>NC_045476.1:32957061-42957061 GCF_009650955.1 Corvus moneduloides | reverse complement strand
GAAAGCCCAACATGTTTGTTTTTAATTACAGATACTGAGCTTATTGTGGTCAGTTGATGAAGAGGTAGGCTGACTGCAGAAGTGAAAAGTTTGTGGTAGTAAAAATTGGAGATTGTTGAGAGGTGGGCTTCCTGCTGTCACTGACACTACTTGGATTCACTGTTTTCTCTTACACGCCTGACTGTTCTTGGAATCACCTAGCAGCATTTTGCATGGAAGAGTTACTCCTGGAAACAGTTTCAATCTGAGAAATTAGTCATAAACTTTGACCCTTTTCTGGTATAACTTAGACTAGATGGTTTTATTTGACAACTTAATCGTTGTACCTAAGCTGCCTCCAGAAACATTTTGCACTTGAACTTTATTAGTCTTGAATATATTACTTTTTCAGATGAATTTTTATAGTTCTTGCTAAAGAAAGGATGAACCTGGAAAAAGGAAATTAAAAGCGAGTGATCTGTGTCTTCATTTCCAAAACAAATGCAATATAAATAATTACATTCTTTTCAACATTTTGACACCAGGATGGGAAAAAAGAAAAATCCCGTCTGTGTAAACCTTCTGAAACCTGTTTCCTGTGCCATTGCCTGTACTTCATCGGGTTAGAGAGAAACACTGTATTCCTCAGATGCTATAAAGAGAATATCTCCATTCAGTGATTGTGGCAACAAGCAAAGAAAACACTGGGCTGAGTGCCAGGTGCCCTGCACTGGGTTTCAGTGCCAGTGTTGCAGAAGGACATGGGTGTTCGCAGGCTCTCTGTGAACTTCCTCACCACAAGGACAGGGTGTACCTATGGCCACATCAGACCACAGCTTTGGGGTACCCCTCTTTTCTTTAGGGTCTCTGTGGGACATTGCAAAGTTCACCTTGCATCCTTATGCTGTGTTGTAGTTCCCCATAATGGTGAAAGCCTTGAGTTTTTCATTAGGGATTTGACCCTTGGTTCATTTGAAGGGTGAACTTGATTTCCTTGCTCCTAGAGAAAAAAACCCCAAATAAACAAACTAAGCAAAAGCACCAGCCACTGTCAGTACTAATTCATCAGCTGGCATGGGGTTGGTGTTCTTCAGCTTGGGTTTGCGTGTCAGGATTTAGGGAAGACGGAATGAGAGGGAAGTGCTGTCTATAAGGAGCTGGGAGGGATGTACCAGGTAAAATACCTATATAAGAAGGCTCATCTGAAGAGATGAAAGGCAGAAAATCAGAACCCGCTGAAACGTTTCCTTTAAGGTTTGTACTGGTGAGAGGTAAAAGATAAAACACTCCACTAATACTACAGCATGTCCTTGCTAAGCCTGCAGCTGCTTTCTTGGCAGCCCCTATGGAGGCATTTTGCTGGGCCCTGAGAAAACAAGTGTTTTGGACATGCATAGGTCATGAGGATTTGTCAAGGCTGAGACATGAACACTGATGCAAAGGGCAAGGCACGGAGCTCTTTATGCATCCAGGGAGGCATCTTAGGCAGGAGCTCACAGTCTCTGGGCTCACAGATGTGTGGTGGGCTCACAGCTGTCAGCAGTGATGGGTGTCCCTTAAAAGTCTGTTCAAGAGCTGAGCTTTTCTACAAAAGTGGAGTTTCTTTGTAGGTTGGGTGGCTGGTCCAGGGTGAAAAAGGAATGATGGCAAGTTTAGTTATGCTGCTGCTGCCAAATTTAGTTATGCTTACTACACTCTAAAATACCAGTTTGCCTGTTAACATGAATATTGTCAGTGTAAGTTGACGGTGTTTTTAATTTGTGTTGTTTTCATAAGGCGTTCAAGGTTGTGATTGAGGACCGCAGGAGGGCTTTTCCAAAACCTTACTGAGGAAAAGTGCTCAATTCTTTTTCCTTAGTCAGTGGTATGGTGTAGGGGAGGATGGTTAGGTGAGATTTCAGTGTTCTCAGCCCTGGGTGGAAGGGAGTTCCCATGTGACGTTTTGCAATATGGGTTTATATTTTCTAATTTACCAGGCATTTCTCCTTTGTTTTGTTTTGCTTCCCCAGTACTTTTAAAACCTTGTTCTAATTTTCCTCTGAACCAAAGTGATGCTTAAACAACAAAGTCCATGAGAGATGTTCGTACAGCAAAGAAAAAATTCTTAGAAGAGGCTTAGGAAGTCTGAAATGGGAGGTGAATAGTTCTTTTCCTTTCTCAGGGGAAAATGGTCATTCTAAGTAAAAAGGTAAAGTGTTCTCAGATGACAGAAGAGTCTTCAAAACGCTTAAACAAGTACATCTCTGCATTTCCCAATCACGGGAGGAAAGATGTTTTATTGTAACATAGAACTGTAGTAAGTTAATAAAAGATAAATTCTTTGTAATTTTCCTTGAAAGTATTTCAATACTAATGGAAATCCTTACAGTCTCTAAACTTTCTAGTGTTTTCTTTTTATCCTGCTGTCTTCCCTTTTCGTTGCTGCTGCTCTCAGAAAAAGCTGTTTTCCCCTCTCTTTGAGGTGTCAGCTACACAGGACTCTTCCCATGCACCAGCTTGACACTTTATGTGGGCTAAGGCTTGCATGAAGCAGGACAGCAAAAATCTTTCAGTGCAGGTGCCTGGAGCTGGCCTTCCTGTACTCTTGCTGGAGCTGATGGATAGGTCTTCTGGGGAAGAAGCTGGGTTTTTATGAGGAGAGGAAACCACAGGAATGTGCCTAGGTTCAGTCCTGAGACTGGGGTTGTACAGAGGTTGTGATTAGATTGGTATTTGGTTTGGAAACATCAGTATTGTGGATTTATTTTCCTTTTTTTGCTTGAGAATCACTCATATTTAAATATTTCAGGTAAACCTGCGTCTGAGCTTGGTGGAATTGCTTTGATTTATGTGGGTGTAAGGCATAGTAGATTTATGTCCATAATGTGCGTGCTGTCCCAGTTTTTTACAGACTTACGCAAAATCATAATGAAAACATCATGAGAATGGATGTTATTTGTACTGATTTGAACACAGCATATTTCCAGATGGGAAGTGAGGTATTGTTCCTAACTTGCAATATAAAAATACTTGAAATAACTCTTTCTGGGACTTTGGTATTATCTATTGAATTCACATCTACCCTTGTCATCTGACAGGCTACTAAAACAAGATTCTGCTCAAAATGATAGAAGTGACAGTCATACAATGCATTTCATTCCTGCTGAGTCCTGTTATATGGTTAGTCTGGGGAGATCTGGATCTTGCTTCAGTCTTCCAAGGGCAGTCCTTTGGAAGCGATTTGCAGAATATGTAATTGTGCCCATAAATCCCTCGCTCCCCCCTGCAAATAGGGTAAAATTTCTGTTGCATCCCTACTGTGTGGAGGAGGCAGCACTTTTTTTTTTTTTTTTTTTTTTTTTTGGCTTGTTCCCTCCTTTTTCAAACCCCAGCAGTTGCGGTGAATTCCCTCTGCCGCTGGCTGTGCTTTCCTTCCTCTGCAGTGTTGTTATGTAGAATTGCTTCAGTGTTCTGTCAGTATTTGACCCCTTCCAGCTAGCAGTGAATTGAAGAAATAGTATGTGTGGACCCAAACTCTGCCCTCAGCTACACTTGTGGAAACCTGTGGCATTATACGGTTGGCTTGGAAAGGCTTAAGAAATCCCATGAGATCCACTCTGTTGAAAGTTGCTCTGTAAATGTTAGACAGGGCTGTTGTTTTTGTTCTAGTACATTTTACTTTAAAGCTGTACTTGAGCTGCAGTCGATGATACTGTTTCATAACGTTGGAAAAGAGGGACGGATTTGGAGTATGAGATGTGCTGTCAGTGGAGTTTGTCACTGAAACTGTCATAGCTGGGCTCCACGGTAGTGTCTGTGCTGCGAGGAGGACGTGCTCAGTGGCCTTCTGGTTCCTGGCAGCGTTCAAGCCACTGGTCACCATGCACCCATCCTCCTCAAAAGCCCGATCTCCTTTGGGAAAGAACCAGGGCCATCTGCTAGCGGGGCTGGCAGCAGTGATACCCAGCACCCTGAGGCATCTTGGTGGATGCTGACCTTGCGCAAGAGTGAGTCCCAGGCAGCAGAGGATGTTTCTTCTGGGCCAAGAAAACTGTGTTTAGGTCTGACATGTTCCTAGCATCATCCAGTATGGAGGCAGCACAGGGCTGAGGAGCCCTTTTGGTCTTCAGGCTCTGGGGAAGCTCTGGGGAGTGGCCTGTGGTGGTGTAGCTGAGCGCCCTACGACCGTGAAACACAGTGTACATGGAGATGTATGTTGGTGTATGGATGGGCCCATATGATCCTTTTGCTTCATGTTTAGTGCAGAACCACAGGAAATAATGTTCAGCCTGTAGGCAGATACTGTATGGACACAGCATCTTTGACTCATGCTGGTCTTTGCCAGTGTGGAGGATTCTTCATGCAGCTGGTCCACAGATAACCAAAGAGCTTGAATAGTTGTATAATTCTTCTTTTAAAAAGTGTTACAGTGATAGACCCGAGCAGACTGAAGTTGCAGTCAAAAAAGCCGTGCCCTGAGTCTTTAATTCTTGGTTTCTGTGTCTTGGGATCCTATGGAGACAAGGAAACAAATTATGAGATGTGAGGGAGGTAAGCAGAAGATATGATGACAGATATTATGCACACCTCCAGGACTGTCGTTGGGTATTTTTAATCTACTTCTAATTTTTGGAAAATTTTCAAAAAGAAGAGTTCTATGTATTTTTTCCAGACTGAATGGAAATTTTGCCATTGGTTAATATAGAAAGGAAGTCGGAAATGTTAGAATTACATGTGAATTATTTATGTGTCCAATTTGCTGTTGTGAATGGAGGAACAAGGGTCTTAAATGCTGTTAATAAATACTTAACAGTACTTAAATACTGTGGATTTTATTTTGCTGGCTGTGGTTGTAGCTGCAAGCCACGTAGCCTCCAGAGGTGACGTGGTGCCATGCAGTTTAAGGGCACTTCTGGAAGGGTGGAGGGAATGTGCAAAACCTTCATTGCTGGGTAGTCAGGTGACATCTGGATGTTTTATCGTGTTAGCAGAGAAAAGTGATATTTTTCCTTCAAGTCCTAAAGATGAACAGCTTTATTTATGTTTCCTCTGGTGTGTCCAGAATAGAAAAAATAATAGAAAAAAAGTTACAATTCTGTACTACAGTATCTTCACATTTTTATTCTGTGCTTCCTATATTCAAGGGATTTCCTAGCAAGAATAGAAACATCTGCAATAGCAGCTCCTATTTATGTTAATCTTTTCCAATCAGCATGCAGCCTGAAATAATTACAATAAATGCACTGTCTGCTCCAAACACTCACAACTTCCATTTATTTCAGGCTTCTTTGCTTCGGAAGTCTGAGAACATAATCCTTCATTCTGCTCTGCTTCATCTCCTTTTCATGAATTTATCCAACAGTATCTTTTGTGAGCTTCATTAACAATGGTCATGCCATAATAAATTACATAAATTGAGAAGTTTTTAATTAAATCAGTTAACAAAACAGCCCCACAAAGCATAATAAATTTAATTAGGTAATATTTTCCTGTAATAAGTTTGCACACGAGGTGTATAATGAAGTAGGCCAGAGTAAAATCTGTAATCTGAAGGTTTATAGACTTCATAGCTGCAGAAATACTTTCCTTTCTTTTTAAAAAAGGTATTTTTAAAAGACCATGTGCTAAACATACCTTGTTGTGCAAAGGATTATGCAAACTTGGCAGAAAAACAGTAGTTACTGACAAAGGCATGACTAAGAGTATATTTGAACAGAAGAAGGCACATCTTCCAGTTTTTCCCCCTCTGTTTCTGCCAGAGCTGCTCCCCAAGTAAAGGTCATTTTCTCCAGCTTGGCAGTGGTGCTTTGGGTCTGTTTGGTTTGGGTTTTTTTTGTGCTGGGCAGAATTGACAGGTATTTTTGGTCAAATTGGCCAATGTAATTAGTATAAAGAGCACATTCAGAGCTGAGTCTCCTTGCTGGTGCCGTGTGCGTTTAGCTGGGCTGCTTGCCCAGGTATGTGGGAAGGAAAAGTAAGATCAGCCCTGGCTCATGTGTGGAGGGCTGTGGAGCGACTTCTCAGGTGTCCTCTGCAGCTAACAGCATCTGTCTTTGCTTTCTCTTTCCTGAACTTGCATCCAGAAATACTAAGATTGTTATCCCCCACCTCCTACCCTCTTACACAGCCCAGCCAGACTGCTTTCGCTTGGGCAATGCTCCTGTCTAAGGAATTTGGTTCAGAAAGAAGAGCTTTGTTTTTCCTTTATGTCCAGGACAGCTTTGTGACAGTAAATGGTGCTCTGATTTTTGATGGTAAAACCACAAAGGAATTAAACAAAAACCAGTGGGAGAGGACACAGAAAGGAAATATTTAAAATGATGAATATTGGTTTGCGTTTTTCCCAGACTCTTCTGTAGTCACAAAGAGCAGTGCAAAGGGAGTACACTGGTACATCACATTTACTGTTTTGGTTTGATGATGCATAAAGTCAGAGTCATGTTTTGTAATTGTCTTTCACAAGTGCAAATGAGAGTGTATTGAAGGTTGTGAAAAACAGTTACCAGTATTTGTTATCTCTGTGAAGCATCCTTTTGATATTTTAATTTGGGGCTGATTTAGAGAGACAAGTTTGATGTCAGCAACATCAGTTTACAGTTTGGAGTGGATCTCTGTTTTTTTGAGCCCACTCATATTGTTTACCATCAAACTCTGAAACCAGGGATCAGGACTTTTGGACATTCTGTGAAAAATACATAGCACTATGTCATCTGATTTGTGTGTGCATGTAGTTATTCTGCTATCTCCAAGAGATATGTAGTATTTGACCAGGTGAGGTCTTTTGTGAAGATGGAATGGCAACTTACCTGAGCTGGTGTATAACTCCTAAAACTCACCAGAAATGTCACAAAGTTGTGAGCGGGTGGATCTCATACAGTTTTCTGACTCACAGAGTACAGTTAATTGTCCACCAGAAGACATTATAAAGCATTTCAGTGTGTCTATATATCCTATCTCTCTCTGTTCCTGCCTTTTTACAATTGAGAGTGAAGCAGCTGTAATTCTAGAGAAGGTAGGAGGGCATAAAGTTTATGTAGCAGAAGCACATCTATTTTACAGAAAATGTCACACTTAAATTTTAGGGTTCTTCCTGAACAGTTTGAACAGATGCCAGACAGCACTCCTAGGCTTGTGGGGTATTGCACAGAAATCATGACTGTACTACTTTGCAGAATTCGAGATAACTTGTAGCATATGTGGTAGTCTGGTGGTAAAGAGGGACACACAGGTCTGGAGAGCAAAACAAGGTGAAAGGAAAGAGTTACTAGGAACAAAAAGTAGGGGGGAAATTATTGCACAGAAACAGAGGGGGGAAATCAGTGAAGGAATTACAGGAATTAAAAGGTGAAGTGTTGGCTGAGAAAAGCAGCTCACTAGCAGTCACTTGCTAGGGTGAGAACATTGTATGTTCAAGAAGAGATTCAAGCAGATCTTCCCCAGAGGTTTGTAAATCTTCCGTGTGAGGGACCTTGGGATGAGCAGGAAGACACTTTGCCTCCTGAAGTGTTGCAAGTTAGGTAGCTGCGGCAGAGGAATTTTCTAATAGTATCTGGAAAAGAAGGTATTAGAAATTAAGGTCTTGATGACAGGAGTATGTCAAATTAATGCATGATGTATTTTTGGAATTATACAATGTGTCATAAGCCAATTTTGTTCCAGGGGAAATGTGACATCTTCTCCCTTGTGAGTGAGGTTTCCAAAGGGCTGAAAAGCAAGGAAAATTGGAAAGCAAAAAGTGAAGTTGTCAGGTGGAGAAGAAAAGCATCGCCTGTGCTGTTTAAATTGTATAAATTGGTGTTGATGTATCCTGCTCCTCAACCCCTTCTGATAGTTCTGTGTGTTTTGGCTACTAGACCTGTTTTCCATTTTCGGTCTGTTTCAGGACAATAGATTTTACCTTGACCTGTGAAGCCAGTCTTACCCTTTTGCATAGCAGTGACTTCCCAGGAAGCAGAAACATAAATCTGTACTGTTGCCATGAAATACATGCTGTGCCTCACAGCAGATCTGTTTTTTAACTCACAAGAATGTGTTCAAGAGGATTTTGCTGGGCTGCTGAAAATATTTGAGCTGCAGTTTTACATACTGTATTCTTGTTTCTTCTGTTTTCAGGATCTGGACTGTTTAGAAAGGAAATGTAGAGTTAAAATCTGCAATCTGACATGGTCTCCCTTTTCAGAAAAACACTTTTTCTGGCATTCATGTTGGGAAAGAAGAGCCATCCTTTCCAAGGCTTTTGGTATAGGTATGAAAATGTTCAAAGAGCTGACAGTAATTATTATTCATTGGTGCTCCTTTGCTTCTAGTACAGTGAACATATTTTTGAAGTAGAATTAAATCCAAGTCTCTCCAGGGGCTGTTGGTATTTTGCTAATGCTAAATTAAAGCGTGCCATGTGCTGTGCACTAGAGGTGGTCAGTGGTGGCTTGACAGAACTTAATTGTGTGTGTGGCCGGGGTGCTCTGAGTCACTGCGTGGTAGGTGTGATGCAGCCGCAGTCTGGTAGGAAGTCAGTCTTTCAGAGCCCATTGTGTTGTCATGAGCAGGAAGGAGACATTCCCAAGCTGCTTTCCATCCTGCTTGCAGGTTAGGTGATCCATCTCCTGGAGTGGTTATCCTGCATTGCCAATTTTTGTTCTTTCTGCTCGTCACTTATCCCTTTGCTTTTTCAACTCCCAAGCTGTAAATACTTAAAATGAGAAACTAATTAGAAGCCATGAAACAGAGATGGAAGCTGAGCTATCTTAAAAAATAACTAAGTGAAGAAGCAGGTCCAGATTGGAGATGAAGGGATGTAGTCTTTATAATCTTCAAAATTATCTTCTTATTGAGATGTTGAATCATGGGTTTGGAGGTATCAATATAAAAATTTAGTAGTATTCAGTCTTTGGGACATGTTGGTATATGTTGGAAGTTCTTATATGGCACTGCCCTTTTTTAAGCACTCATCCTCTTAATACATTGGTAATATTTTTCTTGATGAGGTCCTCACCCTTCTCAGCCAGACACTTGGAGCATGTTCTCCCTGCCCAGATGATGCAGTCAGTGCACAGAATGTTGCAGCATGGCTGGGCTGAAGTGTTAGCAGGAAGAGAACCACCACAATGAAACCTGTGAATTGTGCATCTGAGCCAGCGGAGTCACTGTGGGGGGAAGTTTCCTGAAGAACTGAGCTGAAGGTCCTTTGCCCAAGCTCTCCTTCTTCCCACTCTGTTTTCATTCTCATTGGGGGCTAAACTAGCTCAGGCAATCTTGCAGCAGATGTGGATAAGGTTCCCTGGAGACGGTAGATACGATCTCTTGTAGCATGCAGTAACTAAACGGGAAATAAATGGGATGCAGTGCTCAGTGAGGTACAGGTGCAGGTAAAGGATTGGGGGGAAAATCCCCCTGATGTGTACTGCACCCACAGTGATCCTCAGTGGTGCCTTGGAGCAGGGAAGGAGAAGGAGCTGTGGCTGCCACTCGGTGCAGGTGCTATGGTTGGTTAAATGGAGACAGAGCAGAAGAGTTGAGGAGGAGAGAAAACATCTGAAGATTCTTAGGGCTAGCATGATATTTGGGTATTGCTTTGTGGAATGGTGGCATTTTGTTAATTTATTTTGTAATCTGTGATGACAGTAAGCTGAATATTGAACAGCTTAAATCTAAGCAACTGTCATTTCATGCTTTAGTGAAGAGGGAGTGGGTGAGTGAGATAGTAGGGGTAAATTGTTAATAGGAATGAAACCAGTATGTGCAGCTTTCTCTGAACCTGCCTACCTCTTTTTTTGTGTAATATTGAGCAGCTGGGGCTGTGCTATCTCAGCTTATCATCACTAATCATGCTATAGATCTCTAGGGATATGCTTTACTCTCAGTTGATCTGGTAGAAATTTAAACTTATTACCTAGATTACTTGCATATAGATCAGCAAAACCACATAAACAGATTTTGAGCCTTTTTTTTCAGTGTGGTTCACGAGATATACTCTCATTTTTTGAGAGTGCTATCTTTGTCTAGTCAAAGAAGAAACCACTTGCACTCAAAATGAGAGAGCATTTGCACCATTGCCTTTTTTTCTTCATCAAGAAAAACTGTTCTGCTTTTAGTAGAATTAAAACTAATGGAGTTCACCGGAAATTAATTAAAATTATTTACTTTGTTTAAAAATGACATTTTCCTAGTCCATATGCCTACCTGTAAGAACTTAGGACACAACACTTGACCAACTTAGTTACAGACGTATATGCTGCTGTAATTGAATTCTTAACCTGTTTCAAACATTTTTCAGGGAGATTTTTCCCTTTCCTTGAATTCCGTGGAGTTTTTCTCTCAAGTATCCCACTGGTGACCCTATATATGCTTTATAATGCTAGGTTAGGTAGGTCTGTTTATGAGTTGCCATTCTAGGCTGCTCTCTCCAGAGATGTAATTTAGAACCTGGTGTTTCATTCATTACTATGCTTACCTTGGTCTGAATCCATGATTCTGTCTGTTGCTTAACTTTCAGACTGATGACTCATTCCTTTGCTTCATGGGATTGCTGCATGTGATCTTACCCCCACTCTGAGATGAGCTTTGGGAGTGAGCTAACAAGAAATGTTTACAGCATTCAGCATAAATCACAATTCCACAGAGAAACTTACTTTCCTGGAAAAAAAAAGAAGGAAAAAAACGGGTTTCTGTAACTTGGAGGTGAATCTATACCTAAGGAACTCGGTGTTCTCCCAGGTGGTCAGTGACAGGACCAGAGAAGATGGCTGTGGCACCTGGGGACATGCTTTAGTGGTGGACATGGATGTGGCCGGGTTAACGGTTGGACATGATGATCTTAGAGGTCTTTTCCAGCTTCAGTGATTCTGTGATTTTAAACCAGTATTTTAATAATTTATCTGTTTCATTATGACTCCCTTGAGTCTTGGTATATGCTAGAAGATGCTCTCTGCCCCTTTCTAGCCTTCATGAGAAGGTGTGCAGAAGCAGACTGGTGCTTCCATTCAGGAGCAGGGTGTAGCAAAACAACATGTGGGAATCCATGTAAAGAAAGAAATCTTAGTGGGATGTCCATTGTATTTGCAGGAGTTTTCTGCAGAAGAGCAGTTCCCTGCATGCCATGTCCCCGCATGACTTAGCAGCATCCTGTAGGTGTGAATGCCTGTCTCTTCAGAGCAGGATATGCAAAAGATGAAGAGATGGGTGGTGGAGGTAGACATGGTGACTAACTCTTTATTCCTGGAAGTGCACCCTCTGCGTGGAGGACGGCATTAAGTGTGTCCCAGATAGGCTTCTTACACTGCGTCATTGCTGGGGAGCAAGTCATTTTCCCCATGGATTCTGTACTTGGCAGAAAGCTCTGCAGGAAGTGGTAGTGTGCCTCCAGATTCAAACATATCAGCACTTGCATAATAGGTTTGTTCTTTATTATCCACCTTTTTTTTTCTGTTCTGTGGCACGGACTTCAGATACTGCACATGATAACTTTGCTCCTGCTGCGATGCGGTCCTACCACATGGTGAAGGAAGGATGTTCAGACTTGAATTATTTTATCTCACAGAATCTGTCAGTTTTACATTGCCACTTCGCTTTGGTTTCTTCCTGGTATCTCTTCTGGTATTTTTATTTAATTTTTAAAAAATCAAACACTGAGTTTAGGTTGTTACCATGAAACTGGTTGTTCTTGTTTCCTACTAAAAGATAATTAGTGAACTGAAAGAATTCTCAGAGTGTAATTCTGCCTTTTTGGGGAGGCTGGAGAATTTGCTTGCACCAATCTATCTGCTTTGCTAGGTCTATGAAGACCACAAGGTTTCATTTCTCTAGGTGATTCTAACTTGTTCATGCTGATTTTGAATTATATTGCAATAAAGACTTGTCATGAAATTGGAGAAGTACCTTTATGCTCAAGGAAAATAAATAATCTCTTTCCATATTTAGGTGCAAGTCTCAGCCAGCTCTCTTGCTGATGGTAACCTTTAGAACTAACCTGGGTTATTGTATGTGCAGAGGGCAAACAGTGAAATTATACCAGGCAATGTTTTTGTGGTTATCATTTGTAAGGGGTGTCATGGTAGCTAAAGGCAGCATAGAGTTTACATTGGGCACGTTCAACCTGTCTTCCAAATGCTGTGTTCATACCCCTTTGGTGCCAGCCACCTGGGACCTGTTTTCACCTAGTAAATGCTTCTTGTGGCCATTTGGAGGGTCTGCATGACCACAGTCCACAAGATCTTTCTTCAGCCTGGCTGCCAAACCATCTTTGCACAAGTCAGTAGCTAGGTTCTAAGGGTCAAAACTGGGACTTCTTTAAAGTCTGTGTATTAGTTTCCTTCAGAGCACAGGAAAAACACAAAAGAGGAGCGTGGACTAATTCTGTTTAACAGCTTGTGCAAAATATATGTAGGAGTGTAAAGAGGAAACTGTCACTACTGAATCTCAGAAGAAGTAAATGTAAGAAAAATGTTTAGAATTTAGGGAGGAAGGAGAAGATGATGTGCACAGATACAATGTGAAGCATCAAGTTCTTGTTAATGTCCTGGGGTGATGTTATGGAGCTGCTTTATTCCTTAACCATCCGCTTGATGCCCAAGGACGCTGTGCCTCTAAGATGGACCCGGGGCCGGGGCTGGAGCCAGGGGCTGGAGGGGGCAGTTGAACGGTTCAGCCCAACAGCTCCAGGGGCTCGGCGGGGCTCGGGAGGGAGCGCGCCGGGAGCGCTGTGCTGCTTTTTGGGTTTCTTTGTGTTCTGGCTAGCTAGAAAAGGTTCTGTTGGGTTTTTTTCTTCTTTTTTCCCTTTCCTTCCCCTTGCCTCACTGCCTCCCTTCCCTCCTCGCTGGTCCGGGGAACCTGGTGGGCCCGCAGGGTGGCCCCAGCTGGTCCAAGCCCGTGTGTCTATTCCCTCTCTGGGACTTTGTTGTATTTTGAGGGGTTTTTTTTTATCCTGTTCTGCCCTGTTTTGTTTGTGTGTTAATAAACAGTTTGGTTTCTTTTTCCCACTTTCACTCCTTGTGACCCATTTATCTCATTGACGGAGGAAAAGGGGAGGAACACTCATTCTGGCGTGTTTCCTCCTGAAGTTCTGTCTCAAAAAGCGAGACATAAATTTGGCGCCCAATGTGAGGCACGTAAAAGTGGGGAAAAAACCCCAACAACATTTTGGTTTGAAGCACTTCGTATTAAGGTACAGCAGTAAGACCATGCTGTTTGATTTATTAATTTTTCTGTGGAACCTAGCCATAAGTATATGTCCACAGCTATGGGCAATCGAGTCCCTGGCTTACACTTTTTATAAGTCAGGAATAAGAATCAGGACTGCCATTTTGATATGCCTGGTGCTAGCGAAGTTTGACTGAAGTAATGGAAACCATCAAGAATGTGTATGTCATGTTGTTTTTACATTCTGGCCTTGGTAGTTTCCTTTTGGAATGTATTAGCAATTATACCCAGTTTGTTAGGGCAAAAGCAGAGGATGATAATTCCCAGCCTTTCATCTCCTTCTTCCCTTCAGCTCTGGCACGTCACCTTTTGAAAGTGTCCAGTTTCCCCTGGATGTTAAAGATACCACCTTCTTACTATGTTATCTAGCAGGGTTTCTCTGTGTGGTCTCCAGCTTGTCTAAAATAAGGGCTGAGATTTCCAGAGGGGTTGCCCAGACACCTGCCCCAGTTGTGGAAAATCCTAAGTGGTGTGGGGTATGGGAGGACATGGGCCAGACCCTGAAGCAGTTTTCTGAACTAGTAGCCTGGAACTTCCCCCCTGAACAAATTCAGAATCCAGCTGAGGTGGGGAAGTATCTGAAGGAAAACTGCAATAACAACGTGGATGAAAAGAAAAAGCTCATTGCCATGTGCTGGGTCCTGGCTAACACTTACTGCACGCTGCTAGATACTGTAGGGCAGAAGATACAGCCAGAGGAGCAAGAGAATAAGCCTGCAGACACCCCAGTCACTCCAGCTGCAGCTAAAGCAGATGGGGAGCCTAAACCAATAACAATTGCCCCTGTCCAGAGAAAGAAACACAAAGCCAAATCCATTCTCCCAGTGGATGATGATGGGCAGCCAGGACCTTCACAGCCAGCAGAGGAAGTGGAACCCGAAATCATTACTGAGTCCCTGTCCATAGAAAGCCTTCGTACCCTGAGGAAGGATTACACCCAACGGCCTGATGAAACTATATTAAGTTGGATGGTCCCAATCTGGGATGCTGCAGGTGATGGTACAGTTCTGGATGGCACTGAAGTGAGGCATTTGGGATCCCTGTCATGAGACCTAAGTATTGACCAAGGGATGACAAGGGGGCCTGAAGCTCTCAGTCTCTGGACACGGCTCTTAAGAAGTGTGAAGGAAAGATACCTGTGCCGAGAAGATCTCCAGCTGCAGCCAAACCCCTGGAAAAACATGGAACAAGGGATTCAATGCCTGAGAGAACTGGCAGTGATAGAGATCATATTCTCAGGTGACCAAGCAATTAGGAGCCCTGACATGGTAAAATGTACTGAGAGACTTGAAACTTGCACAACATGCACCACCAGAATACATCCCTGCTTTAGCAATGATGACATGGAATGACGGGGACAAGACAGTGAATTCTACAGTGAGGAGGCTCTGGGCGTATGCAGACACTGTGCACGGCCCAACACAAGCAAGAATTGCAGCTGTCGAAAAGAGTCTGTCAAAGACCATAGAGAAGATGGAAGATAGGATGGACAAGACTCATCAGAAACTCGGGAAGGAGCTGAAAGAGGGCCTTCTCCAAATAGCATCAGTGTAGACCAGACGCCCTGTTACCAGAAGCAGACATCCCATGGCTAGGGAGAGAGGGTACACCCCAAGAGCTGAACTATGGTTCTTCCTGTGTGACAGTGGGGAAGACATGAGGAGGTGGGATGGAAAACCAACTTTGGTCCTGGCAGCATGGGTGCGTGAATTGAAGGATGGTAATTCTGAGAGAGGGAGTTCTACCAGAAGGGAAGTAGCTCGAGTTTCAAATGATAACCAGGACTAGAGGGGCCCTGCCTCTAGCCAGGGAGAGGCCAGGGAAAATCGCATCTTTTGGGCAGTGTGGGTCTAATGGGCTGGCACATCAGAAACACAGAAATATGAAGCCTTGGTTGACCCGGGCGCGTAGTGCACCTTGATTCCATTGAGACATGTGGGGGCAGAACCTGTTTCTATTCCTGGAGCGACAGGGGGATCGCAGCAGTTGACACTGCTTGAAGCCAATGTGAGCCTAACTGAACAAGAGTGGAAGAAACATCCTATCGTGACTGGCCCAGAAGCCCCGTGTATTCTGGGCATAGACTTTCTCCAGAATGGGTATTTCAAAGACCCGAAGGGACTCAGGTGGGCCTTTGGAATAGCTGCTGTGGAGGCAGAGGGCATTTGGCAATTGAACACCTTGCCTGGGCTGACCGAGAATCCTTCTGCAATTGGGCTCCTGAAAGTGGAAGAGCAGCGAGTGCCAATTGCCATCTCGACAGTGCACCGCCGGCAGTATCGGACAAATCGAGATGCTGTGATCCCCATCCACAAGATGATCCGTGAGCTGGAGAGCCAGGGGGTGGTCAGCAAGACCCACTCAACAGCCTTCAAGACCCCTTCAACAGCCCCATCTGGCCTGTGCGCAAGTCTGAAGGGGAATGGAGATTGACTGTGGACTATCATGCCTTGAATGAAGTGACTTCCACCATTGAGCACTGCAGTGCCAGACATGTTGGAGCTGCAATACGAGCTGGAGTCCAAAGCAACAAAATGGTACACCACTATTGACATTGCAAATGCATTTTTCTCCATTCCTCTGGCAGCAGAGTGCAGGCCTCAGTTTGCTTTCACCTGGAGGGGTGTGCAGTACACCTGGAACCGACTGCCCCAGGGGTGGAAGCACAGTCCCACCATCTGCCATGGACTGATCCAGACTGCACTGGAAAAGGGTGAGGCTCCAGAACATCTCCAGTACATTGATGATATCATTGTGTGGGGGACCACAGCATTGGAGGTATTTGGGAAAGGAGAGAAGATCATCCAGATTCTCCTGGAAGCTGGCTTTGCCATCAAAAAGAACAAAGTCAAGGGACCTGCCCAAGAGATTCAGTTCCTGGGGGTGAGGTGGCAAGATGGACGACGTCAGATCCCCACTGAGGTCATCAATAAAATCACCGTGATGTCTCCACCGACCAACAAAAAAGAAACACAAGCTTTCCTAGGTGCCATAGGCTTTTGGAGGATGCACATTCCTGAATATAGTCAAATTGTGAGCCCTCTCTATCTGGTTACCCGTAAGAAGAATGATTCCTACTGGGACCCTGAACAGCAGCAAGCCTTCGCCCAGATCAAACAGGAAATTGCTCATGTGGTAGCCCTTGGCCCAGTCAGGACAGGACCAGAGGTAAAAAATGTGCTCTACTCTGCAGACGGGAACACGGGTCTGTCCTGGAGCCTCTGGCAGAAGGTGCCTGGTGAGACTTGGGGTCGGCCACTGGGATTCTGGAGCAGAAGCTACAGAGGGTCCGAAGCCAACTACACTCCAACAGAGAAGGAAATCCTGGCAGCCTGTGAAGGAATCCAAGCCGGCTCAGAGGTCATTGGCACTGAAGCACAGCTCTTCCTTGCACCCCGACTACTGGTGCTGGGGTGGATGTTTAAAGGAAAAGTTCCCTCTGCCCACTGTGCCACTGATGCCACAGGGAGCAAGTGGATTGCCCTCATAACACAGCACACCTGTATTGGAAACCCGAATCACCCTGGGATCTTAGAAATAATCATAAGTTGGCCTGAAGGTGAAAGCTTTGGTCTCACTGATGAAGAGGAGCAAGTGACACGTGCTGAAGAAGCTCCACCATACAACCAGCTGCCATCACAAGACACACGCTATGCTCTTTTCACGAACGGTTCCTGGCGCATCGTAGGGATGAACCAGAAGTGGAAAGCAGCCGTATGGAGCCCCACACAACAGGTTACAGAAGCCACTGAGGGAGAAGGTGGATCAAGCCAACTAGCTGAACTCAAAGCCATCCAGTTGGCTCTAGACATTGCTGAGAGAGAGAGGTGGCCAAAGCTCTACCTTTACACCAATTCGTGGATGGTAGGCAATGCTCTGTGGGGGTGGGTGGGAAGGTGGAGAAAGGCCAACTGGCGGCGTAAGGGAAAACCAGTCTGGGCTGCTGAGGAGTGGAAAGATATTGCCACTTGGGTAGAGAAGGTGCCTGTGAAAGTCCATCATGTAGATGCCCATGTCCCCAAGAATCAGGCTGATCAGGAACACCGAAACAACGAACAGGTAGATCAGGCTGCAAAGATAGAGGTGTCAAAGATAGATTTGGATTGGGAGCACAAGGGAGAGTTGTTCCTAGCTCGATGGGCCCATGATGCCTCAAGCCATCAGGGCAGAGACGCCACCTGTAAGTGGGCACGAGATCAAGGGGTGGATCTAACCATGGACATGGACCAGGTGATCCATGATAGTGAGACATGCGCTGAGATCAAGCAGGCCAAGCGGGTGAAGCCCCTGTGGTACGGTGGGCGATGGTCCAAATACAAGTATGGGGAGGCCTGGCAGATTGATTACATCACACTGCCTCAAACCCGCCAAGGCAAGCGCTATGTGCTCACAATGGTAGAAGCCACCACTGGGTGGCTGGAGACCTACCCTGTGCCTCACGCTACTGCCCGTGACACCATCTTGGGCCTTGAAAAGCCGGTCCTCTGGAGGCATGGCACCCCTGAGAGAACTGAGTCTGACAATGGGACTCATTTCAAGAACAGCCTTATCAACACCGGGGCTAGAGAACATGGTGTTGAATGGTTGTACCCTATCCCTTACCATGCACCAGTGGCGGGCAAAGTGGAATGGTGCAATGGCCTGCTCAAAACCGCCTTGAAGGCACTGTGTGGGAGAACTTTTTAAAACTGGGAGATGCATTTAGCTAAGGCCACATGGTTGGTGAACACCTGAGGCTCCACCAACCGAGCAGGGCCTGCCCAATCCAAACCCCTGCATGTAGTAGATGGACACAAAGTCCCAGCAGTGCACATCAGGGGACTCTTGGGAAAATCTGTTTGGATTACTTCTGCATCGAGTAAAGGCACACCCATCCATGGGGTTGTCTTTGCTCAGGGGCCAGGTTGCACGTGGTGGAAGGATGGAGAGACCCGTTGTGTACTGCAGGGAGATTTGATGGTGGGTGAGAACTGCTTGTAATGTTGGAATGCCTATATATATGTTTGTTGAATGTCGCTGCCACTGTTTGTATATAGTTATGTATATATGTATAAACGTGTGTGTTTAAAGTTGAAATGTATTAATTTGGGCATTGAGCAGACAGTATGGAATAAGGGGTGGAATGTCCTGGGGTGACGTTATGAAGCCGCTTTATTCCTTAACCATCCGCTCAGTGCCCAAGGACGCTGTGCCTCTAAGATGGACCCGGGGCCGGGGCTGGAGCCAGGGGCTGGAGGGGGCAGTTGAACGGTTCAGCCCAACAGCTCCGGGGGCTCGGTGGGGCTTGGGAGGGAGCGCGCCGGGAGCGCTGTGCTGCTTTTTGGTTTCCTTTGTGTTCCGGATAGCTGGGAAAAGGCTCTGTTGGGGTTTTTTTCTTGTTGTTTTTCCCCCTTTCCTTCCCCTTGCCTCACTGCCTCCCTTCCCTCCTCGCCAGTCCGGGGAGCCTGTGGGGGCAGCCCCAGTGGGCCCGCAGGGTGGCCCCAGCTGGTCCGAGCCCACGTGTCTGTTCCCTCTCTGGGAATTTGTTGTATTTTGAGGTGGTTTTTTTTTTATCCTGTTCTACCCTGTTTTGTTCGTGTGTTAATCAACAGTTTGGTTTCTTTTCCCCACTTTCACTCCTTGTGACCCATCTGTCTCATTGATGGAGGAAAAGGGGAGGAACACTCATTCCGGAGTGTTTCCTCCTGAAGTTTTGTCTCAAAAACCAAGACAGTTCAAAAAGGGAAGCTATTCAGAGGCAGTTTGGGAAATTTGGGTAGTTTTCAATGGGCATATTCTGTTGTATCTTGCTACCAATTAACAAGTCTATTAATTTTTGGTGCATGTTATAGTTTTACCACATACCACTGCAGCTTGCTGACTAAGGCTAGTGAAATTTGTTTTTACTGAGGGTGGGTATCCTCATAGGACATGCATAAAGAGGTTGGCTGATTGTATTTTCACCTTTTGAGAGAGCAGAAATGTTCATTACAAACAACTTGTAAAAAAGCAAAGAGCGTTTCGTTGATAGTGTTATGTGAACACAAATTTCTTGTATGATTTTATATGAAGCAAACAGAAAAAAGCACAGCAATTTACCCCACATATTTGGCTTCCATCAATATAGAAAAATATTTGCTTAAATGAATGCGACTTCCGTTTGGTGTTGTAAGGGAAAATATGTTTACACTTGTTCTCTTTGCCATACTGTTTAATCTTGCTTACTTTATGTAGCCATGTTTGAATATACCATATGAAGTAGTATTTTTGTGAGTTATCTGAACATTTGAATTTCCTATGCATGGCCCTTTCCCACCATGAGGAAAGCTGTAAGCAGTGGTTTCCAGTGCTCAAAATTAACGACTGTGGGCAATTATGTGGTGGGCTCCCATTTTTAGGCTTAGTACCTAAGGGAGCTTCTCTTCAGTGTAAAACAGAAGTAGAAATTAAACTCGTTGTCTTGACATGTAAAACCAAATTGTTCAGGGTGTTTAAAAAGAATTTGTCTGCTATCAGTTCTATTAGTACATGAATTTCAAAAATATTTCTGTTACTGTGAACTTGAAAATTCAGATGGTGTTTTGTTTTTTTTTTTTTCCCAAGGCAGGAACTGCATGACTGTGTGATGCAGCTCCTTTCCTTATGTGTGGAGGTTATCTTTGTGGATGACTCCCTCTGTGGCTTTGGAAAATATCTGGTCAGCAGAGGCACCCCCCTTCCCACCTGCAGATTATCTGGACGTGTAGAAGTATTGAGCAGAGGTAGTATGCCTTGCTTCTCCAGTGTCTTGTGGTGCATGAACTTTCCTCCAGAGCTTGGACTCCTGGGAGGCCCTGGGATTTCTAGGTTAAGCAAATAGCCTGATAGAGTGTTTGAGTGATACCAGGAGATGAAAACAGCAGTGCTGGCTCTGGTGGAAGATAGCAAGAGAAGAGCACACAGAATCCCTGAGTGAGTGCAGTGACAGATACCAAGCAGACCTAGGGGCTCTTTGTTTGGCAAGCTGGGGACCAGCATAATAAAAGCCTTTTTTCCTTCTAAGGCTACAAAACCCAACAGGAGGCTTCAGGGAAAACCTTGGTGGCTTGTTCCTTCAGAGCTGTTTTTTGTCTCTTGGCAAATGTCATATCCCTGTAGAGGGATGTGAATTGGCCTCAGATGTTCTAAGAGAGTATTGTAAATGAAGGATGGAAAAATGTATTTCCTATTACAATCCATCTGACTGACATCCTAAAATTAATAACAAAAGGTGGAATTTTAGAAAGCTTGTTCAGTGGGTTTGTTTTGTTTTGAAGCTTTCTAGCTACACTTTGAGGACTTTCTTCTGTAATTTGTGTACAGAAAACAGAATGAAAGTTTCCCCTTGTTTTCTTGCCAGCTTGACAGTCATTTTGGAGCCCAAAAGCATTTAAAAAAAAGGCTCAGACTTTTTTTCTTTCTCTCTGTTTGTTTGTTTGATTTCTTTAAGGGCAGTATTTTTAAAACAGCTTGTATGAGAGTAAGCACCCAAGTTAGTGTTTGATGCATTGAATACAGTTAATCACTTAATTGGTCCATTAGGTTCTTAGGAATTTATTTACCTAAATAAATTGACTGTGCGTGACTTGTTGTCATGTAAAAATCTTTGCCTTTCAAGATTTTCCAGATAAGTTTATGCATATTTATTGGGGATATTGTCATGCTATCAATTCAGTAACTCAATTTGTTGATTTCAGTTACAAAAATGAATAAATATTTGCAGTTTTGGTCCTTTGCTTTTGGATTTGATATGAGTTAAAAAAGAATACTACTTTGATTTAGAGTCACAGAGCAACATAGTAATTGTGTCTCTTCAATGTTAGCTAGCTAATATAACCATTTCTCAGGAAGTGCTCTTCTTGTGGAAAGAAACATAATTTCGATTAATGCTTTACACTACAGAACATCTGTAATTGGATCTTTTTACTTGCTGTAGTCACAGTGGAAACTATACTCAGTGGTAAGATATTTCATAAAATCTAAGTGATAGAAACATCTACAGCCAAATTCTGGTTTGGGGTATGTGTTTATAACACATATCCCTGCTTCACGTGAAGAACCCCATGAAATGCCTCTCTTCTTTACAGACAACACAGATTGTGCAGTCATGTATAACATAAAGAGGGAATAAAAATGTGCTTCAGTAGGATTTAAGCATTATGCTGCAAAGCCTAGAATTACCTCTGTCTTAAATTATGCTGCTTTCAAGTATTTTCTTCTTGAACTGTAGTTCTTTCAGCTGTTCTGTTTAACTTGATTGGAAGTAATCATGGAATGGATGAGGCCGGAAAGCATCTCTGGATATTGCTTAGTTCACTCCCATGCTCAAGCAGGTTGTTCAGCTATATTCAGCAGGCTTGGATGGAGATGACACAACCTCTCTCAGTAACCTGTTCCAGGTGTGACTACCCTCACAGTAGGAAGAGAGTAAAAAAGAAAAAGAAATTATTTTCTTACTTTCAGATGGAATTCCCTGTATTTCGATTTGTGCCCATTGCCTCCTGTCCTTTTGCTGGGCACAACTGGGAAGAGTCTCTTCATTATTGTCTCCCATCAGTTGTTTAGACATACTGGTGAGTCCTGCCCTGAGCCTTCTCCAGGCTGAACAGTCCCTGCAATCTCAGCCTCTCATAGATCAGATCTTTCACTTCTTTTATCACCTTTGTGGCCTTTGCTGACTTGTTTCAGTCCATGCTTTGTGTATACCAGGAGGCCCAGGACTAACCCAGCTCTGTGCAGGTGTCTCACCAGGGCTGAGTGGAGGGGGAGGATCACCCTTAACTTGCTGGTGTTGCTCTTTCTAATGCAGCCTATGATGCTGTTACCCACCCTTTCCCTGAGGGTACACACTTCGTGTCTGTCAGGACCCTGGTGTTGCTCTCTGCAAGCCTGCTTTCCAGCTGATCAGGCCCCAGCATGCATGCTGCATGCATGGAGTTAACCATACCCAGGTGCAGAACTCGGAATTCACCTTTGTTGAACTTCATGGGGTTCCTGTCAGCATGTTCTCCAGCCAGTCCAGGTCCTTCTGGATGGCAGCACACCCACCTGGTGTAGCAACTGCTCTTCCCAGTTTTGTATTATCAGCCAACTTGCAGAGATTCTCTCCCACCCTCCAGGTTGGTTGTGAAAATGTTAAATGACGTTCGTCCCAGTACTGATGCCTGGAGTACTCCACTAGTGATGGGCCTCTAGCTGGACTTTGTGCTGCTGTGCACAGCCTTTTGAGCCAAGCAGTTCAGCCAGTGTTCTCTCCACCTCACCGTTTACTTGTTTAGTCTGTACTTCATCAGTATGTCAATGAGGATGTTATGGGAGACAGCATCAAAAGCTCTGCTGAAGTAAAGCTAAATAACATCCACTTCTCTCTCATCTCAGCAGGATGAGCCAGGCACCTCATTGCAGAAAACTCTCAGGTTGGTCAGATGTGATTTTTACCTTCATAAATCTATGCTGACTACTCCCAGTCATTTAATTTTACTCCATATGTTAAGGGAATTGTTCCCAGATTTATTTGCTCATCACCTCCCCAGGGTTGGAGGTGAAACTGACCTGCCTGTAGCTTACGGGATCCTCTTTCTTGAAAATAGGACTGGCTTTCATGCAGTCCCCAAGAAATTCCTCTGATCCCTCTGATCTTTGAAAGATAGTTTAGAGTAGCCTTCTGTAAACTTCAGCCAGCTCCCTCAGCACTCATGGGTGCACCCCCTTTGGATCCATGGGCTTGTGTATGTCCAGTGTGGTTAAATGTCCCTTAACTGGATCCTCCTCTGCTGACAACAAGTGTTTATGGCTCCAGATTTTCTCACTGGTTGCAGGGGCCTGGGATTTCTGAGCATGGAATATTGAAGAAATAAGTAGCTTTTAAATTTATGGCCTTTTTCCTGATAGTAGTCTGTCTTTCCCGATATCAGAGGTACGCTTAATGTGCTTTAGACACAAAGCAGTTCTGTGCAGAGTGTGTGTATTAAAAAAATTTAGTCTGTTGATAGACCTGTATTTAAATAAAGCTAAAATGTCTTTCCATGATTACATTAAAAAGAAGAATTCTGCACAAAGCAGTATGAATCTACCAAAAAGGTGTGAATTTTTCCTGTGTGCTTCTTTCCTGTGTTGGCTTGGCTGAGTGCTGACTGTGCAGAGATGTGTAACAGGAGTGACTACAGACAGTGGAGCGATTTCAGAGACTTTTCATGTGTCAGAACAAGGTGAATTAGTCTGCAGTCACATTTGTGTTGCCATCGGGAGCTGTCATGCGTGCCTAAGCAAAGTTGTTTTAAGCTTGTAGGGGTGTAACAGTCCCAATCTACAAGTGTTTATGTACAGTTGTCAAATGGGGAAAAAGAAGGAGAAAAAAAAATTGAAGCTTTTATTTCCAGCTCAGCAAGAACCTGACAGCTCCTGAGCTCAGCAGGACCAGAAACTGCTGCTTCCTGGGTGGAGCCATCAGTGGGAGGCAGGATTCTGGCTCCTGGCTTCTTGTGAGCTCCAAATTCAGCAGCAGCTTGTGCTAATAGGGGTGCAAAGCACAGATCATCTCTTTCCTGCTGAGCATGTGCCACTGATGGGGAGCATAGTTTAGTCAGCCCTGCCCTTGAAGGAGATATTGGACATCTGCACTGACTGAGAGCTGAGGAGCCACCCATCCTCAGCAGTGTTCCTTTACCTTTCCAGCATGGCTCCTTCAGATTTAAGTTCATAATAACTTTTTAAAAGCCTTTCCATTCCTTAGATTCCATAAACAGCCAGTGATTCTCAGGGTGTTGCACTGAGCACTTAGGGCTCAGCCTAGTGTCACGTGGAGGTGTGCTGGGGTTGCTCCTCATCCTGCATGTAAGTGGGAATGGCTCTGCATGGGAACTGTGGCACTACCTCAAAGCTAGTGGGAGGCTGCAAGTGTTGCAGTAATTATTCCCAAGAGTAGCTGTACCCGCTTTTGGGCTGCTTTCTGCTGGCACTGTTACACAAAAAAGGTTGTTTATTGTCCTCAGCATTTCTGCTGTTATCATCACAACTTGTGAAGTCAGAATTGCAATGCATGTGTCTGTTCATGGTAGACCTTTCATAACATAGCCCACATTGGGTGTCTTGTCTGAAAAACGCATTGCACGATCTCACCACCACCATTTGACCTTCTGCTTCAGATCATTGCTAAGTTCCTGAGTGTGAGCCCAGCCAAGCAGCATTCAGTGGGGCCACCTTGTTCATCTGTTCATAAGGAGCTGCAACCTTTAGTGCACTGAAGAAGCACCTTCTCTGTTTCGCAGAGAGCTGACTGAAAGCTCCAGGAGGAGGAACTGCTGAAGAAAAAGTACTGTCTTTTTGGAAAGACAGAAAAATGCCAATATTGTTTGAATTCTGTCTTTTGATTAAAATTTTTCATATTGTATAACATTTTATACACATTTTAAATTTTTTCAATTTTTTAAAAATTCATATTTAATAAAGAAAACATGTATGTTCCAATAACACTAAAATATCCATCAAAATTTTAGTAGCAGTATTGATACAAATGCTATGAAAAATGCAGAAGAAATAAGAAACTACCTAACTGAAAGAATGCCACTGTATAGGGAAATAAATTATTTTTTCTTCTTCATCAAACTTTGAGTCATGTCCTATTTTAATGAGTAAAGGTAGGATGTAGCACTTTTCCTGGGAAATACTTGGATAACTTTAAATAAAATATGTACTAACGTGTTATAAATAGTCTTCTTTTCCCTCTCATTTTACTACTAAAATGGATTTTAAGAGAAGCCTAGTTATTTATTTTGTTATTAATAAATGATTGCCTTACTAAGGCAGATGTTACAGTCTTTGATGGAGAACTAATCATTCATTCTTAATGGAGCTTTTAGTACAGCCATGAAAATAACTTTGTAATATGAAATGATGATCTGGTGGGTTAATATTGTAGATGAACCTGTAAGACACCTCCTGGATCGATGGTTGATTTGCCCACTCCTCCCTGTTTGGAGAGGTCTTTGCCAAAGTGCACTTCTGTGTGCAACTTTCTGGAGAATTCTAGGGTGGTTATTGCAAATGACAGCTTTTTGGTGGAAAGAGAAAGGAGTGGTTTTATATCCTAATGAAAAGTAAAGCAGACCCATCATTGTAGCTTTTAAGGGCTATTGAGGCTCGTGCCCGAAGGACCCAGTGTGTGTGGCACCACTTCATTACAGAAGCTTAATCTGTTTTGTTGTGCTTGAGCTGGTCTGTTATCCTCATTGTCCAGTGAGGAAGGGCAGGATGGAGCTGGAGGACACCTTTGCCATACTGAAAGCAAGAAGGGAAGCAGTCAGGAATGCAGGAGTGCTCAGATCTGAACCAGCTTATGAAGATGGCTGCCTGTTGCTGCAGCACTGTGGCACTGCATCTATGGCAACTAAGGAAAGGAGAATAAGATAATGTTTCCCGTGATGGGAAACATAAGGAAAAAGATTTGGAAATGCTACTCTCAAGTGATACAGTTTGGTTTACTCTTTGTTTTGCTGTTCTTCATAGTATGTAGCCTGGGACTCGGTAACAGTGTTGTTTAGGCCATTCGGACTTCTTTGGATGTCCTGGACTCTTGACTTGCATTTAGATGTGGGAATGGAATGCATAAGAGGTAAAGGTGCCTTTGAAAAAAGGAGGACAGTTAACAGGGTGCTTTTCATTATTGACTCCTTCTCTGTGAAGATGTGTAAATATGGGGAAAGATGACGTTCACCATACCACTGCATCTCTCTCTATTGTGTTACTCAATAGAACGTTGATGCTGCTGCTGGTGGGCTGTTTCATGGTTTGTCATGTAGTCCCAGAAAGATGGTATAATTTATAGAACTTGCTAAGGCTTGGCAGTTTCGCTGAGCTCCAGGTTGTAAGGAGTTCACCCATCGGCTTGTGAGCCAATGTGGTCTCTCATGTGAAACTCCCACATCTGGCTTCCTCCCTTCATGGTGAGTGCACAGCCCTGAGAGTAACTTCTGGTTTTCTGTCTTCTTTGCTCTTCCTGCAATTCCACGGGCTCATCTGTTAGCCTTAAACTTTCCTGTAGGTACCACTGCTTTTCTAGTCTCTGTCTTTTTGTCCTTGAATTAGTAGTCCTCCCACTGAGACAAAGACTTTCTTTGTAGCTGGGCCATCTCTATGAAGAGTCCCTAAATCCTAATGTTTGCTTCTGACAGAGGAAAAAAGTGAGTGAGTTGCTTTGAATTCATATGCTTTTATTTGGGGCAAACAAAAGGGCAAACCAAAGAAACAAACAAAAAAGAGGCAAGTGACAAATAAAGCAAACAGATAAAAAATGTCTTAATTTCAAAAGAATATCCATTATGTTTTGCCGTTATGTTTCATTACTTCTCCATTACTCTTTTTTTTTTTAAGAAATTGTTTCAGGAGAGTAAATAGAAGTCTTGTTTTACCAACCAGTGCCCAGACCATTTTAGGAAAGTGTGACACAAGTGACGCTTACTGGCAGATAAAGCCACCATCATAGTTGTGCTCAACACACCTCACTGAGAGTAGCTGTTGCTTCAGGAACTTGAGGAGAAGCAGGGAAGAAGGAGGGTGTATGTGTGCCATGTGCCAGGCACAGATTCCCTTTGCTTTGATTTGACTTTTATACATTTTACTAGAAATGAGTGGGTTAGTGACTGGGCAGGGATCACAGATGACACACTGGGGCTTGGCACACCAAGGAAAACCTGAGGCCACTTGGACTCCTGTACTGAGTGAAAAAATTCAACTTTATGGCTCTCCTGGAGTCTGACTGAAATAAGACTGGTAGTAAACAACTTATGTGCTAATAGCAGGGTGCCTTAGCGTGCAGGTGGTTTGGAACAGAAGTGAGTGCCTTTAAACATTGTTTTATGGTCTTGTGCATTTCAGACTGAAAAATGGCCACAAGCTTTATTACTTTAATATTAACACTTTTTCATTACTCTCTCCCTCCTTGCTCCTGCAAACTGCTGCACTCATCCATTATAGTGACTTTTTTCCCTTTCACCTGGTGTTTTTCACAGCGTGAGAGACATGGGTGGTAGGAGGGACAGTTGAGGACATAATGGCACCTCATCTGTTGCCGAGTGAAGCCAAAGCCCAGGCTGCCGCCAGATAACCTGTTGAGGTAACTTGCGGAGCCCTCAACGCTGACAGCATCCCTCCTGCCTTTAGTGCTGCTTTCCAGTGACCTACAAGGGGACTGCACCTCCTGTGAGACCTTTTCCAATTAGGTTTTTCCATCCTCCCTCCTGCTCCTTGGTGGCAGGGCCTTTGCAGTGCAGATGTTGTTATCCATTCTTTCCCAGCCCTTGCGATCAGCTATTTCCACTGCATTTGCCACTGAGGGCTGTGTGCCAGGATGTTTTAAAATTGGGAAACAAGCAGCAGTGATTCACAGGATCGAATTTGCCCTGCTTTCTCCTGCAATGTGGAAAAATGGTGTTAAAAAGTTTTTTTAAAAATCCTATTCTTATATTCTCTTTCCCATTCCAAGTATGTCAAGTTTATCTCAGTGCCAGTACCAACTGTAACCAGAGTTAAATAAGCCTTCCTGTTAGCTCTGCTTGAGTTTCACTTTTCAACAAGCCTTAGTAAAATAAATCATGTCCCACACATCTTTAAATTTCATTATCATGACCTAACTTAATTTGCTAGAAATTATTTCTACCTGAGCTTCTTCAGCTGTGAACTTGCAGCCTCGAGTGTCTTGCTTATTGGATCATTGCCCAGGTAATCAAGATTTTTTTTTTCCTTCACAACTCCTGCTTTTTGTATCAGCTAGGTCTGCCAAAGTCAACTTGGCTGTATAACCTCAGAGGGGACACACAAAGACCTGATGTGTTCTTGTCTTTAAAAGAACGGTTTTATTGAACCAAGTTTCGGACTGTTCCTGTTGTGCTCTAATGCTGCTGATAAAGACCTCTTTTCCCTTAGAATAAATGTGACCTCAAGGGTTTGTTCTCCTCTTGGAGGTAGTCATTGCAACACTTTCTTTTGGCTCTTCCTTCCTTTTGTTTTCTGCTTGGGAAAAGCGACTGACTGACTGGAAAATCTCTGCACACTCAGTGACGAGCAGCTGTGCCTTGTTTTTTGGTTTTTTTTGCACAGCTGGATTCCATGTCTGATAAAGGCTGGTATTTATTTCCACTGAGAAAAGCAGATTTCTTTTTTCTTTAGAGCTGTTCCTTTCATTTAGCAATTGGTGATAACTTTTATTTCAGCACCGTGAACACTGAAGGGTTGCTTGCCTCTCAGCAAGCTGATGAGTTGCAAACAGGCTGAAGATTTTTGCTGAGTAAGGGTCAGAAAACCCTTAAAGAATTTCAGCCTGCAACCTCAAGTTGTAATAACGACTTGCTATCATTGTATGTCCTCAGAAGAGAAACTTACACTGCAAGTTTTTTATTACTTTGGAGAAGTACTACATGGTTTAAAAAAATTAAATAAATAAATTACCTGACATCCTGGGAAGCCTTGGGGATGCTCCAGAGCACTTATTTCAAAATGAAAACATGCTGATTGTTGCTTAGATGTAACACATGTAATTTGAGAAGTTCTTTAATGGCAGCTGAGGGCCTGATGTAACCCACCAGCAGATTAGAAAATAGCCAGTTTGTCTGACTTTCATTTGGAGAAGTGGTAACATGCAACTGTTTATGATGAACAGTGGAACACTGTCTTTCAATACAGCCTTTCTTTTGAAAAGAGATGGTCTTGCTTGGTGTCTGGATCATGGTGGAGCAGATATGTCTGCTAGAGTAGTTTGACTCTTATGGTGGATGTTGATACAGGATGGTGCAAGAAAGTGGGCACAAAAGGTACTGTCCTGGGCACACAGAAGTCTTCTCAGTTCAGACGTGCTTCAGTCTGACCTAAATTTTTTGGGTTCAATATGAGGTTTACTGGTAAAATGACACGTCATGTGGTAGGCAGGGGGTCAGATTAGATGATCTAATGGCTCCATCTGGCCTTAAATTCTTAATTAGGGAAGTGCTGCCAGCACAAAATGGCACTGAAGCTTTACACTGTTAGATTTTGCTTGCTTGGGAGATCCTCATCTGAAACAGGGCTAGAGAAGATGTACTTAGGGTAGTTTTTTTGCTCAGCTTCTAATGGTAGTAGCTGCCAGCAGAGCTAAAAGTGGGGGTCCTGATGGGAACCTGGTGATCTCGCTTTTCATGGAAGTACAAAAGCCCTGTGTCTTACTATTCCAGAATACCACATGTTGAGCTTTTAGAGTTATAATGATATCTAAATATAGAAAGAAAATCTATTATTAGGATAAAAAAAAAAAAAAAGAGGTAAGTTTCTCTGGCAAGCTGATGAAAAAGAAATTACAGTTATTTGAAGCTGCTCATGGATTGAAATATTAAAAGTGGGGATGTGTTTTTTGTGGTGGGTGGTTTGATACAGTAGACATTTATGATGCCTTTGCTTGACACCTTTGGTGCAGAAATGGGAATTACATTTTGTGTACGTGTGGTGTTGTAGATGTGCTCTTGGCTCTCTCATTATGCAAGTGGCAGTGTGCAGGTGTAATACCCATTGGCACAGCAAAACCAGCATCACTGATCAGCCAGTTTCTTTGGCAAGCCTAAATGGCTTGTAGTTAACTCAGTGTGTCGCTTGATTCTGGAAGGTCACTCAAATGTCTTTTAAAGTTGCTTAATTGCTTATTGATCTCATAATTATTCTATACTTGTCTCTTTTGCTATTTTCTAAATTGTGTTGATAGGTCACAATTTCATTTGTAGAAGGTTGTGGTTTTGTGGTGTTAAACATTCACTTTTAAGTTTAGAGCTTTTAATTGGAAGTTTCAAACTTGGTTTCTTTTATATGCTGGTACACATTCTGTTTTTCTTTCATTTTTCTAAATGAGTTCTCTACTTCTGCATGCTTCTTTAAGGTCCTGTTAATATATAGCGAGTGTATTTCAAAGCACAAGGAGCTGAATTAATAACTGCTGAGGTACTATATTTTAACTGCTGTCCCCTTTTGCTAGTTTATTGTGAGCGATTGAATCTCCGACCCAGACCGCCAGGGAATCTGAATCGTTTATTCAAAGGAGTGAGTTGGTTTTATACACTTTTCTAAGGCACAGCATTTCCTTGTATGGCGTGCCCTATCCCATGTTGCCACATCAGCAGCACACTTTCTCAGAGTCCTTCTATGGGGTGGTCACTCGCTGCTCACCCATCTGTCAGCTCCCGGCAGGCTTCTCAATGTAGGGCTCTGCCACATGACACCTCCTCCCGCCAGGGTCTGGTGGAGACAAGCCTCTGTGTGCTGCCATGTGCTCCTTTGTGCTGCCATGTGTCTCTGCAGGCAGGTTTTACAGCTCACAACCCAATTCTACCTTATAATTCCCCATAGTTTATCTTGTGGGGTTTTTCTCCTCTTTAAGATTATTTCAGAGTAATTGCTCTGGAATTATGTTCTTTTTCTTTCTCATCTCATCTTGTGTATTACTATTATTCAGGTTGCTTCATTTTAGTAATAGCTTCTACTGGCTTCTTTCCTTGCAAATTCCTTGTGCGATGGATTACTGCTCTATGTTTGTGTCACTGGGCAGTCGTGCAGGGAGAGAAACAGCCTTGGTTTCCTGGGGTTTAACACAACAGGGTAATGTAGACCCAGTTAAAAGCAAGAGTTTGTGAAACTGGTGCTGAACTGTCACTGTGGCAATTCCTCTGCTCAAATCTGTATTTCCTGTTGAACTGTCTAACCTAAGAAATGGTTTAATCTGTGGTGACCCATTGTAGTTCCTGGGAACCTCCTCTGTGACAGAGTGTCAGCTGGATAAAGCAACTTTCAGCAGTGCTCTGCTTCGTTCTCCTTCTCCCCATCTTACTTTGGAGTCTGCAGCACCTCTGTTGCAGGACTCCCTGGTGCCCAGGTGTCTGCTGCCAGCAGCTGTCTTGCTGCTGGTTTGGGCAACTGATGGCAGCTTTGCAGAGCCCCAAGCATGCTCCTTGCTGAACGGTCCCCTCAGGTTTGCACACTTATTTCTGCCCTGCTGACTTTATTCTCAGCACAGCCTCCGCAGCCTAATTACAGCTTCTCTCCTCTACTAAGTTGCAGGAGCATTTGGATGAACCTCAAATGACCCTAAAGATCACAGTACGCAGAACCAAATAAGTGCCCTTAAAAGTGGAAGAAAGGTCTCTAAGTGGTCCTAATCTTGCTTATCTTTGCAAGGTGGTTCCTTAAAGGCCTATCAGTTTCTGATAACACAGTTTTGTTACCAGGGGTTAGATTTACACTTTGCAAAAATAGAATGAGATTTTCAACTGGGCAAGGACACCATCTGCAGTCACCAGATGCAGTTATCAAGATTAAATTGCAAGACTTGCCACTGATTATGCTGGTAATCATTGAGGTAATCAGTGTAATTATCTTGAGATCAAGACAACATTTTCTCTGATCTGATAGATTCTGCCAAATTAAGTTGAAGGAGCATCCATCATTAGCTACTGGAAAGAGTATGGCTCCAACTGGGCACTTGTCTGTTTCACTTTGATTTTGTAATATGGGAGAAAAATAAATCGGCAAATATTGTGAAATTGATGTTTTATGATGAAAACATTTTCCATTGGATTATATCAGATTTCTTGAAAATCTACTGCATTGCTTATTCATGAAAGGTTCCTAGGTATTCTCTTCATAACGAGACTTCAGAAAACACTTTAGTCTGGATCTCTTTACCCAAGGAAGATGAAGTATTTCCACTTCAGGTTATTTTAAGCTTTCAGAGTATATTTTTTTTTCTACTATAGATCATATGGAGGATTGACTCAGCTGCAATTGGAAAGGATTTTCTTGCCAAACAGAATGGTTGTTGATGTTTTCTCAGAAAATGTGACTGAGACTTGGTAGAATGTAATCCCAAACTCTTAAAAATGTTTTTTACTCTAAAGCACACTAATAATCTAGAAACAAATGATGTGGCTTTGGAGAACTCTTCACAAGTAGTCATTTGTGTGTGTTGGAGCATTTTCCTTTAGCATCTGTACTGTGGTTCTTCATGTTCTTATATAGTGGTAAAAAAATCTTTTTGCAGATGTGTTTGCAGTAACTGGCATAGCTTGAGCCTTTGTTCATTTCTTCTATAGGTTGTCAAGACAATTTCCTCCAAATATAGTGATAAATGAAGTCAAAGATTATAATGTATCTTATATCTTATGCCTTTCATTTTTAACCTGCTTTATGTTGCCACTACTTATGCACTGTGAGCGTATGTAATGTTTTCTTTGCTTTTTCAAATGGCATAAATGTGCATACAAAATGCTTTTTATATTTCCCATCAGGGTATTGCTCAGGGAAGGGACGGGAGCCTTCTGTAGTCTATGTCAGATGAAGAGGATGCAGGAGATAACAAGGAAAGTTAGGCAGCACTGAATACCTTCTAAAAAGCAAGTGATTCAATCTCTGTTAAGGCTCAAAAGAAGGAGGTCTAACAGCATCCCCAATAGCTGTTTCTTTAATTTCCAGCAAGTTGCCAAATTTCATTCCAAGAAATGTGTTGCCACAGAAGACTTCCAAGAGCAAAGCATCATAGGAAAGTTAGGAGATGATTGGTAATATTCTTCTGTCATTATATCTGCTAAGCTTCACACGATTATTTATCAGCTGAGAGTTATGAAATCATTCCTGACTTGACGTGAAAAGGATAAAAAGTCAGATACATTTTTTAACATGAACCCAACCCATCAGTCTTAAAGTGCTGATTCATTTGCCCACACAGTATAATTAAGATGTTAATCTGTAATAAGGAGTGATACATTCAGTGATCTCACAATCAGAAAGTAATTATAGCTTAAAATGTTCATTTGGCTCTCCTCAACCATTTTATTACTCTGTGACAGTTAAGGGAGGCCATTCATAGCTCAGGATCTATAAACCTTTACCTACACACTTTGCTTCTACAACTGGAAATGGTTTGCCATGAGCAGTTATATATAGATGCCTATACTGGAAGTTTTTTGGGAACAAAATGTTGATTGGCATTCTGAGAATAGGGGAGGATATTATAGGTTGAGTACATTTGATGTTTTATTAGATAATTAATCCATTATGTAGTGTAAGTTCAGGCTCACACTGATTAATCACGACATTTCAATTATTCATAGAATCAGTGATCTTTTGCACCCCTTTTTCCAAACCTCATTTGCCGTTGGCTTCTATTAATTTCTCTTTTTACTGCTTTAGGATTTTTCATCTTGCCATGTTCTGAAATCCTGGAACTTTTCCACTGGTGGAGATTTTCATCTGGGAATTTAAATCATCGGGCACCTTGCAAGCAGCTCGTGGCACCTCTCTGGTTTGGTGCTTCATAGCATGTTAACTGCCTACCTTCAAGGTAGCTGAGCTGTGAGGCAGCCAGGCCTCCACGACTGAGGAGTGACAGGGAGAGATGCGTGAAAGACACAGGTTGTCCTGGGACTCCAAACCAAGTTCTTGTTTCATCTGCTAAATGGAATTTCCTCATGTTGTCCTGGAGCCATGGAGAAGGTTGAGTTGCCTGGCTCAGAGTCCGTCTGTGCAGCTAGTGAGATTGCCCTTGGCCGTGGTGTGCTGACAGTACACAAGTGGCATTGTTTTAAAGGATTGTATTATTTTTTTAGAGGAATTCACTTGGTACCCATGAAATTTTGTTGTTCTGTAGTGCACAGACAGCACAGAGGTCAGAAGCGGCTGTTGTGTTCTCCTTTGGGTCCTGCAGCTCCTGCCCAGCTCCAGGTCACAAGTGTCATCACTTTGCAGCTCAGTACCCAGTCAGTCAGTCAGTCACATTGCCATGCTATAGTTTTATTATATATCCATAGGGAAGTGAAAAAAACCTGCAACTTCTTATTTTTACATCAATCTTCTTGAGTTTTTAACATTTGTGGGCTGATTCAGCCTGCAGATGTTGGTGGAGCCAGGCAGGATTTCATGGAGGTTTTTCCCCAATGTGCACAGACTCTGTTGGCCTCCAGAGGTTCAGCTGCTCTCAGACCTGGCACACAGGTGCACAGGACAGCCCAGTGTGCAGCTTACTGGGAGGTCTGTGTTTACCAGTAGTGTAAGATTCATTAAGGGTAGGATATATATATAAAAATAGTTCTTTCTCTAGATATCTTCTCTGATTTAACTCTTCTTAAATATGCCATTAGCAATTGTTTGGGAGTAGTGGTGGCAAATCTCTTTGTTCGGGTTCATGTAAAATTGTCCCGTCCTCAGTCCTCCAGCAAACTGGACTTTTCATGTTGGATAATCACCTGTTAATTTTAGCCTATAATCTCCATCTGATGGCTGTCTTGTCAATACTAATTGCAAGGTAATATTTTTAGAGACAAAGTAGTATGTGTTTTTTTATGACAATGGGGAAAAAAAGAGGAGTAAAAAGTCATAAAATACAGCTCTATGGATGTGGGATAGTAAGGTGGGGGGGTGTGTGTGCGTTTTGTAACAAGCAGACTGGCATTAGAGGAAGCGGAACTCATGGGAAACAATGTATTAGAAAGGGGAGTATTTTCTATTTCAATGGTTAGATTGCTAAACCTGATGTAAGCCAAAAATATTTAATATGGCAAAGTTAAGACATGTTTTAATAGAAAATAGAAAACTAGATTTATCAATGAGCATCTTTTCTATAAACCAACATAGTCAATGTCTTAAAGGAGGGGGAAAAGTTATAATAATGTCAGGTCTTTTAAAGCTATAAAACATCTCAGTAATTTTCTGGAAGTCAGTTAAAATAATGATCTTTTTATAGTGCTTCATTTAATGGATTTCTAGTTATAAAATTTTAATATTTATTCAAAGTGCAAGTTTGCTTTAAAGATGTCTAAACAAAGAGCCCTGTAGGAGTCTTATTTCCTGGACTTTTCTAATTCTGTATCAAAATTCCGATGCTGGCACGCAAGAAAGTTGTTACTCTGAAGGGTGGGACTTTACTTAGACCAGGCTTGAAAAGTTGAGCTGATTTTCAGGGATCTCTTGAGGTCTTACTGGGAGCTGATAGCTTCTTTTGAAGGCAGTAGAGCTGCCCACAGAAATAGGAGCTGTCTCTGGGTTCATATATGAATTGTATGGGCTGTACGGGAGGAGGATGGGAGGCACCCTGTCATGTGCAGTGCATCTCTGATGTGGAGGGTCAGCGGTTTTTCTGAGGGATGCCTTCATTATTAACAGAGGACACAGTGATGTTTGTTGTGGACTCTGTGATTCCAAGGAGTGTGGAGCTCTGCGGTGCCATTTGGGATCCATTTTCAAATGAGGGCTTCTCTGGGTACTGTGCCTAAAGCTAGTAGCGAGGTCACTTAAGCTTTACAGTGGTACATCCTCAGAAACATGGTAAGCCTTGGCAGGTGAATTGTGCATAAGTCCCTATGATCCACATTCTTGGGAAGGTGGTTGTACATATTTTTTTCCAATTTTTCTGGTGGTTGAAAAGTGACAGACCAGACAGATGGAGTACAGTCATGATGCAGCCAACAGCTCACCCCCTGTGGTTGATCCGTTGGCTTCTTCCTTTTCCCTGTTCTGATCTTGCCTCCTTGTTTGAGCGCATAAGCGACAATAACAAGAAATTCCTTTCTCATCATGGAGCCTTCAGTAACCTTAAGTACAAACTGTGTGTGCAGTTGCCGAGTATTAGTAGTTAGCTGTGACCCCTTTGACATTGCTGGAGTAATAGATGCAATCTTTTTCATCAGTGGATCCAGCTTTGAAGAGGAGACATTATTCTAGTACCTTATGTTATTGGTAGGGAAAATGGAGTTGCTATCACTGCATTTCCTTCACAGTGAGACATCTGTGCTGTGTGCAGCCCTTTTTGCACGTGCTAGAGGATGGTGTAGTTGCTCGAATGCCAGTGAAGACATAATTTATTATTATTATTAATTGTGGGATCTGCACAAGTGATCGTGCATGAGATGGAAATATCACTTGACATAAGAGATCAGCAGTAAAAACCCTTTGTAGCCAGACTTTCTGACCCTAGAAGCCACATAAAACTCTCTAGGTTTATAGGCTGCCAGCTATGCTCTCTCACTTTCAGGACTGTGCTTTAGCTGCAGCTTGATGCCACAGCACCTTCAGTCTTTTTTTCCTCAGAATCCCATAATACTGTATCCCACAGAAAGAGCAAAAGAATATCTTCCAAAATATCTGCAATATTTATCCAGTTTTTATTGCTAGGAGGGTGTGTTCTGCACAATGCCTGTACTTGTCAGCTTATGGAATGAAGATGCTTTTAGGGTGAGATCTTTTTCCATTTTCCCATTTTTTCTTGTTTGTGAATTATAACTACAACTCTCTTGTCACTGAGGAGTCCTTACAACCTGTGATCTGGTGAAGGCCAGGGTGCTACTGACAGCAGAGAGCTGCTGCTTATTCTTCCCATCAGTGTTTGACAAGCAGGCAAAACGAATGAGGATGCTGTGTGTGAGTTTGAGGGCTCTTATGCTGGCATGCGCCTGTTGGACCCAGTTCTACAGACTTAATTTGTGGCCCTCATTCTGTGATTTACAACAGGAATCTTCCCATAAAGACTTCCATATTAAATACTTTGGATCATGGCTTTGTCTTTATCATGTGAGATCTCGCTTGATGAAGAGCTGTCAGGAGAAGGGTGGTGGTCTTGATTTTTCCTCAACAGAAATGTTTGGGAGTTCACCTGACACTGTCTGAGAACTCAGTTGAAATTCCACTTAGAAGCGTTGTCATATTGGAGCAACTTGAACAAAGATACTTGACTGTCACAGGTAATGTTTGTAATGCTAGAAGGTAATCTTTGAAGGACCCTAATAAAATGTAGATACACAATGTGTGGAGAGGGCATCTGATGAACAAAGAGGGAGTAAATCCCTTTCTCACATCTGAAACATACAAATTTGCAGGAAGTGTGTCATCAACAAGTGGCTCTGCTGATGTCACCTGAGGGCTGAGGTGGTTGTGTGTGTGTTCAAAATACTATAGGCAGAAAACCTCTCAAGGTTGATTGTAGTCTCTGCTTTAGAGTCATCTGAGAGAAGTGGCTGGCCCTCAAGTGCAAGGATTTGGTAGCTGTTCCATTCTCACATTTTATGAAGGGAGGGGATGTATGAATACTTGAATAATGACCAAAGCTGCCATGTGGACTCTGAAAGTCTCTACACCACAGTAGAAACCCCTTCCCCTAGTCAGACATCTTTATTTATACGTATATGATCGATTCTCTTTTTATGCACCTTTTATTGTCTTAGTATTGTCCTAAACAACAAAACGTCTCAGTCTGTGTCATTTTTCGGCTGTTCTGTGTGATGGTTATAGGATTTCCTATCCTCCTATATCTTTCTCTGAAGACAAAACGGCATAAATTAATATTGCAGGCAGTCTTGTCCTGGGCTTTCTGTGTGACTTCGGGCCCGCTTTCTGTATCGGTAGTTGGAAGCACTAATGCTTCCTTCCATCACTAGTTTCTTGTGGGGAGAAGTTATTAATCAAATAGATAATTTAGTAGTGTTGCATTCAGGAGCTAAGTCTCTGCACCTTGTTTGCAGTAAAGACAAACACTTGCAAGTACCTGATACCTGAAGCTCGGTAGAAATCTCACTGTGTATTAAAAGCAATGTGCTTTCCCTGGGGATTTCAGGATTTGTACATTTTCTTACATCGTTGGATGTTAGCACTGAGTGAATGGTCTTGGGGGAGCTTGAGAAGAGGAAGCCTTGGAAACCTGTTTAAATTGCAAGACTGTAAAGAACTCTTCTGTGCAATCTTCCATATTATTCCCCTGCAATATTTGACTTGGCATTAGGTATTCTGTGTTTGTACTTGTATTTTAGAAATGTACACAAAAAGCCTTTTTATACCATGCTGCTACCAGCGTTCCTGGTATTGCTGTCATTTCCCTGTGCCTTCATTCCCTTTTTAATTTTTTTTTTTTTCTTTATTTGCAGATTTATAATTAATTCATATATTTATTTTAATTCTGTGTCTTTCATCCCTTTGTCTGTAATCATTGGTGTTTCTGTCTGGTATATCTCTCTTATGTTTGTTCCAACTTTGACACCTTCTTTATTTATTGTGTTCCAAGCAGAGGAAGTTAGATACAGCTCAAGAAGCCACAGATCTTCCTATTTGCATTAGAAATATGTAGATCCTAGTTTTCTTTTCTTTTTTTGCAGTCATTAGAAGTAAAGAAAGTTCTTGTTATAAGTTTATTGTTGAAACCTAAATCTCAGATATCCCTTGGATTGGATATTCTGAAGCAAACAAAGCTCTGTTTACCCTGACTGATGCTCAGTCCCATTGGGTTTCTTCTGGTTGATTTACTGGGAATTTGCTGAGCTTTGTTCTTATTCAGACAAGTTTTGTTGACTGGGTTGTTAATTACAGGTTTAAATTTGTATTTGCTCTATCTAACATCTTAAAACATTGTGAGATTTTCTCCTCTCTATGTTCATTTGCTTAGTTAGGCCTTTAGAAGAGGCATTGCTTCATTAAACACTATCCTGCTTAGTCTGTAATGGCTCTACTTCTTCCACTCTAAACACATTAATACACTAAATAGTTTCATTTGTCTCCAGTGGGATGAGGTTGTTCCACATTGTCTTTGGTGCTTGGGGCCTCTTTGATACATGATCTTTGGTGGCATAACAGTATTGTGGAGAACTCGGCAGAGTCCATGCTGTAATTACAGGTTGACAGGGTTTTTTAACCTGTAATGAAGCAAATTTGATACTTATTTGTCACACTGTGATGAGAACAGTATGAATTTTATGATTCTATAAAATTAAGCACGTGAGACTACTTCAGGTCTTTGCTCTTTCTCCCCCAGTCTCTTCCTGCAGTAGTCCTCCAGTGTCGGCGGTGGGAAGCCACTGTGTACAAGAAGTAGGTGATGAGATGATGCTCATTCTGTGGTGATGAGCTGGACCCCTCATCTACTCTTTTGGTGCAGCAGCACAGTAGTGAGACACGTGAACATGAAGGGAAAAGAAAATAGGTGGCTGTTTTTCCAAGGGACAGGCTGTCCTGCCACAGCACCCAGGGCTGCTGGAGGGAGCAGCAGATTGCCAGCACGGAGTGCCAGGGGGAGCAGCTGCCAGCTCCAGCTTGGCCTCTGAATGGGCTGCACATTTTAGCAAGTACTTAGCGCTTCTGGGCAGGCTGGGAAAAAACAACTTCTGGAGCTTATCTCCTTTGATAGCCGATTTCTGTCTGGTCTGAAGAGCAGGCACTGCAATGAACAAAGAGCCAAAGGGAGAAATGGGAAGGCTGCACCTACTGCAACAGGTCTCTTTCATGTAAACCTTGTTTTTTCCATAGAGGTCATGAAGGATTTTGTTGACTTTGGAGGTGCTACCTCACTTCTCTCTCCTCAAAGGGAGCTTTTCATGCTCTGCTTGGTTCCCTTCTAAATATTTTCATGTTTCCAGGGTTAACTTCATAATATCTCATTGCTAACAATTACATTTCATTTTAATTTCAGAGTAGAAGTTTTATGGAATCCAAGTGTAAGCTTTCTGTTTAGGTTCTTGGGCAATCACTGATTTGAACAATAGGTAAGTTGAAGATTAGTGGTGATACACTACTCTCTGCAGTAGTTGCAGTGAGAGTATGCGGAGCTTTTGCCATTCCCAAGCCGTGGAGCAGTCACAAGTAATGTACATGCTGTTAAGTCTGGTTTGGGTTGTTTTATTTTTCTTTTCCTGTGGGGTTACTGACATACTGAGCCTCAGCAAAAAGGGTTAAATATAACTTGAGCTATGAGTTTGAAATTATTGCTTGACACATCTGATCCATATTACTGCAGTGTGTCAGCAGCTGCAGTTGGTATGTCAGTTTTGCAAGCAAAAAAGTGATTGCAATGCAATTTCTTCCTTTTCATGTAAAATCACACATCTCCTCCGTGCAGAGATTTTCTTGTTCAGTGGACTACAGTGTGGATTTAGAAAAAAACATAATTCATTTATATGTAAATACAACCTGAAGGCTACACATATCTGAGCTTCTACAAAGACAGAGAGCATGTACATGAAAACAAATGGACCTGTTGTTGTTAGAAATTCATAGTTTACCATAATAGGGGGGGGCAGGAAGGGTTGTCTTTGAAACCATATAGGTCAGCATTTCAGACTTCTGTATTTGTGTTCCAGTTAAAGGAGAAAATGGAAAAGCTTCTGGATGTTTGCTATTTTAAAGCCAGCTTGAGGGGGGAGAAGCAGAAACAGTATTTTTCATATGTGCTATTAGCCAATGACATGCCATGAATAAGACATTTTAATGTTTGGCTCCTATATGTTTCATGAGTTTTATTTGTTTTGGAGGGTGGGGTATGTGAGTTTTTGGCAATTCTCCCATTGCTTTTTCTCTTTGTTACATGAAAACAAAATTTTCAAAAAAAATGGAAGTCAAAATTATGTCTGTGGGTCTCACAAAATGCTGGGACGTACAAGAAATCCAGCATCCTTAAGCAAAAGAGAAGGAGGGGGAGACAGACAAGGAGATGAATGACTGTGGTGTCTTGCAGTAGCATTTGGTTTACCTGATTTTTGTTCCTTGATAGAGTAAAAATATTTCCTTGCTGAGGTACTTTGACTTGGACTTAAAATAGCATAAATTATTTTGAGAGAAGTTCACATTAACCACCACAAATTCCTCACTTAAGCTGTCATTGTTGCTGGAGATACAAGTCTTAGCTCCTATCAATGCATCTTCTACTTCAGCAAGGAAAAATGCAATTTAGTTTTACAGCTGTTTTAGAAGAGTCTGTGATAAAAGCAAACCAGTGCCTTCTCTAATAAGTATTAAAGACCAAACCTCTGCAATTTGTTGTAAGTGTAGTCTATCCTCTTAAAAATGTCCTGGGGATTTATGCACTAAACTCAGATTAATGCTAATAGGAGTTACCTGAGATAATAGATCATTTAATTAGTGTGGCATTTCCCTTTAACATCTTTTTATTTCTATTTTTTTAATGAAAACAGAGTTAGGATTGGAGTTTATGGTATAAAGAACTTTTTTCCTTCTTCTCTGTAGGCGTGCTTCTAAGAAGTGTATTGACCATGAGGAAGCCCACGTGTTAGTAACCAGTTTTTACTAATCCCACCGAAGAAAATGAAGCCATGTTTCAGCTTTGCCGAGCCTTTTCCCACCCTGTTGGCTGAATGAGAAATGGTCGCGTGATTATGCTGACAGCCCAGCATGCATTTGGTAGACCTGTGGTTAACTCGTTCCCTCTCCATGTGTCTGCTCTTACAAAGTTTTGTCCTCATGATACTGTGCTTTCATTCTGCCAGTATGTGCCCAAAAGGCTGCCTCTGTTCCCACTCCGGAGGTCTGAACGTCAGCTGTAGCAATGCAAACCTCAAGGAAATACCCAGAGATCTCCCTCCAGAAACAGTCTTACTTTATTTGGACTCCAATCAGATAACATCTATCCCCAACGAAATTTTTAAGGACTTGCACCAACTGAGAGTCCTCAATTTATCAAAAAATGGGATTGAGTTTATAGATGAACATGCCTTTAAAGGGGTGGCAGAAACCTTGCAGACTCTGGATTTGTCTGACAACCGGATTAAAAGCGTGCACAAAAACGCTTTCAACAACCTAAAGGCCAGGGCCAGAATCGCCAACAACCCCTGGCACTGTGACTGCACGCTGCAGCAGGTGCTGCGGAGCATGGCCTCCAACCACGAGACGGCCAACAACGTCATCTGCAAGACCTCTGTGCTGGACGAGCACGCGGGGAGACCCTTCCTCAACGCTGCCAATGACGCCGACCTCTGCAACCTCCCTAAAAAGACTACTGACTACGCCATGCTGGTCACCATGTTTGGCTGGTTCACCATGGTGATCTCATACGTAGTTTACTACGTCCGGCAGAACCAGGAGGATGCAAGGAGGCACCTTGAGTACTTGAAATCCCTGCCAAGCAGGCAAAAGAAACCAGATGAAGCCGATGACATTAGCACTGTGGTATAGTATTCTGAATACAATGACTGCCTTTGTGATGGAAACTAGAGTCGGATGACGCTAGAACCAGAGGTTTACTTCTAACATTCATTGTAAACATTAAGACTTTTGGGGCTTTTTTTTTTCCTGTTTATCTGAATTATGCCACTGTTGAGCTTTCTGACAGAAAGTTTTGTCCAGGTGGCATACTTCAATTATTTCTCTGGTGGTACCCTAAAGCAAGTGAATTAATATGTAAACATTAGTTTAGACCCATTCCACTATTTAATAATGAAATTTATTTTTTTAATTTAAAAACCAAATAAAAGCTTAAATTTGAACCATGTAAAGCAGAGTAATTTATTGATAAGAAATCTGTCCAGTGCCGAAGCACTCTTGGTTTGTTCAGTGCTCGCGATGTAGAAGAGAGGAGCGACGATGAAGTGGGCTGTGAGAGGTCCAGGAGTGGAGGGTCCCTGAAGGGCATGTCTCACCCATGGGTGCAAGGTGAGCAGCTGGTGGGCTGCCTGCCACGACGGGAAAGGGGCACAGTGTGGGCAGAGTGTAAGGGACTGATGCTTGGTTAACCTCTTGGAGGGCGTTCCAGCAGTGCTTGGGAGGAGGCAACCTGGAGGAACTACTCCTCAGGACATCGAAGAGAGGTAAGCTGGGGGCATGTGGTGGGTTTTCATCTTAACACCACTTACTGCCTTGTATGAGCTCCAGGCAGGTGACCTTGGCACTGGGGAGTACAGCAAGAAGGCACCAGCAAGCTTAGTATGCTGTTCAAACTAGAGTACCACTAGTGATAATTAAAAAAATAAATAAATCTGGTGGGTTTAAGCTGTATATTAGTTCATAACTAAATGTAACGTCTATTTTTTAGGAACCAGCCTTTAAAAAAAAGTGAAGGAAATAAATGAATGTACAGGCTAGGTATATTCTATTGTGTGTTAGGATATATGTGTTTTTGTATGATTTTGTGGCTAAGCGTTTGGGAAAATAGAAAGTCCACATGTGGTTAAACTCAGCCTTGCATATGAAATGGATATTTTAAATCTCTGCTGTCTTTAAAAACACAGTGTTTTTCTCTTTTCATAGATAAAGTTTTCAAAGGGAACAAATTCACAAGAATGTATTCCTCTTGTCCTTTATTACCATAATAAAATGATGCTTGTCTCTGGGTCCCCATTGATCCAGTCTAACTGACATTGGAATATGTATTACAGAAGGGTGGATTAAAAAATGTATAAAATGCTGTTTTGCAAGAAAAAGTGCTAAAGGTCAGCCTTAAAAAATTTTAAAAACCCTCCAGATTAATCTCTCCCATTAGTTTATCCATTATTTCTGTTACAGTTCTGTTACGAGGGCAGAAGCTTGTTTATCTTGCTTTTTTCAGCACACTGTTAAAAAAAATAGCTAAAATTTGTTTCAAAGCAAGTGAGAGAACAGGAAAAAAAAAATGACTTTTTTTTTAAATGGACATGGAGTCAACTTTTTATATCATCTTTGCACTTTTTTGTCCTCTTTGTAGGGTGAGTCCTTGTGACCAACGTAGCCGTTTGCATATCTCCATGAGCAGTTTTTGGCAAATTGAGACAATGTTAATGTTTGTAAAGGGCACAGTCTGTCCATAAAATATCCACTGTCTGATATTTCCGTCCCTGCCACCAACTCCCTTAATAAAAGTTTTATTTTCTAAGGAGAGGCAGTTGTTGATTACACATCCTCCTTAGTTGGCACTTTGTACTTTCTTGTTTCCAAGCTCTATCTGAATATCTACCCCAGCCTCCCAAGCGCTGTATGGCCTCCTGCAGAACGCAAAAGCAGTAGGGTTAAATACACATCTGAATCTGAAGACAGCAGATAAAATGTTATACTGTACTGGCAATGTAACAAACTACTTAACAAGATATGTAGTGTCTCTGTGTAGGCTGAGCAAAATTACTTCCTGATGTAATTCCCCTAATTTCTCTGAAATTTCCTTCAGAGTAAACTTGGTCTCATTTCTACTGCTGTGTTCCCCAAGCAATACTTAGGATCCCAGTTAATATGCTACTTTTGGAAAAAGCAGGGAGAACTAGCTAAAAGATGGCTCTAAGCTAGAGGTACTAACAATCAAGAATTTGATGTTGTTTATTCACAGCTGAATGCAGGAATTTCGTCAGAACATTTGGACAAAATTATTTACACAACATTTAAGAAAATCTGGTCAGTTTTAAAACACTTTAAAAACACTTGGCAGGTTTTAAAAAATTGATTTGAAGCAACATTTTCAAAAATAACCCCCTTTTCCAGAACTAACTAACAAAAATATAAATAATTTATCTTTAGATTTTCTGGTTTTCTACCTTATTACTTGATACATGAGACAGGATCTAGAGCTGGTACAGTTTTACCACAGCTGAACTTCTGGCTCTACATCTTTAAATTCTGACCCAAACAAATTTAAACTAATTTAAGCATTACTCTGTAGAAATGCTTTGGAGGGATGGTTCCAAGAAAAGAAGATGCTTGTTTTTATTGTGTTTACTTCACACCTTTCTTTCCAAAACTACTGTCTCTAGAAAAGCCTACCTGCTGCCCTTTGAAGTCAATGGCACAAACTTTTAAACTTTGATAAAGTTAAACAAGGAGTTATTTCATTTGCAAAACCAATTTTGCTGAGAAATGAGTAATTTGGTATATTTTTATCTGTGATACTTTAAGCATGTAAATACAGATGAGAGGAAATGAGTGTTTCCTTATTCACAGGAGATAGCATATGATAGAAAATACAAAGGGACATACATAACACAGTGATTTTTTTTTTCTTTTCAGTTAAGATGTTTCAGGAAAAGTAGAGCTGGGGCTTAATAGCTTAAATGTGATTAATTTCTCTACCCTGATTTTCTTATAGAAAACATCCCTATTTTTGTTTCTAAGTGGTGAAGGATAACTCTCTCAACATTAGTTTTTTCTCTGCTAATTTTCTAGTGTTATTATGCTCTGTGGGTAAGAGCTGTGGTAGTGCATTTGGTCTGTGTATATTAAGGCTTAGGCTTTATGTTTTAATTTATTCTCAGTTTGGTACACTATGAAATACAGATATCTTCACTGTTAATGTACATTATATTCTTAAGTCTTTGGTAGCAAGATTTTGCCCTGCAATTTCAATAAATTTCAGGGGTTGAGTATGAACATGAAGATATGGTGATCCATGTTCTGGTCTTCCCAGGGAGAAAAGAAGAGAACAGAATTTTTGTTTACCAAATAGATGCCATGCAGAAAATCTACCACATTTGTTTTTCAGCTGAAAGGGGCAAATCGTAAGCATTAGAAAGCAAAAAAAGGAAAGGAAAAGGAGCAGCTGGAGGCCTAAACACTTGAAGGTGTCATGGAGTCTTGCAGCATGTTTAGATGTGCAGTGGAGTCTCGGAATGAATCTAAATCGATTTTAAAAAGGGTGTCCCTCTACTTCCACACCTGGAAAAAGAGTTAAACAAGCTAAACAAGAGTAAATGAGATTTGTTTTAAAAATGGTCTTTACACTTTAGGAGGGAAGTCTAAAGAAGGAAAATATAGGAGGATATAAATTCTGGTGGGATTGCATGTAAAGCCATAGTATGGGCAAAACAAATGGGAGCATTTTTTTCCTAAGCAAGTGAGAAACAGGAGTCCCACTTTAGCAAGAGCCTAGAGTTAATAGGGTGTTAAGGGATCACTGTGATTAGATAGGGCAAATGTTTTGAAAGAAACTGGGCTAGCATTTGAGGAGGGGAAAAATTCATCCTATCAATTAGTTGCTGGTTAAAAGATAAGAAACAAAAGTAAGAAGAAATCATGTGTTGGCTTGAAGGAGAATGGTTACTGAAATTTCTGAGGGGTCCCACAGAAATCAGAATGGGAGCAATGCTGTACAGTGTATTCCTGGGTGATGTACAGAAGGGAGTTGATAGTGAGCTGATAACATTTGTGGGTTATAAACAGTTATGGAGGGCAGTCCAGCCTACAGCTAACTGTGAAGAAATACAGAAGGTTCTCACATTTCTAAGTTGGCAGATGATGATATAAAAAAGTTCAGATTGGGTGTGAATAATTACAAAGTGCTGCAGATGGCACATCTGAACATGAGGATATTCTCTAAATTGGCTGTAATCAAATGGAAAAAAACATCTTGGAGGCACAGTGGGAAGCTCTTCAATGACAAACACCAAAAATTATTAGGAGGGAAATAATCACACAGCATGTTGGAATGGCATGATAAACCACTGAATAAAATCTGCAATGAACACACATCTGGAGCATTGCATTTCAGTTCAGGTTCTCCTTGTCTTCAAGAAAAATAAACTTACCTCTGAAGTACTGAATATGTAGAAGAAGATAATAAGATAATCAAAGATATGAAGTTGTTTCCATAGGAGAAGACATACAACATCCCCAGTCATGGAGGTGAGATGCCATTAGAACTCATTATAGTAACTGGAGTAGTAAACAAAAGGGAAATTCAGAAGACCTGATCTCTGTTTCTTGCATCAGAAAACAGCAGTCTGGTTAGACAGTATCAGGCAATGAATGCTGGGGGGTTTTTTAAACATTTTTGTAGAGTTCATGCATTTAAATAATAAAGTACAGGTTACTGTAGAGAAGAAAACATATTCAAAGGTAAGACTCCACAAATTCTTGGAAGTTAAGCTTGTTAGCAGTTAACAATGCTAACATTCTATAGATACGATTCTCCACAAGGAAAGTCCTTGCTCATCCCAGGAAGCAGGGGTAGTTTCCCTAGGAAAGGCTTACAGGTTTGTGGTCCTCTTACTCTCTGAGGTGCTGCTGTGGGTGTTTGTTGAGGAAGGGAAGGTGAGCTTGATTTGTATGGCACCGATGCTCTCAATATGTCCGGCGGGATGCAAATCAAGCTGCCTCCCTGAGAAGCAGGAGAGGGCATTTGTAGTGCAGAGGAGGATATTTCCCATGCATGGAGTGGGAATGAAGTCCAGGAAAGGCAAAATCCCACTTAAATGTTGGTGTCTACTCACTGTGAATTGCAGCACTAGCTGCTGGACAAGGTTTGAGCACTCTGTGCTGAGTTGTGCCAAGACTGTTAACTAAAGGAGTGACAGCTTTCCACTGGGAATCTGTGGAAAAATTAATTCAAAGACCTTGCCTGACATATCAAGGCAAATTGATACTACTCTTACAGCTCACCTGGTGGTCCATCTAAAAAGGATCAGAATTTCTCTGCAGGTTCTTCATTAAAACAAGTCTAAGAACTTGTTTTTCATGAAGAAATCCCTTCATCATTGTTTCAAGTGAAAACTGGTGTGATGTCTTCTTGAAAGTGTAAGTACTTCAACAGTGCCACTTAAGACAGGGAAATGCCCTGGAAGCTTTGGTTTTGTTTTGCCCAAGTCAATCTGAGGAGTGAAACCCACCGAAAAGCCTCAAACACAGCATATCCACGCTGAACCATAGCAATATGTGCAGGAGGTGTTTTTTGCATGCCAGTACATCCATGAGTATGTACATGTGCACGGCATCCATACATCTCTCAAGTTCACTCATATTTCCCTGCGGTTAGTTGTGTGCATGGCTGTGTCAGCTGTACATACACATGCATGCAAATAAAACAGGATCTCCCTTGGATGCTTTCATTTGCCCTATTTGATCATGAAAAAGGTTGCTTTGTTGCTTTGAAGCCATGATTCATGCTGCATTTAAGCCAAGTACACCTCCATCCTCAGCCTTTCACAATGCTTCCTGATCCCAGTACCAGCTACACAGAATGTGGAAGAAAATGAGCTAACACTGACACAGCTCATCCTCTTTCTGAGATCCTTAGTCACATCCATTGGCTACCATATAAAGCTATTACAGATCTTTGTGAACAACCGTTTGTTTTCCTGATGACTCAGAAAGTAATACAACTTCCTAGAGAGCAAGATATTTAGGTGGATGATGTAATGCCTTCTAGCTCATAAGGAACAGCCCCGTTTGTGAAAACCAGAGGGTGCAAGTGCAGCTCATGTTCCTGGATCAGTTCTCCTCTTCTGCACTTGTAAATGAGTAGGTTCTTGGCAGTACAAGTGTGTTTGGCTGTGTTTTTCTCCTAGGAGATAGTTATGGCCCTTGGAGGAGATTCCTTGAGATGGCTGTGAGCCTGAATATGGCCGCTAATTCCAAAAGCAACTCCAGAATGAAAAATGAGATGGTTTTAAGCTTTCCCTGCTGCAAGGAAACTTGAGAAGCAGTTAAGTATTTGGGAAATCAAACATCTGTATTATTTTTAATGCTGTTGTGAGGTTTTAAAACTATGTCCTGAGCGTCCTGCTGCTTTGGTGGGGCAGTCTGCAAGCATATTTCATAACAAAGCAGCAATCTCCATATCCTGTTAGTGGCAGATTAAACTGGACATTGAGGAAAAACCCCCAAAACCAAAACACAACAACACCACTAACCACAACAACAAAACCCAAATAAGCAAAAAAACCAAACAAACAAAAAGTCCATATGTTAAGCTGTCTGTTTAGGTATCTTCATCCTTCACAATTAGTAGTCACTGGCTCATAAACAAAGAGTTTGTGATCTCCTGAATTCTTCATAGCTCCATCTTAATTTGGAAGAATAGGTCTGCTTAAATACATCTGCCCTAACACTGGTAGTGTATGACCTGACACTACTCAAATGGAGGTGGAAGTTGAACATATTAGCTAAACCTTGTCTGCGCTGAGGTCTGTTTGTATGCCTGTCTGCACATCTGTAAAAAATCCCTTTAGGTATATATTAGAAAAATATACATTTTCTTTACATAGATGTGGTTATAAAATTATGCTCTTTCAGATATGATTTGGAAGTCTTTAATATATAAAAGCAAGGAAAAAATTGAGAAGGAAAAACAGACTCCAGAACTTTCAGGTTGTCTTCAGACATCAAAGCTGGACAAAAAGGAGAGAAAAAAAAGCCCTATCAAAACCTATTCTTTTTTTCTTCCTTTGAGGATTAGCTTTGTGCTCAATGCTGCATTTCATGGTTTACCAATTTTTTTTTTTCTGTACCTAAGCCAGATTAACATTCACTTTCAGCAAAGTTTCTTATAAATGGAGTTCTTAGCTACAAAGAATACTGAGACGTCACGTTGTCTGAAAAAAAAGCTGTGACTGCAACAAATAAGCCCTCTAGGCAATACCTCTATACCCTGTTAATTAAATTTAGTGGCAAAGGAAAAGAATTGTTGAATTAAGGTAATACTAGAGAGATTTCAGGTTCTCGAGTAGATGCTGGCTTTTATGTTCTTAATGTGACTGTATATGGGGCAACCAACACACCTTTTCATTATTCTGTTTCAGAAGTGATGGGTCTGGTTGCTGTTACAGAACACAAAACCCATTGTCCCTTTCTTCGTGTAGCCTCTAAGGACAAGAGCTTTGGGGAATGCCGTATCTGGGAAATGCCACCCTGAGAGCAGTTTGTTCAGTCTCACCTCAGCTGTGTTGGTTTAGGCCACCTGTAAAAGGAGGGATCCTGCTGTTTGGATGACATCTGTGAACCCTCTCCCTCCTGAAGTTACTTGGCTTACTGCTAGTAGCAGATACATCACAGGTCAGGATCCCAGACTGCTCATCCTTTAAAACCATAGGGAGCTTGCTTTCCTTCAGAATGATACAAGTTCAGTTTGGTACATTGTAGTGGTTTGGTCCAAAATACTCATTACTGTTTATCTTCTGTGAGATAAGAATTAGGAGAAATGCAAAGCAGGCACCAAACTTGAAAGAATATAAAGAAGTTTATTAACAGACCTAAAAGAAGGGGAAAAAAAAAAATTATACCACCTTCAGACCTCTCCTCCTCCCCCTACCTTCCTCCCTTCTCCCACTGACAATGTGAAAAGACAACCCTTAAGATGTTCAGTCTGTTTACCACTGCCATAATAACCTTGTTTAATCCATTTAGAAAGAGAAGTCTCTTCTTGCTCATGCTATGAAAACAGTATCACAACGAGACAGCCGCCCACTTCCAAATATTGTTCAGTCCATTTAGGAAGAGGAGTCTCTGCCTGCGTGTGAGTCCCTTCCCCCGACTTGCAGCTTGTTCAAGGTCACACACAGATAGCAATTGGTTTTCCCGCATTTGAGGGTCCACTCTCGAAGTTTTTTGGGGTACAATTTTAAGGTTGAGCCGTTCAGAAACAAAAACAGAGGCCCTTCTCCTTCCCTGGGAGCAAAGGGTCTTCCTCATCTTCATTGTTAGGACTATCTCTAGGAGCATCTCTAGGGACTGAGGTTTTCTCCTTTGCCATTTGGAGCAAAAGTCCTCATCAGGTTCATCTCTAGGGACTGAGGTTTTCTCCTTTCCCGTTTGGAGCAAAAGTCCTCATCTGGTCCATCTCTCCCTGTCCAAACTTCTCATGAAATTACAGCTGCGTCAGCATCTGCCTATCTCAGCGCAGGTGCTTTTGCTCACGAGTTGAACACTCCACCCCCCATATCTTCATGAAATTACAACGGGATACTCTGATATATCATAGCTTCACAACAGAATTTCAGCTTTAAGCATCTCCTCTCTCTCTTCCCTCAGGTTTTCAGCTCTTCACAGCAGTAAAAGGGTTACTCTCACCTCAGCCTTGCAGCTTTGCAGCTGGAATGTTGAATTTTTCTTATCGCAGTGGAGAGGGGGGAGAGCCGAGCCGCTCCGGCTGCCCACGGCAAGGCAGTGGGGGGGGGTTCCACGGCTGGAACAGGTCCATCGGCTCCAGGATGGCCGTGACCCGGCCCAGCCTGGCCCAAGCAGGGCCTGGCCGGGCCCGCTGGCCCCCACACGGGGCCCGCAGCCACCTGTGCCAGCGCCGGAAACGAGAGAGAGCTTGGGGGGGGAGTTTGCCTATTCTTAAATGTGGATCACAGAGGCGGTCACAACTTTAAGTGGCTTAGAGAATTGTCCATATTCAAACTGGCCAGCTGATAGGTTCTATCAGTTCCCAGAGGAAACTGTAAGCACCCCTTAGCAAGGACATCCCTTCCGGGACTGTGCTTGCTAACCTATGACATACATCAAACTCTCCGGTGCTATAAACTGAAAACCACCAGCACAGCCCATTTGATTTTCAAGGCAAGGGTGTCTAACCACGTTGCAGCTGTACTCAAACTAGACTATTTTACCCTGTCTTTAGTCTTTTTTTGTTTAGTATTACATTTGTGGTTGAATAAACTTCATGGCTCTTCAGAGGGAATCTTCAAGCAAGCTTGTTTCCACTTATCAAAAATTACTTCCTTTTGCTATTAGTGGTCAACCTGACTGGGAAATGTATACACGGGCCAGCAGAGATTTGTTCTTTTCTCATGTTTTTTGCAAGATTCATGAACTGATTAATATATTTACAAAGTAAATGAGATAGGATATGTATGCACAAGGTTTTTGTTAAAAAAGGGGCTAATCAATAAATGAAAAAAGTGAAATTTACTGATTCTGTTCTGTGGATGCTAAAATGCTTCAGCAGCTGGAAAATTCCTCTGCTCCTGCCTTTTAGCATCCACACTGTTCTGAAGCTCTGAAGTAGAAAAAGACGATCTTTTTAGGAAAGCTGGGTAAAGTATAAAGGCATTCCTTCAAACAACAAGCCCTGAAGTACATGGAAACATCTATTTCTTTTCAAAAGCTGTGGCAACCCTGGAACAATAGTTGCACGATAGTAGATGCAGAATGCAATGCTGAAAATAATTTATTTTTAGATAATTAAATAAAATCAATCTCTGTCTTGAGTTCTCATGTTGTAATGTACCAAAATTCCTGGCTGAACTTGAAATTGTGCTTTCTTCGTTAGCAGACTTTCTTCCCAAGTCCAGGAATGTACTTCGGACTGTATGTGAAACAGAAGTTTTGATACTGCCTTCAGTGGGATCAGCATTTCTGCAATCAGTGTTACTGATTCAGGGTGAACTGAGCGACCATACTGGCAATTGCTTTTGTACTTTCGAAAGAGTTAATTTGGGTTTAACATCTAAGTAATGACATCACACAGCTCTGCAGTGGTGCACCCTCAGACTTCTAGCATGGCAATGAGGAATTAGCCTTTCCTTATCTTGATGGCAGATAGCCATGACAATTGCCTTAATTTTTTATTGCTTATATGACAAAAGATATGTAGTCTCTTTTTGTATTTGGCTGTACACAGACCTCTGGAATCTCTTAAGTACATGTGTATGAGGACAGCCTTTTAGAGTGAAGAAAAAAAGGTATTTAAGAGGGTTGACTGCATGCTATTAGCTTTCAGTAATGGGTCACAGTTCAGGCAGCATCATCCACAAAGTTACTTTATAGCAAAATCACTGGAGTCAGCAGGCTTCTGGAAAATACCCACCACTATTGTTTAAATGCTTGTGTTCTAGTATTTTTCCACAATCAGTTTTGTTTCTGCAGCATTGTGTTCTCTGTGAACACCACTGTGGAGGTGACTGTTTTGGGAGGAATGAGCTCTTAATTTCCAAGCTGTCCTGGGGGTGTGGAAGAAAGGTCTTTCATGGAAACTACCTCAGTTAAAAATATGACAGTACATAATTGTGGACCTGAGGAGACCTGACACACATTTCATGCCTGGCCCCTGACTGCCTGAGTAAATAGATGCCGTACTTAGCGCAGAGAACAAATGGTTTGGGCTGAGAAGGGTGAGTCATTCAAAGCCGAGTTGCTTTTCCTGAAAGCACACAGAAATGCAATGATTAAATAGGCTTTACATTTGGAAAATCCTGCAGGCAAGTCTTTAATCAGTCTTGAAATGCTTTTCCTTGTGCTGCCAGTAGATTTGTTTTGACACAGTGTGGTGATGACTCTAGGTATGGCAGTCAGTTTTAGCTGGTAGAGGCGTATGGGTGACGACTGCTCACGTTACGTGAGCACAGTGTTGGGTGTCTGACGAGTGTGCTCCTTCTGCTGCAGGTGCTGGATTGAGCTCAACGGAGGACCAGCTTTTCCACACAAACTGAGAAGCCTGTGCTGCGTGGGCCGCCTGAATTCAGGGAGAGTGAGCAGATGGCATCCTCCACTGCAGGCCTGATGATGCTATTGCTGATGAACTTAGTTTGAAACACCAGTTCTCACCCCTTGTGGAAAACCACAGTGGTTCATGACACATGGACCTCAGCTGTCCCAGCTTCCTGCTCCCATACACAAGTGTGTGCACTTGTGTGGGTGCTGCAACATTTGACTCAGCTAGGTCTTGCTGGTGGTAGAGCAGGAATTTCTGTGCTGGATGTTGTGGATTACTGTGTATACAGATGATGAACTTGGGTGGCAACAATATCCCAGGGAAACTATCTGCACACTTGTTGGAGAGTGGGTGGGAGAGGGTCAGGGGGTGCTTGCCATGATCATATGCTATTGCAGTATTCATATAAGTGGTTCGTGTTTATTTTGTTTTTTCTTACTGGTCTAATACTGGAACCTTTTCTGTAAAAATGAAAGGGTAATTAAATCATTACTTATTAGTAATGCCATAATGTTTCTGCCATAATGAAGAAGCGCTTAATTACTGTGTGCTACACGTCACATCAGAGCCTGTCATGTTGCTTTTCTCTGGGAGACTCCCCGGGGAAGGAGTCAGCCAAGTTCTTGGTACATCCCTGCCTGACTGCAGGGCACACGACTCTGAGCGAAAAACACCTTGTTCACCTGGCAGCTACACTCAGGGGGGTTCTCTGTGTCTGTCAGAGGCAAACTATCCACTTGTGTCTCTAACATTATGCATTTCCACATGTAAACTTAATTTTTTGTTGGAGAAAAGATGTCATTTAGAGGAGATGGGTGAAGGGTGATGAGAATCTTCGACTTGTGCTCCCAGGGAGAAAAGAATGGCTGGAGTGGATGAGTGGGGACCTGATTTGAGGCAAGGGGTTACAGGAGTGCCTGGAAAAGCCAATAAGCCCCAGAAATTTGGCAATCTATGTATGGGAGAAGCCCTGAAGCCCTCTCTGCAGAGAGGGGAGGAAGAGGAGAAAGAAGCTGAGGTAAGACACCTAGCTGGAGAGGATGCTCTTCATGGAGATATGCATTCATTCAGACAGGTGCTGGGGAGGGAGAGGGAGATGCAGAGAGAATTCCCCTGTTCAGTTGCCCCAATTCTTGCTGGTGACTTGTTTTCCACCTTCCATGACACCACTGATCCTGCTCTCTGCTCCAGAAAGGCTGTCTGGGGGCAAAGCTGAGCTAGGAGAGAGAGGTATTAGGATGTTTATGCTTCTGGTTGTCAGCTCCCCAGTCCCACCTGGGCTGGCCAGAGTGTTTCTCCCTGGCCACATGCAGCTACTGAGACCTGGATTGGTGGAGGACATCCCACTGCTGGTGCTGCTCCTGCTGTGAGGCTGTTTCCCACTGAGTGGGGTGGGGGAGAAAAGGTTCCAGCCTCTGGTGGCTGCTGAGTTGATCTGCCTGTGCCATATTGCTACCCCACAACTTGGCTCTTCAAGCTGGTACTTAGCTCTTCTGGGCCCAGCCCTCATCAAGGGCTGAAGAGGAAAGATATTTTTCTTTATCGGAAGTGAATTATAAATAATGTCCATGCTCTGCTTTCCCACTGAAAGGTGTTTAACCCAGCTGCATGTGCCTTTTGAAACACAGGGAAGATGTAGTGTATGTAATCAAGTCATCCCTTGCATGCTTCTATCGGCTCTGTATGTATTTTTAAAAATTTCTAAGTGGGACACCACCTATCCTGCTGTAATATTTTCCTGGGTGAAATCCGAAAATGTAGAGGATCAGAGCCTTACCTGCAGTAGTTTAATGTAATTCCATTAAAATCAAAGGAGCAGTTCTCATTTATCACAGTGAAGGTCCTCTTGCAGAAAGGATTTTTAACTGCTGGCATCCTCACTGAGCACAAGGGAAAGAAATCCATGGTAATTTGGGGAGAATCTTTAGCCAGTCTACTTTAAAGGTTCTCCCATTTCGGTTGTGCCTATCTGAGAAAAAGATACTGATAAAGGGGATGGTTTGGCACAAGTTTAACTCAACATTGACTTAAGCTGACAGGGCTAAGTAGATCAAGAAGAATAGCACTCAAATTATGACAGCTTCAAGGCTTTGTAGATAAGAAAGAGAATCTAATTTTAGTTACGATCTTCACTGAATTTTGAAAAGATCATATTCTTTCATCAGTTCTTAGAAGGACAAGAAGCATATACATGAACTCTTCCACCTTAAGGGTAGGAGCAAACCTGTCTTTTGTTTTAGCCCAAAGCCTGTGAAGGCCAATGTAACTTTTGTTCCTTTTCCTGGAATTATATGGTATAATATTATTGTTGCAAGGTTTTTACTATACCGCAAATGTTGTTGCTATACTGCAAGGACAGTAAAGCAGACTTTGCTAAAAGCAAGTATTTTCTTCAGTTGACTCAAGATATGCCTCCTTCCCAGTTTAGAGGTACCTCCTTCACCCAGTAAGATTTAAAAAAATTAAACTACTTTTAAAATATCTGTCTCAGGCTTTGTCTAAAGTGAAAAACTTATAAACCAGAGGTTTATTAAGTTTAGTGGTTATAACGCTAGTATTATGTCCCCTGCTTCTATGAGGAATTTATGAAGACATATTTTACAAGCAGGTGTCCTGCATTTAAAAATAACCTTGTTTTGCAGGTTTATATAACTCGTTTTAGATACAGTTGCTGTCTCTACCTAAGATCCTTATAATTGTCAAGGAAATGAGAATTTCTCAGGTCTATTATCACTCTTAATTCCATTAAAGATACTCAAGTACCATGAATGTAAACCCTTGTCTGCTGCCAGCCTTTCCTAGGACCTCACCATTCTTAGATGGGAATGGTATGGATGGGAGACCGGTCTGCTGGGGTGCTTGATATCAACGAAGGCTGAGAAACTCCAGTTGAAATAGAGGACTAGTGTTCAACTTTTAGACAAATATACCTGGGTGAAGGTCACCTGTGAAGGAAAGAATCTATGGAGCATGCATGGAAAGGTGTTCAGAAAACAGATGGTTCGCTTTTGAAATTGAAGTCCTACCCGGCCTGTACAATTTTACAGTGATTGGAGAAATAGCACAGTAGTGAATTGCCACAGCCAAATGAGAGGATGTTTAATAGGACAAAGGAACAGGGTTTTTTAAGTCAGATTGCCTTAGACTCTGCTAGCATGTAATTTTTTTTTCAGTGGTTAATTAACTTCAGATAAAAGAGATTGTAAAGTCTTTAATATCAATTTCAGTTCTTCATGAAGATGCAAGAACTCAAACATCCTTGATGCATCCTTTATCAAGCCATGGAAAGTGTGAAAGACTAAACTCTTGATCTTTCAAGTAGATCTAAAGTAAAAGAAAACCAAGAAGGTTTTAGCTTTATTCTCTTCATCTGCCCTTCACCCAGAAGCTGTAATTTAGCCACCAAACTGATGGGGATGACAAGCTTCATACAAAATATATATGTTCTCTCATCAGTTGCAATGGAAGGAATATTTGGTGTAGAGGTTTTAATTTCTTTTAATTTCCCAAGGTTTCAAACAGCTCTGTGCAGCTCTAAGTATACAGATACTTCGAACCAAATTTGCAAAACCTCAAGCAAAAGTCTGATTGAGTTTATAAATCTGGTCTTAATGAGGAGACTTAAGGCTGGATTATTCAGATTGTTTTGAAAGTCAAGGTGATTAAAAATTTCTCTTAAAGAAGAAGGCTTCTTCAGCATCTTCTTAATGAAGACCCTAAGTTTGGAAATGCCTGTTTAGGGAGATGGTAAAAGTCAGAAACCAAAGCATCTTTCTCTAATAAAAACAGTTCTTCATTCAAAAGTGCAGGGTAGCCTGGGAGAACACAGTCAAGCCCAGGACCCCTCTTTTTGTGCTGAGCTATGGTATTCACAGATGCTGAGTGAGGGTGTGTGGAGATACTGCTGCCAGTGGGGTGGGAATCAAGCAGATAAGAGCTGTTCTTTCTGGCTCTACCTGGGGCGAGGGCAGGGTGTGGCTTAGCCAGTTTGGTGAGTTGTCAACCTGGTCATCAGTAAGAGTTTGCACTGCTCCTGCCTCCATGCCTTGAACATTCCCTGCCATGCGTGGCACTAGTATGGTGCTCACCCAGATAATCTCCCATATGACCCCCCAGGTGTGGGGATGTTTGTGACAAATGTTTCTTCTCTTTCCACTTTGCTTTTTTCCCTCCTGTCAATTACTGAAGGCAAGATTCAGTCCTCTGTGTCAATACAGAACATGACATACCCCAGCAGGGCCTAAGGGCTGGGAAGTGATCTGCAGATATATCCAAATCCAAGCCCTGCAGAACAGTTTGTCTTCCCCACTCGTGATTCCCATAATGGGAGGAAGTGTTTTTAGAAAACGAGTTTCATGTTTTGAGAGTGCCGTTTTCTACGTGCAGTGTGCTAACTGTATCTCTTGAGTACAGGGTTAGAGGGGCTCTGGCATTGTGAGAACAAAGCCTAAAGACCTCCTCTAAAACACATGCAGCTTACTAATAACCACTTTTAAAGAGACGTCATTGCTTTTATATCCTGTTTTCTAAGACTGTCTCCAGAGGAAAACTACATTTACTTCAGTGTCTCGAATGAGGATGAAGGGCTCGGAGTATCCAAATTCCTGGCCACTTGTTAGAACTAAAGGTCTTGGTGTCAGACATCATATCCTAATGGAGTATGAATTAATCATCTGGCTGGGAAAGTCTGGCTTTAGAAGTACGTCACATACTGAAGTGCTTCCACTTTTACTCATCAAATTCAGCATGAAGATCAATTTGTGCATCTGTAACCTCTTCAAAAGTAGCTGACAACAGAATGGCTTGTTTGCTCAGGGACATGGTTTGCTCAGCTTGTTACATGGTATGGAGTATCTGAGTTTACCCTCCTGTCTTGTTTTTGCAGTTATGCTAGGAAAAGGGGTTGGGGAAACAACAGAAAACCTTGAGGCGGAGCAGGATAAAAAATATATACTCTGTGACAGAATTTTAGAATTGAAATAAGCTGTGTTTTATTGTCATGCCCCCATCTATCTAAACTATTTTTGCTCACCTGAGACCTGTTCCACTGTTGGTGTTGGATATGACATTCAGCAAAGCAGTTGCAAAATTTTATATATAGGGTAATGCAATATGTTTTCCCTGATCATCTCTATTTACCATTAAAAAACACTGAAGTTCACACAAGGATTTCCAGTTGGCTGGTTTTGAATTAAATTAACAAAGACCTTACATTTCTCTTGAATTCTCAAGCACATTTGCACTTGCTCTCCCTTGCTTTATGTACTTGTTATAAAAGTGAAAAGGTACTGTCTTTTCTTAGACTTGTGAATATAGCTGAGAAAAATGGGGGTAACCCAACAGACAAGAGCTTTCAAACTGCAGAAACTGAAAAAATTCTCGTTTGGTTTTTTTTTCTCCCAATTATGTCAGTTGGCTACAAAAACATGTCAGCTTCTCCCACATATCTTGCCAGAGGCCTTATGACAGCTAAAACAATGCCGTTGATGTTTAAATGGATGCAGTGTTTTCAACTGTTGAGAACAAATAATATTCATCACCCCACTAATACTGATAGAATCCATAGAAGGGACCACTGGTTTACCAATTAACTGCTTATTTTACAAGCCTGTCTCAAAACAGCCCCAACACCACTGTCCACTTTCCAATATAATCTTGTTCTAGCCTGCTGACAACATTTGAGACTGAGTTTTCTGTCAAATTGGAGAAAACATGGACTGGTAAATATGGAATAAATGGGATTTCAAACAATCCAAATGTAATGATTTTCACTAGCTGATGAGAAAGAGTTTGCCTATTATTAAACAAAGTTTGGACAGATTTGCTGATCATATCTTGCATTGCTGCAGACTTGGTCTGCAATTTGTGTCACCACAGAGCCTCAGACACCCTCGTCTCTGCTGGAGGAGTATAAACACACAGTGAGGTTTCCTTAGCATTTCAGTGCCACTGCACCATCCTAAGCATATATCTCATGACCACTTGCAAGGCTAATGTCAGAATTTCCAGTGAGGAATAAGAAGACTCTTGTGCACAGAAGGCAGAGTATACTCATGTACCTAATGCACAGACTCACTCTAGAAAAGACTTGAACAAAGTCTACATTAATAGGATGTAATAAAAGAGGAGTGGTGAAACAGTGTGTGACTGGTTGCACGGTTTCTGATATTTCAGAAGTGATTAAATATAAAAAATCATGAGAAAAATATAAAAACCATGAGAACATTTTTGCTGAACAGAGCACATCAGCAACAGATCAGTATTTCAAGCAAAACAGAACTAATGAAAAAAGAATCTTTGGGACACTTCTGGGCAAAAGAAACCAAGGGGAAAATATTAAGAGAACAAGAAGAGTTATATTATCCTACTGAACTGTATTTTGTGATGTTGCAGCACAGAATTGAAGTTGGTGCCAATTCTCTTCTTGTTTCTTAGAAGAGATTGCTAAGCATTTGAGAAGAGTTGGTTCAAACTGATTTGAAAAAGTTAACTTTTTCCTTTTCTGGAAGTTGTTGACGTTTTGCAAACAGGTCCCAGTAGTGTTTAAGTTTTCCTGCTTTTTTTTGTTTGTTTTGTTATGTTTTGTTTTGTTGTTTTTATTCCTCTGTTTGTAAAAAGGTGTGTCTTACTTTACTACTCCATAGAAAAATTTTCTTTTAACCTTGAGGTATATGTATTAGTTTTACTTAATTTTAGCCTATTCAGCTGCAAAGCAAGTAGAGTGAATCAAAGCTGTTGGTTTAGATGTTTTATAATTTGTTGGCTTCTTTCTAAAGCCAATAACCCTAGCACTTCCATAACACTTTCTGGCTGTGCTAGTTCTCAAAGAAATAACACACTCATGCTGCTTTCATTGATCTTTGGGAAGGCTGAAATGATATTCTGTTAATTTTAAAAGCTATTAAAAGTTGTGCTATCAAATTATGCCTTAACCTTATTGATACAGATAACAGAGCCCTTTCTGCCAGTTGTCATTCCTCTGTTGTGTTGAGGTGCACCATTCTGAAATGGTTCACAGGAGGCTGCTCAGCTACGAATGTGTGGAATGGATGCAATGACCCAGCAGTGCGTCTGGGGAGCTGGCTCTGCTACAGGGCTTTGCATTTAGCCACTGTGGGAGAAAACCGCTTCTGGATGCAATTATCCCGGTGCTGCGTGAAGTCTCGGCAGTCAGACAGTCCTGCTTCTACAGGAGCCACAGTCTCTGGAGGTTTAAATCAGTGTAGTACCATGCTACACTGATTTACAAAGACAAGGGTATTGCTCCTCACGAGCCTGGCAAGGGTACCGCTTGGCTTCCTGGAGCCCAACAGCATTGGAAGGAGGCAATCTGGCCTCAGCTCTCCAGGAATGAAGTTGTTCCTTCAGTGGATGGGAACAGTTAAGCTCACTTGCACAAAACATATGTTGCTTGCATAAGATACATTTTGGGTGAAAACTCTGCTTTTAATTATAGACGGTTGCATAAAATGTCAGTGATTAAAGCCCAGATTTAGCAGTATTCTTGGCCTGAAGGATACCAGCCAGAAAGCGTGTTTCTCCTCCTGTTTACTCCTCTTGGAGCAGAATTTTTCCAACTTTATTAAAGTTTTCTATTGAAGTGAAAAAAAAATCAACCAAAGAGGAAAGTAGCATTTCCTCATCTATTCTGTCTCTCAAGTTTTCTCAACAGTGAGATTTTTCAGGAGCTGAGCAGGGCGGTTTTGAAACAGGGAAGACTGGAGATCTAATATCTCATTTCAGAGCAAGAAGTCTAGAAGTCAGGTTTATGTTGTCTGAGGCAATCTCAGCCTTTGGTTTCCTTTTGTCCACAGGCTGAATGGGAATGCCCATCCTTTAAAATCACCAGTTGCCTCTGATAAGTAAAATTCCTTCAGTAATTCTCCAGAGTCTGAGATAATTATATCCAAGGCAAAACTGGCAAGGTCTGAAATGTGATCAGATATATACCCAGCTGAGCAGGATCCACTTAAGTATTTGTTCTGACTTAGCCATTGTCATTCCAAAAATACTGCCATGGAGGAAAATATAAATATGATCCCTTCTTTTTTAGGATTGTTACCATCTGTATCATAGTTACCAAATGTTTATTGCTTAACTTGCATTTAAAATTAACCGAGTCTATGCATCGCCTGCCTTTACTGTAATCATAATATAGTAATCACAGCTCTGTTCACAGAATGTGGTCTACTTCGATAAGCATTTTGCTTCAGCTTTGAGTAATGTTTTTTGACAAGTGCTATTTTTGCCACTTCTTCTATAAATATATAGGTTATTATTATTCTGCTGTAGTGATTCACTTCTGCACTCATTTCTCTGGAAGTACATTGAATTACACCAGCTGAGATTATGGCCTCTCCTGTGCTTTTCAGAATGTTTTCTTTTAGTCTCCTCTATTTTTAGGTCAATTACTGAGTTCAAATCACATTACATGACTGAAGATAGCACCTGTCCTTTTATTTATATCCTCATATTTTCTGAGTTCCTGTTGCTGCTTTTTTTGATCTCCCTTCTCCATATAACTGCTTCTCATTATGCTATTTCCTGACTTAACCTAGATTACACAATATCTGTGTAGATTCAATAATCCCTTTGAAAGAACTAATTGGGCAGAAAATGCTAACGGGAGACCTGCGGGTTAACCCCAACAAAGGCAAAATCCTCAAGCACATAAGGAGGATACTTTCCTTTTTAAATGAGGTGATTAATGCTAAGATCCTATTTTACCCTGAATGCTGCGCATGAATTACTTTGACAACCTTTGCTGAGAGCAAAATCGTGCTTTAAGGAGTACTTCCTGGAAAGCCAGGTTCTGGCAGATTCTAAGAAGGATCCTTATCACCAGGAGGGAACACAAAAGGCTGCCTTCCCTTCCTAACCTCCAGTTTCTGCATTTCTTGAAAAGTCTGACAGAAGTCATTTGATTCACAAGGTGGTTGCCAGCTAAGCGTTGCCAAATGTTGGGGAAGTGGGGAAGAGCCACGCATGTGGCTCTGGTCTCTGTCTGCAGTCAGACTGGCTGCTTCTGACAAATGTGGAAAGCAAACCAAAGCAGCAACCATCTGACCCTCAAAGAGTACTCACTTAGAGTTACCAAGTTTGTACTGTCAGATGTAATGGCCAAGAGCCAAGGCTCTTCTGTGTGAAGTGCCCAATTAATAGCTGAATGACTATTTGGAGATCTTGGCATACAGTTAGGCTTTGTTATCATCTGACCTTTTCAAATCTAATTTGTTATATGTCATACATAACTTTCTTTGTGTAGTGTATTTTTTGTCTTTAATAATTATACTTTATCCTTAAAAATAGGCAGTACTGATATATTTATGGCAATAAACTAGATAAACTATGGGTGAAACTGGAATTACTCACAAGTGTGGCAGGTTTTAAGCATATTTCTAACATGATTTATAGAGATAACTTCACATGCCCAAAGAAACTTAAATTTCAAGAAAGGACAGCTCTAACCAAAAATCTGCTCTTGCACTAGGATGGGCTGCAGTTTGATTTAGGTAATTTCAGGCTACTCAAGCATCAGAGTTCTCCACATCAGTATTCAGTTTATATTTTAAAATGATCAAAATAAGGCTATCAGTTTCTTGTGCTCTATCTTTCATTCTGCATCACTCTACGTATAAAATGCCATTCCTATGGGTTTCGAGCTGGAATTTGAGCCATGCCAGACTTAGCATAACTTCTTGGATCCCACAATGAAATGGCTATTTTCCCTGAGAGGAAAATAGGAACAAAACAGTAAGTAGTAGGTGAAGAATTTATCAGTAATAGGCGAAGTATTTTTCCCAAATATGGCACTAAATTTACACATTGGGAACATTGACTCCAATTGCCTATTTCTCAACAACATTAGCAGCTACAGTTTTGGTTATGAAGATGTGTCTAAGATTACACATTAAGAGTAAGGTTGGAGGGAGTTATGTGGCAAGAGTTAACAGTTCAGTACGAGTTTCTGAAGAAGTGCACTGCTCTCATTTTCCAGTCAGTTTGAACTAAAACAGCACCTGAAGAACATTTGTGATTATGCTGTTTTGAGCTCCCAGCTCTGGTATTGCTGGTACTGCTGTTAATTGTGTACTTGGGTTTCTTTTCACTGAGTGCTGATTCTTGGCCCTGGCAGACTGACTCACTGTAAATTTACTGAGAAAGAATTATTTCTTTGTCCTCAGCAAATCTGAATAATTAATTTTTATTTTAGTCATTATGCTCCTTAGCCGACAGCCTCTTCATGAAAGAAGGAAAGAAAGGGACATGTTTAATTAAAACAAGAAAGTGCTGAAGTTAAACAACATGTCAGTCACTCTGATAGTTGAATAATATGCTATTTTTTCAGGGTTACACACTTGCCTTATCAGCACTATTTACTGTACCGCTAATGGTCCCAGAACTTCTTTTTGCAGCAACGATCTGCCAAAAGCTAAATAATTTGCAATTAGCAGAGAGGAGGCTTTATATTTGCGCCTTGAAAATATTGGTAATAATTCCCTGGCCTGGGAAGTGCCAGGAATGGAAGCCAAGGGAACACCCAGAGCAGGGGTCAGAGCTGTGCCCTGGGCAGCCACGTTCCCCACACAGGTGTTCCCAGTGCAGGAGACTGAAATCTCCAGTTCAGCGAGGTGGTGCATTATCAGCACCTCATTAGCTGCTGTCCTGCAGGGGACCTGCAGTACTTGTGTGGGTGTTATGACCAGTGCCAAACAGGAGGTTGTTTGTAGTTGCTTCAAGGTGCAACAAAGATGTGTGTAGAGGAATTCACTGTGCTGCTTATGAATGAGCATATTTTTTCTCCCTGCTTGGCATTTCCTTGGTCTAACAGTTTGGCCTTTGTGACTAAGATGCTCCAGAACATTGTTGTCTTTATTGAAGATCTAACAAGCACGAATTTAATCTGTACTGGCTCTTCATGCTCAGTCTCAGATTTATGTAAATCTCTTTGAAAGACACAAGGAAAGATGTTTCACATCCCAGGATGTCTGCTTCAAGAGCAAAACCAGAAGTGAATAAAGGAAGCATTAAAGGGGTTAAGTTAAGCATTAAGCTAAATTGTTTAAAAGTTTCAATGTAAATTTGAATATTTATGCACTTTTAAAAAAACAACAAACTCCTCACCCAAAAAACCAAACCAAAACAAAAAAAATTCCAAAAAACCCCAGCCAACAAACAAAAAAAAACCCCACAAAAAAACCAAACCAAACCAAACCAAACACCAAAAACAGCACTCCACATGATCTGTGCATAGAAATTTATTTAAAACGTATTTAAAATGTCTGTCCTGAGTAAACATGTTTCCTGGCCTGGCTTCATGTGAATAAAGCATTCTTTTAGACAAGTCACTTGATGTGCTGAAAAAGAGTCTAAACACTCCTTTTCAGTGCTTAGTATTGTTACAGTGGGGATACTGCAACACGTGTATAAGACAACGAGGCCTGTGGAAAAGAAATCTATACGGAGCGATTCTTGGTAGATGTTTCAGAGATGTTTATTTCTCCAGCCACATGGCCGGAGCTCTGCTGAGGAACTGCGGCAATCACAGGACCCGAGGGTCCTTGCCCACGCAGGGGAACACAAAACAACCAATGGGGAACGAGGCTGACCAGGGGCAGGGAAACCCCGTGCCTCCCGCCCAGGGCCCCTCTCCCAGGACCACATGGCAGGGGGGAAGGGACCCCGACATAGTATATATGTGTTTATATTTCCATCATGGATAACTGTACAGAGCTCATCACTCTGATCACAGAAATTACCCAAACTGGAAGCTGATCACTTTGAGCAGGTCCTGCTGCTTATGCAGAGCAATGCACATAGCAGCATCCTGTTTTCAGGACGGCATCCTCCCAGCCAGCAATGGTAGTTTGGTGTGCTTTCTCCAGTTTGGGGACAAAAAGTGGTATGTACAAAATTCTCATTGGTGCCAACATTAGATCATTTCTTCTAACTGACTGGGTAGTTAGAATGGCTGCAAAATCCATCTGTGCCAGGATAACTGGATTGGGATAGAACAGGACTTGCCTAGGGCGGAAGTGCAGGGTGCGTAATGATCTGTGCCAGTGGCTGGAGAGGACGTGTTTGGTACGGACATTAATGTGATGGATAGGTTGAAAGAATACTGAGAACCTTCAGGATTTCCAAATCAGGAAACCAAATTACAGTGTGATGTGGGTGAACTTAATAAAAAAATAATGATGCCAGTGAAACTGTAGACCTTCTTCATAGCGCTCCATCAGAACTGCAAAAAAAAGATCTTAAAAGGAACAGAGTATCAGTGTAATAAACTTTAGTGCACATTTCATTAGGCTTGTGCCAGAAAAAACAGCAGGACATGCTGTAGCAGTGATTCCGTTTCAGAATGGCAGCTGTGCTCCCATCTTGTACCAGTAGAAACTCTCCTATTCCACAAGTAAGGCAATAAAACCCATAACCATTAGTCTCTTGTCCAAATCTCTCTTCTGACCCTAAGCAGATTTCTGAAACAACCGTGGAGAAACCTGTATGACCAGCCCAGATTTTTCATCAAATCCAAGAGAATGCAGAGGAAGAAGACTCTGAATGGATCCTTTGGCCAAAGTGGAGTTATCTCCCAAGTGGGAGAAAAAGACACTCTTTAGAGCAAAATTCCTCCTCTTCTGAAGGTGATGCCTAAGTTTTTTCCATTGACTGGAGGGAGACTTATTGTTATAAATGTCTTTGCTTTAGATGTCTAAGATTGGATGAGACCACCCTACTTGAGGAGTATCCAGTAAATATGCTCAGTGAAGCCTCCTCTCTAATACCAGGATGAAGAGCCCACTATACATGCCTTGAAATATATATTGGTTGGGTGCTTCTGCAAAGTCTGTAGAAAGAATTCTAATGAGTTTCTAAAAACTGGACCTGATGCTTTTAAAATTATGTCATGTACCTTTTGCTGTTCAGTTTCAATGCATTAAATTTTTCAGTTATTTTTCACTGCTAAAAAAACAGTGAAAAAAATGGTGCAGTCATATGGTTCTTACCTACAATCAAGGGTACCTGAAGGAAATTAATTTGTGTTTGTTTGAATGCACTGAATCTTTCCTAAAAAGACAAAATTCACAATACATTTCCTGATATCCTATACATCAACATTTATGTTACACTCATTTTTCAGTGAAAACAGGCTTTATCAGTCCTGGTCATGCCTCTGTCTTAATTTGTAATGATGTTTTTCAAGGCACCATAATCTGAATAAATTGATGAAATGTCCCTGTGTACCTCAAAAGCACCTTTATCTTTTCATTACAATATAGGTGCTCTAGAGCATCCATCCATGCCAAATTAAGGTCCCGGATTGTAAAACTGACTTTACCATCTGCTTTGGGCATGGAGTTCAACCAAAAGCCTTCAGAGGCTACCCCCCATCAAAGAGTAGAATCTGTCTTCTAATACAGAAACTTGGCCCCCAGACTGGCACAGCAGATGAAAGCACAGGAATCAAAGGCAATTTGGGATTCAAACATATTAGCCAGAAGGAATAGATTGAAGAATACAAGAGCACATTTCTCTAAGGCTAACATGTGCTCTGATTTGTATCTTGCACTTTATCTCGGTGAGACTTCACAAGCAAGGTATGTGCAAGTACAGAATTTGTTGCTTTGCATTTTGAGCTGTACTTTTGATTCAGCTGGTGAGAAAGTCAGAAAACAATTAAGGAAGCAGTTGTTTGGGCTGGTGAAAAAGAACAAAGAAAATTATGGTGACAAACTAAATGCTCACATATGAGCAGGGACAGATAGTCTCACCCAAATGTTCTTAAAGAGCAGGCAGAGATAATTACAGAGGCATTATCAATCTTTTTTGACACCTCATTAAGAGCAGATGAATTGCTAGTGGACTGAAGGACAGAAGAGCCAAGAACAGCCAATAGTTAAGTAGGTAATAAGCAGGAGAGACAGATGTGGACCTTTGAGGCAAGCTTCAATACCCAAAGAAACTATAAAAGGCTTTATTCCTATTGCTATGGCTTCCAAATGTACAGGTTTCTGTGCCTGTGGGAGGAAATACTCTTGGGTCCAAAGAGAGGCAGTAAGATGGGCAGGAATATGTCGAGCTCATAGTTGCTGACTGAGAAGTAAGACAACCCCCACTCTCCCCCCAGCCATTCCTCATATGTCACCACCAAACATTACATTTTATATTTAGAATATATTCGGACAGAATACCGAACAAAGAAACAGTTATGATCAATAGAAGAATCCAGGTAAAGGATTAGACACATGGTTGCCCAGTGATGGTTAATCTAATTTAGGCAATCCTTGTACTGGGGAGTGATTTTGCATACTAGGACTGGATTTAGTTTAGTAGACAGAAGCACGCAAGCATAGAGGCTAGAGGTACAAGAATGGGCAGCCATATCCTGGCAGAAATAAATTAAACCATGCCCTGAATCTTCATTTTTCTTTCAAACAAATCCCAGGCTGAATTACTCGCATTGTTTTGGAGCCCTTGAATAGCATTCCAATATTTCTTTCCACTATGGGGTAAATTGTTTTGCTCCATTGATTTTAACACAGCTCTTTTGGGGATTCTTTGTTAGGATATGTATGAATGTCCATTAAGAAAGAACAGCAACAGTACCATTAATAACCTGGGGCAGATGTTAAACTAATATAAAGGCAATGATGTTATGCTGATATATGCAAGCTAAAGATCTGTCCTACTGAATACTCTGAGAAGTCACTTGCCAAACCATATTATCAGTGCTTCATTGCCTTATTTTCTGTATGCCTGAGAAAAGCCAAAGAAAATTAGATCCTTCTTATACCACTCACAGCCAGGAAAGAATCTGTCATCATCAGTCATGAAAACACTTGAAATATGGATGCAGTGTCTTCATTGCCATGGTCTTCCACGTCTAGCTTATTACCTTGCTTTAGAGGACAGAGCATTTTTTTACTGTGCATGGGTTTCAGACATTTTTGTCAGCAGAGCATGGTGGGGTGGTGGAGAGGATAATGTGTTTTACTGCAATCTCTTCTTTGATTTAGAATTTTATTTACTTCATTTATTTTCAGGTACTTGATTTTTCTATGTATGTCTCACTATTATGCATAGACCATTAATCTATTCTGAGACCTCCAACTTTCAACTTTTGGTCATTCATAGCATTTTCAGTCATCTTTTGTAGCTATTGTAGTCTTTGAACTGTATGTTACTAGATTTTTTTAGAAATGTCAGGATATGACATTGGCAAGTGCCAAGTGATCCTCATTTCTTCCTCCAGAAGCCAGCAGACAACCAGGTCTGTGATGTGAAGTCTCACTCTTAGTTAGGACTGTTTTAAGCCCTTATTTCATTACAATTGTAGCTACTGTTTTCATTTTGTATCTAGGATGGGCATTAAACTAAAAAGTGCAGCTGCTTTCAATTATACTCTAATTTTCTGTTTCAAGATAGCTTTCATTTTTTGTGGCATCACTTAGTTGCCCTGCCCCCTTCCCCGCTGTTTTCTGCATTCAGAGCTTTTAACCACTAGGGAGTTATGCGGGGATAGGAATTAACAGACGTCATTTGCCTCTGCTTCTGGTAGCAAGACCAATTTCACTTAGTGAAAAAATTATGTTCTTACAAGTCAACTAAAAACTTCTGTCTATGGGGAAATTCTGGAAGAAGTTGCTGAAATTAATAGGATGCTCTTAGGGAGGTGCCACAGAGAAACCTTTTGTAGGCCTAGTCCTCCCTTCTCCTTCTGTATCTCTCAGTCCGGGGTTGGGGTTGCCTTAAGAGAGGGGGCCATTTGCTAGTGAGATGTAGGAAAGGCAGCAGACACAGACTGCACCAGCAAAGATAGCATTCCTGTGTGGAAGGGAAGGGTGTCCCAGCCCCATGAAGTCAGTACTAACAGGAGTCATGAAGACCCAAGTTAGGAGGGAGAGATAAGGACCCTGGCACCTCTGACACAAACCTGGAAGACACTGAAGGGTTCCTATGATGCTCTTTTCTAATGCCATGGTTAGGCTGAACTTGCCACAACTGTGGGAAGGTTGAGCAGCCTTGGGGTGAGACACCATTGCAAAGGCAGCAGGGGAAACAACACAGATCCTGGGAATCACTGGTGTAGCTGTAAGTGAGTGTGCCTTCATGGCAAGCAGGAGACAGGCTTTCCCAACCTCCCTTTAGTGAGGATGATCTCTGTGCTTGTTTGATGATGAGGTTTTGTTAGCTTCCATCAAAATGAATAGAAAGAAATGAAGAGCAATATGTGAAAAGCACGCTGAGTTTATTGCATGGTCATCCAGGATGCAGAGGTGAAGAACTATGAGCAAGGGCAGTGGGGGTGGTAGCCTCATTCTTCATTGTTTCCTCAAATTAGTTAGAAATCTTTCCTCTTTGTTAACAGGAATTTCAAAGTGAGGGCAGCCTGCTCCCATACAAAGTATCCACATGAGCCAACAGGCACCCTTTTGGCAGATGAGGAGGCTTCCTCTTACTTAGCAGCTGAAAAATGGAATCTGATGAATTAAACTACCTCTTGTAATTAATCAACTGGCTTATTTATGCCTCCTAAACTGAAATTTGAAAGCTATCTGGAAACCTGAAGTACCTTGGGGATAAAATAATGGGCATTAAGGTTATTTTCTAGCAAATGAAACTTTGGGAGTCTGCCAGCAGTAGTCAGGCTTAATGGACCATACCTAATCGAAGCAGGGAAAGGCATGAGCTGAAGTCTTTGACTACCTGAAAGTTAATAGAGTGATGAGCAAGAGTGACCTCTCTCAAGATGTGAGATAAATAATAAATGGCCAGAAAAAGAGGTAAAGAGCTAAAAATAAAGTCCAACTACACTGTGGTCCCTAGTAGCAGTGGTGAGGATCATTTCACATTTCAGTGTCTCCTCCACTTCATTGCAGGGAAAAATGTGTTCACAGAGCACCTCACTAAGCAGGTTTTTTGCCCCTTGCTGTTCAGCTCCAAGCTCTCTGTAATGAATGAATCAGCATTCTAGCAGAGCCGGGAGGGGAACTTGCACATCTTGGCTGGGAGCCATATGACACTGAGGAGTGTGGTTGGTCCTTCACATCCACACTGGGAAATTCCACTGACTCTGAGGAAGCAGTTGCCAAGCAAGGGCTATGGTATTAGGAGGTGAAAATGTATTTGTAACATCTCCTTTTTAGAAGGGAAAAAAGAGATGTCTTCAATGAGAAATAGTCTGAAGAAGGTATTGAAGGAGTTTATTTGACTCATGCTAACAAACTCTGGGACAGAACAAATTGGTTTTAAATGGAGGAGCTGGACACACAGTCCAGCTGACCTGAAAGAAACCACAGGCAAGGAGTAGGTCTGTAGAAGAATGTGGGACTTTATGAAGCCTTGTGGTGAAAAGAGAGAGATGTGGGGGCAGGTTGCTGAATCCTCTGACTGCTGCCTTCAAGCTCATACCTCAATGTGAATGGACACACACATATAGTCACATGAAAGGCATTTACTGAATTTGACCAATGTAGGGAATCCATTTTCCAGATTAAAGCAGGTGAGTTTGGTGACTGAGTGAAATGTGACAGAAATGTCCAAACCCCAGGGTCCAAATCTGAGCTGAGAAATAAAGAGCCCACCTCAAATTGCAAAGGAAGGAGTGACTTAAAAGGGAAGAAACACAGAATCACAGAATTGTTAGGGTTAGAAGAAATCTCTGGAGATCATCTAGTCCAACCCCAAAGAAAGAAAACATTCTGCACAAAGCTATTGCTTTTAAAAGAGAGTAATAAGATAAAGCTGTCCCCCTTGCTATGCACTGAGTAACAGCTCTGAAGGTACCTTCAGTCAAGGAGCAGGGGGAAACAGATTAGATTCATCAGAGAGCTGAGACTGAGCAGTAGGGAGCTATGACAGGAACTGCAAAAAGGGAACAAGTCAGAGGCAACACACAGAGACAACGGTCTCTTCACAAATCCTCCTTCATATGAGAATTTCCTGCGAGTGGCTGTCAGGAAGAAAAGACAGACAGGATAATGTCGAGTATGATCATGCTGGGGATGTCAGAGCAATGATACTGCAAAACTTGGGGGAGAGAGAAGAACACTGAAGCAAATGGCAGAGCAGGGCTTTGGGAACATGAACTCGGAGGAAAACAATTCCAGTACAAAGGGAAGCAGTGTTGTAGATGCACAAGCATCATCTTGGCTCCAGCAAATGCATTTGGGAATAAACACAAATGGTAAAGGCCATTCACCTTGGTTGCATTAGCAATCTCCACAGTTCACAATAGTGCAGTTTTGATTAATCAGTTGTGCTTGCATGTAACAAGGCCCAGGCCAACATCAACTTCCACTGGAACAGATCCTGCATGTCACTGCTGATTTGCCTGTGTGTTCCCTCCTTTGCCTGCTGACTTGGTCTTCACAGAGTGTGGGTTGAGACATACTGTGCTTGCCATACATATTTGTCCCTTTTTATTTGATACTACCACCAGGATGCTTCCCTCTGCTACTGCTATTGCAGGCTTTGTTTCACTGCAGAAATAATGCACGTCCTTGGGTTCTTTCCTCTTTCCATCACACGTCTTCTGTGTCTAGTCTCTGAAGGTGTTTTTAAGCACAGTGCTCACTCAGCATCTTCTGGCCTATGTGACATGTGAGAACAGAAAAAAGATATTTACTATTGACTCTTAATTTGGTCTTAGACAAGAGGTGAAAGCAAGAACCACAATGAAAGGCAGAAGACACATATTGGAAAGATAAAAATATTTAATTTAGGCCATGTGTTACATGCATAGGAATCTAAGGTCCTCTTTTATGTAAAACTTCATGGCCATCTGGGTTTTTTGAAGTTGCTCAAATAACAGCTTCTGATGTCACCTACAGTGCCATTTTTTCACATGGCCACTTGTTAGCCTATTTCAAACATTGTTGGCATTTTAAGAGGCTTACTGGGCAGTTTCTAATTTATTTGAACTGTGTAAATCAACGAGTCAGAGGCTTCTCTTTGGTATCAGATTATTCTCTGTTAGTCTACTGCAAATTCCTCTCCTCTTTTCCATCACATTGTAACTACAGTCTTCCATTTGCAGGGAAATAATCTCACACAAGTAAAATTCTATCCAACTCCCAAAAATGCCAGGAATCTTGAACTAAGCTTTGCTTCTCTTACACTGCTTCACAGTCCATCTCTGATGGAGACGATATTTTTCCCAGTGAACGAAATAATGAGAGGCTTTCAAATCACTTGATTAATTTTACAGCTTTCAAAGCCAGCACTGCATCCCACAGCACACAGGAAGGAAGTCCCAGAGCTCTGTGCAAATTTTCCATTGATGCTGTTTTCACCTCCTAGCACTGAGCTGCAACAGGACCCAGCCCATTGCTCCTCCTGCAGCCCTCTGATAATGCCACTGGCGACACTTTTGTTCTGGAAATGTGACAGCCCCACCTTAACTTCGGATTGTAGTTTATAATCAGAAGACACAGAAAAACTGCGCCACCATATTTTCCATGTGTCACTGGTGCAAAGTTCAAACTGGCTTTTTTGGTTTGCCCTCGGTATGTGGAATGAGCCTGTCACCTTTTGATATCAATGTTGGATCAGTCCTCATTTGTAATGAGCAGGGAAAAAACTGAGAAATCACTTTCACTCATTTATAAGCAATATCCAAAGATTGCTAACAAAGACTGGATGAACAGAGCCTGGACTGCCTCTCTGCACTGCTTGCTCATCAGCCAGTGTGAATGTGTATTCTGTGCATGTGAAACACAATGAAAACACATCTGCTCCTTTTCATGTACACCACAAGTGTGACTGTGGCCCATGAGGGCCTTTTCCCAGTGCTGACAGGTGGCAGAAATTGAGTTGGTTGCAAGACCCTAAAAGTTAATGAAGGCAGACATCTGCAGCAGAGCAGTCTGTAGCTGAGCCACTTAGAAAACTCCCTGTGCAGCCAAGAAAGAGAGAAGACACTTCTGTGGAGCCTTAATTTAGATGTCTATTTTAGGGTGGGCTGAATCACACTTTGATGCCCATTCAGTCCTGGCCTCCCCTGGTCACCATTCAGCCCAGGTGACCTACATTCAGGTGAGTGATTCCCACCCCTGCTTTACCCAGGCAGATGAAGTGCCACTCCAGAAGAGCACTTTGGCTAGGTGATGTCTGTAGCGGAGCCAGCTCTGCCTTCCCTCTTGTAATCATGACTGCTTGAGAGGTTATTTTGGGGCACTCGGGAGCAGTTTAAATTTGCTCTCCCCAGTCACAGGCAGTTTCCTCTGTCTGGTTGTGAGCTCCATCAGCTACTGCTACTGGAAATGCAGTTTGCACCCCACTGCATCAATAAAGGTGAGTCAAGCACAGTAAGGGACTCTAAAGGCTCATTTCATTGATGTTTGCTATTATTGAGTACATACATAACATTCCTGCAAGCTGGAGACTGCTGTAATAAGGCCAATCTCAATAATATGGAAAGGCATCCTTCCAGGGAGAAAACACAATGGCTCACACCTCTTTCACAAATTGTTTCTTACTTGAAAGTTTCAGAAAACAAAGTTCTGTTTGCAGGATGTTTTCCTGGTGTTTCTTCCCTGCCTGGAGGGAACCTGGGGACAGACACAGACAGCTCTTCTCAGTTCAGAAAAAGAATACTGTGATAACTGTGATAACCGATTCAACATGCAACAAAAAGGGTGAGTATGACCAGTGTTGTTAGAGCACAGACATCCCCACAGGTGGGGGTAAACCCTATAGGTAAACCAAAAACATGATCTCAAGTATAAAATCACCCTCACATGCCCATGCATTGGACATCTCCAAGAGACCCAAGTGGTAACAGGAGGGAAGATCTCAGAGTGACTCTTGTCTGTTTAATCAACTTAATGCTTAAGGAGTTTTTCTTCTACCACACCAAGCGACTTCTGTCTGACTAAAACCTATTTTTCAAGGCATTTTCTTCTTAACAGAGATGAAAATCAGAAACAGATTCACCATCCCTTTTTAAAAATTTGTTTCAAAGATTCATACCCCAGTGTTAAAAAAATGGTGGGTCTTCTTGTCCTACAACCCTTTCTGGCTTCCAAAATTTGAACTTGATAACCCCTGTTCTTGTTTCTTGCTGAACTCTTCTCAATAGATTAAGTATTCACTGTGCCCTACCTTTCTTTTTTCCCTACTTCAGCTGCTATCAAGCCACTTCACAATAAATAGCTCAAACCCTCTACGAATAAACCATTTTCTCATACTCATCAGGCTTCCAATCATGTCTGCACATTTTCATTTTCCAAAATGTTTTTCAAGATGCCTGCATCAGAGCTTCATGCAATAATTCAGTTCCAGTGAAATCACTTCCCTGCTCCTACTTGTTTATCTCATGTTTATGTAGCTGGGCATTACATTTGCTTGTATTGCCAGAGCATCACAGGGGGATTCTGCTTTCCCTCTGGCAACTCTGAGACTCTTCTCACCATTGCTCCTTCCCCAGCTCTGCAGATACAGCCTACGGCCTGTGTAACTCAGCCATATTAAAAAGCTCTGTTTAATTACACTCCCTACACCTAAACTCCCTACATCATTTCATATAGTTATCATGTCCTTATCGTAATTTCTATTCCAGCAGCACATGTGATATTAAGAGATTTGTTTTAAATTACAGGAAAGCTGCATTTAATTCCAGATCACTGATGAAATTGGTTGGTCAACACTGTTTCTAGTACATACCACCATGGGATGCCACTAGAAACATACTCATTCAGAGAAAATTTCATGTTAGCAACAGCTTTGCAATCTGCCATTTAGAGAGTTCTAAATTCATCTTATCCAAGCTTTATTGACACTAATTGCTCATTTTTGCAACCTTGCCATGCAGTTGCTCATTTTTTAAAAACTCAGATTATCCTATGCCAGCAAATAGTACACATTAAACCATAGAAATTTTTTATGTCTATATGACAGTGTTTATCAGCCAAACACATAATTCATAGTAAAATCAGGCTGTATTGACAAGATTTTTTTTTTTAACAGCATCATATTAACTGTCATGAAATGGTATTCACACATTTTACCTCTATTTACATCTTCGTTAATTAAATCTTGTTAATTTTTCTCTTATTTTGCAAGGGAATAAATCAGGATGGAAAGGTGATTGCCCATATTAACCCATTTTTATCTTTTTACTGTACTATCACCAAAGGATTGAAGCAATTGGCTGTATATTTTGATGCAAGTTACTCAGGTCTGATGATGTACAAACATTCCTCTTAAAGACATGCTAGAATTTTTCTTACTTTCCAGTGGACTGGAAAACATTTGAAGCGGCATAGGCTTATCACCTGCTTTTCTCCAAATACAGAATATTAATATCTATTGTCAACTTCTTTCTTTTTTTGTCTATTGAAGTTACGAACAGTCCTATTTTCACTTTGCAAAGGTGGTCTTTTATAACTTCATTTGTTTGTACTCTGACTCCAAGAGTCCTTCTTGTGCTAAACCTGGCAGACCTTTTTTTCTGTAATTTCTTTACTTTCCTTCATGTGTTTTCTACAGTGCTAAGTTCTAACTGGTAGTTGTGGTTTACCCCTTTCTAACACTGTTACAAAGCACCAGCCCTGTGGTTTACATTTACTTCTTTACTTACATTAGGAGGTTTAAAGCAGAGAACAATTATACCTGTATAATAACAGCAACCCAGAGGGCATGAAAAGAAGATTAACACCATTTCCTCTGTCACAGTCTGGAAGAAAATAACATCTTAAACTTCTCCTGGTACCCCAATCTTTGACTTTGCTGGACGCCTAAGCCAGGTAGAGCACACAACACTAATTTACCCTTAAGAGGACCAATGGCCTGAGAGCAGGAGATTTCAGGCTTAATATAACACAAGTTGGGAACAAGTTTCTGAGTTGAAACCATCTTCATGCTCTCTGCAGCCCTGACCTGCTGTAACTCTACTGAAGACATTGAGGTCAACATTTTAGGTTTGTCTCCTAAGAAAATAAAAATATTGCAAGGATCCTGGAGCTTGGAGGCTTGAGCATTTTTTTCTTGTGGTTAAGAGTTCATGTAGTGGCTGTTAGTTTTGGGTGACAACTGAGGTGTAGTGAGCTGTGCAGAGCAGCCATTATATTTAGTGGGATGGAGGGGTTGGTAGCCAGGATCACAGAGTAACTCAGGTGGGAAGGGTCAGGAGGTCTCTGGCTCAAACCCCTGTGTAAAGCAAGGTAAGCTTCAGACCACGTTGCTTGAGGGTTTATCCAGCTGGGTCTTGAAAATCCTCCCAGAGTGGAGACTGACTGCACAGCTTCCCTGGGAAGGATGATTTGCTGCCTGACTGTCCTTGCAGTGAAAAACTTTCTCCTTAAATCTAGTGAAAATCCAGCTGTCTGTGGACCACCTGTCATGCCCAAATATGAACAGCTTGGTTCCATCTTTTCAGTGACCTCCTTGTACTCACCAGGCAACTGCTGTTAAGTCATTCCAAAGCCATTGTATCCCCTGATGGAAGAAGCCCACCTCTCTCAGCCTCTCCTCACAAGGCAAGTGCTCCTGCCCTGATCATCTTGGACGCTCTCTGATGAACTTGCTCTGGGTCATCGGTGCCTTTCTTGTGTTGCAGGGGACAAAGCTGGACACAGTACTCTAGACGTGGTCTAACAAGTGCTGAGTAAAAGCTTTCTTCATCTAACAGCTGTTTTTCAGCCACAGTCCTTTTGTTTCCACAGTTTTTCCAGATCCCTTAAGTGGATTTCTCGTACCCTGCCTCCATTTTTCGTGTCATTGCCACTTCAGTACAATTTGTTGCCCTGCTTTTGAACCTCTCATACCTCAGCCTTGCAGTTTGCCTGAATAATCAGTATTCAGAAACAACAGTGATATTTTGAACAGATGAGCATGGATCTGGTTTTGCTAATGCTGGCTGCTGTGGCAGACTATACAGCAGAAAGCAAAGAAAATCAAAAAGTTCTTCTGTCCCTTCCCAGAACAGAGAGTGACAATAATGGATCAGTTTCCTACAGCAGCCATGGGAGCCTTTTCTTTGCTAACAAAGTATGCCCTCTCTTCCCAGCCTACAGCAATTTGTATCAAGGAAAGCCTCTCAGCACTGCCTTGTTATTTATTCTGCCTGCATGGCCCCTCAGTGCAGTGGCTGCCGCCAAAGGCAGACTCAGGATGAGGCATTGCCAGAGAATGTTAAAAGCAGAAAAAGTCCCAGAAGCCACACAAATGGATGCAAAAATGTACGTTCTCTTCTCACTCCAGGAAAAAAAGCAGCAACTGTTAGTTGTACACAGGCTTCACAGGGCATTTAGGCTAAAGAGCCCTGAAAAGTCAGGGGAATCATTCCAGAAGTTGTGAAAATGGATGTGATTCTACACACAGAATATTGAACATTTCATTTTATGAGGGCTGCCTGCATCACTTGCTACAGTGGCCAGATAGACCCCTTTAAGATCTGACTTTTCTATTAGGCAAGGAGCGAACCTCAGCCATGGCCTCCAGGTTGGGGAGCTCTGAAGCAAATATGCACAGGAGCACCCAGTATGCTACAAAAACTGTAATTAATACAGGAATTAGGTACCCCTGCAAGGAGAGGACAGAGTACATAAAATTCAACAACTACAACAAGGCAAATTTTCATGGCATTCTAAGCTTGTTTGTTCTTAGAATTTCAAATTACCTTACCTGCCTTATTCCACATGCTCTGTCACAATCCCTTCTCAGACCCAGCCTTCTCTGTCCTTCCCAACTGGTGATCCTGGAAACCACCTTTCTTTCCCAGGGTCTCTCAGCTTCTTCCTGGTAGCGTCCATCTTGGGTCTCTCCACCTGTGTGCTCTGAATCAAGAGCCACAGAGCAAACAAGGTTGAGATTCATCAAGCCAGTGGGAAGTTGTGCAAAGACGGAGGTTTTAGTGCTCTTTGACAGTGTGATTTGGAAAGTTTTCTAGGGGTAATTGGCAATCAGTTATGGCACTTAACAGCAAGACCACATATGACCATGTTGGGGTGCCTGTGGAATAGGTGCAATAAACACACGAAAATGAACCCATGTGATCAAAATCTGCAAGATATCCTGATGTGCAAATAGGAGGACAAGCAAAATTTTGGGGTTCTTATTTCTTATGAGCATGTTTTTCCCATCCTTCAGCTCAACTCATTCAACTATTTTCCAAAAACAACACTGTTCTCTCATCTGTGATATCTCAAGGAAGTAGAACACAAAAAATAGAGAAGCTGGTGACATGGTGATTGGGAAGCTCCATTTTAAATCAAGGCTGTTGGGCACTTTCAATACCATAATTAAGGATAATGCAAACCATTTTTGCCTACTGGTTTGCTGTGGTAGATCAGGATTTTCCTCAAAATCTGGAAGAATCAGTAATTGAAAAGATTATGTAAATCTGGTCAGCATATCACCAGCCTGGGAATGTATTTAATTTTAATCACTGAAACATGTATATTGACAGTTGTAGGAACAGACTGAAAGCTCATTAAGGTCTGTTCTAAACTGGGAGCTTAAAGAGGAATTTAGACCTGATCCTCATTTGCCTAAAGTAGCAATGAGGTATTTCAAGAAAATACTTTGTTGAGAACAGTGAGGAGAGAAACTCTGCTCAAATGAAATGGCTTTTTTATGTTATAAGATCTATTCCATACAATCCAGTGCACATAGAAGGTCATTCAAGCTCAGGGAAATATTTTTCCCATCACACTGTTGCTTGTATCCAATTTCTGGAATAGAGCAGTGTGCAGTGGTTGTGCCAACCACTGGGGGAAAATGTCTGCCCCAAACATGCACAGTTTGAATGCATCAGAAGGCTAATAAACAGCAGGAGGCTGTAACCCTCGTGTTACAGAGGCTGACCCAGAGACACTGAGTGACTGTACTTGCCAAAGGTGACAATGGGAATCAACAGCAGCACCAGGCGCTGTCTCACGGACTGGTTTATTGTCCCTGAAACTATCAGTCTCTGAAAGGACATCTTTCTCTCTGATTATTTTTTCTGAACATGCTTTGCTTTTTAACGGGTTGTGAAACATAATCAAAGAACATGTTCATTACTGATGTTTGTCCAAGAAGTTTCTACTAACATCAGCCTCTTTTCCTCCATACAATGCCAGTTTCACAGATCCATTTGCATCACATTGGAGAAGTCCTATTCATGCATCATTTGCAATATGAACCATCTGTTTTACTCAAAACAGAGATAACAGACAATGCTGTCTCAATACTGAAGGGATTCATTTTTTAATCTTTGTGCACATTTGTTAAAATAATCTACCTTTGAATTTCAAGCTAAAAAATACTGTCAGAACATACACTGGCCTGCAAAGATCATAGTGATTTAATTAAAAATGTATAAAATGTCAAAGTTGGCTTAATGCCCCTGTGGGAAGGAAATAGGGCCAAGTTTCCACCCGTCTTGAGTACATACTGGCTTATATGAATTGCACTGGAATGAAAACAATTTTTTCAATCAGAATTAATTATAAATTAAAGTTAATTAAGCTATTTACCTTTGATGGCAACACTGGCCCATACAAAACTATATACAATCTCTATTGTAATGCTGAAACTGTTCTATGGTCCATTCTCAGGATTTCATGTCAGAGGAACCAGTAGCTTCCTTTTCAGCTTCAGTAGAGTATTAATATATTCACATCTACAATAGTTATTCCATCTCAGCAGAGAAGTAGCCAATTTTTCCCCTAATTAAAGCCTCATTATACCATCTTAATAGAAACACATAGCTCTCTTCCACCTCAAAACACTTGCTAAGTTTTAACAGTGCCCAAGGACACTCCATAAATCAGTAGTGGCAGTACAATTAGTACTGAGGATTTCTTGGCTCTTAGGTCTATATTCAGCTGCTAAGCCAGCTCTCAGTTTCCATCCCCTGCCCATTCTTTTTGGTCTATATCAAGTTTTGTAGGTCATAAATACATGCAATGTCAAATGAAGTACCCCTTATCACAGCCTGCCCACTCACTCAACAAAAAATATATGCAGAAAAGAAGGTGAGTGAATATTCCTTGTCAAGGAATAAACCATTGTATATTTACCAAAAGAGATAATGTGATATACTTACACCCTGAGGGTTCATGGGCTATTTTCTTCCCCTTTCTGACAGTATATTCCTTGTGCTATTCTGACAATATAAACTACTCTAAATAGAAAACAAGGAGCTAGTTGATTTTTTTTATAAATGTGACATATTTTTATTTAACATCCAAGCAACAGCTTCACAGATGGGGTTGAATTGCAAAGCAAGCTGTTCCCTAGCACCAGTGGAAACACCTTCCCAGTAACATTAAAGGGAGATCTTCATGGACTTAAGCTTGTCCCTGGTTAACCTGGCACACAGTACAGCAGGATGGCTGCATCCCTCTTACAGTGTTGGTAGCAGACAACAGGTTAAGGGACGGGACGAACCACTCATGTCTTCTCTCTCTGCACCCAAACAGGCATAACCAGACAGATACATTTATTGGTATTAACTCTCAAGGTTTTCTTCCCTTTTAGATTTCTTTGCACTGCCTGTTTCCACATTTTGTAAGGAACTATTTCACAGGGCAGTGTCATACAACATGCTTGGTACTACTTCTCTTGGTGTCTAACCTAAACCTTTCTCTTACCTATTTTCAGCTATGACTGTGCATTTCTTTATCATTCTCTTCTCCAATTCTACAGCAAAATAAACTTTCCTTAGATATTGAAAGGCTCTCCTTCATGAATGAACGGTGTGGGATGATCATGTCTCTGTCTCTGCTCATAATGTCCCTGAGCATGGAGCCCAGGATCCGATTTGCCTTTGTGACTGCAGCAGCACAATGGGGACTTGTGTTCAGCTTGTTGGCCAACAGGACCCCCACAGGAGAATCTACTTCTGCACCAGTCAACATTTCCTATAATTTTCTTCCAGGTCCAGCTACCTGACCTAACTCTAATAATGAGCAAATCTTCTTGTAGTCTCATCTTCATGTAATTTTAGATGCTCTTTCTTAACCTCACTTTCAAATCCTGATGCTAGGAAAATGCTTATTTTTAAATCTATTTTGCATTTAAAACCCCCCATATTAGTACCTCACTCCATCTGCCATCTCTATCAAAATTGGCATTTGACTACTGCATGTTTGATCTTGTTCAGTAGTGTCCTTTGCTGTAATTTTCTTTCCAAAAGCCTTGGTGAATTCCAGGGGAGGAAATGCTCTCATCATCTGCACTGGGATTTTGTACAGAATCAAAATGAACAACTGTTCTCTCTTGTGTAGTGACACATTAATGCCAAATTTCTCTGCTTCATCTCCACAGATCTTCTTGGTTCTCAAATGACCCATAATCTGTGGAGCAGGAAGGATGAACTGAAAGCCCTGATACAGCAAAACTTTCCTGAACCCTACAGATTGCAGTGTCCCACTTGTGTAATCTGAAGATGTCACTGCTACATGGATAAAAGGAGCTTAGTTTGGAAGCATAGAAATGTTCAACTCATTAGATTTACCAGGCCTTCAACTGTCTTTCAGATGTGGTTCAAAGTGCTAGCTCGAATCAATGTCTGTTGGTAATTGCTCTGACATCCAAAATTTTTACTGAACCAGATATTATTTTGAGTCAAAAGAACAATTTTCTTTTTTTTTTTTTCCCACAGGCACAGAAATGAGACAGATGCCCACCTACCCACTGACTCTTTCCCTTTTATTAATTTGGTGTTTTAAGGAGTGAGAGTCGGGGTGAGGGTGTGTGTTGGGCTTCTTCTCTTCTTTATCCATCTGGGTGTCTCACTGAGAGAAACTGTGTTTTTCTCCTCTAGAATACAACTGAATAAGTTCTACCTTCTGTATTGTTTTATTTCAGTTCAATAAAAAGGATTGAATAAAATATGACATAAAAGTCTTGTGATTATCTCATATGGTTTTTCAGACAACTAAATGACTGGTAAGACGTAGAAGTGAATGAGGAGAGAGCTCACTTTTATACCACAGCCCTCAGAAAAGTTAATTTTTCTGACAGAAGTTAAATCTGCATTTTTCTGTAAGGCTACCTTAAGCATAACCATCTTAAAGGGCTTATATCATGTTGTAGCTTCTGGGTATTTCTGTATTGTTGTCAGAATAAAGGTAACTCTGATGTCATGAAATGCCAGTAGCACCATGCCCAGCATAATGCAGGTAAACTAAAAGCAATGCAACCTTTAAAAAAACATCAAGCTGCTATTTAGCTACTGCACATATTAGCTATCTGGCACCTCAGGCTAGAAAAGTGGATGATGCAAGTGTCTAACCTTTAGTGCAAATATATTTGTTTGTGAATTATCCAAGCTTTGTGACCTGTGGCTTCCTAACCAAACTTACCTTCCAGCACAGAACAACATGGATGGGATATTTTTCAAATCACGGGGAGGAAAAAAAGAAGGAGGTTTGGCTAGAGAATGGGAAACAGAAAAACCACATAGCAGGGAACAGGGAAAGTGATTCAGTCACTGCTTAATGAGAATGGGAGACATGCAAGGAGCTGATGCAAAGCATGACAGCAAGAAATATAAGGGAAATATAATGGAAAGTTGTTACATCAATTTAGACCTAGTCAGGCACCATGGACCCCATGCTTTTAAACAGCCTGTGAGTCCACATCCCCCTTCCTAATGTCCAGTCACCTGTAAGTTGAATATTGTAGGTTAAATAAATACGATTGTAAATGACAACGTTTAGCTGTCTAATTACCTGTTTGTCCGTGTAATTTATTTGGCTTGCAAATCTATCTCCAGGAAGGTGGGAATAATTTAATTACTCATCAAATGCAGGAAAACTTGGCAGGCACAGGTGCTGAAAGTGTTTTCAAGCATAGTATAATGAGGTATTTTATTCAGGTAGTATTCTGACTGGGGGTTCTTTGTTGGATTCTCAGTTGAAATTACGATGTACTGTTCTGCTCCATATTTGTTCAGCTCCATATTCACACACAAAACATATACTTGTTTCAGCTTTTAAAAACAACCTTTTTAACCAAAGAAGCATGCAAGATACTGCATGCTTGTTTCACTTGAATGTTTGTGCACACCGTGCTTTTTTTTGAGTCTGAACAGAAGGCAACAGCCTATAATTAGTAATGATGAGAGATCTATAAATATGTTTAATATTCTTTTTGTTTTCCAGGAGATTGTGTGACTTTGGGTTTTCTTTAGCAGGAGAACAGCACATGATTCTAGTAAATGATATTAATGACAGACTCAGCCCTGCTCTTCAACAGCAAGAGATACTCTCCTTAAGACAAGGTAGGATAAATAGGAAAGGCATGTAGCTATGTCCAAGGGAGATTGTGATTGTGGAAAGTCAACTGTCTTTGGGCTTTGAAGTGTTTCTTTATAGGAGTGAAAAACTGAAAATATGAAAATGGAAAGTCTCTGCAGACTAGTGGGATGTAGGCAATGGTTGTTGTGCAATTCATTTAGTACTGGCAGCTGCCTTCCAGACCCTCTCCTGCCAGAACAGAGATGAGTTTATAGGGGAAAGGAACTTAATTCCCACAGTGGCATGTAGAGGTGTGGAGAAGCATTACACACACTTAACTGCATTATATCCTGCTTTCCTTATGTGATAATCCTCACACTATGCATATACGTAAATAGGTATTTGTTTTTAGCACAGCCTCCTTATCAGAAAACTATTTTGAAAGTCCCTCCAAATAATTTTCTAACTAGCAATTTATCTTCTTTTGATATAATGATGATTGTTCATGCAAATGCAACACGAGCTGAACAGCGATATCTCTCCAGGATTAGAGCTGCAGAGTGTCCAGCCTGGGAGACCAGCTACAGTAATACCAACACATCCCTAAGCAGAAGGATAGCACCTGGCAATGCACAGAACACATGGTAACTCTAAACCCAAGATTACAGCCTTCTGCACCCTCCTTGTTCACCGTGTACACATTGGTGGCTCTCTCAAAAACAAGCCTGAAGCAACCTGACACACAGATTAGGAACCCACTACCTCCATCACAAACCTCCATTTCAGATGTAGGCAACCTGCAAGGCTTGTCCTTCTGTTCACATCTGTAGAAAAACACTTAATGGATTTGAAAAATGGAGGAGTTCTTTAAGACCTCTGTCTTAAGTATTCATAGTCCTTGGGACATTAGTTTGGAAAAAGTTCATTGCCACCAGTCTAAAAACAGTTCAGTTATTTTAAAGTTTTAAGTAGTCCTTTCTCCTGTGCCTTTGTAATTAACTGTTTATTTTATATAATTCACCTTACATCATTTCAGTTATATTTGGCAGGTGACCAGCTCACAATTGTTCCAGACTTTCTCTGCAATTTATGGAAATGAGTAAAGATTTCATTATCCACACACAGAGCCCAGTGGAGTAGTTCAGGCACGTACCAGAGAGAGGTAAAGATGCTGCAATTATCCTGCTACAAGGCATGAGGGCTGAAAATCCTGAGGTTGGGGACCTGCAAACACACCCCCCCCCCCGCCCCCCCCCTTCCCTGCCTGTGCTTTCAAAGCCTGCTTAGGACGGGCATCAGCCGTGCTGCCTTACACTGGGAATGGGACAGTGTCATTGAGAGTATCCAGGATGAAGTGCCAAGTTTCAGCTAGTTTTGGAGTGACACCAACTGCACTCAGACACAGTTCTCTCATTGCAGCCTGTCTGGTGCCTGGCTATAACCTGTTAGAGTATCCTTTCCAGCTTGGGTCCCAGAAGGAACCTGTACACGCTGCCCTTGTGCATCCCCATGACAGATATACTCAGCATGGGCTGGGTTTTTTTAATTCCAAACTGCTTCCAAGCTGCTGTGTAAAGCTGCTACGTGTAACACAGTCTGTCTGTCACTGATACCCAAGAGCATCCTGATCCAATATTGGAGGGGGCCGTGAAGTTTCAAAGAGGTTGACCAGAGAGGTTGTGGAGTCTCTCTCAGTGGAGACACACAAGAAACATCTGGACACAATCCTGTGCCATCTGCTCTGGGACAACCCTACCTGACCAGGGAGGCTGGACCAAATGACCCCACTTTGGTCCTTTCCAACCTGACCCACTCTGTGATTTTGTGATTCAGTGAAGTCAGTGTTTGTTTGAAAAAATGCCAGGCAAGTAAAAGACATCACACTGCAGCTCACTTAGCATGACTATATACCATTACCATGACCAGGGACATTTTTTGCCATGATCTCAGTGATGATCACCTGCCAGTGTCACTGGGAATATGGTACTGTCGTGGAAGTGAGAAAGACACAGCAGAAAAAGAACATTTGAAGGAAATTACGGTAAGAGAGGAGCATAGGTTATAACATGTAGTGCATAAACGTGAAGTACTTGGCACTGTCTGCTGGCACGCACAGAGACTTACTGTCCCCAGTCCAGTGCAGGTCTGGCTGCTGGTGGTGGAGCAAGAATTCTCCTCCCACTGGCACTGGCTGCTGGCACCTGGTGAACTGGTCAATCTGACATCAGGAAATGGCAGTGACAGATCAGTGTTTGTGCCTGATATGCTTACAGCCACACCAAGCCAGCTGTTTTCCACATGTCTCTGATATTTGCTCTCTCCAGCTCATTAGCTGGTGGTCAACACAAACAGCAGTGGTATGAGGCACAGCTCTGTGTGACACTGCTGGTCTCAAGTCTCACCTGCTGCAGGTGAGGTCTCATGTCTCACCTTCCACTGATGCCAGCCCTGCCCATAAGGGAGCTGTCCTGCCTTCCTTGGCTCCCAGGCAGCGCAAAGCCCAGGGAGGTGGGGCAGAGTCATCTCTCTCCCCATCTGTGTGAGGCTGAATACGCTTACCATAGCCTGAAACTTCACTCTAGGGACACCAGGAGCTGCACAACAAGCTTGTTACATGCAGATAAGGCAAAAGTCACATTTAATTGTGCATGAAATAAAAATGGACCCCCAGGTGGAGGTGGCAGGGTCAGGCAGCTGAGCCAGCCTTAGTGGGGCTCTGGCACTGCATCCTAATGCCAGTGCAATTTCCACAGCCTCCAGCTCCACAATCACTCCTTTGATGTGACTCAGTGATCTTTTCAGGTGGGTAATTCCACAACCTGATCTGCTTTAGCACTGGAAAAGGTTTATACCTGACCTGAATCTCTGCTTCTTTACACAGAGTTGATGAGCCTTCATTTTATCCCTCACAGCTTTGTGTAAGGGAAACTGCTTTTCTCTCACGTCTTTTCACATTTCAGATGTTTTTACAGCATTATTATATTCCTGTGGATTTTGGCTTTTTATTGAAGTGATATGACAGAGGGGAAGAGAGGGCATACCAAGAAAAGACTAGATAGAGATCTCCATATTAAATTATGGGGGAAACTGAGCAAATATTTAGTGTGTGTATATGCATATGTTGAAGTAAATACTTATAGGAGGATGCTGTATTTTTGTATTCATAACAGAATACATAAACATACATAAGTAAAAATTGATTTTCATCATAAAAATGTTTCCTTAGTTAGCTGCTCTTTTAATGCTACATGAAAATTCTTCCCCCCTTAAAAAAATGGAATTCTGAATGCAGCCAAGCTCAATTAAAACAAAGTCTCTGTGAGAGAGGACCAGGGAGAAGTTTACTCATTTACATGTCACTTACTGAGTTTTGTGAGCATTTTTTTCAGAGCAGCTGATCCCAGAGCAGGATACTGGCACAGATGCCTCAGTGGCCTGATCCTATACAGCAGGCTTTATCTCTCTGCTTTTAATCTAATTAATAGGTCATCAAGAATACAAACATTATCTGAATACACGGTAAAGGAGTCACAGAGCACAGCAGTGTGGGCCAGTGCATGAGCAGAAGCCCTGTAATCTCCAGTGCCCATTTGTCATAATGTCTTTAGCTCATCTCTGTGCTTCTGCAGCCAGTAAAGCTGGCTATCTCTAGGCACCCTACCAGACACCAGATACCCAGTGCTTCCCACAGGCGTGGGATAAGTGATGACAGCTTTGGCAGTGGCTCATATCCTGATCACACAGAGGTAGGGGATGGCACAGCCCTGTGCTTTACTCATCCTGTCCCTGCATCTCTGCTCTGCACAGAGGACTTGTGCCCAGATACTTCTTAATGGGTGAATAGAGCTCAGACCCACACTAAAAATGGCTCAAGCATACACTGGACAGGTGCTAATGCTGCTGTGTTGGGCTTGTGCAGGCTACACATTTTGTGTGGCCAAGCAGGGCTTTGGGTCGCAGATAGCCAAAAGTCCACCACCTCCCTCGGGGGGCCAACTGCTGACCCATGAGACTGCTGACCACTTTCCCCTCCCCTTGCAGAGTTTACCAACAGAGCCTCTCTCCAAGGCAACTCATCTCTATGCTCTTAGCTGATCTTCTCAGGGTTTACACTGCAAAAAAAGGTCACAATTGCGCCATTCCCTGGGTATGAAGAAAACTCAGTGGTTTTCTTTCTGTGAAGCCTGAAAGGCATTTCAGATCTTGAGCTGCTGGAGAACCAACAACCCTCCCCATGATTTAATTTACAAAGGCACTGACTTAATTCCCAGAAGGCAGTGATCATGCTGGCTTTAATCAAGAGGGCTGTGCCTAAGAAGAATAAGAATTCCCCTCCAACTAATTTTTACTGCCTAGTTACATGAGAGCAGAAAGCCCTGCTGAGAGAGGGTAGGAATGGTCTCTCCCCCCCGCCCCTGATACAGCCAGATCTGTCCTAGTGGGACAGATCCATGACTGCTTCCCACCAGCTTTACTTCAGTGTAAATGTACTGACCAAAAGAGCTCATCTCTTCAGTCTCAATAAGCTTATTTTACCTGTACTTCCTGCAGCTAGTTCGTGTTTTAATGCTACAATGCTAAGCCTAAATGACAAAATGATCAGAGGGGAAACCTGGGGGAAAAGTAATGATTTCTAGCTACTCAGAGTCTCCATTCTGAGGGAATCATTTGCTGTGTTTGGAGGTGCAGGTTTCCCATATGGCAGGGAGATAGGGGAGAGCTGGCATTTCCAATCATCAGCTTCTGAAAGGCAAACTGAGTGCAGCCTGTCTGCTAAAATCTGGCGAGGACTGAATTATGCAGAGAAGAAAGGAGGACTGTATCATTTGCACAGCATGCTATATATTTTCTTTCTCTGTGTTCTCGTTATGCCTCAGCAGTCTTCTCCACCAAAATACTGAAATACAATCCTTCCTTCTGAGAAAACAGTGAATAATTCTTTTCTAGATAAATTCAATCCCAGGAAAGCCACTGATCTTAATGGCAGAGTAGCTGATTGAGCTAAGTCTCAATCCACTTAATGGCCAAATAATCCAAAGTCTGCTATTAAAATTTTCATCAAATGATGCTGGCAGGGAGAGACTGACTTTTTATAACAGTTATTGCATGAGACCATTCCCTTAAAAACAATGCTTTTCCATAGCCAGCATGCCTCTCTGGCTGGTTGGACCTTGCATATTGCTGCAAGTGCCCCTCCTGTTAGCACTGTGGCAAGTGAGAGCTGCTGGCAGCGTGTGGGCCAGCCAGCAGCGTGTGGTGTGTGCAGGGCAGACGGCTGCTGTTGTCAGCCACCTCCAACGCCTCTCCCACAGCAAATGTCACATAAGGGAGAACTGGAAAACACATTTGACTTACAAAACTATTCCCATTCGCCTTCTGTAGAGCCTGGTGCTCTACCTCCTCTCTGCTAGTGGCCTGTATTTACTTTTTCTGCCTTCCATTCCCACCCCACACCAAGAGGAAGGTGACCATTCAGGCCTGGGCTGACACTACACCTACTTTACTACCTGTTTTCTGCATTGACAAATGTATCTATATTAAGGCATCTTAAATACTATACAAATATAATACATCCATTATGTTTTGTATTTACTATTTTAAGTTTTAAATTTGTCTATATTAAATATTTATTTTCCCTAAGGTTGATGTATTCCTCTGTGATTTTATCATCCTACCTGCATTTCTCTTGTTTCTCCAATAATAAAAGTTGTCAGAACTGAAGGGAGAGTTTGGCCACTTAAGGAATGGCTTCAGTATTTCTAAGAGAGCTGCTGAGAAACAAATTTGTATTTGATATGATTCCATATTAGCAGAAGTTGACCTTATCTGAGCACAGCCTTAAAAGGAAAGTCTGTTCAGTCTCAGGCTTGAGAGTACACAGACATGTGGACCTTATGTAAGTAGTAATAAGTGTTTACAACATTGCTCAGATATCTTCATTGTTCTTAGCTGTACTTTTGCAATACTTTTGTTTGTTCAATTTCCTTTCTCTACTGTAATCTTAATGTAGTCATAATGGATTTGATTATATGTTGTTGTTCTTTCTTGGCTTATTACAAACTGCTGGCAAACAATCCATGGCTCAAATGGGCTCCTGCAAAATCGGCTGCTTAATAATGCCAAATAACAAACAGGTCCTTGGTGAAGAATCTGTAAACCGAACAAAAGGACACATCTCTGCAGTATGCTAAACAAGCCTCTGCCTGCAGTTAGCAGCATGACTGACAGGTGAAGATAAAGGGCAGCAGTAGAGAAAACAGTTCTTTGAAGCTTACACAAAATACCTCTTTCTACAGAGCATGCATCACAAATGTAGCAGAAATGCTAGGGACTAGCACACAGGATGCATGAAAACTTCTTTGGCATGACCTGGATGTCTGATTTCAGCCCCTCTTAAGAATAACACCCTTATCCCAAACTTAAAACTATACAAAGCCTCATAGTCTGTTTGTGCTCTTCTCCTTCTGGGAGCCAACAGTCTCGATACAAGATGCCTATTTGTGAGTCATTGGATAAAAGAGACACCAATCTGTCTGGGATTTATAACAGCTCTGTGAAAAATCCAGATCCTCATTTCCTTTCCATTTTTTCAGGCACTTATAACAAGCTCACTTTTGGGTCAGATGCAATACTACATTCAATCCTGGGATTTTATTTCCTTTAAAAAAAAATTTTAACAAAAAAGTTAAAATAAAGCATCTATTTATTAATTTCACTTCTGAGACAAGTTTGACACCTCCATCACTTTCATCTGCCATCTCTTGCGTTATGCTTGGCTTGTAAACACTTTGGGCCAAAGACAGGTTTGCTCTATAGTGTTTTCGATTGCCACAGTAATAGGAATAGAAAATAGTAATTATAATCTGCTGGTGTTTGTTCATAATAACAAATAAATGCTGAATGTTTCCTCAAGTGAAAAAAACCACCATGTCTTGCTTTATAAATCCTTAGATTTGAACTAATCACTCATGGAGTCATTTTCTCTGCATCTATGTGATTTAGACTTGCATCCCTGTGGAGGACACCTTGCAAGCACAGACCAAAGTTTATTTGGCAAAACACAAGCATGTGTACTCCTAGTGCTGGACTGGGCCTCCAGGGAGCAAGTGATGGTTGCCCAGACACAGCTGGGTGACTCTGCGCTGATTAAATTGAGGGGTATTAATGCTAACTGTTTCTTTAATCTGCTCTCATTCATACTGAGTCTGAGCAATGGTCTGAAACATCACTGCACTCCCTGGAGCAGAGAGCCCTCTGTTAAAGGACTGGATTATAGGTCCAAAGAGGAATTTCTTCAGCCTTACCTGTCTGAACCAGCCAACACCAAATCACGCATCAACATAAAACCACAGCACACTGATTTTACAGACACTGATACATTTCCCAAACAAATCCATGCAACCTTTTCAGTTTTCTCCAAGTCTTAACTGAGTTGTGTTATTGTGGCTGTAAGCAGCACAATGTATAAATATTAAAATGTCACCTCACAGGAAGCGGAACTCTGTGAGACACCTGGCCATCAGTAGGACAGAGAGAAAATCATAGAATGGTTTAGGTTGGAAGGAACTTTTCAGGTCATCTCATACAAACCCCCTGCAGTGAACAGGGACATCTTCAACTAGTCAGGTTGCTCAGAGCCCCATCCAACCTGACCATGAATTTTTCCACAGATGGGGCTTCCACCACCTCCTGGGCAATCTGTTCCAGTGTTTTATCAACTTCATTGTAACAGACTTGTTCCTTGTAGCTAGTCTAAATCGACCGTCCTTCAGTTTGAAACCATTGCCCCCTGTTCTATCGCAGCAGGCCCAGCTAAAGTTTTTCACCCATCTTTCTTGCAGGCCCCCTTTAGGTACTGGAAGGGGCTGTCACATCTCCCTGGAGCTTTCCCTTCTCCATACTGAACAACACTAACTCTCTCAGCCTGTCTTCCTAGCAGAGGTGCTCCAGCCACTTGATAATCTTTGTGGTCCTCCTCTGGACCTGCTCTAACAGGCTCATGTCTTTCCCACACTGAGGCAATGTAGACATGTAGAAGGTCATTGTGACATGTAGAAGGTCAGAAGACTCAGGTAGTTTCTTCCTATTTAAAATATTTTGGAATAGAGGTCAGGTATACAGTCACTTTGAAAAGAAAATCACCCAGATCCCGGGATCTGAGCACACTATCCACTGCCATACAATGCTGGCACAAATGCTAGCATGTTCCTATATTGCTAGAGTTTAGCACATAGAAACAACAAATGTGCCATGACCAATTTTATTCAGCAGCGTTTACAATCCCTGATGCTTTTTCGCCACACACAGTAATTTCTTACCAAGGCTGTCACTGGAACCTGCAGAAGCTGAGTTTACCTGGCTGCTGAAAACACTGGAAACAGACCAAAAGAACCTTTTCTTCTTACAGGGATGCTGGAGACCCATCTGAAACACAGAACTTACCTTTTTAGGCGTGTCTGTCTGGACAGTGTGTTCCATCCTCCCTGTGTGTGCACAGTCTTGTTCTTCACATAATCAAGGGTAGGTAAAGAGCAGATGACCCATGTGGCTGATCTTTGCCCAGCATAGCAGCTCATGGTCCTTCAGCCTGTATGGGGTAAAGTTATACTCACTGACACTCAGTGGGAAAATTTAAGCTTCTTTCCATGAGATTGTTACTCCTTCACCGTATTTTCCTAAAATCACAACCAAGAAATCGTACACAGTGTTCTACGTATATACAGCAATGCCTAAAAAAATGCAGTACTGAAAAAAAATGAAGATCTTCTGTCTCAGAAAATTTTCTGCAAACTTTGCCTGTTCTATTATTTTCAGCAACTGTCATCTGATCAGAAGTACAGCTTTACAGACTAAAATGTATAGAATTGAAGGAAGCCAGCATATGCTATTTTAGTGATTGTATTATCTAAAGTAGGACTTCCATCTGTTTCAGACCTAATTATTACATCATCTTTATGTAGCTCAATTTACAATGAGTGAATTAAATGCTTATGTGAGTGGTTCATACAATGTGAAACACAGCTGTGTCATTTTTATAGACAGAACAGGGCAAAATGTTCTAGACACACTGAATTTCATTTTTCTACTGTGTATACAAAAAAAACCCCTTTTGTAGCAAATATTTTTCCCACTCTCTTAGCAATACACAATTGTATTTTGGAGAACCATACAGCATATACTCTTACTGCAATAAAATCCCAGATATTTTCATCTGCCAAAGAAAAGACCATGAGCTTAGTGATCAAAACAGCAGTCTCTTTGAAAAGCATTCAGCTGGTTCTTCCTAACCTAGTTGTTGCCAAACAAAGACAGATTAAGATTAATTGCAGTAATTAAGCAAAAAGACAGGCTACAGCATTAGTAGAAGCAATGTATCACGTTCATTGTTCCCAGATACTTTATTCAACAGGAAAACAGAAAATCACATGAGCTCTAGTCAACGTAATGCACATTTTCTATAAGGATTAACTCTTCAGCTGATACCAGTTACAAGGCATGTGCATGCATAGTTTCGTATAGCATGTCACTCTTCAAAAATCCCCTTAGCTAGTAAAAGTGAGCTAGATTTAGAACATATTTTTTGACTAGATTATAACCCTCTAAAATACTTTAATGGGAGCAATTTTTTTTAAACTACCTATTTTTTACTTGCATTTCAAATTTCATCTGACACACTGTAGTGAAAAGAGAGGTAGAATATAGTTTAGGGTCTAGAAAAAGCTCTTGTTTCAAACCAGATAAGGAATAGCCACCATTTTATCTTTGCTTTGCTTATCCAAGATTTTTACTTGCTTTTCAGTTGGGGTTGGGTTTGGGTTTTGTTATTGCTTTTTGTGTGTTTACTTCAGAAGACATGCACTCTGCCTGAGGCCAGTTTTGGTCACATCAAGGGTTCAGGTTACAGTGTCACCAGGCTCCCAGCAGGACACTGCAAATTAGCCATATTGCAATCACAAGGCTTGGCTGTATATCCATTCTGAAAGCCAGGGTATTGGTTGTTGTTTCCTCAGAATGAAAAATGAAGGACTGCTGGATCTCTCAAATACACACCCTATCAGGGTAGAAAGCTAGATTTAGAAACTACGTTCATATTTAGGACATTCTAAGGTATATAAATAGTTTTTGACCAATAGTTTACACACTCAGCATAAATTCCATGTGCCTCCAAAGCTGCTCTCCCAGGACTTTTCCCATCCATTTTGTCCCCACAGATCTGGACATAAAAGCAGTCTCTGCTTAGAAAGACACAATCAGAGATTATTTCAATTAAATAAAAAAATTCCTCTTACGTCCACTTCAGTGTGGCACAGACACAACCTGTTTTGCCAGGGTTGGCACAGCTTAAGGCTTAGTCATTAGTCATTAGGACAGAAATACACATGTTAAGAAATCAATAGGCAGTTTTGCAAGCAGAAAGGTAGCAGAAAATAAACAGAGCTGTACTCTAGGAAGCAGTGATATGTTTTTGTCATTTAAGCTTTGAATTGGAGAGTGAATCTGATGGTGGGAAGAAAACATGAAGCACAACTGAGGACGGGAGAATGTGTCCCTTGCAAATAACTTCCCATGAATAGCTGCCTGCTCTGACATCTTTTGATTGAGCTATTCTAGAGCTAACCCTCTGCTTGTAAATACTGATGCTAATCTTGTTTCAGAAATGTTTCATCTTGGCAAGGCATTAATAAACACTGTACCAGAAATGTTTGGAGTCCAGCCAAGCACAAGGCCTTGCTACAACAGATCAATCAACAGTGGAGGTAGGTGAAGACCAGAAGGATGTTCAAATGTGGTCTTTGAGAACATTTTGATTCAGCCAAGCCCTGGCTTGGCTTTCCCTTTGCACGAGAAAACTTCACCTTGTGTAAATGCTCACAGAAAACAACTGCTAGTTCACAGGCTGAAGTTTGCTTGTTGAGAAAAGAAAATTTGATTTGGTGGAGAGAACAAGACCCCTATAGTGCAGTCATCCATCAGGACAGTACAGGTAAAGCAAGGGGATACCTACTCTCATTCCAGCTACAAATTACAGGAGTAACCATTACAGACCGCTTACTAATCACATATGGAAAGGGGGTCCATTGTATAGGCCAAAAATGATTCATGTTTGCAGATTTATAAGTTTCCTTCAAGGAGTCAGGTTTTCAGGAACCAAGATCTTCAAGACAATCTCATTCTTCTATTGTTTCTGAAAGCCATAATGTATATATTACAGTCTGTTAAATAACAACAGAACTACAGGAAGTTGGCTCTTATTGCAGTGAGTTATTACTACTATTACTTGCATTGCTGTTGACAAAGATTGGCAGCCTGGGCTAAGCAACTGGAGACAGGTCCCCTCTTTGTAGACAAACTCAGCTCTAAGTATCTTCCACTCTCAATGATGTATTAACAGGAGAGAGAGAAATAGTACTTTTCCTTATTCAGTGCATAGATACCATTGAACTTTCACCACTTATCTGAGGCTAAAGGCTGTCCTCATTTATGCCAGATGAAGGGTATTAATAGCAACAAGTGTCACTGGATGAAAGCAGTGAGTGAGTCTTTGGTACAGCCTGTTATTGATAAGACTCTGATCCCCTGCCCAGCTGAAGAACGAGACTACAGCTGCCAAACAAAATGCTTTTGTTTGATGTGGTAGCTGCAACCATGGAGGGAAAGGTGCCAAGTATGATTCTGAAGTAGCCTTTTAATAGCAGATAGCTAAAATGAGAGGTTGCTCTGAGTGGGAACACAACACACATGGGGGGAGGCAGTTTTGCTTGATGTGTGAAAGCTTACTGTTTATACAAGCTGATGCACATGGCATTACATAATTGTAATTGGATGCTTTTTTGTCTCAGAAGACATCTGAATTGGAGCCTAATCATTTGCATGTGACATCCTGCAACCCTTATTAACAAAACAAAAGTTCTGAATCGTACAAAGATATCAAAAATCCCAAAGAGAATTTAGTAGGAACCATGTTCACCTTTTCTTTCCATAGCTTTGCCTTAGACCCCTATAACCAGCAGGATGTTTACAGAAATATCCTTCAGGGTAAATTATTAACCATGCAGACAGTAATGTTGTGATTCTGATTCATTCCAATAAAAAGAGAAATGTGCTGCAGGATAAAAGTCAACAACTCATTACACAAGTCACCATCTAGTGGTATGTAAGAACATGAACTACTCTTCTTTAAGTTTAGATGTTAAATAAACCTTGGGGTCTTAGGGACTTAACATCTTCGGTGCTGCTCCAAATGAATTTGTGAATATATATATGGTACATATGTGAGTATATATTATTTTACATACATGTGCAGTATTTTAGAGGTATGTATTAGTATAGAGAGATATTTTAAGCAAATTTGGTGTTACTCTATGGAAAGTTTAGTTGAAACAAAGTTTTATGTCATGTATTTAAAATGTTGGACCATAATGTTGGAGGTTGTAGGGTACATGTTTTTTTAGCCTTTTTCTCTTCTCTGTGTGCATTTATATGTGTGCTTTTCTTTATGTGCATCTGTAGCCGTATTCATGCGCCTGTAAGTGATGCTCCAGAGCATACCACGGAAGGGGTCTGTATTTCTTACTAGCCAGCCGAGTTGCAGTGGCAAACTTGTGGTTTACTAGTGCTATTTGATAACTGCAGGAAGAAGTGACATCTCCCCCACTGCAGCTATCTGTTCAGAGGGAAAGCTATTAGGACTGACAGAGAAGCTCATTCTTGCTCATTATATTCCCAGCCCTTACAGATGAGGCAATTTTTAACTCTTCTCAGTTGTGATAAAAGCTGAGGACAAATACAGCATTATACTCTATTCAGCCTGTATCTAAAAATGTTCTGAATTTATTTATCTCTGAAGAAAAGCTGTATGCAAGCCAGCACTTTTTCTCTCCCCCAGTCTACCTTTCCTATTTGCATTTATATTTAGCATTATTTCACTTGGGGCCAAATCTTTGAGACACTGTTTGACTTTTACCAAATCTTTCTTCCTGCATTTGTCACCATATGAGGTTTGTCCAACAAGGGACTAAATTAAAAGTTTCAGAGAGAATGTCCACTAGAACTTCCTGATGAACCAAAACCACACAGCAAACACGATATGACATCAGATAACAAAGGTGCAGTGATGGCGAGCCATAACATAACATAACATCTGTTCCTGGACTTCCAAAATGTCAGAGGATACATGGGGTGGAGCCAGAGGCAGAGAAATGAGACAGGCTTGGTGTAAGGAAGGATGATCTGCAAATAAACAGCTATGATTAGTACTTGGCCATGTGCAGCACTTGTTGCTTGGACTCCCACAGAAAGAGCAGTATGACCTGTCACAGAAGCCAGTACCAGGTGCTAACAAAGGCCAACTCACCCTTTTCCCCACAAGGCTGCTAAGAGCAAGAATTTGACCATACCATGCTATTCCAACTATCCTCTACTTTGGGGAGATATTTATTACGGAGATCTCTAAAGTTAAGGCATTGTGGTGAGAGATCTTTCACTGGTGAGCACTGCAGTAATTGAGCCAGACTTCATTAAAGACAAGAGCACAAATAAATGACATGAAACTATCTTATAAAACACCAGGTGAGCTTTGGGAATGAGTCTTTCTAAACCCTAGTCTGCAAAGGAGGGACTTTTAAACACTTTTACAAGTTTTCAGTTCCTGCCTCTTTGTATAGAACCTGGAATAAGGGGAAGATAGAGTACTTTCTATGTGGACTCATGCACTGGATTTGGTTCCCTCAGTGGCAGGATACTACACGTCAGCTTAGTCACAAGACCTGCCTATACCACTTATACTGCTTTAAATGCAAATAAAATATTTTACCTTAAATTGCTCCATTTAGCTAATGCATTTTAGCTCATGTTTATTTTAGCTTAGGAGCAGGCATATGGCCACTTACTTCAGCTCAGCTCAAAAGGGGCTACTGCTTAGATCTTGGTTGTCTTCTTCAATTTTAAAGTCTGCCTGTGTAGTTCTCTGTGGAGTCTGGGAAGGGGAAGAAAGCTGAAAGGATAGGGTCTTGGACTCAGTAATGTCCTTGCCTCAGATATCCTAAGAGCCCTGATTCCAGTAGGAAAAATGCAGTTTCATACTTCCCCAGGTTATGTACTAACCTTAAAAATTCAATTCAGTTCTCTCCTGAAGGAATTTCCTGACTTCCTGTACTATTTTCTTTTTAAAGGCATGCACCATTACAAGTGGCCAAAGGCACCTCTTGCCTGATGCCTACTTTTTACCTGTGCTTTTAAAAAATGGCTTTTTGCAGATGGCACCTAAAAGGCAAATTAGAACATTTGAAGTTGGGGCTTTGTAGCACAAACATAGAAGAATTAGGAACCAAAACACTCCAGAAGAATAGGAAAGAACAAAGTGGATTTCGGAAATGCTAAGGCCCCACTTCAATTACCGGAACAATGAGGAAGACAAGTAACGAGGATAAGCCGTCAGATCTCATGTGGTGCAAACTGGCATTGATGAGGTAAATTCAGGGGCACTGCATTGGTTTTCACCACCAAGGACTGAGGACTGTTACTAGGAGGGAATATGTAACAGCTTTGTGAGGCACAGATTTTACTTTCTGTGGAGAATATTGTTTCAGTCTCTCCCACGGTTTGTCAGTGACTTCTCCATGGTGAGAACATGAAGAAATTGTCAGGTCTACTAACCTTAACAAATGTAAATATGAACCCAAAATGTGGAAAAAATGCTTGAATCTGAGATGAATTTCATTCTAACAGACTGCACAGCTAAACAGTCACTTATGCAGCCAACCCAGCAACAGCAGCCACTGAGAAAGAAAATTGTTCACCCCGTTGCTTTCAGGTTGTCCTTCCTTCCTGTTTCTTATTTTGGTGGCACCCCATGTAACCAGCTGCACTGAAGGTGGTTGGAGTCACTCATGCAATTTATCCCAAATAAATTACCTTGCAAATGCAGATCTTTCTTCTCCAGTCAAGAATGTTGCTCACAATTTTTCTATACAACTGCAAACAAATCTTACCCACCAATTCACTCACAAAGCTGCTGCTAGAAACAAGACATATGCTCAGTTCTTGCAGCATCTGACTGGAACCAGGAGCTGTATCCCCTTATTTCTGTTCTCTGAAGGAATGGCATGTCCCATGTCCCCTGTCCCACAGGGAAAGAGGTATTCTTTTGCCTGATAGAGACTATTCCTGATCATGGGGAAGTGTATGGCATCAGAATAACACAAGTGCTGCAAGACTGTTTGGAGCATGACTTAGTTTGGGATGGAGTCCATAGTGTTTGCATTTCCCATGAAAACTGTTGCAATAAAAACAAGTAGCCAGAAAGAGACTTAGCCCACATTTCCATGTGTGGACTTATACAGGAGGGCCTGAGGGATCCCCTTGTACTGGGTTGGGATGCCAGGAGCTGTGTGAAATGGCCTATTTCTCCACATTGTGAAAAATCTTCTACAAAATTTCTTCCTGCAGAGGACCATTACCCTAGAGAGGTTGGGATGGGGCTAGAGAGAGAATTGGACTAGGGAATTCTTTACTTGGCAGATCCCTTGCATTTCCTGCCAACGTACACAGACATGCCTGCAAGAAACACAGGAAAAACTCCCACTAAGTTTCAGTCTGTGCTTTAGGATTGGGCAATACTTGCAAAGCAACTCTGCAGCCCATCTGCAGCTTAAGGAAGAGAGAAGCCAGTGTTTGGTTAATGCTCTCAGATTCACTTCTCCAAGGTCCAAATTCATACAGAGACAGAAAGCTGTGCACTGCAATTTTTAAGGAGTCAGAGGCTGGGTTCTGCTTGGTGTTCCCATGGCCCAACTATGTACTGAATAGGAGGACTTTCAGGTTCAGGCCTACAGGCTGTACAAGCTGAAAGTGTTCCAGCCCAGGGCTGTCCACCTATGTCGCTGCATCTCCAGCTGTGCCTCTGCTGCCTCATCAGCAGCATGGCACTCACTTCTGCATCTCAGCAGCTTCAGTGCCAACCTGATGTCCCAGGTTAAGCTGCTGGGCAGAGAGGATGGAGTTAATCTGAAGGACTGGGTACTTGTGCTCTCTCAGCTCTGTTAGACAGGTAATGCCTTCCAGCCAGGGATAAAAGTTTGTCTGTCAAACCCTCTAAGTGCTGGGGCTGTGGCTGAGAACTGGGGTCCAAACCTGGAGACAGTAGATGCTGAAAGCAGGTAGAGAGACTAAAATTTTGTCTTTCCCTTGGCTGGATCATCAGTTACCTGTGAAGGTGGGTTTCAGCCTCCAAGGTCTCATTAAGGGTTCAAGCACAGGTGTTGAACATTCAGGCACTGGCAGGAACACATCTTCCTCATAATGCAGGGTAGCAAGAGAAAACAGGATTCCCTTTGCTTAACAACTAAGTGTACTAGGATACTTGCCCAGACAGCAGACTTTGAACTTCTGAGTGAGAAAATAAAATAAATAAGAGAGAACTTGCCTTTATATGCAAGAATATTGATAAATATTTTCCATACCATAGTGGCACAAATCTCAATGGGACAAAGATAAAAAACAGGGCTAGATTTGCCAGAATAACTTTAAAGCATACACAGACATTAGGTTCCTCTATCTCCATTTGCATTTGGATCCGAAAAAATGTATATTTACTGTTCTTTTCTTCCCTTAAAATAAGTCATTTAAACATCAAGGGAGATTTTGTTTCGTTTTGGAGCTTTCTTGTGTTTTTCAGTTTCCAAGTCAGAGGTAAAATGAGTAGCCCTTCATTTTATTCGGCATGAAATGAATTACAGGAAAGTGGGACCTCTAGGAATAAACCGTCTTCAGTCTGTATGTTCATGTAAGTGTAAAATGTATTGCAAGGCAGATTGCTTCTCCAATTTCACTACACATTTGTAATAATAAAAAAGTGGACTCTCAGGAGAAGTAAGCCATGAGCTGTGTGATTTGAACAGCTACATTAACACACAAAGCAAAAAAGGTGCAAAAGTTCAAGACAGTTCTCTATTAATAGAAAAATAAAACAGCACCCAGAAATGCATAAAAGGGTAGTAAATGAAAGATTGGATGATATACATGGTAAGAGCAAATCTAGACAGATTTCCACTTGAAAATTAATAAAGGCTCCCAGTTGCAACTAAATCAGGGGAAGGGAAGCAGAAATAAATGAGCAGAGAGAAGAAGGGAGGAGGGATCATACACATTGCAATGTACAGTTATTGATACTTGGCTGAAATACAGTGTTGGAATGAATGAGAACCGATACCAAGGTTCTGATTTACAATACAGAGGTACAGAGAACATTCCATTGGTGTTTGGTAGGAGGGAAAACTAATGCCTGAGTCATTCAGAAAGCACTGATAGTCTGTTTATAATACCCACATCTGTCACACCACTCTCTGCTGTAATTACACTCCCCTTGATGGGAAAGAAGAAGATTATGTACATTCCCAGGGAAGGATGTACTCATGAATCTGCAGACAACATTCAAAGAACAATCTACTCAGAACTTGCCTAATTCAAGGAGCAATAGAGCATACCGAGCCACTGAGCCACATTTCATCATAATAAAGCTAAAAAAAAGAAGAGACATACTTAACACTGAGTAGACCTTTGATAGTAAAGGAAAGGAGATGGAAACTGGAGGAAAATACCTAACTAATATGTAAATAACTCCTTCTGGCCTGTCTGCAGGTAATCAAGGCTGGGTCTTAAGGACAGAATAGAATAAAACATCTTAGAAAGAAGTCTTGCCTGTTGAATGCCTAGCAGAAAAAAACCCAAACAACTGTATATCTGTAACTCCCACTTGAAAACACCAATCTGAAAATGTGTATCCACCGTGGAGCAAAAAAATAACTTTTAGCACTCAAACATACAGAATATTTGCAAATATTTCCTGCTATTTACTCTACTTTGAGACAACTGAAAACAAGCTATAGCACTTCCAACTTAAACTTGATACTCAATGATTATATTATAGGTTGTCCATGTAGCTCAGCCTTAGAAAAAGGATATAGAGAACCAATAGGATTCTATGCTAACGATGAATCTGTAATAGCTCAGAGTAGCTTGTTCTCTTCCACTGATACCATCGGTGTAACAGCAGTGCCAAGGAAATGACAGACTTGAGCCTTTGCAAGATAATGATCACATTTACCCACGTTAAGAAAGAAAAAAAAGGATTAAGGACACATGGTTTTAGCAGTACAAGCAAAATATCATGTTACTAAAGCTCTACTAAAAAAAAAGGCGGTGGTGTGGGAATGAAATTGGAAACAAATATTACTGCTGAACTAAAACCATGGCGATTTGGGCGATCTGTAACTTGGTCCCTTGAGACTTCCTCTGGCCTCCACACCTTCCTGCAGATACCTTTGCAAAAAACAGCTTAGAGGTGCAGCTACACGGCTCCACATTTTCCTGTTTCAAGGAGAAAATCAGACAGTACCACCTCTTTGCTGTTCCACCTTTGTCTCTCTGTGGAAGCATAAAAATCCACCACACACCAGAAACTGCTCACACATCTTCCCCAAACAGACAGGTGAGCTATGCGGGTGCAAGGGCAAAGCTGGAAATCAGTATTTTCCTCTAGATGAAGGTGATGCGACCAACTCTGCAGTGTGTGGTTAGGGCATGAGTCAAGACCTTGAAATGATGTATGTTTAGCTTCCCGTGGTAAAGCGCTAGGCCTTTCCCTATCACCACATGAACATGTAATGTGATTGTCAGAGTCCTGCGCCTTGAAAAATTAGGGAATTGGCCAGCAAAATGGGGATATGCAGACAGGCACCTGCCACATGTGCCTTCAGGACTGCAGGTGCACAAGTACGACATTTTACAGCATTGTTTTTAATTTTCATGCCAGATCCCCAGCATCCCATATGGAAAGGGTTCATTGTAATTAAAGAGTACTCCAGCTGTTTCCAAGAGAAACTCCAGCTTCGAGGATTTGTTCTGGTTTATGCATACTGCATCTGAATTAATGTGCACTTAAACTAATAGGGGATCTTATGTGTAAAGCATCACAGAGAAGCTCATACATCCTCTTTGCATCCTGGGAGAATAACCTATTTACATCCCTCAGTCTTTTTTGTTTCAGACATACCTGCACAGGAGTTTTACTTCTCTCAGGCTTCCATTTGCACTTTGGCCCTTATTGTTCCTCTTCTCTCCTGCAGCTGGCAAAAGAAAGCTGTGGCATCTTTGTACTTTGTGCCTTGCCTATAAGATCTGTGACAGTGTACCATGTTTAAAGAATTTTAGGCTAGAGGGGGTCTTTAGCTCATCAGCTACTGCTCTTCAAACTGCTCTCTGAGTAACTTGCCACTGGCAAAAAATGTCACATCTTCAGAGAACATGCCTGCTCTGGAAGTCAATGAAAGATGGAGAATCTATCATTTCACCAGATAGTTCATTTCAATCACTCCTACCAGAACAATCTATGTCTTGTTTTTTGAATTTGCTGTCCTTTATCTTCACATTCATGTTTTTTTCTGTACCCTTACTAGCTAGATTAAATACACAATTCACTCACAGTATTTTCTCCCTAGTATGTGAGTATTCTGTGACCAAGGAGTTACTTTTCTTATAAATTCATTCTGTAGTTCCCAGCACCAAATGCATGATCAGCCTTTATACTGTTCCTTGGAGAGAAACAAGTTAGATCACTTCTACTCTCTTTTTAAAATTCATTTAAACATGTTTGTTACCAAAATAAAACCAGCTAATTACTCCCTGGCTAACTATCCTTCTTGACTGCTTTTATAGTTTCACTGACATGTCACAGTGTGCTGCTACCTGGAACAATATGCCAGTAGTTAAATCAAGTATTAACCAGCAGAGACTGACGTTAAATAATGTAAAAGTATTCCTAATTTCAGCTACTATCAAGGAGAAGTCTGGACTGCTGGTAACAGTAGTTACCAGAAAAGTTTAAATCTGCCGGCCATTTTTAGTACTTACACTGAATGACATGCTCACTGTGACGGCTTAGTTGAAAAAATATGTTGTCTAAAGCACAATTGTGCACTTTTGGCATAGCAGCATTCCAGAGCTAGCAACTGGGTGGAAATATGAAAGCACCTACATGACCCTTTTAGGTTTCCCTGTAAAAGTCAACAGCCAGAGACAGCTTCAGAGGCATTCTCATCTCCCTGCCAAAGTCAAGGGAGTAGAAGTCTGCATGGTCTGAGTAAAGCTGAGGGTGCTGGGAATACCAGCTGTTTCCTCCATCACTGGAGCTCCAGGGACACTGGTCTGTGCTGAATCTTGTCTCTCAAAACAGCCCTCAGCCTTGCCAGGTGCCTGCAGGCAGGTCTAGCTCTGGAGGGCAAGGCTGTCATTCCCCCAGAGAACGTGTTTGTAGTTTGTTGGTTTTTTTTTAAACCAGCTTCATTTCGTTGATCCTGCTTAAGGGCAGGTCACTACCCACACTTACATCAAGAAAACTGGGAAGGCAGAAAAATGAAAGTGAGAATGTGGGAGCTGGTGGAAGTACCTTTAACAAAAGAGGAAAAAGTTATGTTAGATGAGACTCAGTTATCTACACAAAGTGGTCGGGTTTACCAGCTGTACCATGAGTCACTTTTAACATCAGAACACCTTAAATTCACTATGGGCTTATTCTAGTACGACAAATGGTTTCATTCCTGATGATAATGTTGAAAGCAAGAGTGTATAGACAAAGACAACACAAAGTCATCCTGAGCAGCATTTATATTTGAAATCTCTCTTAACTGCTGCCTGGATTATTTGAAGAATATTACACTGTCATTCTGAACTTCTAGTTCTTAGATTTCAATGATAGTTTAAAGATTTACAAAGTTAGTCCTAGCCCCAGGGACAACCACCTGAAAAAAAAAAAAACAAAAACAACAAAAAAACAACCCAAAAAAAGCCCCAAAAACCCAGTAAGGAATATTTACAAAAACACTGTTTCATACCACCTAATTTTTCTCCAATGTACATTTGATGCCCTCATCTAAATAGTTCCATTGCCATAAAATTCAATTTTTAAATTTAAAAATTATATTTATATTTTCTTCAGTTCATTAATATCTGTTTGTGCACAACTGAAACTAACTTATTTGAAGTGCTGTCTTAAGAGAATTGATATTCAGCACCTTTTTTGTAAAATGTCCAAGTTTGTTCACAAAAGAAAAATGTTTTTTCTAGTCCTGCATTTCTGGTTGGATTGAAAAAAATAAACTTCAGAGATATGAAACAACTATGAAGGGAAGGCAGAATGTTAGTTTATTCCAGAACACAGTTTTCCACACATGGCACTGAAGTGATGACAAGTTGTTCTGTTTGCAAGCAATTTGCATCTGGATTTTTCTTCGGTCTTTCAGAAATGCTTAGTATTTTCTGAACATTATTTTAAGGAAAAAACTTTCTATATTTCATCAACTACAGCATTAAATCTTTTGTTATTCTAGTTTTAAGACATTGTAAAAGTCATCATTATAATAGAAGAGTACAGAATGAAGTATCAGTTATTCAAAATGTCTTTTCATCATCCCTATCTTAGCCAAGTAAGTAGCTGAAGCCTAAAATATGAAAACAGCTTCTAATATAAGATCAAGATTTTCAGGCTCTTAATTTGTAGGGTTTTGGAGATAAACACTTTGCAGAGAAATTCCTCATTTCTGTGCACTCAAGGACAACAAAATGAAAACTGCCACCTAATTCAAAAATGCATTTGGCAAAAGTGGAAGAGATAATTTAAATTTTCATCATATACATTCAAGGCTGTATAATGAGGCATATACAGCTTCCCTTTTTGTATTATTCAGTATGTGGACTAGGAGATTATTTAGAATAATATTTATTTTCATGCTCTAATAATATGCACTGCTTTATGGCTAAATATTTTTTGTCTCTTCCAACATTCCTGGTGTGATTCCACGTTGCCTTCAAAGTAAGCAACAAAGTAGACAACAATTAAGGGACTGTGCACCTACACATACAGCTAGAAACAGCTATTGGAACATTCTAATATCTCCGTGTATTGGGATATCAGTGGCCTTTTTAATTAGAAAAAAATTGAGAAACCCTTTTGCGCTTACAAATTACAGCCTAATTCTAAGTGGACCTTGGAAAAATTATTCACAGTGCAATCACGATGAAGTGACCTGACATTCTGCACTTCATTGCTTCTGAAGCAGTCACTTCATCACTTTCTGCACTCCCGTGTTTTTTAGCAATAAAAAAGTCGTTCTTATAAACTATGCTGCACTTATGTTTGTTATGGATTCCATTTTTATGGTGTTTTTACTTCTGATAATGTATGTTGAACAACTGAGGTTCTTTGCATAAACTACAATAAGCCTTATAACAATTATTGCTACCTTTACTGATCCTGCAAAATTATTTTTCCATTCATTTGGGAAATTGCAAAGCCCTTTCCACTTAGGGAGTGTATTGTGATTTACTGAAGAAATTACTATGGCCATCAGTGCCAAAATTACGATCTCTATAAGAATGTAGTTCAGCCAATGAAAAATGCTATGGTAGTTAGACTTAATCTGCCTCGTCTGTACTGAGACAGATATTAGGTACTGTGTTCTATATATAACAAGCATTTTTTGGTTATAATAAATATAGGTGATAAAATGCTCTTTATCTTCTGGGAGCTTGAATACACAGGCTAATCTTAGCAGTAATTCTTCAAGGTAGATTTCAACACTATTGAAAATACATGTCTTTTTTTTTGTGAGGGCTAAAATTCTCTTCATATAAAATAAAGATGGAAATAGACGATTCTGCAGTTTAAAAAGTTTTAAACAAATATAAAATTATTATTTGGATGGAGGTAATACCTAAGAGCTGTCTAGGGAGAAATGAAGCTTCATCAAAGCAGGTTTGACTCAGTAGTTCAGAAGGTCCCCCATGTCAGAGTGCTCTGCCGTCCCCAGAGGAGGGGATGGAGTTTGCAATAAGCCCTGCTATAATACCTGTCTGGAAGCTTCCAAGACCTGTCTGAAAAATCTGTGCTTCACAGCTCTGTTATGCACACAGTAGGTACTAAAATTCAGCAATAAAATACCCTTATGTCTCTTTGTGTCAAGTATTTGATTTTTCCATAGCTATTAAAAGCACTTCACGAAAGATGGCTTTTTTCTTCTTGTGAATTGATCCTCATCTGTGTTACAAGTAGAAGAAACAGCAGAAGATATTTATGCAGTGCCATATCTGTGGCTTTACTTCAAGGTAGTCTTGGGAAAACTTAAAAAAAATAAAAAGCAATGTCTTTGCTTTGTAAGCTTTGTCGATAGGTTTTGTTGAAAGACCTGATTTCTGCAGGCTGAATCCTACAATGCAAACAAGGCTTTATTGAACAGTTGATTCCTTAGTGTAGTTCTGCAGAGGTTTGATAGACTGGCATCAAGGCTTCTGCTTATGCCTGTAGAAGACCAAAATGGGAGGGGGTCTTTTAATCCAAGAAAGAGCCTTGGGTACACCACCTGGCACTACATATCTCTCTTTTATTCAGGAGTTCACTTTCCTTACCTTTCTTGGCTCCTTACTCCATAACAAGGGGGTTTTGATAATAGAGAACTCTTTCTTAAACATATGTCTAATTATTAACATCCTTGTCCTACTACCTCACTTTCTGGAGTTGCACTCTTAAGTGTCAAGTGCAAAATGCCTCTATTGCCACTCTGGGAATGTCCTGAACTCATAGTCTAGGCATGTTCTTGAAATAGTATGTTTTCTCTGCTTAAAATGCCCTTCCTGGAGGTCAGAACCATTCAAGACAACTTCAAGAGACAACATTCCCACAATGCTTCATAAAGTCTATATCATAAATCATGTTCATTGCATGCATACCTTACCCAATGCAGACATGGTGCGCTAGAAACGCAGATGACCGAGCACTTTGTCAAAACTGCCGTTCCTCTCTCACTATCTTTTCTAGATGTTCACGGCATCATGGAGACCAAACCAGACACAGCAGGATTTAGGAATTTTTTTCACACAGAAAACATGAAATTCTGTGGGGCTTGGTGAAATATCCATTCTTCTGGTTTTGTTGCTTTTTATTTCTTTTGGAAGAGATGTTTTTCTACCATGTGTAAGGAATTTATATTAGTTATGTTTTCTTTTCAAAGCTGAGATATGCTTCCCTCAAGAGGATTTCCTTTGAGTAATTGCCTAACTGGTGGCCATTGAGCTGTAATTACTCCAGATGAAACCAATTGTCATCATTCCTTACAGTGCAAACTGCACTCCAAACACTCCAAATAGCATTCCCATTAGTCATATCTCCTGCACATTTTTCCTGCTGAAAAAAATATTGATTTGACACAGTGCTGAGATGATATGATGTATAACTGATTGTACATTTCTGTATAGTATTGGATTAGACTAATGCACCCAGGTTTTCAATCTAGTTACGTCTGCTTAGCAGATGGAGAAAGTTGTACCCTGTGCAATTGACTTGGAAATTGCCAATATCACTTTATGATAATCTACTTAGAGTAAAAGAATCCTAGCAAAACAGGAATAGGCTGAGTTTCTTTCAGAGCTTTTCTAATGTTGCTTGCATTTTAAAGAAACATTAGATTTTTCTGAATTGATAAATAAACATTTGAATCCTACACATGAAAAATCACAGAAAAAAGCAATCAGCATTTCCATGGTCTTTGAAAGAGTGTATCACATTGGCTGTCTATCACTCTTCCATAAATGCACTCTGGTATGATTTGGTCTTGGAAATTTATATTGATAAATACTTTAATTGTGCAGCTGGCCCTGGATCTAGACTCAAGATTTCCCCCAGTGTAATATAAGCTAATATATCTCTTTTTACTCCCTGAACAGTACCTGCTTGGTAAGTCATACAGTCACAGTCAGTCATCTTAAGTTCGGCAGGAAAACTGGGTGGTAAACATTTCTTTAACATCCAGCTGGACAAAGAGAGGAACAAAAGCAAAATGAGCAGGAGACAAAAAGTGCAAATGGTCTTTGATCATTAGTAGCTCAATTTTTAAGAAGTGAGGAATTTCCAAAACACCACAGAGCATTTTTTTAATGTTTTCTATTATCCATTACTTCTCATGGACATCTAAGTCCTATCACTTTGCTCTGCTAGTTCTTGTCAAAAGGACAATAATATAACCTGGAGCGTGTCAGGGAAACAGGCTCACTTGAGAGTCTTTTGAGTCTGTGAATGATCAGGATATGAAAAGAATGCTCAGATTCCATGAGGTGATTGCCAAGAAGCTAAACAGCACCTTAGCATCAACACACAAACCAGAAAAAATAAGAACAATTCCTCTGCTCAGACTCTTTTTTGTGGGAAACCTCATTACAAAATCTGTGTGATACTGAAGTGACTGTAAAACAGATGAGGGTTTTTTTGTCCTTGAGAAAATTGACAGAAGTAGCAAATTTTCAGGATGAAGATGGTGTTCAGCCAATAGCTCAAAGAGCTCACCAATGAAATGGTTTGATTACTAAAAGTGGTGGATAAGGTTCTTAAATCTGCCTCACACATCTGAAGAAGTCAGATATGATACTAACTGAAGAAAAATCAGTTTCAGGAAGGACCAATTGAAGTCCAAATGTGGAATCCTGATGCCTGTCCCTGGCTTCAATAGAATGTTAATATCACAAAGAACAGACACCTGCATAAGTATGATCAACTAGGAAAGAGTCCATGTGTTTTTCTTTAAGACTATGCCTTACCTTGCAGGCTCAGTGAAGTTATTTGAAGAAGTCAGTAAGGAGTTGAATTGGGTAAACTGGCTGGTATGGTGTATCTGTCCTTCTAAATCTACTTTCAGTAGATTTCCTCACATTTAATTTCCTGAGCATTCTTAATAAACATTAAAAAATGAGAGGAGTGAACAAACATGATGGTGGGCAGAAACTAGAGGGATGTATGCAGGAGTCTGTTCTGGTTAGAGTATTGATAAATGAGCTGTCTGTGAAAAACTGCACAACTTACAAGACTGACGGCCTGTGTAGATCACAGCAGCTGATAACTTTCAGTACAGATAAATACAAAGGCATGAGCACTGGACAATAGTACATCTAGGGTCACATCTTAAATGATGGGCTCTAAGCTAAGCACTAATATTCAGAAGTGAGATTGTTCCATGAATACATCAGTGTATTGGTCAGTAGCAGTTAGGGGGAAATAAAAGCTAAAATTGCAGGCATCAGTAAGAAAAATAGCGCAATATACAGTGTTACTGTGTACGGATCCACGATTTGCCTACAATATGGAAAATATGCAGTTTGCATCTGCCTGTGCCAGAAAATTTATATTAGAAATAGAAAAGATCCCAAGAAAAGCTGGAAGGATAATCTGAAATGGAAAACACCTTCTATACAAGAGGCAATTGAGCAGGCTACGACTTGTGAGTTGGGAAAAATTATCCAGAAAAATGATGATTGGTATGACAATGGTAAGTAGAAAGCAACTATGAGCACTGTTGTCTACCGCAAGAACTGAAGATCTCCAAATGGGGCTGGTGGGAGCCAGATTCAGAACAAACAACAAAGGGAATGGTTCTTTGTGCGTCACATACCTGACAAGTTGAAATATTTGCCAAAGGATGCAGTGGAATTATGGAGCTTTTATATGATATTCTTTTGTTCAGCAAGCACTTAGTAAGTCAGAATTTGATCTTGGGTTAGGACAATCATATGAATCCATATGTCCAGACCTGCTTTTTGATGACTACAGATTTGGTGCGTTGATTAGGACCTGGAAAAAGGAAACACAAAGCCATAGCAAAATGACTATTGAGAAAGAAATAATGCTGCAGATAAATCATATACAGTATGCTATTTTTCTTTTTCTTTAATGGCATGAGTATTTTCTGAAGAGGTGGGAGTCCTATTGTCACACTCATCACCAAGACCATCTGCATGAGAGGGCTGTGTATCAGAGTAGGAACCTGCAGTCTGGAAGCCAGTGAATCACTGATGTTGTGTTCCAGGTGGTTTAAAGTGGTAGAATAAGAAGTTCAGGGCCCTGGAGAATTGGTACAACCAATTGCCTGCTGTGCACTGTAAATCAGGGAAAGCAGCTTACAATTAACAAGGAGTGTTGCAGGTCTTGTCAATATACTCTGTTTTACTGATTATCAGAAAGGTCCAAAACCTCTGGATCAGATTGTTAATGAATGTAAATCTCAGTCAGTTAAAATTAGACATTTAAAGTTTCAGAATTAGGTAAAAAAAAAATCCTATAAAAAGGGGAAAAGCCATCACAAAACCTGGTTGAAAAGAACAATTCCCACTCTACCTCTCCTGACTACCACATATGACTTCTCCAGCTTCACAGAAAGGGTGAAACCTCTCCATCCACTGAAACAGTCATTGACTATATAGTAATCTGCTCTACTGTCTTGCATTTTTACAAAAAATTGTCCATCATTTTTACCAAAAAAAAAAAAAAATTGATCTTTTACCTTTATCTCATCACATCTAAGAACTGGAACCTCATCTGAAACCCCTTGAAGTCAGTGCAGGCTGTCATTGACTTCAGCTGGCATTGGAACAGACTCTGAGAATGTAAATTGCCTGCTAGCAAACTAAATAAAGATCTGGGTTCAATTCAAGTTGAACATAGATAAAAATAATAGTACTGGCACCAGTGAAGTTATACAGGTCTACAAGCACACCAGCCTTCATTCTGTTTGTTGCTGTTTAGTTGACTTCTGTAATTCATTGCATGAGGTAACACATCAAAATGGCATTTGATAATGATTTTCACTATCAGTGGAGGCATGAAGCAGAAGATTAAGTAGAAATCAAAGTTTCCAAGGGTTAGTAATAATATCTTACAAATGGGAAAGGATACTTTGCACTGATTATGCCATGCATAACGTTTCAAAAATCGAAGCCAATCACTTTTTCAAGACAGCATGATGTCAAGACCTATCTAGAAAATGGCACATACATTAGGATTTCAAGAAAAAGCGTTCTTGCTATTATCTCTGGGATGAGGTAGACTTTGCAGGAATGACATAAAAAATACTCTTGCCTCCAGTGTTTGATTGGCATAATCTGTCCACAACACCTGCAGAATGTGATACTATGTTGCAGGAATGTGGCATCAGTCTTTTCTAGGAGGAAATATTTGGAACATCTTGAAATATTTCATTGTCATATATGTGTCTGTGTGTATGATAGAAAATAAATTCCGCTGCTGGTCTCTTGGGATGTGTCTTCTTGCACACAGAAATACTAATTGTAGTTGTCGTCATAGCATAGAGACATAACTTATTGTGGCATCTGGACTGGAGAAGACAAGGAGATGTAAAACAGAAAGGGAAAAAAATTATTGTAAGAATTCATGTCATCTGAATAATTGCTTTGAAGGGAAGAAAACAGGACCTGCTTACAAGTTTTCATTCTAATCTTTTCTATTGCTATACAACAACAGTGTCACAAATTCACACAATTTACTACTGAGTTTTGGTTGGGTTTTTTTGTTGTGTTTTTTTGACTGACAACATTTTTTTTCCCTGTTTCTCAAGGAAAATCCGCCAGTGTTGTTCTTTGCAAAGATTACATTAACCATTCCATATTGGTGGGAAAGAAGACAACCCTCAAGAAAACCACTTGAAACTGACCAGTTCTTGCTCAACTCTTTCATTCTTAATCGCACGATGAGAACCTCGAATGGGTTCTGAGAAGCACTCACACAACATTGCATCTGCTCACTGAGATATTTTGCATAATATCTCATGCATAAATATTCTTGGTCATGTGGGGAATCAAATCTCTCAAAGAGGATGGTCAGTTGCTGTCTGGATGGGAGTCTCCATCGCAAGCGTTCTTGCAAGAGCAGCTTCTACAGGATCAAGATGAGATACCACAATTTGTTCTGACAATTTCTTACAGTCCAGCTGCTCTGTGGTCCTACGTGATGGCTACAGTACATCAATGATCCATTTCTACTTATTATTTTAGAACCATGCACAGAACTTCTTCTAGTTTTCCTACTATGTACAAAGTGTCCTACCTATAACCATAGAACTAGAGAATGATTTAGGTTGTAAGGGACTTATGAAGGTCATCTAATCCAACCTCCCACTGCTCCCCATCCTGCCCTTAATTAGTTCAAGCTGCTTAGGTAGTTATATGTTGCTGACTAGTTAAGTCTAGAACATTTCCAAAGACATTTCTGCACCTGCATTTTGCAGACTGTTTAAATTTATCCCTGTGGAGTTTGGCCAGTTCCCTCACCTGTCACTGGAACTAGCAGTGTCACTGGGACTGCCCACGATTCCTCCACCCGGGGACTTCACCAACACACTGAAGCACACAAATAGTGCCTAACTGGTCTAGGCACAACACGCAATTGTCTGAAATCTCCACCTAGACTGTTGCTAGTCCATGAAACAGCACAGATATCCAATCTATTGCCTGTCTCAAGCCAGTCCACTGCCATATCTACTCAGAGATCACCAGGAGACTTACTGGATAGCCGTGGAGCTGAAGACAAAATGCACTGGCTGTTTACACAGACAGAGTGCTGGTACCCATCTACATCAAACTTGAATTTAATAATTTTATCACAGCTATAGTTTAAATCAAAGCTTGTCAAAAATGCTTCATTCTTGGGTCTAACCAGGCCTACCACTTCACTGAATGTAATACTAACACACACATAATTATGGGGTAGGAGAAATTTTTCCCACTTCAGCACTTCCATGCATTCAGCCATGTGATACTGTCACATTTATAAAGCATGATTCTATTTATATGTTTAAGTAGCTGTCATAACAGCCTCAGCATCAAATAGCTGCCTCTGCTGGAGTGAGCAGATAGCTGCTAATGGGAAATGTTGCAGAGCTCCTGTGGACAAACCTCATGCTAAGCAGTACTGCTTACCATAGGGGTAAATTTAGAACAATTTTGCATCCCTAAAAAATTGTCCCCACATAAATGGGTGTTTTTAGCTCAGGGTGGTGCCATCAGGGAATTATCTAGATACATGTTCTTCAGCAATTAATTTTAGAGAAATCATTAGGAATGGATGTCCATCTCAGACATACAGCTACCTCACAGTTTTCACCTTGCGTTAAAATAACTAACTAACTAACCACCTAACAAAAGAGTCATGACAGAGCACCAGCATGATCTTTTGATTTTCCCTCAGACATACTGGTGATTATTTCATCAACAAAGAAAACTGAATGTGAGACTGAAATGGGAAACCAAATCACATAAACTAATCTAGAATGGATTTGTGTGTCCCCTATTTCCATTTCCATGTAATTCTAATATACTAATACAGTGCTTGCTGGTACTGAGCAAAATACAGTTATATGTATTGTGCTTAGGCATTCCTCTTACACAGTTCAGAGGAGGAACCATTTTTTCAATTTCATGTGGTGTTTTTCTTTATTGCGTTCTGCTGACTTTTTATAAAAAAAATTATCGTTCCATTCTAGCCATGGATATTTTATTGAAAAATACTGCCTTCAGTAATCTTATAATTGACCATGATTTGGAACAGAACAGTGTTTACAATGCTTATTGTTTTGAATGGGAAATGTTTACCGTCTTAAGGCAAGAGATGCAATCAGGCACGACTTTGGCTTACAGGGTCAGATCTCCACTGCCTCACGTATAATTCAGAATTAAATTAACTAAAATTTATTAGATTTTATTCTCTATTTTTTCATAAGAAGATATAAAATATTTTCTATATTTATACATATACTACATATAGCAAACCCAAATTATTAATTATTAAGTGTATTTCTTTATCTAAAATTAATTAGAAATAAAAATCCATAATTTTATTATTTTGGAATTATGATCTTATAGCCAAAAACATTAACAACTTTTAGACCAAATCTGTGAACTCACAGGATCATTTGCAATGGAATTTCCATATTTCCCTTGAGACTTCCCTTGAGGGAAAGGCTTCTGCAGCTGCCCAAGCAGGATGGCTCAGTGAGATGAGGGATGAGCATGGCAGCAATTCCAGTGGAAAAGCACCACTGGTATCTTAGCCCCATATGCCTTTTTTTTAGGGTATCAGGGTACACAGAACACCAAGGCATGTTCTGTACACACATACCTGCCTCAGAGCTGCTCTCTGCTCCTTACAGATCTTGTCATCCACTCTCCTCCTCTGTCAGCACAGATTGTCCAGGAGTGCCCATGTCACTTGTAGCACTGCCAAGCTTAATCTGCCTGCAGAGGTCGCTGGAAAAACAATTGATATACACACAAAAGTACCGGAGGAGTTTGAACACACTACATGTCTTAACACTTCTACTTCAGTTGAGGCAAGCAACATCAGCAAATAAAGGTCATGGAAAGGAAATGTATTCAGGTAGTCAAAGTTATCAGAAGAGCCCAGTCAAGATTTGAGTCTTCAGGTAGCCATGAACCCACATGCTGACTTTACCTGGAGTTCCTTGCTGAGAATGAAGCACTAGTTGGATGTGCCATGGGAGCCTTGGCACTGAGGATGTGCCAAGCTGTGGTCTATATCACTAGGATTTACTTGCCAAAGGGTGAGTGCTCCAGGATGTCAAATTGCCATTTGAGAAGTGATTAACTAGAGATACGTCACCATTCATCAAAAAGGAGTGGAGACTTCGGGACAAATTGAGATGTTATAAAACATTATTCATTAGTTATACCACATGAGACTCTACCTCCAACAAGGGAATGCCATGCTGGCCAGCTTACTGTGGATGCCTACCAGATTTTCTCTTTCAGAGTCCTTTTGACTCCTTTGTCTTTCTTCACAGATTGACCTTATGCAGGCCTTGGGACACCTTCACGGTCCTCTGCCTGCATATTGCTGGCTCATGGTCTGTACTGGCTCACCAATTCACAGTGTGACCCATTTCTACCTTTCAAGGAAAACAAAGAAATAGTTCTAAAAGAAGTCTAAGGACTGTTGCAACTCAATGGGCAGCTCCCACCCATAACAAGCTGTCATTACAAGAGCACATTTTAGCACCCCTGAGTGAGAGAGCAGCGTCTCATGGTGACACAGATAAGATATCAACAGGGGCTCTAAGGAAAGAGATCACTCTGTACTGATTAATGCCAGGAGATCATCTGCTAGTATTGCAACATGACTTTATATCCTGCCTGGAGTCCAGGCTTTGTTACAATTAGCCTATTAGCTTCAATTATATGAGCCTGCAGCTGGCTTTTAGCTAGTATCTGTAATTTACCTTGGGAAGAAGTTTGATTTTGTCTGTCTTGTTCCTGATGTAGCTTGATTGAGAGTGAATTTTATGCAGAATATTTCTTCTCTGGCTAACATGCTGCCTATTTCTAGAAGCTTTGAAGTCAAGATCCTATTTCACATCTCAGGAAACCTGGCATGGGTTTCCCTGTGTACACAGCCTGGGTGCCGGTTGTTTGAAGATGCCCAAAACATCCAGAAAAAGCCTTAAGTTTATATCTCATTCCAAGGTAAGTTTCAGAAGGGACTCAACATAGAAGAGTCATGCCAAGCCTTTCAGTGTGCATTTCCTGTTTGGGAAAAGCAGATCCCCATGAGACAAACCACTGCGAGAATTGGGAGAATGGTGTCGTATTAAAGTATTGGCTGGTTACTCAGACTTGAAACAACTTCTCTGCTTGATTGTAAACTCAAGGGACATGATCTGGGAAAATTTAATTAACATTTTGCATATTTTTATGGGGGGGGGATTTAGCAGCAATGACTTACGAAGCTGACTGTAGCACAGTAAGAATAAATTCACAGGTAGTTGTGAGGCGCTTAAACGCTGCAGTGGAAAAAGGGCATGGATGTGCCTGGCCAAAACTGTCAGGTCTTTGCTTTATGTTAATATATTAACCTTCCCTCAGCAGAATAGAGGCCTAAAGATAAATTCATTCTCTCTCCTTAAAATAGCCTAGACATAGCTAAAGCAACTAAGGAACAAAAGGCTAAAAAACAGTTGGAAAGCTGAGAGCTGTTTAAACTAAAAAGGAAATTGTTATGAAGGATTAAAAGGAAGTGTAGTGGCCCTCCTGGGCCTTCAGCTTAGCAGAGCATAACCATGATCAGCTCTTTTGATGACCCTGAGAGATTAGGAGGAGAGCAGCAGGTCTAGGATTTGTGTTCTTACATCAAGTAAGACAAAGAACATTACATTAACTCATGGCAATGTGGGAAAATGAAAGGGCAAAAATTGACTGCTTTTTTAAAGTGAGATATGAAATGAAACACTTATCACCAGAACAATCTCTGATAGATGAGATCAGAGAAGAGGTGCCCCAGCTAAAGAGAATTCCTGGGACTTTATCTGTGGATAATCCACATCACTCTTTTCAAAGAGCTATGATTTGATAACTAATTTTTCCACCACATTGTGTTTTTGGCAGGATGTTTTTACTATCTCCATAAGAACCAAATTGTTTTGTAGCTTTAAGATGACAAACTCAAACTCTTCTTGGGGTAACGCTAAAAAATGCAGAGATAGAAAAAGACTTCAGTGATGCACAGCCCTTATGTGTTGTTTTGTTACAAGACATGTATCATCAACTTCCCACACATTTTTTTATGCAGGAGATCTATGGGATGCTCAGCTTGGTGCTCCACAGTATGCCACCACCATCAAACAAATGACAGGAAATTGGCAGCATGCTGTGGATTTACTTTCTGCAACTGAATGGAAAACACTGTTCAGTATGGATCTAATACCCTTCCCTCTTCACCCATTCCTGCCATGCCTCCATTCCTTCAGGTTTCCCAAACAGGTCTCAAGGTGAAGAAAGCCTCAGTCCTTCATATGCTGAGTGTAAGGTTTGACAATGTACAGCAAAAATCTAACCAATCCTCAGGTGTCACTTGGAAGCCGTACAGCCCCTCCCTCCCTTCCCCAACAATGCTCCAGAGAACAAATTTTTTTTCATAAAGGGGAAAGCTGGGAGAGAAAATACTTCATTAGGAATCTCAAGAAGAATTAGAGTGGGTGGGACATTATCACTCCATCTGTGTTTGTGTTACAATTTCATCTGGAAACTAAGCAGTCCATTGCACATGCCACTAGAAATGACAGCCTGTGCCCCAGGCTGTTCACCCCACAGACAATTAGTAATTATAGCAGTGCTCTCAAGTGGCCAGCTCTGAGTCACACCTAGTACTTCTAGTGTGTACATACACCTTAAATGTTCCACAAGCTGCTAACAAGGCTTTTGCCTATGTGGCTCTGAAAGGCTTTGAACTGTGCAGCTTTCTTGCTTTAGATGGAGACTAATACAAGTTGAGAGGAGTGTTGTCAGTGCCGTATTCCCCTATCCCTTCATCTCCAGGGTCACCCTCCCTGCACACAAGCTGAGTGCAGCTGGCTGACAAACTGGCCCAGCAGTACCCTGCATCCGCTTCAAGTCAAAGGCATTGACACACAGCCTGCTTGCACCTAAGGAGATGCAAGGAGCTCCAGAGACAAAAGTGTCATACTGCTTTTAACAGCCCTAGGCTGAACCCATTTCCTTGTGGATCACAGAGCATGACTAGAGATGACAGCAATAGTACAGAATCAGTGCTTGTATTATTTGCTGGACTATGCCTATACAGCCACAGAGAGTGGTCCTTGGTACACTCCAAGCTGAACAAACATCCTGTCCACAGGATTTACCTGACAAAGCAAGCCATCCTCAAGGGCGGCGTTGATATTTCTTGCAGGCCTTTCAAGATGATTCTGCCTGCTCTTGAGCTGGGCCTGGCACTGGGCTCTGGCATAGTGTGGACACCATCTCCATGTCTGTGGTTTAAAGGCAGAATTGATAAGGCAATTTCCTTTCACACAGTACCTTTTTCTGCTCCAAAGCCAGGTATAATTATTGGGTTACCAACCACAACTAACCCAGAGTGAATTTCAGCTCCCTAAAAGAAATCACAGAATCAGAGAATGGTTAGGGCTGGAAGGCTGTTTGACCTAGAGAAGAGAAGGTTCAGGAGAGGATCAAAGAGCATCTCATTAATGTGTACAAATACCTGAAGGGAGAGTGAAAAAAAGAGGGAGACAGGTTTTTATCAGTGGTGCCCAGTGACAGGACAAGAGGTGACAGGCACAGACAAAACCACAGGAAGTTCTATCAAAACATAAGCAATAACTTTTTTCTGTTTTTACACCACTGAGAGTGATTAAACTCTGCAACATCTTGTCCTGGGAGGTTATGGATTCCCCATCCTTGGAACTATTCAGAAGCTGTCTGGACATGATCCTGATCAACCAGCTCCAGGTAGCCCTGCCTGAGGTCCCTGGATAAATTGTGTACATGTGTTGTTTTCCATCACAACAGATTATTGGTAGTAAGGCATGTAATTTCCATCAGAGCTAACCAGAAAAGGAAGTACAATTAAGACAGCAAAAGACAGGAAAAAATCTAACCCTTATAGCAAAGAGCTGCTCAAAACAATCCTGGTTGTTACAGCGGGTAAAACACGTGAAAGGAGAAGCTCGAGGAAGGACAGATGTGACGCCTTGATCTTAAAGCAAATGCAGGGTGGCAAATCTTATGCCTACCAGATGGCCCTATGATTACACAACCTTTCAGCACAGTGATGCAGTTTGAAATTTTCTGTCTTGCAAGAAGTAGCTTCAGATGAGTTTCAGCAGAGTAAATATGCACCATTGACTTTTATTCAGTTTTAATAGACTTTTGCAATACAGTTTTTAAAACGTACTTCTACTTTATGACTGTTACTTTCTCATACTCTCCTCCTTAATCCCTTTCCTCATAGATGTTTAATTGTGTAGAAGAATCACTGTGATGTATTTAACTTCCATATAATTTCCCTGTTTGGTAATAATACCCCCAATTAACTACTGCTCTCATTAACCAATTTACTCATTTATAATCAAGGGCAATGGCTTTAACAGTTCTAATAATATGCCTTGTTAATAATGTCTTAATGAGGATTACCCTTATACTGCTCTCAGAAGGTTCCCTTTTTCCTTAAAATGAGAAAAGGCATATTAATGAAAAATAACCTTGTATCTCTTGGCGAAGTGTTTTGTTGGAATGAAAAGAAAATATGGAAAAGTACTGTATATTTTTTATCTCCATAGGCTGCCATTTAGAAAACTAGTGAATTACAGTAGGTGGAGTACATGATGCACTAGTCCATAAATCAGTTCTGGCCTCAGCCCTCTTTCTTACTTGCTATAATTAGACACCAAGAGGCTCCTTTTATATCCTCAGCTGAATCAGGATGTAGGCATTCTTATCAGCTTCACTGGACGTAACAAAGAGAATACTGTTAATCAACTCAGGGAAAGAAGTGAAATGAAAATGAAATAGCTAGTCAAGCTTTTATCAAATTAAATTAAAAGATCAAATCTAAGAAAATCTCCCGTAGAACTAAGGAAACACAATAAAACTGCAATGACTGAATATATGTTCTGCTAGCTGTAGCATCAAAAATTTAATGTCTGGAATCAACAAATAGTGAGACAGGTTTACCAATGATCAGCAAAAAGAATCTGGAATGACCATGTTAAAAATAGAACCTCACACATTTACAGGTAGAATTGAGAAGCTGCCTAAGAAAGCTTGCATTTAAAATAAAGGGGAAGAGCAGCATAAATCAACGCATGGTCAGGCAACCTTGGAAGTTTAAGTGCTGGAGGAAGAAGCACTTGATGAAAGACAGCTCTATAATACATCCAAACTTACAGAGAACTGAATGCATCTTTCCTTTTACAGTTTTGCCAAAACAGAGCACCCACAGACTGGTCTAACATCTCTGAGGAACAGAAACCTGCTCACTATCACCTGTGCAGTGCACATTATGCTGCATTTTGTACACATAAAGGCCCACTGACCTCTGATGTTTATGATATTTTAAGACAAAATAATAAACACCTGAAGCCCTCCATTTTCCAGCATGTTACTCAGATGTCTCTGTATTCCTCATTCCAGCACTGTTAGGGTTTGAATCTTGCCTTCAGTGATCAATTAGGATCTTAAGGCATATTTAGGTGAGGAAAATAGTTGAATTTCATTAGTTCTAAGCACTGAAGACATGGCAATTGATATGATAAGCACCTATGCTGAGAAGGGAGAAACTGATCTTCAGAAGTCAATATTTGCCAGCATCTGGAAATATAGATTTGCCATAATCAGTTCTTTTCTTGCCTATATTTTGGTTTTAATGGTGGAAATTAGAAAGATAAAAAGAGCAATGTCCCAGCAATATTTCTGTTCCAGAAAAGCCATTGCAGCTACAGCTTTGAAGTGTCCAAATACATTCATTCAATTTGGGATTTAGAACAGTAAAAATGTAAATGTCACACTGTTTTTCAACCTTTTGCAGAGATGTCAGATCAAGGCCTGTTCACCCTATACACCTGACTACACCTTTAACTTATATTTTTGATCAAGCACAGAAGCTGGAAGTAGCCTCAGCATTTTTAAGAAGAGAATTTTTAAGAAGAGAATTCTCTAACAAACACGAAAATTGTATTAGTTTCCATTACTTCTTGGAAGGTTCCCATGATAACAAGAAACACACATGGATGAAAACTTGTTTGCACTAAACTAATCAGGTATTATCCAACAGACTTCATCAGAGGCAATATTTTACCTGGTATCTTACGAGGACTAGATTTTACTTTCCCTTGAGGAGTCACTGCTTTTACTGGTAGCAGGCAGTGTCCTTTATACAGCAATTCTGAGGCAGCTCATGCAAGTGATAAGAACTCACTGAACAAATTTTGATGCATTCTGAGACCATATGAGAAGGTAATTAGATAAAGCCATAGAATAGAGTTTTCAAAAAAAACCAGAGATGATTTTGTTCTCTTCCTTGGGCTTCAAAACAATGTAAGTCCTCTGATTTGGTACTGAATTTAACAACAAGCTCCTTGCCCTTGACTGTGTACAAGCTACTTCTAAATCACTGGCATGCCAGTTCAATTCCATCACTTATTTATTTTTTTAGGCTGGAAGAATTTAAAGCCATATTTAATTAAGCTTCTGACATTGTGAGATGGCATACAGAAAACTGTTTAAAATACGAGCCTTGTGTGACTTGGTTCTTGATATGAATCCCATTTTGATTTCCTACATTATTATTGTTTGAAAACATGTCTTAAAGCTGTAGGTTTTTTTCATGGCTGGGGTTTATCATCAGTTGCACAGATCTATGCCTTCCTTCACACCTAAAGACATGCATGTTCCTATGGAATATGTTGGCTGGCTCTTGATTACATCTTGTTTCTCCCCAGATGAAAATACCTGGGGTGCAAAAATGGACAACTTCACTTTTCTGTATATTGTGAAAATCAGGTTGAAGCTAGAGGGGAAGAACTGGGGATGGAGCCAATCAGCACCTTGTTTGACATGTTTTAGGGCTTACATGACTGTTAATGAACAATGATATTTTTCTTCCTATTTTTGCAGAGCTGGCTTGACTATGACATAAATAGAGATGAGAGAGGCCACAGGAAAAAAAAAAAAAAAAAGATGGAAAGAAGCTTGCCTGAAGGATGGGAGCAAAAAAAATATGCACGAAACATGACAGAGTCATAAGCCAGGACATTGGACAAGTAGAAACCGTGACCTCCTTGGTCCAAACTCTTCTTGTAAACTATTACACAGCTTAGGTCACCAGCAGACTTGGCTAGCTTTGGAAAACGGAACATTTTTTCATATCTTCTAGCTAAAATTTCGGTCCTATTAGGCTTCAGTATTTTACGAATCACTGGGATTTCAGTGCTAATGAACTGCACTCCAACCATTTCACTTCTTCGAAGGCCTATGGTTCAGCCAAAATTACTAATTTATATAGTGGTAGCTATTCATTCACTCAGAGAGAGAGACAAGGCATATGAATGCAAAATAACCTTCTACTTCTACCTCCTAAGTGTTTTGTTGGAATGCAAAAAAAATACACTTAGATTTGCCATTTGATTATGGCCGGGATGTTAAATCACACTGAAGTAATGTGATAGACTGAACTTTGTTTACATAAACTGGTTGAACCTTGTGATAAATTTCTCCCTGATAACCCAGGAAGAATGCCTTAAAGTGTTTATATGCCAGATGAGGGGAAAGGCAGGTAAGAAGCAGATCCTTTGGAGGTGGGGTAATGTCTTTTATCATGTCGATTTTCTCCCTTCCCAATAAGGCACAACTGCATCTGACAGAGTAAAACTCCCTGCCATGGGAGATATTGGGTGTTCACATGGAAGCCAGAAGGTTTCCTCCCTCTCAAAAAGGCACAAATGGCACAAGGACAAGCAGGGCCAAGCAGCAGTTGTGTCATTAGAAGGGGCCACAAACTTTCAAAGAGCCCCAAAGTGCCCCCCAATTTATTTCCACAGTGTTGCTTCAGACAGTGTAAAATCCCTGTGCAGGGGAGGTGTCAGGTTCCTGCTGTAGCCTAATTGTTTTAAAATAAACCTGGCTCTATGTACACAGGTCACTGTCGTTTCACTCTGATCCACCGCAAGGGATCTATTAACAAGAACCTCAGTTACTCTGCCTCAGAGGTGGGTTGTAACAATTAATAAATACAAATCTAAGGAACTGGCAGGAGAGGCCAGAAGTGTCAAAGTGGTCATATTGCCATTTTAAATCCTTAGCTGAAAAATTAAGAAACAGTCATGTTCTGTTCAAAGCATATGAACAGCATATAAATGAGGAAGATATGTTTATACAGTTCAGACTGCTCCGATTCAAGAATCAGTCAACCAGCTGCCCAGCTTGAAAGACGGATTACACTTTCACACACCACAATCAAGGTCTAGACAGATCTCCACCATTTCATGCTACATAATATTTCAGACTTGAGTTTTCAATCATTGGCTTTTTAGACACAGTTACTGTAACCCATTTAGCATCAGCCTGGATGTGCTACCTGAATAATTCCAACAAGTTGTTCTGAAGGGCTGTGGCAGAGACAAGAACTTATTCCACCTCTCTTCATTGCTAAAGAAAACTCAGGTCTGTGCTAAATGTATCTACTCTCAGCCTCAAGATCCATTTTCATCTGCTGAGGTAGTATCTCTGTTCTGGCCTCCTGGGCCAGATATTGCTTCATCCATCTTGTGATGGAAAACTGGTAAACCATAACAAAAGCTAAAAGGCCACTCTTCAGTGGTCTCTGGAAAAAAAAAGTAAAACCTTGAGGAAGAGACCTAGCATATACTACACAAATTACAGGTTAAAAGAAAGGGCTGTCCTGGTGAGATGCTGTAGTGGCTCAGTATCTGTTGGGATCTGTGCCTTTACTTATGAAAGATAAGCCCAGGACCCCCCTTCCTGAGTCAGCAATAACGTAAAAGTAATTGAACATCCTGCAAGGAGAGATCTGTCATGTTCCTGTATTTCACTGGTTCAATAACCTGATGTTATTAACATTTCTTGCAATCTTCTTGCTATTAGGCAGTGCCTTATTTGATCAGATGATTATGAAAGATGGAGGGGGCTGTTAGCTTATAGAGTTTCCTTCTGATAAAGAATTACACGGTAGGCTGATTCAACCTGTGTGTGAAAGCAAAAATAAGAATTTCTTTGTCTTCTTTCTCATTTTTCTATTTTGATTTCCTTATATGTTTTCTCCAAGAATGTCATAGACTAGTAATATCCCATGACTCCATTTCACACTTACTTAGCAATGGTATTTATGATTTACCTTTGGTAGCAATCTGTTTCTGTGAAGGTATGTAATATATCCTGGGATCAGGCAAAACCTCCTTTTCCTCTTTTTAGATGATATCCTTATACACTTTTATCTAACTGTATCACCAGGTTTTCCACTACTTTTCTGTAGGTTTTCCCACCTTCACTTCTATACGAGACAAATATCAAGATGAATGTCTGCTTTTACAATGTATTCCTTGGAGGGGGAGAGTACAGGAATTTGCTTTGACATGCTCATGCTTATAATTGTCTGGTGTATTCTCAAGACACATCAGTGTATCATCTTTCCTAATTTCCTTTTAATCCTCCACAACAATAACCTTCCTTTCTACACAACTCTCTAAAGAGGTGGAGTTGAATCTCTCGCTGATATCCCCTGATGTTAGGATGCTCAATGCATATTCCCTAGCAGAAACAAAACCATGCCCAGCCTCAGCCCCAGAATGCAGCATTTTTAGACCAATACATGGATACATTTGAATGTTAGGAATCTCATGTCTCTTTATAGTTATTGTTGTAATGTCTCCCCCAGCAGATGACATGGAAATGGTCTGGGCACTAAAAGAAAAAGCCCACCACTCTGTTAGAATCTAGTTTTACATCACATCAGACATTTCCATTACCTTCTCTACTATGCCATAAACATAGAACTATGTGTTTCCTCCTGTTCTCCATAAAATCCTGTGAGAACCCAGAGCATGGTCTCAGTGAACAAGCTTCTGTAGCAAAGAACAGCCAACTCACCGGCAGAAAAGAGGCTTCAGGAGGCAAAACTGTGTGACAGACATGACAGGCCTTATTGCTCTTGACTCTGCTCAGCTTTCTTAAGCAGAGTCTCTTTGCCCCCATCTTTGCCCTGCTGATGCAGAATTTGCTTGCTATGCCAAACAAATAAATTCTGATATCAACCAGAATGAAGCAGTCAATTTAGAAGCTTATTTACCAGAAAGATTTCCCCCTCTGTGTAAGAACAATTAGAGCTGTTACCATAAATCCTTTGCTGGCAGATGCTACTGCTGTGATGATATCCATCAACCGTTTCAGTCCCATTCATTCCTTGCTGCACACAGTACTCAGCATACCCTCTGTCACATCCATGAATAATCTCTCTTCTGACAGGCCATGCCAGAGCTTGGACACACTAGCTGCATCCTGAGCCTGCTGCTGGCTCTGGGAAGTCCTTCCTGGTGCTTGCACAGTTCTTCATGCTCTGTTTCACACCTTTGGAGGGAAACATTCATTTTACCTAAAGTAACTGTAGCTGTCTGAAAACCAGGTTAAGACTAAACTAATTGACTATATTGATTCTGTAGGCCATGGAGAGAAATAGGAATCTACTAAACACTGATGCTCCCCACCCATCTCAGGATAGAAGGACTGCTTTCTTCACAGGCTTCAGTAGAACAGAGAGGTGTCATCAACTGACTGGGCAACAATTTTAAAATACTGATGCAGGCTGTGATAGGCAATATTGTACCCCTATATTTATGGATTTTAGTTTTCTAAGCAAGCAAACAAGAATTAGAAATACCACATGTGTAACTGTGATGTCCCATATATTACAATAGAGTGACATTTGTATCATTACAGGACATTGTGACGGAGTGCAACTGTTCAGAAAGCTGATATGTATAGCTGAGGTACCACAAACATAAGTCCATGTCAATCCACTTGGTGTGGTCATAGCTGATTTTGAATGTGTTATGATCTAGCTGACTATAGATTGACAATTCTGCCAGCTTTTACAGGGCATTTCTTTCCCCTTTCCCAAATACAGCTGCTTAAAGCATGACTAGGAAACTGTCACAGGCCCTCTGTACCAGGGAATAAACTGAAATTATGAGAGTAGGAACTACATTTTCCTGTTCTTTATATTCTTCCACTAATTCATCCTTTTCCCAGCTCTCCTCTTCTGTACTGCTTTTCTGAGTCTTTATGTTCCTCCCTTCCCCTTATTCCCTTTAAATTATCTGTCCATTTAAAATTCTAACAACACAGTAACCATTTCTCACGCTTTTAATGACATCTCATAATTGCCGACAAGAAAGAGAAGCAAACCATGTGAAAATATGTATGCATAAAATTGTCATAATGTCATACACACTGCTGAGATCAGTAATGAGGAGGTTGGGCCTTAGTTAAGACAGCTAGACCGCAAATATATACCAGGAAGAAGTGGCAGAATATAAAAATGAATTAAATAGTGGCTGCGGAAAGATAAATTAATATTGTAAGGTGAAGTATGTTAGAATCAGACAGAAAGAAGTGGTTCCCTTTATGTAGCATAGATAACATGGCAAATAACTTTGGGAACAACTGGCAATGAATGACATTTGTGGGACCTAACTGGTGCCATTCCAGTCTCATCCCACAGGAGAGCTGGCAACTCCCTGAAGATTCACTGCCTTCCTTGCTGTGATCACTGCCACTGAACACAGCACATGTTGGGCCGATGCTATGAACACAACCACAAAACTCTTCCACAAACCAGGTTCCTGGGACCACGGGTCATGCAAACATGTAAACTTGTTAGTCCACCAAAGAAAATTTCTTGATTTATTTTAGCACTTCTGCTTCTCAACCCATGCTGTTTAATTGAGGCAACTGACCAAACATTTCAGAGGTGTCGCCTTACCCAGAAGAGGACAAGGTGACAAATTCTGCCAAGGATCCTGCTGAGTGCAGCAAGAAGGGATTTTATGGGAGGGGGATATGGAAGTGTATCATGGTTTGTTTGTTTCTGGAGCAACATTTACAGCTCCTGCCTCTATTGGAACCTTCTAGCAGTGTTCACTTTTAGACAGAAACATCATGAAACCAGCACTGTAATCCAGTTCATTACTGGGTTTATGGGTGGAATCGTAGTCCATCCCTGCTATAAAATGTGGCTTCAAAAAGGCCAGCTTTGCTAAGGACTTGGCAGTCGGTTCACTAAGACAATACCTTTCTGTATCTGCTGCTCACTGGAAAAGGCTTTTAGAGGAAAGAAGGTAAAAGCTGATGCAGTGAAGTTGAGAAGAATTCACCTCTTCACATTTTTATGAGAAAAAATTTCTTTGCACTAACAGTAGATTTAAATTTACTCCATGACAGTCAAACCCAAAAGAGTCCCAGTGTGCAATGCTGAATATCCAGTACTTACCACAAATCATCTGCTGTTGAAAACCTGATCATGTCTCCTGAGGTTTCCATAAATGGTTCCAGTAATTGGGGTTGCAATTGGCCAGCTGCCGTTTAAGTCAAGCTCCCCTAATTGGAGAGACCTGCCTGTGCTCCCTGGGGAATTGCCTCATCAGGACATCCATATGTATTTCTGCAGACCCCCTCAAACTTTTTGCATTCAAGGTTACCTAGCAAATGTGCTTCTCAGAAACACAAAGTGATTCCTGGATCAACATAGATATTAATTTGAATGTATTGACTTTGGTTAGGATAAACTGGGGGTGGAGGAAGGGGGTAGGCAAGGGGAAATGACAAGAAACTGATAATCTACTTGTGATCTACAGAAGTCAAAGAGGGTGAGATTTTGGGTGGGTTTGTGTTAGAGCTTTCTGGTTTTCTTCATTTCTAAGGATGGATGAGCATTTTAAGGGAGAGAGGTGAATGGCCCAGGTGTGTTTTGGAGTTCAGAGGAACAAAGGAGGTGCCAGATCTCAAATCCAATACATGTTTTACACAGTAGAGGAGCTATCATGCAAACCTATTTCGGTGATCTGGGTGTGTGTATGCAGGAGGGATCCCAGATTCCACAGTCCCTTTTAAAATAGCCTGCAAACAGCAGTGGGGCTTCATAGGCAAATGACTCCCTTTCACGTGACAAGCCAGTCTTAGCTAACTAGTTTTTATAGTCAGTCTGTAATGTAAAAACATATAAAATACTAATCTTAAGCACAGCTTAAATTTTCCTTCTTTCTCACTTTATTCTGATCTCAGCAAATCAAGTTAGTGGCTGATTAGACCCAGGCTTTACTTATGGAACACAAAACAGTTGTTCTCATGCAGTATTTCCCTTATTAAATTCTTGTTTGAGGCAGGAAAAAGTAATTTTCTTTCTGGAATCTGAGATGGCCACAGCCATAAGGTTCTGTTGCAGACGGGTTGATGGGACAGCTGAGACAAGAATCTCTTTGCTGAACAAGCTAAGGAATAAGTGCTCCTTGTGCTGGGAATGGAAGATAATACAAAGTGTTCAGGATAAGGAAAGGACTGAGTCTCACAACTCCCTCTGTACAACTGTGTATCTAACTAGCTTCCCATCACAGAATGCTCTGGCTGGTGCCTAAGGTACTCAGATGAGTTTCAGGTATGCATTTCTTTGCTCCAGTGTTTTTCATACTTAATGCCTATTCTCAGAAATATCCCATCAACATTCTCTTTGCTGTAAATATCCCTAGTGGCTTGACATTTGGGAATAAGCAGCTTACGTGGCCTAAGATGTCAGTTAATTTTAGCAGTGGCAAGACTTGAGATGGCTGTCCTCCCCACACAAAAATATGGGTGGCATGCTCATAAATCCAAATGTTAGTGGTTTGAAAAGGCCGACAACTTCTCCCCCTGTTTCTTGGAAAAGAAAAAGAGATGATTTCAATATAAAAAAGAGAAATCTGCACACATTTACCATGTGAGTTCACTGGCACATATCCTGCCAACACTGCCAGCTTTATTAGTATCTTGGTGAAATACTAAAATCTGGCATATTTTACTGCTTCACGCTCTTTGTCTTCAAATACTGTTGCTATGTCTGGAGCACACTGCCAGGGCAAAAATAACTTACTGCACATTTCAGAGCACTGCCTTCAGTGTAGCCTGCATTCTGTCAAGCAAAATTTCACCTGGGGAAGAAAATGAGGGTAAAAAGTAACCCCTTGTAGTCCTGAATTCTTAGGTCACTGGGATCTATCTTGTGACAAACTACTTATGGGCAACACCCCCACACAGAGCTGGTGGTCTGGAGGAAGAACCCACAGTGAGGCTCTGCCCTTAGGGAGAGCTGTATCCACATACACCTCTCACACCAGAATCAGAGCTGCAGAGGATAAATCATAAGCAGTCACCATGATGGTCTTGGGGACCTGCAGCATGAACAGCCTCCCTTCCATACCCATGACATACACTCTACTAGAGGATGCTGCTGCAAAAGAAGAAAGAGAAGAGGAAATCTTTTACCTCCTTTGGAGTTACTCTGTGCTTGAATATCTGCAGGAAAGATGTATGTTACTGAATCCTGCGACAGAAGAAGCCTGGTTTCTGCAGGTTGAAGTCTTGAGGCTCATCGATGTTGCTTTATAGGATCGTACAAGTTACAGCTGAAAGTCTTCCTGGAGCTGGGACAGGTGTAAGGCCAAGAGCTCTGCTCTGTGTGGTCCCACTGCACTCAGCAGCAGGGTGTTTGCAACAAGGTTCCTGGTCTTCCTCCTTTGTTGTCTTCCAGACCTTTTTCTCCCTCAAGCTTGGGTGATATCACAGAGTTGGTTAAAAAATTACTGTGGGGAGAGACCAACAACTACATATGCCCATAAGCACAGGTTTTATAGAACACCATGTGTCTGCATGAGCTCTATGATTATTCCAATAGAAAATCTTTACACTTTAAATAGAGAAGTCTGAAAAAATAAAAAACCTTCTGCCTGGAAGTGACCTTTTTGTTATTCTGAGTCTCTCTGACAAATCTGGCAGCAGGTCACACTTGTATCTTTGCTCAGTGTAGCCTTCTCCTCCTTGTCCCTGCACCAGAGAATTATTCCCAGAGCTGGCTGAACCAGAGCTGGCTGAGGTCTCCTTAGCAAATTCCAAATTGCGTGCAGCACTCTCTTCCATTCTTCTTAACACAAGCCTTGTTTCAGCTCTCCAAGTTCCCCAAAATAGAGGTCAGGCCTAGGAAGAAAAATCATCTAGACCCATATTGTTAACACTGTTATTTATGATGTTGTGAGTTCAAAGACCATTTGAGGTGATGCTGAAGACAATTGAGGGTGTTTTGCTTTATCCCATAACACAGAGAAATGTATAAATCTAGGCCTGTGGGGAGAAGGTAGGCTAAGTGTATTCTTGTAAAATCTGTAAGAGCTGATTTGCTAGCCAAGGACTGCATTTTCAGAGTGGGCTGCTCTCACTGGCCATACTGGGGCATTGGCTGAAACAGGTTAGCTCTCATCAGTGTTTCAGGGTTTGGTGGAAAACAGTAGCTTCCAGAGAACCTAGGTATTTCAGAGCTGGAAAAGTCTAACAGCATGCTCCACACTGCTGGAGCAAGACAGAGGGACAGAGACACTGTTTTCATAAGGAGTTCAGACATAATAAGTGGCAATAATAAAATAAAAGTTTTCATGGGTCTCCTTTAGGATCACCCATTGTTAAGCAAAACTCTCATTAAAGCAAGGCAGAAAAGAGCAAACTCTGGACAGAGTGATAGTTTTAAAAGTGGATTTTCCAGTTTTTGTTAAATTTCACTGTGTTTTTCAGCCATTTATACAGCAGACAACCTGTGTCTGCTTTGCACTCTGGTGGAGGATTACAGCAGCTAAGGTGTGCTTTTTTTTGTGGACTTCTCTGCACTTCAAAAATTGGTAATTAAAATGAAAAAGGCTTATTTTCCTGAAGAATTTCAATTGCAGAAGTAGTACAGGAGAATTTTGTCTCCCATCCTAATGTTTCTCCTATCTTTTTTGAGATGCAAGAGGTTATTTCTGGTGACTGTAGGAACCTAGGACACTGCCAGTTTTGAGATAAATCAAGACTTGATGACTTAAAGCCATGTCCTCCAAGTTCTGGGACACAGACTGAAAGGATCAGCTTTTGGAGGAAAAATAGTCCTGTAATCCTAGGTATTGAGCACCGAAGTTTGGCTCTGACCTACAGTTCTGTTGAAAAATTATAAACTCCAAAGTATTCAGGAGATATAAAACCAGATCTCTTAGATCACTAAGGACCTTAACACATCATATGACCACCCCCTTATTTGACATTGTGCATGTCAGAGCTCTGTCAAGTTTAGGTAGAGGCTATGCCAAAACATCTGGTGCACAATGAAATGAAGACTAGAAAGACTGGGCATGAGCCTCAAACTCCATTGAGGGACACTGGCCAGAGGGAAATTCACAGATTAATTTCACTGGGCTTTGTTGTGCCTTAGGTGGGCTTTGCAGTGTGTGCCTTGAGTCCTGCTGCTAATTCTGACTCCCTTCTCTCTCTTCTTGCTACAATCTGCTTTCTTTACTATAGGTTTATCACCTGTCTCCTGGGTAACAGCTCTCACTACTGAGGACTGGTTTCTTGCGATGGTATCCTTTCATTTCTTTTTCCTGTAAAATCATGAGGACTAATTGAAAATTACTTTCCCCATTTACTATTGACTTACTAATCTATCTGGTCTGCAATTTGATCCCTAGAACATTTCTTTCTGATCACAGATTATGATCATCATCATTGGAAATAGTCATCCTTGAGCTGAAGAGAAACTACAACTGACCTTCCCCCTTTTCACTTGTATAGCCAGAGGTCTTTAACGCTAAAATTCCCAAATATTACATCAGATTTGGAAGTGATGAGCCAATAATATGGAGATCAGCTATCCTTGTGGTTTCTGAGCTTAGCTTAACCTCAAAGTGATAGAATAGGGCAACACAATTTCCCTTTATTCCAAGTATGGTTCAGCCTGTAAACCCAGCTTCCTTGTGCACATCAAATAGAAGGGAAATCATATGATTATTTGGTCACAGAGACTTGGTATAAAGTTACCAGAGCAGAACCAGAGTTCAGTGACTGTCATTACGGGGTGCTATTGCCAGCTGCAGAAGAATGGAGGGACATAGACAGACTCGAAAGTCTGGCAAGCTTTATTGCTACATTTGATTTTGAAAATTCCTCAAAGTCTCTCTTTATAAGCAAGAGACATACTGCATAATTCGAAATAAAATGTCTCAGTCAGAAAGGCAATCCAGTGAAATTCCAAGTACTCTTTTCTCACCTGTTCACCCACTACATCAGCAGCCTCTTCTTATGGTACTATGAATCATTTCATTGACACTACTGTTGTTCCTGGGCACAGCTCCTACGGTGACATCTGTGACTTTCCAAAACCAAGGAATGGAACAACCGATTAATTTCTTCATGGTTTTACTTCTCTTCATATGCTACATTTGAATTTTCTCTCAAATCCACTGCAGTGTAAAAATAATACTGAAAAAAGAAATCTTTATTACATAAATTATTTGTCTGCCGCATTCCACTGGTTTACTTTCATCTTAACTGTGTATTCGAAAATTCATCAGCATGTTGCTTTCTTCTTTTTTCTAATATGAACTATGGTAAGGAAGAGAGAAGCAAGAGAAAAAATATCAAGGGCCAATATTTCCAATGGAACTCCAAAAAAGTCACAAATAGCATGTGCTATTGCTTTACATGACAGTGGATATCTATTTACATATAGAAAATACATTGTTAGCCACACAGTGTTCTGTGAACATGGAATATCCCGCCGCCTGCACAAACACAAACACTCACAGATATCCTGAACATATTTCTCGAGAATGACTCATAGTTTGCCTTGAAAAGGCAAGTGGAACTGGAAAGACTGTGCTAATATTTCTACCTAATTAAACTTTTCCAAGCACAGAACACTCACCTGTGTTCCTTGGGTATGAAACCCAGCAAGTCTGAAGTTGTAATTGTAAGTCATTTCTTAATGACCAAAGAATCACATTCTGCAATAAGGCAAACTTTTTTTTTTTTTTTTTTTTTTTGGGGGGGGGGGAATTAGTTTTGTTTGTTTGTTTGTTTTTAAATGCATTTCTCTCACCACCACCAAAGAGCATTGTAATACTTTTAAAAAACAAATTGCTTCTGCCAGGAGAACAGAGCATAAGGACGACAAAACATAAGTAATTTCAGCCCAAAGAGTAATTTTTCTGGAAAGTTTTATGCATCTGAATAGAAGGCTTTGGCATGAGAGTGTTTTCTCACTCATAACTATAATGCTTTGTTATAATGAATGTTAGAAGTCAATCCTTCACTACCCAGAGAACAGAAGATAAATAGAAACCCAGCAGATGACTTGGATTTAAGACTCAGTGACGATGTATTTCCATCAGCCCAATTTAGTTTTCTTTTACTGTCAGGTCATTACCTTCTGAATGTAAATCTGGAGAGTGTCTCCACAGCCATCTTTGGGAATATTTGAAAGTGCATTAGTAGACATCTAGACATTCCAGTTACAGTAAGGAGCATTAATCATTAATCCATATGAAAGTATCTATCTGATGATAGTGTACTTAGAATCTTCTTCCTAATAGACAAAAGGAATATGGAGAGGGATCACAAAGGTCTCTTTATAATTCATAATGACATAATGAAGGGCAGAAAGCAAAGAAAAACAAACTATTTTATTTATTACATAGAAAGAGCATTACTTTTCAGAAAACCATTTTAATTTTTTTCATTACCATAGAGCTTATGTTCTTCTGCTTTCTATTTCCTAGGGGCTTGTCTGTGCTGTATATTCCATTTTTGTGGTCCACTTTAAATACCAAACTGACACAAGAAAAACCTGGTTTTTAGACCTGATCTCATGAAGAGAAACACTTTCCTTTATGAGGGATGTGGAAAGGGGAATAAGGTAACATCATTAACATTATTCTAAATTTCACATACTTGCCAAAGCAATTAGAAGGCCCCCATTGCTACAACAGTTACACTGAGCTCTGGGCCGCTGGTCTCCTGGGAAAGGGTAGCATCCAAAAACCACAGGAGAATTGCCCTGGCAGGTCTCATGTTCAAAGACCTTCCTTAAAAAAGACTGTCTGTGCACTTCCTAACTGCTGCTCCCTCACACTCCCCAAGCTCTAAGCCTGGAAGAAAACACCAAATTTTAACACCATTGAGGAAGACCTGCGTTGAGATACAGAGATTGAAAGTAGAGATAAAACTGCAAAATATTGGAAGAAAATACATTCTTTCCAAGCTTCCTAACTAATTTAGCAATTTAGCTGCAATACAACCACAGCACACTTAAGGAAAATCAGTACATGTACTCTTCAACTCTGATTTCATTACAGAAATGACAAGGGCAAACATCAGGGAATCTAACAGCCTGTAACACTGAAACCTCCAAGCTACCTTTCTGGCTTTTAAGAAGTGAAGGCTTCTTTTGCTAAAATATACACAAAGATGCATGTCTTTATGGACTGACTTAGCGAAAGAGATGAGCAAATCTGGAAGACAAACAGGAATTTTTACACAACAGTTTGTGTAATATTAGGCAAGCAATCACATGTAACCATAGGCATATATCTCTATAGCCTGAGTGGTTAAAGCTGATCTCTGATCTGCTGAGTGAGCCTTTTCAGTTATGAAATAAACCTTTTTTTCAAAACTATTTTCCATCTAAGTCACTTTAGAAATTCAGATCAATGTTCTGTAGTAAAGACTCGGCTCCTGGTTAAAATAAAGCAATTCTAAAGAGTTAGAAATGCACTTGATAGCAATCCAAACCATTAATCTATACTAAAACTGCATTTAGCAGACAGTTTTGAAATATAACAAAGAGCCTTAAAGTAAAATCAGATTTTGATTAAATGTTTACAGGTCATCTACAAAACTGAAGTTTACCTAAACTGTAGCTTGGAACACAGACTTCAGCAAGTTTTAGGCATAATTTTAAAGCACAGAGAAGTCAGCTCCCTTTCAACAGAGACTGCCCAACATATAGTTTATAGCAAAACCTATTATTTGGTCTGTGTTATCAGGTGCTTTAAATGGGTTTACAGTGTAGCATTTGGGATCTGCAACACAGCATTCAGAATAAGCCCTGAAGACAAGTGATGCGAGCCTATGACGGGACCCAAGTACTCTGTATCTGATCTGGGTATTCATCAAATCATCTCAAAATCAGCTGTTAGGAAAGGTACTATGGGAACAAAGGAAGACTGAAAACCAGTGACTTCTGAGCCAAAAAAAATATTTGTGTGTGAATCCAACCACAAAGTCTTGTATACCTCCAGATGACGGTCTCACTTCTCCATGCTGAAATAAACTCCCAGGGGACCACTATGTTAATGAATTATTGTCCATAAAACTGTTGTTGTGAGGAATAATGGCAAATAAGAATAATGGGGGCAAAAATGTGGCTGTAAGGAAAAAAAATCTCCCTCACCCTTTTCACTGCATTTACTTTTTTTTTTTTTTTTTCAGTTTTCCTGCACCATTTTCTTCAAACTACTCTTGTTTTGACCCCATTCAGCCTTTTCCTTCTGTAGAAGCTTAAGAGGTGTTTTGGCTGAGAGGCAATGGGAAGATACCTCAGAACTTTTATGTGCATGAGGTGGGGAAAGGGTAAGAAAAAGAGAGGTGAGACACTCGAATTTTGATCTCTTTTAACTGCAGGTTCACTACCTACAGGCTACCACCTGTTCCTTGGGCATCAGGGGCATTTTGATGCTTAAAAAAGAGGGCTGAGCTTGGAGCATGCTGAGTACCAATTTTAGTCTAGCAAGGGAACAAAGGATTTAACTGTTGGTCTCTCTGTGAGCAGCATCTGGGAATAAGAGCTTGGAAATACTTGTTATTTTTCAGTATTGTGATTCCACTCCCAGCGCAGAGTCTCCCAAGAAAAGCAGGAGTGTGTGCTAAACAGGTGCTGTACTATAGTTTGTCAAGAGAGCAAGATAAAGAAAAGAGCAAAACAAAGAAATCTTTGAGATCCTACTCAAAGGAGATTTATTAGGGGATTGCAAATTACACTACAAGATTGCTCTAATTAGTTGGTTCAAATAATGTTGTGATCAGATCTTAAAAAACTAAAAAATATAAAAAACAACTGAACACTTTTCTAAGACATTTTAAATTTTCTATAGCATTTTTAAGCATTAATCCATTAATCTTTGCAACTCACGTATCGTTATTTGTATATAATGGGAAAAGTTAGATTCTGAAATAAAACTAAGAGAGACAGTTTTAGACTCATAAAAGCATCCAGCTCTCCAGGTGGAATTCAGAGCGTCTGCAAGCACAACTGCTAACATTTTAGCAAGTGTCCTTCCAGCTATCCCAAGACATTAAAGCTGGAATCAGGGAAAGGTCTAAAGCCAACAATAAAGCTTTGCAACATCTTCACAGAGGATAACTTAAGGACTTGCATTAATTCCAAGATGAAAAAGTTCCTTCAAGCCAGTGGCATGTCACACACATACTGCTGTCTACTGAATTGCATGGCTGCTTTTGCAAAAGCCTCACTCAAGGCTAGACTAGGTCTGGAGTTCAAGTCTGCTAAATTTAGCCATCCAAGCTATTGGCCTGGCTTCCACAACCCACACAGAACATAATCACCTCTAACAGGGCAGTTCATTCTCTCTTGAAGTGAGAGTTGAAAACATATTTTTCCCATGGACTAGAGTGATACAGCACTGAAGACTGCCCATCTACCTCTCAGGTGGCTGAAGGCAGGGAAATGGGTCTGACCCTTAAACAAACTTACTGTCATTTCTCATAATGATTTTTCCACTTCTCTGAAATCTCTCTCTTTCTCTTTCTACCTTTTAGTCTGTAAGTTTAACATAAATCTTCCGGCAATTTCATACCATTTTTCGCCAGCCCTTTCAGTGTTACCTGTGTACAGCAGGAGAAGGTTGGGGTTTTGAGAAAGTGCTACATCCAAACTGGATTTTTATTTTAAATTATATGGGGTTGCCACAGTGAAAACACATTTCTGTACCATCCAGAGTTAAGTAATTCTCATTAAAACATGAAACCAGCTGTGGGTTGATGGGACTAATGGGCGATCAAGAGATCAGTTCGGTGTAATGTGTTATTAGAGAAAAAACCCCGCCTGTTATTAAGCCTTATCTTAACTGCTGTGTTTTAGCTTGATGATGAAAACTCACTTAAGCAAGTCATCTATAAGTGGCTGCTATTATTTCTTGACCAAAAATGTCTTAGCTCACACTACTCTGCTCTTGTTCAGAGAGAGAAGATGTTCTCTCAGAACTCAGCTTGGTAAATTATACAATTACACATCCAGGGATTCATTTTTGATGCTTTTATTGCCTTCTGCCTTTGCAACTTAGAGAGCCAGAAGCAACTCGAAGCTGAAAGCTGACAGGAAAAGGTTTATCATCTTTTCACTGTAGAGAGAGTGAAAAAAAGAAACTTGAAGGAACAGTATGAACCAACTCAAGTGTTCTCCTTTCTTAGAAAGCAAGGAGAAAGAAACTGAGACCTGGAAGTCATGAAGGTTGGCTCTGCTGACTCAGGGAGAAATCAGCTGGCAAGCAGAGATGCTTTGCAGACACTCTCTCAGGCCACTCTGACCTCCAGGCAGCCCTCAGTGTTCCACAGTATCCCTTCTCTTCTATCTTTCCTTGTTCACCTGTGTTGGAGGCAGACGGAGCTGTGGAAGCACCTGGAGCAGATTCAGCCCCCTGACCTGACCAAGTGCAATGCCCACTGCTGCAACACAAGTACTCAGCCTAAACTGAGACCAGCATAACACAAAGAGAATGTTATCCCTACGCTAAATACCGTGTTTCCAAATATTTCTAAGCATAAAGAAAGCCATCTGTAACTGCTCTCATGAAGAGCTGCATGTGATGCCCTGCTCCTGTGCATTCTGTTTTAAGCTGCAAGCTCTCTGGAGGCTGTAGTTAGGCTGTAAGAAGGAGAGATTTTGCCTGAGCTCACTCCTTGGGCCCCACCACCACATAGCATGTAGCTCCTGCTTCTTAACCTGCACCTGCAATGCTTACCATCGTCTCTAGATCCAGGGAATAACCATGCATTTGTAGCAAGGCACCAGATACTCCTGGGGGTAGCTGTAAGGGCTACCTCAGTGCTGGTACTCCTGGCTTCATGCAGCTGGTGTTCCAAGCACAGCCACCCTGAAAATTACTGATGACAACTGACCGTGTCACTACTACACTATTACATCCCTCTACACAGTTCCTTTACACATGCAATTACTGGCTTCCAGATGCAATATAACCAAACCATAGCCCAGCCCAAAGCAAATATCAGCAGCACAATCCCGGCTTTCCAAAATGCATCAGTCACTCAGCTGCTCTACACCCTGGCCTACCCAGGAGTAAAGCGAGACTCTTGGGTTAGTTTAGGTCATAACTGATACTGAAGTGACTACAGAAGCAGTTGGGAAAAAATGATATAAAGAACAGTAACACATTGCCAAGACCAGATGGTAATCACTCATGAGTTTTAAAGCAATTCAAGGATGAAATAGCTGAATTGCTGGAGACTTGTATAACATTTCATTTAAAGCAGTCTGGGTACTTAGAACTGGAGGATAACATATGTGATGCAGAGGTCCCAGTGGAGAATTACAGGAATATCAGACTGATGTCCATATTGGACAAACTAAGAGAAACTATAAAGGGTTAGCAGACAACTGCATAAGCCTTGTACCATAAATAATACATACTGATGGAGTCAGAGAAGCTTCATATAAAAGGTCATAATCTCGTTTTTTTTTGTGAAGTCAACAAGCTTATGTATGGGGCAGGGTTATCTGACCAATACAGCCTATTTTTAATTCCAGAAGGCTTTGAGAAAGGTCTTCAGCAAATGCAGCTCTTAGAGGGAAGGTCTTGCATGGTTATAAGATAGGAAAGAGAACAAATCATCAGTTCTTTAAATGGAGGGAAGAATCAAGGGGAATTTTTCAGGGGTGTGCGATGAGACCTCTACCATTCAACATATTCATAAGAAAACCTGGAACTGGTTAAATAGTGGAACAAAACAACTTGGTGACAGCACCTTTACCAGTCAGACTGCAGGCTGACTGTACAAAGTTTTAGAGAAAGACTGAGAAGCAAGGGTGTGTAATAAAATGACAGAAGATGTTTGGTACAGCTAAAAGAAAAGTGAGGTGCATGGAAAAAGTAATCCTTACTTCACACAAAGAATGATGGACTTTAAACTGGTTTTCACCACTCAGGAGGTCCTGGGGCTCTTGCAAGTGGCTCCATAGAAACAACATTTTGATACCCAGCAGCAGGCAACAGAGGAACTCACTTTTTTGCCATTATTAGAAAGTGAATGCAGAACAAAATGTGACACTATTTTGTGACTGTATAAATCCATGGTTTGTTACTTCAGCCTTAGAGAAGGTTGACAGAAAGGCAAAAAGGATAGATAAGCAAGGGCATGAAAGCCTTGTCATACTAAGGCTAAACACTGCAGTCTGGAAACGGGATAACTGGGAATGATGTGGTATACAAAAAATAATTGTGTCAGGGATAGATAGGGATTGATGTTCACTGTCTTTTAGTACAAGAACTGGAGAGCATCAAATAAAGATAACATCAGCCAGGTCCAATACAAACACAGCATTTTGCTTATTCACACAGTAAACTGGAGAACTTGTTGCTGAATTACTTAAGGGTGCCAAAAATTGGCATGGGTTCAAAGTGGGACTGCACATCTACATGGAAGAGAAATACAGTGACAATTATACATATACTGGAAAAACAGGAAGTCCCTGAAGTGGATTTGGGGCCTGAAAGATTTGGGGCCTGAAAGAGATTTAGGAGGAAGTTTCACAAGTGTTTGCCGTTCTTATTATACCTAAGAAGTCTGCTCATAGGTACTTTCAGTAGCAGGGTACTTGGGTTAGATGGATGGGTGTTCTGACCCAGGAGAGCCATTCAACTGATCTTAATATATTCATATCCCCTTCTGACCCATGGAATAAACAGATGAATTCTAAGCTTCTGGTGAATGAATCCCCTTTGAAATGCACTATCCCAAACGAACACTCCAGGGAGAAAGCCATCCCACACATCAATTGCTTTCCTTTAATCTATGTGCAGTTGACAAAGGTTTTAAGCTTCTTTGAACATGAGCCTTCAATGCTGGAGGATCAGGCTTTCTTGTGGAAATCAATAGTATTTCTGTGAATGTTGTGTCAGGTATAGGTGTCTCATCTACTCCTGCCTCAATAAAGTTAGTTTCTGGTAGCCACAGTAGAGATCAGGATGCCTCAAATTAGAATTATAGGAAATGGCTCAGTTAGAAAGGAATGTTTTGAGGTATTTCAGAGTGATCCAGGTCTCCCTGAATGTCTTGAGACTAGGTAAACTCTCTTCAACATCTCATCATTTCCTTGGAAAGGAAAAGGAGTTGGGACAAGGAGTCAAAGAATGGTAAACCTGGAGGGTAGGGCAGCACGAGGAACACAGACAACAAATGCAAAATGCAGCATGGCAGCTGGCAGAAAACAATCAGTGGTGACATAGAAAAGGACTATAAAAGCCTAATCCATTTTCAAGAGGTTTCAGTCAAGATTCTAACCTTGATACAGACCCAGATTCCAGTGCTCTTACTCACATTAATAACATTTGTTCTGTCAGATGTAATTTAGAAGATATCTCCCAGAAGCACTGAAGCCACCCAGGTGCAGAAGCCATGGAGTTGGAGATAGGGATCTCACCAAATTAACACAGGACAGAATCAAGCTCTGTCTTGAAGCCAGTCTCTTAAGAGAATGGAAAATTGCTTATATGCACTCATTCTTCTGAAATAAAACTGGGGGCTCAGCTAAACTCCTTGTTTAAATATCATGTCTCATTTCTTCAAAGAGCTTATAGTCTTCCATATTCAGAATAAGGAAGATTATTAATTTTTAAGGGTATTTTAAGGTAAGGGCAATGGAGCAGGGTGTGTGTATACATTGGGATGATAGGTCAGAGAAAAGGAAACTGATTAAACCTACAGGATTTCCAAGGCTTGAATGAAGTAAAATTTTGCTGAAGGAATCCTGTTCCCACCCTGCAGTCAGCTCTTCCTTGTATGTTAGTGTTTCTAGGATACCAGCCCTGGTGCGCTGTCTCTTCTTAGCCCAGATCTCTCACCTACTGAACTTTGGAGCTTTATTCCTATGGACATCTGAATTTTTTTTTAGGAAAGGATTTGAATAACTTTATGGCAAAGTCAGTGGTGATGGGACCGGGCTTCCTGGAAGATGCAATGCATTTCCAAGATCTCTCATAGATGTGCAGCAGTACATAAAAATTCAGTATCTAAGATTGTTCCTATTTTCAGTTTTCTGCACACTTGCTCCCATGAAAGTTGCCAACTTTATAGTAGCAGCTTTGATCATGAACCAGCTCCTGAACTACCTAACATAAAACTGGAGGAATTTTACCTATTATCTCCCTTTCTTTTCAAGTAATTCATGTTTCTTTTAACTACTATTTTCCTTTGTGCTGAAAGAATTATCTGTTAATCACTTTGGTGAATTTACATCTGTTATTTGCTGCAAGAAACCTGAATTCTAAACACAATACTTTCAGTCTGCAAGATTTTACTGTCTTGAAGTTTTACAAAGAAATCATTATACTGGGAAGTATTGCATTATGATTAAGGGTTGGCTGTAGCTTTTGAAGGTGAGGTTAGGGGTACAACTGCATGAAATGCCCAAGAAAACAGTACTTCTCATTGATCTCTGACTTTATCCTTACCTCATTGTCAGAGACCTCCATAATGCTGCTGTTTGCTTTTAACATTTTTCTTAAGTCCTCAGGTGGTACTAATCCACAATGAGACCTAAACAGAATGTGAGACAAGCACAGGCTGCTGCTGAAACAGGTGAGTGTGTGACCTGACAAGGCCCTGAAGTCAACAGAATTGCATTGATTTTTGTGCCTGAAAGGCCACAGCAAACATACATGAGGACATACAACTGCCTGGGGGTACAGCTGTAATTTCATACCGTGACAATGCCCTGGAGAATCTTCTTGTAGACACATGTTCTTGGATATGTTCTGTGAATCTGGAACACTCAAGGAAGGGAAGAAAACACCCTTACAGCAACTTCATCAGCTACGTTACCTCTGTGAATCCCAAGTGAATCTGATGTACTTCTTCCTATTAACCTCTGAAATCAGTGGCTGGTATCCTTTACAAAACAGTTGCTTCAGTATATTAATCACTGGAATTTCTGTTTTATACGAGCAGGTCCAGTGAAAGGGCACAAAAAGTACTTAGCACATCCTGCTTGCAGATTGAAGCTAAATACCTTTCCTCTTCAGCACCAAACATAATTGAGGATGTAGTGGACAACTGAGTCATCCAGACTCATCTTGGGCTGAAGCCATCTGTGCAAGAACAATACTAATTTTTTATGATAAAGGCAACCCTGAAAATAAAAGCCTGCCCATATGCTGTTTAATATGGATGTATCACACATGGCAATCACGGGCCCAGGTGTATCTGAGCTGTTAGAGCAAAGAGTTTGTTTCTGATTAACAGTTCATTTTTCTCTCTTAATTGCAATCATGTACTTTTTGGAAAAAAACACTTCAAAGACTATTTTAGGAAAGGCAGGCAGGACTGAGGAAGTCGACACTGGTTACCCACCCATAAAGTGTTTCTTCCATGTCTATGCTTTTGGAGATGTGGGTATCTGAGGCACCGCTTGCAAAAACAATGTTACAGCAGCACAGCTGACTCATTGGGATAAAGCTCTAAAAACACACGTTTGTGCTACCTGTGCAAGGCAGCACTTCCAGGAGAGGAAATGCTGCACCAGCTTCTGCAAAGGAAGAAGGGCTAGCCCCTCTAGATAATCTATCACAATTTTCTTCTTAGCCAAAATACAGACAAAAAAGATAGCCAGCATGGATGGAAGAACAACCAGAAAACTCAATTAACCCAGCAGATAATGTTTAAAATATGCCCAGAGATCACTGGCTCCTTCTGTTACAATCCCATCTCTTAATCCCAGAAGCTTTGTGCTCAGGCTGTGCTGGGGTGTCACACTCAGTAAGAGCCTCTGAAGAGGATGTGCACAAACCCTCCCTGAAGAGGGAAGGGAGATGTCAATCACCAGCGTGCAACTACAACAGAGGGCCAGATCTTAGCATGAAAGTCCTTCCCTAGCTTCAAACAGTGAAGTACTGCAAGAAAGATGGAAGGAGAGGGACATTTTCCATGAGAGAAAGGTTTGACAGTCAAGCAGAATTAATGCTAACACCTCTTGTTTCACAAACAGCTTGCAGAAAATGTGAGTTATGAAGGATTGCAGGGATCTCCTTTAGAGGAATATCCATACTTAGATGTTTGCCTCTGGTGTGCATTACACAGCCAGTCACTAACACCAATCTCTTTACACCCTCCTCCACACAAAGCCTATGCTATCCCTATCACTGCATCATTGCTCGAATAGACTGTTTCACACAGGTTGTCACACGTGAAATTCAGGTAACCAAAGGGGAATTACACCACCAAACAAAATAAAGTCTGTCTCAGGCTGTAAACACATGAGATGTCTTTTCTTTCAGTTTTTGGGTTGGATACTTTTGTGAATAATGGCAGAGGGAAAGAAGCACAAAGGGAAGAAAAAAAGAGATAGCAGGGTAGCTACTATCTCTCTGATGGGTTTTGTTAATTGCTGTATTTAAATTTGAAATCTCTCCAAGATGGACAGTGACTGGGCCCTATGCAGGGTTTAAAGATCGAAGTGCATTGTATGTAGACCTACAGAGAATTTATTTCACTAGGGCCTGAAAAGGCTGACAGTGCCAGCAGGAGGGAGGTCAGCACAGCCCTTTCAGTATAAGGCAGGCAGCACTGCACCCCACTCACACGCCTAGACCCAAGCCACAAAGACTGGGCTAGGATGAGGAGCTGGGTGAGCAGACCAAGCCAAACGGCAGAATGAGAAACAGCACAGAGACAAGAGCAGACCAGGAGCTACACACCAGTCAGACCTGAGTATCACCAGGGTATCAGACTCATGGAAGCTGCATGAAATCCACCCAGGTGACCTCTCGCATGTCTGCGAGGACTCTGACAAATAGAAGCAAGAACATTAAAGCTTTATCGTCCTGAACAGAGACAAATGAACAGAAGATTATGACCAAGAATAGCCAGTAGGTCACTTATCTTCTTCATCATATATTATTGATAGTCTCTGTATTTTTCATGACCTATGTTCAGTTCTTGTCTAATTTTTTTCACATGGTCTTACTGCACATGCAAGCCCAGGGCTTCCAAGTTTCTGAGCAGTTGCCTGTGGTGGCACGCACAAGGGGAACATTTCAGGAGCAGCGCATGTTGAAAAAAAGGTCCCCAAAACATTTCTTCCCATGTGTAATACTTCATGACCTGCATAGATACTCTAACATCCTGTCCAAATATTTGTGTCTCTGACCATCCCCTATTATATCTCCATGTCTTCACTGGAGATCTGTCACCTCTTGTGAGAGCTGTCCCTCAGCCGCCTTCTCTGTTGTCACCTCTTAGTCTGTCAAGGGGACTGGTTTTTTTGGATAAAGTGAAGGGGAAGCATTTCTGGGATAGTCTTAAATCTATCCTCCTTCTGTCTGAGCTATATGGGTGCTACTGTGTAAGGCGCAGGGTTTTTGGTAGAAAGCGTGGACAAATCTTCCGCTTCCTTTGCTAGCGCTGAGTAATTTGCTTTCAGGGATTTCATGTGCCCAGCACAGGAGAGCATTAGGCTGCAAGATCAGGAGTTAGGCCATACATCAGCTTGAATATATGCAGAATAGCTGGTTTTGTTTACGAGTATTTTGGGTACTCTTTGATTTCTTTGAAATGATTTTCACAACCTTCCTTTTTAATACCTCGGGGAATAAAAACCAATGCAGTGCATATGAAGAAGACATGCAATAAAAAGCATATAATGTTTCACCTTTTATCTGTGTCTATCCCTCCTTCCTTGCAAGAGGAAAAACACAGCTTAAAACAGAATGATGCATGACCAATTTTTTATTCATTACATCTTGTTTCGTGCTTGCAAGAGACCCATCATGCTTTAAAACCCCTTTGCAAACAACTCCCCTTCCTTTCCTTAGAGAAGGGAAATGCTGGCCTGCAGTCAAGGTGAATGGAGGTTCAGACAAGTCCTGGAGTGTAAAATTACACTGGGTTTTGGCTCAAGTTCCACGAGGTAGGTCCAACAGAGCTGGAAAATATCTACATTTTCCCTGGAAGTTTTGGTATCCCCTTACAGAGTTTCTTTAAGCCTTCCCTGATGTTTCTCAGAATAACGAGCATGCATGAGAGCACAGATGCAATTCAGAGAACTCTGTTGCCTCAGACCAGTCCAAGGCTGTCTATTCCAGATAAGTGATCACTCTAAGACCAAAAAAAGAGGAGAAAATTGACTTTCAAAGTCATATAGATGGGAAAATCCATCAAAATATTAACTAATTCTGCTTCCCTGGCTCTGATCTCTCCAGAACTGAAGAACTGAGTTCAGCTTTGTTGTCCTGAGATGAAGCTTTTGAAAATCAAAGATTTCTATCAATTTCTTCAGCCTTAAAAACCTTCTTTCTCACTTTTCTGCAATACTTTGTCTGAATGGCATGAGGGTGACAAGAAAAACATTTTCTTAAGTCCCAAACGTCCCAGAGATCTTAAACACTACAAAGATTTTGGATATATTATCTGGCATAACAGAATTAAAGGTAGGAGGGACAGCGTGCCACAGCTTACCATTGTCCCAGGATCATGAAGACATGTGTAGAAGCATCTTGGTCCCCAAGAAATTTTGTGGTTTCCATTGCAGTTTCTCCCCAGCGCTGCAGGTTCAAAGCTGTGTACTCCAGAACCCCCAGCCGTGCCACTGCTGCTTTGTGTGTCCTCCTTACCTGTTAGTAGCAGCGTCCTGCAGCAATCTCTGGGCCTACATGCAAATCACATGCAAATCACAGACTTCGCTGTAAGGGATTGCAGGCGTGGTTAAGAAAAAACCCAAAACATTTTGTTCGTAAAGAATGAGAAGGTAACCGAGTAAAATGATATTTCAAACAGCTGACTCAACTTTAGCTGTTGCAACAATGCAAACAAAGCATCATTCTGTCTTTTCTTGTGAATGCTAAGTCACCAAAGGCACATAAAACTGTTACAGTGGAAGCAAATGTAAACCAAAGTAATTGATCCTAGACTTACAGAGGTAGAAATAACCAGACACCTGGGCAGGTCTGACTTCAGCAGAAGCCAGTGCTTAGTAGCAAATTGGATCAACAATTTCTAACATGTCTGGATGTTTAATTACACAGATCTGTACTGTGTTTGCTTGGCTGCTTGATTTTTTGCCATTTCTTTTCTCTCTAGGATTTTCAGAGGCTTCAGATTTCCACTTTCTGCATACCACTTCTTTCTTTCCAAAGAATTCCTGCTCTTTTTTCATGTTCCATTTTAAATCAAGTCCCACCTACAGCACATTTTGATATTTCTGAGCTGTCACTTCTACCTATGATTCATTTTTGCGTGTTTTGTCATTCCTAATTTTGCAGTTTCTAGAAGTGGCTGAGGAAGATGGCAGGTGATAGAAAGATCTACAGGAGAGAAGGAAGAAAACATCTTGTATTTCTTAGTGAGCTAAATTGCAGGCTGTGACATTTTCAACAGTCCATATGGAGGTGATCAAACTGCCTCCAAAGGACAGCAAATGCTTCTCCACAGAGCCTGTAATATGCATATATAAGACATTTCAATCACTTCTCATCTTCTATCGCCTGGCATTTCTTCTTAGGTTCTGTTTCCTATGTTCCCATGACTTGGGGATTTTTCAGTCCTTCAAGGCAGAGCAGGAACTGGGCTGATGGAGGTGGTATATTCCCCATTGGCAGAAATGGCCAGATACAGGGGAATGTTGAAGAATATTTTTTATTGCTGTTGTAAAGCTTAAAAGAAAGATCAATTAATAGAATCAGACTACCCATAAACCTCTGGATTAATGTCTCCTCAGCTAGATCAATTAACCAAATAATTACAAAAACTAATTTCTGAGTGGAAATCAGATAAAAAACCCTCAAATCTCCAAGATACAGAGAACTAGAACATGAAAACATGATACTGCAGGCACTGTGAATCATCTGGAAATCTTGAAATAACTCTACCTTACTGAGACAGCTCTAAGATGTATACACTTGCATTTGGGTCCATTTTCTTTCCTTCTTTTTTTTTTTTAACTAAGGGGTCTCTACCAATGTCTCATTTGTCTGCACTACCATACTGAATCGTAAACTATTTCCCTTCTTTCATCTGCAGACTGAGAGGGCACTGCAAGGATCCAATCAAGCCAGATATTAGTTCAAATTCATAACTCTCAACTCATTAGCTAGTCCTACAGTAATCTCATTTTGATTTTTAGATGCAAGCTCTGATGACGGCTGCTTAAATTTCACATTGCTTTCTTCACTGTCAATTACTATATACCTCTTCTTTCTGACACGTCTTGGAACTGTTTCAATATGAAGTGTAGGCAGGGCTGTCATTAGCAGTTTGACATATACACACATGCTACTTCTGCTGCATCCTGGTCTGTACTACTCCAGCATAATTAATCAAACCTGGCATGTCTCTGCAGTAAGGAATATACAGGGATTGCTAGCATCTGGAGTGCACCAGTCAACAGCAGCTTCTTTTCAGGACTATTCCCATTGAAGTTAATGGGAATATCTTGTTGTCAGCCTTTCTGAAAGTCAGTCTGCTCATATCCTTCCTTCTTAACAGGACGCCTTAGGAGCAGAAGCAGCCACAAGACAGGAACCCAGGGAACACCATTACACACATCTGCATGTAGGTCCCCACTTAGCCCACACCTCTGGAGAAGCAGCCCTGCCTCCAGTGCTGTGACATGTGGGGCAGTTCCACCTGTCCAAACAAAATCCACAAGAGATCTGCCTCCAGGATTAGAAAAGGCAGTGGAATATCAAAGCTGTGCTGCTCCTACACTACAGAGACCTGCTCAGAGATGTGGTTTATTAGCCCAAGTGCTGCGCTGCACTGACAAGACTGTATTATAAAGTTTCCAACAGCTGACCTGGATTTTCTGCACACTTCCCCTGGGAAGCAGCTCTTCACAGACAGAACAGGTCCTTGCAGAGCAGGTGATGGTAGCTAAATTGGTAATGCTGCCAAGCTATTCATGAGTTAGAAAACAGACACCCAGCTGTGGTCAAATGCTAGTGTTATCTATCCGGACAAGGCTGCTGCTCAGAGCTGGAATGAATTGAGCAGAAATAAGTAAATGCCTCTCACAATCATGAAATGTTTGAAAAAGGAGACCTTGAAAAGCAATCTCAGTTGCTGTTTTCGAGGTGAGTTACTCAACCTGAGACCTCCTACAAAACTGAAGTAAGTAAACAATTTTTTCTGCCTGTCAGCACACTGTATTAGAACAAACTTTTATTTCCTAAGTATTACACAAAAGAATTCCAAATTTATTTAGGTAAAGGTCAATCTCCTACAATGACAGACAGTTGTCAAACACATTTGGCTCCCAAGGACTGAGATAGATTGAGGTGAATAAGGTTTTTTAAAAAAGAAACAAAAACCACGACCATTGTGCAGGGGAAGAAAATTAGAAAAATCTCACATCATTTCTGGAGAAGTAACACAGCCATTAAAGGACCACAGCTTCCTCTATCATATAAGGATCATGAAAATTTCCAGAAGTTGAGGCAAAGCCCTTTCTTGTTTCTATAAAAAAGCTGCAGCCACACAGCATCCAAGGATGCTGGTTTTAGTTTTAAGGTTAAAAGCAAAAGACTTCTTTATTTTGCTGAATGCCACTGTGCCTTCTTATTGCATTAAGGGTTGCTTCATTTTCAAGCTGCAGCAAATTCATAATGGCATCTTTAAACCATGATGTCCTTTTTTATCCTGGAAATGTCACTCAGCAAGTAAAACTAGATCAACCATATCCAATTCTGTCCTTGTGATTAGTTTTCATAGCTGGTCTTTCATACTGTGCTCAATGCCCTGGACAAGAATAATCAAACCTGCCTAACCCATCAAACTTAGTGGTTACACTAAAAAGCCCAGTAATATAACACACAGAAAACTAATATGAGGTCAGGGTTGAGGACCAAATATGCATCGATTTGATGCAGAAATCTATCCTTTATCAGCAGCACTCTCACGAGATTAACAACACAGTTCTAATGGAGTGCTAGTGCAACAGAGGGGCAGTGCAGAGCAGAATGTGCACTGCTTTTTGGCCTTTGCTTATACACTTCTTATAAGCTCCGTTCATCTGTTGCAGGGTGACAGGTTACTGGAGATAATTCTACTTTTATGATAATAAGTAGATTTCTTTCCAGGAAAACCTCATTCAGTGCTGTTGAAGGACTGCAGAATTTTTTTCTGGGGAAAAAAGTCTGTTCATCTCATCTTGCAGAGACTGTATCAACAGACATGCACAAGATTCAGAAACACTATTTGAAAAGAAACAAAGCAAATTTCAACCTCATTTTTGTTCTAAGGTTTTGATATGAAGGATCCCGACTCCAGAATACTAGAGTTTCAAAAATCTTTCTACCTTTTCAGTGTCAGTGAACTGCTAACTCGGGGCATGAAGCACCTGCGAGAAACCTCTGGAGAGTCACCTGTGTAAAGATGATATTTGAAACATGGTTTCTCTAGCAGTCAGTCTGTCTTTGTCAGTAACAGCCGCCTCTTTATTTCCACTTTCTAATGCATCAAAGGTGCCTCTTAATTTCCATTCCTTTCTTTCTATCTGCCCTGTGCTGGCAGCTCTTTAAATAACCACATCTGTTATTTGGTGGCTTTTAGCAGAGAGAGCTGAGCATAATTGACAATATATTTCCCAGTAAATTCATTAGGCAAGAAGAATACATTTTTTTCTACTACATCAGCCCTTACATACAGGACCATCACTTCATTTTCCATTTTACATTTAGATCTGCTTCAAAACATTCCATATCATATTACATTTGACCCTGTTGTTCTGTGCTACTTACAAATGGCAGGAGGAAATTGGGAGTAGCAGGCTAATGACCTAATTTATAGACATGGCATGACATCTGGAAATCAAGTTTCTACCATGGCCCTCATCAGGGATCTGTTATTAGGACAAATCCTGAGGCAATTTTCTGGAACTTCAGGACTCCTTCAGCAAACACTGCAGACTCATCCAAAAAAAACTTCCTGGGCCAATGCATTTAACACTTGGTAAAGTTCTCTTCCACACTTGGAAATACTCTGGTTCTTCTCAGTGTCCTCTCATCAAATCCTCAATCTTCTCGCTCCTTCATGGGGATGTTACAGGTAGGTAGTGAATGCATCTGCCCCCACCTTCAAGACACTGGGGACAGCAAAACTGCAAACTACAGATATGTGCCTGCAGTAATGACTTCCTCTGAAAATGCCCCAAAGTGCAAGAGTGAGAAATAATCTAATTCTCTTCACACTTTATCAGATGCTGAAGACATTAAGTCGGCAAAGAAGGCATTAGGGAAGGCAGAACTAAGCATTGATGCCTGTCCTAGGAGGCTAAAACTGACTGCTCTGACTCATCCCAGCTTCCAGCTCTGCTCTGCACGGCAGTGTTACCTCCACTTTCACCCACATTAACAAGAGAAGTCTCCTGGCATTGCTCTGCACGGGCACACAACCTGCTAGAGCAGTGGGATGGATGCCCGGGATGTAGGAATGTAGTGACACAACAGAGAGTTTCACATTTCCCAGAGCAAGGACTTGGAGATGCTCTTTGCTGACCTGCCACGTGCTGGGGAGCCTTCCTAGTTATACATCCTCCCTGGATTACACTTCTCCCAGACCCAGCTTTTGCACTGTCAGCCCTTCAACAGGCTCACATGGTTCTGTGCCAACCTGCCCTAGCTGCTAGTAGGTACCTGACCCTGGAATGATATACAAGGGAGCTGGGTGTTCCTTCAGGCATTTCAGAGCTTTGACTTAAAGAATAACCTCATCTGTGGATGAGAAATGTCTTGTGTTAATCAGTTACCTTAAAATCACCTTCAAAGCAGGGTAAAGTGAAATGAATTTTATTTCCAAGGTGATTTATTTCCAATCTACAAAATAAACACCATTTCAAAACTTTATAAAAAATAAAGGTGAAGAAATAAAAGAAAACCCATACATGCTGCCACTATTCAGATCACATCTGTAAGGTCAACTATTTGCCTTCCTGACTCATTTCAAATCATCTTCCCGTTGAAGCATGCTAACCTTAACAGTTTTTTCAGCCAGCTTGTCCTTTGAGATTCTCCAGCTCCTTCAATATTCCACCCTGCTTCTGGGTGCCTATCAAATTTATTTCATTCTGACTTACCCAACAGATAACAAGAGGAGGATTAAAACTAAGGAAGGAAAAAGTTTCTTTAAGGGACTGATTACTATTTGTTGTACTTGACTGGCCTGTCAGCAATTTCTTGGGTGAATGAGAGGTAAAAATTCTCTCTGTCCAACAGTCTCATGTCCCTTTATGCACATATTTTAGTGTGACATATCTTCATTCATTGAACCCTGCCACAATTTGGACATTAGTAAACACAGTTGCTGTGAATATTCTCATATGTGTAGCTCTTACTCTGGCCAGGTACTGAAGAAGTCGGTACTGTTTCTGGGAAACAGTACACGTGGGCTGACTGGATCGCATTCCTGGCTTTGAAGGGAACCATAAAATCCTTTAACAGTGTAGGTCTTCCACGTTCTACACTTTCAAATTCTGTTTCTTAGCATGTGTATGGATACCCTGCATGCATAGCTCAAAATGCCAGTGTCACTTTCCTTCTGCCAAGAGACTTTTTAACTCTCACAGCATTCTGTGTACAGACTTTGCTCTGTTTTTGCCTATTAAAGGCCAGGTCAACCTTTATCTCCAGCAGTATTGTTGGCTGAACAGCCCTTTTCCCCAGGCCACCTGGTCACATCCCTGTGCTGCTGACACCACTGCTAACAAGGTCGTCAGAGAACCAGAGTATGGAAAGGATCCAGCCTAAAACTGTTTTCCAGCCAGCTATGTGATCAGGTGTCCTGACATAACAGCAGGAGCAGCACAGGACTGTAAGGGAATGTCAGGGAGCAGGACTCTTTAGGCAGCCTGGCCCCCAAACACTCATGTGTCAGTCAAGTGGTCATCACATCAGCCAGCGAACTCTGTGCTGTGTCAGGGAGGGCTCTCCCCACTAAGCACCCATGTCATTTATTCAAAAACAGGAATCCAGAGAAGATGGGATCAGGGAAGCTTTGTGATTCCAAAGGAATGACAAAGGGCTGTAATTGTGGAGCAAGATGCATCCAGAACTGAAGCAGAAACCAGGAGTTTTGTGGTATATGGAATACTTCTCTTTACAGATTTTAAGAAAAACTGGTTTTAAATTTTGAGGGGCAGGACCATCCACTGCAGAAAGGTGGAGATTGTCTCCATGTCCATCTCAGTGTTGTCTCTGACTAATGAGTACCCCAATCCTGCACAAACTCCCCATTGGAACTGTCCGACACAGAGCAACAAAGGAAGCTGTCCCTGGGACTGATCATGGACCAGAACTCAAGAAGTACAGCTTATTTACAGCTGTTCAAGCATCCTCCACAGTACAACCAAGTTAGTGTGCATTCTCCTGTTAAGTCTCCTTATTCCTTCCTGATCTACTCTCTACCTTGGGAAATGAAACCTAGCAGCACAGGTGATTTTTCTTCCTGCTTCCATCTGCTGCTGCAAGTTAAGGAGCTGTGAATGATGGAGTGTATGTAAATTGAACTTAATGACAGCTGCTTAAAGAGTGATGGGTTAGAAATGAGAGCACAAAGGCCTTTGAGTGGAGTATGTAAATGAAGACAGAGTTTGTATGTTAAGGACTACGTGTTGGGAAAGAAAGAACTTGAGGAATAGTGGAGGTTTTAAAGGGTGGGAGTAGGATCAAAAAGGTTTTGTAGGTCTGTAGGGAGACAATATCATTCTTCTGGTGAATCAAAGAAGATACATGTTCCCAAGCCCACTGATCTACAAAGCCTAAATTTTAGGTGAGATCCCTGAGAGCAGGATAACCATAAGCAAGTTCACGCTTTTCTAAATGGGACACTGCCTCAGAACATGGCTATATCATTCTCATTATGTGGTGCCTCAGAAAACACTAAAACATGTGATGAGATATCCACCACTTTTTTGATGAGATATCCACCACTCACTTGGATTCAGAAAACTGTAAGTGAATTACATTGTCTGTTCAAGTGGAAAAGACCACTGAGAATGCCATTACTAGTCATGATCCATAAACGCTTTTGTTCACAGAGTAGACAAATTACCTGTAGACAGATTGGCATCCCTCCAGTTATGATCTTTCTTCTTGATTTATTCTTGGCTCCCAATTTAGAAACATTAATCAGAATCCAATGAAATGGACTCTAAAAAAGAGGGAGGAAAAACCAAAAAAATAAACATTTCAACTTCCTGACTACTCATAATTTGTAGTGAAATGAAGACTGGCAGGTATCTAGGAGTTTTTCCACATTATTTGCTGTAATCAGTGAGTTTCAATGCGTGGTCATACAATGACAGCTTCACCAAAAAGAAAGATGACAGACACTGTTCAAGACAAATAACTCTGCAGGCAAAAATACAGAAAGCTTGCCTAATCATTTTTGTTATAATGAAGACTCAAAACTTTACCTCCACAGTTTCTTACAGTGCTTCTATCAGAATTTGGCATGTGACACTAAATAATTGAGATGCTAGTAGTTAGGGACACAAGAAGTGACAGCAGGAAGAAAAGATGTCACGTCACAACCTGTTCCTGCTGCTGGCAGTTTATTTAGCTCCTGTGTCCTGGCAATGGATTTTATAACCTTAATACTACTCTAACTGCATTAGGAGTTTTTAAAATACATATGCTGATCTGTGTTGAATTCAATGGAAACTGTGCTCCTACAATGCATAATTGTGCACCAAAATGCATAATTAAGAACATGATTTAGCTATCTTCTGGGAAATATAGCTTATAAGAGGACTGGTTCTGAGGTCTGCTAAACTGTCCTCCCTGAGGACGGAAGCAGAGCCTAACAAGGTCAAGCCAAAGCACTGTCCATCATGGACATGTATTTAGTGCAGCTGAAATGGCCATCTAGGGGCAATTTCTATGTTGTTCTCTGTACTTTTTTCATAAGAAACTAGCAACATGGAGCTGTGGTTTTATGAAAACTGTAAAAAGCTGATACCAAGATTCACTTCCAGCAGAGCAATAGCCCATTTACAGCCCCATCTTGCATGGATACTGTGAGGGTTATTTTTCCTTTAGGTACATTCACCATTCATTTAGTGGGTCTCTCAAGCAAAAAGTTCTCATGTGTACAGACATTCCCAGCAACTAAGAAGTCTCAGTAGCCAGCTGAACATTTGGTAAGGTTCTGTCTCTATTTATACTTGAAGAAAAGAAACCATTTCTAAGTTGCCAGGCTTCATCATCAAAGCACATCTATACTTAGTTTTTAGTGACAACCCCAAAGGTTAAAAAAATATGAGTTACCCTCACACAAAAAATACCACTGACATTGAAATAGCAAGATGCTTTTGTATGGGATTTTTAGACTTTTCTTTGACAATTGGGACAGCTGACTCCACATATTGACTGAAAAGATCACAGAAGCGGTAGAGAAGTGGGAAGAAAACATCTACAGACGTCATCTAGGTCAATGCAGTCACCTAGAACAGCTTGCACAGGATGTTGTCTGGCTGAGTTTTGACTATCACCAAGGATGGCCCCTCTGGCCAACCTGTTCCAGTCTTCAGTTAACCATAAAGATTTTTTCCCCCTTAGGTTTGAGTGGAATTCCCTGCATTTTAATTTTGCCCATTGTCTCTCGTGTCTTTTTCCCGTCATCACTGAGAAGAGTCTGACTCGACCTTTCATACTCCTCTTTCTTACTCCCTAATATGTTGGTGTCTCTCTTGTATGGGGGAGCCCAGGCCTGGACAAATCACTGCAGATGTGTCTCATCAGTGCTGAGTATAGAGGAAGAGCTACCTCCCTCGACCTGCTGCCAAAACTCCTCCTAATGCAGCTCAGGCTACTGTTGGTCTGTCCTGCAAAGGCCCATATTCAACTTTTCTGCAAAGTTGCTTTTCAGCCAGTTAGCCCCCAACACAGCTGATGCATGGGGTTATCCATCTCCAGATGCAGGACTTTGCTTTTACCTTTGTGGAACTTAATGAGGTTCTCGTCTGTTTCCCCAGCCTGTTGAAATTCTTCGGAGTAGGAACACATTCCTCTGGTCTATCATCTGCAAATTTGCTGAGGGTGTACTTTGTCACATCCTTCAGGTCATTAGTGAAGTTTTAAACAGTTCTGGACCCAGTATTGACCCTTAGAATACTCCACTAGTGACCAGCTTCCAGCTGGACTTTGTGCTACAGCTGCCCTCTGAGCCCACTGGTATAGCCAATGTTCAATCCACTGCACCAACTGATTACCTCGACCATCCATCACCATTTTGTCTTAAGGATGTTAGGGAACAGCGTCAAAAGCCTTGCTAAAACCAAGATAAACCACAGTCTTCTTGCTTTCCCCTCATCCACCAAGCCAGTCAGTTCACCACAGAAGACTATCAGGTTGGGCCAGGTACAATTTCTCCTTTATAGATCCATGCTCACTTTCCTAATCACCTTCTTGTCTTTCAGCTGTCTGGAAACAGTTTCTACAATTATTCATGCCCTCAAGCTCCCAGGGATCAGGGTGATGCTGTAGTTCTCCAGATTTCTTTTCCTTGAAGATAGGAGTGGCATTTGCTTACTTCCAGCCGTTTCTAGGGAGCCTTATTGCCCTTCCAAGCAATTTCCAGGCAAAAAGAGCCAGACTGCTGCTTTTTTCCCAAGTTTCGTACCTTCAGTTCCTACCTTATGATCCATACTCCTCCCTTTCAAGCCTGAACATTGTAAAAATTGACCAAATATTCATGTTACTGCAGGGTGACATGGGGCAGGAGAGGCACAAGAGAGTAGAGCGGCTGGGATTCTCCTGCACCTTCCTGCTGTTCCTTCTAAGGAAAGGAGTAAGGATTCTGATCGTTTTGCCTGTCTGCTCTTCTCCAGGAGCTGGACAAGTGGAGAACACATCTGAACAAAACCTGGGCTGATCATTCATTGGAGGCTGAGGTTTTTCATCTCCCTAGAAACTGGCTCTTATCACAGCAGAATCATCATTACCTTTGGCCTCTTCCCAAATAAAGCACAAAGCTTGCAGACTATTGTCAGAAGCAGCTTCCAGCTTTGCCTGAGAAGTGGTTTTATACAGTGACAGAAACATTACTGAAATGCAAATTGAAGCAGGGAGAATAGGCATTATCAAAAGGAGAAAGCAACGTGGGGAAAGCCTATTTTCTGACGAGAGATGACCAGCCTTTCTCCTCTTTCAAGTACATGTCAAACCCTTCATATGTTTAAAGAACCCTACAAGACACATCCAAGTATCTCAGACCCAAAGGGTGACTTTCTTGGCCAGCTTGGAAATAATATTTTCAGAGCCTATGTTTCCTTCCCTGCTTCCACATCCACATACCAAGCTTTATTCCAAGAACTCCAGGTCAGCCCAATCTTGAGTTTACGTGATATAAACCTGGCACCGTAGGCCACATGCAGCTACAGAACCAGCTTGGCCATCTCTCTATTACAATGCTTTTCAAATAAAATTTTCAAGTCACATATCTGTACCTACTTTCAGTTTGACACTCTTGAAGTATGCAATGTTGATTTTTTTTTTGCTCGAAAGTATTTTGAATTAAAAATAAATACTAGATTTTCTAATTTATCCTGCTATTTGCTTCACATTTTCAGGCTTTCTTCCACAACAAGGTTTAGGTGGACTATGTAAACAAGCAAAGTAAGACCTACAGCAAATTGTGAACTGGGCAATTCTACACATTCTACCTCAATGGGTGACTTATTTGAGACAATGACTAAACTCTGACTTTGGCAGCTGAGCCTATCAGGCTGCTGGGGATCAGATTATACAAAAATCTATCCTCTCATCCTTTCTAAAGAGCCCAAAAGATAGGTGAGATAAATAATTGTTTCATACCTTTAAAGTTTAAGCATAGAAGAGAACAAATGTTGGGAAACCACCCAACATCTTTTCAAAGGTGTTAGCTGTGCAAATTCACTCACACGCTGGCAGAGGAGGGCATCAGGAAAGAAGAGAAATGTTCTTTTCGTGTGTCAAATACAATTCTGATTTCTTTGAAAGAAGGTTTTAAGAAGGAAGACATAAAAGCAGAGTTTGGTTTGTGCCCTTCAGATCCATGCCTGGCAGTCTTCTACAACCGGAGTTTTTAACAGAATTGGAGATAGCTGGGATTGGATTCCTGTTACACTGGGCATTTGCTGTATGAAATCGAGCACATGGAAAACTATACACAGATATAGAAGACTGGTAGGTCTTCTAGGAAACTGCAGGATCTTAGAGATCTCCCCTCCACCACCTCCCAACACCACAAGCAGTTGACATGTTTCCCCATCCTGTTGGCCATTTTCCAACCCTCGCAGTTTTGGGTTTTTTCCTATTTTTGCCTCTGTTAGGCACAGACACACAAAGCATACACATACTGAAACCTCACAGGATTAGTCATTCTTTGGTTTTCCATTCATATCCTAAACAAACATCCATGAAAGAAGTTACTTATCCATGTACATAACAGTATCACAGAGCCATAGAAATATTTAGGTTGGAAAAGTCCTTTAAGACTACTGAGTCCAACTATTATCCCAGTGCTGCCACGTTCACCACTAAACCATCTCCCTAAGTGTCACACCTACAAGTCTTTTAAATGCCTTCAGGGGTGGTAGATCAACCATTTCCTAGGCAGCCTGTTCCAATGCTTGACACCCTTTAAGTGAAAACATTTTTCTTAATGTCCAATCTAAACCTCCCCTGGTGCAACTTGGACTGTTTCCTCTCATCCTGTTGCTTGTTACTGGGAGAAGAGGCCAATCCCCACCTGGCTACAACCTCCTTTCAGGTGGTTGTAGAGATCGATAAGAACCCCCCTGAGCCTCCTTTTCTCCAGGCTAAACACCCCAGCTCCCTCAGATGCTCCCCCCAGGACATGTGCCCCAGATCCTTCATCAGCTCTGCTGCCCTTCTCTGGACCTGCTCCAGCACCACAATGTCCTTTTTGAAGTGAATGGCCCAGAACTGGACACAGCACTCAAGGTGTGCCCTCACCAGTTCTGAGCACAGAGGGACAATCACTGCCCTGGTCCTGCTGGCCACACCATTGCTGATACAGGCCAGGATGCCATTGGCCTTCTTGGGGACCTGGGCACACACTGGCTCACGTTCAGCTGCTGTTGACCAGCATCCCCAGGTCCTTTTCCACCAGGCAGATTTCCAGCCGCTCTTCCTCAAGTCTGCAGTGTTCAGTGGGGTCGCTGTGACCCAAGTGCAGGACCGGACACTTCACTTCGTTGAACATCATATAATTGGCCTTGGCTCATCATTCCAGCCTGTCCAGATCCCTCTGCGGCGCCTCCCTACCTTCCAGCAGATCAACACCCCTGCCCAACTTAGTGTCATCTGCAAACTGACTGAGGGTGTACTTGATCCCCTCATCCAGATCATTGATAAAGGAATTGAACAGGTCTGAGCCCAACACTGATCCCTGGGGAACACCACTTGTGACCAGCTGCCAACTGGATATAACTCCGTTCACCACTGCTCTCTGGGCTCAACCAGCCAATTTTTATTCAGCAAAGATTACATCCATCCAAGCCATGAGCAACCAGTTTCTCTAGGAGAATGCTATGGAAAACATACTTCATGGCTGTGCTGCCATAGTTAGAGAGCACCTCTTTTTCACTGGCTTAGATACAACATTAATGCAAAGCTGTAATCCTTTTGTACTCTTCAAAAGTCTTGAAGCATTCCTATCTCAGAAGCAAAGCATAATTTTTCTGCTTTCTTTCAACAAATATCCAGCCTGCAGCCTGGCATACTGGTCATGAAGATAACTAGACATTTGCTTCCGAGCTGTCTTTGCTCCATATATTAAATTTTCTACTGCATTTGATCACTACCTTAAATGGAATCTCCCTCTCAATATCTGCAGAATCTCCTCATCATTGGCTCCAAAAAGGAAAGATATAAACATATGTATAATAGAGTAACATACAGTCTACGTAACAGTGAGAGATACACAGCATTTTATATCTATACATATATGTATATAGAATGATATGAAAGAAAAAAAATTATGTACACTTTTTACACAAACCACATACCCATTTTTTTCCTTACAGAAATATGACCTGAGGTCTCGGGAAAGAAAGAGTACGAAAGAAGGAAAAGCTACTCCTGACTGAGACTATTTGCATATGTTAAAATATTGCTGGAAGTTATTTAGGTACTGTAGTGATGGCTGAATACCTGTAGAAACAAAATTAGTAAAAATATATTCACTGACATGAGCCTTATTTTTCACTCCTTTGCTATCTTTCTACATACTATTCTTGGCTATTTCCAAAACTGTTGGAATGTCTACAGAAGTTGTTAAGCTGATGTCCAGTGGAACCTCCTTTCACCCATAGAAGGAATTCAAGAATTTCTGAGAAGTTCCCATCTGCCCAGGGCTGTACAAACCATGATCAGCAAGGAAGATGACTTATCAGTGCAACTGTTCTTGCAACCACCTCCTGAGCTAATTTGGAGATGTCTTATCTACAGTCACAGACTAACTTATGCACCCTGAAAAGTGCCCTGAAGTTCAGCATTTCAGTTTTTCCACTACACAGCTGGGTGCACCATCCCACCTTATGCCCTGATTTTCATGCAGGGTTTTCATACCAGTCTCTGACTATGAATAATGAAGACTTAGTGGAGTGAACTGCAGAATGCATCCTCTCCAGGTATTGCCAGATACACTGCAAAAATATCGCCAGATTCAATTCACAGAAACCACCTCACTAATCTGTAAGTAGCACTGACTTTCACATGGTGGCCTAAAGATTCTGTATCCTATTAACAATGCCTCGATTCATCCTCTTGCTTATTAAATCTGATTAATATTGAATTATATCAATTCAGAAGGCTATGCCGTGATTAATTTCACTAGAAGTTCTTCAGATTTCAAAAATTAAATACTTAGCTGTTGCTATAAAACTTACTTGTGGGTCTTGGCAAGATGATGCCGTGCACACACATGAAATGTAAACCACATTAATGATACTGATTTATGTTAACAGTAATAATAAAAGGACAGACAAAGAAGTGAAACTCAAATGTCTTAAGTCTCAAAGCAGTATAAAGACTGTTCTCAGGGTTTTGTTTGTGCAGGCAGGAAAATCCCTTGCATACTGCAGAGCTCCTCATCCTGTCAGCAAGAGCACAGGGCCACAGCCATCACACTACACAGCTGCCACAGCACATTGGAACACTCCGATCCCTCATGGCCTGCTAAGCTCGATGTTTCCCCAGTGACAGAAACAGGTGACAGACATCCATCTATGCAACCAGTTTCACGGGCACGGATCTCTTGGCAGTGGCAGGAGAAGTTCAATAGCCAGTTCACAACAAAACATTCAGAAACAGAGCTCCAGAGGCACTGACCAGTGGCAGTGACTTCTGATAGTGGTCAAAAAGGTCACATGCGCAAGTGAAGCTTTGTTGTGAGCTACAAATGCCTGTTATGGTCAGGGGCTCTCAAAAGGAAAGCCAGGCAAATGAACCATCAACCTTATTTGTCCTGAAGAAACATAAATCTTTTCAGCTATTGCAAGGGTCAGTACACGTAAACTAGTGATAGGTTCAAGCTTCCAGACTGAGATGTAGTCTGGATTACAATTTAGAATCATCCCTTCTTTCCTGATGAAAAAATGTCTTTTCAGATTTGTTCAGGAGTGTGAGGCTGCACTTATCTCTATTGCACAGACCTCACAATGCAAGAAAATGCTTGTCTGAAGAACACTGGCAAAAACACAGCATGTGATTTTGGGGATTTAAACTGGCAAACTAGTTTGCATCCTGGCAAACAAAACTTGCAGGTTCAGAGTTTATGATTTCAGGAAAGCAATCCTAAACTTCTTATGAGTGTTTTTACCATACAGAGGTCTTCTGAGGCAGCACTGCAAGTGAAATTCAAGACAAGCAACAAGGTATTGACATCGTGAATGCTTTTCCTGGATGTGCAAAAGATGAGAGATTTTTCCTTTCTTTCTTGCATACACAAGTGAAAAACATGCACTCCTTCCTCAGCACTGACTCAGATGATGCATAAGGATTATTTGTTCCAATTGCAGTTAAATCTCTTCAACACAGACTTACTTTGGGCTGTTGCCAAGGCTTTAATGGAAGCTTCACTTAAGCAGCCATAAAAAATCATTTCATTTGTGCAAAGATGCCCCCTGAACCTGAGCTTGTCTGCCTAGCTTGACTCTCGGTATTGCCAGCTGACTCCTGGGTCTCAGACCTCAGTTACAACCTTCTAGAGCTTTCTCACATTCCCCCAAAGATTTTCTTGATCTTTCTATTTATCCATTTTCTGTATGTTGCCATCTTCCTGGGGAACTAAATTCACTTAGTTGGCAACAGACCTAGAAGAAAAAAAAACATGTAATAAAGGAATTATTATGGGAGCAATAAACACAATTAAGTCAAGGGACGGTATCTCCACTGTTGGCTCATATCCCAAGTTGGACAGCCAGCAAAATATCATTTTTACATGAAACTCCCAGGTGGAAAACATCCTACCACAAGCTTTTCTGCCTATGCATATTATGCTAAGAGTATACTGGCACAAGCTAAAAATAAGTAAACTAATGTGGGAAACTTTGATGCAACAGGAAGTGCAGTCAGGGGAGGGAACAATAAAATTATAAATCCTTGAGCTGTGGGAAGGGACTACAGTGCAGTGAGAAGGAAGCAGATGGGAAAGAGTTGTTCAAGGCAACAGCATAACTACTACAAGGCAGTTCAAGTCTTAGATCTCTCTGAGAGCAATTTTCTGAAGTGTTTCTTTTGTCTTGACTAGAACCAGACAAAGAGGACAAGTCCCACTGAGTTAGTCAAGGCATAATTCAGAATACAGTAATAGACAGAGTGGGTTTAATTTATTGTGACTTGGGAAATCTTGGGATAGATGAGCCTACAAAGAGGGAAATGTCTCACTTTTCAACAAAAATAATTTGTTCACAGCTGAAATTAAAATCAATACAGAACAGCTTTTTAAGACTTAAAAAAAAGGCAGCAGGTGTGAAAGAGAACAATATAATATGTTAAAAGATATTTAAGGGATTAAGTCATTAAACTAGAGATTAAATTTTCAAATAAAGTTTAACATAAAAGTTGATAAAAATCTAAGAGGAAACAGTGAACTACAGTGTCAACAAAAAAATAAAACTTGTTAAGCAGGTCTACAAAAAGAGATGATCAGGTCAAGATCATCCTTTCAAATACTTTTCAAGAGCCTAAAAATAAGGTGGTGGTCTGAAATTCTTGGCTCTGTGTGATAACAACATAGCTCAAAAAGTTGGTGAAAAGTCCAGTCTGTCATGCATGATAATACTGAAGGTGAACTAATTATATAGGAATGATATAGTAGTAGGGACATCTGTGAAGGAGTATTTACATATTAAAGAAAGCCAATAGTCAAATAGGACACAAAAATTAACAATGTCAGTAAGAAACATTGAATTCATACAGACTGAATTTTCAATGCCCAAATTGAAAAGGATTATTATTTTTGTTGTTATTGTTACTCTTATTATTACATTCCTAACTATCCAGGGGAGTTGCTGGGAAAAGAGAGTAAGTGTAGAGGACTAATAATGGAAGAGCAGTTTTATCTTTCTACATACTGAGTAAATGTCACAATGGCACATAAGAAACAATTTTACATCACTTAAACTACATTTTCTTGGAACAACTAACATCCAGAAGAGGAGAAGCAATGCTTGATTGTTTCCTGAGTACACTATTGGATTTGGATCAAAATGGTACTGACATAACGACCATGATTATTAAAAAAAGACAATCTCCAAGAGAGTAAATCACATCCATGCCAAAACCCAGCATTTAGTATTGGCACATTAGAAGTATAGAACATGATAGAACAGCTGCAACCTGCTACTGGCTAATAACATCTTTCTCAAGAGCATGACAAACAGGAGGATTTTGGGTCATGGAGATGCAACAAAGCACACTTGTAGGGGTACAGATGAATGAACGGTTTGCACTGATGTTTGCTATCATCAAACAGGAGCTTCCTTAGGTGTCCTCAACCACCCAGTGCTCTGCAGGGGCAATTAGGAGAGCTGGATCAAACTGAAGAGACAGCAGAAAGGTTTTAGAACAAATCAGCAGAAGTTGCATTAAAAAATGCACCAAAACCACGTAACTCTGAAGAGTCCTAGAGGACTTGAACTATTGATTAGGAGATGTTAACCCTCAGTGAAATCAGACGTATTATCTGAAGAATAGAGGAAAGGAAATCTGATGACAATTTATTGAAAGATTGCCATGGATAAGACAAATAAATCTAACTTCTTTCCAGGAAATCAGAAAAAAAAAAAAAAAAAATAGAAACAGAAGCCCCTTCAAACCAGATGTAACCTAGTCCTTTTAGGCTTGGGTTGTGACACCTCTGAGGATCTACAGGGACAGGACTCGCAGTACTTCATATTTTAGAGTATACACAGCATTTTCTAACATAAGTGAACAATTTTCTGACTCACAGTAAAAACTTTAAAGCTTAATTGCTCTAGTTGGTGTGATCTAGATCACCAAAACAAATTAAAAAAACCCATCAAACTACCAAAAAGCAATCTTCTTAGACTTGATTGATAAACAAGACTAAATAGTAAAAACAACTGATAATCTGTGTACTTAAATTGATTATGCGGTACCAAGGAATGTACATTGATTATATATTATCAACTTCCACAGTCCACAATCCTATGCCATGTTTCATGCAGTTGTTTTTTGCAACGTTCCCATTTACTCTGCCTTACCTTGTTCTTACTCCTCTGATTGATTTTTCCATTTCTCACCTACCCTTTATCCCAAGCCCCTATGCTGACAACCTATTCTGGCCTATGCCATTCCCTGTAATATCTAATTATTTTCCCATTCTTGATGCTCAGCTAGTTTACAGTATGTTTTCCCAACTAAGCACGAAGATCTTTATTACTTTTTGTATACCTTTGATCTCCCTCTTGTTTTATTGGTGTTTAAACCTGTAGCCTACTCCCCACAGCTCTAGTTTCACCTTGTGACAGCAAGATACTTTCCCGTAACTACTCAAAACTGATTTTTTGTGATGAATTCTGGCTCTGATCTTATTATTTCATCAATAATAATTTGATGAAGGAGTTTTCAAATATTTAACATGGCACATTGCATTTCATCTTGCTTTTCCTAGGCTTTTAGTTTCCTGAGCTTTGATCTTCATTCAGACTGCTGGGCTGTGGAAAGCACTGATCATATGGTAATGTTCCTTTTCACTGTAATGACCATGACCTAATCAATTTAAAGACAATTTGTATGCAATGGTCCATCAGTTAAACAGGTTCTGCAGCTGCACAAGCTTCCTGAGAACTATGTACCAGTTTACTACAAAACAGTAGCAGTGAGCACATATTTTGATGTCAAACATCACCCCGTGTTAGAATTCACATACAAAAAAGTTTTACAATTTTTAACCTTAAAAAGATCGTTAACCTTGTTTATAAATTTCTAGAATCATTCTTACAGCTTGTGAGCAATCCAACCATGCTGGAACACGACGTGCAAGGCCAACTAACATATTGCTGCAGCTACCAAAATTAGAAGATATTAGCAACACTATCTAAAGTCATGAAGCCATAATTATCTGCAACCGTGTTGAAATGATGCTCCTGAAACTAAACAATAACTCTGTGTCAGACTATCTAGAAATTATCTGCTAATGAAAAGAGACAAATGCACCAACTAGGTACAACATAGTGTGTACAGTTGGCACATCATGTCATTACAGCAGATCACAGCTCTGAAAGCAAGACTTAGCCTGTAAGCAAAGCAAAACAACCTAAGATTACTTCAGAAGTTGAAGATTATGACCACTAACTTTCTCCTGATTTTAATTATGTATCAGAAGCTTAGGACTCTACCTCTTATATGACAATCTCTACACAGATGTTTAAGGAGGGCTTTTTTTAAAACAACTATTTAGTGTTAAAATCAATTTCAAGGGCTAATTAATATCCCAAATACAACATTTTGGTAGGATTCTGTACTTTTTTTTCCAGAGAAACCAATGGCAAAACTTGCATGGAAAGGAAGAATTTAAATACATTCATATTCTCAGACAGTGGGTTCTAATAAAAAATTAAGTCAAACTTCTTAGTCTAAAGATGACCCAGAAGAACAGAGAAAGAGAATATAAAAGGTTTTTCCAAAGAGAAAATAGTATTCATTAAAAAAAAGGATAACAAATAAGGAACCTTAACTGGACTTTAAAATGAGAAAGCTCAACTTAGACCACAAGAAAAATCCATAATGTTAAAAATTGCTCAAGTGTGGACTGGGGCATCTGGACGGATTTTAAATTTTGTAAGATTCTTCTTACAATGTGACTTTCTTGGTCAAGAGGTCAAAACCTCATGGGTTTTGACAAGATCCAGTGTAATTGCAAATATTAAACAGCAACAGTCAGCAGCAATTCAGTAACCCCAGATGCAGCAGCCTGAGTCCTCCTGACTGAGAATAGAGCAAAACTGCTGGCTGTCAAGTGAATTACCAAAACCATTAGTCCATGAATTACCAACACCAGTTCAACTAGAGCTAGACAGCAAATAAAAGTTATTAAGGCAGCAGATATATCTGGTTGTTTCTCTATCTCAGAACCACCGAGCTTTTGGTCATTTAGAGACTGGTAAATGGCTGACCTTTGAAACTTGCAAAAAAAAGTAAAAATAATAAGTGGTTACACACAATCATCTGTGAAAAGTTTAACAAGTCTAACTGATCCTACCTTGGGGCAAAAAAACTAATGCTCAAATCCTTTCCAACCTTATTTTCTGTTATTCTAACGATCCTATTGGCTTAGAGAAAGAAGAGAAAATGTGTCTTGCACCAATTGCACTAGTAAACAAGCTGCAGGATATAATTATATTTCATTGCTTTTATGAAAATGGATGTTGTTAAAGCTATTGTTTTCCAGTTACTTTGAACTAAAGGAGATCAGGGACTCCTATTCTGCATTAACGAGAGTCCATACATGCAAGTAATCCAGAGTTTTCTTCCAAAGTAACTATATTCCTTAAAATGAGCAGTATGAATACTTTAAACACTGATTAAACATTTCATTAAATGGCTTGAGAAATGGTCGCATGAGTTAAAGACCAGAAAACAGTTCTATAGATGCTTCTACCTGTTGAAACATTTCACTTCTTTCCATCTTACTCTGCCTGTTTAAGAGACAAACATTCACTAATCAAATGTGAAGACAAGCTACAATTCAGACAGCCAATAGATAAAGAAAAACATTTCAGAGGAATGTTAGAAAGCTAGAACCATCTCAATCCAACACTTCTGTTACAAAGAGGATATCTAACCCTTCCTGTAAGAATAAACTGGAAGGAAAAGAGAAGGATCCAGAGCAGATTTGCACTGACAGACAGGAAAAATTGCTGCAGAACCTGTTAGATGGCAGTGAGAACAAAAAGTTGGCATATTTCTTCTGTTCTTTGCCCATACAAACAAGATTACCAAAACTAGGATCGTTTCTTAACTGATTTTTGTACCATTTTATATTAAGCAAGAACATAACTTTTCTAAAATTTTGAGAGAACACTAATGGCTAAGACAAGGAATAGATCCTTCAGTATTTTATGATTAAACTCCTTGATTTTGTTCCAGGTCTTCAGGAGTTTGCTTTTTTCCCTATCACAGTCAAAAACTTACCTGGATAATAATAGTAGTCAATTTCCATCACTGCTCTCAGAAAATTCACTTAATTTTAGGCAGCACTTTATGGGACACCAAGGCTCTCAGTCTGATTGCTTCAAGAATACTCATTTCTCCTGCATTACCTGACATGATGCCTTCTCAATGTGAAACAAATATTACTAACATCTCCTGCACTTTATGACCTATGTGCTTAGATAAAGATCAGCGTGCAGTTCCGCCATTAGGAATTCCTCTTGAATTTGTTGTATCCCTATAAACCCCACCCCCTGCCACATTTTTACAATGTATATAGAGTTTAAAACCATGTCATGAAGATGCCCATTGCAGCAATTGCCTGTGGGCCTTAAGGCTGGATTGAATTCTATTCATAAAGCAAGGTTAAGTCCCTTAAATCATTAATGTTAGAGCACAACTGCCAAATCTGTCTCATTTCTGAGAACAGAAACAAATGAAACTCCAAATTGATTTTCCAGCTATGCTCTGCAGCAGTTTGAAGATTTTGAGCCATTAAAAACACTTTAAGAATGTTTCCTTAGCGTCTGTATTTTTTTTCTCCCAGGTCACTCTAATTTAATCAACAGTTGCCTAATTTACTGCATGAGTTAGCTTCACATACAAATATTAATGTAGGGGAATCTGAAAGGTCTGCAATGCCCTAAAGTGATTCAAGGCATATTTTTTTCTGTAGGGATACTGGTCCTTCCAGGGTACAAGGAAAGACTAAAGGGTGATAACCAAAGGCTGGGAATGAAGCATGACAGACTGGAGGCTCCAGACCTCAGAAAAAGACCTTATGCAGGTCTGCTGTCCCAGCCTCTGAGTCTTCTTGGTACCTCCTGTTGAGGCAGGGTAAAAGCAAATATGATGCTGTTTGTCCAGCACCCTCGAGGACAGGAAATCTCTCCTTTTTTTGTGGTGTCTGAACAACAGAAAACCCTTCTTTTGTCAGTTCTGAACTAAACATTCAACTTCAATGCACCACTAGCATTTCTGCTCTGGTCACGGTGTGTGTACAGCATAATGAAGGGCTGTCTCTGTAAATCAGGCAGAGCCAGAGCATAGATGCAGTGACAGGTTCACACTCTGGTAAGTTGCCATGATCTCTATATAAGCTTTAAAAATTGGGTTCACGAATAGGTTGAATAGCACGAAACTAGGGTAGGAACCTGAAACAAAGCCCAAAGGTAAAATATAGCTGAACATCTACAGAAAACACCCTGACACTGAAATAACACTATGATACTTCCTCTCCTGTCCCCTTCTATCTGTGTTCAAGACTACTGTCAGGCAGGTATAATTGGCAACTGGTTATTTAAATGCCTTCGTATTGTCAATTAAGTAAAATGTGGAGTTATGAACACTTTGGGCCAAAAGGTCCTGGCTGGCTCTTTGGTGCAATGTAAATGTGTAAAACTAGTTTTAAAAGAGTCATAGCCAAAAAAGGAGCAAGTTCTTTGGAAATGCTGAAGTCCATCAATATCACACAACTTGAAAATGGTCTTGCCCTTTACTCCTCAAGGTGGGAAAGACCTGGTTTGTGAGAAGCATGTGAAGCTCTTGTAAGAGAGCTGAGCAGCCAGTTCACTTTTGGTGAAAATGATTACAAGCTTGCTACAACAGCCAGTGTTAGATAGCAACAGAAACAAAATTTAAAATAGATGGGGGAAACACAGCAGGAAGCACCTAAGAGTCACTGCAGAATGATGTTACATGGACAGAGGCAGGATTCACACATACAAACAGTACATTATTAGTGTTTGAATCACGTAGAGAGTAAACTCAAGAATTTCTGCAGTTCGCCAAGAAAATCGATGCCTAAGTCCCTGATGACTTGCAGAGCTAGACATGAAACAGCTGTTGAGCTTGTGATGATGTTCTAGCTAGATGACTGGTCCATAGCTTTCTAATTGGCCTTTCTATTCTCAGTCACTTCTTTGAAAACAGATCTTTATGTAAGTGGTGCCTGTCATTTACCGTCTATGACCTGTTAATAATCTGAAATTCCAGCTCCTATGAAGCAATTTCTTTGGAGTTCAAAGAAACTGCTCCCCACTGATAGATGTCATGTCAAAATCTACCAACAGAACTGGTGCAAATCTGTTGCATCACACAAACCAAGGACAGAACACATACAAAATACCTGTTCTGCATCACTTTTCAAGCATTTTGTCCAATGTAAGATAATCTTCCATTTCAAGTTTCACCCCTTCTTTCCAGAATAATTTTTCAAAATTCTTCAGCAACATGGAATTAGGTCCAGGGTTTGGGGGTTTTTTTAAGCTTTTGGGGATGTTGACAGGGTTGGGAAAATGACAATATTTCATACAGGGATCAGTGAAAGACTTGGGATGATCTGATTGCTTTGCTTAACAGAAATCTTAAAGCAGACAAACTGTCAGAAACCTTGGCAAAATATGAAATGCAAATGATTCTCCTCCTGATTTTCAGCCACACTCAAGATGATGCCTTTTCCTGGTCTTAAAATCAAGAGTCATACACAGTCAGAAGGGGAAAAGGGATTTTACCTTGGTATTTATTTTAAGGATCCTTAGGTGCACTACATCCAGGTCGAATGCACCAAAATGCACACTGCAATGCTTACCCCCAAAAGATCTGGTATAACATTTTAGGTGTTACTAATTAGCATATCTATCAAAGGTTCCCCAATAAGAGGCTCGAGTGAGCCCCTCTCCCCAAGGAACCTTCCCCTGGATGGTTCTATCTTAGTTTACAGAATGTGTTCTGGAGAGGACCTTGGGGTCTGGGGCACACTGATCCCTAGCTATGAAGCTTCTAAAATGTTTAGTCTCTCAGCTTGACAAACAAGTCCAAGAATGTAGGCAAAAAGCACTAAGAACACAGAAGTTGCAAAAAAGGTATAACAGGGGTATAAAAGAAAAGGCAAAAAATCTTCATGGCATCAAAGTTCCAGCTAGGAAGATCACTTTTCTCTTCAAGGAACACTGAACTCAATTCTGTTCTTATCTAGGTGATTGATACAAGCCAATGTAGTTTCAGGAAGAGATTGAAAATGGCAAAGCAACCACCCAATTCTCTTGACTCTCTGTGAGATTCCTCTGTGACAGGAATCACTCCATCAGCTAATGTAGATAAAGAGTTCCACATCCAAGCCTGTTGGCAGATCACATATTACAAACATTACCTCCACTTAAGTTGCACCTGTATCTGGTATTCCTGCAGCAATTATCCTTCTGGCTGTACCTTAGAATACTTAATTCAATTGGGCAGATGAAGACATTGGGTTGCACAAATGGAAGCTGCAAAAGAAGTGTGCTAGAGGACCTCTACATCTTTGGATATGGTTTTGGCAGATGTTCTGATTACAAACACAATCTCTTTAATGTTCAAATTATGTTTTCTTAATGGTGTTTGCCTTGAGTACACTGGCTGTAATTTACAAGCTGTAATCTGGTCTGTGTCTGCTACTGTATTATTGCTCTATTAATACCTATTAAGTCTCTGAAATACATTAAAATTCACGTTCAACACATTTTTCATGGAATGTTTCAGGCTAATGCATATTAAATAAAAAGTCTAACAGTCAGGAAGCAAATGACACTGTCCAGAATCAAAAAGGAAAAACAAAAGTCTAAATGTGTTTATAAGACATTATTACATTTGGACCTGAGGAGCACACTAACAAGCTAACAGAAATTTGTAGAAAGCCAACAAAGACATTTCTGTCAGTATTAGGAAGTAAAATGAAATATAAAACAAAATTGGAGGGTTAGCATTTGTATACCTAACATGCATTTTTAGAAGGCATAAATAATATTTCATGGCTCATTGAGTTCTAATAAAACTTAGTTATGTCCCGAAATTTTGTGAATAAAAATTCTGACATTTTACTAAGTATGACTGTCAGTAGGTTTTGGAGAACATCTGATGGCACCTTGGAACACCTGCCGCTTCCCAAGTAACAGAGAACAAAATAAGAATTTTTCAAAACACCAACATATCTTCTATAAGTAAGAAGTGAACAAATGAACAACATCCCAAACATTTAGAAAGAAGAATTACACAGAAAGATTTTTACCACGCAGGTCTGAAATTAATGGTGGTATAAAAAGCTTGAGTAAACAAAGTGCACCTAAATAAGGAAGGAAAGGTGTATGTGAAGGAAGGCACTATACTCCAGTAGTTGGGAATTTCCAAGATAAGAGACTGAAACTACACAGAGATCAGATTTTACTTGGCTGTTCCAGGCATCATGTAAAATACATGGTTTTACCGTTAAATGAGAAAAAAAGAATTCTCACATGAATTTCCTAATCCCAAGGATACAGAGAAACTGATCAAATAACATAAAATTCATCAATTAAAAAAAGCTAGGTAGTACTGTGTAGCAGTGGATGACACTTTCCAAGAAGCTCAGCTGGAAGACAGGAAGTCTATACTCTTATGTACAATCCAACACTCCCTGCAGAGACCACATCTCTACAGGATCACTAGAGCTGAATGTTTCCAAGTGGCCCTAATGCCATCTCTGAGATTCTGGGAAATACACACACACACACAAAGAAAAACAAGTCATGAAAGCAATACAAAAGGAAGCAGTATTAATACAAAAGACGTGAGTAATACATTGAAAATCCTTGATACAGAGATATGGCTGACTTTACCATTTCCCCCCACCTAATGAAAACAATTAAATTTCCTTATCTAATAAACAAAATGACATATGAGAAAAGAGTCGATTTTGTGGTCATTGCTTTAGCAGGTTATAAGCAATCATTGTCTCTCAGCCCTCTGAAATGTTACCAATTCCATGCTCCTTTATTTGTCAATTATTTTCAGTTTCATAAAATACATTATTAGCAATATATGACCAAATTTTACCATAATTCTTGATTTTACATTTTGTAGATTTTTTTTCCACAATCCTAATATTCTTTACAGAAGATTTTTTAGACTCTAACAAGCTAAGGAAAAAAAGACTGATTTAATGACTGTTGTTAGACAGTCCTCTTTAAACAGCGCATTTCATTATCTATGTATATTTTATCTATTTTTTTTCAATAGTGTATTGTGCTGTTTCCCTTTTACCACTGAAAAATTCAAAAAGGAAGTCATTCCACATACGTTCAGTACCATCAAGAAAGACTATCACACAGGAACAGTTAGAGTTTTCACATTCAAAAAACTGTCCCAATGCCAGCCTGTAGTTTTCTCATACTCCTTCATGACTATCATGTTTAGAAAAATCTGTGATTATAACTGGAAATTCTGACATCCACAGCAGTGATTAGAAACTGACTTTTGCAGCCCAGTTCTAAACTTCTGGGTTTTGCAGATCAGCTTTAAGCTCGTAATGGAAATTCACAGAACTACAGAATGGCTGAGGGTGGAAGGGATGTCTGCAGGTCATCTGGCCCGAGCACCTTGCTCAAGCAGGGCCACCTAGAGCTCAGTACCCTGGACCACATCCAGAGGCTTTTTGAATAGCTCCAAGAATGGAGAATCCACAACCTCCCTGGAAAACCTGTGTCAGTGTTCAGTCACCCGCACAGTGAAAATGTGTTCAGGCAGACTCCCGGTTTTCATATTTGTGCCCACTGCCATTGGTCCTGACACTGGGCACCACTGAAAAGAGCCTGGTTTTGTCCTCTTTGCACCTTCCCTTCAGATATTTATATACTTTGATAAGATCCTCCTCAGCCTCCTCTTCCACATGTGGACAGCCCCAGCTCCCTCAGCCTTTTGTCCCATGTGAGATGTTCCTGTCCTTTCATCATCTTTGGGGCCCTTTGTCTGACTCTCTTTGTTGGGCTCTCTCCAGAACGTCCATGTCTCTCTGTTACTGGGAGCCCAGCACTGGACACAGCATTCCAGGTATGACCTCAGTAGTGCTGAGCAGAGGGGAAGGATCACCTTCCTTGACCTGCTGTCAAAACTCCTCATAATGCAGCCCAGGATCCCATGCACCTTCTATGCCACAAGGGCACACTGCCGGCTCATGTTCAGCTTGAGACCTTTTCTGCAAAAATGAATCTGCACATCCTCATTCACCACTCCAGTTTCCGCCCTTTTGGTGGTTTCCTTCTTAAGTTTCCTAGTGGCAGTACTAGGACATCCATGCAATCAGCTGCATCAAAAGCAGCTAGGAATGAGGTCAGAAGGCAGCTTTATATTACTACATTTCTGCTTCCAGATTTTATTTTTTAAATAAATTATCAACCTGGGTGTAAGTAGCAGGACCAGAAAGTGAGCCAAACTCATGGAAATGGGATTTGATCTCTTCAGGAACACATAGATAAGCTTCTTTTTTCAAACAAGTGAGTAATTGTAAGAATATACTTCAGTGTAAGATAGCGAGAAGATGTAAAAACTTCTTTTTGAGAGAAGAAAGGATGTAATTGCTAAACTGCAAGTAAAAATTTCAAGAAACTTTGATCTTACAGCTCAAAGTGAAATAGGTCTACAACAATTCTCAAGAACTTGCTGTTCTCATCCCTAACAGGTGCTGTTTCACTCAACAAAACCTTCCACCAGAGTTCTGCTTCATGGGTAAAGCTATTGCTAGCTCCTCTACCTCTGCACAGCTTTTGCATCTGTAAGACGAGGATCTTAATCTTTACCTAGTTTGGGTGCTAAAAGATTCAGTTAATCGATGTCTGTAAAGCACTTCAGACCCTTAAATTGAAAGCTGTACAGAAATGCAAATTACTAGTAAATCCTCTGATACATTACAAAAATACAGCTGCCTTAACTCATCTAAACAAAACTCTCCAATGTAATAATGAAATTTCAAAACATTTACTACAATTCTTTCCTCCTCCTCCGTTTACTTTGTCCCAAGTGACACACAGTAATAACCTTCACCTCCCTCTAAAACTGAATGGAAAAAAATGGAACAAAAACTCCTTAGATATGAAAGACTAGTATTGAAACACCAACAAATCTGAAGGGTTTTTAAAAACATACAAATGAGCCAAAGCTACAGGACGTCAGTCCCTACCATTAAGGGTATTTAAGCCTTAATATTTAACTTGCTAATGAAGCAAACATAGAATAATTACTGTCAAGCACTTAACACATTTTAGTGAAGAAGATAGATAGAATTTGCTTTAGGAAAAAAACAGCAGTATCTGCTGCAGTGATGATTACAGAAATTCAGTACAAAATTCCCTGGGCTTTCTTTCACAGATTATGTTGAAACATGTTTTAGGATACCCTTCAATATTTTTTAAAGTTTATTTGAATGCAGTGCATTCAGCTTGTCTCTTTGAAAGAGTAAACAGTGAACATTTGCAATGTGCAGTCTTGATAAACAGAAATGAGACCAGAGAGGGGTAACAATCGCACTTCAAAAAAGATGGGTAACCCTCTTCATTTTTAAACAAAAAGATGAAGCTTGTTGCCAAGCATGCTTGGCTGAAGAACTAAGAATATCTTCTAGATCTTTCTGAGGTATACAAAAGAACAGTGCAGCTACAGCGGAATACACAAAATCAAATAACAAATCTTGAAAAATAGCCTGAGGAAATTAATCTCTCCCCTACATAGACGTATACTATCTTCATAGGCTGACAAAAACAAGCAGGAATACATGAAGCAATTGAAACAGAAGGTGATAAAAAGGTTAAAAATTGACAAGCTGCGCATAGCTTTGGTTATGTGGAGATTATCTTTTTCCTGCTACTAATTCTAAGAAAACTTAATTTGATTAGAACCGATACATACTTTCCAGGCATCCTGCATTAGGGCACAGTCAGCTTCCAAAATGCTTCTATAGTGGCAGCTTCAACAAAGCTGCCTGAGTACTCACCAGGATAGTATCAGTATGCTGGTTTTTTTGCTGTTCTAGCTCTATATTCCAACCACATTGTCTGGTTTTCTAAGTTACATTGGTAAGAAAAAGCTGCAAGAGTTCCTCCCTTGTAGGAATTTGCTGATCCCCAGGTTCTATAGCAATATACCTTGATCTTCTCTGTGTGACCTCAGTGCTATATGCACCAATGCAAAGGCCACGTGATTCAGAAAATGCATGAGGGAGGCAACTCATTCTTAGAAATGCTTATAATACCTATTTTGTGCGTATGGGCAGTTACACGTCTCAACAAATGAAATTGTAGAGAAGTAGCCTGATCAGATATTCAAATACTCCACAATGTATAGTGATTTCAGCAGAACAGTGCTCAATTACTATTGTTGTGTTTTGAGTTTACTGAACCTTTTCAGTAGTTATCCCAAACTTCTGCTCTGTCAAGTACACTCAGTTTCACCTAGTGAAATCTGAACACAAAGTGACTTTTCTAGTGGTGAAAAAATGGTTTGTGCCACTGATTTCCACCCAGCCTCTCTTGCAGCAGTGACTTCTTACTTAGAACAGGACTATGAGAAGTTAGTTCACTGTTGATTAACTGGAACATGACATTTTTCCTTGTCCATTACTCCTTCATGTCAGGAACATCTATTTCCATCCATTCTATAATTATTTTTCAATAAAAAAATCACTATATTGTATCATCATTTAATCTTTCTGAAAGTCAGTGGGCAGGTCACTCAAGGCAAAGCTCCAATGGACTGCCAGGCTTCCTTATTCAGAGAGGATATTCAAACTGTATGTAAAGGAGCATGGTAAATGTCTGTCTCAAAGAAATGAAGATGACGAATAGGTCAACCTTAATTTAGAGCTCACTGAAGACATCTTTAAAAATAGCTGTCTGCAGTTACAGAGTGCTACACCTCACCCATTTATTTAATGCCTACTCTCTGCAATATAAACCTAATTGCAGAAATGATCCATTCAGCACAACATAATTTAGGACTAAGAGATTGCATTGAGTTTTACGAGTTTTACAAAAGCCTCTGGGCCAGCTCCTGCTGGCTCCTACAGGTCTTCAGAAGAGGACCATTCATACCAACACTGCCAACAGGTGAAACATTGGTCAGTCCTGCTTCTGCTTGGCACATTGCTGTCCACAGTCTATTTTCATTGGCTGCAACCGGATTACAAAGGATCACAACTGATAGTAGATATGTAACCCTTCAGGCATATGCTGTGTCATTGGCTGTGGGCCACAGTGTCAGACCCACTACATCAAGCTGACATGTTCTGCTAACATAAATCATCTTGTATAATACCATTGTATCATGACCTGCCTAAGAAAAGGTAAAGAATTAATTGTCATTATCAAGCCAAAGGAATGCAAAACTTCGATTCCAGATACTGCTAATTAAAACAAAATTTTAAAACCTTCCTAAATAATGTCAATAAACATTGTTTCAATGGTTCTATTTAATATTTCACTTCTTTTATGTATGTATTTGTAGAATCTATACATATTACACCCAGGAAGGTACTCTGTGGAACAACTCCATCCCTTTGCTGCCTGAGGACCTGGTAGAAAAGATAAGAAAACCACAAGCAAGCTCAGGGAGCAAATTGTCTGACATCCCACTCTCCAATAGTGTATCCTCATAGTCATGATCTTTTCAGCAGCTATTATCAATATAATTATCAGTAATAACCAAACTGTTCCTTGTGGAGCCCTGCTATCAAGGATCCAAGATGCCCACAGACTGCTGGAACACCACAGAGCATGTTCTGCTCAGTTAACAAAGTCAGTGGTCTCTTCTCATCCATCAGCACTGCAGCGTAGGCTGCATCAGATGCAAAGGCAGTGAGTCCTCTGTATTCAGACCACGTCTTTGGCAAAGAGAGTAATTTTCTGTCTTATGTGGTCCATCTCCTGTTTTCACCTGTTCCTTTTTATCCTGCTGCGGCACTGCTTGCTGCTCTGAAGGACAGCTATCTGACCACTTGTTCAGCCACATGGTCACACACTCGGCAACAGCAATTCACCATTTTGGCAAGCTTGGAAACATTAGACCTCTTTAAACAAGTACTGCTGATCACACAACATACCACAGACACCATACTTCAGCAACAAGATCTTCCTTCTTTTCTGACACATAGGAATATTGCCACGGTGTTAAAGACTTGTACCTTTTGAGGGCATTAAGAGCAGTACACAGAGTACAAGAACAAGAGCCAGTGCATTTTTAAAAGTTTTGGAAGCTTCAATCTTACAGTTCTGCAGTACAGCAGTACCACTACCACCATTAGGCCATAAACTGTGCTGAATTCACAAGGCTTTACAAGTCCTGAGGCTTGTCAGCTGTGCTTTTTCTGAATATATCTTTGTTTCAATTGGAACAGTTGTGTTTGTGATTTCTCCGACTAGTTCAATACCTCTAATTTTTTTTTTTTTTACTTTGATTTATCTTTGAATAAGGATGGTTTTACGCAGATAGCTGTAAAAAGTGGTTACTCAATGTATAAGGAGATACTTACAAGACTAACATAAGGATGTAGTATGAAGAGATACTGGCCTGGTTTGACAGCAGGGGCCTTAAGAGATCTGTTCCTTAAAACACAGGATGTGGTATAGAGGAATTCAGCTATGGGATGGTAAGAGATGAGGCACAGACTCGGCACTAGTAAATATAAACAACTCAGCCATGATCAGCAACAAAATGCAGACCTGGACAAAACTGGGGTTAAAGGTATCTAAGAGAAAAAAGAAACAGTATCCAGTACATGTAAAATGCACCATACATACCATAAATCCAGATGTCTCATGGAGCTGCAAACCAAAAAACAAAAGGCAAAGGAGTAAAAGTGTGTTAGCAAATGTAGAAAAATGATCTCGAATGGTGGATCATAGACCAAGAAGATGGAGCCATCAACATGAACATCCTATTCTTCCTAGCACAGGACTACAACAGTTGACAACCCCACCAGAACCAAACCACTGACCTTAAGACACTAAGGAGCAGTGGAAGGGTTATCATAACTGCCCCAAACGGGGAGAAGCTAAAAAGTGTTTGTAAAGAAAATTAACTGCATTATTATTCTTTTTCCTGCAAGAGATCTAGACTACTAATGATTCTTGAATTAGACTGCTAAGTTTTCAACCATACTAACTTTAAAAAATCATGTATATATATTACTTATATATATACATAGATATATATACAAAAAATGTGCATGTCTTCATTGTCTGTAAAGATTCAGACTGTAACTGACTACAGATTCCATTTCTAAGGCAAACTTTCAACTAAAAACTATCTGTATTTGCTTACATTGCACCAATAGAGATGGAGGCAGACAAAAGACAGTAATGGAGCTACAGCAAGCCTAAATATGGAGCAAAACTGAGTAAGTCGGGGAACATGTCCTGACTCGTGGAAATTAGAAACATATGACAAAATAGAGCAGTGGACAATGGGTTCAATTATGAACAGAAAACTTTCATAGAAATAAGTTTTTCATTTGGTAGGATATTTGAGGACTCAAAAGTCAAATAGTTTAAAATTACTAGTTTTCTCATTACAATTCTCCCTGTCTCCTGTTGAGAACAGTTGAACACAGAGTATTCATATAATTTAGTTTCTTTCAAGTCACAAAAAAAATTAATTAGAAGACCTTTGCTTCCAATTGCTGTTATCTGTCTAGACAAATTGAATGATGAAACCTTCAGCTGAGAACTTTTTAATTCAAGTGCATGGTGAATTCATACAGTCAAACCCAAATATTCTCAAGTGGCTTCCTCTTTTCACATCTCCTGAAATGCAGTCATTCAGAATTGTCAGTTCTTCCCAAAAGTAGGGCAGAATTCATACATGCTAAAATTGTGTCTATTATTCAGTTTGCGGAAGTCACTGCTAGAAGGTTTCCTGTTTACAGCGTGGACATTTGTTGGTCTTTCTTCTTTAATTAACATAATTCCAAAAGTTCCATAACTAGTCAAATTTCTTGACAAGAAATACCAATAACCAGGCACTAATCCCAAAAAATTACAATGACTGTAAGAAACGGTCTTAAAACACATTATTCTGTGCCTGTAAACAGGAATTCCCTTATGGAATAAAACTAATGATTTGGTCCTATGTCAACATCTGATTATTCAGGGATATGAAAGGAGACTGGGAAATGATTCAGACAGAGCACAACATATATAAATCAGGCTACAGAATACATACACAGTACATTCTCCTGAAAAAGTACTTGTAATCAGATGACTGTAGAAAGTAAGTGCATAAAGACTAGAAGGCAGAATGCTACATAACGTCAGGTACTCCACTGCAGCCAAGCAAACTGAAAGAAAGGCTTGCATAACTCCCAGTTCAGATTAACTCACAAATAACCAAAAGTTAGCTGTAGTTCAGTACAGTGTTTCAACATGGTTAATACCACACTTTGAAGGACCTTTTCAATTAGCTAAATAGTAAGGACAGCTATGACTGTTTCTCTGATTTTTGCACAGGTTACATTAAAGATGACAAACATATGAGAAAAAAAGAGCTACGCATCTTGAAGGATACCAGTTATGAACTGGACTGTAACCCAGGAGATGTCAGTTCCATTCTCAACTTTGCTGATGATTTGCTGAATGATATTGAACAACTTAATTTTGGTTTCTGTGTTTCCCTAAATAGGTTTTACCCCTGTTGTTTATACAGAATTTAGCCATACAGGAATCATTCATGTCAGAACTGGCTCTTGTTACTTTTCATACAATGGGAAACACAATGGAAGCTGGTCTCAGTGGAGAGCATCTATGTACTTATGCCATAAACTATTCAACAGCTTAGATAATGGATCTTCTGTAGCCACTGCTTGCCCTACTTGCAAAATGCATCAGCTCTTTCCAACAACAGTCAGCATGTCCATTCTGTTGCAGCCAGGAAGGAAGAAAAAATCCTATTGAACACTGAGGAAGAAACAGAAAAGACCACTGATTTCCTGCTTCAAATCAAAGCCTTGGTGGTTGCACATGCTGCCAATCCACTGCTTGTCTTGGAGTTACTGGAGAGAAGTCTGACCCTCTGCTGGCTACTACCTAGTATGTCACTTCTCACAGTCACAGAAACAAGCCCAGAATTTGCTTCAAAGTTAAAAGCACTAAAAATACATTTCAAAAAAACACAATAAGAATAATTAATTATACTCCATTTCTCAACAAAAAAGTGCCATAAATTATGAATTAGCACCATACAAATCCAGACAAAATATAAACAATGATATTTCAAAACACACTTGAAATGAAGTCAAAAGTATTTCTAAGGCATTCAGTGCACACTGACAGTTTAGAACTATAAGAAATTTCTAAAACAATTATATTAGAATAGGTTACTTTAAGTGTCGATTGGTTATATGCTATTTCAGTGGAAAAATTATTATTAGAATTCTTATGCAATTTGAGTAGAACACATCAAGGTTGAATTCAAATGAAGAGTTCTGGATAAAATATCCGTGTAATCGGTTCCACTGCCAGTCATATACAGTGTGGCTTTGCTTTATAATCCATCGGATTTAACCATACTGCATTCCCTTTCTTCATTCTATCAAAGAAAAACTAACACTCTGAAGTAGAATGGAAACTGATTTTTAGTGGCACCATTGCAGGAAATGCATCATCTGTGGTGATTCATGGTGCACACTGCTGTAACCGCTGGGCTCTGCCTAGCAGGCTGCTGCTCCCTGAGAGCTCAGCGGGGGTTTCCCAGGGCCATGCCATCAGTCGCAGCCCGGAGTCCATTGAAGGGTAAAGGAGGTAGAGAAGGGTCTCTCATGAGGGTGGTAAGATGGCTTTATTCACACCTTGTCCTGGCGCCCTCGGAGGCAAAGAGAGAGACCCCGGGCTCTGGGTGCAGGGTGGTTTCGTCAGGGTCTCAAGGGTGGTCCCTGGGCAGGGCTGGGGTACAGGAGCCAATAGGGAGAAATGGAGGGAGCGGCCGGGGTAGGGCAGGGAACAGGGGGAACACGGCATCCCAGAATCAGGGGGTTAAGAGGTTACCACAGCACACTGTAGCTACCTGCTGGTGATACCTTAGCTATGATACGCCTTGACCCTTAGCAGACATTTGCTGTCATAATATTGCACCATTGTATCGATGCAAAGGCAGCACCTGATGACTTTCAACATAACATGTATGTGAAAAGAGGATCGATTTTATTATTATTGTTATTTTTTTTGCATTGTCCACTGGGCCCTTCTTCACTGCTTCACAGTTCGGGACATTGAAGTCACAAAGGTAATATACACCTAAATTGTTGTGAAATGAATGCCAATTAGCTCTTTAAAGCTACAAATTAACCACTGGGGGGAAAAAATGAAGAAAAATGTATACAACATATACCTGTATCAAATTACCTACAAGTAATCGTGTGATGACTACAAAGCTAATAATTTTCAGCAGAGATAATCACCAAGTGCATCCTGGTTATTTGCAACAGTTATGATTGCCACAGTAGCAACTGTAGAGAAAAGCCTTTGCACTTAGTAAGAATTCCTTACTAAGCTGTAGAGAAAAACACAGCTTCTCTGCTATTGGAGTGAGACATTTTTATCTACGTTTAACACAGTGAATAAATATTGAAATTCTGGAAGTGTCCTGAAGTACTTTTGATTAGCAGCAGAGAATGTATTTAATTTACTGGAGTCTGTTAAAGAATAAAATGAATGTGTACATAAAATGCATATAAATGTACATGACACATTTTATGTACAGAGATCTATACAATGTGTGACTACAGACATATAATATGAAGACAGAAATAGCAGTAAAACCAGCTGGTTTTAAAATAACAATGATTTCAGAAGCTATGCCAGTTGCAAATAATGACTATTAACATGTCACTGCATTAGACTTTGCTATTATCCAAACATAAGAAGTGAAATTCCTTCTAAATATTAAAATCATACTGATGGTATTTAATCTGTTTCTAATTCTGGTACAGTGAATCTACATATATTTTCTGTCTGGTCATATTACAAAGCTCTTTTTCTTTACACAGAAGGCATACATGAATATAAATAAGGCTACTGAACTATTGTTCCAGAAAACCTGACTATGCAACAGCTTAAAAAAAATTTCTAAAAATAGAAAATATGTACTATTGAGAATTGTGCTTTTCTCCTAATGTATAGACCTAGAAGCATCTTTCACAGTGCTTCTTGTAAAGTGCTTATGCTGTAAACAAACCTAAACAGTCTCATCCTGAAATGTATTCGAAACAGTTCCACATTGGTATTCCATATGGATCTTATTCAATGAGCAAAGCTTGACCCTTTGGTAATCAGCCTCTGCTGAAGTACAGGCAGGTTGACTTCTTTAGGAACAATTCCAAACTCTTTGTTTAGAATCACACATTCTCCTCTTTTGCTGAATAGTTCTTTGTTCCCTTCAGATAGCAGAGATACCTGGGGGAAAAAAAAATCCGTAGGTAGTTGGAAGTAAGAATTTCCCACTATTCACACTCACCAGGCATGGGATCAATCTTTGTGCTACCAGCAGAAAGCTGATGTATGAGCATGATGTAGAAGCCACGGAACCCCAAAAGTCTATCAAACGAAATGGTTTTAGTTCATAGTTTACAACAGTTTGATGCAGAAATCTCTCGGTGAAATTCTATCATTTATGCTACACACAGGGAATTAGTTTGTCTAATGATCCTCTGACTCAAAATTTATGGACTAGTCTGCGCAGCACACAAATAGAATTAGAGCAGCATGGTGCAAAGGTCTCCCACAGATAATCAATGAAGCCTGAATGCAACATAATGTATTTGTGGGACAGCTTTAACTTATGCTGCTGATGTAACATGTCCAGAGACTTCAGCACTATGGAGAACTAGTTGAAAGCAAGTCTTTAGCAGCACTTCTTTCACCTTTTCTAATTTCTCTTCAGCCTGCTACATAGAAAATTAGCACAGGAAGTGATGGAGCAGCATCTGTCAGCTTTATATTGGTGAAACATGTCTCATGATCAAGATATAATACATTGTTACAATTATGCTATGAAAATATGATGAAAGCTTTCTCCTAATCAATGCTGTGAAAAAGTAAAACAGGTTGTTTTGGTTTTGTCTCAAAACTCTACCAGTCTCCAATCCAAGTGTAAGACCTCTTCTGAAATTTTCTCAGACTACTTGCATACAATTTGTATAACTCAGATAAATAAAGACCTTCCAAACATTCCTCTTATTTATGTGGTCCCTCGAGAAGCAGTGTTATTTTGATTACTGAAGTACTGAAGAATATCGAAGTATACCAGGAATGAAGAAAGGAAAAATATGAAAACTAGTTTGTAGCTTTGCATGCACACTTCAACAAAGGTAGATAGAAATTCCTAAGCTGAAAGATTGTTATTAAAGTTGTAAAGTCAAGTGCACTTAAGGAAAAACAAAACATAGAGTAAAGGCTGACAGCAAACTTCCATTCAGCATGCTACATGGATAACATAATCATTGCTGTGCAAAAATTAGAATCACAGAATGGTTGTGACTGGAAAAGGCCTTTAAAGATCGTGTAGGCCAATGCTCCTGCCATGGGCAGGGAAGACTTTCATTAGACCAGGTTCTCAAAACCTCTTCCAACCTGACCTTGAACACTACCAGGGATAGGGCATCCACAACTTCTCTGGGCAACCTGTTTCAGTGTCTCACCACTGTCACCACAAAAAACTTTTTCCTTATGTCCAATCTAAATCTACAGCTTTAAGTTTAAAACTGCTGCCCCTTATGCTGTTGCTACAGGCCCTGGTAAAAAAATTTCTTTTATAAACCCTTTTTAAGTATTGAAAGGCTACAATAATTTCTCCCTGGATCCCCTTTTGTCTGAGCTTTTGAACCTGGCTCCTGTTCTACGTGCCTACCCTGTCTACCACCTGCCCTTACTGCAAACCGTTCTCTCTTCTCTTGGTCAGATCTCCCACAGGTGGTTCTTCCTTCTGCCCATACCAATCTCCTTTTCAGAATTCCTGTATTCCATCTCCTGTTGTTCTTGGCTCTGTATTAGATGTATGCTCATTTCCTAGCTTCTGTCTCATCAGTTGTTGCTTAGCAGTTCTTTGCCCAAGCATTACCTTAAGATGATGAGACAGACTCTGTTCTGATGTCTAGACTTGACCTGACAATATTTCAGTACTCTATTAAGGCTACTGTTAAGCATATACCTACTACTGTGGGGTTTTTCTGAAATTATGACACGGGCACAGATTTGTTAAGTGAAGGATGAAATTCATGCCTCTGAGGGGAAAAAAAAAAAAAAAAAAAAGAAGAAAGGTATTTTCCCGGCCAAATCTTAAATCCTTGCTATAACACACAAGTTAATAAAGATTAAAATTACTAGGATGTTTTTAATATGGGCAAGCAAGGTGGGCCAAAGTTTCTTATCTTCAGTGCCTTCATTCAGTGCTGTAAAAGCTAAAATCTTTCCGTTCCTTCCATGGCACAGATTTCTAGAACTGTAGGACTCCTCAAAAACATGGAAAACTCAGGAGATTGAGAGGATTTATAGATACAATGTCACAGTAAGATAAACAGTTATTCCTTCTTTTTATATAATTTTCCCATGATTTGTCTTAGTAAAAGCTTTCTAATTAACTTTCAAAACTGGAGTTGATGCTATGATGAGGCCTAAAAATTATCTTTATGGAGTATCATGTCAGAAATATGAAGATTTCCCTTATCAGTAAATGGATGTTCTGCTACAAAAAGGGAGTATTCAAGGACAAAGCACACAACCACAATACTCAGAGGAAAACTGTGCCTGTTAGTACTATTCTGACATCTTGGAATAGCTTTTGTTCTGTCTTGCACCGCTATATCAAAACACCCACCTACATAACTCTGTGCAATTCCTCCTCTAGTCATAGTTATTAAGGAGATCTTGAAACGGGTACAAAAGAATTTTTCTTTGTATGGCCCTGATTTCTGAACGCTGAGGTCAATTTCATCTTCCATTTCTTCCCAAACTTTCAGATTTTCTTTTATTTAGTCTAACAGTTCCCAAAATGCCTTTCAACATCAACTTGCTATGACATGGAAGGATATTACATTTTTATCAGCTAAATGGCCCCAGCTGGACCAAACCATTAAAGCCTCAAAAAAACCCCCAACCGACCAAAAAAACCCAAACCAAAACAACTAAAAAAACTCCACAACTCTCCCCCAGAAAAAACCTCAAGCCAAACCAAGCAAAAAAACCCAAACCAAACCAACTTCCCCTTGACTTCAACTGAAAGTGTTCACAGCAGCTGTATAAGAATGCTTGCACAAGAATGATTCCAGACTACACTGAGCTTTCTGAACCAGCTTATGTAGGAAGGTACCTTCTCATTTGATGTTGACAGAGTTTGTCTTTGCTCTATGCAGGAATTCTGCCATGCAGACATCTCAGACGCACAGTTGTTCTCAAATATTTTCAACAAACTGGTAGAAAGACCTGCTTCAGAATTGCAAGAACAATCCCATCTTATCTTGGCAAAACACGTCTGTGATGACAGATGCTTCTACTCAAAGATGGAGTGCTCATAGAACAATGTCTGAGAACTCAGGGCATATGATCTCTGTAAGGGATCAGAGCCATCTGCCTGCTGTTGAAAACAGTCACTCCCACAGTCCAAATGCTGACTGACAGCTTCATAAACATGCACTTTTTCTACAGGCAGTGTGGACTTCAGGCATTTCTAGTGTCAGGAGACCACATAATTTTGTGTACATCACTCAACTGTATCAATGACTTGGTACCTACCAGTCAGCCTAAATTCAGGCCACATACTCTTTCATTTTTTCCAACAAGAGGTGAAATGCACCTTTCTACTTATCTCATTGCTAAAGACAATCTTCAGCTTGAGTGAAGGAAGAGGTTTTGCATCAATGGCAATCCTACCACATGATCAGGTTATTCTGGTACTTGCACCAGATGGATCCCCAGGATCACTTCTCTGTTCTACACCACACAATGTCATGAATCACAGCCAGGTTATCTTTTATACCTAGCAGTACTAATACGAGCCAAGTCTAGCAGTCTTGATGCTAACTAGTTGCTAAAGAGCAATAAACAGTTTCTTCTACAGTCGTTATCATTCTGACTCACAGGAAAAACAAGCCTAAAATAAAAAAAATTAAAGACTAACTTACTAACCAAAGTGGGAAAAATGTCTTGTTATGGTACTGTGATACCAGGAAAAAAAATAAAATTCTCTTTGTCATTAGCTTACTATTCACCCATGAAATAACCAGAACATTTCTGCAATTCTCTAGAAATACAGTTAGCAATAAGTTTTTCTCACCTGACCATTTGATTTTGACGTGAAGAGCTGGTAATACCCTAGAATCCAAAGCACATATTTTTTCCTAGTTTATAAATCATCATTTCTGTAGATTTTGACCATTATCATGAAGCCTGGACACGTATCTTCTGAATGCAGCCTATATCTGTGCAGCTGTAACAACTTGGTTAAAATTATGTTTCTAGCAAGTGTGAAAAGTCACAGTGTGACAATTGCCATGTGCAGCAGGGAACCCTATCTAGCAAGTGCCTTTTAATCCATCTCTTGGCCAAATGTTTGTCATTGGAACTCTCTATATTCATCCATGTGACAAATATTAGTCACTGTCTAATGCCAGGAGCTGAATTAAATTAAAGCTAGGATCAATTGCTACACCAGGTTTTCATGTTGCTTCTAATTTCTGTAGGAGCTGTGGCTTAGGAAAGATAGGCCAATACTGCCTCTTAGTGGAAGGACAGCTGACTCAAAAGGTGAAGTGAATGCTGGTCTGTGGAAATATACTGGAATACTTCAAGTGCCACACAGACCTTCAGCTGGCAGCCATCAGAACTGCAAGGGGGTAAATGAAAGACTGTTGCAGTCAAAAATGTTTAGTGATGATGATGATGATAATAATAGTAATAATAGTAAAATAATAATAATAGTAAAAAGTACTTCTGAGCTTTGGCAAACTTCTTTACCTCCTTGGGGAAAAGTACAATTCAACAGAACGCTGGTAGGACTTGCTGGCCAAAGCAATCTTCTTTTGCATGTGTGAGAACTAGGAATCTACATGGACAACCATTTGGAAGAAGAAAACAATTAACAGATACCCGGCAACATTAGTGGAAATGGTTCCAGGTGAGAATTAAAAGGAGCAGAATGTCTTAAATCACCTAGATTTCACCAAGTCAAAAGACCTACTTTAGATTCCAGGAGTGTTGGAGCTGCGCACTGTCATTTATTGTCTAGTTAGGTATGTTATAGAACATTAAAAAACCATTAACTAAACTAAGCACAAATTTTAATCTGTTAGTCATCTAACACAATTAAAGAGGTACACTAACGTTGAAGAATACTTAATTAACATGGTAAAAATTTGCAGGCAGAAAAAGCTCCACTAATGCATTTCTATTTTCAAATTATGGACCATAGACCAAATACAAATGAGGGCTGCCTCAAACAGGCACAGTCCAGAATTTGCTGTCATTCCTGAGCTATATAATCCTTCTGTGAATAATACCATAAGATATTCTTTGAGTAGTTAAAAATGTATAGCTATCATTACAGCCAGACTTGACAGTTTTCCTCTTCATGAAATAGCTCTTTCTAACTACAAAATTTGTTGCTTCTCTATTTCTAAAATTTCAATAACAATGGAATAAATTTCACTGAAGAAAGCTGAGAAAATTATATGTGACAGCATATCAATATATGCATTTGATTATGAACTCTGTTTCCTTCTAGTCTTACTTGCACTGTAACCATTTTTCTTCCTACAAAACAAATGTTGAAGCATTTCTCACAAACAGACGTAGTCATTTGAGCTTGTATGGTTTTGGCTGGGATGGAGTTAAATTTCTTCATAGTAATTTGTATGCTGCTATGCTTTGGATTTGTGCTGAAAATGGTGTTGACAACATATCAGTGTTTTAGTTATTGCTGAACAACACTTACACAGCACAGGGGCCTTTTTTGCATCTTTTCACCACCCCACCACTGAGTAGGCCGGGAGTGCACAAGAAGCTGGGAGGGGATACAGCTAGGACAGCTGACCCCAACTGACCAAAGGGATATTCTACACCATATGGCATCATGCTGTGCAATAAAAGCTGGAGGAAAGAAGAGGGAAGGGCAGGGTGGAACATTTGGATTTATGGCACTTGTCTTCCCAAGTAATCGTGAGATGTGATGGAGTCCTGCTTTCCTGGAAATGGCTAAGCACATGCCTGCTATTGGAAAGCAGAGAAGGAATTACCTCCTTTGCATTGCCTGCAGGCGCAGATTCTGCTGTACCTATAAACTGTCTTTATCTCAAGCCAAGAGCTTTTCCACTTTTATTCTTCCAATTCTCTTCCCTGTCCCAGTGCAGGGGAGTGAGAGAGTAGTTGTGTGGTACTGAGGCTGACCATGGAAGAGGAACCACAACAGAGCTACAGCATTCAGCTGAACACAACTCCTATCACTGATGGCTGCATTTTTTCTTATAACTGAGTTTCTGTTTGGATTAAGTCTCTTCAAGCAATTTTAAAAACAGATTTCTGTGTGAATTTGGGTATTACATGTGTACTTTAATATAAAAAAGCAGGATGAAATTTTGAAACTGGTATTCACTGCCATATTCATAAATAGCCTCACAAACAAGGAGCTGGCCTCTTATGCAGTATAATATTAAATCAGAAGGCAGAAAAGAGAGAGAGGCACAACGGTTGTGAACAGAATAATTTTGAAACATTACAGGGTTTTTTTATGCATGTTTACCAAATTTCTATATAAATAAGTAATACAATTGGAGTGCTGAGTAATTTCAGGAGATTAGTGATAAATGGGCACAAGTTGCTTATTCAAGATAAAGCTGAGGGTCATTATCCTCAGCTGGTCATTAATCCCCATGAAATGACTGGTATTGAGATAGTAATTACTACTATAATGAAAATGGGGGGAAAAAAGCAGCATGACATTTTTCTTATGAAGCTGTCAGTTTCTAAAAAATTCATGTTTCTCTCATCACCCGATCAAGTTGCTTAAATCATTTTTAACTCTTTGTACAGTTTATTTGTCCTACTACCATTTTCGTGTCATCACCTCACTTAAGGTTCCCATCTTACATTCTTGGAATTTCAGAAGGGCACAGCAAGGGGCAAAAGTGATGGGAAAGAAAGACATAGCACATAAATTTCCCCAAACCAGAAAATAAATAAAACATATTTTCAGAATTTTCTCTATAAAGTGTGTTTCACAATGAGGTAGAAGATTGCATTATGATGTTATCTAGCTGTTTATTCTGCATTTAATAGTGCTTTTAGCCATAGTACACATCCCAAATCTTTGTTCCAAACCAGGATTCACCTTGTAGCCTTACAATATATGGAACTGATGTCAATGTCAACTTGGTCAGAAAACATGAAGAAACTTGGCCCTAAAACAAAAAACATCTTTAAACATTTGCAATTTTGCAAATCAAGTTTGTGGTGTTTTGATGTGTCTTCTAAGGAGTTTTGAGCCCTTGAAGTTCTTTTCCTTCTCATTTCTACTAGAAAAGCTAGAAACATAGTATGAGCTGAAGGGAAGGCAATTTGTTCCCTGCTAGAAGCACTGTCATTCTGTTTCCACTGCAAAAGACCCACACATGCTGCATCATTACAACTTAGAAAATGAAAAACTCAATCTAAACTAAAAGCTTTTAACATAACATAAGTAAGTTTAAAAATAGTATTGCCCTATATATTGCTAGAGCAAACAAGAAAGAGATATTCATTACTCTTACTACTTTTTTCTGAAGCTCTTCTGTGAACACTTTTCTAAGAAGTGGATGTCAGGAAAGCCACAGGATGGATTGAAGTTCTGCTGGAAAACTTGCAGTTGCTTCTAAAATGTCTCACTGTATGTAGAGAGGAAGTAGAGCCAGGCTCAAAACAGCTTTAGGCAAGAATGGCTCATGGGATGTTGCTGTGAGGGCTGCAAACCAATTACTTTGTGATGAAATAAAACCAGATAATGGTGGACACCGATAAGTGACTTGCCGTGCAGCTCAGGAAACTGATTTGCTCTTCTAGCTTACTTATGTTGTTTGGAGAGTTTGAGGTGAAGCCTAATGATTTGTGTCTGCTAGCCAAATGAATCATTCAATACTGGACAGCTATCAAAAATGGACTCTGGCTATTTGGAGAGAGTGTGAGCAGCGAATAATAAAAAAAAAATTGCTAAGTTCTGAAAGCTCTGAATGGCACTGAGCAGAACACACTTCAGAAAACAGCAAGTTCTCTGGAAATATAGACATGTGTTTGACAGCCAAGGCTAAAGCATGGCCTGTTAGTTTTCTGGAGGAAAAAATATAAGTTATTTGGGAGTAGAACATTGCCTGGGAAACAATGTTATAGTTACAGGGGAACCAAACATAATTGTGCATCACAGCAAATAATAGGATTCAAAAGTGTCCTAGGTTTGCATGGACAGGTTTTGGGGGGTGGGGGGGCGGGCTACTGGAGTGGATTCCATGAGAAGCTGCCAGAAGCTTCCCCCATGTCTGACAGAGCCAATGCCAGCGGGCTCCAGGACTGCTGCTGGCCAAGGCTGAGCCAATCAGAGATGGTGAAAATGCCTCTGTGACAAGAGATTAAAGAAGGAAAAAAAGTTATTGTTCAGATTTAGTTGTGCTCAGAGAAGAGCAGGGTGAGAGGAATATGTGAGAACAACAACTCTGCAGACACCAAGGTCAGTGAAGAAGGAGGGGCAGGAGGTGCTCCAGGTGCTGGAGCCGAGCTTCCCCTGCAGCCTGTGGTGAAGTCCATAGGGAAGCAGCTGTGCCCCTGCAGCTCACAGAGATCAGTGGGAGTGCAGAGATCCCCCTGGAGCCTGTGGGGGAGATCCACACTGGAGCTGGTGGAGGATGCCTGAGAGGAGGCTGTAAACCCATGGGAGGCCTATGCTGTAATAGGCTCCTGGCAGGGACCTGAAGACCCATGGAGAGAGGAGCCCAGACTGGAGCAGGTTTCCTGAAAGGACTTGTGACTCTGTGGGGGACCCATGCTGGAGCAGGCTGTTCTTGAAGGACTGCACCCCATGGAAAAGTGACCCACATTGGGGCAGTTCATGAAGAGCTATATCCCATGGGAAGAACTCAGGCTGGAGAAGTTTGTGGGGAACTGTCTCCTGTGAGAGCAACCCCACACTGAAGCAGGGGAAGGACTCCTCTCTCTGAACAGTGGCAGGAACAACCTGTGATGAACTGACTATAACCCCCATTCCCTGTCTCTCTGCACCACTTTAGGGGAGGAGATAGAGCTCGGGAAAGAGAGCTCTCTCCGGGGAGTGGTGGAGGTATTTTTAAGATTTGTTTTGCTTCTCATTATCCTGCTCTGATTCTGATCAGTAATAAATTCAGCTAATATTCTCAAGTCGAGTCTCTTCTGCCTGTGACATGAATTGGTGAGTGATGCCTCCCTGTCCTTATCTCAATTCATGAACCTTTGTTATATTTTCTTTCCCCCACCCCGTTGTGGAGGGGAGTGACAGAGCAGCTGTGGTGGGTACTTGGCATCCAGCCAGGGTCAATCCACCATAAAAAGCATAGTAAAAAACCAAATTGCTGGTGACAGGCCAACAACAGGGTTGCAGTAAGACTGTCTTGTATCTGCCAGCAAAAGCCAGGACATGCTATAGTGATACATATGCAGTGGAGTTGGGCAAAATCTGCAATAGCTGTTACATGCACACCATTAACAAATCTAAGCAATTAAAATTAAAAAAAAAAAAAGCAAACCCAACCATATCTAGACAACATACAACTTAGCTTCTGAGGAGATTCATATCTATGAGATTTCACTCCATTCCTCCAAAATTCACTCCAAAATCAATTTTGTCTTTGCTACAAGTCCCATGAAGAAAACACAGATCAGCACTGATTGTGGATAACATACTACCAGTGCTGCTAAAGAAGTTGCGTGACCCAGGGGAAACGCAATGTGCTTTCCAATTTCCCAGTGCTGCTGTGAAAATCAAAGACATAGCACATCCACCAGTGTGATTAAGGATGAATGTCCACTGGCCTTCTCCAGACCCTACATATGTGTGCAAATGTACTGCCTGGTCTTTCACGCGTTTCCTTCCACAGGATAAACACAGCATCGAGAAGAATTCCTTATACTACACTGTCATCCCATGTAGCTATGAAGAATATTCTTTTATGTCTCCTTTAAAATAACATTTTTAAAGATTTAGAATCTTAAGTTAGTTTTCTGCAGAAGAGCTACTCTCTAAGGAATTCCAGCACAGCAGGAAAAAAAAGTAGTCCTGAATAAATCAGCAAAAAAGACTGTTTATTATTTCACTGCTGTTAGTCCCATGTGCGTTTCTATGGCACTCGTATGTTGAAAGTACCAGCATATGTGCCTGCAATCTTGAAGCATGCTCTACATTTCAGCAATTACATTTACTGCAATAGGACCCAAGGGAATGAAATGAAGTTGCACTGGGGGAAGTTCAGATTGGACATCAGGAAAAGGTTCCTCACTGGTACTGGCTCCCCAGGCAAGTGATCACAGCACCAAGCCTGTCTGAGTTCAAGGAGTGTCTGGATGATGCTCTTGGTCATATAGTTTAGTTTCAGGAAGTCCTGTGGCAGGGACTTGGATTCAATCCTTATGTGTCCTTTCAAAATGGGATACACTATCACTGATTTCCTTTAATAGATACCTTATCTCTGTAGTAGTTCTTGTAAAACACTGAAATACATATTCAGCATACACCTCCTTCATTGCAGTTAATTAAAGTAAGACACTTTTTATTAGTCTGTTTGTGAGATGAATGCCTATACTACTACAACACATTTGTACATTTATAACAGGACATGGTAGACCTTGATGTCTTTTTTTTTTTTAATAAGTTGTGCAATATTTTTTCTACGGCATCAAATCCTGGGAGCTTGTCATTAGGGCAAAAATTTTGAGATACTTGAAAACATTTATAAAGAAGTTTGTTAGACCTCATGGCTGAAAAAGTAATTTGTAAACATAATTCAAGTACACCCTAAAGGTTTAAAGATTAAACCATTATTTTATTTTGGGAGTGCTGAATCAAGATTTCCAATTCTTTGAGCTGGCAGCTGCAAGACACTTGCAAGCTGAAATACCAATTTAATGAGTAGCCTATAGAAATATTCAGACTACCATTAGAAAATTTTCAAACTTGAATCATACTAAAAACTTTGCAGAGATAAAAAATAACTGAAAAATACTGCTGAGGCACCAGGAACTATAAATTTTTAAAACCTCTTAATACTTATATTAGCGAGGGCAAGGGGTGGGGACAGTTTGTTCGTTTGTTTTCAAAAACCTAACTGCAGTCTCCCAGACTTTAAAATGGTGACTAATGTAAAGACAAGAACAGACTTACTCAATTAAAGTAGTTAATGTTTTTTTGCACTAAGGATTATTTGAGATGACAAACAATAGGACAGCAGGTGAAAAATATAACAAATGCTAGGCTTATAATGACATATTTCTTATATTTTCTTTCTTGTGTCAAAATTTTCCTGCAGGAAAGATACACTATCTTGAGGACAAAGCATCTACCTAGTTTCAAAGACCACTGCATTTTTTCATCCCCTGCTCTTTTGTGCTAGTAAACACATTGGTTTTTGTGCTGTACTCAAATATTTTGCTAAATATATCAGCTTTATCCTTTAAACCCTGTAATGACAGAGTATTGAAATAAAATATACTTCTATGTAACGAACCTTTTGTTCAGGTGTGGGTTTATGTGGGAAAAAAAAGTGAGGAAATTGTGGCCAAAAAAAGCTGCCTAGATTAGCTAATAAATCCCACATACATTTCTTCCAGTCCAAGCATCCACGTATTATAATAAACCACATACTGCACTAAGTTTAAAGTGAATTGCAGTCACGTAAACAGGAAGACAATACATTTGGGTTTAGCACATCATAATTAACTTTTTCTTTTTAAATTGGCTAGACTGACCTGTTAAAGAGAAACTGTAATAACCACTTTCCACTAGAACCTCTTCAATTAGAGTCTACAAGTTAAAAGAACTTAATTTCAGTGAATTATTTTCATTAAAAGTAATAAATGAAAACATATAGGTACATATTCGGCTTACCTGCAACTGCTGATATGTCATCCCTTCTGCCATGCCAGAAGTGCCAAGGATGCCTTAAAGTGAAAGGCAAGTAATGTTATACTATTGAATTTGGGATTTATGCTCCCCTATCAGTTTCTTAGCAATTCCACTACAAACATAATGACAGAGATGCTTCATGATCAGTAACTCCCACTGAGTACAATGACCCCCTGACAAGGTGGGGTCATTTTATGGCATGATATGAACGTTTGATGCACACACATTATGGAAGTATTCTAGCCAATGAAAAATAATTTTAAGACTTTATGTAACAGAACTCAGAAGTGCAACTCTCTTATTTTTTTCCACTTACAGTGGAAATTTACAGTGGAAAGGGCACACAGCCAGCAGCAATTTGTGAGGACAAAAGTATTGTCTGCAGGTTAAGAGATTCAAAAATTAAAGATAATGAGCATCTCAACAAATTGCATTATCGTCTCCAGGAACAAAATAATGCTCATATTTAAACTGATTGTTAGGGACTCATTTCCTACTCAAATATCACCCTTGACACTTAGTATTAATTTTGGTTTTTGCAATAAGCTGTGGAACAGATATGCTATTTTCAACACAAAGGCAATCAAAACGAAAGCTTCTCACTCTACTCTCTGGCACCACAGATTTTAATGTTACTGTATCCTCTAGTCCATGGATTGCAACATAGCTTTTTCTGTATTTAGAAGAATGTAAATGGCACAATGACATTTACGCTCTTCTTTGTGCACATTTCCTTTATGTCCATTGCACAAAAAAGCACATGATAAAAAAGTCTCTGAACCAGGAATTGTAGTTCCCCACCCCAGATGACGCCACAGCTGGTAGGTTTAATTATACATGGTGTTTATGATTCATCTTGCTGAGTATCACTAGTCCAAAGTATAATGCAGTGGTAAGCTGCATTTCTTACCATGAATTAAACAAAACAAAACAAAAAACAACCAACCAAACAAAAACCCCAAACCAAAAAACACCAGACCAGAAAATCAGAATAATCAACGTAACTTTATTGCCTTTAAAGACTGATCTTGGAGTAGCAATTCCTTCTGCTTTGATACCATACACTTTATTAGAAATATATATGCCACTATAGAAGTTTATCATGTTTTGTTTACCTTTTCTATCATCTGGAAGCAACATATTTCCACCTGAAGAAAGATGTACCCCATGCCAATCTGCTGTGAAGATGTTGGGTTCAATCAATTCAGGAGAACCTTGCAGCAGCTAGGAAAAAAAAAAAAAGAGAAAAAGGAAAAGAGATACCTGAAATCTCCAACCTTCCCAATTTCCAAAACTTCAGACTTCTAGGAGGCAGCTTACTCTTTTCTATGTTTCCCAGTGCAATCAAAATCAAAAAGTCAAAAGAAATTTCAGGCCTTTTTAGATTAATGAAAAACTGGTGAACACAATTATGAACATCCTACCTTCTTCTCTCTAGAAACACAGAACATCGCAAGCTGCATTTAGTATAAAGCACTGAATTCTCCAGATGATCTGAATAAAATGTAAAACTATACATTAGTGTGAAGATGAACAGGAAAGTGTATTTCTTGAACCCATGAGAGAAGCAGCTGATGACTCTGGTTTTTAAAATTGTGGCTTCAAGTGAAATTGTTAGCCCATATTCAAGTGATATAATTCCCATTAAAGGGATCCCAGCACTCTTGAAAACTCAAGGTCAGTTCAGCTACTTGATTATATGAGCAATGATACTGACATTAAACTTAAAAACATCTAGTTTTGAAAATATCCACTGGTAACCACTCTGACAGGACTATCCACATGTACAGGAGAGAAATTCCAGTCACGCATTTCTGCAGCATGGTAACACTTCACTCTTATGGAAACAGACGAATTTCTGTTGTTGGAAGACCTTTACCCCACCACTGATCAGTGAAGGAATCTTTTCATCTGTAAATCTAATTAGGTTTTCTACTATAGCATAGTTAAAATCCCATTATTTTAAAATGTTATTTCCAGAAATTGTACAATCTCATAACAACATTTGCTGTAAGAATTCAACCTAATTCTTTCCTCTATTTAGGTTTCTCTCACTACCTCCAAATGATATCCATGTCACCCAGTACATTTACAGTGTTGTTTTTGGTAAATTATGTAACATTTATAGTTATCAATTCTCCATCCTTCTAACTGCACTTTTTGTTGTCACTTTCTATTAATAGAATATGACTATTTCCTTTAAGGTACAATGCCCAGAATTGCATTCAATATTTCAAACATTTTCAATTTACTACCATTTACTTTTTAAATAGAGTATTTCTTCCCTTTTCTGCAGGTTTAAATCTAATAGTTTTGAAGCTAACACAGTTTTACTGTTGATAGCATTTACAAAAAACTTCCTTTATTTCTGAACACCAGAAAATTAGGTTAATTTTATAAAAAATACTTGATTTTTCTTATCGTATTTTTGGGTATCCTTTTCTGAGAACATCAACTCAATACACAATGAGCAGGTATTTCTTAGATTTAGTGTTATGGCTGAAATACAGGAATTGTTTAATGTAAATCCCAAGTTGGTTTATAGGATAGCACGAAACTGATAGCTCAGAAAGAAGCATCTTTAACTACCTTTCTAATGTACTACCAATGTGCCACCTTCCAGGAAGTTTTAGAATCTCAGGTTTATTATTACAGAAGCAAAGGGAGGATCCAGCATTTGGGGTCATCTGTTTTGTAGCAAACAATGACATAGAAGCTTCCATAATTCAGTGGAAGTAGGTGATAATCAAATTAACTCACAGAGGAGAATTATGTGTATGATAATAAGTCACCACAGTCATCAAATTCTAGGTACAATAATATATCTAAAAACTGCTTTATCATCAATTAATAAATGAAATATCTTAGCTTCAGTTTCCCACACTACACAGATGCCAAGGAAGTACACTTATATTTTTGTGCTACTAATATCAATACATGATTGAATAGAAAGAGAGACAAACTTGGCCACAAGTAGTAAATGGTATACCACACATTTTTGATTTCTGATTTCAGATTACAAGGATTGCTCTGCTGACTGAGAGGGATTTCTTGAATCTCTCAATGATTCTCCTTTTCAAGTTGCATTGCAAAGCTGGAGGAAGCTACATGAAACAAAGAAACATGTTTCCATCATTCAGTTACGGAGGCCATAAAAATGACCCATTCAGAAGTGCCATTATTGAAAAATGTAGCTACACTGCAAAAGGAAACATTGATATCTAGTAGCATGGTGAAAAACAACAGTGCAAGACTTGATTTAGTGGCATCTTATAATAATGCTCCTTCGTTTGCCCACTTTCTTAGGCTTGGCTTATCATACAACTCAGTTCCTCTAGCCTTGAAGGTAAACATCATTCTAAGCCCACCACTAGTAACACCAGGTTTGCCTCCCTGATCAAAGTGCTAGTATTTGAGACATTTTTCTACAGATGAAGCACACAGAACATTAGACTAGATTTCATGTTGGCTATAAAGAGTCACTCCATCTGAAATGAATGGAATATCAAGAAGCTTAGCCCATCATTCAACGTGCATAGAATGGTTTCAACAGGCTCTTTTAAGGTACTTATGGGTCTTAATACAATTCAGAGCATCCCTTTTGCTCGAAGCTTCCTGAGGGAGGCAATTTACCTTTTACTTGTCTATAAAGCTTAACTGATTCAGTATACTTTCTCCTCCTTCATCTTTTTGGTTGAAAAAGAACACATTTTTCATCTATATTACAAAAAACAAACAAAAAACCAACCAAGCAAAAAACAACACCAAAAACCCAAACAAAACACCCACAAATCCTACTCTATTGTCCTTAAAGTCTTCAATAGAGAGTCCAAAGAACGTGTTTTCCTTTAAAATAATTTTTATGCTCCAACAGTAAATGTACAGTTTCAGCTGTTGGTCACTGCAATGACAACAACCCAGTCTGACAACCATTCTATGGTATGTTACTAGCCTTTTGAAGTTATCTTCTATGCTGATTTTGTATAGTTGCTTATACCTGCAGACACTGTTTGAAAAGCTGTGATTTTCTACCATATAGGATACTCTTTACAATCACTTCATTGATGTAAATTTATAAAGTTACACTCCACTAAATACAGGAAGTTTTTGACTACTTAGGGAGGGGCTGACCACTAATTATTCATATTCATACACCGACATAGCACATATTGTAAAGACATTTATCCCTCCGGAACAAATTACTGCTCTTAGACAGCTATAAATCCAGAATGGTTTTTATTGGCCTCACAGGAGTCCCGATTTGCTCTGACAAACCAGGGATCAAAGTCACATGCTAAGCACAAAAGACTTCACCAGACAGCTGGTGGCATACAGATTTTTTTGTTACAGACAGATACAACTCTTTTTTCATGCAGAAAAGGCCTTACACATCTGCTTTAAGCCAGAAGTTGAATGTTCCTTAGCCTATAAGCAAGTAAAAAAAACGATGCTTTATGAAAGGCCGACCACATATTCTGTGGATAACATACCACTGCAATCAACTGTGTGCAGTCAATGTACCATGGAGATACTGGGATATTCTGAAGGAGAAGTGGTAAAGAACAAGTCCAGTGCTTGAGAAACTTGGAGTTGCCTCAGGCACTAGTGTTCAATTTTAGATTTTGTTTTAATGAAATCAGTTGTCAGATCAGTTAAAAAAAAAAAAAAAAAAGCCAAGGATTTACATAATGCTTTTTAAAAAGCTTTCTCTTACATTGTTTTCCAGAGATCACTCTGATTCTTGTTCCCATGGAAACGGAAGGCTGCTGGCAGCCAAGAACTAACAGGCAAAAACTCTCCCTTGCAAACTTCAGTTTAGAACTGTCAGCTGGAATATGTAACAGAGTTTAAAAAAACAGCTATGTATTATAAAAAACACTCGACCTCAGATTTGTAAGAACATAAACAAGTGCAAAAGAGGCATATGGAAACAGTAAACAAGTACAGGTATGGATTCTGGTTTCTCTGAAACCAGAGAAAAGCTGTTGCTACTGCTTCAGTGGTCAATTCTGAGCCAGTTTTTGAGTTGCTGTTAGTTCTTAGTTCTTGAGCATCCACATTACAATAACTCGTATTAATTAGTAGGCCACTTGAGAAAACTTTCTTGAACAGCAAGGATAGGCTCACTAATGAGCAGCTTGGACATACTCCTAACATACCATGTAAGAGCTGAACTGCCTTATTTCTGGTGATAGGAGAAGGATATGATTTCCATTATTTTAAATAATGTTTGTTTCCTTTGTCTCTGATAATTTAATTCTTGTATTACCTGTTTTGATAAGCTTGACAATTAAAAAAAAAAAAAAAACCAAAGCAAAAGAGAGACATGTAAAGCACACTCAAGTTCAGTTATGTTATTCTGTTCTAAATGAAACCAAACAAATTTGGCTGATCAATCTCAAAAGCCCTGAGGTGATAAACATCACATCCCAAATGTAAATACTTCATTTTGGAAAATGAAAATACGTTTATTTAATAATAGCAAATATTGCAAATAGCTGCATGGTAGCCATCTTTCTGCAGAATAAAGAATTTCCTATCACATTTTTAGGTGAGAGTTCAAGGTAGATTTTGTATCAGCTCAGCTCCATTTTTGCTTTGGAATCAGCATGAAATAATTTCAACTCTCTCTCACTATGGAGCAGTTGAACTTAATTTTAAAACAAGTCTTAAATTTGAAAAATATCTGACATTTCAAAACAGTGAACATATTCAGGATTTCATCTATTGCACTAAAACTCCCAAGAAAATATGACTATGAAATTATATTTTAATTATCAATACAAAGTTATTTAGAAAATATTACTACAGAGGAAAGCATTTTATGTACTCTCCATGTCAGTATATGATATTGTCACCTTAAGCAGTCATATTGCTGGTATGACAGAGTGTTGTAAAAATACTTTACTGTACAATCAATTTTTCTGAGGTGAGCCACAGATTTTTTTTTCATATGACTCAATTATTGCCATCCTCCACATACTAATATTCAAAGTTAGTCTTTATTTAAATGATATATTTTTAAAGCATCCTGCCATCTGCAAAAATGTCAAGTTCTGTTGTTTTTAAAGAACAGTAACTAAATTAGCAGCACTTTGCAGCAACATCATTTTGACAAAAGCAGATTACTAAAAAGTACAGAATGTCAGAAGCAACAGTAATGCATGCTTGAGTGAGGAAGATAATTTTGTGCAGCTGAATAAGAATCTGATGAACAGGGTCACTGATCTGACGCACCTTCCTTTGTGATGCAGCAATTCCTGCCAATGCTGTAGATGACAAGAATAAAATCAGGAGGGCAGCTCTTTTTGTTGCCTTAGTATATTAATAACATACAATGCTTAAAACCTGTAGATGTAAATACCAAGTTGAAATGCCTGATTTATTTTCCCAGTAATGCTGGGAACAAGAAAAGGATAATCTAAAACGCTAAAAATTTAGACAATGTAAGTGATAATGTGTTTCAAAAGAAAATCCCTTTCTCTGAATCACTAAATTACTCTATGAGAAAAGCAGTATTATGTACCTTAACAATTGTTAAAATTTTGTCACATTTATTCAAAAGGATAAATATACGATCAACAGAAATTTCTTAACTGATTTTTTCTTTTTACATAGACTAACACAAATTTGTTTTTTATATATTTTGATGTTATGAAATTTATTGTCATTCTACCCTAAGAATTATAATAACATGTCTGGTATGGGCCATTTCTATGAGGTAAATCCATTCTTGTTTAGGATTTTTAATCTTGTGTATTAAAGTCATACATATTGTCAGGCCCAGAGATTAAATAAAAGCTTATCACCAGACTTCCACTATAAATCACTAAAGAACATTAGTTCACAAAATTATCTTTCCAAGCTGAGTATTAGACCTGGAAGATAAGCAAAGACCCTTGGCCCAAGTATTGAACTTCAGCCAGAAGCCCTGTACCTCTCTTAAATATAATTATCTCAAGCTACACTTCAGAGGCTAATTTAGATCTATATTCTAACATTTACTCTCACAGAAGCACCCTGAGGATCGTTAAGTCTTATGTACAAATTTACAACCACAGAAACTTTTGGGTTTTTTTTTTTTTCCAAAGTGATCTTGTGTCAAGATTAAAACTTCTACTGAGAGGGTGATGAAATCCAAATAGCAACATTAACTAGTTCACAACAGAATTATTACCACTCTTTTGCTGATGGATTTCTGTGCTGGCTACTTTAACAAGAAAAAAGATATTCACAAGTTGTACTGTCTAAAGACCATCCAGATCTGAACAGTGCTCTCACAGAAATAGAGTGATACAGAAAACATCCTTCTCTACCACAGGGAGACACATTTCTAGTAGGATCAGGAAGATAACATCATTGCTGTTGCTGGGGTTTTTTGTTGCACTGCCTTTTGGCGGATGCCTTGAGAAAGTCAAGTGAAATTCAGTTTGACATGTTTTCCCTAAGTCTTCTCTTAACAATCAGTTAGAGGAGAAGTAGCTTTGCATTTCCTTTGAGTCACTTAAAGAAGAATTGGTAAGTTGGTTCTTCTGCTCAAGGTGACAACTGTTTCAATACTTCTATATTTGAGGCCCCGAAAAATAGTGTGGTCTTGCCATTATAAGCTAGAAGTCTTCAGGTTTTGTTAGGACACTCATAAAACCTTTACTTATTTGAAATCTTACCTTTTTCACTGCTCTCTGTTCTGTGGTATTTGTCTCCTCTTTTCCTGTCAATAGCTTGTATTACAAACCGAAAGTAAATAAATCAGGGCCTTTTCTTTTGTAGGTCTTCAGATTTTTTTTTTCTCTGAATATAAATATGTTTAGAATGATAACAGCAAGGACATAATTTGGATTTCCCTGTTATTCAGCTTAGAGAGTTTTTTCTCTTTTCTAGTATGACAGCAACAATGTGACTTAAAAGTCTAGGAGGACCAGATTTAACATCTACTTGTAGTGTCTGTGTGCTTCAAAGACTTTAGGAATTCCCATGAAGTCCACACATTCCAGACCACTCCAAGTTCCATGTTTGGGGTTTTTTTTTAAATAAAGAAGTACAGCATTATGTGGAGGATGAGGGCACACATGTGTGAATAGGCTGCTGAAGACAACCAAAGCTTTTTAGAGTTTTATCCAAAAGGAAAACATCACTGACAAAAGATAATGCATTTACTCAAATTACTCACAGAATTGAAAATATCAACAAAGGCTGAAGTATTTGCCTGTAGATTGTTATAACTCTCAGACATTATGGTTGGATAGTGAGTTTAAACCGTGTTGTTATTATGATGGCACTCTTCAGTAAACATCACCGAAACTACAGAAAGCTGACATCAAATTTGGATTCGTACTGCATAATTAAAATTCTTAATACAACGTTTATATTAAAAGCTGTAAAATAGAACTTAGTACAGACAATAAGCACCTTTTTTGTGAAGATCAATAGCTCAACTGATCAAAATAATTTTATTTCAAATATTATTTTATTCAGACAATATGCATTCTGAAACCACAGCTTAGCAGCTTACAGTATGTGAAGCTTCTCAATAATAAAGAAAAGTACTTCAAACGGAAAACTTGTTTCATCAATCATGATGTATAAATACATGATAATTTACAAGGGCTCCATGAAATATTCATTTCACAGGAGAAATTTCAATTGCATTCAGCAGAAGTTTAGCCAGGATAATGACCATTAACATGAGATCTTACTGGTTTACTATCAGAATTCATATTTTTAAGAAGTACCTTAATGGTATTTCAGATAACATATTTGTATGTAAAATGTAATTACCTCTTTTTCTAACATTTAAAGTACAACTATTAGATAAAAACATGCAAAGAGCTATTCCTATGAGATTGCCACCTCATCACAAACACTCTATTTTCTTAGTGCAGAACCTGCGGGTGAATGAAAGTACTCTCAAAAGCAGATCAATAGGCATTAAAGATGAAGAAATAAAGAGGAAACACTCTATATGCAACAGGAGAATAATGTGATAATGTTCAAAAACTTGGAAATTGTTTGGTTTAATTTAAGTTAAAGTTTGAATTTCTTGCAAGCACAAAATTACCTGGTCACAGTCTTGATCCAGAACCAACATAATCTCTATCACTACAAAAAAAAAAAAAGAAAAAAGTTTTAATTATGTTTGGCATCAACGACTGTAGAGAAAATATCAGTATTCCCTGACTCCTTCTCATGTTTCCTCTAAAGGAAATCTGTCCAAATTCACCAGTTTACAACTGTGCATTTGTAAGTCACATAAAGGCTGATTTACTCTGCATGTCCAAAATAGGATGACTTCTACTAAATAAAAGTTTCTTTCCCTGCTCAGTACTAGTAAAGTGGGGAAAAAATTGGTTTTTTATCACCAGGATAGCAATATCTCAATGTCAGAAATACAGCTCTACATGTTTCAATGCTAGATCCTTCTCTAAACTCCAGACAAATACTTTCCCAGCCTACAGACTTCACTAGCTGAGATAAGCAATAACAAATGGGTACAGACACTGGGGAATTGAAAGAACTAACATAATGTCCTGATGGATGGCAGCCACGATAGCCCAATATGGAAAGAATTTGTATCTATTTTTGTGGCAGTAGGGAAAGCTACAGTTTCAAGGAGTAGTTACAAAGACAAGGAAATAGTTTCACTAATGATTATGTGAGGGGCAGTGTATAGTATAGTATAGTAGCGAATTTCTACAAAGAGAAAGAAAACGTGCTTTCTTCAATGCTCAAGCATGAGGAGGTTGCCGTTACTGACTGCAATGGGACTAAAGATGTAAGGCTAGGAAGTGATAAACTGGATGATGTTATGCTAGGAACCATTCTGATAGCAAAAATAAAATACTTCATTTGAATCAAACAGGGTCTGTGAAGAAACGCAGGAAAAGAATCAATGCTATCATTATAAATACTTACCTAGCTACGTCAAAGGTAAAACGAAAAAATTGCTCAGGAGGCAGATGCAGCCAAGAGTGATTTTGAGAGTTTTTTCCAGATATGAGAGAAAAGCAGAAATAAAGAAACAATTAACAGAATTTGTGAATAAGGGTGGTGCCAAAGACATCATAAAAAATAATGGTCAAGAATGTGTTTGATGCATTACTAAAGAAACAGAAGAAAAAGGAAGACCTTTAGAAGAGGGATGGTGTGACATATTCTGCTTCTGTTTGTTTCCTTTTTGAAGGAAATGAGGTCTCCAAATCCAAGAAATGGGTGTCTGTGTTTATACAGAAGATCTAGAGTTCAAAGGGACAAGACTCTACATTACAACACTACTACAATATACACTACCAAATACATAAGCACATTTTTCTATAGAAAAACACCTGCTTAAAAACACAAAACCAGAATTTGGCTAACTAATAACAGTTTAAGCTTAAGTAGCAAGCATGTAAAGCTTTTGTGTGCAAACACCCTCTAACAATATCCTGAAGCAGACTAAGTGCCATAGGCTGAGATAAAATGAAGCTGTAAAGGTAACCAAGGACATGTTTCACAAAGGCAATTGCAGAACTGTTCCACTGTGAAACAACCAACTGGAATTGATCGTAACAGTGATCAATTATATAATTTATATTAAAATCACAAATCACAGCTACCTTAAAACTTCATTTAATTATACCTGAAACAAACACATAAATATTATCTCCTGTTAAAAAAAAAAAACAAAAAACAAAAAACAAAACACGCATGTTAATATCTTCTATTCCCAGACATGGTATTAAAATAACTTTTAGAAAACAGCCTTAAACAAACTCCAAAGCCCCACTTGACTGTCAAGTTGCTGTTTGATGTATCAAAGATTTTCTTGCATCATAACTACAATCTCATCCCCACACAGTATTTTAATAAACAATTTCAGAATTTCACAGAAAGTAACAACATATGCTGGCTAGATGTCCACAGAATATGTACCTGGATTTGCATTAAATTCTTACAGTTACTGCTACCACTGTAGCTGCAACATTGTCTCTAGTCTGGATAAAGAGATAAAATATTTGCTCACTTTCTCAGAGGACCTTTGATGGTCCACCAGAGTTTTACTGTCACCATTCCATTAGCTAGCATTCCATTAGCAGCTGTATGCAATAACACATGCAATACCTTACTTCCTAAATAATCCTACTGAAGTCAAGACCTTGAAGACAGCAGTATGACCAGTTATTGGTCCAACATCTAATCAGCAATGAAACCGAATGTAAACATTGAAATAATTTATTGCATACTGCCAAAAAATTCGTAGAAGGAAAGGTAATGTTTGATGATATCTATTATTTAGGTACTTGGAAAGCATTGCCTTAAAGCAAATACTAGTCTTAAGCATTTGTCTTAAATCACTCCTGTAAAACCATTCTTTTCATGGTAATTTGAGACCACTCTGGTATCTCATTTTGATTGAGTGTATGTTTAATGAAAAGATAATTCTGCTAACTGAAAGTCTGAGTAGCAAGATTAGGATATGCTTACAATTTTTTTTTTTTACAATTAATGTATTTTAATAAAACACCTGCATCTTTGTCTACATGAGATTTTTTTCCACACTAGTAACATCAAAAACATCATCACTAAACAAAAACAGAGGCATCTAATCACTCAAACACCAGATAAGAAAAAAAAGATTTTATGTCAAACTTAAAGTAGTTTTCCCATTGTTGGTCTTGTTACAGCAGTTATATCAGTTCTAGAGCAACTGTAGAGCAAACATTTCTGGGAGTCTTCAATCTTTTCGTGTTCAAACATACTTTTGTGTTGGACTCTGAAATGTTTTTCCTACTTTTCTGAGATCCTCTGAATTTGAAAAAAAAACCTGAAGGAGGCTTTCATCTGTCAGACTGAGTTCACTTTAAAACCAAAAGAAATTATACATCTTTAGGCCAAATCTGTCTCCTTAAAAAGAAGACACACAGAGAGAGAATGAAAGAAAAAGAAACAATATTTTACTCCTTGCTGATGCTTTATCAAAACAGATACCAAAATTCTGTGGTAGCTAGCACAAAAGACTGTTTGATAAGAGCAGCTGAATTACATAATAGCAAATACACTAGGCCCTCATAGAAGCAAAAGTTCTTCAATTAACTTTGCTAATGAGACAGAAAAATAGAAAAAGAGAGTGCCCACTGCCTATAAAGTGAAGGAAATGAAAAATATTATTGCTCCTATTCAGGGAACAGATATTTTACCTGCTTAGGATGCAGACACAATAACACAAATACAAAAGTAGAAGCTCTGAGTGAACGTGAATCATGCTGCTTTGGGGTAAGGATTTTGAGTTACAACCTCTGACACTCTGTCACAACAAATATCATAATATATCATGTGAATATATGGAAGAAAATCTGTAACAAAAGCCACTTGGCTAAGTGTGAACACCGCTGTTGGCTAGAATTTTATAAAAAAACCATCCCCTTTCCAAGTATTCATACACAAAATTGGGTTTGAAATACTGTACCCTTTGGCTGTTTCGAATAAATGGTCTCTTATCAGTAAAGGGCTCATATCCAAATTTGCTTGATCAGTTTGATGACTCACCACATTTGACTTGCTAATCTGCCATCTTATGAGTGTATTTACAAGTGCATGATACTTCACACCAAAGAGTCTGTCTCACCACTCACTGTACACGGCAGAGATGCAATATCTTCTGATTCATATGCTAAAGTTAGGAAAATACTTATCAATGCTAGAAACCAAAACCCCAAAGAAATCATGATGCAGAAAACCAGTAAACAATAGCAAACATCCTTTAGACCCACTGAGCAGCTAGATCTGAGAAAGGAGTCTCATTATATTACTCACTATGAAAACACAGGAAAATAATTTACTTAATAACTAAACACAAGGAGATTCAAACATGTAAAAATCATGGTAACAAACACACTCACACATGTATCCACACACTTAGGGAACACTAATGACTTTATTGATAATCCCTAGTCTTCTGTGTATGAGTTATGCTAATCATACAAAGCCAGACAGAGAGTAAGAAACAGCACTGATGTGTGGGCAAGTTAACTCACATAAATCACGGAGCACATCGTGTATCCTGATGTCCAGCTCACGGTTACCTGGACATTTCCTTTTACCATGGCTACTCCTTTGACATGGATAGGAAGAGCAAGGCAATATGTTTTGTTCAAGTGCCTTGCAACGGGCATTTTTCAACTCAAGACGATCTCAAGGAAAATGAAATACAAACCCTCCATCTCTTTCCTGTTTTGTGCCCACTCTTGTTAGAATGTGAAAGACTCACAAAAGCCAAAACTTTTAATTCTCATCAGCCTCCCTGTTCTGAACAGCTCTATGAAGATTCCTTGAGGACATAAAAAAAATGTATCAAATGAGGCATAAAGAATTTCCCTGACTGCTACTTTGGTCTTTAACAGCTGATGTAATTAGAGCAACTTCTAAGACTTTAACTTCTTAATGTGCATTGACATCAGTAAAAATCATACAAAAAGATTTTAATATGAAGTTTAGTGTTCTGCTCTTGCAGGCACCTAAACAGGCAATTTCAAGGAAAGAGCTCATAACATGATATGAGATCAGAAAAACCTGAGAAGATAGTAACTTTTGCTTTGGCTTTAACTTTCACTTCAACGGTATCTAAAAAACCAAAAATCTCTGAAAACCTTTCCAAGTTTGATCAGACTGGCAGGAAAATTGAATCAAAATGTTGTATTAGCAGAAAACTTCAATACATGTCCTTTAATGAAATGGAAGCAAAGGGAGTGGTTTTTTGGATGACAGCTCAATGATCTTTTTAGGAGAAAGGTTAAAATACCTTTATTTATTCAAAATACTCTTAGTAAGCTGCCCTTCAAATCACTGTACACTGGAATGGACAATCCCAACCAGGTTAATTAAGCTGTTTTGCACAGCAAACAGCAAAGGTTTTTTTTCTTGCTAGCAGTGACTTCATGTACAGCAACAGAAGTTGACATAAACATATTTTGAACTTAACTCAGGCATCATACAGGAAAACCAGGTCTTGGCTGATGTCTTCAACAAAATCCCATTAGCCCGAGGTCTCAAGAGAAATCTGAATCTTAGACAACTCAGGAAAAGTAAACCTACAAAACACTAAGATCTCCAAAGTTCTTCACAATCAGTCCATTCTGCAAATGATGGGTTTCTTGGTGCAATAATAATTTTCAAGAAATTCCCTAACTTTCTCGTCACAATCTGAAACCAGAAAACCATATATAGCAGATGTCAGACAATCTTATTCCAAAAGCTTACCAAACTGTCTAGTCATCTTACTAAAGAAGAAATGTCATCTCAAATCACCAAATCCATCAAATACAACCAGTCTGAATTAAAAAAAAAAAAAAAAAAAGAAGGCTCAGCTTTGTGACCACAGAACTTTCAAGATATAAGGTAGCTGCCTACAATGTAGCCCAAATTATGGGCTCCAGAAAACAAATGACATTACTGAATGGGGGTTTATTTCATACAGTGTTTGTTGCTGTCCTCAAAAGTAGTTAAATTTGGAGCTAAGCGATGACCTAAACTCACGACCTAAATGATGAGCCAAATCTCTTGCTACATATTACATGCAGAGTTCCTATTTTGAGAGGATCCTAGTTCTAGAAATCCCCAATTATTCAACTGGAAAAGAGCATTACCTGCACAAGACTCAAGTCGTGGCACTGTGCAAACCAGTTGCATTTCTCAAAGAAAGATGTAGGAGACCGTTTTAGAGTTACATCACTAGAATATTGTTCAGGCAGATCTGTGGTGTCTTCATTACATGGTAACTTTGAATACTATTGGGTTGCAGAAATTCAGGAAAGGAATCCTGAATATCAGTGTCTTTGCTCATTGGTCACAAGATATGTACGTGTAGAGATTCCTCCAAATAGTGGAAACATAAATTAAATTATGAAGTTAGAGAAAAACTTTTAAGCAAGATACAGCAGAGCAACAGGACTATGTTTTGAGACTTCTTAATCTCTCGAAAGGGCTGAGCAACTCAGAAAAGAATCTATTGCATGCTACCTCTTTATTAGGCGGAAGTCTTGCCCTTTACAAGACAAGTACATAAAGCCCTTGGACCAGGGTTTTCTAATAACATGTTTTACACAGAACTGTCTTTCAGTGTATTTAGGACACCATCCTGATTGTGGTGTAAATGCACATGATTAAGGGAAATAAAAAATATTGTCCAAAAGAGCATTCCCAGACAAAGAGTAAATTTTTAACTCTCACCCAACTGACACACTAGCTCAACTGGACTACTATGCATTAAGACATATTACATATCTTCCTGCTATTTGCTTTTACTAACAGAAGTGAAGGTATGGTTACACTGTAAACCAAATGCAAGTAAGAACTCTTTAATATGACTAAGCTAAGGTAAAGTTGGGAACCTTGTAATTTTAAACTAAGAAAAAAAGTGCAACTAATAAACTGTTACCATCCCATCACTCTTCACAGATTTTTGACTCAGTATGTCCTTATCCTCTGACAATCTTTATAATTTGAAATTATAATGACTTCAGGAAAAGAAAAATGCATCTGTCGTTGCTGCCTCTATGCTTTGAAATGAGCAGAATCTTGTTCCTGTAGGATTAATCATTTCAAGTACCAGGAACAACTATTCCAGAATCTACATGCCCTGCATTTGGCAATCTTGGGAGTTGTTAAAGGAGCTGGTCTTGTAGAAATACATTGTCTAGTCTAAGAAGAATAATCCTTTTCTTAAAGCATAATTGAAAAACACTGAGTATGCAAAAGCATTAAAAATATTATGACAATATCGGACTATAAAAAAAAGCTTACTCCTATTACACTGACAAATCCATACCAGCTTCTGTGCTACTGAACAGCTCAGCATATCACACCTTTTTATAAAACAGCACCCTAGCTTTAAATTAGAATGATCACGTTTTCTCTGAGAATGATGTGATGACAGCACGATTAGACAAATCCTTTCATGATCCCCATCAATATACCTGAAACTAAAACCCTCATCTTCACGTTAGCAGTTTCCAAGTTAGCTGGATCAAAGTTGGTCACATTTTTCCCCTGTAATGCTGACATGCTTGACAAAACCATTGCTGATAATTCAAACTCTGTTAGCCACTTATTATTAATGAATGGAGCATATCTCAAGCAATACCCAATTATCCTGAATTTATAATTATTTTTTAAAGCTATCTTTTCTTTACCCCTGAAAAGTCGAAACATTTGCCAGCATCATTTACAACTGATCTATAACACTGAACTCAGCATTAAGTAGAAACTACAGGTGATCTAAGAATGTAAGACTGCAGAGTTATTTTTCTGAAAAAGCAGTCCTGAAGTATCTATATAATAATTAGACTGTGCTGGGAGAAAAATAGATAATGACTTTTAAAATGCTGATTGAAGTCACTGGGACTGATAGGAACTGACTGTATCTTTCCACTTAAAATATTTAATTAAAACTATCACAATATGGCACGGTAATATTGAAATATTAGGAAAAGCTGATATTTTGTTAATGTCTAAATCTTGACGAAGAACAATTAACTACAAGGAAATCATTACCACTAATGCTTTGGGTGTGGCAAGTCACAAACTACAAAAAGGCTTCAAATCTCTGTCTACAATGCTGAACTAGCCCACAAAGAATTGCATTCCTGTGAGATACACAATGTGTTATTCTTCAGTATAAACACAAAATAGAGCCTTGTCTCTGCAAGCTGCTTTTTCTTAAGGGCTTCATTCTATGCAGTCCCTTCCCATTGTTATTCAAGGCTTCCCTGTATCCCGTAGCCTTCCCCTGTTACTCCCTTAGCACAAGAAAGTGACCCAAAAAAAGTGCTTTTTAAAATTATTATCTTTTAAAGAAACTTTGATAATAATCTCAGAGCGGGCTAGCCACAGGTCCTCCAGCCTTCAGAATGGCAGGCTGTCCAGTTACAATTAGCAAGTCATTTTAATGAATTTGAAGTAGAACTATCAAATCATCTATTTGCCCTGCAATAATGGCTAGACATTTCAATAAAAAGAGGCCATATTTCTTCAGTACCTGTGCCAAAACAGGAAAGAAAATCCAGCCACCAAATAGGATTACAAACAGATAAAGTAATGTTATTCTAGATATTTTGAAGCCTGGGACCTTGCAGCAATAATGTTTGTTAATCAGACAACTACATTCTTCCCTGTACCTTTTAAAAGTACATTTTATATCACCCACATATTTTATGAATGGAAATCCTAAATTTTGCTTAACTGAACATCCACCTCTATTTTTTCCTGGTATAAAATGTACTTTGATTTTCTCTAATCAGAATCCCATCGCATTTAATAGGTAGATCATGATAGCTCACAATCTAGCAAGTAACTCAGTGGTTAGAGCTGGGGTTTTTTGTTTTCTTTTTTTTCTTTAGATTTTCAAATTGGAAATATAATCCCAAAAAGCTGTTACTTAAGATAACACACAACAAATAGGTGCTTTCCTATTTGATTACCATCAATAACTACAGGCAGAATTAATGCTGTGTTTTGTCACATAATTCTGCCCTAATTAAAATCCACACAATTCCCTCAATTCAATTCAGTCAATTCTTCCAGACAGCTAAAGCTTGCCTCTTTCAACTTTCTTTTTCACACTCTTCCATCTGTTTCTTATCAATATTAGTCATCTTATGCTTAAATTTAAAACCACCTTCTTTTTCAAGGAGCCCAGTAATATTCCAGCTTTCATAGCTGCTACTGCAAAATATGGGGAAAGGCTACACAAAGTCTTGGTGATACCAAATGTGTTAAACTGGACAGGGCTGTCACAGAGGCAGAGCTATTTTCTTTACTTAGGTAACACAACAGATTGTGAACTTGCGACAAGTAATGAAATACCCTCATATATTGGACTAAACAACTGTTTTACTGTTAGAAAGTGATGTGCACTTCATTCTTAAAGAATCTTACCAATAGCAGACTCTTTCAAATTACTTGAACTGGAGCTGCTTGAGTTGTCCACTATGTCCATCTCATTGTCTAATTCAGAGAAAATACCTGAACATAAAAATGAAAGGAAAGAAGCTTTTAACCCACTTCTAATCAGCATGATAGCACCCCTGATGCTTCTTTTGCTAATGGCTACCTTTCTCCATAGTCCTGTGACCTTCTACTGGGATTGCTTCATATGTTCTTTCCTCATCTTTTCCATGTGCAGACTGACAACTGTCAACTGGAAGGTCAGTATTCTCTGAAAATTCACTTTTGCAACTGGCTGCTCCACTGCTGCTATTATCCAGACTCAACTTCTCGTAATTTTTTCTGACAAGAAAGAACAAAAAGGAAATGTTGGATATTGTCCTTTTCCAGCACTCACTAGAAAATCCAAAAATTGAAGTGTCACTTGTGCATACACACATAAAACTAGACTTAGCTGTTAGTCCAGGACTGCACAGTACCTGGTTCAGTCACTGATTCTAAATTTAGAGCAAGACTTTCAAACTCTGAAACTAAACAATTTATTTCTATCCTTTACATATACGGTTTTGTTCTTAATGACAGTCTTTTCACGACAAGCACTGAGAGTGAGAAAAATGAAACAAATGACAGAGCAGAAGCAAACGCTGAACAAAGGAAAAATAACAGACTGGACAAAGGCAGGAACAAGCATTGGTAGATTTGCTGTCTTCCACCTTAGATACAAACAGCAGTCCAGTTCTGGACAATGCAAAACCTGCATTAACAGTCAAGATAGCAGTAAAATATGAAGTCAGCTTGATATGATGTGATGCCAGAGAGACACCAAGGCTGAAATGACCAAATTCTGACTGGCATTATCAAAGCAGAGCTAAGAAAATCAAAACATGGAATATCAATTATTTGCCTGTAACATTTAAGTGTCGCATCTTGTTTGTAGCATAGGGTTCTTTGATGAATATAAAATTCTGCCTCTGCTGCTGTTGATGTTTATAGTTTTTCTGGAAAGAATAGAAATCCCCAATCCCAGTTATTGCTTCTATTTAAATGGAACGTATTTTAAAGGAAGACTTTTTATGATCTCTTATTGTTCCACATCTTCACTTATTATTTCTGTTATTTCTGTTGTATGTAAATAAATTCATGTTTCTTTTTACTCTATCTTGTCAAAGTAAAGCATGATAAAGGAGGAAAGAGATAAATTATATAAATATATCAGATTAAACAAACTAGCATCTTTAATATTAAAGTAATTTCAGGAGACAATACATTCCTAAATACTTATATTCTTACCAATTCTGTATAAGACAATTTGTCCTGTATCTAACATTCTTTCCAAGTTTTTCCCATGAAGTATTTTGACTTTATCAGGACACAACAGAGTGAAGGCACTAGAAATCCTTTCTTCTCAGAAACTTTACTGCATCCCTGAGCACTGACTACACAGACCACTGCCTGCATAATGGTCTGCTTCAACTACTTCCCCATCCTTTGTTCTATTCCCAAATCTATAACTTAACAAGCCAAGAGATGGCTTGTCAAGATTTTCCCTTTAAATTCAGGTGGGAAAAGGTCATTTTATACTTCAGTACTGGACTGAGGTTATGTCCAAGACACCACAATAGCAGTGACTGCAGTGTAGCACAGCATGAAAACCACTAACAATGACTCTCAAACTTACTTTAAGAGAGCACTCCAGTCCTGGCACACATGAACACACTTCTTGTGCCCTGAACAGTCAGTCCACAGTTACTGAAGAGAACCAGTTCACTTGTTCCCCATCAAAGGAATCAAAGTAAAGAGAGAGACAGGTCAAACTGCATGGACATTTCAAACTTAAACCTCCTTTCAACATTTTCAGTATTGAACCTCATACTCAAAAGACTACTTGTTAACAACAACTCGTAAATCAGGTGGAGCTGATGGGGAAAAAAAAAGATCAAAAAGAGACCTGATACCAACTGGTGCCAGATCTCACTGCCCATCAAGAAAGGAAACCTGTTGGAAATGTCTGAACTGAACTCCATAAACCTCACGCTAAAATAATTGGCAGGCCTGCTATAGAAACTGTTCAAAGATCAGTGAAACATATCCTAGAGCGTTAAAGCAGTTATATAAACTGTAAAGCTATAATCTGACCATAAATAAAGCCTGGTCCATTTACATAATAGCTGAACATAGAAAACTACAGTATTTCATTACTAATCTGAGAGTAATGAATACATTTTCTGTGACATGCTTTACTCCACCTAAAAAATAGCTAATAATTTTCAAAAGCAATATTATATACTGTTTTTTCTCTTTTGAATAGGACAACTGGCTGATTTAGAAGAACAAAAGTACCCTGACTAGAAGAGGCTGGGATGCAAGTTCAATGTCACTTTTGCTCACCATAGGAGAGGAACCAAAAGGACCTACCTAAGGATATAAAGAACATAATTTTTTGAGAAGATCATGGAGAAAAGTGCTCTCCAACACATTGAAACAATCATTTTCATATGCCTTGAAGTCTCAGAGAGACTTCTTTCAGATAAGGAGAAAAACAGATACTTACCTTTCAAAGAAATCTATGAAACCGGAATATTCAAAATATCTCAAACATCTAAAAAGGAGTTGGGTTGATATTTATTCATTTGAACTGTGCTCATACCTACACTTGATTCTAGAGTCCAGTATTTTACAAATCTTTCTGAAGTCTCCATCAGCTGATCCAGTTTATTTTCACATTATCCTTATAAAGTAGTACCTCAGTTTCCCCATTCTTCAGACTGATTGTTAAAACAAATTCTGCCTTCTTGTATAAAAAACAAAGTTCAAAAGGAAAGATAAGGGAAGAAGTCCCCCTACAAAAAATGTTCAAATTATGAACCAATTACCATTTTTTTCCAGCATTCATCTACCTTTATTAATGAGCAAAAGCACCTCTGGAAATTTGTGTCCCAGCCACGAAGAAAACTTCTTCTGTCTTCAATCATATCCTGTATACTCATATTGTCTATCTCTTCATTGGTAACCATCGATACTGTAAAATTGAGATATACTTTGGTTTTGGAAAAGCAAAACCTAAATTGTTGGGTTTGAGTTCCAACAGGAATCTAAAAGTCTCTAGGAAAAAAAAGTAGGCTTAAATAAAATAAAGATACTGATCTTTTGTTTAGCTTTGTTTTGTCATACTGCTGTCCAAAAGAATTAACTTTTCTGTCTTCATGAAATATAGAGCTCTCTTGTGGCATTTGCAAACAGTGTTTAATTAATCTTCTTTATTAGAGACATTTACAATGACACCATTATGCTAGTCAATTGAATTTCTATTAAAAAAAAAAAAAAAAAGACAACCTATTTCCACTGGTAAACTGTTCATAAAACCCTAAAGTTACCAATAAAATAAGTAATAACTAACGTGAAATTAATTGTCAGGGAAAAAAACCAGGCTAAACCAATATATCTTTTTCAGTAAGGGGGTAACATCTCTTGTGCATTAGGACGAGGTAGATGTTACATATGCAGGTTTTAGTAAGGCTTTTGACAATTTTTTTCATGACATCTTAGAAGAAAGCTAGAGAAGTGTAACCTAGACAAAGCCATGATCAGTTGGCTGAGTAATCGACCATAAAAATTGTACTCAACTTGGTAACTGCTTTAAGTGTTTCTTAAACTGAAAATGGGTAGCAAGCACAATTTATCAGGCTCCTTTTTGACCTTGTTGCAAAACCACTCAATGTTGTCACTGAATTACAATGATAATCTGCATAATGGGTAGATAGAGTGCCTATTAAAGGTGCCCAGGCTGTGATACATTCACATCATATATCATACTGCAGCATATGCATCAAACACAGAGTTGTGTCAATGAAAGTGACAATTGGTGTCAAAGAAGGTTGTGAGAAACTGGGCAAACTAAAAGAACTGATGAAGTTTAAATAGGGAAAATGCGAAGTTCTATAAGCAAGGAGAAACAACCATACAAATGCACAGACTAGAGAGGGACAGGTGACAGAAGCTCTGCAGCAAAATATATAGGGATTTTGCTGGATCAGAAACAGAATATGACGCTACAATACCATGCTGTTATGAAAAGGCAGACATGATACTGGATACATAAAGGAAAGAATAATTCTGAAGATTTGTGTATTGTTTCTACTTGGTACCAATAAGATTCTCAGTTGGAGTAACTAGGTCCAATTTTGAACACTACACTTAAAATCATGTCAAGTCATGTTAAAATCATGTTTTAAGTCATGTTCTGTAGATGTCCGATTATTCTCATTTCTTTCCTTCTCGGTCTCCACATTTTTTATTATTCAGCTAAAATTAAATCTAAAAAAAGAAAAGAAAAAGCCACAGGGTGGGGATACAACAAATTAGAGAAAAAAATATAACTTTTACCTATTTCCACTGTGGGGAGGAAATTTTCAGTAATTAATTGTTTAACTATTGCATCTATCTGGGATCCTGCAAAGAGAAATATGTGTGTCCTGGGTTGCAGTGTGTTCTATTACCATCCTCAGGAGCTGTTGAAATCAGGTGGGGCAGTGTTTCCTTGCCTCCTCCCCCCAGACTATCTTTCTGTTAATTGCCCATCATTGTCCTGCCGACTGACTCAGAGATAACTCCCTCCGGACTATCTTCTGTTAATGAGCCTAATCAACACTTGGCCTCATGACTCATTACCCCAGAGGGAGATGCTCCATCCAGAGGGAGGAACCAAGCATCCCATCGTGGATATAATCTGAGACTGAACACCAGAGACAACCTTCCCCCTGGATTTCCAGAGGACAGGAGCTACATAGCCACCACTGGACCTTCTGAGGAGGAGCAGACCCTTTTCTACAGGATCACCGCTTCGGGAGGACTGCAGCCACCATTCTACCAGACTGCCACCACCACCCTGCCTAACAGGGTTCCAGGTTGTATCCTAACTCTGTCAGTTTAACCCAGTGTTATCCGCCTTTATTTTTTTTCTTCCCCCCTCCTTTTATTTCCCTATTAAATTGTTATTCTGACTTGGTATCTCCCACTAGTTTGTTTTCAAACTAGTACAATGTGTTCATAGACTATGTAACAGGTTTGAATGTGCTCAGCAAACAGTTTTTGGGGATATTCTGCACTCAGTGCTATCAGAACCCTTATATGACATTTAAGATTGGGTCTGAAAATTTCAAGCATCATACACTTCCCATATATGCACAAGCATATGTCCATCTAATATCTCCTGGAAACCAGACATACATAAAGTATATACTCTTTCAAGCAAAGAACAAAATTTTCTGCAAGCATCAGACTAACTGCAGATGTGGTCTTCATATGGAAAAAAAAAAAAAGAGTCAATCAGTCATGTGATTCCTGATGGTAAAGACAGTTTTTGGATTTCTGCTGTTTCCAAACTGTTTCTATAACATGACGTTTTTAGGACTGACTGGTCAAATATCTGTCAGGAGCGACAGGTAACTCTATGGCTTGGAAATGGACAAGATAATCTCTGACAACTCTTCCTCCTTTACATTCTGCAATGCTGTTAAAAATTTTTGATGCACTAACAAATTAAGCTGAATTAAGCATGTCATGGATTTGTCCTTAAGAGTTCAATAATACATTTTCACAGGTACTAACTTGGTTGTGGTGACTATTTTCTATTCTGCAACTCTTAAAAAAAATTATACCTGCAAAACAGTTTTTGCATTGTCACTTTACTCTCCGAACACAAACAGTAAAAATGTAAAATGGTTACTTTCTTTTTATCACACCAACATTTTTAACATTTAGACACAAATTCTAGTACCTGCTACATAAACAGCAGAAGAGAATGGTGTCAGAAAAAAAAAAAAAAATCAATGGAGCCAAAGGCAGAAGAATAAGAAAACAATTTGTGGAATGCTAAGTCTTCACGACATTCCTGAGTCCTCTCTCATTTCCAAAGGGATATGTATGCAGCAGTGCACAGTTACGATCATCCATACTTTTATATAAAAATCTAATAAATTTTAATGATAATTTTAAGAAAAATATTTTAAAATTCTAGCCTAGCATAATTACTGGAATATATTTCTGAAATATTAATAACCTGTTGCATGGTAGGTGTTTTAAAGCCAAGCATACTCACTGCTTTAACCAATACTAAAACAATTGCTGCATACATACACAGTTGTTCTAAGAAAGAAAATCTTTTATGCACTGAATGGCACAAAATCTATTTCTAAACACAAAGGAAAAGGAAATTAAAATGAACATTAATCCAATCTTTATGTCTTTTTCTGAGTTAACAAAAAAACTTGATTAATTCAAATCGAATTGCTAATTAAGTACTACTTTGTAATGCATGTGGTGATGCTTAGAAACTAATATGATTATTAGCACAACAATTGCCAGCAGAGCAGAACTGAATTTGGTCATGGGGGAAATGACTGGGTGAAAAAGCAGTTAGATTATGTTGTGTTTCTTTGTCTTTCATACAGCTGTGATCCTCATCTCTTCTAAAAATTGGAGGAAAGGAACAGCTGCTTTGAATTACAAGAATTGCCAGTACCCTGCAGGGTTACAAATGTATGGTTTCTTCAGCCATGATCTTTAATCCTTCCCCCTTTGGCCACACATTCCTGGGGATGAAGAAAACAACTGCGATAAAGATAATCCCTTCCTGTGGGTGAAGAAGAGTGAGAACAGTAACATGCTCTATTTACAGATATTAGCATGGAGTGCTTCACAATTATTTACATTAGGGTCTTTGTGACAGAAGGGACATAAAAAGAAATCCCAATGTTTCTTGAGAGTTTAGATACATCATTCATGTTTCTAAACCAATACAGAAAAGACAAAGTACAATCAAGCCAATCATCTAGAAGTGGAGTATGAAGGTTTATGCCACAGATACACCAGGAAACTGCATCAGCTATTTCAGGTTTGGTCAGGTTCTTTAGTTTAAATTTAGTGGTTTAGATATAGTTTGAAAACAGCTACACTGCTTCTTTTACTATTTTCAGCCAACAAATAGTTGAACAGCTTGTGCAGGAGAGAGAGGCAGATTTCCTAGCACAGGCTGTAGCCAAGCTGCCTGCAAGAAGAATAATCAGAGTATGTTTTCCAGCAGCAGCAACCTAGTCCAGTAGCACAATACCTTGATACCTACAGAACTAGCCTGGGAGGGCCAGCGTGGGCCTGCAGGTAAAAATCCTATCTGGATGGAAGATGACTCGCTGTGCTCTATATGCCATCTCTCCAGCATGCTGGGTTAGGGAAAGACCAGTTCAAGTGCGAAAACAGGAGAACGCAGAGAGCAGCCTTGCTAATGAGCGTTCTCATGCATTTGAACACTAGGTCAAAGCACTCAGCTAAGGGCAACCTAAATGAACCAGCTCAGACCAAGCACTGTTAATGACTTTTGACTCCAATTAGCCCTGACTAACATGGAATGGGGAGCCACTCCATAGATCAGACTACACTCAGAAAAAAAGGTTGGACCTATTTTTCCCATTGTCTAAGCGTTGTAGTCTCCCATTACTCTGTGTAACTGGGAACTTGATCTGAATACATGGATTTGCATACTAAATTTAAAAATGGAATGTGACATTATTGATACAAAAATGAAAATAAGCTTCAATTCCCAAAGAACACAGAGAGGCATAGAGAAAGAATGTGACAGAATATATGTGCCATATGCACAGATCAGAACTACAGAAACTGAGAAAGGGAAGTTGTTCTGACCATCCAGGTAGTCTACCATGTCTGCCCATTTTTGATGTATTCTCTGAGAGCAGCAGAAGGTACAAATGGCTCCTATTTTGTTATATTTTTTTAGCTGATGGACTCCAGTTATAAAATTTATGTTGTTCTCTACCACATTCAAAAGACAAGACTGAACTGAATATTCATAATTCTATACTCTTTTAGGTATATTTATATTTTACATTAAAAAATGTGGCAATGAGAAAAAAGTTTAAAATATTTCAGGATATATGCAGTAAAGGAAACAATAATGGATGATGCCCATGTAACAAAACACATATTTCCAAAGTAATAGAAGTGACTTATTTTCACTGCTTTCTAAACAGACAAAATACATTTTTCAAATTTATATACTTCAAAAAAGCAATCAAATTATTGTTTGGCTACACGCTCATCTCTTCAGAGGAAAATATTAGAAAGATAATTTATTAGTTAGATAAACTCCTGTTTTGAGACTCATGTTTGCCTTGGAACACAGAAAACTCAACTTTGACACTGTTCTGTTTGGTGACCTTACACAAACTACCTTTTTCCTCTCCACCTCTTCCTACCTAGAGCATGAAAATAAAATATTGATCACGTTGAAGTGAAAGGTGCAATGTGAGAGAGAATTACTGCCATTTTAGTTACTCGTTTGGGTCCTCTGTTCCCTGTGCTATGTCAGCAACCTTAACCTTTCAGAACTGAACACACTAATTCTATCAAACAGCTGCCACCCCTACATCTGCTTCTATTCTAACATAAACAACAATTTCTATGGAAAACTAGCAAATATAAGAATTTGTGGGGGGAGCTGCTGACGATTCTTTTTACTAGGAATATTTTCAAGCATGGATTTTATGCTGTATGTACCACACAAGCTAACTATACTTCATCATCTACTGACCTGCCTTTCAACTGCCTATTTAACAGCTTCCAAACTAGTCTTAAACTACTTATAAAACAAATTTCACTCTGTCTCCAAAAGATCTCTGTTCTTTAGTTCCATAAACAAGGACAGAGTACAGTCCTTATTCCAGAAACATTCACAGTATGACACAACTGGGATGAAAAAGGAGGCCATAAGCACATTTTAGTAGAAAAAGCAAAGTATAAGCTAGCTGGCTTCAACAAAACATTGAACTACATGGCAGAAACACTGAATTCTCTGACACCATGGAAAAATGACAAATTACTTGGGTGTGGAATTGCTGGGGCTTTGACTAAGATGAATTAGGCTGTCTATATCTCACAGAGCTTTTTATTTCAGGAGCAGCTGCTTGAAATTCTTCCAAGCACTTTTAGTCAGAACATTGCCTTTTTTTTTTTCAAAAGGAAAACTTTTCAGTAATAATTATTCTCTTTATTAGAAATCCTTCCACTTTATAAAGTTTCCCTAAATACCAGGAAGAATGAAACAACATGGCTCCTGTTTTTAAGCCCTGTAACATGCCTCTGAAATTTGAAAGATCCTAGCCTGATTTATTCTTATTTACAACAATTTGCAAAGTTAGGTCTCCCACTTCTCATTACTAAGTCTTATTCCTCTCCATTTCTTCAGTGTTCTGGATCTTTGTCAGAACCTCTTGTTCCTTTAATATGCATAATAAAATATCTATTGGAGTGGAACTAGAATTGCAGTGTTTCTTCCTTGAGAAAACTAGCCATTACCACCCAAAATACACAGGCAGTTTTGTAGATAGGTGTATTTTCCAAGTACTTATACAAAACACAAGTATTCTAACTTCTATGTAGAACTATCATTTCAGTCATATCTCACAAATATTTGGATAGGGCACTCTTCTCTCAAAGACACGATAACTGAATCAAAATCCCAAATCTAGCATCTTTCCATCTACAGCACATTTTTTTGCAAATTTCATCACAGGCAAGAGAATGACTATATCAAGATACAAAAAAAATAGTGACATACAACAAGCTTCCAAAGCTTTAAGTTAAGAAAATTTAAATTTAAAAAACATGGAAAAAAATTGTTTATAGTGTTTTAAGTTACAAATCCTACTCTGTATCCTTCTTTCATCCCAATACCTCTTACATTTCAAAAGGCAGTGGTTTCTTACAGTTTGCTGGAAGGTTTGGCATTCTTTTTACTGAAAAAATGGTGTAATATAAATAATGATCTTAGACTGCTAGGTAAGAAAACTACTGAAAAAAAATTAACTATTTATACAAGTGTTATGTCTGAAAGGTGAAAACTAGCATGTTCGGGACCAAGTGTTCTAAAAAACCTTTTTCCTACACAGAGGTTCTTCAGTACAAACTGCTGGGCCCTGATAACAGGAATCTAAGAGATGCAATATCTGAACAGACAAGAGTGGCTGTGTAAATTATAACTTTATTTTCCAATTATCATAACAATTTTCAAAGGACACTTTTGTTACACAGAAACATTGTCCTTGTATTTTTAAAATAAATTCTCTGAGATCATATATGAGTTTGGTTTATTATGTAAAATACTAATGTACTTCATGAAAGGTGCTTAAAACACAGCCTGAAGCAAATGAAAGAACCGTAAGAAGTATTTCTGCAAAACTGTATCAGAGAGCTAGAAAGCATGAGCAAATGTTTTATCAGCATCACTGGTCTGTATTTTGCAATCTGTAATTAAAAATTATATTCATGTAGGTTCCATTTTCTAGGTGTCACTATTTATGAATCATACACAAGATTATCACCCTAATCAAGCGTATATTCTCCTATTCACAAACCATTCACAAGTGTGCAGTAATAATTAAATGTTATCAGATATTATCAAAGCTGTAAGAACCTCCATAACAATGCCATTTTCCAACACAGAATGACATTGGGTTTTAAGATACTGTCATTTTTCCTGCATAAGAATGTAAAAAAAAAAATAATGAATACCTCGTTAAAAATAAATTTTAAAGCCTGCATGGAAGAATGTTACAGGAGGGTGGATCTTTTCATTTTGATTTATTTTCTGCTTTGCTGCACCTTATTTTCTCAGATATGGCAAACAATGATAACAAAAAATAAGCCTAATACATGTACTTACTTGCGATAAAATGGAGAGCTGATAGTGATAGGTCACTGCATTTCGATTAGCCTCCATGAAGTACCACTGGGTTTGTCCCTTCTGCCGATCCAGTTTCTTCTCCAACATGAGATGAGAGGTGCATAAAACATCCAGGCATTTCATCATCACATCAGACAGCAGTGAGATGACCTCCACTACATCTGGACATGCCTCTTTATCAGGAGTCAAGCAGCAAAGAACATTCTCTATTTACTTGTTTCTAAAAAACCTTTTCCACCGTTGCATTCCTGCCCTGGTATTTATGAAGTTATGCCAGCCAGCACTGCTCACTCATCCTGCCTGGGACAGCTTGATGCTGGACAGCCTTGGTATTGACACACCACGGCACAGTGTCCAGCACCCACTGGAACAGTTATCCTTGACACTGACCCGGACAGAACTGCTACTGGAGGCTGCAGCTGTGATATCCAAGACACACTAAGGAGTGCCTGGGGCCTTTTCCTGGGATGGGGGAGACATGGCCTCCCTTGTGGGGACTGTGATCTGGTCAAAGGCACTGCACCACTGAATAAAGCAGATGTGAAGGAGGATTTACAGGAGAATGTCAGGATCTTCACAGAGACAACACTCTCAAAACAATGCAAGGAAAAAGGAATATCTAGAGCTTGCCCTCAAAGGAGCAGTGAATGAAGGCTCTCAAGAGGAGGTGGGTTGAAGACTTATGACTTCTGCCAAGGGAAGGAAGGCTTTTCCTCTAACTACAGAGGAATAATTGCAGAACAGGTATAGTGACCTAGGAACAGGTGAGGAAGAACAAAGCCTAATGGAGGACACCTCACAGCCAGGTGAGTCTGAAACAAGTGTTCACATCACAGGTAAGATGCAGTAGCTGACAGTCATTTGAGGCTGAGGGAACAGAGACATCCATCTATTTGATCAATTTGATGAATGTGATGTCTGTTGCTTGGATTCAGGACATTGTGGAGATACTACCAAGACTCATCCTAACCCTTGGGCTATTAATTCTTGTTGCTCATTTGTGTGGGCACAAATAACATTATTAGGGCCAACTCTGAACACACTGAGAAAGTGACCACAGTGCACTGGGGTCAAATGTGAAGGACAGGGGACATACCTAATTAGGTATTTATCACTGAGGAGGAAAGGCTAAAGTCAGGCTGCAGTCCGACTCCTGACGTGTAGTCAAAAGCTTGTCAGTGAGGATCAGAGGAGCAGACCAACATGGGTGACATTGTGATAGATGACTGCTATAAACCATACAAAACCAGAGAGAAAGTCAATGAAGCCTTTGTTGGACAGATGAAGGAAGCTTCATGATTCCAGACACTTATTGGGGTCTATTAATCACCCTGATATCTGTTGATGGGGTAATATGGCTGAGTGCAGCAATCAGGAGATTTCTGGAATCTGCCAATGACAATTTCTTGATGGAGCTGAAAGGTATTCTGCCAGACCTGTTGCTCTCAGACAAGGAAGAAAGAGGCAGGGATGTGAAGATCAACGGCAGCCTCTTGATCTTACAGCAACCATCAGACTGTGGAGTTCGAAATCCTGAGAGAAGTGAGAAAGCGATATTGTATGGTTACAAAACAGCACCTCAGGAGAGCAGAACTCAGCATGTACAGGGATCTTCCCAGTAGAATCTCACAGAAGACTGCTGTGGAAGGTAAAGGGAAAGCTTGGGAAAGCAAGCTAATCTTCAGGGACATCTCAAAGCACTAGAACAGCCCAATCCTACATGTAGGAAACAGAGGCAGGCTACACAGAAAGAATACAGACATTGCCCAAAGGGTAGAGTTAGGAAAGCCAAACCTCAGCAGAAGCTGAAAAAGTTGAAACTAGCAATGGATGTGGAAGGCAGAAGAAAGACCAACAAAAAAAGACTATGGAAAATGTGGACCCACTAAGCAACCTAGTGACAAACAAGGTGGAAACGTTTGGGATACTTGGTCCCTCTTTTGCCTTCATTTCCATTGAGAAACTTTGGCCATAAGTGTTTCAGATCTCTGAGCCTACCTGTAGAATCTATGAGCATGAAAAACTTCCATATAGCAGAAAATAGAGTGAAAAAGCATTTAAGCCAATTGGATGTACACAAGCCCATGGGACCAAATGAGAAGGGTCTGAGGGATTCAATTGGTCAATACCACTATCTGTCATATCTAAAAGGATCAAAAGAAGGTTTCTGTAAATTGATAAAAGTTGAATATAACACAAATATCCAAGAAAAGCAAGGGGGAGGATTCAGGGAGCTGATAGCCAGTCAGCTTCACCTCAGTCTCTGGGAAAATAATAGAGCTATCTCCTCTGAAAGTAATTTTCAAGCACAAAAATGACAAGAAGGTGACTGGGAACAGTGAGGATGGATTAACCAAACAGCTCTTTTACCTGACTAGGCTGACTGGTGTCTACAATGAGACTGCTGTCTGAGGACAAGGAGAGAGCAGTATACCCTATGGGTAGCTTTATTTTAGCAAGGCTTTTGTTTGACACACTATCCTACAGTATCCAAAGGACTATAAGGTAGGAAGATAACTGGCTGAACCTCCTGGCTCAAAGAGATATCATCAGTAGTACAAAGACCAGCTGATGGCTGGAAGTAGCATCCTCCAAGGACTGATATTGGGTCAGTACTATTTAATGTCTTTATTAACGACCTAGATGACGGGAGAGAGTGCATTCTCCAAAGGTTTCTGAAAAATGAATTTCAGGGATACATGGGGCAGGGCTGTTGTCAGAGGGACCTGGACCACCTATTCAGAGACCTGATTGCTACCTGCATAACAGGAAGGCATGGCCAGATCCTTCTCAGAGGTGCACAGTGTTAGAGCAAGAGGCAAGAGACATAAGCTAAACCACAGGGAAGTCTGGATAGATACAACAATTGTTATTATTATTACTATTACTTTCAATCACAAAGGCAGACAAGCACTACAGAGGGCCCAGAGAAGTTGTGGGATCTCCATCCTTTGATATTCAAAACTGACTTAGACAAAACCCTGAGCAGTGAGCAACCAGATGTAATTCTATCTGCATGAAGCAGGATGGACTAGATACTTCCAGGGGTCCCTTCCAATCTAAAATACTTTAACAAGTCTGTGATTGTTGTTTCAGGCACCCTAGGTAGCTGTTTAGTAACAGTAATAATATATTATTAGGTCTATTTTTAAATCCCCAGAATATTTTGTATGCAGTGTAGGACAGGAAAGCTGCTAGGGACAGTGCTGCATGTACTAAAAAGTGTCTTAAATCTGTTAACTCCAATGAACCTGATAATTTACTATGATTTCCTTGCACAGTACTATTGGCCTGCTAACATAAACATATAACACAACACTCTTCTTCAAAGAAAATGCCATAGAATGACTTATTATTTCTAAAGCAGTTCTTTCTTAGTAAAACACAACTGCCGTGCAAAGAAGCACTTTTTTAAATGTTTTACAATACTTTGATTTATTGATTTTAATATTTTTGTTTAAATTTGCTTAAATATGTTGATTAATTTCACTAATTTCATAGCTTTTAAAATCTTTTTTGCATTAAATTTTGTATTTCTTTTAAAGAGGTGCAAGTTTACACCCTTAAAAAATACTGTGAGTTGGGGTTCTTTTAATTTTTTTATTTTAATTCACTGAAATTGGGCATAATTTCCAAGAATAAAGGGAGCTAGAAGCAATTTATAGTAAGTCCTATATCCATTTCCCGTGCATCTAGAAATGATTTATGACTAAACACCAAGTAGACTGATGTTCAGCTCTGAAGGAATTTGATGGCTATGATTCCAGAACATTTTTTAGTAGCTTAAAGCAATAAAACTGTATTTTAATAACAATACTAATGAATAGTAATGATAACACTAAATGAAAATTTACAGTTGCAACATGAAACTTTCAATATTTCTTCAAACCGTTATCAAGAAAATATGTTTTTATTTACGACATTCATCTTTGAAATGTGTTGTGTTCCAGTCACTTGAAAATAACTACATCTTTTCTGTTAATGTTTTCTCATCTGTATTATAATTAAAATCTCATTATTACTGTTTTTCTTTAATGTTTTTTATTCTTTCTAAATATCTCACAAAGCATAAGCAAAAACCTAAACATAACATTGACACACTATCCTACAGTATCCAAAGGACTATAAGGTAGGAAGATAACTGGCTGAACCTCCTGGCTCAAAGAGATGTCATCAGTAGTACAAAGACCAGCTGGTACATCGTTTAAGATTTAACCCATAGTAAGAGATAATATTAAAAACAGTACCCCCCCAATTAACAATAACAAAAAAAACCATGTCATGCTTCCCACCATTAATAAAATACGTAGAAAAATTCTTGTGTAAAGATTTTAATATTTCCATTAAAATTCATTTCAGAACCACTTAATCATAAACGTTAGTTCTATTAGCTCCTGTACTCCCCATTACTGTCCTTCATCCACAAGGTCTTTAAATAACAGAAACCCTTCTGTACAATAAAACATACTATAAAAACCTTAGTCTTTGTAAAGTAATGTGCTTTTCAGAGACAGAATTGAATATCTGAGTAGAAAATATAAGCATTTTTGTGCTAGGTGGGGGTTTTTTTTCTAAAATGGAAAAATCAAGGGAGATAACTAAATCTCTAATTCACTCTATACTTTGCCTTACACATTACCTTATCTCCAGGAAGATATAAACATAGTTAAGAAATATGTGATGAGTGAGTGTAGCAAGTACAAGCTCATCTTTTCCTCCATTACTTTGTTATATCTGCTGCTGTGCTAACAGAATTATAAAATGGTGAAAAACATATTTCCATCTGTCAAATAAACAGAAAAAGTATGAACATGATCATACAGTGATCTGTAAGTAACATATTGTAACAGGGTTATTTCCTTGACCACAATCTGCATTTGAAAATTACTCAAAATGCTGGATTTTTATGGGGGGGGGGAGAAATGATGTGTAAGGAATTAAGTACTGTACTAATATTGTTAAATATAAATTTCAGCACAGAATATAAAGTATATAGTGGGTAAATGAATGCCCTGACTATACTGGTATGAGCTTTCCAGTTGCACATCTGCAGCTATATTGTATATGTTACTATTGGTGTAAGGAGATAGCTCTGTTTTTCTTCAAATCCAAAGATATTTCCTATTCACAGACGAATACTGGCAGTTGCTAAAGTCTGCAAACTGTCGCATTATCTCTGCTGGGAGCACACAAAACAAAAACATCTTTTCAGCAGGATGTCGAAATAAAATGAGTAATTACCTCTTAATGGCAAATGAAACTTTTTCAGAGTACAATCCTTCTGGCACAGGTTCATACACATCCCCTACTATCTGAAAAATAAAAAGTCTACAATTTGTTGAAGAAAAAGACTCCATTATTTATTCGAAGATCCAATATGATAACTATTGCCCCTAGAAACAACCTGATGAGCATTACATCATCAGCTCTAACTTGCAGAACAACTTAGAACACATCTTCTAATGCAGAATGTCTCTTCCAGTCAGGTATCCACATTAGTGTACATATTTACTGTAGATTAAAGTGCTACAATATTGAACATTTACAAGCAATTTTTGCAATTACAATGGTAAGACAGCAATTCACACAATAATAAACACTTGTGCTCATTCACAAGACACACACATTAGAGCTGAGAGCAGTTTACATGTCAATAACTTAAACATGAATTCTCATTCATGATAACACATGCAGAAATAATTGGGAGGTTGATCTGGCAAATGTGAATACCTTAGTTGCCAAGGAGAGCATATTGGTGCTGCAAAATGCTGGGTTCAGAGTGGCCATCTGATAAAGGATGCATCCTGCAGCCCAGACATCAGCCTTCTCTCCATAAGGCTCACACTTTACAACTTCAGGACTACGTAGAAAGCAATGCAAGCCACAAGTGTTTTATTAATTCACCTAGAAGTAGGCTTATTTTCTAAAAAAACCCCCACCCAATATTTAGTTATTCACTACAACATAATTTCAGAGCACACACAATTACATTCAAAAGGTTGCATTTGTTTCCTTTACCAGCCAAATTCTTTAAGGGGAAGTACAATTAATAGACTTTCAACTTCTACTGAACTTCTTCTCACAATGCTAGGGGTTTATATTTTGTTCACTTGTCCTTTCCACTCACATTGTCTTTGGACTTAATGGACACAAATGAACTATAGCATTTAGAACTAGTTTACAATGATGGCATTTCAATAAAACAGACTAGAGAACAGATTAATATGGCACATCATCTTATAATTCAGGTAGCAGAAAGATTTGAATACAACTCCTGGATTTAGAATGCTAATGGATATAGTTTTGCTATTAATGTAAGGAAAAAACCATGACTCATTGAATCGTTTTCATCCTCTTTAAACTCCTGTAATGCGTTCCTTGCAGGGATGCAACATGGACACTCAGCAGGCAGCCAAATGACAATACAAAAAATCATTGTAAAGATACACCTAAAGAAAACAGAAGAAGGCAGTAACTTCAGCTTTGACGGAGTATAAAACAGAATTTACTTCCTTTGTTCAATTTCCCCAGTGCTTTTCATGAACCTGGATGATTACAATTTAGATTAGTAGGTGTATTCTGATGTTGGAGTTCAAGTCTTAGCAGTAAGTAAGGATCATATCACAGAACGTGTTTGGTTTATTTCATTCAGAGATATAAAAAAATACTTGACTTCTTTCATCTGTAAAATCAACTTGAAAACTGACTTGTTTACCTTTTTCTTTCACCTTAGAATTTGGAACCACTATATCTTCGTAATTATTGTACAGATATCTTTGGTAAAATGCCTTATTTTGGTGCTCAGACGTACTGTGTAAATTCAATTAATGATGCTAGAGGATATCCTGCTGCTATGTACAAAACGCAGATTTTTTAAATATATGGGATGAGGTCCCCAGACAAATGATAAATTAGGTGAACTTAACAGAATAGAAAGTCAGAACAGAGGTCACAGCGCAGGGAAGTGAGAGAGACTGACAGGTCACAATCTTCTGACAAAATTGATCAAACAAGATACAGATTCTTAGGTCAAACCCAACAAGCAATTTTCTTTGAATCTTGCTGTTGATGATACATAACCACAGAGTGGGTATTAAATACTGTTAGAACATAACAGCATTTCTGTAATCACACTGTGACACTAATTCTAGATGTCTTTGTGTAAATTTCCTTTTTGTGTATTAAAAGTGTGGATGCTAAAAGGCAGGAGCAGAGAAATTTTCCAGCTCCGTAGTTTGCGAAGTTTTTGCTTTCTCATGCTTTAGCTGAGAAACAGAGAAATCCAGCTTCTCACAGCTTCTCTGTGAGAGCTTTCATTCTCATGAGAACTGGATGGATAACAGTTTGTAAGAATGTAAACTATTTCGACACCTGCTATTGTTGTCAGAACACTAGAATTGTTTTCAGTCTTGTGACAATAATATTTGGAAATGCGTGTCTTACTGCTCAGCCTATCACCTTGAGAGGTGGTGAGTGAATAAGCCAATAATGTAATTTCTTTATTGTAAACTACACTATAAAAGAGGAGAAATTCATTAAATGAGGTCTTAACTCTGCTTTGGCCATATCTTTTAACCTGGACCTATGTTCTCCGAGGATAACAGCAACATAAAAGTGCCAGTTAGAGCAAACATTAGTATTGGAACTTACCATATAGATGGTGAGCTCAATAAGGCAAAGCCCCTATCTTAGCAAAGTTCTAAGCATGCTCCTATTTAGAAAAATAAATCTGACTTGAATTTTGGTCTTTCGTTCTAGTGATAATTTCAATGCATAGAGAGATCAAGTTTAAAAATATTATTTTTAAATTAATAAATTATATTAAAATACCAGAGATTATTCAAGCCAAATTTATGTAACTATGCAAAAAGCTACAGATCAGCCACAGAAAGAATAAGATGAATACAACTGAGAGAGAAACAGAGGCAAGCATGACCTGGACTACAGCATCTTGATTCCTGAACAGCAGAGAAAAACCTTGCTTGATGTCCAGAGCAAACAGCAGCCCATGAGCTGGTGACTTGGAAAAATCATACTGTGATTTGGAAATCAAAGAAAGAATACTGTGCTGACAGGGTTATAGTTTTAGCATAGTTTCACACAAATGCACAGTAGCTGAAAGTTAATGAAGTAATTTGTTCTGTTTATTCATGCTGAAAGAGTTCTTGTTCTAAATGCGCGTCTAATCCCTTTTTTCTAAATCAAAATGACTTGTAGCAGAAGTTGATCTTTTCTTCCAGAACAAATGTCTTGGTCAGAAATCTCTGACACTGAGCACATTAGGATGACCAATACCTTAAAAAAATACTGTCTCATGCTTAAGAAATACTTTAAATTACTGAAGTAATTTTATTTAATGTGACCATGAAAGTTTTACAGAGAATATAAAATCCCCTACTTCCATGATGCTATGCTTTTGTGGCTAATTAGTTCTGTAATTTAGATTTTTAAATAGGATTTTCAAATATTATTTATTTACTTTTAAGCCTTGTAGTAAAATCCCTCACCGTGTTCTACAGGCTTGCCTCACCATCTGCTAGTTAGAAATGTGGGTGGGGTACAGTACTTGTTGACTAGCAAAACAGTTCTGCAGTCAAGTTGCATGTTTTGGATCCACACTGGTGAGGGATGCCAAGCAGAGAAAGTACCCAGTTCTTGCTCCTGTACACTGCCACCCACAAACAGGAGGGTGGTGGGAGTACATATGGTTTGCCTAATTCAGATGACAAGTGTGTATAAACTGTCACTGTCTGGTCAAGACCAGAAAGAATGAGCGCAACCAGTCTTACTCACAAACACTGAAAATTTAAGGGTGTAGCATTAGTATGACTTTTTTTTTAATTTTCAAGGCAGTACTCGTCCTTTAACTTTTACCTTAAGATAGCTCAATTGGCTGAAACCAGACAGTGGTACTAATTAAATTTTTAGCAAACAGATCAGAAAACGCATTCAAGACAGAAAGGGGTAGATCCTAAGAGCTGATAAAGATTTTCATTTCCATTGCTCCAAGGGCCGAGCTTAGCGCCACTAAGCAGCAGTATTGATACTATTAGCCACAGCTGCTAGAAGTGGCAGCAGATACTTATACAGTCATTTAATTCTTGCAGCTAACATATTCAAGATAATAACTATCGTTTTCATCTAAGTTTGCAAATCACTGGTCATTTCCAACTTATACATTCAAGATGAAAAAGCTTACTCCAGCAGCATTATGTTAACTGTAAGAGAATCCTCCACTAAACAAATGTCCATAGCAAATGCAAGACTAAATTATTTAAAATGAAAGAATTATATCCACAGAATAACTGTCCAAATTCTCAGCATCCTTTAACAGACAATTTTATAATTGTTTCTTAGAAAGGTCACTCTTGCTCAACATATTAGCACTGCTTTTATTCTTAACAGAATCTTCCATGCCCACAGCCTTAAAATGAGCCATTGCTTAATCCAAATAGTTGTTTTTCCTTCTGAACTCCTTTTTACAAAATTAAGTAGCTATTTTAAATACAGAAGACAGTTTCCCATACTACCTCACATTTATAATTAGGATTTTTTTTAAAAAACAATAACCAAATCTTGTCAGTATAGTGCTACTTGTAAAACATCAAACACATTTAACCAAATCCCCTCTACATGGCTTTGGAGATATCTTTGCAATCAAGCTTTCATTTATAATTTTGCTTACTGATGTGATTTTGTCACTGTTTTTCTTTAAGAATACTTTTAACAGAGATTCAAACAGCCTGTTTATCTGAGTCTGCTACATTTGCACTACCACATAGCTGTATAAAAGATGATTATCCTCACTAGATTAGCTCATGTTCACATTAGTTATTAGTGGATGGAAGTTCCAAAATTAAGAAAGAAGTCCTAAATTTGGAGGGGGAGAAAAAGAGGAGATGAAGGAATGACATTTTCGAAACAGCATTCATTTTCTAGAGCCTCTGAAGCTTCTAAAGAATGTTGTCAATACTATCAGGCCGACTTTACATGGGACACAACCAGTGAAGATTTCCCAAGCTACACAGAACTTCAGTAAGCCACTAATGAGTTATCTTGGTACAGTGTTCACTGCTGCTTCCAACAGGTGTAAGAACATGCAGTATATGGCGTCCTTCAGTAGGAGGAGCATTTTCAAATAAGACTTGGTTTCAACTAGACAGTTAGGAATTAATGAAAACAGCAGTGATTCTTCGAGACTGACTCCCAGAAAAAGTGACAGTTATAATGAAAGGCTAAATAAAGAAGCATCGACCACTGACAAAGATTTTAACAATGACAGTTACTGCTTTTAGTCTTTAACATACCTTCAATTAATTATTTAAAGTTTGATGGAGATTCCAGCAGTAGGTATCAGCTATACAAACACTCATGCCTAGAAACCATACTGATTTCAAGAAGCAATGCAACCTGAAAATAGCTGGAAACTAGCAAAGTATCCAACATGCTTATCCCATTTGTCCTTACCTATGGATATTGATTTTTTTCCCACTGCTGGAGACAGAACAGTAGGAGAGATAGTAGACAAGCTTGCCATACATTGATCAACGGGATTTTTTTGTTTCCTTTGGTCCCAAATGCTAAAAGAGTCTCTGCAGTTTCTATTAACTTCAGGTATATAGATATATTTGTTAAAATACCTATAAAATAATACTCGCTTGCAATGGATAGCCTTACTACTTGCTGGCAGGACTTGTCAAAGCAAAGCAGAGAATGGGATTATCTCAATCTTTGTACCTATGACTGCCATAATTCACTATAAAAATGAGACTGCTGTTCCCTGGCCCAGATAAACAGGGATTTACGCAGTAGTGTCTTGAAAAATCTTCAGAGGTAAAGACTACACAACCTCTCACTTCCATATTTGACTGTTACAATGATGAAAAAAAATCTACATAACTCAAGCTAGAATCTCTTCTATTTCAGTTCATCTCTATTTTCTCAGAAAAGTGTCAAGACAATGAATTTCAGTGCAAAGAATGAGAAAATGCTTGTATTTGGACACCATTTCTAGGTTTCTACGAACCCATCTTCATTTTACTAAACTACTGCAGGATAATTTGTGTGTTTTAAGACCAGTGTGAAAAAAACCCTACTTTTACTCTATAATCAATTCTCCAAGTCACAGAAAGAGGGGGAAATAATACAAGGAAAAAAAAAAACAAACCAAAACAAAACAAAGAAGCACCAGTATCGTCCTAAAATAAAAAATAGAAAAGCAGTTGCTGCACATCAGAATTCTTCTCTGGATAGTTTGCTGCAAGCTACAGATATACATTCATTATCGTAGCTTCATAATTATCACTAAAACCAATGGAAGAAGAAACGGGAGCCACAAAACTGACAGTTTGAATAAAGAGGTCCTGTGAATATTGCTGAAAGCTATTTGCATTTCTCACCCACATAAAGAATTCAACACAAGCCTTTTGGGGATATTCTGTCTATCCCTTGAGTGATGAAGCAGGAACAGGATTTTCAATCACTAGTTAAAATTTTACCTTCACAGTTTTCTATTTTGAAAAAGTATGGCCATGTAAGTCTATAATAATTTATTATGTTGTCGTCTAACTTGCTACCATTTTTCTCCTTACAAATTATGTTAAATATTTTTTGGGGAAAAAAATATACATTTCTTATTCAAAAAAGACATCTTTTCAGACATCCTCAACTTCCACTGGCACTTAGAGAAAAATTCATCACTTATTTATCAGTTCCACCAAGTTTTAAAATGTCCAAGGGTAGGGAAGAAATTTACTACCTTCAGATGGCAATTTTACAGTGTGATAAATCCTCATGCCACCAGGTGGGGAATGTAATTTTAAAATGGGTGAAGTCAGCTAAGAGAGGCCACTTTCATGTGTCTAATTGCTCTCTCATCAGTGTAATTTCAACAGTTTCATTTTCTAGTCCAAGCATTGCCTGTCTCTGCCAAGAATGCTCTTCTATATTCATATAATTTAGTCTACGGATAGGCAAAACCAACGCAGTCAGTGACAGGCCACTAATAACTGTAGGATACATCAGACTGTAAAATGCCTGCCTTATGTTTTTACTAGTATCTTCTAAAAAAACCCCCTGGTTTGATGTGGAAGGACACTTTTCACTGCATATAGTAGTAAATTTGTGTAGTCTGTCTCAATCTCAAATGTTAATGAGCACTGAGAAATGTATAAAAACAAGACCACAGTAATAAACCAGCGTAAATTTCAGCTACGCTGCTGTTGATCAAGCATTTAGAGACCTCACTAACTTATTGCTTTCTTTCAACATGATCCAATACCTCTCTGTTTGAAATAGTCGAGATGTTTTATAATTTACCTTCTTGGGTTTTTCATTTTACACTTTTGAAAATAAAGATATGGACATCCAGTTAACATTCAGCAATGGATTTGTATTTCTTTGAATTTACAAACCTTCAAGCTTTTATGCGTGCCAACTTTTTACACTATTGCTTAGTGATGCCTAACATATCAACTTTAAAAAATAACTTATGGCCTCTAGCATTGTAATAAGACATTGTTCTAGAACACATGAAAAACTGCTACCAACTCACTTCTAATTCACCCTTGTCACATATGAATATAAATCAAATTACATTTTTAAAAGGTTTATTCTATTGTTCTTTATTGCTATTGCTTTGTTAAACAAAACAAAGAAACCAATACCTTCTTCATACCTAAATCATTAAATACCCAATGCAAAAGCATGTTCAGAGCACAAGGTCCTCTTCCCAATTCCTAAGTGCAAAGAAGCACTTGTAACTACTTTTTTCCCCCATCAAAAACTTGGAGCACATATGAAACTGTGAAGACCACAACAGCCTCACATGAGATAAGTTGTTTAGGCTATGTATTCAAAAGAGATTGAAAGTCAAGACGGTGTCTTACTTCTGCTGTTCCCAGTCACTCTTTTCCACCAGGGTCTGCTCTCCTGTGCCAGCACAAGTACTTCTACAGATGCATTACACATCAGAGCAAAGACCTAAAATATTTTTAAGCCAGCTCAGTTCTCTAATCTAGCTCATCATTATATTTACACAAATGCTCGTGTTTGCCCTTGAGTATGGCTGGCTTTGGTTGGGTGGTTTTTGTCACAACTGGAATTTTTTGTCTTGAATCATTTCATTGACACAGTTTATATCACAGCCTCAAAAACAACTGGTACTGGCAGAAGTTTGGGAGGCTTTTTCTGTGGAAGAGAGACACCAAATAAGCCAAGAAGTCAGCTCTAGAAATATAAAATCAGCTTTCACTGAAACACAACTTTCAGTTTTACCCTTAGCTCACAATGCTCAACTGAAACGCTCTTCTACCTTTCCTGAAAAAAACTAAGTCAATCAAAATGCAACTCTACAAGAAAATACATTAAAAACTTCAGCATATCTCTTACCAGTTCCTCTTTCTGAGCATAAAAAGCTGCTGAAAGGAGCAGAAGAATATTATTGTGAGGACTTGTTTTCATACTCAGAAGATCAGCAAGTTATAGTCAACTACTACATGTTCTCCCATCTTTGAACTCTATACTTTTTCTGCAAGAGTGAACATCTCAGGCAGACAGACCTGGTTTTTGTAGCAACTTTATACTTCCACTGCTTTCACACATACGAACCTTTAGTGCTAGAGAAAACAAATGCTAAATCTCAGCCCTTTCTGAATTTCATAGAGCACTGAAGTTCATTGCACAAGTATCTTCTTAAAAACTATATTGAAAACTGAAGGATATATTTCATGGATGTTCACTGACTATGCTTTCCAAGGGACATCCATATCTAAATGTTCCCATGTTTGAAAACACGGGAAACAACATCCTCCAAGAATTCCCAGGTATGGAAATTGCGTACTTGCTAGAATACCACTTGCTAGGACACATTGGCTTAAGTATCATCGGCAGGTAGAACAAAAAAAGAATTCTCATAATGTAAAACGTCATATGTACTTGAAAGCACGGGAGAAATCAAGATGGCAATTTCCTGCATATGTGGTTATGCCAGAAACAGTGTTGCTAATCCAATCTATGCTTAACTTGGCAATGTGGAACAACAAATTAAACAAAAAAAAAAAAACAAGACAAAACAAGCAAACAAATAAAAAAACCCACAAAAAAACCCCAAACAAACAAACAAAAAAAAACAAACAAAAAAACCCCCACAAAACCAAACCAAAATCCAAACATGACAGAATCTGTCTTACGCTATCTAAACTGAACTAAATTCTCAATGTATGAACATTCTCATTGATTTTTACATATGTGTGGGTGTGCATGTCTTTGCATGTCTCAGTATGTATGTACACACACACATATATATATGTGTATACATATATATACAGTACTACCGCTCAAAGATGCATTTTGGATCTCTAGGATTTTCTAGCCAGAATGTTTCATTTCAGAAACAAAGCAATTTGGGAGTGCTTACAGGGTACAGTACTATTGAGTTACTTTGCCTATAAAAATTGGGAGAACTCTCAACATAATGCAAGGGCCCAGGTATCAACATTAGGTATCTACTACAAGTAGACCACAAATATTAGAGTTTTGTGGGCTCTGATGTGCATTTACCCCCAAGTGAAGCATTTCTATACACTTTTTTAAAAGTTATACATTGTGCTGGTTTGGGCTGGTGTAGATTTAACTTTCTTCAGGGGCTGTGTTTTGGATTTGTGCTGAACACAATGATGGCAAATATAGATGTGTGTTTGTTATTGCTGAGCAAGGCTTACAGAGAGCCAAGGACTCTTCTACTTCTCATATGGCCACACTGGTGAGGAAATGGGGAGTGCATGGGAGGTTGGAAAGAGACACAGCTGGGACAGGTGACCCAAACCCACCTAAGGCGTATTCCAGAGTACATGACATCATGCTTAGTTTATACAGAAGGAGGAAAGGGGGGATGTTTGGAATGATGAGGTCTGTCTGCCCAAGTAAAAGTTACATGTGATGGGGCCCTGTACTCCTGGGAATGGTTGAACACCTTCTTGCCCATGGGAAGCAGTGAATTTATTCATTGCTTTGCTTTGCTTGCATGCATGGCTTTTGCTTTCCCTATTAAACTATCTTTATCTCAATCCATGAGTTTTTTAGCTTTCACCCTTCCAATTCTCTCCCCAGTCCATGCAAATTGATTCAGTCAAGCCCAAATACAACCATACATACATACATACAGTGATGCGTTTTTATCTGAACCATTCTGCATAACCCTGCTTAGTCAAATTTAAACAATAAGCGTCCAACACTCCTTTTGACATTTACTGTTTTGTTTCTTTACTATATTGTCTGCTCCAAGAAGGGTGGGTTGCATCTCAAACTACCCCGAACTATTACCTGTCAATTCAGAAGAAAGCAATTTCTGCCATTCTAAGACGACAATGCTGTCTCCTCTCTTTCTCTTTTCAGTTTGTTTTTTTTTGTGCAGAAGCTAATATTGGTAGGTAGACAGTCCTAATTTTTTGATTTCTTAATAGCCTTTAACATCTACTTAAATAATACCAAAAAAAACCCCACACAAAAAATCCAAGCATTGATTAAGTCTATAGGCTCTGATTTCTCCTTCAAGACTTGCGCTAAAATACTGTGCCAGTTCACTTTATTCCTTGTGAACAAGCTTCCGTTTCAAAAAGCCCACCATCACACAAAGTATTAACCAAGCACCTGGAAGGTGGCATCCAGCACATGCTGCTGTTTGCAAAGCCTTTTTAGCATTTTTAAATTATTATGACATTGGAAAGACTGATATTTTAGCCAGTCATTTTAAATATTACTCAAGCATACATTCTAAATACAAGGACATCTGTACTGTATCCCTGTTCTCTTTGCCGACTGCAGACAAACAAGGATCACTGCTTCCATGATTTTGCCTGTGGAGTAGAACTGACAAGTAATGTCCCAAAGGATCCCTTACTTGAGAGACTGCAACATGTAAGGGACATTTTATCCTCAATCCTGCATCCAAGTACCTGGATAAAGAGGTAGAAAAAGAACTGCCAAAGTTCTAGGTCTGATGTGAACTTCCATGCATAAAGAGGGTATGAGAACAATAATAAATATAGTATAAGCAAAAATTGTATTAAAAAAAGAGTACTTAAAACCACAGAACACTACTCTCAAACAGAAATTTCCTACAAAATATAAAAATCCCAAAAGATATACAGGAAAAGAAAACAGGCATCTAACAGGCAAAAAGAAGAAATAAATGTAGATAGGATAAGAAAGATTACAACTCAGTGAGCCTGAGTGCCACAGCAGCATGGTTTTGACACCTCTGACACCTCTATTTTAAATTGGTGTTTAACAGAACACAATAACTTCTCATCAACAGCTTCTCTGGCCAGTTGTAAGTGAACAAAACGAATTTATTATTTCAGAGAAGTTGAAAAAGATGGCATGTAACTAGTTACACCAAACTCTTACTACACTTTAAATACCCAAACCATCACTCACAGATCCAGTGCCACTCAGAGATTGTGCTACGCTTCAGGAATATTTGGAGAACCAATTAAGGCAGCCTTGCAATCCCCTTACCTTTGCTCACTAAGAAGTATAATCATTAGTCTTCCAAGGTAAGTGACTTGAATATTTAACATATTACAAGGTCTCACTCTTGAAGCCATTTTAGGATTTAGGGATTTCTAGGGATTAAGTGCCAATCATTATCATTCTGGCACTAGGAATTCACAAGCAACAATTTCAAAAATGGCAAAATGAATTATGTTCAACTGCCAAATGCCTGAGTCCTTGACTCACTCTTAATTCAGAGGAGCAATCAGTAGCTCCCCTGATAGCTTGGAATGTTTAATTACTTATGACAGCCTGCAGGCCAAGCATTCTTACAGGTATAAGGCCATCACATGTGGTGGTGGTAAATGATACTGTTTACATGCACCTTTTCATAATTTAAACCCACACTTCTTTATCTATAAGGATATTCTATATATAGATAAGTTACTACACTACTGCAGTTAGTTCATTTTTGCACCAACTTAACCCACAGTAACCACCGTGTGTAAGACCAGGCAACATCAAAATAGGCAGGCAACCAACTATTGCAGAATAGCTTGTTCCTGCACCTTGTTCCTGACTCCATTGTAACTTGCCTATCTGCTCCAAGAGTAACTATGAAGATGGAAGTTGCTGGACTGAATGTTATATGCAGGAGTATTTAAAATGAGTATAGGATGGCTCCAACTACTGATGCAAGTTTGCAGTTTTCTTGCTTTTGCTTTGCAAGCCCAAAGTCAGCTACAATATTTTTAAAAAAAGACAAAAAGATTTATATCTCAATTGCCACCTTCTGTGCATGACAATCAGTGCTCAGTCACAACAAATGAAAAGTTGGGGGAGGGTGGAAGGGAGGGATTTTTTTTTTATCATTTACATTTCACGGAACTGGACCACATTATCTTTTTATCTCCACAGTCATCAACAACTTACATTTTAATCAGGCCTACCAGCTTTAAAAATACTATAAGCACACCTCTAATGGTTTCAATCTAAACTATATAACCAGTTTCAAGTTTCTATTAATATATTTCAATAAACTATATGACAATGGTACATATTTAATAAGCAGTGATCTAATACTAATCTCTAATAATCTAAATTTATGGTAATTATTTTGATTTCCTTGAAATTATGACAGCTGGGAAGGGTGGACTTTCCACAAATTAAATGTCAAAGGAGCAGGTGGGGGGGTCTAATAACTTCATAGTTCAAAGATGGAATTTTTTAAAAATAATGGTGAATCTTAGCCTTACCGTGTGACAAAAGCTGTAGATTTAGAAGATCATGTAATTATGTTAAAATAAGTGCCTTTTGTGTTATTACCAGGTAGTCTTTCACAAAATGTCACACACAGTCTTTAGAGATTATACTTTTAATCAAAGTTCCATGCAAACTGTTTGTTTGTTTTTTCCAGTTCAACACTCTACTGCTGGCTCCACACAACAACACAGCTAAGATACATCACACTTCATTAAGTCCAAGCAAAAAGAGCAAGAAAACATTATTGTACTTGATAAACCCTGTTAACAATTTTTGTATTGTAATACTGCTTCAGAAGCGGGAAGATCTGTGTAGTAAATAATACTGTTTAAAATATTCTAAAACTCCTGTTCTACTTGGACAGAGCCCATAGCATGCCTATTCCAATTGTTTTCGCTATGACATAGTTCATAAATATTTTATTTCAAAATGTTACTAGTCCTCAAAAGAAGCTGGAGATCTGAAGAAATACAGGTAAGAAAAATTAGTTTCTGTTGGCTCTTGCTCAATGCAAGCCTTCAGGGTCTGAAAAGGAGCAGTTCTTGAATTCAGAAAGGGCCTTTGATAAGAAAGCCACATCTAGACACTCAAGCCACAGATAATTTTTCTTTGAACAAAATGTCCAAAGAAGGACTAGTTCTGCAGTGCTTGGAAAATGTAAGTAAAAAGTAAAAAGACTGCTAAATTAATAGGATCACCTAAGAAGCCTCCCTTTTCCCTTGAGTTAAGGCAGTCCTCAAGCAGTTCGCTTCAAGAAATATTAATCCCCAAAGACCAGAGGATTTTGCAATGTTGATACGTCCCTGAATTAATTGGTGTTAATCATTCTAAATTCCTTCCTTTGGAATTCTTCAAATAATATTTGATGAAGGATCTTCAAATAATATTTGATGGAGGAAGAGTATTGAGACATGACAGCAATCAATAAATTCAGTTCCTATTGCTTGAAAGATTTAGTAAAGGAAAGAAGAGAGCTGAACATCTCAGTTCTGGAAGTAGTATTTCATTTTAATAGAACATTAATGATTATCTGCAGGAAAAAAAAGAAAGCAAGGGAAAAATTAGCCAGATGGAGTAAATATATTCTCTTCCTTTTAAGCTCAGGTCCTCAGATATGGAGGGATAAAACGCCTTCACTGGCATTATTTTTTCCAAATTCAGCTAAACTTTCTTGATGCCAGCAAGAAGCCCCCACATACAACTGATGCTGCCAGAGCTAAGGAATGTAAAGCCCAGGACAATCAGCTTTACATTAAGCGTAAGTATTTTTTCTTAGCTTTTTCAAGCCTATAATAGAGATTTGAATGAAAAAGAACTGCCAGCTGTTGAGCTACATCAAAGTAGTGGCATTGCTTCTTTTAATTTATTTAAGCATCTGTCTTAAAAAATAAATAAATTGGTCTGCAACTTTTAATACTCCATGATTATTTGGCATGTGATGCCAAAAGTTACTACAATAACTAACAAACAAATAAAATAACTTCTAAGAACTGTGACAGGCCTGCTTCATATATCATTAAATGAAGATATGACCAAAGACGACCCCTTATTAATTAGTATTATTATAATTTTTTTTAATTTGTTAAAAAATAGTCAACCATACAAGACAATCCTCCAACAAGAAGAAAAATTAAAACAATATGATGTGGTCATAATCCTTTAGATTCTGAAACACTCCCCTTCTTTCACTTGTTTACACTATGTTTAGAGTTGCAGAATATGTGATAATGAAGCACGGTAGTTTCAAAAAAGATTAACAATCTGTGGAAGAGGGCATGAAGAAAAGACAGAACTATGAAATAGGAGTACGCTGACTTGACTAGTATCTTAACCTCCTACAGAATGGTCTCTGCAGCTTTCATGACAGCCAAATTACAGAAAGTTTCTATATCTTATCAGTCTCTTCAAATGAGCATTTTAGATACCTGCAATGTTGAGGGTTTTTTCTCTTTTTATTAAGAGGATCTGGATTTTCATTTGCTGTTTTATTTCCCAAAATTCTCAACCAGTATTAAACAGTAGATTAGTCTTCTGCAGTACAAACAAGACAAAAATTATCCAGATACATCTGAACAACGACATCATACTTGCACGTTTGTTTCCTGAATTTATATTTGAATCCTATTCAAAAATGCCATTAATTTTTCCTAAAATCAAATATACAAAGACCAAAAGCACAGCAAAAAGGAATATTAATAGAGGATCAAATTCACCCCATATATGAACTTCAGACCTGCTCACATCAGATTTTCACCATCTACCCTCTGAACAGTTTCTTCTTCTACCCAGAAGGGTTCAGGATGAGAGAAAAACCCTTTGCTTCTCTTCAGCAAGTTTGCAATTGTAATCAAGAAGGTTCGTTAGCAACTTACTGAGTTACAGTGATTTGGAGTATAAAATTAGAAATTCAATTTATTTTCCATAAAAAACATATGCTAAAATCAAGATAATTTGCAATTTAATCAACAATAGTACATACTTATTCTACTTTTCCCCATCAATAGAATTGGAACAGAATTAACTTCTCCTCATTCCCAAATAAAACTTTTAGCTATTCTATCATTCTCCTTTCTGTGCTATCATTAATGCTTTGTAAACAATCTACTGCCAGTTTTGTGAAGCTTGTAACTTCTGCACTAGGAACCTAGGCACTGATCCACATCTGAAACTGAGATTTGTAAAGAGAGATGTAATCATGCTATTAATCCACCAATGTTTTCCAGAATGTTTGATTTACAGGGTGAATATAAACAAATAGGAGATTCCACTCAGCCTATTACGAAAATAACTTCAAAAATAGAGTACTAGAAGGACTTCCTTGAACTTCAGTGTGAAGGGTAGCAATTCTGATAACGAATATTAGTTAAATGAGCCATCTAATCTGCTAAAAAAGTAGCATTGATTCAAGTGAATCTGAACAGTGACTAACACACAACAGACACTGGTTATATCTACTTTATCTCATGGCCACTGCTTCTCTGGGCATGGAAGAGAATCCAGAGCCAATAGGTCTTTAAAATAATGCACTCAACATGCAAATATTCTGAATTACAAAATTAACATGTAGCTTTCTTCCAGCACCAAGGAACTATTTGAACTTTCCAAGTCTCATTCAATTCACCATTCTGACACTCCATGGCTACCTGCTATGATTAGAAGTTTATGTGGCAGATGAGTTGTCTCAAAACTAGCATACTGCTGCTATATAATCCTAGGTTCAGACCCATACAGATCCTTTCAGCTGCTACTTTATGATGTGTAGTAAACATTAAACAGAACATGCTGCCCAAAAGAGAGTATGGTGCCCTTCACAGTTCTCCTTGATATCAGCTCTGAAAGGTGCCCAAGTGATTCCACACAGCCCTCTGACCATCAAGGCTAAACCTTGCTGCAATTAAATGACACTGAGGAAAAGTGATGATCTACAGAGTCTTCTGTTTTGTCCTACAAACAGATGCAACTATAGAGCTCTAGACAGAAATACGCTGTGCTAGAAACAAAATACCGCTGCAGTAAAATATAGCTGCAATAAAAGCAGATACACATTTTCCATTTAGAACTGTAACTTTTCAATGTCTTATATAAAAAGCTGGGCAGATTAAAAGGAAAGCCACAGATAATATTGCTTCAATGAATCTCTAAAACCCTATAACAAAACAACTTTCATCCAGGCTGCGCCTAAAATTCCACCTTTTTTTGTGTGTGTCTGAAACAATAAATCAGACACTCAATCTGACCAGAGATGTACAGTTTCAGTAATGCTTTTCTATCAATTTAGAATGTTTTACAAAATTTCAGGTTGGCATGATTTAGTATTTATATTTTCATAGCATTGGTAGCTCAATCAATTATGATTAAGTGCTGTACCAGCATAAAATGCTAGTTATGGACCCCTTCTTATGAAATTTATGTCAGAAATTAAACAGAAAATGAGTAGAGTGGGCAGTTCTAGAGACTACAAAACAACAACATGCTTAAAGTTCTCTACAGTCAGAGACAGCCTGGCTAGGATCAGACTGTAAATATCTGTTCACATTTGCAACAACACACAACATAAAAGAGCCTGAAAAAGATTAGGATAATTCAAGTTTAATTGACATGCATAAAAGATGTCCCAGGAAATACAAACCAAGTTATACAATCTTCACATTAGAATGAAGCACCTCCTGGGTTTAGGACTTTCATTTGTGCCTTGCATAAGTTTAAAAACAAAATAATAAAGAAAGATCTGAATACAGAAACCATGTAACCACACATTACTTAAGGAAACACAGTGTGACTATAAATATTCAAAAATTCTTCATACTATTATCATAGAATGGTTTGGGCAGGAAGGGACCTTAAGATCATCAAGTTCCAAACCCCCTGCCATGAGCAGGGACACCTTTCACCAGGTTGCTCAGAGCCCCATCTAACTCAACCTTGAATACTTCTAGGAATGAGGCATCCAAAACTTCTCTGGGCAACCGGTTCCAGTGGCTCACCACCCTCCCAGGGTGAGGGAGTAATTACTTCCTCATATTTAATCTAAGTCTACTCTCTTTCAGTTTGAAGCCATTCCCCCTTGTCCTGCCACTACATGCTCTTGTAAAAAGTCCCTCTCCAGCTCTCTTATAGTCCCCTTTAAGTACAGAAAGGTGCTCTAAGATCTCCCCGGAGCTTTTTCTTCTCCAGGCTGAACAATCCCAACTTTCTCAGCCTTTCCTCATAGGAGAGGTGCTCCATCCCTCTAATCCTCTTCACAGCCTTCTTGTGGACTGACTCCAACAGGTCCATGTCCTTCTTGTGCTGAGGACCCAAAAGCTGGACACAGTACTCAAGTAAGGTCTCACCAGAGCATGAGGTATTTCCTCAGGTATTCCTTTTTCAGTAAGACCTATAGACATGATATTCAGAAACCACCCCTAGAAGAGGTCCCTCATAACCACAATCTTGCATTGTGCCAGGCTGGCTGCAGATTTCTCTGTATGAACTCTTGTTTTCTTTCACCATAGGTCCCTGCCTACCAAGTTCTGCTGGAATTGTTCCACAAGGGCCACCTGTAGAACTTTTCTCCATCAGGACAAACAAGCATAATTCTTTAGCAGGTTTATTGTTTTCTGCTCTGACAGCAAGGTGGGAATGTCTCCCACACTATGCACTCCTTTCCTTTTCAACCCAGGTAAAAGCAGAAACTGTGTAATATATCTTCAAGAGATTTGGAATGTGAGTGGTCCCATACTCCTATATATGGTATGAAAAGCCTATCTGTGGGTCCAAGAATTTTCTTAAAGCAGTTCATTGGTGTGGCTGCTGCAGAATTAAAGTCTTAGTCTCTAGAAGCCCTTTCTCCAGTGTACTGCTCACTTCACTAATTTTTTTTTTTTAATCAAAATATACCAGTAGAGTCTGAAACTAAGGCACCCCTCTAAAGATAATATTTTTTAAGAACATTAGTTACAGATGAATGAGCTGCCTTTGTTATACTGTCAGCCTGCAGATTCTTATAGCAAGAGATTAACAAGTGTTACTATTTCCAGAAGGACTGATGGAGAAAAATGAAATAGAGCAGTAATATAAGATTCTTTTATAAAGCAAAATAATTTCAGCCATATCCCAATTACACAGTCACATAACACTGCTTCACAGGTAGTCCACTGGAACATTACTCTAGTTAGATCAAGGCAAGTTTGGGTCAGTTTTCAGATTTGAAAGACTCCAGAAAATTGAACTCACTCTATTTAGGATGAGTGTGCAGCTTGTAAACGCAGAACTACAGGTTTTAGTAGATCTTAGAGCAGACCTTCTCTTTTAATAAAAGCTGATAGGATAAATTCAATGCAGAGATTTCTCAATATTTTAGCATATGCTTCACATTCATCTAACATTTTGTAGTAACTTTGTCATGATTTAACCCCAGCCAGCAACTAAGCACCACACACTCAACTTGTCACCTTCTCCACTGGGGAGGAGAATCAGAAAAAAGAAAATAAAACTCATGGGTCAATGTAAGAACAGTTTGATGACTGAAACAAAATAAAATATTATAATATTGTAACATTATAGTACCATCATTTATTATAATATTAATAGCAAATGTAATTAAAGGGGGGGGGCAGAATAAAACTTAAGAAAAACAAATTATGCTCACTGCAGTTGCTCACCACCTGCTGAAAGATGCCCAGCCAGTCCTCGAGCAGCCATCGGCAGCGCCTGGCCAACTCCCCTCAGTTTATATACTGGGAATGGCATTCTGTGGTATGGAATATCCCTTGAGCTAGTTCAGGTCAGCTATTCTGGATACACTCCCTGCCCCCAGCTTGTTGTGCAGCTCTTCCCTGGCAGAGCATGGAAAACTGAAAAGTTCTTGATTTAGAGTATACTCTACTCAGCAACAACTAAAACCTCAGCGTGTTATCAACATTGTTGTCATACGAAATTCAAAACACAGCACTGTACCAGCTACTAGAAAGACTATTAACTCTATCACAACTGAAATCACGATAAACTTTCACTAAGAACCACTTGACATGTACTTAATGGACAGTATATTTATCCTCAAATATTGTGAGATATAAGCATCAAGATCACAAATGCTCCAGTCTTTGGCATACATGGACTGTATGAGTTAGGAACAATACGACAGCATGCATCCATACAGTACATACTAACTATCATCAGGAAGAAAGTAACTTAATCTTAATTTCATTAAGGTTGTTAAACAACAAGGCTCAATTAAATTCAGAAACAATAGCTAAAGTATCGTCAGCTCTCCCCAAAAATTCAATAGGTACTACACTTGTACTAGTTGTAGGACTAAATAAAGTGTTCGTTTAAATACTGTAACAGTTTTAAACTAATTGCTGTAGTAATGGTCCAAATAAGTTTCTGTTCTTCCAATTTTCCTGAACGCCTGCAAATCTTTGACAGAAATATAAATGCTTTTCAAGGGCAATTTTGAGCCAGCTTTTGAAAGTACGTTTAGACTACTCTATATTTAGAATGGAACAAAGATAAGGAAAGGCTGTTGAGACAAGAGTGCCCCTCAGTGGCAGTATGTTGATATAAAATACAATTATATGGTACCTTAAAATAATACTCTGCATATTTATTTTCATCACTCAAGGAAAAATGCACCATTAAATCACATTCTTTCAAAACCGCACCATTACTAAGAATCAGAGGGGGTTTAGCACATGTCAGAGGGGGTTTAGCACATATGGTTTGATAATGAATGAAGCATGTACACGATCAGGTAAAAATATTTACTATGAAGCAACTATTGCTAAATATTTATGGCTGAGTGCTTTGTGGATGGGTGTGTGCATGTGCCTACACTTTCCTGTTATATTTAAAGAAGAGAGATTGAATTTTGCAGAAAGACTTCTCACAACAATTCTGCAGCATTCAAATTGTGTATTTTCTTCTGTGTCATAAGCAGCAAGAAAACATGCAGTACTTCTTTGAGGACTTCAAAAACTACAGGATCTGAATTGCCTGGAAGGCTTGCTGTGTGTATCAGGTTGTATTAGTTCACTCAAAGACTAAAACTATGCCATGCTTTGCACTGTTCACACACATATTGCTTTCAAAGCCTGTCCTGGAACCTGCCTGGATTCCTTCCTCCACACTGTGATGATTATAGAAGCATAAATCAAGAATATTCACTACTACAGACTTACACAAACAGCACCTCACTGCAGCTGATCTGGGAACAACTGAAGGATACTAAACAATTTCATGGTAAGATTGGAATAGAATAGACAGCTGTTATACTTTGTATGTTCACTAGCACCTATTCTATAATCTGGTTATTTCTATATTCTTGCAAATTTAAATAAAAACAGGCCTTGAAGCATAACTATAGTTTAAATATTTTAGGGCTAAATCATCTCCTCCATCATATTTGATATCCATAGCTGCAAAAAATATAGTCATGGCTGATACCACGAAATTGTATTAGCAATTATTTTACTTCTGTGCCTGGGAAGATCACAGAACAGATCCTCCTAGAAGCTATGCTAAGATTCAGGGAGGACAAAGAGGTGATTTCAGGTGAGCCAGCATGGCTTCACCAAGGGCAAGTCCTGCCTGACCAACCTAGTGGCCTTCTGTGATGGAGTGACTACATCAGTGGACAAGGGAAGGACTACAGATACAATTTATCTGGACTTTTGTAAAGCCTTTGACATGGTTCCCCACAATAGGAATTGATGAGTGGACTGCTAGATGGATAAGAAATTAGTTGAATGGCTGCATTCCATACTATCCAGAGGGCAGTGATCAGTCCCAATGGACATCAGTGACAAGTAGTGTCCCTCAGGGGTTCATACTGGGACCAATGTTATTTAATATCTTCATTGATGACATAGATGGAAGGATCAAGTACACCCTCAGCAAATTTCCAGGTGGCACCAAGCTGAGTGGTGCAGTCAGCACACCTGAAGGAGGGGATGCCATCCCAAGGGACCTGGACAAGCTCGAGAAATGGGTCCATGGGAATCTCATGCAGTTTAACAGGACCAATAGTAAGGTGCTGCATCTGTGTCAGGGCAACTCCCGTTATCAACACAGGCTGGGGGATGAACAGATACAGAGCAGCCCTGGAGAGAAGGATTTGGGGTGCTGGTGGGTGAGAGGCTGGGCATGACCCAGCACTCAGAAAGCTGAATGTGTCCCGAGCTGCATCCAAAGCAGTGCGGCCAGCAGGGCAAGGGAGAGGATTCTGTCCCTCTACTCCACTCTGGTGAGAGCCACCTGGAGCACTGCATTGAGCTCTGGGATCCTCAGCACAGGAGAACATAAACATGTTGGAGCAAGTCCAGAGGAAGACCAACAAGATGATTAGAGAGATGAAGCACCTCTTCTATGAGGAGAGCCTGAGAAAATTGGGTTTGTTTGGCCTGGAAAAGAGAAGGCTTTGGGGTGACCTAACTGTGGTCTTCCAGTACCTTAAGGGAGCCTATGAGAAAGATGGAGAGGGACTTATAACAAGAGCACATAGTGACTGGACAAGGGGGAATGGTTTTAAACTGAAAAAGTGTAGATTTAGATTAGCTATTAGAAAAAAATTCTTTACTGTGTGGGTGGTGAGGCACTGGAACAGGGCGTCCATCACATGAAGTATGTAAGGTCAGGATGAATGGAGCTCTGAGCAACCTGATCTAGAGAAAGGCCTGTCCACAGCAGGGCGGTTGAAAATAGATTATATTTAAGGTCTCTTTCAATCCAGTCCATTCTGTGATTCAACAATTTCACTCAACACTATAATAATGCAATAATATGCTAGCTTCCAGGTATGGTGACCAACACCACCCAGGAATCTGAAACCTTCTCAATTTTGATTAAAAAATGCTCCTCAGGTAGATCTTGAGAAATTGTCTTCAAAAAAAGCAGTTCTACTTACTAATTGTAACTTTGTCTTTATCCCCCAACATGACATTGTTTGGAGTGAGATCTCGATGAACAATCCTTTTCTCTTTATGCAAATAACAAAGACCTAGACAAAGCTTAAACAGAAAGAGCCTTACAAACATTCTTAAATAGAACCTAAATAAAGGCACATATAATTAAATTCACAGCTATATATTAGTGACTGATACAATAAGCATTACTTTGTCACTTATTAGCCTGAAAACATGGTGCTACTAATTACATGTAGGAAAGTCCTGGCAAAAAGAATGGAGGCTCTTACTTGGATAAATATATGCCATATTCTGTCTTCTGTAAACTGTTGTTGCTTTTCCTTCAAAGAGTGAAAGTGTTCTCCCAATGGCACCCTCTCTATGAGTTCCATGACTAGGTACAATAAAATAAATTAATAGAACATTATTTATACAGAAGGCACTTTAAAATAGAGTATTTGAGGTAAAAATGTATTTTAAAAGCTGTTATTTTTTACTTTAAAATTTTATTTGTACAGACAGATATATTTGATACTTTTCTACACTTTTTTGTTCGATTTTTTCCTCAGTTGATATCCCAGAACTATAAGGAAATCACGGCCTGATAATCACTCAGCAGGCAGGTGTATGGAGATAACTCATTATTGAAAAGAAAATTAAAACAATATGGCTGGCAATCTATATCATTCACTCTACTACTCACCACAGCTTTTCTCCCTATTTAGCATTTCAGTTGTAAACTTTGGATCTTTAGAGAAGAATGATGCCTGCTACATGTTTACATTGCATCTAATTTTACTGATAGATAAACAAATAAAAACACTATTTCTCATAATTTTTTTCAATTTTAAAGGAATATATGTCTGTCTGAATTTGTAGCAGTTCTTGAAGAAAGATTATTGCTCAAATTCAACACACTCCTGCCAACCTGTAAGTGGTTTTATTATATAAGTCTATTTCTTCACTATGTACAATATGGTAATTCTCTGCATTTATACTCACTTTCCAAGAAGGTTCTGTAATACCGTACAACATTTGGATGATAAAGGTACAATGAGGAAAGAAATGTAGATGCTTAGAATAGTTAAACCAATGGCACAGTATTTAAAATGCTTAGCTACACCTAGGAAGGAAGGATACTACAAGGATTCCACAAACTTGTTTATGAACTCCAGTGTACCTTCACTGTTACCCCAAATGCAGAGAAATGTTGCACATTACTAGAGTAATTGGGAGGAAAATAGAGTATTATTTCTGGCTAAACACCCCCAGCTCCCTCAACCACTCCTCATAGAACTTGTACTCCAGACCCTCCAACAGCTCCATTGCCCTTCTCTGGACCAGCTCAAACACCTCAATGACCCTCTTGTAGTGAGAGGCCCAGAACAAAATACAGGATTTGAGGTGTGGCCCCACCAGTGCCAAGCACAGGGGGACAATCACTGCCCTGGTCCTGGCTGGCCACACCATTGCTGATACAGGCCAGGATGCCACTGGCCTTCTTGGGCACACTGCTGGCTCATATTCAGGCAGCTGCCAACCAGCATCCCCAGGTCCTTTTCCACCAGGCAGCTTTCCATATGAGAACTCACAGTTAATAATTCAGAATGCCAACATATCAAACTAGAGCTCACGAGACACACCTGCTCTTTGGTGATGGTTAATTCAGAGACAATGTTTTTTTACACTGCTGTCTCTGTGTTTTTTGTCCTTTCCAAATGCTGGATTGTGTAAATTGACTTCTTTCATTGCCAGGAGATTTTGTCTGTTATGTTTTCTAACCCATAAACAAGATAAAACCTTTGTACAATAAATACAGGATGGGGATAGGAAGAATGGTATATGGCTACCAGATTAGTTATCAGAGTCAAAACCTTTCTCACAGAATTTATAATCATAGCTTTTTTTGTGTATGATGTGATTAGTAAAAGAACTACAGTCCAACAGTACAGGTTAGCAGTAGACTACTGAACTTGCACAGTGCTTGAAGTAACATTATCTGTACCCAGTGTTGCTTTTCAGATGAAACATGCTTGAATTTTTGTGGTTTTACATAGATTAATTAGCTTTGCAATAGACATAAATGCTGTTAGTGGAAAGGAATTAAGAGAAAGTAAGGTAGGAAACCTAAGAGATACACTGGTCAATCCCATATATAAAACATGGAACAAACAAAATCGCAGCAAACACTAACAACAAGCTCAGATCCACAAAGGCCTTTTTGCACCTACATTTCCCAACTGAAATTCAAAGGACAGTTGTGCCTAGAACAGGTATTAGACCCTCTTCATGAAGCTTCCTCTCAAATCTGGAAAATAATAGCAAAAGAAAAGTTTACCTTCTATACACTTCCAAAAGCTCCATTGCCAAGGTGCTCTCAAACTGCAATTCCTGTATGTTTTGTGGGTGCCCTATAGTGATTCATGCTCTCAATATTTTCAGCAATTTGCTTCAATACATCCTCCTAGTCATAAATTAAATTACAAATAAATAAATTTAAAATGTTTATGCCTTTCTTGTGCTACAAATGTGCAAGAATATGACTTCTTAAAACTATGCAGGTTTAAGGTTTTTTACCTACCTTTAAGAAATTTAGCTTTAATACCAACCCTTCATAAGCTCTGATATCATGCACATAATGTCCAATATCAATGAAGATTTCAAAAAAGTCAGTAGGGAAAAGTCTAGAAAGGTTCAAAATTTTTTATATTTTTTAGAAACAATGTACGCAGTAGCAATTAATCTACACCAGAGACTTTTCAATGTTTATTATTACAACTTACTTCAGAACCTCCTAAATAGTACACTTATTTTTCACTAATCTATTGAGATATTAATCCTCTAACACTATATACATAGGAGTTAAAGTCCATTTTAAAAGTCAGACTTCAGCCCCCCTTGGTTGGGTATGCCAACCAATATAAATGCCAATTCCCCAAACAAGTATAAGTCTTTTAAGTCAATGCACCTCCTGAATTTCCAGTAATTTTGCTTTTTTTTTCTTACAGCACTTTCTTTTATGCTTGTTATCACTGTATCTGAGTTTCTTCTTGTAATGCACTAAGTGATAGGATTAACATTTTTCTGCATTTAAAGAATTGTGACATCCATCTTAGAATTTTTGGCCAAGAATCCTAGTCTAAAAGATGAAAAGGACTGAGAAAAGCAAAAGCCAACAGATAACATGTAACAGTTGATTAGTTAGATATTTGACTGAAGCTTTGTTTCTTTTTAAAGTTCTGGAATAAGTAGAAATGGAGAATATCAGGGCATTTGGAAAACTCAAGACAGTAAATTAGTCCAGATTCTTCAAAAACTTGTCACCAACCATGAAAATTCATTACACACTGAGGCACTTCCAGTACAAAATCCACCTTTTAAAAATAAAAATAACACAAAAGTCATATTTAGAACTTTAGTAATTTATGATATAAAATAAAAACATAAACACTCCTGACAGGCACACCTCCTAGACACTCCGATTACTATCCTAATCCCACAAATCAAACTAAGATTTCACATAGCCTTTGTAGCCAACATGGTGAAATGGCCATCTTACTAGTAAAAATGCATAATTGATGGAAAACATTTTGTCCTTATTGATCCAAACCTTCCAGCAACACTCCTAAGTAAAACAGCTTGATGCAAAGTCAGACCCATGGTGAAGGAGTAGAGGGCTCAGAGAAAAAGTTTAACTGCTTCCACTTAATTGCTACTATCCAGGGCTGCAACTTGCGTCTGCTAATCTTCAGGGTAAAAGTATGTTTTATCACCAGCAGTATTAAATCTGTCCTCAACATATATAAAAGGTTGATTCATGTGGGGAGAAGGAGCCCATACAGAGCTAGGTTGTCTGGCATACACACAAAAGAAGTCCCAACACTGAACACCTAATCTTGCAGACTGGCACTGATGCAATGAAGGGATGAGTGTAGTTATGAAGGGCTATCTGTAGTTGTGAACAGAACAGAAATTGCCCATTACAAAATAATTTACATTTAAAAAATATTTCTTTTTGAAAGCTATCCTAAAAGAGTTTCACAAAACATATGGTTAACATACCTTTTAAAAATATGTTGATTTCTTTCCATACTGAAGAGAAATCTCAGGGCTCTGAAAGCATAACACTACAGTAGGAAAAGTACTTAAATTAATGAGAGACTTATAACACATATGGAAAAGCCACTGATAAACAACAAGGATTCCCCTTGACCTTATATACTGTCAAACTTTGTATTTAAATGACAGATTATCTTATTAGCCTGATAACAAAGGGAATAAAACTATACTAAGTTCCTCCTGTATTTTAAAAGTATGCAAGGACATTAAGGGGAGAAAAACAATTAAAAAAAAAAAAAAGTTGGTGACAACAGCTTCAGCACATGCTGAAGCACACCTAAATCTTGATCATCTCTTTTCATCTGCAGATAGCTCAAGACTTGAGACCTGCTTTCTTCTCCAATGCTGAAAAAGGTAAACGAACTGGTGGGTTTGTAGTGTTGCAGAAAAAAAGCATTTTGCATTTTTTTCTGAAAAATTCAGTGTGGAGCACCGTAAGTTCTAACAGGGACAAAAAAGAAGAGTGAGAAAAGAGAGATTACTCAACTTTTTAACCCTAAATTCATCGTATTTACAGAGAACTTTATGTACCTCAGCTCCTATCTCTCTCTTAGTTCCAAAACAAAGAAAGTCCTTTAAGACTGCTACTGGCAGGTAGTTAATATGTATGCTTTGATGCAACTCATTTTTATTTCTATTTCTAAAGACTCAGTGATCTGGCACATTTATAGCTGAGCAAACAAAGATAGTCCTGAAGTAAGATCACTTAGGTAGCATGGCAGAAAGAAGCTGAAAAGTTAATTGATCATTGAAAACATACACAATGGGGCAGTAAAGACACCACACCAGGATTGCAAGAATTCTAAGAAAAATGTCTGTGAAACTCAAAAAGGATATTCCAATAGCTGCAACTGTATTTCACAGCAGTAACATTTATAAAGGCAATACAGATAGCAGTGTGAGAAGCTAAACAAGGTTTCATAAAAATATACCTCTTGCACAAAACAGATTTAGTTTTCATATGCGATCATTAAGTCCATTATTCATTCAAATGGCTTCATGTTTAACCCAACTACAGCTGCTTAGTAGCTCTTGTGAGTTATTTCCAACACATTCTGCTGGAATCTAAAAATCTCAGTGGGCATGTATTAAGCTCCTTACAGTTGTGTGAGACAACAATACTGAGCACATACTCCAGTTTGTTAGACTGCATGTTAATTCCATACCTACCCTCCAGGAAGGTTTGTATTTATCTCATCCTTAAGATGATTTAACTGAAGTGCACTATAAAACCTCACTGCAGTAGAAAGGTACCTACTGCACTGAATCTACCCTCCAATTCTAATCTAGAAGAACTGTGATGAGAAAGACAACACCAGAATGAATTAATTTTTTTTTTGGTGGAAATACCTTTCTTCAGTATCCAAGCACACCTAGCTGATGAAATAGTGGAGTAGCTATATAGCTATATAGTGGAAGTGGCTCTGTCAGAACAAAGACCAGGTAAGAGGCAGGATCACGAATGCATTCAGCTGGGCTAAGGACTTTGCCAACTGGAGCAGAAGCAGCTGTGCTCATCCCTGAAGCTCTGAGCACTACATTCCCATAGCTTAAAGAGACACTCACCACCTCACAGAGCCTGAGAAAAGCTACCAGGTAATTAATTACTACTGATAACCTTTAGTCTAAGTTGACTCAAACCAGTACATTTATGAAGGTAATGACATGCAAAACCAAGAGCCATTCTATGCTTATTTGGCCTGTATTTATTCTACACTTAAATTTTCTCTATTTTATGTACTGTCTTCATGTATTTTATTTAACATCCACAGTAAAATGCTCCAGAAATAAACAGGTATTAGTAGAGTGTCAAGTCTAGAGTGAGTTTCAATGAAGATCAAGGCTCGATAAAGAAGATCTGATGTTAGACAACCTGAAAAAGTAGAGGAAAGATTATCGCAAGAAAAATATTGTCTTTCCTTTACACTATATGAAGTGCTAGAAACAAAGTAAATCAGAACAGAAATTGAGTCTCTCTTTAACTTTTAGTTCCTGGGCCATTTGTTGGTTTGGGGGGGGGGGAGGGGTTCCCCTTTAAATACGATTTTTTTTCTACTGTACTTTAAAATAAACTTTAATTCATAAAAAATTATCAGGGACTGTTGGGGCTTTCATTGTGCAATGATAATAAAGGGAGTTACCTGTAATAAACTGGCTCTTTCAGCATTCCTTTCTTTGTTTGGTAAAATCAGCTTTGCTATTGTATATATTCCATTTGCCTGGAAACAGAAAAAAGTCAGCATTAATAGTGTATCTTTGCATACAAATCACAAATAAAAGTCAGTGTTCAGATAAATCAGAAGCTAATACCAATAGACAAGTTCTCAACATCCTATTGCACACTTAAAATGTAAGCTTAAATGTGTATAAGAATTAAGTCGTTGTTACATTTAAACTGATACCACAAAGAGAGCCTGTGAACAGATAAAGAAGTGCTTCTGTCTCTACACGTGAAGGAAATTGCAGCAATAGTCAGTCACCATGTGGCACCATATTTTGAATTGTCAGGAATAAAATTCAAGTCTCAGTAAAAATAAATTGGAGAAACACCAAAAGCGATAGCCTGAGAAGTCTGTCTGTGCCTTCAGCAGGATTTTGTGAACACCATACTGATGTCAGCTTCCATTTTCATGCAACCATGTGTCCTCCACTATCCTATCCACTTTATGAGTTTGATAGGTGGCTGGTAGATTGAGTTGGAGTACTGCTCCCAGTTACTTGACAAGGTCCCTGATGGAGACTACTCTCCTCTTTAGCAGAGTTGAAGGGAATGTGTGTCAGCTCTGCAGAGGCTCTTCTGCAGTTCCCGATGTTTTCTTCAACTGATCATGAAGGTAGAATTAAGCTTAATTAGAATTATGGTTAAGCATAGGTTTTGGACTGTGCAGAAGAGCCATTGAGTCAAACACATTCTGTCTGCTACCAGAATTACCACAGACTGCTGCCAAGGCTGTGTGACAAGGACAGAGGACAGACGGCGGAGAGGGACAGGCAGCAGAGGGCAGCTACTGCAGAAGCAAAAGTTCCCAACTGCCTGATCCAAGAGCCCTTAGACACTAGGTGATATAAACCTTTACAGATTGACCTCCGTGGCACATAACTGAAAGAGTTGCACATCTTTGTCCTCTGTTTTTAACCCAGGTGAGTTGTTTCACTTTGTTCACCATGCAACTCTCGAAGCAAAAAGAAAGAAGTAGGATTTAAAATTACTACAGTGGTATTGTAGGGTGGAACTCCAATTGAAATGAACATGCTTGAGGCTATGTCCTGATCTGAAAGGGGATTGTTGGCTGGTGTTTAAACAAACGGAGAGGTTGGTGTCTTTTGACAGAAGGAGCAGCAGCAGAAGTTAAGTTTGAAACACCTTTTCCAGGCCTGCACATTGTACATTTTTAAGTGATGTACTGACACCACAGTTACCATGTACTGCTGGAGCAATGCAGAAAAACTCTCCGTTAAAACCATTTAATTTAAACAAGTGATATTTTATTTTACTGAAATCAGACTCAGCCTAAAATACATACAGTTATATTGTTTAGATAAATAGTTATCTAAATCAGTACAGTTTATTGAAATTTTAATGCTTAAGAATCATAAAAAAATATATATTTTTAGACTTACTTTCATTCCTTTTCTCTCAACCAACAATTTTGAAATATACACAAACTTCTTTCCCATTCATATTTAAGGCTCTTGGTCTCTCGGTTCCTCCAGGAATACCTCTAGTTTGGTTTTAAGCTAAATTGAAGGCTTTGATTTAACATTTAGAGTTTAAGAGTTGGCTACAGCTTTCAGCTGATATTAAGGTCCTTAATATTTGTATCTTTGACTAGGTCTGGAATACAACCAGGGATTTTAAGAATGTTTTATCCCTGCAGATGAACGCCAGGAAGTTATCTCAGAAATACCATACTCTTAAGAAAAAATAAACTGTTTGTGAAACAGCAACATGTCAATTTTTATGATGCATAGTTTTTTGTAATAAACGTCATGAAATTCAGAATTTGCATTTCTCTGTTTATTCTGATGACTTTTATTTACGATCCTATTTTGAATATAATAAAAGCATGGCAAGAGGTGCCAAAATAAACCTTGTCTGAATAAAGTTGTTTATTCTTCCAGACACCTATGCTAATAACCTTTGTGTCTATGTCTCTGTGTGTAAATTTATAAAGAAACAGAAGTACTAAAGTTATAGAAAGGCATATTTCCAATCTCTTAAATTATGATAATGAATAACAACAATTACGTGAAATTATAAACTATAATGCCTTACTTAACTGAATAAAATCTTCCTACCTGTACAACCTCGTAAGCATTAGTCTCATTGAGCACCTGTTCAGTAACTGCAGCACAAGAAGCTAGAATAAAGATTCAGATGTAACATTTAGGGCCATTTGACTCTATTGAGAAATCTCCTCTAAAAGGGATTTGGTCCATAACTACCAATAAATCCTCACCTGACTAGTAGTCATTAGAATATCACTTTGAAATCATATTATTCATATTCATCTATCATAGAAAATTTTAAATGAAGTGAAGAAAAATAAAATCAAATAAAAATAATCTCATGCTAAACACAAAATAAATAAATAACTTTTTTTGTCACTGTTTTTGCAGGTGAAGAAATATATATGTTTCCCAGATACTTTATGCTTTGTTTCTTTCTAACAAAAGTGTACTTTTTGAAAATAAGTGCTGCTATCCCACATTTGGAAATAAACTAATCTGATTTGGTGCTCCTACTCCCTAAAGCAGGTATAAAAACTTAGCATTTTGAAATATTTTTAATCCTTTTGCACAAGTGTATGTAAAGACATAGAGTATTAGACCTTATAAACCTACCTGCTTGAAGTGAGAAAGTATTTTTTTTTGTATCTCATCAGGACTCAGATCATCTGACCAATGAAGATACTGGACTCTCCCTGCTGCATTTGCACTAGATAAGCTTCCAGCTGAAGAGTGGTCAGACACAAGAATTCTTTCCCTTGAAGAAAAAACAGAACAAAATAAAAATCAAACTGCAGTGCTAAAAAAATGGCTTAATATGTCTTTGTTAACCATTTCTGAAGTTCTGAAAATTTGTATGTTTTTCACTGAATTAGCTAATACACTTTAAAAAAGCAAACAAGCCTTTAAACAGAAAATTTCTAAACCATGTTCATCAATTATATTCACAATTCTAGCTCACTAAATAGGTGTCAGATAAATAGGAAAACTAAACAGACAGTAATTATATATTTATGACTATTCATTATTTAGTTTATACTTGAAAATATGAAAAAACACCTTAGGATAACAATGAAATATGAAAGGCTGGAAAAAATATTGCTCATTCATTATGTTCTAAATAGGCTTTTAAATTCTGTTGGCATCACATACAGCTGAACAAGGCAAAGATACTATTTGATAAAACAGGGCTTGGTCAAATATATCTTAATATATCAAACAGTCTTGTACAATTGCCACGATGTTGAGGACTGAAAACCTACCCCTAAAATATACGAAGGAGCTGCTTGATTCCACCCCAGATCCAAATTTCCACACTAGTCTCAAGATCTTCACAAACCTCACAAACAGAATACAAGCTATACTCCAGAGATGTTTGATGTCATCAGAATGGAGTTAACTGAGCAAGACTGGAACTCCTTCATACATTTTTATTTGCTCTTTGACTTGTGACTGCACAAAGAAGTCGTAGCAACAGCCTAAAAAAAAAAACAGCAAGAAATTTTAACAATAACTCCATCATTACTTTGTATTGTCAGTTAGCAAAGGGAAAAAAAAACCACAGGAAGTTCAAAAAGGAACAGAGATCTCCTATAAAAAAAAATAATTTAAACAAAACAAGTTAAAGTCACTGCAACCTGGTTAAAGTCACTGTTTAAAAAGTAAAAGAAGACAATGGTCCAAACTTTCACAAGGGATGAAATTATATTTACATTGAGTTCAGCTGTCAGCAGAGGCAACCCAGCCAGGATGGGAGGTGGCCAGGTGGGCTGCCGTCATCTGTGGTACCATCTTCTCATTAATGGCATTAGTACTACAAGTAGCACTGACTGCACAAACTTGTAAAGTCCATCTGTGCAACTCGAATAGCCTAGTTCCACAGATAACACAAAAATGCATGATTCTTCTCCAGTATGGTTTGAATATTATGTTTAGAAAGTGACTGGATATATCCATTAAAAGATTTACACAAGACTTTCATTAACTGCAATTAAGGTGGACTTCCCACAGAAAATATTGTTAAGGATATCCATTTCCCCTTGAGGCAAAAAAAGTCCATGTGTCTTTAATGAAACATATGAATTCACTTTCATATCTGAACTTAAAATTATGCTTAACTAGCACTGAACATCATCTTCCTGTCTACATTCAAATTCTAGCTCTTACATCTAACTTTTGATTTACATATAACCTAAATAATTTTCAAACCCAGAAACAAAATAAAACCTTTTCATATATTAAATTTCTATATCCTTAGTCACATAAAACGTCATTTATATGTGTGAAATAATTAACCATGAAATTTTAAAATCTCTTCAGAATTTTAAATGTGGTAAGTGATGTATTATCAAATTTGAAAGTCTTTCAGTTTCTCACTGAAATGCAGTGATGCTTTGCTAGCAGTCTTAGCTGAGATGATTGAACAATTGAAGGAACGTTTATGATTTTCTGATCAACGGGACGTGGGATCTGACTCAGCCTCTGGCACAAACTACAGCAGCTCTAGGTTGCAATTTTACTAGTTTATGTTGGGCATGCCAGGAACTGTCAGGGCTTGGCATGCTTTCCATCTAACCACTGAGGTCTGCCAGGAGCAACAAAGAGATGCCCCAAGAAAAAGGATTGCTATCACTTTATGGTAAGATTGTAACTCATTTGCACTGCACTGGAGGCCAACAGTGGAGAGAGAGGAGATGGATTAAAAAGAAACTGCTGGAAAAGACTTTGCTTTTTGCATTTTTCAGTGACTGAAAATACACAGGTATCAGAATATGACCTTAGGTATGGTAAAGTGGCACGTTTTCTAATTCCTCTAAATACAAGCATCCCTAAATAAAAAAATCAAAATTTATTTTAACACATTTAATCCACAAATTAAGTCTCACCTTTCAGAGAGAAAATTGTATTCATGTAATATCACCAGCAAGTTTTCAACAATGATGAGCTCACTTATCTTCTGCCTGCATTCTGGACTACAAACTGATTATTCCTGGCATTTATACCAGATGAAATTATATGATAAACACACATTGCTCTTTAGCCTCCTTCTTTGTACATTTGATGAATTATTTTTTTCCCAAGTCTTACGTAATAATATCATATTGTGCACACAAACACTTAAAGCCACAAATATATTCTGGGTCAAGAATAACAATGCAACAATTATCCAATTTTCCCCGTATAAAAAAAGTAAATGTGAATGCATAAAAATAAAGACACTAATTTATTTTATGCCTTACTGGTAATTAAGCAAGTGGAGTACATTTTTAAAAACAACCACAATTTCCATGAACATTTGTAATATACTCCAAACTCTTTCTCGCCTAGTTCAAATGTAACCCAGAATCCTACATTTAATTCAGTGAAATTAAACAGAAGTTGAAAAAGTATAACATCATGTAAATTAACATGGACCTTAAAAAAAATTTAAACTGAATCAGAATTTTGGGAAGTCTGGGAGACAGCAGACCAATAATGTAGAAACAGCAGTTTTTCTTATACAATGCCATTATGGATGAAATTTGCTCTGTCCTCCTTTTTGCTCTTTTTTTCCCTTTTTATCTTTATTTAAACACTAATTAATGAGAAGAGCGTACATATACATGGATTTGGGAGTACACATTTATTATTTGCTACACTGAACAATATTCTACCTGACTATTGTGAGGCACTGTTACATTAAGCTGAGGACAAAAGATTTTTATATGCAGGAAGTCAGTAGGAATTCTAGAATCCTGCAAAAGGATTGCAAAGACAGATTCTGTGGTTCCAGTCTTGCACAGCTGTCCACATGAACAAGAAGTCTGCTGCAGGGACCAAAGTTTCTACTTCAGTTTCTAATGCTTCAATATAAAATTAAGAACATTTAATTTTTCCTCATAAAGAGTAGTTTTAATATTGTGTCAAGAGAAAACATTAAAAAGCTCTTGTTAATTATAGCTCATTAATTTGAACCTACCTTTCTGCTAAGCTAGTCAGAGCACGGAGGGCACCAAAAAAACACATGGCTGTCTGGCAGACAACAAATTTACTAAGGTCTGGAAAACAAAATATGAAACAAGGTAAGTAAATATAAAGTATATTGTTTTCTTTTACAACTCAAACGCATATAGAAATATTTGTTGAAAAGCAAAAATTAAGATACTAAATCCTTACACGGTATGTTAAAAGTCTTAGATACATTTAAAGTACTCTTAAATATACACTTAAAATCTTAGAATACACCCAGTAGGACAAGCAAGGATGTTCCTTATCAAATTACAATTAATATTTCTTTGACTGCTGAAGCATCTCTCCAACTTATTACACCATTGTAAAAATTCGTTTTTGTGTAACACTTCAGAATTCTAAATCAGGCCTCCTGAAGCAAAAAGTTAATATTAAGCTTATATTTAAACAGCACAGTAATTTAAGGCCTTGCATGTATTTCTGTTCATGCTTTATACCTAAATAAATCTTGTCTAGATTCTCTAAAAACAATTGCCATTGTTTTTCTGCAGCATGATAGAATCATGAAACACTAGTTATACTGATTTTGATCTCTACTGTATTCAGTTTAGCCATAAACCAGCAATAGTTAAGGACAGATTCTTAGACTGATGGTAATGCATAGCAAGGGATGTCTGGTTGACACAGAATATTTAGGCAGAATACTTTACCTGTGGTGAAAAACCACAGCAGAAATTTGTGTAAAAAAACTTCAAAATACATTTATGTTTTAAAAGTATATAAAACTATCTGAATCACAGTAACGTGTAGCACGGGACAGTGTGTACATGAGCACTACTTTTTATATGAACAAATGTTTAGTTTACTCCAAATGTTTACAATCTATTTATCTCAAACCACCAATAACCATACATCAGACCAATCAACTTACAGAGAAGAAATTATTTTTATGATACTACTAATAGATCTGAAAAACACAGAGATTATCTTACTTTACAAGCCTGACAAGGTAAGGAATTTAGTCCCACCTAGGTCAAATCTAAAAAGCATAGGTTATTGTATTAAGTAGCTAATTGAACAAAATCAGCAATTTTATAAAGCACTTACTTTATGTTCTCCACTTGCTACAACCCATTCTCTTGGATTTTTAACAGCAGCAAGCTTTTGGAAAATATCTGTGGAACAAAGGAAGTCACATAAATTGAATTTTTCTCCCTAACATTTTCATTTCACCAGTCAGGTAACAGAGCAAAACACTGCATATGTTCTTTGAACCATAACTAGCTCATTTTACTCTTTTATTTCAATGCATAAAAAGATACTAATTTCTTAAAGAAATATTACTTATGTAGAAAAATAAGCTGTTCTTTTCCACAACAATTTCAGCTTTTACTTGTGTGATGATGTCTACAATGAATCTAGTAATATCTTACTTAATGACCACCTCAAGTATTTTAAACATTTTAAAAGCCTCACACAAAAAGTTGTGAGTAGCCTTATCATTTCTCTTATCAGCTATTGCACTTACATGTCATGTTGACCAACTTGTCCACATTATGCTGCTCTTCTCCATAATTAAGATAACGATTTGCTACTGTTCCCATATACTACAAGCAGGGGAGGAAAAATAAAGGATACCATTAGGAAAAAAAAGTTTGAAGACTCCATAAACCTAGACTGTTCTGCCCAGGAAGAGCCTGTAGGTGGTGCATCTATTTCATGAAAAAATATTCAGTAATGCAATAGTACTGTAGACCCAAGGTTTAAACCTGTTTCAACATTTTATAAGTATGCTTTTCCCTTTGCAAAGTCATTTGCTACAGTTCAGGGTGGCTTTAGCCATCTCCCTTTAAAAATATACAGTTTCTTTTGACCTAACCAATTGTGTTGACTTTTCTATTTCTCCCACTTCAGGAGGCATTTCTTAAGTCTACTAATTAGAAGTCCTAGATGAATGCAGCTAGATTATAGGACAGTTGTTTTGAAAACTAGTGAAAAAACCCACACCAACTGCTCATGTGCAAATAGAGAAATGGACTCATTTCTTTCCATAAACCAAGAGTATCTATATACTGCTTTTGACGGTATATTTCATTCTAATCATAATAAACTGTCATGCAACATAATGGAAAAAGGTACTAAGAGGAATTCTACCTGAGCTAGATTTTCAATTCCACCCAGGCTGTGGAGCATTTCCTATAGGAAATAAAAATATTAAAAAAAAAAAGAGTTCAGAATTACTTAAAATAAGTAGATAAACAAAAACAGAGGTGAAATGTTAAAGGTTCTAAAACAGGGCTTTCCGTTTTCTTCACTTACTACATTACGAGAATTTTACATATCTGTATGATAAAGCCAAGTACCAAGCCTAGGGCTCAGAGCAGCGACCAAGCCATCAGTCATGGGGATTTACAGTTTCTTTGTTAGGGTCAGCAACAACAGACATGACATAAGAAATACCAGAAACTGAGCAAGTTATGCAGTAATGGTGTAAAATCACTCTTGGAGTCTGTTTGTTTGCAATTCACATCCTCACATATAGAAATACGGATACATATATGTAAGCATGCACACAAGCACCAATACAACTCATATACATGACACACATACATCCCCTTATCCAAGCAAGAAACAATATTTTGATGTACTGACTTGGCAGCATGGATCCCTTATTAATAATCTCAGGCAGATTAATACTCTAAGAAAATGGATGGATGGAGCTTGAATAACCCACTGCCTGCAAAAGAAATATTCAAAACATAAACCAAATGCAATAAAAAAGTGTTTAAACACTTAAATAAAACAGTTTGATTCAGGATCAATTGACTAGACAATTAGTGAGCTACAACAACTGTTCAACATACCATACCATAGAACTTTTAATACCATTTATATTCAAATACAGTAGCAGCTATAAATAAATTTATTTCGTTATATGAGCATTACCAGCCATCACTTATTATCACTGAACTGATGCAGGGAAGTACATGCTTATCTCTAAGAACAAATTATCCATGCTTTGATATAAACTTTCAGTGTTTGGACCAAGGCCCAAAAGGGCAAAATAAGTGAGAAACCACACAGCAAACTTCAGTGCACAAAATATACTTATGGAAAAATAAGGGTGCTACAGAAGTAAAAATAGCTATATTTAAAATATTCTTTTGAATTATCATAATCTATCCCAGTTTTTAAAAACTCTGATTCTATTATCCTGGGAATAAATTATTTAGTTCAAATGTTCTTGAAATAGGATTGTATTTCCATATAGAACTTCCTTCTTTATATTTCTACATATGATTATCCAGCATAAGACATGGCAGAAAACACAAATCAGATTTGCAGAAAGCATCCAGGGGCAGAAACCCTGCATAAAATACCAGTAATGGAATCAGTATTTCCACTGTCTGTTGAAAGTATATATCCCCATTTCCCTATTTAAAATAAACCTAAAATTAGACAACTTTGCCATGTGTTTTTTTTGGTTGTTATTTTAACTGAGAGGACAGAATTTGTTTGGATAAGTTTCTTGGAAATAGAAGAAGTGTATGGGTCATGGCAGTTCTCTTTCCTTTTCATCATTTGCAGTTGGGAATGACGCCAATAGCTAAAAATACCTCCATAAAAATAAATGTTTTACAAATAGATACTAACAAACTCTCAGCCCTTTTTTGCCAATATTCTGCCCGAAGTAATACCATTTTTCATTATGATTCCATAATTGGCCACATCAGAACAGAAAAAAACTTTAATGGAAAGAAAACAGCAACCATATACCTGTGTACAAAATCTGTAGGTCAGATTTTAAAGTGGCCTGAAGATATTACCACAGTGGACAGTCATTCTCCAAGCCTGGTTAACATTTGAGAGCCTTTTCTACTGCAATTACATTTACAATACACATTACTAGGTACACCAGGTACATATCCAGCTTATGCCAGCGAGATTTTTTCTGCCTTAGTTATGCCCCTTATTCAAACTACTGAAGCTAAGCTGATCACAGCTTTCTTGTCAAGAAAACTACCTGCAACCAGGACTTTTGCACACACAGTGATGCCAGTAAGGGGGAGGTCATCTTTTCTTCCTCCCAACCAACATGGTTATGCCAGCCAAGTGTGTAATGCTGATCAAGGTGACAGTCTATAGCTCCGACACAACGAAATGGGAGTAGGTCCACAGGGAGGACATCATCACAGTCATAGTAAAATATTTACAAAGGGCAACTAAGTCATCTTTGTAACTCCAGCTACCTTACAGATTTTACATATCTACTAATTTATGCTTGTTTCATCCGCCTTGCCTGAGTGCTTTCATTCTTAATACAAGAGGCTTGTTTTGCCATATCACTGTCACAAAGAACCAACAAAGAAAACCAAAATATAAGCCAAGTATGCCACAACGCATAAATAGAACTTGGGAAATCACAGTGTAAGATATTCTTAGATTTTTGGCAAATGAAGCTGAGCCACTGACCTCTCACTGATGAGTACTGAGTTCACATGCACAAAAGAGGTATCAGATTTACAAATCAGTTAAATGACCTGTTTTAAAATCACTGCCATTTAGATAATCAAGGAAGAGATCCCAAGTTCCCCAGTTGGTTCTGAATAAGGATCTAAGCAAACTATGTGATGTTGTTAGATTCCTCTGCAAGTTCTAGCAGTTACACATTAATACCTTTAAATGCTCCTTCTTTAAACTTCTGTACCACTTAAGGGTTTTTTTAGAAAATGTATTTGGGCTTTAAAAAGGAAAATACAATACACTGCAAAGGAGTATAGTAAAAAAATCCTGAAAAAAAGCACCCCAAAGGAATCTTTCTCTGTCCCCTCTATTTTTTTAAGGTCTTGTACTTTTTCCTCACATAAATGAAAGCAGCATAAGAAAAGGGACTACCCTTTCCAATCCTGTTATACACACAAATACAAATAAATACCAACAAGTGGCATCAACTCATCAGAATTTTATGGAAGCCACTGGCCTCTCTCTATAAAGGCAGCAGTCCACAAAATACGAATAGAAACAGTAAAATAAATTAGAAAAGCAAATCTTAGATTACAGACACCATATACAGATAAATGATCAAGAAAACATAATAGTTAAAATTTTGGTCATCCAAGTTTTGTCATATACCCAGTCCTTCATTCTTCTGTCCCACTAACCCAAGTATTTGCTCCTCAAAGCCAATACACAATGGTTGTTTAAAACTGAGATTATGAAGCGAAATGCTGCTGGTAGTTTCCACAGAGAGGTGTATTGTTGTAACAATATGAAATATTATCCATGCATCTTGCTTCTTCATGCAAGGCAAGAAAGAGTGGCCCTCCTTCTTGGTTATGAATGTGTTTCATATACCGACCTGTAGGTAAGTCTGTTCTTAACTAAAGTCATAAAGGTATCTTGAAACAGCTGATGTTTGGGATGCTTGCTAATATTTCTCTCATTTTTGCAGGTCATGCTAATGAGGAAGAAAAAAAGAAAAATGGTGAATTGCTAATTAACTTGTCACAAGACAATTTTACATTGCTACAACATAACATTCGCAACAAAATCTAAGAAATTTCCTATTAGCAGTTACCACAGAATAACACAATTTCAGATTGCCAGACATTAACAGTCTGTCTCATGCAAAATTTGGGACAGAATGGTATATGTTTTCCAAAAAAAGAAATTATCACAATTTAAAATGAGTATATTAACTCTCATCAGTGTACTGTGCTGACTGGGAAAGTCTGAAACTTACAAGGGCAGGAACATAAACAGGTTTAAAAAGTTTAAAATATGTAATTCTCATCTCAAATTAACATGAAAAGTACAAGTAACAGACATAGGTAAAAATACAAATGCCTTCACACCTCAAAAAGGTGATGCCCTTAGATACATAAAGATGTTCAGAGATATGAGAGTGTCATCATCAGCTTATTTTTTATTATTTTTACCTAAATTTTTCAAGCTCAAAAGCTTCTGTTGATTCTTGCCATTGACCACTGGACTTTTGTTCATTGCTTTTGACATTTTGCCAAGGTCTTGTCACACTGGAATATATATATATAGCTGGAATACAAGGAGGGAAGGGATAGTAGTTGTAAGGCAAACATTGCATTTTAAGTTTTATGAGAATATGATCAAGTAAAAGTACTTTTTCTCAAGTTCTGACTTGAACTTTCGACCTAAAACTTGGCATTATAGAATACATACACCCACTCTGCAAAACAAAACTGACGTGGCAGAAAACTGATGCAAAGCAAGACTGGAAAACAAGTACATAGAGGTGAGTAAAAAGTGAAGAATGGTGTCCTTTAAAATTTATAATACCAAAGCCTGACAAAATCTGCAACACACACTCATTATCTATGCTTCTTACCTGTCCCAATTCTACAATTGCATAGCCTTCACATTCTTTTCAGGTTGGACAACTCACATGTTTCAGCTTTCTGCTCAGAAGCAATTCCAGGCCTCTAACCAGGCAGAAAGTGCATAACTCCTACCGCACATGGATGAATCCTTTAGTCATTTTGTCATATCTTTTTACAGAATTGAAAGGGAGAAAATGTTCTGTGATTCCAAAGACTCACACCCATCATCATGTGTTGGTTTTCTTTGCTTCAAATGGCAAATACAAGCTTCACTAAGTGAGTTGAGGTGAAAGAGATTCGACTTTCTCCTGTAAGTTGGTATTTATGCCCTGCGTATTTTCAGCTGAGGTGTTATTCTTCAAAGACAATTTGTTTATGGTTAAAATGCTGATCTTATCTTATATTCTTTACCACTCTCCCCCATGCTGTTACTCATGCATCTTTAAGCCTACCTTCTTGTGACACTGTGAAAGGGCACAGAGGAAAACAAATCTGCTATGCTACTTGACTATATGCAACAATAGCTGGATAAAACCTGTTCAAGATACAAACTAAAGCAATTTTTCCTGTTAAAATAAAAAAATATGGTACAGTAGAATGGGAAGAGGATCAGTTTCATTCTTTCACCTGTTCTAAATGTGATTTGTCCCACACAGAAGGTCTAGTGTTGCCAAGGGAAAAAAAAAAAGAGACAAGAAGAAAGACATCCACTACTCGAGATTTTGCTAACATGTTTTAATAATTATAGAACACAATGTTCTAAGCATATGCCAGAAAGATAATCACCATTAATTATAATTTTAAAGCACATTTAATAACAGTTATTGAAAAATACCTGTTGGTTCCTTGACTGAACACTTAAGAGAGACTGACGTCTTTTTAGATCAGAATAATCCCTAGGAAAAAACCACAATTGCATGTGTTAATAGTTACACAAAAGTATTTCCATAACTGCAAAGAAGGTCAGCAAGCAACAATGCTACTGACAGAAAATAAAGTTTTCTAGAGTTGCCTGGTGTCCACATTTTGCGTACAGAAAAATTTACAGCCTCTCCAGAATGCCTTAAATCAACAAAGGTGCAAATAAACTTTGTGACCAGAGTAACAGTTGTCATGTTTATACTGCGTTTCAAATTGAAGCATTCTGCTTTGGCAGCCAGTGAAAATTCCACACGAGTCCTGCTGAAGTTCAAAGTAAAAGTCAGATACTATACCTCATAGAGATCCCAGGAGGCTTTTTGTCTGTTGCTTTTTCTGTGCTCTTCAACTTTTTGTCCTGATCAGGCATTGTGTATCACTATTATCATTATGGGGCTAAAAACTCCTTTCCTTAAAAACAAAGTAGATACAAAGAATAACATCACTGCAGCAAAAGGACCACATGTTTACTTACAGAACCAACTGGTAAGGCTTTTAGAAAAAAAACAGCTTTGCCATTTTCTCAGCATGAAGCCTTGGGCATTATATCAGCATATCCTTTGAAATTCCAGATATTACTAAGAAAGCTATTAAACTAACTTGCAGAAACCTTGGTTTTCCAACACATGCATAGACAATACTGTCTTGCTATTTCACATGTTTTTTATTAGGATTTTTACTCTTCTTTCATCTTATTGCCATTATTTCTCACTGTGAATTGGCTGGTTATGTTACAGCACTGCTTACAGGCTAACATCAATGATGGTTGTCAACAACAAGCTGTTGTCCAGACAACAGAGAATATAATAGTTATATCATTCAAATAAACAAGTCAAATGAAGGGTAGAAAAAGGAGGTATCTGACAAAAAAATGAGATGCATACAGTGAGTTGAGAGAGGTGATTCTCCCCCTCTACTCGACTCTCCTGAGATCCCACTTGGACTACCGCATGCAGCTCTGGGCACCCCATCAGAAGAACAATAGGGACCTGTTGGAGTGAGTCCAGAGGAGGGCTACAAGGATGATCAGAGGGCTGGAGCACCTCCCCTGTGCTGAGAGAAGCTGAGAGAATTAGGGTTGTTTGGCCTGGAGAAAAGAAAAGGGAGCTATCAAGCAGCAATCCTGTACCTAAAGGGGCCTACAAAAGAGTTGCAGAGGGACTTTTACATGGGTATGTGGTGTTAGGACAAGGGATGATGACTTTAATCTAAAAGTCAGGTTTAGATTAGATATTAGGAGGAAATGTGAGGGTGATGAGGCACTGGAACAGGTTGCCCAGAGAAGCTGTGGACATCTCTGGAAGTGTCCAAGGTCAGGTTGGATGGGGCTGTGATCAACCTGGTATACAGTGACAGGTGCCTCTGCCACAGCAGAGACTTGGAACTCGATGATCTTAAGGTCCCTTCCAACCCAGACCATTCTATGAATCAGTGATCATACAGTCTGCCAAAGAATAACAGAAATTTTCGGCAGTTTAGAATCTAGGTCTTCTGAATGCCTTAAACCAATCGTGTCTGCTTTCCTTGCAGTGGGATACACAGCTTCTTTTCACAGATGAGCAGAGCTGTATGGCACGGCCTCATTAGGGCCATTATCACACAATAAATCCCTGCAGACAAACGTTCAATCTGTAGGTCTGACTTTCCACAAAAGCCCTCAGCTCGTCACTTGCACGGTACACAACACCTGTTCGCTGACAATCTTCTAAAGCCCTAGAAACATACAGAAAGACACAGAAAGAGGATATTCAAGAGGAATCTCTTGCTGCACCAAAAGCAACTACACTGATGCAGATCCTTCTCTGAGTAAAAAAAAAAGAATGGTCAGGAGCAGGCTAAGGCTGTAGAATTATCCTAGAGAATTACATATAGCTGTAAGCATATTGGTCGAGCACTTCCAATTTAAAAACCAAGAATATAATACCACTGTCTGATCCTTTCTACCTATTTTACTGTTCACTAAACATAGACTGCTTGGACATTCCCTTTGGTGTATCTTTAATGGGATTTTCTGTATCAAACCTGATGGGCTCCTTTTCTTGCCGTGCAGCATAGAATTCCTCTACTACTGATTTTTATTTGTCCTCCTCCTAAAGGCAAAGCAGAAGAAAACTGGCCATGAAACAAAAGCGTTGTAAACTACCAGAAGCTGCTCCTTCCCAAATGAACATCATTTTCCCAGTTACACAATCTCGCATCACAGAACTACCCAAAATGCAACTGTTGACAGTATGAATTCATGCACTGTATTAAACCCCTCTCAGAAGTTGCCTGTGAGCCCAGTCCACCCATTTCTAGTCTTTTAAACAAGCCTTTATCCTACCACAGGGAATCATTGATCTGGATCCACAAGAAACTTCTCTTGTCTCTACCATGCATCTGCTCAACAAAGTTATTAAAAAACACCTCAGAACACTTCTGTGGCACCAGTTATTACCAGGGAATGAATATAAACAGGATCTACTCTACCAGTCAGCAGACAAAACTACTGAGTTCAAGCTAAACCAAATGCAGTTTGCTCAAAGCATTTATTTCCTTTGCTTTAAGACTATTAAAAGTTAAGAGAAACCAGGTACATCGCTAAGCACATTAAGAATCCTCATGAGTAAGAATTTCCATGTATTGTTTCAGTGATATAAGAATATCATCTCCCCAATACCCCATCCATTTGGGATATTTCTGAATCATGACATAATGCAGTAAGTACCTTACACTTGCACAGTAGGAAATACTGTGAAACTCACAAATTGTCTACTTGATCATGAGTACATGTGCACAAAGAACAGATTTCAGCCAATTAAAGAACAACCAAACCACACACAAATAACTTGTCCATGAGCAAACAGAGCTAAACCTTAAAATTTGCAGCATTCTGTGAAATCCTTGGGTTAAATCTCTAAACCACAAATGAAGGATTCCCAGTATGGCTAGGATTTAATCCAGAACTGTTAGGTCTTTGTGATTATTTAGAACATTTTACAACTGTCGACCAACCTTGTTTTAGGGCTGCCATTTCAATTCTTTTGCTGTTTGCTCTGCCTTGGTAAAGATAAAACAGAGTAACAGATGACTAATATTTTAAATGTTTGTTGCCATTACAGATCCAGAAGACACTGTGCAAAATTGAACCTGATAAACATCAAGCCAAATTCCCTTCACTGCTGCTGAGAATGAAGGGACACTGCTCACTCAAAGATACAGCCCTCACCCAGCTCTGCAGACTCACCCTGAGGTTACCTCTCTGTTTTCCTAGAGGCCAACGAGTCAGCACAAGTCAGTAAGTCCTTCAAGAAAGAGGCCAGCTCTGGCCACAAACTGACCCTGCACTGACCTCTTTAGTCTGTCCTCCCACCATCATCTCAGATGCACAGCTCACTGGATTGGGAAACCTGATTCTGGTTACAAATAATCTCTCCTACTTTAGCCCTGATTACCTTGTCTCCAAAGTACTTCTACTGTACAAGGGCAGGGACGATATGCAGAAAGGAGGATTTATCCATGCAGCTTAGAGTGTTATGTCCTTCAACTTACTATAGAGATTAAACTAATTAATTAACAGCCAGCTGCCAGTGGAAATGGCTTTCCCCTTTCCTTCCCTTCCCCCAGCAATTCTTCTCTTCTTCTTCAGCTGATCTGACCCCAATCTGAGCCAGTTTAGAGAGCTAAACACACAGAAAACAATATACTTCTGTTTATATTGTTACTTTCCTACCAATTTAGCTCATTGTTACAGTGGCCTGATGAGTGTCTCTGCTGACAGGGCAGGAATGCACAGGTGTAAATCGAGGGAGAAGAGCAGAAAGACCCTTTCATCAGTAGCCAGTCATTAAATCAGGTATACTAGCACCATATCCTGGGTGAGGGACAGGGGTAGACTAACAGAAACAACTCCATTTTCCTTCTATCAGCCAGAAACCTGAGAGAAAACAGACATTAATATTCCCTTACCTATTCTCACAGTTATTTGACTCTCTTGAAGTCACCAAGTTCCCACCCCGTGTTTCTTCTTCACTCATGCCAGCAGAAATTTCCATAGAGCCGGGCTATTCACTGTCCTCGTAACTATCCCCCTGCTATTACAGCAGCCATGAGGAATGTGTAAGAAACACACCAAACAACACTCACTCAGTTGTGATGGATAATAACTGAGATCAGACAACTCTTTTAAGGGACAGAAACACATTAAAAGAAAAACGTCTTTACAGCACGGTCTCATTTAATTCCATTTAAAGCAATGAAATTAGAGCAATATTAATGCATTCATTTTAACTGGGGATAATTACATTTAATTAGTTATGTTGATTCAATTACATAGGAAGAGAGATGCATTCTGATAGCACTGGAATGCAGGATAGGACAAGAAATGCTCCAAGAGCCCTGTCAGAAATGAAAGAATCCACATGATGAGAAACAGGAGACAAAGGTATTACCCCAGACTTGATCTGTGGCCCAGTCTAGTATCTGTCCCAGAGACATAAGCACACAAGCTTCAGAAGGTAAAAATAAGCCCCGAAATAAACAAAACCAAAAATAAGTGTTGGAGGATAAATCTACCCCCACCAACTACAGTGTAATGGGCTCTTCGATAAGATGATGTCCCACATTCCTTATAATCTTTATTAGCAAGAGCTACCACATATAGATAGTTTGTAAGCCAACTATTTGCTCGGTGTTTCCTTGAACTCCTTTCTTAATCATTCCAGTAGCCAAATTCTACTGTCTAATCATACACAGGATAACAGGCTTAAGGCGGATAAAGCAGCACTGGATATGTTGGCTTTAATAAGACTTTTGATTCTCTTGCTTAATAGGAATGTATCGAATATCCTATCTAATACCACAAGCTGGGTCAGATGAAGGTCAGGTGAAAATTCACTCCTTAAAAGAGCCATTAAAAATATATTATTGTCAAAACAGAAATGGATTTCAAACACAGTCAAAATGATAGCAAAGGAAGCATCAAAGGTGACGAAAAATTCCCAAAAGGTACTTTTCCTTATCCAGTCTGACAGAAAAAAATTCTGACTGGCTTCCCCTCCGTTCTCAAAGACCACGGCAGTCATGATAGATCCCCACCAGTGATAGCCTGTGTCTAGGAAATTGTACTGAAGAACCCATACAGACAATCTTTGAAGAATATTCCTTTCATTTTATTAACTGAATCGATATGGAAATCTGTTTGCTATACACAAAAACTTCCACACACATATATGTATCTCAATCTTTCTTTAATAACTTCTTTGGAGATTCTCTAAAGGTTAACTAGTGTAAGGTTCTTGTTTTCCTGACAAATGAAAATATTCAAGCTACTGCTGTTTTGACGTTGTTTGGTTTTTTTGCTTTTTTTGTTTTCCCTCTGTACCACCCAATTCCATAAATGGCCAGGCCTATTCTCAGATTCCTGGATCCACCAAATGTCAGTCTCTGGGCTAGTTTCCAGAGCATAACTTTTCTCTGTTCAGTCTGCCTAAATCCACCCCGTAAACCTGCAGTTCACACACGTAAGATAAAAAAAAACGAAAAAAGAAAAAAAGAATAGGGGATTTCTGAGGTCTAGTGAGCAGCTCAGCATCAACTCGAGAGTAACATGGAGATCTTTGAAGTTCACCCTCTCCACCCTCGCTACCAGGCAGACCTTTATTAGGGATTTATATCGCTATGACTTAGAGCCTCTGGGAATCCGAGATTGTTCAATGCCTCCTGAAAGCTCAGAGCTGCTCAAGGTGCAGGGCCGTGGAACACGTCATCAAGTGGAACGTGAGGAGCATGGGGACATTGCATCGCCTTCCCTATCGTTCCCTGCCCTCGACTCGACCCGCCCCTCCCTTGCCTTGCTTTGCCCTGTGTTCCCCTTCCTTCCCTCCGTTCCCGGCGGTGCCTCAGTGGCTCCCGCGCCCGCCGCGCGCTGCCCCCCCCCCGTCCCCCTCACGCCGAGGCGCGCGCCCGGCTCTGCTTCGCGGCCCGGCTCCGGCGACGCTCCCTCCGCCGGGACGGGATCTTTCGACCAATCGCCTCCCCTCTTCTTGAAGGCGCCGGGCCCGCCGGCCAATCGCGACCCGCCGTGCTGCGCAGTGCGGGGTTCCCTGGCGACCGCTTTCGCCCGCGCCGTTGCCATGGGCACGGGAACGCCCCGGCCGGGCCCGCCCCGCAGGGTCTCACCCCAGCACCCCCCGGCCCCCGGCAATGAAAACAGAAGTGGTCTGAATAGAGTCCAGGAGATTGTTTATTGCTTTTACCAACTTTCTGAAACGTTACAAAAGATAATTTTATTCTAGCAGTAATTAAAACAACACAAAAGGCTGAATTTTTCACATTAAAGACAAGTCTGAGAATTGTGATTTCTGTATAAACTGAATATTGATTCTTGAGTTGGAATAATGTTTTCATTTGTTTTGGATTTGTTTATAAAGTAATAAAACGCCACTGTAATTAGAAAAGCAGTCATAAAAAATTCGAACCATACAGTATGTAATCACATTTCAAATAAAGAGTATTAAAATCAAAACTGCAGTTCAGCTGCAGAAACTGAACCTGGAAGACACCTTTGCACAGGAGCATCAGCAACAATAGAAAGGAAAATACTATAAATGATGTGTCTTTCCAATAAAATCATTTAGAAAAGTATCAATTTTCAAACTCATTCATTATTCCAAATAAATGTCAACAGATACTAAATTCAATATGGAAGTGTCTTCAGGTAAAGTTCAATGCCAACTACAAAGTCCTTTAAGTTTTCACTAAAAACATTATAAAATAAAATTGACAAACTTACTGAGCAATTTGCTTTATTTATAGCGCTACACTTATGCTGACTCAAAGCTGTGTGCATCTACAGTATTAAAATTTGCCATAAAATAAATTACTGTTGGTATAAACAAAGTATTTCCCATGTTTTACTGTACTTGATAATTTTGTCCTAGATGAGTAATTAAAACATTACTAATCATAAGAAAGCAAAAAGAAAACTAAGCTCGCTGTGGTGCTCGCCTGACAGATGACATTTGTGAACTGAAAGTCATGAACCATTTACTTTATGATTTACAGAACCTATGTACAAGACAAACTCTTTAGAGCGGTGCAGGCTCTGCGACGTGACATCCATTTGTTACAGATATATTTTACAGCCTGTCAAACCCCCTTTGCAAAGGGCACGAATTAGGAAGTGACCATATAAAGACAGAGATGCAGGTGAAGCAAATGATAACTTACGGGAGAACTTCCATTAAATGCAGAAAAAATGGTCAAGATACTTGGCTGAAAAAGATCCCAAACCATTAGGGCACCAAGTGCTACCCTGACAGGTTTTATGATGACAAACTTGGCAATTTGGAACATTTCAAGGAACAATCATATAAAATATTATGTTATAGCTGCAAAATTAACCTAGGAGGAAACTCTCGTTCACTTGGGCATATGTAAACAGAATGAAAACATGTCACTGTAATACATATGAAAATAGTAAGAATGAGTTTTCTAGAATATAATTTAAACATAAAACTGCATTTTAAGTGATACATTTTAGATGATAATTTAAATGGAGTGGTCAAAATTAAGACCTATATTTAATGTAAACATTCATATTTATAAATAAATTAGAAAAAAGAAAAAAAGGAAAAAGAAGAAGGAAAAAAAAAAAAAAAAAGAGGGACTTCCTGAGGTGGCTCTGCAGCCAGGTACACAGTAGCAACTAAGCTCCATTCCAGGAAACCAAGGCATCTATAAAAAGTGCAGGGTTGTACATTTTCCTCTAACTGTTGGAATGGAAATCCATTGGCGTCGTTTTTACAGGGCTTAAGCCCTATGAAAAAAAAAAAAAATCAGTGCACAGCAATTATCACTGCTCTTTTGCATCCATTAAGGCAAAACATGTATCTACATACAATAAACTACATTCTTAGCTGTTTTAATACTACGTGTGATTTTAAAGCAGAGAAGGTATAAAAGGAGCAGTGAATCACTTAACCATACATTATCAACAGGGGTTTATGCACTTAATACCAGACCTTCTCCTGTTCATATGGGAAGAAAGTGCAAATGTAACTATTGCCCAAGAACACTGGAACTAAAGGTCACTGTAAACTGGTTTGCAAGTCATGGTATTTCTGGCACTGATTAAAATATCTACACAATTAAATAAATACTGTGATTAGACTTGTGGGGCTTTGGTTTTGTTTCCTTTCAACTTTACTCAAAATATACCCACTTCCTGTAATATTGACTGAAACTTAACCCTTCTGAAGCAGAAGCCAAATACAAGGTGTGCAGTACCATGGAACCCTGATTTCCAGCATTAAAGAGTTAGAAATCCAAGAAGCTTCTAGTAATTTTTTGGGTCTTTGGAAACTGTTGCAAGACTGTGAACACAAAGCGTAAAATACTACTGAGAGGACAAAAGTACTGTGTTGTGGGTGATGCTACATAAAATGCTCAAAATATCTCTTCCCTCCATGATTCAGAGCAAGAGGTACTTAGTAGTCAACTACTGACATGCAGATGGTGCTGTGTGGGGTTTTTTTAAATAAGGTAGAACATTTTGAGAAACCATGTGCTGTAGTTTCACTGTATCTCAGTTTGATCAGAGGGAAAACATGGGTTATTTTCTGAAAGAGCATGAAGTCAAACTAAGGCACAAGCTACACTACTATCTAAGAATGCAGGTCATTACACAGTGTTGGTCAAACTGGTAATGCAGACCTCACTTGCTTTGCCACTGACCTGAGCCTTTGTTATGACAGTTTGGATACCATTATTTGTATTGCTGTACACTACGATTTCCTTTCTTTAAACTGTCTTCTCAGAATCCAGTCAAATGAAAAAAGGAAAGAAAAAAAATGTTATAGAATTGCAGCACATTTAAAGGGAACAGTAACAGTCCATGTAGTGTAAATACTATTTTTAAATGTTTCTATTTATTCCCACTGATTGCTTTATTTTTGTAATATACAATTACCTTCTCTACAGGTGACACTTGGCTGAAGAGCACCAAAATTCCACCCCAAGTGGTAGTTTCAGATAAAGTCTGCCCTCCTCCAGAATCAGCTCCTTTTGCAATAGTTGAGAATTTTATCACTTGGTCCATGGTAAAACTCCCAACTCTGCCAAAAGCAGAATTAAGTAAACAGCATCTTCTAATATTAAATGAGCACAGATTCTAATTAAAGCCATTGTAATGCATCCAGAAAGGGCTAGTGGCAATTCAGAAGGTAAAGATATAACATTGGAAATTAAAGCAAAAAAAAACTAAGGCATAAGGCAAAAAAGAATTAAGAATGGACACTGTGCAGGTAAGTGATCACGATTTTCATTTATATATAAAATTCTCATTATTTCAAATATTATAATGTTAAACACTAGAACTTGAAAATGTAAGTACAATAAATGCACTGACTGCATCTTTATCAGTGGAGTCCCCAAAAAATCCCATTTACTTTAATAAATGAATATTTATTTTTTCAATTCATCTTACATGATAAAAATTTATACTAATTAAAATAAATAAAGTGTTTAAAAATAAGTTGGTGTGCTATCATATATGCCCTTTACAACGGAGAGGATCAGAACTGTACATACAAATACCACAAGCAATTAGTAATTCATAAAATAATACTGATCACAAACCTATTCCAGAATTGAACTACAGCTAATTTAACCAAATACACAGTAAATTTAAAGATTTATTAACCAGGAAATATATTTGATGAAGGTATGAAATACTCTAAGATCTTAGAGGTGAGTAAATCAGATTCTGAAAATCTATGGGAAAAAGTGTAAGCAAAAACAGGAAGAAAAGAATTCAAGAGTACTGACGTGGTGAGTACTTATAAATTCCTATAGACCAATTGCTGCCTGTAAATCCAATTTATATTGTGTAAACATGGAGTGTCCAGAATGGAAAATACTGACTTGGAACTGTAACTACCATTACTGCACTCATACTGCTACTGGACAATAATGAAAACTCAAGAGAATTCAAAACAAGAAAGAAAGCAGCACACCAGGGTATTTAGATACATTTTAAGGCTTAACTAACCACCTGACTTAGGGCTCTATGCCATTTCTGTAGAATAGGAGAGACATAATCCAGAAAACACTAGCATGGAGTGGAGACATAAAACACAGTAGTTCTTGTCAACAGCACATTAATATTTGTTCTATGAAACCATGAAAAAGTATACCCTGCAAAAACAAGCACTAATTGCCTGCATGGAAAACAAAACTTTTGTAGCACACATTATAAACAGAGGTATTGCAAAATTTTAAGCAATGTGGACCAGTAATCATCAGCAAAAGCTGATGTAACTTTTATGCACATATTGATTATTGAAAATAATAAGCATTCATTACAGTCTTCCTATTTAAAAATGAAAATAAAATTTCCAATAAAATAAATAGCTGAAGTGTGATTACCACTCATCTTATTTGTTGGGAAAATCTTCGCATTATGCAAGCATATCTACAGTGCCCTAAACAATGGCAGAAATTAAATATATGTTGCTCCTTAAATTGGAAATCACACTTCCATGGTATAATATCCTACAGTGATATATATACACACACAAATACACGCAATTCCCATTGGTTCCATTCTATAAAGATGTTTCGGCATCCACGTATCTCACAACACGTGAATTTTCCACTTCGATTTTCACACTTTCTGGTTTTTCAGGGCTGTTTGAAAACAAAGAAGAAAATGTAAGGTTTGGTTCACTTTACGAAAGATTAAATTTCAAACATTTTATACTTCACAATGAACACTGAAAGTATTTACATAAGGATGCTTTGATGATGATGCATTTCTGTTGCATTCTAGTAATTGTTAAATACTTTTCACAGGAATAGTACAAACAAAGAGAGAAAACACCAACATCTCATCCATAAATACCATATCTAATTCCACTGCTTTTATTGATTAGAAACTGTTAATGCAAAGCATCTTTAAAAACAAACAAACAAACAAACCCCCAAGACAGCCTGCAAAACTGTCTAATTAAAAATATCAAAAAACACATAACAAGCAATATTACTAATACTTCTTTATTCTTGGGCAGGGAAACCATCTGTTCACAAGAATGGGAGAACATTTCAGTCTGTTCAAAAGGGGAAACCACATTTCCAACAACAGCAGAGGACAGTAAGAAACCTGTGTAAGTGTCCATTCAAGTGAAGCAGAAGACCCTAAAGACAACTGACACTCTTAGGGACACAGACACTGAACAGTCCCTGACTGAAGGACAATAAGGAATGTCCCAAAGTAGTTGCAAGTCAGTAGAAGACAAAATGGAACAGCATAACAGGGAGGATGAGTTTCAAAAGAGATGACACATCTGTAGAGTTGCTCTTTAAGGAAAAAAAAAATATCAGAAATTCATGCAAAGAAAACTTCTGAGTCTCCTCAGAAAATACAAGTGTGCTGGAACTCCACAGAGTCTGTAAACTAAGCAAGATGGCTGAGGTAGAAAGACAAGGAAATCAGGATCAATTCAGAAAAGGCAAAAAAAATTAGAAACTTATCTTCTTAAAAATATATTATTTTATATATATATATATATATATATAAAATAAATCATGCCAACCCACACAACATGTCATCTGGAATTATAGAAGACATGCTTCCTTCGGATTGCATTAGTATTTGAATATAAATCTGAAAAAAGCAGTGCCTACAGAACCATTTTTAGCACAGCACTGTCTGTCTGTCTGAACCACCAGATGAAGACAGTTATGCAGAAAAACCTTAGCAGAACTGATATAGGTAATTTACTGGGAATTACTTTTGACTGACCAGTAGTGATGTCTCTGAATCTCAACAGCCTGAAAAGAAAGTGTAGCAAATACCTCAAAAGAGCAACCACTTGAGTTAAGGTTCAAGAAGCCTGCCTTTCAACATTTTCCAGATTAATGCAATATCAGACTGCCAGTTAAAAAGCTGGTTTCTGGCACCAGTAGTTTTTATTTTCCATTTGTGGTTTTAGCAAGTTCCCTACCAAGATGGAATTTTTACTGTACTAAGCTCAAGCAGGGTATTCCATAGAATCAAAGGGAAATATCTTACAGCAAAACATAACAAATAGATAGTATAATAAAGGCTAAGAAGACCAAAAACCACTGCAAACCAGTCAGATGCCTGATTTGCTAGTGTTGCATATAATTCCATACTAACTCAACCTACTCAGGAAACAGGAAAGTGAGAGAAAAAATTGTACTAACTTATAACTGCCTGAAAACCAAATCTCAACATCTTAATTCTCCTGGAAAAAGACATACAGGCCTGTATCTCTTCAAGCCTTATATACCAATGGCTTCCCAATGGCACTAGAGTCATCCACAAATTCTGTAATGGCTTTCTGAGAATTTAGCAAGAAAGATTAAATAAGGAGGGTATACTGACACACATGCTCTATTATCGCTTTAATGCCTCTATTATTTGTCTTCTTGATGGTCTTGCTTGTGTGGTACTCAAGTTTTAAAAATGTTTTAATTAAACATGTGTTTAACATTTTAAAAATGTTTAAACAATACACCCTAGACATTCACTGGAAATGGTGCCTGCACTGATGAGTCTCTCAAGCTTTTCCTCTTACAATACCTCAAAACTCTGTCTCCTTCACCCTTGACTGACCTGCTGTCTGGCCAAAACAAGGCATCTTTCCATGCCTAGTTCAGAGCGATGCATGTGGTGAACAGACAGATGACATACAAGTGCTAAGTCACTACTAGTGTTTCCAAAAGTACCACAGATGGCTTGAACAGAGCCATGAACAGAGAGTATGAACACTCCAGCCTTGGACAGAGTATGAACACTCCCTCCTCACCATGAACGTTTTCGCTGAGATGTAATTTTATACAAAACCTGACAATTTTGTATCTCTGAAATATGTCTTCCTCCGACAGAATTGGCTGAAAGGGATCAACCAATAGAAAATGTATACAACAGACAACAGAATTGCTTAGGTTTAGTTTTCTGAGGCAAACATGCCCATTCTCCCCTTCCCTACATAAAAACTACTAAGCAACAGCTGCATGGATGTGGAACAGTCCACAGATACCAGTCCCTATAAATTACAAGCCTTTCAGGAAGTTGGGGATATTCCACTTAAGTATTCATGTTTTGGCTTGTTTTCCTTGATAAATTCAGGGAAATTCTTCCCTTGATAGATTCAGCCAGACAGGGAAGAAATTAGGATAGAATAGCAGAATGATTCATCACACACAGACTTTGTTCTTTGACGGGGAGCTCACGAGAGAAAAGGCTACTGGCCAGCACAGAAGATGCGTGTGAGTTTACAAGGATTGTTTACAGCACTGAGGACTCATGATCTGTCCAGGTACTTCATTCAAGTATATTTCATATTCACTGAAGATAGTATCTGAGACAGGTTTAATTTTTAGATATTGAAAATGAGTTGAGGAAAAGCAAACCAAGCAACCTACCCACCCACAAAAACATAGGGCAGATCCTAGGGCAGCACAAAGCAACAATGAAAGTGCTGGACTTACCTTTTATTCTCAGGGGCATTTGTATTGTTGAGGATCAAACCACTCCCATGCTCATATACACTCTAGTACTTAGAAACCCTAAGCTCACCAGAGTAGGAAACACTTGTATTAAGCAAATAAATAGTAATTTTAAAATTACTATTTAAAATAATATGTTTAATAAAATAGTAATGAAATAATTCCTTGTAGAAATTGATAAACTTCAAAGTAAAGAGGAAAAATTAATCTCAAATTCTAAAGTAAAAAGTCAGTAACTCAGATTTATAAACCACATATACTCGTTTTTTTTTAGATACATTTCAATAAATACAAGTACAGTGCTAAACACAAGACGATAGTTAGACAATGTGTGAGTAATTATAGCTACCTCAGGTTAGCTCTGGTTACTTTGGCATTCTCAGTATTCATGGCAAGAGCCTTCCACTGTGCAGTTTTGGCCATTTCGTCTGATATGTTTACAACTGAGGGATCAGTGCTAAAGAACAAACATACTTTCTGGTTAGTATTCAATTCCTTGCAACACTATTATACTTACTGTCACTCATCATTTACATCAGTTGTGCCTTCTTTCAGTATTTACACAGCCACAAGTTGAGTTCATCTTTTAAAAGTATACTTCAACAAAAAACTGAAAATTTAACACACTAGCACTACCATAATTACATAGCATCTCAAACCAGTTTTTTACACAGATACCAGTAATATATTGAAAATACTTGAAAAGTAACCTATACCTAACTTCAGAAAATTATTTTGCATGCCCAGAAATAATGGATTGAATCAAACTGTTGTGCTAAGGGTTTCACGAATCAGTTAAAACTTTAATCAAGAGCAAAAGAGCAAAGGTTAATAAGATTTTTTAAATTCAGGTGAAATTTGAAACTACTAAAAATCTAGACATGCAAATTATCTGGACAGATGACAAGTTTGTTTTTTTTCTTCCAAAGCCCTTATTAGACATTTTGCAAGGTTCTTTTGCCAGACCACTCCCCTCTCAACTGCTGCAGAAGATAAGTTTACCCTCAAAGATGGTAAGTTTTTAAAGCCTACTTCCACTTTTGTCCTCCACACAGTTACATGTACAGCAGACTTAGGTGTTGCCTGTAGGTCTGTTTTCTGTTCTGTTGCATATTTAAACTTCATAATCTACCCCAGGTCATCTGTAAGTTTTTCAAACGGCAGAAAAAACTTTCAAAGCCATTTTTCCTCAGGGATCCCCACAAGATACAAGGCAGCAGAGTACATACAAAACACATGCACACACAGTTGATGAAATCACAGTTCTACTGTGAGAGCAATTAGCAACTCAAATATGTTTTTTCAAAAAGCTTGAGCATTTTCATTTGAGTTGCTTAAGTCTGATTAAGCCTGCTCTCAGAATAGACAACAGCACTCGGCAGGAATATCTGTCTAATCCAAATTTCTGCCTATTCCCAGCTCTCATCAGGGTATATCTGGTACTACCCTAGATCCATAAGGAAGGCCAATTTTTAACCTAGGAACCCTTATTATTCGAGAGGAAAAGAAAATGTGTAAGCTATTTATCTGTGACATCTTCAGGTTGTGTTGGAATAGTTGAGAGTATCAGACAACTCAGCTAAATACAACCCCAGTAAGGGAGACACCAACTGAAACAAAATGCCTACAAAAGCTGAAAGAATTTCCATGACTGGAACTCCAGTACTTCCTTTTCTGGAAGAGAACCCATTCTCACATTTATGTTCAGAAAATAACTTTTAGAAGTAAAAATGGCTGCCTGTAAAACAGATTTTTTGTACCACAGAAATTACTGACTTCAGCCCTCACTTAGGTAAACCAAAGAATTACACACTTAGATTTCTTCTGAAAAATCCAAGTGGCTGGTAAACACATGGCTCAACTGATGCTATTAGTTGCTTAATGCTCAGTATTTCATGCACAGTAGCACACAAATATTCTGTAGAAACTGACCAAGGACGCTTCTTCACCTCTAGTACAGCTGGTCAAAATTGAGTCATCTGATCTGTTCAAGATGGTCATGTAAATTTATAATTAAGATGCAGTTTTAACGAACAATGCAATATAAAAGTACTAATGTAGCACCATGAGATAGATCTTCATATTTCCTAATCATGGCTAAGTTACAAGCTCAGGGAAAAAATTATTTCAACTCATACACAACCAACTTAATATAAAGCAAATTACAGCATCTGATACAGGAACCTTTAACAGACCAACATTATTTTATACCTGTATTTCAGGCTTTTTACAGGAAAATCCAGATTTGCTTCTCCATATGCAAGGTGTACACTGTCATTGTCTGAAAACATTCTCTCTGCTTCCTGTAAATTCCAAGTAAGAAGTTTGTAAAATTACTCGCAGAGCAGAAACCAAAGAAGTATCTCATGCTGACAGTTATTCCATAGGGGTAAGAGGCACTTCCCCGTAGGTACCACAGTTGAATGCAGGAGACAGAGCTTATGACCTTTCCTCTTAGAAGTGTTTTACTAAGACATGGGAGACTGGGGAAGGAGGGTGTTACAAGCCTCGCAAGGAATTCAAGCTAGGTGGTGTACAGCAAGGCAGGACTTTTATAGAGAAGTTACAGAAGTTATACTACTGTATTACTAGTAACTAGCAGTTGCTTTTTATGACAGCTTCACAAACACACATGAGCAAAATGTCCCTGACACTATGAACAGTTTTGTGACTGATCTAAGCAGAATAAAGAAACCCTACTCCACTATGTCACTCTCCCTCTCCTTTCTCTCCATTTTCTCTCCTTCTAATCTGATGAAAGACAAAAACCCCAACTTTTTTGTGCTAACAGCTGCTTCTTTCCACTTTGCTTGCTATTCATCACAAATAAGAATCATAGTTCATAATAGCATAATTGAAACAGTGACTTAATTCCTTAACCACCAGCAACGGTTCCTCTAATAAAAAATTTCCTCTCATCAATGAAGAATTTCAAAACGTGTATCTGGTATATAAGGTCATATGCTCAGGTCACATAAAATTCTTTTAAATTGCTTTAAGTATTTCCTAATAATTTACAACATGCTCAGTTTGATTGTTTTCACACTTACTTCTTTCTCTTTTATCTTTTTGTCATCTTCTGTCTTCTTTTTACTTTCTGGCATAAGATCATCAAGCCAGCTAAGCTCTTTTTTGGTGAAACATAAATCCATGAGCTTGCGAATGAACACTAATGCTAGAACCTAAAGGGAACCACAGACGAAATACTTTATATTAAACTGTTTAAATGAACAAAAAAAGCACACACACTTTCGGTACACTTAGAATCTCTAACTGAAGCCCTTTTTCTAGTACTAGATTTTATCTTACCACAAAGTTAAATCATTTCCACTTTCAGTAGCTAGTCACAACTGAATTGCTTATTTTCAGGAAATCATAAGTCTTTGTGTCAAAAGTGAACAGCTTGTACTACAGGGTTTTTTTTTTGTTTCCTTCCCACTCCCTTCTTTCTTAGGGCAGAAAACATCTTCTGAAGAGATCCTGAATACATGGAGTCTTGTTTTTTTATTAGCTGGCAAACCAGAAAACTTACCATCATAGGGAAAACAACAGCAGCTGCAGAGGCTTTAATCACCCACAACAAAACTAGACAAGTGAGCTGAACAACTGTGAAGATATGGACCTTCCAGAGTGGCACATAACGTAGATAAATCAGGTCAGGTTGATGTTTGGCAGGCATTCCAAACAGTTTTATACGGTCAAAAAACTGCATGGAAAATAAAATCATTCTTCAGTTAATTATTTTCTGCCTTTCCAGAAGAAAATAAACATTTTTAGGGGACTACAGAAATATAAGCTAATCCCAAATAAAATACTAATGGAGGACACTGAACATTCAAGTGGATGGAACTGGGGACTGTTTTGCTGGTGTTGTCCCCCCCTCTCACTAACAATAAAAAATTCCAGAATATTTCAGAAAATTCTTAGCTACACTACTGAAAGAATAAATAAAAAAGAACTGACAAGACACAGTATTGTAAGAACAAATACCTGAACATGACACTCAGGAAATTATCCTACATGCTATTCAGACAATATGGGATAACTTTACTGTGGCTCACATAATGCAGGGTGTTACAGTTTCCTTTTCATTCAGTGTTAAACAAAAGCAAACTGCTCACTAAAAATCAGACTTTACCTGAATGCCTTTTAATGAAGATACTCCCATGTAAAGAAAGACACCGTACAAAACTGGCATTGGAATAAACTGGGGAGGAAAAAACACCCACAGTTAAAAGTGGAATCAACATAGCATAAGAGAGCAGTCCATATCAGTGAAAGGCACAGACCAAGTCATTTTTTACTTTATATTTTACTTAAGTGAAATCTGAGGGCCTTTAATTGAAAAGAATACATATGTATCATTGAGCAGCAAAAAAATCTAGAACTAACATGGCTATGACTAGGATACAAAAGAGGATAAAAAAGTACTTCTGCCTTGACTGCCCATTCACTCAATTTCCTAGGTTGCAACCAAGATTTCTATTCATGCTAAGTATACTGCTTTATGTTGCTATTTGATAGGAACTGTATCAAGACTACTGTATTCTGTACAACTTCATGAAATTGCCATATTAAGTTTTACTTTTGAACACTTGTGTATCTGGAGCGGACAATACAAAAACCTCACCATACCAACTGAGCTATGAAAATCTGCTAATTATTCAGAGCTAAACTTTGCTCCAGTAAGAAGATCAATTTAAAGCTTATTAAAAATAACATTTACAATAATTTAAATTATAATATATAATAGACAGCTTATGTAATTTTGTACAGTATGATTTTTATATTTTTATATAATTTAAAGCTTACTAAGATAACAAAGTTGTCCACTGGTTTCAGTGGAACTTGCATCAAACCTCTGCAGGGAAGCCTTCCTTGCTCCTGAATTCATTAAGCTTCCAAGTAAAGGACAGCCAAGATACAATGGGAAATCTTAATAAAAACTGCTGCTCTCGAGACTGAACAAAAACCTTTATTTAAACAGTGTGGAATAAAACTATGCCTTAGGGATTCATTACTGCATGTGTGTGTGAGTGGCTAGTGTCTTCACTGTAAGTTCTATACTTTGATCTAGTATCTTCTACTGCATTAAATCAGTACAAATCCACACATGGAACAAAAGCACAGCAATGGCTCTGTTCTCCTTACTTCTTTTAAACAATAACAGTCATTCACACTGAAAAAGAAAAACATTTCTTAAAGAGCAAAGAGTAATAACTCCATTCCTATTAGCCTGGGTCCATAAAAAAAAGTATTAGTTTCTAAGAATCAGATGTTAAAATATGGGGTTTAAAACACTTTACTTCAGCAATCAGCACTTTTAATTCCTGCTTTTGAGCAACAATAAATCTACTTCAGTATTTCTGCTTTTGATTCTGATTATTCGCATTATACAGCTGAGCTCTTGATAACTTTTTGATGAGAGATTGTCAAATCTGAATACTTAATTTTAGCAACTGCTATGGCCTTATTCTTTTCAGACCTTTACATTCTTTAATAGACATGCAAATGGTCAACTATTTAGGATTTATAATATGTAACTACTTATTAAACTATAGCTGTATGTTTACAGGATTATTCTTTCCCATCATCTAAATTTAAGAAGCTACATTTCTTACGAAATTACTCGTGATCTGTCTTTGTTTAAATAGACTTTTACAAAGTTCTTTAAAGGTACCAGCAGTTATGCAATATCTGCACTTCTGGCAACAAAAAGACAGTTCTTTTGTTTCTCCTTTTAACTACTGGATTTGAAACAACAAAGCAGAAGTTGAACAGATTTTAGTAAATCTGAGCAAAAATCCAACTTAACTGAGTAATTTTCTTCCAAAAGAGTCTTTGAAAAGTGACTAGGAATATAAATTAAGAGCTAAAGTGTAATCTGATGCTACAACACAACCAGCAAAATCACCATTACACTGTGATGATGCATAAAATAATCTTGACACTCTAAAAATCAAAGGAAGTTTAATAAGCTGAAGAACAAGAAGTGAACAATGTCATTTCTCCCTTTTAAAGCAATGTTTCTGTTCCTTCTGCTATATTGTATTACTTCTACTCAAGTAACTTTACATCTTTATCACACTCCTTTTCTCTCTTCATTTATGTATCCACATAAAAACCACAGTTTTTAAGTAACATGAACTCAAGAAACTAAAAAAGAGCTGGCAAGAAAATCAGGTAACACGGGAAAAGCTGTTTTCTTCACTACTCACTACATTCCTAGCTGTCTCAGATTTCATTTTCCTGCATCCTTCCACATTGTTTGTATTCAACTAACATCTGTTGCTAAAAAAGCAATTTGAGAATGAGTCCAGGCATATCTTACTTAACATAACAGAACTTCCTAGCATTATGAAATGCTAAATCACAACATCGAAATCAAAAGCACAAAGAAAATATTTTGGGAAAACTGTCTTTTACCTTTAATACAGAGGTCATGAACACTGACATCCCCATCAGCACAAAAATCATCAATCCTGTCACTCGCTGCTCCCGGATTCCCAAAAACTTTGGTTGTTCTCCTGGTGCTGAGCATTCAGATTCAACTTTCAGGCTGTTAACATGACTTATGGACAGGACAGTTGCAGCAACAAACCACGGCAAGCCCATGAGAGAACATATTCCCAACATAATACCAACCATGAGCAGATCAAGATGATAACCACAGCCTTTCTGTAAAAATAAGCAAACAAATAACTTGATAAACTTTCTATTTATATGATATCATATTTCTAACTCAGCAGGTGAATAACCTACAACTACAAAAGTCAGATACTTTGAGAGTGTCCACAAAATTATATTTGCTCTTTATTAGTCCATTTATACATATATTTAGTAGCTGATGGTAATTTCACAAATTTGCAGAATGAATCTGATTTAAAATAAACCTTACGTACACAACATTAGACTTCTGTAAAAATTACTTTTACCTTCAGTTTATGCTCTTTCCTGTTTATAATAACGGCTGTTATTTGTTGATCCATGAAAATGAGAATGGTACAGAGTAAAGCAGGAAGAGCAGCAATCAAGAGTGTCCACCAAGGATTGCCTCCAAGAGGATCTATGAACCATCCTCGGTCTTTTCGGGTGGGCTGAAAAAAAACCCCAACCCATCAACAGTGAGAATTAAATGACTAAAACAGACTGCAGATTTTATCACCACAAACAGCTTAAATGAACAACAGATCATTCTCTTAAATATACATTTAGGTTGTTTTCCAGTGGCTTTGACCAAAAGACTGATTTGGCTGTTGCAAGTGAACATGACATTTATATGGAAAAAAGTAAAACAAATCCATTCAGTTCCTTTATTTTTGTACATTTGCACAAAAGAATGCTTCCCTTTCATATTATTTCAGTAATAATATGAAACATAGTTTCTTCTGTCAGATGAAACATAAATCCAAAACAGAAGAGGAACTACTTGATCAACTGCACTGTAATCAAAAATGAGAAATTTCTCTTTCTATACAACTCCGTTTTTCTACTGTTCATAAAACTGCAAGCATTTTAAAAGTTACATTTTTCAAAAGTTTTTATTTCTTACTTCGAACTTCTCTGGAACAAGAAGCTTAGGAGAAGGTACTCCTACAAGATAGTCAATCAAAACCATGATTACTATGGTCAGAAACACTGCAAAGTCACTGATGGTAGAGCGTACCTATAAAGAAAAGACTTGTGTTAAGCCTTGCTTTTTCACCATTATAATTTGCAAGTCTGGAAAGTCGATTTTTTCCCCCATAAAAGGAGAAGTTTATTTATATTATACTACACCACTGAACATTATCCATTTTTTCTTGTTACTTTAAAATTCAGGGTGCCTGCCAGCATAGTATGAAGTTGCAGAAGACAAGTATTTTGTACAACTGTTCACTCATTTAAAGGTGGTCTACTGCAAGAGGCAAATTACTTCAAACAACTCCATCATCTTCCTCTCCCCTCAATCCCACTAGGAGGCTGGGCCATCACAGCTAGTCCTTGGTACCTTAGGTCAATAATATTCATACATTTCATGTTTTAATTGATAGCAGGTGGATAATTTGCAATACATTCAAATTACCAAAGATAACTTTAGTAAACATTAAAAAGACATTGCGGGGATGAGCTGAGGTTTATAGAAGACCTAACCACTTCATTTTGCCTAGCAGAAGTTACATAAATCACTATAAGAAGAATCATCACATTAGCATCTATTAGAAATAGTAATCCCCTGAGGAACCACTCAAAACCCAATAGACATCAGTAGTTTGGGGAAAGCAATCAACTGTTTTGTACGGCTAGGTGAGGAAAAGAGCAGTAATATTATCTCTACTAATGATACCTGGCAATACCCATTAATGTGCAGAGATGGACTACTTAGGTCCTTCAAAGTTTAGAATACCTTGTTGTAACTCTACCAAAATACAGAATAAGCACCGAATTTTCTGCAAATGATTTCTTTCCTCAAATGTCCTAAATTTTGTAATTATTAAATGATTTTTGGGTTTTAATTTCCTTTCCTGTCTTAAAAGAAATCTCTCAAGACAGAATTCAACTCCATTAAATTACACTGAGGTATGTATTACAAGGTAACAATAGTCTCTAATCAGAATTACCTTAGTTGGGAAATAGCGTTTGGTCTTGAATTTCTTAAGGAAAGAGGAGAGGAAAAATGTTGCGAAAAATAGTATGACAGACCAGAAGAGAACATCTGGAATATATGGTCCGTGATGGCCACAAGCTGATCCACGAAACACACCATGAAATTCTAAACATTCCTGCAAAGAGAAAAACTCTTCATATGTCTATGTTTTACTCATTCAGTGCATTCAACCAAGCTTCCAACTTTTCTATAATAAACACACTTGAGAATGTTCATAATTCCAAAAAGGGGGTTCTTTCCTTTATCACTACCTCACCCGGAAAAAACCAAACGTGTGCTGTCTGTTCCAGAAGAGCCACAGTAGCCACCACTGATTATTTCAGGATGCCAAAATGCTGGGAGATGCCCAAGAAGAAAAAGCTTATTTACAGTCACAGTACTCCTATTCTGTTTTACAAAGCATTGCAAGATTGCCCAGGAAAAGCAGAATATCCAACATCGACTTTAAGCTAACGAACATAAAAAAGGATCTCCTCAGTTTCTCCCAACTCTTTGACTTTGTTTTGCTCAGTTAAAGGAAAAAACATACTCTTATAAAATAAGATTATCCAAACTACAAAAAAAAGTTTCTAGCAAATCATAAAGAATGGATTTGAATAAAAAAGGAAAACAAAGTCAGATGATACCTATCCAAAAGACTTACTGAAATGCAAAGCAAAAAGTTAAAGTAGACACATGGAGTACAAATAAACAACAAGCCAATAAATCAAGTAACTGGAAGCAGCACTGCCCCAACCTAATTAATTAATTAATTTATTGAAAATTTAACTTATGACAGAAATTCTTGCTATTACCAATCTACTTTGATTATAAGATAACACCAAATCCTGGATCAGTTCTGTCTCTCAGGTAAGACTAAAGATACTTTAGAGGATGAAAAGGCATTTAAAATAAATAATAAATATAAAGGAAATACAAAAACTAAGTTCAAAAGAAACTGCCATCCTAAGTGATTATGGTAAACTAGGAGCCATTGGTAGCACATAAAAAGCAGTACTACTACAAGTCAAGTAAAGCACTGAGGTTTTACATGGAACTTCTGCTGTGACATTTCAGTGTGAATGTCTAAGCTCAGATACAAGGGGAGCCCATACGCAGCTCTCCACTGCCATTTTAGACAGCCTCAGATGGCCAAAGTAGGCACACAACCCAGCAAGCATAACAAAAACCACAGCAGATCCAAATCATTCAAGATGTGTGTGGGAATCAGATGCCTGGGTATGCAAAGTGGCTGCACACAGCTGCATTTATTCCACTGCAGACCACCCAAGAAACTACTAATCAGCAAAAGCGTTTCTCCCCAAACACCTTCCAGAGCACTTCCACATGGTAACTTTCCTCCTCTTCACCTACCCAGAAAATTAGATATTGGTATAAAATATCCACTTCAGAAGTTAACGCTTTCAAGCCTATTCCAAACAGTTATTTTCAATTTCCAGTAATTATTTTCTTCCAAACAAAGGTAGTTCCTTTGATTGTTGCAGTTTTATACCAACATCTAACAAACTAATGAAACATGTTTGCTGCCACACTAACTACAAATTCCATCATCACATCATATTAAAAATATTTCTTTCAGAAACTGGAAGAAAGCAAACTCCTGTTTATTCACTGCATCTTATTCACCTGCAGAAAAATGACTGTGGTGCCTAAGAGCATTAAGGTAGCTACCTCAAGCAGACATTTACATTAGCATTTACTTCCCTGGACTCACTTATTTAGTCCTACAATGACTGTTTAAAGCCTTATGGAAGAAAAAAGAGAGTTCAAAAATACAGTTTTAAGGAAAACAGTGCAGGTTCAATTAAAAAGAGAAATCAGATGAAAAAATATTAATCAAAACTGGTACCATGCAGGTATTTATTTTTTATACACATGTACATACACACACACAGATACCTACACACAGCTTTCAGATACTCACGGAAACTGTAAGGTTACTCCATGCTATATCTTCCCTAGACATATTCATACTCCTCCACACACGCAATGTTTCATTACTTGGTTTCTCAGGCTCAGAACACACACATCTGAAAGGAAGAAAAAAAGTTTATATGCTTTTAAGCCATATGTGCCAAAATGCAGCAAAGTGAAGCAAATTCAAAAATCCTGAACAGTTTAAACCAGACTTTATCCCAAACTTCTATGGAAGAAGCAGAGAACAAGGCTTTTCCTTATATCAAATGGCCTAGGACTATTGGGAGGGTGGCAGAAAAGAAGAATCAGGTCGCCCTCAAGTAAGACACCATGTTTGAGTATGTAGTGAGCTAACTGAAGATATAAATGCTTACAGTGCTCAGCTTTAAAGCGACTGTATACATACTTTTTAGCAATATTTTTGTAGAAGTAAAAATGCCCCTCCCTATTGCAGCATTCTGCAAACTTGCACTGTGGAATCCTTCTGTCAGGCTGACAGAAGTACACATCAGATTACAAAAACCCCCAAAACACAACAGACTGAGTATTGATTTAATGGGATGTTTTCAAATAAAGCTAATCAAGTACACCAACTGGAAAGCTTAACATGTAAACATTTATGTAGAAGAGGAGAAAAAGGTAATAAGCAAGAAGTAAGTCTCCTTTTTCTATGAGATTCACTGAAGACACTGAAAGCAACCCTAATGAACCATGGAAGGGAAGCTCTGCATCCTGATAGTGTGAAGGTAAAGAAGGACAAAACTTAACGTGCACGGGCAAAAAGAACCTAGATTTGAAAAGCACAGTGTTTGGGGAATTTTAAAAATACTAGGTAATCAAATTTTCTTTTGTTAACTGAATTCTAAAGTAATAGCAAAAGGAAGTGAGAAAGGAGTGGAAAGCTGTAATTCCTACAAAGTAGTTGCCAACACAGAATCATCAGAAGAGAAAGGAATTGCAACCATAAGCACGATGTGACAGAATGCATCATTAGTTGTTGGTAAAGGCAACAACATAAACAAGCATGCTGAAGGAAAACTGACAAATTTCTCAACAAAGGCAATGAAGATAAAGTATGCCACCATGTAGATAAGCAGAAATCCAGAAAAAACCACGGAGAAAAATGTAAGAGTATTTGAGATTGTCTTGTGGCTCAATTAACCGAACATGCTTGTTCTGCACCCTTTTCCCCACTGGAAGTTACAGACTGGGGAGAAAAAGAAAGTGAAAGGAGGAAAAAAGCAATTGTGAACAGCTGGATCCCCTACAGCTTTGTGAGAGAAAAAATACAGAACAAACCCAAGCTGAACACTGTGGCATGTCCCAAAAAACGTGTGACACCACAGAGCTAAACCAAATTAAAATCCCATCTTCCCCTCTCCACCCTCGTGGCCTGCCTGTGGCAAAACACAATCAGGTGGCAAGTGCCAGAAGACCTACAGTACAGTTTCTGCCAGATCAGTGAATTTACCATGCTCATACAGGAGTCCAGTGAGGACCCAAAGCCACTGAAACAGAGGGATGAGCAGCCAGTAGAAAGGGGAAAATAAGGAAATGAATATATTCCCACAGCCCACTCCTGGCAACGTGGCCTGCTCTTAACAGCTGTTAAGACAGGAAAGTGAGTGTAAATCTCCAGTGTGAACAGAATACAAGAAGCAGTCTGACAGGGTGTTTGCCCTTTTCCCCTGAAGGAAAGTACTGAAGAAACACTGAATGATTGTAAAAGTGACCAGAGATCTTGGAGGGGAAACACAGTAGTCCAAACCTGGTTTGACACTGCTAAAGGTCATGCTGTGTGCACGATGATCACTGTCCTGGCCAGGCAGAGCAGCTGCCCAGGAGGACAGTGAGTCCTGCTCTCCAACTAGGGAAAAACTGCCCAGTGCAACAAGCAGGGACTCTCACCCCAAGTGCATGGACATGACCTCGTTGGGGGTCCCTCACCCATATTTTGACCACACAGGTACAACTAAAGCTGGAAGATGCACATCTCCAACAGGAAGGCAGCACTAGCATTTATATGATTTCATTTAAACGACGAGAAATTAGCAGTTTTTCTGAGCAACAGTAAGCAGGATCTCCATCTGGCAGGTGTGAGCTGGCAACCCAATTCATCCTATTTCATGAAACTACACCTCCTAGAAGTAGCAAGGCAGAAATCCTGTTCTGACCCTTAGTAAAGCTGCAGTTAAAGCGGGCTTTGTCATAGCCCCTTATCCCTTCCAACCACCCATAGCTAACACAGAAAATTCAATTCCACAGCATCCTGAATAGACTTTTTCTGAGGTTTCTCATGCCCATACCACCCTTAGCATTCCTCCTGCCCTTCCTGGAAGTGGCACCCACTGCCATTCAGTAAACAATATGTCTCTCTCTATTTTCCTATTTATTTCACTAACAGACAGAAACTTGGTACTTACGAATATGAAGTCAGTTTATCCAAATCATTGTGCATATTGAAGGCATACACTTCTCCCAAATGAACAAGCTTTTCCAGTGCCTCATAAATAAATATGATGCATATAAGTGCTGCAAAAGCTTCCTCAGTAAATCGAGTGATGTAACACACGAGGCTGCTGGCATCTGTGGCTACAAGCACGATGCATAGAAATGCAGTCCACAGACCAATGCTAGTTCGCAGGGAGAGGTAGGAAAGACCATAATCCCTGTGTGAAGAAAGAAACAAAAGGCATTAACTGAGCCAAAACCCATCTGTACTATATTCTCTTTGAAAAGACACTGAGGCCAAGCTTTATAGGTATTTAGCACGTTTCTCATGCTTGATATTAGCTCTGAAGGAAGCAGAAACTTTTTTTTGTCTCATCTCCCACCAAAGCAAAGCAACACTGCAAGGTGTTTCTAGGATTGACAGTGCAACTACCTAGCTTGAGAAGCATCATGGGGATGGATCTCTCCAGAACTACCCAGATGGTTTCTCCTAGAGGGCAGATCGATCTCTGCTTACCCCTGCAGAAGCAAAGCCAACATCTTCACACAGTCAGAATATAACTTTCATTTAAGTCCTTGCCATTTCTTATTACTGATTTTCTCATTCAGGTTTGCCAATGCCTCACAGCTTTACCAAACCGTATCAACTTCTCACTCTCTTGCCACTGTATTTACCTTCATGGACATGCACATTTACTGCACACCTGCTTCCAATTACAGCCATTTTAACAGGCTAGAAAGTTAAAAAGTGCATCAAGCCAATATAAACATCACTTACCTGCAAAATTTAAATAATATTTTTTCAAATACTAGAACTGGTCCGGTGCTTCCCAAGATAGTAAGAGGTTGCCCAGCAAAGAGAGAATAGGCAATCCCAGTTAATGAGGCTCCAAAGAGAGACTCTATTGCACTCTGTTTGGGGGAAAAGAAACTATTGTAACTATGCTGCCTTTCAGGTTAGCATTTAGCATCATATCTGCATAAATACAGTCTTAAGATGCATTGACTTAGAAACAAGACAAGATGTAAACACATTGCAGTTAATATCCATGTTTGAGACAAAAATAACTTAACACAGTTTTGCAGTAACAATACCATGGACAAGATTTTGAAAACTTCACTCCCAAGAAACATAAAGCCATCCAAAACCATGAAAACAAGTTACTAGTCCTGCTAGCTATGGAGGAAAAGCATACCAACAATTATACAAATTTAAAAAAACTAAAAGAAACAAAAAAGAAAATAGTTACTTAACATGTTGTTTACAGAAAGAACTAATGGCCTCTGTAAAGAAAATAGATATATATATATATATTGCAACATACCTGTACCAAAACGTGATACAGTGTGCCGTATCAAACCTGCATCAGTCAACCAAGCATTACAAAAGGAAAAAAAAAACCAAACTGACAGGCATAGGTGCAGGGGAAATTACTGAAGAATATTGGTTTATGTATACATGACACCAAAAATAGATGAGCAGTAAACCAATGTCCCACCTGGTAATGCATTTCTTTTCAAGGAATTAAGGTATCTACTTCAGTTCTTGAATTAAATGTTTTACTGTAACATTTTCTGCTAAAAAACCCAGTTACAATGCACCTCAAAACAGAGAGGCCAGAATTTTAAATACTAAAATTATACTAAATTTACTTGAAAATAGTTAAATACACCACCTACCACTATGAGAAGTCATGGATTACAGATTCCTGTAATGGAATTACAGTGTTCCTGGTGGAACTTTTAAGCATTTGCTATTTTGAAATTATGCAAGCCTAAGAAAACAGTATTTATGCAAACTTGAGCTCCAGTTCAGGAAAGCATCTGAAAAAGGTCAAAATGATTTGCTGAACTGGGGCTATTAAAAATGAAAATGAGTCCTTTGTTCATAATATTAGGAAAAAAAATATATAATCCCAGTCTCTTGTTCTATTACCTTTGAATTAGTGTTTTTGGTTAGTCAATGCATTAACCTTGGGGCTCTCAGTCAGGGTGGCAGGGACAGGAGCACTGTGGAGGTGATGGCCTCTGAGAATGCGAGGGAAGGTTTCAAAGACAAGCTGTGTACCTTACAATGTCAGCTACTGTGCTTGAACATGTGTGTGCAGTAACTAAATGTTTTATTCAATGATGCACACCAAGCATCTGAAGGCAGGAACAAACCCGCAAACAATTCCAGATAGCTAAAAGAAAGAAGGTGTTTGAGAATAAAGCTTTAAAAGGAGGGTACTTTCATTATTATACATGTTGTACGTTCAAAATTTACACTGACATTTTAGTAATCATTCCTACATTTAGAGTTGCAAAACCAGCACGCAGAAAAGACATAATTGAGTTCTGTATTTTCTATCAGCTTGAAGTGCTACATCAATAAACAAATATCAGAGTCAACAGCAATACTTGAAAGAGATAAAGCAGTTAACTAAATTTTAATATAATACAAGTTTAAAAACTTCATCTAAGTATCAAGAAGGATTTTGTAACACTATAAGCTTCAACAGAACCTCAAAATTTGTAAAGGACATCTCTGAATACATCCGTCCCTCCCACAAAAGGATAGAACCTTGTTTCTTTGTGATAGATTTAAAAACAGAAAATACGCTTCACACTAGTTTACTCAAAAACCAATTGACACTAAGTTACCAACATTGCTGATATTAAGTAATTTTTTCCTGCTTCAAAAACTAAAGTGCAATGATATTCTGGTGAAGAAGGTGGTGGTTTTATCTACTGCCCAACTTAACACTACCAAAATTTTGTATGCAGACGGTTTACATTTGAGACATTTACAATGAAGAGTATTTTCTGCTGATAAACCTCAGACACTTTATTTTATTGTGAGCAACATACCATTAGTGCAAGCACAAACATATCCTGTCCGTTTCATAAATGGACTGCTGGCCACACACTGTAGGCATTATCATCCTCGTAGGCCTACTACTCAAGGCCAGTACATGTTCTTGGCTATCCACCTTGAGCCTCTGACTTTGCCTAAAGTAGGCCTAGTGGGATGGTGCACCTTTACTGCTATTTACTGCTCTTAAGCAGCCAAAAAGAAGGCAATGCAAGCCTTTTCTCAATTCATGAAGCCATTCATCCAATAAGGCAAGATAAACATTTTTTACCTCCCCTGTGCATCTTCTCCTGTTCACATGGGTTCCCCACATTTTCCATAGCAATTACCTTTTGGGGAAGATCTGCTTTGGGGCAGGCTAATCAAGTGCTGTGGGTAAATTCTTCAAATACAAGTATAAATAAATGAGACAAATGCACACAGTGACTTGCCTCTGAAGGTCTAAAAGCCTGGCCACTACCATTCTTTGTACTCACTATTCTGCCTTGTGTAGCTTCTCCCAGGAGCCCTCCAAAAGTGATTACAGGAGACATACAGGCACAGTATAGGAAAAGAATCGAGGCCAGGCACTGCAGGCTTAATGCATCCTTGAAGTCACTCAAGAAAAAAGGTGCTTTCCTTTGGATGTCAAGTATCAAACCACCAAAAAGCCTAAATAGGTGAGATGAAACTCGTCAAACTGTACACTAAAGGATTCTAGCTAGTTTAAAACTATGGGCTACACATGACTGCCAGTGCCTATTGCCGGCACAAATTAGCTATTTCATAATCCAGAATAAAGCATAACAATTAAAAACGTAAATGAGAATCTTATCTATTCCAATTCAGCAGTATTCCAAATATAATCAAGCACTTTACCCACATTTTTAAAAGCTGACTAGGTTTTTTTTTATATATATGGGCTAGATACTGAAAAAATAACTTCACAAACCATTTTACCTAAATGATGTTTAAGTCAAATCTGTCTTAGAATATTCAAAACAAGGAACAGAAAAAAATATACTAAATCTCAACCAAGATCACTGCATTGACACATTTCAATATTACTACTCCAACATATAGTTGTAGCTTTTTAATTTGAATTCTCTTCATACATATGATTATGTCCATAAATAAATTTAGGTCTATCATTTTTAACAGTGTTCTTATCTGAAGTACACAGATATTCTATAAATATAAAACCAAACATATATAAGTTAGTTCAACTGGGTAAGTTATTACCAAGAATTTAAAAAGCAATTTAAAAAAATCTTAAAGACTCCAAAATACTAGATACTCATTTGCATTTAGAAAAATTTATTTTTAGTTATTAAAAAAACCCAAACATTCCAAAGAAAAAGAAAAGCCTAATCTACAGATAATTCTGTGAGCAGAAATGAACTTCTCAGCTCCACATACTGTCTACACAAACAGTAAAAAGTAATTAAAACAAAGCCACAATGGTAGAATTCAACACAAATGTTGTAAAGTCTTTCTCAGAAAAGTATGAAAAAGATGAATTTGATTTAGAAGTTTATTATTTTGGGGATAACAACACTGTATATATATTCCAGAATTTTTCAGTTGATTTTAATCTCTACTCTCATTTCAGATATTAAAGTTTAATCATAACCAGGTATTTTCAATGTTGGAGACTTCTTTGGCAAATATTTCGGAATTAACAGAGAACAACAATAACTGAAAGAAACTCCTTCAATTTTATTTTATCTCTGCAAGAAACCTAACCAAAACCCAAAGCTGATCAATACCAAACTACTTTTTGCCACTTTTTATTTCTTAATTTTCCATTTCCTATACATTTAATAAAACAGATTTGCATTAATGGGATTTTTTAGTACCTAGCCCAACACTGAAAATTGCACATTCCTGCTGTAATTATGATAATTGCATGCTCCTGAAGATTAAAATTTAAAACCCGTCTCTTAAAAGTCAGTTAGTTAAATTAGGCAGCATCTTATGTGAAATCCTTCGCAAATGTGTTGAGAAACATTGCCAGAGGCTTGAAAATACTTTAAGCAGATTGGCACTTATAGGCAAGAATCCAACACTTGAAAAGGACAAAGGATGCGCTCTGACACTTATACTGTGACTTTTTAATGTTTAAATGTCAATCATTAAGGTGAAGATTTATCACTTTTATTTCTTTATGGTAGCTAGCATTTAGGGAAGTGAACACACCTTCCAGTTCTCTGAAGTTCAGGTCCAGCATGATGGCCTTCTTCTTTAAGACCCTCTCCTGGAGGAGTAGATCCATTTGGAAATTTAGGTGCCTTCCTTTTCTCCTACAGAAGAGACAGGGGGAAAAAAAGAAAAAGGAAAAAAATACTTTGAGACTGCTTTTACACTAAAAAGTATAACTAAAAGACAGCAGGCAGAAATTCTGTGCCTTCCACACCCTTTTTCATATTCCCAGCTCATCACCAGTCCTCCATTTTCCAAACTAATCTTTAGCTGAGTGCAGGTGACTAGAACTGTACAACACTGCCCAAAAGACCTTATTAGTACCTTGCACAACAGCATTAATCTTCCCTATATCTACATGAAATAGATTCCTGAAATACAATGAAACAAAGCCTAGATTTTCAACATACAGTAGGAGGCTCAACCATGAGACAGAAATCTTTAGATCCTTTTTTTTCTTCAACCATTTCCAGAGCAGAAACATTTAACATGTAGCAGAAACTTACCTCTTTTTATGATAGACACAGTATTTAGTTGAAATATAAATGAGAAGTCATTCCCCTGCTGAGCAAGCTGCTTACCAGCTCCTCATAAATTTTTCAGCTGAGCCTGCCTTCCAAAAAAGCATGAGCCCTGCTTATTTTGAATACAAGTTACATGGTAACCTCAGGCTATTCATGAATAAACTGCACTGCTGTTACCCCCCTTCTATTCCACCCACTCTGCCAAACCACCACTGGTCTCAACACCAATGTCAACCTTCTGAACCAAAAGCACTGGTCTCTCCCCTGCTTTTGATCCTGAAGGCTCAAATTCCTCTAAGTTGTAAAGAGGGAGAAGGGGAAGAAAGAAGAAAGTCTTTCTAAGGACCCACTTTCCTTAGCTGTCATTCTAAGCCTGTATCATCACAACCGAGCAATATGATCGATTTTTATCTATTTCACAAACATTCTGTGAACCGTATATGCTAGACAAAATACATTAAAGCATTGCAATCAATGCTGCATGCAAACAGAAGTTCTTATAAGAATTAAAATATTCTTTCTGATCATTGCTAGACTAGTAGTAAAATTTGGTAACATGAACCTCAAGTACAATTTCTCACCAATTCTCCCAGTTCTCACACGAACTCATTTCAGTATTTCAAAGGAAATATAGTACATAAAATTAACAGAAAACTGATTAACAGAAAACTGATTAACACCTTTTTTCCCCTTCTTCTTTTCCTTTTTTAAAATTTTTTTCTAACTTAAATGGACAATCCACTTTTCCTTGCAAAACAGATGTGGGGACTTTCCTGATGCTTTACAGCCATCTGGACAGGAGCCAGCAGTGTGGCTAGGTGGCAAGAAAGGCCAGTGAGATCTTGGCACGTGTCAAGAAGAGTGTGACCAGCAGGACTAGGGCAGTGATTGTCCCTCTGTACTCAGCAGTTCGAATGTTTCATTCAGTTTAGGCCCCCTCAGCACAAGACAGACTGGACCTTTATCTTTCCTTTTACCTGGGAAGGAACGCTTTTTGGTGGCTCAATTCGTATGGATGGATCCCACTCTCCTGGAGGCAGGACTGTCACTTGGTCTAAAAACTCATCAATTCCTGACAACAAATCATTTCGGTCTTTTGCTTTATAGGCAACATCATGGAAAACCTACAAGAAGAAAATACTCAACATTCATTTTTATTTTATTTTTCTGAAAGAGGAACTGATTATCATTATATAATGATTACACATGATTATTTTTAAAAAGACATGGAAAATATTTGTGGGTCCTCAAAAGTTTGGCTTTTACTTTATTTACATACTTTTAAACTAAAAACTACCGGTATGCACATTCCTGTGGACCATAAAATATGGAATTTTTTTTCAAACTCAAAATGAAAATCGAGTTAATTTCTAAAATCAAATAAAAAGTTAATTTTCAATATTCAGAACATCAAGTTCATGTACTATTGTCTGAATAATTCTGCCCCACAGCCACTGTACCACTATGCTGCGCTAAATCATGACAAAAAATACTTCAGTTAAGCTTCAAACCAAATCACAAGTTTTTATTAAGAATAAGGATGCATTTTTACATATGTAGCTTAATTAAGTTTAGAAGACTACTTAAAAAGCACTTGAAATCAATCCTACTAAAAAAAAAATGTACTGTTTTACAGACTACTACAACATGAACTCCAAGATGCATTTTACACACACAGAGGAAAAAAAAAAATGCTATTTTGCTATAAAAAACTGCTTGCAGAAGATGATCCTAAATTGTTTCTGTACATTTGAAGCCTGAACTGTTTTTCTTCAAGTACCATTAAATCTGACCATTAAATCTTCTAATCTTAAAACAGATCTCTGCAGTCTATTCACGTGTTTTTAGACCATTGAATAATTTTTTTTTCTATTTCTGTGATCTAGAGTATTCCTAAAAATCAGATCAGCCTACCTAAAAAAGATCAGAAGCTGCAACTAAAGATTTTAATATTCAATTCTCACACTGAACAAGAACTAAATTCACAGACTAGTTACCAACTGCAAAATGACAAATTTCTTGTTTACATTCCCAAACTTCAAATTGTTCTAGAGTAAAAAGTACTTGCATTTCTGCTAGATAACCTTAAAAATTATCAGCAAATCAGCAGGTGGCGCTCAATGTGCAGTCAAAATTAAAACGTCCTAATTTTGCTCAGTATGATGGCAACACTCTTAAAAAGTCCTGGTTCCTCCCTGAGGTCTTTAAAACCAATAGGGTTCTAAGCATATGACTTCAAAAGGCTATTAAAATTCTAATTTTACTTATTTGACCTTGCTTAGATTAAAAAAAACACCTCATCATCAACCTATGATGACTCAATTGCATGCATTTTTAAAAGTTTGTGTCCTGAGCACTTCTGCTGTTGGTTCTGTCCTTTCTGACATACAGTGACTCATCTCAAATGCAGTTATATTTAATAGCTCTGTTAACCAATTTAACACAAAAATGAAATCTATACATCAAAGCCAAATTTTTTTTCAGAAATACATTTAGGATTTCTTCCAGATAGATAAGGAAGAAAGCTAATTTACCATTATCTACTTCACTAACACAAAAAAATAATGACGTTTACAGTTCTTCATTTAACTGGTTTGTGGGTTTTTTCTTTAACCTACTGGTCCAGATCATTTACTGCAATCAGTTGGTAAATACATTATTCTAGACTTTAACTACAAGCATTTAAAATAGATCACTCACATCATCTGTCATAAGTGTTGCTATTGATCGCCCAATTTCATGGTACTGTGGAGCTTTCCCTGCTGGTCCCAGCAACAAAAACAAAAATCTGTGGAGAAAGAATAGAGATAAGTATGGCTGACTCATTTGCATACACTCAGAGGGGGTCTTTCAAATTAATGTTTACAGAAAATTTAGTGATGAAGTAAAAATACCATTTTCACCACTTCAGATCTTAAAAGACTGCTGCAACACTGAAAAGACTAATTTTAAAGTCATTACTGGAAGGAACTCAAACCCTGAAACAAAATTACTCAGACACCTTCTTAATTAAGACTAATTTTTCAATTCTTCTAATGCCTTAAACATAGTAGAAATCCACAGACTAGAGCTCAATGAGTATTTCCTCTGGATTCTAATCCTTTCTGACATTCCCAGTAGCAAAGACCCCTTAAGTGGCAGCCTAGGAGCTTTATGACCTGTCCTAGGCTCCCTGATGATCACCTTTTCACGGGAGTTAAACCCCCTCACCTGCTGTGACTGGGTGTGTCACACAGAGGATGCACCTATGTACTGCTTGCAACGCTCTGGGCATACTCATATAGTCATATCCTGGTCTTGTGTCAGAGGAAAGGAAGGGAACTCGGATACTTGAACAATTAAGAAAGTAAGTGACATTCTGGGAAGCTAATCCAAGCTGGGGGTTGGGTCACAGCATATGTTAGCGGTGTCCATCTCCTTGTGCAGTAACAGTGCCTAACATAAAACCCACCAAAACCTTGAACAGGAGCAGCATTTTATAAATTCAAAAGGATACAAACCAAAGAGTAAACCTCAGGAATTTGTTTCACAACTGTCTTCCTGTATTCCATGAAAATGACATTCCCAAGCACAACACATCTGAAAAAAGTAGCGCCTTCTTTCAACTCATAGTACAAAAAGCTCAATTCTGTCTCCTTTGCAGGTTTACTACCCTAACTGAAACTGAGAGTGCATCTTCAGAATCCAAGTATGCTATTTCAGATCTGCAAGTCTACACCATTCTGAAAAACTTAGGACAGAATAATTTTAACTACAGTAATACAGTAATCTGTATGCAGAAATTTTAGGATTTCCCAATAAATATTATGAGCACTCCTGTCAACTACCCTCTGAAAATTCTCACATATATGTATTTTTGCCCTTCAAAAGAGTGCATAAGCTGAAAATCATGAAGATAAACAAACACGTTGACCATTTTAAAACATTAAAAACCCACCAAAAAACATAAATGTACAAATGTATGCCAAACACCACAGAACAGCCCAATACATCAATGTGCACAGAAAATGAAGCGTCCTCTGTGATGATTGATGAAATGATCTTCTACTTTCATCATGAGACCCGTATTTTGATATTTTGAACATCTGGGGTAAATATACCCACAGCATACTGGCAAGATCCTGGGTTTGAGGGAACAGTGGTGACTGCACCAGGTTGGATAGCATATCGCACACTGAAAACTGCTTCCATGTATTAGCTGCAGATTGATTACTCCAATGTCAATCATGTAGATTTGGGCATACAATAAAGAAATAGTTTTCCACCTAAATCATTCATACACAGAGCATTTGTAGAGAAAGAGCAGAGCTTCAGATTAGACAGACCTTCAGACTTAGTGTGCTCTTCCCCACTGACAAGCTGTGTCACACGAAAGGAACTATAACTAGCTTCACGCCCATCTTTAAAATGTCAACACGAAGTTGGAAGACTCATTGCTCTTACTTCAAGTCAGCTAGCAGTTTCAACTCCTGTACTTGCTTAAGATAGCATCTTTACATGTATATACACGTATATATGTATGTGTGTGTGCATACAGAGATACAGAGATAGATATGTATCTATTTTACGCATTCAAAGAATTTTGTGAATCTCATTCCTTCAAATTTTGCAGCAAATGACTGACAATGTTAAACAAAACTCTACATTCTTGAGCTTAATACAGTATATATAAAAATTTACAGCTATTTGAGATCTTAAATATTATTATCTTATTGCAGAAGTAAAGCCAGACTTCTCAGGCATTTATTTACCGTGTAGGAACCGGAACCTCTGTGAGACCCGACAGAAGCACAGCAGGGGAGAGCCTCACAAAAGCAATAATAGGTCTTTCTAAAAAATCTACTTCTCCCACTAACACATTTGATGCTTCTGCTCCTGAAGGAATTTTCCTCATGAAGTTCATATCAACCTATTCATACAAAGATGAAACAAGTGTTTATTCCGTTACATTTCTTAGCAGAAATTCCATAACATAATTATCAGAATTTACTAGACATTTATGCTACAAAGAAAAATTAAAAAGCAAATTAAATATCCCACAATACAGAAAAGACAAACACATTTAGAAGATGTCAGCCAGCCAGCCAAATAATAATAAACTATTTTCTATAAGTTAGAATTACTAACACCTAGTATATTCTAGAAGACTCCAAACTGCATAATTACCTTTCTAGTATTATCACGACAAACATTCCGTGATAGGACATAAATTAACAAAATCTATGCACAATTAAGTAAGGAGAGTTCATGTAATTACACATGGTTTCTAGAATGCAGTAAGTTATTTCACAGCTGTGTATTTCAAATATGTCATAATTTTGAAGAATAATTTGTATGTTTATCTTTTCATCCATAAAAAATATGACAGCTGAAAATGTTCACCTCCATTTCTGTACATCATTACAGAAGCATTAGAAAATGGTACAGCACATGAACTCTGTGTTCACATACACACACACACACAAGCACCAGTGACACTGCTAGCTAGAGAACTTACAGATGGCCTCTTGAGTCCCACACCAAGTGTGCCACAACTACAGTGCCAGGAGGCTGACTCCTGTCCAACAGGAGACAAGGCAGGTGTACACAAGGACAGGCCAAGCAAAAATATAAAAAACTGTGACAGAGGAGCAGGAATATATGGCAACTGCCATGATTAGATCAGAACTACAGTTTAAGTTAGCTTTCCTTATACAAAATTATTTAACTTGACAGAACAATTTTCTTACAGTGTTTCACAGTACAGATGACACTTCTGACTGAACTTTATAGTATCAGCCACCATGGAACTTGCCCAGCAAATTTAAATTATGAAAGAAATATAAGAAATTTACAGTCGATTTTTTTTACAAGGTTTCTTTCAGAAAGTGGTATTATATGTTCCTAATGATTAAGATGCAAAACAACTTTTGTAGAGGAAACTTGTAATTCATATAAAGTAAATCCTTCTTAAAAACCCTCTTCACAAAAAAAAAAAAAGAAAGGAACCAACAAAAAGTCCTAGGAAAAAAAAGTTACGACACAATCTACAAAACTGTTTTCATAAGAGCCTTAATAGCAGATGTGAAAATATCTCCATCTGCATGAGAAAGTACAGCAGCTCCACTCTTATGTTACCAAAATACTGAGAAGATCATCAAACAGTTCCCCCTGGGAAGAATTTCAAAACGTGTGACACATTTAGCCTAGATGTGACACAAGTTATCTCTCAGCACCTATTTCTTGTGTACACCAGTACACGTCTTAGTTGTAACTAAGGGGGAAGTTACAAGTATCACAATTTTTGTTACACAGTTAATTGATGCTAGAGACTGAGGTATTTTATGTTGCTTACCTTACTAAAATCAACTGTGCTGTTTTCTCTGCTTCCTCCTGTCCCAGTACCTTTAACATCTCCACTCTTCCCAGTGTCCAAATTTCCAGGTGCTGACTGTGGAGAAGCCAATAGCCCTAAATTAAAACAAAGGAGATAAACTAAAAATGGTATAAGAAGTGAACTGAGTGTGCAACACTACCAAAACTCAATGTGGCAGCTTGCTTAAAGCAAAAGTGCACGTTATTCAGTAAGTGCCCTACATTAGTATCATAAATGCAACATTAACAAGTTGCTGTGTTGTCAAAATAATGACATAATTTTTAGAAAATTAAGTATTGCCCAAATGATGGCCATTTGCAGAACAGTCACCAGAAAACATCAGCTACTTTAATTGCAGAAAAAATAACTGCTGGCATTTCAGTCCTAACTGATTCAGTACTTAGAATAGAGCATCTTCACCATACTAAGAAGTCCTCGGACACCAAATGCAAACACCTCTAGTCTGCTGTGTAGCAGTTACTGCAATTGTAAAAAGTGTCAGCAAGCCTCAGGCTACAACTACAAGGAATGTAGTCAAGTAAGTTAACTAAGCTGTACAAGTAAGTAGTGTACGACATGAAGGACAGACAGCTTGCAAACCACGGTTTCAATAAACAGACCAAAGCTCCCACTATTCATCTGGCCACATGTTACTATATGGAATATATATGCCTGAGCTGAAGAGGCACACACAATACTTTTCAAGTTCAACATACAGCTTCCCTCTAACACTTGCACCAAAACAGAACTATGTTCTGTATCTTGCTACACTGCCAGCAGCACTGAATTGCAGGTTCAGTAAAGGGTGCAAAAGGCAAGTAACCCAAGTGTTCATGCACACTGAATTCCATGTTGCATCATGGTTCTCCCTACCCAATTAACTTTTAAAAGCTGGTCTAGGCATGCATAACCAAGCCCAAATCCCACCTTTTGAATTACAGAACTTTTACTTGTTCAGTTTAACATGCACTAGAAGTGCATTTGCCCTTCTTGTCTACACTAGACCTTTCAGCTGTGGTGACAGAACATGCTTTCACATGCTTTCAAAACCACATCTAGATAAAGACTGAAGCCTAAACATTGGAGAAACATGGAGACTGAAGCCTAAACATGGAGAAAGTCTGTATTTAGGTCAAGCATCACTCTAGTCAAGATATAAATGAAGCCCTCTCTGGCTACCATTAGGCTACTGTTCAATCATAACTACTGCCACATAACTACTTGAATACCCCCATGTTTATAATTTCTCAATTTTGACATTTTTTAGCATTTCAAATAACAATTGAATTCATTTTATTTCACCTCTGTATTTGTTTCTAAAAAACTCTTTCAAAAAGTCAATGAAAAACATGCAGGTACAAGCCTTTACTACTAATTTTCATTCTTACAGTTCATAAGGGACGTAAGTGGTGTGGGTAGTCTTTCCTGAAGCAAAAATCAAATTAAGTTAATAGGCTGTCATTTCCTTCATAAATCCTAACACACACAAGTAATGAGCTAACATAACAAAAACAAAACAGCAACAAAAAAAAAAAAAAAAAAAAAAAAAAACACCAAAACAAACGAACAAAAAACCACCAAAAATGCATTCTACTCTTCTGCTCCAAGTTTCATGTGTTATTCACAAGAATCATAGCATCAACCATCTACAAAATCAGCTGACCAAAGTATTTAACTGCTTAGGAATTACTGCATTTGTAGAACTAGAAATAAATATTTAACAGTTGTTGCAGAAGAGCCGCATAATATAGAGTTTAGACATACAAACTTTTTTCACTTTTTCCCCTTCTCTGTAGTAATACAGGAAACTTAAAATATTTTTAACTGATGAAAGATGAGCCATAATGCATCATTTTTCACTTTTTGGAAAAACACTGTGAACAAGAGCAAGCAGAGACTAGAACAAAAAGTGGAGAGAATCAAGGAGAAGGACAGAGAATAAGGATTCTACATATTAGCAGAAATATTTATTATTTCAGTACTAAAGTCATATTGATTCTTCTAAAAGGTTTGCCTTCAAAATTTCTCCAATCAGTCACAGTTAAGGCTCACACATTTTGGCACTGACACAGGAACATTTCTCTGATCCTAAACTGTGTGTGAATAGTTTTCCTTTCTGTTGGCCCTGCAGTCGGACAGACTGCTGCTCTCACAAGACAATACTGCTCACAGGTTTTCAGACCTGAGCAAGCATTTCCACATTAGACTGCACTTCATTATGCATATCCATCAATCTGCTATTTGCAGGAAAACTCTGAAGAAAAAAAATTATCTTTGTTAATAGTGAAACACTTCTATTCCAATCTCACATTAATAAAATAACTTAGTTCCCTCTCTTCTACAGTTCAGTAGATGCAAACTCAAGGACAACTATGTAGTTGTACTTTTCAGACTGTAAGACAGAGAAATTCATTGTTACCAAGCTATCGAGGTGATCCTTAAAAACACAGTACTCTTCCTGATGTTAGTTAGGCAGATGTACCACTTGTCTCCTCCAAAAGACTACAGTGGATTGAGTCTCGAGTAATTTGGAATAAAACCTCATAAACTCAAGTTATTAAGTACTTACAACTACACCTTCATTGAAGATCATGTGCTTTTTCTAGCCAACTACAATTAGTACTAAAAATCTAATCAACAATATCTACAGAAAAAAGAAAGCAAGAAGAATACTTACATCTGTTTCATATAAAAACATGAGTAATATATGAGTTCAACACCTAAGCATGACTATTCCAAAATAATTGTAATTAGAAAAGCAAAAATTATGTAATACAAACCTTCTAAATATGAAGTTCACCATATTTGTATTTGAGGAAATTAAAATCAATGTTAAAATTAAATTCCAATATAGCTCTAATGCGAAAAAAACCGTTCAAATTGCTACTAGAGAGCATACATGCAAACCTTTCTGAATTACTATTTTCAGTAAGCAATTACTGTAAGAGGAAAGCTGTTGTAAATGTTATTTTGCTCAGTTTTAAAGTACATTTATCAGTGGACCAAAAGACCTCTTAAAATGGGCTTTTTTGCTGTTGTTCACAGACATTATGAAAGCTCAGTGATGCTGGTGAATTAATAATGCTCATTTTTAGCTGTGACACAGGTCACTTCCTAGCCCTTCCTATGGAATTCATTATTCAACAGTTCAAAGATGGGAAAACAAACACTGCTCTTCAACTAACGACAAAACTAGAAAAATTAAGAGAAGCCTTTGTCTGGTTGACGTACTATGAACTGATGACTGGCTGATTGAAATTAAGTGGTAGACCATAGCTATGTCTCTTCTCCCTCGTTTTACAGTAACTCACATTAAGTTCAGTAACCTTCCAGCTATTTATGAAGACTAAAAAATAAGTCTGAATAACACAAGGCCTTGTTAAACAGAAGAAAGCCACTTATTTGAAAATTATCAGTGTTCCGAATGCTTACAGTAGGCAAACCCAACTCAATCATGCAGACATGGAAAATGTATTCAGATTGCAACGTTCTGAATTACCAGAGAGGTGATACAGACCATAACTTTTAGTGAAATTTGTTAAATTTAATTAATACCAGGAAGATTACTTCCTTGTCAGGGTTTTCTTTTGACTCTTGTCTCCCAAGACAGAGGTTGGTGCAGTTGCAGCCCAGAAGTCATAGTCTGAGAATGTCTTCAAAAGCATCTCTAAGGAAAAAATGTGTCTTTCTGCGGTCAGATGATTTCTTGAACTAAAAAAAAGGGGGAAAGCCCAGGAAACAAAAATATCTTCATTGTTGGTGTTTATCATTCTCCAGAAAGACTTTTACTTATGGATTAACTGGGAAATCATCCCTTTCAGACCTCTTCTTTATGAGAAATATCCCCATGAGGAACAAAAGCAATTTGAACATGACTTGGAGATTCTAGTAGAAAGCTTTAATAAGCGATAATAATAGCATCATATACTTGGGGCTTTATTTATTTGCCTTCTCCTGGATTCTAAAGATCTTTTGTCTGGCATGCTGTCATTCCTGTCAGAGAAATGAGAACTGGAAAAACAATTACAGCTGTTATTTTACTTCTGATTTCTAAGCACCTTTGGAAGATGACCTTGAGAGAGTTATCGTCATGTGAATTCTCCTAACTTCCTATAAGGAAATCAGAAAAAGATTTTTGTTTGCTTTTCTGAATTTAAGTAATGATGAGGCCTCTATACTTCAACTGAAGATAAGAAACTATGACATAGTTTGGTCTTTCCTTTTCAGTGGCTTGGCTGACAATGTGAAAAGGCAGATAACCACAGCCTCTTCTCTGTCAGCGTATTTTCACTGCTATATGTAACAGTGTATTCTTATTTATTAAACAAGTGAGGAAGAAACCAAGAAAAGCCTCAACTGGTGGAAGAACTGAGTGAAATCAGCCCCTCCACTTCCAACACACACAGGCCTAAAGCAGACAAACCTACAGGCTAGATTTTGGCAAGACAAATTTCTAGGAAAGGGAGAAAGAGCCTGAAGGCTAAAAAGAAAGATGATCACTCCTTAAAAACAATCTGCCAAGAAGAATTGTGAAGTTTCTAAATAGGCGACAATTTTTCAAAACTAAAGAAAGTGTAACAGTACATATGCAGAATGCATGAGTTATACAACTTTTACTAAAAACATTTCAAGAAAGGATGGAAAGTTCTAATGGCTTCTTTCAACTTATCTATACACCTACATACTTTTTTACATATAAAGAAGAATAGCTTTGAAGATAACATAATAATAAATTGCTGAGCTCTGACCTACAATTACAAGCTCCTAACTACTGTCTCCAATTTTGCACACCAAACACAAAACACTAATGGAGTGTCTGATGCCTGAAGCAGTGCACTAATGGAGAACTATCCAGAAACAGCTGCAGGTGAACTGAACCTGACAATTTCATCAGTTAACTACTGCTGGTTTTAACAGTAATGGTTTTTAAGAGAACAAAAGCAAAAATAAGAAGCTAATAAGCTTGAAGACTTCTTGATACAACTAAATTAATAATGCCACTGATAATTGTATCCTTCCTAATTCTTTTCATATTCACCTCTAATACTTTACTATGTTTTCAGCTGTACCTATCTCAGGATATCAAACACTGTTTTAAAACATTAACCACCAACAAAACCAAAGCAAAACCCACTATGGAGTAGGTGAGTGAAAGGAAAAGGCCACCATTTTTGACATTTTGCTTATATATTAAATATGAAAACCATATTTCTTTTTAATTACACAAATGAATGTTAATTAAAGAATTTTTTGCTTGCTTTAGTTAAAAGCTAAAAAGTTAAAAATGCCAAACAAGGAGACAGTCACAACTGAGAAGAAATAAACATGCAGGCAGAGGTAATAGTTATCATATTTCTTTGTGCCCAAGTTATGTGCCAAAAACATCGCAATGCAAGTGATCCAGATGCAGAGAGCATCACACATGGACAGCTTAAATTTCAATAGTTGCCTGGTGTTTTGCCAATATTTTCCTCTGTCTTCTTTTCCTGGCTTTCCTGCACTTCTAAGTCCTCCTCAGGTGGGTGGATTACTACTGAAGGAATATCATCACTGGCAGGTGACACCAGCAATTCCTTGCCCTGAAGTGGACTTGGCTGGGCACTTGTGGTTGGCGGGAGCCTGCAGGTAGGACTGGAAGGTGGTGTGTTTTGAGGGGTGGTTACGGGGGTTGTACACCTTGAGGCTGCCGGGGTCCCAGCTCTTGAAGAAGGAAGAAGGTAACTGAGAAGAACTGACAAACGGCTGTCTCCTCTCAGGGAAAGATTTGAGGCAGAGAGACCTGTTCGCAAAGAGTGGCGGGAGGCTGAAAGGCCTTCCCCTGAGATAAAACAAATGGAACACCATGAGGCTTACAAAAGGGATATATTATATTAAATTAAAACAAAACAAAACAAACCCACACAGATACAAATATGCATTAACAATTTACATAGTAAATTGCAAGCTTTACGGGCCAAAGTGTCATACTCATGCAAGTAAGATACAAGATAAGAGCAAATCTGATTTCAGACATTAGAAAAGTCAGAAATTACTGAGGAGTACTAATTAGAATGCCAAAGATCTGAGGGAGAAGATATTATCTTAAGTCAGAGTTAGATTTGTTAATAAAAAAAATTTATCTCCTGAAACTGACTCTTAAATTTTTCTGGAATTTCTTATTCCAAATTGTCCAGCAGCTACTGTTACTCCATCCAAAAAATAAAATAAAAAATCATTAGCAACCAGAACATTACAAGAATTCAGTTAACTCTATCCATTATACACAAAGAATTATTAATTTTTCAAAAGCGATCATGACCAAACATATCTAAATGTGTTAAATGCAACTGTCCTCCAATAAAAGTCTTTTTTTACTGAGAATTTTCCCAGGCATCTGTAGCCTACTGTGTATTTTTGAAGAGGGCACAGAAATCAGATACACAGCCCCTTCTCCATACCCTCTTGCTATGACTTACCAGTAGCCCCATATGCCTTAAACCACACATTTCTCAAAAATCCCTTTTTAGTTTTCTTGCTCTATTTTCCAAGTCCCACTAACGTCATACGAAGAGAACATAGTCTTGTGAGGGTTCCCTCAGACTGGAGTTTGTAATGGATTTCAGTTCTTCCTTAAGCCGGAAGAGAGACTGTTTGTGCTCATATTAGTGTTTCCATTAAAAGGTTTTGTGATACCATTTCTCCTATTTGCCACAAACACTTTTCCTGGGACAACCAGTCTCCTTGAAAACATTAATGATGACTTCTCCTACAATCGCTGAAATCCAAAACATGCCGGTTTCACGTACCATGCCATCAAGCAAGAAAACAGCAAACTAGACACATTTACTCTCACATTTATACCAAGCACTACAGAGACTAGTCAGCTGAACAACCCCAGAATAATTAACAGGAAGGAGGTGCAGAAAGCATGCCTAGGTAAAGGTCACATACATTCCCCTCCCCACAAATAATGAAAGAGTGGATCCTACAGATACAAACCTGATTTAAGAACAAAAGCCTCAAAACTCAACTATTAAAACATCAAAACTGCAGAGCAGTAAAGAAAATAGGACCAATAGAGCAGACTTGGTTGATTTTGCCTATATTCATCACTACAGTAATAACTAGACTTCCATCAGTATACCTGTGATAAATCATGCACATGAGATGTCCTAACACACACATACCCCCAAGGAGCCTGAGAACTAATATGCACATATGCATGTTTGGTTTACCAGTTTATTAAATAGCATAGGATTATAAAGAGAAAAGCAAATCAGTATATGCTGACAAGGAGTTCATCATACTATACAGTTTTCTTATTTCAGCATATATCCCATAACTTCTTGTAGAAAGTGTATTAATAATAAAATGCCCTAAAAAGTGGAAGTGATACATGAAAGGTAACTGACAAGAAAGAGATCCCAAATACAAAATTTGGGGATACAGGTGTTCAAGGATGGGCAAAACCAAGTCTGTGTGTGTGAAATTTTCACATTTGCTGAGCAAAACATGAAAGTCAGGAGTTACAGAAGACATTACGCTCCTACATAAATTAGCTGCATTTTCATTCCTGAAAAAAATAATTCTGAAACTATTAGAGAAATATTTAAGCACATATCATATATTCACTGGCTAACAAAAAATATCAGCAAGCTCAGGCATTCACGGGAGAATACTCCAGCATATGTAGCTCCTAACAAGCACTTAACTAAGTCAAACGTAATCTAAGCAATGAGGCATCTTTCAAGACAGAAAAGGAAGATCACTTCAAGGACTAATTCATGAAATCAGAATTAAGTTTTCACCAGACTAAAAAAATTCATTTGAAATTCTGTATGTCTAATAGAGGCTCCATAAAAAACACAATACAAGTAAGCTGCTCTGGAGTACATATTCCTATTTGGGATTTGAGACTGGATGTCTAAGGCAAATTTTCAGGAACTGGTTCAAAAAAGGTATGATGCAGCTTCTAAGAACATTGCTAATACCCTTCTTGGGTTTGGGATTTTTGTTTCCATTAGACCCTTCTCTACAAAACAAGATAAAAATAAAGAGTGTCCTAGCTAACAGTACTACCTTCACCATTGGCAGAGCGAACTTCTTGTCAAACAAACATACAACACCTGGCTTGAAACACAGCAATTGTCAGTATCACTGAACTCATGACATGATCACTAACTCTCTTGTGCAAAGACTGTATAAGCAAGTAGGATCCATCTGACACATGGATAAAGTTATGCCATGATGCTGAAATTCTTCAAACATTGCACATTTTATTTAAGCATATACTAAAAAAACATTAGGACCAATGTAGGTCTATTACTATACTTCAAAATAATAATGCATGCTATGGTATACAGGCAGGAGTAGAATATTTGAGTAAATTAAAAAATAACATCCACAGCCACACATCACACACACTCTTATTGTTAGTTCTTTGCTCATCAAGAAGGAAACACTTATCTGTTATTACCAGCTGACCTTTCCTTCATCTCCAAGTGAGAACATCAATTACCAGGTTAGTAGGAACTGGATGCTACAACTTATCTCACCATTTCGTTCAAGCAAGTGAGGGTCAGAATGTTTCTTGCCTATATCTGCGAAAGACCGAACCAGAGGGATCCGACTGCTGAATTTTTTCTCATTCTGATGATGGTGCCTCTTTAGAAGAGCCTCTCTCACATTCTCTCTTATGGATTCATCCAGCTGGCCAGAGGCAATCATGCTGTCCAAAACCATATCTACATAATAATAACAAAAGAACAAAGAAGAAAATTATATAGGTAGCTATCAAATCTCTCTTTCACCACACTCAAGCACTGTAGCTGCATCAAACAATAAAAGAAAATTAAATCTATCTGCTGAAGAAAATTAAATCTCTATGCTAAAGAAAAGTCTTTTCTTTAGCAAAGCCATCTTCAAGAACCCACAGGAAATTTTCAAAGATGTCACTAAACAAGCAAATGTGAGAATAAGAAAAGCACAACATGCAGATTCAAGAGAGAGTATTTATTATTAGCATGATTTCAAGAAATAAATTACTTAGTATCTTATAATTTATAGTCATTTACTTCAACTTTCAATGGAAACTCACATTCAAAAAAAGTATTTATTGTATTCAACAAACCTGCACTGGGAGTGAGTACACAAAGAAAAACACAATGGAAAACAGACTTTTGACAGTCTTAACCTGGTGTTTCCTACTTTTAAAAGTATACACAACTATATAAAAGTGAAAGTTGCTATAGAATGAGATGAATTACACAACTCCTGTCATCTTCAGATGCCCTAAGTTCCTGAGACTCTCTATCAAACTTCATGTGATTGACATGCTTTAGAAAACGAAGTACAAAAAAAAAATCTAGGTATATCATCTAACACTAACTACTCATCTGTCAAACAATATCAAGTTCCAAAAGGGCATCTCAGCAGTATGCTCACACCAGGAAAGAAAGCCTACATATCAGGGAAAACATCTACGGTTTCTTAGGGGTCTTTTTTTTTAAATAACAAAAAAATAAATTCATAAAAGACCCCAACCTGCACAAAGCAACACAAACCTATGTGACAAATTTTTAAATATATTTTGCCAGTTTTAACTAGTGTATTGAGACTTAACTGCATTGTTAAACTGAAATTGCGTAGAACTTTTCACAATGAAAAATGTTAGGGCTCAGGATAGGGCTCTGTCCTTACTAACAGAACAACATGCAGCCAAGTGTCTGTCAGTAGAGCGTAGATTCTTTCTGAGATCACTGGGAACACAGCCTCTCGTTACAGGTTCTCAAAAGGAAACCTGCCACCCTCTCCCTCCTCTTAAGAAACAATAACACCTACTGGGTATTCCTGGCTCGTGGAAATAAGACAACACATTTGTATACCAAGCACTGCTAGCCCACATGCTTCACAATGGCACCTAAAATTGAAACCAATTCATACAATGTCTTAAGGCAACCTAGTTTCTACTAAAATACCTGCTACTGAGAATGCTGATTACACAGAATAAAGCAACTACTTTCCTTATGTACTAAGATTATTGATAAATTAAATCACAACTAATAATATTAGAAACCAAAACATTACATTTACAAACAATGTATTGAAAACTCTTGCTCAGTAAGTCATAAAAATAGGAAGGGAATACCATTTTCCTGACTGAATATCAAGGATTTCAAAACAAGAAAACATTTCCAGTACTGCCAAAGAATTTTAGGCCAAAACACCTTGTCCTTCACACACATGTTAGTCAACCCTAAGTCTAATATGATTCCTGAGAAAGCATTCCACTATGTGGTACCTGTAGCAAGAGATACTGGGAAAATTTTGTAGAACTAATTCAAAGGCATTTAGAGCAAGCAGACATACACAATGTATATATATGTGTATATATTATATATATATATATATATATGGAAGTCTTCAAAGCTGCCTGCATAGTATCCAAAATGACCATGTGATTAGTGAGGACACTCAACACAGCAGGTTGAACAACATGTACAAAATTTATTTCTGCTCACCTCTTATAAAGGTGAAAAAAATACCAGATGTGCAACAACCAACTGCACTAATGGCATCAAGTTAACATCAGCCAAAATATGATTAATAATTATGGTACTAAAGGACACAAATAACTCCTAAAATGTTCTGGCAGATATTTACAATTCATCTGTAGAAACAAAGACAGAGAACATGTTAAGGGATTAGAACATAAAGGCAAGTTCTGGGCCTCATCCTAAAATACATACTAAGGAGCTCCTACTCATCCAGTGTAGCTTTCTTAAGTGAAGTTTGTAGGACCAGGTCCTCAAAACCAGATCAAGAAAAGTGCAAAGAGCATGCACATACCTGTTTCTTCAACACAGTATTTTCAAGAACATTAAGACATGACCAAAAACACCTCAAGTTATCGATTAAAAGTTAGGAATAAAATATTTTTAAAATTTTTGCTGCAACCTGCTATCTCATCAAGTGTGTTTGCTCTCATGTCCAACATGACCGTCCCATTAAGAATACAGCTCCGCAGCTCAAACAGACTGTGCAGAGACAGAGTTGCTACATAAGGCTTGCTCCATCGATCACCACCATCTTCAACATCTTCTTCAAACTTCAGCCACCTGAAATGCATTCACATACACATATTTATGTTTCTCCTGGAAGGAAACTTTGGCAAGCAATCCCACTCTTCCATGTGGCTGAGGCATGACACAGAACAGGAAATCCCATTAAATCATACCAGCTTTCATTTTCTCAGACAGCCCAACTAATTAATATTTTTATCAGGCCTTAATAACCACACTCAACTTTTTTAGTTTTAGTTTGTTTTGTTTCTTTGGGCTTGACAAATACCTGTCCATTCACATGTTCTTGTGAAGAATATGGCAGTCTGCCTTGTTACCTGATTTGCATCCTCATTTCATCAGTATTTTAGGATTAGAAAGCTGTCTGAAACATACCATATAGCATGTTCAAGTCTCCTAAGGGTGGTAAGTCAGACATTTAAGGACTAGGCAATACTAATATGTGAAACTATAAATTGATCTTGATTCCAACTCACAGGCATTATGCAAATTGAACTTCTACAAAACCTAACATTCAACAAGGTAGCTGAAGTACTGAATGCAGAAGAATTCATCACAATGTATATGTAGAAAGAAGCAACTAAACCAGTAAGGGTCAAAAAGAATCATGGTATCCTGTAATGTTCAGGCATGCAATTTGCCAAAAGCTAATCAAATACTACTCAAGAAAAACATAATACCCAATTTTCTTTGTATTTGAGAAAAAATGACACTAATATATTGGAAATAATATACCAAAGAGATTTCTGAGATTGCAAATACCACACTCCATGGATGAACACCTGTGTTTATAATTCAGCATACTCCTACCTTTCACAATGTTTGGTATGATCAGTTTTAGGAAAGTAAACACACTACCAGAAAGACTGAGGGTCTCTTGAGAAACCATATTTATTCTTTCAGAGTTGGACAAAAAACAAAAATTTTGGGTTGCTGAGCATGAATTGGGTACACAACTCCTATAGATAGTGAAGATTCTAACCTAAACCTGGCTTGCAGGTCTCTGAAGAAAAATTACTGTAAGATATACCTTGAAACAATCTATTCCAAACATACCTAGCAGTTTCTCTCCATTCATATTCTTCTCCATCCCTGAAGCAAAGTTCATCCATTTCAGTGAAGAGATCATGAGGAATGTGTTCATCATCATCTTCAGTACCCAAGATAAACTGCACTCGTTGGGATGGTGTGTCTTGAAGAAAAGGAGAAACGGAACAATTAGAAGAATTCATACTTCTATTACACAAGGACCACTACATAACAGTAAAATCTCCTGCTCTCACCCAGAAATACGCAGGACAACATCCTCTTTAAGAGGGAAGAGGAACAAAAGAAACATACCTATTTCCTTAAAAGAAGGCTCTCTGAAAATTTTGCACCATTTCTGAAAACAAAACATCTGGAAATGCATATTTATGAAAATTACTCAACTATTTTTGGCTCTTCTATAGATTTCCAATATGAAAATGAACATCAACAGCAAATTTGGTTAAAAAAAAATCAAAATTAATATACCAAAACACTAGAAACCTTCTTTTCACTTTGAGAACAAAATAGTGAATACCATCATGACACAAGACACTAAAGGAGAAAAAGTGAAAACAAAACAGGCTGATGGAAACAAACAGCCTTACTTACACATCAGCTGCCCAAGCACTAGTTTATGACAGTCACCAGTGAGTACCCAGGCACTCACTGTTAGAGCAGCAGATTTTTCTGTGGTCTATTGCTACTTTGTAGGATAAAATTTTTTCATTGCATGGTTGGAAGACTATGTATAAATTAGCATAGGAAAGTTGAAAACTATGCAGCTGAAGCATCCAGAAAATATTTTAACTTCTCATAGTATAATGCCTAGTGGAACAGGCTCAATAATAACATGCTAGAAAATTTAGCTATCTTTAATGATCAAGTAAGTACTGGATTTCAATTAATACAGGCAAAACCTTGAAAAAAACAATAAAAACCACATCATTTTAGAGATACTTTTAATATTATACAAAGATTTTGTTTCAACTTGAGTGAATTTTCATATTATAAGGGTTCAATAATATACCAGTTGCAATGTTATCGCAAGGAAGGTCAGAGACAGAAAATTCAGGTAAATCTCAATTTAAATTTTTTTTTTTAATTTTCTCAAATTTTAAAAATTTTACTTTGTTCACTGAAACAATCACTCTCAGAGCTGTTAGATATGAACATGTATATGGTGTATATATACAACTGTATGCTTCTACTGTAGAAGGAAGATGGCCTTTTAGATTTAAACATAAAATCTGAATTACTAACAAAGCTCATTCCCAACTGAATTTTGCTTTAGCATTGTTTTTCTGGTATATACCATCATCCACTAGCCTAATTCTGAAATGTGCTCTTGAATGCAAAGAAGGTTCATTATCAATTAATATCTATAGCAGACTGTTTCCATCCCAAAACCAACACACCCCAGAATCCTGCCCAACCCTGTGCATCCAGTATACAGAAGAAACCAGAACAGAGAACTGAATTTCTATCAACTAAGTATCACTTGTTTCTTCAAAAACTGTACAGCAAGACTCTACAAACGCAACATCAATTATAATAATTTGTACTTGGGAGGGAAGACTTGAAGATGGTTGAAACCAAGAACTGCAGGAGAATGGTAAAAGGAGACTTTTCAAAGCATTTCCATTTGAAAACTCCTTTGTTTCAGGTACTGGTCCCATGTAGAACATGCTGCTAGTCATAGAAAGGTAATCGTGTACAGCACGGTGTCTGCACTTAAATTCAAACATTGCACCATAATTTGCCCACTCATGGCAGTCTAGGAATAAAAGTGGACTTAGGGTCTCGAAGAAAAACTAAGTAAGCTAAGAGTACTGCCAAATAATTTCATTCCAGAGAATGGTATGACAAAATCCTCATCTCTTGAGGATCGGGGTGGGGGGCCAATTTGTGATCCAAACCAAAAACTTAGGAGGCAGTACAGTTCCTTTACTAACAGACAGCAAGAAGGCTGAAGCAAATATTTAAATAAGATCATTGATCAAATTACCATGGCAAATGCTGCTTTTCACAGTTACATGCTTACTTTCAAAAATCAGTGGAAGAAGCATACACGACTACACAATCTGAAAAAAGGTGTCTAATTTAAATAACACAGACTTTCATGCTACAGAAGAGCATTACAAAGCTCTAGTCTAACCTATTCAGTGCAGGCTGCTGAACATTCATGCAGACAGCTGGACCAAGTCCAACAGCTTCTGACTTAGATAAAACACAACCACAAAATCCTTGTCTGATTGTATACAGAAAGACATTAATTACAGTGAGAATAAAAGAAATAGCACAAAACAAACAACATTTAAGTACAGAGTAGCTGCTACAAGTTTATTTTCAGGAAACATGAAGAACAACAAATTTCTTACCATATGATGGAGATTCTCGGCCATCCTCTCTATCAGTTTCTTTTTCTTTTTTTCTTCTGTGGTGCCTGTGCCCACGATGTCTATGCCGCCGACGGCCTGGCTTTCCAAGTGGGACGTGAACTCCAATATACACAGCTCTGTGGCCTTTTCAAGAAAGTTTAAAAGGACAAAAGTAAACAAAAAATTACCTACTGACGAAACTTAGTATCTAAAGGCAAGGGGTTTAAGAAATAGAAATCCAAAAGCACTTGACAAAATTACCTTTAGTGAACTAACATAAGCACTTCTTTTCCGTCCTTCCAGAGTGTCAAGGAACTAATGCTAGACTCATTTCTCTGATAAATTAGGTCATATTCTTATTCAGTTTAAGAATTCAGTTGTGAAATAATACAGATAGTACAAGTATAAATAATACAGAAGTACAAGCTTGGCCTGTAACACTGAAAGCAGCTACTTAATAAACATGAGGCCAAGGCAGAGAAATTATATTGTATTCCTCTTTTCTTGCAGGAATTCATATCAGGACTCTTGTAAGAATGGCAAAATAATCTCCTGGTTCAGCTTATTGACTTCATTAAGAAACTACCCTTTGTTTAGAGTCTGCAAGTAGTTTTCTCTCCTTGGAAGAGCTGCCAATATTTCCTCAAGTAGCGCATAACACATCATGATGAAACTGATGTTTGATTATACCATTAATTATCAGGAACATAAAAGTAACTTCTATTTTGAAAAGTATGTCGACACTTCAAATAACTTCCAGAGACGCTGGGGTGGAGTTTTTTCCTATTCTGGAACTTTTTAATAAATTTAGGAGCACATCCTCAAGTGAATACATACTGCTTCTTTAAAACATGTACTTTCAACATGTTGTTTTAACTTTGACCTTTCACATTAAGACAATACTAGCATCAACATCTTAGCAAAAGAAATCAATCAACTGACTGTTATGAACATATTACTACTATGTCTCCTGTAACAGAGATAGCATATACAATAGCCTTTTCAATTCCTATTTAAACAAACAATCTCAGGAAGAGACAAATTAACTATAACACTAAATACTCTGTTTCATGGTGCTGAAGAGTTATTACAGAAGACAGACATTAACCAAAGGAAAAGGAAGTGGTCTTCCAGCTCTTAGACAGATGCAAATTCAGCAAATTTACATTATGCAGGCAAGCCCTAGGAGTTGTGACTGTACACATACATGGACGTATTTTTGTGCATAGCACACATATACGAAATTAAAGACATTGAAAATTCCTGGTTATTACAGAGCCTTAAAGAAGCAAAAAGTGGTTAGATGTCAAACTTATTTCCCAAAAAAAGAATCCCTAAGCCCAAAAAGATACTGCCTTATAGAAGTTTTGTGTATTTTTACAGTGCTACCTGACTAAAAATACAAGCAAAAGTCATTATTAATACGAGTAAGTTCAATATTTAATTAATTTGGTCAAAGATTCCTTTTCACTTAACAAGACCCAATTCTTGACACACTTCCAACACTAGTTTAATTAGAGTCAACTGACTGGCACTATGATCAAATCTGAAATTAAGCATATTAAAAGCTATTTATTTCCATATAAGAGCGGAAAAGAGGTTAATTTCTCAAAGCACTCATTAGTCCTATTTATAGAGAGAGACTTGTCTTTTGTGAGCTTCTTCCAGCAACAATACCCAGCCACTGCCCAGCAGCCTGACCTCTGCCCTCCATGACTGCTATGCACAATGCAATTGCCAGAGAAATCAGTGCCCATGTGATCTAAACATAAATCACTGCACTGGGTATATAATATGATCGGGGGCATCATTAACAATGGTCATGTTGTTGATGCCATAACAATACAATAATCATATGCATAGGGAAAGCAAAAGTATGAGATTCAAAAATAACTGCATTACTCACCACATCCCACTCTCAAAGCTGCAACAGAGTGAGCCACCACTCATTGCAAATGCTGTTACAATGCCCATTAGGGTGTCTGTTTTATTTTATATATTCAATTAGCAAGTATCAAACTACCGTTTATATACACACTTGAACAGTTCTGTTTGTTGCCAAAGTGTTGGATTTTTTGCAGGAACTATTTCTTCCTAAGAGAAACTCTAGCATACTTCTAGTAATAGAGCATTTTATATAATTACTTGTTTTAGGATTGTTAGTAAGACTGTTTTAAGCATGTTTTGATCACTGCACCCCAAGAAAAAAAAAAAAAAAAAACAACCTTGCAGGAATATGAAACTGTTCAGGATTTTACTCCCTGAGAAATAGGGACTTCCACGTTTTGGTCTCTTGCTGTGTGTCCCCAAATTAAAGACAAAAATTTCTCACGGATTTTCCAAGGATCTCCATCTTAAACAGTGCACCTTGCTATTGCAAAAATTGGCATTTTTAATAGTGTGATCATTTCCTTAATCAAAGACCATGCTGCTGCATGGAGGAGAGGTGGAAGAAGCAAACAAGGAGTCTATCTCCTTTTACATAATTGCACTGAGACAGAATTTTTTTTCAGTAGAAATGTTTGGAGGAGAGCAGATATGTTGGAAAGATACAAGTAAAAGCTATGGAAAACTGAGGTGAAATAATCAACAAACAGAAGGTGTTTTTAAACAACCTGTGTCCATAGCAAATGGCTTTTACTATGACAGAACCACAGAATCGTGTCCAGGTGCCTCATAGCTGCCTGCAGCACACCAAGCAGGCACTGCCAAGTTAGTAACCCAAAGAGTCAGTCCACAACCTACAACATTTGATACTGCTTTTCAACTCCAAAAGGAAGATTTAAAGGAAGCATTTTCTCACTACCCAAACAAACAAGGGTCTCACAGAGACACAGAACAGTCTAGCCATGGGTTATCCTACCCTTCAGCCCACACTGCCCAAAAATGACCACTGTATGACTATTACCTCACATAGACACAAGTCTTGCAGGCAAATGTAAACCAAGAATACCTTCCCCAAAGCACTTCTGTATATGCAAAGTGTTCAGACTGCTATATCTGCAATGGTATTTTGGGGCTAATATGAAATGGTGATGAGCAAGATAATTTTCAGCGTTTATTAAGTAAAATGGATCACAATCCAATATAATCCCATCAGAGTAACTTCAAGAAATAACCTAATGTTGACAAAGAGCCTCTGAAATTTTTTTTCTCTTTCAGAGCAAGCAGTCGGTGTGACAGTACAATAGACTAACCAAAAAATTTTATGTATTGCAACAGCAGCTTATGAGTGCACCTGACTGTTCCTTAAGAAAAGGGACCTTCATTCTGGTATCACAGTCATAAATAAAGACATTTCAAGTACTACCAAGAAAATCTGAAACTACTGCTGTTGAGTATACTGCCATGATTACCCAAAAACATGTTACAGGCATATTCAACTCCAAAGATGGGACAAAACTAGATAATAAAAATCGGACAAGCTTAACTTTAATTCTAACTTAACAAAGCAAAGCACTGAGAAGCCTTCTAAAAATAAGACAGCTGCACTGAGTAGGTCTGTGTTTCCTTAAGTTTCATTATTCAGATAGGAGTAATAATGTTTGCAGATGGACAGATAAAGATTTACTTATAAATACAATTTACAAGGAAAAGCAGAACAAAACAAAACCATGGCCATTTTTTTTCCTTCATTCCCAATGAACTGGGTCAAACAACTTATGATAATCCTCAGGCTGGCCAAAAAACAAAAAAAAAACACCTGCAAGACAAGTAATGTAAAATTAATATAATATCAGTGGAAGCAGTAGAGAAAAATTTAACTCTAAAAAGGCTGGGATTCAAGTTGCTAGCACTGGATGTTATTTTTAAAAGGAACACAATCTTTTACTTGAATATTGTTTTTAAAAGTTCAAAAGGTACATTATGTGACCTTCAAAGCTTTATTCACGTAAATGTCTGTAGCACAGTACCACTTTCAAACAAAGCTTCTTACAGAATTACTATAAACCAATAATCAATTGAATTAGTAGACTGCTCAATACTAAATTTAGCAATACAAAGCTCAAGAGATAATTGCTCATTTTAATCCAGCATGACTTTATCCAAGCTTAGCTGTTCAAATCCACCGAGAGTATTTACTGCTTAAGGCCTTTATCGATATGAAACAAACTTAAATGTTAGGAACTTGCAACGTGTCTCCATCACATGGCTGATCCCCAATCACATGGTTGGTCTAACTCCAAAAGTCAGTTTGGGTAAAGTCTTATAACAATTAGAGGAAAGAAAATGCTTCAAGTTGCCTGATTTCTTGCCAGAGCTCCTATGAAAATGGTAATACAAGACTTCTGAAGTATGAGAGAGATCAAAAACATGTATCCAAAAATGCCCTGATGTCACAAGGCTTTAAATACAATTCTACACAGAACCTTTTTTCTTTGGCTAAATGCCTTCTAAGCTTCATAGAAAGGACAGTGTTCTCCATCTTAACATGGAAAAGCAAAGAAAATCGAGTTTATACCTATGTCGATTCTCAAATCCTGTTACTTAGAAATTTGAACTAATAGTGATCATATATTAATAATGGACGTAAGGACCATCTGGACGTGAGCTACTTAGTCCAATCTTGCTCAAAGTACAGCCAACTTCAAAGCTGAAGCCATGGTTTTGATCAATTTAGTTAGGATGACAGCCATCCTTTTTGTATTTTTAAGGATATATGCTCTACAGCCTATCTGGGCAACCTATACCAATCTACAGCAGCACACTACCTGAAAAAAAAAAAAGCCCTAATATCCAAATATCACTTCCAATATAGCATTTTATGTGTGATCCCCCTCACCCTCTCGCAATGCACCAGCGTGACTTGACTCCATCTTCTCAATAAGCTCTCAAGTCTGCTGAAGACTAAAACTCTGTGACAAGAATTAACTATTTTTTCTGAAAATCTTCAAATAATAATCTGAAGATGGATAATTTATTTCCTACAGAAGCCTTTCTTTAACTAAATAATGTCATAATCTATCTTGTCCTAGCATGGAGTGTTCCAGCATGGAAAAACTGGAGCATCTGCAGGAGAGATCCTAATCTGTTCCTCAAGATCATAAAACGAGGAAGAAATCCAGCTGTTTGATGCCTTAACTCACATCTCCAAGTGCATTACCCTAGTAGGAAAGATCTGGAACACTGCATCTCATTCCTTGATATTAATTTCCCTTACATCACAGAGAGTACTTGTATGCACAAAAATAAGCTCAATGCAATCTACGAGCACAACTTCTTGAGACCTTTTCTGTCACAAGACCATTCCAGGTGGATGGAAGAAGTAAGAGTGAGAACAAAAGTGTCATTTCTTGCTCTTAAAAACTTCACAACCCATAGGACTTCTCCAAATATTCTCGGTTCTGGTAAAACTTAAGGAACAAGAACAATGCCTCTGCGCATACACACACACACCCCCCCTTGTTTACTGATAATGAAAAATTACTCAAGTCACTAATACACTAAAAACACTTCTGCTATGCTAATTTTCTAATAAAAATAATGCCCTATTTCTGAAGGATGCAATAAAATGCACAAATTGGTATTGATAGTGAAGTTACTGGCATAAGAAAGTAAATATTTCAAAACAAACAACATTTTTCACTTATTTTATAAACTTCACACACATTCCCAAGAAAGAGTCAAATTATTTTCTATGGAATCAATGTATCAAAAGTGAATATAAAGTATTTTGGTATAATCTTAGTCTTCCATGCATGAATTGACTACTAAGAAGTCCTTTAATTACTGAGGATTCTTCTTGTTAAAGAAACTATTTGGCAAGAGCTATCTCTCGCTCTCAGAATTAAACATTTGAGATAAAATTTTCTAACTGAACCTGCAGAGAGAAGTAAAGAAAATTTTTTCAAGGGATAGCTACATGCCGCAACTGGAACTCAAAGGTTCTTCACAATACAGCGTATTTAAGAATCCATTACACCTCCTGGACTGTACTCTGAAACCTCCTGCTGTTCCTAGCAATTAGGTCTAACTGAGATACACTCTTTACACTTGAACTGATAAAACTAAGAAGCATAATCCCAAACCGTAGTAAGCACAGAAGAGGGTAAAGCAGTTCAGGAAGAGTGTTTTCTCACTACATGACAAAAATTGGCGTATTACACTCACAGAAGCAGTAAATGCCAGATTTCTCATTACAAATAGAAGTGATTTTTTTTCTGACTTAAAACCAAATGAGTTCGTAGGGGCAGTCATAGAGAAAAATGCACCGAATATTTCTCTTTGACACAATCAACGATATTCAAGAAGGCATTATGAGTAATTACATTAGACACGCAGGTAGGATCAGTAATAGGAAAAGCTTAGTGCTGGGTGGCAGTGCCACACAGGGATTCTGGCACAGACTTCCACCTGTGGCTCACTGCCAGCACCGATCTTCCTCGCCTGGGAAAGGAGCCAGCCGTTGGTCCCCATGGGAGGGAAGATGAGCTGTCCCTGCACTGCACAGCCAAGCCAGACCAGAGCTGGGCCCCATGCTTTATCTGAGCTCAAGATCCTTGGTCCAGCCTGTCTCTGCACCAGAGCTCAGGAAAAAGGATACACATATAAGATAATTTCAAAGAGTTGTTTCCGTTGGAGGAGAGAAAACCTAGAAACAAGCAACTCAAGAGGAAGTCCCAATAAGATTCAAGACTAGCCCTTTGTCCACTGAATACAACATAAAACCACAGAATGGTTTGGGTTGGAAGGGATCTTAAAGATCATCAGTTCCCACTGCCCTGGTAAAGACACAAGGCTTCCACATTCATAACACTGTTCATGTAAAGTATTTCATAAGAAACTTTTGCAAAGAAAATGTTCTGACTTCATCAATAGGTCAAAAATACATTGTCATTACGAATTTGATCATACCCCTCTCTTGTACAAGTGTTTAAACTGATTGGTTTGCCAAATGTATCTACTGATATTTTAAGATATGAAAAACATTACAGAAGGAATCTTGCTTCATAGAAGGGTGACCCCTTCCTGAGAAAAACTCCAACTCTCTCCTTTTTTTACTTCTTATTTTGTAAATTAAAAAAAAAGGTACACCTCACACTTTAAAAGCTTAAACTGCTATGAAACACTAGCTTTCAGTGAACTGCAAATGGAGAAATCATCCATTCAGAAATAATTCTAATATCCAACAAGGCACAAGTTTAGTCAATTTTTGGAACAACTGATTTTTAAGGGATTAAAAAAGGGTAAATGTTATGAAAAGTCATCAAGAAGTAATAGGTTGCAGAATCAAGTAGTCTATTTCTTTTGCCTCATCTCAAAAATTTTTATATTTGAATGATCTGGGGCTATCAAGTTTACTGCAAGTTTTAAGTTTTAGTTCATGCTGTTTGGTAAAACTTTAGTTTTATGACCTTATTACTTTAATAATAATTTTATGTATGTTTCAGATTATAAAACTATTATAGTTAGCAGTTAGCTGTCTTTTTATAAAATTTCTGATGCAGTCGGAACAAAAACACTACATATTGCTCTCTCAAATAAAAGAAGTTTGGGAAAAAAACCATTAGGACAGTTTACGTCAAACACTTTTTAAAAGTTTTAAATTGCAAAACACTTGTACAGCAAGTTTTCTACTTAGATACACACTATTCACCTACAGAGGGGAAAAAATACAGGATTATTTGAATTACCTGTCCTTGTCAACTAAGATTAAGTGAAAACCACAGCTCTTTTCTTAAATAAAAATTAAGGCTCATCATGGTATAAGAGATAATAGGGTCACTTAAAATGTAAACATTACTTACACCTGCCACAGGACAATGTGACAGTAGATAGCTATTAAACCATCTTAACTCTTGAAAGCTGGTGCTTGGATTTATGCCACAGAGAAGTAGTCTACCAAGACACACATTCCTGACCTCAAGATTGTTTCTGGAACAAAACCTCTGCTATGCGTAAACTTCTTATCTTTGCTGCGTCTGCTAAGAGTAACAGAATGTATACCTTTTCCCTTAAACTGTATCTAGTAAATGTACCCTCAAAACAAGGTTGAAAAGTAGTTACACGTTTTAAAAGATGCATCCTGGTAGTATCATGACAGACAACACAAGTGTAAGAAAGTTTTCCTTATACATCATTTAACAGAAAATACCTTTTACAAGATCTCATTAAATACCTCTGCCATTAATATTCTTGCCTTACTTCCAACTCCTGGCTTGTTATTATTCTCATTCACTGCAGCTCAAAGAGCCTGGCATCAAGTTAAGAACATTAGGTGCTCTTTAAAAAGGTTATTTTAAGATGTTATTCCGCTTTCTAGCTCTTCCGTAAACTGACATTTGTTAATTCAAAATAAGGCCTTACAGCTTCAGAAAACTGCAGTACCTTTATTTAGTATAGACACAGTCTGCCCACAATTGCAGTTTACCATCTCTGACCACTCCTCTTTTATGGGAAGAGTGTTACAAAACAAGCAGCCTCCACCTAACCTTTCTAACCTAAACACTGTCACTCCAGACAGGTACCACACTCTGTCAGCCACCATAAATAGAATACAGAGCTTGAGAAGATCCAAGTCCAAGATCTATTTTCCCCTTAAGCATTTGTTTCTCTTTCCATTAATATTTCATCACAAAATTTCCAGAAAATACGAGTATCCAATACTGACAACACCAAGAAACTTTCCCTTTAGTATTAGCAAAATTATGCCTTCTACAGTATCGAGCCTATCAACATTAGTTTGCACATGCTTTAAAGTGGTTAAGTATCACCTGTCCATGTGGGCTCTAAAAGGTGTGGTGCTTCGCACCATAGATGAACTCAATTCACTGCTTGGTGAGTCTCCTTGAAAGTACATCGATGCACACTTCTCTAAAGGATCAAAATTCCTAGAACTCCTTTTCAAGTCACCAGAAACACATATCGAAAGACTAGACTGAAATAGTTTAAAGTCTTAAAACACTTCCAATGCCTAATGCTTTAGTACAGGTCTTCCCAAGCTTACAAGAAAATGTTCATCTCAGAAATGAAGAATAATACTAGTTGGAATTGTTTTACTGCTTGCAGACATCAATTCCATTTCTCCCCTTGTAGTATCTTAATACCAGAATTAAAAACAAAATCTAAAAATTCCACATACCTACTTTCATCATAATAACTTACAAATAATGAACTCTTAAACAGAGCTGTAAGTTCACAAACATTTATCCTCTAAAACACCCTGAATTTGAAGAATCTGAGTTGAACAATCACACTTACATACCTTTTTCTCTTTCATAAAGGAAGAACTTTTTGTTCTTACTTTGGAATAGTTTTCACTTTGATAAAAGTCAAACGATATGCTGCACCTCCCTTGTCCCATTCTACCAATAAAAAATTAAATTCTTACAAATATACAAGATACTAAAAATATATGTGAACACCAAGAATAATTCCTACTTATGTGTGAAAATATGCGCTCATATGCAACTTCAGGTCTGTGATAATCCTACTGGAAAACATTTTTCTTGTCAGGTATTTCTTATTAGTTATTTGCTGAACATCTGTATAGCCAGCCCCCTCTTGCATTGAGACACAAACACTGGGCCACTCCAGAATGAGTAAGGGAGCAAAATAAAAGATGAGGCTGCATGGCTAAGAGCAAGGTGAGGATAAGTGAGATCTCAACTCCTCCTTTCAAAAGCACTTATGTTGACTCAATTGCTCATTGGACAGCAGTCTACATTTCACCTTCATTTACTCTTTCACTATGGGTAAGACGGGTATTTTCCATAGCAGTCAGCCAAGTGCTTAAATTGCCTCAAGCAGCCTGAACCCCGCTGCCTTCCCACCAAGTATCTTGTTTAACTACAGTGTCATAGGAGCTGAAGCACTCCTACAAGAATGTGCTCCAAAAGAGACTGGGGAAGTGATCTGGCTGCACATTCCCATGTCATTCTTTGTGGTCGAGGTATTACAGCTGCTAATGCTGCTGCCTTGAACACTACTCCAGCTGGATGCCTGCTTCCCCTTAACCCCTGCCTCCCTGCAAAACATACACGTGCTTTTTCTGGGTCATCCCCTGAGAAAAGTAAGACAAGGAAATTAAGCAGGAGACAGCTTAAATCTGCACTGAAGATTTAACTGCAGAAACAGCCAGTGCAGTGGTTTCCCTACAGCAGAACCCCATCTAAACTGGCATTGTCACAGCCTCCACTGCTGCATCTCTTAGCCTCACATCCACACTTCCTTCCTCTGCTCAGCTCTGGCACATATCCGTCTGTGTTGCATTTTGGCTGAGATCTTGACCATCTTCCTTTGTCAGACTGTTACATTTTCTGATGACTTAACACATGTAGCCAGGCTTCTGGTTTGGTCAGGCCAACAGAAGTGTTAGCACAAGACAGAAAACAGTAACAGAATGAGCAGGAACAGAGCAAGAGTGCAACAGCAGCAAACAACTTCAATCACTTTAAACTGTCTCCCGTTACACCACAGTATGAGAAAAATGTGACAGCAACCTAAATCAACTTTTCTTAGCCAGAAACTGCTGTCATTATGGTTCTTCAGTGTGCTGAAGCAGTTACAGTACAACTCAGTGAATCTACTGCCTTCTAGCATTCTGCAAACGTTAATTAAGTTTCAGAGCATTCCATGTGAAAGGCAAATAATGAAGATTTTAACACTGGATCTCCCTAGTCTTTTCCTCATTCATTAAATAGCATTCATGAATCCTCATGCCAAACTAATTTGTTTTCAAGTAAGAAAAGAAGTCATGTCTTAGATGAAATATCTGATTTTACATTCTGCTATATGAAACTAAACTGCTATTTTTTTGCTAAATGTGGGATCCCGAGTCAAATAATGAAGACTACCATAATGCTTTACTGACAGCAGATTGTGGAATGTACAGTTTACTATGGAACCAGAAGGACAGTTATATGTCTGTTCAGACTTTCAGTATTTGAAGTGCATGACCACAATCACAAGGATACTTAACTTTCAGAAAAGAAAACAAACATCTCCCTCATGACCCCTGTTTCCTGACTTTTAATTCTGCAGAACTTGACATCATTCATACTGGAAAATTACTTACCAACAGCAATAATTTTTTCAAACCTAAGTCTAAGAAGCAAACTTTCCTTGGAAAGTTTCAATAATTTTTTTTTTTCTTTTGGTAACAGATTAGAACAGTGGATATTTACCAGCATGCACAGAGACAAAAAAACAGGGCAGGTCACCTCTGCCTTTTCACTAGTTTTACTCCCAGAATTTCATGGTAGCCATAAAATTTTGATTCCTTTTAGCAAGGAAAATTCACCTTTTATCCCTAGTCAAAAAATGCATGTTAAGCAAACAGAAAACGACCACAAACTTACTCTCTAGTTCTTCTTTCTCAAAATTTGTGTTGATAGTAGAGCTGATTTTGCCCATATCCACAACAGCTTCTTCATCATGACCCTGAAGAAACAAGACACAAAGTTAAGTTAAAACTAAATAGAACTATTTTTTTCCCAAATTCCTAAGTATGTTCTGAAACAGTATGTCGGCACTGAAAACCTACCCATCCAATCTTTCATTACCCTGTATTGAAAGAAAAAGAGAATAAATCAACAGATAGACTAAATACCATAACATTTCCTTCTGCAATGCTCTTGATTTCATTGTATCAACCATCAGGACACACATTTCAAAAGTGCAGTATTCTTTTAGTTTTTTATTCAACAGCAATCAATCTACTTCAATAAAATAACTGGTAAATTTATAAAAAGATACAGAAGTTAATATTGAGAGATCTCAAGCTCTTCTCTTTAGGGGACAATTCCTGTGTGAGATTTTTCAGCACAAATAAGAAGCTTTTTGGAACAAAGGGGTAGCAAAAAGGTTATGTTACCCACCCAAGGTCTTTCCTAGATCAACAACTCTGGAAATATCAAAATAACTGCTTCATTCAGGTTTCAACAGCCAGCTTATTAACTTAATTCACTTTTTTTTTTACCCACAGAGTTAAAAAGCAGCAGTTTCAAGCAGACCTATTCTGCTTCCATTACTACTGAAACCACACCACAGTATTTGAAATAGATATAGCCTTATCTCTGAACATGTCCTCTAATCATATTTAGCACATCACTAAAGCAGACCTTAAAATCGCCTTTTGCTCAGTCTTGACAAAAATGAAGTAATTGAGTAGTAGAAATCTCAAGCCCATCTCAGACTTGACATCAAAACAACATTAAAGTTGTCTTTCTCCATGTGTTTGCATTCCTTAGAATAAAGTCCACTTTTCACAACTCACAAATTACAGCCTCCTGACAGAGTTGGTTCTCCAAAAGAATGACTGCCTAAAGGTAATGTTTTATATCCAAGTATAAGGGCAAGGCTAAGTGCTAAAGATTACTGTCCCTCCTCTTTCTGCTCCCTTGGGCACACACTTTTTTCTTTAAGTCAGACCTAACCATCATGAAGTCAGATAAAAAACGCTTAAACAACAAATTTTTTAGATTTTTTTTTTTTTTTTTGGTAAAAACTTGATTAGTTTTCCATTGGATCAGCTCACCGAAGCGACCTCTCTTGTGGCCATATGACAGCTAGATCCACCACAAGTTTATCTGTTTGGTCACTGCTTCTAGCAGCATTTACATCAATCTAATGCATTTACATCAATCCACAGAAGATCTGTGATAATGGTTTCATGAGGGAAAAACAGAAGCCTAAATTAGGAGTCTTACAGGAACTGGGAACCCTAACAGCGTTGACATTCACCTAAACTTTGGTCTTAGAATTATGCAATTTCTTTATATATAGAACAAGTTTGTCACCTCACAGGAAAGTGGCAAGGATGAAAAACAACATACCTGTGTGTAACAGTTACAAGCTAAAACATACTGTATCAACTCCCACCCTCAAAAAATTTTTTTTGAACACGGGACTCCTTGATCTTAACAAAAAACGTCTGTTATAGTGTATTGTGTACGCATACACATAAAAGATCTAAATATTTAACTATTAACTAAAGAATACGAAGATGACAAACACCTCATGCTGGGAGAAAAATTCTAATGAGGTTTAAAAAAAGGTTAGATGCAGCTAGATCACATAAAAAAACAAAAGCAGCAAGCACTGTGTAAATAAGCAAAAATACAAGAGAAAAAGTAGCACATGGCAGAATAAACCTCTGAAAACTGAATAAAAGTAGATTCTGAGCTGTGTCCCTGAAAACAGGGTTTTCAAGAAAGGCATTACACCATAACCTAACTCTGTCACTGCTGCTGCATTGTAGTGACAGTAGAGTTTTGCATGCAGGTTAGAAAAATCAAAATACTGTACTTACTAATAAAATAGTGGCAGAAATCTTTTAAGTGTCATGGTAATAAGATGGGAGGGGAGTATGGGGAGAAATAGAATATTCCTGTCTCCTACACACCAAAATCGAGCATACTGTAGTACAGTCCAGTTCACAGAAACAGACATACACAGTTACACTGCAGGTTACCATAATACTCCAAGTAGAGATGGAAAGAGATGGAAGAATTACAAATCCTCTAAAATACCTTACATGGTTTTTTTATATGTGAGTGGAAAAAAAACCCCTAGTAATAGGAAAACTGCTATCAAAACCTATTCCACAATTAGTTTCATGGTTACAGCCACAGACTGCTGAAAAATCCTGTACCTAAACACACCCATCCCCAGTAATCCTTTTAGGACACTTGGAATCTTGCCAAACACACAGTTTTTGAGCAACAAAGGGAAGACAAAGTTTTTCTCCAGATTATACAAACAACTGCATACCAGTAGAAAACTACATACACATTGTGAAAAATAGACTCACAAGGAAAGATTTTTATCTCCCAATAACATTTTGAAACTGGATTTGCTGTGTGCCCTATGTCACATTATTAATTTTTATCACCCTTTGCTTTAGTAAAAGAGATTCTCTGCCAAACTCATACATATAGAACCAACCTTCAAAAACCACGTCATGTGAAAGTAACATGTCTTTTAAGATTACATTACAGGAAGGCATGCATGCCATTGCAAACCGTTCTATCACTATCTCAAAGTACTCCACATATGCAAAGACTCTTCCAAGAATAAACCACTAACAACTGCAAACATCATACATGAAGGAAGCATATCATTTACAGCCTTTGTTCAGAAAAACAAAAAGCATCAATTTAACATACCTGTTTTGTGATGCCAAGAGCAAATCCCACTATGAGACACTTTCGCCTTAGGTCAGGTAAAGAAATCAAAAATATTCAAATACATTATAAAGTAATTCCAAACTGCAACCTTTTCCTGGTTAAAAATAAAGTCTGTAGGGCATAGATTTCCAGTAATTATAGATGATCTATCATGTCAGTTGAAGGCACTGAAGGGAGGGAAATCTTTTACAGTTGCCATTTTAGTTCTCTCGTCTACTTTCTGAACTTTTTACATAAACAAAGAACAGTGGGATTGTGGAGAACTTGTCCACTTCCCTTTTTTAGGCAGAGAATGACTGGAGCTTAAAGCAAGTATTCCTCTGCAGTTTACCATTCACTGCATGTGAAACTTTGCATGCAATACTCCCACAGATGCCCAAATACAGCTGATGTAGACAAGCCAAAGTAAAATCCAAGACTAACTTAAAATGCATGTAACTTTCATTTTCAGTCAAAAGACAGGACAATTGAGAAGGGAAAAAAAAAACCCAACATAAGCGGCAACAAAGGTGCCCTAGGGAGAGATTAAGCTTTCACCTTTGGTTTGCTTTTTTTAAACAAGGAGATGGTAATTTATAAAAACAGAACAAATCCAGAGTACTTCAAAGGGAAAAAAAAAAAAAAGAAAAATAAAAAGCCTAGCACATTGCATTAAGATGTACTACATTGTATCATGATACACTAAGTATACTTTTTCCTAACACCAGATTTCTGGGTACTCACAAACATACTGCAGAAACAATCCTCCAGTAAAAACTTCATATTCAGCCAGAGGTGCCTGCATACACCAGAACCTGTCTTATCAGCCTTCTAACTCTCCTCAGCATGAAAATGAAATCCCTTTTCTACTGCTATAGATCAGACAATACTTTCAAATACTCAGTGCTCCAGTGGACTCCCAGTAGGATTCTTCTTGCCACCTCTGGTTTTCAATCGTGTTTCCTGAGTCCATGAGAAAAGGGTAATTCCCCTTTGCAGAAAATCAAGCACCAGAAATTGTTAACATTACTTATTTACCTTCTCAAACATTTGTCATTTAGTACAGTACACTTTTTATATCTACCATATTAATGCTACGTGTTTTTTAAAAGTAGTATTGAAAAAAAGAGTCAATCCTAAATTGTGTGAATTTTCAAGGAAAGCACTGAGTTTGGAAGAACTGACAACCTCCAGTGGTCTGTGGTACCTGCAGTGTAGAGGATTAGCACAAATATGACGCATGGAGTATTAAATCCAAAGGCAAGTTTCCACTGTCATCTCTGCAAGCATTTCTCACCATGCAACTCACTTAACCTTGTGCAGTCACACACACGACAGATTTCAGATGGGCACACTGCCAAAGTGCATTACTGAATAACCACTTCCAAGACAGACAACTTGCTAGAAGCACACTTTTAAGGTACTTGAAATACAGTTCAATCAAATCATTCTGGTGATACACAGTGGTCATAAATGGCTGATACAGCTAACTGTAAACCTTTGAAATCTACAGTAAGCATGTCAAGAATAATTTGAGCTCAACATTTAAGACCACTACTTAGCTAAGTCAATGTTTATGTACTCCATTTACATTTCCTCAGACCAAAGTTCTTCCCCAGCAGAACTAGGGAGTGACTTGCAGCACCAAAAGAAACTGTATTAGTGCTCATGGAAATAAGTAAGTAGGGCTTAAGAAAGAGCACAAACAAACAAAAAAACCTCTACAAACACCATCACCCTTCCAACCCTCCCCCCCCCAAAAAAAATTACATTATGACTTTCATGCTACAAAGAAGCTTCACTGCAGCATTTATTGAAGTAGGTGCAAATAAAGGACAAAAAAATACACCACACAAAAACCAACCAACAAAAACTAACCCCAACTCAGGAGGGGGAGGGAGGAGTGTATGCATATCAACTTTATTCCTTTATACATCTGTATCTGGCCAACAGTTTAACACTTCTTTTTTACATAATATTCTAATACATCTAATACAACTGCCTACACCATCCCAGTGATCCTACATACCGCTTTGTGACTGTAACTGTATCACAACCTCTCTGGCTTGAAGAGAAAGCTAACAGTTCTCCTCTCCTTCCCACAAGAAGTCAGATATATCTCTACTTTTGCAGGCACAAGAGACCTGGCAGACAGGATTTAGCTCTTAGGCTGGACCAACAAACCATTCCTCTCAAAACAGGAGCACACCCTGCTTACAGACCCAACTGTAAGTAGTTGGTAGCATACTACCTTTGTAGTATGCTACCATAGATTTACCAACTAAGATCAACAGCACGTGGGAACTTGTGCACAGTGCATTTTGCCTTTCACACTCTGTTCTTCCTTCTTTCACCACGAGCAGTTCAGCTGGATCAAACCATCCATCAACGTGCTGTCTGCAAGAGGACACAACAGGAGGGGCCTGCAGCAACAGTGCAAACTGAATCAGTGTCAACAGTGGCCTGACCTTAGGAAGCATAGCCAAAGCAGTTCTTGTTTTATTATCAGCCCTCTTTTGTTGGATCTGCATTCAGAAGACAGATATGACAGCCATCAAGAAAGGCTCCAGCGACAAAAACAAACCAAAAAATTAATGATTGTCAATATTGCTCTGCTTCAAAAACTAAGGTTTGGCTAGAAAAAGGAATTAAAACCTTCATTTGGCCATATATCTCAAAGGTAACCAAAGAGGAACTACAGAACCTCACTTTGCAAATGTATCCATGTATGTGTGTGTATATCTACAAAGTATTTTAAAACTGACCTTTTTCAAAAATAAACAAACTCACTTGTTTTATTACATAGGTATTAAAATATATTGTTCAGGATAATTTAGAACCAGCACGGTAATTCATGATACATTTTCACAGCCACATTTCCCAAGTGGTCTGTTTCAGAAGCCTGCACTTCTGTTCTAGGCACACATAATACTCCATGTAGTCAGGAAATAAAATACATCTCCCATTTACAAAATGCACGTACAACCCCCTATCTATCCATTCAACCTCCCGGAGCTGCAAGTTAATAAGAACTAATACTTCAGGGAGTAAAAAACAGAAAAGACCAGTGTTGTAGACCCACAAAATAAGGAGATTAAGTCTACCAGAGACAGCAACTCTGGAAGTGATAAGAAAAGAAACCAGAAAAGCAGTGTATTTGTTAAGGCCATCTCTGTATACTGTATGCAGAGTTGAATGACAATCACTCTACCTCAGGCAATCATCAGGTCTATCCCACAGCTCTCCCACTGCTACCCATACACAGCACCAGAGAGGTTTAGTTAAAAGTGAGTTAAAAGGAAGGGCTTGTTGGTGTGGTTTACCTGCAGAACAACAACAGCAGCACTTGTTAAGTTCTAAATATATTGTTTTACTTCTCTTTCAGACTAATTCTGCTTTTAACCAGTGGTAAGATGAGCCCACAGTGGGCAGGAGGGCAGGCATCTCTGGTTGCTGCCTTCTTGAAGGACAGCCAGGATACAAAAAAATCGGAGTTCTTTCTAAGTAAGAGTAAGTGAAGGTATTAGGCAGTCTATCAAACTGCTCAACTTCAGTTGAACTGCACAAGTGGTCCTATAGATGCATTTGAAGTAAGTTCTTTGGGCACAGTCTCTACACAACAATACTGTATCTTCAGAAGTTGCCAGAGTGATGAAACACTACAAGTTCTAAATCAAGCACATCAACCTAACAGCCAAGGAAAAATGCACCAAATATAAATGAGCCCTGTCTCATTTTGTCATCGTACAATTTTTAGCTGGCCTTCCACTCTAAATATATACAGATGAGAGCACAATTAATAATAATTCACAAACAGAACACTTGCCAGGTTTAAAATAGGAAGCATACTGTTGATGGGTTCCCCCTTAGTTGTATTTTCTATGGTCTCTTTTGCACAGGAGCAAAAGAGCTGCTTTCCAGAGTTTTTTTTCCCCTACTGCCTTAGCAGAGGGTATTACTCAAGCAGTATGGGAAAGACTCTAGTACAGCTCAATGGCTTTGGTGTCACCACACACACCACCCCTTGAATTTTATCTGTGCTTATACAATTCTTATTTTACACAACAATCCTCACATGTAAATGACAGCCCCTCCTAATCAAAGCTACACTCAGACTCTCAAAGGAAGGTGTGACACTTAGATTTATTTCAATAAGACCATAACTGTAACAAAAGAGGTCAGGGATACTTAGACTTTTTTTAGCCCACTAATCCTCTAATTAACTGCTCAGCTTACCTTACTAAATACATCTGACCAATCTCCTTCTAGAAGACTTACAAAAAACACAGCAGCTCTACAAACCTTGTTTGGACAAGTATGTCCAAAAGACATCAACAGACTTCAGTCAGACTCTCCAGAAGTTGCACTGTAATTTTTATTTTCCAAAACTGTATGTGGAGGGCACTAAAGATGTGTATGTGTGCTACTTAAACACCAGAAAACCCAAATCCTCTCAGGAAAAAAGCAGTTCCAAACATACTAATGTTTTGCTTCTTACACCATTGAAATCTAATGTTTGTAAGTCGTTTTATCTCAGTTCTAGCAGGCCTTCCTCCAGTCAGGGTCACACTGAGCACCACAACCTGCAAGAGAAGCTACATCCCATCCCAGAAAAATTAAACACGTCTTTGGACAGTAAACCAAGTGTTTGTGTTAATCAGAAGAGAAAATTAAATTGGGAGAAAAAGTCAGAAAGAAAAGGAAACATAATACCAACAAGAGACTGGTTACAATTGTGAATGGCTATCAACCATGGCCCACCATAGCAATTCATAAAAAAAAACTGCGCTGGAATGAGCACAAGAAAAAGGGATGGCTTGATTCCTAGCTAAGTATGACTAATAAGGCGCAGGTGAATATTTGATCAAAATTAGAAGCCCATTTGAATTCAGCCTGAGTGTTCTGCAAGCCAGAAAATCTACCACCATGCATAAACTTAGCAAATACTGTCACCAATCCAACACAAGATATCAAATTGCATATCTAATATTATACCAGCTATTTTACGAAGTTGCATTTTATCACTGCCTCACAGTACTAGATTTCATTCAAAAAAATCCCTATCTCCATTCACTTAAATGTATTTAAGTGAATTCCTGAGATTACAGGTAAAAAAAGCAGAAGTACTATGTTTACAACTAGTCACCTCGTATCTTTGCCTAGTTTTCTAGGCATATACATGCTTGATAGAGTTCTGTGCCCAAAGCTGAAAGGTGGTAACCAAAAATTGAGCACTGTACTACAGAGACCTTGACAAACAGAAGGCCACTGCAATCTAATGCACTTTAACACATCTAAATCAAACTCTTACTTCTTATGCTCACACAACGGAATAGAAAATTTAGCTGTCGTATATAAAATAATTCAGGGATTTTTAGAGTTTGACACCTTAGGAAAACACCATCCCATAGATTTTAGTTTCCAGGAAACTCTTAAAGTAGTAATCCCTGTTACACGCTGCATTGCAGTTACATGGCAGAGGTAATGACAACCATACAACTGCTAAGCAATAGCTTGTAACACTAATACTAGAATTCACTACTTCACTGTACAAATCCCCACAAATGGAGTTTTGTATCTGTGCCACTGAGGTTTGAAGAAAATGTTATTTCCATAAACATTTTACCTCAGTTACACAGGTCATTAAGTTCACTTTCATTTTTTTGCCAAAAAAGAACAATTAACTGGCTATTTCAAGATTCTCTACCAGAAAGATCTCTGCTATACCAGAAACATCTACCAGAATCAGGCAAAGCCACAGCAGATAACCTTCAAATTAAGACAGGCTGACTCAAAATAATGCAAAAGAAAAAAGAAAAAATAACCCAAAAAAAACCCACTCAACCACTCTCAAAGTCTGGTAGTATACTGCCACAACTGTAAAAGCACATTTTCTTTCTGAATTAAGCTGGTTACTATGATTAAGCAATTGTAACAACACAGCAAATACCTTCCCTAATACAGAAGTCTCTACTCAAACTATTACTTCTATCACCAGATCTTTCAAAAATTTCTTCCACAACTAGTGAGTCGAAGGTAGCACACAATTCTGAGCCACAGCTGCTAAATACCACTTGCATCAAATCACATTTGAGCCATTATTACGTTACACAGCTGCTATTTACATACAGGTTGCATTTTCTTCCCTCGACGAGCTTCTTCCATGCTGATGTGCAAAGCAGAGAATGCCGTTGTACGAGACCCTGTAATGAACCTCCCAAGAGATCAGAGCCTGCGCATACATGACTGCTTTAGCTCGCTGTGCCTGACACAGATGTACTCCGGGAAATTGCTCCCCAGCCAATCGCTCCTGCTCCAGTCGCTCATCTCCCAGGCCACTGATTACAGCTACCCCAGGGTCGCACAGCAGCAGAATGGGCAAGACTGCATGCCTTCAATTCCAGCTCAGGGAATACCAAAAAAGGAACTGAAACTGAGTTCCAGATGTAAAATTTTCTGCATCAACAGCTGCTAAGAACAGCTCCAAGGTAATATTTTTGCTCTGATCCAAGACTTCATTAGCACTACAAAATGAAAACGCATTTGTACCTCGGGTCCCAGAACAGAACAACCCAGAAGCCAAACATCTGCTAAGTTTGTTTATAGCTGTACTATCAACCTTTCACTGAGTACTCATTCTAAAGCAGGTGGTTTGTTGTTTTGTTGTTTTTTTTTTTTTTTTTTTTTACATAAGCTATATATTCTTGTTCAAAAAAATAAACCAAGGTTTCCTAAAAAGAAAAATCCTTTTTTTTCCCGCTCCTGTTGAAAAAGTAAAAAAGCACTGATGTTAGCTGCAATTAATTTCATGTGTCCTCCCAGAGTAAGACGTCTGTTTCAGGCATTACATGAGTAGCTGTACTTTTTCCTTCCTTAAGCCAACCTTAAAAATGCAACTTCTGCTCCAGCAGATCAAATTCAGAGCTTCATTTTGCTCTTTCCCTCCTCTTCACTGACACACCCTAATCTCCTTGTCCCATCATGTAATGCATGGGAAAACTGGCTCTTTGAGGAGTTATCTATAACTTAACCTTCAAGACATGCCACTGCCTTCCTTGGTCTTTATTCTTCTATTCCTATGTCTTGTTTGATGAGAATTCTACCAATGAAGCTGGAGTGGTGCCACCTCAACCAACAACTTGGCCAAAATAAAACAAGTAACATACTGTCCACGAACTTGGTGTAAATACATTGTGCAACTGTGAAGATGGTATTTATCATCTAGCTGTAGAGAAATCAGAAGGCCACATTCAGTTCCTCTCATTGCCTCAGTCCAGAAAATTCTCTAACCATAGGCTAAAAAAAGTATTCTCAGATAGTGCTGACAAGAGAGTTTAAAAGTAGTTTGTTTCCACTCTGTAAATAGAAGTTCACTCTAACACACGTATGCATCTTTTCACTTCCAAGCTATTGAAGGCCTCTCTGCTACCATACATAAATGGCTATAAACTAAATGATTCATATAGCAAGCACAAAGTTTAACAAAAATATCAGATACCCTAACACTTAGTGATCTCTTCTCAACCGTGCATCCTCAATCACACCTATTCTTTCTCTAACGCAGAGCACAAATTCATGTAGTTCTTCTTCAGCTGCTCAGATGAATACTGAAACAGCTATGCTGAACTGTGTCCTGATGTCTCTCCCATACTTCAGTGAACTGTTACTTGGCATAAATCCACACCAGAAGTAATTCAATTGCTACAAGTAAAAATGATGTTTGTTTAGGTTGGGAGTGGGTGTGTTCAGGGAAAAGAGACTGTCTATTCCTTAGGGATAGAATAAGAGGGGTGGGAATCACACATTTGATTTTTTGATTTTTTTTTTATTTATTTTTTTTCTTAAATTTTTATAAGTTTGGGAAAAAAATGCATGCTTGGTTTGAATACTTAAAGAAAAAAAACCCCACCTCTCTGAAGCAGCTTATTGCAATTTCTTTATAGTCTGTAGTCAACCAACTCCTTGTTAACAGTCACTCAGTCTTGGAACAAAACAAACAAAAAAACCACTCAGAAGCAATACAAGCACATTTTTTCCAAGCACATGGAAGTTTTTGTCTTTTAAGTTCCATACCAAAACACTTCGTGGATAAACGTCTGTTCTTCCCTTAGAGTAAATACCAGGAAAAAGCTTCCCATCAAATGGAGAACAGCACAGCAACTTCAAACTGCAACTGTCTCAACATGTTTAACTACAGAAGTATTCTAAAACAAACTGTAGGCAAATACATTCAAAATTATCACATCCTTGAACATGTTCAGTGACAACACTGAGAACTCTGAGCAGAACTATTTGTGCTGGAGCAATATTTTAACCATATGTCTAATACTGCAAAAAAATCTCTATTAAGTGTATGAAAGCTTTTTTTTGTAAATAAAAGAAACATAAGAACCTATCATGAAACATACACTTTTCCCTGCAATCTTTCCTTTATTTTCACTTTTATACCCCTTCAAGTTCTACTTATTTAACCTTATCTCAGTCTATAACAGCATATTTTTGAAAGATGGGTCCAAAAGAGGGTGTACCTCTTATCCAGGCAAAAAAAAAAATTTCATCTGAGCTCTTATGCCTTTGAAAAACTTTTCATCTTTTCCCAAGTGATGTGCAATTCTGATCCCAACCCATCATGAAGTGGCAGTGAACTGCCTTACTGCAGGGTCTGCAGAGTGTCTGGCAGGCAGAGCTGTGCTTAATCTGCCATTCCGAAATGGCAGGACATTTAAAGTAGCTGCAGTAAGCAGGACTGAGCTCTCAGCAGGATTTACCACACGAGCTCCAGCCCAGCTGCTATCAGACAGAGCCAGATATGAGCACAGGGAAACTGAGTGCTTGTTTGCTTGCAGAGACCATACTGACATACCCACACATGCAGCCCTGTAAACTCATACATCTAGTATGAGGTTTCTATTGATACTTTAAAATCCTGGTTTGGGGGTAGGGAGGTGGGGTGTTAAGAGTTACATCCATAGTCCAGAATCAACCCTTCCTTGCATGAGCAAATTAGATCAGGGAGTTGGAGTTGATGATCTCTATGTGTCCCTTCCAACTCAAATTAGTCTATGATTGTATGACTTTTTTAACATTGCAGCCCCAAAAAACCAACCCAGTCCACTGCCACCCTTCTTCATGCAGCTGAAAGGACACCATTTAACAAGCTTAAAGCAACTCTTTTTAGGAAAGAAAAAAAAAAAAAAAAAAAAAAAGAATTATGAGACAGGATGACTATACTTCCAAATGAGGCTTTATTTTGGAGGGGGCGAGGGTGGCCCAGGCCATGGGGCAGTCAGGAAGAAGGCAAGGTGCTAGGGGATTAAGATGATGCAGGGGGCAAATTGTGCGACACAGTCTAAAGTTCATACGTCAAATACCTCTGCAGATGGTTTTGTTCAGCTTCTCATCAAATCAGAATCTACTAAATCATATTAAGAACAGCTTCCTAGGAGTTTCTTATTACAAAGAAATTAAATATAGGGTATTCCTCTAAAGAAACATTACTGCCTTAGCAAGGGAACACAGAAACCTTTCCAGGCAATGGCTCATCATTTAACAAATTAAAATTATCCATAAAACTCAAAAGTCTTACTGCCTACAAGTATTTTTCAGAATACAATTTCTATATAACAGCTAGTTCCCAAGACATACATCTGCACAGCACGCTTCAGCTTGCCTCAGTTTGCATCGGCACGTACACACGGAACTGGTTGTTTCCAAAAAAAGAAAGGAAGAAAAAAGATAGATGTGTTCTGGATAGATATTCTCTGGTGTACTGCCCCAGTAGTGGACTCCTGGGTTTCTCAGCACATTGTGGGACAGCTGTCAGAAGCCACCAGGATGCTGAGAGCAAACATGAGGCAGATTACTAGTTTAAGCCCTCCTGACATTACACAATTGCACATCATTTGGACAGCTGAATACTTATTCTGTAGAGATACTACTGAAATTTACAACCTGAACCCTCATTAACAGGAAGATTACTACGTTCTCTACTGTACTATGTACTACTGCATTAATCACCCCACATCCTGATCTGAATATACTGATGAAGTAGAAAAACAAAAGATGTGTGTGAAGTTTTCCAGGACTTGTTCCTCGAATCAAAACCGTCCCTCAGTATAGACAGATGAAATTCACCATGTTCCAACAGAACCCCACCAAGATTTTACAGCAACATGTATGAGCATGTGGTCAGCATGCAACTGTCACTGAGCTAGGCTAGGGAGGGTTGGGTGATTTGATTTGTTGAGGTTTTCAGGAGGTTGGGTTTATAAACATGAGGTTTCTTTTTTTGGAGGGGGAGGGGGGGTGGTAGGGCGACACAGAGGAATTCAAAGCTGCTCACTTTATAACTGCAACATACTGCCTTTAGCTAAACTCATCTCCAAGCATTTTGGCAACATTTTTGAGAGATATTCTAATTTTTCTTTATCCTAAAATAGTCTTAGATCACTGTGCAAGTTCAAAAGAACTATAAACCAGAGCTGTTTCAACACTATTAAAGCTACCTAACCAAGGCCTATGTTTAATTGCTCTACAGCCACTTGTAGAAATATTCTGAATTATTGAATGGTTTGGGCTGGAAGGGGACCTTGAAGATCATCAAGTTCCAACCTCCCTGCCATGGGCAGGAACAGCTTTCACTAGACCAGGTTGCTCAGAGCTCCAACCTGGCCTTGAACACTTCCAGGGATGGGGTATCCACAGCTTCTCTGGGCACCCTGTTCTGGTGCTTCACCACTCTTACAGTAGAGTTTTACCTAACATCTAATTTAAAGCTACCCTCTCTCCAGTTGAACCTATTGCCCCTTGTACTGTCACTATATCCTCTCATAAGTAGTCTTGTCCCATCTTTCCTGCAGGCTCCTTTCAGGTACTGGAAGGCCACAATTAGGCCACTCCAAAGTCGCCTTCTTTCCAGGCTGAACAATCCAAAATCTATCAGCCTTTCCTCATAGATTATGTGCTCCATCCCTCTGACCAACTTTGTAGCCCTCCTCTGGACTCACTCCAACAGGTCAATGTCCAAATATTAAACACTTATCCTCTAGATTAATCTCCTAGAATAGATGGCACTGTTGTGAACAGCTGATGAGTCCAGATATGAAGAAGCATAATAAGAGACAGATAATTTTATCTTGTTTTTATTGATATTATTTAAAGTGTTTGCACAAGAAGGCCCTTCCCTGACAGCAGACCCTCAGGAGGTAAACAGCAAAAGAAAAAAGAAATTTAAAGAAGTCAAACTATCCAATTATTGAGTTAGGACAAATTGCTCAAATACAACCAAATCAAACTATACCCAAACAGAAGCTCCTTGACAAGACCACCAACCACCAGCAACTAATAAATAAAAGAATTATTTCCATGAATGGTGCAATTTTTGAATGATTATTCACCTAGATGTCATTCCACAGAAAAGTGAAAGACTCTGAATCTCACCAATTCACATGAATTCAAGGCTTAATTCTTCACCTTCAGCTTTCCCTTTGTCTCAAATTCTCTATTCATATAGCTACATCCCAGTCAAATCAAGTTATCTGTATAATAACTTACCGACAACACACCTTTACTCTTACAGTGAACAAAAACTACTACCTACAAATCAAAACTCAGTAAGTTGTATTGGGAGGGTAAGGCAATGTTTCCAATATCAGTAGCAGGCAACTGATACAGAAGGAAGAATCAGCACTCTGCTGGCCTACAACATTTCTTTTTAATAAGAAGGCAGGCAGAATGGGAGTACAGTCTGCTTATGATCTGCTCATGCAATCTGAACTATGGCAGCATTTCATCATACATTCTTAGCTGTATAAGGGATGTAACATACAGAATATAGGTACTGTCATCTGCAGATTATTTTAATAAAACAATTTTAAAAAAACCAGACAAAAACAAACAAAAAACCCCAAACAACACAAAACAAAAACCAACAAAATAAAAAGTCCACAAGTCATATCTCCAAAGTTATGCTGAGGAACTTCAAGGGACTTGAAATCCTTGTATCATGAATGCCAGTCAGATTATTAGCACTGTTACACATGCTGATTGTCAACCAGCCCCTAGTGTACTAGCAAGCCTCTACCACAACAAATTCACAGCTACCAAAAATAAATAAGTATTAGCAATCCACATGTATTTTATTTATAAGGCAGACAGTACCAGAAAGCTGCAATTCCTGTTTTGTGCTAGTGCTGGCCATAATGTGAACCAGCAACATACCAGATCAGGGAACTGATCCAGCAATAAAACTGCACTGACGGTCTTTTGCCACTTCAATTCGGATGCCAGTCAGTACCAGTGAGGTGCAGGCAGGAGAGACTGCTGAGCCCACAGGAGGTAGAGCAGGACCAAGGGGCAACTCTAGCGAAGTCCAACTTGGACTGCAGTGGAGCCACACTTCCACTGCTGTAGCTTCACATCTCAGCTTGGAGAAACGGTGAGGTACCAGTCACATCACCTTCCATTCTTCTCATAATATTTTGACAATGAAAAATGCTTGCCTTACATTAGATCTGACACTTTCCCACTTCCACCCCCTTTGCTTTCCTCACTCTCACAAGCACCAAGCTCTTTCCTTGCCCTGGCGCATACTGACGCATGCCTTCCAGAATAAGGGACACCCAGAAGCTGAGGGGGCACATTAGCCATGGCCACATGGGCACACACAGGAAACATCCCAGAGGACATGCTGGTGGTATGCAGCATCACAGGACAAACTTTGACAAGTATCACTCTGGTTACTTCAGAAAAGTAGGCATGACACGCTATCACTTGAAAAGAAACCAAAAATTCTGTGCTACTGTCAATTTGGAAACTGTGGACACTTATAAGTGAATAGAAAAAGTTCAATTACATGAAAAATGAGGCTAGACTGGCCCCAGTCACTGATATTATGCACTCAGGCTACTAAAAAGTGCTGGGCAAAGGGAAGCTGCCCAAGCAACCCCCAACTGTGAAAGCAAAGTTCTTCAGTAGAAGAGTAGAGGGGAAAAATCAAAGAAGTTGGTGGTGCCTGTGTGTTCGTGGACTAGAAGTTTTCTTTTTATTCAATTTTTTCTAATAAAGACAATGTGTAAAATGAGCTGGAAAAAGAAATAATAAAATAACCATCAGCACTGGTGGTTCAGTGGTAGAATTCTCACCTGCCACGCGGGAGGACCGGGTTCGATTCCCAGCCAATGCAGTTGGTACTTTTAGGGAGGTGATTCCACAACTCCACTCCACCTAGAGTGCTGCATCCAGCTCTGGAGTTCCCAGCACAAGAAGGGCATGGACCTGCTGGATAGAGTCCAGAGGAGAGCCACCAAGACAATCAGAGGGATGGTGCACCTTTCCCTGGAGGAAAGGCTGGGAGAAAGCCTCTTGCACTTCAAATGGAAAGAGAAGTAGGCTCACATTAGATATCAGGAAGAAATTCTTTACTGTGAGGGTGGTGAGGCACCGGAACAGGTTGCCCAGAGAAGCTGGGGCTGCCCCATCCCTGAAAGTGTTTAAGGCCAGGTTGGATGGAGCTCTGAGCAACCTGATCTAGTGGAAGGTGTCCCTTTCCACACTAGGGGTGCTGGAACTAGGAGACTGTGCCCTCCAACCCAGACCATTTTTTCATTCAGTGATTCCGATTACAGAATAAACATGTAATTCAGTTAATATTCATTTCAGAAAACTAAAACTGACAAGTCTTGTTTCAGCTCGTAGGGTGGTTTTTAAGGTTTTGTTGCGGTTTTTCAACAGCTTCAGAAGTTGAATTGGCTTATGGGAAAGGAGACAGGATGTAGTGGGAATGACATTTTCCCTTTCAGAAATCAGGAACTAGTTTGTCCAGTTCACCATGAAGCCATATCTTAAGACACATACTTTCTTGCCAAAATTTCTTCCATTTTCCTCTTGCAGTTCTAAAGCACAACACAGTCTTAAAAGTCTGAAAAGTCTGAAATAAAGACATGCTAGACAAAAACTGTCAGAACTTGAAATTTCTAAAAGTCATTCCAAGGTCCTTCAGAAGGGCCACTGAAGGGACATTTAAAAGGGGATCCACTTCTGTTTCTTATTTGCCTTGCCTACTATCTTGTAAAGCTATACAGACAAGCTCCTTCAGTTTTTGTTTTAGAAAAGCAAGTAGCTGATTTTCTGATGTATTAAGGGTACTGCTTTCACTATGTCTGACTAGCAGGTTTTGGGAGAAGTCACTTTAAAAGTAAGGTGTTGATTCTGACACAACTGATGCATGCATGCCACTGTACATGGTGCTTATTTTACAGGAAAGTTCAGTTGACTAAATGCAAAGGGAAACCGAGATGGATCTAAAATTAGCCAAAAAAAAGAAAGCCTACCTACTCTTTTGTAGCCACTTCATTCTTTGTCTCAAGGACAACTACTGATACTGGTTTTAGTATTTTATTAGGGGTTTTTTTGTGGATAACCATGTAAAAGACAATCTACAACACAGTACTTCTGAGAAAGACACATTTCTCTTGCAAAGAGAAAAAAATAATGCTGTAGGACTCCTATTGTAAATTTATGACTTGAGAGGCTACTTAGTAACAAAAGCTGACAGCATCTAACACATGGCAGGCAGATCAGATGCTCTTCATTTGTTTAACACTTAGAATTCTCTACTTCAGACAGCATTAGCATGGTTTGCATGGGAGTTCTAACCAGCCAAGAACTACTAAAATGGCTGCTCCTGAAAAGCCATTTTTCCTTATTTTGAAATGAACAACAGAAGTTATCCGTCTTTCTAATAAAGCCATAGACCACATTTTCATGCACCTTTATCTGTACACTCCCATCCAGTAGCACAAATACATGTTCAAGGAAAGGTAATTTATTTGAGATAATAATTTTAAGCGAAACTGGAGCACATACAGCAAAGAACTTAAGACAGGCTTTTGGCTTTCACATTGACTTCTGGAAGACAGACAATTATCTAGCCTTGCATAAAGTCTACCCATAAAAATTCTGCTGCCATGTTTTCCTGTAAGGCAAATTTGAACATGCAGAGTAAACTTACACAAGCCATGCTCCTTGCGGTGCAATTCTGACCAGCCCTAGGAACTCTAAAGACGTCATCAATAAATCAAAGTCATTGCCCTAGACACAAAGTCTCTTCCTGCACTCTCTGCCTGAACTTGAAACAGCTTTAAGATGTCCTTACAAACATAATTGATACCATTAACAGATAAAAAAAATACCAAGTCAAATGCACAGTAAACCAAACATTAAGACAAATACATAAAATACATCATCCAGATATATTATTAGATATATGGAGATCTAAGCAAAGACCTTCCAGAAACACGAATCAAATATGCTCCACTCAGTGTCTATAAGAACTTTATCTTAACATTTTTAATTCAGGATTTCACAGCTAGTAGGGAATTTTTAAATGCTGAAAATGCAAGAGTTATTCTAGTCAACTGTATCAGTAACAAAATGAATTTTCTACACATATCAGATAAGGAGAAAAAGAGAAAGTAAAAACAAAATTGCATTATGTTTCTCATTATTTAGAAACCAGGTCTCCAGAATAAGTATTTCTTTCCAATAATATAAAATTTGTAGAGACGGCATCTACACAGAATCCAATACTTCCTTTTACTGTAGCATATAAAAAAATATGAACAACACAGCTTACAGCCCTGGGAATGTGCTATGATATCAAATAAATTTCTGCAATCAGATATCCTAATTACATATGCATTAATACAATTTTAAATGCTCAACTGGGTTTTCCTGGGAGGGAAGAACGTCTTTACGTGATGGCTTTTGGCAATCAAACACAGCTTTCATCATTCCATAACTCCAAAAGACTGTTCTGTCTCAAACTGATACAGAAGAGAATTTGAAAAAATAAATGAGATATATGAGAAACAACAGTTAAGAGGAGCTTTATTGAAACTTTCTCATGTACTCCCAAAAGTAACATGTAAAGAAATATTTAAATAGGAAAAATTTGAACATACTTGTCCTCTAGGCAACTGCCCATGTTTCTAATGATAAAGTTCTTCATTTGCCTAGATCATATGCATATTATAAGCATATCCATCTCTTTTTCCAGTGTTACTTCACCTAAGTCTGGGCACACATAAAGAAATCAACCTATCCACCAAAGCATTTGATTTATTCTCACATTTCTTCACAGGACTGACTCTACAGAAGAAGATCAACTCTCTGCAAACCAGATTGGAAAAGTATCACCAACAGCATGTTGTAAAAATCTCCCCTGTACAAAACAGACAGAATCAAACCAGCTTCCACTGCAATCTAACCTTAATTAAATGAGAGAGTATCTAAATGACAATAAAACATTCAACTTTGGCAGAAAATTGTACCTTTTTATTGACATTTGAATACACTTTCATATTTGGGGCAGCACAACATCATAGCTCTTGGTTATCTTAACACCAATTTCAGAGCTTCTGTCTGAGATGTAATTCATTTAAATAGAAGCAATAATTTCATATCTGATTGTAACAACTTTTTACAGACTTAAAAACAGAAGTTTCCAAAATGACCAGTTTTTTCAACTTGAAACAGTTTCATTGTAGATTATCAAAATCAACACTAGCAGAAGCATTGTTTTGTGGGGTTTTGGTGGTTTTTTTAAAGCATATAAAACAAAATCATTCAAGCACAATGAGACAAATAAATGGCTATTTTAAAATATTTGTAACCAGGCCAAATGTCTACTAAAAGCTTTTTATGCTGTCTGAGGTCCCTGTGCATTGTCAGGAACTCAAAGAAAGGGTAAAATGCCCTTTTCTCACTGGGACAGAACAACTGTGCCAAAAGGAAGCTTTCCCATTAAAGGAAAACTGTAGTTCACTTTAGAATTACAACATCCATACCAGGACACTAGAGGGAGCCTGAAAGCAGTCCACTTCAAAAATCTCTTGCACACTCTGATCCTGCCATTAACTCTAAATTTTCATTCATGAACAAGTGATTTGGATATACAAGGAAGAGGACTTTTTCAGACAAATAAGGTCATACGGCTTAAACATTTGAAATGTAGTCATACATTGGGAAAAAAACATGGCATTCTGACAGCCTCAGACAGGAAGCTATTATACAGCAGTACAGGGAACATCCATCATTCTCTCCATTCTTGCAGTTCTTCCAGCCTTTTTTATTGAAGAAAATTATGAAGCTGCATACTCAAATACCAAGAAAAGTATGTTAAACAAAAAGGAGCTGAAAAGGCTGCAATGCTTATTTACCCTTACTGTTTAGGAAATGAAACAAAGCAGCCTGAAGAAAAGTTTGTTCTAAGTATTTGACACTTGTTTCTACTTTTGACTCATTCCATAATGTAACTTTTGGATTTTTGATAACACATGATATAATGTTATTAGCAACTTACACACATTCATAAATATGCCTGCTCTCCTAAACAGTATCACCCGGGGCACATTGCACAACAGAGAACTACACAATTCAGACTTTTGGAACCACTGTGTCAGCAGGCTTCACTTCTACTCTGGGTATTAATTTGAATATGCAAGATAACCCCACATTTCTAAAAGTCCTTTTAGAAGCATTAGGAGACAAAAATAGGCATGCAGTTTTGAGATGATGAGAGATGAGACATGTCATCAGCCACATTCACAGCCTAACAATTTATAAGGAGAATATAGGCAGAGGGTGATGGAAGAGCGTTCACTAAGGTTTCCTAAAATTCCCCATTTTCTTTTTATTTAAATAATAATTGTCTTACCTCTGTGTACTTACTGATACTTTAAAGTAGTATTACATTCCATAACTAAGCTTTCCCAAAAAATCTCATCTTCTTTCAGCTAAGCATTCATGTATTTTCCAGGTGTTGCAAACTAACTTGACTGAAGTGTTTTTTACTAATGTTACCAACAGAACTGTCAATGCATGTTAATAAAGGCACAAACATTTACAGTTGGATTCGAAGATCTCAAAGGTGTTTTCCAACCTAAATGAGTCTATGATGTCTATGATTCTAAAGGAGGACATCAGTGCTTACACTGCTGAAGTGGAACATCCTTAATATTTAGTATTAATCCTGAAGCATCGACTCAAATTCAATTTTTCCAACACTAACCTCTTCACCAAGATTTTATGAACATATACCAATAAAATCACAACACAAAAAAAAATCCCTCTGCTTAAGTTGCTTTTATTGGAAACTGAAGAAACCACAGAGGAAAATTCTAACTATTGTAAATTTAGGAAGTCACTGAAGGAGCCATTCACAACAAGATATTCCTAATACATGATCTAAGAAGGCATGAACATAACTCACCCAACATTACACTCTCTTGACAATCAGGCACCACTTCTTTGCAAACACATCGTGAGCAGGCCTTGAATTACAGGCACTCTCTATTACACCACCAGAGACACACACAACAAAAGTCGCCAGTAAGTATTTAAAACCAGAAACCTCACTTAGCCCTCAGCTGCCAAGGAAGACAAATCGCTCAATCCTCAGCTCCTCTGTTGTGCTGTAGCTATATGCTATAGCACTTTCTAGGATGAAGACTTGATTGCTCTCAGGTGAGGGGTTTTAGAACACCATGGCAGGACCACATCCAATTATCCAGTTTAAACCAAGTAATTCTGGCTGTTTCATTGCATCTAGTCTCTGAATAACTTTGATATAAACCATTGTTCTCATTAATAATACTTCTGTCAAAATACCTGCTACAAGTAAGTTCAACACATTAACATACATAATTAGTAGACTTCACTTAAAGATCAGCTTCCTCACTTACAACGAGTCCCATTGATCAACTGCACCAAAAGCTCTGCTTCTTTTACATGGGCTCATTTAGAGTCTTGTTGCTTCACTTGTAACCAACAGTTTTCAGGTTTGGATTTTCTATGATTTGGATTGATTTAGGATTATTGATCTTATTATACAGAACATAAATCATGTAACTTGTTTTGAAACTTTTTGTCCCCTCTGGTGGTGTCAAATTAGGAGATCACTGCTCCTGACTGTTTCAGAGCATGATCACTATGTACATCAAAGGAAAAACAGGATTATATTTATAGGTTCTTCAATTTCTTGTATTTCTAACAAAGCTGCCTTCTCAGAGCCTAGGGGGTTTAGAAGCACTTTCTTCAGTAATATGAATAGCACATGGCAGAGAGAACCAATAGAAGAATACAGTCACAGCCAGGGCACATTTACATTTCAGCTTTTATTACTGTCTGCCTAGAATTAGTACACTGGAAAGCTGCTGTGGGTCTCTGCCTAGAACACACTTTGCTTGGAGCTTAGCAACTCATGCCAAAGTTGAGAGATAGTAGCACAGTAACATGAGGAAGGGCAATGTTATACTACTTAAAAGGAACTCAGCTTTCAGTTATACCTGAAGCAGTATATGAAACAGAAATACTGCTGAGTTGCAAATGCCTTTCTCACTTTAACTGAGAAGCACTGGTCTACAGCCACCAAGAAAACTCTCCATGCTGCAGCATAAGTCACTGTCAATCTCACAGGTATGTGAAGTAAGCACATCAATTTTTCAGTCACAAAGCAACTTTTTTTAATAGAAAATATCTTATGGGAATCCTTCAATATCACAGGAATACAGACTCACTGCTCACACAGAACAGGGCACTCAGTGACAATCCAGTTCCTTTGAGGCCATCTGTCAATATAGAATCAATTAAGTTGGAAAAGGCCTCCAGGATTATAGAGACCAACCTCTGACAAATCATAAACAGATGAGGTTAAGGATAGAAGTCAGGCAAACCTCACTATAACAACGAAAAGCACCAGATACCAAATAATAAACCACAATAAATGGGGAAAGGAAGAACTACAGCCTTATCAAGACACCTAAAACTTGTCTCTTTTGCTTGCTGCTACACATGAATTTTCCATGGAATTCTTAAGAATGACCCTGACCACAGAACCTACATAAGGACACCACCAAGCTCTGCTTTGCCCCATTTCACCTCTCACAATAAGCCAGTTTCTTGACCATTACCTTATCTTAATTATTCCTATGTAAGCAAGAAGACGTTGAAAGCAGTTCCCAGATTATTCTCCCCTTTTTTATCTTATACTTCAGGAATACTACTAGACTTAAAAATGCTTATTAAGGATCTGTTAGTGACATATTAGATTTGTACAAGACAAAAGTATTTTGATACAGAGCTCTACAGGAGACAAGTTCTCCGTATTAAGGTCATGTCCATTCTTTTCTTTAACAATACAGAACTTCTTCCATTTAAATTCAGTACACCTTAAAGATAAACACACACACAAACAATCTGTTCACTATTAAAGAGCCATTGTTCAGCTTTCATTAAATTGTACAGCATATTGTATATATTCATGGTACTTGGATCTTTTTTTAGCAACCCTCAAGACAGGAAGGAAATTTTTTTCTATCTTCACCCAAGAGCCTGTTTTATACCATAGGACAACTGAACCAGGAAACAGGTCCTCCATAGCATAAAGTGGCCATAATACATAAAACTATTTACAGTCTTACTTACAATTCATCCTCTGAGCTTGACTATAGCAGTAATGCAAGCCAGAAGACAGAAGCAAACATGCCATCTTGGGGGTATGTATTTTTTTACTCTTCACTAGAAATTCAAGCATGTTGTACACTTATATTTCATTTCCAGAAACAAACATGCATACAAATACAGATTCCCTTTCCGTCACTTCCACAAGTACTCAGCTTCCCAGCCTCAGCCCCCTTGGGCTCTCAACAGCTTCCATAGCAACTGACACCTCTACTGCCACTGCCCACGCCTCTCCCCAGCTCTTGCCACCTCTGCAGCCTCTAAAGCAAATTTAAACCTCTGTTTGGAAACACTGCCACCATTCTCTAGAAGCCATTTCTGAAAACAGATAAACATTTTCCTGGGTCCCTGGTGCTTTCACTGCCACCAAATTCGTCTTCTCACTACATCCTCCCTGAGCACCTGGAAGTGGACACTTGTGACTTTACTCAGAATATGCACCAGTGGCAATTTCAACTCTCAAGAGTATTCTGCAACAATCTCTTAGAGCTACAAGACTACAGCCTTAGCTGTTTGAAAAGTTATTATTTAAACAATGGTCATTAAGCACTAACACATTTCTTCCAAGAACAGCCAAAGACAAAATATGCCTTTTTTCAAGAAGCTGAAGTTAATTATTTGTTAATGCATCAACCCCCAACACAGTTTTCAAAGTGAGACCTACTTTTCCACCCCTCCCCCAAAGAAACATAGCTATAGAGTTGATATACGCGGACTAGGAAGTAGACCTGGTTTGAAGACTACTGTTTTCACATGCAAATACTCACCTTTACATTGCCTCCAGGATCCAGGAGTTTATAATCATCAGACACATAGCCTGGGCTACCATAATGCAAATACAGTAAATATCCGGTCATACAACAAATCACGGAATGCGACAGAGAGAAACTCATTATCTTATTTAACAAAGCAGCATATTTCAAGTTATTTCTGTATTAGGACTAGCTAAAATCACATATACCAAATGACTTACAGTAAGCTGGCCCCATTGCCAGTGAGAAAAGCACACTGAACTTTCTTGTTTGCCTGGCTTTTCAAAACGTTCTGTCAATGCAAAGCACAGAATACAAGTAGTAGGTATATTCTTTGACCTTGAGCATATCAAATTTCCTCAGATCTCTATTTATATTTTGCCCTTTATTTATATCTTCATAGCAAAGGCAATTTACTCATGCTCAAGAACCAAAGTCTCAGACTAACGCTATTTGGCTTCACTCAACAGAATATGGCCATCTTCTTCCCAAGCTATGAGCCAACAGGCTACCTACCAAGTCCATCTGCACTATGCAAACATTATAAAGAATTTGAATTTATTTGTGTCTATAAATGGACTAACTTAAGTACATTTAATCACATCAAACAAAATGTTCTTTGACAAATAAGGTTTCCTACTATGTCAAAATCATTTGGTGGACAGCTGTTCCATTAAAAAAAAAAAAGTTAGCATCCTACCCCTATTTAATATTTTCTTTCCTGGTGATCAGATTTTTTCAACCTTTTTTTGTGTGCCCTGCTCTAAAGGCTCAAATCTATAATTTTACTTAGTTTAAAAATAAATGTTTATTCTGTTGACTTTCAGGAAAAATACTCTCAACTTCTCAATAAACTGATCATCTTCAGTTGAAGCTCTACCTAAAGCATCTGTGTATAAAAACAAGGCCAAAGAATATTTATTCTTACAACACACAGAATCGTGTACATTTACATATTTCAGTAAAAGCAGTCAAAGTCAATCTAGCAAAGTACACTACAAATTATGCTGAAAAAAGCCCTCTGGTTATGTTTCTAAAAACATAAAGCAACTGCAAGCATCTCATATAGCAACAGCAGTTAAGGCAGGTAATGGATGGCAACACTGATGCCAACAAGCAAAAGAAAAGGTTGTTCTTCCTTTCCTGACTGACATATATCAGCAGTTTGAAAAACTCAAGGATTTCCACAAAAATCAGTTAGAATAGCTTTAATCAAATTGCTTGTATTTGCAATCTAAAATTAAAGCTGGTTTTGTAAACTTAATTTATAAGCTGAATCATTATCAATCTGCAATTCAACCAAATATTAATTATAAGTGTATCTGCTTTATTAATTTCCTCTTCGATATCTCTCAATTGCACGCAAATGCAGCAAAGTTAATAAAAAAAAACCAAGCTGAAAAAGGAAAGGATCTCTGCTACTCTTGGGTTTTATCACTTCCTTAAATGAGTCATAACAATCATCAGATGCTATCTGTTTGTTTTTATATAAACAGTTTTAAAATTCATGGCTGGTAGGGTGTAGTCATTTGACAAACAAAATGAAGAATTTATCACTATCAGGAACACCAACTGTGGCTATTCAGCAAGAAGTTTCTCATTTCCTTTTTTGTACACAAAGTCTGTCTGGAAATATGTTTGACATGTTAAAGAAATGCATGTGCTTACATAATAGTATATCCTCACAACAGTGCTACACAAGTCAAAGGAAAAAAAAACTCCAAAAACCAGTAGTCTAAAAAAAGCAGCAAGTTTAAATACAACCTTTCCAAGAGCTTTTTTTTCTTTAATAGAAACAAAAAACCAATAAATCTGGCAGTAGTCTAAATAAGCCCACCTTGCTGCTTAGAATGCTAAATATAGAGCTTGCAATCAGTCCTTTGATTTCATGGGTTAGTCAGAGAATCCACAGCATACCTTCTTTTAAACATTCCTTCTGGGGAGCAACTAGAAAAGAAGATCCTCTGGTTTGGTCTTGCCCTAGGAAGCACCAGTAGCATTATTCAGTTAAAATCCCTCATGAAGGTATTCCCAGAACATAGACTGAAACCACAGTGTTTCCACCTGTAATTAATTATGTTTACAGATATCACAAACAAAAAAGCAAAAAAATTTAGGCTTTTCAAAAACTGATGCATCTCCAATATGGTAGAACAGTCACTGGTCTACACAATGAGGTATTTATTAAATGCTGTTAAATATTTCCAGGTAAGGGAAAGAGGTATCTATTATTACAGGCACATGATCTAGCAAAATATGAACATGAAAATCTGCTGTGTTTGGTCCTTCCAAGCTGAGAAGCCAAGAAGTTATGCAACATTGACCAACGCAACAGCACCAGCCAACTAATAATGTTAATGATTATTGTTAATGAATATTTGCCTTGAAGAAATAACTGTCATTACAAGTTTACAGTACTGAAGTTGTTAAAAGTAATATTGACATGACATGCCTATCAAAAACAAGCTGCAGGTAGACCAAAGCATTCACATGAACGTGTGTTTTAAATCTATATTGTGAACAGAACCGGATGGTACAGTGTAATAGTTTCACAACATAAACCTGGGTGCAGCACATCGATGCACCAGGGCTCAGCAAATAGATGTCACAGCAGGTCACAGCCAAAGCTACAAAGGGCCCTGGAACACCTTTCAAGTTTGCACAACACGTTACAAGGTGAAGTCTCCAACAACAGCCAAATGAACAGGCACATCAGAGATCCCAGTTCCAAGAACTGCACAGGGAGGATGTCACCATCCAGATGCCAGCCTGCAGGAAGCCCCTTGCTGCTCCTCCCTGGATCACTGCTGTCAATCGCAGCAGCGTCCCCCACCTATGGGAGCTGTGCTATCTTTGAGGTGCTGAGCAGGCCAGGTGAAAGAGCTGCAGGAGGAGATAAACACATGGCACAATAGGAAAGATAAGATAAGCAGGAGGTCCTGGGAGGTCTGCTGTTTGCTGAACAACGTTTTAGAATAACTGAGGCTCATCAAATCTTCAAACTACTGGACTTTCCTGCTTATCCATATGGACACCAGTGACCCTTCCAAAATGCAACTACTGAGCAAATCAAGAATGACTACTGAGCAATGTGAGCAAGGAAGCCCATGTGGTGTTCCTCAATCCCTCCAGTGAGAAGCAAAAGGCTTAGGGCAGAGTAGATGCATCCAGAGAGTCAGTATATGGTTGTTAGCAGAGCTTTTATGCTATGATCACAGAAACCTTTTCCAGGAAGTAGGATCCACCTGACAAAGTGTGGCAAGAGTATCTTTGTCACCAGGCACAACAAGCCTGTGAGTATGACTTTAAACTAGGCCTGGTGGACAAAGGTTGTCACACTGCAAAGTGAAGACGTGGGAACACAAGTCAGGAGGCTCACACACTTCCCCTGTGGAAGTGGCCTGTCTGTGAGCCCATCTCAAGTGCTTGTATACAGCATGGGAAACAACAGGATCTTAGTCCAGGCACCACTGCAGAGCTATAACTTCATGGGAATTAGACAGTGATAGTGGGACAGCTCACATGGCTGAGGTGCTACATTGGAAGATCAGAGGCTCTTTAGAAAAAACAGCCTGGAAAGGGCAAGGAACATAGGTTTCTATCTATGCAATGGGATGGCTGCAACACACCCTGCTTTGCTTGGAATGAGTGACAAGGCATTGAAGACCCTATAGGTAAGGATCAGAGAACAGTCCAACATGGGTAACTTTGTACTAGGTGCCTGCCACAGACCTCCTGATTAAGAAGGGGCCGTAGAAAAAGCCTTCATTTGAAAGCTGAAGGAAGCTTCATGATTGCAGACACTCCAGGGCCTAAAACCACTAGTATCTGCTGGTAGGGTATAGCCAAACATAATCACTCAAGAAATTTTCTTGAATTTGTTGAAAATTACCTCTTGGTGCAAGTCATCAACGACCCAACTAGTGAATATGCTCTGCTGGACCTGCTGCTCACAAACAAGGAAGAAGCAGATGGAGATGTGAAAGCCAAGAGCAGCCTTGGCTGCAGCAATCACAAAATCATGGAGTTTAAAGCTCTGAGAGAGGGAAAAAGACAAATACTACAGCATGCTGTGCACAACCCAGTACAGAGTTACAACATGGCACTTCAGGAGAGCAGATTTCACCTGGTCCAGGGATCTGCTTGGCAGACCCTCACAGAAGACCACAACAGAGGGTGAAGGCAAAGCCTGTGAGTACTGGCTGATCTTCAAGGACAACATCCTCAAAGCACAACAGGAATCATTCCTGCATGCAGGAATTCAAGCAGGCCTGACAATGCACCAGTGCGAAAGAAAAGGGAACCTGCCGCTGAGCTCAAATGCAAAACAGAATACATGAAAGGTGGAAGCAGAAGTGGGAGGAATATATAGACATTATCTAACTGGGCAGGGTTGGGTTTAGATAAGCCAGAGCTCTGCTGTGGTTGAAAGTAATAATGGATGTGAGGGGCACTACAAAGGGGAGAAAACACACTTTAATTTTTTCATCCAAAAGTGAAGTTATACAGCATAAACAGAAAATAAATCTCTGTACAACAAGGTGTTATTCACACCAGCATCTGCTAGCCTTTACTTAAAAATGTAAGAGAAAATCTGAAGAATTGGGGCTTCTAAATGCAACCTTGAAATCTGATCAGTTAGCAATAAATGTGATTTACTGACTGTACTATAACCCTATCTAAAAGAAAGAAAACACACATGCTTCCACTTAGCATGGTTTTTGAGATCCAGAACACAGTAGCCTGAATCTCTTGAAGCAGCAACACAACTTCAGCAATGACAAGCAGTCACAGTTGAGAAATGGACACCAAATGAGATTCTATTACAACACCTCTGTGAACAGGTTTGCTTTAACCTCTTTCTGTTCTTTGGTAACAAAGATATACATGCAAAGCAGACTGATGAGATATTCTCCAGTCTTCTGATTATAATATGGTAGTGAAACAATCAGTATGCTCATGATGTTCAGAGGCAGCACTTTTTGTGGAAGCAAATTCTTAACTTTTTCTAGCAAGGAATTACTGGTGTCATTACCCCTGCCATAACCTAGGTATTCACAATAACTTAGCTGCCTTTTTCTTCATCCCAAAATAGATCCCAGTCAAGACACAGCCAGCATATATTTAGTAGACATTAGTCATGGAAAATGAAAAGGAATCAGCCTAGTGCAAAAATGAGTAAGGGAAAAAATAAATCTTCACATTTTAGGGAAGCACAGTTTTTCAAGACATTGTTTGCACATACACACTCTTAATGCACACATGCCCCCATTGTAAAAACATAGTAACTGAAAAAAACAGTTGGGTTTTCGTATGAGTCCGCAGTTCACCCCACCTGAAAGCAGACCTCAGCTACCAGATCCTCAGTACTATAGCTGCACTGTAAAAGCAACAGTAGCAGAGGCCAGAGTAGGCCAAACAGCACAATTCCAACACAGAGGGGATGCTTCTCTGTAATTCCCACTTCCTCTCCATAGCTTCCGCCCACATGCCTCATTCACAGGAAGCTCCAGTTTGTTTGGAGGCAGCCTCCAGCCATTCTGTTAAACTGGGGCAACAGTTTGACAACAGGTGCCCAATCCAGAACCATCTACTTAAGTTTAAAAAAAACCTTCAAGTCTGTTTTTAAGTTTAAAAATACTCTGGGTATTTCAGGATACTATCTTAGCACTAGTGCCAAGGAAGTAAGACTAGATACCTTGCAGCACAACATCATCTTATGAAAAATACCAGTATTCATTCTGTATACATCATAGAAAACTTAAACTTCCAGTTAGTTTAAATAAGAAAAAAAACCAAACAAACAACCAACAACAAAAACCCTGAGCCATAAGAAATCTCAAAATCTCTCACAGTAGGATTCTGGGAAAGAAGATGATTCACCTATACTTCACAAAGTGAGAGTTCAAATGAAGATCTGAATAAGGTCCTCCTCTTCAAGTTGGCATTGTGTTAATCTAAAATCATCTTCAAAGGAGAAGACAGAAGAGTGGGGGAAAGGGAAGGTCTAGGTGGTACATTACTAAGGTTATAATGCAGGGGCAGAGTCAAACTCAAAAAAAAAACTTTTAGAAAAGAGGATGCTGAAGGAAGATACAAGATAATACAAGGAGTACAGCACTGGGAATGCTTCTGCTAAAACGGGACTTGCTAGAATTAATAAGCCAGGGGTATTTCAAGGTTATGAAGCACTCCAGCAGTACTGAAATAAGACAACTGATGCCAGTATATCCAAACAGGACAACCATTTCACTACATTGCTTTGAGTTATTTTAGTTTAAGGAACTGGAGGAGGAAAAACAAAATCTCACAAGAGCATCCAGACTGTCAGATAATACCACTATGGATCAATATTCCGAAATGTTACTTCGGTCAACACAAGGTGTACAAAGGCTATACAGCTCTACCCATGTGACACTGGACCATTTACACAGACAACTGTAATTCCCATAAAGAACAAGCATTCACTTTTTTTCCACATTTATGAAAATGGAATAGCCTTCCTGCTCTACAGTCCTGGCACTGTTATTGGAAGAATAAAACACTTAGTCTTCTCTGTAAGTAAAGAAAGCATAAAAAAAACTGTAAGCCATCCTCTAAAGACAAAATGACTGAAAACACTGTAAGAAACAAAGTTTTCCAAACTGAGGCAAATAGGCACACTGATACATAACTAAAATGGCTCCATCTACTGGTTAAAATGTACATTTTCTAAGTTATGACACTAGTGCAGAGAATTTAATTCCCAGTGAAACAAGGAACTCTGAGGATGCCACACACAAACAAACATAAGACTCTTAGACAGGAAATCCCTTCTAATAACTGTTGTGGTATGCTGGCAAGGTAGATTTGGGACATTTTAAACACACGTTGGTCTTTTTAAAAATAAAGTAATATTTTCATCTGGTAATTTTGCAAATGTAAATTTAGAAACGCAAATATTTAAGAATACTGTAAGATCATCTGTCAAAGCATCAAAATTCTCATTTTACCATTCAAACTTTTTCTGATCTACACGGTTAAGTAATATTTGGTGCTCATCTCTGTGTCTTTATTTACAAAACACTCATTTGAATTTCACTATTCACATCACTATTTCAAAACATTACCTGGACATCTATCTTCATTTAAGTGAAAAGTTTAGGGACACATCAGACTTTATCATTCCAGAATGCACTACACCAAAAGCATGACAACATTATTTGGAGACCTTCTCCAGCTAAGTTCGAGTACACTCAAAGTCATACTCTGGTCTTTTATCTACCACTAGTTATAGAGCAGTTCTATTTACTAAGCACTACTGCTGCTTCAGGGCCACTAAAGTTCCTGTGCAACAGATATCCTTGCATAAAGGGCATCAATATTCAAAATCACACAACAAATTTGGTCACATGTCAAAGGTCACCTGCAGAAGCGGATCAATGACATGGATGTAAACCAACAACTACTCAATTTGGTACACCTCGAGCTTCTTCTGGACAGAAAACAGAACTACTATAATGAAGTAATGAAAGTTCTCAAATAACACAACAATATTTTGACAGCCATGGTAACTTTTCAAGAACTCAGAAAGACTGCCAGATATACACTTAACAGCTTACACAGGCCCACAACACAGTGCAAGCTGTACAAGGTACGCACCGTACCCAAACAGCACAACACAGAAAAGCAGCTTGTCTCTACAAAGTCACAGCTTCAAGTCTGCAAGGCTGGCAAGCCAGTACAATTCTATCTGATCAGGGCTATTTAGCTAGGGCACTGCCACACAGCTGTAACTGTATTGCTTTAACTTGTGCAGAGCATTTGTTCAGCCAGATGCCACAAACTTGTGGGGGAGGAGAGTTTCCTGCACAGTCCTCAATTATGCAGTACAAACATACCCTCAGTTACCCTTGTCCAGCCATAAAGAGAAAACACCAGTTCAAGCTTACTATGTTAGTAGGAAAAAGAATTTATATGCACAGCATAATATTCTTCAGAGACTTGTCGTTTGACTTAACATCACAGAAGCCCCATGTTAAATAAGATGACAGAAGAGGACAGTGACTGTAACCCACCTGATCATGTGCATGCACAGCTGTTAAAAAAAAACTAAAAAGCTGTAGCCAACCATGTAGCCACTTCAGAAAAAGCACTGTGACACTATAAGGCAGACCGCAGTACTTTACTGGTTTGATTAGGAAAGCCAGGAGGAGATCCCTAGAAATATGCCCTTCTCCAACAGAGCCACTTTCAGTTCTATCATCATCTACAGTAGAATTAATGATAAAAGTAGATGTGTTTCATTGAAAGAAGACACAAACAAATCCATTACTTAAGTATACTGCATGGTCTACAACCTTGTGAATGTTTTGATATACATGAAGTAGTATCAAATACTAACAAATAAAGCTTCCATCTACTTTAAGATAACAAAGTATTTTGAAAATATTACCTGCAAAACATCTAGAGACACAACTGCAATACACATTCCTTTAAATGCTACTTACAGCTGCTGCAAAGAAGCCCACCAAACTATGTGGTAATGAACACCATAATGACAAAACCTAGAAGCTAGAACGAAGATCATTCATATGCAGTATCAAGCGTTTTTAATACCATAAGTGTAACTGTCAAACTCACCACTGTATAGAAAACAAACTACCACGTCCCACCCCTATTTTATAAAATGCAACAAGAATTACTGTAAGTAGCTGTTGAGGGAAGAGGAAAAACAAGACAAGCATACAACTCCTCCTCCTCCCTACACTCACAACCTCCAGCTGTTTTCAAATCAGATTTCCTGAGGCTGCTGCTCATCCATTTACTAACCTCAATGTATCTGTCTTCCAACACTTGTCCAACCTCCCCTTAAGTTCATACTGTATATATTGTATAGCAGATATACCTGTGAATCCCTACACTGAATTTCTTTTGTTTGTTTTGAACTTAGCATCTAAGTCTGATTTGACAGAGTGCCTCCTCTTCCATGTTCACCTACTTGCTCCACAGGAGTGTTATACAGCCTTACCATATCACTGTTCCATCATCTCTACTAGGCTGACAAGTCCTATACTGTTGAATTCTTTATCATCTTTGAACTAATTCATATCTTCTTGTTCTTCAGTTAACCTTTCCCAATAATAATGCATCTTTTCTAAGGTGAGGGCCAGAAAAGCTAACAGTATGTAAGGTATGAAAGAACTATGGATTTATGCAGTTACATATCTTTTTGCTGTTGTATTCTCTAGTCATCCCAGATGCTCTGATCATCAGTTGCTCTCTGACTGTAATAACTATCAGGCATTTGTTTCACCTCACCCTTCCAACTTTCATGTACATATTGCTACCAATCAGGTTCCTCAAAACACCAAAGTCCTTAACACTTACTCATTCTCTTCTGTAAGACTGCACCTAAAATACAAAACAAGCAAGGTTAAAGGATTTTTTTGTATTTTTGATTAACTAAATGGGAGGGGGGAGGGGGCAGCATATGACTGACAGAAGTGCTTCTTCATAAGAGGCACCAGATCTTAACCCATTACATATCCAATACTCTATGAACACAGAAACAACACTGGAGGAAGGAAGAAAAGGAATTTTTAGGGACTCCTTTGTTTGATTACACTTCTGTGTTTTTAAGCCACAGCAACGAAGTTCTCAGACTTAATCTGCACTTTTTTACAAAGTCCTTTCATCTTATTGAGATGTTTATTTCTGAAAAAGTCACCCACATGTAAACAGTTTCAGCAAGCTTTGCTAACAGAAAGGTAGCCTATACTATCAAGAAACACAGGATTAGAAAAATTAAGTCAAGATCTATTGTCAAAAATACTCATACTTTGGATTAAGTAGCTCTCTTGTACATAAAATTACACCTCTTGCATATGAAACCCACAACAACTCCAATACTGCTATACTATGTAATTGCCGAAAGTTCAGCATGTTCGGTCTTTTCTGTAAGCCATTTACTACTTCATGTGTTTTCCCCAGAAATTCCTTTTTTCTAGCTCCTACCAGCTCTTCTGCCCTCTCACTTTTCTATCCATTTCAACTCACCTGGAATTACCTCCCAAATACACTTTGGCACCAAGGCCAGGTATTGCTGCTGCAAGGAAACCAACCTGGACCACTCCACTGAGCACCTCTGTTCAAAACACCTGTGTCAAAAATGACCATGAAATAATACAGCAGGAGTTTGTCCCAAAAAACTCAAATTAATTTGTGTTACAACAGAACCTAAATGACTGCTGCCAGACCTGACAAATGTGCTCAGGGCACACTGACTGTCATGACATCTGAAGTACTCTTCTCATTTGGATTCACCTGAGGGTAACCGTTACCATCTTCCACTTCAATCCCACACTTGAAGCCCAAAGTTTTTGCAACTCCCTCCACACAGCCTAGCATTTCTTTACTATATGGGAGTATTCTCCTGCCAGCTAAGAAGATATAACTCATACAGAGAGGGGTAAGGTAGTTTTAACATGAATTAAATCTATCAAGCAGTCTGCTCTTACACAGAATCTACCTTGAACAAGTTAATATGAATTGGGAATACACCTTTTTTTATGGCAGCGACAAGGTGGAGAAATGGTCTAGAGCACACCTGCAAAGCCTTTAGAGGTGAGCACAATCGTTTTCTGAAGTCAACAAAAACTGTAACATTTGCAAAATTCATGGCCCTTTGAACCACTAAGTTATCAATGCTACTGTTATAACAAAGGAAAAACACACTGAACATACTGATGTCACAGGAAGCGAGCACTTCATTAGACTGCCAATTTTATCAAATGTGACTCAAGTCTCTCCTTGAAGAGTAACGGAAAGATGATGAAAACTCATGTGTTTTCAGTGCTATTTCTCTGTCCGTCACACATTCTTTGTGCTACAAGCTACACATCCCTCCTCTTTAGGCACTGAAGACAAATCCCTGTGCGACACCTTTTTGGAAAAGGCCCTGAAGGAGAACATCAGAGTAAGAGCTCAGAGGCTCATTAACAAAATCCAGACCTTGAGTCATCTGAAGGGAGGGGAAATTACAAGCGTGGAACCACATGTATTTTTCAGCAGCACAGGAAGGCAACACATGCCTGCTCCACTGAGCCACCCGGCCCGAGAAGGAAATGAACCCAAGCTCCGCAGTTTTACCCATCTCCCCCCCACCAACACTCCCACTCCCCAGGACTGGAAAAGCGCCGGGGAACCGTGCCCACCACCCGACCCGACCCCGCCGCCGCGCAACACGAGGACAAGGGGAAGCTCGCCACTTGCCATGTGTACGCACTTCTCCCTCGCCCAGGAACTCGTCAGCCGGCGGGGCAGGGAGAAAGGCGAGGCCAGGGGCGGCCGCGCCGCCCACCGCCGCCGGCACAAGCCCTGCGGGGCTCTCACAAAGGAACGGGGGGGGTGCACGGGGCAGCCGCGGCCGCCGAGCACACGGAGCCCGCGGCCGAACAAAAGGCTCCGGCCCCGCCGCCGCCCCCCGGGGATGGCGGGGGGGGGGACACGGCCGCGCGCACGCGGCCGGCACGCGGGCACACCGGGCGAGAGGGGCCGGGACCCCCGGCCCAGCGGGACCCGCCGCCGAGGTCTGGGCAGCCACAGGAGGGGCCCCGCTGTGCCCCTCGTTCCCCGGCAGGAGGGCAGCGGGACGGCCCCGGGCAGGACGCGGGGCAGCGCTGTCCCGCGGCGGCCCCTTTGTGCGCCCCCCACCGCACCGCAGCCCCCGTTACCGTGGTGAGCAACGGTCTCATCTGCTCGCCCGCCCGCTCCTCTTCCATCGCGGCCCCGCCGAGATCGCCCGGGAGACAGAGCGACACAGAAGGGCGCGGAGCGGCAGACGAACGGCGAGCTGGAACCGGACGCGGGGGCTGCGCTACTTGGCGAAGGCGGGCGGCGCCGGTGCCCTCGGGACGGGGCGGCCGCGACTGCTCCGCCGCGCCGGGGGCTGAGCCCGGACCGCCTCGGCGGCGCGCCCGCTGCCCCCGCCCCGCGCCGCCGGCCGGGCCAATGGGAGCAGCGCAGCGCGGCCGCGGCCCCGCCCGCCGCCGGCGGAGCTGGAGCAGCGCGGGGCGCGGGGGCGGCGCGGGCGGTCCCACGCGGAGCCGCGTGGCGGGCTCGGCTCCCCGCGCCTCAGCCGCTGCCCGAGCCGGGAGCGCCGCCGGACTCAAGGGATCGGCGCCCGGCGGGAGCGGCGTCCCGCGCCCGGGAGGGCAGAGAGCTCCCACCGCTGCCGGTGACTACCTTTGCCTTTCTTTCCTTTTATTTTTTTTCTTTTTTCTTTTTTTTTGACACCCTTCGCACTTGCTGGTAACTTCTGCCACGCTTGTACCACGTAAACTGAAATTTTCTATGCCAGGTGTCTGCCTCAGGCTGATTTTTTTTTCTTTTTTTTTTTTCTTTTGGAAAAAAGTAACGAAAATAATTCAGTCATTTCCAAAAATAATGTTATTTGCCCTTGCATAAATAGTCCAACAATCCTTTATTCAAAAGGCTGGGGGAGTGGGAGGGAGCAGTGTCAAGGTTGTACTTTTGGCTGCCCCTGTAAAGCTTTGCTCCAGTGAAAGTTTTCAGAAAGAAACAGCTGTTAACACGTGTCTAGTAGAGCTAACTTTTCCTTGCCTGCCTCCGTAAAAGTTACACCCTCCTTAGGCTCATTCAATTGTAAAACACCTTGTGCTGATGGGAGTGAGCATCCACATACAGCAGGTGAACCATCCCTTCATGCTTCCTGTTCTTGACTACATGCTCACATTGCCCTGGGGATTCTCCTTCTAACTATGCCCACTACACTTTAGGGGGAATTGCATACTGTGGCTCCTTTTTCCACCCTGACACTCTGCCTGGCCTGAGGAGAAAAGTCTTTATTTGCCCACGGCTTCCAGACTGAGCTGCCACTGAAGCTCTAACATAAACACAGGGAGTTGATGGGCACCAGCAGGGCAGAGAGGCCACACATGTGCAATACAACCAGTTCTCTGGATCGCTTTTGGGATACTTTGGGCTTAGCATTTATTTGTTACCAACAGTGAACTCTGAATGGCTGGCAAGTGTCAGGAAGAAAATAGCAGTGACTTCACTGCGACAGGGCCAGTCCCAGCTTGACTTCTGAAAGCAGCAAAAAGTCTAGAGTCACTTGGTGAGAGGCACAGAGGTTTCAGGATCAGACCAGGATCACAGGAGATGAGTGTAAAAGTGAAGGCAGGGTGAATGACGCAGATACAGCATGGTCAAGACAAATCAAGGCAAGGGGATCAAGATTGGACTGGGTCTCAAACAAGCCCTCTCAAATGGAGACAAGAAGAGCTTCTGGTCTTATCAGCAGTTTTGGAAGCAGCACATGAAAGGAATGCATGCATCAACAAATCCCATGCTGAACTAAGAACACTATAAAAGGAGGCTCTGCAGAGCCTGCGGACAAAAATATAAACCTGGCTGTGGAGGCAAAGCAGGCCTCTGGCACTGCCTACCAGCAGGAGGCTTAGCACAGCCTCAGAGACCTGCTTGCTTTGGAGGCTGGCCACAGAAGAGTGAATGGCTCCGGACCTTTGCCTGAGCCTGGCAGGAAGAGCTGATTGGTGACCACTAACCCATTCTGTGCTTTTCAGGAAAGGTGCTGGCAGAGCCAGAACAGTCTGCAAACGAAATCAGTTCCCTATTTCTCTGAACAGAAGCAAATGCCCTGGAGGGAATAGCAGGTGCACACACTGTGGGATGGCACTGGGCAGACGCAATCCTTGCAATCCTGGCCAGAGCTCCTGACCCATACAACCTGGAGGGAGCTTTCAAATGAAAGATTTGGCATGGGCCTATACCAAGTCACTAAAACCTGCACTTTGAGGAATGCATCATTAGTGTAAACTACAGCTGCCTAATTGTACTGAGAAGATGGTATCAGGCAAGCTGTGTGGATCTGATTGAACAGGGACCAGTCTTAACACGTTCTTCAGTCAAAGATTATGACCCGGTCAGGTCTCAGATGAGTTTTAACAGATAATAAAGCACTGTGCACAACCACCACAAAATAATAACCTTGATATAAAGGGCCTTTATACCTGCAGTATAACTGTGACCTATTCTGTCCTTTCCTCTTCCAGGAACAGTACTGGCAGAGTTTCAGCCCAGATAAACCATTGAAAATGGCCTTGTACAAAACAGCATGGGTATAATAGGGATGGATTGTAACTTCAGGTCCCACATAATTGGTGCTAAATATGTCTTGGGAGGCAGATTGCAGTGGTCCTCCATTGATATTGCGATGAACACAACCCATCTTCACAAGCACAGAACTTCTCCATTCTCTGGAGACTCAGCCCAGAGAACAGTAATATCTAAAACAGGACTTCCCGTAATGTGCAGTGAACTGCAGTATTTAGTGAGGTTTCTCAGGGGACAGGAGATGAAGGGTTAGAGTGAGAAAAATGTTTGGTCCATCAAAAAGGAGCCTACTGACATGAATGCCAGTTCGGTTTTGGCATAAAAGGACGTTCCTTTCCCCTTGATCTCTGAGGAGGGATCTCTGTCAAGATCTTCTAGCACTTTTGTCACTGCAATCAGAGAATGCCCAATGGACAAATCAAGGTTCAGTAGGGCAATAGGGCCCAGCATTCCTTCACCTTACTTCCTTTAGCACTCTGCTGAAAACAACATCTCCAGGTGAACACACAGTCATTTGCTGAGCTGAAAAACTCCAAAAAATTTGTTTGGTCACTGCGTTCCATCTGGTCACCATATGTATAACTATAGCAGAAAAGGCCAACCTAGCTTCCCCATGCCATGCTGCCTGAGTGAAAAGAAAGTGATGCCACTGTACACACAAGTTGACCAGAACTTCAAAACATTCAAAACTACCAAACCTCCTAGAAGTCATTATCAAAATAGAAGTAGGTCAGCTTTGTTCATATGAATATAAGTACAACTGTCACTGACACACCACATTACATATGAAAGGAGAGGGGTAGGGCTTGTGGGGCACTGAAAAGATGGACCATCAGTATCTTTAATGAGATAGTGTAACCGGTCCATTAAGAGTGGCCTGATGGTGCTTTTTCTCCACTCATCTTCCTCCCTTTCCTTCCCCACCCCTCCCTAAACACATTCTTGAACATAGATGGAAGAGGCAGAAATTGTTGGATAAGCCAGATCTCTGATCAGGAAATTGCCTGCCTCCTGTTTCATTAGGACAGTGCCATCAGAGTCAGCTTTACACTTCATTCTCCTGCTGTTTAATTTCTTGCCAACTACCAGGCACTTAAAGGTCTCAAAGAAAGGAAGTTAGAGCCTGACAAGAGCACCTTCCACCCAGCCTGACACCAGCATCAGATCCACTCCAGTCATCAGGTGCTCTGGCAAGTAGGACTTCTGACAGGAAGTTACCACAGACTTCACAAACAGGATGAAAAGATGATGTTTGATGGGATAACTGGAACAGCCATTACTTCTACCAAAGTAGATTCTTTCTCAAGGCTTTTATCTATTAATACTGGCTGTTCTTACAGTGTGACACAATATTACTAACAAAAACATAATCAGCTTTAATGGTGCAGAGTACCTGGTGCAGGGAATCACAAGAGGAGGTTGTTTTAGCAGCAGTAGCACCCCTAAGAATGGCAAAGGAGGAAAATGCTAGGAGTCAGTATTCCATGGTCCTTGTAACCTTTTCCTTCCAGACTACGCAGAAATCATTTCCATGACTAGGACAGAGTTTCAGGCTGAGGAGCCATCAATACAAAAATGAAAGGAAGAGCTGAGGGGAGAAGAAAATGAGGGGCCTGGCCCCTCTTTCTCTTTAGAGCATCTGATGCTGGCAGAAGCAAACAAATTCAAGAAATTGCATGATGAGGAGAGGGAAGCAGTATGCAAACAACCAGTTCCTATAACTCCAGTAGAACAAAGAACACTTAATTAGGAGGAACAAAAGCTGAACAAAAGCCAAACAAAAGGAGTAAGGGCAAAAAGACACAAATATTAGTGCAAACAATCACAGGTACAGAAGGAGACAGGCAAGAGAAACACCTGGGTAGGTGGAGAAGACTGGCTCCAAGCAAAGAAGTGGAGTAAACTTGGGGAGAAAGATGCTGATTTCTTGGGGATCAAAAAGGTAAGTATCAGATGTTAAACAGGGTGTGAGGGGAAGAAGGGTGAGGAAACAAACACAAATTAGAGCTACAAAAGGAGAAAGAGGAATTCTGACCTAATGCTCTTAAAGAGAAGGGTCTAGGGAAGGAAGATTCTCTGCTAGGAGGAGTATAGGAGAAAACGGAAGAGTCTCAGGACCCCTGCCAAGGTAATTTCTATATCACAATTTTAAAAATGAAACTTTCTCCTATGTGCTCCACTAAACAGTGCATTCTTTACACTCTGAGTACCTGTTTGCCAGGTTCAGACTGAAAAAAAGCCAAAGATATTTGCAGAGAAAGCCAGATGATGTTACATTTTGAGGACAAGTGTCATACAATACTTAGCATGTAAAAAAATTACCAGTTGAGGCATCTAAAATTGGATACTGAAGATCAGTTGAAACTTGACATTGTTTGACTATCTGCGAGAAGATAAATCCCCCTTCCCATGCTTGTGAAAGCTATGATGAAAGTCAGTGCTTATGAAAGAAACAGATATATAAACCTGAGTATTAGTAAAAAGCTAAAAAGAAAAAAGTCACTCCAGTGCAGTAAATAATAAATAAATGCATCCTAAGTCTGCGCAATTAAAATAAAACACCTAGAAGTTGTTCATTAAGTAAATGTTGTCATATTTTCTGTGATGAATGCAGTATGTGTGATCTTGTAAAAAAAATAATAAAACCCAAAAGACCTGAAACAATTGTGTAAATGAAGACCATCTCATAAGGCACATGAACGACAGGGTCAAATCAAAACTAAGATTTAACCTGCACATTCTAGCAGGTCCTTAACTAAGATTTACAAATGTTGAGTGCTCATCTCTGCACAGTTTGTGGGTATAATATTAAATGCCAAATTGTGACTAAATATTTATTGTAAATTCATATGGTCAAGGATCAAAGTTGTTCTTGTTTCTTTCCAGGAGATTTAGTGTACTATGTGGTTTTTAAATGCTTATGAAGAAATAATAACAGGCCTGATGAGTTCATAATCTAAAGCTAAGAAAAGCAGACTTGAGAACAAGTGCAGCATGTTTGAGGTGTACCAAAATTACCAAATTCCAAAGCTGACGAGTAATCAATCTCCTAAAACAATCTCTTTTGTGATTGTGCTCAAAAGAGATTTCAGTATAAACAAAACAATGATGTCACCATCACTACAGTCACTAGCTTGAATGAGTACAGGTTCAGATGAGTAGAGTAGATTTGAAAGGTATATAGCAAGTCAAGACAGGGCTACTTAATGAATAAAATCACTTCCAGTTAATTTTCTCTCCTCAATTCTCCTTTTAAAAGATCAATTGTCTTACAGTTTCTTTTTTTCTTCCATGTAAAGAAAGAATACACATTTTAAATCAGATGTGTGTTTGAACTGTTACATAGCTCAAAACCAAGTTTTAGTCTAGGGAAATTTATTTCACCTTGTCTTTAAAAAAAAAGAAAAAATCTGCTGCTTAATAGTTTTCTGGTACAGACCTTTGACAGAAGGAAAATATTTACTAACTTCAGTGTATAGAACCAGGCCATTTTAGAAGGCATGGTCAGATAGCATGAAAGGTCTCTAACAAACTACCAAATGTCTTGACTGTGTGTCCATCTGTTACTATTTATCCCTCCTTAGTACCTACATGGTAATTACCTTGTCCAACTACACCAACAGAAATAACAAATTTGACCATCAACAGTAGCAGTAGCAGACTTCAAAGAAATTTTCAGTCAAATGTCCATACAAGTCACAATTATATGCACCTGATCTTTAACACCAATTTGTATTTCTTACCCCATCCAGCTTGTGTAGAGTATCTAAAATGTACACCTTGTATAGAAAAGCAGTGAAATCCATCCTCAGACTTGACCGTGTGTTTAATGCTCAGTGCATCACCGTGCTAACTTAGCATCACCATGGCCAGCTTGGGAGAAGGAGAGGCCTTCCTGACATTCCAACTTCACATGATTTAGCTCTGTGGTAGTCATGGTATTTACTTTTTCCCCAGGACAAAGTAAAGAATAGTCGTTTAGCATAAAAGATAACATTGGCACAATTTAGGCTGGAAAAGGTTTCTAGACATCAGAAGAATGAAATCTAGGGAACCCTTTTAGGACATGTTTTGGGCAAGCTTGAGACAGCTAAAATCTTAAGATAGTCCTTGAAGTAGTAATTAAGGACTTTAGCATGTAAATGCCTGCAGTAGGAGAAGACTCTTCCAAGAAAAGATTCCAAGAAGTTCTTTCCAATCATGTGGTCTCACACATTTCACAGCTGCACTTGTTCCTTGTTTTCTATACAGGCTCTCAGTGTAATATTTTAACCTCACCCATGCAGGCCTTCACATCACCAAAACAATCAGTACCCTTTATTAAAGCCCTACCTAGCCTAAAGTCATGAGTTTAACCTTTAACCTGTTCTTCAGCCAAGGAAGAATATTAAAGATTAGTCAACTTCTGCAAAAATTTTTCACATGCACAGAAGGAAGACAGTAAATAAACACCAAAGATATTCATATATCCAGGGTTCTAGGTAGCTAAGTTGTGCAATATGGGACACCAAATCTCTTTTCCCATAAGGCTCTCCAGATGATCGTATTCTTCCCACACAGTTTCTCTTCCATCACCCCAGGGAGTTTAATCATACCTGTTGTGATGAAAAGGCAAGTTCTAAATGAGTTTGGGCACCCTCTGGACTCAGTTCCAAAACGCCCAATGCACCACATGCCAATTATCTACATATAAAAGGCCTTCAGAGTTGGCATTTCTGTTTCAAAATGTCCTACCACAAGGTCTTCACCCAGCATCTGGTGACTATATAAACAATTGTAACATCATCTGCATTAACATAATTTCCCTTTTTTTTCAATAATCAGTTGGGATTTAAAAAAAAAATCAAAAATAGACAATACATTTATGCAATCATTGCCTGTCCAAATGAAGTATCTTTACTTCATACAAAGTTTTCAATTTTCTGTTGTGGTCTTTGTTTTCTGACCAAGAACATAACCAAAAAGCATGCCTAACTTCAAATACTTTTCTTCCATATTTAAGAAGTTTCAGCTCTTGAGAAGTAAGGTACTTAGAGATAAAAAACAGCGGCATAACAAAGTCATAGTCTTCTAATATTTAAATAAACAGTTAGAATAAATCAAAATATTTAATTACAAATTGCAACTTAAGTGTTTTACTGAATATTATCAGAATTTTTTAACATTGCCTTTTTTCTCTTACATTAAAGCATAACCCCATATATTTCTATTTTCTCCACAAGAGATAGGAAACCTTTACTTTAAAAGGGGAATTAAGCAAGAAGGTGCCAATAAAACAGGAAGGTAATTCTTTCACTCCTGCCCTCCTGGGAGAGAACAGATTTGAATGTTGCTCCTAACAGAGCATGATCAGCATAGTGAAAAATGTGTTTGTGGATGAAGAACTCGACTGATGCAAATGAGGTTACACATCCCACTAGGCACAGCCTTGTGATATTTTGGGGGAGGAAGTGGGTGGCCTACTTTGCTCCCCCCCTCACTTAAAGAAAAATACTGCATAGATTGTCATCCTCACTATCTCCTGTTTGCTGGCACTCTTAGAGGACCATGGATATATGGAACATTTATTTACAAGTCAAATGAATGTCCCACATTTAGTTATGTGGTAATTAAGACAACAGTGCTGCTAATGAGCTGTATGTATTCCCTAATGCAAATCAGATTAAGAATTACAGAGATTATAAACTCCCATGGGGGAACTGTTGTCCAAGTCCCCGTGTAAACATGACTTCTAGAAAGTTCAGATCTCCTATCTGAGACTTCTAAAGAACAATTACCATTACAACATATTACATTAAAGAGTCTTAACTGAAAGGAATAATCATCAATGGCAAATGTAGGTGCAGTGTTCACGAGAGAAAGTCATTACAGCATAAATTCAGAGATTACTGTCCCTCAGAATATTCTTCTTAGCAAAAAACGATTCATCACCAATAGATAACATGAAACAAAATAATACTTTCCAGGTCCTTAATCTGATCTATCCTTGTATCTTTTTCTTAATAAAGAGGCATTCACCCGATTGTATTAAGAGGTAGGATGTCCACCAAAAAAGCCTAGAAAAAAACAGATCAGAGCTGAAAATTTTCCTGAGCCATTATCAAAATGCACTCTGGTTCTTGTCGTTCAGGACTCTTCCACATGTGTGCTTTCAATTCTAATGACTTACTCTACTTCAGTCTGGAAATCACCATGGCACAAATCCCACCCATTAGACAATTTTGGGCAAAGAAGCTGTGAGGCTTAGAGCAAGAAGAAAGCAGCTAAAAATGAGAATTGCCGGCTAAGGAAAGCAAGGTACAGCATGACCTGTCTCAATTCCTAAATAGCCTGTACTCCAGTCTGGAGGATTTGCTGAGTGAGCTCGCAGTGATCTTAGAAGTGATGGCCCTAGGCCATCGCAGTGCAAATGGAAACTGCTACCTGCACTTTCTGTGCTGTACCACATAAGTTCTTAGAATATTTATGAAAGTACCGAATTGTAACTAAATGCTACCCGGGACAATCGTTCTGTCAACAAATGGAACACATGTTTCTGCAGCACTCTGGTAACTGAGTAGGAGTCAGATTACAACCCATCAGCCAGCTGGGAAGCTTAGTTTTCCCTTGTGATTGCGAACCACCAAGTTGTTTTTGGCAAGATACAAATAGCTGTGGCCCTGACAGACATCTAGTCACTGAATTTCCAATTATGGAGAAGTTGCATTTTATAGTTTCAGATCTGAAATATGGACTTCACCTTAATTCCACAGCTATTGCAAAATAACTTGCCTATGAAGTTACAGGCCAATCTTGGCAAAAAATGCTATAGAAGTTCAGAAAAAGTTTGCTAATGCACTTGTATTTGTCTAGCAAAGGATTAAAATGCCTATAGCCAGGGCACATGGATTTCCAGTTTTAGTAAAATGCAATTATTTTACCTCAAAATTGGCTTTTCTTGACTGATTGATACTATTGGTGGATGAGGTGAGAAAGCAAGTTGGAGTCTATTGATACCAAAATTTCGACAGAAAAGAGGTTCTTGGATTTTCTTCCTTTGAATTTGCAACATTAAAATTTTATCCTGTCTTCCTGTCTTCAAAAATCATCTGGCTATACTGACACATTCAGCTTCCACTTAGGTGCCTTCAAAATTCCTTGAACTATGAGTTCATTTCTTGTGTTTTTTGTATTGCAAAAAGAGTTTTCTGTAGAGGTGTATGAGTAGATGGGATAGGCACTTCTTTCTCTGTGCTGCTGAAGTGCCCTTTGTACTCTTCACAATGCTACTTCTTTAGTGTGGTCTCTTTTAAAGGCGCAACATAGTTGGACAATCTCAAATTCCAATCTGATAACAGAAAAGTCAAATTTCTTGAAAGGAAAAACTTCTTTTTGTGATCATGCAGGCCACCTAACATAGCAGAAAGTTTCATACACAACATTTGCTCAGAAATTCATCCAAAGGACTTTAGTAACATCAGATATTAGATCATATATTAAATATATTAAAGAGGGAGCAGTATCTAAATAAATTATTTTTAAATAAATAACAAGGAAAGAGAAAACTTGTGGAAAAAGAATAAGGAAGTAGATTTTTGGGAAAGATATTTACAAGACACAGTTACTTGCATCTTTTAAACTGGGCTACTTAATATGAAATGCTTTACGTCAGTAACCAGATGTCTTTATTAGTGACCACATGATTGCCACCATGTGCTAAATGGGTTACAGCAGATACTCCAAAATTTAGGAAAATCTAGATTCTTTAGTTAGTGCATATGTAACAATTTAAATTTCAAATAGCCAAACCTGGAAAAAAAACCCCAAGAAAATAGGCACAAATCTTGAACCTAATTCATAACTCTCATTTCAAGTCCCATAGCTCCCAGTTACAGAACTCTTGCTTACCTTGGTGACTGTTGCTAAAGTATTCTCAGTCTCAAGTGAAAGCGAAACAATTATCCCTGTGTTACTTCTTCAGATGTGGTATTACAGAATCATAGAACAGTTTGGGTGGGAGGGAACCTTAAGGTCACCTCCTTCAATCCCCTGCAATGTGCAGCGACATCAGCCCATGGGGTAGCTCAGAGGCCCGTCCAATCCTATGACTCTGTGATTCTTGAAAGTGACATGAGTATTATTTCCGTGGTAGGAATATTAACTGAAAGCAGTGGCTCTGAGTCACATCAGCAGATTCACTAGTGCTTTGTAAAGACTTGCACAGAATTTCTATTCGTCTCTAATTTTGATGCAGATTTTCAGATTCTTTCTTCTTAAAAAAAACCCAACACAATGTTCACTATTCTGATTTAAGCATTTTATCAATGGATATAAGAGGATTTTTGGAAACAAGTGTTATCACCACATCCAGGATAATGGAAGTTCCTATGGCACCAAAGGAAGAGTACTGCCACAAGTACAAAATGTCATAGGAGCAGTATTACCTAAAATGACCTACACTAAGCTGATTTTTTTGGATGCTGACTTTGATGATGTCTGCAAGTGATCTAAAGGCATATTTGCAGTTAAAACATACTCACTTCCAAGATCCCATTTACATCACATAGCTCTCCTGAAGCCTGTTTTATTTCAGCTTAGAAATTATTTTTTTCTTCCATATTTGTAGTTCTAATACTCCAACAATATTTGATCATAAAGACCTATACTAACTGCATCTAGCAGAAAAATATCTTGCCCTGGATGCAGAAGGGGTAGAAAAAGCCAAATACAGTCTCTATTGTTTCATTCTTTCCTGAACAAGACATACTCGGAACAAGACTCTTCCTTATTAAAGATTTGCAGCTTGTGTAAATCATCTTGGCTACCCTGGCTTGGCTGCATCTGTGTCAAGCAGTCCATGTACAGCCTAAGCAATAGCAGTATATCATCTCAAAAGAGTGCAGGAAAAGACAGAGGGAGAGAAGCTGACCAGGCATGAGCCACTTCTGAACTGAGAACCAAGTTGGCACATTAGCATGGAACTCTGTTGGGCTGCTCACTCTGGTGAGAAAGTGGCCATAGAGATGTAACTCCAGATAGCTGCTGACATTTTATGACTCTCCTTTGCCTTTTATGGGAGCTGCCATTTATAGCCAAGAAATGGTTCTTATTTTATTCCTTCCCAGTTTCTGGATCTAAACCAGTACTAGAAGCCTGTTCAACAAACCCACATGAGACTTCCCAGTTTAAAGCTGCCACCACCAGCCTGCTGGAGTTTGAAGGTAACAGGCACTGTGGTTTGGCTTTCCACCTTATCTTCCCATCAGCGTTTGTCTTAAGCTTTTATTTATATTGTTCTGTCACAAGTAAAAACATACAGAAACAACTCTTTTATCTTCAGCTCTGTGGTGTGGTTTGGAGTGATTTTGGCAGTTTCATTTATAATCAGACCTGCTTAAGCTGTGAGTAAAACATTCATTTACACCAGCAGATACAGAAATCATGTTTACATATTCAGTTCTGACTTAGTACAACCAATAATTGTAACATACTTTTTGATCCCTAATTGCAAGGTACAATAAGAACATACAGTCTTGCAATCATTATACACACTTATTTTCTTTCTACTTAATAAAAAGTTATTATGATAGCTACAGAGAAATATATCCTAGAATTTTAGCACACAAAAATTGCCTATAAAAACAAAGTTTCTAGGATTTGGTTTCTCAAAGAAAATAGACATAATAATGACAATGTTAGGGCCCCAAGTTTGGTCTCTATTCTCAGATCACCTAAGATATTTAAGTGTTACTGTTGTATTGCATTTCAGTAAGAAATTTGCTCTCCACCTTCCTCTCCATTAGAGTTTCATTTGAAAGAAAAACAAAACACTACTGAAAATAGTTGTTAATTCAGTATTAACATAAGTTCAGCAAACCTCTACACAAATCTCCTAGTACAGAATATGGCTTTCTTTGCTTAAGCTTCTAAATTACATTATATAAAACCTATTATAATTTATATCACCCACCCAAAACCCTGTATAAACCCTAAGATCTGCAAAGTGTAATACAAACCAAAGATAGAAGATTGTAGAGGGAAATAAAATGCCAAACATAAGCTTCACAATTTGCCAAGGAAACTGCAGATAAAAATAAAGCTCAGAGTTTAATACTTGGCTGCAGGAAAGCTTACTTTGCTGAGGACTAGAGTATAGAGTAATTCCCCAAAGAACTCTGGCACTAGGAGACTGAAAGGACTTATGTTATTTAGAAAACAATTTCTTCTGCAGAGAGAATGATTAGCTTTCAAGAGCATATCTGGCTTTCTTTCTTCTTAGTTTTTAGTTAAAATAAAATCCTTTTGACACTAGTCTTTTTGGAGAAGACCCAGAGTGGGTAAAAATGGTTCCATTAAAATAGGACAGCTTTGCAACAGAGATGTCTCCGGGCAGGAGCAACAGTAATCAGATATTTTTGGCTACTTTATGTTCTCTCTGTCTACAGAGGAAAGGATTTTCCCCTGTGAGAGGCTACACCCCAGATAACTCAAGTATATCACTGTTCTCTCAAGATGCCTAGGCCAGCGACAAGTTACAATTCTAGAGCCTATTGCTACTATCAAGTTTCGAGTTTTGCACATTGTACCATACAAGGGAGTATATCCCACCATCTATTTCTACGACTGAAATGCTCTGTTCAAATCTAGTCCCTGAGAGCAAGATTATATTAGTTCTTTGCAGAGCTTATGGCAGTGAAGAAAAATCAGCTCTTAACTGCTTCCCTTGCGCCTATTATTTCTGACTCAGAGTCAGAAGGTTGATGTGTGATCCTATAGCTATGTGGTTTAATCGGAACCTGGGGCTGCTTGCAGTCTTGCTCTCCTCTGCATGCTACCATGTAATTCTCCTGTGCTAGCACTGCTGATTCTGCAATTGTTTGGTGGGGAGAGCCATCTGAGAACCAATCCTGAAAAAAGGGATTCATTTTTGTCTGGCTCAGCCCTCAAAGGAGAGAGAACCATGGCAGCCCCCAGTAGTTCAGCTACAATTGCTGCAATACTGCACCTTTATTTGCATCTCCAGCTTGCCTATCACATCAGACTCTTCTATCTCCTCCTTTAGAATTTCTAACTGGAGCCCTGTGCTTTCTTCCTGCAGCTTTTCATTTAGCTGAAGCTCTTCATAAGCATCCCCCAAGGTATCTTATTCTTCCAATCCCCTACAGTTAACATGGGTGAAATTGCTGACGTGCAGTGACAACTTGTTATAAGCATAGATCAAAAATATCCCCCTTGTTTACTTACCCTGCCTATTTGCAAGACTTGTTTATGCGACAGTCCTTGAGGTACTGGTTATGTCTGTGCTATATACTGTTCAAATACAGAGCAAAAATTTCAGCTGGACACACAGGGCAATAAAATTCCATGTCCTAGATCCAATAGAGCAGTCGCTCAGAGACTGTGTGATGTATCAGTACCAGGACATCCAGCGCTGGTACCTGTTGCCTTTGCCACTACTATCACTGATACATAGAAAAAAAATAAAGTTAAACTAAATTTTAAAAAAAGAGTTGTGAGGTAAGGAGCACTTGTGTTACTTGGGCTGCACATTACTAAATAAACTACCCATTATGCATGCTCACTGTGCCTGCACTTGTGAGGCTCAGCAGAGAGAAACAGGGTTCCGTAATGAAAAGCTCCCCCAATTGCAGCTGCCTTCAGGAGCAGCAGAGCAACCCAAGCCAGCAGGACTTACTACAAAAGAGAGGAAGGATGGTGCTTAAGCTATCATACTGACTAAACCCCACAGACAGCAGCTCTTCCACTCTGTCGTCAGACATGTTTTAACCCTGAGTCTGTTTTCGGCCCGGCTGTAAAAAAGTTATTTGGCTTTGGTGAAAGAGCCCTGAATGTCTCCTGCACACTGCTGACACAGGATGTCTCACTGCTTCCCATGCTATTTCAAATGCAGAAATTCCTCTCAAACACCAAGCTTGCAGGATGAAAATGTCACTCAGCACTACCAGCATGTTTTTTTTCAGGCAAGAAGGTAGGGACAAATCAAAGGCCGTTCCTTCTATCTTTCCTACAGTCCTCAAGCAAGCTGCATACTATAAATCTGGGGCACCTCAAAGTACCTTTATTAACAGGCCCAAACATGATTCCTAGTAACAAAGTCCAGACTGTGTTACTAAAATAAGACAGTAGAAACTAAGTACTCTTTGGACATACTTAGACAGTAGATTGCCAGCACAGGTTCCAAATGACTGGTCCTGATAAGAACAATCCTCCAGCAACTATCCCATGGTGTCTTTGTTCTTCAGGTAGCATAAACTGCAGTTGCTTTTTTAGAGCTCCACCACCCAGGAACCCAGATACCATAACTCTTTTCTGAGAAGCTAATTTCCTAGCCCACCTTGCCACACAAAATCTCCATCTCAAAACTGTACTGCTGCCTGGGAAAGGATTCTTGGATCCCTTAGGCCTGCAGGTTTGTACTGCCTCTTGGATCCCACTGCAGGACACATTTACATGGTTGCTGAAGCCTGGAAAGCAAGAGTGAGCTCTGCTGGAAACACATTAGGTAAAGGTACAGCAAGAGCCTTACTGAGAAGTGAGGAAAACATACAATCCAGGCTGCTCTCCTCCAGAACAGAAAGGTTCTTGAGAAACCTGGCAGTGATGCCGCTCCAGTGTTGTTACTCCTGTTGTCACTTGTCACTCGTCCCTCCTAAGATCCAGAAGGAGAACTGTTGGCAGTGACCACTGAGAATGGATTTGAGGGATTATCCCTGATGGAAGATATACATTGAGGAGGGGGATATGGACTTCATTTACAGCAGGAATAGCTCTGTCCTAAGTCAGGTTAAACCTACACTTTGAAAGAGACACAGTAAGAGCAAGGGAAGACAGTTCAAATTATTCTAGCACACATTTTTCTCACTCACAAAGTCTGTAATCGACATTCCCCCTCCTTTTCAATGTACGAGATGCATGCAGGTATCTAGAGAATAAAAAATTTGACTTTTTAAGACCAACTTATTCCAAGGGCATGTCCTAAGGAAGCAGACTGAAGGAAAGGACTGAGAATTTCCACTGAGGAGCACACCAGGAGGCTAGGAGAGCACTGAAAGTGGTCCTGATGGTCCTGACTCTGGAAAGTAGCATATGACAGCCCATTGTCTCTGTGTTATGCAGCTACGTGCATCCCCACTGCACCAGAGTGAGCAGTTTAAACTTACACCCTTCACCTCATGGCTGCAGCTAGCAGAGGCCACAGGTGCAGCTGGGTCCCGCAGTGCAGCTGACAGGCACGTGCTAACACAGCTTTGCCAGTGCCCACACCCAAATATGTTTCTCAGTCAAGGAATTTTGACAAGATACTCATTGTATGGCATTCATACCTCTTGCAAAATAAAAGATTAAGTTTTCCATGGACACAGAGCACAGCAAAGGTCCTACAGAACAGGACTTTGGATGCTGGTAGGATGCCCTTCACAGTGCCTGTGCATTTAGTGTTTGTAGCCGCTCACAATGATGGCAAATCACAAAGACCCTGAGCACAAACATAACAGCCAAGCAGACAAAGGCCATTATCCACTCTAGCTTTTAGTGTCAGACCTGGCTGTAGTCACGTTGGCCAAGGCTAGTGACAAGCATAAAGAAATTGAACAGCTGGCCTGAGTTCGTCTATATGGAATTAGCCTAAGCACTACAGCCTCTCTCTTTACTTCTGCTAGCAGAGATTGATCTGCATTCAGTGTTCTATATTGTACCTAAGGACATAGCTTCATGCTGGCAGCCTGAGCCTGTGTCACACAAACCACTGCTGCTAGGTTGAAACCAACCTATTGACAACTGTGCCTATAATGTTTGCTTCTTATGTTATCTTATTGGAACAGCTTTGCAGAAACAGAATTCATTTAATAACTCCTTATCAAAGCTTCAAGCTGGATTTTATCTTTCTGCTCTTCTTGCAAAGCATATTGTTTGTGCAAAATTAATCTGACTGTGGACTTCTTTCTGTTTGTCTCTATGCCCATCAAAGCACTTATACTTAATTTCTTTTCCTATATGTATTCAGTCAAGTTTAACTATTTTCTAACTTGGCCAGTAGATATGTTTGTACATCCTATCTCATGGTTAAATGTCAGTTTCATTGTTTTTAATGCAATGTATGATTTATGCGGCCTCTTCACACATGAGTGTTATATGTTGGATATACTAAGTATGTATTTTGGATCTCATAAGTGCAAGTGACTACAATACTCCAATACTCTTTATAAGCTCAACACTCTTGAAGAACCAGTATTAGACACACATTACACTATTCTAATGAAGGAGAAAGAGAGCAGAGTTGGACTTAAAAAAATATCTTTTTTCCTGGAAATGTGTATTTGGCAATGTGAGGATGCTCTTTTCAGTTGAAGGTGACTGAAGATTCACAATAAAAAATGAATAAAATTTATTATCAGAGAAAGGGGGAGAGGTTGCAAGGGAGAAAAGAGACTGATGGCTTTCCATAAAATGTTTCGATTCTTGTTTTGATTTCCTTTAGCCTTTTGTTTTGCTGTTGCCTAAGGAAAACTCTCTGATCGAACACGTCACATCTAATGTCAGATAGAGTTAATCTAATTCTTTGCACGGAATACTGTTAGTTTACCAAAACGATGCATCAAATCCCTAACTACTTCAAAGGCTGTATGCACAAGTTATTATTTCCCTGGAGATAGGACAATCCAAATAAAACATTGTTTCTGCTCCTTGGACCAGAAACAGAAAAGGCTAGTTTTGCAGTAACAGGGCCTCCTAACATTAGGCCTATTTTGTCTGACAGAAATGACTTGAAAGATTGTCAGTTTTATGCCTAAAAATGAGGACTGTAAAAAGATTGAAGAGTATCACCCAGATGCCAATGAAGGATTTTTTTTCTTTTTTTTTAAGATTCCAGTGAATTTTCTGTACTTCTAAGTTTTCTAAATTCCACTAAGAGGAAATGTGATTTTTTTCAGTGTTGCTGTAGAAAATTCCATTCATGAGAATTGGATTGACAGTCTCTGTATCTCACACTATCCAAAAAGAATCTCCCATACACATATTAGCTCATTTACTGTTATGAATTGTAACTGCTTACAGCAGCACAAACAGCTCTGGGGACCATTTGATGTAAATTCTGCAATAGCTTAATTCAGTGCAGCTCCAATGACTTCAGTGCAAATATGTTAGATTTAAATAAACACAAATAAGCAAAATTAGAACTTGGAATCACACTCAGCAAAGTTTTCTCACAGTCAATCCTACTTGCAGAAAGAATTATTTGGTCTTTCCTTTTAAACGTATTTGGCAAGCCTTAAAAAAACCCTTCCTCCCTACAACATGCACACAGGTACTGTCACAATGTTATGTCCCACTTAAAGCGTCTTCTTGGCTTTAAGAAGGAAAGAAAAGATGCAAGTCTGTATTAAAATTATGGTACAGAGTGTAATTTTTGGCATAAAGAGAACTACCTCAGATTGGCATAACTTAAGCTGTATGTCTCTGCAGACAGCAGCATTCAGAGCAGACATGGCTGATTTATCATGCTTTCACCGTGTCATGTATTTATGATCCCACTGGAAAATAGAACTAAAGAAAAAGGAAAGAAGTGCTGAGTCCAGTTACACCTTTAAAATGAGAGCAGGTACAAACATGCTCTGCTTAGAGCTGCGCCAAGAACAGCTCATTGAAATACAGCAGCAAACACATTCACTCCTATTCCAGCCTCCCAATGAACTTTCACCAGCATGCCTATCAGCCACCAGAGCAGCACAGAAAATCAGTACTTGTCAGTAGTATTTTATCCCTCTCTATTTTCAGGTGCATAATTCCTAATCTGAGGAATTTGGGCAGCTGTGTATCTTTGAGGATCCAAATCTAAACTTCAAGTAATTCAACCTGAATCATCAACCACGTATTTGAAAAAAACCTACCCTGTCGGGAGCACATCCTTGCCAAATCCCAATGCCAGATTTGGATTATTCACTTTGCTCTCTGCAATCCACATCCCACAATTCCCTGCAGCAAATAACTAAAATGCTTACACTTCCAAAGAGCTGGCACTTCTAAATGCTGGCGGTAATTCATACCTGAAGTGGCTCCTTACTAGACAGCTGGTGAACTAGTGGAAAATGTCTGGTACTTACAAAAAGCGTGAAGTCTTTCCTCTGAGGATTGCCGGTTACAGTCTTTCACCTTCTGCATGTGTTACCAAGCGCTGGAACAGGGTAGTTGAGTCACCATTCCTGGAGATACTTAGAACATGTGTAGACGTGGTGCTAAGAACAAGATGTGGACATGGTGGACTTAGCTGTTAGGTTTACGGTTGGACTCAGTGATCATAAGGGTCTTTTCCAACCTAAATTATTCTATCTCATGGCTGCATCCAAAGAACTTACAAAGTAGGAGAGATGAGAAGAGTTATTAGACTTACTATAGCTAGTCAAGGCAGCATCTTGCATACTGAGCACTGTGTATCAGCTGCTATTGATGTCATTTTGATCTTTTATTCCTTCTAGGTTAAGTAAAATCAATTTGAAAGCTTCATGGATTAGTCTAACACACAAGATATACCACAGGGAGAAGACAGAGAATAATTCTCTACAAAGTCATGAATGCTGATTTCAGCGAATATTCTGAATCAGGCAGACAATCATTGGTTGCCAGAAAATGTCTTTAACAGTTTTATGGTGTAAATGTCACTGTTCTTCAATATGTTCTTCTTGGATCTAAAATTTTAAAAGGTGAGAAGTCTATCATACATAGATTACGTATTTTGCATCCATCTATTATGTAGCATGTATGTTTCTTTTCCTGTGGTTGTTTTCAGGTTCCATACCTCTGTCTGCTGGAGCCAAATACAGGGAGAGGGGATGCAATGTCATCTTACGGATTTCACGAACAAAAGCACTGAAGTTGTGAGCTCAGGCCTCAGGAAACAAGCTCAAACACCACGAAGTTCAACTGGCAATTTTCTCTCCTGGAAAAGACTTGTTAGTGGAGGAGGAAGACTTAAACTGGTTACTGACAAAGAATGTGGGCATCACCTTTCACAACACTCACATGTATAAGATTAGCTGATTCCAGCCCATCCTCTTAGCTCCTTCCTTGAAGTAGAATCAAAGTGCCCCAACAAATTTCAGCAGGAGTCCTAAAAATATACTGATCTGACAAATGGCAAATAAGGTTATTTTTTGTTTGGTTGTTGGTTGCTGTTTTGGGATTTTTCCTCCAGGTTTCAAGGAGATTCTTGTAAAATGTCTATTTCCTCATGTACAAATACATGATCCAGCCTCATTATATGTATTCCTGAGACTCAAGACAATCATACACATCTTAACCACCTAACTGGAGATTCCCTAGACATATAAGCCTTGCTCAGAGACACAGCAGGCTGCTGCCTTTCAGCAAGCCTTTGCTGTTTTCATTTCCTGAAGGGGCTCTGCTTTGGGCCCTATTTAAAGGAAATCACAGAATACAGGACCAGAAGAAACCTCATCTAGAAGTCTCTCTCCCAGCCCTGAGACTGAATCAGCAGTATGGTTCTCAACACAGTGATTGTGCAGTTTTTCCCCTGAAGGCTGCAGAATGGATAACTACCTCAGCTATTAAATGAGGCCTTGCCTGCATCCAGTCCAAACACCACTTGCTGCATCTCAAGTATTATACACAGATAACACAGGGCATCATTCATTCCTTTCCATTTTGCATTTATCTTGTCTATATTTGATGTCTTTTTTATCTTCCTTCTGACTGCTCTTATCTAGACTAGGGACTGACATTTTTTCTGTCTTGTCTTGTAGATCTTAACTGTTAGCTGGAGTTACCAGCAGGAGGACAGCACTGCATTTTATTGATTGCCATAGTGACAACTTATTTGTGTGCCTGAAGATCTTTATCTTTTAAAAATCGATTTAATTGTCATGGATTTCAAAATTCCTTATGACGATATCATATACCAATAGATATTTTGTCTCTTCACTGGTAAACACATTAATTTCATTTACCACTGAATTGTATTCTTTCACTGTGCTATGAAAAGAAATGATTTGTAAATGCGCAGAACTTTTATTAAATTCTAGTTCCGCAGCTCATCTGACTACAGCAAACCACTGGGTACCGTAAGTATTTTCTATAGTACACGGGAAGAATATGCTACTCCTCTAGTCAGCTACCCTTTCACCCACTGAGAACAACCATAGTCAAGATAATTTGTCTAGTAGCAAAATTAAGAAATAGAAGATTATTTCCCCTCACAAACTCCTTATTCAGTTTTTCCAGTATCTGGTGTTTATCAGTTTTTTTATTAAATAGTTTACCTATATGCTGTCTCCATACCAACAACTGATAAACTACCACAGTCAAAATGGAAAAGCACATCTGTTCAGGAAGTGTGCACAGACAAGAAAATTACTTCAATCATTAATTAACTCCATGACTCCCATCAGAAAGTAATTTCTGACTTTTCAATAGGAAAAATGAAGGTGTATCTGCTCTGCAAATTACTTAGTACCTATGATGCTTAGACCTTGGTGTCCTTTCATAAAAAGTTAAGTGTGGAATACTTCAGGTGTCCATAGTTAAAAATCACCACTACAATGCAGCCTGCATGGACAATTAATAACGAAGTAAATCAGAACAAATTACACACTGACAGTATAAAGCAACACTGGAACAAAGCAAGTGGAAAAAAAAAAAACCGCAAAGCTCTTTGTTTAGCAGATTAATCAGTTTCATCATCCTTGGTAACAAGATCAGGCACTGTAATTAACTGTTAGAAAGCTAATAGTGTAAATAATCCAAGTTAACTGAAACCAGGGTGTGATGTCTGAGTATGTTATTTGTGGAAGGGTGTTAGCTTTCCAAGCCCTCTTCACAAGAACAGAAAACAGGTTAAATATCCTTGTTAGTGAGTTAGTGAGTTAGACATTTTAATCGATCTGTAACTAAAATTCTTTAGAAACACAAAGAGCAAAGGGAAGAGAAAAACACCACATTCAAGTACTACCTTAACAAAGAAAAAAAGAATGAATGAGGCTTCGTACAACTAAGCTGTTTCTGTAACTAACTAAAGCGTTCAAGAGCAAGTGGTCTCGAGTTGGAGACCTGGTCTGTCAAAACTTTGTCTCTAAATGTTTCCCACTCAGGTAAGAGCATTCATAAGAAGTGCTATAGCACTGATCTTTATGCTCCTCTCCATGGAAAGCAGAGGATAGAGGATGAAACAAGTACAGTTCCAAACATAATTTTATACACTGTCATGTAGCATTCACTTTTATGTTTGTCTCTTTCTATTTCCACTCTGACAGTCAGTACATTTCAAAAAAAATACATTCAGATTTCAGCATAGCCAGAGCTTAACTGCTTTCAAAATATCTGAGCTGGTCAGAGCTAACTCTTACATTGTATGAAACACAGATGTGGCCAGTCTGTCGCTTGTGAACAGGCCCCAGCATCTAAAGCCCTCTACAGGCATGTGACACAAACTTCTCTATGGAACTTTGGATCCAAGATACACTGAAGTCTTCATTTTTTTCCAAAAAACAAAAGAAACCTCTCCAAGACACCACTGCATTCAGAGACATTGATGTTTACCCATGCACTACTACAGACTCTGTAATCTTCCATTCTGCGGTCTTCGGGGCTGTAGATAAGGTCCACTCTCAGAATAACCTTGGCAAAACCCTTCCTTCACAACCTCCCCAACCTTTGAATTCTTCCAGTGTCATTCTTCCACCCAGTACTCTGCTCTGGCTTCTAAGATCTCCCAAAATTTCTTGGCCTCTCTATTAGTTTACTGAGTTGACTTACTACCCATACTCAGCAACAGCATAAACCCTTTACAGTGACACTATAGCCACTAATCTGTTTAGCAGACACTTTTAATTTGAGATTAGACAAAATATAACTAACAAAGCACGCATAATTTGAGCAACGAAGGAAAGAGAATAGACTCAGGGTTTGACTTGAGCCTGGTGAAGTTTGACCCAGAATATTTTTAGGAACTGCCTGAAGCTATTCCAGAACCATTAGCAATTATCATTGAGAACTTGTGGAGGAAGGATGAGGCTTTTGATAAAGGGTGAATACAGTGCTTATCTATAAAAATAGAGAGATAGGAGGACCCTAGAAATGACAGAGCACTTAGCCTAACACTTAAGTTCTTGGAAAGACATCAGAACAAACCATTCAGCTCCTATGTAAGCACCTCGTAGATAAGGACACATCAGCAGGGATTTGTCAGTAGCAAATCACTTCAGCCCAAGTTAATTTTCTTTAAGGCAAACAGCAAGCCTAAAATCCGGTGGAGATATGAATGATTGTTGGGTTGTTGCCTTGTTAAGGCTTTCATGCTCTATCACATAACAGTCTCATAGGCAAGCTACATCATCTTAAGACAGGTACAAAATTTGGAAAAAATATTCCGAATGACGAGGTATCAATGAGACATTGTCCAACAGGAAAGTATCAACCTGTGTTATGCAGAACACTGCTCTAGAGCCTCAGCTAGTCAATATTTGTACTTGTGATCTTAAAACCGGTAGAGACTTACTACATCTGCAAACAATGTCAAACTGGAGGGAGCTGTGAGCACTCTGGAAGATGACAACTGAAAGCAATTGAGACAGAAATGAATAACTGAGTCTCTGGCCCTGTTTTCTATGATTGTATTTTCCTTCATATCTAAACCTTATGCAAAACACAAGCTTTAATCCCCTAATATGACACGTCCTAAGGCTTCCCCTTACCCATGTTGTGCTTTCATTCAATTCCTTTTGGCCAAATCCAGACAGTTGTCTGTCTCCTCAGGCTGTCACACTTGATACTCGACTGCAAGTTCCTTTCGAGCAGGGCTGCTTTTCACTGTATTTGCACATCCCAAAACTTTGCTGTGGTTTCTAGAAGTTTACATGTTACAAATCAGTTAAAAGAAAAGAAAAAAAACCAACATAAACCAGGCAGGCCTCTTCTTTGTCAAAAGTGATGATTGTTGTTTTCAGCATTGAAGTATTCTGAATGTTTTGAACAGAACAGCATACTGGACAGGAATTGAATTTAAATTTGCATCCACTTTTAATTGCTTTCTTTTCATGCAATATCTAAGGAAGAAGTATTCAACTCTGGTATGTACTAATAGCGCATGTACTGAGGGGTGACGTGGAAAACGAAGTGAAGTCTATGTAAAATTAAATCATTCCATACAAGGACACCAGAGCCTAAGGGATGGAATTGTCAGCCCTAAATGACACAGCAGCTAGCTTCTGCAGTGTCTGATCTTGCAAACATTGAACACACATGCTCAGCTTGACTATGAATAATCCTATTCAGTTGAATGGAATTACTTATAGTAGTAAAGTCTGTGCATAAGCACTCACAGATTGGGATTTAGAACAGGCCATTCGGAAAAAAAAAAGGAAGAAACCAGATGTCTCCTGTGCTACAGAGAGGTTTCAGACCAGCAGATCTGCTCAGAGCCCAGTCCAGAAAGGCTAGAACTTTCTGTAAACACCTACATTGGAGTCTTCTAAGCAAACAGATGGGGTGGAGCTCCCATGTATCAGAGGCACTCCTGTACCTACCCAAGCACCTTCACAGTGTCTGTAGTGCTTCTGGATCTAAGGTGGCAATAAAGGGCACTCTCAAATTGTCACCTGTGGCCTTTTCACTCAGTTCAGAGAAACTGAATCACATATTATATTTTCATTGACGGTGAAATACAAGCCAAGAATAAAATCACACAAGCTTTTACACACTGCCCTCACCCCACCACACTGGTATTTTCCAAACTCTCAGACAAATGAATACATGTTCTCCACAGCCTTTGAAGGGCCAGTCTCCATCCTGCAATGCATCTCCTCTTTACTATCTCTGTTATCCTTTAGATCTGACTTTGGTTTGCTTAATAGATTTTAAATGCTTTTTTTTTTATTTAGGGAATAAAGCAATTCACTGGATCCTAAAAGGTATTTAGGCCACAACACAAAAATAAATTATCTGTGGAGGATTTAAAATAGGCCTGTACTCTCTATTCTGTAATGCTTTATGATTTAGTCACTGGAATGGAGAAGGGATGATGCCATAGTCGAAGCATAGGACTGACACTTAAGAGACAGGGGCTTTATTGTTGACTGTTAGAAATATGCTCTGTGATTCTAAGCACGTTATCCAAATTCTTTGGCTGAATTTCCATCAGCGATCCATCATATACAATCAGAATCCTCAGACTGGATACTTAGATACCTTGCACTCTTCATTCTGGAAATCTAGAAGGTTTCCTTTCCAATACCTCATATGCTGCCTTCCCTGTAAGTGACATTTTCAAAGGAAGTGAGAGGTGGGGGAAATTAGTTCAGAAATCAGAGCATTCAAGTTGTAAACCAGGGTTGGATTTCAAATCCTAAGGCTTAATTCATTAATGAAAACATCTAACAGTAAAGTGTTCTGGACACAATGTGTTATTTCTTACATTTTTCTCTCTTGAGTTTGCTTGCTCCAAAAACCATGTTCACCTAGCAGTCCCTGTAAGGTCAACCTGAAGGTGTTGTAGTTATGGCAGGGTTAGAACCGAAATAGCCCCACCAGGAAAGTGCTTTACAGCAGACTACCTTTGACTTCAGCATGGGAACATAATACCAACAACCCCTTTTAGGCCGACACTTCTGCCTCGTGTAACAGGAAGTGGCATGTACACAGCTCACACGGAGCTCCTCTCTCGCACCGGTTCCTCTAAAGGGGAGGCACGGCAGAGCACAAAGCAGGAGCCAAAGAGCTTTTATCCAGGTTAGCTATCCACCCGCCTCTGTAAGGCAGCAGGACACAAGAGCAGGGCTGAGCTGACGGCAGCGGTGCCCCATGTCCTCCTTTGAAAGGCGCAGGGCACCGATGCAGAACTGACTGCAGGGCAGTGGTGCAGCAGAGGAGGAACCAAGATGTTGTGTACGCAATTACAATTAATCCCTCCTGGCATAGCCACATGCTGTTCAGACGTCAGTGGCAGAAGTTCAGTTTTTCTTTTAGAGCTGGTTTTGCAGAGGTGGGCTAGAATAAGCTGTACAAGCTGAAACACAGCTTTGCTGTCGTAAACGGTGGCCACAATGGGGAACTGTTCTGAACTTTATTGGCACAGTAAACTGAGTAGCACCTCCTCCAGAGAGACAGAAACTGCGTGCAGGGGCTATTGTCAGGCTATCTGGTTATCATTTCTGCTTTCTCCACCTGAACAAAACCAGAGGTGTTAGTCAGCATAGACATGTTGAATTATTCTCACCAGTGATTTTGTCAGTAATAAATCCTGATGACTTCAAATTTAGATTTCTTCTATTTTTCACTCAGACAAAAATATTAGAAAGTCCTCACTGCTTGTATTTTATTTCAAAGTTGTCTGAAAATATATTTTTGAGAAGGGATGATCAGTAAATACTCATTTATCAGGATTATTCTGCACTAAAAAGTGGGTTTAAATTTGATCACTCTCCTTTCATAATGAAAAATTTGTAAAAAAGTCCTTATGTGAACAGACATGTACACATCCTTATGATATCCTGTTAGTGCACTGTTTCATAAGATCATATTGTCATGTGACAACAGGCCCATTTGTATCACAGGCTTCTTTTGAACAGAGAATGTGGTTCAGCAGTTTGGACTTCTATCTCATGGGTGGGTGTTTGTCAGAGAAAAGATACTGATGGGCCTAGTTAAGCAAGTGGACAGAGAAGTCATGGAATAATACTGAGGTGCACAGCCAACACAATTTGGTTCTTTCATAAGAACAGAGATAAGAATATAAAAGAAGTTCCTTTGTTTTCACTACACAGATCAACCCTGCTAGCCTCAGGCAAGTGAGAGCAGCTACATCCATGCCCTGTCCAACAGCAGGGAAGTGGACTACAACCTGCAATTCTTGGTACAGCTGCACTGAGCTGAATTTATCCCAAAACTATTGTTTGAGAACTTGCCGAATTCAAGTAGAGGTGGTCATAGACCACAACTTTACGGAAATGAACTACTTCCAGCATGGCACATGCTTGATTTCTGACTGTGGGCTTTCTTTCTTTCAGTCAGTATCAAGGCATGGGTCCAGTACCGAAAGGGGAGTTTTCAGCTGCCAACATCAATACAACCCTTAGTACAGGAAGGAGGAGGAGGTACCCACACAAAAGAGTTCGTAATGGCAGTGGCTTCTTATCCTGGGTGCTTTGCTAAGCAGAGGCACCTCCAGGGCTTTGACAGGTGTGAAACACCCCTGAGCTAACTTTGAATGGGACACCAGGTACAAAATGTCAGGGACTGTAATGCCAAGAAAGCTTAGGGTAGCATACAGGAACCCCACAATGCCCACTCGAGGCTGTCCAAAATCCTGGAGCTGTTGAGAAGTGTCTGCTCTCAGGGCAGAGAGGAGGTGCCACATAAGCAAGAATCTGAGTTAACGTTGCAACAAAGATATGTAATTTACATTTCCTGGTATTTCATATTTGTGTAGAGTATCTGTGTTTTCTTCACTGCCGTGTCACCTGCTAGTTCTATGGTTTCAGCCACAGTAGTTTCATACAGCTGAAATGTTTTTCCTGGCCACAAAAGTTTTGCCTTGCCCAGATAGAAATCCCCTCAAATGTTTATCTTGATCACTTAGAATGTTGGCCCAAGAAACAGAAATGAAAAATTGCAACTAATGGAGCAAACAAGCAGAGAGGACTGAAAAAGGAAACTGGAAAACAGAGATCTAAAGAACATAATAGTGAGCTACCTTCAAAGATATCAGAAGAATAGTTTCAGCGGTGAGAATAGGAAGGTGTAGTGTGTGACTATTTACTTTTGTTTACATTAATAGAGGAGAGCCAGAGCAATTCAACAGGAGGCATTATTACTGCTTGTGTGTAGTAACAGCACACCTGAAACTACCAGTTAGGAGTTTTAACTTTACCAGGCTCAGTTCTTACCTGAAGAATTGTCCTCATCCATCCCCTTGAGTTCCCTTTGCTAGCACCCAGCAGACTGCCATTTTGGCACCTCTCACATCATTTGACAGCATGTTCATGACTCCACAATGGGTGTGAAAAGTCAAGCTCATTGTTTTTAAATGCACTAAAACAAATGCCAGAAAAGTCAACTGTAGGATATTTACATGCTTATTTTAAAAAGCAAGGATTGGGCACTAGACAGCTAAGATCTATTTAGTCACTTGTCTAAACCAATATGATTTCCTTGAAATTTGGACAGATGCATGACACAGTCAGTTATTGCAGCTCAACAAACAGCTGGCAATTACTTTAACCGCAGCAAAGCATCCACTCTGTATCAAGAGATCCCAGATGACAGAGCAACCCAGACTGATGGAGCCCACAGGCTTCCAACTGTGGCACAAGATCAGGAGAACTGAGTATAGTGCCTGACTGTAAGGACTAAAGACCTTTAATGGTCTTCTCAATGCCAGGCCTCATACAGATACTTCAGACTGTAGTTCTACTGCCGCAGAGGAACTGAGCACCTGCCTTTCTAGATCTAGGCTTTCACAACTGCCTTGTTTCCCAGATCTTAGTTAGACAGGACCTTGGCTCCCTTGTTAGAGTTGAATTTAAAGAAAGATTAATTGGGCAAGGTGATACAAGTAGGTAAAATGTTGGCTGATTTAAAAAAAAAAAAAAAAGAAATAGGTAAAGTAGACATTTCTGTTACCTCACAGCAAAAGAACCAAGAAAATGCTGAAGCAAACTGCAAGACGATAAATTCAGAGCTGATAAGAAAGTTGTTATACATATATATGCAATAAAAAAAATTCAGCCAAACCCAACAGTCAGACAGTGTCACTGAAGATACAAGTTAGACAAGACTCTACCAGGGCTTACACATTTATAAAAGAGAGTTATGGTAACCACTTTTTCAAAGGGGACGACAACTAACTACATGCTCCCAGGCTCAGTATTTGGAGACTGCATTGCAACGAGAGGCTCCTTTGAGGACCAGAATCTCACACATACTAATTAAAAGCAAAATATGCCTTCCCCTAGAGTATCCCGTACTGACCACTGCTGGAGAAGAAGAACTGTCATGTTGAAACAGATCTGGAAATGGATCAAGTCCCATGACTAGTCTCAAGGTACTGTACAGGTCCATGGTCAGGCAGTGAGGGGCTGCAGGGAGCTGGAGACTAACTCTGCAGTGGCATCACTGTGCCAGGAACTGACAGCCCCAGGCTAGGCTGAAATGGGGGCTTGAGCCAGGGTAAGTAAAATCCCTTGGGGAAGCTGGGTGTGGCCATTAGTGCCCTCAATGTCCAAACAACTTATGGGAAAAATTTTTTTTAATTATTCCCTGTTGCTAAATATTTTTTCTATGACCAACTCAAATGTGGTTTCCCAAATTACAATCAAAAATAAATATTCATCAACTTTTATGAATAATATCTCTACCTGTTCAAAGGGTGGAAGCATTGGAGTGGGAAAAGCAGACAGACCCAAATTCTGCTCCTGGTCCTGCTAATAACCTGCAGAAGGGAGGTTGCTTGCCCTCAATTTTACCATGTTAGAGTGGAGGACAGTGAAACAGTCCACAGCTGCAAGCAATAGTCTTTACACATGGCCACAAGAAATGGGATAATTTTGCATCAAGCCATTTTGGAAACATTCAGAATTGAGGTTGAAAGAGTTGTTTTGTTTGCTAATATATGCTATATACTGGGGCTATTTTCTAGCTAATTCATACCCAGGCTCTGTTAGTTGCCAAGACTCCAAACAATACAATTCTGGGAAAGAGAGAACTATCTCCTCAATACATTTGTAATCTTTTAAGACTACGTAGAACAGTTTATCTGTATCTAGATGACATTGCTAAGGCCAATATAACAAGTGTATCTAGAACTGGATCTGTGCAAGCAGTACCCCTAGCAAAGAAAGATTAAAGGTGAAAATATGGTCAAAGTACTCAAAGTACAAGACATTGTTTTGGTTTGGTTTTAATCACGTAACTCCACAATTTAGTACAATTATGTCCTTCCACATACTGAGTGCTGTTATCTTAGGGGTCAAGCAGTAATCAAAGAGAATCTCTGCTCTGCTGATTTAAGAGCTGTTTTTTTCAGATACATTATTTACAGACTGTCGTAAGTTTTACATTGGTCATAAGAATAGATGTTGTCACTGTTCCAAGAATTTAATAAACACACCTAACCATCAAACAACCAAAGCAGAAAAAAAATTCTTGAAGTACTGCTTACATCTGTAGCTGACAAGATAATTATAGGCAGCTTTTCTGAATAAATAACCTAAAACTTTAAAATAATTTTCCAAGTGAAATCAGATAAAAAGACAGAAGTGCCACTTGGGCATGAGAACCTGTCGGTGCTCCCCACAGACATACAGCATTAGGAAAAAAATTTAGATGAGAAAAATTGAAAGGGTCTAGTCCAGTTTCACTGATGTTAATAACAGCCTTTCCATTGACTCCACAGGGCTAATATGGCCAAAGACAGCAGTTAGCAAGAAGGCCTGTAAAATGAAAGCACTAGATTAAGGATATGAAGAATAAGGGCAGATTGGGTTGGAATCATAATGAAGTCAGGATAAGGTTGGACTTTCACAAATAAAGTATTGAACTGATTGCAGAGAGGGTCTCTTATATTTCACAGCCAAAAAGATGATCATTAACTTAATTTACATCTTTCTTCTAAATCAAATTATGGGGGATATGCAACACTGTTGACTATTAACCTCTTAGAAAGGTCTAAACTCCAATTGTCCCAAGTACCTTCACCACCTATTGGCCTGGAATTTTATCATAAATACTAGAAGCAATAATCCCTATTGAAACTGTGCTATCATGATATCAAGAGGCTGGCTTGCATGGATATTTGGTCACTGTCTGCCAGGGAGGTATTCAGAAAGCAATTAAAGCTGTCTGGCTGTGCTGACATTTTACTCAGTGTTCACCAAGTCTTTAATTTCTGTAAGTGTACATTAGAATTTGAGCTGCTGAGAGGGAAAGGAAGGAAAAAAGATCAGTCCCTGAAGTCTCTTCTGTATCAGGTTGAAATTTTTGTTTAAAATCAAGTCTGATCAGCTCCCTAACATGGGTAAAAGTCCTGTGTAAGAGGCCATGTCACTCTCCATTCGAATGGCCAGAAGCCATCGTTTCCACAAGAAACAAAAGCAACTAAAAGCTTTAAATCCTATCCCATTGTAGGGACACAATTGAATTCTCTTGCCAACATGAGGACAGAGTATACATAGTCACTGCATAGGACTGACAGTCTGTGTGGGAATTACTGGAGTCTAGCTGCAAGATTTCCATATACAGACATTTCCTGCCACGAGAATGTTACAGTACTAAGTCAGCATCCAAAGTAATCTAAAGAACAAAAGGAAAGCCTCTAAAACAGTGAGAAGGAAAAAAAATATACACAAAGATCACTTCACATATTCAATACAGGCATTTAAAGTGGAGGATATCAAGGTCGTAATTGTGCAGCCTTTTTTCAGGCACATCAATAGGAGTGTGTTTTTAAAGTAAAGCCTGAGGCAATATCCGACCTTTTTCAATTTTATTTTCTTTTTCCTTTGGATTGATGGTCATGAGATGCTGCCCAAGAACAGAACTATAGGACATACCAAACTCAAACACACATTTGCAATTGAGTATTATCTGTGTTTCAAAGTATGGTCCCAAAGAAACTACATTAATATCAGTACAAGAGACAAATGATTCTTGGGTCCATAGTCTAATAGTATAAAAATAATCTAATCTTGCTATAAACAAAGCGAAGAGAGTTTAATTAATCAGCCATTACATCAGCCATGTTTTAAGTGAACACAGCAATTCTCATGGAGGTTTGATGGCCTTCCAAACTGTTAAATTAATTTTGTGGTGACAAGCGAACTAATACAGGTAACGCTCTGAAGCAACCCTGTCCACCTACCTCCCAAGAAATCTTGTTTAGTACAGAGAATGGAGGTGTAGGCTGTGACTGTATCAGCTCCAAAATCCAGCTCATCCTTGTGACCTTGAATCCTGTTGCTCAAGACATGGAGAGAAACAAGATTTCCCAAGAATTGTCATGATGGAAAGCATCTCCTTCTTCAACAAGCAGTTTAGGCTAAATACTTTTGTGTCTCTGCATACACAGACATCTGAGAGGTAAGCAGCCATGTCAACTCCCCTCCTACATTGCTTCAGATCAATCCCACTAGAAAGACAAGAACTATTAGGTCTGCAGTGATTTTCCAGTGTTCTCTCACTTTCCTTTTCCCATGTCTAATGACCTACAATTACTTGACATATAATTTAAAAAAAACAAAAATACAACCCCCCCCAAAACCAAACAAAAAACAAACAAACAAACAAACAAACCAAGCCCCATAATAAATTACACTAAAGCATTTGTTTTCCTATGTACCCAGGTGGTATACCTGTGCAGGGAAGCAGACTGTCCCAAACCTAGCTCCGATGTTATTATACAGCACTATTATAACACTTAGTAGCTGTTCCATACACTTACTGTATCTCACTGCTACTATTACTGATTGATGCTTCTTAGTATTAATTACAGTGTTATCAGAACAGCTCTTAAAAGCGATGTAGCAGGCACCTGAAAATACCTGTGAGCTCACTGCAAGTGTTGTACATTGATACCTATTTTGCCTGAGCACTCGCTTGAATAAATGAATGAACTCTTGCTTCTTACAATGTGTTCTTAGAAAAACTTGGTTTTTACTGAATTTTCTGTTTTCAGCTTCTCCTAGAAGAAAGAAGCTTTGAAAATCATATTAAAACAATCACACCATGCAAGGAAATAGGCACCTCTCCAGCTAAGAGTGCTGGGCTGGGCTTGGTGCCCCCGTCTTGGGCTGCCTCATGCAGAGTGTGTGATTTATGCACGTGTAACATCTCCCTCTACTGGCTAAAACCGTAGGAATACTTCAATTTCCAAGCAGAAAGGTTTTACCTGGAGTGAGAATCCCCGTATCAGGTCACCTCTCATCCTCTAGTTTTTACACACTTGTAATCTCTCTCTGTAACCCTAAAGCAGACAAGGTTTTCGTGGTGGATCGGGTGGTGATGAGCGGGGCACAGATCAGCTGAAACCCAAAACCCTTGATGCTAAATGCCTTAGTGAGATGCTGAAGGCTTCAAATGCTTTGAGGACAAGGAGACTTAAGCAAGTGCAGTAGGGCCTTTCCTGGGAACCCAGGACTAAAGAGGACTTTGCAACTACAGTTGCTTTGCAGCAGCTTTCATCTTGGACTCTGAACAACGTCTGATTTAGCAATATTTATTATTAAATGGTTTTGAAAACTGTGATCCTAATGGTGAATCTTAAGTCTCTTAAGTAAAAAACAGAGTCCATTAAATATGGATGCTTTACCAAACCTCAGTTCTTCACTCTTTGATGACCACTGAAGCCATAATTCAGTGTTATTGTGTGCCCCACACTAACAGCATTTTTGTATCTGTGTTGTCTTTAAATGCTCAATAGCTGACAGAACTGATGAAAAATTATCTTAATACATTCTGAGAACAAGAAAGGCTCAGCTATGAACACACTCCAGATGGAAAGGCATGGCAGGGATACTCTATCAGGAGAATTTCAGCACACAGCACCTATGCACACATTCTGTTTCCAGCAGTGCATTCCATGCTTCCCCACACCCCCTAGAACTAATAGTTTTAACAGGCCCTTTGGGCTACAACTAGTAGTATACAGCTAGAATTAGTAGGGTACGGTTCCCATATACCCCAACACCAAATGACATTAAGGTGAGATAAAAACATTCTAAAGTTAACCTTCTCTATTTGAAGCTGCTGTCAGAGCTGCCCATATAGATCTCCTGTACTCAAGAAAAACTGAAAAGATTATACATCCCATTAAAAATGGAGAATTCACTTCACACCAACCCTTCTAAAATGTGGCCTACACTATATATTCTTGATGTATGGGCTACAGACACTAATATTTTTCCTGCTATGAGATTGTAAAGTTCAACAAATAACTCAAAAACTATTTCTATTATAATTCACACAATTTTAAATAAGGTAAATAAAAGAAAAATTAAGTTATTCATAGCAAGAAAGAATTATATGCTTTCCTTTCTCCATCTTTTAAAAGGCTTTTTAATTCACCATTTCTTCCCTTTTATTTCCCTTCTTCTTTTGTTTGATAAGCTTTTTCTAAATTTCCCTTCTCTGCATCCTGCATGCAGGGCGAAACCATTCATGCAGAATTCATCAGAGGAAAACAAACATAATATCTCACTCCCATATTCCCAAGAGGGAATTAACTGAAATTACCAGTTCTTGGGAAATCGGCATAGACAAAAAGCAGGAGAAATTACCATAGCCAAGTTGTCAGGGAAACTGTTAGCACACTGGTAGCTCAGGAAAATGGGCTATTTGAAACACTTTCTACTAAGTACCCAAGCAAACTATAGGGTCATCTGTGGGGTTTGGAGGCGCACAAAGCCTGAAAGCATTATTGCCTTTGAAAGGCTTAGTAACTCCTGGCTATTGTGAGGGAGTGCCCTGCAGAATGGACGCTTGCTAGCTTTTCAGCACAGACATAGAGTTCTATGAATAGCACTTGGCTAATTCCCCCTTTGTGGAAGTCTTTAGGAAGCTTTTCATTGTACAGCCCATTCTATAGAACTCTTAAAGCCAAAAGATAAGAGTTTTCTGAGGAAATTGTCCAATTCTAAGTGGGCTTTTAAAAAATTGTTTGTGCCCAGCCCTGTTACATTTCCTTTGCTGCTCAAGGGGCAACAATTATCACAGCGAGCAGGAGACAGACTTTTGTGATAGAACTTCATCGCTTTTAGTCCTGCATGAGAACATGAAAGGGCAGCACTCTGCCGATTCCAAGCGCCCAGGCAGCTTCTGTAAGCTGCAGCTAAGTCACAGAGCTAACGTGCAGCTCGAAGGTGTGATGATCAGTGCAACACTCCCCTGAGCTCTCTGTCAGGGAAGGCTGCAGACTGTAACACGACCTGAACTTGGGGCACGCTGGGAACCTTCTGCCAGGGTGAGAGACTGGCTCCAGCAGCCCTCCCTACACGGACGCACTCAAACCGAAATGATGTCTTGCCTTTCTGTGCCACTACAAACACACGCAACTACAACTACGGCTGGGAGAGCAGAAAACGAGAGTTAGAGTAGCGGGGTTTGTGCTATAACTGCCCTTGAAGTAGTACTTTTGTGAGGAGAGTAATGAAGATAAAAAGAGAAAAAGCAACGTGCCTATGCCAACCAATCTTTCAAGTTGACCTTGTTATGAACAAGTGACCAGTGAGAGCAAGTACATTAACTGTGGGCCAGGGCAGAGGGACAAGAAATCCGAGGCTTTAGCCTGACCCAGGACTGCAGTGGATATGTAACAAATCAATAAATAAATGTCTTTTATATCACATGAGGAGATGCCTCATGGTTAAAGGTGTGGAGCTCTCACATACCTAACATCATATTCCAGAAGCTTAAACAGCCAGTAGCAGATTTCACATTATCATTGCTTTCACATGGATCAGACAAAAAGAACCCTGGTCAAAAATACACGAGGCAGTCTGGGTTATTCTAAACATAATCTGTGCAAGGTGGGGGGGGGGGGGGGAACATCAAGAGAAAAACTTGCTGACAACAATAGCAGGTTAGCATCAGAGTAAAAGCTGAGATTTGGGGGGGCCATCCCAAGGTTTTTCTCCCCATTTCCCCTCTCTCAGAAATACTGCCTACGCTATACAGCCTTAAATATATCAATAGCTATTTGATTACAAATTTTGAGACCTGCTAAAGACAAATTTTTGTGACCTGATTTTACCTTTTATCTCACAGGTTATGGGAAGTTTCCTGCGTGGCTTGCTCATAGAGTATTAAAGTATTCCTCCTTCTCTGATTACTCAATTTGCCTGCTTGAGCTACAGACCTACCAGCCCTGGAGATCCATCTAACTTGTACCTACTTATCCTCCCCAGAAGTGCTTGCCATCTCTGGCTCCCTTTCACCTTAGAGCGTGAGGATGTGCACGCACATATACAAGGTGTGTTAAGAGGTTAAAAGGGTGAATTTGTGCTGGGAGCATCATGTAGATGATTGGAGGCTCAGCTTGGCACAAGAAAAAAGACCAAGGCATGCCAGAATTTGCAGAGACATATTCCTTAAGTTGCTTGAACTGTACTTGGCTCTCAGACTCCTAGCAGATACCACAAGACTGAAGGTCACCGTGTTCATACAGAGAATTTTTGAGCATGTGAGTGCACATGCCATTGATTCAGTGCACATCTGAGGCCCTGCCATCAAGGGCATTTTGCCGTATGCATTCCTTATTATACAGGGCTTCCCCTTCCCCTGACAAGGAGCAGCCATTACATTCAGATAATTCATTTCACTGGCTATAAACCTCCAGAGCAGAGCAGAGCAGAGCAGCCTAGCCTGCAGTTTTGCCTTTCTCTGCTGTGAGGAAAAATATTCATTGTAGTTCTCCAGGTTAACCAAGCACATATTGGAAAAGTACTGGGGCTGAAGAGGCATGGGAAAAAGAGTGAAATCCAAGCCTGTAGCCCCAAGGGCAAGAAGGGATTGCACAGCAGTGTCTGGACAGCCTGCCCGCAACACTTGGCTCTTTGCAGCAGTGATTACACTCACCTTCCTTATAAACTAACCTGCTTAAACCACCCATGCCAAGCCTTGGAAGAAGAGCCAGCAGACACCTGCAGCAAAGTCCCACTTCTATGAAAATTGCCCTCCTGCAAAAAATTGGGAAGGATACTCTTGCAGAGACTGGGACTCTGATTCAATTCAATTCACAGCTCAGCAATCAATTTCCACAGCAAGACAGAGAAAGGCACTCTGTGCCTCAACAACCAGTGTATAACAGGGAAACAGTGCAGCCTTTCTCCCAAAGACACCTTTTACTGGTCTGCAGAGCTTAACTCTAAGGTTACTGATACACAGTATAATCTAGAAGGACTTTGAAGCATCTGAACTAGCTCTTGAGATTAACTTTAGGAGTGGAAGACAGTCACATTAACAGTATTTTGGATCAGTTAGCCCTGATAAAAAGCAGAGTCTGTCCTATAAGATGCCAGCTAGGTACCTTTCTCTCTCTACCAGTAATCTCAACACCCTTGAGAGGAGAAAGAAGCAGGCAAATGTCCCCGGCACAGGGTCACAAGGCAAAGATAATGCTGATGCTCCTCAAATCTCTTGGTGAATGATCCCTCTGGCAAATGTAACTCCCTTTCTCTCACTGAAAATTCTGTTTTCACTGAAAACTCTGTTCACTGAAAACTCTGTAAACAGCAACTCTGTTCTGGGACTTCTCTAGAGAAAGAAAAAACATTGCCATATGGAGTTGAGGAGAGGGTGAATAAAAAGAGAAGCATAGGGTCCTTGGAGAACAGAGGTTGTGCAAATAACACAAGTCGTGGTTGAGAAGAGAAACATGGCAGGTGAGATAGGGAAAGGAGGAGTACAGCATTTCAAAAAGATCACAATAACAGACAAAAATGTTAGCATTGGTATATAGTAACACTTAATACAACATGTATATTGCAAAACCCCTACACCATCACAAATAGCATCACAGCATGGCATCAGGCCATGTACACACACTAACACTTTGGAATCTCATTCCCATTAGCTTTCATAGGAATTATGCATCTGACTAGGTAACTTTTTACCTCCATGCATACCCCATGAGCCTGCACTGAAGTACAGATTAATTGGGACAGTGTCTGTCCAGAGGATGCTAGGTATGGGGAAAAAAGAGCATCAGTGCATCTGGGAGCTGCTAGCTCCAAACTCCTGCTGTGTCTCAAACATACGATAGCTTTCAAAGTTGGTTTTGTCTTTTCTGCAGGCCTATTCCCTAATGGTATCACCAACTGCATGTTCCAGCTTGCATTAAGCAGCACCCTATTCACAAGAAGTAATTTTGCAAGAAATTGAGGTGGTTTCAGCATATTTCAAGGTATTAAAATCGGTTTAGCAAGTATCAAACACTGAGGTAAAGTAGATAATAGGCATTAATCACCCAAGTAAATCCATTAGTCAGTTGCACTGCATTCATGGCTGTTCCTGCACCTACAGTATCGATGAAGTCAGAATGAAACATCAGCCTTCTCCAACTTGCTATAGCAAATTCATGTTCCTTGAACGAAATAAAAAATTTCAGCCCCATGATCTCCTCCTTTATTTTTGCTAATTACTTTGGTACAGAGATTTCAAAACCATTTTTATGCCTCAATAAAAATGTAATGGCTCATCTAGCCTGCAGAGGCATAATTAGTACAAATATATTTGCAATGCAGATAATGATTCTGAATAGCATGTTTCCACGGGCAAAAGCTAAAAGGAGAAAGCAAACTGAGGACTGTCACCTGACTGCCAGTTTTCTAAAACAATGCTCCTTCCAAGAAGATCAACACCACTGCCTAAAAGCTAATGTGCCTAAAAGTATGTGTCTCAGGCACCACTTAATATTTGATCTTTCCTCATATTATCAGTTGAAGTCGTGTATTTCCAGAGAGTTGGGGTTTTTTTCCTATCTTGTCAATTTTGCTGTAAGCAAAGACCATTAGATAAAGGATTGCTAAATAAACATCTTTCACTCTGGAAAGGCAAATTGCAGTCAGCTGTTCACCACTATGGAAACAGTTGTTCAATACTTGTGCATATTTAATGCATAGCATATCTAGATTGATAGATAGACACCTCCACAAAATGAGATGTGGATTTATATGTTTGTAATTAATTTACATATACAAGTGGATTTATCAATGCCATTCTGTGCTACTGCAGGCAGTCTCCTTAGTTTCCTAAAATGACAAAGAAAGTTCCATACATGGAAAATAGATCCATGTTCTTAAAATTCCCTATTTAAACTAACCCTGTACATGAAATGCAAGAGGTAAAGCTGAGGAAGAAGGAAAGACCAAATTAAAACAAAAAATATTGCTTTTCCTTTTTTAAGTTATGGGAGGAAAAAAACCCTACAAAATATGGAAAACAGACTAATCTTAATGAAGAAAGTGTTCTGGAAGTTTAAATTTCTACTTATAATTAAAATGTAGAGGATGAAGGGATTCTGAGGGGTCAGGACGGGTATTTCTATCAAGCCAGTTAATGTCAGTTTGCATTTCTCTTAGTCACAATGTCCAGAAAGATTTTACCTGAAAAAGACCACAGCAACCATCTGAAGAACAGCTTGTCTCTGCTGCAGAGACCTGATGCACAGTTGCCGACAGCACTGCATGTATGTACCTCAGCACACACCAATTCAGAAGGCAAATGTTGCCTTTTCTGCTCCAAGTGGTCAAAGATAAGAACATCAGAAAAGCAAACTCTCGTGTAATACCTTTGCCCTTGATGAGCAGCTGGAAGTTTGAGGCGCTTCCAGAGCTCCCTTCTCCTGTGAGGTGAAATCAGAGCTCAGGAGACAGGAGACCCATCATGTCCATCACTGTCTAGCAAACAGACATGAGCCCATTTCCTGACACCGCACACAGCTGGCCTGTTGCAAAGCCCCCCAGCACCACACCTCTGCCAACCACCTGCCTTGGAGCCGTGGCCTTGGGGGCACTAGGACACAGGAAGTGGGGAGCAGCAGTTTGCATTGCTTCCACATGGCCCTCATCTGCCCCCACCTGATCCTGCAGCACCCCTCACCAGTGCTGGCCAATTGCACCAGGGCAGCACTGGGAACCACACTGGGGCCTGGCCCGAGTTACACATAACCATCTGCAGCCAGCCTATTTTCCTGACAAATCAGTCTTCTGATCCTACCCACGACTCTGCCCCACACACTGCTGTAGCAGCACAACTTCTAGGGGCATCTAGGGAGTGTGGAAAAAAGAAGGAACACAGGAAAATGCCTGAAAACAGGAGGTACTTAGGCCATCCCCATTGTCAAAATAAGTAACATTGTAAGTAATTAGTTTAAAGCCCCTTCTCGAGGATTTAACACATCTGAATCCCTGAAATCTGACCCTTACTCCTTCTCCTCCATTAATCCCTGTTTCCAAGAAATCTATAAGTCTAAGCTTACTAACCATATTTTGAAAACTCTTCTCTCACTTGCAGTGAGGGTTAAGTAATCACCCTCACATCAACTCTCTCTCAGGCACACAAAGCCATCCCCGATACCATGCCAGATGGGTTAACTGGTTGGGGTGACTAATTCATGTTTGAAATAATTGATCTTGTGAGATTCTTTTGGTACTTCCTCTTCTGTCTCAAGCAAGAACTCAAACTTTTGAAAACACACAGAGAGATAGACAGCAAGCAAAGAAGCGAACAAAAAGGAAAAAGAAAATGGACAAACAATAAACATGTTTGAGTCTGAAATGAAAATGGGTTAGTTTCCAGGTCTTGTCTGGCTTTAATCCTGGGTGATGTGTTTGCCTGAACCAATCTGTCCACTGTCAGCAAACAAATGGCAGTAAACAAACACTTCAATGTTCTTCTCTTAAGCTATTTCATATGTCCCAGCTTTTTCACTGCCTATTTGCAATGATTTGGTTTTCTTCCTAGATTGAAGAATGTGATGACAGTCAGTGCAAGAAAGCTGTACAATAGTTAATATTGTGCAAGGTCTAGAATGGTGAGAACGCTGTTGTCAGTAAACATGGTCATTTCCCTAAAATGTATTTATCCAGTTGTTAGACTCACTTAGTCCTTGCTTGTGTGGACTACTGGAATTACAGAATGCTAAATCTTCAAAATGTTCATTTAACTCTATTGACAAAATAGAAAAAATGAAGCTGAATACCTCAGGATCAGACGGGCAGTCTTGTATGAAGAGCACATTCCCTAGAGAGCAAATGGAAGATCTTAGCTATCACATACAGCTTCGTAAACCATTAAGGGGACAGAGCACTGTCTGTTCACAGTTAAGTCAACAGCAAAACCTCACTGGCATGAGAATCAGCACCAACATGAGAGCTGATCTGAAACGCATGTCCAGACCCTAGTAAGCTACCTTGACACTATGGTTCACCCATAACTACTTCACTAGCAGTATTTGCCTCCTGAAAAATGAAGGCAACTTTTACTCATATACTTGCAAGGAAGGAAAACCAGAAATTCTACCTCGTAAAAGCTCTCTTTCCTTCCCACCCACTCGGAAGCGGATTTTTTCCGCTTCTTGTCTCTGTCTCATTTCTAAGTCAAACTCCTAGCAGCTGTTTATTGAAGACCTAAGTGGTGATTCTGGCTGGCTGGTGGCAGCTTTTTTCTTTCAAAATAACAGACAAAGAAGGATACACAATAAGAAAGATTTCTTCACAATTTCCAACACAGCGGATGAGTAATTCCAAAGGTACCAAGAATTTCTTCCATTTGCAGTATTGCTGCCTTCTGCTTTATTTAGAGGCTATGACAAAGAGCTAACTTAAGAGGTATCAACAGTGCTATACCACACAGCATGATCTCCTTTGCAAAGGGAAAGGATGCAATTACCAGCTGTCACTTATAAAAGTTTATTGCACGTTATTTTTTTGCAATGGAGATTTCTGAATCCATTTCAATAGTTTATCAAGATAAAACAAGGTAAACAAAACAAGATAAAACCCAAACAACTCCTCCTGTAATTTATTCAAATGTTTAAACACTCTTTAAAAGATAACTTAGTTTGCTGCTGAGTGACAAGCAGATGGTATATAATAACCATACACACAGGCTTTGCTAACTTTAAGGCTTTGATTTAAAACTAAGAGAAGATTCCAGAAGAAACAGCAAACTGCAACTTGCCACAAGTAAACTGCTCTCTTGAAAGCACACTGCATTTGCCATAGCCATGGTGAGATCAGAAAGTGTTCATGGTGAATCTCTGTGCTACATGAAAATGTACAGTCTATGTAAAGCTTATATCCCAGAGATCTGAATTCAGTTTTGATATGCTGTTGATTTTGCTCACTTTTGCAAACATTTGGTAGAACTGCTGTTATTTACTTAATCTCTACTGCAGACCCAATACCAGCTGCAGATAAATCACCAAGGACATTCTAGTTATTCTGGCATGCCTTCTGTTAGCTCTTATAAAAGAGATTTCCATTCTTGCATGCCTAGGAATAAAAGTTCCATCAATCAAAATCATTCATCAGTTTTGTAATACCCCTCTGCCTGACCTTTACTGCCTCATGCAGCAAGCAACCTGCTGTGTCTTCTTCTGTAAAGATGAAGCCTATTCATTTAATCCATCAAATAGAAAAGGAGAAGTTGTTTTGGTCAAATTCATGCTGTGGTAGCTGACTGAACCCCAGGATCCACATCACCTTAAAACTCTTACCTTCCAGTATGCAACAGGGGCAATATTGTAGTAATCAGACAAGCAGGCAGCTGACAGCTGCATTTAAACAGAGTGGGCCTGATCATCTTTAGGCCAATGTTGTAATGAGAAAGAAAGAATTATTTTTAAGTTACATCCCTTAGATGATCATCCCTTATGATACAGCTTTTCAAGAACACTTACATAAATATTCTCCTTTAGGATGGGCAGCATAGGTTTTATTTTTCATTAGCCTACACCATCAGAAAACTTGGAGTTGGATATGATATAAAAGAAGAATTAAAATGGATTGAGTGATTTCAAGTATGTCTTTGGTGATTTAATCATACTGCAAAACTACTGCTGAGAGAAGGCTGATTCTATGTGGCCCTAATACAGAGACTTCTCTGATCTGAGCTTTAATCATACTTAAACAGTATCTGAAAGAGATTCTCTGTTAGAAGTAATCCTTTCACACCTTGACTCACATTTTTCCTCAACCAACAGGAGACACTTAATAGATTAAACTATTAAATATTACTCTAGTCCAGACCTGGATCATTAATCCCCAAGACAACATTTTTAATTAAGACAGCCTTAAATGACCTGTTTTTCAATGCTCATTATCTGATACATCTATTTGGTTTAACTTCTTGTTCTAGTCATGGAACTTGTTAAAATTAGGTGCCATAGCAGCAACTAAATGATAGATTATGACAAACCCTGGAATTTTATAGCTTTGCCTTTTTTCCAAACCTCTTGACCTTATTTTCCTAAATCCAGCCTGACCAAGAATCTCTTTAGATTATCAAATTGTTAACATATCACAGATTTTTGTATTAGTGGCATGAAACTACTGAAAAATATATCATGAGAAAAGCAAAGGCTATCACAGATGGGGAAGTAGTGGCAAGAACTGGAAACAAGAACTAGAAAGGAACTTGTTTGAGTTTTAAGACTGGGAAAGAAGATTCACCCCTTCAGTATTCATTCTGAAGAAGTTCAGATTGCTTTGTATTTGATGAGGAATATTAATTTCCTCATTTCCCACCCCAAACTAATTTACATCACATGTCTTTCCCCAAAAACTTGCAACTACAGCAAGGGGGAATAGAGTGAGATCAGATTTTATTTTACTGTATATGACTCTGCAGTAATATATACATACCAGTTTGTGCTAATTACTTCAAATATTCACTGACATCTATTCAGAGCTGACCATCTAGCACCCAATATCACGGAAAACAATCTCACGTCTCATTCTTCTAAAAACTTTCATGAATGTTGCTTTTCTCTGTTAATTTTACACCTTTTTTTCTGCTCTTCTAGATCCTTAGTAGACACTAACACGTTACAATATGGCTCAGCCTCAGACAGACTCCCAGGCACTGCACCAGGAACCGTTAACTGTAACAAAACATGATCTCATTCTGCTTTTTTCTTACTGCTTAGCCAGTGCCTCATCTCATGCTCTCTCTCCCAGTTAAATGAAAAATAAGACCCTGTGAGCAGTTTTGTCAAAGGCTTTTTGAAACATGATCTCTCCATAAAAGTTGCTGCAAAGATGCAGACTACACTAAACAGAAGAGGGATCAGAAGACCAACTGCCTGGGCATGACTCATTTTCTGCCACACATGTAAGCTATGCCTCGAGAAAGGCACTGAGACAGAGATCAAGATGCCTGTGATAAAATGGGGTCTGTAGTTTAATGATTGGCTCCAAGTAAGCTCCAAGCTTCACCACTCTGAAAAGGAATTGTTTGTGCAAATCGTTATGCTGGCTCCCAGCAGACCCTCCTTGTCTAAGTCATTAAGACTCTCCCTCTTACCGCTATTAGTCACGCTGAGTACTAATATTATTCATTATTACTCATAGTTTACTCCTTAAATAACCTCATTAATTTCAGTGAGAAATTTGCAGTAGGAGGTATTAGACAATCTATGCATTTATATATGCATGTGTGTCTAATTAAAAGCTATCAAATGAGACGACTGAGTTTCTATTGCTGGCTAAGCTGATCTTACTGGATCAGCTAAACTCTGGATACAGAAGTGAAAGTGTTTGTGGCTGCTGCTAAAGACGTGCTAAGTCAAGCTTTCAAAATTACCTGTGGCAAAATCAGTCTTTACAGCAATTTTCATGAGGATACTGCAAAGTTATACCAGCCTTTCATCTCTGGGCTCTACTGTATAAAAGAGGCTTGGAAAGGGGCAGTTGCCTGTCCCTCAGTACTCCCAAAGAGCATATTAGTAACAAGGTTGGGAAGCAGATTTAGAACAAAACACACAGAGGTTTGTACCTCACAGACCACTCTTCCTGTTTTTTTGTGGATGCCACTGACATTGAAAATATTTGTCTTCTGCAGATCTTCCTGCTTCCAAAGCTAGGGAGAAGAGCAAGTCAATTAACCATTCATTGTAAGATCAAACTGTGCTTTATGTCCCTCTGAAGGCACCCTGTGTTAAGATCATCTGGGAGCAAAGGGCTCCCAGACTCTACTTAAAGAAGTGAAGAGCTCATGAGAGCATCTCAAATCATCCAGGTTGTAAACTACGTGAGTGTTGTTGCTTTTTATTTTTTTAAAAAGGAAAGTTCGTTTTCTCAGTGATTTCAGCACATTGCAAAACTTCATATATTACAACATTAATTCTTTAATTATATTTTTAAAGAGGGAAATTCTTGCGATAACTTTTTACAGAAATAAATCAGGACAGCAGTGCTATGGGAAGGAGGAGACTGGAGGGGGATGCTGTCTGAAAACAGGACAATGAGTCAGAAAAGCATGACTGGTGTCTGCTCCCTGATAATTTCCTTCAAATGTTAGAGGAATTCCTTCTATGGGTGAGAATTACAACTTTTTACTCTGTCCCATGTCTTTCCCTCATCCTCCCCCAAGCAAAGTTTACCAGCACAGCTACACAGTCATCACCCATCCTGTTTTCTCACCACTACCCACCTCATCCCTATGAAAGCCAGCTGGATCAGGCAATGCCTGTGAAGCCAGGCTCCTAATCCCATCAGGAGAGGGTGATAGCAATCTGAAAGCAGCAAGGCGGGACACTTTCTAAATACTACCACCCACAGAAAAAATTGTACTCAGCTGCCTACAGACTATGCAAATCTGTTTGCTCTCCTGTCCTGGAAAAAGAGCACAAAAACAAGGACAGGATCAGTCTGTGCTGTTCGGTGACTAGGCCTTGGAGAAGCAGACCCAGTCTTTCCCTCAGCTGTGTGGAGCACACCTTGAATGCCAGCCCTGAGTATTGACTTTGCTTTGTCTCATGCACTAGACATGGTTCACATGAGTGGTTCCCACCTCATCTTTGTCTGGAGCCAGGGTTAAACTTCATCTTCAAGGCAGAGCCACAAGCTGCTGTGACAGCTGGAAATGAACTTAGTAGATCACAAAGAGCTGACAGCTCTTTTGCCACTAGATCCCGCTTACTGTGTTTCCATGTTCAACAAAGTCCTACTGTAAGGATGCACCTCATCTGCAAGGGCCCCTCTTCCACCCTCACAACCCTCTGCACCAAAAACCTTCCTCCCTCACAAGCTTGGCTGCAGCACATTTGAGAAACAATCAGGACGTAGCACCCTGGATGATACGATGCTGCCTGCTTCCTCAGGTAGTAAACATGAACCCTCCCTTGCAGCTGGGGACAATTTTAGTCACCACAAGCTCTTGAAAAATAACAGCCTATGCACTTCCCTCAGAACTGTTGTGTTGTGTTTTTCTCGGATACAGACACATACTGAGGCTGGGGAAGGAAACATTTATCTCCTCGTCCATGGTGGAGCCAGACTACAGGCAGGCACCATGTTATCCAAAGCAATTAATTAAGTGATCCTACCACTGACTGAGCTCTCAAATAATTCTTTTCTCTCAGATAGGCTTCTTCTTCACACATGAGGAGGAGTGGAGTTCTTCTCAGACTTGTAAATATTATCAGAGGTATGTTAAACATATTGATTGCTGAGATGTGTTTCTAGACAAGGGCCAATGCCAACATGGACCACAGCTGCATACAACTCCACTGCTTCCTTCTAAGAGCTCAGTCATAATTCATAACCTCATAGGGATGGACCAAGGCTGACATACTTTAGCTTAAAAAAAATCAGCTCCAGGGCTGCCAGTCCTACCAGCATAAAACCTGAATCTGTCAGACAAAACCAGGAACTTCCATACCTGCAAAATTCAGGCCATATTATTAAGAATTCTGTAGGTTCCATTATGCCATTCCAGCCCTATCAGTCAGAAAAGTCTGAATTAATATATTTCTTTGTTTGAGAAATAGAGGAAACAGTCATTTACCTAACACATAAGAATGTAGTGAAGAAGTATTGGATAATGTCTCTCTCCCAGGTCATAAATCATCACAAAAGTACCTAGGAGTATTAGGACTTGAACTTTTTTTTAATAAAGAACATCATCATATTATCTGTCTTCTACATATACAGTCATGGCAATTCTCATGGATATGATAAAATGACCTGTTATAATCTTTTAAGAAACATGTTTCATATAGGGTGCAATGAACAAATATTTTTTAATGGAAAAAGAAAACAAAACACCAAACCCACTTAAAAACTATTTCAGTATTGGTCATAAGGAATGCTGGGTCAGTCCTGTGCCCAGATACTGATAAGCAAATGGCAAATTGACTTCATTGACTTCAATGGGAGAGCAATAGGCCCTCGAGGCAATGTATTTTAAGTTACTGATATTCACAGGAATTTCCCTGCAAGCACAAATGTCATACAGTAACCACTGGGCAAGAATAAAATAGTGACGTTATTACTAGTGCAGAATAATGGTTCATGACCTTTGCACTGTGCCCTATAGTGCAAATATCACTACATTTATTAAGATATTTCTTTTTCTTTGTGTCTGAGGGTATGGATCACAGCAGGCAATATTTTTATTTCTACTATGACCTTTGCAAAGCTCGCACAGCTAGATTATGTTATGGTAATGGTACAACCCAAAGGTCATGAAACATTATTCTGCCCTAGTAACTATTAGGGATGTGATGGGAGTTAGAAGAGGTATCTGTCCCTAGGGCCAGTTTTCCACCTCTGGAGACCTGGGTTCAATATTGGCCACAGCAGTCACACACTGGAGGCTGAGTCCTCGCTAACACTTCACCAGTTAACTGAAGGCTATGCTTTCTGACTTGGTGAAGTTCCCTCTCTCTTTGGATACTACTGAATCCTCCAGATAATAAAGTTAATATTGGAGGGAGTGAGAGCCAATTTCCAAATGCAGAGGAAAATGCTGCCATCTCCTCAGGAACAGACAACATGAAGCTACAAAACCAGCTTTAAGGTAAGGAGAAGGCATTATCCTGGATAACAATGACAAAAAGAAGCTTCTAACCCAGCAGTGCACAGCTTGTTGCCAGCAGGCTACACTTGTACTGTGATTGTCAAAACATTAGATTATGATGACAACAGTACTTATTGTGTTAGTCCATACTTTTCAAAATTACACAAAACTAGGACAGTGGATGCAAAGCATAGCAAAAAGAAAAAAGTTTTAAGAGCATTTCGTGTGAATTTGTATAGCAGATAGGAAAGTGAACAGCAACATTGGCTAATGGGTACGAGTGCCTGCAAAATATGTGTATTTTCATCAAAATGTCATTTAAGGACACAGGATGCAAAGAGACAATGGGGGAGGGGGGAAGTAAAATCCAAGGCTCAAAATCATATGGAAGACAAAAAAAGCAGCAAGGAGACACTAAGGAAGCAGAAGCTGGTGCATCCACTGGTGAGTTCAAACTGCCTTGTTGATTCGCACACAAACAACACAAGGTGAAGTAGTTGCAGCTGAAAGAACAAGATTCCTAGGGATGACACACGAATTAGAAAACCATTCACCATTGTTTCAGAACACCCTGTTCTGGCACTGCCACAACATGTCACTTGAAACCAAAATGGCATTGAGGAGAATTACACAAACATGGGCATGTGGTTAACCCTGCTGGGGCTTGTTGCCGTGATGTAACCACCTGATTTTTTTCCTCAGTGTTTTGCATGCCAGGATTATACAATTTTTTTTACAATTTTTAGCCTCCAGGCTTTAATTATATTTGTGTTTTGCTGGTACGACAGTATTTTATGCTGTATAACTGTAACAGAACACCACCTTGTCATGTCTGTGCCACAGTGAGTGCATTGCATGGCTCTCCTCACATGAAGCTGACACTGAAAACATCTTAAATATTCCTACTGTGATAGAAACAGGGGAGAAGCACTGGGAGAAATGAACCAATGGCAATTTCACAACAATTTTAGAAAACAAGAGGAATGTGTTTGGGGACTAGAGTTCCATCTAGTTTTTTCTTTTTGTTCTTTAAAAAAACAAACAAACAAAAAAAAAACAAACAAAAAAGAAAAAAACAAAAAACAAACAAAACAAAAAAAACCCGGACGTATTTTCCAAGGAAAATTACCACAGAATAAGTTTTGGTTTTTTGGTTTTTTGGTTTTTTGACAAGGATTGAACATGCCTGGTGAATGTTTCATTGGATTCTCTCAAAGTGAGCAAACAGGTTTTGTGGCACAAACCTGCCCTCTGCTGGAAGTACAAGAAAAGGATGCATTTTCTATTTTTTGTACACAAACAGCACTTCACATTGTATGTTATCTTTCTTGGAATGAAAATGAACTGCTCTTTCAAACTCCAAATAATCCACCTTATTCAGTGCTACAGAACAACACCTCATCTACCAAGAGAACATTACTAATCCTGCATAAACCTAAGTCTATGAAGGAAGGCAAATGCTGGTACAGTGAAGAGGAAGCACTGACATGATAACAATTTCTGTGTCTTCCTTTCCTCGTGAAACTCACCACTAAACAGCACATGTGCATCTCACCTCTGGGAATATTCAATCTTCCTCTAATATTTTCACTCTCTATAAACTGTGAAAACCACATCTATCCTTGCTGTCTTTCCCACTCCTGTATATTACCGATTATTTTTTGCCTTAAAAAATGCCAAAAACCTGTTTCAACAGCTCCAGCAAATATTCTGTATTCCCATACACGAAGATGAATGCATATTAAATAGACCCTTAAGTCCCTTCAGCCTTATACAAACACATCACTTTTCGTTTAAATAGAATAACCTTGTTAAAACTCAGTCTCTGTGCAAATAAAGGACCAGCCAGCCCAAACAAATGAGAGTGACCAGTCTTTCCTCCCTACAAAGCTGCAGGTGCAGAATGTTTGTAAATATATGGTTTGTAGGTACCATCACTTACTGCAAAAGAAAAGCCCTATCTCTTGCAGCAGCCCCTCGCTCTCAGCTGAATGCCAACCTGTGCGTCGCTCTTAAATCCTCCAGGTCATTAGCCCTGGATACTGCAGCTTGTCCAACCTAGGCACACTGCCAAAAGAAACTATTAATGGCATTAACTCAAAAAAACCCTTGTGCCAGGAGATGAACTTCAGGACCATTTACATTATAGCCTCTGTTTTTTCCTGGACTTTATGCCAATAAATAACTGTGCACAGGTGCTCCTGTGCAAACACAGGGTTACTTGAAAGATTGTAGCTGCCATCACTGCACATGTCCCAAGACCTGCAAGTCTGTTCATCCATGTTTGAAGATGACTTTCCTGCAGATGTGATCTCTCATCTTGGTACTCCAACGGGGTAAGTGGGACTAGAAACATCAGTGGATCTAAGGTGATCAAACATGCTTTAGCCACCTTCACAGTTTCACAGTGTACCTGTATTCAGATTCTGCAACTTTCTGGGGATGGATAGCCCACTTCCCTGAGCAGCACTTACTGCTGTGCCATTATTCAGCCATGCTTTTACATCACCTGGCAGGAGTCTTCTTCACTGGTGTCCACTCACTCGCTGCTAGGCTGGCCTCCTCCAGAGCTGACTACAAGCTGTGCTCACACAGACCTGCAAAGTGCTCAGAGACACAGCTTAGTCCATGGCATCCCTGGCAGAGAAGTAAAAGTATAGAACAATTGCCTTGCTGGGACCAACAGATTCTCTGTGGTTTTTTGTTCCTGTGTAAGACAGGACCTCTCAGATTCTGCTGTGCTCCTTCCTGTTCCAGCTGTAGCCAGCATCCATCCTGAAGAACAAAATGGACAACCTGGCTGATCACTCGGTTTTTGTGAAAGGCAAAGGCTGCTGCACTTAACTGTGCTCTGATTTCAACCAGAAATCCATATGCATGTGCAGGCACTGATGATCCTGCATTTGAAATCTGAAAATTTCTCATCAATATTAAAGTTGACCTGCCAAGTTGAAAATACCTCAGACATGCTGAAACTTCTGGAAAATCCTTATAAGTAAGTTTACAACCACATTCTTGGAAGAAAAGACTGCAGCTGAAAATGTATGAAAACACCTTGTTCACCTGACAAAAAAAAAAGTATATATGTATTGCAGAACTAAATCTCCTGGTTATGCACTCTGTAGGAAAGTGTTTCAGTCTAAGCAATATCCCAGGACAATCAGACCTCAAGACACCCCTTGTACCTTTGCACTGCACAAATGAGTCTGGTCTTCAGGACAACCCTCAGCAGGCAGAGGCTTTGCCAGAATCTTGTGTCTATATAGTCAGGGTACTTAAGGTGGAAAAACACAATCCAGTAAGTATGGAACATAACAAATGCATTCTTATATTTTCATGTTGCTGAGCAGCACTGGTATTTAATTGACAGGATCCCAGAGTGAAGGTAAATTTGTGATATTTAAGATAATTATTAACTGACTTCATGTCTTGCATTTGACTAGTAAACAAAGCCTATCTTTAGCAAACCAAAGTAAAGCAGTGAATTAACTGGTTTTATGGAGCACTCACTTCCTTTCTGTGACAGGGCCCTCACCTATGAGAATTGTCTGCTTCAGTAAGTGAGAAGACATGGCATTTCCAGCCAAATCTCACATTATCCACCTTAAGGGCTGGTGGTGGCACCTGAGGGAGCAGCCGTAGTGCCCAGGGAGGGCAGACTGGAGAGCAGGATGGGACATGCCAGTAGGAGTGGAAGACAGGCTGACAGCATTTTAGTAGCTGAATTCTGCTCACAGTTATTTTCATACAGATGCTCAGGCACTCTGCATCTATTTTCTAGTCAGGATAACATCCTTTCCCTCTTTCCCATTTCTCTGCTGCTTTCTGTGCAACTCAGTTCTGTTTGCATTTCAATCTGTGCCAAGTCCTTTTTTTTTTTCTTCCTAGATTTGTGCAGTCCAGTGGCCTCTGTTGAAGAACCAGGTTGAAGTTCTCATTTTTTATGTCAACATTCTTGCTTACACTGTTCAGGACTTGGTAGTACAACGATGATTTTCTTCCCTAGTTGTCACTTACACTCCCTACAGTTTTGTTGTGAATTATAGCCCCAAAAGGGTAGCTGTATTTTTAGAATGATCAAAAGGCATTTGATCAAATGAATGGGACATATCCCTAAATTTTCTATGTCACAGTTGAACTTATTTGCGTAGGCAGGTATTTTTCTTGCCTTGTAATCTTGAAACACTGTGGTCACAGCAGATTTTTGCTTTGCCATTTTCAAATGATAATGTGTCAAAACCCTCCTGGGTCTGTCCTGCTCACTTAGTTCTGATCACTGTGCCCTTTCTTCCCCTGAAGTTTTCTTCTTTTTTTCCAATCAAGACGTATTAATTCAATCTCCCTAATTTCAGAGGCAGATGAAGTGCAGCTGACAAGTTTGAGGCAGAGAAAGGAGGAAACCAGGTTTGGTCACTTATTTTTTGCTATAAAGTTGAAGTTCCACAGCACTTCAAAGGCCCAGCCTATGAATGTAGAGACAGTATCTAGCATATCTGGGAGCTCCTCTCCATAACAGGTCTTGTGGGCATCACCACAACAGAAATAGTAAAAATGTTCATTTTCCAATCAATACCAAAATACCAGCAGAATACAAAGAACATTTTCAGCTGTAAAAGCCCAAGGGCTGTCCTTATATTTGCATGTACCACATAACCAAATAAATTGCTGGGGAAAAAAAGCTGCAAAAGGTCAGAGCCAGAAGAGGATAGGTGTTCAGTTTCCTTCCTTCTCTGGCAGCCCCGTGTTGTGGAGAGACCTTTGGAATCAGCCGCTGCTCACCAGCGCTCACTCTCACAAGAGGGCACTGTAGCCACACACATCAGGGCACGGGGCCTCAGCCCAGCAACCTGCTCGTCTGAGCAGAACCAGCCTTTGAACAACTCTTCCCTGAGTTAAGAGGCCCCGTCTTCTCTCAGGCTGGCAGCAGCCACAGCACTATGTGCTGACGTGCTGCTCTGGTACACCTTGCACAGACAGGTAGAATGTATCTCTCTGGGGTAAAACATATCCTGCAGAGTTTATCCCAGTTCCAAATCTGAATAAAATTTGACAGTTATGGTTTACCTGCATCTCCAGGGAGCTGAAGTCAGGGAAACTATCAGAGGCTTCTTTAAAATAGAAGTTTAAACTCCAGTTCATGCTATTGAAGAAAATTATCTTCTGTGCTTTTTATAATGTGAATATTCAGATTATACTGGGAAACGGAAACCTAGATATTCATTCACAGGACAACCTAAAAAGAAGTCATGGCCGATTGAGGTGAAGGGTACAAAAAACATTAGCATGTCTGCACATTTGTAAAACCTCAAGCCTGTTTATGCTTCCAAATAAATATTTTGTCTTCAGGATTAGAGCGTTCAGAGTTTCCACTAATTCAGATAAAAGTAATAAGCACAATATACCACGAAATACCAGCCTACCACTAACACGAGATACCTGTCAGAGTTACCTAACTTTAGGCTCCCACTTAATATTTTCAGTTACATTTATTATAATGAATAACAAATAGCAAAAAGAACATTAGAATTTCACCTATCTTAGGACCTCAAAGTACCCAAGGTTTGCAGATCTAGAAACAAAGTAAGAGAAATCTGTCATGTGGAACAGTATTTATGTTCTGATTTGACTCAAGCACTGGGTGGACATGAAGGCTATTTAAAAGAAGAAAAAAATAAATTTGGGATGGGAAGAATTAGAAGATTAAAATAATATCGAAAATCAACCACAGAGAGGGCTGTTCCTGGCAAATCAAAGAGTAAGAGCATGAGCAAATCCCACTTGTGCTTTTAGAGTGCTTTTCATTTGGCACTGATGATTAACAGAAGTGATTTGAAAAGAATAAATCTCAGCAACATGGGTAGAGATTTCCAGTGGGGAAATCTGCAACCAAATTATTGCCATGTCAGGCTGTAGAATTTAAGGGGTTCCTATGGGGAATCAGGATTAAACCGCATCAAGGAAGTGTTAAGCATGATAGCCCAGAAAGAGCTCAGGAAATCCTTAAAGCAAATGGCTGGAAGCTCTCAGGAGAGCTGTCAATCCGTAAGGTGTCTTACTGTTACACTGCATTAGCTGCTCTAGGGACAAAGGCTGGTCAAGGCACACTCTTGGCCTAATGCCACATAACCCCTATGTTCCTATGCCCCACCTTGGCACACAGGAACCCCTAACCACACTGATCCTGAGAGATGACCCAGCAAACCACGTTAGGCCTTCAGCCTAGGTTGCAATGCCTTCGTATAAACGCTAACACGTTCAAAGCACAAAACTTCAGAATATTTTCCTGCTCTTAACACCTCCCCTATGCCTCCTTTTCTTTCTCTGCCCCACTTTTTCCAACCCTACATTACTTTTAAAAACCACAACTCACCAGCTTTCCTTAGTTAAGGCTTCTTTATGCTGTCTTCTCCTAGCAGACTCAGATTAAAAAGGCAGCTAAAAACCTATGACTTCAGCAGCTGATATCAATTAAAATTTGCCAGGTCTCAGAAGATCCAATAAATTAATGTACTGAATTTATTAGCAAGATAATTAGAAAGTCACCTGGTCTTACAGGTCATAGCCTCTCTCTTTCCTGTTCTTTCTTCTTTGCTTTTTCACTTTTGTCTTCTGCCGTTGTTGTGAGGCAGAGCTGGACAACAAAAAGCACAGCGAGTGCTCGGCACACTTCACCTAATAACAGGATATGTGATACCATCTTTATGCCATATAAAAACCAACCAAAAACCTCAACCACAAAACTGTCTTTAAAAAAGAATTGCACATTTTTTTTGTTTAAATCCTCTCTGTAGCTAACAAAAGGGAAGCTGGGGATATTGGTACAAATCTTCTTGATACTACAAACCTTTAGTTCCCTCCGTATCTTCGGAAGATTCAGAGTGCCTGTTATTTGCCACGGTATTTCATAGACCGTATCTCTGTTCCCAAAATGTCAGATAATGGTTACTACTGTGCCAGTGGTGACAGTGCCACATAAACATCACGAGCTCTCAGAGCCCTTTGTTCCAATGAAAAAATAACACAGCCGATCACATGAAATCAGAAGAGAATTTTTTTAATTCTCAGCAGCACAGATGAAACCTGTATCTGGTGATCCACCCCTAGATTTCCTAGAATTTATCACCCATCTTTCTTGTGCCCAGACATAGCCATAAATTTCTCCTGCTTCCACAAAGATCAGCTTTTGTGAATGGAAAATTACTTTGCTGAACTCAGCGCTAGCATTAAAGAACAGAAGCCTTGCCTATCTATGAACTGCTGCAAACAATATGTGTAAGGTTTGAAAAGCTGTTTGTGTATAGCCAGTTCTAACATTTGCTATTTACAAAGACAAAACATCTATAGTAAATTAATTCTACCAAGATCCTTTGCACTAACCACAGGAGCACTACAGGTGCATTTGTAAAGCCGAAGGGCATAGCATTAAAACAGAATAATCCCTTGTGACATACAAAAGCAGTGTCTGATTTGCTTCTATCATCCAAAGACATTTGCTTGTAGCCGTGCACTACCTAAATCTAAGGTGTTAATGTACTAGCCTGACTTCAGAAATCTCAGGAGTTGCTCACCCCAGGCAAAAGATATGCATCTTTTTGGGGGGCTTCTATGCAATATAACACATGAAAGCTCTATTTCTAAGAGGAATAAGGCAGCACCTTATATAACATCTAAAGGAACAGATTATTTTTCCCCTTTTCTAGGCTAATTCTTCTCTTATTAGATTTGTAGGAAAAATAATCATGTTGTTCTTCCACCAACCATCCCCCATACCTAAAGAAAACCTGCCAGAGCAAAAATCCCAAATCCCCTCAAACCAACAATTCTTAGAGCCAGTGCAGCACAGGACCATACCTCTCTGTTCAGATCCATTTTAAAGAGCTACAATTTTGTGTTACTAACCTAGGGCCAAATTCAGCATGTTCTACTCATATTAACTTCAATAGTGATGCATGAATAAGTAGTATTCAGTGAGACTTCTTATATGGATAAGTACTACTTTTCAATGTGCAGACTGACATATTGACCTAGGCCTTTGTGACACTGTCTCTCTTAGCTGGTCTGAAGGCAACCTACCTTTGAAAAGTCTCTGATTCTAGCCAGCAATTCCAGAAGCATTCTTACTTCTACAGGAAAAGTTTTCCTACTTGTATCCTACTTTATCTTTCTCCTAACACTCCACTCTCCTTTGCCTTTTCCAAGTTGCACGTGAAAGACTGTGTCCTAGATCATTATGTATGTACATACCCCTTGCATGTTTAGGAGCATGCTAGGTGGTCCATAACCATAAAAATACACCCGATTTGCTGTGACAAGAGTTACATTTGCAATCAGAAGTGCTGGAGAGTAACAAGCCCAGAAAACAGGTCTGTAAACCTTGTATGAGTTGATGCATTGAAGCTGGAAACGGAGACTATTATGTTTATGGAAGTCAGGCATATCCCTCAAGGCTTAAACCTGGAACCTTCCTCCACGCTGGGGTGACCTTCCTTGTAGAGCTGTCCTGTTTTAATTGGCATGGTAATTCTTACACGTTAAGAACAGCTATACAATTTGGAGATTGTTAAAAACACATTACGGGGTAGAACTAAAACCAAAGCAAGTTAGAACATCTTCGGCAGTGAGAAGCACCATGCACAGATGAAGCAGCTCCTGATGGGTCTGGAAGCGTCCAGCTCAAGTGCTGAAAGGAAGTCAGCTTCAGAGCAGACATACACAAATGGGATGCAATAGGGACTAAGACCCTGCATTAGAAAAGAGAATCCATATGCAACTCCTTCCCACTTCTTCCTGCTGTAACTCTGTGCTGAGCCTCATGCTGCAGAACTGGACTTCATTTTGTGGAAATAAGCAAGAAGCTCTGATTTGGCATTTAAAAGCTACAGCTCAAGACCCTGTCCCTGGGAAGTGCTGAGCACTTGCTTTTTGCTGCAGTCAGTTCTTTTTTTTCAACGCCCAGCACCCTACACCCTCTGCAGAACCACTCTCTTCCCTAGGGATTTAAGTCCAACTTTTCATCAGGAGCTCAGGCAGGGAAGATACCTGACTTACTCAGAAACAATTCCGAGAAAAGCATGAACCACCTTCAGAGTTCAGCAACTCAATGATTTTGTGTGATCCACAGAAAGAAAGCAACAGACTGTCAGGACTGTACAAGAAACAAACATGGAGTTGCTCATTTGAAATAGAAGTTGTCAAAAGTGTCAGAATATTACATGGAAAGCAGACACAGGAACCAATGAGCCAGCTTCTACTGATCCATTTCAGTGAAAGTTTTGCTCTCATATAATGGTGCTCTTGATAAACAGCAGTGAACCCAAGATACTATTTGCCCATGAGGGCTGTCAGAAGGCAGCAAGCTAAATACACTTTTACATTTGTAGGCTGCAGTCATAAAATGAGACTCTGCCTCAAAAAACTACAGTGGTACAAAACACCCAAAGTTATTTGATCTGAAGCATTTTGGATACTTTTGGAAAAAATTCTGAGTGAAAACCTTCTATTTAAATTCAGCCTGTCTAAACCCATAATAAAGGTTATTATACTCCAACACGATACTCCTGCCTTATTCATCATATAACTTGGGATTTTGGAGCAACTGCTGCAGCAGGCTACTGCATAGAAACTTCAATAGTATTTTCAGTACAGGTAATACAATAAATATGTTTATTTGCCTGACAGACTGGTACCTCGTATTAGAATTTAGACTTTTTTCAGGACTTTAAAGCATTGGTTCAAGAAGAGATTTTATTGATGCTAATTTTCTGATACTGTATCATAATACAACTGATGGTGAGGCTGTAATGATTTATGCACTCTATGAGTTTTCCATGCAGTTGCAAAATAGAAACTGAAGGTGCATTTTGATTATTAATAATAATAGTGGCATTCAAAATTCATACTGCATCAAACACACCTGGTGATAACGATAATTCTGTGACTGAGGGTTAAGCATGACTTCCTGGCAATTACCAACACTTCTCCTCTAAAATGGAAATACCATGTTTATACACATAGTTCCACAAAATGGTAAGTCTGGTTTTAGGGCACTTAACATCAGATTTAAAAAGGTGACAGAAGCATGTGACATAAATCACTAAGTTTCCATGAAATAGTTTTGCTTGATGAAAGCTCTTCATCTAAGTCTTGAAAGGTATGTCAGGAAAATCCACAAACGCCAGAGGTTTATGTCCAAAAAGCAGACAGAGGAATCCTGCAACTTTATTTGAATAAAGGGAGAGAGTCCACTGGGCCACACGCCTGCAGGGTGTTCTCTCTCGAGGTTTCGGAGGGCGCAGCCTCCTTTTATCCTGAACTCCGGGCCGCATGTTGCCGTCTTCCTTTCCCCAGTAGCTGAGGTACAGGGAAGGTAGAGCCTTCCCGGACCGCCTACCCCATATCCCCCCTTGAACCTGTCGTTCTACCCCAAAGTTCAGAAGCTCGGGACTGTGCAGACCCTTGTTTGTTTCAGGAGCCAAGCTGTCCGGCCTGATAAAGAACCTGCTGCCCAAAGTCAGTAGAAACATTAAGAACCATTTCAAAGACATTAACACCCATGCCTTTGCCCATCAAATTGTTTGTAAAGACATTAGCAGACATCTTTCCCATCGGGTACATGAGAATCCTTGAGGGTGGTTGGAAAAAGCCTCCAAGACCATGAAGTCCGAGCAATAACCCAGTACTGTCATGTCCACCACTAAATAATATACCCAAGTGCCATGTCTACACATTTGTTGAACAGCTCCAGGGACAGTGATTCTACCACTTTCCCTGGGCAGCCTGTTCCAGTGCCTGACCACTCAGCAAAGATATTTTTTCCTAATATCTAATCTAAACTTCCTCTGGTGCAATCTGAAACAGTTCCCTCTTGTCCTATTGCCCATTATGTGGGACAAGAGATTGACCCCTCACCTGGCTACAATCTCCTTTCAGGCAGTTGTAGAGAACAATGAGGTTCTTTCCTCCTTTTCTCGAGGCTAAACAGCCCCACCTCCCTCAGCTGCTGCTGTAAGGCTTGTGCTCCAGGCCTTTCATCAAATTTATTGCCCTTCTTTGGACACACTCCAGCTCCATTCTTTCAGCAGGCTTTGCTTGATAGTTACCACATCCTCACACTGGCCCTGCAACTGACCTTCTTCAGTCAGCTCAGATCTTCATCCTGTACCTTCCTCTTCTCTGTTCCCAGTGCTCAACAGTGCTTGCCTGGTGTGCCCTTCAACGCTGATCCAGGCCTCCAAGTTTTCTCTTTCCCTTGTACACCCACCAGAGTCAGGTCTCCCTTTTTCTGCTACTGAACCACCCCGTCAACTTCCAGCCTGCTGATCCAGGCTCTATCCTTGTGCAGGCTGCTGCTGAGCAGACAGAACTGGGTCCCAACACCAGTCAGCAAAAGCACCCCGAGCTAGAGAGTATCCATGCAGACCCTACTGCCAAGCCCTGTGAGAACTTACTCCATCTACCACTGCCTCCAGAAAGCAAGCTTCCCAGGATGGGAACTAAAGGTGATGCAGGGCTAAGGCTTGAGACCTCAGACAGGAGGCTCAGAGCAGTAACAAACTCAAGGGCTGCTGGAGCATCCAGCTCCTACACTGCAACTAAACCAGTGCAACGAGAAACTAAAGTGCATTTAGTACTCCCATTAACTTGATGAAACAGACAAGAACAAGGCGCTGCTGAAAGAGGGGTGGGCACCTGGGGAGAGACAGGAGTGAGAAAAAGGCAGCTCCAAAAAGTAGCACTCACCCCTGAGGATCTGAAATCCCAGGGACTGTGGCAAAAAATTCCTGAGGAACCTAAAGAAAGTACCTGCAGTCTGAAAGCAGATGTAAAAAGGAGATTGCTTGATGGCATCTCACAGGGATTACAGAATCACAGTGGGATAGCTTGCATGGCTGGATTGTTGCTAAGGATGAATACAGGCTCTTGAGATAAAACACGCTGGGAAGGTGAGGAATATGGATGGCTTAGAGTCTATGCTAAGGGCTGGCTGTAAGACACACCGCTTTGTTTTGAACAAGTGACAAGTCAGTCCAGACATGGGTAAGGATCAGAGAACAGTGCAACACTGATGAGTTTGTACTAGGGGCCTGCTACAGACCTCCAGATCGAGAGGGGAAGCAAGAGAAGCCTTTGTTTGAAAGCTGAAGGAAGCTCCATGAGCTGGTACTCCAGAGCTCTAGTCCCCACTGGTACTCAGGATGAGAATCACCTGATATTTGCAGATAGGGTAATGGGTCTGGGCAGGGACAATCCACATCTCCAGTCTGTGTTGATGGTAATTTCTTTGTGCAGGTGACTGATGAGTCTTCTGGATTTCTTACAATGGGATGCAAAAATTGTGATTAAAACTCTGAGAAGTGAGAAAGACCAATAATACAATTACAAACTGGCACTTCAGGAGAGCAGAATTCAGCTTAGTTCAGGGATGTTCTTGGTAAGGATTGCATGGAAGACTGCTGAGGAAGGGAAAAGGAAAGCCTGTGAGAGCTGGCTGGTCTTCAAGGACAATCCCCTCAAAGCATGAGACAGCCCATTCCTGCATGCAGGAAATCAAGCGTGGTGGAAGGCCATCATGGATGAACAGAGAGCACCTTATTCCTGAGTTCAAATACAAGAATGAAGTATGTGCACCATTTCTTGAAGCAACAGTTCTGTGAGACCAAGTCAGGAACCAAGGATCTTTACTGCTTTATTTTTTTAAGCCTGAAGAATTACAGCCCCATGTTGCTGAATGCACACATCATCTTTTTGAAATGAGACAAAGATTTGTGTAAGCCACTTAAACTAGCTGTGCCTGGACAATGGTCACCACACAATTCTGCACTCATCTCTTTCTCTCCTCAACTACTGTTGGGCGGAATTTCCAAGTATCCTGTGAGATGACAGCAAACATGATGTTGCCTATGCAGCACAATACAGACCATGTCTTAATCAGCCGGTCCATAATAATGAACTTCTAGTTTTTCAAATTAGCACAACCTGCTACTCACTGTATTTTAGCTTTCTCCAACTCTAGCTTCCTCACAAAGATAAAGGAAATATTTTCCACTTCCAGAGCCTGATGCAAACTCAGTGGATATCTCCTTGTTCCCAAATTAGCCCCAGGAAACCTATCCCTAGAGAGATGTCATTAATTGCAGTTAAATTTGGGTGATATTGCAGGGTCACCAGCCTGCAAAAGAAAAGTCACAGACTCAAGCAATATCTGCATTACTGTGTTCCCTGTCACCTCTTCCCATCTCATCCCCACATTTCCTACAGCCATGGCACAGTGAGTGACTTTGCAACTCTTTCCCAGAGACTTTGGCCTTTCTGGACACTCAAAAGGAATGGAAAGGCATGAAACATTTATCCCAACAGCCTGGGAAAGCACAGTTTAATCTGAAGGAGAGAATTTTTTTTTTTAATTATAAAGCTGCAATTTCACGATTCACAGTATCACAAAATAAGTCAACATAAGGTTACACCAAAACCAAATGCTGCCCTCTCCTCTGCACCGCCTCTGCTCTTGTTGGGCCTTAGTTGAGCCGATCCAACTCGAGAACGCGACAGAATGCAATTGTCCTTTTTTCCTGGATGTGTTTTCTGCCACGTCTGCAAAATGAACTGTCTCTCAGAGAAGTTGGATGAGCCTCACAGCTGGTGCAAAATAAGAAGTGGACCTACAAGCCAAGCCTAAAAAGGAAAGACTAGAGAGAGATAGGTTCATATCTTTTCTCTTTCTAAATAAAAATAACTCCATTAAAACCTACATAGTAGTTTTGTAAAATCTCCTTGCGTCCCTGCCCTAGCCCGGGAGAGGCAGAGCCCAAGGGAGCGGGCTGCCGCAGCGCAGCCCCGGGCTGGGGCCGGCCCCGCCGAGAGCCGCCCCGGGGCTCTCCGGCCGCGGGAAGGGGCGCAGCGGCTCGGCCTCGGCAGCGCCCGGCAGGACGCTCCTCGGCTTGTTTTGCTTTCAAAGCCGGGCAGCTCGGCCGAGCTCTGCTCCACTCCGCACCTCGCGGTTCCAGCCACCGGCCCGCTTCGTGCCGGAGCGTCGGTCTTCTCCGACACATTTTTGTTGTCGTCTCCGGTCGAAATAGTTCCACGCAAAAATTGAGGCAAACATTATCCCGGAGAGAACGTGTGGTTAGGGCTGGAGCTAGTATTTCAGTGCCGACTGTGAGCAGCCTGGCCCAGGCTCCTGCCGGTGTGGCCGCAGCCAGAGTGGGCACAGCAGGGGCGGGTTCCCCCGTCTCTCGGCTCCCACCGGGGTAAGGGTTGAGTCCTGCCCGACCTCTGAGACGCCGGTGCCCGTCCCCGGCCTCGGCGGTCGTCACCGGGCGTGCCCCGCCGCCCGCACCTGCCGGCACCCGGTTTGCGCAGGGACGCGCATCCCGCCGAGACTCCGGCAGCACCTCGGCCCCGGCTCCCGGCGGCCGCGGTCAGCTGTTCGCCATTTATCTCAGTTGCCCCGATGCGGCGCAGCCCGGCGGGAGTGGGGGGCCAGCGGGCCGACGCGGCCAGGCAGGCGGCAGCGCTCGGCTTCTCCAGCGCGGCCGGATCCTTCTGCCAGGCAACGAAATCCTGGCCGCTCAGCGGGTCTGGTTTAAAATTCAGCCGTGAGGTGGAGGCAGGTGTTTGCAGCCCTCCCTGTGAGATGGCCGGTGACGGACAGAGGGCGAGGGGCTGCGGATTCGTAGCTGCAAATCTTTCACGCCGGCTCTGCCCGCTCCCCGCAATCACACGGGCATCTACCCCTTCACAAGTACTGTTCCCTTCCCTTTTGGGGCTAGAGGCTCGGATTTTGCACTGAGAGAAAGCGCCAAAGAGATTTGGCACCCGCCTCAATTGAAAATCTGCCTTCCCGGTGGGAGATGCTGAAGGGGAACGCGGGTTGTGAGAAACCGACTGCCGAGTTCCTGAAACTGGAATTGTGAACCGAACCCGCCGCTTCCCACAGAGACGTCCCTGATAAAGTGAAACGTGTTAACCCCAACATAAGGATGCTGCTCAGGGAGCGGACAGGGAGAAAGGAGGCTGTTGGGGTCGGCAGAGACACAAGCCGAATTGTTTGAGCGGCGAGACGGCCGGCGGGGAGGTTGCGGGGAACCAGTGTCACCCGCCCCGTCTCAGCGGCCGGATTGATCGCCGCCCTCCCTACCTGGTGGGTGCCGGCTTTCCCACTCAAACCTTTCCATTTCGTCCCCATCTCTCGTTCAGAGCCGGGGATTCTTCCTTACGAGCCCGAGCCGGGAGGACGGTGCCACCTCAGCAAAAGCTCTTTTTTTGGAAGCGAGGAAGCCGGGCCTTCCACCGCGGCCACCGTGGGGTGATGCGGGAGCTCCCCTCAGTCTGAGGGACGTGGGGGCAAGGAGCGGGCCAGAGCTCCTCGGGAAACCGGCTGCGGGAAGGGGGGCCATGGAAGGGGACGGGGCGCACACCAAAGTCACAGGTGACTTGTTCCAATTAGTAGCTGTCTAATTAAATTAGTGTCACGCGGCCCAGCCAATGGGCCGGCGGGGGTGGAGGGCGGCGATGAGGCAGCTCGGCGCAAGCCCCTCCCCGGCGGCCCGAGGAGCCCGGCGCGCCGGTATAAATCGCCTCGGCGGAGCCCTGCCAGAGCGCAACCCTGCGCGGCCACGGGTCGAGGTCGACACAGGATTGAGTGGGAACTCGAACGCACCGCCCACCGAGGATGCAGCTGGGCGAGCCGCTGCTGACGGCGGCGGGGGCACTGCCGGGCGCCCCCTTCTACCCGCTGGAGGGCGGCGGGCGCGGCGGCGCCGCCGGAGCGGGAGCCGGGACGGGCGCTGCTGGCGGCTCCCGCGGGCCGCCCGGTCCGGGATCGCCGCCGCGCCTCGATCTGGACAAGATGCCCAAGAAGTTTGGGACGGCTCCCGCCATCCTGGGCGAGGCGGAGGCGGTCGAGCCGCCCTTCGCTGCTCCCAAGCCGGACGGCCGCAAGGCCACCCCATGCGGCGAAGAGGAGCTGCCCCCGGCCGCCTCCGCCCGCTACTCCATGGACAGCCTGAGCCCCGAGCGCTACTACCTGCAGTCCCCCGGGCCGCCCGCGGCCGAGCTGGGGGGGGCCCTGCGCCCTGTTCCCGTACCCGCCGACGGCGCAGCACGGCGCCGTCTACCAGCCGCCCGGCGGGCCGCGCTACCCCTACGGCTCCGTGCTGTCCCCGGGAGGCTTCGCGGGCGCCGTATGCCCGCCCGGCGGCCGGACGCAGTTCGGAGGCGGCGGCGGGTACCAGTACGGGCAGGCGACGGCCGGCGGACCTCTTTACGGCCCTTACCCGCCGGCGTCGGGCTCCTGCGGCGGGCTCGGGGCGCTGGGGATGCCGGCCGCTGGCCCGGGGCTGCGGGCGCAGGTCTTCCTCTGCAACCGGCCCCTCTGGCTCAAGTTCCACCGGCACCAGACGGAGATGATCATCACCAAGCAGGGCCGGTAAGCGGGCGCGTGGGATGGTGGAAACGGAGGGAAGTGGTGGTCGGGGATGGGGGAGGAAGGGGGACACCCCCGAGGACGCTCCGTGTCGGGCGGCGCTTGCTGCCTCCCCCGGAAAGGAGGTGCGCGCTCTCTCCGTCGGTGGTGCCCCGGGATGCTTTCCCCGAGAAGCGACTCCCCAATTTCCCCACATTCGGCGGCCAGGAGTTAGAACGGGGGTCGGTCGGGGCTCGCCGCTTGCTTCCTTAGTGTCTTTAGTGCCGGGACGGACGGGGCATCCCACGGCCGCCTACAGCTTGCGCCGGAGCCCGCGCCCCCTTCCCCGGCCCGCCTCAGCATGCCTTGTGGTTTTCAGGAGGATGTTTCCCTTCCTGAGCTTCAATATCACCGGCCTCAACCCCACGGCCCACTACAACGTCTTCGTGGAGGTGGTGTTGGCGGACCCCAACCACTGGCGTTTCCAGGGGGGCAAGTGGGTGACCTGCGGCAAAGCCGACAACAACATGCAAGGTAGGTGCAGGTTCCGGGAGCCTCCTCGCCCCCTTTCCCCGCGGGTCGGTTTCTCGGAAAGGGTTCCCACTTTGCCCACCCCTCCCCTCCCCCTTCAGTGTCTTCCCCACACCGGGCATCCTACTGAGGCACGAGCTACGGTTTTAAGGTCGTCTTGCGACTCTTTTTGCGCCGCGGTGTGTGAGGCTGTGTGGGAGAGTGGCCATCCAACCGAGGGGCTGCGCGGGCGGCGGAACAAAGCCCCGTGGCCGGCCGGCGTTTTACTGGCTTGTCTTCCCCAGGCAACAAGGTCTACGTGCACCCCGAGTCGCCCAACACCGGGGCTCACTGGATGAGGCAGGAGATTTCTTTCGGGAAGCTGAAGCTAACGAACAACAAAGGTGCTAACAACAACAACGCGCAGGTACGGAGGGGAGGGCGGCTTGAGGGGCTCTTGGTGGCTCAGCGGGGAGACCTGGGGTTTTGCATCTTCAACGGCATTTCATCGAGCCGCTAGATCACTGTTCCCTTCTGGAACTGGGTCATAGAGCTTGTTTTCTTTGTTTTTCCGTATGAATAGTTGCAAATGTTGGAATCTGATGTGTGAATTTCTTTTGTTTTAGCTAATATATTGATCACATTAGTTGCTCAAAAAGTGGGAGAGTACCTGATGGCTCTTGGTGAAACAGGGATGTAAGCTGTGAATCATCCCCTGATAACAGTTAAAACTGCTCCATTTGTAAACGAAGAGATTACAATTTACAGGAAGAAAATGTCGTGCTATAAAATAGGTCTTTTAATGCTAGATGCAGTTTGTCTAAAGATGTTGCCTTTTTCGTGGTTTCTTTTAGATGATAGTACTTCAGTCCCTACACAAGTACCAGCCCCGACTTCACATCGTGGAAGTGACAGAAGATGGTGTTGAAGATATGAATGATTCCTCAAAGACTCAAACATTTATTTTCCCTGAAACACAGTTTATAGCAGTTACAGCATATCAAAACACTGATGTAAGCATGGATGTATAAAATTGCAATTAAGAATAAAATTCCCTTGTGCACTCAGCATCTCATCTTAAAATATATTCTGCTTTCACTTTTAGATTACACAGCTCAAAATTGACCATAATCCTTTTGCAAAAGGCTTCAGAGACAACTATGACTCGTAAGTACACCTCTGTCTTCTTTCGCAGATGTCTCTGTCTAGGAGGCATGATTCTGGCCTGACATGTCTGTGGAAGGGTTTTTCTTTAGATATTAATTCAGTTAATTACTGGCAGTTTTGCTTACGTTAAAATGTCTGAATAGTGTATTGTCTAGATGACCTGGCTTTCTGCAGGCTTCTGAATTTTGGTAGGAAACTTGTGCTGGCAGAATCCAGCTGGCCTGCGGATTTGGCAGCAGTGTATTGGGTATCTCCACAGAACAGGCAGCTTCTTTAAATTGTCAGCAGAAGACTTGCCTAATAGTCACTTTGTAGTTTCACTTGTGCTATTACTTGTAGCAGTAATAAGAAATTTACACTGGTCTAGGAAAAAGGCCTACTAAATCAGATTAAAACAAATAGCCATCCAATTAAATGTAGTTATGATTCTAATTAAGAAATAACTGGTTTCTTTGTGTTTTTGTGTTGTTACTGTCATATTGGAATTGTTAAGAAAAACACTCAGTATCTCTCTTTTATATTGTAGCATGTACACAGCTTCTGAAAATGACAGATTAACTCCATCTCCCACGGATTCTCCTAGATCCCACCAGATCGTCCCTGGCGCCCGATACAGCGTGCAGCCGTTCTTCCAGGAACAGTTTGTCAACAACCTGCCCCCAGCCAGGTTTTACAACGGTGAGAGAACCGTCCCTCAGACAAATGGCCTGCTGTCCCCGCAGCAGAACGAGGAGGTGGCCAGCTCTCCTCAGCGGTGGTTTGTGACGCCCGTACAGCAGCCCAGCGCCAACAAACTGGACATGAACTCCTATGACACGGAGTATTCTCATAGCACCTTGCTCCCTTATGGCATTAAATCCCTTCCCCTTCAGACATCCCACGCTCTGGGATACTACCCCGACCCGACATTTCCATCCATGGCAGGCTGGGGGAGCAGGGGCTCCTACCAGCGAAAAATGACGACAGGACTAACTTGGACCTCAAGAACAAGTCCTCCGGGATTCACTGAAGACCAGCTTTCCAAGGACAAGGTGAAAGAAGAAATTGGCTCGTCCTGGATAGAGACTCCACCCTCTATAAAGTCTCTAGATTCAAATGATTCCGGGGTCTACACAGGTGCTTGTAAGAGAAGACGGCTTTCCCCTAGCACTTCCAGCAATGAAAATTCTCCAACAATGAAGTGTGAGGACATTAATGCTGAGGACTATAGCAAAGACACTTCAAAAGGCATGGGCTACTATGCATTCTATACTAGTTCTTAAAGCATCTTTTTTATTCCAATTGGCTAATTTTTTTTTTTTCAGGGTGGCCTTGGGTTTTTTTTGCATTACAATTGCCAAAAAGACTCTTGCCTTCCACCTTGAATTGTTGTGTGCAATTCTAAAGAAGGTGCCAAAGCTTTTTGACTGTTGCAGGTAACAAAGTAGGGAAAGAGCAAACCATGGGAGAATTCTTCCCCTTGTTTAGAAGGAACCATAGGCAGAAGCTGTAAGGAGGACTCTAGTGTCTAAGTATGTGGCATATTTATTGGAGATACTAAAGTGTACACAGCTTGGGTAGGCTCAGAGGCCCGATCAAGTCCATGCACTCCTGAGCAAGGAAAGAGGGGTTAGGATCCCAAATATAATTTTCTTCCCTGCTTGATAAAAGGGATCTGGGTTGCAGGGAGCTGCACAAATGCTATGTTCTGCTTTAGACTGAGCTGTTTTTTTCAACACATCCACAACACAGTTGGCTGAGTTGGATATTGCTCAGCTACAGCTTTTTTAAGGGTTTGGTTTTTTTTTTTTTTGGCAGAAAATGCCAAAATGAGGCCTGCTTGCCAGGCAGGATTTTGACTTGAAGGTCTTGTTGCCAATGATGGGATTACAATGACCAAATCTGTCTTTTCTTAGCTTAGAACTTGCATTAAAAAAACCCCTGCCTCCATCCCATAAGCCTAATCTTTACTGAGGTGGCCAAAAACAAAGTGTACAGTTGTGTTTTGTCTAGGTACACTGTAGAATATTGTGGAATAATGTATAAATAGTTGACCTATAGCTGTTCAGTTGGAAGGACATCCGGTGGTGTTTTGAAGTTCAAAAGGCTTTTTTTTTTTTTTTTTGGTCAATCAAACTTAGCATATGAGGCATTGCAAAAGGAGATTTCTATTTATGTGTATGTAAAGTGACTTTTTCAGCTGCCCTGTATGAAATTGAAGTGATGTAACTTTCTCCCTTCTTCTTGCCTATACTTTCAGCCATTTTAAACTGATCAGCCCCAGAGCACTGGCCCACTTTTCCCCTCCCCCGAAACTTGTTCCTGTTTTGTTTTTTCTATGTATATAGTAATAATTTTTAATAAATGTGGTGGTGCCAGGGATAAGAGGGGATGGCTCTGCCTCATCTTTGCATCTGCTGGGTATCCCAAAAGGGGCGGAGGGAGCACACTGCTAGGGCCTTGAATTGTCTCTAAATCTAACCATCCCTTGCACTCTCTGTGTGGGTTTTTTTTTTCTTTTTCTTTCCTGTGCATCTTCTGAACAAGCCGGGAGCCCCGGCTTGCTCCAAAATACGACATTCTCCTGTCCTCTACCACCCCCTACCCCTGCCTCTGCACCAGGTGAGGTGCGAGCTCGGCCCGGGCAGAGAATTGCGAACCCACCCCGCCTCCGCGGCAGCCCCGGGGCTGCCTCCTCCCGCCGCCCCCTTCTCACCCCCTCCGTTTCCCGGAACAAGGCACGAAATTCCCCTGCCCGCTTATCTGGAGGGAAAGCTCCTTCTGGCAGAGCGATTGAATCCCGGCTCCCGCAGCAGCGGGACCTTTCCTGAGGATATGCAGGGAGTAATGGGATTAAGCTGTTAACGATTGCCGGCTGCAAACAAAATATACCCAGGGCTCAGGCTGGGGCTGTCCCCGGTGGAGGTAACGCTATCGGGGGGCAGCGGTCGGGGCTCCCCCACCTCCGGAGCGGGACACGGCGGGTGTCCGAGGAGATTTCGATCAGCGCTTCGCCTCCCGGGGCGAGGCTCGGGCTCCGGCTCTGCGCGCTGGCAAGCGAAAAAGTCGGTGTCCTGTCACCTCTCCCTCTGCACAAGGACCCTACCTGGAACAGAAGGGGGACTTACGGCAATTTTTAAGAGACTAGGGACGGAGCATATTATTCCTTTTTTTCTAACTTTTTTTTTCCCGCTCGCGGAAAAGCCCCCGGGAAGGGTTGTTCCCCAGCCGTGGAGTGCGGTGGCATTCCGGCCGTCCCACCCGCCCTGCAAACAGCGATTACACAGCACGATTCTGCCGCTCTGTGTTATTAAAAACTCTATATTTTTGCACCGCACGGTGAAAAAAATAACTTAATACTTGTGAAAAGTCCTCACACTGTTTAATAGAAACGTAAGTGCCTGGCTGGCCCCAATTAACACCTTGTGATTATAATGCATTCCTAAAATGGGGTGTCAGACGCCAAATTGTGAATAAAGGTATCTAATTAATCTTCATAGGATGACACTGATAAACAACGCCAGATTTAAATAAAGATCAAGAAACTGAATGCTTTTTGTTTACATTAACAGAAGATAAAGTTAACTACCCTTGCACTTTGCTTCGTAATGTGATTTGCTGACACAAACAACGGGCTGCCGGTGGAGAGCCCCGCCTCGCCTCGGCGGGCTCTTTATCGCGACTTTGGAGGGAGGGGGATACGCCGCGGGTGAGGGCCTCTTCCTCCGCAGCCCCCACGCCCCCGGCTGAGGCAGGCGTGTGCCGGGAAACGCGGCACCACCTTGGCCTGGTAGCGAGCGCTGGAAGGGAACGCGCCCCGTCCCCGCCACTTCCGACGCTCTCGCATGAAAACTGCTTGTGAGTTTGGAACGTGACCTGGTCGGGCATGGCGGGTCTAGAGCGAAATAAATATATAAGTAATAGTTGTTTACACCATTGCTGTGGTGTGCGGCGGGAGGTGGAGTGCGAGCCCTGCCCGAGGAAGAGGGAAAACTTCGTTCTAGGTCAGGGAAAATCCGAACCTCCGCGGCTGCCGGCCGGGCAAAGGCTCTGCCCGACCCGGGGACTCGGCTCCTTCCCCCCGCCGGCTCCGTGAAGCCGGGATACGCATGCTGGGGCCGTTCCCCGCGAGTTAACAGTTCCCTGGAATATTCCCTCACTTGAACCGAGGGAGCGGCTCAGTGCTCTGGGTGCGTAGCCCTTATTTTTAAATAGCGTGAGCGCCCGGCGGGGCAATAGAGGCAGCGGAGACGGGTTCGTCCGAAGGATTGAGGCCATTCTTCGCCGAAAACTCTGGGGTTTGGGGTTGTTTTTGTTAAAGCAGATCTGGCACATCGGGAACAACCCTCTGGTATTTTTTTTCCAACGAAACTTCATCCCTCGCTGCTCGCCCCAAACCGTATCGCCGCCGCTTCACACCCGCGAGGGAAAACGAAACGACCCCGAAACTCTTTCTTTCGACGGCATCGTCCCGACCGTCTCTAAAGAAAAAGCTCCTTCTTCCTCGGGGCTGCCATCTCAGCGCTCCGAGGAGGAAGGAGCAGATATTTTTGGGTCTGTTTTCTCTTCGAGTAATGCGATGGGGTTTTACTTTCGGTCTGAATTTCCGCTCCCACCTTCCTCAACGCCGCCTTTTTAACACCTGCTCGCTTGTTCCCACCTCCTCCTCTCTGAGGAAAGCGCGGCGTTAATGGAGGGGGGCTTTCCCGGGAAAGGTTATTTTTACAGCCCCCCCTCAGCCGCCGCCGCCCTCCCCTCAGGGTTGCCTCTGAGGCGGCGGCCGCCGACGTGGGAATAGGCCCCCGATGGCTCCTGCGGTACCGTTACGCTTCAGAAATTCCCCTTCCCAACGGGAACACGGGCTAGGCGTGCCGGGCGAGTCGGCGGTCGACAGCTGTGGGGTCTCTGCTCTGGGTAGAAAGTGGAGGCGAGGGGACTGAGGTGAGGGAGATGAGGCCTGCCGGCACTTCTCTTATGCCTGCCCACCCCATAAAATTGTGAGTTGCATTTATTATTATTATTATTATTATTATTATTGTTACCGCCCTACTTTTTTTGTACATACAAGCCCAATTCCCCAGCCCCCTGAGCTCAGTAGCCCACTCATCCCTTTCCCCAGATCTCCATAGCTGTGTTCATAATAGTATGAGTATGGCTAATATAAATATTAATCTAATCCTTACTGAAAGGATTTTAGTGCTTTCTGGATATCACAGATATGTAATCCAGGGGAGAATGACATTAGCCTGAAAGTGTGGAGTGCAAAATATGATTTGAATAAAAAGATAGGGTGGTATCTAATATTTCCTTTAGGGAGTACTATACTCTGAGCTGTCACAACCGATTGTGTAAATAGAGGAGACTGAGGGATGTGATCCTAATCATATTGATGAAACATTCATCTGAAAGACCGAGCGCAACCAGAAGGGACTCACTAGGAATACAATTAAATCCTAATCTGGGAAGGAGGAATCCTCTGCAGGCTTTCCTCTAACCTGCCGCCCTCTTCCCTGTTTTCATTTCAGACTCAGATAAAATGCAGGAGAGGAAGAGGAAACACAGGAGAGATGGAGTGCTGTGTGGTTTGCTTGCCTGAAGGACTACATAAACACAGGTGCTGGGTGGAAAGGGGGTAAATCGGCAGTTCTGATCCTTATTAAAATATAAGGCCTAAGTTTAGTCACAGGGGAAACTACCTGCCTGCACAGGATTTCCATCTGTGAATGGTGTTAATCAGGTGCAGGAAGTCTCTGTTTCTGGAGGAAGAGTTCGTCTCCCACCCAAGCTTTGACTGTTAGCTCAGTTCCAGACTGCAGAGCAAAACTGATTTTTCTGTCTGTTGTGTGCTATTTAGTTTCCATCTGCAGCAGGGAGCTGGTTCCTTGCCGATGTTCATTAGAAAAGGGGTTAATTTCCAACCTGTTTTGACCAGTGTCCCTCAAAAGATGATCTGAGAAGATGGATGGGACAGGGCTTCAGGTGATGTGGTTCCTGTAACAGAACTAAACCCCGGCTGACTGCTGTACGTCCATCTTATTTCTGGAGAAGGCAATGAGTAGGTGTGTTTTCCTAGTGTGTGCCACTTTTTGGCTTATACCGCTAAAATGAATTCAAGCCATGAATACCTGAATTCAGATAATGATGTTTAAAACTTGAAAAGCAGTCTGTATTCTTCATCCTCTCACTCTTTAAAGTCAGACTTCCTCGAGTGTCTAAGACGCAAATCTGATCAGGTATTTTTAGAGATTTACCAAAGTCACTTGTCTTTTATCATCAAGCTGAAGCAAAAAGCAAAGTGATTTCCTTCTTCCTGGAGTGTTCTCCACAGAAAGAAAGGCCTCCCCAAAAAAGTTCAGCTCTCTTTCCATGGGGCATGATGTCTGTAGATGAGGAAAGGATGTCTGGAGTGGGACATCCATTAATAAATCTGCATTAGGAGCTCCATGTAAGTCCCTATTCTCTTCTGCTGAAGTATGACCTCTCCAATTCTACCGGTTTATAGAAGGACTCTTGTGGATGAAGTAGGCACTGCTAAAGTGTGTGCAACATAAAGTAGTGTCATTTTAGCAGGTTTGAGAATGAAACTTCACATTAGGCTTCCGCTGTACTGTGATTTTATATGGCAGTACACAGAAGGAGGGCAAAGGGGTCTGTTCTGTTATGATCCCTGGTTTTCTTAGAGCAGGGTTAGGTTTCTGTGGTGTGGGTTGGGCACTGATGGTTAAACTTCATGGAGTAGTTATAATTCCATTTGTCAATAAAGCAATGCAGTTTTTGTAAATTGCTTGGCATAGTTGCAAACTTCTTTTGAGGAAGAAAACAACCTTTATTAGGGAACACAATGGTTCAGTAATATATTAGAGTGAGCTTGTTTTTAGCGATAAGTTCTCAATAACAGAAATTTTATTGCTTTCCTCTCATCACTTCCCATGCTAAAGAATATTATAACATGATATTCCTGCCCTAATGAAGGTATAATTTGAGCAAGGAGATCTGTTAAACATGTCAACGCAAAGATGACTTCTCAGGAGCTATTCACAATAGCATGTAAATTTTATCCCATCTCTTACTCCAGATAGGACAGACAAAGCCTCACCTGTGTAGCCTGGTGTCCTCTGTTAACTCAATTAGCTTATTTTCCATTAACTTTGTGTTGTCTATTGCAAGATTATGGTTAACCCAGCCTTCCTGTTACTCCTTTCAGCAAACATAGGATTCAGCTCGGCTGCCTTTGCATTGAAGCTCCTTTGCAGCATCATTTGAGAGGAACTGTCAGGTAAATTTCTTGTTCTGAGGGGAAATATCTTTGATCCAGAAGAAAAAATTTGGCAAAATCTGTGACATTTGAGTGATCTTGCTTTTACTCAGTGGAAAAATTAAGTTCCTAAAGTTTGTGCCAGTAATGATCTTGAATAGCAGATAATTCTGCATTGTAAAGCTTTGTTTCAAATATGCAACGGATTTCTCTACTTCATCTGCTTAAATTATATGTGCACAACAAAACTCTGGAAATGCCTGCTGTCAGGATAGGGTACAGAACAACGGGGTTATTTTTCAGTCACATCAGTTCTCTACTTCAGTTCACTGTGCAGCAGCAGAAATGCTCATGCTTGCACTGAGCAGAAAGAAGAAATGGAGCAGAATGTAAGAAGGGAAAACTTCCGTATTCTTGGCAGGGGTGCTGGTGACAGCTTTCAGCAGTTTAAGCAGCAGTACTTGTGATTCTTTTTCTTTTTCCCTTCCATACCACCCCTCACCACACAATTACAGCACACGACAGCGAATGTCTGGATGGTGACCTGGCCTGTTCAGGTACTGATCTTCAAAAGCATTTAAGCAGGCCAGTATAAACACTCTCGCCTGCAAAATGGTGAGAGGACTTTTGGATAGGGTGGAGATGCCACAGTGGTACAATCACAGCATTTAGGTATCTGTGGGCATATGGTGAAATGTAGGTTTACAGCACCTCTCATACCCCGAAACAGCTGTCCATGAGGACGAACTTGTTCCACCATTTACTTTGTTGTCCCTTGCCTGTGGCTAGGTCTTTCTAGCAATTTCTTATTCCAACCATGGGAAGAGAAAGCCATTCCCATAGGTATCAGAAAACATGAGCTGCCTTTTTTTTGCTGTACCACAAAAGGCTTAATCATTGCGTAGTATAATGGAACGTATATAATAGCCAGAATGTGGCTTCTGCTCCCAAAAACTGTGATTATCATGTGGGTTCAGTTCTTGTTTCTGACATTTCCATTGACTGATGAGGCTTAGAGGAGGTGCCATTCCCCTGGAAATGGCCTGAAATATTAGGAGTTTCAGGGCAGTGTCTCCTGGAGCTGCAGGAGGGATGTTCTGTGGCAGGCTGCTTTTTATTTCACATTTGGCTTGGAACAAGGGATGTGTTTGGCTCTAGTACACTATACAAGAAATGAACAAGCAAAAAGTAGAGCAGTATTTCACCACAGACTTAAAAAAATAAATCCCACAACCATTGATAGGGTTGTTCTGAACTATGGGGCAATGACTGACTTCTGCTAGACTGGATTGTGGGTGTTTTTGGTAAGTGGTTAAGGTGTCTCCCTCTGCTATGACTTGTACTTAGTCTCTGTAGGGAAGCATGAAGGATACAAAATGAGACACAATGTCCTTTTAATGTTTTCTCAACCTAACCTGGGACTGGAGATTAAAGAAAAAAAGCCTACTCTGGGACTGGAGATTAAAAATCACCTAAAAACACAAATCCGTTTTCTTCTTGGTGGGATGGTCTCCAGACCAGGAGTTACAGGGAGAGCAAAAGCAGCAGGAAACGAGGCAATTTTTGTTCGTCCACCCTATTCACATCCATCACGCTTGATCTGCATCGTTCTCCACGCTGATATTTAATATTGTTCTGCTGAGAGGTGCTAACGGCTGCCCGTAGTGTTTAAAGATCACTGAGAGATAGAGTGAAAAACACTCTATAGAAAAATTTAAAGACTGGCCATAGCCACACCTAGAAAAAAACCTGTTATAGACTGAAAGGGTCACATTATTTAAAACATTCCTTCGGGTGCCGCGTAGTTCAAGGCTACTGTGGGTTTTTCCCCTCAAAACTCCGTTAATCCCGCGGTCATCAGAGCAAGGTGGACAAGCTTTCGGTGTTGCTTAGGTTTCCTGCGGATTGCACCGGAGAGGGGGGCAGAAAAACTGTGGCTGTCCCGGGAAAGGGAGACCCTTCCGTTTTGGTTCGAAACACGCCCGGGATGAAGCTTTCCCTAACGAATGAAGGATTGATGAATCCTTCCCAGACTTGGGGTTATTTTCAGCTCAGCTCGGGAGAACAGCAGCCTGGCTTCGTTCCCTGCCTCGTACTCCGCAGCTCCCGCCGAGCCGGGGCCCTGGCGGGGGAGGCGGGGGAGGCCAGGGTCGGGGTTGTCCCCCCGTCGATCCAGACTGCCCGGAGACCTTCAGCGGCGCTGTGGCCGTGCGGGAGGGAACCTCGGTGACTTGGGAGCTTCTTCATTCACCCCCTCCCGCATCCCGCAAATTAATTCGCCCCCTCCCTCCTACCGCAAATTAAAGGTATCACAGTCACCTACCAAATTCTTGGTACCCAGTATTTGTCATTCCTATCGCCTGCAAATCTACCGTCCCTGGGAATCAAGGGGGCAACCGGGGGATTGCCCCCCCGGCCCCCTTCAAGCCATCTCCGTCCTTACTCCCTGCCCCGGAGCCCTACGGGCTCTGGCCGGGAACATCGCCGCAAGAAGTTGCGGGATGTTTCAGTCCTGTGGGACTGGAGACTTCTGAATGGGTCCCGCAGCCCTTTAGATGTTACCTTAAAGATAACACTGCAGAAACACCAGTCTGCTGAAGCAGAAAGGAGCATGCTAGGTTTGTCAATCTATCAAAATAACCTCTAAACCACAAAAAAAAAAAAAAAAAAAGGTTTTTGAAAGAAAACATAGGTCTTTGAAGGGTTACAGATTATCTTGTTTCGTTGGGTTTTTTTCAAATATATTCATGGGGTTTATTCAAATAAAGAGCATCTCTGGCTCTAAAAAAGCTGTTCCAGAAGAGCTTCTTTCTGCAGCCCAAGTTACAGCAGAGGCACACTGGACTGAAATATTTAATATTTTGCTTTTGGGCTGGGATTGAAACCTCTCCTCTCTTGTCAGAGTATTGGAAAACAGCCCCTGCTTCAACAAATTGCTTGGATTCATGGGACTGAAACTTTCAGCTGAAGCACCCTGCTCAGGAGGCCTAAGAGGAGAAATTTGGAACAATAAATTCTATCAGGCTGTTACACACTTACATATGTGTGTATGTACATATGGAAATCCACATATCACCATTTATAGCCATATATGACCTTTATCCTTATAAATATGTATCCGGATACATATACTCCTCTGGATCTACATGGACACCTTAAAAATGTTGGTTATTAGAATGACCTCTCACACTATTCCATTGCTGTATTCTTTTCCTGAAGTTCTGCTGCCACCATGGCAGGAATGACAGGTATTTTGTGAATGCTACATCTGAATAGTTTCAGTAAGGTAATTTTTTCTTTGTTTGATTTTGGTTAAAAACTATCTGTAAGTTTCTGGGTATCCTCTTCAATTTGCTAGCATCTGGTTCCCAAAGGGCTTTAATAGTTTCACCTTAATGTCCAGCTTATGCAGGGATTCTGTAGATTTTCTTTCTATTTTTCCAGTAATTTTTTCGGTTGGGTTATGTTTTTTTCCCCTTCAACTTACACACAGAGTATCAGGCTGGACAAATGAAGGAAGACACTTTTAAATGGGACTTCCACTCTTTCACCATGTTTCAGTGTCATTTTTAGAACCAGTAAAGCTGGGATTTTTCAGATGTGGCCAGTCAAGTATTAGTGCTTCCCTTTTAAATTCTTGATACCTTTCTTTTCATGGCTGTTGAGTCCTTACAGCACTTGGAAAAATCAAGGAGGTATTAATATGCCTGTGCAAGGCTTGGCATTTCAGCTTGTCGCTGAACTTCAGGGGCTGTTTTGATGAAGAAGCCAGCTACACCCTTTCAGTGCCCAGGGACTTTCATCTGTCACATACAGTCAATGGCCATCTCTTTCATGGGAATGTTAGGAGACTGAATTAACTGAAAATGCTCTTTATTTTCTGATGAAAACAAGTCCTGCGGTAGCTGCAAAAAACCCCATCAATCCATTTCAGTTTATGCCAAGTGGGATTTTCAGTGTGCAGACATATACAGTCCTGAAGAAACAAGTGTAGCTTAAAATCTACTCTGAGGCTGGGAAAACTTGAATCCAAAAGGGTTAAAAAGTAGAGTCAACTCTTGTTGAAACATATATATATAGACTTTAAATAGTGGAAATCAATAGCCCTACAAAACCAAAGGACTATTATCTTTAATATTGACCAGGAAAGGTGTCACATTAACAGCAATTTTACCCTTTGGTAATGATTCAATTTAGCTGCCACTTTCTTTAGAAAGGCAGCATACAGACATACACATTTATTTTAAATGGCCATCTGGGCACAAACCCCATAATAAGGGCAAGGCTAATTTATAAAAATGAGAAAGTAAAGAATAGCCCTTTCCAGCCAAGGTATACAAAACAGAAAGAACAGACAGGAGTCAATGAATCAGGACCTGGAAGAAACAACTCAGTATTTGAAAATAAAGTGGTATTCAAAGCAACTTCACCGGTCACTTCCTTTCTCCTCCTTCAAAAAAAAAAAAAAAAAAAACCACCACATAAAAATCTTTAGCTCTAATTTTAAATTAAATGGAAATGCAATGGTTAGTAAAAAATATTCAAGGTCTGATCCTAATTGGTAAAATATGGCAGTGTATGGACAGACTAAGTAAAACATATACAATGCTTGAAGTGAATTTATGGCAATGGCTAATTTTGCTAGGTAAGGCCACACAACTTTCTATCATTGGGCCTATGGTACCCTATTGGCTAAAGAAGGAAAAAGAAAGTGTGTTTGAGAAAATGTATTTTTTTGTAAAGTGAATGCCTTTGTCATTTTGACAAATATTTGGGAGATCTATAGCAAGGGAGATGGGAAAAGTATTAAATTGTCATAAGCTTCCAGGTGACTTTCCTTGCTCCAAATGGCATTGTAGAAACTTAGTGAAAGAAAGAGACTGAAATTAGGATCACAAGCATACCCATGACTAGCATGTCACATTTTTAATATGGCTCATGGCTTGGGCAGGTGCACACTTTGCTGGGTGAAAAACCATCTGGTTGGCCAGGCCTAGAGAATGGTGGTGATCTGAGTTACATCCAGTTGGCAGCTGGTCACAAGTGGTGTTCCCCAGGGATCAGTGTTGGGGCCAGGCCTATTTAATACCTTTATTAATGATCTGGATGAGGGGATCGAGTGCACCCTCAGCCAGTTCATGGACAACACCAAGTTGGGCAGCAGTGTTGACCTGCTGGAGGGCGCAAAGGCTCTGCAGAGGGACCTGGCCAGGCTGGATGGTAGTCCAAGGCAAACAATGAGGTTCAACAAGGTGAAGTGCTGGGCGCTGCACTTGCGTCACTACAACTCCATTGAACACTGCAGGCTTGAGGAAGAATGGCTGGGAAGATGGAAAGCAGATGAGCAAAAAAGGACCTGGGAGTGCTGGTCATCAGCAGCTGAACAGAAGCCAGCAGTGTCCCCAGGCGGCCAATGGCATCCCGGCCTGTATCAGCAATAGTGTGGCCAGCAGGACCAGGGCAGTGATGATCCCCCTGTGCTCAGCACTGGCGAGGGCACATCTTGAGCCCTGTGTTCAGTTTTGGTCCCCTCACTGCAAAAAAGACATTGAGGTGCTGGAGCCAGTCCAGAGAAGGGCAAAAAAGCTGGTGAAGGGTCTGGAGCAAAATTCATGCAGAGCAGATGAGGTAGTTGGGGTTATTAGAGGGGACCATACTGTTGTCTAAAACTGCCTGAAAGGAGGTTGTGTCAAGGTGGGGGTCAGGCTCTTCTCTCAGGTAACAAGCAACAGGACAAGAGGAAATGGTCTCAAGTTGTGCCAGAGGATGCTTAATTAGGATATTATGAATAATTTCTTCACTGGAAGTGTTGTCAAGCATTGGAACAGGCTGCCCAGGAAGTGGTTGAGTCACCACTCCTGGAGGGATTTAAATAATGTATAGATGTGTCACTTGGGAACACAGTTTAGCGACGGACTTGGCAGTGCTGGGTTGGCGGCTGGACTACATGATCTTAAGAGGTCTTTTCCACTAAACAATTCTATGATTATTTATGCATAGGGATCTTCAAACAGCTCTTCTTAAATGCTTGCTTTTCCACCTTTCACTAAGCTTAGTAAGGGATGCCTAACACTTTTTCTCTGGCTTTAAAGCAACATTGCTTAATCACGTATAGATTTGTGCCCATAACCATCCTGACAGTCACATAATAGAGATGTGAGAACATAACAAGATCCATGTCATGGGTGTAACAGCCACAGATCTGGGCAGTTTGATCCTATTTGTATTTACAGATCTGTTACAGACAGTTTTAAAGAGCTAATTTTGGCTTACTTCTCCTGCCTTGTATAAGAAATGAGTATTAAAAAAGCCTGGATTCAGCAATCACAATAATCAAAATTAGCAGCTCAAATCCAGTAGAAAGATGTTCTGCTTTTTTATTTTCTCACTTTAAAAAGTACAATTTCATTATGTGAAGGCCCTGATAAACTTCATGCTGCTCAGGGCTTATGATGTCAGAGCTATGAAATATTTCCTGCTGATAACATAATAGCTGAGAAATATGAGTTTTGGAAGGTTTGGGATTTTGTTTGCTCTCTGTGTGTTTGGTATGAGGCATACAGAGGGAAAACAATTAACTCGAGGGGCTGAAAAAGCGAGTAGCAATGGGCTACAGTGTAATTGCAGAAACAATGAGGAATTTCACCTGGTATTATTTGTGACAGCAATCAAATAGCAAGGCCTAGCAGGGAACCACATATTAAATAGCTGCGGTGACGGGCGAGTCCACCATAAAAATAAGCAGAAAGCAGAACGGGGACGACATATGTACTCTCTGGGAAGGTGAGAAGATAGCTGTAGGGTTCCCCTCCCAGGGAGGGCTCATGCTTGCTAGCTGCCCGCCCCAGCTCCCACCAGCATCCCACTGCTACCGGGGGCGGGATGGAGCCGGCATCTTCCCTTCCAGCCGGTCCGCACCTTTTCTCGGGGTCACCGGGGTGGGAGGGGAGCCCAGCGGAGGAGGGGCCGCCGGGGGACCGTACCCCAAAGGTGCCCCCGCAAGCGGGCCGGGGTCCGTGGCGGAGCCTACGGGGCAGCTCCAGCCCCGCACCGCTGTCCCCGGGCGCTCCCCGGTTGCGAGGGCCGGCAGCAGCCGCCGGGATGGGGCGGGTCGGGCCGCGGGCGGCGGGGAGCGATCCCGGCCGGGAGCGCTGCCCAAGGCCAGCTCCTCACAGGCTGCCCCGCAGGCAGTTTCAGGCTGGGGGTAATGGTGGAGGGGGAGGAGGGGACATGCTGGCCTCCGCCCCTGTCCCCGCTCTTTTAACCATTTTCGAAACATCTCTGCCAAACCTTCCGACCTGTGGAACGACTGGGCACACCTCGCCCCCCACAGCTGCCGCGGGGAGTCCCGGCAGAACTTGCTGCGGCTCCGCGACGAGCCCCGGCGGGCAGGCAGGCATGGCATCCGCATCAGCATCCGCATCCGCATCCCCATCCCCATCCCCACTGCCAGCGCGAGATCCGGAGGGCGATCCTGCCGGATTAACGGCGGGAGCTTTGAAATCCGGGTGCCGCAGTGATCCTGGGTCAGAGTGCTTAGGGCTCCCCTTTCAGTTGTTAATTCCCACTAAGCGTTTGTAAGTACCTGAGCTCACAGACCTCTGCGCCTTCAAAACAAGTGCATGCGCGCAAATAGCTCCAAAATTACCCATCTGGGTACCGGCAAGACCAAAGGCAAAAGCGAGCGGAGTCGTTAGAAAATAATTGAAGCAAATGGGCACTTTCTTTGCCACGTGAATTTCAGCTGGGAATCCCGGTGGCAGGAGCGGCAGTTTCAAAGGTGTCCACACCTGCGGAGCCTGCGCCCGCCGGAGCGCGGAGCCCGGGGGGTCCTGGGGCGGGGGGGGATGGGGTTGGCCGCCTCGCTCTGCTTAAATGGCCCGAAAGAAAGCAAAAAAAAAGCCATCAAAACAACCTCCATCAGAAAAACATTAGCTAAGGAGGAAACGGCTGTGGACACCCCGGTGAGATACCTCCTCACTCCGGGCAGAAGAGTTTCTGCCATTGCTACCAGTAGTGCAGAATTGCCCTCCTCCGTTTTGTTTGTTTAGCAGCTGAGATTTAGAATATACACCGCAGAAGGAATTATCTTCCATTTTGAAGAAATAAAAAAGATGTGACCTACATCTTCACCCCCGAGCCCGCCCCCCCCCCCCCCCCCCAAAAAAAAAAAACAACAAACCCAAAAAAAAAACAACAAAAAAACCCCCACGCCGTTCACAACAGAACCACCACAATTTGCTTTCCGGTGACACAAGGACAATGTGAAGTGAGTGACCCCTGCACCATTTCTCTCCAAATAAGTTCAGTGTGAAGTATGACCACTGTGTTTTCTAGCACTGATGACTCTATTGATTCCTAGCGCATTAGTGGGGGAAAATTTGAGCTTGAACAATTTGAGTTTTACAGATGAGAATAAACAAATGAGCAACGTCACAGAAGAACGTTAAACCACATCACAAATGCGTGCTCTTTCTATGTTGTTTTTTGGTTTTTCTATGTTGTTTTTTTTTGTTTTTCCGGGGTTTGCTGTTTGTTTTATTTTTACTATTTTTCCTTTTTCCACTATTCACATCTCAGGCAGTAACTGGTTCTCTTGTTGCCCACGGCTATGGATTGAAAAGGATGTAACTGATATGAAAAGGATCTAAATTAAAATACAGCGCCCTTAATTATGACGCATTAAAAAGTAGCAAGGAACTTGGTGAGAGCAGTCAGACCCTGATGTCCACAGGGTGGTGAGGCCTTGGTAAACACAGTGTTATCATGGCAACATTTCTGCCTAGTTTACACATTATTCAGCCCTACTCAGGCTAACATCCCACCTTCCAATTTCCCTTATATATAGCCTAAGGCGTAGGGTTTGACAGCTGTGGAACAACGGGGCAGGTGAAATACAGAGCCTAGGGATGATGATAGGGGCCGTAGACTTCCATCCTGTGGATGTCTTCCTAAGGCTATGGATGTGCTTTGCTCCTGAGAGGAATCCCTGCCTCTGCTTCTCCTCCAGATCTCTTCCCAGTCTTTTCTCCTAAATGACACGTGAGAGTGAGTCAGAGATAAGCAGTCGGCCTGTGAGGTATCACAGAAAGGCAAAGGACACGCTTTTCCTTTGGCCCAAGAAGCTACGAGAGCAGGGGCTTTTCACCCGCGGGGCAGATGGCCACCGGCTGAGCAGAGCACGGGCCACTCCTCCTGCAGTCACCGACCCTTGGAAAAAAGAGTGGGACGCCCCAGGGTCACAGACTGTGCTGAGGTAACAGGAGCAGTCAGGACAGTGAGCAGTGATTAGGAAGTGGCAGAGCCGGACTCAGGGAACTTCGCAGAGCAGGTTAAGCTGTGTTTTGTTTGCGCTTGAGACATTGATTGGATTGGGATACTGACATGCTCCAGCAAGGGAAGTGCTCCTAGTATCCAGCCTTGGCCATTTATTTAATCACTTCTCTACGTGGGGTGTAGTAGATGAGAGGTTCTAAGGGACGGATTTTTGGTGCATTGCCTGTCTCTGAATACTGACAACTCTGGGGAATATTTGATGAAAGGTGAATGTTGGCAGACCCCGAGTAGAATAAATGCTGTTAAAAATCCACATTTTAACAAAATAATAAAAAATCCTGCTGCAAGCATGGAAAACTGTCCCACCAGGCAGCCATTACACAGGTTTCAGAAAAAAAAAAGAGCAAAACAAGCCTGCATTTCCATCTGGTAGCAGAACAGCTCTGGAAGTAATTGTCCATTTTGTTTCACCTTTCTCCTCCTGAGGTTTTGGGTCTTGCCTGTCACATTTCACCGTCGACCAGCCCTCACTGAGGTGCTGTGGGTGGGTGGTGCCCCCGAGGGCAGCATCAGCACCCGCTGGGGGAACACCAGTGGGCACCACTGTGAGTCGCTGTCCCGGTTCGCTGAGCACTCCGCCGGTCTCTGGGGCTCCCCGATTCCAGAGAAAGTGGCCAATTATTTTTCTGTCTGAAAGAGTCTGTGATGTGGCAGAGAATGACAGCTCCAAGGGAGAAAACACCTCTTCATTAAAAAGTGCTGCTAAGCACACTGAATATCCAGATCCCAGCACCCAAAGGTTAGGATGACAGCCAAGAAATTATGCATTTTCACAGATATTTTTGTATACACACACACACACACACATGTATCCACAATGTACATGCAGACAGACACACACACAAATATCTACAGGCTCTCTTTCAATAGGATAGCCAAAATCCTTTAAGTTCCTATTAAGACAAAACTCCTGCTAAAGTCTAGTTTTACTATCAGTTTTGATGTGCTAGGAATCACCTAGAAAAAAACAATTAAATTGGTTAACAAATGCAAGAAGAGAGTTAGCTTCATGAAAATAAATGATTAGGCATTTGTTGAGGAAAATATTAAACAGAAAAGAGAAAGCACACCTTTTTTTTGCACACCTCTCTTTGAGAGGCCACAGGAAGAGAAGGCCAGGCTGCTACATTTCGTAGGTACCATATTATTTAATTTCATTTTCGTGATTTAATGATTGCAGGAATTAATTTTAATGAATGAAAATGTATTTCTGAAAAAAGATACAAAACACATATGAATCATGTGACAATGCAGAACTGGGTTTCCTGGTGAGGCACATGGTGTAGAAGAGAATCACTGATACCAAAGAAAGATCAAAATGGAAGCTGCATTTTGAGATGTGATTTTTAAAAGCCTTCTTTTACTTTTCCTTCAGAAATTCTGAAAGGCTGAGAAGAAGGCATAGTAAGGAAAAGGTGGGAGAAAAAGTCGTGACAACCATGGCTACAGCAAGTCAGCAAGGTGGAAATCATCATTTCCGCTATGGCTCTGTGGAGGAGTTCAGGCACCAAGATGAACAGAAGCAGCCCTCAGCCTTAACCTAACTCCTCATGGCCCAGCAGCTTCCCTTAGCCCAGGCCCCCGGCTGCCTGCAATCATGCACTCAGCTGCCTGGGCTCAGCAGGCTGCTGCCTCTCTCCCCAGTTTCAAGCCTGGCTCTCCCTTAGCCTGCCCCAGGAGGGTGGCCCAAGTGGGATGCTCAGAGCATCACACCAAGGTTGCTTTGCAGATGAGCCCCGCTCCCTCTTGCTCACATTTTAGTGAAGCAGGATTTGGGCAGCAGGGGACCCTCTGATTATGGCTATCCATTTTTTATAGGGGGACATACTGAGGTAAACCACCTTCAGTTCCATCAAAACTGGGAGGATATTCCAGTTGAACTATAATCCAGGGGCACAGTGATGAATAAAGAAGGGGATAGATTCCCATATTTGTAGTTCAGAGCTGGGTACTGAGAAATGTGGAAACCCTGTGCTGACAAAAGGGTTAAACCCTTGTGACTTTGAATATGCTGTTACTTACTGACTTGTCAGAATTACTAAACACAACATTTTTCTAACCTTTCCTGCAGTTTTATTTTGAAATTTCTACCTCCCTGTGTCCTCTCACCTGACCATATAACACAATGCCTTCCTTAGCATCCTAAAGAAGGAATTGCCAGCAAGGCAGAAATGCTTGAAATACAGGAAACAACTTCTTCTTTTCATAAACAATTTACAGAACATAGGCATTTATTTCCAACTAAGATTTTAAGCCACAATCACTTATTTTCAGTAGAACTTTAAATCCTGCAGCAGTGCATCTTTGTTCTCCTGTTGCAATGCAGAACTGCTGGGGTCTGATTCTGCGATATTCATATTTGATTGTTTTCTGTTTTAAATGCATGCAAACATAACCATAATATGATACTGCTTTTTCCATGCTTAGCATATTCATCACCCTATCTTCCTCTCAACTTTTTGATTTGCATGGAAGAAATCTGTTAGAGCAAATGCAATCTGCAAGCCAATAAAACCCTGTCCCATGGGAGAAGGAGTCAAAGTGGTACATGTAGCTCGGATGAAGAGTATGAAGTATGTACAAGAACCTGATCCTGAATCACATGAAAGGCCCACAGTCCAAGAGCAGTGTGCCAGGCAGAGATCAACTATTGCAAGCAGCAGTGGCTCTGGTTGCAGTTCTACCAGGTGTTGCCCTTATTGACTATGAAGTCTCCAGTTCTCTGGTGGCTGCCTGCCTACTCCTATGGCTCAGGTCTCTGTCCCTCAGTCTGTATGAACGTTTGGAAGTCTGGGCTGTAAATCAAGCTTTGAGGGTAGTTCTACTTAATAATTACCTCCTCCCAAAAGAGTGTGCTTTTAACCTTGATTTTTTTCATTTGGTGATTAGTGCAATCTTACCAACAGCTTCATCAGCACAATGAAGGCAACAAGCATCATTCCAGGAACAAAACCAAAACTGTGGGGTAGAAACTTACTCCACTGGTCTCGCAGATATCCTGTTGAACTATCCCTGGCAGATGAGGAGGGGCAGGTTGGCCTGGTTGTTGCCTGATGCCTGCCTTCAGCACCCAGGGCCGGGGCTCTGTGCTCAGCAGAGATAGATTTGTGCACTGCTCAAGCACCTGTGGTGCTCCTCTGACCCAGTTTAGGTTCAGGCATGTGGTCACATTTCTGTCAAATTGGTCCACACATCCATCGGAGTTTTAGCCTTCTGCAGGCGAGGAGGCAGCTCAGGGCAAAGGCTGCTGGTGCAGAGTCAACCTGTTGCCATGTTTTGAAGAAATCTGAGCCCAGGCATGAGTTTACTGACCAACAACCTGAGGCCCACAACCACAGCACTTCTGATTTAGTACTAAGAGCCTTAAACCCAGATCTGTTGAACCATGGTCTGATAGGCTTGCAGCTCCTGGGCCACTGTAGCATTTTAAGGCATATGCAGATAAACGACGATTTTCTTGAAAGTGTTGCACCCTTGATCCTGCAGTCTGGCAGTTGGTCTGGCCACAGCGCATCTGTATTTATGGCAGGGGCTGCAGCAGTAACACTGTCAGACCACCCATCTCCAAGCAGAGCAGCAACTAGAGAGTTAAAGCAGCCAGCATTGGTTTCTCTCCCCAGATTTGATCTCAAACACCCAGGACAGAGGCAATTACACCTCTCTGAAACAGCTCTCCACTGCCTGCCTTCCTCTATATTCACTTGCATAAAACCCAGAGTAAAATATCTGCCAGTTCAGAATAGTAATACGCAGTGGCAGATCACGCCTAGTTGCACTTTCTGTCTTCCTCACCAAAGTGTAATCTAGTGGTATCTGATATGGCTAAGAGCTAGAATGATGATTTACTATGCTTGGTTAGCATAAAGCAGCTCAGGCTGCTGCACGTTCACAGCATTTTGCTTTGGGGCATGCCCTTTTCATCACTCCTACTACTCCCAGCTGTGGCCTGGTCAGGTAGGCTGGTCCAACCATTGGTGGGATCTCCTTGTCAGCCACAGACCTAAATCAGTGCTTTAAATTCATGCTCATAGCCTAGATCCCCATGTGGTTGTGCTAGGGATTGCATGCTGTGCTGCAGGGGCCAGAACCCATGGCAGAGGGGCGAGGTGACCCCATGAACGCCTATGACCCCTAAAGCATGTTGAAACCAGAGTCTTGCAAACTTCTATAACTGGACTTTGTGTCCATTACCTGAGCAAAGGCTTTGCCAAACTTGTCTTTGAATTTGTTCCCCATTACCCAACCTCTCCTTCCAAGTAAGTGTGAGTCTGCCAAAGACTTCTTATTTCTCTGTGAAGATGCAGATTCTGTAGTGCTACTCAAATGAAATTTGCCTCAGTCTCTTTATTCAGCTAGTGACAGATCTGTGTGAAACTCTTTATCCTAATGCAGAGCCTATCTTACTCAGCATCAACAGTTTTGAACTGATACATATAAAGCACCCCCAAAAGCTGACTGAGGAAAGTATGTTCAGCCATATATTATCTTCTGTAAAACTGCAAGAGCTTCAACAACATATATTATTTTTTCAAGAATATGTTGCGGTTTCCACAGAAAACATTTAAAGCTTTGTGAATTAGAAGATGTGCTCAACTCTGCTGTAGTGAATCCCTGAAAGGCACAGGTGAACAACCTTCAAAGGAAAGAGGGCCATGGTGATGTCTATTAAATCCTGATTGAATATTTGACTTGCCATAGCTTGTTGCTTTAGGAAATTCTGACTTAATAGAAGTTGCAAACTGTTATAAAAAAAAGAGGTGGAAATTATGTTTGTAACAAGAAGCACCAAAAAATGCTTACCATAATACCACTACGAAAATTGAGTTAAACAAAAAGATTATATAAAAGCATTAGGTGTAGCCAAACTGCTTTTAAGGCAGTCCGCTTTAGAGCATACCCACAGGGGTATTTGAACTGTGACAGCTGGAAAAAAATTTCACAATTACATCAGCTTTTCAGGTTGAACTGTTACTATCATTCATAAGAAAATAAACCAGTGACTAAATGAAAAAAAAAATTACAAGTTTTCCCCCCATCATATTTCCCAACAGCAATGAGAACAACTCTCCCTAGTTGTGACTCATGTGAACGCCTCAGAGATTCACCAGGGTTGAAACACCTCTGCTAAGTTTAGCCACTGTGTTTCTCCACAGAACCCCATCCCAACCCCTCTGGCCCTTGCTGCCTCAGCAGCACCCACCCCCAGCACTCCAGCTTCACCTTTCCTACTTTTGAGTTTTCAGTGTGGGCAAGTCTGTGGTGTTACTTACTATTACTTAGAATCCTTACTATTGACCTGAGTGGTGTTGCGCCAGCACCGGTCTGTCCCAGCACCCAGGCTCAAACCTACTTCCCACCTTCCCAGAAGTGCTCTGGATCTGTGTCCTGATGTCCTGTGAGCTGCACTGTCTGTATGTCCCTGCTGTGTAGGGATGGCTAGGGTGGCTGCATGCTGAGACAGGCCCTGATATCCAACAACTGCCGGTACCCATGCATTGCCCCATCAGCCTCTCAGCACATCACATCCAGGGAGCTGGCCTATCTGGTGGTGGTCCATATCCTGCTGGGTTTCCTGCAGCCAGCACTGAAGCACCCCAGGGTATAGAACCAGCTTTTTATGGTCTCAACACTTTAAACTTCCGCTGCAGGAAAAAGCAGAGCAGATGGCGCCTGGACTGGGAGCAACTCACCTTTAACATCTTCTGAAAGCACAAAGGCCACTAGCAGTTCTAAATAACCGAGCACCTACATCTCAGTCTTTTCCTGCTATTATTCTGGCTCTTGTTGCACCAGCCACATGAGCGGGGTTTAGCCACCAGTGCTGACGCTCTGGAATTGAAAATGTGTAATATTAGAAATCAGTTATGCTACATTCCAGAGAACAGGTGCAGAAATAGTCATAGGTTGAGTTTGGCTATCTTACCTGTCTTGGTAAGGTAAATAATTTGTCCTTCTTAACACTGAAATAGGGGCAAATCTTACTAAACACTCCTCTTATAGCTAAATATGTTTTTCAGAAGCAGTTAAAGTGATGGTGGTTGGAATATAGCATTAAAAAACCCCAAACTCTAGGTCATGTAGTTTATTTAGGAGGAAAAAAGCACATGTTTATTTTCCTACCTTCTCCTTAACTCCTACAGGCTATGATATTATATGTGTAAATTCAAACTAACACTTCTCCCATCTGGATTTCTGTATATTTAAATTGGAGGCTTGGAATAACATTTTCTTCTTTGGAATAAATGCTTGTGAGATACTACCATGTTTGAAGACCAATGGGTTGGGTTGTTGACCAGTCTAGTGCCCAACAAGGAAAACCAGAGCCAACTCTGAAATTACTTTGTCAAGTTTTTTTTCATGTTTAGCCCTCATAGCCCGAGGAGAGATCCGTGTCTTTGTAGCCAGGGCACATTAGCTGCTAAATGTTTTCCTGCAACTTTGTTAAGCCCTAATTTTTACCATAGTCATGACCTCCTATCTCTGCCTTGCACTGTTTTCCACCAATCCTCTGTGCAGCTGAGCACTGCCATCTGCCAGCAGCATTACCTCCTAGGCACCCTGTCCTGTGGGGAAGCACGATGGCTGCATTACTCATTCCTCACTCAAAACCCAGGGATGGGTGCCCCTGATGGGAAAACCAAAACCCCAAGAAGAAATCTCCCATGACATCCACTGCATCAATAACTGGGGCAGAGGAAAGCATCACCAGGGCGGGATTTCACTGCTCTACTGATGCCCTTCTTGAGAGAGCCAGCACCTCCACCCTGGCAGATTGGCTGAGCCTGAGTGAGAGCTTGTGATTTGCCTGCACATGCTCCACTCAGCTGCAGAAAGGTGTTAGAGTGAAGTCCTCAAAAAAGCATCAGCAGGCAGCAACAGCCTCTTTCTCTCTGCCACACTTTTGCTTGCAGCTTCCTCCAACTCATCCCTCCCTCACAACAGGGCAGGAATCAGAGAGGAAACTCTGCTTTGCAATTCCCAAACAGATGCTCTGCCAGAAACCCACAAATGAACAGAAACAGCTGCTCTTCAGCTTCCTTCTTGCTCTTGTGGGTGTGTGAAGGGTCTTCTCCATGCAGACAAACAGGGAGGAAATGTCCCCTGAGCTCTGGCTGCCCCGTCCCCATCCCTCTGCTCCCTGGTGCCAGCACAAGGGGCAGGAAGAAGCAATCGCTCAGCAGATTTGCCTCAACTCACTTTGGCTGGCTCAGGAGAGGAAAAGCCTCAGAAGTCAATTGGCACAGCTTGAAAGGAAATCCCAACACCTGCCCCCCTCCCATCCTGCCTGGCCCAGACTCCAATGCCTGCTCCCAAACCCAAAGAGCTCTGCTGTATTAAGCTGAGATGCTTCTCCTTGACTTCAGCTGCTCTGGACCCCCACTCCGTCCACACAAGGCTAAGGGGAGAGCTGGACTACCTGGGACTGTCCTGAAACATGGACATGAGCAGCTGGAGGAAATGCTGCTGCTAGTGCCGGGTAGTCAGCATGGGGTGCACCACAGTTTCAGCGGGAGGGTGGGGGGAAGTGATGGGCTGTTTGCTGACATGATCACAGCTTTTTAAAACAAGCTTATGCTGCAAAAGCCAAGACATCTCAGATGATGCTTTTCAGCATGCTGCTGGCTGGTGTGGCAGCTCCCAACAACTGCAATTCAGAACGGCTCCATGTGAAGCCAGGTACGCACCAGAGAGCAGCCAGAAACCTGGGGCAGGATGCTGCAACCCTCAGGCCAGAGGTAAAGGTGTGGGTGATGTGCCAGGTGGCAGGATAAACCTATGGGTTTTAAGGACTCTCCCTTCCTCCATCCCCACCTGCAGCAGCCACACACATTTTACCTGTATGCTGCAGTGTCATTTCTTGCTCTCAGGTAAAGTTTTTACCTGACTGGAACTGGTGCCAGGTCCTCCCTAGCCTGAGCCAGTGCTAACAGGCCAGTGGGAATCTGGTCTCAGCTCTTCAATGCAGAATGAATCAGATGCTGCTTCTTTGGATGGCTGCTGTTCCTCTCGCTCCCAACACATCTAGAAAGGCTCCTTCAGGTGGCCAGGTGGTCATGCACCAGTGTCACACAGCCCACATATCCCCATATGCCATGGGACAGCCACAGCACAGGAGAACAGTGTTGTATCATTGTGAGCACAGCAAAGCCTCCAGCAGCTCTCATCCCATGCTGGATCTCAGCCAACAGCTTCACACCTGCAATATGCAGAGACCAAGCTCTTGCTTACTTTCATGAAATCAGGAAACAGGAATATGGACATCATGGACAGTGGGAGAGGATGCAGCCTTTTCATAGTGGTATCACTACCTGTAGAACATATAAGTTCTAGTGTGTTTCTGTACATTACGCAAGTACCCTTTTTTTCCCCGAAAATGAAGCCCCAAAAGAGCTGAAGTTGATGAATTTCTGTCTCAAGTGGTGACCCCATTCCTCTTATGCCCTGCTTCTCCCTTTCTCTGCTTTTGTCTCGAAGACTCCTTCCCACACTGAACTCCTGGTTGTTCATGTTCATGTGGCCCTTTACTTTAATTCACTCAGCTCATGGAGAATCCTCCACGTGATTTTCCTGTTGCCATTCACAAGAGAATTATGATTTACTCTATGTTAACATTCTGCCGAGTTGAATCACAGCAGGGTCTGAGAAGACTGGGCAGGTGGAGAAGGGATGAGGGGAAGGGAACAGGATATCTTCCTGCTGATGGCAGAGACCAGCTCAGTTGCATCACCTCACCTCCTCTGATTAAACATATTTTAGTGAAGCAGCTTTGTGGATTTTATTTATTTACTTTAATGTTAGAAGATCAATTTACCAGGCACTCTTCCTTCAGATCTGATGTTTTCCTCTATAAAATGCTCTTGCTAAAACAAAAAGCCTGTGCTTTATGCCTATTCTTTATGACTAAGAAATCCCATGGCTTGTGTTGCAGAGAAGCCAGGTTAGAGGCATTAGGAGGTGGTTACAAGTTTAGCCAGCCAAAGACACCAGGTAAGGGCATAATTCTACAGGATGTACTCAATACTTTGCCAAAGCCAGACCTCGGTGTCCTGCTCACACCTCGCTGCACACTCTTACTGCCAAAATAAGTGTTTGTTGGTTTTCTTGAATTCAGATAAATATTTCTGTAGTTAATCAGTAATATCTTGCACTCCTTGAAAGATGGGTTATTATCAGCACTCCAGCCCTTCCAGCAGTGTATCCAGTTCCTGTCTCTGATTCATTCTTCCATTTTTGTCAGAGGGAGCTGAGACACCAAATGTTAAGCACTGCAATTATTGTGTGTTGTTTCTTATCATGGGTGGTTACTCTGCATTGTGCTTGGACTAGCCTGAATCCCCAGGGTTGGAGGCACCTTTAAAAACACAAAACAATCAAGCCCATCAACAACTTACAGATAAGTTTGTTAATACAATGGAACTTGATCCAAAATAGCATAGAGTGAAAAGGCCATATGTCTTCAAAAGAATTTCGTTTCGACCACACACAAACATCAAATTATTTGATTAAAGGAGCTGAGATTCTGCACTTAATTTATTCCTGGCCTACTGCATGTAGGCCTACTGCATCACAGGAAAATGTTTTTTTTTTTTTTTTTCTGGGGACAAAGGAAAATGTTTTTGCTGGGTTGTTCTATCCACTATCTCCTTAAGAAAGTTGAAAAATCATTTTGACTTTGCTGGGACTTTGAATCAAGTTACACAAATCTGCTGATTTTATTAGGCAGTTTGGGTCTGACAGTAATTTAAAGCACCTAAAAAGGTTGCCACCATTGAGTGTTGTTCATATGGTACATTTGGCATATATAGTGCCCAGGTCTGAGCTGATGATATTGTGGGCTGTAGGTCCAGCACTGTTTCACTGGCTCTTACTTCAGCTCTGGGAAAGGCAACTGCAGTGCATTGAGGAGCCTGGAACCCACAGCAGAGATAGCTGAAAAACAGAGAGGTGGGAAGGATCAAGTTCATGGCATAAGCAAATACTCTACTAATCATCAAGAGACTAACTGGATGGCCACAAAGAGATTTTTGTCAAGGGTTTTATGCAGCTAAAATCAATTCATTCACTTCATCTGTTTTGAACATACTGGAGATGCAGCTAGAGATGTCACAAATGGTTAGAGTTGCCTGGAAACCTTCAAGGTGTCAATTGACCATATTTTTAGGCCCAGGAATCTTACATGGACACACCACAATTTCACCAGTGATTTGTTTAAAAAACAAATGCAGTCAGAAACCTACAAGGGAATAAAAATATCAGGAGAGTGAAGCTGAGTTGAAGCAGGGTAACTCAAAATCAATATTTTGCTTTTAAACTCTTAAGGGGAGGCCCAGGAGGGCTGCACTCACTTTGTCCTCCTTCCTTATTGTCCTCGGAGGATTGGCTGAGAAGTGACAAGGCTGCTCCGTACTTACTGCAGGACATTCCTCACTAACAAGCCACTTGTTAGAGTATTCCCTTCCCTGCCCAGGGCCCGGCTTTCACTAAGCAGCATCAGACAATGGTCAAGCCAGACTTGAAACAAGAGATGGAAAAAGGGCTCCTCTCCTTTTGCCGTAGGAATGTGTTGAACACCCCTCTGTCCGCAAACTCGGATCTGTACATGAAAACGGGTCATTGAGTCTCCAGCATCCTCGGCATAACCCCGAGGGTTTGCATTCAGGGAGTAAATTCAATCTGAGGTTGCTCCAGAGGCTGAGCCTGTGGTGAGGGGAAGAAGTGGCCGCATAACTGTATCCTGCCCCTTTTGCTCGTGATTATTTGTCTGTGGCTTTGTCTAATACAACTGGGGGGAAAGGAGGCAAAAACTTGTAGGTGTTTTTCTAAGCAGAGGTGGACAAAAGGCCAGGAGACTTCTGGGGTGCCATTTTTTGCCATGCTGCAAAAAAAAAAGATATGTCTAGAAATTATGATAAGCTCCTTAGATGCTTGACTCCCAGACTGGCTCCTTGGGGCCACACATACCCAGACAAAGCACAGCCACACTGAGGGATGGGTTTCTCCAGGATAATAAGTGCAGACAATTCACAGTGGTCAAGACAAAGATGCTGCACTGAAAAATTCAGCTGTTCTCATGTGGTTGTTTTGCTGGACTCAAAGAGCTGAGAGTGAACTACCCATCCCTTCGCCAGAGTGAATGAAACAGAAGCAGATTTTTTTTCCCTCCCTTCAACAAGGAGTTCTTTAGAGACCAGTTGCTGGCCAGCTGAAATTGTGGATGTGCTAATAAAGACTCCAGTTTTCCAATACCCTCCTGTGCACCCCTGTCACCTCTGCAAGTCACAAAAAGGGACCTGTGGTCCTACAAACCCTGTCCTTGGCATCACAAGGGAGCTGTGTCATGGCACAGCCTCTTTCCTGACCCATGAGGCAGCAAACACACCATGAGCAGTGCTGCTAAGGAGAATAGGGGACAGCAGGACAACAAAGCATGTAAATCTACAAAGTCATCCAGCACCAAACTTCAAAAACTCTCTTATCCAAGTCCTAAGTTGATAGAAGCTAGGTGCCTTGTGACTTTCAAAGCTCTGGACCTAAATCTTTACAAAAAAAGTGGGGCAAGCTCTCAGCCATCCCTTTGGACTCTTTTCAAGCCAACAAACCAGAATCAGCACAAGCATAGGGTGGAAGAAGCATGATCCTTGTGTCTGCCCTGCTTGCCCATAGCTACACAGTTCAGTAGGAGCTTTGCCTTGGGTTCAAGATCACCTCTTGAAGGAACATTTCCAGAAACATCTGTTGCAGGAGGTACAAATATTTGTGGACCCTGAGCATTGAGATCAACACCAGAGCAGGGTGTGAAGGCTGTGTGAAGGCTTCCTGGGGAATCCAAGGTTGCTGTCTCCTTGCCATATGAAGGCAAGACCCTGTGAGGCAAGGAGAGTCAGAGACACAGCCATTGGATTTAGTTTCTACAGAAGTTCAGGCACCATGTGAGCTTCCTGATACAGCTGAAGCATGGAGCTACACAGTCTTCATCCATCCAAACCATCCCTGGCCACGTGTAGCTCAGCTGCCCTGACTACAAGCGAGGCTGGCTTTCCTGATGGGAAGCCTTCAGCCAGTGCAGGCTGCAGTGCAGGGCCATTGGGCATTTCTCACTCAGTGTGTCCTGGGCAAGGAGGAGTGCCTTGGGAGCTCGCTTCTGTTTGCAACAACAAAAAAAATTCCAATCCGAGCGAGGATTTACACTTTTTTTTTTTTTTAAATGAGTCCTCCCCCGCAGTGGTGCTGCCCACTGGACATTTGATTGGCCCAGACAGGCCCCTCAGAGTAGCACTGCCAAGTGGGCCTTGTGCTGGACTTCAGATCTCCCAGAGAGGACAGATGTGTGCTTCAGTGCCACCTCATTAACTCATTTGTTTAAAGCCCCCAAACAATCCACTTCCATGCAGATGGAAATCCCAACCTCCCCTTTTTCACTTAGATGTGGATTCTCCCCCAGCAGATAGGCAGATATGCGTTGATCTGCTCAGTTAAAAAACTTCAAACCCCTAAAATTCTGGTCTTTGTCCCTACCCTAAAACTAATTTGAACTATTCTCAGCTGATCTGGAGTTGAAGGTGTTGGCTTTTAACTGGAAATACTGTATCTTTAGACAAGTAATCGTTGCTAATTAAACCAGTAAAAAGACATTAGCCTCTGCTTACTTAAGTTTTAGCCAGTGAATTAGCAAGCAATCCATGATGTCCCTTTAAATGAAGAGGTTCTCATGGAATCAGACAATCCCAGCATCAATATCCTTTTCCTGTGAGATCTGGAAATAAACCCTGCAGCATGGACTGAGAGTAAATTCTCCTGCAAAAAGCACACATTTCTAGAACTTGCTTTCTCATTTTAAAACAGACATACAACTCCTCCAATTCCAATAATTATTTTAGCAGTAACAGATAAAAATCTGGAACCAGTTGCTAATACAGAAGAGACCATGCGGAAATAGAAATGCATGTGTGTGTTTGCACGTGGAACTTTCCCTCACTGGCATTCCTGTATGAGTAACAACGAGGACATGCTGCAGTTGTAGTGTCAAGAGCTTGATAGAAAATGGAAAAGAAGTGGGCACAAGATTCGACAGTGGAAGAAAAAAATATTTATGGTAAAATACTTCACATTAAATACCCATCTGCCTCACTGTTTACTTGCAGAAAGACAAGGATACCTGTGATAATTGCAAACATGGTGATAATACACTGAGAAAAATTGCTGGGGAGATGGGAAAGGGCTTGGAATAGCCCAGGTAAAACACAACCAAGATGGTGCTGCCAAGCACATTCACGTGACACAGGGAGTCCTGGAAGCATGCCTTGCTTAAGGTGTGGCATGTGTACCATTGCCAAGGAGAGGATACATGGATGTTTGGATGGATCCAGTGATGTATACACACACACCCCTATAAAAAAGTTTTCTACCTGAGGTTTGAGTCTCCCAAATCATGTGTCTGTGTCAGCCTTTAACATGGGCCAGAGCCAAACACTTCCAGTGAGGTGTTATGGTTACAGTTATTGATACTTGGCGTCCACAGGCTGGATTCTCTGTGCACTGTCTTCTTTAGTGTCCTTTGCACCAAGGGAAAGTGATGCCAGCTGCAAAATGCCACCACTTGACACTTGTTATTTGCTATCAAAAATGTCTGTTGCAGTGTTAGTCAATAGTGAACTGATTCCACAGGAAGTTTTCCCAGTGACTACAAGTTGGAGAAAGCCCCATACAACTTATCAAATTCTACCTGTGAAATACCATATACAGAATCATATTTCTCTTTTTGCAAATTAATCTAGTGGTCCTAGACCTCTCTGTTCTTCGGAGGTTTATTCCTTCTGTAGATTAAAAAAAAACAAAAACAAAAACAAACCCAAACCAAAACCAACCCAAACCCCAGTAATTCTCTATATTTAAAATTACCACTTTCCTGTCAAATGGTACATTTTAAAATGTTGTGAGACCTGGAAAAAATATTCTGACTGCACAGAGAACAGAGAACCACCTTACTTTGTAATGAAGAAACACCAATGCCTCACAGGCCAACTGAAGCTGAACTTTTACTACTTCACAGTAGTTAGCAAACATGCTGGAGTTCCTCCCATCAAGTTTTCATGGCTACTCTCCTTTCAAACAGTATCAGTCTTTTTTCCTCTCTCCCTCTCTGTCTGTTGCATGCAAACATGATTTCTATGACTAAATCAAGTCAGCAGAGGTACAGTACATTTTCTATGCCCTAATTAAGGTTTAAAATTTATTCTGAAGTTTCACATATAGCAAAAAACTTGAATGTGACCCTCAGGTATGATGTATTCTTCCAGAAGAGTCTGTCATTTAAGTTACTGAGGAAAGATAAAGATGAAGAGCAGATATAAAGAGATCAAAGAAAAATTTTCCTCTCCCTTTAAAACCCCTCTGTGTTTCTTAGCGACTGACTTTGAAAGTCCCATCCAATATTTGCTAAAATAAAGCTTCCAAAGGTCTGTTTTTCCCCCCTTTACCACCTTAGCTACAATGGATGGGCACGTGCTTAGGGGACAGTGAGGAAAAAGCTGGGGGCAATCAAAGCTTTGAAATGCACAGACTGGCAGCTACAGCTGAGACCTTGACCTGTCAACATCAGGCAGCTCCAGTCAGACAAGATGTGACAAAGGAGATTGCACAGCACCCTTGCAAAGGGCACCTGCACCCAGGACCTGCCTCTCTTTTTCCCTAGGAGCCACCACGGCAGCAGGATGAGAACAGGGGCACAATCTCAGCCCCCTAGATCTACCAAGTTCACACAGAAGAGAGACGCATATTAGCATTTAAATGGGATCTGCAGCATGTTTGTTGGTTTTACACATCTGGCTCAGGGAGGGCAGCAGCTGGGATGACTCCAGACAGAAAATACAGACTTCGGTGCTTCAGAGCCCCAAAGCCTCCTTCAGCAAGTGGAGCTCATAAACCTCCTGGCAGCTCCAATTATGATATCCTCACTCATAACAAGCAATACCTTACTCCAGGGGAAATCTCTTTGATTTTTAATTTAGCCTAAGTTGTCACATAGGTGTAAGACACCAAGACTCAAAAGTTCCTGGAGAGTTAGAGAATACTGGCATTTGCATTTGAATCTCAGCTGTTGGTTCCAAGTGTGAGGGACGAGAAGGGGCACAGTCTCCCCTCTTCTTCCTACTTACACTTCTTGCATATGTTATTTTGGCAAGAAAAAGAATTCTGGAAGAACAACAAATGCTGGGGTAGGGCCCAATGTTTTTAAAGGCTGCCATACTAAAAATGAACTTAAAATTTGATAATATTTTTCTTTTTTTAATTCAGGTATTTAATTCTTTATCTGAGTAAATTTAAAGAAGTGTAGTTACAATTTGCCATGAACTACAGAAGAGATTTCTAGTAGTTTCTGTGCCTGCCAGCCTTAATCTCCTGCAGAGCCACTAGTTCTTGCCATTTTAGCAAGTACAACCCTCATGTTAAAGATAGGAAATGGGGCCATCGATAAAGTATCACCACAGCCAGTAACAAAGTCAGAAATGGCACCTCTGTCCCAACTCTGCTGCCTGCTCTACCCACCAAGCCATCCTTCTTTCTTGGATGCAGAGAGAAATTTTTGCTTTTTAAGCTTAGCACAAACTCTCCATTTTCTGTTTTAGTTCTAGCACTACATGCCTTTGCTCTTCCTTGCAGTGTGTCCTTCATTCAGCCCTGCTGCACCCGCACTTCCCTGCACACAAACACCCTGTAAAAGCTCCTGCTGGTGACCCAGCTGCAGTGGAACTGTGTGTGGATGAGGTGTCTGTCCAGCTGCCACTGCTGCTTTGTCCCCCACACTCACTGTGAAGGGTCTGAAGAGTTTTCTATGCTGAATGCAAAGTAGAGAGCAATGAAATTAGTGCAAATATTAAGACACTGGAGTGATTGAATGAGTATTTAAGAGAGTGAGTGTGAATTTGATGGCCAAGTGGCCACCAAAGGAGGAGGGAAAATAAACCATGACTACACTGCATCACAGGCTGTAATAGCTACAGATGAGAGACTGCTTTGCATTCCAGTTTTTCAGAGGGTAATAAGGAGTCACCTGTTTGAAAAGAGATAAACAGGCTGGATCTTCAACCCTCCCATTTGGGAACATTGATGTTTAAAGTGAAATGTTTATTGGCTCTAATGAGGTTGATGCAAAAGGGTGTTGGGTATTTGCATACCAATTTCTAAACCTCCAAAGAAAGGTGGTGATGTCTGAAAGCATAGAATGACACCCACAAGCATGTCTCTGGTTTCAAAGTATACTGTTTAGAAAAAATGACTCTCAGATACTTCCTTTTTTAAATGCAAGAGCAAAGAAACTTGCAAAGTAATTAAGAAGCAAATAGCCTAAAACCATCAAGGAGACTAGATTTTTAAGAGTTAAAATGTTGTTGTAGGGTTCTCTGGTACAGCCTACCATTAGCATTAGAAAGAAGAATTAGACACTTACATGGTGGCAGGTAGCACGAGTGCTTTCTTTCCTAGACAGTGAGACATACCAGGATAGAAAGACTTTGACATTAGAGCATTAACAAATCTGTAAATTATCAGCCAAGAAAAGAAATCTGGCTGATTGTTTGTCAGTTCATTAACCATTCTCTGCAAAGTATATGGCTATCGTCACCTGCAGTCAGAACGGGGTGGTAGAGTACAAATAATAAAGATAACAACCAGAAGACCTATTTCACTATGTGGATTGTGCACCTGGTCTTGTAAATCAATTTTTGTGTACTTTGTCTCTTTTGCAAGAGATATCTGCAAGGTGAAGAGACAAACTAACACACATCTAAAATAAATTGAATTAATCTGGAAAACAGGCTCATTACCATTTCTTGATCCAGCGCTTACCTAAGAAAAAAACCTAGCTTTTTGTCACAATACAAATCTCAGTGTTTTACCTTTTTTGTGCACAAGTGAAATGAATTTGATCCAGCTAAGCATGTGCCCAGCTTTAGACCTGTGCTTAAGTCCTGTTTATAACAACTAAACACTGCTTACAGTACTTTGCTGAGTCAGGGACTGGATTCAGTGCTCCCATGGATAGGCAGCCATATGCCAGGCACATTGTGGTATACAATGCTTAATTTCCCAGGGGAAAATAAACCTTGCAGAAATTTTTCTTCATCGGGCCTTTTATTAGACATTGCTAGATCTGAGTCCCAGGAGAACATGATTTCCTTGGCTCCAATGGCATGTACCCTCCAAGAAAATGCAGGAACTGGCTGGGCATACCAGCACCAGAACTGGTACCAGTGCCAACAGCCAACTAGACCCTGGCTTGCATGTTTATTAACAAATGATCAGAAAATATGTGGTCACCACATATTCCTATTCAACTCAAGGAACAACCAAATCCACTCCTGAAAAGACACTGCCTGTGGTCTTCCATCCTTGAAATGCCATGCACTCCCAGGGGTACTCTCCCCTTACCACTAGTGAACAGGCAGCTGCTGCTGGTGAAGGATGATATACTTGATGGAAACTTGTTGACTGCTGAGACCTAGGTGACTGTCCCCCTCAAGATCACCTTTCTTTTTTCTTTCATCTTCCATCATACATGTGGAGTAAGATTTTTTGAGCCAGGATTTTTCTTGGCATATTCATGTGTAGCAGCTACATTGGGTCATGGTGGCAGATGAGCACCTGAGACAAAATCCAAACCAGTTTAGTTCCTGATGATTTATTTCTTACCCTAATGTTGAGAGAATGATTTGTCTTCCTGCTTTTCCACCTTCCCTTGATGCCATGAAGACTTTTTGCCTTTTCTTTTATACCCCTGTTATACCTTTTTACAGCTTCTGTATTCTTAGTGCTTTTTGCCTACATTCTTGGACTTGTTTGTTCAGCTAGGAGACTAAACATTTTAGAAGCATTGTAGGTAGAGGTTAGTGTGCCCCAGACCCCAAGGTGCTCTCCAGAACACATTCTGTAAACTAAGATAGAACCATCCAGGGGAAGGTTCCTTGGGGAGGGGGGCTCATTCAAGCCTCTCATTGGGGAATCTTTGATAGATATGATAATTAGTAACACCTATAATGTTATACCAGATCTTTTGGGGGTGTGCATTGCGGGGTGCATTTTGGTGCATTCGACCTGGACACAGTGCACCTAAGGATCCTTAAAATAAATACCAAGGTAAAATCCCTTTTTCCCTTCTAACCATGTATGACCCTTGATATTAAGACCAGGAAATGGCATCACCCTTAATTCATCTTGAGAAGAACTCATATCCTGAGATATACTTGCATTCAACAGGCCAAGGGAAGGGATCTCCATGGTAGACCACTTTTAACATAGATTCACTTTGATGCACCGTAATTGTAACTGTAATTTTAGTCAGTCAACTCCCTGGCTTTTTAATCTACAGATTACCATCCTACACCTTATCTGCCTCTCAGAAAGAAATACAGGTGGCCAGAAATTTCAAGATTCTTACTGATTTTCCAGTAAAAAGTAATTTACACAACAGCTTACTTTGCTTATCACCTATACATGATCTATACATTATTAGCTTTCTTATGGTTGGTAGATATAAACTGGAAGAAATCTGCCACCTGAAGACAAACAGAATGCAGCAATAAACCAGCAACAACTCAGCGCCTCTAGAAAAGGATCCATGCATGAAGGATCCATTTGCAGATGGAGAAACCAATTCAGCTCAAATATAGTAAAGCAAAACCAAGGTAAAGATTACTCTTTGGAGCGATGGACTCCCGGGTGATCAAAGCCCTGCTCAGTCAACTAGGAGCTGCTGCAGGGCAGGAACAAGCAGCCAGAGGGGAAACAAGTGCTGCTTCAGTCCACTTTGCTGTTGGGAGAAAGAAAACACCCATGGAATCATTCATCCCCAGCTGCTTCAGTACCTTTTCAGGCTGAGACAATTCTTTCATTACCAGTTAAATTACCTTTTTAAACATAAGATGGAGTAAATCCTGTCCTCTAGAGTTCCTTATGGAGAAAGCCAGTCTTGCTGCACAAAAGCTTTCAGTGAGTTTTAGGTCACCTCCATCCATCTGGGAAGAGAGGACATCCACATGAGACCAAGCATAGACCAAACACAGAGTGTGTGTCTATGAAGACTCCTGTTTTACAACACATCCAGGCATGAAGGAATTAAAGCCTGATCTGGAACACAAAGCTAATCAGATATTAAGGCATCTTCAGAGTGTGAAATTTTTCTTGCATTCTCCAGGGCTAGCATAGTCCAAATCAAGTAATTGATTAAATTTATGTCTAGTCCTGAAAACACGGAGCATCTCCTGTTGTTTCCATGCTCCATGGGCCTGTGATTTTATGATACAAAATATTTGGCCACAAAACAGGCTGGCGGTATTTCTGGAGTCCCATCCATGGCTCTACCTTCTTCTTCCCTCCAGCTGTGGCTGCTGATTTCTGCCCGTACACTGGGAAGAAATAATCAGGCTGGAATGTCAGAGGACACATCAAGCCGTGCTAATATGACCAGTATCTTCATGCCTAGATGTTGCTTACTGAACCAAATGATTTATGATGAAGAAAGAAGCAAGATGCATATGCAAATAGTATCTACACAAAAAAACAAGGGCACACACATTGCAGAGAAGGTCAATATATCAGACCAAATAGGGTTCTTGTCTCCATATCTCAAATATTTCTAATCTAAGACCCTATAAAAGGTGAGCCTGCTTCACCTCTACCAAAACAGCTTCCTTCAACACTGCAGAAGAAACCCTAACTTTGAAAGAGTAACACAAATTAAATTGTGCACATTGAAGGAATTTATCAATCTGTATCACCAAGGGAGAAGAAAAGGACAGACAAGCCATCTTTGTCTAATGTGCTGTAGTGAGGGAATTGTCATTGTCTTTGGGTTCTTTTATAAATAAAATAAATATAAAAAGACAAGTAATTTTCTCACCTAATTTTCCTGTAGAACTGATAATTAAGTGTTGTTGGCTGCATCACCCGCACACATTTGTGATAGTTGATTTAGTGTCTCTGCACATTTAGAAGCTAAAAATTTTCTCTTTTGCTGAGTAAAAATACCTGTTTCATGGCCTTTTCTCTCCTTCAAGTAATAAGTCAGCTTTAATTTTTTTAAAACTTCCCATCAGTGAGCAGTGTTACTTTTTCAAAAATCTTTCATGTGTCTAGGACATCACTGGAAAGTAATTACTGTGTATGTTGTAGAATGAGTCTCAATATATTAATAAGGATGCAAGATGGTAGCCCATATGTTTTTAAAATATATATTACAAAGACACTGGCTTGAACACAGGGTCAAAGTTTAGAGGAACAAACCTCTGACTGTGTGGAAGTCCTTAATTCACTGTGTGATGTTTTGCACGTCCAATAGTTTATCTTCTTAAGTGGGAAGTGCTGAAAATACAGCTAAGACAATAGTGGACATGGGAATAAATCATCACCTATGTGGGAAGTACTTGAGGCTTTCCTCACAAACATGTCCACCCTTTTAGTGTAGTTCATTCTTGCCACAGCAGCAGCAGCCTGGCAATATCGTATTGCTGAGTCAAAGCTTCACAGCTGAGAGCTACGCAAAAGGAAAGCGAACAGTTTGGACACAAAAAGGAGAAGATTTAATTTAAGATGCTCAAGCTGAAGATAGATAGTCAGAGTCTTTGGCCAAGAGCTTTTGCACGTCCTCAGAAGTCAGGTGCAGCTAAGAGCTCTTCCTCTCTCAGTGGCCGCAGCTCTGGCTCCCCAAGACAAGTCCTTCACACTGTGATGTTAGGATGTGTCTGGATGTGTCTGGCACTCCTCTCTGACCACACTGACTGACAGGCTTTCAAGAAAAACAATGTCTCTATGCAAATCAAGGGCCCCAACACCTGCGCCAGGGCATTCAGTGCCTTGCTTCTAGGCACAAATCTTCCATTTCATTCTACTTATTTTGGTACAAAAAGAAAAATTAACCCTCCCCCAAGAGATGACATTAAAATAAATTGTGTTTAAACTGAAACCAAGCACTTGTACAGTCTTCCCCGGTGTGAAACTCGTTTTAAGTTAAACCATTGAAACTTTCCTGAGTACACGAGGCTTTGAAGAATGCCTACGTACTACCCATGACACCGCAAATTTCAGCAATAACCCACAGTAACTCCCACATCATGTACACAGTAGCACAGTGCTAGCAAAATTGCTGTCATTTAGCAGTCCCTGTACCAATCAAAGCCTGCACTCACCCACCAAGCTACGACCAGAGCTAATGACATGCCATGGGGTAATTTTTGCCACCCTGAGTTGGCAAGAGACATTAAAGCAGACATTAACAAGAGCCTCCCTTGAAATGGCCATGTGAGAATAGCCACAAAGGTAGAAAAATTACATCATGTGTGCAAGTTTTCTTATGAAAGTAAATAACGAGATAGGACCAAAGTACTAATTTAACTCTCCTAGCAGGATCAATGATGTTTCTGTAAACTCTATTGTCTGAATATTGCACTATAAATCCTTGAGGACTTGTTAGCTCCTGCAAGTCCCTCTGTGGTGATTCAGTTTTATTGTTGTATGTCTGTATATAGAGGCATTAGAAGAAGTGGGAATTATATGCAAGCCTTTGCAAACACAATTTGCAGCCTGGAAAATTAAACTGCTATCAATTCCACCTTATGTTAGTATTCCTGCCCCTTGGCAATGGTATTCCGAGCAATCCAGTATCTATACACATATATGGTTTTCATTTTGGCAATTAAACATCAGGAACCCTGAACTGAAGCCCATTGGTGCCTGCAAGGACAGAAAGCCATTTTGACAGCAGCAACTGGCGGGGGCTGAGCATGGAAGCACTTTCTCATCTGTCCAGCTTTTACCTGTGCTTTTGCCTGTCTCCCACTGAGCCTGAGTGTCGGTGTGTGCAAAGCCCTGGCAGCAACATAATATTCATCAGTGATGCTTCAAAACGCAGTCTTTTCAGGACTAACCATGCCATCTTACAAATTCCAGATAACATTTTTAAAGATATTTCTAATGCAGGCCTTGTTATTTCCCAAGTAGAGACAGGCAGCTCCAGCATTCTCCTTTCTGTGTCTTGCCTTTTTCCTTATCACTGTTGTGTAACAACCCAAAAGATACATGACATTTATCACAACAGTTCTCATCCATTCACCTGACAATTAGAAATGCCCAGTGGATGGGCCGGAGGCCTGGCATTTATGTTTGTATTTTTGAGTTTCAGCATTTCTGTAACCCTTCGTTACCACTAGTACAGCCAAAAGTCAGCACTCACCTCATACAGCAGGCACATCCAGATCACTAAAACACAGGATTGAGAAGGAGCTTGGGCGTGAAGTCTGGTTTGTGTAAAGAAGCACTTTCACCTGTATTTTCTGCCACTGTCACATCACAACCAGTTGCACTTACCACCAGGAAAGGTTTCTTCTCCCTCTTGGAAGACAGACATGAGTGTGGGGCAGCGATGAAACCGGCTGTTTCTTTGCCCATGGACAGTTAAGGCCAGATCCTGCTCACAGCAAAACCAGATTGCTACTGTTTAAGAAAACACATCCTGACTACACTTCTAAACAAATGACAATACTCTATTTTTTTTTCATATCTGGAAAATTGTATTGGTCACCACATCTCCCTGTTGGTGATGCAACTCCATTTGCAACCCACTGCTCGTGACCATCATATATTTTCAGGTGCATCACACAGGCACACCATGCTCAAGTAAATCAGGATGACTACAATTTAAATGAACAGAGTGATTTAGGGCAGAACTTAAATGAAATTATACAAATTATGATGGCTTTATGGCTAGATCTAGGGCCAATCGGGCTACCAAGATCATTACTACTGAATTTATTTGCAGAATAAGTAATTATAAGAAAAGCAGGTTCTTGCTTAGACATGTCTGCAAATAATGAAACATCATTAACATGCAGGAGACTGTTACATTTTGGTGTATTTGATTTTTGAATACCCGGCTCAGTTTCTTGCTTCCCAGTCTCTGCAGCCCTGCCATCACCACTAGTTGCAGGAGCGGTGGTTTCACAGGCAGTGGCATTCCCCTGCAGAGGCTGTAACACCACACTGCCCAGAGGCACGGCGTGTTGATTGAAGCATGGTCTCTATGTGTCATGTGTCAAGGATGATATGTCACCAAATCAGCCTCGCATCTGTACACAAGGTGTTGAGATAACACTATCAAATCATGGCCTCATGACTGTTTTTTAGTGTCTAATATAACAAATGGCTATAAGCTCACACTGGATTAATGTCGGTGTCATGAATGTTTACTAATGCATATCAAAGCTGGGATCAATGCCAGGAAAGGATTTTAAGTGTAGGTTTACAATGAAACACAGAGAGAGAGCTGACTTCCCCCCTCCAGCACAAATTACAAGCAAGTTTACACTGCATTGTGCGAGGGCAGAGGGCAATATTCCTGACACACTATTGAGAAAACAAAGCTTCCTTTCCTTCTTTCTGTGAAGGAACAACTTTATTTTGGTTATATTGGTTTACTGCTTGAAACTGTAAGATAAATCACGTTGTGGGCAAGATGTAAGCTCTGGCTTGTCAGTAGACTGGTTACACATGTACTTACAACTCTCACTGAATGACCCGACACCATCCAATTGGACATTGTCCCATTTTGTTCACTTCTCTTTTTATCACATTCCACAGCTGGACATGTCTTCCCAGACCCTTGAAGATAGTCCATGATTGTGATGCCTTAGGTTTTAACTTTCATATTTTTCAAATCCTGTACTGCCTAGTGTGTAACTCTGAAGTTTCTTGTAGCCTGTTAACTTCTGCTCTCTCATGCTAGGTAGACATAACAAAGCATCTCCAGGCCTGCTCTCCAAGGACACTCAGATTGTTCTAGGCCCAAAATGTGTAAACCAACATCTTAAGAAGGGGGTGAGCTTGGGGAAATTACATCATTAAATGACATTTTAATTGGAGAATTAACCCTGATATGCAAATGAACCAAACTTTTAAAAGTGTGAAGAATTCGTGACCTGTCGTCCATCTTGGAGTCCATTTTTGAGAGTAGCCTCTGGCTAACCCTGGGTGTACCTTTGAAGGCCTTTCAAATAAATACCTACCTTTATTCCCTTATTCTTGTCTAGTCTCTCTTTTTACGTGGCCTCTCAAGGCATCAGTTCTGCACAGTACTAGTGTAGTAGATGCAGCAGTGTACCACCATCTGTGCTCACAGAAATTCCCACCCTGTCCCACCAGGTTCCCCCCAGGCAGCTGGTATTTTTTGGGGTCCCATTGCTCAGAAGTGAATGCCAAAAGATGCAATTTGAGGGCAATATGCTGTTACTTTCAGTTTTAATGTTTTGCCATTGCTGCTTTGAAGGGCTTTGCAAGCTTGCCTTAATGGATTGCTTTTCTTTGACAAACGGCAATTTTTATTTTAACAAAAGGATTTGGGGCAAATAGGTTAAAAGGAGAATCCTGCACTTTTAACTCCTGTTTCCTGGAGGAAAGGAGGAGATGCCTGCTTCTGTGTTGGAGCCTGAACTCTCTATGGGCAACTCCTGACCTGCTGGACATCACAGTCTGCTACACAGGGCCTTCAGTCCACTCCTCAGCAGGCAGCAGCACTGTGGGGTGTTTCATGGGGCCAAGGCATACGAGGGACAAAGGACAGACTCAGTCCTTTCCTCTTTCATGCAGCCTCTCTGCAGCCAGGTAGTAAATGCTTTTGCATGTGCTGAAGCTGGCCCAAAGTGGCTTGGACCCCTTGCCCAGCAGCATTTGGTGGGCAGTGCTGCCATATACCATGCAGGCTGCACATGGGTAAGGCAGTGCCTGAGCCTCACACGCATCTGTAGGAACCTGAGCACTGATATCTCACTTCAGCCTCATCCTGGATATGTTTGTGCATGTGTTTTCACAGCCTTACAAATGAACAAAACGTATGGTTCTTTCAAGCAGCGATAGTGTCACAAGGAAGTGGCAGACTTGGGACATCAACACTGCAGCTCCAGTCTATCAGCCTGGGGAGTCCCTGCCCTGTGCATCTCTACTTGCAGCTGATCTCAGCAGGCACACCCCACTCTCCTCTTGGGTCCTCACAGTTGCAGCAAGTCCAGGAAAACACGTGTAAGCTGGACCTCTGGGAATTACAGACATCTGAGGCACGCTGGGTGTTATAGGTGTTATTGCCCCTGCCTTTCTGCTCTCACCCCAAAAGCAGGCAGCAGATGCTGACTCACTCCTCACCAGCTCCCAAGTTACAGCCACTGAGGAAGGAAAAAATCAGCTTGCAGAAGGGGGATGGAGTGTGAACTGTGGCTGCAGATACTGGTCTCAACCTAGTGCTGCTGTGGCCAAGGAGCCAGCTAGAGCAGCAGAGCAGGACAGCAGCAGCCTGTGCAACCCCACACACTGCTGTGGGCAGCTCTCAAGCCATGTCAGAGCTGGGGCTGAAGCAAGTTCCAGGCAGGTTTAAAGCAAGATGGTGTAGCGATGACTGAAGGTCCCAGCCAGCAGTGTAACCACACGCTGCTCTGAGCCATCATCCAGCCTGGCGAGGCTTCCTTGCTTGTTACTGAATAATGCAGCAGCTTGCCACAGCCCCATGCCTTGGTGTTCTCAGCTGCAACCCAGAGTCCATAAAACTTCCCTTCCTTCATGGAACATTGCAAAATGTTTGGACCCAAAACCCTAGCTAAGAGCCAGCATTACTGGTGTTCAGCTGATAATGCTGAAGGTAAAGCTGCAACAACTTGGAACTTGGGGGAAGGAGAAAAGGAAAGAAAACCTCTTAATGTGGACTCATGCCAGCACCACAGCTGAATGCACAAATGAAAAAGATCTTAATTTTGGAAAGGGTGGGCATGCTGAGGCCATTGTAAGGCAAAGCAAAACAGCCAAGCTGTGACTAGCTAGCAGCTGTAACTGGCAGCCACAACTTTCCCACTCACAGCAAAGTGCCATTCACTGGGGGCAGCGGTGGCTTAATAGCCCTGAAAGAATCCAAGAAACAAATTTTGATCTGATAGCCAAGTTCCTTTGCTGCCAGTCAGGCAGTGGCACAGGAGGAGGCAGCATCCGATGGGATGGGCACGTGGGCTGGGTGCCTCCACATGGCAGCAAGGGGACGGCAGTGTGGAGCCCTGCTCTGGGAATCGCCACGATTAGAAATGAGTGCTTGTCCAAAGTATTACGACTACCACTTCAGCTGCTCCTCTCTGATATACTGTGGTGTCTTTGTCCAGCACCTGAGTAAAGCAAGCCCAGAGAGCACCAGAGGCTGCATGATGTTTCTACCTATTAACCTGTCTTTGAAGCACCCCTGGGTTTAGAGCAAATAAACTTTTGATTTCTAACAAAACCAGCAGCTTGTAATCCAAGACTGCCTGAATCAGAAGAGTACAAAACTTGAGCTTCAACCCTCTGCTTTAATTTCCTTCAGCAATTTATCACCTCTTTACAGCTCACACATACAGAACACCAAGAAAAAATTCTTAACACCCCTTCGGCAAGCCACATGGAAGCAACTGCCACAGTCTTTTTTTATTATTGTTTTCAGGGCCTATGGCAAAGAAGACCTAAAAAAAAAAAGTGCACCCAAACTAAACTAAGAAAGAAGAAAAAAATTAAGTACTTACCTTCCACAGGCAAGACACATGGAAAGAGTATGAGAATCCACATGAAAGAGCAATTTTTTTTTTTTCCCCAAGAAGAATTTAGCTGGAAAACATATTGAGAACAGTGTCATCTCCAAATATGTATTTACACTACCTACCTACACACGTTTGTCTGTGCATCTATTATATATTTATTCAAATTATTTTAAATGCAGTAGAGAAGGGTATTGCTTGAAATTTCATGTAAAAGCAGGAAAAGAGGAAGTAAAATTCAGTCCCTGCTTCAAATCCACTAGTACTACATATTAATTTAATAATTTTTCTATTCTATTGCTCTGGTCTTCCATTAAAATCTCAGACCAAACTCAGGCAGCCTGTGTAATTTCAGGACAGATGCATTTGCCCTTATTATTTCCCATTCACACAGCGAAGGATTCTCTAATGAGGTGAATACTTGGGACTCAGGTTTTTGCTGCTCCATAGCTTAGATTCTCATTTTACAGTGCTGTGAAGTGGTGGCAAAATGATGCCTTACTAAATGGTAGTATTTTACACCCACTAACCCAACTCTTCAAAGCGGTGTTAATGACTGTGCAGAGTGCAGAGCCAGAAGAATCAGACCTTAGGTGTCTATAGCCAGGAAAAGTGAGAGCAAGCGCAGCTCACTGTACTTGCAGCGCTGCAGCCCTGCCACGCAGAGGCTTGTGCAGCTCGTTCAGTTCTCTGCATCACCTGCTTGTAGCCATGCAGATAAGCAGCCTTCTTTGGACTAGGGTGGTAGCTACATCTTCTCTAATTTGCTGTTTCATTGACAGGTTTTGTGGCCAGGACTTGATGTCAAAGGCAATGTCTCTTACTCAAGAGCCATCTTCCCTCACCATGCCCAGCTCAAGGATACATTTAAGCCACAATAAATGCTAGAAACAAATCCAGCCCAGCTTTGAGACCACCACACAACAGACATGTCATCACCTGCCCTGGGGCTTGTAACCCTTTAATCTCTGAGATTTGTGCCTTGCATCCCACACAAAGTGTGACCAGGTTAATTAATTCCCTTCACTCGCCCTTATCATTCTTAACTCTGTGCTTTGCTGAGATGCGTTTCCACAAAACTACATCAAAAAGTAACAACGTTATTCCCAACGCACACTTCTTCATTAGGTCTGCCGCTGGAGTACTGAGCAGAAACACCCCACTGTGTCTGACTGTTTGGTGTACCTGTGTCTCTGTTCAGAGCTTCTTGTCTGACTTTCAGATCACAAGTTCTCCAAGGTGGGGAGTATCTTTGTATTGGGAATCTGCCAGTCTCCTGGTATACTGGAGTCCTGACCTGAGAGCAAACACAGAACAATCTTTCATCTCTCATACAGAGAGAGTGTAGAAAAAAAAGAATTCCGCCCAAATCACTTCAACTAGTCTTCTCTGAAATGTTTTGTTACACTGCAGGGCAGACACTTTACATGGGACAGGTAATGGTTCCCATTACCCTTTGCTCTTGAGATTCTTTTCAAATACCATGTCTATTGCAGAGGAAAAAAGCATTCGTGTAGCTGCATTTTGCTCTGACAGCCTCTCAGTAAGTGGCAAATCCCCTCTCTCCTATCTGTGCCCTTGATAGGCTTACAGAGCCCACTGAGAGGAGGCTGACATGCAATCCACTAAGTGCCAGCATCGCAGTTCCCTGCTGTGCCCTATCTCCTGCACACACAGAGACATTTGCCAGTTTGGGGCAGTGGTGTGTTGGCACTGGGGTATCAGTTCCTCCTTTCAGAAACAAGAAATATAATGGATGTGTTATTTTTCTTCCTGGGACCACCTACCTACTGATGGCCCTATAGCACCATTAATGTGCAATCCAAACACCGCCCAATTTGCCTACAGACAAGTTTTCCTCTTAAGCCCCATGTGCTTTGTACTAGAAATATGTATGAGCGTGTGAGTTTCTACTGCTAATACCAGAGGCACAAGGAAGAGTACATGTGTACAGATGGATGATGCTTGCACAGCAAACCCTATGTAATCCATAATAGAATATGGTGCCAGTCAGTCATTTTGTCACTTCAGATTTGCCTTTGTCTTTTCTTTTACTACATATAGTGCATTTCCAGAAGTTCTTCCACAGCATGCAAGATTTCCTTGGAGAAGGAGAGGGATTCATCCACTTGATGTTAGGCATCTTATTGAGACTTCTAAGCTGCCCACCTTAAGTTCTCTTTATGAAATACTCTAAACTTGGTTTACTTCTGTCTTCACTCCAGGCTGATTTCAGAATAATTACTATTCCTGAGTTTAGAGTGGAAAATCAAGAAATGTAATTTTGCTTCAATGCAACCTCAGAGTAACTTACCCCCTGGGGCAGGCTAAGTGAGGAATTTGATCCTGTCCACCCAGGGAAGAGAGATACAACCATGTGGCCAAGTAGCAAGGGTCATGAGATAAGGTATGGAGAAGAAGGAGGCAGTCCTCAACACCTCCCTGTGCTCAGGCCATACCCATTGCTGCTGTTGGCAGGAAGGATCACTGGAATTGACACCAGTTTGGGAACAGACAACTCTTTATAACTACTCATGGAAATTGAGGTAAAAATGGCTTATAACCAAAAATTCAGTAGTGCTGCAAAGGGTGGATAAATCTGCACTAGAAGAAGAAGACCAGGTAACATTGGCTGGGCCCTCCACCTGAAAAACTGCTTCTGCCTACAGCATCGGGCTTCTGACAGTGCAGCTCACCTGGATACCCCAAACTAAATAAGCTGTACTGGTCAAAGCTTTTACTTTTCCCTTTGTGTAACTGCATCCACAAAAGGCTTTTGGTAGTATAGAACTGCTGTTAAAAAAAATCACACTTCAAATCAAGAGTATTTTTTTGGTAAGAGTTGCTGGAGTGTGATCTTTAAAGCACTTTACACTTGTGATTCTCCTCTGTTGTGCTCATCCCACACCACAGCACTGCAGGAGTCAGGAGCACTCACACAACATCAGTAGGCAATCTTCCCTGGTCACAGCATGTGCGCAAAGTGTATATTAAACACCCATCAATATTTGGCACAAGGAAACTATTTGGCATCCCACTGTCACCCGAAGACATTTCAGCTTTAAAGCTGTACCTGTACAGATTTAAATTAAACCTGCACCTATACAGCTTTAAATTCAGCCTGCCATGGATTGCTTTTGGCCACCGAGGCCAGCCAGCACAGTATGGCCTGTGTCTATGCTACCGGCTGCTCTCCTTTTCCAAAACCTGCCTCCGGTCTGGTCACTGGGAATGGCCCATGCTGGCTCCCAAGCACTGCCTGCGACCTGCTGAGAGGGCTGCTGCCTGCTTGGAGCGGGTAGCAGCACAGATGACCGAGTTCCCGTCCCAGGGATTTTCCCTGCCGCTGTTTTTTGACTCAGATGGACGCAGACAAGGCGTCTGCACAGACTGCAACACGTACTGAAGATCTCCGCTTACGTTATTGCACAGAAGGTTTAGGACTCCATAGGTTCAGGCCAGCAGTCTTCACAAAGAACAGTTCAGCAAAGCATTTATACATATGCTTGGCTAGGAGTCAGCTAAAATCTGGGATAAAGAAGTCCTGTTTCTGTGCTTTTCCATAGCAAAGTGGAAGACCAGTAGGAAATGCAGGTCCTCTGGATGCCTCCTGCAGCTTTGCAGTGTATGTGTGGTAGTCATCATGATGTCCACACAGTATTTAACCAGAACCTGCCCACTTTGAGCATGGTGTCCCTGTAGGTCTGTCATAGCCCCCCAGTGACTTGACATATCTCTCAGTGACTTGTCAGCTCTTTAGAGATGAGGAAATGGAAAAACCACAGAAGAATACAAAAGCAAGGAAAGCTCTCCAGAGGTAAATAGTGACTTTTACTAGAGCAGTTAAGACAGCTGGAAATAAGAGACTTTAAAGAAAATATTTTTTTAAAATTAGTGTTTCTGAAAGGTTATCCCTTTTTTCCAACTGTCACTTGAGCTAGGAACACAAATTGCCTTCTCCTTGCTATTTTCCTTAGACCAGCCTAGCTGTTACTGTTAAAATTACTCTCACTCTCTGCAGAGGAGTGGATCACCTAAAAGAACCACACCTGCTGCTTCTAGACATGATGCAAACACTTCATACCAGCACCAGAGCAATCTGCCTCCCTTTCCATGGCATAATCTCATGAAATCAGAATTTGAGGAGTAACCAGTCCAGCTATTAAAATACCCATGGCTAAAGCAGGGAGTAACTTCCCAATCCATTGTGTGAGCATCATGTCTGCAGATCACAAAGTCCTACTGGTTGGACAGACTGAGATTAGATTAGATCAGATCAAATTACATTTGATTAGATCAGAATTAATTCAAGATGGGTGCTTTATTATCTCTTGACAAGGTTCTTGCTCTTGTGCTGGGATTTTAGGGAGCCATGAAACATCTTGAATGTTTAGAAAATACAGATACATTTGTATTCTGCCCAGAATTTGTGATTTTCTTATTGTTAAAGATTTAAGAGGGGACTGAGGTGTAAAACCAAATTGTAATCCTGTTCAAGACAGATATGCTGTATTACCAGCACTGTTGGAAGTGCTAAATGACAATGTCACGTGGACAATTTTTAGCTGGGAAGGAGAGATGCAGTTTAAGGGATAAATAAACACGGCATGTTTAAAGATTCTCACAGTAAAAAATAAATACCTTCTGAATACAATGATTCCTCTCTCATGACATGGTTGGTTGTTTGCACCATACAAAACCAACAGCAGCATAATATTCTCAACCTGAAATAGCTGCTATACTTCTGTTCTGAAGGTTGTTAGACCAAATTTTTGCATATCCTAAAAGTCTGAATGCATCAGTGAACTACAGGAAACTTCTCTTATGTTTAGCATTGTGCAAACTAAGTGTTGAGTTCTTACTTACCTAACGACAGGATTCCTCAGCCTCCCCTTGCTCTCTTATTTTTTCTACTGAAATAAGGGCTCAAGTCCAGACACCTTAGGTTCTCTCAGCAGGCCTGGAGGCTCTCACTGCTCTCTGTGCATATGAGGGAAAGTACCATGCTTCTGGTTTTTGCCTGGGAGCTTTCAATGAAGAGTTGAGAGAAAAGGCAAAATGGACACTTCTCCTTAGGGGAAGGCAGGAACACTGAACTTTCTCAAGGAAGTTTGCTTTATAAACTTATTCAGCTGGAATTTTTTAATTGTCACATATACACATGTAATAGCTTCACTCTTGTGTTCTCCATATCTCCTTATCCCTCAAAAGGTTTTCCAGAGTCAAATAGGAAATAACTTCTAGGTTTATCCACAAACTCTCTGTTCTATTGGGGAACAAGGCCATTAGATGCATGTGCAGAAAAACAGAATGAAGGAGAGGGCTGGAAGATTTTCCAGAGATTCTCAGGCTCCTCACTGTCTACAGAGGGCATCAGAGAAACAATTTAGCTTAAGTCACTTAAGTGACTTAAAAGGCAAAAGCAAAATAGATTCTGTAACCACCACTGATGTATAGTGATGGAGCTATTCAATCAAGTCATCAGTGGTCTCAGGTTTATCCTGAAGGCATATCAGATCCAATCAGCTTCCTAACGATCACTGGCTTTTACAGATTTCTTACAGGAACCAAAGGAATTAGGTCATGTTGGTGCTGAGACTTCTCTTTTGGGGGGTGCTTCTCATACATTGTTTGAAAAGTTAGCTGCATGGTACAAGTTGTTTTTCTGTGTTCTTGGAAACCCATGGTCACAACAACAGATAAATTTAAGTGAGTTCTAAATGCAAGGGCACATCCACATTTGTGTGCTAAGAATGGTTCAACCTAATAAGAGGAAAAAAATGGAACCCAATTTAAGGTGTTCTTGGGTTTCCTTCTGCACTTTATTTGTTTCACTGGTTGCAGTGCTCCTTCACCATTCATTAATATTGGAGTGGATGAGGCAGACTGCACCATCAATCAGCCACATTTCAGGGAAGTCGCCACTGGGATGGCACAGTTGAAAACATCCCTCCTTGGGCTGTGTCTTCAAACCCACCGCAGGACGTCAGTGGCTTTTGTGTCGTTCTAAACAGATTATCCTCTCATGCAAAAGAGACAGAAGAGGAATGTGAAGGCAGATACCATTCAGGACACATACCGGGTTCGCGAGCAACATCAAGAAACTTCCTTTGGATCCCCTCCCATGTCCTCCTCCTGCCCTGTACAGCATGATTGGCGTTCATCAAATAAAACCTGTACACAGCTCTGTTGTCCATACCACATTTTGACTGAAGCCAGTCATATGTTTAGGAACTGGGTATTAACCTGCATTTCTATGGATTTACCTTTGTCTGCAACTCTCTCATCTTCTTGGACAAAAGGAGAAATACTTTTTGAGATGTATTTAACTGTTGTCATGTGTCCTGGTGAAATACTGCAGTCAGGTGCTGCCCTTCATCTCTTCTGTGTACAGGCACTGACAAACAGCAGCAAAGACAGACGTGCAGATACAGAGATAACATATGGTCACCTCAAAATTTGGCATCACTATTGTCTGTTGAAGCCACTGAGAATGCTTCCAGTGAGTGGGCAGAGGATTTCAGATATGACATTTAAAAGGCACAAGCAAGAAGCTTTAAACTATAATGTGTTACTAACAGAGCTAAAGCAGTCTGACAGCCCCTAGCAGACATGAGGCAGCCCGGGAGCTCTGTCTCAGCTGCTTTCCTTGGTCTCCACATGACAGCAGCAGCCTCTGAGCCTCAGCAGGTACAGACACAACTCCTGGGAGACATTACTGGGAATGTGTTTTGCTTTTATTCCTGCTTTAAGTTAAACTCTTTGCCTTAAGCACCCATGGTGGCAGGTGACAGGTTTCCCTTTATTTTGCCTCAGGTGAGGATACCAACCACTAGGTTTCAGAGGCATCAGATTTGTAATGTGAGTCACCACAACAGCACTGGTTTAAGCTATTTTATCATAAGCGTGGCTTTTGAACTCTGGTGGCATAACTTAAAGCACAAGAGGAGCAACAGCCTGGCCCTGAGTAGATTAAGCGACTACAAATGGCAAATGCATTGTCTAGCAGCACTGGAAAGCTGAAATAAGGCCACAGCACACCCTAACTCTAGACTGATGGTGCTAGTTTGGGTGGTTTGCTTCTACAAAAAAAATAAGCATCCTGAAACTAACACTGTTCTGTGCTCTCACATAGTTTTAATAGAAGTTATTTCACTGTCGTTTGAGGCCATTTTGTTACAAGGATGCTCAATGTAGGGAAAATGAAAACAAAATGACCTAGAGAGAGATGGTGACATAGGATCATCAAATGGTCTGGGTTGGAAGGGACCTTAAAGATCATCTAGTTCCAACCCCCTGCCATGGACAGGGACACCTTTCACTAGACCAGGTTGCCCAATGCCCCATCCAACCTCGCCTTGAACACTCCCAGGGATGGGGCATCCACAGCTTCTCTGGGCACCCTGTTTCAGTGCCTCATCATCCTCACAGTAAAGTATTTTTTCTAACATGTAGTCTAAATCTACCCTCTTTCACTCTAAAGCCAGCACCCATTGTCCTGTCACTACATGTCCTTGTAAAAAGTCCCTCTCCATCTTTCTTGTAGGCTCCCTTCAGGTACTGGAGGGTTGCAGTTTGGTCATCCTGAAGCCTTCTCTTCTCCATGCTGAACAAACCCAATTCTCTCAGCCTTTCCTCGTAGGTGAGCTTCTTCATCCCTCCAATCAACTTGGTGGCCCTCCTCTGGACTTGCTCCAACAGGTCGATGTCCTTCAGTGTGACATGTACAACAGCCCATGCAGCCAGGTCTCATCTCTGTTCCTGTAAAGCCTGTTCTAAACCTGGAAGTGGTAACCATGCTGGAGAGGAGCCTTGCTTTTCACAGACAGACGTATCAGGAAGATATCACATGCAAGTGCAGGTATATCAATATAAATGCACCTTATGACAGACATGTTATTTCCATTCCTCAACCAGAGTTGCTACAAAATCACTACAGCCTTTAATCTAACCTGAGCCTCTGCAGGGAGGAGTATTCCTTTAGCTAGACAAATTGACCTTATTATCCTCGATACACTTCAGCAGCTTAAGCACCTTGTCAAGTAGATTTTTAGCAGTAGAGGGCTCTTTAATTTAGCTTGCAAAGGCACGACACCATGCTATGGCTAGCAGCTGAGGGAAGGTGCTTTTGGATAATACTCAGTAAACAGGACTGGATTACCAATGTTCACTTTCACAGTATGCTTCATTTGCTAATTTATCATAGTTTTAAGATTCCTCTGGCCATGTGCTCCCCTCTGTCCCCCATTTAGAGCTGAGGGTAGAGTGTGGGGTCCACATCAGATCTGCTGCCCATTGAGGAGGTTTTGTACTCCAGCCCCAGCTGGTCTGGTGGAGGCAGATCCCACTGCTGCAGCAGATGTTTCTGCCCCCTCAGATGTGCCAAATCCTACTTCAACTGACTGCATGGTCACATGCTATCTGAGGGGGTAGAAGCCACTAGTGAAAGACAGGGTAAAGAGGCAGCACTTAAGTCAGATTTTGGGTTTGCCCCTTCTTTTTTCTCCCCAGGCAATAGACAAAATGATTCAGGATAGACCTCAATTTAATAATTGCACCTCACAATAGGAGAAGTGATGAACTGAAAATGTGCTCCGTTTTTCTCCCTAAAGTTTTTCTTCTTAAAGCTTTAAATCAAACACACCTGAAAAATATGATCTAGCTCAAACAGATACTAGAAATCTCCTCAAATTAATGTCCATCTGCTGTCTATCTATCTAACATCCATCTATTAATCCAAAGGTAACTGGCAGGTATGGGGAAATTTTATTATTCTTGAGCTAGACCAGTTACTGCAACAATGAAAATGTATTTGTTGAAGAAGTCTTAAAAAAAAACAACTGAGAACTTGCAGGTGATGACTGAGGAGGTCCATCCTGCTTCCTTGGCAGTCAATGTGAAGTGCAATGAGCATAATGCTGCTCTAACTTGCCCCTTCAGAAGAAACTGGACAGTTGACATATGATTTTTCCCATTTTAGGTCACTCTCAGCCCTTTCCAGACTAATTTCTGAGCTTGACTTCTAACCAGGAGCTCAGCACAAAGCTGAAGTGTGTTTGAAGACTGGACAAAATTACCTGCAGAGAGTTCAGAAGTTGGATTACCCCAGCAATGTGTGGGGGGTGGCATGGAGGCACTTGCACACAGCAGGATTTTTCAGAGGTTATGTTATTAGTCAAAAGGTTATGAGTGGGTGTAGAACTTAGATTTAAGTAAACTTAAGAACTTAGATTTAAGTAAAGTTTGTCTTTTTCATTCTCATTTGTTATTCAGCCTAGCAATAACCAGTAGGAATATATTGCTTTATAGAAGATTCTGAAACTTGTAATAATTTTAGATCTGTAAAAGAGTAGTAATGGAAAAAGACCAGCAACTAAGTGGAGGTGAAGCAAAAGGACAGATTTGAACCCTCCTTTCTCTTTAAGATAATTTGCATTGGGTTCTGCACACTTCTCTGGGTAAGTCCCAGCCATTCTCCTTTGCTCATCCCCACCTTCCCCTTGCAAACTCTGAGCTCCATTACAAAATAAAGCACTTTCTGATGGCATCAAGCACGGTGATGGGTTTGTACAATAGAAAGCATTTAATTATTTCAAAAGCCGTATTTCCAGTCCCATGACTTCTCCTTTAGCTGCTTAGTAGAGGTTTCCTCAATTATGTCTGAACAGGTTGCTTTTGCACCAAAGTGAATTTTTTATCAAAAGAAAACAAAGCTTTAATGGCATTACAAAAGCTCTTCAGAGCTATGTATATCTTCAATCATCAGCCCCTCCTCAAAGATACAAGGATGCTCAGAAAGCACACCCAGGCAAAATGAAACATGATGACAGACTGCAAGGATACCAGGACTGGTGTTAAATTAGAATCTGTATTCAAAAAATTAGTTGTCACAGAATACTCTCATCTGAAAGGAACCCATAAGGATAATTGAGTTCAGCTCTTAAATGAATTCCATATGGGGATTGAACCTGCATCCTTGGGGCTAGGAATCAGCTGTTCCTACAAGCTTTCAGATTCAGATAGCAGTGAAACCAGAAAAGTAGCTGGCTTGGAAAACAGAAATGCAACATCAAAACAATTTCAGTCAAGACAAAGCCAATTTAAGCCAAGATGAAGTCTGTATCTCAAAGAAAATCTGCAAAATTTTCGGTTTGGGGTTTGTTTGATTTTCTTCTTCTTTTTTTTTTTTTAATCTATGTTTAAACAGAATCAAAACCACAGCAAAAAAAAAAAAAACAAAACACAACAGTTGTTTTACAGTGTTTTCAGCTCCCAGAAACTTCAAAACATGATCCAAACAGATGTGGAAATAGAATTAAACCAGTAAAAAATATGCACTGTCAGTACTGTCAGTCTACAGGATTCTAAACCAAAGTAGATTCTTAATATTCCTCAACGGTTTGAAAGTTTCAAAACCAGTTTGCCCCTTTCTCATAGATGCAATGCTTCAAAAGCTGAAGAAGTTCAAAACACTGGTTCTTGGTTTGTTTCTGTCCAGTTTAAATACAGATCATGCCAGAAGTGTGACTTTTTCCACAACAAAATCAGGAACATAACAATCTCCACAGATATTTAAAGTAAGTTTAAAGTAATTAGATTATGTTGTATCATCTAGAATATAAGATTATAAGTAATAATATCATATTTTTTTCAAAATACATTCTGCTTTATCACCACCTATGGATCTTGGAAGATGGTTTGATATAATAGTTAAGATCTCGCATATACTCTAATTGTTTTAAAACCGTATCATTTAATGTATCACAGCAGTTCCTATTAGTCTTCCTTTACCTTTAAATTTTTTTACCTAGTCCACTAAAAATAAACAGTTAAATTACAAACCTAGTGTTAATTGTGGTCAGGTATTTTCTTAATATACTCTATGAAAGATGTAGCTTCTCTTTATCCATAGAGAGTGCCTGAGGGGTTTTTAAAGTTAAAAAATATACACATAAAGGAAGACAGTAAGGCTTCTGATTGTTGTCTGCATACAAAATACACTTTTTCTAGTCCTTGAGGCTAGAAAATTGCTAAAATTCGTACAGAAGACACAGGAGAAAGGAGAGACCTGACTTCTGTGGATGGAACCTTAAATATAAAGTCTGCAGTCTAGCATGTCTTTATTTTTATACTTATGTAGCTTTAATTCTAGATTAGCACTTCAGAGAAGGGCCATCATTCTTGGAAATGCACAAATTTAAACACTTTAAGGTGAGAGAGACACAGTAAAACCTGCTTTCAAGTAAAACCAGAGCATCCTCAGCCTTTCTGTAGAGAAAAATGCAATGCGAAAATAGAGAAAACTTCAAGTCACACAGCAGCGACACAGAAAGATCACAAAGCTCAGATCTTCACAGCTGATTTTTATGGGATGGAGATAAGCACACCAGAAAAAAAGAAAAAAAAAAAAACAAAAAAAGAAAAAAAAAGAGATAAAAGAGTAGTGAGCCCTATGGCAGGAAAATTAGGTTCAAAAGGGATTTCCAAGTGCTGCAGATGATGGGTATGTTACTCCCTGATGTCTCTGAATTAGCTTTGGTCTTTGTGACCAGGTGATGTGAACAGGACTAGACCTGCACAGTCCTTGCATTAACTAAGCGCTGCCCAAGAACCCCTTCAACTGGCAAGTCAGCAATGCTCCTCATGCCTTCCATGCAGAGCAAAAGCCACAAGGGCCACCTGTGTGGCAGAAACCTGCACTGTCCTGTGCCAAACAGGCAAGGGAAAATCAAGGTGGGAGAAAGGAAAAAAAATCATTAAATCAAAATGCAAATAATTTATACGTCAATACGTTGAAAATCCTGTCGTTAAAAAGAGCAAGCAGTTGACTGAAACCACTTCTCTCTAAAACTGGCAGTGTATCAAAATGTTTTTAAAAATAATCAGAGAGGTGCAAACCACCGAGGGGACCCTGCTGCTTGCTAACTGGAAAGTGGCTTGTACTTCTCAGGGCATGACTGATTTTGGCCCTGTTGCAGGTCAGCACACTTCCCACATGAGCCTGAGATATGGATGCCTGCCAATTGACACAGCCAGCACCAGCCCCACGGCCACCCAACTGCAGTGGGCTCTGCAGTGACATGCAGCAATCCGGCACGAGCTTTCCACCACACAGTGCCCGACAGGCTGGTGGCTCTCCTGCTTGTCAGCAATGAGGAGATGATCAGGAGATGCACTTTTTTGGCTGTGGATGAACCACTCACATTTCAGGGAGGGCTGTAGCACACCAGGGGCGTGCAGCAGGATGGTGTGGTCCCACAGCAGGCCCAGGGTGCCAGTGCATGCCGTCTGGGCTAATGGAAGTGTTGGCTTTTTCCATGGTGCTTTCTTCCCTAAAAGTTACTTGCGGCAGGAATATGTCCCTTGTCTGCTTAGGAAGTGAGGGATGGGCAGAGCCACTGAAAAGGCTCAGCCTTGAAAGGTAACCCAGAGCTGGGCCTCAGCTTCACCTCCTGCAGCTACCATTTCATGGTATGATATGTTCGGTGGTGACTCTGGGGTGCTGACCTGCATCCTCCCCGGGCTGCTGATCCTCTGGTGCTCTGGCACCTCCTGGCTGACAGGATCCCACCCTGCCATTTCCAGTGATCACCCAGCAAGGTGGTTTCAGGGGAAGGAGCCAGCTCCAGCTGCAGAGTGGTGCTTTGGCAGATGGCACAGCCAGGGTCAGCCATTGCCCCACCTCCCCGTGGCCCAGGCCCGACGCCGGGCTGCGGATGCGCTGGACAAAGAGATCCTGGCTGTCTTGTCCTCTTTCCGCAGGTTCCCACCCGCACAGCTAGTAAGGCCTGACAAACAACAGAGGATGCTCTGCTAGGGCTGTCAGAACCAAACAGCGCAATTACCCTCTGCCGGATTGCTTCAAGTTGCAAACAAAAGATGACAAACAAAACACACAACAGATCCCCCTCCAGGCCCGCAGAGCAATCAAGAAGAGGCTGACAATGGCAGGGCCCCTCCGGCCCTGTGCCAAGGACACTCACCCCCAACAACAAACACATGCTGCTGCCTCGCAGAGCCCCTGGCCACCCGCCATCCCTTTTGTCTAGCACGTATGGAGCCCATCCTTGCTTGCAGACCGCCCTGGCTATGCCAAAGCTGCATCTACCACCGGCCTTCTTGCCAAGAGCTCAGTACTTCTCCCTGCTGCAATCTCAACCCTCCACTGTCAGCTCTTGCCCGTGCAACACTACCGCCACCATCTCCTCCTCCTCCTTCCCGGGGAGCTGGATGTAACACAAGGGTTAACATGAGCTACCCAGAAATGAGTCAGCAAGTTCCTTGCCCCCACAGCCACTGCTTGGTTTCCAGAAATGCTGACTGTTTCCAGATAAGCCCAGCATCTGAGGAATAAATGAAAATGTGACTCCAAGCCTCAAAGTTGATGAACACATAGCTGAGCACTGTGCTCCCGTGGCCAACACCTCGAAGTGGCATGTAAGAACTTAAGATCACTTTTTATTCAATGACAATTTGACAACAAAAGCTCTTCAGCTGGGTGCCATTAGGTCTGTGCAACTAATGTAATTCATTCACCACTGCAATACTGAAAAGTGAAATGCAAACTCCACTGGTTGCACTTGTTTCTGAGGCTTGCAGTCCCCATCCTACATCTCTTCCCTGCAAGCATTTCCTTTCAAAAAAAAGAAGCACAAGGACAATGTTTTTGACCAAGTAGAAAAACATTTGTTCTTCTCTCACTTGACTACGAAGATATGATGGTCAAGGCTGATGGGATTAGGAGTTAAGGCTGGTCTGGCTGAGTACTGGGGCTCAATAGGCTACCCCAGTCTCTCACAGCTTCTAAACAACACATGAAGCCCAAAGAAGAGAATGTGACCTCTGTGAGCTGTAGCTGCAAGGGAGGCAGGAAACACTGTGAGAATACTTTTTCTCAACATACATCAATGTTTCCACTTCCAGACCAGGAGGAAGTCCTCCACAGAAAGACTTTAAATCAAAATGTTCAGTCAGTACACAAGATAATCAACATTTTTAGGACTTCAAGGAACACAGCTAATGGCCCCTGTGGTATGGGCTTCAGACAAGGGACACCTTTTCACCTGATTATGAAGTACTAGAAGCAAATGTTCACATTACTATGATTTCCCATTAATCTAAGCACTGTTTTAGAGACAAATGCCATGTACTTCGATAACGAACCTAAATTTGGAAATAAGCAGCTTAGATCATAAGGGTCTACATATCACAATCAGTATCTGCTGACTTAAAGCATTGTTAGCCTGTACAAATTATCGTAAGTCTCGTGAATGCATCTCCTTCCCTAAAGGTCTGTATCCTATAATCATGTCATTTAATGACAAGCTCAGGTTCTTGGCTGCTTTCTTTTATTTGCTGGTTTTGGGTTTTTTTCTTTTTGAGGATGAAAAGCAAATCAAGCAGATCCATGTTCACTCATGCTAATCAAACAGGCCACACAGATGTTTATAACATGGTCAGGGTAGGGCTTGAACCTTGGTTTCCGTGATTTATGTTGCCAAATTTATCAATAGCAAAAAGTCAAAACCAACTGGGAAAAAAGTTGAGATTCAGTGGAGAAGAGGGAGAAGTCAAACAAAAAATCTGAAGCTGTTTCAACAATTTCTCTACATTGTGTATATATTTATACTTGTTTTCCAAGGAATACTGATTATTATTTACATGAAAAGAAGATGGCAACATGTACAAAGAAAAGGCATGGTGCTTTTACACAAACAATCAAGTAATTTTCCTAAAAGCACTGTATATTTCTGTGCACGATTTTATTGCTTTTTAAAAATTAATTTTTTTTTTTGAATTTTTTTCCCCCAATTTGTCTATTTCTCCCTGCCCACTCTCATTCCGAGAACCAGTGTCACACATTACATCTGAGCTCTCATTTAACATAACCTACCTTACAGCCATTCAGACTTAAATTCTGCTTATTAAAACTGATTTCAAGTGATCATTTTCATTTTGGCTCACCCATTCACATAAATTTAACTTCTCCAATATTAGGTTCAAACAGTGCCCATTTGCAGCTTGCGAGTAATTTTTAATATACTTTTACCACAAATTTAAAAAAAAACCAAACCCACTAGTTTATTCAACCAAGTCTCCATTAGTCATCATGAACCATATAAGCAACAAATACGGTTTTTATTTCATATACTCATTGGGTGTTCAGGGTGAGGGTGGAGGTACGAGTGGGTGAAAAGAGGTTACTGAGGTTAAAAAGAGGAACGTATGACTGTGTACGCCCCTGGTACTTCTGCTGCTTATTCCTTCTTTGCTTTGTGTTGTATGCTGGTAGACACAGAGCCAGCATTCTTGCACAGAGATCACTTGCTTCTGTAGCAATTTCTTCTGCACATTTTAGCTAATGGATGTGGTTGCCTATGTGGTTTTATCTCAGCATGCACAAGTCCAAATACAGCATTAATTTTGGCATATGTCTGTATATTCCCACAATATTTATCAAGCGTGATTAGCTATAAAATGGAATATGTGTTACTAGAGGTTCCCTTAAATTTGTGTTGAGTTTGTGTATGCCTAATATACGTTCACAAAGACAAAACCACCCAAACATATGCATATACCTGTATTAAAGGGATGGATTTCCCCGTGTTATCTTCTGAATATTATCAGTATGGAAAGCTCTGCACAACCAAGAAATCACAGACTCAGAGGCTTAATGCCCTGGCCTGTCTGAGCTCTGCACAGTCTGAGAACCAGCAAACAAAAGCAAGACAATTCAGGGCACGCTCAGTCATCCTGCCAGTGCAGTAATCTTCATACAATAAAGTGGTCACTGTTCTCAATCTGCTGCGTGCCTCTGCCACTGTCCCAAAGCCCCGGTCTCACTTTTGTCGAAAATCTCTGGGTAAGATACTCTTTGACCTCCTACGACCTCAGTGTCACCCGCTGAGGATGTTCCAGCTGTCACTGAGGAAACTACGATCTGAATGCAGTACTTTCTTCAGAGCCTCTGCATGCAGAGATCCATGTGATGGTGAACTACTCCTCTCTAACAGGCAGATCAAGTGGGGGCTGCAGCTGCACAAGCCAAGGGAGATGCACGTCAAGGCTCTCTCTCACAGCAGTGTCAGCCAGCTTGTGGAGGTTTTATTCCAAGACCATCTCACATTCACCCAACACTATCTCTAACCAGCACCGGCAGGTGTCTCCAGGCACTGCTCCACCCCAAAACACAAACCCAGCAGTGTCTACACAGGATCAGTCCAGGGACAGCTCAGCACTCCCAGTGAAACCTGTGGGAGGCGCTGAGCTGGAAGAACCACCCTCATGGAAATCTCCACCTCTGCTGGAAAGAGAGGGCAATGGCTGTCTTTTCCTCTTCCCTCCTGCCTCATACTTTTCCTGCTCAGCTCTAGTGAATTTTGTTCATTATTTATAATTAGAAAGTGGAAAGCAATTGCTGTCTTCCTTGTTGTTCATACTCTAAAGCAACACTTATAGAATAGAGAAACAGCTGAAATCTAGGCCATTTCAAAAACTTAACAGTAGTCCTAGTCACACCTGTCCCTGAATCCCCCCAACAATGTTTGTGGTTTTGCATCACATTTTCCTACATTAAAAAAAAATATATTAAAATTATCTTTTTGTTGCCAGTTGAAGAACCCACAAACAAATGGGCAAATCTGACTAAGTGCTTAAGCAGAGAAAACAATGGAAATGTGTATGCACCAAAGGCTGTCAACAGTCCCACAGAAAGAATTGGAAAGACTGAAAAAAATTCTTTAAGCTCTTGTAACAACAAAATGTCAAAACCAAACAAATAACAGACAGAAGTGGGAGCTAAGTGTTGACTGTGCCTTGTTAAGAGTTTAGTGAGCAAAGCTGTCCCAGCCTTCCCCTGGGGTGTCCCAGTCCAGCCCTGGGACTTGCAGCTTTCAGGGACAGCTATTGGAAAGGCTTCCTCCTCCCCTCCACCCTCCTTAATTATTGTTAATACAATTTGTCTAAAATTCTGTTCTGACATTCAGATACTGGTATTTGTAGTGCCTGTTTATTTTCCTTCTTTTTCCTCTTCATCTTTATTTTTTAATATTTTTTTACAATCCCCTTTTTACGCTTAACCTCGAATAAGTTACGAATTTCCTGGCTTCTGTGGGTTAGATAGGAAACTCAATGTTACTATTTTGGTGTAGAATGCAGACATTTTTGTGGTCATATGAGCTAAACTCAACAGGAAACAGCATTTCTATTTGCCTGTTGGCTCAGGCTGCATATCCCACATCTATAGTGCAGAAATAACCGATAAACTGATGGGAAACTGATGGGAAACTGATGAAGGACAATTTAGACAGAAGGAATTGGGAGGCGATATGCCAGTGGTCCAGGTATAAACCATACCAAGAATTTACACTGCTGCTTTGCATTCAGGGGTTTGTATGAAAATCAGGACCAGCTACAAAGCCTTGGTTACTACACTGCCCTTGTTTTTACACTCAAGTAGGGAAGAAGGCTTCCAAAGGGAGACCTCCAGGAGCAAGCCTAGAGCTTGTCCTCACTTTAAGTATTTTCTTTGCAAGTAACTGTGACAGCAATTACTTTTTTTTTTGTCATAGTCATTCTAAGACAGAGTTGCCAGAAATCCATGGGGGGAAGAATCAAATCTAGGGAGTCAGAAAATACATAATTATATATTTGTTCTCAATATGTCCACATACAGCAAGTTTGGTACACAGCACCTGTGGGAATGCTGCAGCTTGGAAGTTGGAAGGGACAGAATAGCACCACAGTTGCATTCTGCCCCTGAGATCAGGAGCCTGCAGCAAGGGTACTGAGAAATATCTGTGATTTGTGCGGATATGGAGTTGGGTCTCAAACTACAACATTTTGAGAGGAATCTGTGGGAAATGGTGCTGCTCACCTCAGACTGACCCCAGCAAGGTACTGGCTTCTCCTTGCCTCTTTTAAAAGAAAATGTTTCTTCAAGTTAGTCCTACAGGTTTCTAGCATCATGATTAAACTCAAAGACAAACATAATTTGTACAACACCCTTGTAGGTTTATCTCGTTCTTGCTTTGTCCAGCCACAATTCACTCACTCTTCCTCTGATATACTACAGCTCTGGGACCTCAAGAACTGCCTGTGCATCCTCGCTCGGGTAGGTATGGGGGTGGAAAGGGCTGTGGTGGAGTAATGCTCCTCATTCATTGCTTTCCGAGCTGAAAGTCCCTTTTCTAAATTTGAAAGTCTTGTTCTGTATGAGAGTCTTGGGGAAGCTTGGCACAACCCTTTTTAGGTTTTATCTCGGTTGATACCTTGTGGTAGTAAGGTTGAAGGGGGTCACATACTTCCTCTGTGATCTCCACCCAAGCCACGTGAAAAAAAAGTGCTGTGAAAACCTGAAGCTCACTTTCTATCAGGCAAGTCTGTATTCATGGCAATAAATGGCAATATTGAATATGAGCCTCAACAGGGGGTCTGTTAGGAGCAGGGTTTCCATTTGTACGTGCATCTGGCAGTGTTTTGTGTACCAACAAATTCAAGTTCCCCCACCCTGGCTGCTCCATCGGCTTTGTCCACCATTCGTGTGGCTTCACATAGGGGAGAGAAAAATGTATTAAAAATAGGAAAATGTGACTGTCAAACTCCCACCCTTGACAGGTGAGACTCAGAGAGTAAAAGCGATCTCCAATATCACATATAATTTGGTTTTGTAATGACCATCTTCTGAATCTTTTTCCACATTCAGTCGCCCTGTTAAAGGAAATCTGGGGTATCCCAGAAGTCTTTCATGTCCTAACCAACTAGTGCAATTTAATAGCCAAATCATGACCACAGTTAAAAGGACCCTTGGGGAACAGATCCCTCTCTGAGAATAATGACAGATATTGGGCGACTTAGGTAGGGCTGGTTTGGTTTGCAGCAGTGCACTACATACCACTGTTTGCTGAGCCATCTGATCCACTTGTAAGTCAGATCTTAAAGCACCACTTTGGCCTATAAAAGTAGCTACATATCCATTTTGGTTGGCCTGTATATACTGGGTAGCACTGCTGCTAGATGAAAAAAAGTCAGATATTCCTGGTTAGATGCAGAAAAATAGAATAGGTTAGGTTGGAAGGGACCTTTACAGGTCATCTATTCCAACCAGCCGGCAATGAGCTGGAATATCTTCAACTAGAAAAGGTTACTCAGAGGCCCATGCTACCTGGCTTTGAACACCTCCAGGGATGTGGCATCCACCACCTCTCCGGGCAACTTGTTCCAGTGTTTCACTGCCCTCACCATAAAAAACTTCTTCCTAATATCTAGTCTGAATTGACACAGTTTAAAACTGTTGTCCTATTACAACAGGCCCAGGTAAAAAGTTTCTCTCCCTATCTTTCTTAAAGGTCCCATTTCAGTACTGGAAGCCTGGAATGAGGTCTCCCTGAAGTCTGCTCTTCTCCAGGCTGAGCAGCCCTGACTCTGTCAGCCTGGCTTCACAGCAAAGGTGTTCCAGCCCTCTGATCATCTTTGTGGACTCACTTCAGGAGGTCCATGTCCTTATGTTGGAGGTCCCAGAGCTGGATGCAGTGTTCCAGGTTGGATCTCACTCAAGTGGAGAGGCAGAATCCCCTCCCTTGCCCTGCTGCTTTGGATGCAGCACAAGACATGGTTGGCCTTCTCAGCTGCGAGCACACACTGCCAGATCATTTCCAGCTCTTCATCCACCAGTCCCCCACGTCCTTCTCAGCAGGGCTGCTTTCAATGTGTTCATTCTCCGGCCTGTGTTGATACCAGAGCCTGCCTTGACCCAGGTGCAGGATCCTGCACTCAGCCTTGAACCTTGTAAGATTCATGTAGACCTACTTCTCTTGCTTTTTCAGGTCCATCTGGATGGCACTCTGTCCCTCAAGCATGTCAAAAGCACTACGTCCCTTGGTGCTGTGGGCAAACTTGCTGAGGGAGCACTTGATCCCACTGTGTCATTGATGAAGATATTAAGCCACACTGGTTCCAATACAGACGCCTGAGGGACACCATTTGGACCCACCTATCTCCATCTGGGCACTGAGGTGTTGACTATTGCCCTGTGAATGAGACCATCCAACCAATTCCTCGTGCATGAAACCATCCACCCATCAAATCCACCTCTCTCCAATTTAGAGAGAAGGATGTTTTAGGGGACCCCATCAAAGGCCTTATAACAAATACCCACTGGAAATGTAGGGAGACTGGAAGAAGCAATTGCTTCAGCAAAGGCTAGAAACTCAGAAATACTATTCCATAACTCTCCTCAGCCACCTGAGCTGACACAATCTTTGTAAGGCAAGGTCATGAAACAGACTGGGAAACTGATCCTACAGGAAAAAAAACACTGTACTGGTTGTATTGGGACCTTATGCAGGCAACTGTGTTCCTGCACACAAAGCCATACCGGCATAATTCCAAGCACAGGGATTTGATGCCTCTGCTGCTGAAGGTGCAGGCTGCCCTTATCAACAGCACTAGACACTGCAGCAGCTTCACTGTGACCTGAAGCAGTGCAAAGTGATCAGAAAATACAATGATATTTTAAAATCCAGAAAACAGAGCCAATCAGGAATTTTTTAGGAAAATGCTTCTTATTGCAGGACACCAAATTCTCCATGGAGATCCTCTGCTGGGTTAGTGAAACTTTCTACTCTATCATTGCTCAGAAGTCTTTGTTAATATCTATTACATACAGGTGTATATCCATTAGCAGTATATTAATTCAAGTTAAGAAGATTCTGCTTGCCTTGTTGAAAGGATCAATCTTATTGTAATTCTGACTTATGTTTTCCATTTCATCCTAGTGGTGGCCACTGTGGAAAAGTCATTAACTTGTGTGTTGGCAATTTTAAGTCTTTGATGCCATTTTGTGTCTGAAGAAGAAAATGCATCTGCTCTTTTTGATCCTGAGCTTACCTCTGTTTCTCACATTTCCTGTCTTTGTAAATCTGCTTATTAACACTTTCACTGTATTGCCCTACATTCAACACTGTCTCAGTCACTTCTGCTGAAAGTCTTATTTACACTTTTGTCTTCTCCAGGCATGATAATTATAATTTTCCATCTCCATGGCCTTTTCCAGGAGTTTGCTTTCTCAAGGCACAAGAAGTATCATAAAATAAGAATAATGCTCACTTTGTCTAGTACAGAACAGAAAGAATGAGATGATTAAGAAGTGATGAATACAAGTCCTCAGCTTGCATTAAGGACCTGTACCTTCAGCTGCTCCAGGCACAGCAGTGGGCAGTGACATGGCCAAGCAGTGTAGCCTCACTTCTGTTTTGAGCTACTCCCTGGAAACAAAATTTTCACCCTCTTCAATGCCCAGTTCAAACACCTGGCCCTTGTTCCTCGTTACACAACATTTTGTGTTGCTCAATACACCAACAGCAGTGGATAAGACCCTGGTGCAGATGAAGTCAAAATATTTCTGTCCCAGAGACAAACTGTAGGCCCTAATCTGCCAATATGGCACAGGCCAGAGGCGATGCACAGTCAGCATCCTGGCCAATACAGTGCCTATGGGGATGCAGCTCCACATAGGCTGTGTACACTGGGATGCCCCAGGTTATAATGGCACATTCCTGTCAAAGCAGAAGGCAATTCCAAGGCATCACTGTGAGCAAAATGACCAGGAATGGCCCTACGCACTGTCACAGCAAATCGTGATACATCTGTCAATCAAATAGATCAGATGTTGATTCCCACTTTTACCCTAATATTCAGAGGGTCTTCAAACAGTCACAGCTACACAAACAGGACCATACTAAATCTCTGTCTGTTCCAAGCCAGAGCCGATCCAGCAGTTTAAGTTTTCATGCCGTAGGTAAGAATTTGGATTCAGTTGCACCAGAACTGCAGAGGGGCATGGGTCAAATCCCTCACTGAAGTAAATGTCAGGAGGTCTTTTCAAACAGATGCAACCAAATTGTCCAAAAACCTGCCTGCATACAGTTCCACACTATGCAAAAGTTAGTATGAGGCTATTCATCCAGCTGACAAGTTGCTATATATTATTTATATATATTACTCACAGTCTCACAGAGTTACACCTAAATGGACCCCAGGAATGCTCACCTGATTAAGCAAATCTTCTAAAGAGACACCTTGCCTTGGTATAAAGACATCAAGAAGTTGAAAGTCTAAAACTGCTGCTAGGGATTTCCACCAATCATTTATTCTCCTCACAATTTAACCAACTAAGAAACACATCTTATTTCTATCATGAATTTACTTAGCTTTCCTTTTCAGTCACTAAATCTTTTTATTTGTTTGACTGTTAGGTTAAAGACTTATACATATACACATGACAACAAAGTAGCTCTTGACTTTTCTTTTGTTAAAGAATTGATTAAAAAGTGCTTCACTGGAAGGTGCTTTCTCCAGCCTCCTTTGCATTGTCCACATGCAGGCAGCAGAATGTTGTACAGTATTCTAGTGGGGGGTATGCTTATGCTGTATTTGGAGGCAAATTTGCTTCTCATCAATTTCTACCAACCTAAAATATCCCTTCCTTAAGGCAGGATCTATATAATTCATATCTTTTTAACTAAATCTGTTAAAATTCATATCTTGACTTAAACCAGAGTAGTTTCCACTGAATACAAACCTTTGACATATAGACACATAAATAACACACTGTAATATACAGGACATGAACAAATGAAATAGTGAGCCCATAATATAGTGTGAACTTAAAAATCACCAGGTAGTCCCCACCAATTGTACATATCCATATCCTTACCCCATTCAAATTCAAAGGACGCCGGGATATGTGGTACATTGCTGTAACTGCTGGCTGTGATTGCTCACAACATGATAGACAATATCTGATCCAGTGTAGAGCCTGCCAGGATGAAGTTACTTTCACCACTTCTTTGAAAAAAATTAAACCTTGCAGAGTAAGCACAACACTTCTACTAGAACTGTACTTGTACCAGTACTGTGACTGGATTTACTGTCCTTTGGAATCAGAGTCTATCAAAGACAGATTCATTAATAGCCTTTGATTAACACAGTTCTCAAAGAAAAACCCTGAAATCAGGTTCATGCTCGTTAGAGAAACCATATCAGAAACATGTTTAGACATAAACCAAGATAAGTCAGCTCTAGCAACAGAGGACCAGAAGCGTTGGATGACACAATTCAGAGTCCAAAAGTTTTCATCTGGTCTTTTGTTGTGGTACTGGTGGGGGGGGGGGGGGGGTAGAAAATGCTTTAAGAACACAGTTCAGGGATTTTGCTGACCATTATTTACGTGTTTTGGTTGCACAACTAAACAAGTCTAGTGCTCTATAGTTGTCCCCCATGCAGCCCCATCAACGCACAGAAACCTGTGACTTGAGCTTAGCTATGTTTTTGGTGTTTTCAGCTAACAATACCATTGAAGAACTTAAAGTTTGCTTTCATTTTTCTCACTCAAGTTAACAACTTGCTCACTTGGCAGTAAAGCTGCCTGCCAACCCACTGGAATGCTAACAGTCCTTCAGCATCTGTCCATGACTTTCCCTGCAGGTCAACCCCAGGCATGTTTAATACCAGTTTGTTAGCAAAGTCTCCCAGAGCAGACCAGGTTCCTGAAGGGCCAGGAAATATGGGATAAGCCCCACAGGACCAAACAATACCAAGTAGGAGCAACTTCTTTGTCTGGATTTTTTAGTGTGACTATTCCTACATGAGCAGCATTGAGCCCAGTGCCCAGACTAAGATCACAGGTGCACGTGGTTAGCTGCATTATGAAGCTACACTTGGGACAACGAGGAGATTGTTCATTAAAAAATGAAAGGCATGTTGTTTATAAGCGTTATATAGAATCTGGAGAAGGGTTTTCAGTTAGAATTAGCAGTAAATGCATCCTGTTAGAGATGAACTATCAGAAATGAATTCAAAGGGCTATTTCCTTACAGCCTGTGCTGAAACACAAATACAGGCTGCAGAAAGTGCTCCTGCCTAAAGGGATTAAGAGTAGTGAAAAAGTCATTGAAGCTAAAATGTTTTAGGCTGCCCCTTGTTTTGTAGTATCAATATAGAGATGAATGCACTGTCTTACTGGCTACTGCTTTGATCATCAGCATTTATTAGAAAAATCTTTGTTTAATAACGCATAAAATTCTCTGTATTAAACATAGAATGGAGTTGTGTTATTTTATTAACTCTTATCTTAACTAACACCTAAAGCTTCTGTCATTGGAAATATATTATACATCAATATATATCTATATGTATATAGAGTGCTGCCCAATTTTCACTGTTCTTCCTTCCCCCAGTTATTTGTTTTCTGCTTTTCCTTAATTTTTTTTTTTATATTATATAATCAATTTGCTGTTCCAAGAAATAATCCTAAAGTACTTCAGTTCTCCCTTATCAGGAATTTTCTCCATTTACAATAAGCTTTTCTATTTAATGCCATTTTTTCCACAGTGAGCTTATTTTATCTTACATTTTGCATAGGGATATCAACAACAGTAAAACCAGTCTGGTGGAAGATGAAAAACTACATCAGGGATACACTAAGATACAAAACTGTAGCACCTTATTTTTTCTCCTTTTAATGGAGCAGCTACACACTACTGAAAGCAAGCCACATGTACCTGCAGAGATTCAGACATTTTTAATGCCTGAAGTTTCAAAATGCCATGAAGTGAAAATGAAAGTAAATGCTTCTGATAGCAGGGGGGCTGTAGCTTAGATAAAATAATTGTAAGAAAAACAAATAAATAAACAGAAAAATGGGAATTATCAACACTAAACTACCTTAAAACCAAGAGAGCTCTATGGAACACAGTGGATGTGTGAGGCAGTGCATGGCACACAGCTAAATTTATGGTGTTTTTTCCCCTGATATTGGTAACATCAGGTCAAATCTTCTCTCTCTCGCTCTTATGTTTTTCCTGCCACCTTATTTTTGTTAATGATTAATGAATTTTAAAGTAGCTTCACACAATCAACAACATGTTTAAAATTTCCAACTTACATAACAGAATATTTTAGGATTCATGGGGGGGAAAAAAAATCAAGTATTTCAAGGTCTTTTCCTTCACTTGTCTAGCATCCTGAGTTCAGAATATCTCTTGTCTGGGATTTGACAAATTATCTAATTATAACAGCTATTTAAACTATCAAAATAAAAATAATACCATCAATGTCTAAGTCAAAATTGTGGCATTTAACAACACTGCTCTGTAGCAAAGAATGTTTCTGAGGAAGAAAGAATCATGCAACAAAAAATTTAAATGGTATAGCAAATTATTTACATAATTTCAAACATCTCATTGAGGTTCTTTGTATATTCAGTGGAAAAACGGATGTTCCTCCAGTGATGGTGATTTAGATATTAGGGTAAATTACTCCTTCCATCATTCACAGGGAGTTTTTACTGCATCTATGTTTTTTCATCTAAAGTTAGGTGAGCTGAAGTAGACTTCTAGGGAGTAAAGCAATGCACAGACTGAAGAGAGTTAGACTTATTCCTGGGGTTTTTTTGCTAAGTTCCCAGGTAATTTGAGTTTGAATTCGGCCTGTGCTTCAGTTCCACCTGTTCACTAATGGAGGGTGCTGCTTTCCCTTTCTACACCTTGACAGGTGTTGTAAGGCTGAGCTACAGCTCTTATAATGATAATGCTTAATTGGTACCTAGAAAAACTACTCCAGGAGGTGCAGGAAAAAAAGAAATGATACCTACCTTGCAAAAACTGGATATGTTTGCTGATGTGTTTGTAATTGCACTTCCTCCTGTATTTCCTCATCTGTTTCTGTGGAAGTTCTCCACTTTCATGAGAGACTTTTTACTGAGGGCTTGGGAAAAATGACACCATCAGGTTGTTACTGGGTGATCAAAAGCCAGTCTATAACAAGAATTCTACAAAAGCACATACAAGTTCAACAAAACTATTTTAGGATGTTAGAATGTATTATTTGTAAAATAACTGTGCTGTGTGTAATAGGTACACATGGGTGAAGAAGAAGCCCAGCCCAGAAGAGATTTCAGCCCAAATGAAGTTTTCCACTGTTTCACATAAAAACAGGATTGAAGTACAAAGATGTGACTTGCTCAAAGATGAGAAACCTTTGGGAGATCAAGAAAGTGAAGCAAGATCTACTGAGCTGGTCCTTGTTGAGTGTCATAACCACAAAGCTCTCCTTCCTCCCCATCTTGTTGCTCGCTCTAGTTTCTCTTTTGTTTCTTTGTAAATTTAGTCCTTTCCTCTCTTTTACAAGAAGTCATTATTTAAAAAATGTGAGATGTAAAGATCTTTCTCCTCCCCTGATTTACTCCTTCCCTTAACAAACCATATCTCTAAAATTAACTACTTCTTAATTACATTCTATACCATAAAAGATGTACCTTAAATCCCTTTTCTATGCTTTATACTGGTCTATACTTCCTGCTTTGTTTTTAGGTTATAAACAAATGGGGTAGTCTGAATCTTCCTGGACCAGCTTTTCTTCTCAGATTAGTCCAAGAAAACCATATGTTAGTGCATGGGGAAATGGCAATTCCCCACAAGAGAAGCAATTCCTTAAAAATCACCTACACAGCGGAAACTCTTCTTGTTGCAGGACTAGCAATTGGTGATCTTTAATTCAATGAAGGTTGTGCACACAACTGACATATAAAGAAATTCTTTCCTCAGTGTTTGGGGACCTGACTCTAACTCTTAGTCATACTGATGAATACTGAGTCACCCAAGGACCACTTCTAGTCAAACAAGGGTATTACTCACACAGATGGTCCCCAACACAACTGAGGACTAGAAATTTGTACCTAATGTGTTAATGACTAGGAACTAGCCTAAGCATGGTTTTACCATACTTTGGGTCCATCCTAAAAAAACCTCATGTTTAAACTCTTACTTCAAAGGGCTCACTCCTTTTTAACTCTCAAGATCTGTGAGAGTTAAGTGAAAACATATACATTTCTTAAGAAAAATCCTCCTGGGTTATTCCTCAACAACTGCTGTCATAGGTGAACTACAACCTATATGACAGCAGCTGACTAAACAAACCAAGTTTCTTGGTTTGTCTGGGCTTTTTCTGAATTTGCTTTGTGTGTGCAGTAAGCTGCTCCCACTGAAATGTTTTACTTCTCAAGTCCAGTAGGTAAAAATATATCTTACAGTGCAGAGAAAATTGGGCGGTAGATAAGGGTGAGCTTGAAGGAACGTTTTCAAGGAGGACAATAAAAGAGTTCAGCAGAGATCATTTCAGCACTGCAGCTACCACATTACTCAGTTCAAAGGAGAGTCATGTCAGTGGCACATGCTACAAGCTTTCACAGCCATGTGAAATCAATCATGTGTGCTTCATTGCTTAAACTCCAGGCCAGAGTCTGTCATTGTGAGCTGGAAAAATGGAAAAGATCACTATAAGACCATGACAACATCTAGTTTATTTCTTTTGGGGTTGGTTGACATGGTCCCTGTGGGAAGAGAAAGATGAGATAACCTAGTCACAAAGAAGTCTTTTGCTGTAAGAAAACAGCTACATACAAGATCATTTGTATTTGAAGATTTGGTTATGTACAGCGTCAGAGGGATTACTGTTCCCTGTATAGAACCTAATAAATCTACTTCATTCCTCCCCCTTCCACTTCTCTCTCCTAAAAATATTCTTGGTAACTGACACTATTTTGTTTGTCTGTTAGCAAAGGTCAACAGACAAGCTGACAATTAGATTGAATAGAATTACTTTCTGTTTACACTAGATAAACTGGCCAGTGCTAACAACAGGTGGCCACAGTACCTGTGGATGAGGGAAACCTTATGCTGGAGCACAACCCTAAGAAGCTGTGCTAAACCATTGTTTCAAACTTCAGCCTAGGCAGCAGCTGGCACGGTCAAACTGGGATTAGGCAAACGTGAATGAACTCAGTCGCAGCAGGAAGTGACTGTTCACCTGTGCTTGTCACTGTGACACAAAATATAAGAATGGTCTTGCCAGCTCAAACCTAAGTCCACCAAGCCCACTGTCCCTCTCCAACAGTGGCAGTGGCGCATCTCAAAACATCCATCTTTTCTCCAGCAGTGAGAAGTGCAGGGACTCTGAGCCAGAGGAGCTCTGTTTGAATTTCAGTACAGTGCCATTTGCAGGTAGAGGTAATGTGCTGTGCATATTTAAATGCAAACTAAACAATTTGGGGATGCAAGGGGCCAAAAGGGCAAGGTATTGTGGTAAAAACCTGGAATTATCACAAGTAGTTTCTCTCAGACAGCATCCAGATGCTACCTTAGATGTGCTGGTTTTTAGAAATGCACATGGTCAGGGTATCCAGAAAGAAAGTGCTTATAGGACAGGCAAATTGAGTGTGGTAAGGATCTTATCTGTCCATCTGCTTATTTAAAGACAGCTAATGAATTTCAGTCTCCTAAACTGCCTTAGCTATGTAGCACACTGGCATTGATGGCATTTGACTGCAATTTGGGAATTCATAAACCACAGTGCAGGTGTTTCAGGTCTGGCATTTTCCTTGCTCAGACACATCCCTTCCCCTGGCCACCTTAGATCCCAGTAGTGGTAGGCACAGTTCAGCACTCACAAAGAGCTGCCTCTGGCTGGTTCCCAGCAAATCCACAGAGCTGGGACTGACTAGGGCTCAGCTCCTGAATCTTTCCTTTGTCACCCCTCCTTTTTCTGAGTGATGGTTGTATTTTGATGTGTTTGTATTATTTTTGATGGTTGTATTACGAAGCACTTGCCATTGGTTCATGTTCAGAGCAGCATGATTCTTTTCTCCCTAACACTTTGGTGACGCTTGTTTAGCTTGTCATGCCAATAAAGCCTCATTTTAACTGAGCTCGAATCGCACTAACAAGATGTGGAGGAGGAAGTTAGCAGTGCCTATTACAATGAGTCTTTGGAAGGAAAGAGAGAGGAAGAAATTCACTCTTCAAAATTATACATCACACCGAATTGTATGAAAGCGTTAACTACTACCTCTTGCAGGGATACAGCTGTGATTTTAATGATAAGCGTTATGTGGGTACAAATTCAACATGGACTAAAACAAAATTATGTCTATGGAACAAGAATGAAAAAAAAAAGTAGAAAATAAAGATACAAGCATTGACAAAGCCAGCTGTGGACCACCAGCCTTAAAGAGCACTTGACTTGTGATTCCAGTCTTTAGATAGCTTAAACTCGAAGCCTACTCCTCCACGAAGACATGCCAGGGCTTGTAGCTGTACTAATTAAATACATTAGGTGAAGGTTTCTGATATGATAATCAACAACAAAACGGCAGCTTTAGCATTTAAACCATCTTAATGAGGTGTTAGAACAGAAGGCCTTTGAGGTGAATGGGGAAAGTTTATACACGCTGCTATTGTTCCAGCCCGTCTGGCTCGCCTCTCGAAACAACAGCACGGTGATTACCTTAACAGCCAGGTAGAAAAGAAGTTGAATTCCTGGGCTGGTTTTTTTCTCCACACCCTTGACGTTTTCAGATGCTAGGAAATGTAAGGACAATGAGAAAAATTAACTGAGATTGAAGGTATCGGGAGAGAGAACAAAACTCATTGAATCACCAATGTATGCAGATTTGGGTGTGCCTGTAAGTTATTTGAAGGTTCAGTCTATTTAGACACTGGGGGAGTAAATGGATATTGCGGTTTTAATGGCTCATTACCTTGTTTTTGTCTTTTTTCTTCTTTTTCCCCTACAGAACAAAACGCTCTTTTTCCAACACGATGGCCTATCAGGCGCTCATCAGTGTGATTAATCAGCCTGTATTTGCACAGGACTCTGAAGACAGAGGAGGCTGGTAGAAGTCCTGCGGGTTATTACTGCCCAAATAAAACTACTCAAATTGCACTTCCTTACTAAGCTAGTCTTGCAAACAACTGCCAGCAAGCAAGCAACTGAAGACATAAGTACATCATTCTCCTCAAATATTATTTTCAGAACCACGTTAGGACCATTTAAATGCACGTAACTCTCAAGGGAGGCTGAGCAGGCACCAGTGGTACAGTCCCACACGAGGCACTGCTATATACAAGCATCAGCCAAGACACCATGCATAACTTACTTTTCCACCAGCAGCACGGGAAGCAGGCTTATTTTTCATTCAGTTCTCAGTGCTAAACACGGGAAAAGGTTCGGTGGAATAAATGCTTCCTCTTATTTTTCTGTGAGACCACCTCATCCTAGTCTGAAAGGCAAATGGCCAACTCGGTGTAAGATAAAGCTGCTGACACTGGTCTCCAGGTCTTCTGCACCACTTTTGATTGTAGCCAAATGCCAACATCTCCATCCAAAGATTTTTAACTCTCTGGCAAATTCGGGGCCCCACCTGAAGTCCACAGAAGATTCTGATTAACTTCATTTGCAGCCTATAGAGAAGCAACGTTTGGCCTTATTTTAGTTGTGCAATCAATTTTATTGTGCTATTAAGTTATTTGTTGTAGAATTTGCCATCAATCAAAACACAAAGTACAATTCTGTATGGCTAGCCCTTGCAGAGATATAAATGCTTTGATGTTAGACATCAATTTTGTTCAGCATTAATAAAAAATATTTACTTGTGTACTTTGCCCAGCCAGTGTGTAGATGTCAGACCATGGAAAATGTTAAGGGTGTCTCCCAGAATAATTGTTCCCTTTAGATATTCTGTTGTTTGTGTGGGTTTGTTTATTGTGTGTTTTTAATTAATTGACTGACCTAAAGCAAGCAGTTGAGTACTAAAAAAAATAAAAAAACCCAACCAAAAAAACCCCAAAACCAAAAAATTATGTGCTATCCCTAGAAAGGAAGAAGGGGATTTATTTAGGCCATTGAAGACCTCAGTGCAAGCAAGAAACCAGTCAATTAACAGGCTTACCTGTGTCCTTCAGGAATTGCTCTTGGAGAAAGTTTGGTTGAACTCTTTGGTCCTTATGGTTAATATGGAAAAACCAGATCTCTGTACCCATACATGGTGCAACTGAAGTCATCAAGACTGTACGTAACTCTTTGTCAGATGCAGATTACTCTGTGAACTATTTTCATAGTGAACTCTCTTATCTGACCCTAATTTTAGATTGGTCTCCTTAGTCACCCATTCTGCAAAACCTGAACCAAAACAACAGTACTGGGGCTAAATCCTTCAGAAGAGCCTCAGGAAAGTTGAAGTACTGGTTCATTCCTGAAAGCAGCAAAAATAATTTTCTGGCTCTGGTGAAAAAAACTATTGCTAATAACCAGAACAGCACAATTATTTGTACAGATTTGATACTAATGTAATTGTGCTATGCCCGACTTTCTGGACAGAAAGTGGGAGAGATTAGGCTCATTATCTTTTTGTAAGTAGATATATTTAATGTAAGTGTGAAAAAATGGAAGAAATAACTGATGTAACATAGACAGTGACTAGTTCTACAATTGCTAATGACAATTACATAACTTCAGTTGAGAGGAGAAGGTATTTCAAAAGCATTTTCCTCCCTAATTTTCATACTTGATAGGAATGTTATTTTGCCAGGCTGCAGCCACAGCTCTGTCAAGAAACAGAGTCTGAACACAAGAGTGCCAGTCAGAGAGTGAACATTTCAAATCTACCTTTCCAAAGGAAAACTTCCAGCGAGAGCTAGTGAAGCCATCTGGGTGAGTAACCCCTTGAGGAACTTGTGATTTGCTGGAAGGAGTGGGAAAATAGGGTGCTGTTGTCTGCTCTTGGTAATACCTCCTGGGCCAGAAGTGCCATGGTTCCCAAGGAAGCTGTGGACCACAGTTTCGTCTGCTGCCAGGCAGGACCTTAGGGCTTCAGTCCCAGTTGCTGCTAACAGCAGTTGTTCCAGAAAAACAATTTTCTAGAGAAAGTGTGAACAGCTAAGGATGTGCTGCATCCCAGTTATGAGGTTTGACGGGCCATTGGGAGGACAATATCCACCTTCTTGCACCTAGACTTCCTATCTCCTTCTTCCTTGTGGTTTGTTTCCCACAACTCTAATGCAAAAAAAAACCCCACCACAAAGCCTAGATAGCTGTCTCGCTAACCCAGGTAATCCAAGAAGACTCCAGAAACTGAGACTTGAGAAAAATCAAAAGAAAGGAAAGCCATTTCCTTCAACTTTACTGATGATGAGTTTTTTTTCCAAATTTGAAGAGCATGGAAGAAAGATGTTTTTATTGTTTGTTTCAATGTGACAAAACACCCCTTCATTTTCTTCCCTATTACTGGGAGAAAATGAGTCGTTAGCTTATTACACTGACACCAGAGACAATATTTTTTATGTGCTGATTTAGGGCTTCCATCTTTTCTTATTTACAGACATTTGCTTCTAAAAATGTCCAGCTGAGGCTGTAGCTACAGCCCTTTACATCACACATCTATCTGGGGGAGTGTGAGACACAAGGTGTTCACAGCTATCAGGCCTAAGACCTGAAGCAAAACTGTACCTGTTCCTATTCCCACTCACCTGTACATCCACTGGTTGAGGATGTTCTGTCAAGAGGAATTTGCCTATCTGAAGAAGACATGTATTTTAACGCCTTTATGGAAGCCAGTGTTGATGCTGTCAGAAGAGGCAGGAGCAGTGAGTAATTTTCACTCTGACAAAAAGCCCAAAATCGAGTCGTGAACCACCCAGTCACCACCAAAGGGAGCTGCTGGGGGTTGCTGGTGAGGCAAAGAGGGAGAACGTGGGAGTTTGTTCAGTTTTGACAAAGGTGGGCTAGAATTACCCCGGAAATCATGACTCAGATGTTTTCATGGCCCCAGCTTGCATTACTCCCAGGAAACTCTCTGATGCCAAAGTCACAGTTTAGTTACATCAGTGACTCACAAGTGTGAAGATTCATATTTTAGCACTTGAGGGAGCATTAAACCATTTAAAAATGAGTGCTGATGAAAATTAAGGACTTGGGTTCTTCTAACCGTGGGTGTGCATTAGGATCCTAAATTGAGATGAATGGTTTAATTGTTCTCTGTCACTTATTTTGGTTAACAGTTCAGGGATAAAATGAGCTTATTGCTATAAGAAATTGTTTAAACCTGTCAGGAGAACATACGTTAATATTCACTTTGTCTTTTGTGCAAAGTATAAAAAGTGTATAAAGTATAAAAAGAGAAATCTTATCTGTGAACACTTCTGTACACTGGACTGCCTTTCTAGAGAGCTCCTTAAATGATGCCAAAAATAACATTTTCTATCTCTTTTAGGAGAATCTTTTAAATTGTCAACAGCTTTCTTTTATATTTTTATAGCATCTGTAGTGGTATACTAAGCCATGACATCCAACAGAAATGAGGTCTGCCCTGATAGCCTTTCAGAATGAAAATGTAGAAATTATTTGTGTTATCAGTTTTGCCAAACCTTGCAATTTTTACCTCTAGTATTAATTGATGAGTTTAGAAGTTATCAGTTAGTACTGATATTTCAAGTCCTGTGATTAAATGGAGATTTTGGTCCTCTTTTGATCTTCTCAATGAAATAACTTTTCTACCTCTTGCAAGGATAGCTAGAAAAGGTGAATGTGAAAGCCCAAAAAACCCCAAGGGAAATACTCCTCTGAGGTTTGTAAATATGCGTGGGACATGTCTGCTTATGCATTTGCAAAATGTTGTGATTTTTAACTTACTGTCCTCCTTTCTTGTGCATTTTTGAGGCAGAGGCTGAAGGCACTGAACAGCCATGAAAAATATCGTAACTATTTCTTCAGTGGCTCTTTAGTGTGAACTAAGTTAGAGGAATCATCATTAATGCAGAACTATCAGTTTACCTGGTGTCTTGAAATAGATAAAACATGATCCATTAGACTCATCCTTTTGCCCCAAGGCATTAAGATCTAACGCGTTTTATTAACTGAGAGAGTGTAGCACAAAGTGCCATATGGCCTTTTAGCTGGGGTGATTTATGGTGACACACTCCAAAGGAGCTACAAGAGCTTCAGATTTCTCTGTGACTCTTGTAGCTTTTCTGAATCAGGCATAGGAAGCTGAATGGAATAAACTGGCCTCTAATTTACAGTGACAGAAGTGAGACGAATACTCAATAAAGATGGTGACATTGAATGAGAGCAGCAGACCCAGTTGTTCCACTGGTGAACACTGCTGGAGTGAGCGATGAAAAAAGAACCAAAAATGCCTTTAAACTGGGGGCCACTTACATTACCCCTTCCTAATGCTGCATGTCCCATTAGAGATTAAAATCTCTGTAGAGGCAAAACGCTGGTAGCTCATTCAGAGCCACTCAGCACTGTGTTTTGCTTTAGTTTTGGCAAGGCAAGATGCACTAAGATCAATGAGGAAGCAAGTTCAATGTGCAAGATGCTGCTTTACTGCCTTTACTTACTGCACTCAGCTTGCTTTCTAGTTTTCACCATGCTATGACAAGTAACGAGACAAACCAGCAGCATTAAAATAAGTTACAGTCACACTGTCAAGGATGTATAATGTCTTTTCCTTCTGGAGCTGCCTGCCTGATGCACAGGGAGGTCTGGATAGCCCTTTCTTGGGATACAGGCCAGAGGAGGCATGCCTGCTGCCAGGTACTTGAGTACCAGGGCAGTGAAGTCACCAAGTGAGCATCCAAGTGTTGGGAGGGTGAGCAAACAAAGGTCCCTTCATCAAAGGGGCTGTGTGGGGGAGCAAGGGCTGAGGTTGTATCACTTGTGTTTTGCTCAGTGGCATTGGTGGAACAGCCTGATCCTGAAGTCTCCTTGCCCCCCTGCACTGGCTGGGGTGTGTGGGATAAGTGACTGGGACTTTCCCCAAGAATTGTCCCTTCTTCTGGTGTTGCATTGCACCAGAGAGATACCCCACTGCCTCCTATTCAAAATTCCCTGGAGCACAGGAACATGATGAGCCACATGCCTCAGTGAATAGGGAAGAAATTCTTGTCCTGGTCCCTTACTTTCCACTGGTCACTACAAGAGATGCAAGCCCTGGCCATGGGCTGGTCCAGTCCTACATTGCATGAGTCTCTGCCTCAAATCCCAAACAGGTCCTCTGTTTTTTACAGTGTGAGGCTCTGTGCAGTACGTTCAGGGCAGGCAATGCCCAAAGCTGGGCTGCAACCTCACAAGGCAGTGATAACTGTACAGTGCCCATAGCAGGAGTGCCACTGCTTCCATTGGAGGTGATGCTGTGAGCCCAAAAGAAGGAGGAGCTATACTGGGAAGGGCCTGGCAGCCCATGGGTCCTTGAATTCACAGAAAGAGCATAAAAAAGCAATGGATCCGAGGTCCATTTTCTCAGATTGGATAGAATGGGGTTGCAGTTGGGGATGGCCAAGCAAGGCACCCCTATGCAGGTTTCCAGGGCTGGGGTTGCAAGCCCTAGAGCCAAGGAGATTATGGTGGGACTTGCAGTGACAGACTTTCCCCAATACTGTGCAGTCCCACAAGACCCTGCCTCCATCACAAAGCTGGTGGAAGGTGATCCCATCCACATTCAATCCCACTCTCAATACACATCTTAATGATGTATTGCCACCTTCATGCAGCAATTTGCCACACATCACTGTGCTGCAAAGCAGATCTGTAAAATAATCCCAACTAAAAATAAAAGTGTTTGGTTTGTTTTTCTCCTGGATCCTAAAGCAATGTAGCAACACAGCAGAGAGATAACTGCAGCACAAAGACAGGAACAAGCTCTGGGAACCAGAAGGAACTAGAACTTTTAAAGATGGTTGTGCCACCAAAAATAGTATATTGTGAAACTACAGACAGGATCTACACAAAGGGTCTATATTTGCACCTTTACAAATTTTCATAACAGCCTTTGATGTCAGCTGTTATCGGCAATAATGAGTGCTCTGTGCCAGACCTGCACGTGCCACTTCAGAAATGTATGCCTAAGAAGGGAAGTTCTTAATTTGATTATTCAAGCAGGCTTGAGACTGGTTTGCAGTCTCTTGCATCAAGATTCCAAACATCTCCTGTCAGATTATATATCCTCATTTATGCCCCATAGCTACTGCCAACAGGATCAGAACTGTTGTTTTTAATTAAAAATGTTATTTCTAAATACAGTTTGCAATGTATATTCTTGGTGAGAAGTGCTTCTCACCTTGTGAACTTTCAGATTGCTGTACTGCAATCAAAATATTGCAAGCCTTACTCTGATGTCTTATCTACACAGGCTAAGAAAATGCATCTGGGTTCCTCTGAAAGGCTTTCCTGGTGTAGCTGTGCTGGCTCAGAGTTGAAAACCCATGCTGGCAAAAAGCTAGAAAATAAAAGGGCAGAACTTCCAACCTTTTGCCATCATAGCTTATTTAATTTAATGTGGCCATCTACAGTCCCAAGGGAACTCCCTTGCAAACATTATCTACACTTCCTCTGTCTTCTGTACTAGAAAACTGCCAGTCATACCCTGTATTGTCAACCCCTAGAGAGCTTATAGGAGAAACCTAGTAGTAGATTAATTCATGGCCTCGAAAGATTTTACTTGATCAGGATGGGCCATCAGGTGCCCAAACCAAACTCATTCTTATGTTTCTATATGTAAAACTGAACTCTTGCAAAGAGGCTGTTTTGTAATGGAACTCTTTTGCTTATATAAGCTGAGTTTCTACTGAGGCTTTATTGTACACTTCTAACAGTTAATGTTTTCAAGGGGAGACAAGCTTAGAGCCTTGATATGGGTTGTAGCTTTGACCTAATAACAACCAGCCTGGTTTTCCCTGGTCCTGCATCTTGTACAGTCGCTTATACCTGTCACACCTGTGGGTGTGAAATGCTACCACATGAGAGCAGTCCTGTCTTACACCCTCTTTTATTTACTTGTCATAGCAGTAAAAAACTGTTTTTGTTTCAGGACAATGGAAGTTCAAAACCAACATGCTCTGGACCAAAACACGCAGGTGAAAGTACTTTCATGTACAGCCAGGTTCAAAGTACTCAAGTCCAACCAACCAACGTATTTCCCTATAAATTTCTCACCATCCTGCTACTAATACAGTAATTCCCCAACAGAGAAGCCACATAAAAAAAGTGTAAAATATGGTCACCACCACTTTTTCACAGGCGCACATATTAGCTGCAGAATTAACTCACACTCTCTAATTTTGCATGTTCCCTTGACAAGAAAGCTACTACGAGGTTACACCTCGGGTGATTCACTCCAGCCTCCCTGGCCTACCTTAGGGTGTGAATTCCCAAGTAAAACCTTCAGTAAGGGGTCTCTTAACCCTCTTGCTTTGCAATGAACACAAAACCATTCCAGATAACCAGCAGTTCTCCAACATCTTCCATAGCATTCTCTGAGATGGGAAGGAAAGAAAAACTTTTTCACAACGGACTAGGAAAGGATCACAGAGCACTTCAGCTTACCACACTCATAAATTTCAGGGGACAAATCCTCATATGCCCTCGCAGTGCCTGTAACTGGTTTTGCACTGTGACTGCTCACCCTCTACAACAGCTTAAGCTCAGATGTTCATCCACATTAATGCTGCAGTGAATCTATTCCCGTATTGACAGGCGGTAAGGCAAGAGAGGCAACACTAGCTAACCATGCCTGAGAAGTCTAGCTGTCCTCTTTGAGGTCAGAGAAGAGCTGGTATGACAGAAGAAGGCAGGGTTTATACACACAAGGCCTTAGAGAGCAAGCAAAAGAGAAGTGCAACAGTGCTCTTATCCATAAGAAGCCAAATCATCATAATAAAAATAGGTTCACTGTTTGTGACTTTACTGCAACACTTGTCATATTTGATCATTTTCTTAAAGGCCACACTCTCAATTTTCTTCTTGAAAAAGCTGAAGGAACCGCTTTCATCTAAAGAATACAAAAAGTATCCCTGTGGTTGCAGGGCAAACCGTGAGAACACAACTCACAGCAGTTAAAAAACCAGAATGCAAATCAAAACAGCACATCGTTGCCTGAAAAAGCCATGCAGTATTATAATACTCTCATGACCCTGTGAGGCAAAACCTAGTGTCTTTTTGTGTGTTTGGCACTGGCATTACATTGGTTCCACTGAAATCTTGCTTAATGCTGTGAATTTGCCTATGAGCCTTAGTTCTGAGTGCATGTGCCACCAGCAACACAGAATTCCTGACATTGTCAAACACCTTTTCACTTTTCCACAATGCTGCTTTTCTTAGCTTATTCAGCCAGCTTGTAACTTCAAGCAGACAATAGGATGCTCACAACCACTGTGGACCTTTCCCAAGAGCAGGCTATCAATTTGCATGAAAGCAAAAAAAGCAGAGGGACTCATCAAATTGTCACTGCATCTGTACAAAGCTTCAAAAAAACCCAGGTTTTTTTTTTCCTTTTTTCCTTCCCTTCCTTTTATTTTTCATGGAGTTTTTCCCTGAAGCCTCACTCTCATGCACTGTTCAGCTGTTGCTGTGTTTCTGAGAGGGACCCTGTGGATTCCAGGGGTCCCCTTCTTGCTGAGCCTCTCTGATACTGCTAAAAAGAGAGAAAGGTTCCAAGTGTTACTTCATGCTGCATTATTTCTCTTTTTCTCATCTCTCATGTGTTTTTAGTTATATGTGCATGTTGTTGATTTTCTTTTTTTTTGAGACTGTTCTAAAAGCTTTTAACTTCTCAAGCTTTCAGTCAAGCGCAGAGCTGAACATTGTACAGACACTCATTCTGACAGATCCTGAAGAAAAGGGACAGAGCCGTTTGTAGCAAACAGGAACCCACGTGCGTGGCCATGCACACGGACGCACACAGGGCCACGGGAAGCTTTGCAGGAGGAAAGACTGTAGGATGGACCCACATAGGCTTAATTGCTTTTTTTTTGCAAACACACAAAGCCTTTCCTGCAACTTTGGTTTCACAGTTTGCGGCTTCTAATATTAGTAAGTGACTAGAAGAAAACAGAATGGCAACAAACATGTTTGAGAAGAGAATATTTGGATTTCTATGCACATTTCATGAGAAAGTAATCCACATGAATCCCAGCCCTTTTCTATGAGAATAGACACTGCTGTCCATCAAATGGAATGCAGTGTATGCTTACTGTAGTAGTATTGTACTTTTCTGCCAGCAGTCTGTCATTTCTTTTTCTTCCTGCTTCGCAGACAGTTAGTACAGAAATCTGCAATTCAGAAACTGTCCTAGATTCATCCACTGCTGCACTGTTAAATCACACATTTGATGGAAAAAGACAGTCTAAACATTCAGTTCAGTTATGAAGACTCCAACATGAGATTCAGCTGTTTTCATGAAGCACGTTTTGATAGACGATATAGGCTTCAGACAAAAAACACTCCAGCTCCCAGTGCCACAGTGCATTTGATTAGAAATAATTTTAAAAACATAACTTTTTAATTAATGAAGTGACCCAGAATTTTAAAATATGAAACCTGACTTGCAAGATCTAATAAGTGTCTGCCCCTCTTCTGCAGTCCAAAGATGAACCACATGTATGCATCTTCTTTTGCCACTAGCAGTATTTTGGTATAGTACGGCCTTTAGTTCTCAGGAAGAATTAGAGCATAGCAAAAAAGGCCACTACATGTTTGGGTGAGTAGAATGGTCTTGTCCAAACACCAGCTTTAATGGAGCACTCACACTCCTCACCAGCTCAGGGAGATTTGGGCTACACTGCCTATCTCTTGGAAAATAAAGAAACCATGAAAATTAACAGCTCTGTAATCTTTTCTAGAGCTTTTTTCCCCAAGTCACTAATGCCTGTTTACCCTTTTCTCCCCTTGTAATCAGCCACTGTTCCTCCTAAGCTACAGAAATATCACAGTTGTAGGGAAAACAAAGTGTCCATGCAGGCCATGCCACTACAACTCTTTTTCACTGGGGCAAAAAGTAGCACAAGAAATTTCCAAATTACAGCCTTAGTTAACCACATACATGTTTGATCTGGTATGATTCAGAGGGGGCATCCAATTAGCAGTTTAGAAATAGCAACAAATCTTTAATACTAAATAGCATTTTCCTCCCCTCTGAGCCAGTTTGGTAAGCCTCTCGATGGAAAAGTTGCTGAAACTCTTTTACAAGCCCAACCTGGTAAGAAAGGTCCAAATGGATGACACTGATTTGATCAACTCAGTCATTAAGAGTGTTACTGCCAGCAGGGATATTGCAGCCTTGCCTGCCCTGAAAGAATTGATAGCCAAAACAGCTCTGAGGGAGACACCAATTAATCTATCACTTTTCTTCCTGTGGAGTCAGACCCCAGGTCCTCACTTCTGTTTTCATTCCCAGTTTCCTCTGAGTTTCTCCACTGAGTAGCTTTTACTACAGCACCAGCTGCAGGACCAGTCTGCTCAATAAAGTGACTGGTGCAGCAGTCTTCCAACACTGCCACAGCAGAGGTGAGCCCAAAGGAGTCCGATCCTGCCTGACAGCGAACCCCAGGAGCACTCAGTGCCTTAATAAATAATGCAGGACAAGTATAGAGAAGGCATGAGATGTGGGAAATGTGATATCTCAGTTCTGAAACCCAGGTGGACCAAGACGGCAGTCTTGGATAGAAACAGAATAAGTGTGAGAAATCACTCATCCTTAATAAATACTAGTTTCATAGGCCTTGCTGGTTGTGAGAAGCATTCAGCTTCAGCAAGTCATTGAAAACAAAATGTGCATTTTTTCACTTCAGAGGATTTAGGATTTGATTAAGTACAAAAAGAGGGAGCTCAGTGAGTAAAAGGACGAGACTCTCACTTCAGGGAATTCAGGTCGAGCCCGCTGTGAAACGAGTTCACATCTCAGCTCAGCATCTCCAGCAGATACTAACTCACATCACAAAACCACTGTAAAGGATTTGGCACAGTATGGCATGCCTGAGGATTTCTGCTCAGAAAGGGTGGAGGAAGGGACGAGGTTTAGCCTGCACTAGTGCAGGACTATCATCCCTTACTTGCAGAAAGCAAGCCTGGAGAGGACTGGACAGGACAGTTTGGATTATCTTTAACCTGGAATCATATCTGTCAAGTGGAGACCTTTGGAGTTTTATTTTAGAGTTGAAATAAAATCCTTTTCCTCCTCTCTGGAGATGGCAGTGTTGAAGAGAAGGACTGAGATACCTTGTGCTGGGACCTCTTTCAGAGGAGGAGAGAAAGTCTACACACAAGGGAAAACAACTGAACATGGGTGAATTAATAGCCACACTGATGTGTTGTGGGCTGTGTCCCACTAACCTCCAGCCAGTTGTGTGCAGGTCTTCCTGCTGCAGTGTGGCTCAAAGACTGCCCTGCAGCTACCACATTAGCTCCCCAGGGCTCATAAAACCTTGGGTACCATGGTGAAGCCACAGGCACATGCAGTACTTAGAAAAGCAAAGGCAATGAACAAAACCCATAAAGTGAGCACACCTAAATGAGAATTTATAAATGAGGTAATTCTTTAGTTCTCAGGAAGAATTAGAGCATAGCAAAAAAAGGCCACTGTATTAGATAGTGAGAACATTATCTTGACTTCCTTCAGCATCTCTATACAGATTAATTCCAAGTGTACTCATATGGGCAGTAGGCAAACTTAGCTCCTCCCTCTTTCTCTCAAAGCCCATTTGCTCTCTCTGAACCCATAGAAAACTAAGCAAACATCCATTTCTGTTCATTTAGGATGATCTTTGTCAAACCTTATACCTTGGTTACCTGCAGAGCTTGATATACCATCTTAAGCTTTGCTGATTAATGCATTTCAGTGTATTCTTCTTTTGAGGACACAAAGCACAAGGATCTGTTCATTAAAGAAAAAAAAAAAAAAAATCTGAGCTCCAGGACCTTATACCTTTAGCTGTAAATGCTGCTCTGACGTTTTGCAGTTGTGAACAAGATTCCATTCCAGCTGTGAGAACGAGCAGATGCCCTCTAGTGGTGCATTTATTTCAAATTTCTGCTGCTGTGCCCTGAAGGTGCTTCCGCCTGGAACTCCATGTGCCTTCCTCCACAGTGCTCTGCAGAAGGGAGCCAAAGCACAGAGCAGCCAGAGAAAAGAGAGAAGATAGCATGTACAGCCTCAGTTCTGTGTAAAGCCAGGTTGTGGCATGACATTGAATCAGACAGCCCTGTTCCAGCCTTGCTGACCTTTCCAATCTCTAGGCCTTCTGATAGAAAAAGCACTTCCAACTTGACCAAATGTGACATCATCTCCAGGTTTCAGATAAGAATGCATTTTCCTGTCAATCTCAGTCTTCCTTGACAAGCATTCATCCTCTTTGCCTATCCATTCCCTTCCAACACTGACCTCTATCCCCAGAGAGGGGAGCTCCATAAGAAGCACTCTCCAATGAGCTAACAAAATGTGCTGACTTTGCCAAGAATTGTGAACAAGCCTTTCTGCTCTGTGAAAAAGACAGGTTTTGAGAGATCTTCAAACAATACCAACCAGCCAAAACACCTTTCATGAAAAAGTTGGGAACTTGATGGAAAAGTTTCAACAAGCCCCTGTTACAGGTCAGCCCCTGGGTGGGATTGTCTGTCCCTGTTTTTCTGTAGATCAGCTGGAAAATGGTATAACCAAAGCAATGCATTTATCCACTCCAAGCAGTAGAGAGCAGACTGCCATTTAAAGTATTTACAGTTCTAGCTGCAAAGGCATATATAGACCAGTCCGACACATTCGTCCAGCGCTTAACTTGCTATCATTTCATGACAGTGGGCAAAATGCCAAAAATTCCACCCTCATTCAACTAGTGTAGGCAGGTGCCATTCACCAGGACATGTTCAGCAAGCAGCTCTTCCCTCCCTTACAGGGAAACTGCTTTAGATTCTTGAATAGCTTAATTACTAGTTTTAGGAACCAACATCTTATTTACCAGTTTTAGGAGCCATGGTCAAAACCCAAGATAAAACCACCAGTCATTTCATGGCTGTTTCTGATCCTGTCTTGTCTATCCCAGCCACAGTGAGATGTTCTCTCTCAAGTACAGCTGCAGGAAGTCAAGAAGTTACTGGGGAGAGAGGCTCTTCAAATGAACCTGGTTCTGCTGGCACTGTGAAACAGGAGTGCTGGTGCAGTTGCTTGTTCAAATTCAGTGTTTTAATGAAAAGATGGGGTGATGCTTAAACTACTTTAGGTAGTCTTGCAAGAGGACCTTTCACTGTGGTTTTAGACTATAAACCTTATCAGTCCTTGGAAGATACAGCTAGGTTGGCAGTTCAGATTACATTTTTAGCTGAGATTGTTGTTCCCAAAATATTTGAAAGGTAGACACTGCACTTCTTCTTCTTCTTTTTTTTTTCCTTTCCCCAGAGCACAAACATTTCTGGAGCATTTACAGTAAATGTAAAGAGAGACAATAACATTTGAGTCCTGGAATGAGGATCAATGGTCTGTCCAGCCTAGTATATTGTTACACTATCAGTCAATCAGCCAAGCCATTTAAACTAGGAATGTAGAATGTTTTCTAGATAAACCCAAAGGATTTGTGCAGCACCTTGCACAATGATTGGGGCCACTAGAGTTACCAAACTATGAATAAGAATTATGGCAGAAGGGAGCGGTCACTAGACTGTGAGTGAGGTAATATCAATGCCCAGAGTGCACCTCTGAGGAGCCTTTTGGCAGGGTGAGGCTGTAGGATCAAAAGGAACATTACAAATATATTGCCAATGATGTTTCCATTGAAAACAGCATCTGAGTCTGATAGTATATACATGATATCTAGGGAGACCTGAAGAAATGCTGTGCTCCTAATAACCTCAAGTCTTAAATTCCATGTCCTTAGCAGTTTGCTTGGAGCATACCAAAAGAAGATGGACAACATGGGGAGGGAGGGGAACATACGCAGATTTAAGAGTTGCTCCATGCTTTTCAAGGAATGAATCATTACTGATGTCCAACACATGGAGGGGGGTGGCCAAGGGCCCCTGAGGTCGTCTGACACTCAAGGAACAGCATTATGAAAGCAGACATCTTATAAATAATTATTAAAAAATCTGTTCCATTCTTTAGCACTGACCCCAGGTGGGCAATCCAGCCCCTTAAAGATGGTCTCTCTCTGCTCAGTCAAAAATGGTATGAAAATGAATCATTTGACAAAGAAACTGTGAGCTTTTGCAAAATACATTTTTAAAGCCCACCCCAGAGTAGCTGCCTGAAAAAGTCTTTGTGTATCTAAGCTTTAAGCCACTTGCCAGCAATTATAATCACACAGAAAGACCATTAGCTCTTCTTTTATATTTTGACCTTTATAACTGCTTCTGAAATAACTGATTTTTGAGAAAGGAACAAAAGGGAAAATAACACAGTGCTAATTACAGCAGGGAGAGAAGCTTTGCTATTAACAGACTTTTAATGTTAGTTGTGACTTCTACCAAACAGGCTCTGCTGGTCTACACCTAATTGGAAGACCCAACATTTAGTGTTCTGGGTATAATTTCTAAAAAATGTTCAGTACATCTCTGCTGCACTGCCAAAGACAGACATCAAGGCTATGCATTATGAAAAGATAGGTATTCTCTCAGGGAAAATGGTTGCCATCTTAGTTTATGTCCTTCTTGTTAAAAATACCTATGACACTGTTTTATTTTGGTACTTTGCTTGTTTTTATAAAGGTGCTTTTGCCTGTAAACCCTTTTTCTCTTCTGCATCCCTAACCTTTCTCCCACCTGCCTCCTGTACATCTTTTGTACTCTCTGCATGTACCAGCCTCACTGCATGGAATTGAACCCAGGCCAAGAAATTCTTGCGTCTTCCTGGGTCCCATGCTACTATTCATGGGGCAGTGCTGCATGGCCCCCAGCAATTAAAAATACAGGATTTGCAACCACATCATGCCCCATCTCAAAGCACAGATGCAGCACTCTTTCGCTCTAGCTCCAGGGAACTAGTCTGCAGAAAAGTGGCCCTGGGGACACAAGCCAGGGCTGGTTAATTACAACCAGGACTTTCTCCTGCTTCAGAATAGTCTCTTGGGCTTTGAGATGAGAGAGGATGCTAAACTTGCAGAAAGGCAGACCAGATATTTTAGGCAATTCCTATTCTTTGGTCCCCACTGGATTTAGCCACAAGCAAAATGCAGCAATATGTAGAGATAGCTGTGCTGCATTTAGACATGTTAACTCAGTAGCTGTGTAAGCACAGCAGCATGCAGCTCAGTGCAGGGCTAATTTGACCTGCTGCTTGTTCAACGCCAGCTTGTATAATTCCACAGTGATTTGCAGTAGCCATACCCAATTTCCACATCAGTTGCAGCTGGGTATAGTCTTCTCGCCTGTAATTGAGTTACATACTCTCCTTGCACACTTGCAGCTTTAATGGCTCTGATCTAGGAAAATGGCTGGATGGGGAAGGGGATTAAAATTTCTGTTCTTGGACCTGTTCTTGCGTCTAGGACCTGTCTATAAGTGAAAGATAAATCATTGACATGAATCTAATTAGCATGTAAACCTGTTGTACGTCGCTTACTAGAGGGAAGACCTGTGTTTAATTCTGTGCCAGTGTGGATGTATCTGCAGTATCCAGCCCTGAAGCCAGAGGGGCTCAGTTCTGCACAGTGCTGTGTACCACTCCCACACCAGATCAGCACAAGTCAGGGCACTCAGTGCACAGCGAGTGCTTTCTTCTTGCTGGCAATTAAAGCTTCTTCAGGAGTCAAATCCTTGAATCCTCCTTGCATTATTTGTACAAACCGCCCCCCCCCCCCCCATGCCTTCAACATCCATATCTTTATTCCTGTGTGTAGTTTCTCAAAATTCCTCAGACAAGAAGGAGCCATAAGTATTGTGCTTTAACTTTCAAAGTGAAGGCAAAACAAAGTAATTCTATCAGACATAGCACTGGGAAAGGCTGTGCTCCTCAGCAGGCTGAGTCTGCTGTTTACAGCATTGCTCTTACTGCACCCAGCTGTAGGAATAGAAAAGGCTGGGAGGGAAGGGCAATACCTCCTAAAGGGAATGGTCACTACAAAAATAATTAAGAAGTGTAAACTGACTGAGATGGGAAAGTCAAAACAAGGCAGCATTCAGCAGGGCAGAGCCACCACTGAGCCCCATCAAGCAACTCACACAACCACATGTCAGAGCCAGAGGCAACTCCATGGCCCCCAACACAACCAACCGCCTCAGGTCTCATACAAGGAGCCAGATGCTCTGTCTGGGAATCACTCTTCCACAGGTCGACATCAAGATCCCAGAACTGTCATTTTGAGAAAAGGAAGAGCAAGTACAACATGGAGACATAAAACAAAGTTTGAACTGGACTATATTTGGGGTTGTTTGGTTGGTTTTTAGTGCACTGAGTTATAGATGAAATACTTATTTCTGATTTACTTTTGCTTTGTTGCATGACTAGCTTTGGTTATAAAAAGAAAAAGTTCTATGTCCTCTTTATACATACTAAGGATGGGCCCCAATTACATTTTTCCCAGCAATACTGCCTCAGGCTTGGGAACCCAAGGACACCAGCCCCACATGCTCCTTTGCAAAACAAACCCTCAGATCACAGGCTGATTAGGCAAACAAACCCCTCCCTGTCCCAACATGGAGATAGGACAAGGGAAGAAACATTCACCTAGCTCTCCGCCCTGCACTTCTTAGATAAGAGTCTGAGCCATTCTTCATTTCAGTAATCAAGGATGCATCCAATGACAATTGCGAAATCTAACTCAAAGGCAATGTCCATCCTTGGAGGCACATCCATCTGGGAAAAACAAACTTTGAACAGCTAAGTCACGCATACCAACTTGTTTACCACAAAACAAAAAGGTAACAGAATGATCAGATCCAATTCCCTTGCCCTGATATTTTAACAGGATCACAATTTAAAGGAGAATGCCTAAAGTTAAACCTTACAAATTACTAATTTTTGAAGTGGCATGTTCCCACAGTTTTTTCTGCTGTTGTAAAATGCACAACAACTAAAGTAGTCCCAGGGATGAAGTATGCATCGAAAGTTAGGAAACTTAGGCAACTGTCAATTTAATCTATATATATCTATGTTTTGATATTGGGAAGCAGCTGTGGTGTGTAAGCTTCAACTTTGTTGGGTCATTTTCACCTTGGTAGTTTCATGCTGCTGCTGTTGCTCAGCATTCCAGTACAGTGGGAAGAAATGCAGGATATCTTGCAAGAATGTAGGAGGCATCATGTGTCTGGCATTTGGGCAAAATTTTTTCATGTGCTGCACCTGGGTTAAAAAGAGTGCTTCCTCAATAATGGAACGACCTGGCCAACCTTCTTTGCAGGAAGTAGAGTGTTGCTCTTTTGTAATTATGCCTAGTATTTTGTTGTTTTGTGAGAACACATCTGGTGCATATATATATTATACCAGACTGTAAGTAGAACTGCACAAAAGGAGATTTGGGGAGATGACACCCTCCAGCAGCTCCATCCAGAAGGTGGTACAACTGCCAGTGGTCTTTGCTCCAATTCCCACAAAAGGAAAGGAGAGATTCTTGTGTCCAAAATAGAAATATTCATCCTAGAAGCAGAAAGTGTTTTTGCTTTGGGATCCCCACAAGGATCCCCTCAAGTGACTCTGTAGCAGCAGGCTGAAACAGACTAGATCAGAGCTGATGTGGCAGCAGTGACAGCACTGCCTGCTCAGGGCCAGCCACAGCGGGATGCATGCTGCCAAGCTGGACTGTGTGGCTGCACACTGAAATGGGGGCTGGCATCGTTCAGTGTTTTGCACCAGAGCAGACAGACAGAGGGGAAACATTCCTGACCAGTGCTGAATTTAACTGGATCTGTGTGTGTGTTTGATGGGAGAGGGGACTGTAGGCTTTTCTGCACCATTGCAATGACTGGACCTACAGACTGATCTGTGTGGGAGGAAACTCGAAGCAATTACAGCAGTTAAGCTGGAAAATGAAATAGAAGCAATTAATGGCAAATGTTATGTGTCAATACATCATAACATGGAATAAGTGTTATGACTATAATCGCAATAAGAATGACCAATGTAATGATTATGTCTTCTGTTGATATCCCTTGTAATGTTCTTCAGACTAATACATCATCCATAATTCTTGGTATTGCAAAACCACACAATTTGCCTTTCAATACAAAGAGAAAGCAGGACAGTTGTGAAGCTGATCTTAACCTGAACTTCCAATAAACCACCTACACAAACTCCTTCTGTGTCCTGGTTCTTAAAAATGAAACTCCAGTTCTGGTTTAAATGTCAAATACAGCTTCAGAAACTCCAAACAGGTGCTGTGACATTTTAGGTTTTTTTCATTGTTTCACTCAACACTTTACTACACTAAATCTCCATGAAATCTGCATCTTTCATTGCAATCACATGCCAGTCATTTATGTGAGTGATGCCTTCAGAATATTCCTACATGTTGTTAAATGCCTAGGAAACACCACAGGACCTAAATACATGTTCTGGACATACTTTCCACATGTGCACTTAAAGATATTTTAAGGAGGTCCTTCTCTCTCATCCTGAATTTACCTATAAGGCACACACGAGAATAAATGTGTGTGTGTTTGAAACCCACGATACATCCAATACTCTTTTTTGCAGCACCAATCAGATTTAAAAGGATCATTTCAGAACACCAAGACTGAGAAGAAATCACAGTAATAAAACATCGATCCCAGAGTGTGGGAAGTGTCAACACACAGACAGTGGAGGGCTGATATTAGCAAAGAACTGCTTTATCTGTTCTACGTTCACTATGTTAAATAGTTACATCTGATGACTCAAATCAGCTTGAACTTGTCTGTGTAGGTGTCACACAGAGGACTATTTGAATATGTCAATCCATAGATGCAAAGGGTTTGCCTGCAACACCATCTTTCCTTGTTATAGATGCGTTGAATGATCTGTGTTTGCTGAGTATAGGGGAGAGAGAGTGCTCCAGCTAAAGGGCAGAGGCCCAGAGGGTTTTGTCTCCATCTCTGGTGGATCAGCTACAGCAGTTTTTGCACCCCATTGGCCACATGCCCCTCCTGTCAGAGGTCACAGCGCCCTTCCCATGGATGTCAGTGATTTGCGCCTTAGGAACAGTAATTTGTAATTGCTTGTCAGTGATTACAGCACCTAAGGAACAGGTGCTGCAGTATTTATGTAATGCACCCTTGGTTTTGCTTCAGGTTAACTACCAGGCTGTGAATTTGGCTGAGGAGCAAGCCCTGTTGTGCTATTCCTGCTCTGTCTTCCATGTCTCCAGCAGATAGGAAGGGAAAGGTAACAACACTTTCACCCCTCACAACTGACTCAGGGCCTTTAGCACTATATAAAGAGACATTTATATCACAAGAATTTTACTGATAATGACAATATATTCAGGTAAGTATCTCACCTGGACAGTTTATAAACTGCTTGTTCTGGCCTTGGTTATATTGCTGTATACAAAGACCAACCAAGTTCTGGAGATCCTCTTGCCTCAACACAGTCCAAGTGAGTGGTCACAAAACAATACATGGGATTTTAGGGCACCCAGTATTAAGTCCTGCATGTCCACGAATAGTTTGAAGTCCACACCTTGCATTCCAGTTAGTTCAGCCCAAGAGTAAGAATGCCTGGTTCAGCACTGTCAGGTGATTGCTCAGTGTTGATGAACACAGAATAAGACTCCTTGTACCAATTCTGGCCCTTTGCCAAATTTAATACACTGTTTTAACAATGTTAACATTTTAACAATGCTAACAATTTTTGTTACAGTTTTAACAAAAATCTCACTGTACCTGATGTTCCGTGGAAAAGAAATATTCTGTCTATGTACTGAATTCCCAGTGTCAGATGATCATCCAGGAACCTCAATATTCTTTAATCTGGGGGAAAGAAAAAAAGGAAGAGAATATTTCCACCCTTGGACACTGTGATGAAAAACTCGGAAACAAATCTTGCCATTGCCTTAAGAAGAAGTCAAGATTTACTGTATAAATCTAGTTATTTGGGGGCTGGGAACCATAAAAATGTACTTTACTGTTTTTAACTTTTTAGATAGCCTGGAATAATTGATCCTCCTCTGAGCGATGTGGATTTTCTTCTGCCTCTAGCATCATTCATGTAAGATTCACAACTCCCTCCTTGTGTTTTCCATACAGTAATTGTGTCCCTGTTCTTGTTTCCAAGGTCAAGAAGATTACTTGTCTAGGGCTTCCAGTTAGCCTAATGAAGTTGGTGAAGCTGGCCTTTGGAGGAAGTAGAAGTCAATATTTTTTTTATACAGATGGTTAATTTTAAGAAAAAAATATTTGTTAAAGCCTTTTAGATATATTGAATGCTAAATTAGATTCAAAACAGATGGAACTGTATAAGTGAAGTGTTCAAAGTTAGGCTACGTGCTCTTTTCCCCCCTAAAAATTTATCTGAACAAAAATGTGGTTTGTACCTAGACTTACACAGGGCATGAAACCAGTCTCATTAAAATCATTAGAAGCCTCTACACTTCAACAGAACAAGGATTCAATCCAGAAAGTTTTACTTTTCCAACTTTACAGCATTAGGGCATTCAATTAGAACACATCCTGTATGAAGAAGGGTGTAAGGATCATAAAATCAAGGGAAGCCATCCTATAGAACTGCACCAGGCCATGTTTAATACCCACTAGATTTGCTCTAGACCCCAGTGACTGATTAGTTTTCATTGACTTCTCTTAATCAGAATCACACTGAAAGAAGTCCAATTAATTCCTTTGAAGACTCAGTAGTGAATGCGTATGAGACACATAGCTGTTCATTATCTGAGCTATTGTTCCTAATTTTCTCCCATTCCCATCCATCTTTTTAAAAGGATGCTGCAGCCACATCATTTTAGTGTTCAAACACTAAAACACTTGCAGTTTTCACCACTTGAATATTCTTAACTTTTAACAATGAAAACTGGAAAATTTGCCTATAATCACTGGGCTCCATGATGTCATTGATGGGCTACACTTCTGACTTGTGCCAGAATGTAGTGTAGCTCCCAAATCCAGGCAAATGGAATTCAATTACACGTTGGAGGTGAGCAGAGGAGAGTTTAGAAAACAAGTTACAGTGAATAAAAAATATTATAAAGGACAAAGAGGATACAAGTATTTTGTGCAGGAGATGAACTGCCTGCAGACCACAGATTGGTGTTAAATCCTGAACTTTAGTGAGTGGGTGATGAGCTGGGCTCATCTAACACCAACAAACATGATATAGCTACAGGATATTTCACCCTGGTTAAATACCAGATGAATTAAAGGCTGTTGCCAGCAGCTGTGATGAATGTCACTGGGATGCTGTCTGATTGCTCTCTGGGTCTTATGAGTGAAGTATGTCGGCTCCTTCTTTGTTAAGGTCAGCATGTATTTCTAATGGTTCATCTGCAGGGCTTCGCTGAAGGCACCAGTGAGAACACAGGTGCTGGAAAATGTCTCTTTCGTGCAGCACAGACTGAAACAAGTGGGACTGAACAGTGTCAGGAGGAACTTTTGCATCAACATGTTTGCAGTGTAGAAACAAAACTCACAGATCAGGACATAAAGTGACAGGCATTTGTGGATGGGATGAACTTACTGCCAAAGAAGAGGGTATTTTATTTAATTTGCACAAGCAAATAATTTGCCTTGAGTTACCTGCTCGGAGAGACTTGTACAATTTTTATATAAAGGTGTCATCTCTATGACATCCTTATCAAAGGACCAGAAGGAAAAGTGAAGGAGCCCAAGGCAAAGATGTCTGAGTTACATATCACAGCTCCAAAGGTCTCCATGCCACATGTTGATCTGAACCTAAGTGGCATCAAAGGTGCCAAAGGGTGACATGAATGTTTCCATTCCCACCATATGAGCTGATTTGAAGGGTTTTGAACTAAAGCTCAAAGGTTTTTATTTCACTGTATAAAAATCCTACTATTTTAAGAAAAATCCTACTATTTTAAGAAAAAAAAATTGCTGCACCTCAAATCCTGCGTTCAGTTTTGGGTCCCTCACTACAAAAAAGATATTGAGGGGCTGGAGTGTGTCTAGAGGAAGGCAACAGAGCTGGTGAAGGGTCTGAAGCACAAATTTGATGAGGAGCAGCTGAGGGAGCTGGGGTTGTTCAGCCTGGAGAAAAGGAGGGTCAGGAGTGACCTTATTGCAACTGCCTGGAAGGAGGTTGTAGCCAGGTGGGGGTCAATTTCCTCTACCAAGTACCAAGTGACAGGACAAGAGGAAATGTCCTTAAATTGTGATAGGGGAAGCTTAGATTGGAAATTAAGAAGAATTTCTTCACTGAAAGGGTTGCCAAGCATTAGAACAGGCTGCTCAGCAAATGGTGGAGTTGCCATCCCTGGGGGTATTTAAAAGATGTGTAGATGTGGCACTTGGGGACGTGGTTTAGTGGGGGACTTGGCAGTGCTGGGCTGGCAGTTGAATTTCATTATCTTTTCCAACCTAAATAATTCTATGACTTCATGATTCTCATTCTTTCCAACCAAAAAGCTGCCTACATCAAAGGAAGAAAACATTTACAGAAAAAAAGTAGTGGTAGCCTGACTTAAGTCAGCCTAACTGACTTAAGTTTGAACAAGTTAAAGGGAGGAGGTTGGACTTGATCTTAGAGATCTTTTCCAACCTTAAAATTCTATGATTCTATGTCTAAAAAATCTCAAAATGAGAAAGGACCAGTGTTTGCCTGTTTTCAATGCTTGCAAGGTCTCAAGTACCGGGTTTTGAGACAGTGATTCAGAAAAGGGGCTATGAGCTTTTTAACACTCCTTGTCCTCTCTGGATGATTACCTAAATTAACCTTCTATTCCTCTGGTCTTCTTTTGTACAGAATAAAGTAAAGGTTGGCTTTCACATTAATGTGAAATTTCAGGTCACTCACTTTCTCATCCATTCTAAGCTCTTCCTCCTTCAGTCTGTCTCTACATAATATTGTCAGAGGAATAATTCCTAAATTTTTGTCATGATCAACAGTTGCATAACAAAATAGGCACTCTACTGCATCTTATTTTTCCTCAACGAACAAATAGCTAGATGTGCTCCTGCCCTGGGAACTTCCATGCACTTCTTTCAAAAATATTTTTAGAGAACATTTGATCATTACAACCATGCCACTTGATTTGGTTTTGGGTGCTTCTCATGCAGAACTGTTTCCATGAAAATTTACAGTCCTGGTAAGCTTCTTGCCCTGCTTCTACAGCCATACAGGCTAGAACTGGGGCTGACAGTCACTGCAGCAACTGCCCTGATTCCCAATCACACCAGTGTCTCCTTGCTGTAAGGCTGGCAGTGACTGAATGCAACAGAAAGCACCAAGCTGGTTCCTTACCAGTAAAGGCTGGTAACAGTACAATAGATCTGGGTGGGACTGACTCAGCTACCTTTAAAACCAGGTTGTGGTGAAGTGAAAGAATAATGCTGTGTTACAGGACTTGGCCTTTCATTTAATTCTCTCCATTAAACTGCTCATTTACACTTTGAAGAATATTGACCCTGAATGCTGAAAGAAAATTACTAAGTACTCATTCTTCTTGATCTTCACAGCACATAATTGTTCTATTTCTTTTTGACAGATGTAGGACATTACTGACTTCAAGCACTTTCCTTCATACCTCTCACCTCTCTCTCAATCTTCCCCTATTCTTTCCCATTTATTCTCTTAAGAGAAGAGGTGGGCTGGCATTCATAAACTGAAATGAGATCCAGGGGAGGTGATATACAAGGAAGGACTTCTGTCTGTCACTTACAAATGAAGATATAAACTCCAGCCAAAGAGTAGAATAGTTGTTTGGCTCAATAGTGTCTTGAATCACTGTAAATAAATCCATTAGAGCCCACCTCTCAAAAGGTCTCAAAATTTTGCCATATCCTCTCTTTTCTTAACAACTTCACTGCCTTCAGTGAAGGTTCATGAGTTATGCTACTTTCAATTTTTGTTTCTTAGTAAAGGTCATCGCTAACAGAAAATGCAACCAATTTTTACTTTAAATTCTTGTCTGGTTATGATAAGGAATTCCCTTTAGTAGTTTCTGTGAGTTTGGAAACATCTGATTTCTTTTGAAGTATGTAAAATGCGTTTTTCTAGACGGCTCTGATAGCACACTGAGAACCACAGCATTGCCAAGGTTCATGATTTCACAAGTGGTCTCTAATTTTTGATGACTAAATTTTTGCATGGAAATGGAGATTGGTTTCTCAAAACTATTCATGCACTGCAGCTCTGAGAAGAACCATGAGCTACACAAATCCTGTAGTCTGCCATGTCCCACTTTCAGCACAGACATCCCTCCAGAATGAAGCCCTCAGCCTACATGTATATAGCAAGTATGTTATTAATACACATGCTTGAGGACAAGGCTACTTGGGTCAGGAGCAGCATTCATTACACACACATTTTGCACTGTAGTGTGTTCTCAAAGCAGCATTGTTAAGTGTCTTTGGTGCCTAAGATGAGGAGACACTCTGAGTTGAACAAACAAAAGAACAACTCATGAGGCTAACTACGGGTCTGTAACAAGTACCTGAAATTATTTGGAAAGAGGGTATATATGGGGTTTGTGAGCTACCAGAGATTTCTTATAAAATGACCCAATGCAAGAAATTCCAGGCTTGTTCTCCTCCTGTAAGATTTATTTTGTACAAAAATATTCTTGCATGAAAAGCAAGCCAATGGTACAGTGCAAAACTTGCAACTGATTTCCATCATGCTAGCTATTCATATATCTTTATTCCTTTGTTTTCAAGCTGCAAAAAAAATATGAAAAGGAATTATGGAAGGAAAATAAACGGTAAAGGAGAGGAACAATGAATTCCTGTACTATGCAAATACCTACAAGTAGAAAAGCTTTGAATTGGATGACATCACAGTGGCATCTAAAGTTAAACCATGTCAAAAACTCCTGAGTAAGCAACAGAGAGTACTCTTGCTTTCACACAAGATTACTCACTGGATTCTTTGGAATCAAATGGTGGAAGATGAAGCTTTTCTGAGTCAGGAACCTACAGGAGTTATTTTGTCATATGTTACATTATGTCATGCCATAGACAGAAGCAAAAGCACAAACATGGAAGAGTAATGACAAAACATTGGCACCGCAAAGCAGCATAGTGCTGATGGAAGAGGCTTGAAAACCTTTGAATTCTGAAAGCACAGAGAGGGAAATTTCTTTCTGACTTGAGTACTCCTCTCACACTTTACTATGACTTCACTGTCTGATGGCTGTCTCTTCCTGAAGACAGTCTGCAAAAATGGGGATGGGATGTGAAATACATGAAAACAAGAGTAAAAATACAAAAGATACAGGATTGGATTTTGCACTGTATCCAGTTTGGTTTGGTTTTATTCCACTGAAGCTATTATAAAACCTTCAATAATTCAGCAGAGCAAAGCTGTAACAGGACCGTGTCCTTCCAAAAATTTGATTCTTAAAAGAAATGCAACTTAAAGTCTTCCGGGACAGTAGGAGTCCCCAGTTAAAGAGCAAGGAAAAACAGTGTCTTTCCTTATTTCAAGTGAGGAACTTTAATTTTCTTACTTCTGAAGAAGAACTAGCTCTCTGAAGTAGGTAATGCCAGTGAATCAGCGCATTTGCTAGACAAGGCAAAAAAGAGGACCTTTGCCTTTGCTGTTTGACTCTAAATTCTTGAGACAATTACTGCAGCTTGCTCTTTGTATAGAGAAAGTGTGGCCAGGAGGGAAAAAGACTTCCTCTCCTGAGGACACCTGTTCTAAGAAGCTCTGATAAATTGAATATGCATAGCACAGAAGAGGCACTTGCAAAGTGTTAAGTAAATCACCTAACAAGTAACAAGGGAGGTGGGAAGAGGAAGAACGGAAGGATACAAGACAGACAGACTATAAGATAAATTAAAGCATACACAGAATACAACAATGAATATGTACAGCAATACTTAGACTATTTGTTTTCCCAATAGAAGAATGCATTTCTTTCACCGTCTCCACAGGCAAGCAGTGATTTTCATTAATTTTTCCACCTTTCCAACTCTGTAGATTAAAATGAGAAAATCCTCCATGTAAGCCTTACAATTAATTTTTATTTTAACATCAGATAACTTGATTTCAAATCCAAAACTTTTACATTTCCCACTTGTTCAAATTTGTGAATTTTCAGAATATGTTCCTTAACAATATGTCATTCTGATTATCTTACGTCCATACAGGAATCATTCTAGAATGGCAAGATTTTCAGCTAAATAAAAATTCAACTTGCTGAACAACTCAAATATCTTTCTTCTGACAGCTGCATTTGGTGCCCAAGACCTATGAAAAACGTAATACAGCCTAGATTTATTGTATTATCATAAAAATTTAAGCATACCTCCCTGATTTTGTGACTGATAAGACTGCATGCTGAAATAAGATTTGAGCAGAATTAAATACAAGATTGTTGAAAATACAGACAAATCTCATGTCTAACAACTTGCCATCACCTGAAAGGAGAGATCGGCTTCCCTCTTGCTCTACCCCTACCAGCAAATTCCAAAGTCATATCACTTCTTCCAGCCTTTCACTTCCACTCTATGGCAGCAGCTCTGGAGCAAATTCAGCACTAAATTGTTCATAATTTTGCTGCATAATGATCTATTGGTTCAGCAAGTTCCACCACTGCAGTATGGGATCAGGAGAGAACCAGAGGTGGTGCAGGGTGGAAAGGGTGCCAATAGGTCAGCTTCAGTCTTATTACAGAACTTAAAAATTAGGTGTCCTTTTCAGGCTCTTGCTATTTTTAACACGTGTTTTTAACATATAGTTTTGCTATCTTTAACTGCTAAGAGAGAACTCAGCCCTAGAGATACTTTTCTTTTGTCCAATGTACTCAACACCTTCATCTCCCAGTTATTTCAGTGGGAGCAGAGGGAAGTCAGTCCTGATGGGATCTCTGAGATCCCATGCACAAAATGTCTGTCCTGACAGCTAACAAGAAGCCACTGACAGAAGTTCACTGCTCAGTACCTTCTCAGCCCATCTACATGTTATCTGTCCCACAGTTTTATATGTGTCACATTTACTCGTTTAAAAAAAGAATACCTGTGGTCACTTCAAGCATAGATATGATGGCTTTTTGTTGGTAACATGTTTGTACTTTGCTAGAGGAACCTCTACCCAAGTGAGGCGTATTGTTGACTTCTCTTAAGAACAGCAGGTAGGCCAAAATTTTCACACATAACACCTATATTTAGCACCAAATTGACATGGAGGACTACATGACAGCAGGATGGCACTAGAAACTTTTGCTGGTAAAGCAGTGTGTAGCATGGAGTTGGTTAGAGGTGTGATTTTTATGCAGCATCGCTAATGTCAGCAAGAGTGCTAGCACGGACGCAGCTAAAAAACTACTTCTTGCCTTTAAAAGCTTATTTCCTTCAGGAAACTGACACAAGATAGAGCAAAAAAAGTGTTTCGCTGATAGAAGTTGGGGTGGACATCAAGAATGATCTAAACCAAGTGGGTGCACAGCTGTGATCACATTGTATCACAGCGGTACCTCTTCACTGGCTCATACCACAGGGGAAAGGAGAGGAGGGACAAAGCATTGTTAGCTGGCAAAGCTGTTCCTAGTCAAAGCTACATTTTCCAGAGGGGAAGACAACAGTAGGACTATGCCAGAACCAGGTTTATGAGGAAGGTGTGTATCAGGTTTGGTATCTTGCCTTTACCAGAACTCCACAGAGCTCAGGTAGTAGAGCACTTGTGAAAATTTTAAATGCTAAAATTAGGATATTTTGTGGCAAGTTTTAGACATCCATGCTTAATAGATATGTTCTGAATAGCTGGATTCCTGAGTCTGTCCACACAGAGACAGTCTGAGACACTTAAAGTATCTTCATGACATCTCAAGAAATAAGATGAACAGGATGAAGGCTGAATCCTACTCTCTCTGTATGTGTGTGTGTGTGTGTGTGTGTGTGTGTGTGTGCCAGAGAGAGAGGGGGCAGGGAGGGAGAGAGAGAGCAAGAGAAGGGAGGAGAGAGACATCCTTTTCCTCATAAGTGTGAAGGAAAGCTACCAACATACCACTTCACATAAATATCACGTTAAGCCCTACTGCTGTCAGGGCTAATTGAAATTTACAGGATTGGTACTTGCAGTATTAACCCAGGAACTGTCAAACTTTGTTATTTACAGTGGAGTCCGACAGCCTTGTCTTAACATTAGGAAGTGTCAGTCTCTTTTCCCTTGATGACAGAGAAATAACATCTGCATTTCCCCACCCAGAAAGGCTAAAAGGGTATGAAAACTAGTGTTATGGTCAGTATTTCAGTGTTCTCAAGATCATGATGGTCTAGTCACATCTGGTGTCACAAACACAAAAGAAAAATAAAAGGTAATTCTGTTTACTTTATATTTTCACCTTTATCATTCCCTGTTGAGCCAAATGAATACTACAATTTCCCCTTAGCAGAAAGAGTGCTATAGTTAATGCTTTTGATTAAATTAATATCTAGAAAAGTCCTTTCTTCCTTTGTTTGAAAGGACTGAGCATAGCAAAAGGCAGACAGAGAAAAGCAGCTTTTTGTCTTCAAAGATCTGTGCTCAGCTAAAAGCTTGGCCATGATGTAGAGGACATATCCAGTACAAGACTCCTTTATTGTATCAGGTTCTAAAGTGCTGTCTACAGGGATGAATTTAATGTCTTAAAAAAAAATGAATAAAACCCCTATATTAACATGAGCTGAAGCCTATCACAATGTTCCACACACAGATCTTTAACCACACTCTATTAATGCCACTACTGATCTTTTCACCAGCATCACTGATAACCCTGCTTTACTGAGATGTTTATAGGGACAGATGCTCTCTGGTAAAAAAGAGTGAATATATATCTATATAAGTGAAAACCAAAATAAAACACCCAAGAAACAAAACCAAAATAACTCCCCCTACAAAAAACCCCAAACAAACAAACAAAACCACAAACAACTGTCTCTGAAAAAAAAACAGCCGACACCAACCCCCCCCAACCCTCCCCTTCAACTACTCTAATTCAAGAAATTGCAAACTAACTTTCTGACATTTCACTTGAAATTACACTGGCAGTGAGCAGCTCTAGGTGGACATAGTAAGATCTCTGGGGCTAGCATGGATGGAGAAATACATCTTCCTCAGAAATAAATAACTGGAGTTAGCATTACATATGCAACAACCTTTATAACAGTTACCACAACATCTTGCTACAGGGCTGAAGAAAATTTCTCTCAAGTTAAAGAAGTAGCATCTGTATTTTTTCAGTTCAAGTCCAAGTGCTAAGCTTTTGCTTCTAAAAGCCCATGCACAGATCTGACCCACAGGACAGCCTTTTGAAAAAACAAGATTCCACTTCTCACTGGTGGTGCAGGCCACACAGAAAGCCAGAGAATGCAGCAGTATACATAGCAACAGTGTAAACCAGTTAAGCCAAAACAGAAAAGTACCAAATCTGAGCAAATTGCCCTCCACAAACAGTCTGAGACAAGCAGTTCCATCACACGTGTTTCCTTCTCTCACTTTCCCTCCTGTAGTTGCTTACCTCCTCTTTTCCCTAATGTCAAGTTGCGGTTGAGTGTGTGAATCCAAAAACAGTGGAGGACTTTGACTTAGCCTAGTGGAGTCAGAGCTGGTTCCAGCAAGTAATGCTTATCTGTAACTTGGCCACCATGACATGGCACCCACAAGAGAAGGGGAACTCAAAGACTTGGGGCTATTGTTTTGCGCAGAACTTACAGAATGAACATTACCACCTACAGCTTTAAGAAACACAGATATTTCCAATGTATCTGTCTATACATGTGTAGAAAACATTAAAAAGCAGTGGATCAAATTACCACCGCTCCATCAGATTACCTGAGACAATTGCTGGCTATGAGCTATTCATTTTTATTGTTACTATGTTCAGTGCTCCCAAGTTCACTAAGGTATTAACTTCAATGTACACAGGCTAGCATCTATTCTCACATTGAATAGATAAGTGGCTAAAAGAATTAAAATCTTTTCTGTGATCATAAGTACAACAGATCTCACATCTCTTCTCATAAACATTCAGAACTGGCATGTTTTCAAATACTCTAAAAAGTTTCTGAACAAAAAATGGATAGAGGTTCAATGAGGACAAAAGATCAAAAAGTAGTTTGATGAAGCTGAGAGGAAGAATATATTTCTTGCTCCTCTTCCATCTCAGTTCTTTTGGCTCCAGTAAAAGCACAAAAGCAAAGGTCAGTGATCATCATTCTAGCTCCTGTTGACATAAACTCTCTATAACTATGAGAGCAATTGACAAAATCCTAAGTAAAGTCAGTGATTAGAATCACAGAAACAACCATGACACACTCACCTAATCCATTTATCCTGCTTAACTGCAGAGAGGCAATATTCAGAAGTACAGGAAACAACCTATTTGACATTCAGGTCCTTGTTACTGGAAAAACCATGAAAAGAGAGAATTAAAGTGGAAGTCTATTTGAAAAACACACAGGAGAGTTCCACTCTACGAGGATAAATGGAACATTCATTTACATTGGAAGATATTTTAAAAAAATTGAGGAATTGTTTTCTACACAGGTTCTAGCTGGACTGTAAAACTGTCACAGGAAGCCAAGAAACCAAGAACACAAGAAGTTGAAACAGTGGATTGGACTTCATTTACAGACATCAAGAGAATCCATATATACCATAACCAAACATGAAATTCCTGAAGGGATACTAAACCTGGTTCACTAGAACTTAATTATTAGAGGATAATATACACCTTAGTGTCATTCATTGTCAGGTACTGGATGTTGTGTTCTAACTGTAGGTCTGATCTAGTAAAGCAATTTCCATATTTCAATCTCATTCACACATTTTCTCATGTGTGTATCCTTTTGATAATCATAAAGTAATTTACAGCATTTGAAAACCATCCGTAAGTGAGGCTTTACTGGCATGTACCTAATCCCACCTTTGGCATCTGTTGCAAACATTTTCCAGGACATGAACAATTAATAGTATAATTACAGCTTTCATATTGGCTAATAGCTTTAATTCTGGGCATTTATATTGTAGATTTAGCAGCCTTTAGCAGTATTTAGCCTTGAAACAGAGTCCAGTGTTATAAATATTAGCTAATAATTAATAGCTGTTTTGTTTATTGCAAAGTAGTGTTTAATAAACAAAAACAACAAAAAAAGTGCAAAAATCATTCTCAAACAGCATTTTCTGAGTATCTTCCAGTAGCTCTGTAATGCTTACCTATCATCATCTTCTCCTGTTTATATAAATTATATCAATGCATATACCACAGTAAATGCTGATATATCAGGAAGTTATAGAAAAAAAAAACCCATGTTTATGCTGGAAAATTCATTTTGTGAAAAACAAGAAGTCCAGGCAGAGGATGAAGACTATTTTCACTTGAAACAACAGAACAATTGGTTTGGAAAACAGAGCTTAATGTGCGAGCTGGCAGCTATCCAAGAATCCCAGAAAGATGTTCATTTTCTTTGCTCAGATGCTTCTCAGTCTCTTCCTGAACTCCTGGTTTATTGTAACAGTCAAAAGCTGCACAATCTAACCTCTCACTAGGTTTGGTGATCCTTTGAAGGAAACAATTTTCACCTGAAGATCTAGAAACAGGGGAACGTGGGTTTGATTCCACAAACCAGAATTCTTAATTGTATGGATAAATTGTCTGTGAGAAATATCTTTGTGCAGACTGGGGTTTTTTTTGTGTACTTTCTTTCAACCCCTCCTGCCCTTTATAATTTTGCTTTCATTCTCTTTCTCTTTTTTTGCCTCATTTAAATGCCCACATGCATTCCTGTTCCCTGACACTCGGTAAGAATTCAGGAAAAACACTGTCGATATTTTTCCTTAGCAGAGGACATGATGGATTTCCTAATGGCTATTCCTATGATTTATACTTTGTAAAATTTGTATATTATTGACATTCTGAAATATTGCTATTTGTTATATACAAACTCGTCCATTTTCTGTTCACACTTCAGCCTCCAATACTATACTGATTTTTGTCCTCTCCTGAAAGCCATTCATTAAGTTGAAAAATTGATAGACATCTTCATTCCTGTGCAGCTAAACTCAGAGGGAATCAATTGCCAATAAAAGTAGAAAAATAACTGCTTAAAAGTGTCAAAGATGCTAATTGAATTCCAGTTAACTTGGACTGGCTGAAAGCCAGCATATCTGGTAAGGCACTGACAAGGAGCAAAGATCTATCTGCTGTTTATATACTGTGTATGTTTTTCCAAATGACAAAAAAAATATTTGGAAGAGGAGCAGTAGCAATGTGTGCTAAGCAATTTTTCCTCCTATCACCTTGCCTAACGTGTTATTGTCTTATGGTTAAGTCGTTATTATCATTCAATGACCATGATTTAAAAGGAAAGAATGAGTAGAAAATGATGCACATGATAAATAAGAACTTCTTTAAGTACTATTTTCAGTTTCATACCTAAAAAAATGACAGAGCAAAGTTAAGAAAGTATGGAGAACAGCAAATAAAATAATTAAGTAGAGAGAGCTCCTCTTTTGTGAGAGACTGAAGTGGATGGAACTCCACTGTGGACAGCAGATGGCTGAGGACTGGGGGAGCGGTTTAGAATCTTATGATGGCAACAGACAAGGTGAGTGGTTATGCAGCAAGTTCCAAGCTATTTGAACAAGGGGTTACACAACAAATGGGAGAGCCACCTAGAAATTATTTTTTAAGTAGTTAGTTTGGTTTTAAACAACAGGAATGAACCTCTGGAATATATTGCCACAGGCAGTCATAGATGCAGAAGCTATCATCAGGTTAAAAGAGGTCTGAATAAATACATGGGCAGTAGATCCATAAGCCGACATTAACATTAATAGGCAGTGATGCATTCTCTAACATCCCTTATCCAGCAGTTGTGGAGGGTGGGGAAACGCAAAAGGAAAGGACTGCAGAGAGTAGCCAGGATTGCATGCTGCTCCCCAATAGCATCTGCTGTTGTCACTGTTGGGAAGAATACACTGGATAGGAGGGATCAAAAATCACCCTGTTGGATTAGACCACCACTAACACCATAATCACATCCTCTATGCTCATCCTGTATCCTGCTTTCTACATGCTTGTACCATTTCCAGCACAACAGGGACCTCTCTGTGCCAAAGGCTCAAGGAATCTAAATAAACTTTAAGAAGGTACACACAAGCCTACAGAAACTACCTAACATGCTTGCTGAAGGCCTGATGCAGTTACTAATTATTTGATGACATAATTTGTTCCAATTTTCCCTCCTCTTTTAAAAACGACAACATTGCCTCTAGAACTTCCAATAATGCATGTATTCTACCAATGAGGCATGTCCAGATAGATGTGATTAGAGGCAATAATGCCCTATTAACCTCAGGTTAGACTTAAAAAGGTAAAGCAAATACATCCCAACAGAAAACCAGTGTTCATTTAATAACTTCCCTTTATTTTTCCCTGCTGGAAATCAATACATTGCTATAGTAATTCATGTATTTTATCCTCAAACCATAATAACATACAGATCCAAGGGAAGAAAATTAGCCTCTACATAAAAGTATAAAATTAGCAGCACGTGTCCTTACTATAATAATCAGAAATACTTAAAGTTGACCTCAAAACAAAAGTAATTGGGTCTCTTCTCTTTTATGTCTCTTAATTAACTCTGGAGGGGATACAAAAAAATTGTCTTTTGTTTGTTTTCTGCATTAGAAATGCAGATGTTTTCTGCCTTGGAAGACTTGAGATCTGACTTCACATAAACCTGGAAGTGACTTGCATAAAAGGGGAGGATTCTTATGTTTTTCTGGCCTTGAATGTCATGTAAAACCAAATGTACAGAGCACTAGAATAAATGGTCCTGAAAAAAGCATTATGCATACTTATCACTGAAAACAAGGCAGATGGATCCATATGCTTGATATCTGTAAAAAACAGATGCAGTTTGGATTCTTTAACCTGGAAATGGCTTATATACATTTATTTTCAGGTAAGTCGTGGACTTACCACTCACTCATGCACTTGACAGAGCCCATCCGGTTCTTCCACATTTGGTAGACCTAGTTCCTCCATCTATTCTGCTAACAATGCAAGTTTATTTATTGGCCCTTGTCACCAGATTATGGCATGTGCAATATATCAAATTCATTTACACATTCATGAGCACGTTTTTTTCAAATGAACACATAGCATTCTTCAAGTAAAAGAGGAAATGAAAGAAAACTATCACACCCTTTTGAGCAGAGCTGTGTTTTCTGAAAGTGATGCCATGAAGACTTTTTGCCTTTTCTTTTATACCCCGTTACACCTTTTTTGCAACTTCTGTATTCTTAATGCTTTTTGCCTACATTCTTGGACTTGTTTGTCAAGCTGAGAGACTAAACATTTTAGAAGCTTCATAGCTAGGGATCAGTGTGCCTCAGACCCCAAGGTGCTCTCCAGAACACATTCTGTAAACTAAGATAGAACCATCCAGGGGAAAGTTCCTTGGGGAGGGGGGCTCACTTGAGCCTCTCATTGGGGAATCTTTGATAGATATGCTAATTAGTAACACCTATAATGTTATACCAGATCTTTTGGGGGTGTGCATTTTTGTGGGGTGGATTTCGGTGCAAATGACCTGGATGTGTGCACTTAAGGATCCTTAAAATAAATACCAAGATAAAATCCCTTTTCCCCTTCTAACTGTGTATGACTCTTGATTTTAAGACCAGGAAAAGGCATCAAAAGGATTTACAATTAATCCAGGTATTAATTCATGTCCCCTATCTTTTTTGTCTACCTAACAAATTTTGCAGTAGACATTATTACTTTTGCATTTTTTGATTGGTTGTTAGCTAAAAATTTTGTTGTTTTCTACTTTTTCCAATAGAAGAAAAAAAGCTGGTTTCTATTATTTCCAATTATCTTGCGAATAATTGCAACATGGTCTCTAGATTCTTACACCAGGGCACATAAGGCCACCTTAATGCTGTTCTTCCATCAGTGACCATCTCTTGATAAAACCTGTGGTCTGTAACAATATGTGTTGAGAAACCTAAACCTAGATTACCAAATAAAAGAATAGCTGACTTTTGCAGATAGTTCTTCCCTAGGAATAGCAAAAATCCTTTCTTCTTATCCCAAAACCAAGGGAAGGATAAGAACTTTATCCAGTAAAGCATTGTCAGCACAAGTTTAACTATGAGTAACATCTTTTAAAACAAATGCTTGAAATTTAACCAAGAACTGAGAAATGTAGCTGTGCTGCTGATGTACAATTTGCATTTCTAAAAAATTTTGTTTCTCTCCCACCCTGCTTATGTGTCATTTTCCAGTTCTTATTTTAACCTCCAATGAAATAATCAGACTACACAAAGACCAGTAACACCTCCATGCCGAATCCCTCTCTGGCAGGAGATTGTTAAAACATTCCCTGAAAGATCTACTGACATGATGTTCCCTGACTGTCCGAACGTAACACCATGCCGGCACTGCATCCTTGTGCTGGAGAAAGCTCCCTGGGAACAATACCTCGGTGCTTGCAGGCAGGAGGCTCTGGGTGACCGTTGAGTGCACTCGGATTTTACAAACTGTCATATGGCGAGATAGTGGTGGGTTTCAATGCCGGCACCTATTCAGTCAACGCAGATGAACTAGAATCACCATTTCAGTTATATCATAGCTCGGGGCGAGAACATGTCACCCTCTTTATTTCCAGCTCGGAACAAGCTGCTTAGGCAGATGCTAACTGTGGTCCTCCCTGCCATGTTCTGTAGAGTGGCCTTTGTCTGGGTTAATTGAGCCCCCACTCCATTTAATAGGCTGTTGAAGTCTTATTGAAACAGAGCTAGTGCCGCAGGTTAAATACATTGCAGTGCTCTTGTTAATCCCCTCATTAACGGAGCTGTAAAGCTTGTTGAGAGCTGTGAGTTTGCATATATTATCAGAGAGTTCTTCACTCAAGTGCTATCAATAAAATGACAAAGCCAGTTTGCAAATAGTGAAATCAACAGTGACACAAAGCTAGATACCTTAAAAAAATAAACACGTTAATAACTGATAAATCTAATTTTCACACTTGGGGGATAAAAAAAAAACGGGTTGAAGAATCTCCTTTTCTTATTGGATGAATTTAAAACACAAATTATACAAACTCAATTACTTTCCTTGAGCAAGAGAACAAGCAAGAAAAACACCACTTCTTTAACAGGGGCTTGTGGTGGTGGTTTGGCTCTGGCTGTTCAGAAGTAATGTAATGAGCCATGCACAGACTAGCTGCACTTAGCAAACTCAAAGAAAACAAATGATTTCATAACACAAAATAAGAAGTGGATGTAGATAAAAAGTACAATGGAGCATATTGAGAAAAACTCATATCGTCTCCAAAGGAAAAGGAAGCTGAGTAGGCCCTGGAAAAAAGAAGAGTAGCGTTTAGCATTTCAAGGCTCTCTCACACCTTCCAGGAGGGGGAGCAGGAGAAACGACTCCCCCAACACATGCAAGGAGGGATATGTCTGACTGTCAAACAACAAAGAAATAGGACTGGTGGATGATGTTCACTAGGACACAGAAGAAGAACTCTGAGCAGGAGAGGCAGCTGGTAAAAGCAGGGTGAGAGCCAAGCCAAGCTATGGTGCCGATGTTTTTCTGAAGCAACAATCTTCCTTGTACTAAGGAACACAGAACTACCTGAAAATATATTTTCATGTCTATCCATCTCTTATCTGCATTTTAGGCATGCTCCTTGGCAGATCAGAATTCCATGGAGAAGCCTGTAAGTAAAAGCAATGTCTAACATCATTGAAACTGAACTATTGTGCTTGAAATGTTTTTAGTGCTGTTCAAGTTTCTCTTTCTGTCTCTGATCAATGAATGTATATATTTAGAAAAGACCAGTAGGGTTATTTCAGAAACATTATAGCAACAGGCAAGGCCTTTACAGATACTTTCAGAAATTATTTTTCTAAAACATAACATGAATGCCTTTGGTTGCCCCTGATTTTCCACTTCTTGCTCACTGGCCTATAAGAAAACCTGATTTGTATTCTTTTCTTAACAGTAATTCTGATCAGGATCTTCTTTAAAACTCTAGAATAAAGCATAGGCAATATTTGCTCATCCATGCTAAGAGTCTACCCTCTCCATGCACACCAGTGACTGGACTGGATGATTTATTATAGGCAACTCTTCATGGTATAATGAGAACTGTGTTTTCTTGGACACTTTCACAACTTCATCCTGAATGCTTTCTTCTGGGAATGAATATTATGCCATTTTTTTTCCTACTGTGGTTTGATGTTCTTCCTTTTTTTTTTTTTTTTTTTGGAAACCACCAGAAAGTGGGGTTTTGGGGTTGTTTTCAGGGTTTTTTTTTTTCTCTTTCTTTACCTGCATATTAGTAAACTGTATAAACTGTATACAACCTGATGTAAATGCAGAATAATTGAATAATTTTTTTTCCAAATCACCAGGATGCTATATTTGCACAATAAAAAATTCAGAGAAAAACTGGACATGAGATGATAATGTGCACCTACAGCCCAGAAGTCCAATCACATCCTGAGTTGCATCCGAAGGTGGCCAGCAAGTCTAGGGAGGTGATTCTCCCTCCCTGCTCTGCTCTTGTGAGACCTCACCTGTATCCAGCTCTGGGGTCCCCAGCACAGGAATGGCATCAACCTGTTGTTAAGAGTCCCAGAGCATGGCCATGGAAATGGCCAGAGGGCTGTAAGGAAAGGCTGAGAGTGTTGAGTTTGTTCCTCCTGGAGAAGAATTGGCTCTGGAGAGAACTTTGTTGTTGTCTTTCAATATATAAAGGGGGCTTGTAAGAAAAATGAACAGAGAATTTTTACCAAGGCATGTAGTGATAGGTCAAGGGGCAGTAGTTTAAAGAAGGTAGATTTGGGTTGGCCATAAGCAAGAAATATTTTACGATGAAGGTGGTAAGACACTGGAGCAGGTTGATGATAGAAGCTATGGATGCTCCATGCTTGCAAGTATTCAAGGTCAGGCTGAACTGGGCTTTAAAGAATTTGATCTAATGAAAAATGTCCCTTGCCCATGACAGGGAGTTGGATTAGATGATCTTTAAAGGTTTCTTCCAACTCAACCATGCTTCGATTCTAGAGAAAAAATATAAAATCGGCAAAAGTTGGTCCTTTTGTTTTATCTCAGCCCTTAAAACATCTTTTTTCCCTTTGGTATACTTTAATAGTAGTAACAGAAATGGTAATTTTGTCCAGTGCAATTGGCTTTTTGTTAAAATTTAATTGCTGTCATCAGGGGGGTTTTTATCACATCTTAGAATTTAATCTACCTGAAGCAATTATGATTCTCTTGAAAGCAATAATAGATAACATAAATACCTTGTTATGTCCCCTGTTACCAAGGTCTCACAAGCCAGTTTTTAACAACAAATATGTAATGCTTATATATTGCACTCCTTTTTTTCACCCGATTTTGAAGTCATGGTGGGACAAAAGGTAGTGGTCACAGTCAGGAAGCTGAACACAGTGCTTGAGAGTTGGCAAGTCTGCAAGTCTTGCAACAAATGATGTTAGGTTTTGTGAGTCTATCCACTCTTTAACACAAAGAATGCTATATTTAACATCCAAACCACAATGGCAGTTTCTCACTGCTTGAATCACTATTCACCTACTGCAGGTAGTGCTAATAACAGTTTCAGCTGGCTTACTCCAAGAACTTACTGCTTGCTTTCCCATGCTGGAGACTTACTGTCATTACATGAAGATGCCTTTACTAAGCTTAAGCAGGATAAAATGTCTGTATGCCCATGCTCTTGTATGGACTACAGAAAAAGTAGCAGGCTGTTATTGAAAACTACATTAGTCCCTTAGTCATTTCTGTGAGGCTGCAGTCAGGAGGATCACTTCAGTACATGCACAGCATACACATAGTAACTCACAGAATCTCTGCAGTGGTTCCCACAGCAAAAGGTATTTCTCTTCAGTACAAGTCAGCCCAACCAATTGTTTTTCACTAGACTTAGCAAAATACATTTTGAAATTTTCTTTCATATATTTTTTCATTATTCATATACCCTTCTCTCCATTCTCGAGGTCATCCATAAAATTAAAAGAAACCAAAAGGAAGTGATTACGTAAGTGGAGAAAGGGTCCTTCATTACCTGGTGTAGTACATGGGAGTTGCCAGTTTCCGTTCCAATTTATACAACTGCTGTCAGCAGAAGGAACTGCCTTCCTTTCCATGAAAAGTATACTGTTTAATAGTATTTCGATTAATAATTAAAGCCTTCAGGTTGCTGCAAGTGATTCCCAGAACACTTGCCAGAACTTGCATTTCTTGATCAAAATGAGACTGTTGGCGAGTGTAAGCCAATTTTTAATGGAATTTCCTTTGCTTCCTCCTTCTATTTCCCTCTCAGGAAAATATTCCACCAGAAACATTTTTCACTGACTCTTTCAAATATTGAGCTTGTAGGCAGGCAGTGGCTGAATAAATATTATACTGCTAGCATGGGTCCAATGAATAACTGTCCATCTGTACAAAGCTTGCTTTGCTCCCCATGGATCTAAAATGGCACCTGTTAAACAACACACAGATGGGTTTTATGTTTGCCAGTTGATCTAAATAGGGATAGTCGTCTTATTGATGGTGATCCTTGGCTGGCCATAATGCTCAAAAAGACAAGGAAAATCTTGGCATAGGAACAGTACTAATGTATTTTTAAAATATCTATTTAGATAGATTTGAGAAAAATGGCTGTTTATTTAATTTCTCCTTACTACTAGGCAAAAAAAACCTGGGCTTTATCTGAAGAGGTGAATACCTAGCATTAATCAATAAATCAGCTTGTGAGTAATTCAGAAAAATCTCTTCAACCAGCAACTTCCCTCTGAGGCTACAAGCAAAGAACATTGTTTAACTTTACCTAACCTACATTGCCTTTCCAGTCTAGAGAAGCCCATGTGATATGATACCCCTTCAGTGTTGTGTTCTACTGTCATACACCAATGCTTTATTGCTCAGAGTCTACTCACTCACCCAGCTAACATCCAGCCTTCCACTGCACACAGTTTCCATAATCTTACAACACACAAACATTGTCCTCTCAACTCAGTGCTGTATTTAAGCTAAGCAGCAGGGATTTTGAGGCCATGGTAACGTGTTCCCTTTTTGTCTCAGTCAGTCAAGAGGAACCTTTACTGGGAGAAAACCTGATTGGCAGAAGAATAAATTATTTATTTATGCCACAGATTTTTAGTGTAGAACTTCAGGAGTCTTTGCTGAATTTCTCATGTAGCTTGCTGGGAGTAAACTTCCACAGTAATAGTGCAGGACATCAGTTTCACATAATATCCCTGTCTCTCAGTACCAACCCTTATCTCTCCCTACCAAAACATCTCATAAACACTAACATCCTCTCTTGCTTACAAGCGGGGAAGTTGCCTTCCACACTTGGGTTAAGCATAGGCTGAACCTTGCTAATAATCTTTGCAAAAATGGGTATTTTTGATAAGTTTGTTTGTTTGTTTTGAGATTGCTGTAGCTTTTATTTCTACATGCAGTTGAAGAAAGAGACGAGTTTAGAGCACATTCAAACACATAATCAAGAGAATTAGGACTACCTTTCTATGTAGCCTGGAGTTTCATTGGTGGATGAGCCATTCTCCCTTCATAGCTTGAGAGGTTTTTGGCCATTTTTGAAGATCACGTGGTCAGAAGAGGGCTCCAAATTATTTTTGTGTGGTCCTCAGGAACACTACCTAAACTGAGGCCATGTTATAATGAGTTGCAAACAGCTGCTTTTGCACATTAGAAAGAGAAGAATTTCCAGGTTGTACAAAAGTTACATATACCATGCATTGAGAAAGCGAGAAAGCGAGAGAGACAGAAAGAAAGAGACAAAGAGAGAAAGGAAGGAGAGAAAGGAAGGAAGGAAGGAGAGAAAGGAAGGAAGGAAGGAGAGAAAGGAAGGAAGGAAGGCAGGAAGGAAGGAAGGCAGGAAGGCAGGAAGGCAGGAAGGCAGGAAGGCAGGCAGGAAGGCAGGAAGGAAGGCAGGAAGGCAGGCAGGAAGGCAGGAAGGCAGGCAGGCAGGAAGGCAGGCAGGAAGGCAGGCAGGCAGGAAGGCAGGCAGGCAGGCAGGCAGGCAGGAAGGCAGGAAGGAAGGCAGGAAGGAAGGCAGGCAGGCAGGAAGGCAGGAAGGCAGGAAGGCAGGCAGGAAGGAAGGCAGGAAGGCAGGAAGGCAGGAAGGCAGGAAGGCAGGCAGGAAGGCAGGAAGGCAGGAAGGCAGGCAGGAAGGCAGGCAGGAAGGCAGGAAGGCAGGAAGGCAGGAAGGCAGGAAGGCAGGCAGGAAGGCAGGAAGGCAGGAAGGCAGGCAGGAAGGCAGGCAGGAAGGCAGGCAGGAAGGCAGGAAGGCAGGAAGGCAGGAAGGCAGGCAGGAAGGCAGGAAGTCAGGCAGGAAGGCAGGAAGGCAGGAAGGCAGGAAGGAAGGCAGGAAGGAAGGCAGGAAGGAAGGCAGGAAGGCAGGAAGGCAGGCAGGAAGGAAGGCAGGAAGGCAGGAAGGCAGGCAGGGAGGCAGGAAGGCAGGAAGGCAGGCAGGCAGGCAGGAAGGCAGGCAGGAAGGCAGGAAGTCAGGCAGGAAGGCAGGAAGGCAGGAAGGCAGGAAGGAAGGCAGGAAGGAAGGCAGGAAGGAAGGCAGGAAGGCAGGAAGGCAGGCAGGAAGGAAGGCAGGAAGGCAGGAAGGCAGGCAGGGAGGCAGGAAGGCAGGAAGGCAGGCAGGCAGGCAGGCAGGAAGGCAGGCAGGAAGGCAGGAAGGCAGGAAGGCAGGCAGGAAGGCAGGAAGGCAGGCAGGAAGGCAGGAAGGCAGGAAGGCAGGAAGGCAGGAAGGCAGGCAGGCAGGAAGGCAGGAAGGAAGGCAGGAAGGAAGGCAGGAAGGAAGGCAGGAAGGAAGGCAGGCAGGCAGGAAGGAAGGCAGGCAGGAAGGCAGGCAGGAAGGCAGGCAGGAAGGCAGGCAGGAAGGCAGGCAGGCAGGAAGGCAGGCAGGCAGGAAGGCAGGAAGGCAGGAAGGAAGGCAGGAAGGAAGGCAGGCAGGAAGGCAGGGAGGGAGGGAGGAAGGAAGGAAGGAAGGAAGGAAGGAAGGAAGGAAGGAAGGAAGGAAGGAAGGAAGGAAGGAAGGAAGGAAGGCAGGAAGGAAGGAAGGCAGGCAGGAAGGAAGGCAGGAAGGCAGGCAGGGAGGCAGGGAGGCAGGAAGGCAGGAAGGCAGGCAGGCAGGCAGGAAGGCAGGCAGGAAGGCAGGAAGTCAGGCAGGAAGGCAGGAAGGCAGGAAGGCAGGAAGGAAGGCAGGAAGGAAGGCAGGAAGGAAGGCAGGAAGGCAGGAAGGCAGGCAGGAAGGAAGGCAGGAAGGCAGGAAGGCAGGCAGGGAGGCAGGAAGGCAGGAAGGCAGGCAGGCAGGCAGGCAGGCAGGCAGGCAGGAAGGCAGGAAGGCAGGAAGGCAGGCAGGAAGGCAGGAAGGCAGGCAGGAAGGCAGGCAGGCAGGCAGGCAGGAAGGCAGGCAGGCAGGAAGGCAGGCAGGCAGGAAGGCAGGAAGGAAGGCAGGAAGGAAGGCAGGCAGGCAGGAAGGAAGGCAGGCAGGAAGGCAGGCAGGAAGGCAGGCAGGAAGGCAGGCAGGCAGGAAGGCAGGCAGGCAGGAAGGCAGGAAGGCAGGAAGGAAGGCAGGAAGGAAGGCAGGAAGGAAGGCAGGCAGGAAGGCAGGCAGGAAGGCAGGGAGGAAGGAAGGAAGGAAGGAAGGAAGGAAGGAAGGAAGGAAGGAAGGAAGGAAGGAAGGAAGGAAGGAAGGAAGGAAGGCAGGAAGGCAGGCAGGAAGGAAGGAAGGAAGGAAGGCAGGAAGGAAGGAAGGAAGGAAGGAAGGAAGGAAGGAAGGAAGGAAGGAAGGAAGGAAGGAAGGAAGGAAGGAAGGAAGGAAGGAAGGAAGGAAGGAGAGAGAGAACAGGCAAACAGCAATATTTATGTTCAAATGAACTTGGAAACACAGATGTAAAATTAAAGTTATTTCAGCACCTTTGCCCCTACAGAGGGAAAATAACTCAGTGAACTTTTCAGAACATTAGAACACTAGTCTCTCTGCTAAGCTCTTTCCCTCAAGGAAAAAATGTTCTGATGACACTGACTGCGTGCAGAGTGCAGTTTTTAAGAAAGCCTTAAGAGTGATTCAAACAGTTACTTCCCCCTGCTTGGGTGTTGTATACCCCAGGGGCACTTTGAAATTCCCATGCATGATGATGGATGAATTCGGCTAGACAGTCCTCTGGATTGTTTTCCTTCTAAAAGTATTTGAATTATCTCAGACAACTCAAGTGAGAAATCAACTATTGCCTCCTGTGTGATATGAAAATGTTTCACATTTTTCTTTTAATGTCTTTTCCCTCAAAAGCTTAAAGATGGAAATCCACAGGTTAGGTTTAGTAATCCACAATTTTGATTTTCTGGTATAAACTTCTCAAGATCATTCAGAAATGGAGAGGGGAAGCTCACAAGGACAGTCATACACTAACACCTTAACCTCAGACCAAGGATGATCTGTCTGCTAATATACTGGGCACTCAGACCAAGAATTCCTTGTTAGTTATCTCTCCATAAAATCAGCAGAGATCTGTTTGACTAAACACTGAAAAAAGAACAGCCAGGAAAATAATGTGAAGAAAAGTGAATTAATGAAGTACCAGGTCTTCACTTTTGATATGCTAGTTGTTGGCTCTGTAATGAAATGTGTGTTGACCACTTGTACAGAAGGAGCTCACTGCAAATAATTTGTCTTGTCATATACTGTGGAAGACACAAAATGATACATATTAGCTACAGTGCATGAAAACAGGGACAACAAAGTTTTGACTGTTACTAGCCAGGTACTGCTCCAGACTTCAGCGCCCCAGCAGAGCCTGTTGCATCAGCTCAGCATAGAAGATGACAAGGCCTTGACTCCTCATCTCTCTGTTTCACTTGACCAAATGTGTTAATAGAGCTAATGCCATCTTATTTTCTCACTTTGGTTCTACAGAAGGTGACCAGACAACGAGTGTGAGGTCATTTTGGAAAAAGGAGGACTGCTGAGGTAAGGGTCATTGAAGAGGCAAGGTGCAAGAGTTCAGGATCTTGCCTCCTGGGAAAACTGAAGTTTGCACTCTGATTTCTACAGTTTTATGAATTCCTTGTCATAAATTGTATCTCCACCTTTTTAGCCCATTTATCTTCTTTGCTAGAGTTCATGTCTCCCTAGTTTGGTGGGTAGGGAGGAATGTTCAAAATTTGCAAAAGAACATGCAGCTGTGATTAGAGAATCGTAGGTAGAACACGTCACCATTAAGGCCCATAATTGTCACATAAAATTGCAGTGTCCTCTTCAGAGCTAATTTCACTTTCTTCTGTGGAATAGAGATGCCCAAAGTTGCTGTAACCTGCTGCTGTAACTGCTAATAGCCGCAAAGCAAAGAGCTGCTGCTGCAGCTGGACAGCCGTAGGGGACAATGTCATGAGCTGTGCTTCTATGTTCCTAGACAGAGGTTGTAATTAGAGTTCTGTGGGAGCTGTCATAGGAGTGGCCTCTCTGACAGGATCTCCAGGAGGATGAGTCTACTTATTCTACAGTCACTTTTTGACAGCAGATTTGTCTCAGTTCATAATTAACCATCAGATCAAATCACACAAAGCTGAATGATCCCCAGCTGTCTGCAACAAATTCTTCCTAGTTTTACTCCTTGTTTTGCTAACTGCACATTCCCAACATCTTTGTTCATTCTGACCTCCAGTATATCTAGGTATGTATCCAGAGAGAAAAGAAAGCTCTACGCACTTGTTTCCAGATGTAGTGGAAAAGTCAAGTTAGATTCTTCCCCTGTAATAAGAAGCATATTTGTTTTATCTAAAAGGGGCAGACTGGGTCAGGATATGCTACCTGAGCATCCAGGAGTCTGTGCTCTAAATCCAAAATGATCTAGCGGAGAAGGGAAGACTTCTGAAAGCAGCCGTCATCCCCCATGTGCAAATACTCACCATCCCAGGAGCAGCAGAGTAAGACTGGCCATTTTGTGAGAGTGCCAAAAAGACAGAAGGCCATCTGGTGCTATAGACTAATCTAAAAGCAATGAAGTCAATACCGCCTGGTTGGTATACAGTACATAAGGCTCCCTTACAGACAGATTAGTCTCTGTAGTCAGGAGAGACTGGACATTACATTATCTGCACTACAGAAGCAAACACCAACAAGCTGTAAGAGACAAGTTGGCAATAGGGCCCTCAGAAAGAGCAGAGGATAGGAAGCAGATCACAGATAGATTTGTTTGGGATTAAGAATTTGGGGAAAGAAAGTGGCTGAATGTACCGGACACAGCTGCAAATAGGTGTGTGAAAATTCCTGCCTGTCATAACTTAAGCCATGTTATCATTTGTACAGGTAGTTCAGAAGAGCATAAAGTTGTTATGAAGATAACATGGGAAGAAAGGGAGTAAAAACTGTGAGATTCAAATCAAGAGAGCAAAAGGTGAGTGCTAACACATGCAGTCACACCAGCATAACCCAATGTCTCAGTGGTCAGTTGTGCTCATTGCATTAAACGTGATAGTACCATGTGCTTATGCAAACACTCTGCACTGAAAGACAGGACATTTATACACACAGTTTTTTGCTGTCCTGAGTGGGAGAGCAGGATTGACTGCCATACTTGAGGGCTGAGGGACAGTCAGTGTTGCACAAGCAGTTAGATGAAAGAGTGGGCAGTCATCCAGTGACTTCCAGACTGATAGTTTGCTTTCAATAACTGGTAAATTATTTGCATTGGTGCCTTTAAAAGACTTAGAATAAAATGAGATCTATACATTGTGAGCTCTGCAAAGGAGCTAATTCATAAGATTTCTTTAAATGAGGCAGTAGTATAGCAGGTAAAGAGAGGGCTGACATCAATTATGAAGTTCTCTGGTTCTTTGTCCAAACTTAGTAAAAAGCAACTACAGAAGTTAAGTGGGCAAAGAAGAGAAGGCAGAGGAGACAAAGTAGTTGCACAGATCAAAAATGGTGAAGCAATAAGAAACAAAAAGAAAGAAAAATGGTTGCTATGGCATGAGGTTATCTGTGGCATGCCACAAGGTTCCATCCCAGGGCATCTGTTGTTTATCAACTATCTGGAAAGTGTTTTGCTGACATTCCAAAACTATTCAAGTAGGTCGAGACCAGAGAAACTGTGAAAAAGTTTGAATGTCTTAAGCAAGTTGAGTGAATAGAAAACATGATGGCAGATGAAACCAAATGCTGGCAAGTCTTTGGAACACTTTAAAGGAAATCACTGGAACTGCTCACTTTACTGGGTTCTAAACTGGCTGTACCTCAAAAAAAGACTCAACAAACACTGTAATAGATAAAAAAAGACCATTACTTATGAGGAAACAGTAGTGGAAAAATCAAGAAGTTAGTGGGCTATGCATAAAATACAGTGGTAATAGAACAGAAATAAAATTATGTATGTCTATGTATTGCAATTTAGTTAACTAAAAAATCTCTTGTCATCCGGAACACTGCACAATTTTAATTACCCCTATCAAAAAGGTGACAGAAGAATTAACTGGGATAAAAAAATAGTAGAAACACACTGACAGACTCTCCTATGTTTGCCTTAGACAGAAGGCAATTAAGTGGGAGCACACAAAAAGAATCACAATAACAAATAACATGTTCTCAGTACAAGAACAAGGGAGCATCCAGTGAAATGGAAATTTAGTGGCAATTTCAGAGCAGCAATAGGAAAATCTTTCACACAAAGCAAAATTATATATAATTATAATTATAATGTTAAATATTACACAACAGATAATTTCAATGACGAGCAACTACAGCTTTTGGAAGCATACTCTTCTACAGAGTGTGCTTCTCTGGACACTTCTATGGATAATTACTGGAATAAAAATTATTAGTACTGTATATAGTCCATATTGACATTTAAGCTATCTGTTGAATGATTTTATTTCAAAACTTTGCCGCTTGATCTGTTTCCACTGTTGTGGTTTTAACCCCAGCTGGCAACTAAGTACTATGCAGCTGCTCACTCACATGCCCCACCTCAGTGGAAAAACCCACGGGTTAAGAACAGTTTAATAATGACATAAAGTGAAATATAATAGCAACTACAACAATAATAATAAAAATGAAGAAAAGGGAAAATAAGAGGAATAAAACACAAGAAAAACAAGTTCTGCACACTACAATTGCTCACCATCCACTGATCAATGCCCAACTTGTCCCCGAGCAGAGACTGGCACCTCCGGGCCATCTCCCTTCAGTTTATATACTGGGTATGGTATTCTGTATTATGGAATGTCCCTTTGTCCAGTGCAGGTCAGCTGTCCTGGCTATGTTCCTTCCCAGTTTATTGTGCAGATCCTCACTGGCAGAGCATGGAAAACTGAAAAACCCTTGAATTAGGGTAAACACTACTTAGCAACAACTGAAACATTGGCGTGATATCAACATTACTCTCTTATTAAATCCAAAACACAACAATGTACCAGGAAGAAAATTAACTCTATCCCAGTTGAAACAAGGGCACCATCTATTTTTAACTGGAAATAAAAAGCAAGGAAACCAGCAGCATAGATCCTTTCTCTGTCTCATTATATTTCTAATTTGTTGTAGAAAAAGTGTAAATTCCCTTTTCCCTGGTAGGGGTTTGAATGGGGGAGATGCAGGCCACAACAGATATTTCTTTGGCCATTGAGTTGTTACTATTGATAGCAGATATCTATTTATGTTACACATTCACTTACTCACTCATGCATTCACTCATAGTTACCAGTCAGAGCAACAGTAGGGACAACATCTCCATTGTATACTTGGAAGTTAAGGATCATGTTGAAGCATCAATGGCTTCCAGGTAGTTATTCAGAAAGTCTTTCAGAGAGTTCTTCTGTTCCATGAGGTGGGCATATAATCCTGTATTCTTTTCATCCAGCAGCCACTGTCTCCCAGGATGTGGTCCAAACTATACAACATACTGTTGATGCCAGCATGTTCAAGTAGCCTTGTATCAATTCAGCAGACTCAAGGTGCCCTGAGTTTACTGGTTGTCACAAATTCAATACGACTACTTGTCTCCAGATCTTATCCTGAGGAAACTTTCACCAACTGCCTTCTCAACACCTACTTTTCCCCTCCTTGGCTTGTAGATAGTTAGCTAGCAGAGTTAACACAGGCTTATGAGAAAGTATTGATTCAATCAATCCTGCCTTGAATTTTGTGCCAAGGCTTATGAGTAGAAGCAGTGCAAAGACATTTCTGTCCACCAAATCTAATTTCTTTACAGGGGAACTTGCTGCCTCCACATGTATTATTAAAGTGTGCATATAAGCCAGAGTAGAAAATGAGCAGCTGAAATGGCAGGAGGAGGTGGATCTATCATAATCTTTTTTTGCAGAAGTGCCCAAGTTTTCTCTGGAAAGTTGTGTTCATGTCATGTCCTTAAAGTCTGTGGTATTAACACTTAGCCAAAACAGTGTGTTGTACAGCATATCCTATACCCCAGCTTCCTGAAGTCACATCTCCAGGGGACTCCTCTGTGAAACAACTTATAAATGGATATTGGTCATATCACATATGCCAATGTAGTACACTCAACAGTTGTGGTTCTTGCTCCACAAATGCCATGCAAAGTAATAATAATAACAGAGATGTCAAAATATATTCATACTACTAATCCTCACCAGCAACTTGGGTTTTATGTTGTGTCCTGCTACAAATATCTCTACATTCATTAAGACCCTCCTGCAAAGAGCAGGAAGTGTTGCTTAAATTTTACACAAAATCAATCAGAATCAATCAGAATAATTTAAGTTTCCGAAGGGCCAACCTAAAGGTTGCCTGAAAGATCAACGCTGAGACCTGACTTGTAGGCTAGAACAGGCTGCTCAGGGCTTTGATGAGTCATGTTCTGAATATCACCAAGGATGGAGATTCCGTGATTGGTCTGCTCCCCATTTCCAGTGTTCTTCCATCCTCACTATGTTCTTTTCAACAGCCTTCTACAACAGAAGCTTCTCTAATTATCCTTCTGACTCTTCAATGTATTTTCTCCTGCATGTCACAGAATCACAGCATGGCTGAGTTAGGCAGTGACCTCTGAAGGTCACCTTGCCCAGTACTCAAGCAGGGCAACCAAGAGTTAGTTGCCCAGGGCTGTGTCCAGATGACTTTTGAATATCTTTAAGAATGGAGACAACACAACCTCTCTGAGAAGCATATGCCAGTGCTCAGTCACCCTCTCAGGGTGATTCTTTATGTTCCAAGGGACGTTCCTGTGTTTCTGTGGGTGTCCATTGCCTCTTGTGCAGTCACTGGGTACCACTGGAAAGATCCTGGCCCTGTTGTCTCTGCACCTTCCCTTCAGGTTTTTGTATACATTGGCAAGATCCCCCAAATACACTGGTAAGATGCATACTATAACAAAGTATAGACCCCCCATAAGTCCATATTTTTCTTGTACCCAGTGCCTCAAAATGGAAACTGACTTCCTCAAGTGATTTCAAAGATACCAAGTAGTGGGGGACAGTCATTTTCCTCAGCCTGCTGAAGAAACACTTATGTATACAACCACTAACACACTCATAACCTAAAACCAAAATCTTCCCATTAGCCCACACATATCTACTGGGAAATTCCCTGGAGCTACTAAAAAAAGAACTATAGCACATGGGCATATCATATAGCACATCACACATTCTGATGAATACCAAATATAATACTTGTAGTTTTTACATTCTTTGGATTGCAGTGATGACCTGAAAAAATTACAGTCATGACTCACAACAAATGCTGAAAAAAAAAGACCCGGAAAACAGCAGTGCTTTAAAATGTACTAGGATGTATTTGAGAAAAAAAAAAAAGAAAACAAACTGTGTGTGGATTAACAGACTAACCAGTGGTATCTTCTTTCAGCACTGTCATGTTATATGGGCATCCACGTGAAGTTTCCTCCTTCAGAATGAGATTCGGGCAGTATTAGTTCTTGAATGATCTGCAGGGATTCAGTGCAGAACCTGCCTTGGTCTATAAAGAAGGAAGAAGCCACCTCTGCTGATGGTGCGTTTTAGGAAACTGAGTAGGAGAATCAGGCCTCTAAATTCTCAACCCTGAGAAGAATGCTGAAGTTGCAGAAGCAGAGACACTGAAGCTAAGCCTGCAAGGAATTCAGATGGCTCCTGTGTGGTCATATCCAGAAGGTGGTAAGAATTGTTAGTGATGCAGGAGGAGAAGATGTAAAGAGAGGAACATCTGTAAATATCCCCAATATTTGGGTTCCAGAGCAAAGACTGGCAAAAAACTGATGTTCTTTCTCTGATGTATTTATGCATTTTTTTATATGCAAATCTACTCCACAGCAGGAGGAAGATACAAAATGAAAATGGAGGCAAAATCAGGACTGTGGTATGAGGTGAGGAGGAATGATGTGACAAAGAAGAAGACCCTATTAAAACAAATGTATACTGAATGAATATATCCTATGCTACATGCAAGTTTGAAGAGGTATGCAAATCAGACAAGAAGACAAAATTTTTCCAAGCCATTCCAAATTTAATGTAAACATGAGCCCACAGATGTATAAAAATGAATAGGGAATTTCCTCCCTGATCTTTTGCTATATTCTTTTAGCTATTAAGTCAACAGAGAAGTAACGTTTTCCTCCATCATGTGTTATAAACACTGTTCCCAGTTCTTTTAATTCTTACCAAGAAACTGAAGTGTGTACTTCATCATACTGGTGGTGACATTAATCAGTGGGTGACACTGTGCACCAGACATAAGTAGTAGGAACAGATAAAAAAGAACAGCAGAAAATTTAGCAACTTACACAAAATCCTTATCCATGTATTTGAGATTAAAACTTTTTCTGTAACTGCTAACAAACAATGGTCAGCAAGATGATATCCCCAAGAGTTGATAAATTTGGTTGAAATTAATCTCACTGTATGTATTTTAAATTCTATTTTGTATGTTCTTAAGTGGATTTGCAGAAAATAAAAGTACAGGCATCTGTGTGGTTTTTTCCTTCACAGATTTAATATACTATCTGTGCAGGTCACTTCAGAGATGGGCAAAATTCAAGGAGTGAAAAAATGACACATTTAATTAGGACTATGAAGATAGCAGTGAAGCACACTCCTCCAAGGCTGTTGAGACAAAATTATATACATTTCACACTGCTTTTAAAAAGGCTGTATTCTGAGGTAGATTGATATGAATCCAGAGCTGTCCACTGAAGTTATGTTGGTGTAAACCTGGAGAAGTGAAAATCCAGGACCATCCCAAAGCACTTTCATTCTGTAATTTTCTGGAGAGTAGGTTCCCAAATAATATACACCGGAATAAACATGAAAATAACTCCAACACCAACAATAGTTATTTGTGATATATAACTACAGGAATGAAACCAGAATCCTGTCCTCAAAACTGCAAATATTCCTGCTGAGTCTCTTTTCTTGTGGTGGAAACAGATGGTTGGATACATCAAGGCCAGATTTTAATCTCAGCTGTAATCATGTAAGCCTAAAGCTGTTTTGCTGAAATCTTTGCAGGGGCTTGTTTTCACAATAGAAAGTGGTCAGTGGCTTAAGGTATTCCCAACCCCTGGCTCATTTTCATTGGCATGCTCTCCCCTCAGGGATTTGGGTTAAAATAAAACAATTAATAAAACATGACTTTTTCAACTTGGATCAACTCCCTGATTTAATCCACAAAACTGACTCACAACCACTTGCACCAGGACAACTTGGAGGGTGAAGTCCTATGACAAACACCAGAGCAACTGGGACAGGAATACTATTTAGCCAACAAACATGAAGCTGCAGCCTCAAGAGGTTAGCAACAACCAGAGGGCTAACACAGTGATGTAAAGCAAGAACTCAGGCTAGGAAAGGAAGAACAAGTCCGAGGTTACTTTGGTAAATTAGAGGTTACTAAATTACATATACCCAGTGAAATTTACTGTGGCCTAGACTTCATAGGGAACTGGCTAAAGTAATTTAAACACACTAGCAATTATTTTTTACAGCTTTGAGGATACAAGGGGTACTAAAAGACTGGAAATAAGTAACCAGTATGCTGGCTTGCACAGGCAGAAAGAAGAGCTGATAATAATTTTAACCCAACATATGTGTATGCAGTCATTGCACAAGGCAGGCATATCTTGCCCCACACATCTGTCCACTTCCCTAGTGTTAACACTGTTATTTTTATTATTTTTAGCTGTGTGGTAAGCCAGTTTAAGGAACCAATTTGTCTGCAAACTCTTCCCACTCCCCCTTTACTCCACACCTAAAAGCTGTGTTAATTCTGCTGGAACAAATCCTTAATTTTACTTAGAGTGTGGCTGTGTAGACACTAATGCCATGCAAGAAAAAAAGAACAAGCAAATGATGTGCAAGAAGGGAAACAGGACAGCCCAAGTTTATTTTCATAACACTACCACATGATCATATTTAACAGCTGGCCAGCCTAACTCAGCACAATTAATAATCACATACAAGTCCAGGATCTAATAAAGAGAAAAGCAACAGCTAGGATACATTTTTTAAGATTAAATCAAGTCAGGCAAACCTAATTTCCTTCTATGACTAGTAACAGACAAGGATAGAAGCAGTACCCGTGCTATAATTAAATGTCACTTATATTCTGCCACTATTTTCTGCAACATTCTTGTAAATCAGGCAAGGCAACATGGCCTGGACAACTAACTGTTAGATGGGCATACTTTGTGATCAAAGCTGGAACACAGAATTATGAATCCGCACGAATATTAACAAAATTAAATGAAAATACCACCAGTATAGCAGAGAGGCATTTCAACATTTTCATATGGGAGCAATACTTTAGTACAGTCAGGAGCTAGAAACAACAGACTTTCTTTATACTACTTCCATTTGTAATAGAGACATAAAGACTAAAAAGCTGACAGAATTATACTTTCTGTATTTGGCCAGCTGGCATTTCTTTTTTTCTTAGCTTATAATTCAGTTGTCTTAGATCTGTGCCTTTGCTGGTATTGCTTTCCTGTGACTGAGGTTATATCAATCACATCCCAAGGGAATTTAGTAGAAATGAACCAAAAAGAGTCAACATAGAAGTAGGACTTCTGTTTCTTCCACAATAACTTACTTAAACTTCATGTTTTAAGCAATAACTGAACTGACACACCTGCTGGAGTCTACTTCTATAGCTATATACTTGATTGTATAGAAAAGTACTTACACTTTATTGTTTAAATAAGACTTTTTAGCTGTTCTACTATCTTAAATTATTTTAACACATTTTGCTTTTCATACATATAGGCAGTTTTTTCTACTAGCATTTAAAATAGCTGTTGTCATTGCCATATTGATCAGGCTGATATATTTATCCACTTGGAGAATTAGTTCTTCCACTTCAACCTAGAGTGAACTCATAGAATTTTCTAATCACTACATCAGAAACCCTTGTCTCTGAAAATGCAGAATATCTTCTGGAATTTATATGTATGTTCCAAATTGGTGATAAGACTTTGATTATCTCTGGTTTTTATATTTCTCAAAGGAATTCCAAATAATGTCTGTTCTTGCAGCTCTTAATTTTCTTTCTCTCAAATAATTCTCCATAGCCTTTCTGTATCAGAACAATTAAAGCTCAATTTATTTTTGTTTGTTTCCTTGTTAAGTCATCACTTAAATTCTAATTCCTTTAACATGGGATGGGTCAATCAGTCATTTTTGTTTCATGTCTGCTGATCTGTCTTGGCTAGTAGGTGGCATATATGCCATATTTGACTTCAGCACTATTAAAACTCTACAGCCATTTGACTGATCTGTGAATCCACCAACATTTGAGCATTTTGCATATAAAAGACAGCTAAATTTGAGGGAGTTTTTTGAACCATAAATATCCCTACAGTAACAGTTAAATATTCTAAGTCCTACTGTACATTAGAAAAAAAGAGAAGAAAATCAAAAACTCCCCTGAATATCACAATTCACTAAATGCCTCAGCAATTCAGTGTTCTAGCTACTTTCCCCTTTGGTTCCTTTGACAAATGCAGTAATCTGCAAGGCTATGACACAAACCAGAGAGCAGCTAGAATTACTGTTGCTAAGAGAAAGATCCCCATGGAGCTTCCACAAAAGGTATAAGAATGACTAGATCTAACATAAAGTTACAGATTAGCAACTGAACACGTGCATCGTGTTGGATTTGTGTTCATCTTTGAAGTGGGACAAGATACAAGATAACAAAAGTAACTTAGATGAAGATTTTTCCAGCAGATTTGTAAGTGTGCTGCTAAATATCTCTCAGATATATAGAGGCTTTGCAAAATAACGTTTTTATGTTGCACACATACTAGACTCAGTAGAGAGACAGTGAATGATATCATGAGTCACATGAGATGTATTCAAACTGCTTTGAATCAATATGTCCCTGTCAGGTCATCATTTACCAAGCGGCTTTCTCACTGGGGTTGCTGTATTAGGTCTGAATCATTTGTTGTGGGTGAAGTTTTGCATATGAAACTACCTCCAATATAAAAAATACAATGTCTCCAACATGAAACCCACAAATAAGTAATATGTACCATTCTTTTCAAAATAGCAAGTTGTTAATTTTGTACTGGTGCAGAGTGTTCTGTGTGATATAAACCAAATTAATATAAGGCCTGACAATTCCATAGGGATTTTATAGTGTGAAACGATACCCTCTCTCAATTATAACAGCTATATGAAAATCGCTCTTTGCCATTTCATTTTGCACTGGTGTGTGTAGATGAGGAACCAAATCTTTTCTGAGTATCATTTCATATCCTGTTTTTCTGCCCTGCAGATATTCATGGGCTGAAACTAAAATCCCCTTTGGAGACCAGAGCAATGATGGTAACAAAATTCTGGATCTGGCCATGTCCACAGTGAACAGCACCTCCAACACTTTCCTGTGGCACAGTGGCATGGTCTGCAAGCCCCTTCCAGTTCTGTGGATCAGAATCCACACAGGAGACCCATGGGAGAGCAAACTCTGAGTTTCTCAGAGCAGGTGAGCTCTGTTACAGCTGCATGGCAGGGAAACTGAGAGACAACACATGGAGCTGGAACAAGATGGGCGTTGATGCCAGGTAAAAAGCACAGTTCCATGTTGATCAAATGTTGCCCAGCTGCAACGAAGTGTGATTCTCACAAAGACACCTAAGTGCACCCATGGTGTCTCCTTTATAAAGGCAAGAAAAACAGATGAAACCCAGCTTCCACTGAAGTCAGCTGGAGCTTTGGCACCAACTTAACTGAATCAGCATTTCACCCCAGAACATCTCTGTCGCAGGTTAGCAAGGAGATTCAGGAACTTTAAGACTCTGTCATCTCTCTAGTCTTCATTTGGCAAAAAGTTACTCAGCCTCATGAAGAACTGCACCTGCAGCATGCAGCTGGCACCACAATTTCTCACCCTGTTACACTGACAACTCTAAAGAGACCAATTCAGAAAAATATTATTCAACAATTACACCAGTTTCTAAGGAGTCTACTTGGAAAATGCATGAACTGCACCACCTCTTAGTCAAGGCACTGATTCTTCACTCCCAAAGCTCCCTTTTTGCTTTTACCAGTGTTGCATCACTCTGTGTTGCATTAGTAAAGGAAAAACAATCTTCTGAACAGTTTTCTACCCATCAACCTGCCTTGCATTCTTTCAGTTTAACTAATGCCAGCAGAACTACTATTGCCCATTTGCAAGGCAGTATGAAGTTTACTCATGATCATTTGACCTTAAAGTATCACACAAATCTCCCATAAAACAGAGTCACATTTCAGAATTCCAGGATTTCTCCCCTATACCTTTTTCTTTTCCTGTTGACTGGCCTATACAATACAGTAATTTTTTAATCTTGTGATTTCTGGTGTCTCCTGCAGATGAAGAGTGTGAGCACACTGCTATTTTTATGTTGCCTGAAGCCAAATAATTAACAATTGCATTGCACTCAGCAATTATACTGCATTATGTACCTTCCAAGGGCTGTGCAAACATTAGTTGGGCTTCATAAATGTCAGTTTTTACAACTTAAATCAGGTCATGCTTTGTTAGTACTCTGAATAGAGCCCTTCCCTCCTGCCTCCCCAAATCCCAGAAATTCAGAAAGGAAATATTTGAGAGATCCAATTGAGTGCTATCCAGAAAGAGATGAAACTATTTCAGAATGCAAACTTTCAGAATATTAAAAAGGCTCTCATTTTCATGGAGTTATATATATATATATATATATATACATATATACTGAGCCTGGTTTTGCCAATGCCACTTTTAAAAGCTTTTTGGAACAGTAAGAAGACTGTGTTTTTCTTTGAGAAACCAACATCAACAAACAAAATGCAAACAGATTAAAATGGGTTAAACCCCACCCTCATCCCCACAAAAAATACCAACAGCAAGGAGAGAAGGCAATTTTCTTCACTGATTGTTTTTCCATCTACAATTGTTCTTGTAACAATTCATGATGGCATCACTTTCTGAGCACCAATGACAAGTTGGAGATATGCTGATACCAGCACAATCAGGTGGCCTCTTTGATGGGAAATACAAAACCAATATCTGACCCACTAACAAGTTTCCCCAACATTTTGGATAATGGTATCAGTGTAAAGAGTAATATTAATTACTAGTAAGGGTTTTGGGGGTTTTTTTTGCACCTGAGTTCTTTACGATTCAAAATGATACAAACACAAGGATAGGAAAAATGCAGTACTGTTCCTAAAAACCCACCCACAAACCCAACCGACTTAAAATAAACACATTTTTAGAGTTATCACAGGAAATTTTAGATTTTTCCTTAATTAGCAATTCAGACTGACGGTAATTTATCTCTCCAGTTACTCATGTTTACTGCATAAAGCAACCTGTGTCATTCTCTATACACCTAATGCCATGCACTTCAATAAACACTGAAATGTTTAATGAAGTTGACAGTTAAGTTCATGGCATTAGATCTCAGGGCTGATACTGCAATAAGATTAATGGAGCACTTCTGATTTCTCAGAGATACAACTGCAAGCTTGCAAAAGAATAAAAGAGCTTCATTACAATGGTTGGTATTTGGTTTCTGGTTTTGCCTCCTGAAGACTCCATACAGTTCTAGGCACTGACAGATTTTAAACTGGTGAGGGTCACATATAAACTGGAAAAGAAGGTGATGGAATTTCAGAGTTTTTCTTTGTAACTATGATCGAGTTCTCAGTTATTCCAAGGGGTTTTAATGTGAATGAGACTGAAATCCTTACAGCTGATTTTTGCTTTAATGAAAACCTGAATTCTGGAGCACAGATGGCAGTTAAAAAAAAAAAAAAGAAAAAGAAACAGCATGACAACCTACTGTAAGGCAACTCACTCCAGTCTTTGGATAAGGGTCATTTCAAAGTGTTTTCCAATACTGCTGTATATTAGTAACAGTTCCATTGTACCAGGAAGTGTGATGAGACTAACAAATAGGCTTTACATGAACTTGACCGCTTTCAAACTGCCCCTTCAAATGAAAATTTCTATGCAGCTGCAATTTTTTATGGTTTCTGGGTGCACTATAGGGCTAATTTAATTCCATTAATATAGTTTTATATTGCCATTTGTGGTTTTTATATTTTATTTTATTTTATTTTATTTTATTCAAAGCTGAGTTAAAATACCAGGAACATTATTTTGCTTCTTTGGAAAATCTGAAAAAAGAGGTGTGAAATTCTGCCATTCTTACTCAGTTGTTACACTTTCAAACTTATAGAATTCAGTTTTTGCTTTGCTTCAAAAGCCAGACTTGTCCAAACCACTTGCAATCACAAAGTTTTCCAGACACACAGGTTGGAAAACTAAAGTGCTTTTAACAGCTGTGTCCCAAGTTCAGAATATAGGTCTCTGCGTGCTTTGTTAGCCCTGAGGAGGGAAGCAGGGACTTCAACATTTTGGCTATGTCTTCCACTGTTTGCCTTTTACTCTCACAGCGGCTGCTGCTGCTGTTGCTGTGGATGACATCTGATGTTGACATCAGACTTTTGGGAGATAGAACAGACTTTCAATATCTGCGCTCAGTCAGTGGGAGAAAAAGCCTTCACAAGAGGCCTCACAAAACGAAATAATCTGCTCCTCCTCCTCAACCTTCTATCACCCTCTCCTGCAAACACCAAAAATCTTCAGAGGAAGGCAGGCTAATGAGTCACCCCTGAGCCCCACTTCTAATTAATTTATGCTCTCTCTTAGGGGAGTGTCTCTGCAAGCACAACTGATAATGTAAATAAATCATCTGTATTTTGCACAAAAGTCATATTTATTGAAGTCATTCTAAATATTGTAAGCAAGTAACCACATACTGACATTTCTTGTTTTCTGAACAGAGAAGGACTTGGTGGACTTGACATGATGGTTGGAGGCTGGCTTGAACATAGAGATCACAAAATGGTGATTTTCAGTTCTCTGAGAAGTTAGGAAGGGGGTCAGCAGAACTGCTGACTTGGACTTTCAGGGAACATACTTTGGTCTATTTAGGAGCCTGGTTTACAGAGCCCCTTAGGAGGTAGTCTTGAAGGACAGAGGAGTCCAGGAAGGCTGGACATTCTTAGTGAAGGAAATCCTAAAGGTGCGGGAGGAGGTTGTTCCCCTGTGCCAAAAGATGAGCCAGCAGGGGAGAAGACTCCTGGTAATTAGGAGAAAAACGGAGAGCTTATGACCTTTGGAAGAAGGGGCAGACAACTCAGGAGGACTACAAGTATGTTGTGAGGTTATGCAGGGAGAAAATCAGAAGGGCCAAAATCTAACTAGAATTTGATCTGGCTACTGCCATAAAAGACATAAAAAATGTTTCCAAAAATATGTCAGCAAGAAAAGGAGAGCTAAGGAGATTCTCCATTCTTTACTGGATGTGGGGGGAAACACAGTGACAAAGGATGAGGAAAAGGTTGAGGTATTTAGTGTCTTCTTGGTCCCAGTTTTCAGTAGCAAGACCAGCTAGTCTCTTGGTACCCAGCCCCCTGAGCTGGAAGATGGGGAGCAGAATGAATCCCTCATAATCCAAATGGAAATGGTTAGTGACCTGCTACACTACTTAGACATATACAAGTTATGGGGCCAGATTGGATCCACCCAAGGATATTGAGGGAGCTCGTGGAAATGCTCATCAAGCCACTTTCCTTTCCCAGCAGTCCTGGCTAACCAGGGAGGTCCTGGTTGACTGGAAGTTAGCAAATGCAACGCCCATCTGCAAGACAGTCTGGATGAGGGATATGGGGAACTACAGGCCTGCCAGCCTGACCTCAGTGATGGGGAATGTCATTGAGTCATCACACAGCCATCATACAGCACGTACAGGACAATCAGGAGATCAGGCCCAGTCAGGATGCATTTATGAAAGGCAGGTCCTGCTTGACCAGCCTGATCTCTTTCTGTGACATGGTGACCCATCTAATGGCTGAGGGAAAAGCTGTTGTGCAGGATGTTGTCTACCCGGACTTTAGTAATGCCTCTGACACTGTTTTCCATAGCATTCTCCTGGAGAAACTGGCTGCTCGTGGCTTGGATGGGTGTACTCTTTGCTGGGTAAAACAAACTGTCTGGATGGCCAGGTCCAGAGAAAGGTGGTGGATGGAGTTGCATCCAATTGGCAGCTAGTCACAAGTGGTGTTCCCCAGGGATCAGTGTTGGGGTCAGATCTGTTCAATTCCTTTATCAATGATCTGGATGAGGGGATCGAGTACACCCTCAGTCAGTTTGCAGATGACACTAAGTTGGGCAGGGGTGTTGATCTGCTGGAAGGTAGGGAGGCTCTGCAGAGGGATCTGGACAGGCTGGAATGATGGGCCAAGGCCAGTTATATGATGTTCAAAAAGGTGAAGTGTCTGGTCCCGCACTTGGGTCACAACGACCCCACTGAACACTGCAGACTTGGGGAAGAGCGGCTGGAAATCTGCGTGGTGGAAAAGGACCTGGGGATGCTGGTCAACAGCAGCTGAACGTGAGACAGAATATGCCCAGGTGGCCAAGAAGGCCAATGGCATCCTGGCCTGTATCAGCAATGGTGTGGCCAGCAGGACCAGGGCAGTGATTGTCCCCCTGTACTCGGCACTGGTGAGGGCACACCTCAAATCCTGTGTTCAGTTTTGGGCCCCTCACTACAGGAAAGACACTGAGGTGCTGGAGTGAGTCTAGAGAGAGCAACAAAGCTGGTGAAGGCTCTGGAGCACAAGTCTTATGAGGAGCGGCTGAGGGAGCTGGGGGTGTTTAGCCTCCTTTAGAAAAGGAGGCTCAGGACCTTATTGCTCTCTACAGCTGCCAAAAAGGAGGCTGTAGACAGGTGGGGTCGGTCTCTTCTCACAAGCTTCTAACAAGCGATAGGAAAAGACGAAACGTCCTCAAGTTGTGGCAGGGGAAGTTCAGATTGGATATTAGGAAAAATTTCTTCACTGAAAGGGTTGCCAAGCATTGGAGCAGGCTGCTCAGCAAATGGAGTTGCCATCCCTGGGGGTATTTAAAAGATGTGTAGATGTGGCACTTGGGGACGTGGTTTAGTGATGGACTTGGCAGTGCTGGGCTGGCAGTTGATCTTCACGATCTTTTCCAACCTAAATAATTCTATGACTTCATGATTCTCATTCTTTCCAACCAAAAAGCTGCCTACATCAAAGGAAGAAAACATTAACAGAAAAAAAGTAGTGGTAGCCCTGTAACCCTGTTAAGTTTGAACAAATTACAGGGAGAACTATCACAAGATTATCTTTACTGTCTTATTATGTGAAATGGGTTGAATAGAGGACTTCCTGAAGAATAAAAGTTTTCAGAGAGCTTGATGCTGCAATCCTTATGTTTGCTACAGAGAATCTGCCTACAAGACACTTACTTGCAATGGACTGAGTAATTTGCATCTATGAGTGTTGCTCACCATAGGAGAGCTGTTAGAGTCTGATAAAGCTTGAATTTCTCAATTATTAAACTTAAAGCTAAAAAAGCAACAACTGTAAAACAATTGAATTTGCTAATGTTAACTCTTCCATAACATTCAGTGTTAATATGATACCAAGCCTATCTGAGTTGGAGGGCTTCCTAATATTTCTGTAAAACATAAAATACACTTCAGCAACATAAAAATGCTTGCTCTAATAAGAATGAACTGAATTAGGCGCAACAAGGAGTAAGAAAAAGGACATTTTGCATCAATATGGTAAGCATATGTTCCATCCTTTACAAAATGCCATTGTGCAAGCTATTTGGTGGGATAGGCTGCTGGTTTGGTGTTGATGGCTGCAACAGATTTATTGTCTTTCAAACTCATGTCAGCTGCAGCAAAACAAAGAAGTATGTCAGTATGTTAAATTACAAATCTTTTTCCATTTTCAAAAAATGTTTCAGCACTAGTCAAAGTTTCAAGTCTTCAGATATTTTATACCTCTCAATTCATCTATTCCTCTTCAGTGCTCACACATATATTTCCAGCCAGGACAGGTGCACAGTTCTGCCACATATCATTTAGTCTAAATATTCAACATTTGGTGATAAGCCAAAGAGACTACTTTTTTTTTTCCTTTCCAGAGGGAACTCCGTAGTTTTCTTTTGAGAGAGAATAGGAATGAAAGGGGAATCCCAGAAATTCCCTTCCCATTAGCCCTGTGCTTGAAATATTATTAACACTTTCATTTTCTCACTCCTACTCTCATCATTTGAATCTGGGTCATAACAGCATGCCTACACTTCAGTACCCTGAGTGGGTGGTTGTTTTGGCTGGAACTAAGGCATACTTGCTTTGTGACACAGAGTGCCCTTATGGTGACACATACCTGTCCTTTTCAGTTACTTTCTATACCTTGTCTTTTTTTTTCTTAATCATCTTGTTTATTATAAAAGATAGACTAGAGAGTGGAATTCATGTTATTCAGTATTCATATTGTTTCAACAATGTGCGAAAGGAAAACCTATGAAATACTTTAGTCTATTCCCTACAGCATCTTTTCTTTTCCCTTACCATATACCTTTCCCTTAGTAAAATACTTTGATCTATGCCCTACCCTCAAATACTACAGATCATGCCTGAAATCTCAGGTTCAGTCTCTAGTACTAGATTCTTAAGATCCAAAATGAAGAATCTGCAGAGCTAGAATTAAATTACAGTAGCTATTAAATTCACTTAGTGTCAGACTGATTATGTAAAGAGAGGGTCAGACCTATAAGAACTCTTGCATGAAAAGAAAAGAGGGACCAAAAGAGATATGTGAAAGAAGTCCAATCTTCAAATTTCCTTGCTAGCCAAAAACCAAAACCAAGAGCTGGTACATAAAAGGCTTAAATGATGCGCAGCAGAATGGGAGTGACACCTGTAGATTTATGCCTTTCCAAGCAAGTGAGGTCTCCTATTGACTCTGCATGTGTTTTGTTGAAAAGTTGCTTTCTATCCTGTTTGAAGGGTGGAAAGACTCTGTGAGCAAATAATTCTGTACTTCTAGAAAAGGTGCAGAGAGACGAGATACTATTTTTCTGAACATCTACCATTCTGAGTGTGATTCCAATGAAGATAAAGAAGAGTGATTATTCGACATGGTTTTGTTCTTCCTTCCCCGTTATTGTTAAATGATTATTAAATAATTGGCAAATATTCTTAACAGGTGCTATTTTAAAATTTCTATAAAATCAGTACCAACAACCTGTTCAAAGTAGTTCACACCTATTTGTTTTTAGCTAACATACTGAGTAGAGACAAATTGCTTGTGTAGTTATATACAATATTAAAACAGTCCTAAAATTATATAAATATATGTATACTGTTTGTTTTTACTATTACTGCCACAAAACAAATGCATGATTTGCAACCTGGTTAATTAGCATCAGGGCTGCTCTTTCTAAATTACAAGTGAGTATCTCTATGCCATCCTTTTTCTTTGCATCTAATTAAGGCTAATGCATACTGCCCTACAAGAATTTGCAAGCTGTAGAGAGAAATAATGCAGTGTTAGTTTTGTGATTTAGTGCACAGGACACATTTGTGCTAAATCTCTGTAAACTGGGCCCGTGGTCAAAAGGAGCAATTAGCACTTTGTTAGTATGCAATGATGTACTAATCTACACAGTCCCCAAAAGCAATTGTCTAATCCTTTTGCCCTCATATACAAATTTTCTACAGTATGTACCACCTTGCCCCTAAAATGGCCCATTACAACACAGTTACTGTAAAAAAGGGTTTCCTGTGATTACAATCTATGTATCAATTAGAATTTGTTTATTGGAAAAAAACCCATGTTGTTCCATTAACCCCTTTTTCTGTGCTGAGATAGCTGCATAGTTCTCTGAAAGTGTTAAACAGCTGTAACTGTTCCATTAAAGAGCAAAAGGGGGTCAAATCTAGGTGACAGAATATTTCCATCTGAACCCCCTCTAAAGGTTTTTCCTAACTAAAAATAAACTGCTGCAAGCCGTGATCTCCAGGAAAATAAGCCTGGTGCTAAAAGTGGACGGATGGTAAAAATCAGAGAAAGTATCGATAACACCAACAGCTGTGAGAGGACTAAACCCTAATATTCTGTGAGTGTTCCACATCCCCCTCTTGTGGCTGCTATGTAAAGGATGTGAGTCTATCAGGAGTACCACTTAAACTAACATTTAATATAGATGGCCTTTGTGATAGCCACCAGAGATAGTCCACAGTGAGGGCTACAAAAATCAAGGAGGAAAACAAGGCAGCATACTGCCAGAAATCTGAGAGTGTTAGAGCCTTGCTGGTAAAGGCCTAGTTCCAAAGGCTGTTTTCCAAAAATCAGGCTCATTATATCAGTATCTCAGCTGTGGCACCCACCAGCCAAAACACCTTCAGCCACTAACCATTTTGGAAAATCTTGGCAGTCCAATATGTGCCTACACACTAAGGGGTTACAGGCACCCTCTCCTCCCTATTTCAGTTGCCTAGAAGCAAGCTAATACTGCAGTTTCATATTTACCCAGAAAAACTCACAAGGTATCTACCACAGTTCTAAAAAGAGTATGGAAAACTAAGATGCTAGCTCCCTCACACTAATATTGAAATTTAATCCTGAAGTTAAAGGAGAAAATAAAAAAGGAAGTTCTGTGAACTGACAGCACAATCAGTAACTTTAACAGAATGAACCTTCATAGAGACATCTAAATAAAAAGACATCCTTCAGAGTCACTGCCCATATAGCTGTTCCTGATATTATGCAAAAACCTCTTCAGCTCTTCAGACTGTGAGAACAATGGGCGCACTCTGGGATTTGACAGGAGGAAGGGAAGAACAGTGAAAAGGTTTATGTATAAATAAATATCATTACCTAAACTATTTGCAACACTGCATAAACTAATATATTCCTTCTAACCTTCTGAAAGAAATAAGTTAGAGATTATGATGGGATGAGACTATTTAGATCAATTTTAATGTATAGAATACCCTAACATTACAAAATTTATTAATGGATCTGTTACACAGCAAAATAGTTCTACTAAGGTCATATCAACTACTTGTCCACCTCATTCAATTCCTTGTGCAAGAAGCAGTACCTGATTCATTTGATTTCCTCCATCTGTCTTTCTGTTTCCTCAGTTCAGCACTCCAGGACACCACCTTTTGCAAAGAATGCTTTAAATTTGCTCTGGAAAGAAAATATAGTAGCTTGGATATTATCCAACAGGGCTAAGCAGGGAGAAGATTTCTTTGCTTGTTTGCTTCTAAGCTGCAGAAAGCTATCTGAAATATTTGTAACAGTACTGAATTAGTTTTCAGTTATTTCATTTAGCTTTCACTGTCAATGAGTTTCGTAACAGACCAGTGGTAGGTGAGGAGTAGATAATATGTTAACAAGAAGGCTGTTCCTGTTTCTACTTAGTGTCAGCACCTGCCATTTGGGATTCTCTCCAAAATTTGTGTTCCATTTGTGAGAATACTGAAAAACAATGAAGAGACTTACTGAGTATTGTAGTTCTGCTTGTCTACACTTACTTAGCAAATTAATAAAGAAAAAGAAATGACCATATGGAACTATAAGTTTTCAGATATGTTATCCACAGTGCACAGCAGTAAGATCCTGCCAAAGATTCAGCATTTGAATATATTGTTTAATATTCATGCAGCAAAATTTAAACTGATTATGTTCCAAAAATATTTTTTTAGATTCGACTTTGCTGAAAATAGTGAATTGCTCATCTGATTAATACATTTTTATTTAAATAAAATAACATATTTTAATATATGTTGCTATCATGCTGTTATAAATATTGGAAATGATTAACACTGGGAGAGTATTAAAAATTTAAACTGTTTCACCATCTGTGCTGTTTGTTTATTCTTCACATTTCATTCAACTTGGACAGTGAAAATAGATTAATTTGTTTTTCTCTTTCACTCTTGTGTGGCAGCATAACAATTCAGTGTCTCTGCTACAAACATTGCAAGGGTATATTTATCTCCAGACTGCCAAATCAAAAAAATGCTGTTCTCATATAATTAGAAACAAACAAACAAATAAATAAATAAATAAATAAAATCCCAAACACAACTCGACTTCATTAAAATAATTACATGGTTGGCTTATTGTTTCAGATTTTTATGTTCTTAACTTTTCTCAATATACTGCAGGCAAGCCTGGGCTTACACAGCTGCTGTATATCTATCTAATGTACTTTACAAAAGCCTTTTGCAAAAAGTTTGTCAGCTAACCATGACAAAGGATGCCTGAAGTGTGATGATAAGGTGCGCTTGTCTTTGGTAAAGCACTCTGTGTTACTTTTCTGTGATGAATGGAAGGCCAGTGTGAAGACTTTTCCATAGGGCCACCTTAATGCAGAATGTCCTGCCCACTTGACTGTTGTAGTTTCAAACACTAAACTCTTCAGCTGCAAAGTCAGTGAAGATGGAAACAAGTTTCAAGAATCCAGATTTACTGCAGAGTGGTTCCAGCTCTGATATCCTGTTACAATTTTGCTGTTCAGCTGGAATATCTCAGAGGCATTCTTCTTCCATATTAAAATGAAGAAAAATCTGAAAAACTGAATCCTGAATTGATGTTCTGCCTCACAAAGAGAGGCCATATCCCAAGGCCATTTAATCCCTCAGAATCTGATGGAGGAGCAACTCCCCACTGAATCACTTAAATTATAGCATGAAAACCAAAAATAAATCTGTTTGATTAGCAACAACAAACACTTTGTTCCATGTTCTCAGGCACAATGGCTAGAGATCAATGTCATCTCTAAGTTGGAGTAGATTCCGTGCATTCCTCATAAAATACTTCCCGAATCATGCCACGATCATCCCACATTTATTGATTCCAAGCCTGGATTCAGTGGCAAAGATCTAAGCCTGAGGTCTTTGTTTTTTCTCCAAGTAAAACAAAATAAAACCAATTTCATACAACACAAAACTTCAGATTGTTATCATTCTCTACTTACCTCTCAGTTAAGCTTCTCCTGGACTATTTCCAGCAGCCGTTCCACTGCAATTCATTCATTAGCTGCAGTGTTCTGAATTTCAACTGAACTTTTTAAGGCTCTAGTACAGAGATGGAAAACAGAGAAAAGTTAAGGTTCAAACCTCTTCTAAATGAATCTTTTTTTTTTTCTTGGCAATTTACTTCATGTGGATCACACAGTGACCAGAGCAAGAAGAACACCACTCCACCCATGCTCTCCCCAGTTACATCACAGTGAATCGGGACAACAAGAAAACCAAGGAATTAAAAAAAAAGAAAAAAATTGTGATTTACAAGAAACATTTGAAAACCTTTAAAAATGACAGCTTTGAATGTGATATAGAAATGAAGAACAGGTATAAACAAATTAGACTTTTCTTACATATGAACGTAACCAGATAGATTTGTTTTATCCTTTCATTTGCCCTCAAATTTTGATAAGAATTCTCTTGCATGCTAATTACCTGGGATTTGAAAGGTCTGACACACAACTTTCATGGTAGTCGGTTTCACTAATAGTTCTCCACTTTCATTTTACAAGAAAATAATCACACTTTTCAGAGACATAATTTTCTTATTCATTTTCTCAGGGGGGATTAAAATGTTAAGTCCTTTATTCCTTAGCTTTGATGAGTCTGGAATGGATTGTGAATGTGATATTGCAAATTGGCAGAAAGATGTTATTTTGTCTGAATTTTTGAATCAGCCTCTCTCAAACAGTCTAATCAAACCTGTCACTCTTATGAAGACTGACATGGCCAACAAGTGTGCTGCTGAAATGCAACCTGCCAGACTTAGCAACTACTGCCATAAGTGCAATTGAAAACCTGGGTTTTCTATTGATCCCAACTTGGTTTTGCTATAAGCTGACTTCTGTAGCTGGACATCATCAATATTTCTGTCAGAAATGTTATTGCATGTGCTGTTCACGTTCAATTTACAAAACACTGAAGTGACAATGATGGGGTTATTTGAAGATTTACTGTTGAACAGTGAGAAACAATGTATTTGCTGATGTCAAGGAAGACTCTATATGTGCTCAGACACCAGCAAGTACAGAAGTAATTTATCTATCCTTCCACAGGCCCTTGGAAAAGCCTTTTTCATTTGTAGCTCAAAAGAGCCTTAGGCTTAAAAATAGATGGTTAAATACTCTCTGACCACTCAGAACTAAGGTGTGGTTTACTGCAATTCATACTACAAAACGAGTGATTTTCATTTTCTTCCTCTCCATGGGTATGGCTTGCAAATACATATTCCCTTGTTCTCTCTCTCCTCTCTGAATGTTGCACTTTTCCTGCTGCATTCAGCAGCATAGCTTACACTCAGATTGCAGCTGGTCATTTCAGGCCACTGGGAAGGTTCTGAATCCTCCACCCAAAACTAAAGGTTACATTTTTAAAAGAAATATGAGGATTAGGCAAGTAGGGGTTACTGAGTTTAGGGGGGATTGAATAGCTATCTCACTTCACCTCCAGTAGTAATCCACGTTTGGAATTTGGGAAATTATTCTCAGGCAACACCCAGTAGGAGTTTTGTCTGAACAGAGACGTCAGGATTGGATCTTTACAATACCATCCTTTACTAAAGCTGAATGGTATCAGGCCTATTGCAAGGGCTTTGCTACATTATATTTCTTTAATATAAGTAAGCAAGAACAAAGGAGTCTGTATAAAGCAGAGAGTAAGTTAAAAAAAACCAGTATCTCAGCAAGTATCTGTGGGTATGAAGGCTATAACAATAAATAGCTAAATGTTTCCAAATCAATCCAGTCAAGTACCTATTAGAAGAAAAAAAAAAAGGAAAAAAGGAAAAAATAAAAAAAGAAAAAGCTCTCCTTTTTTCCTCAGCTGCGGTGGTGCAGCACCTGCCATTAGCTGTGGTGGTTCCTATTTTCATATTGTCTGACAGTAGCAGTTGGACTGAGCCAGAGCCAGTGAGGCCGAGAGGCAGACTCCCTGCTTCCACAAAGCTGAATTTAATAAGATGAGAACAGTATGCCAAGATGGTGAACTCCCTCCCTAGCACTTATCATGACACTAGTCACTCAGCAGGGCCCTTATTGCAGCAGTAATCTGGGTGAGCCTGGCAGAGCATCCTGCTTACAAGTTCAATATAATAGAACAGCAGGGCACTGGAGGCCTGGCAGAAAAGCTTAGCAAAGTTAAAGCCTATTACACTATGCTTGAAAAAAATGGCTCTCAAAATATTATATGCCGAGCAAAAATCTGGACATTCCAAATGCAGGGACATAGTAAGCCTCCTCTATAATGGTGCACTCATTAGTCTATAGACACAAGCAACATGGATTTAAAAGTCCATAACCTGAATGGAAATGGATATGCAAATTCGTCCTTTCCTTCTGCTTGGCTTGAATTTAATAGGCAAAATTAGAGCATAATATCTAGATAGCAAAAATGAAACTTGAATCTGCTCTGAACTGCATTAAGTTGTTGAGGTTAGAAAATCCCTGCTCTGCATTTTATCTCCTTTATATTTTCATAAATAACAAAAATCATTTGGAAGTAATTACCCATCTCACTTGTATATACTGGGATGTGAACATAAAATCTCAACCCTTATAAGACCTTTGTCAAGGAAGCTGTATCAGACACATCATTCATGTAGCAACATATGACCACATGCCCAACAGCATTTAAATTTAATAATAATAATAATAAATAATAATAATAAATAATAATAAACCTTTCGGTGTGAGCTGCTCACAGTAGTATCATAAGTCGAACTATATTTTCCACTGTATTATTACTTATATGATTGAACATTTTAAAGTCCATTTTAGTCCTCTCCCTATTTTTAGCCTCAGTGGTGTCTATTATTGTATAGATTTGAAATTAATCAGGAATGTGCTGATACAACCTTGAAACAAGGTCTTTAATTTGAATGGCATTTTGAAAAGAGAATTTTACTTGTTAGGAATTGCCACAAAAGTCTTTCCATCTGGTCAAAAGACCATAATGATAATATTGACCATTAATTCCACTGAAATAAATTCTAATATGATAAAACAGATAAAAAGAGATGGAAAAAGAAGAGGTAGGCATATACTTTTCTGCATAAACTTCACTTCTTGTGGGAAGATAAGCATGTCATCTGGCCATTTTTTGAAGTCAGTCAGGCTTTCTTTTTCCTAAACACAACCCTTAAAGCCATATGACATGCCCCTGGGTTTTCCCTATACTGTATATTCACCATTCCAGAAGACATAGTGTCTCCTGTGCTTTCTGCACCATATACATATATCCCATATACAATAGAACTGCATGTCCTTCCTGCTGGAAGGAACCTCAAGAGGTCTTTGGTCCAACACCCTGCTCAAAAAAGGATCAACACAGCATTCAGAAGATGTTGCTCTGGTCTTTGTCCAGATAGGGTCTTCAAAAACTCCAAGTATGGAGAGCCATAATTTCTTTGGGCCTCTCTTTCAATGTTCAATTATCCTCACAGTGAAAGAATCTTTCCTTATTTCCTATAAGCTGTAACCTTTCCTATTTCAATTCATAGCTCTCATTCACCCACTGTGCTCCTTAGTAAAGAAATTGTGTTTGCCTTCTTAAAAAACAACTTTCAGGTATCAGAAAGCTGCTACTAAATGCCCCACACCTTCCCTAAACAATCTTGCTCTCTAAAGAAGCAGAGTCCCTTCAGGTTCTGCTGACAAGACGTGGTGCAGCCTTCTGACCATTTTGGTAGCTCTCTGCTAGACTTGCTGAAGCTTACCAGCATCTTCCTTGTGCTGGAGAGCCCAAAACTGAAGGCAGCCTCAAAAAGTGGCAGAGGGGAATAATCACACTTTGATCTACTGGCTACACTCCTGTTGAAATCTCCCAGTGTACACAGACTACTGCCCACCAGGACCCGCAGGGCCTTTCCAGAATCTTTCAGTGCTAGTGTGGCAATCTGTATGAACAAGGGTTGGTGATCTGGTGACTTCCTTGAATTGCTTAAAGAAAACTTAATCTATTTCCCAATATTGACTACATGATTTGTAACAGATTCCCACTACCATGTTGCTTTCACCAGCCTCTCCTCTGATGATGACTCACAAGTCCTCAGTCACCCTACTTACTGTTCCTCAAAAGAGATCAATACATCCAGGCTGCTTCCTCACATAGATAGCACCCCCTTCCTTGTCCTTGCTGCCTGTTGTTCCTAAAGAACTTGTGTGTTCCTTACAATGCAGAGATCCTGCCACATCTCAGATATTCTTATGTTGCCTTAGTTCTGCACCTGCACACAGAGATCCACGTCCTCCTGCTTGCTTCCCAGACTGTGTGCATTTGTGCACAAACACTTGAGGCAAACCTTCTTTTAACCTGTCTTATCCTTCCTGAGGGCTCTCTTGCTCCTGTCACCCTGTCCCATGTATTTACTGCCCTGACTGCTCTTCCCTCACTTCTCTGCAAGCTGTCATCACCATCCCCTGACATACCTGGTTTAAAGCCTGTTGGCAAAGATCATATGTGTGGATATTTTGGATACTCTAGGGCACCTCAAATGGAAAGTACTTGCGTTTAGACAGTTAAACCCTGCCTTTAGTATCTGAGTCCAAGACATACAACTGCTTCTGTCTGGTCATGTCTATTTCTTATCTCGTCCTTCCAGTCTGTACCACTTTATTGACCATTTAAACAGAGGAACAGACCTGGTGTCCTTTATAAATGCAGAGAAAGAATATTTTAGAAGCAGATTTTATGACTGTTTTTGAGAAAAGACCCTCCTGTGTGAAAGAAATTGACTTCTTTTAATCATCCATGAGAACCTAGCTAAGAAGTGCTCAAGCTTCAGTGCAAACATAGCAAAACCAGCTAAAATATTCCTACCTTAGCACAAGGATCAACAATATTTGACAGATGTAATAAACACAGCAGGTAGCAAAACTGTAGGTAACGAACAGCCCTTAGTCAAGGTGCCTGCGTGCATGAATAGCCAAAATGGCCCTGGCCTGCCTCAGATGGAATCTCCACACACGCACAAGTCCAGAAGACCTATTTAAGCTCAGCCCTGAGCCTTTGTTTCTTTCCTAAGCTTCTCTGGAGGAGTGCTGGTTTTCAGCTCAGCTGGCACTGTGCTCCTGCCTGTCAATGCATCCAGCTGACCCTACGGACTGGCTTCCCAGCTTGAACCTGGGGTCTGCCTGGCAATTGCCAGACCTGACTCTGACCTGCAGATTGACCTCTGGCTTGACCTCAGACCTGCTTCATCATCATGAACTTGCCTGATAATTTCAACTCTTGGTTGGGCCTGGCTACTATCTCTGGGCCTGTCCTACTGAGGGTGGCCCCTGGCTGATGAGACCCCTGCCCTGCTGACCCCTGGCTCTATTCCTCTTAGGGGCCCTCTGGCCCTTGCTGGGCCCTGATGAAAACTGTAAAAATGGTTAATGCATGGTACTGGGAGCTAAGCATGTAGTCAAAGCATTACTGTGAAAACAGCAGAGGCAGCACTTGAAATTATACTGCAAAAGAGAAGCTTTCAAACACATCACTTGTTTCCTTTCCCCCTACAGTTCTAGGCTGCTGGCTAAATTTAATATATATTAATCTCTCTATTACCTTTGAAAGCCTCTACTTAAGTACTAGTTTTCTTACCTCAGACCCTCTCTGCAGTGCCTTGTTATATTCTGCCGTGGTGTTGTGAAAAGTGAGAGTCTCCTAATTGAAAGACTTTAACTTAATATTGGCAGACTTGACTGTTTTCCACTCTGAAAAGGATGTTTTGTGGATTTTGTGGAAAATGTTAATAGTTCACTTAACCCAGAGAAGACATTTTGTATAGTAAATTACAACCCATCATCATTCTTTAGATTCATGACACTTCTGTGCAGGCATCAGAACTGAGAGTAGTTTGATTTTTTCTGTATGCTATCACCACAGCCAACATACTGGGGAGCTGAGGACATGCAGAGCGTCTTATAACCCCTGCACACTATAAAGACCAGTCATACCTGCAGTTCATCTGAAAGGATTCCAAGTTTAGCATAAGGTTAAAAAAAAATAGAACCAGCTTATAAAACCAACAATCTTAACTCTGCCCTGCAGTATGTTTTGGGACAACCATTAAATGAAGTTCTTTTAATATCTGTAGTTGTAAATTACATGGAGTTTATTTGTAAACACACACTGGCACTGGGAATTTGGATTACTTTTTTCCTTTGTCATTTTGAAGTATACTAACTTTTGTTCCTCACTAGTAAGTGAGTTTTTATTAACTGATAATCCACATCAGCAAAAAACCTCCTGGCTAGGATTAGACAACTTCATGAAAATAAGCCAAAGAGCCTTAGAGAACAGCAGTGTCCCAGAACACTTTTCAGGGCCTGTGGATATGACTTGCATGGACTGAAGCAGCTAAGCCTTTAATTTCAACAGAACCTTAGTGACAAGGCACTGTAAGAAGCCCTTGCTTTGCTTTGGGGGAAAGCCTCTGGTGTTAGAAAACAAGGATACCACTAATGTCCTCCTGTGCATATCCAACATTGTGAGCAAGAAGAACAGAAACAGAGCACTTCCAAATCTTACCAAAGAATATTTTTTTCTCTTTTAAGTCTCATTTTGGGCAACTGGTTTTAGTTTTGTAGCCTGTCATCTAACAGTGAAACATTCCCAGGCAAATGCTATGTTCTGGATAGCATTAAATGCTCTTGGTAGATTTTGGATTATCTTGTTAATATTAGGTTGGTATTCAAACATTTCGGTGTCATATGAAAGATTGATAATATTTTCAAATTATTCTGTTGTTGAAGCCAAAATTAGTGACTAAACTTTTCAAATAAGCTTTTAATATCACTAGACATCAGGAGTACTGCAGAAACCATTAGCAATGAAGTTTCACAAAAGAAGAAATTCCTTTGGATATTCTAACTGATGGGACCAGTGTACTTGTGGCAGGGAAGGGAACAAATGAAAGCAGCCCTGGAACAGAATGCACCATGTAGGTAGTGTTACATATGAGTGTGCCACTTGGCTTGTGCTGTAGCAGCTGTTACTCAAAACCATATGGGAATTTCTGAAGACAACTTTTATTCTGAAGTTCCTCATCTGACTTAGCAGAGATGAATACATAGTAATGAGTATGTATACTCTTTATGAAATTTTAAGAAAAAAGGACTTCCAACATTCTGAAAGCAAAATCTTAATGCCTTTGCATATTGGATATCTCTTAACTTAGATACTTAGGACAAATCAAATAAATGTTTTATTTTGTGGGACCAGATGGCTAACACCTCACAGACTAAAACACCAGCTGCCAATTTGTTTGTTGGTGTTTGGTTTTAAGTTACTGCACGCACTGGGAGGCAAAGAATAAACTTTTAATTTATGACAAATTTATTATATATTTCACAATTTGAATTTCAGTCAAGTTCACATTGAGTGGAGCAACAACCTGAGGCAAATCCTTGTACTTTTCTCTTAGGAAATATTTTCCTACATGTACTTATGCCACCATTTTGATGTGAAAGATGGAAAGTCATGCTTAAAACAATCCAGTACTCCTTGAGTTCCAAAAATCAGTGCTGGAGGAATAGCTGATTGTGATTTGCTTTTGATGATGGTTTCAGGTTTTTTTCTGTTGCTATCTATTTCCAGCAACTATTCCAGCTGTGCATGCAGTACATTGTAACTATTCTTACACATTCCTCAACTGCGTCTAATGACATAAAAGGCCGAGATTCACCATTATTGCTATATAATGCCATAGTCCAAAGATACTATGGCATAGTCTATGCCAACATCATATCTGAAGAAGTCTCAATATAATTTTTGTGTTCAAGACAAAATATATATATTCTACTTGAACAGAATTTTAAAGTATTATGCAATGGACAGACTGGATGTGGCACATACTAAGCCAATAATTCCAACTGACTCTAAACCCATTTTTTACCAGACCTTGGCACTGAAAGTTTAAGGTATTATTGATATTTGTACTCAGAGCTAGTTTAGATATGGGGGAATAATTCATTCTCATTTAAAAATAATTGAAGTGCCTTTTGCATGGCTTATGTAAAAATTGACTTGTTGGTATACCATACCACTTAAAGTTATTTAATTTTTCTTTATATTTGATAGTGTCTGATAACAGTAACTACAGAACAGCTTGCACAAATGCTGTTTATAATATGATTCTAGTAGGCCACTGATCATGAAAACAGGATATCCACAAAATGGATTCTGTTAATCAGGAATAAACTGATTTGCTGGACTGCACTGCTGGGTAAACCATGTGAGAAAGAAAACCAGTTGTTTGACTTGAGTGTCAAATTTAGAAAACAAAAAAAAGAGTCGGTGTACCCAAAAAAGAATTATTTTTAAAAATTATTTTTCTGTGTACATCATATACTTAAATTCCTTTTAATACATGACAATTAATTCAGGAAAGAAATTAATTAATAATTGGAATATTAAACAGCCCCAGTTCTAAATAAAAATAATAAGAGATTAATGGGATTTATTTCAGGACAAAGAGATCTTAATTTCCTCTTGCCCCAAGAATTATTGTGAATCTGTAGCTGAGGCCTTTGTAGGACAAACCAACTTGTAAAGTAGCTGCACATCAGAAGTTGGTGGCTTGTTACGGTTTTTGGTTTTGGGTGGTTTTTTAGGTTCAGTCACTGTTTTTAGTTTATTCAGGAATGAAACTAAGTCACCAATATTACGTTTGCTTTTTCTCTTCTATTGGGGAGACATAAAAAACTCAGTCCCTTTCAGTTGTGAAGATTAAAATGATCAATAGAAGTCCTACACTGTTAGATTCCTGTAAACCAAAATCATAAATCCAGTGTCGCCTGCTGAAATGGGATCTGGTAAGATGATTCAAGGGAGTTCAATCAGCACATTATACACTGAGTATAATTTCTCATTGTAGACTAGACACAATGCCTATTTTTCAGATTTTAGAATGTACTGAATATATAATTTTATATTATCCCTCAAGCAACGTTTTCAAGAAGATATTAGATCACTTCTATTTCCATCTCCTGATTTTCCTCCTGTTAGCTGCTGGTTTAATCTCAGTTCTGTCTTAGAAGTTAAATTGCTCCCTCCAAATATGGAAAGGCTTTTATTTGGAAGAGCTACTTAATGCCTGTTTATTCTGAAAACAAAAGGATGGCACTAAATGAAAGTGTGCTTGTATATTTGATTCCAACATTGCACAGAGCAGATGAGAAGTGAGACAAGTGAGCAATGTTCAAACATACATACTCTGCTGTCTGAGGGTAGTGGGGTGGATCTGTGTGGACTTACACAGTTAGCGTAAATTACAGCTGATCTGACCCGCAGTCACTTTCATGCCTGTCTGTGGCTTTGTGGTACTGATAAGGAGCTGCTCAACTGTTGTAAGCCCTTGACCTTTCACTTGTCTAAAGTGGTAAGTGTGAATTTGTGACCAGCTATACTTTGGTGCAATTTCCAGAGCACATCAAGATCATGGCAGGAGATGGATGAATTGAAACTGGATAGCGTAAGAGCCAACATTACAGACTGAAATTCTGATATAAGATCCTTGGAGACAGGTTCATCTTTATATTATGCAGCATCAATAGAGTTCAATGTTTGTTATTATAATAAAATTATACCTATGAAGAGGATTTTCATTTCAGATGTTTATATTTTACTCTAAAAGGAGAATTTAACAAAGAGAAATCAAATAAAAACTTATCCTTTCTACAACTTCCTCTGTAGTCAGCAAATTAAAATGGGTAGGAACTTGTGAACGAGAACTTGGCTTTATGTATTTACAAATGTGTAAATGTCTCTGACAATGTCTCTATGACTTTACATTATGAAAACAAATTATCATTATCTCAAAGTAAGCCAATACTAAGAAAGATTCAAATCTCCATACCAATTTTTCAGTGAGATCACAGTTACTATTTTCCACTCCTTGCTACAGATGGATAGAAGGCCACAGGTCAAGAATATTTGAAGATGATACACTAGAAACTTTGCTTCTTTGATCTTGACTTATGGTGGGACTCAGCCATCCCCTCTGTGCCTGCCCTGTTCTGCTGCCATGGGCAGTGGGACAGGCCCTGCCTGACAAGGTCCGTGCTCTCCTGGCCGCAGTACCCTGGTCACTGCTGCACTCTGGCTGCTGGAATTTGGTGTCATTGAAGCTCTAAATCCTCAATCAAATTAATGAATATTTGGTGAGAAAATTTAATTTCTGATTCAGTGGAGCAGTGGCAGTATTTCTTGATAAATTCTAAGGGGGAAAAGAGCCAGTTTTGGGCTCTTCAGTACAAGAGGGACATGGAGCTCCAGGAGTGGATCTGGGGGAGGGTGACTAAGTTGATTATGGGACTGGGAGCACCTGTCTTAGGAGGACAGGCTGAGGGAGCTGGGCCTGTTCAATCTCAAGAAGAGATGGCTGAGATGGGACCCCATCAATGTGTGTAAGTATCTAAGGGGTGGGGGGGGTGCCAAGAGGATGGAGGCAGGCTCTTCTTGGTTGTGCCAAGCAGTAGGACAAGAGGTAACGGCCAGAAACTGATGCACAGGAAGTTCCAGCTGAACATGAGGAAGGACTTGTTTACTGTGCAGGTGACCAAGCACTGGAACAGATTGCCCTCAGAGGGTGTGGAGTCTCCCTCACTGGAGATGTTCCAGAACCGTCTGGACACAATCCTGTGCCATGTGCTCTGGGATGGCCCTGCTCGAGCACGGAGGTTGGACCAGGTGACCCCACTGTGGTCCGTTCCAACCTGACCCATCCTGTGATTCTGTGAAAAAAGTATACACACGAAAAAAGCATTATTGAAGATGGCTTCTGTTCACACATTTTTAATTTGGAAAACAAAATTTGTCAATAAAGCAATTTATGAACTACCACAAGGAGGTATTTTATGCTGTAATATTAAACTACTCTTCTATACATTAAGTGTTCAATATTAATTACTTACATCCTTGCAAAGATAGGTAGAGTTGCTCATTGTACACAAGTTCTGCTGTCACTGCTAGAATTGTGCCCAAGCCATATCCTTGTTTAGCAGTCTTTTGTTTCAAAGACGATAATTAGAACACTACTTATTGCTCCTTAAATCCCACTAATATGGTATCTGAGAGGTAATTAGAGGAAATCAGAAGACAAATTTTCAAAGCGATGCATAAATGTATACTGAAATTAGCCACATAAATAAAGGTCAAGTATGACTCAAACTTAGCAATAGACATTATGTTGCCACTGTATTGAGTTAATTTTATAATGGAGGTTTTTTACAGTTCTAAATGTATATGTTTGATTCCAAAATGAATACTGGAGTGACTGTCAATCACGAGAATATATGAAATGTATAGATCAGACTGACCCAAACAAACAGTCAATGGCTTAGAATCATGAATGTTCGCGAGTATCTTGGACCTATGCAATTGCTTGGACTAATTTACCCATTTATTCACTCTTCTACATTATGTAAAAAGAACACTTGGATGTAAGCTCAGATAGAAGACACTACCTAAAAATTCCCTTCCATATCAACTGAGATTTTATATATCAGAAAGACTGATGAATATGAAAAGCTTAGTTTTGACAACCTGGAAAAAAACAAGGTTAAATGCAACTCCAAATATGGTTTAGCATGGAAGTTTATGACAATTGTAAAAAATATGCTTTTAAAAGAAAAAATACTTAATATTTAATACTGCAAATACGTAGTATGTAGAATTATGCCTGAGGGCTCTTTTGCTATGTTGAGTGGATTTAATTTAATTTTAGAAGGGCTGAAAAAATAGTATATGGTACACACTTTTCCAATCTACCAAGTTTTTGTTATTGTTGTAGAAAAGCAGAAAGGAGGTTGCACAACTAATGAGAAAAACCTCTAAAATAATTTAAATAGAAGCACAGTAATATAATGTCCACCTTGCAAGCAGTATAGCAGAGAGAACTGCTACACTGACAGCAGAAGGCATTTCATTCACACAAATATTTTTACTTACACAAGAGAGAAAATCATTATCATCAAACCTGGTCTTACTGAGGTAACTGTAAAACAAATATTAACTTTTCATTTAACATTATAAACAAATTTTAAATACTTTGCTATATTGGAAATGGAAAAAACCAACCCCCAAACCAAACATACAAGCAAACCAACCAAAACAAAAACCCAAGACCCCTCAATGAAGAAGCTTTGGTGAAGTCATGTTTTGGTTCAAGTTTGTAATTTTTAGTGGTCTAGTACTTAAACTTGCACCAATGTTGTAATGTTATCTCCTTGTGAGTGGAGTATTTAAAAAAAGTCATAGGCTATAGAAAGCTGGAAACAATTTAGTGAATACTTTAAGAATCAGCATTAAAAAAAAAAGTACCTTATTTATACTCTGTAGATTATTGCTTAAACAATAGTATCTTCTATAAATATAAAATGTTATGCTTATGCAAACACAGGAGGTAGATCAGGTCATTTGTCTGGAATATTGAAGCAGTGTAACTCTTCTCAGAGTTGTACTGTTTGCATTCTGCCATGCATATCTACAGACAATCTTAGTAGCTGAACTGAATTACCACCAATGCCTGGTTTCACTGATACTTACTCTATGTAATTCATATGCTGCTAAATACATTCAATAAATATTGGCTGATCACCCAGTTAACGTGCATTTGCTTTGCTTGTGGAACAGAACTGGAAGGATGGGACATACCCAACATGATATTGTGCAATAGAAAATATATAATAGTTTGGAAATACACAAAACTTCGTATGTGCTCATAACAAAATTTGAGGGACTTCATAGAATACAAAGATTTACCAGAGTATTCAGTCAATCCTTTGGAATCTTGTAATATTTAACATATTATATTTGTTTCACTATGAAATTAGATACAGAAGAATATTGATTACCCTCTCTTTTTATCCTAGCATTCTTAACAAGGTAATAGCACCATTTCTCTTCAGCGTGCTTCAAAAGTCAAATATTTTGACACTTCAGAATTTTTTAATTACCTGTTATTATGAAGGTATTAATTAGTTCATTGCTTCATCAAATATAACCATCTATTTGTACAAGCCTAGATAAACATCTAATTCCGTATTCATAAATAAAAGGATTATATATATGTTAGTGAAGTGCTGTATGTAACCTGCTATTGTGTCATGTAACCCTTGGGGCATTTTCCTTTGCGTTCACAGTCACATTTTGATGTAGAAATGAACTGCATATATGATTCAAATGGGCTCCAGGCAGATGCTCAGATTTTTTCTGAAAACACATAAAGGCTTCAGGGAAACATCTTCCTTTGGTGATCATAAAAGCACCACTTGCATTTTTCCATATGGAAGATCCTTAGAATCTTGTTCACAAACATAGGGAGAACTGAGAAGCAAACCTGAGTGGTTCTGGCACCCTAAGGGTTTTGGAGATAATAACTATGAGGAGAAGGCTCTTGTGTACATAGCGATGTGCTACAAATAATAGAAGATATTTTACTATTCTTAAATGTTTGGCAGTCCTCTGCTCTGGGGCTTTACTCTGGTCTGTTATAAAGTTAGATATTAATTTTGGACTTGATAGATATTTCCATAATTGACAATCATCTGTAATTACAAGTTATAAATACTTTGGACAAAGCATTTATTTAGAAACAAAATAATGCATATATATTCACAAAATAATAGTAGTATTAAGTAAGTAAAATAATTAGTAGTAGTAAGGTAATGGATGGTAGCACTTATTAATTTGAAACTTGGTGGTTGTTGGTGGTTTTGTAGCTGCTTTGCTAGAAAATTGTTGCCCTTCACAAAATTATATTAGGAAGTTAATCTTATCATCACATCATAACCACTACTAAATCAAAGCTGGCTGTGTTCATCTAAATTTTCGTGTAAGTGATAGTGATGGTAGGCTAAGGGGTGGGAGAAAGTCCTTTTTAAACCAGCATCCAAAACCATTGGTAAATGGAGCTGCATTCAAATATCTTTTTCCATTCTAGATCCAAGGTCAGTATAAATGGAAGTGACACATTTCTTTATTTGTATGGCTGAAATTCAAACTTTTTTTTTAATTTTGCAGTGTCTCTCCTACATAATTTGGTTATACACAGTCATCTTTTTCTGTGCATCCCCTGGCTTGTTACTTCCAGGGTGGTCTGCATTTCAGATTTGTGATGGGATGTTGCTTTGTTTTCCTTGTTTCCTTTTTCTCCCTCCCCGCTATTCTCTTCAGAGACAGAGAATCCATATATATATTCATGTACTTCAGGTAAGGCATTTTACTTGTCAGTAAATTAATTCTAGTTTAGAGGCCTAATTCAAGTCTTCATTGAGCTTTCTATCATGCTGTGCCCTACGTAGCAAAGCAATTTCAATGCCTGTAAATATGTTTTAGTACCTGCATCCACCACAGGATGCTCAGGACAACCCTTCCCTTGGAACATTACTACTTTTAAGAATTTACTTTCTTTGTCAGACCTTTTATGTGTGTTGTTGAATAATGGCTTTTCTATGCCTCCTAATTCTGTTGCAGCACAAATTCTGCCTTCGGATTTTCTCTCTTAACCTTTTCTCTAGGTGTGCTACATATTTCAATCCTGAACATTATTTCCCCTTGTCTACCCATCTGCTTATTTTAGCTGTTTCTTCCTCTCTGCTGGATTCTGTACAGACTTCCCATCCCCCTGTCCACTCCTTTAAACTCTCCCCCATAGCTCTGTCTATCCTCTCAGTTGGTGCATTTGTGACCCTTCTGTTCAGATGGAACCCGTCCCACCTATATAGGCTCCATCTGTTCGAAAATGTCCCACAAACCTAAAAGGGGACAGAGGAAGTTCTCCTCTACAGAATTGACGTCACTAGGTGGAATTCTCCTGGGGTTCTGGCCCCTGAGCATCGGTAGCATCTACGAACAATAAAAAGGCTTCTTGCTGAAAGGAATTCCTGGGAACAATGTTACTTTACTTACCTATTGCACATATATTTCTCAGGACCTGATCCAAAGTCTAAATCACTGGGGATTTTCCACTGATCCTAGTGGATTTTGGATCAAGCATTCATTCCAGAAATACATGCGTTCAAAGGAAGGGTTTAAAAAATAGCAACTTCTGCCAAGACAAGGGTGTTTAACAACTCCGAAGCAATTCTCTTTACTCAAAAAACTGTGACAACTAAGAAAATAAAATATTACAGAGATACTTCTTTTGGAAACTATCCTTAACAATATTTCTATGTATACTGAGACATAGTAAAATTAAATCTTATGGATATGATGCAACCTTTTGTTGGTGAAGTGATTCTTTTGGTCATTCTCCAAATGTTGCTCAATATCTGCAGTATGTAAAGTATTAAAATCTCCTTCTGATCTGCTTCAAGGGACAAGAAGAGCTGGAAACAGATAAAAGCAAAAAACTCCCTAAAATGGAACCTGCTTTCAGCACTGATAAAATCTGTGATGATTTTTTTCTTTATAGCCTAAGGAGAGAAGTTGTATAAGTCTATTGTGTGAAGCAAATATTTTGCTGTTCAAAATAAATAAGGACTGAAATCTGAAAATTTAAACATGCCAATGAACAAAAGTAAAAATGTGGAGGGAAGACTAAAATTAATTCTTGTCAATTATTACTCAGTTGCTGAGGTGCATTTAAAAATGGTTAAAAGACAAGAACCAGAACTGCTCTATACTTCACTTTTGAATAAGGTTCCTTGCAATTATGGTCTCTCCCAGCTTTTTGCAAGGTACAGTAGCTGCAGCTTTGTTTATCTGGCCCCTACACAATATTGTCAGGATGCATTTCCATTTTCCAAGTGACTGCTGCCACTGTGCCACAATCTGTGCTCATTTCTCGAGCAGCTAAACCCTTTGACACTGTGGTTTTTAATTAAAATTACATTAAACTTAATCAGCCAGAAAGAGGCTGCTGTAGAAGGCAGGTTTGATTGCAACCTGCAAAGGGCGCTGGGGCTGCCAACTCGCTAAAGATGTGCCGGCAGATGCCAAGCTGCTCGTGTGAGCCCCATGGTCACAAAAATGCTATGAGAGGTCAGTTCTGTCTTCACTTTTTTCTAGCACTGTCACCAAACTATAATGCGTGACAACTCTTGATAAAGCTCAAGGAAGAGAAAGAAATACATTGCTAATACAGACAATGTACTCTATTCTTTTCTCAAAGAATTGAGGATCACAGAAGGAAATATTTGAAAAATGTTGTTATTTGGTGAATCCTGCAAATGATAGCCCTGTAGGTCTACTTGCACTTTTAAGTATCACAGTATATGCAAGGGGTTAGGAGATGTGGCCTTGTGATATAAATAGTCCCCCATTCCCTCAAGATTTTTCCTGGAGTGTCTTTTTTTTTGTTGTTCTTGTTTGGCTTTGAAGGGAGTAATAAATGAATGAGCAGGCCTAAGAGTGCTAGATGACAATCTGTTTCTTTGTAGAACTAAGACCAATTTCACTGCACAAATTCACAGTTTTTATCGGAAAATAAATTAATTAATTTGAAATACCATTCATAACATTTTTAGATATTGTTCAACAGCAGCCCAGAGCAACAATAGTTTCTTGTGTTGATCATTTAATGAGAGTTACATATCAGAATATTATTATTTATATTATTTTAATATGTACAAAACTTAAACCAGCTGTCTCTGTTACCCTCTCCTCGCCTCTGCTTCTCCCCTCCACTATGTCCATTGCTTAGATCTCAACAAATGCACAATGAACAGGAAAGTACCCAGTGACAGGATTAAGGAGTCTCTGAAACCTATTCCCCTCTTCTTTAGTTCTAGATTTTATACTCATAATCTAGAGGGTCATGGTGGTTACAACAACCATGTCTCATGTTTGAAACTGTCCAATCTTCAGAGATTGTATTGCTCTTGAAATTCAGTACAGGAAGAGTTAAAAAATGTCCAGGAGCCTTTTGGTGTCTATTATATGTTCTTAGACCCACTAACAAGGCTTCTGAAAGCTCCTGGACAAGATTTTAGTGTTTAACTCTATTTTATATTTCCTTACATAGACTATTTCATCCTTCTACCTACAAGTAGTCATTCAGGAATCACTTGATTTTTGCTGAGAGAATTTGATTCATTTTATGTGTTCAAGGGAACACATTACTGCAATCTCATGATTATACAAACTAACCAGAATGTGATGTTTCACACAGTTTTTCAACAGTGTATGCCTGGAAATGTGTTACAGAAACCTGGAAAATCAGGAACAAATTGGGCAAATTAATGAGAGAAACAGGGAACAGCCAGATAAGAGATGTAATGAAATGAGTCTAGTAGATTTAAAATTAGCAAGGGAAGAGATCTAAAAAGAGAAAGAGAGATCAGGAAGAAAGGTTTCCCAGTAATTGAAGTGGTAGGATAGCAAAGTTATTTTCTTATTATATAATCAGACATATTAACTACAGTGAATGGCAGTTATTGTGTTAAGATCTATTATAAACGATCAGAAAATAAATACTTTTACACTTTCATAAATTAGGAAAACACTAATTAAGGCAATGAAATCAGAATGTTCTAGAAGAAACAGGAATGGTTTTTTTTCAACTGTTCATTCAAAAGAGAAAAGGAGACAAAAAGAACAAGCACTTGCTTGCTAATTACATCTGGTAGAGGAAGCAATAAAATATATCAGAAAAATTACACTCATCTTGTGACACAAAAGCATAAAACAGAAATGATGGAAGTAAGAAACAATTACATCCCTTTTTTCTGTGGGTATAGGGATTTGTGAACAAGATAAAAAATAAACTATGATAGTTCCATCATATTATGTCTCAGGTGACTGGGAAACATTTTCTTCCCCCTTATTCTTGCAATATCCACTGTAATTCCCTCTCCTTTTTTTGCCACATTATGTATACAGTTTTTATTTTTTTGAGTGTTTGTTTTGTGCCTTGGAATTATTCCTGTAACTCCAGCTTTTCTGATCGTTTCCCATTACTATGCTTTAGCCCTGAAATGAAGAGATGAAATGTGGAAAGAACTATAACAGCAAACTTCCCTCTTGATTGTTTGGGTTAAATAGGCATTAGCACCAAACATAAACCAGTTTTACACCCTACTAAATGGTGTTTATTTCATTGTATCAACTAGACTTGGTAATGCATCAAGTGTGCCCAGTTTAGAGCAAGATGCATGGCAAGAAACACTGCTATTCTGCATGTGGAGCTTGGCCAGTTACTTAAAAGGATTACACAGTGGGATCCCCACTGTTAGCAGGGACTGGACCCAGTAGTCAAACATTTCCTTCTAATACAATGTTCTTAACAAGCAAGGATTAAAAAGCAGAAAAAATACACTTTCACATTTTAGGTCATCTTTTAAGCTACTTTCTATGTAATGAAATCCGCAGTAAAGCAGGTGGCAATACTCTTTACTGATCACCCACACATTTATTTGGAATAGTAAGATATATTACTTATTTTTTAAAAAAAGGGTAATTCCAGGAAAAGCAGAACTGATGTCTCCTGGTTTTTCTTTGTGTTTTATCAATAATTAACGCTTCTTTTGTGGCAGGTCTTACTAACTAACATCATCTTTGTGGATTCTCTGGGATCTAATCTTTGTTGAATTTACACTGCAGTCTTTGTCTTGTAGATCATGGCCTACCACACTGCACAGATGCCTTGTTTCAGGCAACTTGCTGAATTTATAGGTTGTCTACCTACCCCACTCCTTGATGTGAGTTTCTGTTAATGAATTGCAAAGTAGTGATGGACAAAGAGCTCTACAGTTAATGCAAGGCATAGTACATACACATAAATTCTGCAGGCCCATGGAATGGCACAAGCCACACTACCCCCAGGAGAAATGGGGGAGTCCAGAATGATGTGTACTACGTGATGGGATAAAGATGGCATACACAGCAAAGGGCAATTTGATATGGGGAATTTCTACCTCTTGTATAATTGGGGAAACCTTAGAGGTGTGATTGAATGAAGGCAAGGGTGATGGACACAAAAAATGATGGCTTCTTAAACTAATGTGTAGAGAACCCTGCCAGGAATGGTTCATGTCTAGACCAAGTTAACCAGTTATCAGGCAGTAGGAGCAAATTAGAATTGAGCCCCTAGGGGTCAAGTGACTACAATCTAATTAAACTTACTATAATTCAAAAACCAAAACCAATTAATACAAATATAAAAAGTATGACTTCCGACTGGCCTGCTCTGATGCCTCATGAAGAGGATCTTGGTGGTACCTGTACACTGGGGAAGGCAGCTCTTGTGCCGGTCTGGAGCTCAGGTATGGAAGACAAACCTAGAATTGGTTCTGTCTAAAGCTTGACAGGAGAATAATTTTATTCCTCCTAGAAAATACCCACCTACCAGTTGCACTAGTTATATTTGAAGTGATGATTCCTCCCTAACCAGAAAAAGTACACTTTAAAGACTAGACTAACACACATATTATTAGCACTCCAAAGACAAGACACACCTTTTTAAGAGGTTACACTTTAAAGGGACATCACACATGGATATAATAATATTATGATATTGTTCATTTGCATTGTTAACATGTCTTCAAGACAACCACTCCAAACAGCTGTATGGCAGGGAATCATGTATCTCATGGACCTGCACTTGTTAAGCAGGCTCTTGTAAGCAAAACAGACAGTGATACACAAGCACAATTATTCTCCTGAGGGGAGATGCCCATTTTTTATTTGGTACCAGCACAGCATTTTGTAGGGGATGGGCACATATCTATATAATGTGGCAACTGACCTGCAGCTGGTGAGAACTTAAGTGTGGATTCCCAGCTGCCACGCTCCTCAGCTGTTACAGGCAGGATAAAACTTCTTATGAGCGTGTATAGAAAGTTGTAACACACCAGAAAAGATCACAGCCAGAAAATTGGGCAATATAGCTCCCCCAAACACTCAAAGTCCAAACTTGTCAACTGTCCACACAGAAGAAAAATTCAGTTTCATGCTGCCTCTTAGTTTGAGTCCAAGAACTCAAGCATAAAAGGCAGCATGAAACTGAACGAGCCTGACATATATGCAGGCGGCACATGACAGAGGAACCTCTCCTAGTACATCACCTGCCAGATTGGCAACTAGTGTTTGTAGGAAGCCTCAGCTCACATTGCAGTCACAGAATGAGATGTTCCAGATGCTGGAAACAATGTGGGTGCACAGAGTCAGCTTGATGAACAGCCTCTTCTAGCCTCAGTTAATGTAGTGTCACATGATCAATAAAGGGATGACTGGTGCTTTGAAAGAAGATTTTTTAAAAGAAAGATTTAAAAGCCTCCCATGGTCTAGAACTGCTGATGTGCACTGCTGTGTAATGCATGAGTATATCTCACAGCATGAGTATATCTCTCTCCTCCCTACAGTTTTAAGTGTCCCTCTTTAAAAGGCAATGCCATATCCATTAATGTACTAGCTCATGATCAAAAGCAACACTCAAAACCTACAATGTCTCATAGTCTTATCTCAGGAGGACTTTTGCCTTCTAGCTCTGTTCTCTGGCCTGAAAAATCAGCACTTGGCTCTTTTAATAGTTCCAGTGGGAAGTGTTACTTTTGATTAAGACTGTGTAACACATTCAACATCCAAGAGTCAACAACATAGCTTCTGAGTTACTGATCTCTAAGTTTATCAGACTTGATGCTAAACCATGAAAAAAAAATGGACACAAATTATGGAATGGCAAATGTAATTTTTCATCCATTAATGCAACAGTGTGAGGTGCCTCAAGGCAACAAAGATGGTTTCCACTGGCCAAATATACATAATTTGTAAGATACCCATAATAAATGAAAGAATTAGTCATCACATTGTAAAATATAGGTAAGTACCTCTGTGCCAGAAAAGACAAAACCTTTGTTAAATAACTACAACTTCCACATGGCTGAGTCTGCCATTGATATATCTTCTGACTGGAACCATATTACACGAGTAACCCCACTAATTTCAGTGAAATCAGGCAAGAGGTGAAGTACTGCATAATGTAAGCACAAAGAAGATTCCAGCATTTACTAAACTAGAAGGGCAGTAATAACCTCCCATAATGGACAATTTCACTTGAAACATCTTTGAAGACAATAGAAGTGGAGTCCGGACTGTCTTTTTCTGCACACATAAATTGATACAGAACTTAACATCTTTTTACTACAGAAAAACACTGATTTAGAAGACGTCATCTTAACAACAGAAATATTCTGCCTGGAAATTAAATAAAAGATGCCACAGAAAAAAAAAGTAAAGAAAACATATCTTACAGAACTGGATATAGAACATATCTTACAGAACTGCCTCCTTTTATGAAGTGTAACTTACTGCTCATAAATTCACTTGACATAATAGCTTTGATATTTTTCAGTGAAATTTAGTAATGTTCACGGCCTGAGAATAAGTGCAGGGAGGAACTAAGCTGAAGATAACTCAGCACATTCACTCTTCAGAAACTATCTACAGAAAACAGTAAAAATCCAATAAAACAAATTAAAAAAACCCAACTCAATTCCAAAGCAAAATTACTTAGATTATATTTTTCACTTTACATTGTTCTATTTTCATTCCTGACTGCTCTTTTGCTTTACAATTTTCATGTGTTTTTACACCACTGTAGCGATGCACTTTAAATTTTGTGTTTAACCTCTTGCAAGTCTAGAGACGTCTTTCCATCCAATAAAGGAACACACATAGGACTTATCTGGACCTATGACTCTACTAGATACATCACCACTGATTAGGACACATAAGGGTCTATCACACCAGGAGTGTCCCTGGCAGCACTGGGTCATTGCACTCAAGGGGTTAACTGATGGCATTTAATATACTTGTCTGGGGGCAGAGGTTCAAGGCTGGAAAATACTTCCCCTCGTATTACCATTTGGTCAATTAGCAACCTTTAGGCCAGAGCTATGTGTTCATATTCTCTTGTAATCCTGTCAGGACTCCTTATGCATTCACCAGTAATGGAGTCCTGTGACTAAAACCTTTCCTGGCCAGGGTAGCTGAAAGACCAGCTTCTGATTCCTCACAGAAACTCTCCTATAGGCAATAAAACAGCAGTTATATCACAACTGCTCAAATGGCAAATGTGAAGTGACTGCTCCAGTATAAGATGCTGCCTGAAAAAAAGGAGATGGGGTAGCTCATTTGACAGAGCTGTTCACACTTTTTCTGCACAGCTGAGAGACATTAGCTTGATTTCCCAAGATCGGTGTGTTTTCCAGCGTGGCAAGTTAGAAAACCCAGCAGCCTCACAGATAAGCTGGGTCTGATCATACATGTTTCAAAGCTCAGGCACCAAAACCCATCTCAACAGAAAAAACAACTCACAGAAAGCTGAATATTTTCACAAGGTCAATAGTTCAAATGAAGCAAAAAGAAAAAGAAAAAAGGCTTTAGTGACCTGACTCTAGACCATCTTTCCCACAATGGTACCTCATGTAGCTCACAATTCCATACTTTTTTTGTAGATCTTTGGGGAAAATTTGCCTGTTTTAGTCAAAAAGAACAAATTGTCTATGTTCACACAGACTGGACATGACTGGTAACAACTATCCAGTTCAGTGGATTTGGGAATTAGGCAAAGCAGGACACAGTTGGGGCTAAACAAGGAAACAAGAGAGGTTTTTTTTAGTTTTCATTGCTGTCTGAAACCAAACGTCTGTATTTTATACTGAATGAGTCAGGCAGACTCATAATCAGCACTGCTGGTTATCCATTCACCTTGCTCAGAGTAATCATTACTTCTAAAATATCAAATAAATTTTTGGATGGCTAAGTATAGATTGAGATTTTTGTCTTGCGTAGCCATTTCTTTAAACTTGCAGAAAAAATAAATTTTACCAACCTCGTTCTATCACAGTCACTGATAATCAACATTCCTGTAGAAAAAGATATGTAAAACATTATATTTTTTGGTAGCATCAGAACTATTTTAAAATGTGTGCTGTATTACAATACAGTTACTCAGTGTATTATATGGAATTTTAATAGCTCCACCTCTGTCAAAGAGAGTAAAAGCAGCAGAGACTATTTGACTAGAAAAGATGGAAATCTGTTGATTCGAACAGATTTTGGAATGTCAAAATTTGCAAACCTCCTCTTTTGACTCATGGTATGTACTGAAGGGCCAATCTAAGTTATGCTTCTGTTGCCCCTGAAATAAATGATAGTGGGACACTATCATCATTAGAGCTTAATTATTATATGGATAAAAATAGAGCAAAAATATAATAAATACAGTATTTTTACCTACCCTAGGTAGCTCTGATATCAGTATATCCCAGTTACTGGGGTTTTTTTTCAAAATTAATATAAATAATTTCAATTCTATTGGTTACAGGGGATCTTGTAATCTCATTTATCTCATGGCAGAAAAAGAATGGAGAAAACAGAAATGAAAGCAAACAGAATAAAGTGGCAGTACCTTCTAATTGCAAACACCCCTCTTCATCTCCATCCATGCTTCTAGTTTTATGTTGCTTTAACTACAGTAAGTACCATCTAATTTTCTAATATCCAAACTTTGCTATAATATAAAGGTGTATTTGTTTTAAACTACTAGGCATACCTCTCATTTTAGTTATAATGCCAAAACAGAAATTCTACAAGAAAAAAAAAATCAAGTTAATACAAGACAGAGGTAGATCACAGCCATGCAGATTTATGCCTTAGTATGCTCAATAAAATTAAAGAGACTGTGCAGGTATAATGTTCCTCTTTACTAGAAAATAAGAGACAAAGCAACCAGCAGAAAAGCTTTTTCCTGTCTCCGGAAGTTGCAGACAACATATTTTTCTGAAAAGCATTTCCCTTTTTTTCTGCTGAGATACACTTGATTCCAAATACTCAGTATATTTATAAAATGATACAGTGCCTCCACCAAAATGTCAAGATTGGTCAATTCTAATTCAGGATGCCCCACCGTTTTACTCATATTTGTTTCAATCTCCATTAGACACAATTGATGATAACTGATCCCTGATAATTTCAATTTAGACTTTGAAAACCTGACTCCTTAATTCAATTAAAATACATTACCCATTATGTTCTACATTAGTTTACAAGCAAGACATATTTTTGAGGCAGAATTTCCTCAAAATTCCTCACCAACAAGTCTTCCAAACTTTTTCAAAGGAAAACAGAAGGTGATTAAATGCAAAAATTGGATATCTTACTGAAATGGTCTAAAAGGTGGGTATGCAACATGTGCAACAAACCTCCATAAAGAGTCAATATGAGACTCATACTTTGATACATTTCAGGTGCCTGTTTAAAATTCGTGTTTGTCATGGTGAGAAATTCTGTGGTGAATGTTGAGACAAAAATCAGAATAACAGCGGTGATCACAGCTGGGAGTAAGCTTGAAAAAGAAGCAAAAATGAACAATCCACTCTCTAAATCGATACCACTGATAATGTAGACCTATACTTTTTTCATCTTTACTGAAAGCTTGGAGCATGCTGACCTAGGTCTGAACCCACTGCCATGCCATCTATATGTATCATGTGCTCTGAAAACTAATTGGTTGATGGACTTACGCATGGAGGCGTGAAAAACTTTCTAATGCTCAGTCACAGCAGGATAAGACCAGAAGAAGACATTAACAGGGACTGAGGAGGAAGATGACATGGTAACAAGAATGAAGAAATACATGTCCTTGTAGACAAAAAAGATGAGGGAGATTAAGTAAGCAAGAACCATTTTTCCTTTTTCACTGTTAAGAAACAATCTCCACAGATATTTTGCTAACTTTTGCCAAAACCAGGCTCTATTTTTTTTTATTTATTACATGTAATAGAGAACACAGTAATAGTTCCATGTGATAGAGATGAATGCAGTATAAATGCCTAAAGTGTAGTCACTTTTTCTCTCATATTGTGTTCAAATTTTCTTTTAGAACAGCTAAAGATGGAAGAGAGATTTTTGCTGTTGTTTTCAAGAACCAACAGCATTTTTTTACCACGATTTTCACTTTTAACAGCAATAACTTTACTAAATTCCATTTGCTGTAATTTGATTTCAGCACGTGCCCAAAATCTCTCCAAAATATCTTTTTGTTAAGATTTTACATCTATTACACAGTCTGCAGCTCTTACTGCTACTTCTTCCATTACTCGAGTTCCTCTTATTCAGCTGGGGTATTAGGTTAAAGACTAAGTGGAACACCTCTGTAGTTAATCCATTAAAGAATGAGAAGCATTTTATAAATATTTCTATTGTAAAGAAATCACTGTCTGTACAACTGCGTAATTCATGACTTGCATTCTACAGGCTTGGTATGTAGTTTGGCAAGCTAATGCAAACTTTTTGCCTACCAGACCTTTGAACATTATCTTCAGCTGGGTAGGTGACTTCTCCATCCTGCTAAACCATGACCTGCTCCCCAAAATTGCACTAACCATGTGGTTGTTAAGACTGCTATAGCAATATTATAAACCATGCATGACATCGACAGTACAAAATACTGCAACATTTCTTCCCAGTTAACGTATACCAGGTGCATAAAACCTATTCGCCACACCTTTTTCTGGTTTGCCGCTGAATATCAAAAGTTAGGGCATTCACTTGCTCACACAAGGATTATCAATATGAAAGATGACCTAATGCCCACACATGAAGATGACAATTGATGACAATTTTCTGCTTGGCTCAGTGGAGCTTTCAACAATCAGGACTATCTTATCTGTACAGAAGATGCAGATTATGAAGTGCTTCTTCATTTCAGCACTTCTTGAGGAACTACAGACCATCACAAACCTCATGTCTGCCTATTCAAGCTAGAGTAGATACTCCTGAGCTTCCTAATATAACCTTCTCAAAATAAAGGCACTTTACTGAACACACCACTGTCTCTCCGGAGTCCAAGAACAAACACAACAGACATTACTCAGCTTAACACACTGATGGAAGGCACAGGGATAAAATGGTAAAACCTAAGGAGAAGAGAATACTTCAGTACAGATATAATTGACTGGAAGAGCATCAGCATTGCAAAATGTAAGTGTGAAGTACTACCTGTCATTGAAATTAAAAGCACTCATAGTTTGCATACTGAACCATGGCTAATACCCCTATACACTACTTCTGCAAAACAAATGTGAAGTACCTTGGCAACTATTAAAATAATTAAAATAAATGAAAATAAATTAAAATTAATTTATATTAAAAAACAAGTGAGAAATATGAGCTAGAAGATGCTACAAAATCTAAAAAATAGGTCAGTAAGAATGACATTTATTAGTGTTTTCTGAGGAATTCCAAAGTCTCCTGTAAGAATAGTGGATATGAAGCCATTGCAGTACTGAATATGGACAGCACAAACCAGAAAACTCCAAACGGGCAGCAGTGTTTGCACATATGGCAGGAATATGGGAGAAATAGGGAGGGCTCCTACTTCCACCTTAAATTTTTCTTGCTAAGATAAATGCCATTACTTTTACATTTTGATAAACTGGAATGTTGAGTCCATTAGATCATTGTATATACCTAACTGATTTAACCTTGAGGTGGGCTGCAGGACTGAAAATCCTTAACTACAACATGCACCAGCACAGAGGAGAATGTTCACCCAGGCTTAGGATGGATCACCTTGCATGGTGCAGCAGTGGATTCTGAGACTTTAAGAAATATCCACCCAGATTCCCCTACAATGGACAATGGAGATTGCAGCAATATAAAAAAGGAGGGGAAACATTATGTTCTTAAAAAATCAGAGGTGCTAGGAGAAAATCTTCCTCAGATACAATTGATAAATTGGCTGGTTAATACCCACAAACCTCACACTTCAGAAGACAGGCACCCAAACGGGTAGGGCAGGAGCAATGTCAAAAGATTTCCCACTGCTTCAACCATTTCCAGCTTGTAACATGGTGTTTGGTTGGGTTTTGGTTGGTTTCATTGGGTTTTTTTTAGCATCAGAGTTCTGCTGGCAGCCATTTCAACAGCTTGTCTTTGGCTGTGAGAAAGACAATTTCTCTTTCCATGGGATCAAAAGATATAAAAATAACAACCAAACATACTGTGAAAATACAGCTAACACACTATGTAACATCAAACATACTGTAAAATAGAGCATTATTAAATAAAAAAAAAACCCAAACCTGATCCCCAGAATGCTGGGGATCCTTCCCCTGTGTGAAGGAGGAGTTCCTTTTGAATTTTTGTAGCTAAGATCAATACTAGAGTAAGATATTCTCCCAAAGAAGGGGAAAAACAAAATATTTACACAGAGCATATAAATCCTCAATAAGATTTTCCCTTATTTTGTTGAATGAGAAGGAGTTTGCTAAGCTTTTTTTTTTTTGTGAGTGGGTGAAATGCATTTCAATATTTCTATCATCATTTTTATTAGCTCCAGAATAAGTTATAAGAAGATATTTTATTTATTGTTTCTCTTTGCAGTGCTGCCACGAGATAGGAATTACATTTCTTTTCACCCAACTACTTCAGTATTGTCATTTTAAAAGAAATGTGGTATTCTGGATACAAAAATTCTGCTAGCAAGGATTTTCTTGCTATTTTCTAAGCCCGTGAGAGACTTTTCTCTCTCACAGAAGAGGTAGCAGAGTTATGTAAACAACCAAGCGCCTGCAGCCTTGAAAAGTCTTGTTTATAGTACAGTAGAAAAATATTTTGAGAATGGATGTTTTAGGATTTTAGCCAATCACCCCCAAGGGGTGGCTGATCCTTGTCCAATTGGACTATGAAGACAAAAGTCTATAAAAGAGTTTTTAAAATAATTAAATAAATCAATCTTGCTGCACAATTCCTGCCTGCTGGATCTTCTCTCCTCCTCCCTATGGCTGCGGGACACGGTGATATACCCTAGGGTTGCAGTAATATGGTACCACCATCTAAACCCAGTGTGCAGTACCTTAATTTCACAAGATCAGACATAGCTTTCCAAACTAGCAAATATATCTAAGGTACCAATATCTGTGTAATTTGATATGCTGACACATTTTTTCCTGTCTCATTTCAGTAACTCATTGCCATAGGCTACAAACAACTCTCACTCCCTGAAATTTCATACATAATTAATACATGGTAAATTTTAAAAGAGGAAGTTCCTCAGACCCCTTGAATAGGGCACTTCTTTCACTTTCTGTCCTATAGTGCTGGCTAACGTTGATGCAAATCCTATTTTCAAAGTAGCCATATTTGGATGGTCAGTGAAAATCTCCTACACTACAATGATATTCTCAAACCTTTGGTTGAATATACATAAACATAAAAGCTCAGCTAAATATGTTAGCCTAAGTAGTGATTCACTGACTGCAAGTGCAGCTTACGTAGTGTATAAATGTACATATGCTTTTGGCCCTATAATGTTCGTAAGCCTGTGCATAAACAATTAAAAAATCTAATCTATATATTTTTGTATGTATTTTTAGTATTTGTAGACAAATACAGTACTACATACTTCAAAGATATATTTTCATTATGAAGTGCTATACCTAAGAACTGTGACTCCTGGAGTCTTCAAGCCAAATGCCATTCAGGAAACAGTTTTGGTCCCCCTGGTTCCTGTGTTCACTTACCACGAGAGCTGTGTAGCTATCCATATGGTACCTCTGGTACAACACCATGTGTACACAGATACAGTTTGCTTCCACAAATGATGTTTGCTCACATAACTATTTGCAGATTTAGCTGCACAGTCAGTTAAAAGAAGTAGAGCAGTCCCAGGTCTGAATACCTTATCTCAATCAACTTCTCTGAGATGCGGAGACTCAACTGCAATGATGACTGAAGCCTTGCAGTACAGGTGGAAAGACACCTGCACAGCCTTCCTCTTTGTTTCATTTTGCCACTCAGCCTTGTTCCCTCATTTTTTATTTCCTGTTCCTATTTTAGCCATTAATCTGAATGCAGGTAAAGCAGTATTTATTGCAGTCCTTTAACAGCAACTAAAATGTGAAACACAGATCTAAAGATTCGGCTTACATTAGATTGTGCAATAAACCTGCAAGTGTCTTACCAGATAGATGCTAATAATATTATATAGGCTATACAATTTAGATCCTTTTAGTAAGAAAGACTAGAATGAAGCAGACTCATCTCTAAATGTAATTTTATAATCATAACACACAATACACTTAGATTTTCTTTATGCCTGGACACAATCTGTTTCAGTGTATCATTGTAAATCTGTTGCACCACCCAGAAAAAGGCAGCTAATAATCTTACATCTTTTTGATGCATTTTATGAGCATGTCTATGTGCTCTTGGTTGCCAGGTTTAAGCTCCCAAAGACAAATGGCTAAAGCCAGTTGTGTCCTCACTGTCGTCCCACATTCACTCACAACTGATGCCCATTGCATTCAACTCACTTTAAGAGGCTTGCTGGGCTCATTTGCTTTTGCACTCAGCAATGAGAGGCCTTTTCAGCACTAAACATGAAGTGATTCTTTTGCATTTCACACATCTTACCATCTCCCAGCACACTCCATGAGAACCTCACTGGCTCAGTCAGGACTGAACTCCCTGCACAAGCAAACTGCATGAACATTTATGAGCTGATGAAGTCTGAGATTAAGTGGCTCCCCTACCTTGCAGTCAACACACCTGAAGTTACAAGACACAAAATTTCTTTGCTCATTACTCTTGTCTTGAGATGATGCCTAAGCATAGTCCCAGCAAGGACACTACTAGATTTGTCTAGATCTAGGCAGACTCCTGAGAGTTGCATGATAGCCCTCAGAGGGCCTATGACAGATTTACTGATCTGCCCTTTGAAGTCTTAAGAGAACTGCAAAGGTCTGGGCAACTCATCTATATGTTCTGCATTTCCAGCTGAAGCCTTCCTGTTGGGAGCCAGTTTTGCATCAAGGAAGAGACTGAATGTGAGCCAACAGTGGGTATTTACGGGATCTGAAATCAAATATGTGAGCTTGCTATCTGCATTACCACGAGAGCACAAAGTGCAGTACTAACCACAGTCTAGTTCTTAGTCTCAGAGAACTTCTTTTTGTTTCCACAATTGTGTTCTATTAACTAGGCAGGCTACAGCTAAGAATCAAACCAAGCTTCCAGCAAGGCCACTTTTGTCACTCATTCACTCAACCCCATATCAGAATCATAGAATCACAAAATAGTCTGAGTTGGAAGGGACCCAGAATGATCATTGAGTCCAACTCTTAAGTGAATGGCCTATACCATCATTTTTCCTTGTGAACAAATTGAAGAAATAGGCATTCTGATTTAAAAAACAGCTTCAGTATACATTTTAATATCATATATCCTGCACATTTTCACATATTTTTACAGAAGTGAAATATTTTGGGAAATTATTCATTTTCTGTGATCAATTTTTTCTCTGCAGACATATATCTGATATGTTCTATTATGTTTTTAGAAGCCCATTTCCAGTTACAGAACCCTTGCCTTGCTGTTTTCATTAAAGAAAAAAAGCTATTTTTCTGCATTGAGCTAGCTAAACTTGCCCTGGTTTTGACCTGGGTAAATATGACAATTTATAGTCCAGCTTGCTTATATGAAAGATTAATAAAAAGAAAATTTTTCCCTTCCTATAATAAAATGTTTAGTCTCTAATAATTTATCTTCTGTCTGGACTGTCTAATAACAGAAGGCCACTTTGTGGCCACATAATCTGTATATTGTAGGAAATTCCTTCTGTAGTAGGGAACATCGGCCAGTAACTCCTCAACCATCTGCCCCGCATTTACATTAAGCAGAGAAAGACGTCAGAGAGATTCCAGCACTCCTGACATGGGCAGATGTGATGGCAAAGCAGTAACTGGGCTCCTTTGCAGCACAGCAGCTTTTACAGACCTTTCTTTCCCACTTGGTAGAAACCAGACCAAAAGGCTGCTTATGCTGGGTTCTGCCATTCTACACCAACTCCAGCTGACATTTAGATACAGGGGAGAAGGGAGGGCTGTATCACAAGTTTGAAATTTGTGTGACAAGCGTACAAATACACTGATCGCTGACACCATGTTCCATCTGTGTATTCATTATTACATCTAGCCAGATATTTATTTCAAGATACTTGATGTATCAAATACACCATTTGAGTCTATGAAGTCTGTGGTTTGTGGGAATGGTGGTTATTTAGCTAATTGAACTCAAAGACATGTGAGAAAACTGTGCAAAATGTCAATAAGAGAGCATTTATATAAATTTTCTCTGCTACAATCAGTAATTATTTTTCTTAAAATGTGATAAAGAAAATTCAAGTGTCCTCTGAAGAGTTACAGTGTTATTCAGAGACCAAACTCAATCTTTAATGTGTGAAACAGAAGGATTATAATTTTGCTTTTAAAGCAAGCATCAACAGAATTTAATAATGGAATTACGTCTGATGCTTCACTGATACTGAGTGCGCCTTGTGAAGCAAAATAAAAGACTGTCTCACAAGTAAACAACACTATTATCTCTCTAGCTTGAATCTAGCACAAAAAACCCTCTTACCATCTCTTCTGCAGCAGTAGCTGGTTTATTAATCTTTATGCAGAACATGTTATCATAATATCTAGACTATCAAAAACTCCTAAAACAGTGATCGTTGAGGAAAATCCCTGACCAAAAAAGAAAATCATTGGTATAAAGGAAGCCACCCAACATATTAGCTCAGCTTCACTACTCAGTAAGTCAAATTGTAAATCCTAATAATAAAACGGAATTATTGCAGGACATCTACCAAACCATTTGGAAGTATCCTGCTATATTTTTTCATCATTCACACATGATATCTAGGAAATGCTGCAGCAAGTGACATAAAATGGCCAATGGCTACCAGCCACACATGTAACCTGCTGTGAAAAGTTAGAGCCAAAAAATTACTCTCCCGTGTGTAGGACACCTGTGGGTGAATCCTCTATCACACTAAAAGCTGCTAGCTGGCAATCAAGTTCAAACACCTGATCACTAGATACATGTGTATTTTCTTTGTCCATCTGCAGCACAGGCCATGTGCCAGAAGTGTGACTAAAAGTAAGAAAGAAGCAGTGTAGTGTACCACATGTTTAAGAAACAGCTAATAAATGTGCACTAAATATTTACTACTTTTTAAATTCACAATCAGAATGCTCCAAAGGAAGTATAAACATCAGATTTTTAGCCATGGGATTTACAAGCTGTTGTTGTTGTTGTTGTTATTATATTTCGGAGACTACTGATGTTGTAATGTAATCTTTTCTCAAAACCCTTAAAATTTCATATTAAGAGAAACTTCTGAAAAAAACCACTAAGTTAAATCAAATAATTTCCCAACTGATTTCATTAGTTTGTCAGAACACGTTAAAAATCAGATCACTGGTACTAAATGCAAACTTCCTGGTACACATGGGTGAAAGGAGGTATAATGCATGATGGGATAAAGAACTGTAAGTCTTGTTAAAAACCAAGATTAATCTAAACCTCACTGAAGCTAATGGGACTTTCCATTAACTTCTACAGTCTTTGGATCAGGTCCTATAGTTTATTTTTCTCTGTCCTTTTATCTTCTCTCCCTTTCAGATTTGTTTTTCTCCTTTATGTGTTACAAGAGCAGCACTGAGAGCTGAAATGGACAATGCTTAGCTGGCAGTCATTCTCTGGTAATTAGACCGAGCCTCAAACACCTGACCTGCACATCTATGGATATCAAGCACGTCTGAGTGCCCAATTACCCAGGAGTATTAAGAAATAGGTTTGGAGGATGGGCAAATGATTTGATTCTTAAACTCTTCTGTAGTTGATGCTGTGCATGCTTCTTCTTTAGCACAGACTAGAAGACCCAAAGAGAGACTGGAGGTCAAACCCTGTCTGAACCATCATATGCTGTGAACAATTTCTTCATACTGTTTAGGATCTTTGACCTTTAGAAAGTCTACAGCATTCATAATTATATCTAAAGCAGCTTTGACGGTGTCTTCCTCTATAATGGATTCACAGACGTGAATAATACTCCTTAATTTTCAAGTATATCTTTTTCAAATTAATATTTCAAAGAGAGAAACCCTTATCTTGTTAAGAAGAAGAGTTTTAGGGTAGTAGCTCTTCCATAGGATGATACAGTTAGGTGGCCTCTCTTGTTAAAAATGTTCTAGTACCCATCTAATGCCCACTTATTTATGGATTTTAGACTAAAAGCCCTTTTTTGCCAGTTTTCTTCACAAGCACTTATCTCAGCATCCTCATTAGACGGTTTTTCTCTTTTCTTTTTTTTCAAGGCCTATCCATGCCCTTGGTACTTTCTTTTGTTCCATTCTGCAAAAGGAATGGCTTTAAAGGATCTCTCTCTACCAGTTTCAACTTTTTTTCCTTTGTAATTAGCCTTATTTGAGGAGCAGAAAAGTAGAAGACCAGAGAGAAATAATAATAATAAAACCCCCTGGTGAACAAAGCAGATGATGTTCTTTACTTCAATCATATGCTGTATAGCCTGAGTCAAAGAACTTGCACATCTTTTTTTTTTTTTAAATCTGACTCATACAGTACATGCAAGCCAGCTGAGAGACAATTTTGAAGCTAAAGAACAGGAATGTTTTATTCAGCTGGTTATTGTTATTGCCAAGAGCTTATTTAAAAGTTATAATTAAAGAAACCTTTCGCAGATAGTAATTTGAAAAGGAAAGATATGTTTGCCATCATCTGCTGAGAAAGAATATATTGATAATGTTAATACACAAGTGTGTGAATAAGAAAGAATATATTTATTATATTAATTGGCAAGTGTATGAATCTGAAAAATAAGCAGTGAAATAATATATTGGAACTAAAATGGAACCTGAATATGAATTAGTGTAGAATAAAGTCTAGAACTACTAATATTGTAGCTAACTCTGGTGTCAGACTTTATTCAAATAATCAGGGAGGTAAATTTCTTTGCTAATTCTCTTTCAATCTGAAAAAGATACCCAATACATATTGGCAGTCCTGACAAATCTTTAGACTCTAGAAGGTATTTCAGCATAGACAACACTGGTGGAAATACAGAAATCTGAATTTTTAGTGATTTTGAAACTCACTTGTGAGTGGTTCAGAAGCCAAGAAAAAGAAAAAACGGGTCCATTTACTAATAAACGGAATGAATTTTATTCTAACTTTTTTCAAACTTTTCTTTAAAAAAACCCAAAAATATTTGTACCTTGAATATCAGATACTGACTTCCTAGATTTTGTTTGCATTTTTTAGTCTTTTTTTTCCTTCTTGGTATGCAGTTCTTGCATGACTAGATATCTAAATGAATGAACATTTACCATGTGGAACAAAAGCCCATTTGAATTTTTAAAAAGCAGAGCTCTCCCCTAAAAGTACTTCCAAGCATTTCCACTAAGAAGGAAAGATTCAGAAATTAAGACTTCCACTATTGGAAGTCCACAGCTGTGAAATCATTAGCCTTTTCTAAAAAAAAAAAAAAAAAAAAATCTGTGAATTATGTATTTTTATTATTTATATCACTTTGAAAAGTACATAAAATTTATCATGACGGCTACCAATAATTCAGTTAGCTTTTGTCTATTTTAAGATGACTAAATTTGTGTCTTGTGTTGACAATCTTGATTTTATGTTGAGCCTAAAATAAGTTCACCCAAGCTAACAGTAATTTCCACAAATGTTATAAGATTATCTAATATTTACTATAAAAGAAGCAACATACATGCAAAGCCTTGATCTTTTAATTTTTGTTTATATGTCTAACTTCTAATAATTTTAGAATTATTCAAGTTAAGCTAATTTTGATGGGTACCCAGTTCAGTTAAATATTTCTACTTCTGTGAATTTTACTCACACTAAAAGATCTTTTTGAATCTGCAAAAGTGAATCGAAAGAGTCATTCCAGTAAGATGGTTGCCATTTGCTATGCTGCTTGTGTCAGAACAACCACCCACCATTTTTGCCACTCATTCTTTTTTAGTTCTAGACAGAAGCATAGTAATATAGTAGTACAGAAAATAGCATTATATATTATTTCAGGATGATCACTATATGCTATGGAACCTTAATAAATACGGTCTGAATTTTGGACAGAAAGTTCAGGCATTTGTTATCTAAATAGGATCACTCTTCCCCATTTTGCATATCATGAACCCAGTCAATCTACTGACATTCTGTACAACAAGATGCGTAGGTTCACACTTGCAAAATCGGAGACAATTCATCAGTTTGCTGATGCTAAAACCTGCAAGTCTGAAGGGGTTAAATCTCTCATTATTTTATCTCTGTACCTACTCAGATATTTTCCTGTGGTGTCTGATCATTTACAAAATTGTCTCAGATAATGCAAATACATTATGCAATCCATGCTCACAACAGAACCATCAAAGTTAGTTTGTGGCCTGCATTGTTTAAAGAATTACATCTGTTTCTGCTAGTATGCTTAAGATAGTCAGATGTACTATATTTTATCAGGTAAAGGACTCTTTCTTGGAAAGGGAAGTTTACTTCTACTTTTGATTTCATATTTTGTATGCTTCCTTTTATATTTTGAGTTACAAGCTAACATTTTTAATTGATCCTCTAGCTGAACCCAGCTATGGCCTCAATATGCACAGGAAAGGCAGATGAGCATCACAGACTTTGCAAAATCTATAAATGTGCAAACACTTGTGGTGCTTCACCTGCATGAAGTTTGGCACAGAAAACATCTGTGGGAAAATTAGAAACTGACTCTTGCTCAGACCTAGGGAAAGTGAAGAGACTTATGGAAGAGACTTGTATTTCCTTAATAATGCCAACCTGACATACTGAGAAGAATATAGAATGAATGAGGTTATTTTAACTGCATCCTGATAGAATACGCATCATTTGATGCAACAAATCTTTTCAAAATCTTTTCAAAATCAAATTTTCAAAACAATTAAGTTTGATTTAGTAGGATGTTGCATAGATTAAATATCTTGGTTATGAAGTATTTTTTTTTCCTTTTCATTCGTAGGAAACTTACCTACCTATTAGTGGTAATTTACTCTGTCTGGCAGGAGGTATTTTAAGTGAATATTTCATACAGAAAATTACTCCTCCCTATGTTTTAAAGAAATCAAACAGAAATTAAACTCTGAGAGGCAGTTTTCTCAATTTAAACTTGTACCTACACTCTCAATCTATTCCTTGGCCAGCCTGTATTTGTGCTCGGGACTGCCGTGACTCAAGTGCACCTGGCATTGTGGAACTTCATGACGTTGCATGGGCCCACCTCTCAAGCCTGTCAAAATCCCTCTGGATGGCATTCCTTCCCTCCAGTGTGTTGCCTTCACCAAACAGCTTCATGCTGTCAGCAAACTTGCTGAGAGTGCACTCAATGCCACTGACAATGTTGCCGAAAAGATGTTAGACAGAGCTGCCAGTACAGATGCCTGAGGATCACCATTCATCACTGGGCTCCACTTCAAGCCATTGACCACGACAATTCAAATGTGACCATCCCACTGATTTCTTATCCACTGCATGGTCCATCCATCAAATCCATGTCTCTCCAGTTTAGTGACAAGGATGTCATGCAGGAAAGTGTCAAACACTTGTCAAATGCATCCCACTTTGAGCAGGAGGCTGGAGTAGGCAACCTCCATAGGTTCCTTCCAAACAACTTTTCTACCACCCCGTGACTAAACTGAATGAATCAATACTTTAATTAGGGACATTCAACTTTTGACTTTGTTACTCATTCACAAAAGAGAGATGTTACTTAAACCCCCTATTTTTCATAAAATCTTCCTTAAAATACTGAAAGCAGAAGCATCTAATCTGAATGCCATTCATACAGAATGACTATCTTTTGTTTCATGGCCAAATACTCGTACAGACCAGCCTACACCCTTCATTATGGGTTTTCATGCTCAGCAGAGAAAGAAATCTGCTCTGTGTTGACAAACCTGAGGACTGTAGAATTGCTCCAATCCTGCTGTGCAGAACTTGTTCTTTTGTGAAAATGCATTTATATACAGATCACAAGTGTTGTGAGTCTAGCATGTTGTCAGCTCAGTTAAAATGGTATCCCCAAATCAGAAGATTTGGAAGAAAACAGATGCGGCAGAATCAGAAATACAATGACTGGTAACACACAGATCTTAAAAGTCTCTATGTTACTCAGGACTGATGTCAGACTCCTGCTGCTAATGCTAGTGGAGCCTGGGCCTTCTCTCTAATCCTGTTCATGAACTGATGAAATGTCCTCTTTAAACCAATCCTGTTTGCTCTCTCCATGGTGATTTTAAAGAGGTTATTCCAAGGCTCATTCCTCTTAAACTTAAAAATGTTTTAATTTTCAATTATATGCATGCCCAGATTAAATCTCGTTTCTTGTGCCAACTCAGACCTACCTGCTACCTGCTACCAGGGGTTGAGTACTGGTAAGAAATTTTTTTCTTGATAGAAAATGAAAGCAAATTTACTTTTGTTTGCAAATAAACAAGAAGTGTTTTGCCATGAGTTCAAAAAGCCAAAACCAAATTCTTTGTGCTTTGTTCAGGACTTCTTTTTTTTTAGATTTAGTATGGAAAACAAGACTCTGGTGAACCACAGAACAGCAGGGAAAAATAAAGTAAAAGAGAAAAGAAAGAGAGAGGAAGGAATTCGGAAGGAAGGAAGGAATTCGGAAGGAATTCGGAAGGAATTCGGAAGGAAGGAAGGAAGGAAGGAAGGAAGGAAGGAAGGAAGGAAGGAAGGAAGGAAGGAAGGAAGGAAGGAAGGAAGGAATTAGGAAGGAAGGAAGGAAAAGAAAGAGAAAAAGAAAGGGGAGGTGAGGCGAGGGTGAGGCGAGGCGAGGCGAGGCAAGGCAAGGCAAGGCAAGGCAAGGCAAGGCAAGGCAAGGCAAGGCAAGGCAAGGAAAGGAAAGGAAAGGAAAGGAAAGGAAAGGAAAGGAAAGGAAAGGAAAAAAGAAACCCACTTCTGAGTTGTGGGTGGATCAGCCTCTACAGGACTTGGCCTCAGCCATGCACAGAGCCGCCGTATCATCAGCACTAATGCTGCAGTGGCACTCTTAATGCCTCAATGGCACTCTTAGTGCCCCAAGTATTGCCGGTAGCTTGAAACCACACACAGCAAACTGTTCCAGTACAGTCTGAGCTGAAGGCATCCACTGCCAATCTGTTCTCACCAGACTTTACAAATCTTGCAGGCACCTAAAAGGGTTATCTCAAGTCCTCCTCACAGTAAATAAAATATTCTTTAAAAGGCTTTTGGGGATCCTCAGGGCATTCCAGTATTGCCAGGAAGATGCTTTCCTCTACCTAGTAGAGAAATACATAACAATGTGCTTTAAAAATTAAAAATTTAAAAGAATCTGAATAATTGTTTCCTGTCAATTTTCTAGGTTGGCATCATGTAATTCAAGAGTGAACCATCTCAACAAATTCACTTGGAAATGTCTGTCTAGCCTGTGGAAAAGCTACGCAAATCTGTGTACCGAGCACAATACATAATGAAGTTTACACTTGCTTTGGGTTTGTCCTGAGGAATGTACAGCAATTCTAACAGAGTTTCTGTCAGTGTTACTAGCTACAACATGCAGTTCAGTAGCACAGGAGTCTATTTCCTGCTCAAAGGGGAAGACAAGGACTTAAATATTTACAGGTTAGCTGTCTCAAAATACTATCAGTTAGTTCTCCTTAAAAATAATTAAGTTCCTGCTTCACCAGAATTAATGAAAAAGAATGTTATTTTGTAGATGTTAAAACTACAGGGCAGGCAAAAAATTCATAATGAAACCAGTGTTCTTCTGTCTGCTTCGTTAGGTTTTCATAGGCTATAGTCTTGGACCACTCCCTTTTGACCTGACCATAACAATGAATCAAAATTAAATTGATCAGGGTCTTGTACTCTGATTTGCTCAAATAACTGCATTTTGTTTTCTGACATGCACCAAAGGGAGCTGTGTGCACAATCAGGGGGGATATATCCCACCAGCAGAAAGACTATGGTTTATTTCAGTATTTTTCTGAATCTTGAAAACAGAAAAAGTGACATGGTAAGACATATTTGATTACAGTACACATATACCAACTAATAGGCCATCAAACTTGAACAGATTTGTACATAGAAAAACCTCGGAAAATTGTGAAGAGTTGCTTGAAAATGTTAAAGCAACAGAATTTCTCAGGAAAGCAGTAGTCAAGCAAACAAATACACAGTGAAAAGAACTAATTTTTTCCATAGGATTGGGGTTTGTTTGTTTGGGTGTTGTTGCTTTTAGTTTGATTTTGTTTGTTTGTGTTTTGATGTTTCTGTTTGCTTGTTTGTTTTTGTTTCCTTTCCCCAGATAACTGATTTTATTTGTTTTGCTGCTTAAAAAAAAAAAAAAGTTAGACTCAAAGCAGATTCAAACCATGAAGAATTTCAAACTGTATGGTTTCCTATATCTCAAAGTTAAAGGCATATTCACACTGTGACCAGATCAGTGCACACAGCACAATGAAACTTCTGCTATGACTGTAATATAAATAACTTTCATATTAAATCGGATGGATGTTAAAGACTAAAGAAAGAATATTGTTCTTAAATACAAGGCAGAAAAGTGAAAAATTACAGATTTGAGATAGTATTAAAATTAGATATTCTCAAGAGTTAAGCATTCTTGCAGATCTATTTTTGCTTCCATCAGTGTTGCAAAGGTCTCTTGGTCTACCTGGGTAATGAATCTATTACAGATTATACACCTATTCCATTACTTTCATGTATTTACATACATACTTTGAAGGAATCATTCTGACTACTGAGGCTGACTTCCTGAGTAAAGAAGACTACAGTTCTAAAAATAAGACTAAAGTTCCCAAATGAGTTACAGGATTACACAGCAAAAAAAATTTAAGCATTTTGATTGAAAAAGTAGCTGATACTGAATGTTATCTGTCCTTTTAAAAATGAGACCATGCCGTTCATTTTCATTTGTCTTGCTTCCATTTCTAGCCTCAGAATTTCCCCACAGACATTCATGCACAAGCTGGCTGTATAAACATATGCCTCATGCCAAACCAAAAGTTTTTAGATTATTTTCTGCCTCTTAATACGCTTTAACTTGAAAATGCAGAAACAGCACTTGTGAATCAGTATGAGTATCATGAAAAGTTTAAAATGTATTATAAAAAATTCTTAAAATTGTAAGGGTGAAAGGTTTTGAATAAGTTGCATTTTTAAAATATTCAACTTTTAACTTTGGTATCTTGGATACTGCTATTTACATGATACAGATCGATTTCAGGAAAGAAAAATTCAGATGAAAAGAAAGAAAACAAAGAGGAAGAGAGAACTACTCTTCACTGACCAAACTGACTGGCAGTAGCCCTCTTAGTTATCTGAAAAGGTGTGTGATACCCTGGCAAACTTATAAGTCATTTATTGCTCTTATTCATTCCTTGATGAACCTGCTTCCTCTGTTCCTCTCTTGTCCTCTAAACACACACTGACCAAACAATTTTCTCTTAATTTGGAAGAAGAGGGTAATGAAAGTTTGAGAGTGCTGACTTTAGGGTACCACAGGGGAAAAACATTGTTTTCACCTTTCCCCATTGCTCTCTCAGGGCATAGCACTCCTGACTTCAAGGCAACATCAGCAGTATTCATCCACAAGTCTGGCAAAAACACTCATTAGTTATACTCAAGACAGTATTATTGAGCTCTTTCTCTAAGTTCTATGTACTAACTTCATATAAAATCACAGTTCTGATTATTGATCAAATAAAAAAATTTCCACTTGAGCAGTCCTGACAGAAAGCCAGGAGATTTGCTGCACAGCAGCACAGTCCTTCCATACACATAGCCCATATACTGAGGTTTTCCTGACAGCTATGCCCCTGGAATGCCTTGGGATATGCCTGAAGTACTTCTCTACCCTCTCTCTGATCTTTATTGGCTCTCCACTCCAACAGGAGACACCAGCCTCACACTGATCCTCTTTGGCTTCCCACAGAGCATTCCCCACCTGCAAGGTGCCATGAACATGTCTTGGGATAATAGTTCACATTTGGAGAAAATGCTTCAGAGAAATCATGAGCCCTAAATTTATGATTTGCCCCTGACTACCTGAAGCCCAACTTTAGCCAAGTTTAATAACAAAAATTTCCCCCCCACACCCCGAATTATCAAATGAGTATTAAATTTAGACTTTTAGTTCAATAATGGAAACCCTGAACTCTCACTTACACCCCAATCCTGGTCGCTCAGTCAGTAAGATTCTAATCTTCGTATCTGTAATCTCTAATTTTTTATATATTTTGCTGTTAGTTTTGGAACACAAAAGCAAATATCTGAGGTGCTCCAGCACAGTATGGATAATTGTAAAAGTAGGAGTTACAGGCATACTTATTTAGTGAAGCGCATCTCTTACAAGGAGTGCTTTTTAAACTGGAGACTACATCCACCACCAGCAATGCCAAAACCTGATGAACTGAAATAAAGAAAGAAAAGAAAGAGGTACATTTACACAAAATTTATTTTGTGGAAATACAAAATGAAACATAGGCTTAATCATCCTCTTTGAATCATCTGAGACCCACTTCTTTAATTTACTAGACATTTACAATTGCACATAGAAAAGGAATGAGGTGATTCTTCTTCCTGAGCTAACATAACATAAAGTTGTTAATGTCTAATTGTGAACTCTACCTTTGTGCTTTAGCAGATCTAAAGACAGAGCTTGACAAACTGGAGTATTTACCCAGACAAAAATAGCCACTCAGCTGTGCTTTAGTGCCATTTTCTGTCACACCAGCATGACAGCACTAAGTGTTTAGTTCAAATAAGTGGTTCCACGTCCTCTGATAATACAACATGGTTCCAGCATTCTGTTCACTACAATTTCAGCTCCATCAGGGGTAGCACAAGACAGCTCAGTATTCCCAGAGATTTTCAAACTGTGGTGCATGTGTTCTATTATGCACTCAACCCGTCTGGTCCATTTGGACTGGATTCACCAGGGAATACAATTAGCTGGCCATTTTATTTACACAACCCAGCCTGCCAATTTGTCTGGAGCTTCAGTTATTTTTTATTTTTCTCTTTCTTGCAGTTTTGAATTATTTCTGATGTGGCAACTATTTGTAGCACAGATTCTTCTTCCACTGGGTGTTAGTGCATAAGGCAATCAACTGTTGGGGGACTCACGTTGGGGCAATCAGGATCTTCAAATTAGAAGTAGTAGTTATTTCCTCAGCAAACTCAAGTACATTGTTCTTTTAAATGAGCCACTAAATAAGACTTCTTAATGTGCTGCCAAACAAATCACGGAGAATACGAAGGAACAGCAACAGACAATGGCACACAGACACAGAGCAATGAACTACTACTGCTCCCCATTGCACAACTAATTGGTGCTCCCAAAGCAGGGCACTTTTGCTGCCCTGAAGACCAGAATTTGACACAGGCTATTTAGTATTTTAGGAAAACAGGCAAATATTCCAAAAAATGAGACATGAAACGATCTTATCCAAAGGACACAGACCTTTGGTAATCTCAGCAAGCCTCACAGAACCACCATTGTCACTGTATTTGAAGTGTACTTTCCAAAGTTCAGTTAGCACACGCAACGCAAATATTTAATGTCAAAAAATAAGACCAGACATAATAAGATAAATATAAAAGTCACTCTCATTCAAATGCAGACATTTGAAATGGTAAATATATGAAAATATTGTGCAGTTATTCAGTTGAGGAGGTTCATATATTACCGATTTTAGAATGCCAAATTTTTTCTGCCAAAGTCTTCACTATTCTTTTCTTCCTCTGTCTCTGCCTCTCTCCTCCTGCATCAAAGAAAAATCTCTCAGGCTCCTACATTTTTATCTCAAGGCAACACAGTCTCAAAGTGGTTCATACAATTAAAATGAAAACTTAATAAAAAGAAAAATTGAACTACCTTTCACTAGATATGGATTTTTTTTCTCTGCTGTTAGTCAAAACAAATTGCCTGTCTTTCAATTTTCCTAATGACTTTAATTATTTTTTTTCCAAAAATATGGTACCTCTGGACAAGACCATAAAATATGTCTTAAAGCATCCTCTTGCCAAAAGATTTTTCCATAAGCTTTTCCAGCCAGCTTCATGCAACTTACTGGGTTTTTGTAACAATTTATAATTAAAATTTGATACGAAACTTTTGGCAATGTATCTAGAAAGAATACAAATTATTAAAAAATAATAGGAATTATTTGAATAAAAATTAATATGAATAATATGAATAATTTGAATTAAAAAAATATACTTTGCAAACACAAAATGACTGATGAGATTACATAACATCTCTCATAACTGTAAAGGTTTCCATTACTGTAAGTCTTTTTGTGACCAATAATGAATCAAACTGAAACTATCACCAAAAAATGTTAAATGAGAAAACATTATCCATGCATTTATGGTGACAGCTACAAACTTGCTATAGTGCATGAAATGTTCACTCTGTTTACCAACACCACCAAGCGTGTTCCTATTTACATTAAGAGGCTTAAAAACAAAAACCAGAACCTTTACCAGAGTACTTAGCTCGAGAGTCCCTTATTCCTCAGGCCACTCCACTGTCTCCTGGAATGTTTTCCCAAACCATCGCATCTTACTAGGTCCCCTCTCAGGGAAGTACAAAGTCCTAAAATCCCTTCTCTCTATTCTGTAACTTCATATTGCATATTTGTTTGGTGGACTGACATAGCAGTTAGAACAAATACTCCTGCTGGCTTTAGAATATCTATGAAGCTACAGAAGGAGAGGGGGACACGCTGTCAGGAAAAAGGAAGTGGTTGCCTGATCACTCTGGCAGAGCACACTGAGGTGCTGACCTGTGAAGGAAAGGTCTTAAAAGCACTGACAACATGCCATAATCAAGCAATGCACCGTCATCTATACCATGGCCTAGGCATGCTCAAGAGTTTTGGTTAACTGCCGGTAAATTTTACAGATTTAGGGAGACTAAAATTTGGATTTCATGGGGTATTTTTTACAAAACACACTAAACATATCATTGCTTTCATAAATTAAGACATGTCAGCAATAAACAGGAACACTTTCAAAATACATTTAACAGCGTACGAAAACATCTGAATGCTAGTTCATGGATCAGGACAGTAACTGTCTTTGCTCTCCCATCCAGCTGAGCAGAAGGCCTAATATATTGCCTTGCTGGAGTAGAATTGGTGGAAGAATTTGTGCTCCCACACCAAAAACCAGAGCCATTGGCCACTGTAATTACTGCTGGGATACAGGTTTCACGTGATTTCTTCAACAAGACTGGTAGTAGTTATCTTAAGAGCTGTGTGGTATCCTGGTGAACTTGTAAGTCATTTAATGCTCTTCTTTGTTCCTTGCTGAATCTGCCTTCTCTGTTTCTCTCTTGTCTTCTACATACACAATATTAAGATTAGAGAACCTATATTCATAAAGCCATTTTTATTTCCTGCTGAAGAAGGACAATCCCTCGGCAAATATGGAACAGTTACATCAGAAAGATGACATTAAAAAAAGCCAGCTATTGTTAAAAGGTAACAGAGTACAAAATCCAACAATCTTACTAAGTGCTCAGAATGTTCAAATTCAGATTTTCAGAAAACTCTGAAATAAAGATATCTGCCCTTAAGCACTTGCCTGAGTACAGCTGCACACATCAAGCACAGAGAGTGTGTGGGGACACTTTTCAAAGCCTGTGACTGTGAAGAGCAGACCACTGGGTACTGCTGGTCACAGGCAGGAGGGCTTAAGTCTGCTTAAGAGGGAATGAAAGAACGTAAAGACAGCTGCTAAAGGTAGGCAGTTTACCCTGCTGTTGGACTTTGTAAAGCAATGGTGCTGTCAGAGTTCCTTCCCAAGCAGTCCAGAAAGGTGCCTTAACACAAGGAAAGAATCAACCACATAAAGATGGCTTACAGAGTACCTGGATGGTAACTTGATCTCATTTCTACGGGAGAAAGTGAACTCTGGGCCAAGGTAAACTGGTAAGGAACAAGTATGCTCCTATAGTACAAAACCAGCCAATTCAAAGCCAAGCTCAGAAAGTCAAAAAGAATGTGTCCATTTCTATCTCCATACCTGAATGGAATTGTTGAAGTAGTTTCTCTTCTGCATGAACTTCATACTAGAAGTTCAACACACTTCACCTCATGTGCAAACTTCATTCAACCTTGACAGCTGAATGATCATTTCCTAGACTGCTTACAAGGATTCATTGTTAATATAAATTGTTAATAAATACAAGTATTAGGTTTACTTTTTGCTTTTACACAATTTACACAAATTTATGCTTAGAAGAAATAGTACATGCCTATCCCACCAAATCCATATGTACATTTGGAAACACTTGGGGTTGCTTAAGGTGTTCTTAGTTTTGCATCTGTTTTCAAGAACAGAAGGTTAATTTAAGAACTTATTTGAAAGACATCTGTCTGATCACGTGGTTTCTGCTGCAGTCTCCAGACAGGGAAAGTGAGGAGGGGAAATAAAAAACAACAGTTGTCATTATTAAACACACCCAATTTATTTTGTGGTTTGTATTTCTACGTTCTAGGCAAATTTGAGCATGTTCAAGGGATCTGAATCTTCTCAGAATCTCTCCTCAAAGAGACGGCTCTTGGTCTGCACTTCTGGATGTTGCAAAATATTCAGTGCTGCTTGAAAGGGAAAAGATAGTTTTCCCAGCCAAAAGAGCATTCAGTTTTCTATGCTTCAAGGTAATAATAAAATAAACATTTTAACATTTTAATATGAAAAATACAAGAACTTTCCTTTCAAACATGGGTCAAAATTACTTTTAACATTTACAATAAGAGCTGGAGAGAAAATTATAAATTTCTAGTTAAACATGTAGCAATATTCTTTAAAGTTTTCTGTATTTCAGACAGATTATACAAATCTTAAACACCGTTTAATTCCTACACACCTTAACTGTTTTACATATTTTTCATGGACACTTTTGTCATCATTCATCATCAATTACTCAATTACATCATAACTCACTGTAGTGGTTCGGTTCAAAATATCCATTACTTATTTTCTTCTGTGAGATAAGAATTAGGAGAAGGCAAAGCAGGCACAAAACTTAAAAGAATATAAAGAAGTTTATTAACAGAACTAAAAGAAAGAAAAAAGTAAGAGTCAGAATTAACCTTCAGAACACTTCTCTTCCCACCTTTCTCCCTTCTCCCACTGACAACGTAAAAAGACAACCCTTGAGATTTTCAATGAGTTTACCACCTCTATAATAATCTCTTTTTAAGTTCACTTAGGGAGAGGAGTCTCTCTTGCTCATGCTATGGAGACATCTCCACAAGAAACAGTTCTCTCATGGCTTCAATATCACAGTGAGACAGCCACCCGGGTTGGTTCTCTGCTCACATGTGAAAGTCCCTTCCCTTGACTTACAGCTTTCCCCACAACTGCTTTTGAGGCTCCAATCTTGAGCTACTGGGGTACCATTTTAAGGATGAGCTGTTCAGAAGCAAAGGTTCTCTTCACCTATCTCTGGGAGCATCTTCATCTCTAGGAACAGAAGTCTTCTTCTTCCCTGGGAGCAAGGGTCTTCATCACTTTCATCTCTCTCTGTTCAAGCCTCTCATCTGATCACAGCTACTTCAACATTTGCTTATTTCAGCCCAGGTACTTTTGCTCATGATTGTGGTTTGAATGCTCCAGCCCCCATGCTTCATGAAATTACAGCGAGTACTCTGATGTATCATAGTCCATCACCCTAGCCTTACAAAGGAATTTCAGCTTCTAGGTTTGAAGCATCTCCTCTTTCTCCTTCCTCAGGGTTTCACCTCTTCCTTCTTCACTGACTTTGGTGTCTTTATGATGTTTTCTTCACGTGCCTTCACCTTTCCTTTTCTTTTGACTTGGGAGAGTACTAATGTCTGCAGGCTTCATCTGTTCTGGAGGAATCTTACAGCACTAAAAGGGTTAATCTCACCCGGGCATTGCAGCTGGAATTCGCTTATCACTTTTGGTCACATGATCTTTGCCAGGCAGCGGCACCAGACGAATTTCAGCCGCACTAGGCGAGGGCCGGCCCGGCGGAGCCGCGGGGCTGCCCGCACGGAGCAGGGCCGCGGCTGGAACAGGGCCGCACGGCTCCGGGGTGGCTCTCTCCCGGCTGTCTCCCGGCTGTCTCCCGGCCAGCCCGGCCCGCACTGAGGGGGCTGTGCTGGGTGTCCAGCGAGCAGAAGCGGCTGAGTTACATTAAAAAGTTGCCAATATTCAAACTAGCCAATTGATTGGTTCTGTCAGGTCATAGAGAAAGCTGTAAGCACCTCTTCGCAAAGAATCACTTCCATGGCTGAGGGGGCCCCTCCCTAACTAAAAACCCAAACTATGCTAAACCATGACACTCACTGTCTCTGAATCGCAATTTTTTTTTTCTGCAAGATGGATAACACCAATATTAACATTCCAGGAATGAGACTAGTTCTTATGAAATAGTAAGAGAATAAAAAGAAGTCCTTTGTTAAGTTTTTCCCGGAAATACAAAAGAAAAAAAGTCACCAGCACACAAAGCAATTATACAAATCACCTTTCTAAAAGTATTTGAACAATCTGGAGATTTGTTAGTTGAAAACAAGAGAGTATTTCTGGTCCTCTGGTAATTTGAATGGTAAAATGACCTAGGTGCGCCCCTGTAAAACCAAAATACTGAATTCTTCATCACCAATGCCAACACAAGAAGAGACCTAAAACTTGACATTGACACATACAATATCTGGTAGTCCAGAAATCAATAAGAGCAGTGACCTGCTTTCAAATGAAAAGCAGGAACAATCTCTCCCAAAGGCCCTAATGTCTATATGTCCTTCCAGCTAGCCACCAATATAAAAGAAAAATGTAGAAGCCTCAAACATGACAACGAAATGGATGGAAGTGAAAAAACCACTTGTTTTAAACAAGTATGATTCATACTTATATACATTACTAGTTGGGATTTTTCATACTGCGGAAGTCAGAAGCGGTCTGGAATAAATGACAGAGGAGAGAGAAACTGAATGAAAAGGTGTTAAGAAGAGGTTATGGCAAAACCACCTAGCCAAAACAGTACAGTACTGACAGAATTACAGTAGTCTTCTGACTAGAAGTGTGTGAAAAGCTAGGAGGGTATTTCTGATGTACATCTAACACAGTAAAAGCTGAAGTGAGACCTCAAAGCTCTTTTTCTTTTCTGAAACAGGATATGAATTTAAGTATGCAGAAAAAGAATTGGTGTCTGCATGTCTTCTTCTTTTGAGGGTCTTGCAGATCCTTCCTAGAAAAACGGCTCCTTTATGGTAGCAAAGCCTCTAACTCCAAAGAGTTTTAAGAATGCTAGTGCTTGCTGCCCACTCTTCACTGCAGACTCCAGCTCCTCCCCGAGTCAGAATGAATGCACCTCTTTAAAAAAACTATTCTGACAATATGCTCATCCTTTCCCAGGGTTTATTGCCAATTTCGAAAAGCCTAATTGCTGTTGTGAACTGCGAGGATATCCAAACTGAGCAGAACGAAAAATTACCTTTTCCCCTCCTCTATTCTCTTCCTATTTCAACTGCAGATTTTCTCCCTTGTGAATGCAGGTATCTATTGTGGAGGATTTTTCCTTTACAACAAAACCAAAAGTATCTCTTGGTTTCCAACATGATTGTTACAGATCAACACCAATTCTGACTTCGTATTTGACATTAGCATTGCTCTTTAAAACAAATTTGGTAGTTTCTCAGCAGTAGCATCACATTTCTTTAATGCTTATTGACAGGCAGGTCAGTAGCCAGTGACTTTTTTTTAATGACTGTATTCTTTTGTTCTCTTTGCAGTACCCGCAAGGACTTGAATGACAGAAAGTTCATTTTTCTCCGAATGAACATCTGATTAGAGTAGCCCATGCTTTACCCCCCTTTGGGAGACATGCTGTCAGCCAGCAAAGCCATGGTGGTCATGGTAGCTGTCACTGCATATCCAACAGCTGCTCCGTTACACATTCCCTAACCTGGCAAGAACCGCGCTGCAGAGATTCTGCCGCTTTTCCCCACCCTGGCTCTGTGCTGCCCTGGCCCCATCCCTCCAGCAGGCAGGCTGGCCAGCAGCTCTGCCTGCAGCTGCTTCCCACCCTCCTAGTGCTGGTTCACCACAGCAGGAGCTCTCCTGAAGGGGCCTTCTATAGCCTCGGTCCTGGAGAATGAGTGTCACCCCATCAGGGAACCAGAGCTCCTTGCCTGGAAGCCTGCAGCGCCCTAACCTGGTTGGTACCCACAATTTGCAGATAGTGGCATACTGCGGGGTCTTTGCTGCACCAATGGAAGGAAATTATGAGGGAAAATGATGCTGAAACGGAAATTTTGAATTATTTACGTTCTCGGCAGAACATGGCTTGATAAATAGAAAGTCAATCAAATGGACTCTGTATGTTGCCCCAATATCAAAAGAATTATGTCAGTGCAGTTGCCATGCTCTAGCTGAGTGTCAGCTCAGATGGAACATGGGCTAGGTAAGACAGAATTCAATGCAAATTGCAGTCAATAGATGGATGTTGTAACCATCATCTGCAGACTCATTTTAGTTTAATGCTAAAGAGTTCAGAATTATATTTTAATTACACAAAATGAGGTACTGTAATATCTTCTTTGGAACAATCCTTTATATTTTGATCTTTGTTGAAGTTGTGATTAGAACATGAAGAGAGCTTAAACTGCCACCACAACTTGTTACACCTTCCTAGAGGGACTTTGTTTGTACTAATGCTGGATGTCCTAGTTAGGATTATATTCTTCATCCTCGTGTATGAGTAGCTCTGTCCTCCACAATGAAATCCAGAACTGAAATCAATGTGAGACATTCTTAAACATCATATTGTTCTAGAAGCCTTAAGGTATAGTAAACTGCTTTGATCTTTCTTTAATTAACATATATTCCTGCTTGTGTAAACCATACAGAGCTTAAAAAAATTAAATTCAAAATTTTCCCTAATTTTCTGGCTAACAAAATTTTGAGTCAAAACAAGATGAGAAGTGAATTTAAATGGTACTTACGTACTTTCAGTTACAGTATCAATATCCACCATCATTTTTGTTAAAGTGCAAATCTATTTAAATACTTGTAAAAGGTAGCATCGATGCATACACAGTATTTTTAATGACATTCCAGGTTCTGGATTCCTTTTTACACCAAATTACTGTGCGACTGGCTAAGCAGTGAATATGAAGTGACTGTAAAAGCTGCATCTGCAGAAACTGCAGTTCAGCCACACACCTGATTAATATTGTACATCTGTCAATGGTGGTACAGGATCAGATGTCACTCACCAACCAAACCTTCTTATACAAAAAAAAGTAAACTGAAACTTTCAAGAACAACAAAGGATGGCAAGAAAGGCAATTAATATGACAAATCTGGAGACGAATTGTGATGAAAACTAAATTATATTATGGATATATTATACTGGATGACAGTATAACCATGGCATACCACTGGGTTTGAAATTGGAACCCTAGCAAGAATAGCATTTTCCAGAGATGGTAGATAAAGTTTTCTACATACTGCTTCTTCTCCTTCTAAAATTGACCAGAAGTTATCCTTATGCATTGTGAAAGGCCAAGCTGTCATATTGTAATAGAGAACAAAAGAATAACAAATGGTTTTGTATGCATGATATATCAATGGAAGAAAAGATGCAACATCAAGATACTGTATTCACAGTATATATTTCTCGAATGAAAAATCAAGAAGCATAACAAGAAGGTGGAAGAAGCACTTGTTAAGAACCCAATAAAAACATACTAAAAAAAATTGTAAGTCTCTAAAGGTGCTATGATTTCTCCATCTAACTTGGCTGCCTCCATTTTGGTAGGAGAGGAAATCCCTGAGGAAATCAATACCAAGCTATGCAAATTTCCACATCTTAAAACTTTCTTCTTTAAGTAGCAAGAAAGGACCCTCAGAACAAACAGAACTTTTATTTCTGTAGATGCCAGTACAGCATACAGATAGCCAAGTGAAAAAGAGTTATTCTGACACTCCAAATGCAATGTTTCTTTAGAGCTCAGGGGTTAAAATCTTGCTGTTACTCCTAATCTGTTGCTCCACATCAGAAAATCATGAAATTCAAACTTCAACTTCCCTTTCTACCGCTTATCTCAGCATGGGAATTGATTCATCACACACTGCAATCAACTTTTTGGTACTTAACTGAATACAAATTGCAATACTGAGGGAGACTTATATGTTTGTGTCATAGAATGCAGTGCTCATGAAAAAAAGTTGGTTTATCCACTGCAGGGATTCAGTTGCATTTCCAAATACCTATTCAAAATATAGCACAGAAAGATCAAGAGGCTGGGTGTTTTAATTGTTTTCTCTACCTTTCTATTTCTCTATGTTAATTTATGTAACTGCTAATTTTTAAAAGGATCATTTGCCATTTGTTTCAATCCTTTGACTTACCAGAAATACCAAATTTGCTCTCCCATAATTTTGTTGTAGAAGTTCTGGGAAACCTCAGAGATGTTATGAACCTTACTGAAAGTTTAGAGCACTGAATATTCTTTTCTCTAAAATGTGAATTAGTCACTGAAATTAAATAAAAGGTGTTACAAAAAGCAGGGCAAAAAAGAATAATTCCAAGAAAGAATGAACTTGAAATTACCTGACCAAAAATCCCTGCTTTTCTGAGTTAACACTTAGTCCCAGTTATGTAAAAACATGACAGAAAGCTAAACATTAAAGTGACACTTTCTTTTGGCACATCTCCATTCAATCACGTCTGATGCTATGCTCCTTTCTAATTCTGTAGGATAAGTCAGAAAGAGAATTAAATATCTGTATATATGAAACCTCTACTACATTTCACATATATTACCAATGTATAATGATAACAGATATGCAGTAGATGTCTTCAAAATAAATATGACATTTGTAATGTCTTCTTGCTCTCTTTGCCCTTATTTAATTCTGTTTGTTAGGTCATTTCAATTGTTTATATGGCAAGATTTTTGGAACAGATATGCAAACAATTCCTGAACAAACAAACTCAAATCCCTGATACTGATGTTAGTAACACACAATGATCAGACTATGCTGAATAAATAGTAAATAATGAAAATAGTAAAATCCATAATCCAAAATTGCATCTTAAAAGATTAGAAATATAGGATACACCTTAGCTACTTATTTAATTGGAGAGCAAAGACAGAACTATGAAATCCTGAATTGTAGTATCTGAATTCAACTCCCAGTTTCAGTTTGCCCTAAATTAGTTACCATTGTCACTGAAGTTTGAGAACTGTTTAGCTCTTCCTAGATCTTAAAATATTTGTTTAACTCATTTTGCCAAGGGTTTCCATTGTGTATCCACTTCTGTATCAAGCTTCAATTACATTACATATCCTCATATAATTTTCAGTTGTGAGCAAAGGTTGAACATTGGTTGTAAAGCAAAGGCAATGGTCAATCAAATGCTTTGCAGCAAAGAATTTGAATGTAGAAGTTGTCAGGCTCTTATGGCCTCCTAAACGCAACTGGAATCAATGGGATAAATCCGTCGAGTTTTCACCTGGGTTCTATGTATTACAACGGGTCACATTAATCAGTCCAAAACATATCTCATGATTCTTAGACAACACTATGGTTTGACACATCAGCTGTGACCAACCCTTGCTGCAATCCCACCAACCAGCCATCAGAACTGGAGTTGCATAAAGCCTGTATTACTTAGGCACGCAAATATCCCAGTGAGGTGGGTAATTAGGAACGCACCAGAATCAGATTGCAGGGAAATACATGTTGAGAGCTGAGTTTTCACAACAGATCTCCCCTGCATTCAGCACTCACTTAGCGCTGAAATGAATGTCAGTAGGTACAAGTACAGCAGCTATAAAACCACACCCAGCAACATAAAAAAGAGATGAGAAAGTGAGATGAGGGTAGAAGTAACATTTGTTTGCAGCTACAATGAGAATTTATTTCTCAGCTCAAAAATATGGGACATGATAATTTCACTGCCTTCACCAATAAGTCTCCTGTACTCACAAACAGGCAAATGCTTAACTGCACAACATAGATAAGATACTAGGAACTAAGAAGTTGATTTTCAAAGCAATGGATGAACACAAAGAAGTTGATGTTCCCAGGATGTAAGACATTTTTCCCCTTACTGAATTTCAGGTTATAGAGTTTTATGACTGCCAATTCTTCCTCTTGACAACATCCATATCTCAGTAACTAAAACCACGGAATCAGTGCTGGTCAGTTGAGGTTCCTTAGCAGAGTAGTGTTAAAGTCACATTTAATTTTCCAGACTGGTGAATATAGAGAAGCTAAGTGTTCAGTGTTATTATTGTTGCATCACTCTTATGCACCTAAAAACTAAAGGGAAGGGAAAAGATTTTACAAAAAACCCCATGTTTTGACCATATCTGTCATGGTAGAAAAGCATTTTCCTCTACTCACGTTCTGTTTATCAGACTTCAGGTGACAAATTTGAATTAGAAACAAGTGCAGTAAAGATATTTAATAGTAAATTTTAAGGAAAAATTCCCATATCTCAGATTGTATTTTTTAGTTCATGGAGAAAAAGACAACCAACCAAAGACTTCTCAACAATGTAAACTAAGTAGGTATGCAAATATAACATCATAGATAATTATGTAACACTATCCTACTGCAAATCTGGTTGGATAGGTGTGAGGATTTACTGTAAGTTAAATACTGAGAGCTTGGTGCATGTAAAAAGAAGGCATCTGCTGACAGAAAAAATTTTTTAGGTAGCTTCAGGTTCACATTCAGCAATGACAGTCTTTTTCATTTCTGCATCCTTCTCTACATACGTTAATAAGTAGCTTTTGTTTTATCACTTTTTTTTTCTGCCCTGATGACTCAGATCTTAAAATTTCCAATGATAAAAATCCAAGTATGGCTTGTATTTAGGCTTAATTTCCTGAATTATGAGCAGTGTTATGATCTCAAGTAATCTGAATGGACTATAAATTGAGGAGCTTCATCTTCAGATCTCTACTCTACAAGTAGCATTCCTCCACAGTGCCAGGCAAACTGCCTAAGCTCTTTGTGATGTTTTTTTCCTGTTTCTAAGGTTCTTTGTGGTTTAGAGATGAAAGAAGCAACTACTGCAGTTGAACTTCAAGGCAGAATGGTGATCCTACACTACAGGGTGATGTGGCCTATGAGAAGCAAACATTTCCAGAACTAAAGAAACAGACAATGATTCTTAAGAGGCTCAACCAGCAGTTAAGAGGATTTGTATCTCTAAGCAGGGATTTACTAAACAAAATGAGTGTGTACAAACAAGACTAGCACTCAAACAGAACTGACTATGTAGCGCATTTCAGTTATTAAAGGCTTACTCTTTCTTTTTCTGTACTTGCAATACAACTCCTGACACCAAGGGTGGAGCTGTAACCTCTGTCTGCATTAAAGAATGAATTGGAAAGTACGTTAGAATTTCAGAGCTTGCCTCCATAGAGATGTTCTCTGCTGTGGCACAAAAAATCCCAAACAAATTAAAACCAGACCAAGGAGTGATTAGGAAATACCCAGGCTAGTACTGATGGAAAGACAGCAAGAGGGCTCTCATGCCAGCTCACATACCTAGAGGACTGCACCACACAGTGGTTACTGTGGCCTAGAAGCCACATTGAACACTGAATCATTTCTTTTTTAATACTTATCATCAAGGACTAGCCCTTCTCTGTGTGGCACGTAAAAAAAAAATGGGAAAGGGTAAAACAAAAGTGGCTATGTAACTTTTCAAAGAACATTATGAACAGAAATAAAACTTGTGACTGCATGCAGAGCTGCAAGGAGGGAAAATGAAAATCCAAAGCTTCTGTAATGACTGAAATAAGTTTCTAAATAAAACCTTCAATACAAGTGAGAGTCACTCTCTAGTTGTAGTTGCAGGGAATGTATCCAGACAGAAAACCATTCTGACCACAGCCTGAAAAGTAATTGTTCTGGTAAGCAAGGTAAATCAAACAATGAAAGTTTACAGTCTGCTTTGTTTTGGTGGTGAACATTCCCTTCCTTTTACACTACTGAACTACTAATATCCGAAAATCTTAATGACAGTCAAGTGATCTACATCTGCTATAGAGTTTATAACTTTGGGATACATCTGACTCTGCTGATATAAAAGAGGAATTTTTAAGGAGACTAAAGCCAGTGAAAGAGTGTGCTCTTGTGTGCAGACTTCAGAAAAGGAACGGAACAGTTTTTCACTTTGCCAATCAGATCTATTAGTGACTGGCAAACAGAATTATTATTTGACACAATTTTTCTACTTAAGCAGATGGCCAGCTCCCTACATACTACCTCAGTGACATCTTGATAGAAAGACAGCAAGTTTTGGTAGTCACCCTGATCTGATGGTCCCAACTCCCCTGAAACATGAGTGGAAAGGCCAAGCCCATGAAGGGAAAGGTTTCATTCTTGGTGAAGTGGTAAGAAACAGTCCACAGAACTCGAGATAGGCACTGCTACTACAGAGCTTTCCACCCAGCAACATGCCAGTTGTGGTTCTTGCAGAGCAAGAGAGAGGCCAAGGCAATGCAGTGCCAGTGCCTGCACTGTGAAAATACTGCAGAAGTCTCATGTCACTTTATGTGAACCTTGACAGGCTGCAGGTTCAGAGGTCTGCAACATACTAGCATCCACTAATATCCAGAACAGGCAGAATTAGAGGCTCACAAGACAGGACAGAAATAGTTCAACATGCCTAATGCTTCTTCCTGCAGTAACAGATTCTGCTGTAAAGACCTCCTATCCTTAAAAAGACATATGGATGGGTTTAATTCTGCAGAGGAATAAATATAAAATGCTGCAACTTGTATAACAGAAAGACACTACAAACTCCTCTTTCACATTTTTCCGTCATCTGGAAGTCATGTCTCAAGTCAGTGAAAATCTCAGATGGCAATTGCAAATAAGGCCCTCAACAACTTTCCAGTAACTTCAGTAAGAGTACATTCCCTCCAGAAGAGAAGCAAACATTTCTTTGATTCTGAATATTCTCATTTAAAGTTCCTCCACATCTCACACCTATGAATGGATGTATTTCACTTGGGTAAGCTTAGCAAAGAATCACAACCCTTTACTGGAAATTATATTTCATGAAACAAGATCAAAAATGTCAACAGCGAACAAGCATGTCAAAGAGGTGCCATTTGAAAATAAGCCTTTGAACTCATTTGACCAAGACTATTGTTTAAAAAAAAAATCACACTTGTGTGCAGGCAGATAGGCTCTTTTTATCTAGTAAGAACAAGGTGTGGAGACTCATGGGATAGGTAATTAATCTCTATTGCTATCTATAGTTTCTTTGTTAACACTGTCTTGGTTGAAGTGTGAAAATATGTTCACACTTTGGAAAATGGGAGATTAGCTAATCAAATGACAATATGAATCTTAGAAACACAGAAATTACTGTAACCCAACACTACTTTTGACTATGTAGGTTTTTTAAATTTTATGAGAAAAACATTATCTCAAACATCCTTCAAGACTATAAGGGAAATTCCCCTATCTTCCCCACTGCAACAATCAGTGCAGAAATCATGACCACCATCATCAGTCTATTTCCCCTAATGCACCCAGTATTTTACCCTCAGAGAATTAATTGCAGGGAATATTTTCTTTGTATAGACAAGTTCCAAGAGACTGTGACAGAGAGATGACACAAACAATACTGAATAACCAGGGGCACTAAGCAGTAGCCACTGTTCTGTTAGGGCCCTGTTAAGCAGCAGTTGTGTGTATTAAATAGTACTGGTCCCGCATCAATGCTCCAGGAGATGTCCCAATTAAGCAAGTTTACTGGATAAGTGTGTCAGTCAAACGAAGCATATGGTACGAACTTGTACCAAAGTGCTACAACAGCAAAAGCCCCACACATTTCAGCACAACTTCGCAGGGCTGCCCAGGTTGTGCAAGGTTCATATTAAAAAAGATTTGACTGAACACAAATTGCATACTCCAGATAGCATTTCAAAACTCTCTCCTGGGATAAGATACAAGTTAGACCTCGTGTTTAAGGAAGACCCACTTTGCACTCATTTTTCTTTTTCTTTTTCTTTTTAATGAAACCATCCCTTTATACCCTTGGATGCTCCTACATGATGGAGTTCATTTTCACAGGCACTTCCACATTAATGAAGTAAATATATCTTTCCTCTAGATAGGTCGATGATCTTATTAACATCAAGACTGCATATAAAAGCATGAAGAACACATATTTACAAAGTGTTTTGCTTTTTTATCTGTGCTACTAAAATTCTTGATACGACACTTAACACTTCACGTCTCTCACACAGTAACTTCCGTCTTTTCTGGTGATGAAAACTGTTCTGCTTCTATTCATTCAAGCTGCTGTGAGAAAATAATTTTCCTGTGTCATTGAGTAGCCATAGTGCCAGTTCCTGGGATCACTGCACTGACTCCCAAGTCAGACATAAGCTATTTATCTTAATTTAAAGCCCTTTGTGAACAGTTTCTACCTTACTGTCTTATGCCATTCCTACTCTGCATAATGTCAGCTCATTTGCTTATCTGTCAAGATAACACTTTCTCTGATACTTTCTCATTTCTGATAATTTCTACTAGTCTCAAATAGCATGACTGTTATGACTCACAGCTGTATATGCCCTCCCTCAAAAATTATTTCTGACCCTCACATCTCCAGAACAAAGTTGTTCTATGAACTTTCTTCCTTTGTATTTGTTCTTATTTCTTCAAGATGTATCTTACTCCCTTGCAGTTCTCAGCATTTCTCATTCTCAGCATTCAGTCAGTCTGTCAGACTTGGAAATAAAACTCCCAGAAAAGTCCTGTTTCTGTTTTCCAGGCCTGCTACTGGAAGAAGCAGCAGCAGGCAACTTCTCCAAGCTACGAAGCTATTGGACATTCATTTTTGCATGTACTATTACCATGAAAGAAGCAGCAAAGTTCTGGCCTGAAACTGATCAAATTAACACACAGAGCTAACACTTAAGTTCGAAGAAATTCATCAGTAAAAAAAATATTTAGGGTTCTAATTTTGCAGGGCATATATAAACACCAGTAGCCAAAAGTTTAAGAGCAGCAAAAATTACTAACTTAAATAACGTCCCTTTTTCTAAACTCAACTTACTGTTGAAAGTGTACATTCCCCGTTTTTGGCTCTTATGCTGAAAGCTCCTCTTTGTATCGTGTGTTTTCTTGTATTTTCTCTTTGCAGATTATATAAGAACTCTTCGCAGTTTGGCTGGTATCTTTTTTTTTTAACACTCTCTTATATTCATTGCAGAAGTGGCATAGCCAAAATCCCTTAATAAAATAAATACAAGTAAATTGACATGTTGCATTTGCACAGCTCTGTTCAATTAAAATTCTCAAAATTATTTATAAACATTAACTGAAATGGTATAAAGTTACAGAAAACAATTGTAATATTCACATTTTATTCTAAGCAATGAGATCAAACTCGTGGTTAAAAAAAGAAAAGCATAAGGCACTTAATGGTATAAAGCAGAGATGCTTTAGATCAGTAAGGCCAAAAGCATTCGTGTGGAAGATTTTGCCTACATCACGCTCTACTAATTTCTGTGAATGTATCAACACGAAGAACTTGGCTCTTAGTGTGGCCTCAAGTTGAAACAATGTATTTCCAAATAAAGGGACTAAATTTTCATAAGAGGAAAATAATGTCAATCTGGGGGAAAACTGCACTTGAAACTTTGATGGAAATTCATTTTAATAACAAATAGTATGGTGTTGTCAAAAGTCCTCCTACTGAATTTTCTAGACTGCTTGTTATATTCCAGAGGCATACAAGGTTTACCTGGTGTTTAGGGAAGGCTCCAGGACTTCTCACTTCCCTGAGAATGTAAATGTGTAAAACTTACCTTTCCACTGAACAGAAAGTAACAATGCCAGATAACAGAGGAAATGCTACATTTAAAAGAATTTTTGCAGCCTCCTGTGAGAGCCTACTGAGTAAAATGATTGATTTTTCTATCATCTGTCAGTCTAAAATGTTAAAGATAGGAAAAGAGGGTGGGCTTTCTGAAAATTCTGGGTTGTATTCATTAAAACAAGTCCTGAGTTTCAGATATATCTCCTTGCTTTTCATTTCTCTTGATTTCTAGGGAATCATGTTCTTGGGTTTTCAAATGTATGACAATTTCTGGCAATTTATCATTTCTTAAATGTTTTTTTTTTTTCCCATGTTTTATGTCCCGAAGTGGTCATTCTTGCCTCATGCAATGAATAACTAAAGGTTGGTCAGTTAAATATTCTGCAGACTCCTAAATAGGTGGGACACTGGATTTCCTGATTCCTCTGTCACAGCTTTCACAGGTATGTGATCCCAGTGACACTGAGGCATGAGAGAGGACCTCTTGCCCACTGACTGGGAAGCCCTTTTTATGATCAGAAACCAACTCATCAACAAAAACAGCCACCAATTAAATTCTCAGTTGCCACTTCAAGTCCTTGCTGTGGAAGCCTTGGGCATCCCAAGGGCTGGTGCCTCCAGGCTGCGACACCAGTCCCTGTCAGAGGCTACACAAACACACACACACACACACACAAAAACTTCCCTGAGGTTCCCTAGGAACCTGGTGCTCTCTGTGCCCAGCCCTGTCAGGACCCCAGTTCTGGGCTCCTCAGTACAAGAGAGACATGGAGCTCCTGGAGTGGATCCAGCAGAGGGCAATGAGGATGACTGGGGGACCGGAGCATCTCTCTTACGAGGAAAGGCTGAGGGAGCTGGGCCTTTTCGGTCTCGAGAAGAGACAACTAACAGGGGACCTTATCAATGCATATAAATATCTAACGCGGGAGTGCCAAGAGGATAGAGCCAGGCTCTGCTCGGTGGTGCCAAAGAATAGGACAAGAGGAAACGAGCAGAATCTGATGCACAGGAAGTTCCACCTGAACATGAGGAAGAACTCCTTTACTGTGCGGGTGATCACAGCTCAGAGAGGGTGTTGAGTGTCCCTCACTTGAGATACTCAAGAACGATCTGGACACAATCCTGTAGGGATGACCCTGTTTGCCCAGGTAGGTTGAACCAGATGACCCACTGTGGTCCCTTTTCAACCTGACCCATTCTGTGATTTTGTGACTCCTCGGTGACTCCCAGAGTATGAGGCCACCCACAACCCCTCAGCCCTGCTCACCGCGGTGGTGGCTCAGCGCCAAAGCCTCAGCGCCAAAGCCTCGGGGCCGCCCTCGCGCACACATCCCCGCACCCACAGCGCCCTTCACCCTCGGCGCTCCCGCCTCCGGTCTCCGCCCGATGCGGGGAGGAGCGGGAGGAGCGGGCGGGTTGGGCCGCGCCTGCGCTGCAGGGCGGGGGAAGCGGCCGCGCAGGGTGTGCGCAGCTGCCGCCGGTGCGTGGGGCCGCAGATGGAGCCTCCCCCCGGCGCCGCAGGTAGGGGCGGTCGACGGGCGGGCGGGCGAGCGAGGGGGAGGGAGGGAAAGAGGGAGGGAAGAAGGGAGGACGGCGGGGCAGCGGAGCGCCCTCCAGACATACTCCCCTCCACCCCCCGACCTTCTCTTCCCCACTGCCGCTCGCCTCGCTAGGGCTTCCTGTGGGAAACCCCCGTCGCTTTCCGCTGGCCCCTCACACCCGCCGGAGCGGGCGGTGGCCTGGGCTGCGGCGCACCGCCGGCGGGTGCTGGGAAAGGTCGCCCTGAGGGGCTCCGGCCCGTCCTCCGCGAGGTTCCCGGCGGACTGGGACGTCCCCGCCGCCCTCAGCGGGCTCTCGCTGCCACCTCCCTCCTTCCCTCCTTGTCGCCCTGCTGCCGCCGCCGTGACCTCCAGCGGCAGGACGCGGGGCGCGGGCAGCTCTGGGGCGTCCAGGTGACTGCGAGTGCCTGCTGTAGCTTCTCTGGCTGTATAACAAACGTAAAGGCAAAGCACCTAGGTTATGCGGTCCTCGGCTTCGTGCTACCGAGATCTGGTCCGAGTAGTTATAGACATGTGTCCGCAGGAGTGAATGTAAGCCGCTGGCCTTTATGCCCATGTAATGTTCGCTCATGTGCCCAGAGTTCCCGAGGCAGTTGCCCTCGGCCTGGTGTGTTAAAAGGCCATTTCCCTGTCACAGCGAGCCCAGCGAGGTGTGGGCCTGCTTCAGCTAACGCAAGATGTTGAGACTCCCGTAGGTGGTGGTGAACTGCAGTGGTCGTGCACCTCGGTCCTTGCAGCCTGTGGCTGCTTCTCCAAAAGCCGAAGAATGCTGGCCAAGGCCAGGCTCTCGGTTTCTGATGGAAACCTGGCCTGGACCTGGCTCTCCCGGCCTTGCAAACAAAGCGATCATAGAGTAGTCAAGTTCCGGGTTTAGTGATTGTATCCTCTAAGCATTGATCTGTTACTCAATTAAGAAAATGTTGTAAAACTTACTGCTGCATTTCAGGTGGTGGATGTCCATCTACAGTGTAATTCTGCTTCCCAGTTATTATTACATCAGCCAATTCACAGATTTGGAGGATATTCTAAGTTGTAAGGTACCCACAAGGATCAATGAGTTTGACTCTTAAGTAAATGGTCCATAATGGGATCAAACCCCCAACCTTGGTGTCATTAGCAGCACGTTCTAATCAACTGAGCTAATCTCAGTGATTCAAGCTGTTGTGATTTCAGTGCAGAACAAAAAGGATGGCACCAAACACTGAAGTCATCAGCGTTCTGCTTCCCTATTTATGTATATAGTGACATTTTCTGTCCCTCCCAAACCATATGGTGGTTGTATGTTAGCTGTGGTAGGACTGCTGAAGGTGTATTTTGGTTACCTGCTATGTGACACCAATACTGAGATTCATCTGCTGAGCAGTGGCATTGCTTACTGACACCTGTCTAAATCTGCTACCTTGTTATCCACTATCTTTTGCTTCCCTCCCCCCACTCCCCATCAGTCTCTGTCTGTTACAGCTCTGTTGAAAACCTCAGAATGAACTAAAAGTGGAGATGTCTAAGTGAGGTAGCAGAGGAACTGGAACAACAGCTGCAAGAGGTGTGAGCTGCCCTGTTTGTATTAGTAAGGTGTTAACCCAGATACCCCGGTGTGGTAGATTTTAATGTCATCATTTTTAACTGTTTCTTGGCTCATATATGAGAAAAAAAGGAGGAGGATCACAGTTCTGTAAATTGTTGCCATGACTGATACTTCATTTTACGGTCACAAGAAACACAAGTATTCTCATGGCTTTGACAGGCAGTAGGGAGTGAATATCAAGGAGTCCTCTGAAACTCAGACTGTAGAACCTGTGAATTGTGTTGTGATTTGTATGTGAGGAGTTTTTTGATAGCCACAGTTTGGGAAGAAACTGTGGTTGTGTCGTTAGGTGTTTATATCCAGTAAATAAATTGGTAGATAAATATGTTCACAAAATGTTATGTTCATAAAATCATAGATTATCTTGAGTTGGAATAGACCCACAAGGATCATCAAGTCCAATTCCTGGCCCTGCACAGGACTTCTCCAAGAATCACACCACGTGCCTGAGAGTGTTGTCCAAATGTTTCTTGAACTCTGTCAGGCTTGGTGTCATGAGAACTTCCCTGGAGAGCCTGTTCCAGTGCCCAGCCACCATCTGGGTGAAAAACCTTTTCCTAATATCCAACTTAAAACCTCCCCTAACTCAGCTTAATGCCATTCCCTCAGCATGTCACTGGTCACCAGGGAGAAGAGATCAGTGTTTTCTTCTCTTCACTTTGCGAGAAAGCTGTAGACTGCAATGAGGTCTCCCTTCAGTCTCCAGGCTGAGCAGACCAAGTGACCTCAGCTGCTCCTTGAGTGGCTCTAGGCCCTTCCTCTCCTCTAGGCCCCTCACCAACTTTGTAGCCCTCCTTTTCATGCTCTCCAAAAGTTTTATATGCTTCTTGTCTTGTGCTGCCCCGAACAGACAGGACTCATGGTGAGGTCCCCCCCAGTGCAGAGAAGACTGGGACAATCCCCTCCCTTGCCTGGGTGCCTGATGCACCCCAGGACACGCTTGGCCCTCCTGGCTCCCAGGGCACTGCTGACTCATATTCAACTTGCTATCGACCAGGACCCTCAGGTCTCTTTCCTCAGCGTTGCTCTCCAGATGCTTGTTCCCCAGTCTGTCTGTCCATCCAGAATTGCTCCGTCCCAGGTGCTAAATTGTGTTAAACTTCACATAGTTGGTGACTGTCCAGCCCTTAATTTGTCTAGGTCTTCCTGGAGGGTCTCTCTGCCTTTGAGGGAGTCAACAGCTCCTCCCAGATTAGGAAAACATTACATTATTTTGTTTTATCCTTCTCCAAAATGAATGTGCTTCAGCCCAGCATCGAATTTGACTTTTGTATGCACCACTTCCAACTCTACGTAGGGTGCTGTTTTTAGTAGTAGAGGCCATGTGTTATGAGAAAGCTCATTTTCTTTTTAATGTGCACTTGGTTATAGCTGTCATTTTCAGGTGGTGATGTCTGGATCCCTAGCTGAAGATTCACAGATGTGTGAAGTGAAAGTGGAGTCATTGACAATAGCTGAGATAGACAGTACAGGTTTTGGTACCTATCCTTGACATAAGGCCTAAAAGCAGAGGGGCTGAAGACTGATTTAATATTTTTCCTAAGCTACTTAGTTCCAACAACTTCGTATGTCTATTTCTTCATGTCATGTGGAAGACTAGGTTGTTAAATACAACAGCAGTTTTACCAGTGGAAGGAGAAAATTTGGCTTGCAGAATGGATGTGACTTGTTTCAAAGTGGCAAGGAGAGTAAAACTAGAGCTAGAAGAATACACTGAAAAGAATGAAATTACAGCTTCAAAAGATAGAAAGGATAAAATAATGAGAGATAACACAGTGTTGAATTTAAAGAGCAAAAATACAGAAATAACAGGAAAAGTTGCTTTTCAGCTGTTCTTTTTCGACTTTTAATTAAACTTCTTTTAGATAAGTTTTGTGATTAATAGCGTAAGTTGCCAGAATAACATCTGCAAGCCTTGTGTTAGTGTAACAGAAAGGCTTTTAGTCTTGTCACCTCATGCTCTGTAACTTAAGAAAACACTGATGTGTTTTGATCATGTTCCTGATGTTGGTTTCAAGATCTTCATTCATTTGTATTATGTATACTGATTGTTCATTAACTACGTAGCTGCAGAAGTCAAAGGTAGGTGTTGTGGTTTTTTTGTCTCTTAATCCTTACTTCCAGTTGAAGAAGTGTTTTAAATAATGCAGGAGGAATGGTATTTGGTCCTGTTATTCATAAGCCTTGCTCTTTATTTGTGTGTAGTATTCTTTATTTGGAATGAAAGGTGTAAGCTTTATCTTGAAAGGAGTGGCTAAAGAGCTAAATATTCAAGCTCTCAAGGAGTTTGGGCAGATTTTTTTCTATAATGAAACTTTTGTGATTTACATTGGTTTTCATTGCACCTTGTCACACAGTTCTGAAAATTAGTAAGGAGGACTGTGTAGTGCTGGAGGAGCTGATTAATTGTATTGGGCATGGGTGGCAAATCTTAGGTGGTTAACATCTCCTCTTGTTATAACTGGGGGATTTGTTGGTTGTTAGATTTTCCTGCATCCCTTCTTCGTCCAGATATTGGGTACTTTGCTTTTTCTATGTCGGATTTACCTCTTAAGCTCTCGTCTTGTTTCTGATGCAAATTATTGCACGGTTTTTTATGTCACTGCGTAGCTCTATTTTATGTGAGCTGTTTGCTTTATACAATTTATACAGTTTGTGTTTCTTTTCAGGACCTTTCTCTGTTTCTCACTCCAAGTGGGAGTAAGCAATAAATTGGACACCATTCACTGTTAGTTAGAAAGGGTGTAGAGGAAGAAACAGGGGTTGTACACTTGGGAGTGGTTTCAGACAAGAGGTGCTCAAACGTGTGGGCTTGACTTTTTAAAAACAGTGCAACCCTATCCTATATGTAGGAATTGAATTGTGCCTGTGCTGTTAGTACATTTTGGCATCTCAGAAAAAAACCCGGAATGTGTATTTGGCTGCTGAAATCCTGCTGCATGGTTTTTTGTTTAAGTGACAGAAAGCTGTGTTGAGGATTTTGTGTCAGTTACCAAGTGAGGCACTCAGAAGCTTTATAGTGGTGGAATTAGGGCTGGCTCTGCTAGTTTAATCCTTGGTCAGTCTATAGCATTAAAACTCATTCTGTGTTTTTTGCATTTTGCTGGAATTCTCATCTGTTGTCAGATGGGATTTGAGGTGGGCTGAGATGTTCCCTTTATATGTAGCTCACAACCTAAGTTTTCCTAACTGGCAGGTCTGTCATAGTTGAACAATGGTACAGTCTTTGTGTTAACGCAGCTGCATTATTTCCAGTAGTAAATATTAAGTCCTAATCTGTAATTAATTTTCAGGCCCTGTAACTGGATTTGCTGTGTGATCAGCAGTGTAAAAATATCTCCTTGTGTTGGCTTGGCTTTACTTATAGCTCACTAGATGTATGAGCATTTGCAATCTGCATGTAATTAACAAGAAAGTGTGCTTTGTCAGGTCTGCTTTTCCTTTTCTTTCTAGGTATTACAGACTTGCTGTAGTACAGCCATTGTTCACTTTTAGCAAACAGCATTCTTGTAATCCAGTACTGCCATATTGCAGGAACATGAGCCCCAAAGCAGAATGTAAGATAACAAATTCAGCCAGTGAAAAAGGTGAAAATTGACTTTGAGGTGATGATAGAATGGTGAGAAGTTAAAGCTTTGGAAATCTTCCGTGATGTTGTCATCCCTGTTCTCCATCTTAATTTAAAATGATGTCAGTATTAGAAAGATCTCAAAATCTGGAACTTTTTAAATACAAATAAATTTATTAATATACATTTAAAGAAGAAAAAAAAGGATACTGCATAGAAAAACTGCATTGATAAGTTTCTTTTGCTTTTAAATCAGGGTTTCAGGGTATCACAAATCTAGTTTCACTTGGATTATAACACTTCTGTCATTTCATATTGTCCTTCTCTACTTTAAAACCTCAGTAGAAAGTCACTACTTAAGACTAGTTTATATGCAAACACCAATGTGCAAATGAGATCACCAAACTCTGTAGCATTTCACATATGTATAAAGGTGTTTGTTTGGTCCCGGTCCATCATCTGTCAGTTCACACTGGATGTTTTTGACTGATAAAATCCTCTACCTTTAACAGGATCCTGCAGGGGTTTTAAGGACCGAGGTTTACAAAGCAGGATGCTGAAATTATTCTGTCGCTTTGACCCCATGAATTCCTTGTCGGTAAAGGCACAGAAGCCCTCCCAAAGGCTACAAGATTGGATACTTAAAGTATTAATTACCTTGATACATCAAATTACAATTGTAAGAAAAGACACTAAGATTTTAGAAAGATAAGTGGTTTTTTACTCCCATGACTTTAATGGGTCTATTTCTAAATGAACTTGTTCTGATGTGTGACTTAGTGTTTTCAAATAGAGGTTTTGAGTAGTAGATAATATATTCAATGATACAGACTTTTTAGATAAGTTTTTATGATGCACATATGCATAAATGATTCACATGAATTAACCTAAGAATGGTAATTTTTATTTAATACAAGGGAATAAGCTAGGCAGAATAATGGAGATGAAAAATTTGAGTTGAATGCGTTCTTCTCCTGGAGGAGTACTAAGCTCTAATTATATTTGCTTATTCAAAACACTGTTATAGGTGCAATAAAATAGATTTGATTTTTTTGTAAAAAGAATATAATGTCTAGAATCAATAGGCTGATTGATGAAAGGAACATTTGACAATAAGCAGGTAGTGGATGCTGTGCTGCTCCCTCTGTTCTTAAGGAAAGTTTACTTTTCCAGTGTATTTTTATAACTAGCTCATAGGCAAGTGTTTTAAAGCAAAACTCTGTAATGAAATGGAGTATTTACCTCACAAAAACAATTTTTACCAAGTGATATGAAGAATAACTGAATCTTCTAAATTAATGCAATTTTGCAACTTAGTTATAAACTTGTTATTCATTCTCCAAACCATCTCAAGTGTTGTGTATACTATAGGTCTGCATATGGAAAAAGTGACAGAATGGCTGTTAAATTCAAGTTTTAGTAGACTCATCATAGATGAAAATAAGGCCTTCCTCTCCAGGAAAACAGCTTCTTTACAGTGGAGATTTTCTTTAAATGTGATGTAGGTTAAAGAATGGTAATTCTGCCTGTATCTCCTTGGTTTTCTTCCCTTTTCACTTTAGTAACTCTACTCTTTCTAGTGCTGAAGTTCTCATTGATACTTTTCCAAGTTTTATTTCTTAGCTTAAAAAAGAAAAGCGTCTTAGAAATCTGTCTACTCACAACTGCTTGCCTTTGATGGCAGCTGGTAGGAAAAAAACAGTAAGATGTATTAAAAAAGAAGGTCCCCTTTATGGCTCCACATTTCTCAACCAAGCTCTCAAAATAATGAAAGTGATTGTTTTTAAAATTTATGTGTTTTGAGGAGTATTGTATTTTAACTTGGATTCTTGAACCTTGATTGAACTTTCTACAGCATTTTTGCAAATAACATAAGTGATGTTTAAAAGTCGACAGAAGTGGGATTTCAAGAAAAAAATTAGGTGGTAACCAGTTGCTAATTAAAATGATGTAAAGTTGTCAAAACTTTCTCTATTCTTCATATATACTGCAATTCTTAATGAAAAAGCAATAGTATTTAAAGTACTATTTTGAGCATTTTTTGAACATGAATAAATGAAAATCCCAAGAAAATCCAAATTACAGGTCATATAACTAGAAATGCACGTTTCAAAGACTGTTACTGGAATTGTTTGTCTCAGTTCCTCTTGGGTGCAGAAAGTATGAAGCTTCTTTAAGTATCTGAGTAGAGTAGATTTCAACTTTTCTGAGTAATCTGTGTCCCTGCTACCTGAAGTCAGGAAAGAGGTGAAAGCAGAACTGTAAATACCAGCAGGATGTAGTAAAAGATGAGTAAATCAGTTAGCTGTGTTGAATGAAGTGGGGAGATGATATGACTTTCTCTCAGGACAGTCTTCTAGAAAAGCTTTTGTCTTGGTATCCTCCTCTTGTAATAATAGTCTTCTAATTAATATGAGAAGCTGCTACAGTCCCTTTTGTTATTAGGACTGTAAAGCAGCTTTGTATTTCATTCTGCTCTTCCCCTTAAAGGTTAAAGATCTGCTGCCTGCAGCACAGGTCTACACTGTGCTCGTGTTGTTCTCCAGGCCGTGCTGGGTCTTTTGGTCAGAGGCTAGAAAGTCAGGAAAGTATTTGTCATCTGTTTTCCCAGCTTCCATACAGAATGAAATTGATGTGTTCTTGTGGTTGAGATGTTCTTGTTCCTATTAATGTGTATTAGTTTTTTGGTATTTGGTCATTTTTACAAAAATAACGAAAAGTGTTAAACAGACCAGCTGTGGTCCTTGGCCTTCCATGGCAGAGCTTTTGCAGCTGAAGGTTTTGATCAACCACAGAAGGCTATTATTACAACTGTAGTGTTGTGCCCTACATATTGTATGCAACAAGAGAACCACAAGCACTGAGATTTGCCAAAACCCACAGATTTTATTTGTTAAAAAATAAAAAAGTCTTAAATGTTTCTTAGTGATTTGGTGAAGAGGGATATTTCCCAGTTTAGTAAACTCTCTCTTTAATTCTTTGCACTGGGCTGAGGTTTTATGGAAAACCATTTCTCTTTTACAAAGCTATTCCCTTTTCTGTTGTTTTCTCCCCTTTTGTCTTTTTTTTTTCTTTTTCTCCCCTGCAAGCTTGTAACTTCTTTAACTGTTCTTTATCATCTTCTCTGTTCGTTGTCCCCAGGAGGAGCATTCTGGAATCTGCTGATCAGTCTTTAGGAAACATTCAGTAGTTCTGTCACACAGATTCCTTGCCTGTAGACTTACTCACATTTTCAAGGAGCTAGTGACTTAGCTGTAACCCCTGGAAGCCTGCATTTGGTTTTTATTCTGGCTAACGTCTATGTATGTTTTTACAAAATACATAGTTTTTAGTATTAATAGCATTTAGTCTGTGTTTTGTAACCTTTACTTGATTAGCTGTGTTCATCCGTCTCTCGTAATGTTTGATGGTACTTGGAAATTTTGTCAGTAAGTAAGATAAGGGTAAAATCTCAGAGTATTAAATTGATCTGACAAACATGCCCAAGTTTGTGCTGACAGAGGGAGAAGAAAAAGCTGCTGCTAACATTTTTCTGGCCCTCTGGAAGCTGAGGGGTAACATGCTCTTGTTGGTTCACTTTGTGGTGAAAGGCCATGGTCTCTTCAAACAGCTTACCAAGAAGACCAGGAAAAGTGAGTGAAGGATGTGGGTGGGAACCAAAGGTATCAGCTTTCAAATGCAGAAGGCAAACTGTAGGAAAAGATATTTCTTACCTGTCTGGGAATAATGTTTTCAAGATGAAATAAAACAGGAGTAAGACTGTTGAAATGCAGATTTTTCTGTAGGGACTAGTCTGCAGCAAATCCGGTATTAGGGTACGAATCACCTTTCTTAGTGCAGAGTAATGAACGTTCAAAAGGGGAAAAAAGTACTTTTTCTGGAAACTGTAATATAGTTGAAAAAGGACAAAAGGAATTGATGGTTTTTGAAGGAAAAACACTGTAATTGTAATGCAATGTAGAGTTTAGAATCAAGGAAGAATATTCAAATACTTAAGATGTTCCAGTTGAAACTCACAAGAAAATGCAGTACTGCCCAAATTGAACATCTGCATTTGAGCTATTTGGAGAGGTAGTTGCACCCAGAGCCTGAAACTTAGACAGTGTAAGGTAATTAAAATTGCTTGGGCTTTTCATAGAGTCAGGTTAGGTTTAACACCATCAAGTCCAACCATTATTAAGCACTTAATATTTTCTAATTAAAGATACAAAAGCAAAATCCTGTGAATACAAACATTTGTAAAATTTAAAAAAAAATTAAAACTGATACTTCCCAACAGCGATTCTTCTAAAAACTGTAGATGAGTTTATAAACAGTCTTTACTGTCATTTTCTTTATACTGTTGAATAATTACCTTTGAATTACTGTTGTAGCTCTCTTTTCATTCTTCCTACTGGATGCTGCCCAGTGTCCTGATGTGCCCTCTCCTTCCTGCATTTTCAGCCTCTATAGACTTGACAACAGGGGACTAAAAAGAAGGAGTTTGCCTGGAGCACAATTCTGTCATGGTTCTGGTTGAGCTGGTGTTAACACCAGTAACACACTCCTTGCTATCAGTCTTACGCCCCTTTTCTTTTGAATAATCAAACAGAAAATTGGGTGTGTAAGCTAAGAGAAAACCTGAAAATCCTTTCTGACTGTTCTGGGCTATCAGGGAGGTCTACTCTTTTGGAGTTTCCTTTTCTTTGCTTGCTTGCTTGCTTGTTTTTTTTTCCAGATGGCCTTGTGTCCTATTTCCCCTCCAGCCTTTAGTTGCACTCCTACCCACCTCTCTGTGTCAGTAGAGGGATAGCTGATCCTTGCACAGGAGCCCTGTGCTTTGTCATTGTGAAAATCGTGGATGCTTCCAGCCAGCTTTGCTAGTGGGGGAAGCCCAGCTGCTCTTCCCAGGCCCTAAAGACTTCTTTCCTCTCTGCTACATTTCCATGTATGCTATGGTATAAAAGTGGAACCTGTGCAGACCTGTGCAGGTCAGACTTGATGATCCTTGTGGGTCCCTTCCAACTCAGGATATTCTATGATGCTAATTAGGGGAAGTAGGTAAGTAGATCTAATTACTCCAAAGTACTGAGAAGCACTTTTTTACAAGTATTTGAGTTAGTTTTCCGTTTTGACCTGCTTAGTCTCTGCCTGTTAGGTGCATAATAATGATGATGTGATGGGGATGAGTGAGGGCAATGGGGAACTGGTAAAACTGCCTGTTTGGTGACAGGTAGCAACCCACTTGCTTTTAGCTGTGTTTGCATTTGTACATGATTCTGTGTACTCCAAGCAGCAATATAGCCAAGTTACATTTAGAAAAGAAAGCATGGGGAGCAGAAATTCAGGGTGTAATTTGGGCCACTGGTACTCATGACAGTTCAGTTATATAGTGAACTAGATCAGAGAATTTATCTAGCTGAAAAATTGCCTACCAGGAAATTTATTTACCTTTAAATGAAATTAACTTCCTCTTTCATTCACTGCAGGCTGCTGAGCCTCTTTGTGTGGGCAGAGGGAAAACAGCATCATAGGGATGGGGAGAGGGCAGGAAGGCTGCAGTGCCAGCTTGCTTTGACTGGAGTGAGTAGAGCTGAGCCACGTAGACCGGTGGTGCCAGTTCCTGCCATGTCATTCAGCTGAACTGATTTCTCCTGTTTACAAAACATGCTTGGAAGTTTTCTGACAGCTTTGTGTTGTCTGTAGCCTATGTACTGTACCAAGTGTTTGGTACAATAATTGCACTGATACGCTGCAGAAAGTTAAAATGAAGGATATTTGTAATTATTGTATCTCATGAAAATCAGAGCATGGAAGCAAATCTAAGTCATGAGCTATTTGTTTTTAGTGTTTTTGTTGTATGTACAGAATAGACCTTTTCTGTGCTAGAAATGCTAAGAAAGATATTTTGAGGAGAAATGTCTTTAATTCAGATTCTGTATATTGCTCATTGTAATCCTCTGTTTTGTTGACAGATTCCACTAGTAATACACATATGCAGTACTGTGTAATCTCATAATGTAATCTCTTAGCATTAGCAAACTTTAAAAGATGATTTAAGAATGACTAATGTTAGTTCCAGTTGTTTTTTTTTATGGAGAAGTAACCAAAAATGCTCTGAAAAATACAATGTTTGAAAGCTGTAGGTAACTTAAAACCTGCTTCTTTCCTTCATTTCAATACATTGCACATTTACCTTTTCTTCATCTTTTTTTTAATACCTGATTTTAAAATGAAATTATTGTAACCCAAAATAACTGACGGTATCTGACAGTAGAGTTTTCATAGTGTGAGCATCCCAACTGATGCTATTCTGAAATGTAATATCAACATCAAAGGATCAAGAAATAGTGTGCTTGAAGATGAAAACCAGGTATTTGGTGTAAATGCATAGGACTATACAGTGTTCTGAGCAAATGTCCTTTAAAGGGTTTTAAACTCAGAAGCTAAGAAGTAAAAAACTGTTCTTGATAAATTCTCATCCCTTCATTTTGAGGAAAGTAGATTTGGAAAAATAGTAGCTTTTTTTCCTGATGGTCTGTGTTGTTTATTCTAAATCACTAGCTGTACTCAAGAGAATTCTGGAGACAACCGAAAGCAAACTGCAACTGTACTTTTAAGTACAGGAATCAGGCAGCAGCATTTCTTCTTTTTAAATTGGATTGCTCAGTAAAATAGCTCCTAGATCCTCCATTGAAGAGACTTAGTTTTTGTCTGAAGAACTGAAGTCTTCCACGTAGCCATACAAATTCTAGGTTGTGCTCTAGTATGTGCTATGTTTTTCAGCTTTGTGTCAGTGAATAAAAGACTACATACAGATCATGTTTGTATAAAAATACTACTATCCTGAAATAAAAGTATTTAACTGCTGTGCTGTCTGTATGCAGATGTTTTATTTAGTAAAGCAGAAATTCAAATGTGCTGCCAGAATTTGCTCCTTTACTTTTGGTTCATTATACACATTAAACAGAGTAGAAATACTCAGGATAATGCTCATATTTGTATTGGAGCAAATTTTTAACTTTTCATCCTTTTGATCTGTGTGGTCCTTCCGTGGTACTTTCTGCGGCTGTTTGTGACAATTTTAGTGTACTTGTGTATGTTATATAAACAATGCCATGTTATTTCTTTAGATTGACTTTTTCTGAGGGATAGATAAATTTTTTTTCAAAAATATCTTTTTTTCACTGTTGCAGAAAATTCAAAGCTGAGACATGTAGAAAAAGACGTTTTGATACCACAAATAATGAGGGATCGAGCCAAGGAGCTGTGTTCAGATAAGGTGCAAGGTAAGAGTCAAATATTCATTAGGAGATCAGATGTACTCACTTTTGTGCCCTGAATATAATCCTTGTTTTTGAAATCATGTAGTCAGAGAATTAGTATGTGTGATCTGCATCTTATCAGTTCACTGTGAAACCAGTATTGAAGCATATAAATCTGCTGTGTTGGCTTTGGCTGCTTGGTGATGTGGACTATTTTCCAAAATGACTTGTTCTCAAGGGCTGTAGAATTTGGTATGATTAATACAAAAGTTTTCACATCTCAGTCTGGACTATGTGGTGCAGAGCAGTGCAAGAGTTATTGTGTTTCTGTGTGTATTATTTAATACTTACATAAATTAAATTGTCTCATGTAAACCTTCAGTTAAGGCATCTCTCATTATAATAAATTTGTTTAAATATCCCCAACTGACTGCATCCTTTCCCTGCCCCAGCACTGAGATGGTCTGTGCACACGAACACACACATGTTACTAGACAAATGTTGAAACAGGGTGATGCAGTGCACTTCTGTTTTTATTTTCTGTTGAGGAGTACTGGACAATAACTCTTTAAAGTGGTATCACTACCTCTGCTGAGAGCTACTTACATACAGGTTAGCCAAGAATGCTGCTATAAGAGGGATGTAAGAATGGATGAAAAGCCACAGATTTACTCTGTACAAATGTTGGCTTTCAGTAGAGGGCATTTGCATCCAGTCATCCAGATCTGTGCTCTCTAAACTCCTTTTGTTCATGCACCCCTTCGGTAAAGAAATTTCTGACTGCACAATCCCAATATATTCATTTATAAATTATGTAAATGTATCACTGTACTTGTATGTTATGGACATTATAAAACATAAAAATAGAAGTTAAAAAAGGATGAGATAAAAATGAAATAAACAGTACTTTAAAATATTTTTAAGCTGTTTATCAATCTAAAAGGATTACTGTTAATAACAGTACTTCTTGTTGAGATCTATATGACTGAACATGCATCATAATTTTTTAAAATCTTTAACACTGTTACATTGGAATTTGAATGTCTGGTTGTAAGTTCAGTTTATTTCAGTACTTGATCTTAATGGGTGTCATGCCTGAAAAATACGTCTTGCAGAGATGCATAGATCCCCATGGAAGAAGTACATACTTGCTTGCACTTACCAAATTTTACTTTTTGAAAATGTAAAAGTATTTTGAAAAATACTCATTTTTCAGTCCTATCCAGAAGTTTTGCAAAGGTTTTGCTTGAAATTGGGCTAATAAATGATCCTTTCACCTGATGTCAATCAGTTGTTCTTCCAAGCTAATGAGAAGGTATTGCATGTCAGTGTTTTCAACCTAAAACTCTCCTTTGGACGATTTTTAACAGGTCAGAGAGTTCTGTTTATATCCTTTTAAAGTGTACATATATAGGAGGTTTTCATAGGTGACACATGTTTTGTTCACCAACAAAACCAAACCAAAAATTAGATCATTAGGTGAACATATCCAAATACCTGTTTTCAAGATGCTTTCTCCAAAGCACAAGTTTCTTTTGCAAAGGAGTTACTTTCTTACTCATTGTTAAAATGACACCTTCACCTTGGAGGGGCATGTTGAATGTTTAGTTTTTGGAAATTCCTGCTAGGTAGCAAACTGCTGACAGCCACTTGTCATCACCAAAAAGGTCAGTGAATTTGGAGTACTTGTCAAACCTGACACATTTTTTTAGAAAAGACAACTCTTTTAAGCACTTTGCCACGAGTTATCCAGAAAACCTCTGTGTGGTGCCAGCGATTTTCATGGTCCCTCCCCATCTCATTACAAACTCTGATAAAGGTGCCACTGTTTGAAGGGCTTGTTTTTGTCAAGTTCTCACATTGATGTCATCCTGTAGCATTTTGTGCACTCCTGACTCCAACCACTTTGCTGCAATAGCTCACCCCTGAGGGATGCAGTGAGGAAGTTTCGTGTGCAGTGCTCTCTGTAGCCTGGGTCTGGAATCCCTTTTTTACTCCAGTCAAAGCAGCTGCTCCATCAGTGGCTACATTTGCACAGTTTTTCTATAATACATTGGTTTTTATTCAGGAAACTTCTTGTTGAGAATAGATCTTCTCCAGTACATCTTTCCTTCAGTGGCTCACAAAAAAAAAAAAGGTCTTTGTGCATTTCATTGTTGAAATGCTGTTGAAATGCAAATACCACAAGGTGAGAGAAGTTAGAAACTTCTGTACTTTCACTCAGCTGTATAGCAAACCTTCCACACCGTTTAACTTGTTTTCACACTTGTTTCTTCAAGTATTCAGCAGTGTCTTCTGTGCTCTTCCAACACTATTTACTGACAAAGGAGTGCATTTTAGTTTGTTGCCATATTGTTTTCCCTGAATTATTTCAGTGACTTTTACCATGGCAGGAAGAACAATTGTTTCCCCAATGGCATGTATTTGTATTTTGCTATTATTTAAGAAACTTCAAAGGAAGTTTCTGAAGTTTTTATCACTAGGTTTAGAGTAAAGTCCGGGTAAAGTGAACAAGTGTATTTTTAAGCAGCTGCTTTTAGAGGTTCTCCAAAAAATATGAAAAAGTAGTGTTACAGTAATATCTGCAAAAGGAAAGGTCATCATGTAACAGGTGCCTTCCAGTGCTGCCAGAAGGACTTAACAGACCTTTTTTTTTCATTTGAAGAAAAGTTGAATCATTTTTACTTTGAACTCTATACCTTTTGGGGAAGAAAACTGAAGATGAAAAGCAGTTGCAGGAATGTGGGTCATTTGAAAGAAGATGTCGATTAAAAGTATTTTGAGAGCTTGCTATTTGTATAATATTGTTTGAGGTTAACCAAACAATGTGTATGTGTTATTATCCTCTGAACTTTCTCTGTGTAACATGACTTGTAACATGACTTTGGTTTCAGCATCTTCATTTTCTGTGGCAGCAACCAATGTTGCTTGCAATGTAGGTTCTTGAGCTGTGAGTTGTGGACCATTACCTTGAAGCTTCTCCATCTTTTTCTTTCTATAAATTTTAAAGCCAAATGTTCCAGTTTTTCTCTTTCTGTGATGTTAGGCAAAACTATAATTTCTTCCTTCTTTCTCCTGTATAGAGTTTAGTTGTATATCTTTAGGAAAATAAGGTTCATGGATACATCTATCTCCTGTCATTCCTCTGTCACCTGTAAGCCAGCTTTGATCAAATTGTGTGAAAATTAGAAGTGGAAACTGAGTATTTCTGAAACAATTTTTCTTTATCAAATAGGCAAGCAAAACCCCACATTGATACCTGTATTAAAATAAAAAGGTGGTAGCATAGCTTCAGTTGTTTTGTTGTACACCTTTTTATCTGGATGGAGGGGAGAGACCAAACCATGGGAAATGAAGCTTAAGCAGTTTTGTTATCAGTAGATTTATCATCTCATAAATCTATTGTGAGATTATTCCTGGAATAAATTTGTCTTGTTAGTACACAGGGATAGGTGTTAATCAGAGTAAATAGGCTATGCTTTTTATGCTGTAAACAATTATAAGCTATGAACATAAGCTGTGTAATTAAGTAATCAAAGCTCCTGCGACTTGGTTTGTGTGCTGTGGAGTGCACACACATGCATGAAATGGAGTTGTTTACTCATTTAACTTTCTCTCAATATAGGATTTTTCTGCTTTATGCTAAGTTTATGTTTTCGAAACTCCTATTAGTAGACCTTTGTTTCTTTCTGTCTTTAGGAAATTGTGATAAATGCATCGGTAGTATAGGAAATAAAGCTATTCCACAAGTATGGGCCTTTACAATTGGCTTGGTCAGGCTGGGTTCACATGTGTCCCTATGGGGAGCCCCTATACATTCAATAGTGCTCTGCATGAGCACAGGGGTCCATCTGTACCCAGCCCGGTACCTTAGCCTGCAGCTATACCACCTAGAGCTGTGTGCTTATCAGAGCTAATAATGCAAGTAATGACAGCCTGTCCAGCACGTGTTCCAGAGCCGTCCAGGGAAAAGAAACCCCAAGGGTTACAAAAATAAATAAAAAGTAAAGGTTTTGTTAACTTAAGAAGTGATCCTGCTACCCTAGTGCACAGTTAAATGGGTGGCTCATTGCTGTGCTTGGTTGTTAGCCTACCAAAATGGCTTAGGGATGAAATAACCATGGAAAATATGTCCACCTGATAATTTTTAAGAACAATTAAGTATTGTGTCTGGTCATATTTCATTTTACTTAGATCATTTAAATTTGCTTACAACTTTATTTTCAGATTGTTCCAGTATAAGTTCTTGTGTGTGCTGCATGTTACCTAAGAATTTTGTATCTCTCAGTTTCCGAATAATTTTTGTGTGATTTAAGAGTTTCAAGCACTTTGTTCAGTGAAAATGGATATGTTAGTAATTTTGTTAACTTGGGTAGTAATTCTGTTAACATGCTTTCTGGGAAACACTAGTCAATTTTCTGTGACCATTATGTAAATTTGCTTTATTGTGTTCATATCCATGCACTGTATACGTGTATGTGAAATTGTGGGCAAAAGTGTTAAAAAGCAAGCAAACAAAAAACCCCAACAACAGTGTCATACAGGAATGTTTCACTGTAATTTTACAAACTGTAGCATGAGTTTGCCTGAAATAATATTAAATTATATATTTCTGTATCAGCACGTCCTTGGCATTTTAAACCTAAGTAGCTAAAAGGATTGTTTACTAGCCATTGCCTCCCTCACGTATTGCTTTTATGAAATAATTTCTGAAGCAAGCTGTTTTCCTGGTTTGCTTTAATTTCCAGTTATAAAATTTAAATATGAATAAGCTTCTTCATCAGAATGGTGATCTTTAGCACATCAAAAGTTCTGTAATTTCATCCAGCTGTGCTTTGCTTTCCATGACTCCATGCTCTAGAACTAGGGACAGTTATGGAAAAAACTGCAAGAGCTGTGGTTGATCCTTGACCATTTCTACAGAAAAATTTGTTTAATTTCTTGAGAGCACTTACTCCGCTGTTCGAAGTTATGGATTCTGAAACTGAGCTGATGGCGTTTTTTTGGTAACAGAAATACACAAACTTGGACTGTCAGCTTAATTTGGTTTAATTTTGGGTTACTTGGCTTGGAAAATAGAAACAGCTGACTGACTTTGAGATGTTGTGGGTTTAGACTGTGAAGAAGTTGTCTTGAATTGAGATCCCAAAAAGAAATTACTGGGTCACAGAGTCAGTCTTGAAATAAATTAGTTCTGTATTATATTTATTGTAGATGTTTTGTGTATTTGTTGTATTGTTAAGCATTTCTGCCCACCTTCCAAAACCTCACAGCCTTTTTTTCTGGGAGAAGAACAACTTCCTCCAGAGATAAGGGGTTTAAGTTCTATTTTCCTCTGAATTTTTTTGTTTGTTACTGGTACATCATCTGCATTTGGGTCTTTAAGGTCACCAAGAGGGACCTGCAGACATCTTCTGTAACTGATGCTCCTTTGTAGGGTTCAAGGATTCAAGTAGGAAATGGAACTACATGCTTTTCAGGGTGAATACGGGGATAGATAGTTCAACTCCGTCTGGTTCTGCCAGTAGAAAGATGGTGAAGTAAATGTAGCCATTTCTTATTTGAAGCATATTGTGAGAAACATCCATTGATCAAGATGACAAGTTGTTCTGTCCCTTTAAAAAAAAAAAAAAAAAATTTATTTTAAAATTTTTTATGAGAGACACACCAGGAAGGTATTTCTAACTTGTGCCAAGTTGAGGACCTTCACTGGAGAACAGTTATGATCATTCTGTTGCCTGTAGGAGCTGTGAAATTAAAGCAACTGGAGTCACATTGCTGAAAAAATCTCATGATACTTGGCAGGGCTTTAAGAAATGGTTGGGAAAGTGTGGCTGGAAAAGGACATTTCCAAGCAACCACCCTCCTCCCATTCTCCAGATTTCCCATTAGCCCTCTCCTCCTCAGGGCTCATGTTGATACTTAGTGAAGATGATGGGATGCAACACTACTGCAGGCTTCTCTACAGTTGAGCATGACCAGTGTCATCCAGAGTTTTGATAATGTGCAGTTACTCAACAGTCCTGTCACTGACATTATCTCTGTCCCCGTAGGGGCCACCTGCTCTAGACCATGACCCTTACACCTGACATATCAAGGTCCATAAATCCAAAGAAATTTCTGATTGAACTACATGTAGTGCTGTACATTTAAATGCCCAAACACACCTCTAGATATTCCTTCTTAAAAAAAAATTATTTTTACATATACTTTTCTGTCAGAAATGCAGATAATGAAATGTGTGAAATCCTTAGCAAATTTTCCTTGATGTTGCTCACTTACCTTGGTATTGCAGGCCAAGTTCTGTTAATTGTTGCCGACCCTTGTTGGATGCTGAGGGAGGATTAACCTGTTGGTACCTACAGTTCTGACACCAGAAGATGCTAAGACTGATAGTAGAGGGAAATTACGTGACAGCTCTACTTAAAAATTTTGATGGGTCTTCTTGTATTAAAGCAAATTGAAACTAAAGTCACCATTTACAGCTGAACTTCGCTATCCACTTTGCCTCATTGTGAAAATATAGTCCTTACAATTTTTTTTTAAGTTCACGTGTCTTAGCAGTATCTGAGAACACAGTGATCTTCTAATTGACCAAAGCAAAAAGATCAAGTGACTGATAAAAATCAATGAGTTAACATGACAGCTGCTGGTACCTTTTTTTAGATTGAGCTGCTGTGATCAGAAATTGCTTATATGTGCTTATGTCCATATTATTCAGAGTTTGGTGGAAAACCTGAGTGGTTGCATGGGAGGAATCATAGATTTGTTATGACCACAGTATCCTTCTCTTATGAGAATGAAAAAAGAATGCTGCATTATTATCTGCAACTTCATTTTTGTGAGAGGAAGGTTAGTATAATTTGGGGACATAGTTTCAATTCAGCAGGTGGAGAGTGGAAGAAAAGTGTTGTCCTCTGTTGCTGTGTTTATTATCTGAATATTGAAGTATATTATCATCATGTTGTGTGCGACCACATGACCCTGTAGGAAGCTGTTGATATTACGTTATGTTGTATGTGTTGTGCAGTTGTCAGTTATTTAAATTATTTTAGATGTTTTAATAGTTATATTTAGTACTGGTAGTAAATTACTATGTGCTTTTTTTCCGGCTAGCGTTCCTCGAGAGTAAGATGCTGAATTTTTATATTATGTTCTTGTTTGCACACAATTGCTTTTATTTTGGAAAAAATTATTCAGTGCTATATATTTCCAATGAGCATTTACTCTCATCACATTTAACTATGTGAATTAATACAATCTCTAGAGGGATTATGGTATATTGAGCTTTGCTCCAACAAACTGGGCAGAGAGAACAGCTATATGTAAATTAGAATTTGAAGAAATGAGATTCTAGATCTGTGTGGGTTTGTTTGTGTGTTTGTTTGTGTGAATGATAACAGCATTAACTACCCGAAGGTAATTTATAGAAAAGATATATTAGGGCATACTGTATTGCTTTCAGTGTTCTAACTAGTTTGTAGGACTTCGGAGAAAATGTTCAGGGTGGGAACTTGTCCTGTTTGATTATTTTTGTTCTTTCCCCCTCCATGTCATTTCAACCCAGCTGATGACAAGAAATGGGTCAGACTGCTAGCTTTACCACTGCAACTTAGTTTGTGGGGATTTTTTTTTTTTTTAATTTATTAGGGAATGGAACAGCTTTTACAGGGACAAAGAGAAATGAAATCACTTTCAGTGAAAGAAAGAGGCCTCATTATAGTCACCACCAGCAGTTATTGACAGCTACACTTCCTATTAACAAGGAGCATTTAAGAGTTTGGCTGTTGGATCTTTGGACTTGATCTAATTTGCTAGCATTAATTAGTTTCTTTTGAGCACAGACACTTGGTGCTCACAGCTATAGATTTAGAGGACTAATTAGGACAGAAAATTGAACAGAATGGGGTAAGGCATTAACCTTCAACCATTACCAGCTGGGGCTCTGATAAAGACCACAGAGTCCAAATGCTCCTATTCATGCAAAGAGTACTCTAATGAATATCAATTTCAGCCAGGTTGCCATATCTTACAAGCCTTGTCTTGATTTTGATTCTCTTACCTGGTAGAGATTTTTATGTATAGATATTAAAGTGATATTGGTAGTTTAGAGCTCATAGATGAGAACCTCGAGAGGTTATCTATGTTTTGTCCAGTCTTTCAGTTTGCTTTTCTCAAGTTACAGATTTTATTGGTTTCCAGCTAAGATCCTGGATTTCAAATTGATTTCCCTGTCCAGCATAAATATATTAACATAGCCCAGGTTAATTACATGTTCTTAACTAATGCTGGTTTAAATAGAGGATGCCTGTGTGGTTTTTGGATTATTTTAATACATGGTAGTAATATCCATTACAAGAGCACTCACCAAACTAACTGCTGAAAGTTGAACAATAGGATTGCTTCTTTTGCAGCTCTTATGGTGAGATACAATTATTGTATTGTGGTGTGTAGTTGGTAAGCCAGTTTTAGGAGGAAAATATTCTTCCAGACTATAGATTCATAGTGTTTTAGCATCTGCAGAATGGGAGTACTTTAACTGTATGTAAGGAAAGGAAAAAACCAATTGCCTTTGTCCTTTTGTATAATTTCTTAGAATGCTGGAAGAGTTGAACTTGACATGAAGCATCAGGATCATCAGTTGTTTCTACCCTTTGGTCATATTACTACTCCCTGACAAACTCCCCATTAAATCTGAATCATTGTTGCTGTCTTCATTTGACTTCTGTACCTGGAAATTCTTTGCCTAGTGATGAGAAAAGTGTAAAAGTCTCTTCTCTGTCATAATTTCTCCAAACTTGTTTTTTCAGGAATGGCGCTAGCTTTGATGTATATGGCTTTTATGTGCTCTAATTATTTCCTGTTCTCCATTAGTGCACTCTGCAGTGGTAGATTGAATAGCTGGTTTCATGTCTTAGGGTCCTGCTGAGGTAAGATTGGCACAAACTATAAAAATAGAGAAATTGAACCTTGCCTGTATCTACTGATCTTGTGGTATTTCATGGTGTTTAGATCAGTCTTTAGGGAACCCCGTGAGGTGAGTGTCCATAGTGGAGGAGACATGGTCAAGTGCTGCTCCCAACAAAAGAGCGAGGGTAGCCTGATTACGGTTCTAGCCACTTACTAATGCCTTTTTCCCAGATATTATATACAGTATTTGCTGATCTCATAGTTTTCTTTCCCAGTGGACACATTTTGATTCTTCTGTGTCAGTCATTCTTATTACCAGCAAGTGAGCGCAAACTTGGGATTCTGTAAGGGGTTTTTTGCATCCATTCTGTTGATGGTGGTAATAACCTAGGGGTGCAGCATTAGAGTGTTGCAGGAAGGTGTTACTGTGGCGTAGGTGGACAGAGCAATGCACTATTCGTGGCAGTACATGTGACTCACAGTAGCTGTTATTTTCGCTGCCTGTCCTTTACAGTGTATTAAGTAGTTGCTCTGCAGTTTTGGATTATAAACCCCTCTTAGATACTACATTCAACAGTTACACAGTTAGCACTTAGTGTAAATAAATCTTAATAGTTTTAAGAGGTCATGCTGTATTCCCATTGTCTGTGTATAAATATTTATGTTGTATATGAATTATTAATATTACCCTGGGGTTGCTTTCATACAGAAAATAGGTTATTTTTCAACTATTGAAGTCAGAATGTGTTGTATAGGTACCATTAGGTTCAGCAGTGAAAAATAAAACTTAGTTTGGTCAAAAAGTAGCTACTTTTTGTATTCAGAAATACAATAAATAGTGAGCATTCAGGCAGCCTAAAAGCAATGTATTGACCTTGTATTCAGCATAGGGTGATAGGGGAAAGCTTCTGTCCATTCTTTAGAAAACACATGAAGTTGACAAGTGTATTTGCCAAAGAAAATTGCTTATCCGAATCTCAGAAATTGAAGTGAAGCTCAACAGGAATTAATAATAAATGGAAATCAGAATAGGAGTTGTGATTTTACGTAATATGCTTTGATTTAATGAGGCGGTGGATTATGAGAGCTGTAGTTCTGATCTCCCATTTTTTCCTGTAGATTGGAGACCTATACCTGTTGTGCATATCTTTGTGTAGAATGTTATGAGTCAGCAGAGCCAGTCAAAAAAAAGGGGCAGAAATCACAGGTCTTATCAGGCAATGAGGGAACCCAAGTAAAAGTTGAACTGTAGTTTGGCAAATACACTTTCAACAAGATGTGGTGTTCTAAGTGTTCTTCATTGCTTTCTGAAAACAATGAAATCTCAAGTTTTCATGCTGTTTTGGAATGAAAACTTTTTAAGCTTCTTTTTCCAAGTAGAACAGTAGTTCTAAAGATTGCGTAGCTCAAACTGAGTTGTCCCTCTAGCACTTACTCTTTGATGTAGTAATTAATTGGCCATATGGTAACATTGACAATACACAAGGTTGTTCTTATAGTAGAAACAATGTTGCCTGTTGATGAGTAAAACTATGCTCTTGTAAATTATTTTTAAGGTCCTTTTAATAACAACAGCAACAAAAAATAATCCACCTCTTTCCCACCGCCAGTTTTGTTGCTGTTGTAATTGCTTTCCAGTAGTTATCTCTGTGGTGCTGCCTAGAAAAAGAGTAGGGAGATTTATGCTCTGAAGAGTGTTCTACTTAAAGGTCTGATGCCTGAGAAAGGAGTAAAGGCTACATAATGAAAGGTCATAAAACATTTGTGCTGTATTGTCATCCCTCTGAATTTTATTTTTAATAGTCTTGCAGAAAGGAGTGCCTGTAACGTTTGCTGCCTCAGATCTGGATAGATGCCTCTACAGGAAGTGTAATTGTATAACAGAAGGCAAGAGGTGTTTTGGATGAGGAATCAAGAGGTGCAGAGCTGGTCAGAGGATAGGAAATGGGATGGTCAAGGAATGCTAGAGCTGTACAGAGCTTTGGAGGTATGGATGAGGTGTTAAATTTATGATAAGGGAACAAGAAAAGCAGTTTAGCTGCTGTATTCTAGATTTGAGAGGGATACTAGTTAAGGGCTTGAAAGGAATCATGGAATGGAGGGAAGGTAATCATTCTGATGGGATAATGAGTAGGAAAGGAACTTATATTAGGAATTTTGAAGAAGGTAATGTAGAGGACCTGTGCACGAAAATTTACCTTGGATGGAGTGAACAGATTCTTTTCTTGGTATTTATCCACTGTATTGGGAAGAACTTGAAATGGTTGTAGGGAATTTGGGGCTTTAATTATGGTACTAAGAGATCTGCCTTCTTACCTTTTTCCTAAAATGAGTTTAAATAAACATTTCTTTAAGTCTGTGATGCCTTTTTTTTTTGGGCTTCTGATATTCAAGTTCAGGATTTCCTTGTATTACTTTCTTCACCTATAGTGTCATACACTTTACAGTTTTCTTTCTTTCTGGCTGTGATCCGGAATCTCTCAAGGAGGTGCTAGTCATTCTTCTTTTTCCCCCTCTTCAATATACACTAAATATGCCCTTCAAGCTTTCAGATCAACAACATATTGCAGGGATATTTAAGTAGTCCTTTTTGAAGCACAGACTCAGAAAGTTACTGTTACATTTGCATGCCATGCTCAATACAGGTCCTGCTTTGTTTCTTGGTGACCGAAATGTCCCATAGTGTTACAGGATGCACATGAAGTTCAAGAAAACAAAGCACTGCAGAGTTGTGGCTTGAGATGTAATCTCACCTATGGCTGTAGACTGTCAGACTTTTAAAAAGTTATTTTAGGGAGAAATAGCTAATGTTGGCAGAAAGAACTTCTGAATGCTATGGTTTAATATGTGGAAAATGTACAGAAAGTGGATAATGTGGAAAGACATAGGAGAGAGTTGAAAGTAGGACTTCTTTATGCGATCTGGACTGGTCCAACTACGCTTCAAAAGCAGGAACTTCAGTTCTGTGAAATACTTATCAAACCTACATGCCCTTGGAGGGCACTCTTATCAAGCATTAAAAGGGATGCAGGTCTGGAAAGGACTTTGAGAAGATACTTTGGGCCATCATCTTCTCTTGGGGCCATACCTAATATGCCTGTGTTTGTCCTGTAATCAGGTTAATGTTTCAGCTACCATAGACAGCCTGTTTCAGTGCTTAGTTTTATTTTACCATTCAAATAATGCTTTTTGCTTTCTAAGTTTTTTGGGGGTTCAATGCCTAAACTAACTTTTCTTTGTGTATCAAGCAATTTATGTTCTCAGACATTGGGCAGATTCCTGGTAGTGATCTGAACAAAAGTAGGACTTTAAATGGGAAGAAATAGAATGATCTGATTTATGTTAAACAGGCAAAAGGGAAAAAGAAAAATAAAAGACTTGTTCAGTAACCATTCCGGAAAACTATTTCTATCAGAGTCCCCAAAATGGCTTAGGGAAGGTGTTGAACCATGAGATTCCAGAGTTGTTTTCAGGAGCATGAAGAATTTTAAACACAAACCCCCAAAATCTTTAATGCTGTGATGTTAAAAAAGACATTTAAATTCACAGGGAGAACTCATGCTTTCAGGTTGAAGAAAATTATATCCAATAAACAAGACTGACCACAGTCTGCAACTTCAAACTTTGTTGCTCATTACCTTTTTTCCTGCCTTTGGGGTGATAATTTTCTACAGTGAATCTGACAGCCCAGTCAAAATGATTCATAAGATCAATAGTGAAAAGTACTCTTTATTTTTCTCTGGTGTAGATAATCTTTGTCATTTCTTATCTGTCCTGATTGCCTCCTCATGTTTCTTTGCATGTGTTTTCTGAGTGGTTTGAGTTTTTTATGCTTAATATAGGCTTCAGCATAATCTAGTTAATGAACAGAAACTTAGCATTGCTTTCCATAGAATATGGAAAACAGGAATATAAAAGAATGTATACTGTTTGGGGTTATATAACTTAAGATTTAAATAGTAATCAACTAATGTTTAATGGGGTGCTAGAAGAGCTCACAGCTTGTCTGGTGTCTTCAATGACTTGTATTAAAAGTCCTATGTTTAAAATATTTTATATTAGCTACATGTAACAATGCTTCATGACAGTTGAGTAATAGTATTAATGGTTTTTCAGCTTTCTCTTTGTAATGGAGGTGTCCCCATACTTTGAAAACTATTCCAAATTTAAGGGAATTAAAAAGCATATTCATGGATGTATGTGTGATGATTTTTTTTATTTTATACATTCCAAACAGCATGAGGAAGTTGTGAGTCCTTTGTGGAGAGTGAGAATGGTGTTCAAAAGATGCTTTTGCTTCAGCTAGACTGTCGTGTAAGTTCATTTTGATATGCTCCATCTGTTGAGTAGCTATAAAACTTCCACAGTTTTAAACCAAAATACTGTTGGGGGAATTTGTCCTCTTCACTCTGTTGTCAAATTCATGCAAATACTAGTTACCGACTGTGCATAAACCATTGGGAAACATTCATTGTTGGGCAGAGAATACCTAGTAAATTACAACCCCAAAAAATAATTTTGCAATTCTATAGAAGGAAGATATTTAACAGAGTTGCAAACTTTTGCTTTGGCTACCTTCTTCCAACAGTAATTCAGATGAACAGTTCTGGTCTCATAATTTCCTTTTCTGCAGTGGTTTCACTGCAGTGCTGTTTGTTCCAGACCTGATGTTACAGATCTCTGTGGCCCTAATATTTGAGTTGCAATGACTTGACTTGCCTGAAAGCTAATTCAGCCACTCTAATAAAGAGAACAAATAATCACCTCTGTGAAGTGTGTTAAAAGTACTTAGAGGTAATAATGTTCAGGTTGTGGTATCAGGTTCAGCCAGATACGTTTCACATAAACAGTAAATTGTAACAGTGACTATAATTGTTCTGTGTGAAGCAGGTAGAATTCCCTTGTTTCTAATGTAATATAGTCAATGTCTTATTTTACATTTGATTATAAGGTTGACACACTGTTGTTTGGGTTCTACTGTGCCGTGGGCATCTGTCTAAAGAGATCTGGTAGTAGCAAGTCTTTTGTGTGTCCAGACCCTGATTGTACAAAAACATTTTGATTGGGCATTTTTGTACTAACAGTTTTCAAGTCCTTGGGTCTCTAAGCCTTGGCTGAACTTGTAGCAAAAAAGTCAGAGCAAACACCTAAAGCTTGTTGTATTTCAGGCAATCGGAAGTGATGAATTTGAGTAAGAAATAGAGCCTAGCCTTCCTCTTCTCCCTTCTGCATTCTCTCAAAGCTCAGGGGGGATGGAAGTTACTTCATCCTGTTCTGCAGCGTTCAGAAAGGAAACCCTTGTAAGTGGAACACCCTTGGAGACTTAAGTCAGCTCCTCAAACTCCTCCTTTGGTTTTTGGTTAAGTCATGTAGGATGGGAGACATCTTATTCCAGCAGTAGTTCTCTCTCTCTCTCTCTCTCTCTCTCTCTCTCTCTCTCTCTCTCTCTTCCCTGTCCTCCTACCCCTTCCCTGTCAAGGCTCAAGGCAACAAGGATGGCTAGGTACTTGCAGAATTAGCTTTGGGTGGGACATGGAAATTTTAGGTGGCTAAAATGAGGTAAAGTGAATTCCACTGGTAGTCTTAGTCTCTGTTCAGACATGTAAATGGTGGTAAAACCATAAATGAAGGAGAACTGTCATGATCAAAGCATATGGGCCATGGTGTTGATATACATAAAGCAAGGATGACAGTGCTATCAGTTTTTGTTTGGGTATTTGATCTCCTGCAAAATCTGTTTAGAAACCCTTGGAATTTGCAAGCGTTTCCTAAGGATTCCTTTGAGCTGTTTCTTTCCTGTCTGTCTCTGGTTGCTTCCATATCTTGGGAATCCCGTTGGTTTGTTAGTGCCTGCTCTGACACTAAGCATCAGTGTGCCTGCAGGTTCTGTGCAGGTGTGGACTGGCAGGATAGTAAGTGTCTTTCAGCTCCCAACAAGATCTGATGGGAGTAGGGGAAAGGCAGTTGATGCCTGCTGGTTCATGGCAAGCAAGGCTCAGCTGGACACTGGTTACCAATTTTAAAATTTGGGAAGAACACTTGGAGTTGAATGTAGGCTTTTTACTTTTATGTCTCCAATTACTTTCGTTGTTTTCTTTTTACTTTCACCACTGGCAGCAGTCCTGCACTCTAGCTCAAGACCAAAATCTAAAAGAAACTATTTTTCATAACTAATTTGATATCTTGTTTCCTGTTTCATCACTTTTTTTTTATTGTTTACCAGATATATAAGGCTGAAATTTTGGTACGTAGGGGAAAACAGGCAAATCATCTCAACAGTGTAAACTTCGATTCATAAATGTGAGACTTGCAAGCAGACTGCTGTACAAGAAAACAGATGCCATGCAATAAATTAATACTAAGCTGAATAATAAACAAGATGTATTGTTAAAGGTCTTTAATGCAAAGAAAGTGATTTCAGACTTTCATATGCTTGTTTTCTGTCTTTGTTTTAAATGAAGCCTTTGCATGTGTTTCCTTTATTCTCTTTTGCGCACATTTGAGCTTTCTTGGGTTGAGGACTCAGTCTCTGGTTGGGCAGTGGTGATTAACTTAAACTAAATAGGCAGCAGTAATGTGATCTGAGAATGAAAAGGATTCATTTCTTTTAAATGAGGCAAAAAAAAACCCCAAGGTTGAAGGAAATAGTTTACATAATCTGTAAACTAGTTAAGGAGCTGAATATTTATGCAGGTTGAAATTGAAGCTTAGTTGCCCTCTAGGGGTTTTACATTAATACAGCATATGCTAGCTTTTGGGTGGTTTTTTCTTCTTTCAGAAAAAAGGTGAGACAAGTCTTTGGAAAAAACTTACATACTGACAAATTTGTGGTGGTAGAGGCATGTGTACATCTGCATTCAGTGAGTAAAACTCATTTAGTTCAAAACCCAGAAAATGGAGGAAGATTTTTAGCCCGATTATGTTCTTTTTAATTTCATTGTACCAGTGGAGAATGCACTCACAGTCAACCAGTCACAGCACTGAAGTCTCAGCCAGGAAAGGTCCTTACTTTCAGTCCTAAGTAAAGAGAAGACAAAAAGTCACAGGGAGTTGTAATGGCAGCACCAGGACCCTCAGTCAGTTTCTGTTCATGTCCTAGCCACTGAATGCTGCTTCAAATTCTTGTGTCCTCAGCTGCCACTGACTAATGCACAGGGGTCTTCTGTCACTTCTGGTCTTACAGCAGGTTGAGCCCTGGATATGGGTCCTGTGATTGAATGTGTTAGAAACAAACTCTGTCCTCTCCTTTAGAAAGCAATTGACAAAAACAGTAGTTCTTGATTGTTTGGATAGGCGTGTGATATTTCATTGGAAGTATCCTCGTGCCGTGGGAAGAAGTGTGACAAATGGCTTCTATACTGGAGCTACATATGTATATATATAACCCCTTGTCTAACTTTTAGTATCTCCTTTGCCAATGATTTTGTAGCAGACGCACTGTTAATATACTTACTTGAACAATTGCTAAATAAATTCACAAGAGTTCAGTTGTTTTTCCAAATATGGAGACCACATTTATGGGATTATTTTTGCTGTTCTTTTGTAACAGTGTTGACACTGTATTACTCTAAAATGTTTTTGCATCAGAAACAAGATAATTGGAGCAGGCAGAATAGATGCACTTAAACAACCCCCTCCTGTCAAACTTGAGTCCCTGTGCATACAGCTTGAGGAGCACAATGTAGTCAACTGTCAGAAGGTAGAGCAGTGTCCCCGAGGCTCCATGACACCAAACTACATCTGGATTTGTGCTAGTAAAGTCAATGATCTTACACAGATTTTTATGCCATTTGCCTATTAAGCTTTACACTGAAAAACAGTTTCTCTTTTTAGAGGGGCTTTCATACCTAGCTTCTGGTGCATTTTGTTTTGCTTTATAGATTTGCCAAAGACTTGTTTGTAAATCCCATCTACCAGTATTTCATTTTACTATCTTCAAAATTATAACTTCTGCTCTGAAGAAATGTACCTGGTTATTGCAGTCTTTTATTTAAAACACTTTAGAGAAAATGGAAGATAAATGTTACACAGTTACTACCAAATTTCCAGATATTGCTACATTTTGGTAGTGTGCTTTCCTGTCGCATGGTTTAAAGTCATCTCTTCAAAATTGTGAAATGAATAGGGTAGTCTGAAATTCTAAATGCCTCCATAGTCAATGATGCAGTTTCATTTGAAAAAGTAATTCTACATGCTTTATCACACTGTGGCCACAATTGCAAAGCGTCAAGTTACTCTTCACTATTCACTTCAGAATATGGGCACAGCAGAATTTTTTTTTTTCCTGGAAAATTTGCACTTTGGTTTTGTCATCCTTACTAGCACTGAGTAGTATCTCATTCAGCAGGAATTCTTCCATGGTGAAGAATTCCTGCCTCTACACCAGCATATGGCTAGTCATTTTTGAAAAAAAGAGACTAAACATATACTGCGGAGTAGGGTAAGTACATGATAACTGTTTTGGAGATGTTGGAACGGTGGTTGGGGATGAATTGTGACCTGTGAGGGAAAGTAAATTCCTCTTTTAATAACTGTATAAATCTTTTATATTCTATCCCAAAAGATCTGAGATTTTGACCCTATTCTGTGTGGCCCATCTCACCCCCACCCTCCAGCTGGAACCCTGGAACCAGTTTCCCTTTTGCTTAGAGGATACTTTGTTTCATTCAGAGGAGTGAGAACTATTATTACTGCTACCACCACCAACCTTTGGTACTGGAACTCTGAGATAAATACATGGTTTTGGAAGTCCATTAAATTGAGCCGGGGGCAGGGAGGAAAGGAAGAATCCCTGACACAGCACGGTGTAACTGAGAGCTGGTGTCACGGTGGAATAGCTGGGCAAATGCCTCCTCAGGAGTTGTATAAATACCCTGCTCTATCCCCACCGTGTGGTAGAAGGACATTACTGTTACTTCTTCCACTCCGTGAAGCTCTGTTTTTGAGAAATAGATATATTTTGACTTTGGAGTTCAGCTACAGAGTCAGTCGCTATGGGACAGAGGGAGGGGGATGTTGTTTCTTTAAATCATCTGTTATCCTAACTTCTCAGCTGTCCCTGAGTGGCTCGGCAGCTCCCGAAGGAGGCGGGAGGATAAGCAGTGGCGAGGCTGCTCTGCGCAGCTCAAGTTGGATGCACTTGTTTGTATAAAAGCAGGCAGTGACAGACAGTAGCCATGGGGGAACTTGCATTTGTTCCAGTTCTGCCTCTTCCGGCGCCTGGTACGGTAACGCTCGATGTCAGGGATACTTACTGCAGGGTGGGAGGAAAATTAGATCGAGTCAGTCTTAAAGGGTGCAGTTGTTTAAAACCAGTGCAGTTTAACCAAGGGGCTGTGCTTGCTGGGCGTGCTTTACCTGAAACCTTATAGAGAAGGTAATGCTTGTACTTGATAAGAACATCCCTCAAGCAGGTTTCTTTAGTGGACAAATGATGATTTACCCGAATAAACAGTTTCACAGCAATGTGCTTACTTTGCTTAAAAGGGCAGATTTTTGTAATTTCACTAGGAAGGAAAGGAGGTCTGCTTCTCTTGAAAAATCTGCCTGCATAGCCCAGCAGATTATCATCCTTCAGCACTTAAATCTGCCTTGACTGACAAAGTAGTCACTGTAAAGCCTTACACATAATAGTTATGCCCTTGATACTTCTCCTGTGTCTTCTGAGGACATAACCCTCTTCTGTGTACTGCTGTGCTCTGCCTGTCTTGCTTAGTCAGAAGCAAGACAACTTCTGACTTCTCGTAGCTCTTAAAGAGCTGGGTTCCTGGAATTTACTTTAAAAAGATGACAGTACTAGATTTCAGTGTGTTTGGGGCAAAATGCACACACAAATATGTAGATAGGTGTGCATACTGATGCATACAGAAAATGCTGACAACTCTGTACATCTGGGATGGTAGATCAGATCAGGTCCAGATCAGATCAGGTCTATGGCACTAAAACTAACAAGTACACATTTCTCTGTATCATCTCTGCCAAAGCTCCTTTTGCTGTTGAAGTCCAAGTTCTGTTGAAATTCTAGTGACTAAATGTATATTGCTAATAAATTATGTCTACCCCAGTATCTAATTATTTAGCAATAGTCAGGAAAGGACTGCCTGACATTTTAAGGTGTATGTTTTTTAAAAATTACCTTTTCTGACTCTGAGACTACTTAGGAAAACACTTTACCTAGTCAAGTTTCCTGTGTGCATTCAGTATTCATATCAAACTGAAAACTAACTTTAGTCTTTCCACCCCTTGTCCGCAAAAAGACATTTTGGTTAGATCTCACGTGTGCAGGACATAGAATGAAGAGAGCTGACCTGACCTTGTCCAAATGGCAGAACTAAATGCTTCTGAAAGTATCCTGAGATTGCATGTGTATATTATTTTTTGTTAACTCTTAATTACTTTAATCTAGCATATTTTTGTTAACACATTTAAGTATTTGTCTGGGTTTTGTTAGTTGAACTGATTGGGTTGGCTTGAATTACTGTGTTTGGCTGTGTTCCTCAGCTTGTTTTATGTGTTTTTCTTAAAACAATTCTTCTCTTTCTTAAACTTTGCTTTTCAGTTTCATGCCCTGTTTCTTGGTGCTTATTATGAAGTTGGAAAGAAAAGGTCCAGTGATATGCTGTGGATAAGTGTGGGTTACTAGGGACAGACAGAAGTGCTTCTCTGCTGTTGCTTGAGGTTTCTGGTTATGGCTCTTACAAACATCCACAATTCTCCATCTGAATGGTAGCAAATTTTGAACTGCAGAACATGTGTAGTGAGTCTGGTGAGAGAGGTTCCCCCAGCACAAGCCTCTGCATCGCATGGGAATGGGACTGGATCTTTGTTGTTCATGGCTTTCCTGAATTTGCTTGTCATGCCTTGATGCTAGCTTCTTAAGATTCTTTTTTCCCCCCACAAATTCTGTCTTTAATGATTGTTGGGTTTGAAAACAAGAGAAACTCTGCTAATATTCCTATAATAAAAAGATCAGCAGCTGAGCAATGACTTCTGTTTTGAATTAACTGATGTTGGAGGATCCCTATGTGCCTTAGATGAGTTTTAAGAACTGCTGTGATATTGTGGTTTAAAAAAAACCCCTATATATTTTTTTATAATTTTTGAAACAGAACATTTAAATAAGCCATTGATTTCCTATATTGATTTTAAAAGCCCATTGTAAGCAGTTGACCAAACCTAGATCTTTGTAATATCAATGTATGTAGGACGTGGAAATCTTGGAGACTGTTAGTTCCTAAGTAGGTAGGTGGCCTTGACAGAGTGAGGATGTTCTGAAAAAAACCCCAACCAACCCTCAAACATTTTTGATCTGTGTAGAGTGCCTTTGCTCCCTTCTGCTTTGGTCTGTTCTGCATCCAGCTGAGAGATACTTTGAGGCCAATTAATTTTTGCAGCAGGATTTTGAAAACCTGCTAATGAAAAAAGCATGCATGCATGGTATGAAACAAATAACTACAATTGCAGTAGTTGGGAGTTTAGCAGGACATGAGTGGGCCAGGGTAGATAGATGTTGAAGGAATCCAGGCTAACATTTACCTTTCTGGTTTCAGGAGGTTTTTTCACTCTTTCTTCCTCTTCTTTTGGATGCTTGTCTGTTTAGACCCTCCATGTAAGGCGTCCTAAGGGTTTTGAAGGGCACATGAGAACTTTATGCTTCAGGGTATAAGCCAAGCTTACAGTTGATAGGGATTAGGAAGAAACTTCACTTGAGAAGATGTTTTTCCATAATGTAGACTTTCTGACACGTTTTTCTAAAGCAGCTGTTACTGGCTTCTGAGAAAGATGGTGTACAGGAGAAGTGGGCCCTTTGTCTGATTCAGTATGTTATTTTCTCATCTCTAAATGTTCCCTAAAGCAAAGTCTTCAGATTTGTTTCTAGGGTATTGAAAAGATGTCATCTTTATCCCAAGGCATTGTGTTTAGACAAACAGTTTCTAGGGGTTTTTTTTTTTGGAAACATTCCTCCTCTGCAGATCACAGTTGTGCTATTTGCCTTCCTGATGATTCTCTCCTTCACCTCAGTCACGAGACAAGGGATGTTTCAGCATTTCATACTGGAGTGCCAGAGATGGTGTGGTCTGCTGGGGGATCCTCTGTTTGCACTCTATACTTCAGGATAAAGCTGCTTTTCTCTGCTGAGAGTACTCTGGGAAAGATTAGGCAGGAGGATGAATACCCCTTCCTTAAAATCCCTGAATTCCTGGGATTCTCTCCTCCTTAGTCCTGTATTGTGTGCTAGAGTGTATTGATCATCTCTCCTAGGACAGATAGATGCCTCCAGCTACAAAAGCTGAAATGGAGCGGATTTTGGGGGGCTGGTGATGAGCAGAAAAATGGAAATTGTATGATTTTTATGTTATAGCAAATGAATATTTGTGGAGACAAAGTATTTGATCTTATAACAGAGGTTCACTTGAAAGAATCAAGGTTATGTTATGTCAATTTTCTCTTTGCCCTATATAAGATGCATTTAATTATTTCATGCTATCTCCTTCTATTCCAATTAATCTGTCATATATATTGTTGCTCAAATTAGAATAATTCTTTAATCAGCTTGTGTTATACATGCCATAGTAGGCTAGAATAGGAAAGCTACTCCTAGCATACTGACGATGCATGTATTTTATTTGTTATTGTAATTTAAAAGTAAAATCAGAAATATTGATTTCTACTTGACTGGAGAGATGATTTAGTTTGAATATCAGACTGATGTTAATCAGGTGAGAATTAATTGAGTTGGAGGTATTAGATATTCAGTGATGTTAACTGAACCATGATCAATCTACAGAGAAGCTTTCTTTTGTACTGTGTCGGAAATATCAAATAGCTCATACTCCACAATGTAAAACAATCTCTTCATGTTCATGCTACTACTTCCTCTGGTTCATTAAATGCACCAGTAATCTGTTCTGTGCATACGGAGTAATCTTCAAAGTAAAAGCTAATAAATCATAATTTAATACAAAATTAAAAACATAATAACTACCCCTAAAAATGTTGCTGGTAATGTTTTGGATCATTTAATGTTTTTGTACCCATTTTACAAACAAAGTTTTTAAAATTTTGCCCTTGTTTACATTTTAAAGGGAGCTGTTTCTTCTTCCTTCTATCATCACCTCCAAATCCCCATTGTTACTTGGGCATCTTTTCTCCACTCAGTGGTACAGCCCCAGGAATGACCCAAACACCGGACAAAACTATTTCTTTTTTATTCTGTGCAGAGGGAAAAAACCTACCTCAGAATAAGCCTGGTCTGGATCATGATGCAAGTTGTGTTGGTTTTTTTTTTTTTCCTTATTTTAAGAGTGTGATAGCAGTATCATAAGTGTTGAGAAAATATAAATGGTGAGATAACACCTCTGTAGGACTTTCTCTTAAGTAGTAAGATTGTAAAGTCTTTAAATAAACGAGAGCCAGACCTGAGAGGATCAATTTATCTTGATAATGGGGAATATTTCATTTATTTTGTGTACAAGCACATCTGCAAAATAGATGCACAGTTATAATTGATAAAACTACAGTTCCAATATTATACGAAACGTACAACATTTCATAATATGAGCCAATATGAAAGTGCCAAGTATTTTTATAATCTGAATCTGCAAAAAATGAACTTTCAGAAATAGCCTTCACACTGCAAACAGTTCATACATTGAAAATAATGAGGGTGATTCCTTGGTGTTGTTATATCAACACAGTTTCCATGCAGCTGTTTGTCTGGAGATAAGTCCCACTTTTTATTCTTGTCTTGTTTTGCACATGGGAAGACTTGGATGTTTGCAGAAAGAAATAATTAAGTATCTAAAATTTTAAAATATTTAAAGAGAAAAAATCCTTTAAAAATCTGCTACAAATATTATCTGTTGCTCCCACAACTTTCAGTTTGTTTTTAAGCTTGGGGCAGGACATAAGAGTTTTTTTTCATGAAGTCTTTCCTTTGCAGACACATAACTGAAACTTCAGCAGTCCAGCACACCTATTCCACCATTTCATTTTGAATGCAGCACAGTGAAAAGACCAGCCTAATTCTGCTTGGGGGTGGGATGATGTTGTAAGCTACACTTTCATCATAAATATGATGCCTTGTTTTTGTTGTCCACTGTTTGTAGTCCTGCAGACACTGAGATTAACAGTGTTAAATTTAACCTTGTCTGGTTTAATGGTGTGGAAGAAAATCATCATCTTTATTCAGCAGAGCTGTGCCTCTGTCTTATGCCAAATGTCGGTTTGTCCCTTTGACTCAAAATCCTACAAGTTTGTTATTTTTTGTCATACAGAGCAAATATTTCTTGAACCTATGAATATGTTCTAAAGTTAAAATGGGCAGCACCCTGGCTTTTTATCTCCTTTTTTTTAATTAGGACTTATATGTACCAGGACATCTGTTGGTGGACACCCACCAACTTTGTTGTAGCTTTCTGGTAATGTATCTGATCTTTTAAAAGTAATACTTTAGTGTGTATTGCATATGCCTGTCTGACTGCTTGGACAGACAGGGAAATAATTTGTCCACTCTTTATTCTGTGATAAATGAATAGTTAGCCAGTTTCACTTCAGTTTCCATCTGCTTCCCATATTGTCTTGTCGTAAAGTCATAAAACAGAGTTGGGGAAAAAGCAATTAAAAATACTAAAGAAAAGCATTCTTCTTAGATACTGTTTTTTTCAGCAAAGATTAGTATGGACTGTAAAGATCTTTGTAAACAAAGTGTTCTTTACCATGTCTACCTTCTAGCTATTTATCAAAGAAACCTTAATTAAAGAGTGCTCTGTAACTTAAAGAAGTTTTTAATCAACCATCAAATATACTGAGTCAGGCACTCAAAACTAATTCTTGATACCTACAACATAATTTGTGTAATTCTGTATCTGAAGGGAATTATAGAAAGACTTGGAATAGGATTTTTATTAAAAAAAATTCATGTCTGTACAGCTTTATAGACAAATTAAGAAGGCTTTAAAAAGCTCTTTTTTTCTGTTCAGTGACTTTACATATGTCAGGATCTAATTTCTCCTAGTTCTCTGTGTCATGCTTTCCCAAGTAGGTAAGCTGGGATAGGGGGATAGGGAGACCCAGTGAAATCTGGCTCTTGGACCCAGGGCAGATCTGGAGGTGCTGTTCGGAGGACCAAACTCAGCAGCTTCCCTGAGCTGCTCAGGGCCAGAGATGCTCCCTGCTGAAGAGTCAGTCGTTGGAAGGACTCATTCATCTCTGGCCTCAGCCAAAAAGCCCTCCTGTCTGTCCCTGAAAATGTGGTCTCCCCATCACAGGCAGATCACCTACACATGCCAGCATGCTGTAGTGAGCAGGTGAGAACTGGCAAAACTGAGTTGCTCTGTATCCAGACATGGCTGTTCAGTTGTCAGCAGACCTCTGTCTTGGCAAAGCTACCTTTTGTCCTTACTTACTTGGTTGTGGCTGTAATGGCCAAAATGTAATGAGATTTAAAATTCGCTGAACTGTGACCAAACTCATTTTGGATTTACCTTGCAAAAGAAATGCAAAGCTTTCTTCATGAGAGAGGAAGAAGAAATCCAGCCTCCATTCGGTGATGAGCTGTTCAGTAAAGTTTCTCTGAGCTGTAGCCTCGAGAAGAGATCTCTGCTCCGTGTGCATCCCCTTAGACAGAGCCTATGGCACAGAGAGGAGCCTGTGGGGTAACCTATGTCAGATATGATGTCATGAACCATGACTTCTGCAGGTGAAAGGGGGGGTCTGTAGTCAGTTTCCGTGGTAACTGGTAGGCACCTGCAGCTCGCTGACGCAGTAGTGGATCTGTCCTTGTCTGTGCACAGAGCAATCAGTGATGGACATATGTAGCTGTCCTAGAAAAGTCTTGGCAGAGGGTTGATTTTATGGAGGGCATGCCTTTTTTCCCTTTCCAACAAGGCATTTTCACTTCTGTTGTGTTGAGCTCTGTTCCTCAATTTATTTAGCTTGTATTTGGAAATATTGGGGATAACTTTTATTGTTTGTTTGAAACATGTCTTTCTTTTGTGTTACAGTTCACAAGGAATTTGCAGACTGGCCCAAATTTACCTCCAGTTTTACTGCTGCTTGAGGTTCTGTTTTGGTAGCTTGCTGCTTGCAGGAAGAAAGAAAACATATCAGGCCATGAACTTGTAAAATCATGGAAAGTCATTTGCTAAAGTCATAAAGATTGGATCATACACAAGATTATGAAAATATAAATTCTGTTCTTTCTATAATGTGCAGTGTATCAAGAAGAAGGTTTGTTTGGATTCTTTAGTGTTCTGATTACCCCTCAGCTGCTGAAGTGTTAAATCGCAATAGGTTTGTAATCAGACCCTGTGTATCTGCTCCTTTTGTGGTGTCTTGCTATGCATCCTGAAACTTTGGTCTACAATGCAGATATTGCCTGAGTGAAGAATGAGTAAGGATTGTCAGGATTACAGAGATGGAGATTAATTCTTGGTTTGAGATGTCTTGAACTACTGAGACTATTTCTGACATCATTCTCCAAACCAATAGTGTAAACACTCTGTGCTGCTCAACATTGACACATGTAATTTCATGACTTCACGAATCGTAGAATCATGAATCATAGCATCATAGAATATGCTGAGTTGGAAGGGGCCCATCAGGCTCATCAATTCCAACTCCTGGCCCTACACTGAACACCCAATCACACCATGTGCCTGAGAGTATTGTCCAAATGCTTCCTGAACTCAGACAGGCTTGGTGCTGTGGCCACTTCCCAGGGGAACCTGTTCCAGTGCCCAACCAGCCTCTCTGGGTGGATATCTTTTCCTGATAGCCAACCTAAACCTCCCCTGGCCCAGCTTTGTGCTGTTTCCTTGAGTTCTGTCACTGGTTATGAGTGAAGAGATTGGTACTTGCCCCTCTGTGAGCGAGACAAAGCACAGTTAAAAATAAAACAATATTCTCCAGACTCCTGGAAGGTTTCTGGTGAGTTTCTATAACTAAACCTGTCTTGCCCTCCTTAAGTGACTGCCAGACAGAAGAGATGGATAATGAAGTTTTGTGTGCTCATATAAGGATGTCTAATATGCTTTAACCTTCCTTCTTCCTCTCTGTTGTTAAGCATCAGTAATGTTAAAGCTAAACAGCTGGAAGCAGTTTTATCACTTTGCAACAGTGCCTGGCCATGTACCACAGGCAGGGCCTTCTGGAGCCAGGGAATGCTGGCAATTGCAGTTCAGGCTTTTTTTGTTCACTGGGACATCACGCCTTTAACCAATCAAGACTGGTAAGCTAACAAGTGAGAGGGACCTCCTGTTGTCTTCAGTGGTTTTTTACTTCACAGCTTCCAGAAGAAATGATTACTACTACAAAAAAAACCCAACCCAAAACCTCAGCACAGCACTTAAAGAAGTGCCTGTAGAGAGTATAAATCAAACTGGTCACTAGACAGACCATAAGCTTTCAAAAGCTTTGGATGTTTTTCCCAGAAAAAAACAAAGGTCATTTTTAGAAATGTACTAATAGGTATGATTTTTCTGAGATGCTAATGTAGGAACAGTCAGGATAAACAGTCCAGGAAAGAACAGAAGAAATGTCAGAGTCACCTTTGAAAACCAGAGAAACATTTTGATAACCTAATAACCCATTTGCCTTGTTCTGAGCTTACACTGCTTAGTAAACTTCAGCTGTCCAGGTGTTTCCTCATAGTTGTGCTTGTGCGTTTGGATGACTTTAAAACACGTAAATCTTAGAAATTGGGTGTGATTGTTAATAGATACCTTTAAACACAGGTTACAGTGTCTTCCCAGCTGGTAATTAACTGGTAATTAATTTAAACCCATTTTCTGCACACTTCCATCTGGTTTTCATGTAGGGTGTGGTGGAGTTGCCAGTGTGTAATGCTGGGTGCTGTATTTGAGCATGTTTTTTTAAGTATTCATCAATAAATAATACATTTGAAGTAGATAAGAAGTAAGTTCTTTGCAAAGTTTATGTCAATATAAGTGTGACTTAAATCTGTCATCAACACTTTCAGCAAACACTGCCTTTTGTTGTAAATTATTTTAGTGAAAGCCCAATTAATAACAGCTGTGGACAAGCAGATTAATCTCACCTAGGGTAATGCACAGGTAATGTGATTTACCTGTTGTATGATGTAGTACCATTAAGTTTTGATGTTACTAGATTAGCTGTAAATTTTGCTAAGTATGTGCAAAAAAATAACAATTCCTGTATGCCCTAAATTTGCTGGATATTAAATCACTACGAGGAAGACCTTAGAGGAGGAGAAATGGAATTCTGGAAGGGGATGCAGTAGGGGGGAACTTTGTTCTTATTCTGGCTCCTGGTTGATCTTGGACACATGGCTCGCTCTTTCTTTCTTTCTCTCTCTTTCTCTCTCTTTCTCTCTCTTTCTCTCTCTTTCTCTCTCTTTCTCTCTCTTTCTCTCTCTTTCTTTCTCTTTCTTTCTCTCTCTTTCTCTCTCTTTCTCTCTCTTTCTCTCTCTTTCTCTCTCTTTCTCTCTCTTTCTCTCTCTTTCTCTCTCTCTCTCTCTCTCTTTCTCTCTCTTTCTCTCTCTTTCTCTCTCTTTCTCTCTCTTTCTCTTTCTCTCTCTTTCTCTCTCTTTCTCTCTTTCTCTCTCTTTCTCTCTCTTTCTCTCTCTTTCTCTCTCTTTCTCTCTCTTTCTCTCTCTCTTTTCCATCTGCTAAATGTAGCTGATTACCTCTTAGCAGACCTCTTAGAAGAGTTTGAAATCTCCTGATAGAAATAACAGCCAATTCTTATCTAGGGTTATTATTCAGTGAAACATCTGTACAGGGTGCTGGTAACAATGAGGCATAATTTTAGTTACGCCCAGATAAATGCCATGTCCTTAGCCATGATTTTGCTGTTCTGTTTTAGTATCTTACTGACTTGTTTTGAAGTCTTGAAATCCTTAAAACAGTCCAGGTACTTTCACTTCATTAAGCAACTTCATTGTTCTTAAATGCCGGAGATCATGATCCCAGAAATGTACATGATAGCCCCAAGTAGAGCATGTGAAAAGCAGGCACAAGAGTCATGGATTTGCTGCAAGAATAACTTCAGAAATGGTATTAGCAACAGCAGTATGTGTGTGAATGTGTTACATGATGAGGGGAGAATCTCAATTAAAGTGCTGTTGCTATACAAGTGACAAAGACCTTGCAAACAGCATGAGAATCTAGGCCAACTATGGTTATATTAATAATAAATCAGATCTGGCTTGATACCTCCTACACATTGGGTTTTTTCACCTATTGTCATTTTTCTAACTTCAATTTAGTTTGTGTGGGCTTTTTTTTCCCCCAGCATTTACTAAATGCTGTCAAGAAACTGGTCTTCTGATGGTGGTGAAGTGTCGGCAGGAGAACACAGCACTGAAGGACTGTCTGGTTGGCCAGTAAGTCACTCATGAGTTTTTGCTGGGTTTTTGTGCATGGCCTATGCTAATCTAGAAATGTTAACTATTCTGGAAAGGGTTGTGTAGGGTTATGGACTTGGATGTATTTTCTGAAAATGGTATCTTTGCTTTATTAAAACCGTGCTGGTCAGGACCCTAACTGACAAGATTTTATTTACCATATAGCTACAGAGACTCTCTTCTTGATTCACCTGGTGACAGATTTCAGCCCAGAGGACCTGTAGCCCTTTATTTGCTCTGGTGCATCACAGATGTGGGGATAGGGGTACGCAGTGAAGTTCCTTCATAATCTGTTAGTGAGACAGGACAAGTTTGTTTTCATTTTGCTTCTGATTTTTAAGACTGAAGTCTGTCTTGAAAGTGTCCTGTTGTTGTGAACAGCAGTAGTTGTAGCAGTGGGAAATTGTTAGATGTAAGAGAGATCAACTCAATGCCATGGTGGATTGAAACATCTCTTTTGGAAGTTGTAATTTACCCCAGTGCCATTAGGCTGAAGTGTTAGATTCCTGAATTTGCCAGGGTGAAGGGTGGGGATTTTTTGAGTTTGACTGGGGAAAAAGGAGGTTGGTTTGATTTTTGGTGTGTCCTGCTCCCTTAAACCAGCAATTAAGATTAAAAATAAATGCCTTTTAACTACTGACAGTTATTCTCAAGTATTTAGGAACTGATGAAAAAACATGTGCAGCCAGGCAAGAATTCAGGCCTAACTGCAGTCAGAACTTGCTGGAGTTACTCAGTTCTATTTGTCTGTACCGTCACCTTAAAAAAAAAAAACCAACAAACAAACAAAACAAAATGCTTCTGACAGAAAAGGTTTATAGTGTTTGAATAGTTATATTTTAAAAAAATATGGGAGAAATGAATTTAATGTAATGATCAAGGACCTATATATCAACTGTTCAAGACATAACACTTGAACCTATTCCCAGTAGTTACTTGGGTGCATAAAAAAAAAGTCAACTTCAGCAGCTTCCCATGATGAGGAGGGTAACTGCAAATGAATTCTTCAGCTGAACTTAAATACCTAATATCTTTCCCTTTTTCTGCCTTTCCCCTTGATGGCTTCACTCCAGAGGCTTGAAAAGGATTATGCTTCAAGAGAGAACAGTATAATGACAGAGTACTTAGAGTTTACAAAGATAACTTTAACACTTAGGTACTTCATAAAAAAAAGTATTTTTCTGTTAAAGTCAGGCAAGTTTTCTTTGGGTGTGAAAAGAAGGTCAGTTATGAGTGGTACTCATGCAATATCTGTTCCATATTCCAAGAGAAAAACAATATATATTCTTTTGTCTTGTAGCTATTCTGATCCGTCATTCTATGAAGAATGCAAAGCAGAATATTTGAAGCAAAGAGAAGAATACAGAGCAACTGGAATTAAGAAGAAAAGACAGAAGCTTAATCCAAATGTATAATTAAAACTTAAAATGAACTTTTCAAATTTCATATGCAACTTGGATTTCACTTGATTTAAACAGACTTAAATCATCTGTACCCTTCTGTGTGGAGTTTAACTGAAATACACAAGATGAATGGAGAATAAAATAACATCTGAAATTAAGAATTAATTTTAAATTTTTTTGTAGTTGAAGATCTAGAGCGTGCTGTCACAGTTTGCAAGAGAAGTTGCAAAGGTGTGTTCCTCTATCTGGACTTGCGATTTTATTACCAGTGTACAATTTGGAGTTTACGATTCCAGAATGTCCATTTGGAGTTTAAAGCTTCTATCTAGTTACGTGAGCCAGGCTACATAAAAAACTTAAGGGTGAATAATTTAGATTGTATTAACTGATCACAGATTGGGTATACATTAAAGTTGGTCTCTTAGTCATCACCTGAAGCTGACTGTGTATGAAGATGCACTTGCTAGAAGAGGAGGGTGGCAAATGCAGAAGGGCTGCTCAGACTGGTGTGAATTACTCTCTTCATCAAAATGGTGTCGGATGAGAGCCTGGTAGTACTTGTGCCTGCACTGTGACACATTTTTAAGTCTACACTGTGACTCACTTTTAAGTCTACGCTGTCAGAAGGGATGGATGCCGTATGCTTGTGCACGGCCCGATTGACCATTTCAGCTCTAGATGAGGTAGTAATCTCATCCAGGCCTTCCTTGAGAACAGGGAATAAGATGCCATGCTTCAGGAGTGAGCAGTGACCACACTTGCAAAGTTATTCCAGGCAGAGGTGAGTAAACAACTAAACCAGGCACCTAAGATGCAGAACTCTGTAAACCAGAACTAAAATGCACTTCGTTCTCTTGCAGGAACTAAGTGTAAAGCAAGTGCCTAATTTAAAAAGAGCACATAAAGGATCTTTTCGTGTAGTGATACTTGAAGCTGCTTAATTATAGAACTCTCAAATGCTTAAATGTCTTCACTAGAGCTACTAATATAAAGTTTTACAAACTATCTTGGAATATCCTCCAAGCATTCTGAAATAAAAATAAATTCTTTACAAGGAAAGGCTGCACTTAAAACTTGGTAACTTTAATGCCCTGATTAAAGAAAAAAACAATTTGAGGAAGGAATGGGATTTGATACTGTTCCATTAGAAGAGGCAACATTGTACTTGTTTATTTTAATACTGTTTCACCACACACACAGTATTCTTCTGAAGCTATTCAAGAAGGAAACTCAGACTGACGCATATATATAGAGGATTTCATGCTGCAGGTTAGTCATTGCCCTTTATTCTGTGCCTTTTACTGAGTAATCATTAATAAGGTTGCTTCTGCAGATTGGGTGGAGGACTGGGGAACACTTGCAAATGGGAAAGATGTGTAGCATTCTGCCTTGTTAGGCAAACTTAAGTGGCACTCAGCTCTAACCTTGAAATAGCTTATGTGGAACAGAGTCCTACACATGTTCTTGGCTTCTTAGCTCAAGCATTTTGGAAAAGAAAAATATTACCAATGAGTCGTTTTGCTGTATGTATTTTTAAAAGGAGGAAATTTGAGGTAAAGGGTGAAATGTGTGACTGTTCTGTTATCCGACTATGAAAATCTGCTGTATTTTCAACCTCTGGAAAGGCAGCCTGGGTGTTTGTTAAGTGTTGGCAAAAGCCCTGCCGCAGAGGATTGGCGTGGGAGTGAGCATTCTCTTAGGGGCACTGCTGGGTGCTGCCAGTGGTGTGTGCCTGCACTGAGAGCTCACCTGGGTCATACTCAGCTATGACTCAGGTCTGAGTCAGACAACAGCACCAGCAGAAATTGTGTGCAGCAGGTGAGGGGGACCCCCAGTGCAGTGACCAGGATTGCAGGAGAGGAATGAATGCATGGAATGGAAAAAAGCCCAGGTGAACCTGCAGGTATTGCTCCCCACCCTTTGATACAGGCTGTATGTGAACAACAGCCACAACTCACATCTGCACTGATCTGCACGCCTGAAATTCCATGAACTGGATGGTGCTGTCAGCCATTTATTTCTCTTTTCCTACATCTGGATTATTGCAGCTCCTCTGTTTGCCCTAGGATGCACTCAGAGCAGGGATTGGCCCTTGGATCAGGCATCAGCTTCCTCTGTAATATACCCCTAGCCTTAATGTGATGTTCCCTAGTTTTGAATTCTTGGTTTCACACCTTTCATTTTGTTAGTATGTTGTGCATATCCTGTACTTGCATTTACATCTTTTATTTAAAGTTTAAATGAAAGAATGAATACCATGACATGACAAACTCATACCACTAAATTACTTTCGGTTTTGGTTTTGTCTCAGCTGCAAACTCTCCTTCCTACTCAGGTTAACTGGAGGCAGCCCTAGATTCTAAGCAATGTAAGGAAACACCAGTACTATTGCAAAGTCTTCAGCTGTACTGCAGCAGGGAACTGGAAGTTGAGTATTTCTTAAAAACCGCTTTTGTTTTGTCAGAAGTTACTTGTGACTGATGAGAGGGTACAACTGTGGAAGCCTGGCTTGTCTTAACCCCCTCATCCCCTCCACCTCCCAACTATACAAAACGTGGTAACTGCCTGTACTTACAGAGAGCAGCCAGCTCTTGGCGATGAGGCAGGGAGCTGTACAGATGTGCAGTACTTCATCTGGCCATCTCCTGCTAAGGGATTGCAACTCTAATTAATGGTCCCTAGATACTTTTCTTTTTTGGTAATTTTGAAATAAATGATTCTTACACATTATTATTATTCTGCATAGGAGTAAACAATTAGGAATAATTATGAATTATTCTACGTGTGTCTCCAGTGTTTTCAAGGTAATTTATCTATATAGAAAGGTGGCAGAAGTGTACAGGCAGGAACAGCCAAAGTCTGAAGCATGGCAATATCCCTCACCCATCATAGTTAATATTTGAGTAAAAGCATCTGACGTTTTCTAACATGACCTTCTAAAAAATGAAGGTGGCATTACCAAGTGTTTACCAGCCCAGTTTTAAGCCTGCCTGTTACAGCTTGTGCAGCTTCTGTAAAGTTGCAGGGCTTTCACTATGGCTGTATGATGATCCTGCACCCCTTGCTTGCCCCTTGTAATGGCAACCATGTGCGCAGCCAGCTTCAAACCCTCCCCTGGCAAGGTGCTGATCATTGCCATTGATGGAGTAAGGCCTTAAAGGTCAAAGGCTGAACACCCTTGCACAGCATCTGTCGCTGTTCCTGCAGCACAGGGCCTATCTGTCCTCTTCAGAACACTTGGCAAGCACCCAAGACACTCCCCATTCTTTACTGGAGGCTGCACTCTCTTGGTGTATTAAAGGTCTCTCCAAACTGCTGAGGGAAGCACGCTACGCATAGAAGACCTGAGAGGAAGGAGGGAGAAGGTGCCGTATACTTCCTTAAAAGTTTGCCTTCACAGAGTGAAACGCAAACTCAGAAGGAAGATGAGGGGCAGTTTGTAAGGCACAGGGTTTTCAAAGGGGAGTGGAACAGCCGACCACTGCAGTCTTGAGATATCACCCAGAGATTAACCTGCAACCCAGAAACCCATTCTGCTCCACATTTAGTACAGCCATACTCCTCCTCAGGTATTTCCTGCAGGTAATTCCTGTGGCCTGTTTAGTCTGCTGATCAAAAAATGGTCAAATACACTTGGAATGTAAGTGTTCCATCTAAATAAAATTCAGTTCAGTAACAGTAAACATCTGGGAGTTTCTTGTATGCTTCTCCGTAGATCAAACAACCATACTAAAACATGATGATCTTACCACTTTAATTACTGTATCTTAATGTTTGACTTGCCCTCTTCCATCTTAAAATACAATTAAATTCATTTTGCTGGACACTGATCTCGCAGGATGGCTTTTCTTTTAATGGTTCAACTGCAACTCAGTTAAAGTCAGCGTTTACTGCTGATCATAAAAAAATAAAATGCTTTCCTACACTGTCTTGTGTTCATACAATTGCACATAGTAACATTGCTCTCCCTGAAGAAAGGGGCAAAAGTCTGACTTCTCAAGACCTCAAAAAATAATCCAAAAAACATTTCAAACCCCCACATGCCCTTTTTTATACTCAAACTACATAAAAAATCAGGGAAATACCTTACACCTCTGCAACCACTGTTCTTCACAGGGCCTGTCTGCAGATCAGAAGACAACACAGGTGTCAGTCAGGTACCAGAGCTCTTCACTCTTCCCTTACCAGGCCACAGCATCATTAAAGCTACAGGTGTCTCAGCACAGGAGTGTCAAAGTCTGCTGCAAGTTGGTTTTGGAAGAAAATTCAGTCTGTTTTATCCCACTAGTACAGTGTTCATGTGCTACTTACATGGCCCTGTGTTTTGTTACTTGGAGCAGGTATTGTTTTACTGTAACTCCACCATATGGTGCTCTTGTCTTTTTCCAGCTGTAAAAATTGGACAGTGCATCACAGCTAATTTGGGGCTTTGCTTTCTTCAATATGGCTAGTCCTCATGTGAGGAAAACTGATCAATTGTACACCACAAAACTGGCAGGGAAACTTTAAACGATCAGATTATAAAAATACTTAACCAAACAGAGCAAGTTTACATATAAGTTATTAGAAGGTTCATCCAACTCACCAAATACCTAAATACATATTCATCAGGTCAGATGCCATATGCTCATTTAAATGTGCAGAGCAACAACCTCCTCCTGCTCTAAAAGCTGGCTTTCATTTCTGTTAAATGGAGTTAGTGCTTTCCTAAATTAAAAAATTCAGGAAGTAGTGGGCTGGGGGAGGTTTTAAAATGTTCAATGTTTGCATTCAAGTTAAAATCTTCTTGGGGTCATTTAACATAATTATTTGAGAACTTTGGTCCTTACTATATGCAATTTTACAGTTTTATGTAACACATGCACACAAACACCAGAACCCTGTTACTACTGCTACTTCTGCATGTAATTTGCTGTCACTTTGATGAAAAGATTTCACTTCTGAAAATGGAAAAAGCACTGTAAGCCACTAGTGGCATGGATTTAAATGACTTTCCCATCTTCAGTCAAAATCTGATTGTAAGCTTCGGACCAACAGATGCTTCACCAGCCAGCGAGCTCCCAAGTGACTCCAAATCTGGAGACTTCCTTTTCAAATGTTACAGCTTGGACATGGCAGTGAGTGATTGGATTGGAAATGCTGCCTGCAGCAAGCTCTCCAACATCAGTCCCTCTTCTCCCCAGTTAGCCGCAGTGCTCCTGAAGTCCCTCAGCAGACACTGCTGCTCCCTTCTCCAGCACGGGAAGAAGCACAGAATATAAACCAAGGGTCAAATGCAAAACCTGGAAATTCTCAGGCTCTATACAGAAAAGCTTAATTTTAATTTTGCACAGGACAGGCTGACTGGGAACCTTTTGACACAAGTAGTCAAAGCACCACAGCTTAAGGTAACTAAAGCCTTCAGGTTTCAACATCCAGGAGGATACTTTTCCCAGAATATGCTGAAGCAGGCTATAGCACATGGCTGATTTTTTTCCTTGAATCAAAGTGGATGAACCTCAAATCTAATTGCTTGTATTTGGAATAACATTTATACACAATAAAGGAATTAAAACTTCAGTAAAAAATTTTGTGCCAAATACGGAAAGGAGATTTGTTAGTGAAGCCAATTTCAAACAAAAATAAATTTATTTAATATCTTACACAGTAGAATTCCTTCATTGCACAAATCATGTTAATGCCTGTTGGATATTACATTCCTTAATAAAAAACCTCTGTAATGTTGAGGTGGGGAACCCCAAAAGTAAGCTACATTAGAACTAGGTACCATATAGCTTATGCAGCCACATGAGATGTTTTCTTTGTTATTACATAGGTAGTTGGTTCTATCAGCTAACACCTAGTGACTTGGATTTGTTTTATGCATATTGGATTTTGTTCTATTACTTTCCAAGAGATTGTACTCCCCTGAGTCAGCTGTGTTCATTGGTCAGAAAAAATTCCAGGATCTGACACCATTTCCATTAATCACAGACAAGCCAGTATACGTGAGCAAGATAATAGAAAGATAAAAACAATATCTGGTGAATGGGAAACATTATTTATGTATGCTGTTTGTACTATAGGAGAAGATACCTGGAAGGCATTTTTTTGCCTTTGATAGACAAAGCGAAAGATGGGCTCTGTCTGAAGTACTTACTGTGCAGGGAAGAGTGTCTGGAACCACACAGGTCACGTAGCACCCTTGTAACACTTCTACAGCCCACCACTACTATGGCTGTGCTACAGTCAAAGCTTCCCCATGTATTTGCAAGCAATCTTAAGATAATTTGCTACTAAACAGCTGTGAAATTAATTTTTATTACTTTGATGTTAAGCTGGATCTGTGAAGCTGGATACTTCACCCACCCACACATCTGTAAATGGAATATTCAGTATTAAGTATCTTCCCACCCATTACAAGTTAGGTATCGTGGATCTAAAATACAAAGCATTTTTCTTCAACTTTTTGAGCAGTCAAGACATTTCACTTCACTCTGTTGTATTAAGCCAGATACAAAGCAGAGAATTTTACAAAAAAAAAAAAAAAAAAAAAAAAGGCATAAATTATATGTGTCTAGAAACAGTTCACAGCCTTAAGAGGGAAAAAAAAAAGAAAAAGTAGTGCCTAGACACCCATAATCTATAAAGCAGATAGTTGGAATTCTAGTAGCTCTGGTTCTCAATGGCATACTAAAGACACTACAAAAATACTTCTTTTTGTATATCAACAATGCAACAACACCAAGTCTAATTAAATTAAGGCTTTGTTTCCTTAACAAAAGAAAAGTTAGGAGCCTTCACCACCACACAAATAGAGAGTCAGAGTTGTGGTGCTGTGCAAAGGAGGCACAGTATGGAAAACTGCACTGTGAGCAGGCTGGGTATGTGACAGCACCACCGTGCAGTTTCATCAGCTTCCTTCAGCAGGAACTGAGGGAAACCAGCTGAACCTCCAGGATTCACAGTGTTCAGCAGCCATTACTTATGGTCCTTCACAATTCACAATCAAGCTCCAAACGGGGCAATCTAAACAGGATTGCCTAGGGGAGAATTTTGTCTTGTCACTCTCTCATATAAATCAAGGTTGAAAAAATATTTATAAAAAAATTCTCACCTTTCTTGGTTAAAAATTACAGAAAAATGCATTTCCAAACCAGAGGAATCAAAGCTAATTGAAAGGAAGAAGAAGAGAGAATCCAATTCTTCGTATTATGTCTTATTCTGAAAAAGAACACTGTCAAAATAAAAGCTCAGAGCTGGTACAAGTTCTAACACTGGATACCAAGTATTTTCTTGGTAACATACAAATAGCAAACAAATACAGAATTGGATTATTTTGTTTTATTCCACAAACTCACTTTTCAGTGTAACCTTTTGCAAATGCATGTCATTTGCAGTACAAGACTATCTACTCCCCATGTGAGATTTCTTTGTATTTACATAATACCAGCACAGCTTTAACGTCAAGGAACTTGCTCCTGATTTACAGCAGAGGAAGACTAGGCTTTCTGATTTGGAACTAGAATCAAAAATAAAGAACATTTCAAGCAATTTGTTTTCTCTCCTTAAAAGTTCAAGCATTAAGGTGCCTATTCAGAATCACTCCAAAAATGCCTCAATTCATTCAAAAAATTGTTAACTCTTGTGCAGACAGTTTTGATTACACTGATCCAGGTAATCTGCTGGACAGTTTAACAAAGTTGGATTATTTTTCATTTCCCAAAACAAATTCTCATTGGGCTTTGGAGGACTTGGGAATACCCAGGAATTATCTTCCAGAGAGCTCTTTCCATAAGAATGGTGTTCCTGAAACATTTTGCCATCAGCTGGAATTGGTCTCTCATCTGTCCATGCTTGTAGGATCACCCTTTCTGATGGGACATGGGCATCTCTCAGCAGAGGGGGAGACACAGCGTTGCCAAGGGCTTTATCATTTTGTGAGAGGTTTTTATAAACTACCCCAGATGTCAAATTCAGCTTTGAAATGTTCAAGTCAACACATTGCACTGGTGCAGTAGAGGCAGCTGAAGGAAGAAGATAGAAAAAGATTTTAAAATTACATTATCTAATGCATTTTTCATGTACTCCAAATGTACTACAGTCTAGCAGGGATGTTAAACACAGTTTCTTCAAGCCACAAGTTTCCAGACCATATTCAGTAACTACTTGAAGCTACAAACAAATACTACCCTCACCAGACTCAAGATGAACCCGAAATCCTGAAATCACAGTGTCTAAAATACACCCAACTCCAAGGGTATCTCCCAACTCCCATTTCAACATAGATAAACTGATGGATCTTTCTGACCAGACTGGAAGGAATGCTGAAACAGAGACCATTTTCACATGCTTGGAGAAACCAGCCAGGTGCAGAACAGTGAATGCTGCTTCCTACTCTACCAATTAATTTAACAAGTTGTGTTTTCGTGCCACCCAGAACCTGAATTCTCGCTGTCCATGAAGCAGTAAAAGGGAAACACATGGTGTTCACAGGTTCTCTGTGCTCCACTATTGTCTGACTTCCAAAAGTAAAGCAAGAGACTGCACTGTTCAGCCATCTGAAATTGCAAGGGAGTTTTAAACTGTTAGGAAGGAGGAGATTTTGAAACAGAACAGCATCTACCTGAAATGGAAGAGCTGTACCTTCCACACACATCTGAACAGATTGCCAAATACAAGCAGGTAATTTTGTTTTGTAGTGATAATGTACATAAACATGTAATGAGAGTAGATTAATGCTTCCTGCAGTTAAACTCACATCTTACATAGAGTTTTCTAGAGTAGCTGTTATCGTAAGCGTGAATTGCAATTTTTAACTTTAGTTCTTACGGGACAGAAAAACAAGCTGGTCTCTTGGTCAAAGAATACAACTTCTGTTTGTCACAATAAATTAAAATTCGTGGATGGCAGCCAAAACCATTTTCCAATAGCATGGGCATCATGTCTGAAAGACATGCTAAGGCACTGGATTTGGCCTCTTTGTGCTGGCAGGTGTAAAAAGCAATTTGAGGCCTACAGACCTTTGGAAGTTCAAGAAAAATTGAATCCACTGAAAATAGATTGAAAATGTACAAAAGAAAACCAAACCAAAAAGACACCCCCTGCCGCCTCCCCCAAAAAATCCCCAAAACCAAACCAAAAAAACAACCACCCCACAGACACACACATTTGTGGAAAATGCCTCCATACATAACAGATAAGTAGAATTCACATGTTAACTGATACTGTTCATGTCCCACACAGAATAATGAACACGTGTTCTGCAGACTTAATGCACCTCTACCAACGGCAGCTGGTTTGTAGATGCTAAAACAGCCAGTACTACCGGTATAGGAAGTGGAAGGTTTCAGTCAATTCTACTCATATTTTACATAAATCAAGATTAGTCTATAAATATAAGCACAGATGTATCTGTACTGCATTCATAAGTGTGGCTGATGACCACCATCAGACCTGACCACTCTCACATACTTCTGAAAAATTACTGAAAAAAGTCTACAGATGAAAAGGCCTTGTTTCCTGACCAATCAAGAATACCTTCTATGGCTGTGGACAAACAACTGCATAAGAACTGCAGAAAGTGAGACTCCTCACCAAGGAGAAGAGAAAAATCAATAGTTGTGTAGTGGCAAGACAGGTAACTCCATATTAAAAATAAGGACATAAGACACTATATGATCACATCAAACTGTGGCAGATTTAAGATTATTTAGACTCATTCAGTTCCCAGTGTCTCTGCTGAAGTTATTTGAAAAACAGATTTTAGGACTTTAGAAACACAGACTCACCTGGTAACAATATGGCCAAGTCTACAAAATGTGTTGATAGTTTGTATCAGCCAAGTACCACAGACAAAGTGATCATTAGTCACTGCTGACCACAAAAGCAGGGACTGCTGGGGGGGTGAATCCTGTCATTACCTCACTGAGCTGTTTAGAAACAAAATGTCTTGAGCTGGTAATGGACAGGGACATCAGAGACTGTGACCAGTACACTGTAACCAAGTTCCCTGTCTTCCACTGGTATTTTGAGCACAGTAAAGACCACAATTGAAGGGAGCAGAAAGCAAAGGAAATCAACTCTTTACCACTGTTTGACTGACAGTCTAGCATTTGGCTTGAGAGAAACATATGTGTGGAACAGAAGAACTGTCTGATGAACTGCTCACAGAAATTTTAAATATTTCATGTGAAAAATATTTAACCCTTAAAATTATTTAAGGCAGTTTTGCTTCCCCAGTATTCTAACATTCAGAAAATGTCACACTGTGTAGCATTTTGCTAGAAAAGGTAACTTTTCTGAACACAACATAAAGAAATACAGAACCATAAGGGAATTTCAGTCTTTTAAAGTCTGATTTTAAAATGTTGCCAATTTAATACTTCATATATTCTGTACTGGGAAAATAAGACTGCATTTGCAAAAAGATTTTTTCCCCCCTCATATGAAGTAGTTGTGGTAAAAGGTCAAATACGAGTAAACTTAACACCTCAGCCTTGTGCACATAAGCAACACTTGACTGAGAAAAAAGCCACAAGGGGAACAGAATACAGTACTGAAGAAAAAACACATCAGCAACACCTTTATGTGTGAAGTTGACCAGTATGAGACAGAAGCAAAAGCAGAAAATGGGTAAGCTGGAACCATAGTACAGTCTAGCTGATCAACTTCAATTGATGAGATTCTGATGAGATATGATAGCTAGTTTATTTTTAAAATGCTACAGCTTGAATCAAGGGTTTGTGTTTGTAAGGTCTGTTACTGCAAACACTGACTTGCCTTTCTTGGCTCCTGTTGGGTTTCTTTTCAGTTTTCGTAGGACCTCAGCTTGCTTGTCAGCCACTACACGCAAATTAGACATTTCTCTCTTCAGGTCCCAATATGTTTGTTGCACACTTCAAAACAAAAATTTATTACAAGTTAAATATTGCTGCCTCTAAAGCAGCCTATTAACATGCTTGTCAAGTGTTAACTGTTAATAAATTGTTCTTGCCTGACACACATTGCAAATTTCGTTAGAGTACCATAACTCTAATGGGCTAAACAGTACTGAGAATTACCTTAAACGATGGACCTCTGAATATTTTATTTAATTCTTACCTATTACAATATACAATGCATTATCTATTGACATACTAGGTAAGAATAATAATTTCAACTCTCCAAAGGAAAGAAATACGAAGCATACTTTTCCATTTCAGTATCTGAAACTAATCTTCCAATAAAATTAGTTATCTCAAAGGAATACCTTAAATAAAGTGACACCAAGGTTATAAAAGAGGAAGAGTTGTAACCCTGAATACCTTTCAATAAATGACCACACACCCCAACAGATATTATAAGCCTAATAATATTGGCTGATTGTAATTTTAAATAATCAAAAACCAGTATTTACACCATCCACTGAATCCAGACTAAATACCCAAGACCCAAACTGAGTATAAACAGAGTCCAAACTAAAATATAAAACATACTGTTTCATATTCAAGTCATCCAATTTAATGTTAATACACTGCCTTATCAGACAGTGTAAAAAACAGTGATCCAAACCATTCTCTAAGACAGCATAATGAGAAACATATTTAGCAACAGCAGCACTGCTCCAATACTGATGTTTCAGGTTTATAACTGGTAAGAAAATTAAGAACAAAAAAAAAAAGAGAGAAGTCAGCATTACCATATGTTTCTTGGTAACATTTCTAGCAGGCTCACCAGCTATCACATTTATGTTGATTAATAATTAACTTAGTGTTAAAAGACATAAGGACGTAGTTACTTCAACTTAAACATGAAATCAATGATTTAATGCTTTTTTAATGCTTAACATTCTACCAAAACATTTATTGAGGACAAATATAGTGGATGAGAGTTTCCAGAATATATTCTTCCTTACTACGTTCACCTAAAAGGCATTTATTTGATAACAGCTCAATATCTCAAGCTATTGAGATGAGTAAGAATTAATAAGCTTTTTAACTGTATGTAATGCTATCCTCCTAAAATAGCCATATAGGATCACTCCTGCATGAAATATATCAAGCACAGATGTGTTCCAAATCACTCTGAGAAGCAGCTATTATGCAAGTCAATGCTAAGATGGTTCCCTTAAAACAAAGAAATAAAAATTCTATGGACAGAAATACTTCCCCAGAATACAAACATCCAGATTCATAAACCTCTGTTGAAGAGCAGAGGAAGCTGATATTTTAATAGATAATGGATTAAGTGTCAGCAATTCTCACAGATAGAAAGTTAAAATTTTCAGAATTGATATTTCAAGTTCAGCTAAACCTGTGGCCTTTGTACTGCAGTCTCCTTTGGGCTCTGAACTCTTAAGAGATGACAACTTAATTTTAAAGTTAATGTGGCAACCCTACCTCATTAATTCTCGTGTTTTGGTCTAAAAAATAAGATCAAAAACTTCAGTTATGTCAAATCAGAACTGTCCAATATTTAACACAGAAGTGGTAAATATAAGGACAGCTCAGTGTCTGCCACCAGCCAGAAGGGAAGTGCTTGGATGAATTTTTTTAAAGTGCATTTAGCACTTTTACAAGCATCTTGCAAAGGCCTGCAGGTACCAGAATTCCACTTAAATTACATGCAACAGATTTTAATTGTTTTTGTGAATACTGACCTAGAATCCCATTGCAAAGCCTAATTTTCAAGGAATTTGTAATTGAAAGCTAAGGATTCCCTGTGCTTGGAGGTTTATCCTATACTGCCTTCTAACATGCAATATGAACTTTCACCATGACAGCCCATCTAAATCTACAGCAAATTAGATTTGCACACTGAGAAAGTCAGATTTGCAGGCTGCTCACAAATATGAAATAACTACTTTCCAAAAAGTTAGCTATGTGCAAGTGCCTCCATTTCCCATAAAAAGCAGGATTGCTTGCTACAACAAATGTTTCTCATAGTACGTTTTTCAAGTGTTTTTTCCAAAGATTTTTGGATAGGCTTACTATTTATTACACATTCACTATTTATATTACAATAAACACCATACTGTACATATGCTATTTTAGATGGCTGCCACCTGAGCACCGCTTTGTGGAATAAATCTGCTCTGATCAATGATCATTTGATCAAGTGATCAGTTTGATCAGAGCAGTGATCAAACAATCAAAGACATCACTGCTGAGTCTTGAGAGAACACCTTTTATCAGGCGTGTAAGACTGACTGCAAAGTTCCAGGAGAAAGCACAGGAATAAGTATCCAGTCGAGGTGAAAGGACCAAGTGTGATTTGTGTGTAGGGTGTGCATTATTATAATCACTGCACCAGGGAATATACGAAGGGAAGGATCTGTGTGTTCTCTTTCAGTGGCTGATCTCCCTTCCCGTCTCTTCAACGCCCAAGGAAGCGCCAAGGCGCGCTGCACTAAAGCCTGGCATTGTGAAGGGCCGCTCTTCCCCCTGGTGGAAGATGGTGTAAGTGCTCCACCAGGCATTACTGGCTGTACGAGACACAACGCTTCATTTCCACAAGATCTGGGGAACTCCCATGCATCCATGAACAGCTCTTTTCCATCAAGAATTGACAGATATAGATACCTTCTAATACAGCACGCACAGTCAAGGCGGGGTAATATCGGAGTTTATATCGTAAGCATAATTATTATTTGAATGGGTGCAAAATGAGAAAAAATGCTTTCTGGTATTTTAGCATTTTTCTGGACAATTGCTATTTCTTTTTGAATAGGCCACACAATGTCTCTCCAATATTAAAAAAAAGTCCTCTAGTAGGAACATTACTGCACCACACTAACAAAGAATGTATGTTCCAGCACTAAGCAAGGGATTTGCAAACACAGAAATCTCTCCATACACAGAATGAAGATATTCCAGAGCCAGCTTGAGACTTGAAACTTTATCTACCACCTCCTCCAGTCAACTAATTATTAAAAAATCTTATTTTTAAATCCAAGTTAATTAAATTTTCATCTTCTGTACAACAATCTGGAGATACAAATGTTCATTATCATCATCCCAAACTACAAACATGACAAAAAAATTTACAATGACCTTGCTAAATAAGTATACCTAGACTTGGAAATAAATTATGTAACTTGAAATAACACACCTAAAGAGTCTGCAAGAATAATTTACTTGTTCAAATAACTGTCCCTCAGTAAACAGAAAATATTTCATACCTCGGGATGTCTTGCCTTTGAAGGTGGTCTCCATGTAATACATTTTCCTCTTGAGCCTGGTCCTGCGTAACAGAATGAAGGGAAGACAGAGACTGAATGAACATGATTTCAGATCTCCTACCTTGAAAAATGGCAGTGAAACTCCCAAGTTCCCCAATACTGAAATTCACAAGTAAAGTAGTCTTCATTTGTGTTAGCTGCAGTGGGTTTCAAAGGGGAAATAAAGACTTCTACTAAGAATTTCCACTTAAAAATGCTACTTATACGAAGGCATTGCTCAGCCACCTCCATACTCTTTTTTTAAAACAGCTGAACTCTCAGAATTTGAGATTGATTACTTTTTTAAATGGACATCAAAAGTCTTGAGTCTCAATTTTTGCTTTTTAAACCGTCTTTTTTTTTTGGTTCTTTCCCTATCACAGTATATAAAGATCTTTAAATTAAAGCAAACTGTTCCAGTATAGATTTACTTCCACAGGTTACTTTTATGACAGAACATAATTTATCCCTTCAGTCTGAAAGACTACTTTAAAACTGCACATACAGGCAGCCTCACTGAATTTACCAGGGCTATTTAACAAATCAAACATTGGGCTCACTTTGTTAGTCATATTCCTATTAGACTGTCATTTATGATGAGCTCCCTCCCTGTCATATCCCTTATTTTCTTTTGCAAAAATGTTTTCATTATTTTCATTATTACTTATTTCCATTACATGTTAGCTAAACTAACTAATGTAATGAAAATAAGTAATAATGAAAATACCAGCTGAGTTGAAATAATGCTGATTTGTCATTGCCCTTTGATCACACTTGACTGTATTTCACCTGACGGATTTTTTTCCTCCTGAACTTTCTCACCATCCCCCATCAAAGATTCAAATTCATAGTTAAAAAAAAAGTTGCACTGTATTACCCCACATTTGAAAATGTGCGCTTTTTATTTCCTATATTAAGCAGTTACCAGGACCAAGAAGAAATTATATTAAAGACCAACAAAAAAACAACAAAAAAAAGCCTAACAAAAACCCCCAAAACAAAACAAAAAGCTGTTCCCTGTATTTGTTCTGTGCAACAAAAGCTGCTGGCATAAACACTATTTAAACAGTGTCACGTGTAGTGTTTCTTACAACTGCTATTTTAGTCTGTTCTCTCTGACATCATTCACTCTCACAATATAATCTGCAATCCTCAATTATTTATGCAGCCGTTACTCTGTTCTAGAGTTACCCAAAGACACCAGAACTCCACAAGTTACAGCAAGCCTTCAGATTTTACAAGTTATTGAAAGCACCTGAAAGAGTTCCAGACACAAGTGAACCAACCAACAGTAGGGGAAGTTAACTGAACACCTCAAGTGCTTTATCCCCACCTAGTGGAAAAAATGCAGACTCACTCAAATGTGGTGTGACTCAAGATTACATAATCATCATTATTAATGACCATAAGGAATCTGCCTCCTCAAACAATCACATTAAAATGTTTTACATTCACTGTGTAACTTCAATGTGACTGCAGAGTCCTAGAGACTGGCACTGTACATTTCATCAAAGGTAAGATGGGAAGCAGTAAGAATGCAATAGACAATAACCTACTGCTTTTTGTTACTGTTACCTTAATTTCCTTTCTGAGATCCTGACAACATCCAGGCTACAAAATGTGTCCCTCAAAACAGCAATCTGCCACATAAATGGCAGGGAAGGCTGCCAAAAGAGGTACTTTCCTGACAAGCTTCATGCAACTACCCTAAAGAAAAGCGTTGGACCTCCATAAACAAAGTTCATGACATCTTTTAACGTTAACATCACATTGTTGCTTTAAAAAAAAAAAAAAAAAATAGAGACTAGCTTTTGCCCAAACTTTCTTAGTAGCCCAGCTTATATAGAACACTTCAGTGGCTACTTATAAGAAATCAAAAAGCTTTATTTTCTGTTGTTATATGGGTAATGACTGGGAAATCTCACCTAATCATAGAATATCTCGAGTTGGAAGGGACTCCTAAGGATTAAGTTCAACTCCCTGCTCATTGCAGGACTGCCTCAAACTAAACTTTGTAATTAAGAGCATCACCCAGACACTTAGTAAACAGGCTTGATGCCAGGAACACTTCCCTGAGGAGCCTGTTCCTATTTCCAAGGAAAATGACAGTCTATAAAAATATTTAAGGTCAATTTTACCAAGATACTACTCTTTCACTCAATTGTATACTTCGTGTTTTTGTTAACGCTTGATTTTGATTGATCATGGGATTTAAAATAAACCATTAATACAAAAATTCCTTAAAAATTAAGGTACCTTCTGCTTGGAATTTTGCAACTCCTTCCTGAGACTGTTGCACTCTTCCTTGAGTTTTTCTAGATCCTGTTCCAGACTATGCACTTTTAGGTCACTGTTCAGCTTCTCTAATTCCCAGTTAGCCTGAGTACAACTCAGACTTTTCATCACTGTAAAGAAGACAAGCAAGACAATCAGATTCCAATCTCAGTCCAAGGAATGTAACTCAAAATGCAAGACTCTCCTCAACCAGCCCATGCCCTACAGAAACATCATATTCTGAAGAAACTGGAGTCTATGGCAACAGGGAACTGTAACACTGGTAGAGCTGTTGGCAGAGGTGGTCTATTTTCTGGGTTTAAATCATGAAGCCCTACTTTCTAGGAATGCACTGGAGACTTGACACAGGGAAAGAGGAAGTACCAGCATAAAAAGGCATTGGAAATAGAAAAGTCAGTTCATGGCAAAGACACATCATATATGCCAACCTGCATACTTCGTACATGCTTTGAAAACATGAGCCTTTTTGCCCTCAGATTTGTATTGTTACATAATTTACCATTAAGTTTTCCCCAAGTTTAATATCAAGAAGTTCCAAACAGAACAACAAAAGATACAATCAAAACAAGAGGGGAAAGCATGAAAGTTACACAAATCTTACTAGACCGAAGCAATTCACACGGTAACCTGATGCTACCATCAGATCAGTAGCACACTAGTGAGACAGCAAGACAAGAAAGAACATGAAAGGAAGAAAACTCACAAGTCTTCAACTTGTGGGTACACTTATTTCCGGATTTAATAGTTTAGACAAGCTTAAGTTACACTGATTCTTTTTTTTTAAACAAGGTACTCAGAGTCCACTTATGAGTAAAACTGCGTTACAAATAAGGATTGAAATCGCCACATTTTCAGAGCTCTCCTTATAGACTCTGTAATTTTTACCTCCTTAAACCATGAGGTGCTCAACAGTGATACACAAGCACTACCTGCAGTTTGTTCTAGGTTTAAACATTTGTGCAATTGAAGTAGTGCATTACATGCTTAAGGTCCTCTTGGAAAGTAATCCAATTCAAGCACAGCCATACTTACAAGTGCCTTTCAAATGACTGCACTTGTACAGACTCTGAAGTCAGTCCATTTCTCTAACTTTATACAGATGGCATTTTTTTGTTCTCTACTCTTGTAACTAAATTAATCAAGGGGTTTTTTTCTTCCATGGTGTTTTGTTTTACACATCTATTACATACGGAGCATTCTTTACAACTGCAGTAACAGAAGCTGGATTTGGGCTTTTGGAATTGCCAGGATATACTGTTTCTTTCTCCTTCCTCTTTTCACCAGGCTCTCTACAACCAGCATCTTTCTATCTTTTCTCATTTCCCAGCTGTCTGACTGTTGGCGACTGCAGCTATTGCTATACAACATCCTCTTGTATTTGTCAAATCCCAACAGCAAAATAGACAAAGCAATATACTGGACCTCTGCAGGTGCCAGAGGAAGTGGGATTGACTGAATGATCTTTATACTTGAACAAGCCCCTGCCCTGCTTTGAGGAAAAGGTGGTGGTGGGATCCAGAGATGTACATGACACAGCCTATAAACTGTCAGGTGGTGCCCATTTCTCAAATTAGTATATCACCTACAGTGGAAGAACACAACAGCCTCAGATCTTTACCACGAAGCTCCTCAATTATGATTACCTAACATGCACATCACCATTCACAAGAATGAAGACAAGTTCAAAGTAGTCACTGCTGTTCATGCCTCTCTTACCTTGCCCCCTATATAGGGTTAAGCCTCTTCATGTCCAAAGATCACAATGTAACCACTAGGGCTCCTAAATGTACCATAAGATGAAGTAACCAAATGCATACCTTGCTGAGTTTCCACTTCAGTTCTCAGTTGTAACAGCTCTATTTCTTTAGACTGCAACTGTTCGTTCAAGTTTTTCAAGGATTCCGCACTTTCTTTCACCTATTTTCAGAAGGGAAAAACCCAACCCAAAATAAGGGGTGAAGCATTTTTCTATCATGTGTGACAATTCAGTATTTTAGAACAAAAACAACAGCAAAGAAAATTGCTTTGACTTTTTTTAGCATTATTCTAGCCCAGTACTAAAATTGAAGTACTTACAGGAAGTATTGTCATGTATTTTAAAAGAGTGATAAAACCAACATCACAGATCTTTAGTATATAAAATTCATTCCACAGTAAACATGTACTAACTATGCAGTACTGATAAAGCATGCATTGAAGTCATTACTTAAGAGGGCACACCATTTTTTCCAGTTTGCTTTTCAGATGATCTCGGTCGATGCAGGCCTCTCGATAGGCTTGGTAGGCCTTATTGACTTGTTCCCGCCCAACTGAGCTGCACTCCTCTTCCAGCCGGGAGCCAAGCACCTGAACGTTTAACACACAGGAGAAATGATAAGTTTTGTATGTTATGCTGAGAACTGCAACATCTTAAAAAGGCAATGGTACAGCCTGCATATTAATCTAACAGCTTTTCCTTTTTTTCCCAGTTTAGATAATAAACTAATCAAATACACTGATATGGGCCTAAGTTTTTTACCAAAGTGCAACAAAGGCTGTCTACAAATTTTGAAATCTCTAACAATATTTAATGCTCATTAATTTATAGAATCATAGCGTGGTTTGAGTTGGAAGAAGATATTTAAAAGCTCATCTAGTCCAACCCCCCTGCCATGGACAGGGACGCTTTCCAGTGGACTGCTATGAGTTCATTCCTATGAGTACTTAAAACCACTCATAAGTCATGATTACTCACACTGATAATCCCTTAATCATATTTTTTCCAGGCTCTGAAAAAATGTAAACTGCTTTTTGAAAAAGGAGTTTTAAGCAAGTAAATACACAACATATAGAAAGTTCAAAGGAAAACAAACATAATTTCTTAAATGCCTCATAATGTAAATAAAGATTTTTTCAGTGTATTTATGTAAGAAAAGCCAAAGCAGAATTATTTTACAAATAACTATTAACTTTCAGATCACCACCATCTCACTGCCTGCTATGGCAAAAGACAAGCAAGGCAGAGTAAGCACTACCAACTGGATTGCTAGAAAAAAGGGGAACAGAGTTAAAATATATTCAGTGTTTTTAGTAAGACAGAAAGAAAAGAAGTCTTACATCAAATTACACCCATTCATATAAAAAGTTATTGCTTTAATTATTGCATTTTCCTTTTTATTCTTTTTATCCTGCACACTTCCTTTAAACACATTCAGTGTACCGCTTGTAGATATTCACAATAGATTTGCACATATTTTCTTAAAAATAAGGAGTCACACAAAAAAATTACTAAAACAAAGCATTGACACTCATATATCTACCTTAAAAATCTCCTCTTTTAAGTGTTTGCTTGAAAGTATGGGAAAACAAGCCACAAAGATAGGAAGCTCCTGCCCTTTGCTTTTTTGTATTGACTCTCAAAGTACATGGATGACCTTTTAAGTTTTGTCCTTTATATTTTTCTGGGAACTTTCCATGCATGTTGAAATTGAAAACTCCAAAAGGCTAACTCCCCCTATATTTTTTAAGCATATAGGTACATTAGCTATTAACAAAGACTGAAAGTCAGTAAGAGTCTGGGCCTTCTCAATACCCCTCCCTCATAGAAATATTTTTACGGTATTCACATACTAAAATGTTTTCTCTACAGAAAACAGAGTATGGTCTTCAAGAGAATTAAGCTGAACCAGGCCAAACCAAAAGACACAAAGCAAAAGGAATTGTCAAGGTCAAATCCTGTTTATTGTGATTTTGAGTAACCACATAGAAGATGTTACACTCAGCATGGTTCAGAGAATATTAGGTCTAAAGCTCTATTCCTATTCCCAACATCCCCCCAGACCTTTTATAAAGAAAGTCCTGAGATAGTTTTGCTTTTTGAGAAAAAGTCAATCTTATCTTCACCAAGAATTCCTGAGTGTTTCAAAGCTGTGCCAAGTGTGACTCAAGTTCTTCACTCCAATGCCACAAAATAGTACACATTTGGAAAGGTTTTAAGAGTCAGTAGCACACAGTTAGGAGTAATTCCTAAAAAGTGTCTCAGCTCTAACACCAGGATCTTTCTTTGTATCTTATACAAGAAGGCAATCTATCAAAGTCAAGAACTTCTGCAGTACAAAGACACTCGGTACTGGAAAATGAATATATGTTTAATGACAGCATTCCTTACTTGGAGAGAAAAACCCGTGCCCTGGTCGATTTTTAGCTTTAATGAACTTTACTAGTTCATGGCCATGAGAAACTGCCTATAAAACAAATTCCAAGATTCATTTGCATCAAAAGTCAGCCAGCCATCATCTCTGTCAAGCATTGCAACTTCGTGTTTCACTCTTGAGGCTGCGGTTAGCTAGCTGGATAGGTCTCAGCAACCAGTTTTTCCTTAGCATTTTGGTATGCTGAGCCCAAGAGAGTCTTTTGATAAACAGTTCCTGGATTCTGATAATGTACAAGCTTTGCACCTCACTGTTCAACAATACTGTGTCACATGTGCCCAAGCTAATAAACACCATAAAGAGGCACCCAAACTACAGTGACAAATTCTATGCAGCTACACATCTGTCTGAATCAAAGCCACTGTCTTTGCATTGCATCATATACATGCCCAGTGACAATCAAAAATCCCAGTATGACACAACTACACTACCAGAGGAACAAAATGCATTTCACTTAAACAAATAAAACGATTTACAAAAACTTTTTAATACGGAAATTATTTTAAATGTGTATTTTGAATCCTTAACCTTCTCTGTCATCCAGCCAGGAGCAAAAAAGAAACTGCTACCAGAAACTGGTACATCAACTATTTTCTTACCTTCTCTTCTAAAATTCTCACTTTTTTTTTTAGGAAGGAGTTCTCCTTCTCTGTCTCCTTTAGTCGTTTCTTGATATCTTCATAGGCAGTGACAAGTGCAAAGTGTGAGGCAACAGACTCATCTCCACTATACGATGGAACAGGAACATCGCTGTCTCTCTTGTGAGCATTGTCTGCTTTTTCATGGTTCAAAATACAGATGTCATCCTCTACCAACTCCTCCATGACAGCTGTTGAAAAGACAGATATAAGTGCTAAGTTTTCACAAAGACAAATTCATCAAGAGTCTGAAAACCTTCCAAAATAATACTACAGGGTGTTTCTGCCTAAGTATGACAAGACAAGACTGAAAAATCAGGAAGTATCTTAATACTGGAGAAAAATCTCAAAATCCATTTTACATTGAAAATACACCATTTAGAAAAGACATGTTTCACTGTATAAAAATATTTTGAGTGCCTATCAGATTTATGAACCCTCAAATTCATTTTTATTAAGTTTTAACACCAGCGTAGAATTTGGCTGGTACCAACCATCTGAACTCCAAAGGAATATTAATATTGTATCAGAATTTTTGCAAGCCAGCACTGAGCAGTAAAAGAGAGTATAGTTCCAGCAAATCAACTAACTACTGTGGTTCCTGAGCACAAGTGCCAACGTTCCTTCATTTCTGAACGCAAACACTTACATTTTTCCCAAGCTTTAAAATGAAATCTTGAAGTACACTTGCATTTATCCTTAAAGAGCTACATGAGTAGCTATTCTTTCCTTGGTCACTGTAGAAAATCTCCTTCTGAACAACAATTACAGTAATTTTTTGACTGAAAATATGATGAGAATGAAAACATGCTCAGTAACATGACTTGCCTCAATATGCGTGGAGAAAACTGACAATAATCCAACCATTAGTAAAGTGTCACTCTATACCAGGCAGTTCCACCTGAGTGACAAATCCAAAGTAAATGTTACACTGATTTTTTGTTATAACCTACATCATTTAGGCACAGCAAAATATTAAATAAAAAAATACCACCTTAAAGAAGTATTTATGTATTTTCTTGAGCACCAGGTCTCAAGGGAAAACCCCCAGAAGCATTTTCCTTAGAGTTACTAGTTACCAGAAACAAGTTTTGGGGTTTTATTTAGAAACAGGACTTAACCCCCAAAACTCAAAACCAACCAACCAGAAAAAGAAACATCTCATTTCGTTATGAACATCAAGATTCCTTGCATTTCTATGCAATACTAAGGAATGCTACACAGTGCCGGATAATACTGGCCCCCTTTAAACAAACTACTGATGTGGCTTCTACGAAAAGCAGACTTTTATTTTTTCCCCTTCAACAAATCCTTAGGTTCCTGATGATTACCTAATGAACCAACAGAAATGCTGGAATCAAAGACCTGACCATAATGAAGACAGTTTTTTGTACTGCAGGAAAAACTTCAACAGAAAACCAACTTGATCGGCAGAACTTTACAGGAAAGGCCGGCATTAGTGCAGAAAAAATCCATGGCCACAATTGCTTCTTCTACTGTGTATTTGCTATTTGAATTCAAACTAGACTTCCATTTGTTTATAGATTATAAGAAGAAAAGGCCTAGAGCTTGTACATATGGTTAAATTTCTCTCACCATGCTGGAAAGCTTACAGAGTACAGCTACTGCTGAACAATGGTGCTGTTATCGCATTTGTCTCAATTTGCTCCAAGCCTGTTAGACAACATGATAAAAAACTGTGACAGCTCATTTGTACTAAATAAGACACCAGTGGAGTTTCAACAGGGAAAAAAAAAAGAGAACACTACAAACCAAAGCTGAACTTGTTTTAATGGTTATGTTCAGAAGGTGAATAGTTGCCTTGTACATTGTTTGATGCATTCTGACAAAAAAAGTAGCCTAAGCTTCCCTTGATTGTTGTTCTGCCTTGAATATTCTGTGATTTCTGTGATATTTAAGTAGAAAGAGCCCTGCAAAAAAAGTTCACTTCCTTTTCATTGTAAGAACAGTATCACTCCATGCACAAGGTGACCTTGACCAAAAGCACCACATCATTCAAACTGCATTAACTGACTGAAGGAATTGCTCATTTTGTCTTCCAAGATGAGCATAACATACCAGCTTATCCTCCCCCATTTCACCAAAGGCCCTGCAAGTCTTGTCACCCATCTCATCAAATTCCCAAGAGCTTGCCCTCTCAAGGCAACACCTCTTCTCTGAACACTTGACTCAAATGTTGTTAAAGAAGTGTCACAGCTTATCATTATCTCTCGAAGAAAGCAGCAGATTTCTGACCTTGTACATAAAATAGATCTTTGTCCCCATGCCTTCCTATAGCTCCTAAAGTGAGCATCATACGTTCCCTATTTCTTGCACACATCACTTCTACCAGGAGATGGCAATATGGGAAAACAGGAGACAACATCAGAAGACCATATTTATTCTGCATTTTGTTAACTAAAAGTGCCTTTATGAGCTTCCAAGAGAGAAACTTACCTTCCAAATAAGACTCAGAATACACAAATACTATTTTATAAATTCAAATACACACCTAACCTGCACCTGCTAATGTTAGTTACTCTAACATTTTTTACTAGAAAGATGTGATTTAGTTTATAGGATTATTCAACTCGGGTTTTCTGATGCTGCTCTCTAAGTAATCTAATAATCTGGAGATTATTTAGAAGAGAAACATGTAAGTCCACATAATTCAAAGGGACTTTGCATGCTTTTCTAAATTTCTACACCCAAGGTAACAGTTCAGAAAATTCAATATACATGGTTTTGACTAACTGTATTGCATACTAAGTAATGACAAGCTGCCATTGAACAGTTCAACATCAGCAGTACTATAAAGGCCATGGTGAAATGCACAGCTCACAAAGCTTTTTTTTGCTGTCAGGATAGACAGAAACCCTTAGTATAGAAAAAGGTGATATGTAAGAAATCCCTGACTACAGCTGTAGTCTTTAATTTCACTCAAGGACAGGAATCAAAATTTAGATTCTCCAGTATTATATTGCTCATTTAAAAAATATGAACTGAGAGCAACAATCAAAGAAGTGTTTTGGTTATTACACAAGTTACAACTCCTCGAATCTGGCAGAATGCCAGAAGGGCTTGCAGGATGGTTCACCAAGTGCAGCCACAGAGTTCTGCCCTGTTTTAATCTGTTTGACTTCTCCTAATTCAAAGCCACACTTTGCAGTATGCACTGCTGCAAATCCCCCAGAGCTGTCACTCTGAAGAACCTGAGTGAATTTTGACCTCTCTGGAGCTGCAATTCATGAGATAATTTGTCCTACAGTAACCAGTTGAAGTGAAAGATTTCTCACTAAAATATCTGCAGTAATATACTGACAAGTTAATGTCTATGAATACAATTTATGTCCATCTTGGCCTCCTTAAGGCAAGCTTTACAATCCCATTTAGCACACATCCCATCCCAAGAAAGGTCTCCCTAATACTTTTTACTCCTTTTACTTCAGCACAGTAGTTAAATACTTTGCCTGTGATAAATGTATTGCATTTATGCTTTAGAATGATCTGCACACAAAACAGCCTGCTTAAAAGGACTTTAATGTTCATGTCCAAAAATAAATGCATTAAATGAGTACCAGTAGTACAGTTTGTATTAAATAACTAATGTTTAAAAGCAAACAAACAACCCAACCTGAATACACTGCTGACAGGACACAGTATTAAGTTCTAGCAGGACTAATTATGTTCCCTGTTTATAAATATACGAGTTTGAAGAGGTGGCGCCACTTAAGTTTTCTTTCACAGAATGTAAAGAAAATAAGAGTTTACAAGAACCACTTCTATTGCTCAACACAGGTTACAGAACAGCTTTGATTTAATACAATAAATATCTTGAGAAAAAGAATGTTTTCCCATATCTTACTAATGCTTGGCAGAAACATAGTTTTTCTCTTCATAGAGCTTTATGAATACTAATCATTAACACCATGGGAGGCAGTTAAATATAAAACACATTCTACATACAAGGAACATGGGATGCAGAGGCTCTAATAGCAAACAGACCACTGCACAAACAGACCTCTGTAGTTTGAAATGCTAATCTTGTTCTTGCATCAGAAGGAGAGATAGTAAAAGCAGGATTACATTAAATTTTTCCCAGTATGAAGCAGAATCCCATTTTGGCCTAACTGTTGATTTGAAAGAGAACAAAACAGTTTTCAAAATATTTCCAAATGTCAAATGCAAATAATTTCAAGATGGTTGTTTTCCTGTCTACCTTCCAGACTCGAGGGGTTTGACTTCATAATGGTAGTATGAATAGTTTCCAGCTGTTAATAACAACAGCATAATTTTTGTACTGATTTATCTTGCCTGACATAGAAGGGTATACATATATGCACACTGACATTAAAAAAATCCCTTTAAATTCAAGAAGTGCCTTTGAACTACAGGAATCCTGAGTGAGCACGTTGCAGCCCTCACCTTAATTTCAGAAAAGCTGTACTGAATTTTTTTTCTTTTTTTAAAAGACACTTCAGCACAGCAAGGAATAATACAGAATTCCTGCAGCCAGCATCAAAAACTCCACACAGTACTTGGAGCATATGACATATGTTAAAACAAGCAAGACTTCCAGTCTCTTTAAGCATCCATCACTTTGCATCTCTCCTTCAGAAATCTTAGGCTGTCTTTGATTCCAGTTGTGAACAGATTGTTCTACAGAGACAGGCATCACTTTTTACACATACTTGCTCCATTTTTAAAGAAAAAAAATTTCACACACACACACATACACATCTCAGTAGCTGCTACTTTGGCTGCTGCTCATCCTTCCGTATGGACAAAGTCCACAGGCCCAGTGCACTTCCAGAGAGTCCCTGCACACAGGGGCACACCCCGGCCACGTACTTGGTGCTCTTTCACAAACACGTCAGTGCAGGAGCTGCATCCGACCTCCAGAGCACTTTCGTTTTGTTGCCTTCAGGAAATGGAAAGTCACTGTCTCCCAGCTCACACACCAGATCACTGTAGCCCATCTATCCTGAACATCTGGGAAAGCTACAGAAGGCAAGCAAAATCTCCTTAGGTACAACACGCAATTTTTTTCTATCCCAAGGTTTTTACAATAAATAATCTACTCTCACAAGAACTAGGAAAGCAATAAAAAGCCCATTTTATGACAACAGTGCTTGATAAATTTTACTTTCTCTGAACAGTGCCAGACTACAGTATCTCCACTGCTAATTTGCAAACCTTATGCATCCTCAATGGACCGCATTGAATCTGCCTTTCTGTGGATGCTACCACAATAATCACTTTCCCTGACAACTACCTGAAAAGGGGGAAAATAACCCAGAAGTAGGAGTCAGTAAAATATTATCTTTTCAGCATCATATAATCCTGTTTATTAAATTATTACATTTAATGTTGAAACTAATTAGGAGCAGTACTGTCAAAGAAACGTAAGTAGGAGCAAGATGGCTTTTGGCTGTTAAACATTTCTAGCACCAAATGTAAGTATCTTAAAAGGTTACTGAAAACCCCTTATTTTGGTGTTTATTCCTTCCCAGTTCAAAAGGTTTATAAAGAATAACTATTTCCAAAAGTTTAGAGGATTTGTTTTGGATTTTTTTTTCATATCTCATTTTGCGAGCCAAACAGCAGGTCCTACCTCCCAGTCGTAAGTTTCCTTCTATTCAATTAAACTGCCAGATTAATTAACATTCAATAAGTTCACAAGTTCAGTGAAAAGCCTTATGTAATTGCATTAACTTTTAATTCAACTGGAAATGTGCCTCACCTGTTACAGCTACTGGAAGGAAAATGAGTCTTACCAATGGTCCTTGGTCATCCTGCAACTCACCAACACAAGATCTGCAGGCTTCCAAGACACAACTGGACAGGGTGTCAGCAAATCTCATCCAGGCTCCCCTTTTACAAAAAAGGTTGGACCAGATGATCTTCCCAGGTCCTTCTCAACTTAGGCTGTCTTCTAAAATTCTGTACTCAGATTTATATTGCAATATTTCAGACAAACCTGGTATTTGAACATAAGTTCCACTTAGCAGCTTCTAAGTGGATGACTTTGAATCTTCAAGCCACTTATGCTTCACTTACCCTCTCAAATTTAATTTCTTCTCCCCAAATGTCCTGTCAAATTTTAGTTGCATCTACGATTTCATACACTAAGAATTCCACATAAAAACATTGTAGAATCATGTAAATTAGTTAATTAATGCAATTATAGTATAAACATTTAGCAAAAACATAAGACTGATTCCAAAGTGAACAATGGATAATACACACAGGTATGGAGTCTCCTTCAGCAGAACTCCCCCCTGACTCCTACCAAGCTGGTTCCTATCCTGACCCTTGTGTTAATCCTATCATCACCATCTTAGCAAACTGGATCTCATTATCACTGTTTTATTCAATATGGACTGTCAGACGACTTCTGTCTAGAAAATCCCTGTGAAAGAATGAAAACATATATCAAAAGGTAAACCCACATTGCATTTTATCATGTTTCCTTCTACATGTTCTTTTTTTCTTCAAATTCTGTTCTAAAGAAGCCAGATATGGATAACACGTGAGTGACATGGGAGTTTCCATATTCCTAAGTGGGCAACCCACACTGAACATTTTATAGTCATAGTGCGCAATCTCCATTTCAATGCATCTATTGAAATAATACAAACAAATGTTACTGGATTTGCAACTCTATGCAAACTCTATGATTTTCCAATGCTGTGAGATGAAATTATTCTATTTCTCTGCCCTGAGTACACTAAGTACAGTTCGTTCATATATTTGACTGATAATTTTCACACTTTCTTCACCTTTTGAGTGTCACATAGAGATACACTGAAAACCAAAGTAGCATACTTGCTGAAATTTAGGCAATCTTAAAACTGTCTCTAATTTATTACCCATTTTTGCTGCACAAAGATGTCACTTCACCCTCTTTGCTCTTTTGAAAAACTTTTTACTATTTAATTTTCATTGTAAAGCATAACATAGCTAGTACTCGGGCAATGGTCACCTCACACTTTTCTAAACTGCAAACGCAGCAAACAAGGTTCTGAAAAATTACCAACTTTAGCATAAAAAAATGTTTTTTGGGGGTGAGGAGGTGGCTAAACCCTTCTTATAATCTGATCTAGAGTTCAATCAACCAGTGTTTTCTGCCTTCTGACTTCACTGACAGTTTAGATGAAAAAACTGTGCTTAAAATTTGAGGCAATATCATCTACTTAAGTTATTGGGCAATTACCTGAAACACTTCTAACAATAGTCCTATTAATAAACAGGAATTATTCAAAGAACAAAAAGTAGTCATAATCTTAGATTTCTTTTGGTTTCTACAGTAATTCTAGTAGAATTGCTAAGGTTCTTAAATAGATGTGAGCACAGATAACTTGGATTATTATTAGCAGCAGAATCTGATCATACACCACTATCCAGGAAATTACATGTTTCCCATAGTCCATAACAACATTTCCCAGAAAAATGTCTCAGAAGAGAAACTGATGTTTGGAGCCCAGAGCAGACTTAACTGTCCTGACAATAATTCTCCCCTACCTCCTCTTTTTCCAGAGTCTGCTTCCAGCACACTGACTTTACTGCATACACACAGTGTAAGACAGTGGGAAAATTAAAAGATTCCTTAAGAAACAAAAAGCTCCTAAAAGCACTCACTGGAACAGCTGACACACACTCTCACTTCTAAGTTGCTAGGGGACCAATTTATTTAAGGAGATATAGGTATTCTCCCTACCAGGTGAAACAGCAGGTTTTAAATATGTAATTTCTTAAAAGCTGAAAGCACCACTAGTGATGCTCATCTCAATGTTCATCTGCACTCCCTTCTTCCAAACTAACATGGCCTGCAGGACCTGTATTCCTGTCTGCTCCAATATGCCATCATGTTTCTGTTTTCACCCCCATAGTCCTACTTTATTCATTTCATTTGCCAGATTCCCCCTGTACCAAGGCACAAACTGCAGCTCCAAGAGGCCACCCAGTTTTTCAGCTTGATTAGGGGCAGCTTTGTAACTAGTCTGACAACCTGCCTGAGGCCCAACCCCAGCTTGGTAGCGGTACCTGTAAGCCTTGCTCACCGCCCTCCCACGGGATGACCCCCTTATTCCGGCCAAGTGTGACTGGGTAAGACAGGCAGGGACACGGCACAAGACCGACAGCCTGCTCCTTCTGAAACTCAGGAAGTTCCACTTCAACATGAGGAAGAACTTTATACGAGAGAGGCAGAGCACTGGAACAGGCTGACCAGGGAGGGCGTGGAGTCTCCCTCTCTGGAGTCATTCAAAGCCCACCTGCACGCGTTCCTGCATCACCTGTAACCTGCTCGAGGTGACCCTGTCTTGGTAGCGGGACTGGATGATCTCCCTTCCAATCCTAACAATTCTGGGATTCTACGAGGATCACTCTATGTTAAGAAAAGAAGCTAAAGACTCTTTACCCACGGAGAGCCGCTCCTCTTCCACGGGGCACGAAGCTCCCTAGCACCCCGGGAGAGCCCCCCCGTTCCCCTCCGCGCCAGGACCAACCTGTCCGGGCCCCGCTCGGCCGGGCGGGTCAGCGGCGGGCGCTCAGCTCGGCGGGGAGGCAGCGCCGCCCCTCGCGGTCTCCGCTCGGGCCCCCTCGGGCGCCCATCGCCCCCGCCGGCCCGGCCGCGGCTTCGGCCTTCGCCACCGCAGGGAATTCCCGGGGCTCGGCACCGCCCCCGCCGCCTCCGAGGAAGTCAACAAACGCCGCTCTCGGTCCCCGCCAACGGGCGCGCCCCACTCCCGGAAGGAGAGAGGCGGCGCCGCCGCCTGACCGGGAAGGGAGGAGGGAGGGCGGACTGCAAATCCCGGCGTGCAAGCGGGCCGACGCTGGCCGAGCCGAGCACCACGGGAAGCGCGGCCGAGGGCTGGCTCCGCCCGGCCGTAGATGGGGCTGCTGCCGCCCCCAGCGGCCTGGAAGCTGCTCAAGGTCGGCGTTCCCACTTGTAACCATCTCACAGCATCACAGGATTGTTAGCGATGGAAGGGACCTCTAGAGATCGTCCAGGCCAAGCCCGCTGCCAAGACAGGGTCACCTCGAACAGGTGCTACATTCACGCGTCCAGGTGGATTTGGAATGCCTTCAGAGAGGGAGGCTCCACGACCTCCCTGGTCAGCCTGTTCCAGTGCTCCGCCCCGTCAGTGTAAAAAAGTCCTTCCCCACGTTGAGATGAAACTTACTGTGTTTTAGTTTACGGCCATGGCTCCCTGTCCTGTCTCTGGGCACCACCAGAAAGACTCTGGCACCATCCTCTTGGCACCCACATTTAAGATATTTATCTGCACTAATGAGATCCCTCTCAGTTGTCTCTTCTCTAGACTAAACAGGCCCAGCTCCCACAGTCTCTGCTTTTAAGAGAAGTGTTCCAGACCCCTGATCATCTCTCCAGTAGCTCCTTGTCTTTCTTGTAGTGAGGATCCCAGAACTGGGCACGGCACTCCACTCTCCTCTGACAAGGGTACAGATATGCTCCCTGTCAGCGCCCCGCCCACTCTTCCAGCACCACTGGGCGTCGCCACAACGAGGCAGCAACTAAAACCCCACTTTTCTCCCTTTCCTGAGGCTCATTGCACTCCCTGCCATCATTCAAAGTAAGACTTTAGCAAAGCAATAAAGATCAGGGACTTTTAGTGGGAGCTGCCCCCAGCTTGCTCCAAGTACTCCTCAGCAAAGGAGCCCATCCAATTCACATACTCCAAACTATTTCCAGCTTCTTGAGAAGTTACACCTGCACACAGCTGAAGAGCTAGTGAGACATGGTGTAACATTTTACATCATTTTACATTCATACTCTTTTAAAAAATTTTTCTCCCCCACAAGCCAGAGGTAGAGGTGAAAGGCAGTGGATACTCTACTGCTACAGCGGGGTGAAAGATCATCGCATGTAACCTCATCTGCCAAAATCACAGCTTTTGTTCCTCAGCCAAGGTCGAAACGAAGCAAGAATAAATCTAAATTGCAGATCAGGACCTCTGTTACAGGGAATAAAAGCAAGCTGATTCAACAAGTCTAATGTAGATCTACAGGGGAGAGCAGCTGTGCTGTTCAAGTCTAATTTAAAACTAACAGGAGTTTCCTTTCCGGCTAAAAAAACAAGCAGTTTGCTTTTATGTTCTGAGAGTTCTTCAGCCAAGTCCCAAAAGGCTTTTGGCGACTGTGCCACAAAGTCAGCTGGAGCAAGGGAAGTGTACTAATGTGCCAAACTGATCTATATATGGAAAAATGCTGCAATATTGTGTACTCCTTAAATACTAAAAGACCAAATGGAAACAGGACCCCTGCTGTGGGTAGGGAATTGTTATTTGGACAAGAATCTAATTTAAAAACCAAAACCATAAGTTCTCCATTAATCATGCACACAGACCTCAAAACAACTTTCTACAAAGTTTGTAGCATACTACCATTACTAAGATTTTCACCAGAAGTTTATGTTACATGTAAACTGCTTTTTATTTTATGAGCCAAAGTAGTACAATGCTGTTTTCCACTGTATTTCTTCCCAAGAGCAGTGCCCTTCAGCTGAAGGGCAAAAAAATACTATTTCCAAGTTAACACCTCAGTGTAACAGTTTATATGACATGGATGCAAACGTGTTTGCATGTTATTAAGTTACAGAACAGAGGTCTTACTACATAAATTAACATTGTTTTGAAATAGGGCCATTATGAAATCCAGAAGGAAAGAACATAAGGATTTGGGCTATCAAATATGCCCACTATTTTTGTGGATAGCATCCACAGACTAATTATCACATTTATTTTTAATCATGTAATCTTTTTCCCATTAAAATACACAGTTGGCATTCTATCTACAGAACAGTTAAAAAAAAATAGTCCCAAACAATGGCCAGTATTGTAAAACCTGGTGCTACACATTTAAAACCAGCTTAAAGACAGTCATATTAAAATTAATGTCAGAATTTTCCCATAGTAGAGGGTCTGGTTTTGTTTGTCTTTTTCTTTGAAATGTTGAATATTTAGGTGGACAACAATTCATCATGTCAGTTATCTTTCCAGAAGGAAACAGATACTTTGATTTCTGAAGAGATAAAAATGAATTTATTATCATCCCATTTGTACAGAAAGTACTAGAAGAGGGTATGGATTAAAAAGCTAATTAGAAAGTGTAAAAACATACACAGTACAGCTGCATATGGGCATGCATTGTTCTGTTGAACAACTATGGAATAAAAAAAAAAATATATTGAAACATACCATTAGATTGACAGATTTCTCCTGCAACCATCATGTTGCTACACAGCTGTTTATAAGTTGTCCAGCCCAGAGCTTGGAAGCAACCAAGAATTATCATCTAATTAGCAAGACATTTCCCTGTACTTCAGTTTGACATCCTAATCCCAGTACATGTTAAGCGTACAAAGGAAATATATTGCCAGGCACAAGCATAAGGCCTGCAGAACCAGAATACCAGACTTCTAAAGCAGAACAAGAAAACCCCACCAAAATCAAATCCCAGCTCTTTTCAGACTTTTGCAAATAATTCACCACAACAGATGGCCACAAGGATGTGTGCCAAAATATCCGGTGTCAAAAGGTGTGTCTTTAACTGAGACTAGTAACATTTCAGTACTAAATACATTCCGGTTTCATGGCCCATCAGAAAGGTGTGTTACCTAATTCCATTGTTTGCTTTTCAGATTTATGAGAAGACTATGTTTTACTACAAAAGAGAAAACTTTAAAATTCTATCATGAAAAAAGTCCACTGATCAGCAATTAAAGATCATTGTTTAGTATAAGTAATATTAAATGTCACCTGATCAGACTTTCATCTAGAAAATTGTAAATAGAAGATAAAATATTCAGAAATGTTAAGGCTCCAGATGAGAGTGTGAACCCTGGCAGTGTTCAAAGACAGGGTGGATAAAGCCTTGAGCAACCCAGTCTAGTGGGAGGTGTTCCTGCACATGGCATGGGGGGGTTGGGACTAGAAGATCTTTAAGGTCCATTCCAACCCCTTAACATCCTATGATGATTCTATGACAGTTAAATAACTCTGATGAATTAGAAGTATATGCCTAGAACAGCTTACTCCCTGTACTCTGTTGAATTCTCTTGACTATTTCTATTATGTGTGATTTAAATAAGTATAATTAGAATGATACAAAATTCTTATTGCATATAATTAGAACAGAATGAACTTGATAAAAAAATCAGCATTCTATGAACCACACTACATTAGATTTCACTTTGGCAGATGTAAAGGCTGTGTTAAACACATCTATTTATGCAGCGCAAGTCCTTGCAAATACAAAAATAAGTCATAGTGGCTTTCTTCAGATTCCTTTCTGTGCTTGACATTGTACAGAAGCAATACAAAGATCACAAAACCTGTCCTGCTCAAAGATAATGCCTTAGCAGTATTTATACTGTCTTTGCAATCCTGCACCAGTCAAGGTAGGACATAAAGTTGCATTTCAGTAAAAATTTGGAGTACCAAATAATACATGCAATTAAAATCCTTGTTGTGTATTTCTCTAGACTGCTGATAAAGCATAAGTAACATTTAAAATAACTCTGCTCCAGCACAAACCAGCACAGTCTGTTAAAGGTCAGTAGCTAGCAGTAGAGGTAGAAAAAAAGTGAAAAAAATCCCACAAACAAACCAGGCCCAAAACACTTTACAGTGTGATTTCTGAAGGGCATTGTCTATGGATTTATAACAAATCAGCCCCTTATTAGACATGAAAAGAAAAAAAAAGCCATGCAGTAACATGTGCTATGCAAGATCATGGGAACAATGCATGCCTTGCCAAAACTACTACACTTTGTAGAGATGACTAGACTGGTATTTTTTAATCTGTCTATCTTGACAGATACAGACCATACTGGAAGGTAAATCTCCATGTTTTTGGTGACTCTGGCAGGCAGCTGGAACTTGTTCTGTCCCGGCTATTGTTACAGGGCCTCTTTAGGAAGGCTATGAAAGGAAGGATTTTGTCAGGAAAATCCACAAACGCCAGAGGTTTATGTCCAAAGAGGAGACAGAGGAATCCTGCAACTTTATTCGAATAAAGGGAGAGAGTCCACTGGGCCACACGCCTGCAGGGTGTTCTCTCTCGAGGTTTTGGAGGGCGCAGCCTCCTTTTATCCTGAACTCCGGGCCGCATGTTGCCGTCTTCCTTTCCCCAGTGGCTGAGGTACAGGGAAGGTACAGCCTTCCCGGACTGCCTACCCCATATCTCCCCCTTGAACCTACTATTTTATTCCAAAATTCAAAAGTTCGGGCTTGTGCAGACCCACTTGTTTGTTTCAGGAGCCAAGTTGTCAGGGCTCTGCAACAAGCCTGCTGAGTTTGTAGAGACATTAAGACCCATTTCAAAGACTTAAACGACCATACCTTCACCCATCAAATTGTAAAGACATTAGCTTTCCTCTCAATTTGGTAACACAAAAGGAAAAAAAAAAAAAAAGACAGGCCTCTCTTGGGGAAATTATACAGGATCTGTTTATACTTCATTACTTTATTAGGATTCTTGTTAACAATTAAAATGCAGAATCATAACTGGGTAATTTTATGACTGGCAAAGAGCAAGTGAAGACTAAGAAAAGAAAAGCAAAGCCCACCTTTATTTTCTTAGCAAAAGTAGTACATTTTCCTTAATTAATTCTGGGGTGTTTTCAGTCCCCTAAGAAAACTGTGACTAAAAATCCCCACACAGGGTCAGTCCTGTGTGAGGGACAGGTGTGGGTGACACTTCCAGTGAACCAAATGCTTTATGACCACTACTGGGGATGAACATATTTCTTTTGAACCTTACAGCATATAAATTATCCCTATTCCAGTAGCAAATGACCTTGCAGAAAATTTTCTAAAGGTTTAGTTAAAAAGGATTTGAGGAAGAGCTGTAAAGCTGGTTTTCACCAGGCAGGGCTGGCTGACTCGGGTGCCAGTGGATCCTGTGCTGGAAAAGGTTATGAAGACATGTTTCTGACTAAGAATTGTCTTACCCAGCTGCCAGCAAAGAAGATGAAGCTCCAAATTAAAGATCTGACAAGCTCCGAGACTGCTGCTCGGATAGACAGCCGGGTCCTGTCCCCTCACACCCGGCGCTCCCGCAGCGTTTTTCCTCGCATCCCTGCCTGCCCCCGCCACCGGACGGGCGCTGCCTGGCGGGCTCAGCGAACAGCTGAGGAAATGCCCGCAGGGTGCGGAGCAGCGGCTGAGGCCCCGCGTCGGGAGCGGAGGAGCGGGGATCACAGCGGCGCTGCCCAGCCCCGTTGTCCCGGCCGCGGCTCCTGGCGGGAAGCGCCGTCGGGCGGGCGGGGGGCGCTGCTGCTGCGCCCCTTCCCCTCAGCGCGGGCTGCGCCCAGCGGCGGCGGGCCCGGCTCGTCCCCGGGCTCCCTGTCCGGCAGCGCGGGGAGCAGGGCCGGTGATGCAGGTCAGTGATGCCCGCTTCGCCCCTCAGCAGGGCGGCCCGACGGCTCCGGCCGCGGACAGGGCGGGCGGCGACGCCGCGGTTCCCCCTCCTCCCCTCGCTTCAGGTGCCCGCGAATGCTCGGGTGCGGCTTTCCGTGAGGTGATGGGCGCTGCAGGAATACCGCGGATACCGCGCCCGCTCCGGCTCGCTCTAAGAGCAGCAGCTCTGAAAGCAGAGCAGCCCCGGCCGGGCAGGCAGAAAGGGGCCGGGTCTGACCGTCAGCCGGTCCCGGGGCCGCCCCGGGCGCCCTCCCCGCCCTGAGGGCTCGTCGCGAAAACCTCCCTTCATTCCCCTCATCCAGAACCGTAACAGGTTGAAGGAAGAAGTGGTTGAACATAGGAGCTTAGTGGCTGGGGTTGGGAGTTTTTTGGATTTTTTTTCTTTTTCTTTTTTTTTTTTTTTAAACTAACGGTTAGCAGGCTCCTCAGTAGATCCGAAGAATATTTTTAAATCACAATAGATGTATGTATGTTCCTTGAGCCTAATCCTGCTGCCTTGGAACCCAGCTTAACTGAAATGGTGAATCCTTGGAAAGAACAGATGCTTTGGCAGATGAAAAAAATTAAGTTCCTAATAAGGAAGAAAGTACTTTAAAGAGGCTAAAAATATAAAATACTGAAGATTCAGCTTTCATCATCATCTATAGCTTAAGGAGTAGGGGTGTTTTTTGATTGACAAAATCAGTGTCAAAGCTTTTACTGAATTCAGCTGAGCTAAATTTCTCTCGCTGTCCCTTTAATGCTGTCCCCAAAATCCCCTAGATTTTGAAATACTAAATTGTTTTGTGCATTAAAATCGAACATCTCTTGCTTGTGCTTAACCAAATATTATTTTTAGTTATTCCTACTTTGTCCCTTCTCTACTTTGAAGTTTAAAACAAAATATTAGGTCATTATTGCATTTGGTAAACTTGACTAACTTTTCTTTCTTTTGAGCTAAGACACATCTATCGGGTTTGTTCTGTGTATCAAATGAAAGAGCTGTCTGTTTGAAGGTTTGTGCAATTTTACAAATGTCTGGAAAACTCTTGGAAGTTCTATATCGACTTTTGTGTGATGTTGTCAGAAGGTATATATGTGTTTAAATGAGAAAAGAAACAGAAAGGTCTGTCCAGAACTAATTTGGTGGTAAACACCATGCTTTGGTGTGGTCACTCTTTTTTTATAAAGGAAACTCTGTTCTGAAAGAAAATGTTGTCAACAAAATGCATAAACTCTGAGGCACTACTGCATTGGCATTCCAAATATGGCATTTTATTTCCATAAACTTTTATCACAGCTTTTACAGAAATAGGTTTTGGATTGGAAAGGAATCAGGGATGGGGGAATGAAGCTTAGAGTATGACCAGTCTTCTGTTACTGGCTTAGTATGGCATCAAGCTGATTAAGCATTTCTTTTTTTAGTTGGCAATTAGTTCTTTTTACTTTTTCTTACCTGTTTCTTGTGTGCATTTAGTTTTATTCTGCAGCACAACTAGGATGTGGCATAAATGGGCAAGATGAAACACACTCAGATAATGTTAGTATGATAAAGAAAACATAAAACTATTACTAATATACAATTCATAAGCTGAATAAATAATACTTTTATTATCAAGCTAGTTGTTGTCTCTGGGTTAATTTGTCTGTCAAATGTCTCCTAAATTAAAGCTGTGTCTGTCTGCTCTTTCTTTCAAGGATTACAGCAGAAGAAGGTGGTAAGAGCTAACAATACCCTCAGAACATTCTAGTATGCTGTGACAGCTTTCTGTAGCAAATTGTTATTTGTCTGATTCCACAGTCAGAATTCTAATGGATGTTTTCTTTCCTTGTGAAATGCTTTTACTGTTTTGTATAACTCTTGGTTTTAATTACCGTTTAGGTTGATGACTTAGGGTTAAGTTGTGTAGCATCTTCTGTCATCTTATTCATAACCCTTCTTTTAGTAAGCCTTTACATTGTATGAATGTTGTTGTCATTTCCAGTAACAGACTGTTAAAATGTCAAAATATAAGGCAGAGAAATGTTCAGGACTTGTAGCTCTCTGAAGACATTAAATTATCTGGATTCAAAAACTACTGTGTCCCGCTCCATAGGCACTGCCTTCACTTGTGGAAGTAGCTGGTACCTAATGTTTTGTTACTGTCTAGCAGTTGTATTCAGGGTACCTGAGCCAGAGACATCTGTTGTCTGTCAGGGCAGTGTGTTCTGGTACCATTTCAGCTGAGCAAAGGGAACCGGTCTAGAGCACACTGAACTTGTTCTTGCTAGTTGCAACAAGTTTGAACTTCCATATGCCAGTATGATAAAACCAGTTAAAATTCCATTACTCTTTCCTGACTAAGCTTTTGGATTTTATTTCAGTGTTAATCCCAAACTGCTCATTGCTTGGTTATGAGTATTTAGAATTGGAAATTTAGCTACTTTTTTTAGCTAAATGTCTTCAGAACTTGCTCAAATGCAGGCTTCCCTGCTGTTTGGCTGTTTCTTTATTGATTTCTTGTGAAATCTTAGTGAAACACAGTTAGTAAGCAAAGGGAAAGGAGAAGAATTTGTAGGGTTTATTTTGTGGTTTTGTTTATTTGATTTTCTTTTTTTTTCTTTTTTTGGGGGGAGGGGAGGAAGAGTTGTTTTGTGGGGAAGTAGGCTGTAGGCAGGAAATGTTTGTATCCCTTATTCATGGAAGTTATTAAAGGGTACTGTGATAAATAGATGATTTGGTACTATAAAAAGAAGGAGTGAGTAATTTTCTGCTGAGATAGTTACATTAATTAGAGACTGGCTTAATAAGCCTCCAGTTCAGTGATACACACTGTAAATGCTTTGTATTCTCTAGTCTTCCCTAACCAATGAAACTCTTTCAACAGCTTCAATATTTTAAGTATCTTAGTTGAGTTCAAGAAAATTGTCACTTTTCATCTTGGGAAAACTGAGTGACTCTTTTGGGGCCTTCCGATGATAACAAAAACCTTGTCCTACTGCAAAGGTATAGATATCTTTCATGAACACGAAGGTCCTTTGGCATAATTTTCCACCTCTGTTTTCTACCAAGTAAATACTGGTGAACCAGTCGAGTTCCAAGGCTGCACTTTCAAAGCCATACGTTGGTAAGTGTGATGTGAAAAGAAATGTGGAGAGATGTCCAGTCCAGTCTGCTCCTTGATGGGTCTGCAGAATGTTCTAGAAGGCCAAGAAAGAGAATTCATTTTGTTAATTTTGGAGGAATAATCACAATTCAGGATAGACTAATGTACTTCCCAGAAAAGCATTTTCCTGGGGGCTTTTCCATCTTTTTTGAACCATGAGAAGAAAGGGAGTTGTAAATAGGTATATTGTACTGAAGGCAGACTCCATGGTCTTGGAGTCTTGGTCTATCTTCTTCCTCTATTTTTTTCTGCTGGGCTTTTGTTTGGGAATGCATTTAGGGATGTCTTTCCTGATCATCTGGAATGTATCTGACAGAAAAAGAAAAGACTCTGGACCACGCATGTCATCCAGACATCAAAATATACTGTGATTTTTAAATTATTTTTTTATTTCTTTTTCTTTCATGCACATACCAACGATGTCATATTCTGCAGTTAAAACACTTAAACCAGTCCCAGGTTCAAGTTGTGACTACTGTGCTCCCTGATCACTGCACTGACCTTGTAATTTAGGCAAGGGTCGTTGCTGTCATACTTGATCTCATTATCAAAACAATTAATTTTTTAAGAAGACTCTCTTCCTCCCTTTGTGCAATATTCTGATTTGACTAAGTTAAAATTAAAAATGTTTTAAGGTATAATCATGCTTCTGTGATAAAAGAAAAGAGACCTGGTTTTGTAAACTAAAAAATGTGTGAAAAGAGCAGGCTGTGTAATGATTCTGTTGTTGAAATGTCATCGGTATTCATCTAATTAATTACGCATTTTAAATATCTGATATTTGTTTGGGTGTAAGAACTAGGGAGAAATGGAGATCTCAAGGGACTGTATTGACATATATTTTTTTCATAATCCTACTTTTTTCCCACATTTTCTTGCTTTTTTTTTCTTCTGCCTTCTTCATAAGGTGATAGAGAAGTCAGTAGCTGGAGTAACCTGTTGCATATGCACTGACTGACAGTTTCCTGGTATCTTTGTGGTGTGTAAAGATAAAATGCTTTTGTTACAAGATGTTACTTTTAGATTATAAAAAGAACTAAAAATAACTTTACTGGTAAGTAAATCTTCCTTGAAAAAAATCTGTTGCATTAGTTGTTATAACTAACAACAACTAATAACAGGGATTAAAAAAAAATTTAGAATGAATACAGTTTGACACTTTGTAATGAAGGATTCACAAAGACTTTACTTTCCTATGGCTGAAAAAAATGAAAAATTGATCTATATAAAGTGTGGGCTCATAATGAAAATGGAAGGTGTTTAAAGCAGGGACTGATGATGCAAGTTTATACAACTCAGCCATGGTATTGCAATAGGGATACTCATCCATATTTTAAGTGTTGGATTTCTGTTAAGTATCTTCCTGAAGAGACTGAGCTCCATAAAAATGGAAGTAATTATATCTGTCCAGAGCTTCCTCCAGGAAGCAGTTCTGGGAAAAATATGCAGATGGCCAAGGTAAGATTACAGGGGCTATAATCCTAATTTTTTAGTCATCTTCTTTTTTGTCAAGACATCCATAGGCTTACTTTGTATTATATGCAGAAATATTTTAGATGTGCTCTTTTTCTCAAGAGTATGAAAAATAAAAATTAGTTGTAGAAAGCCACTTAATATTATTTCAATCCCTGTTGAATCTGTGCTCCATTACTGGGGGCAGGATGATTTATATCAAATTTTCAGCACCAGTGTATTTTTTAATTAGATTGTTCTTGATGTTGTCTCCATTGATACTATTTAACTTTACTGACTAATGTTTTAAAGAAGTCTTTGTTGTGATTTCCAGCTCCTAATACCAGTTGCCTTTGAGCAAAGATGACTTTTCTGATGATCTAAGGCTTGGGTTAAGGTGTACAGAGACAAGAGGAACATGCGACCCAATCTCGTCTTTTCAACAGAGCAAAATCTGACCTGACCTCCCCACCCCACCCCAACATTTTCCAAAGCTCTTTATTCCTCTGGGCTTTCTATTCATTTTACTCTCTTGGAAACCGTACCATAATCTTGCCCAGAAATGAATGTGCTGAACTCTTACAAAGCTCTGTCTGATGCTCTCTAGCAGACAGCTGTTCTCTGTCCATTTCTCTGGAGAACCTCACCCCCAACACTCCTCTCTCACACAGTGCCCACAGCACAGCTTTTTATAGAGCTTGCAGACACTCCTATGCCCTGGCCTGTGGTTCCCAAGCCTGTTGGCGTTGATTCCAAACAGCTGTGGCACTTCTGGAGCAAAGGTTACCTCTTGCTTGCCAGCTGCAGCATTGACAGAATGCCTGGCCCTTTGCTGTGGAACAGGAGACCTTTCTAATTCATTCCATGAATTTTACTTTTATAACAAAGTTAAGAACATAGAAAATACAAAACATGCATCTTGCATGCTACTCCAGTAGAAGTTTTTTCAATTGAAGTCTTACAATAATTTTTTATTTTGGGGCAGGATGATCACCAATTGAGAAAAATTGCAAAACTGTGATGTTTGTATCATAGTACTTTTGGATTTTAGCATCAACAGGTCCTTCAAATTCATTAAAATGATTTCTGAGTGTCTATAAAGACAATCACAATTGGAAAATTGATCAATGAAGGATCTTTGAAGCTGTATATCTATACTTTCTGTGCTTTTAAATTATAATAAGCAAATCCATAAAGTAAAAAATGAACACCTAGTGTGTCCTGCTACTGCAGGAATAGCAATGAAATGGAAAAACTAAATTTGTTAAATGTATCAGATTGGATTTGCTCTCTGTTGGTACAGAGGTTTATCACAAAATTCAGATGAAGTCAATGTGGATTATAATTGTTCACCTGTGAGAGCTTTCAAAGTAAGATAAGGACTTTATTTCTTCCTCCTAATGCATACCATGCAGTAGTTGATGGCAGCAGAGATACGGACACATCTCTTAAATAGACTTCCTGTGAAGGTGTTTTTTTCTTTCAGTTACCTTTTAGGGTGCTCTGACAAACTTTGTTCCAATCCAATTAACAGACAGTGTATGGTGTGCAATTTAGATGTCTTTGTTAAAGCTATCATGCTGAATTCCTGGTTACTCTTTGTTCCCGAGCTTGGGTTGCACCAACACACATTAACAGTTATTCCAAACTCCTTTAAGGTTGGGAAAATATCACATTATGCACACATGATTGATAGAATACTTTCAGATAAGAGTTACTGTATGCAGTTGTGCTTAAAGGTAGTTGGAAACTGATTTTTCATATTGCGTAGGTATTAACAGACATAAGAATAATATACTAATTATTCTGGGAATTTTGAGATTTTTTGACTGTTGAAAGTCGAAAAGTAAAACCATGTTTTAGAAGTGGCTTAAAAGATTCCATTCAAAAGTAAAATTTAAGTACAAAGCAGATTTAAAAATGAAAGTTACACTCACAGTCTATCTGAAAGTACATGTGCATACAGTAGTGTAACCAAAGCTGTACGTTCAATTTGGCAAAAAAGAAGGTACAGAAATAGGACTGAAGTTCCTACAATCACGAAGGCAGTGGATAAAAGAAATGTGGAACTGTTGCTCACCAAATCCCTCTATACTAAAACTAGATGACATTCAATTAAGGTAGTAGGAGATTAATTTAAAACAGACAAGTAAACTGCTGCTTTATGCAGTAGGCATTGAACTCTTGGAATTTACTGGAGATTGTGTAGTCAGGTAGTACAAGTAGGTTCAAAAAGGAATTGTTGTCATAAATAAAACAATTACTTAGTAAGAACAGAAGTAGGCAAGTATGTGCTTTCTAGCATTCCTAACCCAACACTTGTAAGTGCTGTGGGAGTGTGCTGGAAGAAACTGGCTGGATGTGCGTTCTCCCTACACGGCATTTCCTTTTGCTACTCGAAGAACTGTGCAAAGTGGATCTTTTGTCTGACTTAGCAGTACTTACATATAAAACCTTCAATTTTTCTCACCAAAATATTTTTTTACTCATGCTTGTTGGCAATCTCATAGGAGCTTAAAACTGATATGAAACAGAAAGCAATTTCTAAATTGCTTGTAATTTTTTGGGGGTGTGTATTAATTTTTGCTTTTTATAGGCATTTGGAACATCAATATGCATTTTTTGCCAGTGTATACTAATGAAAATGTCAGATATTTACCATAAAATAAAACTATCTCATGAGTATTGATTTGACTGCTTTTGAGCGCTTGCCAGAGATTGGACGGTGGATATAATTTTGTTTTAATAACTTCATGTTGGGTAGCCCTGCGCTCTAGTTTACCCAGATTTGTGCAAGAACAAATCAAATATGAAATCTCTATCTTATTTATTTTGGAATTCTTAATGTGAAATAGCTTATGGATATTTTAAATGAGTATGTTCTGTGTGCTGTCATCAATTGTAATCTATTCTTCCTTCTGTTCAGTATATCAGCACTTGTTCTTCGGTGACAAGCATGGTTTTTCTGGAAGATGTTACTCCTTACATCCCACTTAGAGAAATACAAAACAGAGAGCTCAAAAGTGTAATCTTTTTTTGTTTAATATTATTTGAACCATTTTCCAGATGACCTTAATTTTCAATAAATCAATAATGCCTTGCAAGATAGTTGCTATGTTACCCAGAGCCAATGCTTGGTTTATACTGACAGAAATGGCAGAATGCCAATATATTCATACAGGAGTCTGTAAATCTCAATATTCATTTATTTGGGCCAGAAACTGTCGAAGGGCTGTCATTTTTGAATGTTCAGGCACAGCGCAGCTTTCTATCTGTGGGTATATACCTGTGCATACATGCATACTAATAAACTGGAATTTTGAATGTTGAAACTAAAAAGAAATTGGCTTTAAATAAATAAAAATAGTCCTGAGAGATGTAATATTTTGTGCAAAAGGCAGTCCTGGTTAATTTTTAAAAAACATTCTGTAATATTTCCATGAACTTTTCTTATTTATGTATAACTTTACTAGCCCAAGTATGAATGTCCTTTTTTATTGTTTTTATTTAGTTTTCAGGCTACTATTACAAGAGGAAAAATCTGAAAAGATACATTGAGTTTGTATATCAAGGTCTTTGTAGTGGGGAGGCTACAGGGCTGGCTTCTGTGAGTAGCTGGTGGAAGCTTCCCTCATTTCCAACAGAGCCAATGGCAGCCTGGCTCCAGGATAGACCTGCCACTGCCCAAGGCTGAGCCCATCAGTGATGGTGCTAGTGCCTCTAGGATGACAGATATAAAAAGGAAAAAAAAAAAAGGGATAACAGATTTAAGAAGAGGGAAAAACTGCTGTGAAAAGGCAGGAGAGAGTAGTGAGAATATGCGAGAGAAGCAACCACAGACACCAAGGTCACTGAAGGAGAGGGAGGAGGTGTTCCAGGCACCGTCACAGATTCCCCTGCAGCCTGTGGTGCAGCCCACTGTGAGGCAGCTGCACCCCTGCAGCCCAGGGAGGTTAATGCTGGAGTAGAGATCTACCTGCAGCCTGTGGAGGACCCCATGCCAGAGCAGGTGGATACCCAAAGAAGGCTGTGACCCTGTGGAAGCCTGTATTGGAGCAGGCTCCTGGTGGGACCTATGGACCCATGTAGAGAGGAGTCCACACTGGTGTGGGTTTGTTGGCAGGACTTGTTACCCAAAGGGGGACCCATGCTGGAGCAGCCTGTGCCTGAAGGATTTCACCTCATGGAAGGGACTCATGATGGAGCAGTTTGTGAAGAACTGCAGCCTGTGGGAAGGACTCATGTTGGAAAGGTTTGTGGAGGGCTGTCTCTTATGGGATGGACCCCATGCTGGAGCAGGGAAAGAGTGTGAGGAGTCCTCTCCCTGAGGAGGAAGGAGTGGCAGAAATTATGTGTGATGAATTGACTGTAACCTCTACGCCGTCCCCCTATTCTGCTGCGAGGAGATAAGGAAAAACAGTAGTAAAGTTAAGTCTGGAAAGAAAAGAGGAGTTGAGGGAAGGTGTTTTAAGGTTTGATTTTATTTCTCATTACTTTGATCTGATTGGTAATGTATGAAACTAATTTCCCTGAGTCAACTCTATTTTGCCTGTGACGGTAATGGCTGAGTGACCTCCCTGTCCTTATCTTGACCCACAAGGCTTTTGTCATGTTTTTCTCCCTCTGTACAGCTGAGGAGGGGAGTGACAGAGCAGCTTGATGGACACCTGGAAGGCAGCCAGGGTCAACCCACCACAAAAGGCCATCTGGTTTTTTATGTCTCTGATAAGCATTGGAGTGGTTTCTTTAGGAAAGATAGCATGTTGTCACTGATCTTTAGAGCCTCCAACAGATTATTAAATGTACAGGTGTAGAGTGTAGACAGATAGGCCTCCAAGCAGAGTTGACAATTTAAACAGTTTCCAGCTTGTCTTAGATTGGCTGAAATTAATTTTTTTATGTACTTGGAGACAAACTGAACCTTTGGCCTTTATGATGGACCAGAAGTATTTGTCAGGTGCCTGATACGACTTATTCACCAACCTCTTTAATGTATTTCTTAATATACTTATTTCTGGTTTTTTCAGATACTTAAATTCTTTTTCTCAATAAAGACATGTCCATTCTTGTAGAGAAGAAAAAAATTCTTAGAGGGATTACTGTGCTCTTGCCTTTGGCTGAAGCATATCTCACGGTTAAGATTATGAGGAAGCTTGCCATGCCACTCTGCTAGACAAGCAAGATTACACCTGAGATCAGAAGTCCTCTTGACTTCTTTCATAGAATTTTTGCTAATATCTGTCTGGGAAGGTGATTACCTACAGCACTGATTGGCAGCAAAATTAACTCCAAATGGGTACTATACACCAGGTCTGTGGAGCATTCCTCTAAAAGTCCTCAGAACCATCTGCTTGTGAGAATTCCAAGATAACATGCTTCAGGACTTTATTTCAATTTTCACATCCATCTGTTCTGATCATTAGACACATCTGATCTCCCTGTTGGAGAGGCTGTCCCTGACAAAGAGGGGCGGGGTACGAGATGCAGCTTTATGTAAGCGTTCCAGAACTCTGACCCCTCTCCTTCTGTCCTCCCCTCAAAACTGAGCAAGAGGTACATCTTTCAGCAGCAGGCACAAATAAGAGAGCTGTATTTTAATGAACATAAAGGAGTATATATAATTTTATATATTCTGGTAGCACTTTGGGACTGATGTTTACCTTCTCAAGTACATCTGATGCCAGCTTTGTCAAAGGCATGTAAAACTCTACCAGCAGGTCTCAACTGCAAGTTTCAAGATTTTGCAAGTGCTGCTTAGACTGTGGTATTACACTAAGATTGCTATTCAGGAGGTGCCTTGATCTACCTGTAGACAAAATACGACCTAATGGATAGGAAGTATTTGCAGTTTCTGCTGTCAAATATAAGTGGATGGAAACTTGGTCATGAATGGTTTTGTGTTGAATTTATTTTTGTGAGTTTCTGTCAACTGCAGTGTTAATCAGACAGATACATGATGAACCAGAATGTATCATAATGGCTTCTTCTATACAGATCAGACAGTAGTGGTATTGACATTTTCCCACCTCTCTTAGCAATATCTCCTTTCCACATGGAGAAAAGGCTGCCTGATCCTTATCTTTACATCACGGCTTAGCTCATACAAGACCAAGTATAACTGAATTTGTAAGTCAAGATGCTCTCTGAAAATGTATGTGTTGTACAACTTTCTGTGTGGGAGTAAATACTTATTCATAGCAGAGCAACGTAGTCCCCCTCCTTCTGTATGTATCCAGTCACATTATTGTTGTGTAGATATCTGTAGTTTCTCTGGCCTGTTGTTTGGATACTTCTGGCTTCCCTCTGAACTTACTTATGCCTTGACTAAGAGTTTTATGAAGGGTCATAGTACTTCAATCTTTTTCATAGAAAACTGTTACATGACCTCATCCTGTTGCTGAGAATTAGGTTTTTCCTTCTGAAATGTTCAGAATGCTCTTTGTTTATGTTGCTGAAGACTGCATTTTTATTACTTAAAACAAATAGATAGAAATGAGAGACTTTAATCCTCACTTTGTTGTATTCATGTTCCACATGAATGTATTTCATTCTTGTCTACGAAAAGCATACTTGCAACTTAATAACAAGGGAACATTACTTATGCTCATTGTATTTTGTTAATATTATATTCTTGCCAAGATTGTAATTTGCTTAAAAAGTTGATGAATATGATTTGCAACACTACTGAGCTCTTGTCATACATAAACTTCTTTTATGCTGTTAAACCAAATGCTAATTGAGATTTCAGGAGAAGAAAAACCCTTAAAGAAGGTTGTGTAGGACTTTCTAAAGAAGTGAACTCTTTTGTGGTTATCATAAGTGGATAAAATAGGAGAAATTCAACAAATCTAAATGATTGTAAGTAGAAAAAATCATGTGGATTTTAAAAAACACCTTCTGTTACTTTGTTCATATTTTATTCAAGAAGTACTGCTTTTCTGATTTAAAATTTCTGATGAGAAGAGTAATTTTAATTTTTTATTAATTTAATTTTTATATTTATTAGAAATTTTCACTTCAATAGATATCTCAGTGATCATGTTATCCAATATACTTACACATTGAAATTCAACACTAACTTTAATAGGGTTGGACACGGGAACAGGCTCCCCAGGGAAGTGGTCACATCACCAGCCTGACAGAGTTCAAGAAGAGCTAGGACAATGCTCTCAGGCACATGGTGTGACTCTTGGGGATGGTTCTGTGCAGGACTAGGAGCTGGACTCCATGGTCCTTGTGGGTACCTTGCAACTCAGCACATTCTGTGATCCTGTGATTATGATTTGCCTTTAAAATTAAATATTCAATCTCTTCACAAAGCTAAAAGTAGGTAAGTGAAAGTATCTGTAAGACTTAAAATCTTGTACTATAGGTGTGAGAAATTCAACATATCTCTTTCTTGAAAGGATCTCAAAATAAAATTTCAGTATTGCTTTAGCCGTGCTGAGCTGAATTGCTCTTAAAAGCTGCACGGAGCCAAAAAAGTGGTTAGGAGGAAATGACATTCCAGTAGGGTTTTCAGATATTGAAACAGATATATTTTGTTTCTGAGGCATGGGTCTTTAAGATTCCATGTTCTTCTGTCTGCTAGACCCATATGGTTTGCATGTCACGAAACCCAAATCCAATTCCATTCACAGCTGAGGGAGCATTATTCGGGTGGTCCGTGATTTTTTGGATTCAGATTAGGCTTAAAATTTAATCTGTTTTCCTACATAATTGAAGTAAAATTCAACAGTATTAATGAAAGCATGTCTGTTTTAATGGTAGTACAGCATTTGAGTCAACTTTTTCTTTCATATAACACTAATAAACTCACTTCTTAAATTTTAGAAAAATACCCATATCTATGTAGAGAGTCCATAAGTAGTGTACACTTCTGATTTTATTCCGCCTGTCCCCCATCATTGATCACGTCTTCAGGGTCTCTGCTTTTAACATCGAAAGCAAAACAAAGGGTGCTCGGCAGCGCGGTGGTCTGGGCCGCAGTTACAGCGTGTGACCACGAGATGTCACAGCCCAGCTGTGGGTGCGGAGCTCGGCTTCACACCACCGACTGCCTTCCCTGACCCTGCTCGCGAGGATCATCACACACCACCGTGCCCTGCCAATATTGTCTTCGGAAAAGCATTTCTTTCCTAATGGAAAATATTTCTGTCTTCAGCTGCCTTTATCATTTGCTCTCCATTTGCTAACTCGATAGTCAAAATGCTTTGTCTGTTCTCTGACAAACATTCATTTGGACTTCCTCCATAGCTTTACTATTTTGCTTTTCTCCTTTAAGCAGCAGCTTCCCCTATTGTTGTAAATCTGTATTTTTGTGAGAACATAGCAAAATAGGAAATAATAAAAAGCTTCTTCACTTTCTTTATGCCAGTCAAGATTGAGTATATCTCCATTTTATGACCTTGTCAGCCATCCCTTTTCTAAGGTAAAGAATTCTACCTTACGTCACGGTACTTGAAAGGTATTCTCTACCTTGATTCCTTGTTACCTCTCTCTTTTTTGTTCTGTCTTCTTCTTGTGGAACGTAAAAGCATGCAGCTTGTAATATTTGGGAGCTTTGTGAAATCATGTAGTGTCATGGTGACGTGTTTGCCTGTTCCATCTTAGTAATTCCAAATATTTGATTTCCTTTTTTTGATTGCTCCTGAACAATGAACCAATGTTTTCATAGAGTTCTCATAACTTCAAGGTCATGTTTAGGTGTACATTTTCAGTTTAGAGCTTGTCATATTTATAAAGGTAATTTTTTTTTCATATATTCATCACTTTTAAGTTTTAATTTACCCTGTATTTCATCTGCCATTTTATTGGCCAGTCAGGACTAGAAAGTTATGTGAGGTTTTTCACTATTTTTTGGTTGGTTTGTTGGTGGGTTTTTTCTGTTCCTTATCCCCGTGTCTTTCCTCTTTCTGGAACAAGTTAGTATCAACATTGGCGCATACTTAGAGATCCCCCTTGGTGTTTACTCAGTTTTCCAGATAATTCATGCACATGTTGCACAAAAAAAGGCCAAGCAGAAACAATTTTTGGATTCTATTAGTGAAATGCCATTCCTGAAAAAACAAACCAAATATGCTTTTACCCCTTTTTCTTTTTTTTTTTTTTTTTGTCATTGGCTTAGTCATCTGAGGATCCATAAACTATGACATTCCTGCCTGTCTTAAGAGTCTGTAGTTAGGAACCAAGTGCCTTTCAGAAATTCAAGGTTGTATTAACCTGATTTCTTAGTCAAGATATTTGCAGACTTCTTCAGGCAGTTTAAGTGGAAGTAATAATCTTTACATCTACATTCATTTTCTATGATAAGATGTGATTCAGTATTCCCATCATTTGAAGGATCTTTGAAAAGCAGTGTTTTTTCAAAGCAGTGATTCAGCAGCATTGCACAGATCCATTTTCTCCATTCTAGTACCAGCATTCCAGTACTGTATCCTAAAACTCATCTGGTACGGCTTTTACACTCTCATTATGTATGTTTCCTCAGCCATGGCATTATCTATCCCAGTTACACAACTTCAATATTCGGAAAAAGCAATGGAATAGGAAGATTATTTTTTGGTGCAAGTTATTTTGGAAGGAAAAATGGCAGTACTTTTCTGTGTGTTTTTTTGTCTGGTTCGTTTGTTGGTTTGGTTTTTCTTTGGAATCTTGTTTGACCTCTGTGCTCTGAAAGTGTTTTTTTTCTAGGTTTTGGGTGAATAGTTCAACTTCTGAAATCCTGAAGGCTCATTTAGCATCAGTCTGTGTGTATAATTTCATTTCCCAATGCTTTAAAAATATCAAACTTCAAAAATCAAAATTCATTACTACCACCATTATTCTATCGGAATGGGGTGCTTATAGAATTGAAGTATCAGTTTGACTTTCCTTAAGGGAACATGTTGGGCTCTCATAGAGCATCATTCCAGCCTATTTTCCTGAAAAACTTGGTGAGTTACCCAAGTATTAGCTACATACCTAGCTGGTGTATCTTCACTGGTAAGTCCGATTGAAGTTCCTGTCCTGGATTTGAATTATTCTACATACTATTGCCTTAACTGCAGAAGCACAAATCAAAATGTGTAGAGTAGCCATGGGAGAGTTAATGTCTCTTCTTCAGTAGCCAGCACCTTAATCACAGCTTCTGCTTAAATATTAAGCTTTGTCTTTTGTTTAATACATTTTTCCTGTGTTTAACTGGAGAACAACTTATACCTCCTTATATTCTGTGCAAGGTTTCTGACTGTTGCCACTGTATCTACTGAGGTTTTTGAAGGAATGTAGTTTCCTTGTTAATAATGGTGTTTCTCTGAGAATTATCACCACAAATTTTCTGCCACTACATCTTCTGCATCAAAGTTTACTTTGCTCAAGGTAACATCAGAGTCAAAGAGATTTAACTCAGTGTGTGGTCACTTCACGCTCAGACATTTCCAAGTCCTTGTTAATGAATGCTTTCAAGAACAATGCCACTGGAGGAGGAATTCCCATCCTTCCCTTAGACTCCTTGCTCTAAAATAAAAGGAAGATTGAAATTAGGCTGGCAAAAAGTGAATTTCCAGTTGATTATGCCAGTTTACAATATATTCATATTTGGAAATAGTATTTAAGACAAACATTTAAGTTTCAAATGTTCATTTCAGTGACCCTGAGATTTGTTGAGGATTTTGTAAGATTATAATCAGAGGATGCTAATTCCACAAACAAGAATATGCAGAAGTAACTCTTAATGGTAATTTTTCTTCAATAAGAGATGCTCAAGAATTTTATTCTCCCATTGACCGAGTCTCTCCAGTTTCAAAACTCTCTTAAGATGCTGATTTATTTCTCATAATTTGCTGGCAAGCTGCAGTTCATGAGGAGCTCCACCCTAAAAAGTGGTGTGGAGAAGAAGACAGATTTTTTTCAGTCTTGGACAACAACAAACCATCAAAGTTTATTCTGATAATGCTACTCTCAGAAGGCTTTATTGGAACTTGCATTACTGTCCAACAGCTGTGTGTCTGGTCCAGTGTGATTGAACTATGTCCCAGTCAAGGTGAATGTCATGTTGAATAGGAAATGTCAATTTATAATGCAGTCCAAAAAATACAAAATACAAGGCTCCATATTTTCGTAGTGGTCTTTCCACTTCACTTGAGCAGTTCTGGGTATCTTCAGATACAAGTCCTGGTACATGGGTATGACAAAATCCAAGAGAGCTATGAATATGTTGAAGATTGTCTCTGTTTTCAGATATGAATATTTGCTTAAGTTTAAAAGCCAAAAACTTACAGGCATTCACTTTCTTTACTTGTCAAGAAGTGGAGAGCATGATCCCCAAAAATATCTGATCCTTCATGGAAGATTTTTCAATCAAGTTACTAAGTTTCAGTTCAGTGCTCTTTTACCAATACAGAGAATTTCAGATAGGCTTCTTTAAAGCTGTGAAACCAGAAATCTCAAAAGGACATGAGATTTGAACAGAAGCCATAAAGTAGATTTTGAACCTAGAAGTCTTTTATTTTTGTATATCAGTTGCAAGTATAGATTTTTTTATCGTTTTATTGAAGTAATGTCTAAAATTGAAGACTTTAGTCCTAATATATGTTAGTATTGGGACTTGTATTGAATTTAGAAATAGTTACTAAAAAGGTTAATTTTAAATTATATTCTCTTTTATGCTTTTCAGATTCAGAATCACTAGTTTTCATAAGTAATATATTATTATGTTAGAAACTGTAGGAAAATAATCCACATTTTCGCTTAGGTAATGTCATAGCACACAAGTCACTCTACCTGATGAAACTTTATCATTAGTCAGAGGCCTGATGCTCCCTGAATGATACATTATGAGAGTTGAACAGTGTTCATAGTGGAAGAGAGAGATCTACACTGGATTCCCTACAGATGCCCTGAGAGTTTTCATGTTTCAGTAAATATATAGAAAATTACTGCAGTCTTCCATTTGTTTTGATGCTGCTTTCAAGGAACAGCTCTAAACATGATCAATAGTTGTGAAAGTTCCATTTCTTGATTCATACTGTCAATTTCCACACAGTATCAAACAACTGTCATCTGTAGGTAGGTACTGTAAATAGGCAACCGGGCTCAGTGATTGCTGCTAGACTAGAATCACGGCAGGAAAACAGTTAAGGTGAGCCAAAGATGCAGAAATTAGGAGTAGCACAGAGCATCCTAAAAAAAAAAAGAAAAAAGGCAAAAAAGCAAAAGCATACTCAGGAATCAGACTTGGAATCAAAAAGCCACAGAATCGAAATATATACTAACTAGAAGGGCAAGGTAAGAGTTTATTTCAAGAAGCAGGCAGGCAGACTGGTTGGGAGTGGGAAGCAGAATGAAGCAGGTATGAAGCAGGTCAAAGAAGGAAGCCACAGGAATCTAGTTGCAACTGATCACAAATAACTGAGAGCTCACATGGATGGCATCTCAGATTTTGATGGAGCCAACAGTCAGACACACAACCCAGTCCTTAACTGTTCAAATTGTTCAGATTTATTAGGTCTTACTGGGAGAATTCCTCCCCCTTCAGTAGAAATCCAGATTAACAGGCACCACCAGCAACATGATCTCTTCGTTGCTGTTCTTTATGCTCCATCTGATCACATTGCTCATACTTGCTTCAGTGGTAGCTCCTCCAAAGAGTCTGTCTTTAAAGAAGGGAAAAAACCCAACACAAAACTGCTGCCCTAATTTGGTCAGATGGTCACCTCAGGTATGGCACACAAGGTGTCCTGGGGGAAGACTGGGTGCTCCACAATGCAGAGGGGTTGACAGTGGTGCCCTCACTTACTTGTTTTCAATGTATTGTCTACATTCCCATTTCCACGTGCCTGCTTATCTTGATTTGCAGATCGTATTACCTAGTTTTGGTTACATTAACCCTCACAAAATGGACAAGTGGCTTAAAAAGATTCCTGTAAAAATCTTTTTTTTTTTTTTCTTTTAATACTGAGCACAAGCAGGGAACAAGAAAATGGTAGAGCTGACACTTCTGTTCCAAGTGTGAATTCTTTGTCAGCCATCAAGACAAATGGTAATCTGATTGGATCTGGCAGTAAGTTGATCAAACACATTAAAAATTATCAAGACTGAAATATCCTGTGAGGAAAGACTGAGAGAATTTGGTTTGTTCAGCCTGGAAAAGAAAAGGACTCGGGATGACATAATTGTGGCCTTCCAGTACCTGAAAGGAAACTACAAGAAGAATGGAGAGGGACTTTTAACCAGAGCATGTAGTGACAGGACAAAGGAGAATGGCTTAAAACTGAAAGAGGGTAGGTTTAGATTAGATATTAGGAAGCATTTTTTCACTGTGAGAGTGGCAAGGCATTGGAACAGGTTGCCCAGAGAAGTTGTGGATACCTCATTCCTGGGAAGCATTCAAGGCCAGGTTGGATGGAGCTCTGAGCAACCTGATCTAGTAAAGTTGTCCTTTCCTATGGCAGGGGGGTTGGAACTATCATTCTATTATTCTATGACTATGACTCTATGAATTGACATCCTCTGTTTTTAATGAAGTTCACCAAAAGTGTGTATTGTGTCTTGAGATATCAGCTAAAGGTGGTATGAAGCCACTATGGTTAGCAAGATTTTTAGAAAACTACGCATTTAGAACATGAAGACAGACCTTCACAAATTCTTTTCAGTGATGTTTTGAGTTATATTTCTCAATCCAGTACTTTGCAAAACTTAATGATAAAAATCTAGATGTTTAATAGGTAGTAGCAAGAGACCACATGCCATTGGGGAAACAATTGTTGTTCCCACAATGATAAAAATCACTGAAATAACACAGGTAAAACAATATAACAGCAATCTAAAATGCACTCTTCTGTTAGTAAACACTGTTGAAAGATGCATAGAAGACACTGCTGAAGATTTGAAGAAACAAGTATTAGGACAGTTACTGCTCTAAATGTACTGGAGAAGATCTATTCTCGACAGGAAATGGTTTCTTTAGTGAAACCAATGTTTAATGGAAAAACTGTGCAAATGTAGCCACTGATGGAGCAGCTGCTTTGACTGGAATAAAAAAGGGATTCCAGACCCAGGCTACAGAGAGCACTGCACACGAAACTTCCTCACTGCATCCCTCAGGGGTGAGCTATTGCAGCAAAGTGGTTGGAGTCAGGAGTGCACAAAATGCAGCAGGATGACATCAATGTGAGAACTTGACAAAAACAAGCCCTTCAAACAGTGGCACCTTTATCAGAGTTTGTAATGAGATGGGGAGGGACCATGAAAATCGCTGGCACCACACAGAGGTTTTCTGGATAACTCGTGGCAAAGTGCTTAAAAGAGTTGTCAAACTTGATACATTTTTCTTCTATACAAAGACAAGTGTTCCAAATTTGCTGACATTTTCGGTGATGAAAAGCTGCTCTAGCCTAGCAGGAGTTTCCAAAAAATAAACAAACTTAATGTATCCCTTTGAGGGGAAGGTGATGTTTTAACAATGAATGAGACATACAAAAATATTTTTATTATATGTTATTTATTAATGGTATGTTGTTTGCTATTCATTAAAAATAATAATATCAGAGACCACAGATCTACACATCTAAAATGTAAGTAATTTGGAAAGTGTGCTGAAATTTTATTATACTGGTTTTTAGTGTGACGTAATAAATAAACTACAACAGCTATATTAATATTTCAAAGGTAAGGAGTACATATACCTTATGAATAACTAGTATAATATAATTTATTTTGTTTGTCAGCTGTATTTGACTTCTGCCTGTATTGGTCTTGAAATGTTTTTTGGCAGTACTAGAGGATCAAACAGGTGGTAATGATGCTCAAGTGAAGAGTGAGATCTCTTATAAAATTTGCTGTAAAATATAAATCTCTAATGCTCTGATTAAACGCAATGATAAGCAAGGTATTAAGATCATAGTTTTTGCTTCTCTTCTGTGTGTTTTTTTGCTGTCAATCAATTTTACACTTGTAGCTCCTAAAGTACTTTGAAAAAACAACTGGAACCCCTCCATCACAATTCCAATGTTCTTTAGGACTGAATAAAATTTAATTTTTTTAAAGCCTACCTGGAAGATTTTAATAGTGTGTTTTAAGGTATCATAAAAGCAGTTTTATTTGTAAATACTATTTGAGTTTTGAATTTCTTTTATATTAATGTTTATTGCATATTTTTAATTTTTTTCACATGCTTTTTTGTGTGTATTATTCTGTATTTTAAAAGTAGATATTTCAAGTGTACCAGTGTAGAAGTGTGAGACACAAAGGGAGCATGTTTTGAGGGGGAAGAAAGCAGGATCAGGTGTAAAATCTGAAAACTTGTTAGGACTTTTTGATGTGTTTAGACACACTGTTTTAGACTTACGTGGCCACATATGTATGTTATTTAACAAGTGGCATGTAAAATATTTTGTTTGTGTGATTATGCCGAACAGTATAATTCAGCTAACCCTTTAAATATGTCTCAATTTAATTAAATATGTTAGAATTTCTTTAAAATGGTATCAAGGCATGTTTCTAATATCTAATAGTCAGTCTCTATCAAGTAGTTGGAAAACTAATTCCCAAAGTCAGTCTTTCAATGCAAAGAATATGAAAACAAACCAGCAAAGTAAAGCACATTCATTGCTCCCAGCACAGACTCCCAAAGGAGCTGCCACAGTACAACTCATTGGTATGAAAAGTAAGAGTTACCATGTATGTTTAAATACATTCCAATCACTGCAGGTTGATGTGTTTTAAGACTCCGTTGTTTGTCAAGTGTCTCATGCAAAATCATGAGCTCTAACCATGTACAAAACTGGCATCAAAGATTTTGGAAGGTGCTTCTTTTTTTTCCCCCTTCCAACATTAAACACCCAGTTAACATCCATGAAACAGATTACCTACATTTTGGAGCCTTTTTGGTGATTTTAAAAAGAATTCTGTTTTAATGACTTTTTTTTTTTTTTTGCATACTTTGCCTTTTTGCAGTCAAATAATGGCTTTAAACTCATAAACAGGTGGACAAGTTTCAAAAGCCCCAAAATACTAAGTACCAAACTATATAAAAAATCAGGTCACAAGTATTGTAATGGGTTTCAGGGTGTACAAAGCACATGTGAAAGTCCCACACCAGATATGGGAGGTAATTATTTGAAAAAACCTCTTGGATTAATTTTGGAATTTTAGAGACATTACACCCTGCCTGAAGCTTCTTTTTCCTTTACTAGTAAATACTACTATTGGTAGCATTTCCAGATGTCACAGTTTGTCCAGATGTACAAGCAGTACCATTTTTTTATTTATTAATTTACTAATCTCTGACTTCCTGGAAATTAATTTAAAAAAATACTACACTTCAACAAAATAAAATGTATACTTATCATCAAAAATATGAAACAGTTGCTAAATATGGGATTCAAAAAGAGCTTCTAAAGTGCTAGCAGATACTAGCTGTACTGTAAGAACTGGTTATGCCTTTGTCCCTGTAACTGGAACTACAAATGTACTTTTGTGACATCTAAAATTTCTGGTTTCCAGTCTGAAGTGGTTTCTAATAGATGTACAACCCTTTTCTCCAAGCTTGTGTTTCTGTTAGGTTTAAACATCTATGTTCCTTCTTGGTGTTCCCTTTCAACATGTCTTTATTAGCAAATAATAATCTGTTCTTGCATCATAAGTTGGTATTGTTACTCTTAGCTCAGCTTCAGGCCTTATTTTCTGTGTGCCAGCATAGACTTACATAGAAAAGAAATCCCATCAGGAAACTGACAATTGAAAGGTTTTTATTGAATATTAGTTCCTTGACCCAGTTCACTGCATACATACAGGAGCATTTGTGCTGGTAGAAAGGTGCAGGTGCTGCAGAAGCAAGAAAAAGTTATGGTGGAATTGGAGGTAAGGAAAGAAGGTAGTGTGCTATCACTTTCTTTAACTTGGTTCTTACAAAACGGGGAAATTTCCATTCTCTGATCATCCTAGTAACAGTTCTCCACGTGTCCCAGTTTGAATCCATTTTTCTTTAATATAAGTTGTCATTATTCTGCATAGCTGTATACACAGGGACTCATTAGTGCAATGTAAAATAGCATAAAGGCTTCTTTTACTCTACTGAAATTATCATTTCTGATTTAAGGTCATGTTTGCCTTGTAGGGTTGCATCACATTGGTGGCTCAGTTGTCCTGAGATTGACTAATATGTTATGATCTTCATTTCCCTAATAGGTTTTCAGTGTATTAGTTTCTGAGGAACTGTCACAGAACTAGATTTAGGCATAAATAGTAGTGTATGATGACAGACTGATGTGTCTGCAGAATCATCATGGTACAGAATTGCTCTCATATTTCATCCTCTCCTAGCAGCTCAGGGTGCCAAGATCACACGAGCATTAATTTCATGTGACTGCTGCTATGCTGGTTGTGTACTCGTCCCCTCCCGCTCACACCTCCTCCCCAACACTGTCAACTTGGCTGCTAGAGAGGATAACAAAAGAGAAAGGAGTTCATTTCAACATGGATGAGTGGAAGATGGATTCAAGACCTTAAAGCTAGTCCCTGCTTCTAACAGGGCTGGGTGGTTTAGGTCTCGTAGCCACATGTTATTAGGTCTCATAGCCACATTATATTATATATAATGGGACCGGGAAGCTTTACTCAGTTGTGACCTTTGTCGCCTCCTCTTAATTTCTCCAGACTGGAGACAACATAGTGTTCTAGGAGGATGTGGCCATCGACAGAGGTGAGCACAGAGGAAACTGGGATCTTGGCTACCTGATGCTGGAACTGGAAGTTCTTTTCACCTGTGATGAGTATGTTTCACTTCTCTGCCTCTGCCAGTAGCTTTCCATTGTTCTCCTCAGACAGTGTGCATGGCCCCAGCCCCGAGACAGAGAGGGGGTTGTGCAGAAGGCAGTGGAACCATGGTTGTTTGTTATTGGTGGTAGGGATGTTGCTTGGCTTAGCAACACAAACTTCTCAGGGAAGATGTTCCTGTCCTGGTTCCTCTGTCATCACCACAAAATACAGTTTTGAAGCCTGTTCATGTTGAGAAAATAAGTAATTTTATCCTCTCCTTGAGGGCATCAAAATCCAATTTGGTATACACTGCTAAGAAGCCTTGAGCACTGAGCCTGTGCCCCAACCTCATACTTCGTATTATTAAATGTCATGACACTTCTATTCCTCCAGTCCCCGAGTTACCCAGTTTTCCCTTTATCCTAGTTCAGCTCTCTGTATTGACACATGGTTAGGAGGCATTGACATCACTCCTACTTTTTATGCCAGGCTGTTTTAAAAATATTTAATAAGATTGTTCTCAAAGATGATCTTTGAGGAACTCCACTGCTAACTTCACTCTAGGGCAGAGGTCTAGCACATAGGAGTTGACATCTCCTCCACAGCCAGTTCCTTACTTCTTACAATTGCAGCAATAACCTCAATTTTATGTAAAACTTTATGCCGAATATTGTAGAGATCTAGACAAATACTACTCTGCTTTTTATTTGTCCATAAAATTTGCTCTTTTATTAAAGATATCCAGTCACTCTAGCAGGATTGCTTTGCTAGTCATGTCATTTTATCTCATTTTCCATTTACCCTCATATATTTAATGGTTTATTTTCTTCAGAAGTTATTTTAGATTTTTTGTACTCTGAGATCAGAGTAATGTGTTCAGGTGTGTAGATCACTTTTTTTTTTCTGTACTGTTTGCTGAAATAAAATAGGTATAGGAACAGAGAAGTAGGACAACATCAGCAAATGGCGTAAGTTAGAATATTCCTGTAATATTATTTTCAGTTATGGTTGTTATATTTCAAAAAAGAAAAATTATTGAAAAAATATTCAGAAATAGCTATAAGAATGTTTGTGGGCTTCTTGTAATGTGAGTTATAACGAGAGGCTGAGAAAGCTCAATCTGTTCAATATGTTTGAGTGAGGATTCAGATGTAATTTGATCAGAGTCCACAAATAGATGTATGAAAATGAGATTTCTAGTATTTAATGGCCTTAAACAGTAAAGAATGTAATAATGTTCAGAAGCTTGAAGCTGAATGTAGACAATACCAGACTAATAAATAAGGTGCATCTCTTTTAACAATGAGGGTAGCTAACCTTTGGAACATATGATTTAGATTGCCATTACTTGGGATCTTTACAAAGACATTTAGTTTGATGTAATAGAAGGAGATTCTTTGGCCTCCAGAGGAAGTGTGGTCATGCTAATTTAGTTATAGTCCCTTTTGGCCTTGATGTTTTTCCCCTTCTTTTTTAAAATTCTGATACATAAAACAAGTCCCTCAAACATGCAAAGAACAGAAATAACATTAACCTCTCTTCTCAGCTTGCCACGTACGATGCACTTATCTTCATTTTCTACACTTAGGAGGGAACGACCTTACAAAATGAAATCTGCTTGCCCTCCTGCCTTGATAATCTGTAAATGATGGCATTTTATGGCCATAAAGTGTTGGAAATGCTATCTTATTTTTATAATACAACAGAGTTTGTTACTTAGTCAAGATCATTTGAGCTTGAATTAATTCCTAGTCAGTCTGTTTTCAAATGAGCTTTGCTTTCTTTGTGCTGTGTGAACTAAGAATAAAAAAACCCCATATGCTGAATATTGGTAGCCACTTGAAAAGGCAAAATGCTGCACTTTGGTTGTATGTGGGAAACCAGTTGTAAACTGGGAAGTATTGGGGGTTTTTTGAGCCAAGTTTTATGGAAACAGATAAAGAATCATTAAGAAAGATGGGCAGGACATAGAGAACAGCAAGGGTGCTGATTTTATTAGTTATACAAAGTGTAGGAGTAGATGGGCCAATGCTTGAAGTGACTCTGGCATGTAGATCTCTGGGTTTTTTAAACAAAAATTGTCTAAGTTCTATGCTTTACATTTACCATTCAATGTAAAAAAGAAAGGAAAATTATTTAACCTTCTCTATCTCTCCAGAATTCATTAATTAGTAAATAATTAAGGAAGAGGTTTCTATTAAACTGATAGAGGAAATGGGAAATAAGAATGAGTCAGCTTAAAAATATTGCATCTTAAAATATTTCATTATATCACTTTTTACTTTTTCCCATGTCATTTCACTTGTTTGTGTGTTATTTGAACAATTTAAAAGTTAACATGACTTGAGGAAAAAGAAGCATGAACGGAGAGATAAACATGGATGGGTTTTTTGTTTGTTTTAGTTTAGGAACATTTTCACTTTACAAGCACAGAACTACTAATTATTGTGGTAACATTCCTTGACATTGTGCACAAAGTGAAATTCAGAAGACTGAATTAACTGTGACCTCTAAGAGAAATCTTAACCTAGATGATCAAAGTAAAAATGGATAAGCAGTCTTTGACAGATGGATTAATAGATTGTCATCTAGTACACTTACAATATAAAATTTGTTTAATTAGTACACTCTTTCGAGAAAAATACATTGGTAGTTTCCAGAATAAAGTTGAAACTGATGAACTGCCATGAATCTTGAGGATCTAAGGACAGGAAATCAAGTGGGTTTTACAGAATTGTATAAAGAGAATACAGTATTCTTATACTAATTTTTGCTTGGCACCTTATTCAAGAACAATAAAATACGGTATAGAATCTTACTGCAAAAGCCTGCCTTTGCCTTCTAAGTAATGAAAGCGCAAATGGGCACAATGGTACTTAACCCATGCCTGGAATTCTGTATTTTTTTTTATCTGGAGCATTTTAGTCCAGAATACTTATGATCATTTATTTGAACATACAAGGGATTTAGGAAACATTTACTTAATGTTTGAAAAATGATGAGGTGAAATGTAATAGTATACCATTACATAATTTCTTTTTGTAAGGGCAAATTTGAAGCGAAAGAGCAAAGTTCATCTGGGTTTGTCTGTTAGAGCAGATGTCCAGGATGAATACTGAATTACTTTATCATTTAAACAGAAGATTTAGGAAGATTTAGAAAGCTTCACGTTTTGAGTTGAAGTGGAAATGGCTATAAAGAAAGAAAATAATTTCAATGCTGAAGATATGTGAGTTTTCTTTATAATGTACATTATATAACTTTAAAATTGTAGTACTGTTGCTGTTCCATTCACAGCAGCTTCTATGTGTCATGTTAAATCATGCCAGATTGGTGGGTTTTACAGTGATCTAGTAGAGGCTACAGGAATACTACCTACTCCATTTTTTAATGTTGAACTTGCTAAATAGTAGCATATTGCTTCAGCAGATTTTCAGTGCACCATCTTGCCCTATAGAAAAAATGTTTAGGGGAAATCTACAGCAGCCAGGACTAAAGCATATTGGTTTATCTGAAGTATATTCCCAGTATAGATGTTTTAAAAATAATCGACATATTGGTATCATATTTCTTACATAACTTCCTGTTTAAAACTGCACAATGTAATAGAACAAACCTCAGTCCAAACCTTCAATTTACTGTGGCACTTTCTGCTGGTCTTAATTAAACATGCTTGTTCTTCACACAGAATCATTTGATAAAAATTGCTTATTAAATGAGTGCGGGACTTTACATACTACTGCATGGGATTACTTGTTCACTTGAACTTGTGAAGAGTTCAAATATATTGTGAAAAAAGAATGTTAAAAAGGCATAAAACTAGTACCACCTTAAAATAAGTTAAACTTACATGTTGAAAATATTTAAATTGCTATTTCTTAAATTACATGTGAACACAAGAACTGTGGTTGTTGAATACAGTATTACTGATAAGTAAAAGGTTTGCAGATTGGCTGCACTCACAATAGAACTTAATAGAACAATATTGTAATACTGAAAGAATCAGATAAGTTATAATGACATATAAAGCAGATTCTTCTAACTATATAATTGTTAGTACTGCAAGAAGAGAAAGTAATAATTATTGTTATAACCAGTAACATTGGAGTGACTGAAGACTTGCAATAAACAGACCTGGAGAACAGTAATGCATTTTCATTTGATAGAATTTCTAAGTTTAAACTTCAGGACTTCTTGTCCTTCTAGGCATTTGAAAAACAAGTATGGGTGATTAATGAATTTCTTTCATGAGTGTCTGCAAATGCCAAAAGATGTTTCTGACAGGGTGGATAATATCTGAAAATCATGAGATTTGGGGAAGGGGAGAGAAGAGCTTGAGAAAAGAAAAGAAACCTGGCTGGTTTATGTATAAGACAAGGTATAAGACACAATTAAGTTTTATTAAAACAGAGCCTTTCTGAGAACTGCATATATTGATGTAGGTACAGGTAAAAGTGAGAAAACATAGGTTTTTCTTTGTTTGCAGGGCTTATGTTAAGGTTCTTAGGAACAGTTACAAAGAGAAATCTTAGCTGGGCAGAGAGGTTCAAGATTTGATGTGGGCAGTAACTCCTCAAGCTGACTTCCATGCACAGGCTGACAAATCAAGAAGTTGCTTTAGATTTTAAGTGTAAGCACATTTATTGTTTGGTTGTTTTGTGCTTCTGGACTGATTGTGACCCATTAGTATTTTTTAATGATTACTTATCTACAATTCAATGGAAATATCACAATAAACTTACCTAGTTTTCCTTAGTGTGTACTAATTTAGAGAAGCTTAATAGATATTAGTAAACTTTTATTAATATATTAAGTGTATCAAAAAGCCTGCTCCATGGGACACTGTGGAAATGCACTGAAAGTTAACCTCTTATATATAACCCAAATATTTCACAGCACTATTGAGAGGAAGAAGGTCATTGTGGTTGCAAGATCCCTATAACAAAGAATTTTGGAGACGAAGACACAGATAAGGTAATAGTTAAAAATTGCAAGGATCTTCAAAGAGTACATATAAAATTATTTTATTCAGGATTTAGAAACACTCTTAAGTAAGAATTCTTTTTTTTTTTTCCAAAATCACATCTGCTCCTTGTTAAATGACTTACTGCTATTTCTAACTAGGTAGTTTTTCATTGTGATTTTTACCAGGTTTTAATTTCTGATCCAAACTCTGTTAATGAGAACAACAGCAGATGCAATTCTTATTGGGTAACAGGACAGACCATTTATACCTTCAGTGTCTCATTTATCAGTAATTACTTAAGGGTCTACATAACTTAGAGTAGTTTGTGAGGTATTTAGCCAACAGGGTTCCCTAAAACAGAAAAGCTGTTTTTCTGAGTGTGGAACTATGGAATTACATCCTCGCTAAAGAACATAAGCAGATCAGGCTAAGTACTATGATTATTGCTAAAGAGTGAAATGATTCTTTTCCCCCAGTCAATTTCCAGCCACCAAATCTGTCATGAAATGATATGACTGGAAATAATATTTAATTTTTTGAAATGGTGAGTCTCACGTGTATTTAATGATATTTCACAAAACTATACAATCTTTTTAAAGGAAAGGTGTGTTAAGATGCTCTGTTGAAACAGTTCTTGTGGAGAGGTAAGACACGTGGAAGTCCTCATTTATGAGGGCTTTCTCATCAGAAATTACTTATATACAAGACACATATAATACACGTGAAATGTTTCATACTTTCTCTGTGAGGAGAAAAGAGTTTGTTTCTGATATAGCAATGTTTTAGCAGTCAAGTCAGTTGTATACTTCAGGCCCAGCTTTTCTGGCAGTGCTTTTTTTCTCCCAGCTGTAATATTTTGCCTAAAAAAAGTTTTTCTTCTTACAGCATTTGATTTGTTTGGTTTTATTATTTTTTTAATATGCTCAAATAATCACAATTGTAATGATACTACTATAGTTACAATAAGTATATATAAATGGTATAAAAAAAAAACAATTTCCAAGAAGTTTGTTATTGCCATACCACATTTTACTTCTAATAATTTCAAGATAGTATAAATTACAAAAGCAAGTAAAACCCTAATTTTCAGCAGCCACATCCTTAGTGTTTCAGTATAAGTAATAGTTTTCATTTTGGAACTGGAACACAGGATGGTTTGCTATCCTGCTGGCCTATCTTATTGTTTTATTAAGTATTGTGTAATGAAAGATTACAACATTTACTTTGCCTCACATTGTTTAGTTGAGACAGTTCTGTTGGACTACCTTCAGTTTAAAACCAGGTGAACCAATATATAAATAAATGGCATCATTTGAGTCTTTCAGAGTAGAAAGGTTCTACTAGATTCTGTGGTATTCTCATGCCACACATTGTTCTGTGCAGCATCTTAGAGGATCAGTTAATTTACTTAATTATTTTATAAACTGTGTGGTGTGGAAAAACTCCACTCAGTAAGAGTTATGAAATTTAAGTTTTAAATCTAGATCTGTTGGAAAAAATGAGGCTAAAAAAGCCATGCTATCGTTCCCAGACAAATTCATCTCCATGTAAACTGCAGAGCATTTGGAAAGGATAGGATGGAAAAGGAGGAGCAAGGCTGAGAGAAGAGAAGCTGGACTTGCTTTACACTTAACTTGTCAAGATATATCATTCTCTGTGTTCTGTATCTAGAAGACCAAATAACTCAGGAAACTCAGGAAACCTGAACCTCATCTATACTGTTAGTTACAAATGCATTTTTGAAATAAACAAGCATCACAGAAGTAATTTCAGTATCAGTACAAGGCTTTCTTTTCCCCAGTTTTACAACAGTAAGTATTCACAAGTTGCTTTGTCATACTGATTCCAAGTGGAGTTTCAGCTGTTTCTGTGTAAGCCTTCTCAACCACTTGTATCATTTTCTTTGGCCAGTTCTGGTTTTGCTAGATATCCCTGTGCTTTCCATGGAAATAGTTGACAGGCAAACCCAGGAAATTAAAGCAGGTATTTGACCAAATTCCATTCTCAACTGCACTAAAAATTCCTTTAAAACACTAGACTTCACAACCAGTTTTAGAGTATGTGGTTTTGACAGACAAACTTATGAAGTGATTGAGAGTTGCAGTACCTGAAAGTGTAAGAAAATAAGGCTAAATGAAATAACTCTTCAGTGTAATATTAAAATTGTACTAGAGGCTAAATGGCAACTATTTTTTTTATTTCCCTGTTTTCTTGTTTGGCATTCCCAATGGGCTAGCTGTGAGTTCATTTGAAAAGTCATTAAAATGCTGTATGGAATTTTGTATAAGCACATCTATAGGTGTTTTTTATGAAGGTATGTACTGTCAATCAGACAAAAAGAATATGAAGTCAGGTCCCCCAAAAGAAACCAAAACCAAACATCCTAAAATAATTAAAACAGAATTCAAAAAATCTTCTACTTTTGCTTTTCAGATTTCTTGCTGAGCATTCATTGACACAGTGACATTGAAAGTGATTAATAGTATTAACTAGGATATGGAATTGTTGAGTACAATTGTGTTTCTTAGCTACAGCTTTGAGGGACACATTTCCACAAATATTCTTAATACTCTGAAATAGTCTGAGTATAGATTACAATATATAAAGAAAACTGAACTTTTGACATTTCATGTATTTAAAAAATATTTCTCCTTGTTTCTTGGTATGTGAGTTTTCTTCTAAAAGAGGAATTTTTATCAATAATGAAGAAATAAATTATACTTAAAATAACCATTTGGTATTCTGGTGGCTGATTTTCACATAAACAGCAAGAAGCTGCTGTAAATTAAATGTTTCCTGCTGATCCACTTCCTTTTAAAACACAGTAGGAGGGGCATTAGTTAATATTAAGGCAAACACAATTATCTGCTGACTACATTGTATTAAAAATAGCTAACAGCAATAATTTTTGGCTTCTTCCATCTTTGCAGGTATGTTATAAAATTAGTTCATGTAATCATGCTGGAAAGCAGTAAAATACTTCTTAATGATTTTCTGTATGGCACTCTGAGCCTTGGCTAGAGAAGTAAATTTTAGTTGTGAAGAAAGATATTAACCATGTATAGTATGACCAGTTTAAAATTATCTTATTTTCAACAGGAACAATGGAAAAGTATTTGTGGTAAACATGAAATAAACCAAATTTTTTAACATATATACTGATACATAAATAATTTATTTCCCTCTTATATTTGCCTTATACCCATGTATGGAAATATGGAAGATGGCTGTGTATGGTCTTTTGTCCCACAATCCTCTTTTCTCCAAGTAGAACTCCCAAGCTGTTCTAATACTGTATCTGAGAGAAAGATAAGCAAAAACCAACCAAACAAAAAAATCCACAGCCCTTTCCAGAGAGTTCAGCCTCAGGAACTTTATTTTCTCTTGTGGTTTTGTAACAATTTTTCCAAAGTGTTCTGCCCAAAAAGGTGAAGATGTCCATTTTGATTTCTATGTATAAATAATATCTTTTTCTTAAGTATCCACTTTTAAAAATGCTTCCACTATTGACAGTTATAGTAGTGACCCAATAATTTAATATTCAGATGCAATTATTTGAATATTATTCACTTATTTTAAAGAAGCAAAAAGTCTGAGATAAATTATGTCCTAACCTAATACAGAGTTAACCTGTGCTCACATTAGTAGCAATATGAGCTGATTTTTTTTTCTGCTTGTTTTAGTTCTATATGGTTTGCTAATGTGAAAACCTTTTTTTAATGGTTAAAATAATATTTTTTCTTACAAATGGTGCCCTTCTGAACTACTATTTTAAATGATCAAATAATAGAAATAATATTGCACAAAAGATCTGGAACTAATTCTCAGGCAAATTGCTTTAAAAACAGCTTGTGAGTCATGTAGAAAGAAAAAGGAGAGATACAAGGAAAAAGGTATAAATTTTATTTCTTTTTGCTGATAACTCATGACTAGAGTAATTCTTGCCTTTTTCAAGTATATTTATAATTAGAAAATGAAATTATTTCTAAATTCTAAAATTTATAATTTCTAAAAATTCTAAAATTTATAATTGCTAAAAATTATTTCTAAAAGCAAACAATGTTGTTGAGAACTCCAAGCATTTTATATATGGTGAGTAATTTCTCCTATGAGGAACTCCATAATTTGAACACTAAAATTTGAATCCCTCCATGTTGGCATACAGAAATTCTAGATCTGTTAAGGGGTGCAGTACTACTCATTCTGAAGTAACTTGCTTGACCCATCTGTAAAAAGGAAGACCACTTTTAGCCCAGCTGAGTCCTTTAATACGTACTATATTAGTCAGAACTGCTACTCTGTCCACATACCTAGTTAAGGAGTTATATTTAATTGTAATTAATTTGATCAGTGAGAATTGATTGATTTGATCACTCTGACATGGATCAAGTCCAGAGTGTTGCAATTCAAAGGGCTGCGTCCTATCATCCTGTCTGTATTTTTTTCTAAGGAAGACTTTATTTTTTCGTTTTGCATCCAGTTTATCACAAAGAGTCAGATATGGAAACTCATTTTCACATTTTACTGACATTTCTGCTGCCTTTCTCAGACAAGGTAGGATGCATAGCTTGGAATGCTGGCGTGTTTGTTTTCTGTAAGCTTTCAAGTAGGCCATCATAGTCTTCATAAAGGTCTTGAGTGTACTTCTAATGTCAGACCTTTAGGGAAAAAATCAGAGCTATTCCCATCTGCCTCACTGTGTGCTCAAATATTACACCTGGGATCTGCCTTTCTAAGTCTCAAGTGGATTCAATACAAGTTCTGTCTTGTGAATAGGAAGTTAATTTATAGAACTGCAGAGAATAATGATAACTGGTATAGTCTCACTATATCTGGTGGTTGTGGAAATGATGAAGTGTAAGAATCAAGTGACAATGACAGTCTCACAGCAAACTTTTTTGATTACACAGAGATGGTGTTTCAATGACAGTTACAAACATAACAATGAGTAGCATACACTAGAATTTAAATACAACATTTGAGCTGGAAAAGATAGTTCCAGAATAGATCCCCACTTCAACCCTTTCGCTGCCATCAAAATTTGTTATTCAATGTTGGGAATTTGTAAGGATGTATAATCGGCTGCCTTTTTTGTTGTTATTTATTTCTAATTGATTTCGAAGACATTTCCATACCTCATAAAGATGTCTCAGTGTATTGCAGCCTATTTTAAAAGACAGCATTATAATTCAGCATTTGTTATTTTTTGTTATTCCATGCACTTTCTTTTATTTGAAAAAGAAATATTTTGGATAATTTTCAAACGACAAATTTTTTCTTTTCAGAAAAATGAGGCTTGTCACTTGGGACAACTTTTTAGACTCTGTTACACTCTGTTCCTTTCACAGCCCTTGCAACATTAGTGGTCTGCATTGTCTTTGGACATGAGAATACGCTTCTTTTGCTGTTCCCTCCTGGGAGCATTATCCCAGGAAAGCCTAGGGTTTGTTCTATCTTATGCCAGGCTGTTTGGTTCCCATTATACTATTTATTACAGGAAAGCCCTTTAAGAGTAATGCTTTTGACATACTTGAGCTCTCTCAGCACTCGTCTGTTTCTTGTCTTTATTTTCTCATCATGACCCTTCAGGTCAGACACAGTAAGGCTATGTTTATATAATCTACATGTTATTAACATTGAAATGTACCCTCATGCACACTGCTTGTAGAGCCTCTTGGGCATGGTTTGGAAGTTATTTGTTTCACCTGTGTTGTAGGGCCTCATTTTGAGTCACAGTTGTTGTGAAAAGGATAGGAACTTACCTCCTTGTTGCCCCATCTCCCAGAATGGGGTCATGAATTCATGTGCTTTTCTTTTCTACAGTAAGACAGAATCTACATCTACTTAAAAAAGTGACTGGGAAGGGCTATACAGCATTTAAGTATTCTGCATGATCTGAAAGTTTTCTTGGTTCTTTTTACAGGGTGGTTTTATATTTACATGCAGAGGGAGGTCAGAATGAAATTAGTATTATTTATAAAGCAATGGTTCATAACTTTTGCTTTAAGAGAAACCTTAGACTTGTGCATTGTCTGCTAGTGCAGTGTGCTTTGAGGACAGGCATATTGACCTAAGGCATTTCTTCAGCTGAAATGCATTATAAATCTTTTCCAAAATGTGCAAAGCCAAAATTCTCCTTTGAGATATCAAATAGCTTGTTTGACTTAGTTGAATGCATGAAGCGTATTTTCGTGTAGTTGAAGTCAATGGTTCTGAAGGCATTTGATTGAAGACATCATCCAAAGGGATGGAACTCAGAAATTAAAGTCTAGAAGTGAACGTCTTTTAGGCTCTGTCTCCTCAGATGTTGGGACACAGTTCATCTTAAAATTCTGAGGGTTTGACAGAGGAAAATTTAACAGTGATTGACTTCTAATAAATTAAATTGATGGTAGCAGCATATCGTATGTTGGTAAGGAAGAAATTTTCTTGTTCCTTTGTTATTTCTCAGTATAAGTAAACCATTTCCAAATGTTAAAAGCAAAATTGGATAAAAAACAAACTCTGTTATGTACTACTTGCATTATCTCCTTTAAAAAAATTGGTATCGTCCAGCATTTACAAAGCCTTATAGCAATTAGAAAGTTTTCATCAAATTACCTTTGTCTTTTGAATTACTTAACTGTGGTGTTACATTCTTTAGAACAGTATCTCCTGATTATTTACTCTCTGTTTTGAAAAATTATTCTGGCAAGATTATTTGTACTGTAATTTCTTATTGAAAAATTCATATATCAGACTTTGATCATATTTCTTAAAAGTGATCATGTATGTGCAAGAAATTAGGGATAAATTATCTAGAATTTGTTTAGAAAATTGGCCTCTTCCCACAAATTCTTTTAAAGAAAATAGGAGGAGCAGCAGTACCAGAAGGGACTGTACTCCTGGTACTCACTGGAAAATGAAAAATGTAATGACTCAGTGTAGTTAAGTGACTGCATTCACAGGGTCTTACCTTTCATATTTCTATGCAGTAGAAATAGTATTTTTCAATCTCCCACTCATTAATATTTTATTGCAACATATTCTTGCTGCCCTTCTGCAGCATCAGATCTACAAACGCTTTGAAGCGCTCGAAAATCTGGACAAAAACTCTGTTCTTTTGTACTATTGCATTGTTTTGTCTTTCCTGGTGCAAAATTACTCCCTCATGAAAGGATTATCACAGAATCACAGAATGGTGGAGGTTGTAATAACCTCCTGAGGTTATTGTCCAGCCTCCCGGTTCTAGCTGGGACATCCAGAGTTGTCTGCCCAGGACCATACTCAGGTGGTTTTTAAGTATCTCCAAGGACAGAGACTCCACAGCATTCCTGGGCAGCCTGTTCCAGTTCTCAGTCACCACCATGGTGAAAAAGTGTTTCCTGATTTTCAGGGGGAGTCTCCAGTATTTCAGTTTGTATTTCAGAGCCCATTGGCTCTGGTCCTGTCGCTGGTCACCACTGGGAAGAGCTTTTATCCTATTTGCTCTCTCCCTTCAGTTATTTGTATACATTGGTAAGATCCCCCTGAGCTTTCTCTTCTCCAGGCTGAAGAGTCCCAACTCTCCACACCATTCCTCATAGGAGAGATGCTCCAGTCCCTTCATCATCTTTGTGGCTCTTCTTTGTACTCCTCCCAGTATGTTCCTCCCGTACTGAGGAGCCCAAAACTGGACACAGTACTCCAGATGGCCTCACCAGTTCCCTCAGCCTGGCAGTGCTTTGCCTAGTGCAGCCCAGGATACCACTAGCCTACCTTGCTTGCTCATTATCACTACGAGAGAGCATTCTGAAGGCAGACATGCACAAATACTGTTTTCTACCACAGATCTCTTCAGAAGCACACGCTATCTAAATAGCCACTTTTTTTTACACTGTTTTCTTGGTACTGTCTTCAGAACCATGGTACGTCACCTTTGAAGACTGACTGGGAATCTCGTGCCAGGAAAGATACTGTAGAGCCACCCAGTCATATGAGATAGAGCCAGGGCTTGAAAATACAAAAATAATATTCACAGTCCAGAATAATATTGTAGCTCTTCATGAGATACTTTTCACAGCATTCTTGGTAAATGCTGGGGGGTTTTTTTGCATATAATTTTTTGTAAGTTTAGATAGTACGGAAATAATGACAGCATCTAAGAAATGTCCGTTTATTAAGTTTATTTTTTTTCAGAGAACCACAGAGTGCTTTGGGTTGGAAGGAAACCTTAAATATCACCTAGTCCAAGTCCCCAGTCATGGGAAGAGACATATTTCCATGGATCAGGGTGCTCAAAGCCAGATCCTTTGCATCCTTTGTAACATAGCTTGGGATTCAGCCATGGAGAATCACTGAGTGACTTGTGTCACCACACTCTCACTACTGCCCTGCTGAATTGTACTCACATATTGTCCACTTTCTCACAAACACACTGGTTCTTCATGAAGTAGAATAGTTTGAACTATTAAGAGGAATAATTATTTTAGTTGATCATTACATGACACAATTTCTAAAAAGCTTGCTGTATTTTCTAGTTTAAGGTTGAAAACTGAAGTAGTATATTTTCCCACAAAGAAATATTTTTATTTAGATTTTTAAAAATTGCAGGTAACTGAAATATGACTGTTTAGACAACTGATAAAACAAACCTAATCAAGTTTCTCTGATTCTAAATCAATTTCCAATGAATTCTAGGAAAATGCTGGATCTTTATATATTTTGAACTGATTTGCACATATCTTTCAGCAGTTAGAAACTGCATTTCAACTATATAGTCTTGACACACTCCTTTTCTTTCAATATTAAACAATAATGGGATTTAATTGTCCTTTGAGCCTCATATATAATCCCTTTTGGTTAATATTAAGTTCAGAACTGGAAAATTTAACTCTAAGTTGTCTCTAAGAGTCTTTTCACTTTAGAAATAGTATATTTATCCAGAGGATTATTATCTGCTACACAGCTTTTAGATATGTTAGAGAACATCCAAGGCATGCTTATTTCACTGTCCTACAACTAAAATTATAGTTAAAAAAGAAAAGTCTTCAAAATATAATAAAGATCAAAGCAAATCCTTTTCCTCCCACCCTAAGGAGTAGGGAAGAAAAGGAGAAACAGAACAAAGTGGATAAAAATGGAATTAGGAAAGAGGCAGAAAGAGACAGATAAAATATTAATTTAAAATATGAAGGCCTTCACTTCGCTAGTCTATGGGTTAAATGGTCATCAGCCTCACATTAATTTTTCCATGAAAAGCCCTTTAAAACTATTTTGTGCAATTTTTGCAATTATTTAATTCCTTCTGAGACTTTTTATAAAGAAAATGTTACTGAAATTATTCTCAAAAACAATTCTACTTCTGACAACTCTTGTTGCTGAGGTTTCTTGAAGTTTTACATAATTACATATTAATGTTAAGAAATATTTTAAGAAATAAATCACCTCATTTAGGCCAGTCATCTTTTACTATTTTTTATGGCCTCAAGCAAACATAAATTATCTCTGAAAATACTTCTTCTTTGCTACGTGTTGCTTGTGACTAAAAGATAAAAGAACTCAGAGCAAAAGAGAAACATAAAATGTGAAAGTGAAGCTCTAAAATCTATACATCACTTAAAGGAAAAAAAAGGCAATATTTGAAAAGTGTCTAGCATTGTTCCCATCTTTTTAAAGGATTAAAGAATGACTCCAGGTATCACAGGGTGGCAAACTTCAGTATTATAAAAACTGATGCAGTATAATTAAGGAGAAAGTAATGAAACACTTGGATAAATATATGCTGATATGATCAAACCAGTCTAGCTGCCACGAGGGTAAATCACACATTCTTGACCAGCTAAATTCTTTGAGTCAACAGTACAGTGTATAAAGGGCATCTTGAGGAAGTAATTTACTTTGATTTTTCAAAAGGATTTCTGACAAAATCTCCCAGAATAAACTAGGAAGAAAAATAAAGCAGCCAAGAGGTAAGGCCAAAATTCTGAGAAGGTTTAAAAGTAAGTAAGCAAGCCAAAAAGTAAAGTTTTAATAAATAGTTTCTTCACAGACTAGGGAGGATTTTTTATCAGACAGTATGAAACACTTAAGGAAAAAGAAGGTTTATGCTTTTATCAATTAGCTAATAATTTACCTTGTTTTAGTAATTATGCTGCCTAGGTTGGTGATTTCCAGGAAATCTCTCATGACTGCTGTTTCATCACAGTTCACTAAGACCACTGATGTATTTTAGGTATCATTTGATTTTAATCACACTTTTCTAGTATCATAGCTTCAAAGCATCAAATTGACATTGCTGCAGTCCAGTCCTTCTGACTTTGGTGCTTTGTTTTTCTCAGAGTTCCTTGATGCAGTGAAGTATTTGTCTGAGTATTTAGTAAATTAGATCAGAAAAGCAACCTGGATCAAAATTACCCCATATCCCCTTCAGCAAGGAGTTAGAGATTGACCCAGTTACTTTGTTTATCCAGTTCATCGTGTAGTCACATAAGTACATCCGGTGATGTAAGAGACAGAATAGAGCAAGGACAGGAATAGTGGCTGCAGAAGATTCCTCTTTTGATGACAATATCTGTTTATTCTTGCTTCACATTCTATTTGAAACTGTGTCTAACAGCTTCAGGTAGTGAAACAGGTAGCTTCAGGTAGTAGAACAGGAGGTGGAGTTAATTATATTCAGTTCAAACTTGAACTCTAGTAGTTGCTAGCTCAGACATAAATGCAAATGGCATGACATTTCTGATAAATGCAATGATGAGAGGTACTCTAAAAGGCCTGTAATAAAATATGATACATCTCTGAGCTATATATTGATTTTCACTGGACAGCTATGCTGAGATCCATTTCACTTTACTGAAGTTTAACAAACAGTCGAACTGGTAATCACTAAGAAAAACTATTAAAAATTTTTTGAGCTAGAAGAGTCTTCTCTGCATTGTTATGAGAAATACTTAAAAATGTAACTGAACTTCACAGGATGCTTGAAGGTTTACAAAACAAAATATAAGCATGCATGATGTACTGTATTAAGTATGCTTACTAAAATAGCTTTTCACATAAATTAAAAAAAAAATGATCTTTTCTATTGTTTTCAGATGTTTAGTAGGAATAGAGCCAGAAAAAGCTAATTAATTAGGTTAAATGCTAGTCTAAGAGTTTCCTGCCATACAGAAATCTTAAAAAAGCAGTAAAATTTCACCATTAAACAAATAACTGAATAAATAGCTTTATGTTTTACCAAAAGTAATGTAGAAGTGAGAAAGATAGAACAGAAAATTCCTTGGTTCCTTGATATCTTGATTACACCTGAACATTTTGACCAAAGACTGTTGGTAATGGATACTGGAAAGGAGTTATCTCTGGGTTTTTCCACTGTTCAGGTACTTGCAGCAGGTGATTGACAGCCAAAATATTATGAGCAGTATGGGCACAGTACCATTTTTGGCTACCTTGCAGGAAGATAAACAGCACATCATCTTGTTTCCTCTGGCTGTACATGGACAAGAATGGCATGCAGACCAGGATTTTAGCATTCACGGAAGGAGCCGAAGTTAGAGTTAATAGATTGATGTGGCTGGATAGGACAGTTTCTTCAGAGCACTGGATTTATAAAAAATCTCTAGCTACCTCTACAGTCGGTGAATATTCTACTTAAATTTAGTAAAACTTGAGTTTGTGAACTTTCTGAGGGTAAGGTAGGAGTGGTTTTTGTTGAAAAATCAGAGAGGTGCCAGTTCCTCAGAACAAAATATGCTCCCTAACCAGTCTGTCCTACCATTTATTCAAATTGATCTTTAGGGAAACAGATTTCTTCAGATTGCATGCTGCAAAGAGCCATTGAGAATGCAAGAAAGGAAGCAGCACAATCTCTTAAACATGTCTTATTTAACAGTATTATTAGTAATCTGAGAGGGGTGTTGAAAAGAAGATAGCAAGTTTCATAGATGATGCTAAATTAGAAGGTTTTGCAAATATTAGTGAAAACAGAGATAAAACAGAAGAGCAAAAGGAGGTTGCAAATACAGGAAGAAAATAAGTAAACCAAGGAAAGTTTGCTTAGAAAATTCGAAGTTAATTATATGGAGAAAAATAATATAAAAAAAGTTCAGCATTAGAAATATGGAAAGTAGTAAAAATAAAGAAGCTACAAGGACAATAATTGAACAGCAAATAGCATATGAATCTGAACTGGAACATGGAATAAAAACCAAGCAATTTTATTTGGGAGGCAAACTCCCTTCTTGAACTCTCTGATCTGCAGAGCATGTAAATAAACTGTATCATCTTTCAGAATAGTGCATCTTGTTCACTCAAATTTATCTCGCCAATTTTGTGAGCTGGTTGCAAGAGAGGATATATCACCACAATGAAGCATTTTTATCATGCACAAAGTTAACGCAGGATGTGAGCTACATTGCTATAAGCAGAACTATAATCCCTCGCTATCTTTGAGGCCAGAGGTAGGTGCAGTGCAGCTGTTCATGGCAGAGGGAAGGGCTGTGTCCCATTTCCATCATTTCGGGTCATTCTCCTCAGGCTGGGTCATACGGTGGGGCATTCTGCCAACCGAAGAGCTGCAAAGCATATTTTTGCACTCACATTTTCATGTCATGAAGAGCACAGCAGTTTCTCTCCATCACTGGAGGAGCTGGAAAGAAACTGCAGTGCTTCACTCAAGTCAAGACTGAACAAGTGAGTTGCTGGTGCAATGATGGAGAATGAGAGAGCAGGTGGTACACTGTAATATTAACACTGTCAGTAATATAATTATTTGCTCTTATCTTAGACTTTTCTCTGTAAGGAAGAGTTGAAATCAAAACATTTTTTGGTACCAGAAGGGTTGGCTTGTGGAAGAGGGTTAAAGAACTAGACATATGTTTATGAATATGATTATGTCTGCATGGCACCTTAGGGGCTGGACCATGGAGCTCACTAAGGTTGCTGTGCCTCTTGATGTGTCTCAGTGCTTTTCATGGTCAAATACAGGACACTTGTAGAATTCCCTATAGGCTTAGAAAGGCTTCTGGAGCTCACACAGCCTACAAATCCATCTGCCTTCATATTTCACAATATTTGGACCCTCCTATGAAGAGTCACATGGCTGACCTGTCATGGGCCATGTTATGGCACTGCAAGGCAGCTGATGCTTGGCCATGTGTGAATCAGGCAGAAGCATGCTCCAGCTTGCTAGGACATGATCTAAGTTTTCAGTCTGCAGCACATCACAAATCTATTTCACTTTTAGTTTTCCAGTACACAATAAACATTCATACCCAAAGAGTGTGGACCTGGGACAACTATGGACCTTAAGAAATGGGCTTTAAACACACACTTCACAAAACCAGAGATGAAGTCTATATAACATCCCCAACAGCTAACTGAAGAGAACTGAATGAGCATTCCCTAACAAAACAGATCTTGTACAACAAAATGGAAACTGGCATGTGTACAGTACTATGCAGTTTAACATGAGCAATAGTAAATGAGAAGACAATGTTAGGATGTTACTAAGTGCTAACTCTTAAGAGACCTCGGATATGTACCCTGCGTTCCAAAGCATGCTGAAAGTACTGGAAATATCCATTGCTATTGTCACTAGAATGTTCTGCAGTTGCTTGTCACTTTTTTGAGCCAAACATGGATAGTTGGCGCAGCTATCATCTTCCAAGGGTGCTGCCAGGTTTGCATAGCTTCATTTTATGCCATGATCGCATTCATCCCTTCCGGCTGCAGGTATCTCAGGAAATGGTGGTTCAGTCTGTCTCCTTAGGCACTGGGTGTCCTTCATACCTTCTTCAGAACTGCACTTGACATTTCAATATCCCAAACTTAGTATATGTGATACGTCATGTTGATTTCCACACTTGAGTTAGGCATCAGGAAGAGTTCAATGTTCTTGCCCCAAAGAGAGAAAACATTTCAAAGGATTGAGGCTTAAAAAAATTGCTATAAACAGGAGACATGCGACAAAAGAATAATTTTAAAAACAGTGCAATATTAATATTTTGTAAAAGATACAAATATGCAGCGCATTAGTGATAAGCTTGGCAGAAAGACTGCAGTCCTATGATAAAAAAAAAGAGTTCCGAAAGAGCAGAAGAATGTCAGCAGTTGGGCAGCTGTTAGGGAAAAACCTTATCCTAGTTCTAAACAATAAGCTGCAAAGACGCGAGGACCCTAATGTATCTGCAGCTGGGACAGTGAGTATGAACATGAAATCAGTGGCAGTGAAATGTTTTCTCAGGGCAGGGCCATGTTTTATCTCTGAGCCCTAACCTGAAGCAGTGTCAGCACAAATACGGAAAGTGGATGTATCTATTTTTGTCAGTCTTTCTTCAGATAGGCTAAGTTAAACCTAAGACTAATTCAGTTACTCTTAGATTAAATCTGGCAGAAGTGGAAAATACAGTCCTACTGGTCTCAGACTATTTCCATTGGCACTTCCGTTGACATGTCTTACCTAGTTTAAAAGTCTTAAATTATATAGCATGGTCTCTAATGTCAGAATTCATCTTCCTTTACAGTATTAATGCCTACTAATACTTATACTAATACCTAAGTGCATTATTACATCCCCCCCAGTCTTTTTTTTAGTTTTTGTTCTTTGGAGTAGGAGTCATCTTTGTTCTCTTTTTTTTTTTGGTACAGCTCCTAGCACAATGGGACCATGATCTGAGACTGATTTTCTTAAAGTTCTAGAAGAGATGTACTGGAAGTAAAAGTTTCAAAATAGATCTATGCCATCTGAACTTCTGTGCTTCACTGCATGACGCCCATTTTAAAGACAGGGTCAGATTCAGGAGTAAAATAGTTGGAAAGATACAGTGAGGGGCTCTGTGAGACTTTTGCCAAAAATAAGATCCTCCATCCATAGTCCTGCAGCCTCTGAGACTGACCTGTAATGTTGTGAATTTATGTACCTTGTGCCAGCCTTCATTTCTGTATGGAGCAAACACAAAGACAGAAAGTTACAACTGCTTCAAAAAAAAAAAAAAAATTAGTTTTAAAAATATGGAAGCATCATGTGAAGCTTTGATAGTTGTTTCAATAATTATTTGATTGACTGAGATTCTGTATCTTGTACTCAATAACATTTCAATCAAAAAGACTAAATTCCAAAATACGTCAATCTTCTATTATTCGGTCTTATAATATAAACTGAAAGAGTCACTATGTGAGACTGAGAAATAATTAACAAGAAATAGAATTTACCATTATTAGCATAGTTCTTAAATTTCATTCTTCTTGATTGTAGAGAGAATTTTAAAGAAACCTCTACTACAGAACAGGGAAGTATTATGGAGTCACATAAAGAGTACTTGCTGATAAGAAATCCTTTGAATCCTAAAAAATCTCTTCTCTTTAATAACTATACCAACTGCCACTTCCAACCACAAAGCAAAGGTTAACTGGCACAGTGACTTGAGAAATGTGCAGTTTTCTAGGGAGGCTAAACAACATATTATTCTGCATTTATTTTAATAGATATTTACATGCATATACAAGTTGAAAATGCACATACTTTCATAAATATAAGCAAAAATAACAAAAAGACCTCAGCAAACAATACTGTTGATGATTTATGATTCCATAATCCCCTTTATAGCCCCCTAATAGGCATTACATGTAGAAAAAACAAAAAAGGAAATTTTCTGTTTTAAACAGGCCTCTTAATCCTGAGAAGTATTTAATCTTTTGGAAATGTCTCAGTGGCACATTGCTGATGGCATGCAATAAAGGTAGTTGACGTGTCCCCTGTGGAGCAAACCCAAGGCAATCTGCCTAATCTCATCCTGGGAAACACACCCAGCATCACTGCATCTGGTGAAATCACATGGGTATTTTTTCAGATGCCTCGTAAATGCATACACAGAAATTATTAAAACAAGCTTTGTTCAGTTCACAATTTAGCCTTTTTGAAGCATCTCCCATGCCCTTGAAGAACAAAGCAGACAGCTGTAGTTAAATTCTGTTTTTAAGATTGTCTGCAAAATGACTCTCATCCCCTTGAGAGGAAATAACTCAATCCCCACAATGCTGGGTACAGTTAAATAAACACGTAAGAAATCCCCTTCTTTAAGATACTGTCTTTTCCCATTATTAAGTGTCTTCAGATATAATACAATTTTGCTAAATTTTAAATACTCACCTCGAAGATTTCCATGGCAGGTGTCTGCCTCAGGCTGAAATGAATGTAGTACTTGCTTTGGAAAGCTTAAGCAAGAAGATCCATGCCTCACAATAGATTTCATAGGAAAATATTTTTGCTCCTATGAGAAATGTTTACAATTACCAAGGAAACTCTATTTTATGTTCTGGAGCAGTGGCCTAAAGCTTGGCATGAGCTAGCCTGTGAAAATCTGCCTACATTTGGTTTGCATTTGTAACCTCCTAGGGAAAGGAAAAAAAAAAAAAAAGAAAAAGCCTACATATTTTTAGCCACTAGATTTTGGCAGTTACCTTCTCCAAAGCTTCATCTTCACTGGATCTGCTCCTTGCCTGGACGGAAGGGGCCAAGTGGGGCTTTGTGCAATTCCTCCTCTCTTTGACAAGTATTGTGGTTTGGAGAACAAAGCTTGTAGCAGGAGATTATCTCTCTTTTAGTGTCAAAGAACCCCTGCTGATGCCACAGCAATAAAACTGCCTAAGTGGAGCATTAGGAGCTGGGTCTGAGTGTTACAAGGATGGGGACAACGAAGGAGCACAGGGCAAGAGAGAGTGACTGAAATTATTAGGGAAAAGAAATGAAGGCAGAGAAAAGTGGAGTTAAAATGCAAAGTTAATAGAAAGGAGTGGAAACAGTCTGGATCTCAGAAAGAAATTATTTAACTGGGAAGGCCACTGAGGAATCTGTGACTGTAATATGAATGTACACAGAATAGCACCCGTGGAGGATTTATGTTTGGTAAATGACAGATAAGTATTACCTTTGTCTGCCCCTAGAAGCAGTGTTTTGCTCCTGCCAGGTAAAAATTCTGTAGGCCAGATGACATGCATGTCTCATCCGCCTCTTGTGGCTGATTCACAGAAGAGGGACAGCTTTTCACAACTCAAGTACTTTTCTAGATTGCATGTCAGAGGTCTGTGCTGCACCCACCAACACAAACCAGTTGAGAGTGTGTACATACGATGTATTGTGTGTTTATAATTTTTGCTTTTAAAAGCCAGGCAGTGGCACTGACTTTCTGAACACAGTCCTGTTGTTCTTTGGGCTTTTATGCATAATATATACTTATTTCCTCAAAAATTCATAAAGGCAAATTTTTTACTGAAACCTGATATGAATCAGTCATTCTTAGAATACCCTTAAGAGTCAACCCTGTACTTCGTGTTTCTGTCATCACGTGCCTCTGAGGAGGAAAAGTCTAAATCAGAATACCCAAGTAACGAAAGTATCTGAAACATATTTAAGCTCATAAATTTTAAAAGACGGGTAAATGTATAAGCTTAGAACGCAGCTATCACTAACCCGAGCTCCTCAGCTTCTGGGCTGGAGCGAGAGGTGCTGCGATCTTCCAAGAGTGTCTCCTTAGCCAAGCCGCTCGGCAGGATCAGCTACACACTCAGACGTGCGCACGCACAAACGCATGGATGGCTTCAGTAATACGGGTCGATGGCAAAGAGGCAGGAAGGATCTCCGTGTGGAGTTCCACGGGAGCTCTTTAATGCACCCACACCCTGAAAAGTTCCAGAGGCGAAGACAGAGAACAATGGAAGGTCCAGGTTTAAGCACGGGAGTGGAAGGAGCAGCAGATGATCTGAGGGCACAGGGGCGGCACAAAGGCGGGACTAGGGAATGGGAGCCAGTGGGGAAGCTCTCGAGGAGTGGCGAGGGGCCAAGGCCAACGGGGGGAACCTGGAGTGGAGAACTTTCTATGGCATGGAACATATAAGGTAGCAAGGGGATTGAGGGGCCACGGGCCAACGAGGGAAGCAGAACTGGGGTAGATTAACATAACAGAACAATGCATCCTGGGAGAAGCTTTTCTGGTCGCCCTAACTTGAGCAGGTTCTTTTGGTACTAGGGACTTGTCCCACCAGGGGACTCTCTTTGTCCCTTCTAATGTAGGCTCGCTGGCCACCACATGCAGCTGTCCAGAAAAGTTCAGTGATGAGAAATGTACAAGGTTGAAGGACAGAAATCCAGTAAATTACTTTCTGGTTACTTCAGCTATGTTGCCCAATTTACTAGAGCTCTGGAGACAGGAACTGACCCATTCCCACACACTGTGTGGTGCTCTGTATTTAAAAACTGATTGTGTTAATAAGCATTTAGGAGTTTCCTTTGCCTTTGTACAGTAGAACTAACTGGGCTATTACCTAACTTTAATACTTTTTTTCTTACTATTTACCATTTCTTCTCTGCTGTCATTTTAAATAGCACTGATATTTACTTCTACATCAAATTACAAATGAAGTTCTGTAATGAAACAGAAAAGAGTATTCTGACTGTAGTTCTGCTAAGTTTGCAGTGCTTTGTCATGGTAAATGCTCCCCACTGATATCATGTCTTACGATCACTGTCGCTTAGAGTTAAGGAAAAAGCCCAAAATACCCAAATGATAAAGTGTATTGCAAGATTGGTGGAGCATACTGAAACTCTATTCTAGCTAGGAAAATTGAGTCATTGCCACGATTAAGAGAAATGAGATTACTTACTCATAAATCCCTAGCAATCATCGTCTTTCAAATACCACAGCTAATAAATAACCATTTGTTTACAAATAGGCTGTATCATCCTCTGGTGACTGAGGCCCATGAAGCTGGATCATATTTACCTTTTTCTGAAGCCTTCCATTAAAGTTTCTAAAAGGTTTCCCTTTGATGATCTTATGTCTATAAAAACTGAATCCACCTTAATCTCTTTGGATATTGTATTAAGTGCAGCGTTTCTCAGCCTGTGCAAAAATCTTGAAATATCACTGTGAGAATTTTTAAACATAGTTTAATTTTGAGTACTTTTAAGTGATATAATGTAGCACATTTCCTTTAGCCTTGAATTGTACTTGGCAGGTTAATTATCTTTTGCAGTTACCATGAATATTTTTTCCTAAAACTTAGGCCTATCAGGCACCTGAAAAATTTTCAAGATAATAAACAATGTTGAGTGCATCCTAGTTATTACAAATGTTAAACGAGAAGGAAAACCAAAATTTGATTACCACTGAGCACCTGAACATTATGACAAAGCTGTTTTATCCAAATTAAGTATTTAATGAGAATTTTTAAAAGCTTCTCTCACATTTGAACTGTCTTGTTTTGAAACCCCTCCTTTTCAGTGCAGAGAAAAAGTTTATTGATGTAAAATTCCTTCTGAAGAAGAACAGGAATTTCACTCATCAAACCGTTGCCATCAGTCATAAAGGCTCTTCATACATCAGATTCCTTTCAGTTGCCTCCTGAAAACAAAACATATTTAGCCAAGTATTAGTGAGATAACAAGGAGCTGTATTTTTACCAGTACAGATAAGTTGGTTGCTATGCCAAAAAGTCAACTTTTCATTTTCGAAAAAGAAATTACTCCAGAGAATTTTTTTCCCCACAACTCTTAAAATATACACCAGCACTAAATAAGCAATCATGGATTCACTTGAAGACTTGAGCTGTGAAATTGCATCTCAAGCAATTAAGAATTCTTTGTACTATGACAAGTAATACATACTAAACTTGTTACCCAGAACAGGCCAAATGAGATCTTCCAATATCATAGTAACTTGTTATCTTTTTAGTGAAATCAATACCTGTAATTTTAACTTTCCAGATTTTCTGAATTTCCACTTGAGAGGATGTACAGCCAATATGATCCTACATCCTTTCAATCTTCTTTCTGCTGTTCTTGAATCATAAACTTGTTCTTCAGCCAGTCTGCTGCATCTATTTCGTTTAAACTTAGTCTTAGCTCTCTGAATCAGGCTGCTATTCTTTTAACACTTGTCCGTAATCAGCTACACCAATTAGCTGATTTCCGTTCAGATTAATTTCTTTTTCCAGCATTTTAGAATTGTTTCAGCAACCAAGATTTTATCCTGCGTTGTTTTGGGTTTTGTTTTCCTCCCCTAGAGACTGCTTTCAACTGGCCTTTGTGTTTGAAGGGAACTTTTCAATTTCCATTGGTAAACACCCTTTTAAATATACTTTTTTTTTTTAGAATATGATTTTTGTTCCCCAATACCTTAGCATTTCCTGCTTGTAAATGCTTTTCTAGTTCATCCTGAAACATGGCAAATGAGACGCAGGGATGTTTTTGTTTGTCATCTACCCACTATTCCATTTCACATAGTGGGGGTAGGTGCATCCATATGATATGGAAATACATGCTTTATATATGTTTGTGCTTTACACAGCCATATATTTAAATGGACAAATACACAAGATGGTTTGAGTGGATGTTTTAATTAAACGTAGAGATTATTTTTAATTTTTTCTCATCCTCTTTGTTTTTGTGTACACTGCAGTTATATTTGAACCATATTAAGTGTTTCCTAAACAGAGAATAAGAAAGTTCTCACTCAACATGGCATTTGTAGAGTTAGTTTCTTCAGAAAAAATGGCCCAAAGGTAATATTATCTACTTGTACCTATTTAACCCTCCCATCCCTCTGAATCATGTCCCAGAATACAGATTTTTTTAGTAGGAAGCAAATCTTAAATAAGGACTACTTAAATAGATTGTTATGTTTTTGTGACAGGTAGAAAAAAGTAAATGAACTATTAGATGTCACAGAACTGTAGAATCACCAGATTGTTTAGAGCTTCAATCTGACTGATAGCACTGCATTGCAAGATGCAGCTGCAGAAATCAAAATGCACATCTGAACAACGCTGAGTCATTACTCATGTTTGAGAATGTAATGTCTACTGATTTGCATTTGCTTTGCTGTACCTTATTTTGGAATTTTAAAATGGATTTTAAATTCTTAAGAGTATTAGACCTTTATATGGGTAAAGAGAAAAACAGTGACAGGAGTTACAGCAAAAAACATTTTTACACTGTAGATAAAATTTGTTATTTTTGGCATAAATTAGTGACAGTGTGGTGGTAATTAAGAGGAAAGTCTAGTAGCAGCTAGTTATTGCATATTTATTTGATACTTTTGCCTACTTATTTTCCTTTGAAGTGCATTTGACACTGGGCACTGTCAGGGTACTGGAGTAGGAGGCCTGTTGGTCTTAGATCTAAGATATCAACTCCTAGTTTTCATCTAATTTTCTTTAGAAAAGATAGAAGTGCCTAATACAGTAAACACAATTATTCCAGAGCACTTAATGGAGGGCTAGCAAAACAGATAACTTGACAAGATTATAAAAGCTGTATAAATATAGCAAAGTATGTAAACTGCAATGTTTTTCATTAGAAAGTAATAGAAATGCAAATTGATTTCATAGAAGGCACTCAAAAGAGGGGTTTTTTTTCTGCAAAATTGTTTTCTTATTGTGAGACATCAGTGTGATAATGCCCCAAGAAACAACAGGCATCTTGCCATTGGTTTAGTTCTAAGAAAATAGGGATTTTCCCAGGACCAGACCAGCACAGCTCTGTTGTTTCTAGGAAAAGCTGTTTAGTAATTTGACTATCTTCCAGACAAATTTCCAGCATTAAACCAGAAAACATTCTATAGATCTGTTTCACATAGGCCTGGTCTTCATGGACACACCCTCTGGCTCTCAAACTTGAACTCCATTTTTAAGTATACTGCATTCTGCTATGGTGGGATATCATTTATCTTATGGCCAGCTGTGACCTGAATTTCAAGAGAAAATTTAAGAGCTATTGATGCCCAGGGCTTGAATCCTGACCACTTTTGCATGTACATAGAATGATGTGAAGATCCAGGTTTTACATGCTGGTACAGTGATCCCAGAGTGCTAGAGCTTAAACTCTGGAAGAAGAGTTTCAATTGAGGTAGATACAGGTAGATCCAAGGAAAGTACCTTTTGGAAGTTGAGAATAAATTAAGCATCTGATGAAGAAGAAAAAAATATAATCTCTTTGATTGCTGTTGGATTCTGACTTCAACTATTTTCTGCAGCTGTGAGTTCTTCTGGTGCTCCCATGAAATGAGATGAATAGCTGTATAGATAAACTTCCAGACTAGGAGTGAATGTGATTTATTGTTTGAGGGCTAACATTGTCTCTTAGAGGCAAATGCAAGAGCTAAACTGGACAGTGAACAGCTTTACAGTCCTGCTCTTCTCCTTGGCAGTTGAGTCTTGTGTTTCAGAATCGAAGCACTTTAAATAAATTTTATCTAGATCTTACTATGATATCCTGTCAAACACAAATAAATATAAAAATAATATAATTTAATGGCAAATAGGCAAAGCCCAATGGATCCCTGTGCACTGGGATCCATCATGTGGGGATAGCTTGGACCGTGCCGATACAGAACTTGGTGAAGGGCCCAGCTCAATGCTGAAGATGGCATAGAGAGAGGTTAGCTGACTCAGCCTCACACCTCTCCTGATCCAGGAATTTTGGTTCTGTTTACATGACTGACACCATTGTAAAGAGCAGACATGCCATGAGTCTTCATGGCAGGATCAAACAAGTGTACTGAGAGTTATGAGTTGTGTCTACTTGTAACAAAGCATTAGAACCTTCTCTGAGGTAAAGTGACCCCTAATGATGGTCAAAATTATGAACTACTTCACTGTCAATTAAAGGGCACAAGAAAGGAAACAGACAAACACACTCTAACATCCGCAAGATGTCTGGCATCTTGTTTGTTTGATCATAAACTCTGTTATCTTATTTTGGTGTCATTGCTGGAAATAGATTAGATTCTATCTGAACCATTGTATTGGGGTTTTTTACTTTTACTGAGCACTACTGAGAACCACATTTTCAAAATATGACATCTATTTTTCAGGTACAATTTGAGCACTACTTTTTCTGCAAGCAAATGATAAAATATACAGATATGCATACAAACCTCAGCTGTATGTGTTAACTGAATACAAACTAAGCACAAACGGGCTTTTACAGATGTAAATTCTATCATTTGCTTGTACAAGTGACAGTGATAAACAGCCACACACACCAGTGATTTGCATGCACGGAGCTGAAGTTTAGCTCTGAGTGCTTTTTGAGACCTTAAGTGTCATACCCTGTTGACAGCATATTTGACCTGAGAACTTCAGCTTTTAAAGAAAAACATTTCCTTGCAACTTCGGTTTATTTTCTTTATATCCATTACCATGTCTATTTATTTTTAATCTGTCATCAAAACATCTATCTTTGAATGGTTAGGCTGACTTATGTCTTTTGCTGAACTATTGCTAATATGCTGGGATTTTGGGAGGCATTGCTGTTTAAGTACATTTGCTTAATTTTGGATCTAATTCTATTCATTTTGCAATGACTGGACATTTTTCCATTGGCTCTTTTGATTGTACATTCCTTGGGGCAGGGATGTGTCTTCCATTGTTTTTTTTTGTGCATGCACTACCAGTGATGGTGCCCAAGAAATACAAGTAGACAATAACCTATTCTTTCAAGGAACAAAAAGATATTCTTTTTGATGCATTCATCTTTCATCTCTCTTGAGTTTGCTATTCAGAGTCAGAAAATTGTTTGCAGGGTTTTTAATTTTCATCAGTTTCCTAGGTTTTTGCATCTTCTAGTATTCTCATTTCCTCATTAATTTGCTTCATACTCACTCGTTCAAATGTCTGTTTTAAACTCTACAGTTCTGAGTAGAAAAATTAAAAATAATTTTTTCATGTTGCTTTTTGAAGATATATGATATCCCACTCAGCAAAAGTTTCTTTTAGATTTTTACTTGGTGGGGTTCTTTTCTCTATAGCACCCAACAAAAGCAGAAATAATGAAAACATGGCTTTTACAATTGAGGAGACATTGCTAGCTCCAAAGTACAGATATATTGAAACTATTTATGGAATTCAAAATTATTTTGGAAAGGGAAAGTTCTAGATTTTGTGTTTCCCCTTCAGAACCATGTCCTTTATTTCACCTTGTAGTTGTAATACTGGCATCAAAACAGGTTTATCATAGGCAGAAACAGTGAAGTCAAACTTTTCTAAATATTAATTAAAGTGCTGAAGACTATACTGTTTAAATACATACTCTCTGTCTCACTGGATTCAACCAGTTGCAGGTTAAGACCTGAATATAGTGGACAAAACTGTAAAACACTGTACTCAAGTTCCAGCAGTTGAATAGAAGAGTAATTGATAATGTATATGCTTGTTATCAATTTTTTAGCCTTAAGAAGATGCGATGAATTGTGTTCAGTCTTATTTATGCTTAACACTTTGGGTTTTTTTAACTCTCAGAATTTTGATGAGTTTAAATGTATTTCCAATCTACAGAAGGAACAAGGAGAGAATGGGGCATATCTCAGCAGGACCAGAGAGTCAGCAGAAGTTGAAAGAAGTAGTAAAATTGAGCAGTATGCATTAATTTAAGAAGTAAAAGCAGAAATGTTTTAAGAAAGTAGGTTTGTGCATACTGTTTACACAGATACTACCAAATGGATTACTCATCTATTTTCATCATCAAGAAAATTCTCCAGACTTCAGTTTTGACAGTTTTAAACAAAACCCATCATCCCAGCTCAAAACTGCATTTGCATATGTATATATGCAGTCTGCTATGAAAAGAATAAGATGCTATTAGCACATTGAGTCCTTATGCTTCTCCCTACTACAAGAGACAGAAGCAATGAAAAGAGATTGGGAAAGGAGAAAAAAACCCAGGAATAAAAAGGGGTTGCTGGAGCTAAACACAATTGTTTTGGGCTTTCTCCTTACCCCATGGCATGTTCCTGCTCTGATGATGTTTCCCTACGATTCTACTGGGCGTATTAGAAATAAAGGCACAAGGAACACTCCATAGCATGGAAAATCAGACAGGAGTTGGTGCTCCCAAGACCTGCACTAGTTCCTCCACAAATCTCCTCTGCACTTTACTCAGCAAGGCTGTGTGTGGCTTTCAGCTCAGCTGGTGAAACAGAAATACTGAAGGGCTTAGCCCACACATCATCTTGTCCCCATCTCTCCCTGCTAGTGTGACTCCAAATTTCAGTCCTTGCACACCAACGCTTGGCTGCCACTGGAGATGTTGTATCCCTTGTAGAACATTCTCATGCCTTTATCTGCTTCTGAAAGTTTCATCTCTAGTAATGAAGACTTAGCACCCATTAAGAAATTACATAGACAAATTCTTTTTCTGTTGTTTTAAAGCATCTCCCATTTTTTTTTGTTTCTAAAAATCATTACAGCGACAAATTACTTTTTTCCCATTTTCTAACCTAAGTTAACTCAGTGGAGATCTTCCTTTCCCAAGTACTGAAAACTACGTCAAACTTTTCAATTTGACACAGATCCAGGCTTACCACAGGAACTGAGAAGACCGCAGCATCACCCAGTGAAATACAGAGGTTTTCAGATTGTGTGGAACAAAATTGGCTGTGCTGCCCACCCATTTCCCTCAGAGATGCATTTCTTCCCTTTGTGTCTCCCACCCAGTGATATCTTGACTAGCTATGAGTCCAGGCCAACTCTCAGAAAAGCAGATACTTGTGTGCTCAAATCCTGATGCCACTATTGAAAGTGAGTGCATGGCCGTTGCTCTCACTGCAGTGTCTTGGGCAAGGAAGGATGAAGCTCAGGCTATGGCCAGAGGATAGTTTTGTTTGTCAGTCATGTAGAATTTAAACTACAAGGAGCTATGTTCATGTTTAAAAATCATCAAGCCTATCAATTCTATTTTGATGGCTTTCTAGAAAAGGAGATGTAGGAGTTCAGTGGATCTCCCAAAGGTTACAGGATTCTTTATTCCAAAAAAGGAACAGAGATAAGTCTTTAAGGGTATCAAAAAATATCACTCAAGGCTTGAATTGTGCAGCCATTCTATGTGGTTTTGGTACCTGTGAGCAAAAATGTTAGAACACAGGGGAGAAGTGAAATTAAATTGTGGGTAGAAAGCTAGAAGACAAGATGCTTTTGAAAATGTAGCTTGTAATGTATCAATTTTCATGCTGGACTTTGTAGACAATGTTGAAATTCAAATAGTATATTCAGCTTTTATTCTCTATGAGCATTCACAGCATGTCTTTATATCCCAGTGCAATGTAATTGTTTTAGGATAGCATTTATTAAGCATATTAAATTATAGACTTTCTGAGACAGAAAATACCTGCATAGATAGATCTCAAAAATTACAGAAGTCCCCAGGTTACTGAATGTTTGCATGCCTGCAATAAAGTGCCTAAGAGTGCAGAAGCAGAGATCGATGAGTGTGAAAATGACTCATTGGATATTTGTATTAGCCACTTTGAAAGGTATAGAATGGAGAGAATTATCAATAAAGTCAGAGTCTTCATGAGAAAGCAACTCTGTTTGCAACTCTTTAGCCAGAAATGAAATAGCCTAGAATGCAAGTTGACAGATAAGAGTGTTGAGTGAGGCCCCAAGGAGCTTGTGTTGACAACAGGAAACCTTTTATTTAAATTGTGTAAGGGTGGTAAAAGGTCAAAATTATTCAAATGCTGAATGCAGTGGACAGACGAATCCTGAACCAACATATTTGTGAAGCAGCAGAAAGCCAAATGTTCCAATAGGTACATTTTTATAAAGATTGCATAAATCTAGCTAATTTGTAATAGCCACTTTCGTACATTTTACATGCAACATCTTCAGTTTATCCACATTAATGTAAATGTAAATGTGCTTGAGAAAGATCTGAAAATATCTTTGAATATTAATTCTTATGTAAGTAAATATCAGTAAATGTTTTAGTTAGTTTCTGAGCAGTTATCCTAACTACTCATAAGAAGTGACAAATTGTTAAGTGAAATAAATGACCAAAAGAAGAGATTGTGGAAAGGGCGTAAATGTTCTTTTTAATCTGATGCTGAACTACTTTATGATCTTAGGCAACTCATTTAATTTGTGCATGTCTTCCCACCATTTCTAGCCTTATTAATTAGGACTACGTAGAATCTCCCTGCCATGTTGGTCGCACAGTATATTTTACTATCATCTGATCATAACCAAGAATAACAAGATAAAAATTACACTGGATTCTAGAAGAAGTCTTTGACCCTTGCCATCAAATTGTCCAATTCTTGGCCTTACCTAATTGGTAATTAAATTCATATTGTCATCACTCCCTGAGTTTAATTTTTTGAACTACAAAGAATGTACTTCATCATGAAAGGTTTTCCTTTTGCAGTTTAGAACATCAGTATCTCTGGAATCTATTTAGTCACCTACACCCATTTTACAGTACAACACACAACTGCAAAATATGCAAGAGCATGGAATGTGTGTTAATGAGTCATAGTATTGATTTCACCAGCAATATTTTAATGCTATTTCTCTTGAAAAACGAATAATAGATCTGGGCTCAGAAATTCTTAATGTATGTTGTGTATGGTAATAGATAGTCCATATTCAGTTTATTATTCTATATAGAAACGAAATTATATGCTGTTTTACCACATAAGTGAAAGATCCATGCTAATTTTTTTCAGCCTGTCAGCACATCTGAAAAGCATTCAACATGATGTTGCTTTCTTAGGAATTCAACCTTTTTGGTGTGGATTGGCTTGCCCTCTAGTGAGACTCCCCTCTTTCTGCTTCTCAATGCATCCTCTTCCAATACAGTCGCCATGTGGTAAAGCATTCTGGTTCACCATTCTTCTACCTCAGCTCCAAATACAATTCTGTGTTTTTAGTTCAATGAATGTACCAAATAAGTTGAAGGTTCCAAAACCTTTTCATCAGGCAATACCGATGAACAGTTCAGCTTTGTGTCTTATTGCATTATCATAGTCTGTGGTCCCACTCTTCAGAAGGACCACTGAAGAGCCTGAAAGGAGGTCATGCTTCATATCTCTCCAGGTTGCTGGTTCAGATTATATTTTTCTGTCCAAATTGTTAGTGTTTCTAGATATGTGGTTACTGTTTGTATCTGAAAGTTTGCTTGGCCTGGAGATCATTATTTCTCTCACTGAAATTTGCAATGATTATTCAGAACTTTACCTTAACCTAAAATAACATATTCTACTTAGGCTTCTCTCGAAATACTTTGAATAACAGCAATCTGGTTCGTGCAGAGAAAAACTGAGAGCACACTGTTATGATGAATTGTTTTTAATAATTTTATTTTTGCAATAGAGTTGTAAATCTCTTGCAGCACAAAAAGGAAAGATGGGGGAAAAAAAAGAGAAGGAAAGGGAAGTTTGAAAATCAGCAGCCAAATACAAGACTTTTTACTGACTTTCATGTAGTCTAGGGCCTGCCCTTTTCTTCTTACGTATGATCATGTTGACTTAAACTATCTCAGAAGTTTCTTTTGGTTTTGGGGGTTAAACTCTCTAGGATTAGGTACAGAGCTTTCTGAATCCAGGGCCCCCACGTTTGGAATTAGTTTTCCTTGGTTCACTGCCAATGTCCAGCTCCAGTAATCTTCAGAGCACATGGCAAAATATTTTTACTTGGGTAAGTTTTTCTGAATTTTTAGATTGTCTGGTTTTGCTTTGAATTTTACTTTACAGTCCTCAAGATGGTAGATTTGGAATCGTTATTTTCTAACAGGATTATTTAGTATTACCCACCATGGGAAGTTTTCTATGTAATTTATCAGTTGTTTTTATAAATGTGCACTGTAGTGCCTGAATGAACAATGTTTTTATTTTCACTTTTATTTTGCCATTTTCTAACCTGGGATACTGGAAGTACTTTGACTGAAACAGGAAAAACTCTTGAAGATGGAAGTTTGTTCCTTGCATGTCTTTTCCTTTGTGGAAGGGGTGACTGTGCAAGTGGACAGACAGTGGGATGGCTTATCAGCTGTGTGGGCTCATGGCTTTGTTCTGGGCAATTCTGCAGCCGCGTACACCTTGGTACATGTTCAAACATCCCCCCAAAGTGCCTCTCTGCAGTAAGTACTGCTTTTTGCTTATGAGACCAAAACTGCCAGAGTATCCAGAAGGTTTAAGGCTTTCTACCCCAAAATGCAGTCTTTCAATAAAGTCTATTGCAATGATTACAAATGGATGATTGTAAGTAGTTTAAAGTATTTGATTATAAATGTTAATATATATGGCTTGATTGTCTAATTGTTTACCTTAGTTTTAAACATTTATGCTGGTAATTTCAATAGAAAGGGTCCTCATTTGCACCAATCTGAGAAGACAGAAGGGCCTGCAAATACTTGACATGCTTTGAGAATAATATGAAAGGATCTTTAGAGATGTGTATTTTAAAATTACATCTTTGGTGTATGACAAAGACTTTTTTTTTCTCTATTGTAAGATTAGCTCTTGCCCTTTGTCTAAATATATGATAGCATTAAGAACTGTTCAGGTTCCCACAGTAACAATACTGTTGGGGATAACAGAACCCAAGGCCAGGAACAAAAGGGTGTCATAAAATACCTGATAGTCACCCGCTTCCCAAAATATCCTGGGACAGGTTCTCTCTTGGTGTAAAATAGACCAGCTCCTGAGGATGTGGCCAGGTATCTCTGCAGAGTGGGTAGTCCCTATTGGAGAGGTCAGTACATGCATCAGCCAGGTGATGTATAGATCAGATCTTTGCACTGCAGGCTCTTAGGAGATGTTTCCAGTTAACTTTCAGAGCAGCTGCTCCTCAGGACAATGTGGTGTTATATTTAGAAGTGCAGACTGGTCACCTGATAATGTCCTGATTTAAGAACGATCAGGTCTGTGCTCACCATTCATCTCTTTGAAATGAAAAGGGGAAGAGCTGAAGAGTTGGCTTGGCTCTGACACCACCAAAAAAATTCTTGTTTTGGTATAAACCACTCTTAATGAGATTGCATTTTCCTCTACCATGTCTAACTTCAGTCTGAGAAGGAAGATAACACAAAGAATGGAACAGTTGAGAGTGCACTGCGGTCACAATTGATTTAGAAGCTTACGCGCGATTTTTTTTTTTTCTTCTATCTATGTTGATAAAATCGGAGAGCCTGTGGCTAGTACTGATTTAGATTTCCAGCCTGGATTTGTTCCTGTTTTTCTCCTTACTCCAGTTCTCCTTGTGCAGTGCTGCGTGGCGCTGGCAGCCTGAGAGAGAGGGAGCTCCAGTCACACGCATAGACTCAGACCGCGGAGAGGAGATTAACATCAAGGAGCCCACATTTGCAATAGCGGGTGGTGCTGGGGGGAGAGACGAGGGGAAAATAAAATAAAAGCAACAATCGGGTAAATGCTCGTCTCTTCTCGCCACCAGCACCTTGCACAGGTCTGAAATCGCTTGTTTTGCTTTGCTGTATTGCGCTTGCCTGGGCTGTGGAGAGGGGAGGGGGAGGGGAAGAAGGGGGAGGTTTAACTTTTACTTGACATTACCGGGTTATTGTCACTTCCCCCGTGTTAAACCTCGGTGGTTTCCCCTCGCCCCCACCCCCTCCCCGGGCTCGGCTCTCTCCAGTTAACTTTGTTCAAACGGCTGCAGCCAGGAGGGCTTGTCCGGGCCTGGGACACAGATAGCGTAAAGTAAATAACCACCACAATTAGGCTGGGGCCGGGAGTTGATCTTCGTGGCGAGAGATCTGCTTAGTTACCGTTTGCTGTTTCGGGGCGATTGAAGGCCGCCGTGCCAAGGACACACACACACACACACACACACACACACAGCCACTCTTACACACGCACGCTGGATACAAAAGTCTGGAGGATCTAGGGGAGAATTGCAGCCGCCGGATCGGTGCAGCAGCCGCGGCCAGAGCCATGCGTGTCACGGCCTCCTGAGGGGGGAAAAGGAAGGAAGGGAGGAAGGAGGAAAACAAAAAGAGAGAAAGAAAGAAGGAAAAAAGAAAAGAGGGAGAAAGGAAAGCCGAAGAAAGACGCGGGGTGGTGGAAAGTGTTTGCCTGCTTTTGTCTCGCAATACAGTGAACTGGAAGATGGAGATGGATGTTAAGGGAGTTTCTCCGTGCCCGGAGCCCATCCCCCCGGCGGCGGGGTCTGGCGGCTGCCCGCACCAGCGCCCGCACCACCGCGATGGGCAGCCCGCGGAGCCGGCCCCCGCCGCCGACAGCGGCCACCCGGAGCGGAGGCACGGCAGCGAGAAAGAGGACAAAAAGGTAGGTCCGCTCGGCCGCCGGCCGGCCGGCGCCGCGCCCGCCGGAGGGGCCGGCTGCCCGGGGCCGCGCTCGGCGGGGCGGGCGGGGCCGCTCCCGGGGCCGCTCCCGGTCCCGCTCCCGCCGGCCCCGGCCGCGGGCAGCCCCGCGCCGCCCTTTGTCAGCGCGGCGGCGGGAGGCGGGGGGCCGGCGGCGGAGGTTGTCTGAGGACACGGGGGTGGCGGGGCGGGGAGCACGGGACCGCCGCCGCCGGGCCCGGGGCGCCGGGCATTGTTCCGCCCGCCCGCCCGGCGGGAGCGGCCCAGGTGCCGCCGCCAAAGTTTAACCTCACTTCGAGGGGCCGCGGCCGGCGGGGCCGCCGCTCCTCTTCCCTGCCCGCGCCTCGCCTCGACTTCCACCCGGCGGCGAGGGGCGAGTCACTTGGGGAAGGAGCTCGGGTGCTGTGTCCCTCCAGCCCTGCTGTGTCATTGCGGACCGGGGGACGCTGCTCGCTGCCGAGTGAGAACCTGCGGGTGACGGAGTTGAGCGAGAAATGGGTCAGATCGCACCCTTTGGTGCGGATGTGTCTGCTGCTGGGAGAATCGGAAAGTAGGGAGGATGGGATGGGAAAAGGTTGCCATTAAGATAATGTCAGCGGAGTGCATTGATCAGTGCTTTTGTCTGTGGGCACTGTCTTCACTTCCATTCATTTTTCTCGGCATGGGTTTGCTAAACTGAAGCCGATGAATTCTGCCGTGTCTGTAGGTCTGTGACAGGCAGAGACCGGTAAATGTGTAAGTTTCATCGTAATTCGGTGATGGTTGCAAGGTGTGATCCATGTGTGCTAGACTGTAAAACACATCCGTTTATATTTTATTGAAATCCGAGTAATTCTCTGAATGCACAGATATCCCCAAACAGATTATAATCCTAGAGTAATGTAAAAAAGAAATGTTGGCATGTACTGGATTTGAGCCGTGTTTCTTCAACTAGTTTTACTATAGTTTGGTTTTGTTACAAATGTGTAAGAGAACAGTAACACAATGAAGGAATGTAAACGAGCAATGCAATAAATCAATGCAACAATGTCACACCACATATTTACATGGTTAGAGCTCCAATTATCATGAGAAAGACTAGGTATTTTTTAAAAATTGTGTTTTTAACTGTAGACCCCGAGTTTTCAGCATTTGCCTCCTACACTTTTACGTTTGTTACTGTTCAGTAAAATCTGTGCTACTGTTTTAATTAAAAGAGAGTATCGATGCTGGATCATTTAAACAGGGCCTGTACAGTTTAAGAGGGTGGATACAAGGGCTTTATTTTTAAAATGGTAACTGGTGGTTTACATCTTGTGATAGATGAACACAGAATTTCATCTCCTCTGAGTTTATGAATATTTAATTCTGTCGTGACTGTATGTTACTGTACATAGCTGAATGATTTGTGTGTGTGTGTTTGTTTCTAGGATCCCTTCCCTTGCATTGTGCTACTTACTAAACTTAAAATTATTTTATTTAAAAAAATTAAGGTGTAGAGCCAAGGTTGCCATTTACACATGACTTCGTTGTGCCACTGCCTCGAGCATTTTAAAACCCTGCCATCAGCAGAAATCCATGCTCAATAATTACTTTCTGATGTGCCACACAGTCTGTCTAATGTTTTACCAATCATGGACATGAGGAAGGCAAAGAAGGTGTGACTCAAGGTGAATGAGCACCAAAGAAGGCCCGATTCTCTGTGGTGTGGCTAATTAATGTATTTAGATGACTCAGGATTGCACTATTTTATTCTGTATCTGCCAGCATTTTCTGGACATAGAAACAAAAGTACTACTTTTTTTTTTTTTTTTTTTTTTTTGTCCTATCTATAGCCATGCTAAAGTACTGTGTTATATTCTTCTTTTTAAAATCCACTATTAGCTTTTCCAAGCTTGCCATTGCCAAGGTTGTTGCAATGACTAGCTTGTATTTTTGGGATGTGCTGTGATATTTCAAACCTCCCCTAAATGTATGTATCTTTTCTGGATGCTGTCCCAGGACAACCAGTACTTCTTATTAGTGCAGAACTATTTCAGATATCTGGTAAAGTACTGGCACTAGAAATATGGTGAGAAGGGAAAAACCCATTAAAGTGATAGTAAAATCCAACACTATTGTGGAAAAAACCCAGGTCAACTACAAAACTAAATTCAAGCATTTCTGGAAACATCACCTAAGAACTTTCTAAATGGATTGAAATAACTGTACCATTGTTTATTTGGCCCTTATACAAACATCAGAGGCACCCTGATGCATCTTAGAAGTGTAAGAGCTCTATGTGGAAATTGTAAAGGACATTAGAACCTGGATTCCTGACATGTGTATAATTATGACTAACTAAATATTAAGATCTTACAATGTCTCATGATTTCACTGTCAGATTTGTTTTTTGGGATCATGCTTCAATTATAAAAAAATCTTGTATTTAATCATTGAGCTCCATTTCCAGTGGAGATAAAAAGAGTTTTACTTCCATCTAAATGGAGCTGGGTCAAATTTATGTTCTAATAAAGGTATTTTTTGTCACTGCCTCCAAAAGGAACATTGCTGAATTAACCAAAGCAAGTATTTTCCTAAGCCTATGGAATTTCAGTAGAAGATGCTACCATAGCCTTACCTATATGGATATTGAAGGGTTTTTTCCTGCTGTATATTAGCTTTTTTATTATTTGTTGTTGAACTTCAATAAAATTTTGAAACATGTGTAGCTTGAAATATATCCCACTGTCTTCAGCTGGGATGCTGACATGATGAAATGTGTGCTTAAGTGCTTTGTTGGAGGAAGACCTAGGTTACTTCTCATATATCTTTCTGTTGAAACTATCTCTGACTGATGTATGAGAATAGAAATTATGAAGATTGACTTTATAATTTATTAAATATACAGTGCTTCGTGCTTTAAAGCATAGTTGCCATTTGGGTGGGAGAAAATGAAGCACAAATAGTAGAGTACTTCTCTACTGACTCTATATAGGCTGACTCTATATGGATGCTATGTTTTTCTCTTAAAGCAAAACACATCAGAAAATATTTTTCAACACTCCTACAATGTTTTCTGTTATTTTAGTTGAAAGCATATAGGTCTAACCCTATATACAGAAGCATGTTGACATTCTCCAGTATGGCAAAGTGAGTGACTGGGGGAGAGAACAACCTGCAATTCTGGCTGTTCATTCCTGGCTGGAGGTGCAGCTGATGCCTGTGACAGGTTGTGTGGGTGGATTGTCGCACCATCTTGCCACTCCATGACTCAGTGCCAAAGGATGCAGGCCCCTAAATTGTACCAAGGATTCTTTCCAGCTTATCTTGGAATGGTTGCATCTTTCCAAGGATCAGCGTAAGGAGCACTGGAGCACTTTGGGAGTAGAAGGCAGCTTTGCAATTCTTTTGCAGACCGGTGACTATGGGTGAGGTTTATCACAGTTCACAGCTCAGGATGGGCAGAGTTTTCCCAGAGGTGGTACCCTGAACCCTGAGTTAGGACTTTCAAGGCCTCAGCTACAGCCAGTCTATTACAGTGTTTCCATTTTCCAAAGCCCCCAGGTTTTCCCAAAGTTGGTCTGAGGTATGGATTTGGTAATGTCATGTTTCATACTGAGGAGGACTTCTGTATCTCTGTGGTATGCACAAATCATTTAGCACAAATGATCTACAAACACACCCAGAGCTTTCACTTTATACCTACATTCCAGATATAAAACCATCTGTGAAATAGCTCCAAAGTGAAGAACTTTCTGTGTATTTACATGGAAATGAGTACACTGAGGTTATAGCAAAAGCAAGCAAAAGCAAGCTGGGTGCATTGTATTCTGGTTCACAACCAATTTGCCAGTGCTTGATGCAAGAGTTCTGAGATGTTTTGTGGCCTTATTTGTTATTTCCTAGGATGCTCACCTCTGATAGTGCTGTGTGAGAATGGCACCCAAGCGTGAGCTTCTAGAGGGGAAAAGCTGAGTGCTTTGGGGAAAGGCACTTGGTATTAACTTGGGAATTCTATTCTGCTGTACATGTGATCTGATCATCAGTCTCTGAAAGCCTTCTGCTAGTGTATTTACAAGAATACTGCTATCAACAATACAATCAAGTGCTTGTTCACTCATCCTTCACAAGCAGTAGGTCAAGAATAGTGGAAGACACTGCAGGGGAATTATTTTTTAATAGTTTCTCTTACGTATTTAGTTTAGTTTGATTTGGAAAGCCAAATGTTGCTATGCGTTTACATTTGGAGAGAGAAGGCTCAAGAGATGCAGTTTATGCTTAAAGCAGATGGTGGGGGCTCTTTCAGGGGGTAGATCATTCCAGTCTCAGATCAGATGTGCTTATCTTGTCTTAGGCAATTCCATTGTGAACAGAAGAGGACTTGTCAACCATTGTCTTGTTTCCTGGAGATTTGATTGAGTTTTCTTTTGCCAGATCCTGTGTTGAGCAATTAGAAATTAAGAACCAAAAGCTAAAACTGAAATCAGTAATGGATATGAGGAACCAGTATGGGATGTGTGGGATGAAGAAAGCAGAAATAGATGACACTATTGGTTGCTGATGGTAGCAGCTTCTCCTGATAATAGTGTAAAATGCACCACCTTGTATTAGCTGGAGTTTCCAAGCACTGAAGGCTTTTTGTCAAGTGTATCATGGGCTATGGTTCTGCCAAATATAATGCAGGCATGAATAGTCAAGGTCAGGCCATTATCTGCATAGGTGGACAAATTCTTCACCACACAGACATGGCAGAAAATTATACATGTGGCTGTTTCTGTTCTGAGAGTTTGATGTCAGGCAGAAATTCCAGTGTATGCTTAAAGTGAGGACAGAGCTGGAGAATAATGTGTCTTTGTCTAAATCATTGCTAAGAAGATTTCAGAAATCATTCCCCAGCCCAGCAACATCAACTCTATCTTTTTCAGGTCCACTCTTAAGAACCTATTCTTCGTTCTTAAGCTGTTCCTAACTGTGCTGTGGGCCATCGTGACATTGGTATTGAGCTGCATAGTTCAGTTTCTTCCTGATGAAGTGGCCTGAAAAATAGTCGGCACCCTTTTCTTCCAGAGTTCCCAGAGCCTGGTGGCAGCCTGGGTGGTGAGCCTGACCCAAAGCCACAGACCCAGGACATTCTGAGTCCCTCATCTTGAGGTGTTTGTCCTGCACATTCCCAGATTCAAGCTCTGGGTGCAGGCTAACTCATGGGAATGTGGGGACACTCCTGGACATGTGTTCCTGGAATGGCTGCCCAAAGCCACAGCATCTGGCAGGTGCCTCTGGAAGGGAGGTTTTAGTCCTTTGTATTGCTGATGTGGGCAGCAAAGCTTTTAACTGTGCCATTAACCTGTTTCAATGAGCAAGACCCAAGAGCCATCTGCTTTGAGTAAAAAATTCAGATTAAAAAAAAATCAAAAAGAGGAAATTCACTATGAACTGAAAGCCTTGCTTTGCAGACATGTCTGCTTCTGCATTTTGATGCATTTCATGTACTCTGCCTCACTTTTCTCTTGCTTTCTGCTGAGAGAATGAATCCTTAGATGAACCTAAGACTGTGCCTCTATTACAAAATTAAGCAGATGCGAAGAATAGAAAAAGAGAAACTGTTAGTATCTGAAGGCAAGAATAACAAACTCATGTTTTATTAGACATCAGAGACTCCAAAAGGAGAAAAGACATTGGGAACAAGACCTCATTATTTTCATATCTCCAAAATTTATTTTTGTCTCATATTGTGGGAATTCCCTTTACTGCATGACCAGGAGGTCAAGGGAGGTGATTCTCCCCCTCTGCTCCACTCTTGTGGACCCCACCTGGAGCACTGCATCCAGCTCTGGGGCTCCAACATAAGGAGGACATGGAGCTGCTGGAGTGAGTCCAGAGGAGGCCACGAAGATGATCAGAGGGCTGGAGCATCTCTCTGATGGAGACAGGCTGAGAGAGCTGGGGTTGTTCAGCCTGGAGACGAGAAAGCTCTGGAGACTTTACAGTAGCCTTCCAGTGTGTAAAGGGGGCTTACAAGAAGACTGGAGAGGGACTTTTTACAAGGGCATGGAATGATAGGACAAGGAGAAAGGCTTTAAACTGGAAGAGATAATTCTTAATTAGATATTAGGAATAAATTGTTTACTGTGTGAGTGGTGGGGCACCTGGAACAGGTTGCCCAGAGAAGTTGTGGATGCCCCATGCCTGGTTGGACGGGGTTTTAAGTAACTCAGTATAGTAGAAAGAGTCCCTACCCATGGCAAGTGGTTTGAAATGAAATGGGTTTTTTTAAGGTCCCTTCCAGCACAAACCATTTTAAGATTCTATGATTCGATGATACGGGAAAAAATCTTACCTTAAGTAGATGTCAAGAGTAGGACAACATTATTGTTACACTAAATCCAAAGCACAGCACTGTACCAGCTACTGAGAAGAAAATTAACTGTATCTCAGAATCTGTAATGAGGAGAATATGAGGTTTATGGTAAAGCATAAAGTTGGAGAGTGAGGGGTTGACTTCTGTGCTTTGCCTGTGTCTGTGTTAAAACAACATGCTTGATAGTGCATGTGAACTATTCTTTAAAATTTTACCCAATACTGAGATTTCTGCAAGAAGAATATCCTATTTAAAATTGTTGTCCCCTCAGATAAATTGTATGAGAAATGTTTTGGCAGAGATTAACAGTTGTACAGCTGTTTAAATTTTTCATCCAACTGATCAATAAGTGGATGAAGCTTGTAAAGGTGATCACACCCTGACTGGTTCCTGTGGTAAACATAGAGATATTCATTGTAATAGGGAGATTTCGTGAAAAGTAAGTACTGCTTAGAGTTAATACAAAGTGAAATTAAGTGCATATGTAGTTGATTAGGTAGCAAATTCAGGGACATAAACAATGAACATCATGGGTGGGAGCTGAACAACGCTCTTGAGTCATTGGCAATACAACCACAAGTTTTGTATGCAGAAGACACAGAACTGACTCTCTGGCTAAAGGCAATTTTGTCTTGGCTGCAGAAGGGTTGTGAGGATTCCTACTTGGAGGAAGTTGCAGCACTGAAAAGGGCTTTGTTATCTCCTCTTGAGCAGTTGGGGCATTGCCTTGATTCGGATGTAGTGGTATGCGTTCATGCCTATGTGCCGAGACTGGAAAGCAGTCCTATTCAGAACTGCATATGACAGCTCAGAGCTTGGCCAGTGCATGGCATATCCTTCCCACTTAAGCAGAGCTTGTTCTCAAAAGCCCAGTATTCACAGGAATTCCTGGCCAAGGGTTGAGTGCCAGCTTGTAACAAATCTGAGGCTTCAGACAATGGATAATCAATGAAGCTAGAGATGAACAATACCCATGTTGTTGCATGCTATTCCCAGTGTTTTCCTAGATGCTCACAGTGTTTTTAGACCATCTCTATCTGTGGTAAAAACTTACTGTGTTGTGCTGAACCTTATGGCACAGTAAGTTTTACTAGACTGAGGTTTCAGTTTACTTAATTGCCTAAGCTAAGAAAGATGTATAGTTACTGATGTGTGAAGTGGTTCAGTTTTTGTTTGATTCCATATTTGGTTGTTCTCTGCCTGGCTGTAGCCATGCTGCTCATATAGCGACTGGGATTATTTCCCAGCACCCTGTGCTAGGTGGATTTTTGTACTGACTAGCTGCCAGTAGTAATTGTCTGGTAAGGGTATAAAAAGTTGCAGAGTCTCAGTAGAGTTATTGTTTTCTAACATCTTGTCTCTGCAAATACCCAACTAGTAAAGAAAATGGGACTACAGCTGTAAATGGGAAAAGTGACAACAGGACCACTGATAATAATTTCCATGAAAGTAGGTATCAGATCAGGTTTTAGTGTGATGTTTAAATGTGTAGAAGAAAAAAAAACAGATCTGAAAGGCAATATAGATGTTATTATTCTACAGTAGTTTCTTTCCTTCCTCACTGTCATTCTTCCTGCATGGCTCTGAAATTCTCCTCTGCCTATAACAAAAATTTGTGTTTTGTTTCAATTCTCCACATTGCATTCTGAGATATAGGGGCAATATTAACTGTTCCAGGAACTCTAGTAACCAGTGCATCTTAGCTGGGATAAAACAAGACACAATTTGGCTCATAGTATGGACAAGGACAGTCATGTATAAAATTCATTAGACAGCCATAATTTACTAGAAAAGGAGTGATTCTTCCATGCCTAATGTCTTCTGCCATGTGTTTAAATGCAGCTGTTATTTTCATTATACATTATATGAAGTGAAGACCAATCTTGTTACAGAAGCAGAATAGAAACAGTTTCCTTGACTGAAAAGCAAGTGTTGGTTGAATAAAAATTACAGACTCAAGCCACAAAGCTTGGTTAATACACTTACTGTTCCTGGGCTTCGGAGTTCATTCCATTGAACACCTTGTCCTATGGTTACAGAGTTCATTCTCTCCAAAAAGCTATTCTACACAAGTTGTTCAAAGTGCTAATGTGATCAGCAAGTGTGGGGAAAATAAAGGTAATATTTCCCCATTCCATTCTAGACCATCTGCAAAGGATTCTTATAATTGATTGGAGAATGAAAATAAAATGCTGTGGAGCTCATGCCTGTTCTGTCAGCATAGAGTCTGTGTTAATTGATTTCAACGAGTGCCTCAAGCACCACTGACACCTCTTTTTCTCTATTACCTAGTGATGGTTGTCTCACTGAGGTTATTATCTAGTCTGTACTGATTTTTAGGTGGCCATAGCAGAAACTACGGTTTTGGATCCAAACTAACATACTCAAGGTAAGTGTTTGTGGGAAGGGAGTTAAGGGCTAGTATCTACCAAAGATAATTTTTATGGCTGTTATATTTAGTGGGAATTTTGTGTTCAATATAGTATAGTATAAATAAATGGCTTTGTGCTTTTCTGAGGATTCAAGAAGAGTACATTATTGCCTTGGGGTAGTTACTGTGTGAATCAGACATGACACAGGAAGGGTGACTACAAGTCCTCACAGATGGGCAGGTAAGCATGATGTGTGGGGGTAGGTTGTAGGTAACTTCTGCTCTTCAGGTGAATTAAGAGTGAGAGGGAGTGACATGGAGGGGCAGAGAGGAAGTAGCTGGAAAGCTAATTGAAAGCAGCAACTTTTGAGTAGGGCTAGAAGAGAGGAGTTTGTAAGGTTCACGTTTTGAGGCAAAGGAACTTTATGAAGTGTGCACTGGGTCCATGTGGAGTTAAGGAAGCACACAGCAGAATTTCGCAGTGTTCGCAAAACACCCACTGAGGCTTCACAGACATTATACAGTGCCCCGGTTAGCCTTGTTAACTTTATTGAGTGTGCTTCGAGGACATGCAGACTTTCAAAGTATGTGAAAACCCTTTTAATAATTAATTGGCTTACTCTCTCCCACCTATTGTTTCATATCTAATAAAAGGCAACAAGTCCTTGCCAAAGAAAACAGATACAATAGTATTTAGGTTAGTTGGGTTTGAGATATGACAGGGAAAAAGGATATCCCCAAAGATCTTGAAACTTTAAAAATCCCCATTTTTTGTCCTGTCTTATTTCTCCCATGACTATCATAGGATGTGCTCTTAAACTAAATTTTCCCTGATCTAGTAAGTGGTTTTGGGAAGATCAGTCCATTTTTAGAGTGCTCCTATATGAACTAATTTATAACTGGAAGCATGTTTCAACTTTACTGTGTCAGGGACATGCTGAAATTCCCAAGTGATAAAATGACTTTTTCCTGAAGCAGAGCAGGCATCATCCACATTATCATCTACATCCCTGCACACATGGTGTGGCACAGGAAATGATGCACCATTATCAGATGGCTGTTAAGATGGATGCAGGGAAATGGCGAGGTTGCTGGCGTGGCCTCAAAGACAGACATCCACAGATGTTCTGTAGTCACTTCAGTGCATGTAGTTGAAGTATGCCTGTTGTGCGCTTGGGGAAATTTTTGCTTTAACAGAGAACACTTAAGTTTGGAGGAGGTCATGAATATGTTTCCAGAGGGAGAAGGAAGGAGCAGCAAGCTCAGAGGGAAGGAAAGCCATGCAGGTTTTCAAGAGACCAAGAGGAGCAAGGCAGCAACAAAGAGTCAGACTTCATCTACGTCCCGCAGTGGGGAGGTGGCTAATACAGTGTCACCCACTATTGTAATCTTACGCAAAGCATAGCCTTATTAGACCTTAAAATGGGATCCAAGGGTGCCACTTCTTGAACTTGTCAAGAGGACACACCCTGTGCAGAAGATAAATAATTGATGAATCAATTCAGAGAGAGGCCATGTGGAGGTTAGAGCATCAGAAGTGATCAAGGTCAATGTGGTTCAGGGAATCTTTACAAGAAGTGTTAAACCAGAGGACTGTCATGAGATAATCAGCCAGATCAACATCAAAACTGGGATCATCCTGTGCTGGGAAGCACTGCTCAGGGCAGGAAGAAGGCTCTGGGCTCTCTGGTCTGCTCTCTGCTGTGCATGCTCTGCCTGTTGGTAAGACTTGAACACTTTCTTGCTTTAGGCAGTGTTTCACAGTCATGCTTTTGCATGCTGCTGCACACAGAACAGTCACTGAGGTCTTCCTAACTGATCAGGTGACGCAGTCACAATTGTACTTAACTGCTGTTGTTTTAGACTTAGACTTAGCTCCTCACAGCAGGTTATCTGTTTGGTCACACTATCCTATTGACTGTGGCATTGTGCCCGATAGCCAGAACTATCCATACTGCCCATGTTTGTCTGCAGGTTCAAGCAAAGCCTATGGAAAGGTGTCATTCTGCAATGTCAGTCTGTATGTCGCAAGTGACTGCGCACGTTACCTATGATCATATCACAACACCCCTTAGTCATACATCCACATCTGATGGTAGTAACTGGAAGAGACTAGAGACAGTAAAATCAGAAAACCATAGATAACAAGTGCTTATGTATTATGTACTGTGTGTTGTTGCTGTTAAGAACTAGGAGCAGGAAGACACAGTGACACAACAGTTAACAGGGGCCTAAAGCATAACTCTCTTATTTGCTGATAGAGGTGACTTGTTTCTCACCTACACAAAGGAAAATTATAGATGAATCTGTCATAGGTAGAACTTTTGCCATTTTTAAGATGCAGGTCAGAGCAGTTGCACCTGTTGACACACAGTTCTGTGGTATCAATAGTCTCAGCATGCAGTGTGGTCCTTGTTTTGTTATACATCTGTGGCAGAGACTGTCACAGCTACCCAGAACACTGTGAGCAGTACAGAAGTTCAGCAGCCGGGGTTAGGACCTCTGAAAGGTGGTGTGGACATCACTGCAGAGAATTTAAAAGGTGAGCTACCAGATGATAAGTACAGTAATGTTCTGTGCACGAAGCTACTCCGTGCACAAACAGAAGTGTATGTGTTGTGCAGAGTGAAGGCAGAAGATGTTGTGTTCTTCCAGCCAACACCTGTTGTGTTATAGTGGTGCATAAAATAATGAGGGAAAAGCATATGTACAGCAGTGAGGCAAAAATAATAAAATCCATATTTAAAAGCCAAACCAATGTAAAATGCATAAATACAATGATGGGATCTAGTGATAAATTTTAAATGCTGAGTTACAGAAAAGAAGAATAAGGCAGTTCATCCTTTTCCCTCAGTTAGCAATAATAAGGGAATGGGACCTGCTTGTATGGCAGGCCACTGCTTGATCTTGTATGTGGAGGCACATTCACCACAGGTAAAATACTATTTCAATACTCCATCTGTCCAGCTGGTACTGGATGCCAATGCAATACTGGCCACAGAGAGCGACAAAGTCTTACCTCACATCTGTAGTCTGTTACTAGCCTCTTTTCTGACCTTCCAAACCAGTGCCAGGGTGTGCTGGTAGTGCTCCTGTGGACTCGGCAATAGAGAGCAGAGACCACACCCTTGCCATGAGTATTACTGTACTTCTCTGACAGCAGCTTTAACACTATAGCATCAGCCCAGATCTGTAAGGATCAAAAGATTAGTAAATTAATAAATTTTAAAAGCACAGAGTTTGGAAAAGTGCATCTAACACGCTAACACCATCATTAAAGCTGACTTAGTTAAGTATTTGACTTCATAGTAGGCTAAAGACAAATTTTGTGTCCTACTAGAAAAAAAGGAATTTCATCACGTTTTTCACAGGCATGTCATATTTTACTGACTTAAAATGATTTATGACCAAGTAAAACTTGTTACGAGTAGAAACTATGCAGGAGGGAGTGGAGAGGTACAGATTGTTAAAAAATAATCCAGAGGAAGGTTTATTAATAGGTTCAGATGAGGTCACATGTGCATTGTCAGTGCTCTAACAGCTTACAGAATTCTTACATTTACACACCTAGGAGAATGACATTCTGTAGTATCAATGGGAAATTGAAACTCACTTGTGTTCTTCAGAGCTGTAAGAGAACAGTTTTGAGCAGTTTAATTTTGGGAGTAATTTTCACATTTGGGGAAAAAGGAAGGAACATGGACAGGTCTTGTTTTGAAATAAATCTAAAGGTTTAAAGTTTACTAAAATAACAATTTTACTGAACATGCATAGTCCAAATCTTACTCTATTTCACACAAAACCGTCTAGAAAGTCCCTTGATGAGATTTTGTTTGGGATTAGGAATTATCCTTCCTTGGAGCAGGAGAATGCTGTAAATCTTCCACTTCGTTCTTGTATGATTCTGTGCTGGAAAATGCTTTGATGCTTTTTAAAATGAAATGGCATCCACAGAGAGTTTTCAGATGCACTCAAACTCCAAAAGTTGATATGCATTAGCTGACAATTTTATAAAATGAATGTAACTATAAATAAAATTACTCACTACAGTCTCGCATGTTTGCAGATCAGATCTTGGAATTCTGAGGTTTTGAGTGAGAAGTACCATCTTCCTTTTTGTAATTAAACATTGCTGCTACAATGAAGCCTGTACACTTACATGTTCATGTAGCACTAAGGATAATATTTCAACAGTATAAGATTGAATACCCTGCTGCATCAAAAACAGTCTTTGAGCTCCGGAATGCCAGTGTGCTGGGGATGTGATGCCTAATCTGAATCTATTTTTGGTAGTAGATAGTTGATATAAAGTGGTAGTGTAACAACTGAACAGTGGTTTGAAGCACCTTAAAAAGGAAATATATTTTGAAGTTGAAACTGTTGGCTAACTTGCATTTTCCAAGGTTGATATATTTAAAGAGGTATTTCATTATAATGCAGTATTTCAAATTCTAAGTAGTCTTTTTTAGAAGGGATGTGTAACAATGTCAAATGTTGCAGTTGATAGTGTAGCCTTAGCCTGCACAACAGATTTATAAGAGCAGAATTCTTTGTCCGCTTGCTCTTGCTGGAGCGTCAGTTTGAAAAGTAACACATCTGTAATAGAGTCAGGTTGCTTTTTTATCAGCAGCTGATGGTGACACTCTTAAGAAAGGGCCGAACTCATACCTACAAATACATTTGTCAACAAAATATGAGCATGCAAGACAACAGTTCAGTCACATTTCACTTTCATTTTTTCTCTTTTGTGCTAGGGAGTAACTTTCAAGTGTCAGCTCTTTCAGCTGAGTGTCAGCCTTTTTATAATTTGCTGCAGCATGTCAACCCCCTTAGAATTACCATATGTTAGCTGTTTACCATGTCAACTGAAAGCATGCGCATTGAGCTGCTCCCCTTTGCCCTACCTGTGTTGCTCCTGGTGACAGCCAGGTGATTATTTTAGCTGACAATTCAGCCACTGTCAGGAATGCCCCAGGTGTATTTGCTGTGGCTGTGCAGAATCTGGGAAGGTCAGTCAGTCACAGAGCCAGGCAGCAGGAGGAATGAGGCTGGGTGGTGGATGTGCTTGGCAGGCTGGCCAGTGAGCAGGAAGACTTACAGGCCTAATCCCTTCCTTCCTTGTCTGAATATTTAGGCAACCAGGAGACAGTTACACTGTAGGTTGTTTGATCTCCGTGGGAATTTGCTTCTGAGAAGTCCTGGCTACGGAAGCAGGAGAATCTGTTTATCCTAATGTCTGCCTGAGTTTTTGACTAATGCTACCGCTCTAGGATGTTATCACCCAGCAGATATTTGAAATACTGCAATAACCCTAATTTTCCCTGTTCTCACTTCAAAAAGAAGAATGACAAAGGGCTTTACTCATGACAAACCTTGTGTTAATAATGGTAATGTGCCAATGTGTATCTGGTTTTGGACTGTATCCTGTGGTTGGTTCCTGACTGTGAACCGGAGCTTTTGCTGGCATTTTCCTGTGTCTGACGTTCAATTTGGACCTGTACTGCAGAGGGAAACAGTAGTAAGCTAGTAATGGAGTGCCAGATAGTAATAGGATGACAAGTCTTTTCCAGTCTTGAATGAATGCTATTGAATGAGCAGTCAGTGTGCTAGGGGCCAGTGAGCCAACAAATATGTTCAGCGTTCCCAGAAAATAGTCTTCAGAATAGTAGGAGGTGTGATTATGAAGGGGAAGCATTTGAAAGCTATAGATAGTGGAGTTAGGCAGGAGAAGTGAGCTGGAAGGAAGGCGTTTTGGAACGAAATGGGGCTCTGTGAAAGCCTTTCCCATAGCAGCTCTGCCCTTCCAGCCTGCACATTGCGCTAGGGTGGAGCCGATGGGGGCAGGAGACTGCCAGCACATTTCCCTGTGGGAGAAGAGGAATAAAGGTTATAGGGAAGTGTCAAGGACACACACACATGTCATGGACGCAAAGAAGTCTGAGCAGGGGACATCTCTGCCAGAACTGCAGCTGTAGCAGCAACCAGGACAGAATGTGTGTATTTCAGCTGCTTTTACCAATTTTCTGCATACAGTGAAAGTGAGTTCTCTAAAGCTGAATTGTCTGACAATCTCTCCTTTTATACTTAGCTGTATTATTTACCCATTTTGAAAATGATTCAGTAGGGGATAACTCGTGTTCTGAGATCGTGATGGGTCTAGTCAGCTTTCCAGAGTACAGCAATTACTGTGTGAATAGAGGTGAACATGACAGACAGGCTAGGTGACTGCTCCCTCTAACCTGAGCATGAGTTTTCTCATGTTTATGTGCACACTTCTCTGTGATTAGCCTCAATGGAAATGCCCTCACCAGGGTCCTCCTCGTGACAGCAACTTAATAGGCAAAATGGAGGGGGTTAGGTGTTCTTCCGTCTTTTTCATTTTTCATTAAATAAGGCAAAATACACAATAAGTGAAGTCTGATTTGCATGGAAATCTGTATGCATGTATAATAGATCTGAATGTTAATGTGGGAAATTACTTTCTTTCAACTCAGTGGCCTGTATGTTTGATTTTTAGAATTATTGGCTTCTTTGTAATTTTCAGTAAGTTTCTATTGCAAAATAGTGCATCTAAATTCCTTGAGAAATACTCAAGCACTTGTGGCCTAGTAGATAAGGATGTTGTTGCCTTCTATTGGGAAGTATTTTTTATTAAAATCCCTTGGCAGCTTTTCGATAAATTCCTCTTTTCTTCCTCTGTCAAATGTATTATTACAAGGATAACGATGAATGCTGTCATTAAGAAATAACATGCATTTAATAGCCATAATTTAAAACTTTTATTCCATAGGCAAATGTCTCTGTGTGTCTGTATATGTAAAAGCCAGTTTTCATTGGATTTTGAATGCAGCTAAGTCTTGGAACGAACTAGCAAATATCCTTTGTTTAAACTTAACAATGATTATATTTGATATTTTCAGAATTAATTTTTATAGCAGTTTTCATTATATCTCTGTTGTGTTCTGGGTACAATGGACAGCTTACTTGCAGCTGAATTAAAATCTGTGGTTTAATAGCAGTTTGACTTGCCTAGGAAGTAAACTATCTCCCACAAATGGAGGTGCTATCAAGGTAAAACATGTTAAGTTAATTCTATAACAAATCCCTGTGTTTCTGATGGAAAATATTTCAGAAGAACTACTCTCTGCTATGCGTGGAGGCTTCATGAATTTCAGGATAATGGACATAACGCTCTCTAAGGGGTCTGCTGAAATAGACTCTTTCCTGAAGCACTGTCTGAATTCTTCTTGGATGTATTTGTGGATCAGAAACTGGCTATGGCCTAACTACACTTTCATTTGCTCTGCTTTAACAAAAGGTATAATTTTAAACTGACTTTAGGAATTTGGTAAAAAATCCTGTGTGGATACACTTAATTCAGTTAAAGCTAGCTAATATAATTTTAATATGCATGGCTAATTTATAGATATAAGCTAAGCTAACAGAGTAAGTTTTTAACTGTTTACATAAATCAGTTTTTAAATAGACAAGGAAAAACTTTCATGTAGTACAAGATTGAGAAGATTGGGACTGTTTACCTTAGAGAGGAAATGAATCAGAAGTGAGATGATAAAAGGTTACAGACAACGAGGGTGTAGGCTTTACAAAGCAAGAAGTGCTGTTTTACCATCAGGGAAGAACAAGGAGCATTCAGTGAAGGTTAAAAGTGTCAAAGTCAAAAGGAAGTCAGAAGAAATTCTCTGCCGTGCCAGGAACTTGTTGCTGATGGAAGTTGAAGTCACTGGATAACTCTGAGGGCAAGAATTTTACAGGGTAGGCTTAGGGACATGGTTTAAGGGTCGATTTGGCAGTGTTAACTGTTGGACTCCATGATCTTAGATGTCTTTTCCAACCTAAATGATTCTATGATTCTATCCAATTCGAATGGTAGAGATTAAAAAAATAAAAAGAATGGTGGAAAAGGTAAATGCCTGTTCGTTTGAAGCAGCTCTGTTATTGACAAAGTCAATTTTTCCCCATATGTAGCTGCTTGTGGAATGTCTTGGTTGCAGTATTGTGTCTGGGTAGATCTCCAGTAGCAATTTCTTGTTACTATACAGATTACCACAATTGTGCCCATTTCCTTCCATAATCTCATCATGTCTGCTTATTCCTTAAAAGCCACAGCAGATGCTTTTGTGGTCTCATTAGGAATTTGAATCACTACATTTCAGTGTTTCTAAGGAGCAAATGCCACAAATTTGTCTCTAAAGGTGACTGTCTCTCCCCCACATGTGGATAATAGCAAGTACCTTTATCTGGTTACCAGAGTATGACATAGGACAGACCTGGAAAACTTACAGTGTTGCGTAATGCTTGGTTCTTGGGAATGGAAATACATCATAAGACAAGGTGGTTTTGCTCATGGTTGTAGCTGCTAATCAAATGAACTGGGATGACAGAGCTCTCCAGAGGACTCCTGGCTAGTATCACAGTCTAATGGAAGGGCCCCTGTAAATTGCCACAGATAAGCAACACAGAAGGAGCAGGAAAATGAAGATGACCTGTTCTCACCTGCTGCCACACCCTGGTGACTCTGGTCTCTTAGACAGATCATGACACCTCTTGAACACACTTCCTAAAGGGAACTGTATTTTGCTGAGCAAACAGAAGAGCCTAGAATCAGGCTTTTGGGTTGGATTTGTGGAGATCATGGGAAAGACTGCAGTGCAGAGTTAACCAGCATTTCTGGACTGGTCCCCGTTCAGCCTGGTGAGCTGTGTGCTACATGCATGAGAGGTCTTGAAAGTGACATCTTTTTCACATGGGTTTCCAGTCTTTTTGTTGCTTACTGCTCTGCAGCAGACACTGAGAGTGTTTTGCTGCCTCTTGGCTCTCCTTAATCAGCAGCTGCTGCTTTTTATCTTTGGAAGCAGCTTAATCATCTCCCCTCATAGTTAGCAAGGTTGTTCTGGGACCCAGATGCTACCTGAGTCTTCTGTGTCGCCGGTGCAGACTGAACATCATGGCAGCCCAAGAATGAGTGCGCTGTGCTACTTCTTTTGTCTCACGTGCTCAGCTGACCCTGCCAGGTTTTTTGATCCGCACACGAGTTCTCTCACTTTTTGCTGTTTATGATAGAATGAGATCACAAGTTAGGTCTGAGGCCCTTTAATCATTCACTTTGTCTCTATCACTTACCCTCATATCCCGCCATCCTTAGTCATGTCTACAGTATCAGTAGACTAATTCTACTATGGTGGAAAGACCTGACATGCAAATCTGCCATTGCTCATTATTGTGGCCTGCTTTGTGCACCAAGTCTTCTGACTGTCTCTCAAACTATGTACTCTACAGAGTCACAGGCAGATGACAATGACCCAGTTATACTCAAAGTCTGAGAAGTTCCCTCTGCTTTTCTAAAATCCTGCCCTTTTTCTTTTTCTTGGTTTCGTTTGGGAATTTTGTTATTATTCTACTTTTCTTCATTAATGTAAGTGAGGGCTAGACACTGGGCAAGAGAGACCCAATATTAACTTTTTGCCTACTACTTTCTTCTCCTCCTCTCCATTTCTTCTAGTCCCTCTTTGTGGATCTCTGAGGATGCAGCTTCATCAGATCCAGCAGACTGGAGGGAGAGTTGATGGGTCAGTGGGGGAGGTGAGCTGGTTAAAAGAATTTTTCAAAAATATTTAATTGGAAGAATTTCAGATTTGATCTTATTTCAGTAACTTGGAGACGGGTTCTCACAGTCAGATATGGATTCATGGCAAGCTGAACAGGAGGCTTTTACATGAAGATATTCCTTGCAGGAATGTTTGATACCCTTGCTCTTTGGCACTTGGTGTGGAGCCAAGACTTTCAGAACTGTGTAAGTCCCAGCAGTAAATGCTGCTTGCCTCTTAGGTCCTCAGGAAAAAGCCTAGAGATTTCAAAAGGTCAGATAGCTCTGGAGAGGTAAGAGAACCAAAGGTGTGAAAGCTCTGGTTTCACAGTCCATGGCAGCGTGGCTGCCAGGAGGGTACTCAGCCCTCCTGGAGCACTGGCCCTGGGAGGCGTGACAGCTGCTTGGAGTAAATGACACGCTCCTCAGGCTCATGGCTACTGCTGACATCAATACCAGTTTCCCTCAGGCTCAGAGAAGTGGTGGGGATCACCTCCCTCCCAAAGCAGAAGCCTGCGTACTGTCCCAGTCATATGGCAGTGGCAGCTTTAAATATTTTAATCCATTCGCGAAAATACTGCTTCAATCTAAAGGAAGATGAAAGCAAATAGAAAGTAATTCCTGGTGAACATGAACTGCTGTCTTCTGGCTGGCACCAAAGGGGAGCCTGAGAACAGCTTGCCAGCTGCACTGGGGAGCAACTTCTCCCATTAAAGGGATGCAGCAATGCATTTCTCTTCCCAGCTGGCATTCACTGCAGCTCATGTTTATGGCACTTCCCGGTGGAAGCAGAGCTCTCCAGAGGAGTCCTGGCTAATGACACAGTCTAATAGAAGGGCCCCTGCACTGAGTGATGCTGAGGACGGAAGCATGAGCCTTACAGCTTGTACTGAAAAGTCAGGCCCTGTAAGTAAAAGCTGTAATGATTGGTTTCCTTCGTGGATGGACTGTAGAGAGGCATGTGTAACATACAGCTAGGACGATAGTAAAACCAATATAAAAGGAAACAGTGCCAGTAAAAGGAACACTAAAAAAATGTCAGTGAAGAAGTAATGCAAAGGTGATACATGACTTACGCTACAACCAGGAGGTGTTTGTCAGTCTTTCTCATGGGAATATCAGGTTGTAATTCTGAGATAAGTAACATTAATACTAAAATAGAGTTTTGTGCCTGTATACAAATACTGGGTTTAGGAGGGTGGTAGTTTTAGAAAAGCTCTTTTCTGGTGCTTACCTATGGCTCTTTTTGAAATATTGTTTGCACACTAAAATATACTGCAAGTATGAGTCTGTGTCTTGTATTTAGATCTAATGCTACAATGACTGTAAAATAACCCATTTAGAATAATATGCAATCGAACTCCATTAATATTGTGTTGTAGCCTAAAATTTCTGCCGTAGTGAGGTTATTTTTATGTAAATAGAGAAGTTTGGATTATAAAGTAAACAATTTGCATTCTGTATTCAGCAACTGAACTATATTTCTTTTTGACACTTTTGCAAAATGTGTTACACAGGATTAGTAAAAAAATCACTCACTGGAGCTTTTCTATTTAATTTCACATGTCTGTGCTAACTGAAAGAGGCACTGCTATGTTAGAAATACAATATTTTCTTTGTTTGGAGAGAGGGATGTTACCTATGATTTGCTTACTTGTAGTTATTGGTTATTACTGGGAATGCCAACATTTTGGAGCTGAAATTAATAAAGTTGAGATACATTAGGCAGAAAAAAATATAAAAAATGTGCATTCCTATGAAAATCCTGTTGTAGGTCATAGTATAGCTATGTGTCATTCTTAAGCTACTGAAATGTAAAGTAGGTAATTGGACAATATTCATAATAATAATCATACTTCTGTTACAAACACTGCATGTCATGGTCTCACCAACTCAGCCTGCTGCTGATGTGATACTGGTACCATCAAATCTGAGGCCATACCAAATGTGGTTAGGTGCTGTCACAGTAAATTTAACCCTCATCCATTAGGGAGACAGTCCAGGTGAAAGGTCACTTCCAGCATCAAAGCGGCCATTTAATACTTTTATTTCCTCTAATTGGAAATGATAATTAATGAGAATAATTTATAAAACATGTCCAGAGTAGTGGTTCTCTACTTAAAATGACATCTTCTGCCTAGGGCACTGTAATTGCATTCAGGTTGATGTCATATGATCATAATGGGATTCAGAACTTAATGATGTGTATGGTTAACCTGTTTGAAGTACTTGGCAAACAGAGCTAAGCAGGTTTTTTTTTCTGATAGGAACTTCATTGCGTTTGACCTTTTGTCATCCAAGGATTTGACTAAAGTGTTCCCTTCTCTGGAATTAGGTGCATGAGTGAAACATTTCATGGGCTTGCTTAACTATTCATCTATGCTACAATAGCAATTAATGTCTGTGTAAGTAAACCTTCTATTTTAAAGGTCATTAATTTTCTTTACATGATACAGCTCAGGGATCGTGCTACTAAAATAATTGGGAGCTAGAGATACTGATTGATGAGGGAGGATTAGAAGTACTAAAAATGTAAAGATTAGCTAAGTGATGACTAGGAAAGGTTGTGATACAAGTCTTCCTCTTGGTGGTCTTGTTTGTATTGTATATTTGGCTGAAGGCTTTTGGCTTTTGTTTCAAGAAAGTCAAACTAGTTGTTCTAGTCACCCTTTCTCATTTTAAAGTCCATACATCCTACTTGCCTATTTCTTTAAAACCTGACGAGAAACATGGTTTTTCTTTTTGTGGAGAAATATTTTACCCTACAGACAAACCAATGGGGCCAGTTGTGCTGTAGACTTGAGGGTGTAAAGAACTTTGGGGTGGTGATGCAGCTCCAGTATGACAGCTGTGCCAGTACATTGTTTTTCCAGGTCAGAGTGGAATCTCTGCCAGGCAGTGCTTGTTCCACACAGAGGCTGCTTTGTGGTGGTGTCATGTCGCTGTGTTAAGAGATCACTTTTTGCTCTGATGGAAAATATTCTTAGTCCTGGCTCTCCTTTACATCAGTTCCAAATCACCTATATGGGAGTTACTTTGGGTTTGCAGCTGTAATAGGGGTAGGCTGCATTTCATTGACTTTATGAAGATTATGCTGAGGTGAAAAAAGGTTTGTATGGCAGAAGCTTTTCTCACTGATGAGGTTGATTCAACAGTAATTCCTCATATGGATCTGTTTTGGATTTGGCTGCTTCAGCTGGCAGCACAATTAGTTCTGTAGCATCTGGAAAATGGCCGTGCATCATACATTACCATTATAAGAATACTTATTGCAGTATATTATTTATCTGTAGCAGTGCCCACTCTTTATTGGGACTTTCCAAAATGTAAGAATGTATTTACTCTGAAGTAATCACAACCTAAATAATCACTAACTTACCAAAATTTAGAAATTACCCATTATTGCCAACTAGATCCATAGAGAACATTTGATGGCATGGCTTAGAGTACATCAATTAAGAATTGCTGATGAGAATCCAACACAGTAAGTAACAAATTAATGGAAGGGTAAGCAGTGGAGCTTCTTGCAATATTTCAGTGTTATAAAGCTCCATTTCTAAATTAGGAGAGTGCGCGTTACCAGACTTTCAACTTGTTACTGATCCAAAACTGAATGTTGCCCATTAAACACTATGGGACAGTGTCATCTTTGTGAGGAAACCACGTGATGAACTGTGCAGGAGAAAGCAATGTTGTCTTTGGCAATTAAAAAATAGGTATCTGTTTGAACCATGTGCAGAAGCTGAAATGCGAGGAAAGCAGGGGGAAACTGGTCAAAAGCAAAGGAGAATAGATGGAGTTGGAGCTCAATGCAAATAGGGTGAAGACTTCCATGCCTGGCTTCTATGCCACAGTAGTTAATAATTTTGCATCATGTTTTCCTAAAAACCGATTAGCACTCTGAAGTGTGATAAACAAGTTCACGAAGAAAATGGAGCTGAAGAATTCTGTTAAGCAATATTCTGCAGTATACAGACTGCATTTAGCAAAGAGGAGTTTAAAGCATCACGTGAAGCACATCTCCTGTTGGATTTGTTTTAGTTTTCTGTCAGATATTTCTGTGAATGAGTGTAAGTTCTCTTCCCCTTAAGACTTCTGTTGACTTGCAGAAACCATCTGGTTAGATATTTTTATGCCTGTTTAATTGATAATCAAGACTGAATCCTGTTGAGAAAATCTGACTTCCCTGTTAGTAAACTCTATTTTCCCATTAAACTCTGGAGTCTAGAGTACAGAGAGAAACACATTCCTGACCTGTAATAAAACTGACAACCTTTACCTTCTGCTGCTATCTGTAAGTACATCCTCTTTAATCATGGTCTAATTGAGGCTTTGGTATTAGAAGGGAAGAGGAGACTGTAAGAGCCTGAAGGGACAGTTTATCTTAAAATGCCGAGAAAAATTCCAGGGCTTCCTAGCACACAAAGCAAAATGAGTTATGTTCACCTGTTGGGAAGGGAAATTCAGCAGTTAGGGTAGACTTTGCAGTTCAAGTCATGAAACAGGATCCCAGTGATGAGTGTGGCTTAGGACTGATGAATGATTTATGAATGACTTTTGCTTTTTAGCTTCTGGAAGAATCTTCTTTTCAAGACTTTTCTGATGCTCTTCCCACCACCTTTCTGTAAAGGGAAATTTGCAAGTATGACAAAATACCTTGGTTATTAGAACTAAAGGTTTAGGGAAAAAAACCCCCAAACCCTAAATACTGTAAAAGTAGGAGTTTAATCATGGGAGTTAGGAGGAATGTGCCTAAGGCTTTTCTTTTTCCCCCCCTTACATCTGCATATCTCTAAAGGGTGTGTACAATGGAAAACTTGCTGCTCTCTCCTATATGCCTTGTGTTCTTGTCGTCTTCCTAGCCTGCTCCAGGTCTAACTGATGATAGCAGTAGTACTTTCTTCTGGATAAATACCACTCTTCAAATCTTGTTCATAGTATGTTGGGCAGTAATTAAATTCAGAATGAAAAGTAGAGGAAAGACAAGTTTTTATTTTGCAGTGGACATGCCCCAGGAGTTGTAGATTGTGAGGTGTCAGGGATTTGAACACACCAGTGGCTGGTCACAGCTGTCTATTGCTGTGATGCTAGTAAAGCAGTAACTTTTAGTTTGCAGACTCCCAACCATATAAAAGGCCATAAAGTTATCAGGGAGCCTGCATCTAACCTGGAAAAGTTGTAGGAATCTGAAAGAGAGGGAAGAATAGGTGGTGCATGGCTGGGTGGTTGAATAAACTTGACCCAGGAAATTGTCAAGTAATTAAAAGAAGGATCTGTGATCAAGGCCACGGTCAGTGCAATTGCCCTGGAAATGCATCTGTACACAGAAGTGTCCATGACGAAATCCTTGCAACTGTAAGCAAAATCCAAATGATTCCCTGTGTTCTTTTGTTTGAGACAAGGAGTTCCTTGTACCTGTATGTGAGCTGTGTGGCAGATTTTCCTCTCCCTGACTGGGAGCTGCAATAAGTAATCACACAGTTTCTGGTTGTTCTGCTGCAATCACCAAGGTTTAGATTGCAGCTAAGCATTATCCTCGCAAGGCTTAATGTTGAAAGACAGGTATTTCCAACAGCTGCAGCATAAGCACCAACATTCCTGTTTGAAATGGATTATGTTTGTGCATGTAAGAATTTTATTTATGGCTGTTGTCTGAAGTGTTGCATCTTCTGCTCTGTCTTCACAAACGTGGCATTTGTGTTTGTTTCAGGGCTGAGAGATATATTTGTAAGGATGAGAATGGCTTTGGTTGGCTTTGGTTGTATGGATGTTTTTGTAAAGCACAGCTAAGGGTTGAATTTAGAGTGTAGTAGCCCTGTGCCAAATGGGTGATTCTGCCCCCAGAGTGACTCTGTAGTTCAGATTAGGTGGAAAACAGGGTCTTAGCTCAGAGTAAAAAAGCCCAGGTGAGAATTAATGTAGAATATCTACAACTTGCTCCTTTCCCAACTAGGCAAACCCTAGAAAAATCTACTCTTTAGCCATCAGGCAAACAGAGACTCTCTTTCCTTGGATTCCTCCTTATATTACAAACTTTTTGTAAATATTTCCTTTGGCTTTAAATACAACATTTAATCATCTTAGTATTTTTTTTTTTTTTAAATGTAAACGGACACTTTCTTGTTGCTTAAAGTGAACCAATCATGATGCTGGCTTGTTTCTTGCTTTGTATAGGAAATTTGGTATGAGACTTTTTCCTCATTGTGGTTTCTTTCTTTCTTTAGTATTGGAATTTATTTTATTTTATTTTAAAGTCAGTGAGCATGGAGCAGAATATGTTCTCTTGAAACCCTGCTGGACTCGATGAGCAGTTTTTAGAGTTAATCCTCAAAGCTCTAGTGCCACTTTTTCCCCCGCCTTCATTTTTTCAGTCCCAGTTTGGCCCACTGTGTAACAAAAACAAGCTCGAAGGATGTTGTAAATTATATTGGCATGTGTGCTCCCTTGAGAGATAATGTGCTGCTTCATCCAAGTCCCAGGGTACCCTGACACCCATCTGCCAGGGAACTCCTCATCTGCCTAATGTGGGATTAGATGCTGTATGAAGCACTTGCTTTTTTTCCATTTTAAATACATTTGCTGAATACTAAATATGCCTTTCTACACCCACATAGCTTACCTCTTTCATGTTGTTTTATAATAAGTATCAGTTATTAGCATAATAACTGCTCAAAGTGACATCTTACATTGTATTGTCAAAGATCCATGTATTAATATTTCCATAGTTCTGATGCTGTGATACACTGTAGTACTGTAATTTTACCAGAGATTATTATTTTTATGTCAAAGATCTGCCTATTCCAATTACATACCATACAGTGACACCAAAGCTACTGATAGTGGGCTGTTGTGAAGGTTCTGTAAAGCAATGTGTCAAAAAAAGTATATAAAAGCATAGCAAACCTCGGAGTTCTTTGATTGCTTCTTGAATTGCTTGAAAAAGGAGAATGAGGAAATTCATTCATGCAACATTCCCCTGTTGTGTATGGATTTGTTTATTTTAAAATTGTTTAGGCCTGTCTTATATTCTTATTTCTAAGCAATGTGCGTTGGCAAAGGCCAGCACGCCAGTCTATTTTACTACTTATCAAAAAGCCTTTGTGCAAAGATTAACTGTGTTTGCTCTCTATTTGCTATTATTGCCCCCCCCACCGTTCAGTAAGTACCCCAAGCAGTTTTTGATAAGATGACAGAAAGGTTGTCTGGTTTCATTGTTGCTCCTCTTAGAATCTCTTGTATCCTCTGGCAAAATGTTATCTTGTACTTTGTTACAGTAATAGTCCTCAGTGATTCAAAACAGGTATTCTTTTGTCTCCTGCCCTAACAATGCACGTATGAGAGAGCGTTTGTTCTCTTTCACCAGCTCTGCTGCTGCTAACAAAAGCCACGCAGGATCAGAAGAGCAGCTGTCTTTACACCCAGTATCAATAGATCGCCCTCCTCCTCCTGCATAATGATAAGCGGATGGGGGGCAGCGAATGAGCAAAATCATTTTGACTCTTTCCTTGCTCTGTAAGCTACAGACTTCTTTTTCCCTCTCTGCTGCAAGACATGTTTCAGTGAGTGGTTAGAGACAAAAACAGTGGTGCTTGAGCATCTGTGTGCTATTTGTGAGGTGTCCTTCTTGAGCTGCCCCAGTTCTCAGGCAGCATCTATAAAATAACTTTTAAAATACTTGAGATGAGGATTGCCTTTGACAATAGTGTACTTATAAGGTGGGTAGAACTGCTAAATTCATACTCTCTGTTTACACATAAAATTTTGAATCTAAGGGAAGTTTTTCACCAAGCTACTCCTTTTTTTACCATTGACAGCTTCTTGAAAATGATCTGAATGTGTTTCAATGTATAATGAATGCTGAATCAGTGGAGAATGCTGTTTTAGCCCTCTGCTTCTTTTGGGATAGCAGGAAAGGGGGTTTGGGAGAGGAGTTTCTTCTGTGGGTTTTTTTTTATTTTATGGGAAACTTGGAAGAAAGCATTTTACAGATACCATATGTAGGTAACAGATGATCTCATCCCGAAGTAACCCCACTTCATCTTGAGGTTTTCTAAAGCAACTCAAAGGTTTGAAGTTCCAGATGGGAAGGGGAGAGAAGAAAGAAGGAAACAGTGCTTGTTGAAACCCCACCACTGGATATCCCCGAGACTTTATCTGGGTTGTGTTTGGCATTGACTCAGATCTTCACGTCAGGCAAAACCATCTCTCGCCCTGCTTTGGGAATGCTCACAAAAGAGCTATAGGTTCTCCTGGGATTCTCTGTTATCCTGAAGCTTTTCTGTCATGAAAACCATAATGCTAATAGTCATAAAGCCAGAAAGATAGTGAGAGTGACTTGGAAGGGTTCTTATTTTGGCTCCTGTGATTGTTCTGTATAAAGTGATACAAACCCAGTTAGAAATGCTGAAGAAAAATCTGCTTCAGAATAGCTTTCAACTTAATGATTGCGTCTGTCTCCTCAGAAATGAAAGTGCTGGGTTAATGTTACTTCCCTACTTAATATCTTAAAATGAGGACTCTGTTTGTTGTAAGTTTGTTGTAAGTACTAACATCCCATAAACATGTGATTTGTCACTGTAGAAATAACTTGTGAAGAGTATATTACAAGGTCTTTTAATATTTGAGTGGGTGTTGGTTGTTTCACTGAGCCATAGTTATTTGCCAAATACTACTTGAATTTCTCATGAGCAATATTAAGATCACAGTGAATACAAAAGGCATGCAGTAAAACCAATGTCCCCATCCTCTAAGCAGACTTTGACCCAGCCCTGATTGCAGTCTTTGCTAAAAGAGAAAAAAATTAGAAATGATATTTTGGTGCACTGCAGCACCTACACAAGAGTTTGTCTTTTTATCCTCTGATCCACCAGGGATGGCAGGTTCTTATTTTAAGGAGTACACAATTCAATGAAATGAAACCCTAAGTAAAAGAGAGGTATCAGTACATTCTGTAGTTACTGGAATGTATTTAGAGCTTGTTCAATTAAATTATTTACAGCTTTAGATATTTGGGCATGGTTTCCATCTATATGGTGTTATTCATTTCAAAGGGTCAATGAAAAGTACAATGCTTTCTGTACTTATTTCCATTTGACTAACGAGACTTCTTGTGATATTTAGCTGTGCTAAATATCTACACTACAAGATAGGAAGAGACTGTGTTCATGAAGATGTGGAGGGACTCCCCAGACAGGCAGTTTCTCTAATATGCCTATTGGTCCTTTCATTTCTCTGATGAGAACATAATGTGCGTTTATGATGAAAATTATAACTTCTGTACATCTGCACTAACTCTAGCAAACTGCCCTGTTGAGAGTGGCTTGTTCCGCAGAATTAAAATGTAAATGAGATCATTTATTTCTAATAGAATAGGTGTTGTGCACCGTAATTCTCACAGTACCTGGCTGAACTCTTTCTTATACAGACACAACTTTTAACTGATTTGTGCAGAAAGCTTGCTGGAACCTCATGGAGGAGGACCATGTGTGGAAGTGTCCTTATCCTTACTTATCTATTGATGAATACTGACTCACCAATTAATTTCAAAGACAACCAACCAAGCACCTTCATATTTCGTTTCCCTGTTCAATAATAAATTCAAAGGGGGAGGCCAGAGCAGTGGTAGGTGGGCCAGGACTGTGATATTGATGCTGGTTGTGTTTATTAAGATGACATTATGGTGTCAATTTATGTTTTGCCTTTAACATTCTAAAGTGGTTAGAAACAGTGGGTTACTGTGTTCTGTTGATGTAAATCTGAGCAGCTTCAGGGAAAACTGCTTCCCTCTTTCTCATCTGTTTGGGTAACCGATTTATTTGTTTGGGATTCTGGACTTGGAATTGATTTTGTTTATGTGCTTTAAGCTCCTGTGAGGCAGTGACAAACACTGCTGATGTCTCAGTAACTCTGCAGGTCTGATTATCTGAAGTAATTGCATTATGTGACCTCTCACTTTCCAAACCTTGAATGTTGTTACCTGTTTTAAGACAGTCTCTAAAAGCAGCTCTGAAAGGAGGCTGAATTGCCCCTAAAGTGAAGCTCTGTAAGAGTTTGAGGAGGGGGGAAAATCCTAGTTTTCTTTTCTGCTAAATGTTTTTATCTTCATTACGCTAACTAAAAGGAGAACAAGTTTAAAAGGCTCTGCAAACTCTTTCCAGCTAGCTTTGTGAAACGCTGTATTTGGTGTGCTGCTGAAGACTGTACCAGAACATTCTAAAAAGCTGTGGAGATCAGCTAGTCCCAGTTTACTGAAAAATACAGTTTAATGAGAATTTTTGCTTTAATAAAAAATAAGGCTCTTCTCCTTCAGTCACAGACTAATCAAGTGGCATTTCCAATAGTACTGCTCCTTTGGGCTTCTGATGAGTAGGAGCTTCAGTTAATATGAAAGGGTGTGCTGCATCCTCAGATACTAGACAGCTGTGAAGTACAGAAGTGGGATGTCTGGCTTTTGGCAGTGTTAATCACCTGTGCTTGAAGGCCATTTGTGCGTGGATTAACGAAGTAAGAGCCAGGGCAGAACTGGATCATGAAAATACTTAGATCTAATAATCTATTTATTAATTCATGCTTTTGTTGACTGTTCCAAGACTTGATTACACATACGGGCAGCTAGGATCAGAACCTAAACTTGCTGGGGGACTACATTTGGGGGTACAGGGGAGAGGAACAGTATGGAGGAATGGAGCTAAGTTTTCCTCTTGAGATTGTTGCTTAGAAAAAATGAGTAATGTTGAAAGCTACCTCTAGTGAGTTACTGCTGTCTCCCCTGCTCCTGCCCCCTTGGAAGCATCAGAATTATCACAGTCAGTTCCCAGCTGGCTCTCGGGTGCGACTCTGGAACAACACTGTTAGAGAGCTTTTTGTTAATATTTAACACACTGTTTTTTCAGTAGCTTATTATAGCTAATATTTAATATTTTATTAAAACCAATTTTATTTAAGAAAAAATGCTATGACAGGCTATAAAACCATATCTTTTCAAGAGTTCTTCCAGATTTTTTCCTATCTCATTAGCTCCTAACGATTCTTATGCAAAACTTGAAGGGTAAATAACCCCAACTAAGTTAATTCACTGCCTTATCCCTTGTAGTTTAGATATATGGGGAGTGTTTTTTTGACTCCTCCTCCCTGCCCCCCCGCTGGTTTTTCACTCGCAATCTGCTCAGAGGATTGTGTCCATGTCCTTCTAGAATTTGGGCTGAAGGAAGCCTGAGCAGGATGGCAGCAACACTTCTGCAAATGCTTGCTCACACCTGAACATGCTCTTTGGGAAAGACTAAGATAAAATGGGAAAGCACTGGCCTCTGTTTGGTAAGTTCCCATGGTGTTCCCTGTGAAGTTGCGAGGACTAAGCCCAAGGCAGTCTAATGCTGTTTGCTTGGGAATGTGGCTGTAATGGTTTTCAACTGTTACAGATGCTGGCTCATGGCACTAGACAGCTCTTTTCCAGCCAGAATCCAAGCCCCTTTTTCTTCCTGTGTACTCCTATATATAGTCAGCACATCTTCCATATGTGCCCCACCTTGCAGGTGTTTTCAATTTTGCACAATCCTTTTACTTGACCTGCTCTATATTCTGAACCTTTTCCCTCCTCTGGTAAATACTAGTTATATTGAATTTGGAGTAAACCGCTTGCTTCAACACTGTCTGTATCTCAGGCTGAAATCCAGAGCTTGCTGCTTTTAAAACAGAGCCTCTAACATGGCTTGCTTAAGGTGAAGATGATTTTCCAGCTTGGTGTTTACATTTTTCCCCGTTTTTCTTTTTTGGCTAGGTTTTTTTGTTTGTTTGTTTATTTGTTTTCTCAGTTCCTTGAGGTGTTGGTAATCTTGAGTAACTTGTAGGTGCATAAAACATGCTGTATTATGATACGGATAATTTGTGGCAGTAAAGTTCAGCAGCTGCCTAATAGATGCGAAAGGGGTGGAAATCTTTGGAGTGGTCTGTGTAATCTCAAGAGACAGCAGCACAGAATCACTTCCAGCAGTCCTTTGCCAGAGCAGTGCTGTGTGTTTTAGAGGCAGGATATCTGCAGCCCTACAAATCCTCACAGTGTGAGCACTGCTGAGTAACCTGGCACCATCATGTAAGCAATGCCCCCATCCCCTCAGCCCCGAGCGAGCCAGAAGGTGGGTGTGAATCTTGGTGGTGGCTGCTCATTGTGTCCTTAGCAGGAAGGAGGAGGAAATGGAAAGGCCTGGGACTGGAAGAGGTAACCCCAGCATGAGGATCACAGCTGACAGTTTAGACAAGGAGCCTGATCTTTGTTGACCTGGACTTTTGTAATGATCCGTGAGAGCCAAGTGAGCCTGTTTTATACCCACACTGCTGTAAAATGGCAGGATAAACGACACACACCAGAAATTCTCTGTCTTTCCACTGGCAGCATTTTTCTGTCTGTTTTACGGAGGTACATGACTGCAAAGCAGTGGAAAAATTGACTTTACTACACATCATTATAAATGTCTTCTGTCTCTGCCCAGGTTATAGAAGTGGGGAGAAGGAGAGGACTTTAAATTTGGACTTTTTTGTCCATCAGAACGCCTAAAAGATCAATGTGTTTTACTGTTTATATTTAGCCCAACAAAACTTCTCACACTCTTGTTGGTTATTTTAAAAACCTTTCTGATTTTCAGTACAATCAGTAGAGAACTTACAGCTATTTTTAATAATTGTTTTATTGTAGTTTGTTCCTATGTGGGAACTGAATGCCATGTTTCAAGGTGATTTCTGTCTGAACTTCTGCCTAGCATAAACATGGGTCCGGTGGTTAAACTAGTGTTCAGTATATTGAAGAATTCAGTTTGTACTCCTTTGCACATCCCTTAATTAATACTTACCCAAAATTTTCATATTTTGTTACTCAGTATGTGGAGCTGTCAGACAGTGAATTTCAAGGATGCAACAGTAACTGGATTTGTGTGTTGAAGACCTGATGTCTTGGTGGTTTCTGTGTAGTGATTTGGTAGTATTGAATATTATACTAGGGACATTTTTCTTGGTTCTGAACGTCCATTTCAAAGGTGGGAATCAGCAAGTAATATCTTCTAGTCCTGTCTTCAGTGGAATTTTGCATGCTGAAGGCACTCCCTTAGTTGTTGCTGGGGTTGAGCTGGGATTGCTGGGCCCTCCTGAGAAGCAGGCTGCTCCTCCTTCCTTATTTAAAAAAATACATGGTAGAAGAAAAAGTGTGTAATATGATGACTTTAGGAAAAAATATGTAATATCTCAAATAATCTCACTGCTGTTTATATTCCTCAAACCCTAGGCACGGACTAGCAGTGGGAGGCAGGCACTCCTTGGATCTCCTTCTGCAGAGGGTTAAGTGCTGGCTGGCTGAACCTCTCTACCCTGGCTTTGCAGTAATGCTCCTTGACATCAGTTTCATGCTCCATGTGCGTCAGAAACAATCCAAGGAAAACAGTTTGTCCTTGTGGCAGAAATCATTCTCGAGAGGGTCTTCACTGCATAGGCCCTCACACTTATGTTTTGACAGTATCTCTTCTCACACTGTCATGTTCTCAAGTCTTTCTCGCTTGAAGACTCTTATGTAAGAAGTATGGAACTGAAATAAATGCTGAGGGCCAAACAGGTCCCAGCTTGATCAGTCACAGAAACACATTGTCTTGCTTGTCTGAGAATGGCCTTTTCTGCTTCCCTGGCTGAATAAATGATGCATCTTCCTCCAGCAGGGGTACAAGGTTGAATATGTCCACACCTTTTGTAAGCATACTGTCTGGCAGTGCTGGCTGGCAGCAATAAAAGGCCCTTGGCATATCATCTTTGATGGTGAAGTGTCCTGGAGAAGCAGGAAGAGGGATTATTTTACAAAGGTACAAGCTATTCTGACCCTCTTGGCCCTTTGTGACTTCCCACTGCACTTTCCTTGGAGATGTGGTAAAATGCCATAGTCTAGCCCACATGCTTCTGCTTGGAAATCTGAACCTCCAGGCATGAATAACTTACTGGAATTAATCTTCAGCTGTTGTCATCCAGTATGCATGTGGCTGATCAGAGTGAGGCAGTGCAACCATGGTGGTCTTGCAAAATAGCGCATCTCACAAGTGACATTTCCTAACATGAGTCAATGTTTGTTCTTCTGTAAAAGGCATTCTAACATTTTTCTTCAAAGTGCCAGGCTAAATGGCTTGTGCTGGCCCAACCCCTGAGCAAAAACAGTGCATCTCTGCTGAACAGCAGATATCAAGGAGCAGTATTTGAAGGGGGAAGGAGTAGTAATGGAAACACAAGAAGATCCCTTGGAGATGATGAAACTTCTGAGATGCTGCAAGTTCAGCAAGAACTGTCCTTTCCTTTGTCAGCCATGCAACCAGTGTTGCACTGGGAAGGAAATGGCACCAGGATCTGATGGAAGTGATCCTTCCAGAAAACAAATGACCTGGTAGTTCTCAGAGTGGCGGGTGAGACAGGCCATATGCCAGATTTATTGTGTGCTTTGAACTGGAAAGTTTTGTGTAAGTTCATGAACTATGGCAGTGATCAAGATTTTTTTTTTCAGCCTTTTTACTGATAGGCAAGTGTCACCACGAGCTAAATAATCTTGGATCTGGTTTTTTTTTGGGTTGCCATAGAGGAGGCTTGTGCTGTAGAAGGTTACATCTTCTCTTCCAAATCACCTCCTGGGTTGCATAGGGAGTTGTGGCAAATGCTCTTCTCTCATGGAGCTCTATTTTTCCCCTCTGTAGTGATGCTTACAGATTTTATTTAGCAAAGTTTCTCTGAGTACCTGACAGAAAGGGGCATGCAAAACTTGAAATCACCATGTTTTAAATAAATTAATGAAAAAATCCCAGAATGATACTGTCTGTGCTTATTCACGAGAAGGAATGCCGTCCTAAGTCAATGAGGCTGCTCAGATGGGATTTTACCGTAGTGCGAAAGTTATCCTCTTGTATGATATTAGGATTAAAACACTCTTTGAGGGGAAGGAGGCTGTACTCTTCAATATGGCCATAACTGTTTCTCAAGTATGGAAAATACCTGTTTTCTCGCCTCCTCCGCAATATAAGGTCTTTATACAATGACAAGGTGCACATTTCAAAACACGATTTCCTAACTCTCATTGAGCTTCAAGAGATAAAGGTGTGTACATAAGTACAGGCTGAGGCACCACAGGAATGGGTTCAGCTATAGGTAACAGAATCAAGTATTTAAAAATAAACCTACATGAACAGACCAGGGGATATGAGAGGCACAGGGGAAGAAGTTGCTCCCTGCCAACTCTTTGCAAACCCCAAATTAATGATAGGGTGTGAAATGTGCACCTCTGTGAGTTATTGGACAGACCAGAGCTCTTCCTGTCTACCACATCAAGCAGGGCTACTAGCAGAATAACTGGTGGCCACCAATCATGTTTCCCACAGGTGCACATGAAGCAGCACCAATCCCCTTCATGATTGACTTCACAGATATTTGACAGAAATCTCAGTTTTTGGCTCAGCCACAACAATTACCCTGATCAAGGATCTTCCTCTGGTCTGTCTCTGTTTGGACTTTGGTATTTTCTGCCATGTTGGTTTGTTCCCACTGAACCTCCTGGACTGAAGGCCTGGACTCCTTTCCAAAGGTACTTCAGACAATTGGTACCTCTTGGACATAGTCTCAACATTTCTTCTGCATCCAAGATCATCAGAGCTGAGACTCACACCCATGTTGCCACACCTCCTTGCCATGCTTTTTTAGCCAGATTTCAGTACCAGACTTGTGAATGATCTCAGTTTCCATGACTTTCAGATCCCATTTCTCATCTGTTCTAATTTCAGCCTCTCTAGGCCAGTCATTAGGGGTTTAGGGGGAGAGATTTCTCTACCTACATACTTTGTCCCCCTCTATTTCTCCCTAAATGTTGCAAGCCTGACTCTTGTCCCTACTGTGTTTGGTTCTGAAAACTTTCTCTTCCATGTTCACTGGAACAAATGGGGTGTTGGCTGGGGAAACACTGGTAGGGGAATAGGGTATCCATGCTTTTATACAGAACGGCATTCAGCACACTGGAATTGCAGTTTCAGGGAAAGTCCTGCTCAGCCCCAGCCTGGAGCAAACCCGCTGGCTTGGGAGCCTTGAGGGAATGGCTGAAATTGCCTAAGCAGCTTATTGGCTAAAGCAGCTAAAAATTGAATATATATTTATTGACTGTTTTTTAACTGGTGTTTTTCTTTTCCATTCTGTTTGAGGACTTATACTTGTCCAAATTCAGGTCAGTTTTTGTTTAGACACATTCTTGACACAAACAGTAAATTTTTGATGTGTCATACTTATTGTCAGACCCAAAGCAGGGACATAGTAGCAAGTCTTCATTGGAAAAGAGCTTTCCCCATCCACACCTTTCCCTGTAAACTCTTTCTCAAAACTGCCTACAATGTTATGTCTGGAAACCTTTTCCTCCCCCCCAAATCAGGCTGCAGCACATACTTAATGCATTTCAAGCCCAGTTTCCCACTCAAGGGGGTCAAACTTTTGTAGATTTATTGGTGATTGAAAATGAAATCTTATGTGGGGAAGTAACAAGTAATCTTGGTAACAAGCGAGAGCTGTGCCCCACAGCACTCCGAGCTGACACCCCCCACCTCCCTCCTGTGCCTTTTCTTGCTGCTTTATTTAGCTCAAGGTTTCTTATGACTGAGCCGGTTCCTGTTCTCAGCTGAAGTCAGTGACAAACTTCTTGCTGGCTTTGGGGCTGGAGTGTTCATTGCGTGATAAAATGGGAACACACTCAAGGGATCAGTCTAGGGGTCACAGAGCCCAGCTGGCTGAGGCCACCGCAGGATACTGTGCTGCTGAAAAGCACAGAACAGAGTCGGGTGTGCTGTTCTGTTTTGTTTTAACTTCATAAACATCAGTCCATTTTAAATAGTCTGCTTTTTTTGTCTTTTTTTTTTTTTTTTAACTTTGAAAAGAGAGCTATTGCTGGAGGTGTTGTAAGCAGGAAGAAGATAAGTTGTTTGATGCTGCACATGACACAAAGCTTGAGGTAATGAAGGAATGGGTATGTTTCAGGTCAGCATGAGTTCAGGCAGTGAGGTCTAAATAGCTGCTGGAATGGCACTATTTATCATTGTGTGAGAGAGAAGATTTTGGTTGCTAGACCCATTTATTTATGATCTATGTGCCTTTTGAAATCACACAGCTTTATTTACCATAACAGAAGTTTCAATACAAACTTAAATATATTTTTTAACTTAGTGAGAATTTGGTAGCATCCAGATACTATGATAACATTATCTTAAAGTGTGAAGGTGTGGAAACACTGTAAACCAAGGTAAAGTATCTGAGACTAAAGCGATGCTTTAACATGTAAATCTTTTCTGTGGCAATTTCCTTGTGGCGTTGAAGTGACATAGAACCGTATGGTGTTCTTTCCACGAGGCAAGACTTTTTTTAAGCTAATAAGAGTTACCCTGCATTTGCTGTAAGTCAGAGAAAAACATACATGTGACTGGTTGATGTGAATCAAAGATGTGCAGCAACTATTTGTACGTCTAAGCGCTTACTAAAGTCACATGCCATGTCACCGGCTACTGGCCATGGGCTGATATGGAGGGTTTTGATGAATACAGTCAAAGATGAATACAGTAACTCATTGAATGTACAAAAATGTGGTGAGTTGGGGTACTTCAAGATACAGACTAGGTGGGCCTTTTGGCATATTTAACTATTGATATAGTTCTACCTCTGCGAAGAAGAAGGGAGAAAGTATAGAGCTAGACTCTAGGCTTCTTTTTTGATGATGGCTTATGCCATGTGAAGTCATCATAAGGTAAAATTGAAGCACTTTCTATACCACATGGATTAGCAGAGGAATGAAAGAGGTGATGGGGACTGTTATTGATTAACATAGCAGAATAAAGGAGGATTTAAACATACAGAATAGTTAACAGAAGAAAATGTACTTGTATAAACAGTGATGAAAGAGGTGTGGTGCAGGGCAGAAGGTAGGAGTTGGAGTTGTATGGCTGCAGAGACAGCTGGTCGTGAAGAAAAGCTGGAGGAGAATGCCATTGGCATTCCAAGTGGTTCTGGTGGACCAGGTTTGGTCTTGTTTTTAAAATACGCTTTCAAAATAAGCTTTTAGCAATGCCACAGGACTATCTTATTGCTGTTATTTGTATGCACTATTCAGCTGCAGCTTTCCATATGTGCTAGAACTGTGAGGTGGGACTGGGGCTGGCACATGGGAGATTCCTGCAGCATTCAAAAGGAGAGGAGACTAGAGGATTGAGTGACTACTATGGCTAAGAAGAAGGAAAATGTATCAATACCTTTGGGAAGTATTCCAGATGGGGGGGGAAAGTTTTCCTTATGTATCAATATCTGCCTGGCTTGAGGCTGAAAGAGGGGAGAGGGTACACTGGTATGTAACTGTGGGTGTTTCTCTGAGAAATTTCTGGAAAGTTTAGGGGGTATGCCAGGTTTATTTAGGAAAAAAGACATGAGTAATATGGAAAGAACCCTGCAACACAAAATTTTTTTCCAAAAGTCCATAATTTTGATTACTGATTGCCTGTCCTGAAATCCTACTAGGAGCAATATTTTGTATTGGATAAGGAAGTGTGTCAAGGTTTTTTTGGAGAGAAAAGATATTCTTACATGACTGTAAAGGTAAATCAGTAAAAATACACGACATAGCAGAAATTCTAAGTTAAATCAATAACTCCGCACACTAAAGTAGTGCTTTGTAAGCTAAAACTGCTCCACACATCATACTAATCCATTGAGAGGGTTGAGAGTTTAGGAGATTGGTTATACCGTCTGCAGTATCAGTAAAATACAGTATGAGGTTACATATGCCTACTAGGGCAGGCGTCAGTAAATAAGTATGTGATATTAAAAATGTGATACTTCTAAGTCATTCTTTGATAGCAGAATGTGTGTATCGGCATGTTGCATTTACCTTTCTGTGTATGTGAGCCGGGTAAAAATCAGTCCTTTGGTAGAGTTAACAGGCTGCTTTAAGCATGTACCGGTGTGCGGATGAACCTGAAGATTAGTGCTGTAATAGGAACAGGAGTTGGAGGGCTGACATTAGTTTTCAGAGGTCTCTGGGGTGCCTTACCCGTGGCTAGAGAGGCTGCATTTGCCATTAATTTTTAAATGGTGAATGAGCTGGGCTGAATCCACTCCTTGCTCCCTGCTGCACTGGGTCTTACGGAAGCAATGTGTGCTGCAGGAGGTGCATCCTGGCCAGGATGGCAGGGACTGACTGTTCTGTTCCCACAATGTTTATGTCCTTGAAAAGGGTAGGCTGGGGTTTCCACTGGTTGCCTTGGGGAAATCTAGAGGCTCTGTGTAAAGAATAAGTGCATCCTTTAATTGCAATGTTGACCAGTCTCTGGAGTAGTACCAGCTGCTTCTGTGCTTTAAGGTTGCAATGAGCAGAACTCTGCTGGAGAGGCAGAATCAGAATAACACCAGTATCTATTTTCTTCAAGTTTTACTTTTTCAACTTTTCATTGCTTAGGAGAAATTATTTACTGCTTCTGGTGCAGTAAAGGTCAATGCAAGGCCTGAGCAGACACCTTTCCATCCACAGCACTGCTCTGTGCGGACCACCAGCCACTTCAGAGGTGGTGTGTGCCCGGGGCCTGTACTTACTATGGTGAAAGTTGTGTTCCTAAAGAAGCTACATACTGTAGCGTAGCATTCACCTGGTGTGTTGTCCTAGCAATCCTGGAGTTGTGCTTAGCTGAGGTTGGATTGCTGTCTGAAAGTTGCAGTTCTTTTGGTTTTGTACTTCACCATTCCTGTTGTGCTTTGCTTGCTGATTCAGGGCAGTGAGCTTTATCCAAATCATTGGAATTAAAATTCTCATACTGTGTTTTTGTTCTTAAAGTGTACGCACGCAGTAAGAATTGCCTCTTCTATTATTCTCAATGGTACTCACCAGCTCAAGTCCCTGAAGGGTTATTGGCATTACATTTGAGCCAATTATTTTTATTTAGAAAATTATACTTATTCATCTCGTGTAATATTAAGTTACCAGGTTTGGTGTTTTCTCTTCCTCTAGCCTACATTTGCTGAGCTAGAACTGGGAACATATGCATCACATTCCTTTTTATTCCTTTTTGTTTGGTGGGCCTCAGAGTCTAAATTGGGACTTCTGAACTGCTCTTGAACACTGGGAAACCATATGTGGCATTGCGTTGTTCGAACAACATTCAAAACCAGAGGGTTTGTGTGAGCATGGAATGTACACCATTGTTCAACCTATGCATGTGTACAAGAAAGCTGGGAATGGGAGAGAAGAGCTACAGCTTTTCTAAAATACAAAAGAACAGGAGAAAAGTCTTTCCAGATGGACTATATAGGGAAAAATCTCCAGAGCTGGTGTCTCCTATGACATGCCTTGCTTACAGCTCCTGGAAGGAATGGGACACTTACAGCCCATAACTGGGTCTGGAACTGGCCCTCCTGTTAGCAGCTCTCTGTGATTCAAGAAAGTACAGTGAGAAAAGCTCTCTTCGAGGTGAGTGACACATTCCCCACAGATGGGGTAACTCCTGTGGCTGGGGAGGAGTTATTCCAGGGTGTAGGTAATGCACACTGTGGTTTCAAGAAGAAGCTAAAAGCTTGGTGTGTGAAGGATGAGGGTTACTTTAAAGAAGGGTTGGACAGTAGATTTTGGACAGAAGATTTTTGAGCTTTGGGATATTTGTGCTTCTGTTATAATCACATAAACAAATTTTCTAAGTTTTGTTTGTTTGCTTTTGTTATTTATACCTGTTCAAAAACTCTCAATGAAATCAAGCTGCCATGGGGTAAGGAGCAAAGTCCTTAATTATTAATAATAACTTCGGTTTAGGAAATAAAAGTGAGGGGAAAACTGGCCAACTTTTAGAGAAGGGATGGAAAGACCAGTGAGGTCATACTATTGAGTCTGGTGCTGTTCAGCACAGTCCTGAAAGAGGTGGAGAATGAGGCAAAAAAGCCTCCTGATGATACCAGATCAGACAGGATAGTTGAGGCATGGATGTAGTTGAGGCTATGGGACTGCAGAACAGCCTCACCATAGAGAGTGACCAGAGGACGACCCGGCAGTTGAAATTCAATGTTGATGAACATAGAATAGTGCAGACGAGGATAAACAATTCTAATTTGAAATACACAGTGATGGAATCTAAATTACCATTTGGAAAGAAACCTTGGTTTATAATAATTGTATAAAAATGTCTGCTGAATGTGCAGTAGGAATGAGAAAAAGAAAAAAAAAAATAGAACTGAATACTGGGACTGATTGGTAAAGAAATTGTGAACAAAAAGAAAGGTCTTTATGCTACCACATAAATGCATGGCACACTTGGATATTGCATCCTTGCTCCCTCATTTTAGAAAGGATGCAGAAGAAGGGGAGATGATACAGGAAATATTGATAAAAATGTGGAGTGACTCCCATGCAGAAAACAACACTTGGGCATCTATCTGAGCAGGAACAAACAAAGGTCTGTGAACTCTCAAGTGGCATGGAGAAAGCAAATAGAAAATACCCATTCACTCTCCCATGTCATGGGAGCCAAGCAGCCTCAAGAGAATGGTTAGGTGACAGTTTTAAAGCTGGCAAAAAGGACTTCCTGTAGCTGTGAAATCACCCTGGGATATTGTAGATGCCAAGAGTTCCCATGCCAACAGGGGTGTTTGGACATACCCCTTAAAGAAAACTCTCCCAAAAGCTATTGTACACAAAAATGCAGTTCTGGTTCAGGGAATCACCTCACCAGAGATTGCTGAGAGCCGGGGAGGCCCAGAGGTTGGGAGAGTGGGGCTGGGGAAGGTGCTTGAGGCTATTAGCACTTGCCTGAGGAGGAAAAAGTGAAAGTCGTGAGTGTGATAGGATGCTCGACTTCCTCAGTCTCTGAGCCGATGCCATCTGTCTCTTCCCATGTAATTACACCCACCCCGTGCCAGGGTATTGTTTAAATGCATGACAAACAAACTCCTGCCCTTAAAAATCAATTTGAGTTTTTGTGAAAGGATTCCAGTGAGTGTTCTTGCAGAAGAGAAAGGCAGAAGGATTTTAAAAAAGAGAAGTCTGAGATGGACAAAACTAGGTTCTGAGTGAAGTCCTAATTTTCAAAGGTATTTTAATAATTTTGAAAGGTCTTTTTGTCTTAATAGCTCTATACATAGTGCATTAGTGTCTCACCCACATGTGAATAACAGTGATGTTGATGTCTGGCAATAATCTCCAAATCGTGAACGTCTTTCTATCCAGGCACTTGCTGTAGCTTTTCAGAGAGACTGAAATGCAGCTGACCTGAATAAAACCTGTGTACTGAAATACCTGATTTTCTTTTCTTTGAGGGTATTGTAATGTGTGCAGTGTATGTGCTAAATACGTTGCTTTCTAGTTGGCTCTCCATGTAATGTTGGATTGCAACAGACTGCTCTCTGTCACACCTGATGACTAAACCTGTCTCACCCACGCCATGGGAAAGTACTGGTGCATTGAGCCTTCTTAGAATCAAGCTTTAGGTTGTCCTCAGATTTCAAATCTCCTGTGCACTTTTTTTAATATGGCCTCTAACTCAAGAGATACAAGCACAAATGGATTCCAGGCAACAATTAATCAGATAAGTATTTATTTATTTAACTCAACCTATAGTATTATGCTGGCAATAGTTTTTTTTTTTTTTTTTGGAGTTAAACTTTCATTGAGCAAAAGACTGTCTTTTAAACACTCTTCTCTCTTTTTCAGGTATCTGCACTGAAGCATTCTGGATTTCATTGGCCACGGTAAGAAACTCCCATTTAATTACAGAAAAAAGAATCAGTTAAGAGCTGGCTGCTTTGTTTATCTCCTGATATGTTCAAAGTGAAAATACGGCTGAGGAAACTAGATGCATTTGATTGATGTTGTGCAATTTAAAATAGGATGGAGACACAACTAAAGCAAACATACATTTCGACTGTGTGGTACAGCGTTTACTACCACGATACCAAGAAGTGGGTTAGAACTGGCTGTAAGGTGGGGATGAGGGTTCATCAAAAATTGCAGAATGTCTGCGTGATGGAGGGAAATTTTTTTAAACAATCAAAAATAAACTCCTTTTAAATGGCCCTAGGTGAGCATGCAGTTGCATTTGTGATGCTGTAAATGTTGTCTGGGGAGATCCATGCTTACCAGAGTATGGGCAAGAAGCAAAGCAAAGCCAGGTGATTGGGGAGGATGCACTGTGCTGTGAGGGGAAAAACTTGTACTATAAATCTGGCTGAAATAGGAAGTACTTCAACCTAATTGAGGTGAAGGCTTTAGTCTTGCTGGCATAGCTGTGTCAGGGTGGGATTTATTATAGTTTTGTCATCATTGCTATGCTAGCAAAAGCCCTAGAATGTATGAAGTTAGACCTGGGGGAGAAAAGAAAAGGATTTTTTTCTTGGACAATTCAATTTGCTGATGGAAATGTTGTTAAACTATACCTGCAAACGGCCTTTTTGTAAGTGTAAATTGTCTATGCTTTTATAACTATACCAATACCCTGTTATAAGGGTCTACAAGGACTTGTTGAAAAGAAATCATCTGTACGAAGCTAAAGACAACAAATAATCCTTAGTATAAATTGACTAATTCATACTACTGGACATGCTATATAAAAGGGAAATCCAGTGATACCCCAGGTTTTTTGGGATTGTTTTTGGTTGGGTTTGGGGTTTTTTAGCCATTCCTCTCGACATGCGGTCATTTTTCTCCTAAACTTCAAGCTAGGGAAAATTCAAGACAGCATCATGCAGATGTTTTTACCTCCTTGGGCATTTATTACCTCTGAGGAACTAGGCAGTATTGGTGGGGCTCGAGCCAGTGAGTCCCAGAAAGCCTCGCTTGTGGACCGTGAGAAGCACGGCTTTCTTGGGCAGCGCTGAGGGAGCCTCTCTTTGAAGACTCCCTCCCACATATGTATACTGGGCTTGAAGCCAAGCCTCTCTTCTGTAAAGAAACCTTGCTAAAATTTCTCATTTCATGCCCCTTTATGGAGAGAGAGGGAGTGTGAGGGGGAGAGAGAAGGAGGTACGTGCCAAGAGTATTGAGAGAGCAGAGCAGAGTAGACTCTTCATTTTGTGTGTTTGGGGACAGCGGGGCAGCAAGGAAGGAGAAGGTTTTATATTAATTAGTACCATATTTGCCATCTCTTCCTCCCACCTCGAAAGTGATAAATTGTACTCCTTCTCCTCTCTAAACCACATTTTTTTTAGACAACAGTTTTTGTTTGAGCCCTTTGAACTAGCAGAGACACTTGAAATAAATGCACTTGTAAATGTGCCTCCTGCCAGCCTCCGTCTAGTCTGCATATGGACACTTAAAAGAGTTGAAGAATATGTCTTACATATCTTAGAAAAATGCTAAGTTCACAGTGGTGGCACCTGAAATGGCTTTATTCTTGCCTCCCTCTTAGAGCACAGTGGAATTGTTAGTGTATTATTTGATAAACAATCACCAATTAGTTGTTCCAATCCTCACTAATTCAGCAACTGCTCTCCAGGGCCTCCAGGCAGCTTGCATGCCAGTTCATGTGCTCGCCCCAGGTAGCTCTGAACTGAAGGAGTTTCCTTAATTGCTTTTGCTGTTATGTCTGTTTTAAAGGTTTTACTGCTCCTGTTGATGAGCTGGCTGGTGTATTACAAATGCGTGTTTGCTGTCTTACCTTTCCCCAGCGTGCTGTTAACAACACAAGTGACATAAACCATAATGCTGCCTGGTGGGTAGAAACACCCACTTCGTGCACCAAATGGAGGGTGGTCTTGCTGATTGGAGGCTGACAGGTGTGATTCTGCTTCACTTCCTCCGTCTTTTATAGGCTTGGGTATTTCTGGGTGTCTCCATGGACAGCCCTGCTGCCACTGCTGAGCACCTAGATCACAGATAAATCAGATATCAGTTAACCTGCTGATCACAGAATGGTGCAGGACTGGAAGATGAATTAGTTACCCTTGATGTTAAAGATTCTCCCAAATTCTAATGAGCAACAAGCTGTGGATGGGAGAAGTGTCTCTCTGCTAACACTTGTTCCTTATTCTTTTGTCTTACAGGTGCCTGTTACTGACTACAAAATCTGCTGCTGAAGCAACTTCTAGAGGTGGTGGAAGACCTACGGTTGTGGATCCTTTGCACATATAATTGTTATTGTGTGTGTCTATTTGACCATGGTAGGATATTTAAAGGATCATAGAAACAAGTTTTGTATCTCCAGTTTCAGTGTCCCTCTAACCATAGATCCTTCCTTTCAAACATATTTTCCCTTGTTTGAGCCTTTAAAAAAAGAAGAAGAAAAAACCCTAAACCTTAAAAAATTGTAACTTCTATGAAAAATATACACTGTTGTCATCTTCTGGGGAAAAGGGGAACTTTACTGTGTCCATTGTTGTTGTAAGTGAAATGTGGTGTACAGCATGCTAAGTAACTGCTCAGTCAAATGTCAGTGTGAATTCAGAAATCCTCAGTAGAGGAAAGAAATAAATATTTTTATTTTCTCTAAAAGCTTCCCTGTAAAATTCTTCTAAAGATTTTCTTCATGAGACAACACAAAAGAAGCATTTGGATGCCCTTTCACTTCTCAGCCTGATGGCAGGCTTGTTGGGACTTTTGGCCCAGTGCTCTGAAGCTATTGTAAGCCTCCACAGAGATGAAGCCCACGTTGTTACCCAGGGATATGCCTCATCTGTGATGAGCAGGAGACTTGAGTATTAGATGTTTCTGTTTTAAGTGACACTTACCCCTTTATCAGTACCTTGAAAGAAACTGCAGGCAACTGATGTGAAACTTTGCTCACAGTATCTGGGCAGAAAGTTGGGCAAAGCTGTTCAGCTAAAGTTGTTCAGCTAAAGACTTGTTGCCTCTCTTCTCCTCTCTTCTCCTCTCTTCTCCTCTCTTCTCCTCTCTTCTCCTCTCTTCTCCTCTCTTCTCCTCTCTTCTCCTCTCTTCTCCTCTCTTCTCCTCTCTTCTCCTCTCTTCTCCTCTCTTCTCCTCTCTTCTCCTCTCTTCTCCTCTCTTCTCCTCTCTTCTCCTCTCTTCTCCTCTCTTCTCCTCTCCTCTCCTCTCCTCTCCTCTCCTCTCCTCTCCTCTCCTCTCCTCTCCTCTCCTCTCCTCTCCTCTCCTCTCCTCTCCTCTCCTCTCCTCTCCTCTCCTCTCCTCTCCTCTCTTTTGAGGTATGTAATTTTTTTCACATTACACAGTCTGTACTTCAGCATTTTTAGTCTGATTTGTACAATTTTTTTTAAGTCTTAATTTTTAAACATACTTGCTTTTCTTTCCGTTCTCCAAATGGGTTCTTTGGCCTCTACTTACATAATCCTCCAGACTTGTGTTAAAGATTGTATAGAAAAGCTGATACCACAGCATAGTATTTGCAGTATGGTGCATCTGTAACCAGACTAAATAGCAGGCATTATTCACAAGGAGGTGAGGTTATATTTGCTGCTGCTAAGCTCTTAGCTGTTCAGTTTTAACACTGGATGCCTGGGTTTCTTTTTCTGGAGTGCCTGTTTACTCTTGTATATTTTTATAGAGTGAAAGGGTGGTGGGGAGAATGAGGGTGTTATGTGCAGTAAAGTTATAAATAACATTGGCTCTCAGGTTATTTGCATTATATCTACTTGCCTGAATGCATAAAGTTAAACAAAAAAGTCTTAAAAAAGACCAAAAAAAGGGCAGAACAATGTCATGGGTAAGAGGTCTAAAGGCAATGCTACAGAATGTATTTATTGGGGAATATTCCCTACCTAGCTAATAAGCCAGACAGAAAATTGCTTACTCCTCCCACAGCCTCAAACAGATCAAACAGAATATTAAAGCCTCAAAGATGCTGATGTAAGGAAGAAGGAGGGTTACTCAGCACCCACCACACTAAACTGACAGGCAAATGGGGAGCATGCTGGGAACAGAGCTACAGTCCCAACCCAGCCACAGTGATCCTAGGCTGGATGTCATGATGAAATGCAGCTGTCGTGGAGCAGGGGAAGCACACACGTAGGGTTTTTTGTTGTCTTTTTGCTCTCTGTGCTGTAGACTTGGGGGCAAATAGACAAGAAGTGCCCACTTTGGGGCTGCGTTTCAGTCACTGTGGTGGCATTTGGTTCAATAATGAGACATTGATAACATTGCAGACTCCTGAACAAACGAGGTGTGGGACAGGGATCCAAGGGAGAGTGGGTGCAGTTTCTTCACTGACCTGTGTGGATGCTTACACGGAACAAAGATGCCAAGGTTTAGTCTTGCAGTGCTGAAACTGGAAAGGAGGCAGACTCTTAATTTCAGGCAAGGCAAGACTGAACCCTGAGGAAGCAATGCTGTCATTCTGAGGGCTGTCTGAAATTTCAGAATATGTCTATGCCTGTGAGTTTTTCAGTGCTGGAATTTAATTTCTAAAGTGTAATAACACCAGTGCATCCTTGTAATTTTATTGCATTTTTTATTACGGATATTATTTACAATAATCCTGCTGTCATATTGGCCTCTGCTATGGTTTCAGCAGTCTCTGTCTCTCCATCTAAGATGATGAAAGTGAAGTTGGACCACATCATACACGCTATGTTTTCTTTCTTCCTTTGGTTTCTTTTCCCAAAATGCTGGTTGAGTCAGTGGAAGTCTTCTGGCTTATTCTTTCCTAGTGTTCATCCTCAAAGGTACACAGCATCCAGCTGACCTTTTCTTGGAGCAGAAGGATTAAAAAAACATCCTTGATAGAGCTGCTTCCTTGATGCAGCAGAGATCATGGAAGACATTGTGTCCTACTAATTTTTCCTGTCCTTCCTGGTTTGCTTATTTGTGTCCCATATCAAAATCTTGAATTCCTGCATGGCAGATGAGCCTTTGAAGCTGAGAATTCAAAATCTGGAGGGCTTTGAGGCAAGAAGAACCCTTGACAGGCTTCTGGAATAGCAGGGCATGTTCTGGTTTCCAGAAGTCATACAGAAACACCCATGAATCTGCATGGGTGCCTGGCAAATCTGCAAAGGAGAGTGGTGCAATCTTGAAGATAGCAAAGCACTGTGAGCAGAAACGGTGTGGCTGAGGGCTGGGATTCAAGCACGAACTGCTGAGTGCTCCATCAGCAAACCTCTTCTAGACCAATTGGTCCCATATGCCAGAGGACTTTGATTTGTGGCTGGGTTTCCCAGTGATTTGAGGCTTGTGTCTCCTATAAATTCTACTGGAAACAGAGCTTCGGCTGTGAATCAGTTACAGGCATAGTTAGTTAATTCAGTGATATATTTAAGTAACACTTTACATCTGGACTTGGCAACCAACTTGAAATACTCATTTAAAAACAATAGTAAAGTAGCAGAGAGGCATGATGTAGTTCAGTGGGTTTTTTTTTTTTTTTTTGTTTTGGTTTTTTTTTCAGTGACCGCCAACATTTCAGTGATCTTCTAGCATGAAGGATGTATCAGAAAAGTAATGAGTAATTGGAAACAAAATGCTGTGAGTGACAGAACTCTGGACAAAAACACTGTAAAAACTCCAATGTCATGGAGTAACAGACAAAATACTGTTATGAATAAAAGCTGGGGAGGAGAGGAAAAGCAGAGGGTTAGGCTAATCTGTAGGGGTAGAAAGAGACCAAAGTTGGGATTTGGACATCTGCAAATTAACAAAGATTTCTGTTGTTAACCTATTTATTGAGAGAGATCTGGAGCCACCATGTCGGAAAATCTGTGTGGAAATACTTACATAGTCTGTTCAGGAGAAACAAGAACTATTAATTCTAAAGTTTTCCACCAAGTGGGCAGAACAGTGCTGGATAAAGATCAGTGGTGAATCAAGAAAGACTAAGTGTGAACAGTCAGTCCTGACAGATTCAGAAGAGATGGGCATGAGAGATCAGTGGGGATCCTTGCTCAAATTACAACAGTCAAAACCCAACTGTGATATTGGGTTGCAGATCATTCAAGGCTCCTAAGAAGTTGAGTAACTGAGAGGATATTGTACAGCCTTTTGCGTAAAGCTGTGCCTGTGGTCTCAGCTAGAACACAGTGCACAATTTTGGCCTCCCGGGCTCAAAAAGGATGTGACTGAGATAGGGGAATTGGAAAAAGATTGAACAAGAACATTCAAGAGGCTGAGAAAGCTCCTGCCAGAAGAAGGACCAAAAATTTAGCCCTAGGAGATAGAGGAGAAATGATACAAGTATGGAGGATACTGCTTATGTTGGAGGTGAGAGGTCAGGAACTTAGTCTCTTCTCATCCCATAGCATAGGCCCACAGGGATTTGGGATGAAACCCTGCAGTGGTTCAAAAAGATAGTAATTATGACTAATTTGGGAGGTGATAATAACAGTTCAGTCTTAATGTCATGAACTCAACTTTAAGATTTTAAGAGGGGTAAAGGATAGGTGACAGCTGTAGTCCTACAGAAGCCTAACTCCCAACAAATGTGCCTTTTCAGAGGGTTTGTTACTTAGTTTCTTCATGCTCCAGTTTTAAAACTGTTATTTGAATTTTTTGTGATTAATTCCTCTTCTGAAATCCTGTTTACATTCTATAAGGGAAGTTAATAATACAGTGTACTGTGCTCATTTAAAAAAAAAAAAAGCCTTTGATAGAGATGTCTAGTGCTTGTGCTGATACAGTGTAATTCAGCTAACTGTGCAACTTTAAAATCTCTTTTATAACATATAGTATCTCATTAGTCTAGTTTGCATGCTTTGGAAAAAAACAGTGGCCTAAAGCCACTTACTCAGGTGTACATTAAACAAATGTGTGTGTGTATGGGTGTGTGCAGGCAGAAATGAATTTATAGTGAAGTGTGATGGGGATTGCTCAATAGGATGCAAACAAGAATAACATGGTATGATTTTTTTTCTAGTGGCTTTCATGACTTCCTTTTTTCAGGGTTGTACACAGATGGGTCTTTCACAGTAGGTCCTAGTTCACTTCACAGTGTCAGAAAGTTGACTTTTGCTTTGAGAGATTGTTCCTTGAAGCAGAGGCATAATTTTTAACTTCCTTTCACTTTCCCAAATACTCTTTCCCAGATGCATTTCCCAAATGCTGCTCGGGATCCACACACTCCTTGTGCCATAGCTGTGTATGAGTTAAATTTTCCTGAAGGCATGATGCAGCTTTAAAGTAACGTGTCTCTTGATGATAAAATTACTGGTGAGCATAGAATTCATGGCCTAAGATATTTTTTGCACTTCTTGGAGCACAGAAATTAATCTAAACATCCATCTGCCTGTTGTATTGATTCGAAGCATATGGAGACATTGAACAGCTGATCTCCAAAACGATCTGTTATACAAAGCCATCCCTTTGTTTAGCTTGCCCTGAACAACTCTCAAGGAATTAGGTATTTTTTGAAAATAAGATGAACAAATATTCTGGAGCCTGAGTCTTCCCTCTGACAGCAAGATTTTTCTTTTTTTTTTTGTTGTTGTTTTTTTCTTAAAGAAACATGAATAAATTGGTTAGAATTTTTAATGTAAATATTGTTAAGGACTCTATCAGGCTTATAAAGACAGAAGTTATTTTATTTTAGAATGGTATATTTTTCCAGATAGAGATCAAGTAATAAATTACTAATTCTTCCCCTTTCTCCATTTTATTACAGCTTTCATTTCTAGGTGGCTGGAATGATTAATGGGATGTGCTGGGCTAATGCCTTGTGTTTGGGTACACAAATGATAGAAGCAGCTTCCTGAAAAGCTTTTAGTGTTGGTGAAGATTGGAAGATATTTTGAAGGCAGTGGATTGGCCATGGCACTTCCCCTTCCCTCAATTTAGCCATAAATCAATTGTGAATGATTCTCCCACAGTAATTTTTCATACAGTTTGAACCTGGGTAATGAACATCCCTGTCCTGGAGTGAAATTGTGATTTTTCTAGATCTTGTTGAAGACATGATCAAGATTTATGAAGGGTGGCGATATAAACCCATTACATTTGCCTCTCTCTCATTTGCTTCTCCACCTCATTCCTTCCTTTTCCTTCCTTCCTTCCTTCCTTCCTTCCTTCCTTCCTTCCTTCCTTCCTTCCTTCCTTCCTTCCTTCCTTCCTTCCTTCCTTCCTTCCTTCCTTCCTTCCTTCCTTCCTTCCTTCCTTCCTTCCTTCCTTCCTTCCTTCCTTCCTTCCTTCCTTCCTTCCTTCCTTCCTTCCTTCCTTCCTTCCTTCCTTCCTTCCTTCCTTCCTTCCTTCCTTCCTTCCTTCCTTCCTTCCTTCCTTCCTTCCTTCCTTCCTTCCTTCCTTCCTTCCTTCCTTCCTTCCTTCCTTCCTTCCTTCCTTCCTTCCTTCCTTCCTTCCTTCCTTCCTTCCTTCCTTCCTTCCTTCCTTCCTTCCTTCCTTCCTTCCTTCCTTCCTTCCTTCCTTCCTTCCTTCCTTCCTTCCTTCCTTCCTTCCTTCCTTCCTTCCTTCCTTCCTTCCTTCCTTCCTTCCTTCCTTCCTTCCTTCCTTCCTTCCTTCCTTCCTTCCTTCCTTCCTTCCTTCCTTCCTTCCTTCCTTCCTTCCTTCCTTCCTTCCTTCCTTCCTTCCTTCCTTCCTTCCTTCCTTCCTTCCTTCCTTCCTTCCTTCCTTCCTTCCTTCCTTCCTTCCTTCCTTCCTTCCTTCCTTCCTTCCTTCCTTCCTTCCTTCTTCCCCTCCTCCCTTCCTTCCTCTCTTCTTCCCCTCCTCCCTTCCTTCCTCCCTCCCTCCCTTCCTCTCTTTTTCTCCTCCTCCCTTCCTTCCTTCCCTACATCTGCCAACCCAAGGAGCTTTAAAATGTCCATTAGAGCACAGCTGTTGCATAGCAGTGGCTCTTACTGCATGAACAGTCATTTATCTGTGACAGATAGAGGAAACAGCAATAACCTAGATGGATATAAGATGGTTCAGATCAAGTAACAGAAGGATGTGAGCAACTTCCTCAGTTCTGAACTCTTTTTTCCCTGTGAATCTACTGCATTCTCTTTTAATGTTGCTTGATATAAAAGTACAGTTCTGCTTAAAAAGGAACCTTGCAGAAATTACGCTGTCTCTTCCTCACTTTCTGTTTCAAATGCTCAAAAAAGTTTGAAAGCAAAAAGATGCTTTTTTATTTGTTTGTTTTCCTGACAGTCCCCAAATCTGCTCTGAACTCTGAAGCTCAAGGTATAGTAATTTCTTTCTTGTCTCCTTCTCCCTCTCCATCTTTGCCATTTACTGATTTGAATGTACCAGCACTGAGCAGCCTCACTAATGCCTTGCTAATGGTGCCCTTTGCACCAGCATGGCAAACCTACGTGATAATCACATTGGAATACTGCATTTATGTACTGTGGAATAATCTGCAATATTATGTTTCTGTGTTGCTTGGTTGGTAGCTGTAATGTTAAGTTGCAGTTTATTAATCATGGATTAGAGGTCCTTTCCTTGAGAAGGACCAGCTAGGTCTCTCAGAGGCATTTGGCAAGTCGTATGTCAATAAGCACTTTTGTTTTTCAGCCAAGGATAAATACACACACATGCAAACTCATTTGGCTGCAATCTGCCTGATACTAAGTTGCAGGTTGTATCTGGCCCTTGGTCCAGGAATTCCTTGTTCCTGTATTAGACAGTGTCTAATAGTAGTTAAAAGAGAGAATTTTTAGAAATCATTTTGCAAGTGACTCTGGAGAGACAATGAATGTAAATCCTTGCAGACTCACAAAGACTGCAGTCGGAATACTGAGTGAAACTCAAAGTGCTACATAGCGGTTCCTCCCTCATCACAGGCTTCAAAGATTTAGTATTCAAAAGAATGTGGGAAATTGGGTCATTTCTGTACAGTTTAGAAGAGATCTGAGGTTACCAACTTTCTTGCTTTAGTTGTGTAGAAACTCTGAGTCTGGATTAGCAGGAATCCTGAACAGGATTTTCCTCTGCATTTAACATGAAAATCTAATAAATGTCATTTAACTCAGCGAGTGAAATTCTGTCACCATTGTAATGGATGTCAAAATTTCCACTGGCTTTTGTGGGAATAGGATATCACCCTATAAGCATAAAACCAAAGTAAAATCTCTAGGTTTTTGATGCAGTTATTTCTGTCAGGACACACTTGTAAGACTTTTTGAGTGTTGTTTTAAGAAAAGCAATTTAGCTTACTTACTCAGATGTAGTTTTTCTGCCTTTTAGAAATGGCTAAAAGTTACTTTTCATGAAGAGTGTAATTTAGAGTGACACCTTAAAAGATCTGAAGGTAACAAGGAGGTGGTGTTAATTACCGTGAAAGAAAAACATATTCACTATCCTTCCTTCAAGAAGTTTGGATTTCTGTAACTTGTCCCCCCTGCCCTTGTTTTTGGTGAGCGTTTATGTGACAATTTTATAGTCCCTGAATAGTTTTCGGAGTTTATGGGGTAGTATTTTGTAACTGCATTCTGTAAGCAGTGGTGTCTTTTGGAATGGGCATGAAATGTTATAGTAGAGATTTCAAAATGACAGGGTCTTGGCATAGGTTTCTGTAGGGAGGAAAGATGACTTTGGACTGCTTTAGAGTATGTCTTATGTCAGGGATGGCCCCAGAACTGCCGGGCTTTGTAGGCTGATGGGTCTGTTTCATCAGGTGGGAATTAGTAAATGTAAGAAGCGTCAGAAACAGGCTCAGTGTGAAAGTCCAGGTAGTATCTCCAGCACAAGGAAGTAGCAGATGTCTCAGTGAGCTTATGGAGATAAAATTTTGTTATACTTTCTTAGATTTGGGACCTTCCAAGTCCAATAATAGAGGGGGGCTGAGGAGGGGAAGCAACATCTGGTTTCTCTTTCTCTGTGACAAGACTCTGAAAGAAGGCTTCCTTTATCTATTTTTTCACAACACCTGTGATTGCCCTGCTAGAAAACTAGAACAACCTGACACTATTTTTACACAGAGCACGAAAGTAGTTAATATGTAAGTTGTATGCAAGAAGATCTGACTGGGAGGAAGCTGAAGGAAAAGCAGGAAGTTAAAGAGGGTGTAAGATAAAAGGGATACATGGCTTTTTACTATATTTTATTCTTAATTACTTTTTCAGATACTTCTCCCTTTCAGCATCTCAACATGCTAGCTAAATCTATTTTACCCTGTGTGCATGCCCACTAAGTTTGATGTACATTTCTTTTCTATATACACCTGTTTCTCCAAACAACCCCAGGCCAGCATTTTGTGTTAGTGTAGAATTTGCCCAAGAAAATAAAGTAAGCTTTGGCAAAGAAAAAATAGGAATTTAATGGTGTAATAGCAGTGTAAGTTTAAAGGCATAAATTGATGGTTCACATAAAGATTATAAGACATTTTGGTTGCAGGCTGTTAGCCATGCTACCACTACATTAGAGAAGCCTAGCTTGCAGTTGTCAGCATTCCAGAGTTTCACCCACTAAGTCATTAATTTTTTCTCATGTCTGGAAGATTTAGCATGCCACTGTAGTTTCTTGCATACTCATTTTATTTTGTTAAAAAAAAAAATGTATCTCCAATGGGTTCTGATAATAGAATTCCCAAATACATGAGACACTATTTCTTCTGTTGAATGCCAAAATCAATTATAGTTTTGTTTGTATGTTCAGATGGTTTAAAGGCAAAAATTGCATGCAGATTTGAAAGCCCAATGAAAAATCAAAGTGAAAAATATCATAAATTGAAAAAGACAGGCACCTTGTTTTCTGTGCATGTCTGAAACTGAACATAAAAGAAAGTATTGCTGATTATCATATGGAAAGATGGACCCTGCTGTATTATCTCATAAAATATATTTTTCCAGTTTCCGGGAGGAACAGACTAAGAGTTTAGAACACCTCAGATAGACTTCTTAGAGGTTGGCTTGAAGTTACTGAACATGTGGTGTTTTGGGTAAACAGAGAGCCACTAAAAAGATATTTGAAATCTTTTAGAATATATACGCCAATCAAATTCCCACTGGGATCTGACACTGTTGCATGGAGTTAGATCATGTAACCACTGCTAAACCAGATCTAAAAAAGGAAGCAACTAGCCAGAGCTAATTCTCTGGGTTCCTTCTACAGTCAAGGAGTTAAGGAGGTAAATTCATTGCACTTAATTTAGAAGCCTGGGTTGGAATTAAATGAATCTTCAGCTGCCTGAAGATTCTGATTATGATGGGAATTAGCTGGCTAGCCTAGGATATATTCTCGAACTCTGAAATAAAGTGAGTTAGGTGAGATGAATCCTCTCCCAAAGATATTACTTTCCTGCAGTATGGTCTGGGTGGAATTGTAGTCAAGGCAGCATTTGTGATGATTGACAATTGTGACCCAGTGTGAACTGCGAAGAAAAATCTTCAGGAAAAGTGGGAAAAATACAAGAGAGGGAATAGATTCTGATGGTTTTGCAGGGAGCCATGCTGGAGAAGTTTGTGTGTTGGAACTGCCAGACAGCAATTAAGCCCAGCAGCATGGGCTGTTTGTTGTCAAGACGGGAGCATATGAGTTGAGTACTCCCTGTTCTAGAGGGAGTTCATGGGCCGGCTGTTTTGCTTTTGTTGAAAAAAAGTCCCAAGATGAAGAAAATACCCAGAGTTTGAGCTTTCCTTTCTCCTTTGTGATCGTTTCTAAGGGTTTGGAAGAGCTGGGATTCCACTCAAGGTGGTTTAAGGGCAGGCTGATCTGTGCTATAAGGCTGCATTGGCAGCAGTGGCTGACATTAGTCCTGTTAAAGAAGTGTTCTCACCAACTACAGTGGCAGAAGATTTAGGCCTGTATTGAAGTAGACAGAAATTAAGACAACAGTAATGGATGTTCTGTTTTGCAGAGTGTTCAGGAAGACATGATTTGGGGAGGAGAAGGAAACCCAAAATATTATCAATATTTAGCATATCTTGCCCTTTTCCCCCTTCAAAACCAGCTGTTTCTCGTAGTGACCTGCACGTAGGAGTTCTTCAGATAGAGGGATGAATGCTTGTGGGTTTTAAAACCTTCTCTTATCATCAGGCTTACAGAAAACAAATTCTCATTTAAGACAATTCCTATGCTCTGCATCCATACAGGCACAATGGCAATGTATCAAATTAGATTATTTTTCTGTGCCCCTCTCTTTCAAGTCTTCAGAATCTGATGCATATCAGCACTTTGAAGAGGATTTATGAGAGAGGAAGAACCTGAGGAAAAAAATAGTTGATGTGCCTCAGATTATGAAGAGTGTCTAAAAAGTATTTCCATTACGTACATAATGTAAAATATTTTTCCTTTTCATTTATCACCTTCCTTAAAAAAACAATAATCCAATCAGGACTAATAGGGTTTTTTTATGTCACTGGTTTGGCAAGCTAAAACACTGCCTAATTCCTTGTTTCTTTCTGGGATGACTGAGGAAATGGCACAAAGCCAAGCTCAGAAGCAACCGATCTCGGCAAGTGTGTTAGACCCTCTCAGTTGGACTTTGGACTAGAATACAGCAGAGATTACTTTTGTGTTGCTGATGGATGATTTCTTAGTAATAGCTCATAGACAGATTTATTTCTGGCCTGTCTAGAATATTTGACATTGTGAATAACTCATTGCAGCTGATATGGCTTGAAGATCTTGTGAAGATGTAAGCAAATCATATGGATTGTATCCAGCTGCAGTGACTGAACTGTAATGCATAACTACAACTCTTCTGGTATTCTTCTTTGTACAAAGCCTGCAAAATGCTATCCTCACTCCTGTCTTGGTATGAACACTAAGAGAAAATTAACTGTCCCTTAGTACATATAAGCATCTGTCCTTTGCATTCAACTCAGAAAATATGGAAATTCTGACTATTCCTGTAACTAAGCTGAAAACAAACAAACAAACTTCACTGAAAAGCTTTGGACTAAAACCAGACTCTGGCAAAATAAAAGGAGAGAGGAAAAGCTAAGACTTGAAGACTAGATAATGTATAACATCATCAGTTGCCCATGAAACTATTCCAAATGCCAGGTACTCTTCAAATAGGGTCTTCACTTTTTTCCCTTAGATTATGGATGATCAAGTAGTGGTGACTTCCAAAATGTTTCCTCCCTCCTCTTAGCAGATGGTCCGTGGACCAATATATTTTGATAGTGCTCCAACATATCTTAGCTCAGGTTATATTCTGTTTTCAAATTGAAAATCTGGTCTCCAGAATGTCAAACTACCTTTTTAAGTTCTCTGAGTAAAGGTTGGTCATCACTATTATGGTTTGCTCACCTTCTTGGTTTCTCTTAAGTGTGGGATTATGTGGTAAATCAAGCTAAGGGGAGGAGTCTTTTGTTCTTTTCATTCTTTCATTTCCATAAGGGGAGGAATCTTTCATTCTTTTTGTTACTAAAACCTACCATGGCATTAAGCATTCACCCGTGGGGAGAAATGAATTTGGAGACAAAATACTCAGATGTCCAACTCCTTGTTTCGTAATTGTCTCTTAGAGATCGTGCTTATTATAAATTGTTTTGAAACTGATTTGAATAATCCACCTATCCTTAACAATAATTTGCCTAGGAAGAGGCCAAAGTTGTCCTTAGCCGGGGAATAGTGGAAGAGAGACTCATGAAACTGCAAATGTGGGCTGATATGCAGCTTTATAGTACAGGTGATAGACATTATTTGGGCCAGTGTATTTCCCAGACTCTGGGTGCCATCACTTTGTTATCCCACGTGGGCTATAAGGCTTATTGTCCTGTGCTCATCCTCCTCTTTCCAAACTAGGTGCTTAGCTGCATGCAATTTATTGTCTTCAGAGAAAATATCTAGATAGGTCATAACAATGTTTATAACAGTATCTGGATAGGATAAAATGCCCCAAACATCAAAAAAATTCCTGTTGGCTTCATCAGAACTAAGGTTGCGCGTGAAATTGCAATTTTATCCAATGGATCACTGTTTCTCCATTCCTTCCTAACATTTCAGAAGATTATATACTCCAAGGAACTTTTTTTTACCTGTTGCCTAAATGCATTTTTCACAGTAAAGATCAGAAGATCACGTAAAGGTGTGGTTGTAGTTTACAATGACAATTTAATAGTGCTATCATTCATATTATATTTCCTTGCCACACCCTTATGGCATGGAGCGATGCTATCAAAGCATTACAGATTCAACTAAGCAAACATTTTGAATGCATTTGGGTAATTTTAAAAGCTAACTGCATGGTTATACTGTAAATCCTAAGTGAGTCTGAGCCTGAAACCCTTGCCTGAGATTAATGAAAGGGGCTTGCCTTCCTCCCTCCCCTCGGCCCAGTTTTGGCCCCTGTAGTTTAGTGTTTGGTCTGGTATAAAAAGGCAAATGTTGAAGAGCATGAAAAACCAATAAACTAGGTTATATTAATTCTAAACTGTAATGGAATGAAAGCAAACAAGGGATGGTTCAAAATTGTGTTGATTTTGTGAATGAGTTTAACTGGAAGGTAGCTTATTTTTTTACCCTTCTGGCATGATTTGCTGTAAAAAAAGAAGGTATTTACTAGGGGACTAAAATGAGATGTCCCTCACGTAGCAGTGTAGCAGCTATATTTTTTTTCACTCTTGCATGATCTTTGCCCTACATTGTTCCTCTTGTTGAAACACAGATTTCCCAGGAGCAATGTGCGAAGTTTCCCTCCTCTTGCACAAAACCTAAGCCTTTTTTCAATAATCTTGAGGTTTTACCCACTGATATATAAGGAATGATTTCTATTACCACCAAATCCTCGAAGAGAACCATTGTGAAAAACTTCAAAGCCCAGGGTGAGCTTTTCAAAGGTATGTGCTTTTATAGGGAGTTGGATTCATATCATCTCATGATGCGTCTTTGAAACTGTCCCCCATATGATTAAGACCATGTGTGAGACTGTGTGCCTAATTTGTGAGTAGTCATAATGATGGTACAGTAATAGGCATGCAACTGAGCCTGCGTTTTGTTCATAACTCCAAGTGCCTTTAGCTGAATTTTCAAAGAGGCTGAATTCTCACATCTCCTACTACTTCAGTGGAGCTGTAGGTGCTCCGGGACTGAAAATCAAGCTACTGACATACTGAAAAATTAAAGCTGAGGTATGAATGAGTCAATCAAATATCTACTGTTCATTCGTAAGTCAGACTTACGAACTGAGTCTTTCTGAATTTAATGGAGGCTGCTGCCTTCGTCTTTCAGAAGACTTTCAGTTCAAGAATTCCCTCTTTTTGTCACCTCACCACCCAAACTTTAGCCTTACATAAGTGGTATTTTCTATTCACAGGCCACTGCCCCATTTTATTTATTGGTTTGGGTATCTGGTAACTACAGAGCTTGGTTGATGTGCTGGTTTTTTATCTTCATACTGTATATCTGCATGCAACACTTTTGATTTAGAGGTTTTTTTTGGATATTCTGTTGACCGAGCCATGATCAATCGCATCCTCAAGGCTGATATTCACTTTTAATACATAGAAACGAAAAAGAATAAAACTTTGTATCATATATTGTGAATATTCATACATGTTCACACTTATGCATATGAATAACTCCATTAACTTATTTACCATACGGGCATGTATGGTTAAACAGGTATTTTCATGCTTGCAGGGAAAGGCATTTTCTTTGGGTTTTTTTTCTCCAGTTGCAACCTTTATAAATCATGTTATACTTCAAAAACATCATGATGTTGGCTGAAAAAAAATGGGGCTTTAAAAAAAATGTGCATTCTTTTTACTTGCCTTCTGGTTTTTGATCTTTTATCTTCAGCTTGGAGATGTTTTCAAAATTCCTGTTTTCAACAATGAAGGCTAAGAGCATCTGGGTTTTTATTTTAAAGGAAAAATGAAATCCTTACATAAACATATCATTGAAAGAGCTGGGCTTTAAAAAACCCACCAAATCAAAAGACACGAAATATAATTATGAACCAGAGGTAGAGGAGCCTCAGAGAGTGTGACCTATAAACATAAAAGAATATCTTTTTGTCAGTTCAAAGCTTAGAGGCACTGAAGTAAAGACCCTTGAAAGCATGTGAGTTTTTGAGACAATGGAGTTCTAGGAGTCTCTCTCTGCCTTGCAATGCTTAATTTAGGCCCACTATCGAACAAGTTTGAACTTCACTTGGCCAAGAACTTAATGTCTGGATTCTTGCAGGCACTTAGGGGTTATTGATGAGTAGGTGGAAGAATTTTGTGTTGCTTGGTTATATATGTTGGCATTTTTCACTGCAATAGCTGTAGCTGTTTGCAACGCTGTCTGTAACCACCTCACTCGAGGATGAATTTTCCTGCACTGCCATTGCCTTTGATTGTTGTAAAGCACCCATCGACTGTGAAGAAAACAGCAGTGCTTAAGCGTAGTCTATTCAAGTATATTCAAAATACGTTATTTTTAGCATTATTGTTAATATTAAATGTTCCACCAACCAGCTGGAATTATACAAATCCTAGCACATGCGTTCCTCACTAATCTGCACTCTTGGATGTACTCTTTACATTCATTTCATTTTATGAATGTCTTTCCAGCATACTTCTCTACAATAGGAGATTGAAAAGCCTGCAATTTTCTTCTCGCCTGATTCTCCCATTGGGTGTTGTTAGTATTCGAAAAAAGAAATTGATGTCTTTTTTTTTTTTCAGTCCAGATTGAGGAAAAAATCGACCTGCCAGCACAGATGAGTGGGGAGAAAAGGGAAGGCTCACAAACTGCAAAATCTGAGTTCTTTAAGTGGTTCTTTGGTGACTCACTGTTTGCAGTGGAGACACAATTAGGGTAGTCTTGGAAGGAGCTCTGAAAGTCTGAGAAATTTTTCAATAATTTGACTTCAAGCCAAAAGGCTCATAACCTCTCTCACCTTCACTGGTGTAATCACCAAAATATCATGTGTTTTGGGACAATTTCTAGATGGGAAGGAAAGGAAGAAGTGATGGGTCTGCAGTGTTGGTCTGTTTTATATGTGCCGTGTTTGTGGATCAGGAGTACATGGCCATGGCCTTTGCCATCCTCATCATCCCAGCCTCCGTGCTGTAGAGATAATGCACAGCCTCTGTTACACATTTCTCCTTCCTGCCTGGGGCACTTGGCCTGTTTTAGGAAGCTTGTGTGTGTGTGTGTCCTGGTCCTCATGTGCCTTTGCATCCCTGTTGATCTGTGGCCTTCAGTGACTTCTGGCGTCGTCATAAGCACAGCTGTCGGAAAGGTTTCTGTGGGGCCCCGGTCCACCTGCTGCTGGAACAGTTATCAGTTCCCAGCACTCTAGCAGACTTCCTGGGGAGCTGAAGGATTTGTCCCAGAGGTGAGCAGCCTTGTTCCCTGGTTTGAATTCCCATGGTTAAATGGTGTCCTAAATCTGTTATATCTTCACCTTGTAAGTTGTCTGTTTTAAAGCTTTCTTAGAAAACTCATTCAATTTAAAAAACTTATTTACACCTCTAGTTCACCTTGTCTTCCTATAAAGGTCTTTTCAAACCTGGTAACTTCAATAATTTGTTGTGTCTCTGCGTTTTTGCTGAACTTGTGATTTCCAAATTGAATTGGTACAAGGTTTATTTGCTGCTGCTGTTTTAGTTTTCCGCAATGGAAGATAAAACACACGGCAAGATAGGATTTTTCAAGTGTTTTTCTGACTAAAATAATAAACCAGCTCCAATTGCTCCTAATCAAAAGCTGGTGTTGCACTTCATATTAGCCCTTCTGGGGCTAACATTAGGCCACCCTGTGTGCTTGCAGACTGCCTAGCACCTCTGGGTCCTACACATGAATTCTGATGGATACTGGGATTTTTCATTGCAAGACTCTTAACTTGCCTGAGGTCATGTCTTTTGTTAAGCAAGAAGGGACATTTAGAGTTGTCACTGTGCACAAGAGGTTTCTCACTTCTCTAAAAAAAACCAAACTTGCAGTTTTGGTGGCTTAGACACACAGTCTTCCATATTGACCTAGAGCTCCAAGGAGTGATAGGGGTTTATTTCTTAATTGCTTCAGTCAGTTGTGCTTCCCAACTACTAGTTTACGCTACTTGTTTCGATCCATTTAGGACCTGACCCTGATCTGTGATTGCTAACACTGTTTTCTTAAACAAATGGAATCTTCGTTGAGCTACTGTTCAAAGAAGGCAAAAAGGAAGGGAAGATCACTCTGTTAACTAGTTTGAAAACTTCCCTAAAACGGACCTTTATTTTGCTAGTTCAGTATTTATCAGTCTTTTGTAAATTATGTATGGGCTCAGTCTTACCTATTTCAAATGAGATTGTTTGAGACTTACTGATAAGTTGACAAGAGCACATCTGAATGCTGATTTTAAGTATTCTGGCACTGGAACTATTTCCTCTGGTGCAATGGTTAACTATAACTGTTAACCCCATAGGCTAATGATATAGTACCATGATTGCTTTACAACCACAGCTAATTTTTTTATTCATTCCTTCTACCCAGGAGTTTGCATTGTAAAACAATCTGTCCTCTTAATTTGATATGGTTCCTGGTTTCCTAATGTTTTGATAAAGTTGAAAAATGTTGTTCAGAATTATGGGTGTCCACATGACCTCTGTTTCATACTGAATAGCTCTTGATTTAAGTGATGTTGCTCTGAATAGCTTTCAGACTTTCCTAGACCCAGAGTTTAACTAATTGTGCCATAATTAAGAGTATCATATGAGCATAATTAGGTGTATCAAACTCCAAATGAGTCGTGTGAAAAAAAAAGGTGTATCGGATGATTTCTGAACTATAGGAACTTAAGCATTTCAAACATAGTAAAGTGAATGAAAGAATGGCAATTGAGTTTAGACAGATTTCTAAAACACTTCTGTCTCCCTTAGTTCAGTCTTCTGCTTTGGATCCTTCATCATGGGAAATAAGTAATTTTTTGCCTGTATCCATTTAATGGCTGGTACCGTGGACTCCACGTCATTGATTAGAGCTTCTGTGTGGTATTGCTGTGCAAATGATAAATACCTCACACAAGGCGTGGGCAAGATGTATTTGGAATAGTGTAAAACTGGCAGCAGTACCTCTTTGCTGGCACTGATGTAATATTATACATTGTTTTTCACAAAGACACCTTCTGATAGCTGTATTAAATAATTTTAATAGACAACTCAAAAATCTGCAAGATTAATACTTTAGCATTTACTGATCAGGGCTTTAACTTCTCACTCAACTGGTACCAGATTTCTGTTTTCTCTGGGTGCATTCCAGTGGTAGTGATTTCCTCTGCGGGGTTTATATCATCCTTGTCGTAAGGTAAATGCTGAGTGGCCAAAAGCATACACTTTTCAAAACAGGAGTACAGCTTGTCCAGCATAAGGCAAGATTCAGCAAGATTCCTGCCTGGTGTAATCCTTCTATATGGAGAAAATTTCTCCATGCAGGAAAAGCTTTTTTTGTAAGAATCTCCTACAGAATATAAATTTGTTTTATTGAGCAGGTGAAATAGGGGCATAGCTCTTTTAGGAAACTTCCCAATTCAAGGACCTGAGTTGCCACAGGTTAATCATATATGATAAAAGAAGATTTCCTATTGTCTTATTCCATCTGTAATATGTAAGCAGTCTTAAAAAGAAGCAACAGCACACGAGACTCTTTAGAAGTCAAGACAGATTCAGCAAATCTGACAGTAGGACTAGAGAGATGAAATATGTTTCTAAAATATATTTTACTGATGGCGAGAGATTTTCAGACAGTGGGGAGAGGTGGCTAAGAGTAAAATGATGAAAAGAAAAAGAGAGGAGGAAAGAAGGAGATTGAGGAGGCATCCTCTTTGAAACATCCCTCATTTCACTTTGCATAGTGTGCACACATCCCTTTTCCTCATCCTCTTTGCAGTGTCTGAAGAAGAGGAGACTTCCTAAAAAAGAAAGCAATGCCTTCACCCTTACACACAGGCTGCAGCCTATAGGATCTAAGGGGCCGAGTGACCTCTGCACCCCTCTGGCCTGCACACCTTCCCCCGAAGAGCTGGCCCGTGCTCCCAGCCCAGGTCTTGTGCTGGTAGGGAGCTGGAGGGCACTGGGCAACTCAGGGCTCCAGGCCTCTCCACTGTATGCAACTTTTCTAAAGACTTGCTCTTTTCCCACACCATTTTTGTTGCTGCTGTTGTACATAGCCCAAGTATCAAAGGCTTTAGATGCCTTTAAAATGCAATTCAAATACTCTAAAAGAAGGTCTGGTACAGTCATGAATTAGAACTTAAATCCATTTCCATAGACAAGACTCTGGGTAATTACCAATTCGGTTTCAATACGAAGCAAAATGGATGCTAAGACATTTAGAGGCAGTGAAGGAAAGCAATACCATTTTGCCACGGGGTCAAGTAGAAATAAAACTGTTTGCCTCTGTCTTAAGAAATGTTGACAGATTTCAACACCCCTAGGGAAGGGTGGTAGACGATGGATATAGTGCAAAGAAACTTGTCTTAAGCAATAAGTTGGAGCCTACCAAAAAGTGGTTGCCTAGTGATGGTGCTTTGTGACATCCAACAAAATTATGCTGGGAACTTTAGAAGTGAATTGATGCAGTCTCCAAAGAGAGGAGGTTTTCAGTTGCAGGCAGTTTTTTACAATGTGTCCACCTGTGACTGGACTGATGTTTGGAGATGGAGGGCCAACTTCATACCATCAAATACTCATCCAAATCCAGACAGCACCAGAAGAAGCGAATAACTTTGTTTTTAAGTGGATCTACTTTTCTATAGAAGGTTGTTTTGACACTCATGCTTTTGATGGATCCCTGGTCCCTAGCATTTATCATCATCCTTTACCTGTACAATTTATTCTATCTTTTCATTGTCACAGCTGTGCTTGTTGGCACCAGTTTTTATTTAGAAAGTAGGAAAATGGAAGGGTCCATGGCTCAACCCGCTCCTTCTGTTCCTTTATTCCCTCACGTGGAAGCAGAGACAAAATTAAATTGCAGAGCATCAGAATTGCTGAAGAGCAAAGTGCTAAGGCAAGATTATAATTGATACAGAACAAAGTTACCGTATGGTGGAGTGATGTTATGCCAAATATTTTTGCAGCCTTTCTAAAAGTGGGAGCATAACTTTGCAAACAACTAGGAAGTGCTTACAGATTGCCTGATGTGAATTGTTTTCTTCATTTAGCAATTTTTAGGAGAACTCCTAGATTTTAGCAGTTAATTTGATATAATGCAATTGTTGTAAATCATGTAGTTAGCTTGATTTATGTCATTTGTACCAGCAAAAATTTGTTTATAACCCAAGCCCAAAGTGTCCTTCTTAACACCAAAAGTACTTTTCTGACAGCTGCTGCTGTGAAGTAGAATACATACTGCCAGGCAAACAACATTTCAATTGTATTTTTTATTTCTTTATGGGTTGAGGTAGGGAAAAGACTTGAATTATTAATTACAGAATGGTGACATTTTGTGGTAATTTCTCAACAGATCTGGGAATTTCATTTTCAGAAAAAAAGTGCTATTATGTTCAAAAGACATTTTGAGAAATAGAATGGTGTTTTCTCACTAATGTATTTCCAGTAAACATGGAGATTTAATGATTTTCAGAGATCTATAATTGTATGCTGACAGTTCCTTCACTGAGGGAAGACCACTCTACTGAGGAACAATTGTCCCACATGTGGATGATTCAGAATTCCTTTTGCAAGAGATCTTGTGGCTTCTGTGGACATTTATTATGGCATTTTAAAGTATCATGTACCAGTCTTAAGGCAGTGACATTCACTGGATGGTTCTTCTCTCTCAAGTATTTTCTTCCATTGAATCTGTAACAATTTCTCCGGGATCAGTGAAATTACACTGGTATATAACTGCTGTAAGAGGAAAACCAGATTAGATGCATGCAGTTATTTTTACATTATGCCTCTCTATTGTCATCAGCAAAGGCACACTATATCTTTAAATGTTTTAAGTATTTAAAAAAGAGTGTCTGGTTTTTTGATCCAGAATGCTTTGAATAACACATCTAGTAGGTGTTAATTCAAGAATCTCTGAAAACAAGTGTGCGAACAAACAGCTCAGGATTCCTGCTCCCTACTGCACATGTATAGGTCTTTTGAGGGGCTCCAATAGCAACAACGTGCAGTATGCTCCCAGTCACACCTCTCCTTTCCGTATGCACAAAGCTGCCATATGTTTCTTCAGTTTCTCTGTCAGCTTCGCTGTTCTTGTTCCTGTTAACTGCAGAGCCTGGAAGCTAGATGAGATTTGCCTCTGGAGCAGGGCAGAAGTAGTAAATGTGACCCTCTGGGAGGGAAACTCATTATGTGAAAAGGCTGCCCAGTGGCATAAATCAGCCCCCGTGGAGTTTGGGAGGAGTGTTTCACACTCTTGAATCTCTGCCAATGCTGAGAGTCAGTTATAAGCATGTTACATACATGCTCTTCCTAAAGAAATGTTTTGGGATTTTTTCCCCCCAAGATTCCTGTGTCCCTTCCCATTGAATAGACCAAATCCCATTCCACTATACGGACAAACTCAGTAATTTGGTTTCCTGCATTCTTGAGACACTGTCTTCTTGCTGTGCTGCCTCAGTGCTCTTCTCTGGGGAGCTGTCACACAACTCCAGCTAATGCAAGTTAGGAAAGCAAAGTTGCTGGCAGGGCTAGTTCCTAGGGTTGTTACTGTCCCCAAAATCTGACTCTGTCCAAAATCCTGATGATGCAGTTCATTTGGCTCAGGGCAAACACACATTTTGTTATACATAACACAGACATGATTACATTTTCCATTTGGTAAAGTCATAGTGTAGCTCCAAGTCCGCTAAAAATAGAGACATGATTCAAGTTGCAAACAAGATGGAAGGATTTCAAGTGGCTCCATTACACATAGAGCAAGCATAGTGAAATTAATAGGAAAAAGCTGGTTTGGGGGCAAGGGCTGCGTTCCCTTTTTCTTAGTAAATGCGTAGTCGTGAAGCTGTCCAAATCAAGAGTTCCACTGTTGCAAGTAGAAAGAGTCGGATTTACTTAAAATGCAGGCTGTTGCAGGCTTTACCTTCCTGAAATGACAGAGCAAAGAAACAATTTTTCTTAACTCACTGACCCATTTGTTTATCTGCTGAGTTGCCAAATATGCATTTACAACAGATGTTTGCATGCATAGTGTGTCTATCTACTGTATGCTTCTGCATCTTTTCTTAGGAGAGACTGAGGCTGTTTTAATTGCTAGTTTTGCTCTCTCTGTCCCATTACCCATAGCAGCCTCACTGACCTCTGCAAAAGCCAATGTACAATTTAATTGCAGTTATTACTCTTTAGGCTAGGAGCATGTGAATAGGGTGTACTTCTTGTCTCTTGGTGCAAGGGTCCAATATGCCAAACAGCATTTCATGGATAAATAGGAACTGCATCTGTCAGGCCAGGATATCAAAGCCTTTTAAAATGATGCCAACATTAGTTTTACAGGGAGAAATACTGAGGGAGAGACATTGCAGTTTGTTTGACACTTCAAAACAAGGCCTGAAGAAGAACTGTGAGTGGCAAGTCCCAGGCTCATTAAAAGAGAAGAGATGCTCCTTAAAAGACACTCCTGGTTTGTATGGTTAGGATTTAGGGCAATAGACTCTTGGGTTTCTGAAATTACAACTCGCACTTGGGGATCTGTCTGGGCTATTTGTGTGATCTCAGCTGAGTGAGTCATTCTGGGTCCCATACCTCTAAAATGAGGGTATTAGCTATTCCCTAGTCTAGAGGTCTGAGGAGGTTAAATTCAGGTAAATGTCTAGGTCTTGTTATGGATGTGAAGCTAGAATACGGGCTTGGTGGGCTGTTTTTACCAGAAAAAACATAGAATCATAGAATTATTTGGGTTGGAAGGTACCTTAAACCAACCCCCTTGCCATGGACAGGGGCATCTTCAGCTAGATCAGGTATCTCAAAGCCCCATCAAACTTGGCCTTGAACACTTCCAGGGATGGAGCATTCACAACTTCTCTAGGCATGGTTTCAGTGCATTTCTAGACATTCTGTTTCAGTGTCTCACCACCCTCATAATGAACAACTGCTTTCCAATCCAAACATACGCTCAGTTTAAAGCCATCACCGCTTGTCTTACTGCTACATGCCCTTGTAAAAAGTCCCTCTCCAGATCTCTTGTAGGGCCCCTGTAGGTACTGTAAGGTGCTCTAAGGTCTCCCTTGGAGCATTCTCTTCTCCAGGCCGAAATGTAGTTTTTACTTTCTGCATAAGGCTTTGGAAGTTTTAGAATGAACTGGACAGAGATTTGGAATTTTCAGGATGAGAGGACATACCCTCCAGTTATATTGGGGAGATTCAGGTAGACATTAGAAGGAATTTCTTCATGGAAAGAGTTGTTAAACATTGGCATGAAGTGCTCAGGGAGGTGGTAGAGAGTCACCACCCCTGGATGTGTTTAAGAAACAACTGGATGTGGCACTTGGTCTAGTTGTGTGCCATGGTCTGGTTGACTGGTGGTGATCAGTCAAAGGTTGGACTAGATGATCTCAGAGGTCTGCTCCAACCTTAATGATTCTGTGATTTTCTAAGGACTGAGAGGAAGATTTCCTCCTCCTCTCACTGTCTTCAATGTGTTGGTCTCCATTGCTGTTGATATCCCCCTTTAGGAACTGCAGATCCCAGTGAGGGAAATGATAGACTTAAAGTAAAATGCACCTTAGATAAAGTAGCTTGTAAAACACCATATTTTTATAGAGGTAATTATTGTATCCTATGATTAAGAGCAAACATTATGCTCTCTGCATAATAAATATTTTAGTATTGGGTATGTATTTCTATAGTACCAAATATTTGAGTTTTCAGAAAGATAAAGTCCTGTGGTAAGATTTTAATACATCAAAATAATATTCATACATGCTGCTGTTCATAAGCATTCAAGTGCAATCAGTGTGCTTTTAGAGGTGCTATGTATGTTAATTTCTTCACTCAGTTCACAGTAGTTTTGGTGTTGAAAGAAAACAATAAGAAAAGCAAAAATGTAAATATTCCAATGTAGATATCCATAATTTATTTCCTCACTGATGCACATGAATAAAAACTATATGAACAGAAAAAGAAAAAATAAAGCCTGAAAACATAGTGCAGTGTTCTGCAGCACACACAAGGTTTCTCACTGGAACTTTAATGAGGTGTATTGGTTTCTGATTTGTGCCAAGGCTCAGGTTATGACCAAGCCTGACTCCTCGCTGTTCCTGTGGCCCAGCAGTGCCTCACTCTGCCCATGTAATTATCCATTTTTTTCTATCCTATTCATGCTTGTGGCAACTTGGCTCCTGAGAGCCTCTGATCTACCTGGAGTGCAATGCCTTGTTCTTTCAGTCTCACCTGCTTGCACAGAGGATTTCCTGAGTGCTGCTGACACAGCAGACACCACCAGACATCCCAACACACTTGTAAAACACAGACTGGTGTCAAACTATCAATTTGCTCAGAGGATAGACCTAGGTGTTAGTTGGTTGAGCACAAGGACGCCAGCCGGAGAGTGTTACTGTGGGGAGTCACACCAGTTTGAAACTGGACTTAAATGGATGCCAAAAGTTGGTGGTTTGCAGGGCTGCTTTTCCTCATTCTCAAAGAACCTGCAGGGAAGCACTGTCTGTCTGCTCTGCTGCCACAGAGCCTTTGCCTTACTGTGTGCTGCCTTTGGAGTTTGAATTGTTTGTTGACTTACAGGGACATTGCAAAATCCAGGTTAAAACAAACACCAAGTGTTGCTCCATTTGATCTTGTCATTTCCTGTTGCTAGCAGTAGATAATGATGGAATAATTTGTTACTATGTCTGAACTCTGCAGTATTGTGAATTCTCCTAATCTAGTTTGGCCCATAGGTCGTTCATGGGAAAAGAACAAGAAATTTTCCAATAATTCTCTCATTTCTCTTTTAAAGAATGTTGAACCTGGTTCTGTGCTTGAAAGCAATTAGTATTGAGGCTGTTAAGAATAAATTGCTGATACCCTAGAATCCTCTTAATTGCTATGCTGATCAATGACACGCCTGCTTAATTGGGATGATTGGCAGGCAACTAATCTTGTGCAATGCATTTCTATTACTTTAAACAATATATTAATGGCCTACCTCTGTTTAAATGACACATCTCCTGTTGTCTTCTGCTGCTGTAAGCTTTTCATAAGAGCTATAGAGAGAGAGATGGAAGCTTGAGAGGAGAGATGTCCTACTTATGCACTCCCCTGCTTTCTTGCTGTTGTTCTCCCACTTCTACATCACTCAACTTTATCCCGAATATTTAATACAAAATTATTGCACATACTTTAAACACAATTCATAAACCACAGTGAAGTATTTTCCCTCATCCCTGATACCCAGAAGAACCACTTAATTGGTTATTTTCTGTTTACACTGGGTTCTTTGTGCTAACCGGGGTGTGCTGTTACATGTAGCTTCTCACTTTGTTTTCTAAAGGTATAAAAATGTGTAATTGGACAAGCCGAGGTCTTAACTATTAGAAAAAAATACTAATCAGGTATATTAATGTTCTCTTGTTATTAGGGGAGCTCATTTAAAAAATGTCAGTGTTTTAATGATGAAAGAGAAAGTTATCTAAAAAAAAAAAGTAAAAATGCATTTCATTTTAATTAGCTCTAATTAGAAGATTAATAGATTTTAAGGACTGAAGGAGTCATTGTGATCTTTACAGCTAGCTCCACAGGACACAGTGACATAAAAGAAACCAGATCCAGTCTCTGATGGTGCATCAGTGTGCATGCACCAGATATCCACTGCTTCCTGGTCATCTACACCCATTCTTCTGTCAAGAGGGAGGATGTGATTTTCATCTCTTAAGTAAGATATCTAAACCAGTTGAAATTGGCTGCATCCTAAAGAGACCTGGACTAAAAAGTGCCACAAACTAAAAAAGGGATTGAGAATCACTAGGTCAGTATGGTGGATATCAAACTATAGATTAGATTAATCCCACTGTATGCCATATACCTCATGAATAGTGAAATAAGGAGTGCTTCAACAGCCAGTGCCATAGCTTGAAGGTATCTGAAGTTAATTACAGAGTATTTTGTCCCTGAGGCTCCCCATGCTGCTGTTCTCTCTAGTGCAAGTGGCAAGGCTGCTTTTGTCTGACCGAACATTTTCATACTGAGACAGTGGAAAGCCTTCAATGAAGGAAAGCTCCCTGAGTGTGCAGGTCTCATGCCTGCTGTTGTGGGTCCTTTGAAGGGAAGCTGAGTGACTTGGTGATATGAGAGTACATGCTGGTAGCTCCTCTGCTTGGGTAAACAGGAACTGGGATTATATGGCTTGCATTTATTCAGGTAAGAGGCAGCTCCTTGGATTTTACTTTATTCCTAAGCCATGTGCTCCTAAGCTTCTTGTTGGCCACCACTCTGTAGGTTTGCTGACTTCTCGCTGACGCAGGCTAGTAAAACCAGGTCCTTCACAGAATCATAGAATAGTTTGGGTTGGAAGGGACCTTTCAAGGTAACTCATCCAAATCCCCTGCAATGAGCAGGGGCATCTTCAACTACATCAGGTTGCTCGGAATCCTGCCCAACCTGACCTTGGACATTTCCAGGGATGAAGCACCCACTATACCTCTGGGAAAATTCTTCCCTATATCTAGTTCACCAAGAGGCAGATATGGCCATTATCTTTTTAACTCACTGGAGGAAGAAAGGGAGCTATTTTCCATACAAATACACAATGATCAGGAACACTTAATTTTTTCAGTAGGAAAAATGAAGTCAGTTGCTGTCCCAGTCTGGGTTCATTCAAACCTCAGTGCCCTGCATCCAAAAAGACTTCCTTAACCCCAAGGCTGCTGTAATTGAAAATTCATCCTTGCTTTTCTTGTTCTCTAGCATTACAAACCCTGAACCACACCGTAGTTGTGTTTATGTGAGAGAGGAAAGGTGCCTTTTCTGTTTCCCCTGCCATCCCTCCAGCTCAGCTCAGAACTCTCTCTGGTTCTCTCTGTTCTTATGAGTTCACAGGAAGGACAGTGTCAGTGTTACATCCTTCTTTGTAGTGTTGCCCAGTAACTTGCTCTAGAAGTATGATGAGGGTATGGATTGTTTTGGACTGCCTCTTTGAAGTGTTGTCCTAGTTCCAGCCAGGACAGGGTTAATTTTTGCAGTAGCCAGGAGGGGGCATGGCTATGACCCAAAGGTTATCCTGTATCACCGCATGTCATTGCTGGGGACAGGGGAAGGGCCCTCTTCCTGGTCACCATAGTGTGGCAGAGGGAGCGGTTGGGTATTTTGCCTCTTTCTTGTACCCTCTGTCATTAGTATTCTTGCTGCAACTGTTTGTTTTCTTATCTCGTTGCTGTTTCCAGTAAATTGTTCTTACCTCAAGCTGTGATCTTCAACTTTTGTGCCTCCAATTCTCCTGTCTATCTTGCTGAGTGAGAGGGGAGTGAGTAAGCAGCAAAGGGTTTGGACACTCAGTGGGAGAACTAAACCAGAGAGTACCACACCTAAATCATGACATGTATGTTTTTCTTAAAATGAACAGAGATTCCATACATGAATCTGGTGTTTGGATTCAGCCTGGCAGAAGGAAGGGATATGAGGTTTAGGATTGGAAGATCCTCATAGGAAGTCTTCATGTCTTTGGGTTTTTTTTGCCTCAGCCTCCGTCTAATACTCCATCATGATTCTTGATAAACTTTATAGCTAAATTATCTGTGCCACAGTTCCAGGTTTCATTTACCTAACTCTGTCTTTTCTGTACAGCAATGAATTTGACATAACCTAATTTGATTCAATTAAATCCTGCTTTTAGATATCTATCCTGCCTATTTACTGATGTTCTATGTTAATTACATAAAGCAATGATCAAGAGACTATTTCGCTTTGTTTTGGTAAGTCACAGATCACATACCTTGCATCTTCAGCTTTACAGTAACAGATAATAGCTCTGGTATATATTGTTAATAAATACAATTTTTTAAATTTGCAAAAAGAAAAAAAATGGGTTGATTCTTTATTAGGGTTGTTCATTTCTGTGCATCCCTTTCATAGACATTTCATATGCCTATTTGTTTCTGTTTATCCTCTTACTGATGCATTTCTTGAGATGTGTTATAGTGCAGTTTGTGATGAACAGGCAAATGCATTGTTTTCACAGCACTTACATACATGTAAAATAAGATTTTTTATGCTACGGATTAAACCTCTGGAGAATTGTAAAGACAGACTTTAAGATTTCTACCTTTGCTACACAGCTTTGCAGCCCTCAGTCTTATTATTGTCTTTATATGTATAATCACTACCCCAGGGACAAGCTTCCTTCCAACTAAGAGTGTGTAGTTGCTGAATCTGTATTTTTAAAGAAATCTTTCTTTTCCTGACAGTTATTCCAGAGAGCAAAGGACAAGTGTTTTCTCAGATGTTGATTTGGTGACAAGGCCAGGAGACTGAGTAGGCTGGAGTATTAATGTGCTCTTTTAGGGGAACAGAGGAGAAAAGGGAGTAGTGATAGGTAAGAGGAATAAAAAAAACCCCAGAAGGATGTTGTGTAGATGTGTAGAAGATAGGACAAAAGGAACAGGGGTGATGATGAGTTTGCTGTGACACTGCAGGGAAGTTGACAGTGGGAGCCAATGGTGGTTTGCTTGGGAGAAGCACTGGAGCACAATGAGTGCTGGGATCCAGGAGCAGTCATGGCTTCTTGGGGTGTTAGGGCACGGCATGGCAGCCAGGGCCCATCCCACCTGCCCTGGTCAGGAGCAGGGCAGTCAGGGCTCAGTGGGAGCAGTCCCAGCCCTGGTCATTGGGCTGCTCCTTGGAGACAGGGGAGGCACAAGGCTGAGACAGAATGGGCCATTCCCTGGGGTGTACATGCCACATCCATAGGACAGCAGAGGAATCTGTGTGAAAATGAGTCTGTCTTTGCCTGTCCATCCTGGTGAGCATGACAGCAGGAAAGGTGCAGCATGAGCATCGGCCAGAAGCTATGCTCCAGCAGGGCATGCATGGGAACTGCAGAGCGGGCTGCTCCTGAGGGGGATGTTGGCCATTGCTGGGGCAGAAGGGCACTGAGACAAACTTCTATGCCATAGAGGAATGGGGTGGTCAGCTACAAAGTTTTTTGATTCAACTTTTGTTCTCTGTGATGTTGCAGTCACAAAAGCAGCCATTTCTTTTGCTTGAACTGCTTCTCTGTATGCACAGCAATAGGCTGAGTGGGCTGGGTATGAGTAGTGAGTGTAAGCCACCAGGCCTGGAATTTATGTGCAACAGAAGATGGTCATAGTAGGAAAGACAAGTGAGGGTGTGAGGGGAGGAGGAATGGGGGCCTGTGGACTCCCTGCATGTGTGTGTGTGTATGCGTCGTGTCTACCTAGTGCATAGGGAGGGCAACCTCCAGCCATGTCTTTCAAAATTCTCTCTGAGGAATGGGACAGTGCTTCAAGCAGACTTTTGATGGCTGTCTTCATGAATAATGCTAATTGCATCATAATACAAAAAGTTTAAAACTTTAGCTTTTGTACAGTATGAAATGGATGAACAGTGCATCAGAAACATCTGTCAGATTATAGAATAAAGGCTTAATTAGCATTTTTGTGTGGTGCAGAATAATTCATGCTGGGACATCAAAATTTGTCTTCTCAAATGTATGGGAAAAACACATTTTCTGGTCTTTCTTGTTGTTCTCAGGCTGGAGGGAGGGAGAAAACAGAATTGTACCATCTTAGCACCAGTGAAAGTCTGCAGGGTGCAATACAGTAGTATGTGCATCTTCAAAGTGCTTTAGAAATAGGAATTAAAACATTGATGTTACACTGGGATTCTGTGGCAAGGGTAATGCTGTAGTCCTATCAGGAGTTCAAGGGTGTGATTTACAAAAGCACTTAAATGACTTTGTAGCACAAATTCAATTCAGTGACCCTTAGGATTCTGTTGCCTAAACCCTGTGTTGAGTTGGCACTGAAATAAAGATAGCAGCAAGAAAAGGAAGAGAGAAAGACCTCTCTGAATCATCTGAATTCTGGAAAATCTCTCTCACTGTCACATTGCAAATTCCATGTGGTTTCGTTATTAGAGTTGCATGTATGGCTGTAGAGAAAGTAGATGCCTATTCAATCTGGCAAATGAAGTGTATTGCCAAAGACAATAGTTGGAAGGAACAGCTGTCAGTAGGAGAAAGATCTTGAGCAATTCAGAACTGAAGTGAGTGTAGGTATTTATTCTCCTGGTCTGCTTTTAGCTCTTTCAGCCATCTCTGACTCAGTGTGCTGAAGCTGACTGACTGCCTCCTTTCATTGACTAGGCAGGGAACTCCAATCCTTCACTTTGATCTGTTGAATCATTCCTAAGCTAGATACATAACATGGGCATGCATATATGAGGTAAAAACCTGACAGAATATATATTTTTATCAACAAGGCTGTGTTACAAAATTGGAACAAATAGATGCAAATCCCTAAATGAAGGTTGGATGCTTGAAAAAATCCAACTTTTCCAGAAACCATTAGCTTTATGAAAGAATCCCTGAGTGAAATGCTATGGCTCATGTAATGTGAATATTAGTCATATTAGAAGGACAAAATGGTCTCTTTGGCCTTAAAATGAATAGGAACATCATTTTAAGTTCCTCTCAGATCTCTTATGCTTGTTATGTTACATGCTGGGCTGTAGGGTCTAAGGAGTACAATGCAGCATATTTGTGCTGTGTCTTGTCTCCACTGTGGCAGAGAAGTTTAAGAAAATATAAATAATCAAGAATTTATTAACTCCTTGGTCTCAGTTTTATTTTCCCTCCCCTTTATGTACTGTAGACACACACAACATTTTAATTGAATCAATTATAAGTATGATGGGCTAGTTAATAGGATTTATATGCTTTGTATATACTTCATAAATTCTGAAGCACTATAATGCATTAGAGTTATAGATAAACTATATGAAGAAGCTGGTGATTGAATAATAGAAAGAATAATAGGAAAACAGTAATTCAAAAACCTATAAACTCCATTAATGTGTGCCCTTCCTTTATTAATTTGTAATAATAACATAGTGGCTAAATCAATCAAGGATATTACAATAATAGCTGACTTAAAATGTTCTCTTCTAAAGAGATTTCTTGCAATTTTATTCTAATTCCACATACTGAGTGAATTAAGGATGGAGTAAGTCATATTATTCTGTGTTACACCAAACTGATTTTGAGTGGAGCCATATTAGTGTAATTGATAGCAGAATTTGGCCCTGAGCTCTTACTTCCCATGTGAGGAAGGAGAGGGGAGAGACACTCCCCAGATTTGCCCATAGTTTTTTAATTTGAGACTTGTGCAGAATGAAACCCTGAGCCCAAGTACCTCTGTACCCACGGCAGCATCCATAATGCATAAGCTATTAAGTGTTGTGAAGAGTGCTCTGCTTGTTGGATAGCTGCAGAATAACATGGCTAACAGATGTTGTGCTTCTAAAGCAGTTGAACTCCTGAGTGTGTTTTTATCTTCTGATCTGCAGCGTACTGTGGCTCCCTCACTGGTGCGTACACAAGGCAGACAGATTAGCGTTAATTAGAGATAGGCTTTGCTCATTTTTCGTTGCCAGTTTCAGTTTTTGGGAAAGAAAATATTTCTCTCCTTTGCAATTTAAAATAAAGGCATTTTAGAATATACATACAGGGGGAGGGGGGATTAGGCATTCATCAGTGATGCTTATGCTTAAATTGGCTGGTGCAGGTCTGGAAGTCAACTGTCAAAGTCCCAAAGTGGATGAAGGCTGGTGGGGAGGATGGGGAGGGCAGGGCCAGGCTTGGTGCTGACTGTTGTACAGGAGTCCCAAGAGGGAAGCCAGAAGAGCCAAGGAGACATGCCGTTTTGCAGCATGGCTTCGTGAGGAGAAGCATTAGCTGATTATTCCTTCCTTTAGGACATTGCTGAGCTTTATTAAAGCGTTTTGCATTGCTGCTTATAATGAGAAAGGAAAGGAAGCTCTCTCCACCTTCTGACCCCCCTCCCTCCAGCACCAATGCAAGGGAGGATTTATTGCTTCATTAGCAGCATGATCACGCTTCACAATGAGTATTAAAGTATTGGCTTACTGAGTTATTTAGGGAATGAGTCTTCCCCCAGCTATTCCTCTCTCCCACTGCCATTGCACCCTCACTTTATTTCATGTGCTTTTGCCATTTACCCATCATGTTTGAAATATCACTGTTTCCCTTTCAGTAGTGATAGGACACTGGCAATAGAATAAATATTTTTGGTTTGACAGTATGTTACAGAACTGTAATGTGGGCTGGGTAAGTTGAAATCAAAGCAAAACCAGATTCCACTCATTCTTCAGATTCCCAGGCAGACTGAGACATCTTTTGCAGTTCATTGATTTTAGCATGGGCTTAGTGATCATTCCCAGACAAGGGGTGTAAGTTCCCAGATGGTGAAGGCTATGCTCTCTGCTCCAGTTGTTTTTGTTTTTTTTTTTTTCATCTCCCCAACTCTGTATTTCCTGTTGTGGGAATATGGCAGGGCTTCCACAGTGCCTGCATTTACCTATTCCACTTTTTAATGGGCCCTATACTGTGGTATTTTATCAAATAGTATAGTTCACTCTATCTAAAGTCTCCCTGAATATATCAATGATAGAAAAGAACTTCCGCTTTTGCAAAGCAGTTATTGTGGTAGGATTGTGAGTGTTGCATTCTTCTCTCATTAATTTCAGTTATGTTCTGTTAGATTTCCACAACAGCTGTCCAGCAGTGAGGCTCTGTAGGCCACCATGCCTTGGCACTTCAAATTGTGGTTATGTTTAGAAAAGTGAATTCTTATTCAGAATGAATAAGAAAAGTGAATTCAGCCTGTCTGCTGCCTGTGTGCTTTGAGTCATATTTGCTTACTTTACTGACACAAACACATTTTTATTACCACTACCATCACAGTGCCAATATACCTCCAAGCTGCAGGATGACCTGTAATCTGCTCCGTCTCATGTAGCCTCAACAACATTGTCAGCAATGCTCTAATTGTAGATGATATTTTGGCCCTGATGCTTGGAACAGATGCAGCTTGGCCTCCATCCATGAAAAAAATTTGTGACAGTATATTTTTTTCTTTATCTGTTATGAGGCAATTCTCTACTTGGTACTTGTTGGTTTTGTCACAAGTGATCAGTCTTTGATACTACCAGAGCAGCAGTCAGAGAAGCAAGGGTTCAAGTCACTTCTTTGGTGAACCTCAGGGGTGTTCAGCAGATGCATACGCTCGCTCTCTGAAGTCTCTTCAGAGGAAATGTCCTTGTCGGACTTGCTGCATTTGTATGAACTGAATATTCTGAGCTGCCTACCTGTTTCCCTGTTTTTTTTCTTGGACTTGTAAGACTGCTCTGCACACAGAATTTTACTATCAAAGGTTATGATGCTTGTTTTGGCTCTGTAGTTGATACTTGTTTGGGTTCTGTAGTAACGAATGGATTTATTTTTAACTTTCATCCAGGCTAATTTGACAGTGCTATTGCAGTTTAACAAATTAACACTTTAATTTGTCATTCCTATCGTCTCTTAGGGGAGGGGTTGTTCTGTAGGGTAGTGTAGTTATGGTGGCAGCAGGCACCACTCTCACTAGCAGCAACATTTCCTGACTCCTTGCAATTTTGAAATGGGGAAAGCATCAGTACTGGCATGTTTTTCAGGATATGGGGACACCTGCATTACAAGCACTCATGCCAGGATGCTTCCTTGCTATGGAGGAAGGAATAACCAGGGCAGTGCAGAGCCTTTCTGCTGCTAATACTTGTACTGAAGATGAGTACTGTTCTTGTCTTTATTTCAGTATTTCACCACTGGTGACCCTGTGACTGCCTCTCCCTTTGGTTTTTAGGACTTCCTTTATGCACCCAAGACTCTACACGTAGTTGTGCCAAAGATCCTTTGATATCCCTGAAGCAAAGGGGTGTGGCACAATGTGTGTGCACACCGCTAAACTCTCTTGCCCCTGGGGACCCAGTTCAAGAATCCTGTGGGAAACATGGGGCTAGGGACTAACTATTGTGGGCCTTTTACTATTTTAGCAGCACGGATGTGGTCCTTGAGGCCAAATAATGTTCTTGTCTCTAGTACATGGACCTGTGTCTGGTGTATATCAACACTGCCCTTGCTCTGAACATTAAACAGAAAACTTAAGGGCCAGCATGGCTGTTGGCAGTGGTCTTTATTGTGTTACTTCACTGAGTCTTGATGATGTCTGTCTGACGCATGTCCCTATTTCTTGTCCATGGTACTGTATCTCCTGGTTCAGTGCTTTTCGGAAGGTCCAAAAAGTCCTCTAAAACCCACGTACAAAAATAGAAAATCCAAGAGTGAGTTTTTCCATTCCTCTCTCCCTTTTCCCCACCAAAACTGTCTGCAAGGGGAAGGCATCCAAATCCCTCTGTATCCTCTTAAGAAACAGTGAAAGGATCTGATGGGACATGCCAGAGTGTCCTGGTCTTGGGGTCAGAGGTGCTGAGTCCTTGTTCCATGTAGGTACACACGTGATTGAGCTTGTAGGTACTGTCTGCTGCTTTGTCTGCTCCAGGGGGACAGACAGGCAGGGCCCTGGCAGAATGGTGGTCCTTAGGCTACATTTCCCCACCCACTCATCACTTTTTTAATGTCAAAACTGTGAAAGTTGGTGGGTTTGGGGCTGGCATGGTTTGCCATGGGACAGCAGATGAACTCGGCCTGGGCTGAGGGCTGGGAGGTTCTGTGGGAGCCTGTAGTATGCGTATAAACAAAACACATGTGATTATCATGCAATCATATTTTTTGTTGTTTCTGTGGTTGAGAACACTTGGCTTTGATTTAGCTAGGCCCCAAGCACAAGCTTATCATTAATAATCAGGAAACTGTTTTACTCTTTGTGTTTAGTTAAAAGGAAATTTTTTCACTATTCACCACATAACCACATCCTTTAGCATCACAGTTTTATTTTCTGGCAATCCAAAACTTTGAGAGGTTAATACCTCAGAGTTCAGGCATTGGATGGGATAAATACTCCATTTTTAGTGTCAATGGTTGTCATAGATACTCATAATTAGTATTTATAGTCTAGAACAGACCTCAGAATAACTTGAACATAAAGGATGCTGTGAGATTTTGGCAAATCAGAAAGTAAGTACCTGTTGCAGGAATAAAACCAAATCAATTTCAACACATTGTCACTGACAATGTTTATTTTATCGTCTTTGTTCCATAACCTTGTTTCATGGATTTTCAGTTTCTGACATTTTTTCCTCACAGTGTAAATGGTATGTTGGGATTAAGGCATTAACTCTAAGACAAGGCTTTCCAGTTTCTACATTACCTCACTTGACAGTTACTATACATTAGGTTTCACATTACAGCTCTTTAATTTCCACAGTCTCCTAACTCGATCCTCTGACAGAAGAGGGTTTTCCAGAGTGTTACAGCTACATCCAGCTCCGCTTTAGTTTCTGCCTTTAACAAACATTTGACAAACTAAGGCATGAATGATGAATGGTACAGGAAGAACCACTTGTTAAAGGCAATTGCAATCATGTCCATGGAACACATCTTCCTAAATGCTGGTTTATTTTGTAGTTTGCTGGTTCTCAGGTTGAAAAATATTTCTTCAGTATGTTAGGGTACTAATCTGTTAGCATGTGGTAGATTTTGTCTGACCTTTGACAAATTACAATTTTGGATATGTAAATTTCTTTTCATTGGCACTCTATGGTAAGGATCATGACTTCTTAAAATTTTCTAGGTAGCACGCCTGAGATGCTTTACTTCTCACTGGATAAAGCAGGACTCAAGAGTTATCAGAGGGTCTTTAAGGGTAATGTAAAGGTTTGTAAAGTTTTGTGTTGGCCAGAGATCAATGGCAAACCTCTGTTTTGACGTAAAGTGAACCTCAGCTGTTTCACAGCAGTTGGGGTTTGTCTGCACAGCCCAATGCCATTCCCTCAGTATCTTTCCTCTCATGTCCAGGTAAGAAGATGACAGAGTTATCAGCAGCGCCTCCAGGTAAGAGGCTCTTTGGGCAATATAAAACTTTATTATTCCCAGGAGCTCTGATAGGAAAGGCAAGAAACAGGAGTGCTGTTCTCAGTGAAGGATTTTGATTTTCTGTCCTAAGCATTCAGTAGGAAGTCTGACTCTGGATTTGCCACTTAGTTAACACCCATGTTAACTCCATTGCAGAAAACTATCCCTGATTCTCCAGAAAGAAAACTGTATCATCAGATCAGTTTTTTCATTAATATGAAACTACTCTCTTTTTGTAAGTTTCAGCAAACTGCAATCCAGTAATGTACTTCTGTAGACAGACAAATTTATATTCTCCTTTTTCTTTCTTACTTTTAAGTAGCCTTAAGAGCATGGATTAATTAATTTTTTTTTTAATGTAGAAACAATCCACAGTGATCATCTGGTTCTTGCCATTTTTGTGCCCTTTCCTGAGCTGTTCTCTGATTACTTCAAAGTAATTTCATTTGCTTTTATTAATTACTTCTTTTTGCTTGTACTGTCAGATTAATTCTGAAATATTTCCATTGTAGGAGGTATTTAAACCTCCCTTCTTTAGATCCATACCAGATAATCAGGGCAATTTGATTAAAATGGGAGGCTGACTTTTGATTCATGTTTCTTCTTTTTATGATGAGGGAAGAAAGTTCAGGTCATCGTTCAACCACACATAATACTAGTCAAAAAACAAAATGATAATCCTGATTCCAGTGGTCTTCATCTCAGCAGGAACTTAATTCTCTTTATCTACATGTAATTTCTATTTAAAATATGAATTCAAACAGTGCAATTTAAAAAATTATGACTGTTCACACAAAATGCAGAGACAGTTGTGCAGAAGAATCTGTAGAGATTCTGCCAATACAGAAGAAGTAAAATGTGTCCATAGTTCCCATTAAGAAAAGAGAATGAAAAGTGAGACAGCAAAATGTGCAGAGGACATAGCACTATTTTGATGTGATATGTTTAGAGGGTGCTTAAAAATTCTAGTTGGGTGAGCAGCATAGAAGGCAAGAATTTTTTGTCCTGAAAAATGTAGATTAAGACATGGTCAAAGGTAGATTGCTTCTTTCTAAGCACTTGGGAAGCAGAACTGGACAGCACTGCAGGGAGTTCTGCATGCAGAAATGGTCAAAAGGCAAACAAAAGACTTGCTTCAGTAGCTTTCTTACTGTCCCTGGAACTTGTGTGTTTTTTTCTCAAACTATATTGAAGCTTTTGGGTTTTACATTTTCGTGAAACTGAAGTTATTTTAAAGGACAGTAAGCTCCTGCAGGTAATAATTAGACTGATTCTTTCCATCTTCCTTTATTTTTTTCAACACATCACCAAAGCAACTAATAGATGCCTGAAAATATGACTGACTTCTGCTTCTGAATTTGTGTGCATTTCAAAAATAATTTCTTTGTTATTAATTTTAATTGTGCATAGTTCTATATAATCAAGACATATGATAGTGATAAGAAATACAAGTCAGTTTTTCAGAGTTATGTTTATATATTCATTTTAGTTGTAGTACAGTTCAGAAGAGGACTGCTGGGATGCTGTTTCTCCTCAGTTTCTATTTGGGTAAGATCTGCTGGTTTACCAGTATAAGCTGAATGTCTGCCTTCACAGAAAAGGGCAGAGGACTGTTGGGATTGTTGGAGTGCAGTATCAGATGCTGTCAGATGAAGGGACATTTTCCCAATTTCCATATTGACACAAGGGAGTGGCCAAAGCAGTGTGGCCAGCAAGGCAAGGGAGAGGATTCTGTTCCTCTACTCCACTCCCATGAGACCCCACCTGGAGCACTGCATCCAGCTCTGGGGCTCCTAGCATAAGAAGAATGTGGACCTGCTGGGGCGAGTTCCAGAGGAGGCCCGTTAAGGTGATCAGAGGGCTGGAGCATCTCTCCTAGGAAGATGGACTGAGGGCATTGGGGTTGTTCAGCCTGGAGGAGAGGAGGCTTTGGAGAGACCTTAGAGCATGTTCCAGTACCTAAAGGGGCCTGGGGAGAGACTTTTTACAAGAGCATGGGGTGAGATGATGAGGAGAAACAGCTTTAAACTGAAAGAAGGTAGGTTTAGATTAGATATTAGGAAGAAATTCTTTACTGTGAAGGTGGTGAGGCTTGAAACAGGTTGACCAGACAAGCTGTGGATGCCCCATCCACGGAAATGTTCAAGGTCAGGTTGGATGGGGCTTTGAGCAACGTGGTCTAGTGGAAGGTGTTCCTACCCGTGGCAGGAGGGTTGGAGCCAGGTAATATTTAAGATCCCTTCCAACTCAAACCATTCTATGAGGCTATGATTTTATGACACTGGAGTAATTACCTGATAAATAGGATTTCTTGTATTTCCCATTTTCAGGATTTTTTGAGACTGTTTTAGTGCTCTAAGAGTGACTGACCCTATGCTGCCAGTGCAGCATGTGCCTGCCCATGTTCAGCAAGCAGTTAAGTGCATTCTTAAGTTAAAATATGTGACTAAAGTTAAGTATGTGCTTCACTGCTTTATAAAAAGTTATGGCTGTCTCAATCTTGGCCAGTAAAGACTAGTTTTCTGACATCTGGGCAAGCTGCAAAGGCCTGTCCAGCTGGGAGTTGCCATCTCTCCTTTCTGCTGTGATTCAGAGGTGTCTGCAAGAGGTCAATGTGGCTGAGGGACTGCAGATTGCAGCTTTTCGAGCAATGCCTGCATTTTATCCATTATGCCTGGCACAAACAATCAAATAAATGCAAACCAGAGAAGCAAAATAAATCAGACAGAAGCCTCAGAGGAAAATGAAGAACCTTTGTTTTCCATTTAAAACGACTGGAAGCAGTAGTCTGTATGCCAGACCTTGGATCTCTTGAAAATGACTTATTCCCAGCATAATTTGCCACCTACATTAGACTGAATGAAAATCCATCAGCAAAAAGCTTCCAGATAGAGACTCTGCAACACTTGAATTTAGTTCCAAATTTCAAAGGTCATTTAGAAAATCCAGGTCAGGATACAGAGTTGAATTTCAAATGTCCCTGAAGTTCATGTTTGTTCAGACCTAAGCCCGAAGATCTGAACCAACATGATAATGCAGATTTAAAATCTGAGCTTGTAGGTTTATGCAGAATCATTTATACAAACCCTTGGTTCCTTTTTTTCTCTATGGTATTATTTACCACACACAAGGGCATGTAAAATAACTACTTAATAATTATGAACTGCTAAAACCCCTCATTACGCATTGAAAATGTGTGAGTGCAAATTCTCTAAACGATGTGGAAGTTGGACTGTTGGGAACATTCAGCTTGTACATTACCAAAGTGTAGGCTACTCTCTAGTACATTTGTCTGATATACAAGACAATTTCATCTGGGCTTGGATGAGATACAGAAGTGTAGGCTCTGTGGAATATGAAGTGGGCTTGGTGGAGCAGAGGGAAATTCATGTTATGTTCAATATGCCTAGTAAATGATGAGATACTAAATTATAATGTGTTCCAGGAGTTTTCAACTGTATTTTGTCTTTAATCATTTCATTACTCAGAGTCCTTTGTTTCTGTCCTGCGTCTTTCATTATGATTTTCGGACTCGAGTATGTGTGTGGGGAGCTCTGGGACCCTGTTGCACCTTTGCTGCATTGATCGTTCAACTAAGAAGGAGATTTGTCCATGGTAGAATCACTTTTTGTTTCCTGAGCTACAGATGAGTGCTATGGGCATGGGCTCCTGGGCAAGCCCATGAAGATAGGCTTCCCCCGCAGCAGCCACCATGTGTAGCCAAAGCTCCCTTGGACCGTATCCCACTTCCATGGCCCCGTACTTGGAGTGAGCAGATGTGAGGCCTTTTTCAGTGAGACTGGCAGCAGAAGTGACATAGTGTGACTGCAGGGGTGGGAGCAATGGAAAGGGCTTTTGTGAGTCCTTACATGAGCAAGCATATCCCGCTCAGTGTTCCTGTCCCTTGGCATTGCTGCCTGAGTATTGGACCAGCAAAGCAGGATTGGTGATTTCAAACAGATGGGCCTGAGCAGTCTGAGCCAGGGGAAGCATATATGTGAATCACTTGTGGGTGTTAAGGGCAGGATTCCCATTCAATGTTCTCACCATTGTAGCAGGTATTAGGGTCCAAACATTTAAACAGTGAAAGTGACTTGAGCCTATTAAAAATGCATGCTGGATAAGTAAATTCCTCTAAGTGAGAAGGGGAAGCTTCTGCAGGTAGGCTCACCAAGCAGCAGAGGATTTAGGGATGTGTACTCTGGTTTGTACCAGTGAGTCAAAGAAGCCCTGGCACGTGAATTTGCGACCAAATTTGCCACAGGAAAGCAAATAGGCTTCTAATGCATGGCCTTAGTGAAACCCAACAACAGATTTTTCATTTATTTCCCTTTGACTACCAGGTGCTAAAGTGTCTATTACAGGAAAGCAAAGAAAGTGCTTTAATTATGTTTCCATAAACAAGGTCCTGATTTTTTGGACTGAAGCCTTAGGGAGCACTACAGTGTGACAATTGGTATGGGCTAGTGTACTGGTCGTTTTGTTTGACCTTGTGCTGTTTAGAGGAGCCTAAAGGTGTTTGATCCCTGGTTGCTCATAACTTTCTTATGTTTCTTTGAAAATCTCCTCTTTAATGTATGCTGTAAAATAAAACCTGTTGACATTGGCTATGTTTATGGTACCAGTCTGCAAGAGCTCTCCTTTCTGTGCTTCACAGTCTGGGCACACAAAGAATTTATCCAAATATGGTGCTTACTGAGTAACTTGCCAGATTATTTGTGAGAACACTTACTTGGAGGCACAGTTATTTCACTTCCATGCATGTGCCGCTTTTTTTTCCTTAATGTGAGTGAATGGACCAGCACACAGGTATAGTTGTCAAGGCCACAACTGGAACAATTTAATCAAGTGTAAATAAAAAGCCAGAAAAATCTTTGCAGTCTTGTATTTCAGTGTGGGCACAGGGCTGCCTCCAAATAAACTTCTATAATGACAGTACAGTAAAATTGCAAAGATCCCACTCCAAAACTGGAAATTTTGGACCATGTGCTGGCTGAATTCTGTGATGCATAGTGGTGCTGTCTTTAACAATAATACACAGACACAGGTACACTGCCATTAGGAAAATGTGCCCATAGCAGCCACTCAGAAAAATGTAACTGTGCTTATGACTTATGTAGGATCAATAAAGTTCATTGTTGTGCAGTCCAAATGGCTCCCTTTGGTGCAGCTCTCTTTACAGCAGCTTTGAACAATAAAGCCCTTGCTGGAGTGTTCTGAGAAATGATAATGAATTTTCAAAGATGCTCATATTTAGTTTTATATATATATATATACACACACACACATATATATTTATGTATGTATTTATACGTATATGTATATATAACTAAATTGAGGCATTTGATAAATAATAGAAAGCACAGGAAATATTAAATGCGTTTTAATTTAGTTGCTGTAATGCAGGGTGCTGTCAAATAAATATGCACTTTTATTTCAGAAGATCTGTATTGCTCTGCTTTGGTAAGAAAATACACAGTACTGATCTGAAAAGTAACTTGACACTTGAAAATATAACCTAGAACTAGTAAAAGGAGTAAAAGAAATTGTGTTGGCCTGCCAACCTCATAGCTTAACACCTGACTCAAAGATGCCCTACATTTAAAACATTTATTTTTTTAAATGCAGACTCATGGATTTATTTATAATACGATTATCTCCATGTCTTCCTCCACATTTTGTTCCTTTTGTGAACAACTGCTAACTGTGCTCTTGCATACTATAAGATGGCTTGAATCTTTCATAAAAAGTGCACTCAAAACCTAATTGTATGAAGTTATCTGGGAGCACTGATGCCTTCAGAGAGGCAGTGGTATCAATCTTCTAGGGTTAAAGACTCCTCTGTTTGGCAGAGGTTCTTTAGTGCATTGGTCATCCCCTCTGCACCCCAAATCGGCAAGCTGGTGTCAGACATAATGTGCTGTGCTCAGGCTGTGTAGATGGCCTGTATTGTCCTGATTCAGTGTCCTGCTTGCATGACCCTGAATGTTCTGCAGAGAACAGAGAGGGAGTTGCCCAAAGAACTGATGTTGGTGGATGGGCTGGACAAGTGTCAGTACCTTTTCCTTGGCACATCAAACACAGTGTGTGCTGGGCTGTGAGTGCTTAGAGGCTGTGTTACGGTCACCCTTGCCTGCAGTTCAGTTGTTTGGATGACAAATTCTCTCTGAACACTGCATGCTGTAATACTCTATCCTGTTTCAGTATGGCAGGAAGTCAAATTTGTGTGTGCTTACATCTAAATACAAATGAATACAAATAATAGGTGAATATTTTCATTTGATATTCTGTTCAGTGAAAGAACCAGTCAATTGATTAACTTATTATTCAGTCCATTATTCAGGGTTGTATCACCATGAAGTCACAATTATTTAGGAAACTTTGATTAATTTTAAATCTGTTCTTGGCTTTTGGCCATCAATTAAAATGTATAAAAAGAAGTAATTAGTCACTTTACCTTTTAAGAATTTTTATTTAAGTTGACACAAAGATCTGTTTCTGTTTTGAAAAGACTATGGCCATACTATGCCACTGTGTTTGTCTCTCTTAGGTCTGTTATTTCACCTACTGTTTTCATTTAATTCCATAAAATTGCTGAAAGCTGTGAGTACTCAGCACCTTCCCAAACCAGGCTACTTCAGTTTCATTGCCTAAGTATGCATTCAGGCATTCACTTTAGGTAGAAGTGTTTTGATACGCTGGGCAGTGGTTTCTGGCAAGAATGTTAATCTTTGCGAGTGCCACCACCGAGATTTCAGTCTTTGAGGGCTACCCCTTGCAGTAATGAAAGAGCCTGTGTTTCAATGATCCTATCATCTCTGCTGGCTGGAGTTCTAACTCCTGGTAGGGCCACTTAAGTCTAACAGGTCATAGAGGCCAGATGAAATGAATTTCACTGTTTTGCTAGGCTGGCAGGTGATTGATAGTTCTATAACTTATACTCATTAGCAAAATAAAGTCAAGCATCAAAAGCACGCTAAGGTAGTCACACAAGCAAGGTAATGCACTCAGCAATTTTTGCAAGTCTTTCCATGAGTCATTGGGAAAGCCAGGTCTCTCGGTCTTCAGACTTTTCTGAAGGTAAGTATGTATGTGAATTTCTAGAGCATTTAGAACGATAGTTGCAATAATGAAAGTTGATAGCGGCAATGAAAGAAATGGACAAACGCAAGCCCTAAATTCTTATAGTGCACAAACATCACTACTGACAAAAAGCATTTTAAAAATGAGGAAATCTGTAATATATCCAAGGGTGCAAGATTTGTTACTATTCAGTGAGCATAATGTTAATGCAGAAACAGCACCATCACTCATGGGCTAAGAGCCAGTTATGACTGTGGAGTTACTCATCAGTGTGCTCTGACTGACAACATTGGTAGGCCAGGATTTCTGCAATAATGGCAATAACAAAAGTTGAGGCAGTCAAAATATACTGGGGAATGCAATGAGCAAGCGCCATCCCTGATCAGCATGAGGAAAAAATAATAATAAATGTCCAGTGTCAGAGTTCAGAGTGGGTGGAAATCATTGTTAAATCTGTCTGTCTACAAGTCATAGGAATCATCCCAATAGAGTCACTGGGGATTGCTTCGATTGCTTTAACTTTTGCTAAAAGGAAATTTGGGTTAGCTCTTGAAGACATGAGCTGGTGTAGATGAGCTGATGCTAGAAGTTACCAGATTATTTGTTTGGTAAGAAAAAATTCATTAAAAAAGCATACCCTTTTATTATGATGATGCAAAAACAGGAGAATGAGGCTGTGGGATGTTTTAACTTCTTTTCTCAGGGGCAGGAAACATGCTCTGCTCCTCCTGAAACTGGTGTAACTGCAACTGAAATATGGTTTTGGGAGGTGGGTTTAAGAGTAGACAGACTGGATAGACCCCAGAGGAGAGAACAGGAAAAGAGGATTAGAAAACATGCTTGTGGAAATCAGGTGAAGGAACTGATTTGTCTAATTTAGCAAAAAGAGGCCTGAGGGGAAACTTCTCTTCCAAAACATATGTGAACGATGAGAAGGAGCAGTGAGCAGTTGTTGAGGCACTGGGACACTCATTCAGGGCTCCTCATTAGAGGTTTTTAAAAAAGTGGTTAAAGGAAACTCTGCCAGCGATAGTCTACAACTGCTTGATCCCAGCTTATAATGCAAAGAGTGGGGCCAAAATAGCCTTGCAATTCTTTTCCAAGTCTTCTTTTTTACAATCTTAAAAAGCATAAGGAAAAGGCCATTCAAGACACAAACCCCACATTTCAGGTTGTACCAATGAAAGGAGTCTATGTGTGTCGAGGCCCAGGCCCTGCACAAGTCAGCCCTGATGTGCCATTGTATTTTTTGAATGACTGTATCATAGATGCTGCAACAGCTGTTACTGATTTTCAGAAAAGTGTCTCTGAAGTCTGCATAACTGAGGGACAGAAAAGAAACAAGACGAGAAAAGTATTAACTGCTCAGAAATACCTTTAAAAAAAGGGACAGCAAAAAGTTTTAAGGACAGTGTAGTACAAGACAACATGGGTAGAAATGGAGGGAACAACATGGACAATTTAATCAAGAAGGTCAACCAGTTGGTTAAGCTGCAGTAAAGGATTCTACCAGCTCAACTATTGAAATGGTTTAAGACTTTGACCATTCTGAAATTTCTATTACTGCACTTGCTTTACAGTTGCAGTAGAAAGACATGATAAACTTTCAGAAACTTGAGAAAACTTCAGATGAAGCTCATACCACTAGGGAAATGCTTGTGAGAACGAGACGGCTGATAAATTACTGAACTCTTCTGCAAAGCAGGGAAACAGGAAAATCCCACAGAATAATGGGGAATGCAGCATTATAGACAAAATATCAAAGAACAAAGATGTTAGAAATGATAGCAATTAACAAAGTAAGCAACATCACTGTTACACTTCTTCCGTAGACCAGCAAACTCTTCCACATTGATATATAAAACAAAATTAAAGAAGTGGCAGTGCTGCAGCCTGGACTTTTACATGGAAAATTAACCTGTCAACTCATTTTTCACTCAAAGTTCAATCATTCAAGAGAACAACAAATGGCTTCAAAAAAACCTTCATACTTTTTCAGAAATCACATGACAGATTTCCTTACAAATTATTCTGAAACATCTTGATGTGTCACAATGTACCTGTAAAAACAGTTTTATTGTGGTGCAGCGTGCACAGCTAGATCAATGTAATCTTGAGCGAATTATTTGATAATAGGTAAATGTCAAGCATCGTTGTATTATCTCACCTCTGGCATTTGACTGGCCATCAAAAGAAAAAGTGGGTGGATACAACACAAGCACCATATGTCTCAGAAGCCATACACTGGAATTAGATTTTGCTGGTTGCAGAAGTCCTTGAAATGGCAAAAAACAATCCCCCTCCATGCGTTCAAGACAGCTTAGCATCGTAAATATGAGCTGGGTATCAACCAGATGTGAGTAAACAACAGTGCAGCAAGAACCCCCCAGGTCCTGGCTGGCAGAGCATACAAATGCTAATGCACATCGTTTGCAATAGATTATGGGTCAGTAGTGATGTATAAAAGTGTCTGCTGTCAAAGGGCCAAAATGTGCTTCCACTTGAAAGAGACTTGATTTTCAAGGGTCTACAACTGGAAGGCTAACTGACACATCTTCAGCTCAGAAGTTACTTCTGATAGAGTGCCTTGAAAAGACTAGGCATTACGTGGAATTAATTTATAACAAATGCTAGAATTCATCAGAGTTTTCAGATAATTATGCTATATCATTAATGCTGTTCAGCAAGGAAAATGGGAAATATTTGCTGGGAGTTGTGAATCAAAGCAGAGCATCAGCCGTGACAGCTCTGCCATGGGGCAGTTGGAGGAGCACAAGAAAAAGGCCCACAGAAAGAATGTTTCTAATTGAACTTTATGCAGTGTGGGAAATAGTGCAATATTTAACAATTATGGGAATATGTAGAAAGCTGTCCAAATTAAAAAAAAAAAAAAAAACAAACCTGTCAAGGCCCCGTTCTGGCCTGAAGCTACTTTGGATGGCACAGGAAAGAATCATGCAGGAGTTTTAGAATCTCTTGTGTCTCTATAGTCCTCGCAGCTATAAGAGGTTTGTGTATGGAATGGAACTATTTCATCACTGAGTAATATATTACAGAGGGTAACTAGCTGTTACTAGATCATTTAAGAAAATACTTTCAAAAGGCACTGTGCGCCAAAATTGCAAGACTAAATATATTGTATTGTAAAAAAAGACATTAATGATTGCTTCCTGGAGATGAGCATTATAGGTTTCAATTTGTAGCTACAAAGCAATGACATTTTCAGTGCACTCAGAAAATTGTACATTGTCTATTAAGTGAATTGAAGATTTTGAAAATGGATATGGATGTTCAATTTTTATCTCCACACAACTGTTGAAGAACTAGGTAAAACCACTTGCTTTGACATCACTCCTGAAGGGAAATGCTGATCCAAAATAGTTACTTACAAGCAAAACAAAAGTCACACGCATTCCCCTAAGTTGCTCAAATGTGTTCAGCACAGTCTTTCTATAAGCTAGCAGAATCACTCAAATACGTGTAAAAAGGAATAGAAAACTGAACAGAAGCTTTAAATCAGTACAGTCTGGGCAATCACAGACTCCCTTATCGCTTCAAAAAATGACTTGCTTAGAGTAAATTGAAGGGCTTTGATAGCTCAGATAGCTGTACAATTCACATGTTCAGAGTGGTGATCACCTTCAAATTTAAGCACTTAATTTAAGAGCTTCAGTAATTTTAAATTGCTGTGTTTCACTGAGTGGCAGGCAGAGACTCAAGTGCTACAGTATTTCAAAAAACTTTGGGTGTTCTGCTTAATATTTTTCTTTCAGAGAATCCAGAGAGGATTTCTATAGTCAAGCATGGAAAATGGAACAGATTTCAAGATTACCAGAGAAAAGTAAGAGAGTTTATGCTTTTTCAAAATCAGAGCAGAAGAGGTCTTCTCTGGGGAATGTACAACTCCTAAACCTGCGCTTGCACTTTTCTGTGAACTGTTTGACCAACGTCCTTGTGTGGGCTGCGGCAGAGGGTAGAAAGAGAGGTAATGACGTTTACACGGGCATCAAGAGGCTTCTCTGTCTATTTGCTCTCCTGAAAGAGCCTGCCCAGGTTAGGTTTGTTTCCATTAGGCATTTCTGCTTAACACTACTTCCACAGAAGCAGATAGGAATGAGCGTTTACTGATATTTGAACGCTTCCCCACTTGTGGATTCAGATATTTTTACCTGGCTGCAGGTTTCTTCATTTGTTATTTTGGTTTTACTAGCCTTCAATTTGATGTCACAATAAATCCTTCCTGTGTGCTTTTAACTAGCCCGGTACAACATTTACTGATTAAATACTTGGCTGAAGACTGAGCTGAGCACTGTAAGTGGTTGTCATGGGCTTTGTCTCAGCAGGTAGGAGACGTGCAGAGCATACCACAAACACCCTCACAGCCCCATCCTGCTCTCAGGGTCCAGATGTGGGGAGCAGGATTTTTGAGTGTTATGGGAAAGTCAGACTTTAGAGATGGTTATTCAGACCTGCCTTGGAGGAAGTGCAGTTCTTTGGAGCAGGAAGGTACCACTGCAGTCTCCTGTAGCCTGGCTCACAACATGTACTGCTCTTCAGGCTGGAAGGGAACAGGGCAGGGAGCCACAAACTACAGCTTCCAGAAGGCTTGCAAATGAAATGTCAAGAATTAAATTTTACCCGAGGAGCCTAGGAGAGATTCATTGGAGCTGATACCTTGTGACCTCTCATTTCGCGGGACGAGACCAAAATTAGGCTTCTGTGAGGTAAATGTGAAGAGTATCTTTCATTTCCAGAAAATTAGAATCTGGCTCAAAGAGATTTTATTATTCAGGGTGCCACTTTAAATGCTAATCACTATTTGCAGGCTCATTGCAGCTTCGGACTGGCTTCTTCAAAGGAATGAAGGAGTATTTCACATTCATCTACCAGTGACATTTGAAAATCCCAGCTCCAAGGTACAAGGGGCACAGGCCAAATGTGACTTCAGTGTTTGTTTTGCCAATGCCTCTTTCAGCCTCCGTGTCTGTGAGTACTCCTAGCTTAGATGGTGATCTTATGTTGGAGTACTGAAGTTGGACCTAAGGGGGGCTACAAAATCTGACACCAGACCAGTGCCACACAGCTGGAAGACAAGAGGTTGTTTCTCTGAGATAGCTGCAATAAGCTGTGTTGGCCGAGGACAGAATTATTCCCCAACACAGTGTGCCAAAACACCCACTGATTAAAACAGGAATTTAGAAGTCCTGATGTTAAACCTATTAATGCAGTCAGTGTACTGGGTACACTGTGTCATAACACATCATACTGGGTACAACTATGTCATAAGGAAACACATCCTGCTTCAGCTGTAGACCCTGGTGGTTATCCTCATTTTGTCACTTGTCTTTGCTGTGCAAAGAAGGTGTTAGGAATCACCTAGTGCACACCTAGGGAGTTTCTGCCCAGAATAATCACTGAGACCTGGAGATATGCTCTGAAGCACCTAGTTTTAGGTATTTCTGGTTTTGGAGGGGTAAAATCTAAAGTAATTCTGAATAGTGGTAATGCAGTTACATCAATGTGATTTTTGAGAATTTTGGGTATTTAGAGAGGGGTGTTGTTGTTTCCCCCCATTTGCTGGTTAGAAGTTTGAAGGTGAGTATCTGAGAGGACTGTGAAGCTTGCAGGTATTGGAATAATAGAGTTGATAAGGTGATGGGCTTTTAACTAGAAAAAGTAGACAGGAAAAATCAAACTGTGTTTCTTTGAGTGAATTTATCAGCCATTATTTGGGACAGGGTTAGGTTGCTTTCTTGTTTCTATTTAAGGAAAATCAGTAATCCTTGCCTTGTCTCTGAATTTACACTGGTTTCCTCTAATTTTTCAAAGTGAATGTTTATCTCACTGCGAATTTTCACTTCTTGTGTTCTCTCTATGTTAATAAACTTGCATGTATTCATTTACCTGTTCAAATTCTTTTTACTGAAAGTTGATGTCCGTAGAAGAGTTCTTAATGCTCAAGTTACTCACTTTATGAGTCCTGGAAGGACTCAGTCAGCTGTGATTACAGATTGTCACTAAATGAAGTAAATTGTGTAAGAATATGATATCAAGTTTTGTAAGTGGTACCAGGTGGTTATGTCACAGTTCAGTTTGATGCTGCCTCTGTAATACTTGAAGCACAGTGGGCTTACCAGAGTAGCCCCTCTCACTAGCCTGGACCTGAAAGAAATGGAAAGACTTGCATGTGAGAAAATACCAGTATTTCTATATAAAGGAGGCTTATAATGCATTCCACAAAAACTATTTCTTAGATTTTTTCAAGTCCATTAGCCTTGCCTTTTACAAGAAATATGCCGCAGATATCTTGTCCAGCAGCCTTTTAATTTTAGGATCCTTGTTTGAGTTTCTCAATAGGTCACATGAGGTGCAGAGCTGTCAGGTCAGAATTGTACCTCTGTATACCCACAGCTGGAAGGAATACTTGGGGTTTTCCCAGGGATGTGATTTTGTCATGGAAACTGTCCTCCTTACCAGTAAAATTGTGAATATTTTTGATTTTCTCATGGGAAAAAGTAAAATAAAATTAATTCCGGAGCTGAAAATGTTGAATGGCATTCCCAGACTCACCAGTGGCTTATATAACGGAATCTGTCACTTCAGAAAATTCATAACCCAATCTCTCTGCATAGTACAGGCAGCCTTATAATTCAACGGCCTAAGAAAATTCAAGAATGCCAATGTGGACACCCCTGTGTTTCACTGCAGGAAAGAATTACAGCACAGTTCTTAGGAATTCTATTGTGCAAGAGCTAGCAATGGCACAAAAAATGCTAGTATTCAACTAATACGCGTTTCTTTTACACTATGTCTCAATTGAATGAAGGAAAAATACCCAAACAAAGCTGAACTGTATTCTGATTATTACAAAATCATGGTTATGTTCGACATTGAAATAATTTCCATTGAAATCATTTTAGTAAGTGTATACCACAAAATCACAGAAATTACTATTCCTATAAATAAAGATAGCAGCATGAGAGGTGGCTGAGTCAGTGTGAAGAATAACAGGGGTTTACTGGCAAAAGGGTGATATTTTGAATACTCATAATTTATTTACTCAGTCTGTCTTAAAATTTCAGCCCATCAATTATACATGAAATGAATACCGTAGGAGGGGACTAAAAGGCAAGTATTCATTTCCAGCTCTAACATCTCAGTATTTAAACAAGACCTGCTCCTTAGCATACTGGTAGGACAGATGGATAAGTGTTGGTAGATACGAGATTTATAGTTCGGCATTATTTAAATGCTCCATAATTTGCTTGTACTAGCACCCTCGAGACACATTTTTTCAGAAAGTCTGATTTTTCTGCATTTATTCTAGTAATGGTATACTGAGAGTTGTTAAGGAAATTAAAGCCCCATTTCAGGCCCCAGTTCAACAAAGCGTTTAAGTAATTCGTAACTTAAAGTACATCTTAAACTGAATCCTATTTAACAAAGGGGAAAAAAAACCCCACAAGTCTTCAGAGGGACTTCCTCACATGGTTAAAGTTAAGAGCATGGGGTGTTAAAGTGAACTTAGAAATGCTGCCTCTTTCAGAGACTGAAAAGACTGTCTGTGGAAAGGGGCATGATAGATAAAATTACCTGTTGTCCAGAAAGCCTGTATGATGTGATGAAGGAGGCAGGAAACATGATTCAAATTTTGGATCAGAATATAGAATGACTTGGATTCACCATGCTATGAGACATGAAAAAGAAAAAAAAGTTGTTTTGCAAGGAAAAGAGTAATCTCGCAGTCACATACTTATTGGGGCGTGTTCTCCTGAGACATCATGATATTGGAGGCTTTGCTGAAAAGCTAGAAAAAAGACCTTGTCTAAGGATGAATGGAGAAACGTCCATCAAACTGGTGGCTAAATCTTTCTGTCACTAGGAGCATCTTTCAGTAGCTCTGCTCCCTGTTCTGGAGAACTTTAGGGGGGCTGTGTTGACAGTTTGATGGCTGTTTTGTCTCGTACAGTTCCAGGTCCTGGTAAAGGACTTGAAAAATGTGGATGGGTAAGTATCCGGTTTGGTATTGTGGAGCATAATATGTATTTCTAGGTCTCCTCAGAAGATTGTATGATACAGCTTTCAGTTTTCAAAGTAAAACACCAATAAAAATATTTATGTCCACCTCTCCTCCCCAGTAAATTAAAAGCTGTTATTTAGAGTCATTAACCCAGATACACTTACTTACATCATACAGGTGGTCTTCCTTATGAAAATTCTATGATATTCACCAGGAAAATACCTGATAGCCTTGTGTTTGGCCACCTAGTGTGATGCAAGATAAAAATGCACAATTTTACCTGTGAAGACACTCAGATGACAAATAGCGAGGAAAAGAAAAAGTTACTTTCTGTCTAAGTAAGCTGTTTTCTAGTTGTTCATGAATGAAATTAAAAATAGCCATCAAGTATAAAACACCAATCATGATGACAAAGACATTTTTCTGCTCACTAGTTTGGATCATTAGGGAGATCAAATTATATATAAACCCCAAGTTTTGTTAGAGGAAAAAAGGCAATTTTATAACGTTTAATGAAAATTCCCCTATGGTAGAAATTCAGCAATAATGTGGTATTTTTTCCACATGACAGTGCAAAACATGACACAGGGAAAGCTCAGACTCAATAGATTTCTTAATTAATTATGTCTCTATATTTCAGCATATGACTGAAAGTTATAGCTGCCTTATAGAAGCTGTATAAATGGGTCTGTAGTGAATCTAAACAAACACATATTAATATGTAGCTAATTACAAAAAAAATGTTTTTCTTTATGTGATAGCAAATCATTATTAAGCAGAAGAAAGTTCATATGCTAATATTGCACTGCACAGTTAATTTCACCACATTTTTATTTTAACTCCAAGACACTCAGAACTTCTTCTGTGTACCTTTTATTAAGTTTGTCTGAAGAGGGCAGCCTTTCCTAATACACTTGGAATTTTCTTAATTTGACAAGGTTACTGTACGCTGAACAAATTGACAAAGGACAAGCTCAGGATCCAAAGTTTGCCTCTCATTATTGCCTGTGTTTTCACTGAAGTTTCTCTCCATGTATATTTATCAACCAACTGCAAAGAATACCATTATTTTAAATATTTGACCTCTCTGGTAAAATACAGTCCAGTTTTACTTACTCTCAGTGCTAAATGAATGAAGACTTGTTGTGATATTTCTAGAAAGAAATTAGAAGAGAATGTTATTAGGAAATTTCTGGAAGTATGGGTGTTGTTTATTCTTTCTGCAGTCTAGAAATAAGTGTTATTCACATGCATTTTTAAAAGCTAAGACTGCATGTGAATAGAGAAGGAAAATATCTGTCCCTTTGTGCTGACAGTCCTCCTAATCCTTTATGATTTTCATGCTGAACTCCTCTCCAGGCTTTAAAAAGAAGCATTAGCCTGAAAGTAGACAATGATGTTACATTTTCTTTTATTTTATAGTTTAATCATAAGGAAACATTAAAAAAAAAAAAAAAATCTTACAGCAAATTCATGCATTGCCGTGTTACCAGGAAAGATGAATGGCTACTCTGTATTTAGCAATTAGTGTGATAGATTTAAGGGCTCTTAGAAGAATTTATTGCTCTGGTGTGCCTCGATCATGGAGCAGGGAGGGGCATTTGAAGAAGCTGGGATGATAAATTTTCGCAGTTATTGCTGCTCTAGCCACTATGCCGCATCTCTCCCTTTGCAGTGACAGCCAGATTTGAATGCCGGTCTCACCTTCCATGGTGTTGGGACTTAGATTGCATGATAGGCCTGGGGAAGAAGCAGTGCTTGCTGAACACAGGGAGCACAGGGGTTGGGAACAGGGAGAACCTGAAAGCTGCTGCTGGCTGAAGAGGAAGGTAGGTGGAGACAATAGGTGTAGGATTTCACAACATTTACATCAACAAGCATCCTGTTTGCAAAGGAGTATCACCTGGATGACTAGAATCCCTATAAAAACCACGTCCAACACATTGCTTGGGCAGTAAGAGTGGTGGTGTAGATCCTATGCAGAACAGTCAGCTAACTATACCCTCAGTAGTTCTCTCTAGAAATTTCTGCAACAAAATGAGATCACTCTATGTACCCAGGAGCTCAGTAAGTTTGCTGTAGTGGTTGATGTCTGGCAAACCTTGTAGCACATCCCAGTCATAGCAGCTGTCACCAATGCCAGTTATATTGTGCTTGCACCAACTACAGTCAAACTGCAGTACATCCCCCCTTGCATTTGTCAGCTTCTTCTCTCAGCTGATGATTAGGCAATACCAGTGCTAATCTAGTCAAGCAAACTCTTTTTTTAATTTGGTGGCTTTTTAGGGTCTTTTGTACAAAGAAATTTTCCTACTGTCATTAAGTTCAAATTAGCAAATAATTGAATTTATTCCTCCCACAAACTCCTACTGTTATTTAAAGCTGCCAGCTATTTAGGCTACCAAACTCATTGCAACCTCATTGCCTGACAGAAAGCTTGCTCAATTAAAAGACTACTTACCTGGTTTTACAATCCTTGAATATCATTCATGTTCACTGATCCAAAACCACAATTTTTTCTGACTTTGTCTTTCCTACAGCAGCCACTTTCTCAGAAGTCATGGCAGTGCAGGGCTTCTTCATCTTCCCACTTCAGCATTGGATTGCTATGAAACAGAGCAGAAATTTCATTGTCTCCCTACTTGGAAAGCATCCTATTTCCTACATAACAAACAGTTGCATACTTGTGCTGTGCTGTTCTAAGATGTCAGATCCTCTCCTTACAGGCCAAAGACCCACTAGATTATTTCTAAATCCTCTAAGAAATTGCATCTTAATTGTCCTTATATCAACATTTTCCCTTGAGACAACACCTAACTAAAACTCATTGCTTGTTTTCATTTTTTGTGACTAATCTTTGGAGGGAACTCTTTGCCAGATACCAATATTTGCCGTCACTCACTGTTTCCTGTGTTTAAAGAGTACGTGTCTGTAAGGTATGGAAGCTGGATTTTTGAGGTTGAAATGGGAAGAAACATAAAAATAACTCCTACATTTCCAATATATCCTTATTTTGAAATCGTAGATGTGACTTTCTCTTTCTGCTCTTAGGGAATGTTTTCAAAATCAGGTTGTAAAAAATTTGTCTAAGCTTACTGCATCCAAGCCTTATTAATTTAGCAGGAATTGCCAGCATTTTTCCTGAATGTCTAATTGCCTTTTGAGTACTTTAAAAATTTGATTCGTCTGAGAATGACTCCTTTACCTAGAAAATAACCATTTGTTGTTCACTTTTATCTCTCACCATTAAAGAGATCATTATAGTACCTCCTCCATCTTTCTATGATTGCAGTGTTTGCAAATAAAGATTTTTATTTTTGTACTTTACTGAACCTTCATGATTCATGCCCTTGTCTCGCAGTACTGAAGCACATGTAAAATAGTCTGATTATTACATCTACTGTATGCCATATTTTACTTTAATTTCTGCACTGTTATCTTTTGCATTGTCTTATCAAGGCTCATCTCTGTTCTGGCTTTATTATAATCTTCAATGTAAGCATAAATCTGAATACTTATTTTCTTTGGTGAACATTAATAAAAAAAGGAAAGATTCCCCCCACACCTTTATGAGAGCATTCATTGTCTTTATATTTGCATTTGTTCTTCTAATGTTTTTTGATACTCTATATAGTGTATCTCTGAAGGTTTCCTATTCAGTATCAGTTTTCAGTGTGGTCACTTTGTTATCTTTTAATACCTCAGACCCAATATTACTCAAAGATTCTGGGTCACTTTTCATATTTCTTGTCTGCTATTATAATGGAACAGATACTCTTTCTCAGAATAGCTGCTCAAAGAGAACAGCTCTCATTAAAATTAATTTATTTTATGTTCTTGGTGTTATTCTTTTATCTCAAATCAACATAGACTATTTAATTCCATTTTTGCAAACCTATGCAAACTTCTGAAGAAAGCCAGGTCTTTTGGTCCCACAAAACTAATCCCATTTTGCTCTCTACCATAGCCAAGACTGTCTGTGTCATACAGTCATAGAAACATAGAATATCCTGAGTTGGAAGAGACCCACAAGGATCATTGAGTCCAACTGCTGGCCCTGCACAGCACCATCCCCAAGAATCACACCATGCACCTGAGAGCAGTGTCCAAACACTTCCTGAACTCTGTCAGGCTTGGTCCTGTGAACACTTCCCCTACACCTCCTCATGTCCCAGCATCTCATTTACTCAGGAAAATGGTGAGAGTCCAAAGGACGTAAAAGATGTCGTATGTTCCAAGTTCTTCTGATAATGCATCTTATATTTCCTTGGGCATTCTTTCAATAGGAGTAGGAGTCCTGGTGATATCAGCACTGTGGTGTTCCCTGGCTCACTGCTTAAGTTACTGATTGCTGATAATAGATCATTGCTCAACATAATACTACACTTACTTCCTAGCTCACAGTCTTTTTTCCACAGAAGCAGCTGCTTTAGAAACCCACTTTATGACTAAATTTTCTCTCATATGGCTGTGTTGTGCTTCCCTACCTTCTCTGTAGTGCTTGGGAGAGTTCTTGACCTCAAAGCATCGAATGGCTCCATATTTTTCTTTTTTTTCTCCAGCTGATTTCTCCTCCTTATCTAATTGCATATTTCCAAGTCTTGTGACTTTCTTACAATTTCTTAATTGTACATTTTATGGGATAAGAATGCCAACTTTATGTCAACTCCATCTGGAAGACTTGAAGGTTTTCCTCAATCCCTTTGCAGCTAATCTTCAAACTCTCTGGCTTGGAAGAAAGTGTTGACTGCACAGCAAATCTTGGTGTCTATAGCATCTCCACAGAGAAGTTCTTTCGCCATATAAAATTCCTAAGAAATATATTATTGTTTCTCACCAACAGTAACAGTTGTTCAGCTTGTTTGTGATTTCAAGGATGCTGCACTTTGGTTGATCAATACAAATCAGAATGGAGAAGGAATTAATGGTTGCAGTATTGCTGGCTCAAGCTTGACCAGTCAGTTCTGCTAAGGTAGATGTGGTTTGACATGGATAGCACAATTTCTGATATCAGTTCTTATTTGATTTGTGAGATAAAAAAGGCCTGTGGACTTCATCACCATTTAAATACATACTTTGAAACTTAAAATACTTTAATTGTTAGTTTTAACAATCAAGTAGAATATGGGATGGTATATAGGGAAGGGCTGGGTATTTTTTAGCACAAAACTCCAGGTTGGAGGGTTTCTGAAGAGAGGATATTTTTTATCCCTGGCTTTGTCTAGAAGGTTTATTTTTTCCCTTCTTTAATGTCTCTATTAAATAGGTAAACAGGAATGGACAAAGAGAAGAAAGAGAGGGAATCACAGTGTCATGACAACCCCTACACCCTGGTTCAGAGCCCGTGTCAAATCATTAGGTGTCAAGAATCTACAGATGGGGGCGAGTGATAGATGACTTATACTACTTTTGGCAATTTTCACCTCAAAAATTATGAGTCACTATGTTGATATCAAGACTAGACAGTAGATATGAAATGTGGGTACTTTGAGTGAGTGCCTGAGTTCCTATAAAAGCGTCTGCTGAATGCATTTGCTTCATCAAAGCCCAAACCCACAGGTTCAGAGAGATGTACTCCTATGGTTGACAGCTCAGTCAATATCTCTCCTGCTCTGTCTCTTCCTGTCATAACATTGATTTCTGTAGAGGAAGTAATCCCTAATGACATTGTGTAACAGTGTTAAGGAAAGACTGTTTTCCCACTATGCACTTTTTCATACACAACTTATAAATGTATTTCATTACTTATGAACTTTACCTCTTGTAACTCTGTTACATTTTATGTACTGACATTCTATGCAGATCAGCTGCTTTCTTAATGTTTTCATCCTTATTTTACACTTTTATGGAACAACATACTTGGTGATTCCCCTGCATTATCTCATCGCTGCAAAACAATGATGTCACTCTGACATATGCTATTCTCTCAGCTGCCAAGAAAGCTGAAGGATGCGTCATGCACCCTTTGCATGGAGGAAAAGACCATATTGTCATGTCACATACCATCCTTCCACTGCTGTCAACATCACTACACTTCACTTTGTGTCCTAACTCCATGATCAGCAATGTTCGCCATGAGTGGTAAAAACTCCTGCATAGCTGTAATGAAATGACATCCCTGTTATTAATCTGATTATCTAACCTTTTCTGTCTTCCTTTTTTCTAACAAAAAAACCCAAACCAAACCAAACCAACCAACCAAGCAAAAAAACCCCAAGAAAACCCCAAAACAAGAAAAAAAAAAAATTCAAAATCCATCTCACTGCAACTTTGTAGAGCTAGCATCACTAGAAAGCAGGCTGTTTTCCAGGAAGTTTTGGAGGATTTTTAACTTATATATTTTTGAAGAAACCATGGATATTTAAAGTACTTGGAATTTGTTTTGTCTCATGGCCAGAGTGCTAGCTATGAATTTCCAGCTAAGTATTGGTATTGTTGAAAAATGGGATCAGGTTTTGAAGGGAGCGAGGAATTGTGTGTATTTATGGCACAGAAGTGAAAATGGCTTCATGGGTGAGCAGTACATTTGTAATGAACAGGCTTTACTGGGGTTTGTCTCCCCATGGAGCCAGGTGTGATGCCAGATTGGAAGCACAGAGATACCCTTTCCACTGAGCTGACTTCTCTGATCCTTTGAGATGATGTTTGTGAGGAAGAGGCTGTAAAGGATTTAGTATTATCAAGTGTGTGAGGTCTTACCTCACACAGAGAATCAGCATGGCTTAAGGGTGTCTGGAGCCAGACCAGAGGCAGGTATGCCTTGATATGTAGGTGTGAAGTCTGTGTTGTTTCATGAGATATCACTGGTTCAAATTTCAGACTCTGTAATTCCTCTAAGTACTATTTTTGATCAGATAGTATCAGATAAGTTGTCATCCTTTCTATTTACCTTGTACATAGAAATTAATAACTTGTCATTTTCTGTACTGCATTGTTGTGGGATAAGCTCAATAGGTAAAAAGAAATAAAACTCAATACTTCAAAAACCAGCTCCCACTGCTCCAGTCTGCTGTGGTTAATGTCAAAAGGACTTCGCCCATTATTAGTTCCTGGAGAGTCATAAAGGACATTATAGCCCTTTATAGTATGAGAAGTTAAAACTTTATTTTTCATTTGTGTTTCCCTTCATAAATTCCTGCTGTGAAAAAAAAAATAAACAAGTAAACCCAAAGGCCTGTGTCCCACAAGAAACATCCGCATGTCGGGGTCCCTCTCCCCTGCCATGGAGCCCTGGGAGAGGGGCCCTGAGGGCACAGACACGGGGTTTCCCTGCCCCTGCTCAGCCTCGTTCCCATTGGTTGGTTTGTGTTCCCTGCGCGGGCAGAAGGACCCTTGGTCCCGTGACTGGAACAGTTCCTGGGCAGAGCCCCGGCCATGCGGCCGGAGAAATAAACATCTCTGAAACATCTAGCAAGAATCCATCCATATATATTTCTTTTCCACAGGCCTTGTTGTTTGATACGCGTTGCAGTTTCCGAACTGTAACGTCCGCTGAATATTGTTTCTTTTTAACATAACATTGCTGGTTCCTCTTTGCAAAAGTCACAGATATACAAAACTCAATTAAAAAAAAAACAAACCAACAAACTTCAGAGAAAGAACTTCATTGCCTTAACATCTTACAGAGTTGTCAGCTGTCTCTATTACTTTGTTCAGGAAATGATTTTTTTTAATTTAAGAGAAAATCGGGGAAATTCCATAGCAAATACTAGAAAAAAAGAAATCTAGCTATTGGACAGTGCAAAAATATATCCTCAATTTCATACCTGCCTCTACATAGAAAACTGGACTCTATATTCTTTAAACAAGCAGCATCTCTCATAAACCTGATGAACTAGAGAACAGCTGAATGCCAGCAAGGTTTTAGGCCAGAAAACCAAAGAGCTCGGGAATTGGTGGTATATGAGGTGTATCATGTAACTATAACTGTATTCTCAGACTACTACAGGTATGTCTAAGTAGTTTTCTTTGAAGAAAAATGGTTTTGATATGACTAAATGTTTGGTATATGTTCCATTTATTTTCAAAGGGTTTTTTTCCCTATTTATAAAGAAAATTCTTTTCTCCTTTTCTTGCCCAGCCAAAAAATTCTAAGTCCTGCAAGTCATGGCAGTACTTCATGTCTTTACCAATGAGCTGCATTTTAAAGATTATCACAGGTTGTAGGAGTTCACAAGGTAGTTCACGAGTACCCTGATTGCATAACAAAATTGCTACCATAATAACCCTTTGAAACGTAGAAGAGGACAAATTGCTTAGGTCCCTTGGTAGCAAGGAGAACAGGGACTGTGGGTAGATTTAATTTCACCTAACATTAGCCATCCCCAGTTAGATGTCTCAATTAAACTGCCTGCTTAGCCTTTCTCTCCAGTGAGTGGATGCAAACAGACAAGTACTTCCAGGCAGTAAATCATCCCATCTCAAGATGCTTTTGCAGACTAATGGGATGAATTGCCATGCCAATCAGAAGACTTTATAAGTTTATTTGGGTGTAGAACAAGTTATGAACTTTGGCTTTGTTATCAGAATATATACTCTTTTTATTTTTTGCTTTTTGAAATATTGTCAGAGCAATGACACTTGTAAGTCTGAGCTCTGCTTTTCTTTCATAATTTTGAAGTGTGGCCTTATCTTGAAGTTCTCCTTGACTGTTTGAGGAATTATTTAGGGACTGTATATGTTCTTGGCTTGGTATTGCATACAGTCATTGGCAGCCTTATCCCAAGAATGAAATAGTAATACATATTTTCATGAACTCTCCTGTTGATCCATACTCCATTGTATTGGTTTCCATGTATTCTTCTAAAAGTTTTTTTTCCCCTGGCTTCTTGCTATGTTATCTGCTGTGTTCAGTAGTAGGAATCTTCTGAGAAAACAGTTTTCCTGTGAGCTGCATATAAAAAAGTATCTTTGCACATATACTGCATCATGTGCTCTTCTTTTATCTGTGCCACTTTACTGCTATGAGAAGTATTTTTTTTCCTGGTCTCACTGGGATTTGGAGACAGTCTGATGTTTCATCAGCATTCCTCGCATTCAGGCTTGGGTCTGGCATTGCACCTTAATCTCCATCAGATTTTCTCTTCTCGTACTGACTGTTTTCTGGGCAGCAGTGTGCAGACCACCAGCTTTCCTCTCCATTTTTTCCATAACTTCCATCTCAGATACAAAGCTCACTCATCCAGTTTCGAGTTTTATTGCCTTTAAAAGTACAGTCTGCTGTGATTCTTAAACCTTTCTAGAATTTTCAGCAGAACTTCGTGATCTTTTAGAACAACTGGTATTCACCTGCAGCTCAGTGAGTTTGACCTCTCTTCACAGGTGGGGGGAATGAGGGAAGGGGCAAGGACATAAGGAACAGCTTGGACAAGCAGGTAATTAGGGCAGTCAGACTTAATTAGTTTTTAATAATTGGGGAGGGGTTTTTGTATCTGCATGTGGCTCAGAGGCAGCTTAGGGAGCAAAAATGAGCTGGGAAAGCAGAATGGATATAAAGTTAGGTAAGAGGGGGGACTTGCTAGAGGTGGAGGTGTTGGTGGTTGTTTTGGGTTAGGCAGTTTCAGTAATGCTGTCAGGGAGCTCTGCAAGACTAGGGAGTAATTTTATGTCCAGGGCTTGTGCTAATTGTGCCAGAGGGAGCATTCTTAAGTGTTCTGTGTTTGCGCTCTTTCTTTTCTCAAAAGAAGGAGTGATATGGGAGGTGATTATGATGGAAGAAAGGGATGTGGCTTAAAGGGCTAAATGCAGCCTGTAATCTACTTGGTAAAATAGCTTGAGAAAATGCAACGCCTTGAGGTCTTTGAGGTGCAAGCTGTATGCAAAAGCTACTCATCCAGCAGAGAATGTGGTCTGGCTTATGACCTTTGCTGCTAGGTGCGAAGAGTAATTTTCCTAAAGGTAGGTGGTTGTCTAATTTCTACTGATTGTAGCAAAATAGGGGTGAGTGTGTGTGTGTGTGTTTAGAGTTTGCTTGTGTATAACTTTCTAAGTCATTTGCTTCAAGTATTTTAACCACTGAGATGAGCAGGGATTGTGGGCTGGCCTTCAGGTTTTTTTCCTATTGCCCTTTAGAAGCTGGACAGAAGCTTGGATGAAAATATTTTCCAGATATTTCAGAATCTACTCTGAATGGTCTGATATAGAAGCTTCTGTGTGTGAGCAGTGCAAGCCTTTGCTCTATAACCCAGTAAGCTGGTTGCCTTTGAACATGCAAGTGAGCCCACTTCTTGGTCTGTGAATGGAGAAGAAAAAAAAACAAACTGGAGGGATAGGGGAAATAAAAGTTGATCTTAGATCTCTTATACTATTATTTGTTTTTTTTTTTTTTTTTTGAAGTGCCTTCTTAACCATATTGGAAGATGAAGGTCAGCTTATAGATATTTCTGAAGTTCTAGTCTTTTCTTGTTTGTAAAGTTAAAAAAAAAAAATCATCTTCTGCCTTTGTCTTTGGTGGTATTTGTTTGCTGGGTGTTTGTCCTGAAAGGATTTGCCTGTTTCTCTGTAATATTGCAGTACTGTTTCTCTGTGGGAGGTTTAGCTTTTGGATATCCTTGAAACTGAGACAGAAAAGTTCAAAAGAGTGATTGCTTTGAAGGAAATGTACCTGCTAAAGGTAACAGGTATTGGAATAAGTAATGAAACCCAAGACTGGTATTTATGAGTTTAGATAGGAAGAAGATACAGTTTTATTGGACAATGCTAAAGGCAGACATACATTACATATATATCAATTAAGAAAGGTGTGTGGTGCTTGTAGAAAGGTATCTTGCTGGAAAACAACTTCCAGATGCTTCTAGGAAAAACTCCAGCTATCTCATTATTCAACTTGTTCATGGATTGGCTGGTCATTCTTCTGAAGCAGCTGGAGATAGTTTTTCATAAAGCTGAAACCAGCACTGTGTGCACTTTGTCTTTTCTGAAGTTTCTATCAAAAGAGAGTGTTATTCTGTTATGTGGTGTATCTGTGTATTAAAAATGCCTGTCCTTTTAAGGGTGTCTAGGAGAAGATAAATACACTATACAGTAATGCTAATAATTAAATTTGTAAAATAACTGCTTTTTGACACACAAATACAGTTCCAGCAGTGGCTGTTTCTCATTAGAGGGAATGACATGCCAGCTTTAGAATATGTAATGATGTATATGCCCTGGTGGTTATAATTGGCATAGAAATGTACTATATCCTTGGGTGTTAAAAGCCATAAGCTATTTATTTTCATACTTACAAAGAATGTACTACATTGTGGTATAAATCTCACATGGATTGTCATAATTGCATTTTTTTTAGTAATTTATGTCCATATGGTTCAAATATGAATCTGTCCCCCTTATTAGCATCCTGCTGGTGACATAATGTACTGATAAATTAGTATCTCATGTCTGGAAAGCCTGTTCGAATTCAGATCTCATGCAAAAGAAATTAAACCTGCTTGGTCTTCCTGATACAATTAGCATTGTTGTCATGAAGATTTTGTAATACATGAGCTTACACAGTATAGTAGTGATATGCTTGCAAGAAACTTGGTTATTGGCGGTGGTGTCCAGTGGGTTTGTTGGGGTTTTTTTGTTTGGTTGGTTTTTTTTTTTGTTTGGGTTTTTTGGGGAGTGGTTTTTTTTGTTTTGTTTTGTTGTTTTTTTTTTTTTTTGAAGCACCAAATTCACATAAGTAAGGGGTAGATTTGAAGATTTTGTGCTATGCCAGGCTCTGGCCTAAACTGGGAGTAGATGGTGTTGAAGTTGATGGTACAAAATAATTTTGAAACCAGAGATAATGTATAATAAAATAATTGATGGAGTTCTATTAGATGCCATATTGCATTGATTCTTCTGCAGAATCAAAGGCAGTTTGATTGTAAAGTCTGTATGTGACATACATTACATGAAAATATGCTATGGATGTGAAAGTACATGGTATGGTCTTTTTTCTTAGTTCTTTGAGGGGAAAAAATAGAGAAATGGGTGAAAGAAATATAGGGATAAATCATAAAGGCTGTTTTATCTTAAAAAGAAAAGTTGGTATATAAATAATCCATTCCGTATTCCAAAAATGAAACTTGGGTAAGGTGAAATGAGTCTGAAAGAACAATTTTGCTTTCTTTTGTCCTGACATCCTTCCTTCAATCCTTCCAACCCATGAGAAACACCGCGTGTCACTGATCTCCACTTGAACACTGAGCCATTGACCACAACTCTGAGCGTGACCTTGTTGCTGATTCTTTATTTGCTGGGTGGTCTGTCTGTCAAATCTATGTCTCTCCAATTTAGGGACAAGGGTATTGTGTGGGACAGTGTCAGAGGCTTTGCACAAGTCCAGAGAGATGATGTCAGTTGCTCTTCCTTTGGAGAATGTTTGCTTAATCTGAGTAAATTATCTCTCTGATAGGTAGTGCTTTGTAGCCTCAGTTTAGGTTGGGGTTTACCATTTAAATATGCAGTCTAGGGAACATGTACAAATAGAAGTGAATATTGAGGTTCAAGGTTGAACAGAGCATTGGTTGCAAATTCAGCAAGCTTTCCTCTGTGTGTTTTTAGTGCTACTGTCTCGTATTCGTGGTTTCTGGAGGCTTTTGTTTAGCTTTTTTATTTTTTAAACTCTAAACATTTACATGGTTGAGATTGGTGAAGTTGCCTGTGTGTATGACAGACACGTTGGTGAATATTTGACATGTCCTTCTTTTATTTTGCAGAGACCTACAGCCAACAAGACTTCTGGTGCTCCTTCCTACAGCAGATGGTCCAGTTCACAGCCCCATCAGGTAATATGCCCTTGTCAAAAAGGATATGAAGCTCAGGTTGACACATTCTTCCTTTTAAAGTGAATCTGTGAGGGGATCTGAGAGTGTTATCTACCTGCACTAGGCCAACTAGGTCGTGCTGGTCTCTGAGGTTGTTGCAGGATATCCTGTGGCAAACTCTTGGCTGCAGTTGCTGCTCATGGAAGAGCTTGTACAGCTGTGCCTCCTCTAATGCGGTGGTGCCTTTCTGGTTTTTCAGGGATTGTTATTATAGTTGGATCCCCCTATCCTTTGCATCTTGTCACTTAAGCTAGAGGTGTGTGTGTTTGATGCCCTTTGGCAATGCATGAAGTTGTGTTCTCCTGTGCTAGGCTTCCCCCCCACCACCCCAGGGTTTTTTTGTGAAGTGGTTACCCTCATCAAAACTTCCAAGAAAACTTGTTGTAAATTGTGACTGAAGCCAGAAAGCTCCTCAGTGATAGCCAGGAAGCAATATTAATGTTAATGATTCTTTATAAGAATTTGAATGGTATTCAGGGTTTCTGTTAACTTTATCAAAATCAAAAGACTTTTTTGACTATAGACAAGGATGTGGCTTGCTTTTGTTATTAAGGAATAATGTATTTCTACTAAAGCAACTTTGTCTTTAAAAACTCTTCAGATGTCTTTTCAGTAGTGATTGTATTGACATTGCTTTCTTCCAGCCGCTACTAAAAGTAGTTTTTTCCTACCTCTTTCTACCTTCACTTTAAAAAAAACCCCACCAGAACCCAAGAAACCCACAAAAACCAAAACTACCACTCTCCTTGACACTATGAAAACATCTAAATTACCCGGGTGAGCAAACCCTTGATCTGACATGCTGGATTTTCCTTTTGAAAGGCATGTGTACCCTAAGAGAAAAAACTTCCACTAAATTGTGATTTGGCCTCAAAAACTAAAGCAAAAGAAACCATGAATTTATTTTGTATTCAGATTAGAATGGGGGAAAAAGAGTGGCCAAGTGCTTCCTGGGCTGTTAGCTACCTTTTTCACTATCCTTCCGCTCTAAATAGTTCTGTTTTCACTAAGAATTGAGAGAGTTTTGTGCTTTCTCTTCAAATAAAAATATGGTTTTTTTGCTTGTAAAGTTTTCCATGTTTTCTGTCTTTCACTTTTTCAACATTGAATTTTTACTGTTGAGGGTAAAAATGAAGAATGCGTCGACAAAAGGTTAACTCTTTTCAGTGGTTGTTGCTTGCTCCATCCTAGGGCATTAGACAGTGAGCAAGAAAAAGTTTGTGGAGTATCACTAATATGTCTGAGCACTGTTCCCCTCTTCCTCTGTGTGTCTGCACTTGTCTCTTAATGGGGGACAAATTCCTAAGTCAGGAGGAGATCATCCTAACAAATCATATGGAATGCACCTTATGCTCTGCACACTTGAACTCCTTTTTGAGAAGGGAGGGAAACATAAATGCATAATAAAGATTGTTTGTAGTGTTACAACCCTGTCAAACCACTAGCAGAGTTGAGGGATTAACTACCAGGAATGTTGCTTGAAAGTATGTCTAGACTATCTGACATCTGCAGGAAAAAATATTGTTCTAATGTATTAAAGCATGCCCGTGGTCATTTCCCTCCATGTATGTTGTACCCCTTATGTTTGACTCTCGTCTTTGTCATTTCCACTCTAATCTTTTCTTTCTCATCCTTGTTTATTGTAAGCTTTTGTCTTCTGTGTTTTGGGTTTAATAAGCTTATAAACTTGCCTCATGGATATTATAAATGCCAGTACCAACTGTGAGGATGTATAGGCTTGCTGTGGTTCCGTTTGGGAGACTGGAATACTGCTGTGTGCTCTCATGAGCTAAGTGGCAAAATATTTGTGTTGGATTAGAGATTTGTATTCAGCCTTGCAACTTGCCAGCATCTATATATAGTTTATTTAAACTTTTTTTTTTTTTTTTTAAGATTACTTTCCAGGAAAGAAAAAGATTAAAGTTCAAAATTCATAGTCTGCATTTTCTTCAGTCTCATGCAGTGAACCCAGTGAAGGCTTTTCCACATGCATCTTACAAGAATACACACAGAAACCTAATAGAACTAGAGAGCTGAGACCTTTGATGCATCTAAAAAATGCTAAAAGTTAAATTGATTTCTTCCTTCTTTCCCCCAAGTTTTTCTTTTTTCATTTCCTCTATCCAAGTGAAGTTGGAGGGTCCATTGGATGAGAGATTTGAAAGGGGGGGGGGGGTGTCAATGAGTCACAGAAAATAGCACATTTTTCCCTGACTTGTTTTGCTTTGTGCTACCCAGACATGCTTATATTTTTGTATTGGATAAACTGAAGCATGTTTATCTATCTCAAATATGCTGTCTGAGGAAGGTTTTTAATAAGTTTCTATCAACTCATCGCTCTCATGGACACATGGAATTTGTATGCTTAGATTGGTTTTTTTATATGAAGCTATTCAGAGATTCAGAGAATAGTGTTATTTGGTTGGTTGGTTCCCCCCCCCCCCCACTGCTCCTTGAGCTTGGGAAAGTGTCTTGTTGCAGGGGAGGCATCTTTGAAACTTGATTTAGAGGTTCCTTGTGACTGCCCTGGGAAAGAGGTATTAGTACCTCTAGGTTTCTTCAAGCATTCCTCTTTCTCGATGTCAGAATAAGAAGCCAGTAGTCTAAAAGGCTGATTTTTTTTTAAGTCAAGGAATTAATCTATTGAATTAAGGGGTTGGGGGATAGGCAGGAAAGCCATTTCAAATCTCAGCTTCTGAACTGGCATCCATGAAGCTGTATGGGATCTTAACTGCCTTCAGATGCACTAAACTGGCTTGAGGGATGGAATCGAGGAGGAAATACAGATGCTAATGAGCCAGAATTGCCTAAACTATGTTCTTAGCTAGTGGCATTGCTTGATGTGTGAAGAAGTCTGCAGCAATTTTGTGAGAAGCTCTGAACTTAGTCCTTCTGTGGTACTCTGAAGGCTGCGTGTGCTTCCTGAAGTGCAACTGGCTCTTACCACTGATGAAAATGAATGAGGAAGTGGCACTTTATCAAACATGATGATATAGCTATTTCTAACATGATGCTGCTTTTGCTGGGTGGGATGACAGCCAAGGCAGAGCTTCTTATAGTGATGGCAAATCCTTGTGTGGGACAGTCTGTCTGACATTGGGAATCATAGGTACACGGGCAGGCTGGGACACAAAGCGCTCAGCTTTGCAGCTCAGCTGTCCCTGGAAGCAGTTTTAGCATTAACAATTCACTCATTTCTGGTAGTGACTTGGGAACTGTGTGCTAGTGAAAATGAAGAAAATTAGGACAAAACCCCCTCTTTTTTCCTTAGAAAAAGAGTAGAAACCAGATATTTCAGATGCCAGCTTAAGGTAGAGGCATTGAAAGAAACCATTGAAAGATAAAGTGTCCTAAAAGGAAGAGTAATAGGACAACGATCCTCCTAATTTGCTATGTCCTAACTGTTAATGAGGGGCAAAAAGTCAGTAGCACCTAGTCAGACCTCACAAATAAATCCACCTTATATGCAGGTAGAAGATAGTGATAAGTCTGGCTTTTCTTGCTCATGAGCCCACTAGGGAGCTGGTGAAATCTGACAATTCATTTGGTCTCTGCTGTTGGCTGGCATCTTAGTGGCAATATTCCAGGTCTCTTGCACAAAGGTTGTTAGCAAGGCTATCTTTAGAAATGCTTAGATTATATTACTTTCTAGAAATATACGAATGCCTCTTCAGTATTAGGTGCTAAATGAGCCTGCAGAATAATTGGCGTGTATTAAATGCCATTAAAAATAATATAGAACATTTCAGCATCTTTCTCCTCCTCATATCTATTAGCAAGGCATTAGTTTATGAGCTAATGAAGTTAAAAATGCAGAAAGCGAAGCTATGTCCGATGGGCCACAGGACAGGAGGGCTCTCAGCTGTGATTCCATAATGCTCCTCTGTCTGGCTCCACTGCTGCTTTGTTACAGAGTTATTGCTCTGACTTTCTGGTAGTGGCAAAACAAGCTCATTGCTTTCTTGCTGGTAGTCAGAACTTTGTCCATTGACCTGGCATCAGTGGCTTAAGGCCAGAATGTGCTTTTTCTTCAATATCCTGTTCTTTAAACACAGGGATAAGTAATATATTTTAATACACAGCGGTTAACAGTTTCTTAGAGGAATCTGGACAGACAGTGGATGTTGATAAACATTCAGTATATTATCTATATTTTAAACAGGTGAAATCTTATAGCTCTCCATAAGATAGTTTATATTACAGCGTCTTTGTGATTGAGATGATGGAAATACCAGTCAGGAAGACAGAAGCTAGGAAAGGTGATATTCCAGCTTTACTGTGGCAGCTGTTTCATTGAATTCCAGGTCAGAGATTTCAGTATATGTAATCTCTCTCTCTTGCTTTGTCCCTGTTATGTCTGTGTCCCTGCTTTCTGCTTGCCTTGTTTTTGCCCTTGCATTTTTCCTGTGTATGTGTTGGAGCAGTAATGTGTTGATAAGAAGATAATTGGACAGGTGTCAGTTCAGTAGTCTCTTTTACAGTGCACAAGGTCAAAATGAGCCTTGTGATTAGTTGGACAGCATGAGAGTAGAGCATTTATTAAGTTTTAGGAAGCTGTACCAGGTATGGCTGCTGGTAGCAGCTGGGATTGTTGTAGCCTGCTTGTATCAAAATAAGACACCTCCAAGTGGAATTCATGACTACTTAGAGTAGGGAGATGGGTAATAGTGAGTTTCCTTGGTGGGTTCTGGTAGGCTACCTGAACACAAAGATAATTTGACAAATGGCTCAGAAGATCCATTCCTGTGAAGTGCATTTTCTTTTAAACTGGTGGAAGATAGTTCTAAATACTAAATAAAGAGTAATAGTCGTGTATTCAGCTGCTTTGAATCTTGTTTGTTTGTTTTCCTTCAGTGCCTCAAGTCTGACTTGGAAAAAGTCAGTATTGAGAAAGTCACCATCTCCCTGATGACTCAGCTCTTTGCTTTTCTGCTGAGCACTGCACACTGTGGCAGTAAACTTTAGGTTATGTCCCTGTCATCTAGAAAACTTACCGAGAACACCAACAATTTTCCCAGAAGCCACTGAACAGCTGTCAAGTGGCAACAACATTCCTTCACTGGTGACCGAGGCTTAAGCTGCACAAGTGTGCTCATCTTAATGACAGTGACTTAGTCCAGCTACTAGGGTTAAACCTTATTTTTAAGGGTCAGATGAGATCTGGCAACTTTCCAAAGGCAAACTAGACAACCCAAGCCACAGAAATATGTTCCTTCTTCCTGGCACTTGGTGTTTACCCAAAAAACCTAGAAAAATTCAGTGGGCTTAATTAGACTTAAGGGAAATTCACCAGTTTTGCAATAAATGGAGTGAAAAATCCCTAAATACCCCCTTTCCATAATATATCCTTTCAGAACTAGGCATACCTCTAGACCATACATCATCATACTTTTGCAACATTGCATTTCAATCCTAGTTACATTTGGATGAGCACATGGAAAAATCAAGTATGCAATGATAGAAACTGAATTTTTTTGACATGTTGTCAAATGGACTCACTGAATTTCAACAAGCCTCTTAGGCTTACCTTAGCTCACTAATTAAATTTGAATTTGCGGTGGAGACAGTTCCTTGTGAGAGCAAATTTAACTAGTTAAACACTTAGAAGTGTAATTATTCTTTTATATGTTATGCCTTGCACTAAGTTCACTGAAGTTTGGAAAATTCAAATATCTGTGATCAGCACTCCAGGTCTGCTGCTCTTACTATATCCACTGTATATGCCATGTTATGCATATGAGAGCCTTGTGGGATTTTGTCTGCTATTGATAAAGATTGACCCGTGTAGTAGGTCAGTCTCTATTAGTAGTAGACAAAATATTAGCCACTCTTTTTTTCTAGTGTGTCTCACCTCTCATACACTTGTCCATCTCTTCTGCTGCAGCTTGGTGGGCTCAACTGGAAACCTGGTGTTAAAGGTTCTGCTTGACTCCAAAGGTTGATGCTTCCTCAGTAAAATCTGTGAGCTGCTCCTTCTGGCATGATGCTTTTGGTAGGTTAGCATAAGGGAAGATGGAACCTGGCATATGTTTTGTAAAGCCACAGGAATCTGCACTGGCAACCCCAGCTTCACCAAGGTCATGGTCAAGGGCAGAGCAGACTTGTTAATCTTGGTGGCTCTTTTGCAAGTAACAGGAGAGCAGGGCACACTGAGTTGGCTGCTCAGCTAAATGCATCAGTACACCAGGATGCGTAAGCTATTTTTATTGTGTGAAGATAACTCAGCCAAATGAGACTCAGGAGCAGTTGTGTCTGTTGCCAACCAAAGTAGAACGTAAACTTAGCTTTGACAAGTTAAGGCTTTTTTAAATGAAATAAGAAGGGAACTAAAAAACGAAACAGACTTCTTTTATGGTCAGTGGAAGATTATGAGTAAATGTATGCACTGTTATTCAAAGATTGCTCATCCAAGTATGCTACCTGTTGTCTGGGCATAATCACCAGGCAGCTGACTGAACTGAATATAAAGCTGTTCTGTAAGCTCCAGTAGGGTGAGACCCTGAGCCTGGAGGGAAGCAATGGTGTTGATAAGGTCCAACCCCATGCTTTCTCTTAACTACTTGTGGAGAAACACTTTGTGTCTGACACAACTACTAACACTGCAGGATGAAGACTGAGGGTATCTTCAGAAAGAACCCAAAACTTACATTTAAAAGAAAGGCTTATATTTTATGGGTCAATGTAAATGACAAAATGCAGGCTAAATGTCTTCTGCAATCTTTGTATCTGGTACCTCTAGGCTCCTCTGTGGGTTGGATATATATATATATATTTCTCACCAAGCATGGGATTTGGGCATTAGTTCCCAATACCCAAGTCTTGGTAAACCAATTATGTTAAATTTCCCCTGATTATGGCATATAAATGTTAAACTTTAGGACTAATGGCTATGAAAACATAGGAAGACTCTTTCAAGACACAGCATTGTGTTTTTCTCTTCTACACGTGTTAGGAAGAATACAGCAGGTTTCCTTTCTCAGGAAGGGAAAGGTATCCTTACTCAGTCAGATACCGTTGGTATCATGTTGCACTTTCAAGCTGATGTTCAGAAGATTCTATCTATATCCTGGCTAATCTTAAAAATCAGCATGCAGGGGAAAAAAATAACCTGTTCAAAATGATGTTTCTAAACAGCTGGGGTTTTTTTTCAGACCAGCAAACTTTTTACTCCCTTCAATTGTTGTGTAATTACTTTTGATGACAAACACCAAATGTATGTATTGTGCTAAGTGTCTGCTCAGCGTGCTCAGATTTGTCTAGAGAAATGTGTGTGCTGGGCATGAGGGAAACTAGCAGCATTTGTAATGACTTCTGTAGATGTAAAACATTTCCAAAAACTATCTGTCAGCTGCACTTATGTTGTCTTTCAGAACTATTTTTTTTCTAGAAGGAGAATTTACTAAGATTTAAAAAGACTGAAATCTATATAGTTCTACAAAATTTTTAACCATAAAGACAACATTCTCCCTGTGTCACATTCTATCATCACTGAAAAATGCCCAACTTCTTTTGGAAACCTCACTTCCAAACTGCAGACTGAATTTGAGAACTCCCAGGAATGGTCCTTCTGTAAGTCTTTTTTGCCTGTTTGGCTTAGCAAGTTAAACTTACTGGTATTTTATCTGTGAATGCTGACTTCTCCCTATTTGACTGAATTTTGTGAAGAAAAGGAAGGATGCAAGTTTGCTGAACCTTTCAGAGATGTGATAATTTTATGGGAATTGTAAGAGTACAACAGAGGCGAGATGTTGGTAATGCCATACCAAGGGAAAGCATGAGACCATCCTTCAGTAGCCATTGGGCAGTTCATGGGGGAGAATCATAGAATGGCCTGGGTTGGAAGGAACATTAAAGATCATCTAGTTCCAAGCCTCTGCTGTGGTCAGGAACACCTTTCACTGGACCAGGTTGCTCAGAGCCCCATCCAACCTGGCCTTGAAAACTTGTAGGGTTGCGGCATCCGCAACTTCCTTAGACAGGCTCTTCCAGTGCCCCACCCCCTCACCCCCTAAAGAATTTCTTCCAGATATCTAACCTTAAACTTATTCTCTTTCACTTTAAACCCATTTCCCTTTGTCCTATCACTACATGCCCTTGCAAAAAGTCTCATCTTTTTGTAGGCTTTGTTCAGGTACTAGAAAGTCACAATTCAGTCATCCAAAAACCTCTTCTCCAGACTGACAAATCCCAATTTTCTCAGTCTTTCCTCATAGGACAAGGAAAGACTCATCCCTCTAATCATGGCAGTGGTCCTCCTCTTGACCTACTCCAACAGGTTGCTGTCTTGTCTATGCTGGGGAACCCACAGCTGGATGCAGTGTTCCAGGTCTGGTGTCACCAGACCAGGAGTAGAGGGGCAGAATCCCCTCCCTCGCCCTGCTGGCTGCACTGCTTTGAGTACAGCTCAGGATCAGATTGGATCAGGTGCACATTGGCTGCAAGTGCTCACTGCCAGATAATGTTCAGCCTCTCATCCACCAGCACCCCCAAGTCCTTCTGGGCTGGTCTGCTCTCGATCTGTCCGCTCTCACTCTGTGTTGATACTGACCCAGATGCAGCACCTTACTGTTGGTCCTGTTAAACTGCATGAGATTCCTATGGGCCCATTTCTCCAGCTTGTCCAGGTCCCTCTGGATGGCATCCCCTCCTTCAGGTGTGTCATCTGCAAGTTTGGTCAGGGTGCACCCTTTGTCTATGTCATTAATGGAGATACTGAATAACACTGGTCCCAGTGTGGACCTCCAATGGACACCACTTGTCACTGATGTCCATTATGACTCTGAGCCATTGACCACCACCTTCTGGATGCAAGAGTCCAACCAATTCCTTATCCACTCAAGAGTGCAGCCATTGAATCAATCCCTCTCCAATTTAGAGAGACCAATGTTATGGGGACCATAGATGACATCTCTAACCCTTCCTTTGTCCACTGATGTAGTCACTCTATCACAGAAGGCCGCTAGGTTGGTCAGGCAGGGCTTGCCCTTGGTGAAGCCATGCTGGCTCACCTGAATCACCTCTTTGTCCTCCCTGAACCTTAGCATAGCTTCTAGGAGGATCTGTTCTGTGATCTTGCCAGGCACGGAGGTGAGGCTGGCATGGGTTCCAGGGTCCTCCTTTCTACCCTTTTTATAGATGAGTCAATGTTTCCCTTTTTCCAGGCACCTGGGTTTTCACCAGACTGCTGTGACTTTTCAAATATCATGGGGAGTGGCTTTGCAATCATCCAATTCCCTCAGGACTCTGGGATGTATTTCACTGGGCCCCATAGACTTATTTATGTTCAGGTTCCTCAGGTGGTCATGAACCTGTTCTTTACTTGCACTAGGAAATGTGGTCCCCAACATGCTCTCCATTCACTTGAGAGGTGTAGGAAGAGAAATTGCCATTGAAGACAGAGGCAAAAAAGTTGTTGAGTACTTTAGTCTTCTCTTCATCTGTTATTACCAGTTTTCCAGCATTGTTCATTGGGGTCAATACATCTTCTTTGACCTTCCTTTTCTGGTTAACATACCTGTAGAAACCCTTGTTATTCTTTGCATCCGTTGCCAGGTTTGGTTCCAGCTTCACCTTGGCCTTCCTCACCCATCCCTCTACAATCGAATGTCATCTCTGTACTCTTCCCAGATTACCTGTCCTTGATTCCACTGTGCATTTGCTTCTTTCCCTTTAGTTTGACCAGCAGTTCCCTACACAGCCATGTTGATCTCCTACCTTCCTTGGCCAATTTCTTGCTCCCAGGGATTGCTAGCCCTTGTGCTCTATGGAAGACTTCCTTAAAGATCTACCAGCTCTGTTCTACTCCCCTGTCCCCTGAGGGCAGTCTCCCAGGGGTTCCTATTGATTATCTTTAAGAGCTGGAAGTTTGCTTTGCTGAAGTTTAGGGGCCTAACTTTACTCTTTACCTGACCCATATCTCTAGGGACTGCAAACTCCAGCAATGCAGGATCACTGCAGCCCAGTCTGCCTCCAATCTTGATGTCCACAGTTAGCTCTGTTATGTTGGCCATGTTACAGATTTCCTATCAATGGGGCAAAAGACTTAGTTGTTGGTGTCTGTGTTTTTTCAAGAATGAGGTTAAACTTTCTCTCCTGTGCAGATTTTCTGGTTAAGGGATGAGCTTACACCAGAGCTCAAGGAATAATTCAGTTAAAATCAATCAGCTGCAAGATGTGTGTACGTTCACTATCAGGCAGTTGTTCACACAGCTACACAGTTGAATTCTAACAAAATTCTATAGTGGATTGATTGAATTCAGAACTCTAAATCTGTGAGTCTTTTAAGGAAACTACCTCCTTGCTGTGTCTAGCAACATTATTCTTGACTCTTCCCAAGGTTCAGATCTTGTCAGATAAACTTCAGATAATATTGTTTGAAGCCACACATAATCTTACAATAGGGTCTTTTCATTATGTTTTCTGTAGTATCCCTGATGTGTTGACTAATAGCAAAGATTGACAAAGTGTGTTACACACAAACATCTTGCCTCATGTTCTATTAAATGTGTCATTTGATATCTTCTATTGTAGATGTCTTCATTTTGACTTTGCTATGACATCTTAAAAGAAAAAGAAGCTGCCAACAGATGATGTTTTAACACTTGTCAGCAATTCGTCATGATTCTTCTTACTTTAGATTTAGTTGTTCTGGGAATGAACAGTTCATAGGGATTTTTTTTTTTTTTTAAATTCTGCTTTCTGGTTAATGCGATCAATTTGATGCAAAAGATAATTAGTATGGTAATTGCAGCCTACATGTGTACTAACTGTATCCCCCCCGCTTTCTTCAGTGTTCCAATGTTTTTAAAGATTGCAAGATAAGTAGGAGCAGAAGAGTTTAAGTTATTTTTAGGGGCCTTTTACCCCCTTGTTCTAGTATTTAAAAGTAACAGATGGACTTTGCTCTTTGGGCCTCTCATCTTTCATGCTTCTGAAGCCTTACACCTGGAAGGGAAATGCAACCAAGAGACATGGCTAGATCCACCATCAGCTGCACTAACAAAGGGATTGATGGTTTTCCAGAGCAAACATTAGCTGAGGGGAAGGACTAACCTTTGGAGGAGAAACAGCTGACAGTGAGCTGTGTCCAGGAGCAGATCTGGGGCTGGGGGCATGTCTAGGGAAGATGGTCAAATCAGGGCTGGTGGCATAGAACTGTTTCTCTACCTTTCTAAACAAGGTCCAGACAAAAACTTCTTTAAGAGCCTTTCTCCTTTCCTATCTTTCACATGAAAGAGAACAAAGCTGGCTGATGGATTGTTTTAATAATCTAAGTGATGATCATTCTGTTTGATAATTAACCATGCAAATCTGAAAGAAACAATTGGTGGATCAACAAAAATAAATCTGCAGGCTGCATTTGGGGGAATAGCTGAAAAAGCTAATTTGGTTATAAAGATAGGTTGTGCTTTGTAATGAGAAACGACAAGGCATTTTGCTGCAACTGTCATGGCAACTTTAGAGCTTCTTTATATAGTCTAATTTAAAATGTATTTACCCCATAGCAATGAAACTGCAATCTATGTATGAATCATAAAAGCTGGAGATGGAAAACACCTCTTGAACATATGGACCAGTTCCTCAAAGGATACAATTCAGTTTAACTCAAAGTCAGAGCAACAGATATTCTCTGTCTTCAAAGTCAGTCTGTTTGTCCCAGGTTTTCTGAATGTGGACTCTTTCTGGAGTCCCTTTGTCTAATCTTTGAGCTGTCTTGGCTAAGAAGCTTTTCTTAACTAGAGATCTCGGTACGTAAGTTTTGCTTCAATAGCTTGTGAGCTCTACTGTCTACTACATGGCTCTACGTAAGTTTGAATAGTCACTGAACACTGGTAAAATTCAGTTATATCAAGATGCTTGTTAGTCCTTATGTTTCAAGGCACAGTTCAGTTGCCTACTGAGTTAAGATCTTAATTGTGTGAGTGCTCCATTTTTGTTCCATCAAGCTGTGTTGATATTTGAAATCAAACTGTAATCAGGAAATGAAAGCCTTTTTCCCCCCCTGTTCTGTATTAACAGTGACTCAGTTACTTGTTAATGCTAAGCATTGGTGAAAGTTATCTGAAAGGCAAGAATATGGTGCTAGAAAGAAAATGATACTTTTGTACTGGTGATTTAAATCAATGTAAGGTTCAGGGTGCTGGTTCTCCCAGTGTGCTTAGAGATCCTGTTTCATTCTGATGATCAGGTTTTAGATTTAGGGGGAAATTATTTGAGAATTTCATGATGTCTTCCTAGCAGAAGCTAGTTAACTTCCCCAAAGTCACCAAAGCTTGCATTACTTGACTGTATCCATAATTTGGTATGGATATCTATCTGAGACTTTTGTTTTCAAGGTCTTTGATGAACATCTTTACTACTCTGTAGTTTTGTCAGTGTCTGAGAACATTTTGTAGAGTGACCATCACCCTAGCTGTGAAGTGGGCTATCAGCTTTGACTGGGATTATTTTTAACAGCACCAATGTTTCACACATTTGGGGGATGGGATTGTTAAAAACGCCAAGGGCATATGAGTAACTTACAGTAATACCTCAAAGTCCACTGATGTGGTAGGCCAGGACCTTAATTCCAGTCTAAATGAAATATTCAGGTTTTCTAAGAAGGAAATTGAAATAGGGATAACGTAGGCAAAGAACTGGAAAAAACAATTCTGTATAAACTTGACTTACATATTGCTGTAAATCCACTGTATTTCTTGCTTCAGCTGTAGTGGATGTGCAAGACAATTAATGTATCAGGGCAAAATTTGCATAGATGTACAAACTTGAATTAAAGCTTCAAAAATAAAAGACACTGAGAAGTTCTCGAAAAGGCTGAAGTAGTGCAAGCAGAAATCCTACAAGCTTCAATGGAAACATAAAGTTGTGATCAACAATGTAAGGAAAATGTGACTCTGGCAAAATTAGATATTTTGTTGATTTCTTTTTCTAGTAAGTGTGACTGGTGCTCAAATGGGGAAAACATCTGAACTCCCAAGAATGAGTGACAGTGCCTCGATGGATGAGATGGATTTGAATCCCTCTTCATGCACAGGTTAAAACGCGAACGTCAATTGCATAGTTGCAAAATTAGGAGGGGAAAACTGGGGTACTGTTCAGGTTGCAAATGTACCCATCACAAACTTGTGGAGGGAGATGATAATCTGGCAGGGTATGCTAATGAATCTTAGATTTAAGGCACATTAACTTTCTTTCCATGGTTTACATTTCTGGGCAGTGGAAGTGGTAAGCAAAATAGTGCTGTGTGCCTTCATAACTGTAGCTGACTGTAAGGAGCAGGGGGGGGAAATTGTTAATTCTCCCAGTGACTTTTAGATGGAGCTCCAAAGACTAGACAAAATCCTAAACAACTTAGAACAACCGAGCTCTATTGTGCCCTGCAGTACAGTGCTTGCTTATCCTGCCAAAGATCAAGCTTTGCTTGTACCCATCTGATAGGAATATATTGAATCTTGCATGGAGTGCAAGCAGGACTTTGATCAATATTGCACGCATTTTATTTGAGGACCTACAGCAGAGGCCCGACACTTAGAAAAACAATTGAAGTAGGTCTTGGGAACACTTGACAGAATATATAAACAGATGATGTTATGGTCTCAGTGGAAATCTAGCCGTATTGAACTGAAAATAGACCATACAAGGAGAAAATTGTAGAATACTTAATCCTTGTAGTAGGACACCATATGCAGTAGGCCAACAAGCTCTGTTTGGATTCCTTTGGAAAATAAAACTACAATGAAACTGTGTCCCTCAAAGAATGTAGTGCATCTCTCCATACTACACTGTGAACTTCTGAAGGAGTTTATCTGTCTTACTGAGTGAAGTATACTACAGGTATCTGATAGCAGATAGTTAAAAGCATGAATTGTCCAGAGGAGGACATTGCAGGAGTTGTTCATGAGATTCTACTTCTAATAGAGGAAGCGTGAATCCTACAGTCAATATACAGCTTGGTAAGATAAATATATTGCTCCTGAGCTTCAATCACTTTGTTCCCTGTTCTCTTGGGCAATAGGACAATGCATATATCAAATGACTACGTACTGACAAACTTCAGGTTTTTAAGCATTATCTGAACTACTGTCATCTATGTGTCCACATAACTTTCTATGTGTTGATTTTTGTCTAGGAATGTTGTGCTAACATTTAGTTTTCCTTAATTACTTTTCAAAATAAATGAAAATAGGCTTAAGTTCTGATTTCTGTGCCCTTTGGCTACTTGTTTTCAGTTCTAGTCATCAGGGCTAAGTCTTTAATCTCAGGGCAGTAGTCTGGTATCTTTTCATTTCAGACTGTTATTTAACTAACTAAGTTGCATTGCGAAGTAGAAACTTATTTTATCTTAAGCTTTGCCTTTTTTTTTCTTTTTTTTCCTAAGTCCAGTCTTCTAACTTCTCCTTAATCTTGTTTCTTCTAGGATGTTATTTCCCAAATGTAGTATATGAGAAGTTTTGTAGTTACTAAGCAATAGTGGCTGTACCAGTCTCTGAGGTACAAACATTAATATGAAATCCTCCCTATAACAATGGTTGTAAAACTGTTGATATATCTGCTTTAAGGAGTATGAGAAAGAAAATCATAAAAGGCCATGTGTTTTGACTGATATGGGAAATGCCCATGAACTAGAGTATTCTCATGTCACAATTAAGTGGCTACTCTTGTGCCAGAACGGTTTCAGAATTCCTCACATTTAAGGTTGCAGTGATTATTTTCTGTCTTCAGAGAAAGCTTTCATTTAGGGACATAGTCTGTAGTATTTTTTAACTCCTTGTGTACTTTGCCCCATTATAGTATAGAAGTATCTGCAGAATCAATTTTGAGTATTTCAGTCTTTCTCCCATATTGCACATAATATGATCTTTCTCAAGAACTACTCCATTTTGGTCCCTGAATACAACAAAACTATCACTTTTGGTTGGGCCTGATGAAGATCCACAAGTAAACTAAACTGAAAGCACCAAACTTTCAACTCTGGCTCATACCTTGTCACTCGGAGTTGTGGAATATGATGCCAGTTTCCCAAAGAGATGCTTGGGTCTTATATATTTTTAATATATATTATATAACTATATAAATTTACTGATATATATTATATATATTGAACTTGCAACCAGCAAGGGTCCTGATTAAAAACTCTTCTGTAATTTGGAAGTGCCATGAGGAACGAAATCTGCCTGAACTCCATCAAGGAATTGGCAAGCTCTTAGATGAAAGTGGCATGGATCTTGCAACATACTTGGGTTCCAACGTTAAAAGTCTGACTGAAGTTCTTCACTGAAGGTGCCTAAAACAAACTGAGAAGCTCACTAACTCCTCAGGAAAAAAAGTCTACTGAGGTGTGTTCAGCATAATGATGCAGATCTAACCCTTGCTCTTGCTGTCACTTTAGTAGGGCTCAGAAAACAGGATTTCTCACTCTGGAGCAGTACAACTCCATGCCTGGATCTTGTTTTGCACCTTTTCCTGGAGCAGTTGCTAATCTCAGGACTGGAGGAGTACAGGACCCACCTGGACATTTACTCTGAAATGTTACAGCTGTTCTATTGTTACTTAAGCGTAACGTGTGTTATTGTGATCTAAAGGTGAAGGCTATTCTTGGTTATAGAGAATACTTTTCACATGTAGGGCAGGTCAGCTTTTCCAGCTTCTGCTGCAGTGAGACAATAATCCATCACCGTGGCATATTGTATTTGTGTCAGTGTACCAAAAAGACAAGTAAGCATTGCACAGACCAAGTCTCAAGCAACTTAATGCTTTCCACATCAAAGCTGCCGAATCCTGTTGGCTCAGCTTTCTAAGGTCTCTAGATGAGTACCAGGACCCAGCTCAGCTTTGCTTTCCCCTGAGCTGGTGCCTGAAGAGATTTGCTAAATAGCCATTAACTCAGGAAGAGGCAGGAACACCACAAATTTTCCAGTGAATTGTTTCCTGTTTCTTTTTTTCCTGCAACTTCTTGTGGTTTTTCACTCAGTTAATATTTTAACTGTAATCTGCTTTTTGATGATTTTATAGGAGAGCCAATGTTTCTGTGCATTTCAGAGCCAACAGATGCATTTGCAGCTGAACCAGCTCTGGAGGGAGGCTCATGCCAGCATCTGCCACAAGGAGGCAGAAGCATTAAATCTTGAAATACTTTTAAACCAGGTCCTTGATATGTATCTCAGTTTATTAAAACCATGCTTCGGAGTATCTATAGCTGCCTCTGATGTATACAGATGCTTGGGGGAAGGGAAATTTTGCAGGGGAGAATCCAAAACATCAAAGAATTTCTGTATAGTAGGGTTTTACCTGGTGTTTTGATAAGATGGAAAAAACTGTTATAAAAACATATAAGCAGCAATTAAAGCAAAGACGCCCTCCCTCCCCCCCCCCCCCCCCCCCCCCCCCCCCCCCCCCATCTCTGGCAACACTTACATGACAGTTTCCCACCCGTTGCATTTCACAGTTATCACTCTTGGTCATTATCCCTTTGTGAAGGCAGCTCCAAAGTCCAGATCAGTGACAGTGGCACATTAACGTTGCAGTAATTGTATTTTCAAGCATGTCTTCCTGTCTTCCTGTTCAGCTAGTAAGTTGCTTGCTCAGCTGCTTGCAGTAATTCAGAAATGCAGCATGGCATATTCGAGTTTCTGGACTACCTTTTTGGGGAGAGGATGTGGTCTGATTGCACTGTGATAGTTCTCTTAGAGGTTAGCTATAGAGAATTCCAAAAAGCGTGAGTGGTTTAATTGATTCTGATCACTTCACAGCGCTACTGAATGTGAATGAAATCCTGCCTGCATCCTGGTGAACAGAGTATTGAAAGCTTGGTGGTGGTTTGCTGTGTATGCTTTTTATACCTGGTAATGCATGTGAAAGAAATGGAGAAGGGGAGGCAAAATTCAAACTGAAAGCTTGTATTTTGTCCTTAATTTGTCCTCCTTTACTTAAGTATCAAAGCACATATGGAAGAAAGGTCACTCTGTTATCTGAAACTGCTGCAGCTCAATACGTACCTGGGCATAATGGGATTTGTTTAAGGACATGGTATCATCTATAATGTCAGATGTCCTACCTGTTACTGTCTGTGTCAGACTTCATCCAACTGACTGTAAATACAGATCCTCTGCTGTGTGCCTTAGACTGCTGTCTCAGTTAATGTAAGTTAGTTTGTGTGCTGAAATCCACTTAAAAGTGAAATTTCTTCCTGACTAAAAAATGGTTGTGTAAGGAACACCTCTTCTGCCTGTGAAGGGATATTGCAGTTGATTGTGTTAAGATGTATTACAGGTTTAAATTACAGATTATGACACTTCAAAGGTGCTTTCTGCTACTCTTGCAGCAATCAGACATACAGTCACTGTGCTCCTGTGGCTTAGTGGCTCACAGCTGAAAGGGAAGGAAAAAGGCATTTGATACCAGAGATGCATTTCTGAAGAGCATCCTATTGCTTTGCTCTCATCCTGCATGGAACCACAAATGCACATTGCTGAGGGCAGGCGTGTGCTCCCCTACTTCTGCTGCCGTGAGCTCAGCTAATGTGGGGCTTGTAACCTTCCTCTGCTCCAAGCACTGTCTTTATATTTCAATAGCCTATTGAGCACATGTCTTTCCACAGCCTAGGGCTTGAATTTGAGGTCACATCATCTAGCTTCCACTCTAATTAGTTATTAAATACACTGGACATTTTCATCTGTTAATTAATATCCAGTGAGGCTGTATACAAAATGATGAGTAAATAAAGCACCAATATATCTACATTCTTTCTTGGGTACTGTGTATATCAAGGAGTGGTTACACCTACTTTTAAAAGTAGATTTTGTTTCTAAACTTATGGAAGCTTTGGATTGTAATTAATGACACTGTTCTAGTAAAATAACTTTAGTAATATCTGTTTTCTGACCTAGTATTATTTTCCTCTTCTTACCTTTTCAGGTTAAGTGTAGCTTTTATAATTGTTATTTTCATTTTATTCATTATTAAAAGTTAAAAGGGAGATAGTGAAAGCAGTTTAACATCCAGGTTCTCTCCTTTGTTTTGCACTTTCTTGTGCATTTCTTCATAATGTGCTTCCAGGAAAAAATAATCAGTGCTCTGTGCTGCTCTGACACAGGCCTTACATTCTGGTAAACTCTTCTGCAAAAGGTGTGTCAAAACCACTGTGAAGAGCATAAAATAAATGCTTTTTATAAGTAAGCTGTTTAATGTCCTGTAACAACCAGTAAGATCTATGTTGTCCTACTAATGCAAGTAATCACTTAACCTTTCTGGTAACTGACCTTTCTTCTGCTGTGTTTGGGAGGGTTGTTTTTGTACATCTCAGGGCTGCACAAACCGCTGTGTGTGATTGTCACATGGCGGAGTGCATGTCTTACTGTCACATAGGAGCTGCCTTAAATTCCCTTTTTCTGCTGCTTGAATATTTTATCAGTTTCTTCAGTTAAGAATGGCCTGCCACACTTTTTTTTTTTTTCTTCCCCCCCATCTTGACTAGCCATAACAATTTTAACTGCTACTTAGTTTTGTCACTTGACTGACTTCTCTGTTATGGAAATGGTGTGTGACATGCCTGACTTCCCATTTCCAGGCAAATCACACAAAGACAAGGGAGCCTGGTTTACTGTAATGATACTTCACATTTTCAGATATCGTGGCTGAGCAAATGGTCCATTGCTTTGATTACAGTGGTCACTGAGGTAAAGTCTGACAGGTTTTTTTAGTTCCCAGGTGTCTCGATAATAGTCTGATAATGATGTTATTGTGTGTGCTTTTTTTTCTTCCTGGTGAAATTGGTGATTTCTACTATGCTTGAAAATCTGCTGTGCATCTCAGCACAACTGCAGCCTATTGCTTAAGCTGGATATCCTAATGCACATCACAGCTCTGTGCTGGGAACAGTCATGGCACTGGTGGGGAATGCTCTGTATCTTTAGAGCCCCCAGAGAAACAGTTCTATTTCAGAGTGACTCCCACATACTTCTAAGGAACTTTTAAAAAGAATTTTATAGTACACAGCCAAAGTGTTTTCTCTCTGTATGTAACACTGAAGTATTTTTCAAAACACCTTGACAGTTAAAATGTGCTTGAGTTTTTTTCCTGCAGTGTCTGATTATGCAGGTGCAGTTGATATAAATTTTTCCTTTTTAATTCCCTCTCCCCCACCCCCAGCTGTTACCTTGAAGTGGTCTGAAATGAATTTGATTTAACAGTTCATGTTCTTATTCAGATGCTATGTTTTTCTGCTACAAGACTGCCTTACAGAAGTCACTGATATATCCCTTGATCTTTTTTTTTAACTTGTAGTTGTACTAGCAGTGACCTTACTATAAAGTCTTCTCTGTCTGTTGGTATCCTGCTCTTGGATATTATTACAATGGTATGGTGTGAGTTTAACTATTTGTCAGACTTTAAATTTTTTGTTTTCCCCTGCATTTAGGTGATAGTTTGTTCCCTCAGCAGAAGCAAAAAACCTCTGGACACTGGGAACCTCAAAATTGTGTGTTGAGAGGTCCCTTTTGCCTCACTGAAAAATTTCAGGACTCTGATTTTTTTTTTTTTTTTTTCCACAATTTCAGTGAGACCCAATTCTTTCTGACTACTCGATAACTGCAGCACAATATATGAGTTGAAAACTTCAGAAGACACTTTTACAGCTTGTAAAGCTGAATAACCTTTGAGTTTGCTTAATCTCTTTAGGAAAGATTTGTGTTGTAATGCTCATACCTCTTCAGGTAACAGTGTGATCTTTGGGTGGACGACGAGCACAGGGTCTGGACATAGTTCTACTCTTTAGACATTCATATTGATTTTCTTTTATCTTGTGTTTTACCTCCGTGTCTGTTTCTAGCAAAGATGTGAAGGCATAATTCTGATCTTGGTTGCTGTCTCTGGAGCCATTTAGTTGTGTTATCTATTTTGTGCCCACTACACACCAATATGTCCTTGGTGTTGATACTAGTCTGAGATTTAAAACTGCTCTCATTCTTTTTAGTTTTGTCATATGCATGCAATATTTCATCTTTTGAGACTGCCTGCAGTCTTACTGCTGTGTGCTTTCCCTTTGTTTGCAAGGATAGGTATAATTTTCTTGTCATAGTTATTAGCTCTGATTCCATATGCAAAGTCTTTCTTACAAACTTTGTTGTGTTTTTTCTCTACTGCACCTATATGTTGCCTTTGTTTAACCTTTTTACTTTGTGTCTCATGCAAAATCATATTTTTCACTTTTTTACACTTTTACGGTTCTACTCAGTGAGTTATATTTGTCTGCTTCCCCAGCTTCTTGGAGTTCAGTCTGAACTTGTCAGCTGACATTTCCCATGTCTTGGTGGAGTTACTGTATTCTCTTCCAACTTCTGTCTCTGCAACTGTGTATCTCTTGTCCCTTTCCTGAAGTGTTTGTCATTATATGTTTTTGTTGTGCTGTGGCTTTGCAGGAGCCCTGAAAGCCAGAAGATGCTCCTATTAGCCACTATGTAGAGAACCCCCCTCCTACATGTATTATAGGCAGTGCCTTTCTCTTATCAGTTCCTCTCAGCCTGTGGTGTCAGTCATTCAGCTGTGCTTCCTTTGTTTGACTCTGGGTACAGCTCTGTGTCTTCTAGTAACTTCCTCTGTTTGCTTGTCTGAGAGGTTCCCTCTTCAGAGTTCCCTCTTCAGAGCCCCCTCCTATTGCTCCTGGAGCAAAGCTCAAAGTCCTTGCTTTTTGACCAGGCCATCATTGTAAGGCTTTGGAATTCCAGGTGGGTCTCTAACCTGGTGTTATGTGTTGCAGTTCCTTTTCAAATTCACACGTATGCTCTCACTGCCTCCATTGCTTGTGGGGAGAGTGCAATTCCTTACTAGGCATTTAAATCTTGCACTGAATAAAGTTGGCAGCATTACTTCCAGGATTATTTCAAGAAAACCTCTAAAAACATCTGCTAAAGGGTCATTATCCCAATGATGGCAGCCACCTTCTGTTTCCTACTCACCAGCATTAACCTGTCCCATCATGACTTCAAGCAAGAGATGAGACCGGTGCGGTGCCAGTTTTGGTGCTAGCTGTAGCTCTGCTACTTGACCAAGACTGTCAGCAGGCAAGTGAAATAATATTTTAAAGCTTTGTGGAAATGCCTGTTTCTTGCACCCTTCATGGAAGGAGGTGAATTCTCTAATGAGGCACTGTATAACGTTTTCAGACCTTCTCCTTTTACTCACTAGAGGAAAACTAAGTTTAAAATGGAGGCCAAGAAATTATAAATTGTTTTGATACCATTTATTGTCTCTTCTCCTGCCAGTCCCTTATTTCGTCCTTTAGACATGCTGAAATGAAACCTCAGATTCCAACAATCAGCAACCCACTTAGTCTAAACCATGAGATAGGATGAGCAAAAGGGGTGGCAATTGTTTCTTTCTGGAGACATTTTTTTCGTTTTTGTCAGGTCCACTATATCCAAGTGGAATTACGTAAAGAATTTGTCTTAACAGTCTAATTTATTCTCTCTTCTTCTATTATTTTTCTTCTTTTCCCACACTCCCCTAGCAGTAGGCATGAAAGCTCCTGCCTGCCTTGCTGTTCTCTTTGGGAATCACCCATTAATAATTTTTCAGCATGCAAAAGGTTTTTATCCCTATAAAGCTTGTGTTTCTTCCTCATATCTCACTTCCCTGTTAGGCAGGTTACTGGTGACGTTGCAAAAGGGCCTGAGGATTCTTCCCCTCTTCCTCTTTCATCGTTTCTCACTACTGGCAAGCTGTGCTCATGGTATGAGCTGAGCTTGAAACGTGCCAGGAACAAACTGTGCGAAGTCCTTTGTGACCTGAACAGAGGCTGAGACTTCAGTGGGGAAAACAAGGGCTGATACTTGAGCTCACATATACTTTGTAGTGCCTCAGCTTCATTAAGGCACTGTTGCTATGCTGTGTTCCTGCCATTTGGTGGGATCTGGCTGCAGCAGCTCATACTGTGGGGAGCAATCAAGAAACATGAGATTCTTAGAGGTGATACTCTTTTTCCTTTGATCTCTTGGGCCTGTATGATCTAATGGTAGTTTGAACTGCAGTGGAGGAATCAGCCAAAAAGTGCCTTTGCCAGGAAACTGTGAGCATCAGATACCTTCTGATGAGAAATTCAACTCTTTTCTGCTCATACAAATTGAGAAATTGTGTGATCTCAATTAGGATTAGTCCCACAAATACACCTCTCATTTGAGGAAGGAGGAGAGAAGTTCCGCTGCAATAAACATTGTTAGCAGATAACAGCTGACACTTGAGTTTCAGACTTCCTTGTGTGATAATGTATGATATTTGTAAAAAATACTGTTGTAGTCCTTTACCTTTCCCAAGAAGTTCTAGTACAAAATTAAAGAGATTCTTTTGAGAAGAAATACCTTCAGCATAGGTACTGACAAAGTACTTGTAGGGAATACCTGGGCAGAACTTGTTCCAGTTGCAAGTGAAGATGTGCCTGGAGAGGAAAAGCAGCTCTTGGTCTTATTTCTCTCCAGGTAAAGATTCAGCTGGATTTGCAGACATTATTATTATTTTTTTTTTAAATTAGCTAATACTTGCATATGATTCTGTTATCATGTGCACTTTGGAAACTTGATTCACCGTTGGAGGAGTAATAATATGTGTTGAGTGATGTACTTGCATAGGGTTTCTAGGAATTACTGGTCCTTTTCTGTACTGTTGAAATGTGCAGATGGTTTGGGTGAGTTCTGACAAGCTCCTGTTATGACTAAGAGTAAGGCTACTGTTACTGTTCTTTCTACCCATCCCTTTAACAATTTAAAGGATTTGAAGGGATTTTTTTCCTTTTCTGATCAAAAATAGTCTGATGAAAATATCTGCATATACATCAGTCTGCTCTGGACCAGATTTTGTGTGGTATCAATTTTTGTCTCTAATTGAATGTTTGCAGCTTTTTCAGAAATCCGAATTTCTGATTTTGAGGACGCCTGTAGGAGCTGCCTTGGCTTTTCCTTCCATTTTATGTTTAACATGTATTAGAGGCAAGAGAGATAAATGTTCACTTTTATGAATGTTTTGTGGTCCCTTTTAAAATACTCTCTGAAAGTACAGTTCCTGGAAAACTGCAGTTTCCCTGTTCAGAGCTGTATTATTTTCATTCATGTGCTGCTGGTGATTGTAAACATAGGTCTTGGTTTTATTCCTTTTTTTCCCAGGTTCCATGTTGCATGCATTAAAGAGTGGATGTGTCTGTTCTGGTTTTTTTCTGATGTCTGATACACAACTTGGTTGGTTTGTTTTTGTTTTTTTAAAGTAAGATGTCAGCATAACATCCCAACAATATGTGCATATGTGTTCTATTGACCTCTCTGTGGCTGAGCTATGAAAAGTCTGATCTTGAAATTATTTATATACTTAACCTTAGGGTCCTGAGCAAACATACAGGCTTGATGGATATTACCAGCAAACATTAAAATCAGTGCTCTTCCCAACATATGTTCCTGTTGAACAAAACCTTGTTGTTGGGTTTTTTTTTCTCCCCATACTGACTTTATTGCTATTTCTAAGAATATGCAGACAACTCACTAGTTAAACAGTCTAGCTTTTTAAAGTTGACCAGTTTTGCTTGAGGACTGAAATTATGACTCTTCCATATGATCTAATTAAGAGTTTGCTGACTTGGAAGACAATATTTGCCACATAATTTGTTATTTGTCGTATGGTAACCTTGAAGTTGGTGGGGTTGTGTTGGTAGCTGTAGCATCAAGAAGCAAGCAATCACAGTACCCTACAGTGTTCTTTTGATACGATGATAAACTGCATTAGTCATAAATGCTAATACTTAGAAAATAGCATTTATTTCCAAGCCTCTCAGTTGCTCTTAAGTATTTACTTTTTGGGTATTATTGGCTTCAAGGAGCATTAACAAAATGATGATTATATGTTGATTTAAAGGCTATGAATGTTTATTACTGCAAGCAGAAAGACTTTGATTTATTCTTGAAATCACTGGTAGTAATTTGGAACACCACACTTAAACATATGCTCTAACTGATGCTTCCCCTGGTAGCTCAGTCAGAGGTGGAATTTTTCTGTAGTTATGCATTTCTAGGGGTCTTGAGTGTGAACTACTCGCAAAGCTCCACCCATACCTTGTGTGCACACATCAAAAAGATATAATGCTCTACCTTTTTTTCTTTATTGAAGATAGGTTGTAATATGAATTGGCACAAGTGTTTTGAGTTTGGACTATTATGCAAAGAACAGAGCAGTATGAAAATCTTAAGTAGTGCCACACTTCTGTTCTTAGCATCTGCTGGCCTCCTCCATTGGTCTACTGTTGCAAGTGATGAATCGATACAATAAAAGGAAAAACAAAGCTATATGTTTTTAGATCTATTTTACAGCTGCGTGACATATTTCTGAACAGATTAAAGAAAAAAAAAGGGTGTGTGGGAAACAGCATGGATTTATCAAGAGTAAAGCATCTGACCAATCTTTTGTGGTGAAATGACTAGGCCTGTGGACAAGGGAGGAGTGGAGGGTATCATTTACCTTGTCTTTAGCAACACTTCTGATGTGGTCTTCTGCAATATTCGTGTGCTCAAGTTAGGGGCAGGTGCTTAAATAGATGCATAAATAAAATCTGATTGGATGATCAGGCCTAGGAGCAATATCCAGGTAGGGTTGTATGCTGCCTAAGCTGACTGAGTAGAGTGGTACTCCTGAATTTTCCTGTGATTCCTATGACTTTTTGCAATGAAATCAAGGTCTATATGAAATACAGCTTTCCTGTAGAATATTTTAGAAAAATGCTTCTGTTTATTTAGGAGCTTGACAGATTTTGTTTAAAGATTCAGGAAGAGTTACTTAATCTCTCTAAAGAAGTTAATAGATATACATTGCAAATTCAGGAAGACTGAAGTTTAGTATATCTATAAGTACAAACAATAGAAAAGTGAATTTAATAACATGATAGTAACCTGGCCAGTAACATGGTAAGATGTGTATTATAATTCAGTCAGGTGCTTCCACAGTAGTTGTCATCACACTGCAAACTGTACTTAAAGACATGAGCTGAGAAAGAATTTCCAAGGTTACCCAATTTCTTATGAGTTTAGAAGTTGACAACTGCTTTTGTGACTTTTTCTACATCTATCCCATTTTGCAAAATATTCCTTACTGTTAGGGTTAGATTGCTAATGGAGTGTCTCAACTGTTAACCAAGAGCATGCACTGTTTTGGTTAATGCACTTACCTTGCCACAGATATAGGCTGTCATGTTTTAGGTCAACCCTCTTACATATGACACTAGTGAAAATTAGAGACATATCAATGAACTGGATGTAAATAAGTCAGAAAGTTGGCATTTTTAGTAGAAAGCTCCTAATATGCCTTGTTAGGTGATGAAATGCAGGAACCTCATTCTTGAAAAATTTGTGTTGAAGAATCTTAGAATGGCCTGAGTTGGAAGGAACCTTACAGAACATCTCATTCCAACCCCCCTCCTGCCATGGGGAAGGATATTTTTCACTAACCTGTTGCTCAGGGCCCCATCCAACCTAGCCTTGAACACTGCCAGGGATGGGGCATCTGGAACTTCCCCGGGCACCTGTTTCAGTGCCTCACCACCCTCAGAGTAAAGAATTTCTTCCTGGTATCTAATCTAAACCTCCCCTCTTTCAGTTTGAAGCTGTTCCACCTTGCCCTATCAGTACATGCCCTTGAAAAAAGTCTCTTTTCATCTTTTCGTAGGCTCCCTTCAGGTGTATGAATACCACAACGTGGTACCCCAAGTCTTCCCTTTTCCAGATGTCCAACCTACTTTTTAAAAGTGGAAGTTTAGTGACAATACAATGACAAAAGCTTTAACCCCAGTATCCTCTTGCAGCTTCCCTCAGAAGCATCAACACTTGCTGTCCTAGAAGTAGACTTGCTGCTAACTGTCTCTGCCTGCAGTGGCCTGGTCTATTAGCCTAGCTTAGGTTCTGATGGTTAAATCTGAGTTTGCTCTTGATGATTGAGCACATTTTTGGGACATTGGTAATTATCCAGTATGAGCTAATTTGATCTTAAGAGCATGAGAGCAGTAAAGATGATATTCACCAGAAAGGTGTAATTCAGCTGCTCTCATAGCTGCTTTCTGTCTCTATGGGTGATAACACCAGTATTATATGGCAACATTCTCTAGGAAATTTCCTATAAGGCTTAATCCTGTTTTGAATATATTTACAAGAGTGTTCTGTCCCCAGCAGTTTTGCATGTCTATTCTGGGTTAGAAATTCTACCCCTCTCATGGGAAGATGCTTGCTTCTTACCCAATAGCAGTGTTATTTTGGCTCCATCTTTTTGGCTGCCCATGCACCCCAGAAGGTGCTGTACAGTATAGGAATGGCAATGTCTTACTAGAGCAAGACCCTGAGTTGTTCGGGGAAATAGCATTAAAATATCTTAGTATTGAAAGAGGGTTGATTCTCTCTTAGCCCCTGCAATACCATTTCTGCAAAATATTGACAGTCTGCAGCACCAACTCATAAATTTAGAAGCACCTATCTTTTTGTTTTGGTTTTCTCACTGCATAAATCAAACAGAGCCTTTAAGGAAGTATAACAAATAATGATGCTCCCATTGTTACAAATTTTCTGCTGCTGAATAAAAGGAGAGAAACTCAATATGAAACCTATGGAAACACAAAATGATAAAAGCAGGTATTTGACTCTGGAAATTGTTCCCAGTTATTCCCAGCACTGGGGATTTATTCCTATGTTGTATTTAACCTTTAAATGTGTGACTGCTGTTTTTCTTGAAACTGAGATCTGCCCACTGTCATCTGAGGGCTGATTTTGTCCCTCTTGGGTTTTAGTAAGTATATGATGCTCTGGTAGCTGAATTTTACATGGCTTCCTGTGATGAGCATTACAGGCTTCTCTGAGAAGAGACTTGAGCAGCTGAAGCTTGGCAAGCCCCAGTGGATCCTGTTAGAGATCAGAGGAGAAACCCACAAGCAAGGACATGGAGTAAACAGTGATACATCTGTCAGCAGGCAGCTGATCAAATCCGTACTCTCGATACAGTTGGGCATAAAAGAAAATACTCAAATTGTTATTTCACCTACCTTGTGCCTCGCAGCCTCTTGTAAAAAAAATGGCAATACTGTTGGATTTAGGCTGCCTTGTAAATGAGTGAAATGAGAGTGGAAATGAGTGAATATGTGGTATGGATATTAGTACGTTGGCTTGCAGAGTGTCTTCTTTGGCAGTCTCTGGAAGAAATGGGACCAATGCTTTCTTCATTCAGTTGGGTTTTCTGTGCTAGAATAAAGCGAAAGTGAAGAAATAGAATTGTTCAATGAGAGGTACTGTAAGAGAGCTCAGTTTGCACTATTAGGTCATTGAATTTTTATTTGTTTTTAATGACAAGTATATTCTGAGAGGAATGAAAATTGTCCAATTAATATTTAGTTTCTGAACCAGTATCACTTACTGGTTTTTTTTGTGTAAGAAACTGGAATATGTCTGCTTTTTTTAATTCTGAGCGGTGAAAATAGGAAAAGAGACCTGAGAGATTTTATGCTTATATAATTCTTACAGTTTTTTTACAGTAATATTTAGTCAACGACCATATAGTAACTAAACAAAACTTAAGAATTGGCTTTTCATTCTAAGCATTGCATTATGTGCAAATATCTTTTTATGGTGATTTCTTTAGAGTCTAACTAGAAGTGCTCCAAAGAGAACAGAACAAAACAAGGAAAACTAGTAACAGGTTATGCTGGTCCTCATGCTAGCTGGAGGAAGGGAGCAGAGACCCTAGCACATGGGTACCCCTTGGTAGGCTACACTGCTGAAAGAGGTTAGGATGCTGCTCAGTTGCACTCCTGCAGCCAAAAGTAGTTGTTTTCTGTTGAGCGAAGCAGACATCTAGTGCATGCTAATTTGGTGCTTGATACACAGGTTAATTGTTCCAGGGCTAGTTTTACCCTTTGTAAATGGGGAAGCTTGTAAGACTGGACCTAGAAGCATTTCTGGTGGAAGTTGCATTTCTTTCTGACATTAGTCTTAGGTCTGAACTGCTTGGCAAAAAAGATTTGTTCCAACCTCAGTTGAATGCAGAGAGTAGGCTGCACCTATGTTAGGGGTTTGTTCAGAGCAGCAGTGCTGCTCTGAAGCAAGTCTGCTAAGCCTGCCTGCTTACAAGGCACTGGCTTGATTCACAGTGTGACTCTGGAGCACATGGATTACATCTCTGATGGACAGCAGACTTGGAGGCCAAGCAAATGATGTTATGAAACTGATATTGCCACACAGAGGATGGGCAAAGCAGGATCCCAGCACCAATTGTCTTGTGTGAATGCTGAAGTATAACTCAATAGCTGCCTGCCATGCAGGGAATAGCATTCCACTGTAGCTTTAAAACACTTCAGTGGTGAAAGTGGTATTTGCTGCATAAATACTGTATGCAAAATGTTCATCATGGAACAGATGGATGAATGACACTGTTCATGTTTTCCTGTTTAGTATCTGTGTATTTAGATTATTTTACAGATGATCAAGTCCTTTAGCAAGAGTCCCTAAGGGTGTTAGAAGGATCAGAAGGATGAGGGAGAGCTCTCAGCTGCTGTGAGAAGCTCAGAAGAGCCTTGCAGAGGTGTGCAATGGGCTGTGGATGGAAATGGCAGAAAGACTCAGTATGACCCTCCTCCCCCTGGTCCTAGCAGGTTTTTGGCCGTCTACTTCGGTGGTTGTTCAGAAAATCCCACTTGGGCAGTGATTGTGCTTAGTGGCTGATGGGGTTTAATAACTTGTGATTTTCACTGTCTCAGGAAAGTTAGTTACTTCTGGGAGAGTGTTTGGGTTCATGTGGAGCCACAGTTCAGCCATCAAGAACTGGAGGTACAAACTAGTTCCACATGTAGGTATAGGGAAGTGCTTAAACCTGAGGTGTGGCTAATCTACAGCATGGCTAATCTGTTATGGAGAGCAGGAGTCATCAGAGTTGTGTTTTGGTGTGGCTCCTTGTTTGTGTCTTTCTGGTACTGATTTAGCTTAGTTATTCTCACCGGTGTAATGTGGTTGGGTAAGGAAAACCTTAAAAAAAAAACAAATTTGAAATACCAATCTGTGTGAGAGAAACTTGCAGAGATAAGTAAGAAGTGTGTTGTAGTTAGAGCTATAAACAAGATTATATTGCTTTTACTCCCAAGTATTAATGCCTGACAAATTTCTACGGAGACTAACATTCTGCAGGAATATTATACATGAGATCTAAAAGTAATGACAGTGAAGAAATTACTAAATTTTTCTGTAATGGGAAAATGAATCTATAAAGATGTTGGTTTTGAGTTACATTTGCACAGCTTCTACCTTTAAACTGAGAGGCAACTTGTTCAAGAGCTTGAATGCAGTGGGTGGTCTTGTAGGGAGTGTGTGGATGTGACCTCAGTCCTAACTTATGCACTGGCAAATAAAATACTTACAGTAACATTTTATTTTTATTATTAACATAAAACGTATTTTAAGTTTTTGGTTTTGGCCTTCCTTGTTCATGATGGAGCTCTTCCATTTGAGGTTTTGATCTTCTCTGCCTACTGCTTTTCTCAATTTAATCAGGAGCAGCAACAGATACACGTTACCTCGTTGACATGCCATGAAATCAAGCCTTTTATATGGGTAAGGAAATCTAAATTTCTTGAATGATGCTTTTCTGCAATCTACACTCAAAAGACCTGGCCATGCAGTTCACTGTTTCATACATTTGATGACATCTAGGCATGAAAGGTAGAGCCTGGAAGTTACCCTAGTGAGGCTTTCAGCTGTCAGTAGCCTGCTGGACCGCAGCGCCATGTAGCCAGGGCCAGCACATCCAGCCTTCCCCCTGCCAGCTGCACAATGGGTGGTGCGCTGTGGTGGTGGGCTCAGAGCAAGAAGCCACTGATGGCAGTCTAAGCCCTTTCAAAATGGATACCTGCCTCCTAGAAAAGAAAATAACCACAGCTGGCATTAACTAAGCTTCCATTTTGGAACTTTCTGTGGAGAAAGTGCCAAATCAGCCCAGGTACTGAAAAAGCCACAAGAGATGAAATGCTGGTGGATCAGTGTGATGCAGTTAGTGGCACTCCTGTCTGTGGGGATGTGCTTTACTCTCCAGCAGTGTGAATAAATGTTGCTGAATTTTTAAAGGAAATCTGCAAGCATTCAACAAGCTTGTTGTTGATAGTATGGGAATAAGGATTTGACTGGCCAGGTGTCCATCTGACAATAAAAGATGACTGCCTCTCTCGAAGACTTTCTACACGCCTGTACAATAACTGCAAAATAGGACTGAAGATTGTTTTCTATATGCCCATGTGAAACCACCTGAGAATGTCAGTGGGATGTTACTCGGGTAGAACTTTTTAATTAATAAAAGCAACATGAAAAGCCATCTCTTGGCACACACATAATAATTAGTTTGCAAAACTGTTGCAGTGAGTGCAGAAAGCTGCCAGACTATGTCTGTTCTGTTAAAGAACCTTAATATTTTGATGCAAGCTCAATGTGTCCAAACAGAGATCTGATAGACCAGCAGCCAGAATAAGTCTAGAGATTAATTTGCTTACCATAAGTGCCCCTTGTCCAGAGAGCTTTTAGGAAAAAGAGTCTTCAAGTAGCAAGGATTTCAAACTGCATGGGATTTATGAGCTAAAGCCTATGTGTTGTTGACTTGAAAACATGCTGATAGCCACTGCACTTTAAGACTATGCTTTCTTCTCTGCAAAGGGCTGTGCAACGATGACATAGCACATCCTGAAACAATTAGCTGTAACTATACTAATTGTGTTCTTGTACTGTGAGGGAGCACAGTAAAGGAATATAATCTCATAAATTGTGCCCCACAATTTAAAAAGGATGTTAAGGTATTCAAACAAATCTAGAGAAGGGCAGCAATGCTGGTAAAGGAGCTGCTGCAAGGAATGTCCTCTGAGGAGCGGTTTAGGACACTGGGTTTGTCTAGTTTGGAGGCAAAAGGATTAAGAAGCCATCTCACTGCTCTCTACAGCTTCCTGAGAAGAAACGAAGAAGGGAATGCTGGCTGATCTCTTTTTCCTGGGGTCCTGTACCAGGATGTGTGGGAATGGCTCGACGCTGCATCTGTCAGGGGAGGTTTGGACTTAACACAAGGAAACATTTTTTCACCAAGAGGGTGGTCAAATCCTGGAACAGGCTTCTTGGAGATGTGGTTGATGCCCCATGCCAGTCAGCGTTTAGGAGGCTTTTGGACAATGCCCATGCTTTAAGTTGTGGTAGGCCCCAAAGCTGTCAGGTAGTTGGACTCGATGATCATTGTCGCTCCCTTCCAGAGAAATTGTTCTATTCTGTTCTCCTTCCCTTTTTCCTAGCAGCACATGCAGAGGAAATCTCTGACGACATTTCTTCACTGCCCTGCAACAACAGAAGGCACTGAATGGGCAATCATGTCCCATTCTACAAATAGGTTCTGTCACTCTGTGGGGAAAAGGCATGTGCTTTCTGATGGGGGTGAGAGTTGTGGATTCTCTTTAGGTAATTTGACCACTTGAAGAAATTTGAAAAAATAGCTGTACGAGGTTGCGGATTTTGCAAGTCTTCTGTGTTCATCCAGTTTAGCTGTGATTCCACAGCGTAGCTCAGGGCAAATGTCTCAGCTCAGCCTGGGGCCTTCAGACCCTGCCTAAACTACATTGTAGGTTTGCACATCTGTTTCCTGGAGCGGCCTGGGACCTGCAATGAAGAGCTGCTCTCCTGGATGGACCCCTCAGGCCTAGGACACAGCTTGTCATGCTTAAATTTAGGGATAACATGGCATGACCTTATTCCATTCCCTATGTTCCCCATGAGTCAAATAATGATGAGACTCTTATTTTCCTGAAATGCCAGGAATTTTTCAGTTTCAAATCCACTTTCGGGGACATATATCAAAGGTTGCAAGTGGCAACAGTATTTTATTGTCTTTCTCAATCTGCTTCAGAGCCCATATTCACAAATTAACAAAATGCACATGTGTATCCAGGAGCAGGCAAATGCATTCTCCAGTTTAGCTTGGAAAAATCTTTGTTTCTTTTCAAAAATGGATGGCAAATGCCCAGCTGTGGTTTCTGATGATGACTCCCATGATCACACGTGCACACACCTATAACTTCTAGCACCAGGAGAGGTTATGAAAACATGGAATCTTGTAGGAGATGGGTTCTTCGAGTTGATACAAAGTTTGGGACAAATGAAAAATTCTTTTTTAAGCAGACTAAGAACAAAACTTCAGAAGATTGTATGAAAGATCTACTTATTTTTATTTCCCTTCAGGAAAATTTCTATTGTCTATTTTTTACTTCATATAAGACAACACAAAAGCTACAAATTGCATTCTAAAAAGGTCAAACTTGTTCAGCTTTACAGGAATGTTTTGGTTTTATTTTTCATGAATGAAATCTTGTTTTCTGAAGTGCTGTAGTGCTGTTTGCCATGGAAATGTTATTTTGTAAAATGCTGAACTTATCAACAACTCTAATAGCTCTTGCTCCCTGCCTTAAATAGTTGGACTTTTCTCCCAAGTTGTTACAAAAGTCTTGTATAATCTAGAAGTTTTACTCATTAGCAAGCCAAAAATTAAATGTAAATCACGGGAGAAGGCTAATCCATTATCTTTAATTTGGCTAAAAAAAATCCTTTTGACTCAGTCTAACAGGTTGTTGTTGTGCTCTTGGGAATGATCTTTCCTTGCTGTTGTTTGTTTTATGCTGCGGGTTTAGATAATATCAGGATAATGTACCATGTAAATCAAGGAAATAATCTTAATCTTCTGTCTGGAATATGACAGGTGTTTCTAATTGTAATTAATAACTCATATATTAAGTACTCAAATTAGCTTTGGTTGTTTAAGATAGAAACTGGTTTCATATCAATGACCTGAAATTGTTAGGCAGTCTTTCTGAGGATCAGATCATCAGCTCTGCGATTAGGCTCCCATTTCTTTGGTCAGATTATTTTCACAAAATTTCTCCCTGTGTGCATGATTAAATCCCACCGAATTTCTTGTCATCTTGAATTTGGTTTCTTAGGTGACATTAGAATTTTAGCAAGGTTTTGATGTCTAGCTAAAATGTTTTGAAGTAGTGTTTTAATCCATTATTTCAAAATACTTCCTATTGTATAGCCTTAACTGCACACATTGCAGTTTCAAGTATACGTGACTGGCCCGGAATCCTGAAAGCCCTGGGTTTGCAAGCACCTGAACTTTCTCAGCTAGCACAGAATTACATCTTTGCCTCCATGTTCTCTGATTTTAGAGCAAGCAAAGCCTTTGCCTTGCCTCCTGCTCCTCTGTGGGGCTGGATCATGCAGCTGTGGCACAGGCTGTCAGTGGGTAATGCGAGTCAAATGGAGCTCAGCAACATTTCACCATTCTGCTTTTTTGGGGTGGTTTGGCACAAGACTTGCTCTTGAGCAGAAGTCTGTTCGTGTCTGAAAGGCTGAACTGATGTCCGTGTCATTTATGTGAAAATACAGCTACTGACTGGCACCCAACCTTCCAGAGAGATGCCGTAAAGATTAAATTATGGAGCAGACTGGCAGCCCCGTCTATTTCTCATTTCCTTTGTTTTGGTATGAGTATTAGCAGCTCTTCTTGTGGAAATATTGCTCTTTCTTTCTCAGACTGCAGAACGTTGATTTTTTTTGTTCCTTGGAATATGTCTCTTTCTCTTCTGACCTGCTGTAGAGATTTTACTGGGAAATTTCTGAGCATCAGCTGAGTGCATATCCAGTTGTATTCCACATAATGAGAGCTCCTTTACTCCCAAACTGTGATGCTGCAGTGATGGTGCTGTGGGTAGGCTTATTATATTGCCCCAGAACTAAATTTATAAATGGAGATGCCCTCTATATGCTATGATAGATTCTGCTAATGAGGGGCTGGGGTGAGGTGCCTTCTCCATGGCTTGAGGCAAGCACTGTATGAGAAGGGGAAGCAGGAGAAAATGAGTAAAAGCTTGCTGCAACTAATGTTTTGCTGTGAGCATGTTTGTAGTATTAAAGCAAATTCATTTTTATAGCCTTGTTAGTTTTAACTTTATGGCCTCCAATTCAATTCATAAACTTAGAATGTCTTATGTAAATGCAAACCTAAAAATGCCAGTAGTGAAGAATTGGCAAAATAGAGAGTTATCCGTGTAATTTATTGAAAGAATGTAAACAGAGATGAACGAATAGACAGACTGCTCTCATGGGGACAAGGGGAAAGCAATGTCAAAAAATGTACACTGCATGAAGCCATGAAAAGTTAATACAGCATAATGCAACTAGGTCTGCAGAATATCAAGTGAAGCCAATTACTGCTTTTAGCCCAACATGCTTAATAGATTCAGTGTTTTGTCCCTGTCCTCTCAACTAATTCCCTTGGGACAACACAGGCAGTCTTAACGTAGCTACAAGATGTGACTTTCCTCAGACAATTTCTCCATGCTATTATCAGTTAAAATGTTTGCATTAAGATCTGTGAAACTTGGAACTAATGGTTAAAAAAATTAACAGAACAGATTTACTAAAGGTTGTAACTAGAGCAGAGAGAGCCCGATGCTTCAGTAGATGCCTTGGCTGAGTTTGTGTGTTTAACTTACACTTGTTTGATCCTTTTATGTTGTGTCCACAAAAGCTGTGGGGTGGAGGGATGGGGTGGATTTATTCAGTCTGTTTTAAGTTATTGCCTGGCACTTTTCCAACTGGTTTTGAATATGCTTTTTCCCCTTGACTTGCACAAAGATAAAGCATTGCTGCAGTTACTTTTCTGTATTTTCTCTGCTGTTAGTCCTAACATGACTAATTACTGGTGGAAAACCATGCTCAGGACTGAGCAGGTATAGCGTCAGTGCTGGTATTTAAAAAGTGCTAGTCTGTGTGGTTATAAGTTGACCAGGCTGATCTCGTTAAGTCACTCTCTAGCCACAGATAAGCCGGTTGTAGGGTGGAAGTAGTTTTACTGCACAAATGTGATGCTGTGCTATAAAATCTACCTCTTGCTTCTGTGAAGGTTCTGCCAAGTGACTTGCTCCCTCCAGCTTTGGGTAGTGGTCATGGGGTATGAGTAACAGGAAAGAAACAAAAGCTTTTATGCAAGTCTTTCAATGCCAAGCTTTTAATGAAATCCGTTTCATGTGTTCTTTAATCAGTCTTAAATATTTTGGCTGTAACGTTCATGGCTACCTGGATAAGGGGTCATGGTGACAGTATGTTAGGAAGGAATAGTTCCTCTTTTCCCAGGAAAATCTTTAGAAGTCAGAGGAGATGGACTCAGTCCTATAAATTGGGGAAAAAAATACAGCCAGTCAGCAGCTGTGGTTTCAGCTAACAGGCTTTATCCACTGGACTGGTATAAAGACCATGTCCTTACTCTGCTTTGGTTCCCTTTGTCTGTAACATTGGTATAGGGCACAACCATACAGGCTTCTTCTGCTCTGAAAATGAACTTGGAAATAGTCTGCATAGGGCTGGATACACACTTCAGGTTGTGTGGGTTTAAAGTGTTTTGCTGGAATGAGTCAAGTGCTTAGTGGTTTGTAATGCTGGGGGCATTTATGGCTAAGTGCAGGACATCTCCAATATTCATGAGAGAACAGCAGCCCCATCATGGGACAGCGTAGCAATAAAATGGTTTTTATTACAGCTTTATAGCTCTCTTGAGATAAAGCCCTGGTTACAGAATTTGTGACCGTACCCTCAAGCGTGTGCAGGAGGACATTTTGTTTCTGCTGTTTAATTTCAAGCATCCCTGTGAATCTTCAGTTTAGAGAATGTAAAGATTTTCACAGACACAGGTAAATAAACAAACACCTCTGTGTTCAGTAAAATAGGCTGCAAGCCCTGTTGTTTTAACATAGATCTGTTAGAGCTTTCACATCTGCCCTAACTTTGGTAGGAAGCCTGAGGACAGAATTCCCATCATCTTCAGCATAAACTGGTTCCATAGGTGCTTTCCCGAAGATAAGGCTCACCCTGGAAGGGGATCTTTTACTACTAGATCCACAGATGTGGTGAGGTGTACAGAAACAGGATGTGTTATAGCCAGTTGGAGGAAATGATATATATCTGCATTTTAATGTTTTCAGTGTATGCATTATATATAGCTCAGAGTTTATACTTGGGTAACCATAAAGCTATAACTTTGTGAAGGTTGAATCTCACCTTTTAAAATGTGGTACTTGTATTGCTCATCTGGATATCAATAAGCACAAGAGCTTTTGCCATATTGCAATAAAACTTCTACCGAAAATAGTAAAAATCAGAAGTCAAGAACAACTTTAAAACAATGCAGATTAAAAGAAATAAAATGGGGATGGGGGAGGGAAGGAACTTGAATTTCAAAAGCAGTGGTGGAAATACTTTTAAACTGTCAGTGGAATCCTGCCAAGGATACATACTACACATTCTGGTTGACATAGAAGTTGCCTACCAGCAAAATTTTGCGAAGTAGAAGCAGAAGGATGGACAAGAAGGACATGCAACTACATGTGTAGTGTTACCTCCCACTTCTCTAAAAAACCCAAGAAAAATACTGGGGCCACTGGCCTTGATGTGCTTATGCAGTTCAAGTTTTTCAGCACGTGCAGATGCTGTGGTGTGATTCTTGCAAGATAGTGTGTTCCGTTCCGTGTTATCCCCAGCAGTTGCTTAGCATGAAAATTACAGCATCTACTTATTCAGCAAACCTTGCACGGTGGTGCAAAATGAAAATCTTGGTCCTGATGTTTCTTTTGGATGCAGAAGCAAGTCCTTCAGCAGCCTGAATGAGTGGTGCTTGTACTGTCACTGTAATGTGGATGAACATATGAGGAGGTTGTGTGCTGTGTAGCATGATCACATAGAAAGGATAATGGGGTAAGTAGCAGATGACTGATGATTTAACAATAAAAACCAATAAATAAATAAAAAGAAGATGCGGTATAGTTTATTGCAATTTTCTCAAACAAGAAAAGATATTGAATTCCTTTCAAGAATGATCTCAAGAGCTTTCCTTAATGCACATCCAATGCCAAGCTCTTGAAAGCCCCATGTATTGTATAATATGGCTAACAAAGGGAAAACTGTGCAACAAAGCAGGGGAGGGGCTCGTATTGGCTGAATGTGGACAGACTGTGATTGATAGTGTTGCCTTTTTTCCCCTTTGTGCGCTGTGCACAATAATTACTGTAGGCAGAACCTCATGTTTTAATATATTGTACAATAGCCTCTCTTTTGATTGAAATTCATGTTCATTTGATCTTGACAGCAGTGCAAAGTTAGTTTTTTCCGGTAACATTTTTAATAATTAAACAGCTATTTAAAGCTTGGCATTTTCATTATATTTGCACCAGTGCTATCCATTATTCTGATGATCCAGTGATTCTTTATTAAAACGAAAAATATTACATTCGAATATAAATGTCAGGCATAATTCATAAATGTAATGAAAGTCATATCTGGCTTGGAGATGCAGTCCCTTCATGCATCTCAGTGGCCAGAGATTGCAGCATCCTTTTATGCTGGGCCACCTGGGTGACAATGGATGCGTTCCTAAACCTGATGTCTGTTAACATCATTCACACTCTGGAGAGTATTCTCTATTAGTTTCAAAGGTATTATTTTTCTGGATGGAAACTAAAGAGCAATGCTGTCTCACAGTATTGTTAAGTTGAAATATCTCAATTGTGATAGTCTGGGGCTGTTATTCTGAAGGGGCAAGAATGAAAACTGAAAAACCCATTTAATTGCACTGAGATTTAGGTGAGACTGTGATAAACCTTCTGTAAAATGCCATCATTCCAGGGGTTATGATGTAGAATTATTACAGTTTAAGTTCACAGCTTAGGCATAGATTAACTCTACCACTTCATGTCTTTACCCCTAGAAAACACTTAGAAATATTTTCTATAACAAAGGTAAAGGGTCAGAGAGTATTAATTTCCTATTGAGCAAGAAATATTGGTGAAGTAGGCCATTCTGGCTGATTCTCTTCTGAACAGCACATGTTTTTTTTGTAGAACATCTCCTTTCTGGACTCCTGGTATAGTTCAGGAAACCCCGTTACACCACCCTGTGCATCTGTCCCTATGTGGCACAGTGAGACTGACATCCAGACAGCTCCTGAGTTAGCAACATGGATGAGCCACGAGCTTCTTCACTGTCCTGATGTGTTCACGTGGCTGCAGAGGGATTTGTCCAGCTGATTCCCTTCAGTGACACCATCCTAGTTTGGTATGTCTGTGGCTGCTTTATCCCCTGTCATTAAGGGGATGACATACTGCAGCTGACTGGGGTGATGTCACTACTCCAGGTGAATCTCCTCCTGGGCTTTCTGATTATTTGTCCAGAGGGGGAACTGGTTGAGGACAATATAGCACTTTCCCCCCTTTATTTTTCACAAACACACTGCTTTTGCCCGAGTTGCACCAGTCAGAGAGAAAATGCCAAACCTTGGCTTCTCTCTGAAGAAAACCATTCCAAATGGAAGTTCACCTGGGAACAGGGCAAGAGGTAACCTCATGGGAAAGTAACACTGGTTTTGCCAGAAGTGGAGGTGTCATTGCTCCATCCTTGCACTGTTTTTCTCCCAAGAGGAAGGAAGGGTTGAAATTATTGTGGTTTCAACTTAAATGGAGTCTCAAAAGACTGGAATCAGAATGGTGGTATCATCTGATGTTTTTTACAAAGGGCAGCAGCTCTTGGGCTATTTCTTCATTTTCTCTAAATTATTTAACTTCTTTTGGTTTATTGAAATGACATGAAATGGCAGTTGTCTAAAATTCTGGATCCAAACTTAAAATAAAGAGTAGGTACTAATAGACACTCTTAACAGCCCAGCAGTATTTTTAGACTATTTAAATGATTTTTGAGAACTTTTTTGAGAGCTTTTTTTCAGACAGCAATTTGTGAACCTCTTTTCCAGGCTGTTTTTCTGCAGGCAGATGGATATATCTGGAGAGAAATCTGGTGAGAATTGTGTTGAAATGCTCCCTCTGAAAAATGGTTCTTCCTGGGATTTCCCAGCTCTGGTTTTACACTCAACTGTTTGCTCAAAGCATTGCCCACAATGAGAAGCCTTCCCTTTAGTATCTGGCATGACAGTTTGGAGTCTGTGTGTGGATGTCTGTGCCTGTGGATGAGAGAGACTTCTTCAGAGTCACAGGAAAATTTAACTCAAGTATTTCCAGAGGGGGTTTAAAGAGGGGACAAGATTTTCTTTAGTACATGGTTTGGTTTTTTTTGCTTTTTATTATCATTCTGTAATTTCATTTAAAAGGACTCCCAAAGTTTTGTTATGGTTTTGTTTAATAAGGGTAAAGCCATTTAGACAGTATTCTGGGATATTATTTGAGTATCAATGTTGTTGAAGTGCATTTTTCAATTTACTCTGACTTTGAAGCCATGGGAGCAACTTTGCATTTGAATCCAATCAAGGAACTCTTGATGTAATAAATGAAACACCAGGGAAAAATCAAGGGTAACAATTGTATTTTCCCCCTTTGACTTTGGATTTTTAATGGGAAGAATAATTTCTGAACATTTTGAGAAATATTAAGTCTTTCCAGGCGAGCGTGCTTTTGCCTATTTGTTTTTTATGTATTCTTGCCACATAACAGTGGGAGATTTTTAACATACAGCTGAGACTGAAATATAAGCTCCCCTAATGAGTAAGATATATTGTCAGTGTCAAGTCAAATACAATAAAAAATGAGTGAATAATATGTGTACAAAAATGTGCCATATGCCATTTCGTGATGATTTTTAGTATCGTATTTATTCTTCAACTGATGCCACAGGCAGGCAAGCACTTTTTACCTTGTGTGATTTTTCTTTGAAATCTGTGTGTTTACTTTTATTTAGCTGATGCTAATCTGTTTCTAGTTAAATAACATACATATATATGTGCATGTCTGTAATGGTATGTACATGCCACTCTGTGTATGTGTGTGTGTTGTGAAATTCTTGTGACAATATAACATTGCTTCGTGACAGCGAGTGTCTCTTCCTCTCCGTGTTTTTGCCTTCCAACCCATGTGCTGGGGTTGAAATGCAGTCCACAACCCAGACCAAAGGCTCAGTGCCTAACTGGGTGGCTGTGCCAGGCTCCAAGCTCGATTACTCACTACAGGCACATCACGCTCCTGTACTAAGAACTGAGAATTAACAAAAGCAGTGTCTGAGTCCATATTTGGGTTTACTGGCAAAGCTTTTATCATCAGTGATGGGAACTGTATCATGTGTTTAAAAAAGAAATAAATTCCAATTTTGGCTAAGTTTTGTAATTTCGTTAAACTTTCTGGTGCTCAGAATCTCATTGCAATCATAGGCAGCTTTTAGCTTGACTCTTTCTTCAGCTAAAATCTACTGATCTTTGCTGGTTGAGCAAGGCTGTGATTTATTATGCTTTTTTCCCACCCCACCCACTTATTCCCTCTGCTCTTCTACCCTTCCCACATATGTTTCATCTCTTCAGGTCTTTATTTTTTCTCCTCAGTTTGTTTATTTTCTTTCCAGCATGCTTACACACTTTATTGGCTGATTTAGAAGTTCAGAAATCTAACTGAGGAGCTTTATTTGAGTGTCAGAAGCAAGATGCTTTAAGACGTTTCAATTTTAAGAAGGTTATCTTGATCTTTGGAAAGGAGGTTTGAAAAGACATTGTGAAAAGGGTAGCCCAAGCTTTAAGTCACTTTAACAACTCTTTTTCAATTTAGTCAGTTTTGAATTAAATTCATTCAGATATCAGGACCAAAATAATTTCAAGTGCCTTTAGCTCTTGTCGAGTTCAAAATATTGATGGAACTAGCACTAATACTTTCTGTATTTACAACTACTCAGTGAAATTCAGATGGGGAAAAGCTTCCCACCGATGAGAATGCTAAGGTTCAAGACTGTATGAAAATCTGATGGGGGCAGCAGAGGAGAATGCAAATTTACTGAGATATTTCTGAAATGCGTTAAAATAACTATTGAGTGGAGCGAGGCTTTTTTTTTTTTAACCTTGGCCTGTGTTATGTACATACACAAAACTTAAATTGGTTTCCTCTCTTTGAAGCGTGCCTCTTCAAAAAATACAAAATCAGTCCTGAGTTGAAAAAATGGTTACAGCATAGTGGGTCTGGTTCCCTGCCCTGGGTTCAAATTATAATCATATCATATTGTGTTCTAGACTTCTTCAAGGTCATGTTATTAGCCATGGATATCTCTTTAGGAGTGCCTCTATTCTATTGATCCTGGATCCTAAGGAAACTCCATTTTCTAATTCAGTTACCCAAATGATACACTAAGGGGTAGTATTTGGTGTATTTAACTAAACCTAAAGCACAGGGGATATCAGAAAATTCTGTAATACAGACTTGAATTAAGCAGTAAAAGTCATATGATACGCATCTTCTTTCTACGTATAAATAAATAATGGGTCCTGTTACCAGGCTGTGAGGCTTCATTGTCTGCAGTTATGGACTTTTCCTGGCCAGGGGGGAAATATAAAGGATGCAGCTATAGGAAGAAAAAAAAAAAAAAAAAAAAAAAAAAAAAAAAAAAAGATGGGAACATGTGTGAATTATGTATTGAGGTTTCTAAGAGTTCTGCACTGTCCTGGGTAAGTGTAGCTGTTCCTTCCCTTCTTGTGGGAATGATGATTCATGCAGGCACTGCAGGATGAGAAACTAAATCATTTTAAGTATGGTAATGAAATATTTGTAAGAGTTGTGAAATATGGGAGGGTTGGTCCAAGAATGAAACAGCTAACAACATTATTAAATAAAAGCGTAAAAATATGTAATTATCTGCCACTTTTACAGTATTCCCAGGGATTCTGCACATCATTTGCTATAAGAGAGCAACTGTTAGGACCTTAGGGCCTGGTTCTGTAAATGTAATACTGCTGGCATAATCCCACTGACTGCACTGGCATAACTTTGTGGAAATCTTTCCAACACCTGATGCTTCATATCCCAATTCTGAAATGTTAGAGTAATACTGAAAAATGACTGTAAATTCTCTTTAGAATGTGTTCATGTGCATATGCTTATATATATATATATATATATATATATATATATAAAATAAGAGACAGAGGAAGGAAGCAAGAATTATTTTCAGTCCTAGGTGAGCAAGTATTTGATCTACTAGCTCCCTCCATTGCTCTTTGCAGTCATCCCAAAATCTTGTGCCATGCATCTGCATTTGTATAAAAATACTTATATTGTATAAAACTTGTTAGTCTGCCTGCTGCCTCCTTTCCTTGCTCAGTATTTTACTCATGTTCACATTCAGGAAAACACTTCCATCTCCCAAGAGATGAGATTGATTCAAAACTCCTAGAAACTGTAAAGCATAAACTTTTCTGATCTTTTTTACCATATGGATTTCAACCTTTAGGTTCACGATTTTACATGATTCTTTACAACCTTGAGGGTTAGAAACTTAAATCTGCTTCTATGGTGTTTATGTCAAATGCTGTGAAACATGCTGGAGTTAAAACCCCAAACCAACTAACCAAAGAAAATACACAACCCACTGTAGATTCACGAGTTCATATGTTAGAAAAGAACTTGTTCAAACACAGAAAATCCTTTCTGTAGAAATGTTAACATCTGAACTATTTCTTTCCAAACTGGAAATATCTTGGGCTTTTGTGTGTCAACTGCTGCACTGCAGTTTTATTTCAGTATTTAATATGGTGCCTGCTTGATCTTCTTCTTAATGGAATTTCAGAGAGTGAGAGCATTTATGCAGAGAATCTTCATCTTTTTATTTCTAGAAAATAGCATTTCTCAAAAGGAGAAAAGTTCAGTAAGATTACGTAGAAATAAAATTAACTTGCCCTAGTGCTAGGACTTTGAGGGGGCCTGGTCAACCAGTTAATTGACACATCTGGGGAAGATGAAACTTTGTGAATTTATTTTAGCAAATAAGTCGAGATTCAATAGCCTTCAAAAAGCCAGCCATCTAACTGGGGGAGGCAGAAAATGTTGGCTCAGAAGAATAACATAGTTGTACTGGGATTTTTAATGATAAAGGCTGCATTAGAATTCAACCTGCTGTTGCAGTATGTCCCATATTATATCAGCAACAATGAAAATTTCACTATATGCTTCCTGTGATCTGGAGGATAAACTGTCCTTTGTATCACAGACGAGGTCTATGCGTACCTCTGACCTTTCAAGTCTTGCTAATCAATTCTCATCCATCAGGGTATCCACAAATTGCTCTATGACTTGCCAGAGAGGGGAAATTTTCCTCTCATTATACACAGTACAAAAGGTTTGTCTCCCCCTGAAGCACGAAGGTACTGCTGGAGGCAGGTTACTGAACTAGATGTACAAGTGCACTTGATGTGTTGTGGCACGTCCTATAGCGCCAGCACGAAGGCACTGAGAGCGTCCACGCTGCGTTCCAGCGTCATGTTAGGCCACAAAAATGAGTGGTGCCCAACCTGACAATTCTGTAACTCTTGCTGTCAGAGCAGTTCTCTGCTGGGAAAAATTTGTGGAAGTCAGGGGAGCTATACCAGAAAAAAGCTAGAAAAAGCTAACGGTGAGTTATATCAATTGAAGAGTATTTTATTTCGCAGGGGATGAATGCCTGTCTCTAAGTACGGGATATCTCTTGGCACCCATGGGAGTGGTGAAAGTCCAGGAACTGCTATAATCTGGCTGTGGGAATCTGACTCTGCAAAGTGCTGTGTGTCCCTGTTAGGGTGAAAGACACCTACATAATAGTAATGGGATGTGATGTTAGGATAAATTCAGGATCTTAGAGGAATCTGCTTCTAATATGATGCCCATTGTGTGATATTCAGGGCTTTGACTTCAATAACTTGTGTTGCTCTTGTGTGACATGCATTTGGGAGGAAAATGCCCTCATCCCTAAAACAAAATAACCCCCTAATCCTACAAGTTCTTAGTGCATAATCAATCTGAATACAGCAGCTTTTTCCTCACGAAGAATTCCTAGATCTGTTTGTTCACAATTTTTGCAGATGTTTATTTGAGTGCAAGCAACACAGTGTAATGAAACAAATGAGTTGGAAGTGTCAGAATGCCCAATTATCCAACTCACTGCCTGTCTATTGGGCTGAACAATGGGAACTACTAGGCATGCTTTACTCATTTAACTTCATTTAAACTATTCTTGGCATCAAAGTTGCATTAATGTGATAACTTCTGTGTGGCAATTAACAAACTGTAGCAATTGGAGACATTCATACAGCCTGCTGGGGAAGGGTTGGAGAGTGGGCAGTTTAGCTGTTCGGCTAATTTCCTGTCAAACCTGAAAGGAGGAAGGGAAAGATCCAATTCTGGCTTCCTTCTCACAAATCTGAAAAGGAAGAAGAAATCTACATGAAATCTGAATAGGAGTTGCTGTAGCTCTTCCCAAAAGGACTTAAATTCTTCTTTCTGCCAGTTTATCCCTTTAGCCACCATGGCAATTTCCTCTCCTTACTTGCTCTTAAGTGCTGCGTCATAAAAAAGGATGGACAAGGGGAGGAGGATATCATTGTCAGGAAAAGGAAGAAGTGAACAGAAAGCAGGTGAGAATCAGCTAGAAAAAGGTAGAAAAAACTCATTATATTCAGGAAAAGGACAGCTGGAGTAGTAACTGCAGGTGGATCATCAGGGGAATGGAGAAACTGAAGATGAAAGAGCTGTTCCTGAGTCCTGCACACTAAGGAATTTTTGAAAGAATAAACTTGATCTTATGCTCTAAAAGAAGCCAGGCAGGCCCTGTTTTTACAGACTTTGTTCTCATTGACTTACATTTAAGTTTTCTTTGAACAGAGACCACAGATTTGAACTCACCTTGTTCAAATAGATGTATCTTTTATACATGCAAAATGTCACTTGACTGTAAATTATTTCAGTCTGTGCTTTTTGTGCTAAGTGGTAGAATATAAAGTGGACGGAGACACACATTATGCGGACTTCTGTATGATTGTTAATAATAGCTGCCCAGCCATTCTCCTACAATTTTATGGCTTAAAAATAACACTCAGCTGTTCTGGAACAAGAGGCCATTGGAAAGGGGTGAGGGCAGAATCTTTCATAACCTCTGAGTGGAAACAGTAGCCGCTGCTCTGTTGGCACAGGAATTACCCAAGCCTATTATTATTCTATAAAAAGTAAATTGTTATTACCATACGTACAGACCTCCATTTGCTGGAGCAGTATCAGAACAGCTTTTTCCTGACAGCCTGTGCTTCTTAGAGCTGTTGCATATGTCATACAAAGGAGTTTCTTGGGGGTGGAGGATAGCAAAAACCACTCGTGAAAGGATGACCACCTACTGTGCATAACTACAAGGGCTCTTCTAGGGGGTGTTACCTCCAAAATTCCTATTGGCACTAAAACAATACAGCACTTTTCTTACCTTTTTGTAATGGAGAATAATACATAACCACTCTTGGTGATAGCACATTTTTAGTGGCCAAGCCCACAATCCTCACTCCTGTTCAGCAACACATATTCATGTAGGAAACAAAAGCAAATGAAGGAGTAGAGAGCTGAGCTCTCTCTAGACAGTAAGGGCATTTGACTTCTTTGGCTTCAGGAGAATTTTAAATATCTTTTCTATAATAAAGCTTTGTAAGAGTGTGCTTTGGGTTAACTTGAGGCTGAAAACCCAAACCCAAGTCTGTACTAAAGGAAGAGCAGAGGTCTTCATGTAGAATGATAGTGTGACTTGGCAATTTTTGTGTCAGATCAGTAAATGTTTTGGGGTTTTTTTTGTCAAACTGACTTCCAGAGAACAGTTTGCACGAGTAATTACTAGTAATGAGTAAGGCTTACAAAATTGTGTCCTGCCAAATTTTGACTGTTTCCTCTTTTAAAATACTCAGACTTTCTAGAGATGTTCCGGCAGATGCAAAGTGTAGTATGTACATGTCAACCCAGGGGTAAAAGCATGCAGTACAGTCTGCTCTTGAACAGTGTTGCAGGAATATCAGTTTGTGCAGGGGTGTCATGGCTTTCCTGTAGAATTTGTATGTCATGCAAGATCATGGGTGCATAAGAGCAATTGCCTAATTCTGCAGCTTGCCCTTATGCTGGCATGGGGGGGTTTGCTTCGCTGGGTTCTCAAATCAAATATATTTTAAGTGTGAGGGAATGGCTCTCTATGTTCACGTACTATATGAAGTGCTTAATCATTCATAGCTGAAAATTAGCTGAGTGTGATTATTCACCAAGGTACATTAACAGCAGCTGGTGTTTTACTGCACTCCTACAAGAGAAAAAAAATGCTGGTCCAAAATCTATGCAGAGCTTTTAAAGTCATCTGGGTAAATATCTAGTGGAAAATGGACCAAGTCTTCCTGCCTGCACATTTACCGACAGAGAAAGTCTTGTTTTCAAATCTCCTGCAGTAAAATTGAAGGATAAAAATGTTTCTTGGGCAGTGTGGCATAGAGGCCAGCTCCCACTCCTGTGGTTGCTGTGCCTCTGTTTCTGGTCTGGATGGTGGAGAGCAAACACTGAATACCTGCTCCCTGCGGAGGAGGAGAGATTGAGCTTGTGTCCTCTCTGTTCCAGGACTGAAGCCAAACCTTGTTGCAAACCATACTCAGGTCTGCCTGTGAGTTCTGATGCACTCCCCTCTGCTGCCTTGATCTGTGTACCAAAACTCAGAGGAGACGCTGTGAGGATACCGAGCACTGGTCTAGTGAGTGCTCATACATTTTCAAAGAGAGAGATGCTCTGCTAGAAACAAACATGCTAGTATTCCAATCACACTTACTTTTCATAGTTACAGTGGAAGTTGAAAGCAAAGAATGCTGTAGAGGTCAGTCAGTCCATCCACCTGCCCCAAGACAGTGCAGAAACAACCAATATGTTTCTGACAAGTGTCTATATAGCTGTTCTTAAAAGGCTTAAATAATGGTGATCACAATATCTCTGCAGGCCAACTCTTCCAGGACTTAGCTATTCTTGCCACTTGAAGAAAGTGCTTCCTGAAGTCTAACCTAAATCTCCCTTGCTGCCGTTTCAGCCTATTTCTATACATACAAACCTCGGCCCACATGGAAAAGGGCTTATTTCCTTTCTCTTTCTAGCAGCTCTTTTCTATATTTGAAGATCATTATCGCATCTCCCTTCAGACATCTTTATTTTTAGACTAAACAACTCTGCTTTTCCCAGACTTCCCTCCAAGGATAGGTTTAGAGACCTCTGGTGATAATTCTTTTCATCTGAATTCCTGCAAGTCAGCCTGCGTTGTTCTTGTAGTAGATACTGCGCCCAAATCCGGCTGCAGTGCTCCAGCTGTGGGAGCCTTACTGCTTCTGAGCAAAGCAGGAGGTTTACTTCAGCTGTCTTAGGAGCAGCACTCCCATTTATACACCCCACTTTGATATTTGCTTTCTCTCAAAAGCAAAATATTCTTGACTTGCATGCAGCTTATGATCCATTATAATTCCCAGATCCTGTTCTGAAGACCTACTGCCTCTCCAGTTTTCTCTTTTATGTCTTTTGTAAGCTGCACAGGTATATAGATGTGTGTATATATATATGTATATGCAGTCGTCACATTTCATACTCTGCAGCTCCATACTTGCTGAAGTGCATCCTCATTTGCTCAGACACTTTTCCCTCTGTATCAAGTTTACTTTGATACTAAATCTCTTCTTCTAAAGGATCTGGTGTACTTTCTCACCTCAATACTCTCTTCAGGCCTGGTGTTTTCTCCTTCACCATACCAAATTTTTAATGAAAGTATTGAAAACTCACAGAATGAAAACAGATTTCTGCACTTAATTCAAATTTTCTATTCGGCAGTGAAGCAATGCTTGTATGGGTTTTCCAGTAGTCATGTACTAAACTATAGAGTTTCACCTATACCAAGCAATTTGTTGATTGTCTTGTTTATGATAAATTTGTGAACAAGTGTCAGATTAGTTACTAAAGTCAAGACCTAATACAGCCACTGCTTTTTCACTCTCCGTAAGACCCATGATGCCATGGAGTAAATTGTTTGTTGGATATGTTTTGTATGTGAGTTATTTATGTTTGTTGATAACCTTCATTGTCTGCTCTGCTACTTGCAAGTATTTTAATATTGTTCAATATCTTTCTGGGATTTGAAGTCACTCTGATTAATCTGAAAGCCTACTCAAGGTATTTGAAAAAGTGAAACACATCAAGATTTTCTGCATATGGTTATCTGGATACAAGTATGTATTTGTCTACCCATCAACTTGCATTTTGTTGTGGAGGTGCTTGTGGGCAGCAGGACCTTTACTGAACATGTATTTGAGATCTAGTCCCGTATTTCAACGTACTTGTCAGCTAGCTAAAAAATTTGTGCAGACTGGCTGGCTTGCCCTATTTGGCAATCTCTTGAACCTAGTTTATTCAGGCCACAGGGAATGTTTTTGCTTCTCAGCACTTTGGGGTTAATAGGCTTCTCTTCCTCAGTTAGGCAAGAGAGCTTCTGTTCAGCCTAACTGGGATAAGAAACGGAATGTAGTTACAGCACGCAGGTTTATGCTTAGGTTTGTGAATCTGTGACGCATATTCTGCCTTGATTTTGTGCTTTGTAAATGTACAGGAGCGACTGGGTGACTGAAACTTCAAAATCTACCTTTCTTTTGGACCCTGTATCAAACTACGGCTGATTTGGTTAAGGCGGTTGAGCACATTTGTCACAGTTTTTTTCAAGGTTACTAATGTGTCAGGATCTAGCTATGGCAGAATTTTGTTCCTGCAATTTTGTTCTCATGGCAGTATAGCTGTCACTTCAGCAACATTTTGACTTCTAAAATTTTTTTGCCAGTGTCCTTAGTTGTACTAAATGATTACATTCTATCTTCAGTGATGAGCAGAGTTTAGATATAATTCCTATTAAAACCCAGCCTCTGTCTCTCTGCCCTTCACACTGCTTCAAAATCACAAGAGCAAAACAACATCACTGTAGCAAACTTGGCTTGCCCGTTCTAATCAGGAACAGTGCCTGTGTGAAATCAATGGCTCTCAGTTTAAATAGATCAGTTCGGAAACTTTTTCCTTTTCCTGTTGGGTTTGTATATGTGCAGGTTTGGACAAATTTGGTGGAAAATATCCTCTGATAGAAGGCAGGTTACAACCACCCACCCCCACCTGGTTCAGGAAAAAAGAAATTTTCCTTGGAGGAAAGTGAAAGAGATAAAAAACTATTAATTTAACAAACACACAGGAAGAGGATAATAATGCTAAATAATAAAACCTCTCGCTGTGGAGAGAAACCTGGGAAGATTTCAGAGTCCTTCTGTAGGTGTGGTCTCTCTCCTCCTCCTTGGAGCTGGGTCGATGTGGACCCACCTCCAGGGCCTTGGTGGGAAATTCTCCTGATGTGCTCTGATGTTGAAACAGTCCAGAAGAGAAGAAGGGAAAACCCGAAGTCCCAGAAAAACAAAGTTCATCTCTCTGTCTCCCTCCGGAGAAGAGGAGCCGAAAGCTGGCTGAAAAGCAAGCAGGGTGCTTCCTCCACTCTTGCTGCTGCAGAAGATGAGGTGCGTGTGTCCTTGAACAACCGTTTTGAAAAGTTTGCTCGGTTTTTTCCTCTCCCCCCTCTCAGGCTCAGTTTAAAGACACAGAAAGGCATAAAATTGGTTTCTGGGCATAGAGCAGCGATAGGGGATACACATCATAAAGTCACCCCAAGACAGTATACTTTTTCCAGATTAACTGATTTATCTTCCATGTTTAATGGGGGAGTCACTAGCCGTTCCTACTTGTAAATTGCTTAAAACTTTCTATTACAAAAGGTGGTTGCAGCCTTTCCTTTGAGAAGTGCCTGTCTTTTTCCCATTTGCAGTGGGTGATTATATGCAGCATGAAATATGCCCTTTGGCTAAGGAAATGCCCCTTTTTATTATTATTTTTTATCCTTTTCCATAGAATGACATCCAACTTGTCCACTTGTCCTGCAATATCAGATATTAAAAATGACACCTCACTTTGTTGCCTTGTGTGCTCCAAGAAGTGCTGGCAGCCCACCAAAATCACAATAAAATTTAAAGCCAGGGTCTCACTTGTGCTACAACTGCAAAGGTGGAGAAAGGACTATGAATCCCAGAAAGACAATGAAGGGGTTATAGCTAAGTGGTTAAAAATGACTTCTTGCTTTCCAGGGAGAAGAGAGAAACTCCCTCTCCCAATGCAGGTTTCAAGCAGCCTGTTGCTCATCCTCCTCCATTGACTGCTTCAGGGCTAGAACTTCTATAGATGTTGGTCACAGGACCTTCCTTGCTCCTCCAACTGGTCCTTATCTTGGGGAAAAAACATGCCAAACAAGAATGTCCAGAACTCATCCCACATTCAACCCATGCGCTCTGAAAGAGAAGGTCCTGTGGTGTAGAAGGCAATTGTCTGTATGGTGACAGAGGTGTTGATTGCACCTGGCCACTGTAAAGCCAAGCAATGCAGATGCTGGACAGGCCACCTTTACAAGCTGAGTCACCATTTCCTGAATGCAGTAGAGGAAGGTGGCAGGGTGACTGGATGTCTTGAACCTGATCCATGTTACCAAAGCAAATGTGTCCTTGCTGCCTTCTCCAACAGGTTCTGGCTTTCTGTAATGGCTCAAAATCACCTTTTGAGTCACCTGGTGCCTCTCATGCCCCCAGAAACCAGCTTGCTCCTGCTGTGCATTACCTGCCAAATCTAGTCTGGTGCTCCTACCTGAGCAAAAGCTGCTGCTAATTTTAAGAGAGACCCTGACTAAAACCTAATGCTGCATGGCAATTGCAGAGGCAGGGGTTTCTGGTGTTACTCTTGCCCTTTGATTCTGTCCCATGTGCAAGGCAATATGTACTTCACTTCCAGCGCGTGTTCACGTATGTAAACCTTGTGCAAGTGAGTCTCTGAGTACTTCAGCCAAATTTCAACCCTGAATCCAACCAAACAGTTCAACTCTGGAGACTGTAGAATCAACTGTGACAGGTGCAGCAAAAAAGTGTTCCTGTTTAATTTTCATTCCAGCTGAGATGGGAGCATACAATCCACAGTGAATTCTGTCTCCCTCCACTCCCTCTCCATTCCCCAGGTATGTGTTTCCTGTTATTGTTGGAGGGAAGGAAAAAAGCCCCAGCATATTGAAATTGCCACACTTCAAGGCAGCATGTTTTGAGAAACTTCCAAAACAAAAAGCTACCGCCAGTCTCCAAGCACTGTCTCACTGCACAGCTGGAGAGGACCATCAGGGCTTAAGGAGATGCCATCTGTGCAATTTCAGGGCCAGAAAGGTCTTAGGAAATGTTAATGACGTTCCTTAATACATCTTTACTGTGGAAAACTTCAGAGCATCTGCTATTTGTGAATTTTAACAGTGGGAATATCCTGCAGAAGAAAAATTTGAATCTTAACCTGATGTATTGGTTAAATATGGATTCTCTGACACAAGTGACTGTTTTTCAGTATTCGTGTGCCCTGCTAGGATTAAGAAATACAACAGCGATTAAAGTAGATGCACTCTGATAACTTGCTTGTGCATCAGTGCTATTAATATACATCTATCTTTCTGGCTAGTTTCAAAGAGGAGACCAAAATAATACCCCACAAAATGCTGAGGCAATACCTTGCATCATAAACTGCTGTGACTGTAATGAAATCAGACTTACACCACTTTATTTTATGAAATGTATTTTGTCAAGCTCCTAACAATTCCCCCAGTTATCGGGGGCTACCATGTGTCCTGCAGTGCAAAACAGCCATTGCCATTTGTGTCTCAACTTGTCCAGCATCCCCACATCTTTGAATTTCCTGGCACTTTAACTCACTCGATAAATGCAGCTTTCTTTTCTTCTCGAATCAGACACAGCTATTTCCCGGTGGCTATAAACCTGAAGAAACATCCTAAAAGCTAGATAGATACATCTCTTTCACATTTATTGTGGATGTAAAATACTCTGCGAAGAATATAAGCTGCTGTCAGGCATGTAGCCACAAGATGGGTGTTTTTCTCACATATGTATCCATTTCTTTTAATAATGAGTAATGGACTTTATATTTAAAAGTGATGTTTCTATGAATGTGCTAGATTGTGCTATATTTCTTTCACATGAGTATATTCCCATCATGGCAAACTTCTCACAGAGCTTGCCTTGGGGGCTTTTGTTTAAAGTAATGCACTTTAATGAAAAAGAGCTGCTGAAATTTGTCAGCTTCTTCCAGCATGATTGCATTTTGGTGGTGGTTTAAAAAAATCTTTACCCACTTTATGATCTTCATGCTTGTTCCAAAATCCCCCTTCATTTTTAAAAGTAAAAAGATATATGTACACATATATTACCAAAAGCCCTAAAACTGCCTCGGACCTTTTGCATGAATACTCTCATTGAAGCCAATGAATAATAGAGGTAGACTTCAGCTGTGTGCAATTTTCAAGCTCAGGCTGTAGGGTATATTTCAAATATTGCAAACAATTTAGAGATATGCACTTTGTGTGTAGTTTTCAAAGCCAGCAATATATTTTAAGAACTTAATATCTAATGAGAATGGATGATATGGATAATGGCATTGCCAGTAGATGATTTTGGAAATTGTCAGCCTTGACTCAGTGGAGACATCTTTAGAAGAGTGATGACAAGTGAGCGAAGTACCCTTGTACTTGTAAGGGTACTGGCAAGTGAGTGTGCAACTTCTTGTATGTTTTTTGCTTTTTGCATTTTTCTTGGGAGCAATTCAAGTCCTCTGGCACCAGGCAGATGGGCATGGCAAACTGTGTGGGTGTAGTGATCTGTGACCCACAGGTTCTCAGTTATTTCTTTCCTCTTCCCCAGGGGGCTGTTGGGCAGACTAACTGAAAAACAGTATGAATTCCTGTAAGATTGGCTTTCCTTTACCAGAGACAGTAAGGGGCTCAGTGGCTGTAGTGCTGAAAAGTGAGAAAGTATTTAAAGGGGACTGGCATGTACTTCAAGACAGACACAGTAAGCCCTGCTTGGATGCAAGGTGGCCTCTGGGGTGCTGCTGAAGTGTGTTGGAGCTTGGAGGAGATGTACCATCCCACTGGGCAGCAGCTGTGCTCCTGCAGCCCAGGCTGCACATGTGTGCTCCCACCAAGCAGCTCTGCACTGAGCCAGCACCGAAGGCAAAGGTGACCTGCAGCACAGGCTTCTGGGAGCAGCTGGTATGTAATTTACAGGAGACAAGTACAGGGTGTGCCACACTTTGTTCTGGAAAGCACTCTGTAGCTGCAGGCAGTGTGCTGGATTTACAGACAATTGGTTCCTGTGGTTTCGAGGAGCTACCTGGTATTCAGGTCGTTTTCAAATCAGGCTAGCTTCTCCTGTCTTTTGAGTATCTCAATGGACCCTAACAGTTCCAAGGCAATAAGGTCATCAGGAATCATAATTTTTGGAAGTGTATGTTCACTTATGAATGCTGGTGGAAATCTGAAACTAGGTATACACACATATCCAAGAAACGGAAATGCAAAGTGAAAATACTGCCTCAGAGACTTACTCTACAAGTGTTTCAGGCTACATCAGATTGGCCCATGCAAGAGGCCTATTATAGAATCACAGAATAGGCTGAATTGGAATGGACCCTTCAGGATCAGTGAGTCCTGGTCCTGGGCAGGACGCTCCAAGAATCACACCATGTGCCTGAGAGTGTTGTCCAAATGGTTCTTGAGCTCTGTCAGGCTTGTGCTGTGACCACTTCCTTGGGGAGCCTGTTCCAGTGCTCAGCCACACTTTGTGTGAAAAACCTTTTCCATATCCAGCCTAGACCTTCCCTGACACAGCTTCGTGTTTCCTGTGTAAGCCTTGCAGGACGAAATGGTTCTTCCTGGCGCAGAAGCAAGAAAAATGAACAGCAAATGAAATGTACAGTCTGACCATCTGATCACACACTTTTCCATACCAAAGATCAGAATCTGTTTTCCAATAGCAGGCCTTGGGTTATTGCTCAATGACTCTCTTGATTATTTGGCAACATCATAGTGTGTCCCTAATAGTTGGCTGCAACCCTGACACTTGGTCTCCCTTTCTTACTCCATACTATTCTAGACAAGCAAGCATTTCCTCCAGAGCCTGGACTCTTTTCCTTGTAGATATGTCCAAAATTTCACCAAGCAGCACTTGTATGGTGTCAATGGTTCAGCAAAGAAACACATTTTAGAGGTTATGAGATAAAGATGAAGCCTGTAGGAACTCTGTAATGTATGTAAATTCTTCTTCAGTAGGAGGAAAATTCTTTCAATATGGGAGTAGGATTTCTGCAAATCAATACTCCCTTTTCCCCTAATAAATCTTTAGGAGCTTAGGAAAAAAAAAAGAAAAAGTCATCTCCTATCAGAACATGCCCTGAAGGAGTAAATGAAGCTAGAAAGGGCCAACATTTTTGTTATTGATTTATATCAGATGTTCCAGTGATGGACAGAAATAAATTAAGTGGAGTCTGGTCTTCAGTGGCATGTGTGCCTTTTTTTTTTAGTTGGATTATGCTGTTTGAACATGCTAGTAGCTCTTCAGAACATTCTCAGCTTGTTGGGAAGATACTTTGTCAGAGAGTAATTTCTGTTTTTATCTTCTGCAGTGTGGTGTCCATGCTGTCTTACTCTGCTATCCATTTTGGAGTGCTACTCCCTCCATATGAGAACCAGGCAGGCAAATGCTTCTTTCCCACACAAAACGATTTCTAGATTAGCTGGTTTTGTAGCTCACATATAAATGTCTAGTGGAGCTCCCAGGATGTTTTTGAATTGCAAGTAATATACAAACTGAGTTACTTGGTAGTTGAAGTGTGACTAATACTTGTTTTACATAGTTCAAGTTGACGATTACAAACTTTGAAGCTTGGTTGAATAGAATTTAGTACCTAATACTCTGAAGAGCTTGTTTTCATTTTACATTTAATCAATTGATTTTTCCTTTAATGGATTCTCTTTGAAATTTTATGTTTGTACCAATGTGCAGACTTCACTATTGCTATGTTGCATTACCAAGGGCAATATGAGTTTAAATCACTTCATGATAAAACTTTGCATAATCTGCTCATACAAACTAATTAAATGTCAGGTCATTGTAATACAGAGCTCATATTATCACCATGGGTCACTAGAAACAGCAATTAGTAATTCATGTGTAATCCAGTTAAATTCAAATTAAGAAAAAGAATGTCAAGTCAGAATTTTGTTCCTAATTCCTAGTTTTTATAATTTTGTACAGGTTGATGGGGCACTTAAACACACAGCTTCAGAACTGGTTTGCAGTTTAATTTGATTTATAGTGCTTAAGCATTGCTTTTAGGTTGTTCCAACCAGTGGTCATATGAGTGCTTGTACTTAGAAATTAATTAACTTTAGAACATATACATATTTTGAATATGTTGATCCTTCACTAACTACACTTATTTTACTGATGGATATTTAATGGTTTGAAGGACCTCTGCATTCAGCTTTCGCAAGCAGAAATAAAAGAAGTGGCTGTCTCTTAGGTGAATTATGCAACTTATAAAAAAATGAAAGAGCACAATGGTGGAAAGACATGGAGGTTGTGGACCCTGCCTTGTGCTAGGTAAAGACAAATGAGAAGGCAGGAGAGTGTTTTCTTCCACAGCTGCCTGGTGGGGCAAGGGCTGTGTGCTGGGGAAGCCCCAGCTGGGGCTCTGTCATGCCGGATGTCCAGCTCATCCTCTGGTTTGTATCACCTGGTGCCTGCAGGCAAATGTTCTGCAGGATGCGTTGTCTTAGCCCACCACGTGAGATCCTGTCTCTGCAGCCAAGGACTGGCCAGCTGCGGTCAGTCTGTCCTTACTGTAGCACTCAGTCTTCTGTAAACGTACTGCAGCCAGAGCAAAAGCTCCACTGCTACAGTCCTCCTGCTGTGGCTTTTTTTGGTTAGAACTCCAGATAAGAAGGGCATGCTCAGCATTAGATACCATCAGCTTGCTCTCTATATAGTTTTTGTGGGATTTTTCCTTTAATTTTCCTAGATATATTTGGATTCAGGCTTCTTAGCGTTTGCCTTTCTATGGTTAAAACCTCATTAGGCTCCTATCATATTTCAAACTAAATAGAATATCCTGACTAAAATGTCAGTGACATTCTTATAATGGCTGTGTCTGCAAGAAGCTAAAATACTGGTTGTAATTTATTTATATAGCATGCAAAGGTCTTAGGTGATTTAGAGAGAAGTCTAAAGATAAACAATCATTCTGATCATGTAATGGCACATTCTCAGATTATTTTAGCTTCATCAGAAGACTTTTAGTTGGTGTGAGCAGTGTTGGAGCTGGATTAAAAGTCACAGTGTGATGATACCATTCCCAGCCCTGTTCTTTAGTACAGCTCAGATCTGTACAAAACCAGTCACTGATTTCACTGGGTGTCACATGAGATCTGTTGTACATTGTTTTATCACTCAGAGACTCTATTAAAATCTCTTTTAAAAAAGATAAAAGGAGCAGCATATTCCAGGGCACTTTTATTTTGATGATTCTCAATTTAAGTATCTAACTTCAGTTTCTAGGTTTAAAAGATTTGGCTGCCTTTTTTTTTTTTTTTTTCCCTTAACAAAGTGAAAATTCAAATTCTAAATCACAATCAGCCAAGCCCGTCACTGCCAAATTAGGGGTGACAAGTTTACCCTGCTGTGCATAGTTCCAGAGAGATGTTTTCAGATATGAATTTGGCTTTCAGGAAAGGCATGATTTCTTTGTAACTTTCCTGTCACTTTCACTTTGTAATACAGTGATTACTGAGCATTCAAAAATAAGTTGTTACCCCAAAATATTTTTTGCACTCAGTTTATTAGTCTGTGCAGTACAGCTGTTGGTAACCTGTAATACTGCAAAATAGTGAAAACTTGAATGGCAGGATCAGATAAACACAGAGATTAATCAAGTGCTGTGCTAATAAATTTTTCATATTTAATTAAAGTGTTTTCCTTTGGAAAGTTGCTGTGAGAGGTGCAGACTTTCCATTCCCATCCCAGGAGATTGATACCAAACCCAGCCAACCCAGCAGCCAATGGTACAAGGGGGCTGGTGGGTGTCACAGGGAACTGGAGCTGCCTCAGCTGAGTGAGGAGCATGGGGATGGCTGTGATACACTTACGTCTCTCCTTTTATGGACTGATGGATTAGTAAATATCATATAAGGCTGCATCATTCTATATCAACTGAGATCCTGGCCTTGTACTTTGGAGAAAAGAGTGTTTTGAAAAGAGGGAGAGATGAAGTAATGAAGAACCTGGAGATGGGAAGTTGGCACACTACCAAGAGCAGTCCTTGCTTTAGTGGAGCTGTATTTAAGTACCACTGTGCTCTTTGCCATTGTTCCACAAAGGCAATTATGCCTGAGTTCATTAAGATGACATCAAAGGCAGAGAGCTCCCACCATCTATTATACAAGCACTACAGCAAGTCTGTTGTTCGTGCATGTAGAGAAATGGAAGTGGGTATTTTGTTTTCTTACTTTAAAGAGTAAATTCAGTATCATTTATAAACAATGAAGTCAATAAGAAATTTGAAGAATGTCTCTGACAATAAGCCTGCATTAGAGTAAATATCTCTTGGTGTCTTTAAAGGTTATTTTAGACAGTACAGAGCTTACAGAATCCCAAACAGGAGAGTTTGCTGTCTTTATGTACATTACAGACCACAGCATTAACTCACTTCCCACTGATGTTGACAGAAAACTCGATCTGGTTTTGAATACTCTGATTTTTTTTTTTCTGAATATAGTCTTAGATCAGGTCTGTCCTGCAGTGGCAGCAGGAGTTCCCATTTACCTCACCTTATGTTATCCCAGGCACAGTAGCAGTGATGCTGCAGCTATGTGCAACTCGTCTCAAGCAGTGAAAACACAGGAAAAGCCAGCCACAGCAATCAGGCACCACAAGGTTGTCCCCTTCCCCTCACAATACTACAGTGCTTTATAATTTTAAGATAGATATATTTTCTTGTGACTTTGAGTCATTTGGTTTTCTACTTAAAACAGGTAACATTTTAGCTTTTACTTAAAAAAAAAAAAAAAAGAGAGCTGTTTTGTTTTTCCTTAGAATTGCATGCTGCTGGAGCATGATGACTTATTAGAAAAGACAGTGAATGTTCAAATAAGTAGGTAGAAGTGATTACTATCTAAAGTGGGCATCAATTGAAAGAAAGCATGTTTTCTCTCATGGGGCATTCAAATGTTTGGAGATCTTTAGTTATGAAAGAAGTCCTGTGAAAGGAAACATATTGAACTGACTTGGTCTACACGGGAATGTGAAAGTGAATGAGAATAGATGTAAAATCGAATTAGCTGTGAAACTGGGACGCTTTCATCACTGGTAATGGATGAGTCAAAATAAAGTGCAAGTATACTTACGATCTGATAGGTTACGTTTGTCTTGACCTGTAAGTGTAACAGCTCAGAAGCAGCCTGGTCTCACTCGTGTTGCACGAGCTAATGGAAATGCCAGGATTAATTGCTGTGCGCCCATATGATGACATGAAGCTGCTTGTATACACTTAGCAAATAAAAGTGACACAGATGTTTCTTCTGAAAAAGGAGTGCATATCATTGTACCAACTCACACAGTGAGAAGAAGGACAAGGCTGCTGATCTTGGTTTCTGGAGATATTACAACAACCACATCACCAGTAAACTCCCTCAGTGTCCCCCCAGTGTGATATTTGCAAAAGCTGTATGCCATATGTTGTGGTCTATGTGGGTGCATTTAGAAATCAAGCACTCACAGCCATGCAAAAATAAGACACAAATTGGTATTTTCTGACCATGTGTCTCTATGAATTTAGCACTACTGACAGAACAAGTATGCTGCCATTTCGGTTGGGTTTTTGGGGGAAGATCTGTGGCAGTGTGTGGAGACACTAGTGAATACTAGTGTAAAAATACTAATTGATAGATATATCCATTGCTTTTTGTGGGCAGCCAGAGGAGTTGCCTTTGTGCAGACGAGTACTACCTCTGTGCCCATGGAAACAGCATCCATTAGAAAGAAAACTGCAAAATTCTTACGCGCATTAGCAGGAGCATAGAGGGAATGAGACTGTGGTTGTAATAAATCCCTTACCTTTTTACATTCCTTCCTTTCACTTTGGTAACTGCAGCACCGAGAACTTAGTGTTCAACTTAATTCTACATCTGTTCTCTTCTTTCTGCCTCTGTAGCGCTGAGGCATTGGGCTCAAATGTTTCCCAGGGCTCCTGCTAGGGTACTGCATTTCCAAATGTGCTTTATGCAAGCTTTCTTTATAACCACAAAATCCTGCATGTTGGCTGGTGGACTTTGGGAACACCAGGAAACACTAGGTTTGCTTAGGTCTGAGAGGCAGAGCCACATCATGTGCAAAAAAGATACTGAAAATGCTTCTTTTTGTGGCAAGCAGCATCAGTGCTTGTGTTTGCTCTCTGAAAAGAAGTTCATTTAAACTGCCCTGCTTTGTTTCCATAAATGTAATCTATAGAAGTAATGATAAGCCAAGCAAGCTCTAAGGGTCCTGGCACTGTCAGGCTCTTTAGGATTCATTGTAACAGGGGAGAACATCTGCAGTCTGAAGCTTCGGGAGTTTGGAATGAAAGACTATCCCGTGTGTTTAACTGGCAAGGAACTATTTTTAAATAAACGCCTCTCTTATTTGTTAACACTGAGCAAGTACAATAAAAAGGAAAATGTGGTCTTAAATAGCTTTAGAAGAGACCAGGCCATTACTCCAAAATTCTTGTTTCTTCACCTATGGCTTTTCGCCTCATTCCTAAGTGTGTCTTGTTGATGACTGTGACATTTCTAGCAGTCAGAATATATTTGTGCACTGAGGTCCACAGTCCTGAATGTGAGCTGAAATTGTTTGAGATTCAGAGAAGCTCATCATCCTGCTGTCTGCCTTAAGTGTGTGGTGGTGGGCAACCTTTCATTATATGTTTCACCAGGGAAAAATCACACATCCCCTCCCAGTGACTGACAAGAGGCAGTGAAATCTCATCGCTTTCTGCTCTCCATCACCCTGCCTCAGCCCATCAGCTAACTGACAGATGGGACATGGTCCTGATGTATAGGTACTGGGAGATTAAAGAACAACTCTACAGCAAAATAAACCCATAGGACACAAGTAGCTTTTAAAATGACCTCAGGAGACATGTCAGTCAGCACACAGTATGGGATTTTCTCAGGTAGGAATTGCATTTGCGGATTGTGTGTGTTGTTTAAACTGTAAAATGCCCTACTGCCAACCATTTGCCAAGCTGTTTCTTCCTGAGATAAAGGAGGGAGCTGGATCTAGGGCTCCCTGTGTTCATAAATAGAGATTATAGATCTGTATCTACAGTTATCTATCTATTTACCTGTGTATGCCAAATGTCTCTTTTTAGAATGACACTGGCTAAGTTTTGTGTAAAGTGGAGCAGAATTCTCCTGTGATGTTGATTACAACACACACTGTGCACATTTCTTATTTCCTGATTGGGGTACAATGACTTAAAAAGTTGTTGAAGCACAGAGAAGCACATGGGTCTTGGTTTAGGTTAATGGCAAATCACATTTGTCAAAAGCACAGATAAGGGAGCCTCCCCACAAGCAATTTCTGTAACAAAAATTGGATCAAAACTTTACCCTGGACTCTGAATTCTGATCTCAATGTGGGAGTTGTGCTTGCAGGAGAGTGGTAGGTTCAGTCCTTTACTACAAAGGGCTTTTCCATGGTCTGCCTTTCATGCCCTTCCTCTCCACCTAAGGGGGAGAATTTTAGCCTAGGATTTTTTTTTTTTTCCTGTGGAGATGAGCAGTTTGGGTTTTGTGAGCTTTTAAAACCCGGAAGCAGAGGCCCTCAGTAGCTCAGCAGTGAATCGTGCTGTGGCGAGGCACTGAGCTGGTGTGTGTGCAGCTGTTGGTGAGCAGGAAAGCAGCAAAGTGTTCCATGAGGGCAGCTTCCTTAGCTAGCATTATGTAAAGTAACTTTTATTTATCTGAGGATGGCTGATTTGTTGTGTCACTCAAGTTTGTAGATATTTGGGGGAATGAGTCTTTCATGGGATGGTTGTTTCTTCGTTCCTTACATGCAAAATCATTTGTGAGACTGTGGTTCTGTGTGAGATACAAACTCCAAGCTAGGGTATTTGACTACCTCCAGTGCAGGAGAGGGGGGTGAAAAGAGTTGAAATCAATATATTCACAGGTGAACTCTCAGGTGTTCACAGGGTGTTGCACAAAGCAGATCTGTATGGTTGGCTGAAAACCAAATAAACCTTTTGATTGCTCTGAAGTGATTTACTCTCAAGAAGAAAACTTGACTAATTTTTCAGCTATCAAATGCAGTAAAGACTCCTTCAGAATTTCCCAATTTTAATTTGTGCATTTTTGGTCTGTCTATATACTCATAGACTGTGTAACACAAGGCAGTTTTGAATGGTGAGAGAAAGAGCTTTTGCAGCAGCTGGAGCCACTGAAGAAGTAGAGACAGGCTTCTCTTTAGCTACAGCAGGAAAAGCTGGAGAAGGTCTGATGAGGACATTAAAAATCGGCCAAGACCAGTATTTAGGTCTTGATTGTTCAGTCAAAGCAGCCAGTCTTCTGGTCTCAGATCTGTAAAGAACCATTGAAGCACCTTTTGAGGAATCCCATCTTGTCTGACAGCTATGGGAGATAAGGCGTTGCCCCTCAGGTCACTTGTTGGGAAGGGGCGTGCCTTGGCTGAGCAGTGATCGCTTGCAGCCTCTGTGGGTCCTTCGTGCTGAGATGCGGCTGCCCTGGGCTGAGCGGGAGGGAAGGTGTCAAAACAGGGACACCCTTATGCTGCAGCCAGGCTGAGGTCTGCCTTTCCCATGCAGGAACCAAGCCCTTGGCTTTGGGCTAAGCAACACTGGCAAATTTATAAGCAACTGAAAGCACTCTGGAAAGGAAATATATGTGATTTCTTCTACTCTGACATGCTGTAGAGGGTTGAATTATTAAAATGCATGAGAGTTTCTCTTTTGAGCCAAATCAGGAGCTGCGACTCTTCTCTGATCTGAGGCCTGGCAGTCGGTCAGATTTTTGCTTTCAGTGTACAGTATGTACAAGATGTCGCTGTGCCTTACTTTCCCTAGGTTTTCTGAGATGAAGGTTTGCCAGGTGCCTCCTCTTTGTGGCTGCTTCTAAGTGCTGTGGTCATGGGGGCTGCAGCCTGAGACGGCTCTGCACGGATCAGCAGGAGTGATGCCCAGTGGCCACTTGTCCTGGAAAAGTGGTTGCAAAGTGAGCTTGGGTGATTTTCATTGCAGTTCTTAGGCACAGGAAAACAGACTGAAATGTCTGCTCTTTCCCAAACTGTGCTGGCTGCTAGTGAAGGGCAAATAATGCAGAAGATGATCCGTGAAGATGCTGTGATTGGTAGCAGAGAGTAGAAGGTACCTTTATGGTACCTGTCAGGCTTTACCATTGTGTAAAAACACAGTTGAGAGTTCAGCTAAATCAAGACCAGATCTACTCCCTTAGGAAAAGACTTGAGGAAGCTGTTCATTCATGAAGCTGTATTTCTTGGGGTTTTCATCAGGTTCTTCTTACTAAGCAAATGCTCTCTTGCTGAGTGTGTGGGTGTTGGGTTCCAATGGAGTAATGAGGAAATGAATAAAAATCGTAGAAGGGCCAAGGCATGAAGAGCTTGAAGGGCTTGTGCTCCTGGCAGGCTCAGAGATCTTTTTTCCTTTATGTAAACACTCTGTCCCCTTCCAGTACTCCTCATCCCAGTTTTCTGGCAATAAAAGTCCATAAAATCATGCTGGTAAACAAGGCATGCCTGAGTACTGCCTTGGTGGCCATGTGTGACCATGAGGGACTTCATGTGTGGTCACCACGTGCAAACATATCCTTTCAAAGAACTGAAAGTCTAATACTTTCAGTGTAGCTGGAGCTTTGACAGTTTACTGGAGAGCCTCACACGCAGCTCCTGTGCGCTTGTTTGAGAAATGCTGCCCCAGGCACCTCTCATCTGGCTCTTAATTTCCTCCTTGGGAGATAAGGTGTGCGTGTGTGTGAGGGAAGGTGTTAGGAGAGCCTGTTTAAAGCTTTGGTGTAATCGAGAGCTGGGTGAAGCTTTCACCGGCTTGCTGCAGAGTGGGTGTAGGGAAGGAGCATGAAGCACACACAGGGACACACATACCCTCGGTGGGCAGAGCAGCCTCCAAGACTTGAGGGACCAGCAGAGCTTCTGGAGGCAAGAGGAGCCTGCCCAGCTCCAGTGCTGCACTGTGAAGCCTGCCCAGATGGCTCTGGGAAGCTGATGCAGGTCATGACTGTGCATAACTTATGCCATGCATGGAAATGACCTTCCCTGCAAAATTAAATGTGTGCTCTCATGCAGTGTGGGGTATCAGCAGGGCTTCTTTGTTTCATTTCTGAGACATAGAAAAATAATTAGAAAGAGGGTGTTTTAAAACTATTTTATTTTGCATTGAGGATTTTGGAACAAAACTGAAGCCTTTCTTGTCGCGTTATTGTTTTCCCAGAAGTGGTGATTAGCCACTATGATAAGTAGCTAAGGCTTTTCTGCAGAGATGGTGTTCTTGGATGCAAAGCACAGCAATTCTCACGTCTGCGCTGCCTGCTCAGTCCCTGCTGCCCAGTGCTGGAGCTGCGGCACCATTTTCACTGCAACCTTCCTGGAACAACAGAAGTAGGAAGCTTGATGGCTTTATTCCACAACCTGTGTATAAGAAGTAACTTCTTCCTTCTGGCATTAAGGTATTTGCCTTTATTCTGTATAAAGCACTTCAGTGGGTTGCTGAATGAATATTAGCTCCCAATGGAGAGTACATGAGCCATATTCTTTGAGAAGCAAAGTTGTAACACACTGTAAGCTCCAAAGCACTGATGCAATATTTATGTTGTTCCATGTTCTACTGGCAGATTTAAGCATAATATTGTAGACTGGCAGGAGGCTGTTATGATCTAAACTCCATGATTATGTCAGTGTTTAATTTTAAGTTCTGTTGTGCACAGCAATGTATCCAGTTATGTTTTTGTGTATGAATCTCCTTCTAGGAAGCAGAGCTATCAGTGGTAGTGACCTAGACTGAAAAGCATAGAGTTTTCTTCTCACTCAGAGTAAACCATGCATTGTTTGGGCTCTATAATCTCAGTAATTTGTCCAAAAGATGTATTTTTGAGTGCAAAGGCAGGTGACAGATCTCTCACTGGTCCTGTGTTATCTCTAAGTCCCACACTGAGGTCCCATTATCCCATTTCATTTGGAAGCATATGCAAGTACTGTAAGGAGGATCCAAATGTAAAAGACCTTTTCTCAAAATGCCTTTCAGTTTTCTGCAAAGCTCATTTTTGAATTGCATTATGCTGGCGGAACAGATTAGCTGCTCCCCCTCCATTCCCTTGTCTTCCCCATGAGAAAGGTCCATCCAAGCTAACATGCACTGCCTGTGTCAGACCTCTCTCCTAATAATTAATTTGTTCATTTTTGCATTTAGTGCACTTGACTTCCTCAGCCCACAGTCTTAAGAGAATGCCTTAAGCTTTATGGGTGATCAGCACCTATGAAACCATTAATTTTTGTGAAGGACTCAGCTCCTATGTAAGAAAGAAAACATCTTTAATTTGAAAATTTGCATACCCAGCATGCTTAGCAATTACAAGGAGCTTCATGGATAGTTTTAATTTCAAAACTGAATTTCTTGGAAACTGTGGGGCTTTAGATTTGAGTCTTTAGATGCTACAGATGTGAGCAGTTGCCTGTTCCTTTTTACAGCAGCTGTCAGACTGATGGCTGTTTTGCATGCCTGAAGGTTATTTGTCTGGTAACTAGAAATAGGTTGTCCCAAATAGTTGGCCTCATCCTATGAACTGATGAATTCCTGCAGAAGATACTTCATCTTGGTTCCATCAGTACAGATTGCAAGAAAAGTTGGGTTGTACATCTTTTTCCATCACATGTGATTCTCAAATAGGTAGTGCAGTCACAGCTTTAGTCAGAAAGTGAACTTTAGTTTTCAATTTTAAGGGCAAATAGAAATTTTTACTTCAATCCTTTATGCTAAGAACATCCTTGAAAACTTAATTGTATTTGTGATAATGTAAGCCCACTCCATAAAAGGCATTTCATCATTTTAGTTCACTATAAACACAAATTTGTTCTTGGCAGTTAGATATTGAGGCTGAAATTTATTGTCTGACTGAGGAACTGCAGCTTCCCTGTGTAGCCAAGGAGGAGAGGTCAACCTAATCATGTCTTAAGTGGGGTGTAGCACCTTTGCAAGCATCTCTCTCCACTGATTGCATCAACTAGTCTCCTAACTTAAGTACTTTGGTCCTTACAGTCAAGGATGAACGTAGGCCTGAGGAAGGCACAGTTTTTTGTTGATGAACAGAGGTAAAATGCTTAAAATTCAGCCAAACACTTTTCATTCTGTTATTTGTTGTCGTGGCTGTCTGTGAATGTCTCTCTTCCTTTCTATTAATGAATACAGATGTGCAGCTGCCTGCACCCATCTGGCTTTGTTCAATAAATGTGCAGGCACAGACGTTTAAATCAAATATTGATAAATACAGCTTTTAATATGTAAATTCTTGTGAACAAAACTACGTCTGCCTGTTTTTTTCTTATGGAGAGGCATTTCTGCCATGGTGATACTTTTTTTGATTGCCATTGTATTCTGCCTACAGCAGCACATGCGTTGATGCTTGAGAGTCAGAGGGATAGGAATAGTTCCTAAAATAGATTTGGGGAGAGGAATAAAAGAAGGTAGAAGGAATTCTTTGGGCATAATAATTATTCTGTTGCAGTTGCAACATCTTCCTCATCCAAACACCCTTACAGAGATCAGAGACACAATGTGCAAGGTGCACTAGAGAAGTCTTGAAGGGTCCCAAATAACATCTGCAGGAATGCCAGACAGGACAGCCTTAAAATGTGCACTGGTGTGTGTATATGCAGAAAAAGCAAGTAATTATAACCCCAAGCTTTCAAAATTTGCGACTCTCTTGGAAGTAGTGAACTAAGGCCCTGCTAATATGTTTTACAGGTCCTTAGTGGGATTATAAAAGATCTTAAGGTGAGTGGCAGTAGTGGAGAGCCTAGCCAAAGGTCAACAGTCATTTCTCAGGGTAATTTGTGATCACAGAATCACACTTGCTGCTTGTTAATTCTAAGATGTTAAGGACCTGTGATTTCAAAGGATTCTTTTTTCTTCTTCCCCCCCGCCTTTTTTTAACAAGAAGTTATTATTCAGAAAAAGTCTGTTGGAAAAGCAGGAAGGAGCAATATCCAAAATATCAACATTGATATTTTCGCAGGAGAAAGTTGCAAATAAGTGTGGCTTTAAAGGAGGCAACACTGTTGTGTGGGTGTTCAAGGAGCACATGGTGAACTCACTGCATGGCTGGGCGTGCCTTTCTCCCCCTTTTTTTATTTTGGCCTTTCCAGAAAATCAAGCATAAAATTATATTACAGTAAATAAGCGGGCTAGTTATATATATATATAATTTTTTTTCATAGGTTCATAAACACACTTTTAATTGTACTTTTTGGTTTTCTTTGGTTTGGAAAAGTTTGTCCTGATTTGGATTGCTCAGAATAGAAAGGACTCCTTGTTATCTTGAAATATGAGATATTTGCTTTCCCCCTCCCCACTTTTCTTGGGATTTTTTTTTTCCCCTGGAAGCTGGATGTAGTGAATTATCAGGTCTTCAAATTGCTTGCAGATTGTATGATGCCCTTTGCTATGTAGGAAAGACTTGTCCATCTCATCTTCTTTACTGGGCAAGCAGTTGAAATTGCAGCTTTTGTGGTACACTGAGTTGAAGATTTTAGGTACAGGAAGAGAACAAGAAGTGAGACTTTTTTTTTTTTTAACATATGTTACAGTCTCAGCATAATTTATTTTGGGGCAAAAGGAGTAGAAGTAGTTTCTGTGTCCTTCAGCATCTCCCACCCCATGACTTGCTGCCTGCTTTGCTGTATAAGTAATGTCGTATGTGAAGTTACTTTCTAAAACGGAAGAAGTGCATTCCCAGGAACCGTGACTGATGGGTTTCTGTCAGGGCTCTCAGGACCAGCCCTGCCATAGCAGACATTATGCCATAGCATTTATTATGCTGCTAAGGAGACTTTTAAGAGGAATTAAGGTAGACATGTAAAACTGCTGGGTATGTATCGTTACTCAGTGTCATAAAATGCAAACTTAAGCTATTCAGTCTGTTAAAATAGTTCAGTTTCCTTGTCTGACCTCAGAACTTTCTATGGAGAATACTTGCATGTCACTTACAGCTTTTTTAGTATCTCCAGAAATGTCAGAAATTCTGTTAGTTTTTCCAGAGACACAGATGCAGAAATAGATGGCATTATTTCAGTGGTTTATAGAAAGATTACTGGATTAAACAACCTTTTTTTTGTCTAGACAAACTACCTTTTCTGCATTGAGGTACGAAAAGTAAAATTGGAAAGGTATTTTAAAAATCAACATTTTATTTAAGGCTGTAAATTGTACTTCAAAACAGTTTAGATGACATTGCCATTATATATGCAAATGCAAGGAGCAATGTCAATAAGTTGGAAGCTCTGTGGGTTGTATTTTATGCTTTGTACTGCAGTAAAGAAATGTATCAAAGAAACCTTTCAAATATTCACATATGTTGTAAAAAGTAACACTATAAAACATCAGGATTTGAAATGCTTGCAGTAAGTGCTCTGTGGGATTATGCTGCCTTCATAAAAAGGTTGTCAGCACAAAGAGACTAATTCCAGTCTTAAATTAAGCAGCTCAGGGGAGCATGTTTTGGTACCAAGTGGCAGGGGTTGTGAATCACTCCTGGAGCATTTGCCCTGTGGATGGAGGAAGAACATGGTCCATAAAGTTCACAATGGGTCTGAAAAGCAGAAATGTGTGTTGGAATCCTATTGCACTCATTGGCTAAACTCAGTGGTGGGGAGCCTGTGCTTCATCAGCTCTGCCTTCATCTAGAAAAAAAAAGAAAGGAAAAAGCACACAGAAAAAAACCCCCAGAAACCATGCATGGGGAAGTTCCTCTCATCCTGAGCCTTCTTTTATTCTATTTTCGCACAGGTTTTATTGTTGTCCTGGGCAGAGTTTTTAAGCTTTGAATTTTATGTAAATGTTTTCTAAAGAGCAGTGCCCAGACAGAACAGTATGGGGAACACATTTCAGCCTTCAGGTTCAATGTGTTCTGGCTGCCAGGGCCCTCACCCATCCCTCCGCAGGCTCCCAGTACCTCCAGGCAGGAATGGAATCTCCTGCCTCCCTCCTTGTCCCCACCCTGTGCATGTTATAGTTTGGTTAAAGTATTCCTGAGTCCTTCAGGTCCTTCTCTGAGAAAGGGTGGCTCTTCATGCTCCCACTGGCACTTCTCAAAGTGCAGCATAATAACCAGAAATATGAAACAATTGAGTTATTATTATCCCATAAAAAATGAGATTTTTTTCTTAATTCCCTTAAAAGTTAGGTCATTCTTGCATGTAGGGGAATCAGAGAACAGTATTTGATCAGTGTTATTTTGCTTCAGTAAAACCCCAAGACAAGACACTCTCCTGGAAAGCTTGTTGGCATTCTGTGCTTTGTCCTGGGAAATAAACACCTTCCTTTACTGTGCCGTTTTAACACTGCTTTTGACAACCTTTGCACACACAAATACATCTTAAGCAATTTGATGTATATTAACTAGGTGTTCATGAGCTGTGATAGATTACTTTTAATGGCTGGCATTTACCTACTCCATCAAACCTTCTTTGATAGGCTGCTGCTATGGGAGAATGGAAGTGAACTTTGCGGGCACAGAAAGCCCAGCACCTGGCCTGAGGAGTTTGAGACCTTGGACTCTGTGTCCCTGGTGCTTTCCATCTCTGTCTCGCTGGTCTGTTGCCATTTTCATGCCAGTCTCCATGGTAACTTCTTTCAGGATAAAATAACAGAAATGTGAGTTAGCTCCCTGCCCACAGGAAAGCTGCCATGGTCCCAGTGCCAGAGCCACGGCCCCAGCACGTGCATTCCGGTGGCGTTAGGCAGGTTGCAACAGCTGCTTCTAGTTAAAGGTGAAAGCTCTCCTTTCCCATTCGCCTTTCCCAGCCCTTCCCTCTCATGTTTGGAAACGTCCCTGTGTAATTCTTCTGTGGATTACTTTTCCCCTCCTGTTTGCAGGTTTGCATGATTCATTTTACATTTTAAATGCCTTTGTCAATAAAAGCTTCAGTTTTCAAATGAAACATTAGATGGTAACTGGGGAAATGTTACAGGAAAATGTTTACTAACTGTTGTTAGTAAATTAATGAGTTTGCTGTGCCACAGTGTACTTAGGAAATGGCAATATAAAAAATGATTTAGAGAGCCAGGCAGTTTATTAGGAATAAAGCACCTGAGTTCTGTCCTTCCTTTGGCTGTTGGAATTGTTGTGTGTCCTTGTGCAAAGTCGCTGTCAAATCCTGTGCTTCTCCTTCCCTAAATATGAAAAAAGCAAATGGTTATACACATTTTTAAATGATTTTGAAGATTGCACGTGAACTGCTACCTAAGCGAGAGCCACAGTGGTACCACTTGGGGTGCTCAAAACCAGATGTTCATTCTGTTGGTGCAAATTTAGGAAGTGCCCTGTGACAGAGTCCCCACATACTCTAGAAGTAGATGCTGTAGATGTTTAAAATACTTTTTTTTTTTTTAATGAAGCCTTGTAGACTTCTTGCAAGTGTATTGCTTTGCATTACCCTTTCTTCACAAGAAGTGTCAGCAGGAATCACAACTCTATTGTTCCAAGCTCCCTACCCAAACCTCAAGAGAGACTTCTATGAACCACTCAGTTCAATCAGACAAGACAGAAGCATGTTGGAAATGTCAACCCATTCTGGAATGGCCTGTATGAAATGTGATAGACCCAGAAGGTGAGTTTTAGGGTCCTGAGATTTTTCAAATGAAAAATAACCCCCTCTTTTGGGCTTGTGGGAGCTGGGGGAACTCTGGGGACAGCAAAGTTTGTCATCTCATTCAGTTTCACATGAAATTTGTCTTTAAAATACCAGTTTTCTTCTTTCCATTTAGGGCTGAAATTCTCAGATAACTACCCCTACTTCGCCCCCAACATGAAGTGAAGTTACACAGATCCTCCAAGAAAGTCAATGAGTTAGGTAGCTGGTTTGAAAATGTTAATCTTGAGAACTTTTTGTTCAAGGCACCTTTTGTCCTACGTTCTTGAAGTGTCAAGTGGGAAAGAAGGCAGAGCTTGAAGTGTGTGTGTCCCTGGCCAGGCACTGTAGCCCTTTGCACGGCCTGGGTGTGGAGCCTTGGCAAGTGCTGCATCTGGCATTGGATGAGAGGGCGTGTAACAAGTTATCATAGTTCCACTCCTCATCCCTAGTGCCCTTCATAATAGCTATTAGTGAAATGAGGAAAAGAGGCAGTGAAGTGGTCCTTCACAGTCCCTTTTGTATGCCTTCTTTCTCACAAGGTAGGAAGCAAAGCCTTTAAAGTGATCCTGACAAATGGGAGCGTGCACAGACTCCTGTAGGGAACTTAAGCAGCCTTTCTGCCAGCCACTGTCCTCTTTTTGTATGGGATGCCTTCTGCTAAATCTCATTAGAATGGGTAAGTATTTCCAATAGGGATGGTGGAAAAAATCCAGTGGTTTAGCAGGTGCTGGCCTTATGCACTCTTCCCTCTTGTGCATTTAAAATGTTGTTGAGGCATATGGTATTATGTCATCTCAGTAAAATAATAGATGGTATCATTAATTGTGGGTTGTTGACAAGATTTTTGTGGAAGCAGTGAAGAGATACATTCTGCTGTGTGGAAAAAATTAATGTATAAATAGAAAACAGTGAAAGTGTAAGCTTTCATTTTGCCACTCATGCAAACAGGTGAAAACAGATTTTAAATGCAAATATGTATAAAAATAAGGTATTCTGAATGAATAATTTGGCTTCCTGTGGGAATGTATGAAATTGATCATTTACTCAGCATCCCCAGTTTGGAAATTGAAGCTGTGTGCTATATCAGCTTGACAACAACAGTGCATGCTCCTCTTACATTGGCATTAAGAGGTGTTTGTCGGTCAGAGATCATTAATATTTACGTGTGCAGACCAAAGTATAGCATTTGCTTTTTGAATTGACTTCTTCATGGTAACTCTGGCCACATTACCTGCTTGGGGAGAGCTATACAGAAGGGAGTTGTGGCAGGGGGAATCTCTCCATTCTCCATGTTTCACATCAGAGAAGTCAGGTTCATTCAACAGCAAAAAGCTGGACCCACTCTCAAAGCTGTTGCTCACACAGAAGGGAGTCTCCTGCTGTCACTCTGGTCCCCTGCTGTGACAATTTCTCTTCTAAAAGAGCCATTTCCTTAGAGCTGTACCGTGGAAATGTGGTGTTGTTCTATTCTGGCAGGTCTCTATGGTGCCCAAGCATTAATGAAGTCTCTGGGCTTGGCCTTTCATGGCTTAGTTTTCACTGTAGCATGTCCAGACCAGCAGACCACTGAGTCTTGAAGTGATCTGTTAGTTACTGACAGAAAAGTCCTAATGGCATTGTTGTAAACACAGCTGTCTCCCACCCCCGGGTGGGAGTCCTTTTCTTGCAGATTTCTGAAACAGTGTGTTTATTTGTTAATTTTAAAATATAAACAAAAGGGATACTGCTATCAACAAGGGTGATAAGAAATTAAATTAAAAAGCCTGCAAAAGTTAAGCCTCATGTTATTGTCCTTCATAATCAGGACAGTTAGCCTCTTACAAACAAAGAGCAGGGGGGCTTATTGTTCCTTTGCTTGTTTCATACAGAAATATATCAATATTTTTTACATCTGTTCTGAAAGTAGTAAAGCCTTCTGTTTCTCAGGATATGTGCATTTGATCAAGTGTTCATGTTAGGCAGGCAAATTTATTGACGAGCTGAGTGTTTGAGGCAATATTATGTCTGAGCATTTTGTATCCCCCTCTGTGCATCACCCTTTTGCCAGTGAGAAGTGTTCTGGTGCTGTCATGTTCTGCTTCTTCAAGTTCATCTGCCTTGGAGGTTCACTCTTGTTTCTCCTTGCCTGTAATTAGTGGTACACACTGTTTGCAAAACAGAAGGACTCTGAGTTCACCTTAGCAGTTATTTACTGTCACCCAGTTGCTTTATTTCATTATCTGTTTTGCCAAGTAATGTCTGTGGGTGTGATCAAGTGGAAAAACCTACTTGTCACCTTTTAATGGTCCATGTGGGAATCCCTGTGCATAATGGTCACTTGTCCTTGTTCTGCAGCTTGTAGATGTGTTACTGGGCACAGGAGGAATGTGGATACACCCTGTTGGGATGTCATCCGTGGGAGAACCACAGAATCATTTAGGTTGGAAAAGACCTCGAAAATCATGAAGTCCAAGATCTGACCAATCTTGTCAACTAGACCATGGCACAGTGTGTGAAGTCATTTCTTGAACAGCTCTAGGGATGGTGACTCTACCACCTCCCTGGGCAGCTTGTTACAGTGCTTGACAACCTTTTCATGAAGAGATTCTTCACGATGTCCAACATGAACCTCCCCTGAAACAGCTTGAGACTGTGTCCTCTTGTCCTTGTCACTAGTAACCTGGTAGAAGAGGTTGACCCCCACCTTGCTTCAAACTCTTTTCAGGAGCCAGTCGGTGACTCCTGCTGAAACTTTCTGCTAAACCCTTCTAATCCAGCTTCCATTCCTGCTTTCCTGCTGTTGATGCTTCTGCCACTGTGGGAGATGAAGAAGAAAGTAGCAACTTTGTATTTCAGGGCCTTCCTTACTGTCTTGGGGCCATTCAAGGATCCTCAGCAGCCACCCTGGAGCCAAACAAGTAAATGAAAGGAAGAAAACAGATTCCCTTCTTCAGTGATATAGAAATATTTGGTTAAAATAGCACCGTGTGACACCATTCTTCTCCATAATCTCCGAAGTGATCAAGGGACCAGTGAGAAGATACTGGTGTAGAGCAGGACCTCCATTAACTTCTCACTGAAAGTGAGAGGTGAGGAGGTTCAACAAAGGTCTTCAAAGACCTCAGAGGCAAATGGTAATAGCACTGCATCCTACATGTCAGTGGCCAAGGATTGTCTGGTTTCTGTGTTTGTCTTCATGCCAGATGTATAACCTGAAGAGTAAGGCATTGGGAAGCACTGTAGTCTGAATTTAGATTTAGGGCTTTGGGGGGTTGAAGATTATATTCTGTTCTAACTCAAGGTCACACAGCTCCATAAAAAATTGTTCAAACTTTCTCCACCCTTGTTTCCCCACTGAGGATGAGGATGGTTAGGCAAAATAGGGCTCATGTTCCTCAGATGTTCTAAAACTACAAAGTGTCTTGGCTGAAGGTAAGTATTTCCATTCATATTCACATTATGGATTTTCTTTTTGCATATTTAGTACTTAATGTTTTAAAATAGTTTCAAATAGATAGAAGCTCTACATGAAAAAGGATTTACACACAACTCTCAAATCTCTGTTGCAAATTTAGATTTAGATTTTAGAAATTAAAGGTAGTGGAGATTTCATTCCTGATTCAATACAAGAACCTGACAATAAGGAATACTTATTGTCCAGCTTGCAGAGGACGATATGTTTTTCCTGGACTGTAGTCAGTCAGTTCGCCAGCATTGTTTAATGCTTCTGCATAATCTTGATTATGACTTTAACCCAGATGTCTTTTGGTGGGAAGAGTCTGCAATGGCACTGCTCACAAACAACAGAACTTGAATAGTTTTTTAGGATTTCACAATGGCATTTGACAAATGTGGCACTAGAATTAAAGTATTTTGTCTGCAGAGATTCTGTCAGCCCATTTTGGAGGCGGGGGAAGAAGATCTGTTGAATATAAGAGTAATTGTTATGTTTTCTTCCTCAGTGATACAGCTGCATTTAGTTGTCAGTTATTTTCCTTCACAATTTTAGTGTGATTTTCTTCCTATCTTCTGACTATTCCCTGGTTTGTTTTATAAAGAAATTACTTAAGTCTTGAAAGTGTGTGTTTCATAAATATCATCTGATTAATTTTAGTGCCTTTTGTTTTGCTTTGTTCCTTTGACATATCCTCATGACTTTATAACCTGAGTAATCTTTGATGCATGCTCAAAACTTATTCTCTCCACTTGACTTATATTGAAGTCGATGTTTTAAAGGCTTTGCTGCAGCAAGATCTCAGTCACCAACGTCTTGCGAGATTCATTAGTTAAGTTCTGCAAATACCATAAAATGCATGTCAGAAAGCCTATCCGTAATCTGTGGTTTGGATAGGGGAAGGTTTCTGCTTTCAGTTTGAGAGGATTTTTTTCTTTTCTTTTCTTCTCTTTACTGCTTTGAAAATGCTTGGTATTTCTAAATGGAGTACAGTCCTAAAAATTCCACTGTCCTTGAAAGGAATTTTCTGAATTCCCCTGTGTTTCCATAGCACAGACGCCCCCTTTATTGCTGGTTAGGTGGCACTTCAAAGCCTTGGTTTGTAAAATTGCTGGTTGGAAGTCACACAAGAATTTTTGTTTTAAATTAATAGGAATCTGAATCAGATTTGGGTTTTGTCAGATTTTAAAATTGAAAAACCCCATACCAGCAAGACCACAAGCACTTGTTTCATGCCAGCCTGTTTTATGATGGTGTTTCATCTTTTACTTAGGAGTGGGGATATGATCTACCACCCCATAAGCAGCTACGCAGTAAAATCCAAGAAAGCAGTATTTCCTCTCTTCGACGCTCTGCTCTTACTTACCTCCCTGCTCCCAGCACTCACTTCAGTAGGAGTTTTATTGTGACAAAAGATTTGTGATTTGACTCACTGACTTTTAGTAATATTGTTTGAAAGAGAACTATTGCATTCATTCCTAGTTAGTATCATCCTGTATTTTTTATGATGAGGCATAAATTTTGGTGAACCCTTTATGTAAAATTGCTGCTGTGGTAGTTTTACTCATCTTAAGCAGATCTACCTTCCTCTGAAGAAAACCGTGCACTTGAATGACTCTGTGGTCAATAGCATTAGAAAAACAGGTTGTCTTGGAAAAAATATATTTGCCAGTGTTATGTGTTGGAATGTGGGTTTTCCATCCTACTATTCATATTCCAGTGCTGATGAAAATTGCAGCTATTAAGTTAGTCTGCTTTGTCTCAGCCCAACCAGCATTTTACTGCTCATTTGTCACTGGCTCAGGATGAAAACTTCTGCTTGCCTTTTTTTCCAAGACAAAATACAAGTAGAATCTATTGACATTTTGCTGTAACAAGAAGCCAGGATGCTCTTCCTTTACAAGTGATCTTTGCACGTTGCTATGCACTCAATCATTAATTCCCAAAAAAATGAATGTATTTTGGAAGCTGGGTATGGGTTTCATTCTACCTCCTTGCATTGTCTGGAGAAATCACCATTGTTGGGATTGGGATAGAGAAACCACTGTAGCCAGAAACCGAATCGGTCTTTCTTTGGAGGGGAGCATGTTAAGAAATGCTGGATTTCCCGGGTTTGCAAAAGCAAGACAAAGCATGTGAAAGCAGAAGAGCTGTAAGAATGTTAATATGACTCCAATTGCTGAAACATATGGAGCCAATTGCTGGCACTGCCTCAGCACAACTGGGAATGGAAATTAGCATTTTTCCCTGAAAAATATGAGATATTTCTCTTCCTGCAGTTGGTCTAATTTTTATGGCATTTTTCTTGTATAAAAGCAGGGATATTTTCAAGAGCAAGGTAAGCTATTTTGCCATCAGTATTAATTTCTGGTCTTGTTTTTAGTGCATTAAAATAGGAGAATTATGCAAAGAAAGAAAAATATGAAGAGGACTTGGTATGCCGTTGAGCATATTCTCATAACTTTGACACATTCTTGCTGATCGCATGATGGCACACACTGAGGAAGGAACTCCTAATAATTTTGGAAAAAAATACACTGATATCTTGGAGGTGGTACACTGACAAACTGTAAGTTTCAATTGTATTTGGGTTGTGATGTGTTGTCTTTGATCTTTAACACAGATCTGTATTTCAGCTCATTGATGTGATGAGTCACTTTTAAAAATAAGATCTAAGAACTTTTAAAATCTTAGATTTTGATCGCAAGAATCCTTTAATATTAAGAAAAACTTTATGGTAACCTCAAAAATAACTGTGCTCCAAAGAAATGATTACTTGATTTGTGCTCGCAGGTGAACTTTCCTCATTCTACTCCCTTCATTCCTTCTTTTCTGATTTTAGAATTGTTCCAAGTGGAGACAGGAAGGCTTTTTAACCCTGTGGCATCTGTAATTTTTAAAGGAGACTTTTTGCTGTTTTCTTTTCTGTTCGCAAAGAGTTTTTTCTAAAACCTTACTTTCTTTTTATTGCTGCTGTTATTACTATTATTAATTTATTTATTGCTATTATTCCTTAGTGGATCAAGCAAATATATATTCAATTTTATGCCTAGAGATTTAAACATACTTAGAGCTGATTACTGGAATATCACCATGTGTAAACACCAGATGTTTAAGGACATTTTTCATATATAGATATAGAAATAATTAGTATTTCTTGGAACCTCTGCCTTCAATTGGCAAGTTCCCTCTGTTTCTAATAAAGCAGGTCATCCCTGTTGTGGTTGACAATATCACTGAAAAATAGTACTTAAGCTACTTTGTATAAAACAATGAAAGAGAAGTCTTATACAGTATCTTTTCTTTCTCTTGTTGTACTTGTTTTGCCACAGTGTCAGAGGGGAAAACTAAGGCAGGGGAAGAGGATGGCCTTCATTTTTAAAGTCATTTAGATTAAATTTCTTCTAAAAATATACTTCAATACAAAGCTGCATGTCCCTTCTCATTATTTAAAATTACCAACCCAAGGTGCAATGTATTTTGGTCAGCAGGAGACATAACTGAGTGCTCACCTTATATGTAGCTCCCATGCACACAGTGACTCAGTGGGCGGCTTCTTTTATGAACTCTGCAGTGTCTTCATTGGTTTGACTGGAATGTTTCCAGGTTTGAAAGCAGTTCAGGAGAAAATTGCCACTGGATTCATTTACATGGAGCGTAAGAACTGGTTGGATGTTCTTTTTTTTTTTTTTTTTTCCCCTCCCCTAGGTAAAAAGAGCCAGTTTTGTCAAAACTAAAGTGTTTATAGGAACATATCCTTTTTTGATGAAATTTCCCTGGGAAAGAACTAGGTACAATTTCTTGTGAAAATTCCATTTAAAATACAGTGCTGTTGCATGTATAGACTTGAATACATATTGAATGTGAAAAGCACTAGTCTAGAGCAGTCCTGCTGTGCTGCTTATTTGCCCAGTTCCTGGCAATAAATGGCTTAGTGGCTCTGAGATCAAGGTTGCATCCAGGCTATTAACCTTCACAGTGATCACTGGATCCTTCCTCTGTGATCTGTTTTGCAGCTGTTCATACTTCTGGCTACCAAAGTGTCAGGTGGTGTGAGCTGCACAGCTTAGCCAGGCTTTTTCTGAGAAAGCTCTTTCTGCTGTTGGCTTTAAGTCTGACAAGTAGCTTCTCTGGGCAACCCATCCTTGTATTCCTTGCCACTTGTCCACATTACTTGTGATTTCTTTAACACACCTTTATTGCCCTGTTCTCCAGGTTTTCTCTCTTTCCCAAAGTGGAAGCTATGTGATCACTTTTGTTACCTTCTCCTGTAGCTTCTCAATTTCCTGTATGTGGTTATTGTGAGATGAGGTGCCCAGACAGCCAAGCACTATTTCAGATGCTGTTGCAGCAGCACATAACAGGGCCCCTTCTGTTTGTTGAATGTTTATTCTTAAATAAGTGAAGTTTGTGAAGTCCTGTCACTCTGGAGGCCATTTCTCTTTCTAGTCCAGGGCTCAGCCCCTCCACCCTTGGGCCCATGTGCCACTGGGCTTGGAAAGGATGGTCCCAAGGCTCTGCTATTTGCTAGTGATTTGGCATGAAAGAGCCACCCACTTTCCTGCAGTGGAGCTCATTAAAAACTGTAGATTTGCAATCTCATGTTCCTTCACTTTTTATGTATCTCTTACTCTATCAACTTTGATAATCTGAGCCCTTCTGAAGAGTGAAGCACTGCTGATACCAATTTCTTTATATCTTCCCTAAAACCAAATACTACTCAACATTACCGGGTTTTAAATGAAATATAAGAAGGGAAACAATTTCACATAAAATGTCATATTTTGAAAAGAAAAATAGGTTCTGGGTTGGAGTTTGTGGTTCTTTTTTTCATTTTGTTTTTTTTAAACATGGATGATCCTGACTACTGAGGTATGAGGAGCACAGCTGTGTCCTGCCTCCATTTCTATGCTCTTCCTCTACTTGCAAAGTGCCTGATTTTCCTGTCGGGAGATAACAGCTCCACTTATCCAAATTGTTGTATCAGTCAGAGTGAAAATTAGAGTCAAATTTGTTGGGTTCTTCAGCTCGTCTCTGCATTTTACAGCATGTTAACATAAATTAAAGCAATGTTTTTGTTACCTGAAGAGTTCTGTCACTGCGCTATGAGGTTTAGATTTGACTAATTATAATGTCAGAGTATTTTTCTGCCTTTAATGAAAGTTTTTTCTTCAATCTGCTTCTATTGTTACATTTGGTCTCTTGGCAAAGTACAATGCTGAAGAAGTGTTTTCATTTTATAAAATGATTACTAAAAGTGAAGCGTTTACTTCCCCCAAAAATTTTCAGTAAGTATAGGCAATTTTATTGATGGAAACTTTAGAAATTAAGTTGAAAATACAACCCTTTAATATTAGTCGGTTGTTCCACAAATAATGGCAGGGAAATAAGTAGAGGTTAAAAAAAAATTGAAATAACCTAACCTCCAAATTACTCTTTACATTCAGATCTCAGCTTGAGTAAATCAAAACTGCTGTATGAAGTGATATGATCTATTTTCACTTAAAACATTTATCTAAGTCAGTGGAAATATGCTATTTGCACAAGCTGGCTACTGGGGTATTACAAAGATTGTCCTAAGAAAAACAGCTGCCTTTTTGATTCAACAATGGGGCCTAAATACTTGAAAACTAAAATTAGGCAAATAGTTGATGTTATTGTTGCCCAATTTATTCCTGCTTGCAATGAAGAATGGTGTATCTGAGAAGGACTGGCAAAATCTGGATCCAGACTTCTAAATTCTGGTATTTTGGATCCAGAGCTCTGGGTTGGAATGATGAGTAATTTTCTTCTGGTTTAAAGCATGTTGAAGTTATTTCCTGCAAAAGGAGGAGAAGCATGATGGAACCCTCTGAAGTTCTTCTGCAAGTGGCATCTGACCTTAACGTGGGAACTTCAGTGGGTTGGTTGTTGGTTCAAATGAAGAGGAGCTTTCCAATCTGCTGTAAATAAACAACAAAGCTTCAAAGGAGACAAGTTACAGCGATACAAACTGCATGCCCTATACCTCTTGTATTGATTAAATCATTCTCTAAACCTGTGGACATTTGACACCTCAATCAGCTTTCCCAAGTTGTACATCAATTTTTTTTTGGTCGTAACAGCTCAACTTCTAGCATAGATATATTGCAAATATAGAAAGATGCTTCAGCAAAAATACTAGGAAGGCTTTACAATTTACTTTTGGGGCAAGGGTCACTAACTCCTTTGATATTTTCTTTTCCTCCTTCTGCATGGTTCATTAAATTCCCTGAAAGGATGGTGTATGTTGTGCACATAAATGAACTAGCAATAACAAGGTCCCATCACTTACGTCTAGTAACTAGTTTAAAAAAACCTGAACAACAAACTCCAAACCCCTCTACTACTGAATGGGGCTATCTTCACACAAGTAGTGTCCAAGTACTTTTAAATCTTTGTAAGTCAAACTTGTAAGAATATATTGCACTTATGAGTTGCAAGGATCTTTGTCAGATAATTAGTGTATTTATTATGAATTACTTTAATAATAATTGGTAGGTAATGTAGGTCATATTGTTAGGTATTGATATATCTGGTGTTTAGTCTCATTGTGTTCATCATACAAAGTGAACTGCAAGCCACTGGTCTTAAGGGACAATTGCTACGTCTGGCAAGAAGAGGTGTTGAGGAGTAACCTTTTGAATTCGGTGTCTGTGGCCAAGAGTTTTTACCAAGACTGCTAATTACTATATACTTTTTGTGACAGAAATTATAAATCCACATTATCAGTGTCTACATCTTCATTCACATTATTCAATGCAAATTAATGTAAAAATACCATATTGCAAAATGTTGCAATCATTTGTGATTTATGGTTGCAACATGCTTATTTTTCTCCCCTCATCTGTGGAATTTTTCATTTTTTAACTTCAAGGACTCTCATGATGACATTATTGTTACTATTATTAGAAGTATTGAAAAATTAATTTTATTATAATTACTTCAATAAGGAAGGTATTCTTTCTTCTTTGTTAACATGTTTCTGAAAAAATCCATTTTCAGAAGTTTGGTTCAGCTGATTGTAAATATTTTTTTCATGAGAATTTTTCCCATGAGCTATTACTGATGTAATTAGTCGTGTATATTAGCATTAAAATAGTTACACTTTTTCAAAGTCAGATTGCATTTGCCTAAAACAATCCTTGGCCATCTCTCCTTTTCTTGCTTCTCAGGCCTTGAAGGAAGCAGGACTAACCCAAGAAGATTAGCAAGGTCACTAAATCTGAATTTAGGAAGGATCAGAGCTGGTGCAGTCTGTGTTTATTCCTTCCCTTTAGGATTACAGATGCCCCTTGCACAGCTAGAGTTCATAGGATAGAGGAACTGATAAAGATGGGAAAGACAACTGAGCAATTTTTGCTTCAGTAACATAATCCCTAGTAAAATCCTTAATGATATCAATGGGCTTTAAAACCAACTTGTTTTCTCTCTGCACGATGAGATCCTTACATATTATCACACAGTGCTTCAGCTGCTCGCTGTCTAGAAATCACAGGATGAGTCAGTGCAAGCATAAGGAAAAGTCACCAAGTCTTGTTCTTCTCTCTAGTCTTATGTGGTGATCTCTAAAATACGACCTTGGAATTTGTCTGGGCGTAAATAAAAGAAATAATAAACGAAAAGTAATAAATGAAACTGGACTAGTAACACTAGTAATACAAGTCCATTTTAGCTCAATTTTCTGCAGTGAAAGAAGCCTTTGAGGTCTGCTGCCCTGAAAAACACTTCAAGGTGAACTGTATTATCCAGTGAAAATGCTTGACTCAAGGAAATAACAAGAAAGGGGAGGAACTGGCTAATTCAGAAGTGAAAACATTTTTTCATGTTTCCCATTCCTGCTGTCCAAACTTATTTTCATTCTGTGCCTCTTGCTGTTTCTTCCAACTAAATTTCTTCTTTGACTTCTTTATTTCTAAAATGCTCTCCCTTCTTTATACTCATTGTGTTTTTTTATTTGAGTGCTAATGGCATCACTTCAACAGGACAAGGAATAAAAAATTAAGTGTGTGTAAGAGGGCTGAAGGAGGAAAGGCCTTCAAGCAATTAGGTTAATAAATATTCATTTTTATTTGTATTGCATTCAGAATAAAGGAAAGGGAAGAAACAAAGAATTCTGCATTTGATGTTTGCCAGAAAATAGTGTGCTCTGAGGCATCTCTTGCTGTTAATGAATGCTTAGTTTTGTCTGTCTTCTTGCGTATTGATAATACTTGTTAAAACAATGACCTTTTCCTCATTGTCCCTCCGATCCAAATACATTTTGCCCAGATGGTTAGTGTAGGTGTTGATCTGGTAGCTTTGGAAATCAGTGAAGTTATCTGCTAGTTTATTTATTGTGATATTTCTGTATGAATCTCGTTGTTGACAGAGATTTTATTTCAGTGCTGATCAATCGATGAGTCTGGTTTCCAGCTGTCTCGCTGGCTGCAGAGCTCTCTGTTGCCTTCGGTAGTGTCTGTGGGCTTGAGGTGAGCTCTGTGCACACAGATGTCTTCTATACCCAGATGTGACCCCACAGCAGGGAGCCTCCCACAAGCTTCCCTCAAATGTTTCCTTTAGATGACTGGTTGGAACCTAATGAAATCTAGAACTGATAGTCAGAACTGAGCTATAGAATGTTGGCTCCATAAGCCAAGCACAATTAATGAGTTGACTAATTAGCACTTTTTGAGCATCTCCATTGTTGAGGGGAATTGAATGAAGTGGATAAGCTCTCTGAAGTATTTCCCTTCAGAGTCAAAAGAGGCATCTGCCTTGTTCCCATAAAGTTTCCTTCAGAGAATTTTCAGTTTTGAATTTCAAGCAATGTTTAACTTGTAACAAGCACTTGCAAGCATCTGTATGCAAAAGAGATGGACACTGAGATATGAGCTTAGTCTATTAGATTGCTTTATTCCATGAAATTTGCTTTAGTCCATTAAATGTTTCCTTCATCCATTTCTTCCTGAATCATGGAGCTTTGTTCTCCACAGCGGGTTGCTTCTGACAAACCTCATGGCAGCTGTGTGAAGACTGGAAGCAGTAACATCCAAGTAATGCAGCCAGAGCAGAGTTGGCAGAAGGATAGTGAGGCCAGAGGTTTTAGCGACCCTGGTAAACCATGATCCAGGGAAACCTTTCCTTTCAGCAGTGATAGCTGGGATATCAGGCAGCTGTCATAAAGAATCAAAGTTCATGTGTTTTCTTGCTGCCGTGGGTACTAGTTTCTTGTTATGGTTAGTTTTTGGTCTTGAGACTTGAGCAGGCAAAAAAGATCTGTTCCTGTTACGGCTGTGCAAGAATTCTGCTTTGGATCATGCAGGTAAGAAGACCTGTGATTATATGCTGGAGAGCAGTCCTACAGAGAAAGCCCTTACACTTTATTCAGGCTGTCTTACTATAGGAGCTTAAGCAGCAGGGATAGACTAGTTATGTTGTTTAGGCTATTGGATAGGAAATGCAGCATGGAAAATCTGGCTGTTTATGGACAAGAACTCCTACTGGCCACATTTACCTGAAAACCAGTTACAATGGACTCTGGAGTTTTTTAACGTGCTGAATGAAGGCTGCATTTGATTATAAGAAAGAAAGATGTTAATGTGAAAGGACTTTATATAAGTGTGGAGAGTGGTGGTCTGAAACCCATGAAACTCAAAAGATACTTACTGAAGAGGGTCAAATGTGTGGAATGAACAGTTGAAGTGACTAGAGATAGGCTTGCTTTTTTGTGGGGTAGGCTCGCTAATTAAGAGCTCTTTAAATTGAGGAAGGAAAATTGTAGACTTCCTTGATAGAAATAGTAAGACTAAATGAAGTTGAATTTTTCCAGTGTTAAAAATAAAAAAAAATTATAGTGGAATACTTATGGGCCATTTTATCTATATAGTATATCAAATAAAGATTATATTAGTAATTTTTAAAGTGGTGAATAACGTGTAGTGCTCACCAAATATTTGTAATTGTGTGTGCCTGTGGAATGTAGCCAGGTTAGCGCAAGTGATCTGGTGGTAGTGGTAAGAGTGGAGTTAGTTTGCAAGACTTCTGCCAATATTTGATTATCCAGAATAATACTAGTCTGTATGATTGACTGACTTCTGAAATTTTTTTCTTTCTCTGAAGTATATTTGTATTGTTTTTCAAAAGGAATTAGGCAATTTTCTCTATTTCAAGCACTAAGCACTCATGGAGTGTATGAGTTGTTCAGTATTCTAGCAGCCTTCTGAAGACTTTGCTAAAACTGTGCCCTTTGCATGTTACTAACCTCCAGGAGCTTCCATTAATCTGTTTGGTTCATGAGGCTTACAGATATTTTTGCTCAGAAAACTCACCTTTAACAATGTTTTCTGGTACTTCCTCCATGTCTGTCTGCTCTTTTCTCCACATTAGCTGGTGGAGAAATGAGAATCTTTTACAGTTAACCTCTTTAGTGTATTCATTATTCTAATTAGTTGAAACAATTCTCTGTTAATTGTTCTTGAGGTTACCATATAAATGCTTCCAGAAAGGGTACATGGTACATGAAATGGTCCTTGTCAGCAAATGGACGCTCCATCCACGGGAAACAGCAGAACGTTTCACAAAGACAGTCTTTAGCATGACTTCCTTCTCTACATTGCCCAGGGCAAGCCTATGTCTATTCATTGGCTCTGGTGGGAACACAGTCTCACTAGATTAAACTCTGCTTTTGTAAATACCCCCTCAGCTGTACAGGTCACTTTCATTAAATCAATCAGAATCAGTCAGTTGTTCATTGATGAGGTTCTTAAACATTTGCAAGTCAGCCTTCTCCAGCATGTCTTAGGGGAGTCCTTATGCTCCCATTTCAAGAAGAAATGTTTAGCCATCTCCTGTGAAGTATTGTGTCATTTTGGCACCTTGCAGCACTGTGCAAAGCTCATTTGTTAGGAGGCGTTTGAAGTGGGAAATATCTCTGGTGAAGGTGTCAGAGTTGAAGACATGAATCCACCATTGCCGTTAGATATGCAGACAGAATCTTGGTACCTGAGAGTTAGGATTTAGGGAAAATAGCTAAAACACCTGGTACCTCACCCAGCTATAGCACTTTTAATTGCTGCTTTTTCTATTTTTTTTTCTACATCTGAAGTTCTCTTATTAGAATCAATCGGCAGCAGTATTTCTCCTCCTCCCCCTGCTTCCCACTGCTCTGTGAAGAAAAATGTGGCTCTTAGGGATTGCAGGGAACAGCACAGTCAAGAAAATTCTTTGTATTTTTAAGAAGTGGGATGATGGCTCTTTTGCCCGAAGGTAAAACTCAGTTTGAGCAGTAGGGGGCATGGAGAGTGTGTGTGAGCATAACTGCAGGCTGAAAAACCTATGTCTTACTTGCTTCTATGCCTTGTTCTAGAGGGGAGGTCGAAAGGCAGCGTCAAGTGTGCTGCATTGCTCTTTTCTAAATCTCCCAGCTCTTGGGGGTCTGACTTTTCAATGAGAAGTGGGCAGTGCTAGGATGAAACATCTACCTTTTTGTGAGTTACAATGTCCTGTGCTTTAAAAGAGCGATTCCTATAATTATACCTATATCCAGATGTTATTCAGACACTTCAGCTTAGTAGCCTGGAGTTCTGCAGCTCAGCCTGTGGTCTCAGGGGAGGCCAGTGCTTTAGGAGGAGGAGTTGCACCCTCTCTTACCCTCCTGCTTTCTTCTCCAGCATTCTTTTGTACTCCTAATATTTGAATCCCTATTACCCCCAAACAGAGGCTTGTAAGAAAGGATTTTGGCACAAGAGGCTTCTGGCATATTATTTCCTCCTTTGTTCTCCCCAAAGGATGGGATCCCTAATCTCCTGATTGATTTGGAGCCAGCTCCCTGCTGCCGAGGGAGGGATGTGAAGCTTTTCTGCCATCATCCCTTTGAGATACACTGCTGGAATGTGCCACTAATCACAAGGAAGAATTTCCCCTTCCTGCTGGCTGTTGCTCAATGCACTTTGGTTTGCCCTGGGTTGTGCTTCTGGCTGGTATCATTGAGGCCTTCAAATTGGAGCTGTTCTTTCATTTCCTTGTGTCTGGAGACAATTTTGGAAATAATCCTGTTCTGTTATCCTCCGTTATCTTGTTAAGGCCGCTGGCATGGCTTGTAGTGTGTCACCAATTTGCCTGCATCCAGAGCTCCTGGTTCTTCCCTTGTTTCTAAAACCACTTGAAGCCCATTCTGCAAAATGGGGGTCACTGGAAAGTTCTGTACCTTCCTTTGCTTTGCTGCTGGACCCTGATGTAGGTTGCTGAAGATGTGAATTCCTGACCCTGGGACAGTATTTGTTTTATTTGTTTTCACTTCCTTTTTCTAGCTGAGAGTGTGAGTTCACAAGTTTACTCTGTATCTATAGGAAGGCAGCAAAGTTGTTGTAGACATGCAAATATGCTGTGTGTCCCTTCAGGTTTGCATCATGAACTCAAGAGGAGAAATAACTCAGGGTTTCTCATAGAGGGCTGATACACTGCAACCAGGTCCCTGACTTTTACCCATTTGTGCCTTTCTCCTTGGAAGAAGTGTCACCTTCTGCCCATGACTGCTGGCCTAGGAAGCCTAGGCTGGGACTATAAGCACTGTTTTTCAGGTCAATATGATGAGCACAACAAAGTGTTCAAATCAGTTTGGGGAGTTTTTTTAAGATATAAATTAATCTGAAGTACTGGTCTGCCAGCTCCAGGTGCTACCAGTAATATCATGCAGGCATGAATGGAGATCTGAGGAGCTGGCAGGGATGTGGTTCTTCTCTCTTCCTCCAATGAACCTAGTCACTTAGGAGGAGAAACTCCATCAAAGCATCTGTCCAGTTTGTGGGGGTTTACCCAGGATGTTCCTAGGGATTATTACAAATATGTGTTAGTAATTTCACGATGGTTGCAGGAGTAAAACTAATTTTTGTCTAAATAAGTGCTTTTGTGGGTACTGTTGCATGTGAATGTTATTAGGTGAGCAGCTACGTTAAAGTCAGTCAAATTCAAATTTATCACTCTTCTTAAACATACCATGTGTACTGTTCTGGTGAGGTGGAATGGGAAAATTGGGTATTTAAATTGCACAGCAACAGCATAGCTGCTTGCAGTACCAAAGGATGATAATGAATTTTCAGTTATTCTTTGTTGCTTTTAAGTAATGATACAAAACAGAAATCTGAGGCTTTTCTTCTTTCCTCTATATTTTATTTCAAGGAATAGGATCATTTCAATTGAAATAGAATTTGCTTACTCTACCATTAAATGCAGCTAACTAACCTCACCTATTCCATGCTGTGCAAACCTTTTGACATGGTTTCATTACTGCCTCATAATCAGTAAGATTTGCTATTTACTTGAGTGTGGGAAGCAGAGTTTCCTTCTGTTTGGCAGATTTTATTAAAATCTGAGGACTTTCAGGACCACAGTAAATTAAGGCTGTATGCAGGGAATTTGTACAAAGATACATAACCTACATGTTATTAACTACTAATAAAACTTAATTAGTTCCTTAATTACCTACTAATGAAACTTTTGGCTCTCCAAACTGTGATTTGTCAGTGGTGGTCAGTTTGCATGGGACTTCAGGGTTCAGCTGTAGCGAGGACTTTCAATGAGGAGTATAAAATTATGGCACATTATGGAAAGCCTTGAAGTTGCCTCACATCTTCTGAGCTGATCAGGGGTTTTGTTTTCCCTTCAGTGAAGCACAGATTATTTCTTATACAGTCTTGCTGAGAAGTGGAATTCAATGCATCACATCTGCTTACAGCATTGCATAAGATGAAGTGACATTTCAGGTAAATGTTTGGTATCATTCTGTGATGGTCAGTGATCAATGGCAAAGACTCTCAGCAGACAATTGGCCCAAAGGTTTGGGACTTAGTGATCTGAAAACCACTTTGCAGAACACAGCCTTGTTCTGAATAAATGTCAGGAGTGCAGACTGTGATGAGGGAACACAAGATATTGCCTAGAATATCATGTAACTCTTCAGAGTTTTTCTTTACTTATTTATTGTGTAAATGTACACTTCAATTCCTGTCCACTGTTGAGAATAAAAAATTATTTGAGGAAACTCTTGAATGAAATTTTATTTCTCATCTTTGGAATTTGTGAAGCCTGTTTATTTAGTATCCATTCAGAAAGAAAACTCTGAATTGAGAATTTCCAGTCTTTCAGGGGAATCCAAGAGACTTATGTAAAATTGTTGTCTTTGTTGATAACATTGCTTTCTAGAGTTTGCAGAGAGAAGTGTGTTATTTAACGTAACTCTCATTTAAACAAGTTCTTCCCAACATGTTTCTAACAGGAAGTGTTGGACCACTATGTCACAACAGCTGTCAGATGCTCTGTAAAGATAGTTACCCCCATATACTTGGTTGACCCTGTAAATAAAATTTGGATATACCTTTAAAGTAATTGGCCATGCTATAGTTAAATTTTTCTCTGGTAAAATATAATGTTTTTGCCAGGTGCAGGGCAGGCAAGCAAGCAATAAGGGGGGTAATGGAGAGAATGGAATTGATTATAGGTGGTATAAATTTCAGATGATGTAAAGTATCAGCTCTTTGCACAGGGAAACCAGTGATTAAAGACCTGGATAGTTCTACACAATTGACTTATACTCTGGTGTAGTGTTCTCCAAATTGCAAAACCAATCAAGCACCCTAATTGCCTTCATTCAAAACCAGTCACCAATTTGATTCTGTTACCAGCCAAATAAGACAGCATAAATCAGGCAGTGTGGGTGTCAGGGAATGCTCAATTGGGACGCAGCCAGATCTTATGTAAACCTAACAATAGTGTATTAAATCCACGGCCAGGGGAGCCTTGCAATTTTCACTTCAGACCTGCATCTCCTTTTGGCTTTCTGTGACGTGGTAAGTGTAGAACTGAAAAGCTCCAGCTCTGAATGCCAACCCCAGCTACAATGGTGTGGCTTTACAATGGCTGTGGTGTAAGCGAGGCCTAAACGGGGCCTTTACTTTGTAGTGTCTGCTTTTATTAGGATTTTTTTGTAAAAGGCTCTAATGGGATTTACTTTGCTCCCATTGAATCAAACTGTTAGTGACATTAGCGAGAGCAAGTTCAGACCCCAGTCAGCTTTTCACTGTTGTTGTACAAGCATTTATTGGTTTCTTTGAGTGGAGTGGAGTGAATTAATTTTCATCTTCAGCATGCATTCTCTTTGCTTTTGTGCAAATATTCTATTTTTTGGGGGAAAAAAAATTCTGTACTTGAAAATCTCACCGTATTTCAGCATGCCTGTCACTCAACAGTGTAAATGGGAAATGGAGCTGTATGACAACTTTTGGATCTCGAACACACTGAATGACTATGGAAACAATGAAAGATTGCACTGTGCCTGAGGAATCTTTCTTTGGAAGGAGGGATTAACTGCTCTCCAGCTATCAGTAGGAGAGAATACCCATTAAAATATCTCCACACCCAATCTGACTATCATTTTAGGAGGTGCAGTCACAGATAAGCAGTGGAAGATCTTGTTGCTCAAACAACAGTTGTTAAAAGCAAATAGTTTAAACAGATGCTTGAAGCAGAAAAAGAAAGGATATGTCTGCCACTGATGGGGCCATGTAAGAAGTCTTGTAACAAATTTTGACCACTATACATAGGAATCTAATGTGAAGTGTAAAAATTGAATTGTCCTATATTAAAAAAAGGGCGAAAGTCAAAAGAATTTAGAAAACTTCCACGTCTTTCAAATGTGAACAAGAGAACAGTACATAAAAAGGACAAAATTACAGAATAAACCTGGAAAGGAGGTATAGAACATTTCACTGATACATTAAAAACTAGGAATGCCATGCTGAAGACTTGACCTATCCCTCTCATTCTGCCAATAATAAAAGAACATGAGCATCTGATTTCTGACAAAATGTAAAGGCATTCCATAAAAAGAAAGTAATACTTTATGCAGAAAATATTGAACCTGTGTTACTTCTACAGGAGAAAACACATTATGGTTATTATGACCACTACCTACTGCCTTTACAAAGATACAAATACAAAAATAATTCATTCTTAGGTTTCAGTATATAAATGTATCTGAAAAAAAATTCCTCTGCTGATGAATAGCATTACTCAATTTTCCAGGTGTGTAATACTGTTTGTTTTCTTAGTTCTCTAATATATTACCTCTAAACTGGTGAACAGGATGTCAGATTCTAAAACAATGGCAAAGAATTACTGTGAGTGTTTGAAAAAATATATTTCCTGTTGCTGAATGTTTTCTGAAATAGCTGGAAGATACACTCTTTGACTTCCTTTGGCTGTTAAGTAGAGGTAAAACACACTGTTCTAAAATAGCAAAGAGTTGAAGGCACAAGAAGAATTGCAACCAGTTTCAAGTAAGCAAACATTGTCATAACCTATGAATTCTGGTCAGTTTTGTGTAATTGCTGTATTCAGTTCATGGCTTCATATCTGGAGGTATGTAATTTCTGATCTTGGACGAGGGAGAGAAACAGAGTGTCATGCCCGTGTTGGACACGACTGCATATGCAGGACTTGGTCCAGGAGGAAGGAAGCTGGCTGCAAAGAAGTTATGCATGACTTGGTGGAGAAGTCAAAGGAAGGCCAATAAAGACTTTTTTAGGAAGGTCTGACCTAAGCAAAAACAACACTGGAGACAGTTCGTAACACTAGAACAATTTCTTGACTGTCTGTGCAGTCCTTTCTCAAGCTTATGGGTCTGCCTGTTGGCTGCCAAGGAGATGAGCTGCAAAAAGGATAATTAGAACTATGAGAAGGAGATAACCTCATGCTATTAGAGGATGAGCAGGAGGGAAGTAGGCCCACTGGTGGTGATAGGAGAATGTGCAGACAAGTGAGGCGCTACTTCTGTAAGGAAACATAGAGCTGCTGGGCTGAAAGTGAGCTGAGGAAGACAAGGAAGGAAACTCGAGCCTCTTCTCCCAAGACTATGGTGAGTGTCTGCTCAGAAAACCCCTAGGTTGGGGTTGACTCCACTCAAATGCAAGTATCTCATTCACTCCTGCAAGTTTCTCATCCAAAACCCAAAATGTACTGATTTAATGGTAGAACCTGGAAGAGAGCAGTGGAGCCTGATGAGCATGAAGAAGCCCTTCCACCCATGAGCCCTCCCCTTTCATGTGCCTAGGGGAGTGTGGAGAATTTCTTCTGAAAAGTGGTATTGTAAACTGGACAGAGGAAGGAATTGAGTGCTTCTCCTCATGAAATCCAATTGCATAGTAAATACTTTCTCTTTTCACTGGTCCCCTTTCTGCTATTTTCTCTTCCCGTATCCTGATTTTCATTCCTTCCTAGTCTCTCACTTCTCTTCCATTCTTATTTCATGTCATTTCATCATTGCTATCTTCTTTTGCTCAGATTCTGGAAACATTTATATCCTTTTGCTAAATATACCGGTGCTGTAGTCTCTTTGCCTTTTTCCTCCAAATGACCACATTCTGGACCCTGTGTTCCACTGCCTGGCCCACATTCTCCATCTGGCCTTCCCTTACCATATTCCCAGACATGCAGAGCACTTGAGGCTTATGTGGGGTTTAAAGAAAAAAGCTACAGGTGCAGATATCCATTTCCTCCTTGCAGCAAGCAGCCAATTCTGTGGAGGCAACAGCAACACGAATAAGACTGTCCTGCCAAACCCTGAGATGGTGTCAAGCTACCCCTCTTTTTAGAGGAACAAACATATGCAACATATTGATCTTTCATACCCTTCAGAAAAATCTCTGTGTTTTTATGGTGAGTGGCCTGAAAGATCTGGTTTTGCAGGATGTGAACAAAGAATCCCAGATTTCAGTTTGCAGGCAGATGGACCTTTAAACAAAACTCCCTGCACAGCAGGGACATCTGTTACAATTTGTGATCCACAAACTTTAAGGATACTCAAAATTCAGCTATGGGGCTCAATCCTTAGCTAGACCCAGCAGGAGAAGTAAAAGGCAAAGTCTGTGTGCTGTGAGCTTTGCTGAGAGCTGAAATAGTTCCTGCAGCAAACTGGAACTATGTGATTTTAACCTCATATTGTCTGGAGCATTGTTTGGACATCTTTTCTTCCAATTCTTTATCCTAGAAGACCTGACTAAGGAGATGGAGACAGTGACAAGCAGTTTGGTGTAGCCATTAGAGGGGTACTCTACATTAGGATGACATTTTTAGAAATAAATCCTTCCTGAAACTGTGCCAATGGCAATTTTTCATTCACCCTGTGGAAGCAGGAGCCAGCCCAATTGTTTGCATTTACATTTAATACATTCCGCATCTTCTGTTTGGAGTTAAAGGGTACTAAATAATTTTTGTCCCTGGCGTTGAGTGTTGGAGACTATAGAACTGTTTCTGCTCTACTTTTAAAAAAGGTTCATTAGCTGGTGAATGATCTGCATTTAGGAAAAACCAATAATTTTCTATTAAGTACCAGGAAATAATTTATTCAGTGCGTCTCTTCTTTGCAATTTCCAGGGTTTTCTGGAAAAATTATATGGCTCTTTTCATTGCAGTGGTCATTTCTGATGGCACTGGCACTTGTGCAGACATTACATGAAAAGAATAGTTTGGATTTTTTTCCCCAGAATGGTTAGTACTAAGGGTCCTTTAAGACACGGCTTAAGTGCTTTGCCTCTTTTGTCACTCGTTAAATGTGTATGCTTTCTTTTCTTCAACTTAATTTTTTTGGCAAATACTCCTTCAACTGTATTCCTTGCAAACATTAAGCGAGGAATTCAAGGAGCTTTGCTTAGATGCTCACAGTGTGTTTTACTTGGACAGATAGGACAAACATAAAATTCATAGGACTGTGTGGCTGGCACACCACATGCTATATTTTAAAAGAATTCTATTTTTAGCCTCCCTGTTCCTGATGCTTTTAGACGTGAATTAGTATTATGTTTATAGAAATTCTGAACTCGTATCTGTGAATATTTAAAAAAAAATAAATCCAGAAGGTGCAAACTTATAGGGAAGCAGAGCCAAAGCAATTTCTATTTCTTCTTCTGGCGAATATTTAGGAGAAATATTTAGATATTTTAAGCTCTGCTTGACAAGTTTCCCTTAATATCTCAGGCTCTTCTATCCCTAATTGCTGGTGTCACAGCTTTTCCACAGTTGTGCTCATGCCAGCAATGGCTTGGAAAAGCCGTCTGTAATCTAAAATTTTATTTTGAAATTCATTTTACAGGGTATACCTGGCAAGAAGTCAAAGTGCTTCATTGTGTGATCTTTCCACTTTCCTCACTACACAACATGGCTATAGCTCTCCTGGCACTTCTTTCAGGGGTAGGCTCTCCCCACCTCCCAGATCTGTCTCCACGTGATCTGACCTTTCTCATTTTGGGGTAGAAATGTGGAAATACAGTGTGAATATTAATTTAGCAACTGAACTGTGTTCTCCAGCAACAACCTTCGCTCTTAGATACAGTAGGGAAAAAAATTGATTTACCATCTGCTGGTGTCAGACTGATGCTTCATTGTGCCCCTTCAGAAGAAAAAAAAAAAAAAAAAAGGTAGGTCTCCTAATTACCTCCTACTGTTTCTCCCTAGTTTGGGGTAACATTAAAAGGAAGAAACTTGTGTTTTGTTGATAATATACTCAAAATGACTGGCCCTTTTCTGACCTTTAGGGAATATTCAATAGAAGAAACTTACTGTTTTTACAGTGACTTATAGTGGTTTTTATCTATTGAATAGTTAATATTAGATGGAGTGTCCCGTGATTGTGCAGCTCTCAGTATTACCTAATGTTATTTGTAGATATCATTAAGCAAGAATAGTGTTTCTCTCTTTGCAGAAGAGAGTCTGTGTGGAAGTGTTCCCAGCTGGTACTCTGCCATTTTCAAAATTTCATCCATGTTTAGTCGTCTGTAGATTTTTTTTCAGATTATCACCTTTTTCTTTGTGGATACTTGAAAACAAACACATGTTGCCCTTTGTAGACTTTAAATCGTGCTGCTAAGAGGGAAAAGCCTGGATTGTGCGTTCATTGGGAAAGTTGTCAATTACTAAGTGGAAAGAGGGATACCCCTGGGGATTTCCATTTGCCAAATTGCCATAAGAGATCTTTTGCTTAGAAAATACTAAACTCATATAAGATGCTAATGGAGTGTGCTTACAAGAACATGTTTGAGTATAAGTATCTTTCTCTTTGAAAATTTCTCTTTGAAATCCTTTTTTATGCTGCTCAGTTTGGGACTTCAGCATAAATTCTCCTTTCCCAGCTAACATCCGTGATCAGTCCAACTGGGACATGCTTATGATGGCTTTGCTTTGTTTTTAATAATATTTAATACCAATAACAATAATTTATTATTATTAAAATGCAAAGTCTACCTTATAGAAACTACTCTGCAACCTATACATTCCAGTTTTAGTAGTTAAAAAAACAAGTTCACTATCTCTCTTTAAAATGTTATAAATTCATGGGTATCAATCTCAGCATAACGCAGAGAATGCTGAAGCATAAAAAAAAGATGAGTAAAAACTATTAAAGTTTATATCAACTCTTAAAATCAGTGGAGATGCCTGTGCTTCTTATCAGAAGCAATTAATAATAGATCTTTTCATGTCAGGCATTTGGTAACTGAGGCTTTGTTGGCCATTATAAACCTCAAATTCTTTTATTGCCCATTTGGTCTTGTACTTTAAATTGTTGTTTGTTTCCTGAGAGTCAGATTATGAAGATACAAATTATCAGGTGAGGATACCACATATATTGACCTAACTATAAACTGCTAGCAATATCTAAATAGAGAGATGTGAAAAAAGTTTCACAAGAAGTGTGTGGAAATAAGAGAGGAATGGGAGAGTCATGAGGACAGTGAAATGGATACTCAGCATTTTAAGGAATAGTCTGAAGCCAGTGATAATTGAAAATCTAGATGCTAGTTGCTTACTTGCTTTGTCTGCAAATTCTTGAACATCTGAAGTCAAATGTAAGTGTTTAAGTATAGATTATACAACCAATTATTTCTGTTCTATCATCTTTTTTCATGCAAAAATGTGGGGTTTTTTTAAAAAGGTACAGTGGATGACTCACCTTTTGAAAAAATTAGCCCTAATAGAAAGTAAATAGAGGTAGGAAGAATACTGGAGGAAGAAGCAAGACAGTGAAATATTTCAGTCATTTGTTCCTGTTGTTGAGTCTTCTGTTTCCAGACCTCAGCTGTACCAATATTTCCTCCAGGAAGTAAGAGACATAATGAATGTGTGTGTTTTTTTCCAAAAATTAGTTTATAAAAAGAAGGAGGTCAATAGGGCTCCTTGCAATTTGCAACCCTGTTACCACAGAGGTAGCATTCTTCCAAGCACCAACAAGCACTATTGACTTTCCTTAAGTTCAGAAATTTTGCATCATAGTGGTATTGATTGATTTATTTATTTTTAAGTAAGGAAAAGCACAAGGAGGGAAATGCATAATCTGATGCTATGTTTTAGAGATTAGCATAGTGGAATTCTGTTGTAGAGATCAAACGGGGCCATATGCACCCTCTGCTTTTGATTGCTGTATCACAGTGATCGATGCAGCAAGGCCCTATCAGACCATTAAACATCTCTTGTTCCATGAGCCATTGCTAAATGCTTCAGAACAAGGTGCAAGATATACTGTGCATAATAAGAGTAGAATATCCTGCCCAGAGAGTATTAATCTTTCTAGCCTTCTTGTATAGCCTGCATCATGAAGATTTATATACTTTTAAAATAAACAACAAAGTCCCCCATTTCCTATCTAAGCCTCCATCTTTTTGTTCTTGCAAAGAAATAAAGTTTTTATCTTCAGCACAGGATCAATTCCATTAGATATTTAAGTCTTTCAAATGAAAATCTTTTCTATGATTCTAGTACCGTAACAAATCCTCTGAGCTCCTGTAGACTGCTTCCTGTGCTTACAGCTGTGCATATGCTTACGGTTCTTGGTGCACTGGGACCTTGGCATCCAGAACAAAACTGACATCCAAGGCCTGACTGACACTTCCTAAAGTTACCAAATTTTTGCAGATGAATGGTTATCAAAATCTTGTCAAACCGTATGACTGATGCTAAAGAGACAGATAAACACTATATCTTCTGCTTCATCTAGCAAGTTTGTTATTCTTTGATCAGCTAGATGTGATCCATGAAATCAAATAATTTCTTAAAATTTATCTTACCATATCTGAATTCAATTGTTTTTATAGCACCTATATGCCTGTGTATTTTTTTTTTGAATTTGAGGATACAAGAAAATATTTATTTTTTTAGAGTAAAATGTTCTGTTTCTTAAAAATAATTTTTTCAACTAAAAATGGTTTTTCATAAACTAATAAAATTGTTTTGCATTAATTAATTTTTTCTCTAGAGAGTTTGTAATGAATTACAATGTTTCTGACTCAAATCAGAATTTTAAGCAGCAGCAAAAAATCCCCCCTATGTATGTTCTATCAATTTGATCTAAGTTAACAATTCTTATTAGGAAAGTCAATGTAGAAAATATGCATTTTTCTGTATCACTGCCTAAGTAAAAGAGAGCTGTAAAAAAGGTGGGTAACCTCAAATCATGGTGTCACTAGCATCTATTCCATGTCCATATAGTAATTTTTATTTTGTTAACAGGTTCACAACACCATCAAATACTTCAACAGCTGACATCTCAATGTTCTATTGTGCAGCAATATCTGCAAACAGTTTGGGTATAATGACGGTCTAGAGCAGATATTTCTAAAAATCTCAGGAGATAGGGACATAAATGTATTTGGATTTTAGAATAAGCAATACAGTTTTTCTTCAATATTTAAACTGTAGACCATAATGTTTTCTTTTTTTCTGTCTCTTTCTGCATTCACATTACATAAAATCTTAGAAGCAGTTATAGAAAGAAGAAAATTACCCTTTCCTCCTAAATAAATGTTTCTAGGTGTTTTAAAATATATAATTTAAAAATAATGTCCAAAAAGTTGTAACAAGGTGTTTTTAATCTCAACATTTTCCCCTTATGTAACATCGACACAGATGTATAAATGTAAATATACATAGATGAACAAGATTAAGCAAAGCTCTATTATTTTGATTCAGCTCCTCAAATTTACTTTCCTCATCTTTGCTTTTGTATGACTTTAGCTTTCTTAAATCCATCTAATTCACGGTCCTGCATTTAGTGTCCTTAAAAAATTAGTCTGCTTTTAGATTTAAACAAAATTGGAAACATCCTCAGTGTTGTTCTGCCTGTGTTGTTCTTTATTCCACTTAATTATACTTACATATATGTATATGAATTACTAGAGGCCTTTCTGTGTCTTCTGTTGTGTTTGTTCCCAATCATACAAGCTTTCATACTCCTTATATACCTGGAAATTGACCAAAAGCCTGATTTAGAGGTAATAGTGATTTTTGATCTTCCAAATAATAGTTTTCCTCTTTAGGTGAAAAACCATCTTTTTATTCCAGATATAGTAGATGAGATTCCTTTCTTTTACATCTATGCCCATTAACTCACCCTCTTAGTTCACTAGATACTGAAAGTTGCACTTAAATAATCATGAAGCTACTTATAGGTGATTTGAATTTTTAAAATATATTTTAAACTGAACAAATAATGTATCTCCAAAAATATCTCTTGGTAATCTTTAAAAATATTCCCATGAGTCACTCTGAACTGTGCGGGTAGAATAGGGTAACTAATGTTTTAAGCTTCTGTACAAATCTTGTTATTATTACTGTTTTTTCCTGTTTCTGCTATAAGGTTATGACACCCATACATGTCAGGAAACACAAGGTATGACTGAATATACTATATGGGAAATTTTCCTGAAATGTATATTCTAAGTACAGAGCTGGAGAGACCATCTACTGACATAGCAACATGACATTCAAAATATTCCTTTTAAAGGAATTTCTAGGGTATTAACTTTCTGTTCGTTCTCTAGCATTTTTAGAGAAGTGTCCTTGCAGAGTGGTAAGAAATTCTACCCATCCTCAGGCTTTGGAAATACAGTTATCAGCTCTAGAAAGGCTTGGACTTGAGAAGCAGAGGTTTTAAACCAACTGGGAACAATGTGACAGGGTAGTATCTGTTTATCCTCAGAGCCTTCTGCTGTGGTTTCTGGTCATCTTCTCTCTTGTCCTCAGTCTCTGTTCTTCATTTCTCATCTGGTTCTTGCAGCCTGGACATGACTGATGTACTTATATTTTAAAATCTGGATTTTAACATTTTAACAAACATTTGGGGATATGAAAGGGGGCACTGGCTACAGCAGGAAGAAACACAAAAGCAGAGGTTTCTGTCTCCCTCTTTGCCTATCAAGTTCATGATGTTTAAGTTCAATAGGAAGGATCTGAATCTTCTTCATCCCATTGGGCACTAGGGAAAAAAAAAAAATCCCTTAGGCTGAGTTGCACTGAGTTATTCCCCTAGCTGTCAGAGTTTCTTAAGTGAAGAAGTACAGCTCCACATGCCAGGCTCTGAGGAGCTTCAGCTGGATTTCCTCTCTTGAGGCTCAATGACTTCTCTTATTTGAGCACCCTCCAACAGGATTCAAAAGATCTCTGCTTTCCACTTAGAGCCCCTCAATGTGTGATAGTGCAGTGTGTTGGGCTTATTTTTTCTCAGCAGTGTAATTTGAAGAAAACTGAAGCTATTTGCAGACCTGCCTGAGCTTTTCTTACTGTAGTAACCTTTCTAAAATGTAAGTAATTGGTGTTTTGTTGTTGTTATTTTGGTTTATCAATTCATAGAGTATAAAATGCCAGTCTGAAACATTTGTGGCTTGGCCAAAATGCAAGTCAGCCCATAAAATTCATGATCTTTAGCTGCTAAGAATAAAAGGAGTGGTTTATAGTTTGAAAGAAAAGTACTATTATGGGGAGGTTGCTTGTTTGCACTCACATTGATACTTGATAGTAAGAGTGTATTAATATATTTAGAAACATTTTGCTGATATTATCTTTACATACAGTAGACGGTGACACACAAGAGAACTGTGTTTAACTCAAAAAGTAGTTTTGACAAAGCTTTGTCAGGGTTCTGTTTGCTTATACCCACGGTTTACTATGAGGTCATGAGTAGTCCCATTGTTTCGAATGCTGTGCTGACCAAAGCCAGAGAAGCTTTGCATGGTCAGACATTCAGCATGTGTGCCTCATATGTGCCTCATGCTGCTCGATTCCTTCAGCTGAGATTCACTAAGTGTTTCATTAACTTAATAGTATTTTTGTTTGTTTGTTGATGCCTGTGTCTCCTTCATACTAGCTTAGACTACAGGATTGTTAATAATCTACAGAATCATTTGGCTTTTAATAGCCTTCCATTGCTTTCTTTTTTTTTTTTTTTTTTCCTAGGGGAATAAAAGCAAAACTAAGGAAATCTCTCAAGCTCTGGTGCCTTAGCATATTATCGCTTAGGTATTCCTATTGTCTTTTATTTTGGGAATTTTAATGTCATTTTACTTACTTTTTAATGAAATCTGTAACCTTGTATTGATGCATCCTGGAAAACCAGTCTTCGCTACACTGAATTCATATAGCTTATAGTCAACTTCCTTGTTATAATTTGCTCATCCCTTTTAATAAGTTAATCATCTCTCTCTTCTCCAGCATGAATGCCCAAAGCTTAAGGGAAGAAAAAGCAGCTTTTCTAGACAACTCTGTAGCCCTACGTGCGTGTTTCTCTGTTCTGTATTTGACACTCAACAGATATCTGAGGCAGTTGAAATTGATTTGGAGTACCCTGAGAGCTGGTCTTGAAAATGTCTTCTTATTTTCTTTTTCTCTTTGTAGTTCATTCTGCTTTCTCTTTATTTTTCATCCATCCTACTGAAGTCATGGAATTGTTAGACTGACTATTGTATTTCTAATGGATTGGCTGAGTACTGGAAAAGACAGAGGATATTAGCCTTTTCACATTCAAATGTGTCATATGCAATATATGTGGTTCTATGAATAATTAATTTGAGTGAAAGGCCTGTCTGAGTATGATTTCACAGAGTAAGAAATAGCTTTTTATTCCTTGATTTCCTGGCTGTCCAGTTTGCTCCTTGTTTTTTAAAATGTTCATTGAGCATTTTCAGCCCAACGGTAACCTTTGGCAAATCATGATTCCAGTAGCAAAATTCATATTAGGTATTCATCTCAATTTAAAAAGATGATTTTGTCTGTTCTATTTATCTGCCTTTTGCTTCATCCTCCTGCGTTCCCTTTGTTGGATCTTTGGGGCTATGTTGTCTGTAATGTCTGTCAAGTGATCAAACGTGTTGGTGCTTAACAGATAATGAGAGTTCAGCCATGATATTGAAAAGTGAGCTATAATTTTCCCTATATTACTTAATTCAATAAGAAATGGTTTTGAGCTTCAGATTGTTGTGCTGGAAATTATAACTCCATGGTCAGAGAAAGCAAGCTGTTTTATTGTCAAGGGAGCAGGAGCCTGTTCACCAATCAGCAGTAAAACAATTTATGGGAGGAGTATTTGTTTCTCCAGCAGAAAATAAAAACTGTTTGTCGGGTATTGTAGCTAATGACAGGATGGATAAATCATGCACCTGCAGAACTCTTGGTATACAATAGATATAACATTGCAGGAAAGAAATCATAGCTTTGATAAATGTCCTAATCCCACGGTGAGGTTTACAAAAGCATGCAAGCCCGTCTACAGGAGTTAGCTGAAGAGTGGTACATTGGTTAGTTTTGTGGAATTTATAGAATTCTTCCCAGTGGCCAAATGTGTTTCATAACTGCTCTGCGTTCAGTAAAGTAAGCATGGTGTGTACATGAAGGTTTGTAATATGCATGTGATGCTGGAATCAACACTTGCCTTACTGCAGCCAAGGAAAGAAATTTGACTTTTTATCATTTGGTAGAATTGTAGAAGTGATGTTGTGCCACGGACGTTTTTCAGTTGTTCATAAGCATCCCTCTTCCCTGGTATCTGAGTCTGGATGGCATTCACTGGTTAATGTTTAAGATCTGCTTGAGTTGTCAGCCAGCTGTTACTCTTGGTATTGTCTAAAAAAAGTTCTATATTGCAGATCTAGTGTGAAGAAAATAATTTTGTATCCAAGACAGTGGTTGATTTATTGTTCAGGGAGTAATTCGATATACATGTAGTAAACAGATACATCAGAAAGAACTTTAAGATCCTGCAGAACATAGTGAAAAATACCTTTGGGTACTGTAAAAGGGGAAGGAATTCAAGTGTTAATGAAATAATTATTTTTCTCCCCAAGCTATCAAAAAATAATGAGTTTCACAAAAGATGTTAGCTGTCTGTAAAAAGTCCCAACTTGGCACATAGGTAAATCTTAAAATCAGTCCTTAATCTGTAAAGCTCCTGAACTTGTGTTGCAGTTAGTGTTACACAGAAAAATAAAATGTAGGTATAAGTGTTTTGTTGGCTTACAGCAAAATTGATAGAAGAGCCCTGTGTACTTGGGAATGTGATCCTAAGGAAATACATTTATAACAATAAATATTTTTTTTCAATTTTTGCAGTACCCCGCTTTGTCCTCTGGTTTACCGAGGGAATGCTATAAATCCCAAATACTGCTGCGTATTTTGCAGAAAATTCCTTCAAGATTGGCAAGAGGCACATATGAGAGAAGGATTCTCAGACCTTGTAAAACCACTGCTCTGGAGATCTGGCAGTGATATGTTTTGTATGTAATCAACAAATTTCCTTAATAATAGTGTTCACCATTAGACTTTCTGATCTAGAACAAATCCTTTGCCTCTGTGACTTACGTGCTTAACAGCTGCTAGTGGAAGAACATCCTTTTCTCCAGTCACTCTGTACAGATGGGCTGTATATGCATTCGTAGGAGTATTGCATTGAGTGGTTTATTTTATGTGGGTGACTCCTTTAGAAACCGTAAGTGTGCAGGTCATCTGTGAAAGGGTCTTAGCCAGTGCTATCTTACTGGAGTTTACTAGAAACACTCAGTTCATGCTCCTCTTGGGTTAACATGATGCTTCACTACTTCAAATTGTAACCTTGTTGTTTTAAAAAAGGCTGGAGTAAATTTAACAGATGCCAGTGTGATTTATTTTCAGAAAATAATTACTTAATGACCTACCATTACAAGGTCATATTCAGTGTCCTTCTGAGGTGGTTATGATTTAAATTTATCACAATAGATTGACTAAATAATGTTCTGAACCGAAGAAACTTTGACATGGCCTTACTTGGAGTCAAGATATTCACTGTGTTTAAAAGTAAATGCAAGGTTTAAACTAGACCAAAAAGAATCCCATCTAGCAAAAATACATTTTAATCCCAGTTTACTTTTTACAAAGAATGTAACAAAGATAAACAAATACAAAAAAATATGCTTTGAAGAGTCTCCTTTCATCTTCCTTTCTGTGGAAGGAAGACATACAAATGAGTGGTCCAGAAGCATGAATGTCTCCATTCCCTATGGCTGGGTACTACGCAGGTAAAAAATCCATTACAGTTGTCTCTTATGCAGGCAAAATTCCTTTCCTTATTCTGGAGAAATTAGTTTGAAGTACGGAAGCATTTCTTGAGACTTTTACTTGGCCTTTACACTGACATTGCCTGCTGAGAACTGCTGGTGGTAGTGCTTTTGGAGAGGGGTGTGTGTGCAGAAGTTGACTGAAACCTAGTGGTCTCTTGCTTAGAGAACCACCAGGTAACAATAAATTTTTTTGTGTGTCCCACACAGGTTGCCAAGAGGTTTTAAGGCTTTAATATGGGTTACCCCTGGTCTATCTCTTATTACTCATTCTTTGCCCATGGTGTAGATGATAAGAGCCAGAAAACCAGCCTATTCATGGCCTCTTCCTCAAGCTGTGAAGGCATTTATTCAGCTCCTCTGCTCACCCTCTTGTAACTACAAGAGCAATGTTTCATATTTTGCCCAGGAAAAAAATGCTCTTGGGATTCAAGTAACAGTTAAAAGTACAACATGAATTACAGTGTTGTCACTGGAAATGGCAGCAATTCTAACCAGAAAGTGTGAAAGCCATATATATTTTGTTTTCAAGGCATAATAACTCTGGGGGAAAATAATGAACGGCAAATTCTTTTTCTGGAATACATTCCTTGAGTTATTTGAGACCTGTCCTAAAAAGACTCTCAACTTAGTGTTTGTACTGGGCCCCAGCTGTTAGTATTCAAGCTGTGCAGACCTGGGTCCCCTTCACCTGGCTGGCAGGGAGCCTGCCTGCCAAGCAAGGCTATCCCATGGAGAGCATTCCTCTCTCACTTACTGGGAGGGGGCACGTGGGCTGCACACCCTGAGTTTTGGCATGATGTGGGCAAGCTCTCAGTGCTCTTGGATCCACTGGGTGAGCTGTAACCTTACATGTATGCTGAGGTATGAAATACAGCCTCATCATTTCTCTGTGGTTTCAGTGGAATGCAGTTTCTCTCAGTTGATCCTGTTTTTCCAGGTAGAGCATATTGAGTTTCAATTCCATGTCTGGAAAAACAATGTTTCTCTCAAATTTGGTCATGTCTCTGAAGTTTTTTCTTAAAGGTTATGAGACAGACTTGATAAACTTGAAATCTGCAATGGCCCAAATATTAAAAACTCATTTCTTACTAAAACAGATGAAATCTCGTCCTAGACTGTACAAGATTTGCAAGCTATAGTGAATGATTATATTGGGAAAAGTAGCAGCACGAAGTTCCTCTTTTCTGCTATTAAAAAACCCCCAAAACAATCTGCAATATCTTTCGTGTTTAGTTTTTGTAACAACCCCAAAAGAAAAAAAACACCTTCACTCTTCGATTTCCCAAATCTTTAAGGTCTCTCAGGTGGATTTTGTGATGAACTAGCTTCAGATTTGGTTTGCCAGTTTCATATTTTCTTTGAGCATTAAAAAAACCCCCAACATTTTAGCTCATGCAATAATGTTCCAAGGAAGTTATTTTCATTTCTTACTTTTACAGGTTATAGGAAACCTTTGATTTCTATGGGAACAGTAGTATTTTGTAAAGCATCCAAACTTTTAAGAGCATCGGACTGTGCTTTGCATCATGGTCTGATCCAAATACAGGCATACAGAATTTCTGAAAGCAGTATCTCCAGAATGGCAGTTTCTCTCCTTGGCTTTTCCCATCTCCTGTAATCTTTTTAGCATCCAAAATAAGGGATGTCAAATCCCTTGAAGGGTTAGAGAAAGAGGGTGGATACCCTTTCAATCACAATTCCTTTCAGAAAAAAAAGCCCAGAAGATGCAGCTGAAGACAGAACCATTCTATAATCTAAGTCAAGGGGACTGAAACCAGCTCAAATTGTGGGGGCTAAGAAAATGGCATCATAGCTCTGTGAAGTTGCTTTCAAAAGGTAGTGGGAGCCTGAATTCCGATGTTTGCACCTCTTTAGTCCCACTTACCTGTTGGTTTTGGTTTTTTTCAATGTTAGTCAAGAGGTAATGTGGAGAATGTCTGAGCCTCTGCCTTCTTTTGGAGTGCCAAAGCCAATAATAATCATAGCATGTTGGAATGCTCGGCAGAAAGGTGTCTGATAGATGTAGTAAATCTTGCATTTGATGTGATGTAGAATTTCAGAAGTTAGCACATGGTTTTCCTGTTAGTTTACTGTATGGTGACACTAATGCAAAAGAGTGGAGGGCATGGGTGTGAACGACATGAAGACTAAGGCTATGTCAGAGCTATCAATTTTGCTTAATGTCCTAGTCAAACGGTGCGCTTTATTCACATATGAATAGAAAGGAGTGGCTGCTAGTTCTTACACCCACTATAAACTTCTTTAAAAGTTAGAAATGTCGCACCAGGCAAAAATATTGCCACCATTTAAAATGTACACAGTGCTCTGATGATAAAAAGTGTTCCATAAATACTGTGTTCTATTTTTTCCACTGTTAGACTTCACACATCAGCTATTACAAGAACTAAGAACCAAAAGCAGTTAAGCTCAAGAAATACTAATAATACTAATAGCACTTTGCACTTCACTCATGCTTATGTCCAAAAATGTTCAAAACTTTTACAAACATAAGGAAAAGGTTACTCTAAAAGTTTTAAAGTAAGATTGTCCATACTTGTAAACCAGAGAAGTTAAGGCACAGGAAAAAAAAGGTTATACTTTAAAATATGCTTAGACATTTAAATTTTACTGATCTTAATTTTATATTGCATTAGGCCTTTTGGGTATAAAGGTACTAGACAGACTTATTCAAGGAAAAGAAAATTCTCCCCTTGTTTTAGAATATTTCTTGTTTCTGACAAGACATATATGGCAAGGAGGGCAAAAGTTTTTTTGGGGTTTTTTTGGTTTGGTTTTGGTGATGGTTTTTGTCTGTTTGTTTTAATCTCATAATTTCCTGCAGAAGTTTTCTGAGAAAAGGTGACTGGGTTGTCCCAGAAGTGGCAGTGGTGGCCTGCCATTAACAACCTAAGAGCTATAAATAAGACATTGAGATTATGGGGAGAGGTGATTCCTTTTCTTGATGGAATCAATAGTTAAGGAGAAAGAGACACACTTCTAAATCTTGAGTAAAAGCTCGTGTGCCACTAGACCTGCCAGTTTTTGGTGAGTTTATCTTTGCTGGCTGCCAGACACCCACCCAGAGGCTCTTTTACTCCCCTTCCTCAACAAAACAGGGGTGGGAAATAAGGTTGAAAAGCTTGTGCGTCAAGATAAAAGACAGGGTGATCATTTAGCAATTACCTTCACAGGCAAAATCAGACTCAGCATGGGAAAAATGATTTATTACCAGTTAAAATAAGTTTGGATAGTGAGAAGAAAGGGGAAATTATTACAATACCCACCCCTTCTTCCCCCTGCCTTTTTCTAAAGCTCAGTTTCACCCTTCTGTTCCTCAGCCTGAGCCTGAGCCTGCTTCCCACCCCTGCTGGCACAGGGAGATTGGATGCTCTCTCTTTCCTGGTGTGGGAGATGGGCAGCTCCTCTCTTCTGCTCCTCACACTCATCCTCTGCTCTAGTGTAGGTGTGGGCCACAGTTCCTTCAAGACATCTCCACCTCCTCCAGCGTGGGTTTCTCATAGATCCTGTCCCACACTTGCTCCAGGTGGGCTCTCCAGGGGCTGAGAGCCTCCTCACCCTCCTCCTACTCCCACGGGTGCTTGCAGGCATGTTTCTTACTTCTTCCCTCACTCCCAGGCAGCGTTTTGCTCTTTTCGAAATCCATGTTCCCAGAGGCAGCGCCGCCGTGGCTGCAGGGCTCAGCTGTGAGGTGGGCAGGTGGCTGGGAGCTGGCCGGGGCCTGCTGTGTATGATGGGGTACAGCTCCAGCCTCACCTTGCAGGGCCTGCCCTGCACTGCCAGCACCTGGGCACCTGCCCCAGGACAACATTGTCCCCTCCCAGATTTCCCAGTTGGTCCAGGGTCTCTTTCCCACAGCTGCCTCTGGGCTATGCTGAGAAGGCTGCAGAGATAGGCAGCGTTTTGCTAATCAGAAAATGCCTTGAATTCAAACCATCAACTTTTGGAGTCCCTGATCTCACATCCTTGCCTTCCAACCACCTGAGGGGACCAGGCTGTCCTGGGACTTTGTGGCTGGTGGTGCAGAGATCTCTATTTTCTGGTGGAGAACCTGGATTTCTTCAAGATTTCAAAACCGATTATCCTGTGAGTGTCTCTGCTGACTTTGGTTTTGTTTCGCTATGTGTTTTGGGTGGTTTTTTTCTGGAAGTAATCCAGCAGAAAGAGAGCAGCTTTTTTGATGCTATCAAACATGGTAGTCCCTGACCAAAGCCATTCAGAGCAGAGGGCTCTCCTCTCAGGGACCTACCTCTCCCATGGCTCCCGGCCACCCCAAGGGGGAGAGGGGTCTGTGGGGTCTCACTTGTTGCCTCTGTATCCTGAGTGACTTGCATGGGTAGTGCCCCCTGAGCATCCTTGGTGCTCTGAATGCCTCACTGTTCCTAATGCACCCCGGGTGAGCTATGAGCTGGATGTAGGAGTAGAAACAGGGCAGAGAGGCTCAATGCTGTGCCTGGATTTAGCACTGGGGCTGAACCGTGCCTCCAGCATGGCGACAGATCCGGAAGGGCGTTTTTTGTGGGGCACAGACAAAACCCAGGCAACAGAAGGCTGTCCAGCCACTGAGGCAGGCTGTTTAAAAAACAGGCTCATTTTTGCTCCTGTTCTCCAATAAGGGAACAGGTATTGTGCATGTCCGTGTAATGCCAGTGGCACATCTCTCCTTACTGTAGTGGAGTTCGCTGCCCTTGTGAAAATAATCAGTTAACAATTACCACAGCTGACAATGCACCTTTACATCCCATCAGCCACAGATACCTTCCACTGCTCCGTACAATGAAAACCCATCGGAAATAATAGGAAGAAGCAAAGTTATTATTAGGATAGAATAGCTCAATGTTCACAGAATATTTGATGCGGGATCAACTTCTTAAGAGAAATTAATATGCAGCCACACTTAAATATCTGATGTTTATAAAGGGGAGAGATGTACACAGAGAAGTACATTATGGCTAAAAACCTACTTGATCTGGCCGAAACAAAACTTAGCCTTCATCTCTTATGTAGAAGCAAGTCTTCCAGGGCCCAGAAAGAAAGATTTGTCTTTGAGGAGTGATCTGAAAGATAAGTAATACGTCAAAGGAAAGAGAATGCAGTTTCTGCTCCTTGGGGAAAGAGGGTAAAAGGGGAAAAAAAAAAAAAAAGAAAAAAACCCACATTGAAACTCCTCTGGTTTTTTTTGTTGGTTTTCTTTTTCCTAGCTGTAGCTATATCCACTTTCCTTTGATTTGTCATGATTTAAATTCATACTAAAAGTTTTATTTCAAATAAGCCCCTTTAACTGTAGGGGCAGATATATTTTTTCTCCTAAAGCCTTTTGTAAGAACAAAGTAACCACTTGTCACACACAGTGACTAATGAGAGTTTAGTGTGGGTTTTAGTGTTCATTCATACGCTTTGTGTTCAGCTAGTCGTAAGTTAAATCTTTAGAAATCACACCGCAGGAATCCCAGGGGTGGGGGCAGGAGGCGAATCTGTCGAGATATTGAGAGCTGGTGAGCGGAAACTGCTCTTTTCAGGCTTCCTAATCGGCGGCACAGGAAATAAACACATGCAGGAAGTCAGTTGGCCTTTTCTTGAACTTAAAGTTTATACAGCAATTGATAAGTGAGGCAAACTTTGTGTACTTAAACTTTTGAAAATTAAATGAAATAAAGCGGGCATGTTCAGCCCATGCCAGCATGGCCTGTGGTTTCTGCAACCAGCTCATGTAAATACAGTATTAAAAACAGGAAAGACTACAGGGTCTATATTTTTACAGCTAGAATATGTCCTTGAAACCTTTTTGTATGTTTTCTCTCTGTCCTGTTTTCCTTCCATTTCTCTAATTCTCTCCTGATGAAACTGAGCTGAAGCACTGAAATTAAACTGAAAGTCATGTTTATGAAGCTGTTTTCCATGCTTCTACACCAGACTCTGCTCTTTTATCCTTTCCCTGACCTTCTCATTTATCTTGTAAGCACTTCAGGGTAAGGATGGTCTTGGATCATGTGAAACACCTTGTTTGATGGTGGCCCATATTGATATTTGGTTAATGCTACACGTATGATGTATAAAAGTTGTCTTTGAAAGGAGGGTAAAAATAAATGAAGTGTCATTCTTGAGTATAGCTTTTGAAATTGATAGCATCAATTTGCTAACAGGGACATTTTAAGCATTTCTAAGAAATATTATTTGTGTTTGTATTTCTTGAGCTTTTACTGTATTAACAAGGTCACTGTAAATTTAATGCTCTGAAAAGAACAGGTTTAGTTTTATAATAATTACAATTAGTTGGGGTAAATTTGCATGGGAAATTTAGAACACCTTTGCCAATAAAAAGAAAGCAAGCAAAACCCAAATGAAGAGCAGAATATGGAGTAAAAAGTACATTTGCATGTCTTTGAAGACCAACCTAAATACCTGCTAAAAATGCATCCACTCCTATGCATCTTTTACTCCTTTGAAAATTGATTTTTTTTGCTGCCCTAATAAACCACCCCTAACAGTGCAGATGTTTATTAGGCACATTTTTTATAAAACAAGGACTAGAAGCAGAAAGCTAGAATTAAAGTAAAATGAGAGAAGGACAGAAAGAATGCATGTGAATTACATATCTGTAGTCCAGGTTACTTTCAGATGAAATTATTGAATTAAAAAAAAAAAAATTCAAGATTTTGGAATTTTTTTCTGAGTAATTAAAACCTGTCATGAGATTTCATAGTGTGCTTAGAAGTTTGCATATGTGAAATGCAGCTTTGTGATGGCTTGGCCTTAGCTAGCCACTAGATGGGATTTCAAATCTTGAAGAAATACATCTAAACATTGGCCCCAAACTGCCGTTTACTGTAAAATGGCCATAGCTGATCAGTTGTTCAATAAACGTCAATATAATAAAAAAATATGGAAGTTTCTATGATTAATCTTGGGATTGTACCTTCTACACATTTTTAGAACATCCCCTTACTTCTATCACTTATCAATTGTCCATTTGATTTATATCCCAGCCTGAAATCTAACAGCCATCAGTCTTCCTTTTGGGCATTACAGTGACATAGCTCTTTCACTGATGACTTTGGTGGAATCCATTTTTGCTTTTCCCAGCTCCTTACAGGAAACATTCAAGTTAGTTCCAAACCATATGGCATTATATGTTTGCACAATGATGATTTATAGCTGCATTATTTGTATTCTACCCTAAAAGCTATTTTTACGTTGCATTTCTTTCTTTTTTGATAGTCCAGCTCCACAGTGAGAACGTACCAAAACAGTAAATCGAGAGTGACCATGAGCCCTGGCTTTAGCTCCCAGTGGAATAGCAGCCAACCTGCTTGGAATACATACACCTTTCCAAGAGCAAGCTTGCACTACCAGTCTCATGCTAGCTACACCTACTGTGCTGGACATCCTGCTGTAAGTAATGAAAACCTTTTCTGCAGTTACCTAAATGAGCCCTATGATTCCCTGGGAGGTGGAGGCACTCAGGGGCTGACGGTTCAGCACCCTTCTCCAGTGCTCTTTATGTCCCATGGCAGTCAGAACAGCTCACATGTGCTAACCCTAACTCTAAAAAAAAAATTAGAATGAGCAAATGTGAAAGTTTTATGGCTCAGTACAAATACATACATTTTTGTAAATTTAGCATTCCTTCTCCTTGCATGAAATTATTGTTATATGTCTGGGTTTTGGTGTCAGAGAAAAGGTCGGAAAAGCAATATTACAGATGGCCTCATTTCTGTTTCTAGAGAGCCTGTAAGATGAATGAATTATTCTTTCTATGTCAGACATTTTAATTTGTGTGGATTAGTCAGAGAAGGAGAGCATCTCTTCTCATCATTAGATTTGTTTAGACTCACTACTTTATCATTAATGTGATCAGTGGTGAACACGCAATCTTGTTGCTAAGCAAAGACTACTGGTCTTCTGTAATTGCATGAACTGGTGGCCAGAAAGAATGGGGAGGGGTGACTCAGTGTCGTTGTGTGTTTTAATTTGACAGTCGTGAAAGGGTCACAACTACAGGCTGATGGTGAGTTTCGTCATATTGGTATTGTTGACTGCTTCTAGCAGAGCCCTTTCATTCTTGTAGTTTGTGGTTTTGAAAGACCCTGAGAGAGTTAATGGGGGAGGATCTCATTAGCGTAAGCAATCTTCCTTTTTTCACCACTACACACTTTGTTGTTTTAATGTTTAGACTTGAACTTAGCTTTGGACATTTGGTTATAGAACTCCTTAAAGGACATAGCATCTTAACCTCCTGCCGTGTGTACATAATGAAGTTTTGCCATCCTATAGTGAATTCCAGGAGGGAAATGGGAAAGTGCAGCTTTTGGTACAGAATAGAAATTGTGCCATGCAAGCTTTTTGTGATTTGATTTATATTTCTATCTTACCTGCCAACAGACTTCTGGCCAGAAGTTTGGGTTAGGAATTGTCTCAAACATTAGCATGGTAATTGAAATAAAGGAGAGGAATAAATTTGTAAAATCTTATCTCTTTTCTGAGGTGGTGAGTTCTCAGAATAAATCAAACATCTCTATGGATTCTTCTGTTTGCTCACTTCCATTATGGTGTCATTGAAAATGATAAAAACTGTTGTGAAGAAATAAAAGGTATTTGACATTAGAAGGGCACAGATATTTTCCTTTAGAATGATGGGTCAAAAAGAGTCCCTGTACAGCTTAATTTATCTTAAACTGTGGGTATCTAAATCATAAACTGCTCCTTAACTTTGATCATTTAGAATAAACATTACCCCCTCTGTGAGTCAAGCTTTGACTCTGCTAAGCAAAAGAGCATACGAGAAGAATGCTGTACTTCCTGGGGGAGAGCTTAAAATTTGAATTGAAATTTCAGTCTTTTTCGAGCTGCTTCCACAGTTCCTCTTTCCTTTGTTTAGACTGAAGTTGAGGGTAGCTCCATTACAATTGTAATTCAATATCTGTATATTGTACATATACAATCTGTACAATATTTGTTTTCACTGAACATCTTAATATGTAGTCTCTGGAAATGATACATCAGTCTGGAAGTTGATTTATCTGATTACTGGAAGGTAGAGATTTTAGAATTTGCAGAATTGTACAAACTTTCGTGCAGATTGGTTGATTAATCCTGCCCTCAATGTCCCTGGGTTCAAATGTTTACAAAACTTTGCACATTTCTTAGCTCCTGTTCATCTGAGGAGCTCTGTTACAGTGCTAATCAGCAGAGGTTGGACAAATTTCTTATGCTGGTGGTAAGAAGCTGTAACAGGTTAGCTGCCTACCACTGTGATCACACACTTTTTCCATACCTTCCCTACTTCTGCATTCTCTGAGGGTAAGTCCATAAGCAGGGCCTGGGCAAGGCACTCCAGCAATCTCAGCTCCTTGCTCCTGCAGCATCAAATGAAGTTCAAGTTTCCAAGACAAAAATGATGCCTTCATATTTGCTTTAATATCTGTTTCATTGTACATGATAAAGTTAGAATTGGTCTGGTTGCTGTTTCTAACCTGCTTTTGTCTAATCTGGGCTCAAACCAACTTTTTTATGACAAATGACAACAATAAAAGCTGGATACAGGGGAGCTCCTTTATTCGTCAATCTTCCAGTATTACATGCTCAACTGGGTATCTTCTTTATTTCAGAGGATTTTATTTGCCCTCATCTGACACAGGTTCACCAGAACAAGTTGTAGGTTGTAGAGCTGTATGAAGCTGTTTCTGCAAAACCTCCCACATGGAATATGTCTAAAGATCATTGCAGTTCCTTGACACTGTGGAGGCTAACAAACTTACAAGCGCTTTGCAAGTTCAAGGCAGACGAATGTCAGGGAGTTGGATCTGCCCTTGAAGTACTTAAAGATATTAGTCCCCAGAGACAGTGCCAAGAGAAAAGCTTTGGATTTCTCTACTGTTTGGAGAAAAGCTGAAGGAGACAAAAAAAGATTCATTTTAATTGGGCCAAATGTAACTAAAAAAAAAAAAAATCAATCCTCTAATTCTTTTTTTTTTTTTTATCTAAATGAAAGCAAAAATATTGTACAAAGTGCAATGTTGAGAGACCCTTATGACTCTGGCTGGTCCTGAGAAATATGTTGGAGCCAAAGGTGGGGTTTTTATTTTGTTTTATCAGAGAGCACACTTGGCATCTCTCTTCCATAGTGCTACAATCATTGATTAAAAGCAGTCTTTCCACCCTAAGAAAGAAAAAACCAGGAAGTTTGTTTAAACAGGGTAATTTTTCAGCTCTTGAGTTATCTAAGGGAAAAACAGACTGTATATCATCTCAGTCAACAGTACAGTGCAGTTTTTGGACAAACAAGAAGGTGCTAATTTCTAGCTATACTGGGAAGCAGGATACCCTGCAGGATCTGTGTATACTAATATAAATGATAATGTGGTAGATGGTCCTTACATAGTAAATGATTTTTTGATATTAGGAGCTCGAAATTCCCCTGGCATTCACATTCAGAGGCTTGCAGCCAGAAAAGTACAGCAGGTAGTGCTCAGAATAGGAGAAGGCACCTAGTCATGTAACATGCTTTTCTCTTGAACTTTCTTCAGACAGGAAGATAAAAAATAGACAAAGTAATTATGATTATCCCTGCTGGGCAAGATAGGAACCTTTGAGTGATAGTGCCCTGTGGGCACTTTCACATCTACACAAGCTTCATACTTGTGCTTTTTCAAAAGTCTGAAAGACTCACTTCATTTCCCTTTCTCCGCATTTTGCTGGAAAGATGATAAAATTTCACAGATCTTCAGAAATCTTGTCCATTGAATTAACTCTAACAAATGACTGCTTAGACTCTGCTGTCATTTTAAAGAAATACAGATGTAAAGTGGGCAAACAAACACAGATCTCGTCAGCTTTGGACTATTGCAGCTGAAATTGTAAGGGAGTCTCTTACGCCTTTCTTGGATATTCATGTAGCAGCCTCAGATACCTGCCATGCTCACCTCTGTAAAAGTCAGTCCTTATGAAGGAATTTGGCCATGTGATACTCTCTGATGAAGCAGAAAGAACTGTTACAGAGTGTGTTACCCTGCAGGGTTTGAAACCTTTGTTGTATGCCCACAGGATGATGAATTTAGTTGCATGTAATAATTTCTCCATGTGCAGACATCTCTGTAGCATGTGCGATGTCTTTGAAATCCTTATCTAGATACCCAACCCAGTGTCTGTAAGACGTTCAGCTAGAATCTATTCTGCACTCTTAACAGGATTTGGTCATGCTCCACTAGATCAGTGACAGCCTTCAAAGCATGATTGGTTAAATCTGTAGAGTTATTATTTGGAGTTCTACCCATAATGTTTACAAGATGTTACAGCTGCAATGTCATATATGGATCAGACAATCAGTTTGCTTAGCAGTCCCCATTCCAACAGCCTGTCCCCAGACTTCTTTCTACGGCTTCTTTAAATGTGTGATTGCTTCTGAAATTATGCTGTTAGTTGGAATGTGAAAAGCAGAATTAAAAAAAAATGTGATGCAGAGTGCTATGAGACACTACTGGCATTCTTCCACTCACTTCTCCGAGCCCTAGTAGGATCTCAAATCTTTAATCTTAGAAATCTTAAAACCCAGTAGAAGGAGCTGTGGCTCCTTTTTCACATTTCCACTGACAATCCTTGGACAGAAAAGCAGAAAGGGAGCAAGGCTGTCACAGTGGACAACTCTAATGGAAGGGCTTACTCACTGTCAGCATGACTATGCAGAGTCTATCAGAAAAATTTCCAGTTCCAGATAGGTAAACCTCATTGCTGATGACAGAACTGCTGGACTGCAGCATTGCACAGCTGTAATGCTTTATGTAAACTGACTGTTCTGATCATTACCACACAAAGTGGATTAACATCTGTAGTGAGCTACAGTGATTGACTGTTCTAACAACTTATTTTGTATATGTTTATAAAATTAGAAAACCTCCCATTTTTATGTGATTAGGCAGTACAATGTTTAGGGACCACCTGGGGATGTAAGATACAATTATCAATTTGTATGTATACATATATATAATGGCTAAATTATTAGTTTTAAGTATATGTATATTTATGTATATATAACACAGATCAAGCTTTTGGCTAAAATCTTTGCAGAATAATGTAGGAAGGTTCTCAGTGCAGGGATGGAGTTGGTTGTCACTCTCTAGTTTTCTGATGTCATCCTTTTCTCTGAAATGTAAACCTAATGAGGGAACACATTTTTGTAAGTGTAATGCTCCACTCAGAGTTGGTTCTATAACAGCAAAATAAGACTGATAGAAGCAATTTACTGATGTATACCAAATTCATAAGACAGACCATAAATGATGTGACCATACATTTTAATGCAGACATAATGTTTTAAGAAGCATCTTTCCTTAAAATCAGGAAGTATTCAATTCATAGCATGGGTGTCCTATTCAAAACAGACCTTTATTTCTCTAGAAATATAAGTAGAACAGATCAGCAGTCAAGTTCGGTTTGTTTTTTTATAATACTAAGATCTTTCCAGTGAGTAATTCTGTCGCACCTCTCTTAGAGAATGAGACAGTGCTAAGAGTGAAATGCTTATGCAGTATAATACTGTCATCACTAATTTCCGAGATATCTGTTTAAACAAAAGCTGTCACTTTTTGATCTGACTTGAGCCTCCTGCCTGATTCATTTTGTAATGTCACGAACAGTGGATTGTGGATTCGTGGAGTAGAGCTGGTCTGATTAGAGAGGAAGAAACTTCTTTTTACACATGCACATTCTTATAATCAGCAATGATGGGAAAGGAAATAAATAGTACAGTAAGCATGAATTGGAAGTGTCTCTCTAAAAACCTCTCAATTACACTTGAAGTTCTGAAGTCTTGGTTTTCTCTGTCCTTAGTGTTAACCCTTTGTTACCTTCATAGGCCTTTCATGTGAGATTGCTCCCTATCATTCTCGAGACAGTATTTCTTTGGTGCTGCTGACCCTTGTCATTATAATAGCCACAGATGAAAAAAAGTGGAAATGGGTCCAAGAAATCATACACTGTTGAAAGACCATTGAGCAAAATATCTGCCATATGTCACTTTGGTCAGAGTCTTACAGTATATAACATGTAAAGGATGTGTTTTGATCTTCTAAAGTTGATGACAGGCCCAGCTTTGGATGCCCATTAGTTAATCTGGGAAAGATCAAGTGTGGGCTGGAAAGAAAGTTCTCAACTGGAAGTAAAAGGTGTATCACCAGAAGCTATTTTATGTAATTGCTGACATGTTCCTTATGAAATACTGCAAGAACAACTGAGAGTGTAAAATGAAGAGGCAGTCATTAGAGTGAGAATGAAAAGGATGACATCTCCATTGCTAGGTATCAGTTGTGGTATAAGAGAGAGAGGCTGTGCCAGTTAGGAGAAAAGTAATGAAGGATTGTGGAAAAAGGAATATTTTTAATTGACGAGATGTTGTAGCTATCAGGTGCAATGAGTAGCTTAGTGTTCAGCTGCAAATCCATATGCTAACTGCTGACATAAATTATTTATTCTGTTTATCTATTACCTCCATCTACAGGAACAGAGCCTCAAAAACATGAACTTATTAGGCCACAAATGTAAAACACATTTTCACTGTGGCTTGGATTCTTTGGAGAAGAGAGGGTGGAAATTTCAAACCTCCAAACAAATATGTCTCTTAATTAACTTTTCTCACCATCTGTGCTTACTTATAGCTGAGGCAAGCGGTACCAGTGACTTGTGAGATTGCTTTCAATGCTGCCTCTTTAGGCCAGCTTTTCAAAGCAGCAATCACATGCAGTTAATTCCGATCAGATCAGCTTATCAGCTCAGTTCATTGTAGTGCTTTCATAATCATTCGTGTGTGACAGCCCATTAAAACTTGGCCAGGCCTTTAAAAAAAAAATCACAAAATCCACCAATGTGTTTTACATTCAGCCTTTGAGGTATCCAGCATATTTGTTTTGTGTGTTAAGCTTTGAAATGGAACTTTAGTGAAGGGTTGTAGGGAAAAGTCACCAGCAATTGACTCTAGCCAAAGTAGTTTACTGTATTTTACCTCTAAGAGCAGTTTTATTCAAAAATGTGTACATGATGCTGTAATAATTGTGTTAAATGCTGTTTGTGGCTCCGCTTGGCTCCTGCAAAGGGACAGTGCTGTGGATGCTGCCAGCCAGATCTGGGAGAGCTAATGTGGAGTGTGTGAAAGGCCACTGCCCATGGGTGGTTCAGGTTGACCAAGTGAGTTTTTCCTTTCTGGAGTACTTTTGATGGATGGCAATTACAGTTTGAAGTTGAATGCCCTGCTCCAAAAGGGCAGTGCCTCTCAGAGGGGACGGAGAGCACTGATAACACAAAGCCCTTCAACTGACTTGCAACAAATATTTTTCAAGAAGTCTGGGGAAATGGAGAAGTTCCACGTTAGTGAGTTTAGAGGCATTTGGTTTCAGAATTCTGGTTTTTATGTGTGAACATTGTTTTTATGTTATTTTTTCCTGTATCCTCTACTCATTTACACATCACACATATTATGTTTTGTCATTGTTTCTCTTAATCTTGACAGATGAAGTTAAGAATTTTGTAGATTGATATTTGCTGATGTCTTTTATTGATTTGTTTCTTGTGTGTAATTTAACAGAAAAAAGTCAAATTTTCTGCATAAAACACAGGACAAAATATTTTTTCTGAACAATTAATGCTAGCAAGATTGGAAAAAAAGTCCTCTCTTTATAACTATTGCCCTTATTTTCAAGAAGAAAGATTTCTTTGTGGGAAGTATAATTGAAATCTTTGAAATTACCGAAAGTACTTATAAATTCACAGCACTTATTTATTGGTAAAATGACTACTGCTCACCACATCCAAGTTTCTCACCACATCCAAATGCTAATAAAGTCAACCATTTTGGAGATGGGAACTTTTTGTTTATAAACAAACTCTATATACAGGAATTTTCTTGCTGATTCTACATTTTTTATTCTTGCATGCTGAAGTGGAAGACACAGAAAGATGGTATTTTTAATAGACTTTAAAAACCCAAACCAGATGCTGCCTTTTTTCTTTTTTTTTTTTTTTTGAAAGAGAAGAAAATTCCCTAAATTTAGACTGTAAAATAAGCTTGTAGGAGGCAGTAAATACAGATCTTAGTAAGTGTCTATAATTTACAGCTACAGATATATATCTACCTATACTTATCTCTATATGTATTTATGTCTGTATTCATGAATATGTGCGTCTGTATATATGTATATACACGCTTCCAGTGTTTGTTTTGGTTTTCTGCTTTAATTTAGCAAATAGGAGGTGTATGGTTCTAATTTAGCTTCTCCATCTCATTTTCAGTAAGCCAGACAGGTTGTCTTTAGGATTTGTTAGTTAAGGTGATGAGTTCCTTCAGGCTCCAGAGAAAATCCTGGTATTAGGGCTTGACAGTAGATGCTACAAACTGCCAACCTGTCACATGTGTTGGAGACACCTGACACTTTTTGAAAGATTGATTATTTCAAAAGGCCAGCAACTGCGTTGCTTTCATTTTAAATAATTAACACGCTCAGGCAACTTCCTTGTATTGTGGCCTCCAAGGGTGAAGAGTTTTGGACTAGTCTGAGCAAATACTACTTCAAATAATTTTGCTGATGGACTCTTTTTCTTCTCTCTTAATTTTAATTGGGGTTATTGATTTAATATAAGCCCACCCAATTCAGTGAAGGCATAGGGGATGAAATTTTCCTCTTGCACTTAGACCTACCTCTTTGCCTTGAGGATTTATTTACACCAGGGATGCTATTCAACAGCACTGTCAACAGTGACTTTTGTTTACAAAGGGAGATGGAAGAAATGCATGTCTGTGGGAAATATTGATTTGTCAAAATTGAAATGTTCTTTTGATGACATTTCAGTTTTTTTACCCTTGACAAATTTCAGATGTTGCTTTACTGTAAACCCAAATGCTGACCAATGATCATTTGTCCCTTGCTGATTTCTGACATATATTCCACCAGTGATTTAAACATTCTTTTGAGAGCACATGATCTAAAACAGACCAAAATTGTAGCGTTCCTTGCATGACCATGCTTAATTTGCTAAGCAATCTAAATTTTCATCTTTGTCACCTTTGTTGAAATGTTTTCTCTTGCTTTTATGAGCTGGGTTTCCTTTAAAAGAAACACCTGAGAGACACTGTAATCTGTGTGTCTGTCTTGGGCAAGTTTTTCATTAATTTTTCTACTTTTGGCCAGTTTTAAGATGAAGGTTACTGAGGGAGAACTTTATGTTGGGGAAACTGAAAGCACCGTGTGGAAGGTACTTCTGCATGACTCTTGAAGGAGGGAGCTGGAGTTTTTGAGAGGAAAACCAGAGATCCACAAAGTAACAGGCTTTATTTATTTCTGATATTCAGGGAACAACTCATCACAGTGCTGTGTTGACTTTTTCCCTGATAAGGACTCTATTGACCTCAGATTTGTACCAAAATACTGTAAAATAAAGTCCCTATCCCAAGGCATGTAACTAGATGGGACAGAAAATAGAAAGGGAAACAGTGGCACTGAAAGGGATCCTATCTAAGGTCATGCAGCTCTTGCAGGAAAAGAATGGCAGTAAGCTTTGGTTTTCATTCATTCCAAGTTGGTGCCTTATCTGTCAAACAAGGCTGTTTTCTGTATTTTTTCCAAGTATATGACTAGGCAGTGTTTGCTTTTGTTTTAAAAGCTGCAACTGTAAGGTGATGGAGGTGTTTTAGTGAAGCCCAGGACTTCTAGCTGAAAGCAGGTATGGTTAGTTTTGTTCTTTGTTTTCCACCCATGTCTCTCTTCTATACTGTATCAGGTTCTCATTGAGAATGTCAAATACAGACATTTGTGCTTTTGGGAAAAGAGACTTGCTTTCTGCAAGGGCATCTCCCCTCAAGGCATCACTCCTTTGTTTCCTTTTTTTCTGCTTTTATTTTATTTGGGGGCTGTCAGTATTTTAATGCAGTTTTCCATGGCATTTACCTTTTTAGCTGTGAGATGGACTGCCTGGATTTTGCCAAATAGACTGACTACCTTTTGGTTTCACAAGGAGCAGAATATTTTTCCATTTATGTACAAATACCTGTCTTCCTTGGGTATACAGTCAGCTTTCATGCAAGAGGGAAAAAATTGAAAGGTTCTGGAAATATTTAAAAGGTCTTTGCAGAGATTCTCTACAGTATTTTCACCTTTCACGCTTTTTTCTCATCTGTTTGAGCATTAGCCCTCTGGAATGGTCAGGTGCTAGGAATTTCCTGGCACCAAAGGCAAGTGCTCTGTTGAGGCTCTGTCCTTCTGCCCCGGTGACCCGTCCCTGGATGCCTGCCAGCATGGCTTGCTCTGCTGAAACCAGAGCTGCTGCAGATCTCTCTGCCAGGTGCTTGCAGTCAGGGAGAGCAAAACCCCCCTTTTATATTCAGCATGGTTACAAAGTCTTCACAGTTGGACTCTGTCTTTCCCAACCTAAATGATACCACGAGTCTATGACAAAGTGTCAAGGTTGTCAGGAAGTTCCAGCATATTCACTTCTGTCTGTGCTAGGTTCTAGTGCTGCATCTCTGTGTGGTCTTGGAAAAGCCATGTTTTATTTTTTTTTATTTGATTCCCCATTTTACTTTATTTCTTTGTATCATGTAAATGAGAACATTTGCCCACAAACACTTAGATGAGTAGCTGGTCGTTTTTTCTTCTTTTTGTATTGTCAATGATTTATTTTAAAAGTAGGATCTCTTAAACTTCTAGAAAGCACCTCAATTTTTGCTTTGTTATCAGGGTAGTCTCTCTTTGAAGACTTAATTTTCTTCAGAAGCTGTGCTAGTAGAAATCCTCATATTGTATACAGCTGGGTGAAAGGTTGGATTGAGTTGTTTTCCTGCCAAACTATAAAGTGAATTTCTTTTAAAATCTTTCTTTCCATTTGGCTGCTACTTAATGTCCTTTGTCTGCTTAAGGAGGACAGGTGCAATTATTCACCTCTGAGTCCTGGGAAAGAAATAGTAGTTCAGCATGGTCTCTTAGAAAGGAATGTAATTCACTGCCCCACATACGGTACATTATGCAAGACAAACAGAACTGTGAAAGCTGTAGCATTGTAGAGGAGAGCATATGATGAACAATGTTTGGTACCAAGTCAAGCTGTTTATCTTAATATTTTGTTTGGGAGTTGGAAAGTAAAAAAAATTAATTATATATTGAAGCTTGATAGAATTGCCTTTTCAGTCTTTTAAGGACAAAATCTCTTGGCACTGCTATCTGAGGAAAAGGATGTATTAGCATTCTCCAACTAGTTCATTGAGATGTAGGTTTTAAAGTAGTGATAGTAGATCCATCATTACTTAGGTAATTAAATATTTCTTTTCTTTCATTGTGATGAAAATGGGGACCAAGATTTCAAAAGTGTAGCTCAGAATCTGTTTCTGAAGAATGAAATTTCTCACCCTTTCCTTAAAGAGCGAACCTGCCTGCTACAGAGTTAAGATACTCAGGCTGCATAGAGGTTTCAGCCCAGACTGAATATATTCAATAGATAATTAATAACTTAATGATAGAAGAGATCTGCTTACAGAACAAATCTGCATTGGGTAAACAAACAATTTCTAGCTGTGGTCACATAGAACTGCAGAGAAGCTTTGTCCCATTATACTTGTTGCTTGAGAATTACACAAAATGAACAGATTTATCTTAAAGATATTTAATTGAAGTTTCAAAAATTTTTTTCCCACCTGTGGGGAAATTAAGTCTGGTTACTGCTTGTGTGTATCATAGTAGAGTCTTTTCATTTCAGTCCCTATTTTTACTTGCTGATAAGTTTATGACACTTGCACCTTTCCAGAGAAAACCGTGAGGTCTGGTGTGATGCTAAAGGGATGTTATTGTGTAATTTTGAATAGAGTCCTTTTTGCTCCTTCATGGTCAAAAAAGTCAGATGCACTTACTCATCTTTTCCTCCCACAAAATGCAAGAATGATCTATGGAATAGATATCAGTCTCTTCTTGCAGTTAAATGTTCATGCTTCCTCACTTCCTCCTGCATGCTCAGTTACATCAGGAGCAGAGAGATAAACTTGATGCTTTCCAGTAGAGGGTGTCTGAAGCAGAAGTTTGGTCATTTTGACTTTTCTGAAATGCAAAATGGAGTAATTTTGTGATTCTCTGCCATGACTGTTTTTGGTCCTCCTCCACACCCCGCTCCATACCCCTCCCCACCCTTTTTTTAATCAGAGGAGTTAATTCAAGGTAAAAGAGGCAATAGAAAGAGGACAAGCATTTAATTCGTTGTTCTTGCAGCCAAGTATTGTACAATAGGCAAACTGACTATGGAAACTGTATCTGCTTATGGTAAGATGTATAATTCCCTTCAGAGAAAATACAGGCTGCTGTGTAGATCTAAAAAAATGCTCAGGATCTGGGAATAAACAGCTGTACTGCTGTTCCAGGACTGAGTGTACCACATGACAATCACTTTGTTTCTCTTGAAATGTTAGTGAAGCAGAAAACAAACAAACAAAAAAACCTCACATAACATTAGTAAAAGAAAGCTAAGCATGTTAGTGCTTTTGTGATGGCTAAGTTGCATGGCTTCATGTTGCTTTTTAAAGGGCAACCAGCATTGAAATCTTGTTAACTGACTTAAATTATCTGAATAACTGCATCCAATTTTGATATTTTATTGTAAGATGTTCCATGTGAATAAACACCTTTTTCTAGTCTTGTTAACCTCATTAAGGGTATCTGCGTTGGTGGTGATCCCTCTGGAGAGAGTAACTGTCATGATTGAAAATATTTTTCCTTACTTAACACCAAAAAGAGGGGGGGGAAGTGTAAAGATTTTTTTCCTCTGAAAAAAACCCACACGGAAAGAAAAACGGCAATCAAATTACGTTTTGGGGGAAACAGCTAAACTGTCTGTAAACAACATGTCAAATATAAAGAAGGAGGGAACAAAACCAGATATAATCTCTTTCAGCAAAAGTGAACATACATTGTTAGCTATAACATTCTTAAGGACTTCTCCATGTTTAAATTTGTCCTAAAAAACCCAATCCTGCCCCTCACTTGCCAAAACCCCCCAAGAAAACTCAGGACCCAACAGAGATGTCATTCCCACTCGTAGAAAGCTTTTTAAACCAACCCTATACATTTTTAGGAGTCATATGTGTGGAAGAATAAAACCCTCTAATTTTTCTACATCCAAAATGAAAATACTTCATTCTGTTCTAAGCAACAGTGAATAAAATGGAATTGAAAAGCAGATGTAAACAAGGCTAGTGATCACAAAGGGATGAGTTGCTGGTCCAAACAGGAAACTGGAGGAAAACCTGAGAGTCACTCTGTCCAAATTACATATTGTAAAGAGAAGCTTTTTTTCTTGCTTTATACAATTCTCAAATTTCATGAGGAAGGGAAGGTTTCTTCAATGAAGTGCTTAACTACTGTGATGTGCAGTGATGGCGTTGGTATCGGCAGATCTGCACTTGAGCGTGCTGATATACTGGACATTTATAATGCAGATTCCAGTCTCTGTTGCTGTGCAGAATGTCTCCCACAGGTATTTCAGTTTTGCTTTTCCCTCTATAAAAGCCCCAAAGTATACACTTGCTCTTTCTGTGTAAAGAATACCATCAACCAAGCTCTCACATGATCAGAGGTGAAGTCCTACTGGCCTCAACGAAGACATTCCTGTTTGTATTCATTGATGATCAAAAGTAGATGGAAGGTGTTTGATGTCAACATGGACTTCTTTGTCTTTGTGTCTTTATTATCTATTGTATCAGTACACTGAAACAAGCCTGGTTCTGGTGGTACTAAAAAGAGGTAAGATGGCTCTGAGTTTTGCCCTGACCTTATTGCTTTGACCACATGTATATATGTCCTGTTTTGTTCTGTCCTCCTCTGGCTTTTCTTGAGATCATGGGAGAAAGGAAAATACCATTTTCACATGAGGCAAAGAGATTTTTTTTGTTTTGCTTCCCACTATTTTCTTTGTTATGTTTTGTTCTTTCACAGGTGAAAGAATTCCCTGCCTACCTGTGGGGATTTTAAGAAAATAATCTTTTAATATGGAAGTGTTTATGTTCTCATTAAGGGGTGAACATAACATCGATTTCCTGTACCCTCACCCAAAATCTAATTGCAAACTGTAGTGACTGGAGATAAGTCTGCCCACCAGGTTTAATGCTGTTTTACTAGTTTAATTAGGCTTTGGGTTTAAGGTGTTTCATGAGAAGAAAAGGGCTCCTCAGTAGTTAGGTTAAAAAGGCAGAGAGAAACAACAGCTGTAAGGGCACTTTCCCATGTACTTGAGCATGATTAAATGTAGCAGGGGGTTCTTCCTTCACTGAGTAAATTACCTTTGTCCCATGTGTATATTGATATAAACTTTAAACATTTGCCTTTGCAATATATCTCAGGCTGCTTCTCTTGCTGCTCAGGGTCAAGAGAGAAATTCATGAATGCTGACAGGAAATCTCTCCCTGAGTATAAGGAATAGGTGTACAGTTTCTCAGATAAACAGAAGATTCAAATTGTCAAATTCTTTGTGTGTTTACTTTTAAGCAATACACACAGCAAATAAAGCAACCTTTTCACCAGATTTATATTAGTGATTCAGATGCCACATCATTTCTCTAGTGTCATACATAAAAAATTTCTTGAGAAATCTGCTTCCCTGTACAGATTGCTTAAACCTGCTATGGTGATTCAGAAAAAAAAAAGACTGGTTTGAGTTATTTGTTGCTATCTTAGAAGCCAAAAGATCTGAGACTTCAAGAAAATCTACGTGACACTGCCAGATGCTACTCAAGTGATAGTTGCATCAAGGTGCCACAGTGTTTTAATAACAAGTGTGTATTTTTTTTTTCTTTCAGTGTAGGAATGTGAGATCAGTTCACAAACTTTTCATTTTCTCTCCTAACTATCCCATCTCTGTTCATCTTAAAATATTTTTCTTCTCTGTAGCATTATGACAAATTTAAGATCCCAGCTGAAGCATAAGGCATAAATAAATTAATACCTGATCTTCTTAATCCAAATGTAATTTGTTAAAATCTGTTCAAAATCTTGTCTAATAGGATAACCTATATTTTTAAATTCTCCAGATCTTATCCCTTCTATCTAGAATTACTTCAAAATATTTGAGACTGCTGAATGTTGGGTAATTGTTAAATAGAGTATCAATATATTTAAATTTCTATACTTTACAATTTTCTAATATTGAAACAAACAAAGTTTCCTTGGTTTAATATTAAGATGACATAAATATGTGACGTGCTTTTCAGTCAAGCTGAAGATATTTTCTTGGACCCTGTTTTCATAAGAACATGGCTAACAGTTACAAAGAAAATAGAATGGTTCAAAATTTTAGCCACTAAAAATTTTAGCCACTAAAATGAGTGTATAAACTTTTATACACTAAAATGAAACCAAACCAACTCTAACAAAACACCTCTGTATTCATTCAGTCTATGCCTTAATAACTGTGCTTCTCAGACTTCACAGTCACAGAATGGGTCAGGCTGGAGGGGATCACTGTGGAGCTATCTGGTCCAACCCCCCTGCTCAAGCAAGACCATCTCGGAGCACATGGCACAGAACTATGAGCAAATGGTCCTTGAGTATCTCCATGAGGGAGACTCCACAACCTCTGGGCTTCTCTATGGAAACAAGAGCAAGGTGGCATTTAGGCCTGTAAGGCTGTGCTATGTGGTGACAATTCACCCCACAGAAGTCACCAACTACCAGGGACTCTTGGCATGGCTCTCATGCCACCACCAATCCACACTGACTCCTGAAATATCTTAGAGGATGTTCACTCAACAGCAAGCTTTTTATCTCCGCTTCTGAGAAGTACTTCAATGAATATCCTTGTTCATTAACTACATACTAGTTCTAAGCATTTGTTCTATTTTAGCCACTCTTTAAGCATGCTATTTCTAGCTCGTGCTCTGAATGCACTATTTGAGACTGATGGTGAGTGAATAACTTCAGTCATATCACTAATAATCGTCTTAACCAATCTGTTGTGCAGCTGAACAGATCAAGTTAATGCAGAAAGTGGAGGGGTTTAGAAGCAATGTCCCTATCAGAAAAGTGTAAGACCAATGTACATTGATTCAGATTAAAAAAAAAAAAAAAAGCAAGTTGCTGATCTGAACAGAAATATATGCCAGTCAGAATCAATATTGGCCTCAATGAGATTTATTTTGTTGGAGAAAAGGATCTAATATTCAGGAGGCCCTTGAGCTGTGGCAGTTGTTGAGTATTGTTTATTCAGGCAGTTTGAATTGTTGGGCTGAAAAAGGAAAAGTTTATTAGCCCTGCCTTGGCCATCAAACTATTAGATTTCATGTAACTTCAGCAGGTTTCTAGGAAATATTTTATACCTTCATGGGTAAATTTGAAATTTTGGGCATTGGGAAACTACATGAGCACTGTATTTTTCATACCATTTTCCAAATAGTGCTTGGTTCCTCGAGACCATAATGTTTTTATTATGATAAGCATTATTTGTCCCTCTGTACTGTTGGTGCTCATTTTCTTTTTAAGGAGAATATAAGGATGAGTGCTGATATGAGGTACTGCATAACTATGTTAAAAATAAAAAGGGGAGGGAATGGTGGAGAGCTGCCTTAGATGAAAAATGCCCAGTATGTCAAGGAAAATATATTCCCCAGTGTCATTTTGTGCTCTGCAGGGGTCTGTTTTCTTGAGTCCAGTGCAAATGCATACTCTCAAGAAAGCCATTTTCTGTTTAATGTGGAAAAGAAGAATAAAGCAATTTTTTATTCTACTTTTATACAATCTTGTCAGAAAAGAGAGGTGGATGAAGAATTACAATCTTTAGAGATGCCATCAAGACTCCCTAAACACAAACCTTATCAACCCCAGTCTGAAATCATGTCAAATTTCACAAATTAAGCAAGACTGGATTCTGCTTTGGACATCTCCAAGGAAAACCCCTGACACAATAGGAACTAGCATGAACAATTCCTTAAGCAGATCTCTTTTTTTCCTCTGAGTGATGAGATGAATATGGAGAAAGCATGCAAGCCCTCCCTTCCATTCCCTGGAAGAGGTTCTCTACCAACCCTTTCACCCCACCAAAACTGACGCTTGCTCTGACCTATTTTAGTATTTTTTATTCCTTGTGCTCTGTGCCAGAGAGCAGGCACAGAGCAGCACTGAGAGTTCATGCACCCGCCTGCAAAGAGATGGAATGTGATGCAAGAACAAGCTAAGACAGGAGAATTGATCTCTTCAATATCCCAGTGGCAAGCACATAGTGTTCAGTTCCTAAATGTGCCTAAACAAAAGGTCCTGTGCCCTTTGAAATGTCGTGGGGTTATCCTTCCTTGTCTACAGCTCTGACGCTGGAGGACCACAGGTCTCCTGTAGGTTTGTGTGATACCTGCCAGGTCTCTGTGGTTGCTGGAGGTACTCCAGGGCATCTCAAATGGCACTAGGCAGCTATAATTAAGCAACTTTATCAGGCCCTTAGTTCCTAGGAGTGCTTTGCCAAATATCTAATTTTAGCTGCCAGTGATGCCATGAGTGGACATTTCAGATGCTGCAGAAAATGAGAATTGTCACCATATGACTCACCAGATCTGCCAACCCAAATGAAGTGCTCAGCAAAGCATGAAAAATCCAAAGACCAGAACCTGCAAATGGGAGTGTACCCCTGAAAATGAACTTATTTTTGGCTAGTCACTTTGCTTGCATGGGATTTTGTGCATTGAAGGGGAGAGTGATGTGCAGTAGTAAAAGCAAATGAACCCAAGGAGATAAAAAAACCCCCAAACCCCAAGAACAAAAAAGAGCCTTCCTGAGATTAATTACTGTAGACTTTAACATTACTGAGTATTTTGGTAAATCCTTAAAGGACTCCAAATCTCACTAAATGAAATCCTACAGATAATTCACTTTTATTATCTAAATCTAAAAGTTTGGAGAAAAAATTCTTTCGCTTGGTAGTATTTTATTAAATAAAGTCTATAAATAAAATCGTGACATAACAATAATTTTCCTGCAGTACTGCATGATAGTAAACTAACTTTGCAGGATGGGTGGGGAGTGAGGAAGTCACACTATTCATTTTAAGAAACTGCCTTGATACTACTCTGCTGCATCACTTACAGAATGCACAAGTAGTAATGTTTGGAATATTTCTCAATGTCATTAGAAAATTCACCTTTCACATCTGTATCTGCTCTTGAATGTAAAAATAACAGTATTCCTGCAATTGGTAAAGAAGACAAATGCATAGTCTTTAAGAAATGGCATCTAAGAAAAATCCTCACGCTTTTCTATTGATGCAACAGTTAAAATATTTTCATGCTATGCTCCATCTCCATATGGTTTTCTTCAGTGTTGTTTTCTCAGTTGATGGAGGGAAATTCCCTAGACACATTTTACATAATTGCTTGTATGGTTGCTGTTGCTTACATTTGTTCTGTCAATTGTGGATAGTTCTTATTTCCAACTATTTTGTTAGAAGTGTTCAGAATGCTAAAAAATGCTGGAATAAAGTATATTTAATACAACCACCCATTTACAGAGCTGTGCAAAGCTGGAATTCATTCCTCAGCTCTTCTCTCAGCACCTAGCTCTGTTTCATGGAAATACCTTTGCTGTTTTCTTTCGCTTACTTTAACAGTTTTTGGGTTTGCTTTTTTTTTTGGTTAATTTTTAGAAATTATTTTCATAGTTGCTGAAGGTACATTTTCACCATTTTTGTTTGAAAATTGCTTTTGTCCCTTTTGAGGCAACACAGGCTGTTGAAAGAAGCCCAGGATCTAGACCCAGGAAATGTGATGTTCCCCTGCACTTTGGTTGATGGTATTTTTCTGATGAATTAGTAAAAGGATTCCGTAATATCCTACAACTATTAGCAGCTAACCTCAGTATTTCAATGGGGGAACATTTCCTTTACAGTTTAGGAGAATTAAGGTGGAGTGCAATTAGGTGAGGCACGTTACCGGGACTGGCACTCGTGGTTCTTCTTACCTACCACTGTGCTAAATAGACCAGAAGGTATTAAGTCACCCATTTATTTTTTTTTCTGTAGCATTTTACCCCCTCAGCAGAATGATGCAGCAACACCTGCCATCAGCCATCCTGGTGTTTTGAAACTACAGTCAGTTCGAAGACAGCGTTAAACCAAGCGCATAGAGCCAATTGCCTGAGGCAGAGATGAGGGTGGCTCCCCACATGGATCACCCTGCAGCAATTTGGGGTATTTTTTCCCCCAACATCTTTGATCTCTCACTTTGAAAGTCAAAGTTCAAAATCGAATGAAATCTGACCTGGTCAGTGAAGTATTTTTTCCATAGAACTGTAGAAGCCTCCACAAATTTGATTTGATCTATGACCAAGAGAAATTACACAGGGTTTTTTTGTTTTTTGTTGTTGTTGTTGTTGTTGGTTGTTTGTTTGTTTTTCTTTGTTTGTTTCTTAATTCCAGAGGAGTGATGTTGGACGTACTAGAGGTGACATGAGGGTGAGTGCTTCTGAAACATATGCTCTGCAAAGATGTATTCAAAACATTAATCTTTTAAAAACCCAAGTATCCTGTCTTGTAATAAAATAAGATGACAAATCTCATCAGGAAAGTTCTTTTATTTAGACTTCCTTCAATTGCTGAAAAATGACTTGGGGAAAACTACCTGAAAGTCAAACCAAAAGCAATAGATTGTGCCTGTAAGAAATCATAAAGTTCATTATGTACACAACGATGTGGCAGAGGAGGAGAGCTGAATTTTTAGTAGCACTGGATGAAAATTAAAGTAATCCTGGGTAAGTAATATGTTGCAAAGTGATAGTTCAGTATGTTTGAAACTCATTTGAATTCAGCACTGTGATAAGTGAGATCTTAACAAAACATTTTAGAGTGTCTTTTCAAGTCTTAGTCTGTAGGACAGAAAGATTTTTATTTTATACTTGCATAAAACAAACAAAGGTTTCTTCCTTTGTTTTTATAGGATGAATTTAGAATACTTGTCCAGTTTTATGTGTTCCCATAATAACCTTTCTCTGGAGAAATAGTCTGTCAATTATTCCTGTTTTTCAATTCAGATTTTTACATTCTGCTTTTAACACAAAGAAGGTGAGAAGTAAAACTAATTTCCCAGGTGATTTTGTTTGTCATCATAATGCGTAATGTAATTTGTAATGTTTCAGATGATGTAGAAATCAACTGCAGATTTAAACAGCAAATTTCCATTTTCCATTAATATGACAATTCATTCCAGCTGAAGAGCCACCTTTCCCTGCATATGTGGACATCCTGCCATACAAGAAGGAGATGCTGTACTTGGGAGGACAGTGGGGTTTTTTGTTTGATTGTGTTTTTTTAAACTACTTATAATGAGCCATAGTCATCTATCAGGATTAATTTCAGGGTACAGAAGGAGAAGCCCTTTCTATTTGAGCTCTATTTGCTGTAAATAAGCAGCAAACTGAGAGAGCCTCATAGGCCACCAGCACAACTGTAGTTTCAAATCTAAGTGAACAGGTAAAGTGAATAGCCCTGAGAATTTGATGCTGTGGGAAATTTAAGGTATTTCTAAATGTTTCTGACAGTGGTTTGCTGTCCTAAAACCAGCAAATTATCTCCGTGAATTTCTATTAGACGTAGGACACTTGAAAAAAAAAGTGAAGAATTTTTATTTTGTGAAGGAGAGTTCAAAAAAGTAACCTTAGTTTTGCCTGCTGTTCAATAGTAATGCCGTGACGGAGTAACAATTTTAACCAGCTTTTAAAATAATGGTCTCTAATATAACTCCCCAAATATGTACATTAACATTTTTTCTACGCTTCACTTTCATGCAAGTAGTATGGATCTGCCAGTTTATGCTTCAGGCTTTTTCTTTCCATTTTGAGGCTTTTTCCACTGACATTCTTCAAAGTACAGAGCCGAGGGCATGTGGATTTGGCTTGGGTAATCAGGACAGGGTGGGAAGTTTCTGCCAGTGAAGGGAGAGGAACAACTTGTCTGCTGCTGTGCTGGCTTTGTCTGTCATTCCCTGCGCTTGGACTCCCCAGTTCTTTCCAAAAGGTTGAGGTTTGCAAAGAAGATTGTGGCTGTATCTCAAAATATTACCTCAAAGATAGCATGCTTATCTGGTGAGAAATTACCCTGAGGCTGCTGTTGTGTTTTGTTTTCATAAATTCAGAGCTGGGGGCCCTGGTGCCCTTGCCAGGCTGAACTAGAAAAGAGCAAAAGAGGCCATGCTGGCCACAAGGAAATGATGGGCTGGCAGTAAAGGCCGCACGCAGGCAGGACGAGAGGAGTAGTGCAAAGAAGCCACACAATGGTGTTGGTTGAGGTTACAGGCAACTAGTGGCATGGGACTGTAAGATGAGCAAAACAAAGATCTGCCATACCCAGTTACTTCTTTCTCACCAGTGGCAATACAGTTGTCTTAAGACACAGTATGGAGCAGGGCAGACTTGCAGGGCCAGACACTGCTGCTCTCCCAGCCTCCAAGAGCTTGCAGCTGATGTGCTTCCTGAGCCAGAAGTGTTGTTTCTTTTTTAACTATCAACGTTTCTGGAGGAATCTCAGCAGTTCTGAGAAAAAATAGGAAAAAAACAATTGTTTTCAATGGTTTTTATGGAGAAATCCTCCCTTAGGCAGTTCCTGGGAGGGACAGTCTGAGGAAAATGTATTTTCGACAATTTAATACACAATTAGTGGGGACCGAGATTAGAATTCCAAGCAGGAGTTGACTTACTGGTACAAAATGAGAACGAGTACTTAATTGTTGCATGTGAGAGTGAGGATCTCCTTAGAAAGAGGGATTGCTGTTGCTTCTGGCAGAAATGACATTATTCCCTTGCCTGTGTTCAGATGCCTCTTTTTCCTGTAGCGTTTGAAGTGGAAGAGAGACTGCCCCAAGGACTAAAAGCTGTAATACCCACGAGTTGTACCAAAACTGAAGTCAAGATACACATGGGCTGAAGGGTTAAGAATTGAGTAGCTAAGATGGTAGAAAGGCTCAAGTGCTTTCTGAGGTTTTACTGAAGTGCTGCCAACTGACTTGAAACCTCTCATCTGAACAAACACTTGAACTGAAAATATTTCTGTATTTTCCCAGAGAAGTATTTCATTAGTCATCAATAACTCTTGGGGTTACATACAACTACCTTCACAGGTGTTGATAAATAGCTTGAAATCTGAGAAGACATTATTTTAAAAAAAGAGAAAGTATAATTTGATATATTTTTATAAAAGCCTGCCTTTTCCCTTGTTATGTTCTGAATAAAATTGAAATATAGCAAAGTCCCTGGTTTTTGAACAGACATTACGTCTAATTTTGATTATGTCATCAGAACCCCTGACTGAGTTGTCAAAGTATGAAGAGCACTGTCACATTAAGTAAACATTTCCCAGTATATCTGTTATCTTCCTCCTCTTTCTTTTTGGAGCAATGTTATATTTTGTGAGATGGACAGTGCTGTTAGGTATGTAAAGGAAAACAATTTTAAAAATTAAAATTATAGGGAAAATAATTAATAAATGTCACAATTAGAATTGTATATAAAATAAATTATACTCACCATTTCCATTAATTATAGTTACTTTATATGGGCCAAATTTTGGTTAAATCACTTTCCAAAACAGGCCTTATATTCTGATCATAATTTTCATGCTTGGCAGATAATAATCTTCTCTTCCTGGACACCGGCAAGTTCTGTATTTCCATCAATGTCAAAATGTTGACTGTTCACTGCTCCATCAGTTAGCTTTCTGTTCACAATCTGAAATGTGCATACCTGGACATCCTGGGGCTTCAGGAGCCAGCAAGGTCAATTCAACCATAATGACCTGATCCAGGTGCCATGGAGAGGAGTTCTTGGCCATGCCTGTGGATGTGCAGGAGCACCCAGACAGGCTCAGGCCAGGCCAGAGGCGAAGTACAGGCTGTTAATAGGACCTATGGAATGACATTTCCAGTAAAATAATTTTCAGCCTTTGGCAATGTCTGACTTCCTTATCCCAATTACATGTAAATCAGAGTGTTTGGTAACTGTTAACAGCCTGAAATTTTTTCTATTTTTGCATGCTTTTGGTCTATTTGCTGTCTTCTAGCAATGCTTATTTATGCCTGCTGAGAGGAAACAATTAATATTTTGGTGGGTTTAAACCTGTTGCCTGAATTGGAAGTTAAGTATTTTGGATATCTTGCAGTGGTCTGACTGCTGTTAAAATGGGCAGAGGATGTGTTTTCACACAGCACAGAGAACTAATTTGTCCTTTTTCACAAATAAAATGTATGATTTCTTCTGGTAAGTTGTGAGCTGTCTCTGCTCTCTCTCTAACCAGCTGTGCTGGGTGGGGGTGAATCCCAGAGCCTTGGAGATTGCACTTTAGGAGATTTAATAAAATATTTCACTAGAGTAATAGCAGGATCATTTATTTTTAGCACAGTGTAGCTAGTGCATTTTATTTTGAGATACTATTTATAGACTGTTTAGTATTTTTTTTCTGTGAGACACAGCTTAAATTTATACTCATAGCTCTTTAGCAATAATTAAAGTTTGTTTTTTATAATATTAGCTATAAGCTTATAATCAGCTAAAAGAAACAATGAATTTCTATAGCTTCTGAAGTTTCAAATGGTTTTTTTTGGCTAGTGGCCCTCTGCTATTAAATCACTTCAAATTTGGTATGATCCTTCGGCATGGCAAATACAGAATTTTTTTGAAAAGAGATTGGAGTGTGGTTAGAAGGTTGACTATACAGAAATATAGGTTGCATGAAATTTGTGACTAAATAAAATCAGTTACTGTCTTTCTCTTCAGGAAAGATGAAAACTGCATTACTCTTGGTGGTCAATTTAAATGACCATTTCTAAGCAAAGTCTTCTTTATGAAATTTCTTAGGGACAAGAGCAATGGGAGTAGTTGAGGAACATGAAGTACTCCCTCTGAGAAGAACTGGTTACTTTACCAGCTAACTAGGAGGAAAGATGGAAACTGTGTGTTCATAGGTGATCAGGTTTCTGTGAATTTATTGGTTTAAACTGTGGAAGGGGGAGATGGGGATTTACGTCATGCAGCTTCTCCAAAATGGAAGCTAAAGTTTTTAAATCTGAATCAAAGGACACACAGGTTCTCAATTCTGCCATATTACTAAGTGTTAAGAGAATCTTTTTTCCAAGGAAACTTTTCTACAATATAGATATAATGCCCTTAAATTTGAGCAATCTATGCATGAGGCAGGAGCCAGACACTGTCAGTCAGCTGGTTGCACTTTGTTGCTGCTGTGCAAGGCAGCCAGCAGGAATTTAGCAAGAGCTGGCTGCTCAGCATCTGACTTCGCCTTGCATGAGGCAGGATTGTGGGATTTCATTTCCGACTCCAGCTCCTGCTATCTCAGTGCTTATAAGAGTGTTGGGAGGGAGAGGGTTTGGAGAGCAATGGTCATGAGTTGGGAAATCAGGTAAGGATCTGATAGGAGAACAGAGGAGGACGTAGGAAGGCCAAGTTTTTATTTTTTTTATAGGATATAAGCATGTTGCGGTCTCCTTGAATTTAAGGTCATACTTGGCCACTTAAAATAGTTGTGTATACATGCAAAAAAATAAAATAATGGTCTCATTAGGTGAAGTTTGGAATTTCTCTTTCACTTAATAATTTGAAACAGCTCTTCTGCTTTTGATGGAGTAGCTCTGTATTAATACATCTGAGTTCAGAATTTGACTCTAGCAATATAATGAAATGATCTTCCTGTTGAAGCATGGCATAAATCACCACCTGGTGATTTCTGACTTTTTGGTGAGAAGGAAATTGGGCTAACACTGTGCCTGCAGTGAGAGGGATGCTAGTCTGACTGACCCAATACTGATGCAATCTTTTCAACTTTAGCTGCTGTGTTACCTTGAAATCTTTGGAGAGTTTTCAGCCTTTGTTTCCTGTTAGAAATCCTTAGGATAGCTGTTGTTATGTGCCACCTTAAAGGATAAGAAACCAAATCTATCTTCCAGTCTTACCTTTGCCTGTGTTTCACAAAAGCTGTGGCCTTCATCCCACAGAAAGGCACACAGGCAGAGTCATTATTTCCTCACTTGAAAGATGAACTGTGTATTACTGCCTGATGGAACTTTTTTTTCCCTTCTAAATTTTCAGTTCACGTGCACATCTTCTGTTTTAATCAGTCTGACTAGTTGAAACGCAACCTGAATGGTGGTGTTTATTTCAGATTTGACTAGAACAGAGTACTTCTGTGAATATTCCCATATTATACACATATTTAAACCTTTAACTTGACTCAGGTGCTTATTGCTTTTACAACCTTTCTGGCCAGCCCTTACAAGTGCCTGGTAATTTCATATGTTCCTTTTCTATGTGATTCAGATAATCCTCCACTGCTTCAAAAATGTTAACATTTATTGATATTGCAGGGGATCTGATGCTGGTCAGCACTGGTGTGCCGCGACCTTCCTCGAGAGAGCGTCCTGCAAAGACCAACTCTTCCAGGGGCAGTGGCCGCAGGCCTCCCTAGGCAGCAGGGGGGTTCAGCAAGTGTGGCAACTTCTCTGCTACAAGTGACTGCAGCTCTTGTGATTCAGCTCTTTGTGAAATCACCCAAGGTGAACTCGGGAATAGAGACAGGAGCTTCGTTTGGCAATTCCACAGAGGCAGCTTTTATTGTCCAGCAGCCCCTGCGAAGGGAAGGTCAGGGAGCAAAGACTCCCTTCCCGAGGGGCAGGAACAGGGGCCTTTTATGGGAAAGGCAGGGGGTGGGGTAGAAACCAACTAGCCAACTGGGTACAGGCTATTACCATATAGAAACAAGCCATGCTGGGGGTGGTTCACTTTCTCGACATGACCCGAGGTTGCTTAGCTCTGGGGAGAGTCTTTTTGGCCTCAGGGCTCTCTCCTCCAAGGGAGTGCAGAGAGCTCTTGCACCAAGGGCTCACAGCCCTCCACATATTGATGAGAAAGACTTGGGGAAAGTAACTTAAATGCAACGAGAAAGGGGCTTTCTCTGGAAACAGTTGTGGTTGTAGCATTATACCTACCTCGTGGTCCAATTACCTTGTCAATGAGTGAAACACACTCTGAGAAAAAATAGTGGAGATGAATATACACAGCCAATGTCTGAAGATCAATATAGTCTTGGATCCATCTCAGATTTATTAGAAGTGTGGATAGCTCTATGGACGTAAAAGGAATTTGAGAGAAAGAGAGAGAGAGGGATGTGTCCATAGTTTTAAAACTGATAAGCAAATTTGATCCTCAATGCTTAACAAGAGACAATTCCAAATGAGTTAATTTTCTGAAAGTGCCAAGATGCCAAATGTTAAAGATTCGCTGTCTTTGGGGGATTTCTAACTGAACATTTCTTCATAATGGAGGAAGAACCAAAAATAGTCAATTTTTATGTCCTCGTAAAGTTCTTAGTCTCAGGAGCTTCCACATTATATATACTATGATGTCAAGAAATAAATGAGAACTATCAGCTGAGGGTAAAGCAAAACAGACCACAAGATCTCACAACAGGGCTGCGTATTTTTGCTGCACATGTAATGGTGATATGGAAAAGAGTAATCTAGTAACAGTTGCCACCCTCACTAAGGTATTCTATTCATATTCTGAGATAAATGGACATGAAAATGCTTCAGAGGCTGATGCTAATAATACAGTTCTGTTATGCTCTGCCTTTCACACTGTACATTGGTTTTTACATAGTTCAGCATAATGAAAGCTCCAACAAAACAGTATGTGTTGGCTGTCCAGTGTGAAAACACAGCTGACACTTTAGTCAGACGCCTTACAAAAGAAAAACAGCCCCAAAGGTTTAGCAAAAATCTCAGAAGATGTCGCTGCTAATTTACACAAAGCAAAACAGCAACAAAATGTCTTCCTCAGGGAAGATGTCCCAGCATTGTCCCAGGACAACAGCAGAGAATCTGTTGTCTTTGAAAAACAGATGCTATGCAGGGAAGATGAAAGACAATTGGGAAGGCTGACCAGACTGAAAGATTATGCAACCATACATTGCTGCAATATGGAAGTCAAATGCATTTACATTTTCTGGCTAATAAGGAAAGCCTTACAATAAACAGGAAAGTCATGGAAAGGGATAAGAAGCACCCTTTGCTTCCTTGGTAATTCTGTGCACTAAGCAGAGCAGACTGTTCCACTGTTTGCACTGAAAAAAGGACAGCAAGGGCAGTCCAGTCACAGAAGATTTTTGATTTGTGCAGGGTTGCAAAAATAATGGCAAGTCTGAAACTGAGCTGGAATTTGTGTGGCTTGAATTCATCTCTAGTTTCACTCAACAGGGATTGTGCCCTTCTCAGCATCGTTCAGTGGCTAAGCCTGCAGTGATTCCAAGTTGGTGTTATTTTCTTCTCCCTGTCATTTTAGGATTTTGCAACTGTGGTTCTGTTTTGTGCTAATGTTCATTAACCCCCCTCTTGGATAATATGAGTTCTCAAAAGGTGAAGCTTGTTACACATTTAGACAGATCCTAACTATTGATTAACACACTTGTGTACTCGAGGAAGTCTGTCGCATTGCAAGCATACTGCAGGCCGCATAATCTACTTGCTGACTGAGTGATCCCTCCATCCTCTGCCTTTGGTATTTACCAGACGTCATAATTTTCTGTTGAGGCAAGGCTGATGACTGCCTTTAAACCTGGAAGAGTGTAGGATCCCGCAAAAAAGGTAGCATGAAGAAACAGGAAAATTTGGTACATTTTTCGTCTCCAGCACTTAGGGTTTTCAGTTCAGCATAGATTAATACTGAGTCAAAACCTCTGCAGATCTGTCTCTTTCCAAACCAGCTCCTTGCCAGCATCTCCATTGAACTATTAAGCATTGGCTCTGTATTTCTTTCTGATCACTATCACGTTAGCTAGCAGAATTAAACATCCTTCTCTATTCAGTTTGAAAAATGATTTCTTCAAAACTGCCCCTGGAAAATTTTGCCTAAGACTGTCTTTCCTCTCTTGCCCTAGTAGGAAAATGTCCATCTTATGTTTGATTCTGCCACAAAATATACACAACTTCTTTTATCTGGATTAAAGTGAAGTTAGTTTACAGACAAAATAGCATCTTTCCATTCAGGTGAACTATAAATTTTGCTAAGTTTACCAAAGTTAAGCAACCAAAGTAACTGAGAGTAGTTACCAGTTTTTACCTGTAGTGCCTCTAATTTCTTGATTTCAAGGCTGTTTTGGAGACCTGGTCTTGATGGAGACTATGATGCACTTGCAGGGAACCCTATTTAACGTGAAGCCAAAGGACTATGGAAACTGTAACTGTGCACAGACAACACCTTGCCCAATACAATGCAAATGGCACCATTTTTTGGGCTGGTGTTGACTACTATGGTGTGTGTTTGAGCAGTTAGACCACAGCTGACCTCACTGAAATGTTAAGCTCAGTTTTCTCAAATTGATGCACAGGAAGGAGGTCACCTGAATCAAAAACAAATTTAAGTCAGTTCTGTCTGGTCAGTGTCCAGAACTGTGACAAGCACAAGGAACATGCATGTTCACTGAGACAGGCAGAATTTCTGGAGCTTTTTGCTGGCCAGCCTGGATACCTTTCTGGCTTAATGTGGCCTCAAAATGCGAGGCAAAATGTGGGCCTTGGGTTTCTGATGTCTGAATACAAGTGTTTCTCCTTAACATCATACAATACATGAAAGGAAGCATCAGGAAGGAAATATGCCCTGTAGCATCATTCTCAAGGGAAGGTATACTTCCACAAAACGAAAATAAATGAGTTGGTATTATGATAGTCTAATACTGTGGTGTTATGTACAACAGATGCATTTTTCTGCTAAGGGTTTAATCCCTTCAGGCCCATTAAGCAAGGGGAAAAGTTTAGAAGGGATGCTGTTAAAAGAAGACATTAATGCACCTTTAAAAGAAAGTAGTTGGAGCACAAATCCCGGGCGAAATACAGTACAAAATAGTGAATGAAATATTTATACTTTCCACTGAAGCTGAGTTTATGCACTTGAGGGAGAAGCCCTGATGAAATGGTCTTCCCCTTTGTTCTGTATCTATTTTTCCAATTGCTCAGACACAGCTGTTAGTTTCACAGTCACTCTGAGGTTGATTAGATTAGAAATCATAGGCCTGTCTGCTCGGCATGGCCGATGACACACAGGAAGTTTGGGAGGCATTCTAAGCATGTAGTTTGGGTAAAGGAGATTTCTTTTTGTGTGCTTCCAGACATAAATTGGTTCTTCAGGATTTAGTGTGATTGGATCAACCTTCCTGTCTTATTCTGAACAAAACAATTTAATACGTGATATAAAGCTTGTATGTGTTCATATGAAATCTCACTTAAGGACCAAATATGCTGCAAGGTTCACTGATTTATCCAAGGCCCATGACTCTCACATTTATATACCATTGCTTTTAATTTTATTTGTTCAACATGAAGCAAAACTGTGTAATAAAAAAGCTATGAAAGTTTTTAGGGGGACATTCTCCAAAACAGATGGAGGAAGAAAGTGCCTGGCTGGTGAGTGAATCGGACTTCGTGCCTTCTAGAACCCTTTCTTTCTCTTTGGACTTGAACACTGAGATTGCTTGTACAGGATCATTGTCCTTTTAAAGAAATTATTTATGTTTACTAGAAGAACATTTTATATTTTCATATACCTTCTAAAAGAAAAGAAAAACTCAAAAGCAATTTAGCACCTTGTATTCCGCAGAAGGGTTCTCATGTTTTCTCTACATGGCTCATTTCTTTCTAGAGGGTCTTTTCCAAATGCTGCCCTCCTATTCAGTCTCATTTATATTACCTACTGCCGTTCATCTACCTACATCCCTCAACACAACTACGTCAGTTGCCTAAGTCCAAAAAGTGAAGAAAAGGTGGTGATGTGTTGTTTGGTTTTGGTTTAATTTTTGGTTGGTTAGTTGGTTGGTGTTTTTGTTTATGTGTGGGTCTTTTCTTTTAATATTTTTTCCTTTTTTTGGGGGGGGGTTGGTTGAGGTTTTTTTTAAACTTTAATGGACTGTAATTTGTATAAATTTGTCATTGATATAAAGGGCAAAATGACCTTGTGATTGTCCTCTTGTGTTTCTGCTCCTGAACTTTTTTTAAGCTCACAGTTCCATGATCTGGTATAATGCCTTCATCTGCTTTTTCCATAGCTTTTCATTAAATACACAGATCTCCTGAGCATTCACATTAGCTTTTACATACAGAACATTAATACTCTTGGAACTGGGTGTTTTTTTGCTTAGAAATGGCCTTTGTTTTCAGGTTTTTGTATTTATTTCAATAAATATAAATTGATTTTTTAGAAGTTTAGATAAATCTGAAGGTGCAAAGCATATTTCAAAATCTCTGAAATTAGTAAGCCTCTAAACTAACTGTCCACAGATACTTTTACAAGAAGCAGCAGTAACAATCTTTGCACATGCTATTTCTCAAGTACAATCTAAGTATATAAGAATAAGCTGGAATGGAGATTAGAGAACATAATTTGCACAGAAAGTCTTAAAATTGTGGCCCTTGGGAGTGGTTTTGGGAAGGTGATTGGGGTCCACTGAATAACATTTTATTTGTAGGGTCAAATCAAGAGCATATGTAAGAGTGAAAACCATTCCTTGAGAACTGCCAGATCTGATCTTTCTCTGTTTTGCTGCATTAATGAGTAATCAATACATAAGGAAAGGAAATGTAGTAATTTCTCCTTGAAAAGATCTTCTACTCAGTATTTCAATAATATTTAATTCTTATGGAGCCTTTTGCTTCCTCAGAATATGTTAAAGATGTGGACTTATTCAATCCATCCCTGTTATCCTTATTCATCCATCCAGCATTTCACTGAGAGCGGCAGTTATACACGCCTATTTCTGTCCAGGAGGGAGGATAGGGTGGGTTGCTTAGGCTGCTTCATTAACTTTTTTGTGGACAGGAAAAAGGGGCACAGTTGGATCCCATTTTAGAACTAAGGATTTCCTGATTTTCAGTCTTCTGTTTACACAACTGCATTGTGCTGCTCTGACTTGCACTAAGTATTCCCTGGCTTAAGGGACCGAGGTGTGGTAGATGTAATCAAGATATCCAAGCTTGCCTATCTCCAGTAGGCACACTGGGCCTTTGTTAGCTGTTACCTTGTGCTTCCTGAAAATCATTTGGTGTTGTCCAAATGGATCTTCTACCTACTTGTTAATGTAGGACACTGGATTTTCCCCATAATTTTAAATCCAAATGCCGTGAAACACTGCACTTTGGTATTTCTTTTACTGTATTGAACTAAAAGGTGCTTTGAGACATTTGCCAGTGTTGTATTTTAAGGATAAGGTACCCTTTTTTTTTTTGTTTACTTCTTAGAATTTTTTCTTTTCTGATATTAAGGATGCTTTTTCAGGGTGGAACACAGGGAATTTATTGTGTAACACCTGTTAACAAAAGAGGAACTTGATTAATTTCCCACTCATGGTGCTGAGACTGTTCCCCTTTGTTGTCATTTTCTCAGGGTTATTACTCATTACCCTTATTCATTCTGCTTTGATAGAGGTAAATAGCTTTTAATTCCCCCTGCCCCCAAACCTTCTTTAAGTTTCCTTTGACAGCTTGTTGTGATTATGCCCCTCATTGAAGACACACTCATTATTCTCTGTTGCCCTGAACAAGATTATTTAAGGCTCATTTTGGATTTACTCTGTGCATGTATGTTGAATGTATTTCCCTGAAAAAACAGAAAATAGCAATATAAGGGCAGTGTGAGATGCTGGTAAATGTGTTACTGATCACAGCTTGTATAGTTGGAGGTATTTCAGTGAACATGAGCAATGTCCTTGTCATTACATGACAAAAAAAAAAAAAAAAGAGAGAAAAAAAATGCCAAAAGGATACAAGCAAGAAACTATCAAAGCTGTCTATACAACCTGTTATTGAATAATTGTTACATACAGTTTACTGTTGAGCTGTCACTGTACCCTCAGCTTTAATATAATATGAGCCAATATTAGGGGTGGTTTTGTGCTGTATCAGTAGTCTTCTTTTGGAAGGTATCTGATGGCATTACAAATGTTGTTCATAATGTTATAATATTACAATGTGACAATTAGTACATCCTCACTTTCTTAATTTCTTTTCCCCAGACATAACTTACTTGCCAGAATTAACAAGTTCTTGGGAGTGTCAGGATTCTTGATTTGCCGCAGGTCTTATTGTTACTCAACTTATTGTTGACATCTCAGTGCTGAGGCATTTAACAAATAGCTCAGGCCGTTCCTGAGAGTCACTGGTTCTTAATTTCATGTCTTCTTTCCTTTCCCTTCCAAAAGGATCCTGCTTGGTAAGGCTTCTGTTCCTAACTGCCTGGGCTGTTAATTCTTTGACAGATCAGACAGCGGGAGTAGTTCCAGAAATGTACCTTTGCCCTTAAATGAACTTGAATTCACTTGGGTAACTGCAATACACGATGACTCCCATCCAGGAAAAAAACTATAAAAACCCCCTGTAACTATCAAGCTATCACAGTAGTTATGCACTTGCTTTTATGGATTATATGTAAGTGATCACGTTTGAATTATCAGCTCTTGTAGAAGCTGCAGTCACAGGTGTTCTAGCTGCATTGCACCTCGATGCTTTTTATGTGGAGACAGTAGGTCTCTTTCGCTTGTGTCCTTGATTTTGTCTTATTGCCTGCTCCTTTTTATTTTAGAAACTGTGGTTTTTTTGATATTCTAACAATCTTAGACTATTTTGTAGTAGTCTGATTCATTAAGGTATTGGCATTTCTAGTTATTTGAAAACAGTAACATGATGCAAGGAATGGTACAGAGATTTAAGAGAAACAGTAGTTACTTTACAAATTAATAATGAACACTAGTTCCTGGCTTATCAAGAGTATCTTCAGTTATACTTTCATATTATTAAACTCCTTGGTTTATGGTAAATGTATTCCTGATGGGGTGAATTTTCAAACATGGATTCTGTTTTGCCTGTAAATAATCCATAGATAAATGACTGCATGTGCATAGCTTTTTAACTGGATATATTAGGTTAAATTAAAAAAAATAATAATAAAAAGAGGTTTCTGTAATGACCTATCCCAAGTAAAGCATGTTTACCTTGGAAAGCAGGTAGTTTTACTTTTTTGCAAAATCATAGGCAGTAGGTACAGATGATAGATATAGCCTTAAAAACTTTACTGTTATAATTTACTTTTTCCTCATACCTTATGCTTCATCTAAGCCACAGAGGGTCAACAGCTGCAAAGATTTGTGTTGGAGGTGATCATTCTTGTTGAAAAGGAAGTGGCTGAATAAGGATCCACAAACAAAACTGGGAGCACTATGGTGTTGTAACCTTGACACAGTTTGCGTTTGCTGGCTAGTCCCAGGGTCCGTGGTCTATTGCACCTGCTGCCCACCTGATGCAGACCTGCTGTGAGCAGCAGTTTTTTACCTGGCCTTTCTGGATGTCTGTAACAGAGGCTGCCAGAGCACCAAAAAACCCCCTGAAGCAGTAAAGGAGTACCTTGCATGACAAATGGCGAAATATCATGCTGGTTAGCAGATTTGGCAGAACTGCCTTTGCTCTAGGACCACCCTTCTTGTAGAAATTTACTTGTGAATTGTATATCTATGCATATTGTGTGTGTGGAGATGTGTAACTTCCAGATGTACATATGAGTCTGTGATTTACAGTGGGATCTATGTGAATAATCACAACTGTTGTGCACACAAACAGATTTTTACAGGATGTTTCCAAGAATTTTGAACAAAAAGGACACAGAGCCAGTACATATTTCAAAGATATCATCATCTATATATGTGTCTCTCCTTGCTTCCTACAGTTTGAGTTCCTATAAATAGGAACAATCCCAGTCTGAGAAAGAAAATGAGAAGTAGCACAAATAATATGGACTCTTTTATAATCATAATGGTATGCATGTGCCAAATTTAAATGTGCACACAGATGCCACTGAAATAGAGATGGCTCCAAACCAGTCTCATGCCTTTAGCCTGGAAAACACTTTTTCATTTCCCAAGAGAATATGAAATCCCTCACTATGAGATTGTACCTTAAAAATTATTTCAAGTGATTATATTTATAGGCTGTTTATGAGACTCATTACTATGTACATGAGCACATAAATGAAATTAGCCTCACAAGAGGCATTTATGCAAGGACACACAGGATGTCTGCAGCAGAGCCAGGAACCAGAAGATATCTTCCAAGTTTAGTCCAGTATCTTAACCACAGTGCTATTTTTGCCTGCTTGTGTCCTGCCATACTCCGAAATCTTCACGCGGAGACCTCTGCTCTGTCTTTCCAAAGAAGATCATGTGTGGCTTGTGTGTTCCTCTCCATCATATCAAGATATCTCAACAAGAATATGCACTTGTGTCTTCAGTCAAGATCACTACTTCTAAATGACTGAAGGAAGTAGAAAAAGAAAACACAAGGCATACATAAAGTAAGATACTACAGATCTTTTCAAAAAGAATATGTCATGCTTCTGCTGTAAAGAAATATCCTATTCAGAGAAATCCATTACCCAATTTAGTATGGAGGGGATAATCTACTGTGGATGTTAATCCTTTGGAGTCTATTTTAGCTCTCTATTTCATTAAAATTATTGCTTCATTCTCTGATAATTTTACAATTCAGTATCATTAATTTTATATATAGAAAAGGGTTGATGGAACTACTTATTGTTAAGATTTCCCACCCTTTCCCATTAGGAATCTTTCTTTTCAGTTGCTGTAAGAGTAGGATTAAGTTTATCGAGCAAGAAGATTGAGATTAGCATGCAGGTCTGGGGCTTGGAGCAGTACTTGCCTGCCAAGATCTCTCTGCTGCCAGGATATCCATGAGGCTTGCTGCTGGCAGTTTGGTGATGCTGATCCCATATGGGAGGACGGGAAGGTCGTGTTGCTACTGGTCACTCTGTGGCTGATGACTGGCAGAAGCTTGAGCAGAACTATGCCATATGATACACAGTATTCTGAAAATGTATGTCCTTCCTTAAAATGTGCACTAAAACCCAGCGCTGACTTTTTGGTTAATTTTGTATGTGCCTTGGTTGCCTACCTGTTAAGTGGAGATGAACATAGTTCTCTGTCTCCTCAGGTGTTAGGAAGGTAAATTTACATGTGTTACAAAGCACACTGTCACTATAGTGAAAAGAAACCTGCTTGAGAGTCTATGCAAACATTAATAATTCTGTCTTCAGAGTAGAGTTTGAATGCTGTACAGGAAATATGGTATGGCATTGAAAAGCGATGAGAAAATAAAATATGAAATATTTTGTCATATGGATTAGCAGTGTCCATTCAACACTGAGAACAAGGCAAGGCGCCTCCCATTAGAATTAGATGCCATTCTGCAGATTTTATTCTAATGAAGAGACTCAAAGATGTAGTTAAGCTGGAGTAAGGAGTCTTAATTCCAGTGCTCCAAGGGAATTTTAGCTGTTCACTTTGGCAACTTGGTCTTTTAACATACTTCTGTTGTGTTATATAAAGTGACTAAGGTGGAAATTTAGAGGCTCCATCAGCCTAATGTAGAAATCCTAGTATCATATTCCAGAAATCCCAGGCTTGGCATGACACTTCTTCCCCAGCCAAAAGGCGCTGGTATTCATGCTGGCAGACGTGCAACAACCACCAGCTCTAAGGAGGAGGCCAGAGTTGGGGACTGAGCACTGAAGGTATTCCAGAGCTGCATACAAGCAGAGCCACAGGCGCTGTAGGGCTCCTAGGGGAGCTGGAGTGAGCGGCAGGGTATGCAGCTTGCAAAGTTCGCTGCTGGAAGTGGGTTTTAATAGCTGGTTCAGGAAAGGATTGTGATGTTTAAGAGGGAGTTCTGCTGAACTGCGTCCAACTGCTTCCAGACAGTCCTGTGGGAGCAAAGTGTGCCATGGCACCCTGTCATCTACCAGCCTGCTTGGATCATGGGTTACATGTGTGTAAGTGTTTGTATATAGGGAGCCATCCATCATTTCAGTTCAGAGATGGTCTTTTTCAATGCAGCATGTTGGAATTTAGAGTATCTGTTTTCATTCATCCTTGTAGGAGTTACACAACTAAGTATCCATACATCACCTGATTTTTTGTTCTTTTTTTTGTCTTGCTGGTTAGTGCTGTTACAAGACTAGTTCTTGAATTAGGCGTTACTGTGTTTCCTACATGCAAGGAGGCAGCAACTGAATTATTGCATAAAATAGATATATAAATATGGTGATGTTCATATGCTGCTCTTTGTGAAGCTGAAGAACAAGTGAATGACTTGCTGTGATATGCTGAGAGCATGGGATCCGTCACCTTCCTCTTATAGCCAAGAACTTAATAATAGAAGAGACCAATTCAGAGAAGCATGCTGAGAGGGTCTTTCATTTGCTCTATCATTCTTCACTACTGTTTCCTCCTACTTGATCTCTCACTTTACACCTAAGATATGTTTCTCTTGCTGTTTGAAGAGTGCTGACTAGAGATTGACTCTTATCTAATATTATTTAGTGTTAACTCCCCTTTTCCACTCAGACTGCAATGACTGCTTCAGGGTCATGTGGCCGTAAATGAGAATGTGTGCTCCACAGGTAGTCAGCTCACTGAGCTGGCCCCCCAAAGTGTCTGCTCTTCACTATAATCAGTGTTTTTTCCTTTTATTGCAAACAGAAATCTCAGCTGCCAAGAGAACCACCTGTATATAAGCATGCACGTAGTGTAGCAGTGGTTGCTATATGGTACACATTAGGATTCCAGTCTGAATGATGCAGATGTTCAGGGACTTGCAGTGGCTTTAAGGTGACCCAGAGTTGCTTGAGTGACAAGGAGTTGGGACAGTCCTATGGGGCATTTATTATTATTGTTACAGTACTTTGGAAACAAGAGCTAAGAGCTTGCTAAAAGCTGACATTTGCAGCTAAAATATGTAATGCCTGAAGAAATGCAAAAGCAGCCCTTATTAATATTGGCTTTTTCTAGCAGTAAACTTGAAATATGATGATAGTCTGTAAGCATGCAATGCCTCTTTCCAATTAAAAAATGTGCCTAGTACCATGTCTGAGCAGGAGTCCAGCAGTGAAGGACAGCACATAAAACTAAGGTAAATCGGTACAGTGTCAGATGGAAGGGAATGAAGAAAATGGTTGATGCCATGCTCTTGGCCACAACCCTAACTGAAATAAAGCAAAATACTTAATTGTGTCCTGAAACCTTGTTAACTTGGCTTCCACTGTTAGACCAATGGACGAAGCAAACTGCAGAATCAGAAAATTTTTACAATACTGTCATAAAAACAGAGGCTTTAAAAAAGAAGAACCAAGCCCAAGAGTTTGTAGCATGGTCCCAGCTGTTGAGATAGGAATTATGAATGTGCAGAGAGGCAACAACAAAATGCATCCCTCACTATCTCCTGGCTGTTGCTCAGTGAGATAATCACTTGCCTCTTCTCATACTCAGTATAAAAATTTATTTGAAAGGTATCAAGGAAATATGAAGACTGCAGATGGTGTCTAGAGATTGTTACATATCATAACACAGGCAAAAACAATGCTAAGAAAGCATTAAGGTTGCAAAGTCAAGTGTTCAAGAGGTATAAAATTACAGTGTAATGGTTGTCTCTGCAGTTGTAACAGGCTTCTCTGTGAACACTCGTTATCTTTTTAATATTCATTATAATTATCCCATTACTCATTAACCTCAAATGTGAGATCATATGGAATTTTCCCACTTGTTCTTTTAATTTAATTTACGTGTGAAAAAGGTTTCAGCTTTAAAAAATAAAGGAACCTGAAAATGGCATAAACTATCCCATGGCATATTGACAAATGGATTGTCAGCAAGGCTGAAATCTTTCTATTTATCACAGAGACTTGGAGAGTCTGGCAGCATTACATTTTAATAGTCTGTGTGGACCAGTGCTGAAGAGGGTGGATCACTTTGCTGCTGGGTGTAGATGATTTTTGTTGAACAAACAGAGGGAGTGGTTCAATGTCAGGAATTTGGGGGTTGCAAGCCAGGATGAAGAGGTGAAAAGGGCTGCCCTCTTTTTTCCCTTGTATGTCTCCGTGCCCTTCCTGTTCTCACCCATTTTGGCTCCTCTCATGTCCTGCCTAGCCCTCCAAATCAATTTGGCTCATCTTAACTACCTGGTTGCCATCACTGCTGCTTTTTCATTCTTAATTTTAGTCAATTCTTAATCTCAGGTCCCATTTTCCACAGGTATTTCTAGATCCCTGTTTCATTCTTCTCCACTTCAGACTGTAACACTTATTCACCCCAGGGTTCTTTTACAACACCGGTGCCTTGATGTATTGTCTTCACCCCCCGTAACCAAGGCACATCCCTCTTTTACTCCTCAGTCCTCCTTTTGTATTCCCTCCTCCACACCTCCTCATCTCAGTGAGTGATGGGCAACACACCCCAACAGCCCAGCAGTATCATAATTGCAGAGATAATGCAATACCTACAGTACTGCTGGAGTTTTGTGCCAGCATCTCCTGCTATGCTTGTTATCCCTGCCTCTTGCTCTGTACAGCTCCTGGGAGGAAAGTGCCATTCTGTCTGCAGAGGTCTGTGGAAGCTGGGAGGGAAGCAGGTATAGGGACTTCAGGGAGATATGTGCTGAGGATGCAGGGACTGTGAGTTTTCAAGTGTTCCTCATGTGGCCAGACCTGGAAAGTTTTCACAAGAAAGGTAGAAGGTACATCCCATTGAGTCACCCATTTGGCCAAATTTCTGGTTCCTCTTCCACATGTTGTAAGGAACCTTGCTGTCCTTCAGGCTCCTTCCAACCACTATCCAAGGAGAAGAAGCTGGATGAGCTTGGCCATTTTGGCCTGCATTTGGCACCACTTTATTCCAACACAGGTAAAAAAATTGTATCTTTCTTGAGAAACAGGAAAAGAAAAAATGGCTTGACTGAAATTTCTCACCATGAATTTGAAGGGAGGATGTGATCTGCAGGATGGAAATATTCAGCTGCAGTTCTAGAGATCTGACAAACCAGTGATTCACTCCAATGAATGTCTGAGACCATGGGAAATGTCAAGCCCCCATAGTGAAGAACACTACCGGCCCTTCTCATAAAACAGTCAAATAATTGACTAGCACAAAGAAATAGCTATTGCTAAAATACAATTGTCCTAATTAAATGAATAAAGTTTTTGTTGTTTTTTTTTTCTCCTACAAGGTCTTCACAGTACAAAAGCATCTACCTTTACTTGGTGGGAATGTACCAAATAGCCAAAGTGCAAATTATCTTCAAGCTGAATTTATGTCAGTATTTAATGGTATCAAAAGATTAATATTTAACTCCTCCTCACTTTCAGTTATTTCTAATTAGTTATTTCTACTCTTCAGTTATTTCTTCTTCTAATTCTTACCCTGCTGTATGTGAGGTGAGAATTCTTTAGGAAAGACTGCTCTTAAGGTTTTAAGCTGATACATATTTTGCTGACATAGGATCCTGAGAAGACAAGCATGTTGATATCAGGGGTGTACAACCTGCAATTGTAAGGAGAAGGGAACCTGTGTACATCTGTACTTAGCAGAAATGTCTTTAAAGCCCTTTATTGAAAAGAAGTCAGTAAGAGGTGAGATTGATTGGATCCTCAGTTTATGAGACCCAATTCTTCCTCTGTTAATGAACTTAATATTCTCACCTTCTACTTTATTTTAACTCGAGTCCACAAACCCTGCCGAGGCACCTTAGCTGACATGAATTTAGATGTTTATGGCACATCTGTGCTCTCTCTTCCCATCTAGTAGGATGGATTTCCAAGTTAAAAAAGAATAGCACAGTGGTATCTTTTTTCCCCCGTGAATATTTTTGTTCTACATTCAAAGAACTGCAACATAAGTAAGAAAGTGGAGCCTAAAGCATCTGTGGCTGAGGAATGGGGGCAACAGAAAAAAATAATGGAGAGAAAAATTGAGAAAAAGAAAGTGCTTGTGCTGGCAAGACAGGCAGTTAGGCAGGGACAGAAATAAAGAGGAAACAAAACAGATGAAGGATTACAGAGTAAAAACTATTTGGGAATAGGATGTTGGGAGCGGTAAATAGGATAGAACAATAGGGAAGAGTATTTGCTGAATGTGAATAGAAATCACTATAAAGTTTCCACCATCTCCTAATAAAAATACAGTAGCCTTGAGTCCTTGTGCTTTATTAAAAACTCCAGCTGGAATACATAAAAGAAGGCAGGCAAATTATTCTCAACCCAGATAACTTTCATATGAAGGAGAATGTAGAGATTTGATGAGATTTTTTGAAGGCAAAAAATATTTGATGAACAAGACTGAAGAAAAGATGCACCAAGGAGGGGAGGAAGGAAAAGAAAAAAGAAATGGTAGAGGGAAAAACAGAGGGAAGATTTGCTCTATAATTAGCATTTGTCTGTTTGCAGGAAATGGAATGATCTCTTACCAAAGACTTTTTTCTGGTACAGGAAAACATCAGTCCTAACCCTGTTTTTGTTACATGTCAGGTATTACCCTCCCTTTTGCTCTGGCAAGTGTACAAATGCAGGATTAGGAGGTTAAGCATTTCTACAGTGTGCTCTGTTCAGAATGGGCTTGGTACTGTTTAGTGACAATGAGTTATACTGCAGCTGACAAAATATCAGGTTTCCTGAACCAAATATATTCAGTTCAATACGTTTTCTTTGGTTATGACTGGACAGTAATCTAGTGTGACATAAGGTTGATTTTGCACGGCAGGCTGCATTGGTTCTGTGGTAAATGGAAGCTGCCCATTACAAAAAATGCCATTATTCCTGTAAAAGAGTGAACTGATTTGAAAAATGGAGAATTGGTTCAAGTCTGCAGCTTACCTGCACCTGAAACTTTTTACCCAACTCCCAGTACTGTACTTCTCCATTTGCTATGCATTCTCTCCCTATCTTGGTGAGACAGAATTTGAGAGCCGGAAATTCCCCCTCTGTTGGGAATCGTTACACACAATCTTTTGATTCCCATATTTAGTGGACACTTATAATTTTTCTTGTAATGCTTTCAGGGAAGCTTTACATGTTGATAAGAAGGCACTAGCAGTCCTAGTTACGTGATTTTCTGTGCTTTCCACTTCAGTTCCCGGTTGTGTTTAGGTGAGAAGGAGAAGAATACCATTTTGTTATGGGTGAAGATTACCGTTCCTCCCAACCTGTGATTTTTCTTATTATTATAAAATACTCTGGACTAAATAGACTCTGAATTACTGTAGGGCTTACTGGCACAAGCTAAAGTGCAGATTGCTTTTCCCAGTCATGAATTTCAGTTAAAAACAAACAACTGATGAACACATTTCCCTTGAGACTGATTTAAATAGGGGTATTTCATTTGTATATTTCCTAAATAATATTTTCCTGCATGTGTAGAGATAAAAGAGAGTTTTTGCTTAAGATATTTTTGAAAACATCCTAGAGACTTTTTTAGACTATGATTTTTTCCTTTTTCAGGGGGACCAAGTAGAAAAATATTTATTGCAGTGGGTCAAGGCAGAATTTTTATGGGAAAATTAAAACAAAAAATCAAATTTGAACTAAACTGAAAAAATAAGGTAATGTTTGAGTATTTCATCAAAATCGTAACATTTCCAGCAGTTTGTAATGAAAATTATTTTTTGCAAACACTTTTGCATGTAGTTTTGGATGAAATTGCAAGGGTAGTGCCATAATTGTACCATGTTTTAGAAGGGGGTCTATCAGGAGATGAAATAGAAATGATTAGTAAAGGCTCCTTCAGGTCTTATTTACAGCCAGCATTAGATAAAGTGTTATTTAGTGGGCAAATAAGCCTGGCAAATATGAAAGAGTCAAGAAGAAATGTGTCTTGGCATGCTGGGGAGGATATAAGTATGGAGAAAGCAGAATCTATTATATTTGATAGTGATGGAATGTCACCTGAAATGACCCTCCATTCTTGCCTACTGTAACTTTTTCCACGGAAAAAAAAAGGCCACAGCCTGTGAATTCTCTAATCGCAGGCCGTCTGGATGGTGGAACAACAAACCGTTTACATACATTATTACAGATTTCTGCTGTGTTGTTTTGGTGCCCCACCAAAATTGAGGTTCCCCTGTGGTACTGTAAAAACATAGAGACTGTTCTCATCATAAAGAGTTCCAGTTGACACTCATGAGACATAGACAGACGGGAGGGAGCAGACGAAGTAGTTTGTCCAAGGTCATGGCGTAGGTCAGCGGCAGCACTAGCAGGAAAACAGGACCGAGAAGTATGGGTTTGTGTAAATAGGGGCATTTACCAGCATAATCTCTTCTGGGGAAGAATGCCCATACGAGGCATTATGTGGGTATAACTCTAGCTGCTGAGGATGCTGGTGTAATTACATTAGTAAACTTTCCCAGGCAGATGAGCCCCTGCTCATGGACTTTAAGCACAAAACCCTGTTGCAAGGAGACCTTCTGCCAAAGAGTGTTGCTGGAAATCTAACAAGAGGAAGGAAAGAAAAAAACAAAACAAAACAGCCCTCACTTCAATTAGAGGAAAAGATAATTCCTTTCAAGTTGAGAGGCTCGACTCCTGCTGGCCTTTGTTCTTAAGATTACCCTTGCTGTAATTTCACAGAGTAACTTGAATAATGCCAGTTTGTTCCGTGATTACCCTCAGCTGGAGCACAAAATTAATATCTCACTAAGTAATTCAGTACATGATGGGTGAACATTTAGTCAAACATGCCCCAAAAAGCTGGGATTTTCCATGTTTGCTGGAACTCTTTCAGTGACAATTTGTATATGTTTATGTGTTCGTATATGTTTATGAGCCTCAGTAAACAGGCAGCATATTTACGTCTCCCCATTACCTTCAGAAATAAACTTCCTGCAGGGAAAAAATCTCGTGTTCCCTGATTACAATCTAATTTTAAGTAAACAAGGGGGGGGGAAAGTGACTAGTAAGCAGGACTTTGGAGAGAGGAAGGTGGGAGGTGAAGAATTTTCTCCCTCTGGAATCATATCACATTTAATGCTGGTAGTATTAAGTTAATGTGCTGCAAGAGAGAAATGGCCTTGGCTAGTCCTCTTAGTGTTTGGGGGTTTGTTTGCCTTTTTTATCCTGAGAGTTTAGGCTCAAGACCAGGTGCAATATTTACTAACTTGTGATGTGGAGTTGCTGTGGAAAATGCTACCTTTGAAACGTGCGTCTTCTAACCTGTGTGCAATCCTGGCATTTTCTGAAAGCCCTAAACTATTGATGTGTGATCCTCTGATACGCTACAGCCAATGTTTCTCTCCCATTTCCTGACATTGCATCTCACTGCCATTGCACTGCTTTCTCTTCACATGAACTCCTTCCAGAACTGAAAGAAAGTACCAATCTTTTCCCCATTTTTCTTATCTGCTGTGGCTTTTACCATGCAATGAGGGTTTGTGAGGTGAGAGGAACCCTGCATTTTTTGTCACAGTTGGGGCATTACCATTGACTGGTCATGTTACTTAATCCTCTTCCACACTTCAGGATGAATTCACTCTCGCAAAGTGTTCAGAGATGTGTAGGAAACAGACTGTAGACAAAAGACAAAAGCATTATTTACTTTGGTTGTATCCATTAACATCTGCAGAAGGAGTACATCAGTGTGTAATTTCAGTCTGTCTGTACAACTGACTGCTAGTTTCATAGGCTTGTGTTTGTAAGAGATCATGTCAGGTGGAAAACAGAAAGAATTTAGTGAATGTTCATTGTTGTTCACTTTTCATCTAAAATTTTTCACTCTGCTGTCCAAAGATTTCCTTTAGGATTGGGTGTTTAGGTAGAAGTAGACTAATGGAAACCCCTGAGCCATAATGTAAAGACACAAGATGATAAAGTGAAAAATAATGAGGTATGATGATAGGTGGCAATCCTTTGCTGTTGTCCAAAATCTTATCCATTAACTCTTTCAGATCCACTTTAGGCCATCTGTAGCTCTGCCTAATTCTAGACTTTGTGGTGTTGTGATGGTTAGTACTGAAGCTTGGAGAGCAAACCTGCTGGGTTTTTTCATGCAGGCAGGGAAGGGTGGGGGGGGGGGGGGGTGTGTGTGAGGGTAAAGCCACCTCCAATGGTGTTTGGTCTCTTATGAAAGGAGGGCACCTGAAAACGGTAGCATCCTCCAACTCAGAGAGGTTCTGTCAATCCCAGACACTTAATGCTGTCCTTGTTAAGTGTTCTGATCCCCTGTGTCTTTCCACCCGCACTTTCTCTGTGGCTATCACATGCTTTACTGATGGCTGCACCAGGATATGTCACTTCTTAGAAACTCAGTTAGCTCTCCTTAGGTAAATCAGGTTGATAAATGATCCATTAAATAGTAAAATTCTGTGTTCATCAATATAGTTTTAAGGTAGCTGGACTGAAGGAGCTGACAGATCTAAAAATAAAATCAGTGCCCTTCTTGTAATCCATTGTAAACAAGCTGTCAAGCATCACTATGGTCTCCTTTGTAATAGCTTTAATGAGTAAAAAGAGAGAATAAAAGTAGAGAGACAGGGTAAAAAATGTAAGCCAAATATAATTGTTCTTTTTTTTTTTTGTTTAACCTATTATATTGCTTTAGGTGGTGGTATCTCTATTTCTCTAGTCCTGACTTAGAAAATTTTGACATAATTTTGTCAGAAGTTGAATGTTCTAGAATACATATTGCTGCTTTTCAAGAGCAAGGAGCTAGAAAATGTTTGAATTGCTCCCTGATTCTGATACCTATGACTTTAGAATGTTTTAATAGGATAGGTAAAAGGCTTTAAAAAAAAAAAAAAAAGTGTGAGTAGAATTGTATTTTATCAAATAAAAGCTCCCGGATTTTCTACTAGGTATCTGCTTCTTTATTTTAACTCAGTTTTTGTGAATGAAGAAATCTGCATTCTATGAAAGGTAAAAATACATCCAAACATATGTGATTTTTCTATACTTTAGGCTGCCAGGAGAATGAGTCTCTCTTTTTTTTTGCCTTCTGTCGGTTAACTCCAGGTTTCTTATCCACAGCTTTGGTTGTCACTGGGTTAAATATCCTTTCGTGCCTTTGAATGTACTTGGCTGTCAAGTTTACAGATGATGTGTTCACATTTATTTAATTTCATTTCTAAACTTCTCATTGAAAAGATCTTTACTACTCACCTGGCTTGTGAATCTGCCCTCAGGTCAGTGACACCAGTGGCAGCAGTGTCTTTGCAGATGCACTGGGACCTGACTCACTCCCTGGGTTCCTGAGGCTGGGACTGGCTGGGGCTTGATAATGAGCCCTCCCACAGGAAGAAAAAACAGTTGTGAAGTTTGCTCACTGTTGCTCACTGGGATCGAACAGCTTGTCTTTTCTTTTGAGGAACATTTATACTTAACACTCGGTAGGCAAACTGCTATTTCAGTTTGCAAGTGGATTCAGTTATTCAAATGCACAGGCCAGAAAATGAAGGGGATTCTATTTAAACAGTGTGCTCCCAAGTCACAGATGATCTTTTTGATGTCTGTATTTTGCAAATGGAAATTTTCCATTTTCCAGCACTAGCATTTGTTCAGAGGCTGTATGCTATCTAAATCTGCTTTTGTGGCTGTTCATTTGCATTTTTGCTATCCTATATTGCCTCCTGTCTTCTCCCCTTGGCCCCCCACTCTTTTATATTGAATTCCTATTTTTGCTGCCTCCACTCTGTCTTGCATCTCTGAAGGCTCAATCATGCGAGATGCTGAGCACTCAGAGCAAACAGCAGAGGCTGCTCAGCACCTGGTCGGGATTACAGGTGAAAAGGGAAACCCAAAGCATCTGCATATTGAAGACTTTTGCTGAGAGACAGCTGGAGAAAGGTGGAGCTGTTACCCACTCAGATAATAGTCCGACTTCTCCTGAAGCTTTCCACCTTTTCTTAGTTGCTAGAACTGCTGGAGCTACTAACCAGTGCATCTGATGAGGAAGTGTGTGGAAATCTTGGGTTGAAATGTTATGGCATGGTTTGAAATGCTCACAGTAGTCAGATGATATAGCCAAAACAGCCCTTCCTGGATTTAAGATAATGACCATGGAAAACCTTGTATGTTCATGTAGATTTCTTTGTCAGAATGCACAGTTTTCTAACTTCCTTTAGTATTTATCTTTGTATTTCACCCTGCACACATAGGTTCTTTCTTCTCCCAAATCTGGTTACATCCACTTCTACAAGCAAACCGCTTAGCAAGAAAAACTGCGTTAATATCCTGAGGGAAAATTGAGAAGGTGAGGAGAGAAGCACAACAACTTAATTCTGGCAGTTGAAAGAACAATCTGAAAGTTGTCTCGGCTCAAAGTATCACGTACCGTCAAGTAATCACTATTCACTTCTGGAGATCCCAACCCTCAAACAGTCTATTTCACCCTCAGGGAAAGCCGGGCAGGGGGAGGGGGGAGAAGAAAGCGTAAGCAAGAGTATCACTGGAGTATCCTGCACTACAACGAGAGGCAGCATATTTAAAGCTGAGCAGTGATACAAACCGTGGGGCTGGGAGGCGGGGATTTCAGGCTTCTTCTCCCATTCCTATCTTTTTTCTAAATTCACTTCTCAGAAGAGAAGATGAATGAAAAAGAGGGACCCTCAGAAGAGGGACCACATGGTCCTGGTCGGCTTGGAATTCTTTAGGGAATGAAAATACTCAATAGTTTACCCAACCAGGCTTTTCTTCAGAATCTGTTGGAAGCTTGGGAGATGGTAGTGCCCCACAGGGCTCATCCGGGTGTGCAAGAACCCACTGAATGCCTGTACTGCGCTCTGGGAACAGAGCACTCGTTTAGCAGAAGTTTTCTCCTGCAACAGGAGGCAAATAGCTTGTGCAAGCATGGCATGGTGCTCCCACTGTATGGCAGAGGGCTGATAACTAAGTACCACTGATTATTAATGCCTGGTGATGAAAGCGCAGTGTATAGGCAGTGTGTAGTGTATATTTTGAGCGTGTATATGGCTTCGCGCACTGCCTTTTTCCTTCAGCTGCTTTCCTTCGCTCATGGACTAACTGGCTATGGGGCAGTTATGGAGATCCATACCAAAACCCTCTGCTTATGAGAACAGCAAACTGCCAGTGTAAAGCGTGATATTTCCATGTTCCTGTCATGTGCAAGCACGTGCCCACAAACCAAAACACAGCTGGCAAGTCTAATTTTAGCTCTACCAGCCTTGAGAAGTGTCCCTTTAAAGAAATTCTTTTTATAATTCTTTTTTTTTTTTTTTTTTTTTTTTTGGAAGCAATTTGGTTGATAATACAGCAGCTGACAATCGCGCTGCAATACTATGGATGATTTAAATAAAAACAAAAAGACACTGCTGTCCCACATTCTTTTTCCCCAGAAATTTATAAATAGGCAAAACCACTGTAGAAAGGCCCAGGAATCTGATGACATGTTAAAGAAATAAGTTATTTTAAAAAAGGAGAAACGCTAGGATTTGTGTACAAGAGGAAACATTTTGTTATTCACGCACTGTTTTTTCCTGATGATTTATAGCCCTGTTGTAAGACAGACTCTTCCTTCGACTCTTTCGGAAGGTAAATATTTGGGATCGCGGTGCTGACACAGGTCCTGCACGCCTGGGATCTGTGGCAGGTGTGGGGCTCTCGGCCGGACGCGGGGGCCACACCTGGCCCTCACCTGGGCCCGGGCGGCGGCGGCAGCTGCTGCGTGCGGGGGAGTCCGGCCGGGGGAAACGCAGCCGCGGGGAACTTTTGTGGCACCGTGGTATTTTCACACGTCTGGGGGAAGGCACCCGCACGTCAGGCCGGCCGAATTTCCTCTTTACCCTCTTCCTCCATTTTGTTCCAACTTTAAATAAACCAAGTCTTATATAAGCGGTCTAACAAAGTATGTATTTAATATGTCTGGCCCGGGGTCGCCTCTCCGCGAAGTGCCGGATGATGGTGCGGAGTAGTTTTCTGAACGGGCAGGACGACAAGGACTTCCCTGCTCGGCGACCAGGCTCCGTGACCTTCCCCCGCCCGTTTGTTAAAAAAATATATACATATATATATTTAAATTAAAATCATAAATACAAGACAGCGTTTTTGGGCTGGTCTCTCTCCTCCCCCGGCCGGCGGTGTTAGGATTTCCCGAGTCCCACGGCCGCTTTCCGGAGCTGCCCCGGTCCGGCGCGGGCGCGGAGCGGGCGGGGGCGCGGAGGCGGCCGCGCGGCCTGCGCCGACCTCCCGGGGGAGCGGCGCGCCGAGGTCCCTCCCACCGGCGGCGCGGCGCGGAGGGGGTTTGAATGAAAGACAGGACGAGCCCGGAGCACCATGTCACTCCGTGAGGGAGGCAGCGGCAACTAGACTGGGGAAGGCTCTTCCCTCCCCCCCTTTTTTTTTTATTTTCTTTTTTTTTTCTTTATTTTTCTTTTCTTTATTTTTCTTTTCTTTTTTTTTTTTTTTTTTTTTTTTTTAATTTGGTTAGAAGGGGGGTGGGTGGGGAAGCGAGAGGGGAGGGCTCGAGAGCGGGGCGAGCCGAGGAGAGGACGAGGAGAGCGAGCGAGCGAGCGGCTCTGCGGAGATTTGGAGTTGCACTGTTCTTCCCGGCTCCTCTCGCAGGACGGTTCCCTCCCGAGCCGGGCAGTGGGCACCGCCGGAGGCACGCTGCTGCCAGCGGGGGAGGCGGGCTGCTCCGCCGCGGGCACCCGGGCACGGGGCTTCCACCCACCCACGCACACACCACACACCCGCACACACCCCTTCGCGCTCACACACACACAGACACACACACACGTATATGTTCGTGCGGGCGCGTTTTTGGCTGCGCTGGAAGTAGCGCGCGGTAGACGGCGAGGAAGTCTCGGCAGCCTTCTCTGTCGCCCGCGCTGTCAGGAATAGCGGGCGTGAGAGGAAGAAAGGCCCTGGGGGCACTACACCCTGCCAACGAGTTCCCCGCACCAGCCAGAAGGACTCCAGCTACATGGGCAAACGCCTGGACCAGCAGCCAATGTACCCCCAGTACACCTACTACTACCCCCACTATCTCCAAACCAAGGTAAGGGCTGGCGGGGCCGGGCGCCTGGCGGGGGATGGAGAGCGGAGCGGCGCGAACTGCGGGCTCGCCTCTTCTCTTTGGCGATTTTTTCTGTCTCTTCCTCGGGTTTGGTGTTACACAGAGCCGAGCTGGTAGGCAGAAAGCAGGCGTGAGAGAGGCAGGAAGGTTACTGTCTGCCCTCCCCTTTATTTCTTTATTTCTTTTAATTTATTTTTTTTTCCCAAGGGCTGCTGGCGTCGGCTAATTCCTTTTATTGTTTGGGGAGAACAGTGCGGTTAACGCTATCGTAACAGCGGGCAGGTAGTGTGTTATGGCATGGGATAAAGATTGCTCTGGACAGCATCGGGCATGAAACACTTTTGGTGGCTCTTCCAGTGATCTCTACAGTTTATCACAGCTTAAAACCATTTTGCTGTTAGAAAAGCTGTCTGTGGCAACTCAAACTTTTAATCAGCTCAGGAGGAGATGCTGTGGAAATCGGAGCTTGGAGCTGACTGACTGTAAATCTGATGGAGTTTGTTTCAGTGCATTGCACTGCTTTTAATATTTCATTAAATATCGAGGATGATATGGCTGTACTCTGTTGCATTTAGAAGGTCTAGAAATAGAGGATAACTACTTTTGGAGAGTGTATCCGAGCGCGGACATTTCCGTTTTCTTTCTTCTTTCCTTAATAATTTTTAAAATGCCAGCAGACTGAAAAGCAGGCCTGCCTCTCCTAGAGAGGCTGAGTGAAGTCTATGCTACCTGGCCATGAGTTAGTTAATTAAAGCCTTACTTTTATAATGCCATTGTATAATAGTCTGTTCCGTGAAAAGATTTCCTGTGTGACCAAAGGACAGTAACAAAAGAAAGCCCTAAACCGAAAGTTTGCAAACCCTGTCAGGACACTTTATTTGGAGAACAGAAAAAGGAAAAAATACAAGGTGAAGTGTAACCTCACAGCCACAGATTAACAGTTTCAGTAAATAAACGAACATCCTTTAGGAGGGAAAAGCCAAGGCAGGGCGCACACACGTGCGTGTGGCACTGTGTGCACATAGACACATTGCGCTTCTGTGGCAAATTTAACACATGGGACATTTGACGTGTGCGTCTGTGTGTGGTGAAGTGCCACAAGGGAGGCTGACTTCTCCAGACTTTTGGTTTGAATCACGTTGATCTGGCTGCAGTTGTGAAAGGATAAGTTATATTCCTTGTTAGTAAAAATTACTTTCCCATTAACGTTTATAGCCCGACTACTCCATTATATAAATTAACTAATTGTAAAAACTGTGATTCAGGCTGGTTGGAGTTGTGATGACACCAGAAGCACTCAGTATGATTACAGCCTTGTAATTCATGGCAGGGTTACCTCTCACTTCTTTGCGTGTTTCTTTCACTGCATCATGCAGATATTTTTTTTTTGGTATAAAAATTCATCCTTTTTTATAATTTTGTATTTTGGAGTGAATTTTATCATTTCTCCCCCCTTTCCTTTCAAGGTCAATCCAAATAGCATTTTACCTTTGTGACCATTTAGTGTGTAATGTTGCTGTTGCAGCAGCAGCCTGTCACTAGCTTGACTGCAATATTGCCTATAGCTTTAACTGTTTGGGGGATTGGGGGACGTAGGCTGATGCTATTCCTCAAAACCTGGCAAGCCAAGGACATGAAACAATTGATGGTGTTTTTTTGAAAGAACAATAGCCTCAAGTATTGGAGGAGATATATTGGACATTCCATGCCTTTTACTCACGTAGCTTACATTTTGCCAGTTGTCCTTTTTTTTCTTTTTTTCTTCATTTTTTTAACTTTGTAAAATAAGCTTTTTGTGAAAATTAACCTTATATTTGAGCTTACAGTAGAAGCAATAGCTTTTCTGTGCCATGACTTTTTTTAACCCCTTGCTTTAAAATATAACTTAAATGCATTTTTATAGCCAGTATATAAAATTATCAACCCTGTGAAAAGTCATGTGCATCTGTCTTGGCACACTTGCACTATTAGAGTAAGGATAGGTAAAATTTTAAATCGCTGATACATTTTAGTTTTTTTTCTTATTTTGCTCGGTCCACAGTTAAGCGTGTACATATACTCTAAATAATAAACACACATACACGTGCATATATATATACATATACAGATGCAAGTATTTCTCTTCCATAGACCATAAGACTTTAAAGCACTGCAGACAGGCAGCATCTGGATTTTGTTACCTTAAAGCTAGCCATCAGCTTCTGGGACGTTTTAAAGCAGTTAGATCCATTGTATGTCTAAAGCTAATAGTTGGGTAATCAAATAATCTTGTGGTGGAGAGCTGTATCTTTTATCATCCCTATTGGAGCAACACGTATAAATAAACCTTTGTATGATTCCAGCCGGTCTGAGAACTTCAGCTTCTTATTTTCCAAAAACTGTTCTTTGTACCAAGCATGGTAGGATTCAGCTCTACAGAAAGAATGTGTTTTTATGCTCATAGTCATGCATGCTGGGGGGGGGGTGTGTGCATTCATTTGTCATCAAGAATGAATTTCAGAAGCTGTACAGAAATGCTGTAAGAAAGCCTAGAATTTCTGAGTGGCAGCGTGTTCAACAGGCAAAGTTGGAAATCCATGTTCCCCAGCATGTTTGGGTGAAGTGCTGCTTTTGCTTTGCTTGTTTGGTGAAGTTGCCTTGGTTCTCCTTTGAGAAGTACCTCATTACAGTACATCACGTCCTTCTCACGGGGGACCACGGAGCTGCGCGGGATTTTAGCCTACAGTCTGTGTGTGTGTCTTCTAATGTGGCTAGCACGTTGTTGTGCAGAAAGGGTGTAAATGAATAGCTATATGGGTAATGGGATTATAAATAGAAAAAATGGATTCCATATGTTTGTCTGATTGCTTTAACTTTTTAGTGTTTTGTGGCCTTTTGTGGAACACAAAGGATGCACTCATTCAATTTATTTGTGCTCCTTCATTATCAAATGCCACCACTGTAGCTAAAACTTTACTTTCAGGTTTAGGAAAAGCCATTGTCATCCAAAAAAGAAAAGGACGGGAGGATGTGAATCCTTAAGAGACAATTGCAAGGAATTTAATACATCTCTTAAGGACAAGCACTGAGTTTGAGGAAAGACATAACCTTATTTCCATTTTGGTGTGATGCTGTCTGACAACTTCAGTTTGAAAGTACAGTTTTGGAACTTCTTTAGACAGATGCTGAGAGTGGGGTCCAACTGGCATAGGAGTTTATTTCAGAGTAAGTGTTTCTGATTACTGTTGTATGTGAAGCATGGTCTTGTGTTCTTGTTGCAAAATATATTGCAGGGAGGTGGTTCAGCTCGTGTATATCTGATGAGAATCTGTAGTACTTTTAAATTTTTTTTCAAGATATTAAGAGAATTTCCTTAGTTGCATCCTTGCTGATGGTGTAACTACTCAAACAGCTGGTTTACAGGAGTATGTTGTAAATTGTCATGTAAAATGTTAATGGTGCCAAATCTTGCGTTATGGTCTGAATTTCTTTCTTTTGTTTCTTGCTTGCCAAAGCAAATTCTTTTCTCTTTGCCATTTAGCACAGAAGAAAACAAAAATAAGCACTATGAAATATCATGTAATGATGTGAAAAAGGGGAGAAAAAATATTAACTCTGAATATATTTGAAAAGAGTCTTCTTGATTTAGTAGATGATGTGTTTTATCTTTGTCCTCTGCAGCTTACGATTAGACCTCTTGCTGGGGTCAGCTTTCTTTGCAAACAGCCTACTGAAAAAAGCCTGAATCACTTGGGTAGAAAGGAGGAGGTGCCACAGTTACCTGTAAACAGAAATTGTTTGGTTTATGATCTCTATACCTGCACTTGGGGTAAAAATATGCCAGTTAAGCAGCTATTTCCGTGCGGTTTGCTTTCATGCATTCTCCAGATATTTCCTACTTATTAGTCATGGTTTGGGTCTGGTAGTTTAACTCTCATGGTGTTGACTCTGTCACCCAGTCAGATGGCTGAAACACCCCAAAACGAAAGACAATGTTTACAGTACCCACAGTACCTCTTCATCTCTATGTGCCCTGATGCACGTGTGAACACGGGCGAAAGGACAAAGTGTGATTTCCCAACACCTACCTGAATAAAACCCCTTCTCTGTGGCTGTGAAAGGTATTCAGACTGACCTGCAAGCAAGAGGGCTCAATGAATATGTTCCTGAAATGACAGATACGTGCCCCAGCTGAGGAAAAAAACAATTAGGAAGTTCAAACAGGTGTACTCAGAAGAGTTTAAGTTTGATATAGTGATTTTATGGGCACACATTTGGGTGTGTGTTATGTCTCTTTTTTGACATTTTTTAGGGCATCTTTTGGCATGAGGGAATTGGGGACTTCTTTCAGCTGTGTGGCATGACCATACCTCCCTCCTTGCTCCATCACCGTCTTTTACAAAGTGTGTATTTGGAGTCAGTGCAAAGCTCTTGCCTCTCTTCACCTTGTACCTACCAATCCTGTGCTCTTTTGTCACTCACGTTTCTGTTTAGTGGGTTTATGGCATTCCCCACTTTTGACCATCTGGCCATACAGAAGGCCTTGAAGAAAGTGTTCCAGATACAGAGATGCCTGACAGGGCTTCTCTGGCTGGTAGTGTTCAGATTGTGTTTGGTGCCTGGTGTGAAGCAGGGGTCAGGTGTAAGGAGTAATTCATCAACCACACACTGATTTCAGGCTGCATTTCCAACCATCTGCAGCTTGGATCTTTGCCAGAGCTCAAAAGTCTAGCTGGAGCCCATGTGATCGTGCCAAAGTGAAGGCAAACACTTGCAAATAGAGAAATGCATTTCTAGGAATGAAGTTTGTTCGCACTTAGCCCCTGTTTGAGTTAGTATGTCACAGCATGTTTTAAATGCCTCAGAGAGCTGCCCGAAAGGAATACAAATTCATTTAAATGCCATTTAAAAATATTTCAGCCTGGCTATGGTTTTGATAGTAATATTAATATCTAGCTCTAGTATTTGCCACCTGGCTTAAACAATAAGGAAGATAAAAGTTTTGTTCCTCTGAAAAATGCAGAAATATATGAACTCATTTGCTTTTCATGTATCCTTGCTTGCCTGGATAAAAATAGTTTTGTTGTTTTAAGGGACATTATGATATGTATTAAAATGGTGTTAAATTTCTTGATTGATCTTCTTTTCATATGTTGCCTCCATACAAGTCTGTTTAAATTAAAAACCAACCAACCCACAAAAATACCCACAAAAGAAAGCACCACATGAAAAAAAAAAGCAATAAAAAAACCGAAAAACCAACAGCAAACAAATAAAAACCCCCAGACCAAACCTGTGGAAAAGGAAAATTCAAATTCTTACTACTTCAAACACTTATGTATTATGATATTCTATGGCTATTTATTTTGCAAGCAGATACTTTATTTCTGTAAAAAATGATGGAAGTTGCAAGCATTTGCCAGATTAGGCTACAAAGATCTTGCTGTGGCGAGTGCTGTGTGTTAATAGTTATAATTTAGAATGCCTTATACAAGGTGCCCTTTCAAAATAAAGTGCAGTGGTTCAGAAATGAACTGGTTTGGTTTTTAATGCATGAAGTCCTTTCAAAGAAAGCATGATGGTATGCTTGCACTTTAATTCAAGTATCTTGGTAAAAATCATCAGACTGTTGGTTCTTAAATTTCCATGAATTAAAAAACAGATAAGAAAGGATGCATTTCAAGTAGGATGTCTGAGTTCATTTCAGGTCTTGCTGTGAGAAGTCTGTATAGTATTCCCTTTGCATATAATTGCAAGCAGCATTTTCTAATTCAATTTAATTTTTTTTAATTTTTTTTTTTTTTTTTTAAGGGGTGGGAAGTGAATTTTCCGCTATTATACTCCAGGCGGGGACTTTGAGTTTGCTTGCAAACAACACCATTCCGGACTGTCCAGGAAGAGAAGCAGACTTTTCTAAAAAAAACCAAATAGTCTGGTTGTATTTTTTTTTTTCTTGAAGAAAAGAATTTTAGTGCTAGAAATTTTATGTAGAGAGGAAAATAGTTAATGTGTCTCAAGAACTTGCTTCCAGTGCTGCATTAAAATTGTGTTTTGTAACAGTCTCATCAGCTACAGCTGTATGTGATTAAATAGTGTAATATCAAAAGCATGTGTGAATAAGAGCTTTTATGATATAGTTGTTCCATACCAAAGACTGCAGATGGGCAGAGAAGGGAGTCAGAGAACAGTGATTTACTCAGATACTGTCAGTGCCTGTACACTGAGTATTCCTGTAGCGGTGTTTTGCAATTGCTTTCCCACTCATATGGGCGGCAAGATTGGGTAACAAAGGGAAGTTTAGAAGTAAACAGTTTTACAAAGAGAGCTATTCTAAACAGTCAGGTATCAGCCTAAGAATGGTGTCTACTGATGCAGAATGATGTACCATGTATTTTAAGTAGAGGATTAACAATAATATTATTGAATAGAAGTTATAGTGAGAGGGATCTGTTCTGCTTCCTTTGAAAAATCAATGAAAAAGATTTGGTTGTCTTCAGCAAGACAGAATCAAGCCCACAAAGCACATACTGATCACCATGGCAAAACCAGGACAGCTGAACAATATACAGTTTTTTTTTAAAAAATACAGTCACAAAAGAAATAAAACCAGTCAATCAGAATGATTCTACATCGTGCAAGGGGCTGAGGACATACCTCCTCCAATACTTAACAGCATTTTGTGTTTGCTGTGGCTATAATCTCTATTTAACATTATTTATCCTGATTTATATTTTTAGAGAATGAGCAGCTTAAACCAGATGTTTTGTCTTTCTGTCTGTTTCTCTCTCTGCCAGTTGAGATATGATTTATACAGAGCAGAAGTCTAATTGCCATAGGAGATGTCTCACATGGAGCCCAGTGCCTATAATGAAGATTAACAATTTCTGTTAGAGACTAAGTGCGGTTAATCCACAAAAAGTGGAGAGAGAGCTGGTTTTGCTTTTAGTTATACAATTCTTAAAATAAAAATACTGTGTAGCCTCTTTGAAATTTGAAACAAGTTAGTTTTCTGTGCAGGTCTTTTCTGAGGATACAGTGTTTCTAAATGGAGAAGTGAAGCAAAGGTTGCTTGTCCTATCTGTAGCTGCAGATTGGAAGCTCCCGTTGAAATCCTCAATCATACTGTCTTTTATATTTTGTTGGTTTACAGCAAAGTCTAATCTCTTCTCCTAGAAGCTTTTTATTAGCTGAAAGACTTCAGGTCTAACATTGTCAAATAAGAGAAAAACATTATTTTTTCTGCTTTTTGGATGGAAAAACTTCTTTTTTTTTTTTTTTTTTTCTTTCTTTCTTTCTTTCTTATTTATCTTATTTGGTTTTGGGCTAGCTTGCAACCATGGTTGAAATAAATTCCCTCTCTGCTTATTTGTTGTAAAGTCAACGTTAGTATCAAATGTGGTAGTTTATTAAAAAGCAAATATTTACATTTTTAAGTGCTTCATTTGTGGTATATTTATGCAGGTGAAATTGTTTGGACAGATTTTCTATGAGGATTCCTCTGTTAATTGTGTTAACTTCATTCAGATGCAAATGAATGAAATAAACCACCTGACATATATAGATCATAGTAGAAGCCAGAAGATGCGTAAGATTGCATGTTTACAATGTAAAGCACTCTGATATTTTGTTCCTTGTTGGTGTCTTCCTGACACATGTTTTATGGTTAGTACCATGTGGTTGATGATGATTTATGGGCTGTCATGTTGTGGAAGTGATGTCACTCCTGTGTGACTCAAATTTATTCAAGAAGATAAGTTGTTGAACAGATTTGTATTCCCCCCTCCCCAAGTATAAATCAACCAGCAGTTTGTTTTTATTCTGTGAGTTTGCATTCATGGACTAAATCCTGAAGCTGTGCTTGAATACTCTGCTGCAGAATGTGGTGGAGTAGAGAGGGAAAGTCTTACTGGGGGACCAACATGATGTTGTTGTATTTAATTGATTGCTCATTTGGCTTCTGTTCCACTCCCTTCCCCACCCACTTTCACAGCCCTTCCTCTGCCTAGCTATATTTAGAGCCCAGCCAGGCCAAGCCATTCAGAGCTCAGTATCGACGCTGCACAGGAGCCTGACCTTTCTGCCTCATGCCGGTGGGAGATGGCAGGACTGGATCCGCCATCAAGTCTCGTGTGTCTTGCCTGCGAGAAACTCTGGTTATTTGGAACAACATGTGATGCAATCTAGTTGCCTTCCTGGTGGAGAAGCTGGCAGCCTTCATGCCAGGGTTACGGAGGACGAAAGGCAGACTGAAGATGCAGTGGATAGGGCAGAGGGCTGTTCTGGATGTGCAGTCCCAGAGTTGGCAAAACCTTGAGGTGGTGCATTGGTGATAAAGGGACACTAGGGAACTTCAGAAGGAGGTGTTTCACCAGAGGAGGAGATAAGGGAGCCTGGTGTACCGTTACATCACAAAAGGTTTTTAAAGCTAGGTATCCATAGTTACAACAGGAGAGTTAAAATCTAGATTTCAGGGACTCACCTGGTGTAATGTCCTCCTTCCCTTTAAAGAAGAAAGTGTTTAGCAGTTCTTAAAGCTGGAATGATATGCCTGTGTGAATTCCCCGGTGTTCAGAGAGCTGTCTGTTTAAAGTTTGCTCTAGTTTTCCCTCTTGTTCTAATTTTTCCAGCTGTGGAAAAAAATGGCATTGCAATTCTTAGCCATATAAGGGACTTGTTAGTTTCTTTATGTGGTTGGGAATTGTTTCTCCTTTTGGTCTTCAAAGGCTGTTGCTGCTGAATATGCTTTAAAGGGAAGGAACTACTTGCTTAGACAAAAGCTGCAATCCTTATTTCTTCTCTTTCTCACTTCTTTCTGACCTTTTGTTGGGGTACATGCATATAAATAAATTCTGCTTTTTGGTGTCGTGCAAGTTGGTGGATACTCTTACAAAGAGAGAAGCATAATGGGAAATGCAGTCTTCATTTCTGTTCTCTCATTTTGTAGTGATGAATTTGGTTTGGTGCCAGTTAGTAAGTACATGACCTTTCCCCTACATCTTTTGATTCATGACAGGGAGTGTCAGAGCTGAGTTAGTGATCTCTCGTTACAGCCTTTAACAAACTATGAAATATTAAAAATGAATTAGGTCACTTGGAGCTCGGCTAATATGTCAGTGATGCAGGGTGGTGATTTCATATTAATGAAGCATAACACACAGCTTAAAATACAAAATTCAGATTTTTGTGAACACAGACAGCAGGGACGTATCGCTTTTAAGTCAGGACATTTTTATCTTGAAAATGTTATCTTTTAAAGACAAACCAAACAAGATATTTTGCAAAGATGGTGTTATCGGCCACATTCGTTTAATGTTCATTCCAGAAAATCGTATCAGCCTCAGCCTAATTGGAGCTAAGTTTTTCAGTGTATTTACTTTAAGATCAGAACTGCCGACAAGACTTCTTTTAGTATCAGCTGAGATGTGTCTACACAGCTGTCGCTGTTCTGCTTAGCTGCTATACACAACCCGATAATCTACCACATGTAACTGAACGGTATAATATACACTCGTTTGGTGTGCAAATGACATTTCTGGAATTGTTTAGTGGAAGGGAGACTGGCAATAAAAATATGCTGTGAATGGTACAATGAATAAGGTGAAAAATAGGACTGATAGCTCTTAGACAAGCCTCTGCCTGGTTTTGCATTCATGAAAACTACCTTTAATACCACTCTATACCTGCAAGACATCAGAAAAAAGTCAGAGGCACTGCAGTCCTTCAGATGTTTGACAAAGCGTGCAGCAGGATTTGGTAAGCTGAAAGCTTTACCTAGGCTGTATTAAGACGACGTTTACTGTGTCAAGGTAGAGCTGCACTAAGTGTACTGTTAAACAATCCTTTGTGAAAACAAGCATAAAGCAGACATATTGCTGTGGCCTTTAGCAAAGCAGCTGGGAACTTCCTGCCTGGGGGAGCATTGCACTGCTTGGATTTTATGTTTGTGCTCTTTGTGTCTCTTTGGAGCTTTTGCATCCTAAAGAAACGCACTGTTTGGTCCAAATATTTCCATGTCCTTTTTGGTGTTGTTTTTACTGTGGGTGTCAGCTGGTGGTGCAAGATGGGATAATAATAAATCTGGCTGATGTATGGTGACTCCAAGATGGCAGTAATAGTACACGCTGAACAATGACGTGTCTGTCATTGCCTCACAGATACAGGTGTGCAATGCACTGAGTTGTCTTGAATTTTGAGATTATGGATATAATTCCCATCTCTAGGAACAGCTGTGAGAAAGTTGTAGACTCCTGGCCCACCAGGACGTATTTGTTATCTGTGTGATTTTTAGAAGCCTTGCCGACCACTCAGTTTCTGCTTTATATCTCTGCCATTTTATGAAATCACTGTAATTGTATACAGTTGTCCCAGTGCAACATGCAATTTCCTGTAGTTTGAAAAGCTTTCAGCTTAAGATTGTCTGAACTTAATAGCATAAACATTAATTTACTGTGTTAGATGGGTTATTGGGTGTTTTTCGCATGCATAAGTCAGGTAGTAATTGTGCTGGACAGAAAAAATAAGTTTTGTTTCCTTCACTGTCTGCCCTGCTTTGACTTAAATGGATCCCTGGTGATGGTAATACTTAGCATGTAGCAGTCGTTTCAATTTTCGGTGGGCTGTATAAACATTAACTAATCTTCAGAGCCCATTCTGAGAGGTGCCTTAAACACCTTATTTGCTCATGCAATGGCTGCATGCAAATAATGACCTCAGCTTTCAGAAGGCTATACTGGATTATCAAGAGTTGGGGGATAGGCTTGTGTAGCATCCACATTCTTTGGGCAGAATCTGGAGGTGGGGAATGTTGTTGCTGCTTCACGAGCAAATGCGGTGCATGAGAGCTGTAAGAGTGGAGACAAAGCTGGAAAAAATAAAGGGAAAGCATTTTCAGAAGGTGGCATGTTTATCTCTGGTTATCCAGAAGTGTTGAGTGCCCACATCTTTAGCAGATGAAGTTCTCAAAGACATTTGACACTAAACCCAATATGACTCCCAGATGTGCATCCAGAATTACAGAGCACTTTGCAAGACCAGTTACCTGAAGCAAGTGCCTGAGCCTTCCTACTGGTTCAACATTACACCTTCCTCTTGAGCCTTTCTGCTGGGGAAGGGGACAAATGGAGCAGGGTGGGAGGAGAGGAATTCCCTGTAGTGTCCCCAGTGTTGGGGAGGGAGGTTGACTGCAGTCCTGCTAAGGTGTCTGAAAAAGATGTTTGTGGTGTTTGACCAGTGCTATGAGGTGCAGATCAGGCCCCAACTTGGAGTGTTTTAGAGATTTGAACAGTGCTTGGCCCAAATGTTTCCAGAAGACAAAAACTTAGTAGGCACCTGGACAAGGATGCAAAGGACTTCTTCATTCTTTCAAGTAGAAGAGGGAAAAACACTTTCCAACAGTGCCTGTGCACAGCCCCCAGTCCCACTGGCGCTCGCTGGCTTTGTTAGGCACTGATGGGAAAGTTCTAGAAAAACAACTGCCACAATTCCACCAACATTGTGCAAAGAAACTGGTCTGTGTTTGAGTCCTTCAGGTTCATTTTTCAAATCTACAGCACCCTGTTAATCTCCAAGGCAATAGCAAATAATTTATTTATGGATGGGTGTTAGCTAAGTAACAGTTGATAGATACAAAATTGTCACAGCCAACTGGCTTTGGTTTTCTCATGTCCAACATCGTGTGCCTTGCCAGGACTTACTTTAGATTTTCTGTTGTCATTACTCTTTTTATTCTTCTCACCTTGGCTTGTAACAGTATCATATGTGCTTCCCTCTCTGTTGTGTTGGAAATAGTCGCATTTTTAAAAATCACAGCTTGTTTGGCTCAAAGGTACTTCGTGGATGGGAGAGAAATGATGATATTCTTGATGCTGATAACTTCTTGTGTCCCAAGGGTTTTGTTTTAAATGTGTGAAAACATTACAAACAAGGGTTGATTATTGGTGTTTTAAAACTGAACAGGGAACTGTGCCAATGGCCACAAAGATGTAGATTGTGATTTTACAGTGTATGTTGAGGAATGAAGTAGGGCTGCCATGCTCCAGCAACAGCCGATGAAGTAGGCGTTTATGCTTCATCTCTCCTGGTCTTTTAGCAAGGGAGTAAATTATTAGTTGTTTATTATTTCTTAACCTTCAGTGGGTGACTTCCTTTCTGCGCTAGTCAGCTATTTTGAGGTAGAGATAGGTAGATTTTATTTCCTTCCTCCTCTTTCCCTCATTCTCATTTGCTCTCCAGATGGATTGTCAGGTAAGTTAAAGCCTTCTTTTTTACCAACCTGAGGGTCAAAGAGGTGATCTGATGCTTAGGTGACAAGAACAGACCTTGAAAAAGCTGAGATATAAGGGCATCATTACAATGAAATGAATATAAGGAAAGCCAGAAGCTTTATTTTTATTCAACAATTTGTCCATCATTTGTGATTTAACAAATCTACCTCTTTACCAATGTCTTTGATTTTTTCCCCCCTTGTTTTGTTTTTTTTTTTTTCCTTAGCCTTTTAAGAGCTCTGCTGGTTCTCATTTTTCTTTCACCTAATTCTTATGTGTATGCCATGGTGTTTGTTCTACCATTTGACCATCACAACTATTTTGTTATTTTTAGATACTGCCATTGTATTTTCTAAGCCAGTCATACTCTTCCTCTCTTTTCTTTTTTTTTTTTTTTTTTAATGGTATTTTACTGTTTGCAGACTGCCTCTGACTGTGCAGTTTGGTTGTGCTGAGCTGCATACAAAACCAGGGTAAGAGATAGTCCCTGCCTGCAAGAGTTTATGAGCAATGTAAATAACGCAGCCTCACAAAGGTGGGTAGGAACAGCAACGGAGAGAAGTGAAGTGCCTGGTGGGAGGCTGCATTGCAAAGCAGTGCCAGGACCTGGATGGTAGATGGCAACTAGTGTTTACTGTTTACCCATATACCGTATGCTACTCCATCACCTTGGGAATGAGTCACTCTGCCTTCCCAATTCATGCATTGCTGATTTTTTTTCACTTTCTTCCCTAATATGTAGGGTTTCAGTTGCACACAATCATTTCTACTTTTCTACAACTGCCTTTGTGCTTCCCTGGGCTTTAATTTCTCCGTCTTTGCTGTTTGGTGGCCAGTCTCCTGTGCATTGTCTGGCAGATTTTGGATGTTGCGAAGTGAAGGAAGCAATGGAGTGGCTTTCTGGAGTTTCTTGTGTTGGTAAACTGGCACTGAACAAGTACGATCTTAGTTGATGTTGCTGTCTGACTTCATGGAGAACGTAATGGAACTGGACAAAAGAGCAAAGCAGTTGAGGTCAGTGTGAGACAAGAGGTCTATTCCCAGCAGATGAGAGCTCTGGAAATATCCTGGTCTGCAATGGCTGGGGGCTCGTGCTCGGTGAGGATTAGAGCTGATATTTTTTCATGCTTGCTCCCTGTTGCACCAGGGCTGTAATGCGGAGGAGAGCCATGCTGCCCACAACTGTTTGGTGCGTTTGAAAAGTAAATACTGTGGGGAAAGGGATGCTTGTGTCTTACACTTCAGCAAGCTGGCTGCTGGTAAATGCTGAAATTTCAAAGGGACAGTGTCTGTACAGTAGCTTGGGGCCTCAGAGTCAGAAGTGCTGGTCACCTGCAGCTCCTATTAATTTCAACTAGAACCGTATGTACTTTGCACTTTCGAAGACCAAGAGCTCCTCAGGGCTTAAATGTTACCTTTTTTTTTTTTTTCAAATAGCGTTTGCAAGCTGGCAGGGAAATCTCTCACTTTTACTTTTTTGTAGGGGAAGAAAAGAGGGTTCGGAGACAAATGGAAGAAGTTTGTGTCTTTTGGGGTGGTTTTGTTTGTTTGTGTTCTTTTTTTACAGCTGTGAATAGAATGTATTTCCAAAAGCAGGTACCCCTCTAAACAGGTAACTCTTCATTTTGTTAGTGGTGGGCTGTTAATGATTTAAATAATTTTATTGTTTATTTAGCTCCTGCAACTTAGATTGGATAATGAAGAGGGATGTGATTTCTTCCCTTATTTAATTTTAATTTTTAAAAAATCTTGTAGCGTTTGGGATGCATGGACTGTCAGGAAATTATTATTTGCATAGATAGAAAAAATGCAACAGAAGCTTCTCTAACAGTTATGTGAAGTTTATTTTTATTAAACATGCATTCTGAAAAATACTTACTGCTTTGGTCTGTTACCAGCTCTTCCAGTTATATTAGGCAGCAGGAATTTATTTTTCCTAAAGGTACTTTAGTTCAAAAGGATCTAAATTTTCAAAATGTGTATTTGTATATGTACCAATTCTAATCTCCCTCTAGACTGCAGGAAAAAGCTTAAATGTCTAACCCAGATATACCTAAAAGGGTCCAAAATCACACAATAAAAACCAGAATGCAGTCTTCTAAAAAGCTTGGGATGTAACATCCAGCCTCAATAGGGCTCCTTATGTTTAGGTGTAGGTTGCAGTGCTGTGTATTTCCCAAGTTTATAGACAGTAGTTTTGGGGTTAGCACTCACCTGATGGTTGTTGACTTTTTTAATTACACATGCATTTTGAAATTCTGGGTTTGTGTTTCATATTGATGCCAAGTACTGCTGTATCTGTTACTCAGCATTTACAGTGGGAATATCCAAAGCAGACAACGAGAGGAAAAAAACCCCTGTACCTGATTTTTAAAATTGTATTAATTTTCTTCCCATTGAGGTTGGTGGAAGTGATTTATTGGGACAGATGGAGTGCTGGTGTTGGGAGACTGGCAGCCTGTGAGGTGTTTTCCCTTTGGGCCCTGTCCTGTGGTCCAGGTGTGCTCACAGCTGAACACTGCCGTGTAAGCAACTCTGCTGAGACTGCAGCACTGCATAAGGGATGAGAAATTATTCAGTGGGAAGAGAACTGTCAGAATTTGGCCTTTAGCATAGAAATTTCATTTTGTGAGTGTATTACAAACAAGAGAGAGTTAAAAGATGAGAAACTGCTTCTACATAGAAAAATAATATTGTTTCAATGTAAGCCTTGGTTTTAGTAAGCTTTCTTGGAAAGAAACTTGTTCCTGAGGGCATTTTATCTATTTTTCTCTCTCTCTTTGGGTTTTATACTGCTGCCCATCACGCCAGTATCTGAATGCTTTCTATATAGAGATTGATAGCAACTTTGAAGTCCCCAGTGAACTGTGCAATCTTTGACACATCTTTCTTTAGGGGGGTGAGAAAATACCAGGTGGGATTTAAAAAAAATTGTATTATGTAATTTTACATTCTAATAGTATTTTTTTAGATTGTTTTTTTGGAAGATGTTAAATGGGTTGTAAAATTATTTTTCTTCTCCTTTTTATGTTTTGACTGAGGTTATGGGGTACAAGAAGTGCCAGTGTTAAATCCAGAATACATTACTGACTTTTAAAAATGTGTTTTCCTAATGTCACATCAAGCAGATAAGGCATAAGTCATCAAATAGCCAGTGGTACAGAGGTTTTCTTTTCTGTTCAATGTTATCGAAGTTGTTTAAAAAACATTCAAATAATATTTGCACTTTTACAGCTAATGCATACCGGATCTATATCAGCTAATATGAATTGTTAGATGCAGTCTTTTACCTTTTTAAATTATTCTAGTAAGAGGAAATATTTAAATAAATATTAATAATTTAAATCATTAAATTAGTACATACGAATAAATTCTTAAGGCTAGTGAGATTACAGTGAGATGATTTACTAACTGGCTTAGATATTCAGTTCTGAACCATTTCAACATTAGTCTTATGCAGCTAATCTATCTATCTATCCAGCTATGTAGTCTGTTTAAACGAGGTACTTGACTCTTCCCAAATAATTTCAAAGAGAAATAAAAATAACATCTTTGTTTTCTCTCTTTCTTTCCAGTCTGTCAGAGAAACACCTTGATTAGTTTATATTTAGTTTATATGCGTGGGTGTCTTCCTTGGATGTGAACGGTAAGAAATTTTTGAAGAAACTCAAGTTGTAATAATGAGTCCTGTGGTTAATTCAGAAGATGACTGATCCTGTCGTCATTTCTTAGTTGTTGTTTTTCTAGAGCAAGCTAGACCTGCCCTACTGCCAACATATGAGTGCTTGCAAGGGTGGAACTTCTTCCTAGTGAAGATAGAAGTGTGTGGTAACTTTTGACTGAAAAATTACTGGTGGTCATTTCATAGCTAGAGAAAATTGAAGGTAAACCACTCATCATTAAGGCATGGATTTGAACTAGGCTGTGCATTTAGTAAGCAGTTTTTGGAGAAGGAGTAGTTCTGGTAGAGTTCAGGAGAAATGGGGAGAGCAGGGAGGATAATCTTGCAGCGCAAAGTTTCATTTCCTCAATATACTGATAGTATTTTGTTAGAAGATGTGCCGTATTAGAAGAGACCTCATCAAGCCCATACTCCCTTCCTCAGAATTGAAATCAAATGGATTTACGGTATCTCTACCAGACATTTCTCAGTGGCTTGTATTATAAGGAGACACAAGGAATTCCTATCTCATGGTGAGAGAGGTATTGAATCCCTCACCCCTGGTTAGAGAGGGTTCTGCTACCTACCCTTGTAGGTGTGTTAGTCATTATATAGTGAAGTGGAAAAAATAAAGGCAAATTTGTCTGGTTCTTTGATTTTTTCCTTCGAGGAGGGCCTGTTGTCCCTCCCTCTGTAAAACACTTAGTTTTGAATATATGAAGGTGAAGGAGCCATGGTCAACTCAGGTATGACAGGTCCATCTGAAATGTCTTAATTATTTTTTATATTACCTTTTTTTTTTCTTAGAGCTGCTGTTTTAATCCTGTGCTCTCAAAGATGGACATGAGTTAAGTCACAGTTTTTACCCATGGGTTCAAGAAGTCAGCATGTATATTTTTGTTTCAAAAGCTGTGTGGCCTTATCTTATTTTTCACTGTTGAGTGCCCATTAGGTTTGGTGGGAGCTACTGGGTGCATAATATTTTTGGAAATCAGGCCACTGAGATATACTTTGGTTATAAATATCCATAAGCTAATTAGGCTTTAAAATGATAAAGATTCACAAACAAAACACATCTTCCATCTCTTTCACTAGTAAAAAGCCCAGGTCAGCTTGGCTGAGTTCCTCGCTGGCGTGGATGGCATACCCACATCTCAGTACGTTCTTTGAGCAAGTTTCCTTTTTGAGGACTGTGAGTCAGCAGGGTTTTGAAGTGGATGAGTCATAGACAAACTAGCTGAATGATGGTTACCAAGTGGGTGGGGGAAGCAAGGGTTTTATTCTGGGAAGGTGTAAATGCAGACAGAGGCCAAGTCTGGAGGTGAAGGAGGCCACAGGATGAAGGGCATTAGCCGATAGGAAACATTGATGCTGGCTGCTCTTTGTGGTTCGCTGCAACCATGTGCTTCCTCCTGTCTCTGTTTGATGCTCCTGTGCAAAGTCTGTCCTCCTCTTGGGGAGCAGATGTTCCAAATGAACAGTGCGTAATCCTGACAGATAATAAAGCAACATTAACTTTGCTGAGAGCCAGCTAGTTTCTATCCAAGAGTTAGATTTCTGACCAGGAGAGAAATTGAGCTAGTCTGTGCTTCATCCCTTTCAGTTATACAGAGCATAAACCTTTAACATCTCTCTGACTGGGACAGGTAGCATCAACCATGCCTGTGCAGAGCAGATTAGTGTGCCAGCTTCTGAAATCAGAAACAACAGTGGCATGTATTGTACTGTCTGATGAATCTTCTTGGAGGGCTTAGAAACAAAAATGAAAACAACATGGAAACCTCCTGTTCTGGCCAATCCCATTTACTGGTTGATAGAAGACCAGAATGCCACTCCAGAGCATCCATTTATGTGTTTCTCATATGTTCCTGCAACTCGTTAAGTCGTAGTGGAATTCGTAATGAGATTTCCCTTAAGGTGTGAGGATTTTTTGTTACACAGTATTTTGTAGTTCTACAGGAAACCAGAAAATATGACCATATATCATTGCCACTAGAGCTACTGCTGACCACATATCTCTGTATATTAGCAGATGGTGATAAAATCTGAATTTTTTTGTGTGATGGAGTGTTCGCTTAGAGTGGAATGGCAGAATACCTGTCAGTCAGAGAGCTTTGGAAGGAACTGAAGAGCAGTGGTTTAACAACCAAGCCTCTTGCAATGCTGGCTCTCTTTTCCCTTCTTCCCAGAATGTTCAGATAGAGTAGAGAGAGTAAATACTTCAATTGATAGTATCCTGGAGTGCTCAAATACTGAAGGAAGAGACTGTGGTCCCCAAATTCCAGCTGTCCTGTTTCCTCTCCCAAATGAAAAAGCTTTTATCAGGATAGCATATATAAATACTTTCCAGTGCAAGCTCAACTCATTCTAAAACTATTTTGAGTATAAAGTTTATGTTCTCTTGAATCCGAATGTAGAAAATATGAGACTGTGAACTGAAGGGTGAGAGGCAATTGAATATATACTCTATAAGAAATAGAGAATTTAATGGAACAAGGAAAGAGCCAATGGCTGAAAGTCAAAGCCAGTAAAATTCAGGAGATGACACGGTGCATGTTTTGAAGGGCAATGGTAATTTACCACTGGAACATAGTGCTGAGGGATGCAGCAGATTCCCCCATCACTTGAAGTCTTTAAACTGACATTGGGTCTTTCTCATTCATCCTTGCTGTGTTCAGTCCAGGGGTTTCTGGGTGATATTTAATGGCTTCTGTTGTGCAGAAGATCAAACTAGACCATCATAATGTTCCTCCTGGCCCTAAAAGGGTCTATGAGCTGTGGCTTCTTGTATCGTTTAACTAACAAATTCAATTGCCAGTGGTAATGGAGGATATGCAGAGCCAAATCTCAAATTGAATCCAAGCACTGGGAAGAGTGGATGTGCATGCAAGAGGCACCTGCCTTCCCTAACTTCTGTGTTACATCTATTTAGATTTCCTTTGAGTCATGCTCATTTACCTACACTCTGCCTCTCGCTTTGCCCATGGCATTTCAGGGATTCTTGGTGGCATAAATCACAGGCTGAAACAGTAAAAGGAGGGAGGATTCAGGACAGATTAACGAAGAGAACAATATGTAGGAAAGCATGACTTTAAGTGCCCCCGACTTTGGGGCCTTATAGCATTTCTGACTCTTTGATATATAAATTACATCAATTTAGATTCCCTCATGCACCAATAGAGTGGGCAGAACAAGTTCTAAGGGAATCTGAGTGAGCATAAGTGGGTATAAATTACATTACCTTACAGATTGCCTCTGAATTTGGCCCAGGTTCTTTCCTTTATTTTCATTATGTCAACTTTGTGCATTGGCATTATAGTCTTTTCAGCAACTGGCCTGACAGCTAATGAGTTCTTTCTACCAACAGTAAATCAACCAAGACAGACAATGCTGCTCCGTGTAAATACTTCTCTTTATGTTCAGATTATTCAGAATCCCTTTAAATTTAGAACAGTGTGCTAGTAGAAATGCATGTGGAGAAGTACTGTAAAAAGTTCTAATTATTCATAAGCCACCTGCTTTCCTCTTTGCTCCCCAGCTAACCATGTTCTGAGGCTAGGGGAAAATTAGAAGAGGACTAGACAGCACAATAATGCTGAAATATAAACTGCTGTGTTGAAAACAATTAAGTCCAAATGGTTTTAGGAAGTTTTCTTGATTTATGGTTGTTTGTACTCCCTGAAATTCCTGCAACAAACAAGGTTAAAAGAAAAAGTCAAGAAATGAGCTAGTAACATTTCCACTCTTGGAGAGCTGAAACAAAGGAAACTTTAACTGTAGTTCATTAGAGAATAGAATGGATTTTTCCTTCTATTATTGAATAGAAGAAAAATTACATTTGTATGTTAATTAAGTTACAGTAGAATTTGCTTTAGGAATAAGTTACATGCTATGCAACTTATTTCATCTCTCAGTTCAGAGTATATTGCTAAAAGGCTGAACTCTATTCCAGACTGTAGCATTGATAAATGTTTCTGTGCCCCTTCATTATGTTTTAGAGAATTTTTTCTTTTTCTGATGTCAGCACTTAAGCGTTTGAGAAGCTGTGGGGTAGGTAAAGGAATTCCTGACTGGTTTCTTCTTTTCCCTTTTACCCTGCTGTATTAACTGAAGAAAAACTCACTGTTTTGTCTTCCTTTTATGATTTGAGGTTGGCAAGAAGGCCTGTAGAATTTTATGAAAGATGTTCAGAGATAGAGTTGATATATATATATATATATATATTTTTTTTTTTTTTTTTAAATATTCTCAGGTGATGGGACCTATATAAATGCAAACTACCCATATTATTTCCTATCATATAAGATTTTCAGTCGTGCTTCTCCTCCAGAATCCCTGTGTTCTCTTGAATGATGAAATTGCAAATGTTCCATGAATGTCAGTGCAATTTATTATCATCTTTCATTTAGAGCATTACAAAATGATTTGCAGTTGCAGGTGTTGCTAATGATTTTCAGCCACCGTCCTTAAAGATTGGAGAACACAATTGTCCCTGTTTTTAAAACAAGGATGAAACTCCCTAACTAAAATAAAAAGGCCAGTTTGGAGAGTGAGTTTGTCTTGCCTGCTACATTTTCTTGGGGCTCTTTTATACTTTCTTCTACTTTTTCTGTTATTTTTGCTTAGTGGAATCCATTGGCTGCATGGGAGATAGAATATTGGGGGTTTTTTTTAATGTACAGAAGGATGCTTTAGATGAAAAGGGGTGGGTAAGGGAGAAAAACAAATGTTGCTTGACAGGCCTGAAAAGGTACGTTGCAATATTTAACTGTGGACATCATGGTTCTTTCTTTGTTATCTAAAAACTCTTAAACCTCTGTTTATTCCTAAAATGTACTTCAGCAGCTTCACTTGCAGTATCTTACAGATTGTCTCTGATTTTTAGTTCCAGAAAGTCCTTTGTTAATAGGAGGCATTTATATATGGCTTTTGTCATGGAAATTTGGAAAGGGATGTGTGGGGAAACATTTCTGTCTGTATCTCATACAGTCCTTTGTTAAGCTTCCTGGTGAGGAAATCACTGGGAAATCAAAAGTGTAACTGGAGGCGTACTAAAGGCACTAAATGTTTGAGAATGCACAAGTCTATAGACTTGACCTCTTGCTGGTGAGGACATTGGATCCAAGATCTTGGTGATTGGAATGACTCTATCAGTAGAAAAAGGACAAGAGTCCTTCTCTCTGAAGGACTGAGCAGGTGTAGTTGGTCCTGGTTGCATAGAGATGCAGAGATTCAGCCTTCTTTCCCTGCAGCCTCAAATGGACAAAGTACTGGAAAGCATTAGCTGCCAATTTAAGCTTTTTTTCCATAGGGAAGAACCCTTGGGGGAAGGTTGGTGCAGTCATGTCAGCTCTCTCTTGAGGCAGATCCTCTTAGGCATTTCTGTATAAAGGGATGCAATTTGAAGCCACATGCCAGTGGGAATAAGTCAAGTGGGATGGCTCATGTGGCCGCTGTCAAAGATATTTTAGCACAGATGAGGCTGTGATATTTTTGTTGTTATTGTCTTTTAAAGTGAAGCTGTACATACTTTGCTTGTGGCAGCTCTCTGAAGGTTCAGTGGCTCACTTTTTATTTGATTTTGATTAAAATCGATGTTTCAGCCAGCCTTAGTGATCTCATGAGTGAGATACCTGAGTTTGATTCCTGGATTTGATTTTTCACTGTTGTATGGTGAAGGGAATGCCTGCCTCCCTCTAGAAGGAAGGCAGAGCTTCAGATCTCTGTGCAGCAACCCTGTTAGGGGTGGGGCGGCTTTGATGGACTCCACAGGAGGGGTCTTTACCACTAGTTAGCTGCAGATACACACCATGTAGGCATTCCCAGCAATCTAAGCTTCCCAAACACAGGGGACAGGCAGGGTCGGTGCAAGTCTCCCATCCCTCCCTGATAATCCTATTTAGTGTTAATAGGGAAAGATCACGTCTTGTGGAGAATAGAGTACTTTGTCCTAGGTTTGCGTAGACCTTAGTGTTTCTCCAAGGGCTGAGAACAGAGGGTAGTCCTTTTTTGACTCAGCAGAGATGAAGATGGCAGGTTGTAAAGTTCTTGTGAAATGAGGCTGGGCTCTGTACAGCACATTGTTGCTAAATTGTGTTCTCTATTAAGAAAGCTGAGCCAGGCTTACTGGGTTAGATAAACTGTCCAAGGGTTGGTGAAGTAATTAGTAAATGTGCACTGTCAGACCAACTAATTTGTTTAATTTTGAACAGGCAATGTTTATAGATATTTAAATCATCTTAAGAAGTGGCTGTCCAGAGTCATGGCAGGATCATGATCTATGCAGTGCTGCAGACAAGCAGACCTGTTCCCTCCCTTTGCTGCAACACCACTGAGCTCTGTAGAGGACAAGCACAGCCCTACCATGCTGCTGTTTCATGGTTATTTAATTCCGTCCTAGTGGTAGGAGGTAATTCTGTCCTTGCTGGAAGCTGCTCCTTCCCCAGTGGAGGCATTTGCTTTTGTGTGGCTACCAGGTGAATCAGGCTAGGGAACAGATATGGCTGACAGCTAAGGCGTTCTGGTTTCTGTCACTTTTCTTTTTTTCTTTCTTTTTTTTTTTTTTTTCTTTGTACTTGGGCTCTCTGAGCCAGCTCAGCACATGGCCAAACAAGCTCTAGCACTGGCATCCAAGAGGGAGTACAAATACCCAGCCAAGGGAGGTAGCAAGGGCAGAGACAACTTGCACTTCGGGCAACTTAAATTGGTAACAAAACTGAAACCTGAGTTTACATGCCTGTTTGTGTAAATTGAATAGTTTATTGACTTCTGGCAGGAGTTGTGTTTGGGTTCTCCAGGGTCCAGGCACAAAAATGTCAGAAGCTTCACTATAGTGATTGAGTCTTTTAGCTTCCTGTGCAGTTCTTTGCCAAATTAAATAGAGCCAGAAATCTCAGCACCAGCAGCTGTAGGGAGTTAATCCCACCCAGATCCAGATTAGCCATGGCACATTCTTGTAACCATAGGCACAACAGTTTAGTGTAGACAGCTGTTCTGATAAACTGATCTGGGAATCCTGCCCTCATAGGAATGTTTGATGTGTACTGCTCACAGAAGTTTCAAAGTTATGGTAAGACAAACTGGTAGCCTGGATAACAGTTGCATGTTTTTGTCAGTGTTGCGATGGCAATACTACATGGGTACCAAAAATGACATGAATGGTTTTACTTTAGGAGTAGAATGATTTTATCTCCCTACTTGAATTATAAATTGAATTGAATTATAGAGTACAACAGGTACTCGTCTCCTGTGTCGTGAGGGCGATGCCTATTTGCTTATCCAATAGAGACTTGATACAGAGACAACAGGTGTAGAGATGGACAGCCTGCTTCCCACCCTGAGCAATATTCTTTTTTCAGAGAGGATTTTCTTCCCTGCTGGTTTTGCTCTTGTGGGCTGTGTTGGCGTCATTGTTGATGGTACTGGCTGAATATTTTGTGGAACAGAAGGGTAGCAATACTTGAAAAATAGGGGAATGTGGTGATTGTAGACAAGGACAACTTTTGACTGGGTGAATGGTGGTAAAACTTCTAAAATTATTTGGAGCCATAATGATGGGTCACCTTGGGTGGTTGCATGGCTTGAGCACCAGACTTTGCATCTCAGAGTTGGGGATTTGACCACAGTTTAAGGAAAAAAATACATGTTTTGCCATAGAGTATTGGGATGCTAAAACTTCACCTGGTTTCCAAATAAGAATTGATAATTTTATTGCATAGAAATCACTGAGGAATTGCCTCCAAAAGACTGTGCATGAAGTGCCAAACATTCAAATTGTTAAAGGCTAGGAGTATGGTCAAGGGTAGTTATCTGTATGTTTCCTCTGATCCTGTGCTCTCCTTTTGCCATCTACTTCTGGTTATTGTCGAAGACAAGATTTGGGGCTAGATGGAATAATGCTATGAACTGACATAGCTGTTTTTGCAACTTGAAGGGAGAATATTTTTAGAAGTAGCAGAGTCCAGTAAGTAGAGTATTGTAACCATAGGCACAAGAGCTTAGTGCAGACAGCTGTTCTGATAAACCAGTCTGGGGACCCTGCCCTAATAGGGGTGTTTGTGTACCAGTCACAGAACCTCACAAGGTCATGGTGAGCTGGTTTGATACTTACCTTGATAGGGTCGGTAGTCTGGAAGAGAACCCATTATCTTCTTGGCTGTGCCATTAGTGTTCTGTTCAGCTCAGGACAAGTTATTTCATGTGTTTGACTCGACTCTCCTCCTGACACACACCCTTTTTCTGTGTTGCCATTTCGGTTGTCATCTCTGTCAGCTGAGGACTTAGGCCATATTTGCACAGTCACAAGTGAGGCGATACATTTCAAGGACTTGGCTCTGCACTGCTGGAAGTTCTGCCTCTCAGCAGAATTTCATTGTGGCTGCATATTAAAGCAGGTTAAATTAAACTATCCTGAAGTATTGCCATTAAAATAGATTACACTAACTCTGAAATTGTAATAGTTGAGGTGCACAGGTGTCAGGTAAGATGGGGTGGTGTCCCAAGGTGTCTACCTCGCCAGCTTCCCATTGTGCCAGTGGGGTCCCCCATGTTCTGCTCAGTGTTTTGCCCAAGGGAGCTCTCAGTCTGTTTTTTTTGTTGCTACTTACTACTCCAGTAATAATAATAATAATGATAAATCTGAAAATCTGAGCAGAATAACTTTGCTTTTCAACCTCTGCTGCTCCTTTGATTAAGGAAAGATTTAATGCTTTAATTTGAGGCATGTTTTGTTAAAGAATAGAGGGCTTTGATTCACATGTTTATAAAGGGGTGCACTTCCTGAGCAGAATGGAAAACATTCTTTGGTAGTAAAGGATGTTAAAAGTACAGGCACTCCCTGCAGCTGATGGATTTGTTCTGGGCTCGTGATTATCAGCACACATTAACAGAAAAGAAAAATGTTGAATTATTGTTCCACAAACAAGGTAAATTATATTCTTTCCCATACTTTTGCTGAGATTGATGCAAGACCGTAAGATCCATCTGAGTAACTTCCTGATGTTAGGACACCTTAGTGGCAGGATTTTTGTTGTTTGTTTGTTTGGGGTGGGATTTTTTTGTTGTTTTCTTTTAAATTTTTGTTACTTCATATTCATTCCTTTCCTTCATATTTTTCGAGTGACTGGATCTAACGTCAGCAATTATTTCAGAATGATGTTTGCTAGTAATATGCAACTTATATGAAATTAAATTTTACTGTATTAGATAATTTGAATTGCAAATATAAAACTCCCAAAACAAACACCAGCAAACTCCCTTGATGATTTGACTTCCTGCTCTTTTTGAAATAGTGGTGACTGATTCTGATAGCAAAGACAGATATTTTTCCCCTTTTTTTTTTTTTCTGAGGGAATAAAAGTTAAGCGCCTATTCTAGAGTAGAGAAAGAACATTTATGACGTAAACTATTGGTCTTCTAGCTATAGTTTGGCATTAGAATTTTATCAGCACTGTACAGTGTCACTTATATGACCGAGAGCTTAAACTTGCTACTGTCACTGTAACATGTGATTCTTCTAAAACTATTCTTGTCAGCCAGCTACTGCAAGTCCAATACCACATCCTAGCATCCTCTCTGAGAGCAGCTAGGCTTAGCTTATCATCCTCCTGGCACAGAAAGGGATGTGGTTTTGAGCTCTGTAGGGTGCAATCAGAGCTGAGAAGTGCTGTTCTCCAGGAGCAGCACATAATAAGTACTGAGTTTTAATCTGCTTTCTCTTCAAAACCTACATGAGCATCTCTGGCTTGGGCAGAACTCAAAGATAAGAATTTTCGGGGTTCTTTAAAAGTAGGGGTGAGATTAGTACAATTTAAAAGACCTGAAGACCATTATGGCTTGAGCAGAAGGAAAACTTGCAGTTGTTCTCTAAAAGCCTGGCTGTTATTGCCCCTTTTGAGAAGGTGCACCATGTCTGTCCTTTTCTCTTGTGCAAGACAAGTCAATTGCTGCAGGCATAACCCTCCTCAAGTGCTTTTGAGAGTCTAGCACTGGCCTCCACTCCATAAATTGGAAGGCTGTGAATCCTGGCTTGCCTTGCAGAAAATGTATTGTGTATTGTAGGCTCTTTGTGATCTTTTCCCCTTTACACACCTTCACAGAGCCAGGCACAATCCAGCCCATTATCTGTATGTGAGAGCTTTCACTATTACAGATGTGTAAAAGTTTCTATTAGCAATTCTGATTCGGAAAGGACAATTGGAGGCTGAAAGAATGGCAAATGCAACCTGGATATAACTTTTTGATCCCAGAACCCAATTAAATTTGTGGTTTTAAAGTGCATGTGACTCCTGAGTTCAGCTCTAATACTAGATTTATATTATTTCCTGGAATGAAAGTCACTGCAGACAATTTCCAGAACAGCATAATAATGATCCAATGAAAAATGAATCCAGCTTTTGACTTTTTTTTTCCCAACAGAAATAAGATAGGGAACCAATTTAGTTTTATATTGGTATTCTTTTAATGCTCAGTAACTTTTCTACCATCAGTGACTTTTTTCCCAAGATATCTACTTCATTAGTGCTGCTGTTTCTACACAGTGTTAGAGTGCATTTGTCTTGACATGGCTAGTGCTATAGTACTACCACATATTTGGGAAAAAAACCCACAGAATATTGGTTGACATGTATTATCTAATATCCTATTCATGAGCTCATTTGTAACGAATAATTAACATTCTGTGAGCCATGTGTTCCTTTTTACATCCTGTCAAGGTCCTTTGCCTAAAATGATGCTTCAGCCTGATCAGTTTAGGTAAGGGGGAACTTTAGACAGCAGTAATCATGAATGCTCTGTACTTAGCTTCTGTCTGGCTCAAAGCAGCCTTCGTGCTTCTGAATTATTATTAGAGACACTTAAGTTTTGGACTAACAGTACCCTGTCTGTGTCTTATTTTTAGTTATACCACAGGACAGCTTTTGTCTCACAAAGAGACTGTTATCTTAATTCTGCTGCTTCTTGGAGTTTGTGGCCCTATTTGCTTTACAGATCTCTAGGAAAGAGACCTGAGTTATGTCAAGGATGAAAGCAAGGGTCCTTGCCCTCCTCTTCCTGATCTCTTTGCTGTGGAGCTTGGCAGGTTCTGCATTTAGTGTGAGGTTTTCAGTTCCAAAAATTGAGAGCTTTGGGGCAAACCATACATCATTCTTAGGGAGAAAGAGACTACAAATTCTCTTTTCCATGGAAGTAAATGAAGGTGTGTGAGAAGTCTCCTATGGAGTAGAGCTTTTTTTTCCCCCTACCTTTGTTGCCTGGCTGGTAATTTTGGGGGTACTAACTACGTTATCATAATTACATTTTTGTCCAGCAAGGCTGTGCTCTGAAAATAAGCAAGAAATTAGAAGTGCAAATGTGCTTTCTTTTTGTTATCAATGGACTCGCACAGACATGACTGAAGCTGGTATTTTCAGCTTCCTGAGGTTGGAACAGTGCAACCCATTTGAGGCTGGAACACTGCAACCCATTTGACAACCTCCTCTAACTTCAAGTGACCGGGGAACAAATTGAGCAAAGCTCTGTCTGGTATGCATCTAGGTAGATTCCAAAAATAGGTACATCTTCATATTCTCTCTTTAGTTTGAATATGAATGGCAGCCTTTGGTTGCTACTGTTTGAATGCTTTCCCAGATAAAGCCAGTGTAGTTGTGAAGTAGAAGCATATTCATTTTTACTTCTCGGAATTTTTCTTCTACCTGATCTGAGTTCTGTCCAGAGAAAGAGCAGAGGGAAACATACATGGTAATTTAGTTCCTGGATTACCCTGGCTTTGCTATAACCACAAACACAAGGGGATAAATGCTGTCAAGAACAAGATTCAGCTTAGATGAATGTTAACTGAAGATGAAAATCAGTATGAAGAAATAGAACTGTTGCTGCTAAATCAAAACAATACATCCTTTTTGAACCCTCTGGGAAAGCCCTTCTTGCACAAAAGATCTTCTGTGAATAAAAAAGATATCCATTAATTCCTGTTATCTCTTCCCCGTTTCACATTAGAAGATACCTTGGCTATGATGATCATCATCTTTTATTCTTTCTCTGCTGTCTTGACTGAATACAGAATAAGACACTGTGGTCAGTTCAATCCTCATTTCAGACACTGAGAGGAGAGGTGCTTATTTATGTCCAAAATGAAAAAGAAAAAACATCCATCCAGCTGAACTTGGTGATTCACCAAGATCTCGGAGCTGCGCTTTTTCTCTGAGCGGTTAACTTAACCCAAACTGATGCTGATTTACTGAGTAAACATCTCTTGGATGATGCAGAGCTTATTGTATCTCTCAGCATTCAGATACCTAATACCTAATAGAGGGAAAATTCAACAGAATGAAGACTTGACCCCTATACCACCTTTATTTATTTTTTTTCTTTCTCTTTTCCCTTATTTTCACTCTAAGAGTTTGGTAGTTGACCACTTTGCATCTTGAAAGATAAGTACTGTACCTTGAGCTGTCTCCATTTGGTGAAGCATGATTCATGAAACTGGGCTGTGTCTCTTAATCTATTTTTTTTCAGACTTTTGAGAACAAAATTGTGCTGTTGGTACTGGTTTTGAGCTGAAGTTCCTCTCTGGAAAATGTATCCCTGGATGTGGCATACTGAGCTTGCAGAGCTGGTCTGCAATGCAGTCTGGGACCAGATGAGGAAATGGATACTTGAATGAAATCATTATTGCTCTCACAGATGCAGAAAAGTAGACATACAGTAATGGCTTATACAAAATGTATTGTTTAAAGACCATGTTAAATGGATTCCTTCAGGAGGGCTTGTGTTTTTATGGAGAATGCTGTCCAAGCAAGAAAGATCTGTTCTTCCTTAGTCCAACAGAGTAATTGAAAATAATTTGGAAACTTCAGTCTGCTTCATATATTCCTCCCCAGGCCAAATACCTGCAAAAATAAACATTATACTACTTTTTCCATCAAGATAGACATGTTTAGAGGCCCTGTTTCTAATCAGACAATTTTGAAGCCTAATATTATACTCTGAAATCAGAGCAGTAGTCTTCTCAACTGGTTCGCATGTTTTTTCCAAAGAAAATGCAAGAGATTTTCTTTCTTCTGTTAAACTTCAAAATGTAGTCCTGTGGAACTTTTAGGATTTCAAGGCAGGGAAATCAATTTGCCTGGAGTCACATAGGCCAAATGGCTGCAGGGTTAGTGATATAGAAATTCTCCCGTTGTGCTTCTTTGTCATCAGTCTGTTAGCAGTTCTTTAAGTGTGGGTCCCCAGGTCTTCTCTGCTCATTGGTGTGTATTGAGAGAAAACCGTATACAACTTGTCTCATTTTCTGTATTTATATTCCAAGGAATGCATCTGGGAGGAAGAGGTGGAAATTCTTTCTACAAAGGATCTTTGATCCCTAGGATCTTGACTGCTAGGAAGAAATGTGTCTGTATTTACTTTAAAATCCTCTTTCTTTGAACAAGATGATCCACAAGCACAACTTTGCTAGAAATAAACAGAACAGGGAGGAGAGAGTCAGAAAGTGACTTGTTTGCTGTTACTGGGAGCATGCTCTGCAGTTCATATCTTTAGAATATATATTATAATAATTTTAGAAGTTGCTTGTTTGCTTTTTCCCTAGCTTGTACTTGGGAACCAGTGTATATTTCTGTGTATAGGAAATGACCAAGAAATAAAGTACCATGTCTAAATTTTTAGTAAGCAAATAGTTAACATCCTTTAATTCTGGTTTCATACAAGTTGCTGAATATTTCACTCATTTGCATGTGCACAGACAGGCGCACACACATGCATTGCTTGCCAGGTTATCCATATGTAGAGATGAAAGCTGTGTTTGCAGTCTATGATGTGCCTTTAACCTCTTTATTACCAAGATGTAGTATGTAGTTATAAATAAGGTATCAGATTTCCTCTTTGCCATGTTATTTCTCAATATGTGAGCAAGTCTGCGCACTAGTTCTGATTTGTAGGTTTTCTTATGTGTAGAAGTAATTTTTGGCATGAGTGTTTCTCTGAAGGAATCTAATAATATAATAATAGACCGTTCTACATTATTCAGAAGTGTTTATTTTTCGGGTCTGCTTTTGCTGCTCAGAAAGTGGTAGGTATTTGGTGCACTGTGTATGCATGAGAAGAGTGGGCTCAATGCACTCTTTAAAGGTTTAGTTGCATTTGAGAGATTGTGTGATACTGAAGAAGTGCCTGGTGTAAACCTCAGTTTTCCTCTCGAGTGTGTGATGCTGTTGCGTAAGCAGCATAGCACACAAGCACAACTGCCTCTTGCTATGCTAGAGTAATATTCCAATTTTAGCTTAGCCTTAACTGATCTGAAATCTTTATCCTGTCTTCAGTGCAAAGATCAATAGGCACAGCTGGGCAGTGTGAAGATCTTGTGTTGCAGTCCCCAGCATGGTTGAATCCCATTATGATGGGTAAGAATTGTTGTGAGAGTAAAAGCTTGAGGCTCAGAAGGCAATATTTGTAGGCTTGCTAAAAAATGAGTCATCACTGACCTGGCATCTTGTTTACAAACATCTCATTGTGCTGGTGAGGAAAGCCTTCCTATCGTTTGCCATCTCCTGAACAATGTTCTCTTCCTTCCCCTCGCCCATTGGCTGTGATCCTTATGAAATGATACAAGGCTGAACTCTGGGGTTCTTGTTTTCTTCTTTTTCCTATGGGATCCTAAAAGAATATGGTATCCAACTCGTATTTGAGCCTCAGTGGAGGTTGGCTGTCTGATTTTCATTCCAACATAATATATCATGAATAATAAAACTAAAATATGCAGCTGTGTGTGCATTTCTGCAAGTACTCAACTCTTGCAAAAGCAAAGCAGAAATTCGCTGAGCTCTAAACAAAATGCTTTCTTCCTTAGGAAGTGTTTCACAGTACAGGTATCATGAACAGGTGGGGACAGGGGTTCACCAGCTTCATACTGCTGATCATGATGCTGGTAGTCGGTTGTGATGCCGGCACTGGGAGCAGCATTCAGACTTGCACAAGAGGAGATGTTTGGGCAGCAGTTTCATACTGCTCTGCAGAACGGGTGCAAGAGTTTGGAAAAGTCTTGATTCCTTTTTGAGCAAAGGCACGGTGGTTACAAATACCCAGGCATTTGCTAAGGGCCTGTGTGCTCTGTTTGGGTGGTAAATTGCATTTGAGCCAAACATAGAAACCCAGCAGTTTCTGTAGAGCTGCCTGTGGAGGGGGATGCCACACAAGTAGCCTCAACAAGTTCTGGTCTTTGTTGCTAAGAATGGAACCAGGAACAAATGTTCAATTTTTGGTTTTCTACATGCATCTTCTTCTATTAGTAAACACAAATGTAGTCATGGAAATCTGTATGTCTTCCATGTGAAATCTCTGCTTTCATAACCATTTCCTCATAACGTAGAGCAAAGCTAGCAAAAAAAAGTGGTTTTATGATGCAAACAATGTTTTTCCTATTTAGCTTTCTGAAAGCAAGACTGAAATAAATAGTTGTGCAGCCAGAGTACAGTTTACAAGCAGTATTTGAATAAAGATAATAAAAAAGAATTACAGTTCACTATAAGAACTCAGTTTAGTTGCATCAGTCTTAATGCAGTGTTACATATTCTGCATTTATAAAAGTAAAAGAAATAAAGTGTTAGTGGCCTTAAAACCTCAATAATGCAACGTAGACAGTTGCCAGTAGAATCCAGTCTTCATTAAGAAAACAATTTTTAGTATTGCAATAGATTATTTTTTTAATTAAGACTTCTCTGTATCTCTATCCTCTTGGTCCCAAGGACTTGCTAAGTTAGTGGTTCTGAAATTCAGGGCATATGGATGATGCAGCTTTCCAAATGAGGTATATGTGCAAGAAAAATCATTCCACTGTCAGTCTGTTAATTTATCCAAGTAGATGCTGTTCCATCCATTTGTTTTGCATTCCTTGTGTTTTAGTTTGTAAACCTTTTGGAGCAGAAACATATTACTTTAGGTTGTGCAGGGAGCAGGGTTTTGGCTTGGACTTGTCAGTGCTGCTAGGAAAAAAACCTTATAAAAAATGTTTCTGGACACAGGGGGAATATCTAAAAGTGCGATGCAAGTGGTCACACTACTACATGTTATCTAAAAGTAATGCAAAGTAGAAGTGTAAACATACACATACCACGTTTCAGTTCTGTTTGGGCATACATCTCAAATGGTTGGTGGAAACTCTAGTGAATAACAGCTAAGAAGGACTTTTATGTGCTTTTCCTAAGTGCATTATAAAGGCACAAATACCTTGAATATAGTAAAATAAGAGAACATGGTTTAATGTATATTTGTAAGAAGTAATCAAATGGGATTACTCCATGGCTGTTATTAAACAACTGTTAGTATCATTCTTAACTGCCTATCAGTGTGGTTTGATCAAGAGTTTCGTAGTGAATGTGCTCATTTGATTAATTGAAGTTGCATATAATATCGAAGTGCTTGTAATTTAGGCAGGGAGTTGTTATTTTTATTGGCAACAAAAGGTGAAATCCTATTGATTTGCTAAAGTAAACTTTGATGTTCAGTAATATATATTGTTTCTTATGTTTTAGGGCCAGGTTTTCCTTTCCTGAGACTTCCCTGTAGAAATAAAATAATTGAGAAGATGGCATCTCTGCTGTGCTTTCCCACAGCAGGAACAGAATTCCTGCCTTACCCTGTTGCAGTCTTTACACTGCCCTCAAAGGGATTTAGATCAGACCCATAAATCTCAGCTCAAGTCCGTAGGCTGTTTGAAGGCATTTCTATAGAGTCAGGTTTCTTCCATTCCTATTCTATTCACATGATTCACGGTCTTTGACTGAGGAAAATGTTCAGCGATACCTTCTGGCAAAATCACTCATCAGGGGGTTGGGTTCTACTTCTCATAATTAGAGAGAACAGGGGAGGAAAAGTTGTGAGTGTCAGTGGTGGTACCCAGAGCGAATCTGTTTATACCTTTTCTGTGACTGTGGGAGGTGGTGTTGATTCCAGACACCCTGTCCCAAAGCAAGATCCTTCAGGGCTGTAAAAGGCAGGAATGTTTCTCTTCATCACTGCCGCATCCTTGAATCTTTGTTTCTGCAAAAGCTCCCAGCTCCATATTAAGAATGACTAAGCTCATCTGGTCAAAGGGCAGGATTGCCAAACATGTTAGTAGAGGTTCATTTTCCGTATTTTGGAGGTTCTTTCCTTGTTTTTCCTTCATGTGTTTCCTTGGTAATAGGGGAGTCATGGTCTGAAAATGGAGTCTGACTATTCATGCCAGGTACTTTGTTCTGTCTTTTGCTGATATATCCTTTTTCAAGGCAAGTGAGAAAGAAGGATGACTCTGCCATCATACGCATGGTTTTGAAATGGTTCAATAAAAATCTTTGTCAATTCTAAAAATATATTGCTGACTCCATGTAATATACTGTCTTTAATGAAGAGCTAGATTTTAAAAATTGGAGATGCCTGACTGTGCTGTTCCTCACACTGGACAATACCTGATCCCAAGTGATATCCTGAGCAACAGGTGTATTGGTACAGTTGGCCAGAGATACCAAGGAGGTTGGAGGTGTATAAATGAAGGATTTAAAGAATATATTGGTTCATGGTCCAGTTGTCAACATCTGGCTTTAATTCTCCTGTAGGAACTGTTCTGCTGCCCTTGTAAAGGGGAAGTAAAGAGATAATAGAGCTGGTATTTAAAAACTAACTTAAAAATTGGCTGCTGAGTGAAAGAAATATCCATGTGTTTTAAAGAAAATTTAAAGGCAATATTATCAAAGATTTTAAAGATGACTGCTCATCTTCCTCCTCTCTAGCCCTGCCAAACAATAATTTGGAGAGATTCTGTTTGGAGTGAATGGGGGTTACTCCATGAGAACTGATGGGATGGAGGGGTACTTTTGTCTCCTGTAATGCTTCTCCTCTAATTACCTTCAATTATTCTTTTTGTATCTCTACAACAGTGGGAAAAGATTTTCCTTACATTAAAGTAGGGCTCTTTCTTTAACTCTTCACTTCCACTGATACTTCGTCACTGATACTTTTATTTCTAACCATCAGTAACAATGTTGTGCAGTTCTTTGAGAGCATTTTGTGATGGCCATCTAAAAACAAAGGTTGGTGCTGTTCAGAAATGCTGTGAACACATGTGGTTTGGGTTATACATCACATAACTGAACTTATAATGAGGATTGACCATGGCTTAATGAAGGCTTCTGTGGTCTCTTGTGATGTGTGAATTTGTCTAATCGGTGTTGCAAGCATCTTACTTGTGATGAGTCTACAGCACAGTTTAGTGAAATACTAGTAGCTCTAGGAAAAAAATTCTTCATCTCTTGTTCCAAATATCAATCAGTTTGTATGTCTCCTGATTAGGGTATTTTTAAAAATTTGTTTTGTGTGGGGTTTTTTTTAACCATGAGACTATACAAGTGCAGGGAACTCTGTTCTCAGTCTTACTGTAAAAGCAGTTTTATTGGATAGGAACATTAAAATCACCACTGTAGTCAGTTTGGGGAAAAGTTTCAAGATATGGTATGGATGGTGAGTGTGCAAACCCTGTTTGCAGGATTATAGAAATTGAATGAGAAACTAAGTCAGAATGGCATGTTGCTTTTTCATTTGTGAGTCTTGAAAAGTCAGACAGCACCAAAATCAGCATTCTTAAACTAATTCTGAAATTCTTCAGATTTGCAGTGAAATAGGCACGGAAAATATACATGTTGTGACTTACTGGAAGGGGTAGGAGCTCTAGTCCTTCAAATTTAAATTTGTTTTGCAACTGTGGGTAATACAAAACGTGGAGAGACTGAAAGCCTTTTTTCTTTTTTTTTTTTTTTTTTGACACTTTTTGATTGGAAATGTGAAGTGCCACAGTATCTGTTACTTTCCTATAATTGCTCCTTTTACACATTTAACAGGTATGTTCCATCAGATTCGATTTTTCTTTTACATACTGTATCCTCTCTTGTAAAATTCCTTTGAATTTAGGTGTGTTACTGGGACTGCACCAGGGTGAAGGGGAGAAGAACAAACCCAAAAGTGTCCCTGACTGGTATTTCTGAGTTGGAGTCACTTTGCTAGTGGTGATTTCTCTCTTTCCTGGCAAACTGTTCTATTCTTTGAGCTGCTATTCTTTTTAAAATCCTGTGATGATGAGTATACTGAATGCTGAACTGAAGCTCCAGTTTTGCTTGGCGATGTTTTCCTTCCTGGACGGTGTTTTACCAAAGACTTAAGCAAAGTCTGTGTGCAGGTTGCCTGTCTTGCAGCATCAAATGGCATCTGGATGGGAGCTGTCAGCACGAGAGCAACGATGCTGTTCAGCCAGTGCCACACAACTGGTGACTGACTTTTTCCCCACATCCAGCCTAGCTAGAAATTCTCCTCATCTTTCTTGGGTCTCTTCTGGGAGGATGAGGGCTTTCTAACCCTTATGGAGTCTAAGCATGTTACAACCCAAAGTAAATGGGATGGAGGTAGGTAGGGGTAGCTTTGCATTGCTTCATCTTAGGCCTCAGGCTAATTGCAAAAGAGTTACTAAACCGTGCTGCTGTGTAGGATTAGCTAGGTCCTCCCTGCATGTGAGTGTGAGAGTTCAGCTTGGAATTCTACAGTAACACAGGGATGTCCTTAAATAGTACTACAGTGCCTTGTAAATTTAGGATTTGTTTAGTCTTTCATTGTTCTAAGGAATCTGCAATTATAGCATTGGTTTGTGCATGAATGTATATTATTAAACCAGTTTTTAAAATGCATAATGCTTGGAGAGCGGTGTTTTGCAAAGTTGAAACTTGGCATTATAAATTCATTCTTTTGCATTTGAGTTAAATATGAGGAAAGAGTGCAATTCTGTCAGAAATTAACTCCCTGTGCTCCTTGTTTTGGCTAAGCAATCGTGCGCCCTCCTTTCTTTCTGTGATAACTTAAAGTATTTTCTTGCTTTAAAGATTTTTGCTAAAATCCTCAGGATGTCCCTTCCAACTAATCAGTCCATCCCCAAGTCCCTGTACAGGTTCAAGTAAAAACTCCAAACAAATCCGCTTTATGCTGAAGTTTGCAGGCATCTCATAAATACTAAGCCAGAGCCAATATGAAGTCCTCCATCTCTTGGCATTAATGAGCAGCCATCAAGACCAGGGGAAGGGGTGGGAAGAGAAAGAGAAGAAAAAAGCCCAAACTACTCTTTGTTCAAACTTATTTAGTACACCTGTTCCTTTTAAACAGTTCTTGTTGTAAGCAAATTTTTCATTGAAATTCAAGGCAAATTTTCTAGCTAGTCACACTGGTTTTGGGGAAAAAAAACCCCCTAATTTTAGTGGAAAGGAGTCTGATACCCTAAAATGATGATATGTAAGTACACATTGTGTCTGTTCATTTTACTTTGAATTTTTGAGACATCAAGGTGATGCCTTTTCTTGGTCTTAAAATCAAGAGTCATACACAGTTAGAAGGGGAAAAGGGATTTTACCTTGGTATTTATTTTAAGGATCCTTAGGTGCACTACATCCAGGTCATATGCACCGAAATGCACACCGCAATGCTCACTCCCAAAAGATCTGGTATAACATTATAGGTGTTACTAATTAGCATATCTATCAAAGATTCCCCAATGAGAGGCTTGAATGAGCCCCCCTCCCCAAGGAACCTTCCCCTGGATGGTTCTATCTTAGTTTACAGAATGTGTTCTGGAGAGCACCTTGGGGTCTGGGGCACACTGATCCCTAGCTATGAACCTTCTAAAATGTTTAGTCTCTCAGCTTGACAAACAAGTCCAAGAATGTAGGCAAAAAGCACTAAGAATACAGAAGTTGTAAAAAGGTATAACAGGGGTATAAAAGAAAAGGCAAAAAATCTTCATGGCATCAAAGGTACATTTGGTTCCTGTTCCCAGAATTTTATGTACAACATGAGGGCTGAAAGTATGCTTTGGGAAGTGAAAGCTGACATTCCTAGAGGATCATTTGTTTGCAGCAGCTAGAGTTTTAAATAAAACATCAAATATGAGAAAATCAGAAGGACTGTCAGTGTTGTCATTACCTGAATGCAGTTCAGATCAGCAGTGCTGAAAACTTGCCATCTGATGGTTACAAGATGGCCTGTGACACAGAGCAGTTTTCTCAGAGACAGGTGTGTATTAGGTTGATGTAATGAAATTGCTACCTGCAGAAAGATAGGCAGAGCTGCTCTTCCATTCCTCACATTAACTTTGTCTGTGGTGAGGGCTGGGAGACCATGCTAATTGGGAGGGCAAGAAATACTCTGTGATTACTCTGGAGAGAAAAGAGTCTGCACAAACTGAGAACAAACCAAATTCATAATTGTCCTGGATTCTAGCATTGTTATAAATTAAAAACACATTTAAGTGTGGTTTTGCTAGAGTTTCCTTTGGAGACTTCATTCCCCTCTCAGTCTGTTAACATCAGTTCCATCAGAGAATGTAACTCCAGCTTTTTCTTTATTTTTTTATTTTGTGTGTGTGTGCCTTGATTGTAAAACACAAATTTGACCTGCCAGTGTGAGTGAAAAGAAGTTTTGATGTATGCTTGGGCAGAAGGATGTCTAGCACTTGCCTGAGAGTGACTTGACAGAAGAGCTTTTAATTCCTGTGTAAGTATATGGAGACCTGGCACCCACTTCTGAGGGCAGCTGGGGTCAGTGTTACCACACACGTGCTCTCACAGATTGTTCCTTTCCTTGTAGCACAAGAATATTTGCAATCTGTGCAAAATGTACTGATTTCTGGTTTTAATTGTATAGTGCACAGGGATGTATGTGCTCCTAAACCCCACTCCTTTTGTAGGTAAAGGCCTCATAGAAGTGTAAGTCATACAAATAATCCCCTTTGGAAATGGCAGGCAAAGTGGGTGAAACGTCTCGAATCCCACAGTCAGCCTAGCAGGATCCTGAATTTGAACTCAAAACTTGTGAGATGCAGTCCAGAGCTTCTATCAGAGAATAGTTCTCTTTGTCTCTTGCAGTCATTTGTTTTCAAAGATGTTCCAGTTTAAATGTCTTGACAGTGTACAGATGGCCTGTAAGGAGCAGGCAATAATCAGAAAGCCTTGAGATGCTCACTTATGCTTTATTTCAAAGCCCTGACCTGTGCAGGATACGTTCTGAATGTGTCTGACCATTTCCTCTGATTTCTGAGCCCTCAGTGGCAGATACTTGTCACGGGTTCCCATGAGTGAGAGCAGAGAGGCCATTGGCAAACCTAATGCCCTTTCAATATCTGGTGAAAACATCTAAAGCAAATCAGGGAAATAATGTTTACATAGCATGGTCATGAAATCATTAGCAAGCTGGCTGGCAAATTAGAATTTTTAAAAAAGGAAAATTTAATTAAGTAATGACATAGTTGTAGTGCAGTTTCATGTCCTCCTCCTAGACAAGCATTCATTATGAGCTTGAGTAAATATTAGATATTTATCACATAAGATGTTAAATATTTAAATCTTCCTGTAACAGATATATATTCCTACCTGGTAGGTTGCTGCTCAATATTGAATTAGAAGGACAAGTTTCTCTTAAGTTGTTTTCTTGTTTGGGTGTCAGCTTGTAATGCACAAGCATTGAACTGGGTGAAAGTAAGATTTTTCTATAGTGATTTTGTGGTTAAGTGCCTACTCCAGGCATTAAGGCTTTTATTTCAAAAGAATTATATTGCAGCCTGGTCCAGAAGAGTCTGGTCAGTGGCAACCAGCACCTGCAGCTGGTACTGTAGGGTAAAGGCATGGAAATTGTTCTGTTGGCTTTCATGGGACATCTCCCATACTGGCATTTGTAACAAGGGATTTGGTTTTTTTTTTTTTTTGGAAGCAGGATGTTAATCAAGCATGCTGTGATCTCTCTTTGGCCAAACCTGCCATGGTCTTTTCCATGAGTATTTGTGCATCCCAGCTGGTGCATCATTACATGGCAAGCTTATGTAATACATAAGTACCGGAGTACTTGGGTGTCAGGTGCTCCAGTCTGGAAGCAAATTTTGCTTGGGTAAACCTTCTAAGGTTCCAATGTGTTGTTTTTTTCCTCTGTTTGTGTTCAATTATTCCTCTCATCATTTCCTAGTCTCTAGGAAAGAAGCTGCAAGTGGTTCCTATAGTTTAGCCATGAAGAAGTTGGTCCAGGGAAGCTGGAGTCATTGCATTGCGCCTTGATCAGCAGATCTTCATAGAAACTTAGATCTAGATCTGGAGTCTTGTGACTACAAGCATGCTTGGAACAGCAAAATACTGTGGAGCCAGAAGGAAATGTATTACTACACCTTGTGTCTGGTTTGTCACTGTGCCACCAGCTGAAAGGGTGTTTGAGGTATGTAGCATAAGGAACAGCTTATGCTGAAACCAGACTGGCAAAGTGGAATCAGTTGTGTTGCATGTGATGTCTTCAGCAAAGGTATTCTCATGTTATTGCCTTGTTATCTTTTTTTTTTTTTTTTTTTATTTCAGAAAAAATACATCAGCTTTGTAGTTTTGAATCCATTAGGAAGCAGTCAAAACAGTGACAGCTAGGTCAGAAAAACAGATGAATTCCTTCATCCTAATTACATATGATAATCCTATCCATTGTTCTTATTTTAAAGGAAATCATACTGATTTTAAATTAGTCTTTGGTTTGAGTCCTGTGCAAGAACCACAGCAGAATTATCTTTGCTTTGGAGTTGACAAAACTGCACTGTTAGTCATTCAGTCATTTAGCAGCAACCCAGCAAATGCCAAGATGCATAACTATAAATCAAAAACTAATGTTTGCTACCGCCTTTAAAAAAAGTTGCTGACATATTAGAGAGACACTAAATGAGCCTTATTGATGTTTCATTCTAATTAAATACAAGGTAAATGTTCAGTAATTGCACCTTTCATTAAAATGTGAATGTGTGATTTGCAAGCTTCCCAGCACTGCCCTTTAAAAATCATCAGAAAATATTTTGGCCTGGTGGCATTAAGTCACTATAGCTTAGCAATGTGTTGGTAACTTAATAAGCTGTTGGCATTTGTTTTGGAGAAATCGTCCTTCATAGGCAAAGTTGTCAGACTTCTTGACTATACAATCTTTCTTCATGTGAAATAATATGATAAGGTTCTTGGTATTGAATTGAATGCTTTACCGTGACCTGTGCTGGGGATCTTTGTGCATGGACTGAAACTGCTTGACAGCAGTAGGATCATTTGGTGACAAACATGCCGATTTCATTACACCCATCCATCTCATTTACATGGTAGATCACCTACTGCTGCTGTGTGCTTAGGCCTGAGCAGCTCCGTGTTACAAAATGGAGCTGTCGCCTTGGTTATTTTTTATGTTCTTGGAATTAATAAATGTTGAATTTTGCCATCAGTAGTGCAGGTGAGTTTATGCCTCTTATGAAAGCCTGGCACATGTCATTCTGTGAAAGAAGATAGGGAAAATTTACATTTTTGCCTGCTTTAAGTTAGGATCTGTATTAACGATTTAGGCTATTGTGTTATGAGAGCATCGATTTCATCTTTTCCAATGATTCCTTTTAATGAAATTGTTCAAGGCTCAGTTCACCACAGAAGAGAGGCTGCTCTCTGCATTGTTGGAGCCAAGTTTAGGTCACAGATCTTGGCTCTTCTATCATGAGAATCGTTCAATAGAAAACATGGACAGGCCAGAGAACAATTTTCTGCTAATTCTGTGATTGCTTTGAAAGCAGTGGTGAAAAGCACAGGAGTTAATGAGTCTCTCCATTACTTACCCATTCCAACTAACTCAGCCAAATAGAAAAAGCCCCTGATTTTCAACTGAAGCTATTTTTTTTAACTGTCCCCAAAATAGACCTGTTTCAGCTGAGAAGGAGGCCTCTCTCTAGTAAAAGATCAAGTGTTTGAAAGGCTGATTCTGCTTCTTTCTATTCTCCTGTCTGTCAGTGGCCTTGGAAAAGTCACTTCATCTTATTTCTGTCTTCACATCTGTAAAGATAATATTTTCCTACTTCATTAGGATTGTGACTTTGCAGTGTTTGAGCTGCTTGAGAAAACACAAGTGCAATTAACTACAAAATATTCCTGAGCACAATTAAAATACATTGTTTCCTTTTTCTTAGCGTGTACTTGCTATATGTTTAAAAATACCAACAAACTCCCATAAAATCCACCAAAAAAAACCCAACCAAAAAGAGCCACTCTAGATCTTCTCTGTTTCTTTATATAATGTATCTGGCATAGTGTCCTTTGAAAAGAAAGGTAGGCAGTCAGAGAAGAGTACACAAGTGCAAGAATTATATTGATAAACCAGCATCTAAATTCTTAAGGAAATAATTTTCATCACATTATGCATATGTGGGTATTGAATTGGAAATGTGTTGCTACATACAATATAATTATATATGTAACTTATACAAATATAAATATTTTAAAATTAAATATACTTAGTATTTATAACAGCTATAATAATATGTGATCATGCATGCTCGAGTACTAATATAATGATAAAACTTGGTAGATAGACTAATAATTGGATTGGTACAATAATATATTTTATATTCAGGATGCCCTTGAGTGGCAGTTCCCACTTCGAAGGTGTTTTCATAGGTTCCTGCCCTGAAGTATCTTTACTGTGGCAAAACTCCGAAAGCCTTTCTTCTAGGGCATCCTTTTTGCATTCCCTAGGTAGCACTGACAGAAAGCTAATTTCCTTGTTCTCATGTAAACAAGGAAGGCTGCAATTCAGAATGTTTCGTCTGGCACAAAAGAGACAAATGATAGTAATAATGCCTATCTCTTATATAGCACATCTCAGACCATTTGATCTAACTACGAGTCAGGTGCTATCAGGGAATACCAATTCCTGATGTGTAATCTGTGGCCTGAGTCCTGAATGCTCCCTAGATCCTGGAGTACTGCTACATTATGTCCAATGATGAAAACACAGACACCCAAAATCTAGGGTTTTCATAAAGCGGAAAAGACAAGAGAATAATCCAGGATTACAGAGAAACGTAATTTGAGAAACGTGCTTTTAGCAGATGCAATCCATTTCAGAATGCACCTGAGTTGTGATGTTGCTACAGACGTGGGTAGAGTTTAAAGAGTTTAGAGCTTAAAGATCCCTTTCTGCCTGGCACAGCTGGACTGTTACCTAGATTTACATCTCCAGCCACAGCGCTGTCAGGAAAAGGGGCAGCAGTGATCTTCAGGTCATGGCTGAGGCACAGGAGCTTGGGGGCTCATCCAGCGGTTCTGTCTTCCCTTCTCTGTATGTTTTTGCAATAGCTTAATGCTTCCTTGTGATTTGTCTGTCTCTTGATCTATTCTGATGAGAAAAGGGTCTCTAAAAGAATTCCTCTGTGAAATACACCGAAATGTTGGGAAAGCCCCCAAAAGAAAAAAACCTGTGAGCTTCACTTTCAGGAATGTGCAACTTTTACAATTGAGTAGGAATGGCCAGAGGGAAAGAATGCCAGGAAGGAGGGAGAGAACTCCTGGACTTGATTTTGTATTGTAACTGCAGCATCACTGATGCGAATGTGATTTTGAGTTTGTCTGGTCTTCATAAGTAATGTACAACTTCTGCTGAAGCTGCTCTGCATTTTTTCTCCTGATCTTTCCAGGCTCTGACTTGCAAAGAGGTCAGCTCTTCAAGGAGAAGCTGACATGATGAGATGCAATTCTTGAAAATCCTTTTTAGTGATGGTAGATAGGGAAAAAAACCCCTTTAGTCAGGGTCAAGGTAAAACACTAGGACTACAGTATATGGGGGTTCACGATTGCTGAGTGCCTCTTAGAAATAACTTAAGTTCAGTGTTGTGGAAAAAAAAAAAGCTTTGCTGATCTAAATCACCATTCACCTCTCTACCTTAAACTTGACTTGTTGAAATAGGGCAAAAAGGCTACCTCAACTCTGTGGATGATCATACAGTGCCTGATTATGCAGTCTGGCTTTTGAGTCAGCCTAAAATGTTAGTGAATGAGCCAGGCAAATATAAAGAATAAGGTATTTTGCAAAATTCGCAGGCAAGTCTTCAGTTCTTGATGCATGACCATAAAGAGGAGTTGAATGCCATATACTTGTTTTAATCAGACCTGCTGAACTGTAAGAAGTGTTTTACTGCTCTTCAGTTTTTGGTGGAAGCTACTCTAGGTAATAATAGTTGTTTTCCTTAAAACAAAGCTTGTCAACCAACACTATACACACATCAAAATAGTCTCAAGGTAACAGTGCGTATAGAATAGAGATAACAATGAAAGCCTGAGTGTCTGCGTATGAATTTCTATATGAAATACATAAGGAATATTTTGCTTAAGATTGCTGAAAATTAAGATAGATATGATCACAGGATTCATACTTACCCTCCCTGTTGGTAATTTAATAGTGGTAACGAGACTTGCTCCTAACAGCATGCACCAAAAATAAATTGAAAAACCTGGATATGTACTGAAGAAATTGCTGCATTTATATATGTATACATATATACATGTATATAATTTTTAATTTGTGACTTGTATGGCATAAATCCACAGGTTTCATAATGCTAAATTATCTAAGCAGGGAAAAAAAAAAAAAAAAAAAAAAAAAAAAAAAAAAAAAAAAAAAAAATCATGACAAAGAACCTGGCCAGTGATGCTGGAAATAGGGAGGCTGGGGGAATCCCAAACAGTGGAGTTTAAGGAGCAAGCAAAGTTTGCCTGATAATTGCAAAGTCATCCATCTCAGTAAAAGTTTGCACAGTGAAAATAGAGTTGCCTTGTTAAAAGCCAGTAATTGTAACTCATTCAATTAAGCTCTTACCTGTATAGAGATGTGTGGCTATGATGGGGAGCATGAAGTGCAGGAGACTACAGTGTGAACCTGCACATGTGCAGGTTCTGGACAAGACAGGCACGGCTGGGCAGAAACCAATTTCAGAAACTTTTTTTTTGGGTGAATTGAACTGTTTTTTAGGATCTGATTTCTCAGGTGAAATTTTAAGCCAAGAGCTACTTCCAGGTGCTAGTATGAGGCCGCTTGGGTTTTGCACATGTTGATTCTGGTTTTGTTTGGTTTTTTGGTTGTGTTGGTTTTTTGTTGGGTTTTTTTTTTTTTTTTTTTAATTTACATGAAGATTGTGGCATGCAGAGAGACTTGGAGAAAGGTTTTTGAGGTGAAAATGCATTTCTAATAAAATTTTCTCTATTTTAATTTCTTTACGTGGAAATACAAACTTTTGGAACTTTTCTTCTGTAAATGGTGCTGCTTGAGTGGGAAGGGAAACACCTTTATATAACTATATAGATCTTTGTTAGCATACATTGCCTTGCTGACACCCAGATTTTAACTAGAAATAGTATTTTTACTATTACTATGGCTTTTAAAATAGCCAAATATTTCAGTTTTCTTTCAGTAGGCAAATATTTAATTCTTCCTGAGAGCATGGAGAGGTAATATATGGGGGAATGAAATGATATCAACATGACTTACATCATCATCAAAGACAACCCTTTTTTTTTTTTGTTCAAATCCTGCTTTATTTAAACTATCTTGCACTGAATAAACTGTTTAATGATACATACATTTAGTTCCCTTTTTCAATCTCTTATTTGTTGGCTTTCCTTTGCTAGCCTGTGTTATGTTCTCAGCAGCCCTGCTTGCTTATTATACTTTTTTGATGTTCTTCCACTAGCTCTAAAAATCATATAGTTCATCCAAAACAGTAATTAGGGAAAAAAAGTCTGTGATCAGCATTACTTGAACATGAAATGTTAAAATTAGTAACAGCATGAAAGTCTTCCGATTCATCATAGCAGGTAGCTTTTATTCCCCTGTTGTTGAGAGGGGAGAGGTGCCCAGCCTGGCTAACTCCAGCATTTGCATGTGAAGGACATTTCAAAGAAGAAAGCAATCCTGGCAATTACTGTAGGGGAAAAGAAGGAGGTAATAGAGGCTAGTGAAACCTTGATATGTCAAAATTAAAGTAGAAGAGATATGTAAGCTGTTGCTGTAACTCATCTTCCATAAAAGAGTAATGTAATGGAAATTTGTGGTGGGAAAAGTGATTTGATGATATAAAAAGCAAGAGTTGTTTTCTTTGAGGGGGATCATCAGTTGAGCAAAATGGATTTACACAGAGCTACCTGATTTAAACGAGGACAGGACCTGTCCTTTGAGCTTGTGTCTCTGATATTAAGGGAAAAATTATTTTCCATCGCCGAAAAAACCCAAACCAGAAATCTAACTACATTATGGGGAAAGTGAAAAGACTTTAATATTTTGCTGGCAAATATTTTTGCAGTGTTTGTAAACTATGTATAGATTCTTGAGTCATATTTCTTAAATAATTGCTAGGCACAATTTCAGTCTACAAGAATTTATTAAAGATATTATGAAATTGGAGTAGGGATGAATTCTGTACACATCAAGTTGCCAAAATAATGCTTAGACCATTTTACAGTATGCATTTAAATGAAAGTTTACCTCAGAACCTTGCCATAAAGCACAACATACCATCCTTCATAAAACGTTTGTTTGATAATAAGCTTTTAAGAATACATCTTATAAACCTGCTGGATTACACCAGTAATGTTTATGTAGAAAATATGTTCCAATACAGCTCAGACTTTTAGAAGATAGAATTTTTCTGCACGTTTCTTTGCCTGGGTAGTGCTTTGACTTCATTATTAGCTGGCTGATGATACTGGTGTTCTCAAACTGCTAAATAGATTCAGTGCATTACAAAATGCCTTCCTGTGGGATATTTAAAAAACTTAGATCCAGCCTTGATAATTGTTTCCATTGTTTGCTCTGTGAATGAAAATAGTTATTGCAAATCTGTGTAAGAGTTGTAGAAATCCCTAGAATTTGACCTTATGTATAATTCTTTTCCCCCTTTTAGTTGCCCAGTGCCATTCAGGCTCTGTCTTATGTTACATACCAGCATTATCAAGCACCAGATATTGCTGTTTGTATAAATCTTCAGGAATTTGGTGACAAATATGAGCTGCCTCTTGCTTTACAAACCCCAAATGCTTGATATTTTCACAAGAGCACTGCTTTCTTAGTGTCAGGCTGCCCTTTCCTGTGTGTGTCACTTTCAGTTCTGAAGCAGCTGTAATGCATACAGAGCAACACAATGTACAACAGCAACTGGAAGCTGTTTCTTAAGCTCGAGGTGGGGCTTCTTGTGTGACTTCAAATGCCATGTTCGGTATGGAAGACTTTTCCAGTGGCTTGAGACCCTCCAAGCTCACCTGTTCCCTGGCAGCACAGGCAGGCCAGGGCACACCAGCACCTTGCTCCATCAGGAGTGCTATTGTGTGGTTCCAGTTGTTACTGATAGCCAAACAGCAGGAATTTCAGTGAGGAATGCTGTGCCAGGGCGGGTATTGTATACTGAGGCTAGGATACTAGTTAAGACATTTGGGAAGCTGCATTTTTATAACACAACTTTCTTATGATCCAGCATAGAGCTTAAGCAATAGTGCTATAGCCCTATTCTGTCTTCCTGTAGGATGGATACCTATTTTTCATTTCCACGTAGCTAATTCATGATGGTTCTACTTGCTTTCTTTTTCCTTCTTCCTGGCACCTGCCATGCTGCAGTAGTTCTGTGGAGCAGCAGTTCTGCATTCACCTTTTCCACTGCCCCATGCAGTTTTTGTAAACTTTGCTCTTATTACTGCCCATCCCCCTCTCCATATTCAGATGTGTCAGCCTTTTTAGCCTCTCATGGTAAGGGGCAAGCTGCTTAGCCGAACTTTAGGCAAAAAGCCTGGCTTAAGGCTGTTTTGTTTAAACAAAATGGCTGCATAAAATTAGGCATCCCAAGCTCTGGTCCTAAGGGACTCAAATAAGTAGCCTGTTTTTCAAACTGCTAACACCCCAATAGTTCCTGTGCAATGATTAGAAGCTGCTGAATCTTCAGCAATTTTGAAAATTAGGCCAAGGATTTAGTTGCCCGAGGGTGGTATTTTCAAAAGAGTGTGGGTTAGGCCAACACAAAGTGCTTATAAGCACCTTGCTTCAGTGGCAGCTTTAAGCGTGTGACTTTACAAAAGCTAATACTTTTCTTAAAAGGATAGTTATTCAGCCTCGTAGAGGGGCAGATGGAATTTATGGAAGCTGAAGCCAGGAAAGAAAATGCGAGGTATGCATACTTTCAGGTGCTGCGCTGTTACAAATGTTAGCTTTTGAGAAATATTCTGAGAAGACATGGAGAGTGGCCAGTCTGTGAGTTTAATAACATGTTTTTGATCTGTAAATGTTCCTGTGCCATGGTTAAAAGGTAACTATTTTTCTTGTCCAGTAATCACTACTGGTTTAACTGCAGTGTATTTCCTTTCAGAACTGTGTGGTTATAGCAGAAATGAGCTATTGGCTGGAATCTTATCATTTATCTAGACTTCTTTTGGTTATTTGAAATGTGCCTGAGAGGTAATAGGTGGCAATTTGCATTCTTTTGTTCTGTGAATTTTACCTGACAGTCCTGTCTACAGGCTCTTTTGTAAGGTTTAAAGGAGCACCAGAGATGGGAGGAAAAACGCTGAGCAAAATCCCGACCTTGGCAGTACATATTTTTGTTGCATTAAAATTCTGCCAATTTAGGAAGGTTTCACTGAAGCAAATGCAGAAACAGGAAGGATCACAGCTCATCACAAAAGAAAAAGGGGAAAGGATTATTATCTTCCTTCTCTGCTACACTTCCATTTAAACCAATTTTCCCCCTGCCACTTTTATGAGAATTCAAATGAAGGACAAAAATTCCTGTGTTCCTGAGACAGGACTTCCAGGAGGCTGGGTTTTTTCTATGTGCATATGAAAATTCAGAGTGTGTTCTTTAAATTATTTAAAGTGATTGTCTATATGAAGACCTGCCTATAATGGAATATCCTAACATGTAGTTTAGCAGTTTAAAAGAGTATTGGGTAAAAAGCGTATGGCAACGGGATCTCATTAACGAAACAGATTTGATTTGAAGCCCTGATGCAGCTGTTGACAGCATAATTAAAATGATTAATTTGGAGTAGAAGAAGTACTTTGAACTAATTTGAAAAAATGGTTATGATCTTGACCATACATCTGACCAGTGTTCGGCAGGTACATAGAAATGCTTAAAGGAAAAAAAAGCTTGAAGTGTTTTAGCTGAAGGAGAGAAGGCTTTGTCTCAGATTCCTGTTTTTTCAGACATCAGATATTTCCTAACAAAGAAATGAAGGTAAAAAAGTGAAACCAAACCTGACCTAAACACATGAACAAAAGCAGTTACATATAATATCTTTCCTAAATATCGGGATTTCTGCATCTGCCATTTTGTCATGGAGAATCCTATTTAAAATCATAATTAAGAGTATAAATATTCTTAAAGACTAATTCTATTTCCTCATCTGAAATACAATTGACTACATATTGTTGCATATGTATGTACTTTTACTTATATGTATATATATTAGTGTATGTATATATATTTTTTTAAATTGTTTCTTTTCCTCTTTCTCTGTCTGGATCATGGTGGGAATTTCAGTTAATGCCTGGGGCAAAGTGCCCTGCAAGGATGTTTGGAATTCCTTTGCTCCCCATAAAGGAGATCTTTGGAATCTCTAAGAGGGTTAGAAAATACATGGTTGTTCTGTAACAATTGGCTTAACTTCTGTAAGTTTCTTTTGTTTTCTTGATATAATAAATAAATATGTTTGATATGCTTCAGTTATGCCCTAAAAGAAGAGCTGGGCTGTGTTTTCTAGTTTTTAAACAAGATTAGAATGTCCCCCTCTTAATGTCAGCTATGTCATGTGCTATATTTTCATGGATGTAACATTTACAACAATTAAGCTCATACGTGTAAGCTTTCCTTTTGATTAGACATCTTATATCTCAGCATTTAGTTACTCAAATCTCTAACATGGGTAATATGAATTGCTCCCCCCAGCTGGGGTTTGCAGATTATGCAGTATTAACCTGTTCAAGCTTCTTTTTTCAGACTACTTTTCACATTTGTGTAGGTGGGGCTACAGGGCTGTGAAATGTAGAGAGAAAATGAAAACTGGGCAGCATTTTTAGCTAGAGAAAGTGCTCAATTTCATAGTCTCCTGGTGTTTGTGTATCAAAAGTGCATGTATGTTAAGAGTAGATGTTTAATGTTAGTATGACAGTTTTGTCTGAATTGTGGCACTTAAGGACTGTTTTATTTCTCTCCTCTGGGCTTCTAGCGTCATAATTGCTTTTCCTTACTTTTTATTATAGTAAAGATTAAACATTTTTACTGTAGGGGGACCAAATGGTTTGCTTTGTAAACACAAAGCCACACATGCACTCTTCCTGCAAAAGTATTTTTGTCACTGGCACTCGCCCCATCTGCCTGGGTGTCAAGGCAGGACTGGATCATGTGTGCAACATCCTTTTCTTTTAAAACACGCAAAAGAGTTGCCAAAGTGAGTGTGCGATGCTGCGGTGCGTGCTCCCAGTTTTCCCAGTTCTTCTGCCTGAAACTGAGGCCTGATTTACCACACATGCAAGCAGTTTTCTTTGCTGAAGATGCTGCATCCTAAATCTACGGTGTGATACTGCCTTAGAGATGGTAACACGTGCGTTTTCTGGAAGGCTAAAAGCCTACTTAAAGCATGTAAGTTTTTTTTCTTTACACATTTAATAACCCCCCCCAAAACCCCAACAAAAATTAAAAAAAAGACCAATCAACAACCCCAAGCCACCCAGATTTCTTGAATAAATGGTCTGCTTTTTTTTTAATCTTGGACTGACCTTTGGAGTTAAGCCTCTCTGTGGTATATAAATAAGTGGTGACCAGTTACTCTTGGGAAGAAGGAAGTTTGATGAATCACAGGAAATAGTAAATTATGTGGATTCCACATGATTCCCAAGGTTGAAATGACTTTTTTTTTCCTTCCCCCCTTGCACAGGGGCCTTAAAATGTCACTGATTTGATGGGATGGTAGGCTCGGGTTACTTTTGGAGGGCACGGTGGGGGGAGTGAGGAACGGAAAGCAGAAGATTTCACAGTTGTTATCACACCGAGTAGGTTAAATTTGTTCTCCTTTGTTTCCTCCCTGGAGGGTGGAGGAAAACAATCGTGGTGTGCTAAAACTGTTCAAAAGCATACCAGCTATTCGGGGACAGCAAGTGATGAAAGTGGGGCTTTTAAAAAAAAAAAAAGGTTTGTGAGGCATGGCTGTGGTGCTCATAACCTATTAAGTTTTACTCTGCTGGTCTCCCATGATTTAAAGTTTCAACATATCCATGAAGTGGTAGTAATATAAATAAGTTAGGGTGGGGAAGGCTGCAAGTACTAATAGCAAATAGACTCCAGGATGTGAGAGCAAGTGGGGAAACAGAGGCTTTCCTGGTCTACTCTATCTCTGTCTCTTCGCTGCTATTCTCTTGGCTTCCTTGTCAATTAAACTAATTGGTGCTGAAGATATTTCCCTAAAGGAGATCTCATACTAGGGCTTTTCAGGCAAAATCATTTGCAAGACTTTTAATCTAGTCAGGATATATTAACAGTATGCAGGGGTTTTTATGCGTGAAGGGAATGCTTTGAAATTGTTACATTGTTCATGATCCATATAGCTAGACAAAACACTCCGTACTTACTGTCTCCAGAAAATGAAAGTTAATTTATACAGTGTAGCAACATACTTTGTTGTGGAGCCACATTAATATAATATAGTTTGAGTCACAGGAATTTTTACTATTTGATTTAGTCTTTTTCATAACAAAAGTAACTTTACAATGCAAAAGGAAGATTTTCCTTCCCATTTCTTTCCCATCTTTTTTTCAGTTTGCTGTCTTCACATTTACATCAGGAGGTCCGAGACCTTTATTTCACTTGAATGCCTAATATCTGCATTGTGCCGCTAAAGATTTTCATTCCCTCTAAAATTCTCTCTTTCATTCACTCTGCAATAGAATTTATTTGTAGTGTGCCTTAATAAAATGTGTTGGAAAGTGTGTACAAGAATGATACTGAAAAGTGGTGTACCTATCTGGAATTTAGCACAACTTTGGGAGAATTAGGTAAAAATAAAACAACCAAAACTCAAACCTTTAAATTACAAGCAGGTAATTTTTTTAGATGAACTTTTGTGAGGTCTGATTTGGTCACTGAACTTCATTGTTTGTGTATCCTCAAACGTATAAATTGGTATTTTCTAATAAGAGTATCAGCTTGCAAATGACTGTGCTTGCCAGAGGTAAACTCTGTTCAGAAAGGCCCCTGTGCCTAGGACAGTGCCTCACTGTGATCAGAAAGCTGTAGGATGAATAATATTTCTTCATTTTAAGTCCTTCTTGCTATTCGTGTGTATTCCTTAGTCACAAGGATGTGTGTGATGCTTTGCAAAGCAGCGAGATGGAGTCCCTATTCCATGGAGCGTCGGGTGGCTGTGCTCATGCAAAGCTGTTGTGCGTTTGCCATCAGGTTTACCCATGTGAAGAGCTCCAGTAAAGGCTTTTAGCATTGACCAGGTGGCTGGAGCCTGGATAAGTGGGCTTTAGTCACTGCATGTGTGGTGTTGTGGGAACATTGCAGCTTTCCACAGGGTGAATGCTGGGGACAAGTGTGGTGCTTACAGTAGCCTTAAAATCGTTCTCAGTTCAGGTATCCTTGGTGCATCTTCTGCAGGTCATCTGAAAGGCTTTCATGCTGCCACAATTCTGGGATGTGGCAGAAAGGAGCTGATGTGGAGATCGGTGTCTTGGTCTAAACTGTGAAAAACATTACAGCTGTAACTTGATCACAGGACCTCAATTTCAGACCGTTTGGATGTGGCTTTTGGGGGAAGACTGCTATTCCCATCTGGATGACTTCCCAAGAGCACTGAAGTGGTGACCTGACAAAACAGTTCTTTTCTTTTTAGATGTGGCACTTAGGTTCCTCCTGATGCACACTGAAACTTCTCTGTCCTGGGCACTCACCCATTGCAAGTTACCTGCCAGAAACTTGAGCAGTTGAATTCCAAGAAGTAAGAGAGATGCAGGATTGCCATAATTACCCACTGGCTTTTCAGCAGCTCATTTGTACTTGAGTGCTACCACCACTTGGGGACGTCCATCCCAAATCGTGTAGGAAGTGACCCAAAAGAGAGCTAGAGGACCAGAGCAAGGTGTGAGATAACATTACTTGTGGAGCTGGATGTATACAGGACTTTCTAATCTGTCAATGAATTGGAAAGTTGCCTGAAAACTTGATTTGCGTTGAACCAAATAAATCTAAAACTTTCCATGTTAGTTAATGATACTTTGTCCTTTCAGGTAAGAGTGTTTAGATAAAAAAACCTCATCTTTTCCTGCGTGGAACATCCCGTGTGTTGCTCACTTCTGGGTTTATTTGGGGTTTTAATATTTAAACAATGTCAGCTTCAAGTGATTTAGTGAAAAATGTGGAGAAAAACCTTACTATTTTTACAGGTCAAATTTCTCAGTTAATATAGCAGCTGAAACCTTCCTTTCACTGAAACTATTATCTTAGTTTGAACCATGGATAGATTCTATTCGTATTTCAAAACACAAAATAAAATTTGCAGTGTATTTAGTATTGATTTCTTCCCTTTTCCCTGATCTAGCTGAAAGTGTTATGTGCTTATTTTTATTTGGACTTGCAGGTACATGATTAGCTTTCTACAAACGGTGACTCAATCCAAGGTCAGTGCAGTTTTCAGGCTTGCTGGGGCTCTCAGTGAACATTTGCATCAATTTTCACTGTGACTGACCACTTGGAGAGAGTTGCAGGCAAAGCTGGGCATACCTCTTCTTCCAGGCTTATTTACCACTCGAGTACATATCAACTTCAACAAGACTCTTTACGTAAATATTTCTGAGGTGCATGGTGAGTTTTCAGCTGAGAGGGAGGAAGAGTGTCCAGTGTAGTCACTAATGCATTTTTTTGGGATAGTCCCATGCAAATAACATGATCACACTGCAGTTTCCAGGTGTTTTCTAAGTTGGGTGTGGGCCCTGGTTTCTGGGTTTCCCACACCCAAAACAACATGTTTTCCTTCTCTTAGGTTGGTTCAGTTTCATAGAATTAAATATAAATTAATTCAAGAAGGGCTGGCTTTCTAGCTGCATGGATCAGGCACTTACTATGGCACACACATCAGAATGACTTCTTTTGAATCCTTCCATCTGTTTGAGGTGTCTGGAAAAGAGCTTTATTCCAGGGTGGAATGTCTATTTGGTGACTGAGAGGGAAAGGATTTGGTGGAGGAAAGGCATGAATTATATTTTCATACTAACACCCCCCAAAGTACAGCTGTGTACTAGCAATGCCTCTTTTCTTAAATTGTGACTAGAAGAAATATCTGTAAAATGGTGGGGGAAGAGAGAAGAGCTGGAGACAGAGAAGCCAACAGCTGAGCACAGATGCCTCTGAGCCACTGCCCTGTGATGGGTCAGTGACTGAGGTGCAGAGCTGGCAGTGCATGCAGAGAGGTCTGATCTGGGCTGGGCTTCAGTTTTCAGTGCTGTTGGGTACAAGCAGCTCTCAAATGCTCTCCATACAGTGATCATCTGCTCCTTGAGAAGACCAGTTTTTCTGTCCATAAATGAGCAGCACCCATTGGAACTATTGATGAATTTCAGGTCAGGCAACATGGTTTTGCTGAAGACTGTTCTTAATAGTCTGGGTTCTTTTGAAATGCAAGATTTTTACCCTGTAAAGAAACAAAATCGATTGTAGGAAGGGAAGTGCATGTATATATAAGTAAGGAAACTTTTCTTTTTGTTCCCCAGAAAAGCATTAGCTGAAAATACTTTCCTCTGTTTCTTTATCTCTAGAGGCTGTTGTCTCATGAAATTTGAGGTTTCAGAAACCTCCCAGTAGAATGAGAGTTGGCAAAGAAATTCCCTTTTATTGTATCATCTTCTTGTAATGGGAAAAAGTGTGGTTGCCAGCAGACAATTTCTTGGTGTCATTTATTCTAATCAAAATGTTCTATCATTGGGTTGCTTTCACAAGTAGTCTCATTTGGCTCTCTTTCTCCTCTTGGAGTAATGACAGCATCCTTTCATTCCCAAATGACACCCAGAAGTCCCCTGCTATTGAGAGTCAGACAGCAGTGTGATGCCCGTGACTTTCACACAATCTGATAAGTATTCATAACTCTCAGGTTGTTTCTGCTTAGCTGGCGCGTATGAAAAGTGGCCACTTACAGCAGTGAACTGACAAAATGTCTTTGTAACTAGAATCTCACAGTCAGTTTCTGGGAGGGGGGAGGAAATAGTGAATGTTCTTGTCAAATGGTTTAACATGATCTCTACTTCTGGGCATGCCTCGTAAAACAGAAGTCATGCGGTGAAGGGGAAGAGAGCACTTTTGATGTATGTATTATCTACTCTTCTGCCATGGGGTGAGAAACGCTTGAGCCAGCTTGTCTGTTTATCCAGCTAAAGAGCAAACCAAGGTTACCCATAATTAGAGATGGTTGAAGAAGAGGGTGTTCAGATCTGAGTCTGGATTACAGGCAAGCTGCAGTTCGTGTTTGAGGCTGAATGATCTTGTCTGGCTTCAAGGGCACTGACACTGGAGATAGGCAATTTTCAGGAGTATCTTGGCCTTGAATGGCAGAAACACACTGCATGTTGTTCATAACTTCCTTATGAGGAGAAGAGAAATTTTTGACGTAGAGTTAGGCCCTGGTAGAAACTCTAGAGAGTTTCATCCTGCTCTGCCTGTGAAACTCATATTTAATATTCAGTGCCATGATACGTGTGTTCCAAGAAGGCAATGAAGTGCTCTTTATGAAAAGGAGCAGAGAGCTGTGGCATCAACCCTGATCTTTTGTTACCTGTGGGAAGATCTCATGGAAAAAAAATTATGTGGCTTAATTGGAACTCTGTTTTGTGCCACTGGCTGTCTTCATTCTCTGCTACTGGAAGATTTATGGGAAGCATGGGAATGTTTCTTCTCAATTCTCACCTCCCCAAAGAACTAGGGTTTCATCAGTAAGAAAAGAAGATATAACAATCTTTTTTATACATGTGTGTATCAGATCTCTACTAGATTTCTAAAAATCTAATTCTGGGATCATTAATTATGTTTGTCAGCTACCAACATCACAGTAATAGGACAGCATATTTTTCATGAATGTGCTGTTTAGGTCTCGAGAGAAAAGGAGAAGAACATGAAGACTTCCTGCCTCTCCCTCCCTCCCCTGCCCCCCTGCTGCAGTTATTTGAATGATTACATCTTCACATCTAAATATGTGAGCATGGTCTTGGAATGCTAAAAGTGGATTCTTTTCAGGTTTATAGATTAATCTAACAAAGAGGGGTTAACAGTCAAATAGATTAGATGGTATCTATCTAATTGCCTTTTTACATAATTTATACTTTGCTAGCTATAAAAAGATGCTTTGGAAATGATTCGGAAAGTCCTTCAGGAATAGTCCCAATCTCTGCAGCCTTATTAAATGCATACAGGCATGTCTCCCAGTGAGAATCTCAAGCTGTGAAAGTCATTAGAATAATAAATTAAACTTCTATGTATACAGGCATTTTAAACTTCAGGTGAAAATTCCTTATATGCCATGTTCTAATTTTCAACTCAAGGGCTAAAGAAACGGGACTTTGGAAATGACTGGTGATCTTCTGCAATGTTCTACATGCATAACAAGTCACTGGGCTGTGCTGGCTCCTGAAACATGCTGTAGAACTTCAGATGTTAATGCTTTGAAAGGTTCTTTTCCTTTCTTGACTTCTAGGCTGCTGAAATCTAATTAAGCTGGTTTAGACTATTTAATGGGGGAAAAACTACACTGCTAATAACAGCGTGCATGTTGCTATTTTGGATTGGTTCCTGTAAACACTTTCTATTAATATTTTAGTCAATATTATATTGTAAAATGGATCATTGAATATATTGTGTAATCAGGATGACAAATGAGCTTCATCAGGTTTTGCAACTGGAACAACATGGCTTAGAAGAATAACTCCAAGAATCCAAAAATCAAGGGGCCAATGAAAACAGCTCTTTCATTGAAAAGTCTGTAAGAGTAGCGCCTGCACAAATCTGCAGAGTCAACTCTATAAGAAAGGCTAACATTGCCTTTTAGTATGAATTTTTTGTTTCCCAAAACCATCTTGCTTGCGTTAAATGGCTTCATTTGATGAGTGTTTGCTTGGATGTTTCAAGGTATTTATCAGCCAGTTAGTGAAGTGGGCCATAACCAAAGAATATACTTCATGTTTTGTCAAAAACTGTCTCTTGAACCACTAGAATTACCTACTTGCCCTGAAGCATTTTACCTTTAGTTGTTTTGCACTACTTTTGCTTGTCAGAGTACTCACCAATGCCGTGCATGTGAGCAAAGGGGAGGAGCATAATATGTGTGAAGGGAAACAAATACATGAGGAAAATAGTAGAGGAGTTGGAGAGAGATTTGCAAGGGGGCTGTAATCTTTATCTTCCAGTTAAGAATTTGGTATATACCTTGACTAACTGATGTGGAATGCTCCCTCATAAATTTTGCTAAAATTACTTTGCCTTCACTAGAGAGAAAAACCTATTTGTATTTAGGCAAAAGTTGCAATTTCTTCCATTTCCAAAATTCTGAATTCTTTCAGAGTGGGAGAATTCAATTTATGAAATAGATTGTTGGGAGTTGAAAGATGCTGCTTAAAAGCTAGGGAGTGGAAACACTAGAGTTTCTTGCTTGATCGTGTGGGGCTTTTTTAAATGTCTGGAGGTTATGATTATGGAGGATGCAGGATCCTCTAATTAGAATTTTAGTTCTTAGTTGATACCTTAGGCTGTGATTGCCTAATAAAGCAGTTTAGTCAGAAAGTCTGACAAACAAAATTAGGAAGGGATACATTTTTAACAGGAATTAAATTTGTCTAATTGGCTTCAACCATAGCCAGAATTATATTTTCACACTGTAAGTGTGGCCGCTCACTATGCTTGTGTTGGGGAACTTAATCAAGAGCATTTTCTTTTCTCTTATAGAAACTGCAGAAACCACTAGAAATAAGTCAATATGCAGGGCAGTTTTAAGAGGAAAAAAAATTCAAATACTTTCCAAATAATAACATTGAATCCAACTCTTGCTCATGCTGCCACAAAGTAGTCTGTGGCAACAGCTGCTGCTCAAACAGCTAAAAACACTGAAGCATCTATTTCAATACAAATAAAAATAGACCTAAAAATGCTTAGTCTGAACCTAGTTCAGAAACTAATCCAAAATAAGTGTATTCTGGGAATTGGCTGTATTCAACAACTGGTCATTTTTAGCATTTCATCAAGCAATAGTGTGAAAGAAGTATCTACTATATAGGTACTGAAGAACCTAGTCAATCACAGGCCAGAAGTGGACAGAACAAATGGTAACAAGTGGTAGTGTTTCCATCTACTTTGGTGGACTCTCAATTCATCATATGGTGACTGCCCAGATTCCTGGGCTCGTTTTGGCCTGGGTGAGAAATAGCAATAATGTCCTTATCCTGCATTTGTTCTCCCTGGCATAGATCTTTCAGGATTTATATATGTAGCCTTTTTTCATATCTTCCTCAAACCTGGATGAAAACCAGCCTTCATGGCACTCTATTTTTCTTCCACAAAGTCGTAGGGAAACATCACTGTCGTAAGATACCTTCCAAGAACTATAGAGACCACTTGTACATTGCCTGAATTCCAGATGTGTACAAATCCAGCTTCTCAGGTTTTCAAGGTGTAAGGGAAAATTCCTCCTACTTTTTTTCCCCTGTTCCTGTGAAGAGGACATGACATAATTTCTTAAAGAATGTTTATTGAGTCTTCAGTTAAGAATGTACTCAAACACTTCCCATAATGGAAGTAATGCCTGTAATTGTAAGAGAAGAGAAACATCATCTCATCGCACATTGCAGCCCTGATTGTATCATGGTGGCCTGACATAGAGGCCAAGGAAGTTCTTTTCTCAGACATGCATTTCTTGAAAGACCTGCTTTCGTTATCCTCCTCTGAGCCAGCAGAACTATGTGGATTGCTAGTCCTGAGACTGCCCATCCAGTTGGAAATTCAAACTTGAATGGACAGTTGTGAAGCCAAGGAATAATGCCCACTTTGGTGCTTGGCCCAAAGCAAGCCCTGGACAGGAGGAAGGTGTCAGAAGCACTACAGTGGCTTTAAGGGCTGCACTCAGATGCTGTGCTAAATGCCACTCCTCTCTTCGGGTGAAAGTCTTCACTCCCTGCTTGTCAGCTGCTCTGTTTGCAAGAAAGACAAAGAGAAGATTTTCCTAAAGCTGTTTAACAGCATGAAATAATGTTTTCTCAAAATGACTGGAACCACTCCTTAAGCAAGAGAGAACCTGCAGGCAGAGGAAGTGCCCCTGCATTCTTTCTGTATTTCAACAAGAGGACAGAGACAGGCTTTTGACAGGTAGTAAGCAAAGTTTGATTAATTGACTTATCTATGGGAGATAGAAAGAACTGTAGCAGTCAGCACTCTGCTGGCTTACACGTCCCTAATACAGTTCTTTGCAGAACAGAGCAGTCAAATAATGGCCACTCTTCCCCCCTGCACACATGCACACTTTCTAATGACTTTTTGCTGAGCTTGTAGTTCTACTGGGGACATACTACTGTTTGATAATTGATGCACAGAGCCTAACCTTCTCTGGGACAGATTTGCAAAAAAAAAAAAAAAAAAAAAAAAGTAGTTTATGAGCAGGCTTAGTGTTTTCATCATATGTGGCATCCCTTCTGAATTGCAGACTCTTTATTGCTACTATTATGGTTGGGAGCTCTTCCCATATTTCTGTCTTTTGCTTGCCTTTATGTGAGTTTTAGAATCCAAGTTTTACATTTGAGCAGCCTGAAAACTGCTGTTTTATCGTGAGATAAACCTAGCTCCTCTTCTCATGTGACTAACAGATGGATGCATCCACTATGTCATGTTAAAGGAATAATTAAAAGCTTCATTTGCATGCAACATGAAATGTCCAGAAATAACTGCACTCTGCTTCGAGATGTGCTGTGATTTGTACCATAACTTTGGATTGTTTTGGTTTTCTAAAAATAATAAATGACCCTCCAAATAGTGGTTGGCCGGAGGCATGCAAGAAGCAATCCATAGTATATGGATTTGCTCAATGGCATTTAAAGGACCCTGATTAAAATTCAGCCCAGGCTGGAGTGATGAGAAGACTGTTTACTGAGGGCTGTTTGAAGTTGTACACTGCACTGCAGACAGACCAGAGGGATGCACAGATTGAAACGTTTTACCTTGCCTGTCTGAGTCTGGCTGTCAGGAGCCGATGGCACTCTGAGACAGAGGTTTCTCTCTCAGAGCATTCTTGAGCGGTTTGACTGCTGCTGCTTATGAGTCTTAATTTTCATTGTTTTCAAGGTGGCACAAGCTCAGCATCAGAGATCATGGCTGTAACAACAATCTTGTTAGCTGGAGTTGTGGTTTTTTGTTGACTACTACAGATGCTATATTTAGATATTTGATTTTAATGTAGTATGTATTTGAAAGTTTGCCCTGTAAAAGAGACATCACTTCTATTCCTTTTTTTCCCCTTAGCCTCATCCAAGTACATCTTTATGTGACTCTGAAGAAAGATGAATATATTATACTCTCTTATTTCTCTGTCTCCTGCTCTGACTAGAGTATATAAGTACTACAGGAAAAAAACCCCACCGGGCACTATGTCTAACCTCTGTATTGTTTTATATTGTGGGTTGTTTTGTTTGGGCTTTCTTTTTTTTGTTCTTTTCAAATAGAGAACTTGATTTTAAAAGGAAAAAAACCAAAAACAATAAAAAACACCAAAAAATTGAGTTGAATATGCATTTAAAAGTATAGAGTATTTAATTTTATTTTTTCTTGGGTCTGGCATTTGACTAGTTTTCAGGGTAATAACTGTGAAAGGACATTTCTTACTCTGCTTCCATATGTATGCTTTGCCACAAGCTGCGTAACCTTGGGAAGGAGAGATGCAGGTGGTACAAAAGGGTTTAAACAAACATCAGTTTAAAAAGTTTGAAGAGTAGGGTTTTCCTTCTAGAATGAATCCTAAATAAAATGAATGTAAACAGAGTACATTATTCACTTTTAACACATGGAACATTTGCAGTGTCTTTAAATGACTACCTAGAGCACCTACCCACTACTTTCTTTAAATCCATGGAAATAGCTGCTTGGTTTGTAGAACTGGTTAACAGAAATTATGAGAGTCAAGCCATCATTAATTAATGAGTAAAGTAGAATGCAAAGTGTCATGCTCTCCAGGGTAAAAGGATAGAGGAAAAAAAATTCTAGATAACAAAGGAAATATTTTTAAAGGGTGTTGATGAAGACTTTGAAACACCTGACATTGTATTTTACCACTCAGATAATTCTGCTGGTCTCTGGTGCTGAGAGCTCTGTGTCTTTTGCTTGCTCTTGCTGTGGTGTGAAATGACAGTCTTGTTGCTGTGATCAGCTCAGATGCCTCTGCTGGAAGTTTTCTGAGTTTTCCTTCTTGCAGGCTGTCAGACATCTGGATGGTTTGCCAACATCCAGAGTGTGTTATCAGGCTCTGGTTTGGCTAATCAGTTTCTGAGTGTGCTGGGACAGGTCCTGTTTCATTTGGGGTGTTTTGTGTTGTTTCCTGTCTCAGATGGGTGTGTGTGCAGCTAATGGCTGAGTGCAGGAGCAGGGAAGCCGCACAAGCATGGTCATGGGAATGTGTGATAGTTAATTAACACATGATCAATCATTATGTGATACTGATTTCTCCTAGAATTATGTTGGCACGCTAAGCTCAATTATAGAAAAGGGGTAGAAGTTGGTTTCAGAAAAGGTGGGGCTCTGAGAGCTTATTTAGCCTGGTTTGTCTGTTGTACTTGGATATAAGCAGCTATTCTGAACCACCATGGTCTCATCCAAAGTTAATCACCATTCTTGGATCTACGCTACAGAGAAAAATTCATCTGATGTATCAATACCTTCAGCTTCCCTGTTACAGGCCGGGGATTTTCAATAAACATCTAGATGTATGTTGTGAAAAATAGCGATTCAGTAAAGTATGTGGGAAATGTATCACACTGAGATAATTATCTAGGAAATTGGGAAAAATAAGTAAAGCTTGGTCCCAGTTTTGAGAGAAGTCATTGGTATTGGTTTAAAACTCTTAATTGCTGCTTGTAAACAGTTATCGGTAGTTATTACCCATTTAGAAGAGTAGGGCTGCTAACATCTGAAATGGAGCAAAAAGTGGCAAGTAATTGAGCCTTGAGGGACTCCCTGTCACTTAGGGAAGCATAGTTGATGTTCATATTGCAGTTTATGGGTGCATGCCTGTAATGAATACACTTATGGTTAATTACTTTGTCTAACATGGGCTGAGCTATAATCAAAACTCATCCAGAAGTATAAATGATCACAAAATGCAAGGGAGGAGCTAAAAGGGTTCACGACACTGCTCAGCTAGTGGTGAGCATCTGAGTTGTATTCTTGGGAGCTCATGAGAAACCAGTTTGAGGTATTCCTTTACTGTGTAGTGCAGAAAGCTCCTAGTTAGAGGCTTATTTTTCAGTGACCTACTGGTGCAGCTAGTTTTGATAAATTTAGTCTAAGAAATTCCACAAATGGGAGCAGAACAGGTTTAATGCTTTTTAAAGATGTTTAAGCATCAGTTTCCAACAATAGCTTAGAACTAAGTAAAGTAACCAAAAAAGATATGGGTATTACCCTGATGTCTGGAGGGACAGGTAGAAACACAGGTTTTGCTTTTTTTTTTTTCCCCCCTCAAGGAAGCAAAATCTAATGTGAATCTAGTAGTTTCTTAGATGTCCTGCCTAACATTTGAAGTATGTGCTGATAAAAAATTTTCCCTGTGTTGGTGGCAAGTTATAAAATTTTAATGAATTCAGTGGAACATCTGCAAAATGACAGTGGAGAACTATTGGACAAACAGTTGAACAAATGCTTTGTTCAATGTAGATTAGGAGTTTAAAAAAAAATCAACATTATTTGTACTGGGGGCAAAGGGGGGGATGGACCAACAAGGAGTGAGATGTGGAGGAAATTAAGGGTAGCTGGCAAACAAGAGCAGAATAAGTAGTCTGGGTGAAAACTAAAACACCTTCACATCCCATGGTAGTAACTGTGCATTTAGCTTTGCATGGATTGTATGACCTAATGTACTGAGGAACGATTTCCCAAAATGCTGTTTCAGACAATAAGGAGAACTGTGTCACTTGACAGCTAATTAGGAAGCAGAAAAATCTCCTCCTCCCCCTGATGCTCTATTAAGTCCTCAGCTGTTCAGTAGAAACACTTACGAAAGGTACAGATTCATGATACCTTTGCATTGCAGTGTTCATGGTAGTGTCAGCTGCTTGATGCTAATAAAATAAACACAGAGAGAATATTTCAGACCATCTTACAAAATGTGAATTAGCTTTCTCTAAGGTCTTTGTTAAGTTTTCAGGCAGGTGTGATTTGTGAGGTCTTTGCTCATACCCTGTGTCATTGAAACCTTTTAAGAACTCCATGCTTCATTTTTAAACATGTGCTGTCTAAACTTCTTTTTTTTTTACACAAAAAGAATAAAACAAAAATAAATTTCAAAAAACCTTGAAAGTCAGATTAGCATCTTTGCATTCTTAATTTTTAGTGCCTCAAGTGTGAAAGCCGGTGAAGTTTAACTCATTCTTCCTTGCCCAGTGTGTTTCATACTCCAGACCACCAACACAGTTTTTTTTGGTGGAAAATCCTCCCCTTTTTGTTCCCTTGGCTCTTCATCCCCATCTCTTACATGAGAATCAATTGCGATGTCTCTCTCTAGGTAGAGAATGCAGCATTGCCTTTGGACAGGTATCTTTTCCCTGTTGTTGTGATTAATCCTTGCTTAAGGTCATGATGTAGTTTTGACTGATCCTGCGAGTGGATGTTGGGTGCACAGCAGTGCATAGTTCCCAACAAAGCTCCAGAGGGGGGACTTGCAGGGCAGCTGCTGCTCCCTGTGACCTGGTACTACCTTTCCTTGCTGTGGATCAGTCTTATTCATCAGTCATGTCAATGGGAATCAAACAGCACCTAAAATCTCTTTGAAATGCAGCATAACTCTGTTTCACAAGATGAAAAAAAAGAAAAAAAAGATTTTTCAGGGACAGTCTGAGTAGAGGACATGTACAAGTATGCTTGTCGCATTCCCCTGGAAGGCTGGTAGTTAATCATGCAAGCAACATCTGGCCTGCTAGGACACAATCTGTGTGTTGGATGTGGGCTGTAATTTCACTTCATAGGGTCTAATGCAACATGACTTACATCTCTGTGTGGGTGCTGCTAAGGTCTAGCTTAGTGTGTGGCTTTCAGTGGTGTTTGGAAGTCATGTTCAGCCTGAAGCAAGCAAAAATTTTTATAGCCCTTTGCTAGACCAATGTATGCTAATCTTGTAAAAATTGTCCTGTACTGGAGCAAGTAATTAATCTGGGCACAACATAAGAATTCTCTTAGAATGTACAATTTTGGGCACAAGAATACATTGTCTTCTGCTCTAGTTTTGATACCTGCATAGATGTTGGTTTTTGTCTCTGAGATCTTGTAAACTTTATAGGGATCATTGAAGCAGTTGTATGAAGAATGATTTGGTATTGAAGTTGTGCTTGGCAAGTACACGATCTGTGATGCAAGACAGCAGCTGGATCAAGCTGATCGATGCTGTTTGACCTCAGTCTGAGTGGTCATCTACAGTGTGGCTGACCCTTAACAAAGATACATTTAATTTTTTTTAAACCACTGTTGTCTCAGAAATAGCAGAGATAAATGATAAACCTTTGAATGTTTATCTCTTCTATGTGTGATTTTGAAATACAGTTTTTGAGTCTCGGATCATCCAAAGCAGGATCCCATATGTTCCCAATGGCAAAGCTGATTTCACTGGGAGAGCTCATTCAGGTCCTACAGGGTAACTTCATGGCAGAAGGTTGTTCCTGTGTCTGTGACCTTAGTGCCATGATGGTCATGTAAATTGATCTGTAGAGGAGGATTCCTCTTTCTCTGTGGGCAGATTTTAAAAATCAATGCAAGTTAGGACTTAAAGGCTCTCTGGTTCAGCACTTCAAATGCGATGTAGAGTGTTGGGACAGAGACTAACAGAGGCAGAAATGAGTAACAGCTTTTACAAAATGTCATATGGTCCTTAGTGAACCTACTGCATCTAAGTTGTATTGCAAGTATGGGGGCAAAAAACCCCCAGCTCTGCTTACCCTTCAGAAAACCATCAGCTTTTCACAGCATTAGGATTTACAAAAGAGAGTGTTGGTTCAGGCAGTTTGATCTGGCACAATTTGGGGCACAGGGCAAAGCCCACACCCTTCAGTTGTTAACTTGTCTTGCCCAGAATTATTAACCTACCAGTTACTGTTTGTTTTTATTGTGGAGAAGCGTTATTCCATTGCAAGTTACGATAGTGTTGGTGCTATGAATGAGACTCTGGCTTCATAATGGTCACTGGAAAGATGGTCTGTGAAGGGCTGCTCCTGCCCCAGCCACACTAAGCTCTGAAACAGGTACCAAGCATTCCTTGCTGCTCCCAATGCCACTTTGAGTGAGGCTTGTGCTCACGTGTGTTGTCAGGAGTCTTCAGGACTATTAGCAAGAAAATAAAAGAATGGCTTTCTAGTTAGATCAAATTACCTTGTTCAGAGTAAATGAAGATTAAGGAAAAAAAAAAGGAAAGGAAAAGAAAAGGAAAAAAGCTGTTTCCTCCTTGTTATGACAGGTCTGGCTGTCAAAGCCCATACTGTTGCAGTGCTGCCCTGCAAGGCAGTTGCAAAGTCCCCCGAGCTGTTTGGCTGCTTTACTAACAAAATAAGTGTGACGGGAGTGTTGCAACACTTGCCCAGGTAAGTAATGTTTCAAACAGTCCACAAGCTCAGCAGCCCCAGACACTACACTAAAAAACCCCACTCCCTTCATTCCGTTTTTCGGCTGTAGTACTGGAGGGGTGCAGGCAAGGGTGAGGGAATATAACTCTGGACAACAGCATATATAATGCATAGTAGCACGTTTCTATGTCTGGGGGCATTAGGAGGGTGACAGGCAGGGCAGGATATGCTTCCCAGGTGAGGCCCCAAGTGTTTTGGCCATGAGAGCTGTGTTAGCATTTCTGTGCTGGGCGGTGAGGGCTGAGGGATGGTGTGTGTGTGCTTGTGGAAAGGGAGTGGGTCAGTAAGTGGAAGCACATGGCGTGGCTGGCATTGCAGCTCCCTGTGTTTGTAGTAGGGTAGAGTTTCTAAAGGATTAGATAACACTCCTGAGCTCCATGGCGTGCAGTTTTTAAACTGTGTTTACAGTTCAGGAGGTACTGTGAGTAGAGATGATTATGTCCTTTAAGTGCTGTTTTTGTTGCAGCTTCTGTGATAAAAGGAGGCTCTGGTGAAGACATTTTTTGCTGGCAGATAAGTATTCTCAGAGTAGTTGCTGTGCAAACTTTTGGGGGATGGGAGCAACCTACAGAGATACCTCAGCACTTCCCTTTAATAAAGGCACATCATTAAGCCATTTCCTGCACATCTGAGAGGCTGTTGGAAGAGCAAGATGGTATTGAAATGAAATTTAAAAACGGCTTGATTTTTTTTTTTTTTAGAGTATTATTTAATTTAATCTTTTTGGAGTATTATGATTTCTGGGGAAAAATAATGTAATGAAGACAGGAGAATTACATTGATTCTATGGTCTGAGTAACTAGAGGGAGAAATTAAGGTCTCTTCTTTGCTTTCCCCTTCTGAAAAGATAAAATATGGGAGAGAATACAAACTGTAAAATTGTTTTACCATGTCAGCTATTAGTGTGACTGGTGCAATCCTTGCTTGTAATATAAAAGAGGTCTTTTGCTGATGGATGTTCGCTACTATGTGTGTGTGTGTATATATATATATATATATATATATATATAGAGTATACATTATTTAGGCACAAATATACATTATCTATATAATGTATACAATATATTCATATAGAAAGCACCATAACATAGCATAATGGAAATAAAACAGAGTGGAGGGAAACCTCCTTGAATCCCAGGCCAGTGCTGGGTGTTGAGTACTGGGCAGCAGCACATGGGCCAGCCAGGTGCTGGGAGGCTGTCAGCACCAGTCAGATGGGCAGGGTGGGTGTCCTTGGAAGGCTTGGTCTGTATGTCTGGCCACCGCCACCGACTGCTGCAGTGGGGACAGGTGGGTAAAGATGTTTCTGATAACCAGCACACTCCCTGGAGAAGAGCAGTATCCTCTTATCTCAAGGCAAGAATGACACCTTTGTCTCTCCATGCTGTGGTAGGGATCATGAAAAGCTCTTCAAGCTATTTTGAGCCAAACAGCTAATATGGTTTTGATGGTAAAAATGAAACAAATAATTTAGGGTTTTGGTGATGTTTGGAATTGGAAGATCTTAATCACCAATACAAAATTTCTGTTGGTATGTGAAGAGCCCAGAATTCGTGGTGGAAAGATGCATAAAAATTGTAACTTGGAAGATGCAGATGTAGCAGTACAGCTCAGAGTATTCAAGGGAGTCCTTGCATGACCTTTATTCAGCAAGGAGGTGGTCTTGCAGCACTTTACTGCAATAGTTCTTTGCAGCATATTGCTCAATATCTTAATGGCTGCAGAAGAGCCAAAACATCATGCTCTTTCTGTCATCTTTAATATTTTTCCAGAGTTGTGAGCCAGCTGCAGCTAGCTGATTTTTTTTTTGGTAAAGAAGCTGACAATCCCACTGACTTCCGTAGCAATGAGTTGTCCTCAGTTCATTTGTATATAAAAACTACAGAGCAAAGGCAAGTCATGTCTTTGTAAGTCAATACTGAGACATGGATGAAATGATCATTTAGCATCCTAAGGATATGAGAGGGATTTTTTTATTACTGGTCTTTGAATTGAAAGGTTGAAAATATCTTTTTATATGTGTATATGGACATGGTATATGCTGGATTTCTATCTGTCACACTGCATTTTGATACTTTCCTCAGAGAAGATGAACCTTTAAACATGTTTCAGCTAAGAAAAGGTATTTCTTTTTCACATGAAAGCTTTTACACTTTGAATAAATATTAATGCTTCATGTTCAAAACTGTGTTATGTCTATGCTGTGCTCTGTTTACAATTTATATATGTTTAACCTTCAAAATGTGGATGTTTTTAAAGCTAATTGGTAAAATGCATGGCTAAGGCATATTTCTGGAAGTATAAGTCAGAAGTAATGACTTTGGGCTCAATCCTCCAGTTCTTTGTCTCCCACATACTTGTTTGGATTACAAATCAGAGCAAACAGCTTTTTAAGTTATTGATCCCAAAGTGGCTCTATGCTTTTGATGGTATTGAGCTGAAAGGATGGGCCAGATTTAGCTTGACACCAATGACAGCTTTCCATGAGAGAACTGGTTTTGTTCCAGGTGCCAGATGAAGGGACTAAAAGTTGCTGCAATTTATACCTCACTGTTGTCAGCTTGCTGCTGATGCTTAGGGTTTGCTGTGAGGCACTTGTACTGTCTGGCTGCGGGGAATCATAACCAAGGGGATGGTAATGTGTCTTAGCAATAAATGCTGCTTGGGAAAAGTGAGGATGAAACAATTTTCAAAAATAATAGGCACCAGAATACATTCAGCAGTGAGAGGGTTTGTCTTAACTTCCTGTCTTACATGACCGATGTCTCAGTGAAGTCTGCATGAGAAAAACGGCCCAACGCATGATCACGTTAAATTAAGTCTGCACCTATAGAGGGAAGACCATCGTTACAGCAACCACATCCCATGTGAAATGTAAAGAATCCATTGAAACCAAATCCATGTTCTTTACTGGTGTATCGAATCATCTGAATTGATCTCTAGAATTTCAAGTAGTACATATTTCAATTGAAAGCAAATTCTGGTAGGTATCTTCCAAAGGAGGTTCTCAGCATTCAGTGTGTTTTCCCGTAGTGTAATGATTTAGTGTGTCAGGACCACCATTCAGTAAAAGGGTAAAGTAAATTTTGAGAAATTTCACGTATCTGTAATCTTTCTAGGTCAAAAAAAGAAGCTTTATTTTTGTTGCTCTCCAGTTTAAATAATGTCAGCCAGATTTGGCAAGCGGCACCAGTAAAACTCTGTGCTGAAAACCAAACATAAAAGCTATTATGGAAATCTTGTTTATAGCTGTTCAATGGTTTGTAATTATTGCTGATTTTTTTAATAGATTTATTGATGGCCTGTCTTAGAACTTTACCATTAAAAGTTATGGCAAACTCTTTTTTGTTTTTGCATTGCCTTCAGTCATGTAAGTAATATTGCTGATGATCACATACGTGGTGAAAAAAGCCTTGCTGCTTTTCTGTTTCCTGGAATGGAAGAAAACAGTGTTTTTTTGACTTGGAGTGAAACATTAGATTCACAGACTCCACAAATGCAAAATGAACAATCAACTAATGAAGCGGGTTCCATTTTTCCCTATTCTTTTTTCCTGTTGGCCAAAAGAAGAGTATGGGATATGTGTAATTGTGGTTAACATGTTTTAAAAGCAGTTCCAGTATCTGAAATAAAAAATAATGGTTGAAAAAGCATAAAAGCATACCTGCCTGTATATGCAAGATTTACACATACAAAGGACGACTTGGGAGGGGAATCTCAAGAAACAAAAGTTAAGAAAAAGCAGAAAAAGTGCTTGTTTTTGGGAGGACTGGTCTGAAGATCCCTGTTTATGAGTTTTAGTGAAATGCCTAATATATGTTTCCCAAGCTTTGTGTATTTTATCTTTTATGTGCTATAAATAAAATAAATATAATGGAACATATTTTTGTGATCATACTTAACATTTATTATATTGTATGGCCTGCTATATTATCCCTTTTTAAAAATTTATTTTAAATAATAATTTTTTTCTACTGGAATTAGATATGAAAACAAAAAAAAGACAAGAAAATGAAGATATACTCAGTGGTTCAGAAACATCATAAGAAAGGACTGATCTTGTTCCTCCTGTCAGTTGCCAAGCTGTTGATGAATGCTGATAAAACAAATGTGGTGGGACCAAAAATGGATTTTACGTCTTTTAAAAAGTAGTGAGTTTTTATTGCCTCTGACTCAAAGAAAACTCCAACACCTGAATTCCCTTCCCTCCTTGCTAAAAGTACATTCTCTTCCTTTTTCCCCTTCTCCTTTTCTTTGCTTAGGGCTATGATTCCAGTAGTTAATTTTTAAAACAGGAAATTAGAGGTTTAAATAGAATTAGAGAAAGATTCCTTTGTACTAGGTACTGTACAGTATAGTGTCTAAAAAGTCAGAAAATATGTTAGCAGAAAATGCCTAGACTGTAATTTAGATAACAACCCAGACAATGAGCTAGCTTGTTAATTGTAAAGGCTGGTGGAGACCTGCCAGTTAGAGAACTTGTCTTTTTGTATCCCACTGCTCCTTTCAGCTCTCCTAGATGGTGAATGACAGGACCTGAACTTTTCTAGTTCAGGCTTTCCTTCTTTTAACATTATTCTTTTTCCCCCCTCTATTGCTAAAAAAGAAAAAAACAAAACAAAAAAACCCAAACCCAACCCCCCAAAAAAAACCCCAAAAACCAAACCCAAACTAAACCCAAAAAAGTTCTTATATCAGAAGAGTAAGTAATAATCAACACTGTGAGGAAGTAGGCAGATTGGGTGGTCTGAAAAGCAGGGTAAACAGAGATCTGTGGCCTGAACATTGGTGCTGTAGACATCACTGTAAGTACTCTTTAGACCAAGTATGCAGTTTGCAAACAGCGAATCTCGCCAAATTACTCATCTGAAAACTGTTTCTGAAATAGGGAACATGAGGTATGAGGTATGCAAAATTACATGCAAACAGCCATCAGATGCTTTTTTTTTTTTTTTTTTTTTTCAGCTGCCTTAGGGTAACTGCAGTGATGGAGAGGCAACCTTGGAATGTCTCTTCGCTCAGGCTGTTCAGTGGCTGTTCAGTAGCTCTTGGGAGCAGTTTTCTGGGGGGAGATGAGCCAGGCAGCACTCCAGCCTTCCCCACTGTATTTTTCGGAGGGCAGTGGATAGGAAGATGACCTAGAAGGCTGGTCCCCAACCCACCAATGCTCACTAAAGCCTTAGTGCTCTTAGGTGGCGAATTTTGAGGAGCAGAGATACTGTACCTGATGCAGAAGCAATCAAAACAGTAATCTCTGAGGTTCCTAGCAAAGAATTTAGCACAACTTGTCCATAAACACCTGAGTAACCCTTACCACTCCTCTGCAAAATATTAAGCATGTGGTTAAAGTATTCTATTATGCAAGGGGTGGTAAGAGAAGAGCAGTAGCTCTGGTAGAGATGTGAGCTGCTCACTTCATCTGTGAGGGGTTTCAGTGTGATTGCTTCCTGCTCACAGTTTAGGCTAGGATTTCCTAAGGAATTTGAGGGAATTAAGCACAAGAATGTCACAGCATTTCAATGGGGTTTAGCTGTCTGATGCTGCAAGGGCTAAGCTTATGCAGAATGACACTAGTCCAACTTATGGTGTAATTTCAGACTGATGTAGTTAAACTGATGCAAAAGACTGTATGCATCAGCCTAAGTCCGCATTCCGTTGGCTTTATAACAGTTTGATTTAAATTAATTAGGACAAAGATTTAAATCAAGGTAAAGTAAGTCACTCTTAAACTGAACTGTGAGTTTATTTGATAAAATAACTATGCAGGTAGGCATACTGAAGGTATATAGATATGGATATGCATTTCCTGGTAAAACTAGACCAAATTGCCTCAATTTTCTTTGCCAGAACATTAGTTCCACAAAAATCCTCTCTTTGGATGTTTCCACAAGCTGTTAAATTATTTTGTAGTTTCCTTTTAAAGATTGATAGAAGTAAATTTTCTCTTTCATTTACTCTTGGACTTAAAGACATCTAACTACTGTGCCTCTACAGACTGTAAGATAGTAGGCAGGACAGCCATTCTTGGCTTTAGAGAAAACTCAACCATCAGAACCTCTGGAGCTTTGTGTGGTTGTATTTTATTATCTTCTTGACTCTTTCTATTAACTCTTCCTAAAGTTTGGTAACACTTTTTAAAATTTATGCTTGTGGTTTCGGAAGGTAAGTGGAAAAGTCAGGATGTGTATGGCCCCACTGCAGCACAGATTTTGGTGAAGAGTTTGGGGGAGGGTGTGTGAGAGAGCTAGTGCCAGGCTGGCTACTTCTGGAATGAATTTATTTGAGAAGGGATTTCTTTAGCAGCTGGTGGTTTCCTCTTTTGACCTGTGCCACTTCCAAAGAGGGCTCAAGATGGTTTAGTGGTGATGAATTGGCAGACTTGTCACTAAGCTGTAAATCTTGAATCTGCCTTGCTGGGTTGAGGTGTGAACCCAAGATCTAGAGGAGGTCAGCATTTCAGACTGCTGCTATGTATATAAAACTCTTAAACCTTCTTTAGTGAAGGAAGTACTGTTAATAATAATGATTTTTTTTTTTTCGCTTTTACAGTCTCTGCTATTCCAAAATTATTTGATGGATATCTGTCTTATCAAGTAAATGCAATTGAGTTAAAAATGTTCTTTTTGGTTAAAACCAAACTACCCAACCACCTCTTCTCCCCCTCCCACCCCCCCAACCCCAAACCAAGAAAAGGCCACCAAAGTCAAGCCCTGAATAATTTTTTTCTGATATGACTTTAATTTTTTCTAGTTCCAGGACTGGTATAGAAGAAACAAAATATCTCCCTTGTTTGAAAGTCCCTTATGATACTGATATTTTTGAGTGTTATTCTGGTGTTTCTATTAGGAAGATAGGTTTCTATATAGGCTCTAGATTTTTAGACATTGAGTATTCTTGGGCTGCATATTGTTGCTGCATGTAAAGTTCTTGGGTTTTTTATACTCTATGCTTTTTCAAATTTTCGAAGGAACTGCCTACCTGGCATAGTGCAACCTTAAATTAATTCAGCTCACTGTGAATGAGCTGCTGGGTCTGTGCTTGCTACTGCAGAGCAACCAACTCAGGTGCAAAAGGCAGTTTATCTCTACTATTAGGCTTAGCCTTACTTTGTCTAAGCCTTAGCCTTACTTGTTCTGGTTCTGTTACATTGGCCTTCTTGCTGCTGGTCATCCAGTCTATGTCTATAATAGGTGAAATGATAAAGGGATGAAATGCTGCATTGTAGTGGTTAACATGTTAAAAAAATATTGAACTTATTTATTGTAAATGATCACAACATTTTCAACCACTTTGTAGAAATCAAATCATTTACAGCTTCAGTAGATAAAACATATTTCTAATAATATTGAAAGTCTTAAAATCAAGTGATGTGAGGGTATTTACAACTCCCTATCATTAGCTACTGGGTAGATACATGCATGCTCCTATGTAATTGAACTGAATGAGAAGTTTAAATTGAGATGCTTATTTGTCACACCAAGAGCGAATCCTCTCTTCACAATAAAAGTCCTGAAGATTAAAATCAGCTGTGAGAAAGGGTTACTCTCAGCAAGAGAGAAAATTTGAGAGGGTATCAACAGAATTTCACCACAAAAGGCTTTGCTCCTATGCAATCCCATTATTTCAAGTACAATCTACTCCATCTAAAATTAGCATATATAATTGAATAGTGCCAAAGGCTGAAATAATTTACACTTAAGCTCGTAGCAGTTCTTGTAATGCTAAACAAACAGACGTATACGCATTACCCAAGCAGAGACACCCTCTGGGCTTTACTCCTCGCTATCCCCTCTAAATAAATGGACTTCAGAACTGGGCTTGAGATACTATGATGACTGAAATGCTCATCTGGAAATCCTGAAGCTTTTTAACACATAAAGTGGTGACCTCTGTCATAACCTAGATTTGCAGATAGCTGTTAGATAGCTCTTTTGTGCGCTGCTGTTGGTTCTGATTTTGAATAACCATGGAAGTGGTAGAACAGTATTGCTGACAGAAATAATGTTCATTTATAGAGCTTTTCTATCCGAAGACCTCAGAAGTGCCTAAAATAAAGTTAGTGTTCTCATTTCGCTTGGAAGAAAAGGAAGTCCCTAGTGACAGCTTAGTCAAAATCACGCAGCCAGCTAATGACAAAATCAGAAATAGCGCTGCAGTAGCTACCCTTAAAACCAGGACCTACCTTCTTGTGTTCTTGTGATAATCACTCACCATGAGCAGGAGGATCATAAACAGATCTCAAATCGGCACACACTTCTTCGCCAAAGATCTCCGGTTTTTTGTAGCATCACACGTTGGGTGTATTCTCTCGGAGCTGAAGTAGTATGGCTCGACTGGGTTAAATCCTAAACCTTTTTGGTGTGGTTTTTGTTGCTGTCAGAGATACTGTTTGTCGAGTATATATACTGCTGTGTGAAGAGTTTAGTTGCCAGAGCTGAATCTTTCCTCAGGGAAGCCTCTGTTTGCATGCTTAATTTTTAATCTGATCTCTACTAAATGTTAAAGAATTAGTTTAAGCACTGGCAGACTCTTCATTGTGCAAGCTGAAAGGAACAAGTCTGTAGAAGAAGGCAAGGCAACAAAACTTCAGTGATTCTATGAGGGGGCTCTTTTTGCACAAGTTGCAGTTTAGCCCCACTTTTCAATCACAGCTTATTGTTTGGTAGCTGAGTTATTCTAATGTGACTGAGAGCAGAATCTAGCCAGGAGGTTGTGATGATTGCCCGAGCAAATGTGAAGTACATGTGCTTTTCCCTGGAGTGCATGTGGGTTGCAGCAACTCAGCAGGTAACTCAGCCACCCTCAGGGCTTGACCTTACATTTCACATCAAGCTATAAATTTTTGTTGTGAGTCCAATTTGAATTTTTTCATTCTTCTTGTTAATTTGTTAAGAAGCAGCCTTGTGTGAGGTGCTAGGAGATATGGAAGAAAATCTGGACTTAGGCCTGAGAAAACTTAGGTTTAGCTCTTGTACAGAGCTGTAGCATCTGGGCTCTTGTACCTGCATAGGGCTCTAATGGTGTTATCTTGGACTCTGTTTCAGGTGCAGGAATCGGCTTCACATGCTTCTCTGTGAGCGTTTGGAATAAAAATAGATCACTAGTATAGACAGAGACTCCAACCATGTTTTACTTTAAAAAAAGAAAAGAAACTAGCTAGTAATTGTTTGTACAGTGCTTTTTGTTCTTCCATTTTGCAAGAAAAGTGTCTTGTTGCTTATGGCCATTCCCAAAAGCAGGAACTTGCTGCCTCAGAACTGTCTTTCAGCGAGGCTTCTTTTTCTCTTCTTTTCTTTTTTCTTCCTCCTGGGGGTTAAAAATAGCAAGCAGTAAGAAGTGATATTGTATACAAGGCTATTACACTTTTGTCTTGGCCTTCTTAATGTCCTTGACACATACCCATTTCACCCAGGGACAGCCACTATGCAAATTGGCTAAAAGCTCCATTAGGTTGTTCAAGGCTGGGGAAACCCATCTGTCAGTGTCTGTGACACAGCCGGGCTGGAGTCTCACGTGGGAATCTGTCCTTGAGATACCCAGGCAGCTGAGTTTCTTTTAGCCTCTAGTGTTCCCAGAATCAAAGGAAATTGTTGTATGCTCTTCATCTTGCTGCTATTGGTGTTTTTATCATTCCTTTTATACCTTGATCCCTTTTTCAGAAAAGCACAGGCAAAGACTGAGGATTAACAGGGAAAGATGTGTTTTATGGGTTTTTTTCAGTTGCTTTGCCATAAGTGAACAATTATGTGTATTACTTGTGAAAAAATAGAACAATATTTGTTGTCCTGAAAGAACAACTTTATAACCTTTTTCCATATTTTCCTGTGTGATCTGCTAATGACACTAATGAGGTGGATATTTTAAAAAGTCTTGCTGGGGATCAGCTGCAGTTGATATTTTCTCTGTGAGTGGATCAGAAGAGCATGATAAGCTAACAGAATACCAAAGAATGCTCCCGTGAAAGGCTTTCGTTGAGAAGATTTGAATGTGGGGCCTGGGACTGGGAGTTGCCTCTGCAGAGACAGAGAAGCCCAGCTCCTGCACATAGGTTTGGGAGCAAGCTTGAGTCTTCTCTGCTTGGCATTCCCAGGGAAAAGCTCCTGCAACAGCGCTTACTGTACATCTGTTGAGGGAAGCCACTTGCTTTTTCTGCTGGGTGAAGGTAAGGTGGCAGAGTGCCAATTTTGCTGTTTTCTTCTTTCTTTCTGCCAAGGACTCCATAAAAATGCCTAACCAGTGAAGCACTCCACGATGGATGGTACAGAAGTAGTTGATACCCTGTGAGTCCTACAATCAGCAATGTTACAGTGTTTTGTAATATGAGACAGTGGCTGCAAAATAGTTCAGATTTTCACCCCATTAGAGCAAGAAGACTTGGCATACGACATCAAGATAGTGCCCTTCGAAGTGTGTAGGGTCTATATTGACAGACCTCTCAAGCTCTTGATTATTTCCAGCTGGTGTCAAGTAAGAGCCCTGAACACAGAGTATCTGGCAAAATAGCTAGAGTAACTTCAATGCCCAGTGGTGTTCAGATGTATGAGATAATTATAGCCTTCTCCATAACAGATGCTCTGTTCTCCAGTTTGGCACTTTTTCTTCAGCATGCAAATAATTTTCTCTACTTAATCTACTGGCCATTTTGATGATACAGATACAGTTTTTCCACCAAAAGATAAGCAGTGCATTTTCATGGAAACACTTATATAGCTACAAGAGTGGGATTTATCTTTATCATCCCATTGAGGAAGAAGAAAAACACTTTTGATAATACTGTGTGGAGACTGATGACATGAAGAGTTAATGTGTTGGTATAGCCAGGATCAGTATTTCCAGAAATAGAAGTCAGTGATTCAGCAGTTCTCCTTCATTTTGCCAAGTGCAACTTATTCAAATCATGGCATATTCTGCTTTCTGTGTTCCAAACCCAGTCACGTAATAAAGGAGGCTTTTAGATTAGCATATTAGTTTAAATTTCAGACATACCATTTTAGTTCTCTCTCTAAGGCTCCCAGTGCTTCTTTTTTTCTCTGTCTCTGGAGGTAACATAGACCTTGCTGTAGCATGTAATTCCCACTAAAAAAAAAAAAAATTAAATACCATGATAAGAGATATTGTATATGCATTTTTCTAGAAGTTGTGGCTGGCTTTACACAACCTTTGTTCTCACAGTTGAGTATATTTTCATACTGCCCCAGTTCTTTCAGTGCCTGTGTGAGTAGCTCAGATTTGCCAAGGGGAGCAGAGGGCTTGCAATCTTGCTCAAAGCCATTTCTGCGTTTATGTTTTTCTGGCTGTCTGGTCAGACTGCCACATCCTAATGGGAGCCAAAACGTAATTAAACGGTGAGTTGAGCAGCTTGCTTTGAAAAGAGGTGAACTCTGCTTCATGGGACGTTTCATTAAAAAAACATAAATATAAAAAGGCATAAATATTTGGCCTTCCATGTGCAAGGGATTCCTGTGCATAGGCAAAGTAGAAGATGAAGTAGAATTTCTACACACATTTTAAGAAATTGTATTCCCAAAGCTGTTGGGAACAAAGAACCTGCTTTGTCCTCAAAAAATTTTGGATTTAATACTGAAGCCCTGTTTGAGAAATGAATACTCCTTAGGGCAAACTCTTGCTGCAACTGGCCCTATGTGCAAGAGGGACGAGGGTGTGACATAAGGAATTACTTCTTTGGCAGAGGAGGAGGGAAATGCAGAGCCTTTCTCACAGCAGGTCCAGGGTACAACGGCCATTGCAAAGCGTAAGCTGAAACACTTTCTAAATGAATGTAGAAAAATAAGCGACTATGTAAAAAACCGAACCAAAACAAAACCTGAGACTTGCTAAGTTTTTGTGGCCTATTTACAAGTGCCTGAGAAACAGATTTTAATTTTAGTCAATACTCACAAGCCCATCAGTGGAGCAGCACAGGGGGACACCGTTCTAAAATAGCTCTAGCAGATGCCACAATAATATGAGTTTTCCCCGTATCTCTCGTTTATTTCTTGCTGTGTGTTGTTTCTTACTAAATCTGTTCCCTTGATAAATGCAAAGATGTTCTTGCCATTGGATAGAATAGCTAAGTGCAGTTGTCACAAACACTAACTGGCTTAACCTTCTTGTTGCATAGCTACTGCTGCTGTTAAATATTTCTTGGGCTCACAGAGATCTTTGAAATTAGTTTTAATGCGTTTTCTTTTCATATACACAGACCATGGCTGTTAAACAATGGCAGCTTGAACAAAAGCTATTCTAAGGATAACAGCAATGGTGTCAGTTATTGGGATAAACTGTCAGAGGGAGGCTGGCCATCAGTGGATCACTGCAACAGAGCCTAGAAAATTGAGAAAATTAACCTGCCAACATAACCAATAGCCCAGATCTTCAGAAAGGGTAATTATCCTACTACCTCACTTAGCGTGCAAGTGTTTATATTGGTACTAGATGTCAAGAGGCCTCCTATCCTGCCAGTTTTACCTTCTCTGAAGAAAGGCTCTCCTTTCATATCCTTGATTGCTTTAAATTCAAAATATGGTAAGTTGATACTGATTTATGAGGCATCTTGATACTCACTTCCCAGCCTTGTCACACAATTGGTATTATTTATTTTAAAATTTATTAATTGATACAAAGTGCCAACACCGCTGTCCACATTCATTTCTGGGAGTTTCCACTCTGTTGCAAAGTGATGAATCAAGTGCTGCTGCAAGGCAGTGACCTTCTGCTGAGTGATGCTGCCCTGAGATCCTGAGCGTTTGCATGCCCTTCTTGGTGGGACTTCCGTGCTCTTTTGCCCAACATCCCCGACCTGCTTAACAACCTTGTCTGCCCTGGGGGACTGTGGTGGTCCTTGTGTGTGTGTTAGTGCTGTCTCGCCTTGGCAATGACAAGAGCAGGACCAAACCCTTGGACCATAACCTTGTGGGAGAGGTGGCTGTTTCTTATCCTATGTGGGATGGCAAAGGGAGCTCATCTTCTCATGCCACCCCATAGCTAATAAATGCAGCTAAGGCACTTTCAAGCCCATGGTTGCAGAATACAAAAATTGCAGGCTTACACTGGACAAAGTGTTGACAATTCTTTCTAGGTAGTAGTTTTTCTTTTTGGTAGGATTTTGTTTTTCTTTTGTTTTTCAAAAAAGCTAAGTTCATTTAAAAAATCTGTAAATAGAAATGATAGGCTGGAAACACAGGCAGCAAAAGTAAGCTAATTTGGGTGTTTGTTTGAATAAGATCAGCTACTGCTTATGTAGATGAAAGTGATTTGTCCTGTCCTGATTTCATTAATGAATGTTGTATGTATATTTAAAAAACCTCTGATCAATAATGAAATATTTCAAGAACCACTTGAAATTCAAAGTCATGAAACATAACCAGAAACAGCTGCATCATTTTGTTAGTATTTTTGTTGGTAATTTTTGAGTGCAGTGAAAAAAACCTGGTGCCTGGACTATTGACAAAAAAATATATTGTAAAAAAAATTCTCGAACCCGTCTATTGTCTGTGAGCATTTCTTCCTTAATATCCAACCTTCTTTTTCTTTATTATTCTGTTTATAATGAAGCTGGGTCTTATTTTTGTTGCCAGTAGTTTGATAAATGGCTTGAGAGGAATCGATGGTGATGGCCTTGTTTGCTCCTTAGCAATTGTGTCGGGGGGGGGGGGAGGGGGGTGTGGATTTTGTGTTTGTTTGGTTTTAATTCCCTTTTATTGGCATAAATGATTTTATTAAACATCAAGATCGGTTCACAAACTCGGGATGTTGGGTGAGAACTGCTAATCAAGAGGTCTGTTGTTTAAAAGATGTCTTTAAATTTGGACTCAAGTGTAAACTGGCAGAAATGTTACTGTGATCAAGTGAGTAGCTGATAAATGCTATTTTAGCAAGTAGGCTGCTAGCCTGTGGAACTGCCCTCTGCGAGGGCATCTTCAAGTAAAATGCTGCGGCTAATTTTATGAAAGCTCAGAACATTTTAGGACCAAAATAACAATGTTTGTAATTAGGGATACTAAAATAGAAGCAGTCGGATCCCCGAGGATTTTAAAAAAAATAAAAATCTCAGTCTCTCCCTAACTCAGGTCTGCTGACATGGCTGTGGCTCCAGCACATCCTGGATGCTGCCTTGGGAATTTGTGGCCAAGCCAAACCCTTGCTTCAGGGAGAAGCTATCCCTTTTCCTCAGCCACAGGCACACTGCACAGGGAGAAGAGTACATGAGGTAGTTGATGGAGCTGTGCTAGAACTGAGGCAGCAAGGTGATGATAAGCTTTAGAAGCAGGTTGTCAGAGCTCTGTGTAAGTTGAATCACACTAGCTCTATGCCCTCCTGTTGTATGCCGTGTCATGTTAGGTAACACTGTGATATATGTCTGGGCTTTCGTATATTGCAAAGGACTATTCATGCTTCCCTTGTGCAGGAGAAATAAAGGTCCTAAATTAATTAATAATTTGGATACCGTTTCTTTTTATGTGCAGACTGTGGTGCAACTTCAGCAGATTTAATTCTACCCTTTGTTACGTTTGAATTTACAAATTGACTTCAATACACCTAATTTTTTGTGGGTCCTCTGGATAAGGTTTTGAAAATGAGCTGTGGCTGCTTTGCATGGCTGTAAAGGCCTGCATGGCACTGTTTAAGAAAAGGAAGCAAAAAAAAGAGAAATATCACCTGGTCCTTTATCTTTCAAGTCTGTCATCCAGCCTACAATTAGCTGCACCTCGGTAGTGCCAGGAGGGAGGGATGTGCCTGCAGAGGAGTATGGGATACTCCACGTACAATAGTTGCCAATGAGATGAATCCACTGGAAGGTTGGTATTTATCCATGCAGAAGGGTACAGGAATAAATAGGCATCTGATAACATAGTGGTGCCTAACAAAACAGTTTGTCTGTAGCACAGACATTAAGTAGTTTGATTCAGGCCAGAAATGGTTCTGAAGGAGCATATTAATTAGAGGTGGTCATGTTTAACACGGTGCAGAAAGCAAATGACAATGCAAGTAACAGATGACACATTATGAGAAGCTGCTTGTATAAGTGTCCTTTACTAAACTGTTATGGAGATGAAAGTATTCTGACTCCACCTTTAGGAACATATTGTATTTCCCTATTTATGTTTGTTTCCTATCATGTGATGAGGTGCAAGGGAAGGTGCTGCTTGCTAATTTTAGCCTTGCAGACTGTCACTGCAGAAACCTGGCAGTTAACACTTTGGGAGGGTGGCAGTGCTTTAAGGGAAACAGGACTGTCTGTGTCATCATTCTCGATGCCACTCATAGTGGGGAGCAGCGGGGGGAATGTTTCAAAGTCTTGTTTTCCTGGCTTGTGTTAATGTACTAATAGCTTCCTGCAGAAGAATTGCTGAAGACTGTAAAAAAACATTAATGAGAAAAGCAAAGCTGTTACTTTGGTGAATAAATATAAGATATGGGGACTGAGAAATGCAGTGAATATTACATATGCATATGTAACTTCGTAGCCATCGCTGTATTTTTTCAGAGCTATGGTACTGAATTGCAGGAATCACTCTGCAGATTGACTCTCACCTGTACTCACCTGTTTTGCCATCACAGCCTGAACAAACCCTGTTTTTCCAGAGGTTCTGAGTCATCTTTATGCAGCTGATGATGTTTAGAAGGGGGAAGGGAAGGGAAAGAAAGGGAAGAGGATGTCAGGAGACCACTTGCGGCTCAGAATACAGCCTGCAAAGGAACTTTTAAATTGTATCCTCCTTGCCAGACTAGTGGATTGTTGAAGGTCTGCTGGCTACAGAGGCTGTTCCAGATGTGTTGGGAGCAGGGTTAGGTCTCAAGGTCTGAGATGGGAGCAGGGAAATCTGGGCTCTGTTTGGCAGCCAAAAGCTGTGGCATGGTCCTTCCTGGAGGTGCCGTGTTGCTGTATCTATTTCTTCCTCTGCAGGATTTCCTCTGTTGGGTGTGGTAGGATGAGGGAATTGTAATGGTAAGTGGACCTCAGTGAAATATATAATAACCTGATAACAGGTTGTTTCTATCATTGAAAGACTTCTTGCCCAGCAAGAACTGCATTAGCCCAGGGTTCACGAAAAGAAATTTAGTGGCAAGCCACTGCAAACAAATTAGGTATATGAGGGATAGCACAGATATTTAACTTAAGCAGAATTAAGAGTATCAATATATTTTTTTGTCTAGGATTCCTTTTTTTTTTTGCCTTAGGAGAAATCCCTATGAAAAAAACATTTTTTAATGTAGACTTTTTTTTTTAAAGTGTGTTAAAAACATCCAGTGCTTTTAATAGTCTGACTCTTTGCTTTGTCAAATGCATCACCGTGTTAACAGTGTTTCTGTTTACTTGCAAAAGATGTGATAGCAATCCCCCTGTGTGGCTGCCACCTCCTCGTGTTTTTGAAGGTTGTCCACGTAAGACATGGGAGAAAATGTTTCACATAAATGTTCTGAATGGTAGGAAGAAGGTGGAAAAAGAACCACTACAAAATTTTTCTTGTAAAACAAGAGTGGGGGAAAGCAGCATAAATTACACTTTTTTGGTGGCAGGTTTAAAATACACAGATTCTTTTTGTCTTTAATATAAAATTTAATTCTAAAACTGATTCCCACAAGGAGGTGTTTAGAGGACTAAAGTCTAATGGGTCAAATCACAGAAGATGTAGGATGATGATCTCTGTACAACATCTGGTTAGGAAGTCGCAAAGTGAAAAGTGTTCTGGGGATATTTACTCTCTGCTTGCATTTCTCATGCCATTTCCTAAGATGTTCCCACCTGTTATTAGCAACACCCTCACCATCTCTCTATTAGACAGGCCTTTTGTTTTCCCAAATGGAGTGTTTCTTACGGAAACTCAGTCTCAGCTCCTGTTATCACACTCTGCTAATTCTTCTAGGGGAAGTTAAGATTATATAGTCAAAGAGTCAGAAGTTAGGAAATGTTGGAATTCTTCATGAGCCTCAATTTGGATCTTGCGTGAACAGCCATTGCCACGTGGCCATTTAAATACTTGATTGGATATGTTGTGCTTTCCACAAGACCCCAGCCTGTGCTGCATTTAGTGGTAGTTTGGTTCATTGTAACTAGGATTCAATCCTGCAGTTGTCCTCAGGCCCACTGGGGAGACTTGCAGTGTTTGTGCTGCTGTCTTTCTGTGTCCCATTGCAGTTGTTTTTCCAAATTTTCTTGGACCAAATTCCCCAAAACTGAGACTGAAGTTGTAGTTAGCAGGTTAGATCTATTGAGTGTGACAGTTTGTGTCTGAAATTTAGCCTAGATACTCTTGAGTGCCTGAGCTGAGTATACTGCCCATTGGGACCTATGCCTTGATATTACTAGGGGAGTCAGGTTCCCTTCACCATTTTAAGAAAATGATTTAAAAAACTGATTTAAGAAAATTATTAAAAAAAAAAAATCAATTTGTTGTAACTATGGGTACATTTAATTTAAAATCTTTCCCAAACTGAACTTTGATTATCTGAAGGCAACTGGTAGTGGCATTAATTGTGTAACTTTTAGTCTCAGAGATTTTTAGAGGCTTGTCAGTTTATTTAATTTCATATGATTGAGAACCAGACTGCCCTTAAATTAGTGCTGCTTTTTCTTAGAGAGAGTTTCCTTAGTCTATGCTGTAGATCTTCAAAGAAGCCGAGGAATAGGATTTTCAGTATTTCTAATTCCTTTAATCCAGGGATATTGCATTAATGTAAATACTACTGCTGCTGAAATCTATGTGGAACATTGTTGTTTAATAATGACTTTAGCAAATGAACTAAACTTAGTTCAAAGCATAGCAAAGGAATAAGGTTCAGATGTCTCAGTTTTAGTAAATCCTTTTTGTGCAGTTGAATTTGATTATAGGATGTACCTGCAAAAATCACTTAGTAGTCATTTGTTCTGTAAGTAAACTTGGAGGGGTTTTAGCATATGTAATGTGTGAGGTGAAGGAGTTTTGTGCTGAATAGTTTTTTCTTATAGCATTGGATAGACTGATAATAGTATTTTCAGAAAGCCCTTATCTCTAGTTGGCCAACCACTCCCCCCACCTTGGTGTTACTTGCAGTGTTGGTGAGGGTGCGCTCCCTCCTGTCATCCAGCTTGTTGTAGCAGTGCCATGTTGTAAGCCTTGCTAAAGTCAAGGAAAGCAGCATCCACTACTCTCCCCTGATCTGTGGAGATGGTTGTCCCAGCACAGAAGGTGAGCAAGGTGGCCAAATCTTGTTTGCCCTTGCTCATCCATGCTGGATGCTCTTGTCCTTCACATGCTTAAGACACAGCACCTATGAGGCTTTTCTCCTTAGTTATGCTAGGCTGTGGCCAGCCTGATGACCCCCAGATCCTCCCTCTTCTGAAGGCAGATGTAATGTTTGCTCTTTTTTTACAGACATCAGGAACATCCTGATGGCCTCCAGTTGCTATGGCCTTTCAGAGAGAGATAAGAGAGAGGCGCCTCTGGGTGACACCGGCCAGCTCCCTTACAGTTTGTGTTCCGTAACCTCTCACCGGCTTCCTGGAGTAGTTTCTAACTTAATGCTCCTCTTCCTGGGCAGCACTTCTCAGCCCAGGCCCTACTACTAGGGGAAGACAGCCGAGAGAACTGGCAGCTGACCTTGCCAGTGGAGACTGAGGCAAAGAAAGCACCAAGTGCTTTCATCTGCCTTTGTCACTTGTCCCCTGCCCTATTGAGCAGTGGGCAAATCTTTTCTTTAGTTTTCCTTTTGCTGCTGACATGCCTGTAGACAAGCTGGTATTCCTAACCAATTTCTCTTTCTGCTCCAGCTGGTAACACTGTGTGTTACTATTACTTGCTAGAAGTATTGTAGTTGCTGCTCTTCTCCATTCTGATTTGGTAAATGTAAATTATTTTTCATTTTAGACTTGAACTCTTTTTTTTGGTTTTGCGCAACATTTGGTGCGTATGAGCCTCTGACAGTGGTATTAGGTGGTATTAAGACTTTCAGAATATTTAAATGTATCTGATTTGAAATATAAACCTTATTGTTACATGCCATAATTCTTCAAGCTTCTATTCTAAAGCATGGTACAACATTCATTAAGAAAATGTATTAAGGGAGATTTACTTTCTTCCTTTGCTTATCCTGATTTAACATTTGAAATTACTTCAAATACATATTCTTTCCAGAGGAAAAAAATGCCGACTTAAAAAATAAATCATGCATGAATGAAGACTATTAAAAGGTCAAAAAGCCAGAAAGCTAACAGAAGAGATTGGAGGCAATGTTGCAGTGCAGAAGGAAATTTAGGCTTTTGTTTATCAGGAAATACATCATTTGGATGAAAAACAGTAAATAGAGATTTGTTTCAGGAATTTAACATATGTACCCTGTTACTCTGAATTCCTATTGCTTGCAACAAGAGTACCTCATTATCCCAATTAGTGGTGCGTTGGATTTTACACAGATGCGTAACGAAGCAGCTGTGTCCCCACATTGCAAAGCTCTTCACCTCTGAGCGCAGGAGTTTAGGTTCTTCTTATTGTTACTTTGCACCGTATGGAAAAAACACGTGGCACAGAGCCAAAAATGGTTTAGGAAAAGCATCTTCAGCTGACTCTGTGGCTGTTAGCAAGACACTTGGCTCATTGTGCCACAACATTTAGCAGAAAATACTGATGATTTTGGGGAACTGAAAAAAAGCAAGTTGTCATATTGAAATAAAATTTCTCCACTATGAGACATTCTAAGTGTATCAGAAAAAAGAGAGTAGGTTACCTTTACCAAACTGAAAGTTAGTTTTGTGTGGATATTTTAATTGAGTCAATGTTTCTGAGTGCATGAGTGAAATGAGATTTGAAACTTTGGACAAGCAGAGTGGCACAATCTATTGTTGAAGAAATGGGAAGAGACTGAGAACTTATACCACAGTAAATTTAGATCTTTTAAATTTTTTTCCCCCCTGCTCTGAAAAGTGCTTAAAATCAGAGGTAGGGGAAACATTAGAGAAAGAAGTAGGAATTAGATGGAAAATGATTTGCTGAATGATACTGGATTGCAGTGTTAAAAGTGATGGGTCTTTTGCATATCTAAGCAGCAGGTCAGGTTTATCTGTATTCAGATTCACTGATTTTGAAGCAAAATGGACATTCTGAATTTACTTTTACCTTTCAAAAAAACTGCATAGCTTTTATTTGCCTTCTAGGAAAAACATGCCAGAATCTCACTAGTTGCAAAGAAACAGTTGTCATCTTCCAGTGACTCTGAGTATTACAAAATTTCCATCATTCAGTAGTCCTGTGGTTCCAGGACCTTGAGTTGTGACAACAAAAAGTGAGTGCTGGGCAATAACTGCTGTGGCATCTACTTAGACAGGTGGCCAAATACCCCTGTGAGTGGGCTGATCAATTAAGACTTTTGCCTCTGTCTGCATTTGGTGTGAATATAGAGTGCATCTTGAGAGTTTAGTGCTCAGGCTTCAGTTCAGCCTTACTTTCTTATAAGAGTTTGAATGGAAACAAAAATGTGGCAATACTTTTGTTTCATAGATCCAAAAAGACAGCAGTGTTGGGGTTTTGTACTCACTCACAGCATGCTTAAGTAAGTTCATTCTCAAAACCAATATAATTTACAGAAAATGGAATTTTAAGGAAAAAAATAGAAATGTCTGTAAATAAATTGGGTGTAATTCTAAAATTTCTAAAGATAGGATAAATAAGTTCTCTATTTTTATATTAATTATTCAGTTTATTTAGTAAATTTTGCCTCAAGTGGATTTGATTGATGTCTGGATGATATTTTAATTGTAAGTTATGTTAGATGCTTGTTAAGTCAAAGAAAATTAAACAGTTTTTCCCATACTACCTCCTAAGTCTGCCACATGAAATCTAAAGAAAGTGAAGATTTGATAAGGCACCAGAATCTGCTGTAACAAAGTGGAGAGAGAGTGCTTGTTCATATTCCTTAGCATATGATTTAAAGCCCATAGTTGACCCTAGCTGAAAATGTAAGTGCTTAAATTGCAGAATGTTCCTGGTATATCTTGCTCACCTTCCCATGTTCATGCTTTGTGTGCTCCTGGGATGCCAGTAATGTGATGCTCAAAGCTCATTTAGATCTGAGGAAGGTCTGGAATTCACCTCTTTAGCAAGTTAAGGCTTGCAGAGTCCCATTCCTCCAGTCTTTCCATGGGACCCAACAGTTTCTGAGGTCATGTATAATGGTGACTTCATTATAAAGTTCTCTCTCTTACACAGACAGCTGGTTTTGAGAATGTAGAGGAGTATCTAGAATGGGACAGAGAGGCTCTTAACGTGGAGTTTCAGACCCAGCTGCCTGCAGTGAGCCCTACATGTGGCCACCCCAGCTTCCCTGCCTCCTTTAGCCTTTTTCTGGTACAGTATTCAGGGCTGCCAGAAACATGAAGGTGACCTTGGCCAACTATGTCCATGGGCTGACACCTTAATTCTAATCTCTGTGGTTGGATTCTTATCCCCACCATATCAGCTTACTCTTGGAAGGCTTTCTAGCTCTCCTGTAAATGACATTGCATCCATTGGTCTCACAAGGTTGGTTGTGTCCTCCTCTTCCTCAGTGAGGAATTAGGTATGAACTGTAATGACTTGTGTGGGCAATTTTTTTAAGAGCTGTTTTCTGTGATGAACGTGCTGGATGAGTTGGCGCTGGAAGCAAAAATGTGGTGAGGTTTGTGATGACTCATATCTTCTGTGGGCATCCTCTGGCACCCTGCCTGGACCAGTGTGTTACTGTAGCTCAAGGGGTCTCAAAGAAAACATGAACTCTGGCTATTGTGAAATGCCTCAAATTCTGTCCTGATGATGCCACGCTGCTGTGGAAAGGAAAAACCATTTCCAAACTGCGTTCCGTGGATTCTTTTGGCCACAGGACAGGAGGCACAGCTCATTTTTCTATATACTGGGTGGAGGAGGCAGAGCTTCCCTATACACATCTACAAAAGATTGTTGTGGTGCCGTGGCGAGATGATGAGCGACATTCCTGGGGAGCTCTGCCATCCCTGAATCCTCCATCCCAACAGGGCTTATGTCAACAGTGGCAGATTTCCTGCTTAATTCTTCTATAAGAAAGATAAACTGAGGAAACTTGGGTTGGATCTTGAAAAACCTTTTTGGTTGGGCTTTCTTTCTGCAAAACGAAAACACATCTGCTTCCGATCTCTGCTTGCCAAATTCTCAAGTGGGGAAGAAAGAGAAGATATCGATGTTTAGTTTTGTTCTGTGCTGTAACTTCAGGTTTATGTGGGGGGCTTTTATTGCAGCCAGGTTCTTGCACCAGTGTTGATTCTGGGGTGTGTGTGGACTGTGTGCAGAAAAGCAATGCAATGCAGCACATGCCTCCTGCATCTTATTTCCAAGATGCTTTTAGTCTGCCACATGTAAACAAATACCCAGAGAGTAAATTTAGTTTCTCAGAACCAAATATGTGTTTGTTCTTGCAAACATTTGGAAAGTTAAGTAGCAGCCTCTTGGTCTGCATTTTTATTCTTAACCTTCAAATGGACCGATAGCTCATTGTAACCCTAAAACTGGCTATGTGGAAATGTAAACACAAACAATAATTTCTTCTTGAATTTGTTATTTCCCCTCTGTTTTGTTTTTTACCACAGAGTTGTTGTATCACAAGCAGTAATTGCTGTTGTATTTTGATCTGTGCTCTAAAATATTCTTATTAGAGGAATTGCAATGTTTTATTGTCCAGATTGCCCAGATTTAGTAATTTTTAGATCTAAAGTCTGTTCACATTTAGTCCCAGTACATCAATAAAATATGAATGGATTGGATAATGAAGCAATAACACTAATTTATGTCAAAGGATACAGGCTATTGTTTACGAGTTTGCCAAAGTGCCAAAATACTTTATCTATAGAAAGAATTCTTCTTCTCCCTTGTGGAGAAATAAATAATGCCTCAGGAATATTCTGTCTTGGGAGCCTCCTGCCATGAAATAAATGGGAGGAGACAAGGCTGTGAAGGTTATTTTCCACTCTGGAAAATATTTATTTGGTGACATGGCTCTTATTGCTAGTTTTTCGCTTTTTAATGCTAGGGACTAAATTTTATCTTCCTGGCTGGATGTAAGAAGTAAGTTCAGAGAAGTTACCACATTTTAGACCAGAGCTACAGGTAGCCTGTGGATAAACAGAAAATTGCTTATGAGGGATGAGTAGCTCTATCTGTGGTATTTGTGGTATATATTTAGGCAGGAGAGGGTGAAGAGCTGAAGTCGGCAGCCCAGCAGCATCTATTACATATATTTAGCGACCAAAACCACGGCAGGCAGTGATGGCCAGGGTATTCTCCATCTGCAAACAATGCCTCTAATCTCTGTGCCATTCCCCTGTCTTGGACTGGCTTTTGCTGTTGCCCATTCATCCTCAGGCGAGATGATCTTCAGACTCTCCTAATGATGTGTGCTCTAATCCACTTTATTATTTCTACTTCATCATACTTCAAAATAAGCTGCTTTACACCCGACCACTTTGTTTTTGAAATTTCCTGTTGATAATGGTGGTAGTGCAGACTATTTCAGTCTGTCTTACTGGAAATAGAAGGTACTATGATCAGTGAGAAGATTTTAAGGCTTCTAGTGTATGTCACCCTGCTAACGACTCCTAAACTCTCAGTGCTCTTGAAGATAATCAGAATAGTGAATTGCTGAAGCTTTTTCTTTGCTTGATTGGTTGGTTTTAATTCAGAAAACTGCATAAAATGAGACCTACTTTGCAGGTAATGTCCAATAAAGAACTTCTCCCTCTTCCTGTGGATGCCTTGATTTCTCTGTATTGTCTACCTTTAAACATTTATAAAATGCTAAAATCTGCGCAGTCATGATTTGGAAGAGAAGTATTTTGGAATGCAGAAAATTGAGCCAAATTGTGCCTGTGCTTGTATTCTATAGATCTCTAATGCTTTGTGACAGGTTCAAGGGAATTTTAAGCCTCAGGAGTATTTAGCCTACTGATTTCAACAGCTTTGTCTGTGAAGCAAAGATCTCAAAGTATTTTACTGATCCATCAAATCCCAATTTTAATCTGATGGTGGAATGACTACTGTGTCTCTTGGAGGACTAGGTTGGGGCTTTTTTCATAATTTCCATTTTCACCAAGTAATCTTTTTTTTCCTGTGTGAAACAAAAGGATAAACAAAACAAAATTACACCTTTTTCTCATGTACTAAAGATGTCATTTGAAATAAAGCAAGTTCAGTGCATACAAGAAACAGATCACAATAACACTGTGAACACATGATTCTAAGTTTGTTTTTAAATTAAAAATTATTATTAATGAGAAAACTAATTTGGTATTTTTGTATTTTAAATTATTTCATTTATTCAGTTTAGATACAGAATAGCAAAATCATTGTATGCAGAAATCACTTTTATGTGCAAAAGAATTAGGTTTAGCTCTAGTTATTAAGTTAGAGTTTAATAATATTTTTCCCATCTTTAAGTAATATTGCAATCCTTAGTAGTGTCTTTCATCTAGTAATCACAGAGCATTATATATGCCTTAAGAAGGTAAGGAAGAATCATTACAGATTAGTAAACTGAGATGTAAGGAACTTAAATGACTCGCTTGGGGTAGCACAGTGATTTTGCAGTACAGAGAGTGTAACCCAGCAGCTCTGACTCACTGGGCTTCTTGTATCCAGCAAATCACTTTTATAGGCCTTGGAAGGAATTCAGAGAAATCAAAATCCTCTTGAGGTGTGTTCTGGTTTTCTTGATTGAAAGAACTGTGAGGGAACAGACTTTGAACCTTATTATCTGTGTTCATCTTCTGAGTTTACTCACGTTTTCACATGCCATTCCTTTACAAATTGAAAATGTTGCCAAGTGGTGAGTTGGTGCTTCTACAGAAACAGTCTAGGAAGCTTTGTTACTGTGCAGAGGGGTTAGAAAACTCGGGCTCTTTTACATCTGTTTATTTTCTCTTAAATGTCATGGGAAAGACCGGACTATGTGGGGAAGCATCCAAAAGAAGCTTTGTCTTCCAGGCCTTCATTGGCCAGATGGGAGATAGGCAATAGCCATGTCTGGATTCTGCAAGAGCGGTGACTGCCCTGCAAACTTGGGAAGAAAATTGTAACTCGAGGTCCCCTGACTGCAGCCTTCTAAAATAGATGAGGTGTCTGTGTTGCCCGCTTCAATGTTCATCTTTTATTCACTTCTCTGTTCCACCTGTCTGTGGATGAGAAATACAGCTTACCTTCTGGTGCTGTTCCTCACTGAGGAAGCAAACCAAAGGCAGGAGAGGTGCTGTGACACTGATCTAAGTCTTTTTCCTGTATTTTCCTTACTGCTCTGTTTTATCTTCAACTGTGGTGATTGTCTTTTGCTTAACAGGAGATTTTCTGTTCACTCAGCTCCAAAATCCCATCAACAGACTGAAAGTTGGTGGCATGCTCTTATCCTTTTTCTAATTGGCCAGTAAGAACTCTCCAGCTCACAAAAATTACTCCTTTGTACAGTAGCGTGTAGAGAGAACAGTGTTTTCCTAATGTGAGCATTAAAGTGGTATTTGCACAGTTTACTTGTATTTACTTTGTCTTATTTTATTTTTCTCATTTGGGAGTGAAGGGAATTGTGTTGCAACTGGGCACTTAGACCAATCTAGCAGCTGGAAAACACTCCACTCAGAGTGAAATGGATAGTGCGTGCTCACAATTGCTTAAATAACGCATCTTTTAATGTAGGACTGTGTGTCGCACTCATTTTTTCATATAAAATATGAACTATGATAGGAAAAGTCAACATATCTGTGTTAATAGTGAATCTTTCCAAGGCCTCCCTTTCAAGTGGATAAAAGAGTACAAATCTGGGATAGCCAAAGGTGACTACAAACAAATTGGCTAGTCCTTTAGCATAGCTGTCCAGCTGCATCCTAGGCTCTGAGGCCACTCCAAAACCACAAGCCCGACCGCCTCAGAAGCCTGCCAAGGAGCCAGCTGCTGCTAATAAAGCAGACTCTACAACTTGGCATCTGGGGCCTGTGATTCCCATCCAAAAGAAATTGTATGTGAAAAATATTTGAAATTTGTCTTTTTAAGTAGTGTTTTGCTTTGGAAGGAAAATACTTTAGTCTAAACTTGCAACTAGTGAAAACCTACCTAAGAGTACTTGGTTGCCATGGAAAGATAAATACTGTTCTTTTGTAAGGCGGTTGGATGTTGGAAGGAGGAGTGTTGTTCATTTAGTATCCGAGAGGCTTCTGCTTCAGCATTTCTGGGTTATTTGCTTAGAAAGACCAAGGTGTATCTCATTATTCATGCTTAGCTGTGTGCAGTTTCACAGGACACTTTGTCTCAGAGAGTTGAACTGTAGGGTTTAAGCACAAGGGTGCATTCCTGAGAATGGATAAGAATTAGCACATTAATTTCTCACTTTTAAATAATGAAAAAGGAGAAATTTCATTCATTTTTCAAAGATGAAAACAAATCCTATTAGCCATCCATGCTAAATTAATAAGCTGCTTGGAATGATCTACAAACCACTTCATTCCCCACACACTCTCCACTGAATAATGAAGCATGAGAATTGAAAAATGAGTTGGTTGCATTGGTTATGTGAAAAATTAATGGCAAAACCAGCTCAGAATTCCAGCTCTCTATTGAAGTGGAACATTTAGATTTTGCCTATTTTTTTTTTTCTAGAGCTGTAGGTCCTGTGCTTGGTTGCGGTGGCAAAACCTCTTTTCCAGATTTCTACAGCTGGTGTCAGGGTGTTTTGAACCAGTCTTGACAGTGCTGCTCCTTCTGGCTCTCGAGGCAGAGAAGTTAAGTGCTTTGCTCCCAGCCGTGGAGGGGTCCAACATCAGAACAAGGCACAAATTTCCTGCTGCCAGGTGTGCAGGCAGCTCCCCAGACAGTCCCCCACTTTGGCATTGTCCAGGACCAAGTGGTCCATATCTGGGGTCATCATTAGGTTGCCAGTCATTTCTTTCACTTCAGCTATTACTTGGAGATTACCAAACCAGATCCTTTGCTCATTTAGAGGCAAAGTGCATACTTTTGCCATCAGTCATACACTCAGCAGCTCAGGAAACAAGAATTCAAAGCTTTCTTCTGACCTGAAGCTTTTAGTCTGGCAACCAGCCAGAAGATGTCATCAGCCTCAGTACAGGCAATTTTGTAATCTTTCTGCAGATGGTATTCTGGGGTATTGGATATGCATGGAAATTACTGTGGGCTGCTGTGGCTGAGATTTATTAGTGAAGAGGGTTTGGAGTGTAGCAGAGTTTGCTGGGCTGAGAAGATCAGCATCTCCCAAAGTGGAGTGTGGCTGCCTCTCTGCCCACCCTTAGAGCATGTCCGAGGACATTGCTGTGAACCCAGGCATCCATGTGTGCCTGTTGTCTGAGCAGCTCTTACTTGAGGGAGAACCTGTTGTATGGCCTCATTCTCTCTGTATACTGGGAACTTTTTTTTTAATAGCTGTGGCCTCAAAATTGGCGTAAATGTAATTCGTGTTCACTTCTACATCCCCTTTCAGCTGGCTGAGAGGGATAAAATGTCTTAAGCTTAAATTAGAATTAGGCCCCCAGTGTTTTCCTCAATGTGAAGATAAAGATCTTATAATAGAATGAAAATTGCTCTTTGTATTTCAAAGGTAAATTTCCACTTATTTTTTTTCTTTTTCTTGCTTATTAGGTTGGTGTGAGAATAGGACATTTACTCATTATCCCCTGCTAAGACATATATAATAATAACAAGTATTAATTAAAGTACATAGCACTTCACTGGCTTATGGAAAGTTCTTTCATTGCTTTACGTCATTTACGTGCATTCAGTGTGCATGGTAATCTTGGAGGTGTAGGGTAAAGCAGTAAGAATGTAACCTCGACCTCTATTTGTCTATTTATTTAACCTTATTAATGCTCAAAATGTGCAAGATTACCATGGGTTATTTCCTCAGCTCTTGATATATTAAAGCCAAAAGTGTTATACAGAGTCATACCTGCCTCTTCGATGGCCCTGCAGTGCACAGAGATTTAAATATGCTTTCAGGCAGGATATTATAATATGTAGATACCTATGTATTTAACACAGGTTAGTGTTGCCTGCAGTGTTATCCAGCTGGGCTGTAGCCATGGCATGGAGCTGATTTCCAAGACATGTCCCCAGTGCTGGGGCTCAGTTGAGGTGATTGCCTGTGCTGGTACTCAAGGCTGCTGCCTCAGCTCTCTGTTTCTGGGAATGACACTGAAGCTTGAGTGGGTGGGGATTACCCAGTGATAAAATGTGTGTGCAGAGAAATATGATCCGTATGCATTAAGTGCTTTTGATTGTCAGCAAAAGTATCTGTGCAGAGACTTGGGGAAGGGAGCTCATTGCCCTTTCTCTTTTACTGGAGATGAGAATGAATGTCATTACTTGGTAGCACGGTGATCACACTGAAAACCAGTGGGTTTTTTTCCTTTTAATGGCTCCTACTTGAGTCACATTACAACCAGATGAGATTGTAGAGAAATTCTGATGTCTTGACGCTTGATGCTATGTTCACTCTCTCCTGGTTTAAATGGGAGAAACTGGGAAGAAGGAAGGAGAAGCCCAGGAGGAAAGGCATTGGTGCAAGTGTGGTGTTTCATTTGATTGAAACCTCTGAGCATCACCTGTCACTGATGCTCCCCTTATATTCTTCAATTTTTTTTTTTTGTTCTTCTAAATAAGGGACTAAATAAAGGGACTTGTTAGAAAGAGTTTAGAGCTACTAATTTAGAAACATCCATCTACCAAGACTGTGATTTAGTGTGTGCATAATTATAAGCACTAAAGTAGAGCCACTGACATTAAAGGGGCAGTTGATTAGCATGATCAGAATTACTCACAGACTTAAACATTTTCTCTGTTCAAGGCATAAACACAGAACAAGCATATTAGAAGTTACTTAAGTGTCATTGCTGCTATAATGAAAATTGCAGATGTTTTGCTTTTATTAGTCCATTAGCATAGCATGGTTAACTTAGCATTGGTCCAACATTTACCTGCTGTTGTCGCTACACATAAAGCTAGCAGAATGAGCTGATCAGGCTGTGGAAATGGGATTTTCTCCCTCTCAGCAGGCAATTACATTCCTGAAGCTCTGACTCCAGTTCCCTTGGCTGCCCATCTGGAGCTCAGTCCCAGGATCCTCCAGTTCCTGCAAGTTTTCCTCTAGGTCTCAGCTTTTCTGCGTAGGGTACAGTGGTGACAGGATGGCCTCCTCCTTCCAACCACTCTTCTGTTCTCCTGGCAAGCACTCTGTGCCATGAGTAAATATTCTGGTGGTAAGAGAGCCAGGGATGGTTGCAGCAAGTGAAATTCCCCATTGTTGCCTCATATCAGAGATGTTTAGGTAATTTTTCTAGCATGTGGGTGTCTTTTTTCACAGCATGTATTTACCATTGAGTTAGGGGAGAATACTGTTTTTCCCTGTGAGAATGACTCCTTTCTTAAGCAATATTTCTCAGTGGCTGTGTGTGGTTTGTGGTTGTTCAGAAGTGGGTACGATTTTGAGAGCAGAAGGTCTTGGCCTGATCATCTTTTCCAAACCCTGTTTCTCTATTGCGAAAGACATCCGTAATAGCAGAGTGTTTTCAGGCTGCTTTGGAATTTTTTCCTCTTTCAGACTAGCCAACCCTCTGCCACCTGACTGTGCATGTACTGGGTGCTCCTCATGTTTAGAAAAGACTAACTAGGCTTCTGGCATCAGCTTCTGTACCTTTGGCTAGATAGTATTATTTGTGTTTTAGCGTACTCTTGGAGCAGATTGTGTTTAACTTCTTTCTTTAATGCTAGTTACTCCTGGAGTATCTGTCATTTCAGAGGGTTTTTTTGTGATTTCAGAGGTTTGTTTTAATTCCAAATTAAAAAATATAGTAGGATAATGCATTTCATAGCCATGGCTAAACCCAAAATGTTGGTTGGTCCTGTTTTGCATTTTGAAAGGTATTGCTGACCGGGAGTGGATACAGGCACCACAGAAGTGGGTCAGGGAGGGCAGGACAAGCATAGCATAGTTCTGGAGTTACCTGGGTAAAGCACATGCTTCTGCCATGCTTTTGCCTTTTCCAGTAACAAGCCTTGTTGTTTTGCTCTGTTTCCAGCAGTCCTATGCACCAGCTCCCCACCCCATGGCTCCTCCCAGCCCCAGCACAAACAGCAGCAACAACAGCAGCAACAACAGCAGCGGAGAGCAGTTGAGTAAAACCAACCTGTACATTCGAGGCCTTCCACCCGGCACCACTGACCAGGACCTTATCAAGCTGTGCCAGCCGTAAGTGCCCTTAAAATACTCAGCGTCTTTCTGTAGGAAGATGTCAAAGCTGGCCCTCCTGCTTACACTTGTGTGGCCACAAAAAGGCATCAGAAGCCTACAGAACTTGAAGGTTGAGTGTTCGTCCTTTAGTTTGAAGGGCTAATTAATGCCTGCTAAAAACTTTCAGGTAATGAGTTTAGGGGAAGAGAGAGGTGAGGGCCTTCACGTTGATTTCTGTTTACTCCAATCTGGTTAATTTCTTACCTTAAAAGGAGAATTTGTATGGCAGGAAAACCTCCCTAATGACAGATTTTATAGTTATAATGATCTGTGAATCACAACCCAGTGCACAACACAACATGGGTGTTCCTCCCTCAATCATTTATCACATTTTATTATTGCTGTGTCACACGTTGCTGTGCTCAAAGATTGAGAAGTATGAAACCCACTGAAGGTGGCCTTGTAGCCGTATAATTAACATCTAATTAACTACCGTTCCACTGAAAAATGATGCTGTAGAAAGTGGCACCTTCTACCTCCCTGTTTATCTTGAGAGTCATATTTGCATATTGTACTGATAAAGATTGGTTTTATTGTGTTTTATTCGTGTTGAAACCAAAGAGGTGGCATGAAGGAGCTCTTTGCTCCTCGTGCATCATCAAAAGAGCTGCTTCCTAAAACGTTGCACTCTTCTACCCTTCTTCTCTTGACTGAATGTAGTGAGCAATGTGAAATGACAACATGATTGGATTTCCAAAGTCTTGATTATTATTGATGACATGTGGGAGGGAAATAGAGTTTGAGATTCCAGCCAGAGATCACCAGGGTGGAATTTAGCATAACACATTTTTTTGGTGTTGAAATGAGAACGAGAAATTTGAAAAACACAAATCCACTCGTTTTGATGCAGACCTGCAGTACTTTTGCCATAGAATCATCTGTTCCAAAAGACAACATCATCTCTGTATTTTGTCATCAAAAATCAGCCTTTCAAATAGGTATCAATAAATGAAATTTGGTAAAGTAAGGAACAGCCTGGGGCTGATCTACAGACCTGAATCCAAATGAATATTGTTTGGAAGTTTTCAGTAGGAGTAAGAATTTAATGGGGTTTTACCATTTTTTGACATTCTGCCTTTCCTGATTTTGATCAAAAATCCTGAAATGCTTTCCTGAGTACCCTTTATGTGGACAGGACTGGCCAGGATTGGAGTTAGCAGTCTTACTGAAGTGATATCCGGATTTGAGTAAAATTATGTGAGCTTGAAACTCTTCCCTGTGACTTTCTGCTATTAAAGCTTCTCTGGGTAGAACTGACTCACTGTTCACAGGAGAATAGTGTGCTGGTGAGGTTTCATATTTCATGCAAGTTGAAATATGAGTGTACCTGTTTGACACTTGTACAAACTACATTCACTGACACTTTCCACATGTGACAGTCACAGATAATCCCAGTTCAAGGGCCAGATCCTCAGTAGGTATGAATTGATTGTAGTCTGCTGATGTTCAAAAAGCTATTTTGTGATACATCTTCTTGCAGCCTCACCCTTCTGCAGTTCACAGAAACGCTTTCAGCTGATCAGGACTGAACTAACTATTCCTAAAGGAGCCTCGCAGCTTTGGTGCTTAGTGCTGCCATCGTGGTGTGAGGCTGTGGTGTGAGCAGTGATACTTGAATCATGAAGTTCAGAGAGTGCGTCCCTACCCTATGTCTGCGTATGGGAAGTGCGCATCAAGTGTCTGAGAGCTTCCTTTTAGCACTGTGGCAAAATTTTTAATGTGCTCCACTACACTTAATCTGATACAAGATTAGAGGGCTTTGTCTTGCTGTCATGGGGTTCCTGTGTGAACAGATGCTCTTTAAGAAAAATGCTGACATTCGTTTTGCTGGTTTTTCTATCCTTTGGCTGAATGTCAGTGAGGAGAAACCAGATAGTTCTTATGACTTTTTTTTTCCAGAAAATTAAAAGAATATATCAGAGCAGAAGAAAAAGACAATGAAGGGAAACCTAAACATTTGAAAATACTAGAATTTGTACTGGCAGCTGTGGTGGTGCATTCCCCCCCGCCCCCCCCCCGCCTCCTTTCCAGGCTGCAGTGTGATCTGAGAAATGCTTAAATCTGACTTTTGCTCATACCTTCATCAGGGATTATTTAAGCAATCTCAGACACTCTTGCTCATGACAGCAGTGTGTAGATTTTAAGTAATATGTTGCAAGATATTTTCTTTATCTTTGCAGGTGATTGCACAGTAGAGGTAGATAAAGGTCCAAAGCCCTTACCTCTTCACCTGCCCCCACCCCTGAAAAAGCCCTCAAACCCAACCCTCCTCCCCAAAAACCCCACTAAAACTAAGCCCAACAGTCTGCTGCTATATGAACAAGAAGGATTTTTCTGCTCAGAAAAGTCGTCCTATGTAGAGCTCTCTCATAGCTTACATGGCTGGGGCTTCACCAGGCATTAAAGTCTTCATGTGAACAGGTATTTGCAAACGAGCAGGTGGTGCTGGTTCTTAGGCTTCCTGCATAGCCTCATATTAGCATCATATGCTACGAGATGTGAGGGGAAAATCTTTAATTCCAATCCATAAACCATTTTATTATTTTGTAGTACAGTATTTTTGGAGAGCTGTGTTTAAGGGAGGTATTCACCAAAGCTGGCTTATGTTCAGCACACTGGTTCCCATAGGCTAACTCCCAGTGCCTAAAATGAGCCCTTCTGAACCCATTTCCTCTACTCCAGCATGGGACAAGGCTGCTAGCAGTACAACTATCACTTCTAATGTCTCACATTTGGCAGGTGGAGGAATAATGTACTTAAACCCACAATATTTCTCTCTCAGAAGTACAGGAAATGCTGGAAACACTTAGGGTTATGTACATTATCATATCCCATCCCATTTTCAGGTTTCGACCTATGGGCCACCCTTCAAGTCCTGTGTAAAGTTTTTCATTTAATTGCATTTTTCCAGGTGGGTTAAGGAAGAGAAACCCTTTAATCAGAATTGTTTGATAAAGTATGGGGCTGTTTTGGTAAATCCTGCCTGCTTTTCTGTCTTTCTGCTGTGTGTTTTTTGTTGGTGTGCATTGCACACTAAACAGAAAACAGCAGACTGGAGTACCATTGATGCTTGAAGTGCAGAGTCCATTACATGTGATGTGAGACATTTCTGACAAATGTTCCGGCACTATCAAACCTTTTATCAATTTGAGAGTAACCTTGTCACAGTAATCTGTCAAACTGTTCATATAACTAAAGGAAAACAAGTCATCATAGGCTGTACAGTAGCTGAGTAAATGAAAAAAAAAAATTGCTACTGGAAGATTTTTCTTTTTGTGTGGTTCTGATCCTCAGTAGTTGGTTTAACATGTGTCCAGCAGAGTTTCATCAAATTTGCTTTTGCAGTAGGGAGCTGTTAGGTTGCACTGTATCTTTTGGGACTCTATACAATAACTCTGTCAAAAGTTACATCGAAGGAGTAAGAGTGTTAAAGCAAGCAAGAATCTCTTGTTCTTTTGTGTATGTATCATCTTCTGGATTTTCATAGACACTGAGTAAAGGAACTTTCAAAAATGGACCTTGGCCCCTCTTAACATTTTCTGAGGTTCTTAAAAAAACAGGCTTTCTACCTATCTGTGATTATATTGATCATCAGAATTTATTAGTCTAAAATTTAAATATTTACATATTTCATAAAGATAATAGTATTAAAGATAAAAGTTACAATTTATTTCTTGGAGGTACACAGTCTCTGCTGGTGCAGTGGTATACACCATGATATGTGTATCTTTCCAGTCAAAATATGCTTTTCATCAAAAGGGAAGATAATCAGCCTTAAAATATAACATTATAGACAGGAAAATTTGCATGGTGTGTCATTGTACAAACAAAATATAAATTATTATCTTTGAAATATTCATAATCTGTCACTTTAATTTTCATGCATTGTCTTATATTTCACCCAGAAGAATTTCAAGATCCTCTTAAAAACATACACAGATGAATTAGTGCCTTCTTATTATACTAAACACATCCCGTTCTTCCTAACTGCATCCTGGTGAAGATAAGTTGAAGGAAATCTCATGCACAGACTAAACACTTGAGCTTTATGGTTTTAAAACATATTTAATTTAAAGAACTCAGTCTGTTTCTCAAGATTTTGTTGTTTCTGTCTGTCCTTACATTTTTGCACTGAAGAAGATTTAGGCCCAAAATTTTTTAAAAGATAAAATTAAGCTTTGCAGAAGGGAAAGGAAATTTGGGAAAAGAGATATTTTATATCTCTTTCTTCCCCCCAGTAATTTTGAAAAGTTGGCTTAAAAACTCCAGCATTTGACTAAAACCCAAGCCTTCTGCATTGCACAGTTAAGACATTCACATGTATTCAAAAGATAATCTCTGTCCATCTTGATTCAGTCAATTTGACTTCTTTGTGTTCCAGGGTAAAATTAAAGGGCTTATTTATTTAATTAAAACAACAACAACAGTAAAAATATCTAAACCTAAAGAGAGTAAGTCTGTATGCTGCTCAGGCTAACTCTTGAGGAAGATGAGACAGAATTCTCTGAGGTTTTCCAGGTATGGGAAATCCTTGCTGCGTAATGATTTCCATGAGGGTTGCTTTCTTTAAATAACTTCTAGATTGATACTTTTGAGCAGATTACTCAATGTTTTGGGATTGTTTTGGGTTAGTGGGGTTGGTTGTTTTATTGATTTTGGATTTGTTTTTTTTTTAATTTCTCTTTTGTCTGAAGGTATCCTGATTGACTCCTTGACAATTCATCAAGTGTGAGATTTTAGCCTCTCATTTAATTTTGAACGTCCTTGGTTTTGTCTTGTGGAATGTCTGAATAAATATTCAGGCTGTTACTGTTTAGATTCTACTAAAGGGTTAGTCCCAAGGCTAATGTAACTGAGGTTATCAACTGAAAAGTCACACATTAATTTACTTAAATTCTAGACTGTTTTTGAAATGAACTGTGTGCGTTCCTTTTGCCCTCACTGACAAAGGCCGAGTTCATTGAGGTTTCAGAAGGGTTCAAGGTGCCTTTCAGGATAGGTTGTCTTGTTAATAGCTGCAACAAGTACAACATTTCCATTAGACCAAGCCTTATAGCAAGTCAGGATGGTCATTCCTGCCATCTGTTAAGGCAGCAAGAGTTACACATTCCTGACTATTTTCATTTTCCTTTTATTTTGTTTAAATAACAAGACCTTATTATATGAAAACTGATGAAATGAAGGTGTGGGGAAAGTAAATTCTCTTCCTTTCCTGCTTCTTACTGCATTAAAAAGTTAATTAAAAACAATTAGCGTGAACTATAGATAAAATAAAGGCTAACCAAAATACAATTGCCATAGTGAACTCAGAACCAAAAAGACCAAAAGAATCTCTGCAGTAAATCTGTTGTTCCACAATGAAGTCAGACAAAGTTTGGACCCAGTGTAAACTGATGTTCTCATCCTGACCCTGGTGAAAACAGAGAGAGAGACTTAGACTTACAGAGTATTAGGCTGTGTCTGCTCCTCAATTTTTAAGAAATAGTCTTTGGAGTGGTGAAGGCATTTACTGCATTCTGTAACATTCTGTGTGTTAAAGCAACGTGCACTCTGTCTTCCATATTAATTCAGGCAGAACCACAGCCTACATCTCTCCTGTAATTAGTATCAGCTGACACCATTGCTCTGTGATGTAGCAGAGACTGAGAGGGCATGAAGGTGAGAGCACTCATTCAATGGGATTAGCTCATATAGAAACCATGTGGCATCACAGGGAATAGTTCCTGTTTAAAATCTTGGTGGATATTTTGGTTCAGTGTATCCTGGTAATATGAGAACTGGGAATGGTTATGAAATCTGCTGGAGAGATCAGTCTTCATGGGAACTAAAGAAATGCCCACGCTCGACGGGAGAAAAAGAAAAAAACCAAAATTCCCCCTCTTCCCTCCCCTTCCCTCTTTGTTACTCCAAGTAAAATCAGGAAAGCAAAGTCCCAAGAAGGGTGTACTGCTGGACCAAGCACAGCAGAGTTACCCTGCTGGACTACTGTGCTGATAGAAAGCAAGGGGGGAGCTACATGAGTATATTCCTCTCATTTGTTAATGTTTGTGTCTCCAGACCAGAGAAAAATGCACTGATGGGTTAGATTGGAGAAATCTGTATTCTTCTCAAATTCTTTATGTCATGGACTTTTCCTAAAAGTTTATTAAGAGAGGTGGGAAAGGGGAAAGAAGGTTAATTCTTTTAAGTCAAAATGCTTTTGCTCAGGAGCCAAATGGTGAATTAAAAGGATGCATAAAGTAGGCATTAAAGCAGAGAAACCTGATGCTGTGGACATGATTTGTTAATTCTTGCATTGAAGAATTGTCTTCACTGTATGGTGCTTATTAATGCTATGAGAAACATTGTGGGGTTACTCTCTAGATCTGAAATCATACAAGGCAGTGACCTTGAACAACAGGGATGAACATTATTTCCTTGAACAACATCTTGGTTTCTGAGATCACTTGCTTTGCAGTTTTGCTGTCAGTTATATGAATATTATATCTTTGCATGCGTAAATATGGGCATGGATGTGTACAGGGTTTTTCTCCTTTACCTGATATTGTTGAAAAATATTTATACGTTCATGCCCACTGAAATAATCCCCAAACATCTTCCATTGTTAGAAACAAACATGAAAGCTGCCTCAGTAGGCAAGGAACCAATCCTCTTCTTAGCTTGCTTCTTTCATCAGGGAAAACAAAACTTTAGGTCAGCAAATGCCCACAGCACTACAGAGAGCTCCATCTGGGATGTGAACGTTCCCATTGTCAGGAAGAAAGGCAGGAGAATAATCTGCGTAGAGTAATAAATGAGCACCTGCACTCTCCTCTGTTTTGAATGTGCCTGTCTTTTCACTGGAGTGTGACAGGGTGTCAGTGAGAGTTTCTCATCTCCTTTCAAGTTGGATGAACCTGATTTAATGGAAGATATGGGAGGAGGCAGCATTTTCAGACACTGCTGCTGAAAACATTTCTTCTGATGAATTTTAATTAAAGTCCTTGTGGAATAAGAAAGAAAGAAAAAGAAAAAAGAAACCCCACAACTAAAAAGAGAACTCAGAAATATTGAGTCTTCTGTATAGCAGTGTGAAGGACATGACCTCAACAGCCACTTGTTTTGCTTACAGCACAGGAGGGGTGTCGAGATAGGAGGGCAGCAACTTACGAGCTTCTTCTGACCTGTTCTGAGATGTATGTGTTTCCACTCTTTCCTTGTCCTCTTTCTTTCTCCACTTTTCCCGCATATTTTTTGTGCAGCCAGTCAACCACAGCATCACCATCCATTCATGAGGCTACTGATGTAGCCATTTGAAAGTGCTCATGGCCAGAAACTGTCCAAAGTGCGGACAGGTTCTCCACCATATAAGTCTGTGGGACGTGTCTGTTTTTGCAAATGTAGATGTTGCTCTGTGAAAGGGCTTTCATAACTATGGATCTCTCGACAGTCTGAATTTTCCAGGCCCTCAAGGTGTCTTGTAAAACTCTCATGCTTGGTTTCTGCTTTCCAGTAAGGGGTCTGGTTTATATGCTGTTGGTTTGATAAAGGTTGCTTCACTGCCATCCTTTAAGTCATAGTGGTGTTTTGTTGGGTTTTTTTAGTGGCAATGAAAGTTCTGGTTATCTTTATTTCTTCTGTTTTGAAGCTTATCCATGTGTTTTAGATTTGTCGGCATTTTTGGTGTTTGTTCTCCTAAATTCCATGGTGTCAGGTTCAGTGTGTCTTTCTGATCTCATATCCTTTGAGAATTGATGGCAGCAGTGGGAGAGCTAAGCCAGTTGCTGTCTTACATGTGCAGAGAGTGGAGACGGAAGTTCTGTGACTGGCATGTGGTTTATACTCCTTAGGAGTCACCAGCTTTTGAGGGGAGATGGAGACACACTGTTCATGTTCTGACATTTGTGTAGCAGAAATGTTTCTGTAACCTTTCTCTTGAAGGTATGACGCAGATTATGTTCTGCTCTGTTTGAGAAATACATTGTCCTAAAGCTTTGCTGAAAGGAAACAATACCAGCTACGCTTAACAACCCCCTCCCCAAACCAAGAATAACCTGGGCACTGCTTCCAGCTAATGGCAAAAACCTTAGTGCATGGCTGCAATTTCTATGCAAGAGGAAGTGGCAGGCCAACTTTGGTGGCAAAGCTATTGAATATTATCAGCACGAAAACAAAAATGTCATTGTATTCAGCTGCTAGACTTTCTCATACCATTCCAAACAAGCATCGACAAGAGCTCTGTGCTATGCAGCATGCAATGTCCTTCATTCCAAGTATTTGGTAACTTCCCAGAATTATTTGTGTGACAAGTGTTGCTACTAGGTTTCTGTTAAAAACTGCAAAGGCTTTAATTTTTTTAAAGATGTTCACCAGAGAAAGAATTTCTTAGAATTGTTGCAACTACGTCAGAGGTTTTTATATTTGCCTTGTTTTAAACAGAGACAGGAAAGATGGAATGTTTTCAGCCTAATTTTTAAAAGATGTTGATCTGACAGAGATCTAAAATGATTTTCTCTATCTTGGGCATGTATTTTCTGTGTCCTATGGAAGCACAGCAGTCTCTTCAAATAGCAGTTATTGCAGGATCACAGGCATGTTATTGTTTCAGTGTAACACAGGTAATAAGTGAAGCATTTATGGCTATTACTGCCTGGTGATCTCATAAAAAAAAAAAGAAAACAGACACGCTTTCCTTACTTCAGCTTCCCAGTTCAGCATTTCCCTATTCTTCTGGGGTTATAATCCAATTATGAACCTTCAATTATTTTCTGTAATTCATTGATTCAAGAAGAACATTAACTTTTAAACTTCTTTATAGTAGGAAACTAATAATTAAAAGGGATAAAATTATTCACAAAGTCATAGAATTTAAGATCCAGAAGAGACCAAGGGACAGTCTACCATAATTTTCTGGTTGATTCAGATCTTTAAGTTTCCCTTTTGCTTTTGGACTAAACATAGCAATTTATTTTGATGTAAAGACTGTGTTCCAGAAAAGCACCCACTCTGTAACTGAAGATGTGAAAACACCAGCAAACCTACCATTGTTGCTAAGAGTTTGTTCCTGCCCATCTCTAAACCTCTAAGGTTTTGAATACTTTTAATTGTAAATCATGTGTCTGTCCATCCTCAGCTGTGAGCAACAAAACCCCATAGAATGAGAAAACTGCAGCACCCTCAAACCTTTATTTTTAAAAGTAAGGAATTTGGATCTAAGCCATACTTAACAATTTCTCTACTCATCTTTAATGTATCTTGTCTCCTCTGCTTTACTTAAATCAATACCAAATTTAGAATTGCCAATTAAATGGATTATGACTAGGAAGTTTTTTTGATTACAAGAATTAAACACAAATATTTCAATATAAAATTTATTAAGTGCCTTACGAACAAATGAAGTGCTTTATAACAAATGAATTCCTATCACATATATGAACATACAGCCAGTTCAAGGACCTGAAGGATTCATATAGGACAACCTCTTGACTCAGAATAAAATGAACTCAAGGCAAGTGCTTCTAAATGGAAAGGAAAACTGATGCCTGTGGTCGAACAGAATGGAAAATTCCAAGTCATTGGTGGGGTTTAAAGGAAAGCAGGGCACTATACTCATGCCATGATTTTGGTCCCTGCTTAACAGAACTGGACTACAGACATAAATGTTAGCAGGTCATATAGATGTGGGAGACAGGTTGTAATGACACAGCTGTTAAATGCTATCAGCAATTTCAGGAACTGCAGTTGTTCCATCTCTGTTTTCACTGAGTGGTAAGAAAAAACTGTCTCGGATTTGCAATTGTTGGTTCTTACTAGATTCCTGTGTTTGTTTGTTGGTTCTTGCTGAACTTAGATATAGAGAAACAAGAATTCCTCTCAATCACAAGACCACATTTCTTGTCCCTCATGTGTCCCTGCCATGCTGTTCCCATGGTCCATTGAGGACATGGGGCTGCTGTTAGTTCAGTGCTAGCAGCTGAATCTCCCACTGCTTCTGGTCATGTATAGCTCTATAGGCAGCATACAGGCATTTTGTGGTGGATTAGAGTGGCAGGAAGTGTAACTACAGCTCATTGCAACTGCTTGGATGATGTTGTCTGTCAGTATAGTTCAGTGTGTAGTGAGCCAGCTATGTGGAACAGATGTAAACTCCTCATTCTCCCTCATTCTTTTTTCCATTGCTCCTCATCCCCCCCTTCTCTAATGCACTCCTCCTCTAAAGCAGGATGTGTCTGCAGAGTAGTCAGGCTCATAATGTCCTTAGTGGGTGCTGGTTAGCAGTGCAAGGGTATTGATGAGAAACTCAAGTTAAATCTCCCTTTGGAGGCTGCTGTGGAGTTTTTACAACTCACGTACATGTGGCATTTTAATCTCTCCACAAAGACTTCTGAGAGGGATTTTTAAAGCACTGTGCCACTAGTTAGTAGCTGTCACCAGTGTGTGCGGCGTGCTCTCAGTGGAGAGTTTAGCAGCCCTCTGTTGCACCTGGAGCCGAAAGGTCACCAAGTAAATACATGTCTATCTTTTCAAGCTGCCAAGTCACGGCAGCATCATGTAGGACTCGGGATGTTGAGCCTGTGAGAGAGATCTCTGCATCTCAGCAGAGTTACAGACCTGGGGACCTTTTTTTGGCTGGGGGATATGCTGCAGCAGGCTGTCTGGTGGGGACGTCGAGGCAAATTGGACATGCTGAGGGCTTGTGGGATTTAGGCTGTGTGCCAGCAGTAAAGTGCTTGTCCTCTCCTAACAAGGTAGCCCTCTAGTCCTGCTATCAGGAGGGCTGCAGCTGCTCTGCTTAATGGTATTTAGTAACAGTACGAGCAGTAAAGCGTGCTCTCCTGTTACACAGAAATCCACTAATGCTGGCATCAGGAGCGGCGGGTAATGCAATCACACCCACAAAAATGATATTAACCTAACATTAAAGAGCTGTGTAGACCAGCAAAAGACAGGAAATTATGGAGTTCAGGCTTGAAACTTTATCCTTAACTCACCCATACGGTGTTGAGGCATTTGGAAATTTCCACAGATCATATGATTTTATGAGACCTACAGTGGGGTGGATTGTCCTATTTGTATGCAGAGGATTTTCTTGGTTAATATCAGCCAGCATTTGTGAGAGTTATATAAAGAAATCACAGCACAATGTACAAAGCGTAGCTGGACAATGTGAGATTTAAATATGAATTTCTTGGTTTGGGCAGTTTCCCCAACCCAGCTTTTCTGAAGTGCTGCATCAGGCATTCACTGTGTTGACACTTTTCATAAAGACCCTCTTCCAGTTTCAGAACTAATTTTTAGAGTTGGGGTTTTTTTCTGATCAACAGTCGCTAAAAAGGTTTTCTTTTGTTTAAAATTTACCTTTTGATTTAAAGACACTGCTCCTGTTTATTTAATGTAAACTCACTGGAACTAAGCTGAATACTAAACAAAACCCACTAAAGCCAACTCTATATCCATCTTCAGGATTTATTAATATTTTTCCTTAGTTTTGGTTCTGCTGAAACTAGTAATGTAGCTTGTGGCTTCTAGCCCTCCATTGTAACTCCCTTTAGCAGCAGGGACAAGGGGAAGTTCTTGCAAGAACCGCATGGGTCCATGAGGAGACAGGGAGTCTATCCAAAAGATGTTTCTAAAGAAAGCTTAAGCTGTTTTGTGAGTACAGTCATTTTGTTTTACCCATTGGCGTCAGAGACACTAAGAGTTAAGGGGAGAATTGTCTGTCACTCCAAGGATGGGAATTCACTGCAGTCAGATGTGAGGCTGCAGATCTCCCAGGGATGGTGAAGCCAGCAGGTACAATACTTGCAAAGCAGCTAAAATGGCAAGAAGTGCAGCACCCAGGTATTTTCTCACATCTTCAAGCAGGTTGTGCAATCTGTGCTGAAATTCATTCTGCCCTTGGACAGCCTTATGCCAGTACCCAAGGAAAACCTATATGAGCCCAAGTAACATCTGATTAGGGTTTTCTCCCATGTGGGGGAGGAAGGGAACTACCTCCTCTGGGAGAGAGGAAACTACATAATGGTTGTTACCTCGGAGAGATTAAAAAAAATTCAATCTAGTGCAGTTGAAGTAAAGAGTGACAGAAACCAGCAAGAAACATTTTATTCTTGTAATAGCTCATTTGGGGATTTTGTATGGTGTTTTCTGGGGATGATGAACCCTTGGTACGGTTCAGCTCCGAGGCTGTTACGATTTTTCCCTGTGTGCTTTCTGTGCTAAGGAGCTGGGGAGGGGTGCCACCGTGTCTGTCTGTCTCTGTGGTGAACAGGATGGTCATTAATGACCATGCATAGAACAGTAGGATGGCTGTATCCTAGGGGAAATCAATTTTCTGCAGAGAGCCAGGCTTGTAAAGAGTAGAAAATTTCCACTGAAAGGGGGAGGAGGGGAAAGGGAGACAAAATTGGCAGAGCAGGGATTAAAAAGTACAAAGGCTTCAAAAGTAAGGGAAGACTCAAAAGGCTTTCTGTTCAAGGTGGCTTTTTTTTCCCCTGTCAAAACTGAGCAGGTCTTGAACACACTAATCTTAGAGGTGGGAGAGAAAACAGCCTTTGGGAGAAGGTCGGGATTGTGGGACCATGAGGAGGTTGGGGAGAACACTTCCAGGGGTTTAAACAAATGGTGATTCTTTCTTCTTTTTTGAAGTGCGTTTTTCTTTTAGATGGAGAACAAACATGCAGAACTGAGTCAGTACTGTCCATTTCACTTCCTGAAGGAGCCTCTGTTGCAGATGCTGCTAGGTTTTAGAGCCATGCGGTGAAACCTGGGACCAGGTAAAAGCCAGCTAAAGTAGCTCCATGCTCTCCTGCAAAACTGGCATGACAGTGGTGTGGATGGGTCCTTGTGTTCCTCACCATGTGCAGGTGCAGTTTGGAATTCAGACTAGGGCCTGAATTTTTCTGCCATTCTCCACTCTTAAGCTTTTGTGTCTCTTCTCTGAATCAGTTTTGCTGCAACACTGAGTGTCTCTCTTAACTTTGGGTGGCCCTGTGGCTATGAAAATTCTCCCCAACACTGTAATAGTTGGCTTCACTCTCACATCTGTAAATTTCCTTCTAATCCAACCTTGATCTTCCCTTTGCAGAGCTGGGGAAAGTTTTATCAAGCTCTGTTATGAGAGTAAAATGACAGTGTCCTAGGGAAAAAAAAAGTTATTTCACAGGGGAGATAAGGGCACTAAGCTGTAACTGGTGTTAAATATCATCATTCAGATAACAGCATTAGTAAGAGTATATTTGCTTAGACTTTTTAAACTATGTTTGTATGTTTGTGTGTCTTAAAAATGTAAGCAGATGTAAATTTTTGCATCTCAAACAAGAGGATGATTCTTTTCTGACTCTGCTCAATATTAAAGGCTAAACCAGAGATAAGATAACATACCATAAACATGGAAGCTTGAACAAAGAAACTGTTGTCCTGGGAATGTGGGAATCAAAAAGAAACTGAAGTATGAACATAGGAAATTGTGTTACAAAATGGAATGTTGCATGTAGAGTAGCATTTATTGGCTCTTGAAACTGCAAAACAGTGCAAATCCACAGGTTTGTCTCTTGATCCCTGTGTTCTCTGGAGCAAGCCCAAGTAAAGTGAAGGGCAAAGGCATATGGGAAATGAGTAGCTAGAGCAGACCTTTTCTTTTGCCTTGGCTTCTTATTCAAGATGTTGGTCTTTTGAGAACTTCCTTTCTTGAACAGCAGAAAGGAAAAGGGTCAGAAACTCCCAGGGTCTGAGTAAGTGGGAGGAAAGGGTGCAAATGCTGTTGATGAATAAGACGTTTCAGGAAATGTGTAAATATATGGTCTGATACTGCAAGTGCTAGGTTGATGAAAGCTGGCCATTGGGTGCATTCAGGACTGTCCAGGATATGAATTCAGTTGTTCATAGTTGTAACTATTTGCAGAATATTTGCCAGTTTCTTGTAAAATGTATCTTTGACTCCATGAAGTATGAATGTGACCTTTTTACGTAGGTTTTGTGCTTTCACTGCTTCTGATGGGATGTTCAAAAAGCAGGCAGCTTGCTGCTGTAGGTGATCATTTTAAATTTTGTGTTACTAATTTTTAAACCCAGCACCTTTGACAGATTATATTTGGCAGATTATATAGGATGGAATATAATTTATCTGTATAGGATATACTTCTTATTTGTATATGTGATAGCAGTAAGTGAGGCGTGTCAGCAGTGTTGTTTTGATCTACCTTTAAATCCAGCTCTTTTTATAAAGTGGGGAGTAGAGCACAGGCTGGATTTGTTCCTTGTTATAATTTTTTTTTCCTTGGGATTGTTTTCTGGGACCCAAACCATGCAACTGTCAAGCAGTGTTTTTACCCTAGCTGAGGTTGTTCACTAATATTTGATGAAGATGTAGCCCTTGGTGTTGCCATGCCTCAGATTTTTATTGCAAGGTTCACAGTATTTGTTTCTTAAACCCTTAGTTCCTTAGGTATGTGATAAGGTAGAGAACTCAGCTTTCAATTCTTATAAAAATGTAGGTTTCTTTCCCCCATGGCTCTAAAGAGAAGCATGAAAATACAGCCTGAGTCTATCACAAAAGCTTGAAATAGATAAGCAAAAGAAAAGAACATCTCATATTTATTTGTAATTTTTTAATGCCAAAATTGATTTCATAACCTTTTCTTGTGCATTAAAGAGCAATTGACAGTGCTCCTTGACCAGTTTCAGGGAGATGTGGATTGATTCCAGTGAATCACAGTTCTCTCTCTCTCAAAGTATGCCCAATACTCAGAATGAGGTCTCAGATTTTCCATGTGTATCTTTATATGGTTTGAGGATTGAATCTTATTTAATTAGTTTATTTGAAAATGCCTGAAGCCAGTAATATACAAAAGTCTTTTCTTGAGGGCTCCCAAGCAACTGAAGCTAATTTGCTTCCAAATTCAGCATTACTGGTCAGATTTCAAAATGGGCTCCCTGTGTTTTTTTCAGTGAGTCTTTTGTTCCTGGGGTAAAATTTTTCAGCAGAAACATAAAATATTTAAATTCTTGTGCCTTTCTGTAGATCTGCCCATGGATATTTCAGAAAGGATGGGCTACAATGCATCTCTTCATTGCTTTCCATCTAGGGTTCTGCCTAGCAGGATCAACCAAGTGTCCTTTTAAGGACAGAAGACTGTATGGATATAAAGAGTTTATTTCTTTAGTGAATCCCATGGCTTGTCTCATCCCTTCCTGGTCCTTGTTGGCTGTTTTTGGGTACAAAGTGAGCCACAGCAGAACACAGCAACTGCCAGTGTTGGCTTTTCTTCTGTGGAAGACTCATGGCCAAGGTGTCCGGTGAGAGCAGCTGGCACAAAGACTGAGATTTTTTTTAACTAAAATTTTGTTTTTCTTAGGCTCAGAAGTGCTGACTGATGAGCAGAGAGCTACAGGATGTGCTAGTTATGCTGCACAACCTGCCCCTTGATGTTTTCTTAAAGTAGAGCTTCAACACTTAAAAGACATGAGGCAATTGCTCCATCAGTGTAAATTAGGGCAGCCTTTGGACCCAGCAGAAGTGTACCACATTTCTGGAAAGCAGAAGTCTGATCCAAAGTGCAGTTTTTAATAAGGTTTGCTGCTCCAAAGATATTCATCCACCTGACATAGTGAGGCTAATATGTTCAAATACGTCCATCTGTCTTTGGATAATAAAGAGTGAAGAATTATTTATACAATAGACAAAGACTCTGAACTAAATATTTTTTTAAACCTGTAAATATGTTTTTGTATCAGGTGACTCTTCATTTAATGCTGCATTCACTTGCAAGTTTTTAGTGGATTTGAAAACCCAAAAAAAAAATTACATGGTTCATAAATTGTATATCTATATTGCATGTGGGGCAGCTTCACCTAGTTTGAATTTAATTGTTGACACAACTATCACTCAAAGGAAGGTTTTGGTGAATACCTGGGAGCTGTGGTGAGTTACCAGCCAGAGCAGATTTGTCTTCTTAAAACTAATTACTATGGTAGTTATAGGCCTTGCACTGAGGAAAGCAAAGCCCTGGCTGACTGGGTACATGCACTTGTATGTCCTGTGTACATCTGTTTGCTGTGTTTCAAGGCTGTAGGGAGGACTTTCCACACCAAACAAGCACATTAATTTATGAGCCTACAAACACAATTTAACCTTGAGAAACGTGGTTCATCCTGTTTAAGTTCAACATGCCTGAAATTGTACATGTGCATGAGCATTTAAACATATCATGAAGAAATAGCTTATCCAATCTGTTGTCACATACCCTCCTGAGCTGTCTTTATATTAGAGTTGTATAAATAAATGGACTAAAAATCTTTGCTTTTATAAATACACTTGACGGAATTAAAATTCAAAGGAACTCAAACCCAGAAGTATTCTGTCCCAGTTCTGGGTAAGCAGTGTGAACTTTTGCCTGCATAATTGTAAAAATCCAAACCCAAGTGCTTGTTGTTTTTTCCTGAAAATTTCAGGCAGAAAAAAATATGCTTCTCTGTGCCATTTTTGTACAAAGTTTGGCCTTTGGAAAATGAATACAACTGTGACATTCCAGCCCTGGAAATAAAAGGACTAAAATAAATATATTGAAGAAAGAGAATAATTTCTATGATGTAGTTCCTGAATAATGTATTTTGCAATGTAAAAATCTGAAGAAACAGTTCCTCTCAAAACTGTGTTGTTTCTAAAGACAACCTGAGTACCTGGATTTTTCTAACTTGCAAATAATGAAATGGGAGCTCTGTGAACTCAAGAAGTCTCACTCACACATTTGACTCAAGTGGCCTCTGTGTGAACCCTATAAAATACTTTAGCTTTAAATTATCAGTTTGAGTTCACAGTCCCTGGTGGTAGCTGGAGTTCTTGCTTTTATCTGTAATTCCTTTTCTTTTTAATTCCTGTTCTTTTTCTTGTCTATTCTTAGAGAGGAACCACCTGATTGAGGCATGTATATAGATATACATGTATTTTACAATATGTTGCAGTCACTGAATTCCTTTAAGAGTAAATTGTTTTAGTGAAATGTCAGAAAATCTTCACAAACTGAATGCTCAGAGTTCCCCTGAATAATGAGGCTATTGTTGAATGATTGAACACTTCAGAGATTAATATCACGGTATGCTGGCATGCTGGTTCATACCAACTGTAATTCAACAATGAATCTTCCGTAAGTAAGCAAGACTGTGAATGAGAAATCGGATACAAGACAGCACAGCATGCTAGAACATACAAAGTAAATAAATTCTACTCATTGGAATGATATGTTGGGGGGAGGGGTATTTTCACAATATCTAAAATAATTGAATTGTTGGATAGAGGAAATTCTTCAAGTTTGAAGAACTGCTTCATTTTTTATTTCCAATGCCTATGAGCAATGATTTTATAGTAGAAAAGGTTTGGACTTTTTACAAATCCACTGCACTTTGAAAATTACTGTAGGCCTGGCATTATCATTTGTGACAGGCTACAGTAAGTCACGTCTTATTCTGTGAAGGGTTTCAGATTCCTAAACAGTCTTCCCAACAGTGCCTCCTATCATACAGAAAATTTAGAGGCACTGCTAAGTGTCTGCAAACAAAAGTTGCATTTTATTTTTTAAGACATCTGAATTCTTGAAAATATGGAATAATTAGTAATTGAAGATTTAATGATGGCCCAGAAAAAGAACTGAACTGTACTGCATGAAATCATAGTTATTAATTTGTGCATGAATTTCGTTTTCCATACTTAATTTAGCAACTGTAGAATATTTTGCTAATTAATTATTAACACTGGTTATTTGTCATGGCAGAACTGTGAGGGAAAAACATAGCTTTCTATCAAAGTGAAAACATAAATGTCATAATTTTAATATGATATACAATAATGTAATCAATTTTTAAATAGTCTTAAATAGCTTCAATATTTAAATATACGGATTTAATATGAATATAATACATAGCACTAATTAAGAATAAACAGCATTTAGAATAGAAACTGCAGCTAATAGCCAAGTGTCTTACTTGCAACAAACTGAGAAAAAACTCTGTAAAATGTCAGGCTTTGGGGGGGACTGCCACATTAGTAAGTGGCGTTTTATTCTGTCTCGGGTAACAAGGGTGTGACAAATCTGTAGCCTTATTATAAACTCTGTGAATAGGATTTGAGGTTGGTACCTACTGAAGGCAACGTAAAACCTACCTTTGATTTCTGCAAGTGTTGGATTAAACCACTTGGTTTCATTTACATGCTGACAAAAAATTCTTCTTTCGGTTTTTGCAAGGAAAGGAACAAACCTACAGGAAAGGTTAACTGTGAACTACTAAAATTATATACGTCTTGCAGGTCTGAAAGTTCAAGGTCTTACTATTCCAATGAATGTTGTGTCTGTTTAAATTTCATTTACTTTAACTTCTGTTCTACCTGGTCTAATTTCCCAAGTACTTAAAGAATTGCAATAAGCCTGCATACTTTCATATGGAACTGTTTTTCCAGAGGTCAAGGTTCATATATTGTAGAAGTATATAAATGCAGATTAGTTTGAATACAAAGTATGACTGACTCTTTCTTCATAAATATATGTGTTGTCTTGTAAATACATTTCTAACTTGAATGTGAGACACATATTTCATTTTTGTGAAGGTGAAGGCAAGACACATTCCTGGGCTTTAATAGCAGTAGATTTTCCTTTGGAAAGGAAAGCTAGAATTTTAACAGCAGAGGACTTTTTTGTAGATTTTTCTTCACATGCTTGTTTATTTACAGGATTATCTTTCTGAGGTTTTTGAAATTTTACAAGAAGCAAACTTTACTAAAACTACTAAGTTTTCCCTATTCTTCGTTTAACACAGTCTCCAGGGCTGTATTAGAGCCCTGTGATTTGAGATAAATGGTGCTTGCATCTTCTGAAAAGTGGGATTTCTGAATATGATCTGTAAAAGCAGTGTTAAAGTAAATGGCATGATCCATAATCTGAAATACCCTTTTAGGTTCTTTCTTCCTAACATGGACCTGTTCTTCAATAGAATGGTAAGATCTTGGATTTTATTTGTCTAAAGCAATAATAGTGTTTACAGACATGTTATATACCACAGTTATTTTATGAATTTCATAGCTTTTTCCCTCTCCTAGTTCTGAAAAATGTATTTTCAGTGGATGTGGGATGATGGTGACTAATAGGCCCATGTATGAGTGAAATCACTACACCTTTAGTAGTAAATATCTGTACCAGAAGATACTATTGAATGTGTTGCTTTAGTGATTCATCAACCTGCATTCTCTTGAAAATTGACTCTTCACACATGCTACAGTGTTGATTACTGTCTGCTTAAAACTAGTCTTCTAACTGTGCTGTTAGGAACAGAAATAGAAGTTTCAAAAATTGCTGAGCTGTCCTTTCAGAATTTGGTGCTAATGGCTCGGGATCCCTTCTGAAAGTCCAGGGCTCATTTAGATGTACAAACAAAAGATTTAAGAGGTCCCTCCCCCTTTTTCTGTGGTGTTTTTGAAACTCTTGGACGAGTTGATATTCTGAACTGCTTTGCCAACTTCACAGAATATTGTGAATTGGAAGAGACTCAATAGGATCATCAAAGTCACTCTGTGGGTGAAGAACCTTTACCTAAGCCTCCCCTGCCACAACGTCAGGCCATTCCCTCTGGTTCCTGTCACTGGTCACAAGAGAGGAGAGATCAGCGCCTGCCCTTCCTCATGAGGAAGTTGCATACTGCAAGGAGGTGTCCCCTCAGTCTCCTCTTCTCCAGGCTGAACAGACCAAGGGACCTCAGCCATTCCTCGTACAGCTTTCACTCTAGACCCCTCACCATCTTCACAGCCCTCCTTTGGATACCTCTGATAGCTTTATACCTTTCTTGCCTTGTGTCACCCAAAACTGCCCCCAGCACTCGAGGTGAGGCTGCCCCAGTGCAGAGCAGAGCGGGACAATCCCCTCCCTTGCCCGGTTGGCGATGCTGTGCCTGATGCACCCCAGGACACGGTTGGCCCTCCTGGCTGCCAGGGCACTGCTGACTCATATACAACTTTCTGTCAACCAGGACCCTCCGGTCCTTTTCCACAGTGCTGCTCTCCAGCCTCTCATTCCCCAGTCTGTCCATACATCTAGGGTTGCCCTGTCCCAAGTACCAAATCTGTCACTTTCCCTTTTTAGACTTCATACTGTTGCTGATTGCACAGTCCTCTGATTTGTTGAGGTCTCTCTGCCCTTGAGGGAGCCAACAGCTCCTCCCAATTTTGTACTGTCTGCAAATGTAGTATCCCTTCCAGTCCTGTGTCCGAGTAATTTATGAAGATTTTGACCACTGGGCTGGGGATGGAGCCCTGTGGAACCCCACTAGTGACCATGCCCAGCCTAATGTGCCCCCATTCACTGCAACCCATTGTGCCCAACCCATGAGCCAGTTGCTCACCCACTGCATATGTTTAGCCAGCTGTGTGCTGGACATTTTCTCCAGCAGGATACTGTGAGAGACAGTGTCAAAACCTTGCATTTTACTGAGTGAAGGAGTGATTTTTGTAAACATGACAGCCAGACCAAAGTAAGTAGAGAAGACAGCATCCAAACATTAAACTCTTACAGAAGTATGGTCTTGTCAGTCCAGTACATCATGGGTTCCCTGCAAGTAGCTCCTTCTGTTTGTTCCCCAAGCCATGCACTGATCTGCGTGAGGTGCTCTGAATGGCATGTATTTTGTTGTTGTTTTTTTGTGTGAATATGAGAATTTTGTCTTAACTTTTCAAGTTGTTTTTTGTTTTGTTCTGGTTTTTTTTTTTTTTACTTAAAAATAATATACCGAGAAAGGGCAACAAAGCAACTCACTCTTTGTTAAGGGACGGAATAGTAATGTCTTATATTCTAGGAAAAACGCAGGCATTTAAAATGCCACACAGTAGATGAAATGCCCAGAACTTATCATGCAAATAAAAAAATTAAAAAAAAAAAAAAAAAAAAAAATTGGAGTGAATTTCCCCTTTGTGTGTATTTGGATGTTGTAAGTTCATGTCGCAGTGTATTGTAGGAAAAATGTCTCTCCAAGAAATTCAACAACAGTTCTTTCTGCACTTTAGGTCTTCATAATGTGGGCTTTATTTTCTCCGAAAATCCATGATTTGCCTAATAGAGTCTGCTTTAAACAAAATAAACCTGGTTGTGCTATTTAGATATTAATTCACAAGAATGAAAGCGCCTCAGAGTTGCTTATCTAAATCCAATTACTGCTGGTCAAATTCATCCCAGTACAAAAGTTCCCAAGATAAAAGCATACATTACCTAAATACCCAGAAATGCAGACTGTTTTCAGTTGGGTGGATTGTGCTCTGAGCAGTGCTTGAGGCCTTGAGTGAACTCAAATGCTGGGGACATAATTGTTAAGCTCTGAACTCGGAAATTACATGATAACTCCATTGGTTTTTACTGAGCAAGGAAGAGTTCTGTACACCAGTTACTCAAGTTTCAATTCCAAGCTTCACTTTTTTTGAAGTATACAAGCAGTAGTTGGAATCAGGTAAAAGCTGTATTTTGTACGTGCCTGTGCACCCGTTGCCTTGTAGATGAGGATGGCAACACATATGCAGGACTGAGTTGGGTGAGTGGTAAGAGACTCATCCTGTCTGATCCCACAGATATCTTGTGTTATAGGACTAGCTGTAGCCAACCTGGAGGTTGCCTTGAAAGACAGAATATGATGTGCCTATCCCAGAGGTTTTTTTTCCCCATAAAAACATGGAAAAGCTAAAAAGTTTGAGTGGCCCCCACCAGCCTGGCCTCCTAGGAAATCCATTCTTTGATGCAGCAACTCCAGGTCACAGCTGTCACTCAGCCAGCTTCCTCTCTTAGCATGTTGCCTGCCAGCAGTGGGGGGGGGGGGGGTGGCACCTGGCTCCTGTGCCTTGAGCCAGTCCTTAGCTGAATCTCACTTGTCTCCTAATCCTAGCTGTCCACTTACCTTTCCTGCACCCTAGCTTCCCACAGGCAGGAGGAGAAATAGCTCAAATTCCTTGTGTGCTTTGGGACAGCACATTCTCCTCTGTTTGGGTTTGGCTGTGGTTAAGGTTCATACATCTTACAAGGGGTATCACTCACAACTGGATGGTTTCCTTCAGGAGCTATCTCCATTTTAACAGCAGTTATCAAATAACTTCCTGGAAATGATCGCGTTGAGCTTTGTCTGCAGTGTAAGTGCTGATCGACCGCCTGCCTGAAAGCTCTTAAAGTGATCTGCTTTGATGTACATACATTAAGGGCTTATTTTGCATTGTTTGCATCTTTCCTGAGTCTCTGCTGAGTAGGGTGAAAATGTGGGGTGCAATGGGATGGGGCTCTTGAAAGTGATTTTTGACATAGCTCTATAGCCAGGACTGAACAGGGAGATTGTTTCTCTGTGCACAGCTCTGTGGGCTCTTCCCTTAGTTCTGCCTTTTGTGTGACATGGGGTCAGTTACTGCTGTTGGTGAGTGAAGAGTTTCTAAATGACCTTTCGTAACTTTAATAGTGTATGTCAGATGACTTGAACAGTTTCACCCCATACTGATATATACAAGAGAAATTAAAATTGGTTATGGTTGTTAGAAGGTATTTCCACTCCCAACTGAATGTTTTCTTGGAATGCACGAGTGGCGGGCTGGGCCAGATAGGAATTTGTTTCAGCAGCTGTGGAGGTGCCTTATGTTAAAACAGGGACAACATGTGATGGTGCTACTCTGATATCCTCTCACAGTTTCTGGTGGTATGTGACTTCCAGGGCACAAATATGTCTTTGCTTTTAATTTCATGAAAGATTTTCCCTCCTAGATGCTGTTCAATAGCTTTTTGTAATTATGCATCTGTGGGACATCAGTGTGGGCTGTAGCAATGCGTTCCCCAAGTAACTCTTCATTCTGGAACCTGTGGTTTTTAAACTTTGTAATTTTCTGGGTAGTCCGGATATATTGTGAGAAACAACAAAGACAGCTAGTCACTATTTCACTGCATGGGTTCTTCATTAATGTGGTGAAGTCCTAGTCTGTGCAGTTGCTCCTGATGTGGAAGCTCTTTCAAAATCTGACCACCTGGTTTTAAATGAAAATTATTATTACATAAAAAAGAATTAAAAGCATAATTGAATATAAACAATTAGAAGGTTTTTTAAAAGCACTTGAAGAATTTTGTTTGTGGTTACTATGCATTTAGATAACACTTCAGGAAGAGTATCTGGAAACCTTTTGAACAGCAATTTCAGTTCAGATGCTCAATAGACACATTCTTGAGGTAGCCATTTCTCAGATTCATTATGTCTATTTCCTTAGACAGAGTGATGCAGTAGGTTATCCTTAATGATACGGCCATTATTTTGAAGCGTTGGTAATATGGCATTGAGGTGAACTCAATTCTACAGTCATCCTTTTATGACCAGAATTTTTGATTCGATATCTTTGAAAGAGTACTTCCATGAACTGTAGTCAGGAGAAAATTAAATAGTGCTCACATTTTCTCATGACAGGCAGCCATACCTTTTATTTTTTTACATTAATTATATTAGTAGTTTGTAGAACACAGGTGTGCAGGCTGTTGAATTTTATAATAATTTCCATTTAAATATAAGAAAACGAGGTCAGCTCTTGTGATGTATTTTATCCTTATTTTTTTGAGTATCCCCATTGAAGAATACATTTTTTGTACTTCTGGGTGAATCTAATTGTGATTAAAGGTAAAACAAACAGAAAGCCACACAACTTTGGAGATGAGACATAGCTTAATACCACTCTTCACACATGAGAGAAAGAAATATGACTGCATTTGCAGGAACAAAATACCTTCCTGATTTCGTGCAGCACACAAACTAACATTCTTCATCAGAACTGATGTTCTGATTACTGTAGAATAATTACTTGAAATATTTAGTAAAACAGTGTCCAAATTAATTCCAATTACTTTCTTATGGTAGCACTCAGGGTTTATAGCAGTAGATTAAATGGCCGACATATGGCTAATTGCCTATAACAGTGTTTGTTATTGTGGGGCCTCTTACCACTCTGATGTCTGTTTTTGCAAACGTGAAGGTGTGCACATAACTTTGAATGTGGGGGGAAGCGTTTCCGGAGCTGAACGGAATTCTGTGAGTGAAATCTCTAGTGTAACTAAGTGTTTGCAGGATTGCAGTACATAGCAAATAACTCTGTGAAATCTGTAATAAAAGCAGTGGAACCACAAATGCCTTTCTCTGCTGGCAAGAAATGTAAACTTTTAGCTCTCACATGACTTGGATGAAACAACATATCAATTCATTAGGAGCGGCTGGACTGAAATGGAGGCTGGGTGTTAGTTGTTTTTGGCGGAAGTTTAGGTAGGGGTTGTGTTTTATTTGAGGTTGTTGTGGGTTAGCCGCTGATTTTTGTTGGATTCTTTTTCCATATATCTGTCTGAAGCCTGTTACTGTACAAGATAGGCGGGTTTTTGCATGTTTTTCCATGTATTTGATATTAAATCTAAATAAATCAAATAAATGAAGATGCACCACATGGGCCAAATTTCCTGGTGAGTAGGTTGACCCACTGAACAGCCATAGATCACTGAATTGAATTTGGCTTTGCCTTCTCAAGACACGTGCTCCAATATCTTAGAGGCCAAAGTCAACTTCAGGTACTACCATGAAGAATTACAAAATTAAGTGGAACATAAGTGAGTATAAAGGCCACAATTCTGGAAACACCTGAGGTTGGAAAAGCATGTGATCTCATGGTTAGCATTAAATCTGTTAAGTATTTGGTTGGAGTGAAGCCAGCTATGGCAGAATAAATTCTCAACTACCTGCCCATGTACCCATCACAATGCAATGAACAATGGCTTGTGCCTGCCTGCAGAGCCCAAAATCCTTCTGGACAACAGAGTCAGCAAAAAAAAAGGGGGTGGAAAGACGTGAAGGCGAGGAAGGCTTGTATGACTTTTTTTGGTTCCTAAAAGAAAGCTGAGTTGGGACTTGATTTAGTTTACACAAATTGTTAATGCCCTTAGGTCCATTTTTCCTCTTCCTGGCTGGTTTTAGACTGAAACAAATGAACTAAAACATGCTTTTTCCTCCCCAAATGAAAGTCAAATGGAAGCAAATGCTTTTGTGGGTTCTTAGGGAAAGGAAAAACAGTGAAATGGAAAGTCTCATTTCACGAAAGCAGAGTAAAGAGAGAGGGAGAGACAGTGCCCTTTATCTTAAGCTGAGTGGCTACATGTCACTTGCAGTATGGAAACTTCATCTGAGACTTTCTGTCAGGCACAAAATTGCCTCAAATTTTTTGCAGGTATCAAAGGGTATGTTTAGGCGGGCTATTCCCAGTCTTTCCCATTGGTGCTAGTCCCCTTCATGAAGTATTTAAATGTTTTCTGGGTCCCAGACTGAAACCCAAGAGTCCCTTTTACTCTTTGTTGTGGTACCATTCCCTTTTTGTCTCCCTGTTTTTTTGATTTTGTTTTGGTTTTTTTTTTTGGGCGTGTGTATTTTTTTTCCTTTTTATTTTTGACTGATTTCCTGAGTGTGTCTACGGGCCCATAGGACAGAGAAGAGTGTGGCCTTCCTCCTGAGGCAAAGAAGGGAAGAGCAGCAAGGTTTTCCACATCCTGGTTTCTGGATTTCAAGTAGAAGTCACTAACACCAAGTCTATATTGCTGTTAATAAAGATTAAGCAAATAAGCATTTGTCTACCATACATTTCAATGGTTTATAATTGATGCTGGTTATTTTCCATGGGTGTTGCTTTGCAACAAGGAGATATAGTTTTATTAAATCTTTCACAGTAATATGTCCTTTGTGGATGTAGAAACTTGTGTTTCATGGAAAAGTCCTTCAAATGAAAGCCCAATATATCAGAGTATCAATAATGCTTTTTAAAAAAATGTGGGGAAGGGCATTTTAAGGGAGGTTCTCTTCAACAAAGACCAACAGAAATGTATCAGTGATTATTTTACTTACTCTTCTGATGTCTTATGTTCGTCCATAAATGCCATCTTCTGTGATCTTTTACCAGGATTTTGTGATACTTACTATTAAGTCTGCATTTTTAGTCTTAACCTCTGTGAGGTAAACACAGATACCTATTTTATGGTCTAGTTGTTGAATCTAACAAGTTGTAGCTGCTCGAGTTCCCTCTTCACCATGCTAAGTTTATCAAATTGCAGTGCAGTGCCATGCTATCTATGGGAGGCGATATAAATTCAAATGAGTGTTAACTTTCATCTTGAAAAGAGCTGGGAGATGCACACAAACCTCAAAGGCTCTGTTTATCGAAACTAGATAGAGTGCATATACTTAGACATGGATGCATACATGAGCACAGCTGTGCATGCATGCATGCATATAAAAAATCACCATATTTCCTGCATTTTTGTTAATCCTGAAGGAATGTGGTCCCTCTGTAGTTAAACTAAACAAACTATTAAAAAATTATTTTAGTCAAAGAAACCTCCTAACTAGTATCAGTGAAATCCTTACTATGATTGGCATTTGTGCTGGCAGTGCATGGACCAGAGATGGACAGGATGTGGCAACTGCTCTTCAGGGGATCTTTAAAGGTGTTTGAACTAGTGGCATAAGGAACATCTCCAGGATTATCAGATGAACATTTTTCGAGACCTGTAGACCTCCTCCTAGGATATGTATTACATGCATGCAAGAATCACTATGTACTTTACTAAAATATAGTAACGTGTACCTCTGATTTTTGTTTTCTCCATAGGTATGGGAAAATTGTATCCACAAAGGCAATTCTTGACAAAAACACGAATCAGTGCAAAGGTACGTGCAAAGTGTCCACCCTGTGAGTTCATTATCAGTTTGAATGATTGACTGGTGGCTTGACTGCCAAAGCTTTGGCTCCAACTGTGCAATCAACATAATGCACAGTATATTACAAACATATTTAATAATGCCAAAGCTTTGAGTTGTGCTTCCAGGAACATTGCTCATTAATTTTTTTCATTAACAAACAAAATGAAAATCACAAATCAGAACAAGTATCAAATTGCTTCAGCAGAAGAGTAAATTACCTTCTAACCACATAGTTCTGTCTTATTTGAATGATATCATCAGTGATGCAAATTTATTTCCTATATAAAACTGAGAAACCTTTGGGAAAAGTTTCCCAAGGAAAACCTGGTCTAATTTTTATATTTTTGTGAAGTCTTGGCCTATGCTAATGGAAGAAGAAAATATTTTTTATGACACAAATAGATCTACAAGTTGCAATACCAAGATATAAAAATAATTCCTCTTCCAGTTTTATGTTCCTAATTTTTCTGCTAACGTATGAAAATATTTTTAAATGAAATATAGCGTGTTTTGTGTGTGTGTGTGTAGCTATATTTGCTGAGAAAAATATTGACTAACGTGTGTAGTAGCATTTCGGGACTAGAATTGTTACTCATTTATGAGTCTGCAATGCCACTGAGTCTGTGGGGGAGAAGCTGTGCTTTAAAATGATTCTGTAGCTTTCTGCTAGTGGCGTACAGAATCCTTTTGGAGTAATAAGACCTATTCGAGTGGGTTCTTCTGAAAAGAAGAACATTTCTATATGTTTCTATATGTGTTAGTAAAAAGAGAAGGCATTGCAGTTCTGGACTATCTTGTGAGTAGCCAGATATGGGGTGAAGAGAAGCAGCAGAGAAGCCTTCTGGGGAAATTATGAGATGGGGACAAAATCCTGCCACCTGTACCAAAGATGTTTTTGAAGTTTGTAGAAGTGTGTGACTTTATCTATTGCATGCCAGAAACAGCACTAATTAGGTACTCAGGAGAAAAGCAAGTTGGAAGACTGCAGTTCTAGTCTTAGAAAACTCTGCCAACCCAGTTGGTCATGGGCCATTGTCATAAGGTGCTCTGCTGTGCATTTGCTTTTGCCTGAACGTGCGTTTTATTTCCTTGGGGCACTCTTCTGGCAGAATTCTGATAACATCACTCTGTATTTCTTTGAATATCACACCAGGAACAACACCTCATTGTGTTTGGGATTTGGTGGGTTTTTTGGCTTTTTTTGGATTGCATTATGAAGGAATACCCTTGTGAGCAGAATTTCCTTTGCTCCCACTGCCAGTAGTAAACAAGGAAAGGAGTGGATCTGTTTGTGAAACACAAAATGTGAAGTGAAAATATTGTAAAGAATATGAATGGTAGAATTTTGAGAAATAAAAACATCTGGGTTTGGTGTTCTTTATATTATAGTTAGCTTTAAGATTATTTTAATAGGAGACATATAACAATCAGTTGGAATTTTCTGAAAGTTTGCTTTCATGCTGTTGTATTATACTGTAGGGCAGAGATATCTATTTGTATTTTCAAAGATGGATCTTTATGACATAAGTGGTGCCATTAAAAGATCATAAACATAATTGGATTTATTAACAGTATGTTTTATGGCATAAAAAGATGTTTACTGCTTTAAATGCTGGGTACAATTTCCTTTTTCTTCAGTAAGGCTGCCAGAAAAAAAGAAAAAGCTTCTCAGGAATCAGAAGTGGAAGGGACCTGAAGAGGTCAGGACCTGCCTTGGGGCAGGATCAGCTCTAATCCACTGCTGAGGGGTATTTCTGTAACCTTCGCTCAAAGACCTCCAGTGGTGGAGATTCCTTGAGCTCGTCAGGCAGTCTGTGATAACACTTCCTCTTCTCACTATTATGAAGCATTTCCTAATGTCTAACCCAAATCTCTCTTGATGCAATTTAAGGCTATTGCTTCTTTTCTTATCCCCAGTGGACATGTAGAGCAGTGTATTCCTTTCCTTTTTGCAGCAAACATATATATTTGGAGACTGATGTGCATCTGCCTTCTCTTTTCCTTAGATGAAACACTAGTCCTTTAACTTTTTCCTTAAAGGCAATTTGTTTTAAATTTATGAATATATTACACTTTGCTGGTCTCTCTCTAATCAGCTCACTCCTTACTTGAAGAACTTGGAACTGGGCATAGGATTTTTAGATGGCCTAATTTCTATCATTTTAAATAGTACAGAGGGGTTTCATTTGTCTTCTCTGTGATCACGAGTCTCCTCTTTGTTGATGTATACATATAAATAACAGTGTATTTAAAATATAGATGCACCTCTGAGGCACAGGGTGTTGCATGAGAAAAATGGTGCTGGTTTATGCTGAGAGATTCTGTGCAGCCCCTGGTTCTGTTACTCTCTTGCAGTGCTGCTGCCAGCCAGGCATTCCAACACAGGTGCTGTTCTGTGTTGTTGATTATTCCCTCCTAGAACTAAAGCTTTTCATTTGTCTATATTTAATTTTATCCTATTTTTTCCTAGATACTCCTTAATTTACTAAGATTTGAGTATAATCTTAAGCCTGCAGAGTGCTTGCAGCATTTACCTCTTTAGTCTCCTCTTCACAGTTAATAAATGGTTTCTCTAATACACTGGACAAGATAATGTGGAAAAGAGTGAATAATAACAGACCTGGGGAAGACTTTTGAGGAAACCCTCTCAGTACACCAGGTAGTGCAATATTGAGCCATTGAGAACGTCTTTAAATTGGATCTGCTGATCAGTTTGACACCTACTTCACAGCATTTTCAGCTAGACCTTTTTTTCTATTATCTGCTTAAGTTATGAAAGAGAAGCAAGGTTTAACTAAAATACATGATACTGAGCTATTTATAAGACTGGTTACATACCAGTTTATGTGCTGGTTTAGACAAAATTATTATAAGGCATTTTTTACTCTTTCTGAATCCATGCTGCATAGGACTAATCACCACCTTTGAAGGTCTGTGAATGGATTTGTACAACTGTTTGCTCCAAGATTTTTCCAGAAGTTGAAACTGTCTCTAACACAGTGGAGTCTACATCTATTCCCTAGAAAAACCCGACAAAAAACAACAAACAACAACAACCACCACCAAAAAGCCCCTCACAACACAACCCCCTTCCCCCCAAACCCAAAAAAACCCCCAAACCTAACCCAATATTCAAACAACAAGCAGGAAAAAGCCACGCTATTTGTTTGCTTCTTTCCTGTGTTTTGGGTCTCACTCACTTTCTGCCAAGTACGAGATTATCTTGTTAAATGAACACATCATCCTGATATGTGTATCCAATGAAGTAGGGTGGATTAAATTCAAGGAGATGATAGAAATTATCACATGATTAGTGATTTCAGAATTTATTTCAGTGTCATTTGTGTGTTGACCAAGGTATAGGGTAAAGCTTAAAGGAGAAATACTTAATTTAGTGAGGAAATTATTTCAAAAACCTCCATGTAACAGCAGATCTGTTAAAATAGGTTAGTGCTTAGCAAGAAATGTTAGGTTTCCTCTTGGAAAGATGAGGAAAACACCTGGTAATGTACTTTAAATCATTCTCCAGTATTCCTCAGATTTTTAAAGAGATACCCACAACATTCCTGTCATGATAAGGAGCAGTGTTATCTAAGGATTTCTCCCTGGTATGAATTAAGCAGTTGGATCTAAAGTAATCGTATAGGTTGCAAGAGAGTTCACTAGGGACACCTTTTGACATAACCTCTCATTTTCAGATTGCTCTTTGTTGGTGGCATAACTGCTAAGTGAGGCAGAGGAGAAGTAACAATCACCCTGTAAGAGAACAATATATAAAACAAAATAAGCACAGTCATGACAACATGGCCAGAAATCTCCGAACAAAGCAAAGAACAAATACATGTGGACAATAATGGAAAACAGACACATGATTCATTCAGATGTTCAAACACAAAACCCCTAATGAACAAGTTGGAGAGGTTTGGCTGCTTTTGCTTTTTCCCTTTCCCTCCCTTCTCTCCCTCTTCCCCTTGCACATTTCCCTTCTGGGCCTACTGTATTTGCTAATTTAAAAAGTAGGGGAAATGAAATAAAAGAAACCATTCAAGAGAAGTGTTAATCTGAAACGTGTAGACTCTTCTCTTTCCAGCCCTTGCCGCCCACCCTCTCCAGCCTGGCTTGCCTTTGATAGACCTACGTGCTCAGAGCTGAGGGAATGAGTAATGGTTGTTTCACAGTACAGTTTCCATACCTCATTGCAATGGAATACAGAACAGTTAATCTGCCAAATACACAAGCCCATTTCTTAGAGTATGAATTACTGTCATCTGCGTCTGCCCTTGCAGACACTGTAATTGCATGCATGCAGATTTGCTTCCTGGTTTAATCAGGGGCTTGCATGATTTTCAGTATTTTGCTAGTACCTTAGAAGATGAGCACAGGAGAATGACTAAAAGTCTGAAATCCCACCTGTAGGAATTATTTTTTTTAATAAATAAAACCTATAAATCACATTAATTTGTAGGAGACAAACACTTTGGTGGTACATTCTTCATTTTATGTACATTTTTTCAAACCATGGGTGACTTGATTTGTTGAATAGCAGTGTTAGTCTTAGGAGAGAAATGTGCTTAACATGACAAGGGGAACTAAAGTGACTCTGTTTATAATTTTAATATTTCATTACGCCATTTTTCTTATTGAGAAACATTAGCAATGATCTATTTCTTTTTAAAATAAGAAAACTGGGGATGCAGATATGCACTCATTAGGATTGTGGTAGGTTTATGATAAAAAAAATGCCATGAAGTCATCTTTGTTAACCCACCATATATCACATACAATTTTATTTCTCCAGTTTCCTTGCTGTTTTTTAGACCAGGACTTAAAATTTACCATGACCTATTTTATAAATTGAGAGTTTATTTGTGTAACAAAAGTGGAATAACTGGAGGCTTACTATAAATGCTGGAGATAATTGGAATGGCATGATAAAGTGGTGTTTCATATCTCCCAAAAGGAGTCTGTCCTGCCTTGTGTAGTGTTGCTACTCATCTGCTTAAGTTCACCAGCATCCCTAAATACTCTAATGCATTGGAGCTTAATGAGCTGGAGGCTTCTGCTCTGGTGTTCTGATAAACAAAGCTTACAATCATACAGTAGATATACCTTGGTATGTATGTTAGATAAAATACTTTCAAAACTTTGAATTTAACAGAGTATTTTCTGCACATATTCTATGAAGAGTGAAGGTTATTTGTGATTAAATAAAATTATGCATTTTTACTTTATATTTTTAAATTAATATTCTTATCGTTGAGATGGCCCAATTTGGTTGTGACTAGCAATGTGAAGCAAGTCTATGTAAAATAATAAGCTGATGGGAAAGAGCTAAGCTACATAGAAAGCTATTTAGTTAATAAATTTTATTTATTGGGAATAAGCTCAAATTACAATAACTGTGCTGTGTAATTTATGATTCTCAGAATTGCCATTTTGAAAGGGAAAAAAATCCAGACAAGTAGGTCTGTGCCTGATCACAGACTGTAAACTGTTCACACTAGGAGGGCATGCACAGTGTGCTTCAAGGGGAAATGGATCTTGTAGAAAGTAAGTAATTTGTAAAACAGACTTATTTAAGTTTGAAACTCTAGACTTGTGTAGCTAATAAATCAGTCCTGTTTTCGATGCCAGAGTAGCAATAGATGTGCTGATTTCTTGTGCATTAGTTTTGTTTGCATTTTTTTTTCCTTTTTGACCCACTCCAAAGCATTATGTAATCAGTGGCATAATAGTTCTCAAGTTATTAAAAGTGTAGCGATATGGAATATTTTAGTTCAGCAGGTTTTCTGAGAGTGAGGCATTTGTGAAAGCCGGGCACGTGCTGAGTGTGGGGCAGGAGCTCGGCAAGTTTTGTCTGTGGCTCTGCTGATCCATCTCACTATTGACCAGTAGCAACCACAACTGATCTGGTCCTTCTGTTCCTGGGTCTCCTGAACAGAGTCCACAAACTATGCTGAGTAGTACTACTTTTGGTTAGCAAGCCAGCTGATAAAACCAGATCTCCAGGGCTAGAAGGACAAAGTCTTCAACAGTGTCAATGAATCCCCACTTTGAAACAGTTGAAAGGAAAAAAAGCAATGCTATGTGTTTTGATAAGCTACATTAAACAGTATGAGGCTAGTTGTTTAAAATTTGTAAATATTTGGAGGTTTTTTAGTCTGTTTTCTGGGGTTTTTTTTAAACTTCAGTGGTTTTTTACTTTCACTCCTGTGGTTTTTATAAGTAAAGGTTGAAATAATATTTTTTTCTGTTTAAATTAAAAAGTGATATTACTGTGGCACCACATGAGACAAAGAGTCAAGTTTTAGGAAAAAATACCTAAAGGAGACATCTAAATACCATGATGGCAGGCATACATCAAAATGAAGTGAAAAGAATTGCCGATAAAAAAAACATGAGGTTGTTCACTCACAAATGAAGTGTAAATTCACACCCTAGCGTAGCAAATAGAAGCTTGTTTGATCTCTGGGCTCATGAGCTATGATGCTCTGTAAATCTGACCACTTTAGGAAGTTACCAGAAACTATATGGGAGGTGGGAAAGCTGCATATATATATATAAAAAATAACTACATAGTTGTCTCCTTGAATTTACAGATGATGTATTCATGGATGTTTAGGTATTATAACAAAGCAATTTTCCTGTCACCTGTTGGTTTGGCCAGCAGGCATTATTATGTCTTGGCAAATGTGCAAGTGTTCTGCGAAATATCACTTCAGCTTGGAGGTAGAGATTCTCCTGTCTGTATATATTTGAGTGCTTTTCACATCTGCTGAAGTGAAATAGGAAAGGATTCAATGAGTTGTGCCCAGCAAGTCATTGTAGCTGGAGCATGCCAGCCCTGGCCACTGCGTCACCGTGGTGAGGACCTGCCCCAATGTCTGCAAAATGCTGCTGCACCTCAACAAACATTCTTGACTGCATCTAAACTGTGCTCTGTCTCAAGCAAGACCTCTAAAAATTGTTTATTGGGTTTAAAGCCAGGTCCTCTACAGAGGAAACTCCTTCCTAATTAGTTCCCCAGACACTTTCTTAAATGGCTTCTTTGCAATTAAGGAAAACATTTCCTGCGTCATTATCTTTTCGTAAATGAACTCATGGCCTAGCAAATATTTTCTGTAAGGAGACCCAAGATGCTCAAGTATTTTGTGACATATCTAATCTGTGATTATTCTTAATTTACTGCTTCCAAAATCTGCAGGTCCATATCACTGACAAAAATTGGTTTACTTTGTTTCCTTCCCGAGAAATAAAAAAGTAGAATTTCCATTTATACACAGCGATTAATGTTTTGATTCATTGGTCTGTTTAAAACTTTGCCAATAGCTTAGCATGCACTTGAAATGCATTTTGGGACTGGGTAATGCTAGTAGGCTCTTAGTGGTCTCAGCAGACTTGAAAATATCTATTTCATATCACAGAAATGAACAGAAGAGAATTTTTTTTTTAATCTGAACAGTGGCTCATAATCAGCTTTGTTGAAAGCTTCCTTACAATGCCTCAGCTTTTTCAACTGTCTTGAAGAATCACTTTTCTTAAACTTTTTTTTCTGACGCCCTGATACAGCATCCTATACACCAGTAAATCTGTTTGGCCTCTAGTTGCTTGAAGGCAGGTCATCTCTTCTGAAAGCAACAGTACTCTGTTCAGAAGTTACTTTCTCAGAAGTCTCAAGTCCTCAGCAGCAGCTGACCAGTAGAAACCTGGGGCAGAGGCAAGAGGAGGACAGTGTCCATCCAGCTCCTTAGTTTTGCTAGAGCTGACTCTGTTAGGCTCTCCCAGAGCATACAGCATATGCAAAACACATGCTGTCTTGATATAGTGACAATTTGATAATGAATCCAATTGACAGGCTCTTATTGAACGTGGGTACTCAAGAGGAAGCATTCTGAATTAGATCTGTGAATTACAGCGTGACTTCACTTCTGTGGTTTGCCAGCAGAGAGGTCACTGCTCGCTTTTCCCCTGTTACTGCACATCCCCCGCTTTTGTTTCGAAGAGTAGCGTTCTCTTACCCAAGTGAATTAAGTAAATGTTCTCTTTCTTGGTCGAGAGTATACTGTGAAAATGGAACACTAAGAGACCATGCCATCATTTTTATTACATCTGTCTTTCTGGGTGTCTGAGGGCTGCCTGTCTGGAGATGGTGCAGGATTGCTCAAACACGAATAGATGTGCAGCACAGGAGAAAAATCATAACTGCTGGCAATAAAGATGTAGCTCGCTCAATGCTGATCAAAAAACCCACCCACACCAGTTCTGGGGAAGGAACTGGCAGGCATTATTAATATTGCTCCATCTATTCAGGCTGTGGTAGCCATATACAGTTATGTGAGCACTAAAGCTCTAGGTGCTAATCAACAGTACAGAAAACAATTGTACTCTATAAAAAACTAATTAAAAGGCAACCTTGTCCTGTGGACTTTGCAGCCCAGGTCTTTGAAAAAGAGCAGGGTCCACAATCATAAGTAATATTAGGATTTTGAATGGAGTTAAATGGCATTTCTTTAAATTACTGAATTCTCCACGAAAAACAAACAAACAAAAAAACCCAACAAAAAACCCAAATCAGTCTTTCAGCTCTCTTGGGAATAGTCATACATTTGGATAACATTTAGTGAGTTTTTTCAACCCAGAATGTTTTGAGGAGAGCTAAGTTTATAGATGAGAAAAGGAGGAGGCCATGTTAGGGGTGCTAGAAATGACTCTTCTACTTGATGAAATAGTTTTTGTCTGACTGGGTCTTCTCCAGGACCAATAATTGGCTGATGTTTTCTTCCATTAGATGGCAGTGGTGTGATATGTGGTTTCTCTGGACCCCCAAACTATAAGTTTTAATAAAAAATTAAAAATTGTTAAATTTTCTTAGTTTTGTTTCCAATTTCAGAGTCTCCAAGCCATCAATTTTTTATCTACATAGAAGTCTACAATTTATTGTCCAGTTGAAAGCAAAAGAAGACTGGGACTTTTGAATAGAACCAAGTTAAATATTTTCAGAAAATGGGCAGCTATGTAGAATTGACACTCAGTGCTTCTCTACAAGAAATGCAGGATGGTTTTAGTTTTGGTCTACCTGAAGTAACTAAAGTAACTCACTGGTTGCTCCTCTGCGGTGGAACCAGAGCTTGTGCTGGTTTTGGCCAACAAGGAGTTTGTGAGGGAGGTACAGGTATGAGAGTAGAGGGTGGAAATGGTAGGGAATGCTTGAAGAGGGGAATGGGAGTCACTGCAGCAAGTTGTAGCATCACAGTTGGGATAGGACATGGGCAGAGGCAAGAAAGAAGGGGCTCAAATGTATAAAACAGCTGGCTTTCTTTGTGTCATTGCTTACATAATACTCTGTTTCATTCTAAACAAAGGACAAAAAGAGTTGGGTTTTTTACATGATCTTCATATCATAAAGATCTTTCAGGTGCATTCTGTTGCTGCTTGGGATATTAGCTGTGCTGTTGTTTTTTATTAACTTATTAAATATGGAGCAGTAAACACTATTTATTTTTAAATTAATTGAAATGGACTTGTTGCCCTTCATGGCTTTTTATTAATTGAATATTTTTGCTAAGCTGTTTGCTTTCAGAGCAAAGGTTGCAGTCAGGAGATGGGGGTCAATGGGACCTCCATTTAAATGCATGTTATCTCTATGTTAATTGCCTGCATATTTAACCAACCAAGCATGGCATTCTGCATAAAGTAAAGGTTTTTGTGGTCAACCTTTAATCACAAAGCAGCAAGAAGAAGTCTGAGTGACCTGGTTTGCCTGAGGTATCTTGGTTGCTCTTGTCAGTCACTTCAGCTCACAGTAAATTGCAGGGTAAATTCCACATAATTGATGGAAGATATCTTTAGAAAAAGCCCCAAAACTGAGGGGGAAAAAAAACCCCTGTGCTCAGAATTTTAGTGTTTATTTTTGTTTATTTGTTGCATATTACTTCAGTAATTTTCTTTATAAATAGAAACGGGGTTTTATTGCTACTATAGACAGTTATTAGAGAAGAAAGTAATGAAACAGACATTAAATATGCTTGGAGTTTTGGAGACATACATATTTATCAAGTGGGGTGAATTTGAGTTCTTACATCAGAAAGAATTGCATAGCTCTGCCTGCCATGCTCTACTTTCTTGGGAATTTATTGCAGAAGTGGTAAAATTGTTACACTTAAAGGAGAGGGGTGTATGCTGTGCAAAAAATCCTTCTGAGGCTGCTGGGATTAACAAACCTCTGCTGTGTTTTCACCAATGTCTAATAATGAGATTGAGGTTTTGGAGTTTAAAAGTGTTCGAGATTGCTACCTCTGTCAAATTTACTTGGATGGGGTCAGTCAGTTCAGAAGTTATGGGAGAGGAGGGGCTGACAGGGAAATATATGTAGATATGTCTGCTGTATATTCTTTGCCTTGCTTTCTGCTTCTTTTGTAGTAATTCCTGGAATCCAGTTGGCCTTTTTGAGCAAATAGGAAGTTGACACTTTTATGGACATTTCAAAGGGCAAGGGCATCATAATGTAAAACCAGAATTTTCTCCCATGTGCATGACTGCACTTATCTACATTTAATTTCTTCTTCTGGTTTATTACCCAGTTGCTTACTTTAATAAGGTCCTTCTGCAGTTCTTCACAGATGCCCCTCCTGTTTTGTCTCCTAAATAATCTTGTCACCTCACTGCTTAGCCTCTTCCTGTCACTTAGAAGCAAGTTGTGCAGTATGGGTCCTGGCAAAGTTCCATTTGGAAGTCCATTGGTGCTGTTTCCCCCTTGTAAGAAAGATCACGCCCTCTACCCCTCTGTTTTTATCTTTTAACCAATTGTTTATCCAAGAACTTTCCCTCTTAAGCTATGGCTGCTTAGTTTCCTAAGAAGCCTTTTGTGAGGGGCTTGTCAAATGTCTTTGGAGATCTGAGCAGACTGTATTAGCTGGATCACCCTTACCCACAGGCTTATTGACCTTTTCGAAGTACTCCAATAGGTCTGTGAGACAAACCTACAAAAGCCCGGTTAACTCTTTCCACATAATGTATTTCCATTGATTTTACTCTGTTTCTGTAATTTCTGGTGATTGGACATCAAGTTTACAGATCTTTACGTACCTGGATCTTACCTGGGATGTTTTCAGAACACTGGGACCGTGTGTGCCACCTCCCAGCCCTCAGGTACAAAGTCACTTTTAGAAAAAAAAAAAAACTGCACACCACTTCTTAGTGTGTGTAGTCAGTTATTACATCCTGGAGGTCTTTTCAAACTGGGAGAGTGAATACCATCTGTTGTTGCAATTTGTTAGCGTACACTTTTGTCAATTTTTCCTATAACCTTCTCTGTGGTCATTTAAAATTAAGAGTTGCATCTGTTCTGGGCTTCCTAAGCACTCTGAAACAGCACCTAAAAATGCGATCTTTGCAATACATCCCATTTTGCTCAATCTGTGTAGGGATGATAAAAGTCCTCTATGAGCACTCCCCTTACTGCTTTTCTGTATTGTCCTGCATTTCAGTTCTTGCAGGTTGTGTGTTGCTCACTGCCATGTTTTGTCTGGTCATTTCTACCCCACCAGCACAGCTTGCTCTGTCTTTGCCACGCATGTTAGATCTTTGTGTTATGATCCGCTCATTGCCTCGCTTTCACTGCTTTTCTGTGACTGTTTTCTGACTGTAGTATGTATTTAATTCACCCATCTTATTTCTTAAGGGTTAAAACACTTAGGGAGCCACTAATGTTTCAGTTGTGTTGTCAGCACTGCATTTGAGTGACTCCATGGTTACTTTGCCACTTATTTTGTCCACTTAGGTTCTCCAGCCTGTTGTTTTGTTTGCAAGACGAATAGATCTAGTGATCACCTTCTGATTTTCTCAAAGGTTACCTATTCCTCCATCTGCTTGCCTGGAGAGAGAGATTGTCATCATTCCAACCTGCTCCTTCCTTCTGGTTAGCTCCAAGTTCTAGAGGGACACTTTCAATGCAAGAAGATGCAATGTCAGCAGCTCTCAGTGGAAAAGACCCAGCACTGGATTACATCCTGCCTTCCCACCTGAGTCCTGCCTTGAACTGGCAGCTGCCCTAATAGACCTGGGCCTGTTGCACTTGTGTGCAGCTTTCCCATGGGGAAAAAATGATAGTTGGCATAGTAAATTAGTTAATTCCCACTTTAATTTCTTCTCCCGAAGTATTTGATAGGGTTGTTCCTACCACTTTTTTCTATCCAGGTAACCTATTTGACCTCCCCTCCTGTTGCTGCCCTAAAGACAAAAGCTAGTTTGTTCCTTCTTTCATGCAGCCAAACTCATGCTACTGTGGCCTCAATTTAGTTCTTGGAAATGCTGAGGTTCTTCTTACTCACAAGAGTATAGAGAAGGATTGGTGAGGAATGGAAGATGTAGCATTTAATAGAGTATTCACAGAACCAGAACAAAACAGGAATGTCTGTGAAGAAATCGGTATCTGGTATTAGGCAAGGGAAAAAAAGAGTGGGCACAATGCTGGCAGCAAGGATAAGTGAGAGTAAACAGGCCATGATTCAATATGGGTGAGAGTTTCTGACCACCAGAGCAGCCAAGTTTTGGTACGGAGGGTGGAGCAAACTCAGTTTTTATGACAAGGGGAGTTGTGTCACGAGTCTGCTTGAGAGTAGGGTCAGGATTCTTGTCTGAATGCATGCACTTATTTCTAGGAGTTCCCCCAGTATTCTGCATCTGGAGTCAGGCAAATATTGTAAGATGTATTTTCATACAACTGCTTTAATAGTCTCAATAGCTGCACCCCCACAAGGAGCTGGGGAGGGAGCTGGGAGACACGTTCCCTTTAGGACTGCTCTCCTTGGGGCCATTGTGGCTGATGTGGCAAGTGGGCTCTGCTGGATGCCAATTCAGGGCTCTTGGGACTGTGGCAGTCCACAACATTATCTACAGCCTCTCTGAGCAAATCTTTACCTGGAGGACAGCTTCTGGGGCAGCTCTTCAAAGAAAAGGACTGGCTTTTGAACTCAAATAGAGGGCAACTGTCTCACTCATCCTTAGGCAGGCCTGCATTGGGGTGCATGGGAGTGTGTGGGGGAAGCTGTGATGGCTGGCTGAAATGCTTGGGAGCAGGAGCTGGAGGAGTGAAGTGTGGCTCTGTTACAGTTCATCTCCTTGCAAATTACCTGTGTGTGTGCCAGTGTGAGGCCTAGGAAATGTCTGCAGGTTTGCACATTAAAGAAAAAACCAACTCCTAAATGGGTTTTGTAAAATTAACCTTCAAAAGCCCAGCAAGGTGAGCTTGCTGTGTTTTGGAAGTGAGGGTAAGGCAGAGGAATGGCTATGAAATGTTCTTCTATTATTTTAAGTGTAAGTTTCGAGTGTCACCGAGTCATTTCATATTAATAAGGCTTGTAAGAAAATAGGATTTTCAGATTACACTTTTAAAGCCCCATGTTCTCACTGTGTTTTAGGGAAGAGTGGAAGCACATGTTACCCTTAGGACTAAGTGAAACCAGAATTTTTGTTTTAATTTGGACAGTCTTTACTGACACTCGGCTTCTGGGTTTGGCATTCCTGAAAGGGAGAAGAAAAGTGGAATGTAAAAGGGGAAAAAATTTCCAGTCAAAATTTTGTTTGAATTTACATACAACTTTAGAAAAGAATGGGAAAAAGGTACCATTATAATTACAGTGTAGATCCCCTTTAACCTCAGAAAAATTAGCTGTTCTGTAAATCTCCCCTATGCCTTTCTTTCTACATGCTTCATCAGTATCTGTTATTTTATCCTGGTAAATAATGATTTAAATGGACGGAACTTAGCAATACAGAAATGTTTGGATTGGCATATAGAAAATTGTGCTTTGTTATTTATTTTACTTGTTTTATTTATTTTATAAATTGAATAGCCCCCCACATTCCTTCAGAAAACAGAAATAAGATCTAATATTATAGGTTATCTCCTCTCTGGTAGAGATCCAAAGATTGAAGGTCTAGTCTGTTCTATTAGAGGCATTGTTGGGAAATACCTGAGTTAGGCTAAAGAAGGCCTTCAGTTCTAAGGCTTCAGTTGCCCTTTGCAGAGCAGTGCTATCAAGGAGCTTGTGATATATATGGAGATATATGTAAATATGAGTGTATGTGTGTTGAAGTACTTTATGAGAAGTTGATGTCTCAGTCCATCTTATACAACACCTTGAATCATTATGATGCAGGAATAAACAATTCTGCACATTTAAGTATAAGTTATACAAGGCTCAATTCATAAATAATAACTAAAACTATAATTTTGATCTGGTGATAAACCTTCCTAGAAAGAGTAGTTTAATTATCAAGATTGGTGCTGACATTTGAAGTTGACAGTAGGGTTGAACTCATTAATGTTTCCATTTTGCATGTGTCATTTACTCTGCTTTTTGAATTTTCTGAACATAAGATGGGGCCACCTCAGGATGTGTATGCTTAGTATTAGATGCATGCTGAAGCACAGCGCTGAATAAGGCTTTGAGTTTCACTAAAATCAATCTTCTTGATGAAAAACGTGTCAGCTCTGAGGCATCCTGGTGCTTCAAAGTTCATTTTAGGACAAAGGATGCATAAGCTCACTATTACAGAACCCACAAGTGCTGCCGCTTATACTGAGCCCTGCGCCTCGGTATTTTGTTTTATAGGACTCTTAGAAATATCACAGCCCTGAGGATATATTTGAAAAGCTTCCTCTCCCTTTCATGATGATGTAAAGGTAGTGTTCACGGGTCTGACGCACTTGGAATGAATTTGATCATTACAGCTAGACTGTGTGTCAAAAATGTTATCTCCATTATTTCAGTAAACCCTGACTATGTGCTTAAGATGGTGGCAGCCTCTAGGAGTACGTATCCCACTCACTTGGAGAGGACATTATACTCCTGGTATTTATGTTGGCTGGCCTGCATGCTTGTTTTAAACATATCCTGTTTGGATTTTTTGGATCACTTTTCAGATTTGGGGCTGAATCTTGGTGAAAAAATGAAATGTTTGTCAACTACTCTCAAAACCAAGGTACTGAGGCTTATGATGTCTCAAAGTCTATGATACTTTAGAGAAACACATTGCTGCAGTTAACAAGTGCTTGCTTGTTCTGTTTGCACTACTGCCTCTGAAGCTGCATGTGCATCAGTCCCTGTGATTAAAATACATTTAGTGGATTATTTTGCACAGTTCTGTAAACTCATACATCTGTTTGTATGAGTGTGAATATCTCCTTTAATTATTAAATGGGGATTGCTAGATGAGTAAAAACTTCTGGAAAGCTCAGAGTTAATGTAGAAGTGAAGAGGACATTTTTCTTTGCAAACTTCTGGGAGCAAAGAAGGTATTTTACACCAACTGGCAAAGAGCTTATAGGGCACACTTCCAAACCTTCAGAAAAAGTTTCCCACAAAGACTTTTTTTTTTTTTTTTAAAGTCATGCTGCAGGAATTAAGTTGGAGATATCACTGACCGAAAGGACATTTTTTCTGAATGAGCCGAGAACCAAAGGAAATGACTCCGGGGCTTGAAATCCTTTTATTTCCTCTGTGGAAGATATCTGTGCAGCTGAAATGAACCATTCTGGCTGGCTCCAAGCCAAACTTTATGGGAACTGAGATTAGGAAGTTCTATGGTCAAAATAGCCATTGAACAAATTGCTTCCAGTATAAAGCCTCAAATTTCCTGATAAAGCTAGAGTGTTTAACCCTTCTTTTTCACTTGGGTGAACAGCCAGCCTGTTGTTAGGCACAAACTGTTTATCTTGTTGTGGTCCCTGCAGTGCTTTCAGAATTGCCTGCAAGGGTTTTGCTGTTTTTTACTTTTATGTGAGGTAGGCAAAGCAAACTCCAGAAAAAAAGAAGTTAGAACAGTTTTGGGTGATGCTTCCCACTTAAGATAGCAGGAAAAGTGCTATAAACAAGACATCAGATTGCCAACTGCAGTGTATGGCATTTTCGTCTTGCAGCCCTTTCTGAAGGGATGCTTTATTTGGTTTATGATGGTAGCTGGCTTTCTTGGCCTTCATGAACCAAATGAAGAGGCAGCAGCAATAGCAGCTGTTCCTCTGAACTGCACTGTTGACTCCAGAAAGTGCTCAGCAGCAGAGTGCTCTGACTGGAGCACCAAGTCTGGCCTCTGAATGATGTGGCATGGGCTCACTGATCTCCGAACAAAATTACCTGATTTAGAACAACAAAATGCTACAATTTTAGTTATGGATTTCTTTTGCTGTTACCTTCAAACTGGAAGGCCTGGAAGGGTGGCAAAGAGAGCTAATGCTGGAACTGGGAGCAAAGACCAGGTGTGCTGATGTGTCCTTACCCACTGTGCTTGGAGCTACATTGAGCCAGCTACCTGTGCCCCAATCCCCTTGTGCACATGCCCATCGCTTTTTCACGTGGACAGTGCTTCCAAGCAGAGCTTGTACCCCGTGTGTGTAGGCTGTATTTCGGGCAGTTCTTGGAGAGGATGTTGGTAATTGCACTGTAGTCATGGAGCTGCGACAGGATGTGGCTGCATCCGCTCTCTCTGTCCCTACCAGCACTGTTTTGCTCCCCAAAGCGTGTATGCCTTTGTGCAACCTAAATATAAAAGTCCTAAATCTTAGACAGGTGTTGCCATCATTTCACCTGAGAGACTAATTCCCGAAATAATAAAACTCATTATTAGTAAGTTTTTTTTTCTTTATACTCAGCCTAAATTTTGCTTTTCCTAATTTAATCCCACTACTCTTCATTATCCTTCCTCCCCTACCTCTGGGCACCACACTAATTAATTCATCTCCCTCTTTGGTTTTTGCTTCTTACCCTTCAATATTATAGTTCAATGTTAAAATGCACTCCTCTTTTCGTGTATTTACTCAGCTCAACAGGTATATTTGAGCTCCAGCAATCTTTCCTTGTAAAACTTTCTGCTGACCTCTATTCAATGTTGTTCATCAGTGAACAAACTCTCTGGTTTGTTTAAAAATTGCTGGTATGAAACTGATCAGAACAAGATGCATTACCCCAGGTAAGTGTGTGAGTGACATTGTAAACTGGGATTTTATGTATCAGTGCCTTTAAACCATTTTTGTTTGCTTTTTCTTGGGCTTTTTTGTTGTTGTTGTTGGTTTTTTTTTATTTATTTAAAGGCAGATTGATTGTAGTTTTTATGATCTGATATGTAATCAAACTAGAGTCTGACACTTCTTTAATGTATTTAGGAAGTCCTATTTAATAAGTATTTAGGGCATAGGTGATTTTAATAATTTGATGATTTTTTCCATGTGATATATATGGGGGTGTCCTGGCATGAACCTTTCTAAAGTCTTGGCTTGTGTGCCTCTCCTTTTCCATCACTGCTATTTCTGGAATGGTTTCTTAACATTTTGAGGCCGCTTCTTTACTATTCTACCCTTTGTTGGTTAAATAAGTACTTAGACTCTCTGTTCCTTAATGACATTCTATCTTACATTTGTACACAGCTATCACATCTGCCCTCCCTCATTGTTTTTTTCCTGCTATTATCATCTGTGTCCTAGATATTACGTGCCTGTTGCAGGTAAACTTTAACAACTCACTAAGGAAACAAATGCTTAGTCTGTCATTAGGCACCTGAACCTTGACAAAACCATCATTTCTTCTCTTCCTTCCATGGGTATTAATAGACAGGCTTGGACCCTTCAAATGAATCTTTTGGCCTTAAAAGTGGGACTTTATACCCTAAAAATAGGTCTTTGGGTGCTCCACATGAGGGTTTGAGCTGTAAGTGAGGAGTTTTACCCTGAAGTGAGGCTTTGTCCATATGATGGAGGCTTTCAAGACAAGGAGCAAAGCTGTGGGCTCTAAAAATAAGGATCTAGGCTGTAATAGAGAGCCTTTGAGACTCAGAGGGGGCCTTATAACTCTCAAAAACTACCTGAAAGGAGGTTGTAGCAAGGTGGGGTCAGTGTTTCTTCCCAAATAACAAGCAACCAGATGAGAGGAAACTGCCTGAAGTGGTGCCAGGGGAGGTTTAGATTGGATGTTTGGAAAATATCCTTCACTGGAAGGGTGTTCAGGTATTGGAACAGGCTGCCCAGGGTAGTGGTTGAGTCACCGTCTCTGGAGTTGTTCAAAAATACATGTGGATGTGGCGCTTGCAGACATGATCTAGCAGTGAATATGACGGTTCTGGGTTAATGATGATCTCAGAGGACTTTTTCAACCTTAATGGTTCTATGAAAAAGGACACTTAGGATAATTTTTACATTTAAAAGTCTGCACTCCAGTTTCAAAGGGAGCACAGTACCATCACATATTACCAATCACCTTAAAAATAAGAAAAAAAGACCCAACCAAACCCAAGTAGTAAAAAAAATAAAACCAAGCCCATGTCCCAGCTGATGAGCAAATAAAGGCTGGAAAGAACATGTCCTTGTCATTTGGCAAATATGGTATATTCCACTACAAAAAGTGGGACCGATATGAGCTTTTGCTGAAAAGACTAAGTCCTTTATTAGAGATGATGTCTGTTAGGATATGTTGGCCAAGTCCTTCCGCAAAAAGTCCTGTAAATTACTGTCTGAAAGTTCTCCAGGACTTAATATTTTGATAGAATGAATAACAGAAAAATAGTCTGGTTTTCTGTCACCTGACAAAGAGGAGACCATGTCTCTCTGGACCGTGTTTCCATGGTTGATTAGGAAGAAAGGCCAAGCTGTGCACAAGCGCTGATGATACTACTTGGCCTGAGGAAAATTGCTGTAGGCCACTAATAAATGCTGAGCAGGAAAGTTAAGAATAAGGAGTACTCTGAAAGAATGCTTTAAATTCATGCATTTTAAGTCTTTACCTTAGAGATTATAGAAGAGTCCTGATGGATACTACAGGAAGTTTGAGTAAGCTCAAACTGGAGAGCTGTCACAAATAATGAGCTACTGGTCACTTCAGAGTTAATAGACTTGTGAAGTGGTTTTGCAGTGTTTCTATTTAAATGGATCAGCAATAGGACTAAATTATTAATAGTGAGAAATTTTATTCCTTTTAAGAGTTTAATGAAATTAAGATCTCCTCACAGGTTGGTCTACTAGTCTATTTTGAGATCCTTTCAAGGAAATTGAAGCTACAGGAGGAGGGGAGGGTGAGGTTGTCTTTTAAGCACAGTCTCAGAGGGAAGTGTTGGCAAAGCTAGGATTAAACCTTCTGAGTTTTCTATGCTGTCTCATGTGCATCTCACGAAACTCTTTACAACTGTCTCCAGGAGGTAAAGAATTAATAAAATTGATTTAGACCAGAAAAAGATTGCATTAATTGGTGTAAGAAAATTAAACAGGGAGTCATGGCAAGTGAAATAAATTTACTGAATGATGAAGTCTGCATTTTAAAATCCTGTGTAGTAAACCTGAGTTTCAAAAAGGAGATGCCCCCTTTTCCATGTTGCACAGTTGTAGGGAAACATGATGATTTCTGGCCATGCGAACTACAAGAAGGGCTATGAAAATTCCAAATTTATCCACTGAAAACATGTAGCAGTACACCTCATGCAAGTTACAGCTACCGTGACTCAGGAAAATAAAAATATAGAAGTCGTGATGGATAAACAGTTGCAGATGTGTTCTCACGCATATGCTTTTGAATTCATAATGAGTTTATTGTGGCCATACGTCCTTGTGGTCCTTCTCCATTAGTGTTTGACTCCAGTGGGTTTCCCAGTTGTCATTGTTTATGGAAAGTACTATTTAGATTAGAGTGAGGCACACTGTAGTCTTGGAGGGACGACAGTATTCCATCAGCATTTGCCATCAGAAAGCAGGAATGTATCATGGTACTTTGCTGTTTTAAAGTTTTAACTTGACAAGCTCAGCACTTTGTTTTTTTCTAGAGAGAATCAAGTGAACTGCTGAATGTAATGTTACACAATGAAAGGTTATTGACAGCTAAATAAAAATCAGACACCTGTATTTCATTTTAAATGATTGACTGAAAATCATGTCAGTCAATGTTGTTCCTGGAAAAGCTTAAATATGTAAGCGCATGCACTGTAAGAATAGACATAATGTTTTGTATTTAAGTAAGCTGCTTTCTTGTGCAATTGTACCATTGAGTTCTGAAGTAGTGTTGCCATAGCAAATTGCTATACATTCTTTGCTAATATTGTAAATATATGTTTTTTTATAGCTCCAGTCATTCTAAAAAGATGCGTTGTTTTAAACTGGACATTTCTGGAGGGCTGAGCTTGAAGAAATTTGTACTAAAATATCTGGTGAAATATTGGTGCTTATTCTTTTACAGACATGGCAGTATGTTTTTCTGATTTGTAAACACTTTTGAAAAACATTAAGTTTTCATTTGAACATTTGTTAGTAAAACAATAATTCTTTAAAGTGTTGATTTCGTGGGTAGTTTAAATCGCTACATATGACTGTTTTGCACATGGAAAATAGTGTAACTTGTGAATGAACACATGGGAGGTATAAACTCTCTTGACCTATGAATCTCTTTGTATCAGACCTGTATTTCAAAACTGCAGGGTTTGCAGTAATTCTTATCAGTCCATCTTTAGTTTCTTGCTTTTTTTTTTTTTTTTTTTTTTTGGAAACTCTCGACCTGATTTCCTAATCTATTGTTGCAAGCAAAGCTAACACACAAATCCCATGGGTGTCTCATCCCCACATTATGGCTTCTAAATTGCTGTTCCTTAACTGATAACTCTTTTCTTTAAACCACCCGGGCAGAGGTAATGCCAGTGGAAATCAAGAGTCATTCTTCCAATGTCGTTAGTTAATACATTTCCATGAAACTTGTTTGGTAGTAGCAAGCCCCTCAATGCTCAGAGGTGTAGGATCCTGCAGAAGGATCGAGGCAGAGCTGGCACTGCCATCTTTCAAACAAAAGGATTAGAAATGACAGCCAGCTCTTCTCTTGACTGACTTAAACAATCGCTATCAAAATGATTACAGTCATGCTGCACTCACTCATTTTGTGCTCTATATGCTAACACCAGTGACGGGATAGAGGAGAGGGTGTTTTATATGCACTGGGCTATGTAGTTGGGAATCTGCTAGTCACTTGTCTCCCGTGTTATTTCCAGTAATATCCTTCATGTTGAAGCTTGTTCCAAATGTCTGAAGTAGTGGGGAGAGGGGATGAAATTCTCCTTGCAGCACTCGCCATGTATTTTTTTTGAGTGACAGGTTGCTTAACTTCTCTCTGCTTCAGTGTTTCCCCATATGGTATAAATGAGGATTATCTGTCTATCTTGGATTCTTCCATGGCTTGCATCTCTGAAGTATCTGAGTGCCTCCCAGTCTTGGATGCGTTTGATCTCCCAGCACCCCAGGATGTGGGAGATGTACTGTTAATCCGATTTTACAGAATTTTAAAGAAAGTGTGTGGTAGAGCAGATTTTCCAGGACAGTGTTTGTTATGAGACTTATTCCCTCTAACCATATATAATACCCAGAGAAGTGGAGGGTCCGGAGAGTAACATTTACTTTTTTTATTATCCTCCTGGGTGAAGGTGTCATTTGGGTAGTTGAGTTGGCTAAATAAATAACTATTGCCTCTCTTAGCCAAGATAGGCCCTGCTTACATTATAACCAGGACAATCTTTCAGGAAATATGCTGTGACACTGACTACACCACTGGTATTTCTCAGTAAACTGTAGGTATTCCTAATGGGATTAGAGCTGGGTGGGCAAAACTGTATGAACTGCTGTTCACACAGAATCACAGGATGGGTCAGGTTGGAAGGGACCACAGTGGGTCATCTGGTCAATGTCTCTGCTTGAGCAGGGCCATCCCAGAGCACATGGCACAGGATTGTGTCCAGACGGTTCTGGAATATCTCCAGTGAGGGACACTCCACTCCCTCTCAGGACAACCTTTTCCAGTGCTTGGTCCCCTGCAGCGTAAAGAAGTTCTTCCTTATATTCAGATGGAACTTCCTGTGCATCAGTTTCTGCCCATTGCCTCTTGTCCTATTGCTTGCCACCACCGAGGAGAGCCTGGCTCCATCCTCTTGGCACCCTTCCTTTAGATATTTATATACGTTGGTGGGGTCCTCTCTCAGTCGTCTGTTCTCAAAACTGAACAGGCCCAGCTCCCTCAGACTATTTTCATAAGACAGATGCTGCAGTCCCAAGTAGCCCCAGTAATGTAGCCACTACATTTCCTGGGCTAAAGTAGACCAAGGCTAGGGAACGAACACAACCATTCTTTCTATCTGGGAAATGGTGCCCAGTGTAAGGATGGGAATATGACCAGGTTTTTGGTAATATTTAAAACATACTCAGTCTTTTGTTCAACATGAATTTAATAATAACATATAACACAGGTAGAATAAAGTGTCTTGAATTTGTTATGCAATACTAACATGTTCTGCAGCACCAGAGAGTGTCATGTGTCAGTGCTCCAAACTTACAGGAAAGATTGCTGTCTTTGTGGTTGAAGCTGATGCCTTTCTTTTCCAAACTAATTATCTTGGGGATGTGTACATGGGAATGAGCTTGCCCTGATTCTTGTAGCAAGCTGTGAAGCAGCTGGAGGGAAGAAGCCCCAAGGAAAGCAAGGACTGTCCTGAGAAATGTTGGCGACGTTCCCAGTTTTGTGGGGAAACAGGATCCAACCTCAAGCTCAGCCTTGCAGCCCCTATTTTTTTCCTTTATCAGCAGATTACCAGGGTAAACACATTTGTTTCAGGGACACTGCAAGACAGGACAAAATTCCAGTGCGAGCTGTGATCAAATGGCTTCCCAAACTCTATGTACAAAACTGCCATTGGGAAACAGAGATCTTAATTCAGTATCACCGATGTCTTTTATTTCCTTATAGCGTGGGAATATTTCAGAACAACAGCCCTCCACATTTGTTCCTCTTTTCTTCAGCTCTCTGCCAGCTGTCTCAACAGGTACTAGAACTTGCTTCTTTTGGGACACGTGTTTTTTGAAGATACCTGTACTTTCTTTCCATGCTTCAGATTTGCCCCCAAAATTGAAACTGGATGAACTATTTGGCTGCTTAGGGTATGTTTACACTTGCAGGAGCTATTTGCTTTGTGTTAGTGCAGAACATTGTGGTATATGTGTTTGTATAAACATACTTATTTTGTTGTTTTTTTTAAAGCCTAGGGGAGATTTGGAATTGCCCAGCATCTAGTACCTGAGGCTTTTGTCTGTTCCTGTTGCATTGCCCAAAGTGCATCCAAAAAAAAGTTCAGGGATTGCTATTTTTGTCCTTGCTCGGGGTGACACACACACACACATCTGCGCCTCCTGTGGTGTCTGTGTGGGGTGATCCCAGGGCATGGAAGGATGAGCTTTTTCAAGGCCCCAATTTACTCTGGAGGCTTTTCAGTATGTGTGCTGTGAGCTGGTGCTCAGCCGTCATTTCCTCCCTCCTGCTAGAGCCAAGGACAAACTCCTATCTCTCAATACATTAAACCTGTCAATGTTTGACATAAGCAACCAAAAGATTGATGAATGGAATGTGAAGCAGCTGGTTTTGAGGGTGTGTTATTTTGTTATTGATAGGCCACCACTTTTTTAACAACAAAACCTGTTTCAAAGGTGTCCGTTCAGTGGTTATTTAAGGTATTTTTAAAAAGAAAAACAAGTTCTGTCATGAACACCCATAGTGACTTGTGCAAGTGACTCATTCTGTGCAAACCCATAGATTTCCATCATTAATTACTTCTAATGGAGGTACTAGAAGGAGATTTGATACATGCACTTCCAGTAGTTTTATAAAAACTTTTTTTCAGCAGCAGTAGAGCATTTGAAGGTCAGGTATCCAGTGTTCTGCTCTGAAACATGACAGGACACTTGTCAGTGTTTACCTGGGATTATAGCCAGAGCTCTGGGCATGGAAGGATCATTCTTAGGTACTGTAGAGTTTCTCTGTTGATCTGGACCCTGCAGAAATGAATACTTGGCCACCTTCTAGGTGTCTGCAACTGGTTCCCCTCTTTCTAACTGCTGCTCTCACTTGTGTCCTTTCCTCTGCCTGCTTTTATGGAGAAGGTACCCCACTTCAGCTGAAGTTCTGCAAAATCTTCTTTCCTTCATAAATGGCCTTCTTAAATCACAGCCCAGGTTTGGTTGGTTTTTTTCGTACTGGAATGATCTTTTCAGCTCTGTGCCTTTGTATAAGCCTTATATTTTCTAATGATTTTATGTTCTATTTTTATCTGAAACAGTGGAAAAGGCTGAAATTGTGGGACTACTGATGTACATATCAGAGGAGGCTGTTCTTGACTATCAAATCTCTTTGAATATCTTCTCTTACAAGTGGCAATAATTAATAATTAGGAAGGGGAAAAATCTATTTTCTAATTACTTATTTGGCAGGAAGTTTTTCTAGGAAGATAAGTAAATACCAAACGAACAGTGGGTTGAAAAATATTGTGCAAAGTTTATGTAAACAAATTATGTTAAGATAAACAAAAAATCCAGAACATGGGCTTTTGGCTCCTTGATTAATGTGCTTTTCCGGTGTTTTGCTGGACAGGATCACTCAGTTACACCATGCTGAGTATAAAACCCTTCTAAGGCTTTGTGCATCTGTTTCTGGAACTCTCTCACCCAAGTTATGTTTTCATTTAAAAATCCTGATGTGTATCAGTAAGTGCAATGGGCAAGTAGGTCTTGATGTAACCTTGAGGTCACTGGAAATATACCAGAGAAGACTTTGGTCCCAGCATCTCTTCTCTTGCAGATGGCCACCCAAGTGCAGTAGCAGTGTATTCATAAGCATGGATGTTTGTTTTCATCTATTTTTTAGGGTAAGCTTAGCACTTGTTGAACTCACATATCCATTGTGTGACAGACGGAGCAAAAGCTCTGTATTCAAAAGTGGTGTAGGAAATGAAGAAGGATCACATCCTGGTTCATAACATAGGGCAAACCAATTCCTGCTTTCTTTAACATTTAAAGAGAAAGGGAGTTGGTTTTTTTTTAAAGCTTCAGGACTACTATTTGAAGCTTACACACAGTTGTGGCCCTTAGAATCATCAGACATGGAGTTCGTATGGAAGGATTTCTATATAATTTTGTTTTAATCCACAGAGTTTTTATTTTGTCTCTAGAAACTAGAGTGCAACAAGAACCCACATTGTGTCAAAAATAAACAGGATTAAAGTTCAGGGAAAGAAGAGACTCCAGTGCCTAAATCAGGATGTCATAATTACATGTGGCAAATACATATGTTTAGTAGGTTTTTGGGTTTGGAATCCAGAATCTGGTGGCAAGGATAACATAGTGGTTATTTATTGGTGCTAGCCCCAAATACTCTGTTAGACTTACATCCACATTAAAGTAACTTGTGGATTTGCATTTTTCATGCGTGTTTTGAGTGTTTGTTCAGTTCAGTGCAGTGATCAGCTATCCTGAAATAACACATGGATAACAGCTGTAGGAAATCATGCAAAAATTTTATTAAGCCACTAGACTCTGAAATTGCCTTTTCCCACTACAAATGCACTGACAATCTGGGTCATATTTTCTGGTTAATTCCAATGTGCCTGACAGTGTAACACATGAACAAATGAGGAAAACAACACAGAATGCACAAAAGAAGGAAATAGCAAATCAGTGTTCCTTGTGTTTCAGATACTGTACTCCAGAATATCCTTCAGATTGTCCTAATAAATTAATCTGAAGTTCTGAATTCTAGAGGGGATGTCTACAGAAAGTCACTATGACAGAGCTGGCTACCACTGTAATGAAGTTTTGATGTTTATTATTTTCTACCAGTCAAGATTGCAGAAAGTTATGTCTAGAAGGTAGAAGCAGGTGTCCTCCACAGGTCTTGTTACTGAGCAGTGAAAATACAAGGGATCAGAAACCACTGTCAAGTTTTCTGCAAGCTTTTTACAATGAGAGACGGTCATAATTTCAAACAGACTGTAACAGACAGCAACAGAAGTGCCAGCTGTGTAATGATTGAGTGTCTGGATAGCCTAAAATTTGTATCTATGCAATTCTTTTTTCTTTGTAAAATTGAGATTTGTATATCCACATCATACATAAGCTTTTGAGCACTGGTCTGTCTTTTAAATCAGAGGTTAACATGAGAAAAATGTTGGTGTCCTTAGAAGTGAAAAAATACTGCAATGAAATATGCAGTCTTTCTTCAGCTGATAGTTTAATATGTATAACGTTTCATTAGTTACCAAACATATTTATTACAGGCTTCAAGTTATCAATGACAGCTTGGTAGTATAAACCTGTTGTGAGACATATTCATTGTAATATTAGCATAAATTCTGCAGTTCCAAGTGAGATTAAAGTGAGGCTAGATAAAAATTATACTTATGGAAGATAGAGCTGGGAAGAATTCATTCCACCTGATCTTAAGGCAGGCTGATTTGTTTTCTGCAGTTATTCCTACATCCTGTCCCCAGAACATTGCATGATTGGGATTCCTAAACATTACTAGGCAATGCATACTATGCTTACCCACATGGTTTGGGGTTTTTTTTTGACACTCAATCTATTTCCATTGCTGTATTTTAGGCTACTGTTCCCAGTGAACAAGGAAACATAGTTTTATCTTTATACATTGCAGCAACTGTTAATTTGCCAGATGACTGTCTTCCTGTCTCTGCTCTGCCTTGTCCAGACCCTGGACCCTGAGTTTTTCAGTCTTTCCTCTTAGCTTATACTATCTAAGCTTGTAATTATTTTTCTATTCTACTCTGGACTTAACCAGTTGGTCATGAAATGTGGCTTTCAGAAAAGGGCACGAACCTCCAAACTGAAGAGTGGAGAGATGATTGTAGTTGGTGTCTGCACCACCTTTCTGTTCACTCATTGCAGTAAGATCTGTTCTTCGCTGCTCTGATGGCATTGGTCAGTTAGCTACCACTATTAACTCCAGCATGTGTTTTTTAAAGCTGCTGCCAGGCAGTCATTCCCCTGCTTAGTGAAAATTATGTCCCTAGTATGACCAAAGCATCATATTAGAATACTTGTCGTTGCAAAATCTCTTCTTAGCACTTTTTTTTAATTCTTGCTGTTTATATGGCAAAGTCAACAAAGGAAGGAGAGAGGGAGTGAGTGAAGACTCGTATGAGCAAGTTACTGTGAAGCAGCAAGTTCTTGCATGCTCCTTGGGGACTGTTCAGGTCCACACACATCTCAGGACATTGGGGTAAAAGCACATTATTTACCAGAGAGATTGCTTTCAGCGAAGGAATGAGAACTTGCAAAGGGGGTAGCAAAACAGATGATGGATAGTAATTTGCTCCTGTATTGCTACTTTGGTTTCATCCTGAGCTATGAGAAAAAATAATTAACCACATTTTAAATATGAAGGCCTTTATAAGCCTACCTTATAATGTAGTGGAAAAGTCTCCTAATTGAAACTAGAAATTGTATTACCGAATTCAAAATTGTGAATTATTTTTATTCTTTCTATTTATTAATGATACTTCTTGAGCCAACTGACTTCAGAGCACTCAGAAATTTTCTGGCAGTAAGGAAACAGAATCTTTCTATTTTTAATAATTCAGTTGAAATTTTTAGTCATCCAGTTAAAATTACTTGGAGAGGAATACACAGTCGTGTTCTAGAAAGTCATATTTGAGCTAAATCTCATTCTAAGGATTTTTTTCCTTATGTGCAAAAGAAATTCATAACCTTTTTTAAAGAGAGTGAGAGGGGAGAAGAAGAAGAGACATCCCCCAAAGCTGCATACAGTAAAATTGCAGGGATGGCTACAGACAGATCTTCCTACACAGGACACATTACATGTTCTCTGTATGCACAAGGCTATTTCAAGTGAGGAAAGGGATTTGGTTTTGAGCACTTGATGTGATCTCTAAAGAGCCTTCATATCTCTCTTCAAAGTCCTACTTTGGAGATTTTTCAGTGAAAAACATCTTCTGGTACTTGCAATGCCACCAGGTTCAGCTGCCTGCAAGCTTTTGCTTGTCACAACAGTTAACTCAGAAGTGCTCATGAAACTCATCGGTTCTATTCATACTTAATATTTCATGGTGTCAGTGCACATACAAACATTCTGGAAATGCCATTATTTTCTATCCATGTGTGGGTTTAATGGGATTTCCAAATAGTTCAAGAGCTCATTTTTTCCGAGATGCTGAGAGAAACACGAACTCATTCAACAGTGGCTCTGGATTGCTTTACCTGAGCTTTTTGTATTGGTTCATCATCTATTGATGTGCAGTATGAAGCAGTGGACAGTATCTAAGGAGAGAATAAGAATATCCTTTAATTGAGTAAAAAATCAATAAAACACATTTTTAAAATGAGTCTGAAGGCATGGGCTCTTTTTCATAAGCTCAGCTCTTTCTTTTTCAGTCCTCTTTTCTCTCCAGTCAGGTTTTGTTATTAAGCACTGTGGCTTTTTAATCAAAGCCCACAGTTACCCGGAGTACATTTTTATGCTGGCTCTGCCCCAAGTGCAGGCTGCCGAGGCTGCGCATCGACAGAGAGCCCAGAGAAGCGTTCCTTAACTTGGACCTTTTGTCCCAGCTTACTTCCTGTTGACCGGCGAGTGGCCCTTTGCCTGGCTTCTTGTCAGGTTGTTCACACAGAAGAGAGTTCAGTGTTTCTAAGGGCAGCAAAATCTTGAAGCAGATTAAAACTAGTATGTGATGCTCTTGGAGCAGGAATACCAGCTTTTCCCTTTGTGGGTTTGCTAAAGGACAAAGGTCACAAGGACAAGATAGAGCAGTTTGGTATGCTGGGGTGTAATTACACTCCTGCCAGAGAAGAACAGCACAAGATATTTACTGGCTGACTGTTCTCCTTAATGGCAGTGTTGAATCTCTGACCATGTGTAAAGCCTCGTGAAAATGTGCTATTACTTGTCAGAATACAATTTTAATACAGTTGCTACAGCTCTGTTGCAATATGTCCAACCTAAACATGGCCTCCAGTAGCTGGAGAAAAGAACTGTATTTGGACATGTCCTTTAATGCAAAGCCTGTAGTAGGATGTTTGTCATGTTATCTGTAACATCTCATTGTCTAGCTTGTTTCCTCTGCTACATGCATGTATCAATATATGCTTATATGCACATATGAATATGTATAATAACTTCAGTGTTTATCGCAGGAATGAATATATAGCTGTAGCTGGAGCCATGCAGTGATCAAACAGGGAGCCCTGAAAGAGTCATTGGTGCCCCAAAGCTTTTCTCTTTGCTTCCAGCAATGTGAGCTGGACTAGAGAAAGTCACTGCTACTCCCTGTGAGCATTATAGGATTTGCCTTGCTCTTTTAGTGCTTATGTCAGGGAGGAAAAGTATTGTAGTGAAAACGTCTCTGCTCAGGTAATCCCATGTACATCCCATCCTCCTAGCATACCAGCACTATTTTACTGCTGTCCTGAGCTACTGGGGATTGATACGAATAGGAGAGTCCTGAACTACCTGGCCTGGAGGATGATTCAGGAGAGTAAGATGAAGGCTTTCAGAATTAAATAAAGAAAAGGAAAATGAGGCTGGGCATCTGAACCCCACTTTTGGAGAGCAGGCTTGTGTCATGGGCTGCTGAGGGCAGTGGCCAGGCATTGCTGTGAGTCACCTCACTGAACACGACAGGGCATGGGACACAAATGCCTGTTTATACAGGCAGGGGTGGGAAGAATTAAGCCTGCATTTTCCATGCCAAGAGCTCAGTGTGCTGAATAAATATCAATCTAGGTCCAAAAAATGTTGAAGAGCTTTTTGTGTATCTGAGTGTGTGATTTTGAAGATTGAAAGCTTAGCTTTTTCAGTTGTTTTTGAGGATACATCCAGGTTAAATTTGGTAGGAAGGAGCATGCTTGTATGAGGGTTTAATAGGAAGCTGGTTCAGAGCAATACAGAAGTAGGTTATGAGTCCTAGTGTGTGTCTCTCTTTCATTCCTCATTTCTGTGCCTGCATTCCTGAGGGACTCCTTCATATCACGAAGCCCATTTGACTTATGACCTAAGACGGATTTCTTTTCCCAGCTCAACAGAGGTGAAAGGCTAGGGCAGTGTCCCACAGCCAACCTAGCTTCCACATTTTTTTCCAATCTGAAACATTTCGGTACTTGCAGATAATTTTTGAGTGTCAACACACTGCTTCCAATGGCTGGAGGATAAGGGGAAATTGTGAGGTTAATTAAACATTTCCAAAAAATGGCAAAAAAAAAAAAATCATAAATAGTTACTATCACCAAACATGTTAGAAAATCAAGGGAAAAAATTCGGTCGTGTTTCTAATTGGAGAATACCATTAATTTTTCCTAACATTTATCAGTATAATTTAATTTATTGCTAGCCTTTTTCCTCTCTATACATTCCTGGTATTGTTGTATTTTTAATAGCATAGCTTTCAAATTATCGTAAAAGAAGAGAAGTAATGCTTTATACTTCTGGGAACAAACATTGTTAAATATGGACAAATAAAATGTTTAAATTTTTTTTCTTTTTTTTTTTTAACCTGTGTGTTTTTTCAAAAAAACTTTTCCCCTTTGTAAAATGCTTTTATGTTAATAAATGGCTGAGCTCACTATATGTGGAAAATGATCCCTCTCTCAGATGTTAGGAGGCAAGAACCATATTTTTTTGGAGCCAGACCAGCTATCCATGCACTTATGTCTCTGATTTTCATGTAACCTTTATGGTTTTGACATGGACAGCCAGACAAATTAGCCTCCTTTAATCCATTTTTTCCCCTCAGCTTCCAAGGTTTTAGGCACCTGAGAATCACTTTGAAACCTACATCTTGGTCTGTAAATTTATGGAGCTTATGGATCACATATAGTAAAAAAGACAAAATTGCCCTGGAAATACACAGAGGTTAAAAAAAAAGAGGGGATTAGATTGTGAAATAGAAGACAAAAGAAGGCAATATATGTGTTCGCTGGAAACATTTTGTGTCTTTGGGCAAGACTATGGGCAGCATTGGTGGCTGCAAGTAGAACATGGAGGGACTGTTCAGAGTTTGAGTATTAGAGGGCTTCTTTGACATTTGTCCTTTTTTGAAGGACTACAAAGGAAGCACAATGATATCATAAGTGAATGCAGCTATGAGGCAGCCTTTAGCTCGGCCCCAGTGTCACAGTATTGAAAGGCTGGTATGAAATGGATGAGCAAAGCGTACTCATGCTGCTGGCATGAGGGGCACCAGGAGCACAAAGCCAGCGGCTCCCAAGTGGCTGAAAGGATAAACACTCAATTTGCACACACAAAGAGAACGTTTCCTTGACAAGGCAAGCTGAATTACACCCAGGGTAATTCCATATGCCCTTAGAAAAGAAATAAAAATCAATATACTGTTTCAAAATACATTTTTATTCCCTGCTTTCAGTGACTTCTGTAAGCTACATGTCTGCTGCCTGGCTTTCAAGTCCAAGCAGCAATGATACATTAAATAGCTGTGTTTTTTAAAAAACCATCTGTTTTCTTTTTGACTTAAGTGAAATATTGCAGAATCCACTGGCAAGTGCGTTAAATTAGTTGGTTTTTATTGGATGTCATTGGTGAAAGAAGAAATATGCAGTACAGATGTGTACTTGAGTGCTCAGGGAGACAACTTTAGGTGATAGGATGTTGATCACATTGCTTGGCCTTTTGGGCCAGTTCAAAACATCTGTGCAGCTCAGCTGAGTTGTTTTTTTACTGGTTGGATAGCAAAGCCCATGTGTCAATACAGAGTTTGAACTAATGAAAGGACTATTTTCTTGGCTATCATGAAAAAGCCAAGAATGTGGACCATTCCCAAGCACAAATGTTCTTGTCTGTAAATATTTCAGTTACAAGTAGGTGTAGTTACAGTTCGCCATCACAAAGAGAAGACCCTCAGACTCAAACCTCCAAATCTCTGCAACATTTTTTTTAATCCAAATAGTCACTTTTTTTGGACAGTTATTTTGTCTTTGAAGATTGCGTATAAGCAGGCAGTGTCAGCTGAACAATTTTCCATGATTTTTTTAAAGTTAGAAATAAGCTTTTGCCTGGTACTTTCCTATGTCCTTTTGGAGTTCTGTTTCAGTAGGTTTTTTCCCTTTGAGATCCAACTTTTCTGTCAGCTGCAGTCAGCAGTGAATTGGATGAAACAGGGGTTTCCCATCTGTTAAGTCTTTTTGAGGATTTCTTCACCTACTCTGCATTGGGGTGAACCCAAGATTTTAAGAAATGGAGGCAGGGGAGAAAAGAGGGGGGGGGAAGAAACAGAAGCTTTTTCAAATCTGAAGGAGAGCTTATATGTGTAAATGAATGTTTTCCAGCTGTCAGTCTAGTAAAAGGCATTTTGTCTGTACCTGCATTTCTCCTGTCCTTAGCTTGGCACTGTTAATAGTAACCCCTGAAAGAAACACCCCATCCAGAGAGTTGGCTGAGAGGTGACAAGCTCAGGCTGGAGCTCTGGCTCTGAATCAGCACCCAGCCTGACCCCTCCCACCCCCACTGAGGGTGTCCTGACCCTCAGGCTGCTCTGCCTTCCTTCGCTCTGTCACAACTTTTAGTAGAAATACGATGTGGAGGTGAAAGGTCTGTGGAAACCACGATATTGTTTTGTGTTAATTTAAATGAATTGGGGTATTTTTCAGAGGAGAAATATTTGTTTGACAACTTCCCAGCCCGTTCTGCTGTTGAGCCTGCAGTATTTGTATGTTCCTTAGGAACAAGTTGCAGAAAAAAGTATTAATGCCTTGGAGAGTCAAAGTGTTGTGTTTTGTAGCCCAGGAGAATGAACACCCCTATGTCCAGGACTGCTCGCAGGCTGCACTTGGTCAGAGGAAAGCCTGGAGCAATTTGTCATACTTTGTACCAGCACTAAGAGTGTAAGACTAGAAATAAGTGGAGCAGTGAGAAGTTCGCTAGTCTGGCCTAGAAGCCTAGAAGTTAAATTTAATCAGAAGAAGTAAGCATCTGATTTTCAGACATGAATTGACCAACAGCACACAGCTGTAGCTGTGTGGGGCATTACAAGATATTGATTTCTATGTGGGAAGTAGAAGTCAAAACCTTGCAGGCAGGAGCATATAGGAAGAGGTCATAGTAAGATGGGGGAAAGCCTTTGATTTAGAAATTAAATAGCTACAGTAAGTAGTATAAACACTGTAAGACATAAGGTTTATGACTGATAAGAGGATTAAAACATTGCTCTGACATGAGACGTTATGCACCTCCCATCCTCCTCCCTCAGATAAAAGTCCTTCTTTAAGCTTACATTTTGGTGCTTACCAGATGAACATTAAGAGGAACATGCTGCCAAATGTTAACTCTAAATTAAGATGTTTGTATATTAAGTGATTATCTCTTTAGGCATATGCCCCCAAATAAATATCTATAGAGAATCTTTTATAAATAATTCTTTCAGAAAATTATAATGATAAAGTGACTTGTAAGGAAGAGGACAAGTACTCATTCCCGGCTGTGATGCCTTATTTATTCTGGAGTATATAAACAAATGGTGTTCTGCCATACCAACATAAAACATACAGATTCTACCTTCAACATACAGATTTGACCAAGACTTACTTTCTTTCTATTTTTGCTAAGTCAGTATAAAAAGCCTGCTAATTCTTCCTGCTTATCTAGAGAAGCCATCATTGTATCATAGTTAAAGCTGTATATAAGTGGATCACTAACTGGGGTTTCCAGGGACTGGATTTTTAAAATTTTATTCTAAGTTGTCTTTCACATCCTTCTATCCAAAGCACTATGCCATGTTGTTGTTGATCTGTCTCTATAAACCACTGCATATTTTGTAATACCTCTGCTTTCGTTGGACCTAAATCATTAGGCTTTCTGAGAATACCTTGGATGAAATGTCAAAGTGAAACATTCACACAGCCTATATGTGTGCTACATGTTTTCCTGGGGTGAAAGTATGGTAGGGTAGCAGTTGTTATCCATTCCAGCAGTCCTCTCAAAACTGATTCAGTATTTTTGCAGTACCTCATGTCAATGCTGTCAGAGACATCTCCCTTCTGATACAAAAGAACTATCAAAGGTCTCCTGTCTGACTTCTAGCCTGACATATCATGGCCACAAGATTCTATGATGTGCCATTGCTCCATTTAATTTTCTATAAATAAATGGGAACATAAAGATGTCCTTAAGATTGAGATAAAGCTACTTTTTCTGAAAATATCTTAGATGCGCATTCTTAAAACCCTGGGTTTCTAGAACTGAAGACACGAACCCTCAGAATCCAATTTTAGCTGCATCACTCTAAATTAGAATAATCTCTCATATCCTCACTGTTCTCCAGGTATATATTAAGACCAGAATCTGGTCAGTAGGTTTCGATTTGATATCTTTACCTGGTGGCAATTTAATTGCAAGTAGATAAGCTCCAATTACCCTTCAAGGTTCAAGCAGAAATCCACAGTTTTCATCAGTTTGGCTAAGATATCTGCTGACACTCTGTGTCATTGTCTAGACTCTGTGAACAGTTATAATACAAATAAGATGTTAATTAATATTGTTAAAAAAAATAAGACAAATTTACTGCCTCAGATGAAAATAATTTAAAGGGCATAAGAGGACAAAAACTGTCATCAAAACTAAATGCATAGATAACCGTAACAGTAGTGTTTAGATAACCGTAGTTATGAAATTGCAAAGCTAAACATGGCAGGCTAATGCAGTCTACTTAAATGGTAATATAATGTCATATTTTACATGTGTAGTTGATGGTAATGCAGGAATTTTGGCAATTTCCAGAATGCTTTCTACGATCAGAAAATGTGTTTTGCCTGTCTTACTAGTTGCACAAGATGACTTTAAAGTGCTTCTAGTCTGGTGCAATAACATTAGTCCTTTGTGTAGCACAATGTCCTACAGCGAGCGTAATGACAGTGTAGTTATCATAGCTGTTAACAAATGGGCCTTAATGGTTGCTTCAGTCTTTATGACTCAGGCGAGACCCTTTAAAAATTGTACTGTAAACTCATTAGATGTAATTTGAATTTGGAAGTTCTAGAAATAGATGCTAGCTGATAGACTTTGTTGATAGTCATAGAGCAAAACAATTAATCCCTAGTTTATACATCCTGGTGGGTTGGTTTTTTGTTTGTTGATACCTCACTTGTTCGTATTTCTTTCTCTGAAGACTGGTTATGGTGTTGTGGGTTTGTTTTGTTGTTTTGTTTGTTTGGCTTTTTTTTTAAGGGAGGCAGTAAAAAATCTACTTTTTTGGTGTCAATTCAGGTTTGAGGAGTTTAAAACTGGGTTTTCAGTTCTGCTCCCTACATCCCTCAGCTGTCCTGATAAGTTGTGCTCTTTCACAGATGTGAGGCAGACTGGTATAAACAGCTGTCCTCCTAGTGAAAAATCGAAGTATTAGATCAGTGTTGATGTCATTTTTATTTATTTTTTTCTCTTGAATGCTAGTAAATAGTGGTTGAAGTTCATGTGAACAAGGATATTTAGAACATTATGTCTTAACTGCCAGACTCTCAACATGAGGCAATGTGTAATTCACATAAACCTTCTGCAGAAGTTTCTGGATGACATACCAAATGGAGTGCTGGCCTTGTAGCACAGAGACCCTGATTGAAGTCCAGCTTGCAGTTCCACACAGTCTCCTTTTTTTCCAGGGTAGAGCTCTTTCCAAAATCACAAGTGAGTAGTTAGATGATGTTTGGCTCATCAGCTGCTTCGCCTTATGATAGAAAAACAGTTCCTTTCCAGCATTCACTGTGCTTCTGAATGGAGTGGCTCAACAGAGTCACCCAGCTTTGGAAGCAACCAAAAGCATCCCTTGGCCAAGGCCCTTAAAATGTTCTTTGTGTAGTATGCAGGGTATCACCGGGATGAGTCGGGTACAGGCACATGAGCCAAGGGCTGGGTGTGAGCTACTAACTAGGCAAAAAAAATCAAATGCAGATTTGGAGCACTGTATGGGTGAAAGCCAGCAATGTCTCCTGCTCCAACAGTGATTTATGACACTTCCTCAAATATGAAACATCTGGGGAGAGAGATCGATAAAGTCCCTTCAAGAAAGCACATACAACAGGATGGCAGAGAAAAGCAGTACATATAAAAGCTGCCAAAATCTTGTATGAGTTCTTTTTAGCTCTAAAAAGCAAACAAATAAATAAATGTTGCTTCCTCTCTCCTTAGCCAAGCATAGGGTAAGGCTCCTGATGGATAAGTTCATGATTTTATTTTTCCCAGATAATGAGTCTCATTTGGGTTAATCCTATGGCAAAGCAACCTGCCAAATTAGAGCCCCAGCTCCTGCCTGTTGTGTTACGTCATTACTTCTGCACACCCATTGTTTTATCACATAGTACATTTTATTTGGTGTAGTGAGCCTTTCTGTTATGATACTTGCTGATATGGAACATATGATATTGTGACTAGTCCACGTTTTCTGTCATATTTCGCTAGCATAACCTTGCAAGTGGTATGAAAGGCTTTTACACCTGTCAGAAAGGCTTACTTAACTCATATGTTAGAGCTACTGCAAAACCGTCTTGCAGAAATGAGCTGCAAATTCAGAGCAGCATATTGAATTTTGTAATTTATTTGTTCGCAGCACAGGTCAATTAATTTATTTCACAGTGATGTAATATTTAATGTTTGAAAAAAGAAATAGGTAAAGCATGGGTGAGGAGCTGTTCTCTGTTCAGCTGAGCAAAACAGCAAATGTTTCTCCTGTTTGCAGCAAATACAATGCATGTCATATGCATAATACTATCCAGTGAATAATAGGCATGCTTGCTGAAATGGTTTGGACTGTATTGTTTTTCCTGTCAACAGAAGATTCTTTAGCATTCCTTATTAAAAGGCACAGTACAATTAAACAAACAAATAACTCTTTCCCAGACAGGAAAAATAAATAACCTTTCTGGGCCTCCCAAGCTGAAATTGTCATGCATATTTTATCCATAGTTGATTGAGACATGAAATATGTCTTCTGTTTTGCTTTCTACGAGGCTTTGAAACGTGGGGCCCAAGCGTGGTGCAAGCCTTTCTTCTACAATATAATGCAAATAATCAATGATTGTCACAGAGTCCTATTTTTTTGTCGTCTTTTAAAATAGCACTCGAAGAGGTAGCATTGTGTGCTTAGTCATGTTTGTTTATTCCTGTTCCTCAAGCCTCATCTTTTGCCAAACCCAAACACTAAAAATGAAAACCACCAACAAATCAAAAATTATTAGGAAAATAAATTATTGAATTTGACTTTTAGATGAGTCACCAATACCAAGAAATCTCAAATGAAAGAGCTACCAACAGTAGAAACTCAGGGTTTGTTTTTATAGCAAGAAAAACTCAAAAATGCTTGTAGGTCCAGTGATATATCCTGTGGAGAATAGAAAATGATAGAGTAAGGGTGATAAATGTATGTAAAAGATGATGTTTTTTAACTGGAATATGTTATGTGATCTCAAATAGTAACTCATTGTTGGACACTCTTGCCCTGGTCTTGGTGCATTTTCTCTATCAGGATCTATAGATTATCTCTTCCTGAAGAAAAGAAATGCCAAAGGAGAGATACCCTTATATGTTCCCCAGCTGCCTGGTGGTTGATGGTAAGGCTTCATTCTTAGCAAATGAACTCGGTATTTTCATCCTGTTTTTAAGATAAATTAACAGGGAGAATTACAACAAATCTATCTTTCAAGGGTATTGTTCTATACCAATTTGTTAAGGTGAAGAGTACATATATTGCAGTCTTAAATGTTGGATTTGACAGCCAGATTTTGAGTTTATTTGAATGAGTAAGTGCTTAACAGCTTGCTGATAGGTCTTTGTGAATATCCCTCTTAACACGCATGCCAGTGCCAACATATATTAATTCTGCCATGTTTTCTGCTTTACAAATTCATTTGTGATCTGTGTTTTTTGTTAACTTACCATTTGCAGCACCTTGTTTGTGTTCATTACTGGGTATGAAATTTTGAGGCATGTATGTGATAGTTGAACTGTGACTTGGCTGTTTTGGCATTGAATGCCGAATCTTTGTCTCATGCTAAAAGGGTGCACTGATTTCAGACAGTATCCATTTATCCATTCTTCATGTCAAAATCTGTGGCAGTGTCCTGCAGATGACAAACAACATATATTGGTCCTGTGCCTTTATTGCTTCACTTTGATAGTTCATGTTGTGACTGGTCATTATTTTTAATGGAATGCATGGCATATAAAGATGCAGAGGTGCTACAAGTGAGCAAAATAAACACCACCCTGCATGATAATAGTGGTGGCCCTAATGTGTATGTCATTCATGGCAGAGTCCTGAGCCATCTACATTTTCTGGTGCTGTGGGCCAGCAAGATGTTGGGATGGGCTGGAAGGTGGCTGCTACTGGGGTAGGGCAAAGTGTAGGGGGACTCTTTTCACATTGTCTTTCAAGACCTTAAAAATAAATAGTTTGTGCTGTTCTTCTCCGGTGAAAAGAACAACCCAGCCATGGTCCCCTGTGTCTGCGACAATGAAGGTGTGTTTTGCTTCTGATCAACCTTCAGATGCCTCTGTTAGTGTTTAAGTGAGCAGTGATGGAGGCTGTCAGATGCCATCAAAAACTGATTAAGTTAATGAGCTTGTTTTGCCACTTGATGTGCTTCTCAGTAACTGTTCTGAAGGTGAAAATGTGGTAGGCACATGATCTTCTGGACTCTGAAATCCAGTCTGCTCTTCTCTTAGATATGCTAATGTGGGCCATCCATTTTCCCTGTCACTAATAATCAGACTCATTTAGATCACCTTTGATTTACATTTTATGTTTTTCTGCCTTTTTCTTTGAGGACATATTTTGGAGAAATTAACATTCGGTTTGACTTGTTTTCTTTCTCATGCTGGTATCCCCACTTATGCAGGCTTTCAGATGAGCCTCCCTGGAGCTATTTGCAGCTGTAGCTGCTGCATTGCCTTTCAGTTGTCATATAGACAAAACTGCAGTGTGGCAGTTCCTGAGATCTGATCTAAGAGCACTGAAGCCTGTTCTTCTGGTCAGTGTAGATTTCTCTAGTGGTATCAAATCTTCTGTTGGACCCTCCAGCCATCTGCTAGCTATTGCTTTTCCTAAAAGAGTGAGAGCATCAGGCTTTTCCAAGCTAGGTTTGTAGTTTTACCTATCAGGAATTACATTGCTCATGATGTTAGTTCCTTTAATGTCCTGGGGAGGTGGTGTAATACATGGATACATTTCAAGTCATATGGTGGCACTGATTTCGGGAAACAGTTTTCTGGTGATCAACCTGGTTTTCTACTGAGTAGGCTATGGTTATCAGTGTCCGACTTGCCTGTAGTTTTCTCTACTCAATTATCAATATCCCCATTATTGTGAAGTTTCCCATTTTCCCATTCTCTTTTGTGGGAATTTGCCAATAAAAAAACTGTAGATTTAATCTTTGATCTCATCATCATAGTCATCTTCTAGCTAGTAACTTCCTATAATTGTTATTTTCACATGTTTTGAAACCTACCTTGGAGCAATCAGTTGCTAATACGTTCCTTCAAGATGAGAAATCTTCTTTTAGAAGTCCTAATTAATGATGCTTCCTGTGTGTGGTAACCATCTTCTCTCTTCGACTAAATTGTGTTTTTATTTTCATTTCTCAGCAGCTGTCTGCTTCTCATTATTAACTATTGCTTATTCCAGGAAGAGTAATTACTGCAGGATGAGATTCTCTTTGTTGACTTTTCTCATAACCTTTTTTTTACCTTTTTGCTGACGCAGCCGTGCTCCAAATGTTCCAAACTTCTATTTCAGAAGTTGTACATCCTCACAGATTTTGTTACTTTTCAGCTTTCAACAGGAGTCCATGCTTGCCAGTGTACAATCTGTTACCTTGGTGTATTCTGTGCCACGCATCCATCTTTCTGTGTCCCTGACCACGTAACTTTTCTTAGACAGCCAGAAAGGCCCTTTTAAATTGGAATATATCCCTTAGACCGGTGTAATTCAGATATCTTGAATAGGAGTGAAAGCCTAGTGGAGTCTTAGAATCTTTCTGCAACACCAAGACCCAAGCCCCAAGGAAAAGATTTATTTAAATGAAATGTGTATGATATGTGTTATATATGTTTGTATGTATATATATGCATATACTTAGCTGAAACAAACTCTATGCAAATGCAAGGTTTAGAGAGGAGTTTTATTAAGAGAAATTTTGGCCATGGATACTCTAATATGTGTGCATTTTTTGTGAGGAAAAAACCTTTTTATTTTCTTGCATTGAGCAGGTTTTTTATTGTGCGTCAGATTAACCAGAGCACCTAAATGCTGGTTTTACACTAGAAAATATGCTTAAGGACTTCTGCTTTTGGGAATCCTGGATCCATGAAAAGAAGCTGATCAGACAGTATTTTGAGCCACAAGGAGCTTTCTGTGAAATAAGCTGACAACAGCTCCTTAACCAGTTGAAGACTGGAAGTACAAGTTTGCATAATCAGCAATGGTCCTGCTGCCAATAAGTGAGACTGGATATTCAATCTGCCAGCTGGCATCTTCCCTTTCCCTCTGAATTTTGATTATTTTTACAACAATAACAATAAAACTTTGTGTTACTGTATTGCTTTGCTTCTGAGGAGCTTACAGCGCTTTACACATGCGTGATAACTGGTTAATTGGATTAGTTAATCTAGCTGCCAAAAGGTGAATATAAATGTATTACTCCTGTTTTACAGAAGAAGACATTGAGGCAGCAAGAGGTTAAGTTACAGGAAGGTCTGCAGACTGTTTAGCACTGGCATAATAAAGGGAATAAAAAGGATAAGCTCAACTGATAAACAGAAAGGGAGATAAAGTAACATTCCCTCTTTGGTGATCTAGGACAATCAGTGAGAGCTCTGTCTTTCATTTCACTCTTTTAGTTGTACTCTGCGAGCTGGACCAACTTGTCCTTCCTTTCTGAGAGGAAAGAGTAACCCCTGCAAAGACAAAACTGAGATAGAACCATAGAATCATTTAGTTTGGAAAAGACCTTTAAGATCATTGAATCCTACCATTAACCCAGCACTTTAAGTCCATCACTAAACCGTATCCCCAAGTGCCACATCTATACATCTTTTAAATACCACTTCCCTGGGCAGCCTGTTCCAATGCCTGACAGCCCTTTCAGTGAAGAAAATTTTCCTAATATCCAATCTAAGCTTCCCCTGGTGCAACTTGAGGCCATTTCCTCTTGTCCTGTCACTTGTTATTTGGGCAATGGCACCAACATTAACCTCCCTATAACTTCCTTTCAGCTAGTTGTAGAGAGTGATAAGATCTTCCCTGAGCCTCTGCCTTTTCTCCAGGTTAAACAACCCCAACTTCCTCAGCTGCTCCTCATAAGACTTGCGCTTTAAAAATTGCTTAGCATTATTATTTTTGTTAGGGAGATGGATGTAGCCAGTAAAGCTGTGATGTGAGTGGGGCCAAAAGGATTAAAAATAGTCCTACTTAAGCTGTGGAAGAAGTGAAGATATCTGTGAGGCACTTGCTGTGCTAACCTGGGTCGGCACTGACCATTTTCCCTGGCTCCTGCAGCTCTATTGCTTCCGGCAACCAGGCTGGCTTGTTCAGAGCTCTTTCAAGGATCTCTGCACATTTCTACCCTGGGCATGTAGCTCATCAGGCTCAGTTGCACTGAGGGTAGTAGTGACCTCCAGCAGCAAAACAGCAAAGCTGCTGCCGGTTCCCCTGACCGTATTGCAGTCAGCTGTTATTGATCCCCTGCTAGGAGACAGGCTTTGCACACCTGAAGTTACTCTCCTCGTCCTTTTCTCAATTTACTGCCCTTGCCTGGCACGGAGAGATTTGGAAATTTATGTGTGTTGTGTATGAAGCAGGTTATTGTATTTTAGATTAAAAACAGTGGAACTGTCCTTGAAAGGTACAGCCTGGGGAAGTAACAGTGAAAATGGGCTTAAATTGTTTTAGTTAAGGAGAGATTAAGAAAAATGCTTTGATCTCCCATGGTAATGACGAACTTCAGCAGATGTACCTGAAGCCTGTAATGCTTTTTTCCACTTTCAGTTAAGCCAAAACCCACCACAATCTTGTTTTATTTTCCATTATTATTTCAAAGAGAATCTCATTGAGGATGAATGAAATGCTCATTAAATTGAGCCAGCTTGGTAGATAGTTGTTTCCACTAGCTAGCTAATCTTTTGGGCATCAGCCATAATCAGAGAATGATTATTATTGTAGTCTGGGCCTATGCAGTGAGTTGTTTGTTCCTTGAGATGTCTGTATCAATCCACATTTTAATTTGAGTGATAGTGCATATTTGTTATGCAAATTTAAGGGGGCACATCAGGATTTATTGGGGTGGTGCATACTTGGAGGGTATGTTATCAGTGTAGTAAATCATACTAAACTTGACCTCTTATTTTTGTTTAAAAGGTATGCATACATATAACAATATGCATGCTTGTATGTTCTGCTTACTTTGTAAGGAAAAAGAATTCAAGAAGAAAGGATTAGTTGATTTTAATTTATTCAGCTCCTTAAAAAATATACATAGTAGCACATGGCTTTAAAATTATATATGAGAGCAGAACAATTCGGGGCAAAAAAAAAAAAAAAAATTTAAAAAATCATGCTTTCCAGCTGAAACTTGCTTTTCATTGTGTCAGCTTGCTGTGGTTTGCCTGCATGACCCAGCTGCAATGAATGGAATCGAGCAAGAGCCTTTTGCCTGAGTCTTTCCTATGTGCTAACAGGAAGAGGTAGTGGTGACAGTCGTACCCTTCATCATCACTGGGAGAGAACAGAGAGGGGAGGGAAAGAGAGACCAAGAGCAAATGAGAACAATATTTGGCCCAAATTACTTTTCCTGACCAAACACTTGGTATTTTTGTTCCAAAGGCCTCTGGCTCACAATGAAAATGAGCTAATCCCTATTAGGAAGTCTTTCTGGATTTTGACTGGGAAGTGTTCGGTGTTGAATGAAAAAGCTTTGAGAGAAGCTTTTGTCCATGTTGTGTTCTCATTAGAAGTGTTCTCATTAGTGAAGTCTTGTGATAAAAATGGGTGCATTGCCCTAGTTTTTATTTATTAGAACTGAAATCCAATGTGCAAGTATCCCTGATTTTTTTTTTTGTTTCCTTATCCGCTTATGCTATGCCTTGCATGAGTGCCTCGCTACACTGTCCCTTCCTCTATGTGCAATCCCAGCATGAGAGTCTTACCATCCTTTCCCTTCCTTTCTTCTCCCTTTGGCACGTGCCATGAGCTGGCAAGATCTTGTCCCGCACTGTAAGCTTGATAAAGGCTGGCTAGTGACACTTGCAGAGAGAAATGTCTGCCCTCCCCAGTTTTGGAAACAAACGCAAAACTCTCAGTGTAAAAACTGGTTTTCCTAGAATCTGTATGAACCCTGCAGAGAGAAGCTCCTTCAGAGGTGGTTCAGAAAATGAATTTACCTTTGGGTCTCTGAAATGCCCTACAAAGGAGCTGCTCTCCATTTCCTCTGACACATGAGGAATATGGGGCTCCTGTCTCCTAAATTAGTCAACATTACCTGAAGCTGGGCAAAACTGAGGTTCAGAAGTTGAGCTATCTTCAGTTGTCCTTCAGTGAACACGTTTACTCCTGTAGCAAGCCTACTTTGACAAGCAAAATAATAATCTTTTAATGCATGTTCCTTCAGTAAAAAAATAGTTATTTTTAGTGTGTTCAAAACCTTTCCAAGGCCCCAAGTTCATCCTGAATGTTTTCTGGCTGTGTTTGCAGGACAGAAGCAAGTGTCTGTGAAGCAAGTTGCAGCAGGGAATCCCTGCAGCAGGCAACCAAAGGCTGTGACAGCAGCAGAGTACTGGCTTCCACAAACTGCCCTAGAAATGTGCTGCAATCTCAAACTGCAGCATCCATCAGGAGTAGGGTTTGGTTTCTCTGTTCTGCGTCCTTTTCCTTCCAGCTAGGACCAAACTGCCCTGTGTATTGTAGGGTGTGGATAACAAAGCCCCTCCTGAGGCAGCTAGACTGAATCTTAGAAAATTGATTTCCATGGCAGGGTATTAAAAATGTAAGTACAGCACTTTGTGGGCCTGGTTTTGTTTGAGATACAGGGCTGCACTCCTTCATGAGAGAAATTTTCCATTCAAATACTTGGTACTTTCTGTTTCTGATTTATCTAGAAACTCTGGCATTTTCTCTGTCTAAAAGTCTCATTACTAGTAAGACTCTCATGATATTTTGGCAAGACTACTCCCCGTTATGGATAAAATCAGTGAGTACAGAAACATATTGGACAAGAACTTTTTTTTTTAACTGAAAGAAAGCTTGAATTCAAAGTGAAAACTTGGGTCAATTTTTCACTTTATTTTTCCCTGATTGGTTCCTTTGTTGCACTATCATTTCAAAACAGACCTTTGTGCTTACTTTTCACCTTTTTTCAAAGTCTGGTTTTCCCGTTTCAACTTTAAAAGCTGATTTTTATTATTATTATTTTCTGTTTTTCTTTCTTTTTCTTTTTCTTTTTCTTTTTCTTTTTTTTTCTTTTTTTCCTTTTTTTCCCCCCCTTTTATTTTGTTTGGAGTTTTTTTGTTTGTTTTGTGTTTGGTTTGGGTGGTTTTGTTTTTGTTTTTGTTTTTTTTTTGAGAACTACTCTTTCCATCTTAATTGCTGAAATTAGCAAACAAAGGACATTGGGGGCTGGAGAAGCTAGGCTAGGAAAGAGGAGATGATGGAAGAAAATGACAGAAATACATAAAATACAGTAAAGGAAAGATGAAAACATAGGCAGTATGGGGAAAACAGAAAATATGGGGAGAAAAAGCAAACAGAAAAGGAAAGGAATTGCACTGCGAGAGAATGAGGTCTTCACTCTCTCCTTGCCTGTGTTGGGTTCCTTATGTGTTTGCAGGAAGCGTACAGGGGTTTATGGAAACATCTTCCCTGTTGTCATCCCTGGACAGAATGATTCCTTTGAAATTACTTACAAGAGTAGAAAAGTCATTAATCAAGCCATCTTCCTAGCCTGTGTGTGAGTCTTTCTCTTTTTAAGTCACCTTAGAGGAGCAGGGAGGGAGAGCAGGAAAATGAAGAATAGGAGTGATCATCTCAGGGCTGGGAAGAAAATGGACAAGGCTGTCTGGAAAAAAAAGAAACAAAAAGAGAGTCTAAAACAGAGCTTCCTGATACCAATGTATCTCTAAAAAAAGGGAGAATATTGTTGTGTGTGATTTGCTGAAGGAGGTAGAGGAAGGTCAATTAAAAAAAAAAAAGCAACTTTTTAAAATATTATTTTCCACAGTATATATTTAAAAATAAAGGGAGAGCTTAAATGAAACAATTTTATTTGTGCTTGTTTGGATGGTATGATGGCCAGGAATTGTTTGTTTCAAGGGGGTGTGCTTCACCTCTTTGTTCCACTATGGGAACAAATCTCTCATGCTGTTTATGTCTCAAGACCCATGCCAGAAGTCTGCAGTTCTTGTCTTCCTGTGCAGAACCGTTTTGCTTGGCTGTGAGCATAAAAGTTCTAGGGAGGCACTGTCTATTAAGGCTAATTCTGTTTCAGCCTTATCCAATACTTTTGTCTTTTGTGTGGCTCTCTCACACTGTGTAGTTTGGCTATAATCTGAGTGCCTCTGGCTTATGAAATGTTGTGCTGGTTCAGTTGCTTTCCAGTGGCCACGTTCCACACACTCTTTCTCACAAGTTTGCAGAGCTTAAATGTATGCACTGATCAGTCTGACCTTCTGCACAGAACCAGCTACAGAACTTTGTGCAGCAGTCCCAGGAAATCCAGGCTGCATCTCAGCACAGCCGGTACTGCCTGGAAGATGGGACCAGTGGAGATCTCATAACAAGTTGTTCAGGAACTGGGGTTTCCAAAAGCACAGTGCTGTACTGAGTAGACCTGTCTAAACTAGTACTGAAACCAGTGACACAGTGGTGCTCTGCTAGTTCTTTTTATACTTGATGAGAAACAGTCCTAAATATTCTGGGAGGACCACACTGTTCGGGCACTGCTCTTTGCCATGTGGGCAGTACTGCTTTGTTCAATGCTGGTGGGAAGGTCTCTGATGGATGCTGGCGAGATGTGCTGTGGATGTGCCTGTTGCATTTCAGGAACAGAAAATTCCACTGACTTCCAGGGGCAGTTCTAGAAACATTTCTGATTTATTAGAGTGTTTCTGATAATCCCCCTGTAACTGGCTTCTTTTGTGGTGCACATGGGTTGCTGCTGTTGCCACTGCTGCAGATGGGTGATTAGTATTACATGAAGTACTGGCGAACCCAAAGAAATCCAAAGCGCTGTGGTTCTGTAGGATCTCCACACACATAGCAAAGAGATCTTATAGCAAGGCATGTTTTTGTGATGTTCTGCAGAGAAGTAACATGTACTGGGGGAATGATCTTACTCAAATTCTTAAGAGGATACCGTGATGAAGAGCTTTGGTGCTACACACAGTATCTGGGATAATATCCAAAAAGTCCAGATGTTTAGTCTTCAGTGGCTTCATTTTAAGCTATTAAATGTGGAGTTTATTTTTTGGTTGGAAGCTGACTTTTTCTTAATTTTCCTAGCATACACTAAAATGTTGACTTTCCTGAGGGAAGCTTGATTCTCTTGGTTGACCATTAAACAAGTGCAGTGCACTTGTGCCACATATGTGCATTAGGATTGGAATCACATGATTTTCTGGACTTCTTTTTTTTTGTTTTCTTTTTAAAAAAGATTTTAGATTTTGTTTTTGGGACAACAATGCCTCGATGCAATAAATGTAGACTTCCTAAGCAATAAAATCCCTGATAGGAAGGTGAAATGGGCATGCTAATTAGATGTAGTGTAGACTAAGGGAGGGAAAAGCTTCCTAATACTGTAGTCTGTCTCCCATCATGTTACACCATTACGTTCTGCATGAGATCCTTCATCTGCTCCATCTGCTTGTTTCTAGATAAAGGCAAGGAAAGGCTACTTCTTTTTCATGTGCAATGTTTGTCCCAACCATCTGGGAAGAAAAAAGGAAAAAAAAGTAATGAAATGACAGAATGGTATGATTTCTAGAAGACTAGGGAGCTTTTCTCTTTCCAAATGTCTTCCTTGTCTGCTGCTAGAACCTCATCTTGTCCTCCAGTTCAGGAGAAAGCACTAGGGAGGGTGAAGCTGTTGTGCCCCGTGAATAGAGGAGAGTGGCATTCCCCGTTTATTTCAAAGGTTCCAAGCCTGGCATGTGAGGGAATTTGCGCCTCAAGTCCAGGTTACCCGCCACCCTTGCCCTTGAGCAGTGGAAAATATACCTGCTCTCAGGGTCATATAACACAATATCACTCAATGTAATAGAAATACTCAGTACAGGATCTTCTGATTGCATTATGTACAGAAATACATGGACATGCCATCTTCTGATTGATGTACCACCTGCCTGTGTCACCTCTGGAAGAAAGCGTCCCAGGATTGCCCCAGAAATACAAAATGGTGCCTCAGAAGACGTAAGGGTAGACTAGCAAGTTGTTGCCAAAGTTGCTGTCTCTGTGTAATGGAAATGAGATGGGTTTCCTTTTGTGGGCACCCTTTTGGTCATGGACCCTGAGTTCATGTGTTCATTTTTTCAGCCAGCTAGTACCTCATCATCTTCCTCCACACACACCCCTCACTGCTTTCAGGGTCTGGTGGTGGTGTGGGAAGGTGCTTTCTTTTGTGTTTGGTCACAAAAATGGCTTTGAGAGCTACAGGCCAGCGATAAAGCAAGCAGCAAATTTTGTAGTACAACATTTATACTCTTAAGAAAGCACAACCGTGCCTGCCGGATATTTGTCTGGCTAATTCTTGCTGTTGACAGGAAGCAGACATTCAGTCTCAAAACATTTACATATCTCTGCATTGACAACACCAACATGTATTTGGCATCTGCGTGAGAGATGCGCTGCAGTGCCTGTGTCTATGCTCTGTCTCGCCTGCTACAGCAAACCTAGGCCAAGTGACTGACCAAGAACACACACACACAACTGTGGGAGATTCCCCACTGCTTCTTGAAAGACTGAAAAATAATTTTTGGTTGCTGGTTCTTTATTTCTTTAGTGTGGTGTATGAGGATCCTGCTGGGCATTTCAAATGTCATTTTCTCTTTTTGTGCATTTTGGCTTCCTAGGCAAAATATGTTTGCTGGGTTTATGTGTCCCAGCAAAACTCCTTGCTGCTTCCTCTTTCATTTTTGTTTATTTGATGTATTATGCTGATGCACAACCACTCTCTCCAAACTCAGATCCTATTACAGACCTGGGCATCTCCATAATTTTGTGTATAATTTATAAAAATTGTGATAATTTTAATAATAAAATATCCCTCATTAATAACAGAGTATGATTATATCTGAATTTTCCTCACTTTCATTTTTAAAAATAATATATTACCATATAAAATCCCCCTTCCTCATATTTACCTTCTATGTTTAAGTCTTGAAATTCATACCTTAAACTGGTTTGATATGGTGAAAGTTGTTTTCCATTGTATATTTGGCCTCTCACCGGCAATATATATCAACGAGTTTGCTTTCTAGTTAAATCCTTAAGGGTCTCTGGAGACCCTAAAGTAAACAGCTTTACGTTCAGAGGACGCCTGAGCATTTAGGAGGAGCTACTGAACATAGTCCTTGCTGATATTCTTATGATCTGGATTCAGGATAGGACACAGCAATTGCCACCATCCGCAATGCCCACCCACCCCCTCCTTTTAAGGCATATACCAGATTTCTCATTTCTTCTTTGATCATATTGCTGCCAAAGCTCCCTCAATATCTGCTTGTTATACTAAGTTGGGAAGAACTAGGCAATTACATGGAAAGATAATTAGATGATCCTGAGGCCTGGATTTTGAGAAACAGAGAACAAATCCAACAGTAAAATCATTCACTTAGCAAGTAATAGAAGAAACTCTGTTGGAAGATTATCTGTAGGGAAAGTATCAGATCATCTTGTAAGTGCCCAAGCCAAAAATGGGCACAGTTGTGAAGGCAACATATATGGTACAAGGATGCATCAGATGAGATCTTTTCAGTAAGTAAAGGGTAATATTAAAAGAATGATGTAATTCTTTTAGTATGTAATTATACTGATGTAACTCCACGTGGTCATGTAATGTTGGGTTTTCATCACCCACATTCCAGAAAGACCCAGGATGTCTCTTCCAGTCCCATATTTGTGCCTTTTTTCTCTACAAGCTCTTTGGAGGCTTGTTGTGGCCATGAATTTCAGTGTGCAAGAAGCTTCCTACGTATTGGCATTTGTACACAGGGGATTGTCCTCCTGCTGGTTTGAACTCCTGAAGCCTCACAGTCATCATCCAGGTGGCTTCCAGGTGGGTTTCAGTGAGCATCTTCATCAGACCTTTGTGGTGTGTGACCCCTCTGTTCTGCACCAGCAGGGAATGTTACACGCAAGCTGGCACTAAAGAGCTACCTTAAATTCAAGATAGGAAGGAAGGTGTTTGCTTCAGATTCAAATGTTGTATTATTCACTAGATTCTTTTTCATTTATTAGAGATTTGTGATTTATAGTGATAGGAAACTTCTACTAGTTCCGAAATTCAGATTTGATTAAAAGCCCACATTTCACCCACTTTATCCATGTCTTCCCTAGATTGCAGAACTGTCTCAAATCTGAAAAAAATGGATTAGAGATCCTGAAAAGAGATTTTCTGATGTGATTTCTTCTCCATTCTTTTTGGGGTTTTTTTGGCTTTTGTTTTGTTTTGTTTTGTTTTGTCTCAGCCTGGAAAACTAATAGCCATTTTTGACTACCATAATAATAGCAGTTTTGAACTTTAGGCTACAGAGAAATGTGGTAGATACATGAAAAAAAGCTCAGAAGGTGCAACAAGTATTTAACCACAAAAGAAAAAGAACACCCTGGGCAGTATAGCTGTAAAACTCTAAGGATGCTTAAATTCTGATTGTCTGAAATAGTAAGTCCAAAATCACTGGGCAATAAATGCACACTGTGTCTTTAACACGGATTTTGTTCTCACCTGTGTGTTGTGGCTTATCCTGCTCTGTGCTGCTCGTCTCTGCTGTGCTTCTCGTCTCTGCTGTGCTTCTCCTCCATAGCACAGGTGTAATGCTGATAGTTAGCACCAGTCATTTACTGAAAGCACACTGACCTCTTGCTCAAAGGCCATCAGTATTTTAGCATTATGGTGATGGTGGTATCAGGATCCTTTTCTTAGAATTATGAAATATTCAGAAGGTATTGCTCATCTCTGCCTAAAGCTCCAAGACATCATGAGTGTTGATGGGTTGGAATAGGAGCTCTTTGCATGTTATCCAAAATGTTTATCACAGCAAAGGTTGACATGCCAGAATTGGCCAACTGGCATGAAAAAAAAATTCACTTTCTTGGGAAAGTGTTATCACTTTGCTGCCTTTTAGAAACTATAGTTGTTTTCTGAATTACAAGTGGTTTGCATAAAGAACATAAATTGCTGTGCTCTTTATCACTTCTTACTGTATGACAAATATACAGTCCAATTTTTCAAGTGCGGTGTCTTGAAAATGAATGTGTATTTGAAATGAAAACCATTTCAGTACTTGAGCATCCTCCCTCTGGAACAGACTGGATAATAACATGTTCATCACCTTGGGTTATTTTAATATTTCCTGAAGCCTGCACAAGATGCTTTCTATTTTCTTGTCAAAACATACTGAAAAGAAAATTATTTTTAATAAAGTACAGTAATCACAGTGTGATCACCAAGTGCATCTTCTCTTGTCATATTGTTTCTTCCTACTTGCAAGGTTTTTCAGTTACTTAATGTTAAGACTGCTGAGCAATCCAGTGTTGGGAGGCAGAGAATGGAATATTTCATTTCTGACAAAGAGCCCTGGGTGATATACAACATCCTCCTTTGCCTCCTAGAATAGTATCACTGTTTAAAATGAGTGCTGGAAGAATTGGCTGCTGAGAGATTTCATCCCCCTCCCCAGTATTTCACTGCTGTCTTCGATAGGTTCCATTGGTGCACTGGAAGTAAAGCACCCATTGATTCTGTTTTGCCTGTCCATAAATGCCTGCTAGAACACCATGCCAGATACCAGCCCTGAGGGATGCAGGACTGTGTTAACATTCGTTTCTAACTAGTCCACGGGAGCTGGAATTAGTCTCATAGTTTTTTAGGTTATGTGCCCTTTTGGTGAACAGCTAATGGTAACTTGCTTAGCTTTGGGTAAACTGAGGTCCAGTATTTAGAAGAGAAAATTGGTTGTCTTACACAGGCACTGGGAGCTTTCTGAAGTAATGGCTGAAGAATTTTTTTTTTCTAAATTGTTTCTCTACACCAGGTTTTTTACTCAAGTCACTCAGGTCTAAAATAAGTGATGGACAAATCTCAAGAGATTTGGTTTCATATCTTACCCAAACATTATCCAAGCTAAGTAAAGCTCTGGAGTCTGCACAACTGAGCATGAAACCTCAGAAGAACAGACTTTCTCGTGAGAGTGTCAGTGTTTCCTGCTGTCTGGAAATACCGAGAAAACAGTCTTTCTTGTGGTATTTTGAAACTTCGGCATCTGGACGTCGCTGTAATCAGAGGAAAGTGAATATGAAAAATAGTGGCTTAAAAAGTGAACCCTTTTTCAGTCTTGGGTGTAAGGGTTCCTTTTAAGTTTTTCAGGGAAGCTATTAATTGATACTGTAACTGTATCTCAAAGCAGGTGATCTAAATATGAACCTGCAAATTCTGGCTATTTTGTTCTGGGTATTGCAAAATATTATCACTTGTGAGTCACTGAGTATGTCTTCAGTCAAGGAAAGAAACAGCTATTGTATCCTTCCCTTCCTTTTATGTAAATATGTAACTAAGCACTGCTCTTGGAGTACTTGTTTTTGGGAGAACGTTCTGCTTTCTTCAATTGCTGCTTCAAGTGTGAAATTTAGCTCAGCTGCAGAGCCACAATGAATGTCTCATGCTAAACAAATCTAGTGAAAATAACCTTAATGATTATATAATACAACTAATATATTGATAAAAATGTTATGGTAGTAAATAACTATAATGTTGGATCATACATTCGTTTATATTCGCAGATGCGAGCTGTCCCTGTATTTAAAAATAGAGTTAATCTTCATTTTGTATTTTGACAGTGGATCAATGGGACTTGCAGAGATTTACTTCAAAACTTAAAGATGGAAAAGTGTGTTTATCTCTTGTCCTTCTGCCACTGCAAAATTTACAGTATGTTTTCTTCTTTATTCAGTCCCTATTTAGTAACTTGAGCAATGAATTTTCCATCATTGGTTTTGTGTGATTAATCCAAGTTCGCGTTGTTAGCAAATACCTGGAAATATTTCTCAACTTTCCTCTCAGTTCATTTTCATCAAGATTTTCATTCTTTGACAGGTCCTCACAAAGTCTTAGGCCTCTCTGTTTGTGCTGGTCATGTGTTGCAATTAGGGTTAGCCATAAGTACTCACTCACATGTAGGTTTGCTTTTAAGACCCCAAACATTTGTCATATTGTTAGAGATGAACAAATACAGTTCTGCCATTTGCAAAATCTGGATTTTTATGGCTATGTTTGTGCTTTTTCTAGAATTTTCTTCAGTTGCCAGTCTTTGGAGTTCCGAATTGCCAGGAATGCAGTGTAAATTGAGAGAGGGTAGTCAATTGCAATACTGTTTTCTTGATAGGTATATTTGCTAAATTCATAACTTCTTATGCCTCTCCCCCTCACTGTTGTTATTGCAACTATCTTTCACAAAGAGCTTTTGTCAGTTTTGAGATCTGCTTCTGTTCCTTCAGAGACTAAGTTTTTGGAAGCATGAACTCCCAGAAAAATAGGCATGAATATGCATACACATATAGTTACTTACTTATTGTATCAGTATTTCTTTCCCACATACCAAAATTTTGTAGGTTTCTTTGTACTGTTTCCTTTACTTATCGGAGATTGACGAAAATAATTTCGAAGCAGTTTAAAATACATTAAAAGATAATCAGGAGTTCCATACTTCAGTTTTGCATGAAAATATTATCATTAATTACTCAATGCAATTAATAATAACCTGTATTCATACACGAGCTGCTTAAATCAAAGTAATTGAATGTTCAAATTAAGAATGTTTTGGCAAACAGATCTCTAAAAATTCTGTGTTAGTTGGTGCTGTTTTTTCCCCAGTCCTCTTGTTATGAAGGGGATTCAGATAATACAAGAGGCAAAAGAAATCACTGTAGGAACATAATCAAAGTGACAGTTTTGTGCTGTATTTCCATATCAAGCTAAAGCAAACAAAAAAACCCCCAGCTATATATGCATACTTAACAATGTAGGTGCATCTCTGGGGAGTGATCAGAAATGAAGGGACTATCTTTTCTTTCTTGCATTTAAGACTCTTCACTTCCAATTATTTTTCTAACTATATATTAGCTGTTTTAATTAAAAGGTGATGATTCACCACTTTCTAGCCACTGAGAACATTTTTATAAAGTAGAGATTTAAAAATAGTAATAATGTAGACTATTTTACTATTACTCTGAGCATTTGGAGCTGTAGGAATATTTTAGCACAATTTGAACAATGAAAGAAAAAGCTGTTTTCGGTAATTTTGTGTTCAAGGGTGATTCAACCTCTTTGCTTGCTAACTCTAATTTTCCAAGGTTTATAAAACTTTAATTTGATTCTTTATCTGAGCATAAAACAATGTCTGAAAATTGCATAGTAAATTAATAGATAATCACTTTTTTTTTGCAGACTACCTGATTGTCAGAAGAAATACTGCCTTTTAAGAGACACTCTAAATAAATGCTGGGCAAAAGTGAACTTTACAACTCAAATTAACTTAGGTTTCTGTGAAATCCTAGTCATTTCTTCTAAGTGTGAAGGAGAAACATCTCTCTGATTATTATATATTTGCTTTGTTGTGTATTTATACTAGTGTTTGTGTCAAAACTTTGTGCTTGTGTCTTCAAATGTATGCATATATATGTACAGATATGTGTGGAGGTGATATAAAAAAGCTAAAATAGGGTATCTGTGATATATTCTATTCATGGTTTCTTAATTCATCAAGTAATTTTGACTGCTGCCTCTTCCCTAGGCTGCAGGAATACCCTAGGGTATTCCTCTCCCTCGTCACATCTCCTTTTGGGGGTGGTTTTTAATTTCCAATCTCTAAATAATGTTAACACAAACATTGAAAAAAAAGCAAACACTCTCTTAAAATTACTTTGTCCCCTTTTTTGTCCAAGCAACCTCTACACTCCTTGAAGACCAAACCTGTATGATATGCTCAGTCCTCTCTGTTCCGGATTTCAGATCTGATGTATTGAATTCTAGATGGTCAGAAACAAGGACTGGGAACTTTCTTACATTAAAAAGGCATTGTGTGCTGGTGAGAAGGACAGTTCCAAATGGTCTGGTCTTCAGACCTAGAAAAAAAGTTTAGGTAGAATGGAATTGTAATTACACACAAGCAAATTTGTGTTCATCTTCAAAAAGTTTCTCCACTATTATGTATTATTATGCAAAATTTACACAAATCTTATGCTGCCAAAAGGAGTCATTGGGACCAAGTCAAGATCTCCAAGGTGGGAAATTATAAGAGCTGGAGTTCCTGTTTTGCCACAGCTTCCCTTAAATGCCCATGTCAGCCCCTGGTACAGAGGGCCTGGCAGGAGTGGAGATTGCCTGGGAAGATTGGCCTTTTCCATCTGTCAGGAAGGACAGAAAATGGACTTAGAGAAACCAAGCATTAACTCTTTTGGTGAAGTGAGTTTGTTGATATCAGTGGAACCAGAAGAGCTCCTCAGTATGTGTGCATTCCCCATCAGTATTTAGGTGCTTTCACGATTAGTGACCCAGGAACACCAGCTGAATTAGTGCCCAGACTCCATGCCAGACTCCTGGCTGGATGCATCAGGTCTCCTGTCTGTGTCTGTGTGGATGTGTGGGAGCCAAAAAACAAGAGAGTACTGTTTGACTTGAATTCAAGTGATTTAAAGCAGCACCTGGTCAGAGGTCAGATGGGGTGTTTGGCCTTGTGTCAGGGTCAGGCTGAGAGCTCATCCCCAGCTTATCTTCCCTCATTTGTCATGGCTTCTCCTTTCTCAGCCCCCCGCCAGAGGTTCCTGTCTTTGCAGAGCTCCAGCTCAGCAGCATGCCAAGGCTCTCCACTCCTCACTTCTCCTGCTCTTCGGCGTTGTTTTTCTCTTTTATTTTGACCCTGGGCGATCAGGTGGCTGCCGAGCTGTGGCTTGGCTGCATGTTGTCCTTTCAAACCCGTTGGTGGCTGAGGGGCCGTGGGCGAGCTGGTTCCAGGGGCAGTGCCAGCAGGAAGGATGGAGCCACTGTGGGGATCCGAGGGTGTGTAGTCAGGACAGCAAGGAGGGCAGAGCAGGCTGGGGTGGTGCAGATTAGTTCAGCAGCCGTGACAGCTCCCTTTCCGATGGCGTCAGCAGTGGCGACTGCCGACGGAGCGTCTTCCGTGCAAAAAAGCACCTTGGTGTGCTAGCTGTAAGCATTAATTGGGGGACCAAGTTCCCAGGACACCCTGAAACCTCTGTTCCCATGCACTTTGAGTAACTAATGCTGCTTTCAGCAGCGACTGGGGAGCTGCCTTAATGCTCCAAAAAGGCAGCAAGGCTCTCATTCCTGTCACTACACCAGCAGAGCTTCCTGGAGGGGAAGTGTAAAGCCCATGTGTGCCAATGGGAGCTCACCTTTTCTCTGTGCCACCATCCAGCACTTTGTGAGATTTCTGGGAACCACAAGTGCCAGGCAGTCCCTTAAATTATTTGGCATTACCCCTAAGTACCCAATCAGTCAGGGCAATTCAGAGTTTGATGTCTAAGAGCTCTACACACCTGCAATTACTTAAATCCACAAAATTGCACCCACAGGTATTTGCAGGCACAAAAATGTTGGCATAAAATTAGAGGCCATTTCCTAAAACCTGTGCCAAAATTTTGATGATATACTATATGAGGGGTTGTTATTTTGAAATGGATTTGTGGAAAGCAATTGAAAATCTCCAGGCATCCCATCTCTGTTTAAAGTAACAACAATAACAAAACTTTAAATTAGCATAGGAGATTTAAGACGTTTCAGGAAAACATTGATTAAATCTGCCAATGAAATGAACGTGTTTGGTGAGTGACCTAATTAGTGTATACTTGGTTCTTTTTCACTGCACTGCTTACCACTAATTGCTGTTCTGCTGGTCTTCTCCTGACAAGTAAGAAAAAACAAGGATGAGGGATTTGTTGAGGAAATAGTGACATTCAGTTTTAATTCATTTGAACCTGCTGCCAAGCTTAATTATGGAACTGAGAAACTGAGACTGGGAGGCCCCCAGCCATTTAGGTTATAGGAGACAGAGATGTTTAGTATCTGCCAGTGTATTTGGGTAGCACTTACTGCAGCTAGCTATAAACTTGAGTTTGCTGATGCTTAGCTGTTTTCTTTCCCCCACAGGTAAAAAAAAAACCAACCCATACTGGTTTTATTTCTTAAATTTAATTATTTAGCCCTAATGGCATCAGGCCTGTACAAAATTACGGGCATTGTATTTCTTAAGGGAAAAGTTTAACAATTATTCTAGATAGTCTTGTCTTTGGGTTTCTTTGTGTGTGTGCTTGCATGCATGAACCAGTAATATGGCATTCTACAAAATAGACCTCAGGATCCTGGAGTACTTGTAGCATTGGAGTACCAAAGGCACCTTCAGTGTAAGGACATTTAAAATGAGGGGCTCACGTTAGTGATTAAGTTCAATTCCCATCTCTCAAAGTAGCAACACAGCTTTCCTTATTTGTATTTGGAGTTCTTAAAGGAAAATGTCAGGGTGCTTCAGGAAAAAAGGGGAAATAGTTTTGGTTTTGGTTTCCTGTGGTGGTCATGGATTTTTGTGAGCACAGTCTGAAGGTCCTGGTTTAGAATCTGAGTTTGTTTTTCATTATGTTCTGCATAAAAGCTGGGGGGAAAAAACGTATAATCCATTGACCAGAATGTTTACAAGGCAGTGAACACACAATAAAAATGCAGGGGAAAGAAAAGAAAAGAAAAAAAAGCTGTGGAATTTGAGTCTAGAAGAGGGACAGTCTGGTGGGGCTTGCACTTGTTTTTAAAGGAGGAAAAAGAAATGTAGATGTTTTCTTAGAGCAGCGTCTGATTGGCAGACCCTGATCTGAATTCCTCCCGGGGATGACTCCAGCCATTTTCCTACCTTTTCCCAGGAGGAGCCAGGGAACAGTTATCTGAGCAGGGATAGATGCCGGAGCAGCCAAATGCAGCCACGGTGCACCTGCCAGGGGCAGCCGCAGCAGCCCAGTTCTGCTGGCGAGGAGCACAAGCCACTTCAGCCATAGCCGAGGCAAGAGAAAAGAACTCTCAGCACAGGGAGTTTGGAGGTTCATTTACACTGTGGAGAGCACTGGAGGGGATGTTCCAAGACCCAGTTTTAGCTTTTGTGGGGGCTAAACTTCATCCACCCAGACAAGTACATGAAACAAAACAACAAAAAAACCCCAACACACAAACCCCCAAAACCCAAACAGAAAAACCGACGCTATTTAGTTACTGCCTGAGATACAAAAATGAAGTGAGATTATAAACAAATGAAATATGTTGGTGTAGGTCACTAACATAGACTATAAACGTCTGCATGGAAGAACGGAAACTGTACAAAAAGGCAACATGCCTGGTTTTTTGTTATATAGCATTGCAGGGTTCTTGTAAGGATACTTGAATGCTGAAACAGCCTGGGAACTTGGCTTCCCTTGCAGCAGATTGATGTTCTTTGGACGGGTTTTCAGCCATGGAGTGATTTTGTCCTGATGTTCTGTGTGTGGTGGAGAGATGTGTCAGGAGGGGGGAGGGCTACAAAAAGATACTTGGAATGAAAATGAGCTTGAGGGAAGGAAAAAGAACAACTTTGCAGTGAGGCAGGGAGTAGTAATACTAGAATGCATAATGGACAGCTAAAGATGTTTTTTTTTGTCTCAAGACTCTCACTGGATCTCTGGTATGGTCATATAGCCCCTTGTGCCCACTCAAAAATGCTTAGAAGATATTCATGGTTTTAGAAATTATGGACTGATGTTACTCCTCAATAATTTATTATGCTAGATATACCTGGTATCTGTAATACAACGCTGGAATGTTCTTACATGTTCTGGTTTATATCTACAAGCAAAACTTAGATGTGAATACTTACTGCGCTGTCTGGAAAGTCATATTAAAAATAATTTCCTTTCTATTGCTTCATACATGAAGCCTGCACTGTACACTGATGCTTAATATAAAAATCTAACTCCATTATCTGTTTTTCATGACAATGTTAAAACTTACTTTTGCACTTCTGCTCCTGGTTGTTGGGCATGGAAATGGTGAGAAATAAAAAAAAAAAATTATTCTCCTGAGAAGACCACCTCACTGTTCTAAAAAGTAATTCTCTCAGTGTTTGATCCAAGCCATCCCATGACTTCCCAAGACATTTCAGATTTCCCATTTGGCAGCTCTGGCTTCTTGTCAGGATTTCTCACACAGGAAAATGGAAGTTACATCTAATTGTATCTCCTCCTTCCTTCCAGAAGTTGCTCTCCCGAAGGGCAAAGGCACTGGAGAAATCCAGGGAGGACTCTTGCTCCCTTGTAGCATGTGTTTTAGTTCAAAGCAGCATCAGCTTTACTGCTGCTCTGCAGTGAGAAGAGTGCTTGGGTAGCGCTGCAAAGGAAAACGCGATGCAGAACAAGCTGATTTAAAAGTGGCTTGCAGTTAAAAGGGAAAATCAAATGAGGGAATCAGAGAAGGTCAAACATTCTTCACATCCCCAAGCTGATCAAGCTCTAGTGTTTATTAGATTTATCACAGTGTCCCTCAATCTGTCAGTGTCTCTATCACAGTGTCCCTCAATCTGTAGTAATACCCTATCAAAAAGATCTCCCCAATCCTCCCCACAACAAAAAAGCCTCAACCAAACAAACCAAAACAGAAAACTGAGCTAAGAAAAGAAGAGAAAGGTTCAGATACTGACTTTGCTACAAAGTAGTGCTTTTCATGCTCCTTAAGTCAGCAGTTTCTTTAATAATTTTGTCTGGTTTATTTTTTCTTATTTATTTTAATTTTCTTAAAACTTTGTGAATGAGATTTAAGCCAAGAAACAAAAACATCCATGTACACAAAATTCTTTCATGATTGGACTAACCCCTGCGTTGAGTAATGCATGCATACAACAATAATAATAGGGATATTTGTAATTTGAGGGGCAAGGTAAGCACACACTCTTATACCTAGATTCGGTGCAGAGAGGACAGCAGTGAAGTCTCCCAAGAGTAGGAGGAAAGGCTGGGAAAAGAAATACAAATGGATACAGCAGGAAATCATATCTGTGGTTGCCTCCTGTAGGATGTGTATTGACCTAGTAAATGGAGATGTCTGCAAAGAAGCTATAAATATGCTTGTGCTAATATTATTAAAGCTTTCAGGCGGTTCAGTTTCATCCATATGGCTTTCCAGGGAGATGCTAAAGATGTGGCCCCTGGCCACAGCTTGTCTGAGCAGCACATGCCTACCTGCACTGTAATTGCTTAATAAGATGTAGGGGTTTTCCCTGGACGGATTGTGAAATATATGCAGCTGCCTAAATAGGTGCTCAGTGAGATTTTTAGATCTTCCTAATTCAGTTGAAATCCTTATGAGCAAGACATTTGAATGTTATTGAAGATCAGAGAGAGCTCAGTGCTTTAAAAGTTGTGAAAAGGCCATTCCTTGCCCTCTTACCCTTACTTTATGTCTTAAAGGAAAATAAAAATGCTTTCAGCATTGTTGCTGTCCAGTAGGGGCTTAACAGCACTGGGCTTGCTTGAACATACCAGTGTTGCTGGTTAAGGGAAGAAAAAAATGGAGAGGGAAGAAGAGAAGATAGGAAGTGACTGGCTGATTAATATACTAAACTAATGCAAATACCAGGAGTAAGAAAGCCACTTAAAAGCAGGTGATTATCCCTTGCCAATCCCTAAGATCTAACCTCACTAGGCTGCTGTTCAGATGATACCCCAAAGCAATTCCTGGCAGGGATCTGTCCCTTGTTCCAGTACAGAGAGCAGTGGGATGAAAGGGATGTGGTTAACCAAAGCTGAGACTTTGCTATCTCACCATCTTCTAGAGCTATCTGGCAGTTGCCCGTAGAGCACACATTGGGATTTCTCCCTGAATTGGTCCCACCTGCTGGAAGGCTGCTCTCCTTGCCCCTGCACAGATGGCCCCAGCCTGCCACAGAGACTTGCTGCCCTCCTCTTCGGAGGCTTAATCCTTGTATGGGTTCAGGGGACAAGGGAAGGTGTGTTGTTTTCTCATGAAACCAGCCATTGCAAGCTGTAGCTTTGTGTGCCAGGAAGGTCCGTACTGTTACCTCCTCTTATGGAAGAGATGGGGCAGGACTCCAGAGCACCAGAGTCCCATGAGCTCTCAGGGACCTTTTATCTGTTGGGACAGACAAAGACCTGCCTGCACTCCCCCTCTGCTTCATGTCTTCAGGCACTTTGAAGCATCAGGCCAATGCATTCCCTTAAACCCCACTAGGCTGAGGAGAAAAGAAGTGACAAATATAGGTGTGGTGGCAGTGCTACTGGAAGACTGTGAGACAGTATGAGAGAATGGAAAGATTTCCCTTCTTTTTAAAATAAAATCTTTATCTGTGCTCATACACATGGATAATAGTGAAAATCTGTATTTATCTGTTTATTTTTCAGGTTATGGTTTTGTAGATTTTGACAGTCCTGCAGCAGCACAGAAAGCAGTAGCATCTCTCAAAGCAAATGGTGTGCAGGCGCAGATGGCAAAGGTAAGAAGAACCGTGTTATTGCAGGATTATTTCAGCTGTTGGGTTAAATTTCCAAGGATTTGTTTTGCTCCTGTTTTTCTTAAGGTTTTGGATTGCTTATTCCAAAGATTTTTTCATCCTTTGGCTCCAGCGCCTTGTTCATCCCATGGTTTGTCTGTGTTCTTGAGAGCTGTCTCACATAATGGGCTCTGATCCGATTCTCTCTCTGCCCCTCCCTGTGGAGAGGGTTGTAAGACAGAGCACTGGAGTGGAAGAGCATTGGAAATGCTTTTTGCTAACTGCTGGGTGATAGTTGCCTTTTCTTCACTTTACAGTTGCCTTCATTTGGTTCCTTTGCTTTGGAAAAGTTAACTCTTATCTGACATGGCTGGTAGGCTTCTCTGAAGGAGTGATTGACTGAGCATAAGGAAAATCTTGTTGATCTGCCTAGGTTTGGCTTCTCCTGTTTGTTGAGGTTTTTTTTTTGTTTTGAGGACATAAATGGAAGTGTAGCAGGTTGCTGAAAGAATAGTTGCTAAAGGTTGTCTGGAGGTGACTGGCATCTGTTCAGAGAGGCTGTAGGAGCCATAGCAAGCACAGTGAGCTTAGTCACTCTTGGAATTGTCTTTTGTCCCCAGGCAAACAGGCTGATGGGGAGACAGGGGTTATAGTAATGACCATCGTGTGGTCCAGCTGTTCCCTTTCTGAAGGTGGAATAATGTGTCTTTGGGCTCTAGACTGTGTCAGCCAGCAAAAATAGCTGTTGTTTTGTGCTTTAAAAATGCCTTACCTGAGGATCACAAAAAGCATTTGATATTGCCTGATTTAGTCTCTGTAGAAATGATGCTGTCCTAGAATCTAAAACAGTGAAAGCAAACAGGTAATTACAAAAATAGAGGGAAATCAACTAATAAACAACCATCAGATTTGAAGATTTCCACTTAAAGGAATGCTGGTGGTTTAAACCTTTGTTTTTCAATGATGTCTTAGTGAAAACATAGTTTTGTTTTGGTTTGTGTTGGTTTGTTTTTTTTTTTATTTTACAGAGAAAAATCATTGCTGGTAAGTGAGGTTCTTTTGCCTTGTACTGAATTACACTCACTGTGCCTGAAAGAAACTGGATGACATCCATGTATTTCTGTTTAAGAGTGCCCCACAATGCAAGCTAGGCTGTTTTATTGGCTCTTAGTTTTTATTGACACATGGTGATAAAAAATATTTGCTTCAAATGGGTAAAAGATGGCAAGCTGAAGAATGTGAGCTTCTGCTATGGACTGTGATATTTTATTTCTCAGATATACGGCATCTCCTTGTTAAAATATAGGCAATTTGATGCATTAGTCAAGCTGTGGAAAAGAAACCAAAGACAGGAGATATGTTTTGTCCTAATGATTGATATCAAATAGTCATTTGTAGAGAGGAGTAAATCTATATAAATCTATAAAAAATCTAAATCCATATAAAACTGTGCAGTTATAGATTTAAAATTATAGATTTAAAGATAGAATTGAAAGATAAATCTATGCTTGGGGTTGTCATGATTCAGAACAATGAACAATGGCAGTGCCTGTGTTCATGGAAATACAAAAAAAGGAAGGTGACTTAAAACACTGTGGTTTGGATTGTCCCATATTTAGGGACTAAAAGCAAAGCCTGATGTTTTCATAGTGGGAAGGGCTATACCAACCCTTGGTTGGTTTGTTTTCTGGGGAATCTGTGGCAGGAGTAGTTTTTTGCCCTGCGAGATTTTGAGGCGGCTGGTGTGTACACATTTGTTTGCATAAGACTGACTGTATTTTTATTATTTAGCCATGGTGCCTGGAATCTCAGATAGATTCTTTTTAGTGTGTTTGATAGCTCAAGATAAATATACAACTGACTTTTCTTATCTCTGAAAAAATCTAAGTATTTAGAAAAATGGGGTTTCAAAGGAAATTGAGATGACTCCACACAAAGTACCTCACATTGCTGAGAAGGCAGGAGCCTGGGAAAGCAAATCTATCTGGAGAAACAAGTTAGTTCTTGCACATGTTGGAAGCCAAGTTGCATAACAGGACTGAAAGACAGTGTTACCTGCCAGTGTCTGATTTACCAGTGAGGGCTCAGAAGAGGTTTGAGGAAAGGGGCAGAACAGTAATTTAGCCTGCATTTCTGGAAGTTTATTTGGAGCAGTTTTATTTCAAGAGCTGCTTTAATGAGAGGTGAATGGTGGCTCTCAAATGAAAGCAGAATAGAAGGAGTTAAGTCTGAAGAAATTCTCTAAACTTTTTGTGTGCCATCCTTTCATAGTGTCAATGTCCTCTGTCTTTTACTCTGCATTGCAAAGCAGTGAGACTGCCCCGTGTATAGGCCAGAGAGAAGACAGACTGTAACCTGTGTTCAGCAAATGTCAATAATCTCAGTCCAGCTGTGGATGCTTTTGAATAAAGGTGAAAGAGGCATTGGCCAACTTTTGCTATGTGCTGGCCTTCTTCGGTAGTGAGAGAAAGTATGCTGAAGTGTCGGTATTGTCTGTGATGTTTTTCTGGAGAGAAATCTTGCTCGGAAAGAGTGGTTCTTTCTCAGTTTTAACACAATATAATTTTTCTCATAGAAATCCAGGAATCTTCTTTGAAAAACAAAAAGCAGAACTGAACCCCTACCCATGTTGGCTAGCAGAAGTATCTTGTGGAGACTTGAGTAAAATATACTCATTTTATCAATGCTAAAATACAGCCGCCTCCCTCTTTTTTAATAGCATTTGGATACCATTTTGGCTGATTTTGTTTCAGAGTGCTGCCTCTGGAAGAAGGTTAAACTCTGGTGGATTGATGCTCCAAGTCCCATCAGTGTTGGAAAACTTGTTCTGTCGAGACTAATACACCCCATAAACCCACAAAGGGAAAAAAAACCCAACCGTTAAACATGTCTGAATCTCTCTTTGTGTTCTGGTTTGAAGCAGGCAGAAGAGGATTTGGTGGAGGGAGAGGAAGAGCAGAGGCAGTGCCTGCAGAGGTGTGGCTGCAGAGGTAGTGGTGGCAGCTGAGGAGATGAGGTCTCATGGGCCCATGGGCAGCTGCCCACTTGGTAGGACAGGGACCCACACAACCTCCCACCCATAGGAAAATTGTGTGAGGCTCTTGTACACTCGTGTGTCCTCACCTGGCTTCTTTAGCATTTCTCTCTCATAGGTACACGAAGCAGGAGTTTTTACTATTGCTACTGTCCTGTGTCCAATAAAGTTCATCTAAGTTGTCCATCTTTTTCAAAAGTGCTTATTAAGAATTTAATTTATTGAGAAGAATTAACGCTATGGAGCTGCTGAGGGATGTTTTCCTAGCTGGCCTGGCTTATTTTGCTGTGTGCTTTTTGCTTGCTTTTGGACATGCAGATTCATTTGTATGTATGTGGTGCCTGCTTGTTCAGGCTCATAGAGGCCAGGTGTTTTTTGGGCTTGTCTTCCTACTAAAAATGGCACAACTGATATGCCTCTGGATGATCTCACAGGAATTATTGATTTGGTTGTCTCTTTATGCTAGGGACTACAGAAACATGACAGAAAAAATATTGCTTATGTACATGATTTATATATCAGTTTAGGTTTTTCCAGATGCTCCTTTCCTGCATTTCCTAGAAAAATATTATAGACAGAATATGGAAAATTAATAAGGAGAATCTTAGTAATATGGGAGTTGGCTCAGACAAGTAGGCAAGGAAGCCTAGTACACATGAAAAATGTATCAGTGTTCTAATAAAATCTGTAGCCACATCTATTCTTGGGATTTGCAATAGTCCTTCATCCAGAATTACACATTCATGAGGACACTTCTTAATCTACTTTATATGTAAGTTTTAATGATGCCAAGGAGTCTAAATCACCTGAAAAGTCAATAGAAATCTGCTGTTTAAATAAATTTGAGCATCTGAGCTTGTGTCAGCCTGCAGTTGAACTGTGCAATCAGTTTATACCTTCACAGACTTTTGGGGTCCTCTCTACCATTTTTTATTTCCAGTTCTAATCTGCTGTAAGATTGCATAATGTGGAAGTTCAGGCGAAGGTGGGTTCTAGCAGAGTATCTAAGAGCTTCTTTAATACCTAGCAGCCCGTCAAGAGTGTTGAAACAAATACATTCACAAAGGAAGTGTTTTCAATCCTGCTTTTATAAGGATTAAAAATGTATTTGATGATGTGTGTCTTCTCTGGGTTTTCGTTTTGTACCTATAATGCATTTAGACATCCTCAAGACCCGCGTGAAAAATGCGGACGTTGAAGGAATATTTAATTAGCGCTGGCTAAGTCCAAGGAGCCATTTCTTCTGCTACTACTACTCTGCTGCAGTAATTGCTGTCTAGAGAGTACACTGCAGGAACTGGTTCTGAAAAAGGGCTGTGCCAGTAGGCTCTGATGTGTTTTCCTCCACAAGGGAATTGCAGAAAGTAATTTTGCTTCTTGTGTGATATTTTCCTCATCTCTCCATCATGCAGAAGCTTAAATGAAGGGAGTAATCACCATCTAGGTGAAAGATAAAAGGGAGCTGTTTCCCACAGAACAGAGCCAAGCACAAGAGCTTCTAAAGAGGAACAGAGAGCTGGTTCCTGTATAGTTAAATAGATTTTCTCCAAGGACCAAGGAAAAGGAAATCCCACAGAAGAATCTTATTTATTTTCCAGACTTTTGCGTAGGTTTTAAGCATTGCTCTGGTATGAGTCAGCTGACCAAATAAGTTCATTCTGTCTGCTTAGTTTTCAGCTTCATTTTCTTTTCTTTTTAAATAACTTCCCTTTTTTTCTCTGCCAGACACCAATACTCTAAAGGGCTGATCCTTAAAATAGAAAAACTCTGGTGAAAACCCTTCTTTCCAATATTTTTTTAATCTAGATTTTTAATGAAAAGTTTTGTTTGTTTTTGCAGTTTAAAAATTCATGAAAATAATAAGAATGCTATCCTTACAAAATACGAAATATGGCCTATACACGATACACTGGTTTCATAACTCATGATTGAAATGTATGCAAATTTTAGCTAACGAAACTTCAGAATACTGGTTGGTTGAGTTTTTTGATAATATTTGTGGTTAACGGACTGAGCTAAACTTCCTTTTGAAATCAAAATGATATTCTAGGAGTTTTAGAGCTCAATATTGAAATTGTCAGGCTTTGTTTTACTCCTGTGCTTTAATTATCAGATCTCCCATCCCCAGCGAACTGTTCCATGAAGTCAAATATTTGTGTCGGCGATTTATAAAACACTGTTTTCGTTTGCTGCTAGAACAGGGGCTGGCGCCTCTGGAAACCTCGCCATGCTCAGTAGTGTAGGAGAAGCTGAGACCATGGCTGTGCTGGCCACCTTCCACGTCATTTCTGAATGAATTGCACAGCCAGGCGTGGGCTGCTGCTGCTGCAACAGTTGTCAGAGACGTTTGGCGCACACAGCTCGTGTATGTGTGTGGAGCACTCTCCAGTGAGCTCTCCTCTTATCTTCCTAAAATGTGCCCTATCTCTCCCTGTGCTTTTTCACAGCACATGCTGGCTGACCAATACTGAGCTGAGTTGGTAACAATCCTGATGACAATGAAAAGTCATAGCTGGAAGGAAATGAGAGGTAGTTCAGTTTAGATACGGAAATTACACATGCAAGTGTCTCTCTCCCTTGATTTCTTTGACCAAGTCTACTGTATCAAAGGCATCCTGCAGAAGCACTAACCAGAAGTTCCGGATTTCATGTACTGCTACTTATCAAAGTCATGCTGTCCTCATCCTCTCTTGCCTGCTTACCTGTGTTTTGCATAAACTATCTTTTGCTCTTGGAATGGGGAATCATAGTTTCCCAGAGGGAGCTGGCTCTTAAGTGCAGGTTTTGTAAATATAGGATATTTTTCCATTCCTTAAAGGATAATAATTGACAAAGCAAGAGCATTGACAGATTAAATTATTTGTTTGTATTAGGTTGTATCTCAAAATTTCTTAGGAAGATGTGCCTTTCAAAACCTGGAAATTTTTTTTGTGGGTTTGTTTTTTTGTTTTGTTTTGGTTTTTTTTCCCCAGATGAAACACTGTCTAAATTCAGGATTCAAATCACAGATGTGCTAGCAAAGTGCTAACTTTAAATTTCAGAAGATCTGCAGTAGCAGACGACAGTGTCCTATGAGCGTCCTAGACAATCAAGACTAAAGCAGTGAGCAGCTTTGCACTAACAGTGATGGATTAGGGTGATATCAAAGATATATGACATCAGTGGAAGCACTTCCTAGTCTTATCTAGCCTTGAAAATTTTATGCTTCTACCTGAGAACTGTATGGTAGCCAATCTGAAATGATCTTATGATCCTTTTCCTGCTTTTAGATGTGCATTCACAAGCCCATATAGAATGCATTAGCTTGAGCAATTCTTGAAAGAACATCAAGTAATCCTGGGGGTATTAAAATCCAGCAATCCTTTCACACTAGCATGTGTTGCTCCTAAAAACATGTAGATCAGCATGAAGGAGGGTATGCACATCGACAGCATTTGAACCACACCTGCCAAATTTATAAACAAAAATTTCTTTGGGGGTTTTCAAAAGTGCTTAACTTGACATAATTCTACTCTCTGAAAGTGAATGGAACTTCACTGTTGGCTAATTGAGAGGAATTAGGTCAGTACTATGTTCTTTTGTTCCCAAAAATTGTAGCTCAGCATCTTTCTTAACCGCTAAGTTAGCTTAGAAAATCTTAAAGCACACACAATCATGTTTATTCTCTAGCTATCACCTCAGATAGACCTGGCCATGGTATTTTCCTTCCCTTTTCCCTGCTTTAGTTTCTAGATTTACTTGATTTTTTTTTCGTACTGTAACTTCATCTAACATTAAAACATTCTTCTGCCTTTGAAAATTAAAATACAAACAATCAGTAAATATATCCACCTCCATGCTATTAATGCCTTGCACCACAGAACAGATGCTGAAACTGAAAAATGTAGCCAGCTTTTAGGCTGAAGAATAGTGGAATTACTGGGTTCTTTTCGGGTTATGAACTTCAGCCAAACAAGAGTTGGCCTTTTTTCATAAATACACATTGTTCTTGACTTTCCTCTGACTTGGAACACATTTGAATTGGTAATAATACAGCTGAAATCCACAGAGCTTTGGCAATCTAAGCTGGGGAGAAGAATGGGGCTCTCTATCTATGGCACTCACATAGCTATACATCTTGGAAGCTCTGACACACTCTTTGCAAACCCTTTATGTTTGCAGAACAGGAAATCTGAGTCCTGCAAATGAGTTAAACACTGGAGTCAGATTAATTCTTTTTTGCCTCCGTACTCAGGAAACTCCAAACGCCCCACGGAGAAGTTATCCAACCACAACTATGCAGCTTGGGAATCCGCAGCTCAGACTGAGCAAAACTATGTTCTAAATTCAGTAAGCACAGCTTTACTCACCAGGAAAAACCCAGCACACTCTGAAATGATCAGAAAACTGTGGTTTTAGAAAATATTACTGTGGTAGAAAATGGACGTAGCCTTTCTTTCAGTGACATATCATTTAATTATGTTCTTCTGTAGATCAGCCTGAGGACAATGCTTTTGTAAGGTGAGAAACAAAAATTCATTGTATCTAGCATGATGATTCATATGACCACCAGCAGGAGGATATGTGCATGCTTTTTGGGGTCCCACTTAGTCTGGACTGAGACAGAGCTTCATAAAAGCAATGCAATTTGTGTGAAAACTGAGCCACTTTCAGGTTATTTGGTTTGATTTGGAAAGCAGGTGTGCAAACTTCAGTAGCATTTCTTCTGAGCTGATGTGAGTGCCTGTATAACAGCTCATCAGCCTGGAAACACACAGGTGCACACTCTACTGGTAAACAAAAATCTACCAGCAGTATGCATAGATATTCCCTGTGCACCTCTGCATCCCCCTCTGAATATCTAAATGTTACTATATCAGTGAATACTCTGCTTGTTATTTCTTTATTAATGACTGTCTCCCATTCAACCGACATGTCTGAGTGGTTTTCTGCAATCTAAATAAATTTAGGTTTAGATGCAGTTTTGTTCACTAATGAATGATACTTTTTGTCGCTATAAAAGGAAACTCTGTTTTTCCTTTGTACAAAAATATGAAATTAGGCTGTCCTCATGCTACGTGCAACATACTGAGTCATGATGGCAGCTCATCGAATTTTTAGTCCTTTCCCTGTATATATTTGTGTTCAGAAAGGGAGATTTTGATGACATGAACAGTTGAATTCTATTTGTAGTCATGATAAATTAGCTTTGATGTGATCAAAATAAATGTAAGTGATACAAGAATGTAAAACTGGCCATGTCAGACCAGAATAAAGTTCCTTCTGATATCAGATTCTGCTTCTGATAATGCACCAGAGTGCGTGCCAACAGAGGAGTACAAGAACCAGACAAGCATCTGAGGATACTTCCCCAGAGTAGTCTCTTAGCCTCTAGCAATTTGCAATTTGGGATTTCTTCAGCTTGTATTGAATAGTCATTTGTAGAACTGCCTCCCCACCCCCAAATAAACAATTTATGCTGCCTGTTTTGCATTTAAAATTTTGGCAGCACAACATCCAGCCATTAGAAATTCTTCAGTTTAACTTCACGTTCTTCAGAGATCCATCTCCTCTGCTTGCTCTAGACCTGCAATGTTGATTTCATTGATTGCTTGCTAATTCTTGCATCAGAAGAGACAGAAGGCTCTTGTTCCCTATGAATCTTTTTCATGGCACTTATGATTTTATAAAATGCAATCATAACTTCCCTTAATCCCTGTTCTGTTTCCAGTTTTAAGAAAGATGTGCCAGGATGTGCATGCATCAGTAAGGATGTGGTTCTTAGAAGCAAGGAGCAGTTGCTAAGTAATGAACGTGAAGCCTGTTAAAGTGGCTTTGTAATACAAGAGCAGAGCTGACAGGAAGTTTAGAGGGTCATTTTATATCAGTATGCTGGACATGAAGCGGGTATTGCTAATGCTGTGTCGTGCTGCAGCCTGGGAAATGGGAAAATGGACGCATAGGGGGAGGGTACATTTGCCTGGTATCAGGTACTTTGTAAGGCAGTCCTCATTTTGCACAAGGATAAATGCACATATTTGATTAAACCTAGGAAGATCAATTTTTTAAATAAGAACTGTCAGCTTTAGAAAAATGTACCCCAGAAATAATTGAAGTGTTAAAAAAAAAGTAACAGAACTATTCCTTTAAAGCAGCAAGAGAAGCACAACCCCAAGTACAAGGACATATGTTCAATGTGTCAAAAGGAAATATACCCAACTCCTTCCATCTGTGTATAAATAAGGCATTATAAATACCTGCCTTAAAGTCTTGGATGGTTTGGTCACAGCTTTCCTTAAATATTAAATATTCAAATTAGTATCTGTCATATTGTTGTACAATACCTGAAACTGATGCCTCCAATGGATCAATATCTGGCCAATTCTGTCAGCAGGCTTGAGGACTTTATCTTTGCCAGGGGCTACTGAAGCACCCCTGTGCATTTTGTCTTGCACCCACTGCTTGGGCATGATGTAACCAGCAGTGCTGCAGCACGTGCCTTCATATCTAAACCAAGGAAGCTACTGCAGCAGATGTCATGCTGTGCAATGAATCCTTATTTAGGAGAGATGTATATTCATATTCTGCTTTCTCTAGAGCTCATGGAAGAAAATTACCCTTTTATTAGTCATAGTTCAAAATGGAGGACACGTAGAAGAACCTAGGGGCCCTAAATTGCCAGTTCCTTTACTGTGTAGGCAGATGGAGTCTTTCTGTGACTCCCAAAGGTATGTACTGAGTATGTCTGGGAGGTTTACACCTACCAAAGATACCCTTTACACTGTATTAATGGAGGTGCAATGGTCATTTCCTCTACTGCGCCTCATAACTTTGCAGTCTCAAAAACCACGGAGATCAATGACAACTTTGATGAAAGCAGCTGTAAAGGCATTTTTGTAGTTGGAAAAGTTGGACCTCCCCCATGTGAACACACAGTTAGAATATAGATATGGTATTTGGTAGGAGGTATATTTTTCCCTTGTTAAAATGGTTACAACTTTGTTTATCTGGGTGCCAGTAAGTAACAAAGTGGGGTGTGTTCAATGATTACCACTTGTCAGTCATCTGCTATCTTGAAATTCTTATCAAGATTCAAAAAGGAAAAGAGATAAGGAAGAAAGATGTTTGTTTCTACTTGAAAACTTTGGAGTTAGGATAATTAATGCTTGGTGCTAAAAAGCTTGGCTTTGAATTCCTCAGAACAAGTGGACATACCTTTCTCATGAGTTGAGACCGAAGTCTGTGTCTCAGACATCATTTCTTCACGCAGTTGGATAATTTTTGGTCTTTACCGGCTAGACAGGTAAAGAAAGAGAAGACACCCTGAAGAAAGGCTTCCCCATCTTCAAAGGTATCTTTGGCACTTTACTGCCTCACTTAGTTGATAGATAATGCTGTTCCAGTGCAGTATCACAGTTCTGTCTGTCTATATATAGACATACGGGGTTTTACTCTGTGCATGTCTAGTTGATAAGTATCCAAGAAACTGTATTTATATCAAGGTATGCCCACATTCATAGATGATAATAGAAATGATCTTGAGAAAATTTTATAATATAATGAGATTCTCATGAGTAGCAAAAAGTATTACAGTGGTATTTTTGTAATATGTGCTGTTGGAGTATGGCTATTTGCTAGTAATACCTCTAAGGACTGAGAATAAAATACTATGTGGTTTTTTTAGGAATGTGCTGTAGAAATAGGAAGGAAATTGGAGGTAAATTAAATCCTGGTCATAATCAGCCAGTATTTTTCCATCTGTCAGCAAAAACTGGCAAAAAACTCCAAAACAACAACAAAATTGTAAACTCTGAGATGAGATTTAGTGATTTACTGTCTGCTTTAACCATGCCTATGGCTTGCAGTAGAGCTACACAGCCTCAGGGTTTCCCAGATATTTCCATAACTTATTTGTCCATTTTGCATAAAAGGTTATGATCCCACCATTTATCTAAACATTTCCTAGTCACCTACTCCAATTATAGCTTGTTATGGAAAGCGGGGGCTATCATTTATATGTCTGTGTTGCTTTATTACAGGGATGCAGCATAAAGCAGCATGTGGAGTCAGTGAAGTGAGGGCTTTTGTGGTGTCTTAGCTCCTAAAAAATCTTTTCCCCTGCTTAAAAACCGTTCATCAGTGAAAGGTCACCACTCCTAATAGCATGACCTAATTCACTTCAGCCTGCCTTCCTGTTGCACAGCACATTTCACATGGTAAAATCGTGGGTTTGGTAAAGGAGCCAGAACTGATCCAAACCAGGTTGAAGTCTGGCTGTAATGGGGTTGCAGCAGTCTCGCTGCCTTGCCCTCTCTCCTGGGGCTGCTGAGCCTAAAGTGATGGAAATGCTTCCCTTTCAGAATAAAATTTCATTAGCTGAAATACGTAATTGCTCTCTTTTGTATGATCAATCTTCAGAGTCTTCTTGAACTCAAGCTTTCTGTGTTGAAAAGGAGTGTTGGATGCAGACTCTGCTTTGCTTTGCTTGAAGTTTAAATAAATAGTTTCATCTTGCATGATTACATTGTTGCACGCTATTTACTTCTCTCGAGAATATAAGTAATTTCCAGATTGGCTTACAGGGGTACCTCGAAGAGGCTCAACATTTTATGTCAGTGAGCAATTAGATTAGTTACAGGGGCACCTCTGTGCACTCCTCTAAGTGACTATTGTGCTGGCCCTCTTTGATCCCAAGACATCTGGGAAGCCTGGTGCAGACTTATCTGAAGGACATAGTCTGAAAAAGCAGCAACTTAGGCACTTTCCTCCTGGGAACGTCGTCTAGTACTTTATCCTTTATACTGGGTTTTACTAAAGGTTTCTCAATTTCTTTGTTGAGAGGTCCTTTAAATGTGTAGTAGCTAAGACCTGAAACACGTTATACTGTGATGGAAACCTCCCACAAAACACAGCACTCTCAAGTCACCTGGTCTTAACGGTCCATGGGTCAGATCAGGCATTGAATGATACCTGTAAATACTATTTATTGCCTGTTTGCTGGTATTTCTTTGACAACCCATTGTGTTGGTCTTTCACTGAATATTTTCGAAGTTTTTAGTAGTGGTCTTTGCCTTCGCAAATGTTTTTCCTTCTGTAATGTCCGCCTTTGTTCCCATGTGAGTGGAGTCCTTTCACTTTAGTCTTTTCCGCTCTAGTCAATCCACACAAAGCATTGGGAAAGCAGAATGATACCACATTTGCATCCTTCATTTTGCTGCTGTGAATATAACATTTTTTTTTAGGGTGTTCCTCCACACCTATCACCATCCTGTTGCAGTTTAGGATCTGAGCTGGGTGGATGTTGCGTTAGGCAGACAAAGTCTCTCTTCTAGGATATTCACAGTTCTTCTTGGGATATTCCACTGACTGATAGTGTTTTTTCTATACTTTTTCTGTTTACAATCCATCTTTCTTAAGTCTGGTTGAGTGGAGCTATATGCTATTTTTCAGAGAGTCTGCAGTGCTGTAATATGTATATTTTACTACCTTTTAATAAATTGATGAGCACTGCAGAGTTTGCATTAGAAATTTTTATTTTTAGCAAGTGCATAAACTACATTATTTTGCATGTTCTATTGTTAAATTTCATTTGCTCAATTAAATCTCTGAATGCCTTACCAGGTGTACATTCAAATGCGGATGTTATATTTTATAAGCACAAGTTTTAAAATTATGCCACAAGTGTTTGTAAACATTCACAGCAAAAGATCTGTTCTTCAGCTTGTCTTTAGTGAGTACATCAACTGGTTGGCTGTTTAACACCATAAATGTGACAGCTCAAGTATCTTGAGTTGTGCTAGGAGAGACTTAGTGTCCTAGAGCTTCATTTCTAGCTGTGTATAATTCCAAAAATATGGTAAGCTAAACAGGAGATACCGAAAGTTAGTTATATTTATGTGTTTCTAAACTTTAAATGCTTTCTGAAATGCTGCATTTCACAAAGAAAAGTGGATGTGAGGAAATAGCAGTAAGAGGGTACATGGGTTTCTAACATATTAAGTCTTGGAATTTTTTGCCCTAAGGGAACATGTGCTTCAATTATGATAAAAACTCACATTTTAAGAAATGAGGATTAGGTTCCATGAAGTTGGCAGGTTTTTATTACCTTTAAGATTACTTTTTTTTTTAAAAAAAAAAGCAGCCACCACAAACTCTCTATTATCTATGCAGATACATCACTGCTAAAAGGTTTAACATGAAGACAGAATGGTGAGAAATATAGGCCTAAGTTATAGAGCTGTAAGAAGCAAATGAGTATTTTACTAGTTTTCCTTTCACGTTTTTGGTTGTTTGTGTTGTGGTCTTTTTTTTTTTTTTTTTGTCAGAATTACTGTTCTCATAAATATTATGTGGAGCAAAACCTTGAGATGTACAAAATGTTTGCTATGAAAATTACCTACTCTTCAAATTGGTAGTCTTGAGAGATGCACTCTTGAGATGTATCTGTCTCTAATATTTGTTTTAGACAAACATTTGAAATTTTGCTGTCCCAATATAAATATCCAGATGACAGATACATGTACAAATATTTTTCAGGGAATCAACTTCGGTTGTTTTAAGGCAGAACTTGATTTTTTTGAGTAGGAGCACAAATTTGGAAGTTTGCATGGCTTAAATGATCCTCAACCTTGTTGTACTGCCACTTCTAATCATGTTTAAAAATAAGATTGCTTAGAGTCACGTAGCAGTCATTTGTGGTTCTGAAGTTAGTTGGTTTAAAACAGAGGCCTGTATTTTGGACCCAAAGTTCACACATATATTCAGCTGGCAATAATAAGTATAAAGCCTTTTGCTAGAAAGATGTGCTGGATTGTTTCAAGATTTTCACAGTCTGGGTCCTTTGCTAGTATTACATCTATGTAAAATACTTCACTGTGTCATTTCTGCTTATTATCTTGCAGCAGAAATGGAATATATTGAAGGTTTTTGTTCAACAAATTATCTCTATTGATCTTTTAATTTTAATTCCATTCACACTTTTTCTTAGTTTTTGTTTCAGAAAAAATGATCCAAGGTAGTATGTATTTGGCAAAAAACCCTCAAATATTTGATATTGTTCTTCTTGGTCATCAGTAATGTAACTGCCTTTCCTTAACACACTAGTAAAAACAAAAACAACCAAAACCTTTTTTCTTTAGAACAAGCAACAAACTTTGGTTTTCACCCTCAGTGGTGTGGTGCAAGATTTCATCTGGAAGAATTTGGAAATGGGGGTCAGGTTTGCTTTTAAAACTCAAGTCCCAAATGGAGGAAAATATCCATATTAAATCATTCCACAAAACTCTTATGTCTCTTAGTGTGGGCCCTCTGTGCCTACTGTGGATAGTTTGAAGCCTAAAGGTAAAGCTGAGATAACAGAATTTTTCCCGGAAGTCAGCTTGGCCTATCAAGCTGAAACCAAAATCTAAGCATCTGGCCTTCTGGGCAAGTCTCATTTTATCAGCCACAGTCAGTGATGTGCACTTTGACCTGCTGAATCCATGAACCATCTCCTCCCTCACAAATCTGAAGAGCTGAAAGGAGGTGCAACTGAGGCATATTGGGACCTAAATCATAGGTAAGGTTCCAGCAGTTTCTTCAAAAACCCCTTTCAAAAGAGGATCGCAACTGATTTCTATAAGCAGTGTACATTAAGGCAAATATTTTAGGTGTTTTAAGACATCTTAGAATTTTCAAAACCAGTCCCAACAAAGTAAAAATCCCCAATTAATCTGCTTGCTAAAAATTAGAAGTCAATAGCTTCTCACATTCTGCAGAATGTAAGAAAGAAGCCTTTGTAACCGAAGCTTTCCATCCAGTGCCCTGTTATACCATTACAGTTTGCTATGTCCTGTGTTTGTCAAGATGAAACTGTAGCATCAAAAGTGTTATTAACTTCTGCTGCTTGCTGTATGTGTAAAGATTTTATTTGTAGATGCTGAATGACAGATTGGATCAAGGTCCAACTGTGTAAAACTCTAAAGGTTCTGACACATAAACAAATTATATCATAGTAATACATTGGTGATTTGTCCTTCCTTTACTGAAGGATAAACTGACCTGAAGTTGCTACATATATTTTCAGAGAAAAATACTCATGTAGATGGATTCTGAAAAGTGGTTGATGTGTAATAACATCTTCTTGGACCAAAGTCCTGCAATATGCACAGGTCTGTGTTGAGTAGGTCATGAACCTGGCTGAATACCATGAATTAGTAAATAAGTAATTGACTAAATAGGTGGTTTCAATAAAGGTAATGCACTTATTTAACAAATGTGTTTTTTTAATTTATTGCCTTCTTCTAGTTCCATTCAATGCTCATTACCTGAGCACCGACACTGTGCATAGCTCCGTAGACGTTACAAATTAAATCCAGTGCTTGAAGTGAATAAAATACTTACCAGAGGAGAAACTATCAGGATGCCTTGGGCAGAAGCTGATTTCAGGCATTGTCGCTCGTTTGCTGCTGTGCATGTGCACACCTGCCTGCCTCACGTGCGCATTCAGGGAGAGAGCGATGAAAAGGTCAGCTGCCTGCTATGGATATGATCTCTGTTCATCTTGCTGTGCTGATGAAGTTTCGTTGATTGAATGTAAATATGCCTTAACTCTTCCACAGCATGTGCATCAAAGAGAACATTATTAGAGCGAAGACAGGCATTTGTTGGTACAATGGAAGCAATACTGTCTGTGCAATACTGTTTAGAGGTGGTGTACAGTGGCATCCGGATATATTTGCATCTAAATGAGATGAGCGTTTCTTTTCATACGGCTTTGATTTACCTTGATCGCTACAGGTTTTTATTCCCTCTGGGATCTGGGGAACTGTATTCCCATTATGCACTCATTTTCCCTTCACATACTGTCTGCCACCTTCAGTCAGTGCCACCAGATAAGTATATATAATAAAGATCTTTTACATCAGATCTGGTTACCATGCTGTCAAGCCAGTTACTGGAGTCTGGGATTCAGGAGGAGCAATGAGTGAAGAGTACAGCATTTATTTAAGTACTGCTTTTTTGTTGTTGTTGTTCTTGTTCTTGTTTTTTATGTTAAGTATTGACTGTATCTGAACCTGCTTCAGCAATATTAATGTTTCCGAGAATAATTGGATGATAAGGCATAGTTCCAAATTCTTTGCTTTAAAATTATTTTTAAATAATTTATTTTCCTTTTTTTTCTTTTTGCCTCAGTAGTCCATTAACCAGCATCCTAAAGATCTGTGTCAGACTCCCTCACTCAGTGAGTTTGTAGATTGCTGTTGAGTGTTTCAGATATGTCAAGATGCTCTATTTGTTCTATGTGTCACTTAGTATGGGCTAGCTTAGCAAAAACATTTCTTGGCCCAGCTCTTCTCTTGGTTGCACCAAGTTGCATTTTAAATCGAAGTGATAGTAATCAATTTAAATCTCAGCATAGTGCCTATGTGTCTTACAGGGTAACCAGAGCTATGGCACTTAAGTATAATAATGTAGAAAACCACTTGGGAAGTAAAATTTGTAAATCAACATACATGGGTGAGCCTCTTGTGTTGAACATTATAAACTTTTCCTTTGAATTAACGCAAGATTTCAAATCCTCCTTTGTACAATATAATCATTCACTGAAGTTTTCTTTCCTGTATTCTGCAAACTCTAAAAAGCTTTTGGAACTATTTCAGCATTGGAAAAGGGGAAACGCTCTTTTGCTGGTCATTCTATTTGGATTGCAGTACCTTCCAAGGAGCACTTAGCAAAGACAGAGGAAGGTCCATCCCATGGCCCAAGGACTGTGTGATTTAAAAAGGCAAAGGCAATTACACAAGGTAGTAACAGAGTAGTGTGTGTACTCTTCTAATGAGAGAATTATCCCCTCATTAACAAGACTTATCCTCACTGTCTTCACTTTTTCTGTCCCTTTTCTCATTTCAGTAAGGGATTTCTGGTTTCTTACCTATTTACCCAGGTTTTGTGTGTTTGTGTCTTATGATGATAAGTACATTTCCCTTCAGTGGAGCATCTCCAATATTTCCCTTTTCATTCCCACTCCAAGTCACTGGGGCAATCCTGTCCTTCTGGCATACTTAATGGGATTTGTCAAGTCCTTGGTGTAACCATGTTTTATTTCCATGAGTAATGAGGTACTATGATAGGGCATCTTGTCCTGCCCTAAACGAGACATGCCAAGCCAAACATGAAATGGAATGCCAAACGCTATGTCCTGTATGTTTGTCAAGTGTGTGATCTATTTTTTAGAGACCCAACTCAGTACACTGAAATATTTTACTACTTGTGAACTTTAGCTTCTGTTAATATGATTGAAGCAAGTGGAAATGGAAATTGTCAGGGCAATTTAACAAAGCGAGCCTGTAAAACTCATTACATCCCAGGTAGTAAAATCACTTTAGAAGGCACATTCTTCAAACTTGAGCTTTATTCAGTAAACTGCATTGGTGCCTGACCTTTTAAGAGCTTTCCCTTGCTTGGGAGGGAGGAGGGGGAAAGGCCCTGTTGTTCAGAGCTACCTATCTTAAATTACAAACAGCAGCCAGACTTGACTCTGTGCTTTAGATCACACAGGATGACAAAGTGTGCAACTGCTCCAAACAGACAGTTAAATGGCCAGCTATTTAGATGAGTTTGATGTGTATTTCATGTAATTGTATACTCCATAAAGCAGTATAAAACCAATGTTGTGTGCTGGCTGTATTTTAGCACAAGGTAAATCAAAGTACCAATCTCATGTTTGTAATTCAACCTAATCTTTTCAACACCTGATTCTTTAAAGAAGCTTTAGATTGATACTAGGTAGTGGGTGTGTGAGGGTTAAAGATGCTTTGGAGGAAATAATTCCTGTTAGGTCCATATCTAATTTGTGTAGCAAGTTAAATTAGCTTGTTGAGAACTCTCCAAGACCATAGCTGGGTTTCTCCTGCACTGCACTGTAACCATGCCCCTAAGTATGCCTCTCTCTGCACTGTCTCCATGCATGTCTCCAAACAGATGACAGGCTTTTCCTGCCTAAGTTATGAATGAGCTTTCAATCCACTCTAGATAACAAATTTAGGCTTTATTTTTTTTTCTATTTTTTAATTTAAAAAATACTTTATTCTTCCAATCATATGCCACAAATTTCGATTAGTGACATGCATGAAAAGCAAATGTGTCATGGGCTGTGTCTCTACCAGTTCATTATTTTCATTTTCCAGCATCGAAACAATTATGAGCTGTAGGGAAATGCATATTCTTGGAGCTATCCTCTGCCAGGCTCATGAGCACAAGTCAGGTTGCTCATTAAGTGAGCCCACACACTCAGGGTTTAGTCCAGTAGCATTTGAAGTAAATGGAAAGCTTCCCACATAAATTTATTGGGTGTCAGATAGACATCTAGTGCACATTGTGGCATTAAAAGATTTTTTCTAATTACATAATGAGGCCTTAGCTTTATCTGTGTAGTTTGTGAAGTTATGGGAAGTATGTTAGAGCTGATTGTGGAAAACTTTGAAAAGAGAAAGTGCTATCCTTTGCAATTTTCATGTTGTTTCACGTATTTTTTTGCCATTGGTGCAATGCATTTTTTTTCCTCCTGGACCTGTCACCATCTTATCTAGAGGTTTCCTGAACATCTTTAAAGGTAGTTGATAGAAGACATAAGTGAAAATAAAAGATGGTTAAGAAAGGATTGAGAGTGAGGAATAGAAACTTTAAAAAAGGGAAGTTTTTGCAAGAAGAACTGATATTAAAAAACAAGACAAATATGTTTCTTTTTGATTTTGTATGGGCAGAAGGATTTGCAAATGCATGAATGGTAGGTACTGAGTCCTACATGCAGTGAGAATAGTCCGGTCCATAGGTGACAGATAAAAAGCTATGTAAATTCATAGCACTCCTGGTAAGAGTCTTCCTTGTATATGCAATCCAGAAAAAGTTTGCCAGCATAAAGAGATGATGGGAGATGATTATACATAAAGGTAATGGAACTCTGCAGTAGCTGGTTTTTTACCACGGGGAAGTACTGATCTTTGTGTATAAATTGTTTTGCATCAAGGGGAAGTTGGTGCTAAGCCAGATGTAAAGCCTAGGATGATTCCTCTTTAAAAATTTGGCCTTTTCCCATGCAGAAAAGAAATACCCCTTGCTTTCCAACAGGTGAAATTTATTCCATTATTCTTGTACATTGGTAGCATTTCTTTTACCCTGTTTAAATTCCCTTTTCCAGTGTGTGGCAGTGCCTTAGGTTTGAAGCACCAAAAGGGGAGCAATTATAGAAAAAACGTTAACCTTTTAAGAGGTGTTAGAATGTGAATGATCCACCATCCTGAGAAACAGGAATGCAGATGAGCCTTTGAATGTAGATATATGTGGCATGCTTCATGGTTTTCTTTCATAAATACTCTCCTTTGCAGAAAACAGAGATAGTTGGGAACATGCTCTGTTCTACTAATCAACCTGCAAACTGTGTGCTGTAATGACACTGCCATAGTACCTTTTTTTAATGCCTAGGTGTTATGCCCAGAGTTTTAAAGAAACATGCATTAAATACAGCACAGTGTGTTTACTCTGCATAGCTAGGTGATCTATAGCTATTGTTGAGGTAAGAAGCAGTTTTGAAGGTTTACATTTCTGGAAGGAAGATTGACATTCATTGAAGGCATTTACATTGATGGTGAAAGAAAGTAATTGTTTAAATACTCAGCTTGACTTCATTTATTAGACTTGTTTATTTCACATAAAGCAGAGTTTTCCAAAATTCTTACTCTAGAACCAGCTACAAACTACCTGTGGTTTCTGCAGACTCCACTCTGGGGCTCATAGAAATAATAATGAATTGCCTTGCCTTAGTCAAACATTTTTAACCATAAGTACTTTCCCTTTACTTCTGAAATTTCAGATTGTAAGGCGAATTATTCATTTTTGAATATAACAGAGAATGCAGCAATCACTCCCTCCCTTCATGCTCCTCTACTTGAAATGCAGGTGAAATGTTGATGAAAAAAGGGGAAAAAAGAAAGAAGAAAATATTGTATTTTGCAGACAGCATTGTGAGTGATTAATAAACCTCATTCTCTATTTATGTATCTTGTCACTATTTTCTCAACTTTGGCAATGCTATGGTTACATTTCAATTTTTAGCCATTTTTTCTCCATTTGCATTATTTTATATGTTCTCCCTTTAGTGTCATCATCTTCTTAAGTGCTTTATTGTTGGTAGCAACTGAATTACAAGTCATTTACATTAACACATTGCATAGCCTTAGCAGGAAAAGCCTTCCCTCTTTTTACCAGATTCTATGAGATACTGAAACCCAGCCTTAGTTCAGAAAAATATTTTAAAATATGGTGCAATTCTAGTATTGTAATTGATCGTATTATTTTTTGTTCAGAAGATAAGCTTAACTATGTTTAAAATTAAATCTATGAACTGCTCAGCCAGTTTTCTGTCTGTAGCTCAACTCTCTTCTAACCTCAGCTCTCTGATTTTCATTTTGCTCTTAACATGGACAGAATGAGTTCCTGGGGAAATCCCTACAGAGTTACCCTATAAACACAGCCTCCTTGCTAAGGAAAAGAACTGACACTGCCCTTGGAGCACAGGGTCATATGCAGTGAGCTTAGTCAGAGGTTTCCAATAAACTGTCTTAGCTTGAATTGTAGTTTTGATTGGTGACTTTGATGTCACTATGTGTAAGGAAGAGGTGGTCACAGCCTTGCATATGTGTTTAGACTGTGGTTCCTCCACAAGTTGTGTGAGGGAAAATGTGTTGGGCTGTACTTAGTTTAACTACCTGGAGTAAAAGGAAAAGATACATTTTTAGAAAGATGGTGAGAAAATCACATTTACCTAGGGCTTTTGTACCCAACATAAAGTAGCACTAGTTATAATTATTGGAACATTTTTCCCAGGAATATGGTAGCAATGTCTCAAGGCATAAGATTCAGACCTGTTTGTCTTCTTAAAAGCTATACTGGAAAACAGATGCAGCTGTTTGGTATATATGCCATTTTGCTGGTAATCTGAATCTATCAGGAGCAAAATGAAATTATGCATAAATTTATTGTTGAAATGATGAGTAGTCACAAGGAGAATACCTACAGTGACTCCATGTTTGTCATAATTTCCCCCCCAAAAAGATAGTTGTAGGCAGTAAGCATGATCCCCTGTTAAACCATTCGGGTTTATTAACAAATCGCTCATATTTTTGTTAGTCACTGAAATTACTTCCTTTGTCCTAGTGTTTATTCTTCCAAGTCATAGGATAATTCCAGGATACAAATTATTTCCAGCAATTCTCACACATTTTAGTGGGATTTGAAAGCTATCAGTTCTTTTCCAGATGTGTAGAGTGAAAATATCTATGCTCTGTATATGCATGTGTATATGGGAGGCTAGAGCTGTATTAGATAGTAATCATTATTGAGCATATTCTATTGAATATAAATCTCTTTTCTGCACTACACTTCCCATTTTGAATAACCCTTCTATCTTTTTCTCAGTATTGCTCATATTTTTTTCCTGCAATTAAGTGAAAAAAGGCAAGCAGCAAGAAAGGCACATTAAGAAAATATAACTAGGCGCATTTTTGCAGGCCTCTGTCTTGTTTTCATGCAGTGGTATATTAAGGAATTGTTTAAATTTTAAGCTACACAAAGATGAAGAATTCAACACAGAGAAAGGACATTTTGGAACCCTTGTGGCAAACACAGTGATGCCTAGAAACAATACTAGTGCTTTCTAGGGACTTGGAGAAAAGAAAATATATTTAACTCATTGTAATAGCAAGCCATGATCCCCTTCTCATTTCCTAGAAAAAATTGCCCAATTTTTCAAAAAATATTATCAGTGACAGAGAGAAGGTATGTAAAAAGTTATCTTTGCTTGATTTTATGATGGATTGATCAAATAACTATTTCTGAAGTAGCAGTATTTTGAAAAAAAATCGGATAAGTATTAAAGCAGCTTAACTGGCTACATGGTGTGTCTGCATTGTGGTTGGTACTTTCTGATGGAGGTTTCCCTCTCTAAAACATTGCTGTGTTAGGGTTTGAGTAAGCTAGAGGAGTTTCTGCCTGGTAGGGTATACTTGATACAAACAGACACTGTGCAAAGCATGCCTTACTGTAGCACTGGCTTGAAATATTCAACCTGTAGTATTCTGGGGAAAATGTCTGGTAACTGTGTCATATTTTCTTTCAAAACACTATTTGTTTTCTATAGACAAAGACCAGCTTTTGTATAGGTAGTTGAAAGTACAAAGAGGTCTCTTGGCAAATCATTAATCTTGCTTATAATTGCTAGTCAGCACTGTAGCTCTTTTCCATAAATTAAAAGAGGAGGGTCAGCCAAACATCTTGTGTTTCCTGAGGCATGGAGCAAGAAGAGCTGATTGTCAGGGGCAAGGACCCCATTTGAAACTTGTATTAATGTGTAATACCATTCAGTAGGGGAGAAAGGAGGAAGACAAAGATAGGGAAAAAAAGAATTAACTTAGTTTGTTTACTTCATTAGAAAGATGAAACACAGGCTTAACTCATCTTTGGCTTCCATTGTTTAAATGGCTTTCCTTTTGCTCATGACTAAATGATGTAGTTGCCCATGTTTCCCTCATGTTTTGTTTCTTGTGAGTGTGTTTACACACGTGTGTCACTTGAAAAGTGAGTGGCCCTGGTCTCACACCCCAGAGTGGACATTCACACCAGGGGCTGGCAGGACAAGGACCATGAGAAGCAATAGTTTAGCCAGATCCAGAGGACATCTTCTATAAACATCACCTCTTCCTCCTTGAGGATGTTCATCTAATTATTATTTTCTCAGGGGCATGGTTGTGTCACCAAGGTGCAGCTTATGGTATGGGATGAAATTGAGGGACCTTCTGAGAAGGGATTCTTCTCATGCCTCCCTGTGTCTGCTATTTTATTTGTTCAGAGGGAGTGTCTGAGTTTTCCCAGTGTGACAGTCTAGACAATGAAGGAGTAGGCTGTCACCCTCCCTGCTCTGGGTTCTGAGGGGCAGGCTGCTTGCTCATGGGATCAGAGCAGGTACAGAGACACTGTTGGGCTCCCTGCACCCTGGTGCCCTACAAAGATCCTGCAGGTGGAGGGCTGGGCTTTTCATGTCCCTCTGTCCTCCCTTTTTGTACTTCTGTAATTTGCTCCTAAATTCTCACAACAGAAGGCTCTTAATTAGCCTTTTCGAAGTCAGACTCTGAGTCCAACTCAGCTGCTCTTGAAGAGCTCTTTAGGTAAGTCAAGTGTGGGGTGTTCTTCTATTCTGTGTTATAACACAGCTTGTCAGCTCAGGGATTTCACACACTGGTATGGCAAACACTTTTCTTTGTGTGTATCTCAGGACTATTACTCTTACAAAGTGCTTTAAATGTATTAAAAAAAAACCCCACACACAAGGCAAAATGCTTGTCTGGGAGAGCTTGCACAGTATTGGTGCTTGTGGATTAAATATGTACAGCAAGCAGCTGTACTGCACTAGCCGCTTTTAGAACTGAGCCATTCATCCTTCTCTGATAAAGGCTGGCATATTACCCACTTCCTTATAAGTTTCTGGATACAGCATAATGATATTGAGGATGTGACCAAGAAAGCATGCAGCTCCAAACAATCACGCTGGTGCTTTCCATGCCAGGCAATGTGGTCTTCTTGACATGAGGTCTTTTCCTTTCCCAACATTTACCTGCCTTGTTTAGATTGAAACCTATTCTGGGAGTTTCCTTATGTTTTATTTTTAAACTGTCTCTCAAATCCCAATGCTTAACTACCATAATAGAAGAATATAAAAACCATCAATTGCTCTCAAATAGTAATGGACATTATACTGAAAGTTGCACGTGCAAATTTATAGTATTACTCAGACTTTTTAATGCATTATACAAAATTGCTCTTTAGCAAAGAAAGGCAAAAAGTACTGCTGCCTTCTGGGCAGTAGCACTATGACATTCCTGTACAGTAGATTTTCCCAACCTCCCAACTCTGTTTAAATGCCTGTGCAAAGATGCATTCCCTATGGGGACTGCAAAACAGTATCACAAAATGCCTAAAAGCATGGGAGGCCACACTTTGTATAGGAGCAGAAATGCTAATCATCTTGTCCCCTTGATAACCTCTCAAGGGCCACTAAAATGGCAATCCTCTATCTCCAGTTTGAAAACTGCTGCTCTCCAGGCGAGGGATTAACTCAAGCTTCCTGGTACACAAAGTAAAGGTACTATTCATATTGACTTCTTAGGCAGTACAGAAACCTGACTGCATGAAGGTAAGTGTAAAGACAGTGTTTGTGGGCAGAGGAGTTCTAAATGAGATAATTAGAAACATAAAATGCAGAAAAACATGAACATGGAATGGAGGAGAATCAGAGCTTGGAAAACAGTATTTGCATACAGCTCAGATCACTGGTATTTTTCCTGTTTATGTGGTTCATAAATTCTCTTTCCTGTTTTATACCATTTAGTTCTTTGGTTACTTTTCTGTTTGAATTTCAGTTTGAAGTATGTGAAGAAGGAGCAGATGGTTATACAGTCAGAATTGGTGGCAGAGAGGTAGAAAATGATTTTATAATATGAACAAACCAGGTTCTAGCTGTTTGATCTCAGCAATTTTTTCCTAGATTGGAGAGCCATCTATTAAATTTCTGTCTCCCATATGGGCACTCATAGGCTGAGATCAAGTCACCTCTAAACCATCTCTTTGATGAGTTAAATAAATTGATCATCTTGCATCTCACACTGTGAAACAAATGCTTTGATCCTTTCATCACTCTTGCTTTTTCCCCTGCAACTGCTCTAGTTTTTCCAGGTCCTTACTGTGAAAGCGAGAACTTGGACCTCACAGTTCCTGTACTGCAAGCACTAGAGCCAAGGTGTTGTACTTACTCATCCCGTATCCCCCTTTCATCACATCATAGCCTCTTGAAGCAGTGCTACTCTAAGAACTCGTGTTCATCTTCTCATTTAGCCTGACCTCAAGACATTGTCAGAGGCACAGCTCAGGGTTGAGCTCACCACCTAGAAAAATGCTATTTCTTATTCCTAGATGAAAGCCTGTATGCTTTTAAACAGCTCATTATTTGGATATGTTGATGCATGAGAGGGCACACTGACGTCAACTTTTAAATCAGTGTGATCTGGAGCTCTAGTGAGAATAAATAGTTTTTCTATTTGCATTGAAAATAGCATGATTGTAAAATGAATGATTGTATACCTGGAAAAAAAGAAAAAGACTTCAAGATGCAGGTGAAATGGGAGAAGGATCATGCATAGGATTGGTTTGGTTTTGTGTGGGGTTTTTTAAACCAATCCAGTAATTCTATTGGTCTAATTTGACATGTTAGTTTCAAAATTCAGAATTTAGGCATTATTTATGATGGTTATTTTACATTCCCATGTTTATATAAAAGACCTCATGTAACTGAGTATAGAGAGGGGGAAAGAAAACCCTTTGATCCTTCAGTGAAATGTTTTTATGTAAGTAGCCTTCTCGTGGTGAGCTCTGGAAGTCTGGACAGATCTTCGTCCATCTGTTTTTACAACTTTCTGTGATCACTGTCCAGCAAATGCTGTTTAATCTACAGAGAATAAACACTTCCAGAGTTGACAATCTGCTTCCCAGGTGCTGAGGGGGAGGGTCACGCAGCCAGGCCATTTGCTGAAATGTAGGAGAACAGTCTTCTAGAGAAAACAAATATCCATGGAGACTTTAGGGAAGAATCTCTTTCATTTTCCTTTCCTTTTAGAAACCAGAGACTCTTTTGGAAAGAAATATAAAGGTACTTGTAACTTGTCTTGTTCTGGACGGGTTAGTGCACAAGAAGGAAGAGATGCCAGGATCTTTAGAATGAGTAGCTCTTTTTTAAAGATTAAAGGGGTACGAAGGAAACATGTAATGCTTGTGCAGAAGGCTAATGAAACAAATTCCCATAATTCTGTTTCCATTTGGAGCACTGTTGATTGCTGGAAGAGGGATTGGTGGTCCAGAACTGCAGCGTGGAAACAAGCCGTGTGTCTGGATCATGTCATGGCAAGGAGGTTTAGTAGCTCTGAGGTGCTGCCCTCATTCTTGCTGGAGCTTAACATCCCCTCCAAAACATTGTGCAGCAGGCAGACAACCAGCCCTCATTGCTGTTCATCCTGAGGACTCTGCCTGTCCAGGCTACATTCAGATCAGAAATTTTGTGCTGTTTTTCTCACCCCAAGATAACATTGCAGGGTTTAGGCTCCCTGGTGCAGGATATAAGTATTGTACATGTGTTTTCATGTTATGGCAACAAAAAGACATATGCCACTGTTGGTGGTGCTGCTCTAACTACAGCATTGCTAGCTTCTTTTTATCTTGCTCTCAGCTTTGTGTGCCTTTGTGAATGCTTGTATTTCTATTCACAGGATATTCCTTCATGGAAATCCAAAGGGCATTACAGAACTTCCTGTGCTGTAAAATCTTGCTTCAAGTACTCTGCACTTCTGAAATACCCAGGGTATTCAGGGTATTTCCTTATCTTTCTTACGAGTTCTTCCCTCTGAAGTGTACAAGACCCTGTATTCCTGGATAGTTTATTCCCCAAAATGCTCAGGGTACCTCAGCTGCAGGCCTCTTTTGTGATTTTTTTTTTTTTTCGGTGTCTCTCTCTCTCTTGTAGGTGGTTAGTCAGAGAGATAATATGTGTATGAACCTAATTTGGGGGCCTAACTAACTTTCCTGGCATCCTTCCATCAGGTGCATCACCTGTGTGTGGCAGGGTTTCAGAAGGGGGAATGGGAGAGGGAATGAAGCAACTTGGCTTTTTGACTACTTCTTCATGAGCTGTTTGGAAGGGGTGTGACAGGGCTTTACTCTTGATCAGTCCCCAAGTACATAAAAATAAATCTTGTCCAAACACATGCCTTCCTCTAACTGCAGTGGTTTTAAAAGCAAGTTGCCCTCTGAGCTGGGATTCCTTCTGTGTTTTCTCATCCCAAATTTAAGGCTTGGTGGTTTTAAAATGTAAGTAAATGTTTCCCATCTTTGCCTCTAATCCATTAATATCACATATCATCTAAACTGCTGAAATTAATAAGTGTAGTGAAGAAACCACATACACACCCCAACTGGCCTTCTTGTGTGGCTGGACTAGGCTGACAGCACTGCCTGCCAGCTGTATCCATCACTGCCAAATGCGAGTTTACTGGATGTGCAGCAGTAGGTTCATGAAGTATTTTGCCACTACAGGTCAAGAAATTGAATATGAATATTGGCAGGATCACATTGAAAGAGTGTTATTTAATAGAGCTGTTCCTTCTTAGAAAATGTTTTTTTAAATGGATGGTGGAACTAGTTCAGGACTGAAAGGTCTTCTGTCTAACTGAAAGGCTTTATAAACTAACGGCAGCCAACACAAGGTGTAAAGGCTGGGGAAACTCCATGCCCTGAATGTGGCTGAATCAAGTTCAGGGTCGGCACACTTCTATTCTGAACAAGAAAAGTCACACCCATTCCTTGCCACCGGAGAACACCAAACAAATGAGGTTATTGCAATTTTGTTTGCTAATCAAGGTGGGACCTTTTTGTTTGCCAAGACTTAGGCTACTTCAAACAGTGTCAACTGTTTCCATCTTGCTAATTATCTGTAGTAAAGAAGGCCAGTGAAAATTTAAGAATAATTTCTGCTCTCACTTTGTTACCCGTAAGTATTTTTCTAGCCTGTCATGATTTTCTGTTAATCTATTCACCACTATGAAGTTTAAAAACAGTAATGAAGAAAAATAATTTGTGGATTACATCATTTCAGAACAGACCTCTGAGGTTTAACTGCAAGGCCAAAGTCACAAGGCACTGGTTTTGACACAAGGTGCTTTATCATCTGCAGGGCTTAAGTTTGGTGGTTCTTTGAAAGCTGCGAGATGCCTGCTGAGAACTGGTTTATGTCAGGTTGACCTTACCAGCAAGAGACACAGTGAGCAAAGATCTTAAGGAAGGGCGTGGATGACATGTTTATTTATTTACCTATCTGTCACTGATGGTACTTTGAGACATAACAGCCTTGAAGAGCCTCATTAGGTTCATGTAAAGAAAAAAATAGGAGAAAAATACTTTGTCTTGTCAGTACGTATTAGATTTACTATCTAAATATGTACTTTTGTGTGTATATATGTACACACAGAGCTCTAAAAGAGAGAGAACTATTTAACCATTATTTTACTAGATAATTTAAAGTGGCAAAATACTTGCTAGAATTCAGGGCTCTGGCACGGGATTGTTGTCTCCAAAGTACTCTAAAGCATGGCACATAGTACTGATTATAAAAACAATATCTGCACCTGCTACTTCAGATTTTGGTCCTTCATTCTGGGCTGCCAGGGCATGGATGATACAGTAGATAGTACTAATCTCCAAGATTAAGAGGCAAAAAATTCAGGAGAGTGTGGATGCTCTTCCACGCTCTGTTGGTGCTTTACGGTGTGACACTGATCAAGTCATTTCCTCTCACCATCTTTGTACTCCCTCTAGCTTTTTCCCTTTTGATACCTGTGGTTCTTGGACACTTTCTTACTTCCTGTCTGTGCAGAACATAGCACAGAGCAGCCCTGTTCTCGTCACTGTAGCATAAATATTAGAGAAAAGAAGGAGGGAAGCATTTTTCTCAGGTTGTTGTTCAGTGTTTCCATTGCACTCTAGGGAATACTGTGGCCAGGTTGACATGAAATTTCGAAATGGATAGTAGGAAAAAGGGCTTTTCTCAAAGTGATCCCCCTGCTCCCTCAGGATGGTGTGGATCCTGTTGTTGGGAAACTGGATGTTTGCTTCCTGTGTGTGATGGAGCTGGTGGCTCTGCTGGTAATACACCTGCGTAAGTGGTTTTTGCTGGATCGCAGCCTGAACAAATTGTGAATTCCTTATCCTCTCGTATCTACATTACTGCATGCTTCAGAGCTGTAGCGAGGCATTTTAGTGTCCAGGGTAACACCTTGTACTTGGCAGCTCTCCTGCTCTCCCCACGTGGTCTCCCGAGTGTCAGCACCTGGGCTGGGGGAGGCTCAGGAAGCGAGTCCCAGCCGCAAGGCAAGCGGCTGCAGCCCACCTGCGTGGCTGCCTGGCTCCCGGCCCCGCTGCCATCACCGCGGCACTGTTCTCCCTTCCATCTTCATTTGGAGATAATGCTTAGGGAGGGCACTGCTTCTGCCCTTTACAAGAGACTACTCTTGCTCCCTATGTAAAAAGGTTTGGGCAGGGGCCAGAGGCAGGCTGCTGAGTTATTCCCACCATCCAGATGGGATGCTTCTTCTGTCGCTGGCCCTATCTTCTCCCTGAAGGTTTCCCTGCCCTTCCCCAAGTTATGCATCTGTCGGCATTAAAAACTCCCAATCTGCCTGTATAAAGTCTCTACTTCTGAAGTTTACATGGCATTATCTTATTTATTTAGGCTGGTCCCAAATCCACCGTTACAGTTGATCCATTTATGCAGCAGCCCCGTAACTCCTATAGTTTTGACAGTAAACCCTTGTAGGTATGTCTACCTCCAGGAAAGCCTTTGAGATGATTTAAATGTAATTAAAAAGTGAAGACCAGATGTTTCTTCCTAGATTATGTTTTCAAGATCACAACAGTCCTCTAAAAGGGAAGAGAGAAAAGGGAAACAAGAGAAAACCTCTACTGCTCTGCTTTAGCAAGGGAATTTCCTGAAGTATATACAAGAAAAATCTGGTTTTTGTTAATTCTTTTTTTTTTTTTTTTTTTCATTCCACACTGAAGTCTGTAAGCAGCTTGAAATGGTAATAAAACAAAGTGGACTTTCCATTCCATTGTGCAAAGCCAGCAGATTTGTTTTTCCCCAGTGCACCTGCTTTGTTGCTCAGCCTTTCCAGAGGGGAAAAAAAAGGGCTGACTTTTTTTTCTGGAATAGCGCTTTACTAGTATTTTTTTCCTGTAATTTGCCACAATAAAAATGTTTTCTTGGATATACTATTGAAAATCCTTCATTCCATTCTGTGAAGGCAAATAAAGATGTGGAGGAGTTGGGGGAGAAAATCCACATTCGTCAAAAGCGAAAGAGAATGTTTGAATAGGTGCAAATCTTTATAGTAAAACTGCCAGGAAACACGCAACATTAATATAATTATGGCGTTGAGCTGGCAAATTAGAGAACATATACTCCTGCCATCTTTAAACAAGACACTTCTTATACAGACAGAATGATTATTTGAGAGGTTGTGATTTCTTCTAAGTATTTAATTTTACTCCGTGGTCTGTGTATTATGTTGTCTTTGTACTGCCCTTGACAAGAAAAAGTCCTGTCAAAAAAAGAACATTTTTTTCCCAGGAGAGTATGATGATGCTTTTTGTCTTGTAGACAGCAAATATGTGGGTAAATTTATGGGTATTTGTTTACTATCTTTGTAAAAGGTTAGATACAGGTATGTTTATTTAACTTACCAATTTAAGCTTACTTATAAAATTCAAGTACTAGTAAATGGCCTACGAACCTCTTCAGGACATACTGAATCTACTTTACATCCAGAGAATATGTTTTTCCTTGTTCTAGGCAGCATACACATTTGCCATGACTGTGGAAGAAGGAGATCTTGTTTAATGGTCACTAGGACTACATTGCTTTAAGTTCTGTTCAAAGTGAGACCTTTTTGTTTTTCTCAAGGTTTTGGCACTTTTCAGGATATGTTCATTGTAAAAATTATGTCCTCATTAATACAACCAAATTTGATCATTCAATTTTTTTAATGAAAACAAATGAATAACCATTTCAGTTTCACACTACCAGAAGAATATAAATACTTGGGTAATTTTTATACAAAAGTAGCACTAGTACTCCCACAGAAATCATGAAGGAGTTTTTAGGTGTTTTCCTAAATTGATGCTCCCAAGCATTTATCATTTCTGTCCGGACCCGGGGACAGCAGTGGGCAGTCAACCTTCCTATCCTTAACTAGACTCAGTGAAGACTGAGAGGTGTTACTGTAGGTTACCTTCTTGGGCATTGCTGCTAAGGACGATGCTGGAGTGACACAAGGGGACCAAAATGATGTCTGACTCCTCATTCACTTGCTTTATCTTTAGATCAGCATAATCTGGGTATATTATTTAACAGAGAGCAAAGTGGGTTTGTGGTTTCCAGCGGGGCAGTTTGCTGAGCTAAGCAGAGAACTGTAGGTTTTTACCCAAGTCCAGCATTCAGGTTGTCTACTGTAGGTTGCTCCTACAGTAAGGAGCAGTATGGACTAATGGGAGCACATCTGGGGAGACAAAATAGTGCTGCAGAGCTGACATCCACACTGTGCATTTCATTGGGGTTTCATCTCACACAAGTTCTCGTCAGGCCCTGGAGGCAGCCGGCTTGGTTGTGGTGGAAATACATCGAGAGGAGTCCTGAACTGAACTTCTGGGTAAATTTAATCTAAAAGTACCTGAGTTCCCTGTGCTCCACAACCTCTCTGTGATATGAACCGGCACAAGTCAAGTGGGAATAATTAGGAAATTTGCATAAAAACACATTCCTGATTCACACTGAAATGCAAAGGTAGATGCAACCTCAGTGAGCTTCGTGCCTGTTTATATTCAAGCTGCTTTGCACCTCTTGGAAAATGTGAAGGAAACAAGTGAGAGCAGATTAGGCTATGGGAAAAATTGTAGACTGGCTAAGTGGGAATCAAGGCTAGTAATTGCCTTAATTTATGTTGTAAATAACTTCATGCAGCCATTATTGGAAAAAGAGCCTAACAGAGCAAGTAGATTGCTTTATAAGTTAGAAGGATATACTGGATTGTCTTTTGCCCGTATCTGTTCGTAACAGTGCAGACTCTGATTTTTAGTTACAAGTTTAGTCCCTTAAGCCTTTGTAACAAAATTCCTCCTCAGTATAGAATATTGCAACATGTACTGTCAAGAATAAAAGTTATCTAAAACATGGAGAAGAAAAAATGCAATGCCTGCTATCATGTTTCTTCAAATAGAGTCTGTGCTGAGGAGCCACAGAGTTCAGAAGCATATCGTGGTACAGCCTGAGCTAAGGCACTGAGTGCTCACATTGAAGAGGACTGGAAGTTCAGGTACTCAGGCATGCAGGGGCTTTAATATACTTTTACCAGAGGATTGCTGTAAGCGTTTTGTACCTTAGATTTTAAGGATTTGCGGAGTTTTGTAAAGATGGGTATGTCCAGGTACTCAAAGGCTAGATCATGGAGTGTCATGATGTAACCCATGCAGTGGTAGAGAAGTAGGTAGAGTTAAGATGCCATTTTCCTCTGGCCTCTTTTCTTAAGTAGACTAAGTTCTTTTGCAAATTGTAGCTATTTATAAAAGATTTTCATCAGAACTGTCTCTCCTTAGATTTTTATCATGGCAGTCCCCTGGCTCCTAAAAACTGTGCTCTAATCAACCTCATTGACACCTCTATAATTAAATGGAGAGACAGGAGGCTGAAGAAGTGGAAAAGAGATGATAAAATAAAAAGGAAGCCTTCAAAACTGTGCTCAGAAGTCTCTGGAGCCACTCCTGACAGAATATTGGCAATTCCTGAATTTTCAGGATTTAAAAACGAGGAAAGAAAAAAAAAAGACTGGATTTTTTTTTTTTTTTAATAATGTTTGGCTGTTACATCTCTTCTTCCCCTGGTATTTTATATCAGTGCTGTAGATTACTGTAGTGGAGAATATTTCTGTAGACCTCCATGTCATCTGGAGCTTCACAGTCCTATCTTTGAATGTAAAATATTTTGAAATGCGCAAAACCAATCTGAACCTTCTTCCTCTCAACTCTGGTAGTTTCTGCTCTACCTCCTTATCTCTCTCAGCTTGTTCCTTCCTCTGCAGCCTCTTTGAATGCCAGATGCTAAAATACCTGCTGAACAAATTTTGATTATGGTTTGGAAAAAGAAATGTTTTGCGAAGAGTTGAGGGAGGGGCAAAGGGGTGCCCTTTGTTAAATTTCTATATGTTTTGAGAAATAACCAGTCCCAGATGCTTAATGAAAAAAAGCTGAGAGCTTCCAAATATCCTCAGAGCACTGGTTTCACTGTACATGGCAGTGCTGGTGTGTGTGTGAATTTTCAGTCCTCTAGATGTCTTAAGCCAGCAGCAAGAAACCTGAAAGAAATCAGAGTTGTAAGATCCCTATCTGCCTTAGCAGTAATACCTTATTTATTTGTAGTAAATCCCTCAGAGGGAGGCTCTGGCATCCTCTTTGTACAGAACATGTTGGGGGGAAAGGGACAAAGGGTGTCATGGGAGGGCTGGTGGGTGCAGATCCTCCCCTCTGGTGCTACTGATGAAGCCCATGGTGTTGCTGTGGCTTCTTGTCTCTTGCTTCCCCTGGGGCTGGGGCAGCTGTACCTCCTTTTCCTACATTGCTGTGCAGGAGTCGTGTCTCCAGTGGACCTGCCCATAGGCCAGCAGCTCTGCTTCATGACAGCTTCAAAATACTTCACTGGTACCATGTGGAAAAACAGGATTGTGCCTGACTTTCTGGCCTGATTTGTTTTTTGATTTTTTTTTTTCTTTTTTTTTCTTGCTGCAAATTGGAGAAGTCTTTAGCAGCTCTCCTATGAGAGCTTACCAGAAAAGGGCACAGGTGCATGGATATGGAAGATGCTGCAGAGACAGCCTGGCTTCCCCACTCTTCTCCTGAGGGATTTTTAGGTGCAACTCCAGCCATTTTTAACTGTGTAGCCACATAGCCTATCATCCTGGGATGGGATGCTGACTTGAGCTTGCCCAGGTTGGGCCATGTTTGTCCCTCTCACCAAAAGCCTGCTGAAACTTTGTTTGCATGGATATATAGACACTATCTTCCTATCATTATGTGAAAGTTGATAGACGTATTTAGGACAAGAGAATTTTTTCTCTAATTTTAAAAGCAGGATTTTAATAGTCTGTGCTACAGGTTGACTTTTGTCACTTCCTGATTTTTCCCAGTATCCTTTCCAACCTTCAGCATCCTGGTTACTGCAAGTCTTGGGACAGGGTTGTGCAATTTTTCTATATTTTATTTGAATACTCTGAGCAGGAACATGTGTTGGTGATTATCTCAGCAGGTCTAGTTTTAACTCAGCACGTGCAGTGCCCTGACCTCTGTGAGTCCCATAAATAGTGACCATCCTAAGTGGCAAACCCCTTGCTTACACCCAAGTAGTATTCTCTGAGTACCAAAACACTGGAAAAGGTACAGATCTAAACAAAAAGTGCATGCACATGTCTTCTCCTTTATGTTTTAGGAAAAGGCCAGAACCTGCAGACTTTCTGTTGTCTCTGCCATGTGTAGTCTTGAACAACACCTGAAAATGGCTTTCTGCTTCCTGTCTCCATTCTACCACAACTTTTTAACCTCTGTTCTTCCTCTTGATCTCTAAACTTTCAGTACTCACTTTTGTGAACTTGTGCCCTGGAGATGAGATACAGTCCCACAGAGCTGGTCACGCTCGACCGTGTATCTCAAGATGGCTGGTTTGAGCCCTGCCTTGTGTTAAACTTAATCAAGGCAGTCAGGAGGTAATTTTCAATCATTTACTCTGTTTTTACGGTCATCTCTGCCCATGTTATGTGTGCTGCTCTCAGCCTTATTCCCCAATGTCTCTGTGCCCATTGTGGACCCAAGACTTTGCCTCCCAGAGCTGTGTACTAATTAGCAGATTTTTTTTTTCTGGTGAGACCCATGTAGTGTTGTTTCAGGCTCAGCTGGTGGGAAGGTTGGTGATTGCCATCCTGAGAGCTCTAAAGGAGGTTTGTAAAATGAGCATGACCTAATGAACGTACAGCTCTTCTGCAGCCCATGGTCAGATTTTCAGTGTGCTAAAAAACAAAACATTTGTTGTTTATCTTCATCTGCTGTGTTCATTACCTGTGTAATATTGATCACAAAGCATTTCACAGAGCTTTCAGAGAAATAAATTTTGCCAGAACAATGACTCAAAGCTTTAGTCTGCTAAGAAACTTTAATGAGTGGATATTTGTTTACTGTGTTAAATTATTATTCGGTAATGGAAGAAAATAGGAAATGACTCAGGCTGTAATAAAAGTATTTTTTTTCCCCCAATCACAGCAAATGCATTGAATAGAAGTTTGTGGTTTATAGTAAATAAATAATGAAAGATGCTATTCCAAACAGACCTGCTTTATTTAATGTTGTTTTCAAAATGTCAGTGGATATGCATTAATAGGTAGAAGTAAATGCAGAGACCTTACAGAGGTGAAACACAGACAAGCTTTGATAATCTCAAATTTTGTTTCTGATTTTTTTTCTTCCTATGCTTTGCAATTTTCCCCTTTCAGAGTTCTTATCCATTCTCCTTGTTTATGAGGGGATTTTTTTGTTGTTGTTGTTTGATTCTCTTGTGTTTGCCTGGAAAACATTACCGGTAAGCAGAAACTAATTGTCTGCACTGTACAGCTCTCCTGGGACTTTGAGCTCTGTGAGGTTCACTTGGTTATATTGCTGGGTTTCTTTTCATTTTCAGAAAATTTGACTGTGATTGCAAAGGATTTGTGTAGTAGCCATAATGCATTTTATATGACAACGAGAATACTAAGGTCTCAAAGCAATGGAAAAGACTAAACGGTTGCAAAGAACAATGAGTGGCTATTTTCTGAGGTGAAAGATATGAGTGTTATGATGAATAGCGTATGTTGATGTATTAGCAATTATCTCTGGCTTCAGTATAACTGAAGATAATCAGCCTGCTTGATTTATTTTGCAGTGTGTTGTGTGAACAAATTATCTTTATCCTGATTGTATATATTAGATATCTATGGTGTCACCCGACTAGTTGCTGTATTCTTTGTTGACCTATGTCAAGTAAATTTATTTTTCATGAAGAAATTCTATTTATCATAACCCCAAACATTCTAATTCTTAGGTGCACTCCTAAAGTCCTTCCAAGTGCAATTTTCTGAATGCAGGGTCAATGAAACTTCAATTTATGTCAGTTGTTTATCAGTTTTCAATATTTTTACCTTCTTCCTTCTGGATTTAAAAACTTGTACATCTCTCTTATTTTTGTGTAGAACCTTTCATCATGGGTCTCACTGGACCACTTAACCTCACTTTGCTTTGGCACCTACAATAGTAGATAAATATGATGGTGAAAAAGGCAAGGTCTTTTTTGACCTTACCCCCAAAAGAAGAAAATAAAAGAGCTGCAGAAGTTTAATGGTGAAAGAATCTCTTTTCTTCAGAACAGTTAATAATTCAGAGCTCAGGGAACTTAGGTTTTGGTGGCTTGGCCTCAGTCCTGAGTCAGTCTGATTTGCAGCAGGGGCTCTAGGGAGGGTCTCTTGTGGCTCTGAGGAGGGTCTCTTACATGCCAGGAGATTGTCCCTCCATCAAATTATTGTCTGTCTTGAAAGAAGACGTTCTCATTCTTTCCCACCCAGACCTTTCTCATCTTGTATGAATAATTGAATAATCATTGGGGCAGGGCAAGAGAATAAAGCTATAGCCTGCTAGGTATCAGGGATGTAGGGCCTTGAATCCAAGGCTCTCACATCCTGCTGGGGAAGCCTGGAATCCCTGTGGGGCACCATGCTGTCAGGTTGTGTGCAGCACTTTAATGTTCTTTTCTGATTTGGGCAAAGGAAGGATAATCCACCAGCTATTCTTCCTGACCTGCATTCTCCTCACTCCCTCAAAGAGACAATGCTGTGTGGCCATCTCCGTATAGGTTTTCCTACTAATATTCTGTGTGTGTGCTGTAAGACATACTACTTCATCCATGGAGACACCCTGTTGCTCTCCCAGCTCTCAGGTTTCCTTCTTTTGTACAAAGAAAAAATACTGTTTTCCCCTGGCAAACAATGCTTGTAGTTTATCAGTAGCTTTGATTGTCTAAGACTTGTGCAAAAGCCTACCATCAAGCCCATTTTGTTTACAACTAAACCTAAGTTCATGTGTTGGTCAGGGACTCTGAGGTTTTGGGTTTTTTCCTTTTTTTGTACTAACTTAGTGATAATGACAGTAATAGTAATAATGAGAATCATTATTACTGATCTGTGCCGTCTGCACTGAAATTCACTTACCCAGTGTAGAATGCAGATATGGAGGTTTCAACACTAAAAAGCAGAAATGCTAGAAAGGGAAATCCATGTTCCCATAATGAAAGACAGGTGTCAGAGGCCCAGTGCAAACTTCTTACTACTCACCTTGCAACATGAGTTGTGGACCTTCTGGGTTAACTGGTAGCTTCGCTAAAGGTAATGGCAAAACTCCCCTGGGTTTTGTTGCTATTTTCAGAAACACTATCTTCTGCACTAGCTTGTGTCATTGATCCTGACCGTAACATGGACACCATGGAGACTTTGTTTGTGTTAGAGTCGTAATGGATCAGGCCCATGACTCTACTAGATCCTGAACAAATCAAAAGAGAGAGCAGTCCTTGCCCTATGAGTGGAAGAGATTCAGGTGGAAGACAGCAGGTGATGAAAGATGCAGGATAATACTCATAGTGCATTAGAAGGTGGCCATGTACCTGGATGTTGTGGCATCTCTGTATATAAAGAGAGATAGGGTTGCACAAGTCTGAGGCCATGCAAGGTTTAGGCAGGATTTTTTTTTTCCGCTACCACTTGAGGAAATGTTCTGCCTGGAGGTCATTGCATTCTAAGAAATGAAGCTACTGGAATAATTTAGTAGGAAGAGAAAATCCTGGATTTTAGGCTTTGTTAACTAGTGCTTTCACATGGCTGTGGCAAATTACTCAGCACGAAGGCACAAAAGGAAAATGTCAGTAGTTTGATGCTTGTTTACACAGCATGTCTCTGCCAACTCTATTCCTTCCTATACATCCATTAATAAATAAGTGCCCCTCAAAGCTGAGGACATTATAGAGATCAAACCTGTAAGACAAAACCTGCTGATGTCAGCCCATTTTGATTCCACTGTACCTTCTCTTTCCTGTAGCTGGCAAGGGCAGTTACAACCCAAAAAACCCAAGAAAGTAAAGGGGGCTGTAAGAGAGGCACTGTGAGATCATACCTACTGCCACACTCTAGCTTGGACTTGCGCCTAAGATGGCATTATTAAGTATGGCAAGATTCAGGCTCCAGCTGGAGGTGGGTCTGAGTGTGGGTGGCTCAGGCTGCCCTACAGCACTTCCCTGAGCCCAGCCTAGCCTGGTCCTCCTGTTTTCACATCAGGACAACCTCACTCTACTCATTTGTTCTTACATTACGGAAAGGGCTATTTATTACCACCAGCTCAGGAAATGACCTAATGTGGCCTTGTAAGGCAGAATTAATTTGCAATGACTCCAGCTGAAAGTTGGCCATCTTTTAACTTAATAACTGCAGAACTGTCAGCTTCCTTTGAAGTTAATAGCAGTTGTGATGTTGAAATAGGAATTTTCATACAGGAAAGCAAACTTGAATTGCAGTATGTAGTGTTTTCCTCAGTGGAATAAAGGGTGAGGGAGAGGAGTGTTCAGCTGTAAAACAAAAAGCATTCCTTTTGCGTTTAAAGAGAACTCTTACTATGCTGTGTCTTTTGAATAAAAATTTAGCAATGATGTTTTGCAGTGAATGTTCAAGCTGGAAATATTTAAAATGTGAGTGACTCTTGTAAGTTGTGTGGTTTTTCACCACAGAGACCACACACTGCAAATAAATGCAAACCTACTTTTGCTTTACTGCGTTTCACCCTGGGATGCAATTTCTGCAAAGGTGTATGAACCCCTGTTTTAATTAGTTTTTCCTTAATGATCAGAGGAGCAGCTCAGCTGTAGGATGAATAAAGGATTTATTACTCTAAATGCAGAGGTTTCTGATCATTATTTTTCATCTCTAAGTTATTTAAACTTTAATAAATTGGTCATTTTGGGTTATCAACAAGCAGATCATGTATACACATGTGAATGTGCAAAATGTAGCTGTTTCTAATTTAAACTAGAGTTTATTACTGCCACTGGATCTGCTTCATTGCTGCTAATGAGATTTTTGGGGTCCTCATAATGTAACAGCATAAATAACCTTTTGTTAAAAAAGGCCACCCAAAGTATGTGAAGTGGTGGATACTATTCACATTATTGGTTTGCTGCATTTAGTTCTCACAAAGGGACTGGATGATAGCGTTTCAAAATGGAGAACACTCCCTCCCCAGTGCATGTAAGAATGTGATTAAAACCCTCCTACTCCTACGATACTGGCTTTAATCATAATCCCACTTGTTAATAGCCAAAATGTATTAACATCTGATAGTTGTTAGACGCCGTGAAGGGTGTCAGGGGTTTCCGTTCAGCTCATGTTGGACAGGTGTCCAGGGAAGACCTCCACCATAGTGAGCATAAACACACCTGCTCCTGAGCAAGCCTGAGGATGAAAACCCAGGAAAATGGAGTTCCCCTGTTTTAACTGCACAGGAAGGTTTCCTTCAACTGGTATTATCAAAGCAGCCTCAAAGCATGAAGAGCTAAAATGCAATTAAGCAAAAGCAAAGTATTTCAAGTATTAGGCGAGGTTTCATGGGTGCATGACTGCATGGACATGTATCTATCCATCTCGTAAGTAGCACAGGTGAATAATGTGTTTGTACTTATGGCAGGATTAACTTTATATTAATCCATCTCTCACAGGTCATTTTCTGCCATTCCAAGTCCCTGAGCAACCTTAAACAAGTGCCATTTTACTTCCGTCAAGTAGTCAAAGACATTTTTCTTTCCCTTACTCAGACAAAGAATTCTTTATTAAAAAATGACTCCAAACCCCTCTCTGTATTGATTTTAATCCCAGCCCCCTGAGTAGTGATCAGAACACATTTATACTCAGTAGCCCAAAATTATCAGCCCAAGGCTCTGACTCATCAGCAATTTTCTTACGCGTGGTTTTTTAAGAAATGTCATAGATCTGGGATCAAAATGGATGAGGGTGTGTGATAAATCATGGGTACAAATCAGCCTGGCTCCATTGAAGCAACTGGAGTTTGCAGTTTTACACCAGTCCTCTGTTAGGCACACAAAGGCCCTAATTGTTGGGAACCTCAGTTTTGTGTGGTAACCTAGTTTTTTGTAGCATTCAGAAGACATATGCAAATGTCAAGATTTCTTCAAGGCATTGTGTTGCTAATCTCATTTCTCAAGATAACAATTTAGCATGTATTCACAAATAGTTAATATAAATATCTGAGCATACATTCCCTTTTATTGTACTTTGATGGAGAGGATCTCAAAATATTTACTGTTCATGTCAATCTGTGGGAGTGGAAAGAGTTAATTTGAACATTTTCGTCACATTCCAGTTCAAGAAATTCATTGTAATCTCTTTTCTGTTTTCCTTAGGTAAAGTGTCAGTCACTTCTTATCCAAACTTGCTATTTGATGTTGCTGGGCGCTGTAAATCAGCCAGCTCATTTTCCCTCCAAGGTGGTTCTGTTTCAGCCATAAGTGGAAAAGACAAATGATTCTAATCTAGTTTTATAAAAAACAGAACCTGTGGGTGGAAAAAAAAGGGTTCTCTAGATAAGTATCTCCTTATAGTTAACTTGATTAGTTTTGTTTTTCTAACTCTTGTTGCGAGTCCTTGGAACTATTATTCATATCAAATATGGTAAAAATATATTTGTGTTGTAAATACAAGCCATATAACAGGGACTTACTTTTTAATGCTAGCTCATGCTCTTTACAGTTATAGTTTACTGTTTTAGATGCTTATCTACTCTCTACTTCATTCGCATTGTTGTTTATAACTCTACCCCTTCCCCATTTCATTGCAAATAATCTCATCCAAAAGTGTAAACAACTTTAGCAGTTTAAAATAAACAAAAAACCCAAAAGCCTTTAGAAGGCAGGGGAAAAAAAAAAAAAAAGGCAGGTATAGATTTACACTTTCTAATGTTTTTGATATTCTGGCATACATTATCAGAGATGTTTCACCTTTTCTTTGGCTTCAATCTCCTCTTTCCTGTGCAAACTTCAAACGATACATTTTTCATCACATTGCATAAATTTGCGAGTGCGACAAGGCGAACAGAAAAGTTTGCCTTTATTAATTAGCTGTGGAAATACTTCAAATAAGGCACTATTATGTAATTTAAAGCAAGAAGAAAAAATATTGGAATGTCAACCTTTGTGCCTTGTTCCAAATAGCAGTCTTCTCGAAGTCTGCAGGAGCAAAACAGCAGTGGTGTTGTGATAGCTCATGGGTGCCTTGGTGGGGAGAGTTGATTTGGTTTGGGGACAGGGTTACAGTGGGGCAACAAAGTTCCATGTATTAGGACCCCTTTTTCCCAGGGCTGTTACTCTGGGCTCTTCAGGACGATGGGAAGCTCAGCACTGTTTTCAGCTGAGTTAAGACACTGGCTCAGGTTTGGCATGTGTCTGTCTGTTCTTATCTTTCAGAAGATTTTTCCCACCTGCTGATTAGTTCAGGAAGAAACATCAAACTTATTGATCCTCATGAGATTTAAATGTGTGAGTTTGAGAATGGTAGCATTATTTGTGTATTTTGGGAACTGGTAATTGAACTTTCCATTCTGGTCAAATCACAGAGTTCATATCAAGCTCTGTTATGGTCTTCATGGAAGGAAGAGAGGAACCAAATTCCAAAATATACTGATTATTGTTTTAGCAGCCTGTGGTGTAGTGCCAGTTACGGGAATATAGGAATATGAAAAACTTTCCCTTCCCACATTAAGCAGATGTGGAAGATCCAAACGTACCTGCCGGCTCCTTTCTTGGGCTGAACAAATCCCCATTAGGAGCACGTGAACGAGAGACTTGTTTCTCTGTAAGCAGAACTTTGAAATGTTCCTTCTTTATCCCCATTAAAGCATAATTTGATTTTGCCCTTCCATTAAGTAATCTGCCAGATGAGGATTCAAAGCCCTGTGATTCCCATTTATCAAGTCAAATTAAATGTTTCTGACCAGGTTCATCAACTAGGTATGTTTTAATCAAATTTAATGACATTTTCAATGAAATAGTAAGTGCACTGAGCATTTTTCTTTTTGGATGTGTGGGGATAGAAGAGGCATTTGCTTCCTTTGAACATGAAGAGACTTGGTGTCAGTCCCTGTTTATTATTGTGAAACATGACAGTTATCTGAAGAAAACCAGCAGGATTTAATCTGACAGCCCAGTAAGGGAAGAGTGCCACCAATCTAATTATCCAGTAATCTAGTCAGAATGGGAGTAATTCTAGGCCTTTCTCAAGTCAGTTAATCACATTTCCCATGCATTAGCAGCTGCACATGCAGAGCTTTTAGGGATGAGCTCCTAGGCCAGTGTAGCCCATGGAAGACACAAGAGAGGCATCATGTCATTGTCTTTGTTGTCAGGTTGCTTTTTCTAAATTATGATAAAGCATTTGTGTTCGGATTTGCTTTCACTCTTTGAGATAAGCTCTTTTGATACTTTCTCAGTTCACCATCAATCATTAACGATGAAAAATACTTACTAATTTTGGATGTCCCAAAATGTAGGAAAAGGGCTATCATCCTGTGGCATTGATAATACTGTCCAAAATCATCATTCCTTCGTCCTTTTTTTTCCTTTTTTGTAATGTCCTATGGTAAACAGAGGAGCATAACAACAACCAAAACCAAACAAAACCTTAGTGCTTAGCCAACAATTATAAAGTTATCTTCCGGCCAAGTGTCAAACAACATGACATACCTATGGTATAGAAGGTGGGTTGGGGGGGGGATTTTTCATCGTGAAAAATTAATTCAGTTTGTGGCAAAAGTTCAGATGTTTGGGCTTTCTGCTTTTGTTGTTCTTTTTTTATTTAAGAGTGCTTAAGGCTTGATTCTCCTATTTGCTAGTTGTGTGACAGGCACGTTTATCCTGCTTGTCATTTCTTCCCCCCCGTTTTATTGTCAAGCCAGGGGAGAAATTATTTCATAACTCTGTCCTCAGAGGTATAACTTGCCAGCCTGAAATATCTACTTTGGATTGTAAGTAGTTGGGGCGAAAAATGCTGATCCCTGAATGTTTCATCATTTTTTGCAAGGGCAGCAGACCTCGTGCTGTCTTATATTTATTTCTGCAGTCCAACCCACTGTTCTTGTAAGTGGGCAAGATATGTCTTGCTCTTACTTCAGGAGAAGAAGAAAGATACATTCTAGATGTGGGCCTTTCCTACACTTGCATTTAAAAGAGGATTCTTATGGGCTGCCAGGAGATATTTAAATGTTTGCTTCTCAGTTTTCCCCGTGAAAGCAGAGGGTTTGAACTCACTGAAGGTTTAGATATCATCAAGTACCTTTTGCCTTGGTTAACTCCCTGCAACGGGACTGCAATTGTTTGTCTCTGGACAGCATCATTGTACATAAAAAAGTTACTCCTACATAAAGCAGAAATAAATTTCAAATAGAATAATTAAAAAAGAGAAGAAAAATGCCCATTCAGTTCCCCTTTCTAAGCTTTGCTTAACTGAAAGAGCACTGAAGCAGCTGGCCTGCCTGAAAGACTGCTTGTTCTCACATCGGGACAGAACATCACTTCTACTTGGAAAGACAGGTAAGGAGTTTTCTCCTATCTCTAGAAAACAACTGATTAATAAAATACTTGAAGTGTGGTGGTCTTCCTATTCAGTGTGCTTTAAATTGGGTCTTTGCTCCGTCTTTCAACTCCTTGTCTCTTCCTCCGACAGTCACATAGGAAGAACGCTTTGGATCCAGATGTTGCAATTCAATTTGATTTCTGCTATATCTAAATTCCTTTCATCTTTCTCACCTTGCTCAGATTAAGGGGGTTGAACTGAGTGAAGACAGTTTGTGCAGCAGCAGTAGAGATTGGCTGTTCATTTTTTCAGCTTTCAGTTTACTTGTGTAAATCTGGGTGTTGTCACTGACAGCAGGAGCTGATTTAAATGGAAGAGTTGGTTGTTTTCCATTCCAGTTTGACAGGGAGGTGGTGGAGGTCAGAAACAGAAGAGCTGTCATCAGTGATGTGGATTTCTCAGAAGGGCAAATGGCTCCAATTAAAAATAACAATAATTCCTTAAGAAGATATAGCAATGTCTCCTGTGAAACCCTAGTGACTAGAACTCACCAAGGAGGCATTATGCACCAAAAGGGAGAATGGGAAGATGTGACCCTGTGAGATGAATTGAGCTAAACTTCATGCCAAGTTCAGCATTTCACTTGCAAATGAGTACCAGATCTCAGCTGATCTTCAAAAATGCATTTGCAAAGTTTGACAGAAAAAGTATGCAAGAGCTGGCTTTGCAAAAGCATGGTTCATTTTAAAATTTTGACTTAGTGGAAACAGCAGTTACAGAGCACTTCTAAGAACTGAAGGTGCTGCCATTCCATACCAGGATCTAGTAGAGTCATGTAAGCAATTGTTAGTATTCCCAATGTCGTTACATTTTTATATCAAGTAGCAATGAACAGCAATGCATTTACTATGTAAATATAGTTCTTCTAAACACTGTTTTATGTTCAGGAGTGTCAGATCCTCCATTTCTAGTTCATTTTTTTCCTGGCCAGTAGTCATCCATAACTTTCAGAAATATTGGTGAGATTCTCCTGAAGTTCTTCAGGAATCCTCTTTCATTGTTATTCTTTAACAAAGTACAAACAAATTAAATTTCTACTCTTGGATGTGCTACTTATGTGCACAATTTACTTATGTGATTGACTTTTTGAGACCATGAAACCAGTGTATTGAAACAAGCAGGACTTGTTATTGCATTTAGAGATTTGTGCTTTGAGTATTCCTTATGTGGCTAAATAAGATACACATGCGTTGCTTGGCTTTTTTCTTAAAAGAGCTTTTTTGACTAAAATTACCTCAATCTGCAGATAGGGGCCTGTGGAAGCAACCTCATTGAGCAGAAAAAGCCATCATCAAACTTCTGCTCCAAAAGAGATAGGATAGCTGAAAGGCTTCCTTGTCTTTTGAGGTCCATTTAAATTCATTATTTAAATTGCGATTAATGAGTGAGATGTTGAGTCTCAGAGCATCAGTTTTAAAACTCCTGCTGAGCGGGGCAGCAGCAATGCATAGGTATGTACAAATCTGAAGGTCCTTTCACAGATTTATGCTGTGGGTCTTGCATTTCTCCAGTGATGCTGAGCTGTTTGTCAGCAGACACTTTGATTTCAGTGTTCAAATTAATATCTGCTGAATGAGCAGTGCTTTGCAGAAGTTGAGCTTTGTGTTTTTCATTCTTAACAAGAGAGCCTGCTGCTGTCTAAGGAATTTCCCAGTGACAAGAAGGGCTTTGTGTAAAAAGTGAGGGGGAAAAAAGACCTTAACTGACGTAAGGGAATTATCAGTCTGCCTTTCTGTACAAGGAAATAATTGTGGACTTTGATAACTCTGGATAATGATGACAGAGTTATCATTTCAAATCTTGATGTAATATATAGGGTCTTCAATTTTTATCCAATTTTTCCCTTGTTTGTTTCACTTTGCTTTTTTTTCGTATTAATAAACTGTGGTCAGGTTCCTGACTGATTTTATCAATGTAGTCTTTCAATCTCTTTACCCCCATCAAGTGGAAATACTCTGGGCTGGAAGTACAGCATTTGTATTTAACCAGACCATGAATTCTAGCCTCATCATGTCAGTCTTGCTTAATCCTACTGCCAGACCATAAATACCAATGCTCCTGATACCATTCCTGTATGTGAAAACGTTCACTTTCCCTTCTTCTTCCACACCAGCATTGGACCCTTATTTGGCAGCCTGTGTGTCCCTAAAGTGGAACAGCGTGAGCAGGCAACATTGAGAGACAAAAGTCTTTGTGATCTGTGTAGTATTTATAAGACCATAGGAGGAGGAAGAGGCCCGAAGAACTTAAATCACTTGGTTGAGGCCATTATGTCCGAGCTTGGCATTATAACCCATTGTTTTGCTCCGAGCGTAATACTCAGGTGCCACATCAGTCACAGGCTTACACTTTGCTATATCAATCCTTAAGCTTTCCGTGTCCTAAGAGATGCTGCATATAAAAGTGTTTGTGCCAGTCAGCTTTTCCACACCACACTGAAGCTACCCCAGTAAAGCTCACAGGTTAGCTCTGAGGGGGAGGTCTTACACCCATGTCCAGAGCCAAAGCTGGAAGTGTTCTGGAGGGTTATTTTTCATGGGATTTCTTTTTGTTCTGTGTGTAGGGGTTTATTTTTACTAGTGCTCTACCTAACTAGACATTAAATCATTGATTCAAAATGTTTAAAGAAAAATATTGAAGTAAAAGAAGATACTTCAGCAGACAAACCTAAAAGGTCAGCACATACCACAGAAAATGCTGTGAGTATTGGAATTGTGTGGCAAAGTCAAACTTATGCAATGAATAGAAAGAATGACCTTTTAAGGGTACCTTTCCTCTCTGCTCCATGTTCTTCATTTTGACATCTTCTCATCTTGAGGCTGTCCCCTGCCTGTGGTTTCCTCTGATATTTGTATTATTTTTCATTCTTTTAAAAGGATGTTAAATTTCTTTCCATGCTGTTTAATAATATGAAGGTTTTAATCAGTGCTCCATTTATTTTGGGGTTTTCTCCCTTTTTCTTTTCTAATTTTTAATAAATAGTTTTCTCCCTGGTGTTTCTAAGTTTCCAAATCTGTAATCAACTTTTATCCTTCCCTTCATTTCACTCTACTTCTACCATCTATAAGAATGCTTTTTTCTTTTGTTCTTGTCCTATCTTTACTCATTCTGAATCTAGAATGAAGGTCATGTTGAATTAGAATGCAAATAATGAAAATTTATGAAGTTGAGAGATTGAGAAAATGAATTGGCATCTAAACCCTCCATAAGTGAATGAATAAAGACTTAAGAATTTAGAAATTTGATACTCACATGCTGATGGAAAATGACTTTGCTAAATGTACCCATCTGTGCAGTCCTCCTTTATAAGCCTACATATTTTAGTTTGTCAGGTTTCCATTGGTCATCTACCTTTACTTTATTTTAAATGTGACAAATATGTGGAGTGTAGAGCTGTCACGTTCTGTTTGTGAGGCAAAATATTTTATCCTGGTCAAAAACTCTGTAAAAGAAGTTGGAAAGTCCGTTTAAAGAAATTGGATCTCTCAGTGATGTGAAATCCATGACTTCAAAATTTTGCAAATAAACAGATCTCAGTAAGAATGCAGTGATGTAGAAATCTGTGGTCTTTTGTGAATAATAAACAGAATAACTTATTTAGAAAGGAGAAATAAGTTGTTTCTTTCCTTAAATGTATTGTATTCATTATTATCCTAATGTGAATCACTCAAATATGCTAAAAAATTAATATGAACACAATTATTAATACCTGGGTTAGCTATATTTTATAAATACCATTTTTAATACAAATTGAGATGAAGGAACAATATCACACAGTCCGTATTTTGGGGGAAATGCTGTTGATATCAGCCAAGCTTTGCTGGAAGCTCCCTGTGATCACTTAACCAAAGCTCACGTAACGTGTTTGGTAGATATGCTTCTGGGGGGGAAGAGTTCTGCCCTGGCTATCCCTCTTTCTCACTCTCCTCTCAGTGAGCTTCTTCAGCTGATGGAAAGAAACTGATGTGATAAGCTGAAGCCTGATTTTCCCATGGGACAGTAATAATAATGTATATTGGGAAGAAGAAAGATGGAAACTCTGTTGACCCTTGAGACTGTCCTGAATACATCAGTGGTCAAAATAAATGGAGCATTTCCTATTAAGGACTAAGTGTTGTAAATGTGATGAAAGACTAGATGTGGGTCATAAAGGCAAACAGTGACTCTGATATGACTTAATCATCCTTATTTTACTAGACAGTCAGTCGCCCGTGCTGCTCTTTGAGCTCCTGGGGTGTACGAAACTCCTGGCATTACTCAGTGAATCCAGGCAAGAGGGGAGTGTGTGGACTGTTATTGTGGCTTTTCAGACATTTATTCATCTGATAATCCCCAGTAGATTGCTGAAATATCAGAGATCTTTGGGCATCTGTGAATTACGGGGCGAAAAAAACAAGGAAGGAAGAAAGAAATGTCATGGGTTTGGAAGTTCGTAAGAGACTCATTTGACATCTTGCACGTGGCAGCCTCAGGGATCAGCTTTGATCCCTTATTGCTCATCACAAGAGAGCTGGTGCACTGCAGCCCTACACATATTTATGGCAAGCAGTTCCCTTCATCTCCGTTCAGAGGCCTGCCAAATGGGGAGAAATCCAGTTTGCATAGTAGTGTTCCTTCAAACCATCTCCTTAACCTTGGTTTCTCCTTCAGCTCATCCATGTTGCTTATCCAGCACTTGAAATCAATCTTGTGCCCTACCAAGGACAGTGAGTAAATGTACTTAGCCTTGTGTCGTGTTGGTAGCTGGGAGACCCTCTTGAAGACTTTGCTGTACCTCTTTTAGCTTTCCTGCCACTGTTTTTGGATGCTGGCTCATTGCTGGGCATCTCTGTGCTAGCTACAGGGTACGGGGGTAGAAGCTGTCTTTCCACAGCATTCTTCAGTTATAGTACGAGACAAAAAAATACAAATATTCATTACCAAGCTGGTTTTAATTCAATATATGTCTGGAATATTGAACTGAATATACTGGGCCTCTCCGGATCCTTGTTTAAACAGAAAAGAGGCATCTTGATTTCTGTTTGAAAATGTTTATTACTGCATCAAAGAAAGTGTTATCAATCTGTCAAACTCACTCAGTAACAACTTCTTTGGATCAGGTACAAATGTTTCTTTTGCCACAGATTTATATCCAAAGTAAGACTAGGAAAAGAGAGAGACTTCTATTTTTTTCTGCCATCATTAGCACAGCCTCCTTCAGGACAAATTGATTTAATATGTGGAGCAGTGGGCTTGTTCTCATTTTGGAGTTGTTTGGCTGCCTTCAGAGAGCAGAGGGCTACCCAAAAATAGGCACGATGGATCAGTACCTACAAACACGTCCTGTGCCCCCCGTGCACTGCAAGGCAAGCCATGCCTTCCACAGGCAAATTTTTTCATTCAAACGCTTTTCCTAGGGAGGCTTCTCTTGGAACACATTAGTGCAGACTACACCATGAATAGAGCTATAGCACACAATCACATTGAACTGAACTGATAGTTTTCTTAGGACTGAAGAGAGAGATCTGTATTTTCAGGCAGAGCACATGAAAATATTCTTATTCCAAGCCTTGTCAACTCTCCCATCTAATTAAAAAGCATACCTCTCTAGGTATAGGAATTTAAATGCCTTTAGTTCTTTCTCTTTTTTCAGTGCCATCAGCATTCAAATAGTAATTTACAGCCCAGTTCTTCCATCAGATGTCTTTTTCCTGCAGATCTCGTTTAAGAAGATGTTCTGCTGGAGGAGATCTAATGGGACCCAGTTCTAATACAAGGATTTAATTGCTCTTGCTTTCAAAGTGATGAGTTGGCTGATTAAGTTGTGGAGGCTAGATGGAAGAATATGGGGCACTATTGGCCAGAATTTTAAATTTATTTTAGATATCCAAAGATGCAATTATGCTTGCAGGCAGATTTTTGAAAGCAGATAGATACTTAACTCCTAAACATGGAAATTCCATAAAAAAAACTAAGAGTGCTTTTTTGGAAAGTCTTAGGCTAATGGTATGCTCTGAATATCTTTCTCAGACAATTCAGCCTCTCATGGGAGGAAAAGGTGTCCAAAACTACAAGTTTTAGTTGTCTTTCTTGGCTCTGTTCATGAGAGCCGTGGGTGTTTTGTTAGGTTCTTAACACCCTTAAGAGCAGCATCTAATCTTGTGTAAGATTTATAAGGTACGTATGTACACTTTCAGGGCCTGTCCAGGCTATCTTTACTGTTGTGGCTTTACAGAGGAATTACTAGCCTGTAATCCAGCCCCAAACTATTGAAAACCAGTTTTTTATCTAAGCCTGCTGTTATCTGTTATCTGTGTTTAAAATAATTTTCCCAAGAGGAGTCTAAACGCAAAATTGAAATCCACAGGAGGTATTTTTATACTAAGAGTTTAATATTCATTTTTACGTGTGTTTCAGACACTTTGTCTCAAGGTAGTTGTTTATGTAAGAGGTAAGCAGGTTAAATCCAAAAATAGCTTTAATTCACTTTAATTCATTTTTTAATTAAAAAAGTTAAAATAGGAGGTGAATTTTTTCAACCAAGGTTTGCAAGAAGGCTCAGAAACATGGTGACCGAGCGATGTTTATGGGTTTTGGGTTTTTTGGAGCCTCTGGGTATTGTTTCTTTCATCAGTAGTTCCTCAGTGGCACTAAGTTATGGAAGAGGAATATCAGACAAACAGTTTGCAAAGTCTTCTTAACATCTGTGGGGGCATTTCGAATACAACTTCTGGCACAGATGAGCTTTGGGCTGTAAGATGCTTGGGCAAAACTCCCGTCTTATGGTTTCAAGAGAATTGCCTAATGATTCAGGAAAGAAGGGTAACCTATGATTTACAATTTTATTTTATTATTAATTTAATTTTATTTTATTCTATTTTATTTTATGCTTCAATCATGCAGAAAGAATACTGTTAGGCTCTGAAGGCAGCACTTGGAAAGGCTCTGAAGGCAGCACTTGGAAAGGATCTGGGATGTTCAGCCATAGAGTAGCGCTGTGGAGTGAGAAACTAAAGGCTTATTGTTTGCATTTCCTCCCTTTCAGCCCCAGTGGGCTTCCACACTTGGCACAATCTAAGCATTGCATTATTTTTCCTGACATGAAGGCACATTGCTCAGCCTCTTTGCCTTTGGTCAGATATCAGCAACACAAAATGATGTCTTTGTGTAGCAGTTTTGTGAGGAGTAGCAGCTCTGGTCAGTATTTCATAGATTCATTTTATTAGTCAAGATCTAAAACCTTCCCTTTTCTCTCCCCATATGAGGGAGGGACACTTGTTCCACAAAAGACTGGTTCTCGAAAGACAGTGGGACATTTATTTAAAAGCCAGATTTGAATCTCTGAGAACTTTTCTTCCTGCCTTGTTTTGTCTGGGACTGGAAACAAAAGGAGCAAAATTACACACACCTCCCCCCCCCCCCCAAAAAAAAAAAAAAAAGAAAAAAATACAGGAACTTGGTGGCCATACCTCTCTCAAAAGCTTTCTACTTCAAATTGCACTTCGGATTTTCCTTACAGCCTTGGAAACCTTTCTGTTTTTACACAGATATGAATTAATGTCATTCAGAAAGAATTGGCTCCATGCTGATGCTACAGAGCCCTTGCACTGGCACAGTGACTTCTTCAGCACTTCAATTTTTTGTTGAGATAGTTTCACATGCTTTGTATGATCTTCCCATCTGCAACACTTCAGAATTACACCTAGGCTGGCTGCTGACCCACCCAATCCAAAGTAGAGTGTCAGAAAACTTTTGTGAAGTAGTCTCTTCTCAGCATTTCTGCAATCCGCTTCCAAAAAGTGTGCAATTGTTGTTGTTGAATTTTAAATTCCTCTTTGCAGACTTGTGCATCTAAATAAATTCTCACCCAGGCAGAATGGTTTTAAAATATTTGGCTAAACCAGCTGTGACTGCAGTAGATAGCATTGGAATAGTTATTCGTAGCTAAAAGAATGCTGCGTAAACATTTGAGGGTCTCTCTTAAAATTTGGAGAGAATAGCAGTTAGTCTTCAGCAGGCCTTTCTCTGTAGTTTTATTTTCATATTCCAAGTTAAAATAAATGTATTTTCTTGGCTGGTCTTAGCAGATTTGTAGGAATTCTGCAAGTTTTGGCCAAAATTAATTTATGAGTTTTCAGAGGTTAACCTGTGGCTCTTTGAATGAAACTTAGAAGATTAATTTCTCCCACACTGAAGCCAAGGGAAGTTTCACCACTAGTGTCAAATATGCTTGGGCCACTGGTCTTTGTGGATTCATGTAGTGGGATCTATTCTGCTAGCACAGTCTTTATAGAGCAAAGGAGAGAGAAGAGTTAAAAGGTGTTACCAGTCATCAGCAATGAAATGACACTATGAAGAAAGCTGGGGCTTTTTTCTTGCCTTTGGGACTTATTTGCAGCATACCTACAAATCCATCTGCATGTGTGGCAGAGAGAATTGCTGCCTGTCTGTGTGCTGGCTGCCAGCTTCTCTAATACCCTGGGGCTCCAAAGTACATCCCCATGGTAGCCAGCTTTCTGTGTAAGCTGTCTTGTACTCATGTAATCAGAGTCCTGCTGAGGTCATTACATGATTGACCATTGATTTCTGTTGCCAACATTTTGACCCTTTAGAACCATAGTGGGATTAACCACCAGCTGATCTGACTTCATGTGTATTCATTTTAAGGGGAGATGGGGGCTCCTCAGGGAGATGTTGATCAACGTGAGAATTGGTGAAGGAAGGTGTGTTAAGAAACTAAAATTGGGCAGGCTGCTTAAGTGAAAGAAAAGGGTTAATAATATGGTAAAGCCCTGAAAGTTTCCTTATTACAAGCTTCCTTTAATGCTTCATACCTCAGATCACTCTGTGCCCAGTTTGACATGGATCTCTGCATGGGTGACATGCACCTGTCTTTGTACAGGTGTGCCACACGGTTTTCATGGCACAGCAGTACCACTCGGTGCTTTCAGCAGGTTGGAAAACAGTACTCAAATGTAAGGTGTGAAGGGATCCAAACTATGAAAACTGAAATTTAGCCATGAGATCAGCTTAGATAGATGTCTGCTTCTCAGAAAATTATTTTTGAAATATCAGTGGCATGGTATAAACTTGGCTCTACTAGTCTCAATGTTGCACTTGAATCTTCCCAATAGATGGAAAGATAAGACAAGATCACAAACTGGGGCATTCAAAGCTATGTTGTTGGGTTTTTTTCCAAGGCTGACAAGGGACTCAACCTCCCAAGAAACGGTAGGGTAGTGATTACAGAAAACAAAACCCAAAAAGAGTGAGGCACTATGATGTGTGAGCAGAAAAGAAGAACAGCGCTGAGAGCGTGCTGGCAGCAGGCTTGGCATGCTGGGGCTGCGCTTAATGCAAGCTGCCTTCCTGGTGGGAATGGTGTGCAGGGACAATGGGAGCCATGGTCTAGTAGAACAAAGATGGAAATGAGGAGGAAATTCCTTTTTAGCACATTTTGCATGCTCAGCCACCTTGCAAGGTAGGACCGCCGGAGACAGTAGCTGGATATTAATAGGTGACATTAAATAATTGTGAAATGTAAATGCAATTGAGTGCTTCTCTCTGCAGCTATCTAAGTGTTCATTATTCCATAAAAAGTAGTTGTTTTCCTACCCCTGTGTGTACAGAAAGAGCTCACGGTAGCAAAATTCAATTTACATGAAAGATGAGAAAAGATGAAATAATCTTTAAGTCATTTTTATTCTGTGTAATTTTATTGTGAACAGATAAACTGTGTATATCTCATTGGTTTTGTCCAAGTTTACACTAGATGTTACATTATTTCAGAAGATGAAAGAGTCAAGGGTAATAATGCAAGTCCCTGCTTATAAATCTGTTTTGTTGAAGTCTCTGACATAAACACATGAAAGTGAAAAATCAGAAAATGAAGAAAACAGCACAGACATTCTCGTAATAATTGTGGTTCACATAAAAATTAATCACTGAAGCTTGGTCACTGGCTGCATCCAAAGTTAAGCATAGCCTGTAGCTTGTCTGTAAAAATCAAATACTCTTTTTCAGAGTGTTAATGGAAATCTGTTACTCATGGCTGAGAGTGCACAAGTGATGCTTGTAAATAAGCTTCAGGTTTTCTTCTTTGAGTTGTTTGGGATTTTGAGAAAGCAAAGCACTCATTCCTGTTTGATAATATTCTGCCTCAGTGAGAGGCATCCTTGGGGCCTCAGCAGCAAATTTATTCTGAAAAACAAAGTTAGTGCATAAATTAGCCTGTATCTTAAAAACGTTTTGATTTTCTGACTCCCGTATGAGATGTGATTTCTGGCTTTACCCAGTTCTTTCTTCACGGCAGGTTTTTTTTCCCCAGCAGCCTATGTCATTAGCTTATCAAAAAAACTGGGGAGAGGTCAGGGGTATTAGGAAAGAATAATGGATACCCTTTGAAGTAACTTTTTATTTCTCTAATGTAGTTTGGTGCGTCCATACTTAATGTTGACGGCTTCTGGGTTTCCAGTGAAATAATTAATTTGGGTCACTTCTTTGCAGCATTTTGCTTCTCCTGTGTTCTAATGCCTGGAAACTTCTGGAGACTTTGACACATATTGTTTCATGTATGCCTGTACTTTAAATCAGATGTCAAGGTTTTAATAGATCCTGAGCTTAATTATCCATCCTTGTCTAAAGTAAATTTAATGTATGTCCTGTCTGAAATGGGAGAAGTGGTTTCAGGTGCTTTTGTCTAGAGACTGATATATGGAGAAAGATTCAGTGTAAATGACTGTGTTTGCTTATTTTCCAACAACATAGCAGCTCTGGCTACTTTCAGCTTGGTACAAATCGTATTAGGGCTCCATTCATTCTAGCTTCTTTTTTAATTTATTAAACTGAATAGAAGTCTTGTAGAAATTTAGTGGGTTCATCTGGCAGGTGATAGGGAAAACCAAGAGAAAGCTGGACAAAATGGAAGGAAGTACTCAGAGTTAATAATCTCTGATCAGCAATTTGATGAGGCTGGGTGCATTTGAGAGTAGAATAGGCAGAGAACAAGCTGAATATCTCTGCTGCTTGGTACATTGGTTATGTGCATCTCCACTTGCCAGCATAAATTGTTTCATTCAGTGTGCTGGTGTGGAGCTGAAGAAGACCATTAGGAGGAAGCTGTTAGTGCAGCAGTGGAGTAGGTGGGCTCGGCATACAGGGTGGGGGGACAATACCTGCTGAGAGCAGGGGTGAGCCATGCCTCCCCACAGGGCTCAGCAGCCCTCCTTCCTGCACCAGGGTCTCCCTGCAGAACAGGACTTGAACTGTGAAAAGACCCTCTTCTGGGACAAGGAAGAAGCAGGAAATGGTAACACAGAGAGAGGAGGCTGCATAAGGGGGGCCAAAGGTGGCAGGCATCATCCCGCCACCCCTGCAAGCAAAGCTGGAGCGCATGGGTCAGGTTTGCAGCCTTTGGGTGCCTTTGAGTTAGCAACAGTGGGTATGATGGGAGCTGCTCTCTGTGGAGCACTGGGTCCTCAGAGCCATGTAAACTGTATCACAGATGCAGTCTGTAGGCGGCTAAGTGGGCTCAGAACTGCAGGCTCACTCTCTGCTTGGGTCTGGGCTGCACTCAATAACTTGCTGCAGTTTCCCCAGAGAAATATTAAAATAGCCAAGATGGAGAAGATGGAGAGTCCAATAATACAGAGTTTACATTTGACACATTTATTTTGTTGGGTGAGATGATTATCAGGAAAACTTCCATAAGCATATTTAAATTATTTAATATCTTAACCTCTGAAAGAGTTTCTCAAGGTTTCTCAGAAACTGCTGTGTGGCTCTCCAGGCACTGACATCTGACTGTATTGCTATCATTTTGGCCTAGTTTTAGAGATGGTAAAGGGCACATAGCAATCAAGTGGCCCATACATTTCCATCACATTGGTAGTATTCTTGTTGATAAGTGGAATTCAAAAATAAAAGATCGAGGTAAGTCTGATCGTTTCCAGGGAGGCATTTTTCAAAGCCAAGCTTGAAGGGTAGTTTAGAACTGATGGGTTATTTTGATTGATTGCTATCTATATTATAGATGTTCTGCAGTGAGATTAGGTTTGGTCTGGAAGCCACTGCCTGAGTGGTAGGCTTTGTATGTCACCCACTTCCATGGGTGTCCACCAGTTGTGGACAGGCCAAGTCTACTGGGGGAAGTTTGCTACCCCATGCTTGCTCTCCATTGAGGTTTTGTGCTTCTTTGGGGAAAAGCCTGAGCTTGATCATCGGGTTAAATTTTAAACTCTTGACGGAGGTGCCATAAGAGATGTCACAGCAGGTCTGATCTGTAAACCAGGGCATTGGGACCAGTGTATCTTCAAAGGGACACAGAACTGACATGACAGGCAGAAGATCCTCACTAAATTCTTTGCCAAATGGCCTCACAACATGGTTCTTGGTCAAAATTGTGAGCTACTGAGTTCACATGCCTTTGAGTTTTGTGCAGTCAATTACCCCACAAGATCCTGGGAGAAACTCCCCATCCTTCTGTTGGTCTCTGAGGTGGGTAAGGAGGAGGAGGAGAGCTTTTTCACTCCCTCCAGAAATGGCAGAGGGACACAGCAGAGCTGCAGGCACATGCTGTGCCTTATTATGCTAGCGGGAGCCCTTGCTGGGCCATATTGTCCCCTCTGCCCCATGCAGAGGGAACAGTGTCTTCTGCAGAGGCTCCCCTGCTGCCCTGTGTTCCCTGTGCCTCAGTGCTGCAACACCGAACTCATGCTTCCCCCTACCTGCCTCTTTATTACCCAGTTTTCCTTTTATTATCCAGCTTTCTCTTATTTATGTCCCTTGTTAAAAGTCAATTTATTCATTTTAGAGTTCCTGTCTTTTCTTTGTCCTGGCGTTCATTTATTAGTGAGCCTCTTCCATCTTTTTCCTGCCTGACATGAAGTGTTTGTAAAAGCCTTTCTTACTCCCCTTAATCCCTTTGGCTAGCATGAACTCCCCTTTCTGTTACTCTTACTTTCCCTGCAAGTCTTTACTGATCCTCTGTAGTCTTGTGTGGATCCTCTCTGTTTCCAGTATGCCCGCTTTTTTTCTTTAAACCCTCAGAGTAGTCCCTTGTGAAGCCCCACTGGCTGCTCCTTCCTTTTCTTTGAATTTTTCTCTATCACAGGGACTACAACAGACTGCGTTGTCATTAGAGTGCCTGTCAGGATTTTTTTGCTGCCTTTTGCACTCATGGCTGCTCAGAAAAGGGGTTGGATTTTAAGCACCCCTTTGGGAGGAACAAGCTACATCCCTCCTGCCCACAGCTCCCCCTTTCAATTTGCAAATGAAAACTAATAATAAGGGACAGATTAAACAGCATCATGCCTGGGTGCACTGCTGTGAAAGGCTTTCAATGTGCTCGTGTCCTGCTTCTGAGGCATGTAGGGGTATGGTATGCAAATACAGATGTATTTGGGTGTACCATGTCTTCCCTCGGTTAGATTGCTTCATCATATGGGATCTTTTTTCTATACTTATCACTTTGTGAATCTAAAACATCTAAAACGTCCTGTGCCAGTGAGTTCCACGGTTTTATTAATTCTGCGTAATTGTTTTAGACCTCTGACAGTTTCATATGATGTTCTCTACTTCTTTAGAAAGAAACAGAGCACTACCCTTCTGTAATCACTCTCTCCATGCTGTTTCAGATTGAATTGAATTTTATCCTAGAGGCCATTCTGTCTGACTACTTTAAATAAACACTTAATATCTTTAAAAACTCCTGGCATGGGGTAGTTTGGTGTACACACATTTTACCTAAGCATTTTTTAAGGTGGGCTAGCAACATTCCTGTCTTTAATTGATTTCAGACAGATGCGTGTGACATATATGAAAAGATACATAGACATTATTTTCCTTCTGATAGCAATAGGTATTTTAGAAAAAAGAAGGACATCATCTGTTTAACACTGCAAGAGAAAAACATATTCAGCATTAACTTGGCTCATATCCACACGAGTATCTACTGCAAATGAAGTAATAGGTGAATATTTCAGTGACCCTTGGTAATGAGTAATTCAGTATCCACCCAGTAATGTAGGAATATAGAGGTATGTGAATAAGGCATGAGTTTGTGTCCATCGATAGTGTCTGTAAGCCCTAGAGCAATGCAGAACAACAGTTGGGAAACCAGAAACACCTTCCAAAAAGAACATGTGTCAGGCCCAGGGTCCCAGCCCCAGAGAATGATTCCAGATGACTTTCAAAAATGAGGTTATTGCATAAGTGCATAAAATGAGATGCCTGCGAACGCATGTGATCACCAGAGCTGTGTGACCAGTCGTTTTGAATCCCTCTCCTGCTAGAGGCAGAGCACCGCTTCTAAAATCCTTTTACCTCGCTGTAATTTTAAATGGTAGGTAGGCAGAGTCAAGTCACGCTCTGGATTCCAATAGTAAGGAAGCAAAGTGTCACAGCCCGTGTTCCCTTTTTATTCCCTCTTGTTCTGAAAACCCTGTGAGTTTATTAGCAGTGCTGTTTTGAAGGGAAAGTGAACACCGGGATCAAAACTGCCTTGTCATGTCCTTGTACATGGTGGGAGCTGAGCTCTGCCATGGGCTTGACAGCGAGACCTGCCAAGCTGCCCTGGTGCCTGTTAGGCTGCTTGTGTGTTAAGAAATTGGTAGCATCAAGTGGCTTGTTGAAATTCATCCTTTGCTCCACATGAGGTACTCTCCTAGCACATGAAGGAATAATTCATGCTCAGGACTTTTTGGCATAGGTATTACTGTCATGATATTAAGTAAGAGTGAACATCTAGGTGGAGGCACTGGGATAATAAAAGACTTTTACAAAAAAAGGAGGGGAAACAGGAATCCTTGCATGGATGTAATTTGTTAAAAGCCCAGAAATACTGTATGTGAGATAGCAATATTAGTGGCATGCAGGGGAGCTGGCTCAAGTGCAAGCAGTGCAGCTACAGTCCTGGTACTATCTGGAAAGGAGGAGAGCATTTTTGTTGAAAAGAAAGTGGCTGAATAAGGATCCACAAACAAAACTGGGAGTACTATGGTGGTCTAACCTTGTGAAAGCACTTCTGGCTGCAAACAGAGTTGAAAATGCTTAGTAGGTAAAATTTTTGAGCATAAATAAAAATAGGCTTACGTTTGGACTTTTAGTAATAATTATATTAAAATGACACAATTAATTAAATAATGCAATACATTCACATCTCTAAATACACAGCAGCTGTTCACTTCTGTCAAACACGATTCCTTTAGGAACTGAATAGAGAAGAGTAACATGCTGGCTTGCATGGTAATGTCCTGATGAGCGCTGGGCTGCAGCCTGCCCCCAACATTGATTAACAAAGGGTGTTTCTCTGCCAGCACCAGATCCTGAAGGTGCCCCTCGGGCTGGGCAGGAGGTGCCAGCTGGGCAGAGTAGGGTAGGGAATGAGTGGATACAACACAGGCCTTGGAATTGTCCTTCTCAGGCTTTGTAGAAACCGAGCATTAAAAGATGTTTCAGCCCAGGGCTATAAGCACATGAATTTGGTAGGCTGGGATGTGCTGGAGTTGAAGCTCATAAAAAAAATTTATTTTAAAATTAAAAAAAAAAAAAATCATTAAAAAAAAGAAAACCAGAGCTGTCATAAAAGCTTGCCTCTTGATGAGTGGCTAGTTGAGAGAGGGAATTGTCCGAACGTAGTTTCATCCTTGCCAGGCCTTTGGTTATGGAAGTCCTTGGCCAAGCTCTCTAATACATAAAAATTGATATAAAAAATGCATTGATGCACCAATTAATCAGCCAGTAGTTATATTTTCATTGCTTCCTAAGCAGAGGGTCTTATCCTTCACACCAAAATTGAGGTAATGTTCCGAAGGTGCAGAATATGGAAAAGTCTTACTAGTAGGTGATAGACACCTGTGAAGTGCCCAGCTTAGAGCAGAATTAGAGTTCTTGTCATTGTTGACATCATATGGTTCCTTATCAAAGGTAATGAGCTGCATGTCTCCCTTACACTACCGTGCTTCATTTAGAGACATCCTTGAGCATCCAGAAGTATAATTCAGACCTTAATTTCTAATTACAGTGAGAAAGTCTTTGCTTCTTCTACCGGTCTTTACTAAATTAAGGGATGCTACAGAAAAACATCTATTTGCAATAGAATGCTGATTCTGAAGGTATTATATGTGACTTCTATGTTTTACCCTTTCAATAGATTTATATGCGACATTTTACTTTTACTTCTGTCAAATTTAATTTTCATATTATATTGAACCCAGTATCAGGAGGCTTGTAGTCCCTCATTTATGCAAGAAGAGAATTCAGGGTTAAAGTTGGCTCTCTGTGCCAACATCTGTAGAGAAAATGACAATAATCTACAAAATTAGAAGCTCAGAGCTTGTAATTTCCTTGTGAATTATTCTTCCCTTGTTCCTTTCATATCCCTATACTTGTATAAATAGATCATAGTTTATTTTTCTTTCCTGGTGATGGATTTGGGGTGTTTGTCACCTGTGCTCTAATATGATTTGTTGTGATATATTGAAGGTTTTTATCTTGGTAAGGATTTTTCTCTTCTGTGCTTCATTTGGGCTTTTTTCCCCCTCTTTACTGTAGTATTTTTCAGGCACTAGGTTTTTATTTAGTATCATAACGGAAGTTTGATAAGAACACTCTAGAGAATGAAATTCTGTCATGACAAGAGGCTTTAAAAAGAAAATCACGATTTTATTAACTGGTAGACTAAATCGTGTGGCCCAACATTTAAAGTTTAAAAATACTTTATGTACTATTGGTGAAATTGAGCATAAGCATAATGATATAGCACTGACAGACTTATTTTTCGGGTACTATATCTCTTTATCCACTACTGCTTTATACCGAACAGATGAGCTCACCCACTCTTTGTATCCCCTGCATGCCAATGAACCTGTATGCAGAACCTTCACATTTCAACTTACATCCCCAAGAGTCAGTCTCTTACCTTTGGGGACAAGAAGAGGCAGATACAACATTAATACAGCTTGCCAAGAGTTAGCATCTCCCCTCTTTCAATTCTTAATATAATCTAGGTATTCTTTTTCGGCGTTCTATTTGTCTGTTTTCTTTGTGCCTTTACCTCATGCTGAGCGCACAATGTAATGTGATGGTGAAACTGCAATTAAGTGCACCTAAATCAATGCACGGCTTTTAAATTCTTCTCCTTTATGAACTGTGTGAAGCCAGGCCTCTGGAATGCAGCGGGAAAAAGAAGCAAATCTATCTACAGGTGACTTGTGGCTTAAAGGAAAGAGGAAAAAGACAGGGCATGTGCATTCCCTTTGTTTATCCTCTCAGGATCACAGAGGTCGTCTTTTCTGTTTTGGTGAGATTAAGCGTTTGCAGAGGTCTCAGGCATAGGGATACTGCAGGTTAGATATTAGCATATTTCCTGTCCAACAGAGAGTTGGCCTTGCAGTAAGACTTTAACTCTTTCTTTTCTAGGGCCACTCGTAAACACTGTATGAATTTTGAATCTCTATATTTATCAATATTTTCTATGCATTTTAGCAGCAGTAAACTAGTGGTACAATAATTAAAACTAAATGGTTAACATTTTATTATTTCCACCCAGTTTTGCTTGTCCTGTGGGGTTTATTTTAATCTCTGTTCTCTCCTGGCTCTTTCTGCTCATCCAGTTGCCACTGCTTTTCCTCACATCGTTTTTGCACAGAAAACGGCACGGTGCTGCTCTCCATGCTCAGACAGTTCCTCTCTGACTAAGGAGGTACTTTACCTCCTGCTGTCTCATGTCTGTCTTTGCAGATGAAAAAATCCACCCAAAACCTCTAGGGAATAGCTCAAGTTCTGTGATACTTTTTCAATAGGTAATACAATCCTGTGCAGTAAAGGCTAAGCAGATAAATTCAAGCACCTTTGCTGAAAATGTCCATCTAGCATCTTTCCTGCTACAAGAGTGACAGCCCTTCACATTTTCCTGTTAATTTGTACCCTTTGGTTGACTATAATATTGATTTGTGCATTAAGGATGATTTAATCTTTCTTCCACCCTCTTATTAAGAGGGTTTGAAACCCTACCTGGAGTCTTTATTAGCTTTTGACATCACAAAGGGAAATGTCAACACATAATGAGAAAAATTTCAACATCACAGAAGGCTGGAATACAACTTTCATGAAAGATGGATACAGGCAACATTTACCAAGATAAAAAAAAAGCCCAAAAGACAGAACCCTTCCTTTTCAGCATCCATCCATCTTTCTGTTTGTCTGTTGCTGCATTATAGTATTTATTAGAGTTTGTCTTGCTATACAATGGATTGCCAGAATCATGATTAAGAAGCTTATTCAAATGAATTAAAAATGTTTAAATGAAAAAGACCCGGAGAAGTAATTGCCAAAATTTAATCAAGGATTTAATTTGTAGCACAGACCAGCCAAATGGATTTTGCCGTTTTTCACTGCACTGTTTGTACAAGGAAATTAAAAAGTATAAAGAGTCAAAGACTCAGCAGTGTAACCCTTTAAGAATATTGCAGTATGCTCACTTATTCTCATTAGCTGCATTATATCAAATTTGCTCCTGAGGGCTTGTAGTTTGCAAAGCCAGACCACAGACGAGGGAAAAAAGATGATAGCATTTTTTCCAATGTCATAAATTACTGCCAGCACACATTAGATGATTTCTCCATGCATTGCTGTAAGCAATGGTAGGTTAAATATCCCCCTTCTTAATGCCACTTAGAAATAAATGCCCTCATTTTAGCATGTCATCTTTAGCTGAACTGAAATAGCTGAGACTAAAGAGCTGTTGGGGTTTGAAACAGAAACATTTCCCTTGCCTTTACTGCTGAGAAATACATACATGGCACCATTATGCTGTCTCTGTTTCATTGATGATAATAAGGTATCATCAAGCCTGGCATATCTGTTTGAACATGTTTTGTAGAAGTCTAATCATTAAGTAATATGTATCCCATTTCATCCATCATTTCCACACAAAGAGCCATACAGTGCAACTGAGAGAACAATACTTTATGAGCCATGAATAGCTGGAGCAATGATAACTTCCAAGTAGCATATAACAGACCCAGAACTGTGCTCTAAATTACTGTGCTGAAGAGGTAGGAGGAGAGATGAGAAGTCTCTCCTTGTGAGGAGGAGGCCGAGATCAAGTGCATGTTTCTTTCTGATTAGTTGTGGTTGAAATAAACATTCAGCAGAGTGCTAAATGCTCAGTCTCTTTCACAGGCAGAGGGGGGGAAGTTGGTGCTGCAGTGCTGCGCTGCCTTGCAGAGCCTGAGGCGGCTGGCGGGATGGGGTGAAAGGGTTCTGGGTCATTCAGGAGCTCTGAAGTCCCTTTCTTCCAAAACTGCTGACAAGGATGTCAAAAGAAGCCAAACGAGGAAAACATGCAAACCACAAGTGATGAATGGCTTCTAGGTAGCCCAGAAGAGTTTGCAGATTCCCTCCTAAGCCTAAAATTAAATTAATTGTTTTTAAAATGAGGAGAAATAAAAAAGCTTCATGTTTAGTACATACCCGAGGTGAATCATACCAAGTGTAATAGCACAGAATGGCAGATCAGTGTGTAGCACTGGGGGCAGGGTGCAGTGCAGTAAGGCTGTTCCCTTACTGCAGGAGGAAGGATTTGGTGTTCGTTTGCAAGTTTAAAGGAAATGGTGTAAAATCAGTGACTCCCACCCCTATGTCTGTCAGAGAGACAAAGATGATGTTTACTATTTCTTCTTTATTTTACTGCTGTAGCACCTGGTGAGTATTAGTTTTATAGCAGAGAGGCAGGTGTAATCTCTCCCAGCAAGAGGTAGTATCAGACACAATAAGGTATTTCTAAAGGTAAGGAGCCTTTCTGTGAGCAGACACAAGAACCAGCTGTGGCTTTCCCTGTTTCTCTGCCCCTGCAATCCCTGGGAAGTCCTGCTCCCTTCACATTTCTTCTGTCCTGTATGTTGGAAAAGGAGGGAGGTAGAACTTTTGGAAAATGAAAACTTTCTCCTCTTGAGATCCTTGAGCTCATGAACTTGCTTAGCTTGCTTCTGCTCCTAGTCATTTTTGGTTTGCATGATGCTTTTACACAGTTGCTCTCTTCACAGGGCATTCTTAATTTAAGGCTCTCTTGCTTGCTTGGTTAAGTGGTTGTAATTTTATTTGCACAGCAGAAGAGTTGCTGATAAACAAAGTTAAGACATTGGAAAAGGAAGGAGTCCAAAATTCCGTGGTTCAGTTCCAAATATTTGAATTTTGTTCTTTATCCAGCCTTCTGAGCTTTCTAAAGATTGTGGCAGAGTAAATTATGCAGCTGCTTCTAAGCAGAACTTTAAAAGGTCATTTTGTTACATGAGATCTGAGTTAAATTCATGCATGTTTTTACTTCTTGTCTCCCTTTTAGAGACTTACATTTTTATAAACTGTGGTTGCTACGCCATGTAAAGTTCTTGCCTTTAAAAGAACAACGAAATACTTCTGAAAAAAAAGAGCAAAAGCATTATAATACGAGATATCAGTGACTATTATCATTCCACACGTGCAACTTTTTTTTCACAATTTATTCTAAAACCAGTTTTATTTGCCATTGAATTTCACCTATCACAGATCTTAACATTTATATTGCAGAATTGGCTGAATTTTCTTACTGTTTCCCGTTTATGGGGCCCAACTCTGTAAGTGCTTAAGTGCTTTCCTTGGTCATAAAGAAAAGCAGCCTAGGTCTCTTTTAGATTGTACCTAAACCTGTACCTTTTAAATTGTATCTAAACCCACATTTTCCTCTAATCTTTTTACATCCTTTTTTGAGTTGTAGCAGTTGACACCTTTTTTTTTTTTTTTTTTTTTTTCTTTTCTTTTCTTTTTTTTAATTCCTGGTGGCTTTTTGGAAATTTCTCCTTTACTGGGATTTTTCAGGAATACAGTTACTTGTCTAGGATTATTCTGAATGTGTGTATTTGAAAATGAGAATGAATAAATGTGTCCCATACTTCTTCACGGGATTTCTTGAGCAGAAATATCTGTGCGTGAACTATTCAGCTGATGTGTTGCAGGTCTGAGACATCAAGGAAAATCTTGGAAAAAGGGTCTTTTTTCTTTTTTTCCTAGAAAAAAATTTCACTGAGCAAAACAGGTAAGTCCTGAGAAAGAGGAATCCATGGTAGTTGGTAGTCCTTGTCATTCTGCCCTTAATATGAGAGTCTTTCAAGAAAAGTGTGCGGTTACTTCTGTGTGAATTTTGTATCCCCCAAAATATGTTTATTTTAGTTGGTTATTATAGAGATTAAAAAATATATATAGCTTTGAAAAAAAGAGTTGTGGTTGTCTGCTTTGGGGTTTTTTTGTTGCTGTGATTTGGGTTTGTTTCATTTTGGTTTTTTTTTTCTGGTGACACTGTGACAGAACAGCATTGTACAAAACCTTCGCAACTATAGCATGGCTTTAGCTTCACCAGGGGCCCTGCTCAGATTGTTGTTGATTTCCCATCCTTGCCAGTTCCTCAGCAGGAAATAAAACAGGGAGTTGCTGCCTTGATCCAAACAGACTCACACAGCATTTCAACAGGGAAACAGAGCTGAAGAGGAATGTTTAGACTGATAAGCTTTTAGAAAATATTTCTGGGAGTGCACTTTTTGAACTGGTGAGCAGAGACAGTCTGTCTGTGTCGGGCACTTCTCCTCCTCCTTATCATGGAATTTACTATTTAAAAAAAGCTACCACCACCTCCTTGAGCATGGAGAGAACCTTTCAAAATGCTGTTTCTCAGCATACTCTGGAGTCATGCTGGAGGTAGTAAATGAATAAAGCCATTTAAAAAAAAAGTGAATAAAGCTGTAGCATCTCAGCTATGTTGGAGAATCAATCATAGGCTTGAGCTCATTTGTTCCACTAGAGCGTAGTCTTATAAGAAGAGAACTGCTTGTTCCAGAAAAAAGTGTGAATAATGTGATAAAACAAAATGAACTGCAGAATATATTCTAGCCAGCAGCCAAGAAATTATTCACACTGACAGATATTACAGGTACAGTACATTTTCTGTCTAGAATACCACCTTCTATTTCTCTTAGCATATGCATTATGGTCGCTGTTTTCTTACCTGCTCTGTAGAAGTGCACCCAGCTGTATACATGTGATTGTGATGCACTTTCTTCTTGTATATCATACAAAGAAATCATTATCTGGTTAGAGCAACTGCCCTTGCTTGTACAATTATTCAAAAATTTTTAGCTGTTTTGAAAATTTAAATATTTAGTGTTGAAATAGAAGCATTGTTTTTCTTCTGTTTTTACCTTGAACTGATGCACATAGATGCACATTTATGTCTCAAGAAAGGTGAACAGATCCTTGGACCAAAAGAGTAGATTTGATACAGTCTGAAGCCATAATCGGCCATAGTTTTGCTTTAGCCGTGGTACGGAACTCATGGATTTTTGCCTTATTACTTGAGGTGGTTTCCACTGTATCCCTGTATATAGCACACATTATAAAATAGATTTAAATAAATAAATCTCTATATTTCTTTATCCTCATCTTGCATTTCTTAAATTCATCCTCATAGAGCTACATAAAGTAGTTTTGCTGATGTCAAATTAGTTTTGTTAGGTATTGCAGCCTTTACTACCAACTCATGAGTATTGATACGTGCAAGACTTGCATAAATTAGGTTGCATCAAATATTAGCAGTGCAGCCCACAATAACAGGCCAAAAAATTACTTGGAAGGAGGAGGGACAAATAGGATTTTGAAAGGAGAATGTAGCCTGAAAATGGGCAGACGTAGGGGAAGAAGTTAAAGGCGGGGGGGAAAGACAGTGATAACACATCCAACTATTCTTCAGCTTATGAGTGCTGTGTTTGAAAAATGTCATGTTCTTTCTACTTCCTTCTCTTACTGTATTTACAACCTGGAGCTTCATTCATATGGTTGATATGTGGTACTGTTGACACAGGGACTTTCAGGCTTTTCTCCTAGTGAGATTTTTTTGTTCATCTTATGGAATATATGTATTACACGTGAACAGCTGCTAATCTTTTACAAAAATATGTTTGAAGCCATATTATGAAAACTAGGGAGTCTTTCTAAACTTATGTGAATTGAAGTGATTACATGAGTCTGTTAGAGAAAACACTGCATATAGATTTTTATATATTTTTTTAACTCATGAACATAATTAATATGAGCACCCCCAACCAGTGATCAGGTTTGAATGAGTGCACATTTATAGGTCAATTCTTTGCTTTTGACCCAAGTGTACCATGGTGGCAAAATCTTTCAGGATGCTGGGAAAATGGATTTATACCTGTAGTAAGTTGACAAAAGCACTGTTACATTGATTACACATTTGCAATTTGCCTTTCACTCTTGGAAGTGAGCTAGCAGACACTGGTTTCATGTTTCACTCCACAGAATGTTTTGTTTGGGTCTGTTTCCCTTTGAGAGCCTGACTGGGGAAGAATGAGGTCGTGCATTTTGAAAGTACATCACTGTGTGAGGATTTTCTTTATGCATAGCTTCTTTCTGAGTCAGACGCTTATTCTGGCATGAGTAGCTGCTTATGCCATGTCCTATAAACTGTGTCAACTGAGGACATACCTATGAGTAGTGGAAAAGAGAGAGAGTGTAGTAGCAAAGGACCGCAGCAGGTTTACCTTAGGGTATGGATAAGCCTCTGTTTAACCTCTGACGCCTACCAAAACCAAGCCAATGCCTTAACTCATCAATGCTCTATGTAAAATGAAGATGTCTATGAAAATCAGGTTCTTCAAAGTTATCAATGGACAGCCAGTGTGTGCCATTGACTTTATACCAGCAGTGCCATCCGCAGGGCTCCAGTGCCAGCCCCGTCCTCCTGATCACACAGAACTGCATGGGAGTTTGCTTCCGAATGGCAAGGTAGTTGACATATTGTGTCTCAATTTGAGGCCCATTACCATTCATTAGACATGCTCCCAGTTAATTATTTTAAAAAATAAATGTAAATAACAAGTGGTAATTATACCCTCGAGGCCATTGATGTGTACCATGTTGGTATTTCATGTTAGAGAGGCTGCCTGAAAATACAGTAAAGAGCAGTATAATGTAAGGAAGAGGTTTTGGGACATATTATTGCTAACATAATATTTTATAATAGTAATTTCATCAATTATAATTCTCAATATTTAAATAATATTCTGCTGAGAATCTGTTATGAAAAGCATTGAGGCGATTTCTTGGCTGTTATATTTCCCTGTGCATTTGAAAGGTTTATTTTGTTAAAAATTGTTTTCAACCAGCTATAACATCAGACAGTGTTTTTGGGGTGGTCTTTATACATGTTCATTTGTGGGTTTGTGTCCTGTCACTTTTGAACATTGACAACTTTCTAGAGAAATGTTATAATGGTGTGCATTTCACCAGTCTCATTCCTTCTTGCTGTCTGGTCTGTGACTTCACTGTATTCCCCAAGAAAGTTGTTTTTTAAACGCTTAGCAAAAAATTTCTTCTTGCCTCACTGCATAGTCAAATAAAGTGGGTTTTCTATGGCAAATCAGTTTGGATTCTTATCCAGATACCTTATTTTCTGGCATGAAATGTCTGAACAAAAAAAAAATCCTGAAGGAAAGCAACATTAGATGTGCATTTTGGGTCAATTTGTCTCTCTTAAGGTCCTGTACTATGTAATGGGCATCATATTTCATTCCTTTTCCTTACAAAAGTGATCTTCTCTGTAGGGATGACCACTTTCAGATTCTTCTCAATAATCATTTTCTGTGAAATTACATTTAGGACTGTTCTGAGTAAGAGCCAAGGCAGGCTTTTCTTGGATGCAAAATTTTGTACGACAGAAGGATAAACTCCACACGTAGCTCTAACTCAAGACCAAAGGAGTGGTGTGGGGTTTGCTCCAAAACTTCTCCTGGTGATAACTGCTGGAATCAAGCCCCCAGCTTGATTGTTCCTTCCCAGTATTCTTAGGCCATGCAGCCAGTTGTGTTGTCTGTGGCTGTCTCAACACCAAGGCTTCAGCCAGGCAGTCTTCTGCTCTAGGCAGTCTCCAGCCAGTTTGCACTGTCAATGGTTTCTATGAAGTCAGGAGCAGATATTCACAACTGACTTCTTCCCACAGGGAATCCCGGATAGTGCTGGGCAGTTGCACTGCCTGTACCCAGAAGTCACTGGCATTAGGACTTTCTGTTTGTGGAAGCTTCTGCTCCTTCCTGCAAGCAAAAGTAAAAGAAAGTGAAAACTAATGTCTGTTCCTAGGACACATTGATGAGAGGGGCAGGGAGAGAGGAGTGTGGGGAGACAGGGAAAGGGGGAGGAGAAAGAGGAGAAAGAAGGAAAGAAAGAGAAGGAAAGAAAAGAAAGCTTTTTTTATGTGCTTGAGATGGCTGTTCATAGTGACTTTTCTTGCAGCTTCTGCATCCTCTCCTGGTGGCACACACAGTCCTGCAGCAATATGTTGCTGCCTTCTCTTGCTGTCCTCCCTACCTCATCAGAAGGCTTTGACACTGGCCTGTCTACCTTCTAGCTCATGATAACCTAAAAGTTGGGCAGAGTGCACTTCAAATCAGAGTGCATTTTGTGGAGTTCTTGGCTCGTGCTGAATATTGTCCTGATGCTTCCAAGCTCCTGGGGATAAATATGAGGTGTCACATTTCCTGCTGATTTTGCTAGCAGCAGCTTCCATTTTCCCAGTGCTGCCAGGCTCCCTGCACAACCTGCCACCTTCCTCCACCTCTTCTTCAGCCTTGCTTTTGCATTCAGACCTGGCAAAAAACTCCGGAGGAGTTGCAAGGCCATCTTCTGTGATTCAGGAGGGGTCTAGCATCTTTCAGTTCTTGGGGTGAACATGAAGGGCACCCTTCTCCCAATGTCTGCAGATAAAACATCCTTTGTCTTCTCAAGTTATCCATGTCGTATCACAGGCTGTCTTGGCTTCCTCGAGATAAAAAAAAAAAAAAAAATTGAAAACCAAACCAAACAAGGAAAACCTCAAAAAACCCCAAAACAAACAAACAAACATAAAACCCCCCCAACCCTTTCCCATTCAAATCACATTGTGACTTTCCTGTGCATAGGGCTACAGTGATGCACCACATCTGCGAGAAAGCAGACATGAACTTTTCCTCTTGCGTTTTGTGATCAGGGTAATAACATGATAAATTGTAGGCTGAGGCATATGTGTCTAAACTACATGGAAGCCCATTTTTCTAGTCGACTGCTCAGATTTTATATTGTTTTGTGATCTTTCCATGAAAAATAATCACGGGTCACCTTGTCTGACTCTTGACTGTGTTATTGTTTGTCCTATATTCAGTAATAATATAAGGAAATTCCAAGTAATTTTATCTTGTATTTGTAAGGAAGGGAATGTGAGGGCTGCTCTAGAAATTTGAAATATTATATAAACTGCTTCAGGCTTTTAAATACATTCCTTTTCCTGCCCTAAAACACCCTAAAATTAAAAAGTTGAGGAGGAGGCTATTAAGATCTGCTCCCATCATATTTCTGCTGGTTGTGTGTGCATTAAGGTTGAGATTAAAATTATTTAGTTTTTAAATCTATTTTAAAACATGCACAAATGAACTTATGAGAAAATGTTGCCCTAAGCATAATTTTATGACCCATACATTTTGAATATTTAAAGCAGTACTAATAAAAATAAAGCAGTGAATATTCTCAGGGGTTTAATTTTGCTGGTGTGTGTTGATCTGATGGTTTGTGAGTTTTACTACATTTCATTAGGGAAATTTTACCAGAGCAATGGAGTTGAATATACAAAATAGTTTATCCTAAATTGGCAACATGAATCCTCAGTAGAGCTTGTTTACACGTACTGATTCACTTGAACACTTACTTTATGAAGAGATGTTTTGGAAATAATTTTATTTCATGCAGCACTTAAGCAAGAAAGGTAGAAAAAGACTTGCGGAAATAATCTGCTTTTGGATAGGAGTCCTTCAGATCCTTAGAAATGTTCTGTACATTTATTTGTGTTGAACATTGTTTTCCTATCCATCAATATAGCTTGAGATAAGTTCAATAAGCCTGTTTTCAGATAACTGCACTAAGTTTTTATTGATACTGAAGTTTGAAATCAAATAAATTCCATAAAGTCAACAGCACTGAAATTTTACTAGATCTCAGCCTCAAAGGGGAAAATTCTTCCAAGATTAAAAACATCGGAGGCAACGTCTTTCCTGCTAAGCTTGAAAGTTTGGCTAAACATGCCTCTCCGAAACTAAACGCCTTTAGTATCTATTACCTAACTTTCTGTTCATAATGCTGTAATAGTACTTAGCTAGAGGAAGAGCTCACACATACACGTTCAACATGCTTAAAGACAAATAGCAGATAAAGTGTTTTTAGAAGAAAATTGTCATGGTGCTGAAAACAGTAAGGAGGAAAGTGCCTTTCTTTTCAAAATCAATTTGCATTGTCCCTGGATTTGTAATTTATGCTTTCCTTTTTTTTAAATTTTGTTTTCATTTTATTTGGAGCTGGCTTTAGTGTTTACTGAATGCTCTTTCACCCAACCCTCACTCTTAAAATTCGGCAGCAAGTTAGATTACTGTTTACTCTCCCCTGGAGAATACTTGCTTCATATTTCCTTTTTAAGATAAGGGTGGAACTCTTTGAAGTGAAACATTTCATTGGAATTGAGCATTCTGTGGGGTGAAAGAATGATTTCAGACAGTGAGAGGTCAAAAGGAAACTATATGGTTCTTTTTATTCCAACAATACATTTTTTTCCTTGATATTCCTAGTCTTTTTTTTCTTGGTATTTGAAGCCTGACTGCAAACAGGTATTGGAGAAAAACATTTCTGTGTTCACACAAGACTTCTCTTCTTGATTCCAGGTCCAAAGAGATTTGGATAGACGTTTAAACTCCAGACATTTCAGGGCTGACTTAGCTTTAATACTTCTGTCACATTTCTCTACCTCTTCTATAGTGTTGACTAGTATTTAAATGGTGTTATTAGAGGGTGTTATGCACTGCACTCTAGCAGTCATGTTTTACAAGTTTAATGAGGACCAGACAGGATGTGTTTCTAACATGGCCTGTTGTATTGAATGGAACCTTCAATTTCTCTCTTAGTCCCAACATGAGATAACTTTACAATTCGCTGAAACTAAGCAGTGCTTGCTGAGGTTGGACCCGCTCCTCACAATGCCCAAGTGAGCTACAAAGCAATCCCAGTTTGTCATCTATTGCAGTTTTTTCTTTTTCTTTTTTTTAGAGCTTAGTCGCATTGCATTTATAGTATTATGGAGCTAGTAAAGAGAGACATTTCCCATTTATTGTTTGATAAAGGGATTTAACAAGTAAGAATCAAATAGCATTTAGGTAAAAATTTTGATTCAAATAAACAGGAGAACAGCAACCAGAATTATTTAAACAAGTATCATTTTTACAAGTATACCTTAGAGTATAATACCAGTTACCAGCAAAGGGAATATTGTCTCTACATGTCTCTCTATACATATGATGGCAGAATATGACAGCTACTTCTGAAGTTGAATTTATAAGGTAAATAAATGTACCAAAAAAAAAAAAAGTAGTATTGAGTATACCAGCCTGTGTTCAAGATGAAATTTGGACATTTTGACCTGCATACCCCTCTAGTTCATCTTCCTTGAAATTTATTTTTCAAATTTGAAAGTTTTGAACAGCATAAAGCACACATCCATTTGATTATCTGAAAAGGAGAGGGTAATCTTTCTGCTGTGATGTTATTTCCACTTTAAAAAGCATGAAAGTTGCAGCTTTGGACTGGACGAGGTAAAAGCAGTTGTGCTGAACCTGGCCAAATGCAGTAACTCATCAGGGTGGCTCTTAGGACAAGCGGAAGCAGCAGGCTCAAGCACTGTGAAAGTATAGTGGGATATTTCTCTAAACAGTACAATAATACGCTGCTTTAATAGTTGTGAGAGGAATTCATTTCCGTAAAAGCAAACTAGAAACACCCAGTATCTCAGTGATCTAGTATTTGTTTTTATCCCTGAATGGCTTTAAACTTTTAAATCCTAATATTATTGCCAGGGAAAAAACAATTTTCTGTAAGACTTGAAAACATTGTCAATTGTTCCTATTCTCTGTACTTCTTTTACTGGATGCTTTTTAACAAGGAAAGCTTATCCACACAGGAAAACAGTGAGCAATAACAAAGACAGATGATATGATTGTTGGAAACACTAACACATTCCTAAAAGAGTCACCCCTATTTATGATGCTAAAGTCTACATCTCTGTATTTGCTCCAGATGCGAGGGAAGCACTAAAGCAGAAGGAACCTATTAATAAGTACAAAGGCTATGTGGAAAGGTGTCTATGTCTCTGGGCAGCTACCTCTCTTCACAGTTGATCTTTCTGAAAGTACTGAGCATTCATCTCATTCATAGATACTGGTGCAACAGATGGTTTTTTTGCACAAAACTGACTTTATAACCTCACCTAATTATTCTGCATTAACCCTGAAACATCTGGGTGTAGGGTTTGATTTACCCGTGGCAAGTGATGGAAGCAGGGAGAGAGTGTATCACCAATGTGCAAAGAAGGGCTGCTAATACCAGCAAGTACGGTCTGAAGCCCAGTAGTCTGTTCCAAAATGTGCATAAAGTCATGGTTTGCATTTTGAGTGTACTTACAGTGAGAACAAATTTGTTTTCCCCCAAGTTTTCATATTGAACTCAAAGCTATGATCATTGATGTTGCGTTCACAGTGCATCAGGCACTTTCAGATGCAGTGCCCTGAAGTCACCTGGGCACCACCATTATGAAGTCAAGCTTTGTCAATATTGCCATTGAAACAATGCTTGCTTCTTTGTAAGCAATAGCTGTGGGAACTTAAGTGAAGTGATAATGTTTCCTTAGGTTTTGAGCTATGGAAATAGTGACTGTCAATATTCTTTGGAGTGTTTCCCCCCTGCTATCAACAGTGGGAGCTGGGTAAAGGGTGCATTGGCCTCCACAGGCCTCAGCACTCTTAAAAGCACACCTTGCTCAGCTGTGATGTTGCTCATCTTTCAACTTTGTCTTTGGGGGAGTGTTAAAAATAAATTCTTCCTCTAGTCTTCTGCTGGTGGGACAACCTGTTTGTGCCCTCTTAAGAATGGGCAAATTTAAGGCAGGTGCATTTTCTTTTTCGGTAGTACATCAAAAGCAACAATGTTAAAGCTCTGAAATCAGGAGGTTTCTGTGGCTTCTCAGAAGACAGTGGGAGCTGCCTGGTCCTACTCTCACTCAGTTGCTGGCTTTGTGGAAAGTTTAGGGCTTTGTTCTACTTTAAAAGAGACAGTGCTGCTTTTTTAGAAAAATGTAACATGTTGTCCTGGTTTCAGCTACTTGCATTATTCTGTCTTTAATCTTTGAGGGGAAAATCCTCCTATAAACCATTGTTAACAGGAGAAGAATAAATAACACTTTTTTTTTTTAACTTTGTAGCCAAACCCCGCAAAAGTGGTGTAATACTGGTGAAAAAACAGTCTCCTATTCTTCCTAAAAAGATGGATAAAGATGTCCACAGTACTTGAGATAAAAAGAATATGGTTAAAAGAATAAACATTAATTTTTAGATGGTTAATTGTATTTATTTTGCTGGGGTTTTGGTGTGTCCTAGTTATATCTAGTTAGTGCAAGACACTGTTTAAAGCAAGAATTGTTCTTTTTTTGTTTTCATTAGCTAAAATAATACTGTGTTTCATTATGCTGTATCCTCTTTATGGGAAGTAGAGCTGCATTGCCCATTTCAGATATTAGAAATGTTCTGAACCCTCATTTTGGAACCCAACCAGCCACAGACACACCAGAAATTTGGTAATCATTCAAATTTGAACTTGAATTTCGTACTTTGCTTTATATTCTTGGGCAACAGCAGGGCGTTTGCTTTCTTTCTGAGCATGGGGTTTCTGTCCGCTGCCCCATCAGAAGATTCAGAGAAAGCCACTCTAAGCACCAGAATCAATAAGACAGGGGAGTGAGGAACACAGTTGTGATGCTGATGATGGTGACTTGAATGTCATCTTCCACCTGAGAGCCAGGGCATTTGACTGTGTCAAAAAACAAAGTATAAGTTTAGTGAACAACAGCTGCAGAACTGTGAACCAAAAGAGACTGATATATTCTAAAATATTCAGAGGTTTGTGTAAACATTTCTTGTATTCTGCATGTAAAATATACTTTATGGCCAAAAGCACTAAACAAGATGGACCTTTTTCCTAAATAAAAATGGAGCACCAGGTCAACTTAGAGAACAAAACCATTGCACACTGCATCAAATACAGTGTTGTTCTCAGTGATGTTATTTGTTGCATATATATCATTCAGGCTACTAGACATGAACAACTTCTATTTTCTTGTTTAGAAGAACACTCTCAATTCTAATTTTACTATTCTATCTCTGTTTTGCACTTCTAATTAATGTAGCCATTGTCATAAAGAATGATCAAAAAAAGAGGCCTTTATTTTATTTTTCTGTTTTATAAGGAACTTACAGGTTGGTGTAATGTTATACATTTGTATACAAGAGTATAGCCTTCCTCTCTTCCTCTCTTCCTCTCAAATAAAATATAAAACATGGCCGAGTTTGTTGTAAACACTCTCAAGAAAAGAAGAGGGACCTGAAAGAGGTTTTGGTGGAACATTCAGCAGCAGAAATATCCAATGAACTTGACCACTGTGATGCTATAGAATTTAACAGAAATTCCTTGTCATTATAACTAGCTGGTGTCCTGAATTCACAGCATGAATTGGCATGCATGTTTTGGTTCCTTCAGCACCATCTTTTACTCCTGTTCATTGAGGTCTCAGCCTGTAGGATAGGCCTTCTCTCCCTCTTTCGTCTCTGCTTTACACAAAGGAGGTGCTAATAAATACAGTAGAGAAACTTTCAAAAGCCTTCTGCTGCCATTTAGCACCTTGCTTTTCAGAAGCGAATAGAGAAGTGCACAGGGAGGTGAGTGTTTTCATTTGGGTTTTCTTGGTTTTGGGTTTTTTTTTCCCTTCTTTGGCTTATTCTTTAAGGCTGCCCTTAAAAAGAAGCTGATGGCAATGGCAGCCTTCCTGATGAAATCTTCATTAGGGAATGGGTTGAGGCCATCCATCATTTCGCAGGAATAACTGAAATGGTGTCTGGCAGCAACAGCTCTGGTACTCGAGCTGGACTGAAACTGCAGCCTCAGGGAAAAATGTACTCTCATCCTTTTTACCCAACAGCTCCCCCAGCCCCCCAGTTTCCACATAGCTCTATCAAGCAGCCAATTCACATGAGGGGAGTGAATGCTTTATATGTTGTTGCATGTCAACTCTGCCAGGGCTCTTAAGCATTTAACTCATTTTTTTCTTTGGGAAGAAAGAAAAGAAAAGCTCCAGATGTTTTGAGTTTTCTCTTCTGAAATGGGTGCATTGCAGACAGCTCCTGTGCCTCTCTGGGAAACAAGTAACCACCCAAGCAGTCCTCCTGCTTGTGCAATGGTCATCTCTTGATAACCAAGGTACAGAGGGGAGTTTCATAAAAGGATCATCACCCACTTTTTTCCATTAATGTCTTTCTTTTACAAACAGAATTGCCTGGGGGAATTTTCAAGGCTTTTTATTTGGGCAGTATATGAGACTTTGTTAAACTCAACTCCACTTACACTGCAAACTATCTCAGGGATCCCTGGGGCGGCTCGGTGCACTGTAGCCATGTCCACAGTGTGCAGATGTTGTGCAGTGTGGTTGAAGTCACTGCTCATGCATGTTTTGCTGTGTCGCAATGCACAGTAAATCCAGGGCACTGAGCCATGAATGTGTCACCCAGATGATTTGTGGAAAACAATAATTCCAGCATTTGTTGCATTGGGATTTACATGTGGACATGTTGAGTGTAAAGAACATATAGAGTATGATGTTTCTAAATTGAGTTTACTAAATATATGTGCAATAGGCATAGGCATAGACTTCTCTCCAAAAAATTTCTGGATAAAAATTGTTGGAGTTCACACAGGAGAACAGTTTCATAAGGCGTGAGTAGAAAAACTAGTGTGGATGTCATTGATATTGTATATTGGGTCTGTTTTTTTGAAAAAAAAGTTTAATTTGTGTTATTAATCTTTTCAACAACTCAAAAAGTGGTTGTCTTTCAAGACTAAATATTTGCTCCAGCACCAAAAATTTTCTGAAGGTAAAACTGTGGTTCATGGGAAGCATATTCATTTGGAATAGACTTTTTTTTTCTGAGAAAGAAGTCACTTGCTGTCATGCATTCTTATACATTGTCTATAATAGCTTTCAGTTGCAGACAGCACATTTTCCACAGCTCAACATATTTGATCATACTTGTGGAAACATTTGAGGTGTTTTCCTCAAAATTAATAACTATTAAAAATGACAAAATAAAATTCCATGCCACTGGAGTTTGTTATGTAGCCCTCAGGAAGGAAAGACACACTCTGGCTTTGCCCGAATCCCTATGAAATTAAACCTCTTTCATTGGACATGGCAATTACTTTAATTATAGTGCTGGGGATTTGGACAGAAGCTGGTCTGCAGGGCTCTGCCTCACACCCAGCAGTGTGCTAACTTCAGCTTCAGCTGAGATACAGCCAGAGAGAAACTGCAGCTATAGAGTGACTTTCCAAGTGATAATTCTTGTCCTCCTGAGAAAAGAACTGTGTAGAGGAAGGAGGAAAGCAAGGAAGACTGGGAAATGTTACTCCATATCTAGCTTAGAAGTAAGGAGGAGGATTGTGCCCGGTGCTGACCTATCCCTGTACTTTTCCTTGCTCAGTGGTCAGACAGCTGTCCTTTGCTTCTCTTCCAGCTTGCCTTGCTTCATGCTGGTGAGGTGGTAAGGAGAGCTGCATGTACAGGAGTGAAAGAGTGCCTTTGCAAAATGGTAGTGGTGCCATTGGCATTGCATTCAGCTGCCCCCTCTTTCACCATGGTGTAGGTTTCTCTTTCCTCTTCATTTTGACTGGTAAAGGAGGAAAGTGAAGCCTGACTGGTCACTGGCCATGTCTGCTACTCATCCCTACCTTTCTCAAGCATGAAAATAGGAAGTGAGGGTGTCAGTACTAGTAAACCAGGAGGCCAAACAATCCAAACTGGATACCAGGTAGTCATCAGAAATGTTTGTGACTGGTATTCATAATTAACTTTTAAACTAAATAGACTTTTTCTCGGGGTTTTTTGTTGGTTTTTTTTTTTTTTTTTCAATTGTAGAAAGGTCTAAAAGCTTTGTTTTTTCTATGAGTTCAAACTTAAATGGGGATGTCTTTTATTTTTATTTTTTAATTATTAGCTTTTCTTGGGAAGAAGGTGTGCTCATTCACTGTGATTTCTGATGAATGCGTGACAGCAGCTCTGCTTGTCTCTGAAAGCGAGGTCCTAATTTTTCGGGATATAGGCTTCAGTCATCTTTTAGAAATGCAGAGCAGGTGGGAGCTGCACAGCCATGTTGTCACCTATTGAGTTGCCAATTTCCCCCACCACACTGAGTCCCTCCTTGCACTTCAGAGAGGGGAAGAAAGAGTGCTTGTTCCTGCAGCTAATTCCGAGTGTGTAAGGCTCGTAGTAGAAAATGAGACTGGCAGACTGGTGTGATGGACAGTTCTTGAAGTCTCTGGGATTTTATGTGATGTTCCTGTGTTATAAGGAATCCAGAAAGTGGGATATTTGGAGGGTGAATTGCTGTTGTTACTGCTGCTGGCTTCCTGAAGTAGCAGCAGGTGTGCTAGTGTGGACTCTGCCTTCTTCCCCATCGTCTGCTGTCCTTTTGATCTGGTTGGTCAGTAATAGTGAGCTATGGATGTGCCCGGCCTGGTAGCATGGGTGCCAGGCTGTTGGGTTGTTGTGACAGCATGATTATGAGCACGTGCCACTGTGGCAAGTGGCATCAATTCTGCAGTTTCTGCCACTCAGTGTCAAGAATAAAATTGCATGAAGACCGTAGTATGATTGAACTTGTCAGGAGCATTTAAATTACAGAATCACTGTGCTCCCAGGCTGTAAAATTAAATGTTACTGCTCACTGAAGTAATTGAGTTGAAATGGCTTGCAAGAGAGCACTCCAGTAATTGTCATTTGGATAAAGTGTTGTCTGTGCTCAAGTTTCCATGTTCACTTTCTGAGTGGGGAAGCCAGCCCAGTGCTTCCAGGATGTCCATCAGGAGTCATGCAACAGCCAGGCTGCAGTGCTGGGCCCAACCTCACTTAAGACATGCCACGGTCAATGGGAGAGAGGGATGTAAGGATGGACAAAGATTTCGCATGCTGAAGCCCTGTGTGCAAATGAAGTTGAGCATTTGGCCAGGTGGGTGCAGATCAATGGGGATGCAAATAGAAAGGTAACTCAGGCAACCTGAAGGTTCCTGCAAGGCAGCCACCCACAATGCAGGCATATCAAAGAGTAGATCCAAGAAAGGATGCTGCACAGTTATCTGCTACAGCATTGTTAGCACATCATTCCCTCAAGACCAAGGCTAAGAAAGCTTGGTTTTCCTGTAGATTTCTGTTGCAAAGTTGATTGATGACAGTGGTTCAGAAGTTCACAAGATCTGAGTGAAACTTTTTTGCAGCAAAGGCATTTGTAAGGCCTCTCTTCTGTGTGGGTAATCTGCTGTCCAACAAACAAAATGTGGACACATACATTTTTTTTTTCATACAGCTGGGGGAGCTTACTTGGTCTCTCATTTTCCTTTATGACAAAAGACATGTAGAACTATAGTTTGTCTTTGAAAACCTTATCTTTCTATTGGGTTTGGCAGCCATTAAGTTAAAAAATTATGAACACAGACAAACAGCGTATTTGGCCGTGGCACCAAGCCTGCCAGAGTTCAAGTGTTTGGACAATTCTCTCAGACATGTGGTGTGGTTTTTTGGGGTTGTCCAGTGCAGGGCCAGAAGCTGGACTTCATGGTTCTTGTGAGTCTCTTCCAACTTAGGATATTCTATGATCCTGTGTTTGCCTCATTTCCGTAGGAACTTGGATAAAATAGCCACTGTTTACAGATAGGAGATGGGAATGAAGTCTACTTTTGTTTTTCTAGTCATCTTCCAAACATGGCAAGGTAAAAGAAGACAATTGAAAGTGAGTAAGTGTGTGTGTGTATGTGTGTGCACACATGTGGAGTGGAGCACATGTTGATGGGGGATGCCATTCCCGTGGCACTATTCCCCCATTCTCTATGGCATTCAGGTAGAAAAAAAATGCTTGCTCTGAACTGCAGGTTGCCTGAAAAAATATGGAAAATTAGTAGTTGTGGTTGTTAAGAGCTTAGCCAAACAGGAGCAATTGCTCCATCCACTTGAGAAAATAGGTGAAAAAAGAACAATGTAGGGCATAGTTAATTGCTCATCTAATCAGGCTGCAGTTCAGCTCATGAACAGACAGAAAACTGAAAGCAAGTGAAAGAAGCATTGCAGTCACCTTGTGGAAGATACCACACTTCCACTGACCTTGCATTAGGTAAGCAGGAGGAGTTTGAGAGTGGTATTTTTCTTCCTATTTCATATCCGCCCAAAGTGCTTATCTGTCTTTATCTCTGAGCATTGATTTCTCTGTGCTCCAAGCCCTAAGTAACAGTGAATCTGCCCTTCTAACTTGTGTTGAAGCATTACATTGCAACCTGTCTAAAATCAGGTTTGCAAATGAGGCATAGTGTTTCAAACAGTTTTCTCCCACCAGTTACACTGAGGAGACTGAATTGTACTTGCTAGCCAAAGGAGAGTAGAGTGTATGAGTTCTGCCTCAAAATTGTTTGCAGATATTTTCTCTGGTACCTTTTATTCCTCTTTACTAGATGGCTCTGTGCTCTCAGTTAAGCAGCAGTCACTGATGGAGAGAAAAACCTTTTCTCTTGTTTTGTAAAGTGCCTTGAAAGATTAGGGGTTAGACTGAAATGCTTGCTGCTTTATGCTGCTCCAGTGATGTAAAGCAGCTGCTAACTCACTGTAACCATTCACCTGAACTGGATTTACAATGCTTTGCATTGCTGTGATGATGCAAGGCAGTGGGAAAAGACCAGCGAATGTGTTCCTTTAAAAGAAATAAAATACTTTGATAATTAAAAGTACAATGCTACTTTTATCTCTTTGATGTTTGCTTTTTCTTCAACTCCCTGTTTATAAAGACCAGATTGTGCTTGTGATTGCCATAATCTGAAACTGAAAGGAGTGTTTATGGAAAAGAGTTCTCCAACTGAGGAAGGGCAACAGAATTAAACCCTGGGAGACATGTGAGGGATTGAAACCTTCAAGTGACAAACATGTTTGAATTAGGATGAAAACCTATTTAGCTCTTGCCACAGGCCAAGAGCACCCATCTTAAACAAGTATTCTGTTCATACTGTCTCTTGGCCAGCAGCTGATTGATACCATTTGCTATCATTAAAATACTTCTTTTTCCACCAAATCTGTGCAACTCTATCAGTAGCCAGGATGGTAATCAAGGGCCTAATCCTGCTGAATTTGTTTGGAGCTCATTGCATCTCCCGCACCGGTACAGAACATTGAGGTCGCATTCCTTTTGAGCCTTCTTGCAGGATCCATCCCCACAGGACAGCAGGGTCTGTCTGGGTTGAACCATGGCTTTCTAAGTCAGTATATGTATCTCTGTGTATAGCTGTCATAGTGAGGAAGTTCATTCTGTTTTGATTTTTTTTCCCTTTTCTTTTAACTGCTCAGTCTTCCTTGTGAGATAAATGTGGTGCTTTTGGAGAGGTTTGGCATTTGAGAAAGAGATGAATAAATTTCTCTCCCTTTACTTATGCAGCCTGTTTTTTTACTCTAAAAAAGGGGGAGACAAGCTAAGGCAGGCCAAGATATAATTTTGTATGGCCACAGATGAGTGAAAATATAAACATTTTCTCCTTGATTAAAAAAAAATCCCCAATAATCCTGTTTGCTAGTGTGGCATGGTGATGGTGGAACATGCACTGAGGACATATCGGGGAAGACAGACCCAAAGTGAGTTGCTGTTTAACAGAAAAACCTAAAAATATGCCAAAAGGGGAGGCAGTCATGTTGTGTAGCTGCACAAATGGGTTTGTGTTGTGTTGTTTTGTTTTCCTGCTGGTGCAGTTTTCCCCCTTGGTTTGCCTGGAAGAGGAGTTGGAATGCGCCGTGATGGGCTGCCCTCCGTGCTGGCGGCGTGGCGCAGGAGTGCCTAGCAGCAGGTCTGGTGAAGGGTGATTGATCCTTCCATTTAGGAGGCATAATGCCTTCTGAAGCAAGGAGCAGATCAAAGACTTTAATGATTGACAGCGATTTATGCTGCTTTTGTTTTTAATTCCTTGACTCCTGACACTTTAAGATGGGACTTTATAAAAGAAGGATGCCGTATCCTAGGGTTACGCCTCCTTCCATAACAGGGAAAGCTGAAGGGTCTGTGGAGACTGATATCCAGATTTCAGATAGATTAGTTTTTATTTAAATCTGAGGTTCAGAGGTTTGCGGGCATGCTGTTTCTGTTATTAAATCATTATGCACCTACCTGGGGGGAAAAAAGCCAACAATTTTACCAGGAGTTCCTCTATAAACATTTCTTACTCTCCATAGTGTAAGGCTTGTATATTAAAAATTCTTTGAATAGCTGACCTCAACAGGTGTTTTATTTGAGCAAACAAAACAATAAATCGTGATATAATCCCTGTGGAGCTGGCATTAGCCTTTGTGGGAAATGCATAATTTCCTTTACTAAATGTAGGAAGCTGCACAAATTTAATTTCTTCATTTTTGTCATTAATACCAAACCATCCTGGAGCTCATTTCTCCTTGAGGTAGTGGTCCAATGCCGGTTACACAGAGCTACATAGAGGGATTTTCTGTGCTTTGTGCTGTGTTTTTCACTCCTTTGTCAGTGCAGGTGCCCTTGGGGGTATCTGCCAGCCAGGGCACAGCAGGGATGAGCATCCCAGCAGCCCTTTTGCCCTGGGAGGGGGTGTTACGCCGTCGTGCTCACGGGAACAGGGAGCGATCTCTCCTCCGAGTGGCGCCAGATGTGCTGCAGCGCTCCGCTCGCGGCCGGCTCTGCTGGCAGTCCCTGCAGTGCACTATAAAGCAATTATTGTACTTTTGGCTTCTTGCTTCTGGAAGGCCTCATAATTTAAGGGCTGGTTTGTTTTTTTGTTAGTTTTAATCTAAACCATACGTAGGCTGCAGTTTTAGTGGCTGTATTTGACATGTTCTGGAAGGATGATGTCAACTTAAAAGATGTGCTTTGCTGAAAACATTTTGTCATTTCTCCATGTGGCAGAAATTGTGGTGTTGTCCTGGGGTCTCCAAAGACAGGGATGGTGGATTTTCTAAACCATTGCCACTGCCATGACAGGCAATAGAAGGGCCAGGCAGGACCCAGTGTCATAATGTAGTCTTGCAATTTTCTAACACAGCCTTTCTCTTTAATGGCAAAGAAAGACAAGTCGTGAAGAAACTGCACATCTGAAATCTATCTTAATTTAGGCTATATTCTATGTACTGCATAAAGCAGTGATGATTTATATTTTCATTTTCCTGTATAAACAAATAAACTCTACTGTTATATAAGTAAAAGCTGTTGTTGGTCGTGCATTGCGATGACAAAACTGATGTAAAGGGATGTAATCTCCAAGTTAGGTGGGCCAGCAACCTCACCCAGGATGGCAAATGCTGCCTTTTTATGCTTACCATAAAGCCTGAGGTCCTACCCATTAAGAGATGATGGCTGAACTGTGGAAGCCATTAGAAAAGCCCATCACTGTATTTTATCATTCTCATAAAGTTCATGAATTAAGGTCCACATTTTAAACATCATTTACTGTTAACTCCTCTATTAACTATTTAGGTATCATCCGAAAGAAAGTGCTCTTGTAGTAGTTCTCAGAGGATTTGAACTGTGCTTAAATTTTAGCTTGCAAATTGTGTTCATCTTGCTAGGTACAGAAATCTGTTCCTAGCTTTGAACACATTTCTGTGAGAAGATTTCAACTCATTTTGGTCATCTTTGTGTTGGCAAACTAAAGAATTTGTTTAAAACCATGTGAACATGGAAGTTTAGTAGTCCTAGCTACAAGTTTGATATGTTAAAAAATGAAAAAAAATTAAATTAGCATTTCTTTTTAATAGAGTGGGCGCAAGCGTAGAAGAGTCAAAACACAAACCTAAGCCCAGAGGATTGCATTTTCAAAAGTAGTTCAAGAGAGCATTTGGTACATGCTGATATTGGTTAAGAATCTGATGTTTGGGTATTTTACCTTACAAATTCAGTGATATCTCTTGTTTTTCTCTCATGAGTCTCTCAAGACTCTTTTCTTGTTTCTATAGCTTTTCATCTTGGGATTTGCAAACAAGTGTTGTACTTTAGCTTGTCCATAACCCATCCCATTCAGCATAATTTGGTGTTGAACATGCTTGGCCAAATTACAATTTACTCTTTGGTTTGTTGTTTTGTTTTTATTGTTGGTTACTTGGGTATTGACAAACTGCTTCAGTGAAGTTGGACCAAAGCTTAGCTACTTTGTATCAAAAATGTAGAAGTCTTTCACTTCCAGATTTACTTATGCATAGGTTATTTAGAGCAAAATATAAGGAAAGATATTCCCTGATAACTTAATTTTGGTTGTGTTCTGTTGCTGCTAGAGGTTTTCTAATAACTAGTGTAAGTCAGATCAGCAAAATGCTTGGCTGATTATGACATCATTGACTTATATACTTGAAACAGCTAAAACATAAATCCTTTTTTGTTTGTCTTGTTTTGCTTCTTTGATGTTGGTTTGATTTTGGTTGCTTTTTTTTTTGTGGTTTGATAGTTTGGGGGTTTTTTTTCTGCTTACTGTCTGTTTTAGAAATGCAGGTTCTGGTGTTCCATGTCTTTTCAGGCCATATTTGCACATTAGGTGTTGCTCATGAAAATGAGCTGTTCATTTGCCTCACTCTGAGCCTTACACTCATCCTCTTAATGTCATCTGGCAAGGAAAGGCCAGATGCTCAAAACCACAGGGGATTGAAGGGGATAGTACTGAGATCTGTATGAGGATAAGATCTGAAGGGATGGTACCATTTTCAGCTGCCACAGGCAGCTTCTAGGATCAAGCTGGAACTCACTTAGGAGTAAAAGCAAGCACAACCCAAACTCTTAACCAAAAATTCTTGGTCTGACTTTAGATAGCAAAGTTAAGTTTAGTCAAGTCATTTAGAATGGCTTCTTCCTCTCATTTCCTTCTCTAAAAGGATAATCATAGGCAGTGGAAAGAAAAAGCTTTCAAAATCAGACACGGTCCTTGGGCCGGGTCTGCAATCCAAACAGTCTTTACCTGGATGTGGATCTTGGCACCAGGGTCAGGTGCTAAAACAGAGCAGTTTCGGCTTACTACAATGGAGAACCCTTATGACAATAGCTTAAGCTAAAACGTCTCTTAAATATTTCTCACATATGCTGGAGGGAAGCTATGTGTGATGAGGCACCTACTCCCAACTCCAAAGCCCTTTTCTTACTGGGTTTGTTGTCAGGAAGAAGTTGGGATTTGCCACTGCTGTGTCTCTTGCAGTATTTGACATGGAGGCAGACACCTCCTTTGCCCATAGTGCTGATGGCCATGCACCAGCAGTGGCTGGTCCCATGTCTCCGTGTCTGGGAAGCAGTTGAGGAATGTGATCCTGGAGGGGGTATGCAGGCGCTACACCTGTGTGTACTCCTGTGGCAGTCAGCAGGCAAGTTTTCTTGCTCTCCTCACTTGGCATGTGTTAGGTATCCCCAGCTGAACATATGGAGCCAGAACCATGTGCCAGTGGTTGTGTATTTTGTCAAGAGCTGTAGGGCTGGGGTAGTACTCTTCAGCTAAGCTTTGAAAGCTACATTTTTTTGTTGCCGGCAACAAAACCATCTCAGCTTGTACACTATCAAAGCATCTTTTGCTTTAACCACATGCCTTGTTTTTGTCATACTGTAATCTTCCCTCATAACATTGCTTTCTTTGAGTTTGTTTGATGTAGACAGGAACTCTCACGCAGAACCCCACCCCCTCTTTTTCTGTAATTAATTCTGTGATCGTTATTGTGAGTATCTCTTGTTGGATCTTTCAAACCCACTTCTGAAATAGATAATCTTTTCACCAGTTTGGCATTGTGCCTTCCTCCATTCCTTTCAAAAATGTTTAGAGGAGAAAAGGGAACAATATCCACCTCTCAGGGAGACAATCCATTTGTTGCTTTGGGGAATAGTTTGAAATAAACAGATAGAGTTTGCACATAGAATTTAATAAGCTAAATACTAGTCCCAAGACTGTTTCTTTCAGTTTTGTCCAGCACCACGATTATGATGAATCTTGTGAAATATCTAGAGTAATCACTATTCCAATAGTTTTTATTCACACTTAATTTCTAGTCAGTTGCTGACTTTTTTTTCTTCTGTTTTTCAAATACCAAAGGAAGCGCAGTAGGTGGCCCAATGGAAATTTACTTAGAAAAAAATCCTTCAGCTGAAGAAATCAGACTGATGCACACTAGTGTTGATAAGACTGGGGTTTCTTTGCCCTGGGGTTGGTGAGACCCGTAGATATGGGAGGTGCAGTTGTGACCCTCCTGACTGAGGAGGAGGCAGAACATACAGTTCCTAGATCAAAGAGAGGGATTGTTTTTAATCACTTTTGCAATCACCTGATGTGCAAAGTGGCTGGCTGCTGGCTGGGAAGGGTTGGGCACTGGTTACCTCGATGCGGTTGGAGAAAGATGGAATTTTGTTGAACCTCAGAAAGGCGCTGTCTTCTGATCATCAGGACCAGCACCATGCATCTGCTGGAGAATGTGTAGGAAACATTTATGGGGCATCCACAAGTTTCCTGAGGGCTTGGGCTGTTTGTTCTGGTACCACTTTTGAGGCACAAAATCCAGCCCCTCAGTGATCAGGGCAGGAGGACATTTTTGGCATGCAGGGTGACCATATCCAGCGAGTGTTTGTGAAAGCACCCACCAAAATGCTGAGTCCTGTACTTTGGGTTCAGAAAAGTGACACCCAAGCAAACAGTCTACTTGGTATAGTTTGGTGGGTGGCTTGAGAGAAAAACATGGATTGTTTTCTGCCTCTGAAGATGGTTTGTTTCTTGTTGATGGAGAAAGTTGAATTGCATTCTAACAGAGACGCAGCAATAGCTGAGGTTTTTGTGCTAGGGGAGGGTTAGTACAGTATGCTTGTACATTTTGCTTTTCCGTTCAGAATATTAGTGCTATTGTGGCTTTTTGTTTCTTACTTTCAATGAAAGAGGTTGGCGGAGAGGTTAGATACCAGTTCTGCCTCAGTGATTCATTAAAGCAGAGCTGGAGGAACGGAAGTCGCCCTGTTCAAAGGTGTGGGGAGTGTTTTATTGTTCTGCACGGTGCTGTGAATGCCAACAATTTTGCAGCTGTGAAAAGGGCTCTTAATGAGTTTCAGCATTTTAATGTACTTCAAGTTCCCAATTGTACAAATTTAAGGAGCTTAGCAATTCAGTATCTCCTGAATAATAGCATTTATTTTATACTCTAAATACACTTGGGGAAGTCTCAACAATATTGCAGGAAGTCTTGGTAATATTGTGGCTCCTTCCCAATGTAAAAGCTTTAGAGGACCTAATTGACTTGAACAGTGGAATTGGTCCTTTAAAAAACATGCACAGACAATTTTTGATTAATGAGCCCCATAATAAATCATTAATCTTTTTTGGCTTTGAAATTGTCTGAATAGTTTTCAAAGTAGAAGTTGTGTATGTTTTTGTAAACTGTCTTTGTGATGCGGTGCTTGCATTTCAAATCTATCATCTTAAATTTGCTAAAAAAATAATCTAACATAATATAATTTTAGAAAAACAAGTCCAAACTCTGAACTACTTGGTTACTAAGAGGCATGTGAAGAAACATCTAGATAGGAGTACTTCCTCTTAGAATAATAAAAGCACTGCAAAATGACCATGTAGTAAGTGTCCTTCTTCCTGAAGGATCCTAAAGTGCTTTTACACATTTTCTATAGTCAATGTGGGTTATTCACCCATCATTTGAATGAAACCAGTCTTTACTGACTGTGCTAAACAACACTTTTTATAGGAAGGAAATCACAAATAACTCTTGCATCTGAAACTCTGGGGAGAATTTGAGGTAGGCAGATTGTAATTGCCCAATTTGGAAATGGGCCAGAAGACTGTGATTAATATACCCAGGCTGCATTTTAATTGTCCCAGAGTACTTGGTTTCAAGTGGGCTTTGTCTCTGAATAGTATTTCTTTTTCTTCATGTTAATTTTGGAGCTTATAGAATCGATAGCAAGTTTAGCAGAATTGAAAAGTGGGGAAATTTGTTACTTACATGGGGATCAGCAACACTGGGACAGTGCAACACAATTTTCTAGGTGTATCTCAAGTGGCAGAGTCTGGTTCTGTATTTTGTTTTTTCTTCTTATTTCACTGCATGACCTTTGATTTGGTTGACTCCCTCAAAATATTTTTTCCCATACTCGACTATTTTGAACTCTTTAAATATTGTTATTTAAGGTCTTAAAATTAATAGCACAGTAAATGCAAATAGCTCTACTTAGCTATTCACTTTCTCTGGGAATTGCTTGATCTTTTGAAACAATGTAGTAGTTCAAGAACCTGTGAAAAGCAGCCTAGCAGGTTAAGTTGATTGATCTTTAAAAATAGGGTCATGTAACTTGAAACTGTTTCCCATAAAAAACAAACAAGCTGCAGAGGTTGTTGATGCTTTTCTCAGCAGAGCCAGCCTCATCCGCTCCCTGGCGTGGTAAGGCTGGGAAACCTCTGAGTGTCAGATCTCATCCTGAGGCTGCTGGATGTGCAATCCATCTGTGGCAGTCACCAATCTGCAGGTCCACAACTGAGTCAACATCAGACTGAGACATTACTCAGTGGGATCCAGTGGATATTTATTTTTCTCTTGGAGAACCTGAGAGTGTTTAAGGCATTTTTTTTGGTAGATTTGGGGTTTTGTGACCAACTCCATATTTAGAACGTAGACATGGGGGGTTTTGTGATTTGGGATTTTTTTTCTTTTTAAGAGGCCCACAGAATACATGTAAAGTTAGCTTGATCTGTTGACAAAGTTGAGCTGAGCACAGACTTCTCAGGACTGCATAATATCAGGTTCGCTCCCTTAGGTTTAAAGTGTTTACACAGCTAGTAAAGAAAGCTCACACATCCACAGCTGTATGTTTTACCATGTGCCACCAGGAATTGCTACACTCATGACAGGAACTTCACAGTCAGACTCTGGAATTTCACAGGTATCTTTTCAGTCTTACCTCCTTTAGAGAGAACTGCATTTTACCTCATCAAAAAATGGTCAAAGTTGTTTTTTGTTTTTACTTATGTCATCAACTGCTGATATCAGTATTAGCAAGGATGAGCACTGGCATAACAAGCACACGTCAGATAAAGCACTCCTGATTTACATGGTAAAATGGCTCTCTCTCACTCTACTTTGCACTAGTGGTGTAATATTAGAGAGCTGAGAGTTTAAGATATTCCACCTTTAAGCCTTCAGCTTTTCTTTTCACTAAAACTGTTCTGAAAACAAGTTATGAATACAGCACCTGAGAGAGGTAATCCAGAAGCCTTAAGTGTTCAGTAGTTCAAGTTATCTTCTTTAATGCTGTCTTTTTCATTATAAAAAAGATTCTAAAGCTGGAATAAAGCCATAGAATCATAGAATGATTTGGGTTGGAAAGGACCTTAAAAATCATCTAGTTCCAACCTTCCTGCCTGTGGTCAGGGACACCATCCACTAGACCCGATTGCTCAGAACTCCCCCTCAGGACCCCAGCCTGGCCTTGAATACTGCCAGGGATGGGGCATCCAGAACTTCTCTGGGCAACCTGTTCCAGTGGCTCACCACCCTCACAGTAAAGAATTTCTTCCTGGTATCTAATCTAAACCAACCCTCTTTCAGTTAGAACCCGTTCCCCCTTTTCCTGATGATCATTTAGGACCATCATATCATTTAAGGACCAACACAAGAACCAGCTTTCAGCATCCTAGGAGGAGACCACACCACTTTCTCTACACCCTGCTGCAGGTTCTCCTTTGGCTTTAATTCCCAGCCATCTACTACATCCAAAAATGCCCAATTGTGATTCCTTTCCAGTCTGGGACTCACAGAATGCCTGCACATCTTGTCTCACAGTTTTATTACTGCAGAAATTCTTAGAGTTGCTTATGATTTATAAGTGAGAAAGAGAATAATAACATCCTTCATTTGTTGGATTGATGCAGCCATCTCTTTTTACATGAATAGTTTATACACATATACAAGTAAATGTAAAATATGATTACATGCAGATATATTTAATGACACACACAAGCAGACCACCAGCTAAGCACATTAAGTGACTATGTATGGGGATACCTACTTTTCATACAGTCACTCACACATATGATGCTCAATTGCAAATGTGCATCCTTTTTTTGGAAGCCTGGATGTAGTCTTACATGTTTTTACACATAGGCATCTGTTTATCCAGATCTTCAAAACTGAAAGCATGTGTAAACTGGAATGCACTTTTATGTGTATATTTTGTTGTTACATATGTAATATAGCACAATACTTACATACTTATACACTTTATTCCATCATTGATGCAGAGAGATTTTACAAGAGCATGTCGTGACAGGACAAAGCGAAATGGCTTAAAGCTGAGAGAGAGTAGATCTAGATTAGATATTAGGAAGAAATTTTTCACAATGAGGGTGAACGGCAAGGCACTGGAACAGGTTTGCCATAGAAGTTGTGGATACCTTATTCCTGGAAGTGTTCAAGGCCAGGTTGGATGGAGCTCTGAGGAACCTGATCTAGTGGAAGGCATCCCTGCCCACAGGCAGGGGGATTGTAACTAGATGACCTCTAAGGTCTCTTCCAACCCAGGCCATTCTATGATTCCCATGCACATACGCACACACAGGCTCACACATATACACCTTATCCACAGCTGAAATATTGTATAGACACAAGAACAGATATGCACGAACCTCAGAGAGGTTAGTATTGGAATGCTGGTGCATTTTTTCCCAGGCCAGTTTAGTACAACATAGCAAGTCATTGATGTGCGAGCAGTTACAGACAGCCAAGTCCAGGTTTCTGGGAACAGAAGGAAAGATGGAGTTACAGGGCTTGGACCATTTCCTTCTTCCATTTCTCCTTCTCACAGGGGCTGGTCATGTGTACTCAGGCTCAAGTATTGTGCTCGGTCTGAATTTCAACTTGTAGCGTCTTCCAATCTCTTCTGTACTGTTCTCTTGTATCATCTTGTGCCATCCCTGTACAGTTTGCCTCCTGGTCTCTGGGTTACAAAGGCAATGAACTGCATGAGCTTCATGCAGCAGCACCTCTGAGCGTGTCCTTGCCACCCAGTGAACAGCCCTGTGCTGCACAGCCCTGTCCAGCCACCCCCATCCGGATCCATGTCACCAGCTGACAACTGCATCTGTTATTTCATGTTGGTTGCCAGGTATCTTTGCTTAATGGCTTGCTCAAAACTCTCTTTCTGCTGCAAGAACAGCAGATGTGCCCTTTCACACCAGTTTCTTGAGCAGAGGGAAATTCTTTTTCCTCTCCACAGTAGGACCAGCTTATGGCTCCTCATGGCTCAACAAAATTTGCTTTATAACTCTGTCTCTGTCTTGACCTTTCATAAGTGGATAGAACTGGCCATGTTGTCCACTTTGCTATACCTATTCTGATTTCAGAGTGTTTTTCTGCTTCCTTCTGCAGATAATTGTTGACTTTGTCTTTTTCTGTGTGAATATACAACTGGAAACATTCATTGGCTTGGAAAACTTATGTCAGCATTCATTGCTCAGAAAACAGCATTCTTCTAGCCAGTATGAAAGGTGGAGGAAAGTAATGAAAGGTTTGTAGGAAAACTCATTAAGAACTTGTGCTTGCCTTGTTTTTGGGAAGTAGGAGAGTTCATAGACTCCTTTTTGGTTTGCTGCTTCCCCCCACTGCCATCTTGCACTATGTTCTTTGCAGATGGAAAAGTACAATAAAATCCCCTTTCCTCTCTGCTTTCATCAAATGGCAAAAGAAGAACCATGTTTCTCATACTGATCATGCTATTCTTCCTTTCTCCCCCAGTATTGTAGAGGTATAGTCACCTGACTTTCCCCAAACCTCTAGGTAATGCATTGAACCAATCCGATCCCTATTTTCTGCCTGCACAAAGCATAATATACCCTTAAATAATGCTTCCTTCTCCAGTGGTACTTGGTTTCTGTGTCAGGGAAGGTAAGCTTTGACACCTAGCTCATCTTCTTCTCTGAAGCAGGTTATGAGGAACCACAGACACCTGGCCCCTCTTCCCTGGCCATCATGGGTTATTGATTTGTGTCCTGCCATTGCTGTGTTTTCCTTGTTCATTAGTTGTAGCCTCTGCAGCTCCCCTGGAGCTGGTAACAGTCCCAGGTTAGCTGAGGGCAGAGCAGGGAGGGAAGTGGTCCCACACAACCCAGTGTCCCCTTCAGCTACCTGCTGTCTAGGCTCTGCTTTTTGACATTGACTGCAGCTGTGGAGCAGTGCACTTCTCTGGCAGAAAAAAACCTAGAGGGACAGTGCAGCTCTGCTAAGACTCCAGCCTGGACACCATGGGACCATGCCTGCTTGATTTGGCAAAGAGTCAGGATTTTAACCCCATCATTAACCCTTAGCATGTTTCTTTCCTGATGTTGGCCCCTAATCTCAACTTCATTTACCAGGGCACTCTCATCACATGGAGCAAGACCTGGTCTGATGGGTGCTGAGGAAAGCACAGACAGCTCAGTTGCTGTGTGAATCCCATGCAATGGGATTCAGCAGTGTTAATCACAGCAATTCAACCCTGCCTTTTTGTTGTATTTTAGTATGTTATATTTTAAATAAATAAAAGTTTCATTTTCTTCCCTTACTCATAATATTTCCTCATTTTCATCTGTGGGAGGGGAAACTGATTATTTCAAGGCCCTCTTGCCAACCCTCTGCTGGGACATGCTGACTCAGCTTTGGAAATTCCACAAATAGGGAAAATGTGGTAATGTTGCGTCTGTCGTGATTCTGAGTGATAACCGTCCCTTGTCACATTTGAAACATGACTTGTTTGCCTTTTTATATCTGATGCATTTAGATATAGTACAAATATTTCTGCAGTGTATATTTTGTGAGCTGAGCCTGATCTTAAATGGAAATGGTATTTTTGTCTGTGTTAAATACAGATTTCTCAAAATAAAACTGTCAAGGCAGTGTTTTGTGATGGATTTTGGTTTCCTTAAGCAGTGCCTATGTAGATTTTTTTTCCCTTAGGTTTCTGTAGTAGTTAAAAGAATCCAGACTCCCTGAAAATTGATGCATCCTCAAGGACTAGTAGGTTTCTATTTCTGGCATGTGCATCAAGATGAATAACTGTTCTCTAGCAGTTTGTATGGACTCAGGCTAAGTAGGCCTCAACCTTTATCCCAACAGGAATTCCCAGACTAGAAAATTCTGAATTTATTTATGGTTTATAGGAAGTAACACAAAATATGACAGAAGAAAGCCTTCTGTTTTCTTCACATGGGACTCGTGCACTGCTTGAATTCACCTTTGGGTCAGTAGGTCAAATATTAAAAAACCTTATACTGTCCCAAAAAGTCCTCTTGAAGCTTTTAATGCTGTCCCAGTGCTGATAATTTACTACTGTTAATAGCTATGGTCTTTTTCCAGTCCAAGTGTAGGCAGTTAAATGTTAAGCCTTTGAATTTTACACAAAGAAATCTGAGTTTCCTTAGATTCCTCAGACTTAGCCCCAAATCTAGAGAAGCTTCTCAAGAGAAACACATCAGTTCCTACTGTTCTACAGGTGGATGCAACATCGATAATAATTTAACCCCATGTGCAAGTCTATGTTGTCTTTATTTTTCTGGCAGCTTTGAAATGAAATATTAAAGGCAAACAATAAATGCATGATAATCATCAGAAGAAATGCATCCACTGGGCTATTTGCATCTTTGTTAATCTGAATGTGGTTCTGAAAATATTTTCCGAGTACAGATCCTGATGCTACCAACTAAACTGAAGAGAATTTTCCTGTAGCATTCAGTTAGAGAAGGATCAGGCCGTGACAGAACAAATACTCTGTCCTTAGGAAGTACCGCTGCCAGAAATACTGGACAGAAAGCCCTAAAGCCACTCTGGCCAAGCACAGGTTATGTGTGCATGAACACATCTGTAACTTGTGGCTCTGCTGCTCCATTATGCCATCCTATAGCCAGTGGAAGATCAGAGAGCAAAGCCCTCACCTTTGCCATGCTCCTGTTATTTAAGAAGTCCCATTGCTTCCTTTGCTGTGGAAGGAGCCTCTACCCTCTGCTCTAACACCTGCTACAGTTCCACAAGTTACACAGGAGGGGCTAATCCACAGGTTGACCTAAATGCTTTATATCTACAATTTGAGGAGCCCAATTTTGTCCTCTACAATGACACTGCACTCTGACCTCTGCACTGAGCAGGTGGTATTGTATCCTGATTCAGATTAGGGAGAAAGCCATTTGTTTCCACTGCCATTTGTAATGCTTTTGGTCTAGTGTTACTCTCATGAGAACATACACATTCTGCTTTAAACTTTGAGGTAAGGAAGTACCACAGCCTAGTCAGCTCTGGGGACCACTCTTGAGAGTTGTCATCTTGACAAATGGAGACTGACAAAGCAAGATCTAGAAATTCTGTAATAATTTTAGCCATTTACTCTAGAATCTGCAGTGCTTTGAACACAAATACACCTTTTGAGTATCTCTTACCATAACTCTTGATATTTCAGTTTATGCAGAGTAAAACTGTAGAATTCTTGAAAGAGTTGTATCATCTGAGTTCCATCTTGAAATGCTTGGTTTTTATGTCAGGTGTTTGGAAGTATTATGATTTTAAGTAGAGGAAAAATAATTGTAAATTTCTCTTTCAGGTATTATTGCAATCAGAATTTCTTTTCAGAGAGAATTTTATATGTATGGAAAAAAGCATTTCAACTAATTAGTGTCACTGGCACTGCAGATATTTTCTAAAGAACTGAAGTAAGCAGTTCTACTAAATACTTATTATTTGTTGTATCATGTTTTTCAAAATTACAAATAATGACAAGAATCCATAAAAATGGGATGTTTTAGTGCATACTTCTAAGTTCTTTCTTTTAAGAGCACTTTAAATTAAGCTGTTAATTTAATGTTATTGTTTTAGTGCATATGGAAATTTAGGTCGAATTAGTTTTCTTTCCTCCCTTATTAATAATGGTTCATATTCATGCTATGTCCTCTGCAAAGTAAGTAAGCTCTTCCGTGACCTCTTTGTTCTCTGTTGCACATCACAAATGCACCCTTTCTGTTGGACAGTATCATGTAAAACACAATTCAGGGGGAAAGCGAATAGTAGAGTTAAATTGCAAGATTCATTAACTGTCTGCGGGGGAGAAGGACTTGACTCTTGTCTAAATATCAGTAAGAGAATCCTGCAAAATATACACCAATCAGCATGTCATTAGCCCAGTATAGCAAAAAGCAAACATACTTGAGGCAATATTGTCTAATGGGCAATAGGAAACTGTCATAAGTTCACTGGCACACCGTTGATGACAAATCAAAATAAATAGATAAGGTGTTCGACTTAGATTGCAGCTCGTCTGGCAAATTAGTGTTTTGCTTCCAGAGGTTATAAGTGAGTTTCTGATTTCGGGTTCATGTGTAGGGGTTTGTGTAGCATTTTCAGAAATTGCTATAGACAGTCATCAGATCATCTGAGGTAGTTAACTGATTCTTACTTAACAGTAATAAAAATAGAAAACCAGTCATTAAAACAGTGTGAAAGAGAATATGGAGACAGCTGAACATATTCAAAGCTAGAATGACACAATGATTTTTTTGAGTTGATCTGCCTTTTTGGCTGCACTGTACTGTGCAAGTTGGAAACTGAAAATTTGTTTCTAGGAAGACTAAGAAGTAAGAAGTTTTAAAAATCTCACCTCATAATAGCAAAAGTATGAATAAGAGGTTCTTATAGCAGTCTCTGATATTTCTGGTTATGACTGTATTTTGTGGAAGTCAAAGGAGGTACCATGTATCTTATAGAACGCTCTAAAGGCAGCAACCATTGTGACTCAAGCCCATATTTCCTACAGAAGACAAAGGGCAAATCAAATCACCATTGGCAGGTGAATTTCATGATGGAAGGCTCTGCAGCAGCTCTGTGCTGGACAGACCAATAACAATTCAGTTCCAGCAATATTTAGCTTTAGCAAATGCTGTGCTGTCCATGAACAAACTTAATTAAGAGAAAGCTGAGTCCAGCTTACACAGCAGACACAGCACTCTCATAGTTTGCACAGAGAGAAGAAATCCTGGGCATATATAAACTGTGAACTCTTTTAAAGTTCATGTTTTTAATTAAAACAGTGCTTATAAATAATACGCCACTGTGGAGCTGATACAGGTATTTGTGACAAATAATTTCCTACAATACCTTTTGTTGTTTCTCTTCATAGGTCATGGGGTTTAGGAATTGGCTTGTTTGCAATTTTTGGACAAAATTTGGTCGAGCAAATTTTAACCTATGCCTTGTTTAAGAAGTAACTGTAAAGAGTGTTTCAGTGATGGTGCAGTAATGCTGGGTGCCCAAATCATATCTTTCTTTTCTGATTAGATGGTTCCAGGAAAAGGGTTTCAAATGGCAGGAGTTCTTTTCTTGGGCCATTATAAAGTTCAGAAGTGCTTGAATTTACTTTTGCAAATAACAAAAAAAATACTTCTGAAAATCATTGGGAAAATGCTTTTCTTCAAAATAGCACTTTTGAGCATTTTCTCTGTTCATGTGCAGAACCATTGTGTCTTTTCAGAAAGTGTCCTCATTGTTAACAGACTTTTGACTTGACTTAGTGACGGTCGAGCTTATACAGAAAATGGATGCTGCAGGTTTAGTTTTAGATGTATTTTTAATGTTTGATGGATTTGGCTGAATTATTGCTGTATAGGGGTTGCATAATTATTCTGGGGCCAAATCTCCTGCAACTCTTTGGAAACAACACATTGTTAAGAAATTTTGCACCATTGTGGTGTAAACATCAGGTAGGTCTGGGTACAGAGGAAAGATAATTTATGAAACGTAGTCAGCACTAAGTCTAAAAAGGCACAGTGACTGCTGTGAAGGTGATCTGTCAGGGTGTGAGATTTAACATCTCAGTATGTTAAATCTTTGCATATTGGAGCCTTTGGAAGACCATCAAACAACACAGAGATTCTTTTGAAGGTACCTAAGACAAAATAAGCTGCTTTGAATAACCAAATGTCCTCTCTTCTTCAGTATTTTCCCTGTGAAACCATCCGTGTTTTGACAGTCTTGGTTGAGGAGATAGCTCATGCTTCCGACAATGCCTAATGCAAAAAAATTTAAAGTGGAAAAGGGATAAAGCCAGGCTCAGTAGAGATAAGCCTGGGGGCATCATGCCAGTGTTTGAGGGGCAGTGTGCTAGTGAGATCTGCTGTCTCAGCGGAAATAGGGGTGGAGATCCATGCAGTAGCAAGAGCACGGGTTATTGATGTGTTAGAAACCTCACAAACACCTGAGAATGGTCATGTAATAATTAGGGCTTCTTCCCCAAAAAACATTTTGGGATCGATAACCCAACTAGAAGTTAATCTGGCTACTGCCATGAAAGAAAATAAAAATTGCTTCTATAAATACATCAGCAATAAAAGGAGAGCTATGGAAAATTTCCATACCTTATTGGATGTGGAGGGAAACAGTGACAAAGAATGAGGAAAAGGCTGATGTACTTAATGCCTTCTTTTTCTCAGTCCTTAATGATAAGACCAGCAGTTGTTCAGGTGAGGTGAAAGATGGGGATGGGATCAGAATGAAGCCCACATACTCCATGGGGAAATGGTTAGTGATGTGCTATACTAGTTCATGGGCCCAGACAGCATCCACCCAAGGATACGGAGGAAGCTGACATAATGCTCATCAAGCCACTTTCAATCATTTCCCAGCAGTCCTGGCCAACCAGGGAGGTCCTGGCTGACTGGAAGTTAGCAAATGTCCCATCCATAGGGACAGAAGGAGTATCTGGGGAACTACAGGCCTGTCAGTCTGAACTTGGTGCCAGGGAAGGTTATGGAGCAGATCATGTTGAGAACAATCACACAGCACGTACAGGACAACCAGGGCAGCAGGCCCAGTCAGGATGGGTTTATGAAAGGCAGGTACCTCTTGACCAACCTGATCTCCTCCTATGACAAGGTGACACACTTAGTAGATGAGGGAAAGACTGTGAATGTCTTTACTAACATTCAGTAGACTTTACTGAAGTCTTTCACACCATTTCCCACAGCATTCTCCAGGACAAACTGTCTGCTCATGGTTTGGATGCATGTGTTTTCACTGGGCAAAAACTGTCTGGATGGCCAAGCCCGAAGAGTGGTGGTGAATAGAGCTGCATCCAGTTGGCCACTGGTCACAAGTGGTGTTCCCCAGGGATTAGTGCTGAGGCCAGTTTAATTCCTTTATCAACGATCTGGATGAGGGGATTGAGTGCACCCTCAGTCCGTTTGCAGATGACACTAAGTTGGGCCGGAGTGTTGATCTGCTGGAGGATAGGGAGACTCTACAAATGGATATTGACAGGCTGGAATGATGGGCCAAGACCAACTATATGAGGTTCAACAAGGTGAAGGGCCAGGTCCTGCACCTGGGTCACAACAAACCCACTGAACACTGTGGGCTTGGAGAAGAGTGGCTGGAAAGCTAAATGTGGAAAAGGACCTGGGGGTGTTGGCTGGCAGCCAGCTGAACGTGAGCCAGTGTGTGCCCAGGTGGCCAAGAAGGCCAATGGCATCCTGGCCTGTATCAGCAATGGTGGGGCCAGCAGGACTAGGGCAGTGATTGTCCCCCTGTGCTCACCACTGCTGAGGCCACACCTCAAATCCTGTGTTCAGTTTTGGGGCAAAAAGAACACTGAGGTGCTGGAGTGAGTCCAGAGAAGGACAGTAAAGCTGGTGAAGAGCCTGGAGCACAAGTCCTGTGGGGAGTAACTGAAGGCACTGGGGTTGTTTAGCCTGGAGAAAAAGAAGCTCAGTAGAGACCTTATCACTCTCTACAACTGCCTGAAAGGAGGTTGTAGCCAGGTGAGAGTCATATCTCCCAGATAAAAAGTGGTAAGACAAGAGAGAATTTCCTCAAGTTGCAACAGGGGAGGTTTAGATTGGCTATTAGGAAAAAAAAATTCACTATAAGGATTGTCAGGCATTGGAACAGGCTGCCCGGGGAAGTGATGGAGTCTCCAACCCTGGAGGGATTTAAAAGATAAGTACATGTGGCAGGTAGGGACATGGTTTAATGATGGACTTGGCAGTGCTGGGTTAAGGGATGGACTCAATGATCATAAAGGTCTCTTCCAACCTAAAAAATTCTGTGATTCTATGAAAGAGCTTTGGAAATACTTTGACAAGGAGGCCAGCATTACTTTTAGCAGTTGCCTTCAACTGTATCTGTTGTATTATTAATATATAGTGCACTAATAAAATCCATGTGAAGTACAGGCTTTCTATACAGTACTATAAGCCTTTTGGTGCTCAACAAGAGAGTGAAACCAGCCAGGGATCAATAGTTAACTGGCCATTGATTTAGCTGTCTACATTGTTAAAAATGTGCCCACACAAAGGAAAGCAAATAAGCAAGGAAAAAGTCAAAGGAAACCCTGGCAGCTGCACTTCATTCATTTTGTTCACCTCGTGTTACTGCAATGATGGCTCAAAATACGTCACTGACAAATCTGGAAGGCTGGACCATTGCTATAGCAAAGGTTTCATGAGAGTTTGTTAGTTTGTTCCTTCTTTCTATAAAACAAATACGTAATGTAAAAAATCTTTGAGAGCAGGACTACTGTCACTTAATTCATATCAGTGTATCTTCATTGATTGGAAAGGTACCACATGAACCTTCACATGAGCCTTCAGGCAAGATCTTCATCCCCAGCCACTACACCATATCCTTCCCTCCCATCCTCACTGAGAAAGAGGATAAGGGCCTCCTGTTCTTGTTTCTCTGATACCAGGAGGTGGTGGAGTTTGCGGTGACTTTAACTTTCACATTACTAGCCCATATTCATCCCATCTAAGAGTGATTAAGTAAGTTAGGAGCACCCTGCCATGCCTGAATAGGTCAGTAAAGAGAGAACCTCTCTAAATGTTACATGAAGACATAATGTATTAGAGCTGAAGTTAAACAGCAGGATTATAAATTCAGTACCTTACTCTGAAAACCAGGCATCTTTTTTGCACGTGTGAAAAAATATGCCACATTAATGTGGAAAAGCAGCAGGAATAAATGGAGTAACAACAGAAAACTGGGGGAAAGCCTTTTAATTCAGAATTTTGGTGTGTGAATCCAACCAAATGCACATGAAATCAGCTTTTAAATAAATATCTGTTTCAGATGTCCTGAAAAGTTCTCATGATCTGCAGTATTAAAAACATGAATATTACAAAATAAAACAACAAGAAGAGTTATTGAATGTGAATCTACTGCGAGAAAGTATTACATGCTTCCTTTAAATTTCACTTAAGCTTAGTGGCTATAAAGAATCCAGTTTAGAAATAATTTAATAAACTGAAAATGAGACTGATGTTACCATACAACTGCAGTTTTCAAAACAGTGAGCAAACACTGAAAAATGTATGAAATGGCACATAAATGTTTCCATCTAAATGATCTGGTTTCATAGATATGGTTCCACATAAATGGCTTTTTCTATAAAAAATGTGGCTATTTTTACCTTGAGGGGAACAGAAGTTTAACCTAGATCTTTAAAGGAGACAAGGAGTTCAATGCATAGGCTGAAGATCTGGGCAGTAGCCATAAGGCAGAGATGAACTAATTTGGGGAAAATACTGATTGAGGGTGTTTTGAACCTGGGTCTAAAATGTTCAAAAAGACAGAACTGTGTTTCTAAAGGTGAGCTGTAATATTGGCCTGTGTCAAAGTTAATATTATGAAGTCTCAATTTATTAAAGACGAGAAAAGCATATGATCTATTAGTATAAATATCGATTATATCTTTTAAAAGAGGAGTTCAGAATCTTGTATCGATCCACATACAAAGATATATTCCCAGAATAAGTTTGGAAGATGGAAAAAGAAATCATTTGAACTCATAATCAGTGCTTAGTTTCCTAGAGCAAGCTGCTCTAAGGAGAAATAAATTAGGTTCAATAAAAGGAAATGGTACATAAGGTTTCCAGATAAACCAAACACACTCAGTTTCCAGTCCTACTGAGATCACAGATTAGAAGAGGTTTGAGTTCCTTTTGGGAAAAAAATAACGTCACCAAAAGCTGCCTGCCCCTCCCTACATGTGTCTTTAAAGAATGCATTACTAAATGTACTGTGTAAAGAGGCTCAGCCTCAGCTCACACAAGCAGGAATTGTTCTTCCAGCTTTTCATGCATTGCTTCCAAAGATTATCTCAAGATGGGAGGGAAAATCCCATCTGAACATTGTCCTTCCTTTCAAAAGTGTCTGGGAGGGTCCAGCAAAGCAAACAGCAAACTTGAAGTTGCAGCATGCCCTCCGCTAGGGTTTGTTTGGGTTTTTTTTTCTGTTTGAAATGCTGTTGGTGTAGTGCATTTTAAGTCCTCTGCATTATAAACTTCTTTTGCTTCCTTGGCACAAGCCTTGGGAGCTGAGTGCCTGGCCCAGTTCTTGCTAAAAGGCAGTGACAAGATTTCTGGCTGTTTCCCCGGTACAACTACTCCTGACTGCTGAACTCCAGGGCCTTGCAGCAGGACGCCTGCTCCTGACCACTGGAGAAGGTCTGAGCTAATCAAAAACGTGGGTTTGACCTACTGTTAGTTTGCAGTATTCACAATTTTCAACCTTCCAATTTTAAAATTGGATATTTTTTTTTTAATTGGAATTAAAAAAATCTTAAACCTTCACAATTTTAAGCCTTCCTAGGTGTGGTTTTGGTCACTTTGTGAGTGTCTATCATACACATCCCCGGCCAGAATGGCCCAAGTGCAACATATGCGTGCAACTAAAGCCCCTGGAGCGCAAGGGCCAGAGGAGCTGACGTATTTGGGTTGGTGCAATGATGGTGAAACAGGCTGCAGTGGGAGCAAAGGGAGTTTCAAAAGCCATGCACTTTTCTGGAGAGGAGCTTAAGTTGACTTAATTCCTTTCTTTTTTGTTTTCTCTGGCACTCAGTGTACTCACACAGACTGGCACACACCAGGATCCCAGAATGCGCTTAGTCTGAGGTGCGAGGCTGTGCCAGGATTTCACAGGTTTGGGACTGACTGGATAAGTTCATGCCCGCTTCTTTGGGGCTGCAGTGCAAGTGCAAACTGTACATGGAAAATCCTTGGGCTATCAAATGGGAGATCTTGGCTAAAATGAACATCAGTGAGGATAGCCAGGAGCAGGCTTTTGATCGTGCCTTGAGACTGCGATTGCAAGTTTGCATGTCTTGAGCATGGTGCTTCTGCAGCTGGCACACACAGCAGGCTCCGCAGCTGCTTCACCACTCTCTTCACGAAGCAGCAACTTGGCCTGGTGTTGTACCCATTACTTATCCATGTTTGGCATAGGGCCTGGGAAAGGCAGAGGAACTGTGCTGCCACACTGCAGAGAGCCCTCCACTGCTCCCAGCAGCCCCCTGCTCCTGTGAACCTCCAGGACAGTGGTCAGCTGCAGTGGCTGGCCCTGGTCCCCCTGGGGAGGCCCTTCTCACTCATGCGGGATTAGATCCAAGGGACAGGTGTGCTTTGGGAAGACTGTATCAACAGGTGTGTTGTTCCCCCACAGTGCCGGGCCAGCATGGTGTCTCTTGTGTGCTCTGGAGGGGTAAATTTCTTCACTGAAAGGGTGGTCAAGGATTGGAACAGGTGGCCTAGGGAGGCTACCCAGGGAGGTGGTAGAATCACCATCTGTCTCGGTTTTGAAAGACAGGTGTCTGCTAAGGAAGGCAGAGGCCCCCCTTGAAGTGGCAGATATAACCCCTTTTCCCTCCAAGTTATTATATTTTGAAATCAAGAGCCTTTAGGCGAAGATGTGGGAAATAGGAATAACAGTTCTTTACTATATATATATATATGTATATAACCAGTCAAACAAAACAACAACAACTATGGCAGTAACAGCAATCACAAACCCAGTGCCAGCCTTCTCGGCTGTCGGGCCCTTTCCCCTCGGGTGCAGTTCCGCTCGCAGCCGGCAGGGGCGCTGGCGGCTCCCGGTGAGCAGGGCAGGTGCGATGGTTCCCCCGCGGCTGCAGGGGGCGCTCCGGAGCGAGCTCGGGACGCACGCGGCACCGGTGCTCCGGGGATCCCGGGAAGGGATGGGACAAAGGCTTCACAAACCCCTGGGCAGCCGATCCCGGACTCTCAGGAACAGCAGGCTGGAACGGCAGGGACGAACGCAAATCCCGGGTGGCAGACGAGATGTATCTAGATGGGAAAAACCCACGGAGGCCCAGGCAGGCAGGGCGAGCAGGGCTACAGCGTAGCGAAAGCTCGAAGCAGCAGCGGGGCAGGGCAGCCACAGCTCGGTCTCCAGCAGGGCAGGGAAAGCGGCTTTTGGGGTCCCGGCGTTGTTTCCAGCAGGAAGAAAGAACGGCCAAAAAGAAAGAAGCAGCAGCTCCTTTCTCTGCAGCTTCTCTCTCCGGACGCTCAGAGCGAACTGACCCCACACCCAGGTGTAGACAAAGGAGTAGCCAGGTCCGCCCCACTCCCCTTTTGTCTTTCTTAAGTACAGCTATTTGTCCCCTAGCAACATGCATATGGGAGAAAATTCCTTTAACAGAGGAAAAAAACAGACTAAACTAAAACCCCAACACCATCCCTGGAAGTTTTTAGGAAGCATGTAGATGTGGTGCTTAGAGACATGGTTTAGTGGTGGACTTGGCAGTGTTAGGTTAGTGGTTGAACTTGATCTTGGAGGTCTCTTCCAACCTTAGTGATTCTAGGATTCTATGAAATTGCTAGCAAAGCCCAGTCTCTACTTGGCTGGTGGCCCACTGCGCTGGCTCCAAGTGTCCAGCTGCGGGGCATCCAAGGCACAGTGCTGTTGGAGTTGTTTGTGGTGAGCATGTGGCTTTCTGCCAGCCCACCCCTTCGGTTCCTGCCCAGACTACTGGGGGCATAGGAGGAAGATGCAGTTCTGAAGTGACCTTCAGTATCGAACGAAAGACTTTCAGGTCTGTCAATGATGACTGGTCAGTCAGTGCAGTTCGAGACCAGAGATAACAATAAGTGGGATTTTAGCATCCCAAGATGGGAAGTAGCATTTTTTAATGTCTAGTGAAAAGTCTTAGAAAGAATTAAATGAACCAGAGGCAGCCTCATCCAGGCACTAACACTGCCATCAGTTCTGCAACCCTGGGAGCTGTTCCTTCACTGCAGGCATAAACTGAGGTCTCAACTGTTAGGATTATGAAAGACAAGTAGTTCCTGGAGTGCTCGGACTTATGGTTCTGGTTAGGCTAATCTTGTCAACAAATAGGCACATTTTGAACAGCAGGACACTTACTATTGACAGTGAAAAGCTCAGCAGTGGCACTGGGATGGGGAAGAGAATATCTCATGCAGGAGCATGGGGAATCTGTGATGGCTTGGGCAAAATAAGAGGCGTGTGTCAGCACTTCCACGCTGAACATCAGAGATCTCTGCACAGCTGAAAAAGATCACAGGGAGCCTCAGTGACAGATGCTGGGAGTGGGACCAAGCCTGACAAACAGGGACTCATGAGGGTAGGCGGCAGTGGGGTCCGGCTGCACAGTGATAGGGCACTTGGGTTCCACACCACTCCTGTAAAGTGTGCTCAGCTCCAGGCTGCATTACTGTGAAGTGAAGACATTTCGTCTTGTTTCAGTTGGTTGTGTGATATATGGCTTCTGTGGGGTGATATTTCTCTGTAAGGGAAAGAGGTATTTCTCTAAATGTTATATTTGTATAGTAAGGAAAAATAATGTGAATTTTTTCCTTTCTTAGAAAACACTGTTGTGTTGTGGAGGTAGCATGAGTGGCCTCATCTGTCTCTCTCTGTTTGCAGCATTTATTTATCACGTTGATAAAAGATAGACTTGGCAAATCCCTGTGAAAGAGTGACTATGGTCTGCTAGTCTTTCATTCACACTCAGACTGTAGCTAACTTTCCAAGGATATTCAAAACAACGACACTTAATCTCTGGCACGGTTAAAAGGCTTGCGTGTTCTTAGTTCAGAAGTGAGACACATTGGCAACGGTTCTTATTTATTTTATTTGTTTGCCCCAGCTTGAAAACTGAATAGTCAAAGGAAGAGTTCTCATTTTAATGTGCTGCGGGACTGAGTTGCTTCAGTGAAAGCAGAGGCTGTCGTGAAGTTACTGATGCATAACTCCACTCTTCCACATTACTCTGGTCTTTGGCTACAGGGATTTCATCAGCATATTTTTCCTAAATATTAGCAAGGGATGTTAGTCCTTGAGCATTGATTGGTGGATTAATCAAAGTCCTTAACCAATCAATAGGTAGAGGTTTGCATAATAATGGCATTATGTGTGAAGAACTGTGCCAATTGGAATTGCAAACCTTACTGCTTCGATTTGCTTCTTGAATGCCTCTGCTTTACCTGCCTCTCTTGCTCACACTTTCAAAGTACTTAGTAACAATGAAGATGCTTCCAAATTCCTACATCTTTCATTTTTTTGTATGGCTTCAGGGTGTGGGAGGTGGATGAGGGGGGGAAGTAGCAATCAATAAAACTTAAATAGTTTGCATATAGAAAAGGTGAAAAATGTAAAAAATAAAAAAGAGAGAGAGAAAATGGTTTGCATTCTTGTCTCCTTGCTTTTTTCAAAGCTAAAAGTGTGATCTGAAGCTCATATTCCTTTTCTTCTCCTGCCTGCCTTCTCTCCAGGACTGTTCGCATGATTTTCCTTCCATTGTCAGTATGGTAGCAGTTCTGATCCCTCACTAGCATCTTTTGGTTACTGGACAGGAGCTAGCTTTTGGATCTGTATAAATGTAAATTGATGTGAGACGAAGGAAGATGACTGCAGGGAAAGATAACCGGAAAGGGAAAGAAGGTTTTTCCAGATTTGAGGTTTGTAACTTCAGTTGAATTTGCAGTAAGTTCAGTATTCATGTGTGTGGTGTTTCTCTCCTCTGCTCCTTACTGTAAGACATGGTAATAACTGGGTCTATTTTTATGGACAGCAGCTTGAAAACATGCCTACTTTGTTCTTTTATTTATGTTTGGTAAAATAGTGGAGAATTCATCATGCATGATAATGTGTTTTTTCGTAGGGTAGTGAGTCTGGAGATGCAAAGCTAGGATGCAATGGGCATTAGGCAGTATGTCCAAAGACAAGCATCCACAGCCCTTAGATCAGAATTCAAATTAAGCAGTACAACAATATTACATTCCTCCTGATTTTGGACCTTTTGCAGTTTTTTGTATCATCCAAAAGGGCGAAAATTTCCCCTGAGCCTGGGGCAAGAGAAGCTAAAAACTTTCTTCAGTTTCTGATTCTGGTGTCTAGCTACATTAGATTTGGCTTAGTCATTCTTGTCCCTGCGAAGATGGGCAGCGTGAATCACAGCTTGAAGCAATTTCTCTTTCCAATATTGAGGCCTTGAAAGTACAAGGCAGAGATGGAGCAGACATCTTGGTTCTGTCCTGTCTTCATGCATCTTCTAGAAACAGAATGTTTGATTGTGTTTGACAAGGCACATCCTCACTGATTTTAATGGAGTGTAATTTGAAACTAGTTTAGTTAAACCAGGGCAGATGGCTGCAGGACTGTGTGTAATTTCATAACAGGGCAAGGTTGCGGTGCTGCTGCAAGATTATTAATCTGATTTTAGGGCAATTCAGCAAGAAAGGGGTATTACTGTTAACTCAATGTTGAAAATATACAAATAATTCTGCCCATTAAAATGTATAATAAAAAGAATTAAAAACTCTCTCTCAGGGAACTTTCTCAGATAAGGTGTTGTCTGGATTACTGCACAGTATAATGATTGCATTTTATATTTTTGTTATTTAACATTAGCTGAAATTATATAGTAGTGCCTGAGCCCAGTCAGGCTTGTATTGGCAGATGATCAGATTTTATGTAAAGCTTGTATCAATGAAAATGGGTAGAGCCATGAAAATTTGCAAGGACATAACTAAATTGATTTAGTGCAATCAAGACCTGGTTGTCTGTAGACAAGGGGTTTTTTACTGTTTTAATACACTTATTTTAATATGGCACCTATGTCTCTTTCATGTTTTTTTTCAGTAGTTCAGCAAGCAAGAATAGGAGTTGTAGTGGTTACCAAAAGGGAAAGTTTTGCCTAAAGATCTGAAATAGAACAACAAAGCTGCTTTCAAATTTGGTTTGTTGGTTTTGTTTTTTTTTCAATTATTCATGCTACAGGCTTTGTTTTATAAGATTTTTTAAATTCAGTTTCAGAATAAACATGTGACCTATCTCACCAGGACCATAGGTTGAACTGCAGAGCTCCCCCTCCTGCCCCTCGCCCAGTTAGATCTTGTTGCTTATTATTAAGACATTTTTGATGGGGAAAAAAAAGGGAAAAGATATTATGAAAAGTGTTCTGTGTTTCAAACAACCTTGTTCATCGTGAACAGGCTGAATGGGAAGTCTTCAGGCTGGAAAGCACATCTGCTTAAAATATGTGTTGAATTTTTGTTCTTTATTTATGTTAACATTAGCACATTTGTGGAAATCACGTTTTCTTCACAATCTCTTTGCTAAATTAGGACACAAATCCAAGAACACTTGTGCATGAGAGTAATTTTCTATAAATGAGTAGTGTCACTGAGTTCAATAAGAGCAATCACGCACAGAATTAAGCACATGCATGAGTGTTTGCAGAAATTTGGCAAATATGTTGCTGTCATGAAAAGGCAGCCTTTCTTCTAATGCAGCTATGAATTCTTGGCTTGGTCCTATTTTGAGTAGCCCTTATTGTATGAGCCATAAGCTATTCTATTGTGCTAAGCCTAACTGAGGATATTTATCTCGTTTTGTCATAGCAACAAGAGCAAGATCCCACAAATCTATACATCTCAAATTTACCTGTGTCCATGGACGAGCAGGAACTGGAGAATATGCTGAAACCCTTTGGACATGTCATTTCCACCAGAATATTAAGAGATGCGAATGGAGTCAGCAGAGGAGTCGGCTTTGCCAGGTGAAACCTTTGCTCTTACTTTGATTCATGCACATTTTTTCGCCTTTGGTCCTTCGCAAATGCTGTCTGTTCTGTAGCTCTGAGGTCTCACAGCTATGGAAGATGCAGAACGGCACCTTTATCAGATTGTATCTGTTCTTTCCACCAAGAAATGCCAGTGCAGAAGGATGTTCATTTCATTGCTCTAAAATCTGGTTCATTCTATGTAGGTATATATAAATAAAAATTGCTAGGAATAGTGAGCTGCCTGTGCAGGATCAAGCTCAGGTAATACTAAATGTCCTACAGCAAAAAGCACACACTTGGTAAAGAAGCTGAGGCCTGTTCTTAGGAGGTCCTGGGGTGAACTTATTGCAATCTTTCAGTACCTGAAGGGGTCCTGTAAGAAATCTGGAGAGAGGCTAGATGGTCTTTAAGGTCCCTTTCAACCCAAACCATTCTATGAAACTGTTTAAATATTTGGCAAAGGTCTTGCAACAGGAGAAAGTAAATTTAGCAGCTGGGAGAGCAAAGGGTAGGAACTGTAACTGAAGAAACGTGTCTTCCTTGAAAGCTGCAGCTTCCTTGAACTGCAGCTATGAAAAGAGCTTAAGAAGAAATATTTGCATAGAACAAGCCCTGACGGAGTAGTCAGATATTTTAGACAGAGTGGGCAACGTATTATTACCATGTACTTCATTGTTAGTACAGATAGACAAGGTTCCATGTTTACTCTCAGGGAATATATACATAGATTCTCTCCAGCTTGAAACATTCTCAAATCAAATAGTTTTCCTTTGAAAAGCCAAGCAGTAGAGTGCTGTATATAGAAAGGTGTTGAAAAAACAAATAAGAAGAGAAATTTGCAATTCTACTGCAGCCTTCTGCTTCAAAAGAAAAGGGGAAAAAAAATCCCAGATCATTGTTTCTACAGAATATTCATAAAATTGTGCTTTGTAAAGGAGGCAAAATGACTTCATCTTGCAGATTTCCCTGAAATCCATGAAATCTTGGTATATCATGGCACTTCTGTTAGTGTCATAACACTACTGAATAAAATGAGATACTGTAAGATAAAAAGTTAGCTTTCAAGAATAGTGCCATTGTTAGTGTTACCTCTGCCCTTGATGTGAAAGACCATAATGCACAAAAATGTTAAGATAATATTGTCTGAATTCAAATGGAAAATGGAAAAATATTTATGCTGAAAGATGGCACACTGTTCCTTATGCATTCTTGCGGATAATAACATGAATTTTTCTAGCGCTCTAAATATTAATTAGTCTATATAATGGATAAACTTGCATTTTTAAAAATTGACTTACTTTGTGAAAATGTGTTTAATTATGGAACATCTTTCAGGAATCCTTTAATGATCTAACTTGTTGGATGTGTAATTCACCATGCAAACAACAGTGGGGTAAAACCTTCACTTCATCAAAGTATAGAGCAGATCTCCCACTGATTTTAGTGAGGCTAAAGTTAATCCAGAAATTTAGAACCATGGTTGAATGCTGACTCTTGTATTTGCAGAATTATCAATACAATATTTAATTACATGACCAGCTGAATTTCTGTTCATAATGAAGTGCTGTTTGGTATCTTTTTGCAGTGTGTCAAACCAAATAGATTTTAATTTCTTTAGCTTTGCTTGTAGTCATGAAGGTTTCATTCTAATGTACCTATAGTGTGAGAACATGCTGAGTGGGTACCAATGCGGTATAGGTAGGGGGTAGAAGCTGGACTTCCAGTTCAGATAAGACTTTAGAAGTTCAAATCAGCCCCCCAGGTGAGGATCCTGGCTATTCTGACCAGGGACCTTTTATCACAGTATATCTTGCCTGCCTGTGGAATGTGCCACGGTGCTTAGCATAGCTCTAAACAGAGCCACAGAAGCACTGGAGAAAAAGTTAAATTTGCATATGCTGAAATGATGCAGCATCCAACAATTTTGAAATTTGATGTTTCAAAGTTATTAATTAAATTTCATGATGATTAAAAGTCACTTTTTGAGTCTGCCCAATTATGGAAATAGTCAATCTCAAAATAATTGTATTAATTCAAAAAGCAATCAGAAGTAAAGACTGAAGGTGGGCAGCTAATGTCAGATTTTTCTTTTAAATGGTATGATAAACAATTTTATAGTACTGCAAGTGGCTAATTAATCATTTATAACCTGGAGAACTTCAAATGTTCTTGGATCAAAATTATTTTAGTAGTGTCTGGTGACACTAACAGCCTCCCTTAAAGTATGTGTGTACAAAACTAGCTCTGAGTGTAAGTTAAGTCGTGAAACTATTTCCTCTGTTTTGCATCCCTCAGAAGCAACTGAACAGATTTTCCTGAATCTTTCCAGAGCATTTCACTGTGGCCTGAGCCAGCTGTGCCTGGGTGCACCCCAGGGGAGATTTTGAGGAGAGTTATGAGCAAGGGGCCAGAGAAAGGAAACTTTAGACTTTGACTGTGGCTTCATAAGAGCCTATCCATGCTGTAACCTCTGCACATCTGCCTCTGCCTCACCCCTGGCCCATGCTTTGTACTTCAAGGCCATATTACCTTGCCTTCAGGCTCTCCGTGGGAGCTGGCATTCCACCGGGCTCATACTGCTGTGTTCTTTTGGCAGGGGTGTTTCTGTTGACACCGGCAAGCAGAAGCTGAGACTAAACACAGCCTATCCTAGAGCAGAGAGAGAAATGAGAAGAAATAGGAGGGGGCAGAAACACTTACTAGAAGTCGGATATTGGAAAAAAGGAGGCACTTCTTTGGATGTGAAGCTTTGCATTCAGTCTGTTGTAAGATTGCCTGTCAAAAGAGGGAGTGACACTGTGGTACCCTTGCACAGAATTTCATCACAGCACTTAATTTTCTAGGTGTTTCTCTTAAATCCCTGTTGCTAGGAGTCATCTAATAACTTCAGCATCTGAGCATTTGTTTTAAAAGTGTAAGTGTATTCTTTAGAGCTTAGAATGAAATCATAGTCCTTCATCCTTAAAAAAAAGTCAGCAAGATGAAACAGAACAAAACAACGCAAAAAAAAAAAAAAAGGAAAAAATCCACAGAAACTGGATTTGAAGACTTATTTCAAGATATAATTTTAAAGCTGATATGAGTTCGGCAAACAGAATATTAGTAGTGTTGTTGATGGTATGAGTAAAAAGCAGATCAGAGATAGTAAGAAGGTCTTTGAGGGGAAGGTATTGAGAGCTCGGAGGGAAATATTTATCTTCATCCTGAAGAAGTGTTGCCACTTATAAAGAGGTAACTGTATGTGCTGGAAGACCTGGCTTTCCACAGGCCCACAAAGGATGAGTTCCAGATGTTAAGGTGGGAGAAGATAAAAAAATAACAAAATCACAGTGGCGGCAAAGCAGTGGTGCTGTTTTGCTAAATGAAAGGGGTAATATTTAGAGGGGGATTTCTGAGGATCAGTGATGTTGCTACTTGGGAGACATAGAAGTGTCAGCAGCACCAGGGGATAAAGAACATCCAGGCAATTTAGGGATGCATTTGTGAAGGGGAAAAGTGCTTTGTTCTTCCTTATTTAAGGGTTTAATTGAAGGCGGTTGAAAAGATGCTATAAATTTAGCTTGAATAGATCCATCATCTGGGACAGTATAGATATACAGACTTAGACATTATGAGGATCATTCCTACTTTCAGTCAGAAGAATGATCTGTCACATCCTACATCTTACCCAGGAAATTGCTTTATAATTGAATATCTCAGGTGAAACTGGAAATCCCAAACATTCTCCAAAGACTTTGTGTGATATCTGTAAAATATTCCAATGCCTGCGGTGGTACATTTCCATTGAAAGGCCTCCCTGGGAAAGCCCCAGAGCAACACTGCAGGGTTGTGGGGACCTCTGTGTGAGGATGTATCTCGGAGACCCTCACACTTCCATCTGGTGTTTCAACCTGGACAAATTTTGGTGGACTTTGTACATCCCTAAGACAATTGACAGGCATGAAGCTGTACTTTCAGGGAGAAGGAAGCTCCAGAGTAGGATAGGTGAGTCAGGATCTCTAGACAAGTATCAATGGGACTCCATAAGATGAAAATAAACGTGAAGCTCTGAAAGGTGATGAGGGAGGAAGTTGGAAAGTTGGGAGCCATCAGATAATTTGGCTGAGCAATTTGCACAATCCAAGCCTGAGGTACCGCAAGTTTAATTGAAGAACTCCTTGGGCGCTGGAAAAGGGAGCAAGGAGACGTTTGTATATACCTTGGGGAGGGACTTAACTGAATCAATGAAATAAAAACTGCTTTTTATAACCCCACAATAAAATACCATTCAAGTATTATTTAAGTATCTTCCCTAAAGAGATAGTAATATTAATAAAACCATACACAGTTTTGTCACACTCAGCTGAACTGCAGAACAAGCATTTTATAGGTCCTTTTAAATGATAAAGTGCAAAGAAAGAGTTAGAAGCCACTAACTTTTTTATTTTGTTTGCTGTCTTGTAACTTAAAACGACCTTGCAAGATTCCTCCCCCAAGCGACATTTTACAACGAAGTCATAAGCTTCTGAAAACAGAAATTTATGATGGAAATGCTGACAGTCAGACAGTCAACTATTGCACTGCTGGCAGGCACCAGTATAATACTTAACCTGAGACTGTGAAGACAGTAGCATAAATCAGCCTAGGTCTAGGTGGAAATGACTGTGTGTTCATACTATTCTTTTCCAGTAGCACGAGAAAATTTGTCCAACACAAACTGTCATAAAAGACTGGTTTGATTCTGTTCCCAGCAAATAATCAAAGTCAAGAGATTCTCAATTAGCTGTCACCTCAGAGCAAAGGTACCTATCAAGGAGATGCTTCCATCCCTTTGTGGCCTAGCTGCAGGGTCTGTAGTGAGGCATTTAAACACTCTGCTGTTGGGAGTTTGGGCTTCATCCTCATCTTTTCCCTACGTTATTCTTCTGGAAAAGCTTCCAGTGGGTTGCTTTTCTTTGCCTGCCTGTCTTTTTTACTAAACTTATCTCCTGCTTGTCCGCATTTTACATGTCTTAAATTTAGTCTTTGGAAACAATATTCCACTCGGCAACTGAAAGGGAGCAACAAAAACTAGGAAACAAGACTTTGAGCTGTCACAGGATCATTATTCTATTTGTAGAAGATTTGCATGGGTTTCAGTAGAAATGGTTATGCTCCAGTTTCCACTGAAGTAAAACGAGAGAGATGAGCCTTTAATATTTATGGTTTTTTTCCTTAAAGGAATCCTTGCATCTTTCAGAGTTTTTCAGGATAATGTAGGTGTAATGAAGTTATTTCTTCTGACCCAAAGAAGTTTCTGTATGGAGAGCACTGTAAATGCAGATACTGTGTTGCAGAGATACTCAGGCAGCTCACCTTGGCATAATAGGTGATGCTGCAAGGTATGGAATGAACCGTATCTTGAGAGAAGAGTGGTTTCTGTAGATTTTGTATATTTATCTGAGAAAGTAAACAACCTCCTGTTGTTCAAGCAGACAGTTGAAGAATATACAGGCAAGACATGTTGGGAAAAGATATAATTTGTGAGCGATGAAGAGAACTTGTCAAAATAAATGTCTTCTTAGGCTGTGAGTGGCAAAGGGAATAGCTTTTTTCCAACATAAACCAAAAAGCACAAACATCTTGAAGCAATCTCTTATGGACTGAAAAGCTGGAGAGATACCTAAATCTGTTACAGGGGAGGAGGAAATCACAGGTTGCAGCCATATCAGTGTCTTAGAATGCCTGGAATTAAATTAGCAAAATAAATTAAAAGAGCTAGTGAGTGTGTTTCCATGGAAGGATGAAGAACATAGGGAGGTGCTAGGAAACCTCATGCTAATCAATACTATCTTGTAGCTTTAGAGTATTTGAGACCTGAAGATTGTTTTGCTTCACATCTTTTATATCATAGGCAGTTGAAATACTCCCAGTTACCTAATATTGAGATAATGTTTGTGTTTTACTAAAATAAGACTTTCAGAAGTGATTCAAAGACATCAACCAGAAAAAAAGGATCACCTCTTTTCTATGTAATGTTTGCCAGTGGATCATTGTCTCGGTTTTGAAAGACAGGTGTCTGCTAAGGAAGGCAGAGGCCCCCCTTGAAGTGGCAGATATAACCCCTTTTCCCTCCAAGTTATTATATTTTGAAATCAAGGGCCTTTAGGCAAAGATGTGGGAAATAGGAATAACAGTTCTTTACTCTATATATATATATATGTATATAACCAGTCAAACAAAACAACAACAACTATGGCAGTAACAGCAATCACAAACCCAGTGCCAGCCTTCTCGGCTGTCGGGCCCTTTCCCCTCGGGTGCAGTTCCGCTCGCAGCCGGCAGGGGCGCTGGCGGCTCCCGGTGAGCAGGGCAGGTGCGATGGTTCCCCCGCGGCTGCAGGGGGCGCTCCGGAGCGAGCTCGGGACACACGCGGCACCGGTGCCCTGGGATCCCGGGAAGGGATGGAACAAAGACTTCACAAACCCCTGGGCAGCCGATCCCGGACTCTCAGGAACAGCAGGCTGAAACGGCAGAGACGGACGCAAATCCCGGGTGGCAGACGAGATGTATCCAGATGGGAGAACCCCACGGAGGCCCAGGCAGGCAGGGCGAGCAGGGCTACAGCGTAGCGAAAGCTCGAAGCAGCAGCGGAGCAGGGCAGCCACAGCTCGGTCTCCAGCAGGGCAGGGAAAGCGGCTTTTGGGGTCCCGGCGTTGTTTCCAGCAGGAAGAAAGAACGGCCAAAAAGAAAGAAGCAGCAGCTCCTTTCTCTGCAGCTTCTCTCTCCGGACGCTCAGAGCGAACTGACCCCACACCCAGGTGTAGACAAAGGAGTAGCCAGGTCCGCCCCACTCCCCTTTTGTCTTTCTTAAGTACAGCTATTTGTCCCCTAGCAACATGCATAGGGGAGAAAATTCCTTTAACAGGAAAAAAAACTAAGACTAAACTAAAACCCCAACAATCATCTTCCTTGCAATTAAATGTTTCTGCTTAATTTCTCTTTTGAATTTATCTGGTTCTTGTCACAAGTTTCTCAGGAAGAGTAAAGAAGTCCTTACTCCCTAGTTTATTCTCCCCGTAAGGCTGCTTATGCAGTGCTATCAGACTGCTCCTCTAGTCATCCTTTTGATATGCCAAAAGAAGTTGAGTTCTCTGGTGTATATTCTAGCGATGGTCTCCATTCTATGGACTCTCTCACTGTATAATACTATTACTAGCTACCTGCTTCCATCTTTGCAAAATGCCTTAAATAGTAAGGAAACATTGTTCTCCAAGATTTATTATTCCCACTCTTGTAAATGTAAACAATATTCATATGTTGATCATAACATAGATGTGGTAGTAACAATTTCATCTTTAAGTATTTACTCTGGATGTAAAAAACCTACAGTCCTGATTCTCATTTACATTATTATTATTAAGCTAAGTGACTATAAGGTATATGTAAACCAAACCCACACTTTTCCACTAACTGGTAATTACATGGTACTGAATATTTCTCAGGTAATAATTATGTAATCATCATGTTATTCCTTATATGAAAATTTTATTAAGTTGTTTCTTGACACTGCATCAATCTTTATAATAAGCATGTATAAGAGCTTTAGGGGGATTTAAAATAATTTTTCTTTTCTCTCTTTTTTTTCTCTCTTTTTTTCTCTCTCTTTTTCTCTTTTTTTCTCTTCTCTTCTCTTCTCTTCTCTTCTCTTCTCTTCTCTTCTCTTCTCTTCTCTCATGGTAAATGCTCCCTATTCTAACAACACGTAATGACTACTTTGATGCTACTGTGGTCTGTAGAGCAATATATAATATAAATTTCATTTTATCAAATAAATTATTTCTATTATTATTTTATAATAGAAATAATATAAAGTTTTTAAATTATCTAAAGTGAATATTTAATAGCAAGATGTGGACATCAAATGATTTGGTTCTGATGCTTGTTTAAGTATCCCCTGGTTTTGGTTTGTTTTTTTTTTTTTTTCCCTTTCATACTGAAGTATCTTTAGTTTACAAACTACAGCTAGAAACAGAGAACATGAAACAGTCTTCAGATTTTTAAAAATTTACTTCTTTTCAAATTGGATAGAATATAGACAGTCTCATTACCCATTTTGTATTTGGGAACCTTACAGCTTATTTTCCAGAACTGGGAGATATATAGACACAAGTAAAAATAAATTATCATGGTTTTATTAGTTCATTTGGGTTTATATCATTATCTGGACCTTTTAAAAAATTATAAAAGCCTATGGCTTTGGTAATTTTCTTTTTTTTTCTGCAGTGCATTTGCTGGTTCAAGATAATACTCAGATGCATTATAGTTATCTCCAAATTGCATTTAAACATGACTTACTATCTCAGATCAACACCAAAATTTACAGTTGAAGGAATTTGAAAATGATACTTCACAAATGATCAAATCAAAACCAAATTTCTGTTATCATATGAAGCTGTTTTCCTTACCTTTCCAGCAAGAGTGTTGAATATCTATGTCTTTTGGTGAGAGGTTTTGAAGCATCTGGGGTCTTTATCTTTTATCCAGAATATTAAAATTTTTCATATTTTTGTTCTGTCAATTATGAAAGGAACACCACTATTAAAAAAACCATATTTAAATGTATTTAAATAATTTCTCCCAAGTTTACCTGTGCTCAGCTGACATTCTTTTATAGAAAATCTTTTAACATGTAACAATGTCATTAGTGATATTTTTATTAAATATTAGTCTCAAGCAACATTTTGAAACATTGCTAGCTCATATGAGAAGAATAATTCAAAGCACATTCTAAAACAGAGAAGTGCCACAGCTTTCTGAAGGAAAAGTAGGAGGAATTTATAAATGTGGACCTAAAAAAATGTGGCTTTGGGGCTTCTGCCTGGATACAGCTCGTCTTCATGGATGAAACAAGAGAAGGAGTAATGGGCGAATCAATGTCTGCAGATAGGTTCAGCTCATGTGTAGGTGCCTGCCATAGGTATTGCCACCTAAGTGGTTGATATTGATCAGAATTTTGACTAAACTAAAACCAGGGTCTTGTTATGGCAAGAATCAGGCAATTTTGCTAGCATATCTGGTTTCTTTAGGCCCCTATATTTCCCCAGTTGGTCAGTGAGCTAATCATCCTGAAGAACTCAATTTGAAAGGGTTACTTCTAAGGAAAGGGGTATTGTGGACAAGTGTAAATTATAATTCATGTTTTGGTGGCCCTGGGATAGATGCCTTCCTGCTTAGTGAGTGGCTGCCTGGCCAGTCTCAGCCCAGCCAGGAGGAAAGGCCACCCCCACAGGCACAAGTTGCAGAAAGCACATGAGGGCTCAGGTGGGGTGGGCAAAGGATGGATGCAGTTGTTACTCAGCAACACATCTGAGGGGAACATGTATAGAGGGCTTTGTCTATTGTGCTGCCTTTTCAGGCTTAGTCGATAATGCCAGTGTCAGTTTCAAGCGAAGCATGTGCCAGATTACAGATAGCCAGCAATGGCATTTGAGAGCTGTTAATTGTGAAACTTGAGAGGAAAATGTGCACATTCTTTTTCAGAGTGCTATTCGAATGATGGCCTTTTTATCCCAGAACACTGTGGGTTTCACTTTTATTCTCTTCCCACATAAAACGCATGAAGTGCACTGAGTCTCTTTCATTTGGCAGCTTATATATTGCATTCTTTGCAGGGACTGCTTTGGCTTGTTAAAATGTACCCCATGTATTAAAATGAAATTGTCACTGCTGTGTGGTGCAACATAACATGGTTTGACACCAAATGCCTGCAGCTACAGAAAACAGACTTTTATTGCATTTATTCTTTCAGAGACAAGAGTCTCTAAAGGCTGAGCACAGACATTCGCTTAGTTAAATCTGAATGAAGCCAAAGTGAACAATCTAAGTCGCTGTCTTTGTGCTTGTAGAAATAGCCCAGCCCACATGATACACAGTGATACAACCTGGAAGGGGAAATTTTAATGACTCCACCTGAAAAAATTGGACAATAGACTGACTTCCTCAAAGAATTAAATGGCAAGCAGGATTTTTAAAATTTTTTTTGGGGTGGGGTGGTGTGGTGTGGTCCAGTCCTTTGGGCTCTGGCAAAATTGTATCCTGGGTGACAAACTGCTGCTGTATGTGAACCACTCTTCCCCCAAACCGTGTGACACGAAGGATAGTGGATAAATTCATTTTAAAATGACATACACTGGTGAGAAGTAAGCAATATATATGTCAGCAGAGTTATTTTGTGGAGAATACCTGGAGGTAGGTACTGGTGTACTGAAGGAGCACTGAACATGTTTTTTAAACACAACTTTTCTAGGAAATTACTAGCTTTCCATTTCTCTCTTTCCTCTTTTCAAAGTTTCTAAACCCCCTCTGTAGCAAAGTTAACTCTTTTTGTGGACTTATATGCAGTTAACTTAGAAGATCTGAAACAATGATGAGCTCCCAGGTGTGGTATAACCATGGTTTGGGATTTGACTAGTAACTTTGTACTCCTAATATTTCTTCAAAAATGCCTGAACCAATTCAATGTTAATGCTTTAATGTCTCAGTGTTAGGATAATGAAAGTTATCCTAAACTCACAGAAGATGAACAGTAAGGCATTTCCCTTGCTGGTGTTACACATAAATTACTGTCTTCACCCAGAATTTGGCTTTATGTTGTAATAGGCATATATGCACTGTTTGTGGTTTTACTATAAAGTCTGTCTTTGCAGGTTGTTTTTTTAACATTGTAATCCTTAATAATTGTTGTTTAATCCTCCATGTTCTTCTCCAAATCCTGTAATTCATTTCTTTAAGCCATTTGAAGTTATTTTGGGTGCACAAGGAACCTAGAAACACGTCCTTTGCTTTTCCAAGCAGCACGTGAAAGCATAAAGAGTGTCCTTGTTCAGGATGATGCCCAGGATCCAAAAGGGGACTGTCATTGACAGGGCTGCAGCTCAAACACAGCTGGGAGCGCAGCTGCAGGCGGGGAGGGTGGCAGGTCCTCCTCGTGAGCCACAGTGTGTCCTAATGGGCTCAACCAGTTTCTCTGCAGAAATCAGCAAGAACAGCTTTGAAGATTTCTCTCATCATCTGTGCTTGTCCTTTTTTTTCTCCTTCTGCTTTTTGTTTTTTGCTGACTGAGTGCTTCCATAACGGTCTAGTAACACATATTGCCTCTACCCATATCCCACTCTCTTCTCTTTTTCAGAATGGAGTCTACAGAAAAATGTGAAGTAGTAATTCAACATTTTAATGGCAAATATCTGAAAACACCACCCGGTCTACCAGGTAAGTCAAGCAGCCATCATTATGAAATTTAAAATTCACTGAAGAGTTTACAATATAGAAATACTGGAATTTGTCTTGAGAGTGGCTTAAATTACTGCTCCTGCTAAGACGGCATATAACTTCCCTGGTCGAAGCCTATCCTTTGTGACCCATAGCAACTTTTTCTTACCCAGATTTGTATGTTTTAAGCATTTATGCCTGACAGCAGCAAATTTAAGAACATATAAAAGTCATGTTGCCTTACTGTGTTTTTTTCCTTTTGAATGTTGGTTTGTTTTTTGGTTTTTTTCAGTTAGATTAGAGGCCACATAACTAAACACCAATGATTTTCAGACTAACTAGGAATGTAACTAGCTTAGCAGCTTCATTATAGATTATAAAATATCCAGGATGTCAAGTTGTAGAAGCTTTATATTCCTTACAGTTTCTACTTAGCGTTGCTAGTTACTGTTACCAGTATTAACGGCAGTAGCTGTTAATACTGAAGATATTTCAAATATTAAATCATTTTATATCATTTTTGCTTGCCATAACTTAATGAAATTCTGACACTTTCCTAAAATACCCATAGAACACATTCATTGGTGTGTCCGTGCCACATTGAAAGCCAAGTTCCAGCTATTATTTTCCTTTTCAAATGTCTAGCTATCATCTGTGCATCCATCAGCTTTGCAAAGTTTTGTGATCAGATGTTTGATACTTACTGCTTGACAAGACCTCTCCAAGGCCACAAATCTGCAAAGATTTCTCCTCTGGGTTTTCTGAAGGGCTGCATTAAATGAGCAGGAAATATTTGCAAGAATTGTGTCCTAAGTTGTTATCTTCCTTTTTTTTTCCCTAGCTTCCTTTAAACTATTTCCTTTTTTGGTTACTTTCATTAAATTTCTTCTTATTCATTGCCTGGTTCTTTATGCAGAAGATGTACTAAATACTCTAATTAAAAGAAAGCCATCTGTACAGCTATGGTGTACAGTAAATGAATGCTGCAATGTACATATAAATTTTAGTCAGATCACCTTCTTGAAACAATATAAAGCTTTTAGTACAAGCTGCAAGACTCCATTTAAAGATTTCTTTTTCAAAAGTGGTCACTGACAATTTTTCTCAGCACCAGCTAATGAATTACAGCACCAACTTTGTGAAGTACAACAAACTTAGGCTGTGTAGAACAATGGGCTGAGCAACATAGGCAGAGAACTTTAACCTTTGGCTTGCCTTTCTGTATGCACACTTTGAGTCCCAGTAGTAATCTGTTTAATATCATAGCAACACCCAATGGAAAGAGTGTGAATAGCAAGGAATCAGTAAGTCTGGCTTTGTCCTTCTAAGCCTGTGTGCTCCATGGTCACACTCCCAGTTGTCTCAGAGAGGACACATCATTAGATCCAGCAATAAAATAGAATATTCTTACAGAACCTTCTTGAGACAGAGCTTCATGGTAAAGAATGAAAGCTATAAAATGAAAATAATTTTCTTTTTTTTTCTTTTTTAAATTTTTTAATTAATCAGGAAAGTACTGGTAATGTCGGCCATCAAAATAGGAGTCTTTATAAGACAGCATGTTTATTTACTTCTGTTCCAAGAGATACACTGAAATTGGATTTTAATGGCTATAACTTTTGATGCTTTCTTAAAGGCCATGAATTAGCTCTTAGTTTCTTGAAGAAGAAAAGATGTCCATGTGAAAAGATTGTCTACCATGTTTCTGTCGTGACTGTTGTTGTCAGATGGCATTTAGTCACAAGGGAAGTGACTATATTAAGGGTTTTAATTTACCTGAGTACTGTTCAGATGCAGATAGAGCATAATGCAGCTTGGGACAAAGTCACTGAACCATTAACTGAATTCACTCAGCTATGCACGAGATATCTGTAAGATCCCATTTTGCCCGCAAGTTTTGGGAGACAGATTTTGTATCTCCAAATACAGATAATTAGAACTTGTCATAGGTTATTTGGTCCGCATAAAAGAGATTGTTTGTGCCTCGTTATTAGTGTAGGGCACTCTTTAAATCCATAATTAGAAGATTTGTTGTATTCATTGCTCTTCTTGAGAGGCCAGGGCACAAACATGATCACCTTAGCAGTGGGGTTGATTCAAGGGATGATTTACATTTTATCCAGTGCAAAAAATAATTCACTCCTAGTTTCTTCTTGTTGTAGATTCCTGTTAAGGCTTGTACTCAGTTTCTACATCCGTGCTATGAACCTGTATTTAAGCCTCTCAGCAAAGATAGAAGTGTCTTGCATGAAGTAGGAGGGAAAATCAAGTCTCTTAATGTACTTGGAAAATCACAGTTATAGTCTGAAAAGGATCCTCCCAGCATCTCAGGAATTGGCATAGGAGGAGAATCATCTCTAGTTTATTGCTGTGACCTCTTTATGGATATCAGTTAAAAAATGAAGAACCGGAGAGCATTAGCAGAAATACTCAACACTATCTGTTATTAACCTCTGCTGCTCAGAGGGCTGATTTTACTGAGAAAGAAAATGGATCAATCCTTTTAGGGTTAAATTACATTGATTTTGGATTTTCAGATGGATTTCTTTCAGGTGTAGCAGTGAACTGAAAGGGTTTTGCATTTTTGTCCACATCTCTCATCCAAGCTCTAATGTTCTGGTTCAGGTTTGCCAACTAATAGAAGGTTGCATGAGGCCCATTAAGAAAGAAATCAGCCTGGCTGCTGGCCACGTACTACTGGCCTGAGGCAGTGGGATTATGGACCAGACAAATCATTTTGGCAGCTCTCCTCCATCCATGCTGTCTTCCTCAGCTGGGTTCCCTAAGATGTGAGCCTGGTGATGTGTCACCATACATCCTGTGGGATGTATGCTTGTGAGATTAGCATTTTTAGAGGATAAAATGTTCATGTATTGCAGGGGCAGTTTTGCCTGGTTACTAAGTCATGATGGAAGATCTGGAGTAGGTAGCTTTCACATGATGCTGAACAGAAACACTGGGCACCATGGCTCTGGCTTTCATGCCAGAATAAAGCATGGGCCATGACTTAGTTGTATCTTCCCAAAAGGTTGTCTCAAACATTAATTTTGAACTCTGAACTCTTCTTCAGCTAGTTTTTTCTTGGCAAATGAGATGTAAATTTTGATTCTAGCCCAGAGTCATACATCTAGGCTGGCCCAGGACAACAATGCAGCAGGAAAGCAGTGTTACATCTGCAAGGAAAGGAGGGTGCACAGGGCACTTTGGAGGCTCTGTACTCTGTACCTTCTGAAAGGAAGAACACATACATCCTTCTTGGACTTTATAACTTCAATTACTGTCTGTTGTTTCTTAAAAATTGTAGAACTGAGCACTTGCAGCTCCAGACCCCTCTGCTTCAACCCAGTCACCATGTACGGGTTATTTTCTGTCTCTTGCAACATTTTGCTGCTCAGTTGTATAGTGCCTAGGTAAATTGAGCATCACTGTGTCTGTGTTAGTGAATTATTCTCATTAAGGGGCCTTCTCCATCCAACTCCTTGGCTTCATTCCTTTCCAAAAGGAGTTGCTCCACTGTTGTGCTTGCTCAACTAATAAGCATTTCATGATGTTCAGTCTGAGATTTACAGTACAAAATAATTGGTCATCCCATAAATAATTAGTTAATATCTTTGCATTTCTTTCAGACTGAGACAGCACAGTCATCTCCAAAAATCTGCAAAATCTCAGTGCTTGGCAGATTCCGTGTCAACTTCATAAATATTCTGAGTAGCTTTGAGTGATTATTATTTTAATGGGTTTTATTTGTGAGGGTTTTTTGTTTTCTCTTTATTAGCACTGCATTTCTGAGATTAATAGACCTACAGGGCCTACTGGGTATATTCTCATCCTATAGAGAATTCAGCCCCATGTGAAGCTAATTGTATGGGCCTGGTACAGCCACACTGAAAGTCAGCAAGTGAATTCTATAGCGCTCCACATCTCCATCAAGATGTGAAGACCGCTACTGATAATGACGGTAGCTTGCTCTCAGTCTTCCAGTGCTGCATCTATTTTTGTTGGTGAATAGGAGACTTCGCATGAAATCTTGCTAATCTATGATTTTGCAATCACTGAATTAAATTAAAACTTTCTAGCTCGTCTCTCAGTAACAAATTGGCTTCTGTTTGGATGGGCAAGTTTAGGGTATGATATTTACACAGAGTTTTTGTTCATCTCCCAGCATCCTTGGATGTTTTTAGATAACTTCATTTTCTCTTTCTGAATAAATGCAAAAATTTAACAAGTTCTTACTTTTCTCTCTGGAATTTCACAGGAACATGCCTCAGTTGCAATAATTATCCTCTGCTGATATGTCCATTATGCTCCCTCACAGCATTTTCTAGTCATTATAGTACTTCCTAATTTTCATTTGCTTTGTAAATACTTTGAGTTGTCAGAGGACATTGAGTCAGTTCCTATCTCAGAGAAAATTTAAAGGAAGTGAGACACATGAATGCTACATTACACTGTCAAGAATCTTTATCTTATTGCTAATTTAATTACAGATATCTGACAAAAAGAAAGAAAAGGGAATTATTGTCCTTGTGTAGATTAAGAATCCCACAAGTAACAAGTGACTGTGTCATTTTGATACTGACTTTTACTGAAGTAAAAACTCTTAAATAGAAAGAAATTATCTGCAACAATACAAATGTATTTGCAAATACCTCATATCTTCCTTTAATCGTTACTGGGCATGCTTTTTTTTTTTTTCTTCATCTTGAAAGTGTTCAAAGCACTGCATTTATATGGACTCATTTCACCAAAATCAATTGGTATTTTCTGCCTCTCTCCTTAGTGTAAATATTTCTCTTAGGACATCTCTCAGGTTCTTCCACCATGGAGAGTAAATTCAAATAATTAATCTTCGCTTCAGAGAAGTAGACTTAGAACTTGGAATACTCTATTTAGAGCAACGTGTTTTCTAGGATATTGTGCCTAAAATGGTGATGAGGGAACAATATTCCAGTTGAAGGTTAACTGTGTAATGGATATTAACATTTTCCACTGATTTTATCTTAGTGGATGAAAAAATGCTACCTTGTTTGTCATTAGTGATGCTGTAAATTGTTTTTCTGAGTGAATGAACTTAAAATGTTTTGTTTGATAACTTTTTAGCCCCTGTCTCTTGGTGCTTCATCTTTTTATTTAATTGTCTGTTCATTTATATACATAAAACACTGAAAAACTCTTCCAAATATTTCTTCTTGGGGCATTTGCTTAGTTGTCTGTCTACATGTATATGCATTTTTTGATATTTTAAACTAGATAAAATAGCAGCCCAAACTCTAAACTAGGTATTGGTATGTAGGTGTCTTAAAACATTTGTTGAATGCTACAGAGAACTTAGAATAAAGGGGATTCTTCCAGGTTTGATACTGGTAATACTCAGTGAAGCTAGTTTAAAAAGGGGGTTATCTTTTCCATATTGTTATCCTCAAAAATTGTCTGGACTAAAAACCCCCAGATTTTCTTACTTGTATTCTCAGTTCCTTTCATGTATGTGATATTAACGTTATCTAAGTCTTTTAGATTGTCTAAGAATTCAGGTTTTTAAATACTTTCATTGTTATCTGCTGATTGCACTATATAAGTTCATCCTTATTGTGTCAGAAAATATGATCCATGTAAAAACCTTCATAAAAAATAACAGTTTAACAAATTTTCTATTTATTTTTCCTGTTTTCAATTTTTGGCTGTCATTTTTAATGGAATCACTGTTATCTTTCACTTTCTGTGCTCCATAAATACACAAATGCTCAGCTCATTGTTAGCAGAAATTTCTTTTACACTGCAAGCCCTCTGAACACTCTTTTAACTTCTCTTGGTTTCATCTTCTTTCAAAGTCTTCATCTTTGGCAATCAGTTAAAATCTTTAACTCCTGTTGAGTCTTGGTGATGACCACAAGGCTGCTGTAACCCCATCCTGCTTTGGGCCGCATGTGCTTCCACGCCCTCAGCAATGTGCAGGCGCCATCCCAACTCTGGTGTCTCTGACAAACTGTTCCATGCAGAATGGGCTTTGTGGACCTATTGCCTGGGTCATGTTGGATGTTAAGAGGTGCCTGGGTGGTGTGTAAACTCTCAGAAGGGATCGTCCCTAGGGAAATAGAGTTTCATTTTCCAGACATCACGTAATGGTTAAGATCACACGGACTTTGCAGAAGATGGTCATAAAGATGGACTTTCCAACCAAGAAGCTACGGAATGGGTACAGATTTATTGGAAAATATAAAACCTTTTGCTTAGAAAGCAGTTCCCTGGTTAAATCTCTCTGACTTTGGTTTGTGGTTTGTGCAGGCTTCTATGATGTGGCCAAAACCTCATCATTGCTCCATGTTCTGCCCTCCCTTTCAGACCCACAGCTGTCACACACCACCAGCACAGGCTCCTGGCTTTGCCCTCCTTTCTGGCACTCGGCCAAACAGCATTTGTAGTTAATCAAACAGGTACCAACTCTTCAGCCAGAAATTTCCAATAGGTTGTGACTTCAACTGAAATCAAGTATTTCTTGGTCTTTAAAGTTTCCTTCCTTTCAAAGACAGCCTTTAAAATCTGATATTTGTGTTGCTTCATGGCATTCTTAAGAATTTCAAATGTGAAGTGTAAGGTTTTATTTCTTCACATTTACGTTTATGTAACCTTCAGTTGTCCTTGCTGTGCTGACATTGCTGTAAGTGCTTCTGGTTTCATAGCACACATTTCCATGTCATGAAGCAAAGATCCATTCCAATTTCCTAGGTCTCTTGGATCTTAAAGATTGTGTATTCTTTAGATTCTTTAAAGGAAAGGGATATTTTTCTGAAAAGCGAAAAAGAAAAATTCCTATCTTCTCAAGATTTTATCCATTTTCATTTAGTTCAAAAAAGACTCCCTTTGGTTAGGAGGATACAGAATTATTTGTTTACCCAGTAAACCCCAATAGTTGGTATGCGCTTGGAGGAATGAGGGCTGAGCCAATTTGTTTTTAAGATATTAGGAGGTGTGTATCAGTGCTAAGTCATGTAATTTGAGCTCATGAGGAAAGCTGCGGGAGAGAAGACAGAATGCTGACATCATCTAAAGCCTGCTTTTCCAAAAATATATAAAGTTGTTGATGATGGGGACAGTCTCAGAGATCTGAAGTGCTACATATTTATGTTGTGTTTCATTTGATCTTGTACTGGTCTGTAAGTTACTAGGAAAAGAACCGTATCTTTTTGTATTTCAAGAAGCTGTATGATCAAATACTGAATTTTGTAATCTGGCTGTATAATTAAGAAGAAAGTCTCTGGCAGGGTTGGGGGTTTTTTATTACTTTGTAACTGGAGGTAACAAAAAATGCCTAAGATCAGTTTGTTTGTGATATCACAGTAATTCAGGCTATGACGTATAAAATAGCATTACTGCAGTTTAGATTAAAATCTTTCACTTGGTTTATAAGAATGAAAGTTAGAGAACAATATGGCATATAAATGAGAAAAGATTATTCCTCTTTTCTTCCTGTCACAGTACCACCTGTCATATCTTTCCTAAGATTTCCAAAAGTCTGCAGCACAAACAGAGAACTGCATTTCTTTCTCATTCATAATATCTAGTGGCAATGAACTGTGCCACAGTTTATCTAAACTAATTTCAATATATGCTTTTTTTTTTTTTTTCTTTTAATTCATGGGCATTTTTTGCTGTTAAGAGTGACTGTATAAATCTTCTAATTCAGAAAATCCATTCCCTTTATGGGAAATGGTGGATATATTTGTTTATGAACAAAAAAGTCCCTTCTGTATGCTACTGCTGCATAAGCAGCACAGCTAGAGAGTGTGTGCACTGAATTCTGTCTTGCCTCATAGATCAGCAGGAGAAGTGTCAACAAGTTTCTGGTCCAGGGACAGTGCTGTTCCTTGGATGCACTTGTAAAAGCCAAGACAAGACAGACGAGTTGCGCAGGTGTTATGGCAGGCAAAATTTATGAGCCAGAAAGATTCACAGCTTGAATTTCAGATTGTTTAGGTCTAAAGGGCTGGCAATTTAAAACAAAGCAATGCAAATAAATAAAAACATGCAAATCAGAGCATGAAACAATGTCGAACATTGTGAAGTTATTTGTGCATGATTCAGATTTCAGGGAGGAATTCTGCTTTTGCATAAGCTGGGGCCAACGGTGGCACAACTCCTCCTGTTTATTCCTCTCCTGCATTACTTTATTAGTCCCTTCAGGACTCTTTCAGTGATGGAGTACATCTGCTTTGCAGACCCTACTGCTGCAGTATAGTGTTGTCACACCTGAGCCAACTAGTTTAAAAGTCATTTAAAAAGCCAACTTGAGCAAGGCTGAGCACAGACTAACCACTTTAGGTCATAGTGTGTTATGCTCAATAATAATAATTCGCAGCAAGTGGGAATTTGCATGGTCTTATTTGTTTTTTAACCGAGGAAAATTATTTCCCTTTCAGGCCTTTCATAGAAAAATTCTTCCTTTACTCCTCCCTCCCTCACGCTTTTCCACTTGCTTTCACATTGAACACTTTTAAATTCAAAATATAGAGAAATTTATGTCAGAAGTTTCAGTCTGAACCTTTAACCTGTAAATTCCAACTAACCTGAACAAACAAGTTTTATTGAAGCTTAACAATGTGCAGATAGATATTTTTTGACACACTCCTTTGGGCATCTGTATCTCAGCCAGAAGTGGAAGCCTCTGGGAGTGGACTTTTCAGATGTCCCAATAAAATTGGAGTATTGAATTTTCACATGTTTTGGAACACTGCTGTAAATCAATAAATATCCAGGTGAGGTGCCTTGAAGTGCCCTTGGATGGCAGACAGCCTCATTGAGGCTCTCAGCTGGGTTTGTCCCATCAGGGCTGGTACAGAGGGTTTTCTACAAAGACGTTGTCACTGGCAGAGAATGTGGAAAATTTGGTAGCTGGAAAGAGAGGATATGTATCCAAACTTCTGAGTAATTCTGTGAACGGGAGTAATCCTGCAGGTGCTTGGTGTGTCCCTAAGCATTTTGGGAAAAAATTGGCACTGTTGCCCTTAGGAAGGACTTTGTAGTGAGAAAGGGAGTGTCATGGGAAAGGGAAGACACATATAATGGGAAAAAGTACACAGGGTCTGTCCTCCCCTTGTAGTCTTGCCTTTCTGCCACACTGCCTCCCTCCCTCCCTCCCTCCAAAAGTAAACCTGTCCCTGGCACCAGAGGAGCACTGAGGACTCTTCTGCAGGCCTTCCCCTCTGAGCTCGAAGTGACATGAAGTGTCTGGAGTAGCGTGTGAAGATGTTTCCCTTTGAGATTCATCCAGACAAAGTAAGATGAGTGGTATCACAATAGCAGTTTCCATATGTTTTGAATACCAGGAGCCTCTCTCTCCCTTTTCCATATGTTTTGAATACCAGGAGCCTCTTGCATACTTGAAGTGTCTCTCTCCCCCTTCTCCTCGAATGGTACTGCAAAACAGAGAAAAGCCATTCAGCCTTGAAAGCACCGGGAAAGCAAGAGGCTAAGATTCTATTAGACTTTTTTGTTTGTTTGTCACAGAAACAATGTCATTATGCTGGTCAGCAGTCCTGAGCAGCTGTAAAAGCCCCATTTCTTAGCCATTTCTCAGCCATTTCTCTGAGCCTTTCTTGTTTGAATGGCAGCATTTGATCACGAGATCATAGAAAGGTCTTTCCCAAGTTCAATCACAGGAACTTGAAAGAAGAGCAAAGCAGCCTACATTTTACTTGGGCTGCCTCCGTGTCTGTGATGTGTCTGCAATTTATCTTCCACAATGTAAGAGACATCAAGAGGGAGGGGAAAGGTGATGGATATCTGATTTTACATTTGTCCTTTTTGTTAAAGCTTATTAAAGCAGCATTTTCTATGTAGCCTTTACCCTACCACCCAGTATATAATCCTTCAGTATATAGTATTTTTAGAATTGCTGCTGTTCAGCAAAGAAAAAGAAACCAAAAAATGAGGGAAAAAGGGCAAAGGAGTAATTTAACTTTTAGATTGCACAGATATGGTATAAAAAAATACCTTTCAAACACCAAGTTTAACAATCCTTACTTCACATAAGACTTCTACATTTCAAAAAATGTAAATTATAGTCACAAAAGAAATCCCCAAAAAGCAACTAAAAATGTATATATCCCAGTTGTCATGGGTGGCTCTTCAGTTACAGTATTGTATTACTGAATACAATCAGCATCTTTCTCTATTAGGTTACTGATTACACTATGAATTCACTGATTCTGAGCCTTTTTTTCCCCTCTTTTTCCTTCCCTTTCCCTTTTCCTCTTCATTTTCTTTCTTCCTTTTTTCCCCCCCCTTCCCTTTCTCACTTCTTCCCCTCCTTCTCCATCTGTCCCCCTTTGAGTAAGTACTGTAACTTTCTGACCATATATAAAGATTTTTAGTTCAGAGCTTATACTGTAAGAATTTGTATTCAAAGAATGTATTTGAATAAAAAAAATGTATTAAAATAAAGAAAATATGACCCAGCAGCCTCCTAACTGTATTCTCATCTGGATTTCCCCCTCCAACCTCACCCATGGTAACAGCAACATGAATGAGCACCTTTCAAAGTGCTCCCCTTCAATAAATTCTTCATCAGCTGAATTTTACATTACAGTGTAATAAAAACCTCAGCATTTGGAATTTTCAAAAGAAGCCTGGTAGTATAGGAGTAAGTATATTGTGAGAGCCTGCATTTCACTGATGTAGGCGTTGATGTCATTGGTTATTTTTATCTCTAATTTATCTTATTTCAGACTAGCCCCAAGGGTGTCTCTAATAGAAACCAGGGAAAAGTGAGCTGGATTCTTTGAAAGCAGAGAGCATTTGTCTTGCATGTGAGCAGTAGCACCAAGAAACTTGCCTGTGCCTTAGGAGGCTGTAATTCCAACAGCTATGTGGTGGATACAAGTTCAGGTTGAGCATCTCCTTTTCCATATGAGTTACCCTTACTTCAGCATACTGCATACAATGTAAGAAGAAATAGTCACTGAAGGGCTTAAATGCAATTTTTTTTTGTGATTAAGGCATTGGTAGGCAGTTTTTCATTTATATATGTTTTGCCTGCCTGTAATTTCAACCAAATATAGTCCTTTTGTGTGTATCATGACCCAGGCTGCTGGTATAGCATCATATACTAGGAGCTGCAACCAATGTGGGATTTAATTTCAGTGCTAAGAAAATAAGAGACGTACATGGGAAATAATAGTTGAAGGTGGAAAATACTGCAGATATTGGGATTGGGGTGTGCCTTAAATTTAATTTTAGAGCTTTTTTTGTCCCAAGGCATTGCTTTTTTGTTGGCATTGGAAGATGAAAAAATATTCAGCACCCCTAAAAATATACATAAGGAGTGGTCTGAATTGGGATTCTGCTGTTCTGGTCATTTTGCGTGACCATTGATTCCAGAAGGTTTTTCTGAATGCCAGAGTAGTGACATAAAGGAGGCTTATTCTGCAAGTGGTTTCCATATTACTCCTCTGGTATCTGTTAGTAATTTAACATTTTTGGCATTTTTTGAACTAGTTTGAGTGGGAAGTATGTCAGTCCCATTAATTTACATAGATACTTAGGTGTTGAAATCTTTTAGGCTTAATTGAAACTATTGACCATTAATCAACATTAATATAACCAAATGTATGAAAATCAATTGATAGAGCCAGATTGTCATACCTGGGAAATAAAACTGTTTCTTCAACCAACAAAAACAACTTGGAAGCTGAAAGCTTCTATTTGTCACACAAGAAAAAGATCAACTCAGGATCAGGAAAAAGATCCACTCTGCTGTTAAGGCGAGAGTTTCAAAAAGATGCTAATTGTATTGATTTTGATAGTGGTTTTTGTTGAACAGATGTTCTTCTCCTAGGAAATACATGAGGACCACCAACATACTTCAAACAGACCCCCAGAAAAGAGCAGTCACTACGTAATGGCTTTCAGTCATCACTGATGTGTCTGAATCAATGGCTAAGTTGTTACCTCATTAACATTTCTCATGCATCAGATCCTGTACCTAGCAGTAAACATGAAAACCTTTCTGCCTGATTGCTGCATATCTTCTAATAACAAACACAGACTTAATTCTATTTATTTTCATGCTTCTAACCTTTTGCAGGGAACAAACAATATAGGCAGAGACTAGTGGTAACTGCTGTGCAAGATTGCCATTGTAATTAGCCCATTTTCCAGGAACACAATGATTCCCAAGTAGTCCAGTCTCAATCTGAAATCTGTAATAGTGCCCTAAGGAGGTATCGGGAAAGGCTTTAGCCAGCACAAGTACATTTAATAAAACTAAATGTGGCTGTCAGAACTTACAAACACTAGTTAAGCAATCAAAGTAACTCAGTTATCTAGCACAGCTGATGGATTCCAGATTGGGGTCTATCGACGCGTTATGTACAGCATCTAAGAGGGATGTGGCAGGGAAAGATGAGGCAGGGGAAGACACAATGCCAAGTTCATTGAGATGTCAGTCTTACTACACCTATGAGCAGAGACCTGTATTAGGTACCACAGGGCAAACTCCACACATTATGCTTTCTGTGAGGGAGTTCAGCTGTTAGGAGTATGGTATGTTTGGTCTTTGGTTTAATCCACATTTAGGGTTTTTTTAGTGTTTCTTAAACTGCTACTTTCTTAGTAAGAACCAGATTAACCCGCACAAGCAACTACTCGGAAAACAGCTGACTTCATCTCACTTTCCTTACACCTTGGAGAGAATATCTCGATTAATAAAATGGTTGTCCATCACTTTTTCCTGTTCCCAGCAGGCTTAGTACAGTGTGTCTTCCCTGCAGCTAGCATCGCCTTCCTGTCACCATCTCTTTCATGCAAGCATTTCAAAAATTTCCTCCATGGGTTTTGAGCAGCCTCAGCTGCACTGAACTTCTTGTGAATACAATCCTGCATCTCCATGTCCTGTGCCTGCAGCACTAGTTCAGACACCGTCTGCATCTTGTCACTTATCCACTCCTGAAGGAAGGGTTTTACTGGATGATGACACAGCACAGATTCCTGCACTCTTGGTAGGCAGACTGGGCACCAATGACTTTGACCTAGAGCCTGTCTGTTGTGTCCTTTCCTCAATGCAGACTCAAAATTGCTTAATGTTTTTGCCTGTGACAGATTAGACAGCAGAAACCTTCTGTTTTCTGATAACCTCTTTTGATAACAAGTCTGTGTCATTGGAGCTAAATCCCTATGACAGTTACTTGTGTTGGTATATCCCTTTTGCTTGGGCTTTTCAAGCTCTGATACATGTGAAATATGCTGACTTGAGTATGCCTTGCATTGTTGCTTTTTGTAGGTGAAGATACAGTCCAACAGCCTAGGAAAGTTTGAGTTGTGCTCCCACCTGTTGTGCCGAATTGTTGGCAAGCTAGTTTTGCATTAAAGCTGTTTCTCATATGATTGTATGTATATAAATATATATATTTTTTGGTTTTATTTTCCTCCTGAAATCTTATCGGTGACCTTGACTGAGAAAGGTTTCTTAGCACATACTTAAGTAACCCCTACTCAAATTTTAAATAAATGCTTGATTTTTTTACCTGAATAGCAGTGGTCTCCTGAGTCTGAACCTTCTATATAAAGATTAAAAGAGCATCGGGGTGAGAGAGCAAAGTTCATTTTCTAATGTCTGCCAAGGTTTTGAATGATGTTTTTTATCTTTTTCTTAAAGGCAAATGAAAATTAAAAAATTTGGATAGATCAAAATCAATTTGCCTGAATTGGTTGAGCAAGCCAAGAACTCCTCTGAATTGCCAAATCTTTAGAGGGATATTGACATCCACTTACAGTAAAAACAGTTCTGTTCTTTTTAAACTCTGAATGCTTTCGACATTTTTGTTTGTTCAATATGTATATCTATTTCCATTCCATTCAATGTCCCTAATATTTTACTGTTGGGTCCCTTCCCCCCTGCCATGTGGTCCTGGGAGAGGGGCCCTGAGGGCACAGACACGGGGTTTCCCTGCCCCTGCTCAGCCTCGTTCCCATTGGTTGGTTTGTGTTCCCTGCGCGGGCAGAAGGACCCTTGGTCCCGTGACTGGAACAGTTCCTCGGCAGAGCTCCGGCCATGCCGCTGGAGAAATAAACATCCCTGAAACATCTACCAAGAATCCATCCATATATATTTCTTTTCCACGGGCCTCGTTGTTTGATATGCGTGTTACAGTACCGGCACGGTAACATTTTACCATCTTACAAATGAATTAGCTCACAGAATAATATACAGAAAAATCTTTGGCCATTCTTTGGCAGCTAAGGTGAGACTGAAAAAGAGACTATATCATGTAGGAAGGTTGGAGTGCTAAGAATAATAAGAATAATTAATGCATAGCTTTTTCATATACTTTTTCCCTAATGGAGCTCAAAGAAATCTGGTTTTTAATCCTACATCTTAGTTCAAGCTCATTAACTCTTCTTAAAGTCAGATTGTGTTAATTTTGATGGATTTGATTGATTTTATTTTGGTTTTAGTGATTATAAATCTGTTTTCCTAGGTAATCCATTTTAAGGAATTAAGTTTCCTGATATTTAACCAGTGTGTGCTGATTTTTGAGACCACTGCTGCCTGCATCTTCCTTCTGCATACTGCTTTTAATTTGTTGGCATATCCTTTTGTGCTGAAATACCTGTCTTTTGGAATTAGATCTCAGCTGAGCTGAATCGGGGATTGAGCCATGAATGTTAACATTTGCTTGCCTTAGTTCATTTTTACGGGCTTCTGCAATTGAGCTTAGCTCTTAGAAAAGGACTTGTGTTCCTTTCAAGGGGATATCCTTTTGCTCTTGTGGCACTTTAAACGTCTGTCCATAGTATCTGCCAAAACAAAAATAACAATTCCTTAGGTATTTCCTGTTTTCTCGTGTTAACAGCTCAAAAGCATCTATCAACTTAAAACAGTTCCTCCTTTTCCGTGCTATCTTTTAAAAGTTGCAGCAGTCTTAGAAACGTCCAGTTTTCAGCAAGTCCCCTTGACTTTGACATCCCGATAGATTTTTCGTTTAATATTTGGTCTTCAGTTTCATTCTTTTTGCTGTGTACTGAAATTTTTTCACTGCTTGTTGCCTGTTTGGAAATCTCAAAGCTCTATTCCAGACAAAAAGACAGTCTTTAAGATGCTCAATCTCCTCCTTTGCCAAAATTAGAAACATGCTTAAGACTTTTGGCAGATCCTGGATTTAATTTCCTAGTTAAAGGACTTCACCTCCTTTTTTTCCTAATTTTTTTTCACCTTTATTTGCCTTTAAATTCGCTCATTTCCCTGCGCAGTGAGATGAGAGTTCTGAGAATGTATTTGGGCTTGTGAGCTCACAGGAAGAGGATGCTGGGGAATAAGCACTTAGTGGCATCATCACTGCTTTCCCATGGCTCTTACTGCTTGGTTGAGAAAAAAGATTCTTATCTACTCTATTTATAGTCTTCATTATTATTATTATTTTCATTGTACAAAAATAAAAAGGGGACAGTTTGGAATCTCTTAGCCCTAGATTCCAAGTAGTATCATTTTAACAGCCCACAAAAAATTTTTTCCTCCTGAGACTCTGCTTGTCAGAGTCCAGTACTCTCAGATCTGGTTCCTTCAGACATTTCACACGAGAAGAGTTCCAGATTTGTTTAAAGATACTTGACATTATGTGGGGTTGTGATTTAGAAGAGCAGTAGAGCAGTAAGCTGAAACTACAACACAAGCATGATATGGCAATCACTTTACATAGCAGAATCCCAATAAAAACATGATTCCCAAGGCCAGTCTTATGCTTCACCATCATGATGTTGAACATTCCCAGTCACTGCAGGGGAACATGTGGCTCAAAGCCAGATCAAACCTATTGCTTTTTTTTTTAAGTTTCCCTTATTAGTTGCCTATATGTTATACTTTAAATGGGCCTGAAATTTGTAGACATTTCTTCCACAGTTCAGAATGACATTCACAGTATCTGGGTTAAGTCAGGGAACTCCATTTACACAAAGAGATGATCCACTCAACTGACAGTGCTGTTGTCTAAAGCAGAGGGCTCTTTACCTTGTGGATGTCCTCTGTGTTGAGTTCAGTTCAGTGTTCTTAAGGCTGTGGTCACCTGTCTATTCTTCCCTGAACTTCGTGAGCACATACCTCACCTGTGCCCATCTCCTCTTCCAAGGATGATGAGCTGTTGGTCAGTGATTTTCTACCCCCACCTCAGACCAGCACTAGTGGTCACTGATGTTGCACAATGAATTTAATCTGTCATCACATGTATGACCCGCCCTCTTGCCTGGTCACAGTGAGGGTGGGAGCATATGCCTATGGGAAATGCTGATGAGCTCAGAAACCTCCCTGGGCTCATTTCTGTCGCTGTGCTTTGTGGGGTTCACCCATCATCATTTACAGAAGCACTGGTGATGACTTCTGCACAAAGGTGCTGTCTTTGGTGTCCCTTTTCTTAATGTGTTGCTTTTCCTGGCCAAGAAAGTGATCCAGTGCATGGCTCAGTGCCGTGACTCTTTGGCATGCCAGCCAAAGGACAGCAGCCTCTGCTTTCCTCGATCCTGCTTGCTCCAGGTATCCTTGCAGACGTGGAGCATCAGAAGACTACTCTGATGGTCACTGAGATGGTTGCCCCTGCACATGACCAGCAAAGCAACCTCTTGATATCATGAGCTGCCTCACTACCTTACTTCCTGATGCCCACAGAAACACAGACCACTCTTGCTGGCACAGAACTCACCGAGCTCCTCATCCTTGTCGCGCTAAGGAAACTTGGTGGCTTCCGGTCCTGGCCTACAAACTGTGGTCTCTTCAGCAGGTCTGAGGCAGCAGGACTGTTCAATGTTTTAGTGCCAAACATAGGCTTTTGAAGATATTTGATATTACACGGGATTTTGATTTGTAAGATTCATATAGCAATATGTGAAAATCACAACACAAGCATGATACAGCAATTGTAATATACAATATTGAATCACAATACAAACCTGATTCCAAATGCCCGTAGTTTTTTGCTCCACCATCACAAAGAGGGACATTTTGTCTTCATTAGAGAAGTCCCAAACACAGATTGAATAAAAAGCAGCCTGAAAAATCTTTAGATGACCTTCATATTGAGGCAGTCTTACTACTTGTTTCCTAACAATTTGCATTCTTCTGCTTATTTGTAAGAATCAATGTCGTAATATTTTTTAATTTCCTATACTAAGTCATAGGTCTCATTTTAGCCACTACTTCTGAAAGAAAAATCTTTATATTTCATTAAAATCAAGTCCTGAAGTTGTTGGGGGAAGAGGAGAGCCTGCATAATGCCCCGAGTTATCTGGAGACTCAGTCAAAGACTCTAGGGTAATTGCGCATGACATTTCAGATCTGAGATCTGTCTGCTTTGGGAAGGAGGACAGCTCACTTGAAACATTTCTCAGGGTCAAGGCTTCTTCTGGCTCCATCAGGAGTTTCAGGTTTAAATGGTGATTCAGTCAGATGTATCTTGTGCCATCAGCATGTGGGTGCCAGCTCAGCCGTGCAGGGACAGGGTGGCTTTGTGTGCACTGGTGGGAAGTTACACCAGCATGTCAGGCGGCATGCGGTTAATAGATTACAAAATACTATATATACTGTTGATTTTTTAGGCATCATGATTGAAGTGAGGCAAAAGCAAAGCCATGAAAGTTAATTTTCGATTTTCCATGCTAAAAAAAGGGAGAGGGGAAGTAACCTGGATAAGATGTGGATAATACAAGCCATAAATGCATGAAGCTATCCTAACCCTTGCTATACCTGTTAACAGTTTCTTTAGAGAGCATGATCAGCTTTTAAGCTGCAGCCAAAATGTGGAGAGCAATGGGCATTGTGCATTCCATTTTGTGTGCCATGGTGTTGGAGCCAGGGTGTCTGATGAGATCTCGTAATGAAACATGTGAATGCTTTGAGCAGTTGAACACAGTTCAGCAAAGCAGAGCTGAACTAATGGGGACTGCCTGTTTGCCAGTAAACAGATAATTGCACTATCTTGCTTAATTGAATTTTCATAAAAGTAAAATAGATTTTGGTAAAGTCCACCATGAAAATGTGTTCTACTTGTTGATCCTGTATATAGGGAATCAAGATATAGGGGAGAGGGAGGGTTTTTATCAGATACGCAGATAAGGCTTGAGGTTAAATTGTTACAAAAATAATACAATTTCCACATCTTATGCAATTGAGATGTTTTTACCCAGGTTTTCCATTGATGCTCGTGCTGTTATCGGCAGCAATCTCTTCATAGATGGATTAGAGTCAGAGAATATTATTAGGCTATAAAAAGTTCTTTTGTTTTTTGCAGAACAACCTTGACATGTATCATTCATACATGGTTAGTTTGCATTTCTTGGCTAACGGCCATTCTAAATGGTAAAGAGCATAGTACTGGACAATGTGAGGTTTTGGGGTCTTATTTTGAAAAGGAAAAATCAAAGAGTCCTTTTGATTCATGTTATTTCTCATGAGGCTATAATTTCAAAGGCTTGGCATGCAAGTTATGTCATCATAACCTCCTCTGTTCTTCTTTACTTGCCTCATGAACAATTTTCTCATGGAGGAGAGGCTGGATATTCTCAAGAATATGCTTTCTCTTTGAAAAAACTACAAATTTTCTGATTCCCTGAGGTGCTGTTGGCAAAATCAATAATTCCAGTTTGTTGTTTCATTCACAATCACTTTCCATTGCAGCCTAACTCTTATTTACAATTCTGGAATTTGACTTTGGTCTCAGAAATCAAAAGCTTGGTACTTGCTTTTCTCTATATGCTGTACAGACTGCACTGAGGTATCAGGCAGACATACATGATCCCCTCATAGCTGTTGCCAATGAAAGCTGAAGAGCCTAAGCAGAGAATCTTTTGTCTGGTTTTCAGATGTCCTTTTGGTGTAGATACCTAAATTTAAATACCTGAACATGTTTTTCAAATATAAAGACCACTGAAAGTTTCACTGCTTAGCATAAACTTCAGAAAATCATGCTCTAGACAAGAATATAGACACAGTTAATAGCAGAATTATGGGATGGAGGGAATTGTCATAACTTTCTAATTTGCTCATTTGGTTAAGTATATGGAAGGAAGACAATTAAATGTTAATGATGTTTCTAGAATTAATACTGTCACTATTGGTATAGATAAAAGCAGTGGTCCAGAATTCTTTTGGACCTGTGGACAGCCTTGGTCTTCTATCAGCCTGTGAAAGTTTTTAAAGATTATCGTATCACTGCCTTTTAAATTGGAAATGCCACCCTGTACGTTTGCTGTGAAGACTTTATTCTCTGGTCTCTATGGTCCATAAGAGGTGTTATACCATGGTTTGAAAACACATTGTCTGTAAGACATTCCTAAAATATCTAGCTTATTTTAATGGTTGTTCATAGAGTCCTGATTCAAATGCTAGCAGCATATTTTACCTTAATAAAACCCTGTCCTTGTAAGGAAGTAATCCATCCCCCAAGTTAATTTTAAAGTTTCTTGTTCACTTTAAATATTTCATTACATTAATTTTTCAAAGCAACAAAACAAACATTCATCAAGTGAAACTAAGCATGTCACCCTCAGATCTGTACATCTGTTGCTCTCCTACTGCTTTTCTGCATAATTCATTTTAATACATTTAAAGTGTACATCTCATTAAAATTCCTTACACACATTTATGTACACAATTCATATTTAAAAAGGAAAAAAAGGTGGGAAAGACTTTCCTGACAAGGAGGTTCATCAACATGACTGTTCCTTAGTTTTTTGTCTATTGAATGTATACCTATGGACTGCCTTTAACCTCCTACCTCTGCAGACACTGTTATTTGCCTCTCTGTGTCTCTCTGACTCACCTCTTCAGTGCCTTTAGAAATTTCCTATAGGACATTTTCACTTACTCATGATGTCATTGTTCCTCTTTAAGTGCATATATCCTCTTCTCTTCATTCTCTTTTCATCACTTCATGTGATTTACATCCACAATGTATTCTGTGCATCAGTCCTGCTATCAGCTGAGAAAATACCCATCAGATGCCCTAAGGAGTTCTTGTGGGCTGGCTGGAGTGCTGAAAAGGATTTTTATTTTTATTCCGTTCATCATTTCTTTTCCGTTCATCATTTCTTTTCCTCTGTCAGTATTTTCAACCATTGCACTATTTGATTTGGTTTCGTTTATTTTAGCATTGAGGAGTTATCGTATCTTTTAAACCAGATGTAGAAAACAAGTCAGTCTGGTAGGTTGAGGTGGCAACCTTTTGGAGTTGGTGACTTCTTATTTCAGTGGCTGCTGAAATTTGTTCTCTGAAATCCCTCATAGTGTTTAGGATTATGTGTGATTGTTAAAAGCAATCATAAAGTGTTATCATAACACTTGAAGAACCTTAAGAAAAGCTTATAACTGCATAAGAGGACTCAAAATGCTTTGTCAGGGAAAGTAGGACCATATTTGAAAAGAAGAAAATATAAAATGGTCATTTAAGGATTTATCTTCCAGAATCATTCCTTGGCAATAAATGACATTTTAGGTAAGTGGTTTATGGCTTCTTTGGAATTTCACATTTAGCTTTTGACATGTATCACTTAGAAACCTCATGAGAGATATATGCTAAATGAAATTCAGAAGTAGCAATTGTCTACTTGAATAGCCTTTTTCCTTCTTAGAAATAAGGGTTGAAATACACTTACTGGAAAAGTTTATTCAGAGTTTACAAGGGAAGCTTCTCTTTGCTTCCTGGATGTGGTACAATGTCAGTCAATGAGGAAGAAATTGAAAGCCATATATGAGCCCTTTAAAAAGATTAAGTCAGGTGCATTCAGTCACTTTGGTTTCCTTGAAATTGAGTAACAGAAAGTGCAGCTGTGAAGGGAAAATTGAGAGAGTTCCCTTCTGAGGAAAAGTTATTTCATTTTATTCCGATTACCTAGTTCCAAATAAGCAGCACAGGTTTAGATTCAGCAGTGTCGAATATAGGTTATGATCTATGGGAAATGAGCTCAGCCCTGAGAGGTGATGGGTCTGGAGGCAGCTGAACTCCTGTGCACTGGAAAGCCTCTCCTTGCACCTGAGTGAGAGTTTGGTCTCTTCAGTAGCAGGCAAGCACAATTTTCAGGTGCTGACTGTTGTGACATTAATTCATCCATGTTCAACATCAAGAGGAAAAGAGTTTCATGTGAACTCTATTGTCTGGGTTGCCCCTGTAGGAGTATATGTTCCTGGATTTTAGACTAATGCACTTGTATTGTTATGGGATTTTATCTCATGTATTATCTACTCTAAGCTTTATCATAAATACAACAAACATTGCATGCTACAGCAGCAGAAAAGGTGGAGATTGGGAACAGACTTGGGAGGACAGTGGACTACAACAATTTATCTTCAAAAGGTCTTAGTGTTAGGAATGGCTGATGCAAAATTCCTTGTTTGTGCTTTTCCTTGGCTGTTGTATGTGCAGCAGGGTTTTGCATTAAGGGTGGGGACCATACAATTTGTTTCAAGGTATTTCAGCTACTGGAAGCATGTGAAATTTAAAAGAGCAGAATTAGGTTCACAGGTTGATTTTTCCCAAGTAGTGCTAGGTAATTTCATATGTATCCCAGTGAGATTAATGAGTGAGAATCCTGCAATGTATTTTAAGAGACTCAGGATGACAGGGCAGATGATGTTTTCTTACCGTCCATTTGTTTCACAGATGTCTACAGTTTGCTTCCTTATATGTATTTGATATGGAGCACTGTCTGTGGCAGATGGGGCATCAGTCTGATTGGGTCATTTCTGGTTTGCCCCAACAAGAACTCTCTTCTGTCTGGCAGCTGTGTTCATTTTGCTGTTCCTTTTTGGCTTGCATAGCACTGCATACAATGAAATTGGGAGGAAAGCTGCCAAAACTCTTTTTTATTATTTTTATAAGCTAGAAAACTACACCAAAAGTGTTTCTTATTCTGAACTCCTAATTGAAGTCCTAATTAGTCTATGAACCCAAGTGATTTTATTCTTTTTGCCCTCTTACTACTCATACTTTCATTCGTTCTGTTGCACCAGCTTTATTTAATTTCATCTTAAACTATCTAATACTTTAATCTCTTGATGTCAGAGACTGGATTTGTCTATGTCTTGGAAAGCTCCCAGAAAAATAAGTCTGGGAACCATCAAGTGCTACTGCAGTTCAAGAAATGGTTGATTAGGCTACGGTCAGGTCAGTGGCTTACTCCTGATCAAGAGAGAATTTCGCGTCCCCTTTTATTAAACTTCAGTGATGTGTAGCATACTTTAGTCAATAAATAGCATTTTGCTGTTCATCCCTGCTGGAAATAATACATGATGCTGCAAGTATTGATCAAAGAGCTGTACTCTGTTAATCTCTCTGCTGGTAGCAATGTTAAATATTTACGGATTCTCCCTTAGTCCTCCGAAAAGTGTTTCAGCCCTGCAGAGCATGCTCAGCCTTTCTGTTTTATACATGTTTTACAAGTATGTTACTCTTTTACTTTTTTTTTTCAAGAACACATGCATGACAAAGCATTGCAAGATGCTTGCACCAGTTTTAAAGCTTTCTTGCATAAGCATGTTGTGAATGTATACATCGATTAGAATGGTGTACTAATTCAGAATTAACAAGGAGAATGCCTCAGAGAGAAATTCTATCAGTGCCTCATTTCCAAGTGGCTGAGTTACATTAAGGACTAGGAGAGGCTAACACTGTGCAGCATAATGTTGTATTGTGAGATGACAGATAACAAAGAAGACATATTCATATCAGATTTATTTATCCAAATTATCTGAAAATTATCAGAGTACTAAAAATTGAGTTTTTTCTCTGCTAAGTGCTTACTTATTGTATCTGTATTGCCATCAAAAAGTCTCAGAATTTTGTAGCAGAAGAGATAATGAATCATGTAGGCTTCCTATCTCCTGTGCTTGCTCATTGACCTCATGTAAATGTAATCATTTATCCTCAATTTTTTATACTAATATATTGAAGACAGACTTGATATTGTCAGGCATGCAATGGAATACGCTCCAGGAAACCTTCCTTCCAGTGGTGAGGTGACAAATGAAAAAGAAAATAAAAATGGATTTTGCAATTTAAAACATAGTGTGCTCAGGGAAGAATGCATAGCAAGCTATAGTGTGATATGATTCATTTCTATATATGCAGGGAAGGATTTTACACAAAAGCTTTATAGGAGTTGTACAGGATATTTAAAGTAACATGAAGCCTATTCTACATAATGGTGCCTGCTTCGTCTGTCACAAGCTAGAAGAAAAGTTTAAATACTTGTGCTTGCCCTCTTATCTTTCAGTAAGATGTTGCATTATGCCTCATCCCATTACGTATTTAATCATTCTTTGGATCTGATTATGTGTTTGGAGGGGAAGGTTGGCAAAGAGAGTAAAAAAAAATGCACACATGCTTCTCTCACTAAATTGCTGAAAATCTTGTTCATACGATGTAAAGAAATTGCATTTTAGATATACTCAAAGCTGGTGCAAAAGAAGTCAATGCTTTATGTTGAAAATTTTACATGACTTTGAAGGATATTCTTTTCTTCTAGGTGATCAATGGTGAGTGGATTTTAATGGTTTGAGCTTCTGTGATGCTCATTAAAGATAAAACATCCGGCGTTTCAGATCCCTAAAGTGTTCAGTCTTAAATACCAACATGGGTGTTAGAAGGGACAGGGCCCTTTTAAAAAGCTAATCTTCATTTAAGTGGTTTTGCAGGGTGAGACTGTGAGAATCTGTCCATTACTAGTGATAGATTCAGTGGCTGATGGTGCCACCACAGAGTGGCAAAGAATGACTATAGCTGCCCCTTTCTTTCATCATGCCTCAGGATACAAAGTTGTTCATATTTAGGGCCAGCACAGGGGAGCTATCTTCTTTCTTCTGTCAGATCTTCTCAACAGATTACGAAATCTGGTTTCTGTCATCCATGTTCAAAGTAATGTTTTCCAAATACCTGTTATTTTAGTTTAATTCAGTTCCTATATGTGAGGAAAACATGCCAGTTTCCCCAGTAAAGATACAGTGAGATGATGTTTTGGAGTGCTTGATACCTTTTTTATTGAAAAGCATCCTGAGGAGTTGGCTTCACCTTCCAAAGACTCCTGCTCTTCCTGCACAGTGTATGAGTCTCTGAGGCCGAGAAGAAACAGAGCCCAGATCTCCAGCTTTCTATTCCTGGGTCTTAGTTTTGAGACCAGAACATATGTTCGTAATCCTCCCAATCTCTACTGACTAGCCCTCAAAACAGAGTATAGATCTTGGGATTAGTGAGAACTGATTTTACTGTAAATGGTTGGGCCCTATGTTTTTGGAGTATTTCTGCTGAAAATATATTTCTCTGATTTCTGTTGGTGTGTTTTCATTTGTGGCAGACAGCTACATCTGAATATATGATTTATTGTTTTGTATTGCATTTTTGAGCTGATTTTTCATCATCTGTATGTAAATAAATTGTGCTGCCAAAGTCAGGAATTGAACTCACAAAGTTTGCGTAGCAGTCATAACCAGATATATCCTCAGATGAATCATGAAGTGTTCAGGGCCAGGTTGAATGGGGCTTTGAGAAGCCTGATCTATCGAAAGGTGTCCCTGGCCACGGCAGGGGAGTTGGATTTGGATGATCTTTAAGGCCCCTTCCAAGCCAGGCCATTCCATGATTCTATGATTCTGTTCTTAAGACTAATGACTCCTCAATCTCTGTGCAGGGTGGGAAGTTATGGAAGCTATAACCACCTTTTGTATCTTCCATAACTGTTCATGGGCGTGCATCAGCTGAGGTGGGCGTCCCTAAGTGAGGAAAGCTGTCTCTGAGTACAACAATGCATTTTTCCTTACAAGGGTTTGAGGCTTTAAATATCTCCTAATACTCCAGAGTGTGACATAAGGAGGGGCCCCATGCCATACTGTGCTGGAGGTTCCAGGTTTCCACTTCTCATGGACAATATGCTCAAATGATGAAGTGCTTTGGATGGGATGGATGGATGGGATAGAAATATAGCACCAGCCAATGCATTTATTCGCAATGTGTTGGTATGTATTCTAAGTTTCAGCAGTTTGTCAGTAACACGTGATTACTTGTGGGATTTAGTGGACTGCTGGAGCAGTTGCAAACTGGTTTCACTATGGTGAAACTGAACTGGTAGCAGAGGAGGCCCTGTAGTGGATGGCAGCTTGTGTACTTCATCACAACCGGCAATGATTCCTCATTCTGGAGGGAGAAGATTCCATTATTTGAAAAACAAAAAAAAGTTCTTAAAAATGTAAGGAATATGCTAAATCATAAAATTAAGGAAAAAAATAGAGCTGAGTGGATGTACACTGCAGTGGAATGGACTAACAATTTATGGAAACATGCTGCAGAGATGAAAATACAAGGGCATATTATTTTTTACTTAGGGAATACTTGTATCATCAGAACTGTGTGATGAAGAGCTTTAACTTTTGTAGGTGGATGTTTAGCAGAGTGTGTTTGCTGAAGTATATGTCCTTCACAGCAAAATGTTCTTTTGTGCCTCATAAGCCCATGTGGCCTGACAGAGGTAGTTTTGTGTCAATGCTGAGTGATTGCATGCTTTCTGGGTCATTCATGTTAACATTTTGATTATAGTGATGAGTTACAAGGGATAGGCGGCAGAGACTGTGATGTTGCATTGGAATGTTCTAACTCAGATGAAGAAAAAAGACATTTATCTAACTGCAAAGCTTTGAGACAAAGTGAATCACATAAATAGATGATCTTTAAAGCAAACTATCTGCTATGTGTTCTGGTGGTGTTGTCAGCTGTTGTCCTAAAATCTCAGTGTCCTTCAGAGTTTGCTGTGTTTTACAGCAGCTGTGATCCTGGGAAGTCTCTATGAAATACTAGGATGGGCACAGTGATGGTAAGGTATGAATCCTTATGAGAGCTCAGTTTTCCCCATAATTCTGTCTTGTGTTGGGAAAATATATGTGATCCTGGAAAGCACGCAATGGAAATTGTGAGGAAGAGAGAGGGGCATAATCCTGCATGGATGAAAGCACTTTGCATTATAACCAGCTCTGTTCTGCCACTTAACCACCAACAGGAGACAAAAGACAAGAGTAAGTGCTCTGCTGTTAAGCCTAAGTGTTGTATCTTGATTCTTTTCTGCCCAAAGCACTTCAGACTAAGTGCACAGCTATACATTAGGCTTGAGAATCCCACTCAATTGGAATTTTTACACCTCAGTGCATCTATACGCTGACTTGGTGTCTGTGCTGGATGTCATAGTCACTTCTCTTTGTTGGTCAGTGTACAGAGCTGCATGATGTGCCTCTAAATAAAATAAATTCAGTGTTCCTTTAAAGGCAATGACAGGTAAAACCCCAGACCTATCTTTGGCTTTCAGTGAATTGTATAAAACCTGAAATAAATCTGCTACCAGTCACACAGGGCAAACTCACCTTCCATGAACTTGATTTTAAAGACTTATCTACCTCGGGGATCTCTGTTGCTCATTCCCTGCCCCTTCTATGCATAGAAGTTTCATTTATCTCAACAGGATTTCTGTGTGCTAGGCACTGTCAGGATATACAGCAGAGACCTGTGGTGCAGATAAGAGATGCACAATACTGATTGGAAAGAAAATATGCATCAGAACATTGCCCACCCAGAACATGTAGTTAGCTTTTTACATGGATAGTGGCACTGAGCTGAATTTATGTGCAGTGTCATTTATGTTTCACACCGTTTTCAAGCTTCATTCATCTAATACCTCTGTGAATGCTCGTCCCCCTCTGATGCCTTCAGGCAGAGGCTCCCTGTTTAAACATTTGCTGAAATGGGTATCCTGTGGCTGTGAAGCATACATGTATATAGTACAGTCTGAAATTTGTGTAGAAGAAGAAAGGGGCACTCTGTATGTGTTTTAGCAGTTATGAGAAGTATTTCTTTGGGGGAGGACTATATTCTGAAGGTAGTATCAGGTGCTGGATTGGCCTGAAAGCTGCTGTGTACTCTTGCATTGTCCTACTAGTGCTTTGTGGAATCCTGGAGGATTAGCTTTGCCACAGAGCAAGTAGGGATGTGGCTTTGACACAGAGCAAGTAGATTATGTCTCCCATAGGAAACAAGAAAGCATAGAAAATAAAAATGGGGCTGTCTAGTTTTCAAACTGGAAAGGAATGAATGTCTCTCTGTTATTATTTCAGCCAAATAAGTTCTCTCATACTGTGAAAGGCCTCAAGTGTTTTGACCTGATTATTTTATCTCAGTGGTCAAATTTAGGGGAGAAGCCATTCTCCTTCCATTGTCCTTGTCCATGCACCAAAAATTTTAATAAAGCAAGGTTAGAGGAGCTGTTAAAAATTTTTTCCTTTTTTTAGTGTTAGTCTCTCACTGTTCTCTCATATAGGCTTTAGCTCTCATTAAGTCCTTTTTTTTTTTATTTAAATTGTTTTTATCTCATGTTGCCAACAAATCAATCAGAGGAGCTGTCCCTATGAATACAGAATATCCATGGAGGCCAACATTGATTCCTCCTCAGCTGCTTCTTATTATAAAGTTCCCTGGTGTGAGGAAGACGCTAAATAGAAGATAATAGACATTACATCTCACATACATTTTCACATTCTGAAAAATACAGTTTGGGGATTTTTTTTTTCATTGAGAATTTAGCTTTCCTTTCTTGAGAAAGGTAAAAAAGCATTTCTCCAATTCTTTTTTTTTTTTTTCCAGTGCTAGAGAGTAGAAACTTGCTCAGGTATTGGGAGTTATTCACCCTGAAAAACAGCGTGCTACTGCCTTGGAATAATCACTTGCATGGTAGAAATGTTTATATTTCCTGCTGTGTTAATTGGTGTTACTAGTAAAGCCTGCAAGATAGGAATTTCTCAGCTACCAAGAAGTCACTTGCTAGACAGTCTGATTAATAAAGTGAAAGACATCCAAGTTATTTTAATAGGATTTTTAGCTTTTCCAGAAAAAAATAACATTTCCGAAACAGAAACAGACCACTTAGAAACCTGCCACTTTTTCCTATTGACACCAGCCTGTTGTGCTGTGTGTGAACTGTGCTGTGCTGTGTGTGAATAAATTTGTGAACTGCCATGACATGATTGGCCAGTGTTGTGAAAGGCAGCTGCATGAAGATAAGGGAACCCAGGATAAGACAAGCAGACCTGACATTCCCTTGTTGACAGAGAACATGGACTACTCCTCTAATGTCATTGTAAAAAAGTGTCCCAAGTCAAACCGAAAAACCCCAGCTTAGCCCTTTCCCCAAGGAGTGCTCCTGGGTTGGGTGTTCTGCATATGGTGATTGTTACTGGGAGTTGTAAGGGTTAAGCATCTCCTTCCACTCCCACAGTTACACTTTCCCATTGCCTTCTCTGACAGCTGGAGGCCAGAGACCCCCTACATGACAGAAGAGTCCCAATGGGCACAGCTGTCTCTCCTAGTTCAAATTTTGTGAAAATAGGAAAAAAAACCCTGTCCTCCATGAGGCAGAGCTGTTGACTCACAACCTTTGCCCACCACAGCTGGAATGCTTGCTGCGGGTTCCTCTCCAGCATCTTCTTTAATTCAAAGAGTCAGAGTAGGCTTGTGAATGTGAAGACTGCTTTTGCAGAATCACAGAATGGGTTGGGTTGGAAGGGACCACAGTGGGGTCACCTGGTCCAAGCTCCCTCCTAAAGCAGAGTCATCCCAGAGCACATGGCACAGGATTGTGTCCAGACGGTTCTGGAGTGTCTCCAGTGAAGGAGACTTCCACAGCCTCTCTGGACAACCTGTTCCAGTGCGTGGTTGTCTGCACAGTAAAGAAGCTTTTCATGTTCAGCTAGAACTTCCTGTGCATTAGTTTCTGGCTGTTGCCTCTTGTCCTGTTGATTGGCACCACCAAGAAGAGCCTGCCTCCATCCTTTTGGCACCCCCCTTTTAGATACTGGCAGACATTGATAAGGTCCCCTCTCAGTCATCTCTCCTTGAGAATGAACAGGCCCAGCTCTCAGATTTTTCTCGTAAGAGAGATGCTCCAGTCCCTTAATCATCTTTCTTAACCACCACTGGACTTGCTCCAGGAGCTCCATGTCTCCCTCAGCCCACAACTGGATGCATGACTTCAGATGCTGCCTGAAAGAGGTCTCCTCACTTTTTCTCCTCTCTCAATTCTTATGCTTAAGGTAATTAGTTGTGTTGGTTAAACACCAGAATCAAGCCTGCTGGGTCTAAAAATCTATTTGGAAATTTTTAAATGGGATTTTTTTGTTGTTTTTTTTAACCCCACCTTAATGCTATCAAGCGGCTTCTTCTCTAAACAGACTCTCTGTAGGCTGTTGCCTCCTTTTAATCGCTGTATATGGTGTTCTACCATGATTAAGAGAACCTAAGCATTCTTCAGATGTCTACAGCTTTGGAATTTAAATTTAAATTACTTCTAGGAGAAACAAATCAAACTTGCATTGCAGAGCTACCAAAAATACATTAATATATATTAACCTGAAAGTTCTTGGTGGAATAAATTGAGAGTTTCAGCAGTGTCATATCCAGAGACATTTAAATTCATTTTGATTTTAAATTGAGTTTCTTTCTGAATTCCAGGCCAGACCGGCATTTCTCAGCATACTTAATGAAAGCCTCTGCTATGCTGGACTGGTGTAATATGCAAGTAAGTTAATGGCTAAGAGAAGTAAAGGACTGACAATAATAACTTAGCCCAGGATTTGGATCAAATATGAGTGTCTTCTGTAGGCAGAGAAAATGGGGTGATGGTTATTTCTGTCATTATTTTTGTCTTTCACCCATCCATATGGTGAGGACAGTTTTCACAGACAAGGCAAAAAGAGAGACTGGTGTCTTAATCATATTTCTTCATAATTAGGTCCCATTTTTCATTTTACACAACAAAGATGGCTGAGAGGAATCCTTCTCCCTGACCTCTCATTCACATTTGTCCATCACTGTGTCAGAAATAAGACCTGTTAAGCTAAAGGACAAATTAATCTAACTGTAACATAACGCAAGCAAAGCAGAGAATATGCTTGTGCATAAGCAGCTTCAGTTGATATTAAAGAGAGCTGATACAAATACACACTCTCACCAACACATAAGCACATATACATTTAATATATAAGATCAAGCTTCATTTTCCTTTTGGCTTTGGAGTAGGAATTCTGTTTACAGTAAGGCAGTGACATAATACTGCAGCATGTTGCCCTTCACATTGATATAAATCAATGCCATCAACTCCTTCCATGTCATCAACAAGCAGCCAAGAAATTTTGGCTTTTTAATTGGAATCACTAACTTCCATATGTAAAGTACTATTGCCTACTTTCTTAGCTGATTTTATGATACAACTGTCTTTTTTTTAATCTTTTTTGCGTATTTTTACCGTGATCAGTATATTAAGTATATTGTTGTTTTTATAGTATTGCTAGTCAGATTAGAAAAGATCAAATCTCACTCCATTTTGGTAAGCACTTCTATGAGTAGGAATTCTAATCTTCAGGCTCAAGAGCCTGAAATTAGCCACTAGAAGCTGGATGTAGAAGATTGCATCTCACTACATCACCTGGTCTCCTCTCACAATTAAGAGAAGGAAATAGACATTTTCAATTCGTGTTTCATCTTGTCCTGAAATTGGTTATATGTCTGAAGTCACAAGTCTGCTCTTTTATCTCTTAACTGATTGTAGAGGAATCTTAGGAGGAGCAGCTCACATGAAGAGGTCTGTAATGACCATATCTGTCTTGTGGTGAAACAATTCCTCCAGGAAAGCAGAAGTTCCATGGGGGGATCTTGCTTAGAAACTATAGATCTGATGTCAAAGGGTTTCTTCATTTGTGGTGTGGTTCCACCATTTGCTCTGTATGCTCAGTTCCTTGTGCTGCATTTACCCCACCTCTGGCAAGGGGACACATACCCTAAGCAGGGTTTTCACCCAGCGAGTGTATATATAAACATCACAGGAAACATGACATTACTAGGAGAAAAATATAACAGTTGTCCCTAGCAAAACCTGCTGAGTTTGTTTTATTTAGGCAGACTCCAGCAGAGGCACATAGCCCCCATCTCTGTCATGTTAGGTGTTACTTAGAGAAATCATCCTGAGAAGCTACCCCCATTAATTCTACTTCATAGAAAATGAGCTCTGATTGTACCTACAGTAAGTATTGGGCTGGAGGTTTAAGTGTGTTTCTCTTCAACAGAGCAAGAGGAAGAGCAGTGTAGGTTTTGCCAGGACTCTTAAAAAGAGATTTGTAAAGGTCTTAACCTGTCACTGAGAGAGAAAAGTAACTTGTTCAACGTTAAAGCTAAATACTGAATGCAGTAAAATATAAAAAAATTACATGAACTGTGGATGGAACTGCACAATCTTTTATTATGGACTTGGATGTAATGACTCTCTCTTACAGTTCATTTTGGCAGAGAGATGAGACTCCCTCATCTCCTCCCTCAGAAAGCCAGTTTGCAGATCAGCACGCTGAGCGTAGTCTGGTATCACAAGTTACAATAAAACATGTGATAACACAGCATGCTTGGCTTGAAGTTGGTTATTTATCTGTAATAAACTTTCTTTACTTTGTGCTGTGAACACAAAAACCTTGGACTGAGTTGTAATGTGCCACTGTGGTGATAGTGATTGATTCACCAGATGCTGTACTGTAGATAGTGCCATTTACCAGTGTCAAATCAATAAATACTGGGTTACCCCTCTTACAGAAGGTGAAGCAAAGGAATAGTCAGGTTACTATAACATATGCAAGTTTTCGTCATTTAAGGAGAAAACCAAAATAGTATTTAGCAGCTTGGCTTAAAATGAAAAGGACAAAAGCAGATCTCAGCCTCATTCTTAAACAAACTGATTTTTTAATACTAACATTGATTGTATGGGCTTCAAAGAATTTTGGATCTGGCCTCATTGTTCTTTTGCAGTTCTCAAACACATGCTACAAGCAGAAATAAACACCTGTGTAGACTTTTTTGGTGTTAATATCCTTGCAAACGTAGCAGTCGTGCTGTAGTGTGGTAAAATGTGTCAATTGAGAGGAGTTAACAAAAAAAAGACCAAGAAGTGTTTGTGTGGAATATGTGTTATATTCAATTCATTTATGTGCAAATGTGCTATTCAAAGGCTCTATGTGCTTCTCATTATATTGTCTCCCTAATTTAGAGTGTACTCTATGTGGCATGGATATTATATTGTTATTTTTCAAGGCAGTGTGCACACACTACTACCTCCACTTTTAGTGATAATTGAATAATCATACTGAGTGTTTTCTTATTTCTGTGCTTCTTTCCATACAGATGTGACACTAGTAGTTGACTACTGGATCATTCTGAATTTTGGTGGTATTCAGATATATAAATGTGGGATTTAAGTTTGTGCAATGAATGTGTGTACTAACTTTGCTTTTGTTGTTTCCAGAGGGAATAGAAAATAGCTCTTTGTTCAACTTTAAAGTTAGTCCCAAAGTGCCAAAAGAATGGAAAAGATATTTTGTACAATGTTTCATGACTTATTTTTTTTTTATTCCATATGGTCAGTTAAAACGCAGATTCAGTGTTTTCATATCCAAAAGATGTACAGCACAATGTATTGCAGATACTTAAAAGTGAAATGTTTTGATGAAAAGAAATGGGAACAAGTAAAAGAACTATCTTGGGTGAAAATCGTGAGAGAAGGAATTCACAAAGAAAGTGTCAACAGCAACAATGCTGAACTTCAGCTACTTTGATCTAATTTTCATTTTGTCACTCAAAGCAGGAGAAGTTGAAGTCAAAGTTAAATATCTCTAGACAAGGGCACAAGTTGCAGAACTCAGGAAGAGTTGCCAGCCACTAAAAGAAGAGCTGATTTTTTTTTCCCTTTAAAAATGAGAAGGAAACTTTTAAGTTGAAATAACAAAGAAAACTCAGAACAAGGGCAGAAAATTCAAAAACAAACAGAAAACTTGGAACCAGACAAAAGTACAGTATTTTATTTTATTCCAAAGTATTTGTTTTTCTATCCAAAGGGATGTGATTTTGTAGCATTTCTCTCCTGAATGAAAATCAAAAAAATTTCCTTCCTTGTGATCAAATAATGAAACTTCATATATTTCAATGGTCCTGAATGTGAGTTTGAAAAAACTTTCATTTGGAATTTAACACCTTTTTCTTCGTCCATCTTTCCTGTCGAATGTGCATAGTCTTTCTCTTTCTTTTAGTTTGTGTTGTAAGTGTCTAGAATGTAGAAGCATCTGAAAATCCCTTTCATGGTTCTTCTCCTGGTGGTCCATCTTTAAAACTCTGTTTGCAAAATCTCTATCTACTACCGGAAAACTGACGAGTTACATTACTTGTGCATAAAGAAATACTATCTTGCCAATACTGTCCTATGTGTCTTCTGTTTCTAGTTTTGTACTGGACTGGTAAGGAATTTGATCAGAAGAATATGCAGTGAGAGCTGATATGAAGTGCAGTAGAGACAGGTTGTAAGGATAAAGGACCATTTTGTTACTTTGCCATGTGAAAGAGTATTGAAGAGCCCAGAACCTTCAAATATCTCACTCAGGAGAAATGGAGGAGGGAGTCAGAAGAGAGCATTGATATGAATATCTCAATTTTGGGTTTTATGCTTTGAGTTTTGTAAAATATATGCATTTTCATGGTACACCAAAAATGAGAAGTTTTGTTGTATCTAGATCTGCAGTTATGTTCTGGCTATGTTTAAAAGGAAGCATGCATATTTCAGAGAGCATGTAGTTTGGAAATGAGACCAGTACTGGCAAATATCCTAAGCTGTATTCTTGATTCCTTGTTTTTTCTCAGTCCTGTGTTTGCATCCTTACTAAACAAGGAGGAAAAAATTTAAATGGCAGCTGTTGGAGGTGAGGAATAGTGGAACTGTTGTACAAGTTACCTTACATACACCTTATTTGAAATACAAATTGTAAATGAAATAGCAGATGACATTATGTAAACTCATTCCTCTATGAGCAATTTTTGCCAAGTAATGAAAATCTAGTCAGAATGGTGCTTGGTGGATTTGCATAATTGTACATCTGAAAGACTTAAGTGGTAATAACCATTGTTTAATTACTTAGTAATATCATTTTCTCTAATTCAAACTAAAGTTTCAACAACTACTAATTGAAGGGAATTAACTAGTCATGACTATTAAACACAATCCATTGTCAATTTGATTTTAAAACTTCAATCGTGTAATTTTCCTTTTTAAATTTTTCTAGCTTCCTGCTTGTCACCCTTAACTTATGGAGTTCCCAGGGCCGATGTTCTCATGTTCATGTTGATCATCAGAAAAGCCACATTAACTCTTAGGAGAAGATCTGATGAGATCCAGCATTCAGAAAATAATTTTTAGCCATGTGTTTTGATGGGATTGGAAATGAAGATTGCATTGTAGTGATGTTGCAGCAAGATTATTATTATTAGCAGACTGAATAAACTCCTGGGATTCTCTCATATGGACTGAGTGGGAACACTTTACATCACATGGTAGTTCTGTACCTCTGAACATGTATTTTCTTTAGGATGCCTCCTTAATTTTGAAGGAACTGGGAAGACTGTAGAAAGAAAGAAGGTTGGTTTAGAGGAAGGAGCCATGCATGGTGTCACCATGCCTGAATCATCTGTCAGACACCTGGCACAGTAAATTGAAACAGCCTCCCTTGGGGTGGACCCTATGTCATTTTCCTCCTTTTGTTTAATACAATAATGCAAGAAAGGCAAATACTGAGAATGTTGCTACTGGTGGATCGTTGAGATCCGTGTTGTGGAAGTCCATTCGTATAAATGAATGCAGTCCACTTCAAATGATAGAGTTCAGGTAGGTCAGAAGCCACAGCAATTGCATTATTTATGGAGAGGCCTTATGGACAAATAAGCCTCCTGCATGTCATATGCTAACAAAAATAGTAGATGTTGCATTTAGGAAAGAGGGGACCAAGAAGCAGAAGTTTAATAACAAAAAAAGCAGCGGGATAAACTTTAAGCTGCTGAAAAGCACATTTGCAGCAGGGTTTTCTTTCTCAAAAATTCTTCATATAAAATCTGTAGTTTTCTTTCAGACAGGAATTTTCAGTTTCTGAGTATAATTTGCATATATTCTGTAGAATGGTCAGTAGAGAACAACTGTAGCCATCCCAGCACGTGGCAAAAAATTGTTTCTTGAGGTCTGGATTCCTTCAGAACCTCAGACCGCAAAGGCAGGAGCTGTGTGAATGTGCCGTGAATGCATGTGGAGGAGGAGAAATCACTCTGTGTCCTCTTACCAGCATTTATTGTTTTAGGAAGTTGAGTGGCTAAAGCAGAAGATGGCAAAAGTTTTAGAGCCGTGTTGAGATGTGTGCTCTGCATGATTCTAGTTAATTATTCCAATCACATAGCACAGGTTATGTATTTATGAAATATCCCAGCAGACATGGCAATTGAGTTAAACCTATTAACAGTGAATCTTGCAAGAATCCCTACAGCTTCCCGTCGTTCAGTATCAGGCATTAAGATTGAATATAGGCATCAACATAGAAGATTACAGTCTCTGTAGAACCGACCCCAGAGAATGGAGACAGGCAAGTCATCATCAGGCACAGAATCCTTCTGCTCAGAATAATTGCCTATTTGCTGTGCATTCAAGCTCTATTCCTTGAGCTTAGATCTCCTGCACATCTAGTTAGAACTTGCAGAATTAATATCAGGTTTCCTGTCACCTCACTCATTACTTTTGTCAGTGGAATTCAAGGAGAAGAGTCAAAAACATGTTTTTTAGAGGCTATTTCTTAAGGACTTCTGTTTTTTCTTTTTTGTTTAAATAGAAACCTGTCTGTTAGCATGTCAGGTTATTTCTTTTGGCTACACTGGAAAGGACATCTGAATAAATTGTGATTTTACAGTACAGGTATTGTTGCTTGGAGATCATTATTGTGTTATCCTTTCTAACCAGAGCCACACCTTGGGGAAAAAAAAAAAAAAGAGTCTTTAGAATGAGAAGAATAGTTTAAATAGCAGATTGGATGTGTTCTCTTTAGACTTCTCTTTCAGAAGACTTCTGCTGTTCTGAGTCTTAGAGCATGGGAGCAGTCTTTTGAATAGTATAGCAATACAAAAATGCATTTAATTTGTTTAATGTAGTTCTAGAGAATCTCGGTAGGTCTTTGTAAAGAATGATGATATACAGATGGCATATTGAGAATCTTCACTGGAAGAAAAGTTATGTCTCCCTCCTAGTCACGTAGGATTCCAACAAAGGATACAAAAGGCTATTGTCCTTTAAACTTTTAAGTAGTTTTCTTTAGAAAGATGACCTGCATTCTCATGCATTTATGAATGGAGTGGTGGGTGGACCTGGAGTGCTGTAAGACCAATAATCACAAGGTCCCGCTGACTTCAACAGATTTATATTGGCTGAGGAAAACTAAAAAAAAGCAGTGTAATTCTTCATACAGATAAATTTTGAGTAAATTAGTACAATCCCAAAGATAGAACAATTGCAACTACATTCTGCTTTGTTCCAAAGAGAGTAAATGCTGTTATAGCAAATAAATTACTGGACTTTGTTACTCACTGCCACTGCAATTAGTGAGTGTACTGGAATTCTTACTACTTCTCTTAACACTGAGATTTTTTCATTGTTTTGTGCAGACTCAAAGGTGTCCCTGAAGTTTTAGCTGTTATTTCCTCTTCTGTGCTATAAAAATGTAAAATCTGTCATTTTCATTTCTTAATGATTATCTCTGTGATCTCCCTAATCAATAATTAGCTAATAGATCCTTGCAATACAGTAACAATGCCAGCTAGTAGCTTAATAGAAAAACATGTGTTCTTATGCTGAACTCTCTTGTTTTGTCCTCACTTAACTGTTTTCATGTAGCAGATTTTTTTAAATTTAACATATACAAAATGATTATTAATTTCCATCATAATTTTGGAACCTTCTTGGGGAGAATGTGTGTGAAGGAGCTCAACATGAAAAAGAAAAGTTTAAAATATGGGTTGATTTTGCTTCTCTGCTATCATTGATCTTGGCTTTGTCATTGTTTTAAAATATCATTCTGTATGTTATTAAAGTGAGGAAGCTTCAGATCATGCAAAAATCTTCTAGAAAACAGATTTTGTATCGGAATTGGAAATAAAATGAAAAATAATGAGAAAAGAAATTAGGTTAAAAGGCCAGAAAACCCATTAGAAACTGTATGTTTGTGTATTATCTAGCAAATCAAATGTCAGGGGAAGACATTTGTGAAATAATTATCAATAATTTAGAACAAAAAGGAAACAAACAACAGAAGCCTTCATTTTTATATTTCAGAGACTAAATCCAGGCTGCTAAATCCATAAATGAAGCAATTACATGGCATTATTCTGATTTTAAAAGACAGTTGCACTGTCAGAAGCTTTGCTGGGAAGTTTCCCCACCCAAATATCGTTTCCTGTTCCGAGGTTGTTGATGAAGTGAGGGGTTTCATTTCACACACGAAGAGACCATTGAAATGGTGTCCACCAGAGTTGGTAGAGCCATAGTATGAAAGTTGAACAATGTTGAGAGTAAATGTGGAGTGAGACCTGGGGATAGATGTAGGCCTTGCCAACAGGAAACTTGGCTTTGCAGAAAGAATATTAGCTGTGAAGCAGCAAGATAGTAAATGCCAGGAAGAAAACGAATGTTCTGTTTTCCCTTCAAGTTTCTCTTGTGATTTAGTTTTCTGCATGCTGTTCTCTAAGACTCTAATGTCTTGAATTGTGTCTTTATTTATGCCTTACACTGTTTGACATTGGGACATAGTAGGAAAATCCCAGAGGTTTGTGAAGGCAGGTAAATTTGGGATAATCAACTGTACTTTGACATTCTTGAAATCAGGCTTCAAAACTTCTTGAATATAAACAGGGACAAGTTTATATTTAATTACAGAAAATTCTATTAAGTACAGACTTAACTTCTGTCTGTCTTCGCAATATCATCTTTGACTTCATACGAAGGTGACAGGGACATGAGCGCAACCTCTTAGGTGACATTGCCCTCTAGGGATATAGATAGGAGTGTGAGCCTGGAATAGCTAAATATTACAGTGAATAAACAGGTTTGTTTGAAGCTTTAGATAACTGCAGTTTGACTGTTCTGATATTCTGTGTTTGATAACTTTCCACAGATACCTGATAATATGGATATGTTATGTACAAACATGTGTAGAGAAATGTCTGTGCCCATAATTGCGTCCAGTCCTTATTATCAATAAAAGCTCAATTAGAGCTGTAAATCAGGCTGCCTTCTGATAAAGCACTTTTGTGAGCTGATGGTGGCATTGCAAACTTGGATTGGGGAAAGAGATTTTTCCTGACATAGAGTGAAGTGGGAAATGAGGCTGAGAAAACAGAGCAGCTAGGCAGAACTGTTTGAGAAAGGTTAACTTGTGAGTAAATACTGCACAGTAACTCAGGAGATCTGCACTCAGCGACTGTGTGACACTGGACAACTTGCATTATCCCCATGTTGCATCTCATTTCTTTGTGAGACAAAGGAAATACTTCACTACCTACTGGGAGAATGAAACCATTAGTGTTTGTAAGGTATTTGCAAACAAAGTCAGTGATAAGCCCCATAAAAACGCCCACCTTATTTAGTATGCAAAAAGTGGCAGCAGAAGTTACCTTGAAGGAGCATGGCATGACACAGCTTGAGAACTACATAGGCATGCTCATACCCTAATCCTCCAGCACTCGTACATGTTGCATAACAAAAATGTGAATATTTCAGTTTGTATGAGAAGACTCTCCTACAACGGTATTACAAAGCAGGAGTAAGAGATACAGGATTAAACCTGGAATAATTCTGTGTTCCTTTTATATGCTATGTAAACACAGTTAAAAACTGATGAGAAAAGCAAGCTAGTTTGGTCTAAGTTGACAATTTCAAATAAATACATTTTTCTTCTGGTGTTGTAAAGCAAGTCTTCCTGGAGCAAACATGCAATGTTATTCTGGTTTGGCACGTAGGCACCCTTAAAGCAAAGGCTTTTTCCAAAATGTGCTTTCATCTTTGCTTATCCACTAGCAAAAGCAGTCTGTTGCAACCAGGCTGGGCTGAGGCCTGGGTCACTGTGATTGCATCTGATGTCACATGTGCTTGTATTTCAATCCAGGTAATGTATTCTGTCCAGACTACTTAAAATCCCCATGCACATACCATGTAGCCAACCAGTAACTTTCCAGGAAATCTCATACGACTCTGTCCCTCTGAATGCACAGTTTGATAGATCCACATTAATCATATGGCACATGTCCAAGTAGTCCAGTTGTCAGGGCACCTCAGACAGAGGTGGTGACAAAGAAATCTTACAATTTCCATCTCCTGCTCCACCAACAAGTCCATGCTGGCCTATTCAATCCAACTTCCTCCACCCTTGCCATAGACTCTAAGAGTCATTGGTTATCAGTATTAGAAGCTTGTCCTTCTCAATTCAGAGCTGAGCTTTAGAGCCTGTGACTTTGTTCTCCCCACTGGTAGCAACCCAAGAAGCAGAACTACACTGCAGAGGAATAACAAATGTGGCTTAATGGTAGCTCTTTCAACTGTTGGTTGTCACTCCTTTTAGGATCAACAATCAAACAGAATCCCAATGCTGAATGAAATCTAGGGTTCCATTTTTCCTCTCCTCAGTACTTCTATTAAGGGTATAAAAGCACTTTCTACTTTCTACATGGTTTATTGTTACAATCAAGTCACATAAGGCAGTACGGTATTCTACTGTTGTGTTAATTCAGTAGCATTAGTGCTGACATCAGTCTGTTGTGGTTCATTAGCTGGAAGTTTTATTTGTGTGCAGATCCTAGATGAAGTATTTGGAGAAAATGTAATAATTTGGGCAGTATTCATATTTTTATTGCTCAGTCTCTACCTCACCCTTCATTTAAAACTCATTGTTCCTCTTCTGGCCATACTCAGGAGTGGGATTTTTCCTCTGTCCCTGGTTCTGTATCAGAAAGCATTCTCAAAAAGGCTTTTTCCCTCTTACTTCAGTTTGCTTATCTCTCACCAGGTTGCAAGGTTCAGTACTAACCTGCCTTTTCATGACAGGAGAAAGCCATGAGGTCTGTGCTAGGCCTGCCACATTCCTCAAAGTAGAAAAGTTGTTGCCCTTTAATTCTTACTCTACTGTGTTGTCTTCAAGTTTTATTAGCAACCTCTTCTAGACTTTGTTCTCTGTCTCTAGGGAAATACTACATTGTAAGCAATAAAGCTGGCAAAAAGGAAAAAGAAAAAAAAAAAGAAGAAAAAAGGAAACTGAGAGCCAGATTAGCATCTCTCTTAACAGTGGAGTGAAAAATACGCTTGTGTTTGCAATGAACTCTTCTTAAGCCGGTGGAAATTACAACCCAGAGGTCATACACTTAGTCACTGGCAGCAGAATGTTGTCACTCCCTGCTGGCTGATTCATGAAATAATTTGCTGTGAAGAAAATTGCTGTTTCACATTAGCTAGAAACGACTTTTGTCAGGCTAGACTTTGATACTGCTGTTGACTTGCAGCCATGCTTTGAATGGAGTTGCACACAGATTCATCATGCCAGCGTGGCTGCATCCATGTGCCTGTAAACCAAAGAAGGATCCCACTCAAATGGGGACAAAATTTTAAATAATGATGGGTTTTGGTGTAAGCAACTATTACTATTTCTCCTAATGTAATTTATCTGGAAGAGAGGTCCTTGCTTTTTCATCTTTCACATAATCATCTCTAATTTTGTCTTCTGTAGCATGTTAAGTGTTGGCTCATCTACAGAGTTTTGACATAAGCTTTTGAATTTACTTTGATAATAGAGCCTTAGTATTTTTTGTAGAGGGGACTCAGTAGTCTCTCCTGGCTTCTTCAGTGATTTGATGCCAAACAATTGCCCTGAGACCATCCACAGCCTTAGCGGGTTCCTCACAATGCAACAGAACAGGTCTTCCTTTTCTGTTTTCAGATAAAACTACATATTTTTTATGTGTCATTCTGTTTGCTATAGGCAGTGACATTTAAGCAGCCATTTCAGTTAGAATTTTCTTTTCTGCAGTCTTTGTGAAGTGTTTGTGAAGGCCCCTGTTGTCATCCAGAAATGGAGGACATGAGTTGCATTTGCTTTTCTGTGAAGCTACAACATTTTCAAGGGCAATTCAGAAACATTCCTCTCCCTTCTTTTCCTGTTCTTCCATCCATTTTCTTAAAGTGTTTTTCTTTGCATATTTCTATACCTTTTTTTCCTTTTCAGCTATTCTTCCTTGTTGTGCTTGGCTCTCTCCTGTTCTGATTATTCCAGTATTTTTAACTGAAAGAGTAGAGGGCTGATTTTTTTACTTTGCCAATCTTAGCATTGAAATCCTACTCTTTTTGTACTGTTTGGGGCCATGGCAAAGTAGGATCTAGTATGACCTTCATACAATCTCTGAGACATGTATTACAGAGGTAAAGATTAGTCTGTCACTCAGTCTCTAATATGTAAGTTTGCTTCCTTTTCTACCCTCAGCTGAGAGCTCTGCAATTGAAGATTTCAGAAGGGTTTAGTGTTATCTGTTTAATATTCTAGGATATTGTCTCAGATGATAATAAAAGATTTTTAAGCTGCAAGGGATAGAATTTCCCTTATGTCATAGCACATTAGATTTAGTGTTGGTATCATCAACACATTTTGAAAAGAGCTAAGAAGTATGAGTAAGATCTTCCATTGTCTTGGGAAAAGATTATGATTTCACTTTTTTGTCTTTCCCTTGGATAAAGTGTCATCATAAATAGGTGACTTAGTGGAAAATTCCCAGCGAATCCACTGTGCAGTTTTCTGTCATGGAAACCACAGGTACAATTGTGCCTTGAAGGCAGAGGCTTACTTCAAGCTGGTGCAAAGCCTCCATGTCCTGACAGGAGCTCCAGGTGGTTGTATGCTAGGGCCTTTCTGCCTTCTTGCCCTTCAAGGAAATGGGAGTTACTGAGCTTTTTTTTTTTTTCCCCAAGGTCTTATCTTCCTTTTTTAGCAATAAGTGCATGTGCCACATTGGCTCCCTACCTTCAGATACTTGCTTAGGGGGGCAGTAGCCATCCAGTACAGTTACTACCCGAAAAAAGTGTCTTTCAGACTCTGGGCTTGGAAGTTGCCATGGGGAGCAGCCAGTGCATCAGACTGGAGCTGCAAGGGGTATTGGTGTGTCCATGGGTGCTGTATAGTCTGCAGTCCTTCTCTTAGCTTATGCCTGCCCCTTCTTCTGGGGAGAGAAAGGTAAGGGGTATCAACATCCTTACTTATGTATTGTTTCCAAAGTATTGCCTTCCTCCCTTTGGGCCTATTTACAGGAGAAGACGGTGAGAGCACACAGTGAGGTTTTGTGGTACACAGTTTATTCTGTCCAAGGTGTTTAGCGTGACTTGGTTATTCTCTACAGCAGCAAAATGAGCTCCTGCTTTTAATAATCAGTCAGTCACTGTTTTGTAAATGCCTTCTGCTTTGGAACCTATACCCAGCCCTGGTTTTGTCACAGGGTCAAATCCACTTTTTAAAGTTATTCCTGCATTGAAGTGAGAAAGTTGGTAATGCTATCTGTTAGGTCCTAGCAAACTCACTACTTTTAGGACATACACATTATAATTTTCAGTGAATGCAGAAGAAAAAAATGAAAGAAGGACAATAACTTAAAAAAAGATTCCCTTCAAATTTTCCTTCTTTCTCAGACTAATGGCAAAATTATATGACTGAGCTGTGTTTTAGATTATCAGTGGCTGGAGTTTTTGCTGCTGCACCCAGCAGTTGTTATTAGAATGTGTGTTAATTAGAACTGATTTAAATAAAAGGATTTTCACTAGGCAGTCTGAGAAAAAAGGTATGAATATTTCTGAATATTTTTGAACTTTTTAACAGATTGATAGCTGGTTAAAATTTAGCTTTATTTTACATTTACAGACGAATATTTCATGCATTCACAGTGATCAGTGCTTTTAGGAATAGATTGTTTCAACTCTGCTATCAAGAAGGTAATGTTACTACTTTGACCACACACAGGGCATCTTTGCCCAAACCAAGTATTTTTTGATTGCATGTATTTTCTACTGCTACTCTTTAACAGGCTGTGAGTAGAGCTGCAAATAATGTTAGCGTTACATATATAGCCACTTTTTTATTGCAGTGGCCATTCACAAAGACACAACAAATGTGTCTTTCCCTAACTGGGGAAAAAAATATTATTAGAACACACACACGTGAATTAAATAAGCTAATGGTCAGAACTGAAGCATTTTTTTCCTCATGCAGTATAACCCTGGGTTGCATAAGCTCTTCTGGACATTAATAGTATACATGTGTTGGAATGTAAGCAGGGAATGGCAAAACTCAACCTCAATTATAAAAAAATAAATGTGTATCTACAGCAATTATCATTATGCTGGTGGAAATAAATGGTCATATTGACCTGAGACATTTGTCCTGGTTTCCTTGTTTATATTGAAAACATGTTTGGAGAAGAGTTTTTCTCTCTACCATTAGTTCTAGCAGTGTCATACAGAGGAATATACGATGGTAATGTTCTGGTTAATCGAAATAAATACGAAATGAACACTAATAAAGGATATAATAAAATTAAATTTAAAATAAGTAGATTCCATACTAGATAATAGAGTAATGCTTAAACAGCAACATGAAATAATCTTTTATGAACAGAACCAGAATTAATTCTTTGTACTGTATAAATTCTAATAATTTTATCTCTGGACTGTCAGCGCAATAAGTTTTTCTCTGTGGGAATAGCAAAGTCTCTGTGATCAATAATATTTGTTTATGAGAATAGTAAAAATAGATTTTATAGCAGAAGCATAGAGCTATTCTTTTGAGAAGCAGCTTTGGATAAAAGCTTTGCATTTGTTCTTTTCTCCTGAGACTACTAAAGAGAACACTAAAAAGTAAAATGGGTGACCACAGAAACAAGTAGGGTCACCCATTACCAGGGATTCATTTTATTTCCATTAGAGAGGAACTAGAAAGCATCTCACACTATTTGTACCTGATTTTCCATTATAAATTACGGTACATGAGATCATTTAAAAATCGCTCATCCTTTCAGGTGAAGCCAACTCCATTGCTGTTCCTTAATAATTGAACAGTAAGAAATACAAGATCTCCATTTTCATCCAACCAAAGTAACTTATGAGATGGGAGAGGAGAAAAAAGTATATGAAGTACAATCTTCCTAAAAGCTCACAGGGCAGTCTCAGAGGGGGATTTAAAGACTGGTTTTGGATTCACATTTAAAGGGTCAGGTTTCCTCAGTAAGCTTCTACCTGCAGATTGGAGTCCTGGGACCCCACAGAGCTGGTTCAGGAGCACCACAGTCGGTTCAGGAGCACCAGTATGGACTACATACACTAAAGTCAGGGTGCTACCGGTTCAAAAACATTATACAACTCAGACTTCTCCTCTAGTTCACTGCCTCAGTGTATGAATTTTCAGCTTTAATGCTTCTCTGGGATAAGGAGCAACACCGTAAGACAGCAAAACCTCACTGTGTAATTTTTTTTTTCCTGAAAACTGGTTCTGATGACAGTCTAGCCACTGTTCCCATTCTCTTTGCATGTTGCTAGTGTGAAGAGATTGCAGCTTGAAGTTTAAAGACCAAATAAAACACCAAAAACAAAGTTTGTAAGATATATTCCAGCGTAACTGCTGTCATATTTACTTCCAGTTCAAGTCATAGGCTAGGAGCCAACCTATTGTAGGTATTGAAAGTGTTTTCATCAACTTCACTGGATATTGTGTTCTTGGGTTGGATATTGTTTGCCTGATTTCTCTTAGTTCCTTGTTACACCCAGCAGATATGTGTGTCTGTGTGGCAAATCATGTATGGTCTAGAAATTTACAATGAAAAACACCAAAAGGTTTTAAAATGATTTTTTAATATAGGAATATATTTTAATTTTGGCATTCTTTTCATTTTATTTGGGGGAATTAACTCCTGCCCAACACATAGTCCAATGAGCATCTGATGCAGTAAGTCAATAGCATAAAAATGATACAAGTGACCCTTCTGTCTTTTTTCTTTTTTTTCCTTTTAACCATATAAGTCAGAATCCCAGACAATAATTAGCAATTGCAAAATCTATACAAAAACATAAAAAAATATAATTTTTGTTGTTTCATTTGGTTTGTTTTGAAAAACTGTTCACAGTTGTCAGCTCTTGTCAATGGGAAGAAACTCTTGATAGGGGACCATTAGATTATCATAAATCTTTATTCTACTGATTATTTGCATAGTTTCCAGAAGAGCTACACAGACTCTTCTTTCTGCAGTGTCTTGCTTAGTTACTCTGGTGAGATAGAAATACAGGGGAGTTGGTGCACATAAGTTCTACACAAAAATTCTTCAAACAGGGGAAGGTGGTGGGTTTCTTAAGCATTCACCTTTTAACAGTGATGATTGAGCAAGTGAGAGGCTTTCCTTATTTAACATAAATTAACAGTTCAGTACTTACTTATTATCTATCTCACAGATAATACATGAAGTGATTTCAATGACTTTTCAAAAATGCTCCTCTTCAAAACATGATATTGTGTCACTTCTTTTGTACATGGTTTTTCCAATGAGGGACAAACCCAAGGGAGTCTATCAAAGTGTTTTTTGGAGGAGATATTAACCCAGCTGAATTCCATGTTTTGTAATTAGAATTGGCACGTTACATTTCAGTTTGTAACAGATCCTGTCCAAAAGTCATAGAAAAAAACCCACTGGGTCTAAGCATAGGTGTGTGAAATGATTTCTGCAAACTGATGCACATGTTTAGTTGGTTTGGTTGCACAGTCATTCAGTAAGAGGATCTACTCCTTTGCTGGAAAGGCTCTTGGAGAAATTTTAAAACTGCAAAATAAATCGCTCCTTCCTTTTCACCCAGTGTTCAAAGGTCATGAACAGCTGTCACAGCACTGTGCACAAAGGATGAACTACAGCTGGTATTTTTCAGCATTATGCTGAGGACCTCTGATAGGGCAGGACTTTGCTGTATCATCAAGTTTGAGGAAGCTGATTTCTCTGGGAAAACTCATGGGCCTGAGTCTGTTCTTGCTTATGCTTACCTCAAATTTAAATTTGGGTTCAGTAGAGTGGCTTTGGATTCAGTGAGAATGTTTAATTTCTGTGAGCTCTGATTCAGGCCGTTTGTCTAAAATAAAGGCAGAATTCAATGTTAAAGTGCAGCTTATTTTATAATTATTTAATAATTAATAAAGTTAATTAATAAAATTCTTAATTCTGTTCTGGATTTGCTCACCATGCATTCATTCTCTCCAACAGAGACCAGCACTAAAGTTGTTTGAGAAATGGAGTTTGGTAAAATAAAAACAGACCATCATATTACAACTTTTCAGCATGATTTTAATACTGCATCTCAGTTTTGCTATTTTGATTGATTTAACTTTTCATACCATGTTGAAGCATCTGTTTCTATAACCTTTACAACAGTTCCTCCTTATCAGCAGATTGGAATGGAGCACTTAAATAGGCCTGAATCTGGCAGTCCCAGTCTGCTCTTCTGTTGAAAATTTAAAAGGAAAGTAGGGGTTTTTTTTAAAAAACAGACTGTAAAATGAATGTTGCAGTTTCTCATAGGCAACTCTACTTTCTGGTCTGCTCTAACAAATATTTATGGGCATTTCGGCAACAATATGATTAAGCAGAAGTTTTCCATGTAGTAGCTTGAGTGTTTAGATTGATTGCAACAAGATCTGGACCACACTTCCAAGTTGCCATGGTGTTTCTCCAACATACACATATGGTTACCTGTTCCGCCTGCTCTAAGTAATTTCTGTTTCACAGGATAGAAGTCCTAACTTTGTGCTTGACACATTTCTCTTCTGAGATTTATTTTTCTTTTCTAATATGTTCTTGCTCTTTAAAAATAATTATTTTACAAAAAGATGAAAGGCTTGCCTCCCATCTTTTAAGACAAAGAGATGAACGAGAGATAATTACTTAAGCTGTGATAGAGTTTATCAGAAGTAAATCACTTTCTTGATTACCCAAATAGATATTTGCTGCATATTTTTTCTCCTTGGTGTCCTTTTCTATTAGCTGTTCCCCCAATTTGTATAATTACATTGTGAAAGCAATGTGTTATAGAAACTAAAATGCAATGGTAACTCATTGTTTTGCTTTCATAATCATCTGTGCAAATCCAATTAATATCATATAGTTCAGTTTAACTGTAAAATACTGGCTAAATCTGCAAAGATGGTGAAAGGCCTGTAGGGGAAGCCAAATGAGGAGTGGCTGAGGTCACTTGGTCTGTTCATTCTGGAGGAGACTGAGGGGTGATATTGCAGTTAAAACTTCCTCATGAGGGGAAGAGGAGGGACAGGCACTGAGCTCTCCTCTGTAGTAACCAGTGACAGGATGCAAGGGAGTGGCCTGAAGCTGAGTCAGGGGAGGTCTAGGCTGGGTATTAGGAAAATATTTTTCACCCCAAGGGTGGTTGAGCACTGGAACAGGCTCCCCAGGGAAGCGGTCACAGCACCAAGCCTGACAGAGTTCAAGAAGCATTCGGACAACACTCTCAGATTCATGGTGGGACTCTTGGGGCTGTTCTGTGCAGGACCAGGAGCTAGACTTTGATGATCCTAGTGGGTCCCTTCCAAATCAGGATATTCTATAATTCTATGACATGCTGTATATGGCTTCACCTTTTTTGAAAGCTAACTCTTCTATACATTAGGGTCTGCCAAGTGACAGCTCATCCTGTATCATGGAATTCAGGGACAAAATCTATTACTCTGGCCTTTAACAACTCCATGCAGGGTAGGATGAAGTGCTTATTTGCCACATTATTTATAGTTCCCTTACTCAGCTAACACTTTGTCCTTACATGTCCTTTTCTGTCATGTACCATCTTTTGTAGTTCTTCATTTCCCAAGAGCAGAACAGCTATGGTTTTGTTTTATAATCTTCATTGAAGTTCAAGTTTTGTTTATTTATGACTTTGGGATGAAAAAGTATTGCGTGGCAGTGCTTTCCTAGAAGCCAGTGGACTCACTAGAGCAGAGTGTGACTCTATTGATGGGGTCCTGGAACTTCTACATTTTCAAAGCTTACAACAACAAAATTCATTTTGTAAATAAACTGCAGGCTCGGTAAATACCATAGTCCTGCTGGGTACATCCATCTGAGCCCAGATATAGTGTCAAAACTTAAACTTGCTGTGTCCTGCCTTGCTCTACAGCTTTTGTATCTCTCATGTCTACTATGAAATAATGTCTCCTTACAAAATGGCATTGATGTTACCATAAAGTGAAGTTTTTTTCTTAATGACTACAAATGTTTGATGTGTAGCAGACAAAGAGGTTGGTTCTTACATGGGTGTTTCAATCAGATGTTCTGTGTGATTTGCACATGAAAATGTTACCAAAATACTTAAAATTTGGAAGGCAGTTAGGAATGAAAATAGTTATCAGAGCTTGATCAGTATGAATGTTTGGTCTAATTGTGAACTCAGTTATTACTGTGCGCAGTTTTTTATTGTGGAGGAGGATTTGCCAAGGCTGAAAAAGAAATTAATCCAACTTTCTCATTAAAACATACTTTGAAAAAGATCATTGATTGTGCACTGACCATTCATTGTCATACCAATGACTTTCTAATTATTTTTCTTCACATTAACAAAATAGAGGTGGCTAAAGACCCACATGAGTGTTTGCAATGTACGTGTTTCTAGGCTGTCTACTGAAAATGTTACTTTCATTGTTGCAAAAAATAAGAAGAGATTAAACTCTTCCTGACATGCTGAAAAATACTCTGTCTTCAAAAATATTTGTAGTAAAAGCAGCTAAAATGCATGAAAATGTCCTGTTATTGCTTTTTCTATATGTAATTCTTGCCATTGCTGGACAGATGATGCTATATGACAGTGGGGAACAAGCTTTTCTCAGTAACTCTTAAGACAGTAAAAGTTTCAGGGCACCTGAAATAATGAAAAAGATTCACGAAATGCAAATGACAGCTTTCATCTTCCTTTATGAAGCACATGCTCATGAATATATACATTTTTGCACATGCAGAAGCTCAAGTGTATCTGCCTTCCGATGAATGAAAGAATATGGAAATTATGTATTCAGAATTAGTTAGAAGTTTGCTTTATTTTGTTGAATTCTCCAATTTAATTGAAATTCCCTTCCTGAGTTGGAACATTTCTTAGAGGCTGCCAGATTCGAGAAGGGGGCACTGTTACCCCTTCTCCTTCATTCTGAACTTTTTGTGCTATTTAAGTACCAGTGTTGCTTTTGGTGATACTAACAGCCTTTTGGCAGTTCTGTGCTGTTTGTCTGCACAATCTGTCCATCTAAAGTAGCAGAGCATGAGAAGCTGATCTCCTGAGGGAACTCCAACAATATCGACAGGCTTGATTGACATAAAACCAGTCTCTCTCTTTCACCTCCACTGAACTCTTAGAGTAAATTCAGAGCCTGACTGAAGTGAGATAGGGTTTTAGCCATTGACTTCCATGGGAACAGAATTTGAACACTAGCAGCTACTGCCCTCTCCTAAGGCAGCCCTGAATATCTTGGCAAATGCTGTTTAGAAGCCCTATCAATTTGATCCCACTTCCTTCTCAGGACTCAAAGCCAAGTTCAGGGCTATTTATGTCTTATTAACTAGAGAAGGTTTTGGCTGGGAACTGCATCAAGCATTTAAATCTTTGCCTTGAAAAATGGGTTATGGCTTAATGAACCTTGTTCAGGTTAAAGCAGTTATTTATTCTCGATATTTGTGTTTGTTGCTGTCAGGTAGAAGTCAATGAAAGAGCAGTGCCTTCTATCTCGAAGAGTTTATCAGGATGGAATAGCCTGAAATTTGTTTCAAGTAAATCAATTCTCACTTTTTTGACAGGAAAATAGCAACAGTAGATTTTCCAGATATGCTTCAAAATACCACATATGCTTAAAACTTAGAGGATGTCAAGAACCATACAAAAAGATCTGCTTATCACTTCAAAATGTGAACATCTACAGATATCCAAATTACATTTTCTATTAAGTCAGCAGTACAAAAGGTGAGAGAAGAGGCAGAGACACAGGCATTTATTTTCAGTCAGTGTGTTCATACAGAGGAAAAGGAGAAAAGTAAAAATGTAGTCCATAAATTGAAGACTGTCTGCATGGAATGGAAAAGAAAAGAAACAAAAAAATTTTAAATATTCTTTTTTCCTTTCCCCCCCTTCTGAAGTACTTAGGGTGAAATGTACCATTTCTACTGCAACCCATAAATATTATTCATCTAATGTTGATATTGTTTGATAGTTCCTAAATATTTTCTTTCTTGAATTGATAACAATAGTACCTAATTGTGATCTTTTTGTTGTCTGAATTGAATTTATTATTTTTAAAGCATTTTGGAAATTTAATGAAACCATTAAAAAAGAATTCTACTAAGAAATAATTATGCTCGCATGGTGGAGTGGGATGTGCTCTTCCTAGTATCTTCTGTTGCTCTGTATTTGACTAGTAAGAATGATGGTACTAATGCCAAATATTTGGGTGCATCTGATCTTGGAAAGCCTAGAGGACCTTTCTTACAAGGCATTTCAAGAGGGCTGAAGCAAACCAACACTTGAATTCTTCTGTGTACTTAGAGCAACATCTTTGAACTCCCAAGGCTGTCTTATGTCCTGAAAGAAGAGAGATTATTAATTCAGGGTTTTATATATAGATATATTTTGAGGTTGGTTACCATAATTTTTTCCAGGTGTAAACCATTAGGACCTACGCCACTTCATCAGTTAAGATAATTTTCTGTCTTGTTTGATGTTACATGCCTGTGGAGGGAAAAAATCCAAAACAAAACCCTGAAAACCCTCAACCCAAAATTTATATGGGCTCTGTCTTCCTGTCAGAACATTTTGTTTTGAACTTTTTACTTCTTTTAATGTTGGTCAGCACAGACTGACTTTTCCACAGAATTACCCTCAGTTTGTCATGGAGGAATATAACCTCCCATGCAGAAACTTGCCTGTGTAGAGCATTGTCCTTTTCCACCTTCTTTCCAACCTCCTGAAAAGTCTATGCAATATTTTTTCACGTTTTTTTCTAGATGGGGTTAGTAAAGTTGTTTGGTAACTCTGTTCAATCTCAACCAACTTTAGGAAGCCACTAATTAACAAATATGAGGTTGTCAGATGGTAATGCTGGCTAGGGGAATTCCAGAAATGGTAACAGCTTCCTATTTGTTGTTGGCTAATATAGAGAGGATGTGTAGATTTCCTAGCTTGTTAAACCACATCACAGTGCATGGGCTAATACCACATGTGTTCATTAGCTGATGATCATGGCATGTGTCAATATCCAGTGTGCAGATGGTTTTTGCATGGTCCTCCTAATGGTGTCATATGTTGCTTGGTAGTTGTTCAGTGCTTAAAACAAAAAGCTTTTGAAGCTTTGTATATGATGTTTAATAGGTCTTTCTCTAATGCTGGCTTAGCACCTGCTCCTCCCTCACAATCACATCAAAGTGAACGCTAAGTAACCACTCTGAAATCATGCAGCATCGGGCCACAGAGTAAAACCAGGGAAAGTGCAGGGCAATCAGCCCTGTAAAATCTCTCCATCTGCAGAAAGAATCTCCATAGCCACCTGGATGCTTTTAAACCTTCATTATTTTAAATTTAAAATGGTTGGCTGAGCATTGCTTCTACAAAAATCTGATACAATAATCGAAGTTGGAGGTGGGGAAGGACCTCTGGGGTCACACAGTCAAGCTTTCTGCCAATAATGGATTGTTCCCTGCAGTTCAGTTTCTAGTGACCTTGGAAATTACTAGGCTGGTAAAATGGTAATGAAAAAACAAAGCTGTTATAACTTCAAAAGTGGCCAAAGTGACGCTGTCCCAATGAGCAATTGTGCTTTTGATGTGAGATTCTCTACGTGCGTTGTTTCTTGGTTGCAGTTTTTAAGTGATCAAAGTTCTAATCTACACTTTCTGACACATTTTGAATTGTCTATAACTAGGAGGTTGGTGGAGGTTAGCTACTTTTAATACCACATGAACTTGTCCCTTAACCAAATCATAATTTTTATTACAAATAAATAAGTTGACAACTTGATTAGCCCCCCTACCCAAACATTTTCTTCATATCTCTGCAGTTGTGTTCTTTCAACATTTCTAGCCTCCCAGAAGCAGGAAATGGGAAGGAAAAAAACCAGACTTCTTGGTTTTTCCATCAAAACTCTTGGTTAATTAATTACAGACTTATCATGCCTGGGAACTCAAAAATTCCTGATAAGACTCAAATGTGACACACGATTTTTAGATTTCTTTCAACCAGGCAAATATTGTTTTACTTCTCTGCTGATGCAGGCAATAAAGCACGACTCTAACATACACCTAAGTGGGTAGAATTCGGCCCCCCTTTTAAGGATGAAGCAGCAGAAACAAGCTCCCACCAGCAGAACAAATAAAGTTTTGGTTAAAAAAAATATTCTAGGAGGCTGTTAAAAGCTGGGTAGATGGGAAGAGATCCCAAGACACCAAGTTCCCTTCCTGTTGTGGCCGTTTGATGTGTGTTAATTTCTTCTCTAGGGAGCCCTATTGTGGGCTGCCTTTTGGGGTGTGCAGTGCTGTGATTATCCTTTCTTCCTGGGACTCTGGCCCCCCCTGACTATTGTATTCACACACTCCAGATCTCACTTGGAGAGGAAAAGGGTTTTCTCAGCTGCCAGCTTGCTTAAAAGAGGAGTTAAGAGGAAAAGAAAGCTGACTGGACTTGGCAAAAGTCTCTATTTTATTCTGTTTAGTCCGATTTTTAAAGGACTGGATGCTGAGAAACACCAAAGTAGTGAGAACACTTATTCCTTAAACAGGTTCTTGCAAAGTTTTTACAATAAAAACAGAAAGCTGCTTTAGTAAAGCAGTGTTTATCCTTGAACTAATGCTGGTCATGAATACGTGTCTAACTTAGCTGGAACTAATGCCTGACTATACTGTTCCACTACAGCAACTTAACATCCTGCGTAGGCTGATTATTTTTTCAACAATATTTGCTAAATTCTTTTAAGGGTTGCCAGTATATATTTTTTGAAGCTTAGTTAATAAGAACAGCTGCCAGTGGAGTCAAGGCTAAAAGAGGCAAAAAATATCTACAGAAGGCAAGATTTTACTTCAAAAGATCAGTATTACAAAGCACTACTGTTGCTGGTATAATCACTTTCTTTGGGGGAGATGCTAATATAGACTGGATTTCTTGTCTTCACAGCCCCCACTGAGCCTTTGCTGTGCAAATTTGCTGATGGAGGGCAAAAGAAGCGCCAGAATCAAAGCAAATACACACAGAATGGAAGGCCGTGGCCCAGAGAAGGAGAGGTAAGTGCCACGTAGCAATTATTTTCCTGGGGTTTGGCAGAAGTCAGCGACAGACCTGGAGGTCTACCTTTCAGGCTGTGAAGAAATCAGATTGCAGAAAAAATGCAATAGGTTTGTACAGAAAAAGCTATGTAAGCAGTGGGGAGACGGAGGTTTATGATAATGTGCAGAGTGTAAAGTTGCAGGAAAGGAGAATTTCCGAGCTTGCTGTGGAGCTGTGCAAAGCCTGGTCCCACTGTGAGTGCTCTGCAGGCGGACCTGAGCCGAGGATTCTCTTCCTGGTGAGCCATCAGCAACCGAGGTGTACCTTTTAAAAACCAAATCAATTTACACTGAAGCAACTCAACAATGTTATTTTCTCCATCTAGTTCCTGGTGGTAGAAGATCCTTAGGGAATGTGAGACCTGTTCTGAAAGAGAGAGATGTACTTACGCATCCAGATGTAGGGTCCATGTAGAAGTTTTCTGCAAGCTTATCTGAGCTGAGCTCCTTGTTCTGTTCAAGACAAAGCAGTTTACAGTAGGCTCAGCTGCATCATGTATACAGAGTTTTAAAATAAAGTAATCTAATGGTTGCCCTCTGCTCTGCTGCAAGTAGTCTGTTACTGGAGTTTCTTCTCTGTGTTCTTTTATGTGAAGTGACTCAAAATTTGGGTGAAATAAGAAAGGCATTTTTTTGACTCTTCAAGAGTTTGTTTACTGTTTATGAATTTTGTTATCGAGAAAAGACTTGAATAAATAAGGGAGATTTGATCATAGTGCCTTCTTATGCATCCTGATAGCTATGAAGGCTGAAGGACTTGCAAGTATTTCTATCCTAAACAGTTATCCTTTGTGTTTGTGATTGAGATTTCAAGGAAAAAAAGTATGTTGTGCAATTGTGCTCCTCTAGAATACAAGTTGGGAGGTGGGGGATCTCTTTTTTGGGGGGGATGTTGGTATGTTTACTTCAATTTTACAAGGCAAACTAAAAAAAAAAAAAAGAAAATTATTTGGTGTTTCTGAGTTACATGTTCTGAGAGTATTTCTGCTTTTTTGTAACTACTTGATATTTTTAGCTGATACTTTTCAGGCCATTAGTTTATGACATATATACTCCAGCACTATTGGTGAGCTCCTAAAACAAACAGAGAGTCCTTTTGAACCTGTAGAAATTTCTCCCACCATCCCATGGTTGTTCTACACTGTTCCAACAGCAACGGTCCATTTTTATCTCGGTGGGCTGAAAACCCCAGTGTGGTAGACACTTTTGCCAAAGGACATTGCAGAAGTCTCCAAAGGCTCACTGCAGTCTCTTATGCTGCATGTCTGAAAAAATGGAGCTGTCTTCTCAGGAGCCATTATGGTTTGTCATATTAGGGATCTACTGAAGAGCAAGTGCCCAAGAAGTACTTCAAGCAATAGACTCAGGTCAGCATACACAGAGCTTGCAAAACAAAGGTCTATGTATAGGAGACAATAATAAACCCTCAATAAGGTCAACAATCCATATTTTAAAGATGTCTATCCCTGTTTAAAAAGTAAATACCATCATAGCTATTATCTCGACTGTTTTTTACTTCCTTCAGTTCAAATCAATAAAAAAAGAGAATATAAAGTTAAAGCCAGCAAGCCACCATTATGCCTGTGGCCTCAGGGCATCAGCTTATTGCATCTTGTGTAGTTCATTTGCTGCTAGTGGAGTAGTGCCTGTTAAGCCCAGTGATATCCTGGTGACCTAGAGGCAGGGTGTGGCTGGTGTGTTTGTAGTATCAACACTTAAGAACTGATTTTCAGCGCTGGAAGATGTCATTCCTTGCTGTTGATCACAGTCAACTACAGAGCTGTTGTCATGGTATAAAGTGCAAACATGAAAAGATTGTAGAGATACAAACTCAGAGATATTTCAGGTTAGATTTTCTCAGATTTTCTCTGTTTACTAGCATCTGCTTAATAGCTTGCTGCACTTTGGATATTTACTACTCGGAGCATAAAAGACAAGAATGCTTGTTCTCTTTTAGGGTCCCTCATTTACTGAATTTCTTCCCTACTGTTAATTTTCTTATTTCCAATGTAAAATCTTTCTTTATAATTACTTTTATATTGTATATGCAAAAGGGGTTTTCTGACTCTTTGTCCTTTAACAGTCTTGTTCTAAAAACGATCTACCATTCAGTTGTTCTTTAGGTAGCAGCACTTGAGTAACCTTCCTACAGTTATTCCTGTCAGTTTTAATGTCTTCTAATTCCTTTTTAAAAGAGCAGGCAGTGAGTAGTGAAAAATAACTGATATATGACAAGTGTTGTAGTTCTGATGACAAATGGGATCTGGAAATATTCCCTACACCTCTGCTTTTTCTTGGTTTCTTCCCCAAAGAAAAGTATTGAAACAGCATCCAAGAGATTCCTCCCTTAGTATTTCCACCCTGGCCAAATCCTGTGGTATCTAGACCAAGATGTATTTTGGCTATTGTTCAGATAAGCCTTTGCATTGTTGAATACTTTCATGAAGGGCATTTCTAAAACATCTGAGGTTTAACCAGCATTAGCACTGAGCGTGCATGAGGATTATTTCTCAGAAAGGCAGATCCCAGAGAAATGACGCCAACAGTTCTGTCACTGGCCTCAGACTTGAGTGTGCAAAGTAGAGACAAACAGCTGTGCCCAGTACTCTGCTGCAGGGAGGGAATGGCAGGAGATTTAGTGGGGACGAGCAGGTTTGCTGCAGTGTTACCTCTCTGGTCATGCTGTTCTCAGAGGTTTTTCTCTCTTTTATGAAGAGCTTCTATGGAATTTTATAAGACAGGATTTCTTTTTTTTTTATAAAGTTGTCAGATCATGCTGCACAATGCAATAGAAAATCTTATTCCTGTCATACATCTTTGTAGTTTCCTTCTTGACCATATAGAAATACTTTCATTGGCTGTTAAATTGACATCCCTTTTAAAGTCAAGTCTTTAGGAATATATTGAATTTCTCTAGGGCTTTTTGGGAGGTCTGGGAGGGTGGGTTTGGTGTTTGGTTGCTTGGCCATCTGTAACCAGTGAAGAATGCCAGATCTTGAATAGTGCTTTCTTGTCCTTATACTTACACTCTTGTTTGGAAATGTTCAGCAGATTTACTGAGACATTTAACTGAGTGTTTGTGATGGTTGACCAGTTCTGGACTACAGAGCCGAGTGCTTATATTAGTGATGGCTTTGTATAAGGCTGTCAAATTAGGCATCTAATAGACAGGTGCAATAAATGTACAGTGAAACCTGCAAGTGTTGGAAATATTTGCAGTAAAATTCTGACAATTTCTGCACTAAGTTCAGTAATTACTTTTTTGGGCTAGTTTCTCCTCACACTGTTTTAATTAGGCATTCTGTTGTGAAACTTAACCTGACAAGATTGAATTGAAATAGTGATAGAGCATAATCATATTCAAATTCTGTCTATAAAATATTTGATTCAGTTTACCTCTAAATTGCAACTGACAAGTCTAGAGGTGGGTGATATAACTCCCCCAAAATGTTTTAGTCAAAAATGTACCCAGGGAATCAAGTGTAGTCACAAAATGAGATCAGATTGGATTAAAAACTGCAACATGAATTTTGCAACATAATCTTCTATTGCAGATTTAATGAAATTTTGTTTTGCTTATTCAGAAATAATGTCTTTTGGTACATGTATTTAAGACCAGGTTTATTTGAAAATTACCTGGTAGACAGGGAGAAATCTTCCTGAAGTTTATTACTGTTTACAATTTTAGAAACTGTAGCTTTTCTACATCTGGTCAGCCCAAAGTGATTAAGATTTTTCTTATAGTCACAGTATTTTGAACTCTTTGATATTTCTTTTGCAAGTTTCTGTAAAATTTGGGCTATTGAAATAGTTGCATTGTCTTATAAGGGAATATCACCCTTACAGTATTGGTGTATGCATCACAACAGTGAGATGCACCATTGAATGCAATCCCCTTGTCATTGAATTTGGTCTGATGTCTATAATGATATTCAATAATTGTCACTAATAATACTTATATTGATTGCTTTTTGTGCTTCTGTAATCTGAGTTACATTTTTTATTTCTAAAGAGCCAAGAGGTTACCCTCCTTTCCTTCCCTTTCTTCTCTTCCTCCTTACCCCTTTCTCCTTTGTTTTCTTTCAAGCTCAGTTCATGGAATACCTAAAGAATTAAACATGTTTTTAATTCTTTCTTAAAAAAATAAAATGACCTGGTAGTTGGGGAATGTTGCTTTTGTAACTGTCTTTTTATCCACTAATCATTACAACTTTGCCTAATGCAAACAGTAATTTAGAGAGAAAAACATGCAGTAGGTAATTTGAGACACACACCAATTTTTTTGTAAAGTCAGTACCAGTGAAGGGCTGAAGCAGTTGATCTTGGTGCCAATGGTCCCTTCTTTACCAGCAGATGCATTTGGAAATGATTAGTAGTTCTGTGCCAGGCCTATTTTTAGCTCAGACATGGATTGTTTTTATGCTTCCAAGGAGATAGGTACTACTTAGTTGTGTTCCATAATCCCGAGTGTCTAGGACAGATGTATTTTATACCTGGACAAGTAACATTTGCTCGCTGTGAAAGGCAATTCCCAGTTCTGTCCAGACAAGCAGTAGTACCGTCATATGTAAACCATCCACAAAGACATTTACTATATATATTTAGTATGCCTGTAAGTTAAACACTGGCACTTTGCATGCTTGTTTTCAACAAAAGCTTAGTTTAGCAAAGAGAGGTGTTGAACCTGAAGAAAGCCCAAGCAGAGGGAGAAAGAGAAGGGCAAAAGATAATTGACCAGTAATTGAAAATATCTGGAATAATGACACAAAGTGCTGTCACTGTGGGCAATATTTTGAAAAGATGCCTCAGTGGCACAAATACCAAAGACTAATTTGGATTTTGAGCTTATAAAGTACTTAGAAATATTTTAAACCAATCACTGTCACTGCAATCAGGATTTTAAAAGGCCCATGGTATAGTTAAAACAGAATCAGCAGTGTACCTGTTCTTAGAGATTAGTTTTCTTTGTTTTCATTTTGGCTTCAAATTTCCTTCTCTGGTGAAAAATGTCATGCCATTTGCCCTGGAGATTTTCCTGTAGCTGGGTTTTCCTCCAAATTCTGCTGCTATAACAGTGTTTTCTTAGACAGAATAAACAAATGTTGGAGACAGGGAAAGGACATACCTTTTTCTGCTGTATCCCCAACAGATACCAGGAGTGCTGCAAGCCAACTCACTGTAGCACACACATCTAGTGTGCAGATGTAATAAACAGCTGACATAACACTGGATCACACTGATGGCAAAATGGGTGTGCCAGATCCCCAAGAGCAGATGGTTCATAGACCTGAAGATGACAAGGTTAAATGTATGGGCTGGCTGTGGAAAGAGAAATATTGTATTATATTCTATTATATTATATTATTTCTCTTTTGTTGGTTTTTATTTTTCTTTTCAATTTTTGTAGACTTCAGCACTTACATTTTAACTAACCAGATAAACTGAAGTGGGAAGAAAGTGACTCAATCCCAAGAACAGAAGCTGTGTATGTCAGACTTTCATTCCAGTTCTGTGGGACAAAAGGGTTTCTTGTCATTCATTTGGATATCTGAACTTGTTATTGTGTTTATCAGTGCAGCCTCTGACGTTCTGAGATTCATGAATCACTTCCCAAGTTTAACATCAATATTATATATTTTTCTCTCCACAACCACTGTTTTCCTCAGAATCTGCAGCTGCTTAAGGAGCACACATCACTGGGAAATGCTCCATTTCTTTCATATGCGTCTCTATATCTAAGAGGTGTCACATTTGCATTCTAGATTTCTCCTTCTCTAAAAAGCAAAGATAGGGGTTTATTCACAATTAAATTCAGAAGCCTTTCTAATAATGTTGAATATTTCTGACAGAACTGCTAAATAATCAAAGAAAGGAATTCTGCCAAGTTAACTTTACTGGTGACTGAGCTTGTTTTATTAAATCAGTATTTCCCATTAATCTCATTTGGGTTGATGATTTCTTTCCCCTACTCTCTCTTCTTCCATCAAAGCATTTCAATAAGGGTATCTGCTGTCAGGGCACAAGAGATCCTTGTGTTGTGACGCCTGGCAGATATTAGCAATGGAAACAAAACAAGTACAGGAATCTGAGTGTCGAAATTTCAATTGATTCCACTGTAGTAGCCAAGAGCATGTCCTGGGATGGCAGTCCTCCAGTGGGAAAGGGTGAAGGTATGAGTCAGTGGAGATGGAGAAGACAAACATATCTTTTAGTCTAACTCCCACATCAGTTCACCACAGAAGTCCCTTAAGTCCAAGTGTACAACCTTACCTTTCCAAATCTCAGCTTAAGCAGGAGAAATCCAGGGGGAAAACTCCCCACATCCATGGATTTCACCCCTGTTTAATTTGTAGGCCTCTCCAATTTTTTCCAATGGGACTGTGGTCTCCTGCGCAGTATGAGATCCTGCAATGGCAGCAGCCTTGCCTTGCAGTGGTGCTCCAGCACTGGGCAGAGGCTGGCCAGGGCAGGTTTGAGGAGATAATGTGGAAGTTTCACCTCTGAGGAGGAGGTGTAGCACATCTCTGTAGCAGGTCGGTATTATGGTGAACTTTTGCATGCAGTGTCGTAAAGGCGTGTACACGGAGAGTAGATGGCGATATGATGGTGAAGTTGTTCATGAAAGCAGCTTCCCAGCAACACAGAAGATGCTGGGCTGCACAGAAGATGCACAGAAGAAATTGGTCATTTATAGGTGTTCATGTTTGCTGGAAGACAGATACTGCAGAAGAAATTGGTCATTTATAGGTATTCATGTTTGCTGGAAGACAGATACTGCACTGATAAGTGTTCTTGTGAGACATCACGGGGGTTGGGTAGAGAAATAATAAACCCACTTTATTTCACATGATGTTGAAGATCTGCTCATTTATGTTCAAATCATAACAAAGAGAGGGGGGAAAAAAATAACCAAACCAGAAGCAGAACACCTTGTCTTTGCCCATGGAAAAATTGTCACAGTAAAGTGTTGAACAAAAGGCCTTCAAACTTCTAGGGAAACCCTTGCTTTCCAGAGGCTTTTTGATATTTTCTGCACTTCATTGAATGAAAGAGCTTAAATTTAAAGACAGGTGCAGACTGAATCTCTTGGTTTTAGTATCTCTTTCACTGATGTCAAGAGTTAGAAAACTGTAGCAAAAAATAGCAAAAACCTTAATTCCTTCCTCATGTCCTTAAGTTCAGACACTTTGGTAAAAATAAGAGATAAGTAATCTTTTAAAAAAATCAATATTTTAACAAACTGGGTTAATTTCTATGTCACCTGACTTTCTGAACAGACCAGTAGTTATTAAGAATGATCTTTATTTCCATTATGTGACTGAAAACAGCTATCACTTTTTTTGATTACTTTAAGCAATTGCATATTGAAATGCTGAGGTGCAGAATTTTCACAGAATCACAGACTGTGTGGATTTGGAAGGGACCCATAAGGATCACCAAGTCCAACCCCTGACCCTGCCCAGGAGTCACACCATGTGCCTGAGAGCATTGTCCAAATGTTTCTTGAACTCTGTCAGGCTTGGTGCTGTGACCACTTCCCTGGGGAGTCTGTTCAATGCCTGACCATTCTCTGGGTGAAAAACCTTTTTCTAATGTTTAACCTAAACCTCCCTGACTCAGCTTCAGGCCATTCCCTTGGGTCCTATCCTAGAGAGAAGAGATCAGTGCCTGTCCCTCCTCTTCCCCTCATAAGGAAGTTGCAGACTGCAATGAGGTCTCCTCTCAGTCTCCCCTTCTCCAGACTGAACAGACCAAGTGACCTCAGCCACTCTCCATCCAGCTTGCGCTCAAGGCCCTTCACCTTCACTAACACCTCAATATCTTTCTTATATTTTGGAGCCCAAAACTGCCCCCAGCACTCGAGGTGAGGCCACCCCAGTGCAGAGCAGAGCAGGACAATCCCCTTCCTTGCCTGGCTGGTGAAGCTGTGCCTGATGCCCCCAGGACAGGGTTGGCCCTCCTGGCTGCCAGGGCACTGCTGGCTCAGATTCAGCTTGCCATCAGAACCCCCAGGTCCCTTTCCACAGAACTGCTTTCCAGCATCTCATTTCCCAGTCTGTCCATACATCCAGGGCCACCTCATCCCATGTGCAGAATCCAGCACTTTCCCTTGTTTAACTTGATATGGTTGGTGATTACCAAGTTTTCTAAATTGTCACAGTCTCTCTTCAGGGCCTCTCTGCCTTCAATGGAGTCAACAGCTCTTCCTAGTTTTGCATCGTGTGTTTTCATTCCATAGCTGAGTCTATGTCCATTATCTGGCTGAGTGGCATGAAAATTGTGTGGTTCAGTTGTTACTTAATAGAAGATTTTTCTGACAAATACTTTGCTAAAGAAGCATTCCATCATCAGTGCCACTCCCTCAGGTGCCATTTTATCAGGAGATGTCACTGTGAGAAGAAAGAATAAGCCCCTCTCCTTCTACTGAAACAGGAGCAAACCAGTGAATGAAAAGGCCTGGAAGAAAACAGTCTCTCAGCACGGCAGAGGGCTGCTATAGAGGCATCAATCTTGGTATAGTTCAGCCTGTTTTAAGCCCTATGATGACTATATTCAGTTCTGATTTTGACAGAATAGCTAGACCTCTCTCACATGGGAGTCTTGAGGCCAACCCTAATATTCTGCATTTGGTATTTTTGGAATTCCTGTTTGTCTGCTGTGGAGGAAAGTTCAGACAATTTTCCAGTAAGTTATTATTGCTCATCAGTTTTTATTCCTGATGAATGAGGATGCTTCAGACCATAAATCTTTGACTGGTCCAGGCTAAGTGTTGCCACTCCTGGGCTTCCAGCCAGCATAATTTTGTACAGAGGAATTGTACAACTTGATGAGAAAGAAGTAAATAGTCCTGTGTTAGCAGCTATTTGAAATAGCAGCTGTTTAAGGCTCTGCAGCAATGGGGGATATTAGCAATATTACTGGGGCCAACTGTAGGTGGTTACCATATGCACATATTGCCACATGCTGTGTCCTATTTGTCTAATGTGAAACTTTTCATTTACTGGTAAATGTGGTGGTGATATTTTTAGTGGTCACTGCTGAAGTACTTGAACAGATTCTGGTAATCTGTCTCCATGCAGTATGGATATGGAACGTGGATAAGGAGGAGATGAGTGTCTAGCCTTTCAAATTTTGTACTCTTCAGGCACACAGCTGGGTCCCCCGTTCTTAATACCAGTGCAGAGAACTGAGTTTGTGCAGTTTGTCTGCATGGACCCACACACAGGTCTGGGGTGTGATGGGGTTGGAGGGTGAGATGAGTGTCCATGCCATGGCCATGTGCTCAAATATCCATGAGAAAAGGAACTGAAAGGAACACAAACGTCTGTTTGCAGGTCTCACGTGAACAGCAAGCATCATTAGGGCTGCAGTGAAAGAGCTGCTGCAGGTTGTCATTTCTGCACCTTCATTCTTACTTATGTCAAAGAAACCAAAATAGTACCAGTTTTTTATTTCCACTTTTCCTCCCAGACCTACCTCCCTTATTGCCATTTTGTCTCCAGGTCACTAATGCAAGCTGTGGGATATAGTGAACTCTGATCCAGAAACTCTAAGGGTGACTAGATCTAGAAACTCCTTAATTTAGAAAGCTTGGCTCTGTCCTTTCCAAAGAATTTTTTTTTTTTCCCCTCAGACTTGAGTAGATGTGTGATGAGGTGATAAAATGTAAACACCTAGATTTATAGGGAATATCTTAAGTTATTTTAGCCAGTATTTTTTTTTAAATTGTTAGAATTAATTTTTTTGCCCCTCTAGGGCTTGTACATACTATTTGTCTTCGCCAGTGCAGGAATACAAAAAGAGAGCAGTAACAAATTTTACAGATGTTGAAAAGAGAAACGAAAACAAGACAACATGTTTCCTCAAAAATGTATTGCAGACAAAAAGTTTATGATATTGAAGTTTTCTTTTTTCTTTTGTTTTGAAATTTATACATTTCCATTAGTAATTAATGCAACCTTACTAAACAATATAATATGCTGAACGTGTATAAGACATAAGAATATTAAACCAAGTAAAGTAACGGATGATGATTTTCTACATCAAAAGTAGTGGTTTAGGTCACCATAAATTCAGCTCTCTGACATTTTAAACTTGCAGAAATAGCCATTTTATCTTTCTTTGTATGAAATCAATACTTCTTTTAAAAATAGCCACATGCACTTGGACTTAGTCTCCTGAATGATTCTTTGCTTGGGAGAGACTACATATTTTATTAAAACAGTGGCATTTTCATAAAGCAAAACATTTGCCCAAGCATCTGCTTAAAAGAATAACAAGAAAAATACACAAATTTAATAAGGACACGAACCTTTTTTTTGGCGACATAAGGTAGCAGGAAGCCTGGCCTTTCAGATCAGAAACTATTTTTGGCCTCTGGAAACCTGGACCATCTCCTCCTAGAGCAGTTTGCGGCTGCTGGGCTAACCCGGCTCTTCCAGGACTGCTGCCTGCTACTCTGCCTGCTCGTCACCAGTGCATTTACCCTGGCTGCTCACCTGCCTGCCTGGGAACCAGCCAAGCCCAAACACTTTCCTGACCTGTCTGCGCAGCCATCTGGAATGGGGCAGATGCCATTATTCAAAAGTACTTTGGTAGATGGCTTTAGGGGCATGAAAAGCTCCCAGCAGGAGCACAGACCATGCCACGTGGTTGGTAAAGCATCTGTCCTTGAAGAAAATGCTGCCTGTCTCAGGCAGCAAGCATAGGATGTGTATGAAAAATGAAGAGAAATACAGTGCCTTGGGGGTGGGATGGTGCCATGGCAGTTTTTCAGCTGCTCCCACAGGGAGAGCACCACCTTGAGCAATAGGGTTCCTCTCCCCTATGCTTGTAACCCTGCACAAAGGACAACTTCTTCCCATCTCTTACATTGGTAGTGTCTTACATAGGAAAGCATTTCACAAAGGGAGGGATGAAAATCGGTAAGGAAGGGAAAAAGTCAAAGCAAATGCATGTCTTTAAGTAAATGCTGGGGGAAAAAAAGGTCTTTCCTGCATGACCCTGGCTGCTATCTTGGAGCATAAGGTGGAGTGCTAAATTCTGTCTCCAGCCCTGCTCTCTCACTGCCTTTTCTGTGGTACCTGTGGATATGTCTGCTAATGGTGGCAGTGATGACAGTTGTTAACTGGACAATGTTTTAACACTGCCAAATCCTTTTGCACAGGTCACAGTCTGCCTGGTGGTAAATGGCAGTTGAAAAGCTCTGTGTAACACATTAACAAATTTTTCTGCTGTCCAGACCTCTGAAGTATTTTAAAAGCCTCGTTTGAAAGCTCAAGCTTTTCTGCTCCACAGCCCTTTTTTTGTTTCTTGTCTCATGGTAATGAATTAACTCTGAGTTACACCCCAGGGAAATGGTTGGCGGGGTCATGCGGGTGTGACCTTTGTAGGAAAGATGAGACTCCTTCCTGTGAAGCTCTCATGAAGTTGGCTTTGGAATATTTACCAACCACCTATCTCACAGGTAACAGCAGGATTTGGGCCTGTCTTGTTATAGGGAGTAATCAGCTGTAAAGGCATTGATTGGAGTTATTAATTGATACTGGAGCAACAAAAACACCATTTGCCCTAAATGTTATGGAAAGATGACAGCCAACAGACTGAACAGATCTGTTTCTCAGTGATCTCTCACGCAGGGGAGGTACCCAATCTGTCCATGCTGCTTTGGGCCGTCAGAGAATTTAGATTTCTATTTAAGTTGCATTCAGTTTTTATTCATATTGGCTTAGAATATGTTTCATGTCTTTCTTTTTTTTTTTTTTTTCTCTCTTTTCCTGCAGTAATAGTAAAAATCTGTTTTTCTTCCCTAACTATATGCAGGCTGGCATGGCTTTGACTTACGATCCAACAGCTGCTATACAGAATGGGTAAGGAATGCATGTTTTCTTACATCTTTTTAAAAATTATTTTGAATGTCATCTTCTGTTTTCTCTTTCTGTGGTGAAACTTTTTGAAAAGCAAATCCACTCAGTCATATTTTGTCTGAAGTGTATAATGCCATATTGTCAAGTTCTTCTTTTACTTTTCCTTTTCTTTTTATGCCTTCTTGTTTGCAGTATCCATTTGAACGGGAAGTTGTTTTTCCTAATAATTTCCATCACTATTTGGCAAATGTCAGTAGATGCCTTTTTAATCTCTCTTTGTCATGAAGTGGGAACCAGTAAAGTTTCCCTTTACTGACTTGGCTTTTGTTAAAATAGCCATTGAAGATTCCAACGTATTTTGGATAACAGAGCTGTTACTTCATCTGGGGTTCTTTCTGTAGGCTGGCTGGCTTCCATGGCATTGTCTGAATAAAAATGCCAGATAGGGAGAAAGCCTTAAATTAGTGTTTAAGCAGATGGGATTTAAGGGTAAAATGCAACACTCTTCTTTATTTCTCAGCTACCATTTGCTGACACAAGGAATTGCAATTTTATCTCAAGTTGTGCAGTGAAATTACATCAACATATTATTTACCTGCATGATTACATTTCCAATTATTTCATAAGCTAGAAAAAGATATCCTTGAAATTTAGCTCTCTTTTCAGCTAGGTTAACAACAATTTGAAGAGAGGCAGAGAGTTCAGCCCTGAACTCTTCAACAGTCACTCTTTGATCAGAGAGATGTATGATATGATTATCAAATTCCATGCACACTCCCACCTGTGTTCTCCAGCTGAAGGGGAGAATTTATTGATATAGATAAGGATGGGTTTATTTGTTAAATATTTGTTAGGTCACTGCTAGCTGAAGCATTTAGGAAAACACCCTAACATTCCTAATAGTTTAAAAAAAAAAAAATCAATAGTAATAGTCAGTCTGTTTTGTCTAATTTCCCTTTAAATGCAGTAATTTTGTAGGACTCATGATATTCCTGTGTTGTGGAGGAAGAGGCCACACACAGAAGAGTAGAGAGTTTGTTTGTAGTTGTGATTTCAGAATCCTCTGCTTCTGTCTCCCTGTTCTGACCTCCAAATGAGTCATTCTTCTCTATTGTCATACTTCTCAGCTGGTAAAACATTATAGTCCATAAATAAAAACATCACTGGTTCATAATCCACCAGTGTTTCATGTGGACAACTAGCTCTTTTTTTCATATAAATTCCTGCATGTCGGTTGTGTGAATGTTATGGAAACTGTAGCTTGAAGGATCCTTTGAGACTAATACAGTTTTAATTCAAGAATAATTTTTCTTGAAGTTATGAATCTTATCTCAGAATCAGACGTTATTTATATCAAAGAGTACTCATGGTGTTCAGGGTGCTCAGGTGGTTTGGTCACTCAGTTGTTTGAACATACTGTCACTGATCATTGGGTAAAGAAATTGTACCCAGTGGAGAATTTCAGCTCTGCAGTTTTTTAAAATATTCTTTTATTTTTAAGGCAAGAAATAAATTAAATTACAGTACTAGATATCTCTCTAAGAGAGTGACAATTAATTACCACTTTGACATATGTCTTCTTTCTAAAGTGTAAAAATATTTTCAGTTTTACCAGGACTAAACCATCATTCAAAATGCTCTTGTGGTGAGATCTTGATTGTGTGCAGTATCATGAGGATCACCAGGACCCTTTTGGTCCCACAGGATTTTTATCTTCCCAGGCATTCACATAGTAATCTCTACATATCCTGTAGTTTTAACTTTTTTTCTGGTTTTCATAAGCCTCTTTACTTACATGTACAGTGAAAATCTAACTCAGGAGTTTTATTTTAGTGAAGTCTGGGAGCACCTTGGTGCTTTGCTTGTGAAATGTGTAAATGTGATCTGTTGCTCGCTGACACAAGACACAGGCATCAGTGTATGGCCGTGGTGAGAGAGACTTAAAGGCTCTTAAGCTCTATGAAGTAACACAGGTTAACTCAGCAAAGGAGCATCTTCCTCACGAGGAGGGCAGTGTGGAAGTGAGCAAAAAGCTGTTGCTGTGCCCACACTCACCCTGTACCTAAAAAGGTGCAGAATACTTTGGCAGTCATGTGGGCTGAGCCATTAAGGTTTGCATGGCTCGGTGTCACCCAAAGATCTGTAAAACAAAGGCCTTTTCCTTGTAGCATTCAGCTGGGGTCACCAGTGTGACACTTAGTGAACTGACGCTGGGGATGGGAAATGTAAAGATACCAAGTCAATGTAGTAATTCAGAAGAGGTATGAATTACAAACAAAATTTTTAAAAAAATATTAACTGCACGTGCTGACATTTACTAGAGTTCTTTATAGGGTTGATAGATGCATTTGGATGCATCTAAGTTGCTAAGTCCACACAGGATTATGTGGAGGATGGAAGCCTACTAGAGAAACATGTCTCTGCAGGTGTCATGGGGTAGTACTTAAAATTCGTAGTTCTTTAAGAGGCATGGATTATATTAGGTTTGGAGTTGGGCCATAACCAAACCTCAGGGAAGAATCTGGACTCTTGTTTCCAAATGAAAAGGTAGGTTCTTACTGTTCATGGTGTCGTACTATCACTTTTATTACCATATAACTGCATATTTGCCTTGAAAATCTATAGCAGGAATAAAACAAAAGAGAGTGAGAGAGAGGCTTTCACTAAAAATGACTACGATTTTTTCTCCACTAAGGAATAGATTATTTTCTTCTGAGTCTATTACATTGTAAAGCTTGATTCTCCATTTCATTATATTGTTTTTATGCCCATATAGCTCTGTTTAAGCATCTAGTGGAGTTACATCAGCATAAAACTGGTATAATGTAGTAGAGAATCCAGCCCGTAGTGTACCATAGCATTGCAGTATGAGGTACTGAAGATACGGTAGGCACACACTTCAGTAGATAAGCTCTTTTCACTTGGCAACCTCTCTGCACCTTTTTTTTTGTTTTATAATCAGCCTTTTCTGAATTGTGTTTACCAAGGTACTCAGGTTTTATTTTGGGGAGTAGTGTGCCTGTTGTAATATGCTATTGATTTTTCAGTTTGTGGCATTAACATTGTTTCAATGGTTTTATGCACTCATACAAAGAACAGGATAGAGCACTTGTACTTGCACTGTAAGGAAGCTCATTTAAAATGTTCCTAAGGCTAGAGTCCTCCTGGCCATTTGACTAAGGTTGCAATGTACTGTATCAGTTTAGTATCTCATATCTGGGGGACTATTTTGTGCATTTGCTGGCCAATGGGCTCAATATTCAGATAGGTCTTTTCCAACTCAAACATCTGACTGTGTGCCTTGTTGCAACAGAAAATTGCTGCCTTGATAATGCTTGGTAATACTCTTACATTATGTGAGCCCCAGGATACTATTTATGAATCTAACTTTTTCAGTACTGCCCGCAGGCACGAGGCATGAGCAAATGGTGTTTATTGCAGTGCAAATAGGATCTTGCTCTTGCGCAGATTCTGTCTGGAAGCTTGCATGTTCCCCAATAGAATGGGAACCATATGGATTTTTTTTCTACTTTTTGGCAGGGAAATAGCGGCCAGACACTGCAGATAGTGCAGTCCCCAAATGTGAAGGGAGGGTTGGTGTAGCAGGGGAGTATGTGCTTTGTCTGTTAAGCAACAAAAACTGTTGTTAAAGCGCTGCCTCTCTGTGCCTTATGATGCACTGGAAACACACTTCTTTCTAACAGCACTTAAAAATGTGTTCTTTTGAGCTCCTTATAAACCCCCCCTCAGGAACTTCTGGGAGCATCTTTTTGCCTACTAGTGATGAGTTTCCCCTGTGCTTATGGAATCTAGACATGCTGAAAAGGTCTATTTTTAATACAAGGGCGATGTCCATTTTGCCTTGCCCTTGCCACCTGCATGCTTATGCTTCTGGCGTTGCAATTGCAGCTGAGGAGCGGGGACGCTGTCTTGCACCTGCAAAAAACTGCATGGACCAATGTAAGGATGCAAACTGCATTCTCAGAAAATGCAGCTGAGCCTTTTGGAGAGCTCTCCTTAGAGCTCACAGGTCAACTACCACAAAGCCTACAGCTCTCAAAATACCTAGTGCACTTCAATGCCAGGAAACTTGGAGGCATAATTTAATGCATCTAAAATGAGTCAAAGCCAGTATAATTCATATCTCTTTCCACTCCTCTTTCTGATGCAGATATTCTGATGACTGAGGGTCCTTTATTCCCTTGAATGAACTTACAAATGCATCTTCTTCCACCTCATTTCACCTCTCCCTAAGCCTAAAGAAAAAAAAGAAGGTAAAGCCTAAGACTGAATATAGCAAGGTCCTCAGCTGCAGATCCTGTTGGCATGCTCTAGGGTTTGTGCCAGAACAGGCCACCCTTGTTCTTTGTTCCCCCTGTCTTTTATTAGATCCCCAGCATGTCTCTTAATGCCAGACATATGAGGATATTAGCCCATTTGTATGTAAAGGGAATTTAGCAAGATGCCTCAGTGTTCCATGGGTGAGGGCATGTTGAGCCCTCTTTGTCAATGAGCCCTGCCCTGGCAGCAAATGACTCCAGCAGTGTGGTAGGTTGAGCATCCCATACCTGAGTGTGGCTCTGCTTGAGCCTGTCCCCAGCAAGGACACCTCTATCCTCACCATATGGCTGTACTTCACGTGTGGCAGAGACATCCCCATCCTTTAGTATTAGATCCTTTTGGCCACAAGTGGCACTGAGGAAGGAAGACAAGCCTTTGTCTCTTGATGTAAGAGATTCCTGACTGCAAAATGTTTTCTCTACAGCCTGTTGCAGTGACTGAGATTGTTACATTTGATTTTATTATTATTATTATTATTATTATTAAAACTGAAATATATGGACTGGATTTTCTTGCATTTGCATCATCAGAGTTTCTTCCTGTCTCTTCCTTGATGCCCTTGTGCATGAATTTTCCCAATACAGCTGAGTGTCCTGGTAGTATGTTTTATTTGATGCTTATTTGAGAGCATTCCAAATGGCGTCAGATAAACGGCATTGGCAGGGGTGTTGGAAGGGCTGTATTTTCCACATTACCGTAGTATATATTCTACAGGCTTATGTACTGTTCAGATAACTGCATCTCTATGCTGAAACTGAAATGGCAAGCTGTCTGTCAAGTTCTTGGCTTAGCACACATTTTCTGTAAATTTGTTAGTATTTGCTAGGATTTATTGGAGAGTTTATTCCAAAGAGTCAGCACTACTTCCAAATGGAAAGTTGTTTCTTCCCTGTACTTGTCTTTGTCCAAGCAGTTCATATGTGGTTATGAGTGTGAGCCCAACATCAGTACCAGGTTTATGAACAGAATGAGAACAGAATGAACAAAACTGTGTGGTTTTCTCAAAAGAGTTCTGGTTTTATATTATCTTTTAGCTTAAGAGGTTTATATGTATTTCTATACATTCCACATTTTACCCATAGACTAAATTCTGTCAGTCTGCCATTGACTGTTTTCATCTGCTGCACACATTTTTTAGTTGATCCACTTAGCAAGAGCATGGCCCAAGAGATTTCTGGTTAACATTGATCTGGGGGAAGACTCCTATAAAAGGAGTTAGATAATATGCGTTGTGCTAGTGCCTTAGATGAACCAGTCTAGTGGTAAAAATCCTTTCTCCCATGATGTTGTGTGATCTTAATATTTGGTGTAAGCATGGAGATACAAATACCTCTAAGTTCTCATAATAGGATATATATAAAATTGGGCAAAGGCACAATTTTAAAATAGTCTCTGTGCGAGCATTGTGAGGGCAGATAAATGGTCCTAAAATAGCATTATATTTCTATTAAACAAAAAATCACTCAGATGCCACCTGCTGATTTTGGCATTTTAAAATCTGATTTGGAATAGAAAGAACAAATTATTGCTTCTCTGTCTCCCTCTCCCCTCCTAACTTCGAATGTTTCCGCCCAACATTCAAAGACATCAGCCTGTTTTTCCAAGGCTATTGGTTGAAGTCGGTGGTTATTTGAGCCTGCATCAAGAATGAATGCATCCAGTCTGAACTAGACTGATTAGTACTAAATCTGTGATGCCAGGGTGATCAGGAAATAGAGCACTTGTACAAACACCAGTAATGATTTTTTTGTTGTTGTTGCATAGCTCTCATGGAAAGCTACTGTTGATTGCCTCAGAGTAGGGAGGGGAAAAAATATAAAAAGAGAGAGAATGCAGTCCACTTCACTCTGCAGAATCTTCTGTTGCTTACTGGTGCATCCTATATGAGAAGGATCTACATGAGGTTTAAATCGGACAAAAGAACACTGCACATAAGTGTTTCTCTCTGAGTCCAAAATACCGGCATTTGGACAACTGTAAGACCACAAACATTCTTTTTTTAAGCAATTTTATTGTTCTGGCTTACAGTTAAAACTGAAAAGAGGGTAAATGCAGAAATCTTTTCAAGCACACACATATTAAGTACTAACTCAATCCAGCAGTAGTGATATTTTCCAAGTGATAATTTTATCAATAATCATTAACCCACAGGGAGGGAGAAATAATATAACATTTATTACCATAAAGCAAGAGATTGTGCAGCTTCTGTTCATAGCATGCAACAGTGGAAATAAAACCAAGTAAATCTGAGATTTTCAGTGCTGCCTGGGGCATTTAGCCTCATAATTCCTGATACATTTCACCAGGAAAGGAGTGTTTTGCTCTCTGCCTAGATGAATATGAAAATTTCAGCCAGAGTTTTTGTAGCCACCCCTTAATAAAATAATTCAGGCATGTATATAGAATGTGTTATTCTCAGCACTGAAGCACTAGGATATGAAAAGAAAACAGTAGCCTGTGTAAAAATGAAATCGGTAATGTTGTCTTCGATATCATGTAAGAAATTTCCTTTCACTAGCTAGCACTCTGGAAAATCAGCTGTCTTTGCATTTCAGATAATTGCTTCTTGTATTGTGAAGTTCTATATTTGTGCTAGTTGAAGTGAAAAAAATATGCTTTGTGTAAATATTCCTCCTCCTTTCCATTTTCAAGATCTGCTCAATGGAGCCATCACATCTTTTTTATTGTGGTTTTGGAAATAGATGGACATAATTACCTGTGTAGATTCTTTTTGTCTTTGCCCAGGAGGCAGTGAATTATTTAGTCAGAGCCTAAGTAGTCAAAAGGTTCAAAAAATCTCGCTTTTGTTCTTTGTTTGCAGATTTTATTCCTCACCGTACAGTATTCCAACAAACCGCATGATTCCACAGACATCAATCACGCCATTCATTGCTGCTTCCCCTGTTTCTACATATCAGGTACGTCAGATTTGCGCTTGTCTACTGTGTTTCCCAGTTAATTATGTTTTGGATGTGGATGTAGGCAGAGTGTATACCACAGAAAATTGTGTAAGTGCTTGCACTCGAGTCACGCTTATAACAAAGGGCTCTCTAGCAGTATTCAGGTATCATTGGGTAGAGTTTTAAGTGTTTCCCGCATTCTTTACAGCAGTAATGAAAGCCACTGTAATTCTTAATTTCAATCAGCTTCTCTGATAAACAAAATTTTGTTTAATTACCAGTTTACAACACCAGAAGCTTGTCATTCTTATTGAACTGTTTCCTCATTTTGGCTCCCCTTCATTAGCCAATTTTTTTTTTAAGTGTTTTTTTCTAATAATTTATGTTGACTGCATTATACTTTGACCTTTTGACCTCAGCTGTATTTTTTCCAGTAAGTGCATCCTTTAAAAGCACTCATTTTTATACAATAATCCCTGACAAAGCAAATTACTTGAGGATAAGTGTCCTCAAATCGTTCTTTAGTCTGCTACATGCCATATCATTCAGAATTTCTCTTTTCAGCATATCTCTCTCAGATCTCCACTGGGAAATTATTGTCTTGTTTTGGCTTTCTGAGATGGAAGTCAAACCCAGATTGTACACTTTTATTATTAGCCATTCTCTGGGAACATATCGCTTCACAGAAGCTGGTCATTTTCTATACATTTTCCAATTTTAGTTATTTCTCTCCTGTGCCATCGGTGCTTTTCCAGCCCTGGGTCTTACCTGAAATAAGCTACCCAAACTTGCAAAGCTGCATGGTGGGTTGTTCTTAACGTCAGGGTTGGTTTGTTGTGGGTGGGGGGTTGCTGATGGTACGGTACTGCTTACAGGTAATTCTGGGGGGGTAACTGTGCTTTAAACTTGATTTTCAAAGAGAGATTATTCTTGTCATTCTCTTTGACTTTTGTGTTATTTTATTTTAGATGGCTATGTAGCACTTGCCAAACAAAAGTTGTTTTGATGAGGTCAATTCAGTAAATTTCAGTAATGACAGCACCAAAGAAGAGTCAAAGCCAGAGATACACAAGAGCAGCTCACACACCGTTTTCTCAGTAGCAAAGCTGGCTTAAGAGCCATACTACTTCCCCCTTATTCAGGCCAATGAGTTCAGGCCACCCAGCTACTTACTTTCACCACTGCTCCACAGTTCACAGTTGCTCCCTTTTCCCATTCTGATTTGAACCATTGCATCAGTTTGTGATTTCATGTGTTTGCACCAAAACCATTCATTTTTATTTTTTTTTAACCCGTATCATTTTCCTTAGATAGTTTGCAGTGTAAGCCCAAAGACATTTGCCCTGGCACAGTGAAGGAACTGCAGTGGTGCAAGAGTGGGAGCAATGAGCAGCAGCAAGATGTGCCAGCTCTAGTGTGTTTTAACTCATGGGGATTCACAGCAGAAAATGTTGCAGTAGAGGTGTTCGCATGTGGGTGTGCTGGTTTTAGTTCTAAAGATATTTTGCTAAACTTGCTTTTCAACAAAAAATAGGCTTTGATAAACACATACAAAGGTTGAAGCACACTGTTATACAAGTAATTCTCAACACTTCCTTCATCAACAAAATCACAGGGCATCTGGAGAAGCGGGACCTTGTAACTTTCTCCTTGTCATGCATGGTCAGCCTGAGGTGCTACACACCCATCTCTGTGACAGCAAGGGAGGTGCCCTCTGGTTGCTCTAGCACAGCTACATCTTTTGTGTACTTGTGTGTTGTGGTGCCCAGATTGATGCAAAAGGAAACTAAAATACACAATTCTTGGGGCTGAGTCTGAGCTATGATAGCATGTGGGCTGCTCACATATAGCATAAGAGGGAGTTATGGCTCAGAGATGCCACCACAAATATGCAAACACTCTGTAATGTGTTTAATTCTTAGTAAAATTGTTATATCCTTGAAATGTATGTCAGTCATAAGGCAGAACAACAAAGACAGACTTTGGCGATGCATATGGAGTTCTGGTGGGAGTAGACCCCAGGATGCTCAAGCTAAGAATGATCCTGGAGGGGCAGACTTCTTAAGCCAGCTTTGCCATGAAAGCTTTCAATTAGAATAAGTTTCAAAAACTCTGAATTAGATTTGCAGTGCTTACTGAAAACAGAATAAGCCATTCTGGGATCTCTGAAAATGTTATACCTTTAAAAGTTCATACAGATACCTTTGAAAATAAACTTTGAACATTTTATTGTCTCCTGCACTGTCGGTTGGATGACATGTTCATGATTACACTGATGGATGAAAGCAAACAATGCAAATGAAAAAATAGGAAAACGGAATATTGAAGACTGCTTTATGAGATAAAATGTGCTTCATGAAAGTGGTGCATTCACTGAGACTTCTGACTTTGGTGGAAGACATTATCAAATGAAATGCGAAAGTTTTTTCCTGTGTCAATAACTTTATGAAGCGTAAATTAATTTTGTGTTCAGTTATAAGACTTAAGTCTTTTGTCAAAATTAGCACCTTAGTTGTAATAGAGAGAATATTTTCAAGTAAATCTTCGAGTTTTAAACTTTTCAATGCTAATTAAAAGTATTTGATGTGCAGGTCCAGAGTACTTCATGGATGCCTCATCCGCCATATGTTATGCAACCAACAGTAAGTGGATACTTGGTTATATCTGGCTAAAAGTGCTTCCATTGTAGCCTTGCTCTGCTTGTCCAGCTACATGAAGGTCCTGGGTCATGTAAGAGCAGCCAGCTGCTCCCTGTGTGTGACAAGAGCCCTCTGCTTTAAAGATTCTGTTTCTTTAAGGAGCACCACTTGATTTAGTGGAAAGGGGAGCATGGGCACTGTGTTATCTATTTGCATTGATTGTAAGAGAGTAACAAGTTCTGAAGTGTTGTTTCTGAAGCTCTGCTTCAGGGACTGCAAGATAACTGCATTCCTACATACTTTGAATTGCCAAAATCAACATGTGACCATTCCTTATATGTTTATCCATCAAAAATGTCCTGTGCAGTTTTATATAAAGGATCCTCAGTGCCTCAGTAATGCATTTCAACATAGTGGAGAAGGTGAAGCACAACTGTCTTAGAGAGTTTCTACGAAATCTGTATCTCCTTTATGATTTGACCGGTCAACTCTCTTTTTTTGTCCCCCTGAGGACATTGTCATCTTTATCAATTTATAACTACTTAAGGCTGCTTTATGTTTCTAACCAACATTTATTAGAAGTAGTGCAGCTGATTTTTTGTTTACCTCACAGAACAGTTTCAAAGCACTTTGCCTAAATATTAGTGATATACGAGAAGAAAACACCACACTGAATTCCACTATATGCAGGTCACTTTAGTTACATTTCTACCTTTGATGAGTTTCTCAGGTATGGATCCACTTAACAGTGGCATTAATCAGAATTTAAATGTATATTCCGGATAATCATCAATACACTGATTTATACAAGAAGAGTAAAATTAAAATGAAGGTCTATGGCTTAGGATTGTTTGTTATTCATATATTTTGACTTCACAGTAATGTAACTTCTGGTGAGAGTTACAGCAACATGGATATAATTACACTACATATCTGTTTTGTAGCACAAGTCTCTCATCCCAATTTGCAATCCCACTTCCACAGCCCTGAGCTCTTTGGAGGCAAGTTCTTCAATTCTCTCACAAGGCAGGGACCACAGTGTGGAACTGACTGAGCACCCAGTTCCTACTGCTGCAGTGCTGCTCCTCTCTGCACACCGTGGGGGAACTTTCCATCTCGGTGGAGTAAAGCTGTTGCTGTATTCCTTGTAGGGAGATGAAATGTATTGAACAAATTCACAGTTAACATCAGTCCTGTATTCTAATATTCGGATTTAATAGCAGAGCACAAGAAATCTTAGATGCATGTATATGATGAGTTACCAGACTTGTGGAAGCCAAAGAATCTCCAATTCTTGCAGAAAGACTCCCTTTAAAAGGAAAACCTAAGAACTTTGCCAATCCCAGATTTTGTGTTTATGTGTGTATTTGAGGTTTATTTGACAATATTCAGCAGAGCATTTTTTTGCACTACTAGAAGAGGTATTTTAGTGTGGTAATTGAATGTATTTACCCCTTGGTAAGGACATGAAGAGAAAACTGTCTTTTATAGTGAATGGCACCCTCAATATGCTGAATTAAATTTGTGTTCATTGTTAACCAGAGAGTCATGTCAAAAAAAGGAAGTGTGATTCTAGGTGGAAAAGCAGAGGGACAGTGGATAAGTGGTGTACCATTTCTGTTCCAGTGTCATTGCTGTCGTGGGTTACTTCCATGTGTTTTCTGTAGCAATCCTAATCTCTTCCCATATGTTTCCAAAGATTATGTTCTTAAGAGGACATGAGACATTTAGTACAGAAGAAGTATAAAAGTAAAAAGGCAGAACTACCATTCCCTGGGTTTTATTCAGAGATGAATTCTTATTCAGAAATGTCTGAAAACTTGTCAGAGTACTACCACACAGAATTCAGGAGACTTCAGAATTAATGGCCTGTTTTGAAAGAAAATAAAGAGTCTGTGTCCGTTTTAAGTTTCTGTAGTTTCATGCCTAACTATAGACTCTATTCTCGGCATCTCCATAGCTTTAAAAAAAATAAAGAAAAGATTACAGTAAAGTTGGCAGAATTAAGGATGTGAGTTTTTGTAACCCTGTGAGCTGATGAAACCAGGAACTTTCTAATTTGGTTAGCTTTTTGTTTCTTCTTGTAAGTTAGTTTTGCATGTTATTTTCTAAATTGCTGCCACTTTACTTCATAATATTTTATGAGATGATTGATTGTGGCATGTGATGTCCCCCTGGAAACCACTGCAGATAAATATTACATTCCCCTTGCCCCAGGAAGGAGAACATTTTGTTAAGCCTCTATTATTCTTTGCGAGTAGAGATGAACTCATACAGAAAGCACAGTTTGAATTGCTCAAACAGTGGTGGTTAATTCTTTGTTTTGATTATAAGTATCCACTAAATCATGTTACTGGATGATTAGCTTTTCATTTCCGACAGAAAGACCTACTTGATATTTATGTATAATTTAACATCACGTAGTGTCCCTCATGACAAAAAGACAGGCAGAACCATGCTGTAGAGGAGACAAAGGGGGTTTTTCGTTCAGCGTGCTGTGCGCAGACCGGGCAGTGTTCTCCCAGACTGGCAAGCTTGCTGACAGGAGGGAAGAGCTGTGCTGCACGGCACTACCATCCTGTGTCTGTCTGTCCCTCTTCTGCCTGCCCATCTCATCTCCTATCCCACCTGCCTCCCTGTGCAGCAAGTACAAAGCTCTTTCTTCAGTGATATCCCCTGCAGTAGGTTGGCCTGCCAGACATTTTGCTCCTTTATTTCCCTTTGTATATCGATTTCAGCCACATTTTCCTGATGTGTGAGTGTGTGCATTCTGTATCCATTTGCTTGGTGGATTAAAAAGCCCACTATAGTAAAAGATTGCATTTCCAATTCCTTCTGTAGCTTTTTAACTACAACCAGATAAACCTCTGACCCTAACAAGCAAAAATGGCATATATATTAACTGGAAAATATTTGTGTATATTGCTTTCCATTCTCACCTTGTTTGTCTTCTTCTGTGATACCCTAAAAACAGAAAACAAGCAAAAATACATTTTCTAAGAAAATAATAGTCCAAACATTTTTGTCCTAAAAGCAGAAAGTCAGATGAACAGACAAGGACTCTGCAGGTATAGAACTGATATTGTGGGGTGATACTAATAAACAGCTGCAGATACAATTTTTAAGGGGGTTTTATTTTTGGTTACCAGTGATTTTTGCTGGTCTTACTCTAAGAGCCGTGGAAAAATAATATCAAATAGGTTGAGGTAGCATTGCTATTTCTGAATAAATAGTATTAAAAATAAACTCCTGCTTGCATAGTAGGGTCACACATGAAAACTTCTCACATCTTTATGCTTGCACAACCTTCAGGGTTTTGGAAAACAAGATTCCTGAATCATATGGACATGATGAAAAATTTACCTGGAGGTTCATGTGTGACTCAGACACTTCTGAAAAATGCACCCTTTATAAACTGAACCTTCACCGCTTTTTCCCGTATTGACTGTGCTGTGTCCCAGTAAGAATACCTAAAATTTGGCAGTTTCATTGCTTTGCCATGTGCCCTGGTGTTCTCTCTCCATAGTTGTAAGGGAAGACAAGTTCCAAAAGAGTTATAGCAGTGTGATTTTGGATTAAAATTGGCAAAACATATAAAGCACTGATGGTAGTATAGGCTCAGTTTAGTTAACTATATCTTTCAAAGTACAGCGCTTACTCTTCTGTATTTGAAATAAGGCTTATATTTCATTACTGCCTCAGGATGAGGATAGATGGATAGTGATGACAGAATGAAAACATAAATGGGATAAGAGTTATTCTGGGGATTTGTAACATTTGCCGTATTATTGTGTTTTTCCTGTAGTCCCTGAAGGCTGTTTGACAGGTCAGGGGATGCTTTGAAAAACAAGTTTACATGTCAAGTCACATGTAGACAATCTCATTTTCACTAATGAGAACATTTGTTCAAAATATTTTGATTCAAATCTTTATTACGAAAAATACATGTACTCTTCCTCTTTAAAGGCAATTTTTTTTTAGTGAACCAACTAAAATGTGCTACCCTGGTACTCAGTGTACACACTGGCTTTACACTTATCCTCTTTCATTTACAAGTAAAACTGTGCGACCATAAGTAATCACTGGATATGCACAGATAGATGTTCTTGTCAGTGTGGAATAGTTTCTACATAATAGCTGGAGAAGGAGTATGCCAGTGGCAGCATGAAAGGTGCAAGCAGAGCAGCATATGGAAAAATCTGCCATTGATAATGATAAAGTATGTTGGGGAGAACTTCTGTTCTGGAAGTTTCTCAAGCCCTCACAGTCCTTCTAGAAAGGTCAATGTATTGAAAAACACCCTTATTATTTTTTTCTGTCATCCTTCCTGTGGCCCATAGCTGAATGTAATCTGTCTGTCTTTAAAAACATCAACAAAAACATGTCTTATTTCATAAGCAGTGTAAAACCCCTACTTTGGTGAGAAGTGAGGCTGAGTAAGGAATCCAGATTCTTGCCTTTTGATTGTTGTGCATGAATGTAGCATAAAAGGTACAAATTGTTCAACTGAAATGGATCAGTTTTCATTTTCTCACTAGCAACTCTGCTGTTCTGGAGAATACCCAAAATACCACAGCAGTTTCAGTGTTTTGATTCCTACGCTCTGGAACAAAGAAGTTCCTTGTGCTCCAATCCATGTCCCTCTCCCAAGACGGCTTTTTCTACCTCACGTTTATTGCTCTACCTTTTTAGTAAACAGAGCCAGGAGTCTATCTCGAGTTTGCCTGTTTGAGTGTAAGAAAACAAAGTGTGTCCTCTGCAGACAGTTGAGTCCTGCCCCTAAGATGAAATGTAAGAATTCAGCTAGCTGGTATGAAAAGTAAACAGGAAATAATCCTTAGAAATTGGAATCTCCAGTAAGTCTTTCAACTTTTAGCTGTGTATTTTTAAGAGATCCTTTGAACATGAACTTACTTGAACTCTTAAGGCTAAAGTGTTTAAAGGTTGAAATAACTAGCCAAATACCAATGACAAAGTTCTGCTGAACAATTTTAATTCCAGTGTTTCCCAAGGCAGAAAACTGAGGACTGCCAATTCTATAACTGATAATCAAGACAGTAATTGGCAATGTTCCTTTGGAGCAGGCAGGCTCACGAGGTCATTTCTGCCTCCCTCTCACCCAGCACTCGCTGTATACAGATATTGTCTCAGTGCTACCTAAATGGGTTTTTCAGATGCAGGTGACCATGTGCTTTCTGACTTTCTTTAGTGCCAGGTGTTGTTCTGGGGAGAGCACTCAGGACAGAAAAGCAGTGCTCGAGCTCAACCAACTTAGACCTCTAAAAGAAAACAGGTTTAAGTGATTCAGCCAAGTTACATCTCCTACGCAAGTGTAGCGGTTTTTGAGTCTGATTATACAATGCTTCTGGAATCATATCAAAGTATTGCTCCAGTCCTTTGTTCTGCTGTTGTAGAAATTAATATGAATGCCAGAAAAAGATATATTTAAGTTAGATTGCCAACATTTTTTGACACTCTGTTAGAGCCCCCTAGTGAAACTGAGCATTTTTTGTGATGGCAGCAAGACACACCACATATGGATTCACTTAGAAAACATGGACAGGAGAACCACAAATGTTTCCAGTAGACAAGCCCTTGCATTTGAGGAACTTGTGCTGTGATGTTTTATCCTAAAAAGACTTCAGAGCTCTAGTAAAATTTTCTTTTCTTTCAAGTATTCTACAGATAGCATGAACACTAAATGGATAAACCATGGGTTTGTTTAAAGACATTTCCATTAGTGGAAAAAACCATATGTCTGTGTTTCATATAAATCTATAAACATAAACAAAAAAGATATTTGGAAAAGAAGGCATCTGACACTAAATTTGAAAGATTCCCCAGAGTTTTGTGAAGCCAGGAAATTCCGGTTGAGGTTATGGAATATTGATTTCTTTTTAACAGAAAAGATGCAACCTTACCCATCAATGTTAATTGTCAAGAAAAACCTTAACACAACAGCTGTTTAAAAGCAGCTCTATCAAAGGGGACTATTTTTTTAAAAGATAGTTATTAATCAATAGACATTAGAGGACCTTCTGTGGAAGAATGTAGTGCATTTTTAAAAAAAAATCAATCTCTAATTTTGTACAAAGACTGCATTCTGCTTTCACTTTCCCCACTCCATGTACATCACCTAAGAATATCAGCAATACTTTATTTATTTCATAGCAATATATATAACGTCTCTGTTTTCGTGGAGATATGTGTTTACATCAAGTTTTAGAATTACACAGAGTCAAAATCCTGAACACAAACCTGTAAGATTCATATGTTGTGTTTGCCATTTTGAGCAAAAATTCTTCATTTGGTGAGCACTGGTCAAGTTAGTTACTTTCCAGGTGGTAGATTAATAAGTAGGCAGAATATGTAGGATTAGAAGAGAGTGGCGGACTGTGTAAACACATGCTATTAATGATAGGCCAAGAGTTAGGTTAATCAGTGTGCAGATGGTAAAGGCCTCATCAGAGTGCTAAATTTATCTCACCATCAGGTATTTTGCCCCATGTATTGCATTCTGGTTATGCATGCACACGTGTGCTGTGAACAGGCTGAGGTATGTGACTTGTGTATTACAGTCCTCTCAAATTTACCCTCCATCATGAACCATTCTCTTATTCTGTGCCTAGCATTGTCTGCTGTCTTGCAGTTGATGCTGATGTTACTCGCCTTCCGCAGAGAGCACTCTGCTCTGCTGGCTTACAGCAAATCAGACGATGTGCGTGTCGTAAGCAGGACCCCAGCCTGCTTGTAACAAAGATGGTCATGGTTCAATTGCCAAACATGCAAGGTCTGTGATAGTGGAAGGGAAAGGCAACAATTTTCATCTGCCACAGACAGCTAAGAGCTTTGAATGTGCTCTGTGGTCTGAGAACACAGAGATTTCACACTAGTTGGCGACAAGGCTGGGAATGATCTCTGGGTGCTTTTCCCATGTTGGAGATGTGGTTCTCATTTCCATAACGCAGTTAAGAATACAAGATGTTACCAGAGGACAGTTCACCAGCAGAAGGGGACCTGGCTCTCCTTTCTGCCTCCCAAACCCCATCCCTGCACTGCAGGAAATCAGCATTTCCATTACAGAAGAAGCATTGGGCAGCTTTGGAGAAGGAGACAGGCTCTGGGGTTCTGCAAACCCAGAAGAGGATTCTTGAGGAAAGCCTGTGATTTACAACTAGAGTAATGCCAGGGAAGCACTGTAATTGTGATAACTCCAAAAATAGGACTTAAAAAACTGGCACAACCTGTCAAAGTTGTAAGGTGAATTCTTGCTAGTGGAGGATCAAGTCAAGTTTTAGGCTATTGACAAGATGTTCTTTTATAAACAATTGAGTAGGAAGAAAATGATGTATGAATCAAGGTGTAATCATCACAGTTAATTAATTTACTATTTTTTAAAATACGGTATTCATTTGGGGTTTTGTCCCAGAGGCTTCAGCTGGTTTTGAAAGAAAATTCCAAATGGAAATCACGCATACTTGTTCAGCTACAAATGTATTCTATAGCTGTATTTATCCTTGCTGCAGCTCCTTTTTGACCTGAGCCTGCCTTTCCTCACATTGGCTTCAAAGAATACATGTAGGCTTAGAGCACTTAGTGACAGATACTTTTTCATCTGCCACTGATCAGCATTTTGACCTTGGAGAAAACATCTTTCTCTCAGGCTCAGTTTCAGATTTGTCTTTTTTTAATCCCAATCTATTTAGATTATAAAACTGTCATACCGCTAAATAGTTTTTAGTAGAAGTTTGTGAAAAGTCTGGTGGAACAAGGGCCTGTCTTGACTGATGCCTCTAAACACATCTTCACAGTGATACTTCTAGGGTTTAGGCTTTTCATGTTAATTATTAAAATAAATTTGTCCCAGCTGCAAAAGGAAATATTGAATCTGACTTTTACCAGTATACATCAAGAGTTAACTTTACTTAAGAAAATTGAATTGCATAGGTGTGAAACAGTGAGAATTAGAAGAGAATCATGCCTGCAGCAATAAACTGATGAAGGAGACTCTGGCACCTTCTTAATCCTTAGAACAAAAGCACTTCCATAAATTACCATTATGTTACACCAAGTGTATTCAAGGACCAATTTACATAAGGAGGGGAAACTAGCTAATCTATATGTTACTTATGATTGCATCATGATTTTTCTAGTGCAGGAGTTGTGTAAAAAATTATAATAATGTACTCTAAGGACTTAGTGACCAGTTTATAAGATTCAAAAATTCCTGTGTCCAGGAACCATAAAGAATCATAGAATACTCTGAGTGGGAAGAGACGCACAAGGATCATCAAGTCCAGTTCTTCAGTGAATGGCCCATACAGGGATTGAAACCACAACCTTGCCATTATTAACACCATGCTCTAACCAGCTGAGCTTATCTCAGTGGCATGCTACATAATCCCTTGCAAAACCTGATTAAATAGTTTGATTTTATACCTCTTGATAATCCTATCAGGAGGTTTGTTTCAAAACACCTTTGCTCTGGGGCTTAGCACTCCATTTTTAATTTCCAACCTAAAGGTGCTCCTATTCATTTTGCCTCCATCTGTTCTTGGTCAAACATTCTTCCTACATTCAGTAACTGTTGTCCCTTCTCAATGTTCCCCACATTAATTTATAGACAAAAATTTTACTTGCATTTTCATTTTTAGGCTAACTATGTTAACATCACTGCATTTGCAGTAATGTAAGGATTTTGTACCTCTTGCTGCAACAACGACCCTTCTTTGGATCTCTTCCACTTCGAATTCATTTTTCTGGGGCAGCCAGTGCTCACAGGATTCCAGCTTTTTGTGCAAACAGCATAAATACTTCCTCTTCTTCTCTAGGATGACTTTGCTGCATTGTAAAATATCTTTTTTCCCTTGTGCTCATGACTGGTAATGCAGTCGTCCTGAAATTCACTGATATACCTAGGTTTTCTCTTTCTTCCACGTTTCTGGCAGATGCTCCTACGTGATAAAGGAAACCACATGTTAGCCTAATTGTCTTCATGAATTTGTGCCTTGCTCTGTTTAATCCAGTCCTTCCTGTATGGTAGTCTAATTTGCCACTTTACTTAATGGGCCTTACTACTTTGCAATTTCCCCAAATCTTTTTATTCAAGGGAATTATTAAAAACAGTGGGTGAGAACAATCCTGATGGAGATTTTAGTGACCCTCCCACTGAAGAAGCATAGCTTCTCTTTTAGCACAACCTGTTCTCATTTCCGCTTTAGTTAATCCTTTGTCATCCCCAAAGTTTAGTAACTTCTGGCTGTAGCACTGCCTGAAATACTTTATTGACCTTCAGAGAGTTTAGATCTGCTGCATGTCCTTTGTTGAGAAAATAGGTCATTTTATTTTAAAAAATGAGGCTAGCTAGATCTATGATTTATCTATGTTCTATCTTCATTAATATCCTTTAGTCCTGGCCACTGGACCTGTGCTCATATGTTCCAGCTCTGCAACAGAGATGATCCAGTCCTGGTTCCCATTTCACCTTGAGTTCAGTGACTTCTCTGGGTTTTTTGTCTCCTTTGTCTGTATTCATTTTTCTGCCCAAACACTCATTCTCTGAGTGCTGCCTCTGCTGTCTGATGGTTCATGTAGGAAATTGAGACAGTGTCCTTATTCTGCTGGGGCTACTTCTGAAGTATCTTTAATGTGTCCCCCATCCTCCCTGCATCAGGAGCCAAGCTCTGGGTTCTCTCCTTGTTTTTCACTTATCTATGTAAGAAACCTTTTGTTAGTTGTTTGAATATCATTTGCGAAGTCTCAGATAGACTTATAGCGAATCTTATTTCTGGTCTCCAAATACAGCATTTTCTTGCCTTGTTGTTTTCCTCCTTTCTGTGCTCATTCCTGGTATACTTATTGAGGTGTCTGAGTAAGTGGCTGATTAATTAACACCTTCTCAACTGTAACTGCTGAAGCATCTCAATAACATAATTATTTTAAAATTATTTTTGCAGAGGAAGTGCTAATAATTTATTTTTTTATATCAATGTGTAAATGTACACTGTGATCTGACACCCTGGAAGCTGGAAACATCCAAGATATCATAACTAGTAGCTTATTATTGAATGTATTGAATGTCTAACAGTATTTGACATTCATTTTTTTTACTCTCATGGGTCAAATGCTTTCTTTTCATTACAAATGTCTTTAGAAAGAATGTGATATTGACCTAAACTTTACAGTACAGAGGCAAATCATGTGTATCTTTCCTAAACTGATTTCAGTCCCACTGAAGTGGAGTAATTGCTTAATAACAATTTTCAGATTGTAATCTTGTGGCCTTGTTTTCCTCTCAAAGCAGTGTGAATTAGGATTAAGTCCACGCATTCAGCAGTGTTTGCCACAAAGCCTCTTGTTTTGAGTCAGTGGTATCTGCAGTGCTGTTGAGAGCACGGTTTCAACCCATTTCTTACATGACTGCAAAAACAAATAGTGAAATGTAATAGCATAAACACTGAATATTCTTTGGCTGTTTCATAGTGGATTGATGAAGAATGAGTTGTGCAACACAGTGACAGATCAACAGAATCTGAAGAATTTTGAAGGAGTGACAAGTTGTTATTTAGTGAAACCACTACCTTTGTTTGGACTACGTGCCAAAGAGACTCACTTCCATCAGGTTAGGTTCTCTTATCAAATAGCCTATTGTTAACAAGCAATTGGAAATCAGGGGCTGAAATATCACTTCTTCCTACCACAATTTAAATGCAATTTGTTATTTTTTGTTACTGACTACAGCCTCTCGTTAAAGGATGTCTACTGGACATCCTTTCCCATTCTGTGCCTTTTAAATAAGCTACCTGTTTTGTAATGTCACTTCAGGTCTTGTTGCCCAGGAGAGCCCCTGTCTCTAACACCCACCCCAAATCCCAGGTGTAGCCTTTCACCACTGTGCTTTTCCGAGTGAGCAATCGAGTGGAAGTTATCTTTTCCCTATGCGTGGCAAACCATACATGCACATCCCAAAGCAGGAAGACAGTTGGGTTCCTCGTTATCAGCTGTCTACTTCTGCCTCCTAAAATGCTGTGAACTCCCAGAGTGTGGAGTCCTCATGCAGGGTTCAGTCTGGGATAACTTGGATGATTATTTCAACTTCAAGCTGAGGATCACAGGATTGACACCCTGTTACTGATCTCCGTGGTGGGACAGGAGGGCTGCATGTGATTCACACAGCACACAGCCTGCTTTCAAACAGCCTTTGTACTTTTGCGGTACAGCAATCTGCAAATCGTTATGCACCCCCTCTTTGCCCAATCCACACAGGATGTGAGTCTGTGTCAGCTCCCAGCTTGATAGCCTTCCTCTTTAGCACTATCAATAAAAAACTCCTGCTTTCGGCTTCGGAAATTACTAGTCTACTGCCTTCTGCTAGCCAAGAGGGCGGGTGTCACATTCACAGATGTCCCACATCTGACAGGGTTGTGGCTAAAAGTATATTTTCTGTAGGCAGGTAGGGGAAGAGACCTACCATTGTAAAGCTGGTTCATCCGCACTGCCACTACTGCTCCTGGCTAACCCAGAGTTCAGTGGTCCAGGAGAACAAGCAGTGCTTCAGGAAAAGCATGGTTGTATGCCTTCCACCACTGACATTTCTTCCTGCTGGCAGGCCATGTCATTTTTGTGGAAAGAAGAGGATTGCTCTAGATGTACTTATTTTAAATGAGGATGAAGTGTTTCATGCAATGATCATTTCCTGGTGCTTGTCACAGGTCTTGCTTCAGGGAGAGAAAGGGGTGGACATTTGTCATGAGCAGTTTGAGTGTTTCTGATAGGCAGATGCAGAACCCCATCTCCCTGATTTGTGCCTGTGGAAGTAGCAAAGCTGAATTAGCTCCCTTGCTAACTCCGCTCCAAGTGCAGCAAGCAAAGATACTCATCATGACAGCTAAAGCTGTGACAGGCCACATCTTCCCCCAGGAACAGCACAGGAATAAGAAAAATTTGAAGAGAAAGACCTGTGCAATTCCCCTGGTTTCATGCTGCTTTCTGCAGACAGTAATACCCTATTCACATCTTCACCCTTCACTTGATATCCAATTTTATAACATTTCAACCTAAATCTTCACAGGTATTCAACACCTTGGGCATGTTGGTTCTACCAGGGGATGACTATGAAGCCAATTTTAGTTGGTTAGAGCATGGTGATGGGGGAAACTGGTCTTTGAAAGGGAGTCTGGGTGCTGCTGCCAAGAAAAGAGTTATGGCTCAGAGCTTAGATTTGAACTCACACAGCAAACATACCTTCAATCCATGACAGTGTTCTTGTTAAAAGCATGGATCTGGAGTAGGTCCTGGGAATTCCATACTAGTCTGACCCTTTCCTTTGCTTTGCCTACACTTTCCAGGGTAGAAGAGCAAGACTATTTATCCTTGGGTGACAAAGCCAAACCTGTTTGGCTAAAACATTTTGCTTGGCTCTCACAGGTGATGTGCATGTCTTTGAGATTCTGGACTTCATACTTCATTAATAGTAACCATGGATGTTTTCACTGATATAATAGAAATGTACCAATGTGTGTAACTTCATCCATTCGGGAAAAAAAAATACTGGACGTGTGCGTAAGCCAGGTGCACTCATTATAAACATCTTGTAATAGAGCTGGGGAAGTTTCAAATACCATAATTGAAGAGAACTTTCTCACAATATTCAAAATGTGAATATATAAATACAATTTTATTCTTCCTAGAGTTTTACATGCCATTCAAATCTGTCTTCCAGATAAAAATCAATGATACAGGTCATGGCTCTGAGAGTGTGGGCTGTGGTGATTAGCAATGATCTGTTTGTGGTGATATTTGCTTGCCTCCACAATATGCAACGTATTTGAATCCTCTTTGAGCTTCTTTTCATTATTTTGTTCAACACACAAGAGAAGAAGTAAGTAGAAACATGCCATGAGTGCTGTTGTGTCGAGTGAAGTATGAGACTCTGCATTGCCGTTTCCTTTCATCTACTTGGCCAAGATGGGACAATATGTAACCAGGCATTATGCAATATTTGTTCTGCTTCTCACAGCATAAACAGCTATGTTAACTCTTTTGTGCTGGTAAAATTCATGTGGATAAATACAAGGAATGGAACTCTTCAACATTAACAATTCCAATATCCAGTAAAAGTCATAGGAGACTCACAGGCATTACTTTTGTATGCTGTATGTGCTAAAGGACAATTGTTTTACTCAAATGTGGTTGTTTGCCTCTGAGAAATATTTTCTCTATTTCAAAGAGTACTATCTATCATTCTGACATGATCCAAAGTGAAAGCCCAAGCCAAACAAACCAAGCAAAAGCCAAATCAGCAGAAGGCTAGAATGTGTGACAGACAAAGACTTAAAATCCCAAAAGAGCCTTCTGTCAGGCACCCATTTTTACCCTAGGTATCACCAGTTAATGAGTTAGTGTGAAGTCAGTGAACACTAATGTGAAATTCTTTAGCATTGCTGTGAGCAAGTCCATTTTGCTGACCTCTGAGTTAGGAACTGCAGAAAATATCACAAGCTGCAGCCAGCTGTTCATGCCTCCTGCATGATCTGCTTAAACCTTGAAGCAGATGAGGCCTAGGTATACCCAAATAGCAAGTTTGTAGCAAATACACCTGATCTGAAGTAAAAGATGAATTACCATCTCTAAAATATAGGGCAGTTGCCAGAAAGTTTTAAAATTTTCTCTGCAGATTTAAGGGACTTGGACTGCAACTTCTTGAAAGCAATGAATCAGTTCTGATGATTGATATAAGGCTCTAATTTTCCTGAAGTTTTTCAAAGGCTTCCGAAATGTTTCTGAAATATTCTAGTAATTGGTGTTGTACAGTATTAAAATTCCTTCCAAGCTGTCTAATTAACTACAGCCATAGTTGCTTCTCAGAACCAAAATTAACTACTTGGTTTGACATATTGCGAGCCCTCTTACACAGGTGGATAATTCTAGCTCCACAAGGAGTTTTGGTCACCTAGTTTCTCAGTTCAGTGGATCTGCAATTGAATAATTTCCTCTTAATGGGTGACTTGACTAAGTGGTTTGAAAGTAATTAGCAAACAGTGGACCCAATATTGAAGTGTATGATCAGCATCTTATCAGGAACTACTTATTTCCTGTGAGAAACTGCAGTCGACTTCTCAACAAATTCAGAAAGCAACTTGTTGCTCTTGCTTGTAAGGAAGCTAATCAAGGAATAGTTGCACCATCCCAGGCATGTTTTGACTTGTGATGAAGTGATCCCAAGTGATTCTAAAGGTGTTTTCAGAAAGTCTATTCTTTACTGCTATTGGATGTTTCATTTGGTCACTTTTAAGAAAGCAGTAATTGTCTTCTTACAGCCACAGACTGGAAGTGGATTTTTTATCCACTAATACATTTTAATCTTGGTGCACAGCTGTTAATGGGATATGCTTCCACTCCAGAGCAATTCAGATTGATTTTGTTTCTACTTCAGAAATATATTACAGCAGAGCCACCGTATATAAAAGGGCTCAGTGTGTTGAGATGAAGTAGCCTCATGGTATTTGCAGCTTCTAATGGGAGCTCGGTACATTTAGAGCAGAAGTGGTGATTGATTGTCTGGTGCTCAGGCTAATTGATATGGCACTGAGTTAGTCAGTAGCTCTCAGCTCCATCAAAATCACACATGACATTGCCTCTTAATATTGACTGGGTAGTTCATATGATAAAAGCAACATGTTTTGGAGGAGACTTACAGAGCTGAGTGAATCTTCCTTCAGCATCGGTTACATTCCTAGAGCATCAGTTCCTGCCTAGAGTAGCATTACTCCTCCGCTGGAAATTTTTTAAAAGGATGTTCTCAGGTCTGTTTATTTTTAATGGGCTTGGATGCGGTCACTGAGATCCTGTGAGGTCAGAAGAATGGAATGAAAGTGGTCACAGATGACACTTGAGCTATTTCCACAGCTGGGTGCACACCAGCCAGAGTAGGCGGTCCTCTGCAGATGAATTAGTTCGTTGAAGTACATGATACAAAACATCTGTTACAATGAGAACAAACAAAAACAATGTGACTTTGAAGACTGGGATTTGTTGGGAGCTGCTTGCAAGGGTGCTGAATGAGGTAGTTGTCAGAAAAATTTTCAGGCTTGCCCTTGTGTGAACTAAAGCAAAACTACACATTAAGAATACCTAAATTCAATTAAGCAAGAAACCCTCTTTTCCCAAATTTTGTTGCACTGATTCCTCATACAGCAATGGGGACGGAGAGAACCCCTCTGTACCAAATATTTTTTATACCCTAAACCTCTTTTAATACAATGGTATAATTCCAGCTGAGTGGCTGTAAAAACTTAGAAGCTACAGTGGTATAGTAACTATTATTCTGTCAGTTGTTCCCTGTGCTGCTTTATTACCAGCTGTCTTGAAGTGCAGTAGATGTTTTTCATTGTCACTGCCACCTGATGACAAATAAAACCTTCAAAATGCTTTTGCTTGAAGAAGTAGCTCACAGCTCCTAGCCAGAAGTAGACCTTTCACGTCACCTTAATGAGCCAGAGTGATCCAAACATTCCCACCCCATTTTACTCTTACAAGGCAGTTACTTTTGGCTGCCTTTGATTTTTTTTTCTCACAGTTGAGCTGGTGAGGAAATCGGAATACTAAGATATTTATGGAGTAAACAAACATGCTGTGTGTATTAAGACTGAAGATAAATCAATCAAAGCCAGGTGTTTATCAGTTATTATAGGGCAGCACTGTTCTCATGGACAGTTTAAAGAAAATGCAACATTCCTAACACATTATTCCAGCCATGGTAATGATGAATGAGATGCAGGTATACATCAAAGCATTGGTTCCCCTATTTTTTTTTCTTTTTTTCCTAAATTGAGCAAGCTAACTGTCACACAGATTTGATGGATGCGAATCATGTCCTACATACATAATAGAAAAAGGCTGCACCACCACATAATGCTCCCAAAGAGGTTTGGTGCCCAGTCTGTGTAGGCACATTAGGTAGACAATAGTAGTAAAAAAAAAAAAAAAGTAAATAGAAGTTAATCCTTTAGATCAAGCATGTGGTAGGGATATGTGATTTTGGACCTGGAAATCCTTTAGTTCATCCCCTGCTGGTGGCCTGCTGTGTCTGCACAAGGCTACTACGGTTTTTTAAGGCTCAACAACTGAAACAGGAGCTTCGTGGATCTCATGGGTGTCAGATAGGCCACTGGGAGAGGGCCTCTTTCCTGGCTTTCCATCTGAGATCCAGTGGTGGGTGTCAGGAGAGCTGAGAAGCTGCAGAGGAAACAAAGTTAAACAAGATCCTTGTATTGTTCAATTGATTCTAGTTTATGCCTTCCTGATGAGTGGGGTGTCTGTATGTGTAGTCATAATTTATTATAGCTGTACAAGACAATTATGTTAATCTTACTTTTATTTCCTAATATTCTTTGATCTCATACACATCAAAGATGTAAAATTTTAGTCTTGTTGGTAATTAGCTAGAAAGCAAATATGTTGTCTGTCAGTACAGAGGATACAAAGCACAAGAAATTGTCCTGGGGGAGTCTAGATTCTAGACTAATTTTTTTTCTCCTCATCAGATTTTAATTTCCCTTTCATCAGTTCCCTCAGCCATTAAATAAATGTACTGGAAGTAAACTTTGCCATTGTGAAATTCATTCAGCTTATTAAACCACCTAGTCAGTCAGTATGAATCCTCAATTGAGGAAAAAGCAGTTTGGTACATCAAACGAAAATGAACATCAGTGTTCCCCAAAGTTGCAACAACCCCTTGCAGTCTGTATTGATGAAGGTTTCACGCTTGCTTGCTGTTAGTTTTAAGCAGGCACAGGCTAATGCTGTGCACAGTTCTCATTTGATTCACCCATTATAGTCCAAAGGCTTTGATTTCTAACTTGTGATTAGTGCTCTGGTCAAGAACAGCAAATGAGGATATGCTAAATTATTTGGCTCTGCAGTTGCTCTTCAAAGCTGTCTTTCTGGAAGGAGAAAACATACAGGGATTATTTTACAATTTCTGCAGTGAATCTCTGCATCAGTACTTTATGCCTCCAGCTGGTGGATTTATACATGGCAGTTTATTCTGGGGATTGACCCCTCCCTCCACTTTTGTTCATGAATTGCAAAGAGATCATTATCTTCATAAATTTGTTTACAGTCCAAAACTTCCATATGAATAATTTATGGCAACATTTCAGCCTAAGGATTCTTCTCAGTGTGCATAACAAGTATTTATTAGATGGTTTCTTACTGGAAGTTGTTATTAGACTTGATTCTTTCCTGTTCCAAGGTTCATTGTCCTTATCTTTATTATTTACTTCAGCTTCTAGACAAGATGGCTGTCTTGCCAGAAAATAAAATTTTGTTTCTTGATTAAACAAGTCTGCAGGCAGCATAGGGCCACAAAATTTACAATTGGATAACTGAAAAAAACCCAAGATCACTGAATTACAATCTGAATCTGAAAACAAGAGCAGAATCATCTATGCTAGAGATAATTAATTAATGAAGATCTGTCTGTGGTATAAAAATCTTTTGTATACCGGCATAGTAATGTACAGTTTGGCATCTGTCTCAGAGGATTAAAACAATGTGAAATACTGGTAGCATTCCAGTTGATGACAAAACTGTAATTAATTTCAGCAGGGCCAGGATTTCAAGACAAATTTTTCAAATTCATTAAGATCTGTACGTTACCGTGATTGTTGGATTACGTAAATTTAAACCTTTCAAATTGGAAACAGCTTCTGCTAAAAATTTTGCCTCATCTGGTTCCCGTTTTATGCTTCAAGCTGTGCACTTCTGCATTACTTACCTGTATCCGTAACCATTTGCAGTGACACTGAACTGAAACACCAGAAGACAGTCCTTCATGATGCTGCAGCTCCTCAATAGTAACAGAAAATACCACAAGAAATACTACCAGAAAACCATTTCATGTACTTTTCAGTACCACAAGTGGGTTTTCTGTGTGCCTAGAAAAGTCACTGCAGAACAGAAATGTGGCTGCCAGGAGGTTGGTCCCTACTGGAGTTTATCGGAACATCTGCTGTTAGTTATGATGCATCTTTTGATGTCAAAGACAAAACAAGGGTTTGTTTGGTTTCTGGAGGATGGGGTTTCACATATAATGAAGATTCACAAGCATGCAGTGCACAGAACCCAGCCCTTGAGTCCCTGTCATTCTGGAATTCATTAGAGTACTATTTTTCTATCCACACAGCTCTTAACAAAAGATGGGAGTATTAGCCATTTGCCTATCATCTCATTCTTATTTATCTCCCTTTGGATGTTTCTTGTTTCCTTTACCTCTGAGACTACCCTTTGCCTCTGGCTAGGACTGACAAGACTATTACACATATAATACTCTGTGGATAATAAAATTTGGCTTTGTGGGCAGAATCAAATAATAGCTCTAAAACTTGTCTTCAAGTGAAAATGTGCAGAGGGAGAGGGTAGTGACATGGAAAAAGTTGTAAAAGTGTTGTTTTGACTCCACTTCCAGAGAGGACTTAGGGAGTGAGGAGGGGGTGAGAAGAAGAACAAAGACAAAGTGTCTATAATCTCCCTGTTTTCATTTCTGGGTTATTGAACTAATTTTAAGCTTTTTCTTTTTCCCCTTCAAATTTAGATAAATTCTGAAATGACATGTCATTTTGAAATATGGTGGAAACATTGCTTTTTGACAGCTCCAATTTTTTCATTCTTTTGGTCACAATTATGTGCCAAGTGTGACCTGGATTCACAGGATGTTTTATTCTCCCGCAGACTTTTTTTTCCAAATAGTTTACTGTTCATCTCAGCAATATGTGTATACCATCCAGCTGGCCTTTTTTTCTCTAGCTTGCTCTATGATTTATTTCTCCTAAGCATAGAGATCTTCTTACCATTGTTTAAAGGAATTCTTACTGAACTCGTGGCAGACTCAGCTGCCTGATCAGTGCTTCACAGAAGGGCGATCATCCAGTTTGGGTCAAAGACTCACTCTGGTACATTGACCACAGTAGTGACCCACCAGCTTATTCCTCTCTGGCTACAGTGCAAGGTGCTCTCTGTTGTCTGAGACATTTTTGGAGCAGTATTTGGTAGCAGGCAGTTCCCATCAGCTGCCTTGTAGCCTGAAGAATTGACTTCAGGTAGGGTTTAGAAAATTACTTTGAAATAACTTGAACTGCTCGTTCTTGGCTCATTCGTAGAACCTCTGAAATTACTGTTGACCGCAATGGTAGTTTGATTTTTAGATGCCAGAGAAAATAAACATAAAGATTTTTTTTTTAACACCTCCACAATACTCAAATAGCTGAAGGAAATTCAGAAAAGCTGCCCAAAAAAACTTTGATTTCAACCTAAACTTCTGCAAATCAGGCAGTGTGTGGAAACCACAAAACCACAAAGAAGTAAAGAACCTCTTTGTTGTATGTCAGGATCTGATTGCTTGCTGTGCGTTGACATGTATAGTACACAGTAGCTGGTAGGAAATGATGGTGTACAAAATAAAGCTATAAGAAGTCAAAACTTTTTATGGAGATTACTGCAGTATGTATATAAGTGTAAACCAGAAAGACTCATCTGATTTACTCCTGTAAATTCATTTAGAGAAAACTGAAACAGCAGACTTGGACTTCATTTGCCTGTGTTGCTTTGGCTACTTTGGTTTGTGCAAAAGGCTGCTGTCAAGCAGGCAGCCTGCTTCTAAGAAATGCAGAACTCTTTGCATTCATCTCCTAATGCAAATGTTGACTACTGCTTTGGGCTTGAAATGGATTATAATTTGATGCCAAAAGAAAGAGATGGGTGTCTATGAATGAAGAAAGAGGTAATAATAAAGAATTTGGTAATAATTGGAGCTGAGGAAGTACTTTGTTGTCTGCTTTCTGCCTTATTTTAACCAGTATCACCAGAATTCCTCTGAAACTGGTAGTGTGATGGGATGGATGTGGTCCATTCACTAATGTGGAGAAAGGAACAGTCTTCGATGGTTACCATCCTTCTGATAAAATTGAGTGCCCTGAAAAGACCCAGTAGCCATAGACTGGTGACAAACACCCTCTGTAGACTGGGCAGCATGCGGGACAAGGACCACGCAAGTCTCTCCTCTCTGTGTCATCAGTGTTCCTCACCTTCAAGTTAACCTCTGAGGATGCAGCCCCCTACCTTTCCCAACACTTGGGAAGGTTGTTGGACATCACCAGTCGCAGTGATGTATTTCTGTGATGAAGGATTTCTCTGTGGGTAGCTGATACCTGGACATAACTGAGAAGCTGTTGCTTGATAATGACTTTCAGTCCCAGCAATGACCAAACCTGGTGACACAGCTTTGAGACTCCCTATTCTATTACCAGGCCCCTCAGCCACCCTATTTCCCCAATGTACTTTCAGCATATTTAACGTGTTACAGCTGTGCTCACTGCTATACAATAGTTAAGAGGCCTGCCAGCATTTCCAGTATGAACTCGTATTTTAAGGATAATAACTCAGCTGTAAAAATGTGCTCGAGGCTGAAACTTTATAAGGAAGATTTCTGCCCAAGAGTGACTTTATCTGGACAAAAAACAAAAGGGAAAATATATCAATTTAGTCATTCTTAATCAGTAAAGATATATTAAAAAGAAAGTAAGTAATCCTAGCTGGATCACTTACTTTCTCTTCTTTTTAGCTTAATAATAGCCAGGATCTGCATCTTTTTTAACTTTTCATGTCTACTTCTTGGACTAGTTGAACCATTTTCGCACTGAGTATTTACTCACATGTGTTGCTTTTAAATTGCTTTTCCACAATATTTTCATTTGCTTTTAAAGACAATGAAGTGTGGAGCAAAGTAGACTCAAGTCAGCCATTTTCTCTTATTTATTTCAAACTGCTCAGCATGAATCAAGAGTTTAAATGTATCCTTTTCTTGATCAATTTGGACTGGTATGTGTAATTGAAACCACCTATTCTCTTTGGACTTGCAATGGTGATGACCCAAGATGTACTCTGCAGTCTGAACGCTCATGGACTTGGGAAAGTTTAGATGTAGATCCAAACTCATCCCAGAACCCTGATAATAGACCAGCTCCTGAGTCCCCTCTATGTCACACAGGATTTCAGACACTTTGAGGTCTTTGGTAGAAGGGACACTTACAAATGTTAAGTGTTTACTCTAATACACAGACTGGTTTCACTGGAAGTACCTTAAAGTAAATGAGAATTTAAAATATCCAATTTTTAGTTAAAAAATCTGTTTACCCTCTCTAGACTCCTTTTTTTCTGACTGGTGACACATAGCTGAGGGCTTGAATTTGACTTCATCTATATGGAGTTGTACCTTCACTGATTTCCATGCAGTTACCTTTGAAGGACATGCTCTGTGTTCTTGCTGCCATCAGCTTTTCTGGCCTCTTGAGGTCTCCTGCATCCGGGAGAGAACTTTTAGGTAGGGGTACTTTTGCAGCCACAGTTTGTCCAGATTGTGCCTATGTTATCAGTTGTTCAAAACAATGTAAAAACTGCAATGCTGTCATTGGAGCATCGTTCAAGGTGGAGTGGACTGTCCAGGTGCAGCAAAAGCCAGGTGTTGGTGGCAGTTTGCTTGTGCAGAGTCAAGTCCAAGAAGTGACTAGTCTGGAGTTTTTAGAGTCGGAAAAATCGTGCTTAAAATTTGTAAAGGCTCTCCCCTCTGTGTCATCAGTGCTCTTCACCTTCGAGCTAACCTTTGGGGATGCAGCCCCCTACCTTTCCCAACCCTTGGGAAGGCTGTTGGACGTCACCAATCGCAGTGATGGAAAGTCCCATGTTACTTTTAATGATGGAATACAAGGTAAGAAGGCACTATTGAAAATATGTGCCTCAGTCTTGGATTTGAGGTCGGACAAAAAGCGAAAAAAGACAAAGCTGGCACTGCCAGGTAGCCAGTTTTAACCAGTCAAAGGACAAATCCCAATGCAGAATGGAGTGGATTTCATCCATAGCTTCCCCTAAGGAGTTACAAGTCCAGAAAATGAAATGCAATTTAGGACCTGGGCCAGGACATGTAGGCTGTGAAAATTTTGGGGTTTTAACGAGAGGAAGGGCAGGCTGGAATAGTTTTCTTTCCATTACTGTGTGGGAAAGGGCTTTGTTTAACATTACAGGTTACAAATCTAACAGAACATGACAGAGAGACAGATTTCTGTATTTGCCCTCTCTAATGAGGGCACACTTTTAGTTTTAAAGATTGGTATGAACCACTGTGATCTAGAACTGAATTGATACATAACATGAACAGTGGCTTAGTACAGGATTTCTAGTCTATCATCTTCAAGTCTACAATCTATTATTGGACAGAAGTATATCTTTAGAAAAACCTCCTTACTCACCCAGGGTTTCATTTATAGCATCTTCTACTATCTGTCTGTCCTAATAGGTAGATTAAGAAGGATTCCTGTGAAGATTATGTGCATATTACTTGTCCTCGTCACCTTTCCAGAAATTTTAAATTTGAAAAATGGGATGAGGAGGGAAAGGACATAATTTTGAGACCCTCCATACCTTTAATCTTCCTTTGTGCAGGAGCTGCACAACAAGGAGTTGAGACATAGGCAGCAGATGGCAGTGCTCCATCGTGCATCCTCATGGAGGATGGACGCTGCGTTCGTAGCTGAGTTCAAGAGTGATACAATGACATTAACCTCAGCATTTTAAGGTGGCTTTCTACCCACCCCATGCAGCTGCATACTTGGATTACATGGTGGCCCTTACATCAGCATGTCTCTGAGAGTGCAGCCTAGATTTGGGCCTAGCCTATGAGTTAACTCTGATGTTGAAGAGTTGCCTTTGGCTTGACATTGGAAGGGCTGACATGAAGTCCAGGAGCAACTGTGTGAAGCTGCCTTATTGGTATTGTCCATCACTAATAACTTCTGGTTTACAAGAGCCTTTCTGATCTCAGAGTTGCAGGGAAATATCCTGATACTTACCCATTCCTTGACCATTGTTGCCATTGTCCTCTCAAGTATTTGGGATCTCACAAAGGAGCACTCTGGTCTCTGCTACCCTGGCACTTCAGTATGTCTGCTTGGAACTTCTCAGTGATACCACCTCACGTTTTTGAAAGCTGAAGGTATTTCAGATATTTCCATCTAAGTCTGGTTGTGTAATGTCTTTGTAGTGCTGTGGAGTTAACACCATGCACAGCCATACCATTTTCTTCATTGTGTAGGGTGTTGTTTTTGCCATCTTACCTTAATACATAGGGTTGTATTACCAGCCTGATTTTCTGTTTGGTTTGTTTTTTTCTCTTGTCGATAGCCAGTTCCTCATAATTTCTGATGTCTCCCAGTGTCATTGTTTGTCCTTCTAGTGAGTGAATCTTTTCCTCCAGCTCAGCTGCTAGATTACAGCTCACAGTGCAAGTCCCTCCAGGTTTTGGGCAGGAAATGAAATACAGCACATCTGTTACACATCACAGCTGCTGGCCTGTCACTGGCCATTGCAGTTTCGAGGCTAGAAGTGCACGTAGAAGAAATGTCACAGGCGTTTCCTCCCCAAACTCAGTTAAGCACTCTTTGTGCCTGGCAAATGACCTATGTACTGAATCAACAGAGAGATCAACAGCCCAGTGTGTCAGACACTTGGTCACGTCTGTTGTCCTGCCTATACGGAGCACACAGTAGGTGGGACTGCCTCACATTGCATGGAAAACCCGGGGAGAACCAAGGTCCCACCACATTAAACACATCTTACATGTTCTCATGCCACCAACCTTCTCTGTACCTCTACATAAAAGCACAAGCCTCTGGAGGCAAATCTTCCTGTTAAAACCTTCCCTTTTTTTGTCTTAGGACATGTTTGCCTGAGTGAAATAAATTAGTAAGCATTTTGAGCCAATAACAGAAATTTTTACTCATTGCTCATTAAATGTGGCTCATGAACAAGAAGTTTACAAACCAGTCACTGTTGCTTTTAATTACCTTTGCCATAATAAATCCTGCACTGACAGTTTTAAACATTAAAGAAAACCTATCCACATACTGAAAAAATGTTGCGGCCTGGTGGGTGTAATAGAATTGGCAATATAATTTATCTTCCCATGTGCAATTTTGTGCGTGTATATATGTATATGTAAAATCAAACTATTGAGGATACAAATATGGCATCCTTTTTGAAAGTTTCATTTGAACCCACTAAGGCAAGGAAGTGAAAATTTAGGCTAAAGATTGGTCCTGGCTTGTATTTTAATTGTACTGTTTGATAATATCCATTTATCAGCTTGTTAGAACTAGGATGTGCCATTAAGTCTATTTTCACACCTGGTTATAGGCAAGAAGGGAGGGAATAGAACAGAACTGTTTGAGGGGAAATATTAATTGGATTTACCTTTAGTAGATGAAAATCCATTCTGATGCTAAGAAAAACTAGTCCACAGAATTGAGACTTCTGAGAGCATGATTCCCATTTACTAGGATGGCACATCAGCTGCTGGGAGACAGTGGAGGAAGGATTTCATCCACATCAGAATATATATATATATATATAAGAATATAAACAGAATGGAATTGCTTATTTTGACATGGACTGAAATCTTTGGATATTTCTTTCGTGAAATCTGATACTGGGAAGGGCAGGAGAAGATTTGATCTGTGTATTACAGTGGTTATATCCCAGGCAAATCACCACCTTTGTGTTTCTTCTTTGTCTTCCGGGGATGCTAAACCTTATTTGAGAGTTGTGAGGATGCTTCTTTTAGTAGTGACTGTTCTTGAGAGAACAAAAGCACTGATACGTGCAGTGGCTACATAAAGCCGTCATACAGCCAAGTGCACTTATAAGCTGAAGAGTAGGGAAAAAAGCAAATGTGATTTCTCGTTCCCCTCTAGAATATGTCAGATGAGGGAGCAAGAGCTGCCTATGGCCTCTCTGCCTTCTCCAGTACTTGCTGGAATGACTACCCCACTGCGCCAGGTCATTCCCTAATTGCTGTGGAAGGCCCAAGCTAAACTACTCCCATTTATTCATGCATATAATACCAGTAATTTTATTTTATTCCTGGGGTAAGCTGAAGAAGGGTATGAAAACTTCATATTTTCAGTCTATAGAGAAGCACATGGGCTTGTGGTCCATCCTGCATGGGCAGACAGTAAGGGCAAAGGTACAGAACAGAGCTCACAAAATCTGCTTCAGAGTCCCTGTAAAAATTCAAGTGTATTTTTCCTTCATAAATATTCATAAATATTGTTATTTTCTTCAATGGCCTTTCTTTTGAGATCTATTTTGGGTGAAAAGTTTCAAATCACCATGCAAAAGTCACCTTAGGCACTGAGTGACACTGGCAACTTTTTGTTTGCAACAGAAATGCTATTTTCTTTTTTTTGTTAAGTCCTTTTAGATTAACAGACAGAGGTATGCTAAGAAATTTTCTGGTTTTTTCAACTCTGGTAGAAGCATAAACTACTAACAGTATGGTACTGCTTGATATAATACATTTTTTAACTGGTACAATATAGTTTCAGGTATTGCTTTATTTGTGGACACAGTTACTAATATAAAACTCTTCCTGTTGCATCACCTGTGTTTTCCTTATATCTTGATGTTCCCATTTCTATATCCTTTTAATCTGCATTTGTACATGTAGGCTAGTATCTGTACATTATCAAAAGCTGTATTTCAAACTAGGAGACAGGAAATACAAGGCAAGAAGGACAGTGGGAAAGAAACCATCAAAAAAACCTTGGCTATTATTGTAAGAAAGGTGAAGCGTACACAAGGGTCACCTTTGTTCTTTATTTACCACACTGTATTTGGATTCTTAATCCTTTAAAACCAGTTACTTCTGGGCAGTAACTCTCTTGGACCTATGACATATACTTTCAGCCGAGGAAAGAAGTTCACAAACACACAGCAAAAACATAAGAAAGGGAAAGCAAATATGTCCATTGCTCCAAGGAGATTCAGCTAAGTTATGAAGGTGCTCTCAGATAAGAATTTGAATTTATGCTCAAGATCCAAAATATTACCATTTGAACTTGTGGTTTAGTGCTCAGTACAGAAGCAGGGCTCAGCCTTGATGAAGGTCTGTATGAGGTTTGCCTATTCCAAAGTTAAAGTTGCTTTAATTAAGTGGAGGGTTTGGGCTTCTTGCTCACTTTACCGCATTTTTAGTATGCTTTGAAAATCAACAGTGTAATGAAATGAAAACAAATCCTAAGATTTGCAGAATATACATTTTTAGCTGATGTTTGCTGATCTTTTTCACCATACTCAAATCATGATTTAATCTCTGATAAACTGGCAAATGCCACGGCAATTGCTGCCTTTTCATTGAGAAAGGGAAAATAAGTTTCCCTTTGTTTTGGAATACCAACGAGTATTCCCAGCAGAGTCGATGACAGAGGACACAGAGGATTTCAAAGCTGCCTTTAATTTTCCTGCAACAGTCATAGGAGTTTGGCCACCTACCAATAAGTTTGGAGTAGTTCAGTGGGCTCGCAGTTCCAACAAGGGCACCTGCTTTTCTCTGCTGCCTGTAAGAGGCAGCCCAAGGAGATGGGACAAGTCAGACTAGACAGAACAGTAATTCGAAATATGGCCATCATTTGTTCAGTATGCAGAGAGAGTATATTTATCTGCAAAAAAGCACGCATGTTGATTTTTTTCATATTAATTCTTGATAGATGTGTCTGTCTGATAAGCACAAGGAAAGTCATAGTTTCACTTAGTTTAATAAAACCTCAAGAAACAACATGTTCTCGATAACATAAAGGCATTCACCCTGTAGTAGGGTAATAAATTTTCAAATTGAATGGCCTGGTGCTTATATGTCTGCACAAGATATCTGTAAACAAATTTGAAAAGTAAGTTTTCTGCTGTAATGTTTATTGGCTTTACATTGGCCAGTGTTTATGAAGCAGAATTTGTAACTATGGTTAACTTGTTAAAACTTCTTAAATAAAGGAAAAGTAAACTGTAAAATAAAAAGGTGCTTACTGTAGGCTTTAAAAATTATTTATTCAGCTGGTCTTTTCCCCTTAAGTCCAATATCAGTATTAGAACACTGAAATAAAATATAAGCCTTTAATGCAGTTCATTACTGTAGAAAGCTGTGGCTAATTAATCCATCCTCCCACTGGCCCCTAAATGCATCCCTCAACTAGTGAACTCTCCATTCCTAAAGCCTCCTAATAAACTTTTTATTTCTGATGTCACTTTCCCACCTTTCAATACACAAAAGGTGGCTTCTGTCTTTGCACCAACATAGACTTGTCCTGCTGATGCTTTTTGGTGTCGGCAAATACATAAAGATTTTTACCTAATATAATAAACTGGTTTTGGTGTCCTTCCTGTAATTTGGGTTTGTTGCCATAGAGGGGGTGTGCAGTGTTTATAGTTAATAAAGTCAGGCTTTTTTCTCTGTAAGTGATAGACTATATTCTGATATGTATACATTCATTTTTTTATAGGAAAGGTATGTTCATAAAACTTAAAGCATTCTAAAACAGCAAGGTCTATCAAATAAAGTAAAGGGGAAATCAAATCTGTGTGTCAGTTTATCTTAGGTTTATAAAAATGTTGCAAAAAATATGCATGTCTATGTCATTATTCCTTACCATTTGCCCTGTTAATTTCTTTTAAATCCACTATAGCATCGACACAACTGTATGACAAATCATGTGCCAAGAATATCTTGCCAAATTTAAAAGTCATTATAGTAACCAGTTTCTTGTGGGAATTACAAAAAAAAAAAAAGTAATCATACTGAGGCAACAGGAAAGATGTAAATTATTGACAGGCCAACTACTTTTTTTGGCAAAGACAGTGGCAAAACTTTCATCATAATTTCTTCTACAGGTTTTTTGTAATAAGGCTGGGCGTTAAGTAATGGTTTGCAATGCTAAGATGTCTTTCTATACATTTACAAACTCAGCAAAATCAGACATCCAAACAGATGAAGACAAAACAATATGTTTGATATAACCTTTGCCAGTAGCCAACTGGATGTTTATCAGCAATTACATATTACGGGCTGAAAAGAATAAAATTACTTTTAATATGATGGCAACATCTGATGCAAGACATTTTTGTCTTCTACAGCTAAATAAATTGAATATGAATGGACTTGACAGCATGTATTATGATACCCGTTATGGTCTGGAGACTGGGTGTTGCCCTAACAACCAGACAATATTTTCTTAATTAAGTATAATTTCTTTCCTACGTGATCACAAGAAGATTCTGAACTGGTGAATTAATGATCTGGGAAATGCATGTAATTCTCTGCTCTAGGTAACTGTCAGCTTAAAACACTTTAAGCTGTTTTAGGAAAGCTGCAAATACTTGATTTGTTTTCCCAGCTTCTTTTTCTAACGTATTAAATGCTGTATATTTAGGGTCAGGAATACATATATATATTCAATTTGAAAATAATATGTTTGCTGTCTCTCAGCAATTTTTTTGTCCTTGATATATTTTCTCTCCAGTCCATATTTTTTTAATAGTTTGTTTGCAATACCTGTCTTGCTTACTTATTTGCTGAAAGACATTTGCTCTCAGATTTTTCTACTATATGTCTAGTACTTGCGTTTATTACACTAAATCATAAGACTTCCTTCATCACTGCCTCTTCCTTCCTTCCAGGTTCCAGAATTTATACACAGTAGTAGTTATCAGTCTGTCACAGCAAGTTCCTCCAACCATACTTTTGCAATAAGGATCTTTGCACAGGATTGCATCCAGAGGGTTCTTGAATAGCTCCAGTGAGGGAAACTCCACAACCTCTCTGGCAACCTGTTCCAGTACAGGGTCACCAGCACAGCAAAGAAGTTCTTCCTCATGTTCAGGAAATTCCTGTGCATCAGTCTCTGCCTGTTCCCTCTTGCCTGATTGCTTGGCACCACTGAGAAGAGCCTGGTTCCATGCTCTTGATACCTTCCCTTCAGTTGCTTATATACATTGATGCCCTCTGATCATCTTCATGGCCCTCCTCTGGAACCCTTCAAACAGGTCCACATTCTCTGTATACGGGGGCCCCCATAGCTGGGCACATCTTGAAGTGGGATCTCATGAGTACGGATAAGATGGGGAGAATTGCCTTCCTTGACATCACAAGTGGGACCTCAACTTGTCTGTCATGGAAAGCCCTGAGGCAATTGTCTATCTTTTAGCCAAAGGAGAAAACTGCGTGTAGAGCAAGCTGAGAACTGTTTATCAGTTGACAAATTTAGTTTGAGCGCTTATGGTTTGATACAGTAAAAATGCTGATCACTCTGAGCATAGAGCTTACAATTTCCTATCATAACCAAAAAGTGCAGGTGAAGTACAAACCCTAGGACCTCATCTGGCTGCATGGTATCCCAGGCCACTTATTTCAAAAACAAAATATGGACATTATTTTCCTTGTACATGGTTGTTCTCTAGACTCTTGCACTGAATCTGCTATGCTGGAACTCCTGGATGGGCTGAATGGATGTGTGCCTCACAGATTTGCTTTTAGACTCTTTCACCCAAAGAGAAGACTTCACTGTGGTAGTCCATTAAATGAGTTAATCAGTAGGTTAATCTATGTAAACCAGTGCAAATTAATATAGCCAAGAAAGTGGCAAAAGTGGCAAGTGTTGTAGGTTTCATACATGCACACTGATCGGCTTGTTTTCTAAGCATTTATTTGGAATTGTGACAGATACTCCACGAGGCTAGCTTCTGTAATTTGTCAGGTTTCTCTAGAGACTCTTGTCAATGCAAGAAATGTAATCCACTCTGTGACATAAAACAAGTGTGTATGTATTTCATATGCTGAGAGTATTACAAAAAGGACTGACCAAAATGAGCCTACCTCCTTCTTACCCCACTGCATGCAAGGAATGAGTTTGCAGGGACTGCAGACTCGATACTTCTCAGATAGGATGTGCATAGAAAAAATATTGCTGGAAGGCGAGGCAGAATTGAATTGGTATTTCCCCAGAATCTTTAATTTTTATTTATTTTTAATTGCAGCTGAAAGTTTGAAATCTTTAGCTTCTAATCAGATCCTTGGCAATAATAGCTCTATGTAAATGTGAGACAGACACATAAGAACAGGTGTGCTGTGGGTTTTGAAACAAGTTTGTTTTACAGGTTGGTTAAACAAGTTTGTTTATAGGTGGGTTTTTCCAGTATTCTCAAAGGGGAAAAAAAGCCAATTTTTTTGTACAAATACATTCTTCGGCATTTTTCACGCTTTGTGCCAGATGTAACTATGATGTGTGCACGCAAACATGCATACAAAGTAAAGTTATTATTTCATATGAAGAAATAGCTGGAAGTACCTTCTTATTTCACTATCTGCAAGAAAAGGAGCAGACCACTCTTTCTGACTGACTTTCTTTAACCAACACAGGAAATAGCATTTTACAACGTAGAACTGAAGAGAATCAACACTTCACTAAGGCAGGCTGTTGCCAACATGGAACCTTGGGGAGTGGGAGAGCAAAAACCAAGGAATATGAATGGCAAAGAAGCTCTCTCTCCAGAGCTCCTCTGGAATGTCTTTTGTTTCATTTTATGGTCAAAGTCTTGTTCTTGCTTTAGTACATATGCTCTTTGTTATTAATGTCTTTGTTTTTCATGCAGAGAAGAACAATGCTTTTAAACACTCTGTATGTGTTTTAAATGGATGTCACTACCAAACTCACTGTCAATAGCTAGTTTTACTTAATCAGCTATAAAATATCATGAGTAAGGGTTCTTAATGGAAACTGGAAAAATCCAAGATAATTACCATAATAGGCTGAAGATCTCTGAGACTGAAGGTTTTAGAAGTCAGAGGAAATTGGGGACATATGCGTTCTGTCTGTAAGATTGTTCTATATCGGATATGGAAAAATGGAAATGACAGGTATTTTGCAATGTACAGTAGCATTCATCATAGAAAGAACATATGCATTTGTGTGTCAGAAGCAATGAAGTAAAAAATGACACTTAATTGGAGCTGACATAAAATGGCCTCATTAGCAGTACAAATATTATGTGTGTGTAGCTTGGTTGTCAATAGGAACAAAACATATTTCCTCTGACAGATATATTAGTCTCTTTTAAGATTCACGTCAAGTTTTCAGTCAGGTTCACTCATTTAGAGAATGCTTTTTTTTTTTTTTTTTTTAAATAAGAGAGAGGTTGGACTGTAAATAATGTGTGTTTCTAGGGTGCTGTGATAACACCAACAATGGACCACACTATGTCAATGCAGCCAGCAAGCATGATGGGCCCTCTGACCCAGCAGATGAACCACCTTTCCTTGGGCACAACAGGAACGGTAAGATCACTATTTGTTTCTCTATTGCAAAGCATCTCTTGCTTACTGAGTTTCTTAAGGTAATTTATTAGTCTTTTGAGTGCCTTTCAGTGCTTCACCATCATGCAGTCAGCATTAGTTATTACAGAACAGAAATTACAAAGTAGTATGAGTAGTAAAATGGTAGGTCAACAAAACCTGTTCTATATTTAAGAGGAATTATCTGTACTAGTTCTCATGTAATTGTGGAAGTACTGCTCTATCAACTTGTTTTTTAATAGGAAGTTATTTCCTTGTCAGTCTAGGAAGTTTCATACCACTGGGAACAGGAGTTCTGGCTTTGTGGTAGGATCCACCACTCACTTCAAAGCATAGCAGCCAGCCATATGTATTTTGTTCCAGGCTTAGAAATGTGATTTTTGGTCGAGGTCAGCTCTGTTTCCAATATATCATATTTAAACATGCGTATTTCAACAATTATTTTCTTTTTAAGCTGTGTAGGTCATACTCAGTTAACTCCCCCAGTGTCAGAGAAAGGCAAACACCCCTCTTAATTAATATCATTGAAGCTCTTTGAAGAGTTCCTGAAATACAGCATCTACAGACATATACAACCAAATATGGTGTTTTGATATGTGAATGTGTGCACGCTGCACGTAATGTAAATTTTTGCAAAAATACAGGCATACGTATTACACTTCTACATCTTTAGCACACATGCTCTTTATGTAATAATTACATGAAACATGTCTTTACATAACATGCTCTGTTATGCACTTACCCTTTCTTTCACCACTGTTCTACTTGATACTAATCTATAGGGACACAGTTTTCCTATTACTGTAGTAAATATCACCGTATCCCACAGCTGTAGGGAGGAGGGGAAAAGATCCAGCAGGCAGGAATTGTGAAGCAAGATTGATTTATTTAATTATTTTACAAACTCTTTTACAGACTTTTTTCTTCATAGTCTAATTGGACAAAGGATCAGCCACTTCTTGGGGGTGATTGGCTAAAATCCTAAAACATCCATTGTCAAAATATTTTTCTACTGTTCTATAAACAAAATTCTCCAAGGTCGCAGGTGTTCGTGGTTTACGGAACTTCTGCTAATCTCTTCATGAGAGAGAAAAGTATCCCACGGTTTAGAAGTAGCAGGAAAATTCCTTGCTAACAGCATTTTTGTATCCACATTTTCCAACTTTTTTTTAATTGAATAAGGTACTTAATAAAGTTACATCTGTACAAAGTTATTTAACCCACTGTGTTGGGTCTCCTCCTGGTCCTCTTCTCTTCACCTCCTTCTTCCTTATCTGTTGAATTTAATTCTAACTCCAGTGTCTCTTCCCACTTCTTTAAAAAAACTGTAAAGATCTAAGGCTTCTGTATTTTTTTCCCATAAAACTTAAACATGATGGTTTATTGTTTATTCCTGATATTTTAAATGTTGCACTCAACAATCCAAAGAAGTAGGAATCACATCGCAAACTTAATCTCAGCATTTTTCCCATCATGAAATTGAAGGAATTACTTGGACTAGTGAGAATTTCTGCAGGTGTAGTTACTGTGATTCCATAGCGTGTTTAAAAGTTAAGGCAAAGAAATGGAAAATGAATTCTGGTTGTGCTGTTGGCCAGCTCCTATGAATTTTTTCTTCTGCCTGTCACTTTCAATTCCATAACTCTTAACAGACATTGTCTTCTGCCCTCATTGTCTCGCAATCTTAATGCAAACTAGAAAATTCCCAGTTAATGTTCTCTTCTTACTTGAGACAACTCTTACAGTGCTTACAGTAACAAATCCATCTGGGGAGTCAGGCAAAGGACTCTGAGAGGCAATGGGTCATCTAGTGTGTGACAACAAGATCCTGAACTCATGTTACTGCAACCAAATCTTTCCTTTCTCTTCCTAGCTCTTTACACAGTTTTATCTTTCAAGGTCACAGCATTCCCCATGATAATTTCTTGAAATACATTCAGAGGTATACCATACAGTATTATGTTTACTTTCTGTAAAACTCCTAACTCATTCACAGAAAACTTAAAGAGCAGGAAAGAGTAAATGATTGATGAGTGCTACAATATCCATAGGCTTTTCAAACATCTCAAATGACACCCTATTTTATCATATACAGGATTTCTCTTTGATAAAAACAGCATCAGCACCATATCCAGTTAAAGTACTCATGCAAGCAGGATAATAATGGATGTCATAGAGAATTCCTCCTATTGGGAATTCCTCCTATCAGAATTCAGGATTTGGGCTGCCAGTAGCAGTTTTCTTGGATGTATCCATCCAAATGTGAAATTCATTCTTCAGCATGTATTCTGTTACAGAAAATAAAAACGTGGGGAACACAAGCTATTTAGAGACATGATTTATTTAGAGATATTTTTACTTCATTTATTTGGAGTTCTGAGTTTTGGTCCAGAGAAAGGAGCATTGAGAGCATAAAGCATGAGGAATTGTGCCAAGTCTAAGCCATGCTACTGTGAGTACCTCAGCAGGACTAGGTTTTATGGGAGGTAAAAGATATAAATGATACATTTCTGTTACGAATATGTTTTTCAGTTTTATCCTTAAAACTGTGCAACAGAGTGCCATAAAGAGCCACCAGCTACCTTTCAAGAAACCAGCCAGATTTTTTTAGGCAAACGAGACAAAAAGTCACAATTCTACTCACTGTTGGCAGTAACTCTGTCCCAATTTAATTTAAAAGCTTGCAGTATGCGAAGCAGTTTTTATTGGAAGGCTTTCATATGTTCACTTCCTTAGACAAAGCATTTTGCTAATTAACATAACATATTTTTCAGCCGAAACAGATCCCTGTGGTCACTTAAGTGAGAGTTGACTTCAAAACCACTTCACCACTTGCCTGATTCAGGATGAACACTGGGTTTCTAAAACATTGCTTCCACAGAAAATCTATTCTCTAGTGAGTGAGCTAGAGAAATAGCATAAGGGCCTATGCAGCTTCGTATCTTGTGGGAATTACTCTGCCTTTTGATGCTCCTTAAAAGATTAAAATACTCTGTCCAGGCTGGAGCCATTCCATAACCCTTTACAGAGGAGCACTCTTTAGCTCTTTGGTGAGGCGAGTGACCTGAGTAACAGCAACCTCTGCCATTTCCTGCCTTGACTCCAAAAACTGGATTTGAGTTTTGATCTCTCAGCCCTGAAGCACATATTAAAACCTTTGGGAATCCAGGGGCAGCTCCCTCCATCCACTTGATTATTTGGTCACCAGCCCAGGGCGGGCTTAATGCTGGCAGGGCTGTTCACTTCCAGCTGGGAGCATCCAATTCAGCAGTCAAAACAAAGTAGTTTTCCTACAGACTCACTCATAGTCAGCTGCATACCCACTGCCCTAGGTAAAGCCTTCCCCTCAAAACACAAATAATTTTGTTTAGGAAACCATTTGCCATTAATAGGGACAAGAAGATTTCTCTCTATCCAAACTTCCAAAGAATGCATGTTTAATTTAATTTTATTATATTTTTAACATTCTTATATTTTATCTATTATTGAATTGTCTGCATAAAATTAGACATCTCTGCTATACCAAGCACTCCCTAATCAGGAGGATGCACTAAGGCTATCAATATGCCAGGCCAAGGGAAAAGCTGCAAATCCATCTTTGCTTGATTCCAATGCCAAAGGATGGTATAGGGCACTGGAGGGAGAGAGGAGGTTGCCTGCCATTTATGGCAACTTGACCCCATATTCCTGTGTTGTGAGAGAAATTGGCACAGCATTTGAATGTCCCAGTTACTGTGCTTTGTGCTTCATCCACCAAGAACATAATTCTTTTTTGCCTTTATGAAAATCAAATTGATTTCCGCTGGTGAAAATACAGTTTTTGTTGCTGATGAATTAAGAGGCACATGTGCTGCTCTGATCCAGTCTGCTTGAAATCTAGAGTTAAGCAGACAATCTGCCAGAGGGGTGATTTCTGCCATATTTATATGTATTTTTCATACACACCTCTTCACTCAAAAAGAGCAAAAAGCATTTACATGGCTGTACTAGCTGTGGGCAAATACATAAAGAAAACCTAAGTTTAAATTATGTCAAGATTACAGCAAGAAAGCAATAGCTTTGAATATTCTGATTAAGGCTGACAACTCAGTCTCAGCTCCTACAACTGTATTAAAATGAAATTTTAATGCCAGAAGGCATAATGCGAAGATAGACAAGGGGTTTAAAGCTCGAATTTTTTTTACTAGTTTATTATTATTTATTATAGTAAGTCTTGTTTTTCCTATGTAATATTCATCTACAATTAGGTCTGCTATTAAAAAGGTATTGTAGAGGGAGAATAGAGTGTGTGAGTCTGTAAGGGTAGCGCTGAAAGAGGAGCATTAGTATGTGTTTAATAATGTAGGGAGGCTGGAATTGTTCCATCATCAGCCTGTCATTCAAAATGTTTCTGATACAGCCATTGATCTGACATCTCTTTTGTGGTTTAATAACGTTGTGATTGATGCCTGAGTGGATATAATACAAAAACTTTTAGAAATGCAAAAACTGAGCAGTTTGATCACTGCTTTCAGTCATTGTTGCTTGGCACTTCCATGTTTGGCCATCAGCAGCAATAATCTGCCTCTTCAGTGGGAAGAAGATTTGCTTTATTCTTTTTCTTCTGCTTCTCATTCCTGAAGGAAGTGTGCTGTTCTGCACTTTCTTGGTCAGGGTTTCCCTCCCCTCCCTGCTGTTAGCATCCATTTCAGGTACTGCTTGGGTTCCAGTTACATTCAATAGTTTGAGGCACCCTTTATTAGTCCTCATAGGCAGAGGAATAATTCCAGCTTTTTCTCCCTCTCCTTTGGAGCTGCCTTACTGTAGCCTTGTTTCAACTTAAACCTTTGAGGCCCACACCACTGGGAGAGTGAGTAGAAGCCAGGTTTTTTTGCTAAAACTGGTAGTTCAACTGGGCTGCTTAATTGTACTTCACACTTGCAGTTCACTCTGCTTTCAGTTTCTAATTTAGAAACATGATAGGCAACTTACAAAATAAACCCTCCGTTGCACTTTTTAAACAACAAAACAAAATCAAATTTGTTTAATTGTTCCAGTTACTCTGTATTAAAAATGCAGTCAGGTGAAAGAATTGTGCTGACATAATGTGGGATCCTGTTGTAACTGCAAACTACCCTAACTCAGCTTTCCTGGTTTATAGTATCACCGAAATTTCTCGGTGGAATAGCAGGCTTGTTATGCAGGTACATCAGTCTTATCTTTCACTTTGTTGGTTCTTTTTGTTGCCAGCAAGGCTTGATGATATCTCCAGAACCCTTCAATGGAACAACAAGCTTGTTATAGGTTTTTTATCTTTTATTTCCTTTGGATACTCCATGGTCACCGGTGGTTTAAAATGTCACCTGAAGGCCTCAGCAGAATAACTGCTTTGTTAGATAGGGTTGGTTTTTTTCCTGTTTAATCTTCCATTCTATTTGCAGATACTGCAGCTACATGGAGCTGAAACATCATCACATTCCCCTCATGTTCAGATTCTTGTTCAAAAAGAAGTCTCTGTTATTCTAATTGTATGTCACAAGGTCCTTGGAGAGCTACAGGAGCAAAGTTTCTTTGCAGTCTCGTGCCTTTCACGTTATCAGGTGTTAATCTTGGAGCTCTTTTATTTTATTTACTGACTGACAGTTTCAGTTACTGCTTGTGTGGAAAATATAGGACTGAACCCATTGCAAATAAAATAGCCTAGTTCAGGCTGAAACTAAGATCTTCCTTATCCTTTTACTCAACCAAAGTCCAGGGCAAATGTGAGTGATTAACAACATGGATCTGTCTGGGGCAAGGGATCCATTTAAGAAGAAATTATTATGGTTGGAAAGGAGATCAGCATAAATTCTCACAAGATTGATAAAAACCAAATAACTCCTCCTGCACCTTCCTTCCCAAAGAGTCCCTTGAAAGGCAGTTCCAATTTACCTCACATGTAATTTGAGATAAAAAGGGGCACTCAGTGGAACTGAAAAGCACCAGATTCAAGGCAGTCAACAGGGAACAAAGAACTTTTATCATGAAGGATTAAAGCAATTTGCAGAGTTCACTGCCACTAAATATTATTGAGACAAATAGGTTAGCAATCTTAAAAAATAGATTCAGCATTTCTATGAGTAAACATTTGTGGATGCATTTTTTGTGGAAAAATTTTTAAATTGACAGCATAGGCCAAACACCTGCTCAGGTGAGCAAGGAAAGATGTGATCTTTTCCCTTTCTGGACGATCTTGAAATGCCACAGACTTGTGTAAGAATTGGGCCGATCAGCTCTTGTGTAGAGGAGACTCTTTCTACTCATCTGTTTCAACATGGGTTCCACAGTCTATGTCTGACCGTAGCTGTGGTTAGATGGTATTTTTGAATGAATAGAGTTTATAAAAACATATTTCTGTAGTGTTCCCCCTTCTCTTCTGAGCTCAGCTTTACTTTCCTACCATTTTTTGGTAGTGGCTTACTGTTTGCCCTTACGTGCAAGTGTGCCAACCTTCAAAGCCACTGCCTGTCATAGGCAGGAAAGGAAAATGTAAAAGGAGGATAAACACAGATGGAGGGAATTCCATTTTTGGTCCAAGCAGCACTTCAGCTGAGCCCAGCAGGTTAGTAGCTTTTATTCTGTGTTAAATTTTACCTTCACATGACACTTCCACAAATGAACAAAGAGCTTTTGTTGAGGACTCCCTGCCTCTTTTTGAGGTATCAGCTACTGACTCAAAGTGACATTAGCCCAGATTCCCTTTCAGAGCAGGAGTCAGCTCCCTGATTGTGGTGATAAAAATACACATCAACACAAAGCAACAGTGATGGATCAGCAAAGCAAAAAGTATCAGCCAGAAATGTCCTAACTAATATAACTTCATTTTCATCATCAAACTAACCTCATAATATAATTAATTTGCAGAAGACTTCACATAACTGTGAAGTAGAACATTTAGAGGTTTGTTTATCATATATTTTCTTAAACATGACTGCTGCAGTTCTATTTTGTGATTTCTAGAAGTGCCACCTGGTGAATGGGAGTGCAGTTCAAAGACATGTAAGATAAACTTCTTTATTTTGTAGCAATGGATAGAAACTGAAAGCCATAAAACTGGTAGTATCTGGCATAAAGTTAGTGGTCTGCAGAGTATCCTGCCACAAAAGGCTCCCCTGTAGTCATACTCCCTGAAATTTTTGTTGATATCTCTGCTACAGATAAATCAAGATTGCAAACTCATTTTGCTAACTAGTAGTAGGTCATTTATCTAAAAAATTTGAATTTTAAGAGGAAAAATATAATGTTCACACATTTTCTTATGAAATTGTGCTGATGCTATAAATGACAGGGCAAGTTTGGGGGAGAGAAAGAATCTATTTAGCAGAGAGGGAAGTAGAAGAGAGGAACAAATAATAAGTTTAAAAACCCCCTGAACATAATTCCAGGTTTGAAACATCCTGCCACACCTACAACTGACAAACTCAATAAAAGGTGGAAAACAGAAGTACTCTAAATGTCAGGTCTGTCATCTGTATTTTTTTGATGTGTTTCTCTTTTGTAAATGTGTTTTCCATTTTTCAATCAAGAACTCTTTGCCTTATTAGAACAAAACTTGTTTTTATTGTCCTGCCTGTGTTTAGAGAAGGCTCAGGTAATTCTGACAGGAATTATGAATATGGCTTTCCAGAGAAGTAATAAATCCAAGTATAAGTACTGAAGACAAACTCTGTGGGGTCTCCGTAATGCAAGGCAAGTTTGAGGATCTTAGAGAGGTGAAGGGTGTTTTTCAAAACTGTGACCATGTGAAAAGCAAGAAGTGGCTCCCAGAGGTGCTGCTTCCACAGCTTTTCTTCCCAAGAGCTGGGAAACAGATCTGTGGTCATTTCTCTTCATGTACAAGTGTACACAAACACAGCAAGAAGTCTTGAAATGCTTGAGGAGGCTGTATCCTCAGTGGAAAAGAACAACATGATAAATTATATGGGAAACCAACTAGTTTTATCATAAGTAATGTTGCAGTCCTTCACACAATATCATTTCGGTCTAATGTGAAGCACTTGAATTGTATCAACTTCAGACACAGATGTAAACTTTAGCTGAAAGAAAAGGCCACAGAGGTGAAAGACAACAGTGGTTTGCAACACAACGTAGGTGCATGAAGGGTACCCATGGAAATTTTAGTGGTGCTAACAATAAGGATATGAAAGTAGAATAGGGAAAGTATAACTTTAATATGTTGCAGAAATTGGTAATATGTTAAGAGCTAGACTAGTGTTAGAAATGAAGCATAGAAAGTTCATCTAGCACTCAACTGGGCTGAACACCTTTAAAATCCACAGGAAGGACTTTCAGATGTCGACACAAATCCAGAGCAGTGGCTAATAGCCTTTTTTCATCTCCAACCTCTGTTTTTCATCACAAAGAAGCATTGTTATTTCAGTTCAGGACAAGTAATATTCATTTAAGTAGTGAGACTTCAATATATTATGAAAAATTTGAAAATGTTTACTGAGCGTGATGTACCAAGACTCAGAAAAGAGCTGTGCATCAAAATGACATTTTATTTGTAATGTCTGAGGTTTACACAGTCAAAGAGTAAACATATGTTGCAACTGAGCATTCACAGTATCCTCTTACTAAAAAAAATTTGGGCCCAAGAGGTAAGGTTGACTCATTTCAATGTGTTGTGTGATTAGTAAGTATACCGCTCACTTTGGTTTTTTTTTCCTTTCCATTGGGATGGGTACATTTTGTTAAGCAAAATGTTCCTGCTCTGAGCAGCAACCTTTGAATTACATTTTCCATGTTCTTTCATAAGGCAAATTTTTTAATTCCAGAGGCACTGGGACTTCACAGAAACACTAGATTGCAGACGTTGCAGTGTTTTGGAAGGTGACCTGTTGCCACATTACTGGAAACACATACAATGGAGTTGAAAGTGAATTTAATCTAAAAGATGTTCAGTATTTTACATATTTTAATCACAGTGGAAGAGATAACATAACCTGTGTGTTGGACAAAGGCCTGGACCTACACCTGCTCGCAGAAATAATATTCTGTTGAATTTCACTGCCTTTTCCCATATCGTATCCCACTGAATTTCAGCTCACAGTATGTTTCACAGTTAATCCACATGGTTTATCAGATGGTTGGCAAACTGGTACCCCAAAGGTTTAAACTTCCTGTAAGACAAATTACCAGTGCTTTTGAGGTATCTTTCTTGGTTTTTTCTGGAAAGAGCAGCCTGTTCAGAGTTCACTCATTTGTGAAGCAAGATTAAAGGAAGGAGCTAAAGGTGCAGTCTTCATACATTGTGTAAGACACTGGGATCCTGGATATACAGTGATTTCAGCCTGAAGTTCTCAGAAAAGGATAAGCTTTGTTCAAATGATTTACAATTCTATAGGGAGCTGCTGATGGCAATAACCTCTTGCCCTCGATGGTATTTTATATTCTGTGAGTTATGGGTGATTCTGTGTCAGAGCTACGAGGCTGTAGAATCCTCTTGCTCCTAAAAGACTCAATTTGGGAGGAGAGTTCTGCTATACCTAATATTTACTATGAAACATCTCAGTCAGCAATTTTCATTGAGCTGTAGCAAGGGGTTTGAGAGCAGCTGCTTTGAGTGAATTTGGGAGTTTGCTGAATTGAATTGTTTTTCTACCAAGGTGATGAACTCTTGAACACAGCAGATTTCTACTGTGTGGCAGAGGTAAGCCACACCTCATTGGGATGGGTCCAGGGAGCACTCATATCCCAGAGGCACATCTTTTTCTGGTCCTGTGAAGGACTGCTCTATCCTTCATGATATTTTATGGCTTTTGAATGTGATAGACACACATGTATGCTTCTAATTTTACCTTTTTCATTTTAGTGATTGCAATACAGCAACAGACACTTTGTTAAGACTTTAGTATCTAAATGTCCAAATTATTGTGTGTTTGCTAACCTCAACTCCCTGTTTTCCTTTGCTGTGTTTCCCTTGGGGGTTTCTCCTAAATCAGTATAATATTTATATAACACAAACTGATTTCACTGATGCAAGAACTTTGTGCAGTTTGTATTTTCTGGCTTGTGAACCACAGCAGTGTGCAGGGTTTGCAGTATGGACCAAAGGTGCTGTGATTTCCAAAGTGATTTTTTTTTTTCAACCACTCAGGCACCTGACCACTCCCTTCCTCCTCTTTACTACAATTTTGCTCTGCTGCCAGCCCTTTCCACCTAAAACACCTGCACTTGACTAAAAAATTTGTTGTATTTTTCTTTTTTCAACTGCCACTTCTGACAGTGAAAATCAGAGTGACATGAATACAGTAACAAGGGGAAGTGAAAATTGGGCTATGATGGTATTCCCACAGATAACCTTGCCTAGTTTATCCACAGAATCCAAATTGGTGCTCAGAATTTTAGTGTTCAAAGATAGTTTTTTAACAAAAGCTATTTTGCTGCCTTTCTTTTAACATGCAAATGCTCCTAACTAGCTTTAGTAGAACTGATTTCCTGTGAAGACAATGGACTTAGAATCTTTAGTTTTCTGGGAAAAAATGGCTGTTCCAACAAAATGGTCATAATTTGATTAATAGGTATTATTTTCCTATACACATTCTAGAAGATTATTGTATTACAAAAAGTTTATCCATAACTAAAAAATGCAGGTAGCAACAACTTCAGATTTTCTTGTTGTGTTATGGGACATAGGGAAATAGTAGCAAAAAATTCCAGGCAGTATGTGGCCATTGGTTGAAGAAGGAGGTTTCCTTAATTTATTTGTATCTGAATGATAGATATTGAGAGCAGAAGATCACTGACCTTTCTGAAATGTTTATCCTTTGTTTAAAACTGAATGTAACAGAATTGGAAATCAGAAAATGATTGATGGAAAAATTTGAAGTAATTAATCTGCAACAGAAGGCAAAGAAAAGAATAATGCATTTCAAGGCTTATAAATCCACTTTTCTCTTCCATTAATTTTCATACGAATGTCATGAGCACTGTTATATTTTCTTATGTTTCAAAACAGAAAAATATGGCTTAAGCACCATGGCATCATCTTGAGCTTATTTTTAATATTAGGATTCTGACTTTATTGCATACACTATTGGACATGTGTTCCAAGGAATGTTAATATATATGATTGCAATTACAAATCTGGCACAGAAGTGTAAAGTATTAGTGTCTCTGGTCTGTAATTGTTCTACAGGGATCCTTGCAGGTGGAGCTGATCCTATTGTAAACTAAGAAATTCCAGTACTTACTGATAGTTTGAAGCGCTTATTTTTTGGCAGTTCAGTTAGTTCAGTTTATGAAGCTGTGGAGTTTCTATGGAAGTATTTTAACTCCATCTGCACATGTCCTGCAGATTTCTGCCAAACGTTTCTTCTTTTTCTTTTTCTTTTTTTTTTTTTTTTCCCTAAGGTACAAATTATACAGGAGGGAATCTATAGCATTTGCTGTTCCTCCCAAACACAATAGGGCTCCAGTCTTTTCAGAGACATCCTGAGGCAGAGAACAACTGACAGCTAGCAACAGCAGCACCTATATTGCATTTTATATTCTCAAGGTGTTTTAAAAATGTTAATTAAACCTTATAGCATCACTTAAATAATCAGACTAATGCACGGTCTTCAACTCCCTTTGAGGTAAATGACCTCTATACAGTGTAGTCTTTCTTACAGTATGGACAGCAGCTCCTGTTCCAAACCCAGAGATGCTCAGCTGTACATTTAAGGCAAAGCCCAGAGTCTCAGTGTGATTGACTGCCATATGCTGTTCTGGTCAAGGCAGCTGAACTAATTGGCACATTCTTCTCAGTAAGAAAAGAGAATGTTTTACCAGTTCTAGTTAGATTTGGCTTTACTACCAAGCAGTGAAACTTAATTGCTTCTTGCTAAATCATCTGTTATAATCTGTCCTCTATAGTAATAATAATGAAAAATATTTTAAAATAAAATTTTGAAGTTAACTCAGTGTTCTAAGTTCCTGTACCAAATTATATCATGAATGTCAAATATCTTTTGGCATTTATATTTCCCTGAGTTCACTAACAGTATGGACAGCTGTGTCTTGGTGGTTGTACTTAATGTTTTTAGTCTTGCTCTGTTTTCATCTTCATGCTCCATGTAGTGTTTCTCATGATCTTCACAACAAGCAAAAAGTTCCAGTCCTGAGGCAAGGATGACAGTTAAGCAGATGCTGTTTCAGTTCACAATTACCATTTCTTCAAGGCTGTTAGGGGATATTACAGCTGGGCAGGCTGGCAAGCCATCCCCCACACACACACTCCCATCCTAAGATTAAATTTGTTGTCCCTGACATCAGCCACTAAGTGACAGGCATCTGCAAATGCCCATATTCAGCTTCAGGAATACCCAGTTTTATACTTTCTAAGTGTTAATTCTGCTAATTTCTATTTCTATTTAGTGTGGCCTGTGAGTTCAGTAATAACACTTCTATGTCAGCAGTGATCCTTCATTGTAAGGTAAATCATGCAAAGTCCTATGGCTTTAAAGTGTTGAATTAAATTTATTTGACAGAAGAATGGCCACTTTGTCGTCTCTGTCATATTTCTGGACAAGGAAATCTGTGGTGCAGTTAGGACTTCATCCACTGCAAATATTTGCACAGCACTTAATCTTTTGGTTTTTATATATATTGTGTATGAAAGGAAAGGAGAAAGGGAACATTATGCTGATCAGTGAGCACCAGTGCAAAATGAAGATGTCTGAGCTTTCCAGTCAGTCCATGTGCCAGAGCCAGAAGTGCATCAAAGAACCCGAATGGACAACCTAGCCTAGAAATAGATACTCTGCAAGATCCTCATGAGAAGAAAAATTGCCTGAGTAGGCTGTGGCATTTAGAAGAGGCCAGGATTGCTTGCCTGTACAGGTTGGGGTGCATTTGTGCAGTGTTTGTTCCTTTCCACATGACTGGAGCAGAGGGATCAGAAGAGTTCACTGAGAACTCCTGTTAGGGCCTGTGTGGAATATTTTAAATATATGTCTTTAAGGAAAGCTGAAGATGATTTACGTTCAGTTTGATGGCTGTGGATGGGCTTTCTCAGCTGTGGTTCCTATTTTTTTCCAGCACTGTATGTTGCATCGATGCCTGGTCCCCAGTAACATTTAAGAGAAATATATCTCGTAGTTTTGCCTCCTGATCTCATGATGAAGGGAAGGGTTGAAGATGTTCTTTTAAAGCACATGGGGGAAGGTGTTACAGCCTTTCTTCCTATTCCCAAGTGGATGTATCTGAAGCATTCCCATGTATCTACAAAGAATCACTGGTGTCCTATAGAGGAAAGCTAGATGCCCTAACACAGATTTGGGAGAGTGCAGGAGACTGTCTCTCCTGCCGACCTTATCAGTTGTTACTGTTTTGCTGTCATTGACAGTAATGTTTCATTAATCAGCAATTCCATTTGAGAGGATATAGTGTGGTAGATTTTTTTGTCAGTTTTAATGTTCATGAGTGATTTATAATATTCTGTGAAATTAATGTATTACTTAAAGTATGCCTACAGAGCTGACTATGCAGTGTGACACAATCAAAGGATCTTGTTCTCTCTTAGAACACCCATCTCCACGCTCTATCCATTTTATTTGCCATTTGGAGTATCTATCTTGTACCATTTTCAAACTGTTACTATGCAGCCACTGAAAAAGAGATGAAAAATTGTCTCTAGACTTTGTATTTCATTCAGGTATAAATCTGAAAAAGTTCTAGACCATCAGGATTAAAGATGTAGGAATTGCATATTGAAATATCTTAGAGAATATTCCAGACTATCCTGTAAATTGAACAATGCATCTCCCAGTACATTTTTTTGTTTCCTCTCCTTTACAACAAGTAACTCACTGGTCTACAGCATTTCCTTTCTCTCACTTGAAATGGTTTTTAAATGTGCACTGCTGCAAAACCTTCCTTAAAGCCAGTCATGACTGGGAATTTTCTCTTTTCTCTTTTCCCTTTGCCCATCCTTATCTTTCTTTATCTTGAATTTGCCTTTGGGACCAGACTTACCCACTTTTCTGAGCTGGATGCAAAGTTTCTCAACCCCTCACTTCCTAGGTCTGCTCCCACCCCAGGGAAGCACAGCCTCGTAGTGCTGCTGAGTGACACGATAATACATTGCCTGGATGAGAGCTGACAGTCCTCTGAGAAATATGACAGTACCTCTGCCCTTGATCAGGCTTCCCATTTGAAAGTTTTCATTTTGGTAATTACATCCTTCCCAGATAGTAGCCCTAGTCATTGATCATACAAATATCATTATAACTGATTCCCGTAAGTCACCTTTTAAAGACAATTTCTATGGTTTCTTTTCTCCTTATATCTTCTTCCTCTGCAGTCACAGGATAAGACTTTTTCTGTCTACCCTTCATCTGATTGATTAGAAATGCCAAATACTTCCTTTACGTATGGCCTGGTAATATACACATCACATTTCTTCCCTTGGGATCTTAATCAGAACAAGTAATGGCCTTTAGCTTTTCTCATTAGCAAAATGGAAAAGCACCATACCCAATCCATTAGAAATACAGCATTGTAATATGAATTTATAGGAAAGTGGCTGCATGCCAGCAGACATGGAGTGAGTTTACCTTAAAGGATTTTCAGGGGAAAAAAAAAAGGGAGAAAAAGTCACCCCTTCTGTCTGGCTTGCAAACATTTTGAGCCATTACTTATCATGCCTGTCTGTCAGGCATTTTGCTGTGGCTCCTTAAGTGCTTTTTGGACATTTCTGTCATATAAAGGGCATTCATAAGGAGGAAATATGGGTGTTTGAACATGTATTAGTCTTCCCCAATGTTGATTCCCTTCCTGGATTATTCTCCTCATAATCTCTATCAGAATTAGAGAGAGAGGAGGAAGTTGGGAAGATTTTGTTATTTTGCTTTGCTTCTAATTTTTCACAGAATGTGCTAAGCTGAAAAAATATATCAAGAGCAACCATTGCAGCATACTCGTCCGTCAAACTGAGACTGCTGCTCTGCTTTTTTTAGCCCTGTCTAAAACTATTTACAATCAGTACACTGAGAGCGAGGACAAGACTGATTAACAGGTGTTTTTCTCCAATGATGAGAATTGCTTTTTACTTGGCCTGGTCTTTATTAGCCCTAAAAATTATTTAAATTCATACACCAGCACTGAAAACTTTCAGTGCTTATATTTTCCCGAACTGTAAGAAGGTGTTAAAGCACAAATCCATACCAAATGATAATTGCACAATTTGAATGCATAGGAAGGGATTCTGTCTCCTTTGGAAAACTAGCACTGAAAGAGCACAAAGAACAGCCTTGGAATGCTGCTATTCTGCCAGCACTAAGACACATCTGTTTTGCTGGCCCCTTCAAGCAATGGTCGTGTTATTCCTGGTAAAATAAGTACTAAGCACACCCATAAAATTCTGTGTCTTATGAAAAAGATGCACTTGCACTTTTTTTTTCTCCCCAAACAAACCTCAGGTTTCCTCTGTGTTAAGTTGCTCACCTGTACAAAGTGAGAGTCAAAGCTGAAGCATCAGGTTTGTGTTCTTGGCTACTTCACTTACGGTTCATCAGCTGTGTTGATCACACTTTCCCAAAAAAACAGTGTCCCAGTACTAGGTTAAGAAAATAGTACAATGAAATAGTGTGAAAGACCTGCAGTAGTCAAAAATGGGAGGCATTCTAAAGGGACCTCTCTCTGTAGGAGGCAAATTATTGATTAGATGACAGGACAGGAGGGCTTAAGGCAAGGAGGGATGACTATTTTTTGAGGTATCGGGATTTTTTTGTCCTTCTTTCCTTTTCTGTTTTGTTCTTCTGCTGTTTTTTTCTTTAATTTTTGGTATCTTTCCTTCTTTCTTACCTCTTCCCCTCATCATTTGGATGAAACAGTGACAAATTAGGAGAGATCTTGTATAATTTTTATCGTGCAGTAAGTTTAGGAGTTCAACATTGTTAGCAGATCATTACATGGTAGATAAGCTGATGACATAGCAGTATAGTTCAGACTACTCTGCTAAAAGTCAAGATTTCTCCTTTGCTTTTGCAGCCCTGTTGCTGATATGATCTGATGTGTCTCAGAGATCCTCCCACAGTTGATAATTAACATACTTAGAGCCAAACTGTAATATTCTTACTCAGTCACACTCTATCAGTAGGGCATTGACTTTAATTTTAAGGCGATCCTTCTCCCATAAGAATTTCAAGAGTTTATGGAAAGTGGGAAAAGGAAGTCTTCCCCAGAAATGCTTGCTGTTACCACCTTCCACAGCCCTGCCATGTAAGCAAAGCTAATGGTCATGTAAATATACTTAAAGATTTTGACGCAACAATTTTATGCTAATGAGAAGCAATATTTTGTACTGCATCACTTTAAAACACTTTACTTTAAATGTACTGAAGTTGACACCAGCCTTTAAGGGTTAGTATTCTCTGTTATCCCCACCCTATCCAAACACGAATATGGCTGATCCTTTTGCTGAAGTTGAAGATAGAAGAGGAGTTGGCTGAACAACATTCATGGTTTGTGGGAAATTAATCTTATGAAATTTGGGTTCATTCTGATTCATCTTTTAAAAACTCAGAACAAACCAGAAAGATTCTCTCTTGAGCCAGAAATTCCAAACAAAATTTAATTTTCAGAAACAATGCCTCATGGTGTTCCCAATACAAAATACAGTCTGCAAGATCTTGGCAGCTGCCAACTGGCTTAAATGGCCATCTTGGTTTCTGTCAGCTTTCAGGCAGCAGCTGCAAAACACTCCCAGGATTTCATGTTCCAGAGCAGCCTCACCATGTCCGATGCTTTGGGCAGGCTTCCAGACCTTCTAATGGGTCGGCTTACAGGTCTGCTTACTGATGGCCAGATTAGTCTGGCAGCCAAGTCAGAAAACCCCAGGAATGTTGCTTTGGGGACGCAACTTGATGAGATTGTCCTGGAAAAAAAGCAGGGCACTGGCTTGAAGACTGAAGAGGGACTGCCGGTTTCCAGGTGTGTAGGAAGAGGCAAGGACGTCCCAGAGCTTCATGTGAGGACTCATATGAAGCAGGGCTCTTGAGGCTTGCAAACTCCCTCCTCAACCACACCGACTCTGTGTTGAGCTGCCTGGAAGGCCTGAGTGAATGATTTGCAGGACATTTGTCCACACATGCCCAACAGCAGGATGATTTTCCTAGTATCCTTAGGGATAAGGGCCCAGCATTTCCCAGCGGGAATATGTTTCCCTCTGCCTAAGCCTGGAGTTGCGTGTTCACCATCAATTCAGGAAGGCCAGCTTTCAAGGCATCCCTAATGCCACTGTTCACTTCCAGGGTAAGCTCCAAAAGGGGATGTCTCCAAGGTGTTTCAGGCTCACTGAACTGGCAAGTTCTCCTCCATCTCTGGATGCAGGGTACTGGTGAACAGCAGTCTTTTTTATGAAGTACTGAAATGGTCCCTGCCCTGCCCTGCCTTGCTCTCTCCTCCCTTCCCACAGTGATATCTTTCATTATACTTAGCCAAATATTTTGGATTCTAGGGATCTTTTAGAGGTAAAGGACTGAGCAATATCATGCTTCAGCTGCTCTTAACAACATCCAAGGTGTACACTGGTGGTATAATTCTATTCTCTTACTACCTTTCATCTGTGCAGCATGACTGCCTTTTCGTGCAGGTGTTGAAATTCTTCCTGTTTCTAGGAAAATTGGAAATACCAATATTCAGGGGGCCTTCTGTCTGTTTTTACTGTTCCTTTTGGTTTGGTTTAGCTTCCAGCTAATTGTCCTGGCTTTCATCTGCTTCATTCTTGGACAGCTGGCCCATGAGTTGTCCATTTTTATCCCTGGTCTGAAAGAGAAATGGAAAGTGCATGTGATGATTGATAAGCAACTGTTATTTAAAAGTCTAAGCAGTTCTCCTTTTGTTTTAAAAACTTCATCCATGCAGTATGGACATTTACACACAGCAGTCTGCTTCTCTTTAGACTCTTCAAATTCATGGAGATTTAATAGCATCTAGAAGACGTTTCCCTCCATTATTTGTTCATATAAATGGATATGTTATTAATAATAGGTCAATGTGCTCATATGTTGAGAGATTCACTGACACATTTTATTTTTTTTACTTACGTTGAAAATATTAAAATGTACAGATCAGCCTTCCTTCATCTTACTAGCCGCCATTCATCAGGGACTAATTGAAAGGATTGCAGGTAGATGGAAATTTCTAAGAATTTCCAACTAAGGTGGTGCATAGGGATTTTTTTTAATATCGGGAGCCAGTTATAATTCTACTGCATCACCCATTTACTCTTCAGTATACAGGATCTGAAAGAATATAAATGTGACAGAATCTCAGTGATTACCCACCCTGGTTGACCAAGACTGATGCAGTATACTCTTACGTTATGATACAGTCACTATATGCTGGTTTTTTTTAGGGTGCTGCAGACAGGACTGTGATAAATCATGCACTAACCCATGCTCAAAAACTTGCCCCAGAGAGCTCATAATGTGCATTCATAGAACAGGTACACAGAGGGTATTAGAAAAAAAAAAAAGCCTCTTTTGTAGAGAAATGGGTAAGAACTGAAGAATTAAGAAAGTACAACAAATTGCTAGAGTCTTGTTCTTTGTTTTAAGCACAGAAGTCTTCCTCTCTTGCAAATGTATCCATCAGACACATGGCATTATTCGAATTATGCAAAAAAGCAGTTTTCACATCTTCGGGCTATTCATATGTGGACTCATACATGAAGAATCAGTTTACATTACTGTACAGCCTCCATGGGTCCCCACCTACAATGGAAGCTTTGTCACAAGGAAGAGTGAAAATGTCATGGGCCTTGGTACACTCACATGGACTGCAAGGATCACTGGCACCCTCAGGTCAAGTTCCTAAAGGAAGTTACCAATTAATGAAAGATGCAATCAGAATGGGAACTTATTTTCACATCCTGATGTGTTTTCCTCCATTTTTTCCCTTTTCACACATTGATGAGATATCTGGAAGTGGTTTGAGACTTTTACTGAGTTAATTTGTAGTGCCAGCCTTTAGACTAAAAAGTGGTTAAAGTGAATGAGCCAGTTTTTTATTTGTCTGTTTATAGTGCTTGCATTTACTACAGTTTTTACAAAGTGTATGCTGTTGAGAGCGTGGTGCACAGCTGTATGTGGGGGTCTGATAGTTCTCATATTTGTTTACTCTAAATAGTCTTTATCTGATTAGTCCTGATCACTCTGCTTTAGTAGCAGGACTGAATTTCAGAAAGAAGAAAAGACCTGTTAGGGGGAGGGTTGTGTGGCTAGCTCATCTGCACTTTTCCTTCTATACCTTTGTATTATCTGATTTCCAAAGATAGGGATTTGTGCAGGATGTTTAGAACTTCTGAAGAGAAAAGGAGATTAGTTTGCAAATATAGTTCTTGAAGTTATTATTCTCTCTACCTTCATTTAACTTGCTCGGAGAATTAGGTAACATCTCATTAGGAAGGTTGAAAGGGAATTGATAGCCAGCATTCCTAAATACATTTGTATTACTGAGCAGCAGGGAAGGAATGTTAAATCCGGTAAAGATTTCTATTCTCTGCCTGAACAATGAGTGCAGTGGCCCAGCGATGGGATTCTGTTGAATGACAGAGCTGTTCTTGATAGGGCTATGGTAATTGTGTGGTAAAATGGAATTATATTATTATATTTTAGGCCTGACTGATAATTATTAGCAAAATTATTGTAATATATGCAAAAACTTTGTATCATTTATTCTCCCATTCTTTAATTGGGAGAAAGTGAAATTAATAACAGGCATTGAATAAGTACAGGATTGAGCTGGAAAATGAGAATGCTTCTGGGTAGCAAAAGATACTTTAAGTTTAAAGTGAAAACTGTGGCAGCTGGATATTGTATTTCACTGAACTGCCGCTGGCGCTGATGAACTAGATGGTCCTTTTCTCTTCCTGAGTTCCCATGTCTCCATGCCAGACTATGGGATAAGAGGACACAGCAAGACAATGTTCTTTTCTGTTGGAGAGCAGGGTATTTTCAAATGAGAAGGTGGAACCAGAGAGAAAAAACCAGCAGTTTTATTCTGTATTTCATTACAGTTATAACCACGAGCAATGGTCAAAGAGAGATGCAATTTTTATTCTTTGCAGGGAAAGAGATTTGAAAGTGGAAGGGCAGGTTTCCTTCACGGGGTAAAAGAAAAAAAAAAAGAAAAAAAAAAAGAAAGATAAAAATAAATTCAGCCGACAGACTCATTTCCTTCAGTTTTCCAGCAATGCAAACGTTTTCACATAATTCTGTGAGTGATGCAGTGTCTAGACTTCTCAGATAGTTTAAAAGATTAAAAAAAAAGCAGAAACAAACCCTGGCATTAATTCTGGAAATCCTGAAAAGCTAAGTCATTATCACTGTACTATAGTTCATGCGGTGATATGAAACCACAAATAGTCATTGAAGACCAGATTCTGGAATCCTTGCTTATTTAAGATACATGGTTTAGCATTTGCTCATGTAAGACTTCCCATTTAATCTCCCTTCAGCAGGCTGTGGTGGTGTAAATGCTTAAAGGCTTCTGCATTTTGGCTCTCACCTTTACTGAAAAGGCTCTGTGCCTTGCCAGGAACATGGAAACTGATGATATAAGGAAAGAGATTTCTGATTCTTGCAACAGATATACATTGATATAAAACCAAAGCAAAACACCAGAAAAGAACATTTGCACGTAGAATTTATAAAAGGCTTCTTTAACATTTTTTCCTTGCTCATTGCCATTTGTCCTTAGTAAGTCTGCTGACTTTGAGTGTTGTTTGAGGCTTCCAGATTTACTGCAACCGATCTGTTACTATCTCATTTTGTAAATTCTTTTTTGTTTTCTTTATACCAGGAAACTTATTCAGCATTGATCAGATTATCAACTGTTGTCACTCTCTAAAATCCCACAGTACTCATAGTGACCAAGGGAGTTAATGTAACTGCAGCAGCCTCCATCTAATCACAGCTGTGTTATTTTATAGGCAGCTAGGCCTATAAACAGAACTGAACTTTAGGGCGGTTTCTTATATGTTCTGTTAATGATGGCCCTCAGAACTTAAACAGAGTGTGCAGCCAAACTCTTCTGGTGATGTAAATGGAATAGTTTGGTCTTACAAGAGGCACTCTTTCAGGCACTGTCTCAGCTGAAATTCAGTAACTAATGACTGGTGTTTGCTATGTACCTCAGCTGTCAACCTCAGTTGCCTGACTGCCTTAACCTGGGCCTGAGAAAGGCAGGCTAGGGGCTGATTAGGGCAAATGAATAAATGGACATGACCTGTGCCATAGTCTCAATGTAAAAGCTCCTATAATTTCCCTGTAGGTGACTCAGCTCCACCTTTGACGGGTAAACCATATTATCCTACTGCAACATTCTCCCTCACTGTGCCAGGTACAGGCAGCTGCCTTCCTCCTGTTTTTTATTTCCCAATGCCTGTCACCTTTATGGGTTTAGTGTTTGCTGCAGGCTTAACACCGTTCTTGCTGGAGCCAGGCTGGGACACCCCGCTGTTTGCAGATCTCTAAGAAGCGATGTTGCTCTCTAATTATTCTTGAGGGATCTCATTTTGTCCCCTCAACCCACTTCCTCATTTGTTACCTCCTTGCATTTAACTGTTTGTAGTCACAGAGAGTAGTATCTGAAAGGAGAGCAGACGTGTACATTAACACTCTCATTTTCTAGCTATATATTTTTTCCACACATTTAAGTAGTTTCAAAATGGTAAGAAACAAAAACCCCATTGGAAAAGGTGTGAGTAGAATCCTTACTGTAGCATATAGACTAAATTGGTACCTGATAAGTGCTGTCTGAATTAAGCAGTCGGGCATCATAAAGCATGAATTATATTATAGTACTGCACATCTTCAGTGCTGAGAACATGCATTCTCTGTATTGTATGAAGAAAACAATAGCTTACAAGCAAATTAAGAGCATGTTGCCACCAGCAATGTAGTAGTTTTCTGCAGCAGAAATTACCAGCTCTTCAAGGATCAGAGTGCCAAAAAAAGCTCCTTTATAACCTCCAGATCCATCATCTGTGCCTGTAGAGTCACTATTCATTTTACTGTCAGAAATAAGCAGCTCCTACTTTTAGACCCACAAAGCCTGTACAGTTGTGGAAGAATGAACAGTGTTTTCTTCTACCTTGCACATACCTTGTTGAATGACCGATCACATCACAGCTCAAGAATCTTTCATCCTGATGGAAACACATGGCAAGGAAAGGATGCATTTGGATTTTTCAGGTTCTCTCATTTCAGTGTTCATAATACTAATATTTAGCGGATTTAGCTGGGTGCTGCTGAGCTGAGCATGTGAGTCATGCTGTCTCTGTTTCTCACATATGTGTGGATAAAAAAAAGTAATGAGTGTGGTTCATGGAGAAAATAAATCCCAGTGATCGTCTTCAGACATAGATGTCTTGTTTGCTGTCTGCCTACTTTCAGGTTACATGAGTATCTTGAGGTAGATGGGAAGCCATATGTAAAGTATGTACATTTACAGCAGCTGTGATCCAAATCGAGCTGCATTACAACAGAGTCCCTCAGCTCAGGTATGTCCTTAGACTAGAATTTTCATCCAGGGTGGTCTTAAACTGAGTGGATTTAAAATATTTAACTTTTCTTTAAATCTCAGAATAATTTCTGGAGTTCTTTTCCACCTCCTAGCATGGGCTCTACTCACTTTAACACATCCAGAGCACATTTTTTAGTAGACTAGCTAGGTGAAGTGTCTGGGATACCCAGGGAGAGACACAGATTCCAGAGGGCTCATTGTGTGCTGGATGTGGAAGCTACTGAGCAGCAGTGTTCAGGAAGCTTTTTGCTAAACAACCAACTGTGAATATTCATGACAAGGAATTCAACTCTTGCATTATCCAAACCCATTGATGTAAGTATCAACACTGACATTGTGCCTTAGGACTATGTAATCTTTATTACCCTGTGAGATCAGCGAATTAGAGTTATGTAGTTCGCAAAGGAAAGAAATACATGTGAACTTGCTTGAGCTAGTGTCAATTATAATAAAAATTAATCTGTCTCCATTTTCATTACACTATTAGTAAACAAACTAAGCTAAAACAGCTTCTCAGCACTTGGCTTCCCATGGTAGAAACTGATCCAGCAGAGCAGACACTCCCGAATTCATGTGGTCTCAGCTGGGACTCCCTGTGCTGCATGTGAGGGGACTTCAGATACTAGACACCAATTATGTATCTCTGAGAACTAAGCTGGAGTTGTCCTTTATAGGTTGGTAAAGATTTTTACAGAAGCTTCAATGAAACCTTTAGTGAGACCCTGGAGATGGAGAATCAGTTCCAAGCCCCAGTAACATGTTTAATTGTCGACCGAATAACTCCTGGCTGAAATGGCGAGGGTCTCTTTACATTCATAAAGAGGAAGACATTAAATATGTTTGGACATTTCACTGGAGGGCAAAATATGTGTACCTGTGATACAGACCACTGCTGCTGTGTGGTCCAGGACCAACTGGACCAGTTAAGCACCAGTAGTCTGTACCACTGAGCCTTGGCTAAATTCTCCTAGGATCAAATTCTTTGCCACAAGTACTATAACTTCATTTGTGCCATTGGTGGGACTAATTTGGCTCACAACATTCGTCTTTTTAATTGTAGAACCCAAAAGGATTTATCAAAAAAATTGAACCACCACTAGAGAAGACATTTAGACAAGCAGAATGTTATATTCAGGGGAGAAGTCACTCTCCTACAGTTCTCCAGGGAGTCTGGCAAGTAACTGGGTAGCTTTGGTCTCCAGTGCTTTAAATCATTGCTGTTTGGCTGAACTCAGTTAAAACTCCTGCAAAAAAAACTAAACCAGGAGAGTGTGGGGAGGTGTGAGTGTCTGAAAAGACAAGGGCAAGCAGGCTTTGGCCAGGGCCACCAGTGACATTCAAGTCAACAGTATAGTTTTCCCTAGAGATTCTCTGGCTGTGAAAGAAGCAACATGAAGTAGTCTGGAAAGTAAGATCAGGATCTGCCTCAAGAGATAAAAAATAATAGAGTAAGAAACTGCACAAATACTGAGAGCAGCGCTTTTAGAGTCAGCGAAGACATCAATTAATTCCCAGACAGTTTCCATTGTTGTGCTACAGAACACAATGCCAAAGGATTTTGCAAAAATGGAGTGGTATGAATTAAAAGGCAATTGAATAATTTGATATTTATGTATTAAGTTGCCTGGGTTTGTGTGTAAGGTAAGGGAATGGCAGACAACTGCATAAGAGTCTGAGTGTTGATCTTCTGCCAGGTTTAAGGAAGAAATCAGAAGATGTTCAAGTTGAATGAGACCACTTTATTATTTAAATTAACACTTTCAAATAAACTCTATATATATTTGTACAAGTGATGCTAGACTGCTTAGATGTTTAGCACCTTTGCAGGTCGTTGCAGAAGTCTAAGAAAGCGTGCTTCAGGTAAATGTTAAATATTGACACATTTAGAACAATGCTACACAACAGATGTCTTCCCAACATGTGAAGGCAGCATTACAAGGCAGAATGAATGGAGCAGAAGTGGCTCTGGAACACCCTGCTGTAACATTCTCATTAGCTCTTAATCTGTGAGGCAGGAGAACAGCCCAGCTGTACTGTGGACAATAGGGAGAGTTGGCCTAATGCTTTTGGTGGGTTAGCCTTCATAAAAAACACTATTGAATTCAATTCTCTTCCTGAAGAACAAGGAAAAAGAGCTGCAGAAAAACATGGCCTGATACAGGCACACAGACACTGGGGGCACTCCTGTCTCTTTGCTCAAGTTAAGCAAAATACTGTGAATTTGGGTAAAAATATTGTGATGGTTCCCAACACCATATGCTGCTCATATTGCAAGTATGCATTCTATATCACATATGATCTTCACTTATTTTTTTTAATAGAAAACAATTTACTTAAATACTTTTTATTTTCTTCTATGTGAAAGAATACTTCAGAATTTAGCTGTGAGATTCTTACATATGCTGTTGTCATTCCCTTAGGCGTTTCTCCAGCATTACTGCAGTCTGCACCCCACTTTGCAATTTCATAATGCATGTTTGTGACAGGCATATCAAACCATCCAGTTAGTTTAGAATTGAGGTGGGAGAGTGCTTTAAATGTAAATTTTACTGTAAACAGCGGAATAAAATCTTGCAAGCACTTCCTAGCTCTGCCAGGAAGCAGAGATATATTTAACTCATTTTAAAATTCATCAAATACATTGTGGGCTGATTCAGATCTTTGGTGTGTCTTTGAAGATAACATGTAGTGGAAGTGTCATACAGTCAGATGGGGGATCAGGCACATTCTGAGATTCTTGTCAGTGAAGACATGTAGTTAGGACTGGATTGTAGAAAGAAAAGTACATATAGATCTAAGAACTTAATATTGATATTTTATTTGAAAATTTGAACAATGACTGTTGCATTCAGTTCAAGAGCTTTTTGAGAAGTGCTGTGTATAAAGAGGTCAGTGCCATAACAATGACAAAACTCACATGCACACGTGAATTTTAAAAAAGATTGTCTTGTAGTACTTGGGAGAGACAGTATTTCAGAGAAGCTAATACAAATTGATGCTATAATAGTAATTTGCCCAAGCTTCAAAATGCATAGGAAAGATCCCTGGATAGTAAGAATAAGACATCAGAATTTAGCTAAGGTATCTGTGTACAAAAGGAGAAACTCCAGATGGATCTTCCTCTTCCTTTATTTCTCCTGTCTTGGATTGCACCTCTCTGCAGCTTTGTGTCCCTGTAAACTCAGCTGCTGTTTTTGATGGGGTTAAATATAGATTGGAATAAACCTCTCAAATTTTATGCTTCCTATTTTGTAGGTGTCATTAGATAAGGTCAATGAGACTCCAAAAGATTGTTTAGACTGCTTTGTATCTGTAACCACTACATATATATGTGTGTGTATATATATATGCTGCTCTCATGACTCCACTGAGATTTTTGTAAGTACAAATAGGAGTCTCTCAATTTTAGAACAATCTGCTTCTATCAGAGAAATGTTTACTATTGCCTATATTCAGATATTACCTTTATAGCTGGGTAAATTGTACCATTACCTAAAGTTCCTAATTAAAAGAAATAATATGCTATACACTAACTAAAAAACTCTGAATGGGAAATTGAAATAGTGTCATGCTTCTAAAATGGTTTTATGCATCTTAATTGTGGTTTTCTTCTGTTCATTTGCTTTTGATTTGTTCTAGTACATGACTGCTGCTGCACCTATGCAAGGGACCTACATTCCCCAGTACACTCCTGTGCCTCCAACAGCTGTCCCTATTGAAGTAAGTTTATCTCTATTCATGAAAGTAGAGTGAAGGGGGAGCAGAACTCTTATCTATTATGCCTTCTTGCACCTGTTGTTTGAAAGGGGCCTAAAGGTTCTTTATGGAGTGGTGGCTGGAAGCTTCCAGCTTTTTTAATTAGGACTGCACATTTCTTTCTCTTTTTGTTTTCTTTCTTTCCTTTTCCTTCTTTTTTCTAACCCCTCTTTTATTTTTTTTTTAATTATTTGCAAGGGCTCTTGTTTTGCATTTGTTTTGTTGTACAGCAGGTCATGGAATAAAACATCAGTGATTATGACTATTTTTTCCCCATGTACTTGGGAGGGAGATGGGAAGAGACAGGAAAACAAACCCAGCAGGCAGACCACGAAACCAAAAGAGATTTCAAGAAGAGAAGATTGCAAGAGGGTTTGATGCGGTCCTTAGCAAGCATAGGTAATTGCTGAAACATTTAGCCACCAGAAAAAGTGATTGAGCAATGGAAACCTTCCTCTTGTATATACAGACGTGGAGGATGCTGCACTGACTGAGTGCTTTTCATCCTTGAGGAAGGATTCGCTCCCTCCCTCCTTGGGGCTGAGTCATGCTGATGACAGTCTAATGAGTAAGTATTTACTCAACCCTGTAGACCACAAGCTGCTGGGAGAGCGTCAGCTTGGCCTCCACTTCTGTGAAGCTTCATAAGGGCAACTGAGCACAGCGAGAGGAGGGAGCCTTGGCATCCTCTTCCCTGTGTGTTTCTCTTTGGCACTACCCTCTTATATTAACAACTTCTGCCCTGCTCTGGGGTAAGGCAAGGAGTGCCAGGGTCTCTGTACTTCTGTCTTCATCTGTGTGGACTTTGGATTTTGTGCTATTACTACTCTGTGCTTTGAGGATGTGAGTTAGTGCTACTGCTGGCATGGCTTCACCAGCAGTCAAGTGGGCTTATCCTGTTTTCTCCTAGTTCTTTGCAATTATTGCCAGATAAGGTCCCACAGGAAAGGCTACTACTGTTATGTCATACTGAGCTGGTTGTGTTTCAGTCCTTTTTGCCTCGGTATAATTTTTGCCCTAAACTTCATTTGTTTGCAAATGTACTGTGGGTGCCTCTTTTCAATTGCCATTCTTAAGTCAAAATCAGGTAGATAAAAATCTGAATTAAAAGGAGATGGTGGGACAGAGACTGGTTGGGATAGATACTGGTTCATACAACGGCATTGGCTGCACACCATGCTGACCTGTCCAAATGAGAATTAAGGTTAATTTAAATTACTTGTCGAGCCCTTCTCCCCATCACTCGCTAGTATATTCATGCCTTCTAAAGTAACTTGATGTCATAATTATCTACTATAATAATCAAAACATTATCTGAATCTATAGCCTGTTTTTCTCTTATCCTGTGATGATGATTATTGTTAATGTTTATCTGTATTCATGTAGCATCATGAACCAGGACCCTACCATGCTGGATGCTCCACAAGCAGAGACCAAAAACATACAGTCTCTGCCCCAGAGAGCTTACAATCTCAAGATGAGATGAACAAAAGCAGAAGGATAAAGACAAGGAAGTAGACAGAAAAAGATAATGCTGGCAGTCTGCTAAGCAATAGATACGAAGAATTTCTGAAAAATGAAACTGATATTTTAACAGATGCTTTAAAATAAGCTACCTGTTGTTTACATGGGACTCGAATAAAAACAAATCAAGTGCTTTGTGCTCCCTCTTCTGGCTCTGTTGTGTGCAATAGAGTAATAAAGCATGTTCCCTGAAGAGGCTTGCTATTCATGTGACCAACATACCAAGCATGAGAGTAGAGGAAAGAAAATGTGGCTTGCTTTGAAAGCATACCGAAAACTTAAACCAAGTAATATTCAGACTGTCTAAATAGGATAAGAAATTGTGCATAATGTTAAATTAATGAATATAATCTTTTGTGTGTTTACTTATCTACTTTTTGCAAACATATAAATAAAACTTCATTGGAGCTTTGACTTAACAGATTAAAGTCTTTAGTGTAAAGCAAATTTATTTTTGAAAGGAGCGCGCATAGAAACAGTGCGTAGAAGCAGGCAGCATTTTTCTAAGGTGACTAAAATTCTGTCGGATATGTAGTAAAGTGGAGAGCAGTGAGCCTAGATTCTGCCTTTATTGCATTTTAAATCAAACAAAATAAATGTGAACTCACTGTGAAGTTGGAGTAGGTCAGCAAAAATTAGAAGAGCCATACGTATGTCGTGAAAAAGCCAAGAAGTAAAACCCAGAATCCACCAAAATCAGAAGATTTACCTCTAGCTTTGAATGGGCAGGAACTGCCCTCAAAGGGGAAGGTGTTTTTCACTGCAGCCTGTGAGAGCAAACTACTACTGGTAGGCTGAGAAAGCTTCTTGTTGCCAAATTAGCTTTCTAAAACTGATGGAGTTTGTTGTGTTAGCATGTGGTTCTGCTACCTCAAACTCTCTTGATCTCTAGAGAAATGCGTGAATGGTGAGCTGGTGCTGAGCTCCTTTACGTGATTCACTGCCGTGAGCAAAATCAGTAAGTTTTTCATGTTCTCATTTGATTCCCTAGGGTGTTGTTGCTGATACTTCTCCACAGACAGTAGCATCTTCATCACAGGAAGCCAGTGGTCAACAGCAACAGATGACAGTGGAAACATCCAGTGAACATGCGCCTGCATATTCTTACCAACAGTCTAAGTAAGTCGGCATAGGCTTTGGAGTCAGAAGTTTGCTTCTTGATAATAGCAGGCCAAATTTGACTCCCTCTTTCCGCAATTTAAATTCAGAATAGCTTTGTTAAGTTCAGATGAATCCTAGATATATCGCAGTGTAAAAAGGTTTTGGCTGATGGCCTCAACTTGGCAAAATGTCCTTGAGCTCCTGCCCACAATGATATGCTCTCTAACTGTCTGCTGCTTTTCTGGACTCAGAAGGATCTCAACAACTGCATTAACAATCGTCATGCTGGGCTAAAGCTGCATCTGGCATCAGAGGTTAAAAAGGGCTTAAATTTTGCAGTGGTGAAAATACTGGCACAGGACACATTGGCACATGTAAAGATTTCTTTCTGAAACTGTAGTTAATGAAGCAGTAAAAATCACCCCAGGTTTGTATTTGTGATTGTGCAAAACTGTGCCATGCAGACACAGAATAGGCAGGACCTGGAAATGGAAGAAGAAGGGATAAGAAAGAGGTGGGTAGAAGCGCTGCTTGATCTGTCTCCATTCTTCTGCTCCCTTTGTTTACTTCCCATGGAATACCTTGGAAAGTTCAAAATTTATAAACTGACAGCTGTATTTAGAACTCCTAAAGAGTCCCTTCATCTTCAGAATAATCTCTTCAAACACAGCTCTTCTCTCTGCTACAATAAAACTCTTCACAAAGGGAAAGTTACTTAGTGACAGGGTACTCACTGGAACTGATAAATGTTGGACAGATTCTAGGAAGGAGCACAAATCCAGTCCTTCATTAATACATGTATATTGAACACCATCATCACTGTAAAAAGAGAATTATACATTTTATCTTGGGGAAGAAGGTTGAGAAATAGTCAGACAAGAAATACAATAGATATGTCAGTCAATGCCTCATGACTCTCTACTTACAGAGGCATCAGATATGAGCTGGTATAGGAAAGATTAGAATTATGCCAATTTGTCAATTGCTTTACTTCATTTTTGACCTCTGGAAAATGTATTTGTTTGTCTACCATATGAGTATCAAATTGTTTCAGATTTATGTGGTTTTGACCACCATGAGACAGAAGACCTCACTATTTCTTTTGTCATGCCTATATCTGTCGGTATGAACATATTACAAAAACAGTCAACCACGAGCTACGCAATTGGAGACACAGACTATGTGTGCTCATCCTTTCTAGCTGCCAGTCTCTCTAGCACCTATAAAATACTTATTCCAAAATACTTACAGAATATAAAAGGCAAAGAGAGAAATATGTCTGTACCATCCTGTTGGCTTGGTGTGTTCCGTAGTGTTTGGATATGACCATTCCTGTGTCTCAGTTGCCTTTCTCTTACATCTCAAAGCAAAAGGACTTAGATTTAGAAGTCCTCATAAAGGCTTAGGTCTAGAAGCCCTCATAAGATAGCTGTGAGCTGCAGATTCTGGCATTTTTCCAGCCTAGGAGGAAACTACATTGCAATTCTTTATTGAAATGGGTGCTGTGTTTCTTGCCTGTCTGGTGAATTCCCTGAGAATGGGATGCCTCATCTTTCCTTGTCAGCTACAGCCTTTTTTGCAGTGATGGATATACTTGTAATGGCACCGGCATTTATATTCGGAGGAGTTTCTTTCTTTTTTAATCAGACAGGCAGATCCACTACAGATTTTTTTATTATGCTTATTTCAGTATATTTTTTATCTGAAATGGGCCCTCTATTTATATCTGCCAGTTGCAGGCAGAAATGCAGTGTGGGAAGCTGTAGAAACAAACCAAACTATGCACAACCTCTGTCTTTAAAAATTAACTTCTGACAAAATATTCCAGTAACCTTTAATATAAAACCAAGTGAAGTTGTTTTATAATTAAAATATAATTTTATTACTCTGCTTTTCAAAGGGCACATTTATTAATAACAAACATCATGCCTGATATACAATAGTGATTGTCAATGAGAAATACAAGAAAGTAATTACCACGACTGGACAGTGATTTTGTCAGATATAGGCAAAGGAACAGGCAGACTATATAAGGTTATTTCATGGGAGCTGATCAGTCAGGAGAAAAGTTATAACGGTATATTTCCTTACATTTATTTTCTTTGCAACTATCATGAAATTGCAGGCAACAAAGGAGAGGCAATGTGCTAAGAATGAACTGGGTGGTATAAGGACTCTGTACTCTCTTTGTAAGTAAAAATAAACCATGAAACTTCAATTCTTAGTTCCACTTTTTAATCAGCATTTGTGTTCTTTTATTTAATATGCTGAATGCTATACTTGAAGATCCCACCCACAGAGTTCAGAAATGGTAACTTCATGGCAAAAACCTGGCTACCTATTGTGTAGATAAAAACAGTCCTTGATTCTGAGCAGAGGAATCTACTTTATGAGGAAATCACCTTAATTATTTTAGACGCTACTCCCTTTTTTCCTTGTAAATATTTAATTATGCACATAAAAGCATGAACACTATGAAGCAGAGCTCAATGGATATCCTTGCCCCCAGAAAGTATACTCTCTTACCTCCAAGCAAAATTCTGCTGGACAACATAAAATCTGATTTTAAATGTGGAAAGAATTATGTTTTTCTGGAGCCTTTTGTAGGCAAACTCAATGCTGTGACCCTTTGGTGATATTGGACTTTCATACATGTGGCAGCCACTCGACCCAGAGGGGCAGTAAAATCTCAGGACGTGAGCTTCCAACTTGAGTACTCCTACAAGAAATTCTGAAAGTAGAAAGTCTGAAGAAAATAGTTAATTGTTGCATTCCACACAAATCTGTTCTTAACATTCAAAACATTAATTTTCAGGCGTCATGCAATGAAAAAGTCCATTGGCAAATTTAATATTTAAAACTGCAGCTCTATGTTTATACTCCCAGACAAAAAGTTCTGTGGCAAATGTTAGGTCGTCAACATTCTTCACAATTTAACTCCTAATTTTAAAATTTGTTTTAAACTAGGCAAGGCAAATGGCTTAATGCTTGCAAAAGGAAAGGTGCTGGATTTTCTTGTGCTGAACTTTGGTCAGAAAATGATTTTTTCCATGTAAGCTTTAAGGACTGTGGGAAAAGCAACAGTTGACCCTTTTGGATAGCCCTAGACACAGAATAGCATCTATATGTAGGTTCTGGGTCTCTCATAATAATCTCATACTGTCTTGTTAAGATAAGCTAGATGTGACATATCTTTAACTGACATGAAACATCAAAAAGACAAAATGAGAGGTATCATCTGTAAGAAAAAAGTTGGTAATTTTGCTTATTCTTTGTGCTAAATTTAGAAAGATATGACACTATATGATATAAAAAATATATTTTTCTAATTAATATTGCCTTGAAGGTTTCTGCTAAGTTAGCCTTAACTGGCCCATTAAGCAGACTGCTCCACAGTCTAATTGTTCTTGCCATCAGAAAATGTGTTCTCTTTAGCAAATTGGTTATATCCTGTATTGTAATTTTATCCTTCATTTTGTTATTAATACCCAAAATAAATAGTGGCACTTATTATTATGAAAATGTTCACCCTCTTATTGAATTACTTGTGAAAGATTTACACAGCGTTAAGCCATGTATTCATCTCATTTCAGTGTAGTTAGACTGCCTATTAATGCTTAGCATTAAAAGAGTAAATTCATATCTGCTTAGGATGTGTTAACATCCCCAAAGTAGGAGTTCCCTATTTTTGCCTGACTATTTTCAGCTTAGTGGTGGTATCATATTTAAACAGCTGCAGAGTGAGTTTAGCTTGGATAACTTTTAAAGGGAATTGGGTGGGAAAAAAGGAGAGGAGCCTATATCAAAGTTGTTTTGACTTAATGACCACTTTAATTCAATTGTTTTTACAGACAATAAACAGGACTGAAGAATGTCGGTCTGAAATCTTTGCCTTGAATGGAGAAACTTCACTGAACAAGAAGTTGGCTTCCAGTTTGCACAGGCGTCAAATGAATGCTTTTTTTTTTTCTACTTTTCCCAATGAAAACAAAACAGTGTTTTTATGTGCTGTGCAAATGGTTCCGTCATGTAGTCTGACAATTTTATTTTTGCTATATTTTTTTTTTCAACTAAAGGAAAAACCCAGAGGAAAAATTCTGGGTTGACATTTCATCTGGATGAACATTTGAATTCAGAATTTACCTGGAGGTGTAGCTAGATTTTTTTTTTTTTTTTTTTTTTTTTTAACAGAAAAACTGATGATGTCAAGAGGGAGCAAGTTGTGATGAAAACCAATTGTCTTCCTCAAAAATTAAGCTACTCTTTTTTCTCTCATTTTCTCTTTCTTCTTGTTTTAAATCTAGAGTGTTTTTTTGGTTTTTGTTTTTTGGGTTTTTTTTTAAAGAAATGTTTAGGTAAGGTTTATCTTGAATCTTAATTGCCTTAATTTTAAGGACGTCAAAGGCTCTCAAGGCAAGCTGTCAACGTCTTGTTAGAAAACCCGAGAATGAATTGAAACTGCTCACACCGGTGCTGGTGCAGAAGTTTAATAGACTGAGTTTTTGGGGTGAACAAAAAACAAACTGTACAGTTTAAAAGAAAATGATTTTCTTCTTTTGAAGAAAAGTTGATGATAAAGGAACTGTGGCAACTGAAAGGATTGGAAAAATGCTGGGACTTTTATGAACTTTGTCTTAAGTGTTGACAGAAAAAAATTCTAGAAGGCTAAAGCATTTTACAGTAAAGTTATTGAATTGAGAAAAAAACTTGCTGCATTATAGAGAATGCAGGGGTTTTTTCTTGCAGAATGCAGATTTTTTTATTTACGAAGCGTGATCGCTAGCAAAAGCATTAGTGCTTTTTATCTGCAGTCTTTTTTATGAGCTTTAAGAAGTTTTTAGTCTGCTTTGCTTGTCACATTGCAAAAACCTAGCTTAAGAGCATTAAAAAAAACTTAAGTAGATAGGAGCTTATGGTCAAAAAAAGTGCAAAAAAAGCAATAGATAGAAGAAATTGTTGACAATTTCTGTAGTCTTTCCTAGTTGTGAACAAATGCAGCCTATGGATGGCCTATTTTATACCAAAGATGAAGTGACACCCTAACGCAGTCCAGAAGATAGAGGTTTTTTTTCTTTTTTTATCTTTATTTGACCTACATGGCCGGACCAGTTCTTACTTTCTTGTTTGTTTAAACTATCTTCCACTGGTGTTTTACATACGACATATGTTTATAGTGGAAATTTCAGAATAGTTGGTATTAGAAGCTGTCCTGGTTTTCGATGGTGTGCTTTGGAGAACATCCCAAAGCAAGGGGATTGGGTTACCAACTAATCTGTCCAGGTGGGCTTTAATTTTGATGAGCTTTTCTCTTTAATTACCTGATCTTTGGTATTTCTACTGAAACAACAGTCTTCCTTCTGAATTCCAACATACCAATTCATTTCTTCACCTCAGTCTTTGTCATCGTCCAGCATGCATAGCCACCTTAATTCTGCATTTATTTCTCAGTGTTGCATTTGAGTTGCCAGGTAGATATAAGAGAAAGCAAACTTGATCTTTGTTCTCATTTTAGCTTTCCCTTACAAGCAAAAATTTTGAAAATTATGTAGTATTGTCATGCAGGCAGGAAGTTAAAAATTATTCTTCTCTGCTATGATTTCTGTTGTCTTAATATGTTGGCTGACAATCACTAATTAGTGTGATTAGGCAAAAAAAAAAAAAAAAAGACTGTAAATTTAATCTACCAAAATCTGTTTTAGGAATGACAGTTATTTTCCATACAGAAATCTTGATTATGGCCCTTACTTCTTCCAAAGAGACAAATGAAAAAGGTGAGAAGGAAGTCAAAAGATGATTTTTTTCCTTAAGGAGGCAGAAGTGAAGCAGCATTTCCGTATATACATACATACACACATACCTATGTGTGAAAATTAAACCAAACATTTTTAAACTTTCCTCCATTCAGAAGAGAGGGGAAGGCTCATCACATTTATTGTGGTGAATTACAGACAGGGTATCCATTAAAAATAATGAAATTAAAACATATGTATTGGATCAATCTGATTCAGCTTCCCAATCCTAAAAAGAGGTCTGTGTTTCCCTAACCTGACTTTTCTGGGGAAAAGAACACAATTATTTTTTTAAATCGATAAAACAAGATCGTATTTTTTAACATAGTGGGAGGGGGGAGGGGGTTTCCCAAGTAAATGCTGCTAGATATGCAACATAGAAAAGAGAGAAATGGGAGTTCACACAGTGCTTCACTGTAGGAAGAGGGCCTGATTTTCAGAAGTGATAAAGCTTCTGCTTTCTCCAGAGTAGCTGTTGATATTCAACACTTCTGAAAACCAGATGATGCCAAAGTAAAAGAACAACATCATCCACAGCATGTTTTCAATTCAGAAAAAAACCCCAAACCTCTCTTTCTGTTTCATGTGCTGTCTCATTCCTTGTTGCTTTTTGAGAGGGGCACTTGAATTTTGTCCTTAGATTAAGGTTCCCTCTTTCTTTAGAGGGCATATGAGGGAAAAAAATCGATCTAGCCTTATTTTCTTCCTTTCTACACATACTCTCTTTCTGTCTCTCTCTGAATTATTTGTACAAATGGAGATAACCCCAGGCACAAGTCAGTTAAATATGAAATAAAGACATTTGTTTCTGTGTTAGTTCTAATGTGACATACACAAAGTCTCATTTACTATCAACAATGAGGCTACAAGGTAGCTACCATGTGGCTGATGAATATGCTGAGGTACCTTCTTGTTTCTATTCAGAACTCTGCTGCTTTATTTATACATTCAGAAACATTTTTCTTATTTTTTTCAGCAAAGTTAAACAATCTCAGTGTTTTTTATTAAGCCAGGCAGGCAACACAGTATCACAGTGCCTGTCACTTTAAAGTGTTTCAAGTGCATTCTGTATTAGAATTGTTCCCTTTTTTTTCATGCTATAATGTTCAATAGTGTTTGAAATCGAAAGAAACAAAGCAAAGAAGTAGAGGAAGGAGAAGAGGAAAGAAAATGGACCCCTTAAATACAATTCATCATCTTACTGATCCCAAAAAAAAACCAGTGAACTGGTACTTGAAATCTATGAATTGTAAACACTGTGAGCCTTGAGTATAAACAGTCATAGATCATAAGGTAAGAAAAAAGCTTATTTGGAAATTACAAGATACTCAGAAAGTGGTAACTCATTTCTAAAAGTTAAAAATGAGATAAAAGTGAACAGTGAAATAGCAACACACTGCATGGGTGTTGTCACTTGGTGGCCTCTGAAATCTTAAACTGGTTTTCTTTATGTTTGTTCTGGCTAATACGATTTTTTGAAAGTTTATTATTATGCTCTGTTTAGTTTCTGTTTTCCTTTTTTTTTTTTTGAACACCTGAATTTGTAAAGTCAGTATCTTTGTCTGTGTTGCCAATTTAGCTTTAAATATCATGAGAGTTCCTGAAAGATTGCAGAAACAACTCTAGATGTCTAAGGCAATGGTGCCTGGCCCAGAGGTCTAGAAGTAACATCAAATCCATAAACTGAACTGCGTATGTACTTTCCATCACACCTGAATTCTTGTAAATAATCAAATCTGGATGTTCAGGTTTGGTATTTTGCTTTTACCTTAAAAGATAAATACAAAAGGGGTGTCAGAAAACTATGAATTATGGCTAGAAAATTCTGAATACCTGGGCTTGTCACTTAACATTGAAGGGGGAAAAAAAAAAAAAAGAAAAAGATACAGTGGAACTGAAGAGAGTATTATATTTGCAGGTGCTGACCCAAGTGTAGATCAGGGCGCTGAAAAATCTCACTGTTCCTGCTGAGATTGCAGAGGGACTCTTCTTCCTATCTGGCTCTACTGCTGGTTTTGTAAGCACTTTTCACCTGTGACAGTCAGGCCTCAAATTGTGAATGTCCTCTTATTGCCTTCCAGTGAAACAGACTCTTGAAATGTCCTTAGCCTGTGCTTACTTGTATAGTTCTGTATACCAAGAGACTGCCTTGGTTGTGTTGGTCAAGAAATACACCGCAATGCAGAATGAGGCATATTAGAGAGCAGTTGCATCACATTGTATCATCTTCTGCTATGGATGCATGCCCAAACGTGGAAGATAAAGGCTGGTCATTAGAGAAGTGAGGGCTTAACCTTTCAATGGGCAATTGGGCTGTAGCATTCAAATGGATTTTTACTCGAGTAAAAATCAAATGAAGGGTATTATTTATGTATGTATGTGTACCAAAACTCAGCAAATTTGAGGAAGCCTGCATTGTAATAAAGTTTATTTTTAATATGTCATAGTATTTGGATCTATATTATGTTGTTTATGGTACTGAAGATTGAGATTGATCCTAAGTGTTTAACAAATTGCCATGCTTCATGATTTTAAGCTTGATGGTGCTCCTCATGCCACTTCATTTTAATGCTGAGGCTGACATGAGCAAAACAGGTTTAGGCAGACTCACTTAACTCCACCTATAGCAAGAGTCATGCTAAAGAGTGATAATGTGCTTAAAGTAATGAATCAATCCATTTTTAGTGATGAGACCAAGTGTGGTAGTTGAAGATAGTAATGTTTGATACACGCATGGTCAACATTTCCTTTCAAAACTTTATTTAACATGAAATTGGTCCGGATATAAAAGAAGTGCCCTAGGGTAAGGGATTTTCCTGGTCTTTCTCAATAGCCCACATGAACCAAGAAAACAGTCACGGTGTGATGGAAATGCAAAACATAAAACAACAAAACTGCTGACATTTGGTGCATTAGTCTTTTCTGTTTAATGACAACTGACTCTAGTAACGAGGAATCCTTTCTTTTCTAATACGCATACACACAGTCATGCACGCACACTTTCTCAGAAGGAGGGCTGAGTGAGCAGCAGACTTCTCCTCCCCTTCAGTGGAACAGATTTCTAGAATCTCAGCAAGCAGCAAAAATGCAGTGTAAGGAGAGTTATTTTCCTCTCAAAAAGAGCACCAACTTTTTCTATATTGCTCCTGTCACCCAGATAGGCTAGAGCGCTGTATGCACCCCAGAGATTTATTCACCTTTGTGCCTCAAAGCAGGCAGAAGAGACCCTTTCTTCTCCCCTTTATTAACATACTCTTTGTTAAAATTGAACAGAAAATTATGAGAGTAAAGCTGTAAAAGAAATGAAACCCAGCGCTGGTTCAGATTTCTATGATAAGAAAAAATTCTTGTGTTTATTGAAGTTGTTCAGTTCAACTGTTAATTCCCCAACAGTGACAGCTGAGTTCTTTCACCTTAATAAAAATGTGTAATCAAGTGTAAAATGTCAGCCTTTGACAGGTTCACAAATGCATTTTTCCTTGTAGGTCCAAAGCCTGCAAGGTGTAAGCACCTTCCAAGATCTGGATCTGTTGTCCTTAAGAGAGTATCTGCCCAACATTAATTTTCTGCCTTTAAGTGTCTTTCTCTTGGATAATAATTTTATGAATTTGGTGAAATTTACCGTCAGTTATATTTTTAAAAGCCCAAAAATACAACCTAAAGAAGAGAACATGATGTTTATGTAACTGAAGTATTATTAAATATGATGTATTCCAGAGTGGAAGAAAATTCTACTATCTTTTTGAGGCAAAACAATTTTATGTAAAACCAGGAAGTGTACAGAATTCATTTAGGAATTTTTAATTGTTTTCCTTTTTAAAGGAGAATGAACAGATTCTATCTGTAAGAAAAATCAAAGCAGCTTTGAAAGCAGATGAACTTCCTATCAAGAAAACATGCATCACAAAAATGGGTCAGAGGTTCTTTACAGTCCTTACAGACTTCACTGCAGCCAAAATGTAGAATACAGAACCTCTGTGATACATTAAATTATGAATCTTATTTATATGGGCATCTGTGTGCTGATGTCTCAGAATGTCTCTGAAAGATCTGTACTGCTATGTTTTGGTTTTTTTTTTTTATGTTTTCCATTTGTAACACAATCCTTAATAGCTGCCATTTTCCCACTCCTGGGGCTTTCTGTAGATCAGTGGATGTTAGGTTTAAACTTCTGTTTTCTTTGATGAAGCTTTCAATAAAAAAATAAAGAAAGAAAAGAGCTGGGTGACTCTGTGTTCTTGTGGCACCTTTCTGCAGAGGCTTCCCAAGGCTGTGACTCTTGTGCTGAGCACAGAGGGAGCAGAAAGGCTTTGCAGCAAAGTCTGCCTCTTCCACATCTTCACCAAATGGAAGGAAGGAACGAGAGCGACAGGACAGCTCTGCTGCCCTGTCAGCAGCACAGCCCACCCACGTGCTAGGAGGTGAAATACAGGAGAAAGTGTTTCTCACACCAAGACTGAATATATAATGCTGGTGGGTATCTGCTGTCCAGGCTCTCAGCTGTGCACCTGCTAGAAGAACATTGCCTCTGTTTCTGAGGTTTATTTTAAAGAGTGACTTCAGGGCAAAAGTTGCCACATGGAAGACAGAAAATCTTTATTTGTGGAATAAGTACAGCCTAAGCAATGGTAGAGCAAGCCATACTTCATCTTGAAAGGAAACTGGAAAGTAAATTGCCTCCTCACCCATATCTCACATGGAACAAGAAAGGTATTTGGTGCATTCCTCATGGCTGCTTCACTCAGCAGCTCTCTTGTTGCCATGTACATTGCTTTCCATCAGGGCAGTTTCTGTGGCAAAGGCGAGGGTGGGGTGGAAGGGTCCAGCTCGAGTCTCCTCCGCAGCCAAGTGGCTTTGTTCACAGGTTGGGAATCACTGAGTGCTCCTTTTTACCTGCCAGCAATGTGCCTGTCTCCTTCAGCCCTATACCTATTTTTGGGATTGCCTGCGCGCTTTCTTTTCACTTCTTTTTGCCCAGTAAAATACACATCAATGAGCTTCTAACTCCTTTCAGCTTAATCAGGATAGACCAAAGAAATCCTTAGAAGACGGAGGAATGAGGTGAAGAAGCAGGTGAGAGGGATTTTTTTCAAGTGTACCTGTGCTGAAATGTCCATTGCTGCTGGCCATGATGATGGTGAGAAAAGGAGGAAGGCAGGAGGCTGAAGCTCCAACCTGGTTGGAACTCTGAATGTTGGCTGAGGAGGCTGGGGAGATCAGCAGAAAGTTGGACACAGTGTTCCACTAACACAAATGGTGCAAAGGTGGTTTATATCTGATGTTCTGCTGTCAGGTTCATCTTTGTCACTGCCAGGATTGCTCCATTTCCAAGATCATTCCACTTCAAGCTCTACTAATAAGAAAATTGCTAACAATGGCATTAGTGGTTTTGGTTTTATTGTCTGTCAGTTGGCTCTCTGTGTGCATATGGAACCAGTCTAAGGGGGGTTTGCATCAGCTTCCACAGAAGTGTGGGTAAGAAGGCTTTATCTTCTCATCCTCTTGGTCCCACTGTTAGTGTCTGGAAAAAAAAAAAAAGTTAATTGGTAAATTATATCATTGTATCTGTCAGCCTTAGAATTAAAAGAACAAAGACAAATAGGGCTTTTTAGTGTGTGATGTGTGTTGCTTCCAGAGGGCGAAAGCCATGTTTATCAGTAATCTGCATCTGGAATGGATGTCCATGTCTTCCATGTGGAGAAAACCGTGTCCTTTGATTGTCACTCCCTGAGATTTCAAGTAGAGGGAAAGAGAACAAATCAATAGCTGGTGTAGCATAAATTTAGGACAATTCCATACTTAGCAGATTTAAATAAATTTTAGTTTTATTATTTTGGATGACCAGGGATTGCACATTAAGAGCAAGGTCTCAATATGCCAAAAATGATCAGCAAACACAGAAGCAAAGGGTCAGGAGCAGACAGGACTGCAGCAGAAGCTACTGAAAGTAGCAAGCAAGCCAAGATTCAAACCTAAGTATCCACCTGACTGTTGGTAAACTTGCTGAAGCCTTTGTCTGTGCCACAGCTCCTTGCCCACTCGTGTCAATCTGATCTTAGCAGAATACTGTGCACTAGGCAAGAGCCTCCGTTTGGCTTCGGCGAGCACGAGCCATGGTAGTAATTAATGGCTAACAGGAGTGGTCCTGAGGCTGCACGCAACAGGGCAGGATTTCTGCCAGGCAGATAACAAGCCTGCCTGGAGGGGAACGTGCTGCTCAGCACATGCAGACAGGAGGCTGCAGCTGCCCACTGCTGCACGCAAGGCAGGCAGGCAGGAGACAGCACATTCCTCCACTTAAGCCCACCCAGAGCCTGTCAGCTCAGAAAAACACATGCACGGTCATCAAGGTTTGTTTACCAATGTTACACTGTTCCTGAAAAAATCCACTTTTTGGCAAGATGCTGTGACCAAACCACCTCCTTCCTTTTCAAAATTTATATTTAAAGGTGTGCTCACTTTGAACAGATGCTTTGCATTGGTACCTCACTGAGCTTACTTGAAGGAGCAAAAATGATAACTAAATAATCTACTAGATATGTGCACTGCTTTAAATGAAGGACTTGAAAGTCAATCCAGTTAAAATGATGCAGCTGTTTTTAAAAGTTGAAAGGGCTTATATTTATAGTGTGACCTAGTGTTTATAGCTGAGGCCCGAAGTTCTGCTGCATGAAAATGCTGCTGAAAAGTAGGACTGTGTAAGAAGAAGAAACTATGATTTACACCTATTATTTGATTTATTTCACCTTTTTTTACCAGTCAGTACATTCTCTGTCTTGTGTGGAATTCAGCCATTGACACACAGCCAAGTGTAAATTGTGTAAGTTCCTTGCACATAATTCCTCTGGGATCGAGTCCTATGTTTCTCACTCAGAAATAATTTCCTCCTTATTAACAGTTGTGCTACATCACACAGCAGCTGACTAGGATGCTCTCTTCCTCAGGTAGAGCAACTTCTGCCTGGTGTTAATTTTGTATTTAATACTCTGTAGTGGAGCCCAGGCTGCTCTGAGCTTTCCACACATCATCTTGTTTTTTTCTAGTTAATCTTGGTGACATGCAGGTGCTCTGCCACCATTGAATCTCTTTTTAGTACAGAGGAGGAGGCAGGGAAGTAGACAGATCTCCTCAGCTGATGCCAAGACCCAGCTATCCTTAGCTGAGGAAAAGAACGTCCACCACAAAGCAAACAGAACTGAGTAAAGCACCAGGAGAAGTGGAGAGCTGACCCAGTGCTTCCTTTCTCCATTTGTGCTGTGAGTTCCAGGTTCTCTTCTTAGCAAGCACTCTGACAGCCCCCTTTCTTGCTCTAGAGGTGAAACTTTGAGAGGCCCAGAAAGTTACCAGTTAAAAAAAAAATCAGTTTCGTAGTGTTTCTTCCCAGTTTCTCAGTTGTGACCCTTCAGTATTATGTCCCATGCATGCTTCCAAAGGAGCAAGTAAATATTTATTACAGTAACATACAGTGGCCTCAGTCTCCACCAGGTGCCATGCAAACAGAAAAAAAGAGATGTCCAGCTAGGCTTATGAGGGAAGGAAAAATGATCTGCTTAATCCATTCAGTGATTGAGATTTCTGCTAGACCTTCTGACACACCTATGTTCAGTGGGATTTGGTGTTTCTGGTTACTTTTCACAGCAATAGCTGGCTATAACACAGAGTTCAAGGACTGCTTTCCAAAATCTGTTTCCCTTTTCACATAGTGATTGTGATGTGAGGGCTTTGGGATGTAAACAGCTGTTTGCAGATGCCAATTTTTGGAGAACATGCAATTCTTTTTTTTTTTTTTTCCGAAGAAAAAATGTTCAAAAGAAACATCTACTGCTGCTTAGAAAAATAAAGTTACCCAGTCGTTTCAGTCAGTGGAAGCGCTGCCACCAAAATCATCTTGAGGTGTATGATTCACCCCTGTGCAGACCTGTATGGCGAGGATGAAATATCTCCTCAATGCAGAAAGACTTACATTGGGGGCCAGACTGACCTTTACAAGGTACTAAAGCTTTGAGCGTGCTCTGAGTAGTGATGCGTGTTGTCTGTAGCAATGACTGAGACAGGATGCTCACAGCAGGGTTGTTTCTACTACGCAAGGGAACTGAATTGTCTTTGTAGGCGAGCGCCTCACCTGAACATAACTTTGATGTCTTGTGCAGTGAGCTGGCCATAAAATTGTCCCTTCTTTTGTCTTTTGCACTGGGGACAGGGCTTGTGTTAGAAGTGTTTTCTGCAAATGACACTTTCTCCTTGCTTTCCCTTTGAAATTGATTGTTTCCATGCTCACTGCATGCTGGCAACAGTGTCTGTACTTCTAGTGAGAACTCTGCCCCTACGCAGAGGCCCCTGGACAAAGAAGGTTTTCTTCCATATCAAGGGCTTCCCTGGACTGCAGCAATGGTCCTTCCATTTGCCGGTCCTGCCTGAGTGAAATATGTTTATTACTGTAATATGTTTCAGCTTTTGCAGCCAGTTCCTCTTGACAGGAAGTCCTGAGAACAAGTTCTTCATGTCTCCTCTCCACCAAAAAAAAAAAAGGTGCCAGAAACTTCCTCCAGCTGTGGAGACCCAGGATCAGGGAATTACAAAAGCAAAAACCACTGCTCTTTGGCTAAATTATAGTTGTTTTTATTAGAACTTTCTTCTCCTCCCAATCCACTTCAAGCTCATTTATCTCTCCCTTCCCTATGACACATCCTGTCTGACATGCAGAGTGTAGCTTTCCGAGGTGATTTCTATTATTTGCCTATACAGCACCGAAGAGAAACCTTCAAAACTATAACTTCAACAAGCTATAACCACATTGGATTCTCTGCTGGGAATTCTTAGGTTATTTTTTCCCAAAGCATATGATTTTTTATTAGGCTTGGAAAGAATTCTCATTAAAAAGTAGGGACCTGAGCATCAAAGCTCACTACGGTAATGCGGGCTGTTTACCTGAGAGAAACAGTCTGTTGAGTAGGAGTATTAAATGTTGTAGCTAACTGGACAAAAATGGGCAAAACTAAACAAACTTCCCAAAGAGAAGAGGCAGGAAAGACTCTTCCCTAACTCAGAAGAGGCTTTGCAGTCTAGTGAGGCTCTACCTCATTTTGCCTCTCCTATGGAGGCTGCTACAAAGGTTTAGATAAGTGACCATCAGCTGCCCTGGTGAGTGAATTAACAAATAATTCTGATTAATTCTGTGCACAGATTAAAGGGAAAGAACTGAAGTAGCATAAATGGCTGAGGTTCATGCAGGCTGTGAGGGAACAAGGAAACTTGAATGTCAGCAAGACTTCAGCATCTGGCCCAGAAAATTGTCTTCTCCTCCCTGTGGCACAAGCAAGTTTTCACTTTATCAATAACAAGGGCTCAGAAACATGGGATGAAAAAATTTATAGCAGGATTACTTTTTCCAGTAGTGATATCTACAATCATCCAAAATGAATTATTTACAAAACAAATAGCCCCAGTCACTTTCCGCTTTCAGCTACCTGTTGCCTGCCCCCAACCCCATCACACCCAGCCAGACATTTAATCAGCACAGCTACACCTGCCAATAGACCTCAGCAGAAGTGCAGTGAGAGACACTGAGTATTTCAGACTTGTTTCAAAAAGAGTTACAGAAGATTCACACTTGTGGGATGTTTCTTTGCAGACTAAGGTGCTGACCAGAGTCAAGAAAGATGTCTGCTTTCCATCCTTCACAAAGTTCCACGTTCCTCTGCCCCTTTATAAAATGCTATTTAGGAAAAGCATTGTGCTGTGGGTATGAATGTATGTACATGTGTATAAACAGAGCCGGGATAATTTTATGAGATAAGGACTCTATGGGGCATTATACTCAGCCTTCTTTAACCCATAACCTACCCTCAGAACTCAAATGAAAGAGCAAGCTGCACAGTTGACAACCTGTTTCTTTCTTCCTGCAACAGTTTCAGTAATAAAAACTGCTTGGTAGCAAGGCACACGTGCAAAACATGCCTGTCCATTTGATCCATGGCACTGCATGCCAGTGCCAACATGGGCTTTTGCCACTCTCAATTTAATGGCAGCAGATGCCATTTGGTGTAACAGACACAGCAGAGATGTAGCCTGTAGAGAATAAAAAGCATGGAAGTCCATGTCTCTAGACAGGAAAAATAATCTGTGTGCAGGGGTCAGAGAAAGACCTAAGCAGGGGAATTTTTCACTGTAATGAGCTACAAAAAATACCCTTCTCTGTCCTCTCCCATAGCTTTACTTAAGAAGCCTCCAATCCTCCTTTTCTTGCAACAGAATTCATTAGTGCTTCTGTCTGTACAGTAGCTCCCTGCAGCACTGTCTCCACTTCCCACCCAATGCAGATCTATTCAAAATATTTGGTGTTCCTGTAAGTATTGAGCACTCAAATTGAAGAATGCCAGTAACAGCTGAGTGTGTGCTTGCAGAGCTTGGTTCAACATGGCACGATTCCACCATGGCAGCTGGCTGCTCTAGTAAAACTCTCGGGGGCCTCATGAAATAACTGACATGAAAGTAGCGTTTGGAGCAAGAAACGGAACTCATTTTTCAATTGACATTAAAGAGGAAATCATTTTAGTGTAGTTGATACTGCCCAGACACATTTTCAGTAATTAAGGCTCAGAAAAAGCAGTGGAAATGCCTATGAGGTGTGCTAAGAATGAAGCCAGAAGCAACGTGTGAGAGGTGCTAGTGAAGGAGTCCCTGCGCTGAACATGACATGAAATGGGAAAGCTTATGGAATACAACCATGGGGAGAACAAGAGCTGCCCAGAAGAATGAAGCACGGAAGGAGCCTAAATTGTGCCTTCAAGTACAGTATGAGGACGCAGGAAAGGCAGAGGTGACTTCAGAAGTGTGATGCTCATGGTCATGTAAGGTATTCTTGTGTCATTGAGGTAAGGAGGAAAAACTGATCCTGTCTATGGTCTCTTGCCTCAGCTTTGAAACACATCTGAATTCATTCCTTCCCTACATGTTGCCAATACATATCCATATGTGACTTGATTTCTCATTTTTGTACTCTTTCATGATACTAGATTTCACTTCTTCATCCAATTACAAACTTCGAAGGTTTTTTCAAGAGTTTAGGTCTTATTGTTTCCATAATGTATTTTTTAAGATCACAGCCACCTCAGAGACACATTCCATTATGCACAAAAATAGGTGACATTCCTACCATTTTACAACCAAAAACCAGTGAAAGTGAGCTTGACCCAGTGTACACTTTTTTTAATATGGAACCCACAATTCCCTGATGGATTTTTCTGCTGTATCTCTCTGATCGTTCTTGAGGCCCCAGGTGAAATTACATTGGCTTCCCTTTGTTGGTCCTAGGCTCAAGTGGATATCTGAACAAGGCAGATACTACCAAATCCCAGGGTGTATATTTTTGGCTGTTGATTACCTAAATAATTCACAGATTACCAGACTCTATCAGCTCTACTTTCCACACTCCAAGTTTGTGTCACTACCTACGCACAGAGTTTATTGTTGAGTGAGGATCTGCAGCAGCACCCCAGAGAAAAGAGAACCTTGAAACCACAGGGGATAATGCTCCTTTTTGAACCTGCAAAGGAATCACCGGGGCTGAAAAGGGGGTCTCTTTCCTGCTCCCCAAAATTGTGACACCATCCCATTTATGGTCAGTTTCTTTAGTCAGACATCAGTTTGGGTGTGTGTTTGTAAACAAATTGTCTTCAAATTACTTTTTCAAGGTTTTATGAGGAAATGAATCAGCTCCTTCATTAAATTCAAATTCTCTTTTGTGTTCTGGTTTACTTATATCCACTAAGAGCCCAGTCCTCCTCCCATCTCAGAGAAAAGAGAACTACAAGGGAGCATATCATGTTCACAGTTTGGTTATGTGTTTGTTTATCTGTTAATATTTGCTTTTTATAAATCTTAGCGATTTTTCTGCTGTAACTTGTTATTGCAGAACACACTGCTCTCTTATTTATTCTTGACAGATCCTGTATAAATTTATGGTTCTGCATCAATAATAAGAGTCATTAATCATAGTAACAATGCACATCACAGGGTCTTCCAGGCATTCACCACTGAACTTGCTTTACTGTCCTACAAATGAAACCCTCCCCCTCTCAGTAATTAGTTCTGAGCTTACACAGAAACCAAGGAATTTTGCTAGAAAAACTGGGAGAAAAGATCATTTTCTTACAATGGATATGTTGAACGATGGGGGTGGGAAAGAATCTCAGCTACAGGTGATGCCATGATGATTTTTTGCCTTTTCTTTTATATCCCTTTTATATACCTTTTTATAACTTTTGTATTCTTAGTGATTTTTAGCCAACATTCTTGGACTTGTTTGTCAAGCTAGGAGACTAAACATCTTAGAAGGCTCGTAGTTGTGGATCAGAAAGCCCCAGACACCAAGGTCCTTTCCAGAAGGAAATTTTGTGAACTAAGATAGAACCATCCAGGGGAAGGTTCCTTGGGGAGGGGGGCTCACTCGAGCCTCTCACCCGGGAACCTCTGGTAGATATGCTAATTAGTAAGACCTATAAGGTTATAGCCAATCTATCGTGTTTGTGCATTGCGGGGTGCATTTCGGTGCATTCCACCTGGACCTGGTGCACCTAAGGATCCTTACAATAAATACCGAGGTAAAATCCCTTTTTCCCTTCTAACCATGTTTGATTCTTAAGACCAGGAAAAGACATCACAGGAAGGCAGTAAGGGGGTTTATAGTTACTGGGAAATGTTTTCATTTCTGTAGTAAATGGAAGTTTGTTCTTTAGCATCTCATATTTGAAACTTATGGACAAATATTTTGTTATAAAATTGTGTGAAAATTGTTCCCCAAAACAGCCATTTCTTTTGTTTCGTTTCCATTCTTCCAACAACTACATTAGCCAGTAAGTACAACTTCTCTATATTCATTGTTTATTTACATATATGAAAGAAATAGCAGGAGAAAAGTAATCTAACAGATTAGAGCAATGGACAGTAAATCCAATTCTATACCAAGTAAAGTCAATACAAATTATTCTGCTGAGTTCACTGGATACAAGAAGCAGCTTGTGATTCAGACATCATAATATAAGCAGTGAGAAACAAAACAACACAAGAGCAAAAAGCAAGAATTGCAGAAATAAGGCAACAGCTGAAACAGAAGTCATAAATTTAAACTGTTCTTTTTTGAGTGAGATTTAAGAACACATTTTGACAATGCTGAGTTTTGGAGGTCAAGGAATATATTTAATTTGGCAGCTATAAAGATGGTTCAACCACAACTCAAGTTCTGAAATCTTATCCAAGATTCTTCTCCATCTCTATCAAGAAAGACTGCCAATGGATTAGGATATTATCTCAGAAGGGATGGGATTTTTATTCAGTCGTATCTCCTCTTTGCCCCACTGCATTTCCATCTGCTTTTTTGAGAGGGTTTTATGGCTGTCAGAGAGGTGGATAGAGCCTTAAGAGAACCTAAGAACTAAGTGGAGAAGTGATGTAAAACCACTGAATGGGCAAAGGATAAAGGGAAAGCCTGGGGAAAGAAAATGAAGGAGGAAGTGTAGGTGGCACATTTGCCTCAGCTGCAGAAACTAATTACAGCTGGTATATGGATATGTATTTGTGGTTGCTCAGCTATGTACTTAAAGTCTCTGCTTTCCAGAGTATTTTCTTTATGAGACACAGAACATTTGACAAACTATCCAGCCTTTTAAGAAACCACCCTGATCATAATTTAATTAACTGACTCATTTCAGGATCCTAACCTGAAAATAGGAAAGCTGAAATTTTTCAGCTAAAGCTACATTTAAAAGAATATGAACATGATATAATGTCACCACCCTTAATGATGAACAATTCAACTATTTTTTGTTTCTCTGCAAAACTGTTTTTGCTGCATGTATTTTGCCATGGAAGCCTTAACAATGCCTATCCCTAGTCCTCAGTGTAACTGTGAATACAGTTAGAAGTATATCATAACTCTGTATAAAAGAACATTCCCAAATGACCAAATTTTGCATAACCTAGTGAAGCATTAGACCTTACTGATATTGGGCAGACTCCCTCAGGCCTTGGTCTGTTCTGATGCGAGTGCTGTCCTTGAAGATAAAAGATTTCTCTAAAAAAGTACCCAGTCCATTTATATTTTTTTTTTCTTCAAAACTAAAAAAGAATTTTGAGAAAGCCAACCCAGATCCTTCATATAAAACATGACTGCCTTCCTCTGCTTTTATGGCAAACATTACTCCAAGAAATCTTTAAAACAAATAATTGCTTTTATTGTCTAGAAGTTGTAGTATGTTTTATGCCAAGAACTGCATCTACTGAGCGAAATGGAGACAACTCATGCCAGGTGAAGTTCACAGGGCATCAAGGAAAAAAAAATAAAAGCTTGTATTCATGCTCACTGTTAAAGGTTCTCTGTGAGATGCAGATGTTGAAGACATTGAAGATGTTTGCTGTTCCATTAAGTCTGCAAGACTCCAACCCTTCTAACTCAGACAGAAGCGGGAAAGGAGACAGTTAGAAATGACAGGGAGTATTTTTCCATTATCCATTCAGTCTTTTTGTGGTTTTAAATGCTCATCAGTGACTGCTGATCCATATCAATGGGTGTGACAGTCTGAGACAGTCAAGGTAAGAAGCTTTAGGTGTTGAGACAGACTGGAACTGATTGTGTTTTGATCAATTCTGTGGCTTCCATTAATCATATGATCAGACCTTCCTTCTTTTGGGGTTTCATTCCTTCCTTCCTTATTTTAAGGCTACTTGGCACGGGTTTTTTTTTAGCAGTAGAGCCGCTGCTGACTTCTTTCCACCAGATGGCACCACAGACTGTGATCCATAGCCACAATGTATACGTGTGTGTATACATATTTGTACAAATGTATGTGCATATGAGCGTAGCCAGAGACATCCATTTGTTGGTGAAAACATAGGAGTGCTAGACACCTGCAAACCTCACTTTTCTTGCCTCTTATCCTACCACACAACGTAGAAGGAGGAGCAAGACCAACCAACACCTTGCATTGAGACCGCACTAGAAATAAAGCTTCTGCAGTTGACACTTTCATGGTGCAGGCACTCTATACAATTTAAAAGAAAAAATATTAAAGATGCAGTGCATTTTATGAATTTTACTTTCTAGCACAACTTAAAGTAGCCACTTTCTTCTGAACTGCAATGCCTCCTGCATGGTCATTCTCATATACAGTTCAGCTGATGAAGGATTATTCTATAGAATCCAAATCTGAAATCTTTTCAATCCAGCAGTTCCACATCCCAATATGGGCTGCCTACCAAATGTTTCTGTAGGAAATAGGAAGGGAACACTTTTCTATTTTAACTGGTTACCTATCATAGTTTGACTCTTCAGTAGTTTAACCTAACACCTTCTCTGTGAGAATACTGTAGAGATCTGAAAGATGAGCAGAAGTTGATAATGGACACAGAAAAACTGTTTTAGAAGAAACTGGAAAATAATACTCATAAAATGTTCCTTATCTAGCAGGTTAGTATTTAAAACACAGTTGGCAAATTTGACTGTTAATTAATATTCCCATTTTTTCTTAATTAATTCTCGGTTGTTTCAGTTTGCTTTAGAAACAAAACCTCTCCTCCATCTCAAAAGTCTTCAATGGGGATTTTCAGCTGACTACTTAATGTCTGAGGTCTTGCCTTCATAGAGATGAGAAATAACAGTAACGGTTTTGAGGACAGTGATATTTAATTGCTACTGTAAAGTCCTTGCTGAAAAGGTGGTGTTTCACGCTGCAATGTAGATTAAAGATATATGACCATTGTTTGCAAATAGTTTATCAGATGCATAAGGTTTTTTGGTTTGTGATTTATTTCCAATTCGTTTTAATTTCTGACATTTTCATAATCCTGATGGCTTTCCCCTCCATGATTTTCAAGGACTATCTTAACTTGTGCTATTATTTTTACTTCGTGGCAGTTCTCATTATCTATCACCACAGTAAAAGAGACAACAGAAATTATACCCTCTTAGTGTATATGGAAGAAAAAATGTTTGTTGCGTTTTTTCTCCATCTGTCCGTGTCCAGCTGTCCCTTCCTTCCCTCCCTCTGGATTAGGTGTCACAACGGTGAAACTGCCCTCTTCTCACCCTATGCCTTTAAGGCATTCATTTCCAGCCCTTTCTGAAATGGGCGGTACCTGCTGCCTCCCGTTCCTGGAGAAGACATCTTCAGCCTGTCTTAGCCTCCAGTCTTATCTAGGAGCCTAAGCAATCCCAAACATATTGAAGATTTGCATTTTCCCACCAGGGAAAAAAATACATCACTGATTTATGATGGGTGCCCAGGAACCAGCAGCAAAGAAGAGTTACTGACTGACAAACTCGCAGTGCCAAAAAGCAAGCTGAGAGTCTCTGCTTAGGTACCCTCTCTGGTAGCCCAGAGACAGGGAGAAGTATCGAAATTCCCAGGATCGTTAAACCTGGATGAGGCTTTTATGTGACAGGAAAGCTGCTCTGCATCCAGAAGGCTGCAATTTTGTCTCATAGCGTACCAGTGCCTTTGGTCCACATGGTATCCTGCAAAACAGGTTCTGTGTGTGAGGCTCTGAGCTTTGTATCCACATTGCAGATGTAAAGCTCCAGGCTGAGCCTGCCTCACATGACAGGTGTGCTATATAAGCTGGAGCATGTGTGGGAGACAATAAATCATGCTCTTTGGAAATACTGCAATAATCAATGACCAGGGAAGACAGATAGTTGACTAGGGAGACATGTAGAAATAGGTCTTAGATTCACACAATGGATAGAAATAGACTGAGATGCTTGTTAATTGTTTTCTTTAGTCATGAATGTCATTTCTTAAAAGCATACTGTAAAGTACATTTTAATGCCTCATCTCTTAAATCTCTTCTATTTCCCCTTCTTCACTCCTCATAAATGCATTGGCTTGTGGGCTTGATGGTACTTAATTTACACATTTTTGCTTAATTTGATGAACTGTAAGTGCTCTTTTAGCCTACTGTGAGCATTCAATAATCCAAAGTGGCTGTGAAATATATAAGTCCTGTTGCTGCTCTATAGTGCCTGATTAAAACAGAAATAATGTATTATAAAATCCCACTCAAACATCTTTATCTATCATAACTCAGGGGTAAAAAACTGCCTTGGCTTGCTGGTGTATTTCCCCCCCCGTCTGTATCAATCTACATTAGTAATTGCAATGAAGTTAAAGCAGTAGCCTCTTCATGGTTCTCTGGGTGTTTTCTCTTAACAAGCAATTTTACATTTCATTTTAGTGGTCATGTCCCCATCCCTTCCCCTGTGCCTGGCCAGTCCAGAGCTGTCTCACACAACTTTTTGGGGAAGGTTCCTCAGTTTCCCCATGTAGAGAAATGGCAATAAGAGTCTTTGCTCAGCACCTGTTTAAAAGCATAATTGATTGTGTTTGCAAAGAATTTGAGACCTTCAGACACTTCTATTTTTTCAAGAATACAGCACAGTTTATTTTCTAGATTTGTCTGTATGACCTGTAAGTGACAATATTTTTTCTACCCTCTCCTCTTTGGTCTCTCCCTCAACAAGTCTAGATGCAGAAGTAAGCATCGTTAGACTTGTGACAGCTCAAACCTGACACTGGCAAAAAAAAGTCACACTTGCAAACTCTTGAGCCAAGCATGATAATCCCATCCTGCAGTGGCCTGTTAACCCCATGATTCTGTATGTTCCCCTGTTCCCTCCCTAGCCTTGGCCACTCCCTCAGTTTCTCCCTATTTGTTCTGTACCCTAACCCTGCCCAGGGACCGCCCCTGGGCCCCTGACAAAACCATCCCGCTCCCAGACCGCACTGTCTCTCTACCTCTGAACACTGCGGGGACGAGATGTGATTAAAGTCATCTCAAACCCTCATGAGAGACCCTTCTCTACCTCCTTTACCATCCCCTGCGTTGTAACGCTGCTGGCTGCTGGAGCCAGATCGCAGGGCTGTCCGAAATGGACTCCGGGCTGCGACTGATGGCATGGCCCTGGGAAACCCCCGCTGAGCTCTCCGGGAACAGCAGCCTGCTAGGCAGAGCCCAGCGGTTACAGCACCATCGTTTATACATCAGGAAGGAATTCTATGTGCATTACCTGCAAGGACGTTTTTCCAGTATAAAGACTCCCTTCTCCTCCTCTTTCCCCTCTCTCTGCTTTTTTTTTTTCACTTTCCCCTTTCACATGGTCCTTAATATCAGGATGCTCTAACCCACTTTCATTGAGAGGTTAAATGGAGCCAGAAAGCTCCAGAAAAATGTTCTGTCTCATCGACCTCCCCTCCAGGCTGAGTTCTGTAATTTCTCCCGCTGTGCTGAATTGCTGCTCCTCTCTGTGTGTGCAATAAGCAGTCACTTCCTGAGAAGGAGACACGCTGCCTTCTGAAGTGCCCATTCAGCACCGCAGAGGACAAACTGTCTGGCAACAGGGCTGTGATTCAAGGGCTGCAACACATGGAAAAGAACAAAAGGAAGGAGGTGCTGGAAAAAAGGATGAGGAGGTAAACAGAAGAAAGGTAGGAGAGCCCTAGATTAGGGAACAAAGGCTAGAGAGCCATGAATATTAAAATTGTTGGTATAATGATGAAACACCCAAAACAAAGCACATTTTTTCAGACAGATAGAACATGCCACTTTGGCTCACTCATGCCAGGTAGCACTCTGCTGTGAAAATAGGTCCCCAGAAGACAGTAATACATGTCACACATGTATATTTTAAGTGAAGATTGATTCTATTGCATGATAGAATACGTGAACTAAAAAGCCAAAAAAAAGGAAGTCTGCCTTCCCTCCTCCCTGCCCCTGCCAATGTCTGGCATGTCTGAAGCTATTCCCCAATAAATTGTTTGGATTTATTTTCATTTTATATAATATTGAAACATTAAGACATTCTCCTATTTTAAAATATAAATTCCAAGTTTTCCTGGCCATTAATGTCTAATACCCCTTTGCCAACTCATCTTTCTGACTCCACTAAGTCCCATCAGGAAAGTATTTTTGAGAGTCAGATTGTGTCAATCCTGCAGTTGGGCATGTTCGAGGGGACTGTGGTTAGGCAGGCCATGGGAGTGTTGCATAGAACATGGGACAGAAAGTTTGGAGAGATTGGAGGAAAAGTCTGATGCTATTACAAGTCATTCTTTTCACATCAGAGTGACTGAAGAACACATGGCTGAGTGCAAGGGCCAGCACAGGCAGCCCATGTCACCCGTGATCTGCGTGCACATGTCCGGTCAGCCGCTGCAGGTGGGAGTAGCGCCCTGAGTCACCATGGTTGGCCATCTCTTTTCCATCATCACTTTAGAAGCCTTGGCCTTTCACAACATAAATACCATTGTCTTCTCACCAAGGTTAGTGAGCTTGGGCAGGACCAGCTTTGGTCCTTGCTGTTTCTACATTCATTTGCAGCTCCTCTGTCTTAGACCACTAATCTCTGATCCCAGGCCAGACACTTTTCCAAGAGAATCAGTCTCAAGTAGGAAACTGCTTTAAAAATGGAGATTTCATGAAGCAATTTGGGACTTTTTTTTTAAACTTAGTGGTGAAAAAAACCTCAAGGCCCTATCTCCTCTGCATCTTTTGAAATTGTGACATTTGCAATAACCTAAGTAAAGGAAAGATCTGTGATTAGGAAGCAAGATTAGTCTCTGAAAAAGCCACCTATAAATTATGAAAAAATGCCCACTGTAACACCAGAAGCACAATAACATTTGCCTGGCTTTGGGATTTACTACCAAAACTAGCACCTGAATGCCCTGCAAGCTATACTGTGCTGTGGGCAGGGAGGTGAGAAAGGGCACACACCTCCTCCCTTCAGGGCCATGCAGAAAAGGGCAGCCATCCCATGCTGTCCGTTCTGATGACCTCCCTGGAAGCAGATAATCACCAGAGCTTGAGTGAGTTTCACCTGGGTTTTGGGGATTAGTGCCTAAACCAGGAAAACTAAGTCAATCCTAGTTTCATCCACTTTTTCCAGGGAATCACAGAATCATTGAAAAGACCGAAAAGATTGACTACAACCATTAGCACAGCACTGCCAAGTCTGCTACAGACTGTGTCCCTAAGTGCCGCATCCACAGGTCTTTTAAGTGCCCCCAGGGATGGTGACTCAGCCACTTCCCTGGGCAGCCCAATGCTTTTTCCTGATATCTGATCTAAAAAGAAATTTTTCCTGATATCTGATCTAAAACTCCCCTGATGCAACTTGAGGTCATTTCCTCATCCTATCAGATTGTTACTTGGGAGAAGGAACTGACCCACACCTGGCTACAACCCCCTTTCGCGTATTTTCCTAATTAGCTCTTTCAGAGAGCTAAATAGAAGTGCTTGCAGCTGATGAGGAAAGCAACCAGGCACATGAAATCGTATGTGATTCTCTTTACCTAGCCCTGGATGCTGACCCAGCAGAGCCTGACTGTATGGTGCTTTATCCTATGAGTATTGTTTGAGTCCAAGGAGTGCAGCAAGGCAGCTGAGAAAGGAAACTGTAAGTAATAATTAAGTTGCTTTGAGGATTAATGTGTGATCCAACTCACTTGGCAAGGTAGAATAAGGTTGTGATTTTTTCAAGGTAGTTCATTATCATAGTCAGCAGTTTCTTTAGTTTTCTTGACATGTGGTCTCATTCTGCTGTTGCTGCAATTTTACTGGTGGTTTTAGGCTCTGCGTGTGCCCTTTACTTAGTTATGAAATTCCTACTTTTAGCTCCTTTAAATTAAACTTTGTTAGCACAGGGCTCTTGGGTTGCAATGTGCAATAGTGCTCTGACTGCAGCCCACAGACATACACAGCTGATTGTGTGTGACATTTTCCCTTTATCTCCCAAAAGCTGTGGAGAAGTTTTGCTGTTCTTCTTGCCCTTCTTCATTGCTCTCGAGCTCTGGAGTGTCTCTGTAAGGAGCACATTTAGTGACGATTTGTATGGATTTCTGTGCAAACTGAAATCAAGGGGAAAATGATCAAGAGACATCTGGGAAATCATTGCCCATCATCTTTGCATGCTAGGCTGCTTTGTAAGTGCTAATACCTATAAGCAAGTCAGCCCAAATAGCTAGGTAATTTCTGTTAATCTCCATTAAAATTCAGGATTCTTCTGTGCAAGGGTAGGAAACTTAGATCAGGAAGGACATCTTCTGTCTTTGTTTTTAACTCTTTGAGGGTCTTCTTTTTATATTTCTGTGGCTTAGATTTCCCATTTCTAAAGTGGCTTGCATCTGTTGGTCTCTCCAAAACGTATGGCACTGAGTGAATTCAACAAAAAAAGCCTTGTCTTTGCATGTGTGTTAAGAGGCTCCTCAGCAGACCTGCAAGGCACATGATCTATGCAATTTACACTGTATGTTTCTTTGATGCGACTGTAGCCCTGGCTTTTTGTGTGCCACTACTCACACTGTGTAAGTACTCACCACACGTAAGACTTTCAGAGCCTCTCGCACAGCCCCTTTGAAACTGCAGCCCACTGTGTTTGCCTTGAGCACTTCAAGACTCTTTCAGTGTTATTTCCTAAATGATTTGATGCTGCTCGGCCATTTGAAGTGAAAAGTGTTTTCAAGCACAAAAGATCTTATGTTGATTTTTCTTTTGTTTTACCTAAATTCTTTGAGAATAGGAAGGAGGCAGCTTTGTGAGGTGAGTAAATGATAGCTAGCCCAGTTGTGGGTACGAGAAACAAGGCTGTATGCACAAACACATGCAGGGTAATAGTCTACTTCAACAGTGGGTTCCCTTGCTAATTTGGAATCAGCTCTGGCTTGATTCCATTTCAACCTCAAGCTGTGAATAAGGAGGGCTTTTAAGCTGTCATTTTGTTAAACACAGCTTTAAAAACACAAGAGGAAGAGACATCCATTACCAAAGCAAACAAACGTATGGAAATAAAACTTTTTTCTTTGACAACTAATTCAACACTGACAGCAAATGTTACAAGATTTTGCCTTTTGGATTTTTTTGATTGGTTGTTTTTTGTTTGCTTTGATTTATTTTCTTGGAGGTTTTTCTAATTATTGATGGGTTTGGGTTTTTTGAGGGGAGGGCTTAATGACCAGAAATCTTGTTTTGGCAGGTGAACGTGTTAACACATGAGTATGCAGCACAGGATTTGATTTCAGGTAAAGTCAAAATGAAGGTAGTGCGTTAACTAACTGTAAAATATAGTATTACTGGATTTGTATTTATATTTTTCAGTACCTGAGAGAAGCATTTCTGGAGCTAAAGTAAGGTGTGATTTTGTCCTTTTCTTTCATGGTATTTTCTCCAATCATGGAATGATATCGTATTAAAGCAGTGTATTTCACCTCTGTGTATGACTCCCTGATGCATTAAGAAGCTTGGCAGAAAGGCCAACACCATTTTTAACCAAAGCCATAAAATCAAATGAAACTTTTTTTTTTTAATAGCTTCTAAAGAATTTTCTCTTAGTAGCTAGAAGATACAACCTGAAATGTCACTTTCTCAGAAATTACAAATTAATTAACAAATTAATAATAAATAATAATAAATAGACTCTTTATTTAATTACAGGGTCACAGAATAGCTAATGTCAGAAGGGACCACCAATGGGGGCATCTGGTCCAACCTCCTGGCTCAAGCAGGGTCATCCTAGAGCACATGGCACAGGATTGTGTCCACACAAGTCTTGAATATCTCCAGTGAGGGAGACTCCCAAACCTCTCTGGACAACTTGCCCCAGTGCGTGATGACCTGCACAGTAAAGAAGTTTTTCCTCCTATGCAGGTGGAACTTCCTGTGCATCAGTTCCTGCTCATTGCTTCTTGTTGGAGGCACCACTAGTGACAGGTTCCAGCTAAGCCCTGAGCCACTGATTATGACCCTCTGGGATGTGTCATTCTGCCAGTTCTCAACCCACTTCACCCTCTGCTCTTCCTGAGTTTGCCTATGAGGATATTGTGGGAGGCATAGCCTAAAGCCTTCCTGAAGTCCAGGTAGACAATATGCACTGCTCTCCTCTCATTCATCCAGGTAGTTTTGCCATTGTAGAAGGCAATCAGGTTGGCAAGCAGAGTTTACCTTTAATGCATCCATGCTCACTGCTCCTGACCACATTCTTGTTTGCCAGCTCTCAGCATCCTTTCAGGGCCCTTTCATGGACCCGCAGATGCCAAGTTTGATGAGATGATCTCTAATCCTATCCTCCTTGACCACAGAGAAAGTCTTCCTTCCACCACTGGTTTTCCCTGGACCTGGGCCAGAGATTCCTGAGGGCTGGTCCTGTCAGTGAAGCCTGATGCAAAGAAGGCATTCAGTATCTCAGCCTTTTTATTCCACATTCCTTCTTCTTCCATAAGTGTACAAGGGCAAGGCCAGTAATTTGTCCGTGATAAGGGAAACCATGTGTTCAGCTGGTATTGCTTTGTTAACAATAGCGGAAGTGTGCCAGATCATCCGCTGAGATTCTTGGCCTATAATTAACTAAACTAGTGGTTGCATGGTTATATTTTAGTATCACTTAATGAACGATCTGAAAGTTAAGAACACACAGTGAAATTATAGTTTATCTTTTTATTTCAGACAGAGCAGCATTATTTTCTATCTGCTTTCCTGCTTGTAGACTTTTAACATTTCATTTAAACTTACACTGAAAACAGAGGTGCAGCTCTGCCTTGTGTAGTCCCTGAAGTGAGTGGAAGCTGTATACCCATGTCTGAGGAGAAATAATTCCCTGTGTTTACTTAATATACGAGTATTGCATTGTGGTGTTATTTCTAGGATGTGTTTCCTAGACACAAAACACATGGTAAAACGTGGTCAGTATGCATTCTAAGATGAAATTATGATATATGACTGCCTTTGAATCCTGAGGATGCTGCAATATTTTTATAGGGCTGTAATTTTAACATAAATTCAATTTTATACTAAATAGATGCAGCACAATTGCCTATCTACTTTAGAGCTATTAAGGAAGATGAACATATTAAGAAATATGCCCTCTTAACTAAAATCTAGTGTCTGTCCTACTAAGATTAATTTTCAGCCATCTTTTATTTTTCTTATGAGTGCAACCATACCAGACGGTTGCATCAGAATTTGAAGCATATATACAGACATCTCACTTTCACAGCCCAATATGAAGCAGTAAGTTTTAGCTTTCTGCTCAGCCCTTATTCAGTAGTGTGTGTTTCTGAGGGTGTGGTAGAAGATGGAAGAAGGATGTTAGGTTTGTGTGAGTGCAGTTGTAAAAGCTTAATTTGTTGCTGTTGTACTTACTTTTATTGGAGTCTTTCCTGCAGAAATAATGAGCAAAGCAGGAAGAATAAATGAAGCTGTCTTTTGTAATTCTAAACAGGAACACTGAGAACAATAAATTTGTTGCAGTTGAGTTAATGAATCCTGAGATGCTACAAATTTGGGTATTGCATCCTCTTAACTTCCCTACCTCCCCAACAGTCTCCTGTTGTAATACTTACATGTCTTCTTTTCTGTTTCCCCAGTTGTGCTCTTGTTATCTCATTGTAAAACCTCTAATCCACCCCCATCAAGCCTTTCAGATCTGGAAGTCCATCATAGCGTAACTGGGTCACAGCTATATGCGGTCTGCCTGGTAGATGGGTGCCAAAAGGCAAGCCTATCTAGGCTAACTAGACTTTCAGTGCTTCATCTGTTTCCTGTTGAACATCCCTTCTGCCCCCTTTGTGGAAAAATCATGTATTAAAAAATATACTGTTGCTTTGAGCAGGGCGACTGTGAACCCACAATATACTTTGGCTGCCACTTAGGCCTGACCTGTGCATACTTGAACTTTAGGTATTAGGTGTTTGCTTGGGGACGAAGGAGACAAGGAGAGAACTCATGGGATTTGAAGCAACCTTGAAGTGTTTCAGAGGTCATGAAAGCAAATCTTGAGAGATGCTTCAGTTCTGTACAAGTATGAAGTGTGAATACTGAAACAAGCTGAAAAGCATCAGCATCAGTCAGACTGAAGGGTGAGAAATGAGTGATACTCATTAAAAAAGTCATGTTGCAGTGTTGATTACAACACCCTACTAACTCTGTGAGGCTTATGATTAAAAAAAAAACAAAACCAAAAAAAAATCCTTACCCACAAACAAACAACAAGGCCTTCCATCAGATCAGTGTCTGTTATGACTCTGAGCCACTCTTAGGAGCAGTTTGCAGATGAGACCTAGTCATGTACTGTGCACTGCATAGCTGCAGGCTTTTCTCTTTCTTTCAACTGTCAGTCTGTCTCCTGAGATTTATCTGGAAATTACAACTGACATTGTGCTTGGCAGGAGTTGAAGGATAAATAGTTTCTACAGGTAAAAAATTACTCGTTCAAACTACCCCAGTTGCAACAAAAAGTGTGGTGGAGGTCATCTATCTGGACTGCATTAAGACACTTAAAATGTGTCTAATTTAAAGTCGTATGTATAGTTAGGCAATCTGAAATGGACTTGTAAGACAGTATCTAAATTAAAGTATGGCTTACTTAGATTATATCCAAACTGAAATATGGCCTTACCCCTAATTACCTAAATCAGTCTAAATCAGAATCTCTTGGAGATTCAGAAAGATGAAAAACATACTTTTGGGTTTGAAAAACAGGTTTGTATAAACAATTATTTTTTTATCTTAAGTTCCTACTTTTACAAACTCTTCCTTACTTGCAGCAGCTCTGTTTTGAAATGTATGTTTTATCTGCTGGATTTCCTTCTAGTAAGTGGTGGAGTATAATCTTAATGTGGTACTGTATTTAATTGTCTGCTCAAGCAGAGGGTTGAAGTAAAACATTGTACAATGAAATTACACCACAGCAGAAATACAAGGTGTGTGGTGATGAGGAATCAGCCTCTGAAAGTCTCAATCACTACAATGTGAAATTGCTTCAGCAGAATGAAATAGTTTGGGACAGAGTGAGCAGGTAGCAGAACCAGTGAGAATCAGTCTTTGTGCTGGTGAGCATTTTCTCCCCTTTCTTCTCCCCCACCACCCAAGTAACTCACTAATTGTAGCCAGGGATTTTTTTTTTTTTTTCTTATTTCTCATTTCTGCTTGTATTTTTACCTGCAATTACCTTTTAAAAAGATGTCACCTACAGCTTCATTATTTCAGTCCCCTGAGCACTGTAGAAGAGCACAGGAAAAAAAGTCTTCTGATACATACTGACTATTAATGACCTTTGCCAGGTCTGAAGACCAAGCAGGGCAAATAGCTGTCATTTATACCACCAACATATTGTCTTTCCTAGTGGAAATGTGGCATATGAATGCATGATTGCCTTTGACTGCTGGCTGCAACCTATAACTTGTGTATCTAAGCAATATGAAGCAGTCCTTGCAGAAAAGCAAAAGGAAACAAAATCCCTCTTCTCCTTTGATTAACTCAGAGAATATTAGTAACATCTTCAAAAAATAAAGGCAAAATCCTCCCATGCTTGCAACAGTAACAATCATTTCTACAGAGTCAGTGAAGAGTTGTACTGCCCTTCCATATCACCTTTAGGATAGCAGTAAATCTTGCTTGGCTGGTGAACCAATATCATCTATAAATAGCCTGTGTCTGAGTGGGAAATGCAAACAGCTCTGCCCCTGCAGTCTGTCTGTGGGACTTCTGTCAACATGTATCAGATTCCAAATATTTGGGTAATTTCTTAGCTGAAAAATGTGAACGTCCTTGCTTATATTTGGGGTGTCTTTTCTGGGGCCAGAAGTAGCTTAACATTTAATAAAGTAGATTTCATCCAAAGCACAAGTTTTCTGAGTGATAGGTCAAAGAATCCCTTTTGTGCTCAGATGATGCCATTAGAACAATTCACAAAGCACACAGTGCACAGGTATTTCTAGACTCTGTTTGAAATGCAATTGCAAATTCTTCCTGAAAGGCTATGAATTTCTTGAAAGAGTCATCCTGTTCTATCTCTCTGTACTATCGATCTGTGTCTCTATCCCTTTGGTCAGATTAAGGGAACTTAAATTGGAGACTGCTAGTAAGAGATTTAACAAAGGAGCTGCTTCAAGATTTGCACCATGGGGCTTCATAGCATAGAAAAGGAGATTTAGCAATGTCAGCTATTATACATCATTGGGTTGCTGTTATCCTTCACTGAAAAGGGAGATGCTAAGACAGATTGTGGAGAGAAAAGCAGTGTGACTAGCAATTTTATCATGTTAGCATGTTACAGTAATCTTGCCACACTGTAGAAAAATACTGTCAGTAAGGCAGTACTGAAGTAATAACATAACCTATTTTGGCTGAAGAGGGTGTTGTGACCCTTTTCAGGTTTGTGAAAACATGCAGAATATGCTGTTCTCCCTTCAATCTGGCATGGGAAAATATACTACCATAAATAAAAAGGATGCTGAATGAATCATGCAGTAGTTATCTCTAAGTAATAAGCTTGTTCAGAGATAGAGAGTGAAAGATGTAGAAGCAGAAGTCATGGGCTTTTTTTGATATATCAGAGGTAGGTTGAAGAACTTTTGAAACATGTTGTCTGTGAGTGCAAAAATCATATTACTAATGTGTACTACTATATCATACATTAATAAAGTGATATACATTATGAACTGCCATTACCAATTAAAAAAAAGGAGAAAAGTCTATTAATTAAAAGTTAGGTGCTGAGCTGCTGGGTGATGGCTCTCCCTAAGTTGCTTTAAACTTGCAATGTTTCATAACCGTGCAAGTATCTGTTCATTACTTTTCACTGCTTGAAGAGAAGAGGGAAAGTAGGTCAGTAATATTTCTTCTTACAACATATGGTTCAGGAAGTGCCTTCCTCTGATATTGAGAAACCTGGTATTGTAACTCTGAAAGGACATTTAGGGTTATTAAACAACCATTTCAGATTAATCTTAGATAACATAAATTATAGTTTTTTCCTAAGTAGGGTATTGTCTGGTTTTTGATGCTGATGACCCATTGATGAAGATAGTGATATATAAGCTGAATATTCTCAGTGTAAATGTTACAACAATTCTCAAACAAATACAAAAACCCTTTTCCCCACCACCTCCAATAGCACCAGAAACCATAAAAATAATGCCTATTTTTCCCCATTGTTGGAGGGGTGGGGGGTAGAGTTTTTATTGGGGTTTTTGTAGGTTTCGGGATTTTTTTGCACATTGTCTTCTGTAATTTTCCTGTAATGTTGAAAATCCTGAAATCAAAATGGTTCTGTTCAGTCCTGTTTATGATTGTCATTAATGTATGAAGATCTGCAAAAACACTTAAATACAGGTTTAAATCAATCTCTAATCAGGAAAGCTCTTAAGCATATGCTTAAATGAAAGGGCAAACAAAAATATTTAGCTCAAACCAATCCTGTGTATCCTCCAGGACAAAAACCAGGGGTTTAGTAATTGGAATTATTTTATGAAGTTCATCTGCTTGGAGAATTTGACTCTGCTCTGGTTCTCTTCTTTGTAGACACAAGCACATTGAATTCCTTAGGTTTTTAGAACAAGTGCAAACATATACTTTTGGATGGGCCTGGGTATATTGGACATCAAGAATGAAGGAAGTTTTTTCTGTTATTTCTCATTACCTGAAAGATGATTGAGCTGCTTTTTTCTGAACCATGCCCCTTATGACACAGTGGACATGGGGTTTGTCATCTCAGAACAAATCTGCATGTGTAAATAAGTAGTGGTAGCTGCTGAGCCAAATTATTTCTGCAATACCTTAGAATTCATTGGACTGGGCCTTTAGAAAGTAGAAAAAGTTACCTCAGCATTTCCTCAGGTTCTTGGTTCTTAATTTTGTGAAACTCAGAGCTGGTTAGCTTACCTGATTGGCTGATGGGGGAGGTAAATATGAACAGAAAACTCTTTTCTGTCCCCATCCTATTTTGAAATAGTAAAAATATGCTGATGGGGCTTTTGATCTTGGAAGCAAATTGCTCACTCTGAGCCTTAATCACTCAGGCCAGTGCCTCTTCAGGTTGAAAAGTAAAGCATGTGACATTTAAAAATTCCTATCCCGCTATGCTATGTATCAATCTTCTACTCTACTTTAGCACCTCATGTTAGAAATTATTTGGTACTGAGCTAGTTTTCCTAGGTCTCTTCTAAAGAGATGAATATTGCAGGAGCCAGTGCAGCTCCTAGTGAGCCAAGCTCTGAGAAAGGCCGGAAGACGCTCTCTGGAGGCACCTGCTTATCTCCCTTGATTATGGAGAAAGGCCTGGGAAACTATGCAGTGAGTAGAAGTCTAGCTTGAGGTACCTAGGGTTAGGTGAGATCCTACTTTAATGTAATTAGAGAAGGAACTGTTTTCCTCCCTTTTTGGGCTGCTCTACTTTATGGCAGTCATGAGAACTTGCCCACAGTGAGCTTAGAAGCACAAATGTAAGAAAAATAGTACCTTTGCATTTCTTCTTGTCATGTTGCTCAGCATCTGGGCAGCTCTCAGTGTCATAATAGTGATATTCTGTTTGCACTATGCCTCTTCCATAAATAAACAGGGGACTTGAACCTCAAAGTACCTTTGTCTAGCAGTTTTCATTGAGGGCAAAATCCATTTCCCTTGATTTGCCTGAAATGGCAAAATTTCTTTTATTGAGAGTGAGGGGATGTCTCGGTTTTTGAGACAAAACTTCAGGAGGAAACACTCCAGAATGAGTGTTCCTCCCCTTTTCCTCCGCCAATGAGACAAATGGGTCACAAGGAGTGAAAGTGGGGAAAGGAAACCAAACAGTTTATTAACACACGAACAAAACAGGGTAGAACAGGATGAAAAGAATACCCTCAAAATACAACAAATTCCCAGAGAGGGAACAGACACACAGGCTCGGACCAGCCGGGGCCACCCTGCGGGCCCGCTGGGGCTGCTCCCACAGGCTCCCCGGACTGGCGAGGAGGGAAGGGAGGCAGTGAGGCAAGGGGAAGGAAGGGGAAAAAAGAACAAGAAAAGAAACCAACTGAACTTTTTCCAGCTAGCCAGAACACAAAGGAAACCAAAAAGCAGCACAGCGCTCCCGGCGCGCTCCCTCCCAAGCCCCACCGAGCCCCTGGAGCTGTTGGGCTGAACCGTTCAACTGCCCCCTCCAGCCCCTGGCTCCAGCCCCGGCCCCGGGTCCATCTTAGAGGCACAGCGTCCTTGGGCACTGAGCGGATGGTTAAGGAATAAAGCGGCTTCATAACGTCACCCCAGGACAAGGGAGAGGAAAAATTTATCAGTTTTTGAGATAAAATTAAGCCACTCAGTATTAGGGAATCAGGTGATTTATCTTTGATCCTTTTTATTGTTATTTTATTTTTTATTTTGCCTTTTTTCCTTAGGGTGCTACTATTGTACAGGATATTAGCTTTGTATTTTAGCCACTAGGTGGAGAAAGCAAGCCTTCTGTAATTTAATAGCATTTGTTGTATTATGCTATTCTGACCTAAATTCCGTGGATATTTTGAAGCAGAAATGTCCCTTCTTTCCTGCAGTACTTCAGAAGGTGGAATAGCAATGAAGAGTGGAGAGTGGCTGGCTGAAACCTTGCTGGAATAGATTTTAAGAAAATATGGTGGAAAATTAGTCTTAAATATAAAAGCAAGGATAGCACGGGGAGCCTCGTGTAGTCTTCTGAAGTGGAATTTTGATCATCATTCCTTCTGATGCTTGTGTTACTAGGAGTAAGGAGTTGTGCTGCCACTGCAAAAGTATTGTACAGAGAGGGCGGGCATCTTCTCTTAGAGCTAAATCTCCTGTCACATCTTTGTGAGGACAGAAAAAAAACCAGTGGTTGTGTACAGACAGCTTGTGATGGCACCCTCCCATTTGAGAGGGAGGTGGGAGCCGTTGTTTCAACATGTGTCTTAACACATAGGTGAAGTTTAACAGTTTTAGGTAGGAATAGTGAAAGACATCCATTTTGGAAGATTGAAAGACATTCATTTTGGTACAGTTCAGTCAGAAGAGGCCTCTGAGTGAGGCCCAACCCCAAGCTGGTATGGGTGGAAGTTGACCCTTGTTCTCTTGTCTTTTAAAGCAGTGTCTTAATATGAATACATGCATTAGAACGGAGGTAGTAGCATTACATCCTATTGCAAATGGTGTCTGAAGAAATAACAAAGGATTTGGGTTTTGTCAAAAGGGTCACTTCTGCATTCTTTCCTTTAAGTGCTGAATTTTATCCAAATATGCTAATAATTCCCCCAACCTGCCCTGTTGTCCTGATCTACTAAAACTAATTTTTCTGTACTATGGAGATCTCCCTTGGTCTAATTATGAAAGAATTTCAAGTGTCTGGGGGACAGCCTGTGCCCCTTTTTAGGCAGCATATATTCCCACTATAGACGGTATCTAACACTAAACTTCCTGAAAACCATCTCTGGGCAGCAGTTTCTGTGCTTGAGGATTGACAGACTTCTTCTTCAACCAAAGCCAGTGAGAAAACCTGATAAACCTTCCTTCCTTGTCCTTCCTAATCCCATCCTGGCCATGCTGTTCAATTTGGGAATGAGTTACTTGCCTACAGCACCTTCTGCTTCAGAGGAAGGAGTTGTTTAGATGTTTTACATGCTTGTAACCCATCCTTTTGATGCTTATTTAGTTATAGCAACCAAATATTGCAGTTTGTGTTGGCTTTTGCAGGAAATAACTGTGGCCAATTGTCTTCTTAACCATATTCAGGACTGCAGCACCTTCTACCATGAACCATGAAGGTACATTTAAGTTTGATCCTGGACTACACTCACCATTGACTAGAATCAGTTTCTAAGAAGTAGTCCTGTTCCATGTAGCAAAAGGCTGCATAGAAGTAGTTCAAAAGAGAATGCATGGATGATGGGTCTTGACCAGTGAAGTCAGAACTGTTTTTCCAAGTAATTTAGAGTCTTTTCACCTATTTTGGTCTTGCACTCCGGCTGAAATAATTTCCCTGTCTGAGATGCAGCATGGGTGACTCATTTTGCGGCATGAAGCGTGTGATGAATTCTGCAGGTGAAAAACAACATTAAGGTATAAAAATGTGTAGAGAAAGTACATAGTAAATGAACAGGTGATGTGTTTATAAACACCTTTCAAGCTAAGAAAAGGGCCTCTTCAGACTCTGTTGACTTCATTGATTATTGCAGTTATTTGCTGGTTTCTGTTTCCAATTAATTCCTCTGCTACAGAATGAAGGTTGTTCATTCATGTAGATCATCAAACGATGTCTGAAAATTGTTTAGCTTCATTCATGGTCACTACCACATGATTATTTCATTCACTTTGGTATTTGAGGATTTCATGCTACTGGTTTGGTTTTTTCTTTCTTAATTACCCTTTTTACAGGTAAAGGGATGAGTTCAATTTTTGTGTATTATCAAAGTTAAAGGTTAAAGATCTGTTCCACTTTTTATTTTCTGATATCCTGCCCTTATCTGATCCTTGGTTTTCTTTCTGGCTTTCACATCTTTTTTAATGAAGAAAGGGGGGGGAAAAAATCACAGACCACTGATATTTTGCTTAGTTCAAACTCTTTAAAGTGGGCTGACAGCTTTTTTTAAAATTATTTTTCAGTTTCAACCCTAAATATGCTGTACTGATGGATGCTAAGCCTTATCAATAGGCTACAATTATAATAAGTAATTTTCTTGACTTCATGGATTCTGTAATCTGGGGTTTTGATCAACTAAAGAGCTCTTATATATACTGCTGGACTAACTGCAAATCGGATCTCCAAGCAAGTTTGATTTGTGGGCTGATGACTTGTCTGAGTCTCACTGATAGAGAGGCAACAGCACTCACGAACTACTGCTCAGAAAGAAAAAGAACATTGAAGTGTAACATAAAGAGCAAAGCCAGTATGTGTCTGAGCCAAGATTACTGCTTTGTTCTCATGGGTTATCTCAGCTCTAAAAGGAATTACAGAACGTGTGTGATCCTTTTATAGAAAAGAACCTTGGCTTCCTCATATCTTTCAGAATACCTATAGTAATCAAACTGAATGCACGAGCTGCTGTGAATGGGATCTGACATTGCCCCCATTGAAGGCAATGTGAGGAGTCCCAAAAACTTCAAAACAAGACATATAGGGGTCTAAATGCCTGTCAGACTTAGGTGGATGGACGTCAAGTTCCCCACAGCAGCTACTGTGTTACAGAGGCAAACACATGTTGCAGAGGGATGTGGAGAAGTCATCAGTCTTGAGAAAGTGATTGGACACCTGGGAAATATGATCTAGGAAGATTAACGCCTTTCCATCAGAAGAGTGGAAGGACACAACGTAGCAGCCTTCAAAAATATAAAACGGTGCTGTGGAAAGGAAGGAAGGAAGGAAGGAGTCCTCTTTGCTTCCTTTGTCAGTGATAGATGAGATAAGGAGCAGTGAGCTTAGATTTCTGTGAGATTTCTTTTCCAACTCAGGAGAAGTCTGACTTTAACAGCTGGTGGTTACCCAGTCAGGCTAAGGAAAGTATGTTTCTGAGTACAGGTTAAAGAATTTTGTGGGAATGATTTAGACTGAGTATTAAGTGTTCTGTCAGTTTAGTAATCTGTGATCTCTGCAATGGTAGAAATTTTAGATAAATATCTAAAGAAATATTTTTAGATCTATTAAGTCTAATTTGGTTGATAACAGCATTCTAAGTCTTGTATCTCTCAGAAAACTTATGCAAAAAACCAATTCAGACCTATTCCACTCACAATAATTCAGATTCTGGAGACAACTATATGTATGTATATATAAATGTAGGGATAGAAATGTTTATAAACATATATATGGATCAAGGATAGAGGGAGAGATTCAAAGGGCCCACATCTTCTGAGTACTCCTTCTAAAAGAAACAAAGAACAATTAAAATTCACTTTTATACCACCAATCCTCTCAGTGACAAAGTAAGAATCTTAGCTAAAAGGTCTCACCCTTCAAAAGTTTAAATAATTAGAGAATATGATGGCAGTCCTTTAAGGTGAAGATGAAAATTCAATCTGAAGTATAATCAACAACTGATGAATATTGCTTTCAGATGTGTGTTTTTTGACCACACCTGTGATAAATGGCAAACTGGCTTTGCCAGGAAAATGTTGTTGCCAGGCTTGTGGCTCCATTGATAATTACTACATATACACCAACAGTAAGGTTAACTGAGGAACTGGAGTGGTTGGAAATTAAGTATATTATTGAGTTTAGTAAGATCAGCCCTATTTATTTAGTAACTAAAAATTTAAGTCCAGTGGTCAGTAGAAGACTATTGGAGATTTCTAGAGTGCTAGACTAGTGCTCTTGTCTGTAATTTATGTCTGTGTAGTATCTTCGAATTTTGGTTATGGAATAAAACTTCATACTTACAGATGCTAAAAGCTGACTTCTGCACCAAATTATTTAGTGTTGCATCTTAGATAACCAGTTGCAAATGCAAATTAAGGCAAGGATGGTAGGTATGGATGGTGATCTAAAAGTCAGCTTTTCCACTGTGAATAACAGGTGCATTGAAGTTAGGCCATGTAAAAAGTTAAGTTAAGCAGCTTAGATTAGATTCAGTGGTGTAAGAAAATCAGGGAAGGAATTAAAAAAGAATGGACCATGAGATGAACAGGAAGGTGAGATAAGAAAATGATCTTTGAATGGCTAAGTGTAGGGCAAGGTTTTATTTGTCTAGGTTGGACAAAGACCTGTTGCAGAGCATATGATGAGGAGAAACTTGGCTAGCATTTTAAGTAGGTGACCAAAACAGGGACTACCACATCCTAGGTTCTGCAGAGAGAAGACCTAATGATTGGTCACCCTTTTAAAATGAGGTTCAATCCGATGTACCTTGAAGGTTAATAGGTGTGTGCCCAATTTTAAATGTCTATATTTTCAGTTTAGTCTTTAGGTACTTGTCCATTTAAAGAAGAAAAGACAAAATCCAGGCTGGTGGTTAATACTGTTAAGGGTTTCTACCTTGGTTGTGTTTGCAGTGGAGAGCATTCCAGTGAAATCCGTATCATTGTGCAGGAAATAGCAGCCAATTCGCTTGTCTGGATTACAAGTGTAGCTTTGTATTCTCACATGATTGCAGGCTAGCCTGGACAACTGGGCAGTGTTTCAGACTGGCTTGGCAGTAGGCAGTCAGAATTCAGATTTTGAAGCCTGCTTGGTTTCTTTATCCAGACCGGTTACTTTTTCAAGCCCTTTTGGGGGCTCTTTCCCAACAGGGCAATGTTAGGCAAGATTGCAGTGAAATAAACTTCGATACTGGCAATGCTGTCATCAACTGGATTCAGCAGAATCTCAGGGGAATGGCCTGGTAATGGAAGTCCATGCATTTAAATCAGTTTCAATTAAAAAAAAAAGAGAGAGGCATAGTTCTCATTTATTCAAAGACATGACACTGCATCCAAAATTGTCAGGAGAGCCTTACACAGGCCAGATAAACTAAATTACCCTTGTAAGCGTTTCCTGTTCTGCATGCATTGTCGGGGTGAACTGGGGTAGAGGGCTGTACATTTTGTGCTACTACAGGAATTGGGGCAGTGCCAGGGCAGAGCTGGACAGACTTTATGTTCCCAATAGGTGGGTGTAAAATTATAGCTGTGGTGATTTTATTTCAGTTTTTGCCTCTATTTACACTGAGAGTAAGGCTTACCTTTAAGGGGAGATTAATGTCTTAGATGAAATATCTTACAACAAACAGCTGCCACAGGGCTTGCCATGCAGCAGTTGACAATAGTTTATTGTTCTGCAAGATCTTTCAAGATCTTTAATTCTGAGGGCTTTTTTAAAAAAAAAAAAGTATTTATCTGCTTTGGGCCCCATAAAGAATTTTATTGTAATATTGAAACTGGCATTCATGATGAAATTGTTTAATTTAGGGAGGAAAAGTAAATTAATTTAAAACCCTATGCCAGAAAGCTTGCTCTGCCTTTGCGCTCTATAATCAGACGAACTTTGAGGGCCATGGGAAGAGGATATCCTTCATTTCTTCAACTGACTAGTCAAAAGACTGCCATTTATGACAGAGTGACAGAGAGAAAGTCCGTGCAGATTATGCAAATTTAGTTTGGTCTTAGGTGAAAAGGGAATCTGTAACTGAGCTTCACAAAAGTTACATGTTGGAGGTTGTTTGTTAGGAGATTGTATTTATGGTAAGCAGTTCATACTGACACCAAAGAATTGCTTAGTGGCCATGAAGTTCAAGACATTGCGAATACCATGTTCACTTCTCCTTTTGGCTCTTTTCATTTCAGTATTCAGTGGGAGATTTCCTAGAATTAGAGCAAGTAATGAATTGAAAAATCACACCTCTGTGGTCCAGACAGGTTTGTGCACGTGCCTCATGACACACAGATATGTCAGTAGTAGGTTTTTTAGGAGTAACTCTAATGTACAGGAATTTTTTTTTTAATTACTTCCACTACATTTTTTTAACATTTTATTTTAAACATGAGGCATTCCTTCCTTAAAAACAGTATGTTTTATTAAACCAGGTTTTGACCTTTGCTGATGTTTACTCTGGAGGGTCAAAGCACTCATTAGTGCACTGAACTCCCACCACCTGCCAAAAGTGTAATCCTGTACCTTATGTCCTGTTACCAAGAGAAGCAAAACAGAAATGCAGACCAGAAACACAATTTTTGTAAACACTGTAGTTAGATCAAGATTCCCAGTTTCTGGTAAACATATAATTTGAAGTACAGAAGTGTTTGTCTGCCTAAACTCCTGTGGAGTCCTAGCACAAACATCTAAAAGGCACTGAAGAGAATCACTGTGGGGCTGTTCAGCTCCCAGCATATTCATGTAAGAGGACTGTACTAAAACTTCTTCATCAATGTACAAATAATTTTTGTTGTAATTTTAGGTGTAGAGGGGCAAGAGGGACTTCAGAGACTGTGTGAGAAATTCCCCTACTGTGATGGAGGACTACTATGCTAGCAGCCCCTCTTGGAGCTATCTAAAAAAATAAATTCTAATGGAAGAGGTTTCTAAATCATTCCTTTTTTCTAGGCAATGTGTTAAAATTCTTGAGTACATTCAGAAGCTCAGAACTTTTCTTAGGCTTCCCCCAGTAACTTTTGAATTTTCTCCCTTGTATATGCTAGAAAACTGTTGCAATGTGTATTGTCAACTCAACTTCTACTTATTCTCTTCTTTTCAGAGAAGACTATTTCATCAAATCAATCTGCTTTTCTTCATAGATTAGTGTATTAGCCCTCACACCATTCTTGTTGATATTTTCTTCCCTTCAATTTTTTATGTCCCAAATTGAAAGAGGTGCACGAGACAAATTTCAGCACCACTAAATACAGTGCACCGAGGAAAAGGGATGCCATGTTGTGGCCTCAAAATTTATTTCTTACTTACTTCAATTCCCTAGCTTCTCTTTTGCTGTAAAACAGCTTATGTATTTTATCTCATGTCTTATACTTGATCTGTCCTTTCAGCCTGTGCTACTTTACGTTTGTTTTGAGTTTTTTTTACTTTCGTTATTTCAACCATATTCAGTTTTCAACACTGTGATGAACCCTACCCTTTGCAGTCCCAGTTATCATCATTACTGAATGTATAAACATATTCTCTCATACCTCATCCTGGTCATTAAGAAAGCATTGAGTGGAATCAGGCCTAGAGTACATCCCTTTAAAACTGATTTGGAAGCCAAAGCAATTTTTTTTTCATCCACTGTATTGTAATGGAGTCATTATTTCATTTCATAGATTGTTGATGGAAATTCTATGTCAAAATCAAGATATACTGTGTCTACTGTGTTTTTAACCCTCACTCCCCATTCCAGCCCCAAGGCAGTTACTGTAGGAGGAAATTTAGGTGACAGGACATATTTTAACTGGACAATTTTAGGGCCTCTAAATAGATATATATGTATAATTTAAGAGCATGTTCATATAATAAAGTTAATTCAACAATCTCAAGAACACGTAATTGTTATTTTTGTGACTACTTGTCATGATTCAGATTGTCTTCAGAGGAGGTGTTAGGAGACAAAAGATTCATGCTGTTATTTATGAACTGGCATAATCTACAAGCTGTTGTTTACTGTGTCACTATGGAGTAGAGAAAGTCACATGTTGCTTTGGGTAATGGAGCAAAATATTGGTCATGAAACAGTTTCAGCCATTACCAGTACCCTCTGCCACCTCCCAAATACTAGAAATGTCTACCATACCTTCTTGCCACAGCTGTTTCTACTGCTGGTCTTAGTATGTCATTAGTGCCCAAGAAGATACTCTGTCAAATGCAGCACAAGATGGAGCTCAAAATTTTTAGACTGCATCAATGTAGCTTTTCTTGCCTTCACCTGGGAATCAAAGGGGATTAGCTGAGTTTATTGTAATCTTATTCCTACTACCTCTGCATTCCTTCTGCTGTGTTCCTCTGAAATGGGAGTCTGTGAATGCAGAGGAGAATGGCATTGATCTTCACTGAGAGGTTAGGAGGGATGTTGTATGTTGCTGCTGAATTTTGATTTCTACCCTGCTATCCAGGCATGCAGAATGCTTTTCCATTTCCTTTACCTTTGTTATCTTTATTAGCACAGTTTCTTTTTATTGCAAATAATAAAGTCACAAGCCTGTAATGGAATTTTTCAAACTCATTGCATAGTCTTTGATAATAATTAGGGGGAGGCAAAGGTGACTTCTCTCATTTTCAGATGTTGTATTGTACAAACTCATTGCATTTGTCAAAGAAATACAAAGAGATCTGTCACAATACAATGGTGGATGCACTTCCTTTTTTCTACAAAGTTCGGATTTTTTTTTTCTCTCAAGTTATTTTCCTCACCATCAAATGTTGTGTTTTCTTTTAATAACTGGGGAGGGGACAGAGAGAAAGAGATATTCATAGCCTCTTTCTAGCACAGTTCTCATAGCACTAAGCACACTGCTAGGATGGAAATGAAGTGAATTTTAGCCTTCAGTTGAAAAGATTGCTATTTTATTTTCATGTCTAAGAAATATGTAGTGAGTAGTTCCAGTATTCACATGTTCTGTCCAGCCTCACTCCTGGGGTACATAATTACCTTCTAAATGTAAATACATCTTTTTTGAAACCGGTTGAGTTTATGAACGTCAATGTAAGTGTACGCCCTTCAACAAAAGGAGACCAGACAACACTTAGGCACTGGATCCTGGATTGTCAGTATTAGTGCCCTTCCTGCACTCCTCCCCATCCTGGCTCTGTTTTGGGCCACACAGCTTGGCTCTCTAAGCCACCACGTGGGTACAACTCTGTGAAAGAGCACACTCAACAGGCTTCCCCCAGAAAGCTGTGTAAGGCTGCCATGTGTCTGGTGGTGTTTTCTCTTATGATTTGTCAACATAAAATCCCAGCAGCCTTTACCCCTCAAGCATCCTCATAATGTGTTCATGCAACACCCAACTTCAGCTAAAAGCTGCAGACTCTGACAGATTACAGTACAGTCAGTAATCACATTGGTCAGTCTGAGTCCAGAGACTGAAATAAAACCACTAAATGGTAATTTTGTCTTGGTGTCATGTAGGGACTAGAGGGCACTTGGTAAGAAATGATTTGTAGTTTTCACATAAGCAGTTTACCAGAGGGGTGGACTACCTATGGTCAGAGTGGCTGTGCCTCACTTATCAGGTGTAAGGAATGGTCACTTGGCTCTTTTTATTTCCTTTTTTTTTTTTTTTTTTTTTTAATTGTTCCGGTGCTCTTTTTGTTTAACAACCTCTGCACTGATGTAGGTGTCTTCTGCTAATTATGATTTTGTCAGGCACTAACAGAAGCCACCTTTTACTTGCTGGCACATGACTGAAAACATACCCCTTTCTGGTAAGGGGAAACGATCTTGTATGCTAATTCCTAAGCAGAGGATTGGGATGCAGGAGGCGTAGATACAGCCCTGGGCTCTGCCACATGCTTTCTGTGTGATTCTGAGCTTATTTGCAATCAACACTCAGTTATCTGTGGATGCTTTAAACAGTTTGAGGTTAATCATACGATAGAAGCAGAAATACTTGAGCTCTGTCCTTACCCAGCCAGCGTTGGGCTGCCCATACTTAATAGTTTAGGCCCAGTGCCAGAAAGAGGCAGCTGTGCTGCCTTCCCAGCCAGCTTAGATCTGTGAGTAGTTTAGCCACATTGTGTCTCAGAACAGAAACTAATAGCCCTAAAGACCCCGTCTCATTTTGTGGAGTCATCAGGAAGTCTTCAGTGCTGTGTTCCTATTTCCCACATGGACCGGGACTGCACAGAGGCAGTTCAAAGCCAGCCAGGCTTATTGAGTGCCACCTGAACATCTCTACACAACTCAGGAGGTTTCAAGAAGATTTATTTGCTCAGGTTCAATGCCAGTCTAATAAATTCACTTGTCATCTTGTCAGCATGTCTGCTTGCATTGTGGATAGAGCAAGCACCTTATTCAGCAAGATCCTTTTGAACTCAGCATTGAACCCTGGTGAAACTGAACTCTGGTGGAAAAGGTATTGCTTTTAAGCCTATGGTCTCTGTGCTTCAGATCCCAGCTTTGTTTACTTTTCTTATGCTATGGGCATGCAGTGCAATGGGACACAGTAGATTTTAAATGGGATTTATCCTGCCAAGTTACCTATAGGAAGTGAGAAATCACCCAGGTGGTAGGGTGGAATAGAAGGAATAACCAAGTGGCTGCGTCACCTCTTGCTTGTTTGGTGAAAGCTCAGGGAATTCACACAGCATTAGCTGATCTGTGACAACTGCTTTAGAGGTTCTACCCTCTGAGATAGCTTTCTGCTGCTCTGTTAGAGGATAAGCTGCCACAGATCATACAGAAGGGGTGCTTTTCATGGAGTAGCTCATAAACTGTAAACTCGTACCCTGGATTCTCAGGTTAAGGCTAAAAACTTAAATATGCATTTCTTTCTGTGAAATGAGAGGCAAGCAGCACTTCTTTTGTATGGCTGTTGATCGAAGTCTTAGGAATTTTGTAAGGAAATGGTCATTACAGCTATCTGAATTTTTTGAACACTTAGTACAAAGAGAAAGGGCAATTTTTTGTCTGTTTGTTTCTTCCAATTCTTCCTAATTACATTTAAATAAGTGATATTCTGCAAAGAATGTCTCAGAAAAAGCTAAGGGAAAAGTCTGTAATGGAGGTTAATAAAATGATACTAAAAGATTCCCAGATGTTATACAAACCCATCAAATAATATTCCCCTTTGCATTTTCAGGAATTAGTTGTAATAATCAGATATGATACCCTAACCTACAACCTTTTTATGTTTATATATATAGGAAGAAAGAGAACATGCTGTTCACCTAATATGAAGTGTCAGTCACAACTAATGCAGCTGATTCAAAACCTAGCAGAAAGCTGTGAAACTCAGGAAGTTTGGCTCAGACTCCTGAAGCCTGAAAACTTCATTCATTCACTCAGGAACACAAGCAAGTAGAACCCTATGCATTATGACACTATATAGATTGTCATGCCTCATTCAGCCAGACACAAACATACTTAAGATAGCATGAGTGTATCATGAAGACAAAGTAACTCATTCAGACCTATGGGCACGTCAGACTTACCTGTAGAAAATTCATTTACATCATTATAACTCCACGATGGACTACGTGTGTCTTGAAAGCATTTTAAACACACTGGTACAGCCCTGAATCCAGTGTAATTATCTCTGTCTTTCAGCAGGCTGCCCTGGTGCCATGGCACTGCTTCCAGTTCCTGAGTTAGCTGATTAGCTCTCTGGTAGGGCATTCACCAATGGAGACGTGTCCTAAGAGGGCCATCTGCTGTGTTCCCCTGTGGTGCTTTTTTGGGTTCTGCAGTAGGATATACAGCCAAAATAGTCACAACCTGAAGTCTACACTTCTTATAATTCAGAATCAATGTTTCGGTTTTATTTAAGTTTCTTAATACAGTTTGGGTGTTTTGAACGGGATCTGTGCTCCTAGTTGAGTCAGGTCCTTTTGAAAATTCACTCATAGAAAATTAATTGTATGCATTGAAATGTTGGATGCTGAGTAAAGTGGGACCTGTTAAACAAGGGAGTGTCTATTTGTTTTCCCAGGAAAAAAAAAAGAGAGAAACTTGTCTATCTCTTAGATTTAATCTAGGAAGAAATATTTGATTGAGTTCAGCACTGAGAAACCTGAAGTCATCAATCTGGCTCATCTGATAAATGCATACAAATAAGAACTATAGAGATTGCTATAGGAATTAAAGCTTTCTTGGTTTACCCAGGCTGAACAAGTTTTCATTTACTCTGTCTGTGTTTAATAAACCAAAAACAATGGGTCTGAATATCAGTTGCAAATCTCTGGGAAGGGAAAAAAAGAACTGGTGGGCACAAGCGTGAGAAGGCAAGGGCTGACTCCAGAAGAGAGAAAGACAAGAGAAAGGAAATACAGTGAGAGAATCTCTGAGATATACCACAGGGAAATGTGTGGAGGGAATGGAGGATTATGGGGTGTTGAGCCAGAGCCTCCTTTCATCTACAGCAGTCTTTCCATTGACTTACACAGATACTGAACAAGGCCCTACCAGAATGAGTTTGTGCCTCTGTAGAAATATCTGAAGCCAAAACAAAAATAATTACAGTACTGAATGGATTGCATTGGCTGACTTCTTTAGTGTCTAATGTTCTTTGGCAGTGCTTCATCCTGATTATTCCATCTGGAGATAATCGTGTGATATCATCCATAAAATTAAAACATAAATCAATCCAACTAGTGATCAGCCTCATGAGCTGCTGTTTAAAAACACACATGGAAATCTAGCGCTCCCTGCCTTTTTAGCAGGATGTGCAAAAATTCCATGAAGTGTCAGGACAAAATAAAATCATGAAACCTACAAAACTTTCATGAGCTGTAACAGTGCTGTCAACACAATACATGAAAAGTAATAGGAGAACTCTGTTTTTCCTTATATTTTATTTAAACTATTACAATAGGCAATATTTGAACTTAAAGAACTTTTCATATTTGTTGGAATAATGTCTTTAACTTTGTACTATTGCAGTGCAGCAATGAATTGCTGACTTAAAGCAAGAAATCAATTATTAGCAGCTGAGAGAAGCTATTCCTTATGGAAGAATAATTTTCTTCTGTAGGACTGGTAAAGTAATACCCTTATACCAAAAATGTCCTTAGCCCCCCTTTCTGTCAGAGAAGGCCATTATATCACTTCATGTGATATTAACTTCTATCAGATAGTCTTTGAACCATGAAGAACTAATTCAACTTTTATCTTGCATAGTCTTGAGAAAAGATTACTAGCAACAAAGATGAACAGCTATTCATTTTGTCTGTTAGCGATTGACTTTTGTTAGGAGAAATATAAGGGGTTAACCTAGGTCATTTAGGAAATTAATTTATGCTTTGTTTCTCTTCTCTCATTTAGGAAGTTTTAGGAAATGTTACAAATGGAATCACTTCAACACTCTTGTTGTCCCTAAAAGAACTGTAGTATTTTAAACATGATAAAACAATGCAAATTTTAGTACCTTTTATATAATTTATATATATAATATTTTTATATATATAGTGCACACAAGTGCTTATGGAAAGCACTCTCAGCTCTCTTTTGGGGGAATATCTTGCAATCCCTGTGGTAACAACTCTCAATCATACAAAACTTTGCAGAAAGCAGACAGCAGAACACTATGAATGAAGTTGTTATCTGTAAATGTTCAACTCAATCTTCATGGCAAGATGTACATACAGGACTCAACAAATATGTTTACTGCAATCCAAATCCTAACAATTTGATTCATTCTGAATAGAAACCTATTGTGAAAACAAAAAATTGTCTCAAAGTTTCTTTAAAGTTAGATAACAGGTAAGATATTTTTAACCTTTAATAAGAAGTTTGCGCTTCTACATCTTATCCGTAACATCCATGTATTATAAATAAAATAGAAAAATATACAACATAAATATTAAAATAAACTATGTATTATTCTGGGTTCAGTTTTAATGCTCTACACCTTGTTTTATCTAGATATTAGTCTCAGTCAAACTTGCACTAATGTGTTGTCAGTAGATACCAGTGTACAGAGCTTCTAGGAAAGCTAGAATGAATTAAATTATAGTGTTTCCTCAGAAAATACATTTTCCATATCTGGGATGTGCTGCTCTATGCTTCTTCCTTAAAAAGAAATTGAATCAGGAATCACATTTAATACTTCTAATATGAGGCATATTTGATGTACATATCTATGTTGATACATGCTTTATATCTCTTTATGTATTTATGTGTATTCAGTATATTTATATATTGCCTTTATACTTTTTATATATATACACACTTTATTTCATTGATAATTTGATAAAATACTAACCTAAAGAGCAGTTGCAGATTATAAAATCATTTAATCTGGAAAAGAGAAGAAAGAATAAACTTGATTCTTAAGTTATCCTGACAGTCCTGCAAGACATCCTGTTTAATGGGGTAGAGGAGAAAATAAAAGAAATATGTCTTACTGCTTTTAATTAAAGTTTTAGATGCTTCATTACCAATCTTCTCTGACTACCTTGTGATTGGGATTGAAAGATTGATCTTTCCTTTGAAAGACAGTGAAAAGATGGGAGGGAGATTTTCTATCAATCCCAGAAAAAATTTCCATAAAAACAGATAAGAGGCCAGAAGAATTGGTAGCTGGAGAAACAGCAACATCAGCTCAAATGTGTTTGAAATTCATTTGATGTTTACAATTTTGCTTTGAAGTCAGTATCTAATTGTCAATATTTCAACCATATCCATCACTCTGGCAATATATTGTCTGCACTGGGAGTTTGTTAACACAAAATAGAGAATAGACGCAGCATTCAGCTCACTGGGTAACTGCAGAAGAAAAGCTTGTGTTCTCTTAATACTTAAATAGTGACTCAAGATTAGAAGACATAGCATTTTTGAAATAAGAACTGGCAAATTTTGTTATTACAGCAAGAGAAAAAGAAGAGTAGTTGACATGAGATGACATCTGCTTTTCAGAGTTATTAGACTATACCCTGAGGAAAGGAAACAAAATAGGAGGGACAAGATCTCATTATTTTGCCATGTGTCTTCATCCCATGGTTCATTTTTCATTTCAAACTTGGCTCAGGTAGATCCTGAAATACGGAAGCAAATCCAGCTGCTAATGCAATGCTGCAGTTAAAATCTGGGGGCTCTGATGCTGCCTGTGTGACTAACTAGCTGTACTGCAGAGGTATCGAGCTTCACCTCTGAGGCTCGGGAGAAGGTAGCTGAAGTACATGACTTCCCTTCATTACATGGCCGTGCTGATGACTCGTTTAAAAACATAGAAAAATGAAGGTGGAAAAACATCTCTGTGCCATCCACTTCATCTTCCTACGAATGCCAGCTTCCCCCTGTTGAAGATTACTTAGAGTTTAGAACAGATTCAATACCCTGGCTAGTAAACCCACCTTAATTTCCTACAGGGATCTTCATGCTTGTTCTCCTTTAACATCTCATCGTGAACATCTCTTTGTTTAACTTCATTCCTAGTTGCTTACTAGTAATAACACTGTTTTGCTGCATAACTGGTTCTCTTTCTGGTGCTTCCAGTTACCAGATATTCCATCATCTAGTTCATAATCTCTCAGCCTACCCTGGTAGGTAGGTAGTAAGGTAGGATATGGCTTCTTACTCATTAGATGCTCCTGCCAGGTTTTTTCAGCCCTGTATTTTGGTAATGGTTAGTTACAGTGTAGTCATAAAAAATTTTATGCCAACCCATCAGGACAAGTTGATTTCTATGGACACTGAGTGAGACTCATGCCAAGGAATTTTTGCCACCAATTTTGTTTTTTCTGCAACTTGTATTGTTATGGGCTTTGGTGGCGGTGGTGTGCACTTGAATTAGAGTGAAGTGATCAAAACCACAGCTTTATACTCCCCTCCTGTAACATACAATTATAGTCTTCCACTTGGCCACAGGTTAGTGCTTTATATTTATTTGTGACTTGTTTTAGAGTAGCTAAAAGCCATTAAAATGGTGAGGCATTCTATCTGGGGCTGTATGAGTATCTCAGAAGGGCTTGAGCTTACCCTAAACAGTCTCTGACATAAATACATAGGTGAAAAAGGAGTGGGGAGAGAAGAGGGAAACAAAAACCTGTGAGGAAGCAAGACTAGACTGATATGCATGGGATGTTTAGTTAAAATATATTTTCCCAAGTGTGTACATCTTTTACTGAAGCCATGCGTGAAATTTTTATGCAGGGAGAAAATTAGTTTTGTAGTAAAAGCACAAAACCCCAACAAACCACAAACCAAGACACAAAGAGAATATTAAGTTCCTAGTGAATTTCACTGTGCTACATAATTGGATGAACTCTATCCATGGATAAACCCTGTCATGGCATGAGTAGAGCCTATTTCTCCTCAATGTTGTCTCTGCCAGATTCTTGAAACTGAGCCTCCTTTGGGGGAATGGAGAAAGCAGAAGTGCTGACACCACAGCTTCCCCCTTGCCTTCTCTACGTTCAGATGGAAATTACATTCTGTTCTCTTAATAGCCCTATTTCCTACTATGCAGTGTAAGCTGGGCAATTTGTTTACTGAATTTCGGTGTGTACATTTGTAAAACTTAGAATAATCAGTGGGATCCTAGCCTAAAAACATCTGATTTTCTCAGTGGTTCCACACTGCCTGTCCTTTCACAAATATACTTTAATTGAAACAGGCCACACCAGGGTGTGCATTAATGGGCTGCTGTTGTACTGCTTGGGTGGTAGAAGGTAATTGGTCTCTGGTCCAATGCTTCACAATGCTCCAAAGGCATGTGCCAATGTTCTGTTAATGCACACCCTGTTGTGACACTGCTTAATTAAAATCTTAGGATATCAAAAGCAGAAAGCTCTAATGAAGAAGTTTCTTTCAAGCTGGTAAATACAGTGCTATGACATATTAACCAGTATAATATATGCTGGCTGGTTCTGGCCTGCACAATGCTTAGTCAAGTCTGTGAATAGGAAAGGAGCCCATTCTGCGGTTGTATCCACCCTCGCTGAAGTGTGCAGGGCTGTAATCAGACTTCTGCAGGCGGGTCCAAGTTGTTTTGTCCTTTTTCTATGTGTCTGTTCCTTGCCTGATGAATCTGAGCTTTATGCTATCAAATGATAATCAACTGTTATGAGGTATTTTCTAATGTGTTGCAGTAGATAGATTTTAAACAAAAAGATGAATTCAAATTCGCTTATGTAAAGATATCCCTTTCTCCCTCATTTTCCTTGGGTTAAATGAGATAAAGTATTTATAAATCAATTATTTTTCCAGATTTTCACCAGGAATGTTGGTTTTTTCATACTGTTCTTGCCACTATGCATGTTATACTGCCAGTTTATGATCACAGCCATGCCATCTCCATCTACAAAATGAAATTAAAATCGAGGGCCATTTCTTTAGGCATTTTCAAAAGGTGACATACACAATTTGTGGATTTTTGTTTTGTTTTTGAAAAGAGGCAAGTACAACATGTTGAAGGTTTTGCTGTAAATATAAAAGGAAATATGTATTTTAGGCACTGGCCTGCCAAATAGGGGCTTATTTTCATTAGGTATAAAAGGTATGGAATAAACTAGCAATCTGCTTCTGAGAGCATGACAGAAAATAGAGGGGTTTTGGAACCACCAGTGTGCCTGCTTTATGTGAGCCTCAAGGATATCCACCCATCTGTTGCACTAAGCCAGTCTGTGGAACACTTGAACATTGCAACTATCGAGGCATGTGTGGCTGTGTTGTGTGTCTTCTAGCTGCCTGTGCAGGTAAAACTGCACTGTGCAATCAAGTGCATGTACACTGCATTCAAACGTCTCAATAAAAGAATTAGTCTTGTTAATTCTTCTGTTTCTTCAGGAAGTCTTTCAGATTCACCCTTAAGGTACAGATTCCTCTTCATCTCCTCCTTTGTACGTTCAATTATACAGTCTGGTTGTTTTAAGTCCAGGGCAGTCTTAAATTCTGTAGGGACAGTCTTCAGAAATGGAAGCTGAAATATGACATACAGAACAATGCTGGAGCCCCAGACATAGGCTTTAAACTGTCTTGAATATTAAGTTGATATAAGTTTCCTGGTGAGGTATGTGCAATTATCTATTCCCTTCTCTAAAGCAGCCAAAGGGCTACAGCATCTTCTCAAATTTTTTCCAGGAAAACTGTGTTTGAACATTCAGCAGTTGCAATAGGACTGTACAGATGCTCCACTGTAGGGTAAGCCAGGCTCTATTGAGCTTTATGCTGGTATAGTTAACTTGCATCTGGTATTGAGTAAGTCAGTTTAAATCTAGAAGAAATGTCATTAGCTTACAGTTTTCTTCAGTTCAGATCTATCTTAAGGAGCTCTTCAGGGAAAAAAATGTGTTTCTGATAGCTGTTTATAATGTTTATGAACAGATAATCATGTCAGTTCTGCTGTTACATTTTTTTATAGAGAACTAATCCATTTGGCCTTAAAGAGCTTAAAATTGTTAAAACCTTTAGGAGAATACCCAAGAAGATCCAAGGGAGAATGAAATGGAGGCTTCATTTCAATTAGAGAACAGGGACTCTCAGAATTTGTTGTCTACTTTATTGCTTGGGAGCATTATCTCTATCCTCTGCTGATACCTGGGGTTTTTTTCTGGTGTAATTCAGTAACGTGTAATGTGGCTTTAATCTTCTGTTCTGTCTGTGTGCTGTGAGACAAGAGAGACAGATGAGTTGGGAAGTCAGGGGGCAGTGGAGCTGCAGCACACAGCTGCGTACCTGTCAGGTCTCTTCAGTCATCCATTTGATCATGCTGCTTTCAAGGCCTGCAGAGATCAGAAAACAACCCTGTACACACCACCATCCCCAGGGAGAGAGCAGTTGAACCTCATCAGAGAGACAGGCAGCAGAAGAGAGAAGGTCTTCCGAGAAAAACAGTTTTAGGCCTTCTGCTGGTGAAATAAGGTCTTGTCTGATTTGAAGGAGGTTGCTGGTACAGTTACAGTGGTGGAACTGCAGCAACAAGTTCTGCTATGAGCATCATGGCTTATACTAGAAAGAATCTTAAAGCAGTTCTTAAATGGAGTGATCTGTCCTTTTATGTTCCTATATTTCCTCAAAAGAATTTGCTGATCCCTATAGGAGTTCTGGCCCATAAATTTAGATGTGGCATAAGCCTAAAGTAGAGAAATGAATGTGCTATTGCTATCTGTAAATGCAGAATTCCAGGCAGAATGCTTCTTCCTGTTGTCTTTTGTAAGGCTAGGCAGCATGGAGACATTGGACAGATATACAGACTCAGCAAGGAAAGGGAAATTTTACAGAGCTTTGTACCATGGCCAGCTGAAGTGTAAGGATTGCCCTTGCCAGTCATGGTCTTACCCTGCAGCTAGATTGTCACTTAAACATTCATTTTTCCCATCCTATTTTCTCCACAGCAGCAGAGTAAGGGCACATTTTATGCCTTTAGAAAAAGCTGTACTCCTTCTCTGTTCACAGCAGCTCTGCAGGATGTTATATAAAGTGTGTGCAGATCTCCTGTTGCCATTTGAAACTTGCTGACATGGAGATATGTACCACATCGCAGTTCGGCCTGGGCTTTTTACTCCTCTCCTTTTCTCCCCAAGGAATTTCACTCTTTAAAGTCACATTATACATGTGCTTTGGAGACAAGGCATACTTCTTTTCTGCTTTTAGTGTTGTAAGGTGGTTTCTGTTAAATTTTAATGTGTTGGTTTTGATGGTCCAACTTTTCTTTTGTTATTCTTGATGCTGTTCTGACCTTCCTTGAGCCCTTATCTTCATTTTTAAGCCATATCCCAACAAAAGATCTCTGAGACAAAATCCAGCTTCTATAAATTCAGGACTTGTGCATGCTTGCATGTGTACATACATACAGGATGAGACATAAAACTAAAATAACTGTCTCTTCATTCTTTATAGCATTTCTATCAAAACTGTCTCACAAAACTGCAGCTGGCACATATGGTCTTACGAAGTTTCATGTTAGTCTTCACAAGCTGACAAGGAGTATGATTCTTCAACTGGAGAATCCTTAAAGCAACATAGAGTCTTTCTCCTCTGGTAATTCCAGAAGCTCTTTGTTCAGTTAAGAGCTCTAAAAGGAACTAGTTGTAGCATAACATTCTAAACTGATCATCAGCTCCCAAAGGAGTAGTCTGAACTAGTACTTGGACAGAGGGCATTTAAAAATGATGTTGCAATTACCCCCCCAAAAGTAATGCTGAATCAATAAGTAATTCTTTGAGAGATATCTATTTCTTAAACTGTTTCTGCTGAGGAAATTAATATGGGTAATATTGCTACTAATGGCAGCTGAAGATCCACATGGTGCTTCATGTCAAACACAGTTATCTGTCCAAATTCTTGACTTTATTCTGATTACTTACAGTCCTTCTACAATTTCAGCAATATTCAGCAGATTATGTTGTGCTTCTTCACAAACTAATTTGTGTATTCCAGATGTGAGTGTTTCAGGAATAGCATATGGAATGTCATCTCAACCTCACTGAGTTTATGCAGAGGAAAGGCATGTTTGTACAGTACTTGAGGCCTCTCAATAGAAAGGGCTGTTGAACAACAGTTCTTCAAAATATGTGCATGGTATGATTTGTCTTGTTGTTTTCGTTACTCCGAGATCTGCTTTGCTAAGTTCAGTAGGAACTTCAATTGTTAGTCTTCAACATTGTCTTCAATGTCTTCAACTCTGGGAAGTTGCAGCAGGATAAAATTTTTGGTGGTCATCAAGCTGTCAGAAGCACACCCAGAACATATCTGGGGGGTCATCCACTTTATTTTATTAACGGACCAAACTTTGGCAATGGTTGCAATGGTCTGTTTTGCTTTAAGTGGTTGATTACATTTATAGCTATGTTTTGGAAAGATAAAGTAGGAGCTTGGTGTTGTTTAAGGCCCACTGCTTTTGACACAGAGATTTAGTTTGGATTAGCAGCATCTTTGGGGGTCTGCAGCCAGAGAAGATTCTCTTAAAACTGCAGTGTGTTGCATAGCTGGATATTGCTAAGTTAACGTCTTGCTGTTGTTTCAGTCTGGCTACAGGGCCTGCTCCTACATGGCCCTGGCTACAGAGCCTGCTCCTCTTCTGTAAATGAGAAGGGCAAAGTTATTTTGTCTGAGTGACAGTAACTTGTCCCTGTTGCTAGGACTAGAAGGAACTTGTTACTATTGCTTACTTACAGTTTTCTTTCCATCTGTTCCATGTTGCTTGGTGTTGGTGAACCTTTGTAATATTCTATCAGGCTTCTTGACTGCCTGCTCCTTCAGGCTCTGGATCCCATGCCAGAGAAATGGTAGCAGGAAACCAGAGGTGATGTGTCTGTGGCTTCAGGGCTGAGTCTTGGAGCTGGGGAGAGGAGTTGCTTGTTCAGCTGTTGGCATGATCAAGCTGCTGTGGTTGAGCACTTGCTGTCTTGTCTTGTGGCACTGGTAAGTTCAGACAGAGACAGGCATGGAAGATGAGTTGAGAATGTTTATAGACCAAAGGGCTCAGCGAAACCTCTGGCCCAGATTCCTTTTCCCCTGGCTTTTTGTCCTGTTCCACTTGCTGTGGGATGCTGGGGGTGCACAATCTGGTACGAACTGCTAGGTGGGGTCCAGTGTGTACGCATGAGCTAAATAAATCATAGGCAAAAGGAAAGATAAAGGCCTTGTCTTTCCTGATGTTCAAGGGTGTTCAAGATGTATAGACAGTCTCCAGTGCTCTGGAGAAGCCTGAAAATCCTGCTGAGTAAGATGCAGGCAGGATATTTTTGCCTAGAGCACCCTCTCTACAGCAGTTGGAAGAGTGATCAAGTAAAACAATACAAGGTTAAAATTCTAACTGGGAATCTGAAGGTTAAGTCAAGAAACTTAGCAAGAGAAAAAAAACACATGGGTTTTGGAGTAGATCAAGTGACCTATGCTTCTCTGTGTGCATGCAAAAATAATTTCTTCAGTGGTTTTTTTGTATTATCAGAAATTTTGACTAGTCCATTTGTACTTGTCTCCTCCCCTGTTGTTTGATGTTCCTTTCCCCCACAATTTGAATGTCACTGTCACTTAACAATGGGGTTTCTTTTGATAATAACTTTCCCTTGTTGCTGGAGCACACAATAGCCCTCTAGATAGTGAAGGAATAATGGGGTACAGTTTCAGCATGGGCAATTAGATGTGCAATTCTCATTAACAATAACAGGACTTGCAGTGAAAATTTTCCTCTATAAATCTACCAGCACAAAGCCTTTCCCCTTATAAGCAACAGATGGGTTTTCCATAATGGCTCATTACCTCCTTGCTTTGTCATGCTGCCAGAAATGAAATATAAAGTTATTTATGGATTGAGAAAGATGCACAAGTCACTGTAGATCATTCCTTGCCATATTTTATAGTTTATCTGGTTAGTACTCTAAGTCTCTCAGGACTAGGAAGTTTCAGAAGATGACAGAGCATTACCTGAAAATTAAGATGAGTGTCCTTCTGTCTGGTTATTTATCCTGATGGTCTTGCATCTCCAGGGTGATGCTATGGTCTCCACTGGGACCAGTAATTCAGTAGAAAAGAGGCCATTTCTCAAAAGAAATTTTGTCAGCTATGACAACCCATTTCTGTGAAATTTTACTATTAAGGGCAGAAAGCAGCACCGTTTTACCATGCATCATAAATTTGAAAAGTTAGAGAAGTTACTTGATAATATTCCTTATTAGAAATTGGAATGGGGGATGGGATCACTGCTTGGTACATCAGTGAGAGATGTTATTCCTTTGACAACTGATGGTGGAGGACAAGAAGGAAGGCAATTCTGATGTGGACAGTTCTTTTACTTGTAGGTACTTCATATTATTAAACTCTTTATATCTGAATTTATAAACTGTGTGTACCACAGATTCACTATTATTTCCACAAATCCTTGATGAACAGTTTTTCTGCAAATGTGTTAATCTGTCACCTTTCACAAGTAATATTTTTATGGTGACTTACATGGCATCGAGGTTAAGAAGCTGATGGCAAAATTTAAGATATTGTTTTAACACAATGCAAAAGTTCTTCTCAAAAGGATCAGCAGGTGAGTTAACCCCAGTACAACTGCAGATCCTCTTGGAAATGCAGAGTTCTCCCACCAGGTTGAGAGATGTGCTTACCAGGAGTTCCTCCTGCTTACACTCAGGAGGACACTTTAAATTTATTTAAATCTAATTGAGATGGGTCTGACATCAGTAAATGTTTAAGTATTATCCTGAATTTGGGTAGTTGTAACCATGTGCTTCTGGGCTGAAGCCTTAAACAATAAGCCAAATATTTTGCTTATCTTTGAGCTCAGGTTTTGTTCTTATTAAGTAATTATGCAGTTTGAGGAAGTTCACTGAATTAATGCCAGTTGCAGGAAAAGGAAAGCTGGATCTTTTGTGCTCAAGAGTGAATAAAAGTATATTGGAGTGGGCTGATGTATGTGTGGCCTAGCAAGACTACGGATCCCAAGTGTTTCAGTTTTCTGAAGCTTGGCAAATTCAGTGACCTACTTATAGATGCTGTAAGAAATCTTTCTCCTTTGTAATCAACCATGCTTTCTGCATACGCTCCTTTGGAATGCTGTAGTGCTGTTGGTCCCAATCTGTGGGAAATGCCTCTGTGCAGTTTACATAAGGTGTAACACAGAGGTGGCCACAGAGCAGTCATTACATCTTCTCTCAGTCCTTAGCAAAAAACATAAAAAATGGGTGGATGGTTGGTAAGGGAAATACCCTGTGGCTGAATACGTGCTCTCTCTTTCTGTTACTTATACAAATGATCTCTTGAGGTCACATCCTGCCAAAAGTTCTAGCCCATGGACAAAGAGAGGGCTGTAAAACTGTATGCGAACTAAAGAGGGTGCTGTCTGTTTTCAAATGTCTCATCAGGAGCTGATCCATGCCAACCTGTTTGCCAGGTAATATCAGTGGCAATGCAAAGTACTACCAAAACAAGAAATCTGGAAGAAAGGAAAAGTGATGCTGGTAAAAACAAATTCTCTTATTCCTTTATTGAATGTATGTGATCAGATAAATTTCTGGAATCAAAATTTGCATCAGTTTTCAACGTCTATTTTTGTCTTTTTGTCAGTATGTTCTCTTTATTGTATTTTTTAGAAATTTATTTTATAATTCCTATAATCAATATACTTTTTAGTTCAAGATTTTTTTTCTCCTCAATATGATGAAAACCACAAACAAAAGGTTTGCAAGATTTTCATCTTTTACTGTTCTAGAAAAAAATTAAGTTCCATAAAAACTTTTTTTTACCATCAAAATTTTAATAATTGGGATCTACCTTTACCTTGCCAAGCTATCAAGCTATCCTTATCCAACCTTTTTATATATGCAAGGTATATGACTTGTTTGAAAAAAACATTTTCACATTGTTGAAATATCTATCTTGGTCACCCCAGTGTGTATTTTCTTATCTTCACTCCTACCCCATGGTTTGGAACATATTCTTGTTCCACAGTTTAGCAAAGAAAAAAAAAAGAAGGCTTGTCTTTGAACTTCTCTGAGAGTTTTGTCTGCAGTGTCTCTCAGTCTCAGTTACCTTGTGTCACTGCAGATTGGGAAGCACACTGAAGTGTGATCAAAGCCCTCTTCAGCTTTTGGATTATGCTTGTAATTCATTATGAAAGACCATTTCACTATGAGATTTAAACACTGTTCCACACGGAAGGGAGACTATTTCTATATTAATATATTCCCCCTTCTTCACTGTGGAATTATACTGACTTAGAAAATGCCAAGTGTGTGTCTAACATTCAAAGAACATGTCAAACTGTTTCAAAAAATAATAATATAAAAAAAAAAAGTGTGCCTTCCCTGGTGCATATTTAAAATTTTTGAAACTATCCCAAGAAAAGGTCACTGATATTTTTTCCCCCCTTAGTTTTACTTCACAAAGCCTGTTTATTAGCCACCTGGTGAGCATTTCTGCACCTAGAGCTTGTCTTAATAAATCACTGACCATTTCGTGCTGTTGAGGCTACTCAACCTCAAGTTTCCAAGACCTGCTTGCCTGAGCAAAATAAATGAAGGAAATGTCCAGGAGAGGCAGTTAATAATTGTGCATGGTATTTTAAATCCAGATGCAGTAAAAGCAAAAGCTTGTAATGCTTCCCCCATTCTTGCTGCTGCAGTTATAGAAGAAGCAGATGCTCACTTTGGATGACTTTGAAGTATCGAGTATAAGGCAAAAAATAAACGCCATAGGAGGATTTTCTTCTAGAAAGTGGACTGGTGCTACAGTTTAGGACAAGAACAGTAATGGTAGACCTGTTAAAATGATGAGTTTTTCTAGGCTCTTGGAGGCATCATGGTCACCCTGGGGAAACTGCTTGATCCTGACTCTCAGAACTGAATATTTTAACACACAGGCAAGGCTGGGTTCAAATAAAAGGCCTGTTTATTAAGTAAAGAACAAGGATATCAAGAAGTTGGGATGGATTCACTTTGTCATACTGGACATGAATGCTGTTAAGAGTTGACTGTAGGACTGCACCCACCACACACTCCTGTTTTAGCTTGAGTGGTAGCAAGGGATTCAGTGAAGCCTTCTCTTGCACCAAGATCTCTGCAGAAAGAGGCAAGCCATCACTGACCTCATCACATTTTCCCCCTTCAGTCTCTTGCTTGATGATCTTGTCTGGATGAATCTAGATAATTTACTTCCAGAGATCACTGGCAACAATTTTAGGGAAGCTTAAAGCACTGCCCTGCCTTCCTCCCTCCCCTTGTTATTTTATTTGAGTAATGAAGTCAGCTAGAACCTCATTATCTTACTGGGTAAGGTAAGCAAGGCCGATTGGTCTGGGAACCATTCCCTTAGGATAAACCCCCAGAGGGATTGCACTTGAGAGCTAAATGCATGGCTACAGATCTGCTTTCATGTAGGTAAATTCATGTAAATGAGACAGACTGTTATGTTTTCTAACATCGATAGCAGCTCTCTTGTGGAGTGGAGAAGTGGTGAGGGAGGGTTGGTTTCAGAGGAAATCTCTGCTGCTACAGCTGGATATTCCCAGGAGTCTTTCTGACCAGTTATAAGGTTGAGGTTTAAATCTGGCAATGTTTCATCTTTGGATTTGATGCAGCTAGTGTATCAGTTTTATGCATCACCATCTTTCTTTTGTAACCAAGACATCTTGGTTAAAAAAAACCAGACCAAGACAAAATCCCTTTGACTTTGTGGCAGCTAGTGCTTTCTACGGGAGCTGTGTAAAGCATACTCCTTGGGAGCTGTAACAAAGCAAACCATAAGCATGGTTTATAGAAGAAAAAGGGTTTTTAGAGCTCTCTCTGCAGATACACTTTGCTCTTCCTTTCTCTGCACATTGCTCTAATCTTGCTGTTTGTCTCATTCAACCCTGTTCTCATTGCTCAAATCTGCAAGACCCATACTCCTTAAAAATTAAGCCAAGTCACAAGAGATGATTTCAATGTGAGTTGTAGGTAGCCAGCACCTCCTAAAATTTGTCAGCTTGGTAACACATGCAATGCCTCAGATCATAATATAGTTGTCTATCAGATGATTCTCTTCTTCCTTACTTCTACTGGACACAACTCTGCCAAACTGCAATAGGTTCATAATAAAAATGATAATCACTGTCATAGCTATTGATTGTTGCTCCAAGTATCTCAAAGGGCTTTATAAATTTGTCATGAGTTTCCTGGCCATGTGCAGCCATGCATTTAAAGATCCAGGATGCTAAAGACTCTTGGGCTCATGTAACTTGTACAAAACTATGTGGATTTGTCCTCTTTCCAGTCCAATGGGAAATGGTACTGTGTGTAATGATTTGTTGGCCAGGATCAGAAGAACCACAGGCTGAACAGCCTCAGTTCCCATAACTTAGCCATGTTTACTCCTGACATTACTGTTCAGCTGTGAAGCCCATTCAGCAGAATGAATTTTGTTGCAGCGGGGATACTGCAACATACATATATCAAACCAGGAGTCCCGTGGAACGGAAATATATAGAGACGGATTCTTGGTAGATGTTTCAGAGATGTTTATTTCTCCAGCCGCATGGCCGGGGCTCTGCCGAGGAACTGTTCCAGTCACGGGACCAAGGGTCCTTCTGCCCGCGCAGGGAACACAAACCAACCAATGGGAACGAGGCTGAGCAGGGGCAGGGAAACCCCGTGTCTGTGCCCTCAGGGCCCCTCTCCCAGGGCTCCATGGCAGGGGAGGGACCCTAACAGAATTTAAAGCACAGTGTGAATTGATTTGAAGGAGAGTGTGGGGAAAAAGTCTTTTGAAGAATTTACTGAGTAGTTTGTTTGGGATAAGATGGCCAAACAGCTGGACCAAAAAAGAATAAAAGGGCCAAACTCATTTTCACTAGCTACTGAAGGAAGAAGATGGAGAGTTCAGTTTTTACATTCAGCATTCTGGTCTTACCTTCAATGTGGAGTTATGGTTAATAGTATGGACCTATTTCAGTCATATATCTCTGTGTCCAAAAAGGAGGAACTCTGTGCTTCTTTATGAGCAGGGCTGGTTATAATGATGAAGCTGGAAGGAGAGAACAGTGCAGGAGCGGGCTTCTTTTCTGTTTATTTTTCTTTTTTTTAAACATTGTTATTTGCCACAGACTTTATGCCCCACCCAGCAACGGTAACTAGGAAAGTGAGAGAAGAGGCTAAAGTTCCCCTTTATTTCTCTGGAAAATCAGTATGTTCCTGTGGACGTATTCCAGGCCCTATTTAATGCATGTATTTTAGATTTTGAAATATTTAAATTCTGTGTTTGGTTTTGGTTTGTGAAGCAATTCAAGGGTGGCTGTTTACCTTGTTTACAAAGCACAAAATAACCTCTCAAGCAGTCTGTGCTGCATATGTATAAAACTATAAAACCCTCTGAGGTCTTCTGAATACAAAAATGTGCCTGGAAGATATATATGAATGTATACCCATATACATGCATGAATTAAATCCAGGAGTAAATTTCCTACATTTTGTAAAGTAGGTATCTTTGCTATCCTTTCATGTGTCAAAGCTTCTTTAACTCCTTAAGAGAGTGAGATTCTTAAACACTTTGACAAAAAGTAAATTCCCTGAAATTGTTTGCCTGGGGTTGGCTGTTTAATTGCACTGTGAGTGCCTTGCAATCCAAAAATAAAACTCTTACATTAAGACATGCAAACCTCAGGAAGGTAGCTGTTATTTTACATTAATAGTGCATAGCATGTGAAGCTACCTTAACCTGAAAGACTGCATATTCTAAAAGTGGTTACATGATTTCAGTCACACAGGTTAAGAGGAATGCTACCGTAGCACAGTTAGGAAATCCTGCTGTTTAGGATAGAATCCCTATCCCTGACTCTAGCATTCATTGGCAGGATTTTGGTGGCTCCCTTACAGTCATTTCTCAATTTAGGATTGTTCGGGTCAGCTGATCTCTCTTCATTCTTGGTTCCATTACTTTTTTTGCCAGCTTGTCTCGTTTGCTTTAAAATGACTGAACTTTAGTACCCTCTTGACATCCTACATTGGAAGGAGGTGAAAAACTCTCCATGTGTCTTGAATTAGATGAAGAATTTGGAAGGGGATGGACACTGAGCTGTCCTCTCATAAGTGCAGATGGTCTACCCAGATGAGGGTTGGGTTGCTTGAAATTTGTGGAGAAAAAGAAAAAGGAAAGAAAAAGGAAGCAAACTCTGCTTTTCCTTGTTTTCAAACTGTTCTCTAGTGAAAGGAGGTCAGCTGCCAGGACAGTCCCCCTGACTCTTTGCAGGTGTGCTAAATATACTTGAATAAAAGTTAAAGGGGAAAAAAATGCACTTTCTAAAGCATTGCCTTTTAAAGAGTGTAGACTGTATTTAATTTCCTCCGTTGCAGTCAGGCTTTACACCACAACTTGCCTCCAGAGGTCTCAAAGCTGCGTTAATCATTTTTCTAACACTTTTTTTCTCCTCTGTTTGGAAAAAGCAACTTTTTTGAATCAGAACCTTCTGTCAAAGTTTTCAGTGACACTTCATTTTGGAAAATTTCGGCCTCTCACTTTCAATGGTGCTGACATTGCCGGGAGTGAAATAATTTAATATTTCATTTCAAATCAGTATTTCAATTTTTAATATAAATGTTTCAAAGGTTATGCAAAACAAAATTTTTTAAATAGGAAAGCCATGTTAGATCAGCACCTAATTTTCTCAAGAAAATTCTGTCCTGTTAGGAGAAATCTTCTGTTTCTTTGTTGGTTGGGTGGGGTTTTTTTGTTTGTTTGTTTCTATTCAAACAGAAATATGAGCAAATATTTAACCACCAAAATTGTTTCGATAATAGAAATTATGTGGACATTTATAGCTGTAGTGCAAATTTGGATGTTTATCACACTGGTGTGGACTCCCATAGGGTCTGGTGTGCATTGGGGTGGTACTCAGTTACCTCAACACGATGTTATTCCAGCCACAGTGAGTAGGAGTTCTTTTTAGTCTCCTAAGGATGATTGTGGCAGCAGGTGTGCAGATTGCATATCCACCAGTTACCTGCTTTTCTTATGGCAGTATAAACAGTTTTCCAAGATGTAAAGTGAGCAGTGCATCCATTTGCATGTCCCAAGGCAGTTTAGCCCAATGTTTTCCTCCATCCCAAACCTTCTGAAGGAGAAAGAGCACATAACTTAAACCACCTCTAAACTCCATTTGAAGATGACAATGGAAAAGTCACCTCACTGTTAAATAAGAATTTGATTGTTATTTTCAATACTAAAATGCGTGCAGTGTTTCCAAGACAAAATGTCTAGCTTCAATTTTCACGCATTGCATTTTGTGCATAACGAGAAATTCTTTGTCAGTATATTATAAACCACAGACAAATAAATCCCTTTCCTGAGCTACATTCTTTCATTGTATGGTTTATTTTCCATTCTGTGGTGCTGTTTTCTGGACCATTGTCAATTTGTTAACAGGCATTAAAAAGCAGCGGGAAAATTGTGGTACTCAGCATATGTTTGCTTATTGCTGTAGCACCCCATTACAGTAACATCAGGATGTCAGCGGGTATCTTTTGATTGCAACTGAGCTGTGATGTCCATGTAAAGGATTTGGCCTTTCCCTCTTTCCTACTTTTGCACCTAGCTCCATTCCTTGCAAGGTGTTTGTAGACATTTTGGGCAGACAGAAAGATGCTTTTCAGAAATACTCAGCACAGCTGTTGAGTCTAAGTCCTTAGCTAATCAGGTGTTTAACAGAAAAGCTCTTCCTCCTGCTATTACATAAAAAATATCATATAATAATAATTTACTTCTTCCATAACAAACCAAGTCAGGGAAACTAGGAGTTCCCCTAACTTTGACTAGCTCTCTAAGCTACTTCTACAGGTCCTTTCATAGCCAGCTGTGAATTGTTTGGGCAGAAATTGGACAGGAACAGCTGCTTAAACACCTGCTACAAGGCCTTTGATCTCTCCTACTACAACAATAACTTCTGAGCCTTTGAAAGTTTGCTCATCTGGAGAAGAGGATACAGTTGAAATTTCACTGCTATCAGAGCTGCTGCAAGGGTGTACATGCCGGAGTGGTGATACAGTTTCCAGGTGATTCTTTTATGTAGGTGCATAAATTGACTTTCAAAGTGTTTATGATTATGTGGAAGTAAATATCGCTGAATGTTTTCCTGCAGTGAGCGCAGGAAAGAATGTAGTTGTCATATTCTGGGCATCATATGCTCTTCCAGCCTGGCCAGTACCATACTTCCAGTATGTTTTGCTCTAAGGACACCATTGGATAGTTGTTTTGCTCTTCCCCATAGTTAAACTGTGCTTATCACAGGGCCAGTGATTTGGACACACAGAGGGTTGTTGCTCTCCATGTTGTGCTGCTCAGGAGTGATTGGGCTGTTAACTCTGCTTTATACAATGTACGGTGCTGCTTAAGTGATGCTGTGTGCTCTCTGAGATCGCATTTATTGTCACTTAAACAACCACTTCCGTGGAAGTATGAGAAGGAGGGGTATGATCCCCAGCACACAAGTTTAACAGCTGCCACAATTTTCTTGAGCCGCATGAGATGAATAGCTGGTCCAATTATCCTGACATAAATGGAAGAGTTGTAGTGGGACACTTGAACTTGTGTGCAATTAATATTTCTATCATGTATGGGAGTAATTTCCTGCTTGGTTTTTCCTAATCTGGAGCTAATGAAATATTGATGACAGCATTTGGCATATGCACTACAAAACTTCATGCTATTCTTTGTTAGGTATGTTCCTGCAATATTGATACCTTGAAACCTCTAACTTACATTATTATGAGGCAAGGGTTAAAAATTTAGGTTTTGTCATAGTTTCTAGAGGTAGAAAAAAAAATAAAAGGGGAATAATACTTGTAGGTCAAAAAAGAAAAACTGGAGCCTGTAGAACTTCTCATGTTTTTATTGGTTCCTGAATAGCTTTGTGCTTCAGGTGGCAAAACCAAGATAAGATTGACTGTAGTTTCCAAAACTGAAATCCCCTATGACTTTCCCCTCTCTACTTATAAATAAATATATTATCAGCTCTTAATAAGTCATTCCAACAGTAAATAATCTTTTAACAGAGCAGTTAATTCATATGAGTAATTGAGGTTGCAATTATGTAGGTTACAAATTGGTTTTACAACATCCAGCTGGGAAAAAGCAGTTTTGGGGAGGCAAATAAAACCTTTCTATTACAAACTTTTGAAATTTCAAGCATACTGGAGGTTTTTTTTTCACCAACCTTAGTCATTCAGTGAAATTCAGGTCTACTTTGTATTAGAAACGTGTCCATGGTGAAACATATTAATCTTTGAAACCTACATGATAAAGCTCATCAACATCTCCAGCAATCGAAACTAAATAGCTTGCTTAGATAGATATTTCTAATTAATTACATAATTTTAATTTTAAGAGATCAGACTCAGAAACTTAGTTGCTTATGAAGAGTGGTGTTATTGCAGCTTGTCTTCTAAGTTTGTCTGAAATTTATAGAAAATTGAAATTGGCTAATTTTATTTACCTTTATATTGTTTCCTCTTCACTCCCAAAGCAGATCTTTCTCAGACACACTCAGTGGTACAGGCAAAATTGAATTTTATTGTTCTAAATATTACAGGCAAACTTTCCAGTCACAGCCATGGTCAAGTGATAAGACAAACTGGAGATACAGATAGGAAAATAAGTTTCTTTTTCTAGCTATTGATAAAGAAAAGGAGCAATGGATTCCACAAGGGAGAGTTGCTGTTGGGGTGGGATAGAAACTCCCTGCAGTAGCTGCTACACCACTCATTCTAAAATCCTTTGATAAAAGGAACAGCCTTAGTTCTGCTTTTTGTGATCCTGTCTAGGCTAGGCAGAGGACAAGGCTTTTCCCGTGGTGCTGATTCTGCTTTTTCAACCCTTTTCTAGCTGTGCAGGCTAGCTTCCCTATTGCTTAGATAGTTTTGCATTTTGCCTGTGCCTGGAGCTGTCTTTGCCAAGAGCAGGCAAAATGAGGCTTTCATCAAGGGGAAAAACAGCAGTCCTAACAAGCAATCTTTACAACTTGGTCAAGGCAAGAGAACTTATCACAAGTTAGTGGTAACAGAAAAATATGATCTCATGCCATCTTATCACACTGAAGTTTTCTGTTAGTGTCATCAAATAAAATCCACTTGGCCTAGTCAATTTTACAAATTGTGCTCAACCAATGCACTGTCCTAGCAGCTATTGTGACTTTAGAATCTTCCAGACAGTGCAGTTTGAGTATAGATTCAGAAGACATCTGCTATGAGTTGTCAGGCTTTCTTAGGATTTCTGAGGATAGTTTTTAAGGTCAAGGTCTGGCACAGCTAAAAAAGATTCTGTCGGAATCTGTGTCTGTAGAGCTGGAGATGTCTGAAGACTGGACAGCAATCACTAGGGACCTGGAGAACTGCTATCCCTTGACAGCTCTTAAGAGCAGTGTGGAAACACTTCTCAGGCCTAGGCAAGCACACTTAGTCTAGCCTCTGGGATAGTACAAGATGCCTCTAAGGAGCCATCCAGTTCTAGCTGGAGTATCACAAGAATCTGAGTGTTTGGAGCTCTGTCCATACAAAACTTTTCTAACCATTTTGGCAATATTTTTCCTGTCTGATGTTTTTATTTTAAGCTGAACTATGTCTACATAGCACAATCACGAGTCTTTCTGATGATCACAGGAAGGTTTTTTCCCTGTGGTCTAACACTTACCCCCACTCCTGTCACACCAACTTCACCTCTGCAGTTTTTTACTAACCCTTTAATTGAGGGATACACTAATTTCAAAACTAAGAGTCATTTTCACCAGGGAAATAAACTGCCTTTTAAAATGTCAAAAAATATGGTAATTTTGCAACTGTGTAACATATGTTAAAGTTGATCTTCCATTACAAAACTGATTTTCCCATGACTTGTTTAGTTTTTTTCAGTATTTCCTAACTTAAAAAAAAATCACATAAAATTCCCAACCAAGTCTAACAGTGATACGATTTTCTGAAAGAGCGTATGCTGGTATCTGGCAATGCCTAACACCCAGGAAAAAGGATGTCAAGGAAGATCCACGTGCAGCTGAGTAGAAGAGGAGGATGAAATAGCTGAGTCGGATTGGTCTATGCCAAAGTATTACCTGAGGGTTTCTTAAATTGCTATTCAGCAAAGCTGTAAGAGGTCAGAATACTGTGAATGCCAGAAAGTCTTTGTGGCATTTATATCTTGCATTGGCAGCTTCTTGAGGCACTGAAAAAGGGAGAGGCAAGAAAAGGAGGAAACTTTTCTTGTAAATCAACCAGATTTATTTTCAGCCTACGTTGCCATGGAATATGATGCTCCATTATGCTGAGTTCTGTATCTTTACACACACCAGCCTGGACATAGTAATAAAACTTCCCTTGCCAGACTCATTTTCTTCAACATTGATTCACATTAGCTGAACACCTGGCACTTCATATTTTTCACTAAACTGAGCAGTGTTTTCCCAAATGCTCAAAGTATTGGTACCTTTAAGAAAATATTAATGAGTGATAATCAGAAGCAACCCAACATTTTTGACAAAGTGCAGTGTAAGAAATCTTGTGGTCACAGCAAAAAATGTAAGCAAGTTTTTTAATAGCATGAAGGCCATGCAAAAGCTTTACTGTACCTATAATCCAAATATTCCCAGTAATTTGAGTAGATAATCATCTGAATGCCTGTTAAAATTCATTATTGTCCTATGAACAAACATTTTGGAGGGCACTGCACTTAAAGCCCTTATTGCTTAGTGTTACTTTAGACACTTGCTATGTGATAAGGTAAATTAGGTATGTTCATCATTATGTGAGTTACTTTCAGAGAAGGTAAGCTTTCTACTGTGCTTACCCACACAGTTTAACTATAACAATTGCATTTTTTATTCATATACAGGAGCATCTATGGTTCTCAAATGGGATTTGAAGTTAAAATGGCTCTTTGTTTTAAAAGCCGTAGGTCAATTACTGGACAAACCTTTGCATCTTAGAATTTACTGTGATTAACCATATCATGTTAACGAACACCTTTGAAGGCTACTTTGCTCAAGGATGTTGTAAACAACAGCTGTCATAAAATGCCCATGAGACATGGAATCTATTTTGGTGTTATAGACAGTAAACAGCAATGAGACTGCATAGGTACTTTTACTCAGTTGGCTCTATTTGCAGTAGACAAAATAGCTTTTCTAAAGTCAATGGAACAATTCTGTGGCTCAGCCAGGAATGGCCAGGTCTTCTTCTTGATAGCCCTGTAATCCCTTGGCCAGGCATCTCTACAAGAGACCTGACTTTTATACTACCTAGCCAAGCTTCCTTATTAAAGCTTTGTTATAAATCTCACTCAACTACAAGACAACTGTGCTGGAAGCCTGTTTTTATTCTAGTTTATCTGAGTTCTGATAGTAAATAAAATCAAGACTTATAAGAAGCTTTGTGTATCCTGTATATCTTTTCAAATGTTATAAAGATAAACTCCATGTAAACAACAAAACTTCCCCAGCGTAATGATAGGATAAATTGTGAACTTTACCTCTTTTTGTTCTCAGACTCTTTTAAAACAGGCACACGTAAATGAACTAATCAAATTTTTAATCTCATCTGACTCCCACTTCACTTAGCAAATGCAAGATCCTTGATATGCCTCACTTGTTGCATAGTAATCAGCCCACTTTGAGAAATGCAACTATGCAAGCTGAGAATTAGGACTCATTATGCCTTTGCTGAGGGCTCATTAGGATTGCATGCTGAGGGTGCCATCTTAATTAGGGATGAACCTGACCACCTGAAAGTAATTCACACTGGCAGCCAACTGTAGTATTTTCCAATTTTGGATTTGTCTGGCTTCCATCTGCCAGCTTTGTCTTAGCACTGACTTTCTGTTGACATCAACAGTGATGTTCCTAATATCATGAATTGCATCCTGTCTCTTGGGTGCAATCAAGTTGGACAGTTCCCTTCACAGTATGATTCTGGGAGGAAGCGGGCTGCTAGCCATAGAAGAGTCATGGTCAAGAAGATGAAACACAAAATATCAAGTTTAAGACAAGACATGAAGTATATGACCCAGAAAAGTAAAAGTTCAAACAAAATCTCCTGCTTCTTCTTCTAAAAATATTAAGCTAACCATTGAGCATGCCCTTGCACTCTCTACCATCGTTGAAAGTACACTGAACTGATGATTGAACCATGCACAATGTTGTACCTCATTATCCTTCCTAGGATCTATTTGCACCTATTTCAAAGATATCTCAAAGATTCTGTGTTAATGTAACCTACCAACCAAGCAACTGGAGCTTTATTTTTATGCTTGTCATATACTAGTGCAGCCTCAGGACAAAATAAGGTGACTGGGTGCTGATGCTATGTCAATTATGTTTTGATGACAGGGCAGTGATGTAAGCAAGTCTACATAAGAAAACCTACAGACCCTCGAGAGCATGAACAAAAGTAATTGACTTAGATTCTGTGTGAGATGCAAAAAGATAAAAGGGTTGGAAATTCCCTCCTTTATTTCAAATACCACATGGAACCATAGGCACGCTGCTAGTCTGTTGAATATAGGAAAAGAAAAAGGGCTCATTTAAACCACAGCAAAATGCTTGTGATTGTCAGACTGTACTGCAGGCAGCCACATACCCTCACCAGCCAGGCTAATAGAAAGCGGAAATTGCAACATATTCAGCTCCATTGAAGTTTGTTTAGTTTTAGCTCTGACGCAAACATCTACTGCTGTCATGTAGCCACATTTCCTGAAAGTTAGGAATTGAAAATCGAGACAGGTTTTGCCACGATACGAGAGGTTAATGGAATAGTTTCCCCAGGAGATTACTTTTCCAATTGCTTCTGTAACTCAGACTAATAGGAGAATTTAGTGTGCTGAACTTCTTGATATGTTGATTGTTCCTATTGAATAATAGTATTTCATCATGTATTTAACATCCTACCTTTCACTCAGGGACTTCCAGCATGGTTTGCCTTCTTTCTATGGTTGGGGTGAAGCAGAGCAATGTTGTAAAAATATCTCTTCCAATTGAAGGGATGGATAGATGTTAAGTGGGTGAATGGCTCTAGACAAAATTTGGTTGGATTTCAGATCTGTGGAGAGGTTTTACAGCATTTCCACCTGCCCAGAATTTTTTGAGAATTGAAGCCTAACCCTCAGGGAAAAAAAAAAAAAGTGGTATTTAGCTGTCCCAGGAAAGCAGACTTCACTAACATTCTCAGATTGGAGCCAGAAGAAGTAGAAACCTAAAATATTTATCACATCTTTGTGTGTCCCTCTCCAGCTCATACTCAAGCACTCAGTGCCCAGGTCATTCTACACTTCATCTATAGGGATGACTTACGGAAAGTGGGGGCCCCATTGAATAACCTCTGTAATGATGACGTACTCTTGCAGATTCTGTTCTCCATAAAGTTCTCAGGTTGCATCCACTCCTCTACAGAAATCAACAGCCACTGCAACACAGACCTGAATAGGCATCTTTAGAGTCCCACATTTTTTTTTCTCTATTGGTTCCATACCATGCCTTACTCTGGCAAGACAAGTGTTTCTCACTCTAGCTGCTAGGCTTGTGGGCTGTTTCATGCAGAGTTATGACACAAAATTCTGGATTTCAAATAGTTTTGTGACTGCTTACAGAAATTGACACAAAGCCATCTTCCTCACAGCTCTCACATCTAGTGGTTGGTGCACTCTAGCAAAGTCAAATAGTTTAGAGGCATTTAATTCCCTAGCACGTGTATTTCATATTGGTAAGAAAATAAATCCCTAGGCTAAGGAATTTAAGACAGACTACTGTGGTTGAAGGTTGACCACACCTGTAGTTAGTGTTGGTTTTTTTCTGGATTTGTTCTGACTTTGGATACAGTTGGATTCCTGCTGCTGACTTTGTGTACACCAATAGATTCACTGGGGTTTTAATTGCTGTTTTACTTATAACAGCAGCACCTATGTAATTTGCTAGTCTAAGCTATTTGCCTTGAATAGGTTTTTCAATATCTCTATGAGAGGTTTTCACTTGAACATCATCCTTCACTTGAATGTGATCCTCTCTTACACACTCCTGTCTATTTTGATTAATTAACTTATATGCAATGGTCTAATTTCACCCCCTCACCAGCTGCACCTCATCTTTCTTTGCATGGGATAAACAACAGGACAGTGCAGACAAATGTTTATATAGAGATTGAATTTGGCTGGAATTCCTGACTCTTATAAAGAAAATTTCTTGTACATTATGTTCTAGTCGAATAGAGCACACAAATACTCTATTTTATTGAAAGAAAGCCAGTTATGAATAAGCGTGAACAGTAATAATATAAAAGTTCACCTCACTTAAGCTTAAAAATGAATACCATCTGCAGAACTGCTCACAAGCTGGAATAGAAAACCACAAGTGACAAAAAAAATCTCAAAAGAATATTCAATATTTAAACATGACTGTTTATGGTAAAAAGAATTAGAAAATGGCAGAGATGCTTTTTAACTTTTAAAAAAGAACTGAAATACGTAGAACACTGAAAGAGTTTCTATGGATTTCCAGTTAAGTGGAATATTTTGGGATTAATATAAATAAAGAAGTATCAAGGTGCAAGACACGAGGCAATTTTACTTTAGTAAATTTTTTTTCCGATTTTCCTGTTGGGAAAAACATAGGTAATCCTTTAAAATGTAGCACTTAATAAGAACCACAGGCAAATTTTAAGACAATTCTCTACAGTGGATCATTGCTTCTTCTTGCCGAGGACAAAATCAGCCAACAGGCAATTATAAAGTTAATCCTAATAAACAGATTTTGTCATTATTTGTTGCCCAGTAAGAGCCCCTAGAACTAGTTTTAAAAAGCACAGGTTGAGAAGTCAAGCCCTCTCTGTAATCAAGGAGATATCTAAGGCAGTGAGACAAAATCACTTTGATCTGTTGGATATCTGATGACTCATGGAGCTGCCCTAATGTAAACTAATGTGCCGTAATGCATCCCTTTTACCATGCACTCAAAATTTCTTGGGAAGACAAATCTGGAGGTGGTGTAGACTGAAAAAGCAAGAGATCATCATGCCCAAAGTGTTTAGCACTAGAACTGCTGCACTATTGACCATGAGGGTGTGTTCTGCTAGTGCATGACTGTCTTTCTGCTGCTAATAATTTTGTTCTTTCTGCTTTAGTTCTTTCATCTCCTGGCACCTACGTCATTTTTACAACTGAAGGGATTGCACAAGATTTTTCTTTTGAATTATTTTGGCCTATAAGTATAGTCTTGTGTGGAAAAGAGGTTTATTCTCTATTGGCATTGGGAAGGATTATGGGAGGTAAAATTTCCACAGATTTTTCCATCTTTCTTTTGCAAAGCAGTTGTTGGCACTTAGTTTTTCATTATTACTTTTGCTGCTTCGTGTTCTAGCATTGTGCTGAGCCACTGACGGTATGTCAGGAAGAACTGCTGTAGCAATTTAGCCTGCTTAATATAAAAAGCTTATGAAATTTGCTAATGTTAAATATAATGGATTTGATACTCTACTACTGAAGTCATCATCTCTGTTGATGCAGTTCTTTCCATATCAAGATGTGGGGTTGATAATCATATCCTTCTTTGGTCTGTTCTTCAAGGCACTCTCCTTAATTTCAGATTGTCTTTGGTATATATATTTTATATAGCTTAGATTGGGCATTTTTGACTGTCAGTAATATATGCAAGGGCAGAAATTCCTCAAATATGTTAATGGGCACCCTTGACCAGTTACTTTCCTTCAAATGTTTTAGTTGTCTTTGAATCTCTGCAGCGCACAGTCTCACAAGCCTCTGCATCTTATTGCTGTGTTGTTGATTGTTTTGGGTTTTTATGAGCTGATCTTCATCTCTCCTCAGTCTCCTCATTCACTATAACTCCCAAAATGGCAGCACTGGTCTGAGAGACACAACAAGTAGCACCCTAGGTGGGTGGCTGTTTAGCTCATGTTTAGAATGATGCCTTCTCTTTTAGTATTTCTTGGACGAAATGCTCACCTTGAAAATAGTGTCGCTTATAGTCAGAATTTACTTAAGCTGATCTTCAGAGTTCCATTCTTCTTCAGTAAAAGATCATTTTTTGACTTTCACTGAAGCATTTCAGTTCATTCTAGGTAAGGTTAATCAAAAGTTGCCCTTTGTTTCACCATGATCATCTGAATGTTCCTGCTGCAAAGCTTGTCAAGACTCATGCTCTTAGGGTTGCTCATTTCTTTGGGGTTAATTTTGGAAATCTCTGTCAGTCAACACTTTGTTACAATAACCTGAGGTGGGAAGTGGAGAAGACAATGCTTATGTAGAAGTGAATATAATAACTATAATGATGGAAAAATAAATACGAACCAAAGTGGATAAGCTTAGAGAACAGTGTGGAATTTCTTTCTGTTTCTTCAACTTTTCTTTTATGAGACTCCAGTGAGGTATACACAATGCAATGGTTTTGCTAGGCAGTGTAGAAACCTTCTAAAAGCAGGATTAAGTGTTTGATGTTGTTTCCATTTGGAAGAATTCAAGGCATAATTATTCAGTATTACAAAACCAGAAACCAACAGTATTTGGCAGTGTCTGCTTTAGGTTCTGGACTAGAACACAATCTTTCACTGGCTTAGTACTTGTCTAGTGGCCTTCAAACTATACCCTCCTTTTCATACTAAACCAAAAAAATTTATTTAAGCATCCTGTAAATGCTGCTCTTCTGAGAGCTACAGAAAAGAAAGTGTGGCAACCCAAAATAGATTAATTATTAGCAGCTGTTTTCTACAGAGAGTGCAACAAACAATGCAATAGAGATTTGTGATATACTCCCTTTGACATTCGGCTTTTAGATCTGAGGATGAGACGTGTAAGGACTCAAATGGGGGTTTTTTGTGTGATTGTACCTGTTGTTTAGAAGGCATAAAAAGAAAAACAGACCAGTCTCCATGCAATTCTGCCTGTGAGTGCCTGGCACAGCTTACATTCAAGCTGATGTGTGCTATTTAAATCCACGTCTAAAAGCAGACTATGCCTTTTATGACAACATTAGGTAACTGATTCATATATACAAGCTTTTAAACTAATGAAAATATTGATTGCTTAATCTTGTCACTTTCTACCTAAAAAAGTCAGCATAAACATAGATTATTTCATCAAGGTCTCTTTAAAATTATAATATTAGGGGGCTTCTAAATATTTTAAAGTGGATTCTCCCTATGCCACTTCTGAATCAGGAATTTGATCAAGTATATAATCAAGTATTTCCTGAATATGAAGGGACATGGAAATGTGTAATCCTAAAAAGCTAAGCATCTATAAACTAATGAAATCTTGTAAATCATTTTTTTCCAATTTTACAAGCCCAAAGTGCCTTTAAACTAGAATTGTAAAAAAATCTTATGAATGGTAGACAGTACTGTGATTGTTCATATATTTTATAAATGTAGTGCATCAAATTCATCCAAATCCTATTGACTTCACTGGAGTTACAGAAGGATTTGGAAATTAATTTCAATTATAGAACCACACCTCAATGTGCTGCAGCCATTTAAAATAGTCATAACTTTTAACTTTTTGTTAGCTTTTCTGAAAATGATAACACTTGACAGTTTTCCTGTTCTATTCCTTTCTTTTTTTAAAAATTACTTAATTTATTTTTACTTCCATAACATCAAAAAATTGGGAGGGTTAAGGGAGAGGTGATTATCTGTAGTTTTGTGAGTATGGGGGATGAGGAATTTGGCAGTTCTCTCAGACCTCCCTGTCAGAGCACATACTGCAAAAGTAGTATGAAACATATCCAAAGAAGACAAACATAGGAACTGAAATTTTAACTCTTATTGGCAGTGACATTAGTAGACTCAACACAGACTCTGGGGTTTGGATACATTTTTCTTGTTTTTAACTAGAGGGATAAAACAACTAATACAGCTTCAATTCCTTCATCCTTTGTGGTATTTTGCTTTAATAGTGGAATATTTTGCTCTTGCCTTGTGATTGAAAGACCTCTCTGATGTAAACTGGAACATGTACTTATTTTAAAAGCATAGAGTGAGTCCACAACACTGCACACACAAGCATTTATGTAAGTATTCCAGGGTGCACTCTCTCCATTCAGTTATTAGGAACCCGAGAAACCTCTATGTGTTTATACTGTACCACCTTCTGCAAGGTGTCTAAGTAAAGCAATATATTTTTTTTCTTCAAAATTATTATCTCAAGAGCTCTTAAAACGGTTTACTTTGACTGACCTTTAGGATGGAATTGGAATATTCTGTTCAGTGAATTTGTAAACAAGCTGGGAAAAATCAAGTAGTAAAATCTGTGAAAGCCATAATTATGCTACATATCGTGGTCTGTAGCTTTTTCTCTAATTCTGCCACATAATGGCTGAAAAGTCAAATCTGCCCTTCTAATTTCTTCAAACCTGTTGAGCCAGTGATTGGCATGTTTTCCTTCTGGGCAGTGGGAAGTAGCAACAAAGGCCAGGAGAACGAAGTGACTGGGACGCACTAGTGACTGAGCAACAGGTGATGGCCGAACAGCTGTAGTGGGTGGAATGGTGGCAGCAGTTAATAAAAGCAGAAAGAAAAGGAAGGGCCAGGCTGCCAAGAAGGTTTCAGGATGGCAGAAGGCATTTGCATAGACCAGTGGTTCCTGTCTTTTCTGTGGCTTAGACATACTGGAGAAATTTGGCATTGTGTTTCATTTGACTGAGCTCAGCTCCTCCTCTCTCCTCTATGTGGAAATTCCTGCTGCCTCTGTGTCCCCAGCCCACCCCGTGGCTGCTGTTTCTATCCTCAAAAAGGCCAGGAGACACTGGACATGGCTGCACAGGGAGACAGTGTAGCTCTGCCAAACTTTATTCCCTTGAGTTCTGTTGCTTGTCATTTCTGTGTTCTTGCCTCAGCAAGGAGAACTACAAACCTCGTTGGGAGCTGCTAGGACAGACCATACTTTGTGGCTTTACCTTTTCTATTAATAGATTTCTCTGCGTGGAGGAAGATGGTGCTGGCTTCCTTTACCAAGGACACGCCCTGTTCAGAAACCAAGGTGTTTCTTCACATCTCAGACACCAGAATCACTCATGGAGAATGACTGCTACAAACACTAGGTATCTTGCCAGAGGCAGGTGTCCTGGTTTGGACAAATTTGGAGGAAGATATCCTCTGACAGAAGGCAGGTTACAACCACCCACCCCCACCAGGTTCAGGAAAAAAGAAATTTTCCTTGGAGGAAAGTGAAAGAGATAAAAAACTATTAATTTAACAAACACACAGGAAAGGGATAATAATGCTAAATAATAAAACCTCTCGCTGTGGAGAGAAACCTGGGAAGATTTCAGAGTCCTTCTGTAGGTGTGGTCTCTCTCCTCCTCCTTGGAGCTGGGTCGATGTGGACCCACCTCCAGGGCCTTGGTAGGAAATTCTCCCAATGTGCTCTGATGTTGAAACAGTCCAGAAGAGAAGAAGGGAAAACCCGAAGTCCCAGAAAAACAAAGTTCAGCTCTCTGTCTCCCTATGGAGAAGAGGAGCCAAAAGCTGGCTGAAAAGCAAGCAGGGTGCTTCCTCCACTCTTGCTGCTGCAGAAGAGGAGAAGTGTGTGTGTCTGTGTCCTTGAACAACCGTTTTGAAAAGTTTGCTCGGTTTTTTCCTCTCCCCCCTCTCAGGATCAGTTTAAAGGCACAGAAAGGCACAAAATTGGTTTCTGGGTATAGAGCAGCGATAGGGGATACACATCATAAAGTCACCCCAAGACAGCAGGTAATGGCAAAAATGGAATATATCACAGCAGCCAATGTTGGAAAATTGAGCAACATATTCATAAACTATAGATGTCAATGACAACCAGAAGAGGTAATGTTATCACTGCTGCTCCTGATAACAGACACTGGCAACAAAACTAGGATTAGCCTGCCTCTCCTTTTCCACAGCTGTACTTCTGTGCAGTTTCCCCATATCAGCTTTTTGTTTCTCTCTCAAGAAATGTAAATAGCTTCAGTGTGTGAGCCAAAACCCTGGGTCACACTATAATGGTATTTCCCTTGATTTACAAGCACTCAGAGGACTTTAGTTATCACTAGATTAGGCTAGAGGATCTGCAGCTTCTTAGAGCTTGACTTGATTTATTTTTATGTGTCACATTTCCTCCTCTCCAGTCCACCTTTGTTGTCTTCATTCTAAGTTCCACACTGCCATTTAATATGGATGGTGTGTAGTGTATTATCATTGTTCACTCATTGTTTACTCCTTCAACATGCAGCAGTGTACACCTTGGAACTGGACATACCCTAGAGAAGCAGATCTGCCTTCCATAGCTTCAGCTCAAACTCAGTTAATCATAAATCTTTAGAGATTTTTCGTGGTCTCACAGAAATACTATAATAAAATTCTCATATAAAATACTATAATACTATCTCTGTCTCTTTTGATCTGACATAAACGAGAACACTATTTCTTGAGAAATGTCATACTTTTTGGTGTCTGGATTTTCACCCAGGCTGCAGTTCTCCCTTGTAATACATGATCCAGTCTCTATCAGTCAGTCCCAGGTATCCAAATTAAACTAGGCAAAATGATGGACAAATTCTCTTCTTTGAAATCTGACATTCAGCCTTCTTTTATCTTCATTTGAAAAAGCACAAGAACCTACTGACAGAAGGGGAGGGAGGGAAAGAAAACTTGTTTGGCTCAGTTTTGCTCTTTCTCAGTCAAGCATTGAAAACTGTTGTTCAAAGTACGCTGAGAATTAGGGAACAGCAAATTTGTGCAATTGAAAACAGTTATGTAAATTGAAATGCCAAATTTCCTGTGCCAGATGCAATATGAATTCACTGTAGGGCAAGAACTATCATTAGAGCTCCCTAGGAAAGGAACTAGAATAGCAAAGTAATGATTTTAGGGTAATATGCTGATGTTATTTGAAAGCTGGGATCGGGATGCAAACATTTGTGCAGCATTTTGTTTTATGCAGTCCCTTGTTAATGCATCTGGTATTCCTTTTAATACCGCTAATCCTAGTGGATTCATTTAGTACTTGTGGATGTCACAGGCACATCCTGTAGCTGTTGTGCTGTGATGAAGTACTCGATACTGGACACTTAAGGTGTTAGCACATTTCCTTTGATTATGTAAATTTTTTCATAAGCTGTCACAATAAAATTCCTCCTGGTATGTGTTAGCAGAAGCAGCTGTATGTGGAGACCATTGTATCAGCAGTATTTGAATAATGTCATGGCCAGGGGGATTCAAGCCTAATAGGTGAAACATTCAGTGATCCTGGCGGTAAGGGGAATTTGAAAGTGTTTCAGAAAAGCAGTCTTGGTTGCATGTAGAGATAGAGCAAATGGGCAGATTTTGTCAAGGTGGCAAATTTAATTAAAAAAAAGCAACCTGCAATCAGTCAGCATTCCCTTTATCCACAAGGAATTTGTTTTCTGGCTTTTGTGTGGAGAAGAAGAATATGAGTGGGGCAGGGGGGCACTGTGGTTTGTTCAGCTGGATGCTTGCTCATTCTCTCTCCAGAAATTGGTCTGCCTGTCCTATACATTTGCAAAGTTTGTAGTGGCATTTATTCAAGAATTAGCATTGTCTTGAAAGCCTTCCAAAAGCTTGACTTTATAACAAAATAAAAAAGGCTTGCAAAGTGATTACCTTCAGGTTTCTTGGTGGGGTTTTTGAGTTTCTGTTTTGTGGTTTTTGTTGTTTCGGGTGGGATTTACAGTATGGCTTAGGAATGTGTGATGGAACTAGATCAAAATGGACTGGAACATTTGGTTATATGGTTTGAATTATTACTAGACTTTGAAAAAATACTTCTATGGTAGAGTTGTAGCTTTTAATATGCGGGCTTGTCTCACAAATCACTGCATGTGATGCACAATACAGTACTTTAATATTAATTCTTTAAAAAATTCTGCTACTTCTTTTCTCCACTGCAATAAAAGCAAAAGAATGCTTCACAACTCTGTCCTTGTCTAATATGTCAGTATTGTAATATCTAGTTCAATAAAATGTCTCACCAAGATCTACCATTAAATGTGAAAATAAGGCTTCAGATCAATACTGGGATAACACAGACTCAGAATACTGCAGGTGAAGCTGGGTCTTAAACATTTTATTCTGATTCAACTGCATCCAATTTTTCAAAATTAGTGTTTGCATCCATCTCTTCCTGGCAGAAAAGTAAGGGAGTTACTTCGTAAGTACTGATCATGTATAAAAGCCTATTGAAGGCTCACAGCAAGACCAAGTCCTCTAAAAGGGTCAGAGAAGACAGAAGTCTGTTTTTACAGCTCTCTCTCTTCCAACAGTTGCACTAGCTTGTGCAGAAGACAGGGACACTTTTAAGAAGGGTGGACATAAAGGAAAGCTATTCTGACGTTGTATCCTTAGCCAGGACTGGGGAAAAATCCAGTATTTCCAGTGGCGGGAAAAATCATTGCTACAGATGAGGTATTTTTGGTGGCTTAGTTTGTCATATAGGAGGTGGTATAGCTTCGTGGGTAGCAAAACTCTTTGTCAGCAGCTACCATGAGTCCAGCAGGAGTCTCTGGGAACACAGCTGCAAGGAGCAGCCTGCAGCTTCTCAAGGCACCCCGTGTGTCGAGCAGATCAAATCACCATGAAAGAGACTCATTCTCTTTAAATGTCCATGATATTGCTTATATAAAATAATCCTAAATGTGAATTCTTCTGCTTTTGTCACTGTGACCGCTGAGAGCTGAACAAATTTATCATCCCTGCAGTCACTCATTTATCTGTACAGAAAGGGGAGTTAAGTGGACTCTTGCAGGACTGAAATGAATAGTTTATGTTCCTTCTGGTTCATGTCAGTGTTCCGAGTTTGTTTTTCCAGAAGCTCATAGAAAGGAGGTCCCCTTGAAATTTAGGTCTCACTGTTTTACTTCCAAAATCATAAAACTCCAACTACCTTCACTCATGTCTTTTTGCTAAACTCATGCTGTGAAAAAAGATCTATAAGAATGCAAATGCAGCAGCTGATGACCAAACCAACCATATAAGCCACAGCTAATTGATTCCTGTTGATATGAAATAATGGCTTTTTTGAATATGTTATGCCTTTCTTACAGAATTCTTCTTCAGGATAAGGGATAAGTTTCTCTCATCATTTTCTGTCTTTCTCCAACTCCAGTCTTTTAGTCCATGTTGAAATATCAGAAAGCAAATCTACTGTAAACAAGTATCTATTGAGACACCTATGGTTTTGTATAACTGTTTTATGGCTGTGATTCCCAACACCTGCCTCTCTCCAACTCCTTGATTGAAGACTACAATGCGTATGGTTGCATTTTCACTTGAAGGAATATTATTTCCCCTGACATTGTACATTATTGTAGCATTGAGATAATGAGATGTTATTGCCTGTTAAAAATTGCTTTTTACCTCTGGGCTACTTTTCACCCTCTTGGTCCCCTGGAAAATAGCTGAGGTTGTAGAAAGAAATTTTGAGTAACTAGTGTGGCTTACACTGACAGAGAGGAAACATTGGAATGTACTTATTTCCTTTTTTTCTTTTACTTTTTAATGAGTTACAACTCAGGTCGCCTGTTAATGGGCTGTTGCCAATGTTACCTCTGACTTAAAATATGTGAAGTAATTGAAGTAATTTCTTACCACTGACTTTTGTCAAAACGATTTGGAGAAAAGGGACCTGTTTGTGCCTCTTACATTTTCCTTTCTCTTCCAATCCATCTATTAAAGTGATACCAAATAAAGGATCTTCCCCATCTTCATGTACTTGAGAAACCCTGCACGAAACTTGATCTCCATTGAGGAATTTCAACAACCCAACACAGATTGGTTTCCTGGTGTAAAGTCTCTTGGACATTTTTGCCACCCTTAAGGCCTTTCATGTCGTAAGAATGTTGGGCCTAGGCTTGTAGGGTTTCCTTGCAGGGTTGTGTTTCAGGTTTATGTCCCACTCCATGCAGATATATTGCTCTTTCTTGGAAAACACATTACCAGAGAGCTAAACAAAAACATGTAATATTTTACATATTAAAAATGGTTATTAGCCAAATATATTTCAGACACTCACAGTATCATTCTTTTTTATAGCACTTCTAATGCTACCGATAAATTTCCACTGTTAGGGCAGTTAAAAATATATGACTTTTCTTATAGTATGTATTCCACTTAATTCTTGGTATTATCAACTTTCCTTACTCAGACTTCCAAAAGATCTCTTTGGATGCTCAGTTAAAAGCTAAATGTCCTTGCTTCCACCACAAAGTTATCTGAGTAGAATGGACCCAAGTACATTACCAACTATTACAGATTGATTACATGCTGTGTTCTGGACCTGCAATGTGGGCCAGGTCTGATAGCTTTTTACTGCATAACACTTTTCTGTGTATGTTTTTCTTTTTTTTGGCTTTCATATCATTAAACACCTAGGCAAGTGATTGACAGGTATCCAGAGTTTTTCAGAAGAGAGATTCTCAAAGGAATTCCAGCCGCTTCAAAGGAGCAACATTTACAGCTTGCTGCAAATTGATTCACGGAGTTCCTTTAAATGAGCTGCTGTGGAGTTCTTTAGGAAATATGATCTGTCCATGATCATCAAAATCCACAGGTAAAAGCTCAGGCAAAGGCTGGACAACTCCTTTGTGTTCTAGCTTTGCCATGAAGGTCATACCACATACATGAGTCTTTTGACTGATGTACATTGACTGATGTTCCCTTTTTAGTACTTCAAACAGAATGTAGTATCTGTGTATCTTTCATAAACTGAGGTGTCTGTTTAAGCCGCTAGAATCTGTGGCATATACTACATAGCAGTTGCCTATAGAGGACCTTAGAAAAGCTTTATTTTAATCACAGGAAAAGTATTGATGTTCTTCAGAAAATGCTGTGTTGCTACTGTTGCTTCATCTAATCAGGAGACGAGTCTTTGGCTTTATCTGTTAACTACAGAAGAAGTAACTTCACTTCTCTAGGTAGAAAAACCTGTCAAAGTAGTGATCTGAAACTGAAAACTGCTGCTCATGTATCAGTTGTCAGTACTAAACCAACTGAGAAAGGTAGAAATGAGACTAATCTTGTGTATTCTTCTTTCTGATACTCAGATTTTCAGTTCTCATCATAGTTATCATGGTCTAAGGAAGATAAAAATAGGAATGGTGTCAAGTAGCTGTGAAATAGCCAAGCATTTTTTCTTCCAAACAACAAAATAATCTTGCTGTTACCTATTCTGGTGCATCGGGTGCTTCCTGGTTGTCCTCTTTGGGCTATAAATTGAAAACTTTTTGTGAAGTATAATTAATGAATGTTACTTTCAAAAAGCTTCTAAATTCTTAGTGTCTGGATATAATTCCTAAAATAGTTTTCATGTATTTGCCATCAACTTCCAATGTCACTTTGCATTTCTTCTCTGTAGAAGGAATGCACACACATATGTGTGTCTGCACGCATTTCCAGTTTCACCTTCACTTATTGCAAAGGTAGCCCAACAAACACAGATTAGGAAAGGATATTAACAACTGTACTTAGAAGCTGGCTGCTCTCTTTCATTATGGGTCAATTGGGAAATTATAAGAATTGATTCATTGCAAACAGCTGTTTTCATGAAGAAAAAAAAAACAAAACAAAACCAAACTAGCTGTGCTGGCATATATCCATTGTATGCCAGTAAAAGCACAAACATGTGTTAGTCACCAGATCTTAATTAGCTTCATGTTCCTAGTTTGAGCATGCTCGCATTTTCTGCAGCTTAGATTATTTTTCTTCACAATTTTGAAGTTAGGTCTCAGCCCAATAAATCAATACAGAATGTAGGAATAATTATTAATCTTATAAATTTAATCAATAATCATTGCTGTTAGTGTTGTTGGTAGTGATAATTTGTTGAAAGAAGCAAAAAGCTTGCATTTCATTTCTCAGTCCTTAGTTCAGAAGATACAGATAATTAATATTTCACAAATCAAGCTTTTCTTTCCAGTCCCGCTAGTAATTTGAATTAAATAGAAGTTAATTTAAAATGTAAAGGTAAAGCAGGAAAGAAAACAAGGATATGACCCCAGCATGAGACGCAGCATCATAGGGAGGTTATTATAGATGTACTGATACTGGGAGTAAGTAGATGTTTCAACCATACTCTGAACCTGACTGGATATTTTTAACCAATTAATTTAGACAGAGGATTAAACAGAAATAGCCATGCTATTTAGACTCACATGGATTGTAAGTGACCTCTGAAGAGCAGAGAGCCCAAAACCTTGTTCAAAGAAGGTGAAACTTCAGGTTGCTCATGGACCTCTTCAGTAAAATTTTTAAAGTTTCATAAAATTAATTCAGAAAGAAACCTTATTAGGTAGTTTTTTATTCCTTCTGAAATTGTCTGGTTTCTTTGATAATAAAGGAACAAATTATAAGCTTTAGCTCATTAGATTTTCTTTATATTTTTATTTAAAAATTGAAAAAGAGAAACCTCAGCAAACCTCTGGTATTTTGTATAAAAATCTGTTTGTATTTTGCCATCTTAATTTAAATAGAACTACAGTTTTTCTGCCATCTTGAGAATTGCCAAATAAAACCGCTACTAAAAACCAAAGAAAACTTATATTTCTAAAGCAGCAATAAACACAGTACTTTATACATCGTAAAGAAGACTCAGACAACCACGCATGTTCTTTCTTTGCTTCCATTTGTAAAGAATGGTAAACTAAGTATAATGAAAGATGGATACTTTCCAGGAGTAGGAGTATGGTTTTTGAACATAGGTTCATAACTCTGGTTTTGAGTAGTCCTATAGAGTGCTGTCTGTGCTTTGAAGTGTTGCTTTTTATTTTAGTATAGAAAATAATGTACACACAGGAAATTATCCTGACTGATACTATTCACAAGAGCTGGATATGGTTAAAGGGAAACAAGCTCTTGGAAGCATTTTTATAAGCTTGCCATTCTTTGCTGCTTGAAGGTATGGGAGTGGTGGATTGGTGTAATACATTCTTATTAAAGGAAGCATGGAAAATAAAATAACCTCCGTCTTCCATAACAAACAGTAGGCTTGCAGGTATTTGCTAATGCTAATTCACAGCATTGGAGACAGAGCTAGGAGCCTGAAAAACCTCCAAAGCTAACTTCCAGGTCAGAACCCTTCCTGGCACTTGGGGAGTCTCAAACTGGAACCGATTTTGATGATTCCCTGGGATGGGAGCAGGGGTAGAAAGCATCCTCTACTCATTCTCTAGTAATTGAGTTCACTCATGTAAGTGAAGACCAGATTTTTTTTCTGCCTGGTTTCAAAACATTCAAGAGCTATTTTAAATTTCTGTGTTTGGGCATGTGGTCTCTGCACAATGGTATGTTTGTTGAATTTGTTGTTCTGTATTCATGACACGTTCAGCTGCATCCTGTACTGTCAGAGCACAGGTCACTGGTGTCTGCCAATTAAAACACATTGCTCATGTTTACACACGGCACTGAAATGTTCTGGGATGAGACCCTGAAGTTTCTTCAGTCCTGAACTGTAAACTGTGAGGAATTAGTATGCAGGAAAGCAGGCATAGTACACTTCTGAATGCTCAGGTATGCAAAGTTTTTCATAAGACACAGTGCTGTTGCAGCTCCCTGTCACAGCTTTCCTAAAGCACAGGGTCACTTACTGAACTATGAAGACAGACATTTTCTACAATAGTTTCCCTAGAGTCACCACTTTTTTTTGCTTATTCTTGCTTCTTTCCCATGTAATACAAACATGCCTTGAACACACAAGCTCTCACTGAAGAAAGACTCTAGAAAGTCTGCCACATTTTCTCCTGATTTTGAGGAAACTGTTCTCCTCCTTTTGAGTTTTATGACCTGGTATTCAAGGTTCAGGAGTATGCTTGTTATTTTTCCTTGTTGTTTGACGTAAGTTAGAAGAATATTATTTTTTTCCTAGGAAAAGTGCTTTGCCTTGGATATGTTCCCTTGGAAAATAAACTTACGCTGGTATTTGGCAAAGTTGGAAATAGAATGGTTTTGTTCTGAGAACTTTTCATCCTCTGATATGAATAGAGATTTCTTTATTGGTTGCTATTTGGCAGAAACCAGGAGTCTTTTTTTCAGGAATACAGTCATTTTTCTTAGAAACTTAAAAGCTATGTCAGTAAAGCTGTTGCAAAAGTTATTTGAAGTTTGGTTCAGGGTTTCTTTTTTCTGGTTGGAGAGACTATTTTTTTCTTACGTTGTTGTGAAAATAGTTGGCCAGATTTATCTCTGGCATTTCTCCACTGAGACAAACACTTTTTCTTTCCTCCATTCCTTCTAGCAGGTTGTACAGAATTACATCTGACAGTAAGTTTATGGTGTTGTTTTCCCAGTTCAGGACATTTTGGGCATACTTAAAATATTCTTTTTCCCTGTTTAGCCAACCAGCACAAGGAAAGATAATATACTAGTTAGTGGAGTGCTGGCTTCCTCACAGATTTTGTGACAGGATGATGGAGTTTAGAAGTGCTCCTTTCTGGGAATCTATTACCATTTAGATGTATCTCTTACTGCTGAGAACATTAACTGTCTTCTTACTAAGTCACAGTAAACAGTAAGGCCAAATTAGTGACGAGGAAAGTTAAATAGCTGTATCATTTTTTTACATCAAGTACAGTTACATTTGTAACATTTCACTTCATAACAACAGCGCTTTTTTGTTGTCATTTTTAGTAAGTGTAAGAAACATAGTGACAATTTTGACCCCTTTAAAATAAATTGGAGATTTTGGGCTTCTGGGCTCTTCATGGTTTAGTCCTACTGGATGGATTTGTAAATTTGTCTGTGATACAAAAGAGTACACCAAATTATCTTATTTCATTGTCTTTGGAAGGAGCACAATCAGATTATTAACCATCAGCAAAGCAATTGCTATGCCCACAATGTTGTTTTATTTTAAATTCATCCTATTCAAATTCCATGTGAGTCTATTCCATGCTAATCTATTGCATTAAAAAGCACACAAGAGAAAGGAGTGAGGGAAGTCAGCCAAGAAATACTGGACCTGAATACTATCATTTGAATCTAATTATTATTCAAGGAGTGGCATAAGGTATGATTGCATAACTTTACATACTAGCTCTAACGTTTTATCCTAGCTAGTAGGTATTCTGTGTGGAAGTTTAAGTTTTTCTTTACCTCAAGGAGGGAGGACATCACTTTCTTTTTTTAGACATAGTCACATATCTCAGCAGCCATGACATGTCACCTGCAAGGCTGTTTCCTTTCCACAGAGATGGTCTGGTCTCCCTCCACGGAAAGTATAACTGACTCATAAACCACAAATGCTAAAATCATTGCTGTAATGCACAGCTAATCATCATCTTTCTTCTCTACAGATACTACAAAAACAAGAGTAGTGAGCACAGTTTGAGAAAAGTTTGCCCATTTAGTAATAGTAGAGGAAAAAATCACTCTGTAATAGGCCCAAGAATATTTGATAATATTTGGCCAGAAAGAATCAACTTTGGGTAGTTCAAAGAATTACAGATTTCTGCACATAAACAGGAGAGGCATGTAGTTGTGTTTACCTGATCATAATTTTAAATCTTTTGATTAAGAAAGAATGATAATGGGCTTTTAAAAAATGTTTCATAAGGTCTGCCAAGTTTTCTTTATATCATGTGAATCAGTTATCAAATCCCCCTTAAAAACTCATGTGTGTCAACTCTATGCCGTCAAAGTGTTCAACTTATACAATGAAAGTTCATTTCTTTGTTCACTCTCTCATACTACTTGGCTTCTAGTGATCTGAGAGGTTTCCTTGATCACTGTTTACTCATAATACTTAGTCCTTTTATGATTTTAGTGGCTGCATGCATTGGTGTGTTTTTCTCTCTACTTAGGAAATCCTCCCCTTCTTAAACTGTAGCTTTTGCTCGTTAGCCAACCACCCCTGTTCGAAACAAGACTGATTATCCTGCCTCTAATGACCATTTTCAAGACACTGCATAATAGTTTTCTTTGATTCTTTTAATACTATGATTTGATTACAAAGGAAATTTGATTGCTACTAAAGTCTGACAAAGCATCAATTCTAAGAAAATTGTTATTAATCTTTGTCAGCTCTTCAATGTTGTTGTCTTGCAAAGCAACAACTGTGGGTACATAACTGGACCAAAAGTATCTTTGAAAAGATTACAAGGCAAAATATCTGAACTGCTGTGTCTCGTATTCTCCATGATGGAAACCATGGAGAGTCTGCAGCAGGTAACAATATGAAGGGTAAAACTGTATCTTTGCATGAAGTGGGAAGAGTGGGATTTAACCAGACAAAAAGCTTCAGCTCTGGTGCTTCATGCATCTCTTCCTTTCAAAAAACTCAGAAGATCAAACCCTCTACACTCTCTCCATAGCCCTCCTCATATGGCCAAGTCAGGATATACAAAGCTAAACAAAAAGATTTATCTGAGTAAGTATACATAGAGCTAAACAAAAAGGTCTGACTTCCTTTGAGGAAGTGTGATAAAATCAAACATAAAGTAGCAAGAAAATAAAAATCTCCCTCTAGCGCAATCCAAAATTGACATGAGATTATAAAATTACTCAATTATTTAGTGCAAGATTTTCACTCTGGTAATAAAGTAGATTTCTTGGTCATTGTCAAAAGTTGAGCTTGAAATGTTATTTACTTGTGTCCATAGTTTATTCATTAAATGGACAAAAATTAACTGAAATAAATAAATAGAACTCCAAAGCAACATATTCTGCCTGTGTTTTGCTTTGTCTGGGGTGTTTTTTATGTTGGCAGGTATAAGGAATCCTTTCACAGATGTTGGTAATACTGTAAGACATGGGTGATAAACTAAATGTAGAAAGTTGCTGCATAGTACAAAAAAAGTGAAATTGGAATTTTTTTCTGTGACATTGTGCTTCCAGGGGAGTAATATTCCATATGAGCTTATTTGAAAGCTTTATTCTCATTGCACAGCTTTTTAAAATGAATTTCATACACAAAAATTGCTTAGGTGTTTGTTATTGTGAACAAACAAATGTGTGAACTTATTTAAAATTCCTTGATGCTGAAGGAAATTAATAAAAGCATTGGTGCTTAATTTATTATTGATCAGGATAAAAAGTACAAAAGATTGAGAGAGGAAAAAAAACTGTCAGGAAAATTTGTTCATGTAAGGCTCTTTTCACTTTTTCAACTAGATATTGCAAAACATTTGCCTGTTTTGACATTTTGACTGTTCTTAAGTGGCAGAATTACTTTCTAGATATTACTCATTGGCAGTACATTGCTCAGTGCTTTCCACCTTGTTAGAGCACCAGCGGCTGAAGAAGTACACTGGGCTTTTAGGGGCCTTGGAAGAGACAGAGGGTATTCCTCACTTGTGTAAGTGCTTTGCTCAGTGAGAGCAGCACAGGGGAGCAGTTCCCATGATGAGTACAAGCACCACTGCTGAGCAAAACGCTCCCGCAGCCGTATCGAGCTTGCGACTCACTGCCGGCACCTCGGTGTGCAAACTGGGCCTGCCCCAGAGCGAGCGAGCTCTCTGCACTTTTGCATATAGAAAGAGCTGAGAGACCTCGCTTGCTGTCACTTTCCCTGACATCAGAGCAGCCTGATTTCATAGCCAAGTTATGGTTTTGTTTGTTTGCTTTATTGTTATTTTGAATGTCCAGTATACCAATTTTTGTAAAGGAGCACTTCGGAGTTCTTCAAACCCCCATTCCATGAATTCAGCTTTCTCATCCCTTAGTACTGATGCTGACTGACAGAGCAGCCTCTTGCCATCATGGTGTTCTGAAGTTAGTCTTGGCTGGAGTTGTTTTAAATTCTTAAGTGAAAATGCAGCATGTAAGCTTCTGAAGAAGCACTAAAGGCATGCTTAAAAATGTCATACACAGATTAAAAGGGAGCTGTGCAGCCCCACATACCAACAAGTGGAGCCACAATGGGAATAGCCAAGAGAAGAAGCCATTGACAACATTATTGTGGAATCCAGCATGGTTGTTGCCTAAGCCTAAATATGGAACCTTTGAAAAAATAGGCTGATGTTACAGAAATTATAAGACTACAAGGGAATTATAAATATCAGAGGGGGAAAAAAAGTTTCTTTAATAAGCAGACCAAAGTCTCTCAGCTTCTTCAATCAGAGTCATGTTAGAGACTCAGCAATTTGTGAAATTTTTAAGTCTAGTTTGATGGAATTGACATAAATTAATCAATGTTGGCTGATATTTTTAACATATTTTTAATATTTAAATAGTTTTGTTTATTACGTTTCAAATCTTCAATAAGATCTCTTTTTCATGAGGCAACCAGAAGAAACATAAATGACAAAGTATAAATCGATTTGAGGATAATTTTCATACAAAGCAAAAACTGTCCTGTGTAAAAGTTGAGAAGTGAGAGTGCAAGTACTTGAAACATGGGCAGAGGATCCTGGAACAATGAATGTGGGTTTGAAGTGGCAGTTCTTAAGTTTGTTTATGAAAGTGTAAGTGTTTGGCAAGAAATGTAATATGGCTTTCATTTTTCCCTAAATAATTCATCATTATATGAATATTTGAGGTTAGAAAAGTGTAAGGAAGCAGTGGTGGTTGGTTGGGGTTTTTAAATATCAGTCTCCTACGTCTTTCAGCCAGTCACATCTTTTCAGTGGGGTTTAGTTTCACTATCCATTAATAATATCCCACTCACAGCTTATCTTTTTTCTGATGTTTCAGAGAATCAAAGAGTAGTTTTTGTTGGCACTGTGAGCAGAATTAAATAGACACTATGCAACACAAAGAGGGAATGAGAAGAGTGCTGCTACAGTGGGCACAACAAATAACACTAGGACACCTCTAGCCATCATTTTGTGGTTAAAATAACACTAATTTATCACCAAAGGTGCTCTGAAAAATGAAACTTCAAACATTGGCTCAATGGGAGATTCCATCATCACTGTTGAAGTAGCAGTATTTTTCTGAGGGAGTTTGTAGTCTATCAATCAGAGTGTTATTGAATCAGTAAGAATCAGCCTTTATTTGTCTTGAGGCAGAGATTTTGTCTGTCTTTATAGCTGAACAGTGAATACTTTTTTTTTTTCTACAATCACCATGAATAGCAGAAGTGGTATCTTGAATTAAACAAGTTTGTGGGACTATAAGCAGATCATCTATCTCATGTAGCTATTGTTACTGCTTCTCCTTGACTGTGGAAAGTGTCTGTCTTTGATTCAGAAGGCCTGAATCATTCACCAGTCTCATAATGCCAAACTTTAGATTAAATCTCCAGTAGGCACTAGTCATAGAAATACAGTATGGCTTTAGAAGAGTAATGAGGAACAGTGGTTTTATAGTGGTTTTATAGTTGCAACTCCCCATTTCCATTAGACCGGGTTGCTCAGAGTCCCATCTGTGGGAACCCAGAATGCAGAGAATATTTCTCTGCCTGTTCTGAAAGGTTTTACCGCCTTGGACAGTACTGTCGTTGACCTTTGTCCATGGGAAAATTTGCCCAGCCTCTGGGAAGAATTAGAATCTACAATGGTGTGAATTAGGTGATAGAATATTATGTGATATTATCACAGGGTGAAAAATTTAGAGTTTTTAGGTCTATTTGCATAGTAAGTAGATAGAAGTAGAAAACGTCAAAATGGAGGATAAGTTGTAGTTAAAAGCTTCTTTCTCCTTCTTCACTAACTCCATATTTTGCAGCAATAGTGGTTTGGGATGACTGGATACAGAATTCCGCAGTTCCTGTCTATGTGATTTAGGAACTTGTTGGACATTGGTAAAAAAGTGAAAATATCTTGTGTTTTAAGCTTTCATTGGGTAATTTACCTTTAAAAAGGCTGTGAGATCTTGGTAAGTTGTCTTCTTGCTGCATTCTCTGCTCTGTGCTATGTTTAGACCATGCCAGTGGCTTGTACTCCTTAGATAAGAATTAATAAACACCTATCTGGAGACTGAGAAGCATGAAGTCCCATTCGCCTCCTTTTTTCTCCTGGCAAAAATCTGAATGTCTCCCTCATCAGGGAAGACAACAATTAGTGACGCGGACAGCGTTACCATCCAACTTGGACTTGAACTCTTCCAAGAACAGAACAGCCACAGCTTTCCTGGTCAACCTGAGCCATTGTTCACCACCTCCACAGTAAAGAGTTTCTTTCTAACTTCTAGTCTAAACCTGCCCTCTTTCAGTGTGAAGCCATTCCCATGTGTCCTGTCACTACAGGCTGTTGTATAAAGTCCCTCTCTGGCTCGCTTGTAGGTCCCCTTTAGGTACTGGAATGATAAGTAATGGGTAGAAGAAAAGTGTTTCTAATACTTTATTTGAAAACCTTGTGAAGACCTTGAGGGATCATTCTAGAAATAACCGTTAGGGTCATTGCAAAGACCACAGCAGCACTGCTATAATAATATCAACCCAGTTTGTATGTTTTGCATTTGTTCTCCCTAAATGATGGGGATGGTGTTGGACTGAAGACTACGAAGATTAAAATTTTGCCACAGAGCAGCAAGAACAGGGGTGAACGTCTGTTGCCTCTCAGTTCTTGAACAGTATAAATCAGATCCATTTTGAGGTATTCTAATCCCATTTAGGGTTCAAACATCTCTATGGGGGATGCTTCCAGTTGGCAGCAGTATCTACTGATGCTGATATTGTTAATAATGCTGTTGATGGTTAAAAAAATATGTGTGCTAACAAAGCTCCCAGGGGTCATGGAGCTGAAAAATTTCAGAAAAGGTTCATTTGGGTGAACTTTTGGTGTCAATCAAAAACATATGTGCTTTTCAAACTCTTACATGTGAGGTGTTCAGACCAGTCAGATCTGATAAATTTGATTATCTTTTGAGGACCTCCACTTATAGGATGTACTATAGAAATACAAGTAGAAAGTATGGATTATAACTACTTCCAGCTCTGCTGGTCCTAGTTTTAATAAATAATCAGTCCTCTGAACACTTAAAAATATGGGAAAAAATGATTGGGTGCACTTAAGAAACAGTTAAATAACTTTAAAAGGGACCTTTTTTATGTAATGATGTGGTGCTTTTTTGTTCCACTACATAAAAAAAAACCCAGGCAGCACTGACCGTGTACTGACAGCCACCTTCAATCTTGTTTAAGATGCAGTTCAACTGCTAGAGAAAAGTAAAATACTCTTTTTTTGTTGTTTTTTATTTTTCCTCTCAAATAAGCAATGTCACTCTGATCCCCAGGGTTACTATTCTCACTAATGTGGTGGTGTAAGAACAAACCTGGTAACATACAGGGATGGAGAAGTTAATAGTCTGTCCTGGACAAAGGGAGAGAAATAACTCCAGCTTTGCAGTATCCGTTCCCCTAGAGGAGCAATCTTTTATCTGGTTCATAAAAAGAGAGAAGTACCATCCAAAGTGTGCTACCAGTCTTATGGAGTTTTAAGGGGTTTCTGAAGCACAGACAGAAAAACAGGGAGAATTCGGAAAGGGCAATTTTGAAGCAGCAACTCTTGATATAAACAAGTTGGAGGAGAAGGCTTGGGTTGAACTTGATCTTACTGCAAATGACTTTGGTCATGCATCCAAACCTCAGGAAAGAAGTGAGGCCCGACTAAGCTTAGCATGTTGTCAAGGTTTTAGAAAGGAAGTGAAAGGTAATTGCTCACAGATGTCACAGTGATCTATGATAATTGGAATTGTAGTACCGGTTTCATGGAAAAAAAATCTCAGCTCTCTTTAAATGTTACGTTTCTGATAACTCACAGGGAACTAAATGCTTTCCAGAAGCAAATTATAAATTTTTTAAAGTAGTGAATTCAAGTTAAATTCCATACTTCTACATCACACTTCTTGTGATTGTTGGCTTCAGGTAAACATCTTAATTAAGCCCTTGAAAACAATCTCAGATAATACCACACACTAATGCAACTCCAAGACCACTGCTGTAGCTCACTTCAAGGTGGGAGGGGAAAGAAGGTAGGGGAAACTCTGGGAATAAGGCTTCCTTGATGACTTTTTTCCTGAAGAGGAATACTGCTGTTTTTAACCCAGAGACTCAAAGTAGCCTATCTGCATGGCATAGAGGTGGTCAGACCTTGGAGGGCTGCTTTGAGTGACCCTTCAGGAAGCTGCTCTGAACAGTGTAGATGGTGATGGTCCATGGTCATGAAAGGAAACATTCAGTGCTACAACTCCTTGGCGCTTTTGCCATGCTTCCTCTCCAGCCAGCAGCCTCACAGTTCTGGGCCATGGCATCCAACTCTGGTGCCTCTCAAAGCAACAGATACTGCACAAAGAGTGGATGGTGATGGCTGTCGGTCCTGTGATATATGAAGTAAGATCATTGGCATAAAATTGCTACAGAAATAGTGATTTATAGCTGTAAGCACTTAGTAATGCCCAAAGCATTTTGTGAATTAGGTGGAAAGAATAAACCAACAACTTGCATTTTGCAGAGTGGGCAAAACTGCCTCAACAGCAAATTGTTTTCAGAGCTTATTAAAAGAGAAAACTGCAACGTAAAGGGACAGGCGAGTAGAGATGAGTGAGTGGGAAATAATGTCTCTGTCTATCTTTAAAAAAAACAAAGTGATAGTGGGAGTAAAAAATGAGCAAATAAATAAAATGCCATGAGAAGGGTCAGACTTCTTATAAGTAACACCTAAAAATCATGTGTTAGACCTCTTCTGCACATCTGAATTAATGAATAAAGTGTTGTAATTCAAAAGTACTAAGACAAAAAGTAAACAACTAATAATGCATAGTTTAAATCTCATCATTTAAAACTCTGGACTGGAGGGAGACAAATTTCTCCTTCCAACTTTTAATACGCTTTCCCCCCCATCATTTCCTGCTCAACATATGATGGTAAATGCAGAATGAATATGTTCAGCTTTTAAAAACACAGCTCAATCAATCCTTTGCAGAAACACCTACTGCTGTGTGTTAACAGGAAAATGTCTTCTATTAGATATTTAGGAAATTGTCCTGAACTGTCCTGAACTGAACTGTAGAGAGCCTACACAAAAGCTTAACATTTCACCTGATTTCTGACTGATGGGCAAGACCTCACCCAGACCACTTTTTAATCTGTTTTGATTCTTTTTCCTCTGGATTATTCTTTTAGACTAGCATCTCCTTGATAGTTATTTGTCTGTCAACATGGACCTTATAAATTTTTTCAGGGCTTTGTAGTTCATCTGTGTGAAAACTTGTATCAGTCCAAAACCTGACCCAATAAGGCTGAGCCTTTGGCTTTGCACTGCCCTGCTGCTGACATCATCATTTATTCATGGAGCCTCCTAGGTTCAGTTGGCATCAAGGAGTTAAGTTCTGTGCTCAGCCTGAGTAGAAAAAGGAATTTTGTAAAAAATAGATATTTGTTTTAATAAGCTGCTTTAATGCTTTGCTAGATGCACGCACTTTCAAAATTAGTGAAATGCTTTGCTAGATGCATGCACTTTCAAAATTAGTGAATTTGCATGAATTTTCATTCTGAGATCATTTTACTTAGGACTTTTTTATTTCTCTGAAGTGTTGAAATCTCTCTGCTTTCCTGAAAAGTTAAAGTTATTTTATAGAATAGTACAATAGTACAATACAACAAGAATCATTTGTTGTAGATATGTGCATATTTGTAGTTTACAGTAACTTTTATTATCTGCATTAATGGACGAAGTCATTAAGGTTTGAGGATATCACTGAGGAATATCTCAGGAATTTCACACATTCAGAATTAAATCATCACTGCCATTTTTTCAGTTCCTAATTTAGTGTACATTCCAGCTTTTTAATAGCACCTAGTATCTCTTCCAGGGACTGAATTTTTAGGGGATTCAGAAAGAAATTTCTGCCTTGGCAATGTTGCTTCTTATATTTCCTATCCCACTGCTGGGGGGGGGGGGGAAAGAGGAATTATCTGTTTTGATAGTTATGCAGCTTTTCCAATCTGTTTCTAGTTCAATGCACAGGCCACTGTTTGAAATTACATCCCTAAAGATTCTTTATATACAAAAGCTTTGGATATGGTGGTTTATGTTCTGGGCAAGCAAGGTGATGTCCAGGGCCTCCTACTAACCACTACTAATTTGGTCAGTGTATGAGAAGTAGGAGACACTATTTTAAAAAAGGATGTGACATACAAGTCTGAAGGAGAGGAGACTGATAGATGAGATACCTTCCTCACTTTTACAAAGAGCTGGCATTTGATTGCTGCAAAATGTGGTGCAACTATCTTCTGTTTCACACCCTGCTATTCCTCGGTTTTCAGTTATTGCACTCTGCCTGCTTGCGCCACTGGATTCAGCAGGGTGGTGCACCTGATTAAAAACCGCCACCAAGACATGGAGGCAATTCCTGGCTCAGGGCAGTGAATGCACATCCTCAGCTCTCTAGACCAGGGGCTACAAAACAGGAAAGAGCTTTAATGTAAAGCACAAACAATATAATAAATCAAAATGCAACGCTGCTCAGTGGTATTTCTCACTATCTCTTACTGACTTTCTAGTTATCTGGAGCCTCCTTCTGCTGTCACTGACAAGAAGGAATTTTGCCAGTGGCATTGATAGGAAACAGTTTGCTTCCTTTCTGCTGTGGAAATCAGTCCAACAGTATTTTGTGTTTTGTATAGTGCTTTGTCCTGAAAGTGCCCTTGAGCATTTCACAAACTATGAGTGCAGTCATGGTTTTGCCACAGGCCTTGGGCAAAGCATAGCCCATTGTGTTTGTTAACTCCAACACACATCAAGCTGAGAGTTACAAGCTGATACTTGGGTTCCTTCTTGAACCCAAAAAACACCACCTGGGAAAGACTGGATCTTGAGAGATTTGGGAACCAAAATAATCAACTGGGAGTTGCCTGGTCTAGTAGGACTATGCAAAGCACTGCTGTGTTACAACTTAAATCCTACCCCCTCCATCTATACAACTCCACAAAGACAAAAGACTCACTCCCTGGGAAGGGAATTGCAGCCCACAATACCTTCTTTTTTAAGGCAGCTTTCTGGCAGCCTGCCAGCCAAAAAAAAGAGTCAATGTTTCCTCTCGAGTGTGGGTTGGTATCTCGCGCAGTAGGGTAGCGTCAGCGGCTGGAACACTGATCCAAGACAGAGGAGACAGCAGCTGATTCTTGTCTTCGCCTGACTGGTGAAGACACCCACATCTTGCAAAAGTGAGCATTCCATATGGCTACTGGCTAGTGAGAACTCCATATGGCTGGTGCTTTCCTTTCCCCGAAGCTGTTCCACTTAAGTGGAATACATTGCAAATTCACTGGCCCAGTGAGGGGAAACAGGATATTCAGCGTAATTTTTGGACACTTATGAGGGAAAAGGAAAGGACTGGGTTCAAGTTACTGCTTTGCGGAGGGTTTGCATTTGACATAAACCAGCTATGAAGTATGTGTGCTGACTTTGGAGCAAGACCTCGAACTCGGAACATTGTCTTGCCTAATTTACTGTCATCATTACCTAGAGAAACAAAATTCTAATTTTTCTCCACAGGCAGCATTAAAATTGGTGTTCTCTGCTTGTGTTATGTATTTGGGGTCTTCAGAGACTTAGCCTTTCCAGGCAGATGGGCCTGGTGGAGGTCATGGGTTTAAGGACTACAGTTTTGATGTGGCCAATGTTTAGGTATGAAATGTCTCATTTGAATGTGTATCTAAGCAAAAGAAGTTTGGTCTTCTCACTTCAGAACTCAAACCTAGGTCTTTCAAGCCTCTGACCAATATTGAAGCATGAGGTCACCCTTCCTCTCCTGCTGTTCCTATCCACTGTTGAAATATGTTACTTCCCCAGTGGGATTTGCAGCTTTTTAGCTATTAAGGCAACACTAAACAGGAGGCAGGATATTGTATCTGTTTGCTTTAGGAGTGCAAACATCACAGATACTTGTGTGAAAAGCATAGTGGGCTGTCCGATCTTTAAAATTGTTGTGGTCTTAATTTATGCTTATATTCAAAAGACACCACAAGAAAACATAATAAAAACTGCACGTGGACTCCTATCCCCTCACAGCGTGTTGGGCAGTGATTCAAGACTGACTCAGACCTTTCTACTATTTCCTGCTGCAGGGAAGAACCTCAGGAAATGGGAACCCTACAATTCCAGGCACGAAGTAGTGGCCTTGGTTCCCCTTTGTGCTTTCGCAGAAGGTCCCATTAATGTTAATCAGGGTTAGGGACAGCTATGAAACAGTTCAGCAAAATGCTACTCTGTTGGTTTTGATGCCTGCTTTGGGTTTGGGTTTTTTTTTTCTGGTGGGCTTTTTGATGACCATGGGGTTTTTCTGTAGGAGAAGAAACTATGAGCTATTCCCAAAGGAAAGGGATGATAGTGCTTGTAGATCAATTTGAAACGTGTATCTGCAAAACAGTCACTGAACTGCACAAAGAGGGGATGAGATTATGTGTCCATGGCTAAGGGATTAGCCTGATGGTGGGTGGTTCTGGTCCCCTCTTCCAGGATGGCCCTTTTCCCACAGTTTTAACATACTTGGGAGGCAGGACAGCTGTTTAACAGACCCCCGTGCTTCTCTCCTGGCCCTGGGATTGCTATAAAACTCTGCACAGGCACGTGGTACCCCTGAAAGGGGAAGTATGCATTCTTATCTCACACACACTTTGTCTGGATAGATGCTTTTCTAGGAGCCCAGAAGTTTTCTTTGAGTCCTCTAATATCTACATGAGGCTACTACTTAAAATCTGAGAGCTCATACTATATATTCCTTTCAGAAGCTGAATCTTCAAAAGTTGAGCCCTGCTCACCTGCTTGAGAAAAACACAGCTCTGTAAGCATCTACTTGCAGAAGAACATTTTATCCCAAGGGAATCCAGGCATCTGCTCAAGCTCAAGCCTCTAAGCTCCTAAAAGATGCGGGATTTCAGACAGATCCTGGGTTTAGTGGTTTTTTGCTGACTCTGTCTAGAAAGCTCCACCTGCATCTTGATGCCAGGGGGTTATCATTCTGACTGCAAATCGTTTATAAGAGTCTCAGTACTCAAGCATGAGTTTGGTGTATATTTCTGAGGGGCAGACATCTAAGCATGAGATGCTGCAGGTGTTTTCCTTTACAGGCTACTATGTCCCTATGTCTCTTATTTGATCTACCATCTAACTTGATATATATGTTTAGAGCAGGTAAGTAGGAGACAGAAATTTTGTCCAATGATTTCATGTGTGACTCTCAGAACATGTGACATAAATCCTTTCATTAACTCAGTCTGCCATCTGTTTTCTTGAATACCCTGCTGTTACCACGCCTAGCTTCCATTTCAAATTTTTCAGTCTGAATTGAAAGTTTTTTTAGACGGAGACCATCTTTTCTGTGTTTTACACTTGAAACACAGTGAATTTCTATCCTTAAATCTTAACTAGTAGCAGTGCTAATTGTCCACAGGCAGATACTGAGGGCATAAATGCCACTGAGATTCAGATCATTTGCCTTTGAAATTTTCTTTAGTAGTAACAGAAAGCACTCTGCCTTTTGGAGGAACAAATTCACTTTCTAGGATCACTGTTAAAAAAATGTGTGCTGGAGGATAAATAGTTGGAATTTTGTTGCTGGTCCCTGTTCTGGTTAGTGCATGCAAATGCAGCAGAGCACACTGCAGTTCCAGTGCCTTTCCTTGATGGCTTGTCATTTTCTGTAGCGAGTCAGTCCAGCTACTGCCCTTTCTCTGCAGTCTTAGCTTAAGGATCTGTTAATGCATCACCAGTGATAACCTCAGCACCATTCCAGGGAAAAGCTGTCAAGATTTTGTTTTCACCTTCTTCTGACTAACTGCAGCTTCAGGGCATTTTACAGAACTTTCATGTTTGTTCTCCTGATTAGCATCATGGTTCACAGGGAGTCAGTCACCAGTGCAGCCACTTAATAATCTTTTCCAGGGTCCACCTTAATGTTAGTCAGAAAAGCATGAGTTGCAGTGCAGCTAGGCACCTTATCTGAGAAATAATCACCTTATTCTTTGAGTAAAGGATTAGTTTGGATTTACCTGTGCAAAATGAATATCTGCACTACATAGTCTGTGGCATTTTGAAGTGATTAAAATTTTACTACTCCTTTTTTTCTGGTCAGCTTGCATGGTTTTACCCTGTTTTACAAAAAAAAAAAAAAAATAGAATGGCCATCTGAAATTGAATAATATAAATGGTCTGCTGTGCTGTATTTATGGTAAAGATATTAACTGTTTAGTCTTTCCTATTCTCCAGTGCCTTCCAGACTTAATATCTTACTGCAGCTTTGCTTTATTTTCCCACTGTGTTCCAAATACCTTTGTGAAGTGTGCTGGGGGATTAATTCTTCATGCTTCTCAAATACTCTAATTTTGTCTTGACTACTCCACGTTTTCAGGCTAATGGATCTCTTTTCCATTGATCTCTTTATTTTTTCCCTCTAATTTCTACTGTCTACGCTGTGAAAATGTGGTTTTCTCTGTATAGAATCTGAGGCACAGAGTCGAAGCAGAATGTGAGTGTAAATCCTCTGGCAATGTTTCTACTTCCTTGAACACAAATTTTGTTTAGGTGAGGAACAATAGGCTAAAACCCTACATTGTTCCCAATCTGCATCAGTGTCATGTACACTCACCTGTAGCTGTCATGTAAGGTTTCAACATGCTCTTGATTGGTTTACCTCACATTTATATAATAATAAAGTGCAATTAGATGCCTGTAATGGCAAAACTGAACAGTTACACAGAAAAACAACACAGTGTAATATAGTGCAAACAAACTCAAAAAGTATTAAAAGTAGCATAAGGAAGACTCCAAGGCTATTGAGATGTGAATTGGACAGATATTCAAAGACATGAAAGTCATGTATCTATTGTGCAAATTTTAGAGGCATAAACATATCCTCATCCAAGAGTGCCTTGTTAGAAGGCAATCATTTCTCATTACCCATGTGTGTTTTCTGAAGCCAGTAAGAAACAGTGACATGAACTTAAGAGCAAGATCATTTTGATAAAAATTTAGTAACGGAAGCCTCAGTTACATACAAAAGGAAAAAACCTGGTCCTTTCATCCTATAAACAAAATGGTATCTCATGGTTTTACTGCCAAAGAATGAAGTGTTCTGCAGTTATGCTGACACAAATTTATTTTGCAAAGCTTAGTTCCTACTTCTGATTTTTTAAAAGGAAAACTTCAGTTTAACAACGATTAGTATAAAGAGTTCATGGAAGAAGGTGAGCATGTAAGGGAACAAACATGCTCAAGCTTGAGCTGTCTTTAACAAGCAAATGAGAATTTTGGGGTATGTGTTCTGTGCAGCTGAGCTTAGCCTGTAGTTTGTCTGCCTTTTTTTACTTAGGCTGAATATTAATAACGTTAGCTATGTAATTTGCCGTAAAATAATAAACTTGGAATTGGAGCCTGAGATATTATTAGCAATTCCTCACTTTTTCTTTCTGTTAATATTTCCCAGACTCTCCCCTGCCTATATCCTCATTAGTCACAACTGCAAGGAAATTAATGGCAACTTGCATTTTGTGAATTTGTAGTTCTATGCACTTTCCTGCACAACTCTCTTTGCTCACTTCAGAATTCTCAAATTACTTCAGTACAAGTGAATCTGCCATTCCTCTATTTATTTAACATTGTTTTTTCTGAGTTGTGGGTGGAATGAATGGTATCAAAATGTTTAGCTTGTGGTAGTTGGAGGCATTTTCATCATATTTTCCTGGTTTTGTGACACTTTCTTATTTATTTTTTTTTGTTTTGCTTGAAGCAAGTGTGAATAGTCCTAAATTTCTGAGTTATTTGTGAATTAAGCAGATGTTCCATTTTTAGTATGTTTAAGAATAATTTAGAGCTTTTTAAAGTTTTAATTATGTCTCAGGATTTGTATGCTTAGACAGAAATTAAGGACAGAGTAAGGAAAGAACTGCTCTGCATTTTCTATTAACATTTCTTAGTGCGTAGATTTTTCCTTTTCGTAAGGGCCATAAGGGCCAGTGCAGAATGCAAACTGCAAAAGTACAAGGCCAGTTACTACATGCCATGCCACAGTGAATTTCTAACCTAGGTATTTTTCATGGGGAACATAGCTGGGAATAGCTATCAGAGTTGTGAGTCCGAAATGAATGGCAATGCTGCTTGGGAATTCACTCCTGAGGCAGCAGCAGTTCTCCACACAGCATCTTAAAGCAAACCAGTGTACAGGTTGCTGGTTTGACTCAGCAGCCCAAGAAGGAGTGAGCAGAGTGTGGGAGCCTCAGTAGCTGCCTCGACCTGAAACAATGTTGTTCATGAATCAGAGCTGTTAGAAACACTATTATTCTGGTAATGCATCAAAGAAACAAGGGATTAAATGACTAGGACAGATCTTTTCAGACAGCATTCCTGTTTGTGATTAGGCCTTCTTGGAAAAACTTCTGACCAACTCTACTTATCAGGAAGCAAATTGTAGAAAAGGAAATGTGTTGAAGAAAATTGTTGGGATTTATATGAATACCATCCTAATTTCTTTTTCATATTATGTGCACGAAGGCAGTAAATCAAGGGTTCAGCAATGGAGGAAAAGGCCCTGTGGACATGTAGGCAGAACATTCTGATTTAATTTTTTTTTTTCCTGCAAAACACAGTTATTTAAAAGTAACAAATTTCAGGTAGTTATGCCTGTCAGTTCACCAGAGAGGAACTGGAGCTGGAATAGAAGAATAAAGTGGAATCTCAAGAGGAATGAAAAGGAAGAAGCTTCTCTTAGACATCGGTAGAAGTGAGCTGTTCAGCAGCAGGGAGTGTAGAGGACAAGCAGCTTTTAGTAATGCAAATAATGAGGTAGGAGGGCTGTGGTGGAAACCAAATAGATCTGAGAAAGTGCCCTGTTTAGAGGAGTGTGTGTTGATGCTCAGTTAAGAGCTCTTTGATTATTAGAAATGGTGTAGACCATGTCTGGAGTTTTGACTTTCAGCTTCAAAAGGCATTCTTCTTGGCACAGAGGAAAAAGAGGTTTATTTTCAAATCAAACCAAAACAGATTTTGTAGTAAAAGAAACCACAATTTGCTTACTTACTAAGAAGGCATACATAAATCTATTAAATTTGATAATTGAGATAGCCTCCTGACTATACTGTTACAGGCCACCGCTTGCTGTCTTAATTACTGCTACCAGTCAGCTTAATTGGGAAATCAACTGTTGAGTTACACAGCTGATATTCCTAATACACTTGCATAAATAAACATGCACCATTGAGTGATTTTTTTTTTTAAAAAAAGATATCAGAAAAGTACCTAGCCATTTTGTCTGGTGGTTTTGATTAACTCTACAAAAAGAAAATTGCCCTCCCCAAACAAAAAGTGAACTTGGATTAACTAATTAAAGAAAATTACTTCAGGCTGTAGCATTAACAAAGCCAGGAGGAACTTATATTTTCACAGTGCGCCTAAAGTGCCTTTTCACTGACTACCTCTTGCTGGTTTTGGGCTTGTGCATTGCCTCTATGGCCCTCACCTGCTTCCTCTAGGAATTTACGGCTACTCAGATAAAGACATCCACCCAGCTGAGCAATCTGACCGTGTTGTGTTCCCTTCCAAAAGTTGTTTTTACTATCATTTGTCTATTGATCAGACTTGGTTTAATAAAATGAGGTTATCTCATACTACTTATTCCTAAATTGTTGGAGCATTGCTACAGGCTTGGAGGAAACTGGACAGCATTTTGTGAGTCTACTGCCAAGAGAGTGCAAACACATATCATCAGTCCTATGCCCATGTGTAAAAATAATGTATGCACAGGGAAACAAAAAAGACTGGTGAGAATGAAGGTTAAATGTTTCTAGAGCTTGCATTTGAACTAGCTGCTCTTTTCTTGTGAATTTCTGAGACAGTGTAAATCAAAGTGCTAGACTGAAGACATGCTTCAGGACTTCTTTGTGTATGTAGAGGAGTAGACAGATTGTTCAAAAGACTGAAGTCTTGGTCAGAGAGGCTCAGTAAGAGGATATACGTGCTGATACAAAAGGGAGAGTGTTGCTTGCTATAGTCTCTACCGAAAAAGCAAACTGATCACTGAACTCACTGACTTTGTTTTGGATGTGTGAACATGGTAATAACATGGGAGAATGTTGGGAATTGCAGATTTATTCAAAATGTGTGTTGGAAGGAAAACACTGGCCTCAGAAGCTTGAATCTCAGCTACTCCACTTTAATTGCACACAATTACATCAGAGGGTTTTTTATGGAGGGCTTGATGGTAGTTCTTTAAATACTAGATTACTACGCAAGAAGACCGGATTACAAATTTCCACAGTAGGAATCCTGCTGCTGATGCTGGTATTTGCGCAAGTCCATCATTATTCAATTGAAGAGCTTGATGCTCCTGAAGAGAGACGAATTACTGCTTTGAAGAGCTGTGCTGGCAATAAGAAAATATCAATGCTGCTGCTGGCTAATTATTTTCAAGTCATTGGTAGGGCTGTGTTATTACCACAGAGAGTGAAATACAGTGTTGAAGATGTTGCATTTACTGGTGAGAAGCTCCTCATTCTGACAAGGAACTGGCTTGCTGGCAGGCAAACTTGTCCTGCTGTTAAAAGAAAATTGGTAGTGCAGAGATTGTTTTTGAGACCTTCAAGAGGGCTAGAAACCATTTAAGAGATTTTCTCTAAGGCAAACTTGAGAAACAAAACCACAATAAAGAAGCCTGCTCCAATAAATAAAACAATAAACATCCCTATTAAAACCAACTGTTGCAGGAGTTTTTTGAAAGGTGGAGACCCTTGAACACCAGTGGAAATTTTGGATGGTTTTAGGGTTTATTCTTCAACCTTAAATTTGAGTTTGATTTATTTTCAGGAATGTTCATTCTATGAGGACTGCAATATAACATTTTTGTCATATTGTGAGAGGAGAGGACAAGAAAAGGAAAATGAGGATACAAAAAGAATAATATTGCAGGTAAATGTTTTCAGGGAGACATTGACAAAGGAGAAATAGAGCAGAGAACAAAAAAGGACAATAAGGATTAACATGTTGCATGATGAAGTGTCTGGAGGTAGAAAAAGTTTGAGGTAAAAGGAGGGGAAGTAACAGCAATTCAGAACAGTAGTGATAAGCTGGAGAACAGTCACACTTGTAGAGGATTTGTTGTCATGTTGTATAGCGGATTTTAACAGATCCTTTTTCTCCTAACACACATGGAAATTTTTTGTGCACTCTGTTTTCAAGCATGCAGCTGTGGCTGCCTGTGGTTATTTTTTTGCTGAGCTTTTTGGGTTTACTGAAGCATACAGTAAAGAAATTTTCAAGGAAGCCCACACAAGGATCAGTATTTATTGTTATAACTCAGGCAAACTGAAACACGTGAAGAAAGGAGGTTTTGCAAAACATCTTGTAAAAGTGACCATTCTGCTTTACATATCATTTGCTGACTATCCCACTTCAACAAGAATTTGCAGAGTGGGATACTTTGACTAAACCACTATGCCTGTATTAGAAGCGTTCAATTTGTGATAATACCAGGGCCTCCAAGTGTATTCAGAGGAATTCCTTACCAGTACAAAACCCCAGAATTGCCCTTTGTTGAATTTTTGTTGCTTTCCCCATTCTTCATGTTTCACAGAATTTGAGCTGGCTTTAGTGTCTAAAAGTATCTCTAAACATAATCAAACTTATCCTGGTATAAAGCAACTGCCAAAAAATGATGAATAACTCTGGTTTCCTTGGTTAATTCAGTGCATTGCCCCTTTTTGCTTTGAATGTTAGTGTGGAAAGGAATTGTAGACCTCCTTTAGGTAGGAGAGGAAAAAATGGTTCGCCCATGATGGCATGGGCAGGTTGAGTATCTTTTGCTATTTTCCTAAGACCTGTATATTCAGTAGGTAATTCATTGCTGGATCAGATTACACTTATTATACTAATCCACACAACCAGGATGTCTTCTAGTGAGCCAAAATGTCTCTGTGATGTGTCTTGTTGCCCTTTTTTAACTTACTATTTAGAGTAGAAATTTAAAAAATGCATTTCTATATATTTCTGCCATTTTTATTGTCTCAAATGGTTTAAATTTAAAACTTATGTTTTTCTTCTTCATATTTTACTGCTTAAATTTTGAATTCATTTTATCAAGCTATGTTGGCTGTAATATTTACATATATTTTATTATATGATTCTCCATTTCCAGAGGCTAAGCTTCTAGATTAATTGATAAATTGATAGACAAATAAACAGTGCACTTCTGCAATAAGGTGTTAGTCTGTGGCTCAGTTACATTAGAGTGTTCAAAATCTGAATTGATTGAAAGAGCATAAATTTTACAATCCATTTTCCAGCCTGTGGTAAAATGGCAGTTTTGCCTACCATTACTAATACATTGCTTTTCTACCATTATTTTCTTAAATATAGTAATAAACGTACCAGAAATTGCTTCATGAAGAATGCGATAAACTGTTTATAGATTATCATTACTTTGTATTTCTTGCGGGTCTTAGACCTCAGACTGACAAAGTAATAAACATATGTGGTTTCCTGTCATCACAGCATCTATCTTCTCTACACCAGGGGGATGGCTTCTATCCTCTAGCTTGCAGGCATGCTGTTTGTCAGATGTTCCAGTGCTGGTCACAGCAATAGGGAAATGCCTAAAACACGTCCACATCCACTTTACTGCTATTACTGGGTCCATCAAATACTCATGATTGCTGTACTGAGCTGTAAATTTACTGTGAGTTTCAGTCACCAGACGGCACTTGAATGGTTTTCACACAAACCATCCAGCAAATGACAAAAATACAGACCAAGCTCTCTGTGGGGGTGCAGACTGGGCACGTAGCTGTAACCTGTGATGCACCAAGCTCTACATAAAAAGGAGCAAAGGAAGACACTAAGGAAGAGAAGTTAGTAGAAAGTAAAATCTTTAAGAATGTATCAGGAAGGCACTGATAGTTAAAAATTACGGAGAGATATTAATTTTTTTAAAAATTAAAAATATGAGACACATTTATCTGCTGCTATAAAGAAGGAGATAGAGTTAGGTTTTGTAATATCTCCACTTGAGGATTTTTAGTTTCTTTTTAGTCTACCTGTAAAGCTCATACTATGGTTTTTCTCTGAAATGCCTTTAATAGCACAAGGTTCTGTGTTATGGAAGACTCCTTAAGTTGACTGAATTTTTTTTTTCTTTTTGAGCTAATTCCTGCTGAGAAATTTAATTAAGATCTTGAGGGTGATGTATACTTTGGTTTAAGTTAAAAGACATGTTTACTTCTTTTTTTTCTTAATAATTACTAGTCCCTTTCAGAGCAATTTCAGTCACATACGTTTTTGCTGAAAGTCCTGGCCAAAGTCATAGTTCACTCACCTCTAATATTATTTTTCTCCATTAGAAATAGGGTTTTAGTATCTCATTTATTTTTGTTTGCCAGAATGTGGGAAAATAAATGTATTCCTTGTAACATCTGTGAGTTTATGGATTTCTTTAACAAACTGAAAAACAAGATCAGATTGTGGCCTTTGAGGTCAGTTCTGAGCAAAAGGGGCTCTGAAGTGCACTGTCTGAGAAATACCCGCTCCTGTCTGTGTTTCTTGATCCAGGTGTGTTCCAGAAAGGTCTGCAATAGCAGTAAAGCATAATGAGGGCTCCAGATCACATCAAATACAACAGTCAGTTAGTGGGGCTTCCTGCCTCTCTTGCCCGGATGCTGCCGGGTGTAAGAGAGAAACACAAGCACACTGCCTGAGCACAGCACACAGAGCTGAAGGTTGGAAGCAATCTTACTCCACCCCGCATGCAACCAGTCAAACTCATCATCCAATAATCCACCAACCACAGAACCATTTAGGCTGGAATAGACATTAAAGATCATCGAGTCCAACTGTAAGTCTTCCTAGATACAAAAATTCTTGGAGGTGCTACAGGCATGAGTTTTTGTAACTCATGGAAATTTAGAGCTCTCCTAACAAACAGGAAACTAGTATTCTTTTTGGCTAGACTTAATATAGGCAGACTTTTCTGTTTTGCTAAAAAGGAGGCTGTGGGTTTCTTGAGTTCCCTTACTAAAATAATTTGTTCTGTATTGACACTGTCTTAGAACAATCACAGATAATCAGTGCAATGCAAACAAGTAAAGGAAATTAGAAATATGTGAAATTTAACAAAAGATGGTGGCAAAACAGTTTTCAAAACCAGAATATCTAGATAAGTGTCTCCCCATATCTGTTACTATTTGACAGACCCCTGGGAAAGTGACCAATGCTTTCTTTTTAAAGACTTTAGAAAGGAAATAACAGGTGAGCATACTTCAAGTTACACTCTATATAAATCAGTCATATGGCTTCAAGTTTTGTTGTACTTTTCCAATTATGCTTTCCACCTAACAGTCACTTTTTCCATTAGGGAAATGCTAGATATTCCCTTTGGCAGCTCTGCCTAAATCATTTGGGATTCATATTTCTATTTTCCTAGTGCGACACATTTCGCTTCCAACATTGATACTGAAACTTGGTTTGCATCTCTAATTGCTCCCTCATTTATGCTGTAACCCCAGGATATAAAAGACGAGACACAGAGCTGATAGCACTGAGATGAATTGGAGTAACTCCACCAAATTTAGGGAGAACACTTCTCAGTGAAGTAAATGGACAATTTGTCCTTGACTTAAAAAACCTCAGGATGCTACCCAGTGAATTTATTTGGACTGACAGAAGTGTAAATGAAATTAAAATATGGCTAGCTTTAGGCTGTGGAATAATAAAGAATGCACTGGAGTCACTAGTCTTACAAATTTTATAAGGTGTATTGTGCCGGCAGGTAAACCATATGAGCTGTAAGAGAACATGACAGCTTAGGGTCTCAGACTTTTCCAAGTAATTCTTGGATTACTTTACTTTTCCTTGGAAAACATATCTTTTTCTAGTGGGTACTGGATTCTTAATGATGCTTCCCAAATGAACTAATTAGTTGCATTAGTATGTGTTCAACATATTTAAAAAAAAATCAACTGAAGGTAGTACGAAGGCTGGACTTCTTGATTTCTGTGTCTGCAAGTTGCTGTTCCCAGAATACTGCTAAGTTATCTTGGGGAGGCTTTACCTGATTAAAATCCCTCACTTTATTTTATTGATTTTCTTCAGCCATGGGATTAACTCCAAGTCTTGACTTCAAGTCACAGTTTGTGAATTTCTGTTTTGTAAGACTTGTCGAATTCATTTAGGCTTTATCACTGGAACAGCATCATATCCCAAGTAAAATGTAGGGAGAGACCTCAGGCTACATTTCTGGTCTTTGAATCTGAAATCTGTTCACAAAATTTGCTAAAGTACTTAAAACTTCGACAAAAAAGTATGTTTTATATTTTTACCTCACGCCTCCATTTAATTTGGCTTGCTCATTATGGAGAAAGATTTTAATCAGTGAAGTTAGTGAACTGGCTAATCTGTCATTATTTTGCTTTTCATTACCCTCCAAGATCATTCCTGTGCAGCTCCAGTATATTTAACTAAAATGAGGATTTAGCATTCTAAGGCATCAGCTAGTTATGATTCATTATTTCTAATATATTCAGTTCATACGGGATAATTTAAAAGTAAATCCTTTTAACTAGTTCCCTCCAGTGGTCCTTATGTGAGCATTGTGCTCAGAAGGACTTCTGGAATCACAGTCCATTACAATGTCTTGTGGAACTGGGATTTTGCCTTAAAAAGAAAAAGCAAATTAGTGCTGTTTAATGAGGTCTGCTCTAAGTTCATTGACACTGAGTTCCCAACAATATATAGCATCACTGTCAGTCCCTATATTAACTGCATATCATGCCATTAAATGTCCTGTTGTTTTTTATGTAATGACAATTTGTGCCTCTGGATTGCCTTTATTCAAATGTTGAAATGAACTGATAGAAAATAGATGATGAACATTTGATTCTCAAAGAAAAAAAATTGAAAAAGTAACTTAGAAATGTAGGACTTAAGAGCAGGTTCCTAACATTACCAAAATATTAATTTATCTTTGGATTTATGCAATTTGGGGTGCAGAGGGAATTAGCCGACAAAACTCTAGAATGAAAAAATAATAGGTCAAAGTCATCCCAAGGTCACACTTGTGCAATCAGATGGAATTTAAGGAGAATGTGTGGCTCCAGTTTTCCTTCCCTGGGCTGTGGTAGAAAGGTTGGACAATTCCAAGGTATTCAGAGATAAAATTCATCTTCAAAAGAAAAAAAAGGAAAATGCAAGTTGTTTTTTCTTTAAGATAGATGGGAATTTGTTTGAGGAATTAAGTTTCTCTGAATATTGAACATTTTGAGCAGGTTCTGTAGCTAGCTGAGAGCCATTTTTAATTAGTGGGTTTTTCTCATCAAACGTAGTAAAAGGAGAAAGCTAGCTAGAGAAAGGGTAAATTCTGTGCCTACTGGACACAGTAGATAGAATTGTTACCTTCCCACATATCTCTCAGATCAGAGTTTGCCTAAAAACTGTCCCTAACACAAGTAACCTGCATTCTTCTGGTCTCCTCTTTCCCTTACTTGATGCCAGCACTATTTATCAGAGTAAAATCTTCAGGTATGTTAGATTTAACTAAGATAATTTAAGTTTGTAAATGATGAGTTTTTTGGTTTGGGGGATATCCATTCCCCTCCTATGGAAGTCAGTGACAAGCCTACCTTAGCATTCTTCGGTTTAGGACCAGGCCCACAACTGGACGGTTATATCCATCTTATTCAGTGAACCAGGGTCCAATGAAATCAGCTTTTAGATTAGTCCAAAGTGCAAAGTAATCATAGAGAGAAAAAAATACAAGTCTTCAGTGTACAAAGGACTAGACCATTTAAACAAATGATATAATGTAAATTTTAATATTTTCTTTTCCTCATCCATATTAAACAGTATTTTGCTAAAGCTGACTTGGAAACAGAAGTAGAATTTTGTGAGTATTTCACACTAAAACTATTGGGTTTTTTTTTCTTTCCCTATGAAAAATGCCAGTATCTAGATGGCTCTGGCAATTAGGTGGAATATGGGAACTGCCCATTCAAGCCTTTTCTCCACATTAGATGGAACAGGAATAGCAACTGTAACTTTCTACATGTCAGCTGTGTGGCTGTTGTGGTTCAACCCCAGCCAGCAACCAAGCCCCACATAGCTGCTCAATCTCTCCCGCAGCAGTGGGATCGCAGTGAGAGTTGGAGGGGTAAAAGCTTATAAACTCATGGGTGGAGATACAGGCAGTTCATAGGGAAAGGAAAATCCATGCATGGAAGCAAAGAAAAACAAGGAATTAATTCACTACTTCCCATGGGCAGGTGTTCAGCCATCTCCAGGAGAGCAGGGCCTCATTACAGTTACTCGGGAAGACAAATGCCATCACTCCAAATGTTCCACACTTCCACCTTCTTTCCCCCACGTTCTATACTGATCATGATGTCATAAGGTCTGGAATATGCCTTTGGTCAGTCTGGGCCACCTGTCCCAGCTGTGTCTCCTCCCAGCTGCCCATGCACCCCCAGAAAAGGCCTTGGCTCTGCATGAGCCCTGCCCAGGAATAACAAAAACATCTCTCTATTACCATCACTGTGTTCAGCAAAAATCCAAAACATAAACCTGTACTAGATACTGTGAAGAAAATTAACTCTACCTCAGCCAAAATTTTTATCTTTAGTGTTCAGCCTCTTTTAAATCTCTCTTGTGAAGGACACTCTTCATCTGAGTAAATCTAAGGACTCGTTGGGTAAAATTACAGAGTTCTCCTCAGCCTAAATAATAGACCACTCCCCTGGGAAACAGCATGTCTGTTTTTAAAACATGGATCTTGAATGACATCTCATCCAAGTACCAGATAATTAATTACACTAATCTGCACTTTGTTCATCTTTAAATTTGTTCAGATTGCTGCTGTTGCCAGCAGAGCTTCACTAGAAGCATTGCATTCTATTGGTCAGGGGGTTTGGTTAACCGGCATTTTCCAAAATAGAAGTCCTTTGCTGAAAATAACTTTTGAGCAGCCTTACTTATAGAATGGAAAAGTAAGGCAGCTACTAAAACAATTCGTTTAGCTCCTCAAAATATTTTAGAGTCAAATTTAAAACTTGATTCTGAACCACAGACTGTAACACAGTGTAAATATTAATTAGAGGAAAGTATCTTTGAATTAACTGTAATTTAAAATGTTGAAAGCAAAAAGCATTTTATAAGTGAAGCTTTTCTGTTGTTGTTGCTTTTTAATTGTTACCTCTGGCCCTCTAAACTTCTCAGTAATCCAAATTAAGTCATTCCCAAAAGACCTAATTAGGTCTTTTCCAATAAAGCACGGCACAAAAATATCAAGAATAACTCCTGCAGTATGTTGGGTAAAGGACAAACACTCTTGTCAAAACAGGATACCTGGTCACAACCACAGATCACTCAGCACTCTCCTTTCACACACATTGCTGCCCAGATTAGAGATAGTCAGGAAGTGTGTGTTGTTTGCTTGGAAGCTGGCATGAGAATTGCACTGATGTTCCAACTCGCAGGATGGAGAGAGGGACGTAATAAAGAATGCAGCAATCATCCACAACTTCCCTCCCTCATCCTCCACCACTTTTTTACCATTAGCTTGGTTTACACTTAACAAATGGGGGGAAAAAATAGTCATGTCATCCTAATCTTTTTCTTTGTAATTGGGCTTCAGTTTTGCTGTGCTTGCTTGGGTGGAATTTTTGTTGTTTGGTGGGGTTTTTTCTCAAGTAAATTCTGTTTCTTTGGAACTACTTTCCTCTGCCTCATAAAATGTTGTTCATTGGTGCTGCATTGTCAGGGGATCAGCATCCTGTGTTTGGAATTGGGTACAATGGCAGTGACAATGTGGGTCCTCTGTGAAATGATGGCAAAATTCTATATGAATTGTTTCATACATTCTCACACATGGCCTATGAGTTTACTCTGTAGAAAATGCTGCAGGCAGAGAAAAAACAGCCCTACAATGGCCATGAAAATAACGCAGTCTATAGGGCTGGAAACCAAAGACTGAAAGGCAAGGCTGCCCTTGATGGTCACTGCTGTGTGGTCTATCACCATTCTGGCTTCTGGAAGCTCAAGGGGAACACAATGCCCTGGGCAAGCAGCCTTCACAAACATTTCCCAACACCACAGAACTGGACCTAAAAATAATGTGCTTTTATCTCCTTGTGCTTCTGGGTTCTGTCTTTTTGATATGTCACCAAAATCACCCAACTGGGAATAAAAAAGTGTCAGAAACACTTTCTTAGTTGTTACATGGAATAGACCTACAAGTTTGATGGTAGATCTACGTAAACACTTGGAGAGCTAGTAATTTTTCTACAGTGGTCACTTCAAAGGAACTTGGAGGAAAAACCTGCCTCATGTCAAAATGCCAGTAACAACAGTTCTGTGGACACAAATCCACAAAGCATAACTTTGTGCTTTGAATGACTAAAATTACTGAATCTTCTAGAATCTGCCACAGAATGATGCAAATAAACTGACTGCAAATTTTCAGCTGTGACAGCTGTGACTGGAGCAGGAAAATACTTTAAAAGCTTTCGCTCCACTGTTTCACTGACTGGACTCCAGCAAGACTTGCAACCTGTACTCCTAGGGTAAGACTTCCAGAAGAGTCTTAGCTCAATGTCCTTGTTGATGGCAACAGAAGAGAGTCTGCTTTTTGAAATCCCATCATACTTCTATTTTGCCCAGAGTTAAATAACAGAGAGTTGGTGCAATGCCAGTTACCTCATTTCTACAGTGTCTAAGTTTCTCATACTAGAGTTGAATACTAGTAATGTACAGAACCAGTGATGCAGTATGTCTAATATGTCACATAAAGCTTCAGAAGAAGACAACAGTTTGAACTCAGAATGTTAAAACCCTGTTTTTTTCTTTCACTTTCAAGCCAGAACTAGTATTAACTCTTCTTCCACTGAGGAAAATCAAGGAAAATATAAATAAATTACATAATTTGGGCTTAGGACTCACAGGACCAGAATGTATGTATAGAATTTGGTTTTCTTTGGGTGGAAAAAATACTAACCCAAACCTCATTAAATCAATTAAAAAACATTTATAGTAAAAAGCCTAAAATGCTACTCATGACAAAATATATTCAAATCACTATGACACAATGAGTTCAAATCATCTTTTGTGAAATAAAAAGCTTCAAATGTATCACGTAAATTACACTGTGCATTTCATGTAGTTCAGTGCACTATCTTGTTTAGGCAAGCAAGGTGCCCTGGCAGCTTAATGTCATTAATATGGAAAATGTGTAGAGGACAATCTCAAAACTGAGTTTTTCAGCCTCATCCAAAGTGAGGCATTGGTGGGGTTTCCCTGCTTTGAACTTGTATGTCAAAGGAAAGAAAGGAAAATAAAGGAATTTACATGTATTAACTATTTTCTGGCAGTTTGAGTAAAACCTGAAGATGGAATTTCAAAGCCAGCTCAAGTCTGTATGTGTCTACACCAGAGATTAATGTGCCTTGAAAAGGAATTCAGATTAACTGTGAGAAAAGAATATGATTCCTAAACTGGTGATCTAAGTACTTACCCTCTGTGCAGAAAACATGTAATTACTTCCTTTAGTATGCTTTAAATGGGATTCAGGTCAACCTGGCATAATAAAATAGTCGTATGAAGGCTGACTTAACAAGCAGATTGAAGACAAATTTCTGAAAGTTTCTTTAGAATGTTTTATTTTTTAAGAGGTTAAAGTTAAGTGTGATGTTTCATGTCCCCATTATTTGAAATGTCCATGTTCCTGACTACGTTACCAAGTATAACCTACTCAGGTTCTTCCTTCTACTTTAAAAGCTGCAACACGTCTTAATGGGCAGATGAAATTTGGGGTTGCAGGACCAAAGTTAGAAAACATTAGTTCTCTGCTTTCTGTCTTCTCTGCATGAGATGATGAGAAAACGGGTAGTTGGGAAGGATCAGGATAAATGAAATAATGAAGCCATCTTCAGCCACATTTACTCACCAAGTCGAGAATATTTCAACTGTTTTCCACTCAAATTCTGAAGTATTTTTGAGACAATAAATATTTTTCATACCACTGAAGAATTTTCTCTCCTTGGTAAGGATACTTATGCCTGTCTTGTGTTTTTTGATGGGTTTAGATTTTCTTTGATTTTGTCTTTTAGTATAAAATCAAACCAGAATGAAATACCATAATGATTTCCACACAAGTACTACTTTTAGTTTTGTTTTATTCTGATCACAAAGATTTATTTTTTCTTTAAGAGCCATTTTATAGCTCCTTTTTCAAAAAGCACAAATAGTATTTCCCTCCAAATCAGTTGTGTAAATTAACTTGAATAATGTGTAGGAAGGGAGCTGTTTTTGATAAATAAACCAAATATTTCTTCTCACAGAAAAATGTCTCTCTACTATCAGTATAGTCTACCTCATACCAAATAACAATTCCCGGAACAAGGAACACTGATTCTCTTATTAAATTAGAAGACTTGTTTCTCATGGGCACTTGTGCTGATTTATGAATACCTATTGTTCTTAATTTAATACACATTCAGTTTTGCACAATGGAAGACATATATGCTCTGGCCTTGGTTCATTCAGCACACACACAAGATCTGAGCTTCTCTGTGTTTTACTGTTAAGCACCTACCAGGTTTTAAATTCCAGAACCCTGGGAGCTACCATAAATATAATTTTTATCCAGTAATTTACCCAGGAATTCTGTGAAGAATGGAGAGGAAGCCTTCTCTAAGTTGGTGAATGCCACGAAGTCTAATAAAAACAGGGGTTTGTTTCAAGAGTTTTAATCATAGAAAATTTAAATAAACATCTAAAACTCAGAGGCCAAATTCTCACATTATTAGCAATTATATAAACTTAGTGAATGTAAGAGTAACAGCAATTTTTCAGCATGATTTGAATTTATTTATACTTCTTAGATTTGCAACACAACGTTTCCTAAAAAATAAACATGAGGTACTGGGGTTAAGATTGTTCTTCACCCTTCTCCTCCTTTCTTCTTGCTCTCCCCTAATCTCTTCTTCCCCCTCTTCCTCTCCTCATCTTCCCTCACTGTTACTCTGTCTCTGGTCCATACAGGTGAAGGTTTACAAAAATAAAAAGCCATTCTGAAGTAATAAATACAATTTGATTCTTAAAAAAAAAGGTGTTTGTTGGCAGTTGAGGATGTTTTTGCAGTAAGTTTTTATAATTCTCGATAATGAATGTCAGGATCAACTATCATACGCCTATTTCATCAGGGCCAGTATAGATATTTTTAAACTTTGAAGAGGAAGAATAGTTGTAAGATTATTTAAATATCTCAACTTAGTTTAAACTTGGGGTAAAACCTTTTGCAAGGTGAAGTTGCAAGAAGCAGCAAAGCAAAAACAATTCTGAAGCAGTATAGGCTTAGGTGCACCAATCAAAATGTTTCTGATGCATGATATACATGATCAAAGCCCGGTGTGATTTATCTGTTAAAACCCTCTTTAACTGCCTTTTAGTGTTTCTGTCAACACACCTTACAATGTTTGGTCTTCTCTATGCATGAAATGGGTCTAGATCATGATTTTCTCTTTACCACCCTAGTTAGCTTTGAGCAAGACTAAGTGTCAAACTTGATCAAGTTCAAACGCATTCTCACTGGTTTTGATTGTAACATCCACAACAGAAACTTAGAACCCTTCTGAGAGTAGCGTCTGCTTCAGATTCCCCATTAGCCTATTGGCACTATGTTAGTTGAGAAGTGATTTGTGGGCTGGGCATCTGGTAGTTAGAGCCATTTGGTCCATTTAGAGACTTTTTTTGTCTGAGTGGAAGCTTAGATCAAGTGATGAAATCAGGCACACTACATCAGGAGAAATGAATAATGCTGATATTCCTGTGAAATATTGAAGAAATGTAACTTAGCAGAATAGAATCAGAGTCCCAGGGAAATCATCTATACATCTTGTGTCAATGTCATTCCTGATATTTACCTATCTCACCACTGGTGGGAAGATTGTAGAGCTTCCTGCAATTTACTCCAGGATTTTCCTTTCCTGCTGTTAGAAAGCTCTTCCCAATTCCCACCCTGGATCTTTCTTATGGAATTTTAGTCTGTATTAGTCACAGGGAATGGATTTTCCTTCTTTTGTAGTAGCAGCCTTCTGTATGTTTGACAGCTTATCAACTCTCCTCTCATCCCCACCCTATCCCCCTTCCCCGTTTATTGAACCTTTCCTTCAGGATGGAATTTTGAGACCCTCTTTTCCTTTTTCCCTCTCTTATTTTTCATGGTTCCTGAGTTGAAATTTGGGCACAGGGCTACCACTTCACTCAGCACTCATATAGCAGCAGCTGACAAAAACTGGGGGATGTCTTCCTATGCCTTGAAAATTGTTTATATAGGTACCCCAGTATCATACTTACCTTTTTCCTTCCAAAAACATGACACTGTTAACATGGCTTTTGAGGCACTATAAATCCCAAACCATTGCTAAAGAAGTCCCACCTAATGAGCTACTCTTCCTATTCCTATTGTACAGTTATGCAGTTAATTATTCTTACTTAACTGTATATCCTCTTAGACTTACACCCTATGTTTTTTATGTAATTTCTCCAACTGGATCCTAATCCTGTCCTCTAAGGTACTCACAATTTGTCCTAGCTCCACGACACTTGGAAATTTTATAAGTATAGTTCCTGTAATATATTGTTAGCTATAAAAAAATTTTCCATAGTTGTAAATTACTGATGACCTACATATCCATATGAACACTGCTGGGTCTTCTCTTTAATTGCTAGAATTTCATTGATTATAAAAATGCTACTAAACAGGATTTTCATATTGGTCTAGAATTCCAGAAATCCTGAAATACAAGTTCAGATTTTACATCAAGTTTTTGTGAAAAGTACTGTGTAACAGATTCTTAAATGGGGTAGCATTTTAGTTCCATTTTCCTTCAACTGTCATTACCTGAGCTATTCAAAATTTAAATTGGTTTGAGCTGAATCTTCTTCTTTTCCAGTTTTCAAATGGACATCAGTTTCTTTGCATGGAAACTAAATGTAATAATTCCTGTCCTCCACAAAGAACCATTTTAGGCATTTGCAGCATTGCAGTTTCAGCAGGGACTTTGCTATTAAATGTAATATGGTACAGGAGTAATAACTGTTACTAGAAAACACTGTAAAAATTCTTCCTGCATTTTGCTGATTATTCTTTCCAAAACAACAACCTATCCATGAGTTATGATCCACTTCTCTGAGTGAATGCTGCTATTTGTTTTAGAAATCTACATCTATTTAAAACAAGCCTTAGCTCAGTTTGATTTACTGAGCATTTAAGCCCCTAAGGATGAATAGTCAATGCATTCCATCAAAGTACAGATACACAAATCTACTGACAATGGCCAGAATTTGCTCATTGCTTGTTACATTTACAGCACAGGTCTGGGAATTTGGGCCTTTGGTTTTTGCTACTGACTGTGTGTGACTGTCAGTAAATATTTAACCTTTCTGTACTCAAGTTCCCTTAGCTGGGCATTTACCAGCCTCAGAGGGGTATTACAAAATTGAACTGAGAACTGGCCTTTTGAGTTCCTCAGATAAAAAGTGTTGTGTAAGTGCCAAGCAGTACAGAAAATCTGGAGGGACCGTGCTGACATTTAGGATGTGGTTCTCATTTTCCTTACTGTTGAGCTTCACTAACTTCAACAGTTATTTCTGCTATTCATTTGCAGACAAGAATCACATCCTTTGTATTTTAAGGGGCAAGGAAGAACTGTTCTTCCAACAGACCCATTCTGTCAGTGGGTAAAAAATGGGCAAACCTTTTCTATTTGGTTTCCCAGTGAAGAAGAAACAGTTGTAACAAGGTATACACATATTCCAAACCTATTCCTGTTTAATTTAAAAATTGATATACTTCTTGAAGCAGAGATGAATCAGCAAGGACAAGGCCAGGCCCTTCATTATGAATACCAATACCTTTACTCCTTTGCATTACCTTGGGCATAGGAACAATCCACTAGAAGTAGATGCTGAGGGCCAATTTAGGTACACTTTCATTGGACTCCTGCTTTCTTCAGGGCATTGAGCAGCAGAAATGAAGAGCATGGCAGGCTGCTCTCCTTCACAGCTCCATGCTCTCGTGGAGAGCTCTTTAGGAACATACTCAGGAAGAGATTACCCCTTGGCAATACTTGCAGCCTTATCAGTTACAGCAACTCAAGGCCTCATTTGAAATAAAATTACAGCATTTTTTTCTCCAAGATCATATGTTTATTAACTTCAGTCTCCTTGTAAGGTTTCATTTCTCATCTTCCTTACCTGGCTAAAGGTACTTTCTCTTTTAAGCTCTCCGTGATTCTTCTTGTACAGTTTCTCCCCTCTTCTTCTACCTGTATGCAAATACCTTGTAACTTTCTCCTGTGGTATTGTCCAACCACATCCTAGAAGAATATAAACAAGCATTTATAACAAGAAGATTTGCTGAAAGATTGCAAGGGTGTTTGGTTTTGTTGCCATTTTTTTTTTTTAAACACAGTTTGGGAAACAGTGTGTCACCTTCATTCCTCAGAAAACTTTTGCATAAATTTTGTATTTTTTTTAGTTTTATATTATTTTCTCTTTTTTTTTTTTTTTTAATTGAGGAAAAAAAACGTATACATGAAACCTGAGATTTTATTTGGCAAATCAGGAAATACTTGAATGTTAGCATTATTATCGCTGAATTTGACAGTGGTTTGTTCTTCTCAAAGACTTCTCCAGTCAGCTCAAGACATGAACCCTTTCACTCTTTACTGCACATCAAATCAGTGAACACTTGTTAGCATTTTTTCACTCATACCTCTTAAAGCTATAGTGTTTCTGCCTCACACATCATGACAAAAATATTGTTTTCTATATCCATCTAGATCATAAGTTACTTAACTTCTTTATAAGTGTATGTGATCCTGAACACATTATTGGAATTCAGAAACAAGAATAGCAGCAACATGCCTTCTTGTGTAACAGCTATGAAAGAAGCAGAGGGTGGGGTAGTAGACAAATGTTTCTATCAATTAGAGAGGAATTTTTCAATAGCTTGCACTCTGTTTAGTTCTAATGATTTGTGTGTGTTTTTTGATTCATGCCGGTGCCATTTCCTGTAGCAATTGAAATACAAGATTGATTGGATCAAGGCTAATAATCTGCTCATTTATATAAACATATACTCAGCATTGTTCAGTGTCATTTTTAAATGGTTCCGAGCCAAACAAGGAGTTTTTAGAGGCAATAAAATACATGGCTTGCCTAAAGAATGCAGTCCTTTCAAAAGAGTTGACCAAAATTTAATTTATTTATTTTGTTTACAGTGAATTCTAAACAAAGATATCAAACCAATTATTTTTGGGAGCTGACATTCAGACACTCAGAGACAGTAGCATTGACAAAGAGCTAAAACTTAGTAAGTTTAACTTACAAAATAGTGAAGATTTTCTGTTCTTCTGCACAGCTCCAAATAGACCACTCACAGTTTTTTCTCCATAATGTCATGTACCATTTAACAAACTATGAAATAACTGCAGTACCCTTAAGGAATGGCAATATCGTACACAACAGGTAATAATCACAAGTGTTACCACTGCCAGGATTCTCTATGTATATTCTTTATTACTGGGACACAATCTATGCATTTTTTTTATATTGACTGTGTTTTCTACCTGCTTACCATTTACTTCTATGTTGTTCTGTGTTAAATTGCCCTAACATCAGGGTTTTTTTGTTTCTAAATACAGTACTTGCCACAAAAAAAATCAAAGTATTCTTACTTCATGTGGAAAATCTTCTTACTTCACATGAATACACACCAGTAAATTGAACTATAGGAGTAACCTCTGTGTCCCTGCAGATTGTAAGATTACCAGACAGGAAAAAAAAAATGTATTAACTCATTTCAGCCTCATTTTTTAACCTCACCCTTCAGAAGTATTTCTCACCTCAAAAACTGCTAATAAATGCAGGTAATGACCTTGCCTCAAATTAACTTACAGGGAGTCCTGTTTGAAAACTCTGGCTCATTTCTATCACATGGAGTATCAGTGACTTGATTAGTCTTTGATAAACCTTTCTGGGATTTAGGAAAGATGAGCTGTGTGATACAAAGAAAAAGCAGTGGAGTTAAACAGAAGCTCAGATGGGGGAATAGTAACAGCCAGTATTAGAGGAGACTGACTGTGCAGGCTGTGAGAAGGGCTTATGAAACTGCACCCACTGCACTGACTCTCCCATCCACTGAGCTGTGATTAACACAGCTCTATATGAAGCTGGGGAAAAAACCAGGATTTATTAATATCTGCAAAACATATTGTTCTGAAGGAAAAATAGTCTAGTTTGGCTGATGGGTCTAGGGTAGGTGCCAAGACAGCTAAATCACCAGCTCTCAGGCACTCCTGGGAAAGAGTGTGGAAAGTCCCCTGATTTTATACAGTGTGTTAAAATAGTTCTTTTGTTTGCATCACATTAAGGTTGAATAAGATACCATCTGTGCTGAGTTTTACATCTTGTGACAGGAATGATGACCATAATTGGTCTGTTATCAGCTACTTGCGCTCATAAAAGAGATATGAAGATGGGTACCACAGCAGAGCAGGCCTGGATGGGTGCCCAGTTTTGGGTCTTGCCTGCAAAGGTTCAAAAAATGCAGTAGGACTCTGCACAGATTGGAGGCAAGAAGCTATTGTCTCTAAGAATTAGTTCAAATATTTCTAATTCAAAAAGAATTAGAAAGACTTTGAGAATAGTAACACTTGTTTCACACGGTAAGAAGGCACAAATAATCACAGATAATGTACATATGAGTCAATTAAATATCCCCAGGACTGACTTTGAGACCAAATGGCATGGAAGAACCTGTTCATACTGTTAAATTCTCTGATCCCCCAAGCCAGGTGTCTGCATCCAAACTGCCATTGGGAATGTTCCCTGGCCAGTGTCAACTTCTGAACAGGGCCCAGGAATTTTTCAAGGTGGACTATCAGCCTTGGGCCAAAACTGTGCCTGGAAACATTACAGGTTAACAGTGTGGATGACTGAGACCCAGGGTCCAGGACTGTTCCTGGCCCTGCTGCATTTATTGCTGTGGGTGTAGTCTCTGTGCTTAGGTATCTCTGTGTTTATGTGTCCTCCATGTGTGACATATGAACCCTATCAATTAAAAATTAGATGTAGAGGTAGAAAGATTGACCACACCAGGTGCCACAAGGATTGCAATGAAAACAGGCAAAATAAAGAATGTTTAAATGAGACAAAACCCACAGTGTGAGTAACATCTCACATATATTCTAATACTCTCTCTGTCTTTCTAGTTTGGGCTTTTCCGTTATTATTGGCTGTACTGCTAAGACTGTCCATGAGCACATATTTGTCATTCAGAAGGTTCTTTCACTAATGCCAGAAAAGTAATAAGTGAAAATAATACTCTTAGTGTTTATCCTCTCAGAAATTTATTACAAACATTTCACCTTGTTCCTGCTTTTGAGTTCCTGGAGTACTTAGAAACTGAGTTCACCGAGCTGTAGCTTAGTCCATGTATCAGTATGTCGAAGTTGTGATGAGACACCACTACTAACCTCTGATGCTCCTTTTGCAGCTGTTTGTTTGGGTTTTGTGTTAGCTTAAATACTTCAATTTCAGCAAAAATCTTGCACACGGCTGAAAAGGGCAGGGTCACTTTAGTCAAAGCCTGCTTAGGACTGAGGAGAAAACTACATTCACATGGCAATGGCACAGGGAAGAAACAGGCAAAACTGTGGGAGAGGGATCAGGTAATTCACCGATAGGACACTACTGCCTTATGTAAAGCAATAGGCGTATGAGCTTCCGTCGGTACTGGTCAGTTTTGCTTAAAATGAGATTGTCCTTGAAAAGTTACCCCACGTTGCTTAGTGTTTCAAAGCCATACGGAAAGCACTGGCTGGGAGTTGTGTCAGGGAACATTTTCCAAATAACTTCGTGCTGGCAGGCGGGTGGTGCTGGAGCTCCAAGTATTGCAGAGAAGTGGAGGCTGCCCAGGCACTACGTGCTGCCTCCTCTAAGCTTATGAGCAACCTGGGCAGCAAAAGTGAAGTGCACTGTTCAAGAGACAAATGTGTGTTCTGTGCCAATGCAGACAGGAATCCTTCTGTTGTAGGTAATTCCATGTAATTCCCAGACTACAGCAGTATCTGTTCCATCTCAGTTCTGAATCCTTGTACTTCTACTGGCACTCTTTTCCAGAGGGGAGACAGAGGAACAGGAAGCCCATGATTTGTCTGAGTAGTATGGACCATCCATACCAAAACAGGAAATGAACTGGGTCTTCAGAGCTCCAGAACAAGGCTGTCATCATAGGGTCATCTATTTTCTCTGTGCCACTATGCTTCTTGTGAAATAAAATGCCTTTCTCTGCTCCCCTGGGAATCTGATTCTGTGTACTGAATAAATAAAACAGTGAAAGCAGGAACAGGAATAATTTTCTTTCCCTTTTAAGAGTTTGCAGGCTAATTTATTCTGTGTTCGTATTTCACTTTTCTCTATCGACCTTGCACATTTTCTGTATTTTCATCCATGTTTAAAACACACTGTCTGTTTCACATGTCATTCTCTCTTAACAACATAATACTTGACATAATCTGCCCTCTGGATCCTTTCTGTGGTGTAATTATATTATCTTTGTTGTTATTGATTTCTGTTGCTAGGGGATGAGGTCGTGCCACTTCTGGACGGTTCTTCTTTGCAGTTCAGCTGTATACTTTTAACTCTTAAAGATTTTCCTCCTGAGAACACTGAGAGCCAAGTTTTTGAAGTCCTAAAAAATGCCAGCAATACCAGAGGATGATTTTGTCTGAGGAAAGATTGCAAGATTTAATTATAAAATAGGAAAACAGATAGCAATTGGGAGAGATTCTGATCTTAGCTGTTATTTTCTGAGAGCAGAATTTGGCCAATGAACTTTGATTTATTTCTTCAGCCCTGCAATGTTATTTTTCAGCTGTTTGAATGCTTCCAAGTTAAAGTATTATAGGATTTCTTTATCAGTTGCGCAATTTCAATTGATTTTTTTTTTGAAGGGGCATGTCCTTTTGAAATACTTAAACTACTTTTGCTCTTCTCTGAGTTTCTGCTTTTTTATTGAACCTACATTCCCTTTTCCTTGCAGAACAGAAATTTGGTTCCACAAGATTAAAGGACTGATGCAGAATTTTAAAGATTTGAATGAGGCATTTTAAAACAAAAATGCTACTTTCAATATAAACTGAGATTTATTTTTGTCTCTTTGCCTGGTTCGTTGGCTTCTTAAGGCAACTTCAGGCTGTGCTGTGCTCCTGGGTGAGACTTTCATATGCTCTTGGGATAAAACCTATGGCTTCAGACTTCCCAATTAATCTCTCACAAAGTACAAAGTTCCCTATGTACTTTGACTTCTGCCTGCATCTCCGAGAGCCCACAGTACCACCCAAGGATTTTGAAAGTTGGCAGCTCAGCTGCTGTAGCCTACAAATGATGGCTTGCTTACATATGGTGTGCTGGGTAGGTGAAGACAGACCTTTGTCCCTGGTCTACTTCAGCCTGTCCTCGGTTTTGCAGCTGGGTAAGCCACTGAGCCCCAGCTGATGAGTTTTGTGGTTGGACAGATCTGACATAACATTACTGCAGACTCTGCAGATGCCTAAAATTGCTCATCAGACAGCTTCAGAAAATATTGAGATGTAATAGCAGACTATTTTAGAGAGGTTTTAATGCACTGTTTGACCATATTTTGTCTATTGTTTGCTTTCTTTGCATGAGACTGCCAGATTCCACACAGTATGCAGTGATTTTGAGATTCTTTATTTAAAAATAACTAATTTGATATGTGGCGGAAGCTGGAAGATCCTATTTCTAACCTTTTATACCTGTTTGCCCTTTAAAATCTGGATGTTACAGAGGTATCGCTTGGAGAGGTTCTCAAAATTATGTTCTCTTGTACAAAATAAATGTCCAGCTTGCAATGAATCTGGTATGAGAATCTGCAGTTACATTGAGCTCTGTATCTCTGTTCCTGGCTTGAGCAAGGAAACATTTATCTCTTCCCTTTACCTAAGACCACTCTTCTTGTAAGAAATATCCTTGTGCTTTCATTATTAGTATGCTTTTCAGCTTGCTCTTCTCACTTTGGTAATGAACATATAGGTGAAAACAGCAAATGTATCTGCCATTAAATTGCATACTGGCAAGGGAGACTAGTCTCAGAAAGTGGCTTTTGAACTTTTAAACCCAAAGTGTTTGCACCAGATGCTTTTTCTTTTTCTAATCTAGCCTGAAATGTGTCCTAAACTGAATGCACTTGTGCTAAGGCAAAATGCACTACTTCCAGCTTGTGTGATTCTTGAATGCATCATGAGCGTTGTGTCCTTCAGTGCAGAGTCCCAGTCTGTACACTCACACACATGCACACACTGCCTTTCTGTAAAAAACCAGACACTGGTTTCTGCAGTGAGTCATGGCATGGCCCAGGTTGGAAAGCTGGGTAACAATGACATGGCTGGGTACACGAAGGATAAGTGTATGAACACCATCACTTCATTGCTGGCAGCCTGGAAACAACAAGCCAAGTGGATACACTCTTTTTTTGCCCCCCTGAGTCTTGCCGTTCCCAAATCCTTTCTGTCTGCCTGCCTTACGTGGTGTAGGCCTCATGTTTAGTCAGACAGCCAGCGAGGGAGATCATATATTCTAGATGCTTGTCCTCTTCTAGGTACACATATAACATGTATATGCTACATGAGGTAGAAGCAAACTACTACTAAGAAAATGATTCATGATGACATCTCCTAAAAGCATGGTATAAAAGAATTGGTGAGCAATTTTTATGTGAGCAAAAATATGTCAAATGCCCTGAGAGGAACAGGAAAAAGCATTAATGCCTGCAGAGAGCTCTGTCTTTTTTAATTGCAAAAAGTTGCATAGTAAAGAGCACTTCTTCTAAACCTCATAAAGCTGAAGTCTTACTTTCTGTTGGAAGATCCCTGTGGTACTGCCAGCCATCCTTTATGAGGGCTGTACGAACACCAGCTTTAGTTACAGCTGTCAGAGACAGACTCTTCTCTGCCTCTTCCTTCTTCTGCTGGCAGAGTTCCCAGTTTGGACCCATTTGGCTGTCAACTTGTTCACCTGCATCAGCCAATGGAGTGCAAAGGCATCCCAGAGGACTTGACTCCCATCTTCCTCAAGGAGAGAGTAGCTAGGTGACAGACACTCAGGACTCAAAGTCTCTCAGCACCAAGGGGTGCGAGTGTGAGATTCCTCTTCACACTGTGTGGAGTCACACACAGCTCCTGACACAATCTGCAGTGTGGATGCCCTCCAGCTGCCTCCTTAGTGCTGGAGCCAGCCAAACCATTGAGCACTGATATCAGCAATTTCTGTTCCTTATGAGCTTACTCCTAAGCAACTGAAATTTTTTTTCCTGCATGTAATATAATAAATGCAAACAAGTGATATGCATGGGAGGAAATGGGGCGAAGAAGAACTGTATACATATTTGCACAATGTTTATTTAATCTGCTTAAGTTCTCTTATTTAGAATGATCTTGTTTGTTTCAGACCAACAGCATAAATATAAATCTGCTCACTGATGTTATGATCCGAGTCTTCAAGCAAGCCCTTTGAAGAATTTACACCCTTAGCACTCTTGGTTATTATTCCATTACCTCTTATGCCTTAATTTACACTCATAGTTTATACAGCAAGAAAAACGTTTTATAATATAAAATCTACATCCTTGGGTAATCCACTAAAAAGCACTTATTTACAGTGAGAGCAATACAGAAGGGGATTACTAATAGCTTTCCTTTCCCTACTACTGCTGTAGGCAGCAAAACAATGGAATTAAATTTAGCTTTATGTGCTGTCTAATCAGATGATTCCAGGATTACTGACTCTCTCTGGCTGCTGTGGCTATGAACACATAAAACTGGTCAGTTCTGCAGTGTTGCATTTGTACTCCTGCCATTGAATTAGCTCAAGGCAAGCTTTGTGAGGTGGGAAGAATAAGGCTGCAAAGGGTTAGGAGTCAAGGGAAGGATGTTGGACAACTGGGCTTGATTTGGATTGGTACAATTCCATTGGAGTCAATAGGACTGTCTGAGTAATGACTCAATACAAAATTTGGCCATAACACTTAGATCCAAGAAAAACCAAAAGTCTGCAGTTCTGTGGAGACTGAGCAGGGTCACATATTGGTTACTTTTTTGAACATTATCATTCTCTTTCTTGGAAAACTTTTTGCATGATATTATGTGTTAGTAGAACCAATCTGCTTTGTACAGGTCCTATACAAAATATACAAAACACCTACCTTTTTTGTAGGTAAAAGCAGTCATCTGTTTTATTGCAATTGCATAGCTTGCATGGTGTACAATAGTTTCAACAAAAGCTTTGCAAACCCAGTCCTTGGACTTAATGAATCAGGCATTGAATTCACTGAGGTAGGTGATACAGGCATTTGGATTACATCCTTGGGCAATTGCTTTGCAGAATGTATCTCCAGTCTGATTTGGAATCCTGTGGTGTGCTCAGCATGGTAGAGGAGATGTATGCTTACAGCCTTGTGCTTCACAGTGATTTTGAAGAGAGGAATCTGTCAAAATTTTAAATGGCTCTATTTTAGCTTTGCAGCCACCTGGCTGCAACTGCCCAGCCCCAGTGTTTTTTTGCACTTCCATGGGGTTTTAACAGTTCTGTTGTAGAACCCTGATTCTATGAGTACTGAAGTCCTCCTGCCTGAGCTGGCAATGAGAAGTGCTAAGGGGTAGTTTTCTTTTTTTTTCTCTGTGCTCTTTTGGTTGCTTGGGATTACACGGAAGGCATTGACCTAATCATCAAAGACCCAGTCTTCAAGCCCTTCCTTAATTTCTCCCCATTACTTACTCAGGCAAGGATCCAGCTAACTTCCCTGAGTTCAGCCTCAGCAAAAAAACAAATTAAGGACTTGGCCTCAGGTCTTATGTCATATTCCATTTCCTTTCACTTTAACTCTTCATTTTACCAGGTAGGGAAACTGCACTAGAGAAGGTGGGGAGGGCTTGTTTTGATCATGGATTCTTCAAGTTACCAAGCATTCCTGTTGGATTTTTTTTCCAAAACACAAGGTAGATGTCAGGTCTTGAGATATCTCTGAGAAAATGCCAGTGGTGCCACTGGCATGTAAGAATCAAGTGGGGAAATTAGTATTAGTTTCTCTGAATACACAGAATATAAGCAGTTATTTGAACAACTGATTTCTCATAAAGGCTCTGATTACTCATAAAGACTCTGCAGCCCTCTTTAGAACTCTTTATCTTATCTGCTGCAGGTCATGATGGCATTTCCTGACTCGAAGAGGACCCCAAAATGTCACAGGATAAGATAAGTGCTGTTTCCTGCCCTGGCACACCCAATGCTGCCTGTCATGGGCCCAAGGGCAAGCAGACTTCTTCTCTCCATTCCATGGAGATATATGTATATATGTATAGATATATATAGGTGTATATATATAAACACACACAAGCATATGCATGTGTATATGTTTTTTATGGTCAACAAGAGATCGCTTCTTACCAGTGTTTGTTGATTTCGTTTATTCCTCATTTGAGAATGAAATTGTAATGCAAGTAAATTAATGATGTGGAGAGCCAATTCCATTTTCCCCCCTCTTTGTTGTCAGGGAGACTTAGCTGACTCCAAGTTTTCCATTTTGAGGTCAGGGGCTTAGGCATGAGCAAAGCCTCCCTCGGGCTATGCTCTGTTCTTGCATATTTGGGCTCCAAAGAACAAGATAGAAAAAAACTTAAGTCTTCTAGATCTCCTACTCCCAACTGCTTCATGAGTGCTCTGAAAGAGCCTTGCCCTTTCCAACTCAAGTTAGCATTTCGGATTCAAAAGACCAGACAAATGCATGATTGTTCCATAGATATGTCTGCCTCAGCTGAATGTCATTACTGGAATGCTGTCAGAGTAGATATCCTGTAGTTTCTTTGAGACAGATGCATTCTGTCTGTGCCAAATATATTGGCAAACACACAAACACACACAAGTACACACTCACACCAATACATTTGTGGAGAGTTCCCAAGCAGTATAGCTGCATGCAAATATGAAAGATAGCTAGGGAAGCAGGGGCAATAATCCTGGGCAACCCCAACAGATGATGTTATGCAGATCCTGACAAAGAGTGGGCAGCAGTGAAATTCTCTGGGTCCCTCCACAGAAGTGGCACTGGCCTCTGTGAGAAAATAGCTTACAGCTGTAGAGCTCAGTGAGTGAGGTTTGGAGCAATGTGAAACTTGCACCTTCCCTTCAGCTAACAGGTTTCAGAGTGTTTTCAAGCTGAGTAAAATGTTCACAGTCAGAGAGCTTTCAAGTTTCTTTTGTGACAAAAAAGCACTTTGGTAATTTCCAGTGGGTGTAAACCAAAATTTATGAAGAACAACCATGTGCTCTTAAATGAGTTGCTGCAGCTCTATTTTCGCATGTGTTTGAATTTTAATAGGAAATGTTCTAAATGGCCTTATTTACCTCATTGGTATTTGCCACGTGTTGTTTTTTGCATCCAGTTTCACATTTTTCAACTATTAATTAACTTTACTGAGGGACCAAACATGATGGGCTTCCTCCCACCCCAACTGCCCCATATGTTATTTCATTATAACTCAGTTTTTCACAGCTCGCTCTTCCTTCAGCACAATCATCCATTTGGCTATTGGCTTCTGTTCTCTTTTCACACTTTCCCCTGAGTACCTGCACATTCCCTGGGTACAAAGAAAAAGTAGCTCAAAGATTCTGAACCTGCTCTGTGGCATATGGGCTCTGCCTTCCCTTCCAGTTTGCAATAAATGCTTCAGCAGAAGAACTTCAGCTGGTGTGGGTTGCTGAAACTCCATTGCCCTTCAGTAGAGATGCAGTGGTGTATACCAGCAGAAGACCTGGTGGCCTTTAGCTTCTGCTTTTATCTTCAGCTGCTAAATCATCAGGAGACCTGTAAGGGGACACAGATGAAGCAATGGGCAATATCTCTATGGCAAAATTTTCAGGATCCATTTTAATGAAACAGACTGGAACATCACTGTGATATTGTTATTAATCACACTGTCAATTTGGAGCTTGAGCCCACTCTTCCTCAGGTCAATCAGAGAAGTCTCCTGTAAACCAGAATCAGACCCTTCCTCAGGATGGGAATAAATAGCAGTCCAATTCTTTAGTCAGTCTTCAGCTCATGAATTATATGTACTTTCACTGATGTCAGTGGTAATAATTGTACAGTCAAGAACTCCTTCCATCTGCAATAAACACAGCTCCCACTAAGTATGGGGGGGTTCATTGGAAAGCAATTAATCTTCCTCACAATAATTTTGCCCTTAATTGGATGACTCTGTTTTTTAACAGAATTTAAGAACCAATGCTATGCTAATAATAACTTTCATTTGTATTTAAAGGAAAACTCAAACCTACTTAATCTAGCATTTTTTTATAACCTACCTCATTCCTTAGAAAACCCTAACAAGGAAACAAATAGGCTACATAGATCACTTTTATGCTACTCATGTCCCTGACTGAGGATAGGTCTATTTATATATCTATATATATGTTTATATATAGATATATATAAAAGCATATATATAGTTATATTTATCTATTTATGTTTATGGATTGTGCACATGCACCAGCCCACAGAGGAAGGAAATGGATGGATCACAGAAAAGGAAGGCATAATTTCCATTGGCAATATAATGTAGATGTAAAATTCGTGCACTGCAGAGTGCTTCTGGAAACAAAGGACAGCCAGAACTTTTTGAATTTTTGTGTTTGGAGAAAGCTTAAAATTGTTATTTATTCTCTTTCACCCAAACTGTTATTTATTGCAAATACTTTGCAGCCAGTGAGAAAATGCTATATATTTATATTCTTTCTTTAGCTCCAACAAAGGCAAGAATGGTATAACCTAACTCCAGAGAAAAGGAACAGTTTACTGAAACAGCTTCTTTTTCTAAAGTGTCAGACCTCTGGCCATGACTTATTTTGAATGGTGCTTATAGACTTTCTTGCTGTTACCTTTATGTAATACTTTGTTAATTCTACCAGTTCTCAGGCATAGATATTAGGAGGACATGGTTGTGGATAAGCTGGTTCTGTGCTGCGTGCTGATCACCACCACACCTGAAAAGCCACCTCCACTCTTTAGCAAAGTGACTGGCACAAGTAGCTGCAGAACCAAGTCAGTCAAAAATCACAGGTTCTGTTGCCTTACCACAGGCAGTGACAGACAGGAACAAATGCATTCTAAAATAACTTCAGGAATGCGCTGCTTTGTTATTTTGTTTTCTTTTCTGTGCAAGAGAGGAATTTTTTCCTTAATTACTCAGCCACAATTGACACTAAACTTCTCTGTTAAGTTTTTTTGCAAAGTATATCTCATGAGTAGTGCAGCATAGAGACAGGATCAAGTGCTTCATCTCTGGGAATACTTTTAGAAACAAAAAAAAAATGACAAAATTTTTGTGAGTTCTTCAGTTTGCAAGCAGAATTCTTTAGAGCTATATTGCTCTACCTTCTTCGCAGCAAACAATTGAACATTAGAACTCTCTGAGAAGAAAAGAGTTTTTAGTTTCTCAAACATCAGCATTGCTTCTGCTAAGCGGAGGCAGGGCTCATTTCAGTAGTTCTGTGCTGGAGTTGATATTTTATGGATTTCCATTTAACATAAGCATTCTAGCCATGTTACAAATTTTATACCACACATAGGTGGTTTAGTTTATTTAAGAAGTGTTTGCTTACTTAAAGAATACCATGTTCAGTGCCTACCTTCCACTTCATATCCCTGCCTCTTACTTAGTCTTACAAACTTCATAGTTGAGCATCCCTGCCTTATCTTCTAGAGGTCTTTTTCAGTGGGAAGAGTAACTAGAGAGGCTATGTTCTTGTCTGAGGGAGAATACTTACATCCTTCTTCTTAGCTTTCACTTGTTCTCTACCTTACTGTCAACACTTGGAAAAGTACAAGTGTTTCAGAATGTTGTTTAACTTCAACATAATTGAGAAAAAAATATTTTGATATCTGAGAGTTTGGAGATTGCATAGACTGGTAGCTAAGAGTTGTCAATAGCCCAGACCACTTAGTATGTATGTTTTAGACCTAAAAAAAAGTGAAACTCCAATTAGAAAAACAAGGCTCAAATTTTCCAAGTTAGTCTGAATAACTGTAAGAGCTAGAATGTTCAGCCTTAGTGAATATACCAAATCAGTTTCCACAAACCTCTGCTTTTACAGACAGTCCTGGTAACTACATCCAAACACACAAGCTCTTTGTTATTTAAATCATCACTATCAAATTGTATTTCACTTTTTTGGTAAAACCACAATAAAGTACATGATCCTAACAAAGGGAAAAGCAGGTGGAAAATGAAGATAGAACTAATTTTTACCACCTGGAATCATGGAACTCTTTCCTTATGAGATTTTTATGTGATTCAGGGCCACTGTAGAAACAGCAGTCCATAAAATTGAATCAACACTCATTAAATCCAGAAGGTGAAGTTAGTTTACGTGTAAAATAATCTACAAAATCAATGACCTACACAGTTTCTCTATGGCTGTTTATGTTAACTGCATTCATGGTTAGAGGAAAATTTATCTCTGGGTTGGTCAAAATAATTTCCTAGAAGTTAACTGAGCTACTCACACACTGAAATTGGTCCTTTATGTTTTGAATGTTAGCGGTTCAAACTATAGTCTGGAAAGCATTGGTAGCTACAACAGGATTTTCCATTTGCATGTTGCTGCCATATCTCCTAGCCTACACAAGTGATAAGATTAGCATCTGATAGGACCCATCTGTGACTCCGAGGTCTGAGTTTGCTGAGGAGTTGCAGCACAGGAAAAGCCCCGGGGAGAGTTCTGGCTGACTCAGTCAGGAAATCAGTGTGTGCTGCAATGTTAGTTCCACATCTGGCACGTACACTATGCACACCATATATCCCACTTGCAAGCCTGGAGCCTACATCCACTGTACTGCAAGGTAGAGAAATCCCAAAGCTGTCCTCAGCTCGTAGAGAAAATCCTCACAAGCTGGCAGAGGCTATTCAGCAGTTCAGCCTTAAACTTCCACAGGGAAAGTCTCTGTAAAATCAGTGGATGAAATGGACTGTTTTGCAAAAGTATGGCACACCAATATTTTTCAGAATATCACGCATTTATTCTGGCATTTTTCAGATGTGGACTGCAGAAGAAAAAGAATATTAAACTGATGATATGAAAGCTTCTTCATTGACACATCTCTATGTTTCCATTGTCACCACTGTGTAATTTCATGAGCTTTTAAATGCTTTCTGTGCCCTCTTTACTTTTATCACTCCTTAGGTGATCCAAAACGCGTCTGGGTAATAGTCTCTAGTGACCTGTGGCAGTAGGGAGGTATGTATATCTTTTTAATCTCTTCTTAAAGCAGAAATTACTATGAACCACTCCACACCAATGGTCTAGATGTCAGTATGGAACAAAAAGATGTGGGTCAAATTTTTCTTCACTTGTCAGTGTGAAGATTGTCTATAAAGAAGAAAGCCCTTTAACAGAAATGAGCAAAATCATCCACAGTTGTGAATATAGAGCACGCAAGCACATTCTCTCATGAAAATTTATTTTTAAAGATGAAATGTCCAGCACTTATCAAAGTTGATATCAATTAATCTAATCACAGAGCACAAAGTATTTCAGTTGTTAACTCTATTGACACATATGTGATTACTTTCTGCTGCCTCAGCACTGTGGCATAGTTTTCATGCATCCTTCTCCAGCTTCCTTCTCTTTTCCTTGCTACTTGCAAATTGTTTTAAACTAATGTATTTCATCAGGTACCTCCCCTCCAAAGGAATTAATGTGCAGCTGGAGCAGCTGAGGCAATAGGATGAGCAGTTGGGCTCAACGAAGAGAATACATTTCAGCCAACAAGAGGACTGTATTGATGAGTTGCTCAGGGCTTTGGCCTACCAGATATGCTCTTTCTTAACTGCTTAATGAGCTCGTGGAAATTTACTTTTTTTATAGTCAAGAAAAATCACCTCATTCTGATTTATGGTTGCTGTCTCTTATTCTGCTACTATTCACCTCAGCAAAGAGCCTGCCTCTCAGTAGTCTCTGTAGGTCCTGGGGGCAGCAGGTGCCTGAAGCCATCCCATCTCCTGGCTGAACCACTCCACTCCCTCAGCCTCTCCTCACAAGACAAGTGCTTTAGCCTCGGCTATCTCAGGAACTCTCTGCTGAACTACAGTTTATTGACAACTTTCATGTACTCAGTGGCCCAGAGACAAACCCAGTATTCCAGAGATAGCCAAACAAATGCCTAGTGAAGAGGAATAACTGTTTCCCCCATTTGCTGGCTATGTTCCTGCTGACACAGCCCAGGGCACTCAGCCTTCATCCCTGCCAGGATCCTGCTGGCTCAGGTTCAACCAGGTGTGCCCCAGGACCTCAGTCCCTGCTGCACAGAGCTGCTCCCCAGCCAGGCAATCCCAGCCTGTTTCCTGTTGGGTGTCAGTCTGTCCCAGACACAGGGCAGGGGAAGTGTCCTGACTGAATTTTATGAAGTCTACTGTCAGTTCATCTAGTTCCTTCTGAATGGCAGCCCTGCCCTTGAGCATATCAGCTGCATCCCCCCACATGCCCCTCCCCTACAGGTCGTTGCAAACTTGATAAGGATAATTCTGTCTCCTTCTCCACACCCAGGCCTGAGCACCACCCAGAGCAAGGCCCCCTTGTAACCATTTACAAACACTTGCGTGTAACTTTTTTCCATCTATTCTTAATTACAAGCTAAAATTGTTGCAATTATTGCACAAAAAAGCCTTGGACAGTAAACCTGTCCAAACATGATGTTTCCAGCAAATTTGTTGCAAGATGGTCAAAAGAAAATAAAATTAGGCTGCCAAGATATTTTGTAAGGCAGCAGGAATTGATGGAGTGATTTTTCATGTTATTTTGGCATTTTCCTATCTGACAAATTTATGGGGCTGGTGAGAAGTGACTTAGACTTCATGTATGGCTTAGCTCTAAAGTACCTCCAGAAACAAATATGGAAGAGTGTCAACATGCCCAAAACTGAACTGAAGATCTATATAACAAAAAGGATAATGTGTGAGTGGCAGGACACTGTTTGGGGAGAAAAAAAATCACTGTGGTCTAATTGTAGTTTTGTTTATCTTTGAGCCCAACTCTCTGATGCTCATGTGGTCCTGACTTCAGAGATCGTTAGCAGGGTATTTTATTGGAAAAAAGCAGAATAAGATGTTCTTTAAAGTTAGGATCTCTTTACACGACTAAAACACACACACAAAAAGAGGCCAAATGCCAAAAATGTTGTATTTAAAGCACAAAAGATGCAGAGCCAGAAATTCCCTGGCTTCGTTAGAGGTGTGAATATTGCTATGTAGTTTTTACTCTGAGTTTTGGCTCAGTTCTCTGTTGTCATCTTTATTCATAAGCTCAAAAATTCTGCTGAGTGTGTCAACTGCCTCTTTGCTGCTGTGGCCAAATGTATTTTCTTCTGGTTTAGAATATTTCTTGCAGATCCTCTCCCTGGTAATACGTTCTTCATTTGTTGGCTTGATTTTGCTAAAAGGATGGGACAGTTAGGCTTGAGAAAGTTAGGAATTCTTTCTCTTAACTCTTCCATAGTTTTGCGTTTGCCATCTTGCATGCATGATGAACAGGTTAGCTGATACGATAGTTTTTCTTTTTTTAAGAGCTCCAGTGAGAATTTTCTGATTTTGTCCAACTATTCCCACTTGAGTATCTGCAATCTTCAGTGCAGTGCTCTGGGTTTGTACTCCATGGGATAAAGAGCTATGTTAGAGATACCTGGCTGCCCTGAGTGACTTGGTTGGTACACATAACACGGCTCAAATTCCAGCAGACACTAGCTTCAGGAATGGAAGCAGCAGAGCTGCATCAGACCAGCATTAAACCCAGGCTAATTAACCTCCCTGCGAAGCTCACCACATTACCTAAATCTTTACAGCATCTTAGGCCATCATCAAGGAAAAACACCTTCCTCTTGAATACATGGTATGGCTGCTTGCTGTCTGAGCAGCACTCCTGAGCACCACTCCACTGTGTGCCCACTAACTGTATGGAACTGGGAATATCTTCATGACCATTGTAATAAAGTTTCCCATTTCTAAAGCCCCTTTCCTTTTGGCTCAAATGAGCCAGTGTACTTAGGCAGCAGGATAGAGATACACTGAAGCAGTTTTCAAAAGCAAAACAAGAACGGCTCTGTTATCTGTAGACCTGAATGGGAAAAGTACAACACCTCTTAGAGAGAGGTACTACACAGTGTGGCAAAACCACCTTTGAAGATGCTATCAGCACAAGTTTGTCAACTTGTACACTCTGTCTACAAGCATAATAATGATGGTTGAGCCCAGAGAACTTTTAAAACCCACCTGCAAAGATGGCTCAGATTGCTGCCTTTGTTCTGATGTTTTGAAGACTGTCATTGAATTTTTGATATCCACCCGGCAGAGGCACCTCCAGGCCACAGCACGAGACAGGGTCCAAGAGGCCTCCCTTGCTCTGAACACAACTGGTCTGTCTCCCAAACCAGCTATGTGAGCCCACAGTATCCAAGCTGCTGTCAATCCTGTTCCGGTGGTTCTTCCATGTGGAAAAAAACCTGTGTATTTTGCTGTCATAAAATATTAATTGAACAGCCTTAGCTAATGTCAATAACTTCTGGTTAAGGCATATTTTTCCAGTTGTAGAGCAAAATGTAGCCATATACAACTAAGCCATTTTTATTGTTTACCTAAGAAGGCTCAGCTTTGAGACAAAATCTCGGTCCCGAGTTTATCCATCTTTCCATATAAAGCATGTAAGATGCCAAGAAGTCTTGAGATTTTTTGAAGACAAAGACATGGCTGGTGTAGATTTATGCTGTTCATTTAAATTAGTGGAGCTAATGTGATGCTTGCTAGCTCAGGAACAAGCCTGGAGACTCAGTGGAGGATTTTACTAAAATTGGAAACACCAGGTGTGTTACTGATGTATCGCCAAGTTGCTTGTAAACAGGTGGCAGATGTTAAAACAGTCATGATTTGCAGTGTCTGAGCTCAAGGTCCAGATGCCCACCATGGTGTCAAAAGCAGGATAGGAGGAGGACAAAACTGGGGCATCCAGTGTGTTTATTGAAAAAGAAAATGTTACGCAGGAAAGGATTCAGGGAAAAGTGCAAAAGAGAAACATAGAAATGGCATAGGAATTTTGCGACCTCTGGTGTGAGAGAGACTTTGAAACAAGGCATTTAGCTCACCTAGCAAGTACAATGTTGCAGTGGCAGAAGCAGCCTCCAGTTTTAACTGATCATCAGCTCTTTAAAAATGTTTAGGGTGAGCAGACACAGTACTTCCTTAAATGCTGCATAAGATACCATTTATCAAAAAGAAATAGGTGCCATTTGGCACCTGCTGTAATTGCTATGATGGAAATAGCAGTACATAACTATGAGAAGAATGGGCACCACATTTTTTAACAGCTTACAGCTATTTTATGTATTTCTAATGGCCAATGAATAAATGATGCAACATACATTTTACATATCTGTGGAGTAATGAATCTGAGATTAAATCATACATAATGATTTTTAGGTGCCAGATACATTTAATATACTGAGGGAAAAATTTATTTGATGTGAAGCATGAATATAATTACAAGTATGTTGGAGAGTTTGTGGGAGTTCTTTCTATACCTGTAGAAAATTATTTGGCTCTAGCAGTAGACCCACCATAACACATGAAGAGCAGACCCACAGACCTCACCCCAGCTGCTTAGATCATCTTCCAAAGCTCCAGTCTTTAAAATCAAGTGCTAAATATTCTTGTTTTACTGATCCTGCCCCTGCTTGCTACTATAGTCTTCAATATGAGCCACTAAAAAGACACATAAACACAGCTGAGCATAAATGAGTGGCGAGGAATTTAAAAATTAATAATAATGAAACAATTACATTACCTTCTTCCTGCAAAAGAACCCCCCTCTTTTAGTCAGTTAAAAGTGTTGTTCAAATAGTAAGAAAAATATTATTTTTCTTCCAAACAAAATGTCTGATTTTTTTTTTTTTACTCACTGGAAGGAAATGAGATAATCTTTAAATAATGGAATTTTTTAGTCATTTTTTGACTCTTAAGGAGAAAGTACATTGTCTGCCAGGCAGAGGAATCTTTCATCAAAGAATTTCAGATGTGATTTTTTTTTCTTAATGTAATAAGACACTATGCATTTTGTCCTCAGCTTTCTCGAAGAGATCTCAAAGAAGCAATTAATATCAAACTGAATGACTGACCAACCATCTGCCAATTCCAGCACATTCAATACAACTGATGCTTTATTCAAATACAGAGTACAGACTCTGCCACCAGAAGAATTGATTTAGGTCAGATGGGAAGGGAAGAATAATATGTAATTATACATACAGTGAGACCTGCTCATATAAGACTTTGATGCAGTAAAAGTGTTTTTCTGCTACAGTAAAGGAGAAAAGAGAACAGGATACTTTCAGTATATTGCAATGTGTAAGATTCAAGGCAAGTCATACTGAATCTTTGCTTGTCATGAAGTTGTCTGGTGAAGGGGAGGAGTTGCCTCACAGAAGGTTTTGCTGTTTAAACCCACATATTCAGAGATGTTAAAAGGATTAAATGCTCAAATCTGATTTATTTTGTTGAACTTGGGCAACATAATCCTCAGGCAACACTTAACTCTCATGTTTTGACATCACAGAAGGCAGCTGCAGGGACAGGAAGCCATCCAACAAAGGGAGAGGAAATCCTGGGTTGTTTGGTTCAATAGAATATAAATGAAGAAGACTTTATACTGAATAAGGAATCAAAGCTTGCAGAAGACATTTTGTGTCAGCTTCTGACCACTGATTTGGTGACAGCCTATAAATCAACTCCAAAGTCAGCTGCAAAGCCATGTGAGGTTTTCTACAACCTTGGGATCTATGGGTCTGCACTATATTTTTCCTCAGCTGAATTGCTTAGTTGAGGAGGGACGTGTTAGAATCTTTTCTGGAAACAAGGAGACAAAACCCTCACATGTGTTAGCATTTCTGAATTTACACAGAAAATACCCTCAAGTCACTCTTCAGGATGTGAGGGGAAGTTAAAGGAAACGTGATTTTTCAAAGTAGGATTTTTGTGGCTGCTTGTACAGATTCTAGGTTCTGGTAGAGAAAAAAATCATAATAGTGATCAAAATTAAAAAGGATAGTTCAGAGAATACCTACCTTTTTCTTTCTTTTTTTTTTTTTTTTTTTTAATTTTTCTTTGTTAAGATAATGCTTCTCTGCTACATGACATGGTCAGAAATCAGGAAGGGTCATATCAACCACGCTTACTGTACAGCATGGAATTCTGAAAACCAGCAAAAAGCACTCAAATTTTCACAGAAGTGAAAGTGCTAGCTTATTTATTCTTGAGGCTCTTAGAACCTCTGCTTTGATATTGCACAGAGCCAGTCATTCTGAAGAAGTGGATTGGGAGTTACCAACAGCTCTATATGAGCTGTTGCAGCTCAAACATTTATGAGTAAAGTTTGGAAACAGAATTTGCTTCTTGACCCAAATACTTGAGCCTTAGGATTAGCTAGCTACTTTCATTGTTCACCTATTGATTCCTATGAGAAGCACCTATAGAAAACACACTATCTGCACAGTTCGGATATCACAGATAGTGCTTTCTCCTCAAAAAAACTTCTGAACTCAGCTATTCACACAATGCATCCTTTGCCTTTAATAAAAACTGGAGCTAATTAGCAGCATGTGAAAATAGTTGCTAACAATTACATCCCCGTTCATGTAGCCAGGCACTGTAAAGACAGTATAGCAGGTTTCCTGTGGTTGCCCATAGAAAACTTATGCATTCATTTTTAATTGCCTAGTAGTGCTTAAATCAGACTGTTTGCCTGTTGTGGTTTGTATTTCACAGGTCAGTGAGGATTTATTTGTTTGTTTAAAATAAGGAAAATTAATTGACATTCATTTTCAATCTTATTGACTTAATTTGGTGTGAAGGAAGGAAACTTTCTGCTTCCAAGGAAACATTAACTGCTCTTATGTAATCTGACACTCTTGCTGTATCTGCCATCTCTTAAAATATTGCTGCTGACATTTGTCACCCCAGTGAGTGCAAGGAAGTGAAATTTAGTGAACTTAAAATAATTCAGATTCTTTAGCAAAAATTATGCCTGCTGCTATTTTCTGCCACTATTGGGGAAAAGGGTAGAAGACCTCTAGCCTAGAGCCTAGCTTGTCTGCAGCCAAACTTTCCTCATGTTAGAGGTTCTTCCTTCAGTGCATTCCATCAAGCTACACCTCCAAACTGGACTGCAGACAATGACACCGTGGGAAAGTTGGTTGGAGTTCTTGACATTAAACTTTGCTAACCCTTGTGTGCAGCTGCTACAAAGAGAAGCTCTGCTCTGCCTTCCTCTGCACTTTCCAGGGGCAGCTGTAGGCGCTGTGCTTAACGACCTTGCTGTCCTGGCGGAGTGATAGCTTTGATGGCTGTTTACAGGTGGTGAGGTAATTCTGTTTCCCTGTATTTCTAGATACTGTTTCCTTCTTCCTGTTGTTGAGCGTGTTTGCTCAACAACATGGAGCATCAAAAGGCCAAGTTTACCCCAGTCTGCTGGTATTTTAGGCTGCCTTGCCCTGTTCTGTTCTAACACTGAGACCTGTCTTGACTGAAGGACAGCCCCTGTCGAAGCCAATCTGCAGCGCTTTCATCCTGTCACCCCAGAAGGACTTGCTGTCTTGGAGGGAAACAAGGGCACAGGCACATCTTCTGGCTACTTTCACTTATATTAGGAAGTAAGCTGAAATGCAAACAGATTTCTCTGCACCAGTTTCTTTCCAGTAGCAGAGAGCTCTGTGAAGACTTACTGATTCAGCTGCCTGCTGAGAGGCATAATACATGCAATTATCTCCAATAGATTTCTGCCCTAAAAAGTATCTTTTCCATTTCATTCTTTTCATTGTTATGCCACCTAACATGAAAGTAGGAAGGACAAAAGTGATTTTTTTAAAGGCATTTCTTAGTGCAGATGTGAAACTCTTAGTGGCCCTTGTAAGTTAATACACGCTAAAATACATGATCAGACCTGGGTACCCCAGGAACAGATGGTGTATTGACTGCTAAGGGCTAATCTTCATTTAAGGTACTTTGATTGCAACTGAATCTAATGAAAACGTATGACTCTCAGACCCCCTGCTGCTTAAAATGTTCTGTTCTATTCCTGCTACTATACTTCTTTTTCTTTTTTTTCAAGATTGGGAAGATTAAAAGATGAATGCGATCTCAAAATTGAAAGACAACTTGTAGCATTATGAAAATTAGACTTTTATTTCTTCCTGATATTATTAACCTGGTATTCCAATTCCCTTCTCTGGGTTTCCAAATCTGTGTTATTTCTTATGAATCTTTGTTTAATAAAGTATGAAAGTCCTGTAACTCCTTCATCTATAGTGATGCTTAGTCTTTTCTCAGATTAAAAAATAGAAACCATTTTTACAAGATGAATAACTAAATACCTCTCTGTTATGACAAATCAAATTGCATTATATATTTCTTAGAGCTGTGAATTGTAAGATATAAATTTTTACAAAAAATACAATTTATTTTTAAGAAATACGACCATTAACAATGGTATTTATTTTATACTTAACACTCGTTTTTGAGTAACACAGACTACTACCTCCTTTTATGGACTTTTCCTCAGGATGTATTCTTATATTAGTATTTCCCATGCTTATAGGGTAGGTAGGTAAGTGGTTTTAATGTTTCTTAATCCCTTTTTAGCCCTTCTACCTTCCTTTGTTGTCTAATTTTTAAACTAAGTATTTTAAATGGAACTTTTAAATATTTCTGATGCTTCTGCAAGGATTTAATCAAAAGTTTTTGTCAAACTTTGTGACTAGTAGAATACTTTCAGTAGTGTAATTGCTATTTTTCTTTGTTAAATTAATTATTCACAAGAAACAAAAATTATGTCATGTTTGGGGCTGTCCTGTGCAGGGCACAGCTGGACTTTGATGATCCTTGTAGGTCCCTTCCAACTCAGGATATTCTATGATTCTATGATAAAAAAGATGTTTCTTAGTTCTTTACAAAGTCTTCTTTGTATTTAATACTAGAGAAATGTAGAGAGTTATTTGTGTGAACTTGGTGATCCTGAATGTTCACTAACATGGGAACATAAGGACCAGGATTGTTTCAACGGGCTATATGTAAAATGTATCTCTAGGTTACAGTGAGAAAATAATAGCAATATTATTTCATCACGAAAGGAAATACCACTGTAGGAAATGAGAAACCATGCAGACAAATGATAAAGTCAGTGCAGGAATCTCTTGCTATAATGGAATTATGAGGCTGAATACATTTTGAAATATTACCTTTTTTTATTCAATTGAATGTTGTGGTTACTGCTTCCTAGTCAATACCACAGAAATGACTGTACAGGATATATCTGTATATAATTTGAAAATGCAAACATTCACAACTTACTTTTCAGGCTCAAAAACATGAAAAAGAAATTCTGGTGTCTTCTAAAGAAATAGGCTTTACAAAGCTTTTACAAAGTTATCATGGTAACTTGAATAACAAAATTAATTTAAAGGTGATTAACAAATGTAATACAACCTCTTTGCTGGTTCAGACTCACTGTAAATTAAAAAAAAAAAAAAATTTATGGATGCACTTTCCAGTGAAGTAAAATTGTGTGTTCAGTCTCTTCTCTATTTAGGTCAATAGCATCTGAGAAAAGGGGAGAGAAGAAAAGGCAGGTAATTGCACTTCAGTCTTACCTCAGAACCCCTAGTCCATGTCTGAAACATAGTCTGCTGCTCTAGTAGCATTTTCAGGACTTCTTGCAGTATTTGGCACTATGGTAGCTTAGTTTGGATTGTAGTTTTCAGGGGTTTAACAGTCGTGTAAAGTAATGCTTGGACTCGTCTACTTTAGAGGTGTTTTCCAACTGTAATGGTTCTATGATTCTGTGAAAGATCCCGACTGACAGTTCTGTACAGCAAACTCTTCTGTTAATTGATCCACAGAAAAAGTGCAGCAGCTGATACGAGGTCTCTGCACTTCAGAACCATCAACCTGCAGAACTGCCTGGGGGAGTAGGAGGAAGAATCTCATTTCTCTGCCTGTACCACCGCTGGGATTAAAGGTATTGACAGTCACCTGTGTGTAAAAGCCTTCTGTGTGCATAAAAGGAAAGCAAAGTGTTGAAGCAAAGGTACCAGAAATGATATATGCCTTAGCAAAGGTGCTTTTTAAGTGAAAGCAATTTGGCTTCAGTGTGAACAGTAGTAAATTACAGCACAACACCCTGCAAGAATGTTATAGTTAGCAGAAAGGTATTTATACATGGATTTTTTAAAGCCTAGGGAATTCAGAGTTAAGATTAAATTCACAAGCCATCAAACACCTGAAAGTTTGAAAATTCATAGTTAGGGTCCACAAAGTTACTTGGCTTGCTCCCATGGATGATAGCTGTCTTCCCAAATTCTCTTTTATCTCTGTTGTGGTAAATAGTATTCTTTTTGTCAAGCATTTTTAAAATACTTCAAGAAATCAGCAAATTTGAAAACCTTGTACTTTACTTGCACAGAAAATTCAGGAAGGGATCATAGTGTGTGTGTGGTTTTGGTTGTCCCTTCTCCATCCCTGAGTTGCTTATGAGCTAATATTAGAACATCAGGATGGATTGCTAGGAAATCACTAATAAACTCTGCATGTGTGAGCTTAACTGTGACTAATATATCCACTGAATCATGATGTGTCTTGCTTTTTTGTCATGTTTCTGCCATGAGAGGGCAAAAACTGAGGAAGTACTGTGGGGTCTTCATTTTGTCTCATAAATGATGAAAAATCTGCAAAAATATCTAAAAAACCTTTGAATTCCTGGAAGGTTAAGAATATTGTAATGATTATTACATTCTCTTTTCTAAAAAACAGCAAGCTGAGGGGAAATTATATCTTAGTCCTTGCTTTGAAACTTGACTTGTGAATGTGAGGGAATTGGGGGACAAATTTTAGAATTAGGATAAAGTTACTGATAACTACAAAATCTGTAGATGAGGCATCATTAGTGTATGGTCTTGAGGAGTATATCGGAATGAGCAATCTATTATGTGTGTTGCAAACACAACTGTTATCACTGCATAAATATTTCATGCAGTTTAGTGGTGAGCTTTTCCGTTCCAATATCTGTGTGTTGTTTGAGAATTACTAAGTCTGTATCTTTTGTACAAAACCCAAAGAAACAGAGGCACTGCAGAGTTCAGAGCAGAGCTTCCAGAAGCTTAACCAATGTCAGACTTCACTGATGCCCTTTCCAGTCATGTGCATCCTGCTAGCTTTGCTTCTGAACACAAGTCAAATATAGCTGTGTGTAGAAGTAATGCAGAAATACATTACCAGTGTTTGTTTTTAATTCTCCTTGTGACCTGGACAGCTTATGAACAAATTTGGGAGCCTAATTAAAATAATGCATTGAAAGCTGTCACTGGATTTGAACAGTGAAGAAGTAGTGACACTTTTTTGATTTAAAAACAAAGCAAGTTGGGAACCAGAGTGAAAAATAAAACCCTCTTTATTTGATGGCTCTGGGGGATTAAAATGAGCAAACAGTGGAGATGTTTGAAGAAGTCTCAGTTTTTCCATTCCTCCTCCCTGTGTATTGCAAACACTGTTACAATAGAACCGCAGGTAATATTGGCTCTATGAAACAAATGGCTGACAGTTTTTCAGGCTAGCAGCAGAGAATCCCTTGCACTGCTCTTGGCTGGTGAAGAAGACCAGTAGCTCACAGAGATAGCACTGTTTTGGTTTAGAATCAGCACAGTGTATGCCATTCCCTGCTTATCTACAACAAGCATCTGTTTTAAGATTACAGGACTTTATATAGAGCTGCAAAAATGTGTTGACATGTTGTAAGTTAAAGGGAGATGGAGCTCACAGAATAATCACACGGGATACTGCTCCCACTGCAGCCAAAAGCAAAGCTTGCTGTGACTTCATACAGTTCAAGGATTCAGTCCCAGCTTTTGAAACAAATACCATGAAAAGACAAGGCAGAGAATAAAAGGGCTGTGTAGCAGCTGAGTACTGAAACAAGTACTCAAGAACAGTCAGTCCACCTCTGACCCTGGCCAGCCAGCCTTTCTTAAGTGGGTTAAGGCCAACGGGTTTCCACCCCTTTTGAGGAAAAGGAAATATGAATGCCAGTGTTTGGCTCTCCAGCCTTCATAATGAGGTGAAAGCAGGTACATTATGATGCAGTTTGTTTGGCTGTGAGAGGACCTGTACGAACTATGATGTCCCACAACCACCAGCCTTTTGTGATTTTCTCACAGATGTGTCGTTATGTTCATACTTCATTTTTTCTGAAACAAGGATTTCTTATTTAATGTCATCAAAATAACATGTGCAGAAACACACATACACACAAATATGCTGAGGAAGGAAATGTTCAGTGTGTGTTCTGTAACATCCAAGATTAACTATTGTCTTCTACTAGAGTTATAAACACCAATTAGGGTGTTCTCCACTGTCTGATACTAAAATCTCCCAGGCTTATCTCTCTACTGACATATTGCAATGCAATTTGTGTTTACCTTGTGATACTGTAACAGAATTAAGGCTTTGGATTGATTAAAAGTAATCTTGAGGAAAAATTTATTAGGTTTCTTTTTTTTCTAAAAGCACCAGGTTAAATTTAATGGCAATTAAGAGCTTGGTGTTCTGTATGTATTATTCCTTTAGAAATATACATTGTATTATATTTCCCTATTTCATCACCTCTATATTTTACATTTCCTTTTTTTTTGTAACCTTGCTTACCAAGAAAGTAACTGGGAATACAGGGAAAATTTCTCAGCGAAACTGTGTTCACGTCTTTTGGACAGTTTCAGGAACGTTGTACAGATTTAGCAGTACCTTTCAATCAATGCAGACATAATCTTCTTAGTATGATCCAATTTAACTATGTGCATTTGTATTCTTGTGTGCTTTGAGAATATCTGTAGAGGTGCTTCTGTAGGAGGTAAAGGTAAGCAGCAGTATGCCCTCTGTGAAGAGCCCATGTAATTTACGTGGATTAGTTTAAACAGGGAGGTCCTAACAGACACTACATGTCAGTTGTAGTTTGTTACATAAATATTCATAGGACAGAGATAATAGAAATCTCCCATATTTTTCTTTCTTTAGTCTTTATGCCTAAAGACATTGAAAGTAAAATCCATAAAAAATTGTGCTGTAACCTTTTTTCCAATTCACAGCTGAATAATTTGCTCCCCTTCCAGCCAGGCCTAGACAAGCTCCCTAGTTAGGTGTTAGTTATCCCTTGAACTGAACTCCATGTGAGCCTTAAGACCCTCTTGTCATTTTCCTCTTGTGACTGAGGGTCTGTGAAGGCTGATGCAATTTAAGAAGAGAGCTGACAAAGCAGTACCTGCGGGTAGCTTTGTAGGGTGCTGCCGAGCACCTCTCAGACATCAGTGTCACACCCAGGAGGTCCCTTCACTTGTGATTCTCCTCTTGTTGGGGGAATGTTGGAGGTAATGGCTGCTCCTCAGGATTCAGCACCTCCAGTGTGGCACATTTTGCCTGCTGTTGCGAATGAGTGTGAAGACAGACAGCTGTGGTTGGTGGCAGCCGCAGGTGAAGTGGTTTCCCTGGTGATGGTGATCCCAGCCATGGGTTCTGAAATGCCTGGCACAAATTAAGTATTCTGGTTACTTTCCTCTGCAGCAAACAAGACATTTTTCCTCCATGCTTGATAGAGAGGAATATAATTGAGAGAGATTAGCATATTTATTGGCTGAAATAGCAGAAATTTGGTTGGGAAATGTTGTGAATAACAGTCAGTTATTACTTTCTTGACTGAAAATTGATGTGAGAAATATACCTTGACTTTGTTAAGGCTTATAAAATAGCAGATGCTCTTACTGAGGCTGTGACAAACGTTTTGTGAAACTTGCTTGTTCTGAAAACACAGTATAGATGTGAGGAAAGCAGACCATGTCCACCAGAAAGACAAAAGAGAGGGGCCTTCCCACTATTAAGTTCACTGTATTTGGTTCCTTGAGGCTTGTTTCATATCAGTCTGGGAGTTCCACTCCTAATGCGTCTGTCATGACTAATCATATAATTTAAAGTTTTAAGCCACTTAGGATATGGAATGGCAAATCTCTTACAAAAGGATGACCAGCAATATATTAAACCCATCTAAATTACATTGTTTGAATCAAAATCACTTGCATGTAAGCATTAACTGGATAACACAGCAAATCACTGCTCTCTGTAAGAGTTGAACTAACCCTAGGAAATCTTGCACTGTTATGAAATTTTGTGATTTATATCAGCCATTAAGAAATATTAAAAGTCTTCAACTATGCAGAAGTGCACTATAGCTTGAAGGGATCTGGAGATGCTTGTATTGTGAAGTGATCCTTTATGAGGAAAGTTCTTCTTTACTTGACAGCTGCATTGTTCACTCTATTATATGCTTCCAAAATATTTCAAGCTGTGGATTAGCTGCACTGTTTTAATTACTAAATACAGGCTTTTTTAATCAACCATGCTTCTAATGCCTGAGGAATGCTCCTGATCCTCTGGTAAATGTTAAGTCTTTGTTAGGAAGAGGCATTTGAAGAATAGCTCAGTAGTCTGAAGGCTAAAGAAAATCCATATAAAACAAAGATATATTTTCATTTTTCTAGTTCTGTATATGAAGAAAAAATGCTGATATGCTATAAACTATGTAGCCTTCTGCTATTTTTCTAACCCTTGGGGAATGCAGTGCAGAATGGACACTTGTTCGTTTACTAAAATGTCTTTTTAGCCTCACAAAGACTTGGCTTCCCAGCTTGATGAAAACATTCTTAGGAGTTTATATATAGCACTGACTCTTTGAGCAGTATTGTTTTGCGACAATAATAACATTATTGTTTTAGTTTCTCAAAAGCTCCCTTCACAGCAGTAGTTGAATAGCAGCAGACTAAATGCCACAGTACGCTCCTATGTGTTATACCACTTTCTTCTGTACCCACGATCATAGAAGATGCAGGTGTTGGCTTCTTTCACCAAATATTTATATTGTTTCATAATGTCTGTGGACATAGAAGTATTTACTGCATGAAGCACACCTTCACAAAATGTGAACGCAGCTTCATGATTTGTAAAATAGAATGAAAACAGTGATTTTTGGAGCAAGTCCCAGCTGGTATCAATTAAATCAGATTTGTTGAAGTATTTCTTTTTTCAAATGCCCCTATATAGTTTAAGGGAAATATTTTGGCACAGTCATTTTATCCTGGCTTGGGATTTGTCTGCCTAGAGAATTTGACAGCCTTTCCAGTGATATGAAGTCAATACAGAAGTTGAGCACTTTTTTGCCCACCCCATCAGAATGCTTTCCTTTAGAAGTAGACTTTTTTTCATTGCAGTTTGCACAATAGAATATTTGAAGTGCTTTTAAGGATTTTTTTTTTTCAGCTTCAAACATTAAGCCTAAGCTTCCAGAGCACCCCAAGACAGATAAGAGAAGAGAGTCCTTGACTTGCTCAGGCGGTTTAACTGCATATTTTCTTGGTATATATTTGTGGTAACATAACTCATTCATGTAACAGTAATTTATAAATCAGGAGATCTCTAGGTTTCTAATTTACTGTTCAGCACCCTTTCTTGTAAAACTGCCATTTTGCTTAGCCAGAACTGTGAGAAAACACCATTCTCCCAACCCCAGTTTTACATTATGCTCACAGATGTAGCATAACCTCATGTAATTGAGACAGTCCCTCGTGACATGCTATAATATAATATAATAGGCCAGCTGGTAAAAGTGGAATAATGAAGAAACGTAAGTAACTGTTGATGTCAAGATAGGACTGATGTGAATGTTGTGCTCTGGCCAAATTAGAGCAGAAAACAGTCAGCTGAGATAGGTATGGTTTGAAGCAGCATTCAAAATGTTAGACTGCTGTAGCAGTGTGCAAAAAGCTCACTAACTTACTTTCAGAGGAACTGAGGATTATCAGCACCTCTGAAAGAGGCCCCTTCCTAAAAAATATTTCAGGATGAAGTCAGAATGCATGAGAAAAAGTATTTTGCAGAAATCCCTCAGCAAGAACAGTGGTGCACTTTGCATCAGTCATAGCCACACTTACATATATTTGTTAAAGCTCAGGCTGTTGAGGGTGTGGGCGCATTCTTACAGCATTGCTCCAGAAATGTTCAGGCAAATCATATCAATAAAAAATGAGTTGTACTTGTTTGATTGCGCTCAAAGATACAGGATGTGCACTGGCTAAAAAATCACTGTAAGACGCTTATCACACTTGACCTCTTGGGAACAAAGATATACTTGTATGTACATATGGTGAAAATTCCCTTTTTTGTAAATATTGACTTCAGCACAAAAATATTGGAGCTTCTTTGTCCAGAATATTCCTGAAAGAAGAAAGGGAGGGTTCATTGCCTAGAATAAAAAATGTTTCAAGAAAACTTTTAAAGAAAGAACCATGCTCCACAAAATGCAGATTTTTTTCTGTTCCTCTCCTCTGTCCCCCATTTGCAAATATTTCTGGTTAATTAAAAATTTAATTTTTGATTTTCTTTTGCTTTTTTAATGTCCTGACTTGGAACCAAGTTCTTTGTCTACCATACTAATAATAATGCCAACACTGGAAGTTAGAGCAGCTCCCTTGGGACAATAATTTCTGCTATTTTTCAGTCAGTGTTTAGACACAACTCTGACACCCAGAATGTTTGAAGTTTTGCAGCTTCTTTGGACTCATTGCTGTGCTAGTCTTCTAAGGGAGTGGCTTGAGGTTTCATATTCAAGTTTATCATCAATCTTGCAGTATGGAAAATTCTCTCAGGCTAGTAAGCTTCTCTCACATTGTTGAACAAGTTCAAAATCTGACCCATAATGTTTGATGGTATTTTGAGTATGAATGAGCTCAGGAATGTTACTCAGAGTTTAGAATTTTTTCACTTTGAGTTCAACAAATACGAGCTCTATCTCTTTTACACTCATTTTGTTCAAACTGCTGAAGGTTAGATGGTTTCTAATTTGGTACCAAATAGATCTTGTCAGTGGATATAACCAAGTGCTTAACATGTTCAAATAGGCTCTAGCTGCAAGAGATAAGGCTTTGTAAGCATTGAAAAATTGAAACTCTAATTCAGCTATAAAGTATCCAAAGCACAACTTACTGAGATAAGTGTTTGCCACATCCCTCTGTTTCCAAATGGAATGAGATAGTCACAATGGACAGAAATATCTTTAAAAGGGATGTTGGAACAAATAAGTTTTTCAGATGGAAGAGACAAGTTAATGGTGAGGCACCCAAAGCTGTGTTCTTGTGTCCAAGGCAAAGGGAGAATACAAAGACACCTTAGAGGAAAGACCCCTCTCCAATTATTACAATGCTGAATGTGATATGGCTCTGTTCATGTCGGTCATAACCAAGCAAGTTGTTCTTGGTCAGTTCTGTAGAGCAGACAAGGAGAAAGTAGAAGATGTAGTCAAAGTACAAAAGTATGAAGATGATTTTCCCTACCTGTCACATAAAATCAAAAATGTCTGAAAGTCCAGGAACAGACTGAAATGGGAAGGGGAAGGAAGAATGCAATGGCACTTGTATTTTAAAGAAAATTGAGACATTGCAGACAAGATAATTTGAGAAAATTCAATCTCATTTGATGTCAAAATCTTGATTTGCATTTTTTTATGGCCATCAAGCAATTGCTTGGTCTTCATTATTAAAGAGCTATAAAAGACACCCAAGTTTGAGTTGAGACAGAAAAGAAACAAGAAAGAAAATTAAAAACATCTCCCTCAAATTTTCATATTGCCTACATGTGACCTGGTGCAAATCCTCAATGAATACTGGTTTGAAGTACAATGTGGTAGAGAAATGAACAAAACTAAATACAAGAATTCTCTAGTTCTAAATACATGCCTTTAAGGGAAAATCACTCAGCTTACACAGCTCATTACTTTTTCTGTGTAATTGAAGAAATATTTACCTACCTCAAAGGAATTTATGGATTGGATCCTGACTCTGGTTTTATAGTCACATAAATGGTAATTTTACCAAAGAACATTTTGTCTGGTAAAAAGACAGATTAAAAAAGAGGGGTTTTTTTCAAAAGAGTCTTTTGCAGGTGCAAAGCAGTAAGCATTAGTATTTCCTTAATAGAATTTGACACCACGTAAAATTGTAAATAGTTGCCCATCTCATCAGATTCCAAAGCCACTGTTAAAAATGATTATACAAATAAAAGCTGGTTTATTTTGTGTCATGTTTAGGCTGTTAGCTCTATATGGAAATTTTAAAAATATATAACCTCAGTATAGCTATATTTTCACTACCTTGACAATGGTGTCTGGATTTGAAAAGAAATGCAATGCAAAGATATCAAAACAAAATTTTGCATACAAATCAGAATTAATGTGATGAGGTTCTGAGTTCCTCATCTTCTCAAAGTTGATGTCAGAAGTACTGCTGACTTGAGGGTGCTTCAAATGTCTATCCATGCCTGGTAAATTAGAAAAAAAATCATAGTTCATCACATCCTCAAGCTTTAGGGGTCTAAACTATCACATCCTTGTCCATTTGCTGCTTCCTGTCTGTTCTGCAAACCTTTATCCTTCTGGTTCTTCATCACAGGCCATGCTTGCTTTGCTGTACTTTTAGATATTCAGGGTGGTGTAAACAGAGACAGTTGCTCTTTACTTGGAGTAGATAGTTGTGTGCCTTGAAATTGTTGGCGTCAGATATATGGAATCATAGAATCAGAGAATGATTTGGGTTGGAAAGGACCTTAAAGATCATCTAGCTCCAAGCTCCCTGCCATAGGCAGGTGCATCTCCCACTAGACTGGGTTGCTCAAATCTCCATCCAGCCTGACCTTGAACACCTCCAGGAATGGAATAATAGTCACTGCTCTGCTTCAAAGATTGCTTTTGCTATTTTATGAATTGCTTTCTCCCTGATCTCTTGGCATATTCCTTCTTCATGAAAAAGCTAAAAATTGAAATTTAAAATGCTTCCTTGCCCCAGACTTTATGCTGCTGTCAAAGGAGGGAACACTCTGTCGGTAAGCTTGATGATGTTTTCAGTCAGACTTTTGAGCAAATCCAAACAAAATCACATAGGTCTCAACATAAAAAGCTTTACAAGACTGCCAATTCCCTCACAGCCCCAGTGCTAAAGTAAACTATTTGATTGCTTTGCACATTATAAATTATTGTGAAGGATATTTGCAAAGTTCCTAAATTCTGATGTATTTAGGAGTACCAATAATGACCATAGCTCTCTTCCCTACATTCATCCCCTAAAATATGATCTGGTGCTACCAGACTGTATGGAGCCAGCAGTTCTGTTACTGTAGGGGTACAAGCAGCTGTGCTGTAACTTCAAGGAGGTCCAGAATCTGCCCTAAAAATTTTCTTAATCAAGAAGTCCAAAATGCAGATGAACATAGCAGAATCCCTTGCTCATACAAGCAGTCCAAATGCAGTTGATGGTTGCTTCAATTTTTGAGTTCCTAATCTTTTACACCAATGCACTTGATTGGAGATGTGAAAGCTTCAGTACCTTTGAAACAGCTGCAGTTTGTCCTTACGTCAGAAGATAAAAATATTCTACTCTGAACGTCTAATTCTGTTCAGTTACAGCAAAATTGGTGCTGAAATTAGGGATTCTGGTTTTCAGATTACTTAAGATAAAAAAAAAATCTGATAACGTTGCATCAACTATAACTTTTCTAGAGTCAAAATAAACATACTTGAATGGCAGAAAGTGACACATTTTCCTTTAAAAGGTTTTTCTGGAATTCACCTTCTGTTCACACAGTCTGACACACAGCATATACATCTCTTCCTGTTCATGCTTTCTGTGGTTTATATGAGCATTGGTAAAAGTAGTATCTTAAACAGCTTTTAATTTGTGTACTGAACTCCATGTGGGACCATATGTACCAAATTGTAAATGAAGTAATGGCAAAGTTTGTATACGCTTTCCTCCTGCCGTTCTGTCTCTGTTATAAAACAGCTCATTTTTGCTCAGGTTTACATGGCTACCATTAAAATCACCATGTAAAAATCAATTTTCTAAGAATTTACAGAATACTAACCATTTGTAAGACCAGACACTAAGGATTCACTAATTATACCTCTAATTAAAAAGAAATCTCTCTCATGGAGCTGTAAATAATTCATTTTATGTAATATGCCTGGGAAGAGTACACTCTCCTTTTTAGGGGAAAGAAGTCAGAGTTTTCTCTAAATGTTACCAAGTCAAGGATAGCGAATACAATTAAGAATGACATTTTGATCATAATCCTCCTTTCTGATATGGTATGTAAAAGAAAAGATATATTTAGTAATGCATCGTTTCACAGAAAGGCTTAAAATGTCAGTGCTGCTCATATTTTCTACCTTTGCTCTGTGTGTGTTGGTAAGCACTTGTTCCATTTGCCGCCTACACACTGATAAAGCTTTAAGTCCCCTTCTCTGGGTGAAACCATAACCTAGTGGTTACACTGAAATTTGAATTCGATGAGCAGCTTTGCCATGAACCTGTATCTGGTCACCTGCCACAAATCCCTTATTGTCATATGCAAATAAAAGGCAGTAAATGGTGCAAGTTTTGCTATTTTCTGGTAGTGCCTGGCTTGTGCAGATTTACCAGGCCTAGTTGGGTTGGTGGGACACCTTACTGAGAGAGAGACACATTGAAATGTGGCAATACTCAGTCTGGGAAACAAGGCCAACTCAAGTATGAAGTAAAACACATAAAATGACTTGGACAGGATCCTTTGCACCACCTGCTTCATCTTTTATCATTCTACTGTGCTTATTAGTGGGACTGACTCCTGACTTTGTTTCAGCATCGCATGTTCCTGACTGTATGCAGTGCTGTCTGCTTGCTAGACCAATCCTGAGATTTTAGCTGGAATGGGATAACTAGGTCTCTGTCTGGATAAAATTAGCTGCTACACAGGGTTAGGAAAATGATCATTCCACTGAGCAGGAGGGTCTTCTGGTATTGGTCCTCCAACCAGTCTGGTCAGTCACCCACTGCCACTCCAGAAAGTATCAGATGGGCACAGGACCTCATGCACAGACTCATGATTGGAGAAGCTTTAAAATATATTTAAGATGTCTCAGCCCAAAAGAGGGACCATGAGGGACCTGAAGGAGAGATGAGGTGTTTATACCAATATCCTCAAAACTATGTTCCATGAGATAGGAGAGTTCACAACTATGATATTGGTCACCTATGGGAATGCAGAGTGGCTTCATCTGGAGGGTTTTTAAAACAGCATTGAAACGAAATGTGATCTATACTGAGGTTCAAGGCAGGAAACAGCCATACTGAGCATAGGACAGGCACATGTTTTGTATGCAGTGAACCATGGGCTAGAAATGGCTTTGACAGGGGAAAAATGGAAGTGTGGGGAGCAGCTGTGGAGCCAGGATTTGCAGCAAGGGGTGTGTATTATGGAATTGACTGGCTGATGCTGGGTGTGGACAGGCAAAGCAGTGCCAATATGGGCTACTCTGGACACCTTGGCTAAGGCAAAGCACCCACCCATGGGTGGAAACTGCAAAAATGAGAAACTTAGAGCCTTCAGTTCCCCAGTGCCAGAATGAATATTTCATGTTTGTTGCGAAATGAGAATTTCAGAGACACTTGGACATTATTAATGAGAGTTGTGTAAGCGAGAACTAGGTATGCAGTGAATAACTATTGGCCCTTAAGTCAACAACATTTATACATTCTGCTAAACCAGGAAAGATTTTAATAACAGCACAAGGTCAGAGTCCCCGTTTTGGTACTTTTTTCTCTTTGCTTTAGACCTAACAGCATCTGCTGCACTGCGTCATCCTGCTAAATTCATCAAAATAGTCAAGACAACACTTCTGAAAAAGCTGGTTGTCATTTCATACTAATTTCCTGACAGGAATGAAGCTAAATTAGTTAGAACTTTTTTTTTAAGGAGCAACAGTATTTGGCAAATAAGGATGCAATAAAACTAATTGAATACACTATACATTTCAGTAGAACAGGCTTGAATAGTTCCTGTACTAAATTATATATGTGGATCCCACTGTTTCATCTGAGATCATCTCAGCAGGGATGACTATGGAAATGCAAATTTACACTGCTGCTGAGTCCTTGCAGATTTTACACTGTGTGTCAATGATTCACATAAGGATCTTGACATGGTTTGTATTCTTTCTTAACATTCAGCAATTCAAACATTCTGCTCTCCAAATTACATAAAATTCTTTAAATAATAATAGTATTTTCAATATCTGATCTGGGTCTCTTTTTGCTTGCTGCAAGAAGTTCCACATTTCCCTATTTCTCCTTCGTACAAGGTATGAGTATGTCCATCAACTCATATGGAGGGGACTTTATGACAATGATCTTTCATCAAATGAAGAAATGTTCATTTTTCTTATAATTTTTGTGTTCACCAAAACCAGAGTCAACATGGTTGACAATTTTGCCGTTCCCACAAAATCCTACAATTTTTCTGCCATCCATTGTTTTTACAAAGCTGCCTTCAAATTCACTGGAAGCTATGCCAAGGTAATGACTAACTAAGCATTCCCTGTACGGAGGTGTTAGATATCTTGTTAAACTGACTGATAGAATTGTTAAAAGATAGCCAAGTTCTTGCCTGTGCAAGCTGTTTTCACATAGTCTCAGACAATCACAGACAGTCTGACTCCAAGTCTGTAACAATCCAAAACTGGCAAACTCCTAATTGCATTAATCCTTGTACTGAAGAAAAAGCAGTAAATGACCAAGACCGGCTTGCTAAAAGTTAGGAAAGAAACTACATCTCCTAATAGCATTGTCTTGCTTTCCTCCATTAGAAAAAATCAGCTTAGCTGTAAGCATCAAAAGGAAGAAAACTTACTTTTCTATGAGTTTCTTTGGTCCTTGACTTCACAGCCTTTTGCTTAAGCCTTACCAACAGTGGAGTCATTAGGAGGGGCTTTTGATATTGCAGACTTCCTGGTATCCTATAAACACTGTACTTCTTTCCCTCATGGGAGGCATTGATAGCCTGGCTCTACCCAGCCTTCATGGACCTGGTAGGAACTTAATGTCCCTGAAACTGCCGTCGTTCTGCCACGCTTGCTCGAGCATATTATTGGGAACTGAATGGACAGATAAGCACAACACTTAACAAGTCACAGGAGGGTAGGTACCTTACTAACAAGTGTAGAAAACTGTGTTGCTTGTAGCTAGGCTAGTCAAACTCACATTTTGGGACATTCCTGATTGTCAGGGGATTGCTAACTTTCTTCCAGTTTGCAGTAAGACTCTACATGTCTCTCCACCCACTAAAATTCAGTTGTGGAACAAATTTGGGGATATTTAAAACAAAAATAAAAAGCAGTCATTCTGAAAAATAAACTGCATTTGGAAGAATTCTCAATATAAATTGGTCTTTCTGTTATCTCTGTTCTTCAGCACCATTTCTGAGAGAAAAGATTTTTGGCAGTCACAGTGAAAGGGATAGCACACTTGCGTGGCAGAGCTGAAGGTGCTTTTAGCTTGAAACCAGTGGTACTCCTTGAAATGAGAGACTCATGGGAAATGTACTTGGAGGCTGAACTGACTGGAGCATGCTGCTCTGGGCTCCTTAGGAATGGCTGTGTTTTCTTCTAAGTCAAAGGACAGGAGGAAGTCTAGTACGACAGAATATCTAGCCATCCCAAGAATAGAGTGGGTTGGATATTCTCCAGTCAAACCATTTCTTTTCTCTTTTTTTCTTTTTTTTTTTTTTGGTCAGAAAATGTTGACCCATCACATCTGGAATGATTTGTGGAACTCTGTCAGTTCAGCAAACTGACAGAGAACTCTGAGGAGGTTTTCATCATTGCACACTGTTTGTCTGGCAGGAGGTTTTAGAGCCCAGCAATAGCCATTTCTTCAGCACCACAGGATCTCTCTGGGGTTTTATGGCTGTCAGGATCTCTCACAGGCATTTGGAGGACAGAAGTCCAAGGAGCCTTTGGTCCACTTGGAGTTTGGCCCACAGTTGTGCAGCAGCTGAGAGATCATGCTGGGAACTTCTCTCAGGGCTTTCATGCAGACACTGTTGAAATTTTCCAGAAATACACTGCCTTTTTTTTTTTTTTAATGAAAAAATAGCTGTTTATATCCATACAAGCAACTTACAGATACTTTGAGTGAAAAAGATCGTCAACACATTTCTTTCTTAAAATGACTTAAATTTAAATTTTAAAAATACAAAAACCAACCACAAATCCTTAAACTACAGCATTTCATTCTGCCCAGAACAATGTTGCTTTCATATTTGGAACATAGAGAGGCTGAGACATTGTTTTCTAGTTTTTGATGGTGGTTCATGTAGAAAGCAGGACTTAAATAAGACAACTTAAAAGCCTGCTCTGTGTGAAAACCCTGCTCTGGACACCCCTGCCAATGAGGTGGAATGCTGATTCTCATATTCCTTCTCTGCTGCCTCACTTGTGGACTCTTGGGGTTTTGACTCCACTAGGAGCTGGGTATTAAGCAACAGTCTGTCACAGTCTCCAGTTTCAGTGTCATTTTAGTTATTTTGAAAGAAAATATTTGGGAATTTCTCACTTCCATAGGAAAGTCTTGAAATGTCTGTATTTTTGTTCCAAAGAGGGAATAAAGTCTAAAATTTCCTACAGAGAAGAAATGCCAGGTCTTAATGTGTTCTTCTCCGAAATATCTTTGCTAGAGGCCACAGCATTGCAGCTTTAGGAGCAATAGAAGCTGGGTAAAAGAGCTGGAGGCAATCTGAAGTGTCCGTTTTCTGTGATGTCATTTTATTTATATCCAGGAAGAGCAGAGTGCTAATGCTTTGACAGCCAAAATCACAATAAGCTCTAGCTCTAATGAGTGTAGGGATAAAGGCCTGCCTGCAAATCATAAGAGGCATGAGTTTTGGATGCAGTCATCTGTGCTGTCAAACCTTACCCACATGTTGTGTTCTCTCATCGGGATTTTTCTACTCTTACTGTACTATTAAGAAATAGCATTGCTCTCAGAAATTGCAGAAAGTAATGCCTGCCACCCCCTCCCCAACATCCCATTGTCACCTTTTCCTTCCATAAATGGCTTGGAATAATTAGAGCTTTTTAACAAATCTGTTTATCAGTGAGTGACACTATAGCCCTTCAACAGCATTTATTAGCAGGGGGATGTTGATTAGCCAATCACACACAGATTCTTTCCTTTCTCAAGCTTGGAAAATGATCTTGGTGAGATTAAAATGACGTTGAATATGCTGTTGGCTAAAGAACAGCCTTTTGGCTCCATGGAAGAAGAGCTGCCTCTTTCACTGTGCTGTCAAAGCTTGTCCTCTACACTTCCAAATTAGTATGAGTCATTTCTGAGAGCATTGAATATTTGTCTGCTAGTGAGGCTGCAGGTGTTGGGTGTTATTCCCAAAGTTCTCTTCACATTCCATGCTTGCTGTTGTGTTTCCCATCACTGCCCTTCCTGCTTTGCTTTTTTGACTGAAACATGCATTCTGTTCCTTGCTAGGCCTCTGTTGCAGGGAAGCATTGATCCAGGTCTTTTCCAGTAACTTCTGACACTAGAGGTGTCTGCATGCTCTTTTTGAAAGCAACCACAAACTTGAGGGGAGAGGCCATGGTTTGCATTAGACCAGCTGAAACACTTGGAGAACAGAGACAAGTCTTCCTGCATGCAAACGTTTCCTCTGGCCTGAGGGAAAAGCGTCAGGCAGACTCAAATTAACTAGTATTGCTTGTGGCTACAATAACACCACTATTATCATATCGTAATGCTTTTTGTAAAGATGCCAGAGAAACAGAAAATAGAAAGCTCGGGAGGGGTACTTTAAATTTTTTGTGTTCTGCATGAGAAGCAATTCCCCAAATTGAAATAATTTTGTTGGCATTTTTCCTAGATTTGTACTTGCACAAAGCTGACTTGAGAGTCAATATGATTGCTTAACAGAGTCACACAAATATTTACCAGCTGGCATCTTTAAGATCTTCTTTCTCTCTTTTGCCTTGTTTCAGTCATCGGGCCATACTCCCTCAGCCCTGCAGTGCTTCATTTTCCTCCCAGCCTGAAGGATGGTTCTCAGGTGTTTATTCACATGCATAATAATGTCTTAAGTCTACAAAATATCAGGACCAAGCATGAGACTTTTCAGTTTGTAAATAAGAGCAAAATCTATTAGGTACGCAAGGAAGCAAGAATTCGTCATTTAAATAATGGATTAGAAACAGTGGGTACAAAAACTGCTTGAAACTGTATCCTGCATTAAAGGGAAAATAGACCCTGTCATTTACTCACTGGAATTCACTTTTTTTTTTTTCCCCCTCATGTAAGGAGTGAGCTTCAGCACAAGGATCATACTAACTACATCTTAAAAATATCTATCATAAATATCACCCTTTAATCTACATGAATTATCTATGTTCTCTCTGGAGATGAAGGAACAGAGACAGGCAGCTCCTGAGACCCATTCAACCCAACTCTTTTAAGAGAAAATGAGTAGTCCTGTGTGACTGGCTTGTATTGCCTGTCTTCAAGATAGCTAAAGCTAGCTAAGATGAGATGAGCCCTATTTCCCAAAATGAAACCCTAGATTTTTCTCCATCCCCTCATCCTATTAATTGATATGTTTTTCTCAGAAGTACTAAAGCAAAAAAGGGCAGATATTGAGTCAGTTGGCAGGATCCCTGCAGGATGATGCTTCTCTTCTAATCATATATATATTAAAAAAATATAAAGATCTAGTTATATTGTACAATCTATAAAGAGCTCCCTACATTTGGCAGAAATAAAACGTAAAACATTTATCCCTATATTGAAAAGGGCCCTAGAGCTGCAGCAGTCAACACTTTTAACAGCTAAAGTGGTGTTGTAGGAGATGTGCTGTAAAGCAGAGCCAGACTCCGTGGCTATGCAAGCCCATGTCTGTGGTGACTTTGATAAAGAAGGAAAAGTAGAGATTGCTGTTTCACAAGGAGGTTTGGATAACTTAATCCTGGGAATCCCAGTGGTAACTGCAATATGGTTGGAGAAATTCATAGTTGTATTAAAGCCTAGAGAGCATTCTGCATGCTGAAGGAACTAGTGGGACACAAGGAGGCTTGTATTTTGCAGAATCAATCCCTTACTTACTATTCGACTTCATAAAGAAAATGTTATGAGATAAAATTAATTTTCAAGACCAGTGAAATACGACCAGAACAGTCCACTTTGAGTGGGGTCTTTAAGTTCCCAAGAGTACTTACCACGGTGTGGCCTGACCACAAAGTGAGCTGAGGAGCAGTGGCTCCTCAAACTGTGCAGCGATCCCCTATGTAGAGCTCCTGTGAGATCCCTCTGAAGTGGATCTCACTGCCCCCTATCCATGGGACTCTGCAAAAATGTTTTGAGTCAATACACAGTAACAACCTTTATTGGAGAGAGATACAGTTTTGCAGATTCCATCTGAAGACTCTTTCCTTCAGCCTTTATCAGAACAGGAGACTGACTCATTTCAGTACTTAAGTGGAGCCTACTGTGCATCTCACAGGCACCTAACCACTTTCCAGGAGCCTCAAAACCCACAAAAGTGATTTCTGGGTAAACCTTACTCTAGATGTTTTGAGGCAAATGGGTTTTTCCAAAAAAAAAAAAAAAAAAAAAAAAAAAAAAAAAAAAAAAAGTTATTCCACTCTACCTTTACATTTCTCTTTTCCTTAGAAAAGTCTGTAACTTCAATAATTCAAGTGGGGCTTTTAAGAATAAATTTAGCTAAAGCCACTTCTACAAATAGGAATTAGACTGTGGCCTTTTCTTCAGATGTTGCCAGGAAGCCACTTCTTACAGTCATCTTCATGCAGGCAAACCCAGAACTGTCACACAGACTTGTTCTGCAGCTGCATGGAGTGCATGGACCATTTATGAGTTTTGGGCCAAATCTCATACTCAGTGGTTACTTCATGTCCCTCTATTTTCTCTAATGAATTTGATGTGAAAAGAAATGGAATTGATAGAAGCTCAACCTGTGCTTTCAAGCCAAGACTGCCAGCAATGAACCCAAAGCACATTGATTTAATGTATACTGGTAAAGCAAATGTCTTGGTACCAAAAATAAGTAGTGTGCTTAAATGAGCAAAACTAACAGGCTCAGGTGTGCATGGTTCATTGCAAACAATTGCACCTTGCACTGGCAAAGCATGACTTGCAGGAATCAGAAATCCAAATTCTGGTAAACAGGCACAACAATTTTGTTATACTCAGTAATTATACAGCAACAGAAAAGGAAAAAAAATTCTATCCCCTGAGAGGTTCAGCACTAGTCCTGCTAAATTTCAAGCATTCTGATCCCACAAAATAGACAAATAAACTTAGTTGCACATCTGCGAGTAGTCATGTGGAATTTATTAGCTCCGTTACATTTCCTTCAAATGGATATTGAAACCTAAACTTGCAACTTCTTTACTGGCTGACACATTGCACCTGCTTACGGGCCAGTCTGCAGAGGTGCTTAAGGTCTTCCAGAAGGCTAATCACCCCGTACAGGTCATGAATATGCTTCTGTGTCCTCACTTAAATGCCTGGATTGGGATGGAAATAAAGCTGACTATAGCCTTTTCAGGAGGATATCAAAAGCCAACTACATGTAGTCAAGAGGCAAATCTCATGGTGTCCAAAGCAGGTGTGGAAAGCACAGTGACAGATCACCAGTGTATGTGACATGCCCCTGAAGCTTCTCATCCAGGAACACGATCTGTTTCTGAAGAGGGGAATGGTACTGGACAGCAAGGCTGCAAAACCACATGGCTAAAAGAAGCAGTTAAGCTGCAGTGTTGACTGAAAGGCATTTGGGAAAGAATGAGATGGGGATGCCTGAGTGCTAAGTGTGAAGTTTTACAATTGCAAGAGAAAGGAAAATAGACTCTGTAAATCTCTCCACTATGATGGAAACACATGTAAGAGGAGGTCAATTTTCTGGAAGATGGTCATTTGAAACTCATTCTTGATCTGCATCTTCTCATTTGAACTTTACTTCCCCCTTGCTTCCTGAAGTGAATGAAGCTAGTTTCCAAAATAGAAGATGGGGAAAAAAGCTCTGAAAATCTCATGTCACTTTGTTCTTTTCACTGGTAGATTTATTGTTATAAAATCAGTCCAGGAACAGAGAAAAAAATCAAATGGGGAAGAGACCCTTGGAAATACTCCGATTAAACTATTGCTCATAAAAGGCTAACAAAAATTTTCAGAATTTCTAACTTCAAAATCTTTGCTGGCAGTACTATAAACTGTGTTCTTTGCTTTTGGTCACTGTGGTTAGTGCAGAAACTGAAGAAAAAGATTTTTTAAAAAGTTCTTTGATTTTCCTGTATTTTTGTGGTCTTAGGTCTGACTGGCTTCCACTGTAAATTGAGACCTCTCTAAAGTGTGTTTTGTTAATGGGCCATGAAAAAGAAAATCCAGATTTAGCACTCCCTACTCTGCCCATGTCTTTTGTTCCCATTTTAGAGGACTGCCATTTCAGAGGGAGCTGAGAGAAGGGTCATTCCCACAACCTGTGCTGATGGGGGAGGATCCTTTGCTTGGTCCCTCAGTACCTTTCATGCTGAAAGATAAAATGTAAACCTTTTTTACATCTTTTGCTGTACTCCATGAGAGAGTACAAAGGACCCGTACATTTAGGTTTCAAATAACTGTGTTTGCTAATACGCAGGGCCCAGCTGCATACATGCCTCTGCTGTTTGGGGAAAGTTGGAATACATCCACTTCTGCTGAATTTCAAATTGGCACTTCGTGTATCACTCAGAAAAGCAATAAGAGGAACATAAAGAAATGAGATATATGTTCCAGATCAGAATTTCCCCATAATTAGGAATATTTTAAGTCCTCTATTTCTATATCAGTAATATGAAATGGAAAAACTCATCATAAGCAAAAGGCAAGAGATTTTCAATCTGCATGTGAGACATCATTTATCATTAGGAGCTATGAGAGCACGACCATTAATTTTTTCTCAAGTCTTTCATATCTTGTGATTTCTAACTCACTTTTGTATTACATTTTTGAATAATAGTGTTCAATTCACTACTTAGGGATTGTTCTCAAACTCTTTAATATAATCCACATCCATACAATATTGAAGGATCTGACTTAAATTAAATCTACAGAAGAAGGGATATTCAAAGTTCTCTATTTTTTGAGTGTATCATTCATCTTCATCTGTCACGTCAATGTTGCTCTGCACTGTGAGACTTTGTACTTGTCCTGTCCATTCTAAATTACTTTCATATCCTTGAAAAGCCAGAAAAAAAGATCAGAAGCAGTGAGCATTTTGTCATCAACTTCGTGGAACCCAGAACTCAGCATTTAAAAAGAGTAGTTCTACTACTTATATGGAAGTCTCTGCTCAGTCACCACAGAAAATTAAGTATCACATGTGAGAGGTTACAGAAATTATGCTTTCATTAGTTACACAAACGTTGATCAAAATTATTTTGATTTAATGGATGACTTAACTCCATGGATTTAAATGGAGGTGCAGCAAGGTCGACCAGCTGCCAGACAAGAACCAGGTTCATTAAGTCTTAAGAGAGTCACTTCTACCAATTTTCCACATGTTGCATTCTCCCATATCATTGCAGGGTGAATGAAAAAATATGAGCAGCAGTAAACAGTAGAAGAGAATATGATAGAGGGAAGGCTAAAGGTAACCTTCCTGTGAGTTGTTTTCCTGCCGTGCATTGCTTTACTATTGGTTTGCCAGCCCACAGAATGTCAAGCTGCTGCAAGGCTGTTTCAGCACATCTCAATTGTCCAACCGGTGTTTGCCTGATGCACTGTATATGTGCAACTTGGCTCCCACGTACCATCTGAGAAGGCACCACTGCATATGAACCTGAGATGATGTTCATAGAGACTTTCAGTGGCCTGGCACCTTTGGAAACACAGTAAATCATCTGATATCTATGCACCACTTGTGTAGGAATTTGCTTCTGAGAACACTTTTAGTACTAGAGTTTCAGTTTTAAAATTTATCCCTGATCAGAAGTAGGTTGTACAGTGTCTGCTACTTAGAGCACTTGTGCACTGTAGATGCTCCAGAGAACATTTGCATGTTTTTGGTGTAGTTAGGAAACATATTGGCAGAACAAAATACAATCCAGTATAACTCAGCAGTAGCAACCTGGTTAATTTTTAGAGCTGAAATACTTATTACATTTCTAAAAGTGAAAAGGCTTGACTCACTCCACTATGCCTTCTCTCATGAAGAAATGCTATCATGCATAGATGATGATGTCTCTTAAGAGCTCTTTCAAATTAATTTATTACTATTTATTATAGGGACTGTAATTATTAGAGCATTTTATTGAGCATTTTTGACTTCTTAAAATAAGAAGATAGAATTTTCTTCTTGTTTGTGCTGCTGTAGCTCCATTGTTTTTAGTGTTTCAGGAGCCAGTGCAATTTAGAAGATAATTGGACTTTTTTTTAATATAAGTTCAAAATGAAGTTAATATAAAATTTCATTTCCATTTCCCTTATTCCCAAATAAGCTGCAATATGAAAATACATTCAGAGCAGTACCATTTGGTCATGGCATATCTTAGTAATTCAAAAGCTTAGATTTTAAGCAAGAAATAGTAACTGGAGGTGACTTATTTTACTATTCCCCAGTATATCACTGTTCTGCACTGGACACATGTGGGTTTTTAACATTCTAGTCTGGACACCTGCAGCTATTTTCTCTGTTAAAAACTTTCAAGACTCCAAACTGTCAGCAAGCAGAAATGTCTGGCTGAAGAGCTGTGTCCTTGCTGCCCAGCTGGGAAAAGCACTGCTTGACTTTACCATCTGCCTCCCTCCAGCACTTCTAGGAACACCGTGCAGTGGGGTGAAGCGCTCTTCTGGGAAGAGTTAGCACAAAATACAAGGAACCTGAAAAGAATGAACTCACTGTGTGGTTGGGGGGAATGTGTGTGCATGAAATTCAAACCAAATGTCTTACAGAATTAAGACTGGTTTGCAGAGAGACCTCCTGTGTTAAGATTGTAAGCTGAGCATGTTCTGCCAACAGAAAGAGATGAAAAATGAATGTCATGGACCCTGCAAGTTTGCAGTCACCTGGGAACTTGGGCGCATGTGAAGCTTCTGACACATAAGCAGCCACATTGAAGTCAGTGCCCACAATTAAACTTCTTCCTGAACTGGGACCTGGTCATGAATTATTAGGTTAGTTCTAATTCTTGCCACACAGGACTGCTTTTAATTCTAAATTCGTTCATTAATGTTTATAAGGTGCACTGAGATCTTCCAATGTGCATGGCCCTATTGAAATGTTAAGCGTTGTTACAACTCATGCTTGCAAGAGCAGCTGAAGATGAATTTACTTTACGCGGCAGACGGTAATGGCTCACTTGGAACAGTTACACATTCTATTGGGTAAATAGCAGGACTGTTATGAATTGTAGCAGTGTTATGTTTACATAATAGACAGTAAGCACTCCAGAGGTACCATAACCGTCAGCTTAATAATAGGCATTTGGAAAATTATGTAAATACATCTGTACATGAGGAAGCAAAATGGCTGTAGGAGATAGAAAGCTGACAGTAACTAGTAAATACTGCATGGTTTCAACGTTTTCAGCATTTTAATCTTTTTATGCAAACATGTCCATCTGGTAACCTAACATGAGGGCAGAGCAGAAAAGGGGTTGAGTTCCACAGGCTGCCACTAATGTATACACCAGTGCTATTAGATGCACTATAAATGGACTAAACAGTGGGCTGCTGAGTTTGCAAGTCAGGCAGTGCTGCTAAAAGCTTTCAGGCATATTTGTTACCCAGGACAACTCCCTGCACCTTCTCAACCCCCTTTTGGCTGTGTACCTTCACATAAGCTTCCCCCCACACTTTGAAAAATGCAGCCACTTCACTTCTGCCAAGCACGTTGCCTGTCCTCCAACTGCTCTGTGCATCGGGAGAAAAAGTCCTCCCAGCTTTGTTCTCTGTCTCTATAGCAGTTACCTGATTGCTTCTTCCTTGTCTTGCCTTAATCTCTAATATTCTGGGTAGTAAAGTTCTGGTAAGGAATGCTGCTTTTATGAGATAGTATGAAACCATGTCTGTCATACACCACAACCGCTCTGTTAATGGTTGTACTCACTATGTGTGAGGGGAAATAACACCATAGTATCAACTGTAAGAATGAAACCCTGTTCTTGACTGGAGCTGTTCTGTGGGTGTTTGAGAAACTCTTTTTCAACAAAAGCACTGGAAAAGCATATTTTGATAAAAATCATTCATTTTGGAAAAGGAAAGGAGGGATCATATGAAAAAGGCATAAATTTAATTTTAAAAAATTTAGTAGGAAAACTACTATACAACTTTTTTTTCCCCCAAAATATCCTGTCCAAAATGGTCATACGCATCTGTGTTATTCCATAGCCCTGATGATACACCTACCATGATGTATTTTATAACAGATATTTCCCCCTAATTCTTCTACCATTTTAAGAAAAATCACTCTGTGTCACTCTCTTTGGTTTCCCTGTCTGTTAAAAAAATAATTCTCCAATAAATTTTTAAGTATTAAGGATAAGCTAAGAACACTTTAAAACTCTTTTTTGGTATTAAAACTATTTTAGCACCCTAAAATAACAAGCCTAGAGGTAGGAAAATTTATAAGCAGGGCGTTCTGTTAATCCTGTGCCTCAATGGCTGTATGACAATCCAGGAGAGCTGTAGTCTTACTAAGAATTATACTGGTCTTTCCATATTTATCTGGCCTCTGTTTCTTTGTAAGTCTGTGCAATTTGGACCCCCATGACAGGTTTCCAGTGGGGCAAGACACATGAAGTCCAGAAATCAAGCTGCCTTTTCAAATCTAAGTAGCACTCTGCAGGGACACAGCCCGGCAGTGTGGCTGCTGAGCCACACGGGTCTCTTGGTGTGTGCCAACCATTCAGCCAAGCTCATGCTGTGGGGGCACAGCAGAAAACCCTGTCACCTGTGGAGGGGTGCTCTGGTCCTCCTTGCCCTGACTGACACAGAGAATGTGACTCCTCTCAGTGGGTCGTCTGGGGTGACACTTGAGGAGGAAGAAGTCTGCTGGAGCTGGAGTAAGGCACTTTGGAGGTGTAGCCCATGGACAAACTGGGATCAGCATGTCAATTTTTATTTTTTTAGCAGTAAAAAATGGAAACATTTTCTTAGGGAGATTGGACTGGGGAAGTGCTTCACTGCCCCAGAGCTCTTATACATCCAGTTTATTCCTTAGGCATCTCCCTTAATCAGAAGATGAACCTGGACTGCAATTTTAATACACGCTTTCAGCTCAGTCCCAGGGTATGCTCCTTACTCCCTCCTCTCTGCAGTGAAGCTCTCAAGACTCTTCCACAGCATCTATAGCAGGAAGCCAGAAAAACTCTGGAAAAAAATGGCTGGGCGTGAGCCCAGCGTCAATGCTGAGCAAGTGGAGCAGCTTTGAAGATGATATGGCTTTCCATGTGCCTAATAAGGATTATTCAGATTTAGACTAAAACTTACTGTAGGGATTTGATTTGTTTTTTAACTTATTGTCCTTCAGTAGTGTCTAGGAGCTAAAAAAAATTCTACTACTACCTAATTCAGTTGACTGTTTTAAAATCTGAGATAATACTTTGATCCAGATTTATCCATGATTTTAAAAATATTTTACTTCCTTGAGAATTCTGTTACGAATTTACAAGTAATATCTCAGCATTAGAGTAGGTGGCAGATCTAGAGGTTTACAGTCAATCAGATGAAGCCCAGGGGATGTGGGGAGTCTGAATTTCATTCTTATCTGTGTGTACAGAAAGTGGGTTAAGATGAGGACATGCTCATAAGATTGATTTTCTCTTCCTGTAAATACAATGGAGGGATGAGTCTTTACAACTACAGAGAAACACACCCTGCCATAACAGGATCCCCACCCAGTCTCTGCTCAGTCCTTCTGATAAAAACCCCATGCTGTGGGCAATACAGATCAGTTTTAGATGAAGCAAACTGGAAAGGTTTAGGGGGTGTGGGGGTGTGTGTGTCATCTGGCTTACAGTGCTGTCCATTCTAGTTTTCTAGGAAAATGCCTAGGACTCACATCTCATCTTACCCCAGCAATTGCTAAAAACTCTGTGTCTCATCAATACTCAGTCCAGCTGTGGGACTGGGACAGTTTTGCTTTTCAGTTGCAATGGTCCTATCTCTTCTCAGAAACATGATTTTAACTGAAATGCAATATTTACGGTATATCCTTTTCTCATGTATTTTCCAGCATCATCTGTCATTTAACAAAGAGATTTACAGGAAATACTAGGGGAAAAGACAAAAGTACAAGAATTTCCATCAGCAAGACACTCACTGGGAAAGTGAGAGACACACAGGCCAGAAAGGAAAAGAGATATTACCAAGCAAACCTAGATGACAGGGGCTGACATTATTCTTTCTAAAGTCAAAATGTCATGGCAGTAGAAAGGAATGATATGTATATGTAGCATGATATTTTAACTGAGCTGATTTATGGTAGACTCACAAGAGTTGCACAGAAACAACCCCAGTGACAGATAAATTTTAATCAAGATGTAGGTCTTTCTCTTTCTTTCCTTATCCTTAAGACATACCATTAACCAAAAGAGTGACTTTCACTCTCCTTTTCTTATTCAAGCAGTAAGAGAAGCTGGATAGGAGAAAAAAAATCTAATCTGTAGAATAGGCTAAGTTCTTAAAATTTAGATTTTGGACAACATGTTTGGGAGTGCAAATTGGGGGACAAACTGCTGGAGTTTTTTCTTGCAAGTCCTTTAAGGTCCAATCCAGCAGCTCCAATTAGGCAGTTCTGAACAACAGTTCCTCATAACCAGAGAGTCTCAGTATCCAGTGAGGAGTGGGATTGGCTCATGCACATTGTTTAAACACTTCATCTGAGTAACAAAAAAAAAATATTTCCCTTTGCTCTTTTCCTAATATCCTTTTTGTGATGATGACCTGATTGTAGCCCAAATTTTGCTTGTAGCATTTTTACTTGGGAGTTTCAAACCGCCTAGGCCAGTCTGATACTTCTTGCTACTGCAGTGCAGGCTTAACTGGGAATCATAACTATTTTTATTAGCTTCAAAAATCTGGTCTTTTATTTTTCCATCTGTTATTAATTTCTTTTAAGGGATTTCATTTTTTGAGGTGTGAAAAAGGCAAACAGATTTTATTGGCTTTTTTCTCCTGCAAAACCTGATTAAAAAACATCATTCTGCACAGCATATACTCAGTCTTTGACACTGTGGGTGTGGAACTCGTCTGAATCATGATGTGACAGGAAGTAGATTTAGTACATAATTCACATTTCAGTATGGAATATATTTTTCTTTCCAAACTGTAGCTGCTTCTTATAATTTTGGTGACAGCATTTGTCATCCAAAGAAGTGTGTGCATTGCATGCATGCAGGTATGTATATAATTCTAATGTGTTAGGGAGCGTGGTGCTTTATATTGTCTAAAGGTACTGATGCCTGCATTGTAAAAACCAAAAAAGAAGTTAAGATACTTAGTTAGGCAGCTGAATAACTAAGTGTTTTCTTGCCTGCCAATCTGTACAGGGGCAGCAGGGCTGGTGTGCTGTGAGACTGGGTAGGACCCTGTGGGGGTGGTGCTTAGTTCCTGAGGTATCTCCATCTCTCATTCCCTTTACTTATTTCTCTGTTGAGTACATCAGTTTCAAGTTTGGATATTTTGTCGTCTTCCTTTCAATTTTTAGAGGCACTTAAATAAGTGCCTTGTGAAGAAGCTCTTTGGCCTGGCTGCAGGAATTGTTCCTTAGAGGAAGACAGCCAGTAAAATACTCTAGAAACAAAAGAAGAAAATGAGAAAAGCAGCCCTGATGGGAATGATTTACAGGAAATCTCAGTGAGATTAGCAAAAGGAATAAAAGCCAAGTCCACAAAAGGAGAAATGAGATACTGATCTCTCTGCAAGAGACACTGTCCCAGAATTTAGGTCAGTTCAACTGAGCAGCAATAAACAAATAAACAAAAGCCAACAGAGCTTACAATATTTGAGATCATAAAAAATTTAAAACCATTCTGAAAATCATACCAATGCTTAGCCAACAGGAGGAACAGGAAAACTTTTGAGTAAGCTACAGCACACCCCGTAAGAAAATTGCCTCTCACACCCCCGAAGATCCTACATGAATATACATTATGAGATTTCCTTAGCACTAGCTGACCATATCTTGGTATTTTGCATAGCACTTTACATGCTGGGTCTTGTTTTTGTTGGATTATTTCTAGTAGCCAATGCCTGTATATGCTTCCCATCCTCATCCCTCCCTGAGAACCTTGTCCTCCACATCCACACACTCAGGTCTGCTCTTGCAAGGTGGTTTGGAATCTTCCACTGGTATTTTTATAATTTTTAAATTTTCTTTCTGGTCAAACTAAAATTTCTTAGGATAATGTGTCATTTATGACGAAATTTTAACTGGAAAATATTTTTCAGTTCCAGGAATTTGTGGTCCAGGTGTGAGAATGGCATTGTTTCAGGCTAGGTTTCAGGATCTCCCATTTGAAAGAGATCACTGGTTTTCCACATTTAAGTCATGGCATCAGTTTTGGTGTCCTGATCTGTTAAAAGAATCTGACAATGTCACAGGAATAACACGGAGCATACTTCAGGCCTCTTTGTGTGAACTGTGAACGTGAATGAATTATATATTAACAAAATGCAGTTGTCATCTAAAGCAGTATTTGGTGCAGCACCATGGTGGATATTTCTGAGCTACTCTATTGCTTTTGCCAGTCTTGGTGATGAACTGACCAAGCCCCCATGCCCTGTCTCCCTGTGCTGCTGGTAGGAAGGAGGGAGGAGCTGGGGGGAAAAGGTGTTTTAAGGGCTTATTTTACTTCTCATTACCCTCCTCTGACTCTGTTAGTAATAAATTCACTTTGTAACTTTAAGTTAAGCCTGTTTTGCCCCTGAAGTGTTTTCTCCCGGTCCTTATCTCAACTCATGAAGCCTCTGTCAAATTCTTTTTTCCCTCTCTCCTCTGCCCAGCTGTGGCAGGGGAGGGTGAGTGAGCAACTCTTGTGGGTGCCTGGCACTGGGCCAGTGTCAAACCACGACAGATACCTTATTCTGTTCCAGATCTGGGCCCCCTGCACTTCACTCTCTTATGCAGCAAACATATGACAAGTTCAGGCTTTGTAGATTTTGCCAAGGTCCACGTTTATTATGATCCAGCTCAGATTTCTGTCTATACTGTCACTGCCCACTGATTACTGCTGCAGCCAGCTCGTTAAGAGTTCTAGCAGTCGCCCAGCCCCTATTCATAATCATGTAGGCAAATGCTCCTTAGCTCAGTAAAAATAAAGCAGATCCCAAATTTACAATCAGCACATCCATTTTATGTTTTAAGAACAGATTGTTCAGCGCAGCAAAGTGCTATTCATCGTAGAGGCATTTCCCACACTACAAGCCAGGATCTTTTAATTAGACTCCAGAGACTGTTGCTCCCTGGCCTTCTTTTCTAGCTCAAGGGTATGGTGGAAAGTTCAGCCTGAGAAACCTGTGTGGTACCTCACATTCACTGGCAGATCTGAAAGCCTCACCTTCAGGGCCAAAACCTGCGCTGTCTTTGAGTCAGTTCTTACTTCTCGGTTGTCTGCATGCTTGATTTAGCTCAAAGAGAGTTATCACATAAGGCATAAGGGGTCTCAAAATCCAGCTTTTTCTGATTGAGTTGGAAAGGACTTTAGAGAACATCTGGTTCCATGGGTAGGGAAAGCTCTTCCATGTAGTGGGGGAGAAAAAAAAGAAATACATAAAGGTTAATTAAAAATTATTTGTTGCATGAAGCAGTTATATAATGTCCACCTAAAGTATAACATGGATAAGGAATCAAAACATGGATTTCTTTTATATTCAGGATGCAACTCTTCACCATGCTATCCAGTAGCTGGAATTGCTGTGAATCCATGTTGGAAGTGGGAGATTAATTGAAATGTTGAGATTATTTTAAAACAAAGGGAAAGGATAAAAATCAATGAAATACAATGGTTTGGAAAGACTTTTCCTGAAAGAAAGATATACCTTTTAGGGGATTCAAGATCCAGTGGGACAACTGTTGATTCCACTGGTCTGATAAATGACCTTTTTTTGCTGCTTCAGAGTCAAAGAGAGAGCCACTTTCCAGAGTGAATGGAGCTGGGTGAATCATACGGTCTATGGCAAGCTCTGGAGTGCTTAGCAAATGAAGTCATCCAGACAGGATTAAACACAGTTATGTCTCTGCAGCAGAGCCTTGTTTATGGAAAACGAGTTTGGGCGATTGGCTTAGCCTAAGCACGTACTGTTCTTTTTTACCTAGGCACATAAGACTTTTCTTCTGTCCCAGGCAGAAAATGTTCCTGAGTTTAGTTCATGGAGATGGAGCTTGGAGGAAGGACGCTGGCCTATCTGTTCCTCTGATTTCACATAGGCTTGTCAAGCTCCTCAGTATAGACAGCAGCCTGTGCTGCTTTTTTTTTTCCTAATGAAATCCTACACTTTTTGAGGTCCCTGTGTCTTTTCCAAATGAAGCCGCCAAGAAATACATGAAGTATATATCAGCTCCAATTAGAAAATGGTGGTTAAAATTATGTTGGTATTTTAAAGCATAAGTATTCCTATTCATATGCATCTAAAATGCAAAAATGCACCAGCTGTGAGGTTTTTCCTTTACTTCAGCTTATGAAAAACTCCAGGGGATCAGGAAATTTAGAACACAAGAATAGTTTATTTTTATACCTACTTCCCTTGTCATTTCCTTTTCCCATTCCAGTCCCTCTGAGAGGAACCAATTAACTTGAGACATTTTCCACATTCATTAATATCTTCATTAAAAAAAAAGGGCAGAATTGTTTCAAGACCGGTATTTTGTGCCCAGTAAACTGTGATGACATTGCCTGTCAGAGTGTAGGGAATAGCAAAACCGTTAAAGATATAAAATCCATGATTTAACAAAGCTGTTACATTTTGCATCTGCACCTGTATCAAAATGGAACAGACACCACTACAAAAGAGCAGGTTAATAAATAAAATTCACTTTAAGAAAGCAGATTAGTGGCCATAAATTAAAGGTGATTGTCAGTGCTGGAAAATGACCTGATTAGCACTTTTCAGTAGAAGAACAAGATGCTGTGACTCCAGCAAAAAGCTTTAACACTCAGGCATATATAGAGTCACCAAAATGTCACCTGGGCTACATGCCACAATCAAAGAGATGGGGCTGCCCCATTTGGATGCCATCTGGGGAGTCCTGGACCCACAGAGCCCCTGCTGCTAGTACTGGTGCATGTTTACTCTTCTCCTTGCCCCTCCTCTCTTTTCTCCTGCCATTTAGCTGTGCCACAGCCACCCTGCCACCATCACAACCAGTAGCAGAGGCAGGTGATAGGGAGAAGCGTGGTACATGGAGCAGTGTGTGGTCTTCTCACCTGATTTGGCTGGTTGGGGATACTGCTCTTGTCCCAGAAGGCTTCTTACATGTCTGCTTTGATGTTCCCTTGCTCCTTGGCCTCAACAGAAAACAGCATAGGAGAGAGTTACCTTTGCTGTGTACATACTGTTCCCTGCTGTTTATCCCTGTGTTTCTATGGCCATACCATTCCTTTTTGCATACTACCACGTCATTGCATACCATTTTTTTATTATTGCTGTTTCTAGGGAATACACTAGCTGGTTCTTTTCCACTGCTCTTTTTCTTTTTTACTACTGAGGGAGCTGGAATTGGCTCAAGCTGTCCAGCCAAAATTGCATATAATATTCAGAAGTCGTCAGATTACATAAGACCAAGGTAGATGGTTCTTACAACCACTTTACTTCTTTGGTATGGAGATATGAAGTCCAATGCAGATTTTTCCCATCCTTCAAAGATCTGTCAAATGTCATAGGGTCAACATTAGGCACTGAACAATAGTATACCTTGGAGCAGCTCCAACAGATTGTCATTTTAGGATTAGGAATACCTGTGTATCAGCAACACTTCATGCTACTCTCCGTACTCTTTTCTTTCTGCCAGGCTGAGCAAGTTGTCGTGAAGTTATCAGTTCTCACTAGCAACCCTTCTCTGACCCATTTGCCACAAAGAACTCTACAGTCTCTTGCAGTGACAGTTGCCCAGCACAGACACATCTGACACTATTTTTTGGTGAAGTTGAAGAGCAACTTGCTCTGTAATTCCTAGCTGAATCTTTATTCCTATTATTAGGGTTTAAATGTTGCCAAGCACAGCCAGAATTTAAGACCTAGGTTTTGTGGCTGAAGTCAAACACAATCAATTCTGAAAGCAACTAGGCTCTAGTTGCTGCTTGAATGGAATGACTGGGTCTTCGTAGCTCCATCTCAGCTATTAAAATCAGAGAGAGAAATAAAAAGGAAGGAAAATTAGAGCATTTCTGATGAAGAAAAACTGTCAACCTCAAAATAAAATGTAGGAACTTTTCATAATTCTTAATCTGATCTCCCCAAACCTGTGGTAAGGTTAGGGAGGCTTATTGATTAGAAGCCCTTAGTTCCCAAGCTCCTGTGTCTTCAAGACTCCACTCCAAAAAGTCAGTATACTGCTACGTGAAGGATTAAAGTTTTCCTGACTAAATTATCAAGAAGGTTACAGCTGCATTCAGCAACTGCTTGCAAGTTATTGTTTCTTTGGGGGGAAAAACACCCTCAGTTTTAGGGAAGGGGCTTGCACATGAATGGTGGTCTGTAGGTTCAGACATAGAAAAGAGATTTCTAAATGAAAAATTTAATATGGGAAATATAATAACTGAGTTCTTGATAAACACAATACGACATCACCAACAGCCCTGAATACAACCTCCACCTCTCACTCATATTTGCTGCCATAATTTAGTATCTGTTATCGTGTTGCTTTAGAGGCTTCATTAATCAGAGAAGATAAACCTGAGCCAAGTATCTCAAGCATCTTTCAGAGTCTGTAAGCACACCACCTTATAATAGAAAGCATTTCAGTGTTAGAATGCTGAAAAATTCTCATGTTGAAGAATGCTATGTATAGGACAGTTCAACTCAGAAATTATGTTTAGCTTTTTAAAATAACATTTTTCTGATTTTAATCAGCTTAATTTTTCAATCTCCTGTACTTAAAAATACAGGAAACAAGAATTAGACAATGGATAAAAGAGTTCATAATAACTAAAATGAAATTTCCTCCCATTAAGTCAGAGATCTGAACCTCGCAGGAATATCAAAGTGTTGCATATATTTTCTGTGCACTAAACTAAATATTTTTAAATACCATAAAGGCTTTTAAAAATAAATACCTTAGAGCACTAGTCCTCCTGAAAATATTTTTAACAGACACAATTTTGGTTTTGGTTTCTATATCATTAAAAAGAAAAGAAATTCTGATGTAGTGGAAACCAGAAAACAAAGCAAATGCTATAGCATTCGTGTAGAAAAGTAAATAAACAAACAAAAACCACTGTAGGCAAGGATATACTGAGCTATCAGATTGTAATGGCAGTGAAGGGAATCACAGACACCACACTAGAAAAGGGAAATTAGATATAAAGCCAGGTCAATCCCATTACAGAGAATAAAAAAGATAACCATAGCATGCACATGTATTCTGTTGGCTTTACTTGTCCCTGACATACTTCTATGATTTCAGTGGCTGATTAAGGATATGGGAGGTTTTTACATTTTCATGTGTCTGCTACTGGCTTGAGGACATAAACTCTCTCCTTGACAGCATACTGCACGTGAAAGATGGAAGCTTGCAAAAACAAATGCTAGGTGTCCTCAAGCCAAGCTTAGAGCTCTACATTTCAGTGTTTTCCATGGAGCTGGGTGTACAGTATTCAGCCTGCTCTAGTCATTAGGGATACCTATGCCTTTTCCACAGGTAAGATGGGGTGATAGAGCCAGAGGACTTTACATGACAAAAAATGTCTAATATTTGTGAATGTTTTTTAAACTGTTGAATAACAGCTGAGACTGTTCTGATGGCACAGATGCCTTTGCAGTGGAAAGGTCAGCAAAAAATTTCACCCACTGATTAGTGACAGAGTAGGTGCAGCTAAATTTTGTGAGCCTTTTGTCTCATGAATTATGACTTCAGTGATATCATCATTGATCCAGATCCTACTCTAATCAACACGAATATTTCCATTGACATTCAAGAGAAGCTGGATATAAATAGACCTACAAAGTCAGTAGTCTTTGGGAAATACTTCTTTGGCTTTAGATGGAGAAAAATGCAGCCCAATAAGGCTGTAAATATTTCAGGATGGAGTTATATACTTGTGCTGGCACAGCAGACAGTTTCTTTTTATCTGGTCATAAAGAGCACTTCAGGCAGCTTCTTGATTTTAGCTGGTTAGAACAGTTTTAAAGTTTACAAAATACTGCATTACAAGTGGCAGATGGATTCCTCACTGCTCTGGGTCAACAGTGGGGAAGTTTTGAGAGAGCTTGAAAGAACTCGCTGTTTGCCACATTGATGGACATTCATTGATTTGCTACATGTTCTTGGGGTTAATTGCAGCTTTAGATTTAAGCATTTTGGCACATTCATGGATCAGCAAAGACTCTGATGCAGCCTTTCTTGGAGTTATTGCAGGACTAAACTTGCATTGTGTGGGTGATTGAGTCAGAGAGGCTGAGCCTCTTCCTTGCGCCTAAGATGACCCTTTAGAGAGCCATTTTCCATGTTTGCTGAAGTTCCCTGAAGAGATTAAATTTATGGACTAAGGCTATTACTAGAACTAGCCAAAGGGGGGTGGAAGAACCTCACGACCTTCACACACAGAAAATTGCTATGGGATTCAAGTTCTCCAGCAGACGAACGTGTTAGGAGTGGGCCAAGAACAAAGACACCAACAGATCTTTGAAATCCTCAAAGGGACCAGAAGGAATTTAACTAAAAGGACACTGAGCTACCTACATCTGAAAATAAACACACTGTATGGGGAAATAGAAATATGTGCATGGTGGGAATGGAAGGAAATTCAGTGTCCCCTTCAGAAGATCTGGCAATATGTCTTTGCACTGACTAATGCTAATGAAGCAGACTGTATTTTCATCACTATCAGATTAACTCTGGCCATCTCCGTGTGTTTGTGTGCATGCTAAGTCCAAAAAGGACATTTTTTCTATCTGTCTGCACCTTTTCTTCCCTTCACTGGACAAATCTGTCAAGAGGTTACTTTCTTTACCACTGCTTCTGCGTGACCTCTCCTGAGAACAAACACTGTACGTGAAAGCTTTGCCCTGCAAATCTTCATAGCTCTACTAAAAATATTGTACACACACTTAAAAATACATCTTATCAGAAAACAATTATGTGCAACCCCTTTTAGAGTAAATTACTGTAGGAAAAACATATCCTTCCTCTCCTCACACAACATCAACACATACCATTATTACGTATCTGTTCCTGTCAGGAGTCCAATCATGTATACTGTTACATATTGAAATGTCTGCACATTAGACAGTTATATACTTTGAGCAGACTCAGAAACTGCAAGCACATTTTAAGCACATTCTGTGCTTCATCCTTATGGGCCCAGTTCCTGTTATCCATCAAGCCTGTTTTAAAATAGGACGCGTTTTTGGTACTGCAAAGTCAACAGTGCTGGAAAGTTGGCAGGTAGGCTTGTTTAAACAACATTCCCAAGTAGTCTCCTGGCAGGTGTTTCCAGAGTACTTTGAGCACAATTCTTTGGATGGGCTATCTGCCAAAGTACATAGCAACAGGGAAAGAAGTGTTTTCCTTTTACCGCAGTTGGGACAGTGCAGTGTTTTAGATGCTGCGCTGTGCATCCATTTCGGGAGCTTATTTTGGCACCGAGTCAGAACCTATACAATGGCAAAATACACAGCATCTTCCTGCCTGTTTAATGCAAGTGAGTTCCAGAATACCGACTGGTAGGTTATCTTCCTGGCAATGGGCCAGCCTCTGACATGCCCTTGCACCAATCTAGTCTGTCAGCTATATAGAAACCTTTCACCTTGGAACTCCTTTCCATAGACTGTCATGCTGCAAGGGTTTGTGCAAATTCAGAGCAAATTTTCATTTCATAGCTGGCCAAAAGTACAAAATGGGAAGGGCGGATGGGGCAGGAGAGGGATCAGAGCAGCCTTGTCTACCTGGCACTGATTTCTCTTCCAGTCAAACCTAGCTTTGCTTAATTGAAACCTGTCCTTTGGATTTGAAAACACACAACTGGTTTTATAATCCTTCTGGCAGTCTGTCCGTTCCTCAGTATGTGTCCTGGACCTAAAATTACCCTCTATAATATCCCTGCACAACTAGTCTCTCAGATATGTATACTCTTACCTACATACGAATGCTCTCTGACCTAAAATAGAAACAGGTATGTGGAACAGTAAACAGACATCAAAGGCTAAAGGAAACATTAACTGAGGGATATGCTGGTTTGGAATTTAACCTTTAATGCTAAAGTGAAATAAGCCCTGTTCAAAGACATGGCCACAGCATGTTTGTGGTTAAGCAAGTTCTTAGTAGTCTAATACCAGAGCTGCAGCTGCAGGTGACCTGCACTCATGCAGCCTTGGCACAGACTATGGAATCTGCTCTATAGCACAAAAACTTCTTTTCCAAAGTAAGGGCTTTAATCCAAAATCCAATTCTTGTTTTGGTTATAAAGAAACAAAACTGGGTCAAATACACTTGTATTTTCCTGGATTTGTAAACAGCATAATGAAAAAGTTTCAGGTGTGACCTGTTCCAATCACTTGAGAACCTTTCATCATTGAGGCAGCTGTGTCAGCATCCATACTGCCAGTTATTTCACTTGAGCTGTTACTGGGCGCGTGACACTACTCCATACTGCCTCTGTACTCATGCCCTACTCTTCCCCATACTCACCCGCCCCACTGGCTGTACAGTGAGCTAATAACACCTTCATCTCTCTCATTTGTAACTTCTGCAAGCTGGCACAGGGACAGAAGTAGTACTCTGTAAGCTGCAAATGACAATACTGTGTGGTAAATTCTGCAGCAACCCAAGCAGAGTGGGTGGTAACTTTTTTTCATTTCATTTTGTAAAAGTCTTCATTTCCCTATTGAAATTGTCTGGCACAGAATTTTCAGGTTGTTGGAGCAGTCTGCCATCAAGTCCAGCTAGCCTGGCTACAAAATATGTGGACTGGCAAGGACCCTCCTTTGTCCTCTGTAACTGCCAACCGTCCAGTTTCACTGAGCCTGTCCTGTTTCCCACCCAAAATTCACCTTGGCCTGAGCTAGAGGCAGGCTCTTCTCCAGGGGCTTGGCTTCTCCAGTGAGCTGTGACTCCTCCTGTCTTCAAAACTAACTTCAGAGCTCTCCTCTTTCGAATTTTTTTTTTATTTATTATATTTAAGTTAGAGAGCTTAGGTATATGCTTGTAGACAGGGACTCTGAGGGATTAGGCCCTGTGCAAACACAACGCAAACACAGCCTGGCATCAGACATCTCGTTGTCCAGGTGTACAGGGTGTATGAGCAGGAGAGCACGAGGACACAACTAAACTCTGCATGCTCACATGGTAGATCTGAGCAGCCCTGCTCTTATTGCACTGTGACATTATGAGCATTGGAGCAAATGGAAGTTTTCAGCGGAATTTTTAAGAAAAACTGTCCAAAACAAAGCACAAGTGATTACTTCAAGGAAGCCCAGCCCAGCAAGATAGTTAAATACTACATTGTAAGGGAGAGTCTGCAGTATCTTCTTTCTAATAAATCCTTAATAAATTGTTTTCCATTACTTTGTGTAACAACTGATTTAATTAATGAAATAAACAGGAAACAAAGAAAATTTTGTAATGGATCCAGGGAAAATAGTTATTCTATGCCTAGTTTTGGTGTCTGACTTACAAAACTGCTTCTCAGTGGTACACATTGATACTAGAGTAATAACTGGGGCATTACAGCGAGATTAACTAAGTGTCCTTTTCTCTTGTTTTTTAGACAAAACCTAGTTATCAATCATTTAGTATTCTCAGAGGGTGATATTTACTCTGATGCTGGCTCTGTCCCCAGGGAAGAGATTAATCCAAGAAAATAAATAGCAATGCTTTAAGTCTAGGTGAAGCAAAATTTGAGTGACTATCTCCAGAAATGTTTAGAGTTCTTTCCAGTCTGTGTTGCTCAGATAAAAAATAGAGTGAATAATACTAGTATGGCTTGTAAAAAAAAAAAAAAAAAAAAAAAAGAAGCAGCTATATTCTGAGATGCTATTGGAATCCTAAGCATTTCCAGGTGTTGTGCATGGCTAACAATGGTAAGGATAGAAATTTTCCCAGCCTCTTTTTCCTTTTTGTTTTGACTTTTTTTAATGTTGTGAAAGATAATAGACTCACAAGCCTAGAGAATGTTCATTTGTCCTGACAAAGGTTGTGTATGTTCCTGATGATTGAGCTTTTCCATTCTGATCTATGATCATATTTCTTTTTTGACTTGAGTTCTTTATGTTAAAGCTGTCTACCTTCTCCAGATAATGGAGTGAGACCATCACCATTTTCTAACAAAAAAAAACTTAGTCCATTCAAGTTGCATAAACCACCGTGAATATCAATGTGAACGCAATCACTTCTAGTGATGATAACACTTTTTAGTCATTATCAAAGTAGGCCACATGTAGTCTAGTGACCTAAAAACCTCAGATTTACTTTATAAATCCTATAAACCTCTGGATTCCTCAACTAGAAATTGGAGCTGTTTCACCTAACTGATTGTCAGGCTGATAGACATGCCTGTTCAAGGGAATAAGGAAATTTTAGTTCCCTAACAATTGGGACTGGGCATATATTTTCAAACAACTTGCCTTTAATTTCTGCGGTTTGCTGATAATTATTACTTGTAGCTAGGAAGTGCTCCTGTTGGGGAAGGTGCAGTATTGGTGTCGCTTTTTTAAGGAAAATATTTAAACATATTCTCATTCTCAGAGATCTGCATCAGCCAAACAGGTTCCTGGAAATGGAGCTTTGGAAACAGAAATTTTCAGAGCTTTTCTAAAACTCAGGGGACATTGCCTGTCATTCTCACCAGTAACTTTTGAAAGAGGAATGTTCCTGGATGTTTTATTTCCCTTACATTTCTGGATGTAATTTTACTCCCATACTGGCACAGCTTTCTCTAGTGTGGGCAAAGGTCTTGCAACCAAAATGGAATTTCTGAGAATGTGGTTGCAAAATGCTTCCAGCAGAGAACCTGACAAAGAAAACACAGAAGAATGTGCTGAGTTGTCAGTGTGTTGTTTTTCTTTTTTTTTTGCCAAGCATACTAGTGCCTGTCACCCTCTTTGAACAGTCACTTCTGAAATTTGTGGGAATTTATCTGTACCGCTGCCAAATTACCAACTAGGATTCAGTATTAAATCAGCTTTTCAGGATGTAAAGAAATCACATATTTTCCTGTTGGGTGAAAGGTACATAACAGTAATTCAGTGGAGATTTTCCTGCAGAAAATAGAAAGCACTAAAAGTCTTGGAACAAAATGTTTTCTAAGTCTAGCTGAATGGTCACCAGGCTGTTGATTTGGAGCCAGCTTTCAGATCCTTGTTTGTTTGGACCTGTATCTAGGCACAGCTGCTAAATCAGCTTACCAGCACACCTCCATGGAACAGATCCTCCATCTAGTAACTCTCAGCAGCATGTGCTGCTACAGCATTCAGCTGCCAGAGACCAAAGTATCAGTTCTGACACATCCCGTTTCCTTTACTCACCTCAATAATTGAAGTATGTCCAGTGCTCTACCCTTTGGATTTTGTGACCAATTAATAAAGGGGATAGAGAATATTAGTTTGTTTCATTGCATGGATGGCAGTTTAGGAAATCCCAGCCCATGCAGGACAGGAATATGGAATAACAAAATTTAAACACAGGAAGAACAAGAAAGAAGTAGCACATTAGAATTGCCCGTTGGAAGGCAACTCACTTTCTATCAAGACATGAGGACAAGGCTAGGAAGGCAAAAGAGATTCCAGATTCTTTGGAAGGGTGCTGTGGCCCGGACTCTCAGGGAAGGATTCTCAGTGAAGACTCTCAGAGAAGACCATGGATGTAACATAGGCTGTTTTCTTACAGGCTGTTGTTACCTGAGCTTTGTCAGTATGATATCTCATTTTAACAGCTGTTGTGTATGCGTTCTGTTCTGTGACACCACCTTGTTCTAACTATTCCAGCCCTGTTTTAAAATAACTCGCAGGACTCAAGAATTTGTTTCCCAAATAAAAATCAGAAATTATCTTCAGACTTCAATATGCAAGTGAGAAGGGCCTTACTTGAAATGACCGTTCCCTCATAACATCTTGAGACAACCAAATGATTGTCAATATTTTGTTTGAGAAGAAATGTAATGGGAATAACGATTCAATATTTCCTTTTTTTTTAAATCTGTTGTTAGTTCTGTGTTAATGCTCAGCTTCTAACTTGCTGAACAGAAGTAGCAAATGTATTTCCAATACATCATTCATTCTGCTCTACTTTTTTTTTTCAGGACTATTGCAGCAAATAAATGCACTAATAGCATTCTTAGAAACTATGAATTTTAAGTGCATATTAAGGTTCATCTGCAGAAAATAAATTTTCAACTCACAAAATTTAATTTTTAGACAAGATAATCTCAGTCATATTTCAGCATATTAAATATTTCATCTCAGCTCAAAATTATTGCCATGCAACTGAGTCATTATAACAGACCACTGCCATGCTTTTAAACCAGTTCTGAGTAGAGTTAAATTAGTTATTGCAAATAACGTCTAGTTATTATTCCGCCACAGAACAGTAAAAATATTCTGTGGTGAATGGATCCAAACCAGACTAACCCACAGCCTTAGAATTTTAATTATTCAATATCTTTACCCAATTGTCTGAAAAAGGTGCAGTCACTGAACTTTGAAAAGCATATGGACTGAAGAAAATTGGAAGGTGGTCACTATTTGCTTCCAAAATTTTCATTTCATGGAAGTACATGATTTGTTGCAAAATATTTACCAGTTCCATTAATGAAAGAAAGAGAGAGAAAAGAAAGTCATGCAACAGCTTCAAAATAGAAAATGGAGGTAATGTTGACTGTCTCAGACTGCAGGGTAAAGAAGGCATTTCTCCTTCAGAGCAGGCTTCAGTTGGTGCAGGAAACCATTTACAGTGGAATTCATATCATAACACTTCAGCCATCTGGAAAGTAGATGTTCAATTTAGTAGCTGCCTCAGTATGCTCTGTAGCCAGTGGCAAGTAGGCACCTCCTTAAAATCCTCATCCACCTCAGACGGGTTGAATACTCCCCACTGATTAGAGAGGAAGTCTCAGTAACCAGTCTGACAGCTCAGACAGCTGTCTTTCAGTTGGTTAATGTCAACTGAGGTGAATCCTCCTTAGGGGAGGGCCAAAATTACAGGTGAAAGTTTATTGTGTGCATGTTTGTATTTTGTCACACGGGCCTCTGGCTGGTGAGGGACAAATGTATTCACGACATGGTTGTCCTGCTCCTGGAGCGGTTCTTGCTCTGTGAAGCACAACAGCCCTGGGACTGGCAGCACTGGGAAAGAGCAGCTCAAGGAACAATGGGCTCGCAGCTGAGCTGTGCACAAATGAGGAAAGGAAGCCATTTGTCATCCCTAGACCTTAATGGAGAGCCACTTCCTATTAATTAGAGAAACACAGAAATTGAAAAAAAAAGAAGACAAGAGACTTACGTAATATGATCTCAGAGCTGGCTGATTTGCTAATATAAAACACAGGGTGGAAAAAAAAAAAGGCTGATAATGTGGAACAGTAGGGCATGACTGCTGATCTCATAGAAAAAACATGCGGAAAATACTATTCAAAACACTGGCAAAATGACTTCATGTGAAAGGCAGATTTCTTCTCTTCCAGTGGGCAGAATGTTCCAAAGGAACCTGCATGCGTCTGCATGTGTGCTTTTTCAATTAACAGGCGTGCAGAAGGCTTGGCTATCGCAGAGTCAAATGGGCAGCATTTGGTTCACACAGCGTGCGTGGCTTTCTCCTAGACTAGGATGCTGTTAGATTGTATCTGAGACCTTTCCCACTTGAGCCCTAGATGTAAGGCTAGGAGAATTTTCTGAGGTTTCGACTGTTTGGGGAGCAAAAGAAAGTTCCTTACCGGATGCAGTCATTCACCTCTAGCTCTCCAGACTCAAATGGTTAGAAAAGCAGAATTAGCAGCAGGACATGCCCAGTCCCTGCTTTTTAAAACTGGAATCTGGGGCATGGTAAAATGACCCAAGACCCTCCCTACTACTGCCATTTAAACCTGTAACATGTACACTTTTCATTATTTTGTCAGTTGTGAATGACTGAAGAAATAGGCATTTGTTCACACAGAACAAAAAAAACCCCTCCCTTCATGATACTATAAAAAAAATTAAAATTTACCAGACAAAACTTCCCTTCTCTTTCACATACTGCAAAAAGAGTTTAATAGTGACTGCTTTAGGAAGAGATAGTTTGCTGTGCTAAAAATAGAAGGTGTCCAGTATTTTGCATGAAATATGGTGTTCAAAATCATTAGTATCTACTAAAATTTTGGGAGGAATTTCTCTAAGTGCTTATGAATTCTGATTCCCACTATTACACACTTAAGCACTACACTCTTTTGCTTTTATTGGCAGGAAAAGGAGTTTGACAAGGGGTGATCAGAGACTTGAGAAACAAAATTGTTGGCATCTGTTTCTCATGCTGTTTTTCCTTCCATCACAAAATCTATAATAAGCCTAGACTTTGAATGAGATTCCACACATGCTGAAAAATGAACGTAGATGTCCCTTTGGAGGTGAGCATGGTCCTCTCCTGAACAGGCATCTCTCCATTCCTTGCCTGGAGATAAACGTGCCATATCAGCACTACTTGTCTGACCACGCTCTCTGTCACCTGCTTCCTTCCTAGCAAACCTATGCTTCCTATCCATGTATTTTTGGAAAACATCTAAATGAAGACAAAACTGAAGTTTTAATCCTTGCCCAATACAGGAGGGGGAAAAAAATGAGAAAAAAAAAAAAAAAGCTGTCAAGTCCTTTACTCTGGGTACTAGGTGCTTGTTTGTGCATTGGTGTATTATTTTGCTTTTAGTTAACAGCTTCCCTGACACCTGGTATTATGACACTAGAGGTACCTTCTAATTCTTTGACAAGTGCAGTGGCAAAAAGAATTATTTTATTGTTCATAACTGTTACATGCACTATCTTGCCTTGGTAGTGTTATTGTCTGGACTAAACTAGTCTGCTTCAGGTAAAATCTACTAGGAGTGCCCAGTTTTAGGCAACAGTATTTTTGTCAGGTCAAGCACTGAGCTGACTCAGATGTAGCTTACATTGGCTTTGGGTTCTTTTTAAAGAGCTGTACAGATGCCATGGCAACTGACCCAGGCTAAGAGAGGCAGGCAGGGCATTACTAAATGAGGCTTTGAGATTTTCAGTGCAGTTCACTGGAGAATAACCTGACATCCATATATGTGGCACTCAATCGGGATTTTGAAATATTTTTTCATTAAGAAAATGGTTTTGCATAATTTGTGACCTTAGGCAAAACAGCCTCGGCATTTGAAAAGGCTCTAAAGATTGTTAATATTTGACTTGTCCCTTTAACTTCAGCAAACCAAGCACCAAGTGCCATAAAGGGGTATGGAGTGTAACAGCAGCTTGTCTTTTTGTTATTCGTGTAGGAAACATACATTTTTCTGAGTCACTGCATTTACCAAGAATAGATCTAAGAGCTGCAACAGTCCACAACAGAGATCAGCAAGAAAGATAGGAAAACCAAAGATGGCACATTGGTATTCTTTCGTGCTATGTGGTCTAGAGGGAGGAGCAACATCATAGAAGAGAGATCTGTAAAAGGCAACACCTCCCTGCTTCTGTTTAAATTTAAGCTGCACTGGAAACCATTGTCTCATAAAGAATTGAAATACCATCAGTAAAACATTCTATCTTGGCGGTGCAACATGTCCTGGATTCTGGTGATCTTTTACTAGGCAGGTTTTAATCTCTCTTTCAGGGGAAGAAAATTACATCCTGATGCAACCCTTTCAGATAGGCTGCTGCCTCCTACATAGAGCACTGGGCAAAAGACTGTATTACCTAGATAAGGGGAGTTTCATAATGTAAATGTGCCCCGCATTTTCTTCTAAGAAAATTTTCTTCTTTCTCTCTTTCACTTTTAAAACAGCTGAAAATATGTCATATACCTTAATACAGGGCTGAAATCTTAATCCCAGTTTTATGAGGTCTATTAAACTGATACGTATTGTGCTATGCGGGAATTAATCCCAGGTGGCCTCCAGGAAAGCCTAGTGTCTCTAGTTCTCAAGTGATTGTCTCCTGTGCATGTGATCCGTGTATTTTCCAGTGTGTACAGTGTATTGTGTATTACAATTTAATGAGATAAAGACAAGTGGAATGTGCACACTTAATCAGTTCAAATGATAGTATTTCCTAAGCCATATCACCAAGAAAGGCTCACAGCTGTTCAGGCTCATTCCAGTGAGTAATAGCTTTCAAAGAAAAATGAACCATAAAAAATAGTAGAAATCAAAATGTAATTAGAGTTAACTAGTAATCTTTCTGTCTTAATCACAGCATTGCAATTGTCCTTACTTCAGGGAGAGGACTCCTGAGAGAATTTTGCCCACTGGATTGTTTAGAGGAAAAAATGAAAACCCTGAAAATTTTTTGTCCATTTTCTCTCTGGTGTGGTTTCTTCCTTTATCGTAAAAAATGTCAGGTTCATGTCCTTTTAATTTCATTGTCTGGAAACATGTTAGCTGTGGTATGGAAGAGACAAGGAGAAACTGAATGTTTCTGAAAGCTTCTGGAAGAGCTGGGCAAAGTTTTAAGAGTTCATCCTCCCCATTGCTGCAGAAACTAGTGATCTATCTTTTTCAAGGAAAACTGTTTAAAAAGTACTTGACGCTACTTTTGTGAAGCAGGGTGTATTACCTCATGTATTTTGAGCTTGGGGGATTGTACATGTTTCTCCAAAGTAGATCTACCTCCCTCTTTGCTCCTCACCCTTCATATCCCCTTTCCAGAACATGTTTCTCTAGTGCCATGTTTCTCTTTGCCCTGTGTTAGATTGTCCGTATTCTGAACAAAGTTCTTCTCTTTTTTCCTCATTTCATCTTCTCCACTCTTATCTTTACTTTCTTCTCCTATGATAAGGTGTTTAATCCCATAGGGTTTCTAGAAGAAAATGCTGTGGGTATGCTCTGACTGTCTTCTCAAGGCCTCCTTCCACCTCAGATATCCCTTTGCTCACCAGAACCCTTCTGCTGCTTCATTTGCTTGCCAGGGTGGGATTCACTCACATAAACACAGGTGTCCAGAGACCTTCCCATGCTTGGGGTATTCCCTAAGGCCTTCAGTTTTCTGTCTTGAAATCCTTCATAGGGCCTGTGTCAATTGAGGCTGCCATGACTACGTTTAGGTAACCCAGTTGTTTTCTCTTAAACTCTTTCTCTGGCAAAGCAACTTGTTCTCTGTGACAAATGCACAGCCTATAGGTACAAGACAGACTGTCAAATGTCTCCTCTCTGGCATATTTATTTCCTGGGAAGCTCCAGCTCTTGTTCCCCTTGAAAATTTTTTGCACAGTATCAACTTCCAATACGGTAAGTGTTCTAGAAAAACAAGTAAGTCACTCAGTCACATCAAGGTTTATCCCTTGATAAACCACATTTAACAGCAGGATATTGAAGAAAGACAGACAAATTATCACCCATACTTGAATCTACATCCTGATTTATCTCACTGTATGTTATCATAGGAGGCTTGACAGAAGGAAATGCATTCAGGATTATATACCACTTGTAGCACTAAATCCTTGTTTCTCAGATTGTGATCTTCCCTTGCTAGTCTCTGATAACCCTTCTTTTCATGTTTCTCACGTGAGTTCCTGTGAAAATGCAGCTCAGTCAGGAGTTTTGCTTGCAAATCTGAAAGACTGAACAAGTGCAACATGGGGTCAGAGTCTGATACTTGTTTATTTTCCCAAAGCATTGCTCCATACAGAGCCTAAAGAATAACTGTGAAGCTCAGCAGTACTTCAAACAAATAGGGCTTTGAAAATGGTAGCAACAGTTTCATTTTGCACCCACTAACATCTTGCAAAACCCCAATAAACTCAACATAATTCTTCCACGAATTTGTCTAAATATTTGACCTTATGTGATTATGAAACAAATTACAGAAAATGCAATGTTTTTCTAAGAAGTTAATCCAATGTAACCATAGAATTCTGGTCAGTCTAGAATCTGTCATCCTGGGATTTTCTTACATGTGCAAGTATTACTGGAAGGAGTCTAAAGAACTGACCCTTGGGAACCCGTTTTTAGGGGGAAAAAAAAGCCAAAAAACATGAGTTTTCTGAGAGGGTTGAATGATTTTTCTTAAAGACATTTTTCAGTGAGGTGGGAAAGCATCTATCTGAAAATCAGTTCTTTTGCCAAATTTTGAATCTCCTCCTCAATATCTTTGTAGTGACAGGCTGGGAAATCTGTGGGCTGTTGTTACCAGTAGTAGTTTTGCCTAATTTCCTCGAAAAACCAAAAACAAAACAAAAAACAACAACAACAACAAAAAAAACCTGTCCATTTTAGCCTACTTTCCTGCTTTCAGACACAGTCAATAACTTGATGTAAGTTAAGATAATGAACACCGATGGGTATTTAATGTTTTTAGCCAGGTATGTACACTTAGCCAGGTGCATAACATTGTTCTTGTACTTGTGTGTGTGACAGGATTCCCTCTTGATCTCTAGCTAGCCATTAGCTTCTCCCCTGAAGACTGACTGAAGAGAAGTAACATTTAGAGGTCATATTCTAATCTTGTGGGGCAGCATCACAAGATGGTAGCAAACACTTGGCTGTGGAGACAAGCAGTCATGCTTCCTTCTAGGTTTCTGTCTCTTTTTCTCTCCATTTTTTCATGTAATTTGGAAGAAGTAATTACTATTTTGTGAAGCATTGTCAAGGTCTATGATACACATTTGTGCCAGAGAGTCTGGGAGCTTGGCTCTTTTAACTTGTGCTAGCACAGGGCAAACATGAGAAAACAGAAATTACTTTGCTTTAACATAAAATCCCACTGATAGGGACCTGGACAAGCTTGAGATGTTGGCCCATGGGAATCTCATGAGGTTTAACGAGACCAAGTGCAAGGTGCTGCACCTGGGCTGGGACAACCACCCCCAATATCTGTACAGGCTGGGGATGACCAGAGTGAGAGCAGCCCTGGGGAGAAGGACTTGGGGTTGCTGGTGGAGGAGATGGACTGGTTGGACATGACCCAACAATGTGCACTCACAGCCCAGGAAGCCAAAGGTCTTCTGGGCTGCATCCAGAGCAGAGTGGGCAGCAGGGCAAGGGAGTGTTTCCAGAGGAGGACCAGCAAGATGATCAGACAGATGGAACACCTCTCCTGTGAGGAAAGGCTGAGAGAACTGTGTTTGTTCAGCCTGGAGAAGAGAAAGTTTCAGGAGGACCTGAGATCTTTCAGTACCTGAAGAGAGCTTACAAGAAAGGCTGGAGAGAGAGTATTTACAAGGGCATGTAATGATAAGACAAGGGGGAATGACTTCGAACTGAAACACAGTAAGTTTAGATTAGATATTAGGAAGAAATTCTTTACTGTGAGGGTGGTGAGGCACTGTAACAGTTTGCCCTGAGAAGTTATGGATGCCCCAATCCTGGAAGTGTTCAAGGCCTGGTTGGATGTGGCTCTGAGCAATCTCTCATGACAACACGGGGAGTTGAAGTGAGCCTCTCTCTATCCCTCACCCTTCTGCAGGCCACTGGCTTTACTTGGCAGCTCAGTGACCACTTACTATTGTGGAGCATCTCCCCAGTTTGTCAGGTGGCCAGCAGTCAGTCAGCCCTGTCTGAGAAATGGCAGAATTGTGTCTCTGCAGGGTTTGATAACTGAGACATTTTGCAAAAGGACCCAGAACCATCAGGGGAAGTATTTTTAAAGCAATTGGAATAACTTCCCTGTAGTGCTTTCCCAGACTTTTCCAGCCTCACATCTCTCTTAGATAACTTTTCCCTCTTATCCATTTTCATTTTCTCGGGTACTTGGGTAGCCACTTCTAAAGCCTATTGCTAAAAAAAATTCTTTCTGATTTGCAGGGGGTTTATCCCTGCACATAGTACAGAGCCAGAAATCAGTCTCCAGTGAAGGATAAAGTCTATCCCTTAATTGCCTTTTAACCCTTCCCTTAACTTGGGCTTAAGTGTATAGAGGAGATCCAAAGAACCAAGTTGTAAACTCTTAAGAGAATAAGGAATGCAACTTTGCTGGGAAAATACATTATACACACCTCACCTCTAAATACAATGATTAAGAATCAACAAATTTTTTTAATCCACGCTAACACCAGAATTATGTAATACTATTTAGTAGGAATTTCTATGTTATTGGTTGTTGAGTCAAAATATTTTCTGTGACAGGTCACAAAATGGTTTTGCAGCATTTCCACACAGCTGGAGAAATAATCATACAAGCAAAAGGGCAGCAGCTGTGACATTTTAAAGTCTTACCGGGAATGGAATTCTGGAAATGTAACAGATGTTTAAAAGTCCTCATCATCTGTCCAGTCTGCCCCCTCCCCGCTCCTGGCCATCTCTTTCCCGTTCTTGCCTATATATGTATTAAACAACAAGTAAGAGAAATTACTGATACAGTATAGTTCTTGTTGCCAATTTATATTATCTGATATTTGAAAGAAAATCTATCCGTATAAAAAAAAAAAAAAGTAGAAGTATTTTATTTGTCTTAGAGGTTGGATGTCTCAGCTTTAAGTATTAAATTGTGCCTTAAGAATGCATAAACTATGGACATCCATTTGAATCCAGTAATTCAAGGCTGTGCTGTGAAACAAAAACTTTTGAAAGGAAACCTCCAAAACTAGAAGCGCAGAGCAGCCATTGACTACCTTTCAGCCCACCAAACAACTGAATGGACAGCTTGCTTTTTTCTGCATATACCCAAGTCTCACATACCATACTGCTTGCATGCACTGTGAAAATTATTATCCTGAGATTGCAAGTTTGAAGACTATGGATGAATTGCAGGAAGAGAAAATTACATAGTAGGCAAGTGCAACCAGCATAGTGATTTTTAGGAGAAAATTTTTTAGTGCTTGCTCTCTGTCTTTGGGAATAGTTTGAATTTGCACAGATTTTCTTGAACAATTCTAATTTAGAGCATTTTTCCTCACACAAAAGGGATATTATTTTCAGTTTACAATTCTTCAACTAAAGCAAAAGAACAATTTATTTAGCACTCTTAAATGTTGTTATATGTATTTCACATAACAGCATTCATATTTCACCTGTATTTCATCCTCTCAGCAACAGTATAATGCAGAGCAATACTGAACAGCATATGTTTTGTTGTTCTTAAACTTTGATTTTCTTCTTTGATTCATTATGAAGCATCTTTGCACTGCAGGTACTCAATTTACCAAATTCTGCAGGTAGTTCTCCATGGCCATCTTTAACAATAAATTCCTCTTGACTTCAATGGCATCAAGAATGTGTGTTAGGCAGAATAAAAAAAGAGCACACAAGCACTCAGAAAGCAGGAACACTGAGCAGATGGCAGTTTCAGATTTGCTAGCTGAGAATCCACTGGTTTCATTAATATCATATAAAAATAGCTGAAGGCATCTATTGGTGATTTTGCTGTACCAAAGTCTGAGGCTGCAGCAATGAAGGATGTACTCTGAAGGATTTAGCAGCCCTGTGCAGAGCTCCTGTTCTTGGAGCTCAGGTCCTTTGGGCTATCTCAGGCACTGACTGTCCAAGATTCCTATTGCTCTCATTGGCATCAAAGTGGGTTTTGGTTTATTCCGGTTGGAAAACTTCTTTCTGGCTCCTGTGTGAGTGCTGGGGGCTTTTGAAATCTGGTCATTTATTTGAGATGTTCAGACCTCCTGAATGGCAAGTTTGTACTGCAGTGATTTGCATGCATGTTCAGAGGACAGAAGTGTGTGGGGGGAATCTCTCTTGGCCAGCACAGCCTGTTTATATTTATGACCTACTGACAACACAGGGTAGGCATAGCTATGCCAAAGTTAAGAGAGTCTTCTGATGTACCTTGTGTCACAAAGCCTTATCCAGAAGGGCTCCAGTAGGAGGCTCTGCCAGCTGATCCCCATTAGCACAACTCAGTTCAGTCTGGGCAGGTGAGCTCCTACCAGGAGACACGGGTTGGCACCTTTCACGAAGTGTTCAGAGTGCATGATGAGGCTGTTGGTGTTGCAAAGGTGTTGGTGAAATACCTAGAAGGGAATTCTGCCTTAATATAAGTTATCTCACAGTTACCATGTCCACTCAAACTTACCTTGTCTTCTTTGTCCTCCTGTACACCCCCTGTTGAGCAATGCAACCATCACTTGTACCATGTCAAAATGCCTACGGCAAACTGTGTAGATGAAGCACAGTCAGCTCAGGCTGAACACAGGCAAGACTGAAGTGTGTCTGGCTGAAAGGAGAAACACTTTGAAGAGTTGGCCAAAACACTGTCACCATCTTTCCTCAAAGATATATAGCCCTTATTCATCAGTTATGGCTGACTCCTCGTTAGACATGGATGATCAAATTTGCAGCAATTCCCAGAAATACTTTCTCTCACTTTCAGCTCACTAGGAAACTCCGTCATTTCCTTGTAGATGGACATGTCGTCCCAGTGATTCATGCAGTTGTCACCTCCATCCTGAACTCTTGTAACAGAAGTAGAATCTGAAACCTGCAAATAGATCCAGAAGGTAACTGCTGACTTTTTCCATAGTGTAAGGTGCTTTGAGTCTGAACTCAAGTCCCTCAGCACGCTTCTACTTTCTCTCAGTACCTGTTTACAGCCTTGGCCATAATTTTCAAAGGAACTGAAGAAATGTCAGAGTAAGGTGGATACCTCTGATGTGCTTTAGATCACGGGGTTCAGGAAAAAATGTGGGAGAACTACTCGCAAAAACAATTTCATTTTGCTTTGCGATGTCTGTACCTCTTGCCAAGGTAATGCTGCTGTGGAATGCTCTTCTGTATTCTGATCATCTTGATGAAATAGTGGTGTTTTCCCTATGTGATTGGGTGGGGAGGAAAGGAGCTTATTACCACATATGACACAATTCAACAGCTGTTTCTATTCCATAATCCCCGCTTCCTTTCACCCCCAATAAACAAAACAAAACAAAACCAGCCTCCCAAAAGCACCCCACAACTTAGTGAATCTTGATCCCACAGACCATAGGCAGAGGCAACCAAGGACTTTATTATTGCTTTAGATGTTCTGTGGAAGAAATTCAGATAGTGCCTTGTTCTGTTTAGGATTTAAGGCTTAGTACCTCATTTTTTTACCTTCAGGCTCTTTCCAGCTTCAGTTACATTTGTTTCAAGGGAGGCCATAAAGGCTTGCAAGTACTCTGCGGTTTAAAACAATTTGAATTCTAGAGTTCCATGAGTGAGACCTTCTGAGTGCAAAAGTCAGTTCATGTGATTTATTCACGTGGAACAGAATTTGTTTCTGCTTGAATACTGAGAAGTTCTCTGCTGCTTCATACTCAGTTTGAGGTTGTTAAGACAGTGTACTTCTTAGGTGATAACAAAAATGTTGGAGCTGGTCAAGTAAAGCAACTGTTTCATTTGGAGTGAAAACACAGGAGGGTGGAGGGAGGCTGTATTTAGATACTGCTCTTAAAACAGTGAAATAGTTTAATATTTATGTTTATTTTGACAAGTGACTAAATACAAGGGAGTACAGATTAAACCACTGTAGAGAGGTTGGTTTCTATATGATAGTAAAGAATGTGAATAAAAGTAAATTAAACTGAAAGGAATACTCCATCAAAATGCATGTTTTCCTTCGGAAAAGTTGGATAGTAAGGGTTGACACAGAAAGCTTAGGTGAAAGTGAGGATACGCAGACTTACTGCACTGAGGCCAAAAGGCTTGCAAGAGTAAGTAAATTGCATAGGAAAAATGCTTTTGGTCTTCAAATATAAATCACCCTTGAGTCAGTATTCCTGTCACAAGGAGAATTCATGGGCAAACTGGCTTGCCAACAATCTTTTTCATTTTAGAATATCTTACAGAGCTAAGAGGGCAATGGACATATGTTTCACCTAGCTGTATGGACCGGAGTCTCAGGTCTCAGAGATGTGCTTGATCCTAAGCTGTGGAGCAGCTGCTGGGAAACGGGCTGCTGCTTTGAATTAAACTGAGCAGCAGACCTGACCGGAATTCATGACAGAAAGCCAGCTGTAAATCTATGGCTAACACACATTTCTACGGAGAAGAAGATTAAAAGTTAATTTGCACGAATCGGTGGTTTTTGTCTTGGTTGTTCACGTGGCAGTTGTGTGTCCTCCCTGATTTCCTTTTCCACCACCATTCTGGCTGCATTCATTGCTGGCTAAGAGACATACATTGGCACAAACAAATCCTTGCTGTGCTTTGGGACAATCTCAGACACCTGATGAAAGCAACTAGTTCACAGAGTAGAAGAAATAAAGGCTGGTAGAAAACATGTATTTATGTATGACTGTCAAAGTTTTGAGAGTAGAGCCTGCCTTTTAGCTCTGTGCATTCAGCGAGTTGGGCTAGACAATCTTTCAAGGTCCCTTCTAGCCCGGGATGTTCTGTGATTCTACAACGAAATGAATGGTTCACCCAATCTCCTGTATGTAACAACTGCAAAAAAAGGGGAGAAATAATCATTCCAAACTGCCGTTCTTGTAGCAAAACTGGGTAGGCAGGCAGGCAGGCAGAAACATCCAACACCTGTTACTGGTGGGAGCCACTTATGGGAAGAGCCATTTTCCCACTCATAGTGACTGTTGCTGTGGAAATTGTCCCAAGCAGATCCCATGAAGCTGAAACCATGGGTCTTCTTTTCTGCCATACATGGAGGAATTTCTACAAGGAATCCAAATTTATCCATGTAAAAAGGGCCTAATAGAAATGGCAAAGAAGCTCAGAGAGAAAGAGAGATTAGTTCAAAACAAAAAAGCTAAAGGATCTCACTTTCTTAGTTGCCATAGATAAGAGAAGTGTTCTGTCCTGAGCCTACAACCAGTGAGAAGGAGCAGCTGGAGCTAGACAGAGGGAGCTGCTGCCCACACTTTTCCTACTATTTTCGTAATTTTTTGGAGATTCCTGTAATTTATGGTCAGAAAAGATTATTAAGCAACTTGGTCTGACTCACTTTAATTCTGACTTGGTCCAGTAACTTGTCTTCAGTTGCAACACAATTCCTCAATCTGAAGACATCAAGAAATGCAGAATCTACCACCATCTGGACCAGGGCTTGTTTTCCAATGATCAGTCATCCTTCCAATTTTTAAAAGAAAGTAAGTCATTTCACAAGCATCTCCCTTAAGCTTCTGGTCATTTACCACAAATGATTTGTTTCCCGGTATTTTCTCTAGATGAGCATAACTAATGGAGACATCTCAGTCTTATTCTTCCCACCTGAATTAATCTCTGGCAACATAAACCAGGAGTAAAGATGTCTAAGAGTGTCCATGGAGAAACAACGTTGGTTTAACTCAAACAATTCATTTTAGTGTTGCATTTTGCTTAGCACAAAAGACTCTCTACCAACACCACCCTTCTTTAGGGACCTAAGGCAGCCACCATAATTGTTGCCAGTGCTCCTCAAAACCCAAAAAGTCAATAAAAAAATTAATTGCATATTTTCTTTAATGATAAATTTGCATTATTTTGAAGATTATATTTTTATTATTATTGTTCAAATCTGGAGAAGATTCATCAGGAGAGTCGGAAATCATACTTTATTGTTTTTCTAATTATTCCTTCATTTGACCATTTTAGTGGCAAACTGGGGTGTACAGGGGGGAGAGGCAGTAAAACCACCAAAATAAACACTTGTGAAAATTCTAAATATTTTGGAAGTATTTTAATAGAATGTGGTTAGGGAAGGAAATGCCATTCCCTTTCAAAGCTTAGAAAATATATATTTCTTTAGATTTTCTAAGAAGTCTTCACCAAATCTTAGTCCTTTCTAATGTCATGAATAAGGAGAACTCCTGGGGAACATGGAACTAAGCTGGTTTGCCCAACAGATCCTCTTAGGGATATCATAAAGAACATTTCTTGTGCAACTTCCTCAGATCAGGGAAAGCTGCTATATTTGCTGCTTCCCTCTTTTCCTTCCTTTGTGGAGCAGTAACACAGTGGAGTCATTTCTCAGGGGTGTCACAAAAAATGAATACATGGATCTAATGACTATAGCTCACACTGAAGAAAAACAACATTCCTGATCAGCTGAGCAATATGAATTGTTTAAGCTTCCAGCATGAGAAGAGTTCTTACTATCCAGTAAGACTTCAGTAGTTTAGGGACAGTTACATTAGAAATTAGAAAAGCACTCGGAGTAAATAGCAGTAAAATAATTACAGGCCCTGGGGAAGGGCTTAGAATTTTGCTTTAATATTAAAAGCAGGACCTTGTTAGGTGAGCTAAAGGAGTACTAACACCTTCATCCTTTCCCAATGATTCACACTGGATCCTGATTGTCCAATGTAGTTTGACATTAACGAATGTAAATAAATCCACAGACATCTCTCTCACTGGTTTAATCTAATTGGTTCTGATTACAAATCAAGAACTTCTGAGAATGTCATAGTTTGTTCAAGGGAGAAGGTTGGATACCTTTGAATCTGAGTGCCTGTATTTTATTCTTGGCCACAGCTCAGAGGTAACCTGTGCTAACTATTTTGCAAAAGCATTTGAACTTGAACATTAACCCCATTACAAATATCAGTCAGTTTTAAACAATGCATTTCTGCGGTGCTCCACCTGAACAAGGCATGTGTGTGCTGCACTCTCCTCCTCCAAAGGAAGGCCAGGTGGCACTGTTGCAAAAACTCTTGCTAACTCTGTCAATCTGTGTGTAAATTGGTATTCCTTGAAGAGCTGCTTCTTGTCACTTGTGAGGCACTGTTTTATAATTCTCCCCTGTAAAAGTTGCTTTCCTTGCTTTAATCTCTCTGCTAAACTATTGTAGGTAAGTTTGCTGTCACAGCAATTGCACAAAATATTGTAAAATGCCAAGATACTATGCTACAGATGGGTTCTTACCACATAACTCTCCAAAAACATCCTTCCACCCAGTTAAAAAGGGGTGGCACTTTTTCTCTCATTTCCCTTGGTAGTCTCTTCAACAATTATTTAAAATAATTCCATTGTGGATTATTTTGCCTGAAATTACTTCACTGGAAATCTTAAATCTCTTGCCTATACTCATTTGGCAAGAGCAGTAACAGAACTGAGATGGGACCATAAGTAACCACAGGAATTTATTCCTCTTTCCTTCCTTACACATGACAGGTGCTGCTGCAGTTGCAGATTTTCCCAGGGCTCTGTTCTGACCTCTAACGTCTGATAGAGTCTTTTTGCTCTTGCTGGTTTTCTAAGCCCTTAAAAAACAGCTGTCATTATCAGCTGAAATGAAATTCAGAGAGATGAAGATTTCCTTCATCCAACACAATGAAGTTTCACACAGAGACTGAACAGAACCCGCTGGTGTGTTTCACAGGCTGACAAGAGCCCAGGAGCAATGCAGTGCTAGGTTAGTAATCTAAGGTCACTGAGACTGCTTAGCTGTGACCACAGCCACCTCCTGCTACTGATAGTGTTTCTTTGTACACTGCTGGAGAATCAAATGTTTATACAAATAACTTTTCTCACACTTTTATGAGGAAATTGCCCAGCATATCAGAAGATGAGGGTTTTCAACTCAAGCTCATTTCATTTCAAGCCAACTGCTGTTTCTGTGCTGCTCAGTGAGCACAACCCATTCAATTTTAATTTCATTACAAACAAACAAAGATAACTAATAACACACGCTTTAGAAAGACTCTTTTTCCTAGAGCAAGATGTTTGCCAAAACCCTTGCAACATAGCGCTAAGAGCAAAAACTGTACTAAAAACTCATGCATGACCCCGGGGAGTGCTGTGCTCTGCTTAGTACTGTCCTTTCCTTTGGGCAAAAGGTGTTCTGAGCCACTCAGGGTATCAGTTCTCACCTACCTGGCTCCAACCTGGGTTTTAAACAATGGCAGGAATGTAACAATTAGTTCCTTGGAATGGCTCAATAGTCTACTCTAATCTGTTATGCTATCTCTGCACTAAATCTCTTAGAGAAAACAACCCACCTCCTCAGAGGCAACAACTGGAATGTATAAGGTCAAAATAAACAAGGACTGTCTTTTGGACATGTTTCTTGAGTTAATATTACATAGAGATGTCTATGCATCTAATGTAATAAAATGAGATCACAAAATGGAGAATCCTATGGACCTAAGGTGGCTGATTTGCAACCAAATGTTAGACCTGTAGGAAAATTCCTGAATATTCTAGTTAGTATTGATCTTACCTATATGACCTACGTGCCCTTTTTTAATCAGTGTCAAGAAAGCAAGACTCTACTGACTTCAATGGGACAAATGTCTGCCCTTAAATTTTCTACATATAGAGTTTTCAAAAGTAGCTAGAAATTGAGCTAAAACAGAGCTGCAACCCAAGACCCCCAAAGCTTTGAGGAAGTTTTGGTTGGAAGACAAGTTTTGCAGCTGGTCTTTGATCTGAGAAGAGCAAGCCCAAACCTAGGATAAGATCTATGAATGCTGAAGAAAATTGTGTTTGGATCCAGATTCAGGCTTTACAAGTCGGGCCCATCTCCTAATGGTGCTGGTGAAGGCCAGAAATGGCTGCCTGCTGCAGAAGGAGGCAAAAAGCCCCCCAGCAGCTGCATGCTCTGAGCTGCCTGTATGTAAGGGCAGTGGTAAACTGCTTTGCAAAAACTGACAGTGGTGTGCACCTTTTGTAGAGCAATAGCAGAAGGTTATTCTGTGGGTGCTGCAAAACAACCCCTAATTCCTGTCAAGGGCTGCAAATGCTGCCTTTGCAAAATATGTGTTAGGCTTTGAAACACTGGTTCCTGCTTATCACATATTGGCTTGCACACTCTATCAACACCTGCAGTTCTCACTTGTCACCACTTCTTTCACACCTGGAAGCTCACGTTGCTGGTCTATGATTGCTACTCTGCTACAAGGAGCAAGTGGTAATGTCAGCAAGCCTTAGATAAATCCCTTTTGATACAACAGGTGTCTTGTTAAGAGTCATCAACATGAACACTGGAAAGAGAGGGATGTTTGCACCTGAAGGACCGTGTAGAAGAAAACATTAAAGTTATGAAGTACATATATCATTTATGGTGTTTACACCTGTAAAGTGAAGTCTGTCTTATAAACCCTAATAGATAAATCCTATCCACGTGGTGGGATAGTAGTTATTACTTGCATGTTACACAGAAGAAAACATGTCCATAGAGTTATGAGTTATCCCCCAATTTCTCTGTTCATGTGCCATACACAAAAGTAAACAACAGAAATAAGAATAAATATACTTCCTTGTTTAAAAATCCGTTCAGTGCTGTAGGCAAAGCAATTTTATTTTTAGGTGATAATGTTCACTCATAAGAAAAGAAATTTACTCGTGCTTCCCACGAGCCTCTTTCTCTACCATGCATTCCAGCTGAGAATCTTTGAGAACTTCATAGGGAGCAGTGTATCTCTTCATGCATAAGAATTATTGGGTTTCCTCTGATTCTTAGAGAACTTTTATGGCTCCCTGAAGAGAGGAACAAGCTGTGGTCACGAATGGTGCAACTATGATAATTTGCACCTTGAGTGCAATGCAAAACAAACAAAAAAAAGGCTTTTTGCAAAAATTAGCAGTGAAAAAAAAATGAGTCAGGTTCCTCTAGTGATTACCACCACTGGAAGGTTAAGTTATATTTATGTTTGCTTGACTTGCAGTTCAAGGCATGTCTACATGTCTGTGTAGAAGAGGCAAAATGGTACATTGCTCCCTTCATCACCTCCATGACCTGCCTGCCTTCTGGTTGCCAGTAAAACCCCTTCCAAAGCATGGCTTCCTTTGCCATGACATGGATTAACAATGAGCAGAAAACAGGAAGGCAAGGGAGCTTGGCCCTATGCTCCAAGCACCTTGCAGTACAACTGCAGCTGGCACCACTTGTCATGGAACATGGAAGGAATTGTGACTTTCAGGGGATGTCCTGTGGGACTGGAGACTTTTGGAGCCTGTGTTCTAAATGATTGGGCTGACAGCAATGTCTGGCTTACTGTGGGCAAGGGAAAGAACAAGACTTGAACTATCTGTGTAAATTTGTTCCTTGACAGATTCTTATTGCTCTCACCAACACCCAAGAGGATGAATAACGTCAAAACCAATCAATAAGCAACAGCCAGATATCCAAGTTCTTAAAGAGTCCGAGACAGCACTCACTTCACATTTTTATGGGTAGAAAGTCAGAGATGAAAACTCCCTTGTCAATCATTATTGACTGTATGACTGTGAGACCAGCAAACTTTAATCACACCATTGAAGTGCTAAAACTCCTGTTTGCCTTTTCAATTCTCTTGCCCACTGCAGCTAAGTAAGGAAAGAAATTAAACAGTGACCTAGTAGGTGTTTCAGATTGCATTTTTCCTTGAATCTTTATTGGTTTTAAGAAACTTTACAGGAAATACCATGTAAAATCTTTCACCAGAGCCATAGATTGTGACCCACACAAGATAGACAAAGGCATGTACCCCAGCATTTCTTTGAAGGGCACAACAACCCAAAGCAACTACGTCAAACCGTGCCAGCCCTGGGGGCTGCTGCCTAGCAATCCATGCAGTGTACAGAGTGAGCTGAACAGGCAGTGGCAGCTGGCAGGAACTCAGAAGGGCTAGAAATTGCTGCAGGGAGACTTTGAGGGAGGACTCAAGAACTGGAAGGAGCAGGTGAGAGAACGCACTGATGGCAAAGGGGAAGGCAGAACAGAAAGGAGATGCTCTGAGACAAAAACATCCTGCTACAGCTCTGGGTTATGGTAAAAGTCTGCTGGTGTTTTAGCTTCCCATTCAGTTACATGGAAGATAGGTCTTCACTGCAGTTAGCATAGACTCTGGTAACATGAATCTGGGTGTGTAAGTTAGCCTACTCTACCTCTGTCCCCACTGGCTCTTTCAGGAGTGAGTGTCAAACAAGTCCTGGAGTGGATCACAGTGCAGCACTCGTGTGCAAGTGATCTGGTCCCTGGAAAGGGTGGAAGAGCTCACAGACAGGCAAACTGCAGGAGAGCACCAGCAGACAGTCAGCACTCTCAAGGATCAGTTTGTGTTATCATTGCAAATTAGGCACCTTTTTACAGTGAAAATAGGAACTGTACTCCCCAACATGCCACTAAGCTTCATAAGCAGATCAGAGAGGAGTGGAAACAGGTTCTGTACAGGAGGCCAAGCTCATTCTGCTACACCAACCCCAGTTCAGCTGCCGGCACCACACGCACATATATGATTTCACTGCTAGAAAAGGTGGGACATCGTGCCATGGTGTTTTTCCAGGACTTTACACATCAGCTTATCAGCACATCTGAAAATACCTAGAAATTTTTGAGGGCGGTAATGAAATGGAGACCAGCCTGGGCTGGGACTCTTTGTTGTGGTTAACCGGGCAAATAAATGAGCTGTGAACTATGTTATGCCACTCTCATTTCACTGTGCCCTTTATTCAGGGCTTTGACTGAAAAACACTATATAAGGCCCAGAAGTTTTACCACTGTTTAATTAAGTGAGTGTGGTAGTTGCTAATAGCGAAACTGATAGTCATGATTTTTTTGGATTAAATGTTAATGTGCACACACAAGCAAAGACACTTCTGAAAAAGCAGTTTGTACGTCTAACATTACCATAGTTTGACACAGTAGTAATAGCAAAGATGTTAAAAAATTTAATTTTTTTAATAGTAGTCTACAATTGACACCCAAAGGAAGTGTCAATGGGGACAGTTTATCCCCATTATTAGGAGTAAATGGTTATTTACTCATAACAAACTAACTGAAAGAAACAAAGGAAAGATGCAATAGAGAATAGGAGAAATGGGAGAAAGGAACCCAAGGAATGGAGTCAAAAAGAAGGCAACAAAATGAAGAAAAGAAAGACACGCCAATTCAGAACAGCATGCCCTTTAAAGGAAAAACATTGAAATCATACAAGAGTAATGTCATGCAGACAGGCTGTAAATTATTTTTCATTTATGATGGAGATTACTGAAGTTGACTTTTCAATCTTTTCTTATTTCTGAATCACACTAAAATATCATCAAAGAAAGGTAGAGATGAAAACCAGGCTGGTATTTATGGCAAGCAAATGCATGCATCTAATAGCTCTTCAGAAAATTCAGTCTGGCTTCAACAGCATATTCTCACTCCCTAAGGAGCATCACTACACTTCTCTGCACAACATCCCACTCTGCTGCCTGGCTGTCTTGTTTAACTCACTATAAAGCCTACAAATTCTTCAATTCCTGAGCATTTTTATAATATAAGATTGGCAGAGGTCCCTCAGGATGGGAAGGCTCCAATTGCTGTGCATGATTCAGAGATCAAACTATGGTAGCACTGGACAACATGTCTCCTTATCTATACTTCAAAGCATGTGAAGAGACATCAAATATTCACTCACACTCTCGCCCTTCATCATTGTCAATAGCACCTCCATTTGTAGTAGGCAGAAGAATTACCAAATCACTTTCTCTGGAGACAAAAATATTCTTACAGACAGGGCAAAGTTGAGCAAGAAATGTTGTACACATTTTTATGGAAGGGAAAACTGACTTTGAACCAGCAATATGCATTTGTTCCCTCACTGAAGTCAATATCTGGGCATAGAAGTTGGGGAATTAACATTCCAGAATTGCCAAATTGACAGAAAATGCAGTGTTATTTCCCCATAGACAGTGGAGCCAACCACAAATCTTTTATTAACTTCAAAACACTTAATTCTCAGTCAAGGACTATTTATAACACTTTAATATTGAAAAAGGTAACAAAATGGGTGCAAATTGCACTAAAGCCTTCTCTAATAGCCCCTGTGTTGTTCTAGTGATGCAGGGAGTGTTGAGTATCACTGAAGCTGTGGATTAATGATCTTTCCCTCATCCTTGCAGAGGTCTTTAATGCCCTGTTTGTCCCAATTTACCAGACAGAGTAGGTATCCTTCACATCTGAGAGTTTCAGGTGAGCACAATGTAATTTTCATGGCTCAATATTAGACAGTATTAGACAGCCAGGAATTGAAACCATTGATGGTAGCCTGGCTTCTCTGGCCTGACATGTGACAGGAAGTGCCTGCCCCACATTCAGGGCTGGTAGGATTGCATGGAGAGCATCTTCCAACTGGGGAGATGTTCCACCAGCTAGAAGATGTGGGAGACTGTGTGCACAGCCTGCAAATGGGGCTCACAGGCTAGTTTGATGAAGGTCTTGATCACAGAAGAAGAAAACAGCAAAAGTGAATTTTATTAGCTAAGTTATTTGCAAGCCACAATTAGGTCATTTGTTATGGGGTCAGCTCTGTTGGAAATATATCCAACTCCCAAGGCATTCTGGATCCTCCTAAACTGCTTACTTTTGACCTCTAAAGCACAGTAGCTACCTCCTGTGACCACAGATCATAAAGTTGCCTTGAAGATAAAAATTATGGAACCATGCATATCCTTCCTGAGAGGAACAGCTGTGCTATCGCAAATAAATTTGTTTAAAGATCGCGGTCAAATGAGCCAGTTTAACATCGTCAGTGTGCTGCATTCCTGAACAACACAGACATGATCTTCTGCTTGGTGGGGTGGGAGGATGTTTTCCTCAGTTCTGGGGCTTTGTGGTTGAAGTACTGAGATTCTTTCAGATTAGATTTAGGGATATATTCTACGATAGATTCACAACTCCCTTTGGTTCCTGTGGGAAAAATGAAACAGAAGGGCCTCTGTGTTATACTACTGAGGTTCTTTGATCGTTTTAGATATTTTCTGAGGCTTGGCGTCCAGTGTTCAAATTCTTTCTAATGAAGAGCCTATAAAAACAAGCTTCGATGATAGCAAGTACTACAAATTATGCAGTAATGAAGACAGGTTCCATGGATAACCATATTTTTGAGCAGCTTAAATTATATGCAGAGTATATCTGTAATAATTTGTTTCCATGTCTTTTTAAAATGCCACATCATCTAGACTTAATTTTACTAGTTCTTTGCACATGCAAAAGATTCCACACAAAAGATACAACACACTTAGGGAAGTGTGCAAGGTTTCCCTCCAGCTCAGATACCCATTGTAGAAGCTGAAGAAAACAGTATAAAGCCTCCAAATGTCCTTTGCTTTTGGAAAAATAGGATGGAAGTTTTCATTTTAAAGGTTGCGTGGTGAGATTAATAGTGTTTCCTGCCAGAAGCATTGAAGAAAGGCATCTCTTCTGACACTAATGTAGTTCTGCTTTCACTGTTGCAGGGTATTTATGCATTCACTGTAAACACAGAGCAAGCCAATTCAGTGAGGCTTAGAAATGGTTGATTTGCATCATAGCTAAAAGTCAGAGATCATGTGAACAGCAGTGCCCTGAGAATCTAGTGCTAATCTGAATAATATTTCAAAACCTTATTTTGCTAAGTGTCATTCAGGAGATCTGTGAAGAAAGCTTTACTAAGATAAATCTCGAGGATAACATTATTCTTGTTGCCTCTGATGTATGCAGGAGTTGATAACAAGCTGATTTCCTTTTTCTGACGGATGATTACACACAACAGATGTTTTAATTTGATTATACCTATGAGATAAGCATAATGCTGTGTTAAGTCCAAACACATTTTATAAGTTTTTCAAAACATTTTACAATGAATGTAACCTTTTGTAAATGTCCTTGCTTGAGACTGTGTGTGTTCTCAGAACGGTGCAAATTATTATTAACAAGTTGAAACCAGTGATTATACAAAAGAGGAAAACTGCATTTAACAGTAGCTGTAATTCTGTGCTCTATGATAACCTAAATTAAGAGAGAAATACGATTCAAACAGTGATACAGGGCACAACAGTTTCACACTGCTCCAAAGAGGACGATGTGTTCTTCAGCCAATGATACACAAGACAGGCAGAGCTTTTATCAAGAATGATGAAAGGCCAATACTCCATGCCAAGCACCCTCAACTTGAAAATTAGCAGGCAAATGTCAGTTTTGTGAACAGAGTGCTGCAGGGAACAGAGGTTTTGAGTTTCAAATAATACAGGCTTACAGAATTTGACTTTGATTTGAACTGAAACACCAAAATTTCTCTGAAAAACAAAACTCTTGCTTTACTGTAGTGAAATCAAAGTGTTGTATGTTGTTCCCATGTCTGGTTTTTTATATGTAACATGGTGAGAACAAACAAAATTTCAAAACTAATAGTCTGGTTCAAAACAAAACCCAATCTGTATCACAACAAAAACATTACAAAGGGACATGTCAGTTTTTCAAGCAGATTTCCTATTTTTATTTTGAAATTAGTTATGACGAAACTTGTTCAGAGTCATCAATGTTTTTATTTGGGTCAAGCTACTTAATCCAGTTATTTCATGAATAGTTTCAGTAAGGCAATATCAGCATACTATGTACCTGGTTGCCTTGTGTCACTCCAAACAAAAATCGCAGGCATTAACTCCAATGACTGCCAGTGGGTAAAGCATCTTGTAGTTTACTTTATGTGATGTACACAATTCAAAGAGCATTTTCATTAGGATTCATGTCATCTGACATCAGATACCTAAAAAGTAGATGTCTGGGCTAATTATGCTCCCTATCATCAGTTCATTCTGTCTAGGAGGTTTTTGAAATATCTTGGATGACCAAGGGAATGTAGGTGATCTTATACCCTGCTGCCACCATAATGGCAGTTCTGTTCATCCAGTACTTGTCCTCCATCCTTCAGTTCTCAAACCTGATCCAGGACTACCCCATCACAGTCAAACAAACAGGACTGCTCCATCAGATGGCACAAAAGGTGGTGGGTTGTCTCAGCCATCTCCTGGAAGTTCATTCCAAGGCTAACTTTTAGACAGCTAAAGTAAGGTGAGATGTCTCACCCTACACCACATATATCAGCTCTACACCAGCATGAATATGATGTTGTGTTAGTGCAACTGTATAGGCCTTACTTAAATCTCAGTCAGTGGATCTGGGAATAATCTTGTTCTGGGATTCTTAAACAAAGCAACACTGGAGTTAATAAACTAATTAAAATAATTGCTCTATTGTGCACATCAGCAGTTTGTGGCTGTGAGCAGAATGGTTTTGAGTTCAGTGTATGTTAAGTACAGTGAAACGACAGTTCTTAGTAATAATGCATGTTTTGTAGAAGCTTGAAAGTGTTCTTCTATGAGAATAATGCTGTAGTTCACGTGGGATTTTGACAGAAATATGATACTGAAAGCTAAAAAATAGTTGAAATAACAAAGAAAGATCATTTAGACTAGGAAGTTTTATGGACTGTTTTAAAAGCTGTACTTAAAACCTGCAGCAAGAAGCAGTTACCGTGTCTTCACTAGGAGGCCCTGAGATACAAGAGGTACTAACTTGTTTGTGTGCTCGGCATATATTTCTAAGGCTCAGAAAGAAAACACAATATTCAGCACCTTAATATTTTGCCTTTCTAAGTGAGGAACTGAAAATAGCTGGTTTTCCTTTCCCCTCAGGCTGGAGTTTATTATTTACACCTTTAATCTCCTGCTCTTTGAAGGGGGCTCTTTCTCTACCTCAGTCAGGCTGAGGTTAAATATTCACAGTTTCAATCTAGAACAAACTGCTATCTGAAAACAGGGAACTGGGAACTATGAACAAGGAAATGGAAAGAAATTACCAGCTTAGTCTTGTTTCGTGTAGTTTGGTTGTCCAGGGAATCCTGATTAAGCTGCATTTGGGCCCTAACAGGGAGGTTTATAATACTCAAAAAGGCAAAATATGAGCTTTTGCTAGTAAGCCTGTCTGGGATAAATCTGTGAACCACATTTGGCTTTACTTCAACTTCCACACAGGCTATTGGTGACAAAGATACTACTCTTCCCCTGGAGATATCCAGGTAAGATTTTCTTTCCACACAAAAGCTTTCCAGTAACACCTCTCACTCTCAAGGGTTCTCTGAACACCCAAAGCCCAGCTGTAGCACAATCCTCACTGTATGACGTATCTGTGAAAATAAAGGCAGTGCTTACATGGAAATATCAAATTCCACTTGTAGTAGACTCCTCACTTGCTGGGTAATGGGTGCCTTATCACCTCATGTGAGAGAAGGGGTGGTGAGGCCAGGCTGCACGCAAGGGTTTGAGTCTATCTGAAACCTGAATAGAGCTCTTCCCAAAGCTTCCACCTCCTGCAAGCCCCTCACCTACTGCCAGACTCTGGATGAGAGAGACTGGGCAGAATATGCTCATGTGGGAGAAGAGCCATGGCACTCATGTGAGGGAGAGAGATGTAAGTGAGGCAGAGGCCAGCTTGCCAAGTCACACCTTGATCGTGACAGGTTTGAATAGTAACATAAATCTGTATTTATTTGCTTTTAAACTTCTTTCTCATGTTGGAATTTAGTCACCAAAAACTAACAGGAGAGTTCAGCACACACAGCCAACTTTCTAAGCAAACAGCAACTCTTTGGCACTTGCAACTTGACAGCTACAAGGAGAGAGCAGTGTACAGCACACAGTATATACTTATGGGGGTTGAGAAATGCTTTTGTTTAAGTGGATACTGAAAACACAGTCACCTTCTAGCACAGAGCTGGTGCACGGGAACTGATAAGAACACTCCAGCCTGTGCTCAAAAGGGGGCCCACAACTTTTCATACCTCTGAAAGGTGGTGACTGCCACCTGTTTGTGTGAATCTTGACTATATTTAAAGGGGGTAAGAGAGAGGAAAATGCTTTTGGAGAGGTTTATGAGACTTTGTGCCATAAACTGAGACTTCATGGTGAAAATACGCATTTAGGGAGCGTTTAAAACTGAATTTACATAAAATCACAATGATTTTATTTTTAGTGTCTGTTATAGGCCAATTAAATTCTTTATGCGAACATTTCCAAATTCAAACAGAGGTGATCTGGGACACTCAGAGAATAATTACATATATTCCCCCTAGGGCTTAGGCCTTTTTCTGAAATACCCAGATCTGCATCTCTAATTAGTGTTGTAACCAAGACAAAAGCAAATCACCAACATTTGAACAATCACCCTTCAATCAATGCCCAGCCATTTAACTCAGAGAGGAAGGAAGACACTGAGCTGAAAACGGGTCTCAATACAACTGCTGGCTATGCAGTGGCTGGATTTATACTGGCAGAGAGCTCAAGCCTTGTTCACGTTCAAAGCTGAATGGTTCTTATAGTCTCTGACTGGGCCATGAAAAGCTGGCATCACCGGTGTGACCCTACTCCCTGAATCCTAGGTGCAATCTCCCCCTTGCAGAGAAGGCAAAATCTCTGGCAGAAGTTCCTTTGCAAAGGATGGAAACAAATTTCATTTGTGTCACATACACAGCATTTGAGACAGAGGAGTGCACAACCAGCCTATTTGGGAGCAAAATAAGAAGCAGGTGACAAGTTGTTCTAGTCAGCTTCAACATCTGCAAGCTGAGTGCCCAGCCAGTCTGTGTGAACATTTCCTGCTATTACCCTGACTTCAACCTCCCCTGCTCCCTGCTTTAGTTCATCGGGGGGTTACGTCCTTCTTTCCGATACCAGTTCTGCAGAAGAGGAAACAGGCTGCAGCAGCATCATTAAGGTCAGGGATACGGATGCGAGGAGGAGCTCTGCAAAGTCCCCATGTCCCAAATGACACGACTGGGTCCTTTCCAACTCTCAAGGAAAAGGAGCCCTCTGAGCTGGCGGTTTCCTGTCGACCTTGAGCCTCCTCGCAAGTCCCGGTGTGGCTCCGGGCGGGTGGCTGTGCCCGGTCCCCGCCTCGGAGGGAGGCAGGCGCACGGATCCGGACTGCACGTCGGGACTGGCCCCGCCGCGCTTGTGGTGGGAGAGCCAGACCTGAGAGGGGCTGGCCTCTGGCAGATGATTGACACCAAACTGGGTGAGGTTTCATGTTAAAAGAAAGAAAAAGGAAAGAAAAAGGGCGAGAGCAGGGGAGGGGGTGACTGTGGGAAGGGGGAGAAGGAACTACTGTAAGAGTAAGAAAGTCCTGCCCAGCTGTTTGCGAAGTTTAAGATTTCCTGTTTCCCCTGCAGCGCCGAAGTGAAGTTTCAGTGAGTCACTCGCGGTCCCGAGCAGCGGAGCGGCGCAGCCCCGCTCCCCGCCAGCCCCGCCACCGCCGCCGCGGCCTCTCCGCCGCCCCCGCGCCCCGCCCGCGGCTCGCCGGCCGCGCCGATCCGGCTCCGCGATGACTCCCCGGCTGCCGAGGAGCCTGCGGCGGCTGCTGCTGCGCCTTTCCCTCTGGGTGCTCATGGGCAGCTCGGTCCCCGCTCTGCTCCGGGGTAAGTGCGCGCCGGCCCGCGCTGCCGCTTGACAGCTGCTGGGGCCGGAGGCAGCGGCGGAGCGGGGCAGGAGGGGGGCAGGCGGCGAGGGACACGGTTGCTAAGAAAGTTCTGAGGCTGGAAACATTTCGGGAGGGGTGAGCGTGTTTGTTGATGGCCCTGCGGGAGAGTAAGCGGGGAAGAAAGGACTGGGAATCTCGGGGTTTCGCGGCCAAAGCTGAGGTCCGTCCGTGGAGGGAAGAGCTGGGAGAAAGGAGTGGATTTGGCAGGAAATCAGCAGCTCGCGCCGGAGGAGCCCGGAGAGGGCATGTGGGGAGCTGCCTGCGGTGGCCGGGGCAGCGGCTGCCGGCCCTGCCGCAGCTGCTGCGGCAGCTCCCGCACCTGGTGCCGGCCCGCCCCGTGCGCAGGGGGACGGGACGGGCCGGGGGCGCCGGGCCGGGGAAGCCGCGGCCCCTGCGCAGCGCGCTCCGGCCGCCGGCACCGCCGCTCCCGCCGGGGACCGGCTGTCCTGCACAGCCACGGCCACAGGGCTGGAAGGTGCCTCGGGTGGCTCGCGGAGCGAGGGCCTGTGCGTGGTCACAGAGCCCGCTGCTGCGTGGGTCTGCACTTGGTTACCAAAACTTGGGCTTCGTGTGAGTTCCTGCCAAGAGCAGAGTGTAGCCGCGACTGTGAGCAGTTGGACTGAAAAGCACTCGTTCCTCTAGCACTGAGTGCGCATGTTGTTTGACTCACTTTTAATGACACTTTACAATCCTTACTCTGCTTTTACCAGGACATCCTTAGATAGGTTTTTGGGGTCTGTGGCTTGCAGTATTCTTCATATCATAATTTATAATATACTATGAGCTTAAAATTCTGCTGCAAAAACAAGGTTCCTGCCCTGAGGAGCTTTCTGTCTCTGTCCTACAAGTAGTTACACACAACTGTGGATTAACATCTGTAATATCAAGGTTAGGCCCTAAATCACGTTGTAGCACACGTGGTGAACCTAAACAGACAACAGCAGATTGCAGCAAACTGCATCTGAAACACTTGTGAAGCTGTCTTGTGATAGCACATCTAGTTTTAGTCTTCAGGTGAGGTGTGCAGACACCTGGGCTTCTACAAACTTTGATCTGGGCCCTCTGATTCTCCTGTCTGGTCCATTCATGTTCAGTAGTGATCCCAAATTTTGGCTGAAACATAATAACATGAAGTAGATAACCCTTGAATAATTACTGCCACCAGTTATGTGCAGTTATGAATAACTTCATGCTTCATTAACAGCCCTGTCAAAGTCAACAGGTTCTGCATACCTGTAAAGTTACTCATGAAAGCTTAGGGCAGAAGAAAAAAACAGTGTAAGAACAAGATACAGCTCAAAATTATATTAAATTTGAGGTGTGCTACTTCTTGTTAATCTTTAATATCTTTTTTTATACTTTTTCATTAATATAAATCATACTCAACTAGTAATGGCTTTTATTTTGACCCCAGCCCCAAATTTTAGCAGATTCCCATCACAAAAAACTTTAAATGGAGAAGCTCCACTTCTGTTAATCTCATATTATTTATTATTATACATTAGTTTTTTCCACTCTGTTATAGACAGTCTCAAACTACAGGTAGATTTTTAAAAGCAGGCATGGCTCAAGAGTTTGTTCTTCTTTTTTGTCATAGGTCCAGTGAGGAAAAAGGACATAAACTGGTTACAATTCCAGCATTTTTCATACTCGTCTTCATCTACACCCTACAATAACCAAAACTGAGTAGACCTGTTGTCAGATAATCTATCCCATAGCTCCAAAAGCTGTTTTGATAATCACCATAGGATTCTATCGTGCCATAGGATTCTATTATGGCAGGAAGAGTTGATCAGAAAGCAACAGTTCTGTGGAGCAGAAAGTGTGAGATTTGGATGTTGGTAGTTATTTGGCATCAGAATGAAAACTCGAGCTGCCAAATGCTTGGGGGAAAACAAAACAGGAAAAAAAAAAAAGAGCTACTTATATTGTAATAACTCAGCAGCATAGTGAGGCTGAAAAAAGGTGATATATCAGTGTCAGAAGAGCTCAGTTCCCAGGTATGCCTACTAACTAATCAGCTGGCTGGTTAACAAAGCACCAGCTAACATTTCATTTCGACATTCTTCACAGCAAAATACTAGACAAGAATGACACATTCCCATAAAGATATTGGGCAAACCCACAAATTCATGAACAGGTTCAATAGGAATGATCTCGTGGAAAAAGATGCTTGTGTGTCTTGTATGACACAGAAGTAATTGAAGGGTTTTTGCATAGAGTAAAGGGGCAAGGTGTGATTTTTTTTTTTGAATGATTGTGCATTTAACCAATTAATGTCAGTGCAAACCAGCAGTTGCCCACATAAGAAATTGATGCTAGTGTGTTCAAGTAAATATGAATTTGTAGGTTATCTTTGGGTGATCATAACCAGAAGTTTGTTCCTCGGGATCATCTGTGTAATAATTACTCACCTCTGAACATCAGGAGCTTAATTTCTCCGTTCAGCCAAACTCTGCTTGCATTATTTTCTATTATTTTAAAAGCCATATCATAGCTAGCTAATTTTATAGTATGAAAATCAAATTTAGAGCTTCAGCTATTTGCAAAAGGGAAGTAAGAGAACAAACATCGTGTAACATGATGGAACACATTTGTAACATGATTGAGTCTAAAATACATTCCTGCCCCCCATTAACAGTGGCAATTTTCCAGGTATTTCAGGAGGGAAGTAGGGATACATCAGAGATATTATTACATTTTCTTCTATTTATGGGGTGTCCTTGAATTCTAAGGCTTTTATACCTAATACTTTGACAAACACTTTTGTTTACTTGCTGTTTTTAGTACGTTGGCATAAACATGCTTCTCTAATACTCAGGTGGTGAATTCCATATCGGAATGGTTTCTATTAAAAAATTAGGAGCCAGATCTTAAACTGCTGCAAATGAATATAATTCCATTAGCATTAGTAGAGTTACACAGAGTTATAGGAGGTTTCCTGAAGCAGTTTCAAAAGTAATTTCAAAAAAAGGGCAATGGAGTAATTCAGATTTTTTCATATTCATAGTATTTTTTCACTTATATTTTGTAAAGCCTTACTATTATGTGACCTATATTTAGTCAAACAACATTGCTTCAAAATGAAATACTCCTTTCTGGGATGAATTGTTGCAGTTTCAAAGATGCAGCATCCTATAATGGTGCCTGATAAAAGATGTCATTGTGACAAGGTTACCTCCAAACATAGGAGCAAATATGGTGTCAGGCTCTTACCAGAAGGGAAATTTCTCATGGTTTGGTTTGTGGGGGTTTTTGCAAGTTTGTTTTTTTCAAAGGCTTTTAGAAAGCATTTGCTCTTTTGAGGGGATAAAAAAAAGAGCATAGTATTGCTGTAGCACCAGTTGTTGGAGTTTCCAATGCTTATATTTCCTCTGCAAGATATTTTTAAAGTGATACTTTGATATTTTTTGCATTTGTGGCATAGGAACTCTTGTTTCAATAATGTGTGTATGTGCCATATGCACTTTGCTAGCATTCACTGTCACTTCTCTGACCTCAGAAGAGCTGTGCCCTACTTTCAGTATTGCCAAAATGGGCAAGACCAACTGGTTGGGCCCAATCTGTTACTCTTGGATCTTGCATAGCAGGGTGCATTTGTATCGGCTAGGTATGGAACATGATCACAGATTTTGATCTGAAAGTGGTCCATGCAGTCTCCACACTGGCTGGCATGGCTACAGCTGAGCGTTGGTGCCACAGTGAAAGGCAGGGCTTCCAGCCACCTTTGTGGTCCTGGGATCAGCAGGAGGGACGTGGGCTGCTACAGTCCTGATTTGTCCATGGCTCCCACAGCCCTTGTGCACCTGACAAGCAGAGGCAGACTACAGCACCATCCCCTTTGCCACATAGGATCAGGGGAAACACCCAGGTAGGCACATCCCGGGGACATTAGATCATTAGATAGTTTGTATTGCCAGAGCATTACAAAATCAGTAAAATTGTCTGAGATATCAACCAGTCTGTGAAGATGTTGAAGAGTACAAGGGATTCCCAGCATGAAATAGTGGAGAGCCAGTCCTGATACAAAAAAGCAAGTTGGCTGAATCCTAGTCTAAAAGAGTTAGTGCTGAGATTTTGGGTTACTTAATAGGTCTTTAGCCTTAAATTTTGTTGGTATTAGAGGGGTTTTTGTTTCTGGTGGTTTTTTGGGGTTTTTTTCCTACAGGATAATGGGGAAGTGTTTTTTAAACCCTTATAAAATGGTTTCAAGAATAAAATAAAAGGCAGTGAAAAAATACTTGTGCTTTTCTATGAACTCTTATTCTGGAAGGTTAAAATAGACTAAAATAAATCAGAAAGAATATGTCTTGGGTTTGACAGACAAAGTCCTTTTGAAGTTTGACTTCACTGGCAGGTATATTAAGAAACAGTGGAGAATCTTCTTACTACAGGGGATAGATTGCTGTTACAGCAAGGAGTGGGTGCATACACTGAGACAGGGCAAATGCCACTGTAAGCAATGAGTTGATACTAAACATTTGCAGAATTGGCTTCTCAGTGACCCAGCTAAGTCTTCAACAGTTGTTTTTCATATTATGTCTGCACTCTGGCATAGCGACAGAGCAGCAGCACTGGCATTTGTTGAGTACAACATTTTATATCCTACTGCCTGAAACAACACAGTTTTAGTTGTGTACAGATGTTTAGGGTAAGATATGTAAAGAGAGAAAATTGCTTCAAACACCATCTGCTGATGGAATCTCAACCAGAGGAGTAGTTAGAACTAACAAATCTCACCAGGAATTGCTTAATTCTATTTTTCCTGGTGACAACATGCTCATCATTTGTATGTGTCCATTAGTTTCTAGAGATTTAAGCAGAATCTAAATGGAAGCAGGTATTCGGGGCTCTGCCCAGCAGTTCATATGGACTAATGTCCACTTGTTTGCATTTCTGCAAAGTTCTAGCAACTGTTCTAGATTTTAAGAAACAGTAACATTAGCAGTGTCAGGGGAAATACAGTTGCTGATTTGTCCATGTTTGTGCATATTTTTTTTAAATATGCCATTTCCTTGCTCTTTCTCTAGCTGTGAATGCTCTTGTAGTTGTTACAGCTGGAACTACCTGTCCTTTTTTTCATATGGATTTTAAAGCCTTTTCACCTCTGGGAAGATTGTCTCAGGAAGAAGTAGTTTTCCTTTACTCAAACAACTGGTATTTAGCAAGAACTTCCTGCTGGCATCCATCCCTGAGTTAGTCTGGTTAGAAGTAGAGCTGGTTGAGAGTTTTTGACACTGTTTTTCATGGGAAAATGCTGATTTGTCAAAACAGAAACAATTTGTGGAAATGTACCAGTTTCCATTAAACTTTCATCAGGAAACATTTCCTTCTTTTTTTTTTTTTCTTCCATAGTCCGCAGTGGAATTTCTAATATAGAAAGATAGAGAAATAATCATTAATCAATAATTCAGATAATCACTGGTCAATGGAAGAAAGGCAGGCCTGACCCACAGAATGCACGTTTGAAACTGGAGCTCCCCCTATGCGCTCTCCCCAGGATATTGGCGGGCTGTCACTCTCTCACTGGGCATGAATGTGCAGACATCCCGACACCCGCCACCTCAAATGATTTTAGTTTCACTCTGTTGTGAGTGTGAAAATGTATGAAATGTTGAAGCACTTTGTGGGCCAGGAAAAACACGCTCCTGAAAACGTTTTTAAGGTTGACCTGTAGCCATGGGTTTGTTTGCTCCTTGTTGGGTGGGAGTGGTAGTGCTCTGAATGGCTGGTGTCTTCTAGTCCTTGTTTCATAGCGTACTAACAAGCCGTATTCAGAAATTTCTGTCATGCAAAGGAACCACAGTTTTAATTATTAACAGTCCTGTTAGTCTGATTCCAGGATTCCAGTTCTCTGCTCACCCAGAGTAGTATTTTGGCAAAAAATTGCCAAAATAATAGATTTCAGGAACAGATAGAAGAGTCTGCTTCCTCACACTTAAAGACTCCTTCAGTTTACAGCCCAGCGGTTACATCCCTACAGTGACACCTGGGATCAACACTGTGCCTTTCAAATGGCAATCTGAAACCAGAGGTATTAGAAAGCTGTCTTCTGTTTCCTGCTATCTTCTGTTTGTATCCAAGCACTTCAGACCACACCCTCAAATGAGCTATTGCCTTGTTCTGTAAGTAGATGCCTGAGGTTTTAAGGTAAAAAAAGAAAGATTTATCAAGCAGCCAAAGCTGTAAGTTCAGGCAGTGATTTGCCAGTCACACCACATTTTTTATAGTGTGTTTGTAGTTACCAGTAACACAAGTTTTGAAAGATCAACTCAGCCCTCTATGCAGCTGATTAGTTCCTCCAAAACATTGCATTGGTATTCCCGTGGGCTTCATTTAATGCAGCATTAAAGCTCAGTTAAAAAAACTGGTCTGTGCAGGGGACATTAGAAAATCCGTATTTATTCCCAAGGTCGTGGTGGCTCTGTCAGGGCTTTGAGACTTCCTTCTGTTGGAAAAGCAAGTGAATTTGAACAGTACACCCAGAGAGCAGTGGGAAGGTCTCACAGTTCTATTCCTCAGAGCAGCATTTTCCAAGTAAAGACCCAAGCGTGGTTCTTAAGTGCCTGGGGCACTTTAACAGGTCTCTTTAAAAACTAGCATTGTGCAAGTGGAACACGTGCAGCCAGACTGTCAGCTGGCATAAATCAGCTTCCTCTGTTGAAGGCAAGGAACCTGCCCTGATTTATACCAGCTGGCAGAATCTGGCCACAGAATAAATAATAGGCAACTGTATGTTATGAGGCTGTAATTCCCTTGAGGGGGCTTTTGTGGTATCAGTCTTACAGGAGCCAGAGTGATCTGGTTCTCTTTCTTGGAGCTAAAGAGTAATTTGACTGCAGTTTTTTGAAGTCCTCAGAACATTAGGAACAGGAGATTTCAGGCAGTCAGGGGAAAGAGAATACTTCCAAACTTCTTGTAAGGTATCATTAAGGATTTTTGCCCAGGAAGAGTCGTGGTAGGGGAATTTGGGAAAATGCAGATGAATTGACTTGGGATAAGTAGTCCCAAAAAAGGATAAATATCTAAGAAGGATGATTTCTCATCAAGACCAGGCCTTTCTTTTGCAAAGATTTGTGCACATTTCCTAAGATGTATGAAAACTGAAGCTCCCTCATCGCTGATAAGCTTCTAGTGCTGGTGTAGTTAGTAAGGAAGAAAAGTAGAGAATGAGAAATGAGGACTAAAGGACAAAGGCCTCCTCAGAGTGTGGATGTGGTTTTTAATTTTGTTTAACATTTTACTCAGAAGGATCATAAGTGGGCTGGTAGTCATTTTATTGACTTACAAAGAAAAGGGGGTTCAGTTAGATTTATCAAGTGTTGACCTGTTATTCTCCTGGGTCTAAATATTTTAGTTGTGAGATGCAGGTGAGCCATCTCCCTCCAGTTTTTATCCTGCTATGGATTCTGCAGCCCAGCATGGGATTAAGTTCATCATGCCTATACATCACCTGTTGGCATGGTTTGATGGTGCCTGGGGCTTTTGGATGATAATGTGGCAATTTTGTAGATTGCATCTCACTAACTAATATAAGCACATCTTTAATGTTGCTGTACAAGGGGCCAAACTTTGAAGCAGACCACAGATGATTAGTAATGGGTTATCTCTTCTGGTTATTTTTGGGGAAGAAAGCAGAAGCACCTATCCAGGATTCTTGTGTGTCTTGAGATACTGATCTGGTCTGATCCCTGAGCCTAATTAATAGCTTAGATACTGCTGAAAACTTGTTGTATAAAGTTGCAGTACATCAGTGGTTTGGATAGCACAGCTTCAAGAAATTTAGGAAAGGTCTTAGTGCTCAAAGGAAGATTAAACGTCTTACCATTTTGGCTGCCCTCCTGATTTTAGTGTTACCAGGCTGTCCTGACCAACTCCCATATGCTTTGGGAGCTCTGTGGCTGGAGCGAATGTGGAGCCATAGTTACATCAGGACTCAGACTACCTTCAAGTACTGCAGCCAGCAGTATATGTGAATAGCTTCTGGCCACTGAAATGTGGGCTTGCGGAAATATGATAGATGTAACTATGTCTTTTTCCTTTCCCAGTTTTTTCCTCCAACTGTCTAGTCTCTTAAAATATTCTTTCATTATGCAGTTAGTATCCACTGTGCAAATTCAGGCTCCACTTGGGATGCTCCATTCTCAGCCCTGTAGCTATCTTAGGCTGTCCTTTAACATGACTGGGTAGTGATTTCAGAGCGTTCCATTCTTCTTGAGAAACTTAAAGAAACGGTGCAGGAAGTAAAGAAGTAAGTTTTTGTGTGTTTCACTAATGGGAAGCATTTAATGAGATTTTTCAAAATTTTGAACAAATTCATCAATCTGCAGTCAGGAACCAACGGAGACTTTAAGAGAAGAGCTGTCATTTGCAGGTGGTAGTTGATCTTTTATTCCCTTTCACCAGTTCTGCCCGCCAGCATGCAGCCATTACCCTTCTCATTTGTCTCTGGCATACAAGGAGATCTATGATTCTGCAGTGACTGTGCTGTGGCAGTAGGCCAGCTGCCCTGCTGTGTACCTTCTACCTCCCCACAGCTCCTGTTAACAATTTTCACGGTTGCCTTGCCTCCTTTTCCTGCAGTGGTTAGAGCTTTTGCCCTGAAAGTGGGAGACCCATGGTCATGTCACTCCTCAGTCTGAGAGTATCTGAACTCCATCAATGAAGGGCTCTGGGATGAAGGATCCTTGCTGGCTGAGACAGGGGAAAGCTTTAGAGGCAGCACTTTGCAGGGAAAGGGTTGACATGTGTGTGGGTGGTCCTCCAAAGCATGTCACAGGAGAAGAAAGCCTGTTCCCTGATGGATTCATTCATTATTCCAGCCCCTGCAGGGTGACTGATACTCTCTCCAGGGAGTTCACAGCACAACAAAGAGACACTTTACATACAGAATCTTTTTTCCTTTCTAAACTGAAAACAACCGTTTCTCATCCTCATGAAAAGATCAGAGGGGACCATGTAATAGTCATGACTTCGTAAGCTTCTTTATTTAATCCTTCACAAAGCAACTAGGTCAGCAATACATGCTTCTAGGCTATTGAATTTCCCTTCTTCCCCTCAGTCTATTCTTCCATTTCCTCACCCAACTTTACCACAAGGGAATGCCTTAAGTCAAAAATCTGGGAAGCTGATCCTTTTATTGCCTTTGTAGTATTCTCATCTGGTAAGTACAGTGCCAGGCCATGAGGCTTTCAGAGCTATCTTAACCCAAGTTTACATGTAAACAGGAATACCACACTGTCTGGTTGTAACTAAATCCATATCTGCTCTCTCTTTACTCTGGATAATAGATACAGGAAGACATTCCACAGGAAGAGATTGGTAAACTATTCTGGAAAAGAAAATACAACCAAAACGTGTTTCTTTATTTTTGTTTTTCTTTCTCCATCAGCTTCTTGCTCACACACTACTTACTTCTCACATTTTATGCTTTCACCTTAAGGTTTCTGTCTGGCTGGGGGCTTCGCTGTCCTCACTTTTCCCTGAGGCCACAATGGTATGATGAATATTTATTAGTGCAAGAAGCAGCCTCAGGATTCTTGTACGTATATGTTTATGATTTTAATGTGTATGAAGAAAAACAGAAATGTGATCCAGCTAAATCACCAATATTCAGGAACTGGGGTTCAGAATGAAGACTCGGCCATATCCTGTTGAGTTATTTAAAAAAATATGCACTTGACCCTAAAAAGAAGATTTCAAAATATCTGTATTAGGCACAAAAGCTCCTCCTATACAGACTGGAAGTGATGAGAGGCTCCTTCTATTACATGAGAGGAGACAAGATTTGTTGGTGACTTATAACTAAGAACAACTTTAGCATCTTGGCCTATGGTTAAAGCAGTGAGCTAGGAAATGAGAAGCCTCTTAGTCTTTGGAGACCCAAGCACAGATCTCCAGCTTCCCACGATTTCATCCACTGTATTTTTGATGCCACCATTAAACTTCAGTGCAGTCATTTATTTTAGTATTTCCACAGTTTCAACTTGTGTTGCTTAACATGTGGCAAAAAATAATGCAATGTTGTGTTAATTATAGTTTGTCTATAGACAATTATAGAACTTGTGGGAAATGAACAGAGATTGTTTCAACACTTGTCTATTGTGACTGGGAAACTGAGGTTCAAAGAGAGTCATAACCACTGTTCTTTCTCTACAGAAATTCTGGATTAAAGCCTTAAGAGCATCCAGAAATTCTCAACAGTCTCAAACACCCAGTCAAGTTCAGTAAGATATTAGCACTCTTTTTCTCCTCTATTTTTGTCAGGTTAAGAGGCTGTGTGCCAGGAGCTTGCTGAGGCACATGGAAGCATTGGTAACTTACTTCCGTTTGACTACTGAAGGCCTAACTTTTCCCTCAGTTGTCCACATGTGTATTATTCATGGTTCAGCCAATTTGCACATTGCCTAACTAGGCTTTTTTGCTCTGGTGACTTATAGTATGATTATCAGACATGTACCTACTGGTGGTTTGAAGTCAGAAACTTACTGGCCTCATGGGTGAAGGTGGGTAGCAAATGCTAGAAGCAAACCACTAATTATTTGAAGTATCTTATCCATGAAAACAAATGACAAGGCACGTTTACCACTATCATAACCACATACCTAGAAATAGAAAACACTGACACCTGCTTTTCCAAGCTGTTGCTGAGCATGAGTACTTAGACTACCCATACAATCATCACTTTTCCCTTAAAAAAGTGGATTTTGATTTTAAGTTTCCATTTTGTGCTTTTGAAAACATGATACAGTTTGCTTTTACCAGGGCATTAATTTCCACTCTGTCCTTAGGCCTGCAGTGGGTAAGGAAGGAGGAGGTTTTGTTTGTTTTGGGAACCATGCTATCTTTTTTGCATTTTCAGGTAAGAGTTTTAATGTTAATGATTTCCTGCTTTTTCAAAATTATGGACTGTTGTGGTTTTGAGCACAAGAAAAACAAAAGAATTAGGAATTGTACCTACAGCTGCTGTTTTCTGGCTGGATATGGTTTTGGTCAGATATGCAGGCACTTTGCCATGCCTTATTAAGATACCACACATAACATAAACACCACTAACTGGGATCATTTGCCTCAAGGCAAAGGTAAGGTAGTGCAACCTAGCTTAATCTGCTCTGCCAGAATGCTTAGCTGTAGGTAGGAGAGCTCACGTGGAAGTTCGCCACAGTTAGTTGGTGGAAAATACGGTGTTAAGCTGTGCTAACTTGATATTTTAGACTCTGTGGGGGAGGATATTATGAAAGGTGAAAAAGCATCCGTTCTGACAAATCAAAGCTGTAGGTGAATGAAACCACCCCAGACACAAGGTGTGCATTTTTAACAAACAGGATACTTTATTATTAGAGTACGGCCAAGGGATGTGATGGCTTTCCAGTGTGAATCTCTAAATTAAGATAGGGTTTGGCTTGTTAAATGCATACCCAGATAAGTTAGGGCTTTGCAAGACTAGCTGAGTGGAGTGGCGTCACTTTCAGAAGGTCAGACTGGGAACACCATCCAGAGTCATAGAGCTGTCGCAACCTTTGAATCTGTGATGCAGCAGGTTACCACCAGGCTGGTATCACTCACATCCCTCTCTGAATTAGGACTAGCATCTCCAGAAGTAACAAAACAGTTAAACTACTCTGCTAACTATTGTACAGGGATATTTCAAATATGCATGAGTTATAAAATTTTACGTCCAAGGAATTTAAAAAATGTCTCTATTGCTGTGGAACCCTTTCCTCTGGTATAGTCTAAGTTATTACTGTGTTTGGAAAGCTTGGAATTGTTTTGCCTTATGAGAACACTTAAAAACATGCTGTGTTCTACATGAGTGCAGTATTTGTGAGAAATGCCAAAGTGACAGCTTTAGAGAATGAGCTGCCCGTGTCACTGAACAGTTCCACCAGACATCATAACAAAGCATGTAACTGGCTCGTGGTGTTTAAAGGAATGCTGAGTGGTTCGGCTGCTGTGACCATGTTATGGACAGCTTCCTCAATGACAGTTGTTGAAATAGTATTTTCATGATGTAGTTACTAGTTCACTTGGCATTTGATTAAAAAGTTCAAGGCATTGCAGACTCTTACTGATTTCTACAGTTTAATAAGTGCCCTCCAGATGAAGGATGATGATGATGGCCAATATCCAGAAACATTTGATGATTCTAAAATATTAAACATCAATGAGTATAATTTGACATAGCAACATTCAGAAATCACAGCATCTGCTGAAGACCTAATCCTATTAAATTTAACTAATATATATGACAGTAAACATATTCTGTCCTGCAGTAGCAGGAACATTATGTAGTAGCAGAGGAACATTATGCTGTGCCAGAAATCAACTGCACCATTTGAAAATTTGTGAAGTGTCATCATATTTTGCTTTTCACAGTTCTCAGTTGTTAGAAAAAAAAAATGGTTGAAATAATTGGATGAAGTTTGAGGTATTCAGATGAAAATTGAGAGGCAGTGGTAGGTTCTGAGCTGCTGCTTGATACGCTTGCACTTGTGCTTCTGTCTTATCTCTTCCCAGCCTTTCTCTTCAATAGAAGGAATTGTTTCGTAGAGACTTAAATTCCTTTGCTATGTTTCTTTTAAACACGCTTGCAAGTGTATATGCTCTATTGGAGTCCTGGTGAAAGATTATGGTCTTAAGAATGACTGAAGATAGAGCTGGAGGACTGAAATAGTGGATTAGAGTGACAACTATTACATAAAGCAACTGAGAGGGGAGAACCCTGGAAATCCAACTGGATGTGTACATTTCAAATTTACAGTTATATTCTACCTCATCATAAATGAAGTGTAAGAGCCTGCAGTCCCTCACACATCTTCAGGCAGGTAGACTAAACATTTTAGACTGGCAGGTCTTTTCGTGCTGAGCAGCACCTAATGTGGAAATGTCCTCCACTTACATTGTAATGCAAGCCCTGGTCGGGGCTGGCTGCTGCAAGCAGTGAGTAATGTATTGTTGTAGGGAATGAGAAGTGTTGTATTCCTACATGCAGGCTTTTTGTGTCCACGGTTAATTTTTTTTAATGTGGGTGGACCATGCACTCACATAGATGTAAGTGTCCTTAAAATACTCAGTTTTATAGCATAGTGAATGAATTCTTTGCACGTGATTTAGAAATAATGGTAAAGATAACGACCTTTCAGTGGAGTTTCAAGAGAGGTATTTAAGGGTGAAGCACCTATTTATTTCAGAATGGACTGGTTGCACTCATGGCTTTTATTTTCCTTTAAGCCCAGTAAAATTTCAGCCTCAAATAGAAATGAAGGAGCTGATTATTCCTGCCCTTATTTCAGCAGGGTGGTATTGCCAGCTAGTGATTCACAGTCTCAAAGGTAACTGGAAGGAGTCCTTTGCAAATGCATTAAAAGGAACAGCTAATACCCAGGGGATATGCTAGCAAATTTACCTTTGGGAGACAAAGGAGATGCTGCTTTGTTGAGAGAGATACTTCAGTCTGGTCACTCACTAACAGTGTGCCACAGCAGTAGGGTCTTTGCAACAGAAGTCAGAAAAAGAAAGTTTTCCTAAGGTTGAATATCGTTAGAAGTGTGTAGTTTTATGCACATGCCCTTCCCTCAATATTCAGTATATAATTCCCATTAATAGTTGTGGAAGTTAGATGCATCTATCAAGATAGCATAACCCCAGGGCATTGAATTCTCTTATTCTGCTTCTTTGCATGTAACTTGACAGAGACAAATATAACCACCCAAGCTACTGAATTTGAGAAGGATATGTATTTTTCTTCAAATCTATTCAAAGTGATTCTACTCCTAAGAGATTACATTTGTGTCTGACTTTCCTCTGATTTACTCTTTTAGCTGAGCTGATGGATGATGAAAGAGAGTAATTTATTTTTAATACTGTTTTCCTGGATCTGTCATTCAAAACTTGCTGTGTGGGGACAGAATGGTTCATAAACACCATTTTCCTGAAGGAAAATGGCTTCTCTCAGTAAAAAGGAGCTCTGAACAGAGCTTCCGCATAAACATGTTTGCCCATCAGTAGCTGACAGAGGAGCCTCTGTGTGTGTTAAGGATGTGGACTTGTTAAATGAGTCTTCTTATTTGGAAACAGTTTTTCAAATAGGCTAGGAAGGATGGATTATATTCAGGTCTAGAGGAAGAAATTGCATAGAATTCTGTCTTACCAGAATCTGTAGATTATATTGTCAACTAGTACCATAATAGCATCCTCTAGTCAGAGGGTGTGCCTTAACTAAAATTCCGCATCTCTCGAATATTCCTCAAGTTCAGAGGTCTTCAAAAAGCTAAACAAAATGAGGTCTTTCATGCTACTTACATTAGTGAGTTGTCTTTTTATATTAAGCTTAAACCAAAATCCTCCAGTCTAAAATTGTGACTACAGTTTTTGCACACATAACATCCTTGTTTTTGTTTTGTTTCCTTGTTTGTTTGTTTATGGCTGGGAGGGACAGATAGTGGCAGTGAACATACTTTAAAAAATCCCGCTAATATCCTCCTTTTATCTGGAAAAACAAATATTTATAAATCCCTCTGATTTATGTAGCTGTGTAACGATTGCAAGTTTGAAAGCACAGTTGTCTGGTTAATCCATTTAAATGCTTATTTTGATTGGGCAGCTGTGAGTCTTTGTGTGCATGCAGCTTCTCCCCACACTTACTGGAGTGTTATAAAATACCACGGAAATTCTGGTTTGGTTCAGCAGCAACTGGTGTACACACATGCAGTTTTCTGTTGTACAGGATAGAGACTCTTGCCATGCAGACCTCATTCTTGTTTAAGATGGCCTTAGGAGCTGTGGCCAAAGCCCATTTGCTCTGTCAGCTCCAATCCTGGCTGTGTAGGTTGCTGAGATCATGCTCAAAGAATGCGGGTTCTGGTTCGAGGCACAAAGCACCCCCTAACTCAGGGCTCGAACACGCTCCAGCAGCTGACACAAAAGGTGCACTTGTGAAGTGCCAGTGCATGGAAAAAGAGTGGGGAACTTCTGTTCAAATACCTCTGCCTAGGTGAAATTAAAACACTGAATGGCAGGCCTGCAATGTGTGTGCTCCAAACTATGCTATTGTACATAAAATCTTTTTATGTCTTACTCATGCTATTTCTGCCCCTTGTGCTTCATAATTCTGAAGTATTTCCTGCTTGTAACTGTGACACTTAAACTGATATTTGAACAGATGCAGCCCATTCCAGTTACCGTGTTACATTTTAAGATTGCTTTTGATTTACTTTTTTTTTTTAATCCCAAATCCATTATTTTAGGTTTGGCTTTGTTTGACTAAAGTTTTGTTCTTTGGTCCACAGGGTCTTGATTCCAGTTCAGAGAAAGGAATTGTAGTCTGAATCAGGATCTTTGAAATCAGAGATATGAGTTGCAGTTCAGCAAAAGTTTCAGAACAAAAGGTAGAACTTTTGTCTGGGTTTACAGAGTATTTTCCCAGACTAGAAGCAGTTTCAGGTAAATGTTCATCACACTTTTTCCCTGAAACAAAGCAGAATTAGGGTGATTGGTTGAATTTTGTTTTTTGTGTTCACATTACAGAACTGCAGCAAAATCAGATGTTTCACATCAGACAGAAGATATATGTGCTTCACATACTCTCTGTCCCTTTTATATCCTTCCTCTTGAAAAAATTATATTCTAAAAACAAGCCTGCTCTGACTCTTTCAGCATCCTGTGAAGAGGAGGCATCTGATAGGTCTCTGTACTGCTGAAGAAACAGTCACAGAGGGTAGTCCCTGTCTTCTTAGATGTCTCCCATAAATGTTAACTTGAGACACCAAAAGTTCTTTTTCTATACTTCAGAATCAAAATAACCTCCAACCTACTTTTACAGTGGATTTAAACAACTCTGAGGCCTGATGTGCTTCTGCTGACATGTCTGGGAAGAAACATCAATCCTTGGAGTTCTCCCCAAAGTGTCATAACCCATGCAGATGAGTCCTAAGCAAATCCCATCTGCCCTTGCAGTGATGATGCCTGGCAAAAAGACCAACTGCAGAGCCCCTGTTTCCTCTCCTGGAAGGGCTGTGACATCTCCTAACATCTGAAAGCAGGATGTGGGTTGGAGACAGCAGCAGACAGCAGGTCCCCCACATCCCTGGCATGTCGGGCAGCCTGACCTTTTCCCAGAAGTAACTCCAGCCGTATATCCACAGAGACTTTTCTCAGCCCCTGACAGTGCTACTGCAGCTGAAGTATGCAGTTTTGCCTTACCCCAGCTGTGGGTTGCTGCTCCTCATACCACATTCTTCATTGTGTTTGTGTTGTCAGATAGATGTATAGATTGGAGAACTCTTCTGGGTCAGGCTGGCCTTTGGAGGGGGAGGGAGGTGTGGTGAGGTGCGGTCTGATTCCTGTGGGAGGAAGGAGAAAGTGCAGTGAGGGATGTGAACAAATAATGAGCAGGGGAGAATGATTGATGTTTTTTGCAAAATTCTTTGTGCAGATATTTCTCTATGGCCTCACTAGAGAGAAGGGGGAAAAGGGAAGATCTTTTGTGTTCACAATGCTTTAGAAACAAATTTGTTATTTTTTTGAAAATGGTCTGAGGATTTCTCCATGTGGCAGACAATTGCTGCTCACAAAGTATGTTGTTTCCTTGCATCAAAAAGGAACATTAAAAATAAGATGTCAGAAGAGGTGTGTGTGTGAGTGGGCCTTTGCAGTGGCATCCCCAAAGGAGGGATCTGATGAGGGCTCTGTAAAGCTGCATGTGGCAGGAGCCTTTCAGAAGGGAACATGGGTTTGGCCTTCTGACTTCTAAACCTGTCAGGAGAGTGTGTATCGCCAGTTTTTAGGGCATACTAGTAAAGCAAATAAAAATGAGAGTTAAAAGCATAAAATGGCAAATACAGGGGTGACACTTTTTCTGATTCACCAAGCAACCTGGCTGTATCAAAGGGAACCTGTGGGAGTCAGACGTAACTTTGAATTTCCTGTTTTGTGTGACTTGTCACAGTCTTTATGTCTATGCTTCATTTTCACTACTTTAAAAAGCAAGCAAAAGTCTTCCCCCAAAGTAACATATTTCATAACGTTTCCTGGAGGTTTGTCTCTGAGACCAGAGAGGGTTTGCAAGTGCCTGCCAGTCTGCTGAGTGAATAAACAGTATTAATAAACATCTGCCTACCTGTATTAACTCTTGGCAAGCCACAGCAGCTTCTAAGTGTTACTTACACAGTTTCCTCTATGTTTTAATTTTCTTAGTGCGCTCTTTTGAATACAGTAGAGGATACACATTTGGCAAGAATTTAGCTGTAGCAAGGGTTAACTTTAGTGCGAGTTAGCTGTAGTTTCAGGAGAAAGATTTGGCATTTTGCCACCTGAGTTTCTGTATGCTGCCAGTGTAGAGAGCAGTCTTTAAATAATTTCCACCTTGCGTTTGGAAGAGATGATTTTCTGCTGTCTATCTAGCCTTCCTTATTACTGCTGAAAATGCTGCAGGTAGATAATCAAGTAACACGAAAGCTTTTTCCATGTACAGAATTCAGAACTCTTGAGCTTACAGTTGATTTAAAAGTAATTGAATAAACCACAACAACTTATATGTGCAGTAATTCTCAATTTTGAGTCTGACTAGACTTGTTCCTAATAAAACCTGTATTGAAGTAAATCAGCTTTAACAGGATTTGATGATCCACATGAAAATTTTAAAACCTCCATCCTTTTAATTTAATGCAATAAGTTCATGTGATGCTGTGTGTATGCCGGGCCAGCATTTGGTTACTTGAAGCCATTCAGAAAGTTAGGCATGATGAGGCCCTATACTAAATAAGAGTAAAGCCCTGTAGGAGTGTCATTTGTGAGTGTTTGGCTAAGCAAATATGTTACTATTTTAGATTTCTGTGTGTCTTTGGTGGTGCAGTGGTCTGTGGGAGCTGAGGGCAGGGCTCCATCTGCACAGCATGCTCTGGTGTCACAGCAAAGAGCCAGCACCACAGTTGTCATTGTAAGGGAAAAATAGGAACTGTTGTACCCATATGCCCACCGACTCTGTCCATCACAAGTACCACAACTGCAATTCCCCATGGGAAGGATGGCAGGGTTTGGCAATACAGTTTAGCAGGAAGCTCCTAACACTTTTGAAATTTGCCTCTTTGCCTGTACCACAGATCCTAATGTGTTCTGTTGCCCAGAAGTTTAGCAGAAGATGCACTCCCTTGACCTGAGACATAAAGTTAAAAACTTCTCTGCTTTCCTCCCACCTGTAGCCTGTCCAGTGAGGATGCACCTAAAAAGGCAGACAAGATTGCCTTTGCATTAAGCAGGTATCCCAAGACAAACATTTAGGACTGCTTGTAAGTAAGAAAGTGATGCCTCCCAATAAGCAGCTCTGGTACCTTAAGAATATGATCAATTTCTTTTGTGATCCCATGGGCTTTTCAGTTTGCATGTGGCATTGAGCACATTCAGTAGCCTTGCAGATAAACTGAGGTGCCAGGATGTGTTTCTATGGAATACTTCACAGCTCACAGAAATAGCTTAGCCATATAACATTTTTAGCAAATTTAAGTTTTTGTTCCACCTGTACTGGGTGGACTTCTGAATTTCCCTGTTGGAAACTGGGAGTTTAATAAATAGACCCTTGAAAACAGGGTAAATTACTCTTTAAGGTGGATGTTCCTCATTACTTTTGTAGTAAGAGACATAAAGGGAAGAAATGTAAATTAAGCTTTTGGAGGGAATATGTGTGCCCATCAGTACAAATGATTCACCTTCCCCATTGCCATTATGAAGAATTAAGAGCCCTTTCATATTTTGAAGTAGGTTGGTGGTGGTGGTGTGACTGTTGAGGGAACAAGAGTGGAGAGAAGCATGTTACTATAAACAGGTTTTATTAACTGGCTGAAGGAAGAGATATGAATGAAACTCCATTCCAGCTATGTAGAAGATACAGTTTCATGGGTTTGTGCTGGTGAGGTTCTGTAGCACGGAGTGGAGCTACATTTGTGTTTTTCTGAGTCAGAATTGTTCCTAATTATGTATATTCTAAATTGTTAGGGGGTCTTCCACAGAGACTCATCTGTTATGAAAAAATATCACAGAATAACTGTATTATTCTTGAATGACTGCTGTCTATTTTCAGACCATATGAGTTGGAAAAATAACATTTGTACAAAGCTGAAGTGTTTATACTGTTTCATCTCTGTTTCAAGTGAAGTAATGGCAGCTTTCACTGAGCAGACGAGAATAAAAAGGGAGATTTAAATGCAGGATATGCTTCTTAGTGCACAGGTCAGAATTAGTTATGCAAATGTCAGTTCTGAACTATGAATCATGCTTATTCCAACAAGGCAGGAAAGCTGTTTTTGCTAATCTTGAGAACCAGATGAGCATTGTTGTACTTAATGTCCACTGTATATCTGGAGTCCCAGGAGGGGTTAACCACCAAAGACAACTTCCAGTAAATTCCAAATGTAATGCATTATGCAGAAAAAGACCTAGACCCTGTAGTCATAATTGAATAAATTGAACTTTGTGTTATATCACATATGGTTCTCCAGTGCTGTGTGCTGTTACTGGCTGTGTTAGGGAGGCTGTGGGTTAAAGTCAGGAGAAGATGAAATGTCCATTTAAGTGCCCTATGGGAAGCCATCATTTATATTTTTTTCGGCCTCCTTGCCTGGAGACAGTATTCTTTTGTTCTTCCAACCATGGAGTGCTTAATAGTGCCCAGAAAATGTGGGAGAGAGCTGCAAGTTAAAAAGCTGCAGGTGAAAATCCATCTCATTATTTGAGGCATCACAATAATGTTTTCAGAATGCTTCCACACTTCTATTGTAAGTGCTGAGCTGGAGTCTCCTCTCACCTGCACTGCTGTCAGTCAGCAGTCACAACAGTGAGCTCTGTCATTAGGCATGTTTGAGGCACTGCTGTGCCCTGTATACCAGAGAGAAGAGCCCAGCCCATGATTAAGACTGCTAATGATCACTCATTTTGGGAATAGTGGATAAAAATAGTGATATTTTAATTCTTTAAATACAAAAATTATTTTCTTCTTCAGGATCTCCAGCTTAGTGTGCTGTTCTCTCTCTTATTTTCTCTGGTTGTGTCTCTTCCCCCCGCTCCTGCCAGATTTGATTCTGTGTCTGTGTCAGTGCCTGCAGCAATCCCTAAAGCAAAGTTTTGCCAGTTCCACTTGCTGTTAAAAGCCAGGCACTTCTACTGCAGAGGCAAGTTAAACGAAGTTTGCCAACTCCTGCTCCTTTTCCTTTTGTCTTCTCCCTCTGCATGTACCTTCCCCTATATCTTGCCTGCTGGTAGGTAGGAAATGGTGGTTTCCCAAATTCAGTGCAGTTCATCAGTGGCTTTCCTGCTATGAACCATTTGTTCTACTTTGGCCTTCCCTCATCTAGGGGTGGCAAATCTACTCCTGGCTAGGTCTAGCTGGTCAGCATGGCTTACCTAGTCTGCTCTCTTCTTTCTAGCACACTTCTCAGTCATGGCTGAGGAGCAGGTTGTAGGTCACACAAACATGAAAAAAGCCTGTGGGGCCCACCAAATCGTTCTTTGGTGTGGTAGGTGTGAGTTGCATTTTTTTCATATGATGGGCAAAAGCCTTTACATGACAGGAGGAAACCATGACATACATCTCCTCCAAATGGTTCATAAAGTACTGTGTTCAAACAAGTTATTTTGGCTTTTATCCTTTGCTGAGCCCCTGAAATTTGGAGAAGTGCAATCAGTACACTTAAAGGCATGACCTTAAGTACTAACTAAGGCAGCTGTTGTGCTCCATGGTAGTCAGTGATCTGTGACTATGTATGATAAAGATCATGGCTGAGAGATTCTGCAAAACAATCCATAGGAATGTGGTTTCCTGGAGTCCTGCCAGAGGGATACTTAAACAGGAACCTGTTTTCCTCTGACATATTTTAGTTGTACGTAAAAGATAGCTCATGTTTGGCTTTACAGAGGCTGTCTCAGCACTCTGGATAATCATTGTTGTTAATCTTAATAGAAACAGTCACAAAATCATAAAAGTTCCGTACCCACGGAATTCCTGCTGGGGCAACTCATAGTTCAGATAAAGCACTGCACCCAATGCAGTGTCCAAGACAATGTGAATATTGTGAGCTCATACTCACATGGCAAATATAGGTGCATGTACCAGAGTGACACTCCATTTCAGCTCAGATGGCATTAAACTTAGAAATGGCAGCTGCAACTGAAAAATTGAAAATACATGTTTCATAGGGTTACCCCAAAGGTGTTATGATGGGAGTAACTAGGTGATCTGCAGTGTTGCCAGCTCCTGTGATTTAAAGATGAGTAATACAATACAGCTATTTTTCTTGAAGATCCACCTCCTGGATCCCAGTGATTTATTTTCTTTTTATCTTCTCATTTTTTTTAGTTAGACAATAATTCCAAACCTCCTGCTCATGGCCAAAGTTTCAAAACATGTCTCAAAAAGCAGTCTTAAGAGTACAGCCAGCAATGGCAAGTAACAGAGAACCCAGAAGTTGTTTTTTTGGTTGCTTGGGGCTTTTTTGTTGGTTGTGTTTTTTCCCTTCCTTTATTTCCATGATCTGTCTGGCTAGTCTTGTGATTTTGTAACTCATGATTTTTTTTTATCTTTAGGATTGATTATGTTTCCATCTTCACTTCCTTGTATTCCTTCACTTCCTTGTATTACCACACTGAATGTAATCGTTATAATTAAGAATAGCCATCAGGATATTCATCCAGATCTTTAAAGAAAAGCTCAGATCATGCATTTTCCTTGACTCCTTCAGTCCTGCAATTAATTCATCAATATTTGTAAGGCATTGAATGTGCTTTTGAGCCATCACCTCTCCGCTTTAATGAAGCTGGCAGTGTCTCCATGACTGTCAAAGTTCTGCTGGGGTTACAGATCATGGACTGGGGATGGTAGTCAAAACAGAAATCATGCTGTGTTTAGTACTGTTCCTGGCAAAACTTGCTTTCTTTCTGTTGGATGAGAAGGTAATACAGTTTGGATGTTCTTCATAGCTGCTACTGTGCTTTCCAAACACAGATATATGATGTCGTGGAGCTATGCTTTGTGGGAGAACAAGGACAATCTGCTTCAAGGCTCTCTGATAAAGGCATTGTCCTCCTGGCAGATTTTCGTGATACAGGGGAGTGAAATCTTAAAGTCTCTCTCATCAGGTGGAATTATTTCACATCAGCTGAGTAGTAGTTGAGTTCTCATCCCAATGTCTCTCTCAGCATTTTTGTTTTCGGGGGTGGATCTGCCTGCTATTTTATAAGTATACATGTGCCAGAGACACTGGATGAGAGAATAGAAGTGCATGACAGGATTTTACAAGATAGGAGTAAGAGAAACTGGCTGCTGTTTCTGAAATGCATCGTAAGGCATAAAAAGTTTTCCAGTGTAGATATTTCCAAAAAAGACAGCATGTTGATTTGGGCTTTATTTAATGTTGTTAGCTTGTGAGAATTCTGTAATGATATTAAAAAATAAGGGAAAAGTAAACTACAACCTTAGGCCTCAATAGAAGTTACATATCTACAAAAAACAGGTGCAAAGCAAACTTCAAGGCAAGTCAATATAATTTGGGTGAGGTGACCTGTTTATGGTGTCCCAAGAAATCATAAATAAAGATGTGAACCATAGAAGAGAAGCATTGTCCTGTAAGCCTGGTTCCACCAGAATCCATGGAGTGGACATTTCTAATGTGACTGCTCTAGTGTCTCTTCCATAGTGTCCAGCCCACGTGTTGGCTTGCACGTTCCATGCATTTTAAACACGGTGGCTGATCTCTGCTGAACTGGTTGGCTGACAGCTTTATAGCCAAGAAACCGCAGTCTTTTATTTGGAGCCCTCTCCATGGACAAAGAAGCAAGGAAAGCTAGAATTAGGCTTCCTGTAGAAGTCAAAATAAGAAAACTAACATTAGAGAGTGGATGGCAAATTCAAATTTTAGGAGACAAGCACACATTTATGGATGGCTTCATTAACCTGTGCAAATCTTTGATTTCTCTGTTGACTTTTTCATTACTTTTTCATTATATCCACTTTTTTTTTTTTTATGCAAAATCAGAAGTTGCTTCTGTCCACAATGTTCAAGTGACTTTAGCTGTCTTAACAGGAGAAAATCTTGAGCAGTTGGCTACTGTGGTATGAACTGTGCAGCAGAATAGTCAAATATTTCTAGACATGAACATTTAAGTAACTACAAGAAGAGTAGCAATCTTGCTGGTCCAGAACCACTTGCGGGTTGTAGGTCCCTCAGGTAATGAGTGAATACACATTCCTGGGGAAGAATCCTACCAATTTGTCATTCTCCAGGTAGGACTTTGTTGATTAAAGTTAGTTGGGAGTTCATGTGACCTGGAAGAAGACCCATCTTTTCAGGATTTCTAAGTCCTCAGAGTTTAGTAGCAGGCTGTGATCAAAGGGTGATGTCGAAGGTCATCTCTAACTCCAGATTTCCTCTCAGGCCATTTGCAGAGTGTGGTTTCAGCATCAGATAGAAAAAGTCACACTGGCTTCATTTTGGAACTAGATGGGTTATCACAGTGGTCAAGGCCAATGAGGAATAACAAACAACACACCAACACCTGCTGGAACATTATGACAGTCTTAGGGAAAGTAAGCTGCAGTCTCACTTTAAATCAAATATTGAAGCATGGAATAAAATTTGTCCACCTGGGCAGTTTATACAGTACTTTGAACTGCCAGAGGCATGAATAGAGGGCCACTGATCTGTGAGCCTCTGTTAGAAGAATTTCGGGGGGAAAATACAAGTGTAGTCAGTTCTGGAAGTCCGAGAACCCCATTAGCTTTTGACAGTAATTAAATCTGATAAGAAATTACCTGACCCTAGCTGCCCAACCTTTTGGTAGTGTTGTTAGTGATTAAACTAATGCCTACCTTAGAAACTTAAGGTTCGTGACCTTACAGGGGATTGCTGCTTTCCAGATGGGTTTGTTGTTGGGTTTGTTTTTTTTTTTTTTTTTTTTTTTTTTTTTTTTTTTTTTTCCCCAAGTAGTTTGGTTTGATGATCCCTCCTTGGAAGAGGTCCAAACATATTGTCATCCATTTGTTCCAGTGGGTGAGCCTTGGCAGAACCTGGCACAGCCAGCGATGGAACCAAACCCTTTCTCTCAACAAATACATTGTGCTTGAAACAGTTTACCTAAGGACCCACCTTCACGTGGCTTTGGGCTCCAGTGCTGTAGGCACTGGAGGGAACTGCGTCATGTTTATGGCAGAGGCATCCGTTGTGCCACAGCTGCCATGTGAGCTCAGAGCTGAAAGCAGCAGAGATGCAGCTGAAGTCTTTGCAGATTGAGCAGCAGATGTCTTTCCTCTGTGCTCAGTTGTGAGATGTTTGGCACCCTGCCTCAGGTTTCCTGTGTAAATTTGGGTGAGTCACTCACCTCTCCCATAGTATTTGTCTCTGTTTTTCTTCCAGGCTTTTAGGACCATAGATTGTTTCTTTCTGGGTAGAGGGACAGTCCCTCACTATCAGGTTTTGTTCATTACTGCAACCTAGATAAGTTGTTATAGCTATTAGTTTCTTTTCCAGAAGAGATGTACAGTTTACTATAATGAAGATTATGTTAACACATATTTCATAGAACACTACATTCAAGACCTTTTGAGTTCCTACTACACCTGCCTCAATGAGACTGTTCCTCTGCATGGCTGCTGCGAGTTGTTGCAACACATATAATTAAGAACAAGAAATGTTTACCTGGGACTTAAAATTCTGCCAGCATTCTCCACCCATTTAAGTGCTCCCAGTGTTGTAAATGGAGTGACACACTTCCCTTGGAAGAGAGAAGGGCAATGTTTATTTTAACAAAGTTTGACAGTAAAAGCGACAGTGCTTTAACAAGCTTTGATGGCAAGGTACACTTGATTATTTACTGCATAGAGGACAAGGTGGGATAAAAGTCAGAGACACCCTCATGTTGAGTCATGGGGTTCAGAAAGGACCCCCTCGCATTCTAAACCCCTTTTTCAGGGGGTTTCCAGCTGTGTCTGGATCCACACCTAGTTCCAGGCTAGGAACTTAGGTCTAAAGGATTATATGTGCACAATCATTCCTTTATCTCACTTAGCTAAGATTTCAAAGTTTCAGCATGCTTCTTCCCAGTTCACTTACTGAGTATTTGATGCAATAAGGATTCTCTCAGCCTTGAGGAGCAACCTCAAGAGGCATTCCTGTTCAAGGGGAGATCCTGGCATGCAGCCCACTACCGTGCAGGAGAGCTTAGCAGACCCTGGGCTGTTCTCTGTTCATGGAGTAAGATGATTGACTTGCAGTAATATTTGCATGCCAGCTGTATTTTGGTTGGCGCATGCTCAACTAACCCTCAGCTGTTGAGTAAGTTTTATGGTCCTCAGCTATTGTGTTGTTATCTGTCTTCCCAGAGTCCAGTTTTAAGCCAGGTGCAGCCCTCACAACCAGCACTGTTGGCTCTTGTTTAAGCCAAAAGCAGGGGGGAGCACACTGCCACACCCAGTGAGCTCATCCTAACTAGCCCCTCTGTGTAGCATCTTCTTCTATACCGTAAAACTGCTGGAAGTTTTGCCACTGATTACAGTGGTCAGTACCAGAGCATGCTAGTGGTGAGAAGGATGTGTGGTTTGGATGAAGAGGGAAGACTTTTCTCTCAGTCCCTCACAATGGTTCAGAAATCCATTGAAAATGTTAGCAAGAGGCCCTTTTATTTCCTCCTGGAAAAATCATGTATATTTATTTCCCATAATAAAATAAGCTAATGGTAGTAAAGAGTGAAGTTCTAGAAGGAAAAAATTGATTTCTCAGCTAATTGAGTAGAGAGGGGGAAATTACAAATCCCTGGTTGCCTGTTACGGGTTGACTAGCAACATTTGGCCACAGAAAGCAATATGAACACAGTTTTAACACACAGGTGGCTACAAGAGAAGGGCTGTGCTGCATGTTGTCCTGGGGTGACGTTATGAAGCCGCTTTATTCCTTAACCATCCGCTCAGTGCCCAAGGACGCTGTGCCTCTAAGACGGACCCGGGGCCGGGGCTGGAGCCAGGGGCTGGAGGGGGCAGTTGAACGGTTCAGCCCAACAGCTCCAGGGGCTCGGTGGAGCTCGGGAGGGAGCGCGCCGGGAGCGCTGTGCTGCTTTTTGGTTTCCTTTGTGTTCTGGCTAGCTGGAAAAAGTTCAGTTGGTTTCTTTTCTTGTTCTTTTTTCCCCTTCCTTCCCCTTGCCTCACTGCCTCCCTTCCCTCCTCGCCGGTCCAGGGAGCCTGCAGGGGCGGCCCCAGTGGGCCCGCAGGGTGGCCCCAGCTAGCCCCTCTCTGGGAATTTGTTGTATTTTGAGGGGGGTTTTCTATCCTGTTCTGCCCTGTTTTGTTCGTGTGTTAATAAACAGTTTGGTTTCTTTTTCCCACTTTCACTCCTTGTGACCCATTTGTCTCATTGATGGAGGAAAAGGGGAGGAACACTCATTCCAGAGTGTTTCCTCCTAAAGTTTTGTATCAAAAACCAAGACACATGTAAGCCCAGTATCTCCTCAAAGCGGTTCGACCTACTTTTCCAATTACATTGCAAAGTGAGTCAGACTGAAACCATTGTTGATTGTCTGCTCCACTTCAGATAGTTGCATGTTCGTTTCAGCTTTAGAAAGAAGTTTGTGTCAGCGTTTTCTGTTCCTTGTAGTTGCACTGGCTTTTCAAAAGTATTTGAGCTAAAAGTATGTTTCCTGAAGTTCAAACACTAGCACAAAAAATATCTTTTTCCTTACTACTGCCACACTGAAGCAGACGGTGAGTACTAAGACTCTGAACCAGTAAGCATGTAATGATTCAATTTCTGGGTGCAGAAAAGTAGCTGTTGGGTCAAAGCAGACATCTACAAGACAGGCTGTCATTGCAAGTTAGTTTTAGTTCAAGTCCCCTGGAATTAACCCAGTAACACTCCTGTAGTAGATCACATGAGCTGCACAGATGCCCTGTTGCATTTCTAGCTCAAGTTTCACCCACAACCTCTGGCAGACCATCTACCTTAAGCTGAAAGTCTGTTCCAGCTCTGTGTTATGTGTGAACAGTAATCAGATTAGGGATGACACCTAGGTTAGGCCTCAGGTTAGTAAAGACAAAATTGCAAAATTCGTCCTGATCCCTGTCATAATAATGTCACACAGCTAATTGTGCATTCTCACTATGGAACCCACAGCTACTTTGGCACACAGACCATGATGCAATTGTTATGCATGGGGGACAGATACGCTGCCTGTGAGTAATGCCAACGGGTGAGTGCAGAGGAGTTATTTCAGTGCAAACTGGTTTTGGAAAATGTTTGATTCTGCAAACTACAAAGCAACTTGCTCCCTCTGAAGTCAATAGAAGTTCATTTTGCTTTTCAAATTCACTTTGATTAACGTGGTCTTGACACCGTGGCACTTACCTTGTTGTAAAGAAAATTGGTAGCTGTGAAAGATCAAAGATTTTCTAATTTAAGGTAGGAGGAAATGTTTGCTTCTGATGAAAACCTTATCTTCATAATAAGCAGTACTACAATCTGATAATCTACCATTACTGAATTTCCTTTTCTTTTTTTTTCCTTAAGCTGAATTTACATCACCTGTAGAGAGAAATAAGGAAAGTGGATTGAAAATGCCAAACCTATGCAAATTTTGTGATATTAAAGTAACAACCTGCTCAAACCAACATCAGTGCAAGAGCAACTGCAACATCACTTCTATCTGCGAGAAGAGTAGTGAAGTCTGTGTTGCCATATGGTAAGTTATTTCTTCTTGCAGCTGGGGACAGGAGCACACCCTCATTCATCATGGCTTAGTACTTTCCTTGATTGCTCTGATACTCAGAATGTCCCTGCTACCTCACCACACTTTGCTCTCTCACTCCCAACTCATATCTGTGCACAGCATACCAAGAGTTGCTTGAGGTTAACAATTCTGATATGAAATGTTCTGGGGACTTTTTTTTTTCTTCTAAAACAGTTCTGTTCCAGCTTAAGCTGTTATTGGAAAAGAGGCATGGTCTTGGGCAAACCATTAAACTGTATCCACCCACAGCACTCAAGAGTAGAAACAGATTTGAGGCTCGAGAGGATTGTGGTGACAGTTGCTGAACAAAGACAATTCTCTCTCAGGTTTCAAGTGAACTAGATTATGTGGATTTATCACAAGAGGCTTATTGCCATGTATAGGTAGAAATACTTCCTCTTAAGGGGAAAAAACTTCTGTGTAGGTAGAGACTTTGATATAGGAACGATGCCTTTTGTATAGCCTATGTCTAGGTTCAAAGAAATCAAGAGGTTATGAAAATTAGTTGTAATGCTTCTTTAGGATTTATTGGCTTTAAGCTTGTGTTCCAGTCTAAAAACTGAGGGTTTGCGCTTTCATAAATGGGAATCCAATCCTACCAAAGAAAGCCAGAAACACTGTTAATGAGTTAATAACTGGACTAAAGGAACAGAACTGAGTCCTTGCAGCATTGCTGCTGATTTACAGAGGGACATAACTTATTTGTGTGCTAAGGGATTAATTGTGTCCATTGACTTGGGACGTTCAGTGTAGTTGGAAGTAGGCACTTTAATTCAGGATCAGTCCAGTGTGCTGTTCCATATTTGTCCTGCGCTTCTTTAGTAAGTCATCAGTGTCTATTATCGCCATAAAAAGGGGCTGTTGTACAACTTAAGATACATTTTGGATTTTTCATGACCGTTTATCTAAAAGGCAAGAAAACTGTAAAGTGCTTTTTGCCTTCAAGACTTTTGTCAATGAAATTAAATCTGTGGACCAGGACAAAACACAGGAATATGGTCCAGATTATCCGCTGTAAATATTTCCCTGACTGTGAGGCATCTCTAGCTTGCATCAGTTTTTATGATTGGTGTTTTGGTGGAGGATTTTTTGGTTGGTTGAGGTTTTTTATATATATAACTCCTTCAGTGCACAAACTGTGCTGATTGTAGGCTTCAAAAGCAAAATGAAAAGGCCAACTCACTAGAAATTCCTCAGATTTTGAGGAAACAATTCCGTTTTTGTCATAATTTCCCACAGATTTTTACTGTCTGCTCAGTGACCGCAAAAACCAAAAGTATGTTCTGAAGTTCACAGCAGTTCATTGAGCATTAGCTTTAATAATTCTAAGTGAGATTTCAGAGGCACTCTTCTGAGCTTAGCAGTAATGTGATATAGGAATAGCTGTGCCATTGTACAGATGTGAGGAGCCCAGATACTGCCAAATTTACCCCATTCAGGAAAGACAGAGAAGAAAATACGATGCTCTTTAAATACCATTTATATTCTCAAAAGAGGCAGATTTTGGGCAGGCGCAGTCCTGTCTGCTCCCTTTGTAAAATATTCCCTTTTTGATTTCAATTTTCTCCTTTTCATTTTTAGGAGACAGAATGATGAAAATATGACATTAGAAACAATATGCCATGATCCCCAGAAAACACTATATGGTCACATTTTGGATGACTATAAATCGGAGCAGTGTTTGATGAGAGAAAAGAAGGATGATGGGGGATTGATGTTCATGTGTTCCTGCACAGGTGAAGAATGCAATGATATGCTCATTTTTACATCAGGTAGGTTTAATAATTTACCTTGAATTCCTACATTCCTTGCATATAATATTAACTGTATTATACCAATGTACTTTGGAACTGCATTTTGTGGGGGAGAACTAGTGGCAGGTGCTCTTTTGGTCTTTTATGAATCTTGCAAAGTCTCAACCTTTCTTTTCTGTGTCTGAGGGTACTTCTTCCTGCCAGGCTGTCCTCATTTTGAAGTAAGTCTAATATTCAGCTCAAGACACTGCACTTAAAAGCTGATGGAAGATGAAAGCAAGATGCTCACAGTTGTTCTGTTGATACACCAAAATGCAACACATGTTAATTACATTACAAAATCTAAACTAAAGGCAAATGCCATATTTAAGGTCCTACCTCCTCTAAAAGGCTGTATTGCCACAGCATGTTATCTACATATACAGATGTTACTGGTAATGTGATAGGATGTAAATTTTAAGTCAGCTTCCCTGGTGTAAGTGACCATCTGTACCTCTCTTGTGGCGGGTGTGAAGTAGCTAGGTTCGTTCTCTGGGACATTTGTTCCCTCACACCTACTACGGCACAAGGAAGCGTATGTGAGTTCACAAACCAGGGAAATGTGAGTACAGACCAAACCACAAGTGCATAACCCATCCCCATTCTACTTCATGAACGCTAATATAGGCCACTGCAGACACAGTGAAGGCAGTACGGATGTGTGCAGTGCTGGTGGACCTCATGCTGCACACACAGATGTGCATGGTGCAGGCACCCCTCATGCTTTATTTTCTCCTACCAGCTGTGATTCTTTCACTGCGACCAAGTCAGGTCTCTGAGGCAAGTGTGAGGCCTCCTATGCAGAACTCTGTGTACACACACGTCTGAAGGAGTGTGGCCCACCACACCCATCCTCATCACCCCTAAGTTCCTCAGATATAATTAAGTCCTTGTTACCTGAGATAACGACAGGTTGGGCTGTTGTTTCCACTCCTGGGAAACATGGTGTGTGACTGCGCTGAGGGGGACAGCTATGTGAGTGACTTGTAGCTGTCACTTCCTAGCTTCCACGAAGGCTAACTAGTTTAGGTCACAAAACCACACCAAATTAGCCAAGAGCAAGCTAGCAAGTCTTTGCTTCCCTGAGCCCAGGCTATCCATATCTGGTGCCACCCCTCATCCCCATCTTCCTCATCCCCTCCCCAAGGTTGATTCGAAGCCCGACAACCTGACTGCTGATCCATGGTTGTGTGACCAACCCTTACTTGGGTGTTCTTTAAAGGATTTTGAGTATATACTGGTATTGATATGAGCACAGATGGTAGACCCAGGACCTAATTCTAACTGATTGCCTTGATTTTATTGAAGAGAATGTGTTCCCAGAGAAGAGATCTTACTCTGTGTCAGCTGTCTAGTGATTTTGTACAACATGAACCACACCCTTGTGGATTTTGGCTACTTTGTTGTGAGTTAGCTACGTTATAGCTGTTTTTCCTGGAGCTGTGTAGCTGAACGCAGTCACTGATAAATGTGTCTTTGGTGCGTATGGTTAGGAAAACCGTTCTAGAAATTCAACACAAGTGCCTTCATTCCTATCAACTCTGCAGCCCACTCACACTTCCAGATCAACCTAAAAGGAGTAGTAGAAATTTAAACCCAGTCTTTTTACCCTAATTCCTTTCACTCTTCCAAGTGGAACTTTTCCTTCTATGTCATGTGCTGTAAGCACTCTAGGTGACTCATGAAAACCATGTGCTACTTTTATATGTATTAAGTGAATAACTACAGATAAAAATTAAAGTAATGTAAAACTTCACTTTATAACATTTCCAGTTCATTCACAAACACAGGCATTAACTCCAGTCGGGAGCAGGGAGAATTGAGGCTTTGTCATTCCTTTTATATTGTTGTGGATTAGTGTTTCTTTTAAATGAAAACAGCCCCTTTGGGTTGCTTGCCTGGTTAGCCATGGCAGGAAGACAAACGATTTTTACAGTATCAGACATGCGGTTTCCTGTCTGTGTTTAACTTTGAGCAGAACATCACAGCCAGCTGGTCCATGGCTCCTCCAGACAACTAGATAATAGCCTGTAATAATTTTGCCTTTGGAATGACTGTCATCCAGATCTATTCTGTACATTGTTCTTGCAGGGTTTTTTTCGCTACGTTTCTTGTACACCAGAGCAAGAATTTTTGCAGTGGTTTTGCACATTCTGTAGTTTTAGAGAGCAAGACAAGAGCTACTCTAAAAAAGCCTGATCAAACAGTGATTTTAGTCATTTACTAGCAGAAACTGAGATAAAAAAGATTGCAATTTTTCACCCGTGAATTGCAGAATTTCCTTTCAAGCTGCTGCTATAAACGACTACTGTTATACCTCTTCTTCCTGTATGCACACTTAAGACAGACCAGATTTAGTTCGTTTCTAGTGTTTCTGGGGTAAGAAAGAAAATGGGTAAGGCAACAAGTTCTAATTTCCACCAAAGGTTAGTCACCAAATTCCAGTGATTCACAGCTGAGCTGTTATTGCTTATGGAAGAATTGGTTTATAGCACTGTTGGCTTGCATAGTTCTTGACTGTGAAGGGCAAACCTCCTGACTCCATTTTTAGACACAAGCATCTAAAGGTTTTGCATATTGGAGGTGTTGTGACTCACCCAAGGGTGACTTCAGAAGTGTTTGAAGTACTTACATCAAAATCAAATGCCTGTTTATTGTATGGATTTTCATTTAAATTGCCAATCTGCAGGACACAGTCAGAAACATGTGCCTGAACATGCCTGTAGTTCTGCTGTGTCAGGGGGCTGACCCTGATTCAGATCTCTGGCATTTCAGGCCACAGGCACCTGGTGGAAAATACTGAGTGCAGAATTGCTCCAAACAATGTTCTGTAGTTCTTGGAGGAATAATATGCAGGATACAGGTAACCATTGTAAATCCGACTACTCTGTGTTTATTTTTTAATCCCTCTCTTTTTGTGCCAGACAAAATTGTGGGTGACTGGCAAGCGGCTTACACCCCTGTGGTGGAAAAATGCTTCTCACAGCAAAACTCAATGCCAGTGTGTTGTAATTATTATTTATTCGAAAGTCTAATGTCGGTGTTACCAGAAGGCAAAGCCAGGGAGCAAAACCACTGGAAAAGATTAGCCAGAATCAGAGGTAAAAGGCCTTGGGTGGCTAGAAGTTGCCTAGGTGGCAGACAGAGGCCTGGTCCTTCTGTCACGGAAAAAATGAGCGCAGGATTAGACTACCAGGGTTTTTTGCTCCCTGATGTCTGGTTGTGTCTGCTGGATCTTCTGCATCTTTACCTTCTTCTGCTTTGATCTGCTGTGATGAACTAGGTCTGTCTGTAGTTGTTTGCACAGTCCCAGTTCTCCCTTGATGCTTGTGCAGCTTTGTTCCTCAGCATTCCCTTCACCACAACATCTCTCAGCCATTAGCCAGTGCAAGCATGACAACTGCTTAACAAAGCTGGGTTTTATTAACAATCCCTGTAAACAATTCTTTGACTGAAGTCAAGCCTTATTTACCCTAAGGGACCAAGCAGGACTGTGCCCTTTCCAGCCCCACATCTGACCCGTTCTCTGTGGACCAAGATGACCAGGTACTCATTGTAGACAAGAAAATGGGATTCCTGCATGTTACTTAGTGCATGACCTACCTACCTGCTGTGCCATGCAACCCCTTTCTCTTATGCAGCTCATTCAGACACAGTCATTCAGCAATGTGCAAATGAGCAGTGGAAACTGCAAAGAAGAAAACAAATCATTTAAGTACTGTTGTCAGTATATATTCAGTTGTTATCCTGGGCATCAAATTCAAACCCAAGCAACATTGCAGAGAACTCAAAAATTGGAGCCAGGATTTTAACGCAGCTCTGTTTGGTTTATAGTTGTTTCATTCTAATAACTTACATGACGATAGTTTTTTTATCCTCACCTGTCTCTTGCCCTGCTATGCAGATCTCCATGCAGCTTGCAACCGAGGTGTCTGTGGGATTGTTCAGGTAGACTGTTTATTGCTCACCTACTGCAAGATGAAGTCATTCTTTTGGGCACTCTCACCACACCCAAATATGGGGGAAATCTTTAGCAGCAACTCTGAATCATCCACACAGTTGCCTTGGAATACCAAAATCTCAGTGATAGAGATGACTGACAACAAGAGGTCAGCAAGACAAGGTCAACAAAAGTTTATGAGAATAATGAAGCTAACCGGGGGGGGAAGTGTGTCAAGGGAGGGATGGTGTTGTGCTGCCTAAGAAACTTCACATTGATCATGGTTTTACAGAGTTGGCTAATTGAGAGTGTAAGAGACATACCTATTTGATTAATCAATTGTGACTGAGTCATTTGCCTGAACGAATTACACCCTATGGATTTGCAGTGCATCAAGGGCCGTGTTTGCTCGCTGTGTACGGTTAACTGGGAGAGCAGCTGTTGCTCTGCTGCCTGAACCACCACAAGCATGCCTGTGTGATGCCTTGTCCCGTGCCCAGACTGCAGGAGATATGGATAATGTTTCAGAGTGTCCTTAACTTCATGTCTCTCATTTGTCTCTAACACGTTGTCCCTGTCTTTTCCTTTCTTTCTCTCCTCTTCCTCTTCTTACTAGAGTCAAAGCATTAATGATTTTACTTGACTGCATAGGAGGATCTCAGACTTAAGAGCAGACTTAAAATCTGTGCACAAACAGTCACCAGTCCATAAATACTTATGTGGTGAGTTGTCCGGTGCTCAAGGAACACCAGAAGGGAGATGATTACAGCTGGACTGCTTCCAAGTGAATTTAAACAAAGGCTTTCATTAATCCCTTTTTCTGTTATCCAACTAACATGTTCAGAACGTAACTGTCTTCCAGCTGCCCCATAAAAGAGGTCAGTAACATTACATAACATTGCACAGAGCCTCTCACTGCTTGTATATTGGCTTTGTTCTCTATGTTTCCTCCTAGGTATTTGCAGGCACTAGAGTCCCACCCAGTGCCTGCAGCTGTGTGTAACCAAAGGAGAGGCTGTCTAATGCTGAACATCTGATTCACTTAATGGGATAGAAAGGAAATAGGATGAAAAGAAGCTAAAGAAGCCAAAATTTTGTTTTGCTCTGTATTATTGATATTGTTTTCTTCTTAGGAAAATAACCATGCTCAGTTACAGATTTGTGTAAAAACAAACTAGGCAGTGCTCTTCCAGTCTGGTTGGCATATTTGTTACAATTTGCATCACTTGAGAGCTTAATAAGTATGGGAATTTGTCCAACCTTTTATCAGGTTGTCATGGAAGAGACTTTAATAATTACAGACAGAAACAAACTGTAACTAACACTGGCAACATAATATTTTGGGAAAGGTTGGAGGGGTGAAACTCAGGCTGAGAATAAAAATAATGGTTAATGTGTGGCATCTGTTGGAACATATTGAAACTGGAGAGATTGATTTGTTCCAGAAAACCACCAGCAAACAGCAGCAGACACCCAAGCTCTGTAACTGAGCCATGTATCACAGAAACTTAGTCACATCATGTAAAGTTAAAATATGTTGGCTTTCGTATTGCTGAGTAGGAAAGCTCAGCTACAAAAGTCAAAGTGTGTGAGAGATGCCATGTACACACAGTGAAGGGACCTATTAGAATGGGAGAGATAGGAAGGGAGTGCATTAGGGGGTGGAAGATTTTAAGCAAATGGGTGCTGTGCCAGCAAACCAAGGAATTACACTTCTAGCCAGCAGTGAGGGAATAAAAACAGCAACAAACTATTTGTTCTGTCTTAGAGCTTAAGAGTTTCTTAAACCTCCTGGGTGCTGAATTGCATACTTGGCAATCAGTTTAAAAATGAAATTCTGCTTATAATAGATGAAATATCCATTAGGTCATTGCTGCCCAGCCTTTTTGCTGAAGGAAGCCACCCAGAGGCAATCAAGTTGCCTGCCTCCCACCCCTGTGACTAAGATGTAGCCATTCCCATCAGGTGACAGATGCACATGCATGACTCTTCCAGCATGTAACACATGTAACTGGGTCATGTAACTGGGGATTTTCCCTGGGCCTTACAGAGAAGTCTTGAGTCCTGATCCCCTGGGCGGTCATTTGCCAAGGGCAAAGCTGCTGGTCTACAGGGGAGAGCAGCCACAGGTCTTCAAAATTGCTCATACTTTTGCCTTACTACCTTTCAGGAGAAGAGATAAGTGGTGGCACTGGACAATGACATTCATTAAGTGCTCTGTGGGCTGGGTCTGGTTTGTCAGCCATTTGTTGACTGGAGAGCTACATTTAGGCAGCCAAATACTCAAAAGAGCAAGTGAATGAGTTCCCACACCTTTAAGTGAACCCTTAGGGCACAAAGTGCTGGAACCTGCACCTGGGTCACAGCAACCCCATGCAATGCTGCAGGCTGAAGGAAGAGTGGCCAGAAACTGCCTGGAGGAAAAGGACCTAGGAGTGATGGTCAACAGCAGCTCAACATAAGCCAGTAGTGAGAGCATATGGCCAAGAAGGCCCATGGCATCCTGACCTGTTTCAGAAAGAGTGGAGCCAGTATGACCAGTGCAGTGATCATCCCCCTGAACTTGGCACTGGTGAGAGCACATCCAATCCTGTGGGCCTCTCGCTACAAGAAGGACCTTGAGGTGCTAGATTGTGTCCAGAGAAGGGCAGCAAAGCTGGGGAGGGGTCTGGAGCACAAGTCCTATGAAGAGTGTCTGAGGGAGTTGGGGTTGTCTAGCCAGGAGAAAAGGAGGTTAAGGGGGACCCTTTTTTGCTTTCTACAACTGCCTGAAAGGAGGTCGTAGCAAGGTGGGGGTCAGCCTCTTCCCCCAAGTAAGAGGCAATGAAACAAGAGGAAATGGCCTCAAGTTGTACAAGGGAAGTTTAGATTGGATAGCTGGGAAAATTTCTTCACCAAAAGGGTTGTTAAGCATTGGAACAGACTGCCCAAGAAAGTGGATGAATGACCATCCCTGGAGGTATTTAAAAGACCTGTAGATGTGGCACTTAGAGACATGGTTTAATGATGGACTTGGCAGTGCTGGGTTTACAGTTGGACTTGATGATCTTAGAGGTCTTCTCCAACCTAAACAATTCCATGATTCTACAGCAGGTCTGGCAGACCTGCCAGCTACTGGAGGTAGTGCCTCTCCAGGAGAGAGATACTCTGGTATCTCCTTTTCAGACTAAAAGATGAAAACATACAGCTCAAGCACAACTTACTGGCCTTGACAGCTTTGGTTTACCTAGTCCAAAAAAGCTCTTGTCAAATACAGGAACTTGTTGAAGGAATTCAACCTTCAGGAAAGTCTGCAAGAAATTCCAGGTTTATTTTCCACTGGATAGTAAGATAGAGCCCACTCTGGTTTTAAAATCTAGTAATCTCTCTCTTCTGCTATGAGTTGGTTCAGCATAGAGCTCAGGGAGAGGTGGAACTGATCTCCTGTACAACAAAGCTATTAAATGGAAAAAAAAAAAATCATCTCCAGCAAGTATGAAAAATTAAAATGTTTCCAAGAAACTATCATGATAAAAAAATGCAGGTTAGTTTGAGGTGCGGCATTTGAATTTGTTCAGTACCAAGTATTTTGTGTCAGGATCAACTGTTTTCCTAAGGAAACACCCTCCACCCCCAGTAAAAAAGCTTCCCACCTCACATCTGTAAAGCCCCCAAAACAATGCCTGTAAAACTAGCAGGAGTTTTAAAAAGTTGGATACACTTTCAGACCAGTTTTGTCCTCAAGGTTGTTTCAGGGAAAAGTATAGGAGTGTCAGAAGCAGAGTTTCTGTTTTGAAAATCAACATTTCCCACCAAACAATGTTCTGCTGGAGATTTCCAAGCCATTTTAATTCTAAAAAGGCCAAAATCAGGAAGGTATATGAGACATTGAGCTACAGAATTTCATTTCCACTTGAGGATTCTTCAGTAGAGATAAACTAAATTACCCCAAACAGCTGCTCAGAGTAAATTTCATTTCACTGGAAGTTAAGCATTTTATGGAGCTAGTTTTCATCCAGAAAGTACTAAAGAGATGGGCAGGCTTTTCCATATTTTGTTTCCTAGTGTCTTGCTCAGAAATCACTACACGTGCAAGGTTCAAACTCCCATTTTGTGAAAAGCTCTCTCTTGATTCAAACAGAGCAGGTCTTGAACTTGAAGCTCCCGTACCCCACCCATACTAGTCCGCTCACTGCTGGGATTCAGCACTCATATACATCTCCTGCCAAATTGCAACATTTGAACAGAAATTCTGTTCAAGCAAAAGCATTCAAAAAGTGTTGGTTTTCATTCCAGTGTGGAATTCAAATCAAACTTTGAAACCTCAGAATTTCTACAAAATGGAGTTTTCCTCCAGTCAGCTCAAAGGGCTGCTTTGTGTCTTGGGATCTTGCAAAATAACTAGATCACAGTTCTGTGGCTGGGACCATGGTTTGTGACTTCGTGTTTCTGGGAATTTTTAAGACACTGCACAAGTTTGCAATACATCAGTGTCGATATATTTAACTTGAGTTCTGCTAATATCAGATGTATTCTTTCCCTGCTGTGTGGCTTTGACTAGCAGTTGAATAGGCAGCAGCTTTAGAGCTCACAGGAGCAGCAGACAGCAAGGAAGTAGTTCTGTCAGTACTGGCTGGGCATTCTGCTGCCCTGCCATTCAAGTGTGTGTCCTCATTTCATTGCCATTGTTTTACTTGCTCTTTCCAAAGTTCAGTGACCCTAAAGTTGTATCAAAGGCATGCAGACCAACCTAAAAAATTTGCAGGGTCAACACAGAAAAAAAACCAGTGTTTCCATTTTCCTTGGCACCTGAGCCTTATTCCCTCAAGGCTTAGGTAGTGTTAAGGGTTATGCAGATGGTTTGTGCTTAGTTTAAACCGCATACAGGAAGCTTTCTTTTAGCTCAACTTCTCTATTGTTATGCTATATTAATAGGCTCTTTTGAAGCTTAAGAAAGGGCTGATCCACCCAAATAATAGTTCTGGGTGGGTAAAGTTATTTAGAAGCACGTTTGCAAAACATAAAAGGCTGTTTCATTTAACCATTTCCTTGCCTGCCTGTGCAGCCAGGTTTTGCTCATTCCACTGCTCAGAAAGAGGAAGCTGCACTCCCGTTTTTTAAATTATGAGGCTTCAGTCATAGGTATTTATTTATAAGTGAACATATTTATTCTTAGATTCCTGTAGTCAAGCCATAAAATGTTGGCTAGCCACTATGCAAACATACAGCTGTGCTCTGAATTTTGATCCTGTCCTGATTTTGTACACAGATTTTGCAGAGAAGTACCCCATTCTTAGTTTGTGCTGGAATGGCTGATTTGATTCTGCTCATACCATCAGTCAAAATTAAAGGCAGTTCCAGAAGTGTCTTGCTCAGGACACATGTCAGTGCCACCAGCTCTTTGCTCTTGCTATCCCCTTTAACTCTCCTGTCTGGCAGCTTGGTCCCCTCCTAAGCTTAAGAGTTCAGCCTTATCAGTCCTGACACTAGTTTTCCCAGATGTGTGCTCGTTCTTGCACTTCCCAAACGTTGAGTGGGATTTGTCTAGTATTTTAAATACTGAGAATTAGCACAGCCTTTGTCCCTGCTGCTTTAGGTGGGGTTGTGCAGCTGTGTGCTTTTCACCCCTGCTTCTCTGCTTTCTCCAAGCGACCGTGCCAAAGCGGATGTGTCACTTTGCAGCAGGGCTGCAGGGTGATACAGTGCTCAGGGGGAAGTGGCCAAACTGCTCAGCTTCTGCTTTGATTAATTTTTTTTTGCATTCTTTTTCAAGTAACATTTGCAACATCGACAGTTTTTCCCTTCTACCCAGAAATTCCCCTGCACCACAAGCAGAGTTTTCTCTTGTGCAAAAAGAGGAAGAGCTGAAGGAGCTGTGAACTCTGCTGGAGAGTTCTCAGCTGTAGGGCAAAATAATACAGCCTGGTCTAGGACACTGTAGGAGTGATTGGAGATCCTCACACAGGTAGCCATAACGGTAAAGGAGCAGGGACTTTGGGTGAGTTTCTTCCCAGAGCTGAACATGCACCCAGCTACCTCCAACTGCTTGGACTCGGGGAGCTGTTTGAAAGACAACTAATAGACAGACATCTTGGGGCTTTTGTTGCTCATTTTGAAATACGTCTGTTATTTCAAATATCTGGTCTACATATTGCAGCTCTGTGGCAAAGAAAAAGGACTTTAAAGGCCCTAAAGAAAGTTTTCATCTTTGTGAGCAAGTGTATCCTATGATACAGATGTCATGTTTCTCATTTCCTAGAGCAAAGTCCAAACTTCAAGCCTGTTTTTCTGTGGTCAAGAAAAAACAAAAACAAACCAAAACCAGCAAAACAGAACCCCAAATGTGCAATAAAATTATTTTCTCTGATTGTTACAGGTCACAGTTGTGTCACATAGTTGTGACCTGCTTGCAGCCAAAACTCCAAAACAGCCATCCCACAATGCAGTCAGTTCTCGTCTACCAGGGTGTTTCCCGAGTTCTTAATAGAGCAGATATTCTAAAAGCAAAGAATGCACATGGGAATAAGCAATGCAAATCTATTTACTGGCAGTGACATTTGACTTTCTAAATATATTCCTTCCGTAACGGCCATACAAACACAGCAGGCTTTTTTCCCTCTTCAGTATGTCGGAAAGCAAAAGAGTTGCCTTTAATCTGTGATGAACTTTTAGGTATTGTTTTGATTTAAAATTTAATAAGTTTGAAATTTACTAACATTTTGTTGTCAAGAGAAATCACTGGAGAATAAGGATTTGTGGTTTGCATAGGTCTGGAAGGAGGGATTGCCTCCTTTTGCATGAATGTTCTTTTGCATAAATGAAGGAAATACATTCTTTGTAGGTAGTGCTAGTCCATGTCATTGACATGTGCTTGGCTGGGAATGACAGTGCTAGAAAGGCACTTCATCTTCCTTGAAACCCTATGAGAGAGGCTAGGATTTAATTACTTGCTTACATCTGGTTGATGGACCTTCCAAGCAGAGGAAGCACGTCCTGGTTCAGGATTCAAGCCTTTTTCCAAATAAAAAGAATATACTTTTCAGATGTCCTATCACCTGCCTTTGAATAGCTGATGGCTCCTGCTGCTTGCCACCTGGGTTTACAAAGGAAAAGTGATTACAAGTGAAATTGGAGGGTCAGAGGTACTGCTTTGTTCTAATTGTAAACTTTTTACCCTTATTCCTTTTAGCATTGCTCACCTTTGTTTTGAGAGACACAGAGTAGGGAAAACAGAGGCTTGGGGCTAATGTAATTTGTGACAGCTTCCCTTCAGAGCTTATTAAACTTTTCCTTTTCATATTGACTTATTTGGCCTGAGGCACAGAGCCTGAGTCAATGACATGGCTGGAAGCATCCACCAGAGCATCGTGCTGCCAAGACAAGCAACTTGCTTAACTGTGATTGCAGCTTCAGTTGTTTTAGTCCATTCAGGTTAGGCTCCCAGGATTTCTTCCAAACAATCCCCTCCCTCATGCAAGGATGATACAGTACGTTTTATCTGACTCACAGGAAGAAGGAGACTGAGAGAGTAAATTTCCATGTGTTCAATCAAATCAGGTTCAGATAAACTCTGGCCCTCTGGTAATCTCGGAACAAAACTGTTCCCTTTTAAACTGGTTATCTTCCCTAAGAAATACTGAACTAGGAGGTAGTTTTTAGAGGTGACAGGGCAGCTCTCACCTCTAGGATAATAATCTGTACTCTTCCCAGAACACATCCCTATTCTAGAATAGGTCCCTGTTGTTCTTCTATTCCCTACATGTTCCACCTAAGAATATGTTGGTGTGTGCTCTGCACCAGGTATGGAGTTTGGAGTGAACATCTTCTTTACAGCAGAAAACCAGTGTACAGCCAGCAAGAAACACACAGAGGAAGTTTTCCAATACATAAATCCATGCAAAAGTACCTGGAGGGTGGTGCTGGTGACAATTCTGAGCAGGTGTTTGAATTTGTTTTAGCAACACTCTTTCACTTACATCAAAGCATGAGAATGAGTTTTGTTTTTCAGGTCTGTATGCAAGCATACATATTGTGCCTGAATATTTTCATACAGTGTGTGAACAGGCTTCCTGAAGATGGCTTTGCAGGGGTCCTACTAAAATATACTGGATCTGGAGTAATAACTGGGCGAGTGGGAGTTTACAGGATTCGTTGTCTATTTATTTATAGAAAAATTAATGTGTTCTAGTAATTAGTGGTTAAAGGAGCAGTTCTGCCAAGAATACATTGACAGAATAAGTACAGGAGACTTTGGCTATTGTATTCAGGAAAGTGAAGGTTTCATCCATTATGTATTAAAAGCCTGAGAAAAGAACAAAGCTACTAAATTACATTAGGTTTTTGCTCGTTCAGTTCTGGCTTTTTATAAAATAAGCAGACAGGGAAGTCCTGGTAAGCAGAGGCCTACATACAAAACAACATTTTGAGGCAAGAAAGCAGTAACAATTTTTATTATTTGCTGTTTGTGGTGAAGATAATGTATTGCATTCTGCATAAAAATTATAACTCTGTACATATGAAACTATGATATGACTTCACGCATGCCTTCCTTCTGTTCTTTACAGATGACCCTCATAAGCCAGAGGAGAAAGATGAAATTTCCAAGGTCACAATCATAAGTCTTGTCCCATTACTGGTGATTTCTGTTGCTGTGATTGTTATCTTTTATGCCTACCGCACTCACAAGAAGAGGAAACTCAACAAGGCATGGGAGAAGAATGTTAAGCCCAAGAAGCATAAGGACTGCAGTGATGTCTGTGCTATTATGTTAGACGATGACCGCTCAGACATCAGCTCCACCTGTGCCAACAACATCAACCACAACACAGAGCTGCTGCCCATTGAGTTGGACATAGTTGTTGGCAAAGGAAGATTTGCTGAAGTGTATAAAGCCAAATTGAAGCAAAACACGTCAGAACAGTATGAAACTGTGGCAGTCAAGATTTTCCCCTATGAAGAATATGCTTCCTGGAAAACTGAGAAAGACATTTTTTCAGACGTAAACCTCAAGCACGAGAACATCCTCCAGTTCTTGACAGCAGAGGAGCGTAAGACAGATCTTGGTAAACAGTATTGGTTGATCACTGCCTTCCACGCTAAAGGAAACTTGCAGGAATATCTCACACGGCACATTATCAGCTGGGAGGACCTCTGGAAACTGGGTGGGTCCTTGGCCCGAGGGATTGCCCATCTGCACAGTGATCACACACCCTGTGGTCGTCCCAAAACACCTATTGTACACAGAGACCTAAAGAGTTCCAACATCCTGGTGAAAAATGATTTAACCTGCTGTCTCTGTGACTTTGGGTTATCCCTGAGGCTGGACCCTTCCCTGTCTGTGGATGACTTGGCTAACAGTGGGCAGGTAAGTTAGAAGATTGAAGGGGTGGGAGGGTAATGTACCAGTTGGTCTGCCAGTTCTGAAAAGATGAAAAAACTGAAAAGATGAAAAAACCTTAAAAGATAAAAAAAAATTAAGCTGCTGTGGCAGCTTTGACTTAAAATCATTAAAAATTAATGTGAATGTGTTTATAAACAAAGAGGCACTAAACACTAAAGCAACAATGGGAAAAGTGCAATGTAGGTTTTGTTATGATGGGAGAGCTGCATGTGTATATGATGCAGCCATCCTCTCGCTTACACTGAGCATGTGTGAGCTTGTTAGCAGCTGTTCGTGGTGCTGCTGCAATGCACACACACACAAATACAATAAGGATCTGCTTCATGTTGTGAGGTTTTGACACAGTTTTCATGCCTGATGCCGTTACCCTTTTGTGTGACTAGACCCCATCCTGGTGTATCCCAGTATATGTGAAGTCAGTCTTGTGCCCTCAAAAGGTGTAAGCACATAACTGCTGATAGATAATAATTTTAAAATTCAAAAGAAGAATCCTCTTTAACATTATGGTAAATTCTCCACATGCAAGCAAATACAAGGATGTCAAATAGAAATAATTGCCCTGTTGTGTTTTTTTTCAACTAAGGAGCGTGGATAATACGCATTTACTTGACAGGGATGCCAGGGGGATGTATATGAATGCTTTTAAGACTACGTAGATCTCTAAATATTGTCTCTTCTAATGAAAACTCCCATAGTATAAATTCAGACCATTTGTTAATTTAATTAATTCCTAATAGTTTAATTATACATACATTTATATGTGTATTTTTATATTTATATTTTTATACATAGGTCACTCAATGCCTGTACATTTAAACTGACTTTTACCTCACATGGAACTAATATTTTAGCTTAGAACATTTTCAGGGACAGATCTTCAGTCTGTGGTGCTCTGTTGAGTTCACAGGAGCTTTACTGTTGTTTATCAAATGAAGATCTGCCTTTGAAAGTCTCATTATTGAAAAGCAACTGTCCTGATCTCATTTTTAGAAGATCTATTAACCAGAGCCAGGAGTGACTGCTAATCAGTTGAGCCATATTTAAAATGCTACAAATACCAGTCCGCTACATATCATTTCTCTCCAGCATGCCAGATCTTTTTAGAGTTCAGTGAAGTCACACCATATTGTCAGTCAGAAGACTGATCCCATTTGAAGCAAGACAAGGACTCTGAAAGTCATCACCCACAGATATTTGGTTGAAGTTGCAAGCTGATTTCTCTGGCATTGCTCAGAGACACGTGGAAGTAGGAGGATAGTGTTGATACTGCCGCTTCCACAGTCCACACCAACACTGATGACAAAGTACAGGGCTGCCCAGAACGGGTTATGGCTTTGGAGTTGGTGTCCTTGGACACTGGTGTTGAAGCCCATTGTTTTATTTTGTTTAGCTTGAGTGAATCTGTTTGGGGGTGACCCAGCTGGTCATTCTTCTCTGTGACAAGGAGTATGAGTCAATTGATTTGACTCCACTTCAACCTCTGCCTTACTCTTTTTGGGCGCACAAGAGCAACCCACTTAAATTCCCCAACATGCCAGCTTCAGTGCTGTAGCTTTTATTAAAGAGGTCTTGCTCCAGGATTTGCCTTATGCATAATTTCGAAAATTTACCCTTTGACTCAAACCCTTGCCACCAGGAGATTCAATTTTATAACATGTATAATGGAGCTGACCCAATTTTTAATTCAAGAAAACCTGGAACTTTCTATGAAATAAGTAAGAGTGTAAGTATTTAACTGTTTTTCTGGTCATCCTTAGACACTAATATTGAAGGCAAATTGTTGGCATTACAAAGCCATCTTCTTTCCAATCTACCCAACTACCTTCCATATCATGCAGATACAGCCATTATTGACTACAATGCCAGTGCCCTTAGGCAAAGGCCTTAGGCTGGAAACCACCTTTTTCCCCATTAGAACCTTTGCAGGCTTTTGGGTTTGGCCGTCTATGGTGGTTAATATTTGTAGACATTACTTAATGTGACCGTGTAAGTCTGGACCTTCTTCCCACTGTGTTCAAAGGGCTGGTAGGTGCCTGCAAGGCCAGCAGTTCTGTACTTCAGCAGCATCAGCATCCTTGTAATAGATGGTTTCCCATATCAGGTAAAGAGAAATGTCTACTGCCTCTCTGACTGATACACCTCAGGGCATGAAACATCTCTCAACAGCTTGAAAGAAATGTAAGATCTTCAGTAAAAAAAGATTCAAATGTCACAAAAAATGATAATGCAGTGCAGGAAGAGAGATGATCCCTCACTAGAAGTTGGAAAACCAAGAACTGAAAGCAGACAGGTATTTGCAAAGAAGAAGCATATCCAGACCCTAGAGAGGCAACCAGCTCCAAATTTCCAGAGGTTAGGTACCTAAAAATGCCTTTGAGACTCAGGAGTCACGTGTTTTCAAGATACAGAAAAAGTGTCTCTGACCGAACGACCTAATAATATAAATGCAGATAAAAGGACATAAGCAGACTGGAATCTGTGATAAATTCTAAGCAGGATGGATTTGATAGCATTCTTCAAATCAATTTTTTTCTGTGCATTTTAGTTACAGGGTATCATCCTTCATTGTCCTGCAAAACTGAAAAATCGTTTTCATTGCTGTGAAGGGAGTGTGAAATGCCAGACCAGAATTGGACTTTGTGGCAGTGTGAAGGAACTGTATTTAGGCATCATTAACTCTTGTTAAAATCAGCAAGGTTTGTGGGGGGTGGGCCATGTGCACTGGTAACCTTCTTAAGCTTTGGATGGGATCTGCTTGGGGAAGAAATCATGTGCTAGGGAGTTAATGGTAGCAACAACCTCTGCTTCAGAGTTTCCATATGTACGTCTCGTGTTGGGAAGGGAGTTGGTGCTTACCTCGGTGCTGCTGAGACATGACTGTCCCAAGTACCTCTTTAGTGCATAGCTGCTATTTACATGCTTGGCCTTAAATTCATCAGTGTCAGTGTAGCAGGGAACTTAACTTTGAGACTGCTCACTCTGAACTTCTTCCTTTTCCGCTTTTTATAAAGGCTTTGATCCTACAACCGTTCGGATACTTTTGACACAGGTTTTCTGCTGTTGCAAGGTCCTATGACAAAGCTATGTTCCTGATCTTTCCTCCTTCTTATTATACTTTCCCCTTTTTGCCATTTGCCCTGAGCCTGAGGTGATAAGACATGTTTACAGAAACTTATAAAATGGGTGTCGTAGGGCTCTCTCAAGACTGTGCCTTTACTATGTGGCTGTCTGCAATTACAGACCCAGTAATTGAAATGTTCCTTCGAAGCCCTGCTTGCCTCTGGGCTCTGGAGTGATTGCTGTAGCGTAAACAGCTCGTTTAAGTCATGTGTCCTACTGCATCACCCACTTGCGTTTGTTCATCTCTGTGCTTAACTAGTCTCCAACTTGAAGCTGTCTTTGCCTGATGAAAGACTTCTGTTTGCAGTTTTTCAAGGGGGATACATTTTTTTACCTACCCTGTGAAGAGTTTGTTGTTTGAGAGCAACTGTTGAGTGATCCAAAAATTCTTCTTAAATCCTTTCTTGTGATAAAACCAGGCTTTTAAACTTCACCTTCTGTAATGCAAAATCATAATCTAGATCTCAGCAAAGCTGCTAAAGTCATTGCTGAAAATGGCTCAGTATGAATAAAGTTTATGAGAATGTTCTTTCAAAGGGGCAGATTTTTGGTTTTGATTCAAATGTGTGGTTCTGCATTCAGTATTTGTGTGTTTGCTTTCTTCTCCCAGGTCTGCATTTACTCTCCTTTTAAGCCTATCATGAAAAGAAACAGCTAACACTGTAATACACTGTGCAAAATAATACAGTGTGGTTCTTGCTCATCTGAAAGACACTTGGTCAGCAGCAATTGCTTCAGGCCCAAAGGTCAGAGTTTATCTGCCAATAGCCAAAGAGGGAAAAAACTTGTCAGTGTCAAAATTATTTGCTTAAGGAACTAAAAAGGGCTATTTTTTTTTTCCTCACCAAGAGAGGTGCAAGTAAGTTGGTAGTCAGGACAATGCCAGATTCCCCTGGCAGCAGAAAATATGGCCTGTGCCAAGTATAGCCTGAATTTTTGGATACATGTCAAATGGCACTGTTTCTGTGAAAGCTGAAGTTAAATCACAGCGGAATCCAAAACATGAATTGCAATTTCAACTCATGAGCTCTCCCCAATCTCTTCTCCTGTAGGTTGGCACAGCAAGATATATGGCCCCTGAGGTTTTGGAGTCCAGGATGAACTTGGAGAACATGGAGTCCTTCAAACAAACAGATGTGTACTCCATGGCTTTGGTCCTCTGGGAAATGACATCTCGCTGTAACGCTGTCGGAGGTAAGTGCCGTCTGTTTTCTTCTCTCTAAAAGTATTGAGACAGACGTGCTCTCGTGGTTGTCTGGGGAGAGGGTGATTCTTTTTAACTATCTCTATGTTTTCTAGTGTATCTGGATGCTGTAAATTAACAGTCCTTCAGTAGTATGAGATGCACATGTACATGAGCAGGCTTGAAAGCCAAGCAACTGAATGCATGAATAAATTGATCCTCAACTGGTGTAAGGATAAATTTACTGTTAGGTAGATCAGTTTTAAAGATTATTAAAGTCTGGTTTTCCTATGACATCTTGTGTAGCCATGGATTGACTCAGTCTGGTTGACCTCATACAAAATAATTGGAAACATAAGTAAATGGGAAACCCAAGAAGTGATAACTGCTTCCCATTTTCTTTCATGGAATGTTATTCCTCAGAGCTAATAAGGGCCAGTTAAGTGTCCCATTTACTAACTGATAATTTTAGTAAGAGGCATCATAGTCATATGGAAAGTTTCCTGTTTGCCCAAAATCACCAGCTGCTGCACATCATGCTTTGTGATTTTGCTAGAGATCACCCATAGGAGAAATCAAGGGATGTTTGCTGTATAAAGTGTAGCAACAAAATAAAAATGATTGGAACTGACTATCAGAACAGCTCCAGGAAAAGCTGCTATGCTTGTTCATATTCAGAGTTTCTTCTGAAACAAAACTCTCCATTTCTGCTTTGCCTAAAGCTGACCCAGAGTTCCCAGTGTGCAACACTGGTATGTGCTAGAAACAGAAAAGCTGCTGTTGGGATATCTGCAATACATATTGCCATGTTTGAAGTTTTTCACCTTACTTCAGGAACTAAAGACAAAATTGCGTATAAAATTCTTCAGCCTCCTGGAATCGTCTAACAGTCATTCTAAAAAATATTGCTGCATAGTTCAGGGCTCCCACGGGCAGTCAAAGGAGAGGGGCTGTAAAAGGTAACACTAATGTGCATATTACAGTAGATATGCAACTGTGATTTGATTTGTTATCCTTCTTCCAAAACCACAAAGGCTCCCTTTTCATCAGACTTGGCACGGTTCCACCTTGAAGGCTGCCATAGATGCAGAGACAGGACAGTCTTGCAGGCTAGAGCACTGTGCTGTGAGGAACATAGTGTACAGGAGGGAAACCAATGTCCCAGGGGAAGATGTGCATAGCTGCTCCTTGTTTCTCTACCAGCATCTGTGGGATACCACAAGCGAGGTCTCTGAAGCCACTCTGCACAGTGACTGTGTGGCTGCACCATGATGTGCATGTGCAGGAGGGAGGAATTGCCTCCATCCCAGTCTCCTGCTCTGTCTGACCAGCATTTGGTCTTGCTGGGTGGGCTGTATCATGGGCAACAAATTCACCCCTGTGTGCACCCTGCCAGGAAAGCTACAAAGCGAGTATGTGTGCCAAAAGTGCTAGCTTAAAAGCATGAAGAAACCACCTAAGTCTTTTCTAGTCAAACATTTAAGGGTAAAACATTTGGTGCTTCAGGAACTGAACTTCAGTCTGACATATTCCAAGGCAAACCTATCCATATTTAAAGGCTTGTGGTCATGCCTGTTTCTAAGTGCATTGGCACAACCCCAGCCTTTCATTAGCACTTTTTGAATGTGGCAGAAGAGATTTAAAACCTGAGAAAAGAGAACTTTGCCCTGTCTCTTGATCTCTCTCTGTTTCTTGCATTTAGGAACTCACCTGATTCATATAAATATGAGCTGTTTTCTGTGGAGTCTTTGATGATGCCTGAGTCCCTTCCTGTTCATATTTGCTGAGTAGGGCAAAATGAAGATTGTAGCAAAAGCAAATCTTATTGCTGCTGTTCTCAGAAGGCAACTGCTAAAAGAGGATATAAAGGGAGTTTCATAAGGAAGGAAAATCACCAGCATGTTTAGCTGGAAGAGGTTGAACCATTATAACCTTGAGAAGAAGAGCTGAAGTCATTTCAGTAAAGGGAAATATTTCTCTGGCCCAGCATCCCCTTTCAAGTGATGCTTAACCCCCACCTACATCCTGATTTTCCCTATTCATTTCATCCCTCAGTCATTCTCATCTCCAGAAACACATTTCTTGAATTTTGTTTCCCTACTTCAGTCATCTTTCCTGAGGTGAGGTCCCCAGAAGAACCCCAGGAGCACTCAGGCAGATCCATAGGGGTTGGAACTTAGCATCTCTGTCTAAAGCAGTTAAACACAACTCCCAGGATGCAGATCCCTTAACTTGTCACTGGTACTGCACTACAAGAGCATTGCACCATTACTCTAATTTCCTTCTTAGACTTTTCCCTGGTTCATGCAGTCTGGTTATCTTTGCAGCCAGCTGGTGAAATACCCTTACAGTGATTCATGACTACAGCTCCCTCTCTGCTTTCTTTCTCCATCTGTCACTTGTGAGACTCCCTTCTCTCCTCACAGCCTTCCTGAGGAGCTGCCTCTGCTCACGCAAACCCCTCTTTTACTCCTAGACTGTTTGGCAGTGAGAGAAATGTCTTTGCATGTAAGGCGGAGTAGGCTGACCTGATTGCAGACAGCCTTTTCAAAGGAGCCTGGAAGATCTAGGCTGTGTCTTTGCAGGGCAGGCTTGGCTGAGGTGTCAGCTCGGGGCAGTTTTGAGGGCAAGAATGGGAGTCTAAGCCGAGGCAACAGCATTAACAACTTTATTTAGGGAGGGAAGCATGTGAGGAAGGGGGGCTAATTGCCATTCAGCCACATGGAGGTACAGGGACTGATTTCTTTTTCAAAGGGAGCTCTCGGGATTCATTTGTCAGCATGCAGGTGTTCAGTGAGTGTGGGAGGTGATGCAGGCAGGTCCTTTCACTACAGCAGCTTTGTGAAACACAGCCTCCACGCTATGCCAGGCCTCTTCAGTCAGCAGACATTTAAACAAAAATACCCAGCAGCACAATCCGTACTGTGAAGCTGCTGTAGTAAATAAGCAGGTGGGGATCGGCTTTTGAGAAAGGCCATGCTGTTCGTTGTTACTTTGTTGTGCTAAATATGGAGCAGCAGAAATGGGGCACGAGGGAAAGGGAGACAGAGGCAAAGATCGAGGTTGACTGATTTTTCACCAGAGTATAATTTAAGAGGCATATTTAGAAACTCAGCAATACTACTTTGGGGAGAACTTCAACTGTACCACACTGCTGTTAACTTGGTATTTCATTCAGCACAACAGCTGTGCACCAGATGCTGCACGTTGCAAGAAATACAATTTTCATCTCAACCACTTGCTTTCAGAGTGACACAGCTTTGGTGACTGAGACAAGTGTAATTTCTCTGACAGCCTCCTAGAAAGAAAAGAAAACCATCTGGTTTGTATTGCAACTGGTGTGGGTGAGGGACTGTTGGGGGTGGCAGAGGAGAAGGAGAGGAAAGCGAACTTCTGGATACATGGGTTTGGTGAAGAGGGAGAAGAGAAACCCCTCAGAAAATGGCGATGTTGCTCAAGCAGTGGTGTGGTGACTGGCTTTGGTATAGTAGTAACAGGGCTTTGTTTAAAATGGCAGCCTTGCTTTACTGGAGCTGTGTTTCATGTGAATAAAATCAGGATTAATCTTATGCTTACTTGGAAAGACTCAGCCAAGAGCCACAGTTTGGCAGATAAACATTTGTGCATCCGGTACCTCATGAAATGCTCAGCTTTCATCACACTGACGTGGAGCGGTGACATTTCTGGCAGTAGGGAGCAATTAGATGGCCTGTAGAGCGGGGCTGTGCCTGTGCACTGGGCCCTGAGGTGGCTCCAGCTGGGGCCTGATTTAAATTTCTCCTTTTGTGGAGCAGAGACCAGTTAGGGCATGTCTGCAGCTGGCTTGTAGTGGCATACAGCCCTGGCTGGTAGATCCACACAGTGCAGCATCACCCCATGACAGGCATCCATGTCCTAGAAATTCTCCAAGTGTCACCACAGTGCTAGATGTAAGGTAGCATGTCCTTCAACAAGCCATGTGGCAGTGGATAAGGTCACTGCACCACGCCCCATGTCAAGCACTGATGTGCTCTGTGTTTGCTACTTTCCTACCTCAGGATTCAGTGTGCATTGACTGAGCATCCCCTAAGCCTACACTGATGGCAGGGCTCGTGCACTCCCAAACCTATGGAAGAGTGACTGTGTCTTTGATCATCAGATGTGAAGTCACTTAAGAGATATCTGTGCTCAGTGAGTTCACCCATCCCAGTGCACCCTTCCCCTTAGCAGGGAAACCTAGGGAAATTTATGAAGTAAGCATTTGACAGCTCCTTAAACTTGGCCGTGAAATAGCTTTTGAGCCTCTGCTTTGGGCCTTATTTTCCCTTTGTGCAACAGCGCAAGCTGGCAGATTCACTCCCCAAGTTCCCCTAGCATGAAGAAAGACACTATCTGAAGGACACTACTGTGTTTGCATGAGTTGTCACAGTAGCTCCGCTATCAACTGATTTATCCCTTCTGCCCCCTCATAAGCTCTAAATAAAGGGGCATTTCAAAGGGACCTAGAAGTTCCCAAACACAAGCTCACTGCTGTGGACTGTGCCTCACAGTTGATTTCTGCTGGCCTTTCACCTCACTCCTGCTTTGATTCTGCAAATAGGTCTTCATCATCCAGCATGAGAAGCTGTCCCACAGAAATCAGTAAGACAGATCACGAGGGAGTGTCAACAGGGTTTGTGTGTATGCTCTTCTGACCCAAAGAAAATTTCACTGCAAAAAGCTTAGAGTAGAAAAAGACCACAAGTGAGCCAAATTTTCCAAGCTTTCATCACATGCAACAAATAGATTTTCAGTAATGTCTCTGTTTGGGGCTAAAAATCCAATCCCAGCCTTTCTGAGAGTTATGGCTAGGCCAATGTCAAAAGAAACTAGAGGTACAGCAGTTAGTAGTGCAAGTCAGCTCTCAACCATGAAGATTAAATGCTGGAGGTTAAAGTTGAAGGAAGTCTGCCATTATTGAATGCTAAAGGTTCTGTAGTTCATGGTTCCTGACGTATTTATGGTACTTCATCCAGTTGTCATATTTAGTGCCCAACCGGCCTAAAATCGATCAAAAGAAACATATAAGACATGAGAAATAGAATCAGCATCTGGATACAGCCATGTACAGGCAGCTAGGCACAAACATCTTAACCTACCTCAAATTGACATCTATTACATCTACTATAGCAGGTAAACATGATCCATGAATAACACCAGCTCTTACTGCAAAATGTGTCTGACAGTTGAGATTCCACAGCATTAGGATAACTTACTGCATGAGGATTTAGTGGGCTTTTTTTTTTCTTTCCAAGGGAAAGAGAAACATGATAATAAATAGCAAGAAGATGCCGCATGCTTTTCAAACTGAGGGAAGGCATGACTGTATTAGTAGAAAGTCATTACAGTGACTTGGCACCTGGCCTCAATTTCTCTTTCTTTACCATAAACAAAAACAAAGCAGCAACAAAAAATCCAAATGTGAAAAACCTATCCAATCTTTATCTTTGGAAGAGGAATGCTCATAACTTATAAACAATTTCTCAAACAGGGAAAATGTATTATGAATCTATCAGGTCCCAGGAAAGGCTTTCCTTTCTCCTGCTTGAACCACCTCATGAACCTGAGCAACCTTCAGATTAAATCAGTGAGAGGGAACAAGTCGGTACCACAGCACCAACTTTCCTCTGTTGGTCATTCAGACTCCTCCGACTCCTCACACTGCAAGATCTCAGAGCCTTGGCTGGTGTCCATGACCACTACCACAACTAAACCATGACTGGTGGAGATGGTGCAGGAAATGGCCATCTAGGTCACGCGATTTAAATTTTCCCAGCGAACTTTAATATTTTTGTTAGCTTTGAACATACAGGTATGTGCAATGTAATCACTGTGCATCCGCTGCATGGTAACGCAGGTCTGACTAGCAAGATGGCAACTTCCCAATTCATTTCTAGGGCTGAAGTCTTGTAAATTTACTTTGGCTGAGTAATCTCCAACTCAGATTAATGTGGGTGAAACTGGTATGCCTTCTTGTACAGGAAAGAAGGCGAAGCAGTCTTTGGCACTTGGGTTTTAAAATATAGGAGTTCTGTTTCTGGACTATAGCCATTCTCCAGAGCATTGTGTGGACAGTGGCCAGCACCAGATGGCTAGGGAGAAGGAAGGAGAGCTCTGTAGGAGGCGTCTATGGGGTGATCCACTGCACTGCACACAGTTGTTTGCAGCTGAATGTCTAAACGCTGAACATTTGAAGCACAAGGTTTAATATCCCTTCCAAAATGTTTGTTATTGTAACTTGGCCATTCTTTTTAAGCATTAGCCTTTTAAAGTCTTTGTCTCATGGCCATCACATACAGGTGAGATCTACAGCTTGACTTCAAGGAGAAAAGTCCAAAGTTAGTTGTCTTCAGTACTGCCTTGTTTTTATTGTGAGACATGACGGATCTGACGTGTTATCTTGATCATTAGTTATTTTCAGTAGCATGTCATATGACTCCATCCTTACCTTGCTCTCCAAAGTAAACAAAGCCAAGTTTTAGAGGTTCTTCCCATTTCTTCTGGGCCTTTAATCCTTACCACCTTTCTTGGAGCTTTTTACACCTTGAGAGGAGTGAGCAACTGAGTGCAGCTGAACTTTGGTTGTAACGTTAGGCAACAGTGGTTTGTCTCTCCACTCCTTTGTCTCTCTTCACACATCGTCTGGGCACTCGCATGCATTCTCCAGACTGCTTTGTAGATTACACTTCAGTTTTTCTTGCCCTCAATTAATTCCTAGAAAGAAATAAGAGGCAGAAGAACAGGCCAACTTCATAAATCTTTATCTGATACCAGCAAGTCATTAGGCCTGTGAGTAAAGGCTCCATCTGTTCCCAAAGAAACCACAGCATTTTCTACACTGTGTCAGCATCTACTATAATATTTCCGCTCTCAGAGATTTCTTGAGTTTTCTCCAAAGGTCCCATATGTCTGCCTCTTCCTTTCTCTCTCTAAAGAAAAGCAAATAAAATATGCAGCATGCGAACAAAAACTAGAGTGGCAGCGGTCCCTTCAGAAAGCTGTGCCCCTGTATAATAGGCCAAAACTGATCCATTTTGGGAAGGAAGTCTAAAATAAGAGCAGACTACTACTTTCTAGAAAAGAATGCAGCTTAGGAGTGAGTAAACAAGGGCAGTATGGCAGCTTCCAGCATTGCTCCTTAACTGTACCTTTGTCCTTTTCAAGCAACTGTTTCATCCTAGCAATCTGTACATTCACATCTCATGACCTAGATAGATTTCAGTTTATATTTCACCTAGCAAGTGTGTGTGGGCTCCAGGAGAGCTAAGGGTGACTAGCTCTTCAAAAGCTTGGCTCAGGCAAAACTCACCTTAAAGCTCCTGTGTTCTTTACCTCAGCAGAGATTGAAAGGCTCACAAACCATTATAGATTACTCTGCTTCTTGGACTGTTGCAAATATTATTATGTACTGAAGGGTTTAAATGAGAATTTTTTTGTTGGCTAGGAAACAAAAGGGGAGGGAGGGAGTGTGTGGGAGAAACACATTTGAAACATTTTTGAAAATGCCAACTGACTTTGCTTTGTTTGGAGCTGGTCAAGCAGAACAGTGGCAGTGAGCAGCTAATCAGTAGCTCTTGCTCCTCAGAGAACAGCCAGCTCCCTTCACTCTTGGAGCCAGCACAGCCCAGCTAAATACCCTGTGTTTGCTTCTTCTCTTGTCAGAAGTGAAAGAGTACGAGCCCCCATTTGGCTCCAAAGTGCGAGAACACCCTTGTGTGGAAAGCATGAAGGACAATGTCCTAAGAGACAGAGGGCGACCCGAGATCCCCAGCTCCTGGCTTAACCATCAGGTAAGAGCACCAGCTGTGAGCGGTGGGAGCTGCGCTGTAGATTTAGCTGCTGCCTGAAGCCTGAGCCTTAACTCAGTGCCCTGCCCAACAGGCTGGACCTCTCTTTGCACAGTGACACTGGTGCTGATGTGGTTCAGATACCACAGTTCTCTGTACCGTGCCTGCCCCAAAGCCCTGCGTTTCCTGCTGCACACCAGTGTAATCTAAAAGCAATTAAAACAGAAACACTGGAAACCTGAGATCCAACAATCATCCAGAGAGCCACAGAATAATTAGGCCCTTAAAGCACACTTTGTGTAGGTTCTGAAGGGGCAAAGACAACAACTTCTCATGTGGGCCTCTGTTGCAGCCAGAATGGGAGCTTCAGACAAAATTTATTAGAGAAGCCCTCCTGTTGAGTCATGAGGTACAGAAAGGATCTCCTTGCTTTCTAAACACCTTCTCAGAGAGGAGTCTAGGTGTGGCTGGATCCGGTCTTAGCCCCAGATTTTGTCAACAGTTTACGTTTTAACGATTATATAGGCGCAATTGAACCATTATACAACTTTGTCTCAAACGATTAAGGATGGCAAACCAGATATATTTATATAAATATAAATATAAATTATTTACTATGATAATGACTAGACAAAAATATCTTAATCAGAATTATGTACTACACGGTATAGGAGCTGTCAGTCAGATGTCTCCAGGCCAGCTCTGTTAGCTCAGCAGCTTTAGATAAGTTATTAGTAGTATCACTCGTTCTATTGTAAGGCAGTTTACCAGGTCTACCACATCTTCACCTCACCATCAAGATGTTTGAGTCAGTCTGATTTCAGCATTATTTAACACCTAAAGCAGCATGACCCCCTTCTCCATTCACCATTGGTAGCTTTGCAAATCGGGCACTGTTCAACTTGTTTTACCCCATTTCCAGACCATCCTGCTACAGAGGTTCTTAAGCAGAGAAAGCAAATCTCATACTTTGTCATGGAGACCAGTCATAGTTGTATCCTAGCTGTTGACAGGTTTAAGGAAATATGAAATTAGTCTTCAGCAAGCCAGTCTGGTTTTATTCAGGTTGTGCATTAGCAGTCCATTTCCCCTGCATATCACAAAGCACTTTGTCAGCTTCCTCCATTCACGAGCACTACAGTTGCACTTCCTAGGCAATAGTAGATTTTTTTAGTACATGAAACTGAATGAAAACAAGCCAAAGGCATGCATCTCTTCACCTTTGCTCTCACTAGTTTTATCAGTAGAGATAAAATGTGACTCAGAGAAGTGAGGTTTGGTCATTCCACTTCTCAATGAAATATGCTAAGTGGTCTTTACCGACAAAAGGAAACTATCACAACCATTTATAAAAGCCCACACAACCAAGAATATCATCTACTGTTTCCATCAGGAGCAATGTAACACTCCCTTTTTCATTCCATTTGGGAAGTTAAAATCAGTCTGACATCTACTTAAAAAAGACCAAGTGACTGGCCAAAATCAATCATCTTTCCAACCGAGAACACCTGCCACCTGATGACTATGGCAGAGTGCAGCTCCTTCCTGGACTGCAGGGACTTGCTCCTTATGTACTCAGCTGTGAAGAGTAGGGTTATTGAGAAGGGGCTTTTAACAAGGGAAGAATGCTGAATTTTGAGGGACACCTGGGTATCTGATACTAGCAGCACTAAAAGCCCTTGACAGCAAGGCTGAGTGTGTGGAGAGCTGCAGCTTGAGGTACTGGGGTAAGAGCTGTGGGATACACTGTGGATTTCATCACCTCTGGTAATGATCTGGCAAGTAAAATTATCATGGATTTGGACCTAGGTGTCCTGCATTTGATTTCAGAGATTTCTTCCATATGTAAAACCCACATCTCAATCTGCCCCCCTCACAGGGCACCCCACCAACCAGGAGGGCCATGCACTTGTGCTTGTGTGTCACCAGAATGGGCACAGCTGGCTCCAACAGGGTTCAGCTAGGAGTCTAAGGAAGGAAATGGATGCTTGATAACACACTCAGATAACATTTAATGAAGGTGGATTTAATTCCCTTCACCTGAATCCCTTCAGTGTTTCACATTGTGCTATCTAAAATGCAGTGATGCATCAGTTTCCGCAGGGCTGTGACAGTTTGCAGCAGCTGAGGATCTGCTTTGAACTCCATAAAAGTTGTTCTTACTGTAATGGCTCTTCCATATTCATTTCCTTCCTCTGCAGTCGTGTTTTTGTAATGAACTCATTATTCATCGTGATAAAATTCTGGAATGGATTTACATATTACAATTACCCCCACACCCCCCCTTAATGAAATTTGTTGCACTATTGATTTCAAGTTAATGTTTAATATTTAATTTAATTTACTGCTTGTAATTTCAATGCCAGCAGAAAAATAATGTTATTTTTATACAGACAGTAACACTCTGCTATTAGCACTGACATCAGTCAACATCACCAATTAGGTAAATTATACAATTAATGCAGTGTTGTGAAATGTTATTTTTCAAATAAGTTTAAGATAAATCCTACTTAATGGGCTTTTAGTGTCATAAAGCAAAACACAGTTTCCTGGAAAATACCTCATGTTTATAAAATGCATTACAGAGATGCAACTGGGTTTTTGCTCCTGTAAACATTTGCATCAGAATTGAAATGAAGGTTAAACAGTTCCAACTGTGAGTGATGTGTTTAAGTGTTTGTGGGATTGTGGCCCATATTTGCACATAGATTTAGGTAGTCCACAAGGAATTCATAAAGAGCTGATGTACAGCCCAATGTTGCTGGCAATCAGAATTTTGTTTGAAAAACTCAAACAGAATTCAGGCACGCAAAGGCATGGGTTGAGCAAGAAGTCATGTTGTCCTAGAATTCTTATCATATTTAATAAACAAAAAAACCCTGCCTGATTCTATAGCACTAGTCCAAAGCACCGTTGTTCTTGTTATAAGGTATCAGAACACATGCCCAGAAATGACGGTACCAACTAAAGTGATGAAAATATTGTAGTAGGGTTTCTTTAAAAAAAACCAAAAAGGTATCAATGCCCCCATGGCAGAAGCAGCAGATCCCATAAAGAACCTTCGGGACACAAGTGAAATAACCCCCAAACTTCTGAGGACACTAAAGCAGCTCTCAGAGAGCAGCTCTGTCGGTGGCTGGGCCACTCACGGCTGCTCTCGCTGTGCTCCCTGCAGGGCATCCAGATGGTGTGTGAAACCCTTATCGAGTGCTGGGACCACGACCCCGAGGCCCGGCTGACGGCGCAGTGCGTGGCCGAGCGCTTCAGCGAGCTCAAGCACCACGACAGGCTCTCAGGAAGGAGCTGCTCGGAGGAGAAGATTCCCGAGGACGGTTCCGTGACCACTGCGAAGTAGCGTGTGCCCGAGAGCTCCGGAACGGAGGGAAGTCGCTCCTAGACGTGTTCACCTTGGCAAAGGAAGAAGTCTTGATCAGTGCCTTGACTTGCTTCCTGGAGGACTGAGGCTGTCACTACTCCCTTTAGGTTCCAGCTCTGGACAGGGAGATGTATCCGGGGAAATAAAAGCTGGGGGAGTAGCCGTCATACCCTAGCACTGGCAGCCGGCACCATGTCGTAGGAGGAGCTATGTATGGTAGCACTTCCTCAGGAAATGAGATTTGAAAATAGCCAATAACATTATGCACTTTATTAATGCCTGTATATAACTATGAAATTGCTATTTTTATATATATATATATATATATATACATATATAGCTATAAAATGTGTGTGTATGTATATATATATATCTATCTATATATCTATAAACAGCTATGTCCTGGGGGGAAAAAAGTTGTTAAAAAAAGTGCTTCCAGGAAATGACCAGTGCGTTAGAAATTCCACTCCTTAGGGAAGGAGCCTGGGGAGACTGGTATAGCACCACACCAGCAATTGTGCACTAAGCATTCTGCCAAAAAATAGAAATAAAATGCAATAAGAAGATGACTTTCAAAGCACATGCTGTGACCACCTGGCTGTGGTCCTGCTGTTCATAGTTGCAGGAGCAGGCTCACAGCAGACAGGCCAATTTGACTTTGCAGTTGTACTTACATGGTCCTGTCTGCAGCACATTGTGGAAGGTTCAGGAATGTCTTTTCCCTCTCATCTTAACTCAAGTCCTCAAAGTGTCCCAGAGCAGGCATGTGAGGAGTTTTGGTCCTTCTCACATGTGTGTTTTGTTATAGAGTTCATTAATGTTGTATGTTTATTGCTTTGAATTCGTGCTGCTTGTAAGCAGGTTGCAAAATACCAGCAGGATGAGTTTTCCCTTCCTCCCATTCCCACCCCCAAACCATACAGAACAGGACAGGGCCAGCAACAATCCAAGCAGATGTTTTATATTTGCTGTGCATTCTGAGTGCAGGCAATACTATTTTTTTTCCCTTTATTTTACCTTGATTGTGTTGCTGTAAGAACAAACTTTTTTTTTCCCCTGTATGTGTGTCTGATTGCTGGACAAACCACAGTCTGACTCTGTTCTGTGCTTTCCAAAGTAAGAGACAACAGCTGGTGCCTTTATTTTTGCAAAAAGACCTTGGAGGTGACGGAAAGCTTCATAGCAATAGGTTAATGGCATATCCTGCCCTCAGCATTGCCTGCATTTAGGGCTGCCTCAGCAAGTCAGCAATTCACAGAATAAAAAAAAAAACAAAAACAAAGAGTTTTTCAACAGGATCCCTCATTGCTTACATTCTTTCAGTTCCCCAAAATGCTTAAGACAGTTGACATCACATTGGGCCTATATACATGACAGCAATGTGTTTAATAAGTGCTAAAAATTTTGTCTTCAGGTGTTTTACAGTGATTTATTCACTTGTCTCTTCCTCATAGCATGTCAGCAGGCCTTGCAAGTTAGAAATTCAACCAGCAGAAACCAATCCTGGACAGATATATCTGGTGTGATTTATTAAACACCTTTGACAGATAAATATCAATATTCCTCTCAAAGATGTTGCCATGCAAGTCAATAGGAATCATGCTTATTCAAATAGGAGTTAAGATTTATGATGATTTATGATGGCAAATACTTTATTTGAAATGGGTTTGTAAGTGCTTTTTTTTTTTTTTTTTTTTTTTCGCATTTTAACCAAACTGCTCAGAAATATTTAAACAGAGTTGGGCAAAATCTCCACAACTTCAGTGGAGGTCAGAGGATACTATGGCAATTTTGTAGGGATGCAATGTTGTAAACTCGTAGGGCCATAGGCAGAGGTAGGAGATGTGGGTGGGGAGTGCATCCAGGCAGGTGGAAGGTCACGGCCCATTTCTCTTCCTCCATCCACACAGAAGGTCAGGGAATGGTGATGAATAGTTCCTGACAGTACTGACGTTTTTATGGGGTTTTTTAACACTACATGTAAAGGAAAATTTTTATTCTTTTAAGGAATACTTCACCTGTACATCATGTATGAAATAGGAATGTGAGCAATATATACTCTTGTATATCAAAAGTTTCAAACACTTAACTTGCTTTGTAAACTGTTTTGAGGGGGTTTTTGTCTTGTTTTGTATAAATCAAATGTTTATTGGAGCAAATAAAATAACACCAACTCAATTTAGTCTCTCGTCTCTGGAGCATCCAGGATAGGGAGAGGGCTCTTCCTAAAATGAACCCTATCCTAAAATGATTCAAGCCCGTTCCTTCCCACCAGGGTCCTGAATGTCATGCTCAGTGTGTCCAATGTGCATGTGTCCTGCTTTGCTAATGACTCCTTCCCCCAGTCTCTGCCCTGCCCTTCAGCAGAGCAGCACTAGCAGATAGCCAAACTTGCTGGCCCCTTAGCTCCTGCACTGTTACACCTTCACTAGTCTCAAAGGAAGGGATGGAGAAAGGGTTTACAGCTGATGCTTTCCTGCTTCTGGTTTGCTCAGGTCTCAATGTGGATGTGACTCTTACGGAAATGGTTTAGTCACGGACTTGGCAGTTTTGGGTTAGCTGTTGGACTCCATGATCTTAAACTTCTTTCCAACCTAATGGATTCTATGGTTCTATGATAAGGCCGTAGTTAGACCCCAGTCATTTTGGTGCTGTTATTTAAGTGAACCAGAAGGCAACCCACTAGATCTGTGTCACTGAGAAGTGCATGATTAATGTGCTTGTGCCTTACAGTTACTGCTCTCTACCTTTTTAAGCTGATACCCCTCCCGTGGAAGACAAGCAGAACAGAGGCACCAAATAAACAAAGAGCAAGATACTTCCCTCTGCCCTCTTTGAGTTGCCTTGAATGTCACTTGGGTTGAATCTAAGCCTTTGCACAGGGTGCAGTCCACCAGTGCCTGATATTGGCATCTGAGATGCTCCAGACATCACCATTTTTTCAATGATTGAATTTTCGTGCCAGAACCTCCACTGGCCCTCATACTTGGCTGCACTGAATATCTCCTTTTGAACCTTCAAGTGTGGATACCTCAAAGAAGCACCCACATGTCCTCATTCATAAGTCAATGGCAGGGGCATCCGGGTCCATTGCTGTGCTTGCTCATCGTCTGGTCCAGGGTCAAGTTCAAAAGAGGCACCTTAAATCAGGTTGCTCAAGGCCTCGTGGAATTTTGAGCATGTCAAGGATTTCACAGCATGTCAGAGATTTCAGTCTCTCTGGCACCCAGTGCTCTGAACAGAGCAACACACACAGCCAATGTCAGGTGTGCAAAGCATAGTGGCCACATCTAGTCTACAATCAGCAAAATGAGGGCTTTGGGAAGGAGGCCCTACCTAGGTGCCCCTCAAGCAGACAGCCACAGGTGACCAGCTCTTCCTTCAAGCCAGCTACCCTCTGCCAAGTATAGAACAGCTCTCAGCTTCCCAACAGGCATGCAAAGGCTCACTGCCCACACCTCTCTGGTTTCCAGCCCTGCTGAGCCTTGGCAAGCCAAGCATCCTTGTGGCCGGCCCCAGCATGTGCCAGTGCACTGGTGGCAGTGGCCACCCCTCAGCAGTCCCCACCACTGGCCACGTATTGGCAAAGATCTTCAGGCCCCGACATCCTGTTTATGCTGGCTCAAATCTGAGTCCTTTTGGCGTAACACAGCAAGCATTGCAAATGCATTTTTAAAATGTAGCAGGCAAATTCCACAGATCTTTCAGTCTTGAAGTACACTATAACCTTGAAATAAAGTACCCTGTATACTTTTAATAACTTTTTTTCAGTTAAGGCTTTTGCCCACCTTTCTCATCCTAAATATCGTATTCTACATCCTACTGTGAGCAGCTCTTCATTAGTGTGTCAGTCAGGATTTTATCACCAGGGTACACAGCAAGGAGGCTCCAGCTGTGCAGTGCAGAAGGCAGCCCTTGGGTTTACTGCTGAACCATGCAGTGGTCTGTACTGGTTAGGGAAGTTTCCCAGCGCAGCCTGCCTCTGTGTCACCAGTTCATGTCATTTCCAGCACAGTGGGGATTTCATCCCCTTCTAGGATATTCCCAACTGCTCCTGAAATAGACAAGAATGATAAAAGATGGAAAAATCATGACCCAGCTCCTGAGGAGAAAAAAAAGAAATATAGAGGTATTAAGACATCATTATTCCAAATGCACCTGGAAACAAACGAGGCTACATGTAAAGCACAGGCAATACTGTCCTCTTGTCAAGCCAGCTGTACTGGGGCCCAAGGGCTTCCTTTGCTTCCACAGGAACATTGATTAATTTATTTCCCAATCCTTAGTTCTTTCTCTCTCTCTCCTGCTTGCTTTGGGGGTTTTTTTTGCGCTTTTTTTTTTTTTTTTTTTTTTTTTTTTGGCAGTATGTTTTTAATAAAATGCTGCCTGTGGCAGTTTTTCCCTCTGGCCACAAAGAAGATGGAGTGAATACTGTTCCAGACTGTCTGCCTGTTCCTGAATGCAGTTTGGCTGCCTTCACGCTGCTTATTACTTGGCAAACATTCCTGCAAGTCGGTGCACACCATGTGCGTGTTGAGAAGGCTCTTGCTGGGGGGGAATGGCAAAAATTCAAGCCTCAGCCTGGGTCAGTACAAGTGACGCAACTCATTGCAAGATTTTGGTGCTTGGTTATTTTTTCTTTCAGTCATTTGTGTCCTACCGAGTTACTTTTCCCAGAATGACCCACAAGACTCAGTTTGCCTGAGCCCATGGTGCCCCAGCCTTGTTGTCTGAACCCCATTTCCTCTCCATGCCTTGACCTATTGGCAGCTCTCATCTATTTTTGACCTCAGAAGCTGAATGGCTTTGCTCATGGGCAGCAAGCTGGAGACAGTCAGTGGTTTGTTGAAATACAGCCAAATTGTGAGGCTCCTGAGAGGACCAAGCCCAGGAAATAGATTTAAAATTCTTGACTAATGAATGCTTTGAGTACCATCTAATCACTTCATGAAGAGGCAAAGGCAAAAGGCAGCTCATAAATTATCTATTGTGAATTATTTGCTCAGCTATAATGGTGATAAAACAATCTCATCAGACAGTTTCATTTAGGTAGCTAAACTCTTAAAAAGATTAGACAGTCACCTGATCAAGTCTGGCCTGATTAAACCCTCACTGCTGAAATGTCTCTCTCGCAAACACGTTGCCGCATGAAACCAGGGAGAGCAATGATCCCTGGCATTTTTTCCCAGGCTGACCCTCTCCTGTGTCACAGGAGGGAGCACTCGCAGCTGAAAACACTTCTTTTCTTTCTCCTCTGCTGCAGCAAGATCTTCTGTGGAAGAAGAAACAAAAAGCAATTCACCTTGCTCTCTTTGTTCACTCATCCATGGCTTCAAGGCTAGGCTGCCGGCAGCCCCTCCCAGCCACTCCTCTTCCCCAGCACCTTCAGATGCCCAACAGGGGCTGCACAGTGACCTCCCTCCTGCCTCTGGTTTTGGATCAGAGTGCTGGTCTTTCTCCTGCTGGTCATGAAAACTCCCCTCTGTGTTTGTGTCTCAGAACAAGACCTGCACCAGGTATTGGGATTTGACAGCTGAGATCATCAGCCTTGCACGACCTCCCAAAGGGCACCTCACCATTGTTTCTGATCAGCCCTTCCTCCTGCACCCCTCTCCCCCCAGCCTCATCTTTACCCCAGCAGGGACTGCCCTGACCACCGGGGTCTGTCCTCCAGAAACAGCACCTGAGCAAGCAAACCCATTGCATACACCTGTTTAACACACGGTCCTGTGGGGAAACATGAAGAGGTGGAAAAGCTCTTAGGTGTGAGAAAAAAGCCGGTTTCAGAAATAAAGCAAAATGAATTTAGGAATCAGCTCTAGCTGCAAAAACTCGAAGATAGAAGATACAATAATATAGCAAGGAAGGACATTAAACAATGGTTAGAGTTTCTAGGCTTGGCTGAAATAGGTTTTGAAGTTGCAAAAAATATGCTTAGCAAGATAGATAAGTTTAAGCTCAATAATGGAATATTGTGCATTGTTATATAAAGGCATAACAAGCATACAACAGATGTACGTGAGCTATTGAGGATTGGTTAAAACAGTTGTCTGTAACTTTCAGAAGCATGCTATTGGCTGAGAAGCTTTTAAGCATGCTCTGTAACAAGGAAGTCTTTGGATGCCTGTGACGGTGTGAGCTCTGTACCATCTCTGTCTCAACTCGGTACGTGAGACTGATAACGGAATAAAATAATGAAAGGCTCCTGGAACACTTGTCCAGGCTGCCCGTCCCGTTTGCTCGACGAAAACGCCAACTCGGCCCCTTGGCTCATTTAGGGCAGGAGCGATGCAGAGGAAGCAAAGCCCAAGAGAACCGCACATCAGATGTGCTTCTACGGGCTTGCATGGACATGGTGATCAGTTTGCTGGCCAGGTTTGCTGTCTTTCTGCTCCCGTGAGAGGTTGCATGAGGCTCCCTGGACCACAGTTGTCTCCTTATCTTTCTGAAGGAGAGGACAACCACATAATCGGCTCCTGGCACCCCTGGGGTGAAGTTTCCATCAGTTTGTAATCCACAGGAGCAGCTTGCATTAAGCCCCCCACCCTCACCCTCAACTCTCACTCACCCCCCTCCCCATGAATCCCAGGCACTGAGCCAGGAATTAAGACAGCCCTACAACATTTCCAGCCCTGCGAGAGGAGGGGTTTCTGTATTGTACAGCTCAGCCGCCTGCTGGTGTAACATAAAGATCTCTGAAATGTCCCAGTTTTTACAGAATGCTTCAGCCACCAGCTGGCAGTGTGGGGGGTATAGGGAAGTGCTGATGAACTAAACCAACTTGAGATGCAGAACCTGTTGTCAGAGCTGTATGCTGAGCTGTAGAAATGGAGCTCCCCCCACAACCTCAATTAGGCCCAAACTTTCCGTGCTACACAAAGAGCTTCAGAAATAGATTTCCTCTGTTAAAAATATGTCAGGGTCTTCATGATTCAGCGTTTCAGGAGACCATTTAAGGTTAGAAATTTTTTTACGGAAGCTATTGACTGCATCTAGTTCCTGGTTTTGCTTGAAGATGAAAACTGTCTTTCTAATTCTCAAACAGAAGCCAGTATAAACTTCTCCACAGATAAACATCTGTCTGCCTGTGGCTGCAAATGTTCAGGTCTTGAAGCTGGACTTTATCTGACTTCCTTATACATGTATGTGAATGCTGAGAGGATCTCTGCACTCACTTATCAAGGCTGTCTATGCTATGACTACCCAGTAAAATAAGATTTTAAAGATATCCATATTAAATTGGGAATATATTGTTTGGCAACATATAAGAAATGCTTCCCCAGACCCAGAAGTGCCAAGGGTTGTTGTTTCAGAGATTGAGATGGAAATACAAGGCCTACTTTGGGGTCTTTCAGTGCATTTTTACAGTGACCTTTTGAGAATCATTTAAAGTAAAATACTATTTTTTGAAAGAGCAAAGCTTTTTATATGCCTAAAATGACAAAAAGGGTGTTTCATCTTTGATCCAACAAAACTGAAATAAAGGCTGTCAGGGAAAGGACCCAGTGAAAGAAAACATGAAGCCTATCTGCTGAAAACAACTATGTGGTGCTGCCACCAAGGAGAATTACAATTTGCAGCGCATGGGTTAGCAGACAGCATATTCAGGAGCAGCCCATCAATAAGACAGGCACAAAGCAAGTTGAAGATAATAACTGCTGATACTTGAATCCAGACATTTCTGGAAAGATGAAGTTTCCCCCTTTCATCAAATTAAAGTCAAATTACTGATTCTCTTCAACAAAAATACTTGCTTTCCATAAGCCATCTGGTGCTTCTGGAGACAGAAGAAAATAGGCCATACCTTTAATTAGCAAAAAAGTTTAGACAGGACATAAATCTCATACCAAGACTTTTAATTTTCCAGTTGTTAAGTCCTGTACAATTTTGCACAGATCCACTCATGTACTTTGGGTACCACCCCTTTTGCTCATCTAAGCCCCATGTGAGAAGCAGGAGCAGTGCTTCTGTGACATGACATCACTGACACTTCAGCCTCAACACTGAGGAAGAGTGCAGAAGCAACTTGCAGGGGATTGGATATCAGGAAAAAGTTTTTCACCCAGAGGGTAGTTGGGCACTGGAACAGGCTCCCCAGGGAAGTGGGCACAGCACCAAGCCTGACAGAGTTCAAAAAGTGTTTGGACAATGCTCTCAGGCGCACGGTGTGACTCTTGGGGCTGTTCTGTGCAAAGGCCAGGAGCTGGACTCAATGACCCTGATGGGTCCCTTCCAGCTCAGCTTATTCTGTGATTCTATGATTCTAAGTATTTCTTGTAATGCTTAGAATGGCATAGTGGAATGCTCTTGTGTTTTGAGCATAAAGACACTTCCCATTAAGCAGCAGGTTGTTTAGCCTGTGTACATCTGGAAAGGACGTGTAAGTCTTATTAAATAAGGGGGGGGGGGGGGGAACCCATAATTTCATTTTAATGTAAGAATGTTGACATTAGTTTTCTTGCCTTGAAATAATTTCTGGAACAGTTGCTTTAAGAACCTAACCTAGAATAGCTGTAGGAAATGGGAGAAAGAATTTAAATTAACTTGTTTCAACATTTCTCAATTGTTTAGGTTAATCACAGTAAACCAAACAGGATCCAGTCGTACTTAAACACAGCCTTTGCCCAAGTATAAACTGTTTACTCTAGCCATGACACACAACCAGACAAAATTAATTCCTGATCTGGGGAAGAGTCTGATTTGCTTTTATTAGCTCTAGATGAAAACATTTTGGCAGAATAAGGTTTGCTTTTCAATGTGAAAAAGTCTCAAAATCTCCTGAGAGCGAGCAGGCGATGCAGCAGTCTCACCATCCTCCCCACGTCAGCAGCTTGGCCCAAACGTGGCTCCCATGGCCAGGTGTGAGCAGGGCTGTGCAGGGAGCTGGGGGCAGCCTGAGCATGGGCAGCAAATGCTCCCACTGCCAAAGCCTGGAGAGAAGCAGCCTACTCCATGTGCTTTCATGGCTTGCTTTGGGACCATCCCTTCGCTTCACCAATGCTGCTCAGGGCAATAGGTTTGAGTTCAGCAATTTGACTTCTAGTTTCTATGGATTGCAGGCAGGTTTTCAGTACTGACACCATGCTTTGCCCACCAACATGTGGAGAGTGCTCACAGAATAGCTTAAAGATTGGTTGTTCTGTCCTTTAGGTGTCTTCACATTAGTGCTAATAACACAAAGTATTTAGTTCAAAAATACAAGCAAGAAATACAATGGATTTTTACAAAAAATTTTTGCCTTTCAATTTTCCAATGAGCATTTTAGCAATCCTTGCTGATGCCTGATTGCCATGTGGGGTAGCTAGGCTGGAGATCTCTATTTTTGCACTACTTGTCCTGATGTGCAAAATCTATCACATTAACTTCTAGGAGAGATGGAAATTTATTTCATGGACAAATGCATGAAATAAGCTTTGGAGACAGGGTCAGAAAGGTCAAATGCTGATGTTCATCTTTTTCATCTTCTTTTCTGTATGCACAGCCAGCACATTAGCAATAGGAATGTATGAATGCTATGGAGTGAATGCCTCCTCTTTACCATCAGCAACACACTTCTTGCTTGGGCCACATATCTTGTCAATCATAAAATTATTAACTTGAAGATATGTGCAGGTTTTGGCTGAGGTAATTTTCTTCACAGTGGCTTGTATGGGGCTGTGTTTTGGATTTGTGCTGAACACAGGGTTGATAGTTCAGAGATGTGTTTGTTATTACTGAGCAGGGCTTGTGCAGAGCCAAGGCCTTTCCTGCCTTTCATACTGCCACGCTGGCAAAGAAGCTGGGGTGCATGGGCAGCTGGGAAGAGACACAGCTGGGACAGGTGACCCAGACTGACCTAAGGCATATTTCAGACCTAGTGACATCATGCTCAGTATAGAAAGTAGGGGAAGAAGGAGGAAGGGGGGGGCATTTGGAGTGATGGTGTTTGCCTTCCAAAGTCACCACTACATGTGATGGGGCCCTGCTCTCCTGGGGATGGCTGAGCAGCTGCCTGCCCATGGGAAGCAGTGAATTAATTCCTTGTTTTGCTTTGCTTGTGTGCGCAGCTTTTGCTTTCCCTAATAAACTGTCCTGTGGTGGGTTGATGCTGGCTGGATGCCAGGCACCCACTGAAGCTGCTCTATCACTCCCCTTGTCAGTTGGACAGGGGAGAGAAAATACAGTGAAAAGTTCATGAGCTAAGGACCAGGAGAGATCATTCATCAATTGTCATCACAGGCAGAAGAGACTTGAATTGGGGAAATTGATTTAGTTTATTACTAATAAAAATCAGAAGAGAAAAAAAAGGAGAAGTAAACCAAATCTTAAAGATACCTTCTGCCTGCCCTTCCCTCCTTCACAGGCTTTACCTCTTCCCCCACAGCAGCGCAGAGAGACAGGGAATGGAGGTCACAGTCAGTTCATCACAGGTTGGACCTGCTGCTGCTCAGGGAGAGGTGTCCTTTCCCTGCTCCAGCATGGGATCCATCTCACGGGAGACAGTTCTCCATGAATTTCTCCAGCCTGAGTACTTCCCATGGGCTGCAGTTCTTCACAAACTGCTCCAGCATGGGTCCCTTCCACGGGGTGCAAAACTGCATTTTTAAATGACTGCTTTAATTGTCTTCCAGAAGTAATTAAAATGAAATTATAGGTATTGTGAGCTGCATGTTGTGCTTTCATTAAGATGGTAATTATGGGGGAAGAGCTCTTAATTGGGAAGGGGAAGTAGCTTTTTTTTTTTCAGTGCCATATCTCCTACATGATTGTCTCATCAGGTTCAACACTCTGGGTCCAGAGCAACATCTTTGTCCTCCAGTTCTAAAGAAATGTAGTGAATTAAATGGTGAGGGTATGCTTCATGAAGAAAAACACAAAATGAAAAAAGACACAGAAAATAAAATCCATCAGGAAGAACTGAAAAAGAGAAAAGTATCTGGAAAGGTAAAAATGTTTTGTACTTGTTTGGCTATATTAGTCTTCTCACTAGCTACAATCAGACAATAAAAGATTAATTTTCAAAATAGCACAGGATAACAAGAGAGTGAAATATGCTTACTGTATTGTATTGTTTCAGCCTGACTGATCTGGGTGAAATTCATCCTCACAATCTCAGATCTAGCCATGCTTCTCTTTGACTACTCTGACTTTCCTGCATAAAATGAGAGTACATGTCTGGCTCTAAATACAAATGCGTGTCCCAGCCACATCGTGACTGTACCAAGGCAAGACTCCAGTGCTCCTTCATCTTCCCCTTCCCAGGCCCTTGCTTTCCCATGGAGTCAGCAGCCAGGCACACGGCCTCACTAGGCCTTCCTGGACCTGCCAGCCTCAACTCCATCCACAGCCAACCTGAGGTTCAACCACTTCAGGACCAAATTCTCCTAGCTGCAACATGCCCCTGAGAGGATTTCTGCAGCTGTATATCTTGCTCCCATGTTGTCCAAAGAACTTGTCATTTTAAAGGGGGCAAGAGGGGCCGGGGAACCTGTTCAGCCCCTTGTATCTCAGATAATTACAAGGGGTGGGAAGAATCAAACTATTTGAAGACAAGTGGGAAAGAATGAGAGAAGAGTAGGAGTCGACATGGATTCATCATGGTTTTTCTTTTCTATGGAGCAGTAGCTCTTGCAAAATAAAGATACAGTAAACATCATGTGTCTTGAGCTCAGAAAGGTTTTTGACATCATCTCAAGAGATGCTTTAGTTCACAAACCAGGGAAACGCTCTCTAAAAAAATTCAAGCACAGAGTGGACACAGGCTTGAAAGATACAATAGTTACTGTGCAGATCCTTAGGCAGCATTTGAATATGGTTCCACGGTGACTCTAGCTCCTATCCAGTGTTCTAAGTAACAGCCTACGTGATGGACAAAAATATTTGCTTATTAAATCTTCAAGCTGCATCATGCTGTGAGAGGCTGCAAGTGTGCTGCTGATCAGACAGACTGACAATTCAAATTGTTCTTTGCAGATTGAATAAATAATTTGGAAAAATGTGATTCTCTTTAGTGGAAACACTTACTAAGAACTAATTAAATGTACAAATATCTAATGGGAGAAAGCCACTTAGAGCAGCTGGCCAAAGAAGCTCTAGTGCTCAGGATGGATCACAAACCTGGTAAGAATCAGTCATGTCTTGCTGTTACAAAAGAAGGAGAACATCACACTGTGATGGATAAACAGCAGTGGTAGCTGAGAGATGTACACAGTGATCCTGACACTCTTTTAAAACCTGGTAAGATTCCAGAGGACTGCTCTGTCTTGTTTTGGACAGGATAATCAGAAGATTTTAAAACATGGCCTCTGAGGAAACATGGGAGTAATGACTGTAATGCAGGCCTAGACAAGAAGACAATTAAGGGGTAATAAAATTATAATCTTTGAAGATGTAGAAAACACAAAGGGGAAAAGTAAATCTTGGCCCTGCTCATGGTGGAGATCAAGGACATACAGGAAAATCTAAAACCTCATGGGACGACTGCAGATTTTCCAGAATTTTTGGTTATGAGTTATAGACTAGGCAAAGGTTAGATACTAGTTCTCTGATATCACTGATTCTATTTCAGGATGGAGGTCATAGCTTCTCGATGACATCTTGAGATCTTTTCCTGCCACAGGAGTGGCAGGACTATGTTCACTCAATGCCTCCAAATGTCTGAGTTGAGAGTGGCCAAGAAGCTGGAAATTTTGTTCTGTGGGAAATTGCAAAATGTGCTGGAGCACGGGGGCAGGACATCCTCTTTTGCAACTCCCTATAGAACATTGATATTTATCATGGAAAGGAAAGTATAAAAAAACCCCTGACATTTGGATTGCTTCAGAATAAAGGTCCTGCTCTACTCCACACTGGTGCAGACTCATCTTGAGTCCTGGGAGCAGTTTTGGGTGCCACAATGTAAAGAAGACATTAAGCCATTAGAGAGTGTCCAAACAAGGGCCACAGGGATGGTGAAGGGTCTGGAAGGGAAGCCTGGAGAGGAGTGGCTGAGGTCACTTGGTCTGTTCAGCCTGGAGAAGGGGAGACTGAGGGGAGACCTCACTGTGGTGTTCAGCATCCTCAGGAGGGGAAGAGGAGGGGCAGCTTCAGATCTCTTCACTCTCATTACCAGTGACAGAACTCAAGGAAACAGCATGAAGCTGGGTCAGGAGAGGTTTAGGTTGGGTATCAGGAAAAGGTTTTTCACCCAGAGGGTTGTGGGGCACTGAAACAGGGTCCCCAGGGAAGTGGTCACAGCTCCAAGACTGACAGTTCGAGAAGTTTCTGGACACTCTCAGGCATAGGGTGTGATGCTGGGGGTATCCTGTGAAAAGCCAGGAGTTGGACTTGATGATCCTCATGGATCCCTTCCAATTCAGCATATTCTATGATTCTATGATAAAATCAAGCCTGGAATCTGAGCATTCTGAAGCCATACAACGTAAAAGAGGTTTGTATGCTCCTCAACTCCATTTTTTACCTTGATAAAAAGCAAGGATAAGGAATTACTGTTTGGCTGAGTGGCTCAGAATCAGGGAAGTGAATTTTTCATGCTGCCCTGAGTTCTCCATTGCTCACTTTGGATGCCTCAAATACACCAGTGTCATCATGGGTTACCCAGCATGGAAACACATTCCAGTCACTATTTAAGCAGTATAAAAACAAATAATCACAGGTCTGCATATATTTCCCTGAAGTCCATTGAAATCTAATGTTTTAATGTGAGACGGCCTAAATCAAAGCAAAATTTTCTGAAAAATCTTTTTTTGCCAGAAAAATGCCAGGAACTTTCACTTCCGGTTCCCTCCTCTGCCACATGTGAGAAGTCCAGGAGTGCTCTTTGGAAGAGACATCCCGAGTGTGGCACAAGTTGGTTACCAGAGGACACACCAGTAGATGGAGCACACGACTCTGCAGCGCTGTGCTTTGGCTCTGTAGCACCAGTTAATATTTTCACTATTCACTGCTCCCAGCTTGAGGTACAACAGAGCTGGACCAGACACTGAGCCTGCTGCCCAGCTAGAGCTTCCTTGCTGCTGTGCTCCAGATGAGAGGCTAGGTCTGCTTTGATGGCCACTGAATTTCTTGGCTGGGTGACTTTATTTACACGTCATTTAGTCTTAGCTCATACCCTGCTTTTTATGCCATCATTATACTTACCTTCACAATTTTCTGTTTTGAAAATGTTTAGTTTTTCCTATCTTAAACAAAAAAATTCTTGCTGCTTTTTGCAAGTTCCAAAGATTTTGCACTTTGTTTGACTGCCTCCCCTGCCACATGCTCTTAAAAATCACCTAGTTCTCCATGCACATCAAACTCTAAAATTTCCAACATAACTTCATCAGCAAATTTCATGAACTTTCTGATCTTTCTGGAAGTGCTAATGATGACAAAATGAAGTTAGATTAGCTCAGAATCAATTCCAAAGTATCATCCTGTCCCCATTACTCATTTTCATCTTTCACTACCTGTCCTATCCACTTTACATTTTCAGTCCTGCTTCCAATCTTATGTAGGTTTTCCCAAATGATAGAACAGCAAATACTTTAAGAGTCCAGTCTAGAAAATCAAGTTTTTATTCCCATAAACTCTCTGGCTAGTCTAGTAGCATGTCCCTCTGCTAAGCCTGTATCAGGGTATGTCCCATTTTTCACTCACTGCTGTCTCCTGTTAGTGACTCCTTCCCCAATTTTTCTAAAGCTAAGGTGCAAGTTTCCACAGAAATAGAATTTTTAAGTTCCTTGTGTATCATCCATCTGCAAAAGAGGACAATTTCTCTCTCCCACTCTTTTTGTTACTCAGTTACCCAAGGCCAAACTGGTCTCCCACGTGAAGTCTTGATTTTGATGTTACAATAGTTCCGGCAGAAGCAGTGACTGCTCATCGTCTGAGCACCTGGACAAATCCATTACTGGAAAAAGGAAGGCAAACATCACATCAAGATAACCTGAGCATTACGTTTGCTTCAACTTTCAATCTTACCCCTTATGCTACTCTGACATTTTTCCTATAGCTCCAAATACTGAAAATATCCCCCTGAAAAAAATTTTACAGGCATGAGAGAGGGTACAGAAACAGAGAAAGAATAAAAATCCATATCACCTGGCATGAAAAGAAAGGATAGATAAAGCTGCCAGTGTCAGTGCCTGACAGATTTAAGGAGTCACTTCCCAGAATGACAAGCTGGGTGAGAGCTTCTTGGAAGAGCTGTGCTGTGCACAGTCCTAAAGAAAAATGTTACGTCCCGTGGGCCTGTGCTATTTCATGGCAAGTGCTTTCAGCATACTTTCCATTTTTAAATAGCTTTGTACAAGTGGCAAGAAAGAAATTATGTCATCAAAACAGAACAATTGCGTTTGATGGCATATTAAGAGTCTGTATCTTTCAATTTCTATTATTAGCCTTCACCCTTGATAAAATAAAGATTTTACTAGTTTTCTTTAATGAATTTTAAAAATGTGATCAATTGTTCTTTAGTTGTACATTACCTACCAAGGCTGAAAGTGGTCCTCTCTGTTGGGCTTTTAAAAATTACCCCTTCAGTGTCACTTTTCTTACTGACACCACTTTAAAACAAACTTTACCCTGATACATACAAAAATTTTTAATGTACTACAAAGTGTCCAGCCCTCTGGAAGGGCTTCTCTAGGATAGTGGATGGGCCATGGCATGCTGGGGCAGATTGCTGCAGTGCCAGGGCATGTGCAAGTTCTTTGATGACTCCGTGACTGGAACAGCTTCCCTGTTCCACTCGTGCAGCACAGCCACAGAGCAATTCATGTACAACAGACTTAGCAGAGGTTAATTGTTCACCATAACGATAGTAACACAATTGTTTTCTTCTGTGGGTTTGCCTCGAAACCTTTGACATTCTCTTTTTTGTTCCTCTTGCAGAGCAAATTTCCTTGTTTTGTTTCTCTTCTCAAAGCAATTTTTTAGTTGATCGTTGTGCAGTTACAGAATTAGAGTAATAACATCTAACTGTACATCTGGAGCAAAAACATGTAATTGTGGGAGACTAGATTCAATTTAAAGAAAGAAAACCCCTCCACCAGAGTTTCTTGTGGCGTACACAGTGTATTTGCCAGGCAGTGCAGCTTTGATTGCATCTAACCTGCAATTAGCGTGAGCAATTAAGACAAAATTAACATGTGCAATTGCATTATTTTGGGATTTAACAGTAGCAATATTTAGCAGTTACTGCAGTAGACACAGTGCTCATAAGCTCAAATAATTACCAGCATTTACCAGTTACACCACAGAAAGGAGAACAGGCATGAGTGGGCCTTACCTGCAACATCTGATTTTCCATACGTCACTCAGCCACTGAAAAAACATGGAAGTAGCCAACAGGGAAGAGAGGCTGGGCACATTTGGCACTGTTGAAAATATGGGACTTAAATGTCACTTTTAGCTTATTTTTGGCTTGTCACAGAGCTCATGTGTGACCTAATAGAAGAGAGCAAACTCAACACATAGTAATTCTGAATAATTCTCCTCTGCCTTCAACATTTCATATCAGTTTTGTAAGCCCTATCATGATACCTGGAGATTTAAAAAGAAAAATTATTTGAGCGTGAATTAGTGCTGTGGTCTGTGTGCCTGAGGAAGCCTGAAGCACATAACAGGTTTTTACATATTCTTACCTAGTATTACAGGAATGCGACTCTACCAGTTCTACTAGGCTTCTCTTAAAGGACATTTCTTGTCCTTTAAGGACAGGTCAAATGATATTTGAAAAGCATCTTAATGCATCATTGAAGGATACAAATGAAAATACCATTCAATTCAGCCTCACAAAAATAAAGTTAAATCTGAATCGCTAGACATGCACCTCAAGCAGATAAACTGAGATGTACAGAGTGCTAGAGTGGTGTTGAAATAAGAGATCCCAGTGATAAGACTCAGGGTCCAATCCAGCAAGGATTTCCCATTAAATCAGTGGGAATTAGAAGCACTGAAATCATATGTAACCAGACTCTGATGATTAGTGTTCATTTATCACAGAAAATCGTGATAGAAGTCCTGAGACAGGGACGGCTGGCTCTAGGCACAATGATTTATGTGAGTGATTTTGCACATGGACCCATCTCAAAATGCCCAAAGTTTTCACAAGACACAGCCACTCAGAGCAAAATCTGCCTCCGTATCCCTTCTGTCTAAATATTTCTTTCCTTTTCTATAGAAAATTTCATTAGACGTAGACACAAGAAATTACAGGCAACAAATGGATCAGCTTCTACACTGATTTATGCACCTCACTATTTCCAGAACTTGATTTAGCATCCTGAGAGATGGAGATTGCCAGTAACTAGGAGAGGGAGCTCACAGGCCAATCCCAGCTAGCTAGAATAGCAGAAAAACAATAAAAATTAAATGCCTTTCTGCTCAGACAATTTAGCTTTTGCCTTTGAAAGCACAAGTAAGATAAATTGTGACATGTTTTCACCCAAAATGCTTATTAAAGGTGATATGGGCACAGCACACAGATAAACCACATCCTGAAGCAGGGTTAAACTAGGTTTCACATGTTAAAGCTGAAGTGCTATCTATCTGGAGTGCTTAGAGGTACCTTCTATATTTGTATATGCAGTTTTAGATTGACAAATGACAAGCATAGCCTGTATTTATAAGGATGTCATTTATTTCACTTTTTATTAAAATCACCAGCTACAAAATAGACATTTTGTACATACTACTCATACATAAGCAACTATGAGAAAATTACATTAGTCCTAAAATGAAGCCATCGTATTGTGCACCTGGGATGTGGTAAGGGGTCGGAAACAATGGAAAATATATGGAGATTGGATAAGATATTCACATCACACTGGAAGGTTAACCTGTAGCTTTGAAGAAATCAGTGCACATGTTGATCAGAGAGTTATTTTCTGCAAATATGAAAAAAGTTCCAGTTTGCTCTCAGTTTAAAATACTATAGCCACTACTGCTACAGAAAGGAACTGTGTTACTCCTGTCTGACATGTGCCACAAGGGTCACAGTGTCTGGAAGCAGAGAAATGCACTAAGAACATGAAGAGAAACAAGACAGTAACACTTTTTTGATAGTGGTGGTGTCATAAAACACCATGGACCAAATTCTTAGCTGTTGAAAGCTTAGCTTTTCCATGAATCAAAGATCAAGTGCTCACCAATAACCTGGACCATAAACAAAACATCCTGACACTGTATTCTGTCTTTCCCTTCAAGGTCAAAAAAAGAGAAGGAGAAGAGCTAACAGTCCTGTCTAACTCAAGAAGCAACAGCAAAGTCATCCCCGCCATGCAGCATTCCTTGTGCACTCTGCACCCCACCCAGAGTGACGGGGAGGCAAAATAAACCTTATGGGCCCTGAACTTACTTAAAGGCTTTCCAAGATCAGGATAGCTGGTATAGCCAGAAGCACTAGGCAATAAATGATGGAGTGATTTGTAGGTATTAAAGGGCAAAATCCAGGGGCCACATTGTGATACTCATTTTCATATTACTATCAACATGGGTTTTGCTTGAAGTCCAGTGGATCACTATGATAGCACAACTATATCCACTTCCAGGACACTGGTAAAGGCACCTGTCAAGGGCTGCAGGTGACCCTTGCTCTCAACTACTGCTCTGACAGTGTGACCTCCTTGGTTATCATTACCTTGTTAAGCTTTCCACACTATCATCCTGGAGATTGGAAGTAGGAATTTCTCTCAATGTTGGATCCTAGTACAATGTAGGAAATTAAAACAAGGAAGCACTGTGTTTAAAAATAGCTTTCAGGAGGACAGAAAACACTATAGCAGAAAGGTTCATACTGGTCAGTGCTACCTCAACAGAATAAAGAACAAACAGCAAAACATTAAAGCTGAGTAGATGTTGATTACAAGGTGAAATACATGGCTATTTCCATTAGTTTGCTGCAACAACTTCATCACAAGAAATAATTTTCTATCTTTACAAAATGGATCATTTTTATAGAATAAAAAACAGATGAAAAGTATAGTCTAATTCTTAACACAAAGTGCAGAACTTAATTTTGTAACTTAAGATTGACCAAAAATGTTCAAATTGTTCATATCCTAAAATCACAGGAAGACCTTTTCTGATCACCACTATTGTAATTTCAGAGTGGAATTACAAATTATACACTGGTAACATAATGAGTCATCTCAAATCTGTAGGAAAATACAAATAAACAATGACAAATAAGCAATTTGCTAGATTATTAATATAAAGTGACCATGCATAAAAAATATGTCTCTTCTAGGTAAATATATGTTTTTTTCCTCTGTTAAAATTTTAAAGTGCATCTAAAACTTCTAAATAAATCTTTACACTTTAGAAATAGATGAAGGTGAACAGCATTTTAGAAATTATAGGTAACTCCTGTTAACAAAGAGGTAAGTAGTTCTAAACGTTATTCCAATATTTTCCACTCTCCTAGAGGGGTGGTGGGTGGGCACCACTGGCAAACACTGACTGGACCCAATCACTGTGTTTCATAGAACCACAATATCCTGTGGGTTGGAAGGGACCTTAAAAGGTCATCTGGTTCAACCTACTCCCAGCAGGGTTGATATTGGTTACTCAGGGCTTTGTGCAGGAGCTTCCTGCAAACCTCCCGGTGTGGTGACTGCACTGAGCCTCATGCTACTGTCTGCCTGTGCTCACAGCAGAAAACCTGGGCAATCCACCTAGTTAGGGGCTTTGAGAAACTCATTTCACATAAGTTCACAATTTCCAGTCTTATCATGTTAATTACCAACCAAACTAAAATATTGACAGAGCAGATAAGAGAATTAACTAGCATATTAAGGCTCACTGACAAATCCACTCCTAATAGCAACTTCAGAGGAATTTTGCCTGCATGTGTAAGTGACCAGTTTGAGCTACATGGTGCACAGGCACACAGTAAATAGCTGCCCTTCCTGGGACATAGACACCATTTTCAAAAGCGCTCCCTTCTTGAGGAAACACTTCCAGAATGGCAGCAATGGTGCTGGAAGCAGCAGCCTGCCCCCCAGCCCCCATCAGCAAATACTTTCCTGTGAAGGGGTGTTCTACCTGCAAAGTTCTCAACACCAACCTGTAAAATGACGGTTTCCAAATTATACGTCGAGCTTTTTACTACCTTTCACAAAATAGCACCAGAATGCTGCTGCCACTCTCTCTCCATAAATATCACTGTGAGCAGCACCTGATGCTGTGGAACTACAGCTACAAGTCCTTAGCAAGAAGTTCAATTTCATCCAGCAGGAAGTCCATGTCCTCTCGGCTGACTTGCGGGCTGATAACCACCTGGCGGAAGAAGTTGACTTTGCCCCGGTGAGGCTGGTACCCAAGCATCATGCTGCCTTTCTTCATCATCCTCTCCTTAATTATAGGAGCAACCTGAAAGTAGACACAAAAAAAAGGTTAATGTCACACTCAGAATACAGCATCTTTGGGCAGGAAGTGTATTTTGTGACTTAAAAAGTTTTTCTGAACTGTTTGAGTTTTGCACCCCTTGCCTGTCTTCCCCACTGCCTGCCCCAAGGAAAGCCAAGCTCATACCTGCAGGTTTAAAGCACTGAGACCCTTGGGTTCTGTAGTTCCTAAAAAGAATTGGAGCAAGATTGAGGCATTCATCTATGACATGGGAAAAGCTGGGTTAAGGTCCCTAGTCTTCCTGATTTAGATCAAAGGTTTGAACTCAGGAAGAACATCAGCTGCAGCTGGTTAAAAGCCGGGTTTGTCTCCTTGTGATAACTAGGCTAAGCATGACTTCTTGCCCTTGATGACCCTTCTCCACCACATCTGCAAAGCATCTGCCCCTAGAAGACATTCTGCTTTGAACCCCTGTGAAACTCAAGTTGCCAAAAAAGTCAATGTGATGCAATGTTAAAGGACAAGGCCTGATCATGGAGTTTAAGATTTAATCTCTTAAATCTAAGGCATGAGTAGCCTTTGGCTACACCAGTCTTGTGTTGCATGGGATGAAATCTCATAGCTGTCTTACTGCAGAAAAAACCCATGAGTGAGATTGGCAGAGTCAGGTCCTTAGAGCAGAGCATTTGATCTCGTCCCAGCAGGGCTGTTAACTTTGGCCAATTAATCCTGTGCACAGCTTAAAGCATGTGAATAGTTCTGCGTTGTCATGCATGAAATAGGTCATAAGCTTAAATGCATTGCTGGACTATTCCTTGGAAGGCAGAATTAAGTATTTTGACAGGAGTATTTTTTAAAAGGTCTCACATTTTAATATATTAGTAATAACACCAAGGTATTTCAGAACAGCGTGTTCTTTCTCTTCTCTTTGTGATGGTTTGACTTTGAACTAAGAAAATAGGTATGTGACCTAACCTTGATTTCTGCATTAATTTATTTCAGCTCTAAAGCTTTGTGCCACATACTACTGCCTGATTTGCAAAAGAAAAATTATGACACCAACCTTACCTTAATAGCTTTATTTTTACATGGCATATTCCAGTAGTCTTTTTAGCTTGGCTAGAAACAGATAAGGGTCTCAACACTAACAGCCTAGCTTTACTGTGTTTCTTTAGTGCCCCAAGAACAGGTTGCAGCAGCAGAGGAGCAGCTGCCATTTCCTCAAAACAACATTCCAACAGCATGGACATAAACTACAAGTAGCTACTTCTAAATGCATTAATCTAGTTTGCTTGTGGGAATAGCATACAAATTAATAACAAATTTAATTTAATATATTTCTTATCAAATCAAATCCTCTCTGCTTCGGACCAAACATTCCAAACTGCACCCACGCCAGCTGTGTCCTGAAATTACCTTGACACTATGACATCGTGTCCCAGAACTGTTGTGCTGGGCACCATGTACATACAGAAAATAAAAATTTCCTCTACTTCTGTACTTGACAGAGCCCCCAGGTGACTTCTGCTCATGGAATAAAGACACTACAAGTGCAAGGGGAGAAGCAAATTCTTCTTAATACACTTTTTCAGGGTCTTCTTTAAGATTCAAATCCCTATGGCAACTTTTAGCCTTTATTGATGTTCCATCAGAGTTATTTCATCTTTTGTATCACATTATTGATTCTCTTCATCCCAACACCTGGTGCTCCATCATCCATCATCCCAAAATGTGCAGTAGCACAAATGGAGGCCATGAAAGCAAAAGCATTTACAGCTTCAGTAATCTGAGGACTGTAAATATACTGTATTTCAGTAGCTCTTTGCTGGTGGAAAGGAAAGGTAGAAAAACTTCACTTTAATGATCTCATTTATTATCTCATTCATCCTCCATGATAATGAAGCTGTCCTCTTAATTTGAAGTGTGTTCATCCCTTCTGTTCATCAACACTTCCCACATAAAGAAACAAAACAAAACACAAAACTGGTTTCTAGGCTTTTGACAGGATTCATTTTGGAAAGACTTTCCATCAAATATTTTGCATGTTCTTTTTGCTAAACTGGTGCAGTCAGTGTAACAAAACTGTCAGGGATCCTAGCCACAGAAAACAGTAAGGAACAGAATCTGTGTTCAAATGCTTAACTACATGTCTCACAAAAGAACCATTAAACGATACCTGCATGCTGAGGCTTGGACTTGAGTGGCACAGGGTATGACTGCTAACAGAAGGGAAAGGCAGCTACCACTTTGCAGCAGAAAAATTAGACCTATAAGAAACTAATTTCCTAGCAAGGAGTTCAATGTGTTTAATTCCCCCCAAAGTCAATGAGACCTGAGGGTGCTGAAATATCAGAAAGAGCTGCACAGCCCCATTCAGGATAGGCTCCTCAGAAAGCAATTTAGTGAGAGTGAGATTGCTTCACCAGTCCAATTATTTTCCTCCAGAACTTAGTTCAAATTGTAAATCTAATTCTTTGTGTGGCCTATCCGTGGAGCAGTCTCAAAATTTTAAGTGTAATATATCCTAAACTTGAAGCTCTCTTTTCTCCTTTGCTCCCTTCACCTCTTCCTTCCCACTGCTAGCCTCCCCTGCTAATCCAGCCTGGCGATTATTGTTTCAAATGCTCACTACAGCAGCATAGAAGCTATCAGACAGGTCCTTCTTCCACCTAGGAATGCAGGCAGGGGGTGCCGTGTGTGCAAGGCCGTTCTACAGCAGAGCTTCCCACACTGCACTGTGCAGCCACAGCCCGGGCAACTCTTCCGAAGGATTGATGGGTTCATCACAGTCTGCCTGTGCAGAGCTACACAGCAGCTGTAACAGCTCATACTTCCCTTTCTATTAATAGCAGAGCCTTTTAAAATAGACCAAAAATTGCAGAGTAGTTTAGCTCCTTCTCTACCTACCTGAGTAACAGGGTAACCTCTTTTCCCACTCTCAGCCAGCACTTAGCCACACTACAAACAGAAAGTTTTAGCCCTAAACTTTAAGCTGTTTCTATCGAGAGTCCAGACCACAGCTGATCCTCATATATATTTACATGGAAGATGCCAGTGCTCCTTTCCAGCACGTATACACACAGAGCAGTGTGATGAGTATCTGGGACCAGCTCAGACACTACAGCTGAAGTATCTAGTGCACCAGGGGGATCAGAAGAGCAACATATCTCCTTTTCCATATCTCAGGTATCCTTGAGAAAAGTAATTCTGCACAGTCATACCAATACCTTTAAACCACTGTGTCCTACTAATTGACTCACCAATGACACTTAATCCAAATTTCTCCAACACTTTGAGAATTTCCATCAGGCTCAGGTTGTAACAGCATAACACACTTCAGCAACCAGCATTACAGAATGACTCAAAAAAGGATTGAGCATATTCTCAGCAGGAGAATCCAATACCTAGCGTCTCCAAGAGCTAGTTCCTAAGTTTGGACAATAAAAAACTTTTCAGAGGACTTGATGAAACCCCTATTTGAGACAATTTCTTCTTCTTTCAAATAGCAAAGCCTCCAAATCCATTCTCACTTTAGTCAAGCTATGCAAGCCTTGTTCTTAGGCCAAGAGCAGCCTTCTAGCACATGGTTTTCTTGTGCAAAGGGAAACCTCCAAAGCAGCTCTGTAAAACAGGTAATGTTCTCACTCCATTAGTCATGGCACAGTACTGTACTTTGGAATTTAACCACTGTTAGCTGCCTATTGGTGAACAGTATGGACATTTGTGGGAAGAATTGGTTTGTAAATTTTATTCTAATAACAAAACAAAAAAGAAAAGTCGCAATAAGATAACCAGGTGCTTGACTTTTTCAAATCACATAATCTCATTGACTTCTAAAATACATACCCCACTATCACCAGTTTGGAGTTCAAGTTGTGCACTCACTCCAAAATAGCAGATACCTTGTGATGTGAAGGAATAGAACAGAGTAATCTGGCTCCTTTGTTTATATGTGGTAAATGCACTGAGCCCCCAGCCCTGGCTGCACTGGTGCTGCTGGGTATGGATAGCCAAATAAGTTGCTCTAAAGAAAAGTAGAATTTCCCAACAAATATGCTATCTTGCTCTTTTTTGCTGAAATAAATAAATCAGCACCTACTGGTTTTAATTAGCCCCTTACTTTTCTGCGCTAATGTTGTCTCTGACAATTGCAATTAACAGATATGCTGAAAGTGCAAGAAAGCTCAGGCTGGACAACTGCACAATAGCTTGCTGATAATGGAAGACCGTGTCAACCTTGATTAATAATTTCTTTCTCTAATACCCTCTTTTAATCTGTAAGTGATCTCATTTTAGACCTAATTCAGTATTTTCAAACTGTCCCATCACAAATGATATTCCCTGCCCCTGACACTGTACTTCTGTTACCTGGATGCCACCTGTACTGCCCTCGTTCTCACAGACTCCAGCTGGATTTCTCTAGTCATACCTGATGTTACATATCACAACATTTTTTCCAAACTGTAGGCTAGAGGCTATAAGCTTTAAAAGCAACATTCTGTTATGTTTTATTTAAACACTAAGGCAAAAGGAGCGAGTTGCAAAATTGCTAACAACGTTGGGTAAAAATATTCTGCTAAGCAATCAGTTTATGAAAATATATTGCTTCAGGGGGGAAAAAAATGCAAATTTGACAAATAGCCTAAGGTATCATGGGCCATAAAAATAAAGAAACCAGAAAAGACTAAACTTCTTCTAAAGTTTGGAAACAAACATATTTTGAGTATTTGTTTCAAAACATTGTTTTCAATTAAAACTTAAATTCAATTGGAAAATGAGCCATTTTTATTAAAGCCAGTAGAAAAGGACTGAGGAAATTGAAACTATGCAAATGCTTCATTTAGCTTGCCTGAAAAAAACTTTCTGGTCAACTAAAACCAAGAATTGCTTCCAGTTTCTCAATTCAATGGCCAAGCAAAAAAAAAAAAAAAAAATCACTATTTGTACAACCATAAGTATGTGGGATCAAAAGTGCTGATGCTGCTTAAATAAAACATCTGTAGAACTTTTGTCCCTCAGAAAAGAAAGTATGAGAAAACTCAGGGGACTGCCCATTCTGCTGGCAAAACCTGTCTGGACATCTCATGTGAACAGCTTTGAGTAGTATGGATGAGTCTAAATGTGCTAACCCTGCAAGAACTACAAAGACAGAATGCCTACAAAAACTAGTGTTAATACTGGCAACTGCTAGCAGAAACGTTTTTCCAAATCTTCGGAATGGCTCCCAGGTGGCTGAGCATCTCTGCAACATAAAGCTGAAGACTTATTCCAGCTGCTGGCAGCAGCAGCTCCAAGTCACATAACCCCACTCTGCTTCTCCTGATACTAATTTCCAAATTGCCATGGACTTCAATGGAAGCAGAATGTAATTATCTAAATTTCCTGCTCAAGCCTCTGCTTCAGGTGGTAGTTTGCAAACAGCCTTCAGCTCTTACTATAGAAAGCCACATTCGCAGTAAATCAATAACCTTTCTAGGGATCCATAAAAGCAGGCTAGACAGCACTGGAAGAACAGCAGCATATTAGCAGCTCAAACTATTTCTCTTCCTCAAATACAGCCTTGATTAAATTTTCCAAGGTACAGAATACCACATGAGAAGCTGGCTGAAGATTCATAGCTAAAAGACAAAAAAGCTGCCCTTTTGACAAAATGGAAAGATCACATTCTCACGATTTCACAGATATGAGAAACACATTTTGTGTTCTTGTCTCAATTGTTCCTTGCAATGGAAGACAAGTTTATACAGAACAGTCCCTCTCATCTGACCACAAAAATCTATTTTGTCTCCCCCAGAAGGGGCAAACTTTCATTTGGAAGGTCATGATTTTTACTTGAAAGACCACTATTGGCTGTTCAAAGTCTGCAAGTTATTCTTCCTACTAGAAGTGACCAGTTCGAATTCATGCATATTCATAAGAAAACAACTATTGTACAGCAATTACCACAAAAAAAAAAAAAAATCAATAAAACCCCAATTAATGAAGTATTTGGACACAATCCTAAATTTTTGCATAATGGACTATTAATTTCAGGGGTTCTTCACAATACGGTTTCTTATCCTGCTTAAATGACAGAACAGTGGTTCAAAGTACTGGATACAAACTTGACAAATAGGACTGGTCCCAAACCCTGCCAGAGGATGTTTGGACAAATTACTACATCTCTTTTGGGTAATATGTTTCTTTTTTCCTATACAACCCTTCAGAACAGTGAAGTCTTTATGTGTTCATACACCATACATTGGTGAGAGTTGGTCTCTTCTCCCAAATAACAAGCAATAGGACAAGAGAAAATGGCCTCAAGTTGCACCAGAGGAGGTTTAGATGGGATATTTGGGAAAATTTCTTCACTGAAAGAGTTGTCAAGCACTGGAGGAGTCTGCCCAGGGAAGTGGTTCAATCACTATCCCTGAGTGTATCTAAAAGCCATGTAGATGTGGTACTTAAGGACATAGTTTAGTGATGGACTTGGCAGTGCTGGGCTAATGGTTGGACTCAATGACCTAAAAGGTCTTTTCCAACCTAAATGATTTCATGATTGTATGATTCTATCAATTGCAATCAGCCCTGATACAAGTGTACAGAGCATCCACAAGGTATGATACATGTATTTAATAAGTTCTCTGTTAAGTAGGTCTCACAAACACCTGCCACCACATGTCTGCTGCATTTCCCAGTGTGGCTGCAGAAGATAAGCTTGATATCAATTATTGCAGTCAGTATCAAGTAAGAACAGTAGCTGACATTTTAATATCCTTCACTGGATGCAACACAAATGAACAAAACACTTTCCTTGGTTGGCTGTAATCACAAAACTAGCTAAATACTATAAATATTTGGAAGTAATAGTGCTTTCATCGTATTTTAACACAAAGAAAGTATATTCCCCACTGCTAAATATCTTTCCTTGCCTCTTGCTGCATCATCAGTTGCTGGCTTTAAAACAGGATTTTCCCCTCTTGGTGATAATTAAAAACAAACTCAGACCATTTGTCAGCTGTCACACCAACTAGGACAATCGAAATACCAAATATTTGCACACCCAATCACAGCTTTGTTCCTGTAGCCAAGGCTCTCTGTAAAACCCAAACATGTTTTTCTTTTGTCTAGAATTTGTTCTGGGCCCACATCCCTAAACCACTAATAAATTATTGCCTTACACTATTGCGCCAGTGTTCCCCTTGTGCCACACCAGGCAACAAAAGCAGAAATAAGTGCATTTGTCAAAATAGCAGTAACCACTTCCACATTCTTCAGAGCAACTAACATATCAAACAAGAAAAGATGCTGCTGTATTTTTGTCCCAGAACCAACATTCTCTGTGCATCTTCAAGTCACACTCAGGGCTGCACAGTATGTCCACACTACTATATATTGCACATCATCTTCCCATCCACTGCTTTTTTGCCAGAAGACACATTAACCAACCCCGCAAATCACTGAAAATTACCTGAATAATAGGAGATGGTGAGCTAGCTTCAGATTTTGATTGTCTTAAATGACTTCTTTAGGCTGGTCACTTATGCAAGAGAAAATAGCCTTCAGACAAAGGCTTTCACGCTAATGGTATTGGCCTCTGAAAAGGAGGAGCCAGGACAGACAGCCCCCAGAACAGAATCAGCACTTGGAACAAGTTTGTGTGTGTTTTTACTTACAGCTAAAAAGTACATTGGTGAACAACACAGCTTTCCAGGTGCACTGTCCCATGTCTGATTCTGCCTGAGCATATGTGGCTTCTCAAGACAATTCACATGGAATTCTTATTATTTTTCTGTTATTTCTGTGTTGCTTTACCAAGGTCTTATTAACAAGCCATGTAGAAAGTGCAGGGATCAAGGAAACGCCAGAGGCTTGCACACAACACTATGATTCCAGAGTTCTGACCTTTAAGAGAGTTGAGCACTGCTCTCAACTACTTTTATGAAACTTACAACTCTAGGTTTTATAAAAGCAATTATTTTAAAAGCTTTCACGGCATACACAAGGTTCTTCTGTGCACCATTTTATTGAATTCTCATTTTACTGACTAAGATTTCCAGTCTTTCAACCCTGCCAAAGCTCCCCTTCTCCATCCAGGACGAAACGGTAGCATGTCATCTTGAAAGCAAGAGTAACAAAAAACCCTATCCTTTTTCATTTCTACGCATGGGGCTGAGATTCCACTCTACAGCACTGAGGGAATAAAGAAACCACAGTGCAATCTGAGTGTCTGGGGCTGGGAGGAACATTTTACAACAGGAGACGGTTGCATTACATGGTGACACAAGTTCAAATACTTGACATGCTTCTAGTGTAGAAAAAGGAATGTCACTTCAGAAAGTTGGAATGATTCCCAGCTGTTAAGATCTTATTTACTATTTGCACAATTCAGCTTCTGGTATAAGATATCAGCACCTTCTGTATTCCCATTACAGTAAGAATTACTGAGCAGTAATGCATATTCTTTAACCAGATCTAAAGAAAAATGGGTATTTCAACAAGACTAGATAACTTTTGTGCCTTGATTTTTTTTCCTTAATGTCATCATAGTGACTTTCTCAGAGACTGCATACAATATCCTGGGGAGCATGAGGGGATGGTGTCTACCATGACCCAAAATGCTAACACAAAAGTAAGGCTGTTGTCTAATTTGACCATGCAATTTAACAAAGTAAATGAGCCCATTTGCCCCTCCACACAGTGAAATACAAGACAAATAATTGTCAGTTATCAAAATAATTTTCCTACCTGAGACTCTTTTTTGTAAAGCTTGATATGGCTATGAAATAAAGGCCACTGAACCCTATCAAAGTCAACACAACACTTCCCACGTACATCTTTCCCTCAGACAATGTTCACTCCAGCTCAGCCTTGCTCCTCTCCTCATTCCCAGTGAGCTGTTTTATCTTTTTTTTTTATCCCCAGCTGAAATCCAGCATATGTTACAAACCTCTGTGATTAATGCATGGACAGCCAGGAAACTGAAAGAACAAAGCAGAATCTCTAGGGTGTCAAAATGTGCAATTTTATAGCAGTCTGAAAGGGTGAAAAATGAAAGGAAAATTATGATTTGCACCTACGAGTATTTGCAAACTAAAGAGCCAAAATACAGGTAATGATGATTGATAATAGTCTTAGGTAAGTAGAACTAGACTGCAGTCAATCCCTAGATAATTTAAGGTCAGTTGAAGGGGGAGCAACAGACTGGGCACAAAATTTAGAATCCATTTTGCAAGGATTTGTAACCTCAAAGGAATACAGGAAATAAAAATCTGCTGACCTTGGGCCTAAACCCTAAGAGTCATAGATATGGCTCAGTATTCAGAGGTGCAGATGAAATCTTCTAATTCTGCACACCAAACTTCTCTGAAGACCTTATTCTTTCAGCAGTCTGACCAGGAATTCCCTGTGGACTATGGTAAATGCCACAATTTCCCTTAGTGCCACAACTATCTATAAATCACACACAATCTGGAGGAAAATAAAAGCAGGGTAAAGTGTTTGCATGTTTTTGTCAGGGTTCTGCACCAGCATAGATATCCTTACAGACAAGGAGAGAGAATGAGAACAATCTTTTGATCTTTGAAAGCAGTTATGATCTGCTATATAAAACTCATCCATTAAAGTCTGCTAAATTTCACTTCCTTTATTGAAAAAGCTCTGTAGAACTCAAGAAATACAAATAATCCTCCTACAAAAGATTATAAAATCTCTGATTGGTCAGTGTGTCTGGAAAAGATTCTCTACATTAATCAACATTCACCTACAGAACTCTGCCACTGAAGTCACAGGGAGTTTTATATCTAAATTCACCTGTGGTAGAGTTAGACTAACCCATGTTTCCTAATAAATATCACCTATTAAATTATCTATTGTTAAATTATCTATTAAATTTGAAAGTAAGGTCTAAATATCTGCTGAATGGATATCAAGCTCAAGGATTTTCTATTGCTTTTAGAGGAACACTTCTCAGTTATAAAAAATTTTTTAGACTTGTAGATATTTCTGGCCATACTGACCCCTTTGGAGAGTAACAAAAAATCCCTCCCTTGTAGGCATGAAAAAGAAATATATTCCATCTCATTCCTCTTGAAATTATTACAGCTAGAAAGGAATCTGTACTTAAATATCTGAAGAACAAAATGAAATCCTATGAAGAACTTTGTATCTCACTAAACATGAAAGAGCAGGATTTCCTCCCACTCATACCCGCAAAAATTTCTGACACCACTCACAACATCACACAAGTATAAAGACTGCTTAATTGAGCAGATGATGCAAGCTATACACATTTTCTGTGGCATTAATAGTAATTGATTTTTTCTGAACATCTCTGAAATTTCTTATCAAGCAACAGCAAGAAAGGGCAGTTTTATGTGAAGAAAGGACAGTTTAGGGCCCAGACCTTTTTCCCTCTATCTACAAATTCAATGTTTACTTTCAGTTCCTGCAAGAAGTGTTTGATGCAGTGGGAGGAAAGTGCAGCTCCTCTCTCTTCCTACTGAAGTTGGCGATAGGAAACAGAAGAGTGCTAACGTAATAAGTAGATACTAATTTAAGTGGACACAAGCTTAAGATTAATTGACCTGAGAGCAAGAGGTCAATATTTATTCAGAGAACAATAAGTCTTTATACTTCGTTCTCACAGTTGTTAATCCAATATATTATTAAATCCATCCCATTAAAGCTAATCAGACTGTGTGTCCTCATGAGCCTTGTTGCCAATAGTCATTAGTATTGCATGGGTCGTTATTACTGTGCTTTGATAATTAAATCATATAATATTCAATAAAATTAAATATATGGGGATATAAATATTTATTTTTCTCTACCATGACTATATTGTCGTGCATTTCATTAGGTTTTTCTTCATGCTGCTGTAGACCTTTCTTACATTCTTCTGCCAGGACCAGCCCAGCTAAGGAATCTAAAGCTCTGTTTGAACTACACCATTTTCTAAACTTTTTCATTTGTCTTAAAAACCTGATACTCTTAAAGCCACATCCATCTACTTGTCATACACTACGCAAGTAAGAAGGAGAGTCACAAATCAGTAAGTAGCTGCTGTTGGGGAAAAGAAAAAAAAGGAAAAAGAGCCATACTCCTGAGTATAAGTGAAAAATTCCTTCTATTTTGGAGTTTTACAGTGCTTTCCGTCCTCACATTTCAATGTACTTCTTAGATAAGAAAAATACTATTATCTCCACCTTAATCTCTGAAAGGAACTGAGTCACACAGAAAGGAAATAATGACTGAGATCTTAATCACAACTCTGTGCCAAAGATAGATGCCACTCAGGTACATTAGTGAGCAGGACAGGGTATTTTTAGTGCAAATTGGCCTTGCAAATACTCTCGCAGAATGCAGACAGATTCATCCCATTTGGGTCAAAGAGCTTTCCTTCCTGGAGGAACCTCAGCTGAACTGCAGCAGCAGGATGCAATGCAGAGTGCCCCGCTGTCAGTGCAGATGCCAGCTCCTCCAGCTCCTGCCAGCTCCTTAGTTAGCACTCCATGAACTCACAGCACACACCCAAGGCTGCTGACTGGTGTGAGCTTCACTCTTGGTGAAGGCTTACTGAGGGACCACAGAAAATCAAAGCCTGGTCACTCCATCTTCTTTATACCACACACATCACTAACACAGGCTACCATTTCCCAAGGTCCAGCTCTGTATATTGACTTAGATTGATCTTTGACAGTATTTTTCCTTCAGGACCTACACTGTTTACAGACTGTAGTTGGTTATTTTTGTAAGAGCCCTGCACATCAGGGGAGCAACAGCTTGAGAGGAAGTGTTAGGTACATTGAGCTTTACTATGTGTTACCTAGAGACACAGCCTCCAGCACTGAGGATAAAATGGGGAAAGTAAGGTTCCATTCCCATCATTTTGGCAGTCTAAAGGTTAGACATCTAGCCTATGCTAGCCATCTAGGTTTTGCCTTTAATTAAGGGAGAAAAAGAGGCACCTCTAGAGACTGATTCATCTCATTCTAGAGTAAGACAGGCCTTAAGATAGATGGGCTCAATTTGGAAAAGCTCCTCTCCTCCTCCATGGGCTTCAGTGGAAGACCTCTGCCTAAGTTTTAGCTGGCTAAAGCAAAGTAAGACAAAGTCCATGCAGACAGTTTGTCTTGAATCAAAGCTATCTAAAACCCTTGTTCCTCTGCTTTTTCTAACTGCTGGATTGCCCCAAAACCACACTGGACACAGGAGAGAGGGAGGATATCTAGAGTACAAGCAGACTCAAGGGGAACCAAGTGCTCCTCCATGACTATAACATAACACACTATGAAGTCTAAGAAACAAAAGCCTGCAAGGGAACGCTAATAACCTGATCAGTTAAAATGGAGAACATCACATTAATTACTCCTCTGACTATCAGAAGAGGATAATTGCCCCTGGCATGCAACACACAAAGAGAAATAAATGAAAAACTGTCACAGGAATGCTAGGTGAGGGGATCCTATGGGATGCAGAGGGAAGAAAATTCTGTGTCTGTAGAAAGCATAATATGCGATGCCTAGGTGAAGAACTAAAGGTGTGAACAGAGAGAGATCAGGAGGATGGGGGAAGTTGAGGAAAACCCCATGCAGCATTACAGGTTTGGGGCAAAGTGGCTGAAAAGTAAAGGACCTGGCGGTGCTGGTTGACAGCAGCTGAACGTGTGCCAGCTGTGCCCAAGTGGCCAAGAAGGCCAATGGCATCCCGGCCTGTATCAGCAATAGTGTGGCCAGCAGGACGAGAGCAGTGATTGTCCCCCTGTGCTCAGCAGTGGTGAGGCCACACATCAAGTCCTGTGCCCAGTTCTGGACCCCTCACTACAGGAAAGACATTGGGGTTTTGGAGAGAATCCAGAGAAGGGCAACAGAGCTGGGGAACGGTCTGGAGGGTAAATGTCATGAGGAGCAGCTGAAAGAGCTAGGGTTGTTTAGTCTGGAGAAAAGGAGGCTCAGAGAGAACCTGCTAACTCTCCACAGCTACCTGAAAGGTGGGGGTAGCCTGGTAGAGGTCAGCCTCTTCTCCCAGGCAACTACTGACAATACAAGAGGAAATGGCCTCAAGCTGCATCAGGGGAGGTTCAGGTTGGACTTCAGGAGGAATTACTTCACAGAAAGGGTTGTTAAACATTGGAATGGATTGCCCAGGGAGGCGGTGGAGTCACCATCCCTGGAGGTGTTCAAGGAATAACTGGATGTGATACTTAGTTGCATGATCTAGTTGGCAAGGTGGTGGTCCGTGAAAGGCTGGACTCTATCTCAGAGGTCTTTTCCACCCTAATTGATTTTGTGCATAAAAATAGAGGGAAAGTAAGATAAGCAAGGCAGATACAGAGAGACAGATGGTCAGTATCCTTACCTAGATGAACTCTGCACCTAATCACTGCACACTACCCTTCATTCTTATTAAATCCTATTTCTTTCTTCTGTGTGGGTGTGTGAACATTAATAAACTCCAAGATGGACAAGCCAGCTAGCAGGACAGGAGGTCTGAATACCTGCAACCAAGGTGTCAGCAACTGGATAGACTCAATTTCTGAGCCCAGCTACTAGAGAGACAGGAATATGCGTATGTTTCAAGACTTCAGTCCTTACCAGCTGAAGAGAACATGGTTATTTGTAGTGTCCATGTCTGTATGACATGAATTTAGATGTGTCCATGGGGGTGCCAGTAAAGACACTGCTCTCTGTGCTGATCTCTGCAGCCAGCTGTGTGTATATAATGTATTGTTGGTGTGTGCACATGCACATGTGCACCTCTTGGAATTTATGTACTTGAGGGCAGGGAACCACCGCGCTCTCACACCTATTGGGCTGGAACAGGATGAATGTTGCTGGGTCTGAATTGCCAGTGCTCTGAAGTCTTTTCTGTGGTTGATAACCCAAGCCAAACCATTCTATGATTCTGTGATTTTCACTGAAATTGTTGGGACCTGTGCTTTGAATAATTTTCTATGTATAAGAAATCATTTGCATTTTATCCCAGGAGCATCCCATTGGTCCCACAAATGCACACTGATCATTGGGAAACTCTGTTTGGGGTAGAGCTTCATCTGGCATGAACTTGAAATGGAACTTCAGACTAGGATTAAATCCACATATGTTTTTACCTCATTATTCTATCATATGTTAAGTTCTCTATGATAAAAAATTAAAGTGCACAGAATGAGGCAATGTGATGCTTGCATTTCTGAGGCTGTTTGAGCAAGAGCCATCTTTAACCAAGAACAGTTGTGAGAATACGTGCTAACGCCATCCTAAGGGTGTGCCTCAGCTCTCTTGACGCTATTTCCCTTCTATGTTTGGAGCCAGTTTTTATAAATTTAGCACATACCAGTTCCTTTGGTGCACTGCTGCCAAGCTGGCCATGTGTACATGCAAAGATCAATTTTTCCTGTAATCACAGATTACTTGCACGCATATGTTACATATGTAATACATGCAGCTGTGTAGGACCAAGTTAGAATGAAAGTCAAGATTGCAGCAGACTCCTCCAAAAAACAGGAACACAAAAAACAAGCCAAAGGAAAAGCTCCATCTTGTACATGGCACAGCTCTCCAACAGGCTGCAGAGCAAATGACTCTCACATCTAGCATGGCTATAGGCTATTGCCTCCTACAAGCTTCAAACTGTAGTTATTGTACTTCCCTCAGATGATTCTCATTATAACTGGGATGAGTGCTGAGTTAAAAACTCAGTGTATGAATCATATCATCAACTCAGTTGTCTGGAATTTTGCTTTTCCACGCATTTCCTTGTTGCTACACAGATCACCAGTGTAAAACACGTTGTAGCTGCATCGAATTTCCTTTTGCTCTTTTAACGCTACAATAGCCTGTGAGCAGATACTTATCCACTGCTATCCAGCTTCCTAACCAGTGATGATCTTTGCCTGCACTGCCTGCCTCACAGAAGTCACAAAGAGTTACAAATATTTATGCTGAGGTTAAATCCAAGGGGGATCTCTTTATCCAGCTTCTGGGATAAAGCCTCTGCATTGAGTGCATGTGTTCTGCTCAGGGAAAAAAAAAAAAAAAAAAAAAAAAAAAAAAAAAAAAAAAACCCAGATGTTCAGTTTAAGCTTAATTTAAGCCATGCCATTGCTCCATGCACCATCAGATCGCATCCATCTTTCCATACATGGAGGTAACTCCATAGCACTGCATCTTTTGCCATAGCCATCACCTCTGGCACCTCCTCCCACACTGGAGCAGAATGAGGGTCATTTCCACCAGCTTTTGACCTTGCCAGGGAAAGGATATACATATATGAGTGGTTCTGAGCCCTAGTCACAAGACAGGCTGCTTCTTCCTTACAGATTTACACAGAGGACAAAACATAACTGTTCCCTGCTATTAACATTTACTGTTCATGTGACAGTCTCCTTCATTTAGCTGTTTATTTGAACTATATTTATTTGGCTTATAATAGCTATAGTACAGTCCAGTGTGTTGTACAACATCATCTTACAGTCCTGTGTGTTGTACATTTCCTTTCTGTCTAAACATTGCACCACTGATATTTTCTACCTACAGTCACTCTGCACAGTACTGTACTAGATTTCCCCTTGTCCTGGATCTCTCTAGGTCCACCTATCAGCCTCCATTCCTGAACATTATACCTTGGCTTTTTTAGTAAAAGAATATTTTTGACTGATTCTCATCAGTGGAATGCATTTTTTCCAGTTACAGGATCCAAAACACATTTTGCAATCTTTCCCTTTGACACCAGTAGTAATCTCAAAGTGTGGGGCTAGAGCAGGTTTCGTAATTTCAGGGTGGGCAGTACAGAAATGGTTTCTCCTTGGTTTGTTTTTAATCCAATAATAAACTGTAATCATGTTTTCAGAGTAATGTCCCCCCCCTTTTTCATTACCACCTTTCATTAACCAAAGGTAATCAATCTGTACATTCAGAGACTTAAGTTTCAGTCCATAGCAATTATTTCAAGAACTGGCATATTTAAATTCCTGTACTGGGGACACAACACTAACCCCAGCTTGAAGTTATGGAATATTTGATGAATGTTTTACGATCGAACAGACAGAAGCACTTCCTACGCTTTTATCAAACAACTGATTTTAAAAAATCACAGTTACATCAGGATATATGAATTTAGCAGCACCTCTACCTTAATCTCTAAGATGATTGTACTAAAGTGATTAATCATTGATGGTCAGCAAGAAGAGTTTAAAAGCTTGGTAGGGAAAACTGTCAGTCTTGTGCTTTCATTTTCCACTGTCAGCTGTGACTTTGGGTAGCAGAAGGGAGCACACAACTTGGGCTGCTTTTCATCACCATCTAGTGCATGAAGTAAAGAACTGCATGGCTTTAAGGAGTGACTGATTTAAAGTTAAGCAGCAGTAGGATTACAGTTCTTTTCATCATTTCTAGGAGACCTTAAATAGGCTTAGAGAACTTGAAAAAGCAGGAATTTCCAGATGCCCCTAGCTTCCTGATGAAAGTTAGATGTTTCATGAAAATACTGTTTTCTAGTAGTCTGTGACTATGATGGTCTAAGGGTATAAAGAAAGCAAGACCAGAGTGGTGAAATAGTGTCTTTTTCAGTCCAAGTTACTTAGTGAGAAAGAGCAAAATGGTTTCAAGCAAGGAGTACTTTCATCAAGTCTCTTCCAGGTGTCTAGATGCTGCATTCATTTCATTGCTTTCTGATTTTTTTTCAAGATAGTCAGAAATACTATTTGCAAAATTCTTCACTTACAAAAATTAATTGTGTGTATTGTTATAACTAAAGCCCACATTCTGATTGTGCTCCAGCATTTATCCATGCAATGGGGACTTCAAGGCTGGTAAATCAGTTGGATAACTGGACAGAGGAAGAGCCTGAGTACCACTGGGGTGGAAGTTCCTGGCAGCTTTAGGTTTTGACCATTGCAGGACAAATTGCACTACGCTTTTCAACAGCACTGGTCAACCAAGGCCAGTTCCTGGATAACAGACTTGCTTTTCAGAAACCATACTGTGTCTCCATCCACAGAAACTCAATATCTTCACCCTCAGGAACTTACTTTAAAAGACCAAAACAAAACAGAAAGTATGTCTTCACTAAAACAGCTTCATAGCTTAAATATTAAATATTAATTCTTTGAATTTTCATCAAAGATTAGCAGGAGTTTCAGGAGACAATTATCTATGGCCTTTGCCTGTAGACAGCAGAACAGCCTTCTTTTTAAGGGAAAAAATGCTTCTTTTCCCCCTGTTTTCTTATGAGGCCAGGTGAAGGAACAGTCAAAGATGCTTCAACACCATGACATACCAGTAGCCTGTAGTCACTGTTATACAGTATCTACCCATGCTGATAACCTCATACAGCAACAAGCCAGAAATAATGTCTAGAGGTATCCCTTCACATCTGAAATTCAGACCACCAGCTGAACTGTCAGGGAAAAAGCAAACAAACAACAGCAATCAACTACTGTTGAAAATGTATACTACCTCCTCAAATATGACTGTGTTCAGACTCCATATAGGACACTCAAACCTAGGAAGAACTGTAAAATACTTACAAGTTTCATATTTTATTAGACACATATCTCTCAATGATACTTATTCAATATATCTTATTAAAGGCAACTTTTTTAGTTTAAACCATGCAAATCAATACATAATTTTATATAAAGGATTGAAGGAAAAAAAATAAAAAGGAGAAGCTAGTGTTGCTAGGAAAGTGGGAGATAACTCATGCTTGCTATAGTTTATTCTTAAACAGCTCGTGCCTTCAAAACAGAGTTTGCAGTATTAATGAGGAAATTATGTTGATTTAAGAACTGGAAGAAATTTCTTGCCCCCTCCAAACACAGGGGTTTTTTCCGTGACTGCACCAAAGATACATTAACAGCCTGAGCACTAATTAGCAGTTCCAACACATTACTGTCGTTCTGGTGCCCCCCGATGGTCATCTGGCTCTACTACTACCTGCGGCTTAAAATCCTCTTGGAAAAGCCGTGCTCCAGAGGTGACCCCCAAGTGCACGTGCAGCTCTTCAGCCGGCTGGACCCGAGCCCTGAGCCTTGGCACAGCTACAGACACAGAAGAATTCCCATCCTTGGGATCCAGCGCGGGGCATCCAGGGCAGGTCCTCCAGCCAGGTCCTAACCACCATCCCTAACCACTTCCAGCAGAGCACTGTGGATGCTTTGGCAGTGAGTCCTCCAGGTCAACACAACTGCCTCACAGCTACTGTTGATTGTGAAAAACAACCCAATTCACAAGCACAAATGCTACATAGAATAGTTTGGGTTGACCTTTCAAGGTCATCTAGTCCAGCAACCCTGCAACAAGCAGGGACTCCTTCCACTACATCAGGCTGTACAAAGCCCTATCCAGCCTGACCCTGAATTTTTCCAGGGATGGGACATCTGTAGAAATCTATATTATATTAATTAAACTGACGCATCGTTCAAGCAGCCAAGACACATGGCTGTGTCTTACCTGCATTCCCCACACCCTGTTACCACACACTGACCCAGCACATCCACAGACTCTAATTCATACAAAAATCAGTTTTGCACATCCTGTCCCAACTCACCAGAGGGGTGGTGCAGACCCAGTATGATACATCTTCATTTTAAACCATACTGTGGCCCAAAGAAATTACTCAGTGGTCTATAAATCAGCAGACCCCCTGTGAACTCATCACAACCTGACTATACTCACTGAAGCCTAAGGAAAATGATGGTCACAATCACAAAGACTGTTTTTAAAAGACTTAATTTCCAAAAAACTTCAGGTGGAAAAGATAGATGAAGGCTTAAAGCTCTTTAAGAATAGATTAGATGGCCAAAAGCTGCAATCTTTCAATCAAGAAAGAAGACAGCTTTATCTAAAAGCCCATCCCGATTTATTGGCAAAGGGAAGATAGCAAAGCAATATTTAACAAGTTGAAAGAGGGAAGCAGATCAGATAGCAATCAATACAAATGTGACATGAAGAAAATTTATCAGAAGGAAAAGAGAACTTTGACTGACAGGACTAAGGAAAGAAGAAACAGTTTAGTATGTTCATTAGGGATGACTGAAGCCCTACCCATGGTTAAATCATTAAAAATGCAGGCAAGGCAGAAGTGCTCACTAAGATTGCTTTTTCTGCTGGGAGGATTTCCTGCCACAAACCTGATGAGCTTTGCAAGCCATCAGCAGCTATTGGGAGGTTAAAGGTCTGCCAAAGAGAAATTTTTAGGTCTATAGGCCTGGATGGTTATACCTAAGATTAAACACAGCTCACTGAAGCTGTGGATAATTTTTAGGATAATGTGGAAATTTCAGAAAACAAGCACTAGTATTAGAAGTGGTAAGGAGATAGACCTAGTGAAATAAGGTTGCTTAAGTCAATATGAATCTAAAGTTAAAAAAGAAAAACTCATGCTGGATTTAATTTATAATGAGTTAAAGGGTAAGAATACATAGAAATTCTAAAATTTATAGAAACAAATTCAAAATGTAGTCTTTTGTGTTCAGTTATATTTATATCTTTGTCAAGCACTATTTTTTTGGGTCAGCCCACCTTCATTATTTTGCTGATATTTCAAGTTTTCTTGATGATTTATTTGCACTTAGAGCATTAATAGGAAAGCCTTACACAAGCCATTTAAATGAAAAATAGCAGGAATAATTCACACAGGAACAGCACAGAAGAATCAGGACCACACAATGGCAATGCAGTAGGACTAAGCAAGATTTGAATAGCTAGCATATCTCCCCACGAAGGAAGAACAGGGCGTCAATCAAACATTGCTGCTAGGGAGGCTCCACAGAGACCAGGATTAACCTTGATGCTGATCCTCACTGTTGGTTTTCTGAAAGTCAGTAAATGACAGCTGATACCATTTGCAAGTGAGAGACTCACAAAGGGAAAAAAAAGAGGAAGACAAGCCATTGCACAGACCTGAGCTGCTCCAGCTCAGTCAAAAGGTATGTTGTGCATGCAGGGAAAAAAACAGAGACAGCTCAAAATGGATGACTACACTAAAAACAGTGACTCTGAAAAGATTGTAGCAGTCTACAATAAAACAAAATTCATATGAGTTTCCAGGTCACACATCAGAAGCCAAAAATCCTTCCTGGCAAGCAACTGACATTTCTGCAATTGTTTTCACTCTACACCCGAGCCAAAAGCAGCTTTTAAAAGTTCTGTCAAGAGGTAGACTACAAAGTTTTGTAATTAGGTCATTTATGTGAATGCTTTAAAACAGTCAAGACTGCTCTTAAACAAAGATTCCCAGGTCACAGGACCACTGGTTTATCTGGGATGTCAGTCTGTTTTCCACAGGCCAATGTGAAAAAAACCCAAACCACCCAAGATGTCTTGACAATTTATTTTGTTCTCAAATTAGTAGTTTATACACATAAGAAAACTTTTCGTTTCAGCATTCATCACCACAAGATACATATATATAGAGATAGATTTTTTTTTTTTTAACAAAGCCTTCCAAAGAAAAACAGTAGAAGAAAAAATGTAATATGATCCACAATTTTATAAACAAGTGCACAGGCATTAGGCAGACAATTTTATCTCCACATACAGTAGTGGAAACACGGGTGCTGGCAAACACAGGTGCTGGCAAGCAATACGTAGTTCAGATGTTTGTTGGGGTTTTTTACTATAATGAAAAATGGGAAGGAAGATGACAGCCACAGAAATAACTCTAATGTTTAATGAAGACTTCAAGATCTGAATCTATTTAGTTTATAAATAGAAGAATGTGTTGATTTGCTGATAACTTATGAGCAAAAGGGGAAAATATGTTAGAGAAGGCTATTTTAGTGTGGATAAGCATTTTTTCACCACCATTTTGTATAAGAAGGCTAATTAGCTGTTGAAAGGAGGTGCCAAGGAAAGTGGTAGTTTTACTATTCCTTGATATTTTTCCAGTCATGAATAGATGCCTTTCTTGAAGATGTGCTTATACAAAAGTCACTGGGCTACCCAGAGAAGAGTCCCCAAAATACAGAGCTGGTCAAGTAGACAATGACAGTACCCTAAAACAACCACCAAACAGTTCTTTGATCAAATATTTGTGAGCCAGGTATGTTTGTAACTCTTTTTTAGAGATGCAGCATTTGCTCAATTGCCCACATCTTTTGCAACTCCACTGATACAGGAGTTCCCCACTTACCCCTGATATAACAAATACAGTGAAATTCTTCCCCAGACAGGCTAAGCCAGTTGAAATTGTCACCCATGTTTCAGAGTACAGTGAAAGTTTACCTTTCCTGTGAGGCAAAATAAAGACTTATTCTGTTCAGCAGCTGCTCTTTTCTGGCTGATAAGGCAAAAAACATTTCTTATTTTCCATCAAATAGATAGTAACTCATGCTGCAGCAGTCAATTAATTAAGGGTGAAACTCAAAGATTTTATTTTCCTTCTGTCCAACTCCCTACAAGATGACCAAAAAAAATCACTATGCTATTTATCTCATGATCGCTATTATTGCAGTATGGTCAATTCATTGCTGTTATTTATTAAACATGTCAAACCCAACAGAATGCTAGAAGACACTTGTTTCATTCAGAAACCACAGCAGGTACCAGCTGGCAGGGCAGAACAGTCACAATACCACCAGAAAGAGTTGTAACCAGGGGAAATTTATTGAGTGGTGTAGAAATGGTTCACTTAAAAAAACACCACCCACAGACCACACTACTACTCACTATTCATTCATGAGATCGTCATTTAATCTCCCTGCAATTTCTGCTATTCCAGTACCTATATAAGATATCTAAAGCATTCAGAGAAGGTCCTGTTACCACACCCTTGCAGAGGGATAGGCAGCACTTAAGAAGGTGCCAAGAAATGGCGCCTTCCATTCCACATTGCAGTTTAACTAGTGCAAAAGCAGGACAAATCATGCATTAACAATTAACTGCTAAGAATGATTTTTGCTTGGCCATGCTCTTTACTTTCACTCTCAGTGAGATTCATCCTATGCACAGGAGCAATGGGAGGGGAAGACATTACTGTTATCCTACACATACCCTTCAGCATTGAAATACCAATTATTAGCGAGGTTAATGAATATATAAAACCATCATAAAGGAACATATATAACCATCATGTATCAAGCCAGTGGCTCTGGTGGGCAGTTCCCTTATCAGTCCCTAGTGCACCCTAAAATGTTCACTGCAAATGCTCACCTAAAAGTCCCCTCAGTCATCGACCCCCATTAAGTTCAAACTCCCACTGTAAAACAGATCCTCTGAACTGCATAGCAAAATCCTCTCAGGGAGCCACGGCTTGGGCAGCTGCACGAAGGCAGCTCTAGGAGCAGCTTACAGGCACAAGGTGAAACAACACAGGGGAAACATGATGGTCCTCAAGGAGCACCATTAAACACCATGAGAGGGGACTGACCTGGGCTGCAGGGCTGCCTCACTGCCCCAATCCCAGGGGCTCCAGATCAGCCAGCACAGCCTGCACCAGCCCAGTTCTGGCACAGCCACACAACGCAGCCCTGGCACATGAGGCCCATAACTCTCAGTCAAGAAAGGTTCAAGGGTCTCAATTTTGCCAGGCTTCCTGCAGTTTCATTCCAAGTCTTTTTCTCTGTCAGGATGCTGCAAAAGTCAACCTTCCTTCTACCACATTTAAATAGGAAAAGAATTTATCCCTTGTGCAAACCACAGAGCAGCAAGTCCACAAAACCCTTCTGTTTGCTGTTTTTCTGAGACAAAACTATACATCCTCCCCATACCCACACAATACCACCTGTGCAGCTTCAGGGTTGCAAATTATTGCTTCCCCATCACCAGGAGACCAGTCAGGATCCTTCAGAGAACCCTGGAGGCTTCTCATATGAAAGGAGTAAATTCAGAGCTGGCAGACAGACAGATCAGCTTCACAGGCCCAGAGAACATGTTCAGTGCTCCTGAGGGACCATTGTGCACACACCAGGACAGAGACGAGATAGCCATGAGTCAAGTGTCCTGGAGACACTCCGAAATGCTAATGTCTCCGAAGGACTGTTTTTCTCATTTTGGAGAAAATTAGGAGGTGGAAGGGCAGGAAAGGAAGTTTATTGTTCCCCTGAATGCCAGATAAAATAATTTAAGTCAGTGCATTAAAATATGATTATTTTATTTGTTATAAAAAAATAGATGATAGGGCTTTTATTCAGGTAAAAACTTAGCACAGAATGAACCTTCTAGGGACCTCAGCACTCCAGTACTTAGACATTCCCAGAATGCTTCAATTATTGAGTTCCCCTGTGATATATACTGGGTTTCATTTTGATCCACAGGCTATTAAACATGATCTATGATACTTTCAGAAAAGCACTAGTTTGGAGTTCAACCTGTAACTTGAACTTTTTTTCTTCTATCATTGGTTATTAATGTGCATACGGCACCAAGCGAGCAGGATGAAGGGGTGCACAGACATGAAGGAGCACAGTGCTGCTTTAGGAGAACTCTATAGGGTCAGACAGAACAAACTCTGTTGAGCGTCTTCAAACTCTTCTTTCTTGCTAAAAGCAGTTCTCTTCACAGGCAGGCACAAAAGGCCATTTAAAATATTAGCCAAGATGTTCTAACTCCAAGATGAAGCGAAGGAAGTGTAATTAGTGCCATTTCAGCAGAGGAAAATACATGCTGATTAGGCAAACAAGTGCTATGTAGTAGGGAATCTGAATGCATTTTTCTTTGTGAGGGTGACCAAACACCTGCCCAGGGAGTTATGGAGTGTCTCACCCTTGGAGATATTCGAAAGCCACCTGGACACTGTCCTGGACAACCAACTCTAGATGTCCCTGCTTAAGCAGGGAGCTCAGACAGGACCTCCTGTGCTCCCTTCAAACATCGACTGTCCTGTGACTCCCTTTACAAGTTTTTTCTACAATGGAGTTACTTGAGGAATACTATATGTTATTCCATCCTCTCCCTTTCCAAAAATAATTTTCTTTTATATGATCCCTATAGGTAAATACAAACGCATATACATGTGTATGCATAGGAACACATCTGGATTTACATTGAAACATTGCATATGGACAGCTCTAAAGAGTTTCACACTGTTGCATTACAAAATATGATCTTTTTTCATTTCTATAGTAGTAATGAACAAAGATGCAATACTGCTCTGTGGGGCAACATAACTCCAAGTAAAAAGTACTTATTTTTGTTATGCTATTGGGAAATGATGAAAGGTACAAATCAGGGTGACATTGAAGTGCTCTTAATGCAAATAAACAAATAAAAACAGAGATGATAAACTCTTACATTCATTATAAATTCTCTTTGGTTTCCTATACTCAGAAAACAGCTTAATATTTGGTTTTAAAAAATGTCATAGTTGACACAGCTTTCAGGTTAGCTTTTTCAATTCTGCCCAAACACAGAGAGAACAATTTTTGGACGTATGTCACTAACAGCTTGCGTAATTTCTATGAATTGCACCACTTTCACTTAGTCCCCCCAAACATTCACCTTTCTGGAAAAGAAATAGGGTTTTTTTACCCTCTTGGTTTTTCTACAGTTTAAGAGATGCTTAACAATGGATGCAAAGCATCTACTGCTCTGGGTAACAGGCTGTATCTATTTGAAAGCCATACAAATTAAATAGTACTGTCTTTGTTCACACAGGAATAGCAAGGAACACTTATGCAGTGCTTAAGTGCCCTTTAGTCAATTGAATCTGTGCAATAAAGGAGAGAATGCAGTTCCATTGAATCCCCACCACCTCTGTTGACCTGTCAGTTATAAAGTAAGACTTTCTAGAAGCTTCCTCTATATAAACAGAAATATTTATTATGTGTGAAGCTTTTAACAATGCAAAGATTTGAAAACAGGGTCTTTTCTATGTCTGAACTGAAAGCAAGAATGATCCTCAGGTCTAAGGAGGCAGAATGCAAAAATTTTAAGATATTGGATGAGTGGAACCCATGCTTCCCCTGTAAGAAAGGAATACACCTACACAGAATATACACCACTGTCATAGGTGATTTGCTTTGCTCCTGAAAGAACAGTCATGTGAACTGTTCCTTTTTAACCTGAATGAAGTACCATATTTAACCTGTGGCCACATGGCTCCTTGTACCTGAACCAGCTAAGGTATCACCACAGAGCATTACGTACCATGATGAAAACACACCTTGCAGCCATCTCCCGGGAAGGTTTGGTCCTTTGCTTTTTAACTGTGGGTATCTCATGATTTTATTTCTTAACAGTACTTCTCTCCAGTTTGTCTTTCGCCCCCAGCTTCATTTCATGCCATTATGTGTATTACCACATGGAGAAATTATCGGACTCTCCATTATACTTAAAAGGATTTCAAGCAAGAAATGACTAGTGTGAAACCTACTTCATCTCTGGAGATCTGAGCAATCTTGCTCTGCAGGTGGCTTGGGGAAGATGAAATCCTTGTTCAGGTTGAATGCAACATATGGAGTTGCAGCAGACTCCCTCCCTCCAGCTTGGATCGTTTCTGTAGGCTGAACACCGGGGATCAATAGACCTCAGTCCCCAGTGTGCCTTGAACACACACAGCTCAATATTAAGTCTCTGACAAAAGTTGCCCTGCACATTCAGCATCAAAATCATTGGGGTTTCTTCTCTTTATTTTTCTTCCCAAGAACTGAGGTGTAGTTTTAACAGCTGTGCAACAGTGTTCTTAAAACAGATTTGTTTTGCTGCCAGTTGTATTATTTAGTAACATTGATTGTTGCTTATTTGCATCAATTGAAACAGGTACCACTGACCTAACACATGTAAAGATTTCTGCATGAATGGGACTGCCTTTAACTGGAGCCCAGCTGGTACTACACACCCCTGAAAAAGTCAGTCTGGATAAGGGGCAAAGTGGAAATCTAGAACAGAAGTATCTACAACTGCCATGTCATGAATTACTAGAACGTCACTTAGGACCACTACAGAAAGCATGGGCTGGAAGCAGTTCACACCTTTGCCTTATTACATCTGCTGTAGGTTACAATACAGTCATACAAATATAGCTCTGTTCTAGCCCCATACACCTGCCTGATATACCAGACATCCCACAAAAGAGCAAGTGTGAGATCAGGTCACTCTCACACACCGTTATATGTGGCTGAGAGTTAGGCAGGTGTACAACTTCACCAATGTAAAATATACACTGAAGTGTCCCTAACACCTGGGTCAAGTGCTAAGGTGGAATGGACACTGTCAAGTGCATTGATTCATGCATTGATTCCTACTTCTCCTGATGAAGACTTTACCAGTCAATTTGGGCCCTTAGACTAACACTGCTACTTACTTCAGTAATCATGCAAGAATAAATATAAAAGAGAACACAGACATAAATTCCAGTTATAAGCAGATACACAGAAACCAAAATATTCTACTTTGAATTGACAATTTTTTTAAAAAAACATGTTATTTTTGTATTCTTATAACTCGATTCTATGGAGGATCTATTTAAAACAAAGTCATGTTAAATACCTTGTTTAATTAACAGCTACAGTCACTTTAGTACTGATGAGTTACATAAAACTGCAGAAAAAGACACATATTAAAAGAGAAAGTGTGCAAATCCCTCATTAACGAGGTACTGAAACACTGCTATAATTTTTCTCTGCTATTATATTATACTGTACTGTTCCTTCTCATTTATCAAAGCTTAGACCTTTCTTCTTAACAGTAACAGTCATTTATATGCAACTAAACTACAAAAATTTTATTAATCTGCTGTATATTATGCAGTATTAGTTGCCAAATAGGAGATGTTGTTACTTTTAAAAATCAATGCTTATTTTATTATTAAACTTCTGAGCATCACCTTCTGCTGAGGAATTGTCACACTACAATGTAAGTCCTGATTATTATCATGTTATTCATTTTGTAGCTTCAGTGCTTGTTGTGCCTCTCTCCTCTAAGGTCCTTACGTGCAGCCCTGCCTCCCCTGGGTCTCCTGATCTCACCTCTCCTGGAATGCTGCATTGCTGCCCCTCTTGAACACAATACTGAGAATGCAGCTAGGTCCATTCAATCAGGAGGAGATTTTGCAGCTCTTCTCTCCAGAAGCCTGTGAAATAGAAGTCTAAAACAGCACACAGCATGCTGAGGATCTAGTGCTAGGCTCTTTTAACTTGTATTTATAAATAATGCAGCCACTCAAGGATCATGGCAGCTCTTAGGTTCCCCTTCTGAATAATGAAGTCTTTCCCAAGGGTGCTTCTTACTGCAGGTTGCCTAAGTCATGATCTGGGAGGTCCCTTTCTTGTTCTCTGGGTTAAAGATGGAGGAGAACCAGCCAATTCCTCAAGCAGCTTCCTTGGGTAACTGCCTTAAGTTTTATAGGGTGAATCTGAACCTTCTGTTGACCCTGAAGATTTCCCTGACAAATCAAATTTCTTCAAACAACCCCTTCAGAGGTCCCATCTGATATGCCAAAATGACAATCCACCTTCCCCTGGAAGGCCTAAAACAAAGATTGCCTAAGCAATCTCTTCCATCTGTAGATTTTTGTTTCTTCAAGTCCACCACAGATTTGAAGGGTGCTTTAAGAGAAAGCAAAGAGGTTAAAGGACTGCACGACTGAAGTCTAGATAGACAACACCCACAGCCTTTCCTTCATCACTAAGTGGGTCACCTGGTCATGGAAGCCAACGATTTAGCCAATCTAAATCCCATATACTCCCGTGCAAATCTTACCATTTGTTTTCCTGCCATTTGTTGTGGCTCTCCACTGAAATTCATGTCAAATTGAGCTAGATGGTAGAGGCAGTAGGCTACTCTAGTAGTAGTAGTAGTAGTAGTCCTTACTATGACTCACGTAAGGAAAGTCCACAGAAACCTGTCTCTGTCATTACTCTTCAAACACACATTAAAGTATTGTTTAATTGTTTTCTTGTTCAAGTGTAAGAAAAACTCAAAGTTTGTAGTACACAGGGATGCCAGCAAATAAAATAACATTTTGCATACAAATCCCAAGACAAATACACTTGCAGTAACATATTTGGGACCTTTCTCATGCATAAACCTGGCTCAGTGCATTTAATGCTGGGGTTATAACCTATGTAGTTTTTCTCTTGTTCTTCCACAGTGGAGAGGAAAAACTGTATTAATATAACCAACTGGAGGTCTTGTTTTCCCTTCCCATCCAAACCTCATACCATAATCAATAGGTATTTTGAATAAATAAATACTGCTGAATCAGGTCCTTGATTAGTTTTTTATTTATACCACAAAGACCACAAGATTCAGGGGTTGCCAAGGCAACACCTCTTCAACCTCCTTACATTTATGTTTTGATCTGAAATCTCTCATTACACAAATGTATCACAACACCATTCAGCATGACAGGCTATTTTACAAATATGCCTTCAGATGACAGACAGCTATATTCTTCTCTTAAGTAGGAGAGAAAGGCTGGATTAAGGTTGCCTTTTACTAAGGGGGAGAGAGGAGGGGGAAAATGGCATTCCAAGGCTTTGGTAAGACATTACTACTTTAATGTGACTTTGTGTCCTGAGCCTTCCATTACAGCCAATGAATTCTGTATTACTTGGCCAAAAATCCTCAAAAGGGAAGGAAGGAAACTAAACAAAACCAAAAAACACCAACTGCACCACGCAAGTAGAGTCAGAGACTGAAATGCCAGAATTTTGAGTAACTGACACTAACAACTGTGTATAAAAGCTTTACTGAACCACTGGAAATCTGATACTCCAGCATATGCTTTTTAGAACTACAAAGCAGGCAAAGTTTAGTAAACCACAAAAGACTTACTAGAACCTACTGGCACTTTCTGAACCTAGATTTTGAGGTTTAAAGTGGTACTTAGCAATAAACTACTAGCCTTCTATACTGAGCAGTATTCATTACATAATACTCTACCTACAGTTATGCTCCAGAATCCTTTGGCAAGGCCAGGCTCCTGCAGGAGGAGGAGGAGTCTGTTAAAGACAGTTACTTCTGTGTCATCTTTTAGTCTGAAAGACTAAAGTCTGAGTTTCAGCAGACTACAAACTGATCGAGAATGAATATGACATGGCTGGCTGACTGGCTTAGCAGCAGGATGGCAATAGAATAGTTCCAAATGTATCCCTTCAAACTCTTCCTTGTGCCCTAGCATCCTCTATACTGCCAAGAGGCTTTCCAGAGTTGGTATTACTAGAAATCAGCTAATTCTACATCATCTGAAGGCATTTCAGTATAAGCTGAGAAAGCTGACTTTTCTAAAGAGAAGGTTGTTACAAGAAAGAATATGCATAGATACTTGTAGGTATGGAGAAAATACAAAAAATTGAAATTATACCTGCTTATATGTTTTTACTTCTTCCCTCACTCCCATTTCTGACTTGTAATCTCCAGTTCAGCTTTTCTCACCGTGACCCTGTGACACACCGACCATTCTCAGCAGTAAACAAAATAAATCCTACGGTGTGTCACCAAAGGAAAAGGAGGAAAATTCCCACTGGGGGGCGCATACTGCGCTAGCAAAGCCATCGCTCCTTTGTCCAGACAGTTATGTCAGTTCCCGGTCAGAGACAACAGCCCCCAGCCTGCAATGACAACATAACACCACTTACATATACTTCTAGTTGGATCTACCAGCAACTCCTCAATTACCACAGAGGGCCCGTTTGTATGGTTTCTACAAGAAGAAATCTCTCCTCACTTGTGAAGAATGGCACTGGAAAACACCTTACACAGCCGGATCATATATGGGCTATGCCATCTGCTGTGCTCTCAGTGTTCAGGGCACCGACTATTTTGGACCACCTAACTGCGTCCAAAGCCTTGCTGCACTCTTTACAGAACTAGTTTAACTACACAGCCAACTCCTGCTGTAATCCCAAAAGATCAAAGTGGTGTCAGACTGTGGATGTGCACAGAATTCCCAATTTCACGCGTTAGAGAGGAATGTACCATTTATGTTGTTCTTTACGTCCCCCACCATCACGTTGTTTTCTCACTCCCTAAATTGTTCAAGTGATGAATCAAGTGACCACCTAGTGGCTGTTCCAAGTCCTTCAGGCTGTGCTTTCTATCACCTTTCTGTTTTGAATGTAGGGGACTCTGCAGAGCGCAGATTTTACACCTGAAGTTCAAGGCTCCAGAATTAAAACAAAACACACAACACAAAAAAAAAAAAAAAAAGAAAAAAGAAAAAAAAAAAAAAGTAAGCCTCTGGAGAGACACATTCTATGTAGGACAACAAGAAACCTGACATCAGAATCTCAGAATCAGGTATCACGCTACCATCCAGTCAGTCCTGACATATATATTTCCATATAAAGTGGGCCATGGAAACTGGAGAAGAGCCAGTACAGCAGAAAACCTTCAGGGTTATTTTGCACAGGACTATGCAAATTCTTCACAAAGCTGAGGACTTTAGATCTGAACAATTCACTTATCAAATTTTACCAGCACTAAAAGTCATATAACTAGCCTTAGAAGACAGCATGTTATTCTGAACAATATTGCTGAACAAGTAGTTGAATAAAATCAATGACTTGCCCTAGGGATTTTTAAGACATGTTTCCTTAATTATTGGCAGATATGCAGGTCAACAAAAAGGAAGATTGATTTCTGGATAAACAGACTAACTGTGATGTTAAAATGTGGATTGAAAAGAGAAATTGTGATGAAAGCATTTTAATGCTCATTTTAGTGAAATGATGGGAATATTCAGGAAGTACTTGGAATCAAGAAACTGTCACAGCCCCATTTGTCCATCAATGGCACCGTGTAAGAACCTCTCCAGCCCTAATGCTCTTATCATTTGTACCTTGCTGATCAGAATGCATTCCTTCTTGTCCAGCAATATATTTGTATTGATTAATGTAATTTAAAGAGCATGCTGGTTGTATCAGCAATGTTAAAACAAATTTATCTGAGCTAAAAAAGTCAAGTAAGTCTTATTTTTTCTGACCCAGTGCTGTCATCTCATCTGCTCACTGACACATGCTGTGTCCCAAACTGGCCCTCAGCATCCAAAAAGCAGAGTAACCCCAGACCTATCCCTGTAGAGAATCAGGGAGGTGAAATAACAGGTTTTCACTGTGAAACAGGCTCACTTCTGTTGTGCCAAACTACTTTCCAGCAGTGTCTAAAATAACACAACTAACCATCATCATTTGTGATTTCCTCCAGGAGAGAAATTTGTGCCATTTCCTAGGGAGCTTTGGTCTGGTTTGTGCTAGATATTTTTTTCAGGCTTTTGTGGGGAAGAGTGAAATAATTTATGTCTTAGGATTTGGGATTTCTTAGTTTTTCATCAGAGGAGATATAAGAATCAACAACATGTCACCTTGCCCATGAAAAGAGTGGTTGAGATCAGCAGCAGTGGAAGAAATTGTATGCACGCATCTTTCCCTCCAAGTTCTTTTCCACAAACACTGGCTAAGAAATCTGTATTTCCAGCATCAATCTACCTATATTGGTATATAAAATAAAGGCAGGTATCTATTCCCTACACTGACTGGAAGCACCATAGAGTAACAGAGCATGGAACCAGTAAGTTACATTCCATAAGCCACTCAAGTATACGTGCTCAAAGCCATTTGTTGTGCTTCGCCCCTTCCCTCCTCAGTCCCCTCTGTGGCACACATAAATCAAACAGCGACAGTTGCAGCATTATTTCTTCTATGACTTCCCAAATCCTCACTCCTCCATGAGTAGATGAGCTGTTATACAGCTCTGTATACACACAAGCACACACACACACACACATATATATATACACACACATTCATATATAAGGCATCCACTCTAAGGAGAGGATGGGAAGCCCCAAAAGAAAGGAACATAACTTTGTGAAAGCATGGTAAATGCCAAGCCCTTGCATCCATACTGTGGCTATGCATGGGTCTGTACTACAGAATTATACTTTCAAAAACAATACAGATGGGGTTAAGGAAGATCCTTCTCCTAAAGACACCAGCCTCCAGCAAAACTTGAAAGCAATTCCTGTGAAAGCTGCCGAAATGAGAGCAGATGTTACAGGAAGCATGTATATAAAGTATATAAGCTTGTTTACATAGTATGCATATGATACACACATCTGTGTTCTAGTTTAAATTTCTAGTAGCAAATTCTATGAAAAAATAAACACAGACCACCAAAGCTCTTCCAAAGATAAGCAAACAATGAATTAAATTCAATTCCTCACAGAATAACTTATTCAGTAAAACATAATACCAAAATATGTAGTGGCTTCTTAATTAAGTCTTAACTAATGACTCCTGACTAGTAAATTCAAAATTTTACTGCTGCTTTTTTTCCAAGATGTTAATGATTTTCTATCAGGATGGCAAAGAGTTACCAAAACATTCATCAGTGAAGTTTTTCCCACATTATCTTCCCATTGTATTCCTGTTGTCATTTATGTTTAACATCAGAAATATATTGTTAAGCACTTCCTTGCTTGCATTATCATAGATTATCATAGATAATGCAAGCCAAGTTCCAAGGACAGCACTAAGTATATAAAACAGGTAATGAATAATCTGTCTAGACAAGAGATGTGAAAACACTGCTCCTCTCAGCTCTGCCAGCTGCTAACAGCTTGGACAGCAAGCTGAATACTTGTTAATGCTTACACCTCCTATATTAAGAAAATAAATAATTAGCTTTGTCTAAACCAAGAAAAAACTTAAATCTTACCAACATCTATTTAAGGATTAGATCTCCATTCTACTGATAGGTTATAATGGTGAGCAAAGCCAAGGGCTATTTCACATTCTTATCCGGCACACAGATAAATCAGTAAGCCTCAGGTAACATGTCACACTCACCTGGTGTAGCTTCTGCCAAAATTCAGGTCCGTCCTCCATTTTTCTTAAGCTTGGTGGGATGTACCAAAAGCAGATGTTTGCATACTCCGGCTAGACAAGAGAACAAGTGATTGCTTGTAAAATGTAATAGATGGGGCAGGGACACATATTATAGCTTTTCAAAGACTCCTGCTTTATTTTTTGGGGGGTGAAGCCTTTGCATTTATACCCTTTTCTTTAAAGCCTCCTTCTCCGAGTCACCTTTTGTTTCCCTTTTTTTTGAAACTAGAAATCATTTTTCATATAATCCATTTCTCTTCCTGCTGCCAGGGGCTCCTTTTTAATTTCTTCTTCCTATATCCATCTTTAACTCTGTTTTACTCAGTAAAAAACTTTGGCTAGAAAAAGTGTAAGAGAGGCACAGAAAAGTAACTTAACAGAACTCTTATTTGAAGCAACTTTAAAGAATACATTTTCCTTTTAGTGTTTGAGGTTTTTTAATGGAAATCTCCAATGGTGGCTTTTATACAAACACAAAAACTCAGGTTTTGTGACCATTTAACACTTGCACACCTAGTCTACTGAAAAATGCCGATCTCTTTTCATATCATAGAGCGCACTACATAGTGCTGGAGTTAATGCTGAATTTCTCAATTTCCACATTTTATAAGAATCTCAAGACACCTTGCAGGGTATGCACCATATCCTGAATGTATCTTGTCTAATATCTAAGCAGGCTTTTTGAGCAAAGACTGAGACTCCACATCTCTGCTTATCTCCAAGGAAATTTTGCCTTTAAACTCAACAGAGTTAGTTGCAAGACTCCCGGCAGAAATGGCTGTTCACCATGCATTATAAAATAAGGCATTTTGTGCTTATGAGGTTTCTATATCATATATGATTGAGAAAATGTTCCCAGCAAGCCAGTCCAGGGTCCCTATACATTTCCTGCTAAGTTGTAACTTTTTTTTTTTTGTTTACCTCTATAGAGAACAGGTAATATGAGGAACAATATGAGGAATAGATGTACCTTCTGATCCCATCCAACACCACCCATAAATCACTAAGTCAATCTTGACCTACACTATTTGCAGCACAGCATTCTTATAGCATCTAGATTATAACATGGATTATGATAATTTGGATTGTGAACTCACACACCCCACTCCTCTCCCACATGCCATCCTCATTAGTACTAGCTGAAAGAAAAAACACTGTTAAAAGGGAGCTTGGTAGCTGAGTCACACCACCTCTTTGCCTCACTCTGGATGTGGCTGCTATTGTGATCCCAGGCAGTGTCCTGAATGAGGAGAGCCCACCAGCTGAGACATGTTCTTTCATGAAAGGCCACTGAGAGCTGCTCATATCATTTTCCACTTCACTTCAAAGAATGCATTAAACACAATTTAATCATCAAGAAGAATATCATTGTCAGCAGGAACTGAGCTGCGAACCTGCCATGTGCTGCCGCTGAATGGAATAAAGATCAGTTCTTAAAATCACATTTCTTTCCCCAAAGAGTGTGCATTGAGTACACACATAAACACAGACCCTGAAAAGGCAACACCTTCCCCATAAGCACAAGCACTAGCTCACTGTTACAGGGTTTATTGCAAAACTATTTAAAATCAGATGGCAGGAACAGACAGATGGCATACATTACCATATTGCCATTGCCTTCTTGATTATCTCAGTTTCCTTTCACACATCAAATACATCATCGCCCTCTGAAAACACCATTCATCCCAGAAAACTACCCCCAGCCACGCTTCACACTCTATTTCTGGTTATCTTGTCACAGCTCTTATCCAAGCAGGTAAGCAATTACATCACAGAAGAGTTCAGGATGACTTAAGCACAAGTGGCATTTCCAGGCCATAGAGCAATTCTTGTTACAGGTTTTTCCTCACTGAAGGTATCAGAGGATCATCTTCCTAACTTTTTTGTCTGAAGCCCAACTTTCCTTCGGAAAGGGCTCGCATAGCTGGGCCTCACTGCCTCACAGCAGCCTTTCTTTGAATTGTAATTGCTTATCCCCCCCACACACCTGAAAACTTTCTTAACCCCTTCAACCTCTCAGCTCAACTTCTCAACTCATAGAAGAACTCAGAGAACTCGAGTTCTTTCTCATAGTCCATACTCCATCACTAGCTTCAAAGCCACTTTTAATCCAGGCGTCCCATTCCTGCAGGAACTACACAGCAGCCTCTGCTCTTACCAAGAGTTTTCACATCTGCAACAGATCTGGGCTCTCTGCTAAGATCTACAATAACAAGAAATGGACAGCTTTTAACAGACTTGCCACTTTACAAATCCCATCCTGTGCTGCTGGCCTAAAATTCTTCAACTGATCAGCAGTTTTCAAAGCTAAAGAGAAAAGGTTACATTGCGTGAATAGTATAAAATATTTTTCAAATTTTTTATTTTGTCTAGCCTAACCTGGAATGCTCATGGTGGCACTTACTCCACTTCCCATCCTCCTCCATTTACTCTCTTCCTCCTGATCCCACATACCAGCCTGTCTTTCATACAAGTACACTTCCAACAATGCAAAAGTTTTTTATAAAAATCACAGGTCTTTGCAACATCCTCAGACATCAGCCTTATTAACCAAACAGCTGAGGACAGGTGGAAAAACAGGACTGAAGCTCTATTCCCTTCACTCACTCTCCCCCAAGCAAGATCACCAAACAGGAAGTAAGCTGACAGGTTTAGTAAAGACAAGTGAAACATACAACTTTTAGGTGGTTTTTAGGAAGATGGGAGTAGAAATAGAATTAGGGAAAAAAATACAGACTTTAGCAATGAAAAGTCCAATTTTAGGATCAAACTATTTTTCCATCCAGCACACAATCTTATCTGTAGGTCTGGCAAGCACTGCTTTTTTACAGCCAGCCTCTGAACTCTCACAGAAAAGTTCTCCATCTACACCCCCTGAGGCAATACAGGACCAGAAGCCAGGAAATTAGGTAGAGTGATGGTAGGGAATACAGAACAGGTTATGTGTGTTCAATCATATCTGTGGATCTCCAAAACATAACTTATTAGATTATATAGTTTAAATACAAATTGATAATTGACTAAGAAGAACAAAATCAAACAATGGACACTTCCTAACAAAAACAACAGTTCAATTCCATTTTCACTTACCTCCAAAAGAAGCTGAAATCCCTCTCTTTTTTTAATTTCCTCCACTAGATATCTGTAATTAAAAAGTCAGGGGTTTAAAGCAAGAACAAAACAATACAAACAGACAACAACAAAACCCAGGATCTTAAACATGTATTTCTTTTCCCTTTTTTTTTTTTTTTGCACACTGAGAAAACAACAGAGTTAAACCTCGTTTCTACCTGCTGTGAAAATGCAATAGCCATCAGTTCCTGGAAACAAAAGAAGGCTACAGCAAGCCAAGGAACACTGAGGAGAAGCCAAATTCTGTCCTCAGGCACAGATTTTCAGCAGAGCCACATGGCACAAATTGATCCTATTTGCATCAGGTTGTGAGCTTTCCCAATGCAAATTTCCACTGATGTTGCTCTTTACAAATTGATACTTCTATCCCTTGTTCTCAAGTGCTGATACTATGCTGACATGTTATTTCATGGTCACCCTGACACCTCTTGCATTCTGCTATCACCAGGATCTCTTAGTTTATCTGGACATACTTCAAGCTCAACAATTTTCCCAGTACTGCCTACGTTCCAAGAGCGCACCTTTCTGTTCAGCCACTGCTTATGTACAACAATCCCTGGATTTCCTATGCTAACAACATATTAAAATGGGAATTTCTTTTCTTTCTCACCTGTCAAGCATGAAAAACCCAGAAGGCTTCAATGGAAAAATGGGTTTGAATCAAAATTTTCATACAAACAACTTCTATTTACAGAATTTTTTTAAAACATGGCCGCAATTTTGCCATGGCACACATCACACAGGAATTCTGAAGCAAAGAGGACATAGATGGGACTTCTGTCTTTCTTCGCCTCCCTTCAAAGCCTTCCAAAGAGAAATTTCAAAGAATTCAATACAGATTCGTGCTGCTTTTCCACTCCAACAAAATTCAAGTCTTCTACATGAAGATATTGCTGTCTAACATTAATAAACCCAACACAGTTAAACTGTGCTGTACTGGTTGTGCACAAATCTGTTCTTCTCTTGCATTCACTGTTTGGCATTTTCCTGCCTGAAGCTGCGTTACTGGTCATCACACTAGTAATTCTTTTAGTTGAGAAAGAGAAATGTGAAAATAACCTCCCTTGGTCCTATGCACACGCCCGAAACTTGCCCCCGCAGGGACACCCCTAGCACAGTTGCCTCTGCAACACCTTCTCCTCAGCAGACATGCTGCAGAAACAGGCTGGCTGGGGAAGCAATAAACAATACCCTGGATGGCACACATTTTTCAGAACAGCGCCTGGGGAGCTGCTGTGCTGTTTATCATTGCTGTGCCTGTGACTCATTAGCTCCCAGCATACACCCAGCAAAGCCACCGCTGCGGTGCAGGGCCAGTGCTCACAACAAGCAGCTCGGGGAGTGGTGTTCCTCTCACTGGAGCAAGTCAAAGTTCTGGTCGTTTCTGCCATGACCATTCAGATCCTCCTGTGTGCATTTGTTTGTTATCTGGCTGCTAATGCCCACACTGTCATTTAGGTTGAAAGAGAGGAATGATTATCTGTAGGGTAATTATCTTATGTCAAACAAGCTTGCTACTTCTGTCCTGTTTATTAGAAGATACTTCTCTGTGCCGTAAAACCAATATTCAGCAACATCAGCAGGTTATTTATATGACAGTAGCCTTCAATTTATTTTTTTCTTTAATAAATTATGAAAGAGAAACCTATGCATAATCACTTCCTTTTTTTTTTTTTTTTTCATTTTAGGTCTTGAATTTTTAGAGCCATTTCTCAATGCTTAATACCTTTCCCTCTTACCTCCAGTGCCTTTATTTTATATGACCTGGGTGTAAAATCTGACATAGGCTACCTGATGTTGGTCAGGTTCACAACACTGTTAATCATGTTCTTAACTATGCTGCCAATAACCTAAGAAGGCAGCCATTAGAAAATCCATCGCCCATGATTTATCTCGCCAGGATCATTTGATGGCAGTGGAGCAATTTACTTTGTGCATCTTTCCACAGCTGACAGTGAAGTTTTATTATCCTGTCACAGCTGTAGTATGTTAGAAGGGCTCCAGTCCTAGTGAAAACCAAAGTACACAGAGAAATGTCATTTGCTATGATTAAGCCTTGCAGAAAATGAGGGGTGGAGATCTGCCGTGAAAGTAGACATATGTCTGCTAACAGTGGGTGTCAGAAGAGGAAACAGGCAGAAAAACTCCAAAGAAGATGAAGCGTAAAATGCAGAGGTGTTTATATGGTAACTAGAGTTGTATTCTAAAAGCAGTTTACTTCTATTTTCTTTTTAGTGTACTTTATAAAGCAACATCCCTGCATCAAAAATAAGTGGGGGGAAGAAAATAAGCAAAAAATTTCTGAACTAATCAGCTGGATGCTCTACTCCAGGTATTTTAAAAGCAAGCCTTTCCAAATAGATAGCATCACTATGTTCCTGGGACATTTAATACCCTGAAAGAGTGATTCATCTCCAGAACAAGCAGATATTACAGGAATAGCCAATAGGCAAAGTTTGCTGCATCAGAATGCCTGCAATCACCCCAAAAAAAAAAAGAAATCTTGCCCTTAAATTCTACAGTCAGGGGACTAATTCCAGAATTAATCCAAGCCTGTGTTCAGGAGCACTGAAATACTACCCTTGCAATCAAAGTAACATCTAATGTAACAAATGAGGAGAAAGGCTGCACAGCTGAGTAGTTAGTAAACCTGGTACAGTGCCCATGTCCATGCACACTCAAGATGGCAATATGAAGAATCTATTTCATCAGATAATGCCTAAAAATTAAATTTCTTCCTAATGGAAAAACAAACCAAAAACCAGAAGAGACAAGCCAGTCCCTCTTTAGAAGTGTTACCAACTGAATCCTAATGTTAAACACAAATATCGATCCCAGAAAGGTCATTAATCACAACACAGTCAGTCCAATGACCTTGGCCAGTGACCTCGATGAGGCTGAATTCTCCTACTGATAGCGGAAAGAATTACTTACTCTGCACAGACAAAGAACAGTACAACAAAAACAAGGTGAAATTTAACCAGAAGATATTAAAAAACACATAACCAGCCAAAAAAATGAGTAGCATTAAAAAAATAAAATAGAGGAAAAAGTCACAGCTTTTTTGAGTTTTTCTGGTTTTGTTTCTTTCTTTTTATTCCCTTCAAATCCACTCTGGGTTTAGGTCAGGGGTATTTTTATTTTTTCTTTAAGTAACTTCATTACTGTGAGACTATTCTTTTAATTTCCATTGAAGTAAACATTCAATTCTTTTCTACTTGTTACTTCATATAAAAAGTAAAATGTCAATATCAATGATTTTACTTAAGGCAGTGTGTAGGTAGTTTCGTGAAGTTTTCATTGTACTTTATCTTGTACAAATTCTGAACAAACATTTTACTTAAAGTGAACTTTTTTAATGGGCCATTACCTTATTTCAAAATTATTTCTTCTAAGAGAAGAGAATACCACATGTATGGAAATTTCTTCCCAGAAACCAAGACATCACCATCCATTTATAAACACCTTTTACCAAGAATTTTGCTGAATTCACTTGTGAAACTCAGTTCTGCAAGACCAAAAACTTAGTGAAAGTGAAGAGGTATGGGGAAGGTCACAAGGAAAAGGTGTTTCTGTCCCTAACAGAACATAGTGTAAGCATTAAGAAATTCAGCAAAATTGTGGAGAAAAACCACTCAGTATGAGAGAACAATATTGCTTTCATACACCTCTACTAGATCATAATATTAACAAAGTGTCCTCATATGAGTTTTCCATGGTCAGTTTTTTGCATTTCCTCATTCATGAGGAATGACATGAACAGGAAAATTTGCTTCTTTCCAGACACAGCTCAGATTCTGGCACATAGGACTTCTTTTACACCAACACCAGAACACGCAGTTGAGCTAAAAGTAGGTGCTTTGGTAAATCTGTCCTATGTCTGGTTTAGATAACATAAATGTTCCACAATACAGACTGATAGCCTAATTTTGATTTCTATGTTTACCAACATCTACACTTATTGCTAAAAACAAGAATTACCATTAAATATTGCAGCAAGACACTAATTATTATTGTTATTAGCTCCTCCTATTATACGCAAACAAAAGCCTCCTATTATACGCAATCAAAAGGAGGGAGGGAAAATGTAACAAAGGGGTCTGTTCCAGGATATGGAGTGTCAGCAGTGCCAACATTTCAGCCAATCTAACAGACTAGACATATTCCAAACTGTGAGGCAGTACCTCGCCAAAGCCAGTGCCCTGTTTACTCTCTCCTCAAGGCCTGTTGTTCCCAGTGCTTTCCACATAAGCCAGAACTTGAATGCATCCGGACGTCTGCTGCACTGAATGGACTTGTCACCAGTGTCGTAGCTGACATCATAGAACTTGTCCTGCTGGAACAGGTACGCAGCCTCGGCAGAGTAACATTTCTTCAGGAGGCCCTATGAGGAAACACGATAGAGACTTAGATCGATGAGAAGCTCTTTCAAACCTCTTCACAAGCCAAAGCCCTTCTTTTCCTGTCTGTACCAACTGCTCATTTAAAAAGATCTGGATATGCAAGATAATATCCAAAGCTTATGGTGTGGTTTAAGAACCCCAGATGAACCTAAACTCCATGAAGTCAGCACTGACAACACAGAAATTTTATTATTTTCTTCATAATGTCATGGAAGAGCAGCAGGCTGAAGAGGAATTTTGACTCAGATCTCAAGAAACCATGGGAGTGGGTAACACAGAAAGAGTTGCCCCAAAAACGCATATGGATATGAAAGAGAGAAGACGGACACATCTGTGTTCACTGCTCCAGTCTTTAGATCATAGAATCACAGAATATTCTAAGTTGGAAAGGACCCACAAGGATCATCGAGTCCAACCCAAGTGAATGGCCCATACTGGGACTGAACCCACAATCTTGGCATTATAACCACCATAATCAAGAACAACTCCTGAGGAACTTCCTACATGTTCACAAATGGCTTAATCTGTTCCTGCTTTGATTAGTTGCAGGTAGGGAAGATTTCAGTCCCAAGAAATAGATGTTTAGCCCTTACAACCAAATAGTCGCTGTGGATTTAGCATAGGTTGTCTGACTCTTTGAGCAGAAAAACCTCAAGGAGATTAGTACCACCCAATTTTTTTTCCCTTTCACAGTTCAGACAAACACGTTTGAAAATAAACTTAAAAAAAGATACTTTCACATATGATAATCATGATTTCTAAATAAAATTATTTTTATTCAGCAATCTCCAGCCTACAGCTTCTGAGGGGCGACCTGGGCAGAGATGAACAGCAGAAAACAGACAAAGATTAATGAGTAGTGTGGCAAGTTCCAGCAGAGAATGAGGCTGGGAAGCAGAAAGCACAGAGGCTCTTACAGGTTTAAAGGTGCAGAGGAAGAGAAGAGACACAGGACTGGCCATTGGCTGAAGAATGAAATATCAAAATATAGTCTGTAATACTATGAAGTAGAGAGAAGGGCTGGCAGAAAGCAGGCTACAAGAGCAGGGATGGGAATGGCCCTACGAGGGGCGCAGGAGACAGAAAACATAGATCTGTCAGTGCTAAGCAGAAGAGCACAATTCATTTTCCAATTCAATATCACTCTTCAATTTGAATCAAAAAAAAAAGTATTTTGCATTTCACCCTTTTCTCTGCATCTGCTGCAAGTCTGATTTTGAAATGGCACAGTGTCTGATATAACTCTTAATCAAAGTGTCATATTCCCACAACAGAGGTACAGTTCTTGATCTACATTCCAATACCCTACTTATGACTTTGGGATCGGCAATAAAATGGAGTAAAAAGGTCCAGACAAAAGAAAAAAAAGATAATTAATCGACTGGCATACACAGGATAACTCTGCCTCTTTCCTAGACTTTTCAATTCCCTCCAAAAAAGCAAATCAAATAAAAAACCCCACCTACACACATATTTGTAGATCACAAAAGGAGAGCACCACCACCAAGGGTTCTCCACAACTTCTGTAAGGATTTGACAATCCCATTGTAATATTTTGTTTGATAAAAGTACAGCAAATTTGGTCTGAACTCTTCAGTCACAGGAGCAGCACATTCAGCCTTGAGAAAAGACAGTTTATATGACAGCTTGGGGGAAAAGGAGGGCCAATGTCTGCTGTCCCTTTGCAGAGTAATAATGTGCAGCTACAGCACAGGGTAGCCACAGCCAGAAAGCCAGTGCTGAATGCAATGTTTTGTAGCATATAAGATTCTAACACCTACTTTCCAATTTTCTCAAATAAAGAAAGGCAAGAAGATGACACTAGAAACCGCAGAATACTCAAGCACTGGGGCATCCATACTTCAGTTTCTTCATGGCTTGGTTTTCTCTGGCTAGTAGCTGCACAACGAGGAACAGGAGTCATTCTGTCAAGATATTGTGCTCTATTCATTTAGACCTTCATACCTTTACTATTGGGAGAAAAACAAGTTTACTAGACATAGTGTTAAAAAAGAAAAAACAAAAAAGCAAAAAGGCAGCAACATCCCCAAATTTAAGCTAGCTGCTTTGTCTCTTACTGACCTAAAATTTTGCACAGTGTATCTGCAGTGAGTGTACAGCAGGGCTGATCAATGTGGCACTATCTCCTGCCTTATCAGAATGCAATGCAGCACAATAGAGGAGGTTGCAGAATAGTAGTTCCCCTCATGCTTTTCATTTGATAAATAGTAACCATTGTTTGTCTCAAGAAACCTGAACGCAGTTAGCAGTATTACAAAAGATTGAGACGTTCACTGAAGATCACAGGACCACTGCAGAGTTACATAGTTTTTAAAAAGTGCTCTAGGGTGAAAATGCAACAAATATTTTGATGTCCCTGATGAACTCAAATTCCTGGGAATGTAGCTCATTTAAAAAAAAAAAAAAAAAAAAGGCAGGTACTGTTCTAGTCTCCTGATGAATCTGAAGGTGGTTTGATGTTGGTTTGATGATCTTTCTTCCATCTACTTATCTTACTAAGAATGCAACGTGCTCAAGAAATCCTGCTGAAGATACTGATAGTATCAATATCCAGATGCAAGTACAGTGACATCCTCCTGCATGTCACTAGAGAAGAGAGGAAAAGAAACAAAAATCATCCTTTGTGAGAAAGAGAGAAATATTCCAGAAGAAAGGTGGAGGAGGAAGAGAAGGGAAGAAAAAAGGAATGGATGACAAAAAAAAGTCATCTCAATTTTCCTAGTCAAATGATGAAAAAGTAGAAGGAAAAAAAAAGGAAATAAATACGCATTAAATACATTTTCTAACTCAACGCTCTCAGTCCAAAGAAGACCCCAACAGTTTTCTACACAGTAACTGAGGTGCTCCATCTGTTCAGAAGAATTGCAAAAGTTTCATTAGAACTTCCCCATTTGACAACTTTGAGTTTCTTTCTTCAGCATCTTTTATCTTTCTACCCTTTTTAACGCAAGTGCTCGGCTTTATAGTCAGTCTGTTAAAGTTTAGGAAATGGAAATACTATTTTCATAGAGGCCCCATTCCACTATGAAGTTTCAAAGAGCTTTTGATTTTGATGAAGTCTATGGATAATTTCTGTGTGTTCTAATTAATGGCAAATCGATGAAAATATATTGATACTGAAAGCAAGAGCTCCAGTTTCATAATTCAATATATTTTTCTCAATGAACAGACTTACCTACAGCAAGTCTTCTGATCTCTTTCCATTTTCATTGCTAGTTAAAAGTGAATTTCAATTTCATTAATAAAATATCTTTTTCCCCAAGACAAGCATCTCCCTGATTTGCCTTATCTGTGGCAATAAAGACAATCTTGAAAATTGTCAAAAGCAGTGCAGTGTGTTAGGACACTACAGCAATTCACTTCAAGAGGTGAGAAGGAGCTCTCAGTTGTACTAAACCCAAGCAAAAGCAATGAGAATAGAGCATTTTCTGCAGCTGCCCTGGAAAAGAATCAGGGGCATAAATATCTCTATGATATTTCTAATGATGAGGAAGAGATTACATGTGGATGGCTACCATCATCACCTTAATCAATTATATTCTGTACTAAACTGAGATTTCATTAGCTACATTGAGACTTTATTCTTAACTAGTAAGTAAAAATTCTGCTTATTACCTAGAACTGATTCTTAATTACCTAAACTAGTGCTTCACTCTCACGGGCTACAGAACTTTGGCAGTGGTGATAAACAGTAGTTCTCTGTCTATATGTAGATAATATTCATACAGATATGGATGACAGCAAGGACAAATTGGAGTAGCTCTGTGGTTTTAAGGGAGTATGTATAACCCAACACCAATTCCTAGCATTTTAAGAACATATAAGACCAAAACTGATTTCACCAATGTTTTGAGATTATTGGTCCATCTAGCTTTGTGTTTAAACATTCATTGCCACTTATGACTCGGCAATACCAGTGTTTTCTGAGTAAGACTATCTTGTTGGAGAAGTGATGAAAGTTACTCAGGGCATGCCAGTGAAAAAGGAATAGCTGAGCACTTCTTGAGCGCTTTAAGCACTGAAGAACTACAGTCATTGATCTGAGCTTTTACACAGAATTAACCAATCTCTCTTTCCCTTTGGTGAAAATGCTTTTCTCTTCTAATCAAGTCAAACACATTTCTCTTTTCTATCTCTACCTTCCTTGGAAATATTCCAACTTTGTTTCACTAAGGCTGGAAGATATACTCTTTTTATCAGCATTTCACTGCAGTTAATCTTTTTTTCTGGTTTTTTTTAAATCTGTACAGAAAAATATTTTATTACAAAGTTTTTCATTCTAACAAGCCAGCTGCAATGTCTTAAATATATGAACACCGCTGAACCCCATTGAAGCAATGAGGCAAAAGAAAAACCCAAACAAAAAAAAAGCTGCTATTTCTTTTGTTAATGGGAAATTACAGTGCTGCCAGTACAGCTGAAATGTGACGACATCTTCTAAAGATTATTTTTCATATGGAAAGTATGAAAGAGAAAAAGAAAAACTGAAGGGGATTAACTTGTTCACTTATAATCAACTAAACCTAATTCTGAAGTATTCCACAGTTTTCAAATGGACCTCAAAGCAAATGGGAAAACAGGCTAACAAGACTTCCTTAATCAGTCTTTCAAAGGGAGATAAGGCAATTCATAAATGGGTCTTAACATTTGTGATTAACATTTTGTTGCTTTGATGTCTTGCAGAATTCAGCACTTCAGAATCTACCTGAGGTCCCTTGAACATTCACTAGCAGAGCAATGTGTTCCAGACTCTTCCAGCTCACATCTCAGCATCCAGTTCCCACTGATGCATCCTAACCACAGTGTGAAGGAATTACGTTCCCATTTAAACGCGTGCTTCATCTTAGCCATAGGTATTTATGTGCTTTAAGAGAAGTGGAACAAGCTCCCAAGTGAGAAACTGATACATGTACTCTTCCCTTCTCTTACTGGTACAAAAATAGCATTTTTAACAGGAAACTGGATTCAGCTGCCTGTTCTGGTATGGAAAGGATCAAAGTGAAGCAACATTTTTCTGTCAAAGTGTCTTAAATATGCATTTGATCTTTTTTTCTTAAGAATTTATATTCCAGCTAGTTAATCAGAAAGTACTCAAATCTATGTGTGTCTGTTTGCATATAAAGACTTCACTGGCACATACACAGAATGAGTAAGAGCCAATTTTCCAGGAATTAGACGCAGAGTAAAACACCCATTCTTCCTGATGCAGCAAAATCTGCTTTCCAGAGCATCTCACCATAAAACAGGATCTGATGCTATGATCCATGATACTTCTGTTTTCACCCCTCAAAGACCCAGGATTCAGCTCTACAAGTACTTCCAACACAACATTGCCTAGCTGTGGTTTAGAAGTGGAATAGGATCACTCTACCAGACCTTACACTGCAGGGAAGGGGAATACAAGAAGGTTGCCAGAGCCCTGAAGTTGGAACAGTGTTCATAAAGGGACTCTAAATGCTAGAGCACCTAGAACATTTCAGTCCTCTTCATTTCTTCCCTCTTTCTTCCTGAGAAATTTCCACTATTCAGTCCAAGTAGCCTAATCATTACCTGGGGCAATATCTACATACTGGGCCTAATTAGTCAAAACCACAGCACTGAAATCTTCCCAAGCCTGCAATTAAAACACCATATTAATCTTAGTCAATAGCTTCATTCTGTTTGTTTCTCATCTTGGAATAAAGATAAAGCAATGGATGGTGACCCTGAAATTTAACCCTCTTTAATCCCACAGACTCTAGTCTAAGGAAATGAGGTGGCACACTTCTCCTTGCTGTCCTGCCATGTCTCACCCCTGACCTAGAGCAATCGGCCCCAAGAGAGTGCTCTTTGGTCCTCATCAGTTCTTACTAACAGAAGTTAGTAACAAATTACATGGATAGGTAACCTCAGCAGCTGAATAGAAAATATCAGGTTTTTTGACAGAGATTTATTAAAAGTAATTTCCAAACCATGGCCACAAGATAGTGATGTAAACCCTAGGGGCTCCATATCTTTGTGATGATCAGTCTTTTACAACCTATGGAGTGTAAGGTAAAACTCACCCCTAATGGTGGACAGTGGGCATAAGTTTTAGCAGCTCTGAGTTTGAAATGAAGCTTGAAATAACTAACCTCTTACTGTTTTGTTTTAAGATAAAAAGAATGTCACAAAGGCACAAGAAGGGATTTTTGCTACATTGCAGAGTCATCTTGAGAGCAGAGCTCTGTTGTTTGCTTGCTATGCCTTTAAATTAGTCATGGCTTTTAGGGAAGTCTAAATCACCCTGCTGTTGAGGAAGAGCTGGTAGAGTGAGGAGAGAAGGCTCAGCACCTTTACCTGCATGTGCTGTAACTCCTATCCCTCTCCCACTCTGGTGCTGCTGTACAAGGGGACGTGAAGATGAGCCCTGCCTGCTTTAAACAGTCGCAGCACTGCTGCAGTCCTGATGGATGACAGCTATTCTGAGGGCTTTGATGAGCTCGGTGTTAAAGTGTGCCAGGCCCAGGTGACAACATACTCCATTCTGAATGCAAATCATGTACAGAAGTTAACTAGCAAGGGCATCAGCTGCAAAATTTGACCACTTGTGAGTACAGTGACTTGGATCATTTTCACCTTGCTCTTATTCACCCTTTATTAATTGATTAAGTGGTGAAATTCACAATAATATAATTCAGCCTTTTTACTGCAGTATAGTAAAACTGACTTTCAGCCATTTTCTAATTATTTCCACTTCCATATTACAGAAATGACAGGCTATTAGAATACAAAAAAAAAGTCAGGAGTACTTACAGAGTTGTCTTTCACCAGAAGAGCACAGCACTGGATTCCTGCCAACAGCATTTTATGGGGATTCCAGGCAACAGAATTAGACCTGCAAAAATCATAAATGGAAAAAGGGAGGTGAAAATTGCATCTGTAATCATGGGTACTTAAGAATAAAACACAATCCAAGCAGACCAATCAGATTTCCTGTACACCCAGTCCCACCACAGGTTCAGAAATTTCTCCAAATAACAGTAATTTCTGTTTTGAAAAATGCAGCACTTATGGAAGCCAACAGGCCACGTAACTTTCACCTCAATTCCTGGTAAGTGAGCCCATGAACTAAATTGACTTACCTGTGGATACCATGAAGAAGTCTGCGATGCTTCCTTGATATCAAAGCTGAGCCACCCCAAGAAGCCTGTTGGAACATTTGTAGAGCCAAGAAAATATTATTTGTAAAAAGTTATTTTGATAATACTTCAACTAGTAATTTCTAAAGATGTCTTATCTCATTTAAAACTTAGTTTACTGCTGTCTTGGGGTGACTTTATGATATGTATCAAATCACTGCCCTATGCCCAGAAATTAATTTTTGTGCCTTTCTATGCCTTTAAACTAAGCCTGAGAGGGGGGACGAAAACTTGAGCAAAACATTTTCAAAGCAGTTTGCAGCTTGTTCAAGGTCACACAGAGATAGAGACTTTTTTTTCAGCTGAGGTAGGAAAGCAGGAGGGAAGGGAAGCACCCGGCTTGCTTTTCTTTCCAGCCAGCTTTCAGCAGTTTTTTTTCTCAGCTCCTTTTCCTCTGGGGAGTTGAAATTTTGTTTTCCTGGGACTGTTTTTTTCCTTTTCTCTCTGCTGGACTGTTTCAACATCAGAATACATTGGGAGGAATTTCCACCAAGGCCTTGGCCCTGGAGGTGGGCCCACCACCCCATCCCATCTCCAAGGAAGGGGAGAGAGAGATCTACGGAAGGACTCTAAAATTTTCCCAGGTTTCTCTCAGCAGAGCGAGAGGTTTTATTATTTAGCATCATTATCCCTTTTCCTGTGTGTTTGTTAAATAAATAGTTTTTATCTCTTTCACTTTCCTTCGAGGACTTTTTTTTTCCCCAAACCTGGTGGGGGAGGGGTGGTTATAGCCTGCCTTCTCTCAGAGGATATACTTCTACATTTGGCCAAACCGGAACAACTGCATGGTCAGTGGGCTAAATTTTGCCTTTAGTTTCATCTCCTGAAATAAAGATGGCAGCCTGGGGCTATGTCTGAAATAGAAGAGGTGGTGGTCTGCGCCACTACGTGCGCCACAAACCAGAGTGGCCCTTCTGTGTAAGCAAGGGCAATGAACTGAAACGTCCTTGCATAAGCAGACTCATTCCTGATACCAAAGAGTTGCTTCCTTTCCCCCAGCCTTGACCTAAGCAATAACCTAAGCAGAAAGCCCCACTTTGCACATCTTCTTCCTGCTAGCCAATTCCTTTCTGAGAAATTCACTGGGGAAAGAGTAGACAGTGATAATCTCTGCCAGTTGCAAAGTCCAGGCTCAGATTGTGCACAGATATGAAAAGCAAAGTCTGTCAGTGAGCAGTAGCAGCACTTATGTTACCAGCAACCCAACTGACCTTAAAATGACTAAGACTCCCTCAGGTCATCTAAGAACTAAGTGTAGGCTCTAAGAATCACTTAGGCCTTTCTCTGTAGTGAGTAGCTCTCCACTGAAACTCCTTATTTAGTTCAATCTACTCTAGACACCCATCATTGGGTGACACCTTTGGCAGATGTGTCTCTCCAGGGACTATAGAAAGTACCCAGGCAACAAGCTTTTATTACACAAGTTTAATTTCTGGACAACCTGAATCAGGGAATGTGATCCTTTCTCATGAGTTCTGCAAGGATCATCAGGTGCTGTGAAACTTTAGTTCTTAAACAACAACGTTTATCCACAGAGGAAAGGTGAGGAGATCATGCAAACACTAGACGTGTCACACAGTGCATTTGAGAAATTACTGATAAATAAATAAATAAAACTATTTTCAATATTCATGCAGGCAGAATGCACTTAAGCAAACTACCTGTGAAGCAAGCAAGGTTCTTTAGAGACACACAGAAGGCATCAGTCCACAAAACATCTGAACTCAGCTTATTTTAAAAAAATATTTGTAAAGAAAAAGAAAATTGCTGATGTAAAGATTCCTGACCTAAGCATAGAAAATATATGCTTGTTTGGTTTTTGTTCTTTTTTTCTTTCCTTGAAATAAAAATACATGATAGCTGATACATGAATTTATCATCAGTATTTGCTTCACGGGCCATATATTAGGAACAAGAGCTGCTATCTCTGTAAGACAGGATGGCAAAGGCTCACAAGGGACATGAAAGGTTATTAACTTGTCTTAAAAAGTCATTCTGATTAATGCCCCAAATTAATGGATCTCATCATATTTGTCATGCTCACAACATCCTTGCTGAGACAAGGGCTGCTGCTCAGGCTACAGGTGGAACCTAAGGTAGGAAATTGTTTGCCTCAAATTTCATAGTAATCCTGCAGAACCATGACTTGTAACCTCGTTTCTCCAGCTAGTCCAAATTTGCCATGTTATGGGATGACAATCTAACTGAATCTTCTATTCAAAGACAAATTTAACTCTTCTCATTCTCTGATTCAATAAAGTCAAAACAGTCACTAACTTACTCCCTGATTTTCAGAATTTATAAACAACCCATTAAAATATAATACATTTTTACAAAATTTGCATCCAAAGATTTGTGTGTTTGAAAAAGCTGACATTTGCACACTGTTTGTGAAAAACAGGACTAGAAAAGCATTTGAGAGGTCATCTCAATGGTGTGCCACCCCCAAAGGCAAGATTAGCCATACTCCTCTCATTTCTCTCAACCACATCTTTTCTAGAGGTTATTAATCAACAAATCAATTAATCCTGTAATTAGCATTAAAGTGAAAAATAAAATGCAGAGAGAGACCAGCAATTGCTGCCTTCACAACACTATCGGCCCTACTTTCTGCCTTTGTTTTAAAAACTGCTACCGGAGACCTAGATGAGAGAAATTAGGTTACTCTCCTTGAGCCACAGCAATACAACATGAATTTGTGATCCATGTTTCTTTACTCAATTCAAGGAGCAAGTGCATAGGGAGCCAGGGCTAGCAAAAAAATACCCAAAACCAACAAAACAAAATAAACAAACAACCTTCCCAACCACAACAACAACAAAAACCCACAACCCTCAGAAACAAACAAAACAAAAAACAAAACACCATGAATGAGAAGGCACTTAAGAACTGACAGAATCGTTGGCTTTGTCTGGTTTTAAAGTCCTCTCTAATGATGGAAGCTGCACAACTTCACCACCTAATTTGTATGTAACAGGAATAACACGTCTTTAATTTAAAGTGTCAGTCCTAAACAATGTTACCTCTTGTCACACCTCCAGCGGCCAGGAGAACAGATTAGTCCTTTTCTTTCAGCAGCACCTTTTAAGGCTTCTGTAGACTATTGTGTACTGTCTATTTGTCTTCTCTAGTTTAAATAACATCAGTGCTTTCCATCTTTCCTCATTGGTCATAATTTCTAGGTATGATTCTGTTTATCTACATTGCTTTCCCATTTTCTAATCTTTCTCCTGTAGGGCCTTCTTGAACTGCATCTTTTTATTTGCACACGATCTAGATAAAGCAGATGGCGTATGAAACAAAAAGAAAGAATCATTTTATGTACCTCCTTTATTCAATTCTGAATGATATTTAACTCTATTTGAAAATATCACTGATTTGTGAACTAGAAAAAGATCCGGGCTTTACAGTAAAGATCTACTTTCTAGCCAACAATCCCCAGCCTGTGTTTGTGCACTTGATTGTTGCAGCTTAGAATTCTATCTTTATTGAACTGTAGCCTAGTTTTTCCTCTTTTTTTCTCCAAATTGTCAAAATCCCTTTGATTTCTAATCCTGTCCTCCCACTCCCTTTTCCAGAAGTCTTAAATCATTTTCAAATTTGTCAGCATATTCTTTTTCATCTAAGTTATTTAATGAAAATACCAGATAATTTCTACCCTAGGATAGACCTTTGTGGAATCCTGCTCAAATTTTTTTCTCCTTTCAGTGACCCACTGATAACTGCTCTGTGGGTATGGTTTTCCAGCCAGGTTTTCACTCACTACCAGAGCAGCAGCTTGGCACGTTTCTCTGGCTTTCTGATGAGATATTGCAAAGACACAGTAGAGCTGACTGCTTCTCCTCCATCCACAAGACTACAGAAGGAAGGCAGATTTATCAAACTAGGCTGACACACTTTGTTTAAGACAAATCCAGCTGAGAGCAATGCAGGGGAGGTCAAAACAGGACTATTACCAACCCGTGGCACACACAATGTAATTGGTAACAAGGTACAGAAAATTACTGTGTTTGGTATGCAACAAATCACTTACAGCTGAACTATGGGAATCAGTGTTCACTGCATGATTAAGCTAATTACCTAAGCATGGGCTAATAGGTCAAACCTGATTTTCTCTACCGGCCTAATAATAAGAGAAAAAAAAATAGTCAAAGTCAGGACCATCAGGGAAGAAATACTCATACACAGCATTTAAAGCTACATGAAGACAATACATGACATACATAAATGCTGGAGAGCATATTGATGATACAAAACAAGTTATTAAGAAAGGCATCACAGATGAAGGTTGGAATACAATAAGTAACTGGATTGCTGTAATGTGAACAATATAAGCTTGGCATAGCCTCTGCTCTTAGGCTTGACTGAACAGCTTGGCTGCTAGGACAGTTTGGACCTACTGGTATTATTTTCCTAAAACACTTTCCTTAACTCAGTTTTTCTCTCTGGTTTGTCTTCATGTGAGAGTTTATCTACTATTTCTGTCTTTATTGAAATTTATCTTCCTGAAGCTTACTGAATTTATGTTGACATTGTCCCTTTTGCCCTTTCTAAGAATCACAAGTTTTATCATTTCATATTTAATGGAAAGAGTCTCCCTAAGGCAAACACATCAATTTTTGGGATCAGAAAATATTCTGAAATTAGATGAATTGGTGTAAATCTGGAAGCAACACCACTGACATTCACATAAGATATTCTTAGTAACAGCTCATGGGAGTACTTACAGTAGATAATCTTGATGTCTGTCAATGATACATGAAAATTCCTAAATTAGACAGAACTTTACCTGGGTTTTACTCTTGGTTTTAATTGTACTGTATCTTTTTTCCTTCAAAGTTACAGCAGGCCTAAACACCAGTGCTCACTTCTTGTAACTCAGACTGCATAATGTGTAAATCATTCTACAAGAAGCCAGACCTTTCAGAGGACTGTAGATTCTCAGAGATTTCAAAAATATTACTGCCTATAGTGCTAGGAGGTATGCTTGCTTAAAAAAAAAAAAAAAGTAAAAGAAAAAATTCAACTCTTCTCTGTACTTCTTACAGGCTTTCTGAACGGCACAGACCGAGTCTCACTGTTCCTGCTCACATAAAATTTCAGTAAATCTATTTCTAGTGGTGCTGTGAGAGAAAAAATGTCACACTTAGAATCACAGTCTGCTTGTTTTACCATAGCACAGTTGTATATACACGTGTATATACCTGTATATACACATGCGTGCCTGATGTCACTTCTGTGGAAAGTTTTCAGTCTTTCCCCATATCATGTTCTCTTATACATACAGCTAGGAACTTTTAACAAAAAAATAGAGAAACATCCACTCAACCCCTCAGTGAGTGTGAAAGATGAAGAAAATACTGATAGAACTTCTGGGAACCACTGAGAGGCTCATAACATGAATCACATCTTAAGAGAACAATTGTTCTTCCAGACTGCACACCCAAATTGTTACTGGACATCTGTTCTTCTACTGGGAAACAATTAACCTCTGACAACTAAAGTAATTTTAAAACAGAAAATTAACTTAAAGATATTCCTGGATATTTTTACCTTAGTTTAATATGCAGCAAAACTGGAAGAAGAAAGTTAGTTCTTTTCAAAACACTATCAGCTGGCTATGGTTCTGAATATGACCCAGATTTATCCCACTATATTTTAGTTCAGCTACAGGGGGACTACTCACTGTTCTCCTACAGTCACTGGAGATGGCTCCAGCCACATCCATTTGACTCACCCAAGGTCCAACACAGATTCCAACTACATCCCTCTTTCCACCAGCCATACACAGACACACAAGAGAGTTACTAACATGTAACTGGACTGCTGCACTTCTGCTGAAAATCTGATGAGTCCTTCTCAGCAACACACAGCTGTGAGGAGGCTTGGCAGACATTTTAAATATTAGGCCTAAATTTTGCATTTTTGTCTTCCAGACAACAAGAAAACTCTTTTGACTCACACGTACAGTGACTTTATTTATTAATGCCTGTGAGACATTTATTTGAAACATGCGTCACTGCCTACGTGATCTTCCTTTAGATACTCAACATTAAACAAACACTTCAGAAATTTAGAGCAGGTCTGGAAATATCCATAAGCATCGCTCCAGATTCTCTTATTGCTCCATGACTTTTAATCTAGCAATTCTGCATTTGTGGCATTGCAATTACAAAGAGAATGCAACTTTAGAAAATATGAAGTGGCCTATTTCTAGAAAAATACATTAACTGCTAAGTTTTTCAAGTAATAAAAGGGCACAATTCCAAAAAGATTAACGAAGGGATTTTAACATCCAACCCTAAAATTACAAAGAAATTTAAAAAAAAAAAATATCTGAACAGTTTAGGAAAATGTAAGGTGATATACAGGAAAGTTAAATCTGTAAATATGAAACAGAATAATTTATGACTGGTTCAGCCAGAAACATACCTTTATTTTAACCCGTACGAACCTCACACCCCAATTCTCTGTCTATTCCCCAAAAGGACATGGGGAGAATCAAAACTCACTCTTGAGGCATTTTTAGGAGATTGCAAGAAGAAATTGATTATAAAATAATTTTGAAATATAACCTGACAAGAACAAAATGGCTTTGGCTGCTTGTCAGAACCAAGTCATTTGCTGATTTGCAGCATATGTAACAGAGTCAAATCAGAACATATTTCTGGTCCCTATGCAAAGAAAAAGAAATATTATTAGAGCCCAACTTCTAAAAAGAAATATCAACAGTCAAAGTAAAATAGCAATTATAAAAAACCAGTGCTAAACAAAACCACACAGTATACAAACTCACATCAACATGAAGCCAGAGGCCATGCTTTTCACAGATATCAGCAATTTTATCCAGAGGATCAAATGCTCCCAGCACAGTTGTGCCTGCTGTAGCACAGACAAGAAATGGTGCTGACCCCTGCAATAGGATTCAAAACAAAAAAAAAAAAAAAAATTATCCTTTGCACTGCTCATTTCCTTTTTGTATACTTGCAGAGCTAAAGTATAAAAAGATCTAGGAATGTAGGACAAAGATGCGACAATCAACATTTTAGTTTCCCAGCAGAAGGTACTGCATTTAATAGTGCTGAATCTCTTTTTTTTTTGATTAAAAGAAAAGGCACTTTCCATTTCTAGTTAACACCATCCCAGGGCAGACTTCTGCAGCTTCAGACTGTTTTGACAGATGCTAGTTTTGTCAAAATCAAAACATACCAAATATTTGACATCTCTCTTTATACACTGATTTTCATTTCTCAGTCTTCCACATTTCACTACCATATTTGCTGTCATTCTGACTGATAAAATAAAGCTACTAGCTCAGCCAGCAGACTGCCCATGCAAGGAAAGGGCTCATCCCTTTAGAGTTTCCACCTGCACTGTCTCCGCAACACCCCTATTCTCTGCCTGGGGAAGAGGAATCTTCAGCTAGGGAACGTGACTTGCCTTCAGCCACATTGGCACGTACCATGACAGGGACAATCACCAACTGATCCCATGCCTGACCTACAGCTCAGCACTATTCCCTTGCTCCCACTCCTGTCTAGGAAAGAAGAAGGGCTGTAGACAGTAACTGAATGTTAGAAGAGAGACCACTGGAAATCTCAGACAGTGCTAAGGTCAGGCAGGTGGGATAAGGAAAACTTTTGTCAGGTTGTGGTCTCAGACAGCCACTGTCAGCCATCCATCTTTGCTTTCCCTTCGGCTGACAGCAGACCAGTTCATGGACCCTTGCAGACCTGTGTGTCCGCATCTACTTAGGAGCAGAAACTGCAACAATGAAAAGAATTGGTGAAGTCTGTAACAACTCCATGAAATTGAGGGTATCAGCCCTAGCAATGAGTGTACAGTCTCACTTGCAGGTAAACACATGCTGAAAGGACTGCTCTGCACGGTTCAGCATCTGGCCTACGAAATGACAACACAGTTACTGAAGAGGCACTAAAGTGGTTGTTAAATAGTACAAGCTGGGATCACTGAAGTTCATCATTTGCAGTGAATTAAATCTCTCAGATGATGTAATTGTGTCTACAGAGGTAACTCAGTGTAGCTTTAGTGAAATCAGACATCAGCCGAAAAATCAAACTCCACACAAGTCTTCCACATATCATTACCGAGCTGAAATCTGCTCTCTTTTTTTTTTTTTTTTCAATGTGTTGCTACTTTAAGTATCTACAGACAGACAGGACTGATTCACATTTGCACTCTGACAGTTTTTTACAGTGTAGACAACTGTGAGAAAGGTACATAGTTATGATTTATCTGTATTTTAAATTTTCTTTACAAATGGCTAAAGCAGTGAAAAGTAACACTGGAATGAACTTAAATTAATCCCATACATTCACAAAGACTTATGAGCCCTTAATTCACTTCTTGGTCATTTATTCTGAGCTACCACAACATTCAAACAAACTTACAAATCAGCCTGAAGCTCAAGTACAAAACACTTGCGAGTGAGGCAAAGATGTATCCAATGCATCTATCTTCTGTTAAGTGTTCCCAGCAATTTTCTCCCACAGCTTCATCAAAGTCAAAGGTTCTCAAGCAGCCAGTTGGCAGCACAACTGAATACAGGGACAAGCCACAGATCTCTACAAACTCCAGTAATTGCTACCATTATACTTTTCCCACAAAGAAGGGAACTAAATTTTTATTATTCTTGACAATATAGTTAAAGAAATCTTCCTGCCTAAATTCTCTAAAAAGAGGCCTAAGACTCTTGCTATTCATATTCAGTGATCATTTTGTGCTTCTATCACTAGTAAATACATCCTCTGCTGTCTAGAGTCATTAGAATATTTACTGTAATTCATTGAAGTGTCCTTCTGTAAAAGCTGTAAAGTAGCACTTTATCAAGGACAGGAACACTTACTGAAGCTCTGGTGAAATGAAAACCTTCCAATACACCTGTAACTTCCATTAAAATGCAAGTGAAATTGTGTTTCCCTGTAAGCAGAGAATTTTAATATAGAACATTTGCTTTTAAGTTGCAGATTTCCATACTGAGGTTGACCTTTTTAAAAAAATCATAAACGTCAGATGATACCTTTCAAATGACCATTACATGTACTGTTACATGAACAAACAAGAATACCGTTTTTGCAAAAGCAGAGTTGACTCTCCTGCAAGCCTGCTTTTTCTTGCTCTGTTTTATTTCAGTCCCTTTTTTTCCCCCCAGTTTGCTCAAATGAGTAAAGTACAGGTTGTCATCCTCAGATAACACAAAGTACAGAAGGAGGCAAGCAAGGGAGTTTGCTAGGTCATTAGGGCCCCCATGTAACCATAGCTCTGCTATCCAGCATGAAACTCAAATAAGAGATGGTTCTTTGGCAGAAAATGTATCTAAATCAGAACTTACTGAAAGCTGTTGTGGCCATGCCAGTGCAGGACAGGACAGGACAGGGCTGCCTTGGCTTTTTATCAGCCACAAAGGTAGATTTCCCAAGATAGGATTCCATGGAATGTATTGTCCATGCCATGGACATTGCATTAGTTGCTTTGTATTCACTGATCATGGACTAAGGGCTGAGCTCTGAAAGTGAGAAATAAGGTGACAAGCCAAAAGAAGATCCTCTTGGAAGTCACGTTTAGTCCTTCAAGCTCTCTAAAATAAATTATGTTGACTACAGGTAAGCACTGTCTTACAGATTGTGGGAATGTATGTTAATGTTGTCCAAATACACACATCAGTGCCTTTCCAAATGCTTGCCTTTGACTTTCTACTTGGCAAAGTCCCTAGGGGAAAAGAGGCATACCTCTGCACTCTGGCTACAATAATAGAAAGGATGGAATTTAGCATTTGAAGCTTGTAAGATAGTTTTAGAGACTAAGCTACACGTTACCATTCTTGGTCACTACAGAGGCAATAGAGCAATAGCTGGTGTAATTAACTGAAAAACCGTTTTAGGAAAACATACTGCATCCATTTAAAAAAGGATCAAGGGCAAAAGAAATCCTATAAGAAGTGTGCTAAATACTTCAAAGCAGCATTGTACTCAGGACTTTCATTAGCAGTAAACACCCTGTGGAATTTTCCTCCCTTCTAAGAGTGTAGAACCCACAAGCCTTGGCTTGTTTCACAAGTTTGTGGCAAAGAGATTGCACCTGTAAGAAAGACATTGTTACATTAACTGCCCTATTTTTAAGATTTTGGTCACTCTTAGTTTTCCTTCCATTCACTCACACACAAGCACACAGTCTGCATACACTCCTCTCTCCTTCATGCTCTCTCTCCCCCTCTCACCTCTTTCCTGGTCCGCTGGACTTGTTTCTCCAGTTCCTCAGGTATCATCTTACCTCTAAGGGACACAGATTTAAAACTTTTTCAGTTACATTCAAATAGGTTAGTTATGTACAGCACTACTGCATTTTTAAAAGGCTCAGAGATCACAGTCACGGCTTTTGCTTTCTTACCTTTCATCTGTTTTGATGAAGTACACGTTCTCTGTACCAATACCCAGGAAGGAGGCTGCCTTCTTCATGGAGTAATGGCACTGTAAATGAGAGAGGCACAAAAAAAAAAAAAAAAGCACATGCAATTAAAACAAGAGAAATAAATTCCCTAACATAGGGAACAGTGACACTAAAATTAATTCAACAGCACCTAACAGCCATGACAACATATTCTAACACAAAAAGCAAACTGATAAGGTACATATCACACAGTCCATCTTGTACTTTAACGATAACACACACTTAAAGCTGGGGGGGAAAAAAACAAAAAAAGGATGTGCACAATGTTTCAAAAGCAGGCTTAAGAGAAAAAGGAGAAGCTCTATTCCATAGAATTTTTCTTAAAGCTGGTTCTACATTAGAATGAAAAGTAGAAGCTTTGAAATGTCATTAGGGAAGAATTATTAATTTTTTGAAAATGCTTTAATAGAAATGAGTCAAAAGTATCAATGAGTGCAAGAGTTAGGATGTGCATGAGGAAAAGGGTCTAAAGGCTATTTAACACAACAGCCTGGAAGTAATTAATGCGGTCTGAAAGTCCAAAAGCACCGCTCCTTGGAAACTGGACCCTTAGTTAGGATGTATCTTATGGTACATTTGAAGCCTCTACCACTTTATGCTTGTAACTCTTCTGTATGCTGGCTCCAAGCCTCAGCTGGTGGCCACTGCCAGAGACAGGATACTAGCTAAGCTGACCTGTGGCCTAATTCAGCAACCCATGTCCACAGGATCAAGGAGCTCAAGTTCCAAGACCTACCAAAGCTTAAGATGTGTTACATAGGGATTTGCAAGGCTTTCAACATCCTATCTCTGATAAAGGATCTGGAAATCATGGTGGTGTGAAGAGAGTTCACGTGAATGTGAACCTTATTTAGAAGCTATTATGAAAACAAGCAGACTTTAGACAGGACTCAGCACATCTTCAGACTTTAAAGTGGATTTTGCAAAAGGGTCCAGTGTGGACAAGGCTGCATTTTTCGGAAAATTAAATTACTATTTTAGCAAAGAATTTTAGCTAGGGCTCATCACAGAGACATCTCTGAATGAGTATAAAGACACACGCAGCCCACTTTTCACTTCACACTGAATAAAGGGCATCAGTCTATGAAGCCCATGAAGCGAGTGTAAAAGAGGATTTTAGAAGTGGGTGTTTACTTAATCAGAATGCATTAAAATGATTAAGGTGAGAATGCTATTCAAGCCTACAGACCACTCCATACTTCTTACAAGCTTTTTTCTGTTGAACAAATAGTAATGGTTTATCTAACCATATTTCCAACATTCATCTTTATCAGGACCTGCTCTACTGTGGATACTGTTATTCCAGCACAAGAACACTTTGTCTTATTCCAGAACAAGAGTACACTGATCTCTGCTTAATTTGCCTTCAAGATTAGCCTGGGAATTCAAGATACAGTAACCTTCTTGACCTGAAGATATTTAGATGTCAAAACTACCCACTCATAGCAGTGGAGTCAATTTCAAGAGTACACCACATCCCATAGGACTAGACAGTTCTTGTCAGAACCAAGACCATCCAACCCTTGGATTATCACCGCCCTTCTCACAAAAACAAAATTGTCTCTTTTACACATTATTACTGAAGGGTTAAAATAACACATACTCCAGCAAACACGAAGATGTCTAGAATTGTTACTTTTCATACAGGAGGTGAAGCCAGGTGGTTAATTAATTCCATTTTCTTCCTGAGAGTTCACACAAATGCAGTTACTGCAGAACATAATTACGAAAAATGTACAACATTTTAATGTGTGGGCATGAATATATTAAGGGTATTAAAGCCTGTCACGCTTATTTTGATGAGATCGATGATCTCAGAGGGCTCTTTTTCTTTTTGACAAAGAGGTTTCCCCCACCATCACCCACTCTTTAAACAAAGGCATACGAAGACACTACCTGATACTATTGAGTAATTTTTGAAAGCTTAATTTGTAACATGACACATCCACAAGGCCTTTAGGGCTCCGTCACTTAGACTATTACAAGAATAATAACACACATAGGTAGATAATTAGTCTTACATTACATCAATAAAGGTAATAATGATTGTAAGTGGCTGTGTGTTGTTCAGTATAAGTTTGGAGATGTTTTTGACTGACTAGTGAATCACTCAAAATACAAGTTGCCTCCATCACTGATTTCTAGCCATTACTTTCAAATGAAAGGTATGAATCACCAAGAATAATCATATTGCTCCAAACTGAGAAAGCAGTAGACCTACAAATTCAGTATACTAGTAAGCAAACAATCAGTAAATCATATATTTTATTATAAACAATGGTATGAGACACTGGGGGAAAGATAAAAGAGGCTTGAGTACCTGAGAGATTATACCAAAAAGCAGAGGAAAAGAGAAGAACAAAGGGAATACAAAGACAAACAGGCTGCAAGATGCATTATTTTTCCTCCAGAAGTACTTCTGTACTTCTTGGAAAATTCTGTCCTCCAGTAGGACAGAAAAAGAACAAGACTCATAATACTACATAGACTTGGAATATTCTTCCTTTGATGAAAAAAGAGGTCTTTCAGTTATATTGATTGAAAACATGTAAGAATTTCTTCGCCCCCTCCCACCACTATTGCTACTAGAAGCCATTATGTTAAACTGCATTGCATCATAGCATCTCCAGTCACAAGAGTGCCAACTAATTCACTTTTCATAGTTCCCTTTCCAAAAAAAGGAGAAAGAAATATCCAGATTAAAAGTATTATTTTAAGTATTGTGAGTTCAGATTACTCTTGCCATGTCTTTCACAGTTTAGTTTGTTTGGACAAATTATTAAATCTGTAGCCATTTGCAGTAAGAAATTACCACCTTTGAGCACAAGATCAAATTGGAACATTGGTGCATTTAAGATATGCTGATGTATTATTTTACCTATATCTAGACGTAATTTTTGTTTCCTGATAATGTTTGCAAAGACAAGGTACTTTCTACCTGTGCTCATTAAAACAGAAGATAAATTTGTATTTTCCTGCTGTTAAAAAGTTTCCTAGAAACATGATTGCATAAAGCAATTACATTATTATGAGATTGTTTTACTACTCATTTTTGTCTGTTGTAATTTCCACAGGGGACAACATGATGAGTTAATGTTGTGTTCTCTCACTTTATTACTTTCACGATCAAGTTGCACTGGGGAGGAATTTAGTTTCATTCTAAAAAAAGCTTCTCATATCAGCATGTGTATTTCAACTGTTTACACATCCTTCTACCCTTAGTTACCACAAATTTAGCAGATTTCTATCTGTCAGATCAATGTAATACATACTCATGCCAGAAAAAAAAAGTTTAGATGGGACTCAAATAACAAAAAGTGATAAAAAGGTGGGCTGATATCTATAACTGGAACCATATTCGTCCTCTACAAAGCCACAAATCATGCCTCAAGAAAGTGGGATATGACAACTACTCTTCTACTGCTACTGTCTCTAGAGGAATCACCCTGTAATGGTCCAGAAAAAGTACTACAGAGTAGCAGCATAAACTGTGTTCACTGTGTATCACCACAGTTTTAAATACCTAAGCATTTTACTTGCAGGAACAAGGAGCCTTTTTTGTTCCTGAAGGCCAAACACAATATGCGAGGACCTCGGGTGGGCCATGCATTAAATATACATCTTTATGTTATGCAAGAACATACAAAAAATACATAGCCCCAAATAGCATCAAGTCATTGAAAATCTGTGCATTCCCCTGCTCTGCAGCAGGGCAAATCTTTCAACCCGACAAGTGCCAAACTGCAACCTAGGGACTTAGCAAATCAAGGCAAAAATAATTTTATTTCGTCGCAGCACTGCAGCCAAGCCCTAAAATGACACAAGGGCCTTGAACAGTCATGTTGTTTGACTCCTTACCAGTACTTGGTTCATTACAGCCTCATGGCTTCTCCATGCCAATGCTGTTGCCTGATTCATGATGAGGATAAACCCAGGTTGTTAACTTTTCCAAGTTTTGTTTTCATTTTTATTAGTTTTGTTGAGGGGATGGGGGGTGACAATTTGCTTCTCCAAAAACAAGCAAAGGATGTTTGGAGAGGGGATCAAGTGTACCCTCAGGAAGCTCATGGATGACACCAAGCTGGGTGGGAGATCAATCTGCTGGAGGGTAGGAAGGCTTTGCAGAGGAAGCTGAGCAGGCTGAAATGATGGGCAAGGCCAAGTGTGTGACATTCAACAAGTCAAAGTGCTGAATCCTGCACTTGGGTCACAGCAACCCCAGGCATCACTACAGGCACAGGGAGGAGTTGCTGCAAAGTGTCCCAGTGGACAAGGACCTGGGGGTGCTGGTCAACAGCAGCTGAACACGAGCCAGCATGTGCCCAGGTGGCCAAGAAGGATCATGTCATCCTGGCCTGGAGGTTCAGAGGGGACCTTATTGCTCTCTACAACTGCCTGAAAGGAGGATATAGCCAGGTCACAGGTCAGGATCTTCTCCCAGGCAACCAGCAAAAGGATGAGAGGATATAGCCTCAAGCTGTGCCAGGGAAGGTTCAAGTTGGACAATAAGAATTTCACCACAGGAAAGATTAAGCACTGGAAGTTTGCCCAAGGAGGTGGTGGAGTCACCATCCCTGGAGGTGTTCAAGGAACAACCAGACATCGGATTTAGTGCCATGGTCTTGTTGACAAGGTGGTAATCAGTCAAAGGTTGATCCTGATGATCTTAGAGATCTTGCCCAACCTAAAGATTTCCTTGATTCTGTGATTCAAAGGTGCAAAATGTTAAATAAGACTCAAAATAAAAACAATAATAAAAAAACTAAGATTGTATGACACCAGCACTTTTGTACTTATCTGAAGTGTGGACTACTGATTACATACATTCTCAATATGGCATATCTGAACAAATGTTTCCAAAAGGTCGTGTACCTTGGACTCAGTATAGGTAAATCTAAAACAAGTAGAAATGAATATGCCCTTTTGCACCCTGATAATGATTAATAAACACCAGTGATCTTAGAAAATACTCACATTATCTAGATATTAAAAGCATCAGTTTTACAGTAAATGATTATTGAGTACTAAGGATTACGTAGTGTGAATCAAACGAAGTATCAGCAATCAAAAGCATGGCCTTACAAATAATTTACCAACTTATTTTTCCTGGTCATCTCTATGTTTTACGGTTTTGGTCTTCCTGGTGAAGCAAAGACGTAAAAATAAATTTATTCTGGCAGTCAGTTAAAATTTCTTTCGACGTGAAATTAAATGTTTGTTTATTTCAGAGTAAGAAATGAGTTGTAGTTAAACCATGCAATGAAATAAAACGTTACTTCATGATAAAAGTTTCATGGGCTTCACTTCAAAAGCACTCATGGAACTTGCTTCAAACTCATTTGTTCCTCCTTAACTATTTTGAAGATGTAACATGATGGATTAAATATGAACTGGCATGTCATTTCATACACACACTTTCCAGGAAAAAAAAGAAAACAAACAAGATAGTATTTTGGTTGGGAGAAAAAACAAACAAGCCACCTTTATTTAGGACATGTGGGCTCCGTTTCAAAAGACATGTGTTATCCTGGAAAACTTATACAATTCCTTCATCCTTCAGGCTTCTTCAAAATCAACCTCTCATCTATTTACACTGCAAACTGTTTGGAGCATAAAAGTCCAAGCTAAAATTATTCTAGTAACTCTGTATTTTCTAATACAATGAGGTTCTGTACAGACTTCCACTGGGGCCTTTATACAGTAGAGTCAGAATTAATAAGAACTCTTCACTAATCAAATTATAAACACTTAAAATTGAAGGGACAGGGAAGAGAAAAAAGCTTCCAGAAACTACCTTCAGAATAAATGTATGAACGTGACTCAATTTCCCACGGGCATTTTGGACTGATATTATTCAAAAACTTTAAAAACTAGCTACATATTTTCAATTATTTAAATTAAAAATGTCTAAAGGTCCAGCATTTTTTTCTGAGAGGCATATGGTGGGTTTGACTCCGTACCACAACCAATCTGTATTCAGACATAGGGCAGAGTGGGAGCTGCAGAGAGCCATCTCACAGGTCCACAAGTACTCAGTTTAGTACAAATTAAACATGCAGAAAAAAACCTTTGACATCCAAAACCTACCTACAGTTCCCGCTAGACTTTATATAGTGGGAAATCAGATGCTGCACACCTCCACAATAAAGCAAATGCATTCTGCTTCAGGTTTGCCCCATGTACAACCTATCTTACATCAGCAGTTTTCAAAGCAGGAACATCTGTGTTTGTTTTCTGAAAGCAAGAAAGCAAGCTTCTGCAGGGAAATTTACCATCAGACTTCTCCACTTAGCTCCAATATTCCACATCATACACTGATGTCAGAATTAGTGTACCAGTGCCCCATCAGATATGAAAATGATATAATTCTGCGGCTATTGAAAAACAGAGATCAAAAAGCTTTTCTTTGTTTTCGTTTTACCTCTTCTGAAGCAAACAGAACTAGTCTTGGCAGACTTGAAAGCCCTTTCTCCTTTATCTCAGGACAAAATTTGTATCTTGCTAAATTCATAGCATACATATTAGAAACAGAGCCACCTGCAAAAAGAGACATACAAATATTGTATTAGCCACAGTATGAGTACCTTCCCTGCATCTGACTGCTTGACCTATTAAGAGAAAAATAAACTCCACAGATATCCTAGCGATGCATTCATCACAGTTTATTTCCTCCCCTGAAGGCTACATACATAAAATGAACCTTGGGCTCTGCAGCAGGCATGGAAACAGAGCCTCTTTGGATGTGCTTTGGGGATATTTCCTGAGGAATAAGAGCTGTGCCCAAGCACAAGTTCTTCCCAACAGAGAACACCCTGCCACAGCACCTTCCCCTCTACACTGAAGCAGTGCGAGCTCAGCTGCCCACACCAAGCTCAGAGCCTTGGAGATCTCTTGGGTAACCAGGCCTCAGAGGACCATGGGAGGAAAAGGTCTTTGGAAAAAAAAAAAAAACAAACAAAACCAAACACAGTGAGTGGGAACTGAAAGATCTGCAAGGTAAGATCTGGACAAGCTTTATTCACTCGGGACAGGTTTTATTCACCTAGAAAGGCAAAATCAAAGGAGTAAGAAAAACCCTTACATAAAAGTAGAACCAAGAAAAGGACAATTAATTTATCTGCTCTCAGTAGATCACTAAGTTCTAAGCCAGAAATTCTGCTGTAAAAGTAAGGCTTCTACCAAAAATACTCATCAAATTTTATGTGAAAAAAAAAATCCATACCATTTTTATATTAAAAAATATGGAATTTTAGCTTATTTATTTTTCTACCACTCATGTGTAGGCTAGAATTACTGACTTTGTTTCAGTTTCATTAAATTTCTCTTCTCACCCCCAAAATAGATATAAAATCTTCACATCTAGCCTAATTATTTGTTATCTGAATAATCTGGAATATCACCATTATGCTTGATTATTCCAATGCGGTGGGCTGGAACACTGCCTTACAGAACATTTGAAAAACATGGTTTATCAAGCAGCTTAAGAAATATCTGTTTGGCCTAATCATAACATTTAATAAAATTATGAAAATTCAAAGGAGTTAAGGTCATGTAAACTCCTGCTGCCACAGTTCATAGGCAGAATACACCTATCTATAACCTCAGGCACCATGGGTTGATGTCTATCACATAAATCAGCTCCCTGCCTGTCAGCTGACTCATTCCAGTGAGGCTGTTGGTGTTGTTAATAAGATCAGGAAGGGCATCAGCTAAAAACAACTAATTTCCATGTAATTATATTTCATGTAGAACTTTTTTCATTCATTCACTGGTCAGAATCACCTACTTATTGCTAGAAACACATATGATAAGCCTAGATTAAATAAATAAATAAACTCCAATGTTCATAGAGTTAATGGTATTAGGCATTAGTTTATAATGACCTATCTTGAGGTCTGACTGTTCTTACCTGGATTAAATATACCATCTCCTTCTTCCCAGCCTATGAATTCAATCATTTTCTTGATGACTGCTTCTTCCACCAACAGAAACACAGGGGACACTTCATATGTGTATCTAAAGAGAAATAATAGCATAATTGGTATTAAAACTACAGAACTCATGGCACAGAGTATTGCTAAAACTAGATAAAGGCTTCCTGCACCTTTCCTTAATCAGCAGCTGATCACCACCAGCAGTTGGACTCTAAACTAAAAACATTATGGATCTGATCCAGTAGAGCAATTGCTTAGTTCCTCTCAGCATCTTATTGACACTTCTACTCTCAAAGTAATACACCAGAGTTTGCTCTTAATGTAGGTCATGCTTAAATTTCAGCTTTACATCTGCAAGTAAACAGTAGACAGGTAACCATCTGCATTCAACTCTGTGCAGAATGCCTCAAAGGAATGAACAACTAAGTTAAGACTGATTAATTCATTTTTATGTACTAAATAAAAGTCTAGGTTTAATAGCATTGAAAAAAAAAATCTCTCCTCTTAAACCCCATCTTCAGCTAATCTGAACCAGCCTGTTTTTTCTCCCAAGGTCTTGCACAATTCTTACCTCTTCTGTAACACTGAGAACAGAAATCAGAAGCAAGAAAGCAAAAAAAAAAGCTGTTATTCCAAAAAGCATGCTAATTCATCATCAAGAGGACAAAGAACCACACTTACACACTGGGGTTCAGCGCTTCTGTAATGAAACGGGCCACTAATGAGTAATAATCTATTCCAGCATACAGCTGATTGAAAAATCTTGGATGATCTGAAAATACAGATGAAAAGCAAGTGACAGGATACACCAGAAAAGAGAATACATTACAGTCCCTCTTAGCTGAATGCTGATCATTGCAAACCACAATTCACTCCATTCTCTCAGTATTCTCTGGATTTACTGTCCTTTCCTTAAGTTAGACATTCCTTTGAAAGTAAATTTAATAAGCACTTTCAAACATCAAAATGTGGCTTGGGAAATGCAAGTGGTGCACAGGATGAATATGAGCTGTTCACAAGTTTTATAAATCAAAAATTAAAAGGGATTGACAACTGAGTATACATAGTAACTTTAAACAGTGGGTTTGAGAGGCCACAGATGATGCTCAGCCAAATTTTGGTAAGCAGTAGAATACAGGAACCTGCTGATCCCAGGCAGCTGTGCCTTTTCTCCCACCAAAGTCTCAATACAGAGAGAAAGAGGCAGTCTAACAGCTTGGAAAATTTTGCTGCACAATTAAAATGAATGAGAAGCTAATAGAATTTGTTTACCTGCCTTGAAACACTGAGATATAACTAATTTTGACATAATTCTATCCTATTGCTGCCTATAAAAACAACACAGTTCAACAGAGGGATCACCACCTAAATTTTAATCCATAGCACAGCATTTTTACTTGCAAAACCAGGTGAACAATATGGCTCCATTTATATTATATCTGGGACTTCAATAAATGTCTATATTTAAATAAAAGACTATTTGCACAGCATGTTTTTATATACGACATCCTTTCTAAGGTGACATAGTATAACAAATTATAATCCAAATGCAATTTGCAAAAGTAAGATAAACAGAATACCTTCCAGTAACTCAGTAATTATATCTGCATATTATTAATACACTCCCCCTGCAGATGAATATCACTACACTTCTATGGTTTTCAAAGGCATGAGTCCCCTCTCAAAATTATTTCACAGTTTTTCTCCACAGCAACAGTGATTTTAGCAGACAATACAGCCTGGAAATGCTCGACTAACTGTATCAAATGTCTTTCTTACTTACCAAAGTACAGCCTAAGCCATACAACATTTGAAATCCTGAGCTACTGATTCACAGTGCTATTTCCTGAACAGATGTTGTTCATCCCTTTTCACCAAGATTGAATTACCCTGCACACGCTGCAGAAAGGTTAGCTGTAGAGAACTAATCCCGCAGAGCTGTGGTGTACTGTCTCTGAAACACTGCAGGCTCTCTTCTCATGGTTTCTGGAACAGGAACCACTGCCTATCAGCAAATTAACACCCTAAGAGACTATTGCTCAAATAGAAAAATAATAAATGGAGAGTACTCATCACTAAGAACATATGAGGGCAATGATGGTGGCTCCAAATCTCATCACTCAGACACCAGGAAATCACACTTTAAGGTCCTTCTCCTGCCTATTTTGCTAGATTTTTATATCATTTGTCTAGATGACTTTCTCAAGACTTCAAAGTGACAGAACGTACTGTTAATGCTAATGGCATTACATTTGTTACTTTTTGATTACTTTGCCATTATTACATATTTTAGTCAAACCTATAGTGACCAAAATTCCATCAAACAACTGTTTGCATACTTGTATAGGCAGGAGGGAAACAAACATTCACACTCCCAGTTCCCTGAAAGGTGACAGAGCTTTGTAAACATTTCTAAGTTAACATGCAGAACAACTGTGCTTAAAATCCCATTCCTACTGGTTTTGACGCTGTATTTTATAACATCACGGCAGAGCTGCAGGATCTTCTGGTGGCATTCTCCGGTGTCCCTCATTTCCAGGTCAAGAATCTGCTTAAGCATTTCGGGGGCTTGCCATTCACAGACCTAGTGATGGGGAGTAGGGCAGACACCATCAGTGAACAGCTTAGCCAGGAGCAAGAGGTTATAGAGGTACAAGGTAATCACCCCGTTCAGCACTGCTTTCACAAAACTTCCCATGGCAGGACAGCATGCCGCCAGAAAATATATCCCGTAAACTGGCCTCATGGGATGTTGGTTTTATCGGATCTTGGGTAATGCTCAACCATAAACATTAGAGTGGGAAATGCTGAAAGGCAGAAAAGAAAGAGGCCTGCAGCTCAAATTCTGTCCTTAGCTAAGGATTTGTAATCACCGCATTTCCAGATACCGTTCTGCCAAGGGGTGGGAGCAAGCAGTGCACGCCTAAAGGCAAGCATGATTTATTTTCAGGACCTCTTCCCATACAGCCTCTTCAGCAGGTTCTGCAGGACCCACAGCAATCTTTATAATGTTGTCCTTTCACAGTGGTACCGTGCAAGGTACTTTCTTCCTTCTCCAACACCGGTGCCCCTGAGGAGCAAATAACCCAACCCCACCCCACCCCAAGCATGAAAAACACTACAGCCATTTGTGATCTCAATGGAAATGACCTCTTTATTCCGAGATAAAAAAAACCCCATCATTTTCTGGCAGATATGTATGCTAATTATGTTATTGGGAGGTTTTATAATATATTCGTCATTAATTTGTAAGGCTGTCTTTTTATTTGGGGCCAGGCACAGACTAGAAGCAATTTTCAGGCTACTTAGAGTGCAATAAAATACAGCTTTTAAAAAATTGATTTATTGTTCATTATCTTCACTACAAATTCTCAACAACACTCTATGGTTTTACCTTTTCTGTTACATCATCTGCTTTCTGGACAACGTCTTCCATTATAATCTTACAGGCCTCTTCCACAAACTTCTCTCCTGCTTTTGAGTCCATTATTGGACCATTCAAAATGACCCCATCCACCAGAACAGCATTCCTCTTCTGGAGCATCTCCTGCTTGCAAACACCAACTGTAAGAGAAATAATTCATCATTAAAGCAAGGATAACTAAATAATAAACTAAAAAAATATTCTTTCACTGCTGAAGATTCAGTCAACTTAAGGAATCTCACATGGACTTTTTACATGTAGAAAAATATTTGATTTTGGTGGAAGAATCTTTACAGACCAAAAAACAAGGCATTACTTCAAACATAGACTGTTATTCTGCAGGCAATAATAGCCTACTTGTATCTACTGCTTTCTCTAGCATACAAAAGCATGCAAGGGACCTTCCAAACACAGAGGAAAATACAGTTCTGGCTTAGAACATGTTACAGCTGGATAAATAGAAATGCAGCGAAAGATAATGGGCATTTTTATTAGCTGAAAATGTTTCCCTCCACAAGCCATCCCTCTGCTCCCTCTATTTCATGAAATAATTTTTAGCTGTATTTCCCGTATCTTTCTGCTGCTCCTTCCCACCAGCCAGTCCTCTTGCTCTGAGTCTTCTGCATTCTTTGCAGAGTGCTTCACTGACCCACACTCCATGAATATTAAACCTTTCGATGTCACATACCTGTACTTCTTTCTGCCCTTACACTATGAAGTGGCCTCAGTCACTAATTACAATAATCTGCTGGGCAGATTATCTTGTTTATTCCCTTCTCCAGTGACAATCTCTTTCCCCTCCCCCACCTCTACCCAGGAGACATACTCTCCTGATGCGTTCCATGAACACATTTTCACTTCCTCCTTTACATTTCCCCTGAGAGCACACCCAAGATGCTTATAAGACACTGGCCAACAGTGACAACTATGTATCTCTTTCATGTATTGATATATGGCAAGATCAGGACTCCAGTTTTCATCAACATGAGGATGAAGATGAAATTGAGACATTTGGAGATATCAAGGGAATAGATATTTGAAACAGTATCACGGCGAAAGGAGAAGCAGTAACTACTGTAGCCAAATTATCTGGGTTACAGGAAGTATCTGTTCACTGATCTTGCTTTAGAATAGCTGAGATCCATAAAGCCAGGCAGCACTGCCACCATGGGTCGTCTTCACTTACAGTGAGGATGGTGCAAGGCTGGAGTGTGTGGAAAAAGTTCTATGCCCAAAACAACTTCATCTTACTGCTTTACGTTTTGCTCCACTTACAAAGTAGAGAAGACAGGTGCCTCTTTCACAGGTCTAAACAAACAACTGAATTTCCAGAAGACTGCTAGTCACTGTAGTCTGAAACATTCATCATGCTTATCATAATTACAGCTCCTCATGCACAGGAGGACATAGAACAACAACAATGCTCTTTAGAAATGTGCATCACTTCAAGGTCCATTGATTGAAAGAAACCCTGCTAATCCCAAGAGCTTTTATTTTCTGGTGACTCAGAGAAGCTATTCAGTTCACTTTGATTTATCAGGAGAGATATGACAAACAAGATAAAATTCTAACATGAGATGGGACCTCACACTTCCCATAATGCTGCCAACAAAAATGATATACCCCACCCCCCTCTTCCATGCATTTCTGAAATTACTCCTCTTTTTAATCCAAATGGGCAGTATATTAAATTTTCCTGAACAGAGTAGGCTTCAGCACATTGTTACAGGAGAGGCATAAATGTTCTTATGGGACAGATGGAAAACAAGCAGGCAAACAGTATTAAATCTTCAACAGGCAAAGAGGGAAAATCACAGGCATCAAAAATATCAATTCTCATCATGCTTTCCAGCACACCACAGCAGAGGCACTGTAAAGAAACTGCAGCTTTGAAAAAGTCTTAGATGTTTATCTCTGGAAACACAAGCTAGTAGATCAGATTTACAAGACTTAAAACCCCTGGGTATTACCAGGAAATGGAAGGCATCAGGGTTTTGGGCAGAGAAAACAGAGACTAATTTTGTGTTGAGACTTCGTTATTTGATGCATAAATAGCTGCCTTAAGTACTTTTCAGAGTTTAACATAAACAGAAGAAAAGAATTTCAACCTTAACATCACCTGGAGAGTCTATGATCTCCACATATATCAAAGGTGTTTTGTTTCTATGAAAAAGAGAACAAGATCTAAAAAAAAAAACTATGTGGGAGATTAATATCTATTGCAGAGCACAGTTATTGATACTTCCTTTGGTTACAAGCAGAATAGATGGTAGAGCAAGAGAACTCACTCATTCTTTAACACTTTGTTGTTGTTGTTTGTTTGGGGTATTGTTGTTATTGTTCGGTTGATTGGTTTGGGGTTTTTTGTTCTTCAACTCTCAGGTGTCTGCTAGAAGCAGAGTTGTGAAAAGGGCTTCTATTGGTAACTCCCTTAGCCCTATTCCTGTCACTTTTGAACAGAGATAGGATTCTAGTATTTCCATGACTTTACAATCATCGTTTTACAGGAATTCTGCAAAAGCAGAACTTTACATTACTTTTTCTACCAGGTCTTTAGGGAACTGAGTCATAGGTCTAACAGCTTTCTATTTGAAGCAGGTCTGTTCACCTCTACACACAGTTTTACAGTCTCCCTAGGATGCTTTGTGGATCCTGAGGAAGAAGATATGCTCTGGAAAATGGGTGATTTTCTACCCCTAGTCCCCACATCTGTTTTGGAACCTGGGCACAGTCTATGAAAGAAAGGCAAAGCAGAGAGATTAGAAGGAAGAGATGGAAGACAGCCTTCATTTAAACATCATTTTACCTCTGTAAAGCTCCAGCAAAGAGTTCGTAACTTTGCCCATATTTCATGGAATAATATTCCTTGCAATTACTTACCATTTCCTCAATATTTTTTTGGTTATCACTTATAATTTCAATCTGAATTTGTTGCAATTCTGCCTTGGAATATACCATAAGCTCATTACTTGAAATTAGCAGAAACAATTCTTTCACAATCAGACACTAACTCAAACCCCAAGCACACACATTTTTCTGAGGTAGTCTTCAGGTTTTGGAAACCACTACTGGATACATACACTCTTCTCATCCCTCATGATCTTTCTGCAATTGATGATACTTAATCTTCTACTCATAACTGTCTGAATCCTGGAGTTCTTATGAGATGACCACACTCTTCTTTATCAAAAAATTAATGTGCTTCCTCTTGGTTGCAGTAAAACCCTGAAGAAGAAGACTAAGTAGGTGATAAACCTCTGAAATTCCACAACATTTTCTCTTTTATCACATTTTTTAAAAGAGACCAATGACCAATTCATTACGCTTTAGATAGACGAACCTCCAGAAATATTCCAGGTTCACTTTCTATGTCACAGTTAAATAGATGCCTTTAATACATTCTCAGAGCTCAGCGTCCAAGCTAAGAAACACACAGTATGCTGATGATACATTGTCTCTTAAGAAAAAAATAAAATCACTCATCAAATGCTCACGACACTATTTTCCATTAAAAAAATTTGTGCCTTTTACATATCTGTCTCAAACGCACCTGATTGCACTGACGGAACATCATTTTCTTTGAAGTGGGAAAGCCCACTTCATAGAAACAGCATCTTGCCACACGTACCTCTTTTGTTTTCAAATATGATAGGGAAATCATCTAGAGATGTGGCTATAATAAATATGTTCTTTCCTATTTGAGAATACAGAAACACATTCTGAAGCAGACTCAGAAAACAGACTTCCAGAAAATACATCAAATACAACTTCAGCCAAATGGCTCCAGGCTTCAAAAAGAACTAAAAATTTAGCAAATGGAAGAGCTTTAACACAGAGATTAAGAATTACTGTTTAAGACATCCTTCAGCAAAAGAGAAGATTCAATCCTGCTCCAGTCGAAGGCAATTGGGCATTCAGCCACTGGCTTCAGCAGCAGCAAAGTCAAGCTCATAATTCTAATATTTCATCCTGGAAGAAATATTCTATTACAGAAGCCTAAGGGTTTCCAACCAGCATTTCATTTTTATGATCAATATTATTTTCCCAGCAGCAAACATAAATTAATTGGAGTTGGAATAATGTACAGAAAAAAATAAACATTTTTTCAGATGTTTCTATATCTGTATATAAGTAGTACCATATATTTTAAAAGCTTCATCTGTGTTTCCATATTTGACTGCTAAATCTTTGCACTACAAAAAGCAACTGAAGCATTGTACTTGGCCCATTCTAACAATATTTGGGAGAGTAGCGTGAAATGACCAGAAAGATTTACTGCTCACAAGGCAAATGAGGAAACAGAAGGGGTTTGTTGTGAAAGAGTAGCTTGTGCTTGAATTCCAGAGCCAAATCCTGTTCAGTTTATACTGCATTAGCACCACTGACTATTCAAGGGAATGCAAAAAGCTGGCTTTGACCAAAGGCCTATTTCTGCTTTGTAACAAATGCAGTAGTAATTGCCAGCATTAATCAGAAAAAAAAATTAAATTTCTCATTCTATATGATCTAGTCATTGGTCTTCTTTCAGTGTGTCCAGCAAAAGAAAACAAGTGCCTTCAGCATTAAGACTCCACACCAACCTGTTTAATGAATTACTGTGGTGCCATATCATGTATCAAAGCATTAAAACACATACTTGTCCCACACTATGCAGCTGTTTGAGTCCCTTGGTATAAATAATCTTTAAAGATGCTTATTTTTTCTTTAATCACTGCTTTCTGTTCTTATGAATAAAGTAAAGCCACTCCAGTCTTAAGGCAAAAATACATTGTTTCTTCCTAAACTGATTTCCCAGGCCTGTTGCCAAGGAAATGTAGTTTTCTTAAAATCCAGTATATGAAATGACTTGTTGTCCTGGAAAAGCTATCCATATGAAAGAAAAATAAGTAGGCATGAGTATGGTAGGGCTTACACAATTCCCCCTATATTACATATTCTTGTTTTGCTGGTTTATGGAGCAGGCCTGTGGATAGAGAACAAGCTGGGTGCTTCCCCTCAGATGGTCTGCAACAGCCACCCCCACATGGGAATCCTCTGACTGTGAAAAGGCAAATGCGACCTTTATAGAGCAGGACCTAACCAAAACAAAAGTGCTTGTGTCTGGGCTCCAAAACCCCTGAATAGACTCATTGAGCACACTGCTAGCACTGAACGGCAACACCACAACAAATGGGTCCTATTCTCCATCCCACACCTGAATTTGCCTTTCCTAAAGGAAGGGTTGGGAGAATGAAATGAGGAGAGGAGACCCAGCAATGAATATCTGACAGGGAATGTGAGGTCCACACTAGGACAGAGGTCCTGCTTTCAGAGGTATTTCCAGAGTTCTGAGGGGGCACCCTTTTGAGTTGAATGCTCACATGCCATATTGTGCTGCCCTAGGCAGGATTTGCTTAAAAAAAAAAAAAAAAAAAAATCAGGCAAATAGTTAAAAAAATATTCAGACATCTTTATGCAGCCAAATCTCAGGAATTGAACTTAATTTTTCATAACAACTCTGCAATGCCCTAACCAAGTAACTGCAGGAATGATTCATGCTGTAACATTTCCAATTAGGAAGAAAGGCTGTGGAGAATCAGAATTTACCTTGATGCAAAACTGAGAAACAGCAAATGCCAACTATGAAATGGAAATCCCAACTCCCTGACCCCAATGAGATCCTTTCGGCTCACAACGTTATAACTCTTAACACCTGCTAAGAGTGTAGGAACTATCTGAGAAACAAAACTCCTTTTATTTAATCAAAAGTTGTGTATTGATGATGAACATCTAATGAATGTTCCTTTTTCTGTGGGAAAGTGACTGAATCTGCAACATCCAAGTCAGTCAACGGTACTGTGCATGGGATAGCAAAGTTAACTTCAGGAGGCCGAGTTCAGACAGAAATGATGAATATAGGTGTGACCCACATAGAACATACAGAATCCCCAAGATTTTTCTAGTTCCCAATGGAAAGAAAAGGTGAAATGAAAACACAAATAGTCGGGGTTTTTTTCAAATGGAAGTTCTGCAACTTGTTTTAAAAGGGTTCCTGACAGCCTGCAATTTCATGCAAGAACTATATTTTTTATCATAATATAAAATCAATTTTTAGCTCCAGTCTTTCAAAAATCAACTAAGCAGGCAGTAATTTACTAAAACTGGGGTTTTTGGGATTCGATGCAAGTTAAAATGTAGAAATAGATGAAAAGTCTAAATTTCATTTTAGAAAGTTTTACCTCTACATTCAAGTTACTGTCAAAACAAGTCTTTTCCTCTCAGTTTTTCATATCATAAACACTTCCATATTTTCTGCTTCCTGTAAAGGATTTCCAATTGCTGTAACTCATGTCTACAACATAACTCTGAGATACACCCTTATTTACTAACATGAGGAAGCTGGTGCATAGCTAATCAGGATGTAACTTACCAGCCCACTAGGTTCTCTGAACTAGTTCCTAATAGATATTCATAATTTAATAGCCTATCAGTTCAATGTAGAAGTGGTTTAAAGCAGCTCAATGCACTTTCAAAATGTAGCAAGTTGCTTGCCCAGGCTATTATAATGCTGCTGGTAACATCAGCAGAGATTGGTCACCCAGAGGAGGGACCCAGCGGGGCTCTGGACACGCCACTTCAGGTTGTGCCTGCCTTGGGTTTACTACCTGATTTGGGAAACCACTCCTGAGCTGCAAGAGGCCAGGCTGCTGCACGGCACTGGCAGGTGCCAGCAGAAGACACTAGCAGTCCTTTACTAGAGCATCAGTCTGGATGGTGCCTGGTGAGAGAACAGATCTGATCCTACTGTGCATGCGAGGGCTCAGCAATGAGACTGTGATCCCAGCAAGGCAGCTGAAAGACACCCAAACAGAGCCCCCATACCACTTTGTAGTCTGATTGCACTCAGGTCTTCCATTTTCCCTCTACTGAAGGCAGGAAATTGATACCTAATTTTGTTTGGGGTTTGGTTGGTTGGTTTTTTCGACTTTGCCAAAACTGAAATCAGTCATTTGACCTCAGCATTAGCACTGCAACCAAATACCAGGTACATACAGCATTTGTCACTCGCTCTTTCCTCTTCAGGCTGGTGCCAGAGCTTTTTAACATGACATATTGGCCCCAAAGAGGGCTCAATAATCCCCGAACAATGGAGTAGGGTTGCTTGAGAAAAATTAGTTTAAGCAGCTTAATGAGACACTGCAAGCTGTCTTACAGTCTAACCAGCAGAGGGATGCCAAGCCACTTAAAGACAATCTTTCCTGTTGAAACCCTGACATTTGCCAATGGATAAGATCATATTTAAAAGGTTTTTCAGCATACATAAGATGAGATGTGACAAAGGGCAGAGATAGCTAAGCTTTAGAGCCACAAGCTCTTCCAAATTTTCTAGATTTAACCAACTACTTTGTAGAGTCATTGCTACTTTGCTGACAAAAGACCTTGGTCACTAAGAACCACCTTTCTCACCACATTCATGGCACTGAAAAGCTTCTGGTCCAGTGACTTTTACTTTAAAAGACAATTCTATTTGCTGACGCTTGACAGGCTTTTCATTAAAAAAAATAAAGATCGCATATATTCAAGAAATGGTAACAGAGATTGACATACATACATTTGAATCAGGTAAAAGACATCTTTTATTACCCTTGGACAAGGCCTGACGGTAATTATCAACAGAAACAACCACTACTGACATGCCACAAAGCAACAACAATTTGCCTTTTCAATTAATTATTCCCTCATTGCACATGTATAAACCCCAGTAATGCTAAAATAAGATTAGATTACTTGTGTGCACAGATGGGAGAACAAAAAAAAGGGGGGAGAAATGGCCCAAATTTAGCCACGTCCTGCTCAGTATCCTTGACTTCTCAATGCTTTACCAACAACTACCTCCTACAACCTCTGCAGTTTGTGACATGAGACAAAGCAAAAGATGCCATAAGAAGTTCAACTTCTGATTTTTGCAAAGCTTGGAGAGGTAGTTTCCATAAACATATGGGGTGAGCATAAAAAACTATCCCAAATTGGATCACAGAGTGGAAGCAAGTCAGAAATACAAAGACATGTATGTCAATGTGTCCATTTTTTCTGTGTTGAATATGTAATAAATGCTTATGCAAATATAAATGATCTTTAAAGAAGCAGGCAGCTTAAAATAGTCAAGAGCAGGGAAATTAAGGCACACAAAATCTAAACTGTTTAATAGGCAATAATAGCTGAATCAGTATGCAACAAGATCTCCTAATGCATTAAAAAGTGACAATTCCTGGTTGTATAAGTGACAGTTTAAAAGATGCCTTAATCAAGAAAGAAAAATTATTTATTGAACTTTTCAAATGTCAAATTAAGCTTCTTCACTAAATGTTCATTAACTGCCAAGAAAATTCTTATTAATTTTAAAGCACCATGAATGCATTTAAACAGAATGGTTTTATTTGAGGCAAGCTTCATTTCTTGCAAAACGATGTCTCCCTTCCTCTGATGAAGTGATATTAGCAAAGATCCTAGTACCTCTTTTATCAGATCAGACTTTAAGACACAGGAGAGATAGTATCCCCCTGCTCTGACCAAAATACTAACCTGAGTGTCATATTACCAGCGCCCTAAAGTCACCCTAATTTCCAGGGCATTTAACCACGCTTCACATTACAGCTGTTTGAGATGGCAACATGGCAACACCTCACATGAAATGTTTGCCAACTCACCTCTCCAATCTGCTTGTGGCATAAAGCCATGTAACTCCCCATTCATACCATATACACATGGAGCCACCAGCAATTCAGAGGTTAAAAAGCAGCATACTGCACAAATTCTGGCTGCTCCCTTCCTCTTGTGATTGCCAGCTCTGACTCCGTTGTATTGATGAGCTAGCAACCTGCTTGAAACTCTGCTTAATACACTCAGACTTATGCCCCACAAGGAAACAGCTTATCTATTTTTTTTCTCCAAATACAGAATTTGCCAGGCTTTTTCCATGCCAAATCAACCTTGGAAAACCACCCTGATGCCAAATGAATGAAATATATATGCAATGAAGATCCCTTTCTGCAGCTAGGAGTAGGAATTTATAACTTGGCCTCCTCTCATTAATGGGATTTTGCTGTCTTTTGTGTGAATAGAAGCATGGCCAAAAAAAAAATACTGTTACTCATGCCTGCATAGTCATTAAGGCTTCCCTTGTGGACAGTGGTGATGTCTGAGAGAAATTAGGCTCAACTAGCAATCAGCAAGATGAAATTCAAGTGGTCACTTACAGATATATTGAGGGGGGTTAAAAAAGAAAAGGAAAAAAAAAAAAACAAAAAAAAAAACGAGGAAAAGAACCCAGAGCGTCACCCCTCAGAGTGCTCCCACTGTGCTCACCACAGCAGCTACTGCAAGTGTTAACTCTCTGCACATCCAAGTCTCCATTCCAACTGTGCCCACTTTGCCAGCTGCTCCAGCTGTGCAAAGGAAACACAATGCTAGTGCTGCAACAGGCAGGTGCCTTCAGTCTCTCTCCCAGATGCTTTACAATAAAACTTTAAAAGCTAAGAGCACAAAATATCAGTACTGAAAGGAGAACTGCACCCATCAGCCCAGAAGGTTTGGCTTTAACAATGGACTCACATTTGCTTATAAAAAAAAATAAAGAGAAGAGCTATTTCAGCAGGCAAAATTGTACAACCTCAAGAACCACAGAGCCAAATCTCTACAATAACTTGAGCTTATAGAGAAGGCTACAACACAGCCTAACTTCATTCACTATCCCACTTAAGTGAAGCTCATTCACCAGACAGAACCTAGCAGAAAACACAGCAAATCACCAAAGTAAAAGGAGAGTGGTCTGTGAGAGTAAAGAACTCCTCATGAGAGGGAAAGTGCAGAGAAATAACAGATGCTACTCATGAATAACGTAGAGGGACTAGAAAACCCACAGCAACAAGGGTGGAGATCACATTACCATTAGACACATTCTGTTTTACATTGGTTTGGGGAGGAAATTAGGAAGAAAATTAGAGCTTCTGGTAGTGTACAACAGGCAATATTAGAACAAGAACACTACAACCCACCTAAACCACGCAGATCTCAGTCTTGGTGACTGCTGGCAGCATATCTTTGGTGTTGTTTTGGCAGAGGATATAAATATAAGCTGCATCTGAGGCAAATGACTTTTGGAGCTGCTGCCACTCATACAGTACTTCCCCTGCTACTCACGTAGTACAGCTGTCCTTACAGTACAGCCTTAAACTACTATGGGCACCAGAACATATTTACTACACACCAGAACTATCATATAAATTTACAATGCTCATTCAACTTACATCAAATAAAGCAAAAGGGATCCACTGTTTGTAAAATATTAAGTTTCTGGAGTTTTCTTTCAAATATATGATTTTGTTCAGAGACTTTTTGAACAATATAGTGCTAATAATTTGGTTCACCCATGGATGTAAGAGGAGACTTCTCAACCTGGGAATAAAAGCTTTTTCACTGTTTAATCCATGTTTAGGGTAAAATATAAAAGACACTTATTTGGCCTCAAATCTTTTTTGACAGTTTTTATAAGAGATTCACAAGTTGAGATAAGTGAAGAAATTCTTATCAAGAATATTGATCTTGTGGGAGAGGGGGAGAGCCATCTGCAAACACTTTTACTATTTTCTGACTTAGCAATCAGCTTCCATTCACAAGACCAAGGACTTCCTTCTTTCTCAACCTTGCAAATTTAATCTCTGCATTTTCTAAGCTCCTCCAGCAGTGTCATTATTGTATTAGCCATAGTTCATCCACAGTCCCAACTTTCATAGGAATACAGCTATCTTTTCATTAATGCTGCAAGGTCTTCCTCTTCATGCGGGTAAAGAACTTGATAATGCATTTATAAAACAGGATTAACTTCTCCCTTACAGAAACCTTTTATTCCAAAGCAAATCACTATATTGTTATATATCACTATAATATTCTGATACCTGACCAAAAAAAATTAAGAAATTTAGTTTAAAGGTACCCCTCTTTAAAGATCACTTATTTCAACAAAAAATACTGTTCTTCAACGTTTCGATGACAACTGTTGCAAACTCTGTACCTTATTAAACCATCCTGGCTACGCTACTGCTGCACCGTAGCAAAAGGAGGTTACAGGTAGATCCCCAGCAGGCAGCCGTACACCTGGGCTGCGAACCGACCCTGCCTCCTTCCTCTTGCCCCGAGGCCCCTCTCCTCGCCAAGCCCGGGGATACCCGTGTTGGGGAGGCTGCAGGAGCCTCCGCAGGACGAGGAAAGGGTTACAAGCCCCGAGCGGGGCAGAGAGCGAGCCGCTTCCCTCCTCCCAGCCTCTCCCGAGCCCCTCCGCCCGCAGCGGGGACAGGAGAGGGACAAGGCGGCTGTGCCCCATCAGCGTTTACCCTCCATCCCGGCGTCGCTCTGGGACCGGAGAGCAGCGGGGGCCGCTCTCGCTGTGCCCTGGCCGCTGCCGCGCCCGCAGCCTCCGCGCCGCCGGGGCCGCTATAAATACCCTCGGCAGCGCCGGGCCGCCCCTCCCGCGGGGCAGGGCGACCCGCCACGGCTGCCGGCGGGGCCCCGGGCCGCGGTACAGCGCCATGCTCGGGGGCTTCGTGCCCGGGGGCTGCCTTCACTGCCAAATCGGGGGGTGGCAGTCGCTGCTCGTGATATCGGGTTTGTTTCGCTGCCTCTAAAGGCTGACCCGGCGCCTTAAAGCCCTCGTCGGGGCTGCGAGGCTCCCCTGCAGGCAGGCAGCCCTGAGAACGGCTCGTCCAGTTCCCTGCCAGCATCGCCGCCCACCGAGGGCAATTTTCACAGAATCACAGAAGATTCTGAGTTAGAAGGGACCCACAAGGACCATCAAGTCCAACTCTTAGCGCGGCCCAGGACGCCCCAAGAATCACACCATGCGCACAAGAGCATTGTCCAAACGCTTCTTGAACTCTGTCAGGCTTGGTGCTGTGACCACTTCCCTGGGGAGCCTGTTCCAATGCCCAACAACCCTCTGGGTGAAGAACCTTCTTCTAATATCCGACCTAAACCTCCCCTGGTACAGTCTCAGGCCATTCCCTCGGGTTCTGTCACTGGTCACCACACAGAAGAGATCAGTGCCTTCCCCTCTGCTTCCCCCCACGTGTAAACTGTAGACTGCAAGGAGGTCCTCCATCATTCCACTCTTCTCCAAGCTGAACAGACCAAGTTTTAAGGGATGAGTTGTGGCTGGCATCCCCGTTCCAGTTCGTCCCAGGACACCTGCCTCGTTCAGCACAACATAGGCCTTCTTAATTCTCATCCCTTTATTTCCTCCTAATTACCACATCTTAAAATAAATTTCCTCCCAATTACTATCTTTTAAAAGAAAAAGGTAAACAAGCTTTGTTTTTGAGTGCTGTTGTCACAGGAAGGTCTGGAAGTGTCCAAAAATTAACTTCCAATGCCCCCAAAATTTATGCCTTCCCTTAAAATTCAATCCTGATTAAAGTTTGACAAAGACGTTTGGAAGTAGTGAAATATTCACATGTGAATTAAACATTTATTCACATGTAGTATCCTAATTTTTCTTCTTTGCAGGGAAACAAATGTAGCCCTTTTGTAGCTTAACAGCGGATTCTACCAAGCCATTAATAACATGTACAATTGGAGAAGGTAATTTTGTAGCCCAATAGATATCCTACACTGGAAGAGATAAGTATTTGAACGGCATTGTGATAGATAAAAGTGGTTGATATCACTAAATTAAGAGTTCGTAGTTGCCTGGGAACAAGCAATTGTGGTCTGATTGTATTCATCATGGGTAAATGAAAGACAGCCCAAATCAAAACTATGTATTTCTGCTGCTTCAAAAGAGCTAATTTCCCTAAACTGAGAAAAACAGTAGGGACAGCTGAAAAGGAAAAACATAGTTGGTGTGAACGTCAAAAGAGGGGCTCTCATAAAGCCTCTATTAAATGGCCAGAAGACTATGACTTTGCAATCACAGAAGGCAGTAATTTTACCATAAAAACTCAAAGGTGGCAGTCATTAAGAAAATGGAAAACAAAGAGAAATTATTTTAATTACAGTTGCTATAAATTACAAGTGACAATATCAGAAATTGAAAAGTTCATAGACAAGATAAAATATCCATGGTTGTGATAGCTAAAGATAAACACAACGTAAAATATGTTAGGAACAAAACAAAACCCAGTGATGATACTGACCCATGTAGTAAATGCAGTTCATAAGAGTGGTTTTGTGCTGATGTGTTAGATGTTCTATAGGTACTTTTTTGCTGCAAAAGAAACAAGTAGATGGATCTCCAGGGGATTATAAAGAACTGCTCCAACCTGCTAGTAATTAAGAAAGATAAAAATAATGATTTGTTAAGTTCCAAAGGGGTGTTAATCTTATACCAGTAACGAAAAAGGAGAAAGTAAAATGAGAGGAAAATGCAGGCCAACATTGGTACCCTAAATAATAAAGGGAGTAACATTTAATTTTAAAATATTTTGAAGTAATTAATATAAATAATTCCAGTCTTTTTTATGAAGACCAGGTCTAATCAAACTTCTCTAGATTCATTCTTTGATGGGATTGCTTGTTTGGTTACACACATACTGATGGTTCAGATTTTAAGTCTGAAAGAAAATGTGGTACCCCATGATAACATTAAAGCAGATGTTAAATTGAGTAGGCCCTGCCTAAATAACTGATGACAAAAAGTAACTACAAGTAAAGGAACCTTCTTTGAATGGTTATGTTTCCCTGAAAATGACCCCAAAAGGAGAAAAATGGTAAAGGTACCAAGCAACCAAGTGAAGTAGTCTGAATTGAGTGGCAAACTGGACCTTGTCAAACAAAATACATCTACTTTAGCTAAATCCCTGTAATAAGCTTGAAGGATTGTAGGCATTGTGTACTGAGAGAGTGATGGCACTCATTGGAAAAGATTTAGGGGTTGTAGTCACCAACTCATCCTAAACACTGACTGTGACATTGCTAAAAGGAAGGATTAACACACATCAAGGGAGTAGAAAGTAGGGAACATCATTTTGTCTCTGGATATATCACCAGTAAGACCAATCTTGCATACTGTGTTCCTGCCCATGTTTTGAAAAAAAAGACGAAAAATAGTAGAGGGGGCAGATTAAAAGCTGAAAATGTGATTTGAGAGTTGAAGACAAATGCTGCTAAGTGAGACTTAAAGAGCACAATCTGTTTATCATATCAAAAAGATTGACTTGATTGCAGCATATAAGTACCTCGATGCAGAAAAAAATACTGGATTCTGAAGGGCTCTTTAATCTTGTGGAGAATGGCATAACAAGAAGCTGTGGTAGAAACTGAAGTCAGACAAATTCAAACATAGCTCAAATTTTTTCTTCTTAAGGTGACAACACATCACTGGAGCAGCTAATAAAGGCGCCAAGAAATTTTTAATGGTTTTAGATCCCTCGTCCATGGCAAGTTGCCTTTCTGGAAGACAGCTTTTTAGCCAAATGCAGGCTACTGCTCTCAGTGCTTGTATGTGTGTGAAATTTAATGACACAGAGGAGATCAGACCACATGACTAAATGGTCCTCTGTGTCTTATTTAATTTTTTCTTCTTATGTTAAGTAATTATAAGAAGGCGTGGCTACTGGTGAGCATCTGCTCAAGATGATACTCTTTGTCATCTGACTGCAATCAGTCTGAAAAGCATGACTACCCTGAGTGTGTAGGATTCTAAATTATTGCAGTACATAAGACATTCTTGGCAAGCAGAATATGAAATACCAAAAGACAATCAACATTAGTCACCTATTTCCATTTGCCAGTGCACTAAGCTGACAAGATTTCAATTCATTTGGGTCAAAAAGGAGCTCAGAAGGGCTTAAGGAAAAGCTGAAGGAAAGAGCAGAAGCATGAATCCATTAAAAACACTGGCCATCAGACTTAGATAACATGATAATTAAACAAAAACTTTGAAATGCTGGCAGGCAAACCAGACAACTAATTCAATATGCAATATTACACTAGTAAATATACATCAGTTTTAAATATTTATGAATTTCTTGCCCAGCTTGTGCATAAATGAATCAAGTTACCTCACCTGAAGCTATGATCCCCCATAATGAGCTGTGGTATGCAGTGAAGACTAAAAGGTTTGACACAACAAGTAATGCCTGCCTCTCTGAAAGCAGCCAGGACCACACAACTGAATTGTGCTGCACATAAACTATTGAGAACTGCATTTAAATATTAATGAACTAACATTCTTCTTAAATTGTTGTATTTGCCAGGATGTGAACTTGCATCTTTTCTCTTTTGCTTACCAAGTTGATATGGAAAAGTTACAACATATACCTGCTGATATTACATTACAAAGCTGAACAGCCTCAGTGGCCTTCCTGATCTCCTCACCAGTCCCCCTGCCTGAAGTTTATTCTCTGAGCACAAAACCTTTTCAACAAGTAAGGAACCTCCTCTAAACCATGCAGAACCTCAATGGCTGTAAACAAGAATTTAACACAGAAGAGTAGAATAACAATTCATTCCTTACTGAAGGAAGACAGAATTGTGTTGAATAGGGTAAGTTTATTTTGGAGATAACATGTAAATTTTTTTTCAAATCCACTACCCTAAATTTCAAAACAAGTGTTCTTTCCAAACAAAAAACCTAATTTATCCAAAAGAGGCTCAAAGATTTTGTAATATCTAATACTGGTATGCAAACACTAATGCCTCGTAATTGGTTCTGCCGTTTAGAAATTATTTAGAAAATTGCCAGCATCCTTAGATGGTCTTAAAGATGGAAGCTTTTAAAATTATCATATACTCTACAAATCTAACCTGGAAGGTGCATAGGGTCTCAGCTCTTCCTCTGTCTTTTCCCCAGAAGAAGAAGTGGGCTTCATTTTTAGAATGAAAAAGAATTCACAACTAAAAATGAAGTAAAAAGAAAAAAAGCTGCAGGATCCCTGAGCTAGCGAAAACCAGATCCAGATCCTGGGACATTATTAATTGAAGTGTTATGGTTACCTCCATTGGTGTCAGCATCACCTATGGAACTCAAACATTAGTAGTCTGGTGCAGGAAACTGAGACAGGGAAGAAAAAGCATTAAGGAGTTGAAGGGCATTCATTACCTTTTGGATGCCTAGAGGAATAATGTTGCTGTGCTGCTGGAGGCCAACCAAAGGTGAAGACGGATCATCCTATACAGTAAAGTGAAGAAGTAGTTAGGTTCTCAAGTTGCAGCATCTGATGCCTTCAAAGGAACAATATGACATTAGATGGCTGGCAAAACACATTGTTCAGAACGTCAAAGCCACAAAACATCAGCTGCTGAGGCTTGGACCCTAAAGGCATCAGCAAAGACAACAAAGCCAGCAGGAATTTGTGAATTTAAGCTGCAGTACAGGACACTTTCTGGAGATAATATTCTGCAAATCAGAGGTGAGCAAATGTCATTCCCTTGAGACACATGTTCACTTGGACAGCACATCTGCAGCTGCCCAGAGGTCACATATATAGTGAAGACTCTGGATGGAGGAGAGATGGGGAGCAGTTCACAAACAACAAGATCTCCTGGATCCTTATAAGGCAGAGCAAGGACATGACAAATGCCAGGACTCAGTGCTGTCCCTGCTGGTGTCAGAGGCAGGATGAGCAGGAAACAGCAGCCTGAAAGAGACAGAGGCACTGGAAGGACTTCTCACCACTCCACTGCAGGCCTAGGCTGGACATCCAGTTCAGGCCTGTGGCAACCTCATGCTGCTAGTTTTATCCCCACTTGCTGCTTAAATGGAAACTTACTCCACTTGCTGGCAAGTCTTTTGTCATTTCATAGACCCAGCTTATATAACCATGTTGTATATATAAATCTGTTAAATCACATCTGTTTTTTCTTGAAAACAAAAAAAAGTAGGGTAATCCAAATAAGTCTGTTTATAACCTTTCAAAACTGTTGTTCATTCAAGTCAATAATGAGAATTACAGATCTGACTGTTATTATTCCCATGTTTAATAAAAGCAGAGATGCAACATATATTATTAAACAGTAGACTGTCTAAGGTGCCTGATCCCAAAACTGTAACACTACTTTTGAACAGCTGGTATGTCTTGTACCTTGTCCTTTAATCACATCTTGGCAAACCATGTCATACCCCTTCTCTAATGCTCATCTTAGTGGGAGGTGAAATAATTTAAAACCTCATAGGAGGAGGAACCTCTCAGGATTTGGGAATCAGCATACTGTTTCACCCATCATGTTTTAATCAAATATTTTTCTGGAAAAGATATGTGTTCTAGGAAAGATCCTCATGATGAAATAATGCTTAACAAATCTCATTACTCAGGTTTATGGAGTTGCTTGCCCCTTCTGTAATTCAGAAGGATTCAATTGCTCCTGCAAATTAAAAATAGGATAAGCAACCAATTACAGCAAGGCTTCTGTTTACCATTTGAATCAGACAAAAGAGGGAACAGGCACAATAAAGAAATCATGTTCAAAAATTGCAACAAAAATGAGCATATTTAAAATCTAAGACCCTAATTCTATCTCAAGATCCCATTGATTAGAAAGAAAAAGTCTAGACAAGCTTCATTCTTATGGTTTACAATACCACCAAAATCTTTTGCTAGATATATAACCTGTATTTGTCTATTTCATTGTGTTCTAGACAGAGAAGCTTAGGGGAAAATGGCTAAAAAAAGCAAGATGTTTTCACCCTCATTATGTGTCTGTATTTGATTTATTTTAATAAAATATATAGATGTGCACATAGCTTTTGTCTTTCTATTTTTAATGCAAGAATCTTAACCTATTTTTAGCCAAGGGGATCACAGAGAGGGATAGAAAAAAATTAGAGAAACAGCAGATAGCACTCTACTGTGGTCACTGCAGCTAGTGTGGGCATGTATGAGCTATCTTTAAGGTAACAAAGCATCAAAAGTAATACAATGCTCAGGGCAAGCTGCAGACTCTTCCTCAAGGCTGGATATTTGGCCTGTGGCCCACTTGGAGCCACACGCTGCTGCAGCTGGAGTGCTTCCTTACACAGGAAGGTAGCAAATGATCATATGTGTTGGCTGAACAGATCAAAGAACAGTCCTTAGGTTATCTTGGAAGGTAGGAGATAAAATCCATGTATGAATATTATAAAAATTGAAGATGCAACTAGTAAAAAGACAGGGTTTCTCTCCTCAGTCAGCTACATCAATTAGATTTTCCCACAACATCTGTTTTCTTAATTTTTTTATAGATGCTGTTGAATTAGGTTTCACTAGATATTCGTGAGACAGTAAATTCTGAAAGGCACAAGAGTAGAGGCGATGAAGAGGAGAATGGGCAAACTCTCCATTTTGACGTTTTGAAGTGTCAAGAATCTTAAGAAAACCCTATATACCTAGTTTTTAATATAAAGTAACTTACGTGTTTTGCCACACCTAAAAAATTTAACCTTTGTGGTTTTCCAAAAAAATTAAAACTGGGAAATTTTGAGCAGGCTAAGTACATGGCACCCTGAAATACCTTTGCAGCAAAGGCTGTAATTTTCACACTAGCAACCCATAAAATAAAAGGCATGAGTATTGCTTCTAGAATCAAGATTTATGTCCTTTGTAACATGCAGGCCCCAGAAGGTAACACGAATCCAAGAAATGCACTCAAACAGGTCTAGCACTCCATCCAGCACAGCTCATTGTGTGGAACCATTTGGAAGCAGATACAGATACCAGAGCGTAAGAGAAACACATCTCCATTGTTGTCCAGAACATGTAACTGTGCTAAGGAGGGCTAGTGCTTCAGCTTCCCATCTGTTTAAACTTCAGGAAAGAATGAAGTTTATATCAATTCAAGAGAGATTTCACATTAATTCTTTCCTCTTGCAAAACAAAAGTCACGGACCACATAACATTTAAAAAGGATGCAAAGCAGCACGCGATTTCAGAACCACACTGAGCAATGTTATTTAGCAAAAAACTAGCCTGTGGGTTCTGCAAATTAAATTACTCCCAACACTCACTTCCATGGAAAATGTAGAATTCTGTGTACAAACAATGTACACCAAGCAGCATGAAACTGCGTTTGAGGACAAAATAAAAAGCCTCTTTGAGCCATCTTCAAACCTGATTTGACCTTGGACAATTTTACTGCAATGAGCACTATTTCTTCTCTTTGTGTGAACACCTGTTATGGATAAAGAAGTCTGAGGTAAAATGAAACTTCTGCATGCAGGGATTATAACAGTTGATGTCATGGCTGGGATACAAGAACTAGGAACAGACGAGAAGCAAGCAGCTGTCACCATCCCACACCCAGAACAAAGGGGTTTTTTAATGGTAGAATGTTTTAGATAATGTAAACACTGCATGTAGATTAGAGCACCGGTTTCAGTTAAGTGGCTTACTACTTTTCAGTCTTCTAGGAGAAATGGAGCAGCAATAGGGAAAGGCGTAACTTCAGCATATTATTAGCTATGTGAATCCAGCAGGCACTTTTGGCCTGTGTCTGCTCTCTCATACTAACTCAAGCAGAAGTTAAGTATTTCAATAGCCCTTTTTGTCTGAGTACACCCTATGATAAAAAGCACAGCTACACCAAACATGGTGATTGTGATAACTGAAAGTGGTTCTGATATCTAGGTCCCCATGCAGAAAGGGAAGCGACCACTTACTTCCAGTGGACACACGTTCAGCTGCAATTCGAGTCTGTCCTGCTGCTTCTGGTTTTCAGCCAGCTTTCATAACACTGAAATGTATCACTGGTGCAAATAGGAAGCATATGCAACAATCTGACCTTGCAAATTCAAGTTAAGACCAAGAAAGAGATGACTGGAAGCTGGACACTGTACAGTACATATCAGTAATATTTGAAAATCTTTTTTTTTTGGTTGTTATTTCTCCAGCAGCCTTTTTCTAGCAAAGAAAAAGGTTAGTTTATGACAAAGCATCTTTTCTGCCATCAAAGGAGATAAACAAGAAATAAAAGCACCTCTCAGGCCAAGAATTATGCTAAGCAGCTCACTCCTCTTAGCATTCTCAGCTCTTACATAACTTTAAAGGTCCCCTTTGTTAGGCTAAATAAAACAGCTTGCATGTAGCCAATATAGGGGACAGGAAGGTCAAAGTAACACCAGTATGTTGCTGAAAGTTAACTACTATACTCCTGAGAGGCCAAGGATCTGAACTCCCATCTCCGGCATCCAGAGTAGTGCCCTGCATGTGGAGTACACTTCACACTTTGAGTTTGGGAATGAGCCAGTGAGTTTAAATTATGACAGGGCAAAAAAGAAGTGGAAGTCCCAGCCCCTAACTAGGAGAAAAGCCAAATTCTTGTTGCTGAAACACTGCTATCCCTCTTTCTGCTTCTCAAGGACTCAGAAGACCACTTCCTCCAAAGAAAACACCATGTAAAGTGCCAGATATTTCTGCTGATGGAGCTGAGGTGAACCTAGGACAGGTTTACCTGAGGAAGGCACTGATATAAGATGTGACACTTAGTGAGTATAGCACAACTTTTATCCTGGACTGTATCCTTCTGACATGGATACCTTTGGAGACCTTCTGTAATATGACCATTATATAAATAAAAAAGAAACTGGAGGAACTGGAGGAACATTTCTTTCTAGGTAGAAATGGCAGTGTGTAAACATTAGAGAATAGAAAAATTTTTAATAAAAGGTTGTTTTGACTATTTTCAGCTACATTTCCACTTTGGCAAAGACACTCCCAGCTGAAGGGCTGAACTGGAGCCTGTGTGCTGTTATTTCTTTCACCATCAAATTATTTGGGAGCACTATTAGATACTAGGATTGTGTGAATTGGTTTCTTGGAAACAGCAATTCACACAGTGGTTTTGAGAAATTTTAGGAAGAAAAATAAAGAAAAACTTGGCTGAAAACCAACACTTGCAACTTGAGGGAAGAGTTTTAAAACCCTGGATCTTTTAGTTATGTAGACTCCTTCACGAGATGTGTGCTATTAAACTGCTCAGGTAGGAAGGAGTAATTATTCCAAATAATATTTTTCTTTATTTAACCATTTAGAACTGATTTTCTCTTGAGACATTATCCATTCAAACTTTAATGGCATTCTTTGCCAAGACATCTTTCTCTTGGGATCTCTCTGCATTTCACAGGTAAAAAAATGCCGACTGTGATTGCTCACTCAACCAGTTGTATTAAAAATAGTAAAGATGATAACACTGCACAGTCTTCTGTACTTGAAAAAATGGAAGAAAACAAAGACTTACTCTACAAGCACGTCACAAAGAATAGAGCCAAATGAGTCACAAAATACAGGGCCAGTCAGCAGTGAAATGGAAAGAAAGTAAAATGAACTTCCACCTTGTTTTAGAAAAGATTCTGGTAACATTTTACAAATAAACTGAACTATAGGGAATATCTGATAAATATATAAACTAAGATGTAATACACATACTATTAAGAATTAAATAAAGAGAAAATGTGTCATTTTAACATATTTTTTAGTACCTACTTACATAGAGCAGTACAGAGAAGTATATAACACATTTAGAGAGAAATACGCCATTAAATTGCATACTTCACAACCAACTATAGTACACTAAACCCAGGTACATTCCCTTCTGAATCATAACCGTCTTCAAACATTTAATGCCAAGGGCAACTTAAAACCAAAATACATAATTTTACATCCTCTGTGTTGCATCCTGCACATAAGAAACCCATTTTGAAAAGCTTGTCTAGATACACTTCCAGTATCAGTGTGGAAGTTCAGACACAGAAAAACTAGCACAACCACTGAAACAGATTCTCTTAACACTGGTATTTAAAAGTGTTAAATCTCTAGATTAGAACAGCACACTGCCTTTTAAAATAGAGCTTATATATACATATACATATACATATATTGACACAGATAATTCTTACTGATCCTGTAGCAATTTGATTTCACTTCAAAGGTCAACCCCTATAGTTTAGAACTTCTCAATAAATAGTATAGCCCCCTAATATAAATTGACTTACTGCAGCAAAATTAGGTATCTCAGGTTACTTCCAGTTTTACAAGATGACTCTTTAGGCCATTTGCTTTTTATTAGTGTTTGGCCATCAAAAGTCAACACTGCTACTATTTTGACCCCCCCTCTGTAAATGCATGAATATATTCTTTAATCCTGTAACTCGGTTCATTTACAGTGGCAGTGGCAATAAGGACTTCTGTTCCATTCCGGATGCCTTGGTTTCTTTAGAGATTTTAAACAAATTCCTGAGTATTCTTAGTACTAGAATGGATGTGATAACTGTGCCTTTAGCGTTTTCAAGAAAAACCTCTGTTGACAGCAAACGGGACTTTTTGCTTGACAATCCCAGCCCTGAGTATCATGTACACGTTATTGCTCTCATTTTCTCAGAGGCTAATTTTAAGAACTGGTTTAATAAGAGAAATATCCCAAACAGTACTTTCTTTTCCTTTCCAAAGCATATATAAGTTTGTTGGAAGAAATACCTAGATGTCTGACCCAGCCCAGAATCATTAGGAAAAACCTGTATTTATCATTTTGTTACTCTAAGGCTTTTTTCAATATTCTAATTCTCACAACAATAAAATCAGACACTAATTAGTTTCATAATTAGGCAAGCTATAAAAAATGGAGGGAGTTAATTAGTATTTCTCCCTTACCAGTCCAAGAAAAAATCATATTCAATAAAAATGTTTGTTACAGCAAAATGGTAGATAACAGGACTGCATTCAAGGGGCTTCCAGATTCTAGCTAGCACTAAAAGGAATAGGGAACTTTTGGTGTACTAAGGCATTATAAACCAAAAATTTCCACCTATTGGGAACTAGGCATGAGACTTTTCAAAGGTTTGTAAGTCAGAGTTGAGTTTGTCTCTTTGGGATCTATCTGGTGATTTGTGTGCTGCAGTGTCATTTTCTGTCTGAGGACAGCATAACTACTAATGCTTCTTTCACAGTCTCCTCTTCTCTGAGTCCTGCTCTAGAGTGCTGTGTACAACCTCTTGGTGTAAAGAATTTGCTGAAGCTTTCACTTGATTTCTTGTTTACAATGTCAACACTTCTGCTTTCTTCTTTGTTGTTTAAAGGCTAGAAGCATATGGTCCTTAGTGGCCTGGAAACCCTAAAGGGTAATTTTTACAGACATTGTGTGTGATAGAGACTCTAAAAGTTAACCTAATTTGACAGCAGTCCCACCTGAAGGAGTTTAATTTATAAAAAATGTATAGAAAAGGACAGATTTTCCATCTGATCCATGCTAATATAGACAACAACAGAGAAAAATAAGACAGACTCATAGAGTGACAACATAGGAAAACAAGCTTACAAGACTCCTGTGCTAGTCTCTAATGAGCTCTTTCTCCCTCTCCTGCAGAAAAGTCTAACAGAAAAACAAACATTTACAAAAAAAAAGGTTAGCTTATTTTCTGAAGATTGTTTTTACAAGGCTTGACACAATCTCTCGAACAGTGAGTTAATGGTCAAATATCTGAAATTCTGTGTCCAGTTTCTAGTGTGTCTCACTATCACTGTATTCAGAATCATCAATACTAACACAGAATCTAATTAGCTGTCTCAGAAGATAGAAGTTAGTAAAAAACAGAAGGGACATGGAGGATAAACAACTGTCCAAATCAAGATGCATCTTGCTCGGGCACCAAGGGTCAAGCTGGTCCCCAGGAATAAAGCCAAAAAATCCTTCCAAAGTAGATTGGTAGGAAAGGTTTGGAAGGTTTTGGTCTCTATCGATAACATGATGGATTGTTTACTCTGTAGGACCTTCTAGACTTCTTTAAAGGACAAATTCTCCTGGTACTTTAGAGTCTGAACACACTAGTAGTGCCCCAATCTCTTCTGTCTTTTTCCTGTGGTGTGGTGTGCTTTTGTGTTACTGCCTTTTGTATTATGGCCTTTTGGTATTATGAGTTTGGGGAAAGATCTGTGACTCCCGGGATATATACATTTCTGTTGACTTACCTGTACTAAACATTTATCACAGGGCTGCCTGCTACTGCAAAGGACTATATTTGATGGCTGAGGTGACTCCTTCAAGATTCTTCTTCCTTCGAGGTGGTCTTTACAGATTATGCATCAGCCAACTTAATGCACAGCTCAAAGGGAGCATGCTCCAAACCCACCCTGCCCAGCCAGCAAAAAGAAAGCTAGACAGTCTCCAGACCCATCAATACAACATAAGCTCAATATTGCTGTTAAAATAAACAGAAAAAGCAGAGATTTCTCAGTCTGACTGCAGCTGCTGCTGCTTCCACCATCTCCTTTTTTACCCCAGGGAATCAAACTTCGCACTGCAGATATTTCCACAATACGTCCTCCTGCCCAGCTGCCTGATATGTTAACACCAGGCTCAAAACATCACATGCTCTCTTTTTACCTTTTTCTTTAGGTGATTGTAATCCTTTGTCTGCAGATTTTAATCCCTTCCCTCCCAAAATTTGCCATCTTATTTTAGACATTTTTTCACCTCAAGCTGTCATTGTCACATACACAATTCCAGAGCCAATAGTAATGAGCAGTGCCGAGGGCAAACAGCATAATCAATGTGCTACCTAGATCCTGCCCTCAACCTGTTTAGGAATTGCAAGGAGAAATGCTGTCCCCATATGAGTCAAGAAAATTAATTACTACTAACTCTAACAGAGTCAGATTTTCCAGCCTTGGTTACTGAAGCTCCAAATAAAGCACTTTATACTGAAAGCTTCCCCTGTGTCTGCCACCAGAGGACCTGAATCAATTAGCAAGGTATTTGTAGGAAAATATGAAGGCAAAAGTAAGTCCACGTTCATTCACACCCTCCTTCATCCATTCTCCTTCTCTAAACCATCAATATACCTGACCCACTTTCTAACTCCCTGTTGTTGCAGATGTTGCTGATGCAAAGCCTGCTTCAGCTTATTGGGAAGATACATTCATCAGAGAAATAACATAGTGCAGCAGTGTCTTCTTTTGTCACGAGCAGCTGGAATTATTGCTTACTTGGTGTCACTCGAAGGCATTCATAATTAGGAGCAGAAGATGTGCGTGCCAAGATAAGCTGTAAAAGACACATTTTATGCCAAAAGCAGGTTGGGAATGTCTTCGTAAGTATGGCAAATGGTTTCATTTATACCTTAATGAAGGCAATTTTCTTGGATTTCATTTTTGCCATTTGCATAGAAGAATTTGATCTGCTGCAATAAAGATTCAAGTAGCATGCATCTATGATGGCACAGTACCAAAACCCATTATTTCAGTCTGAAAATTCATAATTCCATGATAAAGAAAAAAAATCTCCACAACTGCTCACATGTCTGAGTATTTAGATATCAATCTGAGGATTTAATTTGACAATGGACAAGCATTATTTCACATGATTTTCAATTAACTTAAAATTAATTTCAGCATGAAGTGTGTTAGTCTCAACCTTGCTCAAAGAGTTTAAAACAAAATCCCGTGATGTCCCAACACACCTGGTAGTTGGCAATACCAAAGAACGTGTGTTTCCACTAAGATGACAGACTGTGGATGGGAATGGCAGAGGCATGGGTACATGTCTTTTTCTGCCAGGTTTCCCACCGCAGTTGTAACTGCTGGCAGAGCAGCAATCAGCAAGGAGACTATAACATCTTAAACCAATGCAGCTGTTTTCTTAGCAGCTGACTTAGCCTTAACTGCAAAAAAACAGTTCTATCAGCTTCACCAAATGGGTGATAAACTGTTATCTCTTGTCACATCTCTTGCTTGGCCATGGTCTTGAGTAGAGGTATCTGTGACAAAAGGCTGCATCCAGCTCAGGCTCACCACCAGGACTGTGCTGTGCAGTTTCCCAGTGGGACACCTTCCTGTCCTCTTCTCTCCTGGGGACAGGCTGAATAAACCAATTCATCAGTCCCTGAACAAGCCTGTCAGGAGCCTCCTCCTTGTCAGAAGGAATTATTGCTGCTTCTTACTAAACAAGTCCTGCCAAACCTCTGTGCAGGACTATTCCCATGCATCTGACAACACCAGCCATTCCTGTGAGCGACTCAAATGGGAATAAAAAGTGTTACAAAAGTCTTCAGTATGGCATATTGCAGACCACTGACTATCAACCTTTTCAGTCCAAACCGTACTTCAGTGACCCCTTTTGCCATCAGTCACAGCCAGGAGCTCTTTGGCATCGTGGCTTGATGGAGGGCTCTGCAGAACACTGGTGAGCATCTCTGCATTATCTGCATGTGTGAGTGCAGACCAGTCATACCCCAGAGGTCCACGTGTTGAGTTTCATTACTTAATACACAAACATCCCCCATGACCTCAAGTGCCTCTGTACAGTACTCGGATAAATCCCTCTGCCAAGATCAAGTTGCAGGGTCCAGAGACAATCACACACAACACGATGCCATAATAAGCTCTTTTCTCATACATCTTCCTGGAGAAATAAAACTTAAACTACAAATGATAAAATATTTTTTTAAAATTAAAAAAAATAAAACAAAAACCCCCTAGATATTTCAGAGATATTATCAACTTCATTCTTTATCAGAAAGCCTTTTAAATGGAGTTTTCCAGAAAAAACATAATGGCCTGGGATTCCCAGATGACTTTATATTTTAACGTGAGTGGATGATCATTATTCTTCAAAAAGCAGAAAAAAAAATTAACAGTCACAACGCAGAGGAAGAAAACACTGATACATTTTGACACTTATGACTTGCAGATCAGAGACCTATGAAAAGAGTACTGTCCTGTCAAGATTTAAAAAAATTACCTAGATGAAAATCACCTACGGAACTCTAAGGAGGTTTATGCTTCTCTGTCCATCTCTGACATGCCACAGGTTGAACTTCTGCTTCTTCCCTCTGCAACTGAAAGTCAAAGAGTGAAAAGACTGACATTTGTTGCAGGGCTGTACTGACCATTAAACAAATAAATGAGGTGACAGGAGATGTATTTGTTAGGTCATCTTACAACTAAGATGAAACCCATGCATTTTTAGGGATGAAAGGAAAAGCATGTACCAAAGCACAGGATTATGGCTACATGATCAGAACTGTACAGGACAGAGTACCTCACGACAAAAGCCTGAAAGGATTTGGCTCAGAGCAGCAATGTGCAAATGCAGACTTTCCATGGGAATAAACTATTTTGGTCCAAAAAGAAGCTACTTGGAATTCAAAGTTGAGCAACACCTCTAAGGCAAAAGCACCATGTGGTCATAGTTTTTCCTTTGTTGAAGGAACAAAGGTTTTCTGTTCTTACTCCACTTACACATGCACAGTCACAGATTACGTAACCATTTCAAAGCCAATGGCGTAAGTGGACAAAGTATTCACACTTTCACGAAGTTTCCTTACTACTGCTGGAAATTGTTAGGCATTAATAGCAAAGGTTCTTTTCCTTGCTGGTCAGCCTTGTTGCTAATTGTCCTCATTATGGCACTACCATCACAGTGATCATCATTACAATGTGTCGCAGTAGAACAAAAAACACTCAAGAAGTTCAATCTTAATAACTAAATACAGTGATATATATACAGAAGAAATTCTATACTTTTGAGGCTGGTGAGGCACTGGAGAAGTTGCCTAGAGAAGCTGTGGATGCCCCATCCCTGGAAGTGTTCAAGGCCAGGCTGGATGCGGCTTTGAGCAACCTGGTCTAGTGAAAGGTGTCCCTGCCCATGGCAGGAGGTTAGAACAAGACAGTCTTTAAGGTCCTTCCCAACCCAAGCCATTCTATGATTCTGTGATTCTGTGAAATAAGCAGGGCTGTGTACTGCCCTGATTTCTGGACTGTGATCATCAATGCCATTTAGGTGTTAGCATGCTCCCAGCTCAGTTCTCAACCACCCTGACTCCCACTCTCCCACATCCTACCTGCACTCCATTTTGGGGCAGAACAGTATTGGCATGTTCTTACTAAGCCATTTGGGCTCAGTCATCATGTTCAAAGACAGAAAGAGTATTTAGCCACGCGAACATGAGCTAAGCTACACTACCTGGCCCAAGCTTTGTCTAGCTTTAGAGATGCTGCCTCTACGCAATATTCACAGTACTGTGCAGCAGAAGCGCAGCTTAAGGCCAAATTGCTGTACCAATTGCTACCTAGAAAGCCCTCTACATTTGTTGGTGTTGAACCCAATGACAGTCAGAGAGGGAAGCTGACCTTGGATGCATTTTAGGCTTTGCAGTATACTTACAGGTGTGCTTATCTACCAGGCAAAGGGCTCTGATCTCACTCTGAGCTCAGTGAGTCTCCTCAGCAAGAATGAAGCAATTAAAATCATTGACATGTGGCCAAGAGGGGCTATTTTTTTAAAAAGTTCTCTGAAATAGAATAGGTATATATTTAAGTGCCGTAAAACTAGAACATTTTTCCAACAATAGAAGCCATTTGACACTGCTCAGAAAATCTGTAAAAATTTCACTGTAAGAGTTCATATCATCAAAGTTTAGTCAGCAAATCACTTTTTTTTTTTTTCAGGAGGAACAGAAGGAAAACTAGATGTTGTGTTTTGGAATCATTGATGATCTTATGTGAAATTTTTCCACAATGTTTATTCTAACAAGGACAATTTCACCTCCAGCAGTCTATGCCCGAGTGCGATGGATGTGAATATACAGTGGTTTTAAAAAGAAAAATAAGGCAGTATCTCACTGTCTTGTTTTGATTCCTCTTCTGGAAATGTTCTCCATATGGATATTTTCATAATGTTACAACTGAATCAAGGACCTGGAAGACATTTTGAATTGGTTCAACATCATCAAGTAGATGAAATGCTGTGAAGTGGGCAAAGTGTGAAGTTGCATGAGATATTAAATTGAGGCCAAGAGAAAAATGAAGATGCTAAGATGGGTACTTGGGAAAGGAAATGGAAAAAAAGAACATCAAGACCAAAATTTCTCAGAGATCCCATTCCCTGCAGTATCAGTGACCTGTGCAGATCACAACTAGGTCAGAGCCCTTGCAAAACTAGAGGACAAAAGATGAGAAAAATCACAGACTTCTCATAGACTGTTGAGCTAAAGGCAAGTCCCAGGAAAGAAGAACATACCCCTACAAAGGCTAAAGGCCAAAATAGTAAAGCAGAGGGCCAGCTTCAGGTCACTCTGCCAAGAATCTAAAAGAGCAAATTCCAAGTCCCAGAAATATTAGACAGCAATCCCTAAACAGAGATACCAGTTCAGAGCATGCAAGGACATTGGGAATGTGCACACAGATGGAGAGGCCAAGACTGTGAAGCTCAGAATCAAATTTCCAGAATTCAGTGGTTAGGGTATCAGTGCTCAGGGAGAATAGGAAAGAGACATGGTCATGAATCAAAGCGCCTGGATTTAATTTCCGGCAGCTAGCAGGAAGAACTCAGGGCCTCAGTGCTACAGTTTCTGGACCCAAAAAAAAAAGGTTTTTTGAACTTTAATATGTCAGACAAGTCTGTACAAGATCAATTTGCAGGATGGAAATACAGATTATAGTCTCTACAACAGAGATAGTTAACCGGGATCTGTACAAAGGAGATTAGTAATATTCTCAAATTCTTTTATGAATTTATTTATGAAGCCAAGGCACTTGTTTTCTGCACATCGGTCCTTTAGACTACTAGCATAGCAAACATTTTATATCAGAGTCACTTATGCCTATTAAAGAAGGTATTCACTTAGGCTTCATTGAAGGGGAATGGTTTGATTTGATTTGGTTTAGTTTTTTTGCGGTCTTTGCAAGCTGCTTCCTTCCCAATACTAAAGTCCCAGCACCTTCCATGTGTGACAGAGCAGTGGATCTGGTAAGCCTGTGACAGGGAAAGACCCTGGCAAAAGGCTCTTGCTGAAGTGCTGAAAGCCTCAAATCCTGGAGCTCGTGAGAGAGCGTATCTGTGCTCAATGGTAGAACTGTGGCCCTGCCTCTCTACCAAGCCATGCATCAGGTACCACAACAGGCCCATTGCAGGTCACACTTGTCATACACATCCTTCATCATCAGCTTCCACAAAGCAGGAGAAAGGACAAGGTGTTTCTAGTGGATGGCTAAGGCAAAGGACAGTCGGGTGATAAAAATGAGATGCAATGCCATGGCAGGAGCAGGCAGAAGCCTTTGAGCAATTGCTAGATTTGACAGGTCTGCAATTTCCTTAATCTAAAAGAAAAAGAACATGTTATCCCTTTAGGAGGAAAAAAGCTTGGGGCCCTTAATCCTAGTGACAATCATCCTAATGACATCCTAAAAATAATCCTAATAACAACCCACAATAACTGGAGGGTCAAAGAAGGATTGCTGCCAGGTTTAGCTAAGGAAATTCACTTGTGGTTTTAATTAATGATATCCAACTGGCTTAAAAACTGTTCTTTGAGCTCTCTTGAGCATGTCTCACAACACGTTCACTGAGCCTCCCCATCCTAAACTGCAGGGAAGGAATTTATTATAGTCACTGAAGAGCTAAAAGTGCAAACACCAACATAATGAGTCTGCCTGAGCTGCCTAAACTTGATTGTACCCCTCATGTATTTGCAGCTATGAATATTGTGGGGGCTAGTTCTCAGTTTCTCAGACCACTTGCCAAGCAGGAGATAGTCTCAATGAAGCATACAGAGAGGAAACCAGGACAAGAGGCTTCCTTGATGGAAAACATCTGATCAGATTTCTCCAGTATCAAAAGCATTATACGAACAGATCTTTCCGTATTCATCTTGTCAATAATTTACAAATAAATTAGCATATGCTTAAAATCTCCTACATACAGATGGACTGGAAAACTTCCATGAAGCATTACAATCAAGAGGACAAGTGGATGTTAGAAGCAAGAGACCAAGGATCAAAAGCAGGAAGCTGCAGCCAGTACAGGCAGAAGGGTCTAGTAAGAGACTCCCACTAACACTGAGTGAAGCTTCAGCTCGCAGCAGAGAGCAGCACGAATGGAACTTGCTTTCTGATATTCAGCTAAGAAAGGAGACAGCTGACAGGACTGAAATGGGCTCTGTCACAGTTAAAGGACCAACTTTATTCTCCCACTGGTGCTATAAATATTCCCTTGATTTAACTGTTTTCCAGCAGTAAGTGCACAGACATGTCAGGAGAGAGATACTGCTTTTTTTTTAGCAGGATTTCAAAATTGCAGTCTCAGTGACTCGCTTTTAGGGGGGCACGTAAGTGCCAATCCAGGTTGGAAAATTATGTTTCTAAATGGCCTCCTTTGAAGCCCCACACTCGAAAGTAGCACATCTTGACAAGCTGAAGAGAATATGGTATTTACCATGTGTAAAAACTCACAGTTGCTAGAAATATATATACCAACATTTTTGCTTTACAGTGTATGGATAGAAAGTGAAAAATACTAGGCAGTGCTCAGTTAGCCTTCTGCACTGTGAAATGCACTGTGGTCTGTTCTGCTTTCTTGTGCATAGCAGGGTAACAGCTCCCCAGGCAGAGCACGGGGATGTTCAGTGCTGCCTGTGACATTCTCACCTACCTTGTACATTTGAGCATGCATTGTACAGAGCCTGCTACAAATATACAAGATTATGGTAAAGGTCGTGTAGATTTTTATAGTGACAAATTCAAAAATAAAACTGATGTAAGAACAGTGTGAAGAAAAAGAAGTCAAATGTGAAACTTTCTGGCCTACAACAAAATGGGTTCCAATATCCAAAGCACTGTGCATGAGCTGGAACTGTCTGAGGAAGTGCTGCGGGATTTTTCAACAACTTCACTATATCATCAAAACTTGCATCCCATAAAAAAAACACCTGTCTCAATGCAATCCAACATGTTTTCACGCACTGCACTGTTACAATCTGGAATCCTACTAATTAAGCCTTGCAGGTGAAAAAAATAATTCCCTGCAGAAATCATTCATATCCCCTAAACTTTCTAAACTTTCCTCTAACTAGTTTTCTTTGTGTAAATTGTGCAGCTGGCACCAAACATATATTACTGTGGTTTTCTTGGCACGAGGCTGCAATGGCAGAAGGCCATGTTGTTCAAGTGAAATAGATACTAAGTACCAGATGCACAGAAGGGCTAGGGCATATACATTTCACTTCTCTCTGTATTTACCACTCTACCCTGAAGCTTGGATACGTAAAACTGCTGGCTGTCTCCTTCCCCTCTTGGCATATAAATCCTGAATTCCCTCAAGGGACTCAAGCGTAAATGTGAGTGTTCCCTGAGTCTCTGGAATACTTCTGGCCAGGCACACAGATACTTAACATCATTTGGCAGTTGAGCACCAAGCCCTGCTGGGTTCCACCGGTTGTTGTTCCATCTGAGGGGTGATCCAGCTCGTGGACTATCAGCATGTCTAAAGCAGGAGTGTTATTCCTGCCTTTGGAAGCACAGCTGACAAACTACTGCTCCCCCTTTTGTACCACAACCTAGTGGTAAATTCAGGAAGTGAAAACATATATTTACAGCCATCTTCTGCTTATGGGATTCAACTGGCCCCTCAAAAACACTTGTCTTACCACAAGTGCTTGCCTGTTTTATGGGGCAGAAGTCCTTACAATCTCTCTGGCTGAAGCTGAATCAGCTTCACTTTGCCTGAAAAATTAAAAGCTCACTGGGTGAAGGAAAGTAACTTAACTCTGTCACCTAGTGGTCAGGATTCTCTCCAGGGAGTCTGCAGTCCCAGGTCCATGGGTGTAATTACAAATTTTGCAATGAAAAGTTACAATAAACAGTCAACATTGGTGAAGGGATGATGTCCCAGAACTTCACATGGGGGAACTGCTGAATGCAAAGCACAGTCCTTAAATCTTTCATTATTCAAAAAAAAAAAAAAAAAGGAATGAGGGAGTATAAAAGAAGTACCATCCCTTATCCTCAGCTAAGGGCAGTTTCAGAGAGAAAGATGGGTTAAACTCCATCCATCAGAGCAGAGCAAAGTGCCCCAGTGTCTCTGTGTGCTGGTTATTGCTTCTGAGCTGTTGTGCTGCTGTCTCATTCTTCAAACATAAAGGACCAACACAAACCTCGGCTTAAGAAAAATGCATCCTGCAAGCCGAAAGCTGGCTGAAACAGCAAATCTCACACCTACAATGTACGAATTTGTATTCTAGCACTTGTATCCAGGGACACTGGGAGCCTCTGATCTTGGTTAGTTTGCCATCCAGCAACCATTTTACGGGTGCAAAGCACACCTGGAGAGTCACTGTACTGTTTCTGTTTAGACAATCATCTCCTGCTTGTTTTCTTCCACACAGAGAAATCTCTGAGTCATCAGCATCATTACTGCCTCCTTTTTGCTTACGTAGCCTCATTAAAAGGATTAGACAGATCAGCAAGGGGCAGCAATTTAGCCAGTACATACTTTTCAAACAAAGCTACACCAATTTCTTCCACCTCCCCTGATATTTCTGCCACATGAAGAAACATTCTGGCCTGATTTTCCCTATGTAGGACTTCTGTTCTTGAAAAGGCAGTGCTTATTATTTGATGTCTCAAATACAAAATGTCCACGTATTTTAATTCTTCCCATCAGTCTAACACCTCTATCTATAGGAAGTTTAAGATGCTTATCATTCTATTGTCCAAGCAATTACCCCATACATGGCAGAGAACATTAAATGCTCCTTAAATCCCATTACAGCCAGAGGAAGATGAGTCACTGAATGGCAACTAAAATAACCAAGGCATTGAAGTTGTTCTCAGTGACCGTTGCTGAAAGACTACGGAAAAAGTCAGGACGAGTGACATCAAGAGTCTACTGGTAAAATCTGCCTCTTTTCAAAATAAGATAATAACAGTGGTTGAGATTAATGACTTAAAGATCACAAAGTACATGTATGTTCACACTTAAATACACTGCAAATATCTGAAATTCAAGGAAAGCCACTTTGAAAAGCTGTAGAGCAGAGAGCAATGTTAGGGGACACGAGCCAAGTCTTATACAGCTGAAGGATAGATTTGGCCCGGGAACATTAAAGGTGAGGCCTATTCTGCCTCAACAATAAGACTGATGTAACAATTATGGGCTACAACCCTTCCCTTCAGTAGGGAATTCAGTCTAATTCTCTTTCTTACTCTACTAGGGCAGCGTTTGGTGCTGACCAGGAAGGGGGAGTACCACCTATTGCCCTGAAAAGCACTGTTCCATTTCAGAAGAAAATTATTTTCTTGCCAGCTTGCTATATGAGCAGGCACCCTGCCTGTCCTGCCAATCTACCTATAAGCAGCTTGTAAGCCTGATGTGATACCACTGTTCTATAGTTGAGGACAGGAGCAGAGAATTCTTTATCTGTGGGTTCTGACTAAGCTGATACTTGCAACTTCCAAGTGAATGCTGAAGTCTTTATTCCTCTCATCTCAGTGGGATCTCTGCCAGTGAGGTACCCAGGCATAAGGATGCAGTTCTCAGGGTTTCTGCTGTTCTAAGCTGCATCTTAAAATTCTACAGCTATTGTTAAAGAAAAACTAATGAATAAGACTTGGCACAAAGTTACAGGGCAAGCTTTAGATCTTCTGTTTATTGCATTTCATTTAGCAAACTTCCTTGCATGGGATTAAAGATGTGTCATTCTATAGCAGCAGCAAATATTTTGATTTCTAATAAAAAAAATCGTGTTGATTATTCAGGCCAATGGATCCACAGCAACCATGACATTACTTGTGACAAGTGATGGGAACAGCGGATATTTTTTGCTAGACAGTAAATTGGAAGACAGCTGAAAAATGGAACCAGCACTGGAAGAGATTAATGAGGAACTAAATGATTTACAAGTACCATGTCCTCATTTGACTGGGAATTAGATAAATTAACCAAAAAAAAAAAAAAAATCAATGCTCTAATGAAGCTGAAGGGCAACTCCACAAATATATTACAAATGGACTTGGAGACAAAGTGGGGGAAAAGAGAGGAGGAAAAAAGCAAAGAAAGAAAGAAAGAAATGAGAGCGTACATGTAAAATGTGCTTAGCAACCCAATGGAAATGGTAACAATTCAAGCAGAAGCCCTTAATGTTGTTTCCTGGGGGTGACAGCAGGGAAGGAGAAGCTGGTATAAGATAATAGATACATCTGTTAATAAGAGGATACCTTGTATGTGGAGAAATCTTACAAGAGAACTGGGTCATGCTACCAAAAATGATAGAAGTTTAATTTGAAAGATAATAAATTGGCTGGACATAGTGTTGTAAATGCGAGGTAGAGGGAAATTTAGCCTGTATTGAGGAACACACTTTCGAGGATCTTCCAGGATACATTCCTCTGGCAACAAAAAACCACAAAAGCCATGTAACTTGTCCTACTTCAGCAAACTTCCATAGCCACAAGATGAAAAACATTGATTCTGCACCAAAAATAAGTTCTATATGAAAAAGAACACTTCTTGGGAACCTGAAAAACATTACTACATAGCAGGATTGTTACAAAGGAAACAGCACTGCTGTTTTTCAATAATTATCATCACCAGATGCATTTCTTGGGCGCTGAATTCAATCTTATTCTTGACAAACCAGAAAAGGGGCTACAGCTCAACAGAGAATGACCAGTTACTTACATATTAATGGCCATCCCTCCAGCCTGTTGCTTTAGTAACACAATTTTCACTGACCCTAGAGATGAGGGCTGTTCATACTTGGTTAGCTTAAGCATTTTAACAGGCCTTCTTATTGGTTTGTTTCCAGCATTCAGGTTCCTGGAAACTGGGAAATGATTCACAGAAGTTTTTTACAAGCCAGGTTACCCCTGCAATTCATTAAGGTGATTCAGCTATATCTTTTTAATAAAACATCTATAAGATTTTACATCAGTTTTACCTTTGGTGGGAGTTTGCAACTGCAACAGCCATGTTTGCATAATATAGCCTATACTGTTTAGCCTGCTTAAAGCTTCCTGCTCTAACACTTAATAGTGCACATTATAATTAATATGTACATTACTGAAAGCATATTCTTTTGAAGCTTTTCCCAGTTATGAATAAAATTAAAAGAAAATACAATTTTTCTGGTTCAGACACCAAACCAAGAAGTGGAAAAACATTTTAACACTAACCCATTTGATTTCAATTTGAATATTATCTTTAACATAGACCATATCCAAATATTTGCTTGACCAGAGAGGGATGGTGAGAATCACTCTGGATGGCTTCAGGCTTTTTTGTAAAGGCAGCTGTCTGGCCTACCTTACCTGCAATAGGTAAGCAATAGGTAAGCAATAAATGCTTCTGTATCACTGTGCATTAAAAATGTTATGTCAGGAAGAGTCAATACACAACACCCTAGAGAGGGACAACAAGTGCTGTTCCAAGATGTTAGAACCACCGCTGTAATTTGGGTTGAGCCTAGATTTAACACTTCCTCATCCAAAGTCCCAGCAAGAATCCCTGGATTTCAGGCTATTAATGGAGAATTAGATGATACCTTTCCTTTCTTTGTTGTTGTAAGTTCCCTTCTGAATCAACTCTCTGATTAATAGTTGGGCTTGATGATCTTGGAGGGTTTTTCCAACCTTAATGATTCTCTGATTCTGTGATTCTAATGCTGGAAATACTTATGTTTGGAAAATATTAGAACTGTTCCTGTCAACATTTCCATCTCTTCTTCTTAGGCTTTTTGTTTGGCTTTTTTTCATGGCAGCCAACAGAATTTGCTGAATTAACCTCAAATTCAAATATTGTTCTGACCAACCAAAGATGACCTATTTATTATTGAAGGAAGGTAGGAAGCAAGCAGGATGCAATTCTGCTCTGGGTAAATGTATTTTATAGGTTGCATATGTGTAAAAAAAGGTTAAGGACAGGGACCATGAGATGAGCTGTCCTTTTAGTGTGACATATATGGCAAATTTTAACAGCATACTTAGAACTACTGCAGAATGAAATTCATCTCTGTGTAGAAAATTGCACTTAAGCCTTCAAAACAAGGCTATAAGTGAGAGATAATGGTTGTATATACCTTTTCCTGGCTCATGAATGGAGCTGAATTTCCTCCCAAGAGTTTAGGATAAATATGAATAGTCTTCTGAAATACTGCAGAAATGCTACAGGTAAGCAAAAAAATATTTGCTTTCATGAAGGCTTTTAGTGAAACAGAGAGGTGTTGTGAATTCCTGTACTCTTGCAGAAGTGCCCTTAGTGTGCATGATACTTCCTGGTAAGTGTGCTCATGCTGTGCTCCTTCACTGCTGGGTAGGCACAGCCATAAAAGCCATGTGGATTTTTTAGTATTTACTCCTGAGGATTTTCCTTTCTATTCCATTTGACTGCTTAGGTGGAAGAAAACAGAAACACACTATCCAAAAAGTATCATGTGTTACTGGGGCTATTTCAAAAAAAGGGCAGTTAAAGAGAGATTCCTCATTTGGTTTAATTCAAAAAGTTATGCTAACTTTGCTGGACATATAAACATAATCAATGTTTTCAGTAGGCCATTCTTAAAAGATTCATAGATCTTCTAAAACTGAGATCCAGTTTTTGATCCAATCAGAATGCAAGCAAATTTTTTTTGAGGATTTGAATATGAAAATAATGTTGTCATGGAGCTGCCCAAAAGAATATTTTTCCAACATGATGCCAAGTACTCATTAAAATCCAGTTTTGCAAGGCAATGAGTAATCTGATGAGAGCCTAAGTTGTCTCTGTGCTTTGCATAAAGGTTCTCAGTCTGCGGCAGCAGGATCAAATTGAAGGAAAAACAATACAAAGATGATAATAAGAAGAAATGCATTACCCTTCTGTTCTGCCTTAAAGATATTTGCTATCAATGTTGATAATGTAGCAATGAAATTAAATCTATTCTACGATGTTGTATTCTCAAAACAAACACATTTCTCAAAACAAACACATATTTATTTATTCTCTTCATATAAACAGTCATGCCTATCTGGAAGAATCAGAGTTGTAAAAGGAGTAACTTCCAAAGCACAGGGAATTTGTTATGTTCTTCCCATGTCTCCCTGAAAGTACACAATAATCTAAACTGCTGGTCTCAGCAGGCAGGCAATGAAGGAGCACTAAAGCCACTGCTCCACTGGTAAGGAAATTACTGATCTCTGTGTGCAAGGACAGCAGTGCTTCCTCCCCTCCTTTTGAAGAAGTAACTCCACCTGCCAGGACACACCAGGCAGCGAGCAAATGCCTCTGACACAAACCACCACCAGGTGCGTACTCAGTGCATGTGAGGCATCCGTGGGACTGCTGGGCAGATGAAACACCAGCAAGAAAACATGAGTGTGCACGAAAAGGAGACAGGAGGAGGAACAAGGAGAAAGGACAAGATCATCTACCAGGTCAGAGGTGCAAGAGAAGACATGTTTGTAGCTTCACTTGAAGTAACTTTGTGATTCTTCCCACCAAAACCAGCAGGACCAAAATGTTTCCTGGTGTGTTTAAATATAAATTCAAATAAATTGGAAGCAGTGAGAGAAACCTCAACATGAAATCACTCTAATAGACTAGTGAGCTGTACAAGAAGGAAAATCAGGTTCTGAATGAGTGAAAAGCTCCAGTTGCCCTGCCATCAATATGCTAATTGAGCCATCCTTACTCTCCACTGGCCCTGAGACAAACGACAGACATGCTGGCAGATTCAGAGGAGTGCCAGCCACACATAAAATATACTCATGAGTCCTTATCCTGTGGAGGACTCAGGACTAATCTCTGCACTACTGGGTGACACTGCTGCAACTTCATAAACCATTGCACCACAGTACAACAATTCTTTAAAACAAAAACAGAGATCAAGAGGAGGAAACCCTGAGGACAAATTATTTGAAGTATTTCAGTATCCCACTGCATTCATACTGTTATGAAGATCACACAAAATATTTGATGGAGCAACCAAAACTTCCAAAGTGTAAATATGCATTTCACTATCAAATTTTAAAGCTTTAATTATAAAAATATCTGACCAACTCTAACTGACACCTTTACCTTTATGGTAATGAGAATAAAAACAAGGGAACTTGAGAGAATGAACTACTCTTTCATTTCTTTGGATAAAGGCAAAGGCATAAATCTTGTAATTAAGAGGGAGTTTGAAGTGCCAGTGTTTGAGCCAGACAAACTAGATCTGTCTTGCATGTAAGCAGGGGCTTATAACCTTGGTGTGATAGCTGGGACACACACTCATTAAACGTCTATCTTGAGCTATAATATGAGTATTCCTTCACACATCTGTGTCTTTCATTCTCCATTCACAGGCTTTTAAACGAGCTTTTTTTGGCTTGCCACCTGCCTTCTCATCCATTCAGGAAACCAGCTCGCTTCGTGGACTCAATGCCAACTTCACACCGAGGGCTGGCATATGGTCTATGGACTATTTGAAGCAGGAAGGGAGCTCAGATCATACAGAGTCCTTGTACTGTTTCTCCAAACACACACAACATCTATCCCTTGTAACTACACCTGAGGGAACATTAAGAAATGTTCCATGTAGGTGGAGCTCAGGAATGCAGTAGCAGCTGATGGCAGGTGTGTCCAGAGGTACTTCCTGCTGGAATCCTCTCTCTGACAGCGACCAGAACTGGATGTTTAAGGAAGGCAACAAGAACAGAGATAATATGTACAGAAACCATCCCAAAGTGGGTGGAAGCCATTAGCAATTTACAGCTTCCTGAACAATTGATGATGTATTTTTATTTTTTAGTCCATGTATTTATCCTGTCACTTTTGAAACCTGCACAAACTTGTCAGGTATGCAATGATACTTCCCCCAGGCAGACCTAATTTTACCTAACTTCTGCTATGTAGGTCTTGAATGTCTCATCTAGGCCTTTTTCTACAGTTTCTCTATCAGCTGGGAGAAGCAGGTTTTTCAGAGGGAAATTCCACTCATCATAAGATTAGTTATTGCAGACACTGGGGATTAGTTACCTCATGGAGGTGTTTCTTCCTCCATTAACTTAGAAGGGAGCCTAATGAAAGCCTAGCTTCTGACAGCTACAGCTAGGCGACACAGCTGCATTGCCAAAAGCATGCTTCTGGAATGCAGACACCTTTTCTCTAAATGGGTGATCCAAGAAACACAGAAAATAGAGTTAAAAGGGATCTTAAGAGGTTCCCTTTCATTATACAGAGATTCTCTCAACATCTCAACTGAGCAATGCCATTGCTCTTTAGGATAGAGCTGGTTGCTGGAATGACCTACTCACAGTACGTATTTTCCTAATAAAGTCCAGGGCTCTGACAAAGAAAACTGAAATTAGTACAATATTTGGCAACATACTTGACATTTCCAAGAGCATGCACTATATAACAATATATAACAATATAACAATAACAAAAACAACAATGAAATGTTTCAGAAAAGCTGAATCTAGTTATGTGATGAACTTCTAAACAGGAATCTGAACAGGATCTTTAAAGGGGGGAGATAATTAGGCAAATGTTCGAGAGACAGAGCCTCATAAGAATGTCAAATGTCACAATTATCCATTTACTTGATAAAACAAGCGCTCTGTTGATTAAATTTTATTGCTCTCACTGCTTCCTGCTTTAAAGATTAAAACATCAGAATCAATTCTAAGACACCATCTTTTTAGGAAGGGAAAGAGGATGCCTCTGTCAGCAGAGGTCTTCAGACAAGTTCTGAGCCACTCCTGAGCGTCTGTAATACCCGCTGCCAATCACAATCACAAGTGCCTGAGTTTTGTGGCCTGCGCTGGTGGGAGGGATCACAGTTTTGGTTTCATCAGACTTTCTTCTGGGAAATCTAATCCACCCACCACCACCAGCCATTCCATGTAGCACTCCTCACAGCCACAAAAGCTGGCCACTGCAGGAAGCCAGAAGAACATGTCACTTACACTCTGCTTTTCAGTAGAACCAGCTATCACCTGGCTTCAAGCAAACATGGGAAAGTCACAACCGTTTGTGCTCCGATCTGGTTCACCATGGCATTTCCATCCCAGTGTAACTTTGTCATGCATCAGCAGAAGCCTGGAGTGACACAGGAGTTATTTCATCCCTGGCTATTTAAAGTTTCACAGAGATGAGCTGTTACAGTAGGTCTGTTTACATGAGAAGAGGGACATTGTGATTTACAGCTCATGATGGATTTTGGAAAGGCCAGCTGCTTTCACTCTGTATTACACTATCGCTGGCTCTAGCATGAAACTGCCCCACCAGTTTTGGAAATCCCTCTGTTTCTAGATGAGGCTATTTTCACATCTTGCTAATCATGTGTAGCAACAACAGCTACTGCCTCTGCCACCAAATCCAGATGCATCAACTCAAGTCGTCTTCTTCTGCTTATTCAGTGTTGCCACCTTGCATGGTGTGGAGTGGTGCTGTCATACTACATGGTCTCTGAGCTTCTTGGCTCAAGCTTTCAGTGGACTAGAAGTAACTCTAAGCTTATCAAGGGTCTTCTTGCTCCATCTCTACAGTGGAAAGGAAAAATGGGGACTGTGCAGCAATAGTGGTTGAGAAGCAGCAAATCCAACAATAATACCTGTGGGGATTCCTGGAGAGATAAAGCAAGTATAAGGAAGGGGAGGGAGAAAGTAGGAGCTCCTTCAGTCGAGTCATCTTTTGATACATACAGATGTACAGGAGCAGAAGGACGCTCAGCCTGACATGTTGGTATTACAAAGTATCTGCCAAAGGACAGTGAGTACCTTCATCTCTGTTCTGCTACGTTTTGTCCTTAGCAGCACAATTATAAACTCCCAAAGACTTAGGCCAGTTTTCAGAAATAGAAACCCCAAGTTAGAGCTACATTTAGACACTGGCATCAAATGGTGAGTGGTGGCTTTTGCAGGCTCTGAAGCTTTCACAGTTAACCCGCCCGTGTCTCAACACAAACTTAGCTGCTCAGGCCTGTCCTTCTATTCCTAAAATCCTTGTGTGGTGAACCCACTTTCACCACACCCCAAAACCCAGCCCTGCCTGCTCATTAGCTTCTGATTCAGCAACCTACCAACTAGCCTTGTGTTCAGATGAGCTACACACAATTCCGTCAGAGCCTGCTATCACCTTTCACTGGGATTCCGACTGCTGAGCAGATTAACATTCAGGGGACACAAACAATAAACATTTTGCTTCATTACTTTTAAGGAATAAATAAAATGGATTCTAAACATCCTCCCAACCTCTTCCTTGTTCCTTATTTTTTTCGATATACTAAGCCACAGTGTCCCAACCACGGCATATTTCTCTTACATTCCACTTACTTCACTGTGAAATGACTCAATTCAGCAAGAGGGTTTGAAATACACACTGAAAGCAGTGTAAAACAGCACCCTTACCAAGTGTGGAAAAAGAAGTATAGTTCATAAACAGAGTAGAAAGCATATTTAAATCAACTTCTAATGAACTCCAGAGGCAGCAGAGCTTGAACCAGACAACATACCCCTGACATCAGCATTGGCTTTCAAAAAAATCACATTGTCTATGGGTCATATATTTCACTGCATCTCTGAAGAAATGCTAAATCAATAAAATAGCTAAAGGTTGCCGATGAATCAGGCAGTGTTCTATAAAAAGCCAACCATTATTGCTGCAGGGCAGCTTAAGAGCTGAAGAAATATTTGCAAGGAAAAGGCCATCCCTCCCACTGTAGCCCATTCATATTCAGTCATTTGACACATTCCAGCGGACATCAGTGAGCAGTACCAGAAGCGAGCTGGAATCAAGTTGGCCTGCTTGCTCTGCTACAGCAGCTTTTCTTGATGATGTGGGGTTTCTTACACATTGTCAGTTTGATTTCTTGAATGTTCCCCCTCCCTGAGCCTGGATTTTAGCACTATTATGGAAACTCAAGCTTGCGCTGGCAACACATTCACCAATTAATGTCTGTGTTACATCAGCATCCATATATCCAGACTGCACATTCCATACTCAGCCTTCAAAGGGCCACAAAATCATCCATACCTGATAATTGTGAAATCAGAGCTGGGAACTTTTAACAATTCACAGTGTATCAACGGTTTACCTGTTTATGTATATACCACCGGATGCCATCTTCTTGCTGTGGGAAGTATACAGAGGAGAATAAAATATTAGGTGAAAGCAACTTTGATATTCTACTGCAAATCCAGAAACTTAGTGTGCCAGTTTGGGCAAATTTGGAAATATATCCTCTGATAGAAGGCAGGTTACAACCATCCCTCCCCCCACCATGTTTGGGAAAAAATAAATTTTCCTCGGAGGAAAGTGAAAGAGATAAAAATGATTTATTTAACAAACACACCGGAAGAGGATAATAATGCTAAATAATAAAACCTCTCACTATGGAGAGAAAAACCTAGGAAAATTTCAGAGTTTTTCTGTAGGTAGCCTCTCCCTTCCTCCTCGGAGCTGGGATGGGGTGGGGCCCCCTCCTCCAGGGCCTCCACCTCAGTGGAAAAAGTCCCAATGTGTTCTGATGTTGAAACAGTCCAAAAAAAGAAGGAGGAAAAAAAACCGAAGTCCCAGGAAAACAAAGTTCAACTCTCTGTCTCTCACTCTCTGGAGAAAAAGTAGCCAAAAACTGGCTGAGAAAGCAAGCAGAGTGCTTCCCTCCGCTCTCACTCTGCTGCCACAGCTGAACACAGAGAACTGTCTCTGTGTCCTTGAAGCAAACTGTAAACTGCTTTGAAGAGTTCGCTCGGTTTTTTTCTCTCCCCCCTCTCAGACTCAGTTTAGAGGCACAGAAAGGCACAAAATTAATTTCTGGGCATAGAGCAGCGATAGGGGATACACATCATAAAGTCACCCCAAGACACTTATTGGTGTCATAGAATACTTTTGTTTCTTGTTTCCTTCATATGCTGACATCCATCTTATTGAGTGGAGTCCTTAGAAAATCAGACTATCATACTCATCTGATTCAGTTTTCACAGTAGTAAAAACAAATGTTGGTGTCTATTTCCTCAACTCCTGCAGCACACTTCAAGTGTTTTAGGCTATCAATTTTAAAAGAGGAAAAAGCAGTCTAAAAGCTAATTCAGTGTTGGTGGGGAGGCTAAGAACTACTGGATTATGTTAATTTCATGCAAAAGCTGGGACTAGAACTTTTATCTCCCAATGTAAACACTCTAAAAAGTGCTCTCTTTTCAGTCATGGGAACATACAATTTCTGCCGTAGTTTCAGGAAATAGTAATCTGATCCAGAAGTATATAGAATATATATTATGTCTTGGCAACGCGGTTCTCTGTTCTGCATTCCTGTTGCTAAAAATACAGATTTTTCATAACCATACTTTCAATATGCATTTAATATTTGCAAACAGGCTGTCTTTGACAAACAGGGCTTTTGGATAAGCTTCAATGAGCACTGTGTTCAGCTCCATTACCTACAGTATCACGGCCCTCTGAAGATATATCCTCCCACCAACATAGGCACAAAAAAGGGGTCTTATTCTCCTCACAGTCACTCTCCTGCAAGCTCCACAGTTGGAAAAAGCCAATCTCACCTACATTTCGTTACTCACCTCAAAGAATTTGGAAGTGTAGGGCAATGTCAGAGAGAATTTAGGCTTTTTACCTGTCTTACTTATAAATGTTGTTCAAGTTTTGCCCTACATCTATACTTTTCTTCCTCTACACACTTTCATGCTACATTCACTTCTCATAGGCACTTAGCAATGGCAAAGACAACATTTTTAAGCAGATGACTTTGTGGGTGACCAAATGCTCACCAGTTAAACATACATCAAAATTGTTTTCCTTATTTTTTAGGAAGGCAGCCCAGAAAGACTTATGGATTCCAAAATGTTTACCATCATGTGTATTTCAACATTGTGCTTGCTGGCAGATGGTGATTAAAAACTTATTTTCAGCTACCGGTTTTGTGGAACACTTACTTACAATACGTCAGTTTTTACTCTCTCCTCTGGTAGACCCACTTGACGCTCACAATGTATGGATTACAAATATTTTCCATTTCTTTATACCTTTCTGATGTTGGCCTCTGAGATACTGGGCGAGGAGAAGCAATGTCAGACAGTATATGGCTAATGAGTTTCGTTGTAAATTCATCAGGCATTTCCATTTAGCATTGCTGTGATTTTTATCCCCTTGAAATTATCCTTTTGATTCCAATTGCATTCTATCATTTTCCCGAGGAGAGCATTTATCTTGTAAAAATTTTAAACATGTTTCGGCAAAACAGTCATCCTTTTAGCCCTAATATTTTAAAAAATAAATAAATAAACCCTCTGCTGCACAGTAATTTTTGTCATTATGCTGTATCCCTTTTGTACAATGCTGATTTCTTTTTCATATTCAAACCAGACATAAGCAGCATAAGTGGGTGGGATGGTGAGCGAAATTCAGTCCATGTATTTTCAAGCACAGAAAGATTAAACCAAAAATTAATTAAGCCTAAGTAAGTAAAGGTCTACTGCAGGAATGACAAAGCAGAGCATCTCAAATATTGAGTGCATTTCTTACAAGATAGAGAGGATTCTTTTCTTTTTTTTTTTTCCACAAATTCTGATTCCCAGAATGCCATTAACAACACCAACTCAGTAAGTTTAACAAAGATAGGTGTTCTTGTCAAATCCTCATCAAATGTGACATTCATATCCTTCACCCATATGAGTCTTCAGTATTAACACAATAACTACTCCCACAAAATAACTTCAGATTCGTTTGAATTGTTCAACATTTATCAGGCTCTAAAATGAGCACAGAGCACACCTGGAGTGAGACTTCTACCCCTCCAAATTTCTGGGGAGTGCATCTTGTAGGTTTTGTTGTGGTAGAAGGAGAAATCTATGGGGAGCACCTTAAATACTGTATTTTAGATAAGCAATATCCATATGTACAAGCTCCTAACATCAGGGTGAATCTTGCCACTGATTTCCAAAGCTGTTAGGCAAACCCTAAAAAATGCGATGAACATATTCCCGTTTCTTCCTCATGAGTGCAAATAATACTGGGCACAGCATGACTCCTCCTGTTTGGGTGTTAAATGGAGGCTGGAAAAAACAGATGGCTTTTTGTTACTGGGATGCTGAGGGTACTACAGGGAAAAGACAGTTAAGGATCTAACTAAATCAACATTTCTGCAGTAAAAAAATGAGCCGGGGGTAAAATGTGTGCAACTTTTACAGTGTTATTTGTGTTTCTTCAGGCTTGGGATATGATATTGTACTGGTATCACCTCTCTGCCTGAAGTGTGTCAAATCTAAAGTGTACAGGTTCTGAAAGAAACAGACTGTTAAAAAAGATATATGAATGGTGAAATCTTTAAACAGATGATGACTATACCTACAAGACCTTTTCAGATGATCTATTACGGCATGTATCTCCATCTTTTTCTCCCCATACTATTCAAAATGTTAAAACTGTCTCTGATTATGATTTGTGTCTGAGCTAAAAATACAGAAGCTGATCAGCTACAGCTGCTCTTATCACACTTCTCAGTAGGTGTAAACTGAGATATTTCTATTGTACTTTTTAGGCTGAGGTTTGCTCTTTTCTCCTCCACAAGAATGCTGTTTTTGCAGCTGGTGACTTGGAAACCTGCTCTGGTATCAGGATCAAGGAAAACAGTTCACAATTGCCAGCCACCAAGGACAGTCAAACTTTGGACCCTACTCCAGGAATGAACAGCCCAAGCTCGCACACTGCGCTACTGGACAGGCCACTGAAGGGCTTGGCTACCACTGGACTCTCATATTAGGTCCTTCTGATGTGAGCATAAAGAATTAAGTGCTCCAGCATGTTCAGTCAAGCAAGGTCAGAAAGAAGAAAATTAATGTCACGTTACATTTGATCCAGTGTCAGCAAGGTTCATTTTCAATAGAGGTTGTGGCAGTAGGGCTCAGGTCATTGAACTCTTCCAGCCACTCTTCTTGTCTGATTCATTTTGCTTATTATTTGATAGCTTTCAGGTATGGTGGAATTTGCTGAAATCCTCTGTCCACTGTAGAATAATGCACTGTAATTTTGCCATTTCATTTTAAATCTCAGCTGAAAACAGCTGTTCCCCAAGTCTATAATTTGCTGTGACTGACTACTCCTTCTACTGTTATTTATCCAGGTAGCTATATTATTTAACTCTGTGAAGTACATTGGAATACAGTCTACCTGGAGAACACTAGTAGGTGGAGAATGAAGCAGGACTCTTAAATCAGATTTCACTAATGGCTTTGAAGAGCTTCTAAAAATTCTCACCTGGTGCTTCCCGTACAGTCATTCTTTACACATCTATTCCATAATATTACATGAAAGGAATTTCTGGCTTCAGTCCTTCTACTTTCTGACTCCAGCAGCTCCCAAAAATCTTTCAGCTCAAAGAACTGATGGCAGTTTGTCATCTTTGTCATGATGCATTTTTAAAAGGTATAGCTGCTGCAAGAAGTTACATGTACCTTTTCTGCATCAGTGCATTTTTCCAATTAAGTAAGATTCCCTGTTTCTGCAGGCTCGACTGGTCAGATAATGGACTGCAGTGAGATATGTCCTGAGCTGAATGCTGCAACTGGGACAAAATTAATGCTGGGAGAAAAATGACATGGAAAGTAAAATTAAGTGGAATGATTGAAGTGCAACTATATAAGTCACTTCTAAATTGTTAGAAAAATTAGAAAAATGTTAATCTTTTAGTATTTAATGGGCTAAGTTAATCCCTAGTTTTTATAGTCCATTAGAATCTAATAGAAAAGTGAAAAAAATCTTGTGAAGAATCTTTAAGCAAGCTGCAGAACTTAGATGAAAATTATATCCTTACTACACAGTACCAACGGATTTTTTTTTTCTTAGGGTATAAAAAAAAGGATACATTTTATAATGACATTCTCTTGTTGCAAGGCTGTCATATCTAGGGAATTCTAGCCAATCTACTCCTGCCTTGTGGAGATGGGATCTTTATTTGGACCCTGGCTGCTGCGTAACACACAACTAATTATGCCACTACTCTGCAATGTTTTCCTTTCTATCCTTCATATACTTGGTCAATTCAAATTGAAAATGAGCCCAAGATGGTCACTTACTGCATGTACTTATAGTAACAAGGCAAGTGGTGTGCTCATTGTAACTTGTTCTTTAGTCAATTTTCAGCAGGAGGAAAAAAAAGAGGAATGTGAAAAATTGTCTTTGGTTGCCTTTTACTTCAGCAGTGTGGGTTCATGATGAGTAAACAGACTGTGGAGTAGGTCTTGGGCAAAGAGACACTGTTCAGATGTGGAGTAACCAGCGGCCATAGTATCCCACAAGTGTGCTACAGAAAGGCAGGCTGCCCAAAAACCCTGGTCAGCTTTCAAGTTGGATTTCAAATTGCTGTACATGCCCATGATACCAGATCTTCTGATCAACCATTGGGATCAGTAGCTTCTCAGATATGTAGCTAGACGCAGATTTAAAGACCTTATAAGGAGCAAAGGGTCTTACTTAAAAATTCTTTGTGTGAAGGAAAAACTGCAAATGAATGAGTCATGGCTTTAGTTAACATCAAGTGCGCTCCAATGCCCAGCTTCATTCTGTCTGATTCATCGTGTAAATCGACATGTACCGCTGCAGAATGTATAACTCAGGGTTTACTAGCACAGTCACTCAGCTTGCAGAGTTCCTGTGCTGGTTCAGGACATGAAAGTACTCTAAGCCCATGACTGTCATGACACACCAAGATTCAGGGTTTATGGTTACACAGATCAGCACTGCATCCCCAAAAAGTTCTGTCCAAAAAGATGTGGTCATGATGGATAACTGATAAAAGTAGTCTTACTTTGAGAACGGAAGCCACTTTGTGAGAGTCATACAGCAGTGAGATGCTATAAATAGAAAGAGAACATAATCTACATAGAGAAAGGCTCTCATTTTAAAAAATCAGTATAGAATTAATCAATACATCTCTGATCCTGTTATTCCCTTTTAGTAAGGTTTTGGCATAGAGAGGCAAGGACTGACACTGTTATTAGACTATTTCCTCTTAGCAATAAACCAATTATTTTGGATTAATGATTAATGAACTTCAAAATATTAAAAGCCATAAGATTTCCATTTACTAATTCCTGCATCAAGACCAATGATTGTGAGCAATTGAAATTGAGCAAATCTCTCAAAAGAAAGCATTGAATTCTGATTTTCTGCATTAGAAATTTTCAAGAACCCACCACTAGTCTACATAAATGATTTCCAGTAATTATCTTCTTTGTTAGAAAGGTGTACCTTATTTCTCTGAATCCCAGTGTCCACCATCATTAATAAGTACTATAAAATTATCTTTTTTTGGATCCTTCCAGGAGCAAAAATAAAGGTAGAGAAGGAAAAGCAACTGATACCAGGAACTGGACAAAATACATCCCCTCACAGCTTATAACTTGTATTTATACTCAATGTCTGAACTAGAGATTAAAAGTTTCCATCTTACTAGAGATGTGAAATCAGTTGCTACAATCTTTTTGTTTCAGGAAGGAAGATATTTTTCTGCTCTAAGGAGCAAAACATAATGACTCAAAAACTCAGGTTTGTTTTTAACCAACAATTACTCACTAGAGTGAAACAAAGCTGAACACAACACATGAGTACCAAGGAAGGGCTAACAAGTAAAAATGTACAGATCCTCCACAAGGAGAAGGCCTGATTCAGTGATGGGGACAGACCTGAAAGGATTTTGAGGATGCTACTTTTGAGGACTGTTCTTATGAGCCAAAACACAACACTAAGAAACAAAGTACATGTGTATATTATATCACATTGCAATAGTTTGCAGAGCTATTCAGCCAAATTATCTGCCAATTTTAATTCCCAGCATAGACTGCAGCAAAGATATACAGGCTTCCGCCAGTAGATGCCATAGCCCATCTTCTAGAACCAAACAGAAATGAAAATGTTTCCAGGTACTGCATTAACATTGAAAATTACCATCCTGCCTTTTACCAAACTTAAAATTCTTGAGCATTATTTTTCTGGTTTTAAAATCTGAAAAACCAATATCTTTCCTTAGAAGTAAAAGACATACATGGAGAAAGATCAAGTCTGAGAAAGAAAATGCTCAATGGTGAGCCAAAAACTTGCCAGTTCATCCTGGACTGATGCTGTAGTGATAGGGAGTATTGAATGTGTTGGAAAACTGCAAGGTTCACTTCCCCTTTGCTGAACTTCTTCTCACTCAATGGCCAGCTAAAAGGGATACTGTCATTTCTTCATTAGCACTGCTGACAATCAGCCTGTGCTTTGGCTCAGGGGACAGAGATGCACAGTGTTCTGCTAAGGAACAAAAGCCATTTGGATCAGGTTTGCAAATCAGGAAAATTATAAAAATCACTGATTTTATCACAGGCAGACATAGTATTAATAGATTAATGTTTATTCACCCAGTTTCCTCACAGACTTCTCAAGCATTCACATGATAGGAAGTCAGCAAGTAGTCACAATGAAATTTACTTGTAAACCAAGTATTACTCCTCCTCAGCTCCTTCCCACTTTTCAGCATTTTTTAATCTGCTCAAATACTCAGAAGTCAGAGCAATGTGTTTTTAAAACAAGATCAATTCTTTTATTTCACATTAGAAAAAGACGAGTTGTCAAGCACAATCAAAGTAGTCTTCATTTTCCAGGAACAATAAAGCCAGGCTACCTAGGTTTGCATTGTTTTGCTTGTGTGAGATCCAGAGGGGCTGCCTTCTAACTTTGGCATGGAAATTCCAATGCACCCTGAATTTTATTAACAGATGAGACAGCAAGACATTGTTTGTGGCTAAATTCTGCTAAGATATCTGCTGCTAGGCAACCTGCCTTAAGCACAGTGTGAATAAGGTCAGTCAAGTTTCTAGTTCAGCAGGATGTATTTTCTGTGAGCAAAATTTGGTGGCAGACTTGATCTCACTCTTGAATCCCAGTTATCCCTTACTCTGCATCTTTCCCTCTTTTGTATTTGGTCAGCTCTTTATCAGCTTTGAAATACTGCAGGGATGAGGCACCTCCTCACACAGACTGATCCTGTGACTAACACAGGCATCGTGGGAGAGGCTGGTTATTGCAATGCACTCTAGCCTGGAAACCTGCTGAATGTTCTGCTGCGCTGATAACACACCTTGCAGACCCTTGGCAGATGCTGGGACAGGGACTTAGTAAAATATGCTAAGTGCAAACAGAATGGCTGCAACTGCTATGAGATTACACCTCTCACACCAGGTCACGTCTGAGAACAGGCTGAAGCCACTCCAGTCCAACAAAAAGCCTCTCTGCTTTTTCTCCAGCTCACCAAAACCAGAATCTGCAAGAGTCCATAACTCAATGCAAGGAATACATGAAGTGCCACTGCCACAGCAGAGACATGGTGGAAACAGAGAAATTAAGGCTTTAGTGCTAGTGGCTCAAGGGCCAAGGGACAAATGACTTCATGTTATGGGCCCAGATTCACCACAGCTAACTTCAGGTTCTCCACTGAGGCATCCAATCTCTAGGCTTCCTCTGTGCCTGCCCTTCAGTGAGCAGCTCAGATAGTCTCTGGAAGTAAGTTGGTTGTTGTAGCCCACATGCTTCAGCTGAGTGTCTCTGATGAAGTGGTGTGAACAAGGAGCATGGATCCCTTTCTTGATAACTAATCAATTGACTGATAGCACTGCAGGGGTTGCACTATAGCTCACTACAGCCTGATTCAGTGGGGACATGATGTCCCCTAACTACAGCTAGTAAGAGTTGTAGGATTTTCTGAATTGCTAGAATAGCTAAGGACCATGTCCTGCACTGTATTACAAAATAAAACCAAACAAAAGTTTCCAGTTTATATGTCAAATTTTCCAAAACACAACTGTCCTGAAGATATGGATGGTTAAGAAAAATTGATTACCTGCCAAAATCACCCAAACTCTTCTTTTTTTTGACACTGGATCTAGGTATATATTGAGTAATGAATACACAGCATATGAACATATATATGATTGAATACTAATCCTTGCTACTGTGTGGCAAAATTGATCAAGGAGGTTTTTGATCTAACTTTAAAACTGTGCAAGCAGTGAACTGTGTCTATGCATTTTAAATAGCCTGATGCATAATAGAGTGATTTTTTTTTTTTCATAATTTCTTACATGAAATACAGGTGAGTTGAGCACATTTATAATACACATAGGGTGGGGGCTTTTGCCTCATGGAAGAGTTGCATGTCATATTATGCTATGAATAATATGTCTGAAGTTTTATTCAGATTTTTTGCCCCTTTAAACAGAATTGTCATGTTCATGTTTAAAATAATTTTGGCTATTAAATCTTCAAATAAAAGCAGAACATTAGCCATCCTCACTATAAAGCTGCAACTGGTAGACTTTCACATGAGAAGTGCTTCCTGAAAGACAATAGACCAAATGCAGATGGCAATGAAAGTATTTTGCAAAACAAGAAGTAACATGTATGAAAGTCCCCCTGTTTTGATGGCCAAAACAGTCACCGTCACAGTGTGGGTACCTGAAATCCTTATGAAGTCAAGCAAAACACTTCGAGCCAGTGACTGTGTGCTGTCTAAATTACACCGTTCCAGAGCAGAGGGGGTTTTTTTACTACCAGATGGTTGTTGCTCCAGTTGTGGTAGCCTAGATATGTGCTGACATCTAGTGGTTCTTTAGAGAATAAATAGAGTCCAAGAGCTTATTAATTAGCAATAAAGAATAATAATCTCAGACTCAAAAACGTATTTTCTTCCTTTTCTTCCTTTCCCCCCACAGTGCATGTAACAGTGTTCTAGATAACTGAATTTTAGTGATTATTGCGCTTTTAGATATTTGTTCAAGCTTATATTTTCTAAAGCACTGTACCCATTGACACCATGCTGAGTCCTTTGGGGAAATCCACCTGGAGGCATTTCTTGACTGACAATCACCGCATATTTAAGCAGAGACTGTAAAATTGAAAAATAAATAGATGGCAGTGCAGTTCTGCATGTCTGGAGCCACGGTAGGATCTGTATTACACCTGATTTGATCAGAGACCCTTTAAGCTATTTCTACTAAGTTCAGATCAAAATTTGTCCTTAAGCAGTTATTTACCTATTAATGCTAGTAAATGGCTACAAACAGCCTTTAAATGATAATTTAGTTTACTACTATCATGAAAATACCCCACTATATTGTAGACACCAATGAATATTTATGAGATAACAGTCAAAACTCTACTTAGAAACTCACTTTCCATAGTATTTACTCCGCCTTCATTTAGCACATATTTCTGTTCATTTGCAAAGCCATGCATGCAGTGCACTCCTTACTCAGGATAACTAAACTGGGAAGAAACTATTAGAACATTAACCACTGATTTCAAAGTAAGATGAAAGTGGAAATGCAACCAGAAAATCAACTGCCTTTAAGAAGAACTGATTCAGGAGACCAAAAACTCTTGTTTAGGTTTCAGTTGATGGAGTCCCCACCAATGAGTAAAGCTTTTACTACTTGAGAAATAAGACAGCTGGAGGTTTTATAGCGATGTATGTGGTCAGACAACCCCAGTCGTATTCAAACCCTAAAAACAGGGTCTATACCACCTCCAAGGGGTCCCTGAGGCTGTCATTTATCCAGCTTTGATTTCCAGGACATAGTCTTTTAGGCTAAAGGAATAGGCTGTTGCAGAAGACCCCAGGTCACAGAAAGGGAGAGCAATGATATGCTGAACTAGCACTGAAGAGATTTATTCTGAAGGAAGGTAATGGAAAACACTCTCATATCTGGCATATATGTGCTGTCACTGTTTCACACAATCACCAGGGTACCTTTAGTGTTTCCCTGATATGTATCCACCAGTGTCCCTAATAACCCAACGTGCTCAGTTCCTCATGAACAGATCATTACTCACCACTTTCATCACATTCATTTTGGGGGTATTACAATTCAAGTGGCTGCTCAGCTGGTACCCCATAAAGAGTCTTGCCACATAATGTTATTTTTCATTTTTTGCCTCAGTGCAAGACCTGCTCATGATTTATTGGCTGTAGCAAAGCACAAAGCCATAATTTTCTTTTATTGAACTCACTCTGGGTAGCCATCACTCTGCAGAAATGCAGATGGTCATCTTATTCTTAGCAATGGGATGAATGCCACAACTCTGCTGACAAAGACAGCAAAGCAGCCATTTATAATAGTAAGAGAAGCATTCAATTTAATATCTGTGTTAACTGCACATAGTTAGGCTTTTTGGGCACAGTTGTTATAGGATCCTGCTCTGCTAATACTTCAGGACTTTACGGCATTTAGGCAAATTTGCATAGCATGTGTACTGGCATCCAGGTGCGATTTCTGTGCTTATGGCAAATGAAACTGAACTACACCCTACTATATATATAGTTGGCCTCCAATTGAACTCTAATCATAATCAGGCTGTATGATGTGTGTTTGAGATACTGCAGTTCAGTAATTTGTCCATCTCCTCCCTTACTTCAATTTTCAGGGGCATCCACACACTGCAGATGAAATTCTCGTTCTGGATCAGAACCTATGAGCTTGAGTGAATTAATGTATTTAACTATTTCATTGTCAATGGAATTAAGGAGATGACTTGCTGCTTCCCTTCTCTGTCAGAAAATACGGATTTAGGGAATTTCTGGTGCCAGCATGATACACAAAACACACTTTCTCTGTTCTGGGGTGAGAAGAGTGGCAGTGAATAATTCACAGCAACTAGTGGAGAGCCCAGAGACTTGCCCTATGATGACCAGTGAGTTTGTGGAGAACAAAAATATGGTGCTGAATATTAAACAGAAAGGGTCAGGTGTTTTTTAATAAGCACCCTGCTGGATCCTGCCAAAGGGGCCCCATACAGACCTTAACAGCTGAACCTGGAATGTGCTTCACTTCATCACAGAACTGGCTATTGCTACAGCAACGGCTCTTGACGAATAATTCAAAGAAACAAAACAGAGACGCAGTCAAATCCGGGAATTAGAGTATTTAATAGCTTAGAATAAATAAGGGGAGATTTACCTAGCATTTTCAGTGAATGGATTCAGAGCAAAAATTCATCCAACATCTGCTAATGCCACATTTTAGTATTGCCTCTTCAATCAGAGTAAATTATATAGCTTAAGTGTTCATATCACCAATTAATCTCTTCTGAATCAGATCAGCATATTAGTTGCCTGAAATAGGCTTAATATAGTCATAATTGTACAAAACATGAATACCATTTTTCATAATAATTAGGTAGTCACTTTGCCCTTTTTCTCAATTTGTCTAAATGGTCATATTTACATTAGAAGTTAGCAGTTAATTTTATCCATACAACCCTTCTCAATTACCCCATTGGTCTGTCAATAGAACCTTCATCTTAAGGCACCAAACCTGTGCAAAGTACAAGTATTCAACGTGCAGTGTATCAATTTCCTCAGAGGCTCATTTGAGAGGATTGGAACTCTGCTCCAGCAAGCACATGGCAAGGAAGCAAACAAGATATTTCCCACTTTGGAAAAGGTTCAGTGAGAGGAAACAGGCACACTGACCATCAGATCCTTTCCACTCAAGCTGAGAGCAGGCCAGGAGCTTGCCGTGAGAGGGCCACGAAGCTCTGCAGAGCAACTGCCTTGTGCCAAAACTACCCAAGCATTACAGTGCTCTTCCGTAGCACGGTCTGAGTGCCTCGTTTGCTACAAAGACCCCAAAAGTAACAAGGAGATAATTAACCTCTGCTTGTTGGAAGTTGATAGAGAGTTGATAGCAGCACCACGAACTGTCCTCATGTTCCATTTGCTGATGTGCTGTAAACCTTTGACTTGCTGCCAAAATTTAAGGTTGTCTTATGAGATAATCCCAGCTAAGAAGTTCTGTTTCTATGCATCTTCCTGGCCTTCTGCTGGAGACAGGAGCATGATGTAGTTAGCTAAGAAAAGAAACACAAAAGCTCAAGGGCTGTGAATAATATCTTGAATAAGTTCTTCCATTTGCAAAACAGAGATAATACTATTTACCCTCATATTAAATTTATAAAACACTTCTCCCCTGCTGGAGTCTCTAAATCCCTTATTAGACCACCAAGAATTCTCTTATACATTTCCTGCTGGTTTTAATCGCCTACTCCCAGTTTCAAGGATATTTTCCTAAAAAAAAACCAAAACAAAACCAAACAAACAGAAATTGTGCATTTCAGAAACAAACACTTACAGCAGCACTCAGGAAGAGCATGAGACTTGGTTTGCAATAATAACTTAAAAGATACTGTAAATGCTTTATTAATCCATGCTGTTGACAGCTTTGAATGCCAAATTATCTGTGTTGCACTGAGCCATGAAAGTGTCCCATGAGGTACTAAAGTCCACCTTGAGACAGCATTGAAGCCAAAGCTTTGATCCTCAAGGCTGACTTGAGTAAATCATTATTTTTAAACTCTTTAATCCCTCATGCATCCGTAGCACATAATTTTAGTAATGCATTTGACTTAAATTTCTTATTACTTCAGAATTCAGTCCAACTTCTACTGCAAATAAAGTCAGAGCTCCCAGGGGCTCCAGAGGACAGAATAATTCCTGTTCTACTGCAATTCTCCATTTAACTGATGAGATGACAGAAACAGTATGTTATCAGGAACCATAATTTTACTTTCTTTAGGTGCTTTTTTCTCTTGTATTGTATTTCAATGCAGCATTTTCTGGAGAGGAGGAGCACAAGAATTGGAAGTCTAGAGGTCTTCAATTCCAGTCTTGGTCCCACATCAGTTCATGAGATGACTGCTAGAAAATGACCACAGGTATCACACTTAGTAGCAGACAGCAATTTACATCAGCTCAGATATGCCAAGCTAAGGATTGGGACTTTACCCACGCTGCTAAATAAAGATCAAGCTGTGTGGCATTGCCTCACCACTCTGCATAATGTTCAGCCGAGGGTTTCCCTTTGGTCCCCTGTGGTTGCCTCATGGTCTGATTGCATAAATGCTATTTCACTGTGTATTATTCTCAGTTCAGAGCATTTTAAATAATGCTATGGCAGTGTCACAACTCATCAAAACAACATTTTATCAGCACAAAATGCAGGCTATAGGTTGCATTATCTGTGGTTTAACAGAAGCCTTGAAAGTGCAAAGCATCTCAGGATATCATTAGAGAGAGGGGAAAACAAAACTGGTCCTGACAACACAAAACAGTGCCAGACTGCAAAACAAGCATTAGCAGCCCCAGGAGTTCATTCCCTGTCCATAGTCTCTTCTGCAGTAGAGACACAGCCATGGATCCCTACATGCTCCAGCTGCCCCAGAGTCTGTAGGCTCTACCCACCACAGACTGTGCAGGGCTGCCTCAGGCTGCCCCTCCCTGTAGACATAAATTTTGTGTAGCCAAATGCAAACTCAGTTTCTGCCTGTAATGCAATGATAATAATATTTACCCAAATACTTTCTGTAAAGTTCACCTTATCAATGCCAATATACCATTCATTGTATTGAAAAACTATATCTTCATTGTGAACACATATCTTCAATAAAGAGAGTAAACAGAGAGATGTTTTATATGGCTGAGATTGCAAACTGTACCCGTGATTTAGGGAGTCAGTTGCCAAGTGCTGTAAAGCACACCCACTTTCTGAAACTGCCCTATCTATTAACTGTCAGCTCAAAATCAAAGGCCAAAACGAGCTCCTGCTGGCAAAATTAATTAGTGCCCGAATATTGCCGCAGCATTCTGCTCTCTCTGCAATTCCTGGAAGGACAGGTTGGAGGGGGAACATGGGGCTCTCAGCTGCAGGATACCCCCTCAACAGAAGCTGCCTCTGGAAAGTATCACCAGCAAAGCTGAGAGAAGCTATTTGTGCCTGATCAGAAATCCTGCACACTTACTGCTTGGCTGATCTATGTGTCTGTTAATTTTCATGGTGGTGCCGTAACTCAGACATCATTCCAGTTGAAGGAAGCTCATTTTGCACGATACACAGTGTCCTGAAATAAAGCCTGTCACTGCTGTCTCAAGCTTACATTGCTACCAGGAGTCAGTGAATCTCAGTGAACTTGACAATGTCTTTGGAAAACAAATTTCTTACTGCTCAGAAAAACATCATGTGCTTAGTGTGAAAGGGATGGATAATACAATCCCTTGCTTTGCCTGCTCTGCTCTTTTCAACTCGCTAAGTCTTCAAAAATCTCCTTGCTGGAAAAAATAAGCTGAAATGTGGATGATCTGGTTCTGTTTACCAGAGGTATATACTGCATATATGTGTCAGTGAACCTGTTTTCTTGGTAGCATTTTAAAAAAATCACAATCAGCTAAATGTTTCAGATTTTTGCTCTTGCTTTCGGGGGACCTAGATGAAAAAGACAGATTTAGCAGGGGAAAAAAAAAATAAATAAAAGTAGTCAAATTGTTTACCAGCTTAAAGCATCGTGATTCTTCAGTGAACACTGTTTCTATTTAGTACTGCACATGTGGCAAGGGCAACAAATCCACTTAGACCAAGCAAGGGAAAGTATGCTTTCACCTACCATCTTGAAAAAAATATGAATGCTTGCCCTCTGGGTTATGTCTGGCAGACATCATCCCCTTAAAACAAACTTGTTTATATAAGCTGCAGAAAATTACAGGTCTTCTATTGCCACCACCAGGGAAAAAAATGGCCCACAATAGAGGGAAATAGCAGATACCCTACCATGCACTAAGTTCTCAGTGAGCAGTTTGGTGTGCTTTCCATTAGGTGCTTGAGATGCTGTGCATCTCCCTGTTTACTTGAGAAGGACCTAGTTTCTACCATAAGAGACACTTCTGTATAATAAAATGCTTCTCATGGACTGCCTCTCAGCTGGTCCTTCTGTCACTAACTTCTCCTGCAGAAAATGCAGAAATCAGTGCTAACAACAATTCTGACATCATCGTCATTTCAGTACGTTGCAGGCCTCCCTGCTTAGACGTGTAACTTAGCAGCACCTTTCAGTCTAGCTTTGCAGCAGCAGATTAACAATACGACCTCTGAATCACATTTGGTTGGCTTACAGACTGAGGGCTAAGAGGGAGACAAAAATCAGAGCTCTCCAGAAGTTTGACATGCTGATTTCCCATATTGGTGGTACGGAAAAGATAGAAATATGAAGGAAAAGAAAATGTAGTGAGACTGTCCTTTCACAGCTAAAATGAGCCATTAAATAATTGCTAATGAAGTTCCCTTCCTATGAATACAGAATTAGCAACTGTAATTCTTAAGAGAGTATCAATTAAGATCAGCTTAATGGTAGCAATATATAAGCTTATATGACAAAAAAATTATCTTCAACAGTTCATTAATATTAAAAAGTGTCATTAATATTACTTTAGAAAATGTTCTTGACATGTTTGTAGGTATACATTTTTATGTTCTCTGTGCAGTTGTAAGTCCTTAGCACTATAGAATTTGAGCACCTAACGACTTCCAAAGGAAGTTCATTGGTTTATTTACTTTCCTTCAAGGATGAGAGACTATAAAGATCATGAAAAACAGTCAAAATGCTCTACATTTTGTCTACAGCTTTGCATATTCACTGTAAACACAGCCCTAGGCTTCCTAGTGTAATAATGTCAATCAAAACCTTTGTTATTTCACAAGAAGAAAATAAGAAATCCACAACCAACAAGTGTTGAAGCCAACTGAGAGAAATAAATGCAGCTCTAGATTCTATTTCCACTGATAAACTCTCCCACAAACACAGCAAGGAGCAAGCTGAACATGACTCAGAAAGGATCATGCTATTTGTACAAAGAGGGAGTTACCAGTTAAGACGCAGCAGAAGCTTCACGCTCTGCATTCTATGCAACAAGGGATGCTGCAACCTGCCATTTGAAATAATGCCTTGGAACTGCAGGCAGCTAGCTATGGGATTTGGGGACAACAGAGAGGTTACATAAGCCAGTTTATTAGCAAAGGCAAAGAAAGCGTCTGTGCAATTATCATAATAGTCAGACAAACTATGGATTCACAGCTACATGAGGCCCAATTGCAGCCACAAGCTGAATGGAGAGAACTGAAGGCTGGTGAGACATTTCTTCTGCTGTTGTGACACTATCCAAGAGGCCTGAAGGAACAGGACTGAATATCAACCAGAACAGGTAGATTCCACCTCAGGAAGACTAAACTGGAAAGAAGTGACAAAATTTCATGTGTGAACATGGGCAGCAGGGAAAGAGATCCTATAAAACTTCTCTTATTTTCCTTATCATCTCCGTCATCCCTACTTCCCTCACAGTTTTACTTATTTGAAATACCCTCTCCTTCCAGTCATTGTCCTTTACCATTCTCTTAAAAAATACTTCAGTCTTTTAAAGTCCACAGAATCCAACTGGAGCTAAGATATTAAATACATGCATCTCGAAGATGAAAGGACAAGTGAAAAGCCAGAGACAGAATAAGTTAAATAGTGGGGAAAATGCTGGCCATGAAATCGAAAGGTGGGTGAGCTTATCCCACTCCTAAAAATTCATATGCTTTCCCAACATCCTCTTTAATTCAGATTGCCTCTTATATCTGCTCTATCCATATAGTAAACTAAGGGATCACTCCAAAATATGTTGTCATCACTCCCATGAACCCTCTCAAATCTACAGTAGCTTCTGCAGTCTTTGTAGGATGATGCTTAGAAAACAAATGTGTTACATCATGTTGCTTGGGAGATCTGAAAGACAGGGTGAATAGGGACATTCTTCACATTACTACTTGGTCAGCTGAAGCTAAGAAATGTACATGCAGAAGTGCAAAAAAAATTTTTTGAAACACTGACTTGTGAATTTTAAATCATTACAGAAAGGGATGTGGAACTGTAGATTTTCTCCACTGACTTGGATACATAGATACATAAATCATACTGCTCTTTCAGAACCACCCCATAAATAAAATCAGACTCAGACTCACATGTGCATCAACGTGACTTATTCAGAGTCAATAAGTAATTTAGTAAGAGCACATTCTGAGGTGTGTGAACTCTACAGTAGGCAGTATACAGAAAAAGGGTAATATCCTTTTAAGCAGTCCATGAGGTCTTTAACAACCTCCACTCTTGTTCTGTGTCCAGAAGGCTCATGAGAGCAGCTGCATACAAAAGGAACTAGCCTTCACCTGCTCTGTATGATTAATAAATGCATTTATTGATTATTACTATAATTATCCATATAGGCAAAAAACTGTTCTGTTTGCACAGGACAACTGTGCACGTCCTTATCAGGATTAGATATAAAGAGACAGTTATATCATGGTAATTTAGCAGAACATAGCTAGTATGATTATTAATACATGCTAAACTTATTCAGTGTAATTATATTATAAGCTTAAATTATTTATATAATTGTATGATAAGCATATATTATATTGCAAGCATGCATATAAATAGAATGTCACCCAGTTCCAGACATCAGTGTTTGCTTTGAGCTGCTCCTGTTTGCTTGGAAATGTTGCTCTTGAGGCTGCTCTAAACTACAGTCTCAAGTTTTTGTCTCTTGCCCTTTGGACTCTTCACAGAGCCTTGAATCTCAAGCAGACAACAGGATTGCATAATCTGGGAAGGCAGATCCTAAGGCATCAAGAAGAGTTACCATTTACAGCTAAAAGGCACCTGAAGATAAACTGGGCTTTCTGCTTAATTATAGTGCAGTATGGAATAATTCTGCACACCATGCAAGTACAGACAAGTGTAGTGGAATGTGTTGCCATCTTTTAACTACAAAAAATGTTATAATGGAGGATGATCAAGTCTCTAGTTCACTGTTAGATGGATGGAAACAAAGTAATGCATCTTTTGGCACACAGGAGAAACATATATTCTGCAGCTTGCACTAGAAATGCATTTGATACAACATGAGTAAATGGGAGATTTGTGGTCAGGCTGCATTTAGGTGAGTAGATAGAGAAGCAAAGCCAAGTTGGGTTTTTAGTGGTGTCTGTGGCATCTAGGGATCCCATTCTATGAACTGTGTATTTGAACTTGAAACTTCCAAAGCAGTATTAGCACACTTCTCATCTCAAAGCAAGGGATGACCTGTAATGGATAACATTCAGGAGACATTTATACACTCACTTGCAATATGCACAGGTTAAACTGATATAAATATAATACAGTTTTTCAGATTCTAATACATAGATATCTCAAAATTGAGTGCTGTAGAAAAGAGACATATGGGTAAGAGCGTAATTTCTTTCAAATGACATAAATTCCTTTATTGGAATGAAAACATGGCATGCTGTCTGTGCTTGACACTAAATTCATTCTATTTTTTATATACACAAATATTTCATAACTTTGTTAATTTAAAAGGTTTCTATCTTTTCACGTTTCCCAGTTATTAAAGTAAATCTATTACTTATGAAAGGTTATACATTGCCAATATTGTTCACATGGGACCAAGGACTGTGTTCTTTATTTTATTAAGCATCAACATTTTGTAGGCCTGAGTGGCCTGGAAATGACTGGGGCTAGATCTGAGTTAGAGAACCTCTTCACAAGCTGGGATGTCTCTGTGGTGCATCCTGGCAGTAAGTCTGAGTCTGAAATAGAGATGGAGGTTACACATATTTTGTCCTCTCTTTTCCTATGAAGGTAATTGGTGCAGTATAGATTCTAGCCCTGACCTGGTACAGATTGACCAGCAGAGTAAAACCTGCTGCCCCAATAGCTATTGCACACCTCTTCCAATGAAGAACTGGCTGGTAGCCTCATGGAAGTGTCTCACAACCTGCACAAATTCAACACTCCACAAATCCAATAAAACTATATTGCAGGTTTTAGACTGGCAGCACCAAAATACACAAGTAATTTTAAGCATGTTAACTAATGAGACCCATTCACAGTTCTCTTCTGGGTGAAATACCAGAAAGATACTTACAGTGTATCAAAACCTTCTCATGAACATGCCAAAACTTTGGCATAGGGAGATTAACATAAGAGAGTTATTCAAACTCCAGCTATATTTAACCTTCATCTGCTTTGTTTACAGTTTTCACAAAACTCATAGCCTTGTTAGCACTTCTTTTTTATTAGTAATTTGACTGACACCGTATCAGTCACATGACACTTCCATGAGCTATCAAAAAGTTACAGGCTCTATACCTACTGACTGGCAGGAGCCACCCTTTAACTGGCTTTAATATAAATGTCTCAGGTTATTCTATGCTACAGCAAATACACAAAGCAAATCTGCATTAGACCCCAAACTGTTCACCAAAGATGCATTTGGAATCACAGAAAAAACTGCAGCTGCTTCAGAAACAGAAGATACATTGCCATGGTAGGAATCACAATACAGACAATGCTGAAAGAAAGAGAAAAAGAAGCCAGTAGGGTTAAATTAAAAGTTCAGTCCGAATGTTGCTTAGCAGTGTGAATGCAATTGTCTGTCAGACAAAGAGCATAATTTCCAACACTGTCAGTCATTTACCACAGAAAACTACAAAGTTGCGTTCTGAACTGGTCAGAGCCCAGGAGACTTCACACGAAATGAAAAGCGGAATGAAGAAATGCCAAGGAGGCAGCGAACTGTTTAAAGATGTTTCTGTTTAAAAAAAAAAAAAAAAAAGGCAGCTTGAGAGAGATCTTTTAAGCTAATTTTTTTTTTTTAAAGCCAGAAAACAAATATAATTTTAAATAATTTCTTGTGTGCAAACATTCCAAGTGGCCTTGAGCACACAGTAATCTCATAAGTACTGTCAAACAGTTCTCATCAGTCAAAGCACTTTCCCAAGTTTTATTGCAATTCCTTAAACTTTATAGAGGTAGTTAAAGGGGATGTGAAGCAAAGGCAGCATTCTCTTAGCCTTTTATGACAGGTCTCACAAATTGCTTTATTCTAAGGAAATAGCTATACCTATTTCCTACTGTATACAATAATGGTGCTTAGGAAATAGTTACTTGTGTAAAATCAATTGTAAACCAGGATTCTTTTCATTTTATACTGAATTGGTCTCCAAAGATACTGCCAGCATTAAATCCTCAACATTTCTTGGCCATGTAGAAAACTAGTAACGGGTAGGAGTATCATGCTGCTTTATTTCTAGAATTACTACAAAAGACTTAGTAAGACTGGGAATTAAAAAATAAATTCTAAACAAAAAAAAGCTATTTAACCCAGTAATATAATCAGAGATATAGCTTGGGGTTCAGAGAAATGATTTAAGATTTAGTCTTTCTTTATATTTAACTAGTCATTAGAAAGAAAAATGTTTCTGGAATATCTTTACAGAACATAAAATCAAAGCACAGGTGAACAGCAAATCCAAACAAAAGGAGGAAGTGTTTGTTATTCAGATCTGCATCTCTGTGAGGAAAAGGCACTCACTATTCCAGGATGTGTGTGTCAGATGAATGTTAATCTGCCTTGTTAAGATACCTGGCCAGGTTTTCTTACATGTGACCCAAATAATACGACTCTAATGTGCAAACACAGCACCGTGCACAGGCATTCAGTCAAGGATTTCTAGAAGGTCAAACAAAAAGACGCCAACTTCTGCTGAACCTCAGCAAGAAGGGGATGCCTAACTCATCCAGGTACCTTGGCAGATCCAGTCTGGGAGAGAGGCAACCCTTAATGCTTGTATGTGGCAACAAAATATTTGAAAGAGCAAGTTTGAAAAAGAAGTTGTTAGCCTTTTAAAGTTTTGCCTTTATTTCTTCTACAGTCATTCACCACCTATCTAATTTGCTATTAAAAAAATGCATCTGTTCTCATGAATGTATTTTTTTTAGACAATTGAGTCTTTTATCTAGATAGAGCTTTTCATCTCAGAGTAAATTTCTCATTTCTAGCAGTCATATTGATTCCAGGACACAGGAATAGAAAAAACAGCTGTACCATGCTGGATCTCTGCCACCTCATCAACTCTGCCACTGGCCAGTACCACTCTGCCTAGAGCAGAGTGTAAGAAAATAAACATTTGCCCACAATACTGCCCCAGCTTCCTGCTGTTTATTGAGGCAGATTAAGAACTTTCCTTAGGCAACCTTGCTTGGATTTTCTTTCATGAATCTGTGAACTGCTCTATAGAACCTTAACATTTTTCAACATCTTGTCTTGATAACTGTCTTGGCTGAATTAACCATTATATTCAGAAGTGCTTCTTTTTCTGTGAAACTAACACCTTCTAATTTCATTTGAGGTCTCCATGTTTTGCACTGGAAAGGATAATAAACTCTACTCACCTTCTTTATGTCAGGCTTTAGAGACTTCTAGCTTGTTGTCCCTTAGCCAACTTTTCTCCAGACTAAACAGTGTTAGCATATTTAACTTCATATTATGGAAATTTTTCAATACCCATTATTATCTTTGTTATTCATCTCACTAACTTTTTAAGCTATTTTACATTTTATTTGAGATGGGGGAACCAGAATTGTTTAAAGCATTCAAGATCCAAGCCTAATGCGGATTTATACAGTGGTATAACAACATTTCCTCAAAATTGTGAAGACAGCTTGCTTTCATCATATAAAAATATAGAGATAAAGCATCAGAACTTAGAATTCAGTATCCGTAAGTGGATTTAGACAATATTCTTAAATATCCTTGCTGTCCTTAGGGCAATCTTATTTTCATATATATCCAAGAGAACCTACAAATCACTCCAATCCAATAATTAACACAGACTGACCCACATTACTTCCTGCTTTATTCATAAGGCAAGAATCACAGTCCTCCAGCTAACATCCATATGGTAGTTGCTACTAATTCTGTCAAATTATTAAGTGATGAGATAAAACAATGATCAGCACATTAGAAGAACCCAGATAAAATCAGGCAGAAGACTGTAATAACTCAACTTGTTCTTCATCCAGACGGTGCTGAGGTCAAACATGGGACTGGCATGGAACAACTGCTTCTCCTGTTGAGAAAAGTCAACCAAGATGATCAAAGACTATAAGGTCCACCAGTAAATTTCCCCTGCGAAGACCTGCGCCCAACAGGTGGCAAAAATTATATTTAAGTTCTCAATTTAGTTTTTTCAGATATTTGCATAACAGAAACAAATGTTATATGACTGTTAAAGCCTGGGCTCTGTAGCAGCTCCTGGCAAACGGCAGAGCAGGCAGTGCTCCACACTGAGGTGCTCTGGCTGGGATATTCCCTATGACAACCCGATGCAAGCTGTTATATCTGCTCTATCAAGCCTGGCAGCAGCGAACTACATCTTCCCCTTTGAATGTTGTAAAAGTGTTATTAGGTTGAATGGAGTATTTCATTTCATAAGCAAAAGATGTGTGAGGTAACACACTGAATCATAATGCAGCTTCTCTTCCCTGCATCCCTTCCTCACAGCAAACTGCTGAGTTGTGTGTTGACAGGTCTCTTCAGACTGAAACTTTAACATCATCCTTCAGTTATCAAGCCCTCAGCAAACTGCAGAACGAATAATCAAAGGCCTTAAGGCTTTGTGCTGGAGGGAGAAGACAAGAGAGCTGCAGTAAAGTACACATACAGCTGGTGTTCACACATTTATAATACATCCAAACTGAGGTTGTCAACTAGTCTGCAAGACGTGACACCAGACCGTGATATTCCAGGTTGCAAGGTCAGCCAACGAATATCCTGGGAACTGCTCCCCAACACTGGAAGAAATCAAAGGGAAAATTAACCAGCATTTCTCAGCCTCTGTGAGCTGTTCAAAATTGTTTTATGGAGGGACATACATCATTCCTTCTTGTAAAGAATATCTATGGTACCAATTTCCTACCAACACTACACAAACTGAGACAAGAAGCAAATACCTGGAACTAGATATATATTACTTGGCTGAACAGACTAAATGCAATAAAACCGAACTGAATCCCAAAAGTATTTTAGTTATTGTGTATACCACCTTTAACCACTTCTCAGTCTTTCTTCCAATAATTTAATATAAGTTTAAAGATTTGTGGGTCTTAAAAGAAAAAAAGTCAAAATTAAACCTAGCACTATGAGAATGTTTTCTAGAGAAAGAACTGTCAGGATATATTTCAAGATGTTCTCACTCAGGTGTCTAACAAATAAGGATTTATTTTTGGATGAAGCCCTGCACTGGAACTGAGGATGCTTACATTTAATCAGCAGCATTGCCATCAGCTTCTTGCATGCCCTAAGGCCAGTCAGTAAATTACTCTTCTATTCAATTCTTGTCAGTGAGGACAATAAAAGTTAATTTTTCCAACTTGTGTTTATTTAGGAAGCCATTTGAGGCAGAGACCCTTTCCACCCTCATGTATATAAAGCACCTATCGCAAAATAACTCTGATTATTTGTGCTGCTGTAATAGGAGTAATTGTACATATTATTTCCTCCAGGTATTCCCCTGTTCTTTGAAAGTAAACTCCTGGATCTACAGGATGGCCATGTAGTCACCAGTAGAGGCAGGGTAAAACTGTACAAAGAAGGAAGCCCTGAGGTAATATGATTAGGGGGTTATGTTCATGGTGTATATGACTGAAGTCTTGGCAAGATATTCCAGCTCATTTAAGCACAGAATTAGCCTTGATTAAGAGTCAGCTTGTGCTATCAAATACCACCTATTCAATTAAGTTATCCTGTAGATTACCCGTAATAAGAACTGTTGTGGCTTAGATACAAGATGTGGCAGCTGTAGAGAAAGACTTTCTTAGAATGATGATTGCAGTATGAAGGCTTAATGTGTGATGATACCACAATTACATGGTGTTTTTTATATTATTGCTATGCATTAAAAACAGAAAGCAAGTCCTAAAATTTACCCTCTGTTTAAATTATAGTTCTTGGATTATAGTATTTCCTTTTTCCAAAGTATAGTCAAGCAATGCCTTCAGGGGGTTTTTTTGGATCCTAAACAAAATTCAAGAAAATGTTAATCTGAATGGTAACTATTACAAAATATACTCTTGACAGTAAACACAACAGAACAGTGAAAAATGTTCAAGAAACTGACCTATTGCTGTCTTCTCTATGTAGAAAATGAAACAAATGTGACCAAGTGTCTTGGACAAAAGACTGGAAAGTAAAGGAAAAAAGGATTCTTAAAATATATCAGCATGATTCTAAGTCTGACTCAGCTGCCTTTAACTTTTTTTCCCTCTGTGTAAGGCAAATCCCCTCCAAATCTCTGAAAAGTCAGGTGGTCAAGTAGTTTAAAGTCCTGTCATCTATATTTAGAGTGCTCAAAAAATTTCCTGTATAGACTTTTTCTTGTCATCAGCACAAATATCTGCTCTGGAATGTTTCTGCAACGTCAGTCAAAACTATAAGAGAAAAAAGAATGGTGAAGTAAAAAGAAAAAAAAACCTAAAAAATTCTTTTTCAAACTATATACAATATGGTATGATTTAACATTATCAAAAGTTTGCAAGAGTTTCATGAGCATTTTTACTTTGATTCATAAAGAAAAAGTATTTTGGTTAACACAAAGGACTGAAGTTAAAATACCCCTGACAGGATGTCAGAGATTTCGTGTTTGTCAAGCATAGGATATATTATTGACAACTGACCTTCTGTATTTATATTTTAATGATCTTTAGTCCTGCTGATTCATTTCAGAATCCTAGAAATTTGCACTTGTAGAAAATCTTTTTCCTTGGGAATTATCACTAGTTGATGCCAGAAGCTGTATCCCAAGCGTTTTTGTTCCATCGTTTCAGTGGATTTTCAACCTATGTTTGTGATTGACTCTTTTGTCAGAATTTATACAAGCTACAAATTGGATCTAAAAAGTGTGATATCACACCATATTTTCTGACACTTCCTTAAATAACCCTTCACTAGGATATTCTATGTGATGTGAGTTTATGATACTATTTTAGATTGTAAGTTGTGAAATGAACTTTAGCATTCAAGCATTGCTTCTATATCCTATAAAGGGCAGTGTTTGGAATATGAACAAAGTTATGGTCTGTCACTACAAAATGACATTGTGTTATCAAGTAATATCTGGCAAGATGAAGCAGTTGGATGGGGAACTAAACACTTTTGATATTCATCCAAAGTGAAGAAAATCATATCTGTTCTGACTGGTTGAAAATTGTTTTGAGCAATTTATCAGACTATCAATGTCAAAGTGTGTTGTGAAGTACAGATTGAGAAAGTAATTTTGGTCTGAAAGACAAACTTTAATTCCAGCATTAAGAAAATATAATATTAACACACATTGTTGTAATTTAGACAGCTGTCAAATTAGTTGTGCCAAGAAATGAGCTTTGAGAGTCATTAACATGCAAAGATACTTTGTTAATTACATCAGTGGTAGATGATGCACTAAGGATGCCTACCAGTGAAAACATCCTTAAAGCTGTAACATGTAAGCTAATGCTGTTTCTTTCATCTGAATGGCCCTCTCACTGGAAATAGCTGACATATAAAATCAAAAATGGCCATCAGAAAAGTTGTTTCAGCTGTTACTTACCCAGCTCATCACAGACCATTCTTAGGACATAGAACTCTGGTATTTTATAAATTTGTGTTTATTCAAGAAAGTAAAGCAATAATCTACAGGAAAACCAGATTTTGGTACAAGTGGTGACCTGATATCCAACAGAACAAAAGAATTGCCTGGCCCCAAAGGATTAACGATATTAACAAAGATAATAAGACACCAATTTTTACACTTTTCCCTAGATTGGTCATAGCTATATACAAACTGAAATAGGTTAAATCAGAAGATACAGCGTTACATGCTTGGTGGAAAGAATGAACCATAGCTCATGTGATGATCACAATCACAGGTTATTTCACATCTGCTACATAGCTATGCTTTCTACAAGCTCCTTTGGCAACTTTTTCCTTGGTGCTGTTGAATTAAATTCTCTGCTTTGCTCTCCTGTTGTGTTTACCACCCCTTGCCAGCTCCTCAGACACATTCCCATTCCACAACTAGTTAAAATTTTATAATTTTTGGCCTGTTTAAGGTTCCTTTGCCTGGCTGTATCATGGTTCTCACTACATCATCCTTAAAAATTTCTTTCCATTTAATGCACTTCCGTGCATTCAGAAAAATCCTGTACTTTAGGATTATTTTCATGTTTGTCGTTCTCTGTGAACCCACAATCTGTGAGCCATTTTTCCTAATGGTTCTCTATACTTCCTCCTGCCCAGAATGTTAAATTCCTTCTAGCATGCCAAAGAACACCATTTGTTCTTCCTAATCCCATTGCAAATATCCCTTTTACCAGCACCAACTACCCATCTCATCCGCTGTTTTCTCTCCACACCACTTACAGTAACAGTCACATATAGAAGACAAGAAAACTAAAATGCCTCAAAATTAGCAGGATGTATTCATTCACCTGCACTATTTATTATTTTTTATATTCCACCCCACAAAGTTGGTTTTTATTACCCCCTTCTGTTCTGCTACACAAAGAGGAAAAGTTCAACCAGAATTCCTCTGTCAACACTAGTAGCTCACTTTTCACATACTAATTCACACTGCAAACCCATTGAAGCAAGGATTGTTCTATTTAAATACCTTTTAAAGGCCTTTGGGGCTTAATTCCTCTCTGCCATGTCCTGATTCTCTACCCTAACGTCACATAGCCCCTCTCTTTTACCTGTGAGAAGCCACAGCACTGTTTCTACCATTGTCGCCCTCTTCCTTCTCAGAAGCAATGAAAACATCATGTTTGTTTAGCCCATGAGCAAAGGTGAAAGAGGATGTCTGTCTAGAACCAGGGTCAGGAGAAAAAACTTTAAACTGAAAGATCAAATGGGTAGGCATCCCATTTAAAAGTGAGGGCTCCTTCCAAAGTGCTGTAAGTCTCAGTTAAAACCCTGTAAGAGTTTTTAATTGACAGGGACTTAAGGTGCTGGGGAAGAAATCCCTCCCATTTCAGAGAAAAAGAAGCATCTAAAGTTGCTTTCTTATTTGTGTTATCCACCCAGTAGGATGGAGGCTGAGTACGACAACATAAAATAGCTGCAGTATTAGAATTACATAAAACAAACTATTATAATGTTCCATTAAGCTATTTATGACCCAAAGATTAAAAAATTATCTACAGAATCACACACACACTCTTGCACAAAGCTGGTCAGATTTGTGAGGGTAGATTTGTCTACTGGAATCAGCTATATAATTCAAGGCTCTCTGGGATAAAATTCTGGCCAACTTGAATATGCAAATTTACACCAGAGTTGGAGACTGAGTTCAATTCTTACCACTAATGAACAGGAAGATGAAGCGAAATAGATTAAAAATTATCTTGCACTGAATGAGGTGCTCTCATTCTTGTGTTTTTCCCTTCACATTTGCACAGGAAATACATCACAAATTAACAGCTATAGATATAATGATAAAAACATACAAAGGAAAAACAGATAGAACATGGTCAGTACAAAGAGAAATGTACTGCACTCAGTATCTCCTATTTTTGAGTTATACCTTTAAGTTTGACATCGTATAATGTCCACCAGTGCATTCTTTATCTCATAAATGGACTGAGAACCAGTTCTATGTTTGAATCAATTTCTTAGAAACTATTTTGAAGCATAAGTTAGAACATACCTGTCTTCAGACTAGCCCACTATGTCTTTTAATTTTGATTAAAATGAAACAGTACTAAATAAAGTTTATTCAACCTGGAAGAAAACTGAATTCTATCAAGCCTGATGAGACATATGAGATCTATAACCTTTACTTGTTCTAATCTCAATTTCTATAAAATCTATAAAATATTGTACTCATGAATTCCTATTGATTGCTAACAATGCTTTTTTTTCAAAGGAGTTTATTTTCAGCATGCCTTTAATGGCAGTGTTCATACACACTGCAAGGACATTGAGCACTCTGAAATCCCCAACTGCTTTTTTCTTTCTAGGCCAGTCCTGTAGTGACGTTCTCCAGAAAAGTTGAAGAGTGGTTTAAAAGAAAGAACATTTTCCTCTGTTGTTCAGGCTTTGATTTTTGCCTGCTCGGTAGAATCACTAATACGCCTTGTTTCACGTATGTTTTGAGGAGCTGAACATCAGAGTTCAGATTTCCAAGCACAAAAGATTAACACAGACCATTTCTATTGAACTCTTTCTGTGGGCACCAGGCACAGAAGCACAGCAGGACATTTTGTTCTCAACAGTTTTCAGAGTCTGTTTATAGATGTATGTCTATAGATGGGTTTCAAAATATCTAGTGCTTTTAGATGTTTTACTAACCTCCCTTTTCATGGGGGACTATCCTTTTCCTCTTTCCCCAGAACAAAATAAAGCCCCAACATAATATTTTATAAGAATATATTTATGTGTAAGAACTTACTGCAAGAGGTAGCAGGGTCTTGCATGAGAATTCAACTGAATTAATCTTCAGTCTTGTACCTCATGTCTCTGATTGTCCTGTGTGCCGTGCATGACTACACAAAGGGATGCCAAGGGACAACTGATGAACCATCACCAGATCTAGAGGATCTGCCAATGCATGTACTATTCTTCTGTTCTGTTTGTAGAGAGTGCAGGAGTGACTTCACTTCTCAAACTGGAGAAGATTTATAGAGTATCGCTTCAAAATAAAACAGGGAATTAATTTGTTTCTTCTCCTGCCCACTATCTGGCTTGATATTCAACATTGGAATCAACCCACAACTTTGAAATAGATAGCTACTTTTAGCAAAAATGAATGCTCAGATCACTAGGTGCAGAGTAGATTATAAACTAGCAATCCAAGATCAAAAGGAAGAAACAAATAAAATAACTTATTATTCTGTACTACTTTCCAATTTAAATCTGCAATCCAATACAGCTAATTTATCAGAGCATACAGAGTTGTGACAGATGAGGCAAAATGCCATCAGCTACAGGCTTTTTTGACAGACTCATAGCTAGGAATTCTTAGAAAAATAACATCTGAGAAGCAGGAGAAAAATCAAGCAGCGGCAATTGGATTTTTTTCTCATAGGAGAGATCCTGAAGAGAAGTGTCAAGGGAGAAACAGGAGATTATAAACCATGTACTTTGCATAACAAAGTTCTTTTTTTCCCTGGAGTAAGGATGCCAGTCAAAGGTCATTAGCCAATGACATATGGTAAGTCGACTGTATGACTTTATTTCTTCTGTCAATAGAGGAAATATAGGCAAGAAAGTTACAGATAAATATACCACAGGATATCTCCTTTGAACAAAATCACCAGAAGGAAATGTAGATGTATTACCAAATATGATATGAGAGGAATCACTCTCAATTTGTAAAACCTCCCTTCCATCTCCCACACCTGCAAAGTTCTGGGACAGGAAGAAATTCGTGGAAGTCGGTGGAACAGAAGAGCTCTAGTGTCATTGTCAGCTCTTCCCTGACCTCTCCAGTCCTTTTCTTTATTGTGAGGGCAACCCTTTGCAATCCTGTTATCTTCTTCAGTACAGCCAGCCTCCTGCCAAGAGAGCTCCAGGGACAAGGACAGGACCTCTGCCTGAATGCAATAAAGAACAACAGGAAAAGTTTTATCCTGTAGACTGAGAATTCATCCAGGGGAAAAAATCCACTGCTCTCCCTGATAATGAGGAGTTATCTCTCCCAGTGCCCCAGACTGAACCAACTTGTTTCCTCAAAAAAGTTCTCAGAAGAGTTCATTTCAGGTATTACTTTGTGTAAGTGATACCGACAAGTCCATATACATTTGGCTCCCTTTATTCTCTCATGTCATATTAAGGGCATGCAATACAAAGTCTTTGTGCCACGTTACAAATTGAGAATTGCAATGGGCTGTAAGGCTTATTATGCAGCTCTTACATTGTTTCATGGTATCTGAACCAGGGAAAAAAATCAGGATGTTTCCTGGAATCCAGAAGAAGCCAAGACCAAGTGCCCAGCAGGATGGGCTAACCCTGAGGGAAGCATACTCAAGGTACTCTCTGTACAACATGCTAGACCTTCTAAAATGCGGAAGAAACACAGAGCAGTGCTTCTCACAGTTTTGGGAGAGACTTGGCATGTATTTGTGATTCCCTGACTGTGCTGTCTTGGCCACTGCCTGTTCCTGCCAAAGCTTCTCACAGTGCTCACATAAGCCACAGCCTATGTACTCCAGGCAGCACCTGGTTGTAAAACACAAACAGGATTTAGGAAGCAGAAAAACTACCTGGATGTTCCCCATTGTTGTTATACATCTCTGCAAGGTCAGGCAAGCACAGTACGAGCTACGGACATTAACTTTGTGCCAGCTGTTCTCTTACTCCAGGAAAATAATGTTGCTTTAATCTTATTTGCAAGAGTCTGATAAAAGAGAACCATTTATCATCCACTCTAAATGAATAAATCTCATTTAAAAATCATTGTGATGCAGCTTATATGTGATCTATATTGCTAACTTATCACTGCAAAAGCTGACAGGCCTAAAATTAGATCATCCAGATGCATATGGATATGGCAAAGTCAGATTGAACATCACACTGTCCCTCTGCTTCACTCTGCTCTATGGTGGACTGAAGTCAGAAACAACAACTCTGCAGAGCAGAGAACAGGATCCTTGCATATTTCAGTCCTTTGAAAGGTGTTTCAGGGCCCTCCTGAAACACAAGGAAAAGATGCTGTGGAAGACAAAAGATCACTGAAGAAGTCAGTAGTGTATTTGAGCGTGTCTGTGTTGGTGGCGATGGTGAGCTGTCTGTCTGAGAAGCTAAAAACGTCACTCATGTTATAGCCTTGTTTCATATGTCTACACAGCTCCCATGCTTTTTAGGAGCTACAGGATGAAAATCGTTGGTGAGTTTTTAGAGGGTCACAGGAATTTTAAGATTGTTTACATATTGGACATGTAAGGATGCCAGTCAAAGATCATTTACTAACGACATGTGGTAAGCCAGCCTGGTGACTTAATATTTCTTATGTAAATAGAGGCAACAAGGGTAAGAAACAGAAAGCTGCAGACACATATACCACAGGATATCTCCTCTATTCAACCTTGAAAACGTTGCTGTAAAGTGGCATGGGAAACAAACTATGCAGCAGGACCTCAAGACTAATAAATCCATGGATTGCTAAGTGTAAGGGTTCAGAAGACAGAAAAGCATGAATTTCCTATTAACCAGACACTTCATTCAGAGGTCACATCTTGTCTTCAGAATTGGTAGAAATAATACAATAAAATATTGTACCTGTGACACCCCCAGGGACCTTTCCAAGGAATGTGATGGTAAAGATTAAAATTACCTGAGTTCCTAGTGACTTGAGTTCTGTGTAGCCTGACCCTCCCTCTTTTATCTTGGGTGCACACACAAGCACAGAGTGGTTGAAGTCGACATAGGTGTGTAAGTACACTGCAGCAAGTGTGTGTACAGGCACCCTCTGTGTAAAGGAAATAAGACAAACAGGGATGACAGGACATTGTATGGGCAAGTGTCCATACAAGCATTATGAATTCCTGTTTTGACCACTACGCTTGCCAAGACTGCAAATAATCCCATGTACAGAAACATCAAAGAAATACTATAACAAAAAAAAACCCCAACCCAAACTATTGAGGATCTATCTGAGAAATCCAAGGATAACAGTCTGTGCAGTGTTTTGAACCAAATGCAAAGACAAGCACTGCCTCATGAAAGGCCTCTGTGTCTTTATGTGTTTTCCCTACTGAGGAAACTAATGGAGGATGCTTAGTGCTGTACTTATCTGTCTGTAAGATGGGAATTCTGTGCAGTGAAAAGTTACCAGAGAAACTAAAGGAGGTTTAAAATGTAAGAAGAGAGAGCTCTGGGAAGGAGATAAGAGAGGAACACTCTCTTCTAGCAGGAAGGCTGGTCTAGCTCCAGGAAGGACTGGGGTTAAAGAGGAGCTAAACTGGGAAGATTCAGAAGCTTGGGAGACCAGTCACAAGCTACAAAAAGCAATTCTAGACCATCCCAGAGGGACAGATCCAAGAGTCCAAAAGACATTTCAGAGTAGTAGAAAATTGAGGCACAGAAACATACCCCGGATTTATTGTTTTCTGGTTCTTTTTTAACCCCCAAGCAATTAAGGGTACTATCACTTCCAAAAGGCACAGACAGCACTCACGCAGCTTTCCTGAGGAGATAGGGCCCAATGTACAGATGTAGTTGAAATTGTGAGAAAGGGTGCTAAACATATACAAATGTTTGGAGATATTATGGCCAGTTTTAGAGCTAAGCTAAGAAGTCATCAGAGGCATCAGGGAAGAAACAGCACAACAGTCTATTTGTACATACAAAAACTTCTAGCAGATCAGCTCAAAAAAATAGGGTCCAGCAGTCTGCCAAGTGTCAGTACTGCAAAGACTTAATTAGGTCCCTGACAAATCATTAGGTACATCTTTTCAAAGTAAAGATGCTCTGGATTATGCACCTACACAGTTAACCAACACTCAGAAATACCCTTAATTAACTTTCAAGGACATTGCATGTGCTTGAACCGTTCAACAATGCCTCCCATTTAACTTTTGACGTTAATATTTTCTGTAAGTGTTATGATAATATTAGGAACAAAATAAAATTATGAAAATGTGTCTCTGTGTCTTTCTATCAGGTACCTGTGTTACTAATTTCTATTATATAGTGGAAACAATAGTTTCTTTTTTTTGGTAAGTATTACTTCTCCTGCAGTCCCTGGAAGTCATTTTGCTCTTCACCAAGTATCTGCATCCCCTCCTACAACAATGCATTCTAAAAATCTAGGGTACCAAAGCATCCAGCCACTCTAATCTTACACACAAATACAGCACGCAATACAGATATACTCTCAGCTCCATTTTCTTAGGTGTTTCGTTTTGCTCTGTACTGGTGACAATGAAATTTCTAACTGAGTTCACACCAAATAAAATGCTTGTCAGTAAAGGTGAGGCTTTTCTGAGTGTATGCAGCACAATGGGTACAAATTCTCAGCGCAGCAGCCACTCAGGTTTAATTGCCTCTGCAGACACTCTGCACAAAGCAGGAGGTAACCTTGTCCATCTCACATAAACCAGCTCATATGAGCTGTGCTGTTAGTGCACACTGGAGTGGTCTCACAGAGATAGCATGGCACACCTATAGCACTTCATACTCATAACCTTCACACCAGCTTCTCACACAGGTAATCTTTAAGAGACACCAGGTACAGACTAGGAATAAGAGAAGTAACATTACAGCAGATTATGCAGAATCTAGACAAGAACAGGTTCACAGAGTACAGCTTGGGAGTTCTACTGTACAGTTTCTACTAATCTACTTATGGCAAGCTGTTAAATAGCTGTTAGTAAATCTCTAGACAAAAGATGACCAAAACCAATTTTTTAATATAAGACAGGGACTCGTTTATAGCTAACATACATAATCTAAAAAAAAAAAATCTACAGATTCAAGGAAGAAGACAAAAAAGAACAGTATGTCTTCCTTTGTCTTCCCTTCCTTTAGCATGGGATGAATGTTATTAATTTCCTTGTTATCTTCACTGTTTGAATCTAAGTTTAAAAGCAGAACTTCTGAGACAAGGTCAAGGTCATGCTCTACCTTATTGTTATGGAAACAGCCCACAGGGTCAGGACTCGTGTCTTGTTGAGATTTTACTTTCTCATTGCAAGGTCCCTATTACCACGGCTTCTGATACCATAATGCTTCATAAAGAAACTACTGGAATGACTGCACACTGAAATCAATAATGTTTTTCTCACCACTGATAGAGATGTTGAAGTAGATTTCATAGAACTAATTGATTGGAGGGAATGTAGAGCAGTAAAGATTAGAGAGAAAGCAAAAATTTTATAAAGTGCCAGAATCTTGGCATGTGCAAGAAAGATCATTAACTACTCTACACAGTTCAGACTAATCAAAAAGTGAGGTCACAAATGCAACAAGAAGTGGAACAAGAAGTGCCCACGCATCCCAGTCCACTGCACAGATGATGAAGACACAGTAACAAATACTTTTGCTGTTATTTTGTCTTTGCTCTTAATTAGTTGACTTTTTACTGTTATCATCCAAAATTAGTTGAAACTTTTACTAGATACAAGTTTAAAGTTTAAGAACCTGATAGACTTCGAAGCATAAGAGAAATGAAAAATCTCTTTCAGGAAATCTTTCTTAGGTGATCTTTTAATGATGTATTAAATTTCTGTGTACTGCTGAAAACTGGCAGTTAGGCAATTTTAGATATGAACAGATAAAAATGGGGTTGTCATGATGCCAAGCAGCACTGACACTGAGAACACAAATACCAGCATGACAAGCTTTATAGTTCTGTTATTCTCGTTAATATTCCACTCAGTCTTTCTGGTCTATTGCACCTAGGCATGCAGGTCAGTTTTACATGATCATGTGTAAAATGAGGAAGAATTTTTATAAATCAAAATCATAATAATTTACAAGTGTTTGGCTGAAATGCAGACATGTTTTTCTTCTTCTGAGCAAGACCACTTAAATGAGCTCCAGATTTTTCTATACTCTAAATATAAACTCCTCTGCTCCCAGTTCTTAGTTTTAATAAACCTATACTGTAGGAGAAAACAAGCATCCATGCAAAAGAAAAAAATACAGTCTGAAGTGATGAACTAGAGCTCCTAAAGCAGAAATTCTCTGCAGTTTTTGCAGACATGCTCATGCAGCCCTAAGCAAGGCTATGTGTGAATATGTGAGTTCTTTTTGTTTAGATACATCAGCAAAGCTAAGCAGCTCTTGGCAAGTTTATACCCCAAGGTTGCTATATTGCTTCCAGTAGCCCTAGTAACTCATGATCCCACAGACACATCCTTATGATATCTTCAGTGATCTCATTACAGCGTTGCCTCATTCTATGAGTTAAATAATATTCAGGCTGTTGTGCCTCAGGCCTGCATTACACCACTTGTCTTGTTCTGGGAGTAAGAAAATTAAAACATGCACTAGTCCTTTATTGTAAGTGGGCAAGGTTTTCTTTGATAAATAAGAACCTTTTCTTCTGCTGGGATTACCTAATCCAGGTGCCAGATGGCTTATGCCACCACACAGGAAGGAAAATATCTAAATATTGGGGGAGAAAAGGCAACATTCAGGCAGGATATAGCAGTGATCCAAAAAGATTGCCAGCCACTGTACTAAACAACGTTCCAGTTGGTATAGAGAGGCAAAAATCAAATAAAATCCAAATTCCACTTAGTCTCAAAGCAACATCTTCAGAAAAGATCTCATCTTAAAAAGAAAATGTTGAAAGCACAACCAGCTCAAACCTGTCACAAAAATCACATGGAAGAAAGAAGTTACATATACGAATAACCAATAGGAATAATTTGGCCTCTGAGCCTGCATTCTGTTCCCTGTGCTTAAGTCTTTAAGTGAGGACATCCCTGGAAAAGAAATGGCACTCCCCAAAGGCAGGTGTCCTCCCATGTGACTATAAGATTGAAAAGAAATATTATAAAATGCAAGTGATCTGAAATTTGGTGCTGGGGAAAGCAAACTGGGGTTTTTTTGAGGGGAGAGAGGACCTGTTTCTTTTCTTCTAACTCACACGGTTTACAGAATGATCCGTGACTAAGGAACCTAATGTAATTAGAGAACTGAATAACCTAGTAGCAAATGCATCTTAAATGGAGTTGAATGCAGAATAATGGAAGGAACAGGATGAACTCCTGGCATGCTCTGATGGCTTGTGCCCATAATCATTTAGAAAAAGAATTAGATGTCTTTCTGAAGAGCACGAAGTCCAACGGCAATATAAAAAGCACAAATAACTTTTTAGCCTTCATTTAGAAACAAATAACAAGCAATCTGGAAAATATCAAAGTGCCATTGTATGAAATCAACAGCACAATCACACATGCTTTCTGGTCATCCAATTTCTCCAAAATCAAAGCACAGATAGTACAGGACAGGGAATGGCAATAAAAACAATTAAATACATAGAAACATGTCCATTTTGGAACAGATTGAAATCAAAGAAAAATAAATACAATTTTTGTTTGAAAAACAAAAAACGAAAAACAAAAAAAAAAAAAAAAAAAAAAAAAACAAAAAAAAAAAAAAAACAAAAAAAAAAAAAAACAAACAAAAAAAAAAAAAAAAACAAAACCTGGGAATATAACATATCTATGAAATAAGGAATGTATAGAGAAATCCAGCAACTGGATCCTGGCTAATAAGGAAATATCCTATATCAGAAGAGATTTTTAAAACTGATAAAACACAGGAAATTCAGTTCCACAAGATATTGTTGGAATAAAGATTCCACTAGGATTAAAAAGAATCTACCTGAAATAAATATATTTCAGTAACACCTACCTGCTTGCTTTCAGATATCAGTGTGCATTGGGATATAACTGCAAATCTCCCAATGAAAGATTAGATTCTAATCTTTCTCTAAGATGTACAGTATTGGATACTGCTGGTCTTAGGGAATATAGCTCTAGATGGATCTTGAGACTAGTCAAGATCCCAATGTTGCTTGAGAAACTGAAGAGCATAATGTGTCCAGTAATAAACTAGTGTTTCCAGTAAACACTTTGGAAATTAACCATTTACTTCAGGAAAAAATAAAAGTTTAATGCAAAAGATAACATCCCAGTGAGTTATTGGTCAAAAAAGAAAATAAACCAAAACAAACAAATAAAAGCCCACAAACAAACAAACAAAAAAACAAAGTATGGGGAACATGATTCACACCAGTGAAGTCTTGTTGCTTTGAATTGCCTAGCACAAATAACTTTTGCCAATCTGTTCAAGACCTACAAATGATGAAAACTTATGAATAATATGATTTATAATAACTCCTCTAACTGCAGTGCTTTAGCTAATTGCTAGAAAGGTTAATAGTTTCTCATGCCTCCCCCGCCAAGGTTAGCAGTTGATCTCACTTGTAATTGAGCTACTACTTCAGGTAGTGAAGCATACTCTCAAGGTATTCAACTTTTTATGAAAGATCAGAACAAGGTTTAATGATTACAGTTTTTCTACCCCCTTCGGCTTAATGTAGGAAGTTTCACACAGTGTAATTGAAATAAATGAGATATTAAACCCTAAAAGTCAAGGTACATATAATTAAAAAGTAATCACTGTTCACTTCAGCTACCTACTAGGACATCATCTTACAAGTCTCAAAAGACACATCCTTTTAAGTGACTCATTTCTGTCGGCCATTTATTTACAAATCACCAGCACTACTGAAGTTTTTCTTCTTTGATTATTCCACAGGCACTACCTAATAGAGAGGTTTGAGCTTCCCAAACTCATTTGACGGAGGTTCACAGATCAGACTCAAACCAAGGACTCCAAGAAAAAATGCAGTAATGTGATCTACTGGAAAATCAATATCTCAGATGTAATGAGTTGTAAGACAAGTAAATTAGAGTACAGATTACTCTGTCAATTGGAACACATAACTTTTCTCTGTAATTAAGTCTTTCATATGTGATGCACTGCATTTGGCACTAGTTGCTTTGTCTAATTACTGCACATTTTATTTTAAATGAACAAGAAACTTCCTAAAATACCTTGGCTTCCAACTCCAAAGGTGTGTGAGCCAAAAGAGGCTCTAGAGTAACGAGAAAGATTTCCTGCCCTAGCAGGAGCTGGCATTGGAAAGAAAGTGTGCTGTGTAATTAATGTGCCCATCCTTTCTCACTTCAGCCCTGCTATTGATATGAAAACAGTTACTTTTAGAATAGCTCTAGTCATCACTTATCCAAATCATAGAAACAGTGTGAATATGGAAGGCAACATGAAAAATTATAGCTCAAATCCATAACAGAAGGAAATATTTCTATTTTAAAAGTATAGCTAAGAAGAATCACAATTCATTCCTGTTATTCTTAAAATGTCCATTGCTTAAGAGCATGCAAATCCTGCTCCAGTTTGCAGATGGTTGAGGCACCTAAAATCTGTTACACCTGTACTGACACAGGACTATGCTGTGAGTTCAGGACACGCACAGGCAATTGTACCACCTTTGGAAGAGGAAGATCTTGAGTTGGGATGGGGTTCTGGACAAACAGAGACTACTCTGAACACATGAGAAACCTATACCATAGGTAGAGCTTCCATACCGTTGAAGATAAAGAAAGAGTTTGGAATTTGTCCATGTTACAACAGAAGCATGAAGGACCAGCAATAATCTGAGACTGAGAGCTCTTATGTTGTGCAAACCTCTGGTCTCAGAATGGAGACACCAAAAAAGATACGGTACTTGCATCCCAAGAGCTGGTCTGAAGACTTGTAGATATGAGTAGTGCCTGAACTCTTAGATTCAGGAGTCTGAAAGTTTTCAACTATCTCTAATCATATTTAAACACAGAAGACTGGTAAATACGATGCTGGCATTTGAACAGACCTGCGAATTGCATCTGTTTTTTAAGAAAGGGCTAGGAGACTGCATATTTGTGCAGGGTTATATACCAGAAGGACCAACTGGAAATACCCTATGCCATGTATGCACTGATACATACTTTTTACAAAAGACATTTAATATTATTCTGTGGGGTTTAGGTCCTGTATACAGAAAGGTTTTGCTCACTCTAAGAATAAAAAAGAACTGTAATGTCTGGAGTTCTAAAGAACATCTTTGCGGACAGAGATGAAAAGTTCACTTTTTTGTGTTGTTCATTTATTCTTCATCTCCTTCCTTCTCACTGCTGCATCTGATCCACTACCCAGAGAAATCAAAGGGAGATTTTTCTGATCAGTGCTCCTCTGTTGGTGTCAGATGCAATCAAAGACTGGGAGTTTATTGCATTACAAAGGGTTGGGATTTAGTAACAGATCAGATCAAATCAGTTAGGGGAAGGTACCACAGATCAGCATTCAGAGTGCATTGCCATCTTGAGTAAAACCTGGCCACTTGTCAAGGAAGAAAACTTTTCATATTTTGATACCCACTTTGTCCTTTCAAACAAAGTCACGTAAAAAAAACTAACAGGTGCATGTCTGTTAAATGGTAATTATTAAGATTTTGTTTAACATGCACTGCAGAGAAGATACTTTTTTTGCCAAGGAACCAAAAAATATTCTAGGCCAAAGCCCTCCTGTATCACCAGTAATAGAGAAGAGAATTTGTGTAAGTATGACCTATACTTACCTTCATTCTAAGTTCATTTTACATTCCCTGAGTGATGAAAAGAGGTCATGCTGTTAATGAAGACAGGGCCATTTCCCATCTTCAAAAATCTTTATCCAAACATTTTCTAGACATCTAGCTGGGAACTGACATGTCTCCTTCAGGCCTAGCTACACCATGCAATGAGGTAACACACAAGAGTCTCTAGGCAGCAAATCTAAATGGCACAACAAAGAACTGTGTGTGGTAACTATCTCAGGTCAAGAAGCTGTGTCTGATGAGCTCAGGCACCACACTGGAACAGTGTGCCCATCTTGCTTCCTGAGACTGATGGACTCAAACACCCCTAGCATGACGTGGTCTCTCATAAATTTTCACAAGGCAGGTGCCTTTCTTATTCTTTCAAACTCCTTTACAATCAAAAGTAATCCACTTCCAGCAACAGAGACATAAGTCAATAAAGCAAGGACAGCTTTAGGATGATTTTGTGAATCATGGTTTAACAGATCTAAAAAAGCAGCAGCATAATTGTGCATTAAAATTCAGCTGACAGAAATCATGACTTTTTCACATGACAAGTCTCATCAAAATCAGAAAGATCACAAGGATTTTAAGCACTGATAACCCACATGAGAGCACACAGACCAACTTCTTAGACTACACAGTGTCACACTAAAAATCAATAGATGTACTTTCACAGCCCCCTTTCTACTCTGGTGCTACCAGCTGCTGAATTCGAGCTACATATTGCAGTCTTGTAGTAGGATATTCAAATAGGGGCAAATACACAGAGAAAGAAAATAACTTACTTCCTTATGTTTTTAAATACTTGTTATGATTTTCTGCAGTCCTGACCTTTAATCAGTAAGCTGCATTGCACACCAGTTTTCAACAACAAGCATTTTATTTACACATACACACTGTGCTAAAGAGCTGACAGTGTAATTTTCAACTTGATACCAAATATACACATCTTCTTTTTAAAGTAAGAAAACTAGGTTTTGACTACTGACCTGAGAAAACAAATACAAAATACAATGAGAACAGCACTGTTTTTTTCTTTTAACCACAACACAGCCAAGCAAAGTCAGCTTTGCCCCAGACTGGCCAGATCAAATGCAGAAGTTCCCAGTACTGTCTCCATCAGGATTAGACCAACAAAAAGTGAAAAAACCACATTCCTTAGAGAGAAACTGCAGGAGACAAAGGTTCTGCCACTCTAATGAAAAAGCCAGGGAGCTGGGCAGACAGAGTGATCTCTCTACCTGAGCAGCCACCAGTTCAAAGTCAAGATACATAACAGAAAAGAACTTCAAAACTTTCCCAGTCATTCAACACTCAGCAGGACTTAAGGTACAACTCACCTGCTAACCTTGAATAGCGGAAAATCAGATTACGTAAGGAGGATTATAACACCTTTAGACTACTCTGATCCTAGAACAGTAAGAATTCAGGTGATTCAACCTGCCCACCCCTTGTGCTACTTCCATCCACTTTGCTACTAAAATTAGATGCCTTTGTCACTCTGCTTGTAGGCATCCACAGTACAAACACTGAAAATAGGGAAGATGCATAGCCTGAAATGTTTTAATTTTGCACATAAAACATCATAAAAACCTATTCACTTTATTCCTAGCATCCATGTAGATATTTTCCTGAGTATTAACCTTAGGATCTAATCTTAGCATCAGGTTCAACCAAGCCCTGAAGAAGGCACAGGTAAAGTCATTTATGTTTTAATGAAAAGGAACTAGGCATGGGAGAGTATTCAGGAAAAGTAATCCTAATTCACTTTTTAATAAGATTAGTTAAACTGTATTAAGTTGGCAAGTGGATGCTTTTACTCAGAATGAAAGTGGCCTTAACTTGGTTTAGTTTAATTTGCTTTGGAAGAAGTTCAGGAATTAATCTGATTTAACTAATCCACCTTAAATCCATTAATTACTTCAGATTCTCGAGTTTTCCTGTGCAGACAAAACCACTTGCACGTTAATTGTTGGAGTCTGAGCTTGAAGATCTAGATGGAACAGCTTAAGGAGCACATTCCAGATATAGCTTAGCATCTCCATGGCTAAACCTCATTAAATAAATCTGGGATCTTAATACAATTATATTGTAAAACAAAAGAGATTAATCACCTTCACTGGTCTACAGAACAGGTCATGTACTCTAAACACAACAGACTCATTTCAGGCAGGCTCACCAGATATTCTGTTGCTCAAGAGGCTTTTAGCTGACAGTGGTAGGAGGTTTTATGGGTCAGATTGTTTTATCAGCTGAACTGGTACATTGAAAATAACGAAAATGGATCTCAAAAGGAAGAAAATATAGAACTTTTCTCTCTGACTTTATACTCACATTGGTCTCCTATCCAGGTTTTTAAGAGTTTCTCCTAGAGCAGCTGATATACAAACAGGATAGATACTCTGAGGCAGAAACTTTCAGATGGCCCTGGGGCAGCAATACATCACCTGGTGCAGGTATGAGCCTTGCTCAGTATTTTCAAAGCTTTTCCATCTATCACCTAAAGGAAGGTCAAATAAATCGATTATTTTGCTGTTCTTCAGAGGATGGAAATTACCATTAGATTACGGGAAATCTGAACCACTGACACAAATGCAAATGGAAATTCACTCAAGGAAAGACAGGCTGAAGTCAAGCCCACTGCAGTTATTCATTTGGGTTTTGTGACACTTGTCATCTAGGTATCACAAGCTTGCTGGAGGGAACATGCAGACAATGGCCTTACTCTTGCAAACCCAGCCCAAATATTAGCTGTAGTTTTCACCTGAAAATGCTTCAGAGAGAACTCATGTCTCCACACTTCTCATTCTCCCAGCCCCCTCAGGGAAGGGCTTCGACTCTTCCTGTCTTATATCTTTACTGACCCCAGCAGGCAGGACTGCCTGCCAAGCCACTTTCCTTTCCAGAGGACCTGTTTAACCTGGATATGGAACAGAACTCTGGGGCAGGATGTAGCAAATCCATGCTAGTGCTCCTTCTGGCCACCAGGAAGAGGGACTGGGAGGTGCAGATTCCAGCACAAAACTCAGAAAAACACGAGGATATGGTAAAGACGCCAAACTGGGTCTACTCTTAGCAGAAAAACTGTCTCAAACCCATTAATATCATGTTGGTCTCAGCCTGCATTCCTCTGCCTACCATGTCACAAAGCCAATGAGCTGATGCTCAAAACACAACTAATGACATATTTCACCAATCACAGAGATACATGATCCACTCAATCATGACCTGAAGAGTTTCTGTCCTACCTGAACATTGCCACATACTCTCTAGCCAATTAAAAACATCACCAGCCCCTGGCTGTGACAGGCTCAATGGGAGAAATCCTCTGTCATACATTAGCAAGCATAGTCCCGGAAGGGACGTCCTTGCTAAGGGGTGCTTACAGTTTCCTCTGAGACCTGACAGAACCTATCAGCTGACCAGTTTGAATATGGAAAATTCTTTAAGCCACTTAAAGCTGTGACCGCCTCTGTGATCCACATTTAAGAATAGGCAAACTCCCCCTCCAAGCTCTCTCTCGTTTCCGGCGCTGGGACCGGTGGCTGCGGGCCCCGTGTGGGGGCCAGCGGGCCCGGCCAGGCCCTGCTCGGGCCAGGCCGGGCCGGGCCACGGCCATCCTGGAGCCGATGGACCTGTTCCAGCCGTGGAACCCCCCCCCCACTGCCTTGCTGTGGGCAGCTGGAGCGGCTCGGCTCTCCCCCCTCTCCACTGCGATAAGAAAAATTCAACATTCCAGCTGCAAAGCTGCAAGGCCGAGGTGAGATTAACCCTTTTACTGCTGTGAAGAGCTGAAAACCTGAGGGAAGAGAGAGAGGAGATGCTTAAAGCTGAAATTCTGTTGTGAAGCTATGATATATCAGAGTATCCCGTTGTAATTTCATGAAGATATGGGGAGTGGAGTGTTCAACTCGTGAGCAAAAGCACCTGCGCTGAGATAGGCAGATGCTGACGCAGCTGTAATTTCATGAGAAGTTTGGACAGGGAGAGATGGACCAGATGAGGACTTTTGCTCCAAACGGGAAAGGAGAAAACCTCAGTCCCTAGAGATGAACCTGATGAGGACTTTTGCTCCAAATGGCAAAGGAGAAAACCTCAGTTCCTAGAGATGCTCCTAGAGATAGTCCCAACAATGAAGATGAGGAAGACCCTTTGCTCCCAGGGAAGGGGAAGGGCCTCTGTTTTTGTTTCTGAACGGCTCAACCTTAAAATTGTACCCCAAAAAACTTCAAGAGTGGACCCTCGAACGCGGGAAAACCAATTGCTATCTGTGTGTGACCTTGAACAAGCTGCAAGTCGGGGGAAGGGACTCACATGCAGGCAGAGAGACTCCTCTTCCTAAATGGACTGAACAATATTTGGAAGTGGGTGGCTGTCTCGTTGTGATACTGTTTTCATAGCATGAGCAAGAAGAGACTTCTCTTTCTAAATGGACTGAACAAGGTTATTATGGAAGTGGTAAACAGACTGAACATCTTAAGGGTTGTCTTTTCACATTGTCAGTGGGAGAAGGGAGGAAGGTGGTGGGAGCAGGAGAGTTCTGAAGGTGGTATAATTTTTTTTTTTCCCTTCTTTTAGGTCTGTTAATAAACTTCTTTATATTCTTTCAAGTTTGGTGCCTGCTTTGCATTTCTCCTAATTCTTATCTCACAGAAGATAAACAGTAATGAGTATTTTAGACCAAACCACTACACTAAATTGGTGTTTCCGCCCGGTTACAAACCCAACCCGCGACATCCTCTAATCCCACTATGAGCTCCTACATCACCATGAGGCTGGGGAGATGCCTCATCCCTGGTTTGCTGAACATGAACAGCACTTCCTTTCATTGCAGAGTCTGCCTAGGTGCTCTCTGAAGGTGCAGAACAGATGCAACTGATCTACATTTTGACAAACACTTTTTGGCTAAATCCAGTTGCCATAGAACTAAAGCCATCGTGACCTAGTCCAACCAATGAAAGTAAACTCACTTATTCATCTAGGAAGTTAACTCTAGAAGGTTGTACCAAGCCTGGAAAAGAAATAGTTTTGTGTGGTTAGCCTTCTCCAAGATTGTTAAACTTCTACAACAGCAAACCCCTTAATTTAGCACTGAAAAGACTTTCTGTTTTAAGGTATACTTATGACAGTAAAAACTGCTATCTTACACACACACACACACACACAAGCAAGTGCTATTGCTCGGGTTCTTTATTGACTCAGAAAAAGACACATTTTCTGCTAGCTTGACATTCAAGCAACAAAACAAGAACTTCACCCATCCTGTAAACAAAATATATTGACCATAAAAGCCAAACTCCATGATTAATAGAGAAATAAAATCTTATGCCTTAATCATATTATTACCTGAATGTCAGTTATAGCAGTGAGCTGCTTTGGGCTGGAGTACAGTTAATTTTCTTCACACTAGCTAGTTTGTTTGGATTTGTCCTAAAAACCATGTTGATAACACAGGGGTGTTTTTGCTACTGCTCAAACATGCTCACACAGGTCTTTTCTGCTTCTCACACCACTCCCCCAGTGAGTGGGCTGGGGATGTACAAGGAACTGGGAGGGGACACAGCTAGGACATCTGGTGACACAGCCAACAGACCAAAGGGCTATTCCATGCTGTATGCCATGATGTTCAGCATACAAAGCCAGGGGAAGAAGGAGGAAGGGGAAACAATTCAAAGCATTGGTGTCTGTCTTCCCAAGTAACCATTCGATGTGACAGAGCCCTGTTTTCCTGGGGATGGCGGAAAACCTGCCTGCCCACAGGAAGCAGTGAATTAATTCCTTGGTTTGCTTAGCTTATGTGCACAGTTTATCTGTTAAACTGTCTTAATCTCAACCCATGAGTTTTCACACTTTTACTCTTCCAGTTCTCTCCCCCATTCCACCAGGGGGGAATTCATAGGTGGCTGTGTGGTGCTTAGCTCCTGCCTAGGGTTAAACCACATGGGAACATCCATTCTGCACCAGGTACCCCTTGAAGCAGGAGTGGCTGTGCACGAGGTCCTGGTGAAGCTCCTCAAAATGCGTGGCCATCGATAAGCCCAGAACACAGCAGGCACACCCCTGGAGGGACTGCAGCCTTGGGCAAGGCCATGTTGGAGCAAGGTTACTTCTGAAGGGACTGCAGCTGTTGGTAAGGCCACACTGGAGCAGGTACACTTCTGAAGGCTTTGTGGTCCATGGATAAGGTCAGGCTGGAACAAATGCACCTCAGAGGGACGGTGGCTTTGGAGAAGTCTATGCCACAGAAGGTGCACCTCTGAAGAGACTGCGGCTCATGGATGAGGATCCACTTGGAGCAGGTACAATCCTAAGGGACTGAAGTCTGTGGATAAGTCCAAGCTGGAACAGGGGCAAGGGGAGGAGTTCTTTGCAATGTTAAACCCAATGGTCTGGTCCAAAGGGACCAGGGATGGAGATTGAAACAGAAATGCCTTTAAATTGTTGTAACTCATTATTTCAGTTGCATGTTACAGGAATAGCTGTAGCAGGAACCACCTGAACCAATGGAGGGTAAGCCACACAAGAAGCAGTGCAAGTGCAGCAGTGACAGGACCCAAGCTGGCTTTGTTGCCCAACAGCTCCGTGCAATGCTTCACTTCTCCTGCCCTGAGTAACCATCATAAGCAGCAGACAACAGGAAAAGAACGTTCACAGTCTACAGCAGGCTACTCCAAGATATTGCTGTACTCACATGCAAGTGATATGTAACAGAGTATCTCCATAACCATCTTGTGCTTTTACACTCTCCAGCCCATCTCCTTTAGCTTTTGGATGGAAAAAAAAAAGCCAGAAGGAATCCACGATTAACAAGATTTTCTGAGTACTGTGTTCTATGGAGTTTAGGTTCTCCACAAAAGATAAAAATAAGGCTGAAAGTCTTTTCTACAAGAAAGAATAAAGGTGAGGGGAGAGCCTCTCAAAAGTGCTGTTATAGATGGATAACTCACCATGCATGTTCTCATCCTCAATGGCTACTTGTCTATGTTTTCAAATATATTTTATGTAGATATATAAAAGATATTTCCAGACAACACAATGCAACATGAATTTTCATACTAAGACCACATTAAACAAGACAGAGATATACAGGAATTTGCTGCATTAAGTAACTCAGATGCTATGACTTTTCACAAATTTTAACAAAATATGAACTCAAGACACAAAGTGAAGATTTTTTGTTTGTTGCTTTTTCTGTGCCAGGCCTGAAGGCCCACAGGACCTGTGGTTGTGGAGGCACTGGGCTCAGCAATGCAAAGAAATAACTTCACTCATACTGCTCTTGCACTCTTTCAAGGGAAGGGTAAAAAAACAAGCTACTCACTACTGCCACGAAATCTACTCTAGCGCAGCTGTGAACCCATAATGCAGCTACCAAGGTATATGAACAAAAATCAAGTCTCAGTTCAAGTCCTGGATGACATTGAAGCTCCTTTGTGCGAAAAAGTCTTTCCTAGCCTCCTTCTTAGCAGTAGCTCTTATCTTCATCCTTTGATCAACCTTACCACCTTTCCCTATAACCTAAGGACTACAGATCAGCTCCCCAAAGTGCCTAATCCCCACTGCCACCAGCTCCTTCCTGCCTGTGCCTAAACTCACTGGAACTTCTGAGCCTTTTCTTCCATTGCCTTTCTATATCTCAAATTTGTAAAGCTATCAACATAGCTTCTGACCAGATATTTTCCAGACTCCCTCCCTTCCATCACAAATCATGCTGATGATACACCTTCTCATGGCCCATTTTTCCTACCAGCAATCCTTTTTCAGCATCTCTTACAACCATATTTCCTTTACCCTTTGCTTTTCCATGTTTCTTTAAAGATGCTACCTGCTTACTGACTCTCCCTTTTCTCCTGTGCACTTTTTGGTGCTTACAATTTCTTCCTTTTCTTTTCACAAATGGTTCAATATGCCCTTATCTTCCCTCTCTCAGAGGGTTCTGTTCTCCACTGCTTCTGTTCTCCACTCATCCTACACACTGATCTTTCATTCTTACATTTGATTTTGAAGTCGCATTCCACAAAAACTAAACAAAAGGCAGAAAAGAAAGCAAGCACTAGTAAAGCCCTTATCAGAGCTCCATACATCCTCCAGCAAAGTTTAGCTCTAGTGGCCTCTAAGGACAGCAAACAGATCCTATTCGGGTAACGCACCTGGAAAGGAAGTGACTGCTGTCAGCTGTCTCAGCTCTCACATCACTGAGATATTGCTGTGCTCCACGAAGGCAGGCATTACTCTCAGTGTAGGTTACAAACAAAGCATAAGCAGAAAAACCTTTACACAGGACAAAACTACTTATTTAATATTAGTAAAGCATTCTGGAAAATAAATTCCCAGAAGACTAATGCTCTTCCAGGTGTGTGGCCTGCAGCATAAGCCTTTCAGGTATCCTACTGAGGCAGTCAATAACTGCTTTGAAAGACGCTTCTGCCCACGGTGAATTATCGCTTAATTAGATGGAGCCAGAATGTTCTATCACATGAGCAGTGCTTTATGAATAAAATCAAGTGTATCCTAATGTATTTCTAAGCATTCATCTCACTGCAGCACAAAACCTGGGAAGTGGCAGTTTGCTACCAGGAGGAAATCTACCCAAAAGAGATATCTCTTATGTTTCAAAAAAGAGTGCAGCTATAAACAGTTCAAACAACTCAATAGTCTGCAGTGCTGTCAGTCATAAATGCTTATGTGGTGCAGGAGCAGAGAAAAGCTCCAGTCAGTATCAGGACCCTACTGTGATGAGCTGTATCAATGTGGGAAAACAGCCCGGTGAGAGTTTCCCCACAAAAGCAGCTCCATGGGCACTCCCTCCTATGCTCACTCAAATGTCCCAGTAAGGAGGCCTTTCTACTAATCCACTCCCAAACTAGCTCAAAGCAATTTCAGAAAGATCCTCTGGTTGGATTAAGAATGGCCACATGAGGAGTTTGTGCAAAAATAGCTGGCATGCTTTAAAGTCACATTCTAGATTGTTTTGAAACAGCTTTCATGCGCAAATGTATGCTTTAAGTATAAAATCTCTGCCTTGAAGGATTTATTATCCAAAAATCTAACCTTGCAAACACTTATACACCTTCTCAGCTTGTGATACATAATTAAATCCTTCCTGAGTGTTTTAAGAAGCTTGCATAAAGTTTCATGATCTAAAATGCTTGGAACAGTTTTTAATTTCTGAGTTAATTGGAGGTGATCTCCCTCATGTCAAACTCCTAACAACAGGTCAATAAATTCAGTAGGAGGTCTTTTCAAGCAACATTTAAATTTCCAGTTCATAAGAGAAGACTCTAAAATCAGCATATACTTGAGTGAATATTGCACTTCTCAAGAGGATAAAATCACTTACCCTTCCCACATTTCAAATGCTTTGCTAGATCAAATACTATAAAGACACATGTTGACACTTTAATTATTTAGTTAGTCCAATAATTACAGAGAGCTTTCTATAAAAAAATTGGCACAGCATTAATTCTCTGGTTAATTTAACTCTTAAAAAGGTAGTGTAAAGGGTGAACAGAAGGATGACAGAAGATTGTAACTAATACTACTGCTAAAAGGTTTAGTAACTTGTGTAACACAGGAAAAGTGATACAAACAATACCTAAAGAAATATTTTGCAATACATATATAGATACATATATATTGCTAGAAGTCCAGGGAAACAGTGATAGCAGTCCAAATAAATCCAAAGAGCAATTAAATAAATAGAATAGCTTGGGTTGGAAGGGACCTTAAAGATTATCTAGTTCCAACTCCACTTCTCCTTTCACTAAACCAGGTTGCTGGGAGCTCCATCCAACTTGGCCTTGAACACTTCCCCTGATGGGACATCCAAAACTTGGGCAATTTGTTTCAGTGCCTCATCACCCCCACAGCAAAGAATTTCCTCCTAAAATCTAACCTAACTCTACTCTTTTTCAGTTTGAACCCATTGTGCCTTGTTCTGTCACTACATGCTCTCATAATTGTCTCTCTACATCTCTCTTGGAAGCTTCCTTCAGGTACTGGAAGGCTGCAATTAGGTCACCCCAAAGCTGCCTCTTTTCCAGGCTGAACAAACCCAATTCTCTCAGCCTTTCCTTGCAGGACAGATGTTACATCCTCCTTATCACTTTGCTGGCCCTCCTCTGGACTCTCCCCAACAGGTCCATGTCCTTCTTGTGCTGAGGACCCCAGAGCTGGATGCAGTGCTCCAGGAGGGGTCTCACAGAGCAGAGCAGAGAAGAAGAATCCCCTTCCTTGCCCTTCTGGCCATGCTGCTTTGGATGCAGCCCAGGATAGGACTGGCTTTCTGGGCAGCAAGCCCACACTGCCAGCTCATGTCCAGCCTCTCATCCACCACCATGTCCCCATCCCTCTCACTAGGAAAACAGAATAGACATGCTGATAGTGAAAACTGATTCCAGCCTCATTCAGTACAGGGTTGAGGGCGGTAACCATCAAGTGGCATGAATGGGTGACACCATCCACACAAGGAAGTAACCTAACTGAGAGTACAGATGGTGTGCTAATTCCACTGAGCAGCTCTATTGGTAGGTCCCTGCAAAAAGTGCTGACAAGATGAAGCTGCTGTTCTCCAAAAGGAAGCCCTGAGCAAATGTGGATGATGTGTACTGGAGTATTTATCTTTCTGCAGGAACAGACACTAGTGACCTGTCATGTGTAATCTCCTTTGAAAACTGGTAATACACTGGAGACCACGAACTTAGAGAATGCATGTGTAATTCACCCCTTCTATAACATTAAATATGTGACATTGATAGCTCCCACACAATACTAAATTCCTTAGCCCACCCTGGAGAAGAGTAACTAGCCAGCCAGCTAGCCCCAATGCCTGTCTCCAGAGAAAGCCACCAAGACCCCACATTTTTATTCCAAACCTCAGTTCTCAATAGACCAGTGGTGACTGAAGACACTAAAGCCTTTGAAAAAGATGAGAGGAGATTAAATTCCTACAGAGAAGAGGATGAGAGTCCTATTTGCTACTCAGTGCAAACTTTGAAGCTGAGGCAGTAAAAGTGGGGGGTGACACTGGAGGGAGACTGTCTGGAACACAGACACATTTAGGCTCTGGTTGAGAAAGGGTAAGTGTGGCTACCCACTTACTTAGACTAACTGGATTTTGTGTGTGTGTGTATCTGTAACATTTCCTTCCATATTGGCAGACAACTGTATGGCCTTTAATTTTGCTTGGCCTTGTTTGGCCAGTTAAATTTGTCTGAAGCTGTCTGCAAGGTGGCTTGGGAAAAACCCTCTGAACTGAGCAGAGAGTAAAAATTTTAGCATGACAATGACAATTGTGGACCTGCAGGCATTTTTAGAAGACCCAGTGGTGAAGGTACTTCTTGCTACACTGCTAATGACCCTGATTTGCAGTCGCTACCAGTAGTGCCAAGCCTTGGAAAATGCGTTCCCTGTGGCAAACACAAATCAGCATTTCTCTCGCAAAGACCAGATGGATGAGCAGTATCCTGGGACTCTAGGCAAAGCCTGAGGCATCACATCTGGGAAATTTCCAATTATTTTTCCTTTCCCTGCTTCCGTAATTTAGAGACAGCTTAAAAGAAGCCAGGCAAATACTGACATAACCTAGGTAACCTTTCTGAAAGTCATATGGTTACACTGCTTTAATGGTAACACTATAAACTGGCCTTTTTTTTGTTAGTTGAAGCAACTGTTGATACTTCTTGTTTCCCTTCAGTGGTGATAAATGCCTATGTTTCTCAGCATACTAATTCGTAGTGAACCCTTCAGAGTACTGCAGATAGACCAGCTGGGATTCTAAGAAGAAAGAAGGGCAAGAGCTTCTATTCTAGAAGCCACCAGATTTAGCATGGTAGTAGTCTGTCCTGGTTTACATTGTGTAATCTTTCAACATTCATATAAAAATATGAATGAAATATGAATTCCATTCGTATGAATTTCCAATGCCCATCTTGGAGAGAGAACCACCACTGTCCAAGTGAGCCTTACCTTAAAACAAGCTTTTGTTATTTATCATGTGTCGTTCCTCATCAGCTACCACCTAGGTTTCTTTGGGTTATAGCAGCTCTGCCAGGCATGTGCTTTTCCTGGGAACTTTGTGCCAGCAGCCCCACAGAAACAGTCTGCATGAAAAATTCATTTACATCAAATCTCTGCAGCATCTATTTTATCAAAGCAAGTGCTTGCATACTCAACCAGTATAAGACACAGATGGGAGGTTTTAGGCAATCAGCTGCAAGATTAGGAAGAAAACCAAATACATATCCTGCTTATGCATTTCTGAATGCAAAAAAAAAGAGAAAAAATCCAGTAGCCTAGGAACGGTAAGAAGCAGGTCACCAGTGTCCATCAACTATTTTATCAACCTCAGTAACAGAACATGGGTATTTATCTGGGATGAAAACACACTGCTATATAGTCTGCTTTGATTAATTCATCACATATATCCTCTTTTACAGGAATTTTCAAGAGGTATTGAAAGCATTATTAGAAATATCAAGGCTAGAACTGTCAGGAGCTACAGTGTAGGGGAGCCTCAGTCGAACAAGGCAAAGTGTAACAAGTTGAAAATCCACTGAATTAAAAGTTTTTGATTAATTTAACTTTCTTATAGGAAATCAAAACTCCAGTTTCTTTCTAATCCTCCTCTTGCTGATCAGAAAAGCATCTTCCCTTTAGAACGCTATTTTTATTTAGTTTCCTGCTATGATTTCCCCAAGCACCTTTGCCAATTGGATGTCTCAGGTCAGACAGATTTTCAAGAATGACTGGACTGCTGATAAACTTTAATTTTCCTATAGTTTTAATATTGCCTCAATAATTATATATCCCTCATAGATCCAGAAATAAACACGATTTTTCACATACAAAGAAGATCCAAATTGATTTGCAGTCCTGTGGATGATGAGATGGTATCCCACAGACTGAAGAAGGAATAACACTGTTTTGGAGTTCCTAGGAAACCTGTGAAGACTGTAGATACACTGGGAAAAGCCATTAGACCTTAGCAAGGAAAAGGATTTTTATGTGTTGTTGCTACCAATAGACCAAAATAAAAATGAATAAAACTAGAAATAAAGTTTTGAAAAGATGCTCTCAGTTTTTATTCCAAATTTCTTCCAGTTCCTAAACGTAGTTTTTGTGATGCTAATCTATATTTTAGCAGCTACACAGCATTTTCACTAAACAATTTCCTGTCTTAAAAAATATTTACTTCATGTGCAAAATAAAACAAACACATCTCATAAAGTGGAAAGGTCTACATTTTTTGTTTATATATGAAAATCTAACTGTATTATGTGGTTGTTTTATTACGATACCCCATGGAAGCCATAGACTGGATGCCGAATGCTCCCACTCTCCCCCGCACATTGTGCTCCCTAGCTGCATTTTCTCTTCCATCATTAAAGATCTTCTCTCACAAGAGATGAGACTGTCATAGTCCCATTACGAGGGAAGGAAAATATGAGCCAACAGGGAAATATTTCTGAATCCAAAATATAACTGATTTGAATTAAATGTTCCATATTCAAGTGTTTTGATAAAACCTTTTTTTTTCAAGACAACATAAACAAACTAAAGCCTCCATAGAACTATACTTTAAAATTTGGCCAGTAATGTATCTGGCAAAGTATCAGCAGTGTAAAGTATCTATAAACAAGGTAAAGTTTTGTCTAACAAGTATCTAAAGGAGGGCTTCCAAAAGGATGGAGGCAGGCTCTTCTTGGTGGTGCCAATCAATAGGACAAGAGGCAACAGCCAGAAACTGATGCACGGGAAGCTCCACCTGAACATGAGGAAGAACTTACTGGCTGGGTGACTGTGCACTGGAACAGGTTGCCCAGAAAGGCTGTGGAGTCTCCCTCATTGGAGATATTCCAGAACCATCTGGATTTCCAATCCCATGCCATGTGCTCTGGGATGGCCCTGCTTGAGCAGGGGGGTTGGATGACCCCAGTGTGGTCCTTTCCAACCTGGCCCATTCTGTGATTCTGTGAAAAGTAAACCATGAAGCACCACAGTGTTTCTCCATATAAATGTCTTATGTAAGTGTAGGAAAGCTAGAAATCCCCAAATTCACTCATAATAAACCCAGATATTTCTGCAATATCAATAATACTACTGAAATTCTTACTGTTATAATCTAAGTGATAGGTCAAATTTAATTTATTCAGGCAGAATTTGTTCTTCCCATAGGAACATCTGTGAGAAGGGCTGATGGAAAGAGACAAGTATCCCATACCTTTTTCTGTTTTCTTCTACTAAACCAAATATATTTACCTAAAGTAGGTAAACATCAGCATAGTAAAACCAGACAGCCACTGCAGCCAGGGAACGTTAAACTCTTTGCTTCCCCAGAAAGAGAGCAAACAGGATCTGTGAGAAACAGCAGATGAATGACTTAGATTCTCCAGCATAAAGTAAGCATGCCCTCTAAGTGTGTCCCACAAGTCTTTTGGGCACTAAAGGCTTTCTTCACCACAGTATTCCAAGTGAGAACAGCTATGATACTGCAAAGAGGTGAAGAATGGTAAATTTTGAAGGAATAATGTCATAATGACCCTACTAAGGTTCCTTGCCTCTGTTAGTGCTACAACCACGTGTTCTTAAGAAGACACATTTTTTATTCTCTTTTGGTTTTTAACATATACACTGCTTGTTTCTCTCTTCCCACACACTTTGGCAGGTAGTTTCTTTTCCTTGTTTTGTTTCTCTTTCACCTGTCGGTTTTCAGGAACAAGAACTGCGTTTGTGTTCTGAATTTATAGCACAGCAAGAACATATTGAATTTAAAGCCATAATCTAAGGTAAAGACATTAAATCACCACAAATAATAAAAGGCTGATATAAATTTTCCTAGACCGCATAGCTGTAAATGCAAGAAATATGAGTCAAGATTAAGTTGTAGTGGCATTTTGGCTGTCTCAATATAGACTAAAGAGAGATGGAACACCTGCTCTGATCTTCACAAATTGAATTTCAGCTCCTCTGTAGATTTTGAGTTCTCATTTGCATTAGCAAAGGACACCATTGTTTATGTAAATTGGACATTTATTCACATAGCAGAGTAGAAAATGTGCAATATGCCTGCACACAATTAGAGCAAGCAACTGTGCTACCAACAAGAAAACACAAAAGATACCCTAATTACAAGAAGCTACTACTAAGTAACTTCCAGGTCAGTGTTAGACATTCCCATGCTTCAGCAGCATGCAGTCAATGACATCACTTTAACACTTATTTTCAGAAACTTTCAATAATCCAGTAAGGGGGAAATATTAATTTTTCAGGTACAAAACAGTAGTGAGATGACAGTCATATCTCTCACACTGAGACAGTGGAAAAAGCAGAGATTATCTGTACTTCTGAAAACTGTTCTGAGAGCCCTTGCTCTACAGCAGACCTGAGCTGACATCTTTTCACCATCACAGATCTCTCACTATTCCCTGGCTACAGCAAATACTTGTCCAACATCTGTACATGTATGTGGTTGTGAACAGGTAGACTAGCCAATGTGACACGTACTAAAATTCCTGCAAAGCAATTCATCCTTCTGCTTCAGTTAATCATCCAAAAAAAAAACAAATACACACAGACTTCAAACACATCATGCAGGTCAGAACTGGCAGGGAGGCTCTGATAAATGAGTGAAACAGTGAACAGAATCTTTCCTAGAAAAAAAGTTACCTTAAGATAACTTCAGAAATCTTTTTCGTATCATCTTGAGATGAGACACATTTCTTTATTCTCAATTTATTTCTCTGTGGCAGGTCCATTCTGAAGCACAAGCAAAATAGCAGCCCCACTGAGAGAAAAGGAAAAGGAGATGGAAAGTAAGTGTCTTATTCCAGGAACACAGATACTTAAACAATGACCAGAGTATCTGTGAATGAAAGCTGAAGGCACGTCTTTGATCTAAGTTTTTTAATCTTATTTAAGAAAGATTGATACAGCTATCAAAGTTGTCTCATATAATTACTGCTATTTTTATGGAAATAAAGAGTGTTCATGAAGCCATTTGACTCTGCCAGTCCTTCTTTATTCATAGTTGAAATGAGTAAGAACATGGTTTAACAATGATGAGAAGCCTCTCCCCACCACCACCAGGCTATTCTTCTTGAGCACCCCGACAGGTCTACACACACTTTTGTCTTTACACTTTAATAATAACACAGCTGTTCCCCAAATGTGTTCAACAACTGTTCTCTAATGCCATCAGTTTCATAGTGTAAATGGGTCCTAAAATAGCTGGAACATTATGTCCTTTACCATCCTATCTTCCCGCTTGGCTGCCAGATTGTTCTCTTTTCCTTTTTTTGATGGATTAAGTAGAACCACAGCAATTTGTTGATTTGAAACCTAAGCAATCTCCTTAAATTGTCTCTGTGCTCATCCACTGCTATCACTGACTCTACCTGAATTCATTTTGGATCCTGCATTACAAAGGTTTTATTCATGAGGGATTTGCATATGCAAGCAGTGTTGATGAATCCAATAAAATAGACTCATTTCATATCCAGACAACTTTACAGATTTACTTTTGGACCAGCTGCTGACACCGGACTCCTTCACTTTTCTTCTGGCCTGTCTTTTTAGGGGCATAAGTTGATTCTGCAAACATTTTATTTCTAAGTGATGTCCTTTCATGGGCGCCCCTCTGGGTGGACTGCGCAGGAGTGCCAGCAATTGCTCTAGATTTGCACTCTTCCAAGCTTTGTCAGCAGCAATGGGGCCCTACTCAAGCACCACTGTGATTTTTCTTGAAACCAGCAAAGAAAATAGGCCCTATTCCATTGCTAGAAACTAGGACAAAATTAATTAACAAGAGACTTGACACTAGAAAATCATTCTTCTCTGTGACTTACAAGCTCCCTTCTGCTCCACTGAGAGGTGTGTGGGACAACAGGCCAGCTGTTAAGATTTGTCTATGACAGTTCTTCACTCTGGGGTCATAAATACAGTCGTGTTGTACTTTCTCACACAGAAGGATGAAAAAAACCCAGGTTTGTCACCCCAGAACCACAAAAGGAAGTAAATCTTGCACTGGGTACAGCAGGGAACATCAGCAAGGTCAGATCACTCTGCCTCTTCCCCTCCTTCACCAATAGATGGTGGCAAAGGCCCCCTCCGAAGCTGCCACTGGACTTGCACAGTTATCTTTTCAATTCCTCTAATAACAGAGAAAATGGGGAAGGCAAATGCAGACATCTCCTTTGCAACAATCACCTATAAACAATTTAATAATTTTGTCTTTCTAACATCCCTGTACGTAATTACTCTGTCAATGCCAGCTTTCTTTATCATCAGAGAGGAACATATTTGTTTCTTCTTTCGTAAAGTAGCAGTAGTGTTTCGCTTTAATTTCACACAACAGAGCATAGAGAGGGACATCAAAGCAAGTTCTTCTAAAAAAGGTTAAGAAATGGTGCTTGCTGCTAAGAACTCAGCACATATCTGCCTGAAAGGGAGGAGGGACCAGAGGAGAAAGAAAGTGATTTCAAACTCTTGTTGCAGAATGGAGCATTTTGAAGAGTAGGCTGCTTTTTTCTGAGCTGTCAACAGTCAGGGAAACCACGTCATTTCAAGAGGCTCCACAGAGCTGCCTGCCACTCTTGGCCACCCATGTCAGGCTCAACAGAGTTTTGATGGCTCGAGGGAGCCAAGTATCAGAGCCTTGAAAAGCAGTATTTGGTGGTAAAAGTAGCAAACACTATTTTATTTTGATTGCAAAGCTTTTTAAGCACCATGCTTGTGCTTCAGGGAGTTGTACAAGAAACCTACCTCTGCCCGACCCAGGAAGAGAGCAGTATGGGTGGAGCACTAAGGGTGGCTGCAAAGCCACTAGCACAAATGATACAGACAGCAGGAACTCTGGATGTTTGCGAAGTACCTGTCACAATACCACCTGAAGTAAACCAGATGTGCTGGCCCAATTACACATCACACAATAATATCCTGCCTATCCTAATATTGCTTGCACTTTATGAAGATATTCACCACCTTAGCTCACGATCCTGTGTAACATTGCCAGCAAATGACTGTCACATTGCACATCAGCTCTTGAGAGACGGCCAAGCTTTATTAATCTTTAATTTGAGAAAAAAGGCCTTTGAGGTCTTTGGGTTCAAATTGGTAAAAAAAAAAAAAAAGTGGTTTCTGTCTATTTGTTGTCAGGTTCACCTCTGAACACACTGTGCTACCTTCTTTTATCACATACCTTTGTAGAGCACTTCACAAAGATTTTCTGTATTTATATAATTCACATGGATGCTTTTTAGTTCTTTGCTTATTTGCAGTAACTCATCTCCAAGCTGGGGATCTCTGGTCAGCTTATTTGTTTAAGTACCAGTCTGTCAGTATAAATAACCCCTTGCACATCAAGTTTTGCATCTTGAAAATAAGAGCAAAAACAATATTCACATATTATTTTTCCCCTCACAAATATAGTGAAACTTTCCCCAATATTTTGCACAGTCAATAACCTTTTTATTTTTGTATGGAGGCGCTAAACTAATTTTTCTAATTTATAAACCTTTTCTGTCTGAGTTTGAAATGTAGGTATATAGAAAATCCAAAAAGCCATTCCTAGTGCCCCATGAGGCTCTACTTCTTACCAGGAGACAGAAAAAGCAGTTTGGAACCAGATATCTTTGGTGTTGGATTAGGTGAGCTCCTTACAACATAAATTATTCTACGAATCTATGACTCTATAATTCATTCACCTATTAGTTTGCATCTCTGGATTATTTATGACAGAAGGATTATATTCCTAGGAAAGAGATACATTCAAAACTGAAAAGGTGGATAACTAGTTCAATTTCTGTTCTTATCAGTCCTGAGCTGATATAAACATAAAAACGTACAAAATGCTCAGTCTCCCAAAAGGCAGTACCATGCAGGTACTAATACTTTGCTAGGAGATCATCACAGATAATACACAAACCTCCTAACACTTAAAGTCTAGACAGTTCCTTTTTTACCTCAGTAAGCTATTCCTGTCTTACTGAGTCTTCAGTGTGAGTTTTTCATTGTCTACATGAGGTAAGGTGGTATCTGTACTAACTTAAAAAGTGGATGCTTAGCTGTAGGATACATTCCAGTGGCTTAATTCATGCCCTCCAGAACCAGCTTATGCTCTTTGATATCATCATGCTTTTATCTGAGACAAGAGAATGCCAAGAAATTGAACTAGGATTTTTCTATTGCTATTACTATTATTGCTAGTGGTAGTAATAGTAGCACAGCAGGTTGGAGAGAATCCAGTTATGTTCCCAGCCACCATCTTATTTGTTCTTCATTGGCTGTTACAGACTTTTGGACAGGTTTCTGATGATAAAACGTATTGCTGAGGGTTTCAATACTATGCAGTTTTTTACAGCTCAAAGTGGGCAATAGTAGCAAAGAAAACTAACAATGGCCCTACCACTAAGGAAAAAGATCAAGTAATGGTTCAAACAGTTGAGCAAAACAAGCTATGTTAGGGGATAGTGCGCTGGACTGAAGAGCGGTCACCCTTTTTGCCACTGCACTTAAAAGAGATTCCTTGGGAAGCGTGGATTGCGGCAGTTTGGGGGACAAATAGCATAACAGCCTGAGGGCAGGAAGTGAAAACAGACCTTCAGAAGTCCAAAGGTTTCCAAAGCCACCAATTGGGCTCCAGTAAGATGATATACAACAAAGACATATTTTACACATGGTTTTCCCACCCAGCAGTGCTTTCTGGGTCCAGACTACTGCTTCAATCTTAAAAACTTCTTCAACATCTGCCAGCTGGTTTGGGAGTAGTGGTGGGAACACCATGGCTTCAGTTCATGTAGGCAGGAAAAGGGGAATGCTTGTTTATTTTTTGAAGTCATGGCACATAATGGAGGGAGCAGCATTCAGTCTGAAGAGAAATACTGGTAACTTCAGTATACTGAGCAGAATTATTTGTAAAAGCTGAGCATTTGATCCAATGCCTATTTAAGTCAATGGGTGTTTTTCATTGACTTGGGGTGATAGATAAAATGGGCCATTAGTGCACTTTTTAAAAGCTCTGCTGAACAGATACAGCACCAGGTGGTTCAGGTCTTTTTTATAATGCCTTGCCTTCTCTCTCAAACACTGCATTTATCTCTAGTCTTGTCCTTTACTGCAGCTTGTATTGTAACACTTTCACCTGCATCACAGGAAGAGAAGAATTCTCAGCCTCTTTTCCTCTTAGTCATAACAGAGATTCTGCTCCATTAGTGTCCTCATACCGCTGCAGCTCTGAACAGTGAGAAACTTTATCAGAGTATACAAAGGTAGAGAACCTCCTCATACTGTATACCCAAGCTTTAAAATATTCCAATTTTTTTTCTATAAAATTCTAATTAAACTCTTTTGTTATACAAGTTCAGTTATTGTCACTTTGAAGCACAGCAGTGTGAAACAAGTGGGCAATAATTACGGATTCATCAAATGAAAAGTACTTGGAAGTTTTCTACTTACAATGGACATTTCCCAGTGGAGTAAGAAGAGAAAAAGAAACAACTTTAGGAGAGTCATCCATATTATGCCAAATTGCCATTCCATTCAGCCTTCTAAAAAGGTCTTGTTACCTGACGGTATTATGATTTAATAGCTATTATTAGGTTAAAGTAGATACCATGGAGAAAATACAGAGCACACAGCAGTAATAAAATATAGCAGCAATAAAATACAGCAGCAGGTTGTCATTTGCTGCCCACATACTGTAAACTTGTGGGTAACTCCATACGTGTTAAGCACCCTGGATTCAATTCACAGAGAAACAGAGCCAAAAAAAGCCACTGTCTGTAGCTGTCTGGACCAGTAATGCCTCCCACCTGCAATGGCACTGACTTGTTTGCTTTTCAGTGTTTAAATTTTCTGTTTACTTGAGATGCAACACCATTGTGTATAGGAGGGAGCAGAGCAGGAACCGACAGGTCAATGAGAAATGCAGTTTACCCACCTGTCACTGCTGGGCTAGACTAACAAATACAGATTGTTGAAACCTGTTGATTTACTCGCCATTGCACCACTGGAATAGAAATGCTCCAAAATAAGCAGTCCTTCTACAGCATCATTCCCTGTAACAGCTGGAATTCCCGCAAAGAAAACATTATTATATCTTATTAGTACATAGAAGCAGTAGGTCAGCATTTCCAGAAGCATCTTGGTTAGTTAAAGGCCTGCTTGCTGGTGAATACCATTTTTACTTGAAACACAATATGCAGCACTTAAAAGGAAAACCTTTGAACTAAAGAATAATTTCATTTTCAGAAACATTGACAATGTTACTGAAAACAAAATGTTGGAAATGAGAAATTTTCAGATAACACTGCCTTTCAGCTCCCCTGTGCTTCATGAGGCAACAGTGAGTCACAGCGCAAAGACCTGAGTGACAAGCAGCACTTGTTGACACAGTGGTATCACGATTCAAAAATATGCAGCTCCACATAATTAGGAAATTAATAGTACTGCCATGATGCCTCTGTTCAGTGCTGACTGTGTTTCTGCTCCTGATTCCTGCCCATGTAAGCCTGGGGTAGTAGTGGCAGATCAGCTCCCCTGCCCCAGCAGCAAACAGCTGGAGGAACTGGGGCGGCTCTGCCTCCCACTTAGCTGGATGCTCTCCTTGTCTCACCCAGGATGAACATCAGTGCTGCCACCCTTGTGAGCCTGGGAGGACCTAAAGGTCTGGGAAAGAGAGGAGAGGAGGGAGGGATTTAACACTTTTGAACCCTGTACTGCAAGCTTCTGACAGCCTGTGAATCTCTCTTTTGTCAAGACCCAGCTCCCCAGTTTTTCTCCCGAAGCTTACTAATTCCTAGACTGAAATCAACTGCATTGCAACAATTAGTGGCAGCATATACTTTCTGTTATCAGTATTATATATCCACTAGGTAGGTACTGCCCCTCCCTAAGCCACCTACTTCCTATACCAGCAGCAAATGAACAAAAACAGAGAATGCAGGACTCCGGGAAGGGTGTCAGCAGGTGGGACACATGCAACACAAAACACCTTTTTTGTTATTGGTGAAAGAGAACACTAACTCATCTTGAATTAAATCATGAGGCTTTCTATTTGCCTGAATCACAGCTTTTTGCTGATACCCTCTCTACTCACCATGTCAGAGTTTCTGATTTTCCATCTGGGAATTTAACAAACAACATAATTTGCCTCATAAATCTTTGTTAGGATTTTTTGAATGCTGGCTACTTCCTCACATACGGGCACATAAATGCTATTTCCACAGTAGAGCATTGCATCTCACAGCAGGAGAATGAAGGGGGAGAAAACCAAAAAAGCAAAAACCAGCTGTAGCACAGTCCTGAGAAAATGAATGTTACCAAAGATGATATATATTCAGCTTTCCCATGAATTTTGTGGTTTCTCAGAATGAAACCAGCTTTACCTCCCTTGTCAAGGAGCAAAAATAATATTTTTATAGGAAATGAAATATTTGAACTGTTCTGAGACCTCTCACTTTCAAAAATCCTTTGCTTGAAGTAGAAAGATGGGTGAGCAAGGGAGGGCTTGGCGACAGACAGTAACAAGAGGAAATCAAGGTACTACCCATTCTTATTTTAAAACCATTGCAAAATATTCCAGAACTGCATGAGTTTGCTCCCTCCCTCAATCCCCCTCCCCAGCTCCTATGTCATCATTACTGAAATCAATCACAACACACTATCTTATCACAAAAGTTAAGATTCTGAGCTTCATATTCTTCCCCACCAAGGACAAGCAGCTCTTGAGGCAAGACTGTCAGTGTACCCTTATAACAGTACATAAACAAACTAAGGATTACAAGCTCCTAATGAGGTCTTTGAGGCATTACAGATCAGGCTTCTCAAATTGCTGTTCTCTGAACAAAGGAATCTTGCTAATCATTGGATTTGTGCTTTCCAATTTTGAGAAGTTTGCAGTGTTGTTACATGATATTATCTGCTTTTAGATTTGTTTCTTAAGGAGCATAACAGAACTATCTGTCCCTTCTCTTGGCCCTGCTTCAGGAAAGTATTTGGTCACATAGTAAGTCAGCTCTTATTCATAAATTCATAGGCATGAGTCTAAAAATATTGCATATAAATCCCAATGGAATTTCAGTATACATTGCTTGAAAAGTAAATTTCCTCAACCAAAGCTTTGCAAATGGATTCAATAACTAAAAAATAGTTTTCTAGAATATGGAGAATTCTGCCTGCTGGACAAGCATCTAAGAAGATGTTATTTTGAAGGCTTTATTCTTTCCCTCTGTTAAGTTTCCTTCCCAAAATTCAGATATGCTGAGGTAGCAGGTCTCTATAAAGCTGTCTAGAGAGTTGCAGAAATCTCTTATTCTTGCTGTCCTTTGACCTCATCTGATTTCATTTACATATTCTGCAGATTTTTGGCTTGGCCTGTCAAATTTGCTTGATATATGCCTAACCCTCTCCCTGGCTTCTCTTCCAAGGATTTTATCACTCCTGTTTACTTCAGTGCACCTATTTCTCAACAACAGTTTAGTTCTTAGGCAGAAAAAGACAGTTCCTTCTTTGCCCCTTCTCTTCAGCCCAGCTGTCCTCCATAGATGTGGATGCTCCCAACTGCATGGGACTTCGCTGTTGAGTAGATGAGGCTTTTTTACACCAACAAGCACCACAAAGTGTGAATGAAACCCAAAGGGTGTTTGACTGAGAATTTAGAAAGTTAAACTGCTGAAATATGTAGTTTATAATTAAAGTACTGAGAAAACGTTTACTGAAGAATCACTAGAGCAACACTGTAATTACGCTGTCCTTCATATCCTGCCATTAGCATTTCTACAAGTGACAAAATAATAATGTGGTCTTTTTTCTCTTTAGGAACTGTCAAGCTCTCTTTACAGGATTCAAGTAAGCTTACAAAGAATATAATGTTCTTAAATGGAAAATGCAAATGATGATTTTTGTGTAAAAGACATGACAGTCACATTAGTAAGCTCATGAAAATCATGCCCATATATGTTTCAAGTCAGTAGAGTAGAACACCTTTTTCCTTTTCCATTTTTTTCACTATCTCTACAGGGTTCAAGAAAATAAAAAAAAAACCTAGATTTTTTTTTTGAGCTCTTCTGTTAACTGTTCAAACCTTGTATTTTTGTAGAAACACAGACTGCCTGTACTTCCAGGAGCACACAGAGAGCCCATTTCAATCAATCAGAATCATTGAATTATCAAGCTTGAAAAAGTCAGTCTCAGATCATCTAGTCCAAGCATGAGAAAGGGAGATCCTGATCCCAGACACCAAAAAGACTTTATGCAGGTAGCAACCAACCTGACAGTAATAGAAACATCTGGGGGAATGTCCCAAGGACATCCTTCAGGCTGCGGTTGCCAGCAGACCACGTTTCTTCTCCCTCATAGCAAAGAAAACACTGCAGCACCAGCTGCAGCTGGTGAGTGCCTGGGAGCCTAACTGGACATGTATCCTCTGATCACTACATCCCTCAGGAAATGTCATTTGACTGGCATTCCTACACACTCAGAAGAGGTAAAAGAAAGTATATGGCCCTGTGTTACGGGGACTCTAGTGACCCTGCTGATTCTGAAGGAGAGCTGATACACATTCAAAGCACAAGCTCTCAGGAGCTGTGGCTCACATGAGGCCTTGGCAGCCAATTCTGTTCTGTTGATTCCCAGTCAATTCCAAGTGTTGATAAAAGAAAAACATGTTTACAAAAAGTGCATTATCTGTCAAGCAAGCAGTACAAATGAAATGAGATACTTGAATGTTTTAAATCTTTTGTGGAGTATGGAAGAGAAATAACTTCTAAAACTGATCTAAATGTATTCTCTAACAGATTTTAATAATTGCTTGAAAATAAATTATATCAAAATCAACTATGTCTTATTGACTAAATTGCATGAAATTATATGGTTAGGATATTTCAAGATCATCATATGTTACATTGAGGGCAAATAATCTCATTATAATGATTCTGAGGGAAGGCAAGTGTCTCATGTCTGACACAGATAGCATTTACCTGTTATATATGTACATACAAGATACTGACTTACTAAGGATAGTCAAGAATGAGTAAAGTAAAATTACTGAGAAGATGTGAATTAGATGTGAACCAAATCTCCATTTACCAAGTCAGTGGAGCACCAAGCTCATATCATAAACTTTATGAAAGTCAGTGTATACTTGTTTGAGTCCAGTACTACCTAAATCTAGCTGTACTTCTTTCATAAATCAGTTCTCACCAGCTGAGAGAAGTAAGAGAAATAACTCACAGCTGACAAAACATGCCAGGAAAAATGCTGCTGATAAAACCTTGAACTTTTTCTCTGTTTAGAAGCCTGGTCCAGAACCTGTGTAGTGAAAGTGGCCAGGGTCTCATTCCCTTCCTGCCAAAGCTCCTTCTTCTGTAACAGAGATCACAGTGGTAAAAGACGGTCTTCTGTGTAAGACTCTTTCAGGCTGTATACAGTGGGAAAAAGAATTTGTCTTTATATCACAATTAAATAAAGTTGTAGCTCAAAAATCTCCATTTTCTGTATATAACCCAAACTTCCCTTTTATCATCTGTGTGACAAAGGCTTTCAACTCAAGCTAGTTGGCTTTTAAGATCAGGGAACTAGATCAAACCAGCAGAACTCAGTTGTCCACCCAGTCATTCTGGCTAAGGGCTAGTCTACATCAGCTGGGAGGGAAAAGTGTGATTATGTGGGTTGTTCTGGTGTTTTTGGTTCAAAATCCCTCCAGCTTCATGATGGAGTTCTCCCAAATGAACTAGCAATCTTCTGCCAACTGGAGAAACCCTTCCAAAAGGGCATCATGATGAGTTGCAGCAGAGGAAGGAACAGTTCATATGGTTGTATCTGTATATGTCAGATATAATTTTTTAGACCTCCTCAGTCTTCTCACTGCTGTCCGGCCCTTTGCTGTCTCACCATGCCGGGTCTGTCAGATTACCTACCTGCCCTGTAGTGCACCAGAGTCAAGCTGACCAGCTGCTAACTCACTCTTTTTAAAAGCTAGCATGCAAGTCCATGCACTCCACTGGTGGTCACACACTCCTAAAAGCTGATTATCCTATTCATCAGAGCAATCATGTTTTGTGTAACTGCCTAGCACTAGGCAGAGACCCCAGATTTCTCTGACACCTGAGAGAATAAATAATTCGCCTTTAAAAGCTGTCAGCGCAGCACAAAATGCTGTGAACTACATGTAAATAAAGGTAGGACAGGGTGTTTGCCTAGGACACATCTTAGGTAATGTCAAAAAGAAGTGATACTTTTAAAACAGAATAGGAGAGAAAGAGGTCTAATAATTGTGCTGGTCCTCATCCTACCCTGGGTCGGGCATTATGGAAAACACTGACACCAGCATCAGAATTCTGATGAGTTAGAGATGAAAGTCAGAATAATTTTGCTATGCAGGAGCCAAAAAATTACACAGAGATGGGGAGAGAGTCCAAACAGGGTTATGGAGGAGTAGATGTTGCATTAAAGTGCTTGAATGGTTGATATAAATAAAGACAGACCCTCTGTGCCTGACAGAGGCTGAGTTTCAGGCAGGTGTTACTGAAAACCCTTTCTGAACCTATTTGGCTCTATCCTCATATTCTCACATGTATGCTGGAAAATTCACTTCAGCAGCAATTATTTTCCTTCTATTTTCAGATCCCACAGCCCTCAGCAGCATTAGCACTTACCCCTCAGCTGTCTTCTTTCATTTGGCTGGCATCCAGGGCATACTCCTTCTGCACTCCAAGTGCCCTGTGTAAGGCTTCATATGACAAAGCAACAGAGGATAAGTTGGAAACCTCAGGATCAGTTGTGGATTAATGAGCCTTTGGCAGACCTTTGTATCTTCTGCTTCCAGTGCAAGGCAAAATCCTCTGATCTTCCCTTATCTACATATTTACATAGGAGCATGTAAACTGAAAGAGCAAACAAATAAATAAAATCCCTCAGGTCCATGAAAATAAGAGATCTAATTGGACAAGGTTTTCCTCCTAGAAGAATCTGAGGATAAGTGAGTTAGAGATGTGTAAGGTATATGGATTAATGCACTAATGGAAGGCTCTCATGTGCCACAGGGATGAGCATAGCCCAACAGCTTGGGAAAATGGAATTGTTCTTAGTAGCATAACATTCAACATATACTACAGTATGTATGTACACTATATATTTTTATATATATAAAAACATATGCTTGTTTCCTCCTTCTTATTCATTAGAGTTATGATTTTTCAAAATTGCCTAGGTGACTTTCCCACTTGAATTTAATTGAACAGCATAATTACTGAAGCTGACAGCATGAGGCCAAATGCTGCTCTTGAAATTGTTGACTGGTCTGGGAATTTTGTGTGTTCAGAAGACCACAGACTTTTGCAGAGGCTGAATCTGCAAAGTCTGCATAATTGTAGCAGCCTGGGCCAGCCCTTTTGGAGCCAGCCATCAGAATTACACCTGCCCAGGGGCTGTTGACAAAGCCTTCAACATATACAACATTTGAAAAAACCTCCATCTTTACAGCAATGATCTATTCTTCTCCAGTTATCTGTTCTGTGCTTTCCCATAGCACTTCTCCGTAGTCTGGAGTCATGAATAGGGCAGGTGTTCCACTGAAAGATAGCAGAATTTCTGATCCCTCTGTCTTTCCTGTGGCAGTGCCATTTTCAAATCACAACCAAACACACTGGAGAAAAACTGCCATGGTGACTGTGATAGTTCTAACAAAGCTCAGTTAACATTTACTTCCCATGCAGCCATGTGGTTTTGCAGGTATCAGTCCATAAGGACTTTTTGCCAGAAAAAAGTGGATGCTTCATAGACTTCCACCTGGATTCGTTTTTCCTGAAGTTGCTATACTGAGATGGGAAAACTGGGTGGAAAAGCATCAGCTTTAATTAGGAAAGGATAGTAATGTGGTCATGATAACAGATTCCAGTAGAAAGAAACAAGAAGATTGTGCCTTGCTTGTGGAGGGTACCCTGTATCTACTTGTTTATGCATTCCCTAGCTTGCTTTGGCCACAATACCCACCTAAACATAAACAGTTTACATTGTAAATGTAGATTGACTGGATTCATTTCGATAGAAGAGGGTTAGGCATTGCTGGCAGCCCTGAATGAATGATAGCATCTCACACCACAAAGGGGGGTGATAAGCAGCTGCAGCATGAGATTCTAATGGTACCTGCTTCCTACTGCAAACAGATACAGGTTTAAGAGTTAACCTGTTTAAAACTGGTAAACCAGTGCTGTTGATTTTTTTTTTTAATGTGTTGTGTCAGAACACAAAACCAATGTCAGCACTCCCATGAGCCAGCAGTATTAGAATGAAGTGCAAACCCTTGGGTTACACTACATTCTTATGTGCCACAAAGATGGGGGGAACTGATTCCAGCTGCTGAAGCATCTGGTAATAGCATTTGTGGAGTATGAATGGGGAACCAAATCCCAGCCTTCTTTACTCATGTGAGTAGTTTTGTGCTGATCTGTTCTTAAAATAACCATCAATTCCCGCGCAGTGCTTTCCCCCATAAATTAGTTCCTATGATGTATAACAGCCACTAAAAGAAGAATTGAACAGGGGAAATTAACTTGCTTTTCAGTAGCAGAAATTTATCAAGGCCACACTTTTTACCGGGACAAAAACAATTCATTTAAGCGTTCTCAAGACTTCTTATTAAAAATCCTCTGCTCCCAACCGCAGCTTACAAATACTGTGCTTAATTTGGAAGTTAATAATATTTCCATGCATTTCTACTACACTCTGCTATTGCAGCTATGACTCTAGCCTGATAACAAGAGCATTGTATCCAAGCCAGCAATAAACGACTTTCCTCATTTCTGTGTAAGAATAAAGCTTACTTCGTAAAAGGGGGATGGGGAGGTTTGAAGCCATATTTATTTACGTTTCAGCTCTATTGTGTGAGATAATAAAGATTTGTCTCATTATGTGTAGATTAATGCATCAGATATTGCAGGCCTGGAAAGATTTAAGTTTTTATCGGGACTCAAGCATCTTGCACCAGGCCACCTGCTGTTTGGCAGGTCTGCTACCCTTAAGTGTTTGTGTGAAAACCTTGGGCCACAGATCACAGCAATGGAAGACCAACTAGCCCACAGATAGGGCTCAACTCTTTTCATTAGTTGTGAGTTGAAAGAGGTCTCTTCCTTCAAAGACTTAGGTAGTGTAGGCCTTCATCGTGTTAAAGGACTAATTTTCTGTTCCAGCAGAATATGAGTAAAATTATTCTGTTCCATGATGAATGACTTCGGTTTCATAGGTAATTCAAGCCCACTGTACTTTGACTGGATTTTGTAATGCAAACTACAATATGAATGAGAAAGAAAATAACTTTCAATCTTCGCCGACACAAAACAGTCCATCTTATTTTCCTCTATTTATATAGGACTTTTACACTGAAGAACTCCACATGTGACAAATCTCCAATAAGCAAAAATTCAACACCTCTCTTACACATCTCAGAAATGTTTAACTTTGAAGCAATTCGTATTCTGTCTTCATTATACATCAGTAACATCATGTCTCTATACCATCCCATCTTTGCCTATCAGTTGCATCCTTGCTAATAATCTGAGACAAGAACACACACAAGAACATTTGCTGACCATAAAACAAGAGCCACAAACATTTATTTTTCTGTACATTAGCCCATTACCTCTGTAGCCAGTATATTCCCAGAGTTCTTAGGGGATATTGCTTTAAAATAGGCAGTTTTGAGGAAATATATGAGAGAAAAACAGAAGGCCTTTTCTGACATCTCTGGGGAAGGGTTTCCTAATGATCAGAATGAAAAACAACAGAAACCTTGAGTTTAAAAAAATCAGACTAGATGTAAGGTAAGATGTGATTCCTGTGCAGCCACAAGGCCATCATTAAGTTTGACCCAAATCACGTCTTCCAGCATAACAACTGAAAACCAGACTTCGTTTTCCCAATGTGAAAAAAAAGAAAGAAGCATGAAAAAAAGCCTCTTGAAAGGAGGATCAGTCTTTCTGTTCTTAGTTTTATGTAAGTTGGTTAGAAATATATCCAACAGTCAAAAACCAACTAAAGAAATGGCAGTATAAACATTAAGGGGGAAAAGCATCAGTACAATTATTTTTTTCCTTTTTTTTTAAGCCAAATATAAATATTATGATCTTTCCTTGAAGTTTCAGAGGAGTTTTGTTGTACATGTCTCAGTTTAACCACCTTAGGAATCATTAAGAACTAAAAACAAGTTAGAACTAGGTATTAGTGAGACTTTTATTTTTCCAGTAATTGTTGACTGTCATACACACCAATTTATGAACTCAGAGTCGCAATGTACAAATCACGTGCCAGACATGGGAGCTAGGTCCTTCCTAGGTAATACTGCTAATTCTCTCTTTAAAAACCATTAAGACACAAGATAAGAAAACTCCTCATGTTGTTATAACATGGTCTAAAGCCACTAGAGCCAATACAAGTCTTTCCAATGATTTCAGAGCAGGCTAAAAATCCTGAGATAGCACCATCTCTTGAGTTTGATGAGCTATGATCCCTTAGCACTTGTGGCAACACACTGTCACTGCCAAGGTCACATCAACCATGAAATCCAGGCAGTGCTAGCAGCCAGCCTGCCTTTGGTGACATGAGAGAAGCTCCATTGGGCTATGTGGTTTCTGCTGTTATCAGTTTGCTCTCAATGCACAGGGAAAGAGAGGAAAAGAATCAGTCTCAGCTCTGCCATTCTAGCTGATATTCTCTGGCTTGTTTTTCTGTCTTTTTTTTCAATTTTCAATTCTGTACACCTCATATGGTGGTTATTTTTACTTATTCAAATTCTAAGATGCTTTTTTTTTCTCCACTCTGTAAATGAAAAATATTAGGTGTCTTGGGCTATTGAGCTGATATTGCTTGTGTAAATAGGTTGACATTCTGCATGCTGCTATGTAGTTTTTAAGGATGTAACTTTGTCAGGTAAAGCACAGCTAGACAGTTGTAATGAAAAGAGAATTATAACTGACAGAAATAGCAGAACTAATTTAGCCAAGAGCATTTACCCAGCAACTTACTAAAACACTGAAAGAGCAAAAGCTCACAACAGTCCTTCAGCCACAAACTTCAAACAATCTGGAAAATACTCTCCACCTCATAACAGTCATTCATCTCAGTCCAAAGAGACTGCAGCACAGCTGTTCCTCTGGGACAACCTGACCTTGAGCTCTGAGATCATGCAGCCCACACCAGCACACTTAATGCCCTACTCCTACCATTTACAACTCCTGCTCAGGTAAGCAGCTAAACTGGAAGCAAAAACAATGCCATTTCTGTAACTTTTTGTTATTTTCTATGCATTAAGAATCACTCTTTCACAGAGACAATGAATATCCAAACTTCGTCATACACTTCTATTAATTGCATGGTATTTGATACCTGAGTTCCATCCATCCTGACCTAAACCATAATCATAGGAAATGCACTTTGAAACTCAATAGTCTAACTGAATTCATATTAATTCTGATGAGCATGAAAATAAGAAGGACTGCTGCAGAAGGTTCAGAAAGTCTAGAAAGGGTTTCATTATGCATTACAGCCATTGTAAAACATTAAATTAATAAACGCAAACCTTCTTCCTGCATATGAGATCCCATTAAAAACAGCTCCAAAATTTGTCACTTCCTCTCCTAATGCTGATTGTTGGGGGGCTAATGTCACAAATACGGTTTCTCTGGAGATACAGCTGTATCTTCTTGCCGCAGATGAAAGACTTACTGACACTGAAACAGTTTTAAATGAAAGAGTTTTGATTAAAACTATAAGCAAACTTACATGTATAAAACCAGCAAAAACACCCAGTTGCCATAAACTTTGTGATGATGATGATAATAATAATAATACATTTTCTGCTTTCAGACTTAGATCTGTATCTACCCACTACTCAGAAGCACCTAATGCAAAGAACACATTAGCTTCATTTCCATGTGATGCAGGTGGTTCCTTCCACCTCTCCTCTGAAACATCTGGTGCTGGCCACATTCAGAGACAAGTTTGTAGAGCAGATTGATATCAAGTCTAATTTGATGTGGTAAATCGTCTGAGACAAATTCCACCATAGTGTGCAGATGTACCATGACTCTGAAGTCAACAATTTGGCATAATTTATATCATTATAGATTTGTCCCAGGTTGGCTGGATATGGGTTTTGAGGTTTTATTGCAGTCCTTCTCCTCCTTTTTAAGTAGGACTTTATTGGATTTTAATTAAAAAATATACATAATTGTGTTTTCTTTAGCATATTAATTCCCGAATATACAAATGGGTTTTATGTAGGGCAACTGAACTCAAAAAGGGAAAGAAATCCCCTGTTTCATGAGATGGCCACATGAATCGTATCAAGCAGTATGATGCAGCACAACAGCCAGCTATCATATATGTATATAAGGGCCTGTTCTCTAGATCTCACAGCACGGTTGTTTCTCCTTCACCAAGTGCTGCCAGGACCTACAAACAAAACTGGAAGTTTTGTCTCCAGCTGTACTGCTCAGTGTAAGGAATACTGCAGCACTAAGAATGCTTTTCACCACCTGCAGCCTGCCCTGACTCTCACAAATGCAACTTTTCCTTCTTTGACAAATGCATAGAGAAGGGAATTGAAAGCAGTACCTGTGGTTTTTTTACCTGGGAACAATCTGACAGCCTGTGACTTGTGCAGACAGGAAACATATAGATGGTCCAATAAGTCGTGGGAACAAAGGAAGAAAGGAGAGGAATTAATAGCCTTGTCCTCATCCTCCTCTGTCTTTTGGGAAGACACCTGTAAACTGATTTCTTTCCCAAAGAGAACTGATTTATTTTTATTCATTGCCTGCTAGGAAAGATTGTGTTCATGTTAGAATTAGGAAATACTTTTTCTTTTATGAGAGCTATAATCCTGCTTCTCAAATTACATTAAATAATCTGTTTTCCAGAATTTGGGAAAGGACTAAGAAAGTTCCTCTGCAGGCTTTTGGTACATGTACATCAGGCAACAATAACACCACAAAAAGGCTGTTACACAAAGGTAAACTTAAAAACCACAGAGTTTGCACAGTCAAGCAGGTGACAGACCACTAAAAAATGAAACCAAGCCTCCATTAATTCAACTTCAAGCCGTAGATACAATCAATCTATATTTTACTTTTATTTCTGGATTACAAAGGGATTCCTCCATGCATCCTGCGTACAGCAAATACCAAGTATTCATTACAATCAATAGAGTGTATTATATTGTGACCTCTCAGCTGTAGCAAGATCTTTCACCCAGCAGAAATCATTCTATGTGAAGGGCCCTTGAGCACAAATTAAATGAAAGTAGACTGCAATTGAGGGAAATTATAGTCATAACTGCTGTAGAAACTAAGTCAACTCTTTCTCTACATGATCACAGCAAACAGTGCAGATGCTCTCTACTATCAGCATTGATGTAGGTGCCAAAATTCCTTCCTGCTAAAGAAGTTTTAACAAAATTCCTTTTTCCTAAATGGATGCGTCATCAGTACTACAAAAAACAAAGACAAAAACAAGCCTTGAAAATACAATAGGAGCCCAGGAACCAATTTGATCTACTAGTGCCATTATAATACAAATTAGTGTCTAATGACAGACACTTCAGTTATGAATAAGAATTCACACATTGCCTGCCTAAGTGATATGTGTGGAGTTGTACTAAATACACTTAAAGGTCTCCTGCTCCAAGAAGTTTGACAGAATCACACTCTTAAAAACCCAAAACATGTGCTTGCTTAGAAAATTGAATGTCTTCTTTTTTCCTTCCAACTGCTTCTTCAGCAGAGATTTTACAGCATCATTTTTTTCTCTACAAAGCTTATGAAACCAAGTCATAGATTCTACAAGGTAGTAAATCATCAGAATCCAAGATAGCTTGACAACAGCTAAGAAGTCAAGAACATATAATGGAATCTGTTTTCCAACAGCTACCAATTAAAAATACAAAATATTATTACTTATGACCAGGTTTATCAGAGAGAACTCACTAGATGGTAAAATGGTACTACAGTCAGGAAAGGAACATAGAAAGGGCAGAGATACTGTTCTTTCGAGCAGAGACACCAACTTAAGGGCTCTAAGCCCTTAAACAGAAAATCCAGTTTAGCAGATATTTTGAGCTGCCTAGGAGAATAAATAGGCCTTTCATGAAGGTAAAAAACTCTCAGTTTTCCCAAACGAATGCAAAATGCACAGTTCTCCTTTAGGACTCAAAGACATTAACTGTTGATCAATGAAGGAGCACAGGCCACTTTATTTCAAAGATGCCAGTGAAAAAGTAAAAAAAAAAAAATAGAAACTTTAGAAAATGGTTAAAATCTATTAAAGGATATTTCCATTTAAAAAAATATACTTCACAAACATATCAACTAAAAGAATACCCCTTTAATGCTAACTCCTAGTACGTGTTAAAAATTAATTTACAGTGCTGACTTCTCAAAGAGAAAAATGCAAATAAAGAGAAAACATGTTGTCTTAATTGAAGTGCTTGCAGGAAACATACCCATTTCCATCAATAAGAAACAGCATGCTCTGGGGACCAGGACAGATGGATGACAGGCAAATGGTGAGAAGTCTGAACTGATCATCTCTAACATCACTTTAAGGTTTCCCTTCTCGTTCCATTCTGAAATTGTTAAATGCTGTGAAATGCAAGAAAATATCAGAGGAGAGGAAACATCTTTTTCCCATGGAAAAATAAATGCAAGAACATACTATCTTTTTTATTTATGGCCTCAGCTCTTTATTGATTCAGGAAATATTTGCATACAAATATATAATTTTTCCCATTAAAGATTTTGGAAAAATGTAAGGGAGAATCAAATTACTATTTATCTTACCATGGCTGAGTCCCTTTGGTAGGGAATCATCAATCTGCAGTAATTGAACCCAACAGTTGCATCCCACACATTTCCAAGCCAGCTGAATCTGGCATGATTCCAAATACTGTCTTTACTCTCAGTCTCTCCAGAAAGTTTCTGGATATAGAAAACTATTCTAAAGTCCTCTGCAAGGGATCGTTTAGTCCTAGAGCCCAGGGCCAGGAACCAGTGGTAAGGCCCAACTCAAGTCTGCTGATAGGCCATTTTCCCAGAATTAGACCTAGCTGTAGCTGTTCTGGTTCATGTTTAAAATAGATAAATAAATAAATAAACATTCAGTGGAATTTCCTAGAAACACCTACTCCAATTTTAGCTAGTGCTAGAGCACAGCAACATTTGTAAAAAAAAAAAAAAACACAAATATTTGAAAAACGTCTTCTTTGGAGCACTGATCCCTTCCTTTGCAGAAGGATGTTGGACTTACCTCCTTTTCTTTAGCAGGTATGTCTCCTTTACAGCATTGGAGCACTATCATTTTTCTCCATCATCTGGTTGAAATTTTCCCATGTCTGCCCCATCTCCCCTTCTTTATCAGCAGCTGTGCACGGATCACATAAAAATCAGTGATTCTGCTAGTAGCAACCCTTCTACTCTGCCACAGTGGAAACATCTGCTGAGGCCTTGATTGGCCTCTTACTGCTTCCTAGATGCATTCACCACTACCATAAACTGGATACTTTCTCTGCATTGAAGGTCACAGTCATAAATGATGCTCATAAAACAAAGACAAAATCTTGTCCTGAGAGGGGCATATTCCCCACGCTGTCATACTAGTGCTCCTATCTTTCTGTACCAGAGAATCCACAGACTCTGCTGAAGCAGAGTTCCTGCGGCGGGTTATAAATGGGCTCCCTCCGCAGAGCACAGGCCCTGTGCGCGAGGCTGCCTCCAACCCCGGTGTCAGCCGCCTGTGGTACCCCTGTGTGGTGCTGCCCATGTGCCTTCTGACCATCAAACTACTGCTCCTCCTTGCTTTTGCTACTTGGCACTTACGGGAGCAGGATGTGTGTCGCATGCTATTACAGAAGCATCTCCACCTATGGGCCTGCAATCTAAAAAAAATCATTTTGTGCTGATGTTTCGTTACAAAGGGCATTGCCATATACAATTATTCATCAGCACAGTAATATAAACATGAAATTAAGGCATAAGGAGCCTCTCTAATGTAAGGATCCATGAAACAGATAACTTCACAAGATATTGTTAAGGGCTTTCAGGCTCAAGAACACAGATACTCTTTCTTGAAACAAGAAGTCAATACTTATCCCTGGGCTCTTCATTTGTCAATTTCCTTCACAAATCTCAATGTAGCCACAATGTGGGTCCCGGCTAATTTTAAAACACCTTGTAAACTGAACCTTGTCTCAAGCTGAGCTCTCCAGATTGGGTAGTGAGGTCAACTCACCAAACATCCAAGCTCCCAGCTATACAATCAGTCATGAAGTCAGGATTTCAGGCTGTGTGTATTTTAAAGTGTGTTTTAAATAAAACAGTACCAAAACACTTAGCCACCTGACCTGTTGGTCCTAGTAATAAATAGATCCACTCAGCCAAACCCTGCTGTCACAAAGAGATTAATTTAAATTAAAATAACCCTTTCTTCCTCTTTTCATCAGTTACCACCTAATAGATCAGCTTATAAGACGTAAACCAAAGTACAAGTCAGAAGCAATTAAGGAAGATTTTGTGCATGCTCAGAGGTGGCCACACATGAGACCTGAGAATGAAATTCTGAAAAATTAATTGCACCACAACTCAGGAAACCTGTAATCTGAACGTGACTGTTTCTCTTCCCTCCCCACTAACAAATCAGTTTCTTAAGATTAGAGAATTATATCTTTGTGTATGAGTTACATAGAAAATATTTGCACCCTCTATGTATTATTTTCTGAGCTAAACCTTGCTATTAGCTCCTTTCAGATGGCTCAATATTTGCACTGATTGCCTCCATTCCTTGCTGCTGACTCTCATGACTCCTGCCATTAATTTGTTGCCTAAAGAAATCATTCTGGAAACCTCCTGAAATATCTCACTTGCTTGGTGCATAAAATTAGGCACTTCTACAACAAAGGCTGCAGCTTCATTAAACAGCCAAGTTCTAAACAGGATTACTTGAGTCTTGATTTGATGCTTTTAGGGTCTACACTGTCATGTAAAGGAATCATTAATAAAGCAAGTGTAATTTTTACACCTAGAACAATTCACTCTTCAGTTGGGAAAAATGCATTCCAATTTGAGCTAAATTCCCAAGAATCTCTGGGAAAAGGGCCAAGTAGTAAAAATAAAACCTTTTCAGCACAAGACCAAAGAAAGCAAAGTAGAACAGATTTTTGATCTTATCCTCTAGACAACGGTTGACCTACACCAAAACAAATTATAATCACTTTTAACTAATCAGATTGCTGCCTTTTCAGTCTTACTTTATCTCTGCAAATATAAGGAGTAGGTAGAACACTGGATTCCTTACTGTGGTCACCTTATCCCACAACTTCAGAAAAAATAAAAAAGCATTATTTTCATATGCAGTCAACAAAGCAATATTATCTGGGAATAAAATAGTACCTTTACCTTAGGACAGGAGAAATTTCACTCTACCTTCTCTGTACTAGAATTTTTTAATTGCTTCAGCTATCTGAGAAGCTTTATTTGCTGACTGCAGGACAATCTGCAGTTTGCTTAAATGGAGTACAAACTTACTAAGAAGTTTCCTTGGATGATCTATAATGTTAACAAGCTACCAAGGAAGTGCACTTAACTAATATGTCAAGTACATCTGGGAGGTGGGGTATAAGAGGTGTCAGAGAGAGAAATCACATATATTCATGTATTCGTATTTTTTCACCTCAAGAAGCTATTGAAAGGATCCTGTTAATATGTCAACATTTTTTAATTGGAATTAATTTCAGCCTCTTCTCTCTCCTGAAGCACTGTTGGTTTTTGGTTTTTTTCTAGAGAATAGGAAGAACAGGTCTATAAAATTCCTTCCAGGCTGAACAGCAAAAACAGCAGCTGCAGGAGGTATGAGTGGCTTCTTGGCAGAAAAGCATTCTGTCATACATCAGACCCACACTCACTCATATTAGTGAGCATTGCTGCACTGAGAATTAACTGTTATGCACAGGAGTCAAGGATATTTTGGCCCCAAACAATGAGAAAGCATATGTATTTTAACACTGGAAGCAATGGTGGCATCAGCTTAGCTGCACTCCTAATTCTTTTGAACAGGATGCAAAACTAATGCCCTCCTGTTAGTTTAGCTGAAGACTTCCAAAACATTAAATAGAAAATATAACATAGACTTGTAATGGGGCAAAATAAAGAAAAACCTGATGTGAAAAAAAAAAAAAAGAAAAAAAAAAATAATTATTTGGACCTACTTCTGCACAGTGCTGAGCACAGACTGAACATTAAATATTAAGCATTACTAAGCATTAAGAGGTCTCATTACCATTCAGGTAACATCTAACAGAATCAGGCCTTTTACGAGGAGATAGTAGCTACAGAAAAGGTCATAGTAGCATTTCTAATCAGTACATCTCAAAGCACCACAAGAAAGATGCTGGTATCATTATGCCCATTTTACAGATTAGAAAATTGAGGCAAAAAGCTTCATCAAGATTTGACAAGCTACTATTAGAGCTAAAAACAGAACCCAGTTCTCTTAAATCCTCATCTAGTGTAGTCACGAGCTTTTCAGGAGAAAAAGGAGACAGTTGTTCTTGGACAATGATAAAGACCTGACTTTTCAGAGGTGCAGTCAGCAAGGGAGACAGACACTTAAAGCCTACAGGAAAAAAAGCACTTTTTTTTTCCCCTTTTTACAGCCAACACAGCCACCAGATCGATAAGCAGCCCGGAATGCTAAGATCGTGTTTCTTGGCCTGCGTTCAGGCGGCATCCCAGGCAAACAAATCCAACTGCCCCCAACAGGTTGTTCTGCAGCGAGTGGGATTCCCTTCAGACAGAAAAGTTGTATGCACAGGACAAGTTACAGGATCAAGACATAATAGCAAGATGAATTATTAATTTTAGAATGTTTAAAATTGCAACATCCCTTTAAAAATAAACTATTTCCAACATAGTCTTGACAGTAGTCTCATTAAATGCTAATAGATGATTCTGTAATAAACAGAACCTTAAAAATGAATCATATTTATATACCTTGGGATGTCATAAGTAACAGTGTTTGGCAACTTAGGAGTGCACAGAATCTTTTTTTTTTATGGTGCATTGACAGCTCCTTCTTGGTGTTGAACAACACAATACCTCACATTATAAATTTATTTACCAAAATTTGCAGTTATTCTATAAATTTCAAATGTTAGTTGTACAATTATTCTTTATGAGGATGCAAGAAAGTCTCTTCACACTGAGCTTTTTATTATACAGGCAGAGCAATCACTTCCATGTGTGCCATAATGATGATAAACCTGAGGGTTTTTTTCTTATGAGCTTAAGTGATACACCACTCCCTTCATTAGAAATGCAAATATGTGGGCAGAAGAGAAAAACTGTAACCAAGCAATGTTTTCAGAAGGTCAGTTTCTCATGACCCACTCTAAGTGCACAGACCATAATCTACTGCAAGCAAAGCTGCTGGTAAAGCTCAGGTGATGGTTAATTAAACATGTTGTTCTACAACACTTTGAAATCCTTCAATCAAAGGTGCCATGCAATCTCAAAAACAATTACAATAAAAAAAAACTGTTATCAGCTACTATAATAATATAAATTACAGTAACACAGACTGTAGACTTACCAGTGGAAACAAACTTGAATTTCAGAGGAGTCCTAAAATGAGATTCTGCTGTTGGGACAGAGGCAGATGACTCAGCCATTAAAAATGCAGTACTGTCTCAGCTTTTTTTTTCCTTTGGAACAAAACCTTGGAGCTATACTGTGGGGTACATCTCAATTCTGACACAAAAAAAAAGCCTCAGAGAAGTCAACAACTGTTTATCGCTGCTGTTCACACAGTTCCAAGCTCATCATAGTCACTTGCTAGGGAAACCACTATTTCTGCACATTCATGGTGTTCAAGTTGGAAACAATAGCAGAGCAAAACAAGAGGTTTTCCATGAGTTTTGTATTTGAAATGCCAAGGGAAAGAAAAACAAAATGAGAACCAGGCTACTGACCTAGGTACAAAAGGTTGTGTATAGAGATCCATTTTTAGCAATAGGTAAGTTACTACGATCAGCTAGGAAAAAAAGCAGGCAAGCATATCACGTGAGCTCTGCAGTTTAATGGTAATGTTGGTTTTGCTCTAACAATGATTAATTACCTGATTTAATCATTAGTAGTTACCTTGCGTGCAGGGCTACAGCACAAACATGAACCAGAATTTCCATTCTCTTTACATCTACAAGTACTAATTCTGTGTAATGTGGGGTTTTACACAATGGTGACACAAGTGTTATTATAGGCAGCTATGACAATGTCTGGATCAAATTACTTATTTATTTGCTCATTTAGATTTAAAAAACTGGCAAAACACAAGTTTTATAGTAACTATCGAGTAAGTTATACCAGTGCAAACTCCTAGAGGTGTGTGCAAACACACAACTTACAGTGATGTAAAGTAAGAGAAGTATTTAGGGGTATTCTAGATTGATAAAAGATTAAAGCAGTGCAACTTAATTTGGGTATGTGCATGTCAACAGAAGAAAATAGATTCCATTTAATTTAGGGTAACTTTTTAAAGGCACTTACTGAGGTACACAAAAAAACCAATCTGGAAACCCCCAGAAGTTGCTACGCACTCAAATTACAGAAAGGAACAGGCTACTGCACATCAGCCAACCCATGGCCACAGTCCATGTCAGTTTTCTTAGACCATAGCAAATAGTGAGGTAACCAAAGTTAGCCTGGCCATCTCTTCAGCCAAAACCTAAGTTGATTCTTATAATTTATCATCTGCCTGGGACAGGTGCACAGTCACTGTACATCAGCTGATGTGCAGTATCTTGTCAAAGTGCATCACTCAGTGAGGAATGTGAGAACAGAGTAAAATTGGTCTGGCCTTGAACAAGAAAAATAGCTAAATGACCAAGGTAAAATGGAATAAACTGCACTTTGTTCCAGTTGCTGCATTTTTCAGGGATCTGTGCTGGCATAAACTAACTGGTACTGGTGCCAATTTTCTTTACCTAAATGGAAACCTACAGAGATGTCTATAAAATGTAGCACCCATTTAATTAAGTGTGCATTTTAAACTACTTCATATAACTCAGTTCAAACCACTACATTTAAAGCAGGATTATTTTAATTTGCCTTAAACTGATTAGGAATGTGTTTAAATTAAACCAACATATTCCTAAATCAGAAACCTGGATCAGAATACCACAAATATGGTACAGATTTTTTCTATTTTAAAATAACCTGTAGGGTTAAATGCTTTCTAACATTCTTATCAGACAGGCCAAAATTAATACTGGTAAAGGTAGTGTAAGGTTCAGTTAAGACTTCCATTTGTAGTCAAGTTTTTAACTCCCTTAATCTTTCGCACCTGCAAATGACCCAAAAGTGGAAATATTTGCATATGCAAGACTATTATAAATATCTGATTTACTCATGGCTGAAATTTAGTCCTACCTGAGGAAGTACTGTCAGGTAACTCAGAAGCAGTTAGTTATTATCCTTGGAAGAAATTAAGTATTTCTACAGCTTCAGCAGTCCAAATGGAAAATGCAAAACCTTTTGCTCCACACATTCAAGGACTATAGCTAATTAGAGTGAATTATAATGTTTCTTTAAAACCAATATATATTAAAAGAAGCCTATTTAAAAGACTAGAAAAACCCCAACCTAAGGTAACAAAACCAGTAAATTGTTCGTGATTCTGCAAATCAGTATCAAAGGGTTTGCTGTCATTCTCTTTTAAGATCAAACTGTATAAAAGAGAATTTCTCTACGTGTTTTGATGCAGGAACATTTCAAAAGAGATTTACCAGGTTTATTGCTTTGGTTGGAAGTGCCAAAACATACAGAAAAAATATCACTGTCCAAGACGTCCAATTTGATTTCTAAATAAAACAAGTAATAGCCCGAGTTGCATCTATTACAGGAATCCCAATGGTTAGGGAATCACTCACACTAAAACGACAGAGCAAAACATCTCAGCACACAGAGGAAAAAACAAGACCTTGATCCAGGAAACTGCTCCCTGTTGAGACTGCTTGAGATTAATCAGACTCAGGATTGACATGGGACATGGCTTATTCGGAGCAGTTTGCAAGATTGAGGTAAAAATCTAGAAGAAAACTAAAAGAAAACAGAAATTCCTCTCGTTTCAACAAAAAGCCCCTTCTGCATTTTTTTAATTTTCCATTTTAGTTGTCCCTTCTATATCTTATAGTAAGATATGAGGAAGAAGGTTTATTTTAATCTTAACATTTTTCAGTAGTAAAAAGAGGATATTATAAAATTACCAAAACAATTGAAATAAATAATTTTACACATATTACTAATATTCAGTAATTACTTCATAGGTGGAAAAAATGTTTTAAAGGGCTGAGAAATTTAATGTGGAGGTATTCCCCCAAAGTCAGCCCATAAATTCCTCTCCTCTCCTAGTGGCAAACTTCCAAATATCTTTCATTTTCATTATAAAGTTTCTCAGCTCGTCCTTGTGGGTATAGGGGTTGTAAACCACTGGTTATGGAGAAAGGTCATTCTGAGATGTTGTGTTTCAAGTGCTGGCACAGGTTCTAAAATAAAGCAACCTTCTCAGTGCTGTGATAAAGGCTGAGCCTTCAACATTTCTGGTTTATCTGCTATTGAAGCTATTGCTGATGCACAGAGTTAGTTGTTCTCAGCAATTCATACTACCCTTGGAAAATCTGCAGAGAAAATTGAGAGAAGTCCCACTATACTTAAAAATTCACAGTGTATCTACAGTTTCCATCCATTAGCTTAATAAAATTTAATTTATTCAAAAAAAAATCTGCTCTACCATAGCGCTTGTATGCCTTTCCTATTTTCACTGCATTAAGTGAAATGCAAAAGGCAGATACTTACCCCAGTAGGGAACAGCACAGAGATATTTCATGGCTTTGTAAAGTTTTAAATCAAAGGACACCATGAGATCATCCCATCTGCTTAAGTTTCATCATAATCTATTATTATGTTTCATCTGGTCACCTCTGCACTGAGCCTCCTCTAACCTCTTTTCATTGAATGTCTGTCTACCAAAGTAGACACCGGGGGTTTTGCTTCAGTCATTATTAGCTAAACTCTGGCCTTTGTGGCCCCTGCCGCAGCTGCAAATTAATCCTGGACAAATAAAACAGCACAGTTTTGTGTGGCACTCTGCCAGGGCTCTTCACACACATTGCAATTCCTTGTGTTTGTGGAGTATGGCAAGGCTGATGTAAGGATGTCCCTCACAGTTCATGGCACTTGAGGACTCTGACAGTAGAAGTGGCAGGTATGCCACGGTGTAGTGACAAAATCTGAAAAGACACTTACTCCTCCTCTGCTGATGCAGATGCCATTCTGAGTGACAGATGTGAGGAGTTCCAGGACTACTGGTTCAAAAATGATCAGAGGACTGATACAACCATAGCATCTGATTAGGCAGGAATAGCTACAGAAGAGTTTTTTACACACGTATCAGAGAGTTCCTTCATGCCTATGCAGCTGTTTGAAACCAGGACACTTGTAAAAACATTTATCTGTACTATAGCTGCAGCACAACTGAGACTAGAAGTTGGCTTCAGGTAAACATAGGCAATACTCCACTGTCTGCTCTTCCTCTGTCATTTGACCCATAACTGATAGTGCTCTTCCTTCCATTTGAACTTTCCTGCCTCACTGACACAACTGGAGTCTGGATTAGGGAGTATATTAACATACTTGAAGACCTTTGAAGGCAGCCTTTACTCTTTTTCAATCCGGTTTGAGACTGATGTAACCATAACCAGCACGACAACGCAGGTACGGCCATGCAGAGGAGTATGTTCACCAACTGTAGGTGAAAATGGATCAATATGATCATGGCTGTCCAAAAAAAGATGAATCAAAGGATTTCTGAAGAAGTTGGAAGGAATTTAATGAGTTGATGTAGTCATGCCATCTTTTTATTCTTGAAAGAGAACATGAGGAAACACAGCAGGGGCTTACTTGTCAAATGTGAAAGAAGTGAACCTCCCATGGGGCTCAAGAAAAGAAGAAGGCCTGATGCTGAATTTAAAAAGTGGTAAAAGCACAGATGTCCAGATAAAGAGTCCCATGTGATTCCTTCAATTAATTAAGTCTTTCAGAAGTGAGATGGAATATAGCAATAAAGAATAAGCACGTTTCCTTACAGTTTCACTTTCTAGTTCTAGTCTGCAACACTGTGACTGCACTGCCTGCAAACACAACAAGGGGAGCCTCTCTTCCTCTTTACTTTTTTCGTGAAGTCAGTCATTTCTGACTTTCCTTGAGGGGCCACTGAATTCTAAGACTCAAGGAAGAAATTAAGTCAGCGAGTGGGTAGGAGTGTAAAGGAAAGAAGGGGTAAGAGAAGGCAAACAAGTCACACCAAACGAGCAAAGGAATCTAGCACCAGTATCAAAGGAGCAAAAGTCACAATGGCTGAGAACCTGAGGCTGATGTGATTTACTTGCATGCCTTAGGACATTCAGTTCCACATAATCCACTGTCAAAGTCAATTATAACTATTACAGTATCTGCTACTGGAACGGATCCAATTCATTCAGAAGTAAACATCAAATGCTGCCTGTAAGGTATATGAGCACTTAATGACAAGGATTTATACCAAGATACAATTAAAATGAACAAGCTGTACAAAAGAGCAAACCAAAGCTAGGTTGCGTCTCTCTGTTTTTAAAAGCTGCACTTGATTTCTCAAGGGATTATTTTAAACTAACTTTCTTCAAACATAACAGCATTAGGAAACAAAGGAATAAATAATCTTTTTTTGTAATATGGGCCCATAAAGTTATTTTCCTAAGTCTATATTAATGTATCAAACCAGACATAATTATCAGATTTTTCAAACACTCAGAGTCTGGCACCTTCTGTTGAAATCAGTAACATCATCTATCTCTCACCACATGGCTTTACCACTACTGCGAGGATGATCCACTCTTGGCTGTGATGAAGTAGTGCTATTTGAAGGAGGAAACTGTGCTGGTAGGCATAGAGAAATGCTTTCAAGAGTTTGAAATCAAAGTAGAGTCTCTTTTTGTCAAAGATATACAGGCAGAACTATTTATTTAGGACAGGAACTGCTTCATGGATCTTGCCCCACTTTTAGGGCAGACGATTGAATAACAATTTTTATTATATCTGCTTGGGTCAGAAACACCTTTCCATTCTGGCAAAAGAGGACCACATTAATTTCTGTCTTTGACCTTCCTTGACTTGTGTACATTTTCCATGTACTTCAACACAAAGCCTCTAACATTTTGGAAATTCCAGCTGGCACAGAGCAGAGCAGCATGTGCCATCTGAAACACGTGCTGTGAGTGCATCCAGTCTAGTCTCCTCACGTGAAAGTGGCTTCTCAACAGGCAACAAATGAAGTCCTAGTTCTACCAGATGTCAGGGTGTCTCACAGATCAACAAAACTTCCAAAATTTACATGATGATCAACTCAATCCCATGGCCCAAGCCTGCATTCTGGGAGCAGTCCAAACCTCAACACACAAGTGCAGGTTGACTTTCTCTCATCTTTTCCTCTTTCTAGCATAAACACACAGCAATAGGAATAGTGTACATATTCTAACCTTAAATTCCACCACACATAATCTTCCTCAAGGAATTATGGAGTATGCAACACAGTCAGGTAGCTGGTGCCCCGACACGGGATCAAGAGGTATAAAGGACACACCAAGAGGTGACATGGGTGGGAAAGGAGTAGGGGCTTGCTTAGCACACCCTCATCCAGTGTATAAACCCAACAGAGGTAAGCAAGGCAAGCAGAGCTAAATGGCCGGACTTGATGATCTAAAATGTTCTTTTTCAACCTTAACAATTCCATGATTCTATGGAAATTTCTAGGAGGTGTAGAGATGTGCATTCATTACAGAGAAGAATCATGCAATCCTACTGGAAAATCAGAAGGTAAAAGAGGAGACTGGATCAGATTTTCATTTCCAACTTCCAACACCTCATGGAACCAGGCCTGGACAACGATGGTGCACTGGTGCAAGAGTAGCTCATGGGAAGCAAGCTGGTTTACTGGATACGGTTTGCTAGCAGACAAACTGCTCTGGCACAGGCAGGATCAGGGAAAACAAAGCCCACAAAAACAGAAGGAATCCTCTAAAGTGATACTCCAATCAGCTGTGAGTAACCTTTATGAAGAAAAATTATGCTTCTACTGTTCCTCTAGAAAACAGATGCAACATTTGTTTCCAGTCCTTTCATTTGACTTCTGAGTATATCAACAATGTATTTCTATATTTCTTACTTCCCTTTTGCAGAAGGATTTCACTGAAAATTGTGGATAGCAGAAAGAGACTAGTTTCAGACCTTTTTACTACAGTAAAAATATTTCTACACTATATAATTTCTTTTGCTACAATAAATCATTATAAAGTCAGCTGAAGTTCAAGATAACATATCTTAAGAACCTTAACAGGGAAAAAAAAAATTGTATCTACCTAATTATACATCAAAGAGTACTTTTGGAATAAATTCTGTTATCTGCAGAGTTAGAATTTTTTAAGTGTTCTACTTTAGTAATAAGAACAGTGCTGCTTGAATTAACTATTCTGCATAACTGTGCTCAGATATCAGGGGTGTCCAAATGTACTATTACATGTCCACTCTATTATTATCACTAGAGATTCTCAGTCCATATTTCCCACAAAAAACATTCAATTCCTAATGCAGAAGTACTTCTACTATGGCCCTTTTTAATAACTTCAGTCTTGTCACAGTTCAGCATAATATTTTATAAAACTTCTTTTTGAGTTAAAGGGCATGAAGTTTTAATAATACCAGTAATGTATATTGAATTTGTATTTCAGTTTTCAATTATTTTCACATTTTTATTATCATTTTCTTCACAAAAATGTCTACACGGGGGCAGTCTCATTTTCCACACAAGAATATATCTAATTCTGACATCCATCTGTCTGGAAATCTTTTTTATTATATTTGTCACAGCATATTTAGAGGTAAACTTACTCTGTGACATTTCAAGATATAACAGCATTTTCTCATGCACACTAATGAAAATCCTAAAAATCTCCTATACTATGTTGAGAATTTGTCCTAAATCATAGATACGACGTTTTTCAATGTATTTCATGCTAATTTTCATTTACTTAATTCACAATGAATTTACTTTCATTCACTTACTTAAAGATGGCCAGAGTTGAGGTTGGAAGGGACATCTGGAGGTCATCTTGCCCAAGCCCCCAGCACAAGAAGGGACACCTAGAGTTTGCTGCCAAGGCCCATGTCCAGACAGCTTTTGAATATCTCCAATATGTGAGACACCATAACGTAACCTGTGCCGGTCCTCAGTCACCCCCACTGGGAAAAAGTGGTTTCTGATGTTCAGAGAGAAACTCCCGTATTTCAGTTTGCGCTGTTCTGTCCTGGTCCTGTCACAGTGTGCCACTGCACAGAGCCTGGGTCTATCCTCTTTGTCCCTTCCCTTCAGTTATTTCTATGCATCGGTGAGATGCCCATGAGCTTTCTGGATGGCTGAACACTCCCAGCTCTCTCAGTCCTTACTCATAGGAGACATGCTCCAGTTTCCTAATAGTTTTCATGGCATTTCTTTGGACTCTCTCCAGTATGTTCATGTCTGTCTTGTAATGGGGAGCCCAGAAGTGGACACAGCACTCTCAGGTGTGGCCTCACCAGTGCTGAGCAGCGAGGAAGGATCACCTCCCTTGACCTGCCTAATGCATCCCAACAATAAAGTAGCTTTTTTTGCGGCAAGGGCACATAGCTGGCTCATGTTCAATTTGGATACCATCAGCACTCCCAGGCCTTTTTCTTCCAAGCTGCTTTCCAGCTGGGTGGCCTTCAGCATTTATTGGTGCAAGGGGTTGTTCGTCCCTACGTTCAACATAAGCCAGCAGTGTGCTCTTGCAGCAAAAATAAAAGAGTAACATTTCCTTGGGCTGAATTAGAGTGTTGCCAGCAGGTCAAGAGAAAAATATAAACACTTCAAGGGAGGGTATTGGATCCAGTATTAATCAATGGGACACATTGCTTATTACCGGCCTCCAACTAGATTTTGTGCCACAGATCACAACCCTCAGGGCTCAGCTGTTCACTCAGTTTTCAATCCCCCTCATTTCCAGCTCATGTAGCCCACACTTCAGCTCTTCTGTGAGCCTCTCTGGGGAGGCCTCACTGAAGGCAAGGTACACAACATCCACCGCTCTTAAGTGTTCCAGAATCACAATTTCCTCTCCTATTCTTTTATTGTTTATTTACACATCAATATTCTTACTGTGCTGTGGTTAATATTTGTAAGAGAGAGTAGGTTAGACATTTCACATTTATCAATTAGTTCATTGCCCCCGAAATCAGTGACGCATTACTTCTTACACACTAGATCAGGAATCAGCCCCTAACACTGGGAAGAGAGAGCTAGAAAAACACAAGAGCAACCAAGATCATGCATTCTTTTTTATTTTGTTAAGCTTTTTTCTTTAAATTCACTTCTTTGAGGTATCCTTGAGGAAGTGTCTATGAGATGTCTGAAAGAACAGAGAATTATGGGCTGGTAATTGGATTGTCCTGTACCCCACAGTCCTTGAAAAAAAGAAACAAAAGAGCAGGACATGAAAAGCTAAAATCACTAATAGAACAAAAGAAGGAGTGTTGACACAATAAAAGACTATTCAAAGAGAACAGCCTTCACTGCTACTCAGCTTTGATTAAACCCCAGGGCAGGACCATCTTGTTCACTGAATGAACCAGGGGGTCCTTTGGAAAAAAAAATGGGAAAGTTTTGATGACACAGAACTAATTAAAAACTAATGGAAATCATATACCAAGTAAGAAATCATTAAGAGCAACTTAAAACTGTAGATACATATTTTATCCCAGTGCAGTTTCTTTCTTTCAGACAAACTTAATATTCAAATTTAGGTATGTTTACAAATGATTCACGTCTTTACGTGAACATTCAAAATCTTCTAAATAATCTTCCTCTAAAATAAGAGTTAAATTTCTTCTTTTTAAAGATATCAATTCTCAAAGCAAGATTGTCATAGGAGACAATTATGAAATCTCAAAGTAAAATCCGTCTTTCAAAGTAGTACAGTTACATAATTCAAAAGGTAGAGTAATAAAATAATAAATAATAAAATAATAATAACACTGGCAACTTCTTTCTAAAGATCTCAGAAAGCTGTACAAATATTGATGTAGATGTAAGCATTATAATTTATATAGAAATTAGGAAACAGTTTCATTTTCATTTCAGAGATAAAAAAAGGCACACAAAGGTTAACTATTTAGCTCAGGGCCACTGTGCTTGGCCACTGTTTTAAAAACATAACTGAAAATTTCTCCAAAGTCAGATGCCTGCTTGCTGGATTGCATTCCATTCAGGAGTACCGTCTATCCAGAAAATAGATCACTTTGTGCCTTACATTGACAAGCAAAAGAAGTTACAAACTTGTCAATACAGTACCTCAGTAATAGAACATATCATATACAATATGGAACAAATGAAAAGGTAAAGTTCTGAAAATGGGTTTTTTCATTTTCTTACCTGCTCTTGTTACTGTAGACAAGAGTGAACAGGGTTATGTAGAAAGACTTAATGACTTGAAGAAACACAGAACAGAATCACCTGGATAAAATTAAGTTCTAGTTTAAAAATGTGGCCGATAATGAATTGAGAGGAAGAACATGAACACTTACATGCACTTATTTTTTATCAGTGCAGGACTGGGTCCATTCTACAGCATTTCAACCCAAGGTGAGAAGTAATCAGATTCTATCCCACATCTCTAATAATGGGATAACGTGCTCACAGGGCAATACTGCAACACAATCAGCAACATTTAGAGACTTGCTTCTCTACAGAGAAACCATAAAGAGAGTAATCCACTGGCATTATGCTGAGATATTTCAATAGAAAAAAGGAGAAATCAAGTAAAAATGAGAGGTGAAACTCTTGTTTTATATGGTATTAGTGACTATTTTTATCTTTAAACTAGGATAAGGGGTGAGGCACACCTAATGTTGGTTACTAACCTGTTTGTTACCATTACACTGAATTTAGTAGTTTATTTAACAATCAAATAATTTCAATCTCATTTGAATGCGACTGTGACTCCTAAACCTAATATGGCATTTGTATGAATCCAATCTGTTGCTGAAGAAGCACTGCTTGTTCAGGTGACATTTGTGTGGAAGTAGCTTTAAATTTACAATTCTGTTATTTCCAAAATGTCATGTATTTCTAAGCAACAAGAAGAAAACCAGATCCACGTGATTGTGCAATTTTTCCCAGTTACCAGTCCAAAATACAGTGGGAAGATAAGAGATGCTTGGCACAGCCTGAGCACTGAATATCCCAGGACAATTCGGATGCTATTGTTTGAATGGTTTTACCTACCATCAGTGATGAACACACAGTTCTTTCTAGCCTTATAGGCCATGTGTCCTGGTAGCTACTCTGTATTGCAAAAGAGCTAAGTAATATTAGAATGATTCAGTAGAAAATGTTTTGATTTGTTTTAAAGATAATGTAAAGTTTTGACAGATCTTAAAAACCAAAGCCAAAAGGGTCTGCATTTCAAAAAGCTGTACCAAATTTTCATTTGCAATAACGTCAGTCTGTTAATCTTTATATCAATTCTTCATTTCAGCAACACATGTAGAAGATAAACACACCCACATACATTCCTTTTCTATCATTTTTAGCTATTCACCTAACCAAAAAAGACAGATCCTGAAGTGCACTGCAGTTGGAATTACATAGATCTTAACAGATATTTTGATGGCCAGATAATAAGGAATTAGGAAATAGAGCTATGAAGGCTCTCAGGGTAGAAATTTGCAAATGGAGAGGCTTGGTTAAGGCTGTATCAGGAACTGTGGGAGGGGAGGTTAATTTTTTTTTTTAATTTGCCCCAAATTAGAAGAGGTGAATTTGTATCTTAAAAAATAAACACCAATTCAAAGTGAATTTTTAGAAGTTCAATACACTAGATGTTTTCCCTTGTGTGTTCTAAATGCTGTACAGATTCTCCATCATCCTGTGTTTTCTCAGTTCTCTTATTTATTCCTCAGCAGAACAGTGTCAAGGCAAATCATATCAAGACACCTCCACAGAAAAAATGACCCTGTATATTCAGAAGATATTAATAAATGTTACAACCTTGATTTATACAAGGCGGGGGCAGGGATTTTTTACATTTTGCACACAAAATTGCAGTTTATTATAAAAATTCCAACTGCTTTCCATCTTTATTACCTTTTGAGAAAAATCTTAAAAGGATATCTCAATGCATTCCTTTTTACGAGCTTTTTCATAATGCTAAGGCAAGAATATTCTCATTTCATTACAAATGAAAAATAATTTGGATCATCTGAGACTCCAAGCCCACACAATCTACTAGAGAGAAATCATATGAGAAAATGGAAAACAGGAAACAACTTCTGTATCAGAGCTAAAATAGATGGTATTTAGAAACAAGATAAAATCAGATGTTTTACTTCAGATTTCATGGAAGTGGGTATATTTTCTGCACAAGTTACAACATCATTAATTTACACAATATTCAGAAGCCGGAATTCTGAAAGAGAAGCATGCAAGAAAAAGCACCTCCCAATCAACATCCTGCCAATTAAGGTAATAGAGCTTTTACTATAGCTTACGGCTCTATAGAGCTGATAATTAAACCAACTTATGCTCCTGAACTGTTAGGCTTTCATATCTCAGATAAGTGCCATCAACTGATGATGGGAGAGCTGAGTCTTTGTCTCTGCACCTGGAAAGCTTTCACCCAGAAGACACTTCATGAAAAGGAGTGTATTTCTGCAGAAAGTTCTAGTTTTACTAAGTGACCACATTTTTGCAAAGGAATGGTTCAACAGAAAATTCATTACCCAAATATTTGAGCATCCTTACAGAGATGAATATATTTTTCTGATACCATTGTTCTTAAGTGTCCTTCCACAGAAAGATTGTAATATACTCTTAATCAAACAGTTACCTGAGACAGACAGAAAGACAGACACTTTAGGGAATATGATAACAGTGCACAAAGAGGACTTAGGAGCCTGCCTAGGAGTCTATATAAAGCAGCAATCAATTATCCACAGTATGTGCAGCACACAGTTTGTAGATGGAGAGTTCATAGCAGTACTTAATTTGGTCATCTATGGTCCCAAACCAGATCTCTCCATTTTTTGAGTAGGCTGCATGGACAAACAAGTCTCCCAGTCCTGAACAGTATATACTGAATCCGTCCTAACTTTTTCATTGTTTAAGATGCACCACAGGCCTCCAAATCCTTTTTTGCCACCTAATTGGAATGGTTAAGACTATAATGTCATTTAATGAGTCCAGAGACTATTCTCTGGCTGCACATCACACAGCATTTGGCTCTGAGTCCCTCTGGGCCTCATAAACTCCCCTTCTGACCACAAGACATAATTATTTTTTACTGTTTTCTTTTTAGCTCGAACCACCTGAAATAACATGTGAGCTGTTAATACAGCACCTCCAGTTTTGGTTGTTCTCTGTCTGCATAATTCTAAATCTAAAAATAGGACTTAAATAATCCATAATGTATGTCACAGTGAAAGAGCAGGCAAAGGAATGAGTGGGTATTACCATATACTACTGCTGTGGCTGGTAGCTGTACTGTAATTAAAAATTGTTAATGGTTCTATTATAAGTGTCTAATTCATAGATTTTATCATTTAACCTTAAAAGATAATGCCTTCATTTTAGTTCATTTACTTGGGTGAGTAATCCCAACTTGTGAAAGGAGTCCTCTTAATGAGTCACATCAATAAAGAATTGGTCCCAAAATGAGAGTAATTTTTACAGTGTAAACTTCAGCTGAAAGCTATATTTCTTTCTTTTCCCCCTCTACCCCTAAACATAAAAGAACAGCATCATCTGAACCAAACATGTAGATGCTCTCAGTTAACCCTGTGTTCATAATGAAATAGGAAATTTATCAAGTGAGCAGTCATAGAGTTGTGATTTCTTTTGAAACAACCTTTTGAAATGTAGTTGAGGCATTTATCTGTGCTCATAACCAGTGGTCATTGGTCTTCTAAAGCAAAATCCAAAAGATCTGATTGCTAATCTTGCATGAGATACTGAGTTTATACTCACACATATACAACCCCAAAATCACTTCAAATCCTGTAGTAATTAGTCACATCCAAAAGAAATGTTTGTCCCTGGATAATGCCTGCATATCATGACTTTTTGTTGGCAAATATGAGGCTTTTACACATGCTATGAATGTCCATTTGATCATCTAAGACCTCATCTTTTCACAACTGTCAGTCCCTCTGAGTAAAAAAGAAATTCAGTCACTTTGGTGGAGATCTTATCTGTGTTTTTTATGCTGTGGGATTTCCCAGAACCATGAGGTACCCCTTGCACTTGACACTTCATGTTCTGTAACATTGCATTTTTTCCCACAACATTATTATTTTATTCACCATGTCACTTTGTGTGCCAGTGCACCAACAGAGGTCTTGTGTCACTTAGCATAGCACCACATGGAAGTGCTAAATCACAGTGAAGAATGATGTTTCTGTGAGGGACATGAACTCCAGGCCACCAAGGCAAATAAAACAATCCAGTTTCTTCTGCTAAGGTGTACAAGAGATGTGAATGTATATTGCAGAAGGTAGGAAAAAGTTTATGCATCAATTCTGGTGACAGAAGGGTGCGACGTTCAAGGCACTACCAGTGCTACAGGGCTAGTGCAAAGGCAGCCAAGTCAGTAAGAGTTCTGATGGTTTACCTTGCTTTGAGCTGCTTATTTTAATGGGGATACTGAACTCATAAAACTAGAACAGGGCTTGTAAAGGCAAAGTTTGAGCCTGATGAGCTAAAATCCTTCTAGGACAAGCCAGTCCCCCAGCTCAGTCCTTTTAGCACTGCAGGAAGCTGCTTTTATCCACACATCAATTTCAGACAACAAAGAAGTTACAGGACAAAAGTTAAACATTTAAAAATCACAAGAAACCACAGATAACACTTCAGCAGTGGAGTAGAACAGAAAACAACATAAAGGAAAGTTTGACTCAGAGTGGAAAAGGCCAAGACGAGAATGAGCAGAAGCACTTAGGTGTGCTAGCAACAAAAATCTTGCTCAAGACAGCAGACATGGATACATGGATTAAAAAAAAAAGTAGGTTAGGCAAGTCTTTGAAAGAAAACTTTAACACCATTTAAATTCCAACAGGTGCTTAAAAAAATTTAAAAGTCCAAAAGCCTCTGGCTGAGACTCACAGGAATTGAGGAATTAATTTTATTTATATATGTATATACGTATATTCACTGAGCACCAAAGAGGCTTTGACAAAAAGCTAAAGTGTGTTGGCTTAATTATTGGAAGTTATTCCTGGTGCAAAGACTTTCTTCCAAATCTTTGATTACAAAGGAACTGGCTGAAATGCTCTCAGAACTACCATATGATGAGAGAATACACCAGTGGGGTGAATCCTTTGGAACAGTCTTGAAAGTCCCCAAGATTAGCAGCTTCCCTGATTAGTGACATAGGGTGAAAAACAAGTTGTATAGATCCAAAACTAAATTAACGCTCTCTCATGCTACAGAAAGGGCACTGATTTTGACCTGGAAGCAAAGGCTGGATATTGGGAATGCAAGTGTGGGATAGTACTGACCACAGAGGAGGTAGAAACAAAAGAGAGGGGCCTTCTACAGCATCTATCAATTTCCAAGCTGGTATCCTGAAAGACTTAGCACATGAATTCACATGGAAATACTTTCAATAAATGTCTCAAATTGTCATATGAACAGGTAGCAGCAATTACTGAGCTTGTGTTTATAAAGCAGTGAGGCAGAAAAAGTGATCCAGTTACTGCACTATTTGGACCTCAGTGGAACACAGTGCTTTCAAACAGATGATGCTGATAGACAGAAATAAATACAAAATGAATTCAAGGGTGGATAAGTCCAGACTAAACTTGACAGCATTCTTTTTTTAAAGAGAGCTGGCTTTAAAAGAAAATACTTAGATGTCCTCTGTCCTGACTACAGTAAAATAGATGATACAGGGCTATGTGGGAAGTTATTAAACAATGCTAGAGAAGAAAGAGGTAAAAGAGGAACTGTTAGACGTAAAGGAAAAATGGAAATAGAGTGTTGGGTAGCTGACAGTTTGAAAGGGGCACTTCGACAGTGGAAGGAGCGTAATGGTACTTACTCAAGGATCAGTTCTGGGGTTAGTTCTTCCTAAATTTTCTTTCATGATCATGGCATATAAATAAGTGGTATGATGGCTCAAACAAAGAAGCATTGTCAATAGAAAAAAAAAATCAAGTCACTGCAGATTAAAATTGGAATAATTTGAGGACAGGAGTAATGGAAAGAAGAGCTTGGACTAAAACACTGTTTACTTGAGGACCTAATTGCAAATGTTGTTTACAGTAAATTTAGGAAATTACTAGTGAAAAATAACTGGAGAAATGGACCTATCTCAGCTATGACACACAGATTTACTAGGGAACAGAATATCCTTCCTCTCTTGCAGCACCATTTGTCTGAGGATAAATGTACAAGTACAGCACACATACTCCCACTGCCTGTGATGCAAGTTCAGATGTTCATCTTAATAGACCCCCAGTTTGTGACAAGAATGAAGGCAAAGTCAGGATGTATTTTTAAGGTATTTTCTGTGGACACAGAGAACCATGTGCGCCATTATTTGGCATTGGTAACCAGTGAAATTCTGTATTGCCATTAAATAAAACGAAGATCAAGTGGAGAGACACTACTAGGAAAAGAGGCTACTAGGAAACAAGATTATGGTTGGTGTAATAGCAGAGCTCAGACACTGAAGCTGCAAATCTTGGCCAATTCCTTTTCCTTGAGCATCCTTTGTTAGTCTGTTTCTATTGGAAGCAAAGTGACAGTTCTGAACTAGAAGCAAAAATCTTGTGGTGTGGTTTTGCTTCGCTGCTTTTTTCATTTTTTTCGGGGGGGGGGGTTGTCTCAATAGAGCACAGATATCTTAACAGGCTTTTTCAGAAAAGATTTGCATTTATATTTACAGGTTTATGCAAAACCAAGATTACAGACATAGAATAGATATTAACAAAATAACAACTCTGTTTGCATGGTTTGTCTTTCATGCCACTGTAAAGGGTGAGTTGTACCATTCTACACTCAAAGGAAGAACCAGTAATTTCCAAATAGCTCACTGCTGCATTTTAACTGGTTTATACTTCAGACTTTTTGCATTTAATCAAAGTAACAGTTTGAATCTGTTATCCTGTCCTCTGTAGTAGCCACGGGCAGATAATTCATGCAATTTTCTTCCTTGATAAGGAACTGTTTGATACCATACTGATGCATAAAGTTCCTTCCTCACCTCTGATGGGCAGAAGTTAGATTATAACCTGAAAACGTAGATCCCAGGTAATAGCCATCCTTTGAATATTTCTAATACAAGCTACATTACAGTTGTCACGCACTAAACATCACTGTTAACTGGCAGTACTCATCTAGAAACATGGACTACATACGACTTGTCAAAACAACTGTCAAGTCTGTCTACTCTCTTCTCTTATTATTCCTGAGACACAAGTGAGGAGGGAGCTGCCAGACACCTGAATAGCTCCATGCCCAGACTTCCTTTCCATCAGCCCAGCACGTGGTAGTCACAGAAAAATGAGAAAATGTTAGTGAAAGGCTCCTCTGAAAGCGAACAGCAGGGACTGGGATAGATCAATGATTCTGGAGGTGGCAGGGAAAAATAGCCAAAGCTTTCCTCGATAGATATGGCCAAACATATGCTGCATAGACAATCAGCAATATTTCCATTGCTTCAGGGAAGCACCACTTCTTGCAAGTATACACAACCTCATTGATTTGGGCATGGTCAGTAAGCCCAGTTCCACTAGGACTAATCAAATTAAGTGCAAATCCTCTGGTCAGTCCATTAGGTGTTGGGCACGTGACTATGGAAAACACCATGACACATGACCCAAGTGCTTTCTTAAGAAGCTGTGCAGCCAGCTGTATCAGAACAACTGTGCAACACCAACATAAATAAATAATGGCAAAAAAAAAGATTGTCCACATATTAAAGTACCAATCTAAAATTCAGTTTTGCTCTACATGAGATTCTGTCTGTGGTCCAAGGCAAATCATCTAGTGTTGCCTCAGTGCCAATTCTGTTCAGTAGATTAGTGGAATCATAATACTTTTCTGCATTAGAAGCCTTTTGTAAGGATCAATACATTAAGGATACTTAAATATTCAGATCAAATATTATTGGATGATTAATCAAGTTAGCAAGAAATGTCAGACCCTTTTACTAATCCCATGAAGTTCATAGCCTCAGATCTTGAGGGAATGATGCCACATTTGTGTAGAAAGGATTTTCTGCTATCAGTTTAAAACTGAAAGGCTGTGATTTTATTGTGAACCCTTTGTTCTTGAGTTCTGAGACAGTTAAATCGGTGCACTCCCTTGACCTTCTCTAAACCATTAATAATTTATACACCTCTTTCATTCCACCTCTTATTCATCTCTCTTGTTACGTAAATACCCTAATCTTTTTAATCTCTGCATGTATGGAACTCTATCCATGCCTCTGATCCTTCTCATTACTATTCTCTATCACCTATTTCATTTATGGCTTAAGTGAAATAAAGTGACCAAACTGAATGAATAGTCCAAATGGAAGGTTAGTATTGTTTCATGTAAGATGCCTACAATACATTTGATTTACGTCATGATATTTTCTTTTTTTTTTTTCTCCTGTGTATGTAGGTGTTTTCAATAGGAAGGCCACAGTAACAGCACAGTCTTTTCTCTGAATATAGCTGTGGATCATTTAGGATTTCCCAGGCTGAACAAGCAAGTCTAATAATTTTTTTCCACTGTCCACTAATCTTTTCTTACTTTATCAGCTGCTGTTGGAGTACAGGCTTCCAAACTGTAGTTCCCTGCTTCCTGCACCCTGGTGTTCTCTCCATTTTGCTCTTAATTTATTCTGTCTCTCCTGTGTCAACACAGCTTTTCCTAAGCTTTGCTCAAAAATCCTGGGGTATCTTCAATTTTATTTGTTACTCAAATATTTAGTATCCACCATATCTTGCACTGCTGCCTTATGCCATTGTTTTGCACGAATCTAAACCTGACAATCTGGGCACAACGAGAAGACCTTCACTCACCCATTTTACTGTTCTGTGTTTAGCTTTGCATTCCCTTATCTGCTCACGTGGACTCCTTTGCTTATCTGTTGGGATCTTTTCCTGTCTGCCTTCCTTTCTGTTTTGCATTAAATCAACAGTCTCCTGCCTGTCTGTACAGCACACCAACTGTGCTGTACCATCATTTTGCGTTACCCATGAGAAGGTGCCTTTGTGCTCCAAGTCCTGTTGATGCCAATTTAGTTAAATCCAGCTGCTGCACAGTGAGGACTACTTTTTGAGTACAGTAATCTCAGGCCAAACACGTATTTTGCAAAACACCCCTGGAGCTCCCTAGTCAGAGCTCTTGCCTGCATGTCCTTCACCAGGCACTTCCCAGAAATGTGTGTCTTGTCTTACGGGTGACTGTTACCAGAAGTCACAGTCTATTCTCACCTTCTGCCAGAAGTCAGATGGGTAAAGACTGTATCACATATTGTCTTTAAATTCATCATCCAGTCACATACATGCCCTCAATTAGATATTTATGTTTGCCAAGCAGGCAGGCTCTCTGACCGGACTTAGTGATGTCTCTCAATTCATATATGAACTGCTGTCCATTTCATGCCAACTGCTAAGATTATGACTCAATTCTCTATAAAAAAATTGTCCCAGCCACATAGCTCATCCATCATCTCGTAAGAAATAGCTTCATGCATTACATAGTCCTCACAACCTGGTCAATGCCAGAGTACAAACTCTTTCACTCATGAATCCCCACTTAGAGTATAGAGTTACATTGAGAGAAAGAGCACATACACATCTCAAGAAAAGAAGCAAATATTATAATATCGCCCATTGCTGGAACCCATCTCACAGAGATGTGTGCATTGTGTTCATGAAAGCCAGTTCAGCGTCAGCTACTAACAGTGACTCATGCTCCACCCTCTATAGTTCTGCAGTCTTCACAACACCCAACTTGGAATGCAGCTTTTCTGATGGGATGCTCACACGGCTGGTACATAGAGGTGAGCTGGTGGAAACATTTGTTTGCAAAAAGCTTGGTCCATGACTCTTTCTTAAAGCCATTTTTTTGTGTCTCTTGATGCTAACAACTTCTGTGAGCCAATACATTTAGCAACAACAAAATCCTTGCCTTTCAGCAGAACAAGTACCTTAGGCAAATACTTTGGCTATAGTACTTTTATTCTTCAAATGTTTGTTCTTGGACCCGTGACTCTTCTTACACAGGACCACTACGTATCAAAACCTTTATCAAAGGCAATTTGTAAAAGCATGCAGCATCTAGAAAGACAGTTACTCATCCTCATTGTCCCCCCTCATATACATCAATCTTACATATTCCTAATAGCATCTCAAGGCCAGACCACTATTTCCTAGAAATCTACAGAGCTCCGTTCCTCTCACCTTCTCCTTGACCATGTTTTCGTTAATATACTTTCCACAGTACTTGCTCATAATTTGTTGCACTTTCATATTACAGACTCATGTTGCTTGTTCTCTGATGCCTCATTTATCTTCCAGAATGTCATCAGTACTGCTCTTAGGACTTTTTCTTGTGCATGTTTCAACTGATGCTAGAATTCCTTTGAAGACAGACAGATACTTAAAGCTACTTGTGGCCAGCCCAGTGCTAACAGTAAAGGTAGTTGCCTTGCCTTATTATACGAAAACATGTACTTGGCTTCACTTAAAACTGTATTTTTATCCTAAAGCAGATCCTATATCCACAGTCTCTGGATAATAATGATGACTTATTTTTAGTGTGACTTCAGCACAGGTTCTGATATTACCTGAATGTTACCTCCCTCATATCTTGTGGAGCTACATTACCACTGTAGGCTGCTGTAAGTAATTACTGTACACAGTGTGGTAGTTGGTATGTTTGCCAATTCCTTTCTATGGGGAGTTTAAAAACATTTCATTGTCTCATATAGTAAACATGGGGATATACTTCTAAAACAATGCTGCACTGTAGGTGTCCTTTTCCTTGAAATATATTTACATGCTGCTAGACAATTTTCATTTCTCTTTTCAGTCAAGGACTTCATTGCTGTTCAACAGTGGGAAGTACAGTCCCATTTGGACTACTGGAAATTCTAACAAATAACTTACCACTGGAGGAGGATGTGTTTTTACAGACAATATGTACTCACTTCACTGACTTCAGAAAGGTTTTACTACCTTTGATCACTCTTCCTAAATCTAACCACTTACCAGTCTCAGCTATCAGCTGGTGTTACAGTGCAGCTGTAATGTAATTGCTTGCCAATCTAATAACATATCTTCAAACATTATTTGGCATGAATACATATATACATATATATATTAGTTTGGGGGTCACACGTGGCAGGCATCTCTTCAATAGGCTTCTTTCATTAGCCATACTGCTGCTTAACACTATGATTTAAGTTTCAGGTTTGGGATAAGAAATATTTCTAGTCCTTATACCTGTCCACAGACTGGGCACTAGGTTTTTCTGCTTTTCATGCTGCTTTCTGATGTCTGCCCTAAATCACAGTATCAGCCTCAACGTCCCCTAATTCCTCATTTTCTTTATTGTAAGCCAGTAGGTTGGTTTGGACTTTTTTCCTAGTAGCCACCATAACTTTGATACCTTCCCAGGAGAATGCAGCGACCATGGTTAGTGGAAGCGCTGCTGTTCCTGTTGCACTGGATATATGTTTCTTGACAGTCTTTCCTGTAAGAAACTTGTCCGCCACATACAAATCTGTCATTAACAAGGAATCTTTAATGTTTCCAGAGCTTCTGGGGCTCCAAGAGTTCTCAGCTCTTCTTATAATTATTTCCTCTTCTGCTTGGTTTTAAGTAGAAAATAACAAGAGACACAACAGTTTCTTGTCCATGATCTCCTCTGTGGGGTCACATTACTCAATAATCACTTTTATCAGTCTTCCCAGTGTTTCAGACACAACAGTATCTTATTTGCTTCTCCTCCATCTTTTCCCAGAAGGATAGCAAAGAAAACTGTCATTTTCTCATCTTTATTCCTTTGTGCATATGCTCAATTACTTTTTTAACCACTTCCTTCTTTGTGTAGGTTATTTTGTTTGGAAATCCACCATCAAGTTTTTAAAAGCCTCTCCAGGCCACCTGTTTATTCCTAGTTTTGTTTTCCATTAAATAATATCTGAAGGGGAATGTGTGTCTCTCTGCAATTATTGCTGCAGACATGTTTCTGCAATACATACTGCACAATAGTACCAGCAGATTCCATGTTTATAACACTAACCTGGCTTTTTAACAAGCTATTTACACAGATGCTGAGACTGCAATTAACAGCAAAGCCACATGCATGTGGATTAGCTTATGTGTGGTCTTTCAGATCTCCCTGCAAACACGTGTTCTTCCCCCCGGTTTCACGCAGATTACTGCACTTGGTTATCTTTATTTGCTTTCACAGCCTAAGGAATTGTACGTGGTTTAACAGCAGCTAAAGTCAGATGTTGAGCACTTATCAGTAGTGGTGGCAGGTGTTAGTCCAAAAAATCTGTCTTTTCCAGCTTGGCTGGAAAATACCTTATATTTAGGTACTCACTTAAGCAAGACTGAAACTGTTAAACAGAATTCCTTTCAAACAGGGCAATTTTAAGTATTTGCTCTCGCAACTTTATCTACTTCCTAGGAAACTAAATTTTCAAAACTTTGTCCTCATGCTGCACATATAATACAAACATACACAGATAAAGTCAGCAAATTTGAGAACTGATGAGCTTTACTTGAATCCATCACTGTCCTTGTAGATCTTATCTCACTCGAACTGTGTCAACCATAGGGGACATCCAAAAAGACTGTGCCTAATAAAGTAGTATCTTATGCTGATAGAAGAACCTTTAGCATATGAAATTTACTCTTTGATCATAGACTATGATGGTATTGCCAAGAAAAGGATAAAAGGCACATTTAAAATTACTTTAGGTTAAATATTTATACATTACTATTTCTAAATTGAAATGCATATAGAGATGTTCTAAAATATATGACCCACTAAAAATAAACTCTAAGCTCTTCCTCTAGTTTTTTACTCAAGCATCTAAACATAGCAAAATATATCACAATATTTTGATAGAACATTAAAACATGACCATTAAAATGTGCTCTCTACGTGCAGGGCTCTTTAGTCATTAATCTAGAAACATCTTGTAATAATTCAGGCCAATCTAAAATAATATGGCATTTTAGATCTTGTGCTTAAAGCATTGTGTTTCTCGCTGTAAGCCAGCAATTAAAGATTCATTTCACATTTAAAAATTAAACAGCTATAAATGCATGATACAGCACCAATTACAAAATGAAGACTATATTGCCTTTAAGAAAATCCAGCTATTTTTCATTCATCCAAATATGTTCAATCTTACTTAAAAATGAGTATCTATGTAAGGACATATTGCATTTTTCCAGGAGAAGAGACATAGTATTTATTATACATTACTGTGTTTCCTTACTTCACACTGCAGAAGAAATGGCCACATCTGCTCACCTCAGAAAGGATATGGATGTTCAAACACTATCCAGGTATATATTTCAAGGAGAAAATTTAACTGCCTGGGTGTCACACTTTAATTCCTGAAGCAGGAAGATGAGATTTTTTAAAAATTTTCTGAGTTAATTGATTGATGAATAACAGCTTCCAAGAGCAGGCCTTTATTCATCTCATTTCATATACCCTGATCTGAAATTCACTCGGATTACCTCAGGTCATAAAAAAATGATAACTAAGGACACATTGAAGTGTGCACTGCACACTGCATACTTGCATTTTCTATTTTCTAGCAATTTTTTGGGATTTTAATTTACTGGAGATACATGACCAGACTACCTACTTCTATAAAGCTGCTTTTAGAGCTTGAGTCAAGAAATATTAGGAGTAAGTATTTCCCTGCAGTGTTTCTGTGAAGGGAAGTAATGACCTGGTACCACTTCCCTCTCTCAGAAGAGAGAAACTTTTTACAACTCTGACATAAACAAATGTGAAAGCTTCTCAGTTCCAATGGTAACATTTTTATAAATGTAGTTATTGATGCAAATATTTCCATTTTTTCTGCCAGATTAGCTTTCTTGCCCAACAACTTATACAATTGAAGAAGTGTTTGCTAAAATGATAGCTATATAGGTACAAACATCTTAGCAATAAAAGAGCACCAGCATGAAGTCTGAAACATGAAATCTATACATATCATAACTTATTGTGGATGTATCCAATTTTATCACTGCTGAATGGTTTTAAAATGTTCAATTCCTTTCATTTGTGCAACTCCAGCAAGCATATAAATGTCAACTCTTTCAATTATAGATATCTAATAGCAGGCAGCCAAATTGTCTAAATAGTAAAACAGAAATTTAAGAGATTTGGGCTTTGAGATAACAAGAGTCAATTAGAAACATAATAAAAAGCACAAAGCTTTGGAACACAGTTCAAAATATATCTTCTTAAAGAATGATCTACCATGCACCGTATTCAGCAGCCACATAGCTTGCAGTACACCTCGTTTGAGCAGGGCAGAGCCCTGTACAGAACAGACGTGTTTTTCACAAAGACACACATGTTCTACACTGAGTAGGCATCACACACACAGACTGACTACTCTTAGCCCTTCACTGGGCAGTGAATGAAGACAAACAGCTTGAATGAACAAACATTCAATCTGTGAAAAATTAGAGGAAAAATTTGAATTCACAGAGAACTCAGGGTTGTTTGTTTAGCATAATCCTAAAATGTGTTCTGTTCACACAGACTTTTATTAAAAAAGGAACACTTGTTCTTCAAAAATAAATAGATGCTTTGAACAGAACTCCATCATCTCTGATGCTAATCTCAGTGGTTTTCTTTTGTCATGAGAGTGAAGGAGTATGAGCAGTTTTAAGCAGGCCGTGTCAGGTAATTATTATCAACATCCATATATATTCAACTGGACAGACAATTTTTTTTCTTACTGATTTTGGCATCCATCAGCTCTATGGATAGACCTTTTTTGTCTTCTGGAATGTCCATAACAGTATTGGGAAATTGATTTCTAAATTATAAACTAGGCAGAAACTTTTCTAACAAATAGTGGGTTTTAAAACCTTAGGTTTTTGGAAGCCAGTTTCTAACATTAATGTGAACTGTCATGGCAAGGGGTTCGTTAGGCACAGCTAAAGCAAAAAGGATGATCAAAGTACAGAACAATAACATTATAGAAGAGAACATTACTGAAGAGATAAAATGGAATGCCAAAAATATTATTATGTGGGGAATCAGAAGGTTGAAGAAACTATGAACTTCAAAATTACTGTTTTACTTATAGCTTGGTGCTGAGAATAAGTTGTCAGCTAACTGATATCATCTAAACAACTGTGTAGAAATAGCCTAAAGCTCAGACTCAAGCTCAATTCGTCACTTCTTCACAGTACTTCCCTGCAAAAGCCTACTCAAGGGTCAGCTCTACAGCAACCCAACTAGTGCATCCAGCAGCGAAACTCCGTGTACTTTTGAGAGTCCATAAGCTTTCTACTGGGCTGTGCTGCAGGATACTGTGGCTGATTTGCCCTCAGGATGCGTCACATCATGGAGATCAGCAAAATGAGCTCATCCTTGTGAGGCCCACTGAGTCCTACCACAGGGGCTTTGTCTGAGCTCAAGCTCCAGCTCAAGGAAAACTGCTTGTAATAGAGACGTACAATTTCGAGCTTTCAAGGTTTCAAAGCATTCTGGGGCCATGAAGCTCACATGAAACATGTAGGTACAGTCAGAGGCTACTAACAGCTGTAATATCTTTGTATCTACCTGCTAAGTTACATAAATTATATAATAAGAAGGTCACATGGCCAAATATCGCTCTACTTGCTCCAGTAACTCTCACCCACACATTTATCCTTTCTTAGCTTGTTGCTTTTCTTCATGGCCTGAAGCTGTGTCAGGGGAGGTTTAGGTTGGATATTAGGAAAAGCTTCTTCACCCAGAGGGTGGCTGGGCACTGGAACAGGGTCCCCAGGGAAGTGGTCACAGCACCAACTTGACAGAGCTCAAGAAGCATTTGGACAACACTCTCAGGCACATGGTGAGATTCTTGGGAATGGTGCTGTGTTGGGCCAGGAGTAAGACTTGATGATCATTATGGGTCCCTTCCAACTCAACTTATTCTGTGATTAGGGATGAGTTTCACAAAGAATTCCAAGGCCTTATTATGAGGATGCTATTAAGTACTCAAGACCTTGCATTCAAAACTGTTTGGAAAAGAAGTTGTTTTGTGATACAGGTCTGTTAATGTCCAAGGTTTTGGGGTATTTGACTTCGCTGTAAGTAAAAACAAACAAAAACAAACAGCAAAAAAAAAGCAACACAAAATCAGTAGGTTACATCATCTGCAAAAGATTTCTTCCACATATTAAAGTAGTGAGATTATTTAAAATTAGCTAGTCTGTAGCTCTGGCCCCCATTCTTTTCCTTTCTTCTGTTTTCTTCTTTGGAGTTGGAAGGGTAGTCAGAAATGAGCTCTTGCCCATTTTAATCACATCTTCACTTCAGAATCAACCAAGACAATCAGCACTACTGGCAAAGAAAAGAATGTAACACTTCAAGAGAGAGCAAGCTTACTTGCAAACCCTCATCAATCTCATTTCTGTTTCATTATTTTTCTGGAAAAAAAACTTTTATGTCACCACTATATCCTTGCAACAATTATCATCTTCAGCTGTCTTTATTTATTTTTGTAAACTAATGCTTTTTTATTAAGAAATAAAAGTGACATTGAATAAAAACTGCTGGCAAAGCTGGCCAATAAAAAAGCCTTTGAAGCAAAAGTATTTTGGTGATCATTATCCTTAGACACTGTATTAAAGGCTTTCTCCTTTATTCATCTTAACACTGTAGACAAGAGGTAACTGCTTCCAGAGAGCAGTGGAATGAAGGTGCCACAATATTAGCAGTATCACAGCAAGCAGCAGACAGGCTCTGGTGTGACAGAATAATAATAGAAAATACATCCATTTCAGGGAGGAAATATACTAATTTGTAGTCAACTCCACTCGTGGAGAGATACTGAAAACAATTCCTTAAACTGGCTTCCTAAGAAAGATGGTAGGTTATTAGCTTACTGCCTCTTTCTCAAGAGACACAAGTAAGTCCATTACACAGAAGAATGACAAATGCTATTTTTGAGGGGTAGTTAACTATCTCTTCTTATACCACTTGACTCTTCATCTCAGCTGCATCTCACAGCACCTTGAGAAAGTTGCATTTTAAAGACCTTTTCAGCAAGGGAATTCAAAACCAAAGGTCTTGTCAAAGTGGGGATGCTCCTGAAGAACCACCAAAGGAGGAAAATGCCCAGTGTTTCTCTTCCTGACAAGATTGATTTCCTTGTCCTCATCCTTTCAAGCTCACACCTGGAGTAGGTTCCATACCAGAGTTATAGAGAAGGGTAAAGGCAAGCAGACTGTCTGAAAGGAAGAAGTGAGGGGAAAACAAGGATCTGTAAAACCTTGGAGGAAGTATAGTTTGACAGAACAGGATGTGAAAAGCTTGCACCAGTTGAGAAGGCCTAAACTCAGAAGTGAAGATAGTTCATTAACATTTAGCTCACCTGTCAGCCACTTGTGGAAGAAGACCACACATACAACAACCCTGCACTGCACTGCAAAATTAGTTATAGTGGGGAATGTGCACCTGTTGCACCACAAGGAACCCACCACAACCTAGGGGACAAAATAAAGAAGTACCTATCTGAAGCTACTAGGAAATTCAGTAGGCAACAGGTAATTCCCAACCCTGCAGACTGAGGTTTGTTTTCCCACAACTGCTAAATGAGAAAAGGCTCTATTAGGCTCCCAGCTAGTGGAAGGCAGCTGTGATCCACCTGTTTATATAGAGAAGTGTATTTCTTCCCCTTATGTCATTACTCTTCTACAGAGGTCAAGGAATGCAGGAAAAACTCTCTGTTGTGCAATTGACTAGAGCAGAATACAGAGTTCCTCTTCCAAAAATTCTTTAAGCAATGCCTTTGCTAGTAGAGTCTACAATCTACCATATGGAGCTCAGAAGTAGACACTGCATTGGCTCAATTTCAGCAATTATCTGAAAAACACTTTTTCAGCCACTAAATCAACTTTGAAAAAAGCCAAATAACTCTCAGTAGTAAGCCTCTGCACTCCTCAGTGTTTAGGCCTCATGGAAACAGTGATTGCATCTGTCACTCCAAAAAACCTACTCGCTCTTAAACAGCTCTTTACCATCCCTAGAGTCAGACTTCACACTTAAAATTCATCCTCTGGATTTAGGCAAGATTTTAAATATGGAACAGTGCCCCAGTTGTTGTTTATTTAGTTCAGAATTCCTGTGAACCATAAATTACAGGGTTTGAGACAGAACTGTTCAAGAATGTTTATCTGTATCATCTGATTCCAAGTTTGACCACAGACTTCCTTACTACGGCTATGATATGTTTCATGGGAGCCCTTCTAATACAATTTAATTTCTTAGCTACCACTTCCTTCACAGCAGGGGAAAAAACTGAAGAAGCTGAAAAAACCGGTACGTACCCTAGCAGTGCAATTTTCAGATAATCCCTCTGTTTAAATCAACAACAGTGACAAAAACATTTATTTCTGATATCTTTAATTTGAGCCACCCTTGAACCCTTCAAAATAAATTGCATACTAGAAAGAAAGCAAAATACAGTAGATCAGTTCATCTTTCCTATGGCAGATCTCTATTCTATGCAATAGTCCTGCCTGTTTAGTAATGTGGGAAAGGCTGCAATTTGCTGTTGTTCCAATCCCAAGGAATACAAGTCCCTGCTAAGAACTGCAAGTCTCTGTTAAGAATACCTGTAGCATATATGCCCCTTAGAGAAATGGTGTGCAAAAGGCTTGAAGGGTTTAGTTATTACTTAGCCATGTAGAACATAGCACAAAACTTTGAAAATAGTTGCCTTTTCACAAGACATTAATTCTATCACCTCGTATTAATTCTATCACCACATATTTAACTCTACCTGGCCAGGCTCCCCTATGTCTTATACCTGTGCAAGTATTTGCACTTACTCTGTTTTGAAATAAAGTGCACGTAAGGTGGCCATCCAAAACGGATAGGACATATAACACCTTCTTTCTAGTAGCACAAGGTCCTCTGCATCAAAGAGGACCTTGTGCTATTAGAAAGAAGATGCTATATGTTTTTAACATTGGCAAACTATTCTTTAATATTGGTAAGTTACCACACAGACAATTTGATTAAAATGTATAGCCAAAAACCTACTTTGAGACAAAGATTTTTGTCCTAGAAAATTGCAGATTTAATCTGGAAGAACTATAAAGCTCATTGCTAAAAATAATCTCTCCAGAACCAACACAAACATTCAAGTAAACTTCTGTTTAATTTCAGTATTGTTTGCTCACTGTTGTCACCAAGAGCCATAGTCATGGGCCATGAAGTCACATTATCTTAACTGTTGAAAAGCCTATATTTACTACATATTTGAGTTTACTTGTACATTGTCAAAGGTAATTTTTAAAGGCTTCAGGGCAGAAAATTGATCCTTTGATGCCATCAAAAATGAGATAAATGTCTGGTGTCTGCCAATAGTACAGTAAAATCCAGTGGCATACTTCCACAGTTAACAATATTATGAAAAAAACAAACCATATTTTCCATAGAATTATGCATTTTCTCCCATATCATCACTTCTTTTCTTATTCGGACACTTCTATTGCCTTGTATAAATACACCTTCTGTACATCTTCATTTTTCTAAGAAGAATACACTGGGGGCTTTTGCCTCCCCACCAAACCTGAACTGTCTTTAATTTGGTAGAGCTAAGACGCATGTGTGAAAAAAATGAAAAAGGAAAAGCCTCGACATTATTCAATAGTGTTTGACATAACTACAGAACTGGGAAAAACAGCATATCTTTAAATTGCATGTGCTATCATACTGTGACATTATATTACCAGGTGGTGATAAAACATGACTCTATGGGAAATGATGATACACCTTTGTCAGAGAAAATGTTAGGTGCTTTGGAACAGTATCACTTGCTGTTTTGAGAAAGAAAAATTCTAAGTTATCAGGAAACTTACAGGATGGCTGCATCCAACACTGAAGAAAATTACTTGAAAATAGTTTCAACTTCACTGCCCAGAGCATACATTAAATGCATTATCTGTATTGAGCTCTGCTGCAGCTCTAAATTTTATGAAATGTGGTTTTCACTGAGGCTAATGAAACTGGTAATCCCTATGGAGAGTGAAATTTCAGCATTTTCCTTATTCAGTGGCTTCTCATTTTCCAACCAGACTACCTCAGGCTATGATTTATCAGAGCTCAGGTACTAAGGTTTGAGGGCTTTTTTAAACGTGTAGATAGGAAACCTTTTTGGAAAACTTGGTTCTGAAGGAAGAAACGATATTACTACACTATTATAAACTCAGAATTAGTTGGTACCCAGCCACTGAAACTGCTTTCTTTTGACCAAGATCTAAAATACAAGTGTAATTAGTAGAAGACTTTCAAAAGATTATTGGGGTGTTGGTTTTCAGGGGTTTTTTGTGGGTTTTTTTCCCAGACATGTCTGTACTCCTATTTCAGTGATCCCTAAAATTGGGGTGATAGAGACCATCCACAGGCAGCTGGCATAAGGTCAGCAGGAGCAAACCTAGTCTACCAAAAATTTTCAGAGAAGTCTGTCCTAGCCATGTGAGTGGGGTTGTTTTGTCCTGTGGCCAGGGTGGTTTCCGTCCAAGACTGGAAGCTCTAATGTGAGATCTACTCTATCATCATATTAGTGTTTGTACACAGATCAAAGATCAAAAAGCCCCATTTGATGCTTAGTAAAAAGTTAGGGTTTAACTCTAGATTAAGACATCTAAAAATCAGGTTCTACATATGAGCTAGATGTTCTCACTCCCACTGTAGCTAGTGGAGAACTATCAATGTAGTTGGTAAAATCCAATAGCAATTCAGCTCATAAGTCTTTTCTGAATTTGGCAGCTCATAAAGCCAGCATAGTTAAGAGCACTGTTTCTGTGGCCAATTTTATACAAATGAATGATGCATCTGTCCACCCCCTTCATTACTTTCAGCTACTCAACTCAAATGACCAGGGATGCATGCTGCTGTGGTGAAAACTCAGTCCACAACTTAGCCACTTGTTTGTTCCCCCCTGGTGGGATAGGGAAGGAAATCAGAAGAGGGAAAGTGAGAAAATTTATGAGTTGAGATAAAAGATCAATAAGGAAAAGCAAAAGACACACATGCAAGGAAAGCAAAACAAGCCATTAATTCACTGCTTCCCATGGACAGGCAGGTGTTCCAGCATCCACAGGGGAGCAGGGCTCCATCAAATCTAACGGGAACTTGGGAAGACAAACACCATCACTCCAAATGTCTCCCCCTTCCTTCTTCCCTCAGATTGGTATGCTGAGCCTGACTCCAGAGGGTATGAAAAATGCCTTTGGTCAGTGGGGGGCAGCTGTCCCAGCTCTGTTTCTCCAACTCCTTGTGCACCCCCAGCCTTCTCACTGGTAAGGCAGTACAAAAGGCAGAAAAGGCCTTGACTCTGTACAAGCCCTTCTCAACAATAACAAAAACATCTCTATATTATCAATCCTGTTTTCATTGGGAATCCAAAGCAGAGCCCCACAAGAGCCACTGTGAAGACAATTAACTACCCCAGCCCAAACCATGTGCCCATGTGCATAGCAGGATCATACAGTTTTGTCACAAGGCAGAAATTCACATCTCTACATACCATAAGCACTATTTTACTTCAACAGTGTCATCACTATCCATATTTTTACTCATCTCTGTGTACTTCAAAGCTCCACTGTAAAGCAAATAGAGAAGCATAACAGTTCAGATTTGGTTTAAAAACATAGCTCAAATGGTCTAATTTCCTATCAGGATTAAGTCCTTATGGAGAAATGTATAACACCATAATCTACACAAAGCACCTAAAATTACCTAAATGCCTGAGCTGCCTGCTGAAATTTTACTGATTCTACACATCCTCTATGCAGCCCGTGCTGACTGACGGAATCCAGTATGGAATTTAAACCGCCCCCTACACAGACTTCTCCAGCTCTGTCCAACAATTGCACCTCAGCATTACAGCAAGGTTCAAGCATCCTCCCAAGCATGACATTTAACTGAAAAGGGTTCAACCCTCAGGGAAAGTCTGGATGAAGATGCTAAAGATATCCCCTGCAGATCAGCTTAAAAGCTTTTTAGCTTGGCTAATAGATGGAAGTCTCATTGTATTAGTATCAGCTAATTGATTTTGGGGAACAAAACCCTCTTGCCTTAGGTTTAGCCTGCCTTACCACTGCCCTATAGTTTGCTGGTAAAGCTGAATAGTCAGAGAAGAGTCTTACCAGATGCAGCAGAGACTGGAAATTGGATGTTTTCCAACACAGCAATTGGTATAGACACTATCTGGATTATGCAGTCCCTTATTAAGTAGTGTCAAGGATTAGCCAGAACTAAAAACACTTGTGGGATTAGGGATTTATTTATATGAGGACAATCAGGAAAGTGAATTAACGAAAAATGTTACTTTAAAGAGAAGCTGTAAAACTACATTAAATCCTAATGTAGATGTTCTCCTTTAGAAACTACATTTGAATGATCTAACTTCACTGATGAAGTAAATTAAATTAAATTAGGACCACTTGAATTCTGGATAAGAAGGTCCTTAGGGGTTTTAATGACGTTTAACTGATCTATTTCTAAGTCACATCTTTAGCTGACTCACATTAATTTTCACGAATTGCTCCATGTAGATAAGTCTCAAGTTCTAAAATGAGGAAAGCCCATAAAAAGAAAAGTGACTGCTAAATTAATGGCAACAAGACATTCCTAAAAACAGTTGCAACACAGCTTGTTCATCTGCAAAGGCAATAGCAATCACAACGACTCTGGATCTGCATACTGAAGGACAAGATTTAGTAACAGGCTCTCAAATAAGTCTTCTTGTGACAATGCCCAACTGAAGCTTCTTCTGTACTTCTCAGATTGAAAACTGCTTGCTCTGCAATTGTTGTTTATCCAGTCCTAAAACAAGATTTAGATTTTAGGAAACTCTAAACATTTTGGAAGGGATTTAGGCCAAAGTTAAGACTTGTAATTAAAGAGCTGTAAACTACTCGTGTCAAGAGAGTACCTTTTTTTTTCATTCCAAGTTCAACTGATGGAGGCAAAACAAACAAAAAACATCCCTCATAACTCTGTTCTTGTTTTTTCTACTTCTGTAATCTATGCAATCCATGGTCGACAACTCGTAACCAATCTATTTCTTGTATTGTATCAGAAAGCCAATGGGACAAATAGCATTACTGACCTTTCTGCTTTTTGCTCAATATCCTATTTCCAGAGTGGAAGGAACTATGTAGTTCTATAATATTACTGATATTTGAGTCAAATTGTGCAACAATAACTTTGTTGGAAATTCAGCTAATTTATCATTCTCATCCTTCTATTGTGCATCTAGATTTCTTTCTGTGATTTTTTTCTGTCTATAGAACAATTGCTATTACAGATACTCATATTCAGGGTGTACATAAAACTTCATTCCCTCATACAAGGTTTCCTCAAGAGGGGTAATATAAGAATATGCATTTAAATTTTAATACCAGGCATCATAAGCAGTTTTTCCTTCCAAAGAGACAGTTTTTCAAGTCCCTCTCATGACATGTGCAGTAATGAGCATCTTAACACTGTAGGTGGGTTGTAGTTATTACTGTTCAGAGAGTATATCTATACTCAGAGGGAGAAAAAAAGGCTGGAAGCAGGCTAAAATATGCTGAACCATTGGCTCAATTTCTTTTGTCTTCACCACTGTCAGTAAGTAAAGGTAAAAGCACCCATATTATGCCTCAAAAAAAACCAACTCACAGATTTTCCTTGTGCAGAGAACAATCTGTGAAGGCCTAACCTTTGCAGCTGATAGCAAACACATGTTTAGATTAAAATGCAGGTCTTAAAATATCCTGCTCTTGAACAAATACACTTACAAGGATGTTATGTCTAATTTTGGCCTTTTGGAAGGCTAACTATTTTCAGAACCCATTTTATTGAAGTCTTAGGATACTTGCAGAAATAAAGTATTACATGTTGATTAGGTAGAAACCATGTTTCAAATACTAAGATTCATCTGGTGCTTCCTCTTCACTTAAAAGAACAAAAGAAAAAGATACTTTGCACCAAAAGCCAAAAACATTACATTATTTTCATTAATTATGGTCTTAAAAAACGTTCAGAGTTGTTAAAGGAGCAGAAAACCTAAAAAGCTGTAGAAGAGCTTAGTTTGGCACCTTTAATTTTTTCTATTATGGAATGAAGACTTCTGCATTTTCATTAATAATTCCTGATGTTTTACCCATTACATCATCATTTTCAATAGAAAGGCAATATAACCTGCTTATTTCAGATCACTGAAAAAACCAACAAAAGTGGGAAAGGGGTTGCATTTACAAAAAAGGTGAAGAATGCAATTTGTCTCTGGACTTTCTGGAAAACAAAAGAGGCTAAAATCAGAGAGGTTAAGGGGAGGAAAGTTTGCCAGTTTTAAAACTGAAGAGGAAGCCAATTTAACCTTGACTTAGTCAGTGTTTGTGAAATCCTAGCATCCATGCAGACCTTTAAATGAAAAAAACAACCCTGCTTCTCGATTACTCTGGGGTGATGGCGACTGCAGAAATTCTGTGGTTCTGGTATAAAAGTATCCTGATGTTATTTTCCATCAGAAAAGATAAATTGTTTCATTCTCGGGTTTTGAACTCATAACGGCTTAAGCACACAAGCAATCCTTCTGAATTCTGAAATACCGTATGTTTTTCAGGATTGTGATTGCTTGTTTATTATGTGTTTGTACACACTTCTCCATGACAAATACAACAAGTAAAATTGCAAAAGCCTGCTTAGTTCAGCAAAAAAACACCCTGTTTTCTTCTTACTTAATGAGCTGAATCCACTCATGAGTGGTTGAACAAGTAACAGTTCTGTGGCTGTAAAAAAGAAGTTGGACCTTGGGGCAGAAGTAAGGGAGAGTGGAAGAGGAAGCAGAGGATAACAGAACCTGAAATCCTCCTTTCAGCAGTATCAAACTATTGGATGTGCTCAGAGACTGCCTCTCTTTGCAGGTTTAAAGACCCAAGTATGGCATCTTAAAACGAGCAAGCCCTCTGCCCCATTCTCTTCCTTTGCTTCCCAGGGGTACAGTACTGCTGAAAAGTTGTTTGTTCTTGTAAGATTTAAGAAACATTTCTTTTTAATTGATGTTCAAGCATTTCTAGTATCTCCATTGTGCATTGAACACAATCTAATAGGGAAAGATCTGCCTACTTAATAACAACTGCAATGCTTTCTCACGCTAGTCAAGAGTCTTGGGTCTCCTGACAAGACATTTCTGTATGGTTTTCCAAAAGCAAAGGTTTTCTTGCTGTAAAAATTAGAACAATTTCTTTTTGGTTTCCATCCTCTCAAAAAACAGCTTGAGCAGTTAAACTTGAGTCCTTTCCAAGTACCTTTTTTGACTACACAGCACACTTTAAAAGAGAAAAGTTTTCCTTTACGAACATCAACATTAAAAGCTTTTAATAAAAAACTGTTTTACAACTTTAACCATAAAATTGTTACTGGAAGACTATATTTTCAAGATGGAAAACATTTTGGGGGAGAGAAACAGAAATTTATTTGGATATTACTGTAAACAATTATCAACATGTACTGGCAGACTTTGCTGGAATGCACAAAATGCAGTGCAGGAAAAAATGTTGCCCTTTTCTATCTATATTTAAATTAGACCTTTGTTCAAAAGCCCATTTCAGATCAGAGGTATTTTTTGCTTAAACCACTGGAAGAGGTAAACTATTAAAAAAAAGAAATCCTCCCAAATGAAAAAGAGGATTATCCAATTTTATTTTCTGCACAGTTTTGATAAAACCTCAGTGATAAAACCCCTCATATGGTATCCTACATAATACATTGATATATAAGCAGCATGTGCAAAAATCCTAAAAGTACAAGAAACTTTTAATGCATATTAAGTATGACATATCAAAGTCATCAGCCCTACACTGTAAAATAATACAAGTACAGGGACCACAAAGTCCCACAGGACAGCTTTTCATGCTGTCTTCTGCCCTTTTCCTGGACTAGAAATACTCCAATGGCAAGTTCTTCTACAAAATTTACCATAAACATATAAAATTGATGATATTTTCATTTTGAATGTTACATCTACAGACCCCCAAATATACCAGCAGTTTTATTTAAGCAGCTAAATTTTACTCTTGATTGGAGAAAGGAAAACAGATGTGCATGTGTGTGTGTGTGTGTGTACGCGCGTAGGAAATGTAAGTGTAGGAGGGAAGGCAAGCAGAATCAAATGTGAACTCCTGCATACAAAAGATGGTGGTAGCAAGTGTGGGGTGTAACATATGTTGGAACACTGTTCTTAATTTTAACGTTCTTTTGGATGGGTAAATTCATGGCAATTATACCACTAGCATTCGTCAGCCACTTGCAACCACAGGAATGTAAGAACAGAAGAATGGTAGGGACTACAATTAGAGGGAATGCATGGATAAATCAGCAGATAATATGCAGGAATATTAAGATGATTGATGGACAGAAAGTGAGAAGGAAAAGTAGTGTGACTAGAGACTCTCTAGAGTCTCCAGGGACTGAGGTTTGCCTGCTGACCTCTGCAGCAGTGGGTCTGGGGTTGCAAGATAGGTGGAGCATATGCACTAGAGACTGAAGGAAGGAGTGCACAAAAGAGGAAGCACCAGCTTACTCAATTGCAGACACACTGTCAATTGTCCTCCTTGGTTCGTCTTTTTTAGTTCATTCCTCTATTGAAGGTAACAGATGAAGCCAGGAACCTTTGGAAATTAGAGTTATACAAACAAAAATTCAGTGAGAGACAATTATGATACTTTCCAAAGGCTAGTTGTTAAAGATCTTCTGTCTCAGATTATTTCTAAAAGGGAGATACAATATCTAGCTAGTCTACACAAGATACTGAGTTGTTGGCAGCACAGCTCTTTTCAATATGTGGGGTACTATAAGTATTATTATCATTACTACTACTAACAAAAAAACCAGTAAAATATGGTATTGAACAAAGGGCAACACACTGCAATATTCTTACATCCTGCTTCAAAATAAATATATTTCTATCACTGGTAATAGAAATATACTATAAAATGGAAACTTGTAAAAATAAATCCAGACAAATAATCTAAGGAGGGTGGGAGCGATACAAGAAATTGGCATTGGTTTGCTTGATTGCTTTTATGCTAAATGACATGAGGATTGGGCTGAACACTCTAGACTGTAATGTTCTCTGTTAAGGTCGATTTGTTCAAATCCATTACTCTTGTCAGAGTTTGGTCATTTATGCATCTACTGGGGAGAGAAATCAAATATTATAAACACACAAGGCAATGATGTAACTCCCGTATTTTATTTTTTTCAGTTTGAAGCTACTACAGACCGCTTAGATGTTGCAAATCCCTTTATTCCCTCCACAGGAGCCTGAACACACTGACCTTTCTTTACTGTATGCAACTTTCAGTGGAATAAAGAATATGCTGGTTTGACACCAGGCAGGGTAGCTTGGATGTACATATCCAAGACAAGTTAACTAACCTATTTAGAGACTGACAAAAGTCCATCCCGAGGCAGGATGAGTCTCAGTACAGACTGTTAAAGCCTAAATACATCAAAGTGCCTAAATGAAACTCCAGGCCCCTGTCTGGCTACACTATGCTGGGTACCCACAGGAACAGTTTTAAAGCCAGTTCAGGTGTATCCTGAAGAGCTATAGCTGCATTGCTAGACTGGAGTGTAGATGTGTGATATGAGAGATGACTGCAGATATTAATCAGCGTTGAAAATTAAAAATTGCTCAGGATAAGAGCAGTAAAGAGACAAAGACAAATTTGTAAAGGAAATAAGATTTTACTTTCTGGAAATTGCATTTGGACATTAAGGCTGATTAATAAAAATTTAGTAATTTTTTAGCATCTAATCACATTTACTCAGGGTGGTTTGAGTTCTCACCAGTGCTGGTTATTCAGTAAATTCCCAATCAATTAAATACATTATGTTTCCTCAGTTTCATCTGAAGCTTTGGTGGGAAGATTTCTCACCCAGAAACTGATCCCAGTCCAAAAGGTTCCTTGCAGGAATGCACAAATTGTGAAGATTTCTATTTTTAACTTCCTGGGCAACAAGCTTGCTCATTTTCTTACTTTGGTCAGCAATTTACACAACCAAAGGTAGCAAAAGCCTCCTCAGATGGGAGCACTACTTCCTTATGCATTCATTTCTACCTCATTTTTGGTTTTCTTTTGAGCAAAATGTCTCTACAGGTATCCTATGTATAAAGCTAAAATCCTTGGTAAAGAATATATGCAAAAGTCAAATGCAACTTTTTTAAAATTCATTAAGTACTTCAAACATTTTAGCAAGCACGTAAGTCCCAACAATATTTTTGGGAAGGGAGGGCAGCAGATCTGCTTCTTAAGAAATTTATCATTTTTAAGGGAAAATATCAGAAGCTTGATGTACAAAATTAGGGGATGAAAGCAGTAGGAGCTTCAAATCCTTTTTTTGGTCATGAACTGATCTATGTAGTCAATCTATGTAGTCAATCATGTGATTTCATTGTAGTCAATGCTATGTAGTCAATCATGTGATTTCATTGAGATACAATTTATTAAGGAACTTAAGCCTGCCAAATTGTAACCGTGGATGATTCTATTACCAAGTATAAAAATATTGGAAGACCTTTATCTATTTGGATTCTAGCTATTCAGAAAATGAATAAAAATATTATTTCAAAACTTTAAATATTAAAGATATATATAAATTTTTATTTTATTAAACTGACCTCTTTTCTGTTCTGAAATTCCTATTAATCATCCCCTTGTTGTACTGTCTTACACACTAAGTCATTGTTATCAAGTAAGTTGTCCCAAAGAGGTGACAAATCATTATATTTCTGAACAAATAGATGTGCTACAAAAACACTTCTAGCAGGAGCACTTACAGTTTGATTAAAGGTGAAACAAAATGTAAGTGAACGCTAGCTTTTTGTGCCTCTATAATGTTTTTCCTTACTTGATCTTTAATCTTTTAGAGATATTAAAAGAAGAAGACCAGTCCAATTTGTTTCAACAATAACAGTGTTAGTTCAGAAGGAATGCCTACAAAGATCTGCAGTGCCTGACAGCAAGAATTATTAAGGACAATAGCAAAGAAGTAGCCATGAATTTAAAATATAGATACAATTTACAAATCTCATTTTGCTTACCTGTCATTGCAATTAGCAGTACGCTAAACGGCTGTGATAAGTAGTCATGGTAATAGATGACCCTTTTTTCAAAGTCAGGATGTATTTGAAAGAACTTTTTTCAATAGTATATCCTCTCTCACTCTTCAGGGGACCCTTACTGCAACAAAATAGATATGAAAACATAATTGTAAAACCTCAACATTTGCTACAGCATTGAGTATCTACAGCATTGGACTGGAAAAATCTTTTTTTTTTTCTCTATCTATCCCAGAAAATACCAGGTAACAAATTTCTGTCTTTTAAAAGATATCTATATCCATCTAGCTACCTATATATGCATGCTAAATATAAAGTAAAATATAATGAAATCATTTGGGGAAAAAGAAAAATGAGGTGTTCAATAACTTACCTAGAGAAGCAGTGAAAATCGTGTTATTTGCAGAGATAATTAAAACTAAATTGCCCAAAGCACTGAAAAAGTTTATAGTAGAGAACCATTTGGCTAGGGAATGCAATGGACTACATAATGTAGTAAGTCTTTCCCATCTCTAGATTCCACGATTGACACAATAAATGCAGATTACCAATTTTTTTTTAACCAATAAAAAGAAAAACAGCATCTTTTGAAAACTCTGTCCTTCATTATTCTAGGAGATAATAAGGTTGAGAAGTCTGACAAGTCCACTAATGATTCTAAAATTGCAACAAAATAAAATCAATCATTTAGAATTAAGCACCATTTCACAAGTACTGTATCATACTTATGCTTCTAAAACATGATTCTGACACACTTAAATTTGATCATGGTCCAACACAACTTGCTGTGTATGCCCAGAACAAAGTAAAACAGCAAAGACACACAGGTAAACAAACGGTACGCAACAGGTATTTAAGCCAAATTTGAGCTGGTCAAGTTAGACCAATCACACCAGTGACTGACCACATCCATGAGAATTCCTGAAATGACACAGTGGTCTGGAGTCTATCCAGCCTCACTTGGGATATTTACCAAAGTACCTAAATTTAACTTTGTCTCCTGGAGCTCCACCTACAGCCATTTATGAGAGAGCTACTCTGCCAAGCAATTCTGGCTACCTACAGCCCTAAGGAAAACAGACTGAACAGGGAGTCTCAGTTATTGATCCCTGTCCCAAAAGGGAGTGCAGTCTGAAAAATTCCTGGGAGCTCAATTTCAAATCCTCCCGTGGAAACGTTAGCAGACACTGTTCTGCATGACCCCAGCTACTCAAAGATTACAGCAGAGAGCTGTGATATGCAGACCCAGCTGCTGCTTCCTTGTCTCCACAGGGACTAGAAGGGTCATATCCTGGAACCATACAGAGTTTCCTACTGGACAGAAAGAGTAATAACTGGACTGTGCACTGGCTATGCCTATCAGCTACTCCTTATTGCAGTTTGATGAGCCTTGACTAACTTTGGGCTCCTCACAAACTCACCTTCCTCAGGATATATCCCATGCACCTTCTTGAGAGAATAGACACCCCAGCCACCAAAAATAAAAATTTGAGATCTACTTCTGTCGGCTGATTTTTCCTAAACAAATTATGAATAACTCTTACTGACAATGGCCGTTTAAGCCTGTTTCCAGAGTGATAACAGAATTTCTTGAGCATATTGATCTATATTATATTGGATTGGAGTAAGAGAGTAAGTGGTCTTGCACTTTCTCTGTGTTTATGGAACAGCGCACAAAAGTATGTTATTACTGTCCAAAATTTTATAAATTCTTTATAAAAGAGTAACATCAATATATAGCATGATACACTTGCCAAAGGCAACTTTGGGGGAGGGAGGGAAGGAGGGAGAGAAGGGCAAGATATTTATGGCATGTTTCCTGCATCTGGATTGCTGAACAGCAGAATTATATTCAAACTGCATTCAAGGGAAACTTATAATAAGAAGTACATATAGAAAGCAGAAATATTTCTACCAAACCTGGGAACAATGCTCATATATTTAGGTATGTTTTTCTTTGCATGTATCAAATTCTCCAGGGACATGATTCAGCAAAATGCTTCAGCACAAGACTAGCTCTGTGCACTTTAATGGGGTTATTCATGTGCTTAAAGAGAAATACAAGCTTAAGTGCTGAACTTAAGAATTACAGATTTTAACAGCTTTAAAATTACAGTCTTCAAATAAAACATGCCAAAATATATTTTATAAAAATAGATCTTAGAAAAATATTCCCAACTCACCAGCAACTTTTCCCTATTGACTAAAATCTGCAGTTATCCTCAACTCATCCATTTCTAAAGAGAATCCTCACATTTGTCTCTTTGTTATAGCCAGATAAATAACCAAAACAGAAATGTCCAAGACATCCTGATCTCTAGAGGAAGCACAGCAATTTTTTTTTTTCAAAGTTCATCTGTTAACAATCCTAGAGGGAAAAAAAAGATATTTGAAAAATATACCTAGAAAACTGCCAAGAAAGATGGTAGTTTATATAGCAGTTCCAATAACTAAATCAAAGTGCATCTGCAAGAGGCTATCACTGTGATCCTGACTTACGGTCAGTAGCAGCAGCATCTTCCTGGCTTCTAGGAAGGACATGACATAAAAGACACAAGTCCAACAGATACATCACCCTAAGTGTGCTCTGGCAATGCTCCACCCCACCTAGATAGAAATCCTTGTAGGAAAATCTACCAATTTTTCTCATCTCATAGTCCCAGTTCCTTTGTCATGGATTCAGTCCGATCAGAACCCAAGCAACACTATCTTCAAAAGAATTTGAAAACTCACAGCAAGAAATGCTTAACTCTGTTACTGTAGGCAAGTTCTTAGATTAACCATGTAGCTAAGCACCAAGAATGCTCCTGCTAATTATGTACTCCTTAAGGCACGGGTATTTTTCTTTTCCCTCAACCAAAGGCATAGGATAAAAGTTTTGGTTGAAAAATATTTTTTACATTTCTCTAAAACTGAAGTAAAATCTTCCACAACTACCATCATAGTTTTTTTCTTTTCTGTCTCAGATACCACAATCAATTCTCTTGCAACACAACTGAAGTGCAGGAAATTTAGGTCTGTTTAGTATTAATGGTTTAAGAACAGAATTTCATCTCCCATCAGAAACATCTGCCAATCTGTACTATTCTTCTTCAGAGCCCTAAGAAACCTAGATTTTATTAGGTTTCAGGACAGACATTTAAAACAGAGTATAAAAGGCAAAATACACTACCCCATCCCTTCAGTTCTTTTACTCTATGCGTAAATTCTGTTCATCAGCAGACACGACTTGGGTAGCTCCTTGTTCACAGTAAGATAACTAGACCAAGAACATAAACATTGCAACAGAATAACTCTCTTCAGTTCTTTTCAATTTTCATTTCCCAATGAAGAGCAGTTTCTCCAGTCAATCTAAGGTCATTGGAAGTGAGTGCTTGGTAAACTCCTCATAGGCAGCCATTACAAGGGTCCACTGACCACACTGAAAACCATAAACAGTGTTGTTACCAAAATAACTGTTACAGCAGCGAGCAGTTATAGTGACTATATTCTTCCAGTGGGAAAAGGTTCTGCCACAGGTAAGTTAGGCCTCAGAAACTATTTTTCAAAAAATTCAGAGTTGACTAGACCCGTGGGCAGAAATGCAGTGTTTGTTTGCTCATGACATACATACAATGATGAGCTTGTTTTGAACACTTACCATCCCAACTCTGCTACCAGTGTATTATTTATAACTCCAGAGCATTTCCCAATCCTTGCAGATGCCTGAAAATAAGGACGATGTAAGCATAGGCAAAGAGGCAATGCCAGTTACTAAGAGGCTCAGAAGAGCCATAATACCATTCTGGACAATTTAAATATTAATCTTTTCCTTGTTAACATAAAGCCTCTCCATGTTCAGTTTCTCAGTTAAACAGGAGGGAAAGTGGTTTACACAGCAGTGCTTTAGTGAGATGGTATCTGATTACACTTCATCTTGCGATACACAAAAGTGTGGCTTCCCAAGAGTTAATAAAAAGTGATGGTTAGAAATTACAAGAGCACTACTTCCAAAATGAACTTAAGATCAAGCATGAGAATTTCTAATGACCAAATTAAAAACCTGCATTGAGAGGTATTCACCTCTCAAGCATGAATGGGTGGAAAGCCATGATTATATCTCTCATCCTTTAGCATAAGCATTTCTTACAGACCTACCTTGCAGTAGTGCTTAGGAAGCTGATTATTCCTGCTTCCTTATCAAGAAATTAGGTGCCATAATGTTGGGCGTATGAGTAAAGGGATAATAGTACCATATGGAGGCAGAGAAGCTAAAATATTGACATTTCATTTTTTTCATCCTACTGGGGATCTGTCATTCTTTAGATTGTTGTAATATGTAAGAGAGAGAGAAAACTTTTTGCAATCACAAATTTATATGAGTCAGGTTTGTACACCTAAAAGCGCTCACGGTTTGACCTTGTGTTTCTGAATTTTTAGGAGTCTCTATAGGACTCCAAAACAAAATTGTATTATATAAGTATATTGTATTATATTTGTATTATATATAAGCTGACAGACAGGGCTTATAATACTCTGGAGGACCTGGCTGATCTTCAGAAGCACATGCCATCCTCAAATAAAATAGAGAATTAAGTAAAAGGTGGTCAGTCTTTGTAGTTAATACTCACAGCCTTTCTAGTTTCTAGCTGGGAGAACCACTGCTGACTGTTTTCATAACAATTTTCTCTCATCACATTAGAAGAAGTCACATACAACTTTTACTTGACAGTCCAGGTTAGGATAGTGCACATTAAGCTACAGGTCACAGTAGGGTTGTGCGACTGCAGAGAAATTCCACTGCATTTTTTCCAAGCCTGGCAGAATTATTCTACTGCTTTTGAAGGAGCATTTGAACAGAGTCTTCTCCTTATTGTTACCTACCATAATGAGCTAATTAAGAAAACAAGAAAGTCACAAATACAAGTCACGTTCCTCTCCAGAAGAAGGATAATTGTTGCAGAAATAAGAAAATATTAGCATAATTCAATACTAATAATTCAAATGCCAGTAATTAATAGCCCAATAAAAATTGCCTAGGATTTCCACACAAATCTTACCATCTGCCTGCAATAAAAATCATGAAGTGTATCTGTTTCAAGTGGAAGTCAGATGAAGGAGATGTAGGTAGCACCTATTCAGCAAATTAAAGAACCTTGTAAGTCAAGATAATGGGGGGATTTTCTCTAAAAAGAGGCCCATCACCTTAGAAATTCCTGGATGTATTCTCAGTATTATGAAATAGGATCCTCTCAAAAGTTGTGTGACGCCATAAATACATACAGTCTCCAAACATAATATTCAATATGTGACATTTTCTAAACAAGAACAGTATGTAACTAAAAGACCCTTGAGTAAAGTAAAAAAATCCCAGTAACCAGCAAAAAGATATCATGATGCAGGTAGCTTGGTCACATTCCCTATCCAGCTTGCCCATATGGACTTGGAAACCTGTGGGAAAGGGTCAGGGACTGCCCTATGCCAGACACTAATGGTTCCAGGCAGCTTTACAATGCATCCACTGCAGGTCAAGGCTGAGCCTGACAGCCAAGTTGAAACATATCCAAGAAATACATGAAGACATCAGCTAGAGAGAGGAGGAGGAAGAGTTAGAAAAGAGTTAGAAACAAGAGAGGGAACACCAAGGTCCAAGGAGAAGGAAGGGGAAGAAGTGCTCCATGACAGATACCCCTGCAGCCCATGAAACACTATACCATGCACTTAAAAGACTGAAACTACACTCACAAAATACATCTCTCTCAAATTAAAGCTGATAAGGTCTTTATGACATTGTGTTAGATGTGTCTGCTAGAGGACAGAGGATGAGAGCAAGCACGGAAGCTGCCATACAGTTTGGCTGCTGGTGCTGTCCTAGTGTGTTCACCCTTCCACCTCTACTCCTCCTTAACAGTGCCTATGTGAGACGGTAGGTCATGGGAGTGGAAAGGCTCTCAGGGTGAATCTTGAGTACTGTACACAATGGTCCACACTTTAGGCATCTGTATAGGGAACAGTTGGAAGATTTGTCCAATCTCTCAACCTTATAATTTTGAAGGTCAATAATTTGGCACAAAATCCATGGCACAAAGAAGCTAAAGCAACACTGAATGAAGTCCTTTGTGTAAAACCGAAGTGCATCTGTCCTAGCTCAGAAAGGAGAAATAGTGAGATTAGCATTATTATACCAGTGGATGGTATATATTTTGGATGGCAATTTTGGATGATCTCAAGAAACACTGTCTCCATGTAAAAATGAAGCACAATATCAAACAAGGTGGAAGAAGGAAGAGGCCAGGGAGGCTGTATGCATGTGTCAGGGCAGTAGAGTTATTAAACCAGCATTTTTAAGGCAATTTTATATCTTTGTGTTTAAGACAACTTCATGCAACCCCTGCTCCCTCCCAAGTGTCTCTAAATGCAGAAATACAGAGAGCACAAGAGGAAAAACTAGGAAAAAAATTTTAGATGACAGAATTCACACCAGAAAACAACACAGAGGCTTTTAAAAGTTATGACATGGCTTGTTACATTAAGGTTGTATTACTTGCTGATTGCCACGTCAAAGAGGGCGAATGAAATGGTTGAATAACCTGTCCAATGCACCCTGCCTTGAATAGGCTTGGCTGCTTTGGCAGAAGAGTCTGTCCTCTGGTCCTGTTTTTACATCAACACTTCTGCTATAGTCAAATAAGGAAAGGATCTTTATTTTTGCGTCAGTTTTATGTGGCTGCTTTCCTTTAGCAATTAGAAATTCATTTTAAAGAAATTAATTTGAAATACTAACTATGATTTTTACGTGTGGGAGCATGTATCAGTAATAAACTGGGAGGATGTATCAGTAAATGGCAGAGAGTATCAACAGGGATTACAGTGTTCTAAGATGTATAAAGTGGAACAAATATTTAAAAGAGGAAAGCATAAGAAGTGAGTTTAGCAGTAAGGATTAGATTAATTGCTGTGGGGTCCATTTCCTCAGGACAGGATTTTAAACATTAAGATTCATTGTTTCAGAACACATATGATAAGGGGGGAAAAAAAAAACCAATCCAGAAATTCGACTGGATAACAATAAATCTGGGATTCAGGCACTACAGTCATTTGCAAAAAGAGATTGCTGGGGTAAGAACTGAAGACGTACAGATTATATATCATAGAATATATGCTCAGTTCATATGTGGACAGAAAGCAGTAAAAACCTCATCGTAACTTTACCTCAATACATCAGTTTTTCACTTCTGAAGCCTCTAATCATTTGATGCCACTGCAGAAGCCAAAAAAATTCAAGTCATATAAACTCAAAGTAGTCGTTGCTGAGTTCTCCTCTTGACGATGATAGAGTCCTCACGTCAGATCTACATGCAAGGATGGTTTGAAATTACACTATCCCAAAGCACCCATAAGCTCCTGTTTTGTATTGCATAGTGCATTTTGGCACAATTTATTCCACAACAATGTGACTTAAATTCTTTTGCAATTCTAATGCAGTTATTAATGCAGGAGTTGACCACAAAAATACCTACAAGTAGCCTAGAAAACAGCAAGGAGACAATTAGTCTGAATTGCTAGCAAGAGAAAAGCACTAGAAACAATCTTTTGTAAAGTTCTCTTTCCTCAAGGCTGTGCACATTTAGACTACAAACCCAATTATGGAAAAATACTGCGTAATACTTACAGTGAAATTTCAAGGTATGGGGAATTCTTTGCTGATATTTTACTACACAATCTTCTTTTTTTTAACCTACTGAATTAGCTAATGCACTGAAGTATTCCTTGATACTGCAGAAGAATTTTCCAACTTAAACAACTTGCTCAAACTTATCAGCCAAACTAAAATCAGAAGAGTTAAGCTTTTATTAATTATGGAACAGTTTACAATGTGCAAATAAAATCTTCTTCCCCTTCCCCTACATTCAATTGCTACCAGAAACTACATGGAATGTTCTGGTGAGGAAGGCAATGAAGAAAAATTCAACCCAAGGATGATCAACGTCCTGTCAAGAAAAAACTCCCACTGATTTCAACAGGCTTTAAACAACATAAAAATAATTTTGTTTCTTCTCTGCCCCTCTGTTCTTTGCTGTTTCCACACATCTTTTCCTGATGCTGTAACAGTAGCTGGTGTTACAGCAAACAGCAGAATGCCTCTTTCTTATACTCTGCTCTCCCCTCTCACTTCAACAAAGTTCACTTTAATTGCAACTAAGCAGTGAGAGATTGCATATACTTAAAATGAATATAGCTTTCACTCCACTCTCTGGAGGTTGGCTTTACCCTCCAGCTGGTTCCCTGAGCATCTTTACTGTTCCAACAAAACATTTTAATAAGGCCCACTATTTGCAGCTAGGTACCTAGCATCTACATGTTAAACATCACTCTTCAGATGGGCCATTTAGTGATGCCCCTGAAGAAAATGGCCTTTTTTAAAACTTAATTTTTGCTTTGTTGATCATCCCCAAGGCTGTACTTTCTGTCTTACCAGAAGAAATAAAATGAAAGTTTTGCAAAAACACTTGAGTGCAGCATTTGCCAAGAACAACCAAATTCTGATTAAGGTGCTTGCAAACACTACAGATGACAAAACATGTTTCAAGATAAGTGCTGTGCAACATTTAAAACCTTTGGACCTCTGAACTACCTAGGTATGTGGTTGAGAAAATACACATGTAGAATGTCAAGTATGGCATTTTTTTTATTTATTTAAAGAAAGGTCCAGTGTGTGCCTCTCCCTTAGTTTTTTTAACAAGGGATGAAGATTTAGCAGGGCTGGCACCAGCTCAGCAGATGGAAAAGCCCCATTTTTTTCACAAGAAGTAAAGGCAGGTTGACACAAAAGGTTATGGCAGAAAACTACGTCAGGGTTGGCAAGGGAGAGCAAAAAGCAAGTCAGTGCATGCAGACTGGAGTGATTTTTTACCACTGTACAGGTCATGCAAAAGGCAAATTAATCAGGATAATTAAGACAGAAGAAGCAGAGGAGCAACGTCAACACATGTTTAAACTACTGGAAAGGAAGAGGAGGAATCATCAATAGAACGCTGTAAGGTTTGAGTTTCTCCTGTTATAGAATTAAATGCCAAATGAAGGCCTTGTCTAAACACACCAGTTGTGCAATTTCTACTCAAATCAATTATAAACCTCATTATAGTTACACAGGTGCAAAACTCTTTGCAGACCATCTTGTATCACTGCTTAAGTGATTTACACATATCCACAAAGGGTCGCAGCTGCTGAATTAAACCCATTTTACAATTACAGTAAACTCATGTCATTTTTGTCTGTATGGAGGCTGATAGATGGTGATTTTTTAAAGTGTACTAAACTTCAGGTTCCCAAAGATAATTTCAGGCAATAGTGTTATGTTTTCTCTCATTTGAACATTTTTAAACAATGAACATCTGAGCACATAGCTGAAATGAAGCATTCTCCACCACATCAAATTATGCTTGACTGTGCTACTTTAATATTCTTCAGTTCAGGAAGTATTGTATCAATAATTTCTAAAGCCATCCTCAAAATATCTTAATACCAAGCTTAAAAACTTGTTCAGCTGCAGGAGCACAAAGTTGGAAAGACTGTTCAAGAGACTTGTTTATTCACTTCAAACCTGAACTGCTCTTCAAATAGCTTTCTAAACAATGGTGTCTATTCCTGTTAAGAAACACTGCTGAATTGTTGCTAATGAACTTTGGTGAGAAACATGAACCATGAGTTTGTACTTCTGATTAATAAATTATTTCCTGGATGTGTCCATGTGCAGTTTTTTCTGCAGAAATTTTGCTTGCCATTCTTTCAGCAGTACTGACACATGGTAGCTCTGTTGAGGAATGAGGAGCTCTCATTTGATATTTTCCTATATGCAGCTCCACAGCTTTCAAGATTTTCTTGTTTGTACAACCATAATATGAATTCTGCATTTGGCATTATCCCCTGAATAATTCCATTATTAAGGAAATGAAAGATTTTTTTCTTTCCTTAAGGCATTTGGCTATTATTTTACATGCTCAGAATAGGAAACTGATTTTCTATACACAAAACTGTTCATAATCCCTATGCAAAGTCAAATCCTCAGTCACTAATGTGGACATTTTTGCAGGGTTTTGTGTTCAAAGAATGCACCACCACACACAGTGTAACAAATCAAACCAAATTACCTTGAAACAAATCAAAGACCATAAGAGAATGGGGAGGAAGTAAAAATAAAATAACATAAAATAAAATAAAAAGAGAGAAAGTCTTTCCCTATCAACCTATTAGTGCGGGTTGAATGCAGTTTCCAGCAGGCACATTTTGCATCTCCTCTGTAGAAATGTACTTTCCATTGCTCTCATGGCAGTATAGCACCAAACCCACTGAATCCTTCCATCTATCCATAGGAGTCTCTTAATTTCCATCTGTGTGCCTTTGTTTGATCAATTTTATCATAAGACTATTAAGCCTTATTTCAATTCAAACAATATATTTACAGAAATATTAATAAAAGTTTTACTAGAACTGTGCTTTTGCTGCCACTGAATTTCATTGCCTAAGATCAGAGACATTCAAGAGTACAGCCTTTTGAACAGTTTGAAAATGAATAGGCAACAATATCATTTGTTACCAATGACAAAGAAACACTTTACCATTAGTCAGCATTCAAATAAATCACAAGTCTGGGCTTGTCTACGCCAAAAAAAATTGTCTGATCTAACTCTGACAGTACAGTCAAAATGATATAACCTCCCTGTTGCAAGTAAAAGTTACAGCACTGAAATTTAAAGTAAACACCATATAACCTTATCCACACCATGCTCTGCAATAATTTTTAAATGAATCAGATTCCAAATCAGGGGAAGTTAACATTGGTAGTAAATTATACATAAAAAAGAGCTTTGATATACACATTCTTTTTCCCCAGCTAATATGAATCATTGGTCCTTTTTGGCTCCTTAACATCTAGAAAAATGGTCGGGGAGGGAAGAAAATATAAAGGTATTCTCTCAGCGTACAACACTGCCATTTGAAACAGCTCCTCTGCTGCATCGTTAAGCCTGAACTGCTGTTATCAAAAAACAGGATGCCAACTGAGAGAATGGAAATTCAGAAAAGTAGACCAGGACTGAGCCTGTTGTAAAATCAGCCACTACTTTTTAGAAAACATTTGAGAGTTGCAAATTTCTGCTCGCGTTTGCTCTGTGTTCACGAGCCAATTAAAAAAACCCCTTCACCTGAAATGCCAGTAGGTCAGCTCATTAAAAAAGACTCACCGACAACACTAGAGAAGGGGCAAATGTCTAACTTAGTCTATCTTGAACATATTATTGGCCTATTTAAACAAGAATAAGAAAGAATACAGTATTTTAAAAAGCAACAACAAACAAACCACAACCAACACAAACAAAAAATCCCCACATAACAAAAACGTAGCCTTTTAAAAGCCAGACTCAGCAAAACTGAACCTCCAAATCTTCTGGAAATTTTCCTAAGCCTCATTCTAAAAGTGTGTGTGAAATGAAGTCCTTTAGGAGCAACGGTGCACCAAAGCACTCAGATCAAACCATATACACACACCTGACGATACAGTAATTCTGCTTCAAATACAGCGACCAAGTCACAGCTGATGACTAATGCAGGGATTGAGGAAAATAGTTACATTCTCTACAGATAGTTGAACAGAGCTTTCCACTAAAGGAGCAACTTCAATGGAGGGCTGCATACAGCTCAGGGGTCTACAGCACAGGAATGCCATGGACCTGTTGGAATGAGTCAAGAGGAGGGCCCCAGAAATCATCAGAGGGCTGGAGCACCTCTGCTATGGAGACAGGCTGAGAGAGTTGGGGCCTTTCAGCCTGGAGAAGTCTCCAGGGAGACCTCAAAGCACCTTCCTGTACCTAAAGGGGCCCTAGAAGAGAGCTGGAGAGGGAGTTTTTACACAGGCAGGTAGTGACAGGACAAGGGGGAATTGCTTTAAACTGAGAAGGAGTAGGTCTAGACTGGATGTTAGGAAGAAATTCCTTACTGTGAGAGTGGTGAGCCACTGGAACAGGTTGCCCAGAGAAGTTGTGGATGCCCCATCCCTGGAAATGTTCAAGGCCAGGTTGGAAGGGGCTTTGAGTAACCTGGTCTAGTGAAAGATCCCTCTGTTCATAGAAGGGGGGCTGTAACTAGATGATCTTTAAGGTCCCTTCCAACCCAAAAGAGTCTGATACTATAATAGAAAGGTTTCCACCATGCATGAAAAGAAACATACTGTTTTCTTCCTCTGCCAAATAAAATAAAACTAGAGACAACAGAAAGGACTAATTAGCATTGTATGAGTCAACTAAGGCCCAGTATAGCACCCATCCATATTAGTGAAATTGAACTGCAAGTCTTCAGGACCTATGAAGAGCCACTTATGTGCATCAAAGGGAATGCCCAGACCTCAGACAACAAACACCAAGCTATTTCATTTCAAAACTGAAGCCCTACATAAAAGCCACAAAACATGTTGTCCACGTGACCAGTGCAAAGAGCCATGCATTCGTTTACTCTGCCTTAGTACCATACTTTTTCTAAAAGCAGGCTGTCCCCTGCCATCTCAGGGTAGAAAAAATGCCAGCATGACCACTCAAACAGCATTTATCGTGCAACCTCGGAAGCCTTTAGTTTTCTTCACTTTCTCCTTTTAAACACAGGTTTCACAAAATATTTGAGTAAGTTACAAGGCTCCCAAATAGCATTTCAATGGGAAATACTCCTAAAAGACAAAAAACAAACAAACAAACAAAAAAACCCAACAAACCAGCCAATCCCACCCTCTTAAAAAAGCTAAGGTTTCCATTTGCTGATCTCTGTGCCTGACGGAGGTGGTGGAGTCATCATCCCCGGAGGTGTTTAAGGAAAGACTGGATGTGGCTCTTGGTGCCATGGTCGAATTGACATGGTGGCGTTCGGCCATAGGTTGGACTCGATGACCTCAAAGGTCTCTTCCAGCCTAACTGATGCACTGATGCTGTAAAAGAGCTCCCAGCTGAGGCAAGTAGCACACGCAGGGCTCTCCCTGACCTTGCCCCCAGATATCCCTTTCAACTGCATGAGGGCGAAGCTCTCGCACATCCTTCAGCGCAGCCAACGCAGTTTCCACCGGGACAAAGAAACATTCCTAACAAACAGAGTTACCAGCCACGCGCTCAGGGGCTCGCCGCGCCCCCGCAACGCGGACTACAACTCCCAAGAAACTCCGCGCCGCCCCAGAGCACGCCGGGAGCAGCACCACCCGCCGGCCCACGCGTACCGCAGCGCTCTGGCACGGCGCCGGGGGGGCACGTGACTCACATGCCGCGCTTCGATTGGTGCAAACCGCTGCCAGTCAATTGCCCCAACGGCTGGCAACGGGCGCGACGTTCCCCGGCGCGCGCTGCCGTGCGCTCCGATTGGCTACTCGGGGATGACCCCGCCCCTTTAAAATACCTGTCGCTCCGTGACAGGCCGTCACCGGAGTTCCTGTTAGGAGGGCGCTACCGGAGGGGATCGGTCCCTCCCCCTCTCCTTCTCCTGGGAGTCCCACCCTCCCCCCGTAGCTCCTCCCGCTCCGGAGGGGCGGCAATGTTAAACCGCCTCCTCGGGAGGAAGGGAGACGCGATCCGCCCCCTTCCCTCCCGCCTGGATCCCATCCGCAGCCGCCTCCCGGCAGAGCCCCCTCCCCACTCCGGAACTGCCCCTCGGAGCCGCGCGCGTGCCTCGGGCCGCCTCGAGCCCCGCCCCTCCGGCTCCTTGGGTCCGCCCCCGTCCTGTTGATGGCCCCGCCCCCCGGGCTCGCGCGCGCCGCGCCGGGTCCCCCCCCGCCCCGGGGGACGGTGACGGCAGCGGTGGGAGGAGGAGGCAGCGGCAGAGCCCGGGTGCGCCAGGAGGCGGCGGGGAGTCAGCGAGGAGCGCCGAGCAAGAACGGGCGGGCTCCGCCCCGCCCCTTGCCGAGCCCCCCGCCCCCTGCCCTTCCTCCCTCCTCTCCTCCCCTCCTCCTCCCCGCACGCGCCGGGCGGAGGGAGAGGCTGCGAGGGAGCCTCGGGTACAACATGGCGGAGCACTCGGCCCCCGACCACAAGCACAGACCCGCCGCCAACTCCGCGGCGCCGCTCCACAGCCGCGCCGGGGCGGGCGGCGGCCTGTCAGGGGGCCTGTCGCAGCCGGCGGGCTGGCAGTCCCTGCTCTCCTTCACCATCCTCTTCCTGGCCTGGCTGGCTGGATTCAGCTCCCGGCTCTTCGCCGTCATCCGCTTCGAGAGCATCATCCACGAGTTCGACCCTTGGTCAGTCGGCGCCGCCGCCGGGCGGGACGGGGAGGCGGGAAAGCACCGCGCCATGAGCCGCGGCGGGGGAGACCCGCGGGTTCCCTCCGCCGTGGCCGTGGGGACGGCGGGAGGGCCCCGCCGCCTGCCCCTCGCTCCCCCACTCCGCGAAGTTGCGCCCCTGCCTGTTCCCCGGAGGGAGCCGGCAGCCGCGGCCGCCCCGGGAGCCTAGGAGGGAGGCAAGGAGAGAGGGAGGGAGGCGGTGCGGACGGGACACGCTGTGGCAGGTCGGAGGGAGCGTGAGGGGTCGCCACCGCGGCGCGGGAGAAGTGAAGTGCCGGGAGCGAGCGGCGGTGCTGGGCGCTGGGGTGTCCCCCGCGGCGGAGACCTCGGGAACGGAGCGGGGGCAGTTCCCCCCCGCATCCCTTGGAGTTGAGGCAGGACTCTCCGAGGGGCACGGGGAAAGTTGTGGTGCTAGCAGGGAATCGGGAGTCGAGCAGGAATCAGGGGCCGGTAGGGAAACAGTTGTGCCGGGCGTGACCCGCGTCCCGGTCCGGGTCCCGCTGTCGCGGCGCCGGTCCCGTGTGTGCGGTGCGGTTTCCCGAAGTGGTCTTTACTAGAGTCCTTGTCGGCCGGGGAGGGAGCAGGGTGCGGAATGCATTGCAGGAAGTAATCTTCATAAAAGTGACTTGAGGGGTTACAGCGAAATGGGTGACATTGATTTACTGCCAGGTGTTTCGAAGCTGCGTTTCTGTGCCCAAGGACTTTTGCTGTTTCCCACACATCTTGATTTTTCCAAAGATTGCTTTCCCTCCTGTAGAAGCCGTCTGTTCTTCTTCCCTGTTGGAGGGGACTGAGACCATTTTATGCATGTGATCAAGAACTGCTGCACTCGTTCTTTGCAGCAAGGCGAAGTGAAAGATGACAAGACTTGTGGGGCTGGATTTTTTTAATGCAAAAACGTGACAATTAATTTTTATACTACTGGTTACTTCATCCTGGGAATCCGTGAGGTTTTTAGAAATTTAGGTAGGGTAAACGGCAGATGACTTTAGAATAATGAATTGTCAGATTTTAATTTAAAATTTTATGTCTTGGGTCCTGCCCTTAATTGCACAAAGGAAGGAGATGCTTCGTTTTGAAATGCACGGTAGATGTTCTGTGTTAAGCTTCATCTAAAATTGTTGCTGAAATTGTACTTCTCTGCAAAGCATGCATTCCACTTTGATACTTTCAAAAGCACAACTTCCTCTTTTCTAGTTGGCTTTTGCCCCCTCACTTCTCTCCCCCCCCCCCCCCCCCCCCCCGCCCACAAATGTAATCCATTCACAAATCATGGCTCGGAATAGTGGATAGAGAACAAGGAATTGCTTTGTTTTTAAATGCTGTGTGAAGTAATAAACCTTTCTGATGCGAAAACCAAGTATCTCAAAATATCTTCAAAATGTCAAGTAATTGCCCATGATTTAAGTGTTTTTCTGCAAACACAAATGAGTGGAAGAAGTACAAACTTCCAATTAATAAAGTTAAGAATGAGGAGGAGTGTAGTTTAAACACATCTGCAATGAGACTGTGAACCTGAGGTTGTATCCTGTGGAGTAGTTCTAATCTCAGTTTAAGCATAAAGGCTTTCCTTTCTATTATGGAGGAAACTTTTAAGCATGCAACCTACATTTTTGTGCAAATTTTATCTGATTTTTATAATCAAGACTTATCCTTGTTGGATAAATGAAAATTTTACAGTGCTGAGTTGCGTAACTTATTATTAAGCCCTGAAGGATACTAAAATGGTGCTATGGGAGTTAAGTTCATAGTCATGATATGGCTGTAAAGATAAACTCCTGTTTAAAGCAATGTGTAAATTGATGCAAAGTCATCTTCCTGAGTACACTAACAGAAGGCATTGCTGCCTGTGCTGCTGGATGTACCCTTGTTAATTAGGAAATAGATGAAGTTGACAAAACTCATTGATTTTAATGCAGGTCTGTGAGAAGCAGTTGAAATGTCAAGAATCATGCCAGTGTCCTGTTGCTGCATGCCAGAAATGGTAGAGGAAAATGCACTTAAGTTAATTAGTAGGAAAGAGAACCTAAAATGGTAGAAACTGAGTGAAAACAAAGGGCTTTCTCTATTGCAGCAGCAAAAATGTTGGAAAGAGTAAAAAATGATGGTGCTCTCTCAAACAGTGTGGAATAGCTAGGTAGGAATGGTTTTTCATAGTTGTAAGGGTCTTACAAGTCTGAATGCAATATGATTCAGAAAAGGGAAAGGAGCTTGTGAAGAGAGACTAGTAACAGTGCACTGCTTTTAATCTTTTTTTTTAACCACTTCTTTAGCAGCTTCTCCTGGTAAACTGGAATTTTTTTTCTTCAGGACAGTAGCTGTGGACTTTGCTGTGGAACAGTTTGATATTTTTCTCAATTCTTTTGGCTTTTTCTGTCAAGCTCACATAGGCTATCTTGCAGTGTGTTGATAAGTCGGTCACCTATTCTCTAGTATTTGTTTTGTGCTTCAGAGAGGAAGCTGAGGTATATCTGATAACATGATGAGCATTAGGCAAATCATTTATTCTTTTGAATGGAAAAATATTGTTCCCTCTAAGGTGTAGAAAGCTTTCCCATTTACTTTGGAATCCAGTTTACTACTATCAACATATGAAACCATCAAGGGTGGGAAGAAAGGCAGAATTGCTTTGGGTTTTCTACATATTAATTGAATCAGATACCTTTTTTTCCTGATGTCTCTTTCAAGCTGCCTTTCTGACAGTAAAATTAGGTTTTAATTTGGGGTAGAAGAGAGATTTGCTCATTTTGTGCAATCAGCCACTGAGACTCACTTGTGTTGGCATTTCTTCCAGAAGTGACCCAAATGTAGTACGATAGGCCAAGGTAGTAGAGAGAGAACAGTCTTTAGTTTTTGATCTCCATTGAAGTACAATGCCTGTGCAAGGTAAACCAAACTGGTGTTTTGAGGTCACCATGCTGTCACTTAAGAACTTGTGACCTGTACATCATGAGTAGGGGTTTTTTTCACACTGACTACCTGTTTTGTGCAATATTTTCACTTTTTGGTTTATTTCTCATGTCATGTTTACTTTCCATACTTGAGCTGGTCCAGAGACTTTGAGATATGTGTGTACTTCTTGGCAGCTTCTAAGTCAGGTGAGCTGATACATGAAGTCAGGCAGCACTGACATTAAGATGTGCCATTGGCAGGCCTCCAGCATTTAATTCCAGGATTTCGTTGTAAGGCCAAGAACCTGAAACATAAATAGTGATGGTACATTGCAGTGGACAGGTTTCATGTCCAACATTTGGTTCATCTGTTGGCTGGTTTGACGGCTGTATGGACCAAGAGCTTCATTTTGGTGCTGCGTACAGACGAGTGCAGAGTGAAAGCTGTTCATGAAAGTACAACAGCAGGTTTAACTCTGCTGTCGAGTGAGAGCATTCTTACTGTCAGATGCTGCCTTAAATGCCAACATGGCTGCAGAACCAAGGCAACCAAAATCATGGAGCACTTGCACAGGGGCTACTTTCTATGCACTCGTTTTCTAAAGTACAGCTCCAGCATGCCCATATGCTATTTCTTTTGGCTGCTTCCATCAGATACATATATGCCTATGTATATATATATGTATATAAAATAATCTGTATGTGTGCATATGTATACATACAAGGCAGATATATATATCTACCAAGACTGTTGCATTCTGATACTGCTACCAAGTGAAATGATAACAACTTTGGTTACATCAGTAGTCTTCAGGGAGTACTGTCAAAATAGTAGACTCATTCTGTTTGTACAGTTCTTACTATTAAGTCACACGTGTGAGAACTGTATCTGAATCATTAATCATATTCCATAACATGTGATCAAACTTCTCTTTCCCCTGAGAATTTTAACATCTTGCTAAAAGCCAGATTGATATCAGTTACCTTACTGAAATCTTTCTTAGGCTGGAATACCAAAGCTCGTATGTGTGAGCATGAAACCCTCTCTGTACCAATTTGCACATGCAGGATGGTGCACCAGTGTAGGCTTTATTAGTTCCATTTGCCTACTTTCTCCTGCCGGGAATGTTGTCTTCTACATCCTTGCCAGCTCTTGGTACTGAAGAGCACTACCACAGTCTCATATACATCTTTGCCTCTTCCAAACCAGCAGCATTGATCGCTCAAACCATCTGCTTTTTACTGGCCATTAGCGGTGACTAATTGTTGCTTATTGTACCTCGCTCTGAGGTAACATAATTGTCCTGGTAGCAAATATGGCTGGTAGATATAATAGCGATACACTTTGTCATCACTGATACCATCATCTAACGTTAGTGGGGTTTGGTGGCTGGGGATGAACGGGTGAAAATAAACCTAGGGGCAGTGTCATTGCTTGAGTTTCAAAGGTAGACAGGTTAAAGGAACTCGAGATTTTTATTTCAGGCACTGTCAAAAATGCAGGTTTTATTACGTTCAAATCATGTTTGCCAGATGGATTCTTGTGCTGTTATAAACTTGTTTCATTAATGAAAACATAAGTTAGCATCTATAAGTGTGACTGAAGTGAACATTAAAAGTGGTGTATGGAATTGATCGATCACTGGAGGTTGTGGGTTTGTGTAGTTACCTGATCTGATAGCTGACTTTTGGAGTAGTTCTCCTCTGTCATCCACTGGGCAGTCCTGCTTTTTCTTCATGCTTGCTCTAAAGCAGTCATAGTAAGTTGATTCAATGAGGTAAATTGTTGAAATACAGTAACACTTTAGTTTCCTGAGCTGATTTGCCACCAGTTTTTATATTACAGTTTAGTCTCTTATTTTTGAGGAAGAATATGAACATCGACAGGGAATGTAAATAGTGACTGATGTTAGAGGATAAACTGGAATGGAGTGACAGAGGGAAGGCATGTACAAATAAATTCAGAGCATGTTAAGACACTGGAGCAACAGGAGTGATGAAAGAAGAGGTGAGTAAGAGCATGTTAAGCTGGTATTCATAAGGAGAGGGGAAAAAATTGTGTAAAGAGGATGATAGTGTCAATAATATCAATTAACAATGCCCACCCAGGTAATTCATCTGGCCAGTGCTTCCCTGCTGGTGCCTCTTGCTGGGCAAATAGACAGCAGACTGTGTAGTAAATGTGTTCTTGAGAGTTTACAGGCACTTTTGTCTCCAGACTGGATCTACCTTTCTAAAGCCTTTCAACCCACTACACAGTCCTATTCAAGTGAAGTGCATAAATGTGGATCTGTCTAGGAAACATTTCTCACTGACTTTAGGAATTTTTCCCAAAACAATTCCTTTTGTTTATAATCTTAGACAACTTCCAGACCTCAGGAAAGCATCTGATTCCAATTCAGTTTGAATATAATCACTTTGAATTAATTTTGAGATATTGCAAATTTCATGAGATTCATATTAAAAACTTACTACACACTCTTCATTCACAGGTGCTTTGATTCTGTGAAGTGAAAAGTACTCTATTTCTATTTTATTGAAATACATTTTTTAAGATTATATTTACTGTTAACATTTGAATGTTTTTAATACTAATAATTTTAGCAGAATTTCAGGTAATTCAAACTCCTTTCTGCCATTTTATTATAGTAGGAAAAATATTCCAGCATAGAGTCCAGGTCTGATTCGGTGGTGCCTGTGTGTTTATGAAAGGAAAGGTCAGAGATTTTTTTGTGACAGTAGTCTTCCAGACTTTACCACCCCACCACCACCTTCCCTTTAAATGAGGAGGATCAAAATCAGGCATCTTTTTTTTGATCACTTCTACTGCAGTATGACATGGGTTGAGAAGCTCTGTTAGCACAGGTTAGCCTGGCTTTTGGGGCTTCTCAGTTGTAAGGTACTGTTGACCTACTTGGCGGTTTTGAAGCCAAAAAAATTTTTCTGTAAGGTTGATACGGTGGTAACAGTCAAGATGATGTGTACTTGACTGTACTGGACTTCTCTACTGCTTCTGAAATTGCAAAAATAGGTAAATATTAGAAATGTAATAGAAGGAGGATAATTTGGAAAAAGACCATTGGACAGAGTTGAAGGCATAGCAGAAACTGCTTTGTGAGTGGGGAGACCTCAGGCTAGATTTGTTCAGTTGGAGTGATGCAGCTGAAAAGCAGTTCACTGTGTGGCCTCATAAAATAGCAGTCATGTAAGAATCAAATCCCTGCTCTGCATGTATTACTGTCTTCTACCATCTTTACTTAGCAGGCAGTGCTTCTTTCCTCACTTGCACTACTTGTAATTGGGGTGAACGCCTAATCAGATTTCATGTGGTTCCAGAAAGGGGTTATGCATGATAGGTAGGAGGGGCAGTCTTCATAAAACATGTGCAGAATATGGTTGAGTACAGAGACTCCCTACAGACTTCTTTTGGAAAACATATGAGGTGAGACAGAATGCTTGCAAAGTGTTGACCCTTTTATTGATTTATGGATAGCAGAATGAAACATGAAAAGGAAAACATATCCAAATGTTTTATGTAGGCTGGGTCAGCTGAACCATCAAGTTTAGCTTTTAATGCCATGATTTTTTTTTTAAATGGTCTTCAGCAAACACAAACACTTGACTAACTAGAGCAAATGCTACAATGAAAATCCTTGAATGGACTTTTTTTTTTTTTTGGCTGATACCCTATTATTTGAACAGCTTAATATGTTTGGTTTTTAAAGCAGAAATTTGATTTGATTACATAGGGTTAGAGTGGTTTATGAAGGTTAGCTTTTGCTTCCTATCATAACTCTCTCTAATAGTCTCTAGTTTTGGCAGCCTGTAATCCTAATACTCATGTTTTTAAATCTGTCTCATGTTGAACTGGTGGGGAAAGGGGAGAATAAAAATTTTGGCCAGTATAGGTAGCAGGAAAATTCAAAATCCTGTAGGAACTAATAGATTTTAAATGGATTGAGGTTACACTGAGTTTATGGAGGTATCTCTGCTGTTCCACAAGAATCTCCTCTAATTTAGTCAGGTTATTTCCCATTTGATGTCTAACTGTGCCTGTGTTGCAGAGTTTCCTCTTGAATTTTTGAAAATTCCATTCTTGCGAGCCATTTGAAGTACATTTGTACTGACATTTAGGGCTGTTCCTGAGGGCTTTTTTCTACTTAGAAAAGCCATTAAAGTTGCTACTTTTGGGGCCTGTGGAGCCTGCACCCTGTAGCAGGATGTGTAACAATGTTTTCATTATTATTAACTAGTTTAGCAAAACTTTTTGGAGCCATCAGTCTTACTACTTGCTTGGAGAACAAAGTGAACTTAGGACATGTATTGCTATAGTATGTCCAGCACACAGACTTTATTTCTGGCCCCCTAGCTGAGCAGTGTTTGTGGTCTTCATCTGAGCTGTTACTGGGAATCAAACTCAGATGTTTTTAATGTGGGTAGCTGCTAGGTCTGGGCTGGAGAGGTACTGTGAAATTGATCCTAATGCTGCACCACACCTTACATAAGTTGAAGCAGCCTGGGGAATGAATTTAAGGATATAGATACAAACAAAATAGATCAGCTTCTGTATTTCCCAACTTACTGCTGCTTTCCTGGGGTAGAAGCTCCTTTGGCATGTTAGAGAATGAAATGCTTCCTATCCTTCCAAAGTTCTTGCTATTATGTGAGGCAATGTTCCTGTGCTTTAGAAAAAGAAATGGTCTGTTTTAAACAAGGAATAACTGAGTGTTTGTCCATGAGCGCTTTAAGAACAAGGAACAATATTTAAAATGTCTGTCTGCTATGGGGGACCCAAGTCCAGTATCAAATGTTACTTTTCCAGAGCCCATCTAACATAAATAACTGTAAATGATAATTTCTTCTGGGTGTTACAATGCTTATCATATAATTTTCTGTGGCAGTCAGTTTATATGGGTTATATTAGTTTGTTAGGTAAAAGAGCATGTTCAGGTTCTCTTCAGCTGATAATCCATGAAGAATTGCAAAACACCTTTTCAAAACTTCCCTCACTTAAACAAAATCCTTGGGAAACTACTTTGGAATGGAGAATGTGAGTTTGGGTTGCGTATTGATTTTTGGTGGTGTTCTTAGTGGGATTGCTATTTTCTTCTAGACTGTTTTACACAGTATTATTTACATTTATTTAAAATAGTGGTTCACTGCATGTATGGGCACTCTGTATCCTGTTGGTTTAATTTGGATTTTACAGAAGGGAAAAATAACATGTAATGATGTAATTTTAAACTGTTCTAGCACACGTGGCTGGTCAGTCTACATTTTTTGAGCTCTTGGCTTTATTTTTTCAATCTCTGTATTCTCTTTTTGCAATTATTATGTTACAAATGGTAGCCAACTTCTTTAAATTCAAGTAGTGTGATTTTACTTATTTTTATTCCTATCTTCACAATAGATTGGTATGTTAAGAAAGTCTAGGCATGGAAAGTACTTTTTTGAGGATGCAGCTGATTGAGAAGAACACGTTTAATAGAATATGTTGTGCTATAGCCAGAGGATTTGAAAATAGAGTGATGCAAAAGCAAAACCTAATAAAACAAGCCTTCCTTTCCTGAGTAGTTTTCTATGTTTATCCACCTTTTTATATATAGTCTATTGCATACGTTGAATGTGCTTTCTCCTTATTCTAAACTTATCCCAAGCAGCATTTGGAAGTTCAGTTAAATAACTGAGAATTCCATAAATATTGTTTGAAACATTTATCTTGGAAAAAGGCGATTTCATCTTCATGGCTGAAATATTTGGTCATTTGGGTATTAATGGTCTTTAAAATGTCTTTAATTCTTTCTCTGGCAATAGATAAAATGCCTTGAAGTAGCAATTCTTCTAATTTAGAAATTCAGTAAAACAAAATCGGAACTTTGGCGTTGTATCGATGGCAACAGTAACAGTAAATGGACATCCCTTTGACTCACTGTTGTAGGAGAAAAGTCATGAAAGCCAATGCAGTGTTTGAGTTCTCCAAGAAGCTGTGTAATGCTACTGTGTTTTGACTGCTTTATCTTACTCAGGTGACTAGAATGATTCATCTATTGTCAGATGTCTGAAGTAACATTTGAAAAGCTACTGCATATGTCTCACAATTAATTTTACTCTGTAACAGTTTTAATCTTTCATTTGCCAAATAGAAAATGGATCTTGACACTGGAGAGACTACCTTAAACATTAGGAACAGTATCTTAATTTGTGATGTCTCAGGTCAGCTAGTAATGACAACTGTAATTATTCTCCTATGGCTAAACAGGAGCCAAGGAATTTTTTGTGCTTTAATTTTGTATTCCACCACTACTTCACCAACATTCTCCCCACCCTCCCACAGTAAAGCCCAGTTTTTGCTTGGCACAAGATCGGATGATGTGTTTTGTGTGAAATATGTCACGCTTGTAATTGTTCCATCACTGAATTTTATTTTCTGCCTTTTGCTTTTGTAAGTCAGCTTCAGGGTCCTTTTTTCCTTACGCTTCCATTGCACTCTGGTTTCAACGAAACATTCTTAGATATGCAGATCATGGTTTTACTTTGTGAGAGTGTGTTCCACATGGTGCCATCTGCTGTCTTCTTTCCGGGCTACCTTCAAGAAGAGAAAGCCACAGAACAGCGCATTTGTGGAGAGAGAGTTGAGAGGTCTGGTGGGGATTGAAGCATGAAAAGTCCTGCAACAGACCAGTTTAATTCAAGTTTGGAGAGCAAGGAGAGAGAAGATTTAGGATTATGTGACCTAAGAACTGTCCCTTGAGAACTTAGACCGAGTCCTTCCCAACAACTCTCACTCCTGCAGTACACAACTTTTCAATCCCACCTGAATTGAAACTGAACCTCTTGCTTTAGTATCCTCCTTTTCCCCTTTTCATGGGCAACCAGACATTCATTTTATGTCACAGGGGAGAAAGCAGGGGAAGGATGTACTTCAATTTGGTGAAATGGCTTTAGAAATGAAACTTGTCCTTTTACTGTTCTAAGAGGGGCTGTAGCTACCAAACTGTATATACCAGTATAGCCAACTGAGGTGGTTTGCTTTTGAAAGGGCATGTCCCTGGACATAGGATAGAGGAGGCCATGGTGGGTGTAGTCTGTGAATATTTCTGTAAAAACATTTGTGACAACTTCAAAGCATATGTGTGTAATAACAAGCCTAGCTCATCATAACACTGTTCCCCCACCTTATGTTTTAAGGTCATTCCTAAGCATTAATTGGATTTTACTAAAATGAGAGAGTAGCGTGGTGAAATAGCTCAATATCTATGGTACAGTAAGACTGAGCAATACTAAAAATTCTATCACATATTGAGAAAATAAACATGTAACTTCAATTTCACATTGTACATGGCAGGAATTTAATATTAATTATAAATACTGTCTTAAATGTTAGCACTGCTGTCATCACAGTACACTTAATATTTAGCATTTCTGTGTAAATACCTAAAAAGCAAGTAATAGTTTGTTATTACACTTGTGTTTCTTGTGCGTAGTCTTTAAAGGAACACTGGTAACCATTAAGTACAATTCTTAACAGGTTAAATTAATTTCAGTGAAAATTTAGGGTTTCTTCTCAATTTAAACTTACTTAAAACAGTATGAAAGATATAAAAGTAGTTGATAACTGATTTTAAATTCTGCTTGCCATACATATTTGAGACTAAATCAGATACTCAAAGTGTCTGAATGCAAAATGTGGTTAGAAAGATAAAGTCCACTGTATTGTGAGGAAGGATGAAGGCCACTTCCTGCTTTCAGCTTCTTTGTTTATTTTATTGGTGACATTCTACTCCCACATTAATTTGCTCCAGTGTGAGGATACACAGTCACTTTGCAAACAGCTGGAACTCTTTTTGCCCTTAGCTAGGGGCCATCATCCCTTCTGTTGGACTGTATTAATAGATCATGCGGATACTTTTAATCTGCTTCAGAATAAAATCAGTTAAAGTAGTTGAGGTCATAGAATAATTTGGGTTGAAAAAGACCTCTTAGATCATTGAGTCCAACTGTTAACCCAGCACTAGCATGTCCCACCTCTTTTAAACACTTCAAGGGTTGGTGAGTCAACTACTTCCTGGGCAGCCTGTTCCAATGCTTAACAACTCTTTTAGTGAAGAAATTTTTCCAAATACCTAATCTAAATCTCCTCTGGCGCAACTTGACATTTCCTCTTGTTCTATTACTTGTAACCTGGGAGAAGAGGCTGAACCCCGACTACCCTAGCCCTAGAGGGCTACAACCTCTTTTCAGGTGATTGCAGAGAGTGATAAGGTTCCCCATAGGCCTCTTTTTCTCCAGGCTGAACAACCCCAGCTCTTTCAGCTCCTCCTCATAGGATCTGTGCTCCAGGTTCTTCACCAGCTTTACTGTCCTTCTCTGGACTCACTCCAGCACCTCAGTGTTCTTTTTGCCCCAAAACTGAACACAGGATTTGAGGTGTGCCCTCACCAGTGGTGAGCACGGGGGGACAATCACTGCCCTGGTCCTGCTGGCCACACCATTGCTGATACAGGCCAGGATGCCATTGGCCTTCTTGGCCACACACTGGCTCACGTTCAGCTGCTGTCAACCAGCACCCCCAGGTCCTTTTCCACCATTTAGCTTTCCAGCCACTCTTCTCCAAGCCCGCAGTGTTTAGGGGGGTCGTTGTTACCCGAGTCCAGGACCCAGCCCTTCACCTTGTTGAACTTCCTATAATTGGCCTTGGCCCATCATTCCTGTTTGTTCAGATCCCTCTGCAGAGCCTTCCTGCTATCCAGCAGATCAACACTCCTGCCCAACATGTGCAGACTGTCTGAGGGTGCACTCAATCCCCTCATCCGGATAATTGATAAAGGTATTAAACTGGCTTGGCCCCAGCACCAATCCCTGAGGAACGCCACTTGTGACCAGTGGCCAACTGGATGCAGCTCTATTCACCACCACTCTTCAGGCTTGGCCATCCAGACAGGATATGCACCTGTCCAAGCCATGAGCAGCCAATTTCTCCAGAATGCTGTGGGAAATGGTGTCAAAGGCTGCAGTAAAGTCAACATAAACAATATCCACAGTCTTTCGCTTATCCACTAAGTGTATCACCTTGTCGTAGGAGGAGATCAGGTTGGTCAAGAGGTACCTGCCTTTCATAAACCCATCCTGACTGGGCCTGCTGCCCTGGTTGTCTTGTATGTGCTGCATGATTGTGCTCAAGATGATCTGCTCCGTAACCTTCCCTGGCACCAAGGTGAGTTTGACGGGCCCGGAGTTTCCTGGATCCTCCTTCACACCCATGTTGTAGGTGGACATCACATTTGCTCGCTTCAGTCTTCCGGGATTTCTCTGGTTAGTCAGGACTGCTGGGAAATGATTGAAAATGCTTGGTGAACACTTCTGCCAGCTCCCTCCAGTACCTTTGGGTGGAGCTCACAGAGCTTCGCATGTGTTTGAGTGGTGTTATAGGTTGCTGACCATTTCCCCCTTGATTATGGGGGCTTTGTTCTGCTCCTGATCCCAGTCTTCCAGCTCAGGCAGCTGGATACCCAAACAACAGGTGATCTTAACTGTAAAAGACAGGCGAAGAAGCATTAGGCACCTCATCCTTTGTCACTGCTTCCTTCCACATCCAACAAAGGATGGAGGTTCTCCTTAGCCCTCCCTTTGTTGCTGATGTATTTATAGAAGCATTTTTTGTTGTCTTTTATGGCGTCTTTAGAGTGGTTTGCTTTTTAGCTGTGATTCAAGCTAATTTGTCCGATTTGCAGACAGCAGCGGATTAGAAGCGCTTCTGCACTCCTTTTAGCTAGCAAAGGTTAGTTGAAGGATAACTGCCACAGTTAAATTTGCATGTGTAATTCAGTACAAGGCATCCTAGAGTTGGGAATATTTTTTTTTTTCTCTTACCCTTTTGCACTTTGGGCTTTATTCATGCATTTTTCTTCTCAGCTTTATTTGTTTAGGGCATAATTAGATCTGTCTCTAGGTTCCTGTAAACCCTGTGTGTATTGTTTGGTTTGTTCTGCAGGTAGTTCTATCTATATACATACATACCCACAGGTAAAAATTGATCGCTTCTGCAGTCCTTGTGACTGCAATGTTTGTGTCTATTTATGCCAGCTTACTGAAGGGTTAAGCAGAATTTGAGCAGACATATTTAAGTTAGATAAAATTAGGTTTTTAACCTGGTGTTAATTACGGGACAGAAATTGTTCAAGTTAGACTGTGTCTGTTCTGCTCTGATGGTGCTTTGTATTATCCACTCTGAAACAATTTTTATTTTCTCAGCAGTCATTGTATTAAAAAGTCAGTAAGTCGATATTGCAACAGATGGAGTTCAACAGGTGCACTGTGAGAGATCCAGATTCTTGTACTAAATATGATCTACCTACAGAGAGACCAGTGGAAAGAAAGCATAGTCAAAGAATTCAGGTGGGGAGACCGACCTAAATGCAGGAGGAAGAATAGCAGGTGCATTAAGAAATGTACTAAACAGCAAATATATAAGGATTTTTGGATGAAAAGCTACCGTATTTTAACTTGCTAAACTGACTTAGACATGCAACCAGAACACTGTAGATACTTTTAATTCCTATGTGCTGAAGAACCTTACGTTGCCATAATTTGTACAGAGTGGTTCAATATCTAATGTCTGATTCTGGCTTGATTTACCCTTTGTCATGTTACACAGAAGTTCAAGTAACAGGCTCTTGACTGTTGAGGGTTATACAAAATAAAAGCTCTTCTATGGTGCTGTAACAGTTTAAATGTTCTGCCAGAAATAAGATCGTCACTGCTTAAATATCATCTGTAACGTGGGGTATCTGGAGCCTTTCTAAGGGTCCTGTTTACTGTGTCTTGTATTTTACAGCGTAGAAGCAGTCTGCCAGGCCATCTTGCATCCACACTGATTTCTTAAATTTCACTTAATGGGAAGTGAAGTTGGTTCAACTACATTTTGGTGTAGCTGGTACTTTCTCGATTGCCACTGCGTTGTAGCATGTAGGTGACTTTATTATGTAATAGAGATGAAGGCTGTGCCACATACTCCCAAGTAGTTAAAATACAATTAAAGTACTTGCAATAAATAATAAATTTCCTTTGTTGTACTCTGTATTTCAGACTATTACAAAAGTTAGTATTCTCTTCTGGGCACATATTAGATCTTGCGACAAGATAGCAGGTATTTTCGGGATCAGTTTAATAGGAGTCTGCTATAGTTGTTTAGATGTTACAGGTTGCTATTCTGTACTAGTAGACTGAAAAAAGTGGCTTGGGAGCTAGTTGTCCTCTGTTCCCTCTGTTACTTCTTGTGAAGCAGTCATGTTCACCTCACTGATTTTTAGTATTAGATTTTTCACAGAAAGGATATTTTGCTCTTAAAATACATTGTTCAGCTAATGGCCTTTCAGCTCCTTCCTGCCAAGCCGATCCTCATTCCTTTAACTTAGAAGACCTTGGAGTTAAGGTGCCTCCATCGTGTTAAGAACAAGTACAGCACAAATCTGATCTGTAAGAAACACCCTCTTGAACATATTCTTGAATTCGGTGCAAAGCTTTCAGAGTTGCAGCATACAAGGTTTATTGTGCCACAGAGTAGTCCAAGAGCACTCAGAAAGAGGCAAACATAGCACTACAGGGGTTTTTGAGTTTGTGGTAGTTAATACTGTATTGAGCAGAGAATTGATGCCTCTCAAGAAGCCGATGCTGTCAAAAGATAGAGAACCTATACTGTCATCAATTTGGATGCCAGTTGTAGCATAGTATCTGGGGTAAAGTGTATGTCCATAAAAAAGAAAACAAGCATTCAGTTTTTGCCTGTAAAAATTTTCAAATGATTCTTTTTCCATCTTATCTTTGAAACCTCTTGGGAATTTTAACTGTCCCAAGAAAAATGTCATCATCACTTTCTTCTTAGGTCTAAAATGTTGTTACATGTTACAAATGGCAGAATTCACTGGCAAAGTATGCCTTTTAATATGGATAAAACCAATGCTTTTCATAATAATTTGCCTTGAGATATGGAGTAGTTCAAAAGCAAGACAGAGAAAAAGTAATGAAAAAGCCTAATAGACATCAGGGGAAGTGTCTGAAGTTGTAGGCAGATATACACCCACTACAGTGGTGATAGGAAGCATATCGTGGTTTCAGATAGTGGTATATTTTGTGAAAAATACAAATTGTGATTATGGAGTGCTCTCAAAAGCTCAGTTTTTTAGCAAAAATAGTGGAGGTGCCCTGGGTTCTCTGAAGAAGCTGAGTGACTGTATGCTCCTTGTAGAATTTTATGTCATTGAGCTACTAGCAGCATACAGTTCCCAATTTTAGCACTTGCAAAGCGTAACATCTTATTGCAGGCAGGGAAAATACCATGCCAAGTAGTGGCAGTAGGAATGCTGTAATCCTTCTTAAATACACTGGGGACATTCTGATATTCTTAATGGATATTCTGTAAACATTCTGGTATTCTTCAGGATTTCCATTGAGCTTAGTTGAATGTTGGCCCTGAAAAAATGGGTGCCCTGCTGATTGTGTCACCCACCATTTTCTGCCTTGGCTTTCTACTGGTTTACCCTTAGGGATTATTCTAAAGATATTACAAAAAGGAGGAGTTTTGTTTCTCAGCTGGATTCCAGGAACAGAAATTTCTTCCTCCTTTGACTCAAAATTTCCATCATTTTTGAAGTTGAGTGGCCACATCACTGCAAAACTTTCTGCCATTTTGTTACATTATCATTCTTACTAATCTTAGTATAACAAGGGAGTCTTTGCCACATTTTTCTGAGTGGGTGGGTTTGTTCAGAGTTGCAAAATCTGAAATCAAAACCAGGTCCATGACCAATTTTGAACCTGAAGAAGCTCAGAATGACAGTACTGCTGCCAATTCTTTGATCAAACATTAGGCTTGTGATTGACAGTCAACGTGCAGGATGTGTATTTCTCTTTTCAAATGGCCCTACTTGCACCAAAACCCCTGCAGATCATTTGAGCTTCTCTAAATACAGGGCAGTCTCGGGAGCCATCACAAATACTTGATACTATCTCAGAATGCTACGAGTAATTACATATTTTGATATAAAAACATAAAGACTAAACAATCAAAAATCACATATTTAACTCTCTAAAACCATCAGAATTAGGATGATATTAAACTCCATATCAGTCAAAGCTTTTCTTTTTTCTTTCTGGTGGATTTGTCTTATTAATTATCTTTCAATCAAGTTTAGCAAGAACTGTGCAAGCCTGTTCTGTGCCTCTTGTGAAAAATGAGGTAATGTGCTCATGACTCCTTACATGTTTGTTGTCCAGTGAGGTGCAGAAGCTTGAGTGTTCAAGGTGATAGCAGCTTCCACATAAAACCATGGTAGGTGCATATCCAGAGGAATTCCAGAATAAAAGATTTGTGGCTGTATAAGGACTTAAAATACATAAAAATGTGCTAATTAGGGACAATTCATGTAGTGTATGTTTGTATTAGAATTAATAATAAAACCATTCCACTGACATGAATGTAAGTTAAAAAGAAAGGAGTGTGAGATTTTTCTGAAATAAAATTGCCTGGTTGTTCTTCCATTTTGCGGAGTTATGTCAGTTCTGGCTCGGGTAAACACAGGACCACCCTCTATCTTATGGGCTCTTACACAGGTAGAGCATTCTTACCGTGAGGTCTAACGCCATAGGTTTGGGTTGTGGGCACTAGGAAAGACTCTTTACCTGTCATAAGTGCTTTTGCCTGTAGGTATTGCTGCTCCAAATTGTGATGTTGATTATTTGAAAATGGCTTAAATGTCCATACATACTTATCAAGGTTATAAATGCAACACAAGTAAAGATTTTCCTGATGAGGAGGACTTCCATAGTGCCTTGAATTAATTAGGTGATTGATGAGTGCTACACTTCCATTTTAAAAACCTTATGCAAAGCTCATTGTGTTAATTTCTTATTTGCAGATACAGAGCTCAGAATGAGACTTGCAGGATGTTGCGCTTGTAGTGTAGTATGTGGGCAAGCAGGTGTTTTAAAATTTAATATGGATTACTGCATAGATGTTTCTTTGTTTCAATGGAAGTTACTTAAGTTTCTCATTAGATTTTCCATAGTGTTGCTGAATATATTCTTCCTTTGGATGCAAAGAACGTGTCGGATATGGAGTCAATCTTCAACTATCTTTCTCAAGAATCTAGACTTGCCATCGCTAATTAGATGCTGTATGGCCGAATTGATTCTGTAATCTACATTTGCATTAAAAACTGACTCCTAGAATTACTCAGATAGCTAGTAATGTTCACAGTTTGTATCTTGTCATTTTTCTGAGTGTGCAGATGTGAAAATTTTGTGCATCTGCAGCTGAAGACTTTTAGAGCACAGAAGCCTTTATAATTGAAGGCTTAGAAAATTTTCAACAGATTCTGTTTGTAAGGAGATTACATATTCTCAGATGGCTGTAAAGTGCTGGATAAAAAGTCTAGATGATGGGGCAATAATAGCATGAAATTGATTGGGGTTTAGACAGTCACCATTCCCACAAGAAGCAACACACTGATCTTGCACTCTGTTGGAATGGAGGGGTCAAATGAATTCCATCGCTGTCAGTGTAATTTGCTTTAAGTGTTGTTTAGATCTGGATGAAGTAACTGCGTTGCCGTACATGTGCTCTTCTTTTCTATATGTTCTTATTTTCTCAGTAGGCTGAATTTTATTTTAATACTCACCTTAAATAGTACTTTGTCAAGGAAATACTAAACCTAGGTATGTCAAAGACGTCTCTTTATAAATATAGCAGTAATTGTTGCTGTGAAGTGCTGGAGAATTCTGTAGCTCCTGGATAGAGAATGATTGCTGTGACTAGCATTAAGTAATCATCCTACAGTATTGCCTTGTGTCATCAAAAAGGCAGTTCATAGCAAGGAATAAAAATCAAACCTAAGCAGGAACAGATAGTTAAGATCATGTATTAACTGCATAATATATAAGTGAAAACTTTACAGGCTTTGCTTTGCAAGTTGCCTAGTTAAGCTTTCTAAATTAATGTTGCTACTAAAAAAAAATATGCCTCTGTTTCAGTTATTCTGCTGTTGCTGCTTATACTCTGTTCTATGCTAAAATACGCTTTAAAAATGAGAACCATATCTTTATTAACTTATCGCCAGTGGTCTACTGAACCAGCTGTAATGTAGGTATCTCCAGCAGTGCCACAAAATTAATGATACCATACACAGAGCACTTAGGTGATCATTAGAGCATCCCCCCAAAGGTTCAAACTACAATACCAGCCTAGTTTCGTGGTTGGGACTCTGAAACATACAAAGACTTAGGATTGTTTATTCCTTTAAAGCTTAACTTGGAGGATGAGACTGTTCAAACTACAGACCTGACAGAAAGAGGCAAGGAGAACAGCAGAGCATCACTTTTCCTCCTAGAATGTCAACTAAAATAAGAAGTCAACGTTTCCTGGTGTCAGGCCCTTAGCTGAATATTAGCAAGTGTGTATCTTCTTCACAGCGTGGACTGAGAACTTGAATATTTGTCTCAGTCGTTCTAGCTACGTAATTAACATGTACTTCACATAATATTATTCTTTATTCTTCTCACGTCTGTTTCAAATCGACTTGCCTCAAGGGGGTGAAGGAGGATGAGAGGGAATCTTGGGAAGTGGGTAATCTGTTCTCATACCTCAAGATCAGATGGGTGTGAGGGTTGAGGGTGGCAGAAAAGGGATCCTTTCCTTCGCTCTGGTTCTGTCACCTGGTGCTGCATACTATTCAGTCAGTGCAACCAGCAGTGTACTTCACTTCCAGTGTTTCCTTGGGTAAGGTGGAGTAGGTCAGAAGGAGGGCTGGATAGAAACCCTAAATATCACTACTTCTTGCTGCTGCTGCTGCAGGTGGAAGAACTGGGGCAGGCAGTGACCCCCAAACCTGAAATGCAACCCCTACCCAGCACTGGCTGTTCTTGCCTCTGTTAAGATTCCTCCCTCAGCTGCAGCCCTTGAATCTCCCAGATGCAGGTGTAGGCAAAGGTCTCAGTTTTTCTAATATTTTCCAGGGCTGTTCTACAGCCCTGTGAAACCTACAGATAGTTGCAGATACTGTGATAGCATTTCAGTAGAAATACAATACCACTGTGCTGCATTTCAAGCACAGTATGAAAAGTACCAAGATAGTAAGAAGGTATGACTGTGGTTTGTGATGCTCGCTGTTTGTTAGCAGCTCTCTCTGTTCTAGCTAAAAGGGAAACAGTTTCACAAGGTTCAGGCTTATCCCTAGAGGAGAACAGTGCTATTGAAGGGCTAAGTGGTATCAGAGCATAATACTGGCATCATCATATGATTGCCAGACTCTACTTCTGTCTGGTACACTGCCCATTGCTGCCAGTTTGTCCATGCCTGAAGCTGGCTCTGATATGCAACATCACAGCAACCTTTTCCTGATGTGTGCATATGTTTATGTTGACGTTTTAACTTATTTTTGTTGGCAGGTTACCTAGTGGGAGGTGAAGTGGACATTTTCTTTTTTTAAGTCGAAGCAAGGTGCTGAATTAAGCTTCTAAATTTGTTTGTTTGTTTGTTTTTTAGTTTTTGTATCTAGAAGGTTGTTTCTTGTTCTCACAGGTCTTCTCACAGTGAAAAATCAATGTACCTATAGTAGTGCCAGTAATTTCTGCTGTAAAGATATGCACAGCGGTCACTGCATGCTTTCATTTGTGGCAAAAAAATCACTTTTTGAAAGAAGGGTTAATAGATTTGTGTCTGTCTAAGAGTATATTAGGAGGGAAGATTAAATTCTTACCTCTGAAGTGGTAGAAGTAAAATGCTGTTACCTTGCATTTCAATTTTGAGTGGTAATTCATTCTTATTAAAGGCTTAATGGGATGCTGCCAAATCACAAGACAGTTGTTCGCATCCTTCTGAAGTCAGTTACGAAGCTTTGCTGTTTGGAAACATGAGGAGAATGCCAATATGTATTCTTCTTGCCTATTTCATTTGTTAAACTGATCTTTTGATGCTGTAAAAGTAAACATTAGTCATACTTTTGTAGCCTCTGTGAGTTTGAGTCATCATTTAAAAATTCGAAAGTAATCCATGTTAGTAAACATCTTTCTTGTTCCCTTTTTAAAGTTCTAGGATAACAATGTTGGCAGAGTTTTCAGTGATTTCAGTCCAGTCTGTAGCTGGATGGGTTCTGTGTGTCCTGTGCAATATGAAGCTCCTAATTTGTTACATACCATACTGCAGGCACTTGGCACTAAACAAATTAACAACAGACCTTGCTATACTAAGATAAGAGGCTAATTTTACAGGTACAGCATTTCATAAATCACGTTAGAGTTGACAGTTCAGACCTGGAGAATTAATTAATATTTAGAAATCTAGTCAAATGGGAATAGTTGTAGCCTTATTAAAAACCAATGTCACATTGCTGTTTGAATCAAAGATTTCTAGGTCAGAATGACTGATGTTCGTGTGAATTTTCTTACATAAACATGACTAATGACTTCTGAAAGTCCACAGTTTTATCAGTTAATGTATCCTATATAACTGCTTATTTAACAGATGTAAGAGACTGTTCTTGAAAGTACTTCACTCTTTGTTATTTACTTGTTTTTATTATCATTTGACTGATGCTGTGGTAGTTCAGTCATTTGAAACATGCAAATTTGTTGATGGATGAACCTGAATTTCAGGTTTTTTTGTTCTTCTACTGTGTAGATGAAGAAATCTGCTCATGACCTCAGTGTAGCTGTATTTCAGATATTACTTGTACTGATTAAACAGTTAGGAGGTTGATGGGATTTGCAGTCTTAAATGACATTAGCTTTATTCTGTTGAAATGAAATAGTTCAAAGTAAACCTATGATATTTTGGGAATCCTAGAGATGCAAAAGATTTTTATTTAGTTTAAAAATCTTTGTTAGAAGTGATGCGTATTTCTGATACAAGGGGATATTTCCATAAAGTAGACAAAATGAAAAACACACAAGCTTTTCTAGGCTTGAATTCTAGCAGTGTCTTTGGAAGTCTTTCATGGTGGTTTGCCCATCTAACTTTTTGTCTGTTGTACTCCATTAAGTCACCTGAACCTCTGCTTAGCTAATGAATAAAATCTTTAATACTTCTTTAACTAATGAATTTCACCTGGTTAACTGAATTTCAATTGGAATATGTGTTTAAAGGGTTAGCTTTGTGAATACTGCTTGTTTTAAAAGTTGTGTTCACCCAGGCTTTTCTCTGCCTAAACTTTCTCTACAAAGCTTCACATTCTCAGTATTTGTAGCTTTTTTAGTTTGGCCTTTGAATGAATGATCATTAAAGAGTTGCTGTTTTGGGATAACATGCACTGTAGTTCTTCTTGCAGCCTGATGCCTAATTTCAAGAATTAATGGACATTTTAATAGTTTAAAAATTTTGTTATCAGAAGTTTGAGATACTTTGTGCCAGGAAGGTGGAAGATGAATGCCTTAATAGCAGTCTGTTGATGTTTTTTAATGATTTTTAGACAGTGTGGAAGACTGAACTGAAGGTGTGCATGGGAGACCCTTTGTTGTACTAGAAATTCTCTGCAGCAGAGAATGTACAACTTTGAAGATTAAACTTCATCTACAGAGGTTCTACATTGTGTAGATTCTTACTGATTGAAAGAAGGCTATTAGTTTGATAACGTGAACAAATAGACTGATTCCTGTTGCCTATTATTGCATGAGTCACCCATCCATTTTACATGAAGTAGGGCAGCAGCAAATGTACTGTGTAGCTGTCCTTGTCTCAGAGTGAGAGTCCTGCATTGACTGGATGTGATAGACTGTATTTGAAAACTAGTAGTTTTAGAAAGTTAATTTTAAAGTAGCCAGAGTGTTTAGCAGAGTGAAAGAAAACCTTTTAATGTTCACACACAAAAAAGAACCCACCAAAAACTGTAAACGATCATCTGTGTATATGCACTGGCTGTAGAAGTGAAGAAAACATAGTTGTTAGTAGCTGAGAACTTAGTAATTTACTTTAAAACTCTGCAGATATAGAGAGGACCATTGTACTTACATAGTAAATGAGAGGCTAAAGTTATTGATTTTTATCTTACCCTTCTGCTGTTTCTTTCTAGGTTTAACTATAGATCAACACATCATCTTGCATCTCATGGGTTTTATGAATTTTTAAATTGGTTTGATGAAAGAGCATGGTATCCACTCGGAAGAATAGTAGGTGGAACTGTAAGTATTGTAATAATAAATTTATTAAAATAAATTTAATAAATTTAGTAAATTAAAAATATTTAAAGATTACTTTTCAGGAAGTTTTTTGAACTTTCAGTACAAATTTGACATTGATAAAAGAATCTTAATAAAATACGCTTTTAATTTTCAAATTGCTGAAGAGGGAATATCGAGATGTTTTTAATTTTTAGCTGCAGAAACTAAGTCAACATGCCTTAGTCTTTATCCAGTAGCATATTGTGACCAAGAAGTACAGAACTTCCTTACATATGAAATTCTAATAGTAACAAATAAGGGTATTATGACTCCTGTAATTCTGGTATACAAAATCAGTAAAGGAAAAACATTTTTTTAAAAAATGAATTTTTTTTCAAAATTGTTACCTAAATCTCTTAAGCTACAAGTTTTAATCCAGTGATGTGTGCTGAGTAGACTTCATGTATGTATGGGAAAAAAGTTAGGACTTTCACTGGGAGAAGACCTTGTGAAATTAGATCAGTGTGGCACCTGTATGAAGCATCAGGACTAGTTAAGATTGGTATCGATGCAAGCTACCAGACAGGAAAGGTGTACAAAACAATGTTATCAAATCAGAATGCAAATATCATTCATTGGAATAGCTTTAGTAACACTAAGTAATGCAGCCATGTGTTTCTTAATGTGTGAAGGCTCATTAAAGCTTTGTAATGATAGTATATAACACTTAAAGGCATTTACATGTTTTTTGTAACAGTTAGATAACCATTTTTTTTAGTATCTTAGGGATGCTGGAGACTTTTTTATGTAACATGTAAGTGCATGTTTTCCATACCTGTCTTATACAAAATAAAACATCTTACGAAAAAGAATTAAAATATATGCAGGGGAACATTCAGTCATCTGTTAATTTAATTTAGTACAATGCCCTTCTTAGTTTTTGAAAGAAACTAAGGCAGGTTGACACTCTGGGTTCCTACAGCAGGTGAAGTACATTTTAATTTTTCTGGTATGTATTGATTTTTCTAATGTTGATAAATGTGGGAGGGTAGAAATCCTATTAAGAATATTCTGAAGTTCTCCAATGTTCTATGATGGGTTCAATAGATTTGTGTAAGTCTGTGCTACCTTTCTGGAGCACATCTTAATTTAATTTTACAGGACTTTATTTTAATCTTCCATATCCAAAGGTGTCTACATGTCTTGCAAATACATAGTATTCAATGGACTGACCATCAGCTTTTCAGCTTTAAAAAATTAAATCTTGTTGATGCACATTTTGTTTCCCTATTGGTACCAAGAAGTGAAAGAATGGCATGGTATATTTTAAAGGAAAATGGCTGGGAGATTTTGGGTTTCTTCTTGAAGTATTAGACTTTTGGGGCTTGTTAAACTCGTAGCTGGCTTGAAATTCTCTTGCAAATTTTAGTTTCTGCTTCCATACCTTAATGACAAATTCTTTTCATTGTATGATAAATGTCAAGCAAGATGGGATATTATCTGTATGCTGCTCTTTCATTTATGAAGTAGATTATATTTTATTGTTAGCATTTGGATAAAATTAAAAGAGCCTATGGTATTCAGTGATGCTGTCAAAACATGATTAAAGGAGTACTAAAATAATTCTGTTAACTTATGCTAATACTCACTGCTTATATCAGCTTAAAAAATTATTGTTTCATTGCAAGTTATTTGTAAACAAACCTACTATGATAGTTTTCTGTAATAACCTAGTGTTTTGGTTCGTTTTTTATCTCCATGTAGGTATACCCAGGACTGATGGTGACAGCAGGCCTTATACATTGGATTTTAAATATGCTTAATGTGACAGTCCATATAAGAGATGTATGTGTGTTTCTAGCACCAGTTTTTAGCGGCCTTACAGCTATTTCTACTTTCCTGCTCACCAGAGAACTGTGGAACCAGGGAGCAGGGCTTTTAGCTGCCTGTTTTATTGCCATAGTTCCAGGTTACATATCCCGATCAGTAGCAGGATCGTTTGACAATGAAGGCATAGCTATTTTTGCACTGCAGTTCACATACTATTTATGGGTAAGTAATTGCTGAGTCTTTTGCTTTGGAAAGGTTTTTTGGTTCCTCCTCCAACCAAATGACTGATTTTTCTTAGAATCCATTGAATTCTTATTTTCCTCCCTCTCATCGCTCTTCCCCTTGGCTCTAGATTAGGCAAGTACTGAGAAGTCACATGATTTGAACAACTCCATAATCATGCTCTTTAGTTTGCTGTGTAAAAGCACTGTTCCACTGAAGTGTGTCCTATAGTGGTAATAAAAATGATGATGAGTCTATAAATTTAAAACAAACACAGGGATTGTTTTTCAGTTTTGAGGTATTAGTATTGTGTGCATCAAATTTTAGCCTCCTTATATGGCTGATGAAAAGCAGTAGACTGAAAAAGAAGTGCTTTGAATTGTCTTCTGGAAAAATTTTTGACTGTATGGAGGATCTGGGCTTTGACTTAATTAAATACTCAAAATATAAATACTCAAAAAATACTTAATAATTAAATACTCAAAGCTGTCTACAGTCAGATATTAGTGTTACTTGTGTGCTTAAAGAAATAGTCTTATGTCTTTTAATTAGACTGCTTGCAAAAGCAGCATGTCTGTCACTCCTTAATCTGTGTAGAGTTTCATCTGTCACGTAGTTTTACATGAAGGAGTTTAGGAAAGCTGGAGTTTTTCTGGGCTATTGAACCTACTTTGGAAATAACATAAATAGCATAACTATATTGTTAATTCAGCATAGACACTGTAGGGTACTGTCCCTTGTGTATTCTGGAATGCCTGTACTTTTCATTTAGCGTGGCTCCACATAAGCACATTGTCACTACAGCTTTCTCCATAATTTTGTCCAAGAGTTCTGGTTTTCGTAAGCAGATGCATATTCACGAATGTTTTAGCTTTAGAATATTTCAAACTTGGGATATAGTTGATAGGAATATAATGGAAGAGAATTCAATTTTTTCATGACCAAGCGACTGGTGTTACTTAAATGCAGTTTTTTAAAATCTGGTTTTAGAATAGCTGCAGCTGGAAAGGTGTACTGTGTTTGATAACAATGATTGAAACAACCTATGTTGTTACTTCAGAATAACTGAGATATCCTAGCAGTTATCTGTTCTCATGGAATTCATGTTTAACTAAACTGCAGAGTGCAATAATGTTTGCATGAACTCTTATGGAATCAAATACATTTTGTAGACAACTTCCTAGCTTTTCTTAATGTCTGTTCTTCATTCCTGTTTTTCCTCACCACAGTCACCCCCACCAGTTGCAGACAAATTCATATTCCTGGGGCAATTTCTGGATCCTGCTAAACCTTTAGTAGTATCTGGATGTTCTCGTTAACCTTAAGTGAGTTTTTCAAAATTACAGAATAGCTCCTTTGTCTCTAATTGCAGATGAATTAAGGCATGGATGATCTTCACTTAGCATTGTAAACTGCTCTAATATCTCAGAGAAAGTAGCACAGAGGCATTGCAACTACCTTTCTACAACAGATCATAAGGCAGAGTGTTGGGTTTTATGCTTTTGCTAGAGAAATAGATCTGACTTTTGTGTGTGAAAGAATTGCATTTGTGTTATGATTTTATGGACAACAGTTCAGAAGCATAAAATATAACTTGATGCAGGCTAAAGAAGTTCTCTTGACAATTGTTTTGGAATGAAACTTTTGAATATTGTCCAGGATTTGTCATTCATAATACTCGGTTATTTTTCCAGGTGAAGTCTGTGAAAACTGGGTCAGTCTTTTGGACAATCTGCTGCTGTCTATCCTACTTTTACATGGTAAGGCTTTTATATATATATAATAGCTGAACTATTTGAGTAGGACTTACATAATCCATGTGTTGATGAAGAGAAGAAGGATATTTTAATCTTTGTTGGAGCCATAATATAAAATTACTGCTTCATATTGTTATTAAAACCTTAAATATATGACCAAACAACATAACATGTAAGTGTCAAGTATTTAACTAAACATGATTAAAACAATTTTTGAAAAAAATTTGAAATATAGTAGCTTTACTTACAAGTTTTTTTTCATACTGTGAATAGGTGCTCTGATTCAGTTGGATTTTTATTTTGGTACAGATAAATTAAGGTATAATTTTGATATTTGTGTCTGTGTGTCATTACTATAATGCAATAATAATCATACTACATTTTTATAACTTTGAAAGCTATTTCTATGGGTATAATTATGCCATAAAGTAAAGCTTACCACCAGAACTGATGAATGATTACAGTGTCATAATAAATGATCATAAATTTTCATTCTTCATCTGTGAAAATGGAGGCTATTGCAGAGATTTTCCTAAGGGCTAACAGAGGGGGAAAACAGCAGTAAAATTGAGGAGATAAAACTAGGAGAAAAATGAAGGGAATTGGTTTTCCCCCTCCTCTGTCTTCTGAAACCTTAGACTTGAAGAATTTTCCTCTTTGAATCAAACATCTTTTTTTTTTCCCCAGTAAACTTTTTGTGACTGTATGAAAAATAAATTATCCTTGAAATAGCCAGTGGTGAGACAGCCAGGCTAATTGCTTGGTGACAGTTAAGACTGAGGTCTCAAATACTGCTTTCCTACCATCAGGTAACTAGGTTTGCAAGAACAAGGAACTTCTGGATTGGTTTATGTGCCTTAAAGTACAAGGTTAATTCAAAGGTTGTCTGGTTGTTGTCTAATTTTCCTCTAGCTTTAATGTCCGTTTGGTTTCCTGGGAGACTTTTGCAGTTAATACAGGAAATAATAGCCCTTTGGTTGTCACCAAAGAGGCTAGGATAGCTATTTCTTTTCAAGAGTATATTTATTTCATTCCATTTCTCCTCCTTTTGCCACATTGCTAAATAGAGAGCCACTTCTTTATACACAGCATTGTGGTTTATATAGTATTGTAGTGAAAAGGTCCTGTAGCTTTGGTACATATTTAAGTGCACAAAAGCTGCAAGTCTTTGAATTGTTATATTTATGTACCAGAGTATTTTTTTATATTGTGCCAATTTATTAGTAAGATTCTCTAAAGGTGCCTTCATAAACATACAGATAACAAATTAAATACTTCCACAATTTTACTGCTGAAAAATCACACAATAACAAGTTCTTACTATCTTGGTGTGTGGGATTGTATGAGAGTATGTGATCTAGTGTATGTATGGTATCAGAACTTATGAATCAATGTCATCATGGCAATCAGTGCTTGACTTTAAATGGGGGGGGGGGCTGGTTTTTTCCTTTCAAGTGCTATCAGCTCATGAAAATTTCAGATTTGTCTGTAGCTTAGCTTCAAATCTCAGTGATTAGATGATAGAATTTTATTCCTTGTATCTACTTCATCCCACATAGATGATGGCTTTCCAAAAGGGAAATACAATATAGGGAAAGAATTTTGTTGAGTTGCCCATCTAGGTATTTTACTTAGGTAAATTTTTAGGACAAAGGATAATTGTACTATTTGTTACATTGTAATAATTCATCTTTCTCGGATGGAATTAGTCATTTTCAGTGTAAGCTGGAAGTTAAATCACAATTTTGAGGTAGTAGGAGTCAGTCCTTAAATGGGAAGTTTGGGGAACAGCTTCTTGAAAGGCAAATGGATATTGCGTGAACTGACAAATCTTTCTTGATAACTAAATCTGCTTTATAATATATGCCTAAATCACTGTGGTAATTTGACTCGTAGCCTTCATTGCATTCAATATAGAGAACGTTGTTTTTTCCTTGGATTATATTTTTAGCCTTTATCTTACTTCATCAGCTTCTGCTTCATACAGCTTTTTATGACAAGGAGGTAAAATAAAAGGAAGTTTCAAATTGAAGCAATCCTGTAGGAGTAATAGCGTGTCTCCACTCTTTTTGCCAATCTACGAGAATGCCTCAGTCTTGTTTGAAAAGTTCCAAAGTGCATCTTTAGTATAATTTTCAGACCTTAGATTTGGTTTCATATTTTGATAGTTAGGGATGCAGGTCTCTGGTCCATGTAAACTGTTTGTGACCCGCTTCATTCAAACCTTTCCCTAGATGTGACCGTGTTCTAACTACATGTTTGAACTCTATTCTATCTTACTTGTCTTCACACGGTGTTTGCTTCCATTAAATAAACTTGCTTGTGTAAACCATGATACTCCATACTAGTAATTAGGTAATATGATTTTGATAATCTGAAATGAGTTACTGGAAAACTTAGATTATTTTATTCTACTTGTTCCACATTGTCTGAATTGCTCACGTCAAATTTTGAAATGCTGGGTTTTGTAGTATTAGTGTCAAAAGACATAATACTTGGCCTCATGCTTTTTTTAGAATCTGTTCTATAGAACATAGTAATTTGGGTTTCTTTTTGGATTCTAGGGCTTCAAAAATATCTACATGAATCTAAACCCTAAAGTGCAGTTAAAGTGAAAACCACATTAGCTACTGCACGCTAAAAATGAAGATCTGGGGTAGGCATGGTGCACATGGGAGAAGTCTAGACTGTAATTTGACAAGAGGACATGTTAAAATACAGATTGTCTAGTCAAAATGAGCCCTTCTAAATATGTTTGAAATTTAAATAACACATTGTAATGATAGCTCACTAAATCCTTACCTAAAACAGCAATCAGTGATCTGTTAATAACATTTGTAGTGTTTCAGTTCTAAGTATACCATAACAGTCCTTCTCAACGGCTCGTTGCCACAGGTTTGCAATATCTATAATATTGTTGTATATCATTCCACAGTGCTCAGTCCTGCTTTCATGTGCCTCCATACCCTTCCTTTTGTTTGTTTCCTTACATTGCAACCTGCGCTGGCTGTTCTGGTCCCGGAGTTCTGCTCCTGGAGGTGTACCTTGCGCCCTTTCTCCTCTCTGCCTGGAAATAGTATTCCCTGTCTCCAGCAAAAAGTGCAGAGCATGGTGCTAAGTTTGTCAAAATACTAAGTTTTGGATCCTACATGAGATCACAGAATATCCTGAGATGGAAGAGACCCACGAAGATCATCAAAGTCCAAGTCACGGTCCTACAGATCCTACTGCTGCCTTGTGTTGCAGCCTTCACTATTGGGAAAAGCCTCCAGCATCACATTCTTGTTTGCCAGTATGACCAGATTAGCATGGAAGGAGGAGATCCAGGAAGGGTAGCCTAGGAAATCCATCAGCCCATTTCAAACACTTTTGATATGTGCATTTTGTTGTGGTTTGTTTTTCTTTTATAATATATATTGAGAAGGATTTTGGTGGTAGTAGTAGTAGTTTTGACTGCTCATGTAGATGGGCTTTGTGTTTTCTTGCTAGACCATCAAGTTGTCTAAATCCAGCATTGGCTGTTGTAAGAATTTGCAGATATTTTCAGATCTAATTTCCTGTTCTATTTGTTGTAGGTCTCTGCATGGGGTGGTTATGTTTTCATCATCAACCTTATTCCACTGCATGTGTTTGTTCTGTTGCTGATGCAGAGATACAGCAGGAGGGTCTACATTGGTAAGTTCTGTTCATTGCAAATTCATTCTCAAATACTTAAACATGAGATACGAAATTATTGTAGTGATGTGTTTTGTATCAAGTGAGTGTTAAGTAATTGCATATCAGATTTATCTGTCTTAATTTGGTTACTGAGTATAGTCAGTTATTTTCTACAACATGGAAATAAGGAGTTGAAACATACTCACACTTCCAAAATTTCATATATGGTAGCTGCTAATTAATTTTCTCCTTTCTAGTGTGTGGGAAAGAAAAATGGGTGGTTTGATGTAAAAGAACCCTGTTAATATCTTTTAAATATGTATTACATGTGTGCCTTTAGTAATGTTTTATATTTTTGGTTTTTCCAGGTATGTAAAACAATTGGTAATTTTAAAAGTTGTACAGCAGATATTATGTAAACATACAGTAAAAGACATAGGAAATTTTAAGTAGCCATGTAAGTTTTAGATCACTGAGACAAGGCGTGCACAGTAAGAGTCTGTCCACTCCTTGGGAATCCTTAAAATTTTACTGGATTAATTGGTCGGCCTTCCTTTCAGTTTCAGGAATGTGTGAATAGGGATCCTAGGAGCCTAACTTTTAAATTGATTTTCTTACATTTAAATACTCTGTAATCTGTTTTTACAGACACTTTACCAATAAAATCAGTAAGCCATGATGTAGGTGTGTGAATGAAATAATTGGTAAGCAGTTCAGGTATTCAGAAATTTGCAAGTTAGCTGGAACGTTTTTAATGTGAAGCCTTTGCAATAGGTAGTTGAAGAACATAATGTAAGCTGAAGCACAATCACAAGGCGTTTCTTATTTGTAAATATATTTTCATTACTCATTTCAATACTGTTTTATCTGTGTATTCTTAATTATTTTAATGTTTTTTTTAGTGCCTGCTAGAGAAATTACTTCATGTACCTATGTGTGAACCATTATATACCACAATAATTGCTAAATTTACTCTAGTTAAGTTTTGAATTTTTTTAATCAAAACTATAAATATTGCTTCCATACTTTGTTATTCTGAGAATTGAGAATTGGAAATTTATTAAAATTAAAAAAAAAGAGAGAAAGAAAAAGCCCTAACCCATCTTTAATTTTTAATGTTAGTATTACTTAACTTCTTCATTAACTACTTCTTCCTCACTTAAGGGGAAAGTAATTTATCTTGTTTTGCTTTTAAAATTGTTTTATTGAATATTTTCATTTTCTGATTTCTATGAATTAGGCAAGAGAAAATTAAATCAGCTACTTAAAAAATCCTGAAGCAGTGTGGTAGCCAGAAACAGACTAAGTGCTCTTGCTTCTTCAGCTTTCAATGAACTTGTCTTTGTACTCATGTGGAGAAAATAGTATTGCACGTTCATAGGAATTAAAGGGTTTGGCAGATGTTTGTTTTGCAAATAGCTACAGTGTTTTGAGATGTTATTGCCCTTGAGCAGTGAGGGATATGTGCTGCCATGGAGTTGTCAGAATGAAAATGTGATAACTGCTCTGCTGTTTCATTGCAACTGCTGTCTTAATTTAAGTTTTCATGGGAAGCCCTAGAGAAGTCTGTACCTCTCACATTACTATGTCATTTCTAGGTTTGTTTAACAGGATGTTTTTGTAACACAGGTAAGAATGTTCAAGCACTTCTGAGGGGGACTTCAAGTGTGCTTCACCTCCAAACTATTCAGATAGGGAGAAGAGTTTACAAAAGCTCCTTGCAACAGGGAAAATAAGATATTTGGGGAGTTTCTGTGAGATGCAGTTGCTACTGTGCCTGCAGCAGTCTCATAATTCTTAAAAATCCACCCATGTGCAGCTAAAACTTTTGAAAAATATTGTCAGCTGACAATAGCTAGTAAAACCTATATTCTTTTTACTATTATGGAGAATTTTGGGTGTTTTAATCTCAAGATCAGTGGCTTAAATTTATTTTAAGCTAGCATGAGCCATTTTATAAAGGCTGTGTTAAGTTTGATCCAACGTAACATAAATGTATAGAACAGTATTTGGCAGAAGCAAATTTTTAAAAATAGTAGTGGTTTCCTGGTATATATTTTTTATATGGGTGTTCATATACCAAGGAGAAGGTTAATGGGACGTGATTGATATATCTGGGAGTGTAATTCAGAATCATGTAATGAGTAAAAATTTCCAGAATGTGAAGGTTTTGCCAATTTTAAAATATTTTAGAACTGGAAGGCAGATGACTATCAGCCAGATAGCTTCTGACCCATTTGGCATCAGTAGTGATGATGCTACTTATATTTGAAAGCTCAAGCTGTGCTTTTATTTTTTCATCTTGACAATGGCCAGTGCCTTTCATTCAGATCCTCTAGTTTAATCATTATGAACAAGTGCTTACAATTCCAGTGTATTAGCAGAGAGGGGAATAACCTCTATTCAGATACAGCAACCATTGATATTATTTTCTATTATTGTACTTGTAGTCTCTTTAGTTTCCCATATGATTTTACACTTGGAAGGGTATAGATTTGTCATGATTGCACACTTCAATTTTTTTTTCATACATTTTTTTCAGGTTCAGTATAATTATCAGAATATTTAATAAAACACTTGAGGATCTTCCAGAATTTAAAACTTAATTTCAATAATTGCTTGTTCTATGTCTTGGGTTTTATCATTCAAATGGTGAACAGGCATATATTTATATCAACTACTTCAGTATTCTAAAATTTCAGATTGAGGTTTATTTCTGGTGATTGTAATCCATCAATTGAAATTATGTGGCCATAATTGAAATTATTCTCTTCTCTGGAGAAGCTTTTCAGTAGGTCCTTCCTATGTTTGTGTGGTGTATAGCAAATTAAATTCTTTGTAAAATGACTATGTCCACAGTAGGTCAGAATGTTTTTGTTCTGGACTTGGTCAAAGTTAAAACAATAAGAACAACATGCAGGAATCAAAATGACTTCTTGTTTTTGCAAAGACTATGCAAACTGTAGAATATAAAGGAGCGTGAAAGTTTGTGGTGATATATCACCCTGATGTTTCTAAGTTCCTGGGAAAATTGTAGTGTTGTGTAAATTGCCTTTTTTTTTTAATCTTTTTAGTACCAGGCAATATGTAGCTTTTTGAAAGAAGTGGGAGTAAAGGATTGGGGTGGGGGTGGGCAGTGCACATCGCAAGTGTAGCAGTTAAAAATGATGATTTACAGTGGTCTAACAAATGTGAAATGTAGTGATTTATGCCAATCATTGAACTTCCACAGGATGGCAGTGTTGTAACAGTTGCTTGGTACAGTAAATGATTTATGTTGTAGTGAATTCTTCAAAAATTGAGCTTCCTTCAGGAAAAATGTATTTCAGTGACTTAAGAGGGCATAGATCAGTAGCTAGGCCAAGCTGTGCAATACAGGTGCTTGAAATAATAAACCGAGTGCCTGGAAATACCATCCCTGTCACTTCTGACTGGTGTGGAACTCAGGCAGTACCCTGGGAGCATAATCCCTCAGCGAGACCACACAGGTGCTGTGGAAATGACACCACTGCTCAATGATGCACCCCCCAGAACTGATCTCGTGGAGATTAGTAAGGGATTATAGGAGAACAGGGATGTCGTCATAAGATCCAGGCTATAGCCTTAGAAATCTGAAATGTGGATTATTGCTGTTTGCCACTGAGGAACTTCATTTTGACTTGAAGTTGGCTGATTACTTCAAATGTAATCAGCCTTATGGCTTTGCAGATTTAGTATTTCTATCTTCCCCTCCCATCTCTTCTTCGCGCTGTAATATTGAGGGCCGAAACCTCTTTCAAAATAATGTATATGAATGTTAATGCATATGCAATAAGAATTCATGTTATTAATACTAATGTTAATATTAATTATGCTCTTGACCTCTGTTTTCTGGGGGGATTATAAATCCCCAGAGTTGATACAGATCTATCAATAGATATGCTTAGTATTAATTGCTTTTTCTATTGCTGTTCAGCTTCTTGCATTCCCTCTGCTCTTGTTAAAAAAAGAACAACAGTGCCTGTTTGCATTTTCTAAATAAGTAGTAGACTCTTAAATGTTTTGCTTTTTTGAGGTCTGGTCCCTTCAATTTCTCCTCATGAAGAAAGCTTCCCTTGTCACTTGTTATTTGAGAGCTCTTTACACATCCATGACTCTCAAAAACAACATGGGAAGAGAAAATTTTTTTCAAGCTGGAGAATCTTAGGTAAATGGCTTCTTTTCCTAGGAGGAGAGAAAACAGTGCAATTAGAAAGAACAATAGTCTGCTACATCCACTAAGATTGGATGCAATAGACAGCTTTATTCTAGTCAAAGAAGAAAAAAAGTAATTAGAATGGCTGAAATATTTAGCATAGTACAGTTCTGTTTCGGTGTCACTGCAGTTAGGGGAGAAGATGGACTTTGCTGTGGAGCCAATGCTTTTTCAAACTTGTATTAATTTTGTTCCCATCTTTTTCTTCCCCTCTCCTCACATATTTCTTTCCTAGCATATAGCACTTTCTACATTGTGGGGTTAATATTATCGATGCAGATACCTTTTGTGGGATTTCAGCCAATTAGAACAAGTGAACACATGGCAGCTGCAGGTAAGAAAATTAAACTTCTGCATCCAACAGCCTGCTTTAACACAGGAAAACCTCAAACTTGCGGCTTTGTTTCCTTGTGTTAAAAAGAACACAGGCTAACAAAGCAAATTGTTAAAGAAAGAGGTACAATTTAGTGTCTGTAGGGAAGTTTTCTTTCCAATTGACACATTATCCTCTTTTTGTGTGAGCTAATGGTGGTAAAATGCTTCCGTAAGACTGGATCAGTTAGCATTCTGACAGGCACTTACTTTACACATGGATAATCTCTGCTGGTTTGCAATACAATGTTGCCATCAAGCATTGTACAATTGAAACATTCCTTATTGGTAACAGAGCTTTTAGTGAGCAATTTGGTTTTAGAGTTGATAGTCTTCTGTAATTTTTCAAAGCAGATTAAACTACTTAAATTACTAATCAGGAGGGTGGTTTTTAAATAACTGATTTCAGTCTTGTTTGGGATTTTTTGATTACTTTAAATTGATTTTTCAGTAGTTGTTGGCAGTCAGACATCTTGATTTCTTGAAGCAGTAACCTCTGCTAACACTGAGTTTAATTGCATGCACTGTCTGTGTGATATAGTTCAGTTTGTTACCTTCCCCAGGTTTTTTCTTACTTTTAGTCACTTACCGAAATGTATTTGAGACAGTGATGAGACCATCATTAAAATTTAACACAAAAATACTTTCAAAATGGAGACTTCTTTCCAACAAACTGAATTAACATAATGGAAAAAGAAAAAAATTACCAAGCCTTATTTGGATTCTGAAGAATTTTACATTTATTTAGTGAATAGAATTTTTGTCTTTCTCTAGGAGTTCAAAACTAGTGGATTTCATTGTGTACCTTGAATTCTTTGTTAATTTGAAGAAAGACCATACACTTGTTTTGTTTTATTTCTCTGCCAGCTAGCATTGAATTTTCACTTTTGAAAGGATTCATCAGTGAATTGATCTTATTATATGTCTTGAAATGAATAATAACTGAAATACCATGTCCAAGTTCTGGGTGTAATGTTAAACTCTGAACAGCTTTTTTGAGGGTGTCAGGTGCTTCACCAGTGAATTCTGATGTTTCAACACTAACTTTATATAATTCAGTTGACTTAATACTTGTTGGTTTGGTTTTTTCTTTCATTAAGTCCTCCTGTGTTGTTCAGTAGCTTAGTTTCCATGTATTTCTATATTAGCATTGTGTGTTGCCTCAACTCAATCTCTTAATTTTTCACCACATCTAGCTAGGTATGTTAACCTGTATTTTTGTCATAATCAATGCAATCTGGTTTTCAGGTGATTTTCTCCTTTAGAATATTTTCTCTCATTGGAAGCTTGTGTTTATGCAAGAAAGTGTCATCCCTGTATTATGTATTAAAGGTTATTTGTCAGAAAGTGATGTTATACTAGTTTCTAGATGTTAGGGTGTACCTTATTTTTAGTTTTCCAGTTCAAACATAGGCAAATATGCTGATTGCTTTAACAGCTGTTACTGCTTTTGAGCATTTAAACAAGAACTTTTCTCTTTCCATAGGTGTTTTTGCACTGCTGCAGGCTTATGCGTTTTTGCAGTATCTGAGAGACAGATTAACAAAGCAAGAATTTCAGACATTGTTCTTCTTGGGTGTCTCATTAGCTGCTGGTACTGTATTCCTGAGTGTCATCTATTTGACATACACAGGTAAATAAATGTGAAACTCATTTACCTTTAGAGCATGTAAGCCAGATGATCAACATTTGGTTTCGCTTAAAGTAGTTGTTTTAACGTTTTAGACTATTTAATAGCAGTTTTATTTTTGTTACTTACGATACCATTATTCCAGAAGAATTCTTAGCAGCTCTGTTCAAAGTCTTCTAAAACATGATGGTTTGATTTGCTTTTCCATGCATATGAGCAGGTCCTTAGCAAAGTTTTCAGACTGGCATATCAAAACAAAAATTGGCTTCTAATCTCAGCATGCAGCCAAATATGTATTCTGTTGCAGTTCCTAGGAAGTGTCGATTTCATCTTCTGAATTCACTGATCGGTATCCCTGCTTCATCAGCTGGAGCAGGCCTCGTTCCCTGAGCTTCTGATAGGCTGTGCAAATTGGGCTCCTGATCACCTCACAGCACTCTGATCTCTCTCGATTTTCTTAATAATCCTCCTGCAGAAGAGGGTGCCCACATCTGGACCCTGTATCGCAGGTGCAGCATCTGGAAGAATGGGGTTCAGATTTTGGACTGAAGTCCTGCCTGCCACAGGGGATGTCAGCCACTCTTTTCAATATAGCACAGTTCCTTTTGGCCTCTGGGATATTTTTACTTTCTATGAGCCACCAGCTGGACCCTGATCCACTGTGTACTACCTTGAGCTTGTCAGGACAGCCAGTTTTCAACCAGTCAAATAATGGACCATTTGTCGTGTCCATTCTCCTGCAGCAATAAATGAGAAATGAGGAAAATGGATCAGAAAAACATTTATCAATATATTTCAGGAGGCTGTGCTCCATGGTCTTTTCAGCAGCTCAGGTTACTGGCCTGCAGCTTCCTGCATATAACTTCCTGCCTTGCCTAGAGGTGCAGCAGTAGCCAATTCCCAGGCATCAGGCACCCTTATCACCCAGGTGACAATGGTGGGTAGCTCTCATGTTGGCCAACTCTTCCAGCACCCTCAGGTGAATGGTGTCTACATCCAGAGAAGATCATAACTAGTAGTTCCCTGTGTGCTGACAGCTCCTTCTCCATGTGCATGCAGTGGATTGGGAGCAAGCTTTTCATCTGAGGACTGAAGGGAAAAATATGTCTTGTACTAGAACATTAACCACAATATTTAAATGTCTAAATTAGACACTAAACTAAACCCTTCAGTCAGATTATACTAATTTTGAATGTAAGATAGATGGAAGACTTACTGAGTCATGCACAAAACCTTGGGTAATAATAAAAGGATTTAACCTTCTCTTACTTCACCTTGTCTGTATCTGTCTTCAGGAGGAGCTGAAACAGTTGCAAGGAAAGTGGAAATAAAAATTTAAGAATCATCTAATAACTTCTAGTAATAATTTTTATCTTTCATCTAATAATTATGCTGGTTCTTTTCATCTTATCATATTCAAGTTACCTAAAAGCCTTGTTTTATAAAATAGTATGTAAAGCTTTTCAGCGTGTCTAATAGCAGCTTTTATATTCCATGCCACATGTAGATTCACCAGGAGAGAAATAAAAGAAAACCATCGTTTCATTTAGTGTTTGTGTTTTGGCTATAGAGTGTTCCCAGTTTCCTGCTCTGACATTTCAGAAAAATGAAATACTTTCTTATCAATTATGTTTTCTTTTTCTCGTACTCCTTCACAGAGTATAGTTTGCTATCTGTCATATTCTTTGAGAAATATTTAATATTGCATTGCTTTGACTTTTGGAAGTGTGCGTGTCTTGATACTCAGATTGTACTTAACAAGTACAATGTGATCCTGTAAGTGTGTTTTAAACTAGCTTGCTTCATGGTTGGTAGATTTTATAGCCTGCCTAATGCAGTAGGTATGGTTCAAATATTTTACAAGTTCAATGAAAATTTCTCTGGGTTTGTGTTATAACTTGAGGGAGTAGAAAAATTATTGCATTTAAAAACCTAGGCAGCAAAAAGGTTTTTCTTCCCCCTTCTTTTTTTCAGGTTATATTGCTCCTTGGAGTGGCAGATTTTATTCACTGTGGGACACTGGGTAAGTAAGGATATAAGATTTAGATATCGGTAGCATTTTACTGAAAACTAATAACCACTTACCCTCCTCATCCCCAAATCCATTTAGTATTTCAGTCAAGGAGAATCAGTTATCTGAAGAAAGTATTTGTAGTTGCTGTTTCATGATCTTCACAACCATTTCACTAACTGATCTATGAAATGTCTTGCTTCTTTGCAAGTCTTTGAATATATAATGATATGTTTTTTTCTGTATGTGTATGTCAGCATAAAATAACTGAAAGCTGTGCCAACACTTGAGTACACATTTAAAAATTACCAAGAGCCTTAGACTATTGTCATTGTGCAACTTCGCACAAAATTATGAAATGTTGCACATATGATCTTGCATGTTGCCTCTATATTACATTCAAACATCTGTTTTGTGCATATGATGTCTACTCTGAAAATTCTGTTTTATTAATGTGTGTTTTCACAGGTAAAAATCTTGTTAATCTTTTGTTTTAGTTAACCTTTAAAAATAAAATGTTGGATTCTTTAGTCAGCCTAGAGAATAGGAATAAAATGGGAAACATTTTTCTCAGATAAATATTTTAAGATGAAATTCAGTTGGTAGTTTTTTTGTTTGTTTTTTTTTTTTAAGATTAAGAGCAAGGATAGAAGAACTTCAAACTTTGTGCAATTCAGGCTTTTTCAGGCTCCAAAACCCAGCTCATAGAGGATTCTGGCCCAGCTCTATAATAAATGTAGTAGAACAGATGTCAGTAAAGAAGCCTCAGATTTACTTGAGGAATATATAGATGTTGTTCTTTGCCTGTCCATATATACATATATATACATACACACACACACACACACACACACACACACACGTATATACAAAGCTAAACTTTTGAGGGCTTGTCTACATTAGAAAAACATACTGTGTTAAAACGCACAATTACAGTTTTCAGTGAGAACTAGATCTCAGTGGAGAAAAGGACATATGTTTGATACCTCACCATTCAATCATGGTAGCACCCTAGAATAGGTCCATATGTATTCTTGTCTGTAATAGAGAGCACAGTTTTGTCCTTGGCTGCACTGAGTGTTTGACATGTTGTTTAGATTACATGTGTTTCCAAGTGTAGACAAGGCCTGATTTTTTTCAGCATCTGAAAGAATGTGGGTGCATCAGTAACTGTTTTGGTATTTAATACTGTAACTTTCTTTACTAATTAAATGAAGGTATTTTGTGTAGAGTTTTTGAAATACATGTTGAAAATTTAGGACATTTACTGGCGTTGATGATTCCCTTCAAAAAGGTAGTAAAGGTGCTTCCATAGCTGCGTATTTTCATTTTGGTGACTTTGGCTTCATATTTAGCCATAAACAAATAAAACATCTGTAGTTTTCCTTGTCTTAATTAGTATGGAAATAATCCTGTATATTGTTGTTTTAAATAACTATAGACTAAATGCTTTGTAGATACAGTAAGGCCTGGGGACTTTTTTGGTGTAACAGTTTCATCAGATTTTTTCTGGTTAGGGCACTTGCCATTTAAAATTGAAATGCTTCCTTTGAAATGAATTTCAGAATTCCTAATGTTTACAAGTTTTAATAATTTTACCTTTTCAAAATAATTTGAACTGAATTTTTTTTAAAAAAGGTATGCGAAAATTCACATCCCGATCATTGCCTCTGTGTCTGAGCATCAGCCTACAACATGGGTTTCCTTCTTTTTTGATCTGCATATTCTCGTGTGTACTTTCCCAGCAGGGCTGTGGTTCTGTATCAAAAACATCAATGATGAAAGAGTCTTTGGTAAGAGAAAATATTTTAAAATAATTTTGAAAAATTTTGCCTTCAACTTTATTCTACTTTGGTTTTCTTTGCTCAAAGCTGATACATGGCATGTTCTAAAAAATGGTTTAAAAGTGATGTGTTTGAAGATGGTTATTAAGAGTTGCCTGCACTCAGCAGTATTTAAAAGAGTTTATAAAAATGCAGAGGTTGGGGAAATGGTGATGGAGTGTAGTCCCAGGAGGTGGGATCCAGTCCTTTGCTGTGTTCAGTTCTGCAGCTGGAGTTTCATGTTCTGAGAGGGTACAGTTCCACTACAGGTCAGCCGGGAGAACAGCTCAGTGCAAAGGCAAGGTCCCACTCTAGGCGTCTGGCACTCATCCCATCACAGATAATTCAAAATGCCTTTGCTTTCCAGGTTTTCTGCTATTTTAGTGAACAGAATCACTTGCTTTGGAACAAGTGCTAGATAAGGTACCAGCCAAAATGGAAGTGTGGAGTCTCCCTATGTCAGTGACAACAACTTTTTTTTTGTACAAAGCTGTACTGTGAAAACCGTCTTCTGAGTTTGAATGAGGCTTGTAAGGAGTTGTAACCTATATGGAGGAGTGAAGATCACTCAGGTCTTAAACTTTTACAGGGACAGAAGGCTCCAGGCTAGTATAGCTGCCTCTTAGGCTACCTAAGAGGTGTGTGGGCAGTAGGAATGTTTACTCTGAGGTACTCTCTGCTGTGTGCCTTACAATGAATGTTTGTCAAGACCAGTGGTGGGTAACTTGATTTCAGCCTCCTACTACTGCTGCACCTTCCATTTAACACAGCATAAAGAGACCTATGAGTGAGGATGGATACTGCCTCACCACAACATAGAAAATATTTACATGATGTAATCTGATAAATCAGTGTCCTTTGAAAATTTCTGTAGCAAATCTTTCACAAGAGGCTATTGTTAAAATGTAGCAGACAAGGAATCTACCACAAGGAAACAGCTATTAGACGTTCCCAATCAGTGTATACAGGATCATTTGGGGTTTTCTTTTCTTTCCAAGGAATGTGTTTTTAATGTTCCATAGTATTCTGAAAATCTTGGTTTGTGTTTTGTGGAAGACAGTAATACTGTTCAGGAAAACTTCCTCCAGAATTGGGCTCACAATAGCATGTTATTCATCTGTATAGAATCATAATGTAGACAAGCCCCCAATTTGTCCACAGACACCTCTAACTTAAATCAAAATTTAATATTTCCATGAAATTGTAACACTTCCTTTTGCTTTTCCAGTTCTAATAACTCGTTTAGTCTAGAACTGTTTGGCTTTTTTAATCAAATGAAGTTACCTATTATTCCAGTAGTATTTTTGGTGTGTAATATTAAATATCACTAATAATGTATCTTCTGACACGTTGTTAATGAATATTGAAAATGGGGTTGTGTTATTGTTAAAAGTTGTCAAGATGAATCAGGAAGGGTTTTGGGCTTCAAAGGGATAAACTTTCATTCAGCCATATGTCTGTAAATTAAAAAGCAATGAAATGCAAGACACACACTCAAGTCTTTATACACACAGATGCTCAACCCACTTCCAGAAGTAGTTTTATGGAGAGCATGTACGTGTGCAGTCAGAGTGAGTATTACTTTCTCAGTGTCACCATGAGATGTGTTTCCTTGCAGTTGCTCTGTATGCAATCAGCGCCGTTTACTTTGCTGGAGTGATGGTTCGCCTGATGCTCACTTTGACTCCAGTGGTCTGTATGCTGTCAGCAATTGCTTTCTCCAATGTCTTTGAGCGTTACTTGGGTGATGATATGAAGAGGGAAAATCCACCAATAGAGGACAGCAGTGATGAGGATGATAAAAGGAACCCTGGCAACCTGTATGATAAGGTGAGGGGAGGAAGCAAGAGTTAGAAAACTTGGGTTCCATTGTCAAGGATGATAGAAGTTGCCATAACAGATACATCTGTGTTTGTTTAGGCAGGCAAAGTGAGGAAACATGTATCTGAGCAGGAAAAAACAGAAGAAGGGCTGGGTCCCAATATCAAAAACATTGTGACTATGCTGATGCTGATGTTGTTGATGATGTTTGCTGTTCACTGTACCTGGGTAACCAGCAATGCATACTCCAGCCCCAGTGTGGTTCTCGCCTCCTATAACCATGATGGGTAAGTAAGGTCTACGGTCTGAAGTGATTAAAGGGCAAAAGCCTTTTTACTGTCATTGCATTAGCAATTTGCTTTGCCTTCTTTAAATCACTCCTTATTATATAAAGGAATTGTGACCTGAATAAAAAATCATTCATACTCTAATTTTCAAAAAGATACATTTTCTGAAGTATTTAATGAAGTATATAAAAATAATCCTACCCAAAGCCAATTAAGATGATGGTTAAAAAAAAGCTTTGGAGTCAACTGGGAAAACTTGTTTAAGAATATATATTTGACTGGAAATGCATTTATCACATCTTCAGAAGCAGTCGTGTCTTCAAAAGCAGTTCAGCTTCTGGACATTCAGCTGTCAGAGGGTTCAAACTTATGACTGCTGGTGACAAAATCCCTCAAAGGGAGCTGAACTCATAAGAAAACCCTTATTTGTGAACCCAGGCTGCAGTGGGTTATCATGGTGCAGTTAATTTGTTGGTAGTATTTGTACTGATGCAAATAAAATGAACCGTTTTCCAGCACTCGGAATATCCTGGATGACTTCAGAGAAGCCTATTACTGGCTCAGACAGAACACAGATGAGCACGCCAGAGTGATGTCCTGGTGGGATTATGGTTATCAGATAGCAGGAATGGCCAACCGGACAACCCTGGTTGATAACAACACTTGGAACAACAGCCACATCGCCTTGGTAAGGGTGGCCGTTTTCTATGGAGCAGAAACACCAAAATGTTTACATTGCAGTCCAGCATGAAATTGCAGATGTCTCTTAGACAGGGTGATGGATGTTAAGGAGAAATTGCATAGAGTGAGAAACAAAAACATGGAAGGAATATACTTTTTTTATTTGTTATAATTCAAGTATGGGGGTCGATTTTGCTTTGCAGTTTTCATTTTGTTTACTTGGGGCTTCCAAAACTTCACTTCCACTTCAATTTCTCTTCTTTTCTTTGGGGGAGGATAGACAAAACCTAAGACTTACCGTTCCCCTTGGGATTAGTGCTGTAACAGCTAGTACCACTGCTTTACTGGCCTATCAAAATAAGGATCCTTCCAGTTCAGCAGTGTCACTGCTGAGTGGATTTTTGAATAGCATGTGAAAACTGACCACGTGAATTGACAAATTTTCAGACATCTGGGAAATCAGTGATTATTTATGACTAGCTGTGGAAGTGTAGCAGACTTAATGCAATTCTGTCATCTCGAATTTGCAGTTAGACAAGACATTAAATTTCTTTCACTTCTGAAGAGTAAGTTTAAGCTTTATACATGTGTTTAAGGCAAGGTGTTAGCATTGCCTGTGGTTACAGCGTACCACCTTGGGCAACTTGTGTTGATCATCAATCACATTTCTTCCCAGAGTGTTTTGCTACAAGGGCAGAATGGGGGAAGGGCTCAAGAAATTAGGATAGTTTCTTGTGTTCTTTCTGTCTTGTGTCAGTAGTGAGTACAGCTGTTGTACTAGATCAACCAAAAAGCTGTGTACAAAGCCAACAAATTAACAAAGCTGTGCTTTGAGCAGAGTCCCAAAACAGTGTGTATTGGGGGAAGGGGGGATCACATGTCTGCACCTTTTACAGAGGAAGGAAACTCACATTCAGCTGAAAGTAAGCTTGGGAAATTGTACTGATGGTAATCTAATGGCAGTCAACAAGCATTGCCATGTACTCTGAGGCACTTCTGATTTGGTTGTTGACTGACAGCATTTGTGTGTTGTAATGGACACTCAGCTCTGATAGCTCTGTGTGCATCCCTCTGCTGCAAGACGTAGAAGTGCAGATGCTGCATCCAAACTCACAGCTTCTTGCAGGACAAGGTGCATCATGTGAATAGAGACTCATCTGTGTTGCATAAGCACAGTAACCACACACATTGCAGCAACGGGCAATGATGGCTTTCAATAAAGAATTGTCCCGAGTACGACTGCTGCATTGTCAAGTTCCGTTTTGGAAGGAAGACTCCGTAAAGGGGGACCCAAGCAATAAATGTGTGTTGTGGCCAGTACCTGCACTTGTGCTTTAAACGAGGTGTGCCCTGGATATGTGTCCAGATGATTTCCTCCTGCACAGAGATGGAAATCTGGCAAATAACCTCATATTATTTGGGATAATGTCCAAGAAGCTGAGGTTCTTGGTCTTTTTGACAGCTTGCTCTGCCTAAGCTTAGTGTTCTGTAATTACATTCTTAGCTGAATGTTACCAATTCAGATGCAATATTATGTATATTGTAGTTACTGCCTTAGACTACAGCAATATGTTTCTATGCCTGAAGTACAAGAGCTTCAAGAGCAAACAAAACTGCTGAACTGAATGCCAGTTGCTGACTGAATTCTGTAAGTGTTTGAAGTGACTAGGGTAGAAGAGGTGCTGGATACAGCTCTAAAAAGCTTTATTCTGACATCTTCTCTGTGTTGTTTTACCTTGAATTCAGTGTTGAGGGTGCCTGTGTGCTACTTAGTGCAATGCACAATGGCTGCTTCATTAATGAAGGACAGAGCTCAAGAAAAAAAAATCACCTTTCAAATAATTTGTACACTTTAGGCTGTGTCTAAAGCTTTGAAAGTAATTTGTAATTAGGTATTTTCTGCAACACTTAAGTTTTTGGTAATACAGTTATGACTTGAAGAATATGCAGGTGCTACAAAAGGAAAACTCTAGTTGCTACATTTCGTACTCAAAACACTCCTTTCAACAGGCAGCACTCCTCTTACAGAGGAGAAAATATTTCAGTTTAGGTTGAGGTTTTGAGTTTCTAAATATTCACAATGGGTTTTCTTTATGTAGAATGAAAATGTTGGCTTTGGTTGGTAAGTAGGTATTAGAGAATCACAGAACCACAGGCTGGAAGAGAACACAGTGAGTCACCTGGTCCAACCTCCCTACTCAAACAGGGCTATCCTAGAGCACATGTCATAGGATTACAGGGCTTTGGTCTGGTTGTATTGATCTGTGGAGCTGTTCAATAGGCAGCTATGCAGATATTTAAGATATTTTTGCAATGACACAGGTGGGAAAGGCAATGTCATCTAATGAGTCGGCAGCATACGAGATCATGAGAAGCCTGGATGTGGATTATGTTTTGATTATTTTTGGTGGTGTGATTGGCTACTCTGGTGATGATATTAATAAGTTCTTGTGGATGGTGAGAATAGCAGAGGGGGAACATCCCAAAGATATACGGGTAAGTGGAGCTCCTACTTTTTAATTTTTTTTTTAAAACCCTTTTATTTATGTTATTGCTTGTCTGGTAGTGGTCACTACAGTGGAGGGAAATCTCTACTGCTTATTGCTGTTTTATTTGAAAAATGTGCTGGGGTTGTTTTTCTAGAACAGTAGGAGTGCTGTGGCCTGTAGCCCAGTCTCTTTGAATGTTTTTGATTCTGAAAGGTCAGTAACCTCAAGCTTCTCATGTGTTTGCATGATACCAAAAGTACAGGATTTTTTTAATAATTCTTATGTGCGTGTCTCTCTGTGCATCATCACATGCTTGAAAAAGTAGAAGTGTTCAGACTGTTTAAATAGTCAGCATTACAAATTTCTTCAAACTGTGTAATAGTAGGAGACAAGTGAAAGTGTTAATATTGACTCATGTAGAGTTTAAGATGTTCAAACACCTCTGAGATTGCAGAAGTCTGTAGTAATATTTTCTTAAGCCTAACAAAAACTCCTAGATATTGAGCACAGGCTTAAAGGAGTAGCCTGTGTGCATACTTTCATGTTGTGCTTGAGATGAAAATGGCAAAATTTTTTTGTTTAAACACAGAGAACATATGAAGTTTATAGTGACCCTGCAGATCTCGTATATTAACAATATAGTGCTTGTCACCCTTCTGAAGAATAGATGCCCAACTAACTTTTACAGTTCGGGATGACTTTTCCAGAACCACTTACAGTGACGTGACAAAATTTGTAGCAGCACAATAGTACAGATTTAGGAAAATTGATCCATTGGGGTCTGGGTTAGAAGCAGGTAGTTTGCAACTATTTCACCTTTAATGAGCACCATCTTTTTCATTTTAAGCTTTCCTTAAATCAGCTTTTAAACTGTGAAAGCCAGTTGTGATTCTTAGGAGTCTTTTTGAGGAGAAGGGAATGAGAAATTCCCTTAAGTAAGATTTTAGTTTGCATTGACTCTTTGTATCTTCTTTTCTTTTTAAAGGAAAGTGATTACTTTACCCCTCAGGGAGAATTCCGGGTAGACAAGGCAGGTTCTCCAACTTTGCTGAACTGCCTCATGTATAAAATGTCCTATTACAGATTTGGAGAGATGCAGGTTAGTGCTACAACTTCTTCCAAATCTTAACTGAAATGTGAGAAAACGTTATTTTGATGTATTTTCTATCTTTTAGATTAAGCATTGCATGTAGTAGCAGAATCTGCAGTAAGAATGAGCTTTACAAATTAAAACACATCCAGTCATGGTCTGCTGTTTATAACCTTTAGCATAAAGCATTTCTGCTGTTAACCTACACTTGTACTTCATTTTTTGGTGTCCTTCACATTGCCCCGATGAGTATCTTTATTGCACTGTGCTGTGTGCTCACTAAAGCATTAACTGTGACATTGTGGAGAGCTTTAGATTTGTTTGTTGTAATAGCAACACACAAGTGGAACTATTGACTGTTGAATGTCTGTCAGAAACTACATGATTTCTATCCAAGTCACGTCAGTGTATAAAACAACACTGCATTGTATAGTAAGGGCAGCAGTTGTCACTCTCCTTTGGGAGCATCAAGCACATGGATGGAGCTAAACCTGTTTGGTTTTTTCCTTTCCTTTTCTTCCTTTGTTGCCCCCACCAGGGGCCCATCCTTCTGATGTATTAGCACAAGAATCCTTTTTTCAGTGGATCTTACTTGTAACACAGCAGGGCCAAGTTTAACTGATAATTGTGAACTACTTCTGGATTGTATGGAAAACCATGGAAGTGCAAATTATTGCAGTATAGACAAGAGCACAAGGGAGCAGCTCTGCTGAAAAGCCACTGCAGGCTGCTGCACCTCAGACTGTTCTTTGAGTTGTTTCTGAATGCAGACAAGGTAGCTCTGCTGAGACATTAAGTACTGTCTCCTGTGACACCTGTCAGAGTAAAAATGAATTTGTCCCTTAGGATCTCAAAGTTTTTTCTGTGTAGTAGTAACCAATGCAAGAGAAATGTTGCCCTTTGACTTTGGCTCTACTGCCTTGTAGCATGAAGTTCCACAGTTTGCAGTGATTGGTGTTCTGGATTTTGTCTCAAACTAACATGCAACTTTAATTTTTATAGCTGGATTTTCGGACACCACCAGGATTTGACCGTACACGCAATGCGGAGATAGGCAACAAAGACATTAAATTTAAACATCTGGAGGAAGCCTTTACCTCAGAGCACTGGCTTGTTAGAATATACAAGGTCAAACAACTAGACAACAGAGAGAGATTGGATCATAAACTTAGAGTAACCAACATTGTACCGAAACAGAAGTATTTGTCAAAGAAGGTGGGTTCCCAGTGAAGTAACTGAAAGGCGTCAGGAGTTCATTTTTAACAGTGAATCACATAGCTGGTGAATTATGTATTTCCACTAGCCAGAATGTTATGGATACTGTTCATGTTAGTGTCCAATATCAGACCTGCCTGCTGGTAATAATTGTTAATTTACTGTCTGCTTAACTTTAAAGCATGTGAAGACACAAGGCTAGATTTTTTTTAGGCAGAATCTTAACTGGACATAGAGTGTGTCACTGGCTGTTACAACTCTTAAGTCTTCATGTAACTGGAAGTATAATATCTAAAGTACATCAATTCATGTTTCAGTAACTATGGCTCACTAAGTAAATGTGGAAGTTGCTTTCTGACTTTGTTTGAAAGTAGTGATGCCTAGAAGTTTAAAAATGGCAATTTTGTATGAAATAAATTAAATATGAAACTTTTGTTGATGGAACTTTAGTGTCTGTCTGCTTACTGCCTGAAGTCATCTTCAGTTTTAAAAGTGTTTGTTGTGCTGCCCTCCTTCAGCCTATTAAGAAAGAGGTGTGTTCCCAGGGGAGCTGGGGAGACTCTTAGCAGCCCTCTCTTTCACAACATCTGTTTTCTATATAATCAAATAGATGTTGCAAAAGGAACTCTAGAATCCTGTCTAACAAACTAAATTAGAATAGGCAGTAGACTTACACTGTGTCATGGAAATACAAGTATAGAACGTTCTCTGCAAGTAGAGAATGCTAAATGTAAAGATGCTTATTTCTGTGATTTGATGGAAGTACATAAAATAAGGCATTTGGGGGTTGCCACTGAAGCTAGATATATCTTGAAAGGAAATGATAAGCTTTGTTGTGCCTATCATACACTTAACACTGCAACTTTTTATCTTAAGTGACAAGCAAGGCTGTATTTATCCATGATAGATGCACTGAGCCCACTCTAAGCCTTGGAAGTGTATATTCTCTGTTTAAAGACCATAGAAGTTGATGCAGTTTCTGACCCCCCCACCAACTGTTGCAGTACAAACAGGCTCTACTTCCCATTAAGAAATCAGAGAACCAGTGGAGAGCATGGGGCAAAGGTCCAAGCTAGGATTTCTTAAATACATTCCAAGGGCTCCTTAGTAGCCACAGTTTTTCAGCAGTTGCTTCCTTACTTATATAAATTCAGTCCATCTGCTATCATGTTAGGAATGACATTGCTCAAGCTCAGAGATACAATGTGTCTCAGTATTACATATTAGTTTGTATCTTTCTTAGTGTTGTTGGTATTATGTTGATTAAATACAATTTTTAAAAATAAGAATAGAGCCTGCTGCTAAGCACAGCAAAGTGCAGCAAGGGTGGGAGCTGCCTCCTGGCAGTTGTGTTGAATGTATGCTAATTTGAAGTTAATTTTACCTATGACCAACATTAAAGTTCTCCCCCCATTACTACCTTAAAAAAAATCTAAAACATGCTGATAAAGGAATGTGCAGGAAGTGCTAACTAAGCAGCCTACAGACGAACAGCAGAGTTTAGAAGACTAAAATGGGATTGTTCAGGTTTTTTTCTTTTGAAAAATGCTGCTTTGAGCAAATACTTCTACCTAACTTTTAAGAGAATCAAGTAGTGCAAAAGATGCAAGAAGGTATTTCCAAACAAAACTAACACAACAGTTGTGCTCTTTGGGCATATTAGAGTTTTATCATGTTGGTTATTAATTCTGCTTCAGCAAGTGCTTTGAAAAGAATTCTCCAGCTCTGGTCGACAGGGCTTACAAAAGCACATTTTGTGCAAAAGAAAGTGCTGGGCAGGAATTAACAATCCCAATATAAAAAATAATAACTGGATAATGCCTAGTTGAGGGTTTAGCATTTAAGCTCTTTAAAATCAGTCTAAAGCTCAGGCATTGAAATGCACATCATTAAACCGCGGTCAAGACTAAATCATTAACTAATACCTGTTATTCTGTTTTTCTTTTTAGACCTCCAAAAGGAAGCGTGGCTACATTAAGAATAAACTAATTTTAAAGAAAGGCAAGAGACCCAACAGGAAGACAGTTTAAACACACTGTTCTGATTGCTAATACGAAGCAGTTGTCCTTGAGATAACCAGTCTTTGCCTTTAGCTCAAATCATGTTTCACAGCAACATGAGGGTACAGAACCATCATTGGTCCAGATTATTGTACAAAATTTTCAGGCAATGTCTGATTAAAAATATTGGCTTATTGAGAACAGCTGTTTTAGATTTGTAATGTGAAGCAAGACAGAGCTGCTATCCAAGTCTAGCAGCATTTTTTTTATTGGTACATATTATCCTTCAAATCTGTTGAGAATTTGGACTGACTTTACCAAAGAACCCTGTAATTTGGTCCTTGGCACATGCATACTTGTCAATCTGTTTTGGAGAACACTGTTCAGCTGAATAGCAGCAGTATGAAAACTGGAATGGTGACATCTGAAAATGACACTTTTTCAATGAGAAAGAGGTGGCAGAGCTCTCTTAAATTCAACTTTCAAAACAACTTACTCCCATGATTATTTTTCAATGGTTTCTTTCAATGTCCTTTTACTCCTGCTGCAGGCTGGTTTTGAGCTGGAGTGTAAGAAGCAAAGCTGCAGTTTTCACAAGAGGTGACAGGACAGATTAATTGGACAAGCTGCTTTTGTTCTACATGGGATTGCAGTATTGCTGCCTTACACTGTCATTTCACAAGGTAGACAAGGCAAATCTTGCACACCGTAGATACAAGGGCTAAATTTGTAACCTCCTGAAAGATCTGAAACGACAGTAATGAATGCTATAACATACAACTGAGCACCATGGTGCTTCAGAACGGAAATTAAAACTATTTTAGGTGAATGTTTACATTGGTAAAACAAGTATAGCCTGGTTATTGGGGAAAAGAAGGCTGACAGGTATACAAAACCCCTTTTCTGTGGCTATCAGAGGTAGAAGATTTGCAAACCTCTTCACCCCTCACTGCCTTTCTGGCAAGGGTGGAAGTTTTTGTGGAAATCTGTTTCTCTGCATTTTTATTTAGAGTGCTTAAATCAATTGAAGAAATTCCTGCTCTAGTGCTATTTGCTTTGTCTGTCTTTTATACTGGTTTTGGTTTGGTTTTTTTTAAGTGGTGAAAACTGTCAGATTAAATGCACTAAAATATAAATGGAGATTGAACGTGTTCACTTTCCAGCTATAAGGAAACTTTATACAAACTTGAAATTTTTCTTTAATTACAATGGAAGGGTTTTTTTGCAGTTTGTTTTCCTGCCACAGGTTGTAACTTTTTATAGAAACAAAACTTGCATCAATAACTTGATGTAAATGCAGAATAGTATGTACCTTTCATGAAGAAAATGTAAATTTACAGTGTTCTGTGAGAATGTTACTGCTGACTTCTTTCCCAAGGTGTAGAATATTTTTTTGATTTATGAACTCATTTTTGACTCCAGTGGTTTATACAGACCAATACTACAGCTGCAGCATTTTCACAAAGGTAATTAAATCTGGATTTCTGGCCCCTGTCGTTTGGAGATTTCATTTTATTTTGTTGCTTTAAAGCTCAATGCAGACCAGTTGTCAACTGTAGGGGAAAATAAAGTTAATTCAAGTTTTGTGTTAAGGCTGTTGTGTCAGTTTTCTTGTGATTAACTTGATCACTTCTTGCTTGTAACCCTAGTCATAAATTAAGACATAGAATTCTGTAATGCAAATCTCCTGACTTCACCAAGCTGCTCTAATGAAGCCACAGCATCTTCTTAACATCCCTCCAGCTTAAACTAAGCCAACTCTAGGGCCTCTGCTGTGATTAAATGAAGGTGGCTGTCATATTTGCAGGGAAGAGCAACCTTCCTTCCCAACCACACATGTTGCAGCAACTCCTTCCAGCATCTGGAGCTCCTCAAGCTGCTACAGCTGCTCACCCACCAGCAGAAGGGCTGATTGATTATGTGATGTATGATTTCTAGCGTCTTGCTGCTTCCAAGCCAATCTGCATCCTGACCACTGGTAGGAAACAAGGGCTCTAACGCTTGGAAGAACACCTGAAAGGCAGCAGGACAGATGCTGCCAGTCAGTCTGTGGCGTGGCAGTACCTCAGCCTTGTTTTCAAAAAGGAAATACAAGACTGCCTTCCCCTCTGTAGGTACCTTTGCAGTCAGACAGACTGTTTTCAGCCTTAGGTGACAGCGTTCTCTTTAACAGCAGAAATAACTGAATCTGAGGCATGTGAAATAAAAATAAGCCAACTGCAGGGATCCCAGCCACCCTGCACCTAAAGCTGCCTACTACTTACCCGAGCTTTATTTTTTTCTTAACTCTAACGTGACTTCAAGGATTCTGCCAGTTAAAATGTTCTCCAGTTAAAATGAAAAAATAGTTGGAGTCACTGAGGCATCTACTTAGAAAAAGCAACATTACAAAGAAGAACCAGCACTGTCTCACCTTCCTTGGTTCCTCAGAAACCTGCACACCTGGATCCCAAAATCACACAGCTAATCTAACTCCTACCTCTTCTTTGGAAGACCTGAACAGCGCTTCTACCAGCCTCTTCCATCTTCATCAAACACACCTCCCAGACTAGCTTCTTCCCTTCATTCCAGCCATCCTTTTGTTGTTCTGTTATGCCAAATTTTGAAGCATAATAGCCACAAGACAGAAAAAAAAAAAAAAAAAAACAACAAACCCCACCACCACCAATAAAACAAAAAGCAAAACCACAGCAAGCAAACAAAACAAAACAAACTCATGAGCCGGGCTTAGGTCAGCAGTTGCTAAGGAACTAAAGCTGCAAGTGTCTAGAAGTCAATACTGCATAGGTTCTGTATCTTAATCATTGCTGGTGGGAGCAGTGAGGCAGGCAGTGCTGTTGATAATCCCAGAAGAAATATTTTGACTTGCAGAAGTAATTTCATAACAGGGAGAAAAGTCATTAATTACATATCTTGATAGATTTACTCTTGAAAAAGCAGCTGAATGTTTTGACAAAGCCCTTGGTACATACCAGTCTCACCATGAGTAAAAACTGAAAATAAATCATACCTGGCTGTGACTAAAACTCCCTCAGATCTTTAACCCAAGTGTATAAACTGCTCCAAGATGTGGCCTTGAAGCAATGCCACGGAAGGCAAGGAACAGGACTGGGTCATGTTTCCTGCCCTATTTACAGGCAGTGTTGTTTTTCCGTTTTGCATAAAAACAAAGTGTTCCAGCAAGATCGTTTCCAACACTGTGGATGAATGTTTAAAGAAAACCAGAAGGGCATTATCTAACACTTGAAAAATGCTGACCACGATCTGTGTGATTCCTCTATGAACATTTTTCCTCCTCATGCAAGTGTCCAAATGCTGCAATAATGTAGAGTTGTGTTTTAAAAGGTATTGAATCAAGAATCTCTGTTAGTGATAAAGATTCAATGAAATAGGATTTTCAGAAGCAAAGGGGACACTCTACCTATTTCCTTTTTACTTGCCAAAATGAGGCAAATGTTCTCCAGCCTTTCCTAAAGTTGTGTTGCTGCCCAGCCCCATTTTCCCTGGGTAGAGCTGTCCAATTTAAACAAAAAACTTACCTCCAGAGTCTCTGGGAGAATAAGCAGGGCAGAAAAGCCCCACAACAAACCCGGCTTCAGCTGGCAAATCACTTCATGGGAACCATGCACGCAGCTCAGAGGTGCCCAGGTGTTGTACACAGCTCCTGGACAGTCAGGGACTGACACCACTGAACTAAAGGCTTCCATGGAAAGAGAAAGGGCATCCCACTACTAAATGAAACAAATCTTTTATTCATGAGCATTCTCATTTTAAATTCACAAATTATGAAAGGAAGGCAAATCAGAAGAGACTGCCAGAGCATCTTTTAAATGATAAAGGTATAAATTTTCTTTCTGAACATTTCTAATTTAAGAAAGAAAAAGGTTGCATAGGCTTTCTACAGGTGTGCACAAAAAAAAAAAAAAAAAAGTGAAGTACATGGAAGTTTTTACATTACAATTCAGTGTACATCGGCTACTTGAAAAGGAAAGTATTTACTTGCAATTCCAAGACAGCTACTGGAATGACCTACAGAATAAGGCTTATGAATATTTACTTTTCAGTCCTGTAAAATATACTGAACACATACTATCAGAAAAATAAAATGACACTTGTGAATCTTGCTCTGGAATCTCACTGATGGCATCTTTTCTGAAAGGACTTTTACGTTTGTGTCTCCAAAGTTACTTCGGGAAAGAAGCAGTGGTAATGGCATCAGGGGATTCTTCATAGCATCAGAACGGAACTAAACATTAATCAGAGCACAAGTGGAATGTCCTCGGCATGCAGAAACAACCAACCATGCAGACAGAGAAATCTTCAATAAATTACAAGCAGAAAATTATTCAAATTTCTCCTTAAAAGAACAGCTACAGCATCTCTGTAGCCTCGACAGTCACACCATCCCAGCTGAAAGAGATCTACTCCTTCAGGGGCCCAGGCCTGCATGCCTGACACACAGAGGTTTGCAATGGCTATTTAGTGAGTATGTGTCTTGTTCTTTGGTGTGTGAAAGAGTTCTGGGAGGACGTTCCATGTGTTTAAGCCAGCTTTTTCGATTGTTCTTTGTGATGATACTACAAACTGTAGGGAATACTTTTAGGTACTTATCAGACTAACCTCTAGAACAAGAGTGGGTCCGTTATAAAGTGAATTCTTGCAGATGATAAAGTACACGTGTTTCTGATGATACTTGGTAGCAGTTCAGTGATGCATTTTGGTTTTGTTACAGAAAACTATTACATCAACTATTCCTAAAAAATAAGATTTTTCTTTTCCTTTTAAAAAAAAAGTGTCAGTTACAAAACCAAGCTCATACAATCCACTTTTTTTAAAAAATAGGATTTAAATCATTTAGAACATGAATCTTTCTAATGTGCAAAAAAAAAAAAAAAAAAGACAAGAAGACTAATGATTAATTTAGGATGAAAAAGTAGCCACACCTTCATTAAATAGAGATCTGAAGTTCAAATCCAAACAAACAACTAATGGAATGCTTCCTTGTGCACACACCTCCTCTGCTCAGCCTTCCGAGCTGCTCAAGAGATTTTAGCATCTACCAAAAAACAAAATGCAGGACGCACGAGGACAGATGTGAGCAGTGCTTTGACCTAGATATCTTCATGTAGTATCTATAAAGCATAAGTCAGTGTATTAACAAAGCAGACAAAAGGCACAAAATTACTCAGCTCTACAGACAGGCATCCATGCTACTGTGTGTTAGAAATGCAGTGGTTTCTTTACGGGGCACTGTGGAAAGAAGCACTGAGCACATTTTACATGTGCCTTTTGCTGCCACCTCTCTCAAAAACATCTTCATTTTCAGCAAATATAAACTAAAAAGCAACAAAGCCTTAACACACTTCTAGAATCCACTTTGTCAGTATCACAATGGGTACCTTACAAAGCAAGATCAAGCTACAGGATTTTTTAATTTTTGTTTTTACTCTACAAAACAAATTGTATCCCATTTAATTTGTTTCATTCAAAAAGTTATTGTTTTAGTGGAATAATTTACTAAATCGTTACTTTTACATCAGAAAATCATACATCTGGGAAGGCTAGTTACATCATCTCTGCTCATCCAAAAGTTTTATCGGAAGCAATCCCATTTAGTGGAACATGTAAGCCAGAAGTGTTGGCATGACAGCAGCCAGAGAACATTACGCAGCAAGATCAAAGTTACCAGAGCAGCTGGCTCAGGGGTGGTGACCAGAGACCGACTGAACAGCTGGAGCATGAACAGACAAAGCAGCAAGGACACAACGGGTTAGTGTGAAGAACAATGTTCTGGAGAAGGTATTGCTACTTCTTACAGGGTGGCAGGAAATTCACACTCATCAGTGACAGGAAACATGCCCTGAACTCAGCAACCCAGAGCGAGCACAGCTAGTGGATCATTCTTATGTCAAAGTGAGTTACTCGGTGACTGTTCAGACAGAACAACTGCCATTAAGAGACGCGTCACGTTTTAAGTGCAAAACATTTTTGGCAAAATTGAAAAATAGAAAAACCTTAACCAGTACTAATAAAAAAGTATTTTCTTAAATACTAGCACAGGGCCTGATCCTGCAAGCACACAACTCAGGGAACCCCAGCCGAGTCCAGCTGGAGCTCTGTGCCCTAACACTTTAAGGAAAAGGTCTTTGAGTTGCTATTGGTGTTGGTGCTGTTTACATGGAGTGTAAATAACACACAGAACACATGCACACCGTGTGTACTTAGGGACTTGTGCCTGTGTCTGTGGATCTGCACACACAAAATGGCTCCTGAATAAACTCGAGCTCGTGGTTGTTTTGAGATGCATCATTCACAGTACATAGCTTCACATGGGGATCTTCTGGGATCAGGACCTATCCAAGGACATCCTGAAGTTACGTACTGTTATCATTTTAATGCCTTTCAGGTAAAGTTATGAGGCAACTGCTCTCTCCTGTCAATGGGTCTTCCAGAGAGGATTCACATACAGCCAACCATCGCCCTGCAAGAAAATTAAGCAGAGGTTACAAACAAGATTTATAAATATCGGATCTGTGTATGTCCACACAAAAGCTAAAATAAGACCAAGCAAGAAGGCATCCCTGTCACCTGAAAATTCTGTGTTTAATGAATTGACAAGTGATGTGAGTGGGAGGGGAAAAATTACAAGGGGGAAGAGAAGCAGTGGGAAGATGCAAGAGATCCTGGTTTAAATAGCTGCACATACTGGCTAACATAACAATAACCTCAGTCAGTCTCATTTCCCCTCCACCTTTCCTCCAAGAAAGGGCAAAGATGAACTTGGTAAAATCTGTTTCCTTTCACACAGATGAAACTCAAGACTGTGTTTAGGATGACAATGCTTACTTACATTGGACAAATCTCCCTAGACTGTGCTCATTTTAGTATGCTAAGATTAACAGGGGATGTGAGAACGCAGCATTTGAAAAGGGCTGGATTTTACAGAAAAACACATCGCTTTATGTGCCTAACATTAGATACCAAAAATCCAGATCAAAATCAATCTAACTGAAGGAAAGTGAACAACACAGACATGGAAAAATCCACTGCTCTCATTCGAGAGCCAGACTCTGTCAAAAAGAATTTAAGCAATCAGTGGTACATAACAACACTGGCCCACGACAAAATCCACAGACATTCACTCATCCCTGTGCAGGAACTTGCTAAAAGGGTCTCTAAACCAAGAGACTCCGAGTACCTCTTTGGCAAAGTATTTGGGTTTCCAGGGAGTTGTGAGTGCCGTGCGCTGCCTCTCCTCTGCTCGCTGTCTCTCTTCCAGGCGGTGCTTGTGCTCCGTGGCAGCATCGATGTTCCCCTCCTTCAGAGAGTTGGTGACATGCTGCCACAGGTGCCTGGCCAGGGAGAAGCACAACGGAGAGTGAGAACAGCTCTGCCACAGCCCAGTGCTGCTGGACACCACTCTGGTGAGCAGCAGGCTGAGGCCATGCCATCCATGCCGGTTTTCCAAGTCCCACAGCTTGGGAATTATCACTCTCCTAGGATATTCATCAAGTTTGTGGACCAAATTTTCAGATTCACTCAGCTCCCAGTGTTTTGCCATGCAATCTGACTCTTTACCACCTGAGTTTTCTTCTCAAAGCAGGTGGATTTATTTTTACCATTTCCAGTTCACATTCCTTACTGATGTTCCCCCACCCCCCAAATGACAGGCATTTAATTCTGCATTTTTTTGCAGTTAAATTTTTGAATTAAAGGAAGTGTCAGCCAAAACCCAAGAGTGCATTGAATTGGGACTCTGACTGGTCCAATGAGGTCACTAACAGAAGAACTGATTCTTGGGAGCCCCTCTAGGTCTGTGCTCTGTATTCCCAGTTACAATTATTACCAGTACAGAGCTAAACATGTTTCTCACACAGCTGACCACACTCAGATGCAATGCCTCATATCAGCCTGGCAGAAACTTTGCCCAGAACAGCACTGAGAAAAATCCTCATAGAATGGTTTGGGTTGGAAGAGACCTTAAAAGATCCTCCCTGCCATGGGTAGGAACACCTCCCACTAACCCAGGTTGCTCAGAGCCCCATCCAACCCGGCCTTGAACACTGCCAGGGATGAGGCATCCACAGCTTCTGGGCACCCTGTTCCAGTGCCTCCCCACCCTCACAGTAAAGAATTTCTTCCTAATATCTAATCCAAAGTGCTCTCTGTCTGAAATCAACCACAGCTTTCACATATGTCCAGGGGTGTTTAAATGACTTTGTGTTTACAATCTGATAAACTGCAGATCCTGCAGAGGCACTGGATGGATGCAATTTGCTTACTAGTATCTAAAAAATACAATAAATACACTGAAGAGCTACTAGTTTCCTTATTTACTACAATCTTTATGTTCCACAGTACACAAGAAAAATGAGTTTGTGGATAAGCAAGCAGTCTAGAAAGCAGACAAATTGTATCTGACCCTGCACAATGACTCAAGACACCCTTGTAAAATAAAAAGACATTTACAGATAATAAAATGTAGTTTAACTCATATTTTTAAGTCCTCCAATAAAATGTTCCTAAATTCAATTAAAGTATTGATTTTTCTGAAGATAAGCATCAACAGTTATTGACAGTGAATACAGAACATGTTTTTTTCTAATGTACATAGTCAGAGTTAGGCACATGATGTAGGTGCTGAGAGCCTCAAAACTACCTGTATGTGTGTCTTTGTATCTCCCACTGCCTCACATTTTACATACTTTTACACAAATATATATTCTAAAATATATAAACCACGAAATACCTGTTTAAATTATAGGCATTATATATATATATATATGTATATGTGTATATATATATATATATATATATGCCAGTTTGAATTACTTGCAACAAATTGACTCATTTGCCTACTACCATGTTGCAATCACTCCAAAAAGCAGGTGAAAACACTACATTACCATTTTCCAGATGCTCATTAGAACACATACAGGCATTTTCCCTATCTACAAAATTTATGTACTCGTCACTACAGTGTAATTTATACTCCAAGGAACCAATACACAGCTCTATGTGCCCAGATTTCTGTGCTGTAGGAAGTGAGGCATTTTTGAACCACAGCACTGAGAACTGCAGTTGGCTTCCATGCTCTGTTACCACCCAAGGTTCAGAAGGAGAGTACTGCAAGGCCTGTGCCCTTACCTCGATTCCAGCGGCCCTTGGTTTGCTATGGGCCTGATCTTTTTCCTGATAACAGGCAGTTTGGTGGTGTCAATCACTTTGGTGTCTCCGTTGCTGTAAGTGAATTCCAGGGTCCCATTCCATTCTCCCTGTGCCTTGCACACAATGGTGTTCGTTGGATTGTGCTTCACTTCGGCTGTAACCCTGATTCAAGGGGCAAGGAAAAAAAGACCACAGAAATAACTGGTACCATTTATTATCAGTACATGAAAGCACTACCTTGCTAAGGGTACAAGCAGCTTTCTACCTCTACAAATCAATTATTCAAGCAAAGTAGTGATGCTGTCTCCAAAAAAGACAGACTCATCCCAGGAAAGCTCTTCTAACACAGCAATAGCTTTGGGATGACATTCTAGTGAAATACAGCAGTAAGCCAACTTAAAACTCTGATACTCCAACCCAGAGCCAAATGGTGACCTCAGCAGCCTGAAAAACAATCCCTGACATTCATGTGACATTTTCAATACATGACACTTTCACACCTGAACATAGTGCTGTCAGAGACCCATGTCAAAGACTCGGGCTATCTTTGTTTTCTTCTTTAGCTCCGCAAGTTCACTTCTCAGCTGCTGAGAGGCAATGACTAAAGCCACCTCAGCAGTCAAAGAACTGAGTGAGCAAAACAGGCAGGTAGGACTAGAAAACCAAAATGCAGAGAGAAGTTTTGTGTGTATCTATGAGCATGCACAAGTGTGCTTTAGAAAGTAATCTGTAAACTCAATTAAGTTTTTTAATTACTAAAGTAATGCAGCACAATTTCACCAAATTTCCACTCACCCTGATGACACCAATTTTTAATCTACAACTTTTAGAGAAAAACCCTGTCAAAACAGCCCCATGTGGACATGTGCCTGAACACAACATTGAAATGGGAAGAATAGTTACACCATCTGAAAACAGAGGTAACCATGCAAAAACACAGTCTCCTCTGAACAAGAAAGGGGTCTGATGTTAATGACTGGGACATCAACTTGATCACGGAAGCAAGACAGGAGGCTGTCTTGCACAGGACCTCTTTGCGCCCTTAGTGAAGGGGAACCAAAGAAGGTAAATAACATTTCCACCATCTGGAATTTCAGTGCAGAGTTGGGAGTTCCCAGTAGGGAGCTACTGCTATGGGCAGTGGAACTTTTGCTTCTCTCCTCTTTTCGGGAGCTCCACCTGGAACACCAGTTCATCTACAAGACTCACACAGAAGCAGCAGCTGGTATAGCAGAAATATTGCCTTTCCCACATGCATTTTTCTGATCCTGCACTTAACAGCAACTTCTACAAGCAACAAAGGCTGGAGAGATACACTCACTTTATTTTAATGAGAAAAATACATCCAATTCAGTTAAACAACATAATATGTATTGCTACAATAAACTGCCCTAAAGCTTTAAGTCATCTCCAGCACTAATTGGAAAAGAACTTCAGCTATCTGTCTATAAAATACTGCAACAGAAGAACTGAACAGATGCCCAAGAGTCTTTCCCCTGAAATCCAGCAGCAGGCAAACAAGATTAAGACAGTAATTCCCATACCTGTGGACCTTCCCTCCATAGAAGGGCTTGGTGTGGAACGTGACTGTGGCAGAATAGCCTGTTCTGGCACAATTGATGTTGACTTTCCCTCCAAGCTCCACCCACGGGATGGTAAGGATTGAGCGAGCGTAGGCACTGGGCAGGGTGAAGACATACTCTTCCTCGTGTTCCAGCAAGTGAAGAACACCTACACAGGAAGAGGTGAAAGTGAGGTAATAAAAGGTTCACTGATAAGACCTGATGGTCACTGACCAATTACCACCATCAAAATGCACATCCACAGAGAGCACAACGTGCAGCTCTCCTTGAAGGAGGGCACTGTCTGCTAAGCAAGAAACTCTGCTCTCTGGAACAAGTTTCTTCCAACAAGCATTTTCAAAAGCACCCAATTTGACTGTATATCCTGGGCTCCTGCATGGTACCAAACAACTTTTCAGAAAATCTGACTGGATTCCTTACTTTGTATTACTGTTAAAAGCTGGAAAATCATAAAATGTCCCTGCAAAAACCCATACTGAAAATTCAGATGCTCCCTCAGTGTCATATCATAATCTCCCTCCAGAAAAAATATGGGCATGGCCAAAGGACTCTTCACTTCTCCACTCAGTTAGAAACAGCCACATCCTCCACTAATTTCCTCTTGATGCCTTAGTTGGTTAGGAGTGAAAAGCTCTGAGTCTCCATGGGTACAACTAGGAAACACGGCATCTAGAAATCTCCCATTAAATTTGCTCCTTAATTTCCAAATACCTCGTTTCTCACACAGGCTTTGAAAAAATCTTGCATCATCGAAGAGGGGCCAGCAGGGCCACTGCTCTACTACCACCGAGTCCAATGTCTCTACCAGGCAGAAAAAACTACTGGTAATTCCATCTCATTCTGTAAAGGTTTCTCCACCCTCAGCAGTATGAGGCTGTAACTAAAAACAACACACAACAGCAGCAGTTTTTCAACATTACTTGGAAGTTGCACAAAGAAAGTAGCTTTCCTGATCAAACCTTTGCAGCTTCCCCTGGGGCTACAGATACAACTCTATCCCCATAAAAACTGTAGTTTGGTCTTCAGGATAACAGGACATAAGACCAGGAAAAGAGCACCATAAACCTTGCACGCAGAATTAGATCATGCCAAATGTCTGCAGTGTATTTTTTATCAGAGTTTTACAGTCTTTTGTGTCCCATTTACTAACTGCCTAAAGGCAAAAATGACAGCTTTGAAAATATTTTTTCACAACAGGGACTGAAAATAACCCATCACAGGAAGCACTCAGAACCCAGAAATATTTGAAAAAAAAAAAAAAAGCAGGAAAGTTATTTTGACATAGTAATAGTATCTGTTTAGAAACAAGATGAGCTTGAGCCCATTTGCCGTCACCCTGGGGCAGGCAGGGGAAGAACACACTGTTAGTGGTATTGATTAATCTATCTGTTTAAGGGAATAATAACACTACTTTTTCAAAGTGATCTCAGATTTAATGATGAAAAAGCATTAAATAGGAACACAACACTACTGCTGCCAATATGAAAATATGCCTTTAATGCTGCATGAAAACACAAAAACACACTCAAAATTTAAAAGCACAGAGCTATAACAGAACCATGATCTTGAATACTGGCTCAAGCTAAGAAAACTAAATGCAGGCACAGGAAGCGCTGCAATTTGACATGTCTGTCTTCTGAAACTATTTCACAGGAAAACATTTGCAAACCAAAACAGCTTCATGCAGTTGCTCTCAGAACTTCTGCAACCTCAGCCTGCCAGCAGTGACACAGCCAGCATCTCCACTCCAGCAAGTCTGACACAAGGAGCTGGGAGTGCAAAAGCACACAGAAAAGTCATGTCTTTAAAAGGACCTTTAACTATTTCATCTTGGCAAGTTACAAGTTCCCCGTGTCATGTGCTGAACCCTCACCAGCAGGGAAAGGCCAGGAGGACACAACTGGAACACACACACACACACGTTTTGCCTCAAGCTTCCTCAGCTCCACACCTGCCGAGAAGTCCAAGCTGAACACACTGCAGGATTGCTGAACTACCCAACTCATCCCAGACATGCAGCCAGGAAGAACTTTTACTCAAAAAACGACTCTGGTTATCAAACTCATTAAATGGATGCTATAATAGCATTAAGTTAATAAAGAACAATTGTAGAATCATAGAACGACCTATGTTGGAAGGGACCTTAAAGATCAGCAAGCTCCAACCCCTCTGCCATGGGCAGGGACACCTTCCACTAGACCAGGCTGCTCAGAGCTCTATCCAGCCTGGCCTTGAACATTGCCGGGGATGGGGCATCCACAATTTCTGTGGGCAACCCGTTCCAGTGCCACACCACCCCCACAGTAAAGATTTTTTTACTAATACCTAACCTAAACCTACTCTCTTTCATTTTAAAGCCATTTCCCCTTTTTCTGTCACTACATGCCCTTGTAAAAAGTCTCTCTCCATCTGCCATCCTCCTCTGACCATCCCTGTATGTGCACCCTTTTCCTGTTGGGTGAGTATAGGTTTGCTTTTGTCCCCCGGTGGGATCAATAGCTTTTTTCTCTCTACTTGAGTGGGAGGGACTTGGAGCTGCAATGCTGCCAAGCACATTTAAAATGGAGAGCAAACAGCAGCAGTGACCTTCAATGTAAATATTTAACCACCACAGCAGGTTAGATATTAAAAACTGAACCTGGCTCTCTTGGCAGTATTTTTAGCACTTGGTAGAATATTTTCTGAATTCCTTAAACACCTGAATAAATACATTTTTTAATGAAATGCTATCTCACTCGAAGCATGACTCCAGCTCCACAATTATAGTCTAAAAGAGATTAAAGGGCAGATCTGAAATACCCACAACTTGGTAATACTTTTAGTATTAACCTGTTCTGCATTCCATCGTTTGCAGAGCCCACATACAAAACCTCATTTAAGTGAAGCACCACAAACACCGTGGCTGCACCACCACATCTCAACAGAGACCTGTGCTTCTTTAGGGGAGAGGAAGTCAAAAATTACACTGAGATTCAACATTTGTAACAGGTACCCCAATTTGAACTAACACCCTACCCTGCCAAGTGTCAATCTTGAGAAATTAAAAACCAATTAACTGAAAGCTAACAGTTACTTTACAATGTGTAATTTTAACATCTGCTTGAAAGTATCATTACATTGCAACTGATCTTTAAAAACAACTGCTGGAAAACACGCAGGCCATTTTTCTTCCCTTGCTTCCCTACTGTAAGGGATGATCCACATTTAGTTTGAAAATGGCTGTAAGTAAATACCCATGAAAAGTTGTAGAATATTTTCCCATTTTAGTTTTTTCCTCTCACATCAAAGCATTCTTTCAAAAACTCCCAATTCCTTAAAAAAAAAAAATCTAAAGTATTTACAGGCAACAATTACATATGGAAGAATGCACCAGACCAGTACTCTGGGAGGAACAGTGGATTTAGTAATCTAGTTTATTAGAAAAAAAGCTACACAGAAGGGTGAATTTTTTATAAACAAGTTCAAAATATTGAAATTCCTCCTTGAAATGTCCTCAACACCATTTACTCCTCCTTTTTACTACAGCAATGTATTCAGAGTCACACCCCATCCATGACTCCTCAGCCTGCATTAAAGGAAGCGACGGTCCTGGCATATCATTTTCCCAGTTTGACTCTTACGTGTCCCTCACTGATGCTGCAGCTTTGTGAATTGATTTCCCAGTAATACATATTGACAAAAAACCCCAGAGGAGGCTCTGGATCAATAAGCTGCAGGAGAGACATGTGGGATTTAATGCTTCCCACTGCCTGCACGGAGATCAATCTGAACAGCAAATGGCACATGGGACACACGGGGCCTAGGGCAGTTTCCTTGTTTAAGAAGCTCTTCACCCTGTCTGTGTTACTCCTAACACAGACAGAGGAGTAAGTTATGTGTGGGATGAGCCCCACACAGGTGTTGTGCATCACCAACTGCCCAGATCCCCACAGGAAAACAGGAGATGCCAGAACTGGGCTCTTAATATCTCAAACCTTCCAGCCAGCTGTGTTGCACTGCTCATTTTTCAAAGATTGGAGCCATTTGCTAAATTAAGTAATGAGTGCCATGCTACAGGAAAACTGTTCTAAAAACACTGGGCTAAAAAATATTAACACAAAAATGAGTACTTAGGGAAATATTTAGGTAGCTCTAATTGCATGGAGCAATCAAGCTTTGGGACTGGTAAATTGAAAGTCACTAATTTCTCAGTACTAGAAATTATAGACCTGTTAACCTGTACATCTGTTAATACCTACACGTACATGTATTCTAACAGAAGGAAAAAAAAAGAGAGGACAAAAACATTCATTGCTTTCTTTTAAACTTACCCTAGAAAGAGCACTGAACCTTTTACCCACCTATCAAATCCCTTCAAGTTGATTTTCAATTTAGAAAAATAATTTTTGGAAGCCTACACCTCACTACTTTTTAAAACATTTAAAATAGCAGAAGTGAAAACACCAGACATAACTAGCCACTTGACAATACAGAGCAATCCATTTAAATGTACTTTATGCTCTCTACAAAATTAACCCATAAATCAAAGATGACACTTTCTGTTAGATTTTGCTGCTCTGGACCAAAATCCAAGAGCAGAAAAGGAACAGGCACAGCTGACACTGAGGTGTCCTCACCACAGCATCCTTACCCTATAACCAGTATCCATTTGAAGATTCTATGGACCACATAAAAAAACATTAAATATTTACACTGGCTTTCCCATCCTTTGCAAATTTAAATCTTAATGTGATCCTGTTCATTACATCCTCATTTCCCCCCTCACTCTTTCATTAGTACATAATTAACATTTACCAGAATTAGGGGCTGCATATGAAACATAAGTTCTTTTATGCAAAATACTCTTTTCTGTTCAGGGCGGCTTTCTCAAGAGGAAACTCAGTGCTGACTATTCTGAAGAATGGGGGTTTCGTTATACAGCAAAGAAAAAGTTGCAGCATTTCATCAGCAAGCCAGATTTAGACCCCTCATAACCAGAGATAAAGAAAGGCTAGCACATAAAACAGCTCCTCACATGGATTCCCAGCAGTGCTCTCCCATTTGTTCTGCATCTCTGCAACTGATTCTTACTTGGAATCAACAAACAAAAACCACCAACAGAAAAAAAAAAATCTTAGTCACTTTGAGGTGCAACATACACAAAAAGTTACACCACTGAGATACTGAGCTGTACCCTTTGTGTGCCAAGACCATACCATCCTTAAATCCCCTAATTCTTTAAATTCCTTTATAAGCCTTTGTACTTCCACGACATTCTACGTCAGCTTCTAATAAAAAGCAACATGCTCTATATATCTAAGGACTTTCTATAAAAATATGATTCAAAGCCCCCACAGACACATTACCATTACCATATTCCTTACACACCATAGCTCCAAAAATTCAGTACTACTTTGTTTCTGCAAATAGCCAACTGCAGTAGAAAAAGCTTCACTGAACTGTTGGAAGGACACACACAGAATTGCGTAGAGAGCCATGTTTCAAAATGCACCACAGCTGCTTGTATTCAACATTTGGCCACAATGAAGTTTCTGGTCATCATCACAGAATCATCACAGAATGGCCTGTGTTGGAAGGGACCTTAAAAATCATCTTGTTCCAAACCCTCTGCTGTGGGCAGGGACACTTTTCACTACACCAGGTTGCTCAGAGCCCCATCCGACCTGGCCTTGAAAACTTCCAGGGATGGGGCATCGGCAGCTTCTCTGGGCAACCAGGTCAAACAGAGCTGTTCTGATGTATCTGACTAGAACAAGATGGTCACTCACTACCACTAAATTATCAAAATCATTAATTACAGTTCTCTGATGCTCTGTTTGGAAGGATTCTTCTTCCCTCTTGTATATTGATTAGTACTGATTTAATCTGTAGTATAATGAAACTAATATTGAACCAACACCACGATTATTTAACACAAGTCTCCAAATGGACATATGTATATCAGAGGTATCAAGGAAACTGTCTTTCAAGTAACATGATGCCACACTTAAACTCCTTACTGATGTTACAAAAAGTCAAAGGCCTCCACATGTATGTAATTTAACTCCAGCAACAGGCAAGAAAGGACTGAATGCTCATAATAAGGGGAAATTTAGAAAAAAAAAAACGAGAAAGGGACAAGACAAAATCCCAACAACAGCACTTGATTACTCTGGTCATGCAATGCACAGTAGCAAAAAAACCCCACAACAATCAAAACCCAGAGATTTTGATGATCTATGAGATGTTACTTTGTCCCTCATCAAAAGCAGGATCAGTGATACTTCATTCCCAAGAAACTCACTTTTAACAGTTTAAAATAAGATTATACAACCTTACTAGCCAACCTTGGTGTGTGAAAGTTTCTCCAAGGAGCTAACTTTAGTTTCTACCTACCTAAAGTAGCTTCAAATGCCTTCTGACTAACAGCTCCTTTCCACAGCCTAACTCACTAACTTTGCCAGACTAACTCACCCCCTATGAAATGTTGCAACTCCAAAATGTCCCTAAACACAAGGAAAAAAACTCCAAATTGTATTTCACACTAAAAAATTATTAGGCCCTGCATTACTAGGCATGTAAATACAGACTTAGGTTTCCCACACTTAGTCCATCCGCTCCTTTTTTTCAGTTCAGCAATCAATTCCCTGGTACTCACGCTCATCTCAATCTACTACAGAATTTATACTTCTGCAGCACGTAAGAAAGAAGCATCTGCAGTAGATTCTAATTTTTCCACAGTTTGACAAATCCACACACCATCTTAATCAGGAAGACTTCCCTGGACCTAAAATAAATAAACAAAGAAATTAAAGAAAGTGCAGTTTCAAGCGGAAGAACTGCACTGCAAAGCCAGCATTTTAAACTGAGGCTGTCAGGCTTAGGCTGGCTGTTTTCAGATGATGGAAAAGCCTCAGTGGTACAACTTCTTGCTGCCATTGCCAGTCCTCAACATGCAACAGAAATGCTTGGGCTGCACTGGAATGTCTCCATCACTTCCCAGAAATGCTGTCACCATGAAGGTACCTGCTTTTGCTCTGCTTACATGAACAAAAAGATGAATGGTAACTATGAATTGGTGAACCCAGACCTCCTCCCAGGACGCGCATCATAAGGACAGCAGCAAACCTTGGAATAAAAGAGTTTGCGACTACAGATGTTCCCCAAAGCCTGCCTCCCCTCCTGGGGTATCTCCAGGAGCATGAAAAAAAGAAAGAGTATAGGGAAGAACTTATTCTCACAAGCACACATTAAACAATCCTTGGGGTGAGTAAGCAGTTAATTCTTAGACCCTTTCTCTCTCAAAACCAGGATGCACCAGGACTTTGAAGTCTTAAATAATCCCCACAGTAGACACCCCCAATCCCAGGGAAGTGTGTGCGCTAGCAGCAAAAGAAAGAAATTTCCCTACTCCTACATAATCATAAGTGACTTTGTGTTTCATTTTATTTCCATTAAATACTTCCCTTCACTGAGCAAGAGAGTACTAGAAATTAACATGTACCAGAAAAATGCAGAATGTTAAGCCAATGACTCAGGCTGGCAGTAGTACAGGCAGGAGACAGACAGAAAGACCAATTTCCCTTCGGACACTCCCTTCCCAACTTCCTCAACTCTGTATTCAAAGCAAAACACCTAAGTCATAGGAAGAAGGAAACAGACGTGCTAAGATAGACTTTATCACAAAGACATCAAAACCAGCAGTAAGGAGGTTTCATATCTCTTCTTCTAGAAAGGGAGTATGTTGCCATCAGAGAAGGAGCTACTGTAGTCCTTTATGCTGGTCTTTAGTTTTAGATAGTGGAAATAGCAGAAGACACCTGTATTTTTTCACCATAATTATTCTGTTGCTATTAATAAGCAAAACCAAATCACTGCATTTCCCACTCCACTTTTTCACTACCTTAAATATCATAGTATTTAACATAATGGTGACAAAAAGAAGCAAGTTGTCCTCATACTTCTGAGACTACAGTCTAAAAACTAGTTAAGGCAAAACACTAAAATCCATACATGGGATGTTACCCTCAAATGGCCACAGGGAGTTAAACTGCTTTTTCTCACTGCATTAAGTGTCAGTGACAACACTGGTACAGGTGTGTTTATTAGTTCAGATAACCCATTAAGGATTTGTTATGATTCCCCATATTTCTGAACTCAAGTTGAGCCAATGACTTATCACAATGCAGATTGCATATATATGATACATAAAACCAGGATTTATACCTCTATATGTGACTTTATAGAAAGCTTGTGAAAATACACTAAGTTTGCAAACACTATAGAAATCATATTTCTCTGCAGAAACTATGAAAAACAAATGTCAGGCTTATGTAAAAACGCAGTTTTCCTCATTGCTTTGTTCCAGTTGTGAACACCAAATCCCGTATTACTTTAAAAGTGAACAACACAAACAAAAATATTCTCACAGAATATACTATCATTTGTCATTTGTTATTGTAATTTAATTATATCTGAGGTCTGGCCATATATATATTAACAGACTCTCATCAATATAAGCACACATTTATACATGTAATGTGCATTTCACATTCTGTCTGCACAGCAAAAGGTTATGCGAACCCTACAGTTTTAATTCCAAACTTCACAAAAGCAAACAGTCATAAGGTTCAAATGAAAGGTCAGAGGGAGAGCAAGCAGAGAAACATTTGGATTTCCACTGACACCCAGAAATATTAGCTCAAAAAAAGCAGAATAAAAGCACATTTCTTACCTTCACCTACCATAGAAACACCTATTGACATGCCCATGAACTTGCTTTTGGTCCATACGTGAGCGTTCACACACATTTTCTTCTCTTTGCACTCACAGTAAAAGCAAGATACTGGTGGGTGATGAGACACTTGTTCAGCTACAAACCTCAGCTTGTAGCACGTGGACTGGTCCTGGCCAAGCTCCTTGGCTGAGTCCTTAGAAACCGTGGAGGCACCGTTAGTTCTGAATGCTTTCACTTTATCTTTAGGCACATCCCACGAGCAATGAAACGTTTCACCAATTATAGGGTTATAGGGCTTCTTGGCAACTGCTCCCTTTCGGCCTTCGTGAAAAGCTGTTAGATAATACTCCACAAAGCAGATAATTCTTTCCTCGGGAGTGGCTCCAGCTGCAATTGACAAAAACAGGTCTGGATGGGCCATGAAATTTGCATACATCTCCAGCAGGGATCTTTTCTCCAAAATAAATGTTGGAAGCACTACCTGTATGCAAAGCAGACAAAGGCAGATATGATTTCCCTGTGATCACACTACGGGGGGGGGGGGGGGGGGGGGGGGAGGGGGGGAGAGAACAGTTAGGACAGCTGTAATTCTGACCCTGCCAAATTTCCAGATAGCATATTTTTCTCCCATGCCACAACAATTTAATTTTCTTTGCAGTGTAAATAATGAGTGAAGGAAAAAGCAGTGGCCTTGATACCCATGCACGCTACTTCCTATGTCATTATGACTTTCAAGAGCAGCTCACAAAAGGATGGGCTGTTCCACTCACATGGAAATCCACCTTTTCCTCTCCTCTCAGTTAACAAACCAGCCATTGTTTTCCTTGTTTACAGGACACAAAAACATACTTTGATATAAACCAATCTACATCAAACATCAACAAACCAAACTAATCATAACCCTCCAAAATGGAGTGGCACGCCCTCCCAAACCACTAGAAGATGAGTATTTTATATGAACATACATATCACCAACCTCTAAGTGGTGGAGAATGGAAGCGGGACATCTATCCCTTCTGTCAAACATCTGTGTTCCATATTTCACTCCTGGGCCCCTGACTACCCCTGTATGGTATACACGGATTAAATTCCTTCCAGCCTCTAACAAACCAACCCAAGGAGATCCAACCATAATCAAATCATAACCAAATCTCAGGTCTATTTCCAAGTATAAAACCATTCCAATGACCCTTCCCAAGAGGCTATAGGCAAGAAAACACTCCCCATTTGCCCTAGAGTGTCATCCCTTGTCACGTCCCGCCCAACTCCCAAGTCAAATCCCATGCCATCCCTAAGATCTCCTGTCTCCCCCAAGCCCACGGCACATCCCCTCAGCTTTAGATGGTACCATGTTACTGTGGTGGGCCTCTGCATGGCTTTGCTTTATTTCACACAAGTTGAAATAAAAACTGCACAAACCATTACTTTCATATCCTGGGACTAGAGAGGCTCCCGTGGGCCCAGAATAAACCTGGGGCTGAGCACGAGGCAGTCTGCCCTGGAGGGAGCCAGCCCCAAGTGATTTGGATAGAGTCTCAAGCGCCTTCTCTAGCAGATGCTGCCAAAGTCACTCACTTCACAGTAACACTTTGTTAGAAGCTTCCAGTGAAACATCCCGAAGGGCACTGCAAGACAAACAAGGGCTACAGACCATAATTTCTCTCCCTTCTTTCTCCCTCATGCTCCTCTTTTGTACAGGACTGTCCCAGGGGAGCTCAAAGGTTGCTCTCGCATGACCAAAAGCAACTTCTGGCACACACAAATCTATCTTATGTGAATCCAAGTGGTTCAATGATGCCAGATGCAAACCAACAGCTGTCCTCTATTACAGCCATTCTTCTGCTTTCCTCTTTAATTCTTCATTGCATTTATTTTTTCCCTTTCCCAAAATCAAGGGTTATTTACAGCAGGCAGGGAGCCACTATGTCACAAACACATTTGCTTTCGCCCTGCTGCCCCAGCTTGCTATTCTAACTGGGACCAAAGCACAGATCAGCCCTTTCGGATCCTAGGGATAATGAAAAAGAAGCTGTCAAACTTTTATTAATCATTCAACCCTTCTCAAAGAGAACTTGTAAACATGAACAAGAATTCCAGTCACAGCAGCTCAAACAGAGCCTTTCCACAGCAAGTCATGGAACCTCCCTGCAAAAAGAGAGAACTGCTCTGTTTGGTAACTTACCTGCTTGTTTGCTCTCTCCTTCTGTATTTTATATTTACACACACATGGTCCTTTATAGGCTAATCATTTTTACAAGTTTAGATATAAATCAAGCAAAGCTCCATCTGTAATACTCCTCTGACTCTCCTCTCTAAGCCTTGAGGACTCCACATGGTTTCTGCTACCAACCTATTGAGGCCCTGAATGATGGAGGACCTTAATTTTACACAGTGTGTCAGATTATTGAGTGCTAAAGGCAGCCTACAGTCCTTATGGAGGTGTAACAGTGATGGGCTGAGAAGACTGGTTTTCAAAAGTGAAATCAAAAATTTTGGAAGGCAAAGTGGAAAGCCAGTAAATTTTCTTATTGTTAGCTCTTTAAATAATTCCATCTTACTTGCAGCATTCTCATTGTGACCAAATATTCATTATCCAATACAATCTTTAAAAAAATGCAATTCAGCAGTTGAGATCCTCAATTCAGAATCTCATTTTCATATAAATTGTACACTAAAAGATCAGGTTATCAGAGGGGAAAGTGACAGCAAAACATATTCAAAAATCTCTCATAACTTGTCTAGAAATACCAGCAGTGCCTATCGTGAGTTCACTGCAGAGACTTGAAAGGGCAAACTCATTTGAATAAACAGCACTCTGCATCTCGTTATGTCCAAGTGCCTGCCTCTAAAGACAGTGACTTTTATTAGCACAAATAGAGGAGAAGAAAACTGCAGACCATACTTCAGATGATGCAGATTTTATGGTACAACACTGAGACTGCCGTGGTTTCATCCCACTGATGTGGTCATAGAGCCTTGGTATCTCCTCCTAGATGTGTGCTTTGCTTACAGCTTCACCAACACTGCCACTAAAGGAGATGTGATGAGTCACTGGACTCTTATTATTGAGTTTCAAGAATCAATTTAAATTCTGAATAAGGCCTGAACTCCAGCTCAAATGATCTTGATTTAAAAGCCCAACTAAGCTGGAAACTACACCCTTAATTGTGGCAGGAAAGGATCCATTCAGCAACTGAATTGTTTCCACACAAGGAAGCAGAACTATGAAATAAAAATACTTGAGTTTTAAAGCTTACACAACTGCAGTATTAAAAAATATGCCTACAAAACACTGCCTTTTACTAAATAATCCCATAGCCTCAAAGTTTCAATATGCAACACCACCACACACTAACACAGCAAAAAAAAAACCAACCAAAAAAAAAAAAACCAAAAAAAACAAAAAAAAAATTACAATCAATTTTTTTTTTTTTTAATTTGCCTTATCTTGATTTCTGCAGAAATAAGAAAAATAGAAATAAACAAATTTGGAAGTGTACAGCATTCTTCTTGCCAGCACTGGGCTGTCATGCACTTGTGCTAGCACTCGAGCTTTTAAAGGAATGAGGTTTTCAACTCTTCTGCAGCCAGACAGAACGAAGTGTCCAGAAAAATACACTTAGGACCTATGTTCTTTATACTGGCTTTGGACAGGACTATGAATATTTTTTTAATTGCATAAGGAGTCAAAACTGACTAATTATTTCCTCTGAGACAATGCCAGTGTGACAACCAATTGGACAAAAGAAACTGTCTAGAATAAATACCAAGTTGCTGGAATTTGAAGCAAAAGACCTCCTGACTGCATTCTAAAATGCTAGAATAATCTATTCTTATTCTTTCTCAGGCTTCAGATGAAAAGAAAGCAGTTTAAGGGGCATTCTTCCATTTTCGTGGAGGTTAAAAAGACAATACTGGTTCAAAACTTGATTATAACCTCCTAAGTTTGAATTCACTTAATTAGATCTGAATGCAACTGAGAAAAATGAGCACGACTCCTTAAGAACAGAGATCTTTATCCCCACTACTACGTACTGTGAGGAAAAACATGGGTGTCAGCACCATTCCCTACTTTTTTCAGAAATCCAACCAAGGTACCTCATGCTGAGATACCCTTCTCTCCGAGGTGTAAAAGCTTTCTTTTCACTGTCATCAGTGTCATTGTGGAAATAAAACAAGCTATTTTCATGCCACTTATATTTTTAAATTACAAGGTAAAAGTATATTGGCAAGCAAAGTAAAAACTTATGGCATCGTAAACACACCACAATGTTAATTTACAACAGGCTGACATTCTGCAGAATTACTGGCAGCCCTTTTACACAGAATGGCAACCCTTTATTTTTAGCACATATTAAAACTGTGTAAGGAAGGTGAGGGATTGCATGGGAGTGATCACCCATCTGTACAAACTGCTAGCATTAACTGCAATCCATTAAATGCCAATTGCCAGCAAAGGCTGTCAGTGGGTTTTGGCACTATTTTTCACTTTTTAAAAGTCTGAAGAACAAACAACTTAGAAATTTGGTTTTTTCTCCAGCAATTCTAGTTTTAAATGAGGTTGAAAGTCGTATCCCAGCCTGAAGTATCAGTTCTGTACCACATTCTACTGCTGTGAACTGCTCCCCACCCAACTCTCTCTAGCAGCTGTTGAAGCCTATTTGGCCACCATAGAGTCTGCCCTGTTCTAGCAAATCCCCACACAGATTTGATACTTCACTGCAGGTATCCTCCTTCGCAATAATTTTACTCTCTAACTCCTCACTAAAAGGCACAGCAGTAGGACACATTCCAGAAGTGAAGCACCTCCACGACATTAAATGCGGCTATCTTCACTGTGGGAAACTGCTGTCAGCACAGCATGGCTGACATAAGGAAAGGCCATGGCTAACATAAGGAAAAGATGCTGTTTCCTCTGATATGGAATGTGAAGGTAATGCTCATGCATCCAGAACCCAAAGCCACCAAGGGCTCAGAAAAAGCTGTTTGTTCATGTGAGTATCATGCAGCAATCCGTGGCTCATGGAATGAACCAAGGCACAGGAAAATGGAAACACGTAAAAACATCCTCTCATATCAGCAACTACTGTGCCACTTCCAGCAGAAGGTGATGACCATCAAAGGTGCTCCAAAACCTGACTTTCAGAGGAATAATGAAAAATGGGAAGAAGTGCAGCCAACAAACCCAGATTTACCGTCACGTGTCAATGGCCCTAAGGGCCTCATGTCAGTAAGCAAAGTTGATAAAAAAAGCAGCCAGCTGTCCTGTATTTTTTTTTTTAATCCTCAAAATGGGCAGAAAAGTGATGTGCACATGTGGCATGTCTCATTAATACTTATCATATGTGTATTCATGCATCACACAGACTGCGGACAGATCTAACTGTGCCATATGCCTGTTTCTCTTCTCATTTCAACGTTTACCATTATCTTTAGAAACTGTGCTCTAAGAACACTACGTAAGAAACGGGATATCATGTATGTATTTACCTTCATATTTTTCTTGTACACTTCTCTTATTCACAGGAATTTCTCTTATTCACATTAACTGTGTGTCTCTAAGTTTTGCCTACTCCACCGTGACAAAAAGCTGACAGTGGAGATCAGGAAAGAAAAATCTTGTTCTTTTCCAAACACAAAATGTTTTGAAGACACAAGAACCATGGATAAGAAATCTTAGTCTAGTTTGAACATTATAGACTCAAACAGCCTTAGAAAACCAACACAGAAAAGAGGAAGAGTTAAGAAAAAGCAAGAATGCAAGAAAAACAGAACCAAAACTGAACTGTATATAACCCCAGACATACTAAAAAGTGTCAGGTATAAATTATTCAAAATGAAATGATGAAACTTTTGTTCTATTTAGAATAAAACATTAATTTCTGTGCAGCTACTCAGCAACAGAACACAGGATTGCTCAGTCTTAAAAATGTAATTATTTTAAAACTCTGTCAATTGTTCCAGAGGCAGCAGAAAAAACTATATTGAGAAAACCTTATTTTGTAAGAAAGTTACAGTTCTCGATCAATATGTAAGACCAAAAGAGAAGCAGATAAACTCCTCAGAATATCAAAATGCCCATGAGAACAACTTCCTGCAAAGCTACTTCATGTGGCAGAGAAATTCTCTGGTCCTCCCAAACTTTGTATTATTTGTGGAGAGTGTCAGAATGAGCTCTTATTTGTGAAAAGTGGATTACAGGGGTTTTATTTGGGGGATTTTTAACTAGAAAACCATTGCAGAAGGAAAGGATATTCCGTATATTAACAAAAATCTGCTTGATTATTTATTAAACCCCATGACAAGGTTTCTGGAATACAGACTATTCAAAAAGAAGCATTCCCTGTTTCCTTAACATCCACCTCATTTCCAAAACTCTATGGACTTATGGGAAAATTTCTCAGACACTGTAACTTCTTTGCTCATATCAGTTTGGATAAGCTTGTGACAATACTGGTTCTAGGACTGGAAGAATGCACAGGTTAAACTAGTGAGCTGCTCAACACAGACAAGAACTGATTCACTGAAGACTGTAATTTCTTTACCATCATGGGTTATTTTTTTGAAGCTGACATGCGATTAAACTGAATCCAATCCACAAAGCAGTAATGTGAACATGTATGTCCTTCATCCATACAATTGCCATTATTGTTCCTCACACCCCCAGAGCACCATGAGATACTTGTGGGTTACATACACAACATATGGTTACTTTGAAAGATTTGCGAAAAAATAAGCAAGAGTTTCAGAGGATTTTTCTTCTTTTTTCTTCCCCCCCCCGTCCATCTCTAAAATATCTAATGCGGTCACTTCACGTGAAAGCCTGCCTAGCAAGAGACAGCAGTCCACAGCTCTCTGGGACCCCACTTCTATAAAGAGGAAAACTTCCCTGTCCACAGGGACAAAATGCACTCACGAGAACCAGATGTGCGCGCGCACACACACACACACACAGAGAAAGATGAGAAGAAGAAACACTAATGAGCAAATATAAAAGAGATACAGTGTCCATACCCTGGTAAGGTCCATGCCAAGTTTGAGCTGAGAGATGAGATGGAGAATTACACTACGTTGATCATCCATGACTCCTAAATCCTCCTCTTCATTATCTTCAGTATCTGTCATTTCATCTTCAACTAGGATCAACTCAGAAGCTGAATGCTGAAATGAAAAGAAACGTCACCATCTGGACAAAAATATAAAGAACAGGAATTTTTCCCCCACTGTATATGTTTAAAAATGGAGCTGTCTCAATGGAACTGAAGACAGCCTCTGTTAAAATCAAGAAAAGATACAAATTCAAAATAAATAAAAAATGCAGTGATGGGTTCATAAAGCATTTTGATCCTTTTCTCAGAATGAGAGTACTGAGTATGAGATGCTAATTTACACATTCTCTTCTCATATTTATATTGCAGTGATGCCTGATAAAACTCACAGCATATTTAAGTAGTAAGTCATCTTTTCATTAAATAGAAGTACACAGTTGAGAAGGAGTCTTCAAGTTTGTTTCACCAATCTCTCCAGCAAATATTCATGTCGTACATAGATGCTGCATGACCCGATTTCACACAATTTTTTTTCCTTTCTCTATCCAATTTCAAAGTCAGATAGTTTGGAAAGTCAAGATATTAACTACAGAAGATAAAAAGACAACTATAATTAAAGAACACACCTCTGCAAAAAACCCAACGACATTAGATTTTGGGAAATAGACCCAAGCCATAACTCTTTATGACTATTGCAACACTTCACCACCTCACAGCACAATGCCAGTGCTGCTGAGTTTCCAAAAATACAAGCTGAATATCAATAGACAGGCACCATGCCAGTCCCTTCAAGAGGAACTTTACAGCAAAAAGGATAATGACTTGTGATATTTTATTTTTCCTCAGGGTTTAGAGTGTATTACTAACAATAATCCAAACAGGTGGTAGTTACTTTGTTCAATCCATTGAAACCACTCTGCAAGCCTTCCAGATATGTATTCAAGTAAGCTTTTTGTACTTCAAGGGAAAAAAAATTGGGTTATGTAGATGAAAAATTACAGCCCAGCATGTCATTATTGCCCAAAGATTCTGTGCTGTAAATGAGACAACACTCCCTGCAAAAGTTAGCATGCTTTCATGTTAAATTGTACTTCTGCAGAAACAGCTAGTTCATTACATAAAACAAGAAATTCTTCATCTCACTGTGGAAGCCTACACAACTGAAAAGTTTCACTAAAACCAGCTGATATCCAGAATTAGGTTTCAAAGGAGTATTTCTGCATGATCACATTAGAGACCCCTCAGGTGAACTGCAGAAAGGGGAGTTTCTTTGAAATTCAGTTACTACAGAGGTTTCCAAGGTTTGAATAAATTACTTTCTCTTTTTTTCTTAAATTACATAGATGTTTAGGTCGCTATTCCTAAAAGAATAGCTATTTGGTGAAACCCAAGGACATCGGCAAGACACTTTACAGTTGCTTTATTTAGAAAGTAGAATATGTAGATTACATAAAACAGGATCTGGTGAGCTGTAACCTCAACAGCTTGGAGCTTTTCAAAAGGACAAAACCACACTTTCTTCTTCCCACTCCCTCAGAAAATAAAAGGAGAGAACGATAAGCCCTTTTCTCCTAAAATGCACAGCATTATTATCCAACCAACGCCTCACTGACAAGTTCAATTAACATAAACCCTGACAACCTCACACAAAATTATCAGTCGGGGAGGCATAAAGCACCGAAGCCCAGCTCAGTTGTACAGGCTACGATTCTTTGGAGGGAGCACAGAAAGAGCAGTATCAGAACTTACAGGAGATGCTTCCACAGGAGGCTTCCCTTTGATCCAGCTTGACCTCATTGAGAGCACTGAGCTACAGAATCTGCTGCTTCTGTTACTGCCATGAACCGAGCTTGCGGCAAACAAGCTCCAGCAGGAATTAAGAGCGCTACAAAAAAAGCAAGGGAACCTCCCCTCCTCACTCCCACCCCCTCTTTTTTTTTCTTTTTTTTTTTTTTTTTGGCTATCTGAGGGCTTGGAGAGTGTGCACCGGATGGCAATCTGCTCCTTGCATTTCCAGTCACATGGCATTGAGATCAGTGAGCTTAACTGCACACAGCTCCAACTGGGAAATGGTGCTGCTGTTCCCAGAGGACATCCTGATCGGCGCTTCTCCAGGAGGGAGGGGAAGGGGCACAAATGTGTGTGAGTGTGCACAAGCATGAGACAGAGAGAGGACAGAAAGAGAACATGCTAGCAGGTAACACCCTTTTACGTGAACATATAACAGCTGCATAGCCTTAAGTTGTTAACAGCATCAGAAAACAAATTACCCATTACCAGTCTGCAGACTAAATCATATACTAAGAATTTTCTTTTTCTCCCAAAGATTGCATGTTCACCCAGGGCCATAAAATCCTTTCTTTCTTGATGAAATAGGTTTTCCTTGCCTCTTAATTGTTACTAACAAAATAGCAACCAACTCAGAATATTCCGTGAAACTGCCTCTCTGCTACCCTACAAAACATCCACGGTCAGAGCAAGCCACCCAATGGACACTTTGGGTGCTCAGGAAAGCAGCATTTGCATTGCTGTAAATGAAAGCCTTTCTGCTCATCAGGGAGGATGAGTACAATGTAACATTAGAATTAGTAGTGTTTAGTAAGCACACTGCGCAGACTAAAATTTTAATTAACTTAACTATCCCTATTCTAAGGACTTGTGCAAGGTCACAAAAAAACCGCAACTCTGCTATTACAGTCATCAACATACTAGTGACCTTCAGTGAATGACATACAGACAACCGCTCTTTTCTCACTTTCCAAGGAAAAGAATTTAAGGAAGCAGTTTAGAATTTTTGTTACAGGAACTGAAGAGCAGTCATCTTCAGCAAGCAATATCCTTTCTGTATTTCCCTCTCTCCTCATTAGCTGTTCTAGGTAACTATTAAATACGTTTTTAGGAGCACATAAACTAACTAACACATAGTTCTGTAACTAACCCATATTTCTTTAACTAACACATATTTCTTTAACCAACATGTAAGCACCACATGGTGTGAGTGGACACGCAGTCACAAAATACAAAGTTAGTGTATCTTTAAAGTGTCATAGAAGTCCAGCCATTCTTTAATTCTTTTTCTTTCCATGAAAATAGCATGCAGTTTAGTAGTATCCAATGTGTAAGCATTCAGCAGAATGCAAAGGATTATGTTGAGTGATTATCCTTTAACGGCAGATTTTCTGCATTACCAGACACAAGACTTTTTTTTTAATCTCCTCCTGTAAAATGTAACTGCAAAACTGGCCTAGGAAAGCAGCGACCTGCTCCACTCCTGTGTGGTCAGAGTATAATGTAAAAGCTACTGAGCTGTGCACTGCCCAGCCTGGGAACAAATACAGCTGTGCACAGCACAGCCTGGCTTAGGTGCTGACCCTGAGAAATCCAATACTGAACCAGTTAAAAACAACCACAAAAAAGGGGCGTATATTTAGAATCACTTTAACAAAAATCAGTTTCCAATACTGGGCTGAAGCACCAACATTTTTCAGAAAAATCTGAAGAGAAAATAAAATATAATTTCTAAAAATCCCACAAAGAGATGCACTTCAAAGTTGAAATGCCAAAGACATGAAAATACACACTGGCAGAGAGCTATTTTAAACAGGTCACCTCATTAGAACTGCGATCGATTAATTTAGAGAGGTCATCTGCTGGGATACAAAACGGATGTTCTAGTCAGCAGTCTCCACCAGAAAACATGCTGATTCTTTTTTAACAGATGAAACCTGTAAAGGTAAGAAATTGTTTCTGGAGGAAACATTCTGCATTTTAAGAAAATGCCTTTAGGAAAAAGACACTTTGACCAGCCTGGGATAGAATCACAGAGTCAAAAGCTACACTTCTGTGAAAGGGCAAATGTGCCTCCATCCTTCTAAAGCTTCTTCCACAAGTTAATTTTTCAAATTAACTGCTGTGCTGGAAATTAACTGTTAGGTAATTAATACAGATACACAGCTCAGAGCTTCATTTTCCAACATATTTCACAAACCATTTCATGCAACAACGCTGTCAAGAATCACCTGGGTCTCATCTTGTTTATTTGTTGGAGGGGAAGAATGGAACATAGAGAATCACAGCCTCATTTAGGTTGGAACAGACCTCTTGAGGTCTTCTTGTCCCACACCCTGCTCAAGCAGGCACACGCAGAACCAGTTGCCCAGGACGATGTCCAGCTAAGTTTTGATTATCTCCAAGGATGGAGACTCCACAACTTCTCTGGGCAACCCATGCCAGTGTTCAACTCTCTCTCCATGGCAAAAGTGCATTTTCTGATGTTCAGACTGACTTTCATGTGCCCACTGCCTCTTGTTCTGTCACTGGGCCTCATACCACTGATCACAACCCTCTGGCCTGGATTGTTCAGGTTTAAATCCACCTCACTGCCCACTTACCTAATCCATACCCTGTCCGCTTGTCTGCAAGGATGTTAGGGAAGAAAGGGTCAAAAACCTTACCAACATTAAAGCAAACAACATCCACTGCTCTCCCCAAAAGCACCAAGCTAGTCACTTCATTGTAGAGGGTTATCATGTTGGTTAAGCGTGATTTTCCCTTTGTAAATCCATTATGACTAGTCCTAATTTCCCTCTTGTCCTTTATATTTTGGAGATACTTTCCAGGGTCAGTTGCTCCACCACCTTCCAAGGGACCAAGGAGAGGCTGACAAGCCTGCAGCTCCCCAGATGCTATCAGAGCATCCAGAGATGTTCCTTCTTGGCCCTTTTTTAAAAAATGAATGACATTCACTTTCCTCTAGTTTTCATGAACCTCTCCCAAACTCCATAACCTGTTAGAGACCCTGGAGCTATACATATGCAGCTTAAGTGCTGCCTAACTTGTTCCCCCTCCACCAAGGGTCAGTCTCCCTCCAGACTTCCCCTCTGATCCCAAAAATCTGTTACCAGTAAAGGCCAAAGTAAAGAAGGCATAGCATAACTCAGTCTTTTCTCCACCATGGTAGTAAGCGGAGACCACGTATATCCTGACAGGGACGCACTGAGGACCTCATATTCTTCATATAATTACAAAAAAATACTGTAAGAATCTTCATTTAGGCATAAAAACATTTTTATATACTATAAAATGGACTGCAGTCAGGAGCAAGAGGATGAATCTTAGGAACTTTAAACATCCAGATAAAAATGTATCGTTCTGTAATATTCCAAGAGAAGTATTCTTTAAGTCCTTCTACATTAAAAAAATGCAAAAGATTGTAAAAAAAACCCCACTGTATAAAACATATCTGCATCAAGAGAAAGAGAGATAAGTTAGAAGCAATATTAAACAGAATTAGCATTTTCAGACTAGACAAGGATTGTTGTATTTCCCGCAGTCCTCTAATTATCATTGGTTCTAGTACTGCACATAAAAGTCAAAGGCCTCATTTTGATTTTCAGATTCTCTTCAATAATGACATAGGTTTGCAAGCATCATTTACACTTGCATTTGTGTAACTCGAGAGCTGGCAAGCAGGTTTTCTGTGGGTGTAAGATTAAATATAACTCTGTAAGGTCAGGGAGCTTTAGCACATTTACACTAATTTGAGAAATTGGCCCCACAAGATTTTCACCAGTTTCAATACTAAAGTTAGAATTCTTCTTGTAAAGCACATACAGTAAGAACACCCCAAAGCAGTAACATATAATGAGCTGTTAGCTTCTTGCAGAGCTTATCACTGCATCAGAAATGACAAAACTGCACTAACTTGCATGCTCCACTTGTCTTTTCTTCTTCCATTGGGCACAACACATTTAATTGCACTTACTACCAGCTGTAGCATGCACCTGACAAAAAAACATGCAAGCTCAATGCACCCATCCCTCATTAGTACTGATTTGAATCTCAAATGTAACTTGTCCAGAAAGTTGTACTTATTAAAGTATTTTATATACGGACTAGCATATTGTCGTGCTGTTTTGGTGGGCTGACCTTGGCTAGGAGCCAGGTGCCCACCAAAACCACTCTTTCACTTCCCTTCTCGGGGCGGGGGGAGAGAGAAAATACAATGTAGGGCTCATGGGTGGTTGAGTTAAGGACAGGGAGAAATCACTGACCCATTACCTCATGGCTAACAGAGACTTGACTTGGGGAAATTAGTTCAATTTATTACCAATCAAATAAAAGCAGGGCAATGAGAAAATAAAACCAAATCTTGAACATCATCCCCTCACCACTTTGTCCTAGTCTTAACTTTACTACCTTCTACCAGCTTCCCCACAGTGCTGCAGGGGAACAGGGAATGGGATTTGCAGTCAGTACTTCACACCTTTCCTCAGGGCAACTCCAGTTCAGACTCTTCCCGGGCTTCAGCACAGACTCCCTCCTGTCAGGGACAGTCATCCATGAACTCTGCCAAAGTGAGTCCTTCCCATGGGCTGCAGTCCTTCACAAACTGCTCTTCCATGGGTCCCTTCCACAGGGTACAGTCATTCAGGTGCAGCCTGCTCCAGCATGGGTCCCCCAAAGGGTCACAAGCCCTGCAAGGAAACCTGCTCCAGCATGGACTCCTCTCTCCATGGATCCATAGGTCCTACAAGGAGCCTATTCCAGCATGAGCTTCCACAGGGTCATAGCCTTCTCTGGCATGGGGTCCTCCATGGGCTGCAGAGGGACAGCCTGACTCACCACGGGCTGCAGGAGAATGTCTGCTCCAGCAGCTGGACCATCTCCTGTCCTTGCTCTCCTTCCTCAGTGACCTTGGTGTCTGCAGTTGCTTCTCTCACATTCTCACTCCTCTCTCTGCTATTGTTCTCCCTTTTTTCTCCCTTCTTAAGTCTGTTATACCAGAGGCACTACAACCATCACTGATGGGCTCAGCCTCGGCCGGCAGCAGCTCCATTCTGGAGCCAGGCTGGCACTGGTTCTGTCGAACACAGAGGAAGCTTCCAGCAGCTTCTCACAGAAAGCGCCCCTGTAGCCCCCCCCCCCCCCAATACCAAAATCTTGCCACACAAACTCACTGTAAGCTTTAAAAGGAGGAATCATTCTCATATAGAAAACTAAAATTAAACAGAAATTATAGAAACTTTGTTTACTTCAACCTAAATCTTGAAATAAAACAAAGTCTGAAACACTGTGAGGACTGATTCCTGAAATCATCCTCATCCACTCACCACTTCTCTAACTTCCAAATGCATTGTCGCTTACAGATTATCAAACCTAATCTTAACTATAAGGCAGTAAAACTTTTTAATATCCAACAAGCTCCTGTATCACTTTATATAAGCTTTTCTACTCTTAAAGAACAGTTCAAATAAAAAAAAAAAATAGAAAATACTCTTCTCAACATTTACCACCACACAGTGTAAGCAGAGGAAGGTGAAAAATGAGGTTGCAAAAGTGGTGGTGAAGTCAGGTCATTGCTTGAGCCCTGGCCTCCATCTTACTGCAGTCTTATTTATGCTTTGCATCTGGTGGCATCTGTGACCAATCACTGCAAAGAATGAGCAGATCAAAGATAAAACCTCGAACACACTGACATCCCATATGCCCACTGTAATGTCGGCACCTGGATACCAAAGTTACAGTGACTTTCAAAGAGACTTAAGGCTGCCCAGTGTTTAAGGTCTGACATTTCAAAGCCACGTAACGAGCTCAGAAGCAAAGATCTTAAATGGAGAATTTAGAGAGCAGAACTCATTACCTGTGTACACCTTCATTTCATCCTGAAAAAGATTTCTTAAAGGTAGAAAAACAGACAGGCTCAGCACAGCTGCATTTTTCAAATTTACTCTGAGTATTTCATAGGAACTCTTTCCTCTAATGCAAAAAGTCTACCACCTCAAGGGGGAACCCACCCCTTTCAAACCCCAAAACACAAACCCACAATCACACTTCTCTCAGCATTCTGTCATTAGAGCTCAGCTCTAACAATGATGAACCAAAATTAAAGTTAACTTTTAAAGTATCGAAGCAAGTAACAGAGGATGAGAACCAAATGAGAAGGATTTTACAACGAAAAAGTGAACACCCCATAACTTACACACACCACCACCCTGGCAAGCAAGAATACCACTTGGTTTTTGTCATCTACATACAGAACCAATCAGCAAGACAGTTACTTTCTCCTTCATATAACAAAGGAAAAACGGCATAATAGGCAGATTTTCTACTTACCTTAAACTATGTATACTAAGAAAAATAATCCAGGCCTATCTGAATAGGTAAGTAACTGCTGTATCTGAGTTTGTGTTCTGACAGCGTGGGGTCAAAGCATTTATGTAACTGCAGATACATCATTCAGCACTAACAGGTCAAACCAGGTATTATTTGGTAGAAAAAGCTTACATCACGAAAGAATGTCTAGAGAGTGCCCAGAAACTAATTTCTTGCCAAATTTGTTGTATGTGTTTCGCAATTCAGGTCTCCAGAGAAAATAAAATTCTTCTAACTTGGACCACCAACGATTAAAACATCTCTTTTTTGTGTGTATGGATAATTTGTATGTGTTTTGTGGTTTGTTGCTTGGGGTTGTTTTTCATTGAATATGCTAAACACACTTGATGTTCAGAAAATCTCTCCAGCTAGGGACAAGCGCAAGGATCAAAGTGTGGCAATGCAAGCAATCTGTCTATCACACAAGATCAATTGGATACAACATGTAATAGCAGAGACATCTACTGAACCAAGAAATACCTATCCTTCTTCAGGAGATACCCCATCACTGCAAAGCAAGCAAGCAAAGCAGAAATGCATCTTGATACTAATACTGCATAGACAGGCTGACATGCAGACAATGCAAGCAAAAAAAATGATCACAAAACCTCTACCTGAGGTGACAAATAGGTCTGCAATCTTTTTCCTTCTCAACAAAAACAATCTGTCAGGCATCTGGAGACAAGCACATTATCCAGATACTCACCATTTAGAGAGCTTTACTAATGCCTTTTTGTTAATGTTTTGAAGGAGTATCTCTGGGAACAGAAGTCTTTTCATCAATAAAGAACAAGCTCAGAAAAGCTTCCTTTTCCTACACTGCAGATGTGTTTCATTCTGACCTCTGACTATATTTAGGGCTGAACAGAACAATGTAGCAGTGATGAGGACCAGATAATACGAGATTTCAGAAGAAAAAGGACTGGTTTCTTGTTTAAAGAATAGGAACAAACGCATGTAACATGAAACAAAGAGCATCTATGTTTACCTTGCAGTATAGCCTGTGCAAGCATTCAGAGAATAATATTCAAAGCTAACTCTGAAAGTGATTATGTTTAAAAATAAAGAACCAATCAGTGACTAAACATCCTGTTATACAGAGATCCTCATCTGGATTACCTACAGCATTGTAATCCTGTATATATGCACCAAATAATGTTTCCTGGACAACTTTTTCCCCACATGTTCACGTTTTCTTCGTAAGACAATTCCTCTTGCAAAAATCGATCTTTATAAACCTAAGGAAGTCAGTTCTGAAAACAGGCTGAAAAGCAGCTAATTGCCAAGCACAGACTCCGCAGGGGAAGATTAAGTATCAGTACCAGCCCACACATGCTTGTGAGCACTTTTCATGAAATGAGGGCTACTGAACTACCGAGGACCGAATCCTAAAATACAGGAGGACTTTGCAGTATTGCATAAATTCAGTAAGAACTGGGAAAAAAATATATTTCATCACTGGTATCATCAGAAAGAAATAGTTATATGAGACTATAAAACAAAATGTGCAAGGAGAAAAGCCCCATGGACTTGCCCTAAATTAAAGCAAAAAAAAACTTGAAGGCTAGCATAAATCACAACCATAAGATAGAGAGTATCACACATCATAAACAATTTTAACAAAACCTATTCCTAATGCAAAATACAGACACTAGTGAAGAACAATTTCCTGAAACATATTCAGTTTTATTCTGTGAATTACATTTTTTAGAAGCAAGATGGCTTCAAACAATCTGACACTATCAAAAATAAGTGTACAAGCTTACAAACCACAGAGTGCAGCAGGACAGATTCCAGTCACTGTCCAGGCAGCATTTCAAGACACTACAAGGGGTCTGAAAGTCTCATGTTGATAACTTTTGGGGAGCTAAAGACAAAAGACTGCACTGAGCTGCAGGTCAGTGCAGGGAAGTAGCACGGGGGGGAAAGGCTGGCAGAAAGCTACACTTTAGACATCCCCCTAATATTACAAGGCATCCTCTCTAGAGATCCTTGGGGAGAAACAAGAAGAAGAGGTTCTTCAGGCCTCATATTTCCATGAAGAGGGGGAGGACAAACACCTTCTGGTAAGGGTTCCAGAAGACAGGTCCCTGTTAGCTGCTCACCAGACAGTACAGCACATTGAGTATGATGCCTTCCCTCATCAAACAACCCTTTGCCCCCATTGACAAAAGCCCTAGAGAAATGGCAAGATTGTGTGCAGAGAGGCTGTGGGACCTCCAGTGGGAGGTGTCCAGGATTGGACTGGACAAGCTGACCTGATTAGCGCTCCTTTCGCAGCGATGAGCTGCAGGACCTCCGGAGGTCCCTTTCAAGCCAGGGTACTCTGTGATTCCATTATGATTCTGCCTGCAATGCCCAGTAACTGAAAAGTTAGGAATTAACAGAGCTGAAGTCATTTAGCAGCTGTAATTCTCTTTTATGTCGCTTTGTATGCTAGCTAAGCAAATTTATGGCAGAAAAATATTGCCACATTAGTCAATAATACACCACTCACATATGCAAAGAGGGCACAAAAAGATGGACAACTACAAATTTAACCATTACAATCATCTGGTCTTGCAATACCGATCTATATGTAAATCCAGTTCTCACAGTGCTATTTCTTGTATGCAGTATCACATGTCAGCATATTTCTAAGAGGACAGAAATGGTAAAGACATGTTAATACAAGCAGTATTAACAGTCTTGCCCCAGGATGACACATTTATTAAACCACCCCGACTCTTCCTGCAATTTCTTTGCTCATCCACTATACACATTCACATTGCTGATAAACACACAAAACTCAAAAAAACCCAAGTAAAAACCCTTAAGTATTTCAAAAGAAAACCAAATCATTATAAATCATACCAGGAGAACATTCAATATGTGAAACAAATTAGGCCTAGAAGATTGTCTTCTTTTATATGTCTAACTTCTTGAGGCCAGTGGAACTCTCTGCTTGAAAAGCTTCTTAAGAATTGTTCAGTCTGATGAATCAATCGCTTGGTCCACCTCAGACTGAAGACTCTCTATAATGTGGAAGAGTTCTGCCTTTTTCACCTGCTCCTTCCAACTCCTCCTCTGAGACAAATCACAGCTGGGATTTGTTTCCACATTCTGGGCTTTTGAAATAAAGAACCACTACAGTTCATCACCACAAGCTGAAAACCCCAGGTTTTTTTCTAGCAAGACCAGACAGAACAGCTGAAGCCAGTCTGGATGTTGTTTCACTAAGCAAGATAAAGCAATGCCAACCTGAGACAAACTTTCCCTGGAGGAGAGTTCAGCTCAACTTAGTAAGGTCTAGGTAAGTAATTAATGAGATGGGTAAGATTTCTAATGGGCAGTATCGCCAAACCCACATATATACACATACTAAGAAATAAAACTGACAGCACAAATCAAATTAACTGGCACATAACAAATCAGAAATCCTGAAATAAAATTAATGTTGACTTCAGAGATCCTTTAGCAAGGGACACAAGTTTTATACTGAATAGAGTATGCCATCGATCCACTTAGAGTTAATTTCTAAGCCTTATGGCAAGGGAACCCAAGTTCTTTATATTCCAATGATTAGTTTTCACTGACTTCCACTAGTAATTATGGAATTCCACATGAATCAGAACCTCGTGTTTATTCAAATTAGAAGCAGATTTGGTATTGAAGCTTTTTTTTTTTTTTTTTTTTAACATGGCATATTACTCTCAATTACATAGACAGCAGCTGGAACACATGCATTTTGGAGGTGGAACTGATTCAATAATATGCAGTGGGTTTGATTGGTGATAAAATTTTTATTAATTATTTGCATAAACAGTTTTACTAGAGGACTGTTTGCTGACACAGTAGCTATTCCAGAAAGCTAGCAAAAAAAACCAAATCAAAATTAGCTAGATTATCTTAGTCATTGTCAGTGCTGCTGTAGCAGGCTTAGGGTCATTTAATTCCACTTTTAGTCTAATTGTACATTTAATCCTTAAATATACATTCCCTTCATTATCCTTAAATATACCTTCAATTGATTACCTCAGATTTCATTTTTTAGATGGTCTGCATAGTGAACGGATTAACTGGTACCATCTTTGCCTAGAGATTAATTTAGCTAAATCATTACAGGCCATTCACTGTGCTCTTCAGCCTGAAAAGTACTTAATGGTGCAGAGGACAAAAAGCAGAGCACATTGAGAAATCCTGTAATGTCTATACTAAACAGTGAAAAGGGACTCTCTGTAATGCTGCAAACATTACTTGCCCATCCTGATCTGTTGTTCTTCCATTACTGCACTTGGGGCTAGAGCTCTCTGTTCATGGCTAAGCTCATCTCCCAACATCAATTATACACATGTCTGTCAAGTACAAAAAGGAATTAGGAAACACTAGAAACAAATTATACCAGGAAACAATCCACAGACCTGGGCACAACTGCTAAGACACAGATAAATAGAGGTAACATTGAAGTAGAAATAATTTCATTTATCCTGCTTAGTTTCTAAAATTGCATGAGCATTTTTAAATTATTTATTAGCATCTCTAATACATTCTGTAATAGCTCTAAAGTCTAAAATTCTAAAGTCATATTAGGATATATACTTACGTACAGATAAAAAACAAATTACAGCTTGAAAGAAACTATCACCCGAAGAAATGAAAAAAAAATACATAAACTTATAATATTAAACAATTCAGTACCTCCTCTAAATAGAACAGTTCCCTCTTACAGTTGAAAACATCAAGGTTCAGATCATCCAGGGGACCAAAATATCTTTAATAACCTGGACTTGACTGCCCTTGCAATCACTATAACAATTAAAACCTGGTTTAGCAGTTAGATAATCAGAGCTAAAGGCTCAATCCTACAGAGCTCAAACTTCAATCCCATTAAAAAGACACTTCCATTTGGAGCATGCGTACAGCTGCTCATGCACACAGGCAAGGGAAAGCTAGGGACAGGAAAGCAGGGAGACTGCACAGAGACCAGATCCACAGGATGGGAAGAATCAGCTGGCATGGCATTTTAAGGCATAAAAATCACATGAAGAGGGCTATACTGCAGATGTAGCTACAATTTTTAAATTAGAACAATTTTTAAAATAATTCTTAACTGAACTATTAGATCCAAAGAAAATTATTCCTTCCCTTTCAGACCCCACATAAGAACAGCCTGTTACCTATTTGTATTTGGCTGAATAATGTTTAGCTTCTACCAGAGAAGAAACTGCATTCCTGAAACCCTGACAGTGCAACAAACCAAAAAGAAAAGTTTTACTATGGTTACATGTGGCATCTAAACTAAGCTCCAGAATTTTCTACATCTCCCAAGAATGCTTAAGTATTCAAAGAAAATTGCATTAGATGGACCTTGTTATTCCAGAGATTCATAAAGATCCACAGTTCTTCATAAACATATAAAAACCAGTCACTGGTTTGTTAATGATGCCGCTTAATGCACACCTGAGAAGTGTTTGAATGTTGTGCTGAGAATTAGCACAGTTATCACCAAACACACTCACACAGTTATCACCAAACACACTCAGCCACTCAGTCACGTTGCCAGGAAACTGCTGCCACTGGCAGGCAGCTGTATGGGAAAGATTCCTCAGCAGTCACCCACACCCACCTCTGCCCCAACATAACATCTGTTTTCTTCTTAAAATCACTGCTGATCCACATACTTAAAACTATCTTTTCCTTATAAATAACACTCTACAATATAAGCAGGTGAGTCTGCTGCTCCTCAAGGTTAGCCAGTTAATGGCATTTTCTATTTCAGACCAGAGGTCAATTCACAATTTGTTTGGTCAGTACATTTACTATATTACACTGAGAGTTAGCCAAAAAGCTCTCCCCCGTTCCTTTGGGGTATAGCTTCTCACTAAGACATAGAGGTTATACCATAAAATTACAGTTTCTTTTAAATAAAAATCTAGACCCAGTCAAAGAAGAGATTGGAATTAATTTTGATAGTACTGATACAGGAATTAGCACTCTCATCTCATAACTTCTGTAAAAGCAAGGCTTATTTCTTCTGGCAGGTATATTTGGAAAGTTGAGCCCCATTAATACCCCAGCAGCTTCTTCAAGAAATGGAGATTATCTAGTGCCTAGTTGGGTTTTTTAAAAAGAAAATCATTAAGAGAAATAAGCTTCATTTGAATGACACTTGTGGATTCCTCCTTTCTTCTAAAAGAAGCTATCAGATAAATAAAAAAAGAAATCAGGGCATTCAGCTTCAACAAAATGTCAACTAATGACATCTAGAAGCATTTTCTCATTCAGTGCTGATGTCATCACTGTTACTAACAAACAAGTGATGATTTGCATTTGCCTTTATATGTTACTATACATACTAAGTAATTAGCACAGTCAGTGCTTTTATACCTTTGAAAGTAAAGTGCTTACTCAGTGCCAGATCTAAGCTCTTGCCTTGGACACACAAGGCCACAATATATTTAAAAATATGACTACATCCTGCACACAGAACTGTTAAATTGTGTCAAATCAAACATCTTTGATAACTATGGGCGTGTCAGACATCATCTCCTGGGTGACTACCCAGCTCAGATAGCATTCTTACCAGGGTAACTGTTAAGTTTCTCAGAAAAAAATTCATCAAAATGATCAAAACTGAAAAATGTATCAGCTACATTTAAAGAAACACTTCAAATTCAGAGCCAACAGTATCAATCTCAGATAGCATCACACACGCAGACTCAGTGTAAGGGAAGATGCAGGTTTGTAAACAGCTTCCAGGAACGAATCCTGATTCAGGCCACTTCCTCAGGGCAAAACCAATTTTCTGCTCATTAAAATGTACTACTACATTACAAAAATTACCTGCCTGATTCCAGCTGCTTCTTGTTGCTCCACCAATCCACAAACTCCTATTTACTTTTTCTATCAAAAACACCACCTTGAGCTGACCTCTTTGTAACTTAAAAATCTTACTCCCTCTCTTCACCAACCTCTTTTTCTTCTTTTTTAGTGGCTAATGCCCCAGGGCCCCCAGATGCAGGCTCCTGATTTCAGGAAGACTGCCTACAAAGCACTGAGGATTCTGTACCATCAACAGCGCTGCACTTCCTTGCGTATATCCATCCCTTCTAGGGTACTCCCTTCTCAATAAATCATGAGTTCCACAAGCAAAGCAGTACCTCAAGCCACACACACAACTCAGTGTCTCTCATCAGCAAACAAACAGGAGGGGATTGGACTCATAAAAAAATTTGTCATTTAAAACATGTCATTAATGGCTCAACTCAACTGCAAAATGATACGTTAATGTGAGTAAAATCAGCTGCTACTCTTTATGTTCTTGCTGCAAAGTTCATGCTTGCACATCCCATTTGGCTTTAGTGGATAATCGAGAATAAAAATCCCCCCAAAAAACTAAAAAACTCTAATGAAACAGATTTCAGTGGTTCAGTACATAGTAACTCCCAAAATACTCTTAAATAGCCTCTTGTCTTAAAAACACACTGTAAGAAGTACACTTGGCTTATCCGAAAAAAGGAATTCCATGACTTCCTAATAAAAAGTAATTACAGTAAATTTAAACATTTTGGTAAATGGACACCAGGAGTAACAGAATACAAAATTCCTTTCTAAGGACAGAAGACCAAAGGAACACATGAAAAAATTAAAAATCTGCTTTATCTGTGATTTGTTTTGAACTATGTACAATTCAACATACTACAAAAGAACTGGAAAAAACAGCTTTATTGACGTCTCCGGTCATTACATATTTTATTAAAAGCAATGTAATTTAATTTAAGCCATTCCAATTGCCCAGAGCATTCACTCGTTTCTTCAGCTCTTTTGAAAACTTCTTCCCAGTTCTCCAGGTCTCACGTGTTCCAGGTGCCCTATAATCTCTAGGGTCTCAGGGTGAAGTGTTTTCCTGGTGGGCAGCACTGGTTACTGAAGCAGACAGTAGAAGCTGGAGAAGTTTGTCATGATGAGAGATTTTCAGTGCATGAGATGTCTGATACGCAGCTGTGCGTCTCCTCAAAGAGTGGATGCTTCAGAACTGCCCTTTACCAAGTAAATGCCACAAAAGCACAAATCAGCTGGTTGATGCAGGATGATGTGGACAAGTTCTGCCCATTATCACTTAACAGGAAAAGGGATCAGGAAATAACATAGTTTTTCAACTCAAAGAATAGTCAGCTATGCTCAAGAGATGCTCAAGAGCAAAGAGCAACATGGAAGAACAAGTAGGAAGCAAGTAGTCTCCTGTCTATCTCAAACCAGAAAGAAAAATAAATAAATACGGGGGTTTTTTTTGCACCAGAAGATAGAAATGTGTATTGACAGTCTGTTGATTGCTTTTAAGATTAGAAAGAAATTGTACACTCGCCAAAGTTGGCTGACACAAGTACCTCAGAGAAGCAAAAGCACAGAACAGTATCAACATATTTTTCAAGTTTTTGGAGTGCACTTTTGCATGAAACTTATCATTATCACAAGTAACTTCAAACAAAGAGTATACTATAAAGACAAAATACGATAATTAATCAGTGAAAGCATCCACCATCACACATGGTTTGCATCTCACCAACAACCTACAGACACCAAGCATGCTTACCTCAGTGTTTGGCTGTGCATCCTGGGCTGCAGATGGAACTATTGCCCATGTAATGTTGGCACTAGCAGATGATAAGGAGCTGAGGGCACCATTTCTCAGTTGCTCTGTGGAGTGTGACTTGGGCCCAGGCCATCCCAGGATACCTTCTGAAGCAGAAAATAGGTATCAGCTTACAAGAGAAAGATTACAGATTTCTTCCATTCACCTCATCATTCTACTGATCTAAATTAGTTGTATCTCTTCTCTGCTTCCATGCACAGCTTTACTTGAGTAACAAATGATCTTGTACTTTCTGAACTATCTTAAGCAGTATCTCAAATTATATCCCTGACTTTGGAAGCAAGAAACACCCTAAATAACCAAAGTAAGCGTCTTATAGGCCAACTTATCAGTGGTCTTTTTAAGTCAATGAATGTTAGTTCTACCACCAGACTGTATAATCCTTATGTATAATTCTATCTGGCATACCTTAGAAATTACACGAGTATTCCCTACCCAGTATTTTCATAGTTATAAAGTTTTCCAAGTAAACCCTCCATTTCTTCTGCCTGAAATCAAAGTTTTAAGCCTAGCAGCTGAATTTTATCTCTGTCTGTACTACAAAAAGTTTTTTCTAGATTAAGTACTAAAATGCTGTAGTGGTCCCAAGACCACAGTTTAAGAGAGATCTCATTAGAAAGATACACATTAAATATGAATCAACCAGAATTTGGCATCAGAAAAACCCTTATTTCCAGGGGCACTTGATTTCCTGGGTGAGTCTGTATTTAAGAATAATCAGCTGAGGCAAGTGCACACTTGGTCCTCCCTAACTGTTCTAAAACATAGTCTCAACAGTCAAATCAGCAGCCCTCAGCACAGGACTTAAACTTTCAGCTATTAATTACACGCTGCTATAAAATGTAGAGATATGGATAAGAAAATCACAGCACTTCAGTCATTACCACGATTTCTAAATGAATATACAATTAGTGCCACAGGGAGGATCTCCTCTCATCACTGACAAGTTTTTAAGATGACGCAGAGCAACACAAAGCACATTAAAGAACATGCAATTTCTCCTCTCCATATCACCAGGGTTACCAGAGATTGCCTCCTAAGTGAAGTAAATGGTTTGATCTGGAGAGGCTATGCTGTGTAGTGCTACATTAATGCTCCCATTATTAAAGAATGGGCCACAAATCCCATAGCTGAACTCTTACCAAATTCTAGAGATGAAACAGTTACAGAACATTCCTCTCATCTAAAATGGCACTAAGTTATGGAGACATGGCAGAAGTTCAGATCTACCTTGCTTAGGGTGTTTTTGTGGTGCCATCTTTTGCTGAAGAAAGCATGAGGAAAGCATAAGTAAATAGTCAAGCATAAAATTATTTTCAAAGAGCTGAGTAACCGATGGGGGAAAAAAAATTGAGCTTTTTTTCCTTTTTTAAAATGTCTATTTCATACAATTACACAAAATTCCCCTTGCCAAAGGAAGAACATGTCTGTGGCTCTGCTGTCAAATTATGCTTCTCACTTGTCATTATTTTGCAGTAACAGATCCCGATCTATTTTTCTGTTTTTCCCTGTCAAAAAAAGCTGAATAATGGATTATTGCTGCTATTTTCCTATTACAGAGACACTAAAAAAAAAAATTGAACTGACTTCTCTTTATGCCAATCTTTAAAAATATGTCATTCGATCATTTCCTTGGGCTATCCATTTTCTCTCTGCACAAACAATCTATTTGGCCTTCACTGTAAACAGGTTTGGTTTTTTTTTTTAAATCTAGTTTATGTAAATAAGCACAATAAAAAGCTCCCATGTGAAGAAATACCTCACTTCAGGGGAAATTTTTAAGTGTGAACATTTACCTCATCATCACAAACATATTTTTAAAAACACTATACTAGTTTTCCTCTTCAGTGCAAATACATTGTAAAAAGAGCTTTTCCTTTGTCTTTCTCTGCACATTTTAGAGTCTCTTAGAGAAATAGAAACTGTTAGAACTAGGCAAGCATGTTTTCTCTCCTGTACTAAGGGCAATACTACCCTCACAAAACAACAAATATTGTCAGCTTAATAAAATTTTAAACAGATCTTAAAAACACATTATGACCTTGCCAACACCAACAGGATGCCAAGAGTTAAGGTCCAAATTATAATAAAGCACATGCATCTCCTCAACACTTCTGCATATGAGAAAAATTGTTTTGTTAAACTGTGCATCTGGAGTTTGACTGCTTTGCAGAAGAGAAATATGCAGGGAAAGATATTAAGTCATACAAGCACAGAAATATAAACAAATAAAAAGTCATCTCCCTGAACAAGTTGAGAAAAATTCACACCTAGTTTCAAAGTGCCATCAGGGAACCTGTGATGATCTTTACAAATCTGACTCTGAGATGTCAGCATTCTCGAATCATCCCAAGGGTGATGTGCCATATATCTAATACAGCAGCTCGCTTTTCAGGCAAAAGCAATGTCTGATGAGAGAACTCATTAGAAATTATCTTAAAAACAACAAAGACTAGAATAAAATCTCCATGTAGAAAGTGAAAGGCCACAACAATATGGCTCCTACTTCGCTGACATTATTAGTTTTCTAAAACTTTTCATTACAGTTTCTCATGATTTTTTTTTCCAATTTTTTCAGTACACCCAAAATGTTCTCATCTGCACTAGTACAAATTATTTTTACCACAAAATAGTACAGGTATAGCTGTCATCTGTGCCATATCTAATCCAGTTGTTTACTGGAATTTACTCTCCACAGACTGAGCTGCTATCTGTAAATCATTTGATCCGCTCTAATGGAGTTGCCATCTTTGCCATTTTATGGGACTCAAAGATTTCTATCACTCGTTCAGTCCCTGTTCTTATAAAGATTTAAGTAAACATATATAAAAACTAAACACAATATGAGAAAGTTTATCTTCAGAGTTGGGTAAGAATAGGAAGAAATGGCTCTCATTGGTTTGGGTTTTTTCAAAGGCAGATTTTCTTCTCTGTTCTCAGTCATAGCCAAAGACAGCTGGCAGAAAGGTAAATTCTAATCTATTTTGATACATTTCAGAGCTCTAAAGGAATTCTCCAGAAAGGCAGTCACAAATTATACAAAAGTATTCACAGCTACATAGCTACTTTACTACTTTTAGACTATGCAAAGCGCTACGCTAATTAACACAAAACATCTGTTTCTGTAGCAAATGATGCAAAAATTATAAAGAACGTACCAAATACACAACTAGTAAAATCAGCCAGATCTCTTCCACCTGCACAGTGTTGGTGCTGTAGCTCCACGAGTGAAAACCCAAGTCTGATTCCTCTGAAAGTTCAGAGCATATGTATATACATAACAAGAGTTCTAATAGAAAATACCCAAAAATTAGCTTCTTTCCCCCTTCCTATCAACACCAGTTTCCACTGTGATGAACACACAGCCAGCAAGTACACCAAGGCACATGAGAACACCTGCACCTAAGCAAAGTACAGCATCCAGACAACCTACTTATCCTTTCCCTACAGCAGTGTTACAGTTCACAAACACTATTTCAGAGGGCACAAAAGGCTGTATCCCACACAAACGCCCTCAGGAGAAATGTCTTTCCCTTCTACAGGTGCACACAGCGCGGGGAGGGGGGGGGGGGGGGGGGGTTCTCTCCAAAGAGAAGGTTTACCAGGAGATTTTTCAGTTAAGCAATGCTGATAATTTTCTTTTGCTGGTTTTGATTTTCTGGGTACCTGATGTACCTTCAAACTCACTTTTTCATGATAATTGGTGCATGAAATATGCTTATTATTTCACCTATCTCAATTCTGTAAGAAATGCCTTCCTAATTTTAAGTCGTCTGGTCTTGGTTAGGAGACTACAAAAAACAAGCTACCTACATTTTTTTCCCTGGCACAGTCATAAACTAACACCTATTGATAACACTCTTATGACATATTTTCAGTATATTCTAACAAATATCCCCTTAACAATGCAATGGTAGGCCTTGAGGAGAAACCAATATTAGATCCGGATTCCTTCCCCTGCCAGGGATGGATGCGACAGTTTTGTCTCTCTGCTGAATCCCTGCAGCACACTGAAACAGAAACAGCAAATGGCAGCTGCATCTCTGCCTTTCACATGAGACTGTCTTTGCTAATGTTGTGTGGGGACTAGAAAATAATGTTATCCTCCAATCAAAGAAGAGCATGTAAGGAATAATGTATCAGCCTTTAGACAGAACAGCAAATTGCTCTGGTTATTCTTGACAGAAGCAAGACTGGTGAGGGTACAATTAAGGGAGAACTGACTGACCAAGCCAATGTAGTAAAGTACACCAGTAACAAAGAATATGTACTCCCCTGTATTCTTTCCTCACCTTTCCCTGCCAACATGCATTTAAGCACAAATAAGGACTTACTTATCTGCTCATTTTTCTCTTTTGTCATCTCAGCTGCAAGAGAATTCCTAGCTGTCATTTGTCAACAAATTGAAAGCATCTAGATTTTGCCTTTCCTGTTCATTTATTTTCTCCAAAACGGCGGCAATAGAGAATAAAAGCTCAACTATATCCCTTCCCCAACTCCAGAATCATCCCCGATCCGTTTACTTCCATGGGAGCCAAAATCAGCAGCTTTTGCACATTGAAGTGAACTTCAGAAAATCCATAGTAAGGATGAGTTTGGCTTTTGTTTTTAAAAAATCTTGAAAAATGAAACGTTTTACACTTTGCAAAAGCGGACAAGGCAGAGACAGAAAAATATAGGAAGGAATTCCTATGAGGAAGATGCTTTATTCAGTAAATGAATGGCTAATGTGAAACACAGATTAAAAGAACGGATTGATCTGTGCAGGCTGCTACTACAAGAGAGGATTCTCTCTGCCAAAACACTAAAATTAAAAAAAAAACCAGACTTAAAACACAACATACGCTGGTAGAGCTACATTAAAACAAACATTCGAGTTTGCTCTGTTCTCAGTCTGGGAGCGAAGAATGTTAACAATTGCAGTCAACAGGCTCTGGAGATATCCTTCTGCCAAAGGCTTCAGAGTTGGAAAAAAATAACACTAGAACTTCTAAAGTTAGAAATAAAGATGAAAGTTTCTTCTCCACATTTTTATTTTCAAAGGTACCTGCCCCTTTCTGCATGCCAAATGAACTCAAGCTTGTCAGAAGGCACTTAATGCTGATCAGCAAATACTTCAGATATACCTAAGTGGTGACATTGCTAGCCAAAAAGAAAGGCCTCGACATTCTCCTCCATCCTACCAAAAAAAAACGTAATTCCCAAACCCAAAGAAGCTTGTAGAGATGCAATCCCTCATCCTCAACTCACACTATACGTAACCAACACTTTCAGCTAATAATACCCTTCTCCAGCATATTTTTCAATGAAAGAAAAAATATTACAAAGAATTTAGCCAATGATTAATGCACATACCTTTAATAATGACAGCTAGAAATTATTTTTGACATTATTTGACATTATTTTGACTCAAAAGTAGAAACACAGACAGGATTTTGCTTCACTGACTGTTCTTGTCGATGTACCTCCAAAAAAGACAATCACACAAACCCTTCCATGAATCTTCAGAGTGGAAATAAAGAATGTATTGACTAGCCTCCAAGGCAAGATTGAAGACTTCAGTTTAATCTTCATGTCTGTTTGTAGGCTTGAGGTCTAAGACTGACAATTTGTGAGAAACATGAAATGGAGAAATCATGTCATCCTTAAACTATTCTATTAGAAAGCATGCCATAAAAATATTTTAAGTCATGACCTACATAATTGTAGAATCTGGACAAGATTCCACTAGAGTGAATGCCAAGCTGCTTGCTTTCTACTCTAATTACTGGAAAACAAAGCAACAAAAATATTTACATCGAAAGAAAGAAGACACTTTTTTTCTTGTTCAAAAACAATAAATGTCAGTAAATCAGTTTAAAATAGCTACTATTTAATTATAATCTTCATGAGAGCATTCCATAAGTACTAGGTCAGAAACTCTCAGCTACTTTTAAGTCCTTGCTTTAGAGGCAGTAAGACTGCAAGGCCTCCAGAGCACAGGGAGGTCAGCAAAACTTGCACAATTGGGTATAAAGACACAAGGACACAAGGAAAGATACAGAGAAAGCATATTAAGTAGATATCTATCTACTTTTAAGGCAGTCCTCTCTCTTTATGGCATAATAGTGAGAGGCTTGGATGCTGAAGGAAAGCAAACTCAAGGGTAGGTTCAAGTCACCCAAGCTAAGCAATTGATAATTTCTCACACTCCACACAAGGAAGACTATGTTGCCTGGATTGCTTTCATGAAATGTAGGCTAGAAGCAAGAAAATAAATTATCAAATTCCTATCTTGTCTCTGTCTATGCATTCTGCCCCACGCTGCCCACTAGCACCTTTACACACACAGCAGGTAATGAGACAGCACTGGGATTGAAGCACCTGGCAAGAAATTGCACAGGGCCATGACATCTCACGAGAAAGGTGTTTGAGAATTCCTATCACAGGAGCACATGGCTTCTAAACTAACAAGAGGCATTTTCACCTGACAGTGACAGTAAAGGTCATCTTCTGTTGTACCTGCTGTGTATAAAATCTAAATAATTCACCTGGAGAACACAATCAAAATGAAGGAGATCATCTCTCAGAATGAGAGTTTGCTAGTGGATTACTTAAAGGCTTTACTCTGAATAGGTATGAGCTTATGCAGCTTTGATGACTCTGAAACTCTACCGACTCAGCAGAAACGTTAAGTCTATCAAAGTACGCCTGGAAAAGATTAAGTGCGTAGGAAAATCAGTAATCAAGACTTGTAGGCCAGGTTCTTTCAGGCAACTGTATTGCATAATAAGGCCTAGCGAAAAAAAAAATTATTTCACAGACTTTCAGTCAGGGAGAAGAGACTAAATATTTCAGCAGCTTTTAGCTTCCTTAGTTCTTTTTTTTCTTTACTTCCATACCAAAGAATAAGCCCACGCACACACTGAAGAATTAACTGCTTGCATTCACGTTCTCACAGTTACACCAAAGATGCTGGTGTGAACCAGTGCTACAGAATTTTGATCCCTGAAAGGATTCTCGTGCAAGTTTACAGTCTTACAAAGAACAAACAAAAACACTTACTAGATTTTATTATTCAGTTTTTCATAGTCATGACTTTTTTTTAAAAAAAAATGGCGATTCCTTTTAAGCGATTACTAATGTTTTGCTTGCTTTTCTCTCTTCTTGTCCACAGATTCTCAAAAACCATTATCAAGTCAAAACACAGACACTGATTTAACACAGGATTATGTGGACACAGATTCAAGGACATGTACACCTCAAGTCATCTATCTCTTGACAGCTCACTTAGATCACATTGAGATGAAAAACAACCTTCAGGGACCTTGAAACTAGAAAGTAACTTTTCTTTGAAGGATGCTTTTCATCTCTGTTTCAAACCATTCTATCTGAAATAAAGTTATATCAAATAATTTAATTCAGTGCACTTTAACATTACTACTTAAATAAGTTCAAGGGGGTTTTGCATTTTCTACAAGAAAACAGGAATTTTTTAAAAATCATGTTCCTTTATGAAACCAATCAGAATCTGGATGTGGGAAAGCCAGCATGTACCACAGGACAGGTGTCAAAAGCTTTAATACTGTTTTTCCCAAGAACCACTTTCATATGATTTTCTTGCTTCCCAAGTAACCCTCTCATTTCTATTCTCCTCGCAATGGGAATGCTTCAGAGGCTGTCCCACCGTGCCACCTCAGTAGCCTTGAGGGCATATCTTGCCCTGCAAGTAAGGGCAGGTTGGGGGGGATTGTTGTGGAAGCACCTGAAGAAAACACAAAAAGCCACCCCATATCCAGAGTTCTGCTGCTGCTGCTTCTCTCACATCTACTCTTGCTCTTAAGACTTGGCAGTACAGTTTATGCATGGTAAAACACTCCACCCTTTCAGAAAGCTAAAGGTCCAACTTCCAACATTATGGACAGACCCAGAACTGGGTGAACTGGAAACACTGAGGTACGTGGGGACTGAGAGGCTCATGCCCACAGAGCTCAGTGGAGTATCACACTGACATTTTAGGCTCATAAAAACTTGCTGCAGATTTTCTTTTTTTTTTTAAGCATGGAGAACTCTTTCCAGACTCAAAGAAAACCACAGACTGAAATAAATCCACCTCAGCAGCATCCTTTCATGCAGAAAACTGGAAAAATTATTTTCACTGTAGCACTGCATAGTATTATTTTTATCAAACAAATCTGTATTGAGATTGAAATCTATTAAGAAAAAAAGAAAGGAGGGGGAGCACAACAAAACAACCAAGCTGGTTCAGCACTGCCATTAAGAATGTAGGTTTATATATACCTCTTCTCCATGCCCCATTTTTTTTTGTGTTGCTGTCTTCAGGAGTGGATTTCTCTGAGAAGACCATCTCTTTTCCTCCTCTCTTCTGATTGCAATACATTTCATGTCTTTTTTTAAGCAATGAACTACAGTGCTCGAAGCTGCAGAAGCTCACGAACTGCTCATCCCAACTTGCCTCTCTAAGAAGGGTTAATTTTGCCTGCTTCAAATCATAATAACACCCCAAGGCACGTGAACTAACACCTAAGGGAGCTCGTGCTCACCTGATGACAGTGTCCTGTTATGCTGTTGGCCCACTTGATGCATGCTTTGCTGTAGTAGACTCAGGCATTCTCCAAGGCAGCTCAGGGTGGCAGCAGAGGTAGCTTTTAAAAGTAGCAAGTCCTGATCCAAGGCAGTAAGGGGTCCAGAATTTGGGAGAGCTTCAATGGCTTGTACAAGATTCTTCTGTTGTCCTTCAGCTTGGCTCATGATCTGTAAAGGTCCAAAAACATCTGCTGTCATAGGAAATATCACTATGTAGCTGTGAAATTCTTATGGATTGAAATAGTGACTAAATGTGAAGAACTACCACAAATGGATGTTAATGTTCTGATCCAAACATACCATATACTCACCTACAAAAACGAAGGGCTTGAGACTACCAAAGTCCTGTAAAAATGTCAAGACTATGTTAGAGAAAATAGTCTCTTAAAATAGTAGGTTCACAGTAGGTTTAATAGTGACTCATAGTTTCTGAAAGTCTTTGTAAGGAAAAGTATGAAAATTCTACTTCCTTCTCTGTTATTAACTTAGGCTTAGATTTTCTTGCCTTTGTCTGTGATCTGAGACACTCAGAAGCCACACTGTCCTTCCTCCTTCCCTAAATAAAGTATCTAATCACAATTTAAGAACGGGCATTATCCATTTCTCAAGCATCACTAAGGAACTGTTTTTACAAAATGCAGTAATTTTTAAGTTTACAGACAGTAGCATAGGAAGCAACTTAGAGTACTTATTTCATATCCAATATGAACACCAGCTGCCAGGCAGAAAGTTAACCTCTTTCTAGATTTGGACCATCCAGATGAAGATAAAAGGGGTGCTTGTATAGCAGGTAAAAACAGTATTTGAGCAGGCCGCTCTTTAAGCAAATTGGCAAGCTTTCAAAATCCTAAAGCCAAAAGAAAAAGGAGCTGTTCAAAATTTCTCTCTCCATTCTTACAGGCTGTAGGAAATGATATATGTACATGACAAGCCTCTTAGACTTACCTTGCAAAAAACTTACTGCAAAAACTTACAGGTTTACACTTGAGGTAGCCAAAGCTTTCAGAAAAATGTATCTGAAAACATCATAATAAACAAAGATTCAAGCCCCACTTGTCCACGCTGCTCTACTGTAAAAATGTATTATGAACTTCATGACTTTTTTATTATCATTATTATATTTTCAAGTATTGTGAGCTTCCTGCAGCCTTCCTCCACTACTGTAAATTGACTGATTGAAAAAATATATGTTGAGTGCACTGAAAAGCTAGAAAGGAAACTGAACTCAGAGATGCAAATAACCATTCTTGCAAAAAAAGAGTAGAATCACACAAAAGCTGTTGCTGCAGCCCGTAAATTTAGCCAAATGCCTTGCTGAAGGTTAACATGACATTTTAATAATGAACATTTAAAACACAGGCCAAAACTTCAGTAAAAGCCACAGACAATTTTAATTCCCTTTGACAGAGAACAAGACCTGTCAGAAGGTGACACAGACCCCTCCAATATGCAGCTTTAGGCAGCCACAGAATCCCAGGCAATGCTCTGCTTTCAGAAGTCACACACTGTGAACCTGAGCTCCATAGCACAGACAAGGTGGCTGCTTCAAAGATAAACAAAAGCAAAAACACCACAGACACACACTTATGCAAGTATTCCTCAGTCAGAGAAAGAGCACAAGGAGGCCAAGTGAAGGAACAGCTAGGAGAAAAAAGATTACCATCTCCCTGGAAGACTAACCAATATAATTGTATGGAAAACTGCTTCTCTCCTTTTCCCATCCTGCGTAAGAGTGTGAAATTGAAAACCTGACATTCTCATACTTCACAGTGACAGAAATGTTCTATTTTCATTTCCAAATGACTAGTTTTCCTACTTTTTTTTTTTTGTGGGAAACAGCTTACAATTCCAAGATTTGCTTCCATAAAAAATAAAATCAAAAATAAAACTCCGAAAACGTCAAACATTTCAATTTCCCCTCCCCCTTAATTAAGGGCAACTATATTCTTTTGCAGATAAAGACAGGAGCACAAGGTAAACTGATCAGGGAGCTTAGAAGACATTTGAAAAATTAACTGAATCTTTGCAGCTATCACCCAGCCCAAAACTTTACAGACTTTTGTAGGCTGTATTCTTCCTAGATTAGGAGAAATTTCCATAAAATCAATTATTTATTCTACCTTTATCCAAAACAAGGTGCTGGTCTGAGTCCTATTGTTTCCTAGCTGACCTAAGATAGCTTTAAAGCAGCCTTTTGATTCATCTTTTCCTTACTACCTAGTTTCATGTTACAGGTGTGATACCACCAGCTGTTCTACAAACCTGACACAGCAGAAGACATCTGGAACAGCAACTTCTGTGTAGGACTCAAAGTATTAGGACTTGCTGAACACTTACTGCTCAAGCACAGATCAAAACCACACTGTTTAAGGTGCTGAATGACCAGAACAAAGATGAAGAACCTCCCCTATTCTGAAGTGACAGATCAACTCTATGGCATGACATATATTATTGAAATAACTCAACTTTTTTTACATGCTTGCCAATTTTTTTTAAAGACCTTGACAAAAGATTTCAGAAGAGCTGAAGTGTAGTTGTTCTACAGAGAGTAAATCAAGGAGGAGCCAACACAAAAACACCAAACCATACAAGATAAAATTCATTAAACACATTAATCCTTAACAGGACAGCCACTAAGTCATGCAGTTATAGCATTATCCTCTTACTGGTGGGTCTGGTTTTTACTTTCTCCCAGGAGAGGCAAAATGTTTGACTTAAGAGCAGTCTAAGCTAGTTTCAAAATCAGAATGAAAAGCTTTGATTTTGAGAAAGGTAAGTTTTAACTTTCCTTTTCCAAAGTGAAATAACTTGCCTAATTTTGAATTACTTTGCTTTTACATGGGTTTATTTTAGCACCTTACAATTCTCCATCCTTCCCATTTGCAAATACAGACAGCTCAAAGTAGTAGTTCTTTACTTGTAACAACAACAAAGGCTATTTTTTGCCCTATCTCCTCACCAAATCTCAACTCATTTCTCTTTCCACTCTTGTTTTGAATTTGACACCTCCTCTTCACCTATATATTCTTCTCATAATATCACAAAAGAACTTCACATTCTCAGAAATGCACTGAAACTTCAAAAATACAACTTTATGATAGATGTACAATAAAAAAAACCTGAAAGTACCATCAGGACTACATGGATTAAAAGGAATTGTAAGTGTGCAAATTTCTAGCATTAGTAGGCCTGCATTAACTTAACTGCCAAGTATTCAGTAAGAAGAAGCCTCGTCCTAGGAAGACACCAGTTCAAATGCATGGTTTGCTTCTTTCTCCATCTTCTGCCTGATGCAGGAGAACAAGCAGCTGACATGCGTTCCCTATTAACAGCTGCTCCTGAAGCTTGAAGGAGATTCAGACCTATTTTAGCCTGTCAGAAATTCTCAGGTATTGCCAGTGATCTTGTGGTGGGTTTACTTTAGCTGGTCACCCAGTGCCCACCACTTCCCCTCCCTGTCTGAAAACCAAAAGGCTCATGGGTCAAGATAAGGACAGGGAGGTCACCCAATTACCATCACAGGTAAAACAGACTTGACTCAGGGAAATTAGTTTAATTAGTACCAATCAGAGTAAAGTGATGAGAAAATAAAACCAAATCTTACTTTTCCCCCCCGCCTTCTCAGGTTTAACTTCATTCCCAGTTTCACTACTTTTGCTCCTTCCCCCCAGCAGCACAGGGGGACAGTTAGGAGGAGTTACAGCCTGCTCATGACACATTGTCTCTTCCACTCCATCCTCCTTGCTCTCTTCACCTGATCCAGGATGGGGTCCTCCACGAACTGCCCCAGCACAGGGTCTCTCACAGGGTCACAAATCCTGTCAGCAAACCTGCTTTTAAAAGCACAGGTTCACAGTCTCTTTCAGGCATCCATCTGCTCTGGCAAGGGTTCCGCCATGGGCTGCGGGTGCACCTCTGTTCACCATGGACCTCCGTGGGCTTCAGAGGGACATCCTGCTTCACAACGGGCTGCAGGGAAATCCCTGCTCCAGTACCTGGAGCACCACCTTCCTCCCCTTCATCATTGGCCTTGGTGTCTGCAGTTGCTTCTCTCACATATTCTCACTCCTCCCTTCTCTGGCTGCTGTTGAACAGCAGTTTTTTCCCCCCTTCTTAAATCTGTTATCACAGAGGCTCTACCACCACGGCCGATGGGCTTGGGCTTGGCCAGCTGCAGGTCCATCTCGGAGCCAGCTGGCCTTGGCTCTGTCGGACATGGGGAAGCTTCTGGCAGCTTCTCACAGAAGCCACATCAGCGGCCCTTCTCCAACAAAAACCTTGCCATGCAGAGCTAATACAATCATCCTGAATAACATTATACTCAAAGAAACCTGCCATCCAATGACCCTCTCATGAATGTCAGAATGCAACAGGAAACATCTGTGATGTTTTCTTCTGTAGGTCCTCCCCTCCCTACCACTTGCTCCAATACAGACAATCCACAGCTTTTGCTGCTGCCGGCTTCCTCCTCTTCAGAGCTGATCTTAACATCCTGTGTGATTGCTTTCCCTACTTAAATCCCAGACACAGGAACTGCTAACTACTCCTTCACAGCTGGAACTGCACCTCCTGGATCTTCCTGTTGTGAACACATAGCCAAAACGATGTATGACACAAACACTTATGTGATAAGAATCCAAACAAACGGTAAGTAGAAACGACTAATTCTCAGGGTTATCTCCGCAGTATGTGGAAGATTAGCAAAAAAAGCCATGAGATACCCTAGGTTTCAAAGAAATTTATTCCAGACATAGTAAGATGAAAGAACATTCTTTCATGCAGTAAATAAGCTAAAATTAGTTACCAAAAATTAATTTAGGAAATAATAATGAGAAACTGAAGTCCTATTTCCCATGCTAAAAGAAAAACATACAGGACTTCAGTATTTTGTTAGAATACTAGATGATACACTAATCTTTCCCATGCAGAAAAACCATCCTACAAAACCTGAATTTATTCAATGCTTCAATTTGTTTCTAGAAAGAGAAAGGGATATATTCCAAATTATTAAGTGTAACAACAATCTCCATTTAAGATTTTTCCTCCCATCCTACAACAAAAATAAACAGAAACTTCAAAGGAAGAAAACTGAATAGCCACACCTGAATGTAAGAGCATATGATTGCTTTTTGACATCATTTTATTTTAAATACTTTTGTTATCCAGACTCCAGGACTAACAGGCGCAAGTCTGTTTGTCTAGGACAGATGTGTATTATCAGAACATCTTTCTTTCTAGAATTATTGCTCCTACAGGATTTCACCCAATTAACACAGTGCCTCGCAACAACCTAAACCAAACACCAGCTTTATGCCATCTGTAAAACTACTCAATCCACAGCTGCCGCAGGGGCACCTCCCAAGACAGTGACTTCAGGTTCCTCAAAGCAAAGGAAGAATGACATCAGCCATATTACCTCAGAGGGCAAGCAGACACTCTCCCTTTGTCACCCAGGCCATGTGGAGCTATCCAAGAAAATAAGTAGCATCACCAATCCTGTCTTTCTACATAATGATTTAAATACTTCAGATCATCCTACCCCTCTTTTAGAATATAAAACACGAGGGAGAGTCTTCAGACTGCACCAGACACAATCTGGTACACATATGGGCAATTTCAATTTTAGCTTAAATTTAGTTTAGATGTTGTTTAAATGTAGTTTAAATAGTGTTGATCACACAATTGAGTCCTTTTATAGTCTGTATTAAGATATGCCTACCCATGCATGAGGAAAAATCCAAAACACTCCAGAGAAAAAAGAAAATGTTCTTTTAGTGCTGAAAACCCACAGAAATTCTGTATCATCAAGCTCCTCTGTGACGTGCTAGAAATCATTCATGAAGGAAACATTCTGCTCCATCAGTTAATAACTCTTCTTCTCTACGGTAGTAATCTCTGCACACCATCACCAGCAGCACGTGGTCTGCAGACTTATCTGTAGGCAATTCCTCTGAAAGATTTAATGCAGTGATTTTTATTTTTCAATCCTTTCCATTATTGACTGCATGCAAGTTGAAAACCATTATTAAAAACATGGGGAAATAAACAACACAATAAAAAGTGCTTGTACAAAAAACAGAGCATCTGTAAAAATAACCGGTTGTGTGGAAAAACCTTTAGACACTTAAATAATAATAGAAATGCAACATGCATCACTTCCTTAAATCTCTAAGTCAAGCTGTCCTTGTGAGAAGTTTACTGCTTTTAAAGACTGGGAAATAGCCAGTTTGCTGCTTCATTATTTTTTGGCAGGATTTAGTTGGTTGGTGCTTCATTTGGGGTGGGTTTTTTAATAAAGTGTAATATGAAAACACAGTCTCTCTCTCTCTGACACATACAAACACACACAAAGACACTTTCTGGAAATACTAGTTTTTTACTTTTTAGAAAATAGTACCAGAAAAATAACTTTTCAGAAAACATTGGGAAAGGACAGCAGGTGAGACCAGCTTTTCAAACTACTCTAGAATAAGTCACAAGTGATATATGAGTCAGGACATTTAACCGTTGTTAAACATGCATATTTCACAGGGGTTTGTATTTTTTTCTTTTATTTCATAGAAAACGTAGATTTTCTTAAAAGCAAAAGCAGATGAAGAACAGAAAAGTCTGCACGCAAAAAATAAAAACCTTCTAAATCACTGTAAACATGATATATCGTGTTTCCACATGAACCTAATACAGCCATCAATTCTGACCTTGAGCAAGGACCCCTCTTGCTATCTTGACCTGTATTTCATCAACAACACAAACTGTCATATTGTAAAAATCGAAAGTTAAAACAGACAGCCAGTATAAGTAGAATATATGTGTATATGCATATGGGTATATATACACACATACATCTATCAGGAATATATCAAAATATAAGATACTGATACCTGGAACTCTAATGTCACTAAAGCAATCACACCAGTCACTAATTGGACACACTAGCTACCAATACAGCTCATATTCACAAATCCCACAGGATTTCCATTAAACCTAACCCCTTTCCACTATTCATTCTGAAAAAGAAAAGAGCATCAACACACATGCAGAAAGACTACTGTAAATACTGTTAACCATCACCTCAGAAAGTATACCTCACCAATCCAGATGTCTGACAAATGAAGGTAACTTCTACAAATGCAGTAGAAGTGATTTTTTTTTCCCAAATTTAATGCACTGTTGTTTTGAGTTAAGCATAACCACTGCAGAGGAAGTGAACTTTTGCCATGATTTAACTACTGAGAAGAGGTCTCAGACTACTCAAGGCCACTTCTGTGTCCATCTTACTACTTGATAAAAGAAATTTTCTGACAAGGATTTACAGACTTCACTCTTTTCTTCATGAAGTCACATAACAGATCTTTAAATGGGATTACAGCTATAGCATGCAAGCCAGGAAGACAAAATTACAGCTTAATATATAACAAAGGTGAAATAAGTAAGAACAGAGGTTGCTGCTGGAAGTACTCCAATAGCTAACATAAATCTCTTATCAAGATGATTTTGCACTTCAGCTTTTAAAGTGTCTAGTGTAGAAACACGCACAAGACCAGATGACCACAGGTAACTTATCTGTACATTTTGCTCGCAATAAAACCTGACCTTCGGACCAAAAAGAACCTCCTTGAACTGTAAACAGGAAAGAATTCTACCCACAAAGCTTCAGTCTGGATTAAGACCCACAGCAGCCTCGGTGAACATTACTATATTAATGACAAAAAATGTTTTAAGGAAGCATCCTACAACACCAAGTGAGATACACTGAAAATGTCTTGGAAAGATGGAACCAGATAATGACACCCATATCAGCTGTCCTTTCCTGATTACTGCTTCCCTCCCATTACCGGGAATAAGCACGGAATTCTCCATTATCATCACCTCAGGATAGCAGCCAACTTGACCTCAATTATTTTAATGAAGCAAACAATGAACGTTAAAATTGGAATGACTTGTTATATAATAGTTATTAAGGCTTAGACACATACATCCTAACAACAAAGCTTCAAAGGAGCAAGTTAATTTTCATTTGGCATGTAATTTGCAGACAGAGACACAAAAAGTGATGGAATGAACAGAACTATCACCTCTGTCAGTCAGGATGCAAGCTAATCACCAGGGCACATTTCTTCTTCAGTCCTTGCCTCTGCTTTCACAATTCAATTTTTTCCCTCGAAGGAGAATGAAAACAAGCTCCCTCCATCCCATCTTTTATTTTGTCTTTTCCCTAACCAGGAACTCACATAATCTCTGTTAGGGAAAAAACTGAAAAGTCAGTTGCTACTTATCTTCATTGTCTCACTGAACAAAACATTATTTCCTTTAGGGTTTTGTTTTGGTTTTTCGTTCTCAGCCTCTTCCCCATGTGCTCCACAGGCTGGTTCCTTGTGAGGAAAACCTTACAGAACACACACCAAATGTCATCAGGACTGAGTCTAAAAGCCAAGTCTAAGACAACCAGAAAAACGGGGAGTGGAGGAGGCAGGCTGCCTCAATTGTTTCCTGTTCTTAGCTATTCTCACCAATCTGCTGCTCTCCCACTGGTTGCCATCAGCACCTCCTGGGGCTATGAGCTCTCCACAGACCTCAGCACAGGGTTTACTCTCCAGTGAGCAGCTCTTATTTACCTACTTCTGTCATGAACATTTTGAATTGGCTAGTTAATTTCTTCATATACTAAACATGAAACTATGCTCCATTCTTTACATATTCAATCCCTATTTTATATCTTCAAATTCTGTAACTTGGACACTTGTTGTATATCCTTACAACATAATATAATTCTGTTTTGTTCAGACAACATTCTTTAATCATTTGATGAACTACAGACATCTTCCATTTGGCCTACTATCCAATAGCTTATTAATCACACCTGCAAGCTCCCTTGCTATTAGTTGCACAGCTACAATAGTAAGACTTTGTATTTTGTAGGTCTGCATACTACTGCTTTAGTCCATAAAGCTGCCAGATTTGGGGGAGACAGGAAAAAGGGGACACAAGTCTTTTTTGCTGACTAGCCTGGAAGCCTTAAACATTCCTTGCAGTAGCAGAGGAAGAAAATTAATCTACCTTTCCAAGAAATTCTCAGTCTCTTGCAGCTCAGGTATATGAGAGGACACTCCCCCCTTCCTCCCTTTAAAATAGGCAGAAGCTCAGTAAGAAGGGGAGCTGACCTAACTAGCTGTTTTACAAAAGCATCTCTCTTCTCAGAAGAAAGACAGGATATATTTAACAGATCTATCTCCAAACACCAAAGAGTGTATATGGTATCCGTAATTGTCAGTGTTCTCTGGGACTTCATGAAGACACTTTATTTGGATGCAAAACACTCCCAAGGACAATCTGAGTGTTCTGAGTTTCTAAAGAAGTCTGCTTCTTACATCAGGGAAACAGAGAGACCCCAGAGAGAGTTTCACAGTCCTTGCAACACATATGGTTAGTAAAGAGGATTGAAGCAGTTCTGGCAGGATCCCTGAGAATGCCTCCAGAAAACTCACCAAAACAGCCCACCTACTTCAGGCCAAAACAAATCAGATGCTTCCCTTTGCTACCTCCTTACCACATTTCCTTATGACAACCCCAGACATAAGGTTAAATGCATGCTTTCTGTAGTCAATCTGTCCTCCTCCCCTGAGAAATGAGCTGCTGAATGACAGAAAGGCAGCTGAGGGCAAGGGTGAGGAAAAGATCTGGTGTCCATGCAGACAGACTAGGACAAAAAGTTCAGATTTTGCCAGAGAATATTTAAGTAGACAGACGATCTTGGAGTTTCTAGAGGATGTTTTTAGTCTTAATCAATACTCTGATGTATATACTCAGCTTTCCTTGAGTGGCTTCATATTATATAGGTGGGGGAAAAAATGGGAGGGGAGGGAAGCTTTTCCTATCATCCTCCCAAAAATTTTTAATTATCCTGAGAATACCTTCTTACTGCTTAAATCTGAAAGAGAATACTTCTCCCTCACAAAACAACATCAACTTCATGGTTTTTTCCCTGTGGAAGATTTACAGACAAACCAAAGTACTGAAACACTAGAGATAAAAAAAATTCCTCTCACAGTGTCAGCTGTCTAAGAGTGTTTAATGGAGCTACTCCACAAGTCTTTAGGTGAGAAGTGAAATCTTTTTAGAAAGAGCTGGTTGCCATAACAAATATACAAGTGAAAGTCAGTGATTCAGACAAATTGTATCAATGAGCACTGCGTTTTCCTACAAATCAGAGTGAGTAAGCTATTTTTCTCCAAAAGATCAACCTAGCACTGGTCACTTTGCCACTGGAGGGAGGTGTCTGGGAATCAGGGCCTGTTGCAGGACACATGGCGGGTTTCCTCTTTTGCCTGTTGTGTTACAGCTCCCTGCGAACACTCCACGTATCCAGGTAACATATGACATTTTGCACAAAAACGACTAGTAAATGCTGGGTTTCTTCACCGTGCTCCCTTTTCTTGAGGATTTTCTATTAACCACAGCCTACTAATAGCCACCTATTGAGACTTAGCATTTACTGGCAAACACAGCTCAAGTGGAGCAAAGTGTTGGGATCTTGAGGAAAAATCACAGGGAAGAGAAAAAGCAGCTTCCAATGTTGTTTCCCCCACCTCACATGCTTTCAGTGATCCAGAACCAAAAAATTAGACAAGCAGAAAGAAGGAGTCCACAAATTCAAGTAAATCTTGGATGGCAACTGGCTGCCATCTAGCCAAGCAGGAAGCACACTGTTCTATTTTAAACCACAGAATGCAGTATTGAGGGCAGTTTATAAAAAGCACTTTCTGGGAAATTATTCTAATGCAATTTTACTATAAAAATTACCTCACAAAGTCATTGTTTTTAGTCATTAAATGTTACTCATAAGCAGATGTTATTCTGTGGGCTTTTCGGAGTAGCAGTTTTTCTTACACTTCAGAAAGATCACTTTGCTGAAGCTAACAGCTATAGTCCTAAGCTGGAAAGCATATTTTGATTATCAGGAATTTAGGCTAATTTGTGAATTTCAAGTATTCCAAAGAGCTCCTAAAATGTCGCTGCTAGCCAGTCAACATCAGCAATCACAGGAAAATTCTATCAGTTTACTGCAATATAGGGCACAATTGATAAAAAGTGAGGTTTGGACTCTGAGTGAAATTAGTCTTCAGAAGAGAAAAGGCCACGTTGAACATAAATTACACACTTCAGCATGAGTAGCTTCAAGGATGCAGAGGTTTCTGTCAGAACATATGGTGCTGGAAAAAGTAACTCTATAAACTTTTTAAATTTTTATTATTATTATTATTCCATTCTAGCTGGGAATATATAAACACACATACTGCCACTCAGAGAAGTCCAATATGCCATACAGTAGACAAACTTCTGATGGACAGTCCCAGTGCATCTTCCCTTTGCCAAGACTGCTTTTAGATCCTTTCACCCCTTCTCTCTGTTAGCCACCTAACTTGTAGTGTCCAAGCATAAAATTGACTTTTGTTTCCATCATTTAAAAAACTCTGAGATGTGCACAGATATTACTTCCCCATCTTACAGTCAATTCACCTCACGTTTTCTGAGAAGTCAGTGAGCTGTCCATATCAAGGCTATCTAACCTTGCCATTCCTGAGTCTTCCATAAAGTGCACCTCCATAGGCTGTCACAAAGCATTCCTAATCCATTCCTTTGACTTCTCCCTATGTAGAAAAGCTGACTGTCAACTGGTTTAAGTTGACATCGTTAACTTCACCACACTGAAGTAATTCACCATACACTACCATAATTTTGAGTACCCAACTTGTGACACGCTGTAAGGTTGAAGCACCCTTATATAGCAACTTTTCCACAAATCCATCTGTTTTGTGTCTGTCAGCCTAAACCTATCGATAAAACTGCAACTGGATAACTGGGGTGTTAGGAGAAAACCTGTACGCAGTTATCCCAGAACACAGTAGATACCACCAGAAAAACATGCTAAGAAGTATGTGCAAGAACATATGACTGTGCTTCCTAGAAAGTGGCAAAGGGAAGAGACAAATGAATGAACCATAATAAAAATTAAAAATAATTCATCAGTGACAGCTATGTATCTAGTACCTATAATACAATGCTACTTTAAGGCATATTAGTCAGATTCGGGCAGATGTAGTTCTGGTTTGCTGGCTGGATGAGATGTTGCTAGCCATTGTCTTATTAGCCATTCTTTTAAAGCATATTGTCAGAAATCAGAATTGCAACCAATAAGCAGCTGCTGAAAAGCACCTATGTAGCACAGTTTCCAAAGCATTCAACACCTGCAATACAAGCACTACAATAAGAACATGCAGCAAAAGCTGTTAGAGATCAGGTCTTTAAGTAACTAAGAGCTACAGTGCTTACTATTCACATTTGTTGTAAACGCAAAATGTTCCCTGTGTTTCTTAGCGTAGCATTCAGTACTTTAGGTGTTACACAAGGAGCTGAAGATTATAGTAAGCCCTCAATAAAAGTGTATAATAATGTAAACTTAATGGTATGCTTAAAATATATGAGCCATTTCTATGGTTACTTTCTCCTTGAGAGCATTTATATAAGTACCTTCTGTACTTAATATCTGAAACTTGGCCAGCCACCTAATATTACACTGTCATCTGTTACCACTGAGAACATTCAAAAATATCTTCTACTTAATTTAATAAAAATAGCATGTAAGTGTGGGTTAACAAAATGGCCCATGTATCTTGGAAGCAGTAATTTGCATTACAAACAGAGTTGCAGAAGGTGGCCCTTGTCACCCTTGTTCAGGGTTTGCTGCGAAAATCACTGCTGCACCAGCCAGCCACCTAGAAACCTGCACTGGAAACAAGACCATGAGATGTGATACCCTAATCTGAGGAAAGATTTACTGAGGTATGTTTTCTTTAAAGCTTCATTTTCAAACTGAGAACTTTGATTTTAAACTAGTGCAGTATTTGTGCTGTAATTGTGAAAGAAAACAGCCCTGTAGTTTTCCAAAAATGCAGGTATGTGTATGATATGCTATGCTGTTTTACACATGCACATAAAACAGTTGAATTTTGTACATAAAGCAGAATTAAGTGGCAGTTTTGAAGGCACACAAACCGGAGACTGAATTCCCTTCAAATGTGACTTCTCTCAAGATCCCTTGGGAACCTACCATTTACTGGAAATGTAATTAAATGTCTTAATAACTGTAAAGAATAATTTTGGCTTCTCTGCAGTTGCTTAAGAAAATGAATGCTGCAGCAATCTCTGAATGTAGTTATCATACATACTGTATTATCCCTAATTTATAAATTGCCATTTATTAAATGATGGAAAATTATCATCTTTGCACATGCTCAATTACTGCTCAACTACAGGCTGAAAAGAAATCATGAAAAGAAGCCATATTTGCGCTACTCGTATTTTTCAGGGTTGGGGGGGGGGGGGGGGGGCGGTAGGGAGAAATATCAGAAATAATGAGCCAGGTTCACTCTTGACATAACCCGTATGGACAAACAGTGTAATTTTAGTAGAACATTTGCTCTATGATTCCCATAGCAACCTTAATTCTCCCTGCCTGGGTATCTGAAAGCCAGGATGACTCAACCTTCATATGAATACAAAATCAAATGCACAGAACAAAGTGTAGGTCAGGAAGATGCTACTTCAATGCACTCTTAGTGACCTCAAACATACTGCAAACACAAGGTAAAGGTTCAGAGATCAGAGAAGTATTCAGCTCATGTTTATGTAATAATAACAATTGGTTTATAGTATTAGAATAATTTCCATCTCCTCATCCCCAAAGTAAGACAGTTAATGCTACTAACTGAGTAATTTTTATAAGCACATGTACATTTACTACTCCAGGAGGTACTAGACTGACACTGTCAGAGATTTAAGCATCCCATTTACTCCCCAAGGAGACATGTTTCTATTGATCTTAGCAGTACTAACTTGAGATAGAATAAGCAGATACAGGAGATGAGAAATCTATAGACAAGTCAAACAGCCTCCGAAGAAACTGCCACAGAAGGTATTAAATAACTGCATCTGTTCTACATGCTCTCAGTCCTGGTTTTCTGTCTAGGGAGATGAAGGGCAGGCAATCACACAAACATTGCTGTATAGCCAGAAGAACATTTCTGTGTGCTCACAATGGTATTTTCATACTGTACAAGGATCACATGTTTCTAGAACTGGGGCCAGCACCAATTCAGAAGAAAGTGCAGAGGTAACACTTGCAGCTGCCCCTTTTAGACCTCATGTTAGGTTTGAAACTGGTTTATACTGTTACAGATTTAACGCCTCTAAACAAATCATAATTGCTCCTGTTAAAACCCAGCTGGGAGCAACCCCTTCAGTATCAGGGAGCTCAGGGGCAACTGAGCTGTTAAATGTAGCTGTAACACGAATTTGTATTACAACACTTCTCAATTCGAAAAGTATGTCTAAGCACAGTTAAATAGTAGTAGCTGTAGTATAACTTACACTACCATGTTCTGTGCCAAATAAATATCAACTAATGAATTAAGGCTTAAGGCCATTCACTTTAAGTATTGACTTCAATGGACACAAAACTGACACAAAGGTTTTCTGCTGTCTTTTCTTCTGCTTCACTTTTCTTCAAGCCAAGAAGTATCCATTGCTTTCTGCGAAACAGCTGGTTTTGGTTTGAGTTTTTTCCAAGCACTTTCACATTACCTGTTTTAGAGTGGAGACATTCTTCCCTGTTTTTCACACCCAGATAATTAAAATGAAAAATTTCTGACAGTGAGATTGCAGACAAATGGAAGTGTAATATCTACAATACATACAAAGCATAGATGCAGTGTTATGAGGATGTAAAGACTTCGGTAACATACCTCATTTTCCAACTAGCCTCCATACTTAAAGCATAATCCATAGCACCTATTGTTAAAGACTACTTATCTTGTATATGATATGATGCACTTGATGAAAGATGATCAATAGGATAAGCCTTTACTAATTTATTAGGTATAGTGGGGGGGTGCAGGAAGATATTTTAAATACAAGTCCAGGAAGAAATGGAGAGTTATAACTAACAAAGGCTACTCCTCTGTGTTCTTTCCCTCCCTTTTCCAAAATTGCCACTCACTGTACCACCATATTATTTCCTCAAATGAACAGAAAACAGGACACTTGGATTTCAAAACTGAAACACTTCCTGCAGTATCTATGAGAGATGAAATACCCCGGTCAGTCCAACTATGAAATCTGTCTAGAGTGTATTTACTACACTAATTCTGAAATGCAGGAAGACTCTAGTTAAAAGGATCAGCCACAAACTGCCATGAAGAAAACATCACAAAGCTACCTTTTATACTAAAATATGTCTAGAAAGAAAAATGGACATGTTTTTAGTTAACTAGTTTTATACCTGACTAACTAAAGCACAGCAACACAGACTTCAGCAGAGCTGTTGTAGCTGCACTCCACAGTTATCAGCTCTCCCCCGATAAAGCACCCACATTACCAGGCCAGAAAGACTGAAGTTAGCACAGTTTAGCATCCCATCCTACCTCCATACCTTAGGTGAACATGAGATCATTTTCATCTCCTAAAAGCAAATATTTGATTTATTACTCATGCAGATGTAATGGTCATCTTTGTTACAAAGCTAGCTCTCATTTTCCTGCACTCCAAAACCAAGGTGAGAACTGCCAGTGAAAGCAATGATCTAGTATATAGCATTTCTCCCCACTTTTACAAAGTAATTTTACACAAAATTAGACACATACTGTCAAAAACACTTAACATTTTAACAGGATTTTTAAATGTTCTTTGTGCATACTTTACACTAAGCATGATGTCCTGCTCAAGGAGCTGAATTTTTTTCATGCACCCACAGAACCTCAACACTATGCCAAAGATCTAGAGCTACAGCATTCTTTCTGCTAGGACTCACATTAGACCTTATCCATTGACCTTTCCATGTACACACTTTCAGAGAAATGAAAGGAGGACAAAAAAATTGAAATAAAAAGCAAAACTTGACTTTTTCAAAGCTGCAAAGTAAAATCTGGCATAGGTCAAAAACCATCAAGATTTCCCCCGCTACCAGCGTGAACACTGACTACAAAGCTTTAACATCAACACACAGCTTAGTGTATGTCTTCACATAAAAGTCCACACGCGTGGAAGTCCTGCAAGTCTGAATGTTTCCCCACGTGGTTTAAGCACTGCATCTCCTCTTTCACCTACAATGCTGCCTGTGCAGTGCTGTAATTCTGTGACACAACAAACACTTCTCCACGGACAACACCATCCGTTTTTGCTAACAGTAGCTAGTCACAGTTCCTAATTTTGCTATCCAAATATTACAGTGATCTGAAGACATTCACTTCTCACTTGAAAAATCCTCGGAAGTGTTTTAGAATCATCTCCTTCTCCTAGTAACCACATAAAATTGGACAACTGCAGCCTCACAAAATTGCTGGTAAAACTCACTCCATGAAGCCCTAGGTGTAAGTCCTAGATTTCCTGATACTGTAAGGGAAGAAGCAAAGAACTACCACTACTAGCTGCATAATTCCTGCAGGAATCAAATGGTAACTGTGTTTATATATGGAAAAGGACATGCAAGAAGCAGTAGGACTGTCATCTTACCAAAAAGGAATCCTTTCCAAGTTCTGGGACTGCCCACTGGCACATAAAAGAGATGTCACACTGGTGGAGGCCCTGTGAAATCTGGATCTCACTGTACCAAATGTTCAGAAACCCATGCAGATGACTAGTCAGGGCATCAAAAGTTGCAACAAGCACCACATTTCAAAGGGATCAGAAAATCCTTCACTGAATTTTTTAAATTGTGGAAAGAAATATTTCTCTGGACTGCAGTTTAATTTCTCTAAATGTCTGTAAATAATTAATATAAATTACTACAAAATCTTCACACACTTGGTTCTTTAACAACAATGGTAACACTGCCAGAGATTGTATAAGAGTCAGACACTCTCAGCCAACATAAACACCATTCTGACCATTCTGTCACTATTATTTAGTTCAGTGACAGCTAAAATTTAATATGAAGGGTGATGTGGCCACTTGGCTTAACCTTCCAGTTGATTTTAACCACCTACAGTTAAGAAATCTGAAAGCTTAACTCTTATCATAAATTTCTAAGAGGATAATAATATCCACAGTTTTAAAAACAGAATTAAATTTCAAGACCATGGAGACTTAGGTTACCATAAAATCACTTACTAAAAAATTAGCTCAAAGTACCCCTTTAATGCTAAGTTATGGTCCAAATAAAGAGGATCTCCAATAATTCTGCAAAAAGTGCAACACACTGCAGATCATTTCTCACAAAGTAATGTATGGTTAAGTTTAGTTTTGATGTAACATCCCATAAATCAGTGTAGACTGGACTATTAACACCAAATTAATATAAGCAAAAATCTGATTTAAGAGAACAACATTAAACAGCATAAAAAATTACATTATGATGAAAAGTAATGCGCCTGAGCTCCTTTTCAATTCAACACTATACAGAAGTAGGTCAAGTATTAAAATATAAATTTTTAATAGCAGTCAGAAGCTCCATACTTATGCTCAATTTTAACTTATCAAAATTTGGAAAAAAGGTGAAATTCTAATTTTACAACAGAAACATTTATTACATGTGCCATTTTGCAGACCTAGACAGTTGTATTTACTACATTTATACATTTTTGCATGTCAGTTAGGTGTTAAATAGACCTCTTTGCTACAATTAGTTTCATGCTAAAATTTGCTATGCTGTTAAAAATAAATCAGCCAGAACAAACCACAGAAGGAAACAATGTTACAATGCCACTCTTACTATGAAGTCAAAAGAGAGGAAAAAAAACAATCAAGTATTACCAAGCATCTTGCATTATATAAAATATAGGAGTATATTTTTGCAACATGGAGAGACACTTCATTTTTTTACAAATAATATGGCCAAACCAAGAGAGTTCAGAATTGAGTAGCAATTTCAAGTTCAACACTTTCTCAGAAACATTGTGCAAGCTAGCAAAGACCACATGTCCCAGGGGAAGGATGCCCCTTTTTGCAGCATTACTGTTTTTCGAAGAGCTCATATACAGCATTACCATACCACAACACTGCTGTGAAATTTAAAACACACATGCTTCCTCTCATTTTCCAGCAGCAGATCAGCTTTTTTCATTGATTCAACTACTGTATTTTGTAAGGTGTAAAATTAGCTAATGCAGTCCTATTTATAGAACAATTTTAAAAAAACTTTTTTGCATGTCAAAGCTTCAATGACATCATTCAATAAGGGGAACACCAATATTGATCTATAATCCTTTTGCAGTCTCTTCCCTTCATCCAAATCATACCAAACAACTTTCAAATAAACAGCAAAGATTTAGGTGTTGAGGAAGGGATTAACTTTCTCTGACTGTACTTTTAACTCCTATTTTTCATTGTTTCAGATTACAAAACAGGATTAGAACAGATTTAAGCGCACTTTTGTGAAGGGCTCTGGAGGTACCTCTTTACTGATAAAGTTAACAAGGGAGGGTGGATCTAACAGTCACCCATTGACTCTCAAATGGAACAAGGATACTCCCTGAAAACACAGGTATCATATACTCAAAGTCTATTGGATTCACTCTGGAAAAAGGGGAAGAAGGACATGCACAGAGTATGCTGTTGAAAAAAAATCTGCTTTCTTAACCTGGAAAAAACAGACTTATCCTTTCACAAGATGGAAACAACACCAGCAGCCACTTTTTACACAAGACTGGGACAGAAGGCAGAAAGTCCAATTTCTCCACTGTTACGCTCTTCTTTAAGAAGCAGCACACACGCACACAAAATATCCAGGACATAAAAAAGGTGAACTTCACACATCGCCTTATAAAATTTGCTTATGCATCATTTATCTTAGAACCATTTTCCCTCCCTGAAAAGCACTCACTTCTTTTAACTGTTACTGTACCTTCAATATCTAAGGGGTTTTTTTCATTATTATTGCAGCCTTCTAAAAGAAACTGGTGCTGCAGCTGAGGTACCACTCACATCAAACAGAACAAAATCGTTACCTTCCATCTTTACAGATTGAAGTCCTGTAATAGTTACCTCTTTTGGAATCACATTGCAAACAACTGAGTCAGCAATTCACTGGCCTTTTCTGCAGGGATGATACCTGACCTCATTGTTTTTCTATAGGTTAGTATTTATTTCTTCCAAGTGTAGTTCTTTGCAACTGATGGCTTTTTCCCTTCCCAACTTACTATGACCAGCACATACACTAATACTCTCTTTTAAATTGCTTTCAGCCTTACTCGGCTTCATTTGACGAAATTGCAACAGCTCCCACTGTTGATTTTATTATAGGTTTAAAGTGCACTCTGAATTCAACCTATGAGAGCAAATACATTTAGTACACTAGAAACAACTTGGGGGAGATGATTGGTAGACAAAGACAGGGTATTTTTGTAAAAAACAAACAGATATTTGTTTTCTATAATGTAAAGAAAATGTGGGTGACATTCAGACAGTGAGCTCTTCATTTTTAATGTTAACTAGAATAAAAACAAGCATTCTTCATCAGGATGTGCAATTTAAGCCTTCACTGAGAGCACATCCCAAGAATTTATTCAAATTCTTAACATGAAAGACAAACCAAAACATCATAAGGGATGAAAGATGAAAGTGTGTTCTGTGAAAATCTGCCATAATATTTAAGCTTAAAGCTCGGTACTATTTTTGTTGTCTGGAAGACAGACTAAAATCAGTTAAATTTCCTAAACACTGGTACAAACAGGCTTTAAAAGAAACATGCTTTCTTCCTTGGTTTTCATGCCTTTGATACACACAAACCATTTTTCCATTGCAAGGCCAGTAATATAAACTTGACACAAAGGCAAGACTACAGCAGTACAGCAACAAACTGCTGAGTGTGGGGACCTATGCCTCCATTCACACATTCATCAGACTTATTCAAGAAGTTTTTTCCAGCTACATTTAAATGCTTCAGGGCCCACTTTCCAATCGGAAAGGTTTTGCTGCACACAGCTTCAAAGAGATTTTTCCCCAGTAATGAAACACCACTGCAAAGTCTGGGAGCTGTAGCCAATCTAATTCATTTTTTAAGCATGTGCACACACCAATTTTAACATCAGCATAAAAATATCAGTATACACCTGACCTGAAGCTGAACCAGAACTAAAGCCCACCTCTTGCTCAGCAACGGGATCAAAACAAAGCAGTCATCAAGTAGGAAACAAAGAAAATCTTTAACTTGTCAGACTCGATTGCTTATTCTAAAGCAAAGTAAGCACTTCCAAGTTACAGCAAAACAGCAGATGTTTCTCTCTTACCTCTCTGACTTCATGGAGTTGACCAGATCGCTGGCTCTTCACTCTTCGAGCAGCTGCAGGTGATTTGTGATGTGTGATGGTTACAACAGTTGGCCCGCTTTGATTCATGTGTTTCTGGCCACTTGGAGATGCAGAATTAACTGTCCCAGGTGGCAGCAGAGATGAACTTCTACTTCGTGAGGATGAGATGCTCTAGAACAAGCAACAGGATTGCGGTATTAGCAACCTTTACATTAGTAATAATTTACAATTCAGGCTATACGTTTGTATTGTTCAACTTTCCCCACAAACCTAAATCTGGAGGTGTAACTGATTTATTCCTTCTGAACCATACGCATTGCTCAGCAGAGATGTTCTTGGAAACATTAGAGCTATTGCCTTTGTTTCTTGGCTTGCCTGAAATTGGCCTTTGCAAAAATCTTCACAAATTCTTACATAATAACATGCTGCTTAGTTCTTACAATCCTACTTCTAGGAAAGCTTAGGAAGGATTTTGCAGACAGAGTAACAACAATGCCAACACAAATATTTTTTATGAAACCATTGACCTACAATTCACCAAACTGGTGTGAACAGCAAGGAAAAAAAAAATCTTAATGCTTTCATTCGATGAACTTCTGAAGCAGTGTAGTATTGTTTTCAACATCAGATGCAATTTTGGCAAGGCCAATCCATATACCAATTAAACATTAAGATAAAAGACAAAACATGGCTTGAAGAAATCAACTTGTTTTGGAATAAGCTTGTGATAAACCCAATATACAAAAAAGGCCAGAAATAAATCTCCAACAGTATCTGCAGTATGAATACCTCTAACATACAACCTATAAAATCAGTCAGGATGTTAAAGAACTTCTTCTCTTTTTATCTAACCGTCTGTCAGCGTTGCTATCTCCGTTTGTTCTCTGCAGACCTCAAACACAAATCATCCTGGAGGTATACAAGACACCAATTCTTAATCAAGCTCAGATGAGCACCAGAGCACCATGGGACATCATATATAAAAGTGCAATATAAAGAAGCTTTTCCCTTCTATTTGAACTGTTGATTGCATCTGTAAGGTTAAAACAGAGTATCTTTTACCTCATGAAACACAAACCAATTCAGAGAGTAACATTTAGTAGCACTTTAAGACAGTGAAGTAAATACACAGCCCCATGGGTAAAGCACTTTTTCACCTCTCCTACAAACCCTGCACAAATAACAGTGGCAACCTACAGCATTGCTAAGACAGTCACCATCAACATGAGATACTTCTCCTGCGCCTGCTGGTGAGTGCACAGAAGTACTCCTCGAGTATAATCTCTCTTCTTATACCTTACAGGTCACTTTTGGCAATTTTGTGGTAATTTCATTAAAATACTTCAAACCAAGGTGTACAGGTTCCAACTAGCACTGGAAATAGTCAGGCCTCATGTTACCACCACACTGACTGTAAAGGACAAGGCAGATTATCTGGCACTACCAAGGAGAAGGAGGGAAAGAAAGAACACAATCCCTCTGCCACCGCCACACAAAACTAGACTTTAGATTTTTGAAGGCTTAAAAAATGGATTATCACATTGCCAGTGTGCAAAGAGCTGCTAATCTCATACAAATAATTATTATTCCATTGGTCTAGACTTAACATTTACAAATGTTTCCAAGAATGATGGTCTGACTGTTTTTGAAATTAATATATTCTTTGCTACCATGGCCAATAAGATTACCAATAATAAGCATCTTTTCAAAAATTATCCATCCTGGCTGATAAATCACAATTGCATTAAAACTGGATTTGACTCTAAGGCAAAAAAGCAGCACGAGGTGTAATTTGTCAGAAGGGCACAGAAGGTTGCCAGGTTTATAATTCATCTTCCATTTGAAAGCATGGCTTAGGCATAACTACAGTTAAAATAAGAGCCAGATGAAAAGTTATTTGGGAGAAAAAAGGGGATAAGAGAAACTGAGTTTCCTTTTTTAAATGCATGTTCCACAGAAAAAGGGTATTCCTAGTATATAAGAGCAGAATATACTTCACTAATGTTTGTTTTTCAAACTGACTAGCATCAGAATACTTCTAAACTAAATTTAAGGTGTAGAGGAAAAACAAGATCATTTTAATTTTTTAATTGTAAAATCAACTTATCTTCCAGGCTAATATGAGTTATTTTTGTTTTAGAATTAAATCCGTCGAGAATCACTGACATTTTAGTATTATACTACCACAATAATAAAAATACACAGCTGCTACTTTCACATAGCTAAACAGATCCTAAAATTCAGACAAACAGCAGCAGTGCAAAACAGTGAGTTTGCCCATTAGTTTCACTTAAAACAAAAAAAATTCTATGAGAGGTAGAGTTTTATTATGTTTTGATTTTCTTGATGGAGAGCTATAGATCTGCACATAACAAAAGTAACACAAAACATATATTGAAAAATCCATGCACAGGTTCTATGCACAATCAAGAAGGTATTCTAGGAACAAGTCAGCTTTCAGGAAAAAACAAACCTGCAAAAATAATCTTATTTAACCCGCACACTTTTGAGAAATACGTTCATAAATTGAAATGCATACACATGCTAAAGTTAGTATCTACACTATTTATATTATTTGGTAATACAATGCTATTTTTCCTCAAGATAGGGTTTCCAGCTGCAGTGAACCATCTGCAGCTGATCCATGGATCACAACAGACAACTGCTGACTGCAGCTCCTGCCCTACATTTTCTCCCACGTCAACTAACATGATATGCCTTTCACCAAACCCCATTTACACTTGAGTCATAAATTTGATAGTGAACTATTACTACAAAAGTTGCTAGCTAGCTGCCATTTTTTTTAACTGGTTATGTAAGTAATGAACACACTTCCAAGAAACAGGCATGTCCATCATTTGAGTCTCTTAATCCAGATCAGGATTTTTTCCCCTGCAGCATTTGCTCTAGTTCAGAACTCACAGGGCTATATCACCTACGCTCCTGAAATGTGACTAGAGACAGAAGAGACTGTGGGACCACAGTGCATTTAAGATGGCTTTTCCTAAGTTTTGCCAAGGTATGTGGCAGCTTACAGCAACTTCTGGTGAACAGTCATTTAGGGTGCGGGGTTTGGGGATCAGTGGAGCAGGAGAGAAAAAACAGAAAAAACAGCCCATCTCTAGTTTCAGTCATGGGTGAACGCTCTAGTTTCAGACAGCTCAAGAAGGCTGTCCTGCTATAGGGACACTAGGTAGACTCAAATCTCTACATACACAAGCACACAGCCTGGCAAAGGTTGCCCATAATCCCCTGCCTGGTGCGTGTGACACTCAGCTCTGTTGTAGGGCAAGGCATGGAGCTATGGGATCTCCAGGGAGATATCACCTCTGCCAGCGAGTCTCCTAGAGTCCCCTGCTTCCCCTTGCAGCACAGAATAGTTACCAATCCTATGTAGCTCATCCAGTCAGAGAGACTGGATTCTGGAATTTGCACATACACAGTCTGTGAAAAGTATCAGAGCCAAATACATTGGTTCATGATCAGCTCCTACAGGTCTATAAGCAAGTTCTCCCCACCTCTTTGTTTTCTGTCCCTTTATACCCTTCATCCATCTTTAGTGACCCAACGTTTCCAAACAATGTGCCAGAAAATTCCACCAGCCCACAACACAAATACTCCAGCACCTAAATTCGGTATTACCCTTTAGAGGGTATCTGTAACCTACAAACCTTAAATGAGCTTAGCACCAGGACCTCTGGCTACCCATGAAGCTATCTCTAGGCAAGACCCCAGACAAACACAAACATTTGCATCTTAAAACTTGCAAAACCAGTCACAGTCAGTATGCATGCGAATGTCTGCAGGAGGGAGCTGTTATAACGACTCAAAACCTTTTCAAGTTGGACTCCATTCCTCCACTGCCTCAGAGAACAGCAGCAGAGCACTGTGTCTGCTCCATCCAAGGAAACGGTGGAAGCATCCAACTCCTTCTGACAGCTTCTTCCTGTCACTGCCAGAAGAGAACTCCAGGAACTGCATACTCAGACCCTCAGGCACTTTTGAATTTTACAGCACATTGTCAACACCTATGTCCTAGCCAAATACTTGACTCCTCTTTTGCAGAATTTCTTGAGATTAAACACTGGGAATGACAAGCATCCCTTTCGCATTGACACGCAGCTGTGCAAAAATCAGAATTTTCCGTTTTTGTTAAAACGTTAAAACCTATGTGAAGTTTTCCACTGCTAAAAGCACTGTAATTATACATCATACCACAACAGTCATTAAAGTCACTCTCACAGGAAATCAAAGCAATGATGGGCCTGTATGCCTAATCCCCCGCTCTTCCCCCAGCACTGCTCGTATGACCGATCTGCCCCTCTAATTATTATCACATATGATTTTCTTTGGTCTCACTGCTTTCTGGCTCACAACTAAATAAATAAAAAGACAGCGAAAAGTCTGATGAAAGGAAGTCATAAGCTCTTCAACAATTAGTGCATAGTGCCAATAATGAATCAAGAAATCCACAGGCTGAAGCAACCCAAAAGGACTGCAAATTTTCTTTCCTGAGGCTACACTTTACCATTGCGCCAACATTTCGTCTGCTAATAAAATGAAGCCAATAAAAGAATAATAAAGCTGCTAATAAAAGATTAATTTGTAACTTGCATTCATACAGGTTTTATGACCTAAAGCTAGCTAAAGTATGCTTAGCTAACACAGATTTGGGTTAAGATTTTTATTTTAGTAGACTCTCCATCCCCAAGACAAAAAAGATACTGCTTTTGATCCAAATGCTTCCATTTAGATATCAAAAATCCTAACAATTAAAATAATGGAATTACAGAACAGTAAGTTTGAACTATACTCCTGTTTTCATGACTCATTCTCCCTGGAGATTGCCCTTCCTGCTCACAAAGAAGCTGAAGTGTTTTTCACCATTTACCAGAAGCAAACAGTTTTGTTTATTTTGGAAAGTAAATGCAATGTTCCAGAGATCAACAAAATAATTTCTGAAGTGAATTGTCATATCTGTTTATGGTTGATAATCATCATTTTCACAGGCACTGTGCCACAGATGTTTTTCTCAGAACACTAAATAACAAAATGACACTCCTTTACTCCTCTGCATATATACAGCACAGAAAACCAATCCCTGCATGCAGTTTTAGAGCTATGGGAAGTCACATACTATTAGAAAGTAATTACAATTTTGAGACACCACCATTCAGTATTTTAATTCCCATCTACTTCTTTTCCAATGCATCCTAAGTAAACAAACACTGATAAAAGATAAATGTAGACACAGTTCTGCTTCATTTACATTATAATCATTCACAAATATTAAAATGCAAATGACAGAATCTACATAACATTCAAACTTCAGCACTGCAAAGGGACCAGCTTATGATGTTTTGCACATTTCTGTCAAGCACCACCTATGGTATTAACTTTTCTGATAGAATATCATAGTGCTTCATCATCTTCAGTAAGGCAATATATGTCTTTTTCTTAAGCAAGAGACTATGATAATCATTCCACCATAAAATCTTTTCTTCATCAAGAATCATTTGAGCTAGTTCATGTTCAATCCTAAATGGATTTTCTTCTATTTCTGTAGAAAAATTCTGGAAGCAACTCTTCTTTTCATGAAGCTTCCAAAGGGAGGAAAAAAAGATGTCAAACACACACCTATCAACAGCCAAGCACTGCTTCCTTCTCAGCCTCACTACTCTAAGGATTCCAGTGCATGTTTTAATTAGAAGTGCGATTCTTTAGTTGACTTCTATAGGTCAGGGATAAGAAAAGGAAGCAGACAAGCATACCAATGGAGGGAACAGCGAAGCTCAAAAGGCAAAGCAATTTGATGTGCACAGAAGAATCAAAACAACAATGAGAAAGACTTGAAAATTTTCACTAATCTGGCTTTATGAAAACAGTTATCATGCAGATGTTTAAAAACACATAGCCAATGATCCACTTAGAAATGTAAAGGTCTCTCTGAGGCCATTCATTAATAAGGCAAGAAGAAACCCAATAAAAACGAAAGTTCTATGATAGCCATTCTTCCAGCTGTGGAGAAAAATTAGTCATCTGCCTCATAATGATTTGATAAAAGTGTTAAGTTTGAGGCATTACTGCAGGTGCTGTTTCACATTACAGCTAAACTGCTACTGCAGTTGACACTGAAAGGGGCAGGTTTGGACTTTTTTTTCCCCCACCATTACTCCAAAGAGGTAAGCAAGTAGAGAACCAGAGAGAGAGAGACACATTCCTCAGAGAGCTGGTCAGAGAGCTAAGCCCTTCTTAGTAAGATGCCATTTTTTCTGTTTCTGATGCCCAAGTTAACACAGAACCAGAAACATCACAAAACCCACACAAAAGGTGGCAGCAGAAGGAAGAGAATTGGACTGCAATTTATAGCTGCACGGAATCAGCAAATGAGTTCAGCTTAAAGATGAATCCACACCATGCAGTTTTAAGCAGCTAGCTTACTGTGCAGCTCCAACCAAAAGCTGAAGCAACAGAGAGTCTGTCTCCTTATTCTAACACAGACCTAAGTTGAAAGTTACCATCTGAGCACAGAAGCTACTTCACAAGATAAAGGTTCTGTTCCCTGTCACATTCCTGATACAGACACACTGAGATATAAAAGGGTTATATGCAAATCCAGCAACCAGTCGACACACTGGCATTAAGAGCTGGTTTAAAAACCTGTGTGCTTGTTTTCATTAGTGCTTTTACAGCCACAATCATTAAACACTCAAGAAAAAAGGAGTATGAAACAGAAGAACTAAAAAGCTTGTGACAATTTCTGGATACAAAATTATTCTTGGAAGTTACCACAGAAATTATGCATAAACCTACTCCTTCTTGAAAGCATTTTATATCACTGAATTCAAATTTGACTAATGCTTAATTAAAGCTTGTACAAAATATTCACTTAGAATAGTCTAAAAGAACCAGCAATCCTATCCAGACATAGATTTCTTCCAATACAGTTGATTCGGCACTTGTGGAGGTTGAGCAATCTGTAATTAAGTGAAATGAAACTTGCATGGGAAGAACATTAAGACTATCTGACAGCATGGGAATTATTTGCCAGAGAACACTTTCCTTTTACTGTTTTTTTTAGCATTACCATGTAAAATTTAATTAAAACAAAGTCAGAGACTTAGCTTGTGTTACATCCATTAACTGTATAGCTCACCTTTGGACCATTCATTAGGATACAACTAAATTTAGTGTTTAGTATACAACGTTTTCTTTCTTTTTTCAATCACTTCTCTATTTAATTTCTTTCACCACTCCAATCCCCAGCTGAAGCTTTAAGAACAGTCATGACAGCAAGTCATTCAGTAGCATTTTGAAGCAGGCAGTAGCTGTGAAAAAGAAAGGAAACCAGTGCTGATCTAGATCCAGTGCAGCAAGAAGGAATGCTCTTCTCTGAGTATTTCACAGAAACAGTGACACAGCTTCAGCTTTGAAAAACATCCTCCAAATTATCATGTTTTTCTATGAATTCCCTTCCAATAATATCTATTCAAGATTTAAAAATGTGTTCTCTCTCCAGTATGAAAGACCTGTCACTAAGAGTTGCTTCACTGGTATTCTTGGGAATCTTCCCACTGCTTGCCTGGTTATCCCACTATTTTTTTCACATTTAAACTATATCCCACTTGCATAACATAAAATATACCCATCACTGCATATTTTTCACTTCCCATTCTACCTCCTTCAAGAGTATGAATCCTAAAGAACAGCTCAAAATTTCTGCATCTCAGTATTCCTGTAAAAAAGGTGAATTTAATCTGTAGAAGAAGCTAGGCACAAACACTCAGGTTCCAACTTTCCAGATGCTGTTCCCAGCAGAGACAGATTCTGGATTCTGTTCAAACTCCAGAAGCTCAGAACACATGAGTATCTGCCTGTTCCTAACAGCACTATGAGAGACAGGTAACTTGCAGTTTTCACTTACTACAGCCCTTAAAGTACGTGGAGAGGGAGGAATAAAGAGATCCAGCCCTGCTGCCAGCAGAATAACAAATAACACCATGACAGTCCTATCAATGGTAGAGCTATTTTAATAAAACCCAAACCCACAGATTTTTGTGAAGTCCTCGATTATGCCAGAGTAAGTCCAACATATACCCTTCTCTGTGTCATTACAGACCTTTCTATGTAATTCCAGTCTCTACGCTAAACACAAAAGAAACAGGTGGCTAAAAATAGCAGAATGCTATTTTATGTAAATTTAAAATATTTAATAGAGCATGTTTCTACTCCCATGCTAATAATCATTTAGTATAAACTACCATCACCTACAAGAGAAAGAAAGAAAAAAAAAAATCACAAAGAAATGAAGCAGTTCTTGCTTCTCTTACCTCCTACCAGGCAGTGGTTTTGAAGTAAGAAACTCTGAGGAAAATTAAAAAAAAAAAAAATTTTTTTCTAGTTTCTAGAATTTCTGTGAAGGATTACTACCTTGTAAACAATATCTGACCTCCAAAGTCTAATCATTGCAGCATTAAAGCTTTTGATTCCTTCCTTTTATAAAGAAAAGCAGAGAGAAGTTTTTAAACTTACTTGTAGATGAAATTCAAGTTAGTACTACATGCAATGCTAAAACCAGGTATAATATTCTTCTCTGTTAATACTCTAATACTGAGAAGATAGGAGGGGGAAAAGAAACAAGCATATTAAAACCAAGAGATATATCTTGTCATAAGAAAGGTCTCTAGGAACAGGTAAGCACAAAATTGCTTCAAGTACAGTCCACTTCTGGAGTAAGAAGCAGAGTCATCAGTGGTCTCATCAAAAGCACATAAATTCCCGACACTTTATTTTTTGGACTGTTAAGTTTAAACATACAGAAGATATATATCCTCTATTTGCTCTGTGGCTTACAAAAGTAGAGAATTAAAAGTGCTTCACTAACAAAGCACTTTTCACATGTGAAAAGTGACCTAGCCTGATTTGTAACACAGAACTAAGAAAAACAGTTTTCTTTAGCATTTCTATTTTCAAGGTTCAAGCTAATTAAAACATCTCTATTCCAAAGTGCATCCATACTCCAACTTCCTATGCCAAGTTTCTGTAACTCATCGGTCTTTAAGAAAAATGCAAGAACCCTCTTCCTATTATCTGAAATACTCTTTCATTTAGTTCCTCTGGTACATATGTCCACCACCCCTCAGACACGGAAATCCTTTTATTTTCTTGCACAATGAGCATAGGAACCAGGAACAAACCACAGCATTGTTGGTCACTATGCAAGAATACAAATAGTCCAGTGAGATGCTCCCCATTCTAAACCCTTCCTGTTTCCAAAAGCTGTGCCTTAGATCTTCTGTGACAGAACTCTCTGTTATTTACTAGCTTCCCACTCATTTAGCCAAGACTTCCTAATAACATTTTGCTTTTCAAATACTTTTCAAAACTATAAACACTTTTGCCATCCAAAGCATCCCAAAATAATCTCCACTTTCTATTCATGTCCTTTTGGGGGTTTTTTTTGGTTCTTTGTTTTGCCTGTTTTCAACTCCTTTTCTTTGAAGCTCCCCATACCAATATTATTATTAACAGCTAGCAAATACTTCCTATTCAGCCACTGCAGAGCACTCACTATACTGATTTGCCCTTTCCATTCTCATGACCAGAAAAAAAGACTACAATGAAGTCAAATTTCATCACACAGAGTTCATCCTGTACAGAAGAATAACAAGTATGATGAAAAGTACTTCATTTTTCCCATTCCAATTTTTCACTTCAGAAATGGAAGGGGACTGATAAAAGTATTCATGGCAAGTACTGACAGAGTTAGAGCAGTCTAAGTATTATCCCTTTTGTTTCCTGATAATTTCTAAAATTTTGTTTGCTTTCTTTGGACCACTACTAACTGCTGTTTATTTTCACTGTTGTAACACCATGATTTTTCTCTTGACACACTAATTAATTCAGAACAAGTCAAAATACGTAGATACTACTACCAACTGAAGGAGTTCAATGTGGAAAGGTAGCCTGAACAGAAATTATTACTAATTATTACTAAACTATTACTAAGTGCAACAGTTTTTACCTACAGAGGAAATGTGATCCCAACTTCAGTTATACAAACATCAGCTTCAACTAAATTACTGCCATTCTAAATGAGATTTTGCTATTAAAATAGAATAATTTCTCACAAGCAGGCAAAAGAATAAAAACAAAGCCAGTATTAAGGAAATAGTATAGAAATTAATAGTGTGTAGAAGAGTAAGAATCCGTATGCCATTGCACAAGTCTCCCATATCATATCCCAGCAGTTTTACCTCCTCATCACAGTTATATTATAGATGCTCTAAACATTTAAATGCATTTAAGAAGTGAACAGAAAACATACTGAGGAATAATTCATTGATGAGAATTGAGTATAAAAAGTTTATATCACTGGCACAGGAGCTGCAAATCAACAGCAAGTGTTAGAGTACCCTGATCAAGTAGCATTGCATCTTTCTGAGTAGTACTGAGCCACATCTGTATAAAAACAATATTGAATTGCCATGCATAAGAACTTTAAAAGTACTGAAATACTCAAGCTACTTAATTCTCCTTCAAAAAGGGTTTTATTTGTACCCCAGTTGCTTCATGAAAAGTCCATATCAGTCAAAAAGAACAACAAAAGGCTGCTTTTACTTCACTAATTTCAATAAATGGAAGTCTCCTAAAAACACCATTCATCTTTTCAAAGCCCAACTTTTAAAGATACTGAGGATCACAACTTTGACTGCAGTTAACAGAACACTGATATTCTCAACATCTCAGAACAGTGAGGAATCCTTTCAGCTTGCAGCTATATTCATTTCTTAATATAGCAAACAATTAGTCATGAGAAAAGCAATCTTTTTTTTCTTGTAAGGATATCAACAGAAATGCTTCAAGGACTGAAGAGCAGTAATTTTTGTGTGCAAGGCTTAGCACTAACACCAAAACGATAAATGAAGACAAAAATTACTTATTTCTAATGGAGGATTTTGTTTATTTTTAATATCTTCCACTTTCAAAGTGTATTAGAATTTAAACAGATTCATGCCATTTTTACTTAGAGGTAGGAGACAGCCTCAATCCATCATTTTGCTATTTTTCAAGTCTACATGGTTGGTTGTTTTACCTGTCCAAAATATTTAGCTATTTGAGGACAAAATTGTGGACAATTACTTCCAAGGAGACGTAAATAATATAAATCTTCATAAGATGAGCTCTTTCCGATTCTGTAACAAAGATGAAGACTGGCTGCTGCTAACATCTATCTGAAGTTTCCTATAATAAAAGTGACTAAATCTTATAAAATTAAACTAATATTAGTTAACACTTTTAAATACTAATCAGGACATCACTCAGTACTCAACCATGCACTTCATTAATTTCTCATAAATAGGACAATGTTTATTTATTAAGATGGCCTGTTCCAGTTAGTGACAAATGACAACTTGCTGCTTTTACTCAAAACCCTCTAAACATTCACCCACTAATTACAGCAGTCAATCTATCATCCAGATCATGCTGTTCTTCACCTACACCACTTAAAACTTGATAGCTACTTCTCACTCTTAATTATTTACCTTAGAATCACTTTCCTTGTGATGTTTGGCACAGGATCGAAGCTGAGTTATCCAGTATTGTTTCTCCTTTGCATCAGCAGCTAGAACAGAAACAAGAAAATGCAGGGGATCCCACATAAATCAATACTCTTTTTTGCACAAGAGGTGACAGAGCAGGGCAGAGGGGGAGAGATTAATTATTGATTAGGATGCAGTATAAATCCTAACTTATGCTACATAAGTACGCTTAAGTTTTTCAGAGCAACAAATCTAAACCTGTACTTAAAAGGCTATGGCCAGTTGGAAGAGATAAGCTTATGAGTCTTCTTCATAGTTATCTCCTTTACATTAGTAAAAGCAGAACTACCTACCTCAAGATGACATTTTTGTTTAAAATTTTTCATCCACTTTTGTTTTACTTGTCTGTCTTTGTGACAGACAAGGGACACACCATAGTATCTGAATCCATAAAAGCTCTATACTCTGGTAGCTGTCAATCAGCTACCAGACAAGCTACCAGTTCCCCAGATACTTAAGTGCTGCTCCTTTACTGGAGTTCAACTAAATCTCTCCCTAAACCCATGTCATGAACACACAAAGACACAGGAATAAAAATCACTATTTCCTCCCCCACATCTTTAAAAACCAGCTTTAAAAATTACTGAAGAGTTTGTCTGCTCTTAGATGGCTCCTGTGTAATATAGTAACTCTGTTTAGGAGAGAGGCTTTTTTTTTTCTTAAACAAACAACTACTACAGGACTCCTCATTAAGTCACAATGCAGAGTTGATAATTTCAGTATTTTCTCTTACTTCCTCTGCTATTGAGTATCTTAATGGTTATTGACTCAGCATAAAAATTGTTTACTGATTTTAATCAAATTCACAGACATCATTAAATTTAAAGCAGCATATTGTAAGCATTTGATAATTTCAAGTGATTGAAAAAGCATAATGAAACAACAAGTGTTCATGATTTCTAGCTGTGCAACTTTCAAAGCATTTTAACAGAAATTCTCCCTGGCTGTTCATGAATTCAGTTCTGTGTATGAAAGAGCAACACACTGTACCACAGGGGACTTCTGCATACTCGGTCCTGCTGGACAGCTGATACACTGTGGTCAGTATAAAACTAAGAATACTTTTGTTACAGTGCATTACATGTCATTTTTTTTTAATAACATTTTATTTTTTATATATTATTTTGATATGAAAGCATCATGATCGATCAACACCTTACAATCAGAACACTGCTTTTTTTCCTTTTTTTTTCTTCCTTTTTTGTAAATATTCCAAAGTAACTTCACTTCTGTATGCCATATATTGTCTGTCTTATACTTGGGAACAAGGGAAGGCAAAATTTCATGTTACAGGTGCACTCAATTACTCCAAGACTGATAAGAACCTAACATTCTAGCAGCCTCCCACTGACATTTTTCCCTTCTCTGACCCATCATCAGATTCATTACTGCACGTTATCTGCAGGGTGGTGGCAGGGGAGAACAATACTAGAAAACAAATGTTATGCTGTGGACAGCAATGAAAGCAGCTTCTTCTTCCTTTGGAAGCAAATAAGATATAGCATTCAATCAAAATGCCACAGTAACAGATTACAGAAGCCACTTTGAGGTACCTTCCAGCCCTGAAAGTCTATACATTGCAAAGTCACATGTACTAAACTCCAGGTCACTCCTCCACTGTGTTTTAAAAAATGTATAGTATAATAGAGCTGTATAGCCACTACTTTCTGACAGCACAGGGAAGTAAAAGAGAAATGAGACATGAGAGAAGAGATGCAGAAGTGGGAGTGGGAGAGGAGAACAATTCAGCTGGCACTGTGAGCAGCACTGTACCTCTTAACTTGTACATCTCTCCATTAGCAGAGTAGACCACCAACATGTGTGGCACTTCATCACTGGGTGATATTATAGCTCCAGCTAAAGACAAGGCTCCTCGTGGCTTCGGGCTCTGGTTTTTAGTTTGTTCATTCATGAAATACTGCAGAATCCCTGTCTCAAAGTCCAGCACAAAGTACCTGTTGAAAGAAATTACAAGCATATTGTATTTCTGCAGAAGTTTTTCATGCATTTACCCAAAGAAGGGCACACATTGATCTTAAATCAAGATCATAAATATACAAATGAGGGTAAAGTAATTTTTGTAGTCACAATTTTATAAGGTACGTTTATTTTGATCATTAGGCTAGGCTTTTCAGGGGTAGGTGATCTATTCTTTTATTCGTAACATAAGCCATTGTGCAATAAACCAACAGCTAGGACCGAAAGATCACACAAACCAAAAATAAACTAACTGGGTTGCCCAAGTGCACTAAATGAAAGTAAAGGTGTTTCAAAGTTGGTGGGTCAGCCCCAAGAAAACTTTTTTTTTCCCCCACAAATATACCTATTTTTCACAACAGCACAGATCCTAAATTCCATTTCCCTCTGGCAATCTTCTATGCTATTACACAGAACAATGATTTAACACTAACCCTTGACCAAGGGGGAACAGACAGCAACCTCCTGGCTCACATGGAGGTCAGTCTGCTATGACCCTCAACAGACTAGAGCAAAGATCACACAAATGCAGGCCACCCCCTTAGCTTCTTAAAAAAAACACCCCTAACAAACTGGCTAATCCCACTAATGTGAGCATTTGTAATACATACTATTTGTGACTGTTCCTCCAAGATAACATTATCACAGGTCAATATTTTGGAAACTGTGATTATTCAGACTCTTGTAGCTTTGTATATCCCAAATTTGCTCAAGTTACCCACTTTGTTTTGAAAGAAGCATTTTGTCTCAGCTCTTTCACAATATCCCCATATGCAGAATATCTCTAACCTTTCCCATCGCAGAATATTTCCAGGATTTCTTCACAGCCTGCAGTTATTGGTGCTGGTCTGCTTCTCTCTTTATTCACACTAAGTAAGTCTGGACATTATGCAAGCAGTTATTGCCTAAGATTTACAGAGTTTCAGACATTTTGCTTGGGACCCCTTCCTTTGCCGTGGTTATGTTTAACTCTACTGCCACTGCCTTCGCATCAGAGCAAAGGTCAAATTCTCTTTCAATTCTTACAGATTAACAATCCTCTCCCAAAGAATTTTAAGCTAGGGCATCACTACACCCTTCACTTCTGCCCTGACTCCATCTCCCACAAGCACTTCTGCATCCTTTCCCTCAGGAAACAAATGGAAAGCCTCCCTTTTCTAATCATGTAGCACATCACTTCACCTTCCCTCTACAGGTTATCTTCACCACAAAGAAGGACTAGAGGAATGGCAGGCTGAATGCCAACCACATTTTCATTAGCAGAGTTAAAAATAAGGATGCCCTAAAAAGGAAACTGTCAACATTTCAGATTACCTTACTGACTTGTATTGTACCAGTTCATAACCTCCCTGTTGTGTTTGACTCTTAAATTATTTTAAAATACTAGTCTCCCACTCACAAAGCATTTTTTCTCTTCAGGTTGCTTAGTAGGAAAAAACAATGCACTTAACTGCAGAGGAAAACAGCAGAACTGGAAAACTTTTTTTTTTAGAAGTCAGACTTGTAAATTTCATAGTAAATTTTAATTTTGCTCATTCTCATTTTTCCTTGTCCATTTTGGGAATATTTGTTACATACTTAAGAGAAAAAGCAAAGCACTAGACAGAAGTGATGCCATGCCCCTGAGGAAATTACACAGTAGCTTGACCCTAGAGCTAATGCTTCTCCCCGTCATCTCCGAGCTCAGCAAACAAGTCTAGACTTTACATGCAGTGATGTTCATTCCGAACCTGTGCCATCTTCATTATAATTTCATTGTCCTTTTATTGTTCAGGTACAAATCATTTATTTCAGCCTTTGTTATTTGGCCATTTTTAATTGGTTACTACCTCGGAAATCACCACTGTGGTTACTAAAGCACAGCTCTACAATTAACAAAAGGAGGAACAACAGCTGGAGGAGAAAAAAAAGGAAAGAAGAGGAGAGGCAAGAAAAAGTCTCTTTTTCTCCTATTAAGACCAAAGGGTTTGGGGAAAAAAGTGCCTCTGAGTCTATTAGAACAGAATCTATTAAGTTACATAAACACTACAAGCACTTCAGCTCAGAAACTTTTGCATGCTAGACCAGCAAAGCACTCCCAGAACGACTGTAAGCTCCACAAAAATGGGCTTTGCATTGGCTTAAAGCTACCCCAGGGAAGGAAACCAGCCCTTCGAGTACAGAATATACCTTTACCAGCATAATGACATCAGACAGCAGGAAATTCTGCAATTCCCAAACGCAGAGACAGCATCCTTCCACATCCTTGTTATCACAGCTACAGCAGCAGTGTTAACTGGACCTTCTAGCCAACCACAACCTATTTTATGTACAGAACATCAGCACCAGCCCTGTACCTTAGGTTTTTTGTGATGATGTCTTAGAAGCCTGTAAAAGCAAGCAGTGTTTCCAGTAGAAATCAAGCAGTAATTTTAAGAAAGAAAAAGGTAACCAGTTCTCAACAAGCCCTCACATCACCCTCAAGTATCCTGCCTTCTTTCTTATCCCAAAAGAACCAGGAACTTTTCACAAGCATCTTGGCCGCAACACTGTTCACATCACATGGAATCAAGCATTTCCTTTTCAAAGGTTATGGTTTGATGTGCAACTCCCCTCTTCACCTTCCACAAAGTGATATCACACAAAAAGACAAGAATAAACTGCACAGACAACCATAGCCTCACAAAAGAAGAAGGGAGATAACACACTTAGAAAACTGCTAAAAGGATAAAAAAAGCCCAGAGAAGGAATAAGGAATTAAGTGTCAAATCAAACAGTGCAGGGCTTCATACAAAGGAGGTGGAGGAGGGAGGAACACAAAGAGATAGGAAAAACAGGAGCATCTTTCAAAAACATTTTCTCGCATCACAGACCAAATGATGACCCAGTTCAGACCATCACAAAACCACAGAAGAAACAGAGGCCAGAGTCTTTCATTAAGTGAGGATGGAAAAGCATTACATGTATAAAGCAGAACAGAAGGATACGTGTCCCATTTCAGAAGCGCTGTGCAGCTGAATCAAAAGGACAGGGATCTCTTTTAACTTCTAAAAGTCATTTGTTCTGCCTACCAGGGAAATAACAGCACTAACCTCTCTACAGCTGATTCATCTTGCCACCTTACCATTATTTCTCTACTGGCCTTGCTCACATTTACCCATGATGTCATATTTCTGTAATTAAATCTCAGATACCACTGACAAAAACAAATGTACTCTTCAGACAACAGTCAGGCAGGAGGCAGCAGAGCCAAGTTATGTCGTACTTGTACAAAAAATTAGTGCTACAGAGAAATTGTGAAATAACTGTTACTGAAAGACATTTCCAAAAGACAGCTGAATTTTTCTGTTATTCCAAAACCAGAATAACTTTTTTTTTTAATTAATAGTCATTAAAAGAGTCCATCTAGAGGTAAGGTAGAAAATCACCACTTAAGCGTATTTTAAGCAGTTTTAACTTCTTAAGCACAGTTCAGAAGAGACATGTAAAATTACAGGCAAGAAAATGCAGGCTACTTCACAAAAGAAAAGCCAATAGATTTCTCACTTCAGATTCAAATCCATTCAAAGACTAGAAGCTTCTTGATCCTCTGGCCCAGCTTCCCTGAAACTCCTCGGATCCATCAGGATCCTCTACCATTCCAACCAAATGCAGAGCCATTACCAACTGACATCAATTACAAGCGAAAACATTCACCCCACTCTGCAAAGCTGAAGTCTGACACTACCAGAATTCTTACATTTTAAGCCACCCAGGAGTTTGTCAATATGGCCTGACGACAGTTTAATTCTCTTTTACTTCCCATATTTCAAAATCAAATCCCTCTCTGCATAAATGCTAAGTATTATAAATTCTACAACTGTCTTAATTAAACACTCATTGTGTTTCACCATACCCTTCATCCATTCACTCATTCATTCATAGTCATTTAAAAAAATTTTAAGATGTCAAGCAGAACATGCATGACAAGCTAGGAAGTGTAACTATGCTGCCTTCTGAACTCTTAGAAGGGAAGGGTCAAACACTGTACTAATAAACTACTTCAACCGGGTTTGCTTCCACTAGTATGAGCATTTATTATAGTAATAATCATAAGATGCTCATATAATCATACAGTATTACAATAATTCATTATTAGTTCCCTATTCAAGAAGACTTGAATGACTATGCTTTAAGGAGTGATAAAATGCTGGTAGTATAGCAGGAGATGGAAGTGCTCTACCACTAGAGCCTGTCAACAAAGAACATCAGCTAAACAGGTCTTCCATGAGAAAAACTGACATTTCAACAGTATACCAGATTTGAGGCAATAGAGAACTTTCTTTTCTAAATTTTAAAAGACACACGTAAGTATCAGAAGCACATCATACGAACATTTCCCATGTAATTTACTCACCTCACTGGATAGAAGAATTTTAATTTTCCCATTTCCAGTCAAATTAATCATTTCCATATTCTCCAGGGGAAATTAAAACTTTGGTAAGTAAATAATAAAAAAAATAAATCACATTTCTACATATTTCATCATTCAATTACACATTATAACATAGTGCACTGCTCCTTGAAGCTATCACTTGGATGCAAACCCACAACACACCCTAAAGTATGCTCCCAACAGAAAAAATACCTCAAAATAAGTTTCTCCTTTTCTTCCCTTATTCTGAAAATATCCCAGAAACCAACCATCTGAACCCATGTTTTCACTACTCTGTAATCCCAAGAAGTTTTCAATGTAGGATTGCTAAATCTTTCCACTGTGTAATGCATTCCTAGCGATTTGAATACTCCTCACACCCTTCTTTCCCAGTTAAGTCAGTTTTCTGGACCAGATTTTGTACAACTTCCAGTTTGAATCCATAACGTGTAGAGGTTTTTTATACAGATATTTTCAGCTGGACAACTACAATTCAGTTTCTGACTCAGTCTTCTAGAACAACCTCAACTCTTTTGGAAAGCAGTATTGTATTAATTATGTCCTTGGGTTCATAGAGGTAGCCTACACTGGAGTCCATGCTTCATAGTTGGACTCTGTCTAATCCCAGACTTCACGCTTAAAACTGGTATGGATGTCCAAATACTGCACACTAGCGCAGACAAATCCTTCTGACTAAAGACAAAAACCTTCCATTTTTCCATCATTTCCAAACAATAAAATTCTTTTCATTATATAATGACCTAACACAGCAAGTACTTTTGGATGGACAGGGATGCTGGGTTGTTTCTACAGCAGGCTAGCTTTGTTTTACCTTTTTGGAGATTTTTTCCCAGCTATTTATTAACTCATTGATGAATAGAGGAACTTTTCTTTCTAAAACACCACTTTAGGTCTTCTGGAGACATCTTTCCTCCTAAGCCAGTCTCACAATACATACTTTATGATCTACTTTTTATTTTGTTTCAGCCATAAAAATGCAAATTGTTTAAATAAAATACATTTATTTGAAACAGGACAGTATTCACCCAGATTTAAAATCCTAATAGGCAGCATCACCTTCCCTACCACATTGGAAAAGTAACAATTCTTGTGTTTTCCTTTCTCAGGCTGCTGAACTCATCATTCCAGACAACATGACAAATACTATGCTCTACTCCATACTTCAGCACCAAATTAACTCAAGAACAGAAGCAGCCCACAATAGAAGAATTCCTTAGAATTCCCTACCTTCTTCTTCAACCACTGTTCTCAACATTTCTGAATTTCCAAACATGTTTTCCTTTTGCTCCATTCCGATCTCCCCCCAGTCACTGCCAGCACGTTTTCCAGTGATTCCATAACCCTCTAAATGAAGATTTTCAAGAATAAAGAATCAAACTATTCTGTAATTTTCTTCCTTTTTTTAAAAAGTAGTTTTAAAGTAAGTAAGAACTGTGGGATAGAAAGTAAATTACGGTGTCAAAGAAAAGCAAAATTTATGGCTCCAGTAACTGAATGAAATGTTGCATAGAAATATTTCATTTTTAGGAAACTGTATCTTATTAGGACATCCTGAACACCACATTTAAACAACTGTTTCTTTTTTTCCCCTTTTACCTTGATCCATAAAATTAATGGAATTATTCAAGCCAAGAAGGATAAAACACAGCACACACAGATTTGACAGCCAAGGTCTTTATTATTAAAAAATTATCTCCAAAGTTGTCATTTAAAGACTGATGATCAGGAGAACATGCTTACATTTCAGTAACTCTACCATCCTTTCTGCACTGAGGTTCCTCAATTTATCATTTTCTAACATAAGAAGGCATAAGAACCACAGTATTCATTAAAAGCTTTACTCACTTTGAGCATCTCTGTATGAAAACTGGATTTTTAGAACAGTAATTCTTCTGCATTATTGGAATTCAGTCAAGATGAACTACAATTTGCTGGATACTTTAAGAGATGCTCCACATCTAAAATGCAATTAAGAAATAGAAGTATTATCCACAGCTAATAGATGAGCAGCTTGTTTTTGTTGATCATGCCCTTTATGATTTTAACATCCACAGAATTCTCGCACAAATAAAGTATTAAGAGAAATCTCCTTTCCTGTTTTGTCAAGTCCCAGCAAGCTCTCTTTATGAGCCAGAATGTCACTTCTTTCTCAGTGAAGAAACAATTGCTACTGACCAGCTCATCAGGTCATCAACTTCTGCTGACAATGCCAATTATTTTCAACTGTCTGAACTTCTCTGTGTCAGGAATGGATATTTTGCCCAGATTTTACAGAAAAAAGAGACTACAGTAAGAATAAACACTGAGAATTGCTTAGGGGTTGCTTCTTAGAAAGGAGGGAGGAAGAATATGCCTAAAAATAATGCATCCATTCGTACCCATCAGGCTTTGAATTCATAGAGAATTGTGGAAAAGTACATTCATCTGTGCTTCAGTACAACATGGCCATGCTGATTTAGCGGCAAACATAAACAAAAGGTACACAGTTGCGTTTGACACCATTAGCAGCACCTACTGCCCACAGCCCATCACACTGGCTGGCTACCCAATGCTACCTTGTGTCATTTAGCAGCCCTTGCCACCTTCCTTTTCCTTGCTTCAAATTCACTACTACTTAACAATTAAACAGACACAAATTTTTGTGCTGCAGGTCAAGAGAAAAGGGACATGACTGGGGGAGTAAACGGGCTGCTGTAATTTGAATTCTGGAAATGTTATTATCCAGCTCGATTCAGGTCACAGATTAAAAACAGAGCTTCCAGGCAGGAAAATATGCTTTCCTTCATAAGAAAAACAACAAAGACCTAAAACAAAACAAGAACTGAGTAGTTACACATCACTTCTAATGATCTGCCTGTAATGAAAGGATGTTAACCTTTACAAAGACACAATTCTATGAGATTCTAAAACAAGATGAAGGAAACACACACGAGACAACTAGCCAGACACACACCAACTTCATTCCCCATCTGAGGGGAAGGCAGTGCTCTGCATGACACAAGGCTCAGTAGCTAAATTGGTTCTCACTGAAGACAAGTCCACAGGAGTTATTTGCAGTCATCTGGATACCAAAAGGAAGGAAGCTGTCTGGTCCATCTTCTCCCAGTCCCCCCTTTCCACTTTACCCAGGAGCAAGGCTTTGCTCCTTTGAGAAAGTAAAATTACAGACACCTACTTTGCAGCCTGTATGGACAACTGCTTCTCTGTTCCAAGTCTATGTGCAGTACTGTACTGTCCCAACTAGCAATAAAAATCCCACCAATAAACAAGGCTTGTACCCATCAGGCTTTGAATTCATAGAGAATTGTGGAAAAGTACATCAAGTGCTTCACTTTCTTCTGTTATCCCAAAATCTAGCTAACTTGGGCTTTATATTTAGATGTTTAGCTTTCACCTAGTCATGCTCAGGAGGATGCAAAGAAGTAGAATGCATGTAGTTAGTCAAGGAATATTCTAGTTGCAAAGTACCTTAAGAATACCAAGAGAAACAACTGTTAGAAGAACTTATTGCCAAAGTTGAGAGTCAGTAAGTAAATGACAAAAACTAATTTGCTTTCATTTTCATAACAAATCACCTACCAAGAAAATCCAAAACCGCAAACACACAAAAAGCCCTGCAAACCTAAACACTGGGGGACAGGGGAAAGGGACACACACACTAAGAACTGGAAATTTAAAGAAAACATAAATATACATGTAATGAGACAATCAATCATGCCTAGCTTGTGAAAGAAGCTTTTACACACTAATATTTGCAAATCTCTCTACTCACACTAGCAGTTATCACAACTGATAACTGAGCAAACAGCTGCATCACCACACACCTTTAAACGTCTCCCAAAATTACACCAGCTATGCCAGGAATCTTATTGCCTATTCTTTTCTGTAACACAAAACCCCACCAAAATTGCAAGCAATACAGAAATATTTGACCTTCCAAAAAAACATGTCACTTTTTTGCTTGACACTTTCTGTAATATGTTTCAAAAGATCTGACAGGTTTGGCAAGCACACTTCGCATCAAAAATTGCCTGGTGCCTAGCATCAATTCATCTTTCACAAAGTACTTCTAAAAAATACAGAATAAATAAACAGCTTAGAGGTTGGCCTAACATACCAAAACATACAACTCGCCAATAAACTAAACACCAAATTTGAAGGAAAGTAATCAAAAAGAAGGCAGCACTGAAGGCAGCCACTGTGAAGGCAGCTGCTCAGAGCACTAATGAGTCCAACAGTGACTGACACTACTATGTATTATTCTCTCAACAGTCTCTCCTTTGAGTAGGAACATACACACACAGAGAACACACTTCCAAGATGGTAATATATGAAGACAAATCAATAATGAAGTGAGATTTGACCAAGGGCAGTATTTTATGGAGATTTCTGTCTGCTACTTGTCACATCCTGCAGGAGACTTCACAAATTGACTAGAGAGGATGTGACCTTTGCTTGGTCTTTCTGCTACTTGCTATTACAACATCCACAAATGAATCAAATATATTCATTTGACAGCCTGGTTCCCATGAAACATAATGAGAGACTCGCAGCAAATTCAGTCCCCTAATATAATGCCTCCACAACACACAGTCTCAGAGCCTGGAATTGCTGGTTTTGTATCAGCATTACCATGCAACAGAGTGGGAAGAAAACCACATCCCACCGAATTTGTGTGAGTCAGCCAGGTCTAAATCACAGTTTTATCTCAAAATACTACCATTTATAATCCAAATTCTCTACAATTTGCAGCTACTAAATTTTAGCAATCCCAAACATAAACACCCCTGAAAAAGGCTGTTGAACAAAAAACTTATGTTCAATTGAAATATCCCCACAACCCTCTCCTTCACCCCAGCAACTAGAGCTTGTCCTCTGAACTACATTACTAGAATGTCACAAAATGTACGAAGGAAGCAGTAAACCCCCATGTAGTCACACACCCTGTGTCTAATACACACTATCTTCCACTGGCTGCATCCTAAGCTTTATCATCACTTCCCTTTTATGGTGTACCAGTGATGAATGGAACCCTTATCTGCAGAGGTAAAGCTGGTTTATGTTTCCCTGATTTATACATCCCAACTCTTCCCCTCTCTTCTCCAACAACTTGCATTCCTCACTGATTAAGAATTAACCCAGCACTATTGTTATTCAATATTATGTCCCATCTAGGAGAAACACCTTCAGACATCTGTAGATTTTTGGAGCTCTCTTTTGCTCCCAAGAGTTACAGACTGTATACAGAAAAGCACTCAGCTATGAGAAAACCAGTATGACCCCAAGTTTTTATGCCAGACCTGATGTTAGTTAGGATTTCACCTGGAGATAAAACACTTGCAGGGACTGAAATATTAATGAAACAAACAACAAAGGCACAGGGAGTGACCCTGGACAACAGCACAAATGCTGAAGCTGAGAAGGAGACAAGCACTGGATGAGAAACCAAGAGATGGCTTAACACCTCCAGGCATGAATATCAGGCAAACTATTCAGGAAATCAGACCACAAAACAGACAGCAAAGAGACTGCAAATACAAGTAGCTCAAATGACAAGACTACCTTCAATTAGAGTAGCTGTAGAGTAGTTCAGCTACTTTCAAGTACTGCTTTTTGCTCAATTTAACAATGAGAGTACAGAAATTAGGAGTATCATTCAAGTCATATCTTAAGCCAATTACAGAGACAAAAGGAGTCTGTTATCTCAGCCCAAACTATTTGGCCTACGTGTCTCCATGTTAAAAACCAGGGAAATTATCTATGCAGGTAAAACCTAATGCTGCTCACGAGTGAATATGGTCCCACATTCAACAGTAACAGCCTGTAGTGGTAAGTCAGGAATCATCAGGGAGTTGACCTACACACAAACAAAAAGGAGTAAATGTCAGCGCAAGCAAAACGGTCACTGGAGTCCTTTCAAACTCATTTTTACTGCTTACTGGAAACCAAGGTTGCCTTAAGACACACTGTAAAAACCCCAGTCACAGGAAAGACATGCAACTATCGTAAACTCTCTTCTAACAACTGCACTATCTTGTATATGGTAATTATTGAACTAAATAGCTAAATCACTGAACTATCTTCACTATCACTTCTCCCATTTTTTTTATTTTTGAACATGAAACACGAAAGTTTAGATAGGATTCATAAACTCTCTTACTAAAAAGATGTCACCAAGCTAAAAGTTTTCAATAGAAAAATGTTGCTGAAAATTAATTAGAACAGTCACACATCATTTTTTTGAGACAAACATCAGTTTTACTACAACCACTCTGCTGCCAACAAGCAAGAGACAATTTACAGAGGAAATGAAGTGGAGGGATGAAGGAGCAGACAAGCGGAACAGTTTGGCAATGGGATGTGCCAAAAGGTTTTCATCAAATCTACCTAAAACCAAATAAACACAAGTCTGAAGAATCATTTGACACTGCAGTCTAAAAAAGCACTTTAATAGCTAGACTTCCAACCACCATCCAGAACAAAACACTTTACTGCACTGGATTATATGTACATTAGGCTAATTATTAGGTTGGTGAAAATTGAGGGGTTTTGCTACTTCTCACAAATTTCAGAGATATTTAATTCTGTTCAAGTTACTGATATGAAATTCTGAAGAACGTGACACTCCCCTGGAAACTAAAACCCTTTCAAAATCTATATTTAATCTTATTTACATTATATGTAATCTCCATGGATGAAGACTTAGGAAATAAGCACAGATATCCTCTTAACATTGCTTGCATTCTATGTGAACAATTCCATTCCAAAACTACTTTACTGCATACATGAAAGTAGCTTTGGTATTTCTCAATATACATATATATCATTCCTTTATGATCAGTTAATGAAGAGGAAAAAAGAAGGTTAAACATTAAGATATGAGTCCAACTTAAATCTCCAAATTCCAACTACTTGATTTAGGCAGAAACATGTTTACACCACAGTCCACAGCAATGGTGCAAAATAAGCAGCTACTGTTCCCCCAAAATCTCAATGAAATAGATGGGCAAAGTGAAAAAAGCAGCCCTTAGAAAGCACGAATGAGTTCAGCCATAATTTCTCTCTCTCCCTCCTCAAGGATGAATTACTGACTTGCTCTTTAGAAACCTACTTCAGCTGAACTAGCCTTCCTCTATTTGAAGTCACGCAGAGCTACTGCTCTGTCACCTTCCCTTCTCTGTCCCCATCACTGCCCAGTAGCAGCACACAGCAACACATCCCAGTACAGACAATCCAGTAATGAAAGCTGGAGTCAGAGTAACAGAGCCAGGTCAGTCTTTGGGTAGAAGGGAAACTTAGCAGAGTCATCGATACAGCAGGAAAACAATCAATTCCTCTGCAACCTCAAGCATCACATGGAAACCACTGGATTTTCAGTATTTTCAGTTGTAGGTCTGTGCGGATACACTTGATCCCAGGCCGTAATTTGGTTCAGGCTGACTAAGAAGCAACAAGTAGGTCTCATGCCCTGTGGTGAACCTGTGAGCTGGAAAGCTCCTGGCTCAGGTACAAGGAAGTGAAGGAAACCAGGAAAAGTATTTCAAAAGGTGGTTTCAAAACCCAAAAATGCAAAATAACCAAAGTACATAACAAGATTACAGCTAAAATGAAGACAACGATCCAGTTTACACTACTGCCAAGCAGCCAACTACTTCACTGCATAAATATTCTATCAGGATGGATCCAACTGGAGCACTCCCTGAACTGCATGCCAGGTGACTCTCCCCTTGAGCAGGGATGCCTCTCAAGGTTTAAGATTCCTTACCTGACCAAGAGAGCTTTCCTTACACAAAGCAGAGTGATCCCTTACCTGTGACAGATTCTTGGACACCAACTGATAGCATGCTGAATTAACTCCAATGAAACATTGCTAATCCACAGAGCTGCTTAATATTATAATAAACATTGTATGGATAATTCCATTATAGATAAACTTTTGTCCAAGTCTGAGGCTAAGATTGGATCCAGCGCCACATACTCTCCACAAGGAGTTATGTAAGCAAGAGGGTCCCCTCTGAACCTCATGTCTTAACATGAGGGTCCTCCTTACTCATTGCATGTCTGGTCTACATGTGAATCATTCTAACTTGATTCTAACTCAGCTTTTCCTGAGTATGTTTCTTCCTTTCAGTAATTAATAAGGTGAACCTTGCCATCAAGCTCATTGAGCCTTGTCAAACCATTGCTAAACCTTTTTAAATTCCATCAAATTTATTTAACTCTGTCAAATTATTATTTAGCCTCAGTAAAACGTATTGCTGCGTCTCCCTTTTGAATGAGGTGCATATTCTACTCATCCACAACAAGGTCGCATGCATTTGTGATTGCACTTAGCAGTCCTGACTTGACAGCACAGAGAAGCTCACTTATTGCCCCACTACCAACTTCCAACTACCCCAAATTCCTGGGAAGTAAGCTTTTATGTAATTATGCACAACTACTTTCTCCCAGGCTGAAAACACAGCCTGCCCCACAACAACAACTACTTTACTAACAAGAATCTTAGACAGATATTCAAAAAAACCCAATAGTAAGAACAATTTGCACCATTCAGCAACAGCATTCCTGCCAAATTAGTCTCCACTGTGCTCACATTTTAAAATTACGAAACTCCTTTTTCCAAGAGCCTCCTACATTACATTTCATACGTTTCTGTCAAATTCCCTGTTGTATCTTACTGAATTACTGAGAAGAGTCATACTGGCTGATCAGCTGGCAGGTAAATACTTTCAAATAAAATTTGACGTCATTCTTTAATACAAAAGCAATCAGTCTGCTCTACAAAAGTCAAACTCACTAGCAACTTTTTTAAAGCCTAACAATTTCTGCTGTCATTCCTATGGTTACAGTCATGCTAGTATTAAAGACAATTTCGGAACCGCTGATCTAATCCACCCTCCCACACAAAAATAACTCCTTTGCCGTAACTGAAACTATGAACTTTTGAGCTATGAACAGCTATGAACCAACAGCTTCAAAAGGAAAGTTTAATTTCTTCCCTTTTGCAATAAACTAGTACATGGGCATTAAAGAAATTAGGCCAATAATGGCAGTATTATAGCAAAATCAAATTCTTTTAAACATGCTGTCAATGTCTCTGCTTATCAATGACATAGAGCAGAATGACCTGCCCAGAAAAGATAAAAACTATGGAACATTTAACTAACTTAATGAGACAAATAAAACATCTCTTAGAGTCTGCTTCTAGTTCAACTTCAGATTTTTATAGAGTGTCTCAGGTCAGGTTTGTGCTCCCCCCTACAGGCAAAGGTAAAAACCAGCATCAAATATAGCAGAACAGCAGGCTTTTTTCCACATGACAGGAAGTAACATCAAGTTGTGAGATATCTATTAGACTTGAAGTTTAATGGTTCTACTAACAGCTGGAACCTCAAATCTTACTTTTAGTGCCTGAACATTTACGCTACATTTCAAACTTCTTCATGAACCTCCACAGTCATAATAATGAAATGCTACAGGGAGATTTGGAAGAAGGAAAGTTGTTATACTTTAACCATTTCCTCAACTAGCAGTATGTTTTCCTTCAGTTACCAAAAGTCTACAGCTTTAAAAAACAGAAGCAAGAAAAATTACTCAACCACACTAAGTTCTCTTCAGTAATGACTTAGAATTTATTTCAATGTCTTTCCTGCAAGTGTAGTTTAAGGAGTTCTTCCATCTAGCTTTTTCCCTTGTCCCTAATTATGATTAAAAAAATCAATGGTGTGTTAAGTACTTCTCTACTTCTCCACTTGTTTGTAGTCTTTTTCTAGTTTATTCTCAAATGTTATCAACTGTTTGCAATCAGTCTTAATAGATGCTGCTCCTTAGCTGATAGTTTCTCTGACCTGACACTACAAATAGACAACATATGATTCCATTATTTCCACTTCTTCCTTCCCCAGAAAAATAATTCCTCTTGGTTATTGTATCTGAGACATCCAGATTACAATCAGAAATGCTCAAGCAAAAAAACAGGGGGCGGGGAAAAGTCCAAAAAGAAATATCCCAACTGAAAATTTGAACTATGGAGAGATGCATTTTTTTTTACAGACATTTCAAAAAAATTACTATTTCTCAAAATAAAATACTGTAAAGAAGTATTATTCATGCACTTCATGGAGCACAAACCCTTAAGTCTCTTTCCTAACAGAGATTTGACATTCGAAGGTCACTCCTGCTCTGCAGTGATCTTTGGTACCCTACTGCCTTGCCTTCACCACATCCCTCAGTACTCACACTGGTCCTGTCAAATGCACTGCAGCATTTGATAAGGTACCCTTCTCTACTTTTCATTTCATTTTGAGCACTGACAAGCAGACAGCATATAAAAGAACAGTAAAAAAAAAAAAAAGGAAGAAAAAAAAAAGACCCACAACTTACTTCAAGAAAAAACTTCTTAAGAACAGTCTAAAACACCAGCAATAATTTTAGGCATACTGTTAGACTCCTCTAAGAGTAAACCTCATGCTTGCTGTTAGAACTGCAGTAGCCAGCTTGCCTGCTATGCAGTCTCTGAAAGAATGAAAGAGCAGATAACAATGCACAAAAAGAATTTCAGGAAAAAATTCAATAGCAGGAATTTCAAGAAACAACTTTTTTCATGTGAAGGGAAAGACAAAAGGTGGTTTCATTTTTTCCTTCAGCAGTATAAACATGACACAATTTAAGTGAACCTTTGAACCCTTTCTTGGCAAATGTGTACAGAAAGAAGGTGCAAGGGGAGTAGAATAAACCAACTCACAAGCGTAAAATACTCTTCTAAACAGAAGAGACCCATCCAAGAGTCCAAGTACCTAACAGAAGACAATACCACCAACAAACGAAAAATGTAAGCACAGAACAAATGGAGGTAATTAATAAATCGCCAGAGCAGAAACAGTTTTCACATTTCCAGAACCAAGTTAATTTCATAATTCTTTTTCTGTTAAAAAGCAGGCAATTCAGCATTCTAATAATTAAATCCAGTTGAGGGAATTATTTAATGAAAGTTAAAACTCAACATGAGTACTCAGAGTAGGTATTTTCAGTCTCTCAGACATCTGTTCCTGATGTCCTGACACCATCTCAAGTAAAAAAATATCTGTGAGAAACTGCACTATATTTTTGCCTATACCAGCTGCTTTCTCTATTACCAGCGACAGTTTCACTAAGCTTTCCAGCTCCCTCAATTGAGACACCTATTCCCATCTCTTGGGCTCAATCTGTTCAAGTGCCACTTTTGAAAAATCAATTCTTAAGCTCAAGGGGAATAAAACCTACAAACAGCATCATGTCATTAGCCTCCTCTCTGGAACCTGAGGTCACAGCTCATCTACCTCTAACTTTCAGCACTTGTAATATTTTCGTATCTGATCTCCTTACTTTCAAATGTTTTCTTCTCTTCAGTCCATCTCCTATACTTGCTGTCACAGTATCAAAAAACAAGATCAAATAAATGGGAAAGAGATAGATCCTTAGAACATGGAAAGGAGGACAGGTGGACTCGTACCATCTATCCAATCCTACAGAAAAGCTTAATATTCCACTGCCAACCTGTTTGTTCAGCTCAAGGAGCAAGACTACAGCTGGCAGCTGCTCAGCTCTTCTCAAGGCTTTAATTCTTCCATTTAAAAACTAGCATAGAGAAAAGATAAAAACCTAAGTGATGAGCAGTTGTAAGCTGCTACAGTCTGCTTAGACAGTCCAGCTATTTTCTGCAGCTCGTCCCTCAACTCAGGGACTCCCACTAGAAACCCCATGCCGAAGGAGCAGCCATCTAAGCCTCCCACCAGTTCTCACAGTCATCTGACCCCTCTACAAAAGGTCAAAGCACAGAGAGACACTTTCAACAATTTTTCTTCATGGACAGGAGTACAGTGTGCTACAGGAAGCCCTGAGCAAGATTTGAATAGTGTGACAGCCTTCAGGTTCACAGCAGAGCGAAATTACAGTATCTGTCACACAATTTCCTTTGGCCAACAGCATTTAAACCACTGAATGAAGTAAGCTGTGCAATGCCTGCAACCTATCCTTTGGGCCCAGGGGCTATGAATCCGCTCAGTACAGCTCAACAACTCTCACCAGTGAGCTCACAGACACAGATGAACCCCAGGCCACGTAGTGCTGAGCTCACCAAAGCAGGGCTGTGGGCAGCCAGCACAAACCACCACGGCAAAACACTCCCAAGTGTCACAGATCGCAGCCATCACCTGCCCATAAGCAGCATAGGGTTTGCAAGGACATAAAGGCTGGAAAAGCACTGAAAATTACCAGAAAGCTGAAGAATCAAACTAGCAGTTTGAACCCCTGATCCCCTGGCAAGGACAGAGCAGCTGAACGTGGCTGTCACAACCCACAGGTTATCAATTGCTCACTGCAACCCTTTCTCACATTTGTGAGCTCTGCTCACATCTGAAAGCTCTGCTTTAAGATACTGGCTGTTCTTACAGCTTCTTGTGACTATCAAGTCTAAATTAGTATCTTAATTAGAAAAGAAGGATAAGAGTGCCAGTGCTTTTCCCAGCATAATTACATTTTCACTAGGGTTTTTACTATCAAGATATAACGACTTGGGGGAAAACTAGAAGTCCTGTTAGCAAGTTATTTAATGACAGAAGGAAAAACAAGGAATTAGAAGTTTTTAGTATTCCAGACTCTGGGTGTGTTTTTCACATCCAGGAGCAAAGAGACCCAGCTAGAGAGAACTACTCCCAGATCAGGTGTACCAGCTTTCACCTCTGGGGAAAATTACCAGCTTTCCCCTAACCAGTGCAATTTGGGACTTGGGGGGAGAAGAGGTAGTTCTGAAATAAGCCTCAAAAGCATATTTAGATTAAAGTGCCATCCCACAGAGAAACAGAGAGAGAAAAGAAGGAATACAAAAGAAAAATATGAACCACACATTTTACCAGCAGCCTCCAGATCCCTTGCACCATCTCCCTGATGATGACTTCACTTGGCACAGCAAACTGCATTCCTTACTGAGTGTGGAACAATTGCAGATATACTGTATGATGCCTGGTAAGTATTAAATGTATACATAGACTTAACTGGACAGGACTTGCATCAGCATCAATTATAACTGTTGTTTTTACAAACAGAATATGGAATTACAGAAATGCCTTAGGATGTTCAAAATAGCTTGAAAAAAAATAAAAGAGAACAGAGGTACTGGCAACAGAAGGGTGGACAGGGAAGTATAGCATGATTACACAGCTAATTTAAAATGAATTAATTGGATTTTACATAGTGATCCTCTACAAAAGGATGTAACTGTATTAATAAAGATTGCCATACTATGTAAGAATTTATTTTTTCTGAGTACATGTTATGTTAAGGACTGGTAAGCATTCCATTTATGTTTTTTAAATGGCAGGAAAAGTTTCAAGTATATTCAAGACTACTCCTAGTTTATTTTTAGATCCACTAGATTTCAAGCTGACATCTTTTCAATATTCAGAAGCTACTTTGTTGAAGCCAACTTTTTAAGAACAAGAACCTGTCAAAGAAAGATACTGACTGTACTGTACTACAATAATGCAATCCAATGAGGTTCAAAGCACAACCACTTCCCATCATAGGATATTATTGCATAAATTTTCAATTAGATGCCTTGAGTCAGCAGAGTTTTACTGAGGTTGTATCACAGTTCACCGACTTCTTTGCCAGACCTTCAGAGTTCATCCTTGTTTTGCAATGCCCTATCCTCAGCAAGAATCATTGCCAGGAGATAGAAACTCTTCACTGTTACTTTCTAGTCTGCAGCTAAAAACATCAAGGAATAAAAGACCTCAAGAAATAACTTTCCTGTAAACTGAAAAATTAATGTTTAGATTTGAAAACCATCTTGTAATCAATCAATGAGAGTCATTTGTAGACCTCACCACTACACCAAGAAAAGAAAAACAATATATATCTATATTTAATCTAGCAGGCATTTAATGAGGAAAGATGTGGTCAGTTAAGAGATCCAGCACCTCACTCTAACCTCAGCAATGTTAAGCATCACATCTGATGCTTCAAATTTTGTGAAGTACAATGGTGTTTTCAGATACAGAATAAAACTTTAAAAAAAAAAAAAAAACTCTGGGCTTTTTTAAGAACACACTATCACCATGAAATACAGTGTTAAAAGTTTAAACAATAGAACAATTGTGCTACAACCCAGTTTTAATAAGTATTTTATTTTTATTGAGTAATGCATTGCAATGCTGACAAGGACGCAAGGTCATGGATGCAAGCCTTTTTTTCCCTTTACCATTTCTAACAAAACAGAAGTGAAATAGTTTGAAACACCTTTTATTGGAAGCGTGTTTATCTTCATCAATCTAGGTCATCAGAGTTATAATGCCTATACAAAGCTTCTGTATTCAAGAATCTGACTTTCTGATGCCTGCCTCACTGTCATTTAGCTATTTTTGGCTTGTAGACATATTTACATTATTCATATAATTTATGTGGAAGAAACTAATAATAATAAGATCTGATTACCACCTGTGAAAGGAAAACAAAAAGTTTAAAGCTCATTTCCAGGAGAAAAAGATATATACATGATGTCAGGAGACACCAGTCCTCAAACCAATTCTTCATTCCTCCATTCCACTCTGTACTTCTCATATAATTAATTGAGGGTATATTCTCTATAGCTGTTCTAGACACAAAGTATTATGATATATTCTAAGTGAATACATGAACTGCCAGATAGCATTTGCCTGATAGAAGGTTTCTGAACACATCTACTTCAACAGTAATTTTTGCACAAGTTGATGGAATAAAACATCTGGTTTTAAATTTGTTCTGTGTTTTTACTGCAGTGTTCATAGCAGCTGTTATTTTCACTTTCAAAATGCAGATAACTTATCATCTAGATTCTCAAACTTGAACCACATGAATGTTGGCATTTGTCCCAACTGTAAGTTTCATTTAAAATATTATTTCACTAGAAAAACCTGTTGAACAAGAAGTATTCATTTCATTGTCACGTACAAGGGGCTGAGAATTCATCCGTTATGTTAATGCCATTTTTGTGAACTGCATATACTACCTATATATAGGGAGAGACACACACAGAAGAAAAAAGAAGCAAAAGGCAAGTTAAGGCCTTACTTTGGGAATTTTTGAAGTTCTCCATTTTATGTCTTCCCTTCTGTTTGTTCTTCCTAGCATTTAAAATTTTTCTGTTTATCCACAGTCTAAAAAGTTTCCCGGTTGGGAAAAACTAACATATCCAATGTACTATTTTCTTTACACATCATACGGAAGAAAATATGATACACAAAGTAAGAATCTTGATAACAAGATCAGCATGCTGGTTTCCTTCCAGCTCTTCTGCACCCAGCTTGTTCAAATAAAGCTTTGCAGAAACCAGACCTTTCTTATATCATCTTGGGATAGTTGGAACTTTTCGGCTTTCTGTGCCAATACTTTACAATCCAATAGTGTTTCCCTTGCCTTTACTCTTAGGACTATCAATTCATTGACTGAAAAAAGAAGTTTAAGTTTCTATGTTTGGTCTTTATCTTGACAGCTGATATGAAGCCACCTTTACCAAGTATCTTGTCAGCACTGTCTCTTAGAAACGTATGTACAGAGTCCACAGAATCCATTGGAGGGTGGTTTCATCAATATATTGTGGGATAAGTAGAGCATTAGCCTTGATCCTTCTGAAGAAAGAGTATTTAGATTTGTGAGCAACCATTACTTCTCAAGACCTTTACGCATTAGGTTGCTGCTTTGCACACATATATATTTTTCTATATAGAAATACTGTTCTACAAAAATCCAGATCATCACTGTTCTAATAAAAAATGAAGAAACAATACTTATAAACTTTAACAAGAAAACAGGTTCACCATCACAGATGCTTGAATTCCCACATAAAAAATACTGTGTTTAAAAGGGCAAAGGTAAGCCTGGCACGTTAATATACATCCAGGTGGACACTGTCAGTAGCTTCCTCTGGCTGCTATTTACATCAGTCCTCTACTTGCCTGAAATTAGCTCTGCTACAGAAGGTGGCGAAGGGAAGAAAGCACAACCAGCAAAATCCTCACTACGCATTCTGCAATTTAAAAAGTACTACTTTCTTCACTACTTCTTGTGTGCCAATCTTAATGGCAGTATTAAAATTTATAAACAAGAGCAAATTCTCACTTGGCTTTCCAAGACTTCATTCTCAACTCATGTTATACAATTTCCAGATTTTTTTTTTTTAAGAAGTAAAGGTCTAGCATTGTGCTGTCTTCCGTTGAGCATCTACTTCTGTCTCATCCCTATTTCTTCCCTTTCACAGAATCATAGAACGGCTTAGGTTGGAAGGGACCTTAAAGATCATCCAGTTCCAACCCCCTGGCATAGGGGGGAAACCTTTCAGTAGACCAGGTTGTTCAAACCTGCATCCAACTCGGCCTTGAGCACCTCCAGGGATGGGGCATCCACAACTTCTCTGGGCACCTGTGCCAGTGCCTCGTCACTCTCACAGTAAAGGATTTCTTCCCAACATCTAATCTAAACCTATTCTCTCTCTGTGTGAAAACTGTTCTCTCTTGTCCTGTCACTACATGTGCTTTGCCTCCATCAGTCCATCCTCCAGAGGCTTTAACTCCTTTTCTAAAACTCTACAGCCATTCTCTTTTCTTTCCTCCCTTGTTTTATTGCCAAATTACCCTTTCCTTGTACTTGGATAATAAAAATAGGATTAAGTTTGATACATGAACACAACGATCATAAAACAAAGCTCACTAAGCAGGTAAGATAAAACAGGAGAAAAGCAGAGAGGAGAAGAAAAGAGAGACAAAACACACTACACTTTATGGTGTGGAAGGCAAACCTTCCAGCAAAAAACAACCAAAATAAAAACCCCAAAAACCAAACCAACCAACACCACCAAATGTTTGATGCTTGCAGCAGTGAATAATCTGTTTTGCTCCTCCACTGTGCTGGTTTAGGCTGGGAGAGAGTTTATTTGTCTACACTTTGGTATCTTCTTCACGATTAAGTTCATTATTTTCCTCCTACCAGCATGATAAAAGCACTACACAGAAACTTGACACAACTCCAAATAATGGCAACAGACAGGAAACTGGCCATTTCCTCTCTTTCTCCCTCCTCTTTTTTTTCATTTCATAAATTCAAACAGACAAATAGCAGAATGCTTGGTCTTGCCTGCATTTGCTTAAACAAGTCTCCTTTTACTAGAAAGGTTTTCTCCATATTCCAAAGCTGGAAAAACACACACACCCCTCTCCTGCTGAGGTTAAACACACTACCCCGACTGCAGTGTGCGTGCCCTACCTCAGTGAAAGGTGTACCAACCAACGTAGCTGTAAGTGGAGTGTGGTTCACAATTCTGTATGTAAGGTAAACACTGAAGCTTTATCAACACACAGCCCCAACTTACATTTATGTACTTCTTGTCTCACCACTGCTCTTGAATGTGCTCCAAGTCCATTCTCAAGCAAATCAAATAAACATCAACTTATTTTACAAAAAATCTTGTAAACCTGACTAAATGCATACTATATAAGGCACAGCTTTTAACACTGAGACAAATAACCCCTGAAAGGCTGTGCAGTTGAAAAAAGCCATTTCCTCAGTCACTGAAAAATATGTACTTGATACATGAACTTGTCGTAGTAACTTACTCAAAACACAGTAAAAATAGTAATTTTGGGATTTCAGTTTAGAACCATCCAACTGATAGCCTAAGATCTTTTCAGTCAAGTACCTCTTAGGGCACCTGCAAATGCTGCTACCCAACAGCAACCACATTAGCCTGCAGGAGGGTCCTAAATAAGCACCGAGCATACAGCAACTAGTACGACACATCAGCGTATCCCTGCCTTTTATTTTGAAGACTCATACTCCAAATTTCAAACTGCCTTTTTAACAAAAAGATACCACCAACAAAATTGTGAGGTTACACCAAGCATATAGTGAATGACAAAAAAAGGTTAAGGTTCATCAATAGTTGGTGCATCCAGCTCCTTTTCATCAAAAACAATGGGCAAGCACCCAAACCACAGAAAATTACACATTAAATACACTGAAAAACAGTTAAAAGATGGAGCTAGCCTCAAAATATAACTAAATGAGGTTATTTGAGTGAATGTATTTCTAATAGGGTTTTTTGGCAATCGGTACTTGACTTTGGAGTGCTTAGCAATGACCTACATGGAAGGAAAAATTTCCATAAAGATTGCTGATGATATGAAAATAGGCTATCATCAGCCAACATCATGCTTTCCAATACTGTCAAAACAAAATTATATATCTAGTGACAAAATAGTCATAATTACAAGATAGAGGATTCACCTGGAAAAGAACTGACTCCCAAAAATTCAGGGTAAGGAAAACCTACTGATTATTTTGGTCAAATAATTCTTCCAACTAATAATAACTTTCCTCAACTATATTTTAAAATTCTTGTCTTCCTAAACAAATAATTAACTGCCCTCAAAAAACAGGGCCTGCACGCACCATGAGAAAGCCCAAGAAAGATCACGGGGGATATGCAAAAACATGCTAACTGTGGAGAGAGCAGTCTTCAGATTGACAGCTAGCACAGTAATCCTTTCCAACACCTTCCCAGACAAAAAAAGGTTAGTGAAGTGCTACCCTTCATTTTGACACTTCTGGCACTCACTTGGGTAGTACTATACCATATGTTCCTGGATCAAGAAGTATACCAGATACCAAGAGAAAATGGCATAACAAGCACCAAGAATGTTGCAGCTTCAGTAAATAGGAAATAACAAGAGTGTGGGTGTGGAAACTAACAATTAAACTTATGAGGCAAATCTAACAACCTAATTTTTAAAAAATAACCAACAGAGACCTAAAAAGATAGTGGTCTTTCAACTTTTTAAGCAGGGAATAAATACTGAGTTGGAGCAAACCAAACACATTATCCTTGTATTTGATCCGAAGTGCAACTACAACTGAAAGCGTACGCAGTGCTGGTGTCCCATGTAAAGAAAAACTCTGAAACACTGAATAACCATCGGGACTATCATAAATTATTAAAGTTACTGGGAGAGCTGACTTGCACCAAGAAAATTCCGTTGGTCTCCAAATACAGACAAAAGATAACCACTTGGCCTGCCCAAAAAGAATGAACATAGAGCTCAAATGTGATAAGAGGTGTCTTCAGTCCAGCATAATGAGATTCAGTGAAGAGACAAAGACTCTTAAGGCACACTAAGTACAACAGGCAGTTTTTTAAGTAGTGATTAACTCTGGGCAAACTGTTCCCATGGCTATGGGGAAGAATCCTCTATCACCAGAAAATAAATTCTCAGATCAATATCCGAAGAGAAACACAAGGCTAGACAGAACAGAAGCACGGCTTGTGCTATACAACTGAGTAGTTAAGAATCTCCATCCTTCAGTTTTAAATTATCTACTAATTAAATGCCATCTTGGAAAGTGAAGTGCATTTAGACAGCATTTACGGCAACATTTCTATATGCAACAGGTAAATACTAAGCAAACTTTGTCTCTCTGGATTATGTCCCAAAAAGTAATCAAACATCTCAGGAAGACATCCATGAAAGCCTCCAAGATCTAAAGCACAATGCCAAGATACCTGAAAATAAAGTTACATTAATTTATTATAGGAAAACAAACTCTGCATTTCTCAATGAACCAAATTCACTGCTTTCTGTTTCATCATTCATTATAATACATATTTAACAAATATAGTTTTACATTAAAAAGCCATAGTTATGGTAATTTTTAGCAACCTTTCCACTTAGAAAGTTCAGCCTTTTAAATACATCATAAAGAACAAAGTAAGAGTATTAGGAGAAGCTAAAGCCCAAACAGATTCTTACTGAACAATTGGTTTTAAATATAATGACTGAGGAAAATTTTTGAATACTTATACACTCACAAAATTACTCCAGGCACATTACTTAGTTTAACAACCTACTGTCACTTCTCCAACATGAACAAAATCCATATTCATAAACTGGTGGGGCTTTATAAATGAGCCAGCAAGTGCATGTGTGCTCCCTCTAACCACATTTATCATTGCCTTGCTAAGCACAGAAATCACCATTCAAAAAGCTAGCAGCAAAATGAGCCGGTAATAACAAAACCCAGATCAGGGCAAGTGCCTGTTTCCATGCTAGTGCCAAGTGCCACTTCTTTGCACTGCCTGAGAGCTAAGTGTGACATCTGGGTGAAAGGAAGACCACACTCTTATTTTGACTGTCACTTCATCCCCTCTGGTACAAGACTGCTGCTCAGCTCTGAAGAGCACTTGCAAATCCCAAATATACTGCCTGAGTGAAAATGCCCGAGTCTCATCTGTTTCAAACAGATTTTTCCTGCATTATCATCAAGCATCTTCTGCATTAGGTTATTATCCATTGTATGAATTTATCCTCTGCATAGGCATAAGCAGCCCTGACACCATGTGACACAAGCAGCTGAGGAACAAAGAGCTTGGGTTACCTGCCTGGGGACAAGAGAAATGTCCATTGGCAGTCCTCCAACCAGAATCCACACCCCCACAGTGCAAACCAATTCCTTAACTGCAAGACCATCTTTTTCAATTTCAGCCTGAGGTTCAAAGTTGTCTTCTTCCAAATGTACCCTGCAAGCATCACTGAAGGGCAGAGAATGATGGATTTCTCAGCCTCTCTCTTACCTTGTTAAAATTCTTTATCTGACATTGCTGTTTGAAATACCTCCATTCTCTCAACAGAGCTGGTTTAGAGGCAACAGCAAAAGCTATTCAAACTAATCAACCAGTCTGTCATTAAACCAGTTAGGTTTAATCAGCCACTAACTAAACAAAGAGAAAGTACACCTTAACTTAAATTTTCCTATAAAGAAACTAGGGATATGCATTTTAAAAGATTGATTTATTTCTTTTTACTTTCGTTTGTTTTTTAAGTGAGCATTCATGATAGTTAAGGGAGAGAAGTTTCAACAGCAAAAAGTGAAGGAAGGAGAGGAAGAAAAAAGAAAGCTTACATTTCAATGTGATTATTTTTGCTACACAGATTTCAGGATTAAGAAAACAGATTAGTGCCTTAATCCAAAACAGAATTTACTAATAACTGACTTTCTGGCATTTTAAATTCCAAGTTTATCTAAGACTAATTACATACACCTTGATTTCAGTAATGTAAAATATGCAGCTACCAAGTGTTTAGCACAGGAAACATCATTTGCTCCAAAGAAATAAATAAGGTGGGTTTAAGTAGATTTCTTCCTTTTCACATTGCCTCTTACTATAAAGAGAGCCCACAAGTGAAAGGACAACACAGTCTCCAGTAAAATCTATTTTGCAAGTAAAATCTTTAATAGAATGTTAGCACCATATTATAAAAATGCCTTGAAATTTTAAGGTTTCCACAATTCCTAACAAATTATAAGCAAGGTTCCAAAATTCAAGTAGGAGATGTCCAACAACAGAAGAAACAGAATATATTGCATCTCCAGTTTCTAAAAAAGGAGTCTCCCCATTCACAGACTCTGCAAATAAATCCTGGAGGGTATTACAACACTACACAAATCCCTGGATAGACATGCCACAGAATCACACTAAGATGAAAAAATACGCAGTGGAGGAGCTGGTGTTAATCTAACTCCAGTAAGAACACAAAAAACTCCCATTTCAACAAACTTTGCAAACATTAAGTGCATGGCTATTTTCTCCTTCTCAGACACTGTCTACTGGTAGAATCCTGACAGTGTGGTTTATTCTTATATTAAAAACAAAGCTTCTTTAAATGTAACTTCTCTAGGACAGACTTCCCTCTCCACAGCTATATAGGTATACATAACAACAACAGTCATATAGTTTGTTCAGCAACCATCTACTAGTATTTTATACTGGAAAATGCCCCAATTCATTGCTCGAACAACTTGACTGGTACCACTGAAGAACTGGCAAATACTAGAGGTGCTAACTACCCCAAAAATCCACAAGCAGATGTGTCAATCACAAAATTCTGTGAAAGACTAGTTAGCTAACTCAGAAAAACAGAGAGGCAGGTTATTACTGTATTTGAAGATAACTTTGTCAATTCTTCTATGAGGTCATAATCTGTTTCACAAAAAAATATATATATAAATTTAAAAAAAAATAATAAAAAAGTTACACACAGATTTTTGTGCTACAGCACAATACAGTGTTGACATATTTTGTCAGCATACATAGAAAACCCTCCCAAAATAGCTGCAGTCAGAGCAGCAAAAGCTCTGGGAGCCAATGAAATCAGCCCCTAAAGTGGCACTAAAATCTGATTGCTCTTCTGGCAGTATCCCATCTGCTGCTTGGGACACTGGTAATAAGAAAGAGTCTTTCTGTTGTGGCAGGAGTCAGACTGCAACTGTTCTGTGCAACTACACAAGAAAAGAGATTACACCACAGCACTGGAGAGCCTGATAAAGATCCTGAGTGCAAAAAATCCCCAGACTGCCCCAAAGCACACTTTTTGTAGACCTACAGGGAATGCAGCTAATCCCCAAAAGAGGTCTGGTGGTGCCTGACAAGAAGTCAGGCATGATTCACGCAGGCTGGTAACACAGTATGTTTCCCAGCTGAGAGAGGAAACAGGAGTAGGCCAAAATAATGCTTTAGAAAACACCTGGGCTAGAGAACAATTTACACAGAGCGGGTCAGCTCAGAAAAGCAACAACATCCATCAGCTAGGGCTCCATTTCTTGTTATTACAAACCCAAATTTAAGTCCCAATTCAAATGCAGATGATCCAAGACTTTATACATGCTTGCAGGATAAAACCCTACAAGCGTAAGTACTACATATTTTCAGGGAAAAAGCAGAGAGGGGAATGCAGATACCGTGAATTTCCCACTACCTTGGGCAAATGGGGGTTTTAAGATTTTTTACAACATTTTGCCAATCTACTCAAAAGACAGGATAGTAACGTCACAGGCAATAAGTATTTCAATAATTTCAAATTAATTAATGAACAAATAAGTCTTGCGTGACATGAGATGACACCACAGAGACATATTTGTCCATCAAATCCACAAAATTGCTGCTTAAAATACAAGCTCTATCCTCCAATACACACATAACAAGTAAATCCCAATAGAAATTATTTGTAACAGTACTTCAATTGAGAACACAATTACTTGTAGTTTCACAGCAAAGACAGCCAGATGCCCTGATGTCTCAGACCAGACACAAGTGTTCTTATGCCAAAGAGTCTGTTTCAGATTAAGCTCTGCTCTCTGCATCCATACCTGAATAAATCCACAGAAAGTTAGACTTAAATGGAGACGCTCCAAATGCCTGGGCCCCTTCACACCTTTATCGCACAACAAACTGCTTCAAAACAACCAAACAAGAAAACACAGTTTCCTTCTGCTTGTCATAAAGGTGAGGAATCACCTCACTCATTTCCAGATCAAGTTGTTCCTGATCTGCTAGAGCAGAAAAAAGAGATTTCATTATTAAGAAACAACAAATCCTTGGGAATTCTCAAAATAAGAAGTAATGCAGCTATCCAGATTGACTGATTTTGAGGCCTTCAATTACTTCCATTAATGCTTATAAATGAAGCGTAATGCTTCAGTAATCATATTCAGTTGCCTTGTCCAAAATCAGACTATCTTGCATATGCCTGCTAAAGGAACATTTATTCAGAAGTGACACTACTTTATCATAATTCAAATTACAGTAATTGCTTCAGACTTGTACGGGCTGCTTTGCACGCTAAGTGTTGGATAACCTAGGAGAGCCTTTCAACTCCAATACCACACGGCAAGAGCTACATTAAATACATTTAAATTATTTAGGCTAATGGATAAGGAGCTTTAAAGAAGAACATTCCAAATCCATGATAAGTGAACTCTGTCAGTTTTTGCTTTATTTTTCCGTTTTATTTATATTCGTGCCATCTGGTTGTATTGATCATGCAGTTAAACAATCGTGTGTTTTTTCAAATGAAGTAAATCCAAAACTAATTTGTCTGCTAACAAATACGCTGCAGGTGCCAGCTACGAAGTCACTTAGAGACTGGTACAGAATGAGCTCCAATGCACAGTAAACACATTCCATAACAAATATCCAGAAGGCCAAATGGAGAACCATGCTCAAACCCATGGATCACACTACTCATTTATTGAACATTATATAATAAAACCAACTTCTGTAAGCCTCAAGTTTCAGCTGATCTGTTTAGAACTTGTATCAGATTCTGCATCCCAAACCACAGCTGCACACATCAACAGAACAGAGTAAGTGAGCAAACTAAAAAAGTTACTTATCCTAAAAGCTCTGTGTCACCATAAACCACTTGCTCAAAATGCCAGACTTACAGAAAATAAAACTGGCAATTGACAAAGCACAATAAAGCAGCATTTAAAAAGACTGCTAAAAGCAAACCAACATTAATTTCCAAGTGCTGTGGTAGAACTGTTTAAGTGACATTTATCTTTTTTCCATAATGTTTTCAGGTAAAATTTCGTGGATATGCACAGACTATACACACCATTTCCAGCTGCTAGCCTTATCAAAGATTTAATCTGTTTCCAAATGCAAAAAGCAGGCAGCTTTAGACCCAAAGATTTATAAGCAATCACCCCTATTTCATAATTTCAGATAACAACCCTTAAAATCACATGCAGAAAAGGAGCTACTGTCTCTACAAAACGAGATGGAGGTGTCGGGGGGAAAAAAAAGGGGAGAAGAGAGGCTTTTAATTTTTTGTCATGGATTTCAGTTCTACATTTTAGGTATCAAAATGCGTGTGTTTTTTAAACAAAACTACAGGAGGACTAAATACACCGACAAATAGATAAAAGTCTAATGTGCATCTAGAACAGAACTACGGTAACCAAATGACAGTAAAGGGCCTTCTCTATGTCTATGCTGAAGCAGTCAAGCTTAATAGAAATCAGTGTGTCTCCAGTTCACACCCAACTTTTTCACTGTAATTTACAGCTGGTACACCTACGCATGGCCTCCAATGTATGCAATTAGACCAGCTCCTGAAATTCTTCAGGAAGTACTGCTACAGTAGTCCTAGCACTGATTTAGCCACACACGAGTCAGCATTAGAGCATCACTGGCATTTATGCAACTCTGTCACTTATAAATATTTTACATTTACGGTCAGAACATCAAGATCTCAGCCATTCCCGCATTCTTACTGCTTGGGATCACCTAACATAAGTAACACCAGGTTTTGGTCGTTCTGTTTGGTTTTTTTAAAGGTCTGTGAAGAGCTTTGTAACTAGTCCTGTACTTGTTCTCTCTATAGCATTTTCTTCTCTTTAAAATCACCACAGTGATGCCTTATATTTGAAAGTTGAGTTTTGGACACACATCTTCATCCATCCACTATGAAAACAAAGTGGAGTAACAACAAGTAAAACACTAATACGAAATTTTCTCTCTTGCTTTCAACAGATACCCAATACAGCACTATTAACTCCACAGTCGGGCTCCAAATCTGTAAAAATGTTGCACTACAACTTGACCAAAACCGGACCTTCCTAGGAACTTCCACAGATGCACGTCAGCCTGTCCACGCCCAACAAATAGCAGGACCTGGGCCTGTCACCGTATCAGCATAAATTAGGACTTGTCAAACAGGTAGGACACAGCAACCTAAGTTATTTTATTGAACACAAAGGTAACTGTTTCCGCTGTCCCACCCCATAACGAAAAAAATAATAGTAATAATCACAAGCATGGCATTTTCCCCCATTTATTTTGGGAGGCTCTCAGTTTTTCCTTCTTTAGTTATCCAAGCTAACTTCACAGACGCAGACTAACGTGATAGAAAAACGAGCTTAAAAACGGAACCCTGTCAGGCAGGGACAAGCAGCATGTGCAGCCTCAGCCTTCCCCCCGCCCGCACCTGCGGCGGCCGCGCCGGGGGACACCGCTCGGACCCTGCGCCGGACCACCTCCCCGCCCGCCCTCATGCCAAACTCGGCCGGGAAAATAAACAAGTCAAACAAAAGGGAGGAGAGAGGGCGTAGAGAGGAATGGAGCCCGGCCTCGGGACGCGGCGGCCGAGAGGGCTGAGGTCGGGTCAGGCAGCAGCACCGGTTGCCCGGGCACCATCTTGGGGGCGGCCGGGGTCGAGGACGCAGCCCCGCAGCGCCGCCCGGGGCCGGCCCGGCGCTTTACCTGCTCTGCCAGCCCTGCAGGAGGTTGGTGTATTTGCTGAGCGTCCCTTCCAGCACCGGCTCCCGCCGCCTGCCGCCGCCTCCGGGCGCCTGCGCGCCCCCCGGGCTGGCCGCCGCCGAGCCGGGGCTGCTGCCACCGCCCCCGCCTCCATCCAGCCTGCCCGCGGCCGCCGCCCGGCCCGGGAGCCCGCGGCTGGCGGAGGAGGACGAGGGGGACGAGCCCGCCGACGTGGGGCGGCTGCTGCTGCGGCTGCTGCTGTTGCTGCCGCCGCCTTCGCCCGCCGCCGCTTTCTCCATGGAGCCCCGCGGCGGAGGCTGCCCGCCCGCTCCGGCCGCGGCTACCGCCCGTGCCCGGCAAAGCCCTGACTCACAGGCGGCGCGAAGAGGGGCGGCGCCCGGGGGAGAAGGGGCCGGGCCGCGCCGGGCGAGGGAACCGCCGCGCCGCCTCCTCCTCGCCAGGCGTTGCGGGGAGTAGGGCGGCGGTCGGCGCCCCGCGGCTCCGCGGGGTCCCGCTCGCCGCCCCCCCGGGCGCCCCGCCCGCCCGAGCCAGGGGCAGGGCGCTGCTGCTGCGGCGGCGGCGGCAGGGGCCGCGCAGGGGCGGGGGCCGCACAGACACACGCGGAGGCACAGAGCGAACGGGGAGAGGCACAGCACGCACACGGACTGCATGATGCCCGCGGCCGGCACACACACGCACACGCCGTGCGACACGGGGAGTGACCCCAAAGGACACGGTGCCCGGGTGTGGGGCGGGCGTGGAGACCCACGCGTGTGGCCGGGGCAGAGCGCACACCGAGACCGCCTCCGGCCCCGGCGGCCGCACCGCGCCTCCCGTGACGCGCCCGCCACATGACACGCACTCACCCGGGCAGCGGCGGGATGTGCGCTGGGACACCGGCGGACAGCGGGCTGCCCGCGCCACAAAGCGTGTGGCTGACGCTCGCACAAGCTGTGCCCCGTCACCACCGAGCGTGACACCGAGGAGGTGACCGTCCGTGGTACAGTACGCCAGTAGCACGGCTGTACCCGCACTCATGAGGTAGGTGATGTGCCCCTGCAGTCAGGAACACAATATTCTTGCTCAACCCACAGCAGGATGTGTATCAACATACCACATCAGTCATGTCATTCATCCAGACTTTTCAAAAAGATACCATTATAAGCCCACATCTCCTGAAAGCAAAGGATGTAACCTCAAGACCACCATAACAAGCTAAGCAGATCCTGTACAGTCAGCCCAGATCCACGAATCGGTTCTGTTGCCACCCTTGCTGCCTTGGACAAGTGCCTCAGTTATGTTACCGTGTGTATCTTCCCAGTATACCAGAGATGTAACTATTCTTCTTGTCATTTTATAATTGTAGACCTGAAATGTGGAGGGGACTCGGAGAGTCTTTGAAAAGTATAAACTGAGTCTTACTTCTTGTGCTTTAACCCTGTGGAAAGTTTTCAACAGTCCTTTGTAGTAGAGATTTTTTGAGTGTACTGAGTATCATGTCTTCCCTCCATTCTGCACCTCAGAAGCTACTCAAACTATCCAAATCCACACACAGTTAGGTATGTACATCTCCCATATAAATCAGCACAGAGAGGAGGAATCCTAACTTAGATTCTCCCAGTTTTCTCTCTAGAAAATCTGACCATATGTGTTGTGGTTGGGTAGCTGAAATGTTGGGCAACCTGATCCCGAATTTTGGGTGGTTGAACTTCTCATGTTGTAGTTAAATACTAAGGCACTGCAGTCTGGAAACTTGAATTTTGATATTTCATTGGTGGGACATATAATGCACAACTCTTGCAGTACAGACAAAGATTAAGAACTTTGTCATTTTTAAAAACAAGTATTTTAGAGTAACTATTTTAAGTCTGTTGCTTGAGATGTTCATGAAAAATTCCCCAATTTTTGTTTATTATGGAAAGAAACTCCATTACCACATAACCTGAAAATCCTCATTCTTAGGCTCAACTCTACTTCTGATTTTTTTTTCCCATGTTTTCAGGAAACATGGGAATGAGCAAGGAATGCTCCTTCAGGAAGCTCAAATCCTGCTTGGTGGAGATAAGGATGCGGCCCCTTCATTTATCTTCATAATGTTACAATGACAGGCTGAAATTGGGGAACGATATGCTTTAATGAACAGTGTCACCACATGAGCCACTTCAAGACATTACATGTATGTTTACATTATAGGTAATGAATCTAGTATTTTCTGCCTTCCACAGAATTCACTGGAAGATAATTCTGCCACCTTACACAAGAATAGAGAAGCCTCTCCATATCTTTCTGTACAATGAAAGTCAAGTAACAATGGTGCACTCATCAGGAAGTTTCTGAAATAAAAGGGGTAGCAGGCTGTAAGTATGTTATGCCCTAGGAGAGTTTTGCCAAGTCATAAAACCTGCTTCGTTGCTGCTGGAAGGATTGCTGTGATATGGTAACATAAGAAGCCCTGTTGTATGTTATAACCTAGTTAGTAGATGGGAAACGAAACACAGGAATAAATGGTCACTTCTCAAATAGAGAGAAGCCGCTATGAGTTGGGTTCTGTGTTGTTTAGTATCTTCTTAAATCAGAATCTCTTCATTTGCTTGTAGTTAAAACTAGAATCAAATGTGAAAAAAGAGCAGAAGGATCTCACAGTAGTGACTAAATCACTAATAAAATGGCACCTGAAATTTAATCTTGCTAAAAACCAAAGTAAAGCACATGGGGAGAAAATAGCTCTTACTATGCAGGCATGATGATCTATAAATTAGCTATAGCCTCTCAGGCAGGAGATCTTGGAGACATTTTAAATAGTCCTCTGAAAACTCCATCTCAGTCAGTGTTCAAGGGTAATCAAACAAAACAGCTGTGATAAGCTCATTAGGAAAAACAGAAATAACAGCTTGGTGCTATATAAATCCATAGTACAGCCAGTATCTATAGAACCCTGCATTTATAATATTCCTTCAAAAAGGACAGAGTAGAAAGAGAAAAGTGTAAATCCCAGCTTTTATATGAAGAGAGAGTTCTCTGAGCAGGGTTTTCAGTTGAAAAAGGAACGACGAGTGTATAAAATGATATTCAGGTTAACAGGAGTCATTCTTCACTGTTTCTCATGAAACAAGACCTATAGGGTAACTGGTTTAAAACAAGCCCAAGAAACTATTTTCTCACATGATTTACACTCATAAAACTCATTCTTATGGAGATGGTTTCAGATGCTAAACATCTAGAAGGATTAAAAAGCCAGTTGTTCTTGAAGAACCTTTAAACAAGGTTGACCAAAGTATTTTTGGGTGTATTTGAAGTTCAGAAAGCCTCTAAACTTCTGATCCTCAAAGACTGTTTTTACTTTATTGATTAACTAATCCCTGCCCTGTTCTTAGTCTTTCTCTAAACACCTACTTGTGAAAGGAATAAAGTGCTGGACTAGAAAGACCTTTGGTTTAACCTATGGTATAGCTTTTCATATACTAAGGATTCCTTCTTCTTGGTCAACCAATGGTGGCTTTGAGTCAGGCATTGTCACAAATGCAACTTTTATATTTTACTGAAGCAAAAGAACATGTTATTCTTCTCATCCTGTTTCCTTTCCTAGTTTGTACAATATTGCAACCTGGCAGAGCTGGACAACCTTTCATAGCAATCTTGATATGAGAGAGCTCCTGACCTCATTTGTTTTAAGTTATTAATGCTCTTTGAAATGACTGAACCTGTATTTATTTTACTAGCTAGTGGTTTGTCCCAGTAGAGCTAGAGTTCAGGGTAATACACACTTAGTGTGATGCAATACCACATGATGTATGCTTTGTTGCAAGTACTCTTAATTAGCTATTTATTAATGCAACCTGCCTGATAAAGGCTCACACTGTTTCCAAGGTAACACAGCTGCTATGTTACAGTCCTCCTTTAGAATGTTATTTTCACTCTCTGACCAAACCAAAATTTTACTTATTTTATTAAGAATCCAAAAGAATCAAAATAACTCATTATTTATCCCACCTTTTAGAAAGCAAAACATCTGGTAGGAAAAATTCAGTACTCTTTGCTCTTATCCAGAAACAGAGACCTTTCTCTGTCCTTTGCTAAACTACGCAGTTTTAGCTTCTAGAACAAGGTCAGCTCATAATCCATTTGCTAATTCATGTTTTCTGGTCATGTTGCTTTGGGTTTCTCTACCTTTTTTAACACTCTGCTCGTAAACAGTTTTCTCAAATTACTTTCCAATTTCTTTTTATCTCCTTCCACCACCAGATTTCCACACAACTTCTCACCATCGTAATCATGTGGAGAAATTTACAGAAACTATTTCTGCCCAGCCCACATTCAAGTATTGAACATATTCCATGGAAATGCCCCAAGATTTGCTCAGTTTTTCCATCTCTGCCTTCTTGCCCTGCAGAGTCCTTCTGAGACACTGCTTCATTTCGCATGAGCTTTGGAGACTAAGTCCATCAGTCACTAAACTGTAGGCAATACTTACGGCAAAAGCATACCACTTTATGCACTACTTTCCCCACTGTCTATAGGTGTCAGCACCGGAATGGACATTATTCCTAAAGTTCATCTCATGCCATGGTAAGACCTGCACCAAGCCTACTGTCCCTAAGGCTTCCCAATTGTCCCCTGCAGCTGGAAGAGAGTGAATGGAACAGGTGGAACAGTCCACAGCAGCTTCTCCTCCAGTCCTCCTTTAGATTCAGTGTCATAGGTTCCTGGACTCAGGTTTAAAAGGTTTAAAAGAAGCGGTGACTCTCTAATCTGGCCTTTTAAATAACACAGTACAAGAATTGTAATATTGTCTCTTATATAATTGTTTTACTTAGAATTAACCAGCACATCATCCATGAGTAGCAGGCTTCTGACCTGAGGAGTTCAAGAACGTGGAGAAACAGCCACTAACTTTGCAGTCTGCCAACTTTAGCATTAGCTTTGCTGAGCCAGTATCCATCTTATCCCTCTCCATTGTGCCTGTAAGCCTGCAGTGTATGCCAAACATGCTGCTATGCCACACTTCATCCTGTTGTCAAAAGCTTCTCATCCACCAGCATAACCACCTGTCTAAACCTCACTTAACTCAAAGCTGGTGACAGGGAAACAGCCAAGAGAGACACAGCATATGGGAAAGAGTAACCAAACTACCTTTACTGCCAGAAACAATTGAGCCCAGGAGACAGACACTTGCCTGCAGGTTAATATACTCAACCACAAGGCATTGCATGTGGGCTGAGGCTTCTGCTGTCACAGCTAGACTCTCATAGCTTGTTTACTCAACTACAGTGCACTGCTCTGTAATTTGCAGGTTAGACCAGTTGAAACAAAACTTGATCAAAATGGCTGATCCTGTGGAATACAAACTTTGGGATTGGTAGCTGGATAAAATGGTAGTTCATATTATGCACATTGTGTATATATTTGCATTGGATGTCATTAAATGTGCATGAGGAAGTGATGTGTATGACAACCATGATGAAAGGTATTTTCTGCATGGCTAGAATCAACCCTTTGAACTGCAGCGGGAAACAAATAGGAAGCCAGTACATAAAAGAAACTAAGTGAGCATAAAAAGCTAAGTGAGCACAAATATCACTTACACTATATATTGTGTATTTTAGCTAGTGAGAATAGCTTTATTCCATGCCAGCTCACCTTTGAACAGTATTTATGGGCAGTCACAAATACAGTTCTTTAAAATAAATTCATTCATACACTGAGGCCAGAAGAAAACACTGTGATTATCCAGCATAACCAGCTGGATAACAGAAACCTTTTTTGGTTTGATGTGGAATTACAGATAAATGTCGATATACCAAACCTTAACAGTCTGCAGGCATTTTTACTGCCTGTTTTTCTAGCTCTGTGGTTAAACATTTAGGGATTTGAAAAATATACTAGCCCACTAAAGGTCAAATTCAGATTCAAGACCAAAGTGAGTTTGCTCAGTGTCACTCATATCTCAAACCATTGCTCAAGCTCTCTTTTATCCCCCTTTTTTTGGAGAGCTGCGTGGTTCCAGTGGAATTTGTCATATTTCAAAATTTATTATTCATATGGCATGAGGCCATGTATCAGTGTAATAGCACCCAGCTTGGTGTCCATCCACTTTCTAAATGAGACATCTATGCACTTGTAATCTTATGCCTAAACTACAAAACCACTTGTACCTCCAAAAAGTATTGCTATAGAGCATTTATGCTGCAGAGTGTGTATTTATTGATAAAATAATGCTAGTTTATGCTGCTTGGGCTCTGGTCTCATACTCCAGTACAAACAGCAATTTGTGTAGCTGTTTGATATCAGCAAGCAGTATCTTACAGACTAAAAAAAAGTCTCATTCAAATTGGACTGGTCTCTAAGCCCGTTACTCACCTACAGCAGAGCTCTATTTTGCTCACACCATCTTTAAAAATACTATTCAGGTCATGTTAGAATTCACCACACAAGGAGATGGCAGTTAAAAAAAAAATAAAAGGAAAGAACTATGCACTAGAAATCAAAACCAAAACACAAACATTTAAGATTTTTTGGCACTGAGAATAGGATGAAAAGTTCAGTCAATAAAATTTTCTAACAACTACTTATGCAGAAACTACTTTTGATTACTAATTTCAGTCTCCATTCTGCAAGCAGATTCATCTGCAGAAACCTAATTAAAACAAATACAAGTTTCTAATGCAACATGACTGCCTCCTTTTTTACCTACAAATCTGCACTAAGAACACTCGTACGTATTTCAATATGTGGGATTAAAATATATAGACATGACAAATGACAGAATATGTTTGAAACACTTCCTAAAGCTGCAGAACCTCCTATTAAAACATGCATAATGTTCACTCCATTTTTCATGACAATGTTTTGGAAGCTGTGCAGACCATACAGATTTCCTACTTCTTTATAAGTACTGTAAACACATAAAAAAGCAAGACCTTTAGAGCAAGTCATGACACCTATATTTTAACTACTTTTTACTATCAAAATAAATCTCTTGTAAATTCAATAAACTACTGAAATATATTTTACCACTTGGTTCTAAATTTTAGCTCCTACCAATAAAAATCAGTCAATAAGCACGTAAAAGGGAGTAAAAGGCAGTAAAGCTTGGGGGTTTTTTTATAGTTTGGGGGTTTATAGTTTTGGGGGTCATACTTTAATTAACTCTAGAATATGTGAGGTGTGTAATTATCCCAAGCTGTGGATGACATCTTTTTTTCCCAGGGTTCACCACTGAGTGATTTTACATTTGGCTAATAACAGACAAATTAAAATAGCTCGTGAAAAACACATGAACCAAAATTTTCTTACATATTACAATAACTAAGATTAGCTTTTAAAAACCCAAACAAAACAAAACAAAACATAAAAGGAATGTGCTGAGTATTTCCCACCTCATGCAAATGTGGTCTATAAATGTAGGTTTATATCTGATAGATAGGCAACATTATGTTCAACAGGACCCCACAGCACAGACTGTTATCTTCCCTGATTCTGAAGAATGGTATAAAGTGGGGCTTATAAAAGACTGAAAAGATCATTTATCCAATCCTCTTCAAGTTGCTGGACAGAAGAAGACAGGTGTATTTTTTTCTCCCTCTTCTCTGGTGAATTTGCACGTAATGCTTACTATCTCATACCATACTCAGCCTTGACAGAAGTATCCAGTGGAGATAACCTAAAATATGCAAAGAGCTGAATTATGATTCTGTCCCTCTGGTTTCTAAAACTCAGCTGTCAGCTTTGGTCTTTGACTTTTGAGAGCCTGTTCTGCAAAGTAGAATGTGCATTCATAGATGGCTTGATATAAGAGTATTTGCCATGATTTCAAAGGTAGAAACAAATGCTAAGTTTTTAGAATAAGCATAGTATAAGTTCAGGAAGCGGCCATTTTTCAGTTTAACTTTTCCTGACCTTGGTCTTTTCCATAAAGGATGCCTGGAACAGGCACTCCTTAAAGGAAGTTCCACAAATCCAGACATTCTAAACTCTGAGCTCTGCCAGCTTCAGTCAGTCATAAACTTCTCCCTACTATACTGTGTTATAGCCTAAAAATAGGGCTATACTTTCAGAAAATGAAGTAACATTAAAGTTATGAAAGTTGATAAAACAGATTTCAGGTGCTAGCAACCTGAAATGACAATGAGAGGAAGAATCTAAGGGTTTGCACACACAGACAATTTTCTTCCTACTTTATAAGCTACAAGGAGGCTGGAGAAATTTGTTCTATTTTTCTGACATCCCATTTGTATGAAATGACGGACAAATGTTTAATCTTACTATCCTATTGGGGAAAAAATAAGAAACAATTCTGGGGGACCTTGAAATCCTGATCAGGAGAGGTCAACCCCTAACTGACAAGACAGGCACTGGATCTCTAAAATCATCTCATAAATATTTGAAACTGTCGTCAGAAATGAACATTTAAACAAACAATATAGCAAAGCTTTGAATGGTCTCAATAAAAACTTTCCCTGTCCAAATATGTTCTCCACAGACTTTTCAAAGCACTTAATGAAAAACAAGTAGAAAGGATCTGAGGTTTTAGTATAAATATCAAATGGAACAGGAAAGGTCTTCAAAAGATCATGCACCACTTTTTTTGGTTTTTTTTTACACTCCTTGAACAAAATCATCATCTAAAAGCTATAAATAAGCTCATACACAGAATGTGCTTCATAAACTAGAATAGGGTCTTATTATGAGAAAACACAGCCCATACTAATTTAATCTGTTCCCAGATTGCTTCATGTCAGAAATAAAATTTGTTCTGCTTTTAGTAGAGAAGGGCATAGAATTGTATTGCCGACCAGGAAAAATGGGGTTTATAGGCAGAAACAAAGACAAGAATCAGTCAGTATGAAAGAGGTTTAGATATTCATATATTTTTGCTAACAACACTGAGGTCTGCTACACCACATTTAGAACACCAGCAAAGTCTTTGGCAGTTGCTATCGCCTTATTTTTGCCAGCAAGTTCTGTTCTAACCAAGTTTAGACAACACTTCTGATAGCAACAAAAGCAGCTGGTCTACTGTAGAAATCCCAGTGGAGATGGAGCTGCTCCAGTGTCAGCCTAAGAGTGTAATGGGGAGTTTGCCAAAAAAGGATAGGTTAGATGAAGTCTTCAGAGGCTACGCATAAACCAAACGTGTCCAAATCTTGGCAGTTAACTGCCAGGAAGTTTATAACCCAGGGAGAAAGAGAAGGCAAGTCTCCTGACATAACCACAGCATTTTCTCACTTTCATAGAGTTTCAGAAGGAAAACTGATGTTGCTTGATGATGCAGTGCACCAGAAATAAGTCAGAGGCCATCACCCACAGGCAAGCATTTCAGGGTAATTTGAATCTTAGGAAAATATTACAAAGGGAAACATATGTAAGCAAGCCAACCCAAGCCATCACACAAGAAAGAGAAGGTTTTAAGGGGAGAGAAGAGTATTGTCTGCATGAAAGTAAACTGATGAGGTGATGCCAAAGGTTTTAAGATTATTTTTCTTTCGTTTAGTAGTTTTGAGGGCAAATACCACTCCTATCAACACAAATTTTATGTGTAACGATTCTGACACATTCCTTGTGCTCAAGTAAATTTTCTTCACAGAGGATAGGAACCGTGTTTGTGCATTCAGAGGTACTAATGGCCTTATTAATTAATAAATATAGGAAAAAAAAATCTATGAAACAATTTCTTTCCACTTTGTTTTTTTTCCTAACAATTCCCTAGCATAAAACAAGCATAACTCTATGAAGTTGGCTTTAAATGCAGTACGTGTTCTTCAGGCTTGAGTCTTGATGAAAGGAAAAAATAAAAGTGAAGGGAAGGTAGAAAAATACTCTTGTATCAGCTTCTTTCTCAGGAAAATTCTCCACTTTAGTTCAAGTCAAAGGTTACCAACTTCTTATTTGGCCAAGAGCAGTTTGCTTCAACCAAGACGGACAATAGAAATAAACAGTGTAAGTTTACAGAAAAGGGATGAATCTCCATTTGTAATGTAGAACCAAGGCAGTACATTTTTCATTTACAATCTGTAACACAATGCAGTTAATGTTTCTCCCTTGGAGAATAAAGTTCTATTTTTCTCATGAATGCTGCCCTTAGCTATCCAGTAATACACTCATGGAAGGACTGACCAGGAAGCACACAGCTTCCTGTGTCACTGGTTACTGAACTTCCTGTGCATCCCTGTACTGTTAGTGACACCCTTTGGGAAGAGCTGGGTCTCTGAAAAAATTGTGCTACATAATGCAGAAGATAAAGAAATTCAAACCCAACTAGAATCAAAGCAATCAAATCAAATGTAGTTGAGCTCTGTTATGCATCCTGTTTCCCAGAGTCTACTTAATGTCACATAACATCAGAAATAAAATCAAAATACATATTTTAAAGGTTTAATCACAGCTCTTACTCTCTAGAAATCCAGCAGACAATGAAAGGAAGTTCAAACATTGTTGCACAGTTTACACAAAAGCAATAGGTATCATTAAAAGTAAAAATGACATTGAGAAGGTCACCTTTTTACGGTGGCTGGTGCTGAAATACATGGTATGTTTAGGCATCTCTTGTTAACACAGATCAAAGGAGGCAGTGAAACTGCAACATAGAAATGCAAAGTAAAACTAGGGGTTTATCTATGGTACAAGGTACATTAGGGTATCTGTGGCTGAATGAAAACTGCAGAATCAAATTTGTTTTCTCACGAAGGAAAAGAATATTGAAATGCAGGGCATAGTAAAAAAGCTTCAGAAAGGGCTTAAAAGACTGGCAGATTTAGAATTAAATCTGGGCACATTATTTAGACCTAGCTCAAGATCTACTCTAGTCCAGAGCAAGGCTTCTAGCAGATGGATGGCAATCTGACTCAGCAGACGTGACTGAAAATTCAAAATGTCAGTAAAAAGGACAACTTGGGTATGAAGCTCAGCTCCGCAGGGGACTAAGGGGTATGCTTACAGAACTCAAAATCAAAGTCAAGCAAAGTATCACATGAAGCCTTACATTCTGTGATAGCCAGCACAATCTAGGAAAACATGTCACAAAATGCATGTAGGAAGAAGCAAAACATCTAATACATTATGGCATTTTGCAAGGGTGCACCAGCAGAGTGCATAACATCAAAAAGAAGACAATGAGGGCCTCATTAAATCTGATTAATTCCTCACAGGAGTTCTACCAGGAGACGAATGGACTGCCAGTTAGAACGCAAATGGGAAATGTATTGCTTTGTGCACCAGTGTCCGGCTTAAAACTAATGTATTGCCAGAACTGCAGAGTTTCTAATAAAAAGCCACTAATCACAGAAGTTAAGCAATAGAACCTAGACTTCACAGTGGTTAGCTTTCCCCACAGACATAATACATTAATTAGGTTATATTTCTATGAATTATAACAGTGTCAAAGCCCCAACTTCTGGATTTAAAGTAATTAATAACCTTGGTCTTACTAAGGAGACCACACTCAGATGCAAAGGGAAAGCAAAATAATTCAGATTATTATGAAGACATCTTCCTGAATAAGTGTAAAAGTCCTCACAGAGTATTGAAAAGAGCTGGAAAAGTTCAAGAACTTCAGATTTCATGCCTCCAGAAAAGTTCTCCTTGACCTACCATAGCATGAGAAGAGAACCTGAATGCGTTATTTTGGGAGTCACAGAGCAAACAGAAGAACCCAAAGAGCAAACACATTTCAGCATCATAAGAAAAATATTCCACTTAGGCATGGTTTCCAAAGAATTCAGCAAATATTTAAAAAAGAAACATGCTCCATTTCCTCAAAAGGGAAGAACACTCAGGGAATGTGGCTGATGCCAAAGATTTTTCTTCACTTAATGCATTCTCAAAATTGCCTGTGTATATCTGCAATAGCCTATCCTACAAAGCTTATATATTTCACTCTTCCTTGTGAATAAAGACTAAATTGTATTTTTCTTTAATCCAATATTCTAATTAAATTTCCAAGGTTTAAAGGTGCAAGAAAGTGCCCAGTTAGTATGGTAATTAATGACTAGAAATCCAACTTTCCATTACATTATAATTTGGACAGCTCACACACTTCAGAAGACTTCTAATTGTGTTACTGATGATGAATGTTGAATGGTCAAAGCTTGTGTGTGTTGTGCATTTTACCATCCTCAAGGCCAGCACACTAAACAGTTTAAAACATTCAAATAAATACTCTTGCAAACTTAGAAGCTAAGCCATAAACTGCTAAGTTCAGTGTTATTACAAAGTAGGATATTAATTCAACTCATTCATTAACTTTAGGAATCACAATAAAAAGTGACATGTTTACTGGCCATAAACTTCACTTTGTACCACATTTTGTTCAGAAACATTTGGTGTAATGCTTCCTCTGTCTCTATCTTGTCTTTTGCTCTGACAGTTTGCATACGAACTCTGTAAACCAATAAAGTCCCCATATGTTTGAACTTCAGCTGCATGGGACAGGTTTATTGCTGGGAAACAGCAACTCCCTCTAGTGCCAAAGGAGCTTCCTCTCTTACAGCACACTAAATTAATCTCCTGTGAAAGTCATTAATTGCTAATTAATGTTGTGTTCTCGTTATAAAGTAGCATTCAAAAGTCTTTTCTCCTATTAGTATGTTTTGTTGTATCTGCTGACACAAGTGTTAACAGGAACTAAAATTTAATAGAAACAAAAATAACTTCTGTGTCTGCAAATTAGGACACTGTTGGACATTGATGATTTTTTTTTTAAACACATGATGTTAAGCACACTGAAAAGCTTTGGTTTACATGCTCAAGCCCTGTCAGACTGGCACTAAAGCTGGCTCACTGCCATCTTTGAAAACTGTTTCAGAGCCCTGTGGCTTTTACAATTTATGGTAAGTGTATGATTTCCAAGCAAACAGCAACATTGAAATCAGTTACAGTTACTCTGGATGCTAAATTTGTCCTAGATGTTGATACTGAGCAGGTTAATATGCATAGAATCTACCATGGAATAACAAAGCAGAAAGTTGCAAGCCTTGTGGGAGTTTTTATCCTCTGAAGACAAGATAAATAAAAGTCCTATGCCCTTGAGTTACAAACTAGCTGCTGCAGATCAGTTCCACTCGGGGCATTCCATGCTGGCTTGGCGTGCTGATAAGCAGGTTTGGATGCTGCTGGTACTGTTAGACTGCACATACTGTATACAAAGGTTACTGAGGTTGTCACAGTGCACAGAGGCTTTTCGTACATTAGGATTGCACAGCTTGCTTTGTTTTCTGATGCACAGCAATGGAACAACACGAAACTAAGAGGTAAAGGCAAAAAACCAGCACAGTGCTGGGAAGAAATAAGGTTACAGCTCTTTAAAGGTGACCAGAGGCAGCAGGGAAGCTGTCCTGCCTCCATCACAGAGGGGAGACTAGCCTGCAATGCTAGATCTGACCTCCATCCTTTGCTAAGTTGTATGGGTGGAAAAGAATAGGAGATGGTGTTTATAGAAAAGATCTCACTAGAAATTACGTTCCCATTACAATACTCCAAAATTAGATAATGACCTGATGTCCAAAAATATGCAGTTTTAAACCCTTATAGGATCACTTACTATGACCTACTATCCAGAAAAAGATGAACGCAGGAAACAAGCAGCTGCCCAGCTGTCTTTGGGTCAGAAGCGGAGGTACAAGCTGTCCCTCCTGTAGTGTATGTGGTGGCCAATTACAAAGCAGACAAGCACAGGGCAATATCCATCCCTGTACAGATCAAGAGCAGCAAGGTTTGTATCTGTATGCTGCAGTGTGGCAGAGTTCTGTACAGTGAAGCAGCTAAAATAGCACAAAGTCAGCATTCAGAGCATTAGGGTCTCTACAGAGCAAATAGAAGGGATGCAGACAGTGGGGCCAAGAAATGACATGTCTATCCCAGTGCAACTGCCAAGTGCAATTTGGCTTTCTTATTCCTGCAGCCTAATTTTTTTTTTTTTCCTCTGGGATCACTGACACCTTGTGAGTCCCACACATAGAACTACAGCAGACTCTTTGGATTTACACAACCAATAGTTCACAACCTGGTGTTCATCAACCATCTTGGCTTGGTAGTCAGCTCAAAGGCTCACAAACTTCTTTCCTGCCATAAAAACCCACCCATTATGAGAAGATTACCTGAGATTTAACTAAGTAACCAGGCTGACTGCCCAGGTGGAGCCATGGGATAAGATGATTCTCTTAAGTCTCCCAAGAATCTCTTAAGGCTATTGAAAATAGATTTCAGTATCTATTAGGTATTTTGTGGCTAACAAAACACTGGCTGGAGTAGTTGCTGGAGTTTTTAGATTTTATATGAAAAGTTAGCAAGCTGCTTTTTACTAAATACTGTATACAACAGTATAGATATAGATTTTGTTTATCATACCTGATTTATTTTCAATTTAATCTCACATAATAACAGTACAAGGGAATAAGAAGATATTTTCACTTCCATTCTTAAATAGTTTTGTAATTGGGAATAATTTCCCCTTTTTACATACCTTCTTTGCATGAATGAGTCATGTATTTATTGTTACTTCATATGGTCCTAGTCCCTAATCCTGCATAATTTTACTCAAATAAACTGGCTCTGTGGTTGCTTAAACTAAAGTCAGTTAGGAATACAAATAAACTGCGTTTTTGTTCAGCTGATCTTTGTCCTGTTGGTAGTCTCATTCCTACCTTCAGTGAAGCAGGATCAGCACAGGTGCATCCACATAACAGCAAGGGCTGAGCTGAAATGCAGCTCCTGAGACAACAGGTGGAGTGTGCATGGATGAAAATGTGCATCCTAGTCCCATTTGAGGCTTCTCACAGCTTTCTCCTGACCTAGCTGTTTACAGAGCAGCCTGATCCAACATTACACAGCTGTATCACACCGTAGTTGCCTGTGAACAGAGGCAGCCAAAGCCTGGCAGATGGGGAAGGTGTTCCAGAGAAGGCTCATGGAAAATGATGGTTACAGATTGATCAAGGTAACTGGAGTCTGTGGGCCCACTGAGGGCCTTGACAGCACCTGAGTTAAAATGTTCTGTAAAGACTTTTCTAGCTACTTATTTCCATTTAAAAATGGAGCAGCCTTCTTATATTTTTTTTCTCCTTGCTACGTCAAATATTCACCAGTCCATGCACACCGAGGCTGTCATTTTGATTAAATGAACCCAGTTACTTTCTGATTTTAGTACTTTACATTGACTGTTTCATAGTGGATTCCTATTACTTATTGTTGCACAGCGTTTGCATTCCATGGTTCTCAGTTCAGTTTCTCTTGATAGACATGACAGTTCACTAATTTGCTCCAAAAAGTGACAATGGCATGTAACCAGATTTGAATGCAACAAAAAAAAAATCAATTTTGGAACTACATACAGTTTCACATAGTCTATGTCAATAAAAGCTATTAAGCAGTAACAAACCAGCTTTCAGAGGCAGCTTTTGAGAGCATTAGCTAAGCATAGTATTGACTAGCAGGGACTGCTGGGCACAATTACTTCTAAAAAAATCAGTCAATACATCTTCCTATAATAACTTTATCTGAATGTTTTCTTCAGGCTGCATAAGGCTGAATATCTGATATATGAATAGAAATGAAGACACATACATAAGTCAACATTCCCTCTGTTAATGGAAGTGCCTTTACTATCTCGATCCTTATTTTGGAAGTTCCAAACTTCATGTCTTGTGTTACTAAAAACTTGGGAAGAACTGAGACTGTCTTATCAGAAAGCTGAAAGTCTAGTTGCATGCCAGTTAAAATTCTTTCGAGATGTACTAATAGTCATTGGAGCACAGGAGAGAGAGATTCTAAGTGATCTGTCCTGATGCCAGATCACTGCACAGCACATCAGATTCCATTATGGCTGAGAGAACTGTGCAGTCACTTATCTGTGCTTCCCATCTTGCAGATGGCGCTTACATCCATGAACTTATGATTCCATAATTCAACCGACCAGTCAGACACTTTACATCTTGACCAGCTAGAAGCAGTTTTCACTTCAAGTCCAGGTACTTCTTTACTCTCAGATCCTTCACTGCAACAACGCACTGGTTCCAAGTGCCCCTCCAGAGCTGCCCAGAGTCAGCATGATGATAGTGCACAGCACTGTAGCTAGCAGTCCAAGAAACCAGGAATAGTTGACCTCAGTGCTAAGACAATCCTGACTACTGCTTGTTAGGAGCTTGCAAGCCCACTTAGAACTCTTTTACATTAAAATGTGGAGGCAATGATGCCAATGATTGTGCAGCAGATCTGCAGCCATCTGTGGCACCACAGATGTACAAAACGAAAAAAACCCCAAAGAAGTACAGAACTTCCACTCAAGTTAAAGCAGAGTTTTCCTACTTGCAGCATTCTATGGATAATGATACACGAAGACAGATGAGAACAGTTATGCTACATGGACATTAGCCAGTGCTGTTTACCTAAAGAACCAGATTTTAATTAATTTGGCTTTTTTTTCCTCCCTCAATAATCCCTTTGCAGTTGGCAGACCACAGGAAGAAAAATGCCACATGATTAAAACCTTTTTTGACTAATAAAAGTGATAAAGAGTAAAAAATTTCAATTCTCTCCTCTTAAATCTCATTTATACTCTATATGTGCTTGATAATAGCTCTGTGCAGTTACAGGAACACAGTTCCATTGATTGAGGCTGCACAGTAGTAGGAGGCTCATTTTAGAGTTCTATAAGAGATCCTGTCACTGCACTATCTGGAAGGCAGAGAAACTACTGAGCAAGAGTTATCCACAAAGCAGAACCCAATGATGAGAGCAGGACATAGCTGAAATAAGCACCAGAGTAGAGGCACTAGTTAATCTCTAGCAGCTGTAAGAGTCACATCAGAGATGCTGATTGATCTATGCATTGCAAATTTAAGACTTGTATTAAATCTGACTGTTTAGGCAGGGAACTAGTCCTACATTCCTACATCATCATTCCTACACCATTTTCCTAGCTTCCAAAGACAAAGCTTGTTACTGTGTGCTTTCCTGAGGAAAGGTTAGAAAGAAAGCCTTCCCTGCAAGCCATTGAGAGGTTCAGTGAGAAAGGTGAGATAAAGGCTAGTTCAGTTTCAAGACGAATGGAAGACAGAAAAGAAAGAAATTGTTTGAGGTCATCTGCACTTCAATGAAAAAGGGATAAATCCACATCTCTAGAGCAAAACTTGCCTTTATTTTCTGTTTTTTAAGGAATATACTTTAATGCTGTTTATCTATAGTACAGAGCAATGACAAGCAAATCTTCTAAAAATAGTTCTCCACTGCCTAATGATTGTAGGCAAGAAACACTTTCCTGGCAGACACTCATATTTGCAAAGATCATTTTTGTGTATTGCCCTCAGCCCACATAATTCTGTCTCTGTTTTATATTTAGACTTTGTATTCCAGGACACAAATCTAATAGCACTAAATTGCTTAGTCAGATATTTGACTTCTCACTATGGGCTGAGACAGTCGTTCAACAGTTTAAGTTAGAAAAAGCAGATAAACACAGCTAATTCTCCTTTCTGATTTTCCGCATGGACAGCACAAATGACAACTTTTGTATCAGCACAAGGTGGGGGAAGAAAGTGTGGAAAGGGGAATGGGCAATTGAGGGAGGATGGCCTTTTTACTGACACAAAATGTTTATCATGCTATGACCTTAATTAATAAAGATGTTACATAGAAGTTTAATGGAATAACTTGCAAAAAATTACCTGAAAGAAGTTGTGCAGGCAGAGGAAAAAATGGTACCAGTTCAATATGTAAGATACAGGCAGAAGGTCTTTATGAAGCTAAAATCAGATATTTCTTTTCCAGATTTCTCCTTAAGTATTAAGCTTTATAATCTGTGCTTGACCTAGGTTCACAGCTAGATTAAAATTGTATTTATCTTGTAAGGGCTGCCAAAATGCAATATGATAAAGTTGAAAACATTCTTTCTCCTTTCAGAACAGAGGTGTGATCTCTTTGGAAGACAGAGTTATTTTGAAGGTGCTTGTCAAGCTTGCATGAGGTGGGTAGTTCTCGAAACATAAAGTAAGCACATTTCCCTCAATGTAAGGAAAATCAAAATAGCTTTTAACCCACAAATCACCTTCCTTTCCTCATTAACTTTTTATCCTCAAAAATGCAGATTAGTCAGTCAAAATAGAACAGGACTGGAAAGAGAAACATTTGAATAAAGTTGTGGACAGCTGACAAAATAAGCACAGATAAGAAGTGGGAAAACAGGTTATGTGAAGAAAGGATGGATAGGGAGTGGAGGTGAAGGGGAGAAAAGGTAAAATGTTTATTCTTCTTAACATTTCCTGGCCTTCGTATACACTTCTTTTTGCAGGACTTCAAAGTTACCCAGCAGTCACTGGGAATAAAATCCCAAAAACTAAAAGTCAAACCTAACTCCTTCCTCTACACGTTCAAGAGAGTCAAAGTCTGGGACTTTCTTAATTCTATTATGTAGTTGCATGTATGTTTGTTTAATTTAGGCAGTACCTCATCCTCATGTCTGTATTTGAGATGCTTTAGAAACTGAGGTGTCTTAGGAAAGTATTAATTATTATATCCTAATCTGCTTCCCCTTGAGGTCACCTAGTCAGAGAGGCTGAGCTATGCTGCCTAATCCATATCCATAAACAGGAGTTTATAGTACTAAAGAAGTCACAGAATTTTATAAGTCCCACACTCTCACAACAGCACATAGATAAAAGAAATTCCTAGAAAATCACCAGAATTTAGAATGACTCAAAATGTGTTTCAAGATGTTAATATGTTCTGGTGAAATAATGATCTATTTATTATATAATTAGATCATTATATATATATATAATCTATATATTATATATAGATATATATATCATATAACTCAAATTCTTATCTTTTGTGAAGAACACTAAGAATAAACTAAAAGAAAACTGCTATTTAATGCATTTAATTATATCCTAAGAAAACTTATTTTATAATACATTCAACAAGAAAATCAGCCTATTAAGGGAAAAATTTCCAAGTAGGTAATCAGGACTTTTTTTCAGAAACATGCAATTGAAGCTAAATATTTTATATTGCTGTAGCTCTTCTGTATTTTGTAGTTGCCAGATGTTTCTGCTTTGTACAGGGCTCTTTGCAGTTGTAGATTAGCACTGACGTATCATTATCTCTGGGTACTGAGTTTTGAAAGGAGTTTGTCAGGTTTCAATAAATGCTTGGATTGTCAGACAAATAGAGAACTCCCTAGAAAAAAGAGGAACAAGCATCCCAGAAATATTTAGAATAGTTAAAATAGATCAATACATTAAGCTGTAAGCACAGTGACTCTGCCTATAAGTAGTCTAGAACATGCAACTAGAGGGTATCAGAGCTGCAGGGCAGGGCATCAATACTGCCCTTTCATGAGTTGCTTTTTTTCTTCTTAGTGGTTGCTCAATCCCTGCTGTCTTTTTCATCACCATGTGTAAAGTCAAATGAAGCACTGAAGAAAAGAAATAGATCTATGTCTATTGACATTGGACCTACAAACCACTTAGACACAGAGGAAAACTGGTAACAAGAACAGTGATGCAATTGTGTATTACTTTCTCCCCCGTTCAAAAAGTATTTCTATGTTAATGAACTTCCTTTTTTTTTTCTGTAATGGAATTATGGGTATCAAATTAGCTGCTCTCTGATATGCACCAAATAAAGTTAATATTGTCTTAGTCTTTTGGGGTGTTGACAGATCAAATCTGTCAAATCTTAGTGGTGGTTTAATAAACCCAGTTGCCTGCTTCACCTGTCAGAGGAGCTCATACTGTTGTCATAGCAAAGCTGGCATGAGGGAACATGTGCTCCTGCTGCAGCTGCTTCACTTGGACTGTCACAGCTATGCCATCAGCATGTGGTTTTTTATGAAAGATGATGCAAGTCTGATTTCCCTGAGATTACCTTTCAGATTGCTTTTGCTCCTAACCCTTCTCATTAGCAATTTAAGGTAAGGTGTCAGACTCTGAACTCAAGCCACTGACATGTAATTTCTTCTGCTAGCCCTGAGAAACAGATTAAAATCTCCAGCTGAGGTCGGTTTGGCCCACTAGATTAGGAGGACAGCACCTTCAGTCAGTACAACTAGATTGCCTGAACACATCTGTCTGAGCCTACAGATGAGGCATAAAAGAAAATCTTGTATTCTTGCTAACATTTATGAACTGGCAGCACTTGTTTTAACAACAGAAAGATTCTTTCTTGCTCTTTCTTCTCCATTGTCTGCAATGTTTTTGTTTAAAGGATTGGCTGTTTCTTACTTCAGAAGCCGTTTAAATTAATCAGGCCGAAATTCATCAGGTAGTTGGACTAGATGGTTGTTGTAGTTCCCTTCCAACTGAAATAGTCTATTTCACTTTATTCTATTCTGTAACATTTAAAGTGGCATGGTAGACCTGCACAATATACTTCTGTAATCTGCATATAAGGATTATTCAAGATGAATATGTGTTTACATTTTGGCTTTTTGTAAAGTTTGTGTAAACTTGATCTGTTTAAGTAGAGTGCAGTTTAGTAAATGTATGTTAAGCTTCAGGTTGCAGGCTGCCAGTGAGACAATGGCAATTCTATGTAAAACACAGAAGTACACACACAGCCTCACAATATGGTGTGGACTGATGGACCATAGCCTTCTAGACTGTTGAAGAACTGTCAGCTTTTTGAGAAAATCTATAGAAATTATAATTTATCTGCATTTTTTTAATATTTTAAATTTAGCTTAATAAAGACTTTAACTTTTCTGTCCAGACTGTCAAAATGATCCTGAAGTGGTCATATTCAGGATGTACATTTTGCATAATATTCAGTTCCCTATTTCATTAAGTATTTAGATTCCAGTCACTTACTACTCCATTTTATAGGACTACCCCCTCCCCAATCCCTCAAAACCTAGGCTAGATATTATCAACCCTGGTCTCTGAATGCTTAAAGCAAGTGTAAGCAAAAAACTCTCTCACTGGACTCAAACAATGAGATGAGGGCTTTCTCCACATTAGGAAGTGCTAGCAGTAGAAATAAAGATACTAATGAAAGCAGATTGGATATGGGCAAGTTTTGTTGGTTTTGGTTGTTGCTTTGGGGTTTTTTTTCTCTACTGTTATAGTTTAATTTTATAGCAAACTGGCAGTGGAGTAAATGAAGTAAATGAAAACCCTGCTTTGAAACTGAAAGGAAAACACTAGATAGCAGTTCACACTGCTTCAGATACGATGAGCCAAAAGGCATCAGAGCTGATCCAACTTTTCTTCTTATATAGCTTCTAATTGAAAGAGCATTTCATTGACAGCTAACACCTAGCAAGCCATCTGGAAGAGGTACAAGAGAAGAAATGTGCTGTAATGAAAAGCTCAAAAGGGTATTGTCTTGATACACGGTTGATTTTAATAAGAGAGGGGAGCACTGTCCTCGTACAGGGACAGAGCATTGTCAAAGAATCATAGAATATGCTGAGTTGAAAGGGACACACTACGATCATCGAAGCCCAGCTCCTGGCCCGGAACAGCACACCCCAAGAATCACACCCTGCACAAGAGCATTGTACAAATGCTTTTTGAACTCTGTCAGGCTTGATGCTGTGACCACTTCCCTGGGAACCCTGTTCCAATGTCCAACAACTCTCTGGATGAAGAACCTCTTCCTAATATCCAACCTAACCCCCCACCACAGCTTCCTGCTGTTCTCTTGGGTCCTATCACTGGTCATCAGAGAAAAGAGATCAATGCTTGCCCCTCCACTTCCCCTCCTCAGGAAGTTGCAGACCATGATGAGATCGCGCCTCAGTCTTTCCTTGATAATTTATTATTAAATACAGCTTAAAGTGTCAGTAGAAGTACACACTTGATGGAAAAGTTTATCACAGATGACTCAAACCCATCTATCAGACCAACAACACATCCACTTCTTTTTCCCCTGGAGAAGCATGTGGGATGGAGAACAATATGGTTTTGGTTGAAGGCTGAAGGCAGAGTATTTGAAAACACTCATATTTCTGTTGTTAAGATTCCTCCAGGCCTAACCTGCTATTACCTGATACATCAGTTCCTCCACACCTGGGAACCTTCAAAGACTTACTCCAAAGCTATATACCACTAGGAGAGAGCAGAAGTTTTGTTGTTATCACATGTATGACTGGAATGTATGGTATTAGTTCAGCAGATAATGGTGACAATAAGGATTCTTCCCCTGAACTCGGCACTGGTGAGGCCACACCTCGAGTGCTATGTCCAGTTCTGGACCCCTCAATTCATGAAGGACATTGAGGTGCTGGAACAAGTCCAGAGAAGGGCAGCAGAGCTGGTGAGGGATCTGGAACACAAGTCCTGTGAGGAGCGGCTGAGGGAGCTGCGATTGTTTAGCCTGGAAAAAGGAGGTGGTGTTGGGGTGACATTGATATCTAGAACTGCCTGAAAGGAGATTGTAGCCAGGTGGGGGCCAGCCTCTTCTCCCAAGTAACAAGTGACAGGACAAGAGGACATAGTCTTAAACTGTGCCAGATGAGGTTCAGGTTGGACATTAGGAAGAATTTCTTCACAGAAAGGGTGATTAGATATTGGAATGGACTGTCCAGGGTGGTGGTGGAGTCACCGTCCCTGGAGGTGTTTAAGGAAAGACTGGACGTGGCCACTCAGTGCCGTGGTCGAGTTGACGTGGTGGTGTTTGGCCATAAGTTGGACCCGATGATCTAAGAAGTCTTCTCGAACCTAAATGATTCTGTGATTCTGTGATACGGCACAGTGCCGGCGGGATTGCCTGTTTTGTTCGAGGGCCCCTCGATTTAGGCTCGTCCTCCACAGGAGCCGTCGCGTCCTGCGCGGCTCCGGCGGGCGGGGGGTGGAACTACAGTTCCCGGCACGCCGCAGGGGCGGAGGGAGAAGCGGGCGATGCTCTGACGGCGGAGGCGGGAGAGGGGGGCGGTGGCCTCTCGGAGCTCTTCGCCGCGGCCGCTCTGGCGGGGCGCGGGCGGCGCTGCCATGGCGCTCTCCGCTGCCCCTCTCAAGGTCTGCGTCGTGGGCTCGGGCAACTGGTGAGTGCGGCGGCCCTTGGCAGGGCGGGCATCTCGGCGGCCGCCACGGCCCGGCCTTCCCGGAGGCTGTGCCCACCGGGGCCTTGCTGTCCGTTCCCGCCCGGCGCCGTGGCCGCGCTCCCCTCAGGGGTGGCGGCCGTGAGGCCACCCGGTGCTGGCGGTGCAACGCGGTGTCGCCGGGCTGTGGCGGGCTCTGGGTCGCGCTTGTTCCGTGCGGGAGGGCTCGTCCTGCCGTGCCGGGGGCTCGTCCTGCCCCCGGCTCCATCGGAGCGGAGGTGCTGCCCTGACATACTCGGAGGAAGAAGCGGCAGAATCGAGCACGCAGTTTTAGTGCTTGTAAACCACCCGCATGTTCTGCGAAGAAGTTGTTCTAGGATATTTTTAACCTGGTATTTGTTGTGTGCTTTGTCCGCTATCAGATGACGTAGACATTAAAGATGCTGTACCTTAAAAAAAATTTTTTTTCGACTACTCCCTGCCTGTAGAGCTTCACTAACAACCTCACTTGTCTACAAAAGTGTTGTTCGGGGTTTTCTGTGTTCCTATGTGCCTATTTTCCAAGACAGTTCAAAGAAGAATTGCGAGACACTAGGTTATTTGAAATACCTTCTTTTCCCCCCGCCCCAGATTGATTATGCTGAGGCCCACTGAGAGCTTGAGACAAGTTTTTATTGCTGTCTCTATCTCTAGTTTATAATTAGACCTAAGTAAACTTGCTTCTTCATCCAGTGAAAGCAATACACTTACTTGACGTCATTCTTCGAGGAGTATCATGTTGATAACCCTTCATCTTCTTTAGTTATTTCTTTGGCTTTACCCATTTTCCTACCGTTCCTGATCACTGTTCTTATGCCACGTCCCTCTTTACAGTGAATAAATTAAGTACAATGTGTTATAGAAATATACCTTCACAGTCTGTCACTTCCAATTACTAATGCTAAGCACACTTTATTTGGGTAACATTGGGTTTTAAGACATTAAACTCAGAGGAGTTCCGTGTAGAACAAGGTACTATGTTTTATTAAAGCAAACTTGCCAGTCTTTTGTCAGGATGATCTTAGACTTGTTGCTCACCCCCTGCCCACTCCATGCAGTTGGCTTTTGCTGCTGTTAAAAATATCAGCAGCTGCCAAGTTTTATTTTTCTTTGTGGTGTCTTCTTGAGGGAATGGCTGATGTTTCAGTGCAGCATCTCTTGCTTTCCTTGCACCAGCTTGTAAGATGAATAGGGAGATACTGTGCATTGCACTATATGTCACAAGGAAATTACGCAGTTAGACCTCATCTTTTAGGAGTGTTGTGGCTGTTGTTCCATACTTGAAATCTAGAAAAAGTTTTAGGAAGTTTGACTGCATTTATATTTGATTCACTGCAAAACACAGAAGCGAAAGGATTTGTAGCTATTGCTTACTAGCAATAACCACATGCAAATATATTTTGTTTTCACCTCACTGGATCAGTTTAATACATAAGAAAAGCTGCCTAATAGGATGAGTTGGTGGCAAAATGCCCTTATCTCCTATGCTGAGAGAAAGAAAAACGCTGATGCCTGGTAGTAGCATTCTCTCTTTCTTTTGGGGATAAATGTATTTAAATAACTTATGGCTTCATTCGTATGTAATGGCAGGGTTTTTTGTGTCAGGAAAGCAGAAACCAAAGTAACCAAAAATTGAAAATAGTAATTCTTGGAGAGGTAGGTGATTTCTTCCTCAAAATCCATGAGATGACAGACACCAAACCCTGACTGCAAAGAGCACTGTGATTCAGTAATATGTGTAACCATCAAACTAAATTGGACCAAATTTGTGTACCATGTAAGTGCCTTTTATGAACTGGTGCCTGCGGTCCTAAAATATTTAATTAAAGTTTTAGTATTTAGTGCATTAAAGCAGGTAACTAGAAAGAAATGGAAGCATTTATAAACATCTGATCATTGATGTTTGGGGATTATATATTTTATAAACATCTGATCATTGATGTTTGGGGATTATATATTTTTGAAGCCCGAATTATAGGAGTGTGTGATTGGTGGTGCCTAAATTGTAAGCATGTAAGTAGTTGATCTGAGTGGGGTTCGGCATTTGAGCAGTTTAGAGACAGTGGGTCTTGGGGTTCTGTGTGAGATGATTCCATCAGACAAGTCTTTAACCTATATCTGGGATGAAAAAACCCTAAAGGAGCTTGGCAGGACAGTAGCTTTGGAAGGGTTAATCCAGTCACCGTGGTTGATTAACTACTTCCAATCAGACTTGTTTGGTTGGTTTGCTACCGGAAGGTCACCTTAACAATGAAGTTGACTTGGCAGGGGTCACTTGACACCTGATGGAAGATCATGGGACAGGACAGATGGCTCAGCACGGAAGGGCAGGAGCTGTGGTGTCTGCCGGCCTTGCCCTTTTAGGGTTGCTCAGCTGGTGGATAAGTGATTGTGTTAGAATCTTTTAACAGAGGGCATAAAGTAAGCTGTCTGGGATGTGGAGAGAGTACACCTTGGGAGTATGCCTTGAAGCCCTGGGATTCCAGGACAATGCCCAGAGTCATTTAAAGCACTACAAGCTCTGCCTTAATCCTGTACTGTAGCCTGTTCTTCTGATAACACTTCCACGGCAGGTTAATGAGGTGTGCACAGCCAGAATTTATCCCTCCCTGTTTTCTTGGGACCAGTTGTTAATTAACCTGATTGCCAAACTTGAACAGAAACTGTAAAATTTGGGAAGAGATGGGAAGTTACTGGGCAGAGGTGTTTATGCAGCTAGGAACTTGCAGAAAACTGGGAGGAACTGTGGCTTAACTGAGGTGATTTTACAGGGACAGTGGTAGAGCTAGATAATTATATCATTTGCACTTGCATATTGTGACCTCCATTGCTGCTGTTATCAGGGCAAGTTAAGGAGTTTTTTGACTTTGTGCTTTAGTTAAAAAGTGATGAAGGGAAAGCAGACCGACTGTGAAATGGTCCAAATGAGTGGTTGCAACATCATGGGAAATGAGAAACCGGAGAAGCCAGTCAGGAGAACCTTCTTGAATTAAGAAACTAATCTTCACTTTTTTTAATACTGCATTCAAAGGGTGGGGAAAAAAAAAAAGACAGCTCAGGCATTTAAGTGTTAAATAGTAATGCAATTAATGTCGCGCTTAAGTAGTCCACACTGCCAGACTTTTTGCTGGCAGACTGAAAATCCCAGTCAGAGAGTTGCTGAATCAGTTATTTCTGTCTTGCTCTGTTACCAGCAAGCACAGAGAATGTGTAGTGAAGTTCAAACCAGAAGGCAGTGGATTTGCCAGGATCCCAACTTTGTATATAAATCTGTAGGAGTAAAAATGCTTTTGTTCAAGGAGCGCAGAGCACTGTCTGAGGAAGACGTACCCGTGTTGTGTTGAATGTGAGGTCTGCTGGTTGTACGGGGCTGTCATTTGGAGGCTGATCTGGTGAGCTGTATACCAGTGCAACAGAAACCATGCTGTATGAGCTTGATAAAAGATGGCTTGCAATTGTCTTCTGTATCACCTCCTGAACCCAGGGGCATTTTTAGTGTGTGAAGTGCTATTAGAGAAGTAAATTCCAGTCTTTTAAGACATACAGTTTTATGGTGTCACTATAAAAGGTCTGCTTAGGATACTAAATTTTTTTCTGCCGCTACTTAGAAAGTGATCTTAGCCATGTGCTAGCACACATCTTTAATACAGCGCAATGAGTTGTGCCATATCAAAAGCTCTTGAAGTAGAATGAATCCATTTTGTTTAGTTGCCAGCTATGGGTTTATTACAAGCAATGTCCGATATAAATTTAGGGGATTGTGTGTGTGTAACTAGATTGGAAAAGTCAGTGTTCTTACCTCCTAGTAAAGTGTGCAGTTTACACACACACACACACACACGCACGTAAGCCTCAGATCAATGACTGTATTTTTATCGCATCTCTTAAGATTTTTTTGTATCTCCTTAGTAGGTTATCACTAATTATGAACCTACCTTCTACCTCATGAAAGGAACTTAGGTTAACAGGTTTAATAGAATGATGAAAGGGAAGATTGTGTTTGTTCCTCCTCTCATAATTGTGATTAATTTCATTATTGCTTAGAGTTTTGGGAAGTAAAATTGATCACCATAATATAGATCTCACTGTATGCTGTTCTTGGGGAGAATATGAGGGTAACAGTAATGGACTTGTCTGCCTGCAATTTCAGAGAATGCTGTTGCAATAATTAAGTTCTGTGAGGTTGGCTGCACAACCATAAAGCTTATAACTTCTGCAACATATAAAAAATTATTCTTGGCTTTCAATGGCTATCAGTATTGTACAACAACTGATGAGTCAGTCATCTTAGAAAAGAAGCTTCCCATCTCTTAAAGGTGAAAATGACAATTTGAGCAAGTTTAGTATGTCACTTTTACCTCAGCTTTGAAGATACAATTTGATTTGGGGAAATACAGGAACCTAAACTCTCAGTGGATAGCCAATAAGAAAACAAAATAAATTAGGACGTTTCAGTAAATGCTTCAGTCCAACCTACTCTAGCTGTAGTTGAGAGAAAGCAGCAGGTGTGAATGACTAGTGTATTTTTCCACTTACTTTACTATATCAAAATGCTGTATGGTAACAGGTCAGATAATCTGTGAATTTGTAATTGTTTTAAAGACAATCTCTTTTTTTGTACAGCAAAACCATAATTTTTTAAGACTATTTTTGTTTTCTTTTGTGCAGGGGTTCTGCAGTTGCCAAAATAATAGGTAATAATGTAAAAAAATTGCAGAAGTTTGCTTCCACAGTGAAGATGTGGGTCTTCGAGGAGAATATTAATGGGAGAAAACTGACAGATATCATAAATCATGAACATGAAAATGTAAAGTATCTCCCTGGATACAAGCTGCCAGATAATGTGGTAAGGCTCAGAAGCTAAATTATAGTTATGGAGTAGAGGGAACATTGCTTGTGCTGTAAATGGAGCTAGAAATTTGTTTTGTTAACACCTCTAGGGTTTGTAATATTTCAGACTATGCTATTCTACTGATGACATCAGAGATTCAAACAAGTAAAATTATGTAATTATGTAGTTAAGTAAATCCAATGCACTCTTTCTTTTTTGGTCTTGCTGTTGTCTTTATGTTACTTCAATTTCTGTATAAGAAAGCAAATGTGAAAACAAGAGCAAGATTAATAGCTTTGCCTATACTCATCAAAAATAAAATTGGCCTCAACTTTGGATTTGAGCTGTTGGTCTAGGAAGTTTATGCTACTGTTTCTTTTCAGTGATGAAACTGATGAAACTACGTTTGTAGCATTCAGCATAAAACCAAACTACTGGTGTTCAAGATCAAACTGGGGAGGTTCAGGTTGGACATTAGGAGGAATTTCTTCACAGAAAGAGTGGCTAAACATTACAATGGGGTGCCCAGGGAAGTGGTGGAGTCACCATCCCTGGAGGTGTTTAAGGAAAGACTGGATATGGCACTCAGTGCCATGGTCTAGTGGACCGGGTGGTGTTCAGTCACAGGTTGGACTCGATGATCTCAGATTCAGATTGATTCTGTGATTCTGCTTTTACTTTATCAGATAACACTTGTGTGTAGTGTTAATTTTGAAAAGTTATGCAGCCTTTCTTTCCCATAACTACACAGGTTGCTATCCCAAACCTTAAGGAAGCGGTACAGGATGCAGACTTGCTGGTTTTTGTTATTCCTCATCAGTTCATTCATAAAGTCTGCGATGAAATCACAGGACGAGTACCCAGGAAAGCGCTCGGCATAACTCTCATAAAGGTATAATAAACACTGTGCGCTAATAACCGAGAATGTGTCGTGGAATCTTCTAAGACAAGGTGACTTGATATTTTGATATGAAAAGTCTCCGTGCATTATTCACTTGATTGGTCCATTAAACCTTTCTAGGTGTAAAATTAGAATTTGTCTCGGTCATTAGTGGATTGTTGTGCAGTGCTTGCAGGAAGAGGAAAATGGGGCTCTTCACAAGACTTTCAGAAAGAAAAAGGGAGTCAATATGTTTTGCACCACTAAACTTTCCAGTCTTTTATTTGTTGTTTCCAAAAGCATCATTAGATGAAGAACAGAGCACAAGCATAATGCTTTGATTGTTAATGCACATCCCACATGCTGAGTTGATAGTTTCAAGAACTGCTGAGAGAATTTCATGTGACTGAGAGGATAGTGTTCTTGTTCATGTCAAATACTATGTTGCAACAGAGAGTCTGTTCAGCATTGCCCGGACAGTTTGAGCATAGGAAATAGGAGAGGGCAGAAGTGCAGGAGGCATTTCGTTGGAGTGTTTGTAATTTTGCTGGCAGGAAAATTTAAAATTGTGGATTAGTTTATTCTTCGGATTGTTTTTGGGTGGGTGGGCTTTTTTCCTCTGTATGTTTAGCTGGCAATAATGAGCTATTCCCATAAGGTTTGGAAGATTCTGGTTTGTTGTTGCTTTGTAGGCCATTTTCTCAGCACATATTCCTTTGTTTCCTGTCATTTCTGGAAAATGATACATTTATGGAACTGTGCTCAAAAAAGAACAAAAAAACCCTATCACTGCTTACTGCAAGCATGTCTCTTTAGTTTGGCTAACAAAACCCATCAAATCTATTGTTTTGTCAGTGCTGACCTGGTGTATTGCTGAGATGTATGAAAAAGTAATGCTTCCAAAATGTTCTTGCTGCAATTTGTAGAAAAACTCCTCATGTTGTAGAAGGGTAAAATAAGGCACTGTTAAAAGTGCTCAAGATAAACTTTATTCTCCTTTAATTTGCTAAATGTGATTTATATTCTCTTAGTGACAGGAATAACTAATGAAATTGGTGGACTGAATGAGGATTTATGTCAGCATATGTGAAGTCAGGGTCCTGGGCCTGTATTCCCTTGGAATCACTGTTCTGGGTACTAATTACCTGTGCTCTAATGGAGTGTTGATTAATGGCTATATTTAACAAAAAAAAACAAAAGGCCGTGTTTAGTATAGTGGTGGAAGTGAAATTGTGGCATTTGCCATGCAGTGCAGAGTTGGTTACTATGCAGCTTCCCACTGTCACATTGCAACACTGCATCCGTAGGCAGCCATTCCAATGAAGTGCTGTGAGGCCCCTTAATATTTTGCGGGAGAATGCAAAGTACATGTCAGTTTTTATGAAAAGGCATAGCTGTGCATCATTAAAAGTACCATTTGAGAAGAAAGGGTAGAGATTTAACACAACAATGAAACTTAAGTAGTAGAGGCAGGAATGCATTCTTTCCTTTACTTTTGCATATTCTTTAGGCATGCTGTTTTCATCAGTGTCATAGTTTTTGGGTCTCATGCTCAATGCAAATGCTGTTAAAGTGGTTTGTGTTAACTTTGGTGGTTAAAGTGCAGTTCTGCTCTGAAAAATATAATTCGTGGGACATTTAGTTCCTGTGCTTTCTAAATTACTTGTCAAGTTAGCAGTGTGTCATCTTTTAGTCTTTTTTCTTGTTTTTTTTTTTGTTTCTGACAGTCTAATCTTCAAGCAGAGCCTAAGGTCTGACAATAAAACTGAGTTTTTGGGAAATAAAGGCATTTGTATGCTGGTTAATATGCATTTCCATTGAAACATTTGCATCTGTGTTGCTTTACATTAGCTCTGTGCCTATGAAAACCTAACAAGTGACTGTGTGGCTGTGGGAGGAAGAATCATATAAAACTTAGAGTGCAGTACAGCAGTGAGCACAGGAAGCAGGGTAGCTGAAAGTCATTCAAAATACTCTTCAGGCAACCTCTACATCAGTCTCATTTTCATTTCCCTATTACAGGCCCCAGGGATTGCTCTGACAGGCATGTTAGGCTGCAAGCGATAAGGTCACAGAATTGGACTTGCATTGCCTGCAGACCATTGCTGCCCAGTGAAAATGCCGATGCTGTAGCCTTGGTTTTGCAGGGAGGAAGGGGTGTTTGGTTTTTATTCTGTCATTCAGTATTGGATTTAACTCTACAAGAAGCAGGTACAGCTCTGTGTGACTTGTGTCAGGAGTTGCATCTGTTTCACAGTGGAGCAGAATCTGGCACCTAAGCCTTTCTGGTCTCCTTTCACTTGCATGAATAATTATTGTGCAGGTATTCACATTTTTGGAGTTGTTCCCAATGTGTGCATGCTTTTCGGTTTATTATTTGCCTGCTTAGGAAGAGGGGCCTTACAGTTATTTTGTGGGGACATTTTTGACACTATGAGGGAAAAATACAACATGTATTGTGTGCTTGCTTTCAGGTTGGTTCTGTATGGCTCATTAAAGATGAGAAAGCAGAGCTGTGCATTAAGCGATACCAATTGAAAAATAATGCAGAAATGCAAGCACTAGTTTAGTTGGCAGGTTTTATACCGGCATTTCTGCATGTCTCTTGATTGCACCATGTTATTTAAGGAGCAGCGCCTTTAACCTGTGGAAGCGCAAATTACTGCCTGCCTGAAATGTCACTACTGGCAGCATACAAGTGTGTATGTATATGTATATCTGGAAGTAATAGAGAAACTCACTTTTTGCCTATAAATCATAATTCAAAATTACCAATTCCCAAAAGTATCAAATCCTCAACATTAAAAAAGAGTGATATACCGTGGGAAAGAATGACTATTTCAGTAGCTGGTCTGCCATTACCCCCGTAATAAAAGCTCAAAAGAATTCTGCATTTAGCAGGCTGGGAGAAAAGGATTTTATGGGAAGAAAGTGGTCTCATTTGCAGTTCTAGTTCAGGCAATTCAGGGTACCAGACTCTTCTTGTCTGCAGCATCAGTATGTGGGGTGATCTTTTCTAAGGCCCTATTTCTGCCCCTTTTTCACATTTTGTAAAGAGCACATTATAAATACAGATTTAAAATATCCTTAGAAGTTAAATTATTCTCAGTTGTCCAGCTTTCTACTTATCTGTGAATGGCTGTTCTGTTTGTATTTCTACTAGTAAGCTGTTGTTGGTGTTATACACTGGGGAATCTGACTCTGATATTTCAGTTCAGATATCTCTTCACAAAGCAAATTATTCAGATGCCATTTTGTGAGTTTTAGTGCAATTTCAAATCCAAGCTCAGGTTTAGTTCACAACTGATGGATTGGTTATGCTTCACTGATTAAGGATACACTGATTATAAGCACCTGATTTTTGAACTAACAAAGCAGAATGCTCAGCACTTCTTAGAATCAGGTCTTTGAGGATGGAATAACAACTGTTTTCATCATCTAGAGTTTAGTCCTAAATCTTAAGGTGCTACCTCTTATGATTCTAAGAAATCTTGGAGAGGTCAAAATAGGACAAGTATCCATGGTAGTACATCTGTCATCTTTAGTCTCTGTCTGAATAGTGCTTGTTTCACTTCTCATCTGTGGACAAGACTAATTGTGTTCTGCTTGCATCTCTACTGTGCCTAATGAATGACTTTTTAGTAATTCCATTTAATGTTGGCTGCAGGGAATAGATGAAGGCCCGGAGGGACTCAAACTGATCTCTGACATTATTCGAGAGAAGATGGGAATAGACATCAGTGTGCTGATGGGAGCTAACATTGCCAGTGAGGTGGCAGCAGAGAAATTCTGTGAAACCACAATAGGTACTGTTCCAAGTTGTAAGAATATTTAACACATGCTCCTGTCCTCACAGGTGCACACCAAATAGCTCAAATTTCACTGTTTTCGACATTAGCTGACTGTTACCAGAAGCTGTTGGTTGAATTTCCTAGAATGTTTACACTTCCAAAAAGACTAGGACAATACTGGGAATAGAGGGAGAGACAAGAGCACAATTTTACCTATTCTTACTAGGGTTATAACCTTAGCATGTGAAATACAAGCATGCTTTTTATCACCCTTCGTATAACAAACTGCTTCATTTTATTACTGTGTGTAAGATTTTTCTTGGGTCTGAATGGCTTTATATGGATAAACAGTTATAAATTCTGTATTCCAGCTCAGGTGCTATGGTCAAAGATGGTACCTTCATGCATGTTTGTTTTGGTTTGACTTTTTTGGTGGTTTTTTCAAGGTATCTTGTTTTTATTTCTCAAAATATTTCGTTCCCACAAAAGCTAGAAAATGTTTTGGTTCTGTGTTGATCTCTGCACACCTTTGCAGCGTGTAGATGTGCCTAGTCTTGGATTTTACAGTTTCTAGAAAGGCATGTGTGTGTGTATATGCATACAGGTACTCACACTTTATAGCACAGAGTTTGTGTTATGGGTTTTTTCAGTGTTAATTTTTACAGTTTTATGCACTGCTAGCTTTGTAACATCTCATTCACAGCTTTTGCATTGAACTTAATTTTGAATGGTTGAACAACATGTTAGTGTTTAGAAACAATTGTCAGGGGCAGCATGCTTGATTAATAAAACAGCTTTGACATACCTTTATCAGTAGGTATTTTTCTGGAATGCAGACTTCGAAATAATTACTAGAATTGCTCCTGCCATATTCTTAATTCATCTCTGTTATTATATTATTAGCTGTTCTTTTTAAAGGGAATGATCAGAAAATGGAGAGTATATAGAGAATTCATGGAATTGTTATTTAGAACCTGTTGCTGAGCAGACAATAAATTATGAAAAAGTCCTGAGTAATTCAGTGCAGAGCTTTTAATGCAATGTCGACATGTGATTGGTCCCTTAGAACAGATATGTTTAGGATTGAGATAGAACAACCTTATCTCTGCTTTTAGGCGTTTTGGCTTGCACAGGAAAGGCTAAATAACATACAAATAAATTATTCATTTTTTTAGCTTCTCTTTCTCTTTCTCAACAGGCTGCAGAATCTTGGAAAATGGCCTTCTCTTCAAAGAACTCCTGCAGACTCCAAACTTCCGAATAACTGTAGTTGACGATGCAGATACAGTTGAGCTATGTGGTGCTTTGAAGGTAAGATTAACAGGCTGCAGATGGTACACAGATGAAATAGTGATCCTTGTAGAAAAAAAAGAGGTTATTTCCATTTAAAAAAATAAGTTCACTGTATTTTATATAATATATAAAACTGCCACATAACATTTCCTGAAGAATCAGATGGGAAATGAGGGAGCAGCATTTTCTGAGAGCTGGCTTTTAGATCTGTGTCTCACCATCTGCCAGGTTCTCTTTCTACATCTTTCTACATCTTCCACTTAACTTCCACACAGTCATGAAGCAAGTATTGATTTCATCTAAGTGGCTGATACATTTCTAGATCTATTTCAGTTCCCTTTTTTGTTTTTGCAACTGTGTTCACCAAAAGAAAGGGAGAAAGAATTTGGCATTAATGCTTTGTGTCTGTTGACAAAACTATCCCCCTCTTCACTGACTTAAGAAATGTGAGCACTTGTTTTATATTTTGTGGACATGTACTACATAAGGTTTGTGTGAATAACCACGTACAGAAATGACCTGAATAGGGAAGAAGTTATTTTGGACAGTTACTCATCCAACATTTTTTTCATAACAAAATTGATGCTGACAGGAAGCAAAGGCTAACTTAAACATTGTTTAATGGCTATTTTTTCAGGTTAATTTACAAGCCATTTGTGAAGGGGAGGCATTAGTTGTTTGGCACCCTAGCAAACAGTACCGTAGTTCACATTATCTGATACCTGCCCACAATCATTTTGATGGGTGTAGTGGTTTAATAATTAATTTGGCTTACTTACTTATTTTTTGTGGTTTGGATAATTATTTTGTCTGCCTTTGGTTTTGCTGTTGAAATTTTGTGTAAACTAAATTAATTGGCTTGCAAAGCTACCACACTAAGCAATGATGTCTCAAGCTAAGGAATTCTGATTCCTGCTTAGTAAAAGTAGATGGATAGCTATAATAGCATATTTTTTGGCATATTAATTTCCTTAATTTCATCCTGACAGCTGTCATACTGGAAGGCCTGAGAAGGAGGAGGTTGTGGGTCTGTGCACTGATGGGATTAGGTGTTTTTATGCAACACGCTTTGGGGTTGCTGTATATATAGCAATTTATTGAGATTGTGGAGCTTGTAATTTGTCTCCACTGCCATTGCTTTAAAATGCTCTGGTGATGTGGGAGGTTACCAGAAGTCCCTGTGTATAGACCCATGAAATTAGTCAAAAAATTTTGGAGATTTATTTTTCTTTGAAATCTGCTCAGCAGGATATTTTCTGACTAGCTTAAATTCTTGTCTGATAGAGGAATTCTGTCCCAGGAAATTTTTATTCAGACAAATCTTGTGAAGAGATGAGCATGCCCGTCAAACTGGGCAGGTAGCCAGCAAACACTCAAAATTCCACTGTAAAGGTCTACGTCAGGCAAGATACCAATATTTCTTTGGAAGTGCAGTAGAATTTAAATAGAGTATTGTTCTTGACCTGCAAAGATACTAAGGTGAAACTTCTGGGGTTTTTTTGTAACCTTGCTTTATTACTCTCTTCTGCTACATTATTCATCATGCATCCTGCAGACTGAACTGTCTAGTTGTATTACTAAAAAGCTGTTTATATTCTGTGTGCTCTAGTCATTTGGTTTGGATTGCAGTATATTTTGTTAATTGAGTTGAGATTTCTAAAAAATGCGTGGTATAAGGTCTAACCAGAAAGTTAAATAAGGACAGATTAATTGGTTTAAAAATACTGTGGATTTCTTGCATAATTAAAAGGCAAAACTGGTATAGTTTTATTATATATATATTTTTTTAATATATATATTTTTATATAGAAATGGCATAGATCTGTCATTCTAGTATAGGTGATGTCTTTAAACATACAACTCCGCCTAAATCTAAAAGAAAATATTAATAAAATCGTATCTTTAAAAGTGATTTTACACTTAAAACCCTTTCTAATAATCCTAAATCTTGTGCTGGCAGCATGTAAATAATGTCCTGAGCTGTTTTAAACTCAAAGATTGCAAAATTTTATTAATGCATTGGGAACATGTCTGGCTCTGAAAGAAAATAAAGAAGCTAAAATTAAACCTATGGATATGGATCAGATTTTATTGCCATAGTGCAAAGCAGAATGCAAAACTCAGATGTGAATAGTGTTTTTTCTTAGAAGCTGTACCTACTTTCTATTAGAATTGTTTGCTAAGGGTATCAACAAGAACTTTACTTTTTTATCATTAGTCTGATAGTATTTGTAATAAAAATTTGAAAAGTAAACATCTTTTATGTGGAGGGCTGGGAGCCCTTGGAGAAGAGAGGCCTGAGGGCAAGACGATCTTCCCCAGAGATAAGCAACCTTCCTCCGGGTCTTGTCGAGAAAGTGAACCACCCCCAGCATGCCTTGTTTCTGTATGGTAATACCCGTTGGCTAGTTGGTTTCTACCCCACCCCCTGCCTACCCCATATAACCTCTGCCCCCTAGCCCTGATGCAGGGAGCCTTGTCCCTGGCCACCCCTTCACAGAGATTGCTGGACAATGAAGGCTACCTCTGGGGAACTGCTATGCAAGGCTCCTGTCTCTCTATTCCCGAGTTCGCCTTGGGTGGTTTCACAAAGGGCTGAATCTCAGGAGCTGGAATCACTTGTAGCAGAGAAATTGCTACACTTGCTAAAATCACTTGTTGCCCAGGGGAGCCGCCACCCCTCCTGGAAGAGTTGTTCCTTGCAGGACACTCTTTCTGGGAAGGTCGTGGCACACTGGGTTGCCCAACCTCTGGCCTCCTTTGGAAGCCAACAATTTTCATATGGTTTTTTTAGGGTAAAATCTAATGTGTAGCTTCAGTCAGCTGACAGTTTGTTAAACTTGGAAAGTTACTTCATAAAAAAATAGTAAAAATTAGCATTTTTTAACTTCCTGGAAGGAGGAAATTCCAGTTTCAGAAGGTGACAGTGTCATGTTGTGTGGAGACACAGGCAAAAAAGAGAGGCTCTACTCTCTTTCTGTAGCAGTGCCAATTCAAAATGTCAGTAGCAGCACTGCAAACTACAGCAAGGAGGACAAGGGTAAACAGGCAAACATGTCACTCCAGACTGTCTTTTTGAATGTGGATATAGTAAAAGCAATTCCTGTATTGGTATTTAAAGGATGAGATATTTAAAGGATGAGAAACAATACACTATGGAAAACAGGATATTCTCCTAGTTTCTGCATTTTTCTGCAAATAGCAGCTTAGGAAAAGGAGACTTTCCCGGTATGACTGGCATAATGGCCTAAATGTTAAAAGCCTGTACTCTACCTCACTTTTTATTTCTGCAAGCCTTTCTAAACAGGGAAGATTTTCTGTGTGGGTGGTTGCCTAAAGGTTGGGAAAAAATACAGAAGGGTAACAAAGACTGCTCTGAGCACAGCTTTCCCTTACAGTGATAATTACAGGTTTGAAATTTGTTTTTGGAAGCCTATTTGAGTTCAGACTGTAATAATAAGTAGTGCAGCTGGATGATCATAAGAGAACATGTGCTTGATTGCTATTTATATACGAATATATATATGGATATGTACAGAATATCCACTTCATTCACTGTATTTAGATTTGTGACAATGGGCTGGTGGAGATACAGTGAAGTGCAGAAATCAGTGCCATGAAAATGCAATCTCGTGTCAGTTTGGAGACTGGCTGAATAGACAGTGGCAGTGACTTCACAAAATTTGGTGGTACTGAGGAGGAGCAGCTTTCTACTGTAACCTGGCTGTTGGAACAAAATGTGCTTGGTATGTTTGTTGGGGTCTCCTCTCCCCGCCGTGTAGCCCTGGGAGAGGGGCCCTGAGGGCACAGACACGGGGCTTCCCTGCCCCTGCTCAGCCCCGTTCCCATTGGTTGGTTTGTGTTCCCTGCGCGGGCAGAAGGACCCTCGGTCCCGTGACTGTAGCAGTTCCTCGGCAGAGCTCCGGCCATGCGGCTGGAGAAATAAACATCTCTCTGAAACATCTAGCAAGAATCTGTCTGTCCATATATATTTCCTTTCCACAGGACGCCTGGTTTGATATATGCGTGTTACAGTATCCGCACTGTAACACATGTTCTTCTTTGTGAGGATTTTTTTTTCTTTTGAGGACTGATGAACATTTCACATTTGTCTGTTGACCTTTTCTAAGGGTTGAGGACAGAAATTAACAAAGTTCAAATTTGGATAGTTGTTTCAAGGTGCCCAGTTGGCTTTATAGGCAGAATGACTCAAGGCCGCCTACAAGTACACCTGCCATTTGCCAGATGATGAATGAGGCTTCCTGGGAAATGCTTAAAGGTTGTGACACCTAAAAATAGCATGTGAAGCTATGCACACATATGGATGTGCTTTTGGATACTGATGGATGTGATACTGCCGAGCAGCATGGACCCAAGGTTATCACTTCGGAGGTGTCCTTACCGCCTGTGCCAGTGTGGTGTTACAAGCAGCACAGACGTAAGGCAAGACTGAGCTGGGGTATGAACCTGGCCACGTCCTTGAGAGGCCATGTAAGCACTGATAGCTGCAATCTTGGGGGTAAATTGTACCCCACTCACTTACCCAGTGCAGCAGTGCCAGGGGTATTTCTGTTGCTCCAATAACAAACACTGCAAAAGGTACAAGTAGACAATGAAATACTGTAGGCCAAATTGTATTGTAAATTATGATCAAGTAGACTGCTTCAAAGTGGAAAGTCAAGCAGACAAAGCTGGAGAGAAGGAGAAGCTTTAGTATGGGAGTGTTCAAGAAGTATATGGAAAAAGCCCAATGGTTGCTCAGTCATGTTAATGTTTTTAGCTGAGTGCTAAATGCTTACAGACTTCACATACATGTAAAATCCATTTGAATGGGTTATCCCATCGGAAAACTTCTTAAATATCTGTTTGACTTCCTCTTGCTTTGCCATCAAATGAACAAATATGCTCTGCAAGAGGTATCTGATGAAAATGTACCTTGACTGAATCACCCCAGCCAAGATCTAAGCCAAGATGATTTAAACTACCAGCTTTATGAGATGACTGTCTTGGGCTGCTTCAGGTCTGATGTTGGGATATCTGTCTGCAATTTTTAGGGTCACCTTTACACCTCAGCTAGCTGCTGAAAAAGCAGTGACTGATCCTCTGGCTTCATTTGATTCAGAGTCACCTAGCCATGACTGGCCACACAGCTCTGCAGCTGCCTGGCATTTGTGGTTCTTACAGTCCAAAACCCAAAACCAAACCAGCTGTTAATCAGCTGGTTGCTTTCATTAACAACTTCTGATTGTTGTTCTTTCTTCATCAACAGCTAAAGTTGATTTGGACAATCTTTTAATTTTGTATTTTTCCCTACATGAGGTGCTACACTGGCTGCCATAATGTTGGTTCTCTTGCACTTTCTGTTGAGGTCACTACTGTTGCTGTTGCATGCAGAAAGATATTAGCATTCATTACTTCCTTGTTTGTTTTATCAATATGTCAGAATGCCATCTTTTTTTGGAGGGTTTCGTTAGGGTTTGTTGTGTTAGTTGGGTTTTTTTGGTAGGGTCAGTGGAGCCATGGCTAGTCTCTGCTCTGACTCCCAAGCCAGAAAATAGTTTCTGTAGTCACTTCGCTCAAATGTGTCTCATCAAATGTCTATGTTCTTTAACCAAAGAAGGGACCATATAGCTGAATGTTCATGAAGAAACAGCACATTCTTTGTAGAAGGCTGTCACCAGGTCTGAGGAAAAAAACAAACTTTTTTTTTGCTAAGGGAGGTCTTCCTGTGTCATGAACCTTCTGGGAATCCTTGATTAACTATTACTGTTATAGGAAGTCTGCATACTTAAAGGGCTGGATACTACTGCCTTGGCTGAATTTGGTCCCTTAGCATGTCATCACAGAAGTCAATAAATGTTTTTTAGATGTACTATTGCCTTAATCTTAAAGAAAATCTGGATAAAAGGACTATAGGATGTCAGTCTAACTTCACGGCTACCTCAGAGCAGGAATAACTCAATCTAGCTAAAATCTTGTTTGGGTGTAGTGCAACCTGTTTATTCTTAAAGATGGTCAATAGGAGTAGCTCCACAGCCTCAGGGGCAACTTGTGTTAGAGCTTTAACTATGCTTTTATCCTTGGAAATACTAATGTAAGACTTGCCTTTTTTTTTTAAGGTTGTTCCATAAACATTGTTGTGGTTTGACACTGGCCTAATGCCAGGCACCCGTAAGAGTCACTCACTCACCCTCCCCTGCCACTGCTGGGCAGAGGAGAGAAAGAGAAAAATAATTAACAAACACTTCATGAGTTAAGGACCAGGAGAGAACACTTAAAGGGCAAAACAGGCTTAACTTAAAAAGTGAATTTATTACTAACAGAGTCAGAGGAGGATAATGAGAAGTAAAATAAGCCCTTAAAACACCTTTTCCCCCAGCTCCTCCCTCCTTCCCACCGACAGCACAGGAGACAGGGCGTGGGGGTTTGGTCAGTCCATCACCGAGATTTCCTTCCGCTGCTCAAGGACAGGAGTCCTTCCCCTGTGAGGCCATGGGTCCCTCCCACGGGGGACAGTTCTCCTGAACTTCCCTGGCGTGGGTCCACTCTCAGGAGCAGCAGCCCCACCGCCCCTGCTGCAGCCTGAGCCTCTCCCACGGGCACACAGCCCTCCCAAAACTGCTGTGCCGGGGCTCTCTCTTTCCACGGGGTGCAGCCCTCCAAGGACAGGCTGCTCCAGCCTGGAAGCAGGGCCCTCTCTCTCCACTGGGTCTCCCACTGGGTCACAGCCTCCTCTGGCATGGGCACCTCCCCCACAGGCTGTGGGTGGATCTCTGCATCCCCTGTGGATCCCCACGTGCTGCAGGGGCACAGCTGCTTCACCATGGTCTGCACCACGGCCTGCAGAGGAACCTCGGCTCTGGCACCTGGAGCACCTCCTGCTCCTCCTTCTTCACTGACCTTGGTGTCACCATGTTGTTTTCCCTCACCTCCTCCTCTTCTCTGATTAGAAGCAAAACTGTGTGACTTTGTTTTGATTTTCTTCTTAAATATGTCATCACAGAAGTGTTACCAACCTCTCTTATTGGCCCAGTTTTGGCCAGCAGCATGTCCATCTTTCAGAGCCATCAGAGATTGGCTCTGCTGGACATGGTGGAAGTTTCCAAGAGCTTCTCACAGGAGCCATCTCTGCTACCAAAAACCAGGCCGTGCAAAACCAATACAGAAATCAAAATCCCCAAACTGAAATAACCCAAACTAACAACCTAGTCTTTCAGTAGAAAAGTGTTTGCATTTCTTAAGGACATCTGTAAGCAGTAATTAACTCCTTTCCCATTTCTCTTCCTATTAGAATATAGTAGCAGTAGGAGCTGGTTTCTGTGATGGCCTTTGCTATGGTGACAATACCAAAGCTGCTGTTATTCGCCTTGGCCTAATGGAGATGATCGCCTTTGCCAAATTTTTTTGCAAAGGACAGGTTTCTACTGCCACTTTCCTGGAGAGCTGTGGCGTTGCTGATCTCATCACAACATGTTATGGTGGCCGGAATCGACGCGTAGCAGAAGCAGTCGTTAAAACTGGAAAGGTACCTTATTCACTGGGTGAAATCTATTCTTACAAGTACTGCCACTCCTCGTTTGCTGGCGTAATAGTAGAGTTATCTGAGCCATGCTGCTGAGTGAGTGCCCTTCTCTTTCCTCTTGTTTTTTGAGTGTGTTACAAGGCTAGAATGAGTGTAAAGGTGCTAAAACATGGAGGGGGGGGGAGTGTGATTTAAAAAAAAGCTTGAGAGATAAGACATTGGGAGATGCAGATTTAAGAAGAATACTTAAAAACAAGAATATAGGAGAATATTATATATGCTCACTCAAGGTCACTTTTGAAAAAGAAAAGACTCTCAGTAACTTTTATTTTTTTTAATCCAGATGATGTTGTCAGGCTTCTGAAAACTTTATCATAGCTCTCCTTTGCTTTCTTTTTTTTTTCCCTCTGTTGCTTAGTCTATTGAAAAATTAGAGAAAGAAATGTTGAATGGTCAGAAACTGCAAGGACCACAGACTTCTGCAGAAGTGCATCGCATCTTGAAGCAGAAAGGAATGCTGGACAAGTGAGTAAGAACAGATAAAACAACTTCCACATGCCACTTTTTTATCCCCATAACACCTTCTGCATATTTGGTTTTGATATATTCATAAAGGTAATAGCCAAAAAGAAAATCACTGTAATAACAGTAGATTAAAAGTTAAAATCAGAGAGAGAAGTGAGCAGAACCTCAAAAAAATATTGGTGTAGATAGAGCTATTACTGTTACATGAAATTTGTGAATGTCCTTCTGTTTGCAGAGTGTATTACTGCCTTCTGCTACTACAGAAAAGCACAGCAAGTGTGTTCTAATATGTAAAAAGAAAAAATGCATGAAAGTAGAGCTTCCTAAAGAGACTGTGAAAAATCTCTACATCTCATTTCACTGTAGGAAATTCATTACTTACCTCCAAGGAGAGGAGCTTGGTAATCATCTGAATTATAGTGACTGCTTCCACCACATGGATTCTACCTTAGATACTGCAGTTCTCCTTCCTAATGTGACTTCCAGTTTGCTGTAGGCTAGAACCTCCCATCTGCTTCTGTAGGTCAGGGGCTGGTTTTTTGTGGTATGAAAGTAAGCAGATTGTCCTGGCTTGGTTCACTTGTATTTGAGTCAGAACATGAATGATTCCTATAGCCACACACACAGTTATTTCCTTACAAGATTAAGGGATGCATTTATCTCTTCCTGTTTGTAAAAGAGGAAAAATCAGAAATTAAAAAACTGCCAGTCAAAAGACCAAGGCTTGTAACTTTTTTTTTTCAAAAGCATTTTTTAAAGTCTAGTTTTAATGGATCAGCTGCATTAAATGATTAATGTTTTAATATTATCTTTGGATGTAAGGTCTGTCTCATCTGTGTACAGTATTTAAGCTAACTGTAGAAAAAATTAATTAAAATGTTGGCTTCGTTCTTCGCTGTTTATGATTCCCTAAATGAAACAGGATGTTGTGTTTGAGGGTTGTTTTGTATCATGTTCTATCTTACAACAAATCGAGTGCATTATAGATGTTTGCGGGTTGTGTTTTTATGAAAGACATGAAAACAGTGTTGCTAATTTATTTTTGGTATGCCAACATATAGTGTCAGTTCTTCATAAAAGGTCTCATTCAACAAGACTTTTGAAAGCAACTTTCAAAGTGTTTTTCAAAAACTACTGCTTTAAAACAAAACACAGTGGAGCAGCCATGGTTTCAAAGTGAAGAGGTAAGAGTCTAGTAAGGGTAGAATTTAATATTCTGGTCCTACAAAATGAGTCCCAAGGCTACGTAGAAGTGTGCAAAAGTCAAAGTTCAGCAGAAGAGCCTCAGTAGCAGGGTTGATGCCTATTGATACTCGTGATGAAATTACTTCTTTTCAACAGCTGTAGACTTTGCCCTCTTGATGTGCTCAGGCCTAAGATGCATTTGGAGTTTGCTGGCCCTGAGCCTGCAGCCAGCCTTGGTACAGGTTTATCCATGTGAAGTGTGGCAGACCTGTGCACGGTAATGTTCTCTGAGATAAGCAGCAGGACTTAGGTATCAGGTTGTGGTTTGTAGTATTGGTGCTTCTTCACTGAGAAGTAAGCACCAGTACTGTATCTAAACGTGTGGGAAACTTGCTTTTGCTTCAGAAGGTTTACCTGTTTTGTGGCCACTTCTCACACAGGCATAGCGAATTTTATTAGTGCCTACATGTAAGCTTTTATGGTAACAGCAGATTTAACCCCGCTTCAGCCCAGTACATCATACAAAGTGAGGGATAAGTGAGGTTTGTTAAGGAATGCGGAAGTCATTGTGTAATTTTTTTTTCTGCAGATTTCCTACTAAGGGTTTTGCAATCTAAGCATTGGATTTGAGAGAGCAGCTATGTGGCTATATGATAATTTTTTCCACCAATGAAATAGAAACAGAACTCAAGTCAGTCTAGTTTAGGGCAAGGTACTGATACCAGGGTTACTGCAATGTAATACGTGACAGTGGAATGTATAGGCCATCATATATGGTGCTCATATATACTGAACACTGAAATGTGCATTACAGATAAAGCTTTAGAGTGACTGATGGGACAACTTTCTTAGGAGAAAGTCCTAGTCCAGATTCTGAATCACTCAGAAATCAACTATTTCACCATCTCCAATGACTGCTCTTTTTTATTTCCATTGGTCAAAATTCATCAATATAGAAGGCCATGCTGAAATGGCATGTACTTGGTGAACAGATCAGCCCCTAAAATTCACCAGGCTTTGTATGAAAATGGAACTTGTCTGGCTGTTACTGTCTGGGATGGACAGAAAGCAAATACAAACTTCTGTAAGGCATCTTGGCTTTAACAAACCTTCAGGTTATCAGAGAAGCCTGAATAATTTGGAGGTTGTTGGAGACCTGGCCAATTTAAAAAAAAAAAAAGAAAGAAAAAAAATGTAGATATGGAATTTTGTATTTCAAAATCCAGGTTTAATTTTGGATTCTTATTAAAAACTTGACCTTCAATGTCTTCTTGGGTCTCTTTCTGTCATATTCTATATTATCAAATTATTGCTCAGAAGTACTGCATAATGGATGTGCCAGTCATCCTTTTTAACCACAGATGGGTACTGCTGTAAGAACAGCCAGGAAAAATGTTTTTAATTTATTTTTTAGATCACTTTATGGTTGTGCCATACATAATGTGTGTCTCAGGCTCCATTATAGCTAGCTAGGCTTCTGAGAGCTACTCTATTTCAGAGTGCATGCAGGTTCTGTAGTTATCCCCTGCTTTTCAGCCCAGCATTTGCACCTGACAAATAGAAAAAAGAAATCATTTTTTCCACCTCTTCCTTTTCCCCCCCTCCCTCTCCTCACCCCTTTATCTTTCATTTAAGAAAATGTTACAGAATAAATTTATGCTGTGTTTGCTTTCCCCACCCTCTTTCCTCAGGTTTCCACTCTTCACGGCTGTGTATCAAATCTGCTATGAAGGGAGGCCTGTCAGAGAGATAATATCCTGCCTTCAAAGCCATCCAGAGCACAAGTAAATTCCATCAGGCTGTTGTACTAATGCAGCTTTTTGCCTTTCGAATTCATGTCTGGGTTCAAGTGGATGTAGCTATCATTAAGCTTTGTTCAAAGCTGCTCCCTAGGTAACAGGAACAACATGAATGTCTCTGAGCAGGTATTGGTGTTTGTTACCCAGCCTGGTTTGACACAGCATGTGGTGTTGGCTTGGTGATTGTCCTTTTACTGGCTAAAATGCAACTCTTTTGAGATACACAGTACAACAGTTGCACACGCAAGTGTACTTTGAGTTTGCTCCTACAACATAAAACACAATGCTTTTTTGTCTCTTATTGAAGCCTAGTCCAAAATCTGCTGGACGCTATGGGAAGAATCCCACTGGTTTTGGTCAGAGACTGAGTCAAGCCTATAACATTGAAATATTAGGAATCTTTCTGTTAGAATTTTGTTTTATTCTGTATACACAATTAATTGTTAACATTTTGCATGCTTATGACTATATTAATTTAAGCAATGTTGGTGCAAAACAAATGGTAGCAGTTATTCAGGGGGCTACAGGGATATATCAATGAACTCTAGTGAAGAATATTTTGATTTTTGAAAGTCGTTAAAAATGTCAGGCTACATTGAAACCAATTTCTAAGTGAATTTAAAGTTTTTAATTACACTGTTTTAAAGGGAATAGTCTAGAGGGGGATCGTTACTTCCCCTTCTGGTTTTTAATCCTTGCATTTTTGTATTTCTACATTTCTCCCTTACTGTTCCTAGGTGTTAGGCTCGTCTAGAATCCCATTCCCCAAAGCAAGCCAGAGATGCTGACCTGGGGGTTCTGAACCCTGGAGCCTACAGTTCATTTTATTGTTTTACCTGTGGTTGTTCTTCACTGGTATTGTTGGTTGGGTGGGGAAGAATACCCTTGGGAACTGCTCCAAGTTGTTCTGGTGTGTTTCTAGCTTAGCTGCAAAGTGTTGCACTCCACACAGCTCTCCAAGGAATGTCAGGGGAATTCCCTGGTACAACACACGCTTGTGTCGTCAGAAGGATTGTGTGCCAGTACGATGACTGCATTCATTTCAGTGCCTGCCAGTGACTGGCACGTCCACCAGGCTGTAGTCCTGATCCAGCCTCCCCAGTTCTGGAGTTACTCTTTCACTGGACAAAACTTTTGTGGGTGCTGAATCAAATCCTTTACAACCAATCTCCCAGAAAGCTTCTGAAAGGCATCCATCTCTTTTATTCCCTGGATATCTCAACTACGTTTTTTTCAGAAACCTTTGCTTTAACAGGGAGGTTAATTTTATTTGTTATTAGAAAATCTGTGATTTTATGGAGTTTAAGGGGTGGGCAGGGATTGGTTTGTTTGGTCTTTTTAGATTTTTTTTAAGATTGATGCAAGAGAAGATAGATAAGAAAAATCTGTTTTGCTTTTCTTGTATACTAAAGTGTGGGAGTTTTTTTGTGAAATATATGCTAGGTATATTAAGAGTGGACTCATTATTCCAACTGGGAGACAAGGGTTGGCATTAGAATTTCTAGAACAAGACTGCCCATCTGCTCTGAATATCCACGCCTAACATCTGAGCAGTATCAGAACTTTTGTTCACTGTTCTCAGTGGTGGTTTTAGACCAGAAATCATGAGCACACACCCATCCTGAAACTTCAGGTTGTCGTTCAAAATCTGATAAAACAAAGAGGATGCCTGGGAATAATCATCATACTTACATAGCCTGGATTACTCTGAAATAGGGAAGCATTGGGGCAGCTTTGTGTAGACAGGAAGACCCTTCAGCTCAGGAGTACCATTCTTTGTGTTCCCGTATTGTTTTGCATTAATATTTGGAAGATCTCATGAATGTCCTCAGATATTCAGGGATGAGAAAAAGTTCTTTTGCCTTACTTCTGATTTAGTGCTAAATATAAGAGATCGCCAGAAATTAAATGACATCAGATGTTTGTGATAGTTGGGAACATCACTGGTAGAGCTGATTTGGAGCAAGCACTCTGCTTAGATGTTTAAGAGGATGTTTTAAGGTTGGAAGCACTGTTATGCTAACGCACACATGGAGCATACACTCCTCATTACTGCATAACTTTCAGTGTGTTTGCTTACGCTTTTTGTTCTGTTTTTTTAATACCAAATTGATGGCTTTTCCTTTGTATGTGTACATATACATTATATATATAAAATTTTTTTTACATGCAGTATGTAGGACAGTAGCATTTTGTAAGATACATAAAGGGCTATATGAGCTAAATGTGGTAAATTAATATATATTTTTAAATTATTTCTTTATTATTCCAATACTTCTTTTACCACTGAAACTCCCAAATCATAATTGTTCTTGTTTTGTAGAGAAGCCTATTCTAAGGCAAATCCAGAGAAAAAGTTTTTATTAAATTCTTGCCTCCAGTCTGTTACGATATTCTTGGTTTTTTCAGACAAAAAGTGAGGTTTCAGTAACTAAAATAACTAAAATAGTTTATTAAAATTTTTATTGATGGTTCACCATTTACATTTGCTTTTCAGCGCCGGAGAACACTCAACTTGGCACTAGGTATTTTTCCCCCACTAATACTTACTGCTCATTAAAAGACTGTGGCATGGTACTGAAACTGAAGGATTAGAAGCCTACTCTGCAAATACTCTGTTTTGCCTAGTACTGGGGTAGTCTTACTGAAAACATTAACCCCTGTGTAAGAGGGTCATAAATTTGTAACTAATTCTTGGTTTATGAACTTTAATTACTAAGGAAGGCATTACATTCTAATGATACTTACTCAACTTGCCCTTGTCATATGTACTGATTTTGTTTAGAGATGTTGAATGTATACCTGTTTGAAGAGTTAGTACAAATAAACATTTTTGTCTTGGGAATTGCTTTGGTTTCTGTTGTCTCATTTCACAAGGCTTGCAATTAATATTTTATTCACTTGGTGGAATGTAGGTTTTTCTGGCTGTGGTATGTAATGATAGCAGATATGAGGTTGCCATGAAAGAACATAAATTTTAAAAAGAGCCATTTGGCATCCAGATGTCAGCATTTTCTTTCTTTCCATTAGTGGTACAATTGTGGTGTCTTTGACCTCTGAAAACAGGTTCTTGTCTTCAGTTCCTTCAGTTGCTGTGGGAGCCACTGGAGGGCACTGGTCGGTAAGTGACTGATTCCACCCTCTCTGGAGTTAACTCTTCTGACCATTTCTGAATTTCCCGAGGTTCCTGTATGACTGCACCTGTCTTACAGTGTGTTCTTTGTATTTAGGAGATGGTTATAGTTCAGCACCAAATGCATGTGTTGTAGACCCACTGGAATTGAGGGAAGGAGATTGATATAAAATGCCCAACATATTATTACCTCCACCCAAGGCATAAGACGCTCCCAGTACAGGGCAACAGCCACTACCTCAGCTCCTTGACAATATGGGCAGTGAGATCTTCCAGTATCACTGGGGTTCCTGTATTGTGTACCCACCAATGTTTGTTTCTGTTGGGTGTTGAAGTTGAAAGACCTTGGGAAATAACAAGAGCACATTGTGCTTGGTTTTGTAAGTTTGTACATCAGCCAAAGGGGTGGGAGGTGTCACAGGTGTTTAACCGGGGAAAGGAAGGTCTGCTACTTAGTGTGGGAAACCATACTGCAAAATGAACAGGATTTTCTTGGTGAACAGAATAATGCATTGTCTGCTGGAAGCCTCAGAGCTGTTAATAAAATGAGAGTAATGTCCTAATCCATTATTTACACATAGGGATACTGAGAGGAGTAAAGGCGGTTGCCCAGCAAATCTGTGCCTGGATGCATTTTGTTCCTAATTTTAAGATGGAATTTCGGCCATTAGGTCATTTCTTGAGGTACTTTTACCTCAAAATTATATTTATTGTAAGAGTGCATGAAATCAACCAATAGAATAAATACAAAAGTATTTCAAGCATACCATCCAAAAGGGCTTAAATTCTACTTAGCCTGAGTCAACAGCAAAGTAAAAACCATCACAAGAGAATTAGGATGGACACCTTTGTTTTATGTATCTTCTGAAGGGGTGGTGCTTTCTCACTAAATCAGTGCAAACAGGCTGGGTGTCTCTCATTGTCTGACTGCAAATAAGAGCCAGGCTGTACAAGAAACATGGCAGACAAGAAGTCAGTGTCTAATGGCCTATGCTGATGGTTCTTTATAAAGCTCCCGACCTGGACTTCATTGTAAGCCTAGAGTCATGAGAATGAATTACATAGATTTCACAGCAGTGATATTGGATAATGCTGAAATAAAATGTCCTGGAACACATGGCACGTCATATTATTAGAAAGCGTGAAACTATTTCTGCCTGTCTCCTGGCTGCATGGATTTTTCTCCTGGGACTTGCCATGAGCTGATAGAAATGTGAGCACTAAAAGGTAACACTTCCATTCTGAAAAATGGATGAGAAGAGCATCTGTGTCTTCAATCCCAACATGTGCAAAGGAGAGGTGTTCAGCATTCAGGTTAAATGAACCATAGTTCTCTCTCAATCTGTTCTAACTCAATTTTAGATCCTTGCTTTGGGAACGGACTTTGAGATGCTCCTGATCTGTCAGTCTAATCCCGCTCTTACGAAAAACAATTGCAGGACAAGATTTTAAGATGAGAACAATAGGGTGACACCTAGCATAATGGTATATGTCAGAGTTCCCCTTGTCTAAACTGAATTTACCTATTATATTTACCTGTTACCTACAGTATCTGCTTTAGATTTAGTGAAGGGTAGTTGTAGGGACAGTGGGAACAATTTGTTGATTATTTCTGTAAGTTACTAGAAACAGTGTGACTTACTGACTGTAAAAGTATGTTCTTCCTGTAACTTCTGCTAAGGAATCAGTGAATGATAAATAAAGTACTGCTCTGAACTGTGTGAGCAGTCCTGATTGTTTAGGTGGATGTAGCTTCCAGAGTCTGCTCAGTATAATCCACATTGCATTCTGATGTTAGCGTGGCTGTTTGTTGCTACACTGCATGTTTCCTTTTCTCACATGGATGAGAGGCATTTAGTGTCTTTCACCCTACAGCTTTTCTTCATGCCTGTTCCAGCTTCCTTCTCGTCTTTGTGTAGCTACACCTGTACGTGCTGGTTTGTAATGAACCTTAAGAAGAATTCTTCATATCAGAAGGTGGACATGTGTACATGCTCACACATGCTCATCTACACAGGTAAATCCCTACTTACCTCGCTTTTGAATGTTTGTGCGCACAAATAACCCTCATAAGGTGCTGGGAATTCTGCACAGGATTTTAGCAAGGTCACCAAGAGGATTAATGTTCAGCTGTCTTTGCACTAGCTAATGTCCATCTATGCATTTAAATCTGTCTGGCTGTGAAGCTAGTGCATAGATTTCTTCCAGCCTGTCCCCGGTGCCTGGGATGGCAATAAGTCAGGTTGGGATAATGGAAAACATTGCTACTATTTTAGGGGAACAGTATCGCATCCATGCTGCCAGTCCCTGAAGCTCCGAAATGCCACATTTGTAAAGAATAGTGCATATTTCATGTTCAGGTGAAAATAATAGTGACATTAACTGAACTAGTTTGCCCCTTCTTTCTCAAAATCTAGGTTTATTATAAACCCAGTTCTTGTCATAGGAACATACTTCAGCTCTCAGTGTGATAGATTTTTTCTGGTTTGTGTTTTTGAGGACTTGGTGAGTATCTTTCAGTTTGATGATTGCTGAGCACAGGCATGTGGTAGGCTCAGAAAGTACAGCCTTGGGGATTTTTAGTTTGCTCTTTTGCTTTTTGAAGGCTGGAGAGAACTGGAAAGCTAGCCAAATATTCTAGCAAGCACTGGCTGGGTTCCTGATCTACATCATTTTAAATACTAGTATTTGAAATGCAAAGTCAAACACAAGCACTTGCATCACAGCTGCTCAGGAACTGGGAGGCTTTTTTTTTTTTAACATGCTGTTCTTTTTTTTGTGATACCTACTCCCTGTATTGTTGCATTAAGAGATAAACCTACATGTATTGTGACTCATGCTTTAGGAGGCTCTAAATACTTGAAAGCAAAGTGAGCACAAAGCAAGCTGCTCTGTACTGTGATAGCTGAGCAGAGCCAGCCTTGGCTGTGCTTGTGCTTTGGATTCAAGCCCAGGTTTTATAGAAGTATTTTTAGTGGTATTTTTAAACCAAATTTCTGTGGTTTTCTAATTCCCACTTAGTGTGCAGATTTGCAATGGAATGTGACAGAGACGCTTTGGGTATTTTGTTGTTTCTTGGCTTTTTTAAAATTTAATGTAGATGTCATCAGCATAATTTTCTTCAAGCTTCAAGCTAGGTGGTAATTGCAGTAGCACTTAGTTGTGCCAGTCTTCCCTTGTCTTTATTTAGTCTTACCCTCCTGTTTTCTTTATCTGTATTTTTTTCAGGCTGTAGGGTACTATAGCTAAGGAATACCTTTCATTACTCCCAGAGCTTTAGCCAGCATGGAGAAAAAATGATCTGCATACTGCCATGGGCATTTAACCTTGTCTTATGTTTGATGCCCAGCAGAGAGGTTAGGTGGAATAAAGTCTTCCAAGCTTTCATACTCTTGGGTTTAATCCTTATGCCACTCCCATCTTTATTCATATATCGACTGTTTTAAAATAGCAGAAGCTCAAGTTTTTATTAGTGGTGTTCCCTGGTGCAGTTGCTCAGGCTGCTTTAAGTCTATAGAGGAGGCGATCACACCAAGATCTTGGTTGCTAGGAATGATCTTTAACCCATCAGTGCTTAAGCTTTGTAACAAAAGCTGCTTATATTGATTCTAATGTATTCCTGCTCTGGAGACGTAGTATCCTACACTTAGGTGTAGTTACCATACTCACTTAAATATTTTTTCCCCCTCATTTTATCTCCATCTTATGAATGATTATACATTATTCACAGATGCATTTGAAAACTCGTAATTCAGCTCCTTGAAACCATTTGACAGAGGAATGTGCAGTTTCCAGGTATGACAATTTCCAGGTGTGGCTTTTCTTCCAAAATACAATGTGGTTGCCTTGACAAGGCTGGGCAAGGCTAGAGCAGCAGAGGTGTTTGCTAGCAGGCACAATTAGCTTTCTGAAAGCCATCAGATTAGAGTGGAATGGGGTTGCACTGCAAACCCTCCAGGTAAATTGTTTTAAGTGTTAACTTGTATGTACTATGTGTGGAGAAGAGAGGGAACAGAATGCAAAGTATTGCATTTGTTGGAACATAAGGAATGAGCCTAAGTGAGTTTTAACCAGTGCAAGAGATGGTAATGCAAGAACATGCCCTGAAATACAGGAAGAGTGAAGACAAAGCTGTTGAGAGTTGATTGGAGCCCCTTTTTGTCTGTCAGTCTGTACCAGGCATGGCTTCATGGTAACAGCTTAGTGCAGCAGCATTCCTTTCAAAACTAAAACCTGGAAAATGTCTCCTCAGAGAACTTAGCAGTTGTTGAAGTGGAAGAGAGATTTCACAAGCACACTTGGTATTATCAAAATGCATAGAGATAAAACCATTGCTATTGAAGTTCCCTTTCCATTCCATGTATTGTTTCTACAAGCAAGAGATGGAAGACCGAGATGAGAAAAATATGCTGTTCATGCGTTCTAGACAACTTATATAGAAGAAATATGCACTTCACTCACTTTACTGTGGGATCATGAGAGTTCGTGAAAATGTGATGATGGTCAGGAGAAAGGCTGGCAAGAGAAATAGCTGCAGCCTCCTTGGGGCTGCACATATTGTATCTAAGTGAGAAGTAATCAGAAGTGTTAGTTACCTCCTCATCCATTTGTGATTTTTCTCACAGCTAAAATAAGCAGGATTAGGTCTCACTAAGTAGTCAGAGACAAGCCCTCAAAGCAAAGCTCCTCAAAATAGTCTTCCTGAATTTCTGAGGGAATTATCTTCCTTCTCTTTTGCAATTACTGATTCAGAGCTACAAGTGGGAGCCCTAGGTAATGGCAAGGTAGCAATAACCCAGGCTATTAAGGTTTTTGTGATCTTAAAACCAAATAATTATAATGCTGCCAGCAGCTCTGCCCTGTTGCCACCAGAGGTTGAGGTTAAATGAAAATAATTGAGCAAGAATACTCCAGGGACACTCCTGACTCCAGCTGTGATTTTATTCATCTAAAATAGGTGGGCTAGAAATCTTCCTGGTTGCTTCCATCTGAGAACTTGCATGTTGTACCCACAATTTCTTCCCTAGCACAAAGGGAATCTGTTTGGGTTTATTTTTAATTGCTACTATAATCAATCCTAAATTGAAGAGTAGTGGATGTGGTTACATTACTTATGAAGACGCACTCGTGTGAAATGACTGTGTTTAGATAGAACCTGTCATGTCAGCGTGTGGGCTGGGTCAGGGGAGCATCCAAGGAGTGGTAAGCAAATATTGGGAGGTTTGAACATCTCTGTTCCCCTAATGTTGGGACAGTAATTAGGCCCAGAGTGCATGGACAGACAGATTTTAGGAAACAGAATGGGAACACTTGAGAAGCACAGCTCGAGGTACCTTGTGCTAATTAATGAGTTGGACTAGACTGACTTAAAACTGATTATGTTATAATGACTGGGAACTCTGCACCAGGTAACCAGGCTTAACATGAGTCCTCCTTGAATGCGTCACTAAAAATGACAGTGTGGTTCACTGTCACAGAAGTTATATGGTGAATAAGCAGGGAACCTAAACTATTCAAGGCAGCCTGCTTGACTCAGGATAAAAACATTTCAACTGGACTGTTAGAAGGCAGCTCCTCAGATTGCTGACCCTGCTGGACATGCCTTAAGGAACCAGTGACATCATTCCCTGGGACTGCTTGCTGTCTACCTGCTTCTGTGTGTTAAATTCACATTTTAAAAAGGGAAATGCATGCACAGACAACACTTTGAACAGGAAAAATGTTTAATTTTTAAGTCTGCTTTCAGTTCTGAAGTATTAGTCTTAACACATGATTTAGCTCTATTCAATGCAGTTTTCTTGGGCATCCCTATTTCCAAGTCTCTGTGTAGCTAGACAGAGCTTTGGAAAGATTATTTTGCTTTCAGAGGAGTTACCTGGCTTGAGATGGTTAGTAAAATATATTGAAATACAATAGGCAAATCTCAAGAAATAGCTGACCTTCAGTTTAATACAGATTCAGAGTGTCTGGGGTTGGTGGTGGTTTGGGTCAGCAAATTTTTTATCTTCTATGCTGCCTTTGAACGAACATGACTTACTGCCTCTGCTTTAGTCCAGCATTCTGGACTGATTATAAGGAATTGGTGGCTTTTTTAGAACAACTTATGTCAGGGGATTCACTACCACACACACAGGGTAAAGGTAGTTTCTCTGTGTAGCGATCGTGGAGAGTCTATGCTTCTCTTTGTCACTCATCCTATAAAAATTATTTTCATTTACATTAATGAAGAACTGGGAAGTAATGGGTTTTTTTTCGAGGCAGGGATATATATATAGACCAAGTATGTGGGGGTGCAGTGCTTCAAGTGCTACCTGCCTCTTCCCCAAATTTGGAGGTGGACTTGAACTGTATGACTTACACTCAGATGAGGGAGACTGAGGTATGCAACCCCTCCATTCCCCTCTCCTAGTGAGGCAGTTTTCATGCATCCTCATGGCTCCCTTTCTGTGTTCTTATAAAAACACGTCATGGAAGACTTGTTTTTGTTGTAGAGGTGTCTTCACCAGCATTTTTTATCCTTCACTCTGTGTGGTTTTTTCTTACTGCTGGTTGCCTTTACGTGGAGTTGCTTTACACAAGAGAGTATTTTGCAGGCTGGAGGATGTCACCTATAAATTATCTGCTGATTAGATAGATACCTGGAAATACACATTGAGGTATCCCAGTGTTGTTCATTGCTATTGATGAAGATAATTCATTAAATCCTGCATTTCAACACTGATGAACTGAAGTAACCCACTTACTCATATTTCCCTTACTTGTGAATTGCATCAAGAAGACCTTCACTAGTGATTTCACACAGCCCATAACAGTATTCTAGCACAAGAAGGATGCTTGCATGCAAGAAGTCCTAGCATCATTTAGGTTGGAAAAGGCCTCTAAGATCATTGAGTTCACCTGTTAACCCAGCACTGCCATCTTCACCACAAAACCATGTCCCCAAGTGCCACACCCACATGTTTTTTTGAACACTTCCAAGGATGGTGATTCTACCACTTCCCTGGGCAGCTTAATCCAATGTGTGACCACACTTTCAGTGAAGAAATTTTTTCTAAGATCAAACCTCAACCTCTCTTGGAGCAAATGAGATTTCATCAAAGTAATACCTGATTTAAACATATCATTGCTAACTTCAATATTTTTCCTTGCACTGCCTGCTGGAACAATGAATCATGAAATGATTACCTCCCTGATTCCTCCTTCACTGAAACAGCAATCATAGCATCACTTCAAAAGAAAGCCCAGCGGTTTGATGCGTGACCTTCATTTGCACACACTGATACAGCTTGTTTCCTGGGCGTCTGACTGAATCTTTGTGAGGATGGCAAGTGGGTAATTATTTGATTGGTATATTCAGAGAATCACACTGCTCTTGTAATATCACAGATTTGATATATTTAGTGACCACTTTTCCACTTTTTTTTCTTTAAATAATTGTCTGGATCTATGAGACATGCTTTTGTATGTCCCTGTGTGTGTATGTATATTTATATATATATATATATATACATATATATAAAATCAGATTTCTGATGTGCTGAGGAGATGAAGGTTAAGCTATCACGCTACCTGTCCTCATCTTCATAGTCTTTTAACCGATTGGTCAATTCCAGGTGAACATGACAAAGAGGAAGATTACCAGAAGGTATCAAATTCTTGTAAATGCCAAGAACCTGTGCTAACTGAGGATATGCTCTTTGTAGAAAAATCTGCATGGAATAGATTGCTCTTACAAATACCCCCACTGCAGCCAGCACAACCAATGGAGTCTGAACTTTTCTTGAACATTAAGGTGAGCCAACCTCACAGCTCATAGGAAACAAAGCTTTTTCATTGTAGGGATGTATGGGAACATCTGTATAATTACAAATCTCACATCATAATTGTCTTATAGTTAGCATTAAGCCAGGTATTTGCAAATATATGATGGACTTCATTCACCTCAATATCAGTAATTAGAGCCACATCCATCACAGAGCATCCTCTACTTATTCCAAATCCAGTACTGCAAGCCAAAGGGCTGTGCCAATTCACATAATTTAAATACCTAGGATACCCTGAGCAGAAAGACTATTTTAGCTGCACTATGAGCTGTTAGAAAAATCCTTCCTGGTATGATTTTCTCATTGTTCAAAGAGCTTCGATATCCTAACTCCTATCGGCTCTCCTCCCAGTCTCCTAAAATCCCCAAATGAAAACCTTCCTTTCTTCTGAAATTCTCTTTTCCCTCACTGATCTAGGGAAGAAGCACTATCCATGCTCAGTAGCTAGTTAGCAGGGTGATAAATGACTTGACAGGATAAGCTTTCTCAAGACATGGAATAAATGGAATAAGCCTTTGTTCTGAGGAAATCCCAATCCCTCCAAAAGGCAGCCCATCATCCACCCCCTGACTGTTCTATAGTCTCACACCATGCACCGTTCTCACACAGCCCAAAGCCTGCAATTTTCATAGAAGACTAAGTGAATTGAGAAATTTAACTAAATTTGGCTTTCTGATTAATTTAAAAATCCCAGCAGGTTTTGCTAGGCCAGCAGCAGAAAACACACTCTGTTCCCTGTAAATACATGCAGTCCTAACAGAAACATTCTCTCTCCTGTTTCGTCAAACTCCTGTTTCTCTTGCAAAGGATGATTTTGGGAAACTAGAACTGGAGGATGCACTAAGAGGCTTGCATCACTGCAGCTGTTTTTTCATGTGCTGACACAAGACCTTCCTGTTACCAGGAGCTTTGCATGCTAGTTCTTTGCATATCTGTAATGCTAATGCTGTGAAAGCATCCAATGATTTACAGTCATGAGCAGTATTCTATATATCCTAAAACACTGGTGCCTGCACATCTTTGTCCTGCTTTGACTTGAACTTGACTGTGTTTTGTACTAGAGAATTGTTTCTTTGGTTTTGTCTTGTTTCAGGGCCAAGACTGCTCTGTGAATACAAACATCAGGGTCATTTTGCTCTTTGTTACACACAAGTCTTTTGACACTTGTCTAGTTGCAAAGATAAACTGCTAAATTGAAAATACCAATACCATATTGCTCAGCTGCTTGGAGATTTCAGGCCACTATGTGGTGCACTGTGGTCCTCCGCTAACATTTCCTCTCCTTCTCTTAAAGGGTAGATGTCAAATGTCCTTATTCCATACTAAGAGAAAGGCTGTGCCAACCAGTTTGAGGAGCAGTAAAACATCAGCCTGCACTTCTCTGCCTTCTCCTTCCACTGTTGTGTTCCCCAAGACTTAAGTCAGCGCCCTGCCAGGCTCACAGTTCTCTTCTCCTGCACTTCAGCCCCCTACAACAGAGCATGTACGCTCTGGCACCTCATCCCAGTCAGCTGGCACCTTTCTCAGCAGATCCTGCAGTCAACCCACTGGCTTTTTAACTTTCTCTGCATGAGAATTTTTCTACCCTTAAACCTTGCAGCCCATCTGCATAAAATTGATTCTCCCTGTACAGCACTTTCATTACCAGTTTTCATTGTCCAGACATAGCGAGAATCATGAGATCCTTTATTCTGCTGCCACTCCAGGAGATGTGTCAGGCACTGGTACTGCATGTGTACTGTACAGCTGGGTGATTAGGGCGTTAACAAGACTGTCACTTCATGGAAATACTTGGAATTAATTTCTGTGGTTTCTCAAATCATTTGGGTCATCTTTTGTCATGTTCTGTATAATAAAGACCACAAAATTTGTCAGTGTAAGTCTGGCAAAGAGTACATCTTAAATAAACCTATAGCTTTGAATTATAGATTTAAAATGATGGAGAGTTTACTGTTTTATTTAATAAATCCTTGAAATAGCTCATCGTGCTGTGTTAAAAAAATAAATTCAAAAAACCCCAGCAACAAAACCACTTTATTTATTTTCAGTCTGAGTTTGTCTAGTTTCAGCTTTTAGCCGTAGTATTTGGTTAGGTTTTTACCTGCCAGCCATGTCTTCTCTCAGTGTATATACACACAGCAAGCCCAAGTTGCCTCCTCATAATTTGGGATAATATAAGGCACACTTTAAGTCTCAGGCCTGTGTCAGGGTATTGTACCAACATAGCTGACTGTTTATTATTTTATTTAAGCCTGCAACCTAACTGAGTTGGCTGTGAATTCTCTCCTTAAACTTGGATGGTGCTGTGATGAAACCCCGATAGGATTGTACAGTCTTTCATTAATTATCTAAAAACAAATATGGCATTGACAATTGTTGAAGGTTATATTTTCCTCCAGCTGTTTTGCACTGGGCTTGGGTGCTGTGTAAACATTACCTGCTGCAATTTACATAAACACTTAGGCAAGCACCACCCTTAGCAAGTAGAAAATGTACATGTCTTCAGTGGGAATGTTTATATTCTCAAGGATGTAATCACTAGCATGTGTTTGTTCTATAATAATATTTAAAGGTCTATGGTGGACTGCTGACCCTAACGAAAGTATTTATGAGTGTGCCTCAGGGCCAGCCTGCCTGGACATGCTCAGGGGTAGAATAAGCTCCTTCCTCACACAACATGACACCAGCCGCTCTTGAGTATTCGGGTGGCCTCTGATTTGCAGGTGTGAGAAGGCACAGCCACCAGCTGTGCTTGGAGCTGTGCTTGCAGGCTCACTGGAGAGCAGGACAGCTGAGGGCAGCTGGGATACAGCCTGGGAAATACAATGCAGACATGCTCTTGCAGGTGCGCTACAGAGCTGAGGTCCCTGGCCCCTAAGTATGAAAACCACAACTCCCATTCTGAGAAGATTTTTCAATAGACTTCACACTAATCACGACAAACTCTTTCTAATCTAAAGATGTGCTCTCTGCCCTGACATTCAGCATATATATTCAGCGTGCAGGGACAGTGTGTTCCAAGTACAAGTCAACTCTGGAAGAAGTAAGCAATTTTTCCTCAGCACAGTATCTGTGACATAGTTGTGTTTCAGGGCTGGGAGGGATCTTTAGATTCCCAGAGCAGATAAAACAGCTGGTGAAAGCTTAATGCAAAGAAAATACATGGCTTATGTACTTTGTGATTTCTTTTCTTAGCACAGTCTCTATCACCACACAGTTTACTTAGTGTCATGGGTTTCAAAACTGAAAAATAAAATCTAAAAGTCAGTATATTACTGTTCCCAGCATAGAGTTAATTATCTGTATGGCAGGATATGTTCTAAGACAGCTTTTTGGCAGGTAAAAACTGTATGTTATGTATGACTGTGTGTCTACATTTAGGACTTTGCATAATTCAAGTAAAGTTCATGTAAAGAAAGAAATATTTGTGAGAAAAGGAGTACAGAACATAGCAGCTAAATCCTGCATTTTCCAGCATTAGGGTAGTAACAAGCATCTGATGATAAAATCCCATGTGCTGTTGTCATTACTTGGACTGTTGTTTGAATTGGTATTGATTTTATGTTCATTAATTTTGGGGTGCCCAAGCTGCAAAACCAAACAAGCCTTGTGTTCAGTAACCCCACGTACAAACATAGATCCTCTATAGATTTGCCAAATAATGGCCATTTTGATAATATGGGCCTCTCATCTATTCTCTCTCTGTTGCAGCAACATTAGAGGATCCAAGTATCTCAGACATGAAAACCATCTTTACTTCGTAAAATACGGATTCCATCACAGAGACATTTTCCTTGATTGATCATGTGCCTATGGCACATGTCACTACCAAAGTACAAATCAAGTATTTCTGGTTTGGGTTAAAATAAATCAGCTTTTCCATATGGTTGTAAGCTGCCGAAGAGTAAAATATGTTATTATTTACTTGAATACACTTGTAGCTCAAAGCCTACACTTTGCTAATTCTGAAAAGCCATTAGGAAATTTCCAATCATTTCTTGATTTAATGCTAACTAAAAATACCTCATCCTCAGATTAGCACAGTAGGATGTCAAGGGTGAGAATATTTGTCCTGGACATCCGACATGAATCCCCATTCCTTGTGTGAGACCTGGGTTTCACGGAAAGTACAGTTCCTTTCCTGCTCTCTTCATAATAAGTTCCCTTATCTTTCTTAGTTCACTTCTAGGTGGTTTAAATACAGAAAGTTTGTTGTTTGGACTGAAACCTGCTGATAACCACTGAAAAAACTCAATCATCTTTTATATGTTAATGTGTTTTACTTACCTAAAAAAAGTCTGAGTAAGTTTGACATTCAAAAATTCTAGGATTTGGAAAGGAGGAGGGAAGCTGTATTTGAAAACCAGAAAAAGAGTTCAGGAAATTCCAGTGAGCTCCACTCCTTGGGCCTGTGAGTCTACTTTAATTAGCACTTCCAGCTGGCCAGATTGTTGCTGAGAAAGTAGTTCTAGAGAGCTCAATCAGTAATGTCAAAAATGTTGATACCTCAGGATTTGAGAATAAAAACAGCTTAAATGGAAGAATCTGTTAATTAGATATTGAGACGTTCAGGAATAATCCCTTTACTGAGAAACATGATAATACTTGTATCCACTATTCTGCTTTTTCTAAAACATTTACATTGAAAGGCTTCACATAATTGCATATTTTTCCTAATCGGAATTTACTTCCTTATAGTAGTTGACAAACAAGAGGTTACAATCTTGACTGGTGTTTAAAAGCCTTGCCAATCCTTCCCTTGAAAGGTTAATTTAAAATACAGAAAATGGGCCACCTTATTCTCTCTTGGTAGTTCTGTAATAAAAGGTTGATTGTTCAAGCAGGAGCATTCAATTATTTTCTTTCTGATGCTATCTACGTGTAAAAAATCTAGCTAGGCTCAGCTGGTCCCTGAAGGCTTTCCAGTTCTAGCCCTCAGTGCAAGGATGCAAAACAAAAAAATTAGAGCCTCATAATTAACATTCAAAATGTCAAGTATTATGTTGTCAAGTTAAAGAATGAAATTTGCTTCCAGGAATATCAGATACAGAAAAGGTTCTGGAGTGTTTACCCATTTTTTAGTGAAACTCATTCTTTGAACAGGTTTGCTGGAGAAAAATATGCTAACTAGGGAAGTCAGAATGGCAGCCAGTGTACAGAGAAATTGCCCACAAGTGTAGCCCTCCAATTCTTGTTGAATTAATCATGATACTAGACCTCTAGAACAGACATTGAAAGCTGACAATATATTAATATAGTTGAAGCAGAAAACAATTGGTTCCCTATCTGTGTTTTTATTTTACTTTTCTTTTTCTCTTACAGGAGCTGGGATGCTCAAACAACAGATGTGCAGACCAAAAGCAAAGGAATTTATTGCTCTTATTCTGATGGTTGACAGAAAACCAACACTGACCCTTAAGAGTTTTGGGAGCAAAATAAATAAAGAGTTTTAGAATTATGCATGAACACTGTGACCACCGAATAACATCCTGGAAACATGGTGAGAATAAGCATCCAGTGTAAAATAAATCAGCTCTCAGAAGGGAAGTGATGTGAATGGCTCAAACAACTTTGAAATTAGTGTTAATTTTGCTAGTGGCATGAATTTTAGCCCCACATTTCCTCACTTTTACTTACTGATCTTCTAGGTGGAAAACTGAAAAGACAGGAATCTGTCAGAGGGGAAAATCGATGCTGTTACAATGGGTCCTCACAAACAGCAGCAGGGGCATGGCAAAGTAGCTCTGGCATTGGAAGGAACCTTGGCAGTGCTGAACAATCAGATAAAGCACTTTTTATTTGCAAGCCAGTTGAAGCAGGCCTCTAAACAGACCAGTGCACAGGTGTGTTCTGTTCCTTCAAAATATCAACTCTTATTTAATAGAAAGGGATAAAACAGGAACACAAAAAGTACAGAATGCTGTTAATGTCTCCAAAAAAATTATTTGTCAAAAAGTGTAAAATTCCGTGTTTCATGGTTAAGAAGTTGTGTTAAGCGGTTTGAGTGTGTGGTTTACTAATGGTCTTTTTTTCCTCACCAAAAAAAAAAAAAAAAGATGCTATCTGTATATCTTATCATCATGTCGAGTGGCTGGCATCATGTTCTGATGACCTGCAGTTCATGCTTGCAAAACTCTGCCACATTTCTTCTGCCATCTTAAATAAAAAAATCACCAGTGTCTAAAACATTTACACTGAAAGGCTTCACCAAATTGCATATCTTTTCCCTAATCAGAATTCCCTTCTTCTCATAATCAGAGCTTAGAGGGAATGGAGGCTCCACAGAGCCTGAGCCAAGACACACATTCCAAGAAGCCCATGGAGCCTGTACTGTGACACACACTGTGAGGGGAGGCACAGTAATGCACAAGAACAGTTCCTTTGGGTAACTCATGTTTCCTGTATTTCTGGGAGAAACTCTCCCATCCTCCTCCTCCTCCCTCCCCAGCTGCTTCAGTCCCTTGCTGGAAGGTAATACCACAAATCGAGCCTTTGTTATCCAGTAGGAGAGCAGCAGTAAACAATTCAAGGACAATAGCTACCAGACATGTGGAAAACACTTCATTTTTACTGAACTGCCACATGCAAATCCTTTGCTAATTAGAGTTCCTGAACGTTGAAAATAACTATAACCTGCTCGCGTATTGTTGAAACCCCATAGTTTTTGTGGGATGGAAGATCTTTTTGGAAGCTCTTAAATGATCCAGAAACGTTCGGGCTTTTTTAAAAATATGTCTTTTCAGACTGGAGTACTAAAAAATATAGCTTAAGGAACAGTTCAACGTTGTCAGGTAGTAGGTCATACTTTACATTTCCAGTAATTTGTATGGCTTTTAAAAGTATTTTGTATTGTTCAGTCTCTTGGTTATTTGGCAGACCCCAGCAAAACCCCCATTTCCAGCTCTGAGAGTGCTGTGTTATCTCCTAGACTCGTTCCTTGCCCGCGGCCCTTTGCGGTGGTTCCTCTCCCGAGCGATGGCAGCCAGTGGGGACAGCCACCAGCACTGCTCCTGCCAGCGTTTGCTGCCCAAGGAGCCAGGGGTGACAGTCTGGAGGGACGGTGACGGCAGGCGCATGGACCTTCCAAACCGTGCTCGCCCATGGGGTTGTGGCACAGAGAACGGTGGCTCAGCTTGGCTTCTCGGCTGTACTAGAAGCAGACGGGATCCCAAGTGTATAATAGTCCGGGAGGTCAGGAGATGGTTTTCAGAGGGGGCCCGCTTTGACCCTCCTTCCCTAGTGCTCGGGATGCCCCGCACCACCAGCGCCGGGTTCCGCCCCGCGGCAGCGGCGGGAGGGCTGGGCGGTCTCCGGGGCGGGCGGCCCGGCTGCGGACCCGCCTCCCCTCCCGGGGCCGGGCGCCGAGCGCCCTCCTCCTCCCCCGCGCCCAGGCGGGGGCTGCCCGCGGCGCCGGGGCCACACAAAGCGGCGAGCGGCGGTGCCTTCCCGCCGGCCGTCCGGCGGCAGCCCCGGCGCGCCGGCCATGGAGCCGCCCGTGCCGCCTCAGGAGCAGCCGCCGCGCCCGCGCTCGCACACCGTCACCACCACCAGCAGCTCCTTCACCGCCAACCTGTCGGCCAGCTCCAGCACTCTCGCCTACGACAGGGAGTTCCTGCGCACCGTGCCCGGGCTCCTCATGGTGACCGAGATCGTGAGTGACTCGGGGCGGGGGGCGCGGAGGGGCGGGGGAGCCTCGGCCGGGCACACGGCCACCGCTGGGGTAAGGGATTGGGGTGTTCCCCCTCAGTGCATCACCCGGTGCGGCCGCGGAGGGTCCGTCCCCGCACGTGAAGCGCGGGGAAAGGACGAGCCCAGGGAGGCAAGGGCGGCTCTACGGCGGGGGCGCAAACCTCCCGCCTGGAAACTATCGACAACTGGAAAAGTAGCGTAGGGCACGCGCGGTCTGTCCCGTAGCATCTGCAGTATCATCACATCCCGTAGCGGAAAGACGAGTTTTGTCAGACCGGGAACTGAGTTTTGGAGACTCTTCTGTAAGCACATTGGTTGTGTATGCTTTGCACTTTCATAGCTCACAAATAGTCACGATGTGAGAGTTAATTAAACAACTTATCTTTGTTTCCTAGGTCAATAAAAAACCTTTCCTTATGCTCTTAGTGCTTAGATACACCTGTGCGGAGTGGGAGGTGAACTGACACCGTTTGGGTTTGGTAGTGATTTTGGGTTTTGCAGATAGTCTATAAGGTGTAAACGAACGTGCACAGGGCCAGGCAGTGCTAAATTCGGTCACTTGCCTTAGTGGTAGGTGGTGAACACAACGCTGGGATCCCTCTGCAGGCCTGTGTGTCCTCGGTGTGTTGAGCAACAGATACTCAGCATATTCTCTTAAAAATGATGTGTTTTATTCCACTCATCTACACTACTAACAATTAAGGATCTAAAAGAGCTGGCTGCCCCAGCTAACTTTCTGAGTTTCCTGTGTGAAGTTTTTGTTGTGCTGAGGCTTGAAGGATTGACTTATCTGACCACATTCATTTTCAAGGCTTGAAAACATTGTGCTTCACCAGAGGAGTGGAATGGCTGTTGGTTTTGCTGACTTCAAAGTTAAAATAACCAAGCAAAGCTTCAGGCTGATGTGTGATGTAGGACCTCTGGCAGGAACAGCTAGGATGCACTTTGAGATGCCAGATTGCTGTGCAGGCAAATAGTGATGAGGCTGTGAAGTCAGAGCCTGCTACCAGCTGGTACCTTGTGTGCCACTGTCCTTGGGAATTCTGTCGATCTTTAGTAGATTGTAGGCTTGTTTTGGCTGTTACAGGAGATGCTTCACTGTCAAAGCTGTGGTAGATCTGTGAATAAACAAGTTGTTGAAAGAATAGCTGCTTTCTTTTCCACTCCTTTTCAGTTAGTAATTGCAACAGAGTTATGTACTTTTCTTGTACTTTATCTGAAGAGTGATCCCACTGTAGATTGTTACAAAGGTGCCCAAGGCTTTTCCCAAGCCCTGCTGGAATGTCATATTCATCCTGGCTGTGAATACTGGATCAGTTATACTCACATTGAGCTACATGGCCACAGGGCACAGACAGGCTCTTGCTTACTTTGTTGGAAGTGTACTTTTTAGTTTGTGTTGACAGGTGTTGTTGTGCAGCTTACCTTTCTAAGCAGTGGTGATGCTTTTTAGGGGGGATTTTGTTTCCTCTCAGCCATTCCTAGCTCCTGGAGTAATTATAAAATGTGAAGATGAGCAGTTTCTGGCCAACTCGAAGGAGCTGACGAAAGTCTCTAATGTAGATCAACTTTTACTGTTTTGTGATGGTGTATTTGGGAGAACAGAGTACAGTGCTGATATGAAGCTGAAAGCAGTAGGGCAGGTCCTACAGAAGCAGAGTATTGATAGGTAGTGCCTTTAAGGAAATACTTCTAGTTCTTAACTCCACTTATTTTAAAGCAGCTAGAGTAGCTGTTCTGCTCTGAAATTGAAAAAAAATATATCAGTTAAGACCTTGATATTGAATTAGCTGAAAGAACCCCAGTTACTGAAATCAAATATATATATATTTGGCATTGGGTTTTGGTCAAACATTTTCTACCAGTTCGGTATGTTCTTTTTTTTTTTTTCTGAGAGAAAATGTGCTTTAACAGAGCATGACTAGAGATCCCAAGATCTCTGTTTCAAAATTTGCTGTGCATATTCAGTGGTATTGGAGTTGTGCACCCTAAACCAGCTTGTTCCAATTGCTGTGCCTTGCTTGCACAAACTGACCCTTTAGGATATTTCTGACCCTCAGTACTGATCCCCCAGCTCATAGCACAATCCTTCTGCTAAGGATGTACAAACCTGTCAGTAAGACCAGCATGTAATTCAGTATCAGGAGCTTGCAGAATGGTAGATCTTTTCCAATCTAAGCACTGAGTTCTGAAGCACAGCTGCTTTGCTTCTGGTGTACCTTCTCTGGGACACCTGTGACATGGACAGGGAAGAGGCCTGTTTTTAGTAATATCTGGTATCGGTACAGCTACTCATTTGCCAGATCCCATGTCCATGTTAAAGCTGAGCTAGGGGTGTTAAACAGTGGTGCTACATGCTCTGAGAGTTTGCACTGTGGGGCTGCATAAATACTTTAGTTTTGCTGCTGTCAGTCAGCGATGTGCAAGAGGGGTTCAGTCCGTGTCTCCTGTCTCTGAAACTGGAGCTCTCTTCTCTGTATAGACAAAGGGCAAATCTGTGTTATTCTTTGACCAAAGAGAATGGAAAAGCAGAAAGTTACCACATAAATTAAATATTCCATCCCCTTAAATGAAGGATCTTGATCAGGTTTTGCTCCCACTTCCCTAATTTGCATACTGTGAAGACGAATTTACTGCTGTGTGGATTTCCACGTGTGCTGGTAACCAGCCTACATCTGCACTGAGACTGTGGTTTAATGGCACAGTAAATTCAGCTTAACAGTTCCTACTAAGGGATTCTTTGTAGTGCTGCAAAGCAGTGGTCTGCTATTAACTCAGTCTGCTGTTTCAAATTTGTTCAAAATGAGTTAGCTTTAGAAAGACAGGTTTTATGATGGATCAGGTGTTATATGTCCCTTTGTAGCTGCTTTAGAGCCTGTGTAAATGTGGGATGAGGCTGACTGTGCATATTCAGCAGTAATAGAGTTATGTACTCAAACCTGGTTCAGCTTAATTCTGTAATGCCTTTTGGTCTAGCACTGCATACATCTAGAATGAATGAACTCAGAAATACAGCCTGAAGTGTAGGCTAAATTACCTGGTGCTGACAGATTTCCATTGCCTTTGACGTCTGCCTCTGTGACCAGAGCAGGTGCAAGGTTTCCTGCCTCTCACTTGGAAAGAACTGGGGTCAGTTTATTTCAGTGGAAAGAGCAAAACAGAAAATGCCACTGGGTTTTGGGGAGGTCTTTGGAAACTGGCATAAAATGCAATTTTGGTGCATGGAAGCTTATCCAAAGCATTTATATACAGAAGTAGTGGTGCTTGCTGGACAGTGCAGGGGCTTCTTACTCTGGAAATTTGGATTTACTGGCCTTAGTTGGCCATTGACTATTGCAAATTAATTTATCTGCACCTCTCTAACTTCTCAGAATGTCTCGTTCATTCATGGAGTATGTGTGCTAATCTTTGTAAGGCACACTGAGGTCCATTGGTGAAAAGTAGTATAGAAGATATAAGTGGTGTTACAGAAGGTCTTTAGATGAGAAAATGAGATGTCAATTGCCTGGGTTGACACTGAAGTAAAAATACATCATATGAAATAATTGATACTGATTCCTACAGTGTAGCACCACCAGTCCCCCTGGAGGATTTACCGTTTCAAAATGAGCAAGTATAGTGATTTCTAGAGATCTTTTGAGTGTTTCTTTTCTGTAAAATGATGGCCCAGAAAAGCTACATTTATCTTCCTGGGACTTTTATGGCCAAGAAAAATGATGGCTACTGATACCTTCTCAGAGCTTTAAATCAGCTTCTCAAGTCAAGCACTATGGATCACTTTGGGAAGTGGAGAGTTTTGTGGTTGCTATGGATGTAGTTATAAAAATATTTACTTTCTAGCAGGATGACATTGATCTCTTCAGGTTGTTGCTTCACACCAGTGTGTTGCTAGATGCAGTCTCTTGTAAAACTTGTGCTTTTGAGGCTTGTGATGGCTATTTGACCTTGACAAAAACAAATACTTACATAGCTTGGAAAGAAGGTTGTTATGCTGCTGCTGCACATGAGGTCTTGTGATGGTGTAAATTTTAGTAAATTGTAATTACAGTTGCATTTCTTTATGCTGTTCTATGCACATTATTCTTTGAAATGCCCAGAATAAAATATACTTGAAATAGAAGCCTGATAGAAAGTTATTTACTATATTAGCACCACATAAATTTGCAGTTCAAATTTATATTTCTGGACAATAAAAATAATTTTGATCACTGTTTCATTATTCTTTTTCAAATGTTAGACCTTTGAAAGTTTAATTCATAAAGGAAATATTGTTGAATTTTTTTATTCTAGTAGACTGGTGAGCCTGACAGTATTAAATAGATATTGAGAGTTATGCCAGATCTAAGATATTGAGGCTGTCAAAACCAGAACAACTGGATGTGTGCAAGTGTTTGTTCAATAGACTTTTCATCTTTTTCTTTTTGCTGAAAGATGCATCAAACTCATCTACAGATATTCAAGTGTTGAATTAAGTCAGCAATAAAATCACATAAATGTTAAGAAAAATAGAAGTAATACAGGGGGGATGATCTACTGTGGAAAAGCTAAAAGACAAAAATTTTACTTAAAATTCTTCTTGCATTTCGCTTTTTCTTTTAGTCTTATGCCCCCTCTGACTGCAGTTCAAAGTTTTGTGTATAGATACCATCTTCCTCCTGCCCTCCCGTTTCTTGGAACAGCCCTCAGAAGCATGCAGAGAGTTCCACAGAGCCCCTTTCCTCACCTGAGTAGCAGCAAGATTTTCTCTTCTTTCAGGAACAGTGGAGATTTTTTTCTTTTTTCTTATAATGTGATTTTTCCTCCAGTCATAGCATGTCTGCTTGCAAGAAGTTGACAACACTGAGCTACCTCCTGATGTGTTGAACAAGTGCTGTGCCTAGAGGAGATGTACACAAGCACAACCTTAAAATTATTCACTTTGAATTACTGAATGAAAAAAATACAAGTTCTGCAGTGACTAGTCAGTCACTTCATCCAGCAGCTTCATGTTCCTATGCATGAATAAGAAAACACACAATGTAAGGTCTCAGCTCTCTCCTTTGCTCTTGATCAGACAAAACTCTCGCTGAAGTCAGGTTTCAGTTCTGCCTTTTTTAGGTGCTGTTGTTCCACTCCTAACCCTTAACTGTCCTTAGTGTAGTGAATACACAGATCTATATGATTTCCATCTTCCTTTAGGATCATATAGTTATTTGAAGTTCTGTTTTCTTTAAGGGCTTTGGTTTCCTGGACAAGATCAGGGTGTTTCCTTGGGAGAGAGAACTGTTTGGGAGACACAAGAAAACAGAACCTTTTGAACGTGCTCCAAGAGATGATAGAAGGGCTGACGCAGTAGGAGGGTGAAAATGCCTCTTAAACTGAATGAAGATATTTTACCAAAGGTCAAAAATGCAAAATATTCTCAATACGTCAGAGTTAGCATAGAACATATATGAAATGTCATTATCTCTTCATGAGAAAAATGCTTTAAAGTCATACTTAAACATCACCTTTGTTCTTGGGTGGATAGTGAATATGATATAAATCCTTCTCCCTTCCCCTCCCAAACTCTAGAAATTTTTTTTTTTTTTCTTGGTACCTGCAAAAATTCTTATGCACACAAACCTAATTTTAAATAATCTTTTTGGGCTTCAGCAGCCTATGTCTGTATGATAGTGAAATGTGCAGTCCTCCCATTATTCCTAATGGAATAGGCAGAGCTTCCTAGGTGCTTATCTTTAGCATGGTGCTGTGGCTGGGTGTGAGTCATGAGGGTAAATGCTGAGGCTAAAACCATCATGGTCTGAGGACAAAGGTCGACAATATCGTTGCAAAGAAACTGTGACTGCATCCCTGAAAATTGCCTTTTTCCACCTGTGCCCCAGGAATCCCACATCCCTGGGTAATAGTACTATGGGAACTGAGTTGCTTGTGAAGACAATGGTATTGCCAGATACCTGATGATGGTGCATTTTGCCCTAAAATTAATTCAGGTCCTGGATTTGTCTGTGTCCCTTTTCTTTGTGGTTGTTGGTTTGTTGTTCAGTTGGAACATTTTTTCTCCCACTGTGTTATATTCTCTTTTTCTGCACTGGCATTCCTGCTTTCTGTTTGAAATTATTTATTATACACTGTTAAGACCTCAGATTAGAGGGTCTTGAAGTAGTGTATGCCTATCTAAAAAACCCTGTTTTCCATGCAGTGTATGATGAACAGGTGTATTTGTTGTCAGTGTAGTAAGAATGCAAGTGGGTAAAGAACACAGAAAGAAGTTGTCTAAGGGTCACACAGAATTCTTGCAAAATCATTAATGGCACCCAGGTTTCTGAGTTTGTTAACAAAATGCTGCTTCTCCAGCAAAAGCGGATGCCTTTTACTCCCTGCCCTTTGGATGGGAACGCTCCTGTGTACCTGGGGAGCCTGTTGATGTGTCTGCTCTGTTCTGTGCTCTGAACGGCCTGTGTAGCACCAACAGGCAGGGTTGGAGCAGTGGTGGCTCAAAGGTTCTTAAAAATTGGATTCCCAAAACCACAGAAAAATTCTCTTGGGGACTCTGAACCCTTCAGAATGGGAAGTGTGGAGGGAATGATGATGTGTTGTTCTTGTTTGTTGATTGCCTTCTCGTTCAGGCTACTGTTCTTTCCTGCTCTCTGCTGGGAATAACAGTGCCATATATTTAGTTTATAATGGTCATGCATATATAAATATGCATACATATATATATACATGCATATACATACATACATATATATATATATATATGTGTATATATGGGTTTTAGCTTCGTTTTATTTTGGATAAAGTACATATTGTATTGTGTGGTATTTCCACACTTTTCCCCCTTTGAATTCCAGAAAAACCGCAGTAAGTGTGTCCTTGCAGAGAGGACCTAGCCCCTTTTTTTTTTTTTTTTCCTAGGGTCAAATAGCAAATACATTTTAGCATCCATCAGGCCTTTGGCAAGGTAGTTCTGTTCCCGTGGCCTGAGCCAGTTCCCATGGAAGCTGCTGGCACTAATTCACCTGCCTCTGAAAGGACCAGATCAGGTATAAGGCTCTTAAAACTCCAGTGAAGGAGGGTCTGAGTAAGGAAAGAATCAAGTCACTGCTTCCAGTGGCAGCTGGGTCTGGTCCAAGCAAAGTTTGGTGTTAGGCTTATGTTAATAAACTTAAAGAGGCTGAGCTCTTGGTTCTACACTCATTAATACTGTACCCTGGCTTTGCCAGACCTCTTCACTGCACAGGCTTGGATCAGTCCTGGGCGTGACTGCATTTTTGCCAAGCTAGAGCGCAATACTGGGTGTTTACACTGACCCTTTTTGCAAGGTATGGGTGTGCAGGTGACACTGATGCAACCACAGGTTTGCTGAGAGAAAAATCTTCAGAGCAAAACAAAACTAGTTTCAACAAACTGGTATTGTTAGAGATATGTTGTCTGAGCAGTTTGTTCTGGCCAGCCACAATGTTTCTGGTCTGATTTAAGATGTCCTAAATCAGATTTTGTAGAACTGAGATGAACTAAGTAAGCATGGTAATAATCAGTAATGTGTCAGTCTCTGGATATATCCTAATCTAGTTAGGAAGAACAAATAAATCGGGAACATCCAGAGTAGGACCCTGGAAAGAGGCCATGTGGGAAAAGCAGTTTCTCTGATCATATACCCTGGTAATTGCTTCTTGTGTTTAACTGGTAGCCTAATGTGCACAGCTTGAAAGGAAATCTGTCAAGAACCTCTGCTTCATACCCGAAAATAAGAACAGCTTGTATCATCCATCCACTTTAAATATGACTGCTATGTCCAGGCCTGAATTTAAATATATTCAAAGTGACACTGTTTCTGCACAGAGCCATTTATTTAGCCTCAAAGTTATGCAGCTGCTAACAGGCTCCCTTTTTTTTTCCTTTTTTTTCTTTATCTTTTTTCCTGTATGTGTGTATAATGTTTACAAGAGAGAGTCCCTTTAATATATATTTTAGCATATGTTCTCTACTTTCAACAATAATGCTATTCCAAAGAGCTTCAGCTCCTATAGCAGGTAATAGCTGAATAGGGCAGCACAGTTTTGAGACAAGTATGAGGAGCTGTAGGTGAAACTTAAAAATGGAGATAGAGTGTTGCAGGCAAGAATTCAGCACTGGGGGACAGGGGAACAGGTTAAAAAAAAGCCTTTTAACAAAAGGAAAACCTCTACAATGTGTCTTTAAAATTACACTTCAGCTGATAACATCAGCTTTGGTTGTGCCCAGCCAGAGACAGCCACTGTAGGGCAGACTGACAAGGATCAGGTGAGGAGAAGGTGAGTCCATGGTGGATGCCTGTTACTACTGCTGTAGGTTGGAAGGCATAAACAAATGCACAATTGTCCTTTTCAGGTTCAGGACACAAGTGTGATACATACTGAGAAGAGTGGTGCTATAATTCAATCCTTAGTGGGGAAAAAAACACCAAAAAATGTCAGCACTGATTTGGTTGTAGTTTAATTTGTAAACTGTGAGGTACATTGCTATCAGTAACCCCGTGTGCTGTTTCAAAGAGCTTGCATGTGTATAGGCACTTAATAAACAATGAAAAAACATTACTATGTTATTAAGGTCTTTGAAATTAAGAAGTGTCAAAATTAGTTTTACCCTGGCAGTGTTGGTTTGATATTGAATTGTGTGCAGGTACTGGAATCCAGTCAAAACCTGCTTGATCATGTTATTTTTATCAAGAAACTTCTCTCTTGCACAGAAGAGTTTTTCTAGGCATGACTAGGATATTGTGCACACAGCATTGGAGGAAGTCATGTTGTGAGTAAGGAAAGGGATTATTCAAAGGGAGAGGATGGTCTCCTGGCTAATTGCTTCCTTGGAAAATTTGATTTTATCTTCTGCTTGCAACGCAATGTTCCTGTGGAATGCTAGACAAGGCAAGTAAGCCCTACATTTCATTGTGTTCACTCTACTCCTTGTTTTCTCAATCCCCAGTTTTGGGTCTGAGTTGCAGAAAAAACAGTTATTCTCAGGTGTGTCTGAAAGTCAGAGCTATGTTCTAAAGATGCAAAACGCAGTGCAATATTCTGTTGGAAAAGAGTTTTCCAGAAATTTGGTGAGAATTGGCTTTTGATCTTCATTTTAGTGCACCGTCTAAAACTGGGATACCGTACTACTCTATCTCACAGAGATGTGTTTAATAGTTTATTGGTCAACTTGTGGGACAATACAGATAACACACTGTTTTTAAAGAGCGCAAGCAGATGCAAAGCTGAGTTGCAGGTCTGCAGGCCACAGAAGTAAACAGGCAGAAAGCAAAATAAGGGAAGGCATTAGTTCTAAAGGGGGCTTTCCCTTCTGTTGCTGCATGCCAGTGGTGGTGTGGAGAAGGGGAAAGTGTGTAGTCAGGTAATTACAGACTATACCATAATGTATTCTTAACTAAGGATAGAATTAAGATGTGTGAAGAACTCGTTTCGCGAAGTGTTGCACACTTAGCTGCAAGTATTTCAGTGTGTTTGTCTCTCTCTCATCCACCCCTCTGCCTCTGTCCCAAGTCCTAATTTTCCATCTCTATTCTGTGGTGAGTTTGGTTTTGTTGTCTCCGAGCCTCATTTCTTCAAGCCCTCTTGTCCAGCAGCTCAGGGCAACTTGCCGAAGGCCTGCTTTGCATGATTTTCATCTGCTCTTCTTCAGACTTGACAGAGAAAATCAACATAGAAAATGCAGCTCCTACATTAAGAAGTTGGCAAAATGTTGTTTTAAGAGAGGAGGTGTTGGGCAACTGAAAGAACAGGCTCTGCTCATTTTCACACATCCATCTTTAATGGTTTCATAAAGCTGTAGGTGGACAAAACTATGAAAAATACCAGTCTTTTAGAACAGTATTAGAAATACTGGTAGTGATACAGTGATTTAGGAGGTTGTTGGTGAATATTGTGACATGTTTAGTTCTTGCATTCTTCCAGAATGTTTTTAATGTTTAAATGTTTTTAAAACAAAAGGCATAAAACAAGCTGGACAGAGCTGGATATTTTGAGACCTACCACAATCTTATGATCACCTTAAGGAAAGATTTTTAGAAAAAGGCTGAAAAGCTCTTCAATAGAAGAGATTCAGGATGCATGGAAAAGCAAGATCTCAGTTGGAATTTCTGATTGATGTTTCAAAGCCTCTCTATGTGCATAAGCCATGTTCATTGGACTGTGCAGTACAGTCACAACAGTTATTGTGGGTTGCCAGTTGACCTCCAAGATGAAAATATTTCCCTTTCCCCGTGCTGTTACTAAGATACAGCACAGTAGAAATCAATACATTAATCAGTGTTCTTTTTATTTCTCCTAATGCATGGGAATGAGCTTGGATGCCAAATAAAATTCATACTTGACAGAAAGAGAGTTGTCATTGGGAAACTAATATATTTCGTTTTGGAAAAACCGCAGTCCTTATTTTACTCTTTTGAGTACATTCTTATATTGGTGGGACTTAAAAGGCAGTGTGCAAGAGGAAAGTAATGATCTGCTTGAAGAGATGGCTCCTCTTGTGGTGTGTTTTCTGTTTGAAATATGAAATATCCATGTAAAGATGTATAAAACTAAACTTGAACATATGATACAGACCTATGGAACTGTAATTGAATGGTGAAACTTGAGTGGAAGCCATGAGTGGAACAGTGATAAACAGCTTATATGTTACTAGGTACAATTTCATTGTTCCATTCGGTATATTGAAAGGATTTTCTCTGTTTAACTTCCCAGCAAAAATGGTAGGAACCTTAGCCAGGAGAATGAGGTTTCCAAGCAGTTTTTTCAAACTGGGGATTTCTTCCTAGACTTTGGCCATCATGAAACGTGACCAGACGCTTGTACAAAGAACTTGACATTCTCTTTATGCAGTAACAGACAACTATCTAGCAAATGTTTGCCTGAAGTAAGCAAGTCAAGATAATGTGTTAAAGGTGAGATGGGGTCTCTTGTAAAGTGTTTTGCCAGCTCAAGTTAAAATTAAACTGAGTACACCATGATAAATGAGAAGGAATTCTCTAGGCTTGGTTACATCTAATTTTCACTTTCTTATTAAGCTGTATGGTAGAATGCTAATCTCAGGGGAAAAAAAAAACCACAAACCAAACAAAAAATCCCCCACCCCCCAAAAAACCCCAACCCACCCCAACTATGCCTGAAGTAATTTTCACTCTAAAAACTGACCTTCATTTCTAAATGCCTCTTCAATTTAGGTCTCAGTTAAAAAAAGATGGTGGAGAAGTGAATTTAAAAAGAACACTTAATTTTGACTATGTTGGTTGCTGGTTTTGTAGATTACATGTGTTACGTAGACAATGTACACAAGCAAGAAGACCCTGAGAACTGGTGCAGATAGGAGGAGTCGATGGGTACAAAATCAGATTAAGATCTAATGTACACAAACAATATTGTTATGAAGAGAAGTTTATAATGAATCAGTTCTTGATGCTATTAAAACCTGTTGAGAATTTCCCATTGGCTTCAGTCATCCCGACGTATCTGCACATGAAATGAAAAGAACATGAAAGCCAACCTACCGTGAAGTCTGTGTGCTCTAATGAGCGCTGACATTGTTTGTCAGACTCTTAAAGACCAGCAGCTCCTTTCCGATAGTCGTTTCCTACCCACTTGTTAGCATTGGGTAAGGGCGGCTCTGTTGTTGCTTCCGTTCAGCACTAAGGAAAAGGGTATGCCCAGAGACTTTCCCCACTGGTTTCTTCTGCCAGGGCCATGCATTAGTCTGATTAAAGAGATCACCTCCCTTAAGACCTTTCCTCTCCAATATCCCTGCGTGGAGCATTTACTGTCGGATTAGATTTGGATTAGGAGGAGCCTTATTAACTGTTTTTACCATTTTTGTGTTGACCTTTTGTGTTGTGCTAAAATTGACTTTGTGAAAATAGAAGGCACTTTTAAGTAACAAGATTACCCAAAAAATTCCTAAAAGCACTGTCATGCTAGCTGTTTCATGTGCGCAGTTTCTCTGGCTTGAACAGTGTAGCTGATAGATGATGAAAGGGGAAGCTGTTCAGATCCATTGCTTGGACATGCTCTTTTATAACTGAATTGTCTTAATTTATCTATTTCTTTAAAGCTTCCTATAGTCAAATATCCCACAGTACCAGGAGAAAGCTTATTTTGTAATGAAACACTGGTCCTTTTTTTTACGTCCACATTGTGATTCTATTAAATCCTATGTGTCAGAACAGCTCAGCATCACAAATATCAATCTAAATGTGTTTATTCAGTACAACAAATGGGTTTGTCCCGTAGCTGTCCTGCCTTATCACTGGATTATCAAACGATATATGCCTTTTCCTGTATCAAAGACAAATTGCTATGCATGCTGTGTTCTTCCTTTTCCCTTCGTGTGAACTAGCAAAGCTCCCAGCTTGTGATGTCTTTCAGTGCCCTAATTCCTTTTTGGTTTCTTGGTTTTATGTGCTAAGACCTGCAATATTGTTGGCAGTAGGAGGTTACATTATGTGCATGTGTGTTTGTGCACATTTCATCATAGTGGGCTGAGTTTTCAGTGTTGTGGATGTGGGCATTTTGATATAGCAATAATTCAAAGCTTGAAGAAAGGGGTATCTGCAAAGTACTACTTTTTTAGTCACTATATATATATATACTTTTTTTTTAAAGAATTTTCCTTTTTTGATTTGAAACTAGTTATATCAGGTTTTGCAGGGAAAATGTGCTAAGTATCTCTGACTGCACATAGACTTTTTGAACAAAAAGCTGCCATGTCATTATACAGGCTTTCCCTTCCCCCCTCAGTGGGAAAACAGGAACTTCTGAGGGGGCAGTAAATAGCTGAAATACTCAACAAAGAGCACTTGAACAAAAGGCTGGTAACACCTCTTTATTGTATCTGCACTATTGTCAGTCTAGGGAAGAAAATATTGAGCAGAAGAAAGCTGTTATCCAAATCTGAGGAAATAGACAAGGGAAAAGGTGTGGAAGTTAGCTAAGTAAATACAATTTAGTTGGTTGTGTATATTGGGATGGTAGAATATAAACAACACTACAGGAAAAGGCTTGGGTTTTTTAGAAGAACCATTGGGGTGGGAAGGGAAAGCTGTAAGCTTGCATAGTGATATGAAGGTTTTTCATTCAAAAAGCTTGTGTGAAAAGATGTTTAGTATGTTTTTTCCCCCAAAGCAAGTGCAGAGCACACCCTCACTCAGCCTGTACCCCCTCAGCAACTTGGCTATTGCTACCTTACCTAGAGGTCTCCTCCTCATAACCTTGGCATGTGTGCTGCATCACTTGCTGCTCATAAACTGCAGCTCAGATGCAGACAGCCTTTGACAAAGCCAGTTGCTGCATTTTTGGAGATTGGTACTGCCAGCTGCCTGCACTGACCCAGCAGCTGACCCAGCCACAGTTCCCCTCACCTCAGCCGTGATGAGCTGTGACCTGAGCGCTGCAGAGGCGGTTGACTCGTAAACTGTAGCAAATTTGGTGGTGGAGTCTGACAAGGTGACTGCCCTCCATTTATCTGCCTTTCTCATCAGCCAATGGTCGATGCTGTGGTAGCCTTGTCCTCCCTTCTCACAGCTTAGTCTGTGCATGAGACCGTGCCCTGAGACAGAGCTGGTGTCCTGGTCTGCTCACTCAGCTCCTGTAGTGCAGGGGATGAGCGGAGGTTGGATGGGATGGAGAGCAAGCAGTGCTATCTCAGTCCAATGGTTTGATGTTGTGCTGAGGAGATTTCCCTGAAATTTAGGACGAACCTGGGCGAGGACTATGGGCACACTTTGCTAGATATGTTTGGGGGTTGTACCAGCTTTTTGGTCTAACAACATGCTTGTCTCCCAGAGGAAAATGCTATGCTGACAGAGGAGCTAGAAGGAGAATGTATGGGAAACACCTTTCCACTAAGAGGTGTAATTGCTCTGAACACTTTCACGCATGTGAGATTCACTAATCCATAGTAATCCCTGTAGTTTGTAGCTTTCTGACATCTGGGAGCTGTATTGGAAAATCAGATTTAGAGGAGAAATGGAATCAAAAATGCTTGAGAACCCAAAATATATTAGCTGTATTGTGGGGACAGTGAAGCATGAGTGCACGCAGTGAGAGCAGCAGCTCTTGGCATTTCTGTGTTTATGCATTACAGGAGGCAAATACAGAAGTTGTGGTTTCAGGCTGATAGCTCTTAAATGGACTCAGCTGACAAGGTCTCCATGCCTTGCTGTTCACTGCAGTTCACATTCTAGCCTATGGTGGTACCACAAGCCAGTGATTTGTTTGCCTCGAATACGCTGAGATTAGAGTACACTAACTGAGGAGCAGCTTTGTCTGCAGTCACCCTTGCAGGGCAGCAGCCTCTGGCACAAAAGCAGAGCAAACACCTGAGGGACATTAAATCATTTCTGCTCCCATATTTAAATCTGGATAAGCCAGTCGGTTGAGGGTGGGGGTTTTTTCCCTTGATTGGAGACTTTTTTTCTTGCACTAGAAAGCTGACATTTGTCACAAATTGTTCTGTTCTTTGTTTACATAAGACCCATTGAAGCAGTTGGAGAACATTATACCCTGCCTAATACATGGGCATATATACTTAATTTATGACTTTGGTAGTTTGAATTTCGAGTGTCAGGTATCCCACAGACCTTTTTACTTTGTTCTTTTGTCCTGCATGCACTGCTTGAGTATTTATTATGGAGAGCAGACAGGCTGTGGGAAGTCCTTCAGGCTTGTGAACCTTTTTCTTCAGAACCCTGAAAATAAAGTTATGGATCTTGAGAAAAAGGAGTTCTGTAAAAGCATGACTGATCTGTAGAGTTGTTTTTCTTGTTTGCCCAATTATTTTTTTTCATTTGACATTAATATTTTCACTTGCATATAATTCTTCATCCTAAAGTTGCGTTAGTACCCTAAACATCTCTGCAAAGCATTAATTGTGAAACAGTGGTAACAAATCTTATAGGCCTCTACTGAAAACTTAATTCTGGATTTGTTCTTGATTCCTTCAAAGTAAATTCTCTCTACTACTACCATAAAAAGAATAAAGAGAAAGATAAAGCAGAATTAGAAAACCCAATGTAGCTTGTCGCCAGACGCAGTGTTCGTATTTGTGATTATCTCTTGTTCAGTTGTTTCTTGTCAACAGTTTTGAATATGGCTTAGTTCAAAGTTGTCTTTGATATATTGGTGACAGATGGACATTTTGGATAACAACATGACTGGAAACTGACTTCAGAAAAATTCAGATGAGAAGTGGGGCTGGAGTTTTTCAGCAATGGGAGCAGTAGACATTATGGCAGCTTTTTTAGAGACAAGATGAATTTTATCATTGCAATGTCTATGCCAAGGTGTCACCTCTTTCCATAAAGCATGTTGTAAGTTGAAATCTTTATACCATTGGCAACATGGCCAAAATGGTCCTTTCTGACAGTGAAGTCTCTGAACACAAATGCCTCCAGAACAGCATATGCAGTGTTAAATATTTATAGGCATGCAGTTCTTCTGCGTTGTTAATGCAAAGTGTATTCAGGAAAGAAAGTAATTTTGCCAGAGAAGGAAAAAGATTTTTTCATTGAGGTGCTTCTACAACACGTGGGTCAGTCTTTGTAAAATCCTTAATCTTTACCTAAAAAGGAGGGAGGGTTGGATTATTATACCTGGGACTCAATATAGAAGTAGTCAAGAGGTACAGTAAGTTTCTAAATAGGCAGACAACAACAGATCTGAATGCAGACTTCTTTTCTCATCTCTTTATCATCTTATTTTCTCTTCTGTTTGTTAGGCAAGGGGAACTGTTTCAACTTTTGATGGCTAGAAGATTCTGCCTCACAGCAAGAAAAAATTCTGTATTGTACAAAATCAATTTTTGTGGTTTTCAGCTGTGGAAATTAAAGGTACTTTGATTCTAAAGGTTTTTTTTGAGTGAGCAGTTACAGGTTTCCTCCTGTTTAAATGGATGCAGAATGCAGCAATAGATTTTCATAGCAGATACTCCCTTTGAATTTTCCACTGCATCATATCTTCACTTTATGACTTTGTATCTTAACTATAGGGCAAAATAAAAGTTATTCCCAAAGAAGTAATAAGCTTCCTATTTTAATGTAGCAGCTAAGACTTGTGAAACAATGCTGTGTACCCACTAATTATAGGCAGCTCTATTTACATGGCCTAACAGGAAGATGGAGATGTAAAAATAGCAACAAAGAGCCAGTGACATTATTAATAAAGCAGCTGTATACAGCATTGTTCTCTTGAAGAACATAGACACCATTTAAACAAAGTGAACTACATAAATAATCAGTCATAATTCATAAGTAACCATTGTTAGGAATTCTCTTTTTGAAATAGTTCACCTTATTAATGTACAAACGATCGCAAAATGACTTTTTTTTGCAGATGTGTGTATTTCACATGCACACATGCACCAAATGTTAAAAGTAACTTACACAAATCATTCCCATTTATTGAGAAGCTGGTGTTATTCTACCCTCGGGAACTATATCCCTTCAGGGAGGATGGGAGGAAGGAGGAAAGAGTGCTGCAAAACTTCTTTCAAAGGAAAAGTTTGTATGTAGATAGAAGAGGCAATATCAAGGTTGATGAAGACTTTTCACATATGATTTTATTAGAACAAGATAACAAATCCTTCCTGCCATCGTGCTCCATTAAGAAACAGTAGTAGTTGTAGTACTAAAAAAAAATAGTAAATAGCCACATTGGGGAAGACACATTCAGACAGACACAAATGGCCCTGTATCTTTTGAACTCAGAATCTACTTCTGCCCTTTTCCAGTTCAGATAATAAAATAAAAAGTAAAATGAGATCACAGACAATTGGAGATTACTGCATTTTTTTTCCTAGTTTTTCTGTACAAGGACAATCATTTCCTCACAATGCACTTCCCAAAAGCAAGAAACAAACATTGTATTCAGTGAATGCAGCAGGTTAAGCCTGCACATTCATTTTGTTTATGTGCTTTATAAAGGAGAAATAATATTCAGAACTCAAGGGCTATACTGTGGTCTTCACCTCCAGAAATATTCCTCTACTACTTGGCTTGAAGCCGTGGTCTTTCTCAGGAAAACTCCTGTTTGTGAACCAGTCACTACATTTGTGTAAAGGAAAAGGAATATGTTAAGCTTTTTGTCTGCTCCACCCAAGCTCCTGAGCTGGAAGGGGGCAGACCTTGTCCCAGAGTTAAACTGCAGCTGCACTCTGGAAGCCCTTTCTGTCTTGAGAAGAGATATGAAATTCATCATCAATTGACATTCTTGGTGAATGTGAGGAAATTTCTTCCATTGTCCAAATCTCAGCTTCAAGTCTCAAAACAAGAGTTCAAAAAGCCTGCCGATGTGGTTTTCCTTTTTTTTTTGTTTAAATTGCCTCAAAGAAGCACTGCAAGCTCTTTTAAGTCCTTCCATCAAGTAGTTGACGTTCCTGACTAATGTGAGCTCTCAAATCTACACATAATTTTATAGTATGAAGATCCAAAATTTAAATCAATTAAATTATATGGCATTGTATGAGTGCAATGATAGATCTCCTCACAAATCAGCTCAGTAAATTGCCCCTTCATCTCATGCAGGTCACATAGGATTTATTTTTACTTCTCTACTGCCTGTATGGGGACAGGACTTTTCAGAGGACTAACCTGAGTGTTAATTCTCAAAGAAACCAGTTACAGTTTCTAGTCAGAACTTCAAAATATATTAATATTTGAAGGTGAAATAAAAAATCATTCAACATTTTAGTTTCACCAATCTTGATTTATAAGCAAGCTTTTGTAAAGAAAAAATTAATGGAATATGGAATTTAATTGCTAGTTTTAAATCTGAAGGTGTTTGTACCGAATCTTCAAGTTTTTCCCTCAAAAAACCATCACGTCTAGCGGCTGCACCAAAGCAGCCACTAGGAGACAAAGAAATATGTATCCTGTGCCATGTGTGTCTCTGTGTGAGTATTTTGCCTTGTAATTGTCTGCTTTGAAATTCATACTTCATGTCTAAGTGAAAATCTGCTCAGAAAGTAAATGTAAAGGCAGATTATTTTGTGTTTGATTCTAATATGCTGTTACTTTATATGCTCCTTTCTCTGCTGCTGAAGGCAAAGTGTAGCAGGAATTCCAGTGAGCAATTCCCAGCTCCATGGTACTGCAGTGTTTGCTGTAGCAGTACCACTTCACGGTTTCCTGACAGGGCTGGGAGGAGGCAGTGAATTTGGAATCAACAAGCATTGCCGCACGATATCGAGGTGTTTCTCTCTAGGAAATTCTAGGTGGTGGGAGAAACCCCTGCCGCAGCCAGGCCTTGCTGAAGTGGAAGGAAAGGGAGCGGCAGCAGCATTCCTTTCAGTCACATCCCTCCTGATTGTTAGATAAGAGGCCAGGCAGTCTCCTCGCCTTGGTGTTTAGACGCTCTTGTCGACCTTTGGAGATTGAGCACTGTGGGGTCGTTGCCTTGCACTGTGTCAGCGGGTGCCCTTCCAGAGAGGCGAGTACTGCTCAGGACAGGCTGCTTGTCTTCAGTAGCGTTTTGTACCACCCCTCTTTATTTTTACATTGCACTGTGGCCCTGATGGAGCTGCTGATAGCAGTAACCAGTGTGGTCCCAGTCAGCCACCGCAGCTCTGAGCTTGCAGGTCTTTCTCCTGCCTGCCCATCTCACTGTATTCTGTATCAAGGTACTTCTTTCAGACTCTAGAACATTATGGGCACAGACAAGGCTGTCTTCTGCTGCCTCTTGGTAGACAATATGATGGGTAGCACTGTGATACCAAGTTAATATATGCATAGTGTACAGTAACCTATATAAATGACCCTGTGAGTGTGGATCCCCAGGCAAAACACAAGACTGAGTTAGAATTTACAGGCATGGGTAAGCAGTACTGTGCTCCTCAATGCAGCCCTCAAACTCTAAAGCACTTAATGTGGAAAGTGCCCTGGGACAAGGACCAATCTTTATGCTTTGTACACATTTTAATGCCCTGTTAATGATCAACCTCCACTCTACTGAGAAGATAAATTTCATTATGATATAATTCAAGGCAGATTCTTCACAGTCACTTGAGATTATTTCTTGTAATTCTTCTATAGGAAAAAATGATGTATTAATATGGCATGTAATCATCTCATCCTATTCTATTAACAATTTTGTATCTTCCAGTCCTTGGTTGCCAGGGTTTTCTGCAGGAAAGGAAGGCAAGTTAAAACCAGAAGTTACTAATGGTAGTTGTAATGGATCTGGGCAGTGGTCTGTTTAGCCCAATATTCAGTCTCTAATAGTTGCTGATACTGAAAACATAGGGAAGAGTGTAAGAAGGAGCACATACTGCAAGCTTTTCTCCCTCTGTTATGGTTTTCTAACTTCAGGCAAACTGCACATATAGGAATTTACAGTGCTGAAGATTGCATCCTGACTATCATGTATGTATATAATATATACAGATAGGGCTGACCCGGAGTGTCTGTTTCCTATGGCATTCTGTGATTTGGTTATGTACTGTGGGTTTTTTTCTTCTTTTTGATTATGTTTTTAAAAACCGTTTCATTTTGTTTGGTTTTTATCTTTTTGTGTGATAATTTAGGAGGACGCTTCTTGTGTTGCAAGTCCTAATCTACTCCTCGCTCCCCTCTTTATGCCACCTGACATTCTGCAGACTTCTGTAATATCCTCCTTCAGTCTTCAACAGAAAATTGGACCTGTCTTTTTTTCCAGCTTTAACATTCTTTTCTTGTAGGAGCTGTTATCAGTGCCTTGGATAATCCAACTGAATCATTTTGTAAATGGAAGCGAGGAATGAGCAGAACATACTCAGTGTGTGGGTACACCATCGATTCATAAAGCACTGTGATATGTTCTCTTTGGTAGAGGTTTTTGTTACCTTTATTTTTTCCTAAGAGTTTCTCATCTTCCGTTGTAACATTTTTGATGACATGAACAAAATTTACAGCCTGAACAAAGTCTTATTTCTTGTTTACCTTCTGAATATCCACTACTCTGCCTCTAGCCATTAACAGAACTTCCTGAGAAACTGTATGAAATCTGCTGTAGTGATTTCACAATTTTGATGTGGTACGTCTGTGTTTTCCAGAAAACATCTCTTGCTTTTTTAACTTAAGCTACTTCCTTTAGGTCTGTGTTACTGGTGTTAGTCCTGGTCTCACACATTCCATGCATATTTCTCAGGTGAAGCAACCTGTAATATGCTGCTGGGATGGACAGCACGATTTCCTTACTGACTCCCACCCCTGAGTTATTTTTCTGGGATGCCAGATGCAGTGAGCCAGAGCACCATATCACAGAAGACTCCTCACACATGGACTGCAGTAGAGAAGGAGTACCTTTGTGATTTACTCCTTTTTAATAGGTCATAGATTACTAAGGAGACATGAAATTGGGTGTGCTGCTGCACTTTGCCCAGGTGCTGGTGTCTTTATGCCTGGGCAACTCTGCAGTATTGCAGTGCCCATTATGATCAGAAAAATAAGTTTCTCAGTTGCATGCCAGTCCCTAGCTGCCTCCCTCTCTCCACTCTTCCCAGTGAGACTTTATTGTTTCTTGGGCTCCTGCGTGCTGGCTCTGCCTCCCGATGTGACTCCTTTCGGAAGTGCAAGCTGATACCCTTATTTACACATGCCATGGCCGGTTCAGTGCATCCTCACTGCATGGCTGGTCTGGATAATGAGCGTCACGATCTGAACACCAGGACTGCCCCTTCTTCGCTGGCTCACACATGAGGAGGTCTGGTCCCCTCTTTTTTAGGCAGAAGTGCTCCTGGACTCTTTCCGGGGGGTTTGGGGTAGGTGTGGGAGGGCTTCCTTGCTTTGTAGAGCTGTGGGAAAGGCAGCAGAGGTCTGTCAGCCCTTGAAGGGCTTTGTCTGAAGTCTCATTCCGGAATAGGTGCGTTCCCTATTGAATTAAGTGTCTGCCAGAAGGCTTTGACCCATTTCAATCCTGGGTCAGGAGGTTTTCTGACATGTCATAGGATTTGGATTAAACTCTGGGGTAAGAGAGTTCAATCTTTAATGACGACATACTTCTGGAGCATATTTTGGCGCGTGCTGCTTCCAGCAGTTTTCTTTCTTAGGAAATCTATCCTAAACAACAACTCTGGGGGGGTGATTCTCTGAAGTGATGGTCAGTATTGCCACTATTTCAAGCCCATTTAACCTGTAGTGAGGGATGTGTACTGGTGCTGCCACAGAGCCAAGAGCATGACAGACATTTTGAAGACTTGTGGGAAGATTCAACACTGAAAATGGTCACTTGAAAGTAATTAAACAGGTATTCAGACAATTTTTAGAAATTCTGTGAAAGTAGAAGAGACTGAATTTTGGATTTTCATTAGGCAGAAGTGTTTTCAAAGCTGGGAGAGACTTGAGACCTGTAGCTGCTACTTAAGTTTGATGCTAAGTGTTGTACTGTATAAATTATAAAATTGGTATGTCCATTATGACCACTGACATGCTTCTGCGAGCACTGTGGATTTTTTTTTTTTTTTTCCTAGCAAGGCAAAGCCTTGAAAAATCTCAGCAAAAGCACAGTCTTTTCCTTTATTTGGTGTATAACCTGCAAAACCATGCAGAGGATGTTTTTTCCTGCGTGTACCTAGAGCCCAACTTCTCTTCTGTGCATGTGTCTCTCTGGAAGATGTTCCAGGTGAATCACAAAGCTTTCCTCCACTGTGGAGCTCTTGGCAAGACAAATGCTCCCAACTGCTGATGCCATAGAGTGCTTATGGAGGAAAAGTGATGTGTAATGTGCTTGGTAATGAGGAGGGGACAGTAGTGAGTGGCTGATGTCAGCTCCTTGTAATGTTTGGTGTCAAAAAAAAAAGTTTCAGACTGGGAAGGAGAAGCAGTAGAGTAAAACAATGTATTGATTAGATTATTGCAGAGTACATTCATGTGGCCCTTGAAATTTCAAAGACACTTAAACAAGGTTCTTATATCTCTAAAAAATGTAGCTGGAAATTGTTTTTGAATTTCCTCATCTTTGCATATTTTCTCAGTGTTAATAGAAATATTTTAAGTTTGAATCTTTCCATTTTAAAACCATGTTTATCACCTTTTTTCTGACTGCAGCAGAAACAAGGTTTTTCCATTTTGTATTTCAGTCTGGATCGATCTGATTTACCCAGTAATTGTAGGCTTTTGCCTTATTTTTTTCTTAAACAATATTTTTTCTTAGTAAAATACATTAAGTATTCTGATTTTGACTAGTCTGTGGATAAACCTGTATTATTGTCCCAGAATTTGGAAGTGAACCCTTTTAAATTGCTTTGGGCAGACACTCTAACTTAGAATTACCCTTGTGAAAGATTTTTGTATATATATATATCTATATATATATAGATAGATATCTTATTTTGAGCGTTCCCTTTCGATTTGAAAGGGTTGCATTGTATGGAAATTGCCCTAATGTTACTGCTGGGCAAAGCGCCCCTTTTCTAAAGAAAAAAGCAATGATTGTGCTCGCTCTAGTGGCAGAAGGCGGAATTGTTGTATGTCACTTCATGGATGGTGTATGAGAGCACAAAAATTCTGATTTAAAGATATTTTTTAAGTGCAGTGAAAACATTGACTCTCTTGAGCCAGAGCTGGAAATAAATGAATAAGTAAAAGAAATTCTGTATCTGTAAATAATCTGCAAATAAAACAATAAATCTGTAAAATAATAAAAAAAAACCCCTGGAAATAATACAATTAAATCTGCCTGTTCTTATGACTGACTGTCCTGGACAGGTTTTACAGGAACAGTAGAAGCAGAATTCTCCTTTTCTCCCCTTTTTTTTTTTCTCCTTAAAAACCACGCCAGCACCACCATCCTGACAGGTAGCCAAGGGAGAAAAGGATGGAGATTGAGCCATTGATAGGCTGCTTGTGCTGCTGCTGAGGTAACTCCTAACTTGTCATTTATAAATGAAATAATGATGTGCAATAGTTTAGAACGGTGTCTCTGTCTTCTGGTCATAAATCTCCTTTGCTGGGAAGAAAAGGCAAGATGTCTTACTTTCTCCTTGCTGGATCCTGTCCATGTTTAGGTGGCTTTGCATACAGGAGGCAATTCATGCTGCAAATGCACAACTCTTGTAGTATCCGTCTGCCATCATTTTCATCTGTGCCAATAGCAACTCCATATAAATCCTGCAGTGCTGATGGTCGCAGGAAGCAGCTCTTGGATGAAGGATAGGAGAAGCTTCAGGCAAACGTGCCAATTGTTTGTTTTTTTTTTTTTCCTCGTGAACCTGTTTTTATAGATGAGCCTTGGGGTTTTCTTCCTGTCAGTTCTGCTGCAGTGAGACTTCTTTTATTGTGAAGTGGGTGTATACACATTTTTAATTGTGTTGCTGAGTTAACCACTCAGGAGAAATGCTGGAGAATGCCAAACCCTGGCATCACTGGAGAGGAGTTGTTACATCGTAGCCTTTTTAAATGCAGGTTGAAAGCACAAATTTTCCTCTGCAGTTTTTAAGCTACTTTAAAAAGCAAAACTGGATACACTGATTCAAGCTCACACCTGCTTTTGTACCGGCTGACTTGTACCAGTGACACGAGACGAGATGTGTCTCATGTACTAACAACAAAGCCCTTTTTTTCTTTTTTCAGTGACTAATCTGATACTTTTGAAGTTCTCAACACTGCAGAAGAATTATGGCATTTATTTAAGGGTTTGAATATGCAATTAAACATCTAATTTTAAACCTGCACACTCAATAATATTGGACTTTGCTACCAAGTTACTTCCTTTTTATGGTATCTGCCAACTGCTGAATTATGCATTAGTGCATTTGACATATTAATGCATTTTAGTAATGGAGGTACCTGATCAAGCAGCAGCCAAATGACCACAAAATAAATGTCTGAGTTGAAATCACAGAATGCCATAAACAACGGAAAACTGCTTGCCTTTATCTTGCACTGAAATCCCTATTTCCCATCTGACTTGAAAAACTGAACCCAGTTGGTGGAGCCCTTATAGTCTTAGGACCCAGCATCCCCTCTCATCCATTACCACATGCATTATTTTCTTGGGCCTTCTTGATGCTTTTCCCTCCCCCTTTCTTGGGCTCATTTTTTACAGGATAGTGGTATGTTCCTGTAATTCTAATTAGGTATATTTGGACTTGGTTATAAATTAAAATCAAATACTTAGCTATTACTAATACACTGTAGTCTACCTGGTTATAATGAGATACAGGCCTTTCCCAATTCCTGAGTGAAGCTTTCTCCCGTGTCTTTCAGCTGACCCGAAGCAGTGAAGGTGGCTGTGCACTGTCTGTGCTCGCTGAATTACTGCAGGCGCTCCCCAGCTATTGCTGATCTTTGCTTTCAGTGTTGCCTGCCTATCACTCACTTGCCAGATTCTGTACGCTGGATGCTCATTGAGATGACATTTGAATATAGTCCAGTTTTTCCCAGTGGGCAGGTGTGATACCAAACCAGTAGGAGAAGTGGCATTCTCAGCTCTAGCAGACACAGGAGTGTCACCCAGTTTGTACTGATCTGTTGAACAGCAAATGTGTCATGTAAGGGACAGTCAGAAAATTACACGGCAGGCGTTTAACACTGCAGGAGCAATCTCAGTATTTAACATGCTGAGAATACAGGCTAATCACGGAAAGCTTGTCTAGATGTCTGTATTCCTTTGGCTCCTGAGGTATTTTGTAGATGCTGACGGCCAGTGTGAACTTTAAATCAATTTATTGCATATGTTTACGTGCACAGCGAAACCATTTGCCATATCATTTAACTACATGGAGTGAATTGTTGACCATGAGCTGATCTGACCTTTTCAGATCTAATCAAGAAATCTGAAATATTATTTTAGCCTGTCAGCTCCAGTAATATGCTGTAAGAGTATCTGAATCTAACTGAAAATGTCAAATGTGCTCTAATATGCAACCCATCAAAGTTACAATGCAGGAACCAGTTAAGAATATAAATCTGTAACGTCTGTGGTGCATCTCAATTGCCTGGGTGAGTTGTTCTGCCATTGATACAAGCGAGCTAAAAACAGGCATTAAAAGCAATTCTTTGGAATACATGTGAGATGTACAACCACTTATATATTAAAATGATCTTGAAAGAGAAGTGATAAACTCCAGGTTAGAATACTACTGGAAAAAACAGACCAGCATGAGTAGTGTGCTCTAGTGAATGTCTGGCTAGCTTTACTGTGTGGTAATGTAAGATTAGTCATCTCATGTAACCTCAGAATTTTCCTTTTTAGTTTTAATAATTTGCTGCTTGTGAAGATTTTGCTCTTTTGAGTAATAATCCATTATATAAGCTGAGGTATCCTTATCAAGCTTACTGCATTTAGTAGTAAAATTTTTAATAGTCTTGTGCATTTCATAAAAAATCTGCTTCTCTATTTAGAAGTGTTCTAAAACTCAACATTCAACAGCAGAGTGTTTAATGATGTTTAATTTTTTCTCATCTTCAAAATGTCCATTCTTGGCATTTTATGAGATACTCAAATCTAGGATAAATCTGCCTTTAATAATTATTTGTCAAGCACAAGATCAATTGTTTATTGGGATAATTTCTGGATGATAAATTTAAGTTTGGATTAAAGGGAATGGGCATAATGAAAAACAACTTTGTATCCTAAGAAAATGGTATTTCGTTAGCTAAACAGGCTATCAAAATTATTTAGTCTTAAAACACTTGTTACACTAAAATTGAGTTGGTTTTATCTGATTGTGGGTAGTTCATGCAATTTGAGGTGCTATTAACTGAATTGCTACTATTAGTAAAATGTTGTTGGAAGTAAAGTTAAAATGAACTATGGGAAGCATTGCTGAACCGATAACTTTGCGCTTAAAATAGTGTGTTTTAAAGTACCCACTTAACGCTATTTGAACTGCTCTTACGAGGCAATGCTGCCCTCCCCTGGTATGCTGCGAAAACCAGGAATTTTTGTCCCCGTCTGAGTCAGTTCTAGAGCTTCCTATTAAAGATAAATTGGTGGATTGGGGGAAGAACGGGGCGAAAATGCTATTAAACAGACCATTATATGCTTTCTCTGTTAAGAGAGGAAAAAAACCCCAAACAAACCATAAAACAGACATTTGTGCAGTGCTTTTATGTATGCATGGTGCAGAAGTAGATGAATGTACAAATAATATGCATCGAATCTACTGTGAATACACAGTAGATGGCTGAATTAAGTTTGTGTGGCAGTTTGGAGGATGAACTGAAGACAAACAGGTGCAAGGTAGTAGGAGGACAAATTACAAGAAACTTTTCTGCAGCAGTATAGTTTTGTCTTGTAAACATGAATGATAAATCACTAAACATTATATACATGTTCAGTTCTGCAATAGAGAAGTAAATGTGACCATGGCCAGCAGCTTGCATGGGAATAGGATTGGCTCTTGTGCAAATGAAGCTGTAGCAAAGCTGTCATCTGCTGTTGGGGGTCTGTTGATTACAAAGAGATCACCACAGGCTCAGGAAGTCCCTTCACTGCACATTCCTGAGAGCTGAGGAGCGTAGTCCAAGGAAATATTACTGTTGCATGGTCTGTTCTTTAATGTATTTCCTCAGATATCTGGTACTAAGTGCTGCTGGAAATAGAATGTTGGGGTAGAAGGTTCTTTAGCTTGTCCAGCTATGGCTGTTATGTGTTAAATGTCTTGCTGTTTGCTTTAATTTTGTAATCCTTCAATTTGTCACTGATAGGCAATTTCACCGTAGTCCAGACAGCAGAAAGACATAAGCTTTGTTTGCAAATACAGGAATTTTAGTTCCCACATCTGAGTCTAATAAAGTGTGTGGGGTGGGATTAGCTTTTTGTGTTTGTGTGTTTTTAAGGTATAAAACATCACTTTCTTTTTATAGCTAGGTTTATAGTTTATAGTTTCTTTTATAGTTAATTATAGTTAATTTTTCTAACTGCTGGACAACTTGCAAAACACACAACTTTTTTTTCCTGTGGCATATGACTTGACTTATGTTTCACTTGCTCCTCATTCCTTTTAATGCACTGGAGATCAACTATACTGGAGAAAACTGGAGAAAGTCTGTTAAAACCTCTGGTTCGCGTATTTCTTCATGTCTTAGATCTGAACAGATGAACAGATTGCCACATAAGGAGGGAAGTTTTTCCCCCAGACTGGTTTGCTTGAGGACTTTGCTTGAGTATGAGTCCTCATCGACTGCTTAGGGTCAAGTCACTTGGGAGATGTTTCAAGAACTGTGGAATATAATGACGTTCCCAATGTGACTTAGTCTGCTGCACTTAAATTTGCATGTTGTAGTGGTGTTGATATTTTACCACAACCTTTTACAGTAAGGTCTAGAAGTTGTTCTGTGTCTCTGGTGCCTGCTAGTCTGCAGAGCAGGTGTGGACCATTTTGAGCTAGACTTCAACTAGTAAGTTACCTGTGGCTGTGGCAGATAGAACTTGAAGATCCCAGTGGTCTTTCACAGGCTGTTGTTTCTAAAGAGACTTTGCTGGCAGCAAAACAGCAGTATTTGCCTTCATGCACATCAGTGAGCGAGCTATAATAAGCAATCCTTTCAGGAGCTAGCTGTAAAATCACTGCAAGTATGGCTCCAAAATAACTAAAGGTTGAGCTAAACCAACAGATTAGATGCCTTTCCCTTTGTGACACCCTGCCACAGTAAAACCAGTTTTCTGTGTTCTTCTCTGTTAGATCAGTATTCTGCCAGTGCAGCATCCCAGCTCAGCTCGTCAAACAGTTCGTGGGAACAGCAGTGGTGTCACTCCTTGACCTAGAACAAATGTATGAGGTCTAAAGCTGTGTAACAGTTTTCTTTCTTCTCCGTAACTTTTGCAGGTATTGGGGCTGCTGGTGTGGACCCTGATCGCTGGAACAGAATACTTTCTATATCCAGCCTTTGGCTGGGTGATGTTTGTAGCTGTGTTTTACTGGGTTCTCACCGTCTTCTTTCTGATCATCTACATGACAATGACCTACACCAGGATCCCGCAGGTGCCATGGACCATGGTGGTAAATATACCCATTCTTTGTTGCTTCAGGTTTGCTGGGTTTTGAAGACGATAAAATATCCGTGCATTCTGTGTGTTTATTTAAGCAACTCTACTTGTGCTCTTTGTAGATTTTCCCCTAATTACTGTGTGGCTGCATACCTGTAGTGTTTGACCTTCATACTACCCAGACACTTTAAAAACACTTTTTGTATGATGTTTCACCATTTTCTTCATTGGTTGATATAGTGACTTGATTTTTAATGTGTGTGTGACTGATACTTATGCACAGTGACCTCCCTTTCTCTCTGTAGTGGTTACATCCCATGAAGAATGAGTCTGTTGCTGCCTCTGAGCTAACAGACCTGGCCATATGTCTTAAACAGCAGGAATCCCTACTGGAATCAACACCATGCATTAGAAGCAGGACTTGAGCTCTTAAAACATGAGTCTTCCTCTGCTAAAGTTAAAGCAAAGGTGGTTCAGAGGTAGCAACACTCTGAAAATCCATATGTAGTCAACTGTGAAAATGGGGCTGAAAATTAGTGTTATATATAGGTAAAATATGTACCATGTAATCATTTGCTTTTAGCTCAAGACTTAAAGCAGATCAGATAAACAGCTATTGTAATTACAGAAAAATTTCCCAGGCACTTAAAATTCAGATCCAGTTTTTATGGTTTGAGCAAACCTGGCCAGCTCTAACTCGCAACAGTGTGTTTTTACCTCATTTGCATAACAACCTGTTCTTCAGGATAATAGATCCTAAAAGTCATTGTCATTTCAGCCAACTGGCTATTTGTGACCCATCTAAGAATCACTAGAAATTTTCTCTTTGCATTTGTTGGATTACAATGACATACTGTTCTTTTATTTTTTTTAACAGCTAAATATTATTGACTAGAATTCTGTTATTTTTATGATGAAATGTATTTGACTTCTGTGTTGCACAGCTTGTTATCAGCTATATTGTGTATGTGACTAAAATTGAATACTGGAATACTCTTCTCTTTTAGTGTTCCCATTTGCTGCTGCAATAAATAGCCAGCTATAGCAATTACTAATGAGAACAACCAGGATTATGTTCAGATAGCTTCTCTATTTTCAAGTTTCATAACCAGCAATTACCATTACGGCTGTAACACTGCTATAGAAATGTTGGATTATTTCAATTACAGCAGTAATGTGTCTGGGTGCATTTAAAGGTGGTGGGGGAGGGGGGTTCCCCATTGCATTACATGTAAGTGAAGTACATTCAAAGGGAAAGCATCTTTATATCCATTTGAATAAAGCTTTGGTCATTACCCTTCTTTCATCAGGTGAATGTTATTATGAGACAACTGCACATGAATGAGTTGCCCCTGATCTATGTGGTAGACAAACTGGAATATTTGATTTGTTTCTATTTCATATTGAGTGTATTTCTTGCTCTGAGTTCCAAATATATTGTAGATGTACATAAATATAGGTCCAAAAGGTAATCTCCTTTTATATAAAGGGGTCATATAAAGAGAAAATAAATACAAAATAAATAAAAGTTGCTTGCTTTCCAGCTTGTTTTGCCCTAAGGTATTGAAAGAGCTTTTGGGAATAGCCTTTGAATTGGTCCTTTGCTGCTCCTGTCTGGCCAAGAACAACATTGAGTCTCTTTTCAGGGAGGTGTTTTTAGTCTTTGTTCAAAAGAGCATGACACACACCTTTTTGACTGAGTTGCAACCCACCTTTACCCTATTCTCTGAAGAATCCTGAATTTCAGTATCTGCCAGTTACTGCTCTGCCTCCTTAGGGACAGTTAGCTCAAACTGTTCCTATTGTATGCAGTATCCAAAATTACATCTGGACCTCTCTGTCATAAATTCACTTTTTGCAGGTTAAGCACATTACCAAATTGCTTAAGATGCGGTTACTTTTACTGCAAATTAACCCAAAGGATGTGCTTCAAAACTGACTCTCCTTTATAGTGCAAGTTTTTTGCTAAAACGATCAATGGAAGCTTTTAAAATCTGGTAAATTTGAATTTAAGAAGCAGATGGTAATTTAGCATGAACCATTTGGTTTGAGAAATATATTGGCAGTAAAGGCCCAGTCAGCTTGCACTGCATTCCATCTTCCCCAACAGTGTTTTTTCCCAGAGCAGCACTTCTCAGAAATTATGTGTTTTTTTCTTTTCTACATGACAAGATATTGCAGGGATTTGTAGCTTTCCGGGGTAATTGAGTCTTCTTGGAATGGGAAATCTGAAAATAACAACAAATACTCTAGGTATCAAATTTGGAGTTTCTAAATCAGTGCTTTACAGAAGTTCACCAGAACCTGCCAGTTGTTGGCATCTCATCCTAAAATTGACAGTTTAATATTTTATTGCTGTAATGCCCAGATCAAATGAGGGGTGACATCTGTGGGTAGAGATAATACCTTTTATTGGACAAACTGGTATAGGTGAGATGAACCCCACTTGTTTGTAAGTGTGTGAATCAAATCTCAAGTGCCAGTCCTTGGACTCCCTCTGTGTGCTGAGGCACTGCCCAGCCCAGTTCCCTGTGGAAAGGTAAGTGGATATTTTCCACTGTTCCTTCTGAGCTTCTCTTCTTGAGCTGCAGCTCTTTTTCGATTTTGCCAGAGCTGGTGGCAGATTAATTAAATAGGGAATAACTGGCATAAATTCCTAGCATCCACTGGGTCACACCATGGGAATTAATAGTTGGAGCTGCATCAGTATGGCAACATTTAGACAGTTACAGCAACAGTTAAAGGTTATATTTGTGTGACACTCTGGCATGCAAACCAGGGGTCCAGAAGCTGAAGGGAGCTCATTATGTACAACTTTAGGACCAGGTCTATATTGAGTTACCAATTCCTGCAATTGTAACTACATGCAAAGCGTGTCACAGGCATTCCACTTAAATTTGGCACCAAATTTGTATGCCTTAGACAAGCAGCAGAGTGGAGTTTTGGGGGATTTCTTTTTTTTTTTTTTTTTATAAGAGGAAGAAGCTTCCATGACCAAGTAGTGAGAAAGTAAAAGACAAAGTATTAAAATCATGTACTTTTTAAAAAACCCTCATACATTTTTCTCTTTCATCTTCTCAGACATCTGTTCTCTCTTCCTTTCCTGTTCTTTCTCACATGCAAAAACCAAACGAACTTTTTGTTTGCTCTCTCTGTCATGTGAGGTCATTGTTACCTGCTTTGCTTCTTTCTTAGTAATGAACATAAGTACCCTGAGACATTAACATTGCTCCTTGGAGGACAAAATGCAGCATCTGCCATGGAGGGATCTTGATGACCCATGTAGTCCATTCAGACTGTTCTCCTTGGGTTTTTTACCTGTTTCTTTCTTCTCTCAAAAACAGGCAGAAAGGAAAGGTACTGGGAGATGGAAGAATACGAATGAGAAAAAAAAATGTCACCCTCTTTGTCTCCTTAAGTACAGTAGAAAACAAAGTTTTGGAAGTTTTATAAATATTCTCCATATGCCAGGAGTTATCGACTCCTATCTTTGTGTAGATTAGAAATGTAGTCAAAGTGCAGTGTGTCTTGTTTCTTTTTTTTTTGTTTTTTTATCATGTAGTATCATATTCTTACTGCCTAACTCTCAGATTGCGATAACCAAATTGAGTCTTTATTTTCACTTTTGGAAAATCATAGCACACCAGCTTTAAGACTTTTCTGGATTTAGTGTGATGGAGAGAACAGTTTGTCCAAAGTATGGTGTATTGTTTATGGATCTTCAAAGCAGTTAAATTTTAATCTTACAGATAGAAAGATAGAAGAAGGTAAAAATAGTTAAGAATTATATTTCTAGTGTATGCTGCATATGTTCAGCGTATTTCAGAAGAGAGTTTTGTAATGTTGGAAAACAAATGCCTGTACATATTAATTATGTGTGTTTTTCTTTTCAACAGGGTCTGTGTTTTAATGGAAGTGCCTGTGTTTTGTATCTCATTGCTGCCATTGTAGATGCATCTTCAGTTACCAAAGATCTGGACAATCACAATTACAACAGCTGGGCAGCTTCTTCAGTGAGTTCATTTTTTGTTTAAGTCAGTTCTATGTCCAATAAAGCTATAGAAAATGAAGGCTTGTTGGAAGTGTGGGTTGAAGTTGCAGGTGTTCTGCATTTTGAAAAGCTGCAGTGATACAGGTCACACACAAAAGCTATAGGTAGCTGCAATTTAGTTCATAATTTTTAGAGATGACTCGAAATTCCACCAGGAGATGACAGTCACATCAGAAAAGGCAGTAATGTTTTTAAGATCACACTGATTTCTTCCTCCCCTGCCCCCATTTATGAGTAGCTCTCTGGCTGAGGTCAGAGCCTGCACATCAGAGCAGACAAAAAAGATTGTGAGCATCAAGTCACCTCAGTCCACTTGGACAGCTTCAAAGGCAGTTTAAACTAACTCAGCTAACTCTGCACACTTATGGATAAGATGCATTCAGCTTTCTGTGGGCTGAGCCATTGTCCACGTTGCCCACACAGCACCTTGGGGAAAGCCCTGGAGTGCTATTGCTGTTTCCACAATGATCTTCCTGTTACGGCTTCAACTTTTGGTAGTCTTTCCTTTGAGTTGTGAGGGCAATGCCTGAAAAATCAGGTAACTTCACAGTTTTTTAAAGTGGATGAAATCACTACTTAGTCTGATATTACCATCTTACTACTTAGATTTAGAAATCCAAAACAATCAAAGTGGATGAAAAATAACTTAAAACAAAAAAGGAACAGAAAAAAGCCTTGTCACTCTTTGAGTTAGGTGAACGCATTCAGTAGCAAAGTTAAGGGAATTGTAAAAGAACTTTTTGCATGTTGTGGCAGTAGTCAAATTCAATTGTCCGCAGGAATTCCAAATTACTGAGTGTTCATGCTGCTACAGTTGTCCTCCTGACTATTCACAAATCCTGTCTGAAGCTTATTTTTTATGGCCATGAACACAGGAACTCGAACACCTGCTCTGTTTTTGTCCTGGGAATTGGATCTCTATATCCCTGTCATTTCAGTGGTGTTCAGGGTCTTCTCCCCTTGGCAGTTTGTACTACAGATCTGAAACTCAGCCACTGCAGCTGACAGGAACGTGCTTGCTGCTAGATAAGCTTCCATGCTGATTCAGGTTTTATGCAAAATGCATGAATGTTCAGGGTCTCATGGGAGGTTTGCATTCTCTTCTAGTACTTCCTAATAATGTTTATCTAATGCAGTGTCTAAATAAACTATTAAATGTGGATTCTTGCTTTCCAAGTCCATTAAGGGTTTCATGGATAGAGAATTTAGCAAATCATCTATCCCCAATAGTCATTCTGCTAGAAAGATTTTAGATGAAGCTTTTATTTAATAAGAAACAAAATAATTGGAAAAAGAAGAACGCTACAGTTTTTTATTGTAATAAGATTTTATATCATCATCTACAATTTTTGGTGTTACGGATTAAATTTGCATTAGACAATACTCACCAAGGGCCCTCTGTTGAAAGGCTTAGATTTCCTGCCTGGATGAATGCTCAGCAGTGCCTACCCAGGCCAGTGATGGCATACAAGCCAGGAACAACTGTAGAATCATAAAATATTTTTAGGCTGGAACGGACTTTTTGGAGGTTATCTGGTCCAACTCTCTCCCCTCCTACAGCAGGGCTAATTCGTATCAGGCTACCAGGACCTTGTCCACTTGAGTTTTGAGTATTTCTAGTCTTGTAACTTGTGTTTGTTCCTTCTTGTCCTGTCACTGCTCACCTCTTAGAAAAGTGGTGTTAATCTTATTTGCAGTGACAGCTTTGTTTGATTCAGTTACCAGCACAAAACATTCTGGTATTGTCGTTAAGACCATGTTGAATATTGTCTGTTTTGAACAACATGCAGTGATTAACAGGAACTTAAGCACTAGTGCTGAACTGGACTTTATCAGTACAGCTGAAATAAATCTAGCCTGCTATAGAAGGCTTATTCTGTTATCGGTTTCTGACAAAGCGGTAATATGACAGTGTGGTTGCTGTCACTGTTATTTGCACTGAGGAGTATCTTTATTCATCGGTAGAGGACCTCTGGAATTGGTAACCGTATCAGTAGTGCTGTTTGAGAACGTGTCTGGGCCTGCATTTGAATCCAGGTTTTCTCTGTAATCAAACAGATGCACTCTGTGTCATGCAGAGGTACAGGTGGGCTGCAGGCAATTCCTGGGACACAGCAGAGCAGGAGCGTTAACTCGAACTCTCGTCGTGCCACAGACAATCCCTCAGGCTCTAAAAGCAGCGAGTATTAGATTGGTGGCAGTCCAGTCTGCAAGATCCATACTGAGGCAGTATAATGAGGAATTTATAAAAGAAGTTGAAATATGTCATGTTTTGTCTGCTCCTAGGCCCATATTTCTATACGTAGCATAAGCTTACTTTTATACAGTGTTGACTGAGATGGCCACACAAGTACAAGGAGGTGAGAGTGTGCCATTGTAGTCAGCTTGCTATTTTCCTTTTTCCCAAGTCCCATAACTGTTTCTTTTTCTTAGAAATGACAGTGCTCTCAAATATATTTATTTCCTAATCTTTTTTCCCCTCTCTCTACAGTTCTTTGCCTTCGTGGTTACCTCCTGCTATGCTGGAAATACGTATTTTAGCTTTATATCCTGGCGATCACGAACTTTGCAGTAAATACTTTGTTAAAGTGAATTCTGTAGTGTAAAGTACCTTGAGGATTATTCGCCTTCGATGAAAGATTGGAAGAGGAGTGAGGTATTTTTGAACATTTCTGTTAGAATTGACACAATATAAACTGAGATCAAATGATTATTTATAATAACGCCATCTTTAGATACATTTAACCCTGACTTTGTACCATATAGTAAAATTTCATATTGCTTCTTTTAAAATTAACACGGTATTTTTCTAGCCATTGTATAGTTGTTACTACTAAACCTTTAATAAATCTTATGCAATGTGCCACGTTTGTAAATGTAACTTTTTAAATGATGCAGGTATACTTTTGATACTGAATGCTACCAAAACTGATATTGTATCATTATTATGTATGAAAAGTGACATTGTGCAGAAAAAAACACCTGAAAGTTAAATAAATAAATAAATGGTCCAACTGTGCTTGTTTTGTAAACTGGGAGTAGAAGCTTGCTTTTTAAATTTCTTGTTCAGATTGTAATATATACTACTAAGAATTCTGACAATCCTGTCAGTGCGCATATTCTAACAGCTTCTCACATCACAAGGTTGCTTTTGGAGCCTGTTACTGTAGGTCTGAAGCTGAAGAAATATTGTGCCTGGAACACATTATCTTAACAGGTTTCTCAGATCCAACAGGCTCCAAAGCAGGAGCCCAGACAGCACCCCCTTAGTGCTTGGTGCTTAACTTACTGAGGGTATCTCAAATCTCTGGCTAAAGGTAACACTTCTTGTTTCTCAGCAGACTGTGGCTGTTTGGGTTTTCTTCTCCTCAGATTAGACCATTAATCTGTCTTATTAAAAACTGGCCTTTAAATCCTATTAAATGATAGAAAGATTAAATCCATGGAAGAACTGTCAAGACACCAGTGCTAGAAGCAAGGAATTTCCTGCCTCCTTTCCTGTCTACTGGCATCATCTGCAACTTTTTAGTTTAACAAATGAAGTTGATGCTCATATTTAAATAACTTTGACTCAAACAGAAGTATGACAGTATATGACTTTCAAAACAGATACCTTTGAAAATTACTTTCAAATACAAATTACCTAAGGATTTTTTTTCAGGAATTATGTGGTGAGTGAAAGGTTAGGATTATTTTGTGATGTTATGTAAAGTTTTCCTCATTAAAAACTACTGGTGAACCTTTTATTCTTGGATTAAGAAGATTTGGACTCCCCTCTAGTCTTCAAAAGCTTATTTGGTTGATAATATATGGTAGTAGAGAAACGTTACTGCTAAAAAAACCCTTCTTTATTTCTCCTTGTAACTAAATGGTGTGTGGTTACTTACGTATGCGCCTTGCAGAAGATTTATCAGCAGAGAGCTAATTCCGTTCTCGATCACATGTTTTTTTCCTGATTATCTGTCAGTCATAAGATTTCAGTGTGAAGGAAGCCAAGATATTATTTTAAAACCTGTATTTGTCTGTAAATTGCATTTGGCCTATACAACATAGGTCAGACTGTCTCCTGCTTGCTAAATTTATCCAGCTGTGAGAAAGAAGAACGTCTACCAACTCTGCATTTTATCTACACAGATAAAATGCGTCATTAAAATCCTGTATGCTCTTTTCCATCACTGGGAAAAAAAGAATCAAAGGCATCGAAATGATCCAAGTGTCAACTGATAAAATGTGATTAGAAATATAGCCAGAATTAAAATTTCATCAGGGATTTCTCATCAGTAAAACGCTTCAGTAGTAGTAATAGAAATTCTTTCTCAGTTGCTATTTGATGTATCTATTTCAGCTCCAAAGGATGTGACTGTGTTTGCGCAAACATTTCAAGATTTTGTAGTAGCTGCAATGGTCTGGTCGACACTGATAACCCAGACATGATTTGTGGACAGAAGCAGTAAGAGGGAGTAGAGCTAAGAGAAGTTCTGTGTTTCATCTGGTTTACCTATAACTGCCATGGCAACTGTGTGTTACATGTCAGAATACGCCCTTTAATGTAAGATAAAACCAGATAAGGAATGATTCTGGTAAAATATCTCTTGTTCTCTGAATCTTCAGTGCTGATCCTCAAGGGAAGATCTGCAGAATGACTTCCAAAGACAAATCTGTCCGTTGAATCCTTAATTCTGAGTTTAAAAAATACATACTAGGCAAAAATTTGCTTTGTGGTTGGCCTTGTTTTTTTTTTTTTTCTCCACAAACCATAACTTACCTGCCTTGCTCTTTCCTTTTAGAAACATAATTATCTTACTTCCCATGCTCTTTCTCATGTGCCTCATTTCTCATCTGTTGCCCAGATACCACCTGTCTTGTTTTTCAATTGTTCTGAATATCTAGTTGAAATCGGAGGAATCAAGCACAGACTGAGCATTCCTTCTGAAATTTGCTCCTCCTATTTCAGGCCTGAAGAAAGGCATAAGCACCCAAAAGGTTATCTTCCAGTGCACTAGCCTTAAATACTGATTTGCAAACTATGAGTTAATGCATTCGTATATTCTAATATTGATAAAGAAGATAAGCTAGCTGTGGTTTATCACATAACAATTAAAACAAGGTTTGTATCTGCTGTAGGTTACTACTCGTAAGATTGAAAGAAGCCTTAAAAGAACAACTGGTAAGTGATGAAGTCATTAGTGAAATTCTTAATACAGATATTTAGAACAATAAACAAATTGCTATTCAACTTGCAAAATGAAGGTATTTGACTTATAAATAACTTGTTTCAGACAAACAGTCTCTGAAAAATCTAAGTCACTACATAAGGGTACTTGATGTCAACTTACAGCTATTAATTTTAATTTACTAAGGGGCTGTCAGTACCTTTCTTCATCATCATACACGATGCACTTAACAAGTTGAAGTAATTAGCATGAGAACTATAATAAAAACTTCAAATGCAGTAGTGTTAGATGGATTTTGTCCCAGTGCTTCACAGAAGACACCTGTATTGCTAGGTAGAAAATATGACTGTTATTCTATTTGTGTTAATTTAATTTATTTCTGTTTCACTGGCCTGAACTCAGATCAGCAGGGCACCAGTCACATACACACTTTCAAAAGAAATAAAGAGCTAAAGAAGCTGAACCAGCAGGTAACACCCCCCCACCCCCCCCATTTCTTAATAGGAACTGAAGAAGTTACTGGAACCTTCCTCCACAGGGCTTATAGAAACGCATAACCATGCATGCTTCTGAATAGGAACTGTAAGGAGAAGGGGGGGTGGGGAAAGCAGCTGTTCAAAAACGGAACAAATTGGTTTTTTCTCAGCAGCTAGCATTTTACTCGTGTGGCGGTAGCCAGTGTTGTAGCTTTGATATCTAATGGCATGAGATAAAATGTGGGGGGACAGGCAATACCTTTTATTGCAACTACAAGTTGGCTTAATAGAAGTCCAGAACTATGTACTGCTTAATTTAGTAAGGGCCATTGCCCACAATGGCAAACCCGTTTTGCTCAAGTAAACTGCTTACACTACGGCCTTATGTGCGTTGGGGGTCATCTGGGCTTACATGTCTTCCCTCCTAGGACAATTTTAGTTGCTGAAGGAACTAGTAAATACTAAATATGAACAGAATGTGCATTGTAACTGCAGAACAAAGCACCAGAAGATGGGGTTACTACTCCAGTGAGTACAAAAGTGGCACATGCCCAACTCAGAGGCCCGCTATTACCTCACTTGTCAAAAAGCAGAACAAGTTATTTTTAAACTTGAGGAAATACATAGCCTCCTTTGCTGCGTTTTGGTAGTATCACGGCATGATTTAATTCAAACACTGGGCCTGAGACATCTGGACAGTCATTACAGTTTTACCTGTTGCTGCTCATTTAATGCAAATGGTTTTTATCTTTTATGAGATCGAGAATCAGAAGGTTCGGGGGGCGGGGGGCGGGTTTTGCCAAGAATAAGTGCCGTGTGGAAAGATGCTGTTTGCAGCTGTACCTCCACAGCGAAGCACCGGAGTAGGTCCCCTCCCAGCGCACCACCGACAAACTTTGACGCCCGGCGGGGTTTGTCACTGTCCCCGCCAAGCTGCTCCCCGCTGCGGCGGCCGGCTCGTGTGGAGCTCCCTCCCGGCAGGGCGTCCCGCTCCCTGCTCGGAAAGCCTCCCTTCGGCCTCCGTTTCCATGTAACCCAGCTGCACAGGGCGGGCGGCCGGGCGGGCGTCCCGCTGCGGCTGTCGCTCCGGCACGGCGCGGGGGGAGTGTCCCTGCGCGGCTCCCGCTCCCGGCTGTCCCGGACCCCGCTGCCCGCCTGGGTGCGGCAGCGTCTCCCCGGCGGCAGGGAAACCCCCGCGGCTCCCCCTCGGCCTCCCCCGCCCGGCGTCCGCCGGGGCCGGGCGGGAGCTTGGGCGGGCGGGGAAGCGCCGCGCTCCGCCCGGCCCTGCCACCCCGGGGCGCCGCCGCCCGCCCCGCCCCGCCCCGTCCCGTCGGTCCCATCCCATCCCGTCCCGTCCCGTTCCCCGTGCCGGGCCGGACAGCGGCGAGGGCAGCGCGGACGCAGCCATGTCGCATGGGGCGCGAGTGATCCGCACCGGGGTGAGCAGCGGGGGCCCCGCGGCCCCGCCGCCCGTCACCGTCGCCTCCTCCTCGGCGGGCTCGGACGCGGAGCTCATGGACGGCGGCTATTTCCGCTCCTGCGCCGGCATGCTGAAGGTGGCCCAAATGGTAAGGGGCGAGCGGGTCGGGGGGCTCTGCCGAGGCTCCTGCTGGGGCCCTCGGAGCCCGCGGGAATCGTTCTCATCCCTGCCGGACGGGTCTTGTGGCGACGCGGCCGCAGAGCGCCGTCGGGCAGTGCTGGGGCCGCGGCTCCGTGCGGGTTTGTCCCCTCAGCTCTCGAAGCTCCCATCAGGACGAAAAGCCCACGTTCCTCTGGCAGAGCGGAGCGTTGCCGTCTGTCGGAAGCTGCCTTTGCGTCTTCCTAATGCAGCAATGAGCACTTCTGACCAGACGGACGTGCGTGAGCCCAAAGCAGCAGTATTAACTTTTTGCCATTAACAGCGGTAGCACCGTGGTGCGACGGCACATCGTGCTGCACTGGAACACCTCATTCCGTAGCGTGGGTAAGTTTTTAGGAGAAAACGGGGCCAAGTGCCAGTGCCCAGAGCGATGTGGTAGAGGTGGGCACCACAGCTGAGGCTCCAGCTGCAGCTGGCTCCGTACCCTGTCTGTCAGAGACCTCCAGCAGTGACCCAGTGACACAGGGAGGGATGTGGGAGATGTAGGGCTGAAATTCAAAAGCAGTTGATGGTGGAATGCTGCCAGGATTTGAGCTGATGCCTTAACTCAGTGCATGAAATTCAGCTCCATGCAGATGTGGAGAGGATTAACAGATGGATAAGGTCTTTCTCATTTTTATGGCACATAATTATCTGTGGGGTGATTTGTCAGCTTAATTACAGTAGTGGCAGTGATAATGCCCAGGAAAGACAGTGAAAGACGTCATGTACCGATACCTGCACATGTACATTTTCATCCTGCAAAACCTTGTGCCTTGGCAGCGTTTTATCCTGGAGTTGTTGCCTTCATTTTTATGAGCTCCCAATGCCTTCTTCCCCCTGCCTGTATTTGTCCAGTCATTTTTTAAAAGTTGTGTAGGTTATTGTCACCCAGATTTCTAAATTGGCATTCAAAGTTAAGATTCATTATGCTCTAAGTTGCTGACTAGTAATATCAAATCCTCATATTTTTCTGTAAAAGCTGCCCAGTTCCTTCCAGTTCATTATTAGCTGCCAGGTGCCCTTAGAAATGACCCTCAGTAGCAAGAGATGAAGTTGACTGTGACTGGTCATGGCTGCCTCCAGCTGCTGAGCATCTGTCCTGCTCCCCTGGGACTTGGGAGTTGTCCCTCACTTGAGTTCTGTGCAGTAGGAACACAAACAGTTGTCTGCTGCCTTCGTCTGGCTTGGGTTGTTCCCAAACCATTGACCAGACCTGGAGAATCTTTTCAGGAGACAAGTGACATTCTTTTGAGCATGTGTCTACATTGCAACTGAACCTGTAGCCCTAAAATAGTAGACTTGTGCTCGGCTGATGAGCTGAAAGTCTGTTTGCTTTCACTACTGTGGCAAGAAGAGTTCCTTTTATGGACTAGAAATAACTAATCCTCTCTGCCCTCCATCCTGCTGTGGTGTCTCTACAGCTCTGGGGTGTGACTCCTAAAGCTACCACAGTGTAGTTATTTGTGCCGTAATGTCAGTTTCTGGTGCACGTATTAAGTGCATGCATTCTTTACATGCTTTACATATTTTCATCTGCTGCATGTAAGTCTATGTAATTTTATGTAATGCTTCACATACTTTGCATAAAGTCATGTTTTATCAGTGCAGTTCAATGTAAAATTCATCCAAATTTAAGCAAGTGGCTTTCTGCAGTGACTTTAACAGAAGTTAAAATAATCTAAATTATTTTCCTTTGCACTCTTTCAGCTTCACCCTCTTATATTTTTCTGCTTTTCAGCTTGCCTGTAAACATGAGTAGGAGTTACCTCAGGTATTCAAAGAACTTTGGGCAAATGAACTTCTAATATCACATATCACAATAATGTCTTCTCAAATAATTCCGTAAGAAAACCAAATGTTTGTGCTGTAGCATGTAGAAATAACCACAATATGTTAGTTCTAGATTTACTCCTGCACCAAATAAAATAGGGAGACCTAAATATTTTTACAATTCTCTTTTATCTGTTCTCAGACAGTGTTTATATCCACAGGCCCATTTGTATTAGCATTCAGTTCTCCTAGTACAAAGTGTTGGCAGTAACTTTTTTTGTAAAGATTTCTTTATGCTGAATCTGTAAACGTTCCTGCACTAGTGTTGATGTGGCTAGTAGCTGTAGTCTTACTGAGAAGGAGAACCATTATGCTGGCTAAGGGTAAAGATAAGGTTATTTGGGTTAGATATATATCACACTAAATTGTGTTCTGGGCCTCTGAGCAGTTGTGGTTGTGAAGAGGAAACGTTACGAGTTTTGTTCTCTCTTTCTTCCTCAGTCCCCTTTACCAAGAAGTAGAGTGATGTGATGTGATAGAGGGCAAGAAAGAAACATTTCATCACTTACTGTAAAGTTAAGGGCTATTTGCTGTGCTTGCAAGCTAAAAAACCCCAACAATTTTATGTAAATGTGCGTGACGTAGTTCTAATAGTTGACAACAACAACATGCCGTGGGAATCATAGGAAGGCAATAGAAGATAATGTTGCAGCTGCTCTGCTGTGAGACAGAAGGGCTTAAACTCAGGAATACTGAGGAGATTGTGCAGCCTGAATTGTTGCTAATTTTTGGATGTTACCAGTGCTTTCTCTTGAAATTCTGGGTGCTGTGGTGTCTAGCATAGAATGAAATTAAGAATAAAAAAGTGTTTCTTGCCTGTAAGCCTACACAAATTCCTTTACTTTTTTTGGCTAGACAATTTTTTTAACCTTGCAGAATGGTTATAGCTTTGAAAAGATGGTATATTTTATGCATTGACTTCATGGCCTAGGGAATGGTCTATAAATATGTTGAAAATAAAATAGAGGAGAAAACATAGTTATGCAGGCTCGTGTATTTTGTATGGCATTAAGACAATTTGAAAGCTGCTTTTCCATGTGTGACTGTTACTAACCTTAGTTGGGGTTCTTTTCAAAATCCAGTCTGAACTGATACTCTGATTTTGACAGGAAATTACAAAGTATTTCAACATCTATCTTACTTCAGCTTGTTTATCTTGATGTTGTTAATACAGCTTCTGCTTTTTCTTTCCTTTCCTTCTCTTTCTTTTGGTATTTGCTGTTTTGCCAAGGTCTCTTAGGGATACATGCAGGATCCCACTGTGGCCACCTTGGTTCTGTAGCACCAGTGTACTAAGCAAGTGTGTGAGTGGGTGCGTTATCAGTGTGCACAATACACTTAGACCAGAGAAACTGACTTGAATGACTTGAATTTTAGCCAGCTTGCCAAAATTGTCACAGATGGCGCTCTAGACCATTTTGCATGAGCTATGCTGATTTGGTTGAGGCACATTTACTTTGTGTCCGCGCTACTGCTGGCTTGTTTCAGTGTAAGCCTTCATAGCAACCTCCGTTGCTTCGCTTGCCAAGTTCTCGGTAGATGGGTTCTTGGGAGTTTTTTGAGTCATCCTGTGCCATTAGGGTCAGTGGTATGAATGTGCATTTGTATTGCCATCAGGGTGGCTCAAGTGCCAGTGTTGATAGATTGAAACAAGTCTAGTGCCACTGAATTTCTCCTGGAGCCCTCATGTGCTTTTTATATTTTTACAGCTGAAGTCTGGAGGATGCGACTGATGCTGTATCGGATGAGGTCCTGCTTTCAGCACAGCCCGTGTTGGACAGGGGAGCCTGTATAGGTGTCCCCCTCTCTTAGGCACTTGGTAGGAGTGATTACATCGCCTGTCCAAAGTGTCTGGTGCAGAGCTTTGCAGGCATGTGACCGATACAGACTGAAGAGAGAAGAGTTGAGAGCTCACATGTAGGAGAGCCATCATGGCACAGCACATGCTCGTGTAGGTCTCTCAGGCTTCTCAAACTGTTCTTGGACTACTCCTTTTTCCTGGGAGGTGTGGAGTGGCCTATGGCCTTCTTTGCCTCTCTTTCACCTCCCCCAGGCTGGGCCAAACTAACTTTGTCACAGTTCAGACTGAAGGCCATTGTTCCCACAATGACACCACTGTTACTGTTACAGTAGCTGTCAGAGTAAGCACAGCCTCAGAATACAGGGTGTTTTAAGCGAAAACCAGTGCTGATTCTGTCAGCTCAATGTGAGCCATCAGTTTCACAAGAGAGAAAACAAAAAAATCAGAATTGCCTTCTCAAGGGTGAAGAAAAGATTTACAAGCAATTGCAATGTAAAAAAAGGATAAACTCAATAAAAGTTGACTTAACAACATCATTTTAACTTGTTAAAAATGCTAAGGCAATAGTTAAAGCTTTTCTTCAGAGTATCTATTCAATTTCCCAAGTATGCCTTGACAAATGCAATGACATACTTGACAAGTGAATGGCCAACAAGATAGTCTGTAATTCTGAATAACTTTGAAGTGTGCTGAAGCCTCTCTGGGTTATTTGTATACTAACATATAGTTGTGTAATCATATTCAAGTGAATATTCATTCATCTAACACTGAAGTCTAGAGAATGCTGGTAGTTCGGTTGCTGGAGCCAAGTTCCATTTCTGAATGTGCTGTATTAATATCAGACAAATTTACTGGGGAACTATATTCAGAAGAAGTTAAAATATGAAAAGAAAGCAAAATCTGTTAGTGCAAGAAAAAGAAATTCACAAAAGCAAGTGCTGCTTGGAACTATTTGAGAGCTACTCATTTTTTAACTTGATCTTGAGACTGAAATGTCTTTCTGTCCATGGAGGTGATTGAAGTAAAACATGTAATTCTCTGCAGCAGTGTGTCAGTGACATGAATTTGCCTCTATGGTAATAAAGCTGCTCAGTCAGAAGAGAAGCATTCTAGTGATATGTAGAGGTGCTGAAATTGTAAGCCTGTCTGTGACTCCTGTATAGACTGTGCTTTCTGGTGGACTGAAGAAAACCACCCCAAGAATGTGCAAGATAAACTACTGGCTAAGCAACGAGACACGTTTTCTGAGGCCAAGGTCAGAGCTTTATGTTGTAGCTGCTCATTATTTTTGTTGTTCTGCTGGAAACTGCAGTAAAAGGACCTTGCTGCGCATGCTGAACAAAGAGAAAGAGAAAAAAATTATCTAAGTCTTAGATGGCTCCAAAGTAAGCTGGAGCACTTGAGTAAGGAATGTCCAAGCTAATTAAGCTCAGTAGGACTGGGAGGTCCTGTTATTTCCCCTCTGAGAACACCAACGCTGGCTACCTCAGCCAGTGGTGTTTTTTCCATGCCTCTGCTCTGGGTGGCCATTTTACAATTTCTGTCCAGGTGTTTGCGTAAGAGCTGGAAGCAAACGCTGCGTTCTCTGCATGTTAACCAAGGAGTGCTTGCTGGTGGGCTGACACAGTTTTATTTGATGAGACAAAACTTCACAAGCAACACCAGTTTAAGGAATTTTCCCCTTCTGTCTTGTCTCCATGCAGCTGTTCTCAGCTGCAGTGACGCAGATGTCCACCAGGTTACACAGTACCGCGGAACTAATGGAGCTTTACTTCAGCTCTCTGGTTTTCTTTCTCCGTAAGTGTTTTTAGGGAACAGTGCAGCCATAGAGGCTACTGTGGGCAAGAACAAGTGTCTGGCACAGAAGGGCAGGAAGTACATAAGGTTGAAGTGGTTCCATGTGTTGCAAACCACAAGCTGGAAATGTAGTCCTTTTTCTTTTTCTCTTGGGCAGGGGAAGGTTTTACCCCATCTCCTTTAATTTCTATCTCCCTCTTTCAGGAAAAAAAAGAAACTTGTAATTTTTCTGATGTTGAAACTGCTCTAGAAGGCTAAAAAAATCAACTCCAGTACATTTTGTAGAAAGGCAGTTATAGTCATTATTAAACACTAGGGTATCTCTGCTCTGAATGTGTCAGTGAATGTTTTATTTGTTATTTATTAAAAGAGGCTTTCTGAAAGCTCAAAGTTGGAGCCATTTTTCATTGCTTATTTGGTGCATCCATTAGGATTTGTTGCAATGTATTCATTAGCAGTCTCTGTGCATGTAGAGGTGATTCTTTCTGTAGAGGTGATTGAACAGGGGTTAGCAAATACATTCTCTGAAATAACAAAAAAAAGGGAAATGAAGCATAGAAATTTACCGCATCACCTGAGACATCTTTAGTATGCCTGAAAGAGCAGAGTAAAGTATTGGCAGTGGTTTCCTGGCACATTTGTTTTATGGGAAGTTAAATTTTAAAGCGCCATTTAAAAATCTTAATCAGGTGCACATGGTGTCTGTGGATAATAAGATGTGGTGAAAAACATGGATTCTTACTGCTCTGCGACTTTAAGATGTGCAGGAGCATCAGAGTGTCCCCTGTCCTCCCTTTGTTTGGAGATGGTGTCCCTTTGAACATCCTTCTCTCCTGCCACAGAGTGACAGAAACCAGCGGATCCCTTGTTTACAAGTTCAGTCTCCATCTGCTCAGAGCCTATAAATGATAAAGAGCATCGTGCCAAGCACCCTTCACTGGGTTCCAGAACTATAGGTGCTGGAACAATTTGTTCTCACTGTGTCTCACTGTGATCCAGTAGAAGCCATCCGTGAGAGAAGCACACCTGACCCTGGGGCTCTGGTACCTCCTCGGCATTGCTGGGGTATTGTCCCCCAGAGCCAGACAGTGTTTCCTTCTATGAGTAAGTGTCTCCTCCGCTCCTCTCCCTGGGGAGTCCCGGTGAGGTGTTCACTCAGTCCTGTGGCTGAGCTGTCCCCTTTGTGCTCTTGTCACGTCATATGTGCTGTGGCCTTGTCCTCCTATTTTGTGGTGATATGTAAAGTATACAGCAGCCAGAAATTGCTACTTTCTGTACGCAGGGTTCAGACTCTGAAATTGCTGTGATTTCCTTTCACCCACCTGTGAGCTTCCTTTTCTTTGTGTAACTGAGATTCTTAAGGGGTCATCGTGGCTGAAACAACACCCTGCACTGTGATGATGGTCATTTGATGAATGTAATGGCAAGGACAGATGTGCCTGACTGGTCAAGGCTAGGTGTCTGCAGCTTTCAAAGCCAAAACAAACTTGGCTGCTCTTCCTGCAACAATAGCAGCAGCTGCAGTGCTTACGGCTTCCTCTTCTGCTCACAGCTTCCCTTAAGGAAAATGGAAATGTGATGATGACAAAATTGAGAAGCTGCTTCAGGGGGAATTTTCTTATAATTTTTTTCTTACTATTTTTGGCAGTTTGTTGTGGTGTTTTTTTAGAAGTACTACAAGTGAGTTCAAGAAACAAGTGCTGACTGCTGGGCAAGAAGAATGCTGTTAATGTGAGATGACCAGCAGCAGCTGCAGAACTGCAGAGGGACTTGGCCTATTTTCCTCGAGTCTGTAATCATGCTCTGCAAGAGCTCTTTTCTTTCTTTGGGAAAAACACAGTCCCCACTTGCTGCTTCTCACCTGCTGGCTTGTTGAGCCTTTTGGCAATTGCTTGAGTATACAACTTCCCAGCAGACACAGGAGAGCTGTCCCAGCCTGTTGGAGAGGCCTGCCAGTCTCCAGGTGCTCACTGAAAGCTGTCAGCTGCAACAGTGACACGGAGGAATCTCATCTATTCTCATTTTTCCCCCTCTTTCACTGCCCTTCACTTCTCTGGCACCTTGCCAAGCATCAAGTGTTCACATTTAGGAAAGGTTGTTCCCTGGTGTGCACAGACCCACCCTGATCCAGCAGCCAGGTTGTGATGATGCCAGTTCGTCTGAGGATTGTCACGGTGTTTTCAGGAACTCTCACCCGTGCTTTCCTGATGAAAATCATCATATGCCAGCACACCTAACAATGTGGACTTTGGTGATGTAAACGAGTCCTCGTCTTGTTCGAGGAGACCTTACTCAAGGCTCCGTTGCCATGGCTTAGCAAAGCCCTTGCTGCAGATGATAGATACGAACTTTTTAACTGCTGTGTGACTGCCAGTTGTCAGTGTGGTGTTCTCTGAGGCAGAGAGAGATATGGCAGGTGTCAACTGAAGATCCAAATCAGTCAAGCACTAAATGCCTCAGACAGTGAGAAGGGGTTGTGCTGTGAGCAGCATCTGTAAGGGCGAGCAATGAGCAGATTGTTTGCTGAGGGTTGGCAGGAGGAGAGATGAGACATTACTGAGCGGTTCACATGGTATCCCTGATCTCAGCAACAACTTCCAGGAAGATGAGATTGCTTTTTATTTTCTCATGCATCTAATTTGATAGGTTAACTAGAATGATCGTTGCCATGGGGCACTGGTTTTTGTGTTATAAGTTCCTATCTTAGTTTTAACTGGCTCTGTGCTGCTAGATATGTATTGGATATCCAGATCATGGTGGAAACTTTGCAGCCTGTAAATATACACAATGTACCCTGGGCTTTTAGCAGCCAGCCAGTCTGAACCAGGCTTGGCTGGTCAGCCAACGTGGGCTCCTTGTCTATAGGCACTATTGCCATGCACAGTTGGTGGATCCATTTTTAGACAGCCATGAAATTTAGCTACAAGAGTTCTATGGCTCACAAGTATGGATTAAGCTCTTTCTATATTGGTTATCACTGGCAATATGGGACTGCACTGACTTTTTAAAGGGCAAATGATACAAACAAGCCAAACAATATATCTGAGAACGGTTCAGAGTGGTGGTCTCAGAGGTGCCTGGCTCCTGCAAGCAGTTCGTCTTCCCAGCCAACTAAAAGGAAGTATGGCAGATGAGGTGGGCAATCTCCTGTCCACAGGAGGATTCCTTCTCCAAAGCCAGGGTCGATGAGCTCTGTGCTGCTTTTGCAGCAACAGCCTCAAAGTGCAAAGTTCTCCAGAAATGTCTATATGCCTGAGGTGTCTCTGAACCTCCATGAGCTTCTATTTTCCTGTGCATCATTCCTGGATTCCATTCTGCCATCAAGAGCCACTCTTCTGCCATTCCTTAAGAAGCCTCAAACCTCTTAATTTTTAGGTTCTACCAAACTCACTTTTGTTGGCCTACAGTTCTTTTCTCCTCCTGGGGTTTTTCTTTCTCTTGCCTCAGAAGCACCTTGTGTGCTTGAGGCAGTCGTTCTCCATTTACACAAACCTACTCACACTGTGGACTGTCTTCTCCTGTCATTCTGTCTGACTTTCGGGTTTACCAATGGAGGGAACGGTTGACATGGCTCTCCAGGATTATCTAGGTGTTGGAAGTGCTTGACTTGCAGAAGAGAGAAGTAACAGTCACAGCTTGCTGTGCAATTTTCAAATCTGGAGAGATTTAGTTATATTAATTCCCCTCATTTTTGGTTGCTATCACCAGATACTCCAGTTTTTCTGGGGGACTCTGGAGAGTCAAGTCTCTTACAATGTTTTTTACTTCCTGTAATCCTTTGGGATGTGATTTAGAGATTCTCCCTACTATGCAAGACAGATGATCTTCTACCGTGGCGTGAACTACAGCAGGAGCCACGTGCATATATGGTTTTTTGCAGCAATAAGGTAGTATTTTTCTAAATGGGCTTGTTTGTGGGGGACACAGGTTCCCAACAAGCACCACAACTGGGAGGAGGGCAGAGAGCATAGGCTGAGTGATTGTATCTTTGCATCTACAGAAAAATAACACAGCTATATAAAGGATGTGTCTCTGCTCTTACCTGAAAGAGCAGACTCATCCATAATTCAGGGCTCATTGCTTGGTGGGAGAGACCACTGGAGTGGGTGGCCAGCTAGTTGTTATGTGGGGGCTGTTGCCTGCATGGAGAATTAATTCCTTGTTAATGAATGAACAAGCTATGAGGTACAGGGTTCTCCTGGCTTTGTCCACAGCAGTATTTTCAGTTGTTGCAGGTGGCACCTCTTCGAAACTTAGAGGGAAGGCAGCTGTGTTTCCTAGAGTTGGAACCTTGCTAGGGCATTTGCTGTATTAAAAATTCTGTTCCTATCCTTTGCTGCCATGCTAGCAGTCAGCTGTGCCATTAATAGTGTTTTGCAGTGGGTTTTAGGTGTTTAGGGAATTGTTTGTAACTTGCATTATGGCACTTGTGCAATGTTACTCAGTTGCTGCAATAGTTTGAGTGTTGTGTGTGCAGCTTTTATGTAGATTGAGAAACCTTACTGATAGGGCTTTTACAGTTGGAATGTTTTAAATTTAAGTTGATTTTTAAACAAATTGGAGAGAAGAAGAAATAAAATTAAGAGGTTGTTGTGGGTAACAAGCTTTTCTTTTTTTCATTAATTCACTGCCTGACGAGAATATAGCATATTGTTTGCCATGTAGCTATGAAGTCCTCAGCTTTCAGTAAATAACATGCAGGATTGTATGGTGCTTTCAGTGTGTGCAGGCAGCTGTGGGATTGAGGCAGGGAGCTAGTTCAGCTGGCAGGGGCGGGATTGAAGTCCTGCATGCACTGTGATCAGTGGTAGGCAGGACTTAATTGCAGCTAGTCATTACAAAGAATTGCCTTTTTAATGATCATGGCTAACACCCTGCAGCAAGGGCTCTTTAATAATGTCCTTCATATGCTGGTTCTGGGATTACCCCATACCCTTTTCTACCACTGAGGCCTGTGCCTGGAGCAGATAGATAGCTTTTTATTAATAGATATAGAACACCACTTGCTTGTACTTAGGATTGTTCTCTTATCTGTGTTGTAGAGGGTCTGAATGAGATTATTTTGCCTTTTCTCACCCTCCCACCATTTTTATCTTCAATAAATAGCCTGTGGATCGTGGTGCACCCAAGAAGTGACTTATCAGAGGCCAGGCAGCCTCCTTATTTTAGCAAAGCAGCCAGACAAGAAGGAAATCTGCCCAGACGCAGGGGCTGAGAGATGATTGTGCAACCAAAGACTGACTGCTTCACAGAACCATGCACTTGCAGGCAGCTGATTTCATCTGTCTTTAATGAAGTTTCAAATGAACTGTGCCTTTTATCTTCTTTTTCTAGTAGGGGTTTTTCTGTTACAGCTCACGTTTCCAACACTGCCCTGGAAGAAGGAAATCTCGATTACAGCAGCAGTCAACATTGCTGCTTAAATTAGCTGAGCCAGTCTTGCATGAACTGCAATTGTAACCTTGGCCTGTGCTTTGCTCATCTTTCTGTTTTGGGAAGCTGTTAAAAAATTATTTTACTCCATCCAAAAATATGTATTTAATAATATGTGGGTGTTGTTTCACTGTATTGAGGTGTAACATTTGGAAATGTTGTCAGCTGCAGTCAGTGACATTTCTCCAGGGCACAGTTATCCTGACTGGCTCTCACAGGGATGGAAAATTCCATTTACTATCTTGGCTGGTGTCACAAGCTGGAAACTTTGACTTTTTTGCGTTCAAATACAAAAAGCATTAGCTCTTACTATATTTTTTTTAAATAAAAGGCTGTGATGAAACTGTGTGAGAGTCAGTGCTGTCCCTTGCTCCCAATCTGTAGACACAGTTTCTGTACAATTGCTTGCATTTAAACTTGGGTTAGTTTTAAGATAGTGGAAATCAAACAGGTTTTATCAATTCTATGAATAGTTCTCAGGGTCCTCCTCTTTTCAGATTCAGGAGGAGGGACATTAAAGCAGTACAAAGGTTCATCAGTCCTCCAGCAAGTACAATGGATGAAAAAGAAAAGCACTTTCAGGTATTACCAATTACCAGCAGGAAACTGGTGAACCAGAGGTGCTGCCTACAGTGTTCGTGCAGGTGTAGCACCATGCTGAATCCTGTCCTGTGACCTTTTTCCCCTGAATAGTGATAGTTTTTGGTTAGCTAATTTCAATACATGATGCAAGAGAGTGGGCAAGATAGTTAGGAAACATTAAAAGAGGGAATTGAGGTGCATTGAGGGAATTGAGGTCATGTGCAGAGGGAAATTGGGATGGGAGAGAATGAAAGATACAAACGGGAAGAAATATGGAGTGTAATGGAGGGAAAGAAGAGGAAAGGGAATAAGGAGCAGAAAAAAAGGAAAGGAAACACTGGAGAAAAAAGTTGTCTCTTCTTATGGGATGGTATAGTAGTGGGGAAAATTCAAGAAAAATAAATACTCTGAGAAACACAAGGATGTGGTCATGCATTGCATGGCAAAGTAATTAAATGAAAAGATAACACAGAGCTGGGTGGATTGCACATGAGGAAGTGTATGTCACAGTATTATAGTAAAACTTTGAGATAAGAGTTACAGTGTTTCTCTGTAACTGGGCACCTTGAGGCAATTTTGCTTCTTCTTGATGTTTTCTCCTGCAGTTTGGTTGGCATTTCACATCTTATTTCTATATAGAGGAAGAAAACTATTATCCAGAGTTTAAAGTTACATGGTGAGACAGCAGTTTCAGCCTGCCAATTCAGTACATCATCTTGGGATTTGCAAAAACCATAGTCAGTGTCTTTCTGCAATGAAGATTTTTAATACTGTTCTTTCCACAGCAGCTAGAAATCCAGATAAGGGGTAGGCCATGTGTAGTGGGTTAACCCCAGCCAGCAGCCAAATACCCGCCCAGCCTCTCACTCACTGCCCTCCCCTGCAAGATGGGCAGAAAATAGAAGGAAGCCAAAAAGACCCGTGGATCAAGATAAAGACAGTTTTATAAGGAAAGCAAAAGCTGCACACACAAGCAAAGCTGTAAATTCATCCACTACTCCCCATCAACAAAAGTGTTCAAGGCCAGGCCGGATGGGGCTTTGAGCAACCTGGTCTAGTTGAAGGTGTCTCCACCCATGGCAGGAGGTTGGGAATAGATGGTCTTTAAGGTCCCTTCCAACCCAAACCATTCTGTGAGTCTGTGGTTCTGTATGTAATGGTTGCTTGGGAAGAGAAATGCAATAACCTAAAATATTCCCCCTTAAACCTCCTTGTCTTGAGCTTTTATCACTGAACACAACATCATATGGGCTGGAAAATCCCATTGCTTGGCTGGAGCCAGCTGTCATTGCCAGTGTCTTGCCCACTTGTGAGCCTCCTTTGGGATGAGGGGAGGGAGGAGAGAGGCGGAAAGCCTTATTGCTGTGTGAGCACAGTTCAGCAGCAGCAGAAATACTGATACATTATCAATACATTTTAACCAAGGAAGCCCAGCGCCCGCGAGCTGCTGTGGAGCCACAGCAGAACATCACCCCTGTGCAGGGGATGGCACAGCCACAGGGGGAAAGGTACCCTGTACTCCACGGTCTCTAGCAGAGTAGTGAAATAGTGCAGCACAGAGTGACTGATAATGTGCAGTACTGAACAGTCAAGGATGGTCAAGAGGATAAGTAGTAAAGTAGTCCTGGTATTAAAGATTAGAAAACAGTTTATTTGCAATGTCTTGTGCAATGGTGTGCTTTTTGGAAGCACTGCTCACAGTTGGTTATAAGTAAATAAATGACAGGCAGGAAATAAATGCCAATTTCCATTTTACAGTGAGCTAGGACTCTATTTTTGTTTATCTTGTGTGCTGAAGTAGCAACAGATCTAACTCAAACCAGCTCTCAGAAAGCAAACCTTTTCCTCCTGTTGCTTGTTATTGTGTGGCTTCCTCCTTGGATGATTTTCACCCCTGCATGTCTGTCACGTCTGTGATCTCTTGATTGTCCATTTGGGCTTTTTGGAGAGGGGAACAGGGAGGAAAAGGATGTGGGTATTTTGGTATGGTTTGGGGGGGTTTGTCTTGTCTTTTTTTGTTTCTTTGTTTGTTTGGGTTTTTTTAAGTGAGCATCTATTTTCATTCACTTTGTAAAGGAAAACAGTCATCTTACCCTAGACATTTATTAGCAGTCCTCAAAATTTTTATCTTTATTTTACATGTCTGAAGTGTTTTGAAGGTGAAAAACTTCAGCACAATGAGTCTGAAGTCTTTATTAGTCCTCATTGGGTGACTGGAGGAGCTGAAGTGGTGAAATACATGATTTACTGACGTTTAGACAGAAATATGGTTACAAAACTGGGGTCAGGATTCAAGAGTCAGTGTCTTTCAATTCCTCCCTTGTTGTGTCAGTGTTTGCCTGTGGAAATGGGCCTCTCATCCTCAGAACATTAGGATTTCCTTTAAGAGTAGATTCTTCTCAGTATTTATGTTTGTGCAGGTAGCTGTGCCTGTGGAAAATTTAGTTCTCTCCAAATGTTGCAGAATAATTGGCAATAAAGCCAGAGCTTTATTTATTTATGATATCAATTATAGCAGGACAGTAGAAAAAGATCATATGAAGCACTTGTACAGATTGATTCCTGGGTTATCAAATTGTTCTGCGGTCAGATAAACTGCAGTCTTCTACCACATGAGCAGAAAATGCTTTGTGGTGCCAGCTGGCCTGTAGGTACTTGCAGAGCAAAACAAGTCCTTTCCTTTGTTACTCTCAGGGCACTAGTGAAGAAAATTGTACATGTAACCTCTGGACTAGTGGGCATGCACTCCTGCCTGCCCCTTCCTTGGAGCAGGCGATTCTCTGTTAAGCTTCCTTGAACTTGCCAGCTTGGCCTAGGCTTTTCCATCTGTGCTGGTGCACTCCAGCAGGATATGTTAGTGTAGGAGAGCCCAGCCCATTAGTCCTGAGGGGCAGGCAGCTCTTGGGCAGTTTTCCTGGTGGCCTCTGTGACTGATGACAGGACTGGAAACCACAGGAGGACCCAGCCAGCAGAGAGGCTGAGGACTGTGTGGCTGGCTTGCTCTGGGTCCCAGCATCATGCCCAGCCTCTCCCATGGGGACAGGATGTTTGGAGCCAAGCTTTCTATGTAACCTAATTGCATCTGCAGGACTACAGCCACCCAAGCGTGAGCACAGGCAGTTAGGTGGAATTCAAGCCATCTGAAATTAAGAGTACAACAGCATCTGGGCCTAATGCCACGGGCCTTTTCTGCAATATGCATTTGCCTTAGGAGTAATTGAAAGTTGGATCTTCCTGCTATATATAATTGCTTCTTAATACAAAGGCATGATTCCTCTCTTTTCCTTAAGAAGGTGTTGAATTTTCCTGCAGTGAAAGATCCATTTCCTTGAAGTCTTGATATAAATTTTCCTTGTGTTTTACTGAGTGTAATAATGGCCAGTGGACTTCAGATGCTTATTCTTTGTCAGGGACGAGAAGAAACAAGGAGGAAAACAGCTGATTTTAAAAAAGAAACAACACTTCCAGGGAACACTTCCAGAAGCATTTTATAACACAGGGGAGGAGAATGTATCCCTCTTGTCCAGTCCTTCCCTATCCTCTCTAGCCTGAGAGGTACAAAAGGAAAGTGTGCAATTCTGAACAGACCAACTTAATCCCTATGGGCTGGAAGGAAGATCCAGGGAATTACAGGTTTGTCAGCTTCAACTCAGTCTCTTGGGACTGGGAGATGATGAAGAAAATCCTCTTAGAAGGCATTTCCAAACACATGAAGGACAAGAAGGTGATCAGAAGTAGTCAGCATGGATTTACAAGGGGGAAATGATGCTTTACCAGGCTTACTGCTTTCCATAATGAGGTGACTAGCTTGGTGGACAAGGGAAGAGTGATGTATGTGGTTTACCTTGATCTTAGTAAGGTTCTAGTCTCCCATAACCTCCTCAGAGACAAGCTGACAGGGTATGGATTAGATTAGTGGGCAAGTGAGATGGATTTAAAAGTGAACAACCCAGCCCAGAGGATTGTGATCAGTGGTATGAGATCCAGTTGGAGGCCAGTCACTAGTGGTGTACCTCAGGGGTCCATACTGGGGCTGGCACTGTTCCACATCTTCATTAATGACCTGGATGATGATGCAGAGCGCACTTCTGGAAAGTTTGTAGGTGATGAAAAACCTGGGAGGAGTGGCTGATGAGCCAGAGGGTTGTGCTGCCATGGAGAGGGACCTTGGCAGTCTGGACAAAGAGGAATCTCATCAAGGTCCACACAGGGGAATGCCAAGTCCTGTATCTGGAGATATTTGAGAGTAAGCCCCTGCACCAATACAGGGTGGAGGTTGGAAAGCAGTTTGCAGAGAAGACCTTGGGATCTTGGGGGACAACACACTGACCATGAGCCAACCATGTACTTTTGTGGTGAAGGTGGCCAACAGCTTCCCAGGGCTGCTTTAGGAAGAAGACCACATCAGGAAAGAACAAATTGTGTTTCATTTTTTTGGTGGATCTGAGTTAACTTCAAATCAGAATGGGGTTTAGGCTTGGGAAGGTATGTCAGTGCCATTTAAGAGGCAGCATTTTTCACAGTCACATGGCAGAGGATGTGGTTACCTCATCTTCAGCTCAAAGTAGAGAAGAGAATGCCAGTTCTGTAAAAGCCTTGCAGGCTCTGTTATGTCTTTTCTGTCGGCTAAGTGCTGAGTGCCTTTAGCTCACATTGAGTTGACTGCAGGATAGTTCCTGATAGGTACCAATGTCCCTAAAAGTGCTTCACAATTCAAATATCTGGTCCAAAGGAGAGTCAAGAATTGGATTAGTTTAAGCCAATCGACTTCTATTAAACAGTAAATATGGAACTTCATTTAAATCCAGGAATCCCTCCTTGAGGTTGATTAATGCATATGGTCTTTATTTTGCTTCTTGGAAACCAGAAAGCACTTAAATAATAGTGCCCTGCAATGTGTCCCTCACCCCTTTTGGAATGCAGGTCTGGAGCACAGATATTTATTGTGGAGCTCATTGAAATCTTCTCATGAGGCTGACCATCACTTGACCTGTACTTCTGGTCCCACTGGCTTGCTGGCTAAGGGTTACATCTGTGTTGCTCTCATGACCTGTGAAATGCTATATTGAAGTGAAAATAGCAGTGCCCTGGATTTTTTTGTGCCTCCAGTTTTTATTTTCAGGGTATATAAACCTGCTCCCCTGAGCACAGATGCATAAAGAACACTCGTAACATTTGATCACTTCAGTGCTTTGCCATTCATTTCTCTCTCTCTCTGTGCCACAAACTGACTTCTGAGATAGATGTTCAACTGTATGCTAGACAGTTACATATTTATCACTTTATCACTCAATTCTCTGGAAACCAGAATCCCAGGGGGGAAAAAGGTACAGTCACCACCTGGTATATCATGATAAACCAGTATCTGGTGAAGGAACTTCAATATTCATTGCTTTTAAAGAACACATGATATTGTGTTCTTTATTGAACAATCAATCTTGATTGAACAATCAATCCTGACCCCATATTGAATATTGATCTATTACCTGCGTTTGTTAGCATTCTTTGTTCAACAGGTGAGCATTAAACTCTGACTGTACCTGCAGGCAATATAGTGTGGCAGATGTGGTACAGCTTTATATAAAGTTGTTGATAGAGTCCCCTTTGCACCCATCCTGTGAAATAGAATCATGTGCCTATGAACTGAGGACCCTCTTAAGAAACATCAGGTAAATACCATGTTGCAAAGTTTATGCTAAGAAAGTAAATCTTTGAAAGAAATATCTCTTGCCATGCAGTGGTTTCTTCCTATCTATGTGCTGAGGCACATCTAAAATCACAGAAGGGAGAATCTTTACTAATTGGATTAGGAGTTGTTCTAATCATGAAGAACTGTTGAAATGGAAAGCATGTTTGTTCAAATCCACAGTTCTACCCTACTGAGGAAGAGTTGAGCAGATTCTTCATAGGTACCATGTATCTTCTTATTTCTGAGGATCGTAACACTTCAGATGTATTTTCTGTCCTTGGATGGCTCGCATTCTTCTTTATGCTTCTCAATTTTTTATACCTTTTAACTGAAAAGAAAAATACTGCTATGCTTCCATGAAATTGAAAGAACTGGGTCTAGCTTAAACTAAGGGTATTTTTCCAGTGCTTTTTATTATTTGAATGGTAGTTGTACTTCAAGAGTCTGGTCCTCCTTATCCTTTGTACACCGTAAAAAAACATGCTAAAGTTAATTGTTCACTCATGAAATGAGCCGGTGGGCAGATTTAATATTTCTGCGAATTAACGCTTCCTTCTTGATTTTAACAGTGTCATTGAAACTGGGAACTGATTATTGTGAAGACACCTGAATAAGGGAAACTTTTTCTGGCCTTTGGTGGTTAGAGAACATTGTCCTCATCCCACCTTTATCCAAGAGCAAGACTCAGTGCTTGCTGTGACTTGTTGTTGAGTCTTCCTATAGAATAAAATTTCATTATATTTAGTTTTAAATTATGGAAATAATAGCTGTGTCTTGCATCACTTAAAGTGTTCTCCTAGATTATAGGGTAAATTATCTCCTTCTTATTGTTCAGGTTATTCAGTGGCTAAGTCAGATGACTCTGCTTAACTGACATTACGATTAATTAAGATTCAGGGAGCTGAGCTTGAAGGTCTGTGGCAGTCTGAGCAGCCAGCATGGCACTGGCTGCTGCCATCCTGCCAGCTCAGTCCTTCCTATCCTTTCTGTGGGAGTCCTAAGTTCTCCCTCAGACTCCCTTGCTCACCTGATCCTGCCTTGCACGATGGCAGAGCCAGAGTAAAGCTGTTTTTCAGTAGTTCACTTTTCTGCTGGCTTAGTCCACTGAGGTGGCTCAGCACAGATCAATGGAGGAGCCAATACTGACAGGAAGTGAAATTAGGAGGAAGGAGAAGATGACAGACACCATGGCCTCTCACAAAACCACTGCTTAATGTGGACCTGGTGGATGTAGACATAGATTGGACAAAACTGCATCCAAATTATCTCAGAATGGAAGAACTGGGCCAGAGTTCTTTAAATGCTGAATTGTGTAGAATGTTGCTTTGTTGTCTTCTAACAAATGTAGCATCTCAGAAAGCTGTGCCACGCACAAGGTACGAGACTCCATGCGCTTTGGATTCCCCAGAGGCAAGGCAGTGAGACCCAGAGGTCAGGCATGGTACAGACAGAAGCACTGAACATGCAGGATGACACTCCAATGTTACACTCCCAAACCAGAGGGCAGGAACGTATTTGGGGAGACAGGGACTGAGCAGTATCATGCATTTTCAAAGGCGCATGTGACCTCCATTCTTGAGAAGCAGGGAGCATGATCTAGCCCTGCATCTGTAGGTCCTGTCTTCCCTGCCCTGTGTCCATTCAAAGGTGAGAGGAGATGTAGGCTTACTGTAATGCAGAAGCCCATCGCTGGCTTGGAGTGAGCATCACTTACAGTGCTAGTATCAACTCCTTGGTCTGCCACAGTAAAAGTCCTGGAGCTAGACCAGGTCTGACAACAGTGTAGCCACTTGTGTGGGAAAGAATCCAGAGCACTGACTTTTTTCTTTGAAGCCACCATTTTGAGGTGGTTCACTGTCAAGGCAGTTCGGATGGAGTTTGGTGAAGGTGACAGTCCTTGAAGTTCTTACCTACAGTCTTTGGTTACCCTTGATCATGCATATATTTAGCCTGTCCACTTAGAATTGAGGAGGTGAAACATGGCTAACATTAAGGGAGAATCTAAGCTGTGTTGTTTGGGCGTTGGGGTTTTTTTTTCTCTTTTAATCTTAAGGAAATTATTCTGATAATGAATGCAGTTGGTTAGGAGTTTGGAAGATGAGTGTGCAGGAAAGGATGGTGCAGTCTTGAAGTGCTGGCTTCCTCAGATAGTTTTTTAATGTCTAGGAGAAACACTTAAAATGTGAATCATTTCAGCTTCTGGCTGACTTTGGATTAACTAAAAATTACAGTGGCTGAAAGCATGCATTGACAGAGTCTGTAATAAAAAAAATATTTTAGTATATTCTCAGTAGATTTATTTTGATCACCCAGGTTAGCCAGGCTAAAATAAAAATAGTAGAATAAACAAGTAGCTTTAGATTGAAAAAATGAAATAGCTTTTGTTCTTAGCAAGTTTACAGCTGAAACAAGTTGTACAATAATGCTTCATAGTTTTATGTGGCAGTGTTAACTTATAAAAGTTTTGGGGGTGAGGTGAATTAATCAATTCCTCCAAATGTTTACATTATTTGCTCTGATACTGCCTTACAGTCCACTAGTACTTCTGCTCTGTAGGTGGCAGAAAAGGAGGAGTAAAACTGTTAGCTCAGGTCCTCTGATTTTGCATGTGAGAAATATCACTAAATTAAAGTGAAGGTGCATGTGTTCATGGACACCTCCCCTTTCACAGCTTTCAGTGAGATCCTTCTGAAAGTCTGTGGGGTTTAGATGCTTCAGTCACTGGTGCAACTCCAGGCATTCAGTTCCTTTTCTCTATTTGAGGCCTCTTTGGTTGTTCATAGAGCCATCTTCAAGTTGAGTTCTTCAGGCTGAAACTGCTGCTTTCCTTCTAGCCATTGCCCCTTTCCCCAGTCCTAATGGTTGCTTCAGCTCATTTATCAGCAAATTATAAAACCTTATTATCATGCTCATTACTTTGTCCTCCATTTTGTTGGGACCATCCCATTTACATTAGATATTTGTCTTTTAAGTGCCATTTTGTTGTGCTTAAAATCATCTCCATGACCCTCTGAGCACTGTAGTGAAAACCTTTAATGCGCCTTTTGTGTTCCAGATCTCCCTGCTGATTGGATTCATCAGTGTAAATAATTCTCCATGGACAGATTACAGTGCATACAGCTTCTTTCAGATTGTCACCATGTGCGATTTGGTTATGATTTTGTTCTTCTACATCATGCACATTTTCAGAGTCTACAGGAAGCTGACTTGCGTTAGCTGGCCACTCGCGGTAAGCCTGGGTTCCTCTCCTCTCTTGGGGGTTGATGTCTCACTTTCTCAGCCCATTTTCTTGTGCTGTCTCACAAAGATAGGCTATCTTTCACTCAGTTCTTTTTTGCCTTGTATGCAAATCCCTTTGTTGCTTGTATTCAGTTCAGCAGATTCTGTAAGTTTTCAGTTTCAGCTGATTTGGATTTGAGTCTACCCTCCTTTACACAGATATAAATCTAGATTTACTCCATGGAAGGCAATAATTTTATTAAGAGACAACTGAAAAGAAGCTACTGGTCATCAAGCCTTCAGCAGATGGGTCCTAGCTCAGGTCATTTATAGCAGCTCAGGAATTGCTAAAGTACCAAATCATTGTGTTAGAATTCATGTACTACATCCTGTCCCAAAATAAAGTATGTGAGTGCTATTTAAATCAGATGTGTCTCTTTTTGGTATGGTTTTAGGTAACTTAAACAATAGCAAAAAATAGGAGCCTCAGCCTGATTGCCATAGCCTGGCCATTCCTGGGATATCCTGCAGGATGTTCCTGCCTCATTCCCACATTTCCCATACACATCCATCTCTCATATCCTAGCGGAGAACCAACAAGCAGCACCGAAAATGTGAGACTTGAACTTCCTCAGTAGCTCTGGCTCAGGTCAGCTAACAGAAAATTCTGCATCCTAGTGTGGGGTGATGGATTTTAACAACCTCTTAGAACATGCCTCCCTTACATATGTTAGTTCCACTGAAGAAGGACCAAAGCAATGGAGAAAGCCAGCTGGAGAGATAGAGAGGAATTTTGAAATCCAAGAAGTGGTTGGGTGGTGGTTAATGGAAGCTACATAAGTAATTTAGATCTAAGATAACAGTTTGTCCATTCATCCACTTATAACCAGAGAGAAAAATATAATTTTCTTTTTTCTTTTTAGCTGAAGAATGTGGTTAAACTTTTTTTTTTCAGATGTGTGCCACCACTATCTGTTTCTAAAGGTACTTATGTATCTAGAGATAACACGGACGCAGGGATTGAAATAAAGGAGTGAAGTAAGCTAATAAATAACAGTTTTGCAAAGCAGCATTTAATGTGTACATTGCTGTAACAGGACTGTGCAATTTTTGCCTCTGCATGGGCTGCTTTTGGGTTTTTTTGTTGTGTGTTTAATCATTCCTCTGTGTTCCAGAGCCACTAGTGACTTTAAGGCACTGAAGTTTGTGGCTGCTCGGCTTCAGAAAGCTTTATGGGATGTGATGCTTGAACACTGCTGCGCTGTTACAAAACAAACAACTTCATTTTCAGTCACATTTAAGTATCTTTAGAACAGAAGAGGAAGACACATAAGAGACTCTGGGAAACTCCAGCTAGCATTTGGATGAGTTTCCTGGCAGGATCTTTACATTGCAGTCAGGGGTGTGATCTGCAGCCAGTAAAGCTGAAGTTGTTCAAGAGGTTGTTTATTCCTGACACCCTTTAAAGCTTGGAAGTATTTCTCCAGAGGGGCACTCTTCCAGCCCTGCCGGGGGCTGGTTCTCCACCTAATGTAACCTTTGATGATTCTGTTGCAGCTTTGCCCATCCCTTGGATTCCTCTAAAGTGGTAGCCTGTGTACGCTGCTTTATTTGATGTCTCTAAGGAGGCAATGGCATGTCCCATTTTCCTGCTGCGTCATGGGCTAGTCAGAGAAGCCTCCTTATGCATATAATTTATTCTGGCAAATGCAAGGGTTGAGATTTTGATTACCTGAAACAAGTTTACAAATTAGGGAAGTAACTTGTGGTCTCAGAGCCTACTTTACAGGAAAAATCCTTCTCAGCTCTTTTTAGCACCTGAGCAGAGTGAAACTGGTATGGTAGATTATTCATCTTCTGGGCTTTCCTTGGACAATTTCATTTTGGGGCTGTATTCTGTCTTCTGGTTTGAGACAGAATCTCTCCTCTCCCTTTTGTTTGCTTGGCTCATGCTGGTAGTGCAATGCAGATAAAGGAAGCAGATATCCACGTGCCCACTCCACCATGCACAAGAAACAACCCATGTTCAGTCTGCAAACACCTATATTGGTTGTCATAAATTCTGTGAGGGTTCAAAACCTAAATCCACAGATATTTCCTGCTTGTTACAAGGTAAAGTTGACTCCTGGATCGATACTTATCACACCAGAGAAAAGTTTAAAAGTGGTGACTTGGTCCTCTCTCAGAAAACTTCAATGCATCATGTTTTACTGCAGCTGTGCTTTTGATGGCTTCCCTCCTGTTTCCAGGCTTGGTTGATGTAAGTTGTTAGTAAATGCAGCAGTAGATCCAGTGCTTACTTTCTAAGATTATCAGAAGTAGGAGCATTTGGTTTTCCACTTACGCCATTTCATGTAGGCTAGAGAAATATTTCCTTAAGGCTTCTTCCTTCCTCCAGAACCATGTCTTGAGTAAGGTGCACACTTGATGCAATAATGTAATGTACCATGCTGAATTGAAAGGATTGCATCCATACCCAGTAAGTAAATCTCATTCCAGTAACATTAGTAGACCTAAACTGTTCTTTTTTAAACAGAAACTGAGGTTTGGTATAAAATTCACTCACAAGGTGAGTTGTTGGATTTGTGTTTTGGTTTTTTGTTTTGTTTTGCTTTTTTTTTCCTTTTGACTATGTTTTGTCCTCTGGGTTTGAGGGTTTGAGTCATCTCTGCCAACTTATTTTCTTTCTGAGACATACCAAAACACTTTCCAGCTGAGTTTCCTTTCTGATGCATGCTGTGCTTGTCTTTTCAGGAGTTTCTTCATTACTTAATTGGTACAATTCTGCTTCTCATTGGATCGATTGTAGCAGCAGCCAAGAGTTACAATATAACTGGACTTGTGGCTGGAGCGGTAAGACTGTGTTTATTAGGCTTGACACTTCTAAAAGTGCAATATATATTAAGTAGGGCATTGGGAATCTCTCACTTGTACCTCTGTTTTCTTACACACTTGCCTTACTTGTGTCTTGGTTGGGTGAACTACCTTCTAGCTCATTTCAGTGAATGTTCTGTAACACAGTGCCAACAAAAATATTTTGTTGTCAGACACCAGACTCACCACTAAAGTTGGTATTTGTCCTGCCAGAGTGTTGAAACCAAATGCTTCTGTTTTAACTCATAGGAATTAATGTGTTTAGGTGAAGAATTAAGACAATTAAGTTTTGACGAAAGACTGTTGTAGCAGCTGGAAGTTACCGAAAGGATTTCAACCCCCGGCTTTCAGCGCCTCCTGCTCCTGAACAGAGCCCTGTCCAAGATAATTTCTCCTGAGCTAAAACCCACTGGGACTCTGAGCTGACTTACTGGCAGGTGCTCTCTGCCTCTCTTGGCTGGAGGGCTTTACAGAGAAAGGCATGACTTACAAGTCACAAGGGTGACAGTACTTTCACAGCAACAGGACCTGAAATACAGCTCCTCCAGAATAAAGAATTACTTTCAGAAACTTAGTCCTGGTGATGCAAACAGACTAGAAGACCTACCTGACTTGTTTATTTGGCAGACAGCAGGGAAAGACTTTTTGAATGGGGCAGTAAAAGAGCAGTAATCAGAGATGCTAGAAACAGTCTTTTCTTTGTTGCAGAATCCTAGTGAGAAATTTAGATGTCGAGACTCCATGCTGCTGTCCAGCTTTTTCTCCCTCCTTGTGCATGACTCTCAGTCTATCTTTCAGTTGCTGTTTTGACAAGACATAAGCTGCTATTATACTATGAGAACTTTGGGTTTTTTAGTCTTTTGGCAGAATGGAGTAAAAAAACCCCTTTTTCGGGTCTGTTAATCCCATAAAATGTGTAGCTGAGTATACAAAAGTGTCCATACATGCATGGAATATGTGTCATCTAATGCTCCATAAGTATTTGTGGTTTGTTTGTTTTCTCATCTAGACTTTCGGGTTCCTGGCTACAATACTTTGTGTTATAAGCATGTGGTCATCCTACAAGGTTTCGTGCATAACACAGTCAACAAGTAAGTATCATGCTTAGTAACTGCCAGAATGCTTCCCAAAGTGACTATTTATATTTTCTGGAACAGGGCTGTGTCTACCTGGAAGGATTTATTAATGCCCTGGTTGTTGTGACTCAAAATTACTCAAAAAGCAATAATTCCAAATTTTCTGTCAACACAGACGCTATCACAGCTGTTAACAAATATCTACAAGAGCAAAATAACTTGCTTCTAGCAAATAGTGAACATAGCAATGCTTTCTTTTCTCCCTTCCCCACCCCTTACCAAAAGAAGGTTTCCAGTGTGTTGCTTAATAAATTGGATGAATTTGTTTATGGCAACACAAGTGACACTGTCTTCCTTTTCAAAGATGCATCTGTGTGACTCCATCACCTGTGCAAGACATCTGCCTTACAAAACAGGATACCAAAGAGGAGCGTCCACTACTGAGGAGAGAGCCATGGGTATTTTGTTGCTAGCCTGGACAAGCTGGTAGCTTTGGAAGATCTACTTGAATGCCTAGGCAAAACAACGTTGTGAACCAAAGTTTTTTTTGCTCCCCCACCTTCCCCCACCCAAAGAAGTTTATAATGGAGAACCTGCTTGTTTCAGAGAAAGACAACTTCTGTCTCACAAGCTGGGCTGTGGCCATTTCCAGCTATTTACAATAAGTGCATTTAGAACTCATTTGGACAGTCATTTGGTTCTCCTTTCCAAGGGATGGAAAAATTGCTTCTGATTTCCTCCACCTGTTTACACAAGGGAAATCCTGCAAATTCCTACCTGATTCTGAACTTCCAAGGATTATATGTTTAACAAAGGAACAGTTACAAACTAATTTGTGCCTGGATAACCTGACCCAAGCCTTTGTTACCTCTTTCTATCATAACTGTGGACTGTTTCTAACATCAGCTCACCCAGCATCAAAAATTATGAACTGCAACTTGAATACATCACTGCAAACACTCCCTCCTAGCCCCAACAATACACAATGAAATCTGGAATTTTCTCCATGAATTTTTAGCAATCGAAGATTATTCTTAAAAACTTCCCTTGCCAAATACAGGAAAATATGTACCCAAGAACATATGTTTAATGTTTTGTGGGGTCTTTTTTTTTCTCCTTTTCACAGTAAGACCTCTTCTGTAGAAAATTTCTATGCATTTGCTATAAATTATTCTCTTTGTAATCTAACAGTGTTTATGGAAAGCCCATTGTGAATGGAGCAATGTGCTTCTTTCTCTCTCTTATATGTGGTTTTGTCACTTTCTCTGCCTCAGCTGGAATCTGTGCTCTTGGGGACTCTGCCCAGAGCCTGGACAGACAGAACAGTTCAGTTCTGTCCGACCTGGTATCATCATGAAGTTCTATGTAACTTCAGTGCTGAGACAATGCCTTCTTGGAACCTTTGTCTTTCTGTTTGCACTCCATCTCCGGTGAGCTGGAAATTCTTTGCAGGAAAAAAGGAAGCGTGGGCCTCTCTTCCTCTTTGGTGCTTCTCCTTTCATGTTGAGCTGTGAAGTAGAACTCGGTTTATTCTGTCAAGACAACTGCATGATGGTGCAGCAGAAGTTTGGTTTATACCGTTTACCAGGGACGGTCTGGAGAAAAAAGCATTTTCTGGCCTGCTATATATTTTTCTGTTTGTTTGAAATTCTGTATCAATACTGCTAAGTAATTTAATGGTTCTCTTGGAAAATTCTTTTTGTGCCTCATGGCAGGCCAACATATATTGCTATTTGTTGCCACCTTATTTTTTTTTCCCATCCTAATATATGTATCTTTAGTTAGAATTTATTTTTAACTCTTTGACAACATAAAATTGGCCAGCTGCTAATGTGTCAAAAATTTTGAGTAAGCAGATAAAAATAAGTGAGCAGATAACTTGGAGAGGTAAGAATCCCCCTCCTCATGGTGCACAGTTTCTGTGATTCTTTTTGCTATTCCTTTTCAAAAGTGCCCTATTTAGAGCAACACAGAGCAGGAAACAAATTGAAAGGACAAAAGTCTGTTTTTAGTGGATGAAGGTACATACAGTCACTCCAAGATAAAGTGCTTTAACATTAATACAGAGGATTATTCAAATAAAACTGTATAACAGGCAGATATATTGTTACTGATTTCATATTGGCTGTTTCTTATTTTTTTACAATGTTCAACTTCTGCCCCCTACCTTCAGATGATATGTTTTGTGTTTAGTCAGAAATGAGCCTTTTTTTTTTTGTTTCAACAGCCCGAACTGAGCATGGCTCAGAGGCTCTCTGGCTTAAGAGAACAAACATTCTTCTCAGCTGGGAATCCAGTCAGTAGTGTCAGTGATAGTTCAGTCTTCCTTGCCCTGCCTGCACAGGACCAGTCAAATGGCCATACGTGACAAGGGACTTCATTCTGAGCACTTTGAGTGAAAATACCTGCAGAAGAAAGCACACACACAAACACACACCCACACACAAACACACACCCACACACACGTGTGTGTCTGTCTAATTTTTTGCAACAGAGATGCTTGATCACCAGTCCTCCTGCCAAGACTGACTTAACTACAGTCTTTGGAAACCAGCACTCTAGCTTTAATTTGGACTGATAGGATAGATGTTTAAGGATACAACCTCTCCTGTTCCCCCAGAGGAAAGAGACTGTGTTATTTCTCCTTCACCTCCTGAGGTATCACCTCAGATTGACAGTAATTACCTTCCCACAAGCTTTAACCCCCCTTGGCACTCCGGTGGGAAGACAGTGTTCTGCTGCAGACAGTGTGAATGCAGCTGAGACCTCAGCGCTGTGGTGGCAGTGGGGAGAAGCACCTGCTAAGGACTGGGGCTGTAGCCTGAGCTTGCTTTGCGGAAAAGGCCTTTTCCACTTTCTCCTGGAACCATGCCCCCTCTCCTGGCACTATACTAGCTTTTTTTTTTAGCCTCTCACATCGCTCTGTCACTTGTCACCATATGGAGAAAAAAAAAATCAAGGGGAATTTCACACAGGCTAACAACCAAAGAATTTCTGACTATGTTCTGTGATCATCCAAAGAATATGTTTTGCTGTAAGTGCACTTGTTTATACTGGATCAAGAGATGGAAGTTACCAGTTCCCTTTTGGTTTTTGTGCCTGTTGACAGGGCTAAAATATTCCTGCGGCTTTGGCTGTTGTGACAGTGCTGGGTCCATTGACTCACCAGATGCTCCTAATCAGGTTGCTCTCAGGCTGGAAGACTGACATCTCTGCTGCCAAAGTTTCCTTGCTTTCCCCAAATCCTCCTTGTGAAGCATGTCTACCAAGAAAAGCACAGATTTTCTGTTATCACCAGCTCCACCGGGGGTCTTTGAATGACAGCTCCATCTGGCAGGGAATTTGACACCTCTCTGCTGTACTTCTGCCAGGAAAAGTGTTTTAAGTTTCCTTCAGTGTCAACCTGGTTCTGAAAGCTCCATCTGTCTGCAGCTTTGTCAAATATGGGATTCCAGCTGTTTTAGAAATAAACTCTGTTAGCTATTTGGGTGATGTGGAGAATCAGATTGTTGTCCTGGTCATTTTTTTCCCTCCTCTACTACAGCAGTGGCTTTCTCTCTGGGGAGTATCAGAATACCTCCTATAACTGGAGGACAATAGGTAGGAGCCAGAGAAAAACCTGTTCCCTGCAGTTGTGTTTGGATGTGCTGGTCTCCCACTATCCCACACAAAAGTTGTCCATCCTCTTCAGCTCTAAAATGAGTGTAGTTTATCCTTTGAGCTAACACAGATAGAGTTAGGCATTCAGTTCTTACTGAAAAATTAAAATGTAAACATTGAGAGAGGAAAATTGGTAGTGCAAACTGTTTCATACTGTGAAAAAACTGCAACTTCATGTTTGAGCTCTGGGGGCTTGAGATAAGTTAGAGAATGAATAGTGCTTCTTTCAAGGGGAAATGAAATGTTTTAAAAAAGAGGAAGGATGGCTTTGAAAAGCTTGAGCACTACAGTGCTGGATGAAGACACTGCAGGTTATGTGACCTGCATAACTTGCACACTTTTTCTGTTGCTGAGAATTGGTTGCACTGTCTGGAAACAGTTCACTGTGTGGGGTTTAAAGGGGGTAGCAGGACACCCCAGTAACAATAACTTGTAATGAAGTGGGGGGGTGACGGGGGGGGGGGGGGGCCATGCCAAGTGATGATCCATGGAAGAGGACTAGGAACTTACTAGGACAAAAAGGAGGAGAGAAAGAAGATCAGGGGCAAACATTAGTAGAAAGCTTATGAAGGGAGGAACTAATGTGAGTGACTTGTGCACTGAACAGAAGTGGTGGCAGATATCAGCAGTTTCTGGCTGTGCAGGTTATTAAAGGGCAGATCTGCTTGGAGTGACAGAGAAGTCTCTTTACTGCTTGCCTGCACTTTATAACCTGTGTCTGGGATTTTCCTGCTCTGCTAAAGCTGTGGGAGGATGGACAAGACCTGACCACAGGCTGTGGAACGTAGCATCAAGTTGCCATATGGTCTGCCCTGTTTAACTTAAAGTTGCTGTGGACTCCACTGTGCTTAGAGACAACATGGAGCCAAATGCTGCTGCTGAGCCTGTGTGCTGGCCAGGGGCCTTGGCCATCCATGCAGCTTGGGCAAAGTACAGACCTGCTTTTAGACTGAGTGCCATCAGAAAGCCAAGGAAAGCTGGATTTATGTTTCACTGGGCCCTACTGGGCATCCAGGAGGTGCTGCTGGTTGTGTGAAAGGAGAAGTGGGTACCAGAGAAAGGGAGGTCCACATCCTGTTCTTTCTGCCTGCAGAGATTTACACCCGGGTGGCAGGAGAGAGCCCTCACCACAAAGTTCTAGGATACTCTTAAGCAACCCACCTGTTTGGGCTGTTCCAAGTTTCATACTGGAGCAAGTGCAAGTGCCATGCCCTTGGCTTACCTTTTGCTCCTCTGCAGACACACAGGGCTGCATACTTGGGAGGCCATCCTGTTGGGAACAGGTGGCTCTTGGTTCCAGTCCCTGGTCCCAGGGCTTGTTTAACCCTGCTACATGGGAGCAGGTCAGAAAGTGGCACTAGTGCTTGTTATCTTCCTCTCCTGGAGAAAGACGATTACTTTTTTCCAGCACAGAGGCAGCTGGAAAACAGGAAAAGCATTATGTCCTTTCTGGAGGTCACTGATTACCCACAGCTGGCTGCTCCAGAGTTTATTTCTGTTCTGCCTGTCCCTGAGCCCAGTCCATCAGCCTCAGCTGGTCCCCTGGGTCAGCACGCTGGTTTCTCACGGCCAGTATGGCAAGTACACACCAGTGTTTGTTACTAGGAGCTGATCAACATAGAGCGAGTTCCCACCATCCAGGAGCTTGCATGGAAGTTAAAAAAAAAGGGCCATATGTCTAAAAACCTGATGATTTATCCTCTTGTTATCTCATATCTGCACTGTTCTACTGTGTAAATGACTTGCCAATTTATTAGGGAACGAAAAAGCTCTCATCACCTGCCTGAATGAGTCCCTCTGCCTTGGGGCAGTTGGCAAAAAAAAAAAAAAAGAATCTGTCTGCTTTTTGCCCTTTACCAAACCTCTACCTGAGCTGCTCTAACAGTGAAAGTGAAGCTCTCTGGCCATGCCCAGAAGCAGCACTTCACAGGAAGGAAGATTGAAAGTTAGGAAAAATAAAAAAAAATATAAAAGAAGAAGAAGAAGAAGAAGAAGAAGAAGAAGAAAACAATAATTAAAAGTGTTGCAGCACCACAGAAGTTTCCTGCCTCAGGGGTGAGGTGGCTGCAAATACGAGCTTTCAGTTTTACACAGAGACAGAATTTAGATACCAAAACCCTTGGCATTGTTCCGGCTTAGTGCTGTGATAGCTTGGCTTTAAAATTCCGGTGTTGAATAGTCAAAGGCCTGATTTGACTGTGGCTGCTTGAATGTGCTGCAGGGTACGGTAGTATGATAGGGAGGGCTCATGGAAAGGAGGCTGCAAGGGACCTTGCCTTTTTGTGTGGTGATGGTGAGGAATGAGGGCAGAGATAAAAGAGAAAGTGCAGATGAAAGAGCTAAAATCAAGAGGTCACTGCAGAGTAGCAACACTACCCGACCTTTCCTGAGGGAACAGCTCAGAACAGTGCTGTTCCTTGGATTAATATTTTTGTATCGCTTCCTGGATGTAACACCACCTCCACCTGGGTTTTCCATATTGCTGAACTACAACATTACAGAAAGGCACATAAGTATTTTCAAAAGCAGTTTTGTCACTGGGTAAATGCTGGCTCTCAGGTGAGATGTGTGTTTGAGTGAAGTATGTCCTTCAGAGCACTAGCCAGCCATAAAGGCCTGAACTTTTGAAGCAGAAAAAAAGATTAGGACATTTACTTCAATTCAAATTAATTTTTGATAATCCTGTCTTGGACTGAGTTGAATTCAGAGTGCCCAAGATGGTGTAAATTTCATTTATTGCTCTTTAGATGTTTGCAGACCTAGAATAACAGCAAGACACAAAGCAACCATTATAAAGGAATAAACTGCCTTAGCAAAAGAGCAGCAGTCCTGCCCTCCTCACTGTGACAAGAAGTTCTGCTCACAGCGTGATGTAACACAGGAATGCCCAGGTGTCCTGGTGCCAACACTTGGTGCTGCAAAGCCCTCAGGTTACTCTGCCTGGCCCTGCAATGATTTTGGCCCTGCCTGGTGCACATTTGTCACATTTGTCACTTCAGAGCCGTTCTCCTGGGGGACTCCAGACACGTGGGGTCATGCAAAGGTGGGCAGGCAACTGTGCGGCAAGCCAAGAACCTGGGAAGAAGAGGGAATAGCACAGAAGAAAAGGAGCAGGCTGAGTGCTCTGTGCTTGCATGTGTGGGTATGGGTAGAAAAACAGTCCTGTGTGGGGGTGAAGGAAGCACCTGTGTGTTTCCGTGGGCGCTGAAAGGGGCTCCCAGAAAGACAAGGAGAACACACCAGCTCTTGAGGCAGAGCTGGCATGTGTGTGAGTGACGTGGTAGCCATGCAGGGTGGTGGGGCATTCCTCCCCACAGAGGGGAATATCCCCAGGCCACAAATGGAGAGTCATTGCTAAGTTAAGTATGTCTGAACCACTTGTTCTTTTCTTACATGTTTGCGCTTGTGTAGGAAGAGCAACACAGACAGGAGCCTTCTCAGCACAGGAGGAATTGTAACAAGAAGGAACTGGAACATGGGGAAGAAAACTCCACAGGTGTAGACTTGAGGCATATAACCCTTCAGCATACGAGGTCAGACTAGGAAATTAGAGACAGCACTCATTCTGCACTGCTTTTACAGCTCAAAGAGAGTAAATATCATTCTCCCAGGAAAAAGCACAGTGTATCTTGGAGACTATTTGCATGGGACTAGCCTTAGTACCCAGCCACGCTCCCCTGCACATGCAATGAAGAAAGAGAAGGGCAAAAGTGAATCACAGCAGCGACTCAGAGTGCAGGAGTTACTCTTCCCCTCTGATTCACCTTCTAGATGTGCCTGTTCCTCCATCAGCTACCATGGCAGCTTGGCCTCTCAGCTGGAACATCTCAGGGAGACACTTTTACCTTCCCATGTGGAGCTGGGGCAACACTCACCTTTAAATTCTAGCACTTGTCTCTCAGCACTTAACAGAGCTGATGCTGTAGCTGTGTGGATGGGAAGGGACCAGGCTGGGAGTTTGGTATCACCTCAAAACCTGGAGCTAGCCAAAAGCACCCATTTGCAGCTTCCTTCTATTACATCTGTAAGCCAGTTGTGATGGTAGGGTATGATTCCCCTCCTCCCCCTGCCAGCACACACAATTACACTAACACAACTTTCCTTTATTATGATTACTGGGGGTTATATGAGGTGGACTGGTGCTGGGGGCTTTGTACCACCACTAGTATGAATTACAGCTCTGCTGGTGTAACAGCTCCTTTCAAATCAGAAGTGCTTTGTCCGTCTAGCATAGTCTACTGTTATTGCTACATCTGTAAATCACTCTTAACATAAAACTTAATGATCTGCATCCCCTCTTTCCATGAACCCTTGCCAAACAAGAGCACAATGCTGCAGCTGTAGCTATTAAGCTATGGTGGCAGCAAAGCACTCCATTAATACCTCATGCTCAGCAGTTTGTGATGCATGAGAGCTGAATAATTATGCCCTTGTTACCCTCAAATGAGAGGCACAATTGCCAGAAACAAGCGTTTACAATTAAAAAAAAAAAACTGTATCAAGTCAAGGACAACATTGGTTCATTCATAAAACAAGCCTTTCTGAGCAAAAGGATGATGAGGCAGAGAACAGGCTTACATTAACGAGCCAGTTGTCTCTAGGGCTGTATTGTACCCCCTCAGGGTGGCCTCTGCAGCCACTTAATGCCAGCTGTTTTGAGAAACTAGCAGGCAGAAATTTAGCCAAAGCTCTTGTTGCTATGAGTTGCACTGATAGGGAGGTTTAGTTTAGGTTTGAGGTACAGGAATGGGAAGCAGGGCTTTAACCCAGTGCTCTGAAGCATTTGAAACTGAGCAGGCAGAGAAGAGAGAAATGGGTGTTAATGAAAATAGTAGTAGTGAGTCTGTCCTCCTTGCTGTGAGGATGCCTTACTGCTCACACCAGGAGAGCAGCTCCACACCTTTGGTTAGTGGAGTGCAGAGACCACAGAACAATTTAGTAACTGTCCCTTCCTCACCTATAGCTCAGCATGAGCAGGGATTTCAGAATCACGTCTGCACTGATATTTCTGGGAGAGGAACAGCTGGTGCAAAGGAAGTAGTTAAAAGGAAGGCTGTAGTGCAGACAGACTTGCATTATTTTGAGCAACATTGCACCATTCTCTGAGCATATGGTAACAGAAAACTTGTCATGCTTTTTGTCTTACCATATTATGCTTCCTGTAAGTCCAAGTGAGGACTAAAAAAGAGAGCTCTAACATATACCCCAAGCTTAGCACTGCAGGATAGTGCCTGGCTCCATGCAGCACATCTAGCAGTGCATACCTGACTAGGTATTTGCTGTCCCCATCTGGCTGCACATGAGTCATGCTACAGAAGAATGTGCTTGTGCTGTCACCTCCTTGTGAAGCCAGACTCTCACCTCAGGACTTGCCAACTTCAAAACAGCCAAGTCTTGTTTGTCTTCCCACCAACAATTCAGCCAAGAGATAATAGGTCATAAGGAACAAACTGAGTAAGTGATCAGGGCACGTGGGCTGCTCAAAGCAAGTTTCACTGGGATGCCTGGAGAGGGCTGGAATTCCAAGAAGTCCCGTCTGGTATGCTTTACAGCTACAGTTGCCAACATTTCTGTTTGTGGGCCCTGTTTTTTTTCCCAACATGCATAATTTGCGGTTTTGGATAATAAGTGTCCCTCATTTAACTTCTCAAGAGTCCGAGAAATGGTCAGGTACACCCCACTCCATTCCTCTCCCACCCGTGATCCACAGACATTTCATTGAAAACCACAGCATAGTACAGACCACGAAGTTCTCCAAAGCTGCAGTGCTGTGTTGTAAGTGCAGGTGGCGTCATGCAGCTGAAGCTCCACTTGAATTTTTAAAAACATCTATTGGCAGGTTACAAAATCTGAATACTGAAAAGCTTTCAGCAGAGAAATTTTTCAGCTTTCCAGCATCCTGTGAAGTTTTCCTTTCTCACACAAGCTAGCTGCAGTGTAAAGGTTTTTGTAAACCAAGACTTCATCTCACAGGTGCAAACTTGTTATACAGTCTTGTTATGGTACATTGAAGAAAATATTTTGAAATGGGTGTCGTAGCATTCAGCCAATCACTCTGAGGTGGATGGTCAAACGACCAATAGACTTAGCCATTCTTGCGAACCAAGTTATAAAAATGAGTTTGTAATTAATTAAATAATCCCATTTTATCCTGGACTTGAATTCTGTGTTGTTCTTCTCGCAGTCCATAGTACAACAGTGACAACAAAACACCAGAAATGCAAGTAAAACCCTTTCAAACTGCACAGGCAAAGTATCTCCTTGAGACAATAGTGATATGATTATATTGCCAAAAATCCTTCAAGCTACATATTGAGAAATAAGAAAATTATTGGAAAGAGTATCCCTAAAATGCACACTTCAATTTACAGCCACACTGACGACAGAGGGGTATGGGGGCTTCAATCCCACTGGAAAGACAGGTGGGAAGAAGACGGAGTCCTTACGACCAAATAATTTCAATCACAGGATCATCTTTGCCCTCTTGTGGGCAAACTTCCCTCCTGCAGCTTCTCGGCAGGTTCCTGTGCAGACGGCAGGAACAATGCAAAGTGCATTTCTGGCCTTCCCTGTGCTTCCTTCCACGAGCTAAGAATAGCCATTCCGAATCCAAGGAGCAGTCACACCCAAAGCCCAGCCAAGCAGTGACCCTTGCTTGGCTCCTGCATGACAGCAGCTGTGTGAGAGAGCAGGTGGCTGGTCCTGCTCCTCGCTGGAAGGACAAAAGCCATCCCAAAGCAAGGAAACACATCTGTGCCTTGAACGAGGGATGGACAGACAGAGTGACCAGGTGGTGCCTGTGCACTCACAAAGGAAAGCTGCAGACTACTAGCCCATATTCTGCCCTGCTGCACTACATTCTGGTAATTTACAGTGAACCAACTTGGACTACACTCCTGAGAAAGGGGTTGTCATGATTCCAGCAATAACATGACTTAAATTGTGTGATCATGCTTCAAATTATTAAATCTAGTACTTCTGAGTTATTTTCTCATGTTGTAAAATCCACCACTGACATACCTTTCTAATACAACATTTTGCCTTGATTGTTTTCTTGCATCTAGGTAATTAAAAGCATTTGAGACATATTTCCCTTTTGAATCCTTAAGATTACACTCATCTCTGGCAACTTCATCAAAGAGATAATTTCATCCTTAAAATTATTTCATCTTTTCGTGTTACAAAATAAAGAAAAACAAACTGTGGTGTTCCATTTTCTGTGCCAACAATGAAGGAAGTGGCATTCTCCTGTGTACAAGATGACCACCAGGTAATAAGCAACCTGTAGGATTATGAAACAAAAAAAGTGCTCCCCTGCCAGAAAGCAAAACATGCAGGTTTGCTTCCTTTTCCTCCCCCCTCACCACTGACAATCAGCCAAACAATTTTTTAAAGATCAAGCAGCTCTCCCTCGACCAAGCAAGTCAGTGACCTGCATTTTTCTACACCAGAATAAATCATTTGCTCTCAACACCTTTTGCTAGGTTGCACTCCTTCCTTTAGCAAGTCTGCCCCTTTATTTTTTTCAGTTCCATGTAATCAAGACAATAGGAAGCAGCACCTGAATTATGCTTCTCACAGTAACTTACTTTACTCACAAGTAAAGGCTACTGCAAACTACTTTGGGTGGACCCTGTGGTCAGAGGCAATACTGACCTTATCAGATATTTTTTCCTGGGAACTTCCAGTGAGAATATCCAGCTTTGCAAGTTGGACCCTCTTCCCCAGGAACAGGCAAACACAATGTAAACTCCTTCCTCCAAACCAGGAGCAAAGAATGATGTTATTTCCTATGGCTGGCTTTGGGAGAACTACATAGCAACACCAAATCACAGCAGCAAAACCAAGAAACACACGAAACAAGTTATTTACTAAACCTTTATTTTAAAAAATGATTACAAAATACTTTATAAAGTCCCTTAGATCAAGAAAACATGAATGCATTAAAAAAGATCACAGGTTTAGAATGATAAAAAATATTTAAGCATTTAAAAATTATTTAGATGAAAATTCAAGGCAACACTGGAAACAAAACTATAAAATTCTTACTTATATATATAAAATCAATGTATTATCATCCTGCTTTAATAATAATTAAAATTCACTTAAATTCTTAAAGGTGTTAAAAGTCATACACAGTTCTGTCCAGTATAAAATTTTATATCCAGAGAACTCCTTATGTTTACAGCAATAGACTAAACAAGAGATGAATTTCCATCTTAAAGGCACTATCAGCACCTTGATTCGTTACAATTGTATAGAACCTTTGAAAAATTTCACAAAGAATTTCCCTTCAGTATAGAAAGCTTGATATGTTTATTGCACAAATTTGAATGAGGATCACCATGACAGCCATTATGCAAAAACATCTTGTGCTGAGCTCTGAGAATTGCATGAGATCGCTCACTGCTCTTTCAGGTTGGAAGGTGCAAAGGTAGAACTCACCTGTAACAGACCACAACCCTTCCCTGCTCTTTTGAAGCACACAGTGCAGGCATTAAGGCACAATTCCTTCCCATACTCAGAACCAAAGGGCACTGGTAGCACCATGATTTTACTTTGTGGGCTAAACCCAAACACAAAAGTTAGCATTCACAATCTACACAATGCCCAGTACAGATCTTCAGAGCAGAAGCTCACAGTCCAGCCACTGGACAAGTCCTCACGTATCCTGAAAAATCCTCTCCACTGCTTCTCAAGGCACTGTAAAAAAGCCTTGAAAGTGGGTACAGAGCCTTTAAGTATTTTTGGACAGGTTCAGCTGGAAAACACCAAAGCTGAGTGTCCAAGCAGGCTCCAACACCACTGCCAAGCCCCGTGGTGAAGAATGGAGAAGACAATTCCCAGATAGATGTACTGGGCCAGTTGCTTCTTTTCAACAGGCTTTACTACCAGTTACAATGTACAGAGATGTTTACTTTGCCAACAGAAGAAATTCGAGGCAGTTGTATCTAACAGCATTTATGCCAGAGCTCCCATCACTCTCCTGAACAATCCCTAATCCACTTAAGCCAAAATCAACCACCTTAATGGAAGCAATTTAAATAGGTGGTTTAAATAAGGTCAGCTGATTTCATCAGAAGCAGGCTGGGAAACAAGCAAAGGGCTTTGCTGACAGAGCACGAGGGGTAAGAGACATCCAGCCACACAGAGCTCCTGCAGAATCAGACATTTAATCCAGCTCCAACAGCATTCTCTAGGATTAGTCTAATTAAGAGACAGACATTTAAAGCCAGCACCTGACACCAGAAGCATCAAAGGAGCATGTCAAGACTGCAGACCAGTCTGCTCAGTCACTGCAGCAAGGAACCCCACCTAGACTGGGAGGGCAAAGGAGCTAGGAGTGATAAGGAAAGCTAGGATATAGGAAGCTGATAAAGTTTAAAAATATAACCTCACAGAAGCAGAGAACAGCACACACACAAGCAAATCTGCTTCTCAACTATTTTAAAATAAGAGCAAGAACACCTTATGAAGCACAAGGATTAACAGCACCACCATGCATATTAGCCAACAATTGGTTTGGAAGTAACATTTTAGCAACTGCCTTAAACCTATAACCATCATGTGACTTGCTCCTAGTATTTAACTACTGTGTGACAGACTATTGCCAGGTAAACTGCCAAGGCAGGGGGATGACTTTACACATCCCTTTTTGTACCAGTATCTCCAGTTCAGGAATGGACATGAGTAACACGGCACTTAGGTGGGGAAAAGCCTCTAGAAAAAGCAACCGAAACCCAGACCTCTATTAACTTATCTTCAGGCTGGGAAAAATAACAGGAAAAATTACCTCAAGATAAAAGTCCAGCCATGGTGCTGCATTGCTTAATAAGTACTAGCAGCACAGTGTTGCTCTTACACTATATTTACAGCTACTAATTACAGATGAAGATTTAAAGACTATAGACATTTTGGTATGGAAAAAAATCAGTAGAACTCTAGGCAATAAGAAGAAACCGAAACAAGACCATTGGAATGTTACTCATATGGGCACGGTCCCCAAAGTAAGACATTGCAGATCATAGTGGAGGTATTTCTCATTATGGATATTCTGTATCACCAGTAACACCACCTGTAAACTGAACATCTCTAATCTACCCAGTTATCAGAGACAGCTACAGCAAGCGCTGACTGAAATCAGGTTTTAGTGGAAACAGACACTAATAAATACAAGGAAAAAGAAAAAAAGCCAGTCCAAAGAGCATTTCTTCTTTACAACACATGAAATTCTATGAAGGAGAGTATCTCTTCATGAATAACTCTGAAGCCAAGCTACAGCTTTAACTTGGTGCTTCACACCACCTGGCAAAATTTTGCATCCTCCAAGCAAAGTGTAGTTTCAGGCTTCAGTCTCAGGCCACAGAGAGAAAACATCACAAATTCACACTCATCAGAAAGTGGCAGCAATGGAAAAAAACCAACTTTGACCTGCTATTGCAGCCCTTTGTCTTAAAACAGCTTCCTCTTCCTTTCCCAAATACAGCTCAGCCAGGTTCTGGAGGGCTTAGTCTCAATGCTGTCACAACAGGTTACTGGACTAGGAACATGCCAGACTGGGATATCAATGAAATGCAGTTAATGCCTGGGAGACACGGCAAATGTCACGAGCACTCAAACAAGAATTGTTTTTGCATAATCAGCTTTTTCTCATCTGCTTTGGTATTTTGGAACATCTCCTGGCATACAGCAATTTGCTCTGCTTTTGAAGGCTTTCCTCTTAAGAGAGGCGTAGCAGTCTTGCTTTTACCTCAGACACCAGAAAAATGCTTTTCAGCACTTCATTTCTTTTACAGCCATCAGCATCTGGTCTGACACATCCATCACTTGTCCAATACGTGTCCCATCAGTAGTGTTCCTTGCAGTCCTACAGGCTGTTGCTTGCAAAACAAATCAAGGGTACAAGTGCTTATTTACCTGTTTACCAACTGAGCTAGTCAGCAAGAAGTCTCAAGCTACTGCCATATTTATAAACACATAAAATGGTGAGGTCCAAAACCATTCTGGCAAAATTTAGTATTATGTATGCATAAACAAGCTGCATATGGTATTATCCTTGCAAGTAATATTCACCAGGGTAGTACCAGTGTGCTGTAAGCTTTTTTCCATTGATATTCAGATTGCTACTTCTGGGGCGGCTTCAGGAAAATATTTATTCTTTCTCTTACTCCTCTCACTGCTGGCTTTTCAAGTTTCTTCCTGCAACTGTTACAGCTTTCAAAATCATCTGAAAGAAGATTCTGGTATTCAAGTTCAAACTTTGACAATCATGGGGTGCAAAACTGTCTCCTTAATATACCATTTACATTACCCTCCCCATAAACCCCCTGGAGTCTACTACACCATTACACTGATCTCCACAGACGGAATTGAGACATAGGAATAGTAAAAACATTCCAAACCCCCTTACTTAAGGACAAGAATTCCTGTACGGTTCCCTTTTACATTCAGTTTGACCAGGAAGTACAAAAATGAATTCCGCTGTACTAATTTATAACTTGCAACAGAAGCATCTGGTCCATTTAACCAGGAAATACCTTTAGGCTACAGCTCAGAATTTATTAATTTAATTTAATTTATAAATTAAATTAATGCCACAGACATTAACTTTGTTAGTCACCTCTGTCAAAATCAAATCAGCACACTGTTTTCCTGAAGTTACTGTATTTAGACCCAAGGTTTTTTAGTGCCTGTCACCCCAGCAGGTGGCAGGACTACTTATTAAGCAGGACCAGTTACCCTAGAACATGATGCTCAAAATGCCATTACCTGACCTAAGAATCCATAAAAAGTTTATGATGAGCAATGTGTACAAAATTGATTAGAACAAAGAAACCGAAGTTGTTACCTACAGTGCACTGAAAGTTCATTTTAGTTTGCTCCAATTAAAAAAAATAAAAAAGAAAAAGAGGAAACAATTTAAACAATTTCAGGAAGTTAGCTTTGTTTATTCAATGGCTGATTTTCTGTGGCACTCTGAGTGTTACCAGGATTTTCAGAGCATCCATCGACGTTTTGTTTTCGCCTGAGAAAGAGCTCTGTACCAAATTCAGCTGCAAATGCAAAAGTTGCAAAAAATCCAAATACCTGTGAAAGTGACAGAAATATGTGATTTTAAAATGCATAAACAGTAATAGCATACCAACATTGTTTGGAGAGATTTGCTGCACCATTTTGTATGCATTAATAATGCTTATATATTAAGATTACGGTCCTCCTTAAATCAATAGTTCCATTTAAATTAGACACAGGTCAGAAATCATAATTCTAGCACATTCATTGCTGAACTTTTTTACAGTTTTCGTTCTTTTAATCAAGTGTGAACCTTATACTGTGTTCTAATCAACCTTTAATAGTAAAAGTGTATTAGTTTCATTTCCAAAATCAGTTATTAAAGTAGCATGGCATTGGTGATATAGCAGACTATTTATCCAAGAGAGGGCTGCTGATTAATGAGAGTAAATGAAGAAGAATAACACATGGAAGGTGAAGGAAGAGAAGATTTGCAGAGCCTGGGTCAGCAAGGGAGAATTAAATGACATTTTCTGAGTGGCATTTCATTACTAGTCATGGCAAGATGAGAAGTGGTAAAGAGAAGACAGCTTTTTTTCAAACAAGGAAAGAAACATATGCATTATTCTAACTCTACCTAAATTTTACACAACTGGTTTGGACCAAAGGAATTTGACATTAATAAGTATTAAATCACAGTAGTTTTCATTTTTCCTGCATCAGAAAAAAAGGCAAACCTGAAACCTGATTTATACTCGAACTATTAGGTCTAAATAGATCTATATCACATAAGAAAACTATGCAAAAGTGTGTATCTCTAATACCTGATGCTGCCCATGGAACAGAATTATCTTGCTTTCTTTTCCAAATAATTTTTTCTCATTCAAGAATTTGATCTTTAAACTCACATATTCACAATTCCAAGGTTATTCAAAAGAAGTATTCAAATGACTAGGGAATTATGACACCTACAGCATCCCAAAGCCCCTTCAGTGCCTTGCCCTGAGCCTCCTCAGTGTTCCCTGGGAGATGAAAGCCCTGTTGCTCTACTGTTTCTGTCACTGAGGAAACTGCTGTTCTTATTGCAGACTGTGCAGGTCAGTGTTGTCCACATGTGCTCTGTAATGCCTGGCAAAAGACAGGATTTCTTGATGACTTTGTGAGGGGGTGACATTATGAAAGGACAATTGAGGAAAACCAGAAATTTCAGAAGTAGGGCATCAGAGAACTGGGGAAGCTTCAAGAGATGACACTGTTGAATAGCAAGAGATGACAGGAAATAATACAAATCCAAGGCAGCAGGCAAAAGGTGGGGAGCTGCAAGTGCACACAGAGGTTTCCAGCAATCCTGAGGAATGCCAGCTCCTTGGATTTCCTATGGTAAGTTTCTCGAAGGTCTGAAATAGCTAATTCCTCCTGAAACATCACAATGCACTGAGTTCTATTCCCTGCCCAGTTTCTTCTCTGCAAATTGAGTGAAGTTTAGAGGGAAGAGAAATTAACATACCAGATAAATACAAAGTAAATCTTGTCATTTTAAGACTTACACAGGCAGCACGTTCAACAGCAGAGCCAGAGCAGGTTGCAGAGAACACTATTGATGCTAACAGAAACCAGGCACCTATGGCTGGCACAGCCCAAAAATTCTGCAAATATATGTAAAAACATATATAATTTAATTGTAGATAGGTTACCTAAAAAGAACAAACATCATAACAACAGCTGAGTTAACCTGCCTGTGAATTTATGTTTTGATACTGTGATGCTAGTGGAAGCTTCAGAAAATACATGTTGCCACTACATTCCAAATGATATTCAACATTATCAGCTATTTAAACAGCATTATCAGATATTTAAGGGAGTCTGCCCTGGTTTTGTATTTTTAAAGTATTTAATTAACTTCATTTAACCTTTTTTCACAATCAAATTCAAGCTCAGGACAACCATGATAGCTTTATTCCCTATGTAAAACATTTGGGAAATTAGAAAACTGTAAGTAACTGTGCTCATTCAAACCTTTTACTACCCTCCCTTATCTGTACCCTCACATAAAGACCCTACTGTTTGCTCTGAAGGCAAATAGGAAGGGACACTTGTGAGACAGAATAATGTTCCTACTGACTTTACAAAGCAACTTTCTCCCACTGCTGGATCTTCTGAAATATAAAGCCATAAACTGTAATGAGGTATGATTATTGCCAAAAAGGAGGTAGTCTCCACCCAGTAGGAAAATAGATAGGGTAAACTGATAAATTGCAAGCATCATGCTGGCGGTAAACTGTATTCCACGTACGTACATACACGTGATGGCTACACTTTAATGTTAGTAGCATTAATGTGGAAAAACTTTGCCACACAAATCCTAAAATCCTGCAGGTAGCCAACTTTGAAAAAGATGTCAATATAAACTCTCAAAGTTGGCTCATTTTTTAACTATAAGATACTTTAATCTACCCTTTACATGGAGAAGAAAAGGAGATTCATTTTGCATAGCCTTTTTACTCCACAGCAGACTTTATGCACTTAGAAAAAATGGTTTCCTTTAAAAAAAAAAAAAATTCTTACCAGTTTCTGTACTTTCTCTTTCCCCAGTGATTCATACATATCAGTGCAATACACACACAGAATCAGGAGGCTCAAAAGAAAGGCACTGCAGCTTATGAATTCAAAGAAGTAAAGTCCACTACAATAGATGCAATCGTCCACAATTTCTTCACAAACAACAGCCACAAAAGAGAAAATCTGCAAACAAATAACATGCTTGGGTTGGATCAAGTCTCTAACATCTTCAACAAACAGGCATCTCTGATATGAAGATTAATAAAGCTAGCTGCGACAAAAATCCTCAGTCTATAATAAGTTTGGTAAAGTTCTCCACCATTTTCTTACAGGCAGAAATGATTATATAATGACATGGTTTACACTTGGCTGTTATAGGTGGTCAAAAAGTTTACACCTGTTACCTCACTTGATAAAACTTCAGAGAAAGTCCACATAGCCAATACTCACATGCTTGTGACTCAGTAATGACGGAAGCTCAACTGTTCTGGTAGGAACCGAAACTTTACACTATGTTCAAGCTGTGTTGGACAACGTTTAATCTATGCAGAGGCTTATCTTCACCTTCCTGCCACAGTATGTTTTGAGAAAAGAACGTGATTTAGGTCCTGTATAGTCACCATATCTGTGCTGCTGGATTTTCTACCATTTTATTGTGCAAGAGGGAATATTGCTTTATTTAACTGTTCGCTTATTTTGGCCACTTCTTGCTAGTTTCCTTCATCCCATAAAGTTGGCATAGCTTTATAGATCCTCGTCGTAAGGAGTTCACCAAATTAAAACAAAACCATGAGTAGGAATCAGACTGGGTCATAAAACTGAGACTGATATAAGAATGACAATAACATTTTTAATAAGAGTATGAGGGCAATAAAGAGGTTGACAGTTCTTTGTTTAAAAAAAAAAAAATCTAAACTTAATATTCAGAATTGTTCTTGGAAAATAACCACCAGTCTTCAGTTTCAGTTTTCTGACAGTAAAAACAACAGTTTAGCAGTAGGAAGTGTAAATTCCCCTTACTAAGCCAGGTCTCAGAAGGGCACTTCAAAGAATCATGTTTTGCAAATGCAACAATATAAAGTAAACAGGAGCTTAGAAAGGGAAAGAACAGCGGGGGGAAACTTCAATATTACTATCAGGCTACCTTTCTCTCCCACAGTGGCTGGCAACACAAACTTCTCAGCAGCACTTGCACCTAAACCAGTGAACTACAATGGCTGTCCAGGAATGTTTTGAACTCTGACTTTCCAGTTTGTATGGTTTAGGGGTCTTTTGGGGGTTTTCTTTGCATTTCTAAACATGTGCTTACAGCTGCATCCAATGACTTTCAAATTTTTCACAATATGAGCTGTGACGTAAGTTTTCATGTACAGGGCTATTTCTTTTTATAAGCACTGGAAACTGAATGCCATCACTTCCACTTGGGAATAAACCTGTCCTTAAAAGAAAGTATATGTCCAGATAACCATAGTATGATCTAAATAATGGAAAAAGATCTTCTCCACTGAGTGTACAAACAAGTTGAAAAAAATCCCATTCAAAGAGCAGTCATAAAGGGTTCAGTGTCAAATAATTGAGATTTACCAAGTGGAATCCAGTGTGAGACTTGCCCAAGTCAATATTCAATTTTTTTATTTATAAGTTGAGTAATAAAATAGAGTACATCAATTAAAAAAGTTGGCTTGAAGAACTTTGAGTAAGTGCTTTGATTAAGTTCGTATATCAGCAGCACATTCATAAGATGCCAGAGAGCTCTGCTTGGGTTTCTTAGCTTGCCCTTTGATATCACTATTAGGGAAAAAAGGGATTCCTCTGTTGTCCTACTACCACTAAAAACCAATAGTTTTAAACACCAAAATAATTGTTAGAGAAGCAGTTGTTTCGGATTTCATTTTGTTATTAGTCCTATCTGTCTGTACGTACAGCAGAAATTAAACAACAACATTTCTCTCACCAGCAAGAAATTATTCATTGATACTGACATTACTGCTGGAAGTTTCTAAACAAGTGTCAAGTTTGTAAAGAAGATTTAACAAGTGAATTGACAGAAAAGAATACTACAAAAATAGAGCAGATCTATGAACTTGCCAACAAGCCTGTGAAGATGCTCAGCAGCGGGATTCCCAGTACAAAATCTTCTAGTTCAGATAGGTGGACATATTAATTCTCTATTAAGTCTGCACAATTGGGGCTACTATCAGCTCAAAAAGGAGCTGATATTTAAGCCTGAATTACAATTTTCCTTTCCAGCTAGGGCATTTTGACTAAAGTTAAACAGTTGGTAACAACTCATCCTGCTTTACGTAAGAATTAGTTTCTACCTCAGAGTTGGCACAATACACACTGTGCCATTTACCTTTGTGCAGAATTTGAACCACTCATGGACTAACAAAAACATTCCATCTATTAAAAAAAACCAAAACAAACAATAACACTCTAGAAACCTGTGCAATAGCATGCCTCCCAGCATCCTTCTGGCAGTCACATTTTCCTTGTTCCATTTGCTCAAACGAACTGGTTAAGGTTATAATGTATGCCATCATTCATCTGAAGAAAAGTGTTTCTTAGGTCTAGAAGCCAGATTTCTGCAGGTGATTTCAGAGTATTTTATAAAACCCTTGATCACCTCTATAATGAGAGCTCACTCTCTGATTGCCATACCCTGTTTAGCAGTCCACACAAGCAATTATCAGAGCATAATTCCAGTAACAACCACTATTGTAACACAAAGCCAATAGATGTTAACGACCATCACTGGCATTTCCAAAAATCAACGCTTTCCCAAAAGAGGAACCTTTTTCTTATTGGAAATACTGAGGCTTCCACCTTCAGGAATTTCTGGGGCTTGTTTAAAGTGTTTTGACTGAGAACTCAAGATCTGTGCTTATTGATAAAGGTTACAAAAAAGGAGGGAAAACTGTTGGAAATTAGGAGGGTGAACAACTATAACTCCATTTTCTTTTCCCCCTCACTGAAAAATGGGTGCAGGCCATAAACTGCTAATTATTTAAGAGCATGTCAAGCAGCTATTCACCTTGTTTAGGATAATGATAGTTTTTCCTTTTTTCTACCTAGAAAGCATTTTAAACAATTAAAAAGCTTAAGACTTTGGTACACCAGCAAATTTGCCTACATAATCACTTATTTTATTTTAGTCAGTGAACCTGCTTAAATAAATGTTCTGCTTGTCAGGGAGCAGAAGCCAGCAGATCTTGCTTTAATAAACTCCAGTAGATGAATTAAAAGTTTATGTTCCATTATATTTATTTAAAGCATTCTTGGGTGTGATTTTTTAAACACTCTTAGAAAACTTTATTTTTGGTAGTGTTACCATTATCTTTATGAGCAGTAAAGAATAGTTCTGGTTGAGGGTTTTGACTGTGTGTGAAATGAAGCTTAAAACCCATATGTCCTCTTTTCTGCAATGGTGAAGTAGGGAGAAAGGGTTGGAAATCACCTACAATTCCTGTGAGCATGACACATCTGACTCAAAAGCCACTGTGTTGGCTGCAAAATGCATGCTGACACACATTTGCAGTCAGCTGCCCTTTACCACCAGCCTTCACTCCCTTCCTGCCAGTACTTAAGAATGACGATCCTCACGTCCTTATCAGCAGTCACACTGGTACATTTTGGAAGAGCCCATCACCAAGCACAGAACAAACAGGAGCTAGCACCAGGAGCCCAGCTGCTTAATTCAGGAGTAACACTACACGCAGTAAAAAAGCCAGCACTATTTCCTAGTGGGCCCAGGGTTGCCTGACACGAAGTGATGTCTCATTCAATGGGCCACCATCAACGTTACACGTCTCTGGTGCAATTTTCCACCACAAATCATGGGAGAAATGAGCTCCTTAATTTTAGCATGGACAGCGCAGAGTGACAGGCTTAGAACGGGCTGCAGGAGCAGCAAGAGAGGAAAGTCTGGAGCTCATGACCTAGTAAAGTCCTTCCCAGTTCTACTGCCCTATGGTGAGGTTCAGTCAAAGGCTTCTTCCTCCTGCTTTCATCCAATCCGGTCCTCAGAAGAAAACACTAAATTTCCTGTAAGGCTTCCCTCTGATTTTAAGCCAGAGTGGCTGGTGTTTAAGGCCAGCAGGCAGCTGGACCACGGTGGCTGCAGCACCGAGCCTCGGGCACACGACGCCGGCACCATCAGATGTCAGCACCTACTCCCGCAGCTCGGGCATGACGAAGGAACACTCTCATCACTTCCCCACCATAAACCACTCTGAATCTGCATTATAAGGCACCATGCCAGCTTTCCACCTGAGTTACTGGTCTGCACAACTTTAGTGACCCCATGCCACGTCCCAAGTCAAGACACCTTCCCGGCGGAGCCAGCCCTTTCCGACCGGCAGAATCCATTCCCTCGAAGCCTGTGTGCGGCCATCTCCCCAGGCTGCGCTGCATCATCGAGGAGTTTAATTTTTAAGCGGCGCGAGACCGTCCTAAAGCCGAAGGTCATCACAACACGCTCGTTTCCATGCCAAAGCGGGACCACCCCGCCCCGCCGGGCTCAGCCCCGGGAGACTCGAGGTCTCTCCCCGGCCCCCATTCTGCCAGGAGTGCTCCCTCCGCGCCAGGCCCGGCACGCCCCGCGCGGCGAGGGGAGGAGGGCACTCACCGCCTGGACCACCTTGGCCGCCAGCCGCCATCCCCGCAGGTGCTGCAGGGTGCAACCGAAGGGGCGGCGGCGGGGCGCCTTCGCCTCCGGTTCCGTGGTCTCGTTGTAGACGGCGCCGTTCTCCATGGCCGGGCCGGGCCGCCAGCTGCCAGCTGGGAAAAACCGAAAGCAAAAGGGAGGCGGTGGCGGCGGGCGGGGCGGGGCGGGGCGGGAGAGGGGCAGGCGGGAGGCGCCGGGAGGCGGCGGGAGGCCGCGGTTCCACCGGCGGTTGGTCCCGGAGGGACAAAGCCGCTTCCTGCGGCGCGCGCCAGCGCGCCCCCTGGCGGCCTCGGGCGGGGGCGGCCCGTGAGGGGCGGCCGGGAGCGCAGGGCTGCCTCAGGCCCGCTCTGTGCTCAGTTCGTTAACCGGGGCTAAGTAAAGTTTACAAGATAATTCACTTGTCACACGAGATTACAGTATCAGAAGGGGGTTTTAAGCCAAAGCTTTCCCTGCTTACATTCACATAATCAATTAGGTTGGAAGAACCCTCTGAGAACATCGAGTCCAACCTGTGACCATCGAGTCCAACCTGTGACCGAACACCATTGTGTCAACCAGACCATGGCACTGAATGCCATGTCCAGTCTTTCCTTAAACACCTCCAGGGACGGTGGCTCCACCACCTCCTTCAGCAGCCCATTCCAGTGTCTAATCAATCACTCTTTCTGTGAAGAAATTCTACCAAATGTCCAATCTAAACCTTGCCTGGCTGCTGCCTGAGGCTACGTCATCTTGTCCTGTCATGAGTTGTCATGTCCTGTCATGAGAGAAGATTTTGACCACCACTTTGCTACACCCTCCTTTCAGGCAGTTCTAGATATCAATGAGGTCACCCCTGGGCCTCCTTTTCTTCAGGCTAAACAACCTCAGCTCCCTCAGCCACTCCTCATAGGACTCGTGCTCCAGGCCCTTCACCAGCTCTGCTGCCCTTCTCTGGACTCGTTCCAGCACCTCAATGCCCTTCCTGAATTGAGAGGCCCAGAACTGAACAGAGCACTCGAGGTGTGGCCTTACCAGTGCTGAGTACAGGAGAAGAATCACTGTCTTTGAAGACATTCCTTGTTGTCAATGAGAAAACACTCACCAAGTGTTTGAAAACCAAGCCTCTGCTAATATACTCCCATACATTTGCCCAGATCAGCTTTTAAAAGAATGTAGAGCTTTTGTTGCCTACTAAGAATAGATTGAACCTGTTATAAGTAAACAAAGGTGTGCTGTGTTCACTTCTATATTATTAATATTGTATCCACAGAGCTATTATGGTCCTGCATAGACAAATTCAGTTACACTTGTTTAAATTCAAGGAAATGGAAGATTTCTGTAGGTAGTAAAGGAGATTTGCTTTCTTAACGTTAGCTGTATAGGAATAGATTCCCTGCTTAGGGAACAGATCAGGCTGTTGGGACACTGCCTCTCTTTGGGAACCACACAATGCAGAGGGAGCATGTGTGCTACAGAGCCCCATGAGGTTGGGGCTACTTTTAACTCTGCCAGGGGACCCTCTTAACTGGGCAGCTGCAGAAGTACGGGCCAGACAAAAGCAGGTGGGCCACACTCCATGCTGAGTGTGTACCAGCAGGTGGTGTGCCTGACTTCTTCCAGTAAGAAAACACTATCCAAGGGAATATACAAGGTCCCTGGGCAGGACCATACAGACTTGTCTCTGCCATAAACAATGTTTGGCTGCAGGAATTGGCTTGGAAGGCAAATGAGTAGGGCAAGTCCTGTGATTCCCAAGGCGTGGGAGTTTCTGCTAGAACAAATGAGGCATCACCATGGGTGTGCCCTAGCTTCTACCTGGGATTGGGATGAGTCTAACATAGCTCTGTTGGCAGCATCCCAGACTACAGGACTGAGCAGGTAGGTGTAGTGAGGAACATTGGCTGTTACCACTTATAAGTCCCCAGTGCCTTCACTACCTTTTTTCACACTAGTACGTTATAAATAAGATTACATTGCAGAGGCTGGCATCTCTCTTCTGAAGGAAATTTCCTTCTCATTTTCTTTTCTTCCTTGATAATATTTCACAACTGGCTGAATAACTCCAAAGCCACAAAGCATGTGTCTAGGCTATACTGTGGTCTGATGAGGACAGGACTTAACTGACATAGAAGCAATTGTCAGCTCTTTTAAGGTGTTTGGTAGCATCCAAGGCTATTTTGTAGCCGTTCCCTTATGAATGTCTTCATGCAGCATTGCTAGATTATGAACACAGATACTGAAAACAACTGAGTTGAGAAAAGACTGCTTTTCAAGGAGTCACAGAAACACAAAACAAGACTACAAAAGGTAAAATAGATGGCAACGTCTTTCTAGTTTCTACTGTCTTTAAGGTGTTTTTCCTGTCCAGGCCCTCTCCAGGGCCTGAACATATCAACATATATATATATATATCAACGATGCATGAATGATAAAGGTTAGCTTGCCATTTAAAGCCTAACTTATTGAGGCCTATTTATTTATTTATAAGAGGGTCAGGAAAAGTGAAACGACAGCAAAGCTAGGGAACTGTAAGTTCACGTGACAGAAAGGGAATGATAACTGGATAACAATATTGGAGTTGATATCTTGAAAATACTTAAAGCATTACATTATGCTGCTCTTCACAGAGGTACTGCAGGTGTTCTTCACCCTCTTTATCTCACTAACTTTCCAGTACAGTATTTTTCCTTTAAAGAAGGAATTAAAACAACAGTTACAGTAAGTAACAATAGTGTTTAATGCAAATAATAGTATCTAGCTGACTGTGATGTGATGGAAATCCCGTTCCAGATATACAGCTATTGGTTTCCTTTTGGTTATGTGCTACACCTGACAGTTTTCCAGAAAAACAAGTCTTTCTTACCCTGCCACAGCCTTTGCTGGAATGGCAGGAGTGGAGCTTAAGGCAGGACATGGTGGCAGAGAAGCAACCTCACAGTTAGATGCTGAGCTGTGGTAACATCTCCAGTCAGCCAGGCACAGAGAGGGACATCAGTGGAAGCAGATTAGTGATGAGTGACCTAGTTTTCTCCCTCATTACATCTCCTTCAAGACACCTTCCACAGTGACCAAAAAGCAACAGCAATGGAGAAAGCCCCCTCATTAGAGGAGATCGCAGTGTACACAGTATAGCTGTATGGCAGTTACCACTTCTTTCCCCCAATGTTGAAATAATTTCAAAAACTGTGACTGGAGCTCCTTGAAGCAGTTGAGTAAATGCCAGCAACTGCAGTAAGGGGGATTCAGTACTGCTGCATCACTGTTGTCATCGAGTGAGGCCTAGTGGCTCTTTGGCACTCTCGGCGTGCTGTGTTACAATGTGACGCTAAAGCCTGAGTCCCTCACGCTCAGAATTGGCAGCACTGGCCTCACGAATTCATGTTCCCCTTTCCCCGCTTTCATAAATGCAGTTACGGGGTTTTTTGCTTTTCTTGTCAGAAGGCAAAGGATAAGGAAGTACAGGAATGGGAAAGCAGCTTAAAAGCCTAAACCATTGAAGGAGACAGACTTAAGTTTCATTGGAAGAGTGGTGAGGAAGAGGTGTGTGCTACTGCACGATTCAGAGAACTCCACTGGAGACAGCCTGTCTGAGGCATATCTCCCCCCTTCATTTTGATGTTCTCACAGGGGCACCTCAGCTTCTGTTCAAGACTATTCCCATGTATTACATGAAGTAAATACAGCATGATTAGTAAGCAAATGGGATATTCCAAGTACTGCAACAATGAGCTCAGAAAAGACTTAAATGTGTTGCATCTGCTGAATTTTCTTTAGTTCTTGGGATTCTATTTTTGTGCTCAATATTGCAACTGAACTTCACAAACCCTGACACCGTACTAAACACACTTGAATGTGTGATTTTAAAACAGCTGAAGAATTAGCATTTTTAACAGCTATTACTAAGGATCCCTTATGGGACTAGAGATGAAATCCCCACATTTCCCAAATGCAAGGTTGGGCCAACTATTCTCAGTGGTTTTCTGCATGGCACAGAGAAGCATTAAGCTGTGAGGTATTTGATAGGCAACAGTTCTGCCGTCACAGGTGTCCTACTGCAAACCGTTTGCTCCCCAGGAAGAGACTGCAGACCAACAGGCAGCAATTCCTGCATTTCAGAAGTATCACTAGAAATTTAAGGTTAATACAGTAGCTAGTCGGTAAAACCTAAAAGCCATGTGCACATTTCTGAGATTGCAATTTTCAGCTGAAAAAATGACCTGCCTGGAAATAAAGTGGACATTTACTCAAAAATTTCAAGCTTAAAATTTGCAGAGCAGCTTTATTAGAACCAGTATACTCAAAAAAAACTGATGTAGGAACAGGGTAGAGAAGGAGGAAGAGAGGATTTACAAAATTCCCCTGAAACAGCTTTGTTTCAGGCTAATCAGCAACTTGTCTACATAGAACTAGCCCTGAAAGTCTAAAGGAATTTACTTGATTTATATTGTAACATTTTTTCAGTGTTCATACTGAAAAACATTCTTAAGGTAGTGTTATTAAAATTGTGCCCTGTAGTTCTTGCATTACCTCTTCGCTTTCTGCATCTTATGTGCTAGTCTGAAACTTTGTACCCAACAGCAGTAAAGGCACAGAAGAGTGATTAGAAGAAAAATTAATGTAATTCATGCTGTTACTCTTTCAAAAATTGGGGTAATCCAACCCCAGCCTAGAGCAAGAAAGTATTCTTGCCAAATTAGCTTCAGTGGTTTACCCAATTTATCTAGTTTGGTGCCTGACTTCACAGTGAAAGGAGAACAGGCAGCAGGATTTACTGGCACTACCTTTTGTGAAAAGGGGCATCTGTCACAGAGACTAGTCTTGCATGATAGTTGTTGTAAATCCCATCTTAATTGTCTACTCTCACCAAAGGAGTAGGAGGGGATCTGCAGCTCAAGAGGACAAAGCAACCAGCCCAGGAGTCTTGGTCTCACCAGAGGAAAACAAGAAGCCAAAGACATCAGGTTACACAGAAACATTCTCACATATTTTCCTTTTGTGGTAAATCTTTTCCCCCAAACAGCATGAGCAGGCTGCAGACAGCTAGTGACAGCAGCATTAAGAGAATTTGAAGGAGGGAAGCAGGCTACTCTATTCTTGTAGAATGAAAAGGCATGGTAGGGAATGGTCTTTTTGTAAACAATCATTTGTAAATAATAATTTAAAAATCAAACAACCAAAAAACTCCAGAGCTACAGGGGTTTAGGGAAAAACACATTTAGAAGCTTCAAATACACAGAAGTGACATCTGTTTCAAGAAGTGAAATTATAATGAGTCATTAGTAAGGTTCTTCACTGTCCCAGCCTCTCCAGGTAAGGGCACGTGGTGTAATAGGTATTAATGCATTATGTGGCCAATTTTCCAGCTTCATAAAGGGTTTTGTGCTTTGACAGATGCTCAAACAAACTAACTTGGAGATTGCAGGAGTTGTCTTTCAGAAACTTGGACAGTATCCACTAGTTTAAAATGTTGCCCTAAATCCAAAGTTTCACCCTAATGATACATACCACTGCAGTTCTGCAAGAATGGGTCCTGCTTGTATCATCAGAGGATCCTTTCTCTCAAACACATTCCAAGTTCAGTTTGAAATTTACATACAGAACCTAGAGAACTGTTTTGATACCAATGCATGCCATGTATCCATAATCAGAAGCCTAATTTTTTTCTTTCAATTTATTCTATACAGCTGTTCATCAGCAAGTCATGCATTTCCCCATATGCCACCTTTACTGAATTGTTGACATAAGTAAAATTTTAAGGGCTGCAGTTAAAGACATAGTTAAGAATATCTACTGAAATTTGGCAGTCCACAATTCAATCTTCTGAGTCTATTTTAACAAGTGTGCTTAACTTGAGGGAGTTGGGAGACAACAACATGTATGTTGTTCTTAAATAAATGTAGGTATTTTGTAAATATGGAGGTAACTCAGGTCAAGGGAGGTGATCCTGCCTCTACTCAGCCCTAGCAAGGCCGCATCTGGAGTGCTGTGTCTAGTTTTGGGCTCCTCAGGACAAGAGAGACATGGAGCTCCTGGACCAGATCCCGTGGAAGGGAAAAAAGATGATTAAGGGACAGGAGCATCACTCTCACAAGGAAAGGCTGAGGGAGCTGGGCCTGTTCAGCCTTGAGAAGAGATGACTGAGAGGGGACCTCATCAATGTCTGCCAGTATCTAAAGGGGGGGTGCCAAAAGGATGGAGGCAGGCTCTTCTTGGTGGTGCCAATCAACAGGACAAGAGGCAACAGCCAGAAACTAATGCACAGGAAGTTCCAGCTGAACATGAAAAGCTTCTTTACTGTGCAGACAATCACACACTGGAAGAGGTGGTCCAGAGAGGTTGTTGAGTCTCCCTCACTGGAGATATTCAAGAACCACCTGGACACAATCCTGTGCCACGTGCTCTAGGGTAGCCGTGCTCGCACAGGGGGGTTGGACCAGATGACCCCACTGTGATCCCTTCCAACCTGACCCATTTTGTGACTCTGCGAATTCACTAGAACCATTACAGAATGCAGGAACTGGGGAAGAAGAGTACCGCCATGTTCAAAATACAGAGACTTCCAGCTAATCAGAGAAAGTAATGTAGGACTTACTGATTTAAAAAACCAGAAAACCCGAACTCATTAAAGTGTCTTGGCAATCATTTGATCAGGATATACCTTTTACATTTCCTATTCTGAGGCTGTAAGTAGAAAGTAACCCCAAATTTCACAAAGAAAAAAGTGATGTTCAGCATTTGTATACTGAAAGCTTAAGTAAAGTCCTAACCTTGGTCAACTACTACTTAAACAACACACTGCAGCCAGCAGCAGGATCCTTAGTATAACTAGAGAGCTTTGAAAACACTGCAGCACAAACCACCCAAAGTCAGATAAGCTAGTTTCACTCCTAGGAACAAACACTGCAGACTTATCTCCTTCCAGAAACGATGTTTTAAGGGAGTTTAAATATCTGCCAGTGATGTTATTCACTGAGAGGTAAAAATATAAAAGCATGTTTTAAGATGTTTTACACCACATCCTTAGACTTAACTGTAAACGAACAAGAACACCATGGCTTCAATGAAAGTTATTTAAATTTGAATGCAGAGAATACTTTATTAACTGATTACAGTTTTGATGACCAATTTTAAACCGTAAGTAGTGTGGGAAACATAGTGGGGGACATTAAGGCTGAGCCATATATATAGACAAATCTGGATACTGATATTCTGTACATTTAACCTCTGCTTTTTCTTTATACATCTTTTATTCAGTGTCTGAAATTATTTAATAGAGGAGGAAAAACCAAAAAAAGCTGGCCACTTATTTAGTCTTATACCTGGAATGAAATTTTGCATGGGTTTTTGAATGCAGTGTAAATTTCAGTGGAGATCAAACAGATTTTTTTTTTAACCATACTCCCAATGGAGTGTTTAAGTATAACTGGAGTTTGTTGCTGTTACAGATTTGTGCAATTATTTTTCTCTTCCAAAAACGAGCAGTAGACCTCTTGTGTAAAGGTTAATCTATTTAAGATAATATTAAACTTACCTAACAGGTTGGGAAATCAATATAAATTAAGTGCCTGTGGTGTGTATCAGTTTTCCTGCTCTAAGCAACCCCTATCATTTAAGTGGACATACTTGCAATTTTACAGAATTAGACTGACTTTTCAACAAAACCCAGAAAAAAAAATTAATTTACTATTCTTGCACTGTGAGCAGTGCTCCTACACAATGTGATAACTGTTTTCCATTTGTACAACTCCCTTTTGTAAAGCTGGGCAACACATATGAAAGAAAGACAGACATCAATGGTTTGTGTTCTGAAAGATATTTCAGTTCTTTAGTTCCAGTCACTGAAGGAAGAGGCAGAGGCAAGTTTGAATTATCCCAGAAAACTGAACAATTGGTTTTATTTGGTGTCTTCAAGATGCTTCACCTTCTGTGGGAGATGTAGATGATGTAGGAGAGACCATTTCAGGTTTTCGTGAAATTCTGTCCAATTCTGCCTGAACATCTGTTAAAACTGGCTTCTGACCTACAAAATAAATGTGTATCATTCAGTCATGGTTATGAAAAGCCTATAGTGCCTTCACTTCTCAAATCAGACAAATCCTAGTAATTGTTACTGTGCACTTTGGGTGCAGAGTAAAGGTGTAAGCCCAAAACCCAAAAGAAACAGAAAGGAAACTGTAGAGAGAAAGTCATATCCTTTCCTATTTCCAATTTATCAAAGCAACTTCCATAATTATATATTAATTGTCAGTATACGAAGAGTTAAAGTAAAAAATACAGAAGACTATTGACTAGCAGTTATTACTACTTCTATACAATTTTCTGTAAAACTTGTATTTGAATGTAAAAATCAGGGGTTTCACCAAGCCCAGCAAAGTCAGTTTTGTGTACTTGGTCAGCAAAATATGACACCGCTGCTTATGGGTGCACACAGACCTGTAGATGGCAAATCTCTTTCTCTCCTCACCCACTTATCTCCTCCCTAACTTGGAATGGCACAAACATTTGTGCAGCCACACTCTAACCTAATTCAAGCCCAAAACACACCATTTCCCCCCACCCTTTTGCTCTTAATTCTTACTCCTCAGTCTAGGTTTCTATCCCACTGTAGCAAGAATGGAGGAGACAATACGGGAAAAGGCAGTGCAGTATTAAGACTCCAACGCCATGACAAGTGTGCACAGCATCTATAAAGAAATGTTCTGACACGTGTAGGTTGTAGCAGTGTCCCAGCATCCTTTCTGAAGATGCAAACTAACAGGAACTATCCATAAAGCTAATTTTGGCTATTGATGTACTTTGCTGCTCTTCATTTACTGAAAGATAATACTGTATCAGAATCAAAGCAGCTAATGTTCCAACTAATAAGCAGAGGAATTTCCCAAAGCTGCTGAGGAAAAAGTAATTTTAAAAATCCCAAATTACCATCTTAACAGACAATTCTCAGATTTGAAAAATGAGTGCCACAGATAGCTCTAAATACAAGACAGCAAACATTGAGGAAGGTGAAGAGGCCACATCTAAGCCAAATTTATTAGTATTTATGGTAATTCCTTGAAAACGTAGTCCTTTATGATATTAAACCAGCTATAACCCTAACCCTTCATTTGTCGCATATTAGGAAATTTCTGAGAACTGTTTCCTCCTTAATAATTAAATTCTGTCCTTGAAGTTTGTGCCACAGCCCCAGACAGAACACTTTTCTGGAGTGCTGTCTCTGTTTGCTTGGTGTCACCCAAACCTGCTGCTGGCCACTCCCCACAGGATTTTTCAGCGGGTGCTCTCTGTGCCTCATATTGCGTCAGCTGCATTTGTTTGAACAATGTCCATATGTTGTTCAAACTGGCACTGCTGACTTGGCCTACAAGCACATTAGGAAGCATTCAAACTTTGCTTAGCCAACTGAGTTTTGCACTTAGAAAAGGGAAGTGTGCGCAGGTGAAAAAAATTCTACACAACATCTACACAAAATGTTAGTGGGAAGTGCGAAGTACCAATGAAACACCAGCATTGTCCCCTAAGTGCAGCATTACTAACCTCTGGGGAAGCAGGAAGGAAAGGTGTCTGTGTATGCATGCTCTTAAGTAATACAGAAACATTTTAAATTGGAATAGCAAGAAATGCCAGTATAGTCCTGCATCTAGCTTTAGCACAGTCACTATTAAACATTTCTAGATTAATAATAATTATTAATCACCTCATATATACACCGCTGTCAAAAGAATATACGTAAGTATTTTTACAGGCTGTCACCAAACTCAAAGTACTCATCACATCAGAGCTAGAACACTAGTGAAAGAAAATTTAAAGCTATTTTAACAATGACAGTATTGTTAAAAAGAATCAACTTGAAATTCAGTCCCAACCTATTTAAATAAGATTAAAAGAGGCTTATGGCATAAGCCATTTTATTGGAATGATGGGAATAAAGGGAAAAAATGAGGAACTCATGTAGACACGATTCATGCTTAAACAACATGAAAATTTTTTCTTTGCTCCTCTGAAAGCCATAAAAAGGCAATACTAAAGTGCTGTGAAAACAAAAGCAAAAAACCCTATAGAATATAAAAGCACATATATATAGAGCATTCAGTTAAATAATAGCAGTGTTCATTCTCCTGATAAACCATACTAACAAGAACAATACATCACTCCATTTAGATTGAGTAGATTTTTTGTCATTAATCATACCTGACTTTTTTGCTGATGGTGGTAAATTGCTGCCAGCACCTCCAGTGCCACCTCCTCCTGGACTGCCACCAACACCACCAGGGCCACCAGGAGAACCAGTTTTCTTGCTCAGGAGACTATTGAAGAAGTTAGCCAGGACTCCTTCAGATGTAGCTCCAGCTACAAGGGGAAGAAGGAAAGAAAAACCACAACACAAAACCAACACAGATTTTCTAAGTAAATACTGATTTAGTGTATTAATCAATCTAAATAAGCATATTAAAGCACGCAGGCAAAGCAATTATTTTACTTCCCCAGCTGCATTTGTGTCCTCGTAAGAAAAGGTACCTTTCATATTGGGATCAATCTTTTTTGATCCAGTAGGGATAGGTGTAACACTGGCAACATTCGATGTCACAGATCTATTTGGTGTTCTAGGAGATCCACCAGGAACTCTCGGTGAGGCATCCTATTAAAATAAAACAGAAAAAACCAACCAGCAAACCCAAAGTGTAAGAATGCATGAAATTAGGCATTTTGTTACTTCTTACAGCTCCTAAGCTTTTGTGTTTTAAATGTAGTATTCTCATGCAACTGAAATGACACGTTCAGGTTTTGCTGATTGCGTAGAAGTTTTTTCACACTCGTAGAACATTGTTAAAACTATTAACTTCAGTGTAACTAAAGCATTAGACAAGCTTTTCATTTCATTCCAATGAGAAACTTGAAAATCCATCCATTACTCAGTAATGCCTCTGACCATAAATGCATTCTAACATACAAAAAGGAAAGCCACGACCTTTAGCCCTTGCTGTCAATACAAGCTGTGACTTGCTGCGAAGTGCCATAATTTTAGAGCACTATGAGACTTTAAATACTATCCAGTTTGAAACAATTAGATCAAACAGTATTTGACAGTGCAGACAAAAGCAGCCCTCTAAATATATAAAAGCTAATGATTTTCATGCGATGATATTTAAAAATTTTATTACTAACCACTGGCCTTCCTGCAGCAGTAGGTGGTTGTTTCGCCAACTGTGACTGCAGAAAACAAACATACACATGAAGTGTTTTAGATATTACAATGACTAAGAATACAACCCCAAATTTGTATTGGGAATGTTGTTAAATGAAACTCTTGTTGTTTGTTTTATAGACAGAAAGTTACCTGCTGCTTCATAAGAAACACTTGGTCATCCTCTGCTACAATTTCCTTTTCATGAACAAACTGCAATACAAAAACATGAGCATAATTCTGACTAAAAGAAAGAAAGGTATTTTCTTTTTTAGCTGCTGGTGAATATGACCAAAACATTCAATAATGAATACATATATAAAATACTATGATTGCTGCATATCACATTTTTCGTATTTAAGACTGCTGCCTCATGATTCCATTTAGGCCAAGTTAATTAGAAGTGAAATAGAATTACCATTAACTCCTTTGTCCTGTCAGGCATAAAGCTGTAGATACATTTGTAGAAAGACCCACTAAAAAGTTCATTTAATTGTTCAATAAAAAGAAATGAGCTAAATGGTTACAAGGCACATTCAGCAGCCTCAGATCAGTAAGAAGCATTCACGGACGCACACACTCTGCATCATGCCCCTGTCTCTTTTGATTAAGGCCTCACCTCAGTATTACTTTATAGGTAACTATGGCAAACATAACTCTTCACCTGTGTTGCATTACGCTGGTGTAGGAACTGGACACAGACATTGCAGATCCCAGTTCCATGCATCAAATCGCAAACACTCTCCTTCCAAATAAGCTCATCAAAAATTTTGCCCATCAAAAATTTTGCCAAGCAAGCATGGCAAATACCAATATCAAAGTTTATAAACCAGGTATGAAGTTTATAAGCATGCAAAAGGAAATATTGTCAATTATATTTTCCTTGGATACCTATTTAACATGTCTTGATATTTTCCCTAAAGATTGCAGAAAGGAGATAGTATTAGTTTTCTCTGCTAAAACAATTCGCACTTGAAAATAAGATCAGTCACAAAATTTTAGCTTTGTTAGAAAAAGCCATCAAAATATTTGCCTTCAATAACCTCTGTGTGCATGGGAGTCCACTGCTGCTGGCATTTTGTTCAAAAACCTCACATATGTTTACAGGTTGTTCTGTCAAGGCATTTTGTTAGATAGTACAGGGGAAAACACACTGAATATATGTAGAAGCTGTTTTCACATGTTTATTTTTGATTTTACCCTGTCTCAAGTTTCTTATTTTAAATACTCCAGAAGAAACAGAAAGCATTATGAAGTTATAAGCAACTCAGAGCAAAATGAAATGTTCTTAAAAAACACAAACTCAACCTGAGAAACAGGTAAATTACATTTAGGCTTTTCAATACCAAATATGTCTTAAAAGCAAAACAAGTGTATTTGTAGTCTTGAACAATGTAACAGCAGCAGAAAAAAAAGTGTAAGTTGAAGAAGAGCTATATAGAACAAAAATACATAATGATTTTTTTATTAACTAAAGAATAACTTTAAGAACAAAATAAGATTCCCCCCTCTCCCCCCATACAGTACATCACACTTACGATAAGCTGCGAGTATAGTCTCCATGAAAGAAAAACAATCAAAAAACTGACAGGCAAATAAGCAGCAAAGAAGTTAAATGCCAATACATCCTAGCTTACCTTTCTGACTGGTGGTTTTGTTATGATATCCTCAAAACTGTCATCTGCTTTTAGTGTCTGGAAGTTCTCATGCAATATTCCTATCTTCTTGTCATTATCCCAACCTGCAGGACTAGAGAAAGCATTATTTGGCTTAAAATTCTATTGCTACTCCGGGCTATTCTTGCATGCACTCCTGAATTGCACACAACTGAAAGCCAGGAAAACTGTCAGAGTGCCCATTCTCCTATGCAAACTGGTTATTGATCAGTACAAGGAGGTAGAGACTGGTTCACCATAATAGAGAAGAGGAAAATCTCTGGGCTTAACATTTCCCTTTGGAGCAGTGAGTGTTTGTAATCTTCACCCACTGGCACTCACCAAACTCCAACTCATGAGAGTATTACATGGAACTTTATAAAGCATAAACCAAAAAAGGCTCTAAATGCTGCTTTACAGTATTGCACAGATACATTCTGTAGTCACATACACGCGTAATAGTACAGATAACTTACATAAATACTGCATCTTTTTCCACAACAACAGCTGGAACATTGAAAGGAAATCCATACAACTTCTGGACTATATACTTATACACTAAATCAATGTTTTTGTTTTCTTTTACTGAAGTGTAAATAAGTGCTGCCCCATCTGAATAAACTTGTTAAAGGAAACTTAGTTCAGTGGCTAGTAAGAGATACTAAAGTAACCTTTCAACTATCAAAAAAGGGTCATCTACTTTGGAGAGTTTTGAAAGGGAATACAAAACCAAAGCAAAACAGGTCAAATAACTTCCAACACTTTCTTTTGAAATAAGCTATTAAGTAATTTAAATCAGTCTTTCTTTCTTTATTTGCTTTAGGCCAACTCAGCTACTGATTTTCAAGTAAAATAAAAACTCTTCCTGCTTTCAAAGCCCCCCAGCACCAATGGTTTCACTACGATGCCTTCAAAACAGCCTTCTGCTTTTAGTGAACAAAAATTTTCATGCCATATCCTTGTATCTTCTCATTACCCTACCCTGCAACCACTGCAGCATTAACGCTAGCAGTTTCAAAAATGCCAAAGATCTTCTACTTTCCCATCTGGGTTTTTTAATTAGGGGAACAAGCTCTTACATTATACAGTGATCTGCTTTTAAAGGAAATGAAGGCAAATGAGTTTACTGTATATCAGTAACTAAAATACCAAGAGAGTGCTTAGTATTCGAGCATGGTTCAGTATCAAATTAACACATTTTATGCACAGGATTAATAAAAGAGTAATTTTTACTTCGGGATTATAAAAACACCAACTCCCCAATTTATTTCTAAATGCCTCCAATTCAACTCCTAGGAGAAAGTTATATAATGGGGTCTGACTCCTATTCAAAGAAGTTTAGAATGGAATTTCAAGTTGTATATGGCCTATGCAATCATGAAGGCTAATCCCTACTAATATTCCTATTCTTCCTCTAAACACAAGAGTTATTACAATTACCCATAATTCCATTTTGAAAAATTAGGTCTTGGAAGCCCTTTGAAGGAATTGCCATTTCAACTGAGGTCTCTGGCTCTTGAACTAATTTTTCCATCTGTCATCTCCTGTCCCTCCAATAGCATTTAAGCTTCCCTTTACCACAGCTCAAATGATGACACAATGTAGGCATGTTACTGGCATCTAAAATCTAGATCTCAGCATATCTAGCTGACTAAACAACACTAGACAGTATTTTATACACTTCTTCTAAAAAAATGAAGCTTACAAATAGCACAGCAACAGCTTCTGTGCACTCTCTCTGTACCAATACAAGAGACGTCAGAGGCCCTTGCCTATACCAATTCACACTGCTTTCCTTCCCTCATAACCTCATCCTGTGGAATTACTGAGCATGGAGGAAACTGCATATTTGGGACAAAGTGAATAACATGCCTTATGTGCATCTGGAGCAAGATCATACTTAAATGAATTATCTTGTTGTTATTTTAGGGAGCTTGTCAGCTAAGATGTGCTGTTCTGCGAACTGACTCCTAAATATGGACATGGAGGCAATAAAGAAATTCATGGTAGGGGGACATGCTAGAAACTCTTTAAAAAAAAAAGGTAAGAGAAACCAGAAAAGTTTAATTCAACACTGCCCACAAAGGTAGCTGAGGCAAACTGCCAGCTACAGTACAAGAGTTGCACGCTACTTTGGTACAGATGCAAATATCCTTTTAAGCTTGTCATAATTAATATAAACATTGAATTGAGTAATTATATCATCTTTATGATGTGCTAAAGGATACATTGTAAGCAAAACCGTCTGATATGTGACTGAATAAAGTCAAAGTGTTCGTCTCTGTAGTCATGCTCTTTTTCCAGAACACTGATGGCATCACACTGTCAAAATAAACACAAAATTAATATACTGCTTTCAGTCACCTGCTAAAATAGCAGTGCTTCTACACACTCAGTTCACAAGGGGAAGGGGAAATGGAGTGGGGTGGGGTAGTGCAGAGGAAAACAAAAACCTGCTAAGATAGTTTAGAAGCACAATTGAACTTTTTTGGTCTTAATAATATATAACTGGATGTACATGCACTGAGGTCAGCACTAACTTCAGAGTTCAAGTGACTGGAACTTTTAATTTACTCTCCCTCCTCACTCCAATGCAATAACTCAAAATCTCTGTTGAAAACTTACCACTAAATGATATAATTATTTTCTACCCAAATTTTTTTACACACTGGCATTAAAAGACAGTGTTTTTAATTCAGTTACTAACTAGCTCTTTGAAAAGGGAGGCAAAAGCAAGGAATGTGAAAGCAGAAGAAGAAAAAAGGTGTGGGGGTGGAGAAAAGAATAGCAGGAAACTAGCAGGTGGGAAAAAAAAGTGCTGTTCAAATGAGAGGGTTAGCCTTCCAGAGAAGGAACAGCATATGTGTCAAAAGGTTTATGCCTTCCCTGCAGGCCAGCAGAGGCTGCAGATGCAGTATGCTTAATGCCAATGAGAACTGAGGAGCCGGGGGGGAAAAAATAACAAAATCAGATAAAAAACAGCCACAGGACAACCATTGTTCTCTTTAAATTCAGAATATGGTTACATATCTAACAGAAATCAAAACAGATCCCATAAACACCTTAAGAACTGATGAAAGTTACTAGTGCAGCACTTCACTGACTACAACTCCCAAAGAAGTTCATCTTCAGAAAAATATCAGAAATATTAAAAAAAACCTTAACACTATTTTCAGAATATGGAGAACTGTGGAAATCAAGGAGAATTCTAGTTGCTTATTGGCTAGCTCATTTCTGTGAGCAAAACCAGGTCTGAGGTATTTGTCAACTCCTTGAAAACTGGTAGAACTAAAGGAAAAGCTAATTCCAAAATAACATTAAATAATGGGTTCCAGAAGATAACCAACCTTCAATATTAAACACTTTAAAAGAGTTCTTAAGTGAGGTATTCAGAATAACTTAATAACTGTGTGCTTCCCACCCCAATCCACAATTGACAGTTATTTAAGTAAAATATGCAAAAAACCTAAAACGTGAAACAAACCTTTGTACAAACTACTACTACTGGAATGCCTAAGTTACATGTTAGTGTATCTGCACCCAGGGGTAAAATCACACTGTCATCTTTGTCTTCCTGCAATGAAGTATTTCTTCTCTGTGGAGAAGCTGGAAAATCCTCGCCTGGTTCTATATACTCCTGGAAGTCTCTTACCACTGAAAGTAAAAAAAGTTACATTAAAACATCAACTGGTTTATTATTTCAACAATGATTTCCACTGCCATTGATCTCTAGCACTGTTGATGGTATAGTACTTCTGCATCCTGGTGTTGAAAAAACGGAGCATGCACCTAGTCCTGGCTAGCTGTTGGCTCTGTCCAGCACAAGGGAGAACTAGGAAGTCTGAGATCTGCTGGATCAGCAGCTAGAAGAACATGATCAGATAAAACTGTCCATAAGGACAACATGAAACCATTTTTATTCTATCATTGTGAAGCCACTAGGCAGTTGCTACTAAGGATTACTGTTTGATCTGTTTCCTAAAGGACATAAGTTTCCTTCCATTCTTCTTGGCAAAGTTAATGGAACAGTTTGTCAGAATAAACAGAATTAAGCCTTACACAAACTGCTTAGCTGCTACTGTATACCAGGTTTTACCTACAGACCCTTTGTCCACACTTTACTCTCTGTACAGTGACTCAATAGCAGTAACAACAAAAAATAATAGAATACACAAACACTAGTTTAAACTAGCTTTATAACTAGTTAATAGCATATTAAATATTCGGTATGCTTTAAAATTATCAGATATTACTTTAAAATGTAGCAAGCAGGGTAAGTTACATTCTAACTTTCTTTTTTTCTAATTCTTGTTGCAAGTCTTTGTCATGTTCCGCTGCACACACCCAAGCCTCTAATTACATGGTCACTTAGTATCCCTGCAGTCAGGGATGCAATGTGAGGCATAAAATGCCTGTGTCTTTCACATCACACGCCCTGTTCCACACAGCAGAAACAAGGCTCTACCAAACCAAACTACTGCCTACTATTTCATGAGTAGAACATTCTGATTCAGCGAAAGAAGTCAGGCAGCAAGGCAGCTCAGCTGCATCATGCACAGGGGCAGTGAACTACACCAGAACATCCTTGCTTGTGTGTTAATCCACTGCTACCTTCACTAAACTGACTGAAGCCCTTTGAGTTCATACTTAGAAAAGCATCTGTGCAATTACCAGAGCAAGACTCATTTCAATGCCCTAGAGGAAAAATTATATTAGGTCAAGATTATTCAATCTTTCTGCAGATCTTGGAGTTCACAATAACAAAAAGCACATGCACAGGTTATCATGACAAATTGTCAAGCCAGGCTCTAACTCAAGGAATGCTGCTACTTCAATTCTAGTCCGAAGAGCTTCTGAGACCCTCCCAAATTAACTGAATGTATTTGAAACCCAGAATTCTCACCGTGATACGCCACTCTACAGCATCTTTCCTGTACAGTATCCTGCCTGTTCTGGGATAATTGCATAAATCATCCAGTGGATTCCTAAAATTTCCACTGTATGATCATAACATACTAAACTTAATGTAAATAGGGAAAGCAGTAAAAAGGAGGATTGATTTAGTATATGACAGCTCCAAAACTGTGGAATAAAAACTCAAGTCTTCCTTAGAAACACAATTTCGTTGAACACAGATTAATTCAGTAAAGAGGAAGAGCTATTTCAACCCTTCACACACATCTGTTACGTATCCCCAAATGCCTTTCTGTACCAGTTTTAGTCCTCCCAGGGTGTTTTTGAGTGGAGTTAAGCTGCTAGAACTGAAGACAAACACAGCAACATACCTCCAGAAAACTACACATGCAAACTCTCAGTAGAATTCAGTCCTGGTAGCTAGTTAAACCAGCTCTCAGGACCACTGAGCCTAACACAAGAATCTAGTAGGATCCGGTAGCCAAAAGTCAGGCAAGCAATGTTACCTCCTCCTTTTGGCAGTGTCAAGCTCCTGCCCGCCTAGCAATGCATGAAATCACATCACAACAGCATCAAAACAAGAACCAGCTCCCAGTCACGTCTGGATTGTGTCCTCTGTTACATCCAGTGTTCAGACTACTTATATCTGTAAGAATTAGACCAGATGATAGAAAACCAAAACAGACAAAACTAAATGGAGTAGCACTTTTTTTCTTGACTCATTTCATTGCTTACATTTTCTGGATTTTGTAGATTTTCTCTATTCTGTTCACTCAGTCAGTAAAGAAGCCAAACTATCAGCTGTACACCTTTGATAACGTAGACACTGTATCCATACTTTCATCCCACAAAATCCTATCCTGAAAGTGTTTGAGGGAATGCTTAATACACATGCACTAACATCCAAAACCAAACTGAAAAACACATCCAAGAGAGCTCAGCTCCTCCCACCTAAACAACTTCATGTGGATGATACGGTTCTCAAGGATACTTCCCTTAGAAGAATCTCTCTCTTAAAGGGACAAACAAAACAACTAATATTCCCCTCGCCTCCTTCCAGAGTATCTACAACTGTCACCTTACATTCCACTTCATCACAGCACAGCTACAACCTGCATTTCTAAATTAGCATAAGCACTCATTGCTTAAGAATGTACCAGTTAGAGTGCATCTTCAGACTTAAAAAGAAAGTTTAATCATGCTGTTTGATCTCAACACACAGCTTTCTCAAATGCTCTTCCTTTCACCGAGAGATGAATGGGAAAAACTCAAATTCTACTACCCAAAGGGGAATACAAAGGGTTGCTCAGAAGTAATATGGAGCTATAATGGGAGTTCAGTCAGTCAGTTTAAGAAATCCTGCAAAATCTTTGTGTTCTGCATGTTCAAAACTAAAAAGACAAGACACTGACAGAGCAACAAACACATAGTTCTGTTAACATTAATAATAATTAGGATAAAACTCTTCAAGTGGAAAGGGCCCAGACATGGCCATGCTGCCATGAATCCTCTCAATATTTACCACTTTTGGTAGGCACAGAACAGGTCCTTGATTCTCTAATTGGCTAACTACAGGAACAGTTAAGAAGCTGGTGTAGTGATCTGCCTTTAAACAAATAAATTAAAAATTGAATGCTTAGAAGTTTGGGTTTTTTTGCTTGGTGAATCTTATCTAGAAAAATACATAAGAAGTAAGACTGTCATTTCAGTTGTGTTCATTCTGAAAGTTTTTTTTTCCCCCTACATTGTTATTCTGTTAGAAAGAAGTACTAGTACTGTTCATTTAGCTACTTGAGACTTATCTGAAGCCAGACTTGCTTGGTAAGTTCTAATTTTAAATAACACTTCCAAAGAATGAAAGACTGCAATGGAGAGATTAAATGGTGCAGGAAGCATTAAGCATATTTAAATGGATTCCCATGTATTTGCAGAATACTCACACTTTTGCTCCATTTCTTTCATTTCTTCAGGAGGAATTTTTAACTTGTCAATGTGTTCTCTTACAACACTTGCCCATTTTTGTAAAGAATCCAGTGCAGTCCAAGGTCTAGACATGTCTACTACCAACATAACTAGAGTGTCCTTTAGAGAGCTTGCCTCCATTGCAAATTTAAGAAGACCTTTGTGATATAGGTCACCATCCAAAATCCATACATTACATCTTGTTTGGTCTACAAAAAAAAGGAAGAACATTTAATGAGATTTACTTGAAACACACCACTACATAATGGCTATTGAATGTTTTTTGGACATGTAAAACGCAAGGAAGAAAGCAAATGATGTTTTATCAGTCCATTGAACATACATAATGACACAGTGAACTGCAGCTTGTGGGGAGACAAGCTCCTCCTCATTCAAACCCTAATGTGTAATGGCTGATAACTTAACATCTTTAATACATTATCTGAAAGGGAGGGTCCAGAGAGAGCATTCAACATTTCCAAAATAGTTGTTCACCATTTTTGAGCAAGATGTAACTTAGAAGAGTAGAACAGGGTGATGTAACTTAGAAGATTTAACTTAGAAGAGTAGAACAGGGTGAACTTAGCTGTCTTTTTGTGGCTCTTGGCCTGCTCACCTCTCAAAGATTGCCATCTCCCCTTCAAAACTCCATGTGACATACCTAGATAACTCTTAAGAGTATACAATGTACCTTGTCCACTCAAAAACCTGAAGAACTGCAAGGTTTTAATGATTAACAGACTGGTACTCTTCCAATTTGCAAAAGGACAATCACCATACAAATAGACCACCCCACTGTTTTTCCCCCCCAAAAATATCACACTACTACAAATTCACCAAAACTTGTGCAGTAAAGGAAGAGCTGTCGATTCAAAATTAGTAGGCTTGATATAGTTACATTTATCCTTCAGGTAAATTTTTATTACTTGTTACAGAAGCTCTGAGAAAGACATTTAAATCAAACTCCCAATTTTCTTGAATACGGTTTCAAGTCAACTTTGAGACCAATACCCAGACAGGAATTTCAGGAAAGCAGGTGATTTCAGAAAAAAAAAAAAAAAAAAAAGGGCCTGGTTGTCTTTCTACATGTTTGGGATTTTTTTTATAGTATACACAAGAATTTCCATTTTTCTCAAAGCTTCCAGTATATCCTTATTCACACCTCATAACTCCAGGTACTGGGATATTAAACAGGATCTTAAACATACTTTTTCCTTTCTAGCCATACCTGCACCCAAGTTTTTGGGTTTTCTTGTTTGCTTTTTAGATCTCCTTCACCATTGTGCACAATTTCCTACCCATCAATCCATGACAATAGTCTTGCAGATTGTGTGCCAGCAAGACAAAGGTTTCTCTGTAGGTTTAGGATAACTACTTGCCACAGTAATTGAAATGGAAGATAGAAGCCTGGGCACCTTCTCCTCTAGGCCTGAGGAATACACATCTATTCAGAATGTTGCAGCTAAGTCTGCTTCCCTGGTCTTTTCTTTTTAGCTTTTTCTTTTGACAGGTTCCTCTCCTCCTCTACCACTTAAGTGGTCATTCACTATATCTACTGAAGAAATTACACAGACAAACTTCCTTATGATACAAATCACTTCTGGCATAGGCTGGACTCCTGCATACTATAAAGACAGAAGAACATCCCAGTCATTTCAAATATCACACTACTGAACCGTTGCTTTCAAACTGGTTTAACATATTGTTACAGATACAAACTCACCATCTCGGTCTTCATCATGCACATTTAAATACAAGTACTCCATTCCTCTTCCTTTTTTGTACTCCTCTATTCCTTGAATTTTTCCTATTAAGCTAGTTTTCCCTGCTCCATCTTCACCTGGAGAGACAGAAGTAAGAAACCACTCAGTCTTTAATCACAGTTACATATTAAAAACCACCTGGGGCAAGAAGAAAACCATATCCTAGCAGGGTGACTGAGCTCACTGGAGTTTTGAAATACAGCAGGTTTTGCCAAAACCATCCATTCTAAGTGCATGTCTCAGCTTCAAATATTTTTTCTACTTATTGATAAATGCAATTATGCCACTAACTATGCTACCTGAAATAGGCTGTTAGACCCATCTTTAAAAGGATATGCTACGGAGTAGTTAAACACCTCAAACAATTTCAGTCTTTCAGCTACAACCAAAGTAGTAACAAAGTTTTTCTAAAGTAGAATTCAATTCAGAGTAAGCTCCTCTTACAATTCAGAACTCTCTCATTTCAAACAGCACACTGAGTAAGGCAAATCTGTTACCTCAGCTTTTATGTATTGGTTTCTTTGACTATTTTCTCCGTTACAGGTCTCAAGAAACCTTAAAAAGAAGTGACAAATAGTAAACCCACTGCCTTAAAATACATGTGTCTGTTTGGATAGCACAGAGAGACAAGCTTGCAATCCAGATCCATTCACTCCTATTCTCTCCCCTCCAAAGGGATCTTGGATAACCACTGAACCTTACAGCATATGCACACTGTAAACACCTCGACTACTGTCAGAGACCCTTCGTGAAAAACTTCATTTGTAGTCATAGGTCTCAGAGTTGGAAAACTTCGTGTGCAGTTTTTCCAGTTCAAAAGAGTAATCAAGCTGAATTTGCACACAAAGCAAATCATTGGTTTTTTCTCTAATTTGCAGTACGATGAGTATGTAACAGACATTAGAAAATTCTTGAAACTCACTCACAGCTTATAAAATCAAGGTTAATTCCAGGTCCCTAAGAAGCACTTTATCAATTTTGTGTCAAACAAAACATTTTTTTCCCAAGTCTCTCCTAGTGAGGGAGAGTCTAAACACTTGCTTTTAATCACATAACAAAGACAAGAGTTCAATAATTTTTACTGCTAAACACAACGAAGTTTTCCCTTTAAAGAGACCATGATCTTATAGATGTCACTATGGCTACATTAAAAACACTATAGCTATAACTACTGGAAAGAACAGAAATATCATACTTTGATAGACTGATTTTGAATTTGCTTAATATATCATCCTCAAGACTGCCACATGAAGTCTTCAATTTAGAGGATAACTTTATTTTCATATTTCACTAATGCTGGAAAACATGAGTGCTTACTCTAAGGCGTCCAGGGAATTTTACTCAGTGGAATGAAAAGGCTACTTTAAATGAAACATATTTTGAGAGAGAGAAATAAGACCAGAACTGAAGTTTAAAGTCTAGTTAAGCATAGACAAGTTAAATGAAAAATTAAGTTGTATCACTGTAACTTTTTCATAATTTAAGGGTTCATTTCTGAGCTCCTATGTTAAATCAAGATGTACATGAGCAAACAATTACAGCTAGTTTTAAATAACCATTGGAAAGTAGCACTATCTTCTAGTCATACATCAAGCTTTTCCTCTTGTAAGAATATCTTTTGAATAATTCTGATGAAGTGAAGAATTCAAGCTTCATCACCACTGATGAATTACAATTCCTCCTCTGCCCTCACCTCTGTACTTATCCAAGCTTCTTAAAATTGTCATCTACAAATAACTGAGAAGACTTTACTAGCTGCTGCTCTGACATGTTATGAAGCTGCTTTAACCTCTGCCAAAAATGTCTGTATGATTCATTGTGCTATTTTACTTTTCTGAATTGGCAGCTTCAATTAATTTGTGCCAGCAGAAGGCTCAACAGGTAAGACAAATCAAAATCTGTTATTCCTTTTAATGAGGGGTTGCACTTAAGAGCTTTCTGAGTTTCTCAGAACAGCTGACTTCCAGATAAGTTCTTTTGCATACTAGAGTTTGATTCACACAGGTGACAATAAAGATTTCAACTTGCTTGAATTTGGGAAACTTTAGTATCTCCTGTGAAGTGTATCTTCCAGTTCTTAAAGTAGCTACATCAAGTCTAAAAAACACCTGCTGTTGTAAAAAGTTCTGCACTTGATAAAAGATACACTGAAACAGTCTAAACTAAAACATGCTTACACAGATGCTAATATCTAGACAACTATTGTTACAAAGTGCTTATGCTATGCAATATAGGCAAACTTGAAATATACATCCCATAAGCCCCTTACTTGTCATGGCTCTGTGTTACGTCATTTCCTCTCCACCCCTGTATTTCCAAAAGCCTAAAATAAATTGGAGTTCAATACTGTTAAATTAATAGCTTATGGCAAAATAAGAACTGGAATTTTATTTTCCCCTGTACACTGAAAGAAGTTTTACCAGTAGAGCACAAGACAAGTTGATTTGATGTAAAATTAGTACCTCTGGACACATATGCACACACAGTAGTAATTTCAGCTTTCCATCACAGAACTACTTGAATTTAATCTGTTCCATGAAGAAGCCTTCTACTCTCTTCTCCTTAGCAAATATTCACCCATTTCAAAACATCAGGATCAGGCAGGTGGATGGCTGACATACATAACAGTGCTGTACAAGTTACTGCATGCAGAGAGCAACGCTCATCTTTCACTAGGGAAAGCCAGAATGACGCATCAGTGAAGTCTGAAGTTAGTAATACGTAAACCAACTAGTTTACAAACAGTATGACCTACTTGCAAGGGTACAAGATAGCTGCCTAGCCAAATGTGCCCTATTCCATAGGAGAACCAGACTTCTTGACATATTTAAGCCAAATTAGAGTCAGTATTATTTAAAAAGCTGTGAGGAAGTAAAAACAGGACTATCGTTTACGACACAAGGACCTCCTCCTTTTTGCTCAAACAATTGATCGTAAAAAGTGAGGAAAAGATAACTGTCTTGGCCAAGAGAACACAGAATTGTAACAGAGTAGTTTGGGTTGGAAGGGACCTTTAAGGGTCAGCTAGTCCAACCCCACATTAGTGTAACCCAACATGCTAAGACTTGAGGTTTCATCTACCTCTACTTTCTATGTGTAGTATGTTGCGCACACCTTTTGAAATCATGACAATTGCAAATGTATTTGTATCCATGTTTTTGTTTTTTCCCAACCTGAAGTCTTCAATAAAAACCACTTGAAAAGTCAAGACACTTTGAATATACTGAGTTATGCTAGGAAAGAGCAATAGCAGATTTTTGCTTTGTAGCTACTCTTCAGCAAGAATATCAAAACAAAATCTTAAACCAGTGTTTATCTAAAACTCCTAGGTAATTATTAGAAATCTCGTTATCAAATTAATTCTAAGTGCTAACTTTAAGAGTTCTCAAAACTCAAACATTTTATTGTAATGCCTTTAGTGTGTTCAGAATCTTCTCTCCCCCTAAGAGGAGAGGGAAATAGATGTGAGGAAATTAAAGTCTATTAGCTGTTGGAGGTTTGATGGACAATGCACAACATATTAATACAATTAGCATTAATTGCTACCTGGGACATACATAAAAGTATATATGTTTAGAAAAAACGTCAATCACAATACATATATATACACACAATATATGGCTTTTCAAATTACAAACTTTAACACATTTAACATATTTACCTTTTTTTGTTTGTCTCTGGATATCTCTATAGTATACAAAAAAGTAATGCTGCTTAGTTTCAGACAAAAGGAAAATTTCATATTCCCTAGGTTCCAACATCACTGCGCATTAATATTATGAAACAGAACTTTTTTTCAAGTGCTACTGAAGCAATATATAAAAAAGAGCCTTATGCATCTTCAAAAAGAATTATCATCATCCTCCACTTTATTTCAGAATTTTAAGATGGAAAATCCTGTAGCTTCTTCTTTATTTCCAACTGTGGGATAACCAAATTAACAACTGACTTCCATATATAAGCTCATGGAGCAAAACATCTCTGACATAGCATTTTTGATAGAGTATTTCAACGTAGAATAAAAATCAGGTAGATTTCGCAACCTTCTTTTGGAAATAACATAAAAAGGCCTCCTTTTCCAGCGTAAATACTAAAGAACAAAAGTTCTCCATTATACCAAACTGCACTCACACATTAATACAACAGTGAGGAAACAGAAGTGATGTTTCTAGCAAGCAGTGCTATGCAGCAAAGCTGAACACGAGTAAAAGAGAAACGACAGATTTAATTTTGCACAAAAGTCAGGCTAGGAAGCAATTGAAACAAAGCCAAACCAATATGCTTACACACAGTATTTCACTGTCTTGTTAACAAAATGGGAAGTCTTATACTTAACTAAACAAACGCTGTTGCATTTTTATCCACACACTGCTACTATTTCACTCCTTTGAAGAGCTTGAGTTTGGGGTTGTGAAAGCTCCTCTGTCCAAGGTGCTACTCTGTCCACAAAACAGATTTTGACAACATCCTTCTTGTTGCTGCCCCCAAACATACAGGAAACTGTAATAATAGAAACCCTTTTCCCAGCCTCCTCCCTTCTCAGTACTCCAGGCAAAAAGCATGTTTACTGAGCAGAAAATCAAGATTCACTACATGATCTGCCACAATGCAGAATTTAGCAGAATGGTCATCCCCAGACAGGAAGGGTGGGGCAATGAGGTGAATGAATCTCCTTCTGCAAATGCAGGCCAACAGGCACTTATCTATGTCCTGCTACATCAGCTGTTAAGCCATAAACCATTACATTAGAGAGGACTTAGGCTCTCTGTTAAGAGAACTTTGAACTTTTCAAACTTTCAATTAACATTTTGAAATTCAAATTATTTACTACTCATGCTATTTCCACATTTCTTTCAGTTTAGAAAATGAAAACAGAAGTAGAATTTCACTGGTCCTATAACAAGACATTTCTTACTTGTCACAGAAATGTGTACATGGAAGAGCAATCAATGTGTTATCTCCAGAACAGACATGAGCTTTGACTGCCTGTTTAAATTGTTTCTCCATTGTAAAGTGTCCAGTGTGTTTAAAATATGTCAAGGCAAAGAAGAAAGAAGTAAACATTTCTTTTGTGTCATCAATATTGGTAGCTTGCCCCACTTCGATCCACGACTCTGATTTTTTTTCAACAGTTCTTTGAAAAACCCTGGATGCCCTTACTTGTTTGTAATCTATAATCCTAGTGTTTCCTTGATGGGAGTTTTTCTTTAGCATTTTAAACCCATCAATTAAAATTCAGGTTGATATGGGAATTCTACAACTCATCTCTAAAAGAACGTGTTCAAACAAGGCCAAGCAAAACTAGAAGTAATGGTCCTAATTAACATCTTCTGCACACCGCCAAGAATACTTTCATGAATTAGCTTTATACTTTTTATAATGCAAAAGACAGCGTCTGGGTAGAACAATTCAGAACATCTAGTATCTGTAACATAAAAATATTGAATATTTTTATTAATAGAAAAAAATCTATCTTGCTTAAATATGATAGAATAAAGCCATCAAGTCTAAACATGAGTTATTGAGTGGGGTTAAGATGCCTTCCCAGAATCCCAGAGCAATCACTATTCCACACCACATGGAACGCCTGAACCTGATATAGTGGTATAGAGACATAATGATCTTCCTACTAGAACCAAGCACATGTGTACTATGACTATTTTCAAGATAAAATACTTGTCACAAGCTAATAACTGCCTTTTCTACAGCTGCATATTAGTGAAAGAGGCTTGTTTACACATTCTATACTAATTGAAGAATGTCTTTTACAGAACAAGACCAAAATAATCAGAGTAAGCCAAATTTAGTTCCCTTACAGAGAAATAAGAACAAAATTAATTATGCTGATGAGAGCTTTCTCTACAATCCCTCAAACCAATATGGAACTTCACAAGAAGTAGGCCATAACAAGACTACAAATAACTTGTCACTAAATTTTCATTTACTCATTGAGTAAAAATTTTCTTCTCCTCCAAGTTTGTTTTACTCTGCCAGGTAAGTCTTTCCCCTCACACACAATTCACACAGTATATTTGTGGCACTGAAAAATTAAATAACTTCTCTGAGGAGCACCTTAATTGCACTTCTGCCTTTCAACATGACAGAAAGCAGATTGCAGACAACTCTTCCAGCAAATCTTTTGCCATCTCCTGCACCACAAGAATACACGGCCTGACTGTGGAAACAGGTACAGCAGTAAGCGTTACCTGTGCTTGGAGAGACCCGCAGTCAGAGAAAGGCAAATATTGCAGAGACTTCTACAGTGACTATGGACAGTATCCACTCCTGCCTCAATCCGTCTCCTTTAACACAGCAGGAAGTTGTCTCGTGTATTTTATCCAGGTTCACTACCAAAATAGAATAATCCCATGTTACTATCCACAGGACACCTTTCTTGGTACTCCTGCCACTAACCTGCCTGGAGAACACAGCAGCACAATTCCTTTCACTGTTCTTCACCTTTGGAGCTATTTCTGAGATAGATCCAGTAACCAGCACTTCTGACAATGAAGAGACTAACTTAAATAAATGCAATTCAACAATTTCAGAACTTTCCACGCTGTTCTAAGTGACTTCTACTACACAGCATCCATGTAATTCTGGATTTTTGGCAGGGTATTATAGCAGGAAGGACACAACAAAGAAGTACTACTTAATTCCAAAAAAATGTATCTACAAAACAAGCAATTAGAATTTTATCTAGGTCAATGCCCCATCAAAACAATTGACACTTTAGAAGCATAACTCTGCTGACCTAAATGCAATTTGACTACATTTGGGAGGCTTTCATTGCCTGCAGAAGGTGAATTAGTTGCAAGAAGAGAATGAAAAGAAACCCTCTGAGTTAACTTCTGCAGTACTCATGAATTTAAAATATTGGAGATTAATAATATTGTATGTATGAATATATATGGCGGTATGAACAAGTAGTATTTTATCAGTTTCAATGATTAAATTATAACAATGAAGCTGTCAGCTATTTGAACAGGAAAAAATAAAATGGAAAACTAATTTTTATAGTGTTCAGTACAAATTTAATTAAGCAGTTTTTACATCCTCATGAAAATTTGCTGTATCAAAACTTAATTTTCAAGTTCTTTATATTCAACAGGTGCACTAGAAGAAAGCAGCAAGCTAAGATATGAAGATATATTGGGAATGGCTGTTATAGCAGAAAAGCGTACCTCACAGAAAAGTGTACCTCTAAATTAGCTGTAGATTGTGCTTCTTCCCAAGCATCCTGGACAGGAGCACAGCTCCAAGATTCAAACAAACAGGCCTAGCCCTGGGAAGTGAGATGTGCGGGATAAAGAGAAAATGTGGACACGAGGCAGTTAAATTCCCACTGCCCTTTAAACTCAAAGCTTTTATCATCAAGTGGAGTAAAATGCATAAAAAACCCAAACCCATTAGTGATTCAGTAGAAGCATTACTGGGCAATACAGACACAGAGGGACATACGAGTGTCTCCGGATGGTTTGAAACTGTAAAAATTGTAGGCAAAGAATATATTGTGCTTCAGAGACACAGCAATGTATGAAATACAAAGCCAGACAGAAAACAACTATTCAATTCACTTGCCAGCTGGGAGCCTGTGTTCTGGTGCATCCTGGAATGACTTTGAACATTACTGCTTGAATGCATGCTGCAGTTTATTGGATAAATGATTAGTTCAGGTCTCTGAATCCAAGCCTTCACACATTCTACAGCACTGTGGATTCCATCCATAATCTGCAGTGGTGAGTTGTCAGCTGCCCCCCTCTACTCCACTCGCTGATATATCAGAAGGGGAATGAACAAGAGAGCTCCCAGTTATACACATCAGTTTTCTCATCATAAAAACCATCTCCTGTGATCAACTACCTTTATTACACAAGTGAGCAGAAAACAGTCCAGGAGAAGAAGAAAAAAAAAAAAAAAAGAAAAAATGAAGCAAGAGGAACAAAAACACACTGCTTTTGCTATCTGCAAAAAGTAGCTAGAAATGTCAATGAGAGCACCTGACTTCCTTAAGAAGGCATGTACATTTTACATTTTCTCCTGGTATAGTCTGCTAAACAAGATAACTGTAGCCACTATGACAAAACAGCCTAGGAATCAGAGCATAAGGGACTTACAGTAAAGTTTAGAAAGGCCTGTGCTTTTATTTGTTCATACAAGAACAGAAAGATAAGAAGCTTTCATGCCACATGCGGTACAAATCAGAGCTTAAACTTTAAAGAAAAATAGTTATTGAAAAAATGTCTGCAAGTGAAACAACTTTGGAGAAGTAAAACTGTAAGACAATTAATTTTGGGCTGATTTTGAGCAAATTATTACCAACATCATATGTTAACCTTCACTTCACAAAACTATGTGCCATATCTAGAGATTAACATTTGGCATTACAATCTCCTTTAGTTATGTCTATGTTAACTCCAACTGCTCTCCAGGTTCTTAAAAATGAGATGTTAACACAGCTAAAAATAAATACTGAAATAACAGAATTAGCATGCCAGACACAGACAGGTTCCCAGAACAACTAGGCATACAACTATATGCACTATTTGAAAAATATAAACGCTGTAGGCAAATTAGAAAACCTGTCCTAGCAAACAAAAGAACACTACATGGTGGGTTTTTCCAGTTGGTTTTTCTGGGTGGGGCCATGAGATGTAGGAGGCTTAAGGATTTTTTTTTAATGCAGTTTGTATTGAAAATAAGCACTCATTTGTTACTATCAATCATGTTTCATCTGGCAAGTTTTGACCAATATGACTGTTTCTACAGCAAGTATTTGCCTGCCACAAATTGAGTGAAAACCATCAAGATACTGGTCAGCTTTACACCTTTTGCTTAAAAGTACTGAAAGTATAAAGAAGCTGGAAATAATCATGGCAAGAAGTGATCTGTGTTGTAACAGAAGTTAGTACAAAACTATCTAAAGAAACAAAGCTTGAACATAGAGGAAATGTGAGATAACAGAGAAACTGCAAACACACAGCTCAAGAATCCAAACAGACAGAACTTCACATACTGAATCTGTCCAATATAGAATACATAAGACCTCTCCTTTTCTTGTGCCAGTGTGCTTCAGGAGCAGCATCATGACTTACAAGTCAACAAAGATTAGGTATTCTCATAAAAAACATGGCTGTGGTCCTCACTGGCCAGTCCTCAGATCTGATGTTCTTTTTCCTAAATACATGCCAAGTTTAGGGTTTTTTCCCCCCTGGTCCCTGAAGGACCAAGGCCTTCTAGAAGACACAATTTCTAAGCAAGAATTGGAATTTCTTCTATGAATCTGCACATTTTTCAAAAAATGCATCAGTCAAATAAAGGAAAAAAGGTATTACATTCAGTCATTCTATAAGCTGCACATAAATGGTAAAAAAAAAAAAAAATTATATACAACAGGTTGAATAGCAAAGTGAGCATTTGGAAACAATCTATGATACGCTTTCTAGCTCTGCAGGAAGCAGTCTCCAGTTACTGAGCACTAAGGATTACCTGACTACGAAGAGAGAGGAAAAACAAAGAGTGTAATCTTCTTGACAAGGATCACAGCTTGAAGAAGAATCTTCCAACTTCAACAAGGACAATCATCCAATTTAGTTTCAAACTGTCACATAAAAAGCTGTCAATTGTTATGAAACCTTTCCGTTGTTTAATATCACTGCAACTTCCAATCTCAATATCCTACTTAATTACATAACATACAAAGCAACAAATTAAAGGGTAGTAAGTCTTGTAAGAGCTTCAGAAGACCATCCTATCATCCTTGCAGTTTTCTCCTTCTCAGTCAGTTTTAAGTAACCACTCAGCTTATCAAAACAGGAAGAAAAGGATCACAGTGATTGCTTTAGGATTATGGAAAGGAAAAAAAAGCCTAACTCGAAAAACCTCAAGAGGGTATAAACCACAAGACTACGCAGAACCATAGTGTGCACAGAGTCTGCATTAATGTCTTTGATGAGTTTTAACCCTGTTTTCAAATATTAACATGGCTCTTTCTGGGGACAGAGAGGTTGGCAAAAGGAGTGGAAGCGGCAGCTAGTTCTAAATCCATACACTTGGATTCATTATGTTGCCTACTGGTAATAGTATTTAATAGTCTTTCAGAAAAAACCAAACAAGCAAAAAACCCCCAAAAAACAAGAAACCCACCACACTAATAATAATAGCAATAATATATTCATACACACACACTTGAGAGCATCCATTTCTCTCTCTCCTCTAGGAAGCTTTTGATTTTGACGTATCATTTTCCTTCTTTCCCTCAACAGTGAATTGCAGCTGGGTGTCTCATTACCGCCCTATCAAAGTCCCCTTCCGCACCTCTCACCTTGTCGAGGGCCAGGCTGGACTAAGGCCCTGGGTGGAGATCCCGGGGCGGCAGCGCTGCCGCTGGTGCCGCCACGCTGGGTGCGAGTGGGCAGAGCCCGCACGCCCATAGGGCCCTCCCCGCCCTCCGGCCCGCAGGCAGCACCGTCATTGATGCCGCTCGGGCCACGGAAGCAGTTTTTGTGCCCGCATGACACACCGCAAGCGCCGGCAAGCGGCACCGCCGGCTCCAGCGAGGGAGGGCTCGGGAGCCGCACGTCCCCCTAAGCCAACGCTCACGGGGGAGACAGACAATAAAAGCTCCCCATCCAAGCATTCTCCAGCTATGGAGCCAGGGTGGGGGAAGGACCGTGAGGGTATTATGGCGAGGTACCTACGATGAGGGGCGTCTCTAAAGCATCTGTGGACACTGCATCTCCAAAATGAAGCAAAGCCATGCAAGGGAGGAAGCGGGAGGGTTAAGACAGCGCCTTGCCACCGATCACCCCTCCCTTCCCTTGGGGCTCTAAAGAAGGGAAGCTCCAGGCGCCCAAGAGAGGGCTCAGGAGCCAGCCTGTGTGCGGCGGGGATGGGAGAAGGATCGGGATGCTTTCCTCAGCCAGTGTGCGGAGGGGAAGGCAGAAGGATCAGGATGCTTTCCTCACCCAGCAAGAGGACGTTCTTCCCCGAAGGCAGCTTAGAGCGGGAGCGCGTGGACACCTCGCTGAGGATGCAGGACCTGGCGCGGAGAGACGACAGCGCTTAGGAAGGGTCTCCCGCTTCCTCCCGGTCCCCACCCTCGCCATCTCCTGGGGATGGGGGGGAGAGGGGGGGCTACGGCATGAGGGGCGGGGGGCAGGGTAGGAGCTGCCACTGCCAAGGGGAGGTGCCCCCCCCCCCCCGCTCAGTGACTGAGAGGGACTGAGCGCCAGCGGGGGGATTATCCAGCCCCCTTCCCCTCGCCCCCCCGCAGGGCACCGAGGCGCTCCGAGGGCGGCGGCGGCGGCCAGCGCGCCTGGGTCCGCGGGGCGGGGCGGGCACTCACCAGAGGTTCTGCCCATCGTCCTCATCGCCGCCCGCCCGCAGCTCCGCGTTGTTGTTGTTGGCCGTGGCCGCAGAGGCGGCAGAGGAAGCAGAGGAAAAGCCGGCAGCCGAGCCAAGCCCGGAAGAAGAAGAGGAGCCGAAAGAGCCGGCTCTCCCCACCACCGCCGCCATCTTCGCTGCTGCCTCCTCCTCCCTCCCCTGCCCCGCCACCTCCCCGGGACGCGGAGCGGGCGGCGGCGCCGCGGCGCCGGCGGGGACCCGGATGTTGGGGGGGCGGGGGCGGGGCCGGGGCGGGGGCACCGGCACGGCCGCTCCCCTCAGCCTCCTCCCGCAGCCGCCCCGCGCATCAGCGAGCGGCTCTCGGCTCGGCTGGGCTGCCTCCAAAGTCGCCTTCCTGTGCGAGGTGTTGCTGTGGGCAGGGGGCTGCGCTGTGCCGCTTGCTCCCCGGGTAGCCCCAGCCCTGAAGGAAGCGCCTCGCATCCAAGAGAAGTAAGTGCGGCTCAAGGGCAAGATGTGCCTTTTGGGGAGGACAGGGTGGTCATCCTATCCAAGAGGCCTCGTTAATTGGTCTTCGCTCACGAGTATCGCTTGAGAACTCGGAAAGGATGGGTCACATCACCATCATTTGAGCAGCTCGGCTGTGGCTGGAAGTTCCAGAAGAAGCAAGCAAGCGTGCCAGCCCTCTCTTTATATGTTTCCTAGGGTAACACATGAATGGCTGTAAATTCTGTAAGAGTTCAGTGGGTGAGTTTTGTCCCTTCAGCGGAACTCAGGGAAAACCTAACACAGGGGACGTTTCCTTGTGTCCTCTCTTTCAAACAAAGGATGCACGTTCCCAGAGACTGGGTATACGGAAAGGTATTGGCTGTATTAGCGACTTACGTGTGCCAGCAGTTTGTACTTTTATTTTTCTTGCTGCTGTGTTGATTTTATTTTTCCTGGAAAACATTAATTTTAAGTAGTATTTTTAAACAGGAAAAAAAAATCTGTTTTTTTTTAGCCATGTGTTTCTCTTAATGGCTTTCTGTTGCTTTGCAACCCAAAATATAGACATTTCTTTCACGTGCTTGTTGTTTTAGTAGCGATCGGATGTTGTAACATGTAGGTCACTATTCATGAAAGTGTATTTCGTTCAGGTTCTTCAGGTATAAAATAAGTGAAACCACAGTAGCCATATGCTGAATTAGAGGTATCTGTCACAACAGATGCACAGTTATTGATCAGAAGTATGTTGTTGTGCACAGAATGTAGGTGCAGAAGACTGGCAGAGTTTTGGTGTTGATGCATTATCCGGTAAACAGGAACCACTGAATAGAGGAATGCTGCTGAAAAGCTGTCAAGAAAAAACTTTCTGCATGACCCTGCAAGGCCTCCTTATGACCTGCTGCAAACTGCCTTCACCTATTATCTCTGGTATTTGTCACTGTTGGGTCAACTGATTTAAATTATGAAAATGACAGAAAAATTGGTTAATGGAATGGCTGAATAACACTTCCAATTTAGTGAGCTGAATCAGCTTGTGGAAAGTGTTTGACAAGTGGCCGAGCCTGTACAATAGGTGGGGAACAGAACTGACTAGAGAGTAAGGGGAGAAGAAAGGTAAAGTTTGATTTTGGAAAGAGTGGGATGGGAATGCCTTTTCAGTGACAGTAAACAGATCAGCTCAGCTGCAGGTTGAGCTGATGTTCTAAGAGAAAGGGAAAAACACACAAAGAACCCCAACAGATTCTGGAATGCATTTCCTAAAAGAAACCACTTCTAAGAGTCCAAAGTTCAGCCACCTACTTCAATCAAAAGGGATAACATTGCTTTTAATATAGTATGAGAAATGGATTGCTATTTATCCTGGTGTATGGTTTTTAGATTTTTGTGAAACTTTTTTAAAAAGTGGAAAATCACAGAAATTTGATTAATTAGCTTTAAACACCTCACTTGCAGAGGCACTGAAAGTAACGAGAGTTTTAAACTACTTATGTTGCTTGTTATTTTAAATTATGTTCCTTATCATATTGTTCATATGTGAACTATATTCAATTGAGATATGTAAATAATACAACCCTTGGACATTTTTGAAACTAGAATATAGATGACAGAAGTAGTATTTAAATGTGTGAAAGTAGTAGAAAATAAAAGACTACAAGGAAAAATGATAATAAAAGCTTGTTGCTTCATGCTGCATTAGGAACATACTGATATTGAGCAAAGATGGTGCAATTTTCCTGCTTTTTTACTTTTATGGAGGCTAATGTTGCTATCTGGAAAAAAAAATCTGGTGATTATAAAACTAGCAAGGATTATTCACAGTGAAAGAGAGACCACCTCTTTTGTTTCTCCCCTCCTCCTTCCCCTGATATCCATTCATTCTGGAGTCTTTTTAAGGTGGCTTTCATTGCCTCATCCTCTTGCCGTGGAGGATTTTGCAGTGTACCTATGAAGGGATGTGTATAGTTAAAATTCCCTGAGGATTCACTTACCAGATTGTCACACATGAAGTTTTGATGATGGTTGTGTGATGTGTTTTTTCTACCTTTAGCAGAAGGCATCCCTCCCCCTCCTATTCTGCCCCTTCTGAATTTTATTTCTGTCTCAGGAGCTGCAGAGGAGAAAGTGAAAATGGAAATGCTTGGTCATCATACTCTCAGGTTAGGTTACAAAAAAATCAGGATGGAAGCAGAAACGTTGAGAGAAGCATGCCTTCATAAACTGCAGTGTGCTGATAGAGTATCTCAGTTAAATTATTCATAGAGTTAGCTGTACAGCATGATAGTGATGCCTTGAGAGGTCTCCTAGAAACAGAAACTAGACAGGAGTAAAGGATTAAAAGAGGTATTTATTTGAAAGGCCTTCGGAGATACACCCTGGGGAGCCTGAAGCTATTCTCAAAATGGACCCCAAGATGCATCCCAGGTCACGAGTTCTTCACTCTTTTATAGGTTTGGTTCATTTGCATAGCAGGGTTAATTCTCCAATTAAAGCTTCAGTTTTCTCCACAGCTTACCCCCCTTTTCGAGGCTCTTTGGTTTATATTTTTGAGCTAGGACAGCCTTGGTGTCCTTGGAGAGCAGGCCCAGAGAGGCTTTGTTATGTCTACCTAGCATGAGAGAGCAGAAATTAACAGGCTACAAGAAACTTCGGAGTCACACACCAAGCAGTACAGAATTTGAAAAATGTAAAGGTTAAAACCTAAGGCATCAATAGGAAGAGGAAATTTAGGAAAGCTGTAATGAAGCAACCGTAGGAAAGCAGGGGGGAAATCAGTAATACATTCTTTCCTTTCCTACCCTATGAAATAAGTTTCTGTCTAGCAAAATGATCTTGTGAATATATAGGAACAACCATTCCATGTAGCATTTTCCAAAATGTAGCTGTGAACAGGAATGGATGTTAATGATGCCTAGCAAACATAAAAGCCCGATTTTCTCCTACCTCATCCAACCTGTAGCTATTTAGCCAAGGACATGAAATATAAGGTCTTTCCTACCATCAAATTGTAAATTTTGAAGTTAAAGTTAACTTTTTGATTTGATACTATGCTATACTCAGTGGCTGTTACACTTGCAGAGATAGGTATGACTATACAATACAAAGGTAATGAAGAAACAGGTCTGTCAACTATGATGAGAACATTTTTTCAGCTGACAATTGTTACAACAGTTTTAACTGGAAACAGCACTGCCAACAGCTTAACTAGACACATGCTTAAGGGTAAACTGCAGCAGCATCTCGCTGGTGAAATAATGTAATCTCCTAATACAGGCAAGGTCTCCATCCCTCTGTGAGCTGCCCTGGGGTGGTGCAGGCCCTGGGAGGGAGTCAGCTGTGTCAGCTGTGCTGTGCTGACCAAGGAGGCACCAACAGGGAAAGACACCTCCTGTGCACAGCTGGTTGGTGATCCCAGGAATGGAGTCTTGATTTCTCTCACATTCTGTGCCTTTTCACTTTCTGATGTGTTTTGACTATGCTGTGCTTGTTCTTGACAGGGGGCTCCTTGTTGCCTGTCTCTCTTCACATAAAAACTTTTGTCTGAGTTAGCAGTGTATGAAATTCAAAAAGTAATGGTCCAGCTTCCCTGTCTGCATCTATTGTCAGTGGCCAAATACTGTAAAATTGGTTGCAAATTTAGAAGGCTTTTTTTTCATAAGCCTATGGAAATGAATTGTCGTAGTTCAATTACATTTAAAAAATGCATTTTGGGTTCTTAGAGAGACTTTTGCCTTTAAGGCAAAACTGGCTTCTTAGCAGTGTTGACCTTGTTGTTGAAATCAAAATTATAAAGGTCACTGTGCTCAATACATACTTGTAGTTTGCTGTGCAAAAAGCTTCCCTTTGAAAAGGCAGAAATGAAGAAGCAGAATACATAAAATTTCCAAAAAGATGTTTTGTTGCCTTTGGCTGTAAGGTATTTGAAAGTATAAAACGAAACCTTTAAAAGAGAAGGACTGGGTGATTTTTCATTATTTGCTGATCAGAATTTGTGTGCAGTTAATATTCAGAAAGCATTCATGAAGTTGGTAATGATTTCTGAACGTGGCTTTTTTCTCATATTAGCAGCCAGTCATCTGAAACTTAATCTTGAAAGTGAATTACTGATCTTGTTTACAACATTCAAGTTATTCTGTCAACAAATGAAAAAATACTGCATGGCTTCCCAGACTAGTTGGTTGCAATAGCACAATTTGCAAATGGATTACTTCAGCACAGAATTAATATTTTAATCTGTATGCTGAAATTTGTTAATATAAACTGTATAGATATTACTTAAGAATGACGAACATGTCTCAGGAACCTTACTGGGATTAATCCATAAGAAATACTAGACTATGACCGGTTTTGTGAATCACATTTCTGTTTTCCATTTGACTAAGTATAAATCTCGTTATTCATCCAGTCATGGTTTGTGCTGATTGGTAATATAAGCTCTGCAGACCATGCAGCAATATACCACTTACTTCTAAATTTATTTTCAACATACTGCCCTGTAAATTTTTAAGAATGTGCAGGGCTAACTAACTGTGAAGCAGTGTATTATGGTCTGCTACAAAGTAGACCAAAACTGTTTTATTTCACATAGACAATGTTTTATTTCTTTAATCTAAATTTGTTCCCAGAGCATCTTAAATGTATGTTTAAGTGCACCTTTAAATTTACTTGGAATCAGTGGGATTTAAAATGTGCTTTACATTTCTCATTGATGATTAAAAATATGTGCTTACTATGTATTTATAGGAGATAACTGTGGAGGGTCTGATCAGCCAAGATCTGAGTGCCCTTGTTTTCCATTGGGAGACCAGGTATATTCCCTCTCAAGGCGCATTCAGCTCTTTCAGGGCCATGTGGTGTAAGTACAATTGTTCCATTGGCTTGAGCAGGATAATTTCTTCAAAGAGAGAAATACCTCAGGTTGCTTGGTTTGTTTGTTTTGTTTTGTATGTTTGTTTGGTTGGTTCTTTAATACAATGCTGTTTATTCAGAAAAAATATACGTGAATGAATAATTTTTCAGATTACTGTAGAGGTAGTCAGCAGCAGGCACTTCCTTGTGTTTTATTTGCAATTCTGCTTTTTTGGTGAATTCTTTACCACAGGGAACTGAATGACTGTTTCTCAAGTAGCTGTTTTTCTTTTTAGTGACTTTTTGGTTGCCAGATGGCACGGCTACTTGGATAGGCTAACATAAAACAAGGGTCTGTGTTTGTGGTGTGGTAGCTACTTCATTTATGTTGTCTCAAGGTATCTGTGAAGAATTTTGTGTTTGCTCTGTCTTCAGCAGGAATAATAACGTAAGATATCTTCCATTTACTGCAAAATAAGAGTGATAAATATGATTTCCTCATTTTTTCCCTTTCACAGCCTAGTCTTTGAAGCCCTATGGAGTTCAAAAATACATAAATGTACTTCCTTAAACTACTGGGTTAGAAATTACTATTTTAACTTAGTGGTATGTTGTTTCATATGTTGGAGGAGGATATTCTTTTCCATGTTGCTCTTGCTGTGAATTATATCTTTGGTGAGGATGATGTCCTTTTCAATAAAATTGCCTGGTAAAATCACCCTCCTCCTCAGAACTGCATAAATGGATGACTTTGGTTAGTATAATCAAGTTATGAATGTATGACTAACCTGTACTGTACTCTCTGTGAATTGATAGAAAAACATAGCCCAAACAGAAAATAAACAAAGATTGGCAATATGAAGAACTGCCTTAGAATAGCCTTAAAATGTCTTAGGACGTCTAACAGAAAACCAAAACAAGTTGTTAATATGATGAGAGGCGAAATACTGGCAATGAGACTTGAGAGTTCTTGCTTGAAAGCAAACCTAAAAGAAATAATATATCCAGTAAACAGAATTATGAAGGTTCTTTAGCATGGAAGGAGGCCTGATTGTTTGGGGGGGGTTTTGGCTTTTATTTAAGTCCTGGCGAGATCTATCCTTATGTTGTATTAAGAGATGTGATGCACAAAAACAACGAGCAGAACTGCCTGCAGGGTGCCAAGAATATGTATTGTTGAGACACATTTTTAATATATAAGGCAACATATAAAGAATAGGGAGGGGGGTACCATGACATGAGTGGAGAACATCAGATCTCAGCATCAGGTATTTGTAGCTGTCCTTGAGATAAACAGAGCAATGGGACAGAGCTATCATGGCCCTTTGCCTGACTGGTTAAAAATAAACACTGTACACACTTCATATGCATCTCTCCCTTTAATGTGTGGGAGGAGAGAAAAATCCACACAGGAACAGATGCTCTGTTCTTGTCCCGTTCATGGCACCCTCCCAGGTTCTTATCCCTGCCCTTTGCTCAGTGATGCTACACTCCAGGGAAAGGCCTCTGTTTAATTCTTAATCTCTGTATGATGGGAGCAGGTCTATGGATGTAGCTGAGGATTAACTGATTTTTTTTAATAAATTTATTTACTCATAAGAAAGGAATAAATCTTTCTTCTTGCAGATCATAAAAACAATTTCTCATTACTTTGGTAAGAATCCTGACAGGATAAAGAAAAAGGATCAAATCTTAATTCAGGGAAGTACTGTTCTATGAAACTGATGCACAGCAAGAATACCTGAATGAGTAAAAGTACCAAGGAAAGGAAAGAAAAATTCTTGGTTTATTCAACATTACATGTTTTCTAAGAAAATCAGGGGTTTTTCTTCCCCAAAAAGTTTATAGTTGTCTAGCCCTGTGTTTGTCATTGGGGGTTCCTGTGTTTGGTTTATTTTTTTTGTGTAAATTCTCTGCAAACTGCCAATGCAGCATCTATCTTTAAGATGAAAATTTGCTAACACTTGACTGTATGAATACAATTAAAGTATTTTAGCTAAGTACTCTGAAGGTTTCGAAATGAGTATTGATATTTATTGATGCAGTGTTCCATGTTTTGGAAAGAGATCAAGATCAGTTGAAGCATTTGTCTGGCTCACATCACATTACATTCAGATTGCATCTGAAATCTCCAGTTGCTTTGTTTTGCCTTTGGACAGGCATTCAGAAGGTTAGTCAGGAATGTTAAGTCCATGTTGGATAGGTATATGGGCTCAGTGGGCGTGAGGCACATCGTGGGGCTAATTCTTCCCTTGACTTGAACTAAATCAAGTGAAACCCCTGTTAAGCCAGAGGAATTGCCACAAAGCAAAATGAGCATGAAAGGATAGTCAAGCACAGACCATTTCCTGCAGGCTGCTTCCTCGTATTCATTCATTTCTTCAATGTGTGAGGAACACAGAAGCCAGGTACAGTGGCAATAGGACATTAGGATGGCAGAATGGGAATGAGGAAGTACCACTGTCCTGCTTCCTTTGCTAAGCAAACATAGATCTTTTTGAGTACATAGTCTGATTTGAGATATGTGTTACAGATTTTCAAAATATGTGTTATAGTATAAATTACCTTAAGGTAAACGTTGTATGGTTTCTTATTGGGGTAAATACATATTGGCTGCATATTCAACTTCAGTAATATTTTGCTTCCTTTCATGAGAATAAATATGCATACACAGCTATGATGTGGTGATATTCAATAACTAAATGTAAATTTCTGCAGAAGGCCACACATTTAAAAGAAATAAAATCTTCATTTTAAATGTTTTTCAGTGTGTCCTTTCGCTTAAGCTACTTTCTTTCACAGCCCCTTTCTTACTCATCTATAAATCATGAATGCCCCTCATCCTCCCACCCACCAAGTCACTCTAGGCCATTAAGGTCCAGGAGCTTCTCATGTTGTGGCACTTTGGGACATGATTTAGTGTCGTCAGTGTTAGGTAAATGGTTGGACACAGTGATCTTGGAAGTCTTTTCCCACAGAAGTGATTCTGTGATACTATGTTTCATTTGCTCTGTGATAAAGCTCTTCCTATGGTACCCCTGTGTTTTGGAGCCCTTTTATGCCCTCATATACTTTTTTAAGGTTTATGTTGATTTTGTGCTGGTCTTTCCTTCATGCTTGTGTCAGGATAGAATTTCTCTTGTCCCCAGTCCTAGACCCCTGCCCTTCCTGAATTCAGAAAAAGTGCTGATATGACAGTGAAGCACTCAGTGAGATAAGTGGCAGACTTCCTGAAACTGTGTTCTCTGTGCAGTGTCTGTTAGTAGGAGTGACTTGCAGCAACAAATCTGCAGTGTGGAACAGAGCCAGAGAAACCATGAGGACTGAAAGATGTCCAGGTTACCTAAGCAAATTGGATTGTACAAGGGAAAGATTAGATTGTGAGAAACTAAGATAGACTGCTCTTAAAAAGTGCAGAACCATTGTCAAGTGTTCTGTCAATCTTTATTTCCTACTGTTTTAACTGCATTTCTTCCCTTCTCAGGCATCTCTTAGGAACTTGGTGATGGTGATGTCAGTTATCTGCCACTACTATATTAAGGAATTGTTTCTTCCTAAATGATAAGATGTGATGTCATTCTCATAATAGAGTTGTCACTAAGCTTCAGAGTCATTGTAGTGACTCGTAGGGCTCAGCATTCCAGCAAAGCCGTCAGTGCAAACACTGAAAATTTTTTCAGTTTGCATGTCAAAGATTATCATAGACTTTGAGATGTATGGAAAAACTGGAGTCTGTTCTGTGGAAATTCTGCATTCCAGAAGGGCAAATCAGTACAGAGTTAGTGAGGAGAAAGAGCTTGGTGATCCATGGGATTAGAAGTGTACAGTATGAGACTAGGAGTGTAATTACACTACACAGGGAAGTATAGTATATAAATAATTGATCTAACCACCACTAAACTATCTCCAGAAGTGAATTAGTGCAGCCACGTTAGTTTGGCTTTGAATACAGGTTGAGGAGGATTGGCTGTCTTGGTGACAGGGCACATTGGCCTGAGAGGAATGTGCTAACCTCTCTGCACAGCTCTTGGGACCGGGGCATGCGGGTGTAGAATGTCTGCAGTGTCTGCACTGACTGGCCTGGTGTCACAGCCAGCTGGGACCTCTTCACATTGCATACCATGGTAGGAGAGATGTGCTGCAAAAGAGCTTGCCTCGATGAGCCAAGCTAAATGAGTATTAACAGATGATACGATTTCCTTCTCTGAATGTACCATCAGAGAGTTAAACCAAGGGGCTGTGTTAGTAGAAGAGCATAAGTCATCAACTGACTAGGAATATACTGAGTCTAAAAATCAAAGAGAATTTTCTGTCGGGGGAGAGACACTTTGAGACTGCCGTCTGATCGAGTAGTTACAAAAGGGGCTTTGGTCAGTTTCCGAAAAAAATTAGGTGATACAACTGCAAGTGTAAGAGTTGAGTGCTTGCAGTGATTCTGGAGTTCCTTTTTAGTCCTATGTTCATATGTCTCACAATTCTGTTCAAGCATCAGAGTCAACAATATGTCCTACTATTGAATCATCTGGGAAGAGCAGGGTCCTAATTATAACCTTGTGGAACAATATTCTGCTCTTACCTTTCATATATCTCTTATCTACATTTATTTCAACTATATTTCAGTTAACACAGTTGAGGTGTTAGAGCAGTGGTTTTCCTGGTAGTCAGAATATATAACTTTAAAAATGTGTAAGGGAATTAGGCTGCTTCAGTTGTAGTTAATGAAGCAACTTTGTTTTATTGTGATTATTTTTGAATAGCAGTGATAGAACCGGAGAGCTCTTGGCCAAATTTCTTGTAACAATATGCCAAACAATACACATTATGATTTCAGTCATTCTAGTCATGAGGACCTGAGAACTGCTGAATTCAGCCAAATGAAAAGTCTACCTAAGCTAGTTAGTAGATACTTATGGAAAAAATGTCTGGAGGCAGTCGTGCTTAGTGATTTTTCCATCATGTTCTTTGGGCCTTCAGTGACTAGGAGACTCTTTTGTTTAGTAGTTACTGCTGACCTACTGAATAGAACTGCTGAATCAATGAACTCATGATTCTTTTGATCTATGTACCATTTGTGCCTCTCAATATCTAATGAAAGTAAGTTTGGTTTATTATTACCAAAAAAAATGCATGCCTTCCAATATTTATATTGTGAAAACTAGTGAATAACTATTCCCAGCTCACCTTTTTAATAAAATTCATGATTTAGTACATTGCTCTCATTTCTTCTCTAGATATTTTTCTAATTCTATTATAACCTTTTTGATAATGGAATGACTGAAACTCCATATAGTATTCATGATGTGTCTGTGTCCTGAGTGTTTACAGGGCAGATTTTTTATGTTTTCTCTGTTAATTTTTAAATAAATCCCCGGTTTGTTTGTTCCTTTAAGCACCAGATATTTTCAGATTTCTTTCCTGGTGATACTGACAACCCATGTACATACATATACGTGTATTTTCTCTTCCCTTCTTGATGTGCATTGTGCTTAATGACACTGAATAGCCTCTGGCATTTTATCACCCATTCAGTATTGAACTACCTCCAAAGCTTTTCATAACCAGCCCTAGATTTCCTCAGCCTAATAGTTTTGTGTCATCTGATTTTTTTCCCTTTGTCTTATTATGGGTGTTCTTTTCCACATTGTTTATTAATATATTGAAGGCCGACATCTCTCAGTTGAACCTATGTTAGTGAATCCTGAAAGAGAATACAAGCAATATAAAATCTGACCTATAATAATAATTCAGCCTTTTTTCTTCTTCCTAAAATGAATTTTACCATTTAAGTTTTATTATTTATTTATTACATAAGTAGATTCACATTAATTCATGAAAGCAGTTCTGCTTTTCAAAGCATTTATAGGATAATGGAAATAGAAGACAACAGAAACTCACTGCTTTCTCTTAACTTAAATATCACAAGTGTTAACGTGAATGACTAACATTTTTATTTCATATTTCACTGCCTGGGATTCTGGCACATACTGACCTCAACATACAGTTGAGGGTGATTGTCAGGAAGGAACTATGTAAAAGAAACTGTTCTCTTTATTTTTTGAATGTTAGCATGTAAAGGTCGTCTTTGACTGTCTGCAATCTTCTATTGGCTTAATCCACTATACTTACTTATTAAGCTATGAATACCTGCAAATCCTTTAAAGGATTAACTGTATCTGCCTGCTAAGCTTTCCAAGGCAGTTAAAAATAACTGCAGGCTGATTCTACTGACACACTAAAAATTGGACCTGCTCTACATTTTGTGTTGTATTTGCTGCTGCTTTGACAGATGTGGTACAGTCTGGAGGTACTTAAACCTTCTATGAAGTTGGGTTGACCAAGTGCTCTCAATATCCCAGTTCTAACTAGGAGCTGTTTTCCCTTACAGCCCATAGAGGATCACCATTTGCTTTGTCTCGTGAAAAATGTCAGTGTCCAGGAACATACAAGGTAGAAAAAGAAATTCAGCTTAGTATCAATTCATGAAATGGAGGTGCCCTTCTCTGAAGAAAAGGCTGTGACTTACACAAGTGGTCTGCAGTCCTGTTTGATATGGTTTTTCTAGCTGCAGTCATTAACTTCAGAAAAGTCTCTTTTCCACATTTACGAAATTGTTATATTCTAATACAGTATGAGCATGTATGCTGGATGCTGCTAGGTATTATTAGGAAGGCAGCCAAAGAGATGAGATTCATCATAGTGGAAGCCTTACAGGGAATGCAGAGTTTCTCTCGATGCTCCAGAGAGTGCACAAGACAGCAGCACATTAAAATGTGTACTGACTACTTTTATTCCTGCTGGCTGTCAAGGAAGAAGGGTTGACCTTCACCACCTTCCTTGATCAAGGAAGTTAAATTGTGTACTATATAAAATGGAAACTTTGAGACAAGACTTTGCACTTTTCATTGTCTTTTGCCAGATATTTTCTCTTGGAAATCTTGTACTGGTAGAACAGAAATTCCTGGTTGCAAAAGGATATATACGTGCTGGTGTTTTCTTTCTGTCAAAGGACAGATTGGGACAGTGATTCTTTGCTACAGTGATTCCTACCTTCCTTAACAGATTGCTTAGGTACCTGCACAAAAAAAGCAGAAGTTCAAGTGTGCGTAACAGCTGAAACTGGTACTCGCACTTGTAAGAACTGAAGGAATGTAACATGGCATGAAGTTATTTTCCCCCCAAGTGATAGGCATCAGGCTAATTAATACTTAGCTGGCTGCATGAAACCTGCATTTGTTTCAAGCTAAAGGGGAATATTGAAAAACAAATGCAGTGAAATGTAGGTACTCACAAGGGACAACTCAGTCAGCATTCCTTATAGTGAACTTCTGACTGTAAAGCAATATAAGGATATTGAATAATATGAACTTGGTCTGTGGCTTGCCAGCCATCTTGTCAGAATGTAAAGCACTGACACAAGTGCAGAAGGAATATTGGATTCATCAATGTGGATTCAGCCTTCAATCCCCAAAAATATTTTACACAGAAAGGCTGCTAGGATTCTTTAGCTTAGCTAGTTCAAGAGCTAAGTAGTTGCTGGTTAATTACTTAATTATTATGCTGTTTGGCAGTAGGAGGGCTGTAGATTTTCCTGCCCTTCTAAATATGTAAGCAAGCTGCACAACCCAAGCTGAAGGTTCTAGCTCAGACACAATAAGCAATATAACTCCATTAACATTAATATGTGCTAATTTATGTCTACAATACAGATTAAAATTTGTGCTGAGACAACTTCATACTGAACTATAACAGGAAATCACATTATCCTTTTACTATTTCTAGCTAAGGGAAGTCAACAAAAACTTGGGAGAGTTACATTTTAACCCCTTATTACAGTCAATGTCTGGCTGCATGTGGCCCTGGTCTGCCTGAGGAAGTGCCATGGGTGAGCAAATACATTGCTTGTGATACTTCAGTGTTCCTTAGAACTAATTGCAGAATTTCTACAGTGCCCTGTATTGCGCTACTCAAGCAACAGACATACCAGGTAGATTGTATGGTTCTATTTATTTCAATACTAATTTTTCTAATTAGACAAATATTGCTTAATGCTTGGTTTTATCTGAACTTCACAACGAACTGTCAAGTTAAATTTTACTCAACGCATATTTTTGGAGGGAGAAAATGGCCTTGTACAAATGCACTTCCTAACATAAACTATTTGGTGTTTTCTTGTGGAGAGAAAGTAGCATTCTCATGTTATAAAAGAGAAATCTTGTGGAACCCAAGCTTGTCAGATTTTTGCCAGAAACATGCTGGTTGCCTGCCAGCTCTCTACACATCCACTTGGCAGGTGACCCAGCCTTCCAAGAGCTGCAGCTGCCTCTGCGTCAGGGCTGGCAGCACTTGCAGGGCTGCAGGTTCCTGAGCAGGTGTCGAGATGGACTTTGTCCCAAAGGGTCCCCCATCACCCTGGGGTGATGTGCTGCGTCTCCTGCCTCCTGGCAGGGCTGGAAGCTAAGGAACTTCCAGGCCTGGAAATGTTTTATCTTGTGCCAACTTTTAGTAGTTCTTTAAGAAATTGTTTCATAAGTGGGCATCCTATTTCTGTCACTAAGGAAGGCCTTGTACCTTAAAACAGGGATGTGTGCTTTTAACACATCACTTTGTAGCAGGCCTGCTTCTGAGGAAGGTTCATGAAGAAATGACACAAAATGCAACAGCATGTCTAGAGGAATGTTGCTTTTCAAGTCGGAATTTGGCTTCTGACACAGCATTAGGTTTTGTTGAGGTTTTGTGCTTTCCTTTTATCTTAACGGACATTATTTTTTTTCCCTAATAATATCTAATCTTATTTGAGATTCAATCAGACATCAGCAATATCTTGTGGGCTAACATGTGATTTTTGAATCAGTTAAATATTCATGGTAGTTGATACAACCTTGGCATTAATAATGTGTTGTGAAAGAACTGTAAGAGTGAATAAAAGCTGCTAAGTTTTATGTTGGTGTGTACATGGTTATTGACCTTAGTAGTTTTTATCCTATCTTCTTAGGGCTGAGAAAAGTACAGTTAAACAGCATGGAGCAACTCTTTGTATAAAAGTGAGTGCCAGCTCAGGTTAATAAATAATAAAAGTATACAAAGCAATTTTTCTTTCTTTTCCTGATAATTCTTTAATATTTTACTGCATTTTGAATAGCTTGCTAGAAAACTTATCTTTCCTAATGGAGCTCTACTCCAAAAATAAATCAATTCCACAATAACAGGCAGGGTTGGAGAAGAACTACTTTTTCTGCTCTAGCTATTGCTTGTAGATTGCTACTAGATGCCATATAAATAAATAAATAAACAAATCTCAGCTTTATTGAAGCTAAATAATGATATTGAACGATACATGCAGATGTAATGAAGGACCTGTGATACACCAAATATTTTATAGACCGTTGTCTGGAGATGACACCTCTTTTATGATTGCCCTCGAGGAAATTTAATGAAGAATTTTTAATTAACATAATACAGTAGAGCATAAGAAAATCATGTAATTACTTTGGCAAATAGAAACAGTGATACTATAGAAGATGACATTCTGATAAAATTTGTCCAGCTTAGTAACTCTTTCAGCAAATTTTCTTAGTGATTTTACTTCATACCTTCATACTGCCCCACTAAAGGTAGTAAGCCCATTCCTGACGTTCCTAGTGGGGTAGAGGAACAGTTTCAGAGTCTAGGTGGATAGTCTTTTGGCTTATACAATGTTATCTAACAGTGCAAGAACTGAAGGACCAAACACTGCCTTATTTAATGGAGCAACGGCCTGTCAAAATCAGTACAAAAGGCAGAAGCACTATAATTTAAAAAAAAAAAAAATTCCTCTCCTGTTTCTCAGCTAGTACAATACGTTGGAGTGGAGGTTAGTCTTGTGCATTTTCCAGATGCTTCCAAATAGCTGTCCAAAATGAAACCAAGCTGGATTGATTTGCCCCTGTGCTATTCCAGCTTTATGTGTATTGAAAGCACTGGGGGTCTGTTAATAATAAAATTAGAATGGAATAGAAATAACTCATACACACTGTTTCTTGCTGATGTGATGACAAGTAGTTTCTCTTTGATTTTATTACTCTCTTGCATTAGCCAATATAAAAATTTTGCCAACATGTTTTTCACAACACTTACAGATTATCAATAGCTGCCTAACTCCATTTCTGCTTACAAACTTAGTAGCAACATGCTTAAATAAAGCAGACTATGATGGTCACATCTTCAGCTACATCCTGGCATAGCTCCAACTGCATAGCTGTTGACTTCATGAGGATTTGGATATAAACTTAAAGTTAAGCCCATGCTTAACTGCTTTGTCAATCTGTCTCTCTCTCTCCCTGGTCCTACTGTCTTATAATGTCTCTGAAATTTAGCTCATGCTGACATATGAATGAATGTTCAGGTATTTCTGTACACTCTTTGTGTAGAGAAGCCATGTTTGATTTACTCTTGTTTCAAGCCTGAAGAAAAGACTGCATCCACTGTGACTTCCAGAGTGGGGGGGGGTGTGTGTGTGTGTGTGTGTTATGATCCAGTTTCAAGGTTCTTAGAAATGCCTCTGCCCAAATTAAGGTGCAAACGAAACCATATGCCAGCGACAATAGTAAGGGTTTTATTTAACAGTAAATATGAGAGAGAGGAAGAAAGAAAGAAGATAGGTGGGGGGACAGAAAGTGTGACAGGGACAGAATAAGGAAAAAAGCACCACTCCGTGGATCCCAGCGACGTTCGTTGAGCCTCTCCAGCTGGACTCTCAGTGGTGAAGGTCCCCCCGGAAGGCACAGAGTCCCATGGGTGTACATGCTCAGGCTGGGTGGGCATGTCCGGCCATGTCCCCCTGGGGTGGGGGTCAGTCTCTCACAGCAGACTCTGGGTCTGTTGCACCACGTGCAGCCCTGTGGGGCCAAGCCTCTCACAGGAAAGTCCCGTGGATGTGCCCTGTGGGGTTGGGGGTTCCACAGCTGGGCCAGTTTGTGTAATGGAGGATGGGTGTTTAGTGTCTCTCACCAGAGGTTGCACCATGCACCCAAAATCTCCTCCTCCCCCTCGGTTGGGGGGAGTCTCTGTAAACCTGGCTTCTGTGAGCTGTGCTCTCCCCCACCCCAAACTCACCTGGGGATAGTTGCAGCTGGTAGCTTTGGCCTTTTGTGGATGCATACCTCTCCCTCAGCCTGAGATGACTGAACAATGTGTTTCCCTTTATCTAACCAGCAGTTTGACTTTCAGTTCAAAGTCCCACTCTTCAGGGAGGCTTCTTCGGCTGTAGCTTCTTTATAATGAGCAAAATTTTATATCAATGTTTGAGGTATGAACTATTTTCAGTCTCTGACTCTGTGTGTGTTTATCTGTTCTCTAAGACCACGTGTGGGCCTCTCATCCAACCGAAATTTCTGTAAGCAGGGAGGCTGCATTTCAGAATAAAACCTTCTTTGGGATTCGGTGCCAAAACTCATGCTCTTTGTAGCAGTTGTAAATTAAGTCCTCTTCTTTTTTACGTTTTTGATTTAAATAATTTAGAGGTATCAATAACTTGATAAACACTTTTTTCATTGTATTTAAAAACATTTACAAAATACTACCTCAGTAATAGTAGCGAAGATTTAGAAAGTGAGTTGTAGAACAACTCCTATACAGCCCGAGATTATAATCTCATATACAAAACAAAAGGAAGTTATAATAAAATTATGACTGTAGCCAGTGGCTTCCATGAAGGGAGTAAGTTTTGCAAATACTTAATATGCTAAGAGATTTTACCAGAAGTGTAACCTTGTGATTATGTGATTTATGTGCGTTCTTCTCCAAAACAACATACCGCTACAATAAGGTTTAGTTGGGCATTTATACATGACCACATTAATGAATGACATTTGACTGTCTAGAGAGCTCTGGATATATTTAAACAAAAAGTTTTATAACTGCTTTAATTATTATGATAAATCAGTGCTGAGTGACAATATTGTCATAAATTAGAGGAAAAAAATATTTTACGCCCCCATTTCCTTAAGTTTTAGCTCCTAAAAACTTGGACGGCATGTCTATGTATGTCTTCATAGTTTAGTATTTGCTAGATATTCTGTAGTTTCCCCTGGCATATGTGTCCTGTAAGGCAAGGGACAACAGAATCAAGAAATAAACATCTGACCATGTCACAAATCCAATTAACGCTGACAAGGGCTAGTAAAGTCAAGTGAATAACAAAGCACTGCTGTCTGGAAGCAGCTTTGTAGACAGTAGGACACCAGCTGGACGAAGCAAAAGTACTTCAGGCATCTGAATTTTCTGCCTCCACTAAGACCATCTTATACCCCGGCGAGGTCACAGCGCTACAGCATTTTCAAGTGTCAGATCTCATCTCTTCACTGTTTCTAAGCGGCGGGGAGAAGGAGGGAAGCATTCCCCTCACAGAATGTAAAATATGTGCTAATGTCGTTACAAGGTAATGCAGTGAAGCAGAAACTGCAGTTACCATTGCACATCCTCTCTTCAACCACCACCACAGCGCTGGGTTATGATAGAAACCTCCAGGAGATTTCAGTGCCACAATGCTCAGGCAGAAATCGTGGTGGTTTTCTAATCCTAGGACCTGTGCCTGTAAAAAGTAGCTTGCCTCATTCTAGCTCTTGACACATGTAGCTATCCTATGTCGCATTTAATGGAACTGAATGATTAAATGATTGCTTCACCAGTCTGCTGTGTTCATCCATGCTTGAGACTCAGCAATGTGGGGGAATTTCTCATCTGGAGTATAGCAGTATCAATCCAGAGACATTCGTTTGGCAAAGTTATTTTGGGTTTATCTTCAGAGGAGAATCCGTTCCCTGGCCGTCTGACTGGAAATTGAAATTCTTCACTGTGTGTTTCCAGATAGAAAGGAAATACGTGCTCCGTTTACTTTTTCCGTGCACCTCAAACAACACTGTGTTACCCTTGGAATCTTTTCTTGTGCTAAGCTATTTCCCTATCATGCAGTATCCTGAAGTAAAATGCTTTCCATTTACACTGGAGTAATGGAAGAAATCTTAGACCCATATACAATATTCAGTATTGCCACTGTTAATTGTCAACATTATTTGCAGCTCCCAATAGCCTACTTTTCTAGTAGCCAGAAGAGTCAAATACGTAGTTTATTAGCTTTAACATATATGCTAAAACTAAAACAAACATCTATCCTCAACTTTGGGATGGAGGAAATAATGTTTGTTAGGAAACAACATGAGAATTGGGGTTAGCTCATATCTCACAGCTAGTTTGCAGCTGAAATTTCCCAGAACTTTTATAATCTTTCTATTTAATTGAAACTAAAATTACATTAACTTCAGCAAAACTTTCCAAAGGAAGATTTCTTTGGTTCAGAATGGGATTTCTGTGTACTGGAAACCAGAAACAAATACACACAATGAGTCAGTGGTTAGGTTATTAAATTACTAGATTTAGAGCAGGAAACTGAAACTGTTTCCCCTCTTCTTATTCTATTCTATGCACTGCATCTTTTGAATCTTTTTCCAACCACAACTTAAAGAGATATTTGTTAATCTTGGAGTTAGTCCCATCTTTCTTGATACTGAGAATTTAGCATGGGATGAGATGGGTAAATATAATGTCAGGATAGTCTCTGAAATCAGAAAAAGGAACAAGGAAGAATAAAAATATGTAGGATTGGTTCTACAGAAAATTAAAAATTAAACGTATCATCATGCTTGTACATTTTTCTAACTGCATTGAAACTTGATCTTCTTGCTACAACTTTGGACACAAATAGAATTTAGCAAATGGAGATATGCTGGAGAAGCAGCACAGGCATATGCTGACATATGATTACCATATGTCAGTCCACAGTGATTCTTGAGCTCCTGAGACATGTTTTGTTCTTTAAATAGTTTTCCATCTTTTTAACATTTTGGAGCACATTGACTATTTTCATTATGCTTTTTTCCTCCTTCCTTTGAAGCCCCATGCATTTACAACTGACTTAGATGAGGCAGGAAGGACAGATAGAAAGAAGCTAAAATAGCAAAAATTACTACTACAGTCAAATATATTTGGAACTTCAAGAGTCAACATGAATTATTGAAATGAAATAAAGTCTACATTAATCTTCACAAATAAAGAAAACATATGGGTTAGGATTTTTCTGTCCTGCATTCATTCAGGATCACATGCAGTATTTTATTCCTGGGATGGAACACAGCAAGTTAAAATTTAATAAAAAACCCTTTGTATTTAATGATGTATCATTAAAACCTGAGGTTTTGACTTGAACTGGAGACTGACTCAGAACCTCACAGACTCACACAGAGAACAATGGTAGCTGCCAACAGGGTATTTCCTCTTGCTCTTCACAACAAACAAACAAAAAAATGGGATATCTCTGTATGATCTGCATATGTGCAGTATGAAGGCATTTAGATGCAAGTTTTACAGAGGCCTACAATTTTGGGCAAATAATAGGTAAAACCCCCTCCTATTTCTTAAAAAAACATCACTATAAACTTAACGTCTTTCAACAAATTGTGTGACGGTCTTATGTTTCTAAGTTCCTAAAAGTTTTGTAGGAAAAAATACTTTAAATTTACGCAAATGCCTGTGAGAGTTTAAAAAATTAAGGAAGAATAATGAGAACATATGTAAAAATTCTACTACACACTGTGAAGGTAGAAAAACTGTACTGAACGCATTTTTTTGGCTTTTGCACCATCTCATGCAGGCTCTATCAGCAAAATAATTTGTATCTTTAGTGCAAAAATTTGCTTTATACTTCTCAAGAGAGAAATAATCTATTCCTGAATGTCTGAAGAAATGCTGAGAATAACAACTACAATAGACAAGTCATTAGTAAGAATTTACTTTTTCAGTGCCTGGAGACGTAACATAATTTCCTAATAAGCTCCAGCCTCCTAGCTGTTGCAAACCAAAGACATTCAGTATTAGACTTTTCCTACAAAGTGTGCATATCAGCACAGGAAGAATCCTTAAGGCTGGCCTGGAAGAACCAACGTTTCCTCAAAGCTTTTGTTTCAACACAGGTATGTTTGTTTTCTAGTTCTGCATCTCAAAAAGGGTCAAGGCTCTGTAATGTAGAAGGACATAAAGTAGTGCTTGACACATTGGACATAAACACATATGTCGTGGAGACATCCTCCTATTATGAATAAATCAATTCCTGCTTGCACTAGAAGGCACTGATGTAATCACAAAATGTTTTAGAGATCTTTTACTCCTAACTGGGTAACACTGGAAATTTTGCCCCTCTGCAAATTATGGATTAGGCCTTAGTACACTTTCATTGAAATAAAGGTGCTTCTGTCAATTTGAGAGTTGAACTGGAAACCAAAGTTCTGTAATCTTTGTGCTAGCCTTCTCTACAGGAAGGTAAACAACCCAAAATGTATGGTGATACATGAACAGTTCTCCTCCCACAACCTCTTTGTTTGCCAGAGTAATTGTAATTGGGTGTGCAGATTTCTTCTGGATGAGACCAGAAGAGAAAAATTAAGATTATATAAAACCCTATTTTGTTTCTTATCCTAGAAAAGCCTTACATGGCACAATTTGGATGATCTCTGGACTTAAACACATTAACAGAAAAAAATAATGATGCTATTGTGAGAGCCAAATGAAGAGACAACTCATAATACCATATACAAGGAAAATCAGAGGAGATCTTGAATGAGCAAAGAGAAGGTACATGATGGAGTTATTTACCATGTACTATAATGTGAGGAAAACCACAGCACCTCTTCTCAAAAGGGAATTACAGAAATTTATTGAGGATGCTGTGGTGTCATTCCTCTACATCCCTTATGCTCCACAGTTCCCTGTTTCTCAATGGTAGCCCCTTGCTCTCAGAAGTTTTGCACTCAATTATTCTCTTTCCACATCCCAATAGTGGTGACGTCCTGTCTGTCTAAGCTTGTCTCCCAGGTTCAGCATCTCTATTTGACTGTGAAGAAAGTTGTCACAGTGGTAAACACTGTCAGAAAGATATCTCATCTCTTTTTTTTCTGTGTGAAAGCAAGGGGTAAGAAGGCCGTACTCAAGGTGTTTTCCTGGCACTGCTACAGTGCCTGGAGGGCAAGGGCTATTTCTCCTCCCCTGTGCCACCAAGCAAACCATATTCCAGCATCAGAGTGAAGAGCAGCATATGAAACAAGTAAAACAGTGTCACTCAGAAACTGGAGGAGTGAAAAAAATTAGAGAGCTTCCTTCTGCCTATGAAGTTTTTATGTAGATAGTGGAGACTGGTGTGAAACATACCTAGGTGAGACAGGTGAAAGTGAAACTTGATGCTTCTTAGAAGTCCCATGGTCGAGGAAGTTTTGTGGGAGAGCTTTATGTCAGGGAGTTTCAAAATAGGTGATGATGATGTGTAGTATTGGGCCAATTCCCACCAGATGCAAAATAACTTCTGTGTGAGAATATATTGGAGATGTGAGGAACCTCAGCCCCTACAGTTTACAGCTGTCACTCTGCTCCTGCTGCTCTGAATGACTTGTTAAAGTAAGCACAGCCTCTGCTGGTTTATTCACTGTGCACAGACAGAACAAATACATGCAATGCACAATAATTTTCCAGAAAAATACATTCCATAGCACTCTGAAAGTAAAAATACTGTATTTATATGAGATTCACAGCAGTATGTGTTATTGACTTTGAGAGACAGATTCAGAGAAAGAGGATTACCAAGCTGAGACTAATAGCTACATTCAACATACTTAGGCTAGTTTTCACTGTAAACAAGAACTCCACTGGCCCAGCAGAAAAGTACCTGGGGGTGTTGGTTGACAGCCAGCTGAACATGAGCCAGCATGTGCTCAGGTGGACAAGAAAGCCAATGACATCCTGGCCTATAAAACGAATAGTGTAGCCAGCAAGATCAGGGCAGTGATCATCCCCCTGCGCTCGGCACCTCAAGTTCTGTGTTTAGTCTTGGGCACCTCACTGCAAGAAAGACATTGAGGGGCTGGAGCGTGTCCAGAGAAGGGCAATGAAGCTGGTGAAGGGTCTGGAGTACAAGTCCTATGAGGAGCAGATGAAGAAGCTGGGGATGTTTATCCTGGAGAAGAGGCGGCTCAGGGGGGACCTTATCACTCTGCAACCATCTGAAAGGAGGCTGTAGCCAGGTGGAGATCAGCCTCTTCTCCCAGGCAGCCAGTGACAGGGCAAGAGGAAATGGCCTCAAGCTGCACCAGGGGAGGTTCAGGTTGGACATCAGGAAGAATTTTTTCACTGAAAGGGTTGTCAAGCATTGGAATGACCTGTTGCTCCAGGTGCTGGAGTCACCATCCCGGAAATGTTCAATAAACGGCTGGATGTGGCACTAAGTGTTGTGGTTTAGTTGACTTGGTGGTGTTTGGCCACATGTTGATCTTGGAGGTCTTTTCCAACCTTAATGACTCACTGTTAATGATCATTCTGTATTTAAACATGCCTTGCTTTATTGTACAGTGCCACCTAGGGGGTAAAAGCCATTAAACTAAGTGGCAAAGGAGAGGGAGCTCTATTAATAACACAGAAAGCATTTCTTCTATTAAATTCTCTTTTGGAATATACTAGGCAAACAAAGTGCCGCTGAGATTTCCATACTGTGGAATCTGGCAAAAGAATTGTAACCTCCACAGTTCCCTTTGGAGCTGGCCATACTCTTCTCTCTCTTCCATAGTCTGGCAGTGATTGGGGATGCCACAAATCCTGATTTTCTCCTCTGCTAGCCAGGTCTTGCTGGTATGATCAGTGGAGAGGTTATCTACATCTCATTACGGCTGCAAGGCCAGGTAGGAGATTGCTGTATTGCTGGGTTTGGGTCTCCAAGGACTTAAAATAGAGCCTTGAAAAGTTTGCTTTGTGAGGCCAAATCAGAGAGAAAACCCTGGCCTACTTCTACTTATCTAGTCTGCTAAGGGAAGGCGGGACAAGGAGGGAATGAGACACTGGGACTACTCTATCTGAGAGCAGATAGGTCTTATTCCTCCTGAAATTTCCCCCACTCTCCTTGAAATTACAAATTACAGTTGGCTCCTATGGGCTTCTAATGATTTAGCTTAGAAATGGGCTAAAGAAACCTAGAAAATCTGCCCATCGCTGTACCATGTTTGTTTTCTTCAGAATGAGATTTGTTTTAAAAGCCTGAATTGTGGTCATTTCTTTCCTGATAAACCAAAATTCCAGGACAGGTGATTTTTTAGGAGTAGGCTTTGGTTCCCCCCCCCCCCCCCCCCATTTTTTTATTCTGCCAAATGGTATTTGATTTTATTCTGTATCTTCCACAGCAGATGGCGTGCCTGCCTCCCTGAGACCAGAGATCCCAAGCAGAATGCAAATTATACAAGAAACTTGTATAACATAGAAACAATTGTGTAATATAAGAAACAATTATGCAAGAAACTTGCTCCTCTGTCCTTAGAGGAAAGTAGTGATGCTACCACAATATTTTTGAAGGAAAAATGTCAACATTTTTGATTGCATAACTGTGTGCTTGAATTGTAATAAAGGGAAGGTCTCTTCCTTTCCTTCAGTAACCTCAACACACATAAGCAATTGAGTATTAATTAGAAGAGATTTTATTTGTGTTAAGTTCCTTTTTAAGATCATCCATACTGAAAAAAAGGCCAGCTGACAAAAACTGCTTTGTCTGTCCCCTAGAAATGGAAAAAGAGAAATTATTTTGGAACTACAAGCCACAAACATGGCAAAATAATGATGGAAATTATACCAAAGCTTGCTCTGTGTACCCCTCAGGTAAGCAAGTCCTGTGGCAAAATCATGGCATGATGGATAAAGCAAACTCTTACTACTGTCCTCTAGATGTCATGATGTGGAAGAGGAGCAGCTGGATACCAGGGCTGCCACACTTGTAGCTAAATAGGTTTTGACAAGATCGTTAAAGAAAAGCTACAGTAGGGAACAGCAAATTCACTGCAGTGCCCATCCTGATGTGACATGCTCTGGAACAAGCAGGCTCCTGCTCAGGTACTGGCAATAAACACTGGACCAAGCCTGGGAGAGAGGGACACCTACATCCACATCAGGTCCACATCAGGCATTCCAGCTTGGTCACTCAGCATAGATTTTTGGTGACTTTCTTGTTTTGATAAAATCAGAGAGAACATGCAGTTACACTTGTAGCACAGTGCTCTTCCCTTTACAGGTTTTATTTCTTACCAAAACAGCATGGTTTTTACATATATGTGCACATATAAATAAATAGAATGGCAACATAAATAAATAATTACACTGTTAAATATATACACATTGGGAGGACTTTACTTACAACTTTACTTGCAGATATTTCCAAATACATACGGGTCTTGTCCAACAGCTCTTTCTTAGAAAAGAAGATACAACAAATCCAGAGACTTGGAACAAGGTATTTAAGAATAAGGATTGTGTGATTCTTTCATATATATGTGTCTAAAAGAAATTCTGAAGATCAGAGTTGAGTGAAGATGAATTGGAGAAGAGGTGATAAATAGTAAGTTATTAGACATAATTTGGAATATTCAGAACTTCAATTACAAAGCAGAAAGAATCATCCTGCTCTTCAAATTCCTGAAATAATATGATCAATTTCAGAATCCCTTACATTACAGGGCCTGGCTCAATAAAAGCTGTGATTTAAAGGTGTTCAGAGCTGGTATGTGTTAAAGGGTGTTTCTTCCCAGCTGTATCCCTGTGTTAAATCTTTCCTTACCTACAAACCCGACCTCTCTGAGGTGCCTGACAGCAGAGTTAGGGAGAACACTGTTGCTGGAAGCCACTGCAAGAAGACTGCTAAGAAATCATGCTTCCACTAAATCCCTTTTGCTGTTGACTTCCCCAAGGACAAATTTCCTCCTTAAACCTTTCTCTAACGTGCAAGAGGCATGCCATAGGTACAGTGTGCGTGAGACACTCTGGGCTCTCTTGACAAGTGTTGCCTGCTGGCAACAAGGCAAAAACCGTACAAGCTAAAATCTCTTAATCAGAACTGAGTGTATCTACACTTGCTGTCACAAGTGGGAAAACAAGGTGATGTTTAACAGGAATAAATTAGGAAGGAGTGGGGGAGGGGGAAATCTTGGAGAACCATGTCTGGAGAAATAATAGCAGTGTTCCCATATCAACAGATAACTGTTGACTATCACTGTGGAAGCAGTGTCTGACAGGAACCCCACAGTGACACAGAAGAAGCACAGAGTGCACATTGGTGATGGCAATGAAGGGTAACTGACGCTGTGTCTCTGGAGCTTGACTTTAAGGGATGGAGACACAGGGAGCCTTTTGGTGCTTGAGGTGAGACACCTCTGGGGTGCCTTCTAACCTCATCCCACCTCCCACTGTATAACTATGAGGGCTTGAAAGAGAACTCCCTGTCTGGCTCCTCTGCACTCATCCCCAGAGTCCATGCCCGAGAGTCAGAACAAGAAGTGGCTGCTGAGCCTACCAAGATACATCTTAGCAAAGGTGAATACTTAAATACTATCTATAGCAGATCCAAGTAATCACAGAATCACAGAATCCATTAGGTTGGAAAAGCCCTCTGAGATGGAGTCCAGCCTATGACCAAACACCACTGCGTCAGCCAGACCATGGCACTGAGTGCCATGTCCAGTCTTTCCTTAAACACCTCCAGGGGCAGCGACTCCACCACCTCCCTAGGCAATCCATTCTAATGTTTAATTGCTCTTTCCATGAAGGATGCCCGACCTCCCCTGGCACAGCTTGAGGCTATGTCCTCTTGTCCTGTCACTGGCTGCCCAGGAAAAGAACCTGACCTTCACCTCACTATGCCCTCCTTTCAGGCACTTGCAGAGAGTGACAAGGTCACCCCTGAACCTCCTTTTCTCCAGGCTAAACAATCCCTCAGCCGCTCCTCATTATCCCTTAGACCCTTCACTACCTTCGCTGCCGTTCTCTGGACCCACTCCAGCACCTTTATGTCCTTCTGGAATTGAGGGGCCTGGAACTGGACACAAACATTTAAGAATCTTTAGTATTCATGACTATGCCAGTGCCATTTATCCCATGCCTATTACGTTAATGAGAAATATAATGATGACCATAACAAAGACTAATTAGGGTCTTCAGTCTGATGAGGGTTTTGTCCCTCTGCCCAGGCTTCGGGTCTCCAGTGCCCAAACAGCCACTTAGGAAGGAATGCGGGATGCAAGCACCAAACCTGCTTCGGGCATTTCTCGCCATTAATTAGTATGGTGAGAAGCACCTTAACAACACTTTAGAGAGACGGTCTGAGGCCTGATAATCCACATAAACTACAGAACGTATTGAAGGGAAGCCTCCAGGTCACCGCTATTGCTCCGGAGAGGATCACATAATGCGTCAGGTTGGGACCACAGTGGGGTCAGCTGCTCCAACCCCCGCTCGAGCAGGGCCATCCCAGAGCACATGGCACAGGATTGTGTCCAGCTGGTTCTTGAATATCTCCAGTGAGGGAGACTCCACACCCTCTCTGGGCAACCTGTTCCAGTGCTTGGTCACCTGCACAGTAACGAAGTTCATCTCCATGTTCAGGTGAAACTTTCCATGGATGCGTTTCTGCCCGTTGCCTCTCGTCCTACTGGTTGGCACCACCGAACAGAGCCTGGTTCCATCCTCTTAGCACCCCACCTTTCGTTATTTACACACATTGATAAGGGCTGGCACGTCTGAAAGAGGCAGAACGGACAAAACCCGTTCGAGACAGCGGTCGGCAGCTGCCAGTGAGCTCCGTGCCGCAGGACGACCGGGCAGGACCGCCCGCCCGACCCTCACACGGCAGCACGGCGACCCCGCCCCGCTCACCTGCCCCTGCCCCCCGCGGCGTCCTGGCGTCACATCCGCGGTACCCCGGCAACGACCGGACGTCGCGGGCGCGCCGGGAACCCGGAAGCGGCGGGCGAATCGGGGCGGGCGGCGCACCGGCGGGGCGGGTCCGGCGTGCGCAGGGCAGCGGCGGCGGCGGCGGCGGCAAAGTAGTGCCGGGGGCAGCGGGCGGTTGGTGGCGGCCGTCGGGCAGCGCCTGTGGCGTAGCGCAGCGCGCGGGGGACTCTCGGCAACTACCGGCGCGCTCGGGCTGCGCGGTCCCGCGCGGAGCTGCGTCCGAGGCGGAGATGGCGGCGGACAAGGCTGCGGGTGAGTGCGGACGGGGAGGCCGCGGCCCCGCCGTGCCCGCCCCGGGCCTGCGCCGCCCGGCGCGGAGGGACACGCGCCCGCGCGGGTGGCGGTGAGCGCCGGGAGGAACGGCCGCCTGCCCTGCTGTGTGCCGTGTCCTTCCGCCGGGGAGGTAGTGCCCCCCTGTCCGGCGGGCGCGGGGGCTGCTGTGAGGGCCCCTGTGGCACCTGCCGGGTCACCGGCTGGGCCGGGTGCGGACGGGGCCCTCTGTGCCCTCGGCAAGCGGCGCTGAGCTGTTGCCCCTTCCTGGCCGGGAAGGGCTCGGTGGGGAGGGCCCTATGGACGTACTGGGGGGGGGGCGGGCGTTGTCTCCTAGAGCTTGATAACATCTACAAAAGTCGAACTTCTGGGTTAATTTGTTAAACTGGGGCATGCAGAAGGTATGAGGGAGGTTATAACTCTTGGTGGTGCTGCTTAATCGCTGGAGTTCAGACCGATTTCTGCAGGAGTGCTGCTTTGGTTTCAGGGGATGAGTGGGTCCTCACTGAACTCGGGCCTGGGAAGACACTGCAGAGAGAAATCACTGAGACTAAAAAATAAGCTGTATTCTGGTAAACAGACAGAATAAATCTCAAATACAGTTGCTGTGTAGCACTGATGAACTACTGGTTGTCCACCTCCTGTACAACTCCCCATCGTGCAAGAAGTCTTCATTGCAGGAAAGGTCATTCCATCAGATAGCAGCTCGCGGAGGAAGAAGAGGACAATGTGGAGGAAAGGCTTACTTCTAGAATTGTATAATTCTACTTAATAGAAGTGTAGGATATCCTGTGTTGGAAGGGACCGATAAAGATTAGCAAATTCCAGTTCCTGGCCCTACACAGGACATCTCTAAGAATCACACCATGTGCCTGTGAGAGTTTTTCATTTCTTGAACTCTGTCAGGCTTGGTGCCAAGTGGGGAACCCATCCCAGTGCCCAAACACCCTCTGAATGAAGAACCTTTTCCTAATATCCAACCTAAACCTCCCCTACACAGCTTCATGCCGTTCCCTCAGGTCCTGTTTCTGGTCACCTTTTTTTTCTAGTTGTTTTTATGTGGTGGGAGCATTATTTAAAATCACCTTAAGCAATTTTTTTTCTCTGGATGCTAAATATGAAACGCCTCAGTACCTGGAAAAAAATACAGGAAAAATAAGTATACTGTACTGAGTAATGTTTACTAAACTATCATGTGTTTATTTATAAGAACTGTAAGTGACTGCTAAACTACAAGAAAAAAAATTGGCATCAAGTTTTTAATATTTTTTTTTGATGTTCTTTGAAGTGTTGATGGAACTTTTCAGTTTTATTTTCTTAAAAGTCTGTGCCAAATGAATCAAAGATGTGAGCTATGGCAAGATATTCTACATGCTGCACTTGCTCATAGCAGGGAGCTAGAGGTAGCTTTCTATTGAGAAGTGTTTGCTTTTCATTGCACAGCAAAGAAGCCTATTATACCTATACTGGTAGTGAAGGGCTTCCTACAAAAATTAAAATGTAAGTCTTGGTGCCACAAACTGTTATCTTGTAATGGCTGGACACTGCCTGGGCTTCATACCCTTCAAAATTCTTTTGGAGCAAGAGTCACGTGATAGATTCCTCTCCTTTCAAGAAAGAGATTTTCCCTCTGCCTGTACAGTTTGGAAATGAAAAGTATTTCCAGAGATGCTCTGGTGTTTAACAGCACAGTTCATGCAAGATCTAATTCGCAGGGTGTAAGAACAAGAGAGCTCAGGAACAGCAGTCCTTGGAGAAACACAGAGCAGGTATGAGAAGGATAATGATTGTAGTCGCTCTCAGGTGTCTTCAGGTACGTGTATGTGGAAGATGTGACTTTCTTGCTGCTTTTATGAAATTCTGGCAGCAAGCCCACAAGGAGAGCAATCTTCCTTTTCAGGTGGCAGTCTCATACTTTTCCTTGTTCTCCTCTCATAGAGCCAGTTTTCCTGAAGTTCTGCTGTCCACCATGATGTACCTTCTCCAGCAAGAGCATCTTCCTGCTTGTACAAAGCAAACCAGCCTCCGTGACGTAGTGTTTCTGCAGCTCAGCCCCAGGATCGATAGCTAGGAAGATAATTCCTGGCTTGCTTCTTTAACTTCCAACTTAGTGCAGCAGCTTTCTCCAGGTCAAAATCTGAGCAGTTGATTTTTACATCCTTTTCCACGTTGCCCCTTTTGCCCCTCATCATGACCCTACACAAGTTTTAGTTTTAGAGTTGGTCTGTACTCGTGAAGGTTGGACAAATGAAAAGTTAAACAGGTTAAATACAAGTTACAGAGATAAATCAAGTTCTCTCGCTTGTGAAGTAGAGAATCTGCACTGCCCTGGATATTTCAGCTGATAATTTTGGCTGCTCTATGGATGGGAGCATGTTGGAGGTGACAGGTGTGATGTGTTACCCACACCACGTGCTTCTGCAAGAGTGCCAAAGGTCACAGGGGCCCAGGTGGGCAAGTGGCATGTTGTATCTTTTGCCAGGGAGCAATTTTCCTACCTGTTTCACTTTCAAATGCTTCAAAGAACATGGAGGTAACAGTTTTATTTGCAAGTACTGGGATAGCCATTTGCAGCCAAGAGAACAGGAGCACTTTCTCCTGCACCGCCATGTCAGTGGGATTGGTGGGAATTCTGTTCAGTACGTTGTGCCAGACAGCTTTCAGGTGACTCCTCTTGGAGGGATCTCTTGATAACAAAGATCAGCTGAAGCAGTAGATCCCAGTCTAAACAAGAATAGCAGTATTACATTAGACTGGAGTGGCTTTTAGGTCTTTAACAAGTTTCAGATGTGTTTGGACAAAAAGGGTAGAGAGTAGCCAAACTGGTTTTGTTGGGCTTTTTTCAAAGGAAGGAGCTACTCTGTGAACTACATCCACTGGACTTTAGTTTTGTTTTCTTGATAAGCTTCCAATTCAGGTTTCACAAACCTGCTTTGTTTACTGAGTGGTAGTAGGTGCAGTTAATCGGATTACAGGGACAGCTCTGGTTTTGCTTGATGTAGTCCCCAGTTTCATTTTATGTTTTGGGTTTGTTCGTGTTTTTTTAATGTACCAACAAGCTTAGAGAGACAGGGAAATTTGAAGACCTGTCCTGATTTTTCCTTAGCAATTACATCAGCGAAGCTATGTAAATGTAGTTTTTACCTTAGTCAAGTGTCTCCTGGTTTATCTGTCACTTCATTGAAGACGTTTTACTTCAGAATTCAGACTTCCTTTGAGATGCTGGTCCTACAAACCTGCATACAAAGGCAGTAATCCATGTGGTTGTTGATGGCTCTCTGCTAGATAAACCTGTATGTGAAGAACCTGATCAGACTGAGTGTTATCAGCTTCAAAAGCTTTAGAGTCTCAAGGCTTTGCACTGTGGTTACCTTTACTAGCACAATCTGACAGGCATGCTGAGCAAATAAAGCAGATAATGCCACTGTTAATGTGAAAGTTTGAGGGAAGATGCATTTGCTTATTTGCTGCTGTTCTAGAGATCCCTGGAGAGTGAGAGCTTTCGGTTCATCTTTTTAATCACAAGGTTTAGAGCTGGAATCAGACCTATGCTATATTTAGCTTGAAGCAGAGGTGCTTCGTGTTCTTTCCTTTTCTGCTGTGGAAAGCCTTTGGCACATCAAAAATGTTCTGAGCTTTTTTGTGGTTTAAATTTCTCTTTTGCCTTTTCAAAGACAAGGCAGTGCAAGTAGTGTTGATCAATGCCTTATGCAATCAGATTTCATAGCAGGTGTAGGCCCCTGAGGATCTATCCCTCCAGAGTACTGAAGTTGCGGAACCCTGAATTTTATCTAAATGACAGTGGATTACTCTTGCGAGTGTAAGATTTGTTGAAGTTTTAAAATCTCATCTTTGTTGACATCTTAATGCAGGATGAAAGTCACAACCAAATATTTACAATTCTTGCTCAAATGTGTTATTATAGGGGGCAGTAGTGTTACTGCAGGGGGAAGGAATCTCACTATTTCCCAGCAACAGGCACAAACTTAATAGATTAATAAGTCTGTTTTGTTCTTACTGAGGATGTTAACTGATGAATCTTCTGAGGTTTGACTGTCCCTTACGACTGTTGTTTGTCCTATATTTGTAAATTTTCATGGTCAGTAGTAGAAGATCCAGATATATTGGTGATCATGAGGAATGGATTTTGCCAGGAGCTCACACCTAAGTGTTTTCATTTGTTCAAAGTGAAAACAAAATTAGCAGAGTTTGCATTGTATCCCTGCATTATAGGGAAGACAAAGCAGACGTTGAGTTTACAAAGCCTACATAGTCTATTAAGATAGCAAAATGTATATTAGAGCAGATCTTCCATTGTGAAATTCAAGAAATAATCTTCTGCAGAAGTGGAAACCATTGCTGGTTTATAAAGTCTTTGTTTCAAAAACATGAAATGATTTCGGTATGTTCTAGCACATTAATTAATGCTCCTAGAAATACTCCGTCTGGTGTGGTGGTTGTGGGGTTGTTTTATTTTTCCTCAGTAGTTTGTGTTCAGCACAAGGAAGGGCTTAGTGGGGGTTTTTTTCAGCTTCTTTGACATGGCATGTCTGTACTGTGCTTTTTCATGCAACTTCACTGAATTCTTAATTACATGATGACAAAAGGATTTAGTAGACTTCTTTCTGAAAAATATGCTCAATAGTGACTGAAACAAATGATAGGATTCCTATGTAAAAAATTGAAGACAAAACCTTATTACATTGTTATACAAATGCATAAAGGGGCTACCATCATAGTTGCTACATGTTCTTGTCTTAATCTGGAAAAGGGTATAATAGAACTGGAGAGATTCTGGGAAAAATAAAAGTGAGGAAGATGGGGAATAAACTGTTCCTGCTCACAATTGGAAGAGAGGTGATTCAAAGGAAGATCTGTAAGATTTGGAGTGAGGCTGAAAAAGTGAACAGTCAGCATTTGCTTGTGCCTTGCAATATAGTCACCAGACAGCATTTGATGGAGTACATTGAAGAATACAAAAGTATAGAGAGGTTTTTTAAAAAGTATATCAGGTCTGTCAATGATTATTAACAATGATGTTTCAATTGCAGCCTCTTATTTGGGGAGATATTCTTCCAAAGTCGGGAGCTGTGTGGAAGTTCTGGTCTTTACTCTGGCTTTTGTTGCACCCTGGAGTATCCCTTTCTTGCTGTTTAGGAAGCAGTATGCAGGATTTTGTGTGGGTTTTCATCTAACCCATTGTGGTACATATTTTATGATACATGGCCTTCACTGCTGACTTTTGAGGAAAATAAGAATCGTAGTGTATGATTGCAACTTTAAAGAGAAATCTAAAATGCATAGGTTGTCTGTTAACTTACAGGACTTTGGTTATTCAGTGAGCACTGTAATTTACATTTTATGGAGAGGAATTCACTAGGAGTACAGAATAACTTGGGATATTGTGGTAGGAGATGTAACTTGGGATATAGATAGTGTAGTAGAGACACTGCTACAGTTATCTGAAGAATTACTTACTGGCAGGAGGACCTTGAGAACTGGAAGAAACAAAGATTTCAAGCTGCACAGCTGTCACCACACTTGCAAACTTTGTTGTAACCTTCTGTCTTTACAGATCAAGGTACTGAGAAACATGAAGGAGCGGGTACTTCTGGGATTACTGATCAGGAAAAGGAGTTGTCGAGCAGTGCATTACAAGCTTTTCAAGTAAGACAAAGTCAAACTCTGAGACTTCTTAGTTACCACATTACTGCTAAATGGGCTTGTGTAATTGTTTTTCCTGTTTTCTTAATACAGTTGCAAATACATTGAGAGGATGTTTAAAAGTAGCACTAGTTATGTTATAAAGACAGCACATGCATTTTCTATCTGCTGTGATGCGAGAAGACTGAACAGGATACTTGAACCAGGAGCATTTTTAATCTTGATTCTCAAAACTTAGTAACCTTAAAAGCTATATGATGAGTTAATTGGAAGAAGCAGGCTGCTATTCTGCATCAGCGTTGGAAATGCATGATCTCTCTGAAGAGTTACTGACATCAAGCTAAAAATGTTGTGTTAGTGTTTAAAGGAACCACGTGTATTTAAAAAACAGCAACGAAACAAATCCTTTTATGTTTTAGCATCATGCTATATTCTTTCACAAAGAAGTGTTGTATAATGCTCTGTCACTTTACATGAAAACGTATTTCTGAACGCATAACACCTATAGGCAGTATTTACTACTCGTTTTGTGTTTCTTGGAAGATTTTTTTTCTTGTGTGTTAAAGTTCAGGTGCCAGGTCTTTCAGTTCCTTTCTTTCTTTGTATTGTCTCCTGATTTTATGTGGTGTGACAAGAAATGTAATTGCTTTTCCTTTCAGTTGTTGTATCTCTGTCTCCAAAAAGCCTTGATTTAAATTCAGTTTTGAATTTGTGAAATAGGTCAGGGAAGAATTTAAGGTCTGGCTTTTGAGATTCTTGCTTCAATGTTTCACTCATGTTGTTACATGGAGTGCACGCAGTTGGTTCTTACACTGACTACAGCTGATGTTGTTCACCGATGTTTTCTTGAAAGCTGTCTAGCTCAGCCGCTCTTTTTCAATAACATTTTTGTTGTTGGCATTTGATCCTGAGAACTGAAGACACATGAGAGAGTAATTTCTTTTCCACCTTGCCCACACATCTGAATGCCTAAAATACTTTTGATCTGCTAATGACTTCATCATTACTGGTCTAGTGTATCTGGTTTGTCTTGTAATGTTTTCTCTTGTTTTAAGAACTCTCTGAATTCATGGAGTGAGGTGGCAACAGATGTGAGCAGAATTAATTTGGTGCCTTGTTCGGGAATTTTCTTGTTGTTGAGTAGCTCCAAATAGCATTGTGGACTGCCTTGCCTGCTGCTTTATCATATTACACATCCAGTTTCAGTCTTGATAGAATTCCTATAAAAATGGGTATCATATTTTAGATCCTGTCTAGTAGAGTGGCATAAAGGACTGTTAGCTGATGAAGAACATCACAAAATAAGCTGAGCATTTAAAGGTTCAAGGTTTGTAGTCCAGCCATGTTTAGAAGCCTTGCTGCTGTGATCTGAAAGCTCCTGTTGAAGAGAAGCTCTAAGTGTGAGCATGGGAGGAGAATCACTGGGAGATGAACTGTCTCAACTAAAAAGCATGCCAGCAGTTGAGTTGCAAGTCCCTGTGTTGTGCGCACGATCACAAGGCAATCCATGCTGTTGATGCTTAGAGTTGTGAAAATGTGTCAATGTCCTGCTACATCTCTCTGTGTTGTAACTCTGCTTTCACGGGGGACTGAAGGAACTGGAATGGTTCTGTGGAAAGTAGCTGCAGAATGGCATCTTCCTTGGGAAGAGCAGAAGGACCCCAGAGCTCTTCTCTGTTGTATTCTGCCCTTAATATGAAGTTACTCAGGAGCCCAGGAGAAGCTCAGTGGAACAGCACCTGAAGAGGAGGAGTAAGTGGAGGGTGGTATTCAAGAGCTTAGCTTTTGGGTGTGAACCATTGACAGAGGTGGAAATGCATCTGCTTATCTGTCTGACCAGACTGGAAGTAACTCTGATATGGAAGAGGTGAATGTGATTATTCCTGTGTAGGAATTGAGCAGTTGAAAGTGAAGCATCATCTTAAGTGAAACATCAACTTGATGTAGTTGAAAGAGTCAGGAGTTCTCTTTCATTCCTTGATGTCACTAAATTTCTCCTGTACCAACACAGAAAAGACGAAAACTGAAAGCAGCAGAGGTGCGTGACTCTCAAGTCCTTGTTTATTCCTGAGGTCAAAGAAAGGGATTTTTCTATTAAATCACACCTCAGTGGAGCGTCGTGCTTGGCTCCTAGTTTCTGTTTAGGCATTCCTAGGTGATTGGATACTTCATCCAACAGCTAAAGCTTGTAAAAATGTTTTTTAAACCTACTCTGGGAAAGTGACACTTTCTTTTTGCAATCTCTCCTGAGCTAACTTCTATAGATCAAAATGTAAATCACTGTATATCCAGATCAACTGAAGAATGAGCATAAAATGTTGGGCTGGAACTTGTGTAAGCAACGGCAGCTGCTCAATGTTCGTGAAATGGGGAAAAATTATGAAAACTGAGGAAACAGAATCTCAAAACTTAATATGATAAGAGAAATGAGAATAACGCTTTTCATGGAAACATCTGTTAATAATAATCAGCTACTTAATTTGTCCTTACTCCATCAAATTATTTTTGCAATTTGGATATGGCTTCAATATTTAGACTTGCTTCTCATCCATGTTAATCTGCATAAATAATGAAGTGTGTGTATAGACATTTAGTTCACTTGTTTTGATAAAGGAGACTGTATCTTCTAATGCGTGTTTCTGGTATGTGCAATTTACAGGCTGGAAACTATGATGCTTGTTTACAACACCTAAATACCCTTCAAGACATAAACAAAGATGACTACAAAATAACTTTGAATACTGCTGTTGCAGAGTTCTGTAAAAGTAACCAGACTACCACAGACAATTTGAGACAAACCCTTAACCAACTGAAAAACCAGGTAATGCAACCATATTGACATGGTACTTGATTGTGAGTACTTTTAATGGTGGCAGAATCTTTCAGTGGAGTAGGAGTAAAACTTCTGTCCCTTGTCCCTTAGATTTAATAAAATAAGAAAGTAACATCACTTTTAAACATCTGAGGCAGTTTAATCTTGTAGGACAGTTTTTGTAGTTGTGTTTTTAACTATTGTTGAAATTGGTCTGAGATTATAACAATAGAAGGACCTGCTATGTTCTTTCAGTAGAAAGTTCCTTAACCTGGAATAGTTTGTGAAATAATAAAAAAGTGAAAATATTACTTTACTACTCAATTGACAACTTTCTATTTCATTGTATGTTTTTTTGCTGTGTTTATGTGCAACAACAATGAAGTTTATTAGGTCAGTAAATTATAATCTACCTCTAGAGAAATTCATAGCTTTGGAGTTGTTTTTTTTTAAATACCTGGTACTCTAAAATCATAGGTAATGAAAGTTTAATGAAATGAGTGGGGTTTTTTCAGGTTCACTCTGTTGTTGAAGAAATGGATGGTTTGGATGATGTTGAGAACAGTATGCTGTACTACAATCAAGCTGTTATCCTGTACCATCTGCGTCAGTATACTGAAGCTATATCAGTTGGGGAGAAGCTGTACCAGTTCATAGAGCCTTTTGGTATGTGGGCAGAAAGAAGAATCTTGTTCATGCAAGAACTACAGAAAGACAATTCAGTCCTTTTCACTATCAGACGAGTGATTTGTAATTTGTCTAATATGGTTTTAAGAAATTAGGTAGGGTTTGGAATGAAGAATATGTTTTACTTGTATCAAGGACAGCAAACGAATTTGGGGGAAGGTACTTCAGAGAGCTTTAGCAGACAAGTGCAATGAAACTGAAATGGATTTTTTCAACTTGAGAAGGTATTTATGTAAATAATACGGACAAGCGAATGAAATTATTTAAAATCTAATGTTTTGAGTCATCATGCAACTTCACAGGTGGGTGTCTGTTTTTCAGGGCACTCATTTTAAAATACCTGTATTAGGTAATACATAATTGTATGTGCTCATATCTGAATATGAAGTCTGCAGCTTTTATGAGCTATGATACCTTGTGCAGTGGAATTGCCATACTTGTATGAAATAATTTCATAGTCCTTGTTAAATTTTAGAAGTGAGAAGGCTGAAGGATATATGTATGTGTGTCTCAGTAAATGAAGTAAAGGCTACTGTGTTTCTCCTTCAGTTCCTCCCAGTTTTCAACATGCATAATTTACTCTGTGAAGTCAGCCAAGCGGAGATGTGCTTGTACAGAATCTTTTTGAGTTCTGTGGGATTCTACGTCTGCATATGGCTCTGTCTGTTCAGATGCTGCATCTTTGCTGCTGATCTGCTTAGACCAGTTCTCAAAACCTATGAACATGAAATACTTGTTAAGCTGTCTTTAGTCTGTGCTTTTTATGCTGATGCCATTTGAATGAATGAGCTTTCTTTTCAGTGTATGTACTTAGCTGTGGGTTGGAGATGGCTGCATTATTTTTTCTTACATAATAGATTGATTTTTCTCATAATGTTGCATAGATGGCGCTTTATAGTAATTTTTTTTTCCAACCATGTTTGGAGGGATTGGTATTAGAGCTGCAAAATAATTTTTTCTTCTTTGCTTTTCACAGAAGAGAAGTTTGCCCAGGCTGTGTGCTTCTTGCTTGTAGACTTATACCTGTTAACTTACCAAGCTGAGAAAGCCTTGCATCTGCTTGCGGTTCTGGAAAAAATGATTTCACAGGGCAACAATAACAGCAAGAATGGAAAAAATGAGGTAAGCTTAAAGTAATACAAATGCCACTAAATCTTATCAGAAATATGTATTACTTTTTCTTCTTTTACTTTTTCATCTTGAGTTCTTTTAACTCAGAGTTTGAATTGAGACACAGGAGAGCGAGTATTCTTGTTCAGACTTAGTTGTTTATTATATCTTATCAGTAACACAGCTGCACAGAGAGTGCCTCTTTGTTGGAAGGGTGGAAAATGGCCGTGAGTTTTACTTTTCCAAGCTTTTTAAAATCTAAACTAACCAGTAATGAGATATGTTTTTACTTACAATCCAATTACTAACTTTTCAAGTTCTGCAGTGCAGAACTTTTGACCCAATGACAGAACATTCAGGTTTGTGAAGAAGGAGAAGGAAGAAGACAAAAATCCACACCCAAAATCCTCCATGTTGTAACCTATTCTTACCTATATGTTCAAAACCTAATTTTCTACATTTCTACGTATTTCACCCAGTGACATAACATTTAATTACACAGCAACAACCTCAGTGTTATCACACAATTTAGGAAACTTTTCCCAGGGTGTTGGATTGGATACAGTGTGTTTCTGAGGATCACTGCCTCTCAGCACTGAAAGGCTGAAATTCTCAGAATCCAGGGTTCCAACAGTATGCTTTAGCTCAATCCAAAATTAGTGTTTTAAGACTTTTGAATTATAAAACTATGTTAGATCACCTGTAACTTTAGACAGCAGCTTAAATATGTTAATAACTGAGTTAATTGTGTACAGCAGCTGTTTATTCCCTCTCTTTCACCCTTTTCTCTTTACTCCAGGGAGCTGTCTTTCTTCAGTCAGAGACATTGGAAAGACAGTTGTCTCCAGAGTCAAATATTGTTTGTCTTTGCTTTATGACCATATGAGACCCTAAGTTTGAAAGGGAAGTCAGTGTCAGAGGAACTGCAATTGCATAGCATAGGATGGGAAATGAAGTATCTTTTTCATATAGTATATGAAAGTATGAGGTATACTTTCAAATGGAATCTTTCATGTGCCTTTTGGAAAAATCAGTAGAATCTGTAGTGGTTTGGAAGTGAAGAGAGGGCATTTCAGTGTTTTCCTGTTGATGGAATGTCACACTTAAGATAAAACATTCTCTCTTTAAGTGTATAGTAATTCTACCAGTGAAAATATTAAAAAGGTACTCCAGAATGTGCATGTCATCCTTCTAGGCAAAAGAATTCTTCTTAACTGCAGAGCAACATAATGAAACACTAATGTTAGTACAGAATTCAGCTCTTCATAGGCTGGTGTGGTTTGTCGATTTTAATTGTTAAACTCATGTTAGTTTCTGGTGGGATGTGTGTATTTTGATATTAAATATTGTGAAATACTATTAAATACTTTTTTTTTTCATGTGAGTTGAATCTGTCAACTGAATTTAAAAGGTGACTAACAGTAAAACTTCCTTTTTTTTATTTGACAGTCAGGTAATAATACCAATAAAGATTCCTCAAATCAAAAATCTGAAAGTGGAGCTTTAATAGAAGTTGCTAAATCTAAGATACATCAGGTAAGGGTCTGCATATTATTTTTACAAGAGCATTACTTTAAGGTTTTTTAAAATCTGAGCACCATCTCCTTCAAAACTAGTTCAGCCCAAATTATGATGCTTTCTCTCTCCTTGGTGTAAAACAAAACAATGAATTTATCTAAGTCTTCCTTTTTGTAAGATCCATGTACAGGAAAAACTGACCTAACAGCTCCCCCTCCCCCCCATTTCAGTACCTGCATCTTATAATAATTTCTTTACATGGCAGTTCTCTGCATTGAATTTGTCTGTTCAACCTCCAACAGTCTAAATCAGCTGAGGTTTTATTCTACTGTGCTGTTCTGTTGAAAAATATGGGAAGAATCAGAGTGGTTCTCTATTAGCATTTGCTTACTGTTGTTTTCAGCTTAGTAGGTAAATGTCTGGGATGAAGATGTTAGGTTATTTTAATCAGTTTGTCATTTTGAGTGCTCATATCTGTGTTTGAATATAAAGCAGCTGTTGGCCATTGAACAAAATGTTTATCTGCTTATTGTAAGTACAAACCATATAAATGTGGTGTTTTGAGTCTGAATAGAATTTTTAAATGAAGACTTTTTGAACACCTTTTTATTACCTATTTTAAAGACGTACATAAAATATTCTGCAGTAAATATCTAGATACAGTTTGTCTTGCAAACCTGCAGAAATTATTGTATATTATTTAACAAATTTAATTATGTAACAGTATAAGGTGAGAGCCTATATCCAGATGAAGTCACTAAAAGCATGCAAAAGGGAGATCAAGTCTGTTATGAATACAGCTGGGAATGTAAGTATTCTTAAGACTATTGTTTTTCAAATATAGATACATTCTCTATCTTAAAACTGAATTTGCTAATGTTCTTTATGAAAAACCATCTAATTGAGGGTGAATGCATGAAGTAATGCTTTAGGTAGTCAGTTTGGTTTGTAATCTCTCTGCTGATGTAATCAATGTAGAATTTTCTTATTTGTGCTGTTTTCAGTTGCTAAAAAAATGCACTTTGTGGTGCCAAAATAACAGTGAAACACTACATAATAAACAGGCTCAGCATTCTTTATAATTGAAATGAAACAAGTTTTAGTTTACTATGGATGTTATGCATATTACAAACTTTGATGTAATTGGTGGTTTAAACCAGTTCATAAAAGATTAATTCTGGGATATGTGGGCATTTTTTGGCATTGTTTTTTTTCTTTTTGTTGACATTTTTGGGAGGCTTATGTCTTGCTGGAAAGCAAGTTTAACAGAAAACCTTCTAGATCATGAGGTCTCTATTGGCAGACCAGGAAGATTACAGCCTAGGAGGAGCTCTGCAGGGAGGGGAAGTGTGGGGAGGAAGGTATTAGAAGACAGGTTAGAGATCCTCTGCCTTTAGCCATTTCCATGACAGAGTTCTTGAAAGTATTATGGCCTAAACCCATTTATTTTTAAAGTGGCAGAAGAAGCAGGTTTGTGAAGTGATTTAACACTAGCAGTAGAAATCATCAACCGAGAGATAACTAACTATTGTTTTCTCCTTCACAGTCAGCTCCTTCTCTCTTTCTTAAGAGCAATTTTGAATATTTGAGAGGCAATTACCGTAAAGCTGTCAAACTTTTAAACAGTGCCAACATTGCTGAACATCCAGGCTTCATGAAAACAGGTAAAATAAAAACCCTTCATCCTTGCAGGTACTTCAGTGTCTAGTATAATAGAACTAGTTGATAGGACTACTGTTTATATTAATTTTAAGGACATTAATGATGATTTAACACAGTCAGCCCTGAAAGTCATGGGTTTATATGCTGGATGTGTTTCACCTTCCATCTTATGCTCTTTCATATAACACTGTGGTGTTTTTCATTGAACTTTCTTCTACACAAGGCTGTGATTGTCCATAAAAATGAATTTGTGAAGGTGTGTTCTATTTGCAAGGCTCATAATTGAGTCTCTTAATCAAGAAATGAAACAAAAGGCAACTTACTAGATCTAGAACTGAGACCTTTCTGGCAATTTATGTGCTTAAAGTTCTCTTTATGACTTAAAATTTTATTGAAAACTTTACAGTCATGTCACTTTTTTGCATTACCTTTTTTGCACAATATAATGTTAACTTAGTGGTCTTCCTAGGCTATGACTGAAATAATGTCTGTTTAATTTGCTAATGGTCTGGTTATTTGGATTTTTAGGGTGGTTTTTTTTTTCTTTTTTCTTTATTATCCATGTAAAACTTTAGTCACCAGCAGATAAGTGAAAAGTTTAAATTTTTGTCCTTTATTATTTAGAAAGAACCTCTTACAGTGTTACCTGAACATCATATATTTAGAAAGAAGAGTGCATTTCCCACTTGTATGGTTAGGTTGGGGCATATATATATATACATATATGTATAACACCATCATCCATGAACATCTCACTGAAAAACATGTTTAATAGACTGCCATAATATGCTGACCCATGAGAGAGTGGTTGGAGCATTTCATGGGCTTAGCAACAACTTTCACTTTCTGAAAATGGTCTTTTGTTCTGTCAGGTGAATGCTTAAGGTGTATGTTCTGGAACAATCTTGGCTGCATCCACTTTGCAATGGGAAAGCACAATTTAGGAATTTTTTACTTTAAAAAAGCCTTGCAAGAGAATGATAATGCATGTGCACAGCTAGGAACGGGCAGCTCGGATCCAGGTAAGCAGGAGATTCAAACAGATGGTGGAAGAGGGGTGGGCAAATCAAGGAAACAGAGGACAGAAGGTTTGAGTAATTATCAGCAAAATTCCCCGTCTGTCTCTTTGTGGAGGACAGGGAAGAAGGGTGAGAACTTTGATGATAATCTGATGTAAGAATGTAGTTGTTGTTGCCAGAAATACATGGTGATGATTAAATATGTTCTTTATTTTTTTTGCTTTTCTTGATGTACTGTGGTGCTGGGACAATTACTTCTCCCTCATTTGTAGACTTGGTCCATCAGTTAGGGAGGTATGGCAAAATAAAATTTTTGTGACCTATTTTGCATAGGTTATTTATAGTCCTGCTGACACTGTGTAGAACCATCAGGGCATGAAGGATGTGTTCTCCGTATCCTGGGTAACCAGGTCCCCTGTTTCCTTGTGGAGGGGGCCCCACACTTTCCCTAGTCTTCCAACATCAACATTTATCACCAACATACCTATAGAAGCTTTTGTTGTTGCTCTTGACGTCCCTGGTCAGATTTAATCCTGCCAAGACTTAGCTTTCCAACCTGATCCCTGGTTTCTCAGTTTCTCTGTATTCCTCCCAGGTTACTGCTCCTTGCTTCCACCCTTTGTAGGCTTTCTTTTTGTATTGAATTTGTCCAGGAGCTCCTGGCAAATACTTTCTGGCATTTTTGCCTGGCTTCTTTGTTGGGATGCATCACTCCTGAGCTTGGAAGAGGTAATGCTTGAATATTAATCAGCTTTCTTGGGCTCCTCTTCCATTCAGGGCTTTATCCCGTGGTGTTGTACCAATCAGACCCCCAAAGATGCCAAAGTCTGCTCTCCTGAAGTCCAGTGTAGTGAGCTTGCTATGCATACTTCTTGCTGTCCTAAGGATCTTTAACTCCACTGTTTCACAGTCCTGACCAGCCCCTCCTTGTTGGTGAGAACAAGGTCCAGCATAGCACCTCTTCTCATTGGCTCCTCCAACACTTGGAAGTTATCATAAACACATTCCAGGAGTCTCCTGGATTGTTTATGCCCTTCTGTGTTGTCCCAGATAGCAGGACCAGGGCTTGTGAATGTGAGACCTCTCCTATCTGACCATAGAGGGCCTGCCTCATCACTCAGTCTTCATCATTTCTTGATGAAGTTATAGTTGTTTACATTTCTTGTTTTCTTTAATATCTACTTACTATCAGACATTTTATTGTTTTTTCTATTTCTCCCCTGGACCTAAGTGCAGCCTTAGGTATTAATGTGAAGACAGAAAGCGGTTTTCTTCTGCAATCTGTATTCTCTGGAATGTGTGTAGATGTGTATTCTCACAAATCTGGGATTCAGTATTCTTGTATAACACTTAGCTTGTGTGATAAGGAACATATGAGGTTAGTATTTAATATACTTCAATCTTTATTAAGAATACAATTAATTTGTCTTTGAAATCAGTTTTGATGTGAAAGGAATTTATTTACAGAGGGAGGCTAGTGGATTTCAGCAATGAAAGGGGGTTTTGGTAGCTTTGGGGTGTCTCTCACATCTTCTGTCTTCCTCAGTTTTGTGCTCTCCTGAGCTGCATATCCAATATGATGTAATCCTTTTCTGCAGGTAAAAAATTTTCGGGGAGACCCATGTGTACACTACTGACTAACAAACGATATGAGTTGCTCTATAACTGTGGAATTCAGCTCTTGCATATTGGGAGGCCCTTAGCTGCCTTTGAATGCCTGATTGAGGCAGTCCAGGTTTATCACTCAAACCCTCGTCTGTGGCTGAGAATAGCAGAATGCTGCATTGCTGCCAATAAAGGGGTAAGTAACTTTTGAAAATTCTTCTAAAGAATGGCATGTGGTTACAGAAAGGTAGAATTAATAGTTAAGCTGTTCATTTTGAAGGCCTGATGTTGTAACACCTCTGTAAATCCAGATTAATTATTTTTTGTGTATATGTATTTTTATGTGTTTAATCTGGAGCTGGTACAGGTGAGGGGAACTCTTTGCATGTGATCTTTTTCTCTTCATGCAGCCAAAGCTCATCTAAAGTTTTATTGTTTCCTCACTCATTTGCCACTAAAGATGGAGAAGGATGAGACTTTGTAGTGCGGGTAGCTTGAAAGTGACAGAGGCTGTGGAAGCAGAGATCAGCCTTCTCTATCCTGAAGCTGTTGGGATCACGGCTGCTGGGGAGCTGAATCTCTAACTGCTAAGTCTTCACCTTCTCCTGGCAGAGTTGGTGGAAACCTGCTCATGGCAGGCATGTTGCATGTCCTCTGGGGCATCTTGTTTTCAGCCTGTTGATCTATATATGAATAGGATAAATACAAATGATAAAATTCAGAGGGCTGAGAACAGGATTATTTGCTCTTACAAGAAAATACTGCACCTAAATAGTACATCTGTGAAATTAAGATATACTTGATTCCCTGTAAAACTGTAATTCACCCCTTAAGTGTGGGGGAGTGATGATGTAATCTGTAATTGCATGATTCTATGCAGTTATTTCCACAGTATGCCCCTTTCACTCCTTACACAGGATGTGCAGGATGAATTGAACAAGTAGCTATATTCACTCTCTTTTTCTCCCCACCCCTGAATTCTCTGTTTTTCCTCTCTGGGGGGCCTCAGTGCATTTATTTACTGCATACTATCCAAATACTTCCAAATACAAAATTCAGAACTTCTCCCTTGGGAATTTGAATAGTACTCAATATTTTGGTATCTCTATTTCAGAAAACTTAAGATACTCACAACTTTATGGCAGAGGTTTGCTTCTATACCCATTTCAGAGGCAGAGCACTGAAGATTCAAGAGTGTTGGGTCAAAACTGGACTGACTGTGATTCTGTATGTGCTACTTGTTGTCTGATTGCCTGAGTTTTAGAAAGCACATCAAATGCAGGAAGAACAGCTTTCTTCATACTAATTTTGCAATTCTCTGTATCAATCCTACTGGGTTGAAGTCACACATAGATAAAGAAGACACATCTGATCATCTCTAGTGAAAAGCTGAGTATGAGAGAGTTGATTAGCTTAAGTTTTGTGGCAAAAACCCAAAGCTAGGACTCCATTTAGAAGGGCAGTATTTAGCAGTCTGGAAAAGTGAAATAACAGATCCTTATGGGGCACTTCCCTATTTACTGCAGACTAGGCAAAGTAGTAGATTATGCCAGGCTCCTGAGGTTTTCTTCCTGCTACAGTTAGGATGATGTGTGGTGTACCAGAGAACTTGAATTCATGTCAAAAAACCAGGTTGTTATTCCCTAAATTTGTAATCTTGGAAGCAAAAAATTAACTTTGGATGCCGTTAATATTAAAGGCAAAGAGGAAGTGTCTTTAAATTGTTAGATTTTCAACATGACAAGTGAGGCGTTAAAGCCAATAGTGTGTTTAATTTGACCTCACAACTCAATTTACAATAATATTCCTTTATATCTAAGTATGGATTCGTATTTATGCTCTGAACACCATGCAGAAAAGCAATTTCACTGAAATTCACTAATTTTCACCCACTTTAGTATTTTAGTTCATAAAATGTAAATGGAAGAAGATTCCCTTTTAAACACCTGCATTTCGAACACCTTTTTGGAAATATGCGCTTCATATCCAAACTCAGTGTATGTATTTTTTATGTGGCAGTAAATGCTACTATGTCAGTATTTTTACAATAGATTCCGATAATTTTTTTGAAAAGTGATAGCTATTGCAAGTCCAGATTTAGGATAAGTTTTTCCTTAAAACTGCAACTCTTTGTCACTGACTTAACTTACCAGTGAAGTTAAGGTGGCTCATGGTAAAACAGCCAAACAAAGCCCAGTAAATATGGTGTAGAAATAATTCTTGGGACTCACAATTAGGGTACTTTAAGTTTATTTGACCCACAGAATGCGTCTGCATACCCAAAAATCCATTAAACAAGTTAATTTAATGTATCTTTGCATATGTTGTTGTTCAGCTGTGTGCTCCCCATGGAACAGTTTGAGAGCAGCTTTTTCAAAGAGCATTTTGAGTGCTGTGTAAGCAGAGAGAGAAGATGGCAAGCGTTACAGTGCCAAGTCTGAATGTTATTTGGCAGATCAAATTATTTCTTTTTAGATATCCTGTCAGTTCTTTTAGTATGACTTGGTTCATTGTTCTTTTGCTTTCAAAACAGAGGAGAAACTAGGTCAGTAGGCTATCAGACAAGCTGTCAGAACTAATCTGTGCTTACACAGTCTGCAGTAAAACCCCTCTGCAACATAAAGACAATAGAAGATCCCTGATCCTTCGTTGTACTTTAGATTTAAAACTGTGTCCATTATTCTTATATTTTAGCGGGGTTCAAGGTCTTCTTTCAGCCTTCACTTATTTTGTCGAGCTCTCATTCAATAGCCTTGATATTTAAGCTCTTTTTTTTTTTTCCTTTTTTCCTTTTAGACATCAGAACAAGAGACTAAAGGTCTTCCCAGCAAAAAGGGAATTGTGCAATCTATAGTAGGTCAAGGCTACCACCGTAAGATAGTCCTAGCATCCCAGTCCATACAGAATGTTGTTTATAAGTGAGTATGTTTTCCATGGGTTATTTATTTGGTTTTTATACCTTTGTTAAGGATATATATCTGTTTATCAGAGGTTTTAAAACCGTTGTGGAATAACTGTTTATTCATGTAGTGAAGAGAGAGGCATGCTAAAATGCTTGGTCAGTCTTAAACATCGTTTTGTGCCGCCTCTGTGATGGCCAGCAGAGGGCTTAACTGTGTGTTTATGGTAACTAAGATGAGCATTAAAGCTTAAAATTTATTTATCTGAAATTTATATTTTCAGATAGCTAAATCTGTCCTCTTTTTCTCACTTAAAATATATATTTTTTCACTTATCCACTTTAGAAAAATGCAGGAAGAATCTAGTCGCTCTGCCATAAAACTTCAGGAAGTGAAATCAAGAAATCAAGAAATTATGTGGTTGAATCTATTTGGGCATCATGGTGTATTTTCAATATGTAAAAATAACAAGATACTACGTCCTCATAAATTAAACTTGTTATATTAAAACATTATTTAACATTTTTAGGGTGAAATTTTCTCTGCATTCAGATATTTCTGGAGCTCTGCTTTTATTTTTAATGTAGTAGGACTGCTTCTTATTGGTCAACTTCTTTGTCTCTTTAAGTGATGGGCAGTCATCAGCAATACCTGTAGCCAGCATGGAGTTTGCAGCAATTTGCCTAAGAAATGCCTTGCTGCTGCTGCCAGAAGATCAACAGGAGCCAAAGCAGGAAAATGGATCTAAAACTAGTAATCAGCTGGGGGGAAATACAGAAAACAGTGAAAGCAGTGAAGCATGCAGGTAAACAGAATTGAATATAAACCTTTCTTTTTGTCCAGAGTAACCCTGGGCTGACAGTCTGTGTCTGCTACTTACCCTGTTTGGCTAGCAGAAAAATAGAACATATTTGTAAATTCTCTTAATAGTGTTGGACTATTCAAAGAAATAGTTTAGCTGCTTGTTTTAATTTAAGAATAAAATACTGAGTTGATTCCTGCTGTCCCTAAAAACTTTTATTAAATTAAACACTGAAATTATTTTTTCCCTTGGCCATCTTTTTTTCTGTGCTGCAAATGTTGTGTTTTCCCACACCCTCCTGCTGTGCATATTGGTATTTCTCTAATTGTAAGTGAAGTTTCACATGTTACAGTGATTTTGTGTGTGTGCGCACGTGCGCTGTGTACTTGATTCAATAAATATATATATATATGAATGTCTGGCAACTCAGTTGTAAACATTTCCCCATGATCAAATTTGACATTCATCAGTCTTAGTATGTTTTGTTGTGTTTGCTTTAAAATGGGAATCTAGATTTAGAAAGTGAAGTAGGAAACCAGCATGGAGCTATTGCTTAATAAATCATATTTTGCAGAAAAGAGTTTAAGAAAAACTTTTTTTTGTCATTAAGGTTTCAGAAAACGTAATTTGCAGACAGTGCATGGTAAAGGAAGGTGGTTTAATTTATTGCATCATCTCATACATTCTGGACTTCCTTTTGAAAAGTAACTTTTGATCATAGTCTGCACTTTCATTAAAGACCATTTTGAGGGGAAATGTTACAATAACTCATCTGGAAAAAGTGTCTGTGGTAGAACTTGAGCTACTTAGAGAGTAATGAAAAAACACGCTGGTTTTGTCAGACCTGAGTACAGATAAATGTTAAGAAGATAAGATCCATTTGTCAGAAGGCAGGATTTACTGCACACACACTGTGTTGTGTAGGCACAAGGTGCATCCTCATATGTTGTGGGGTTGCCTGCAGATGGACTGTGGCTAGGGGTTAGTGGCTGTTACTGTTACAACAATATTTGAAAGCTGTTCTCTGTAATTCTGTTTTTCCAATTACAATCTATCTTGTCAAGTGACCATATGACTTACAAAAGTTGGAGGGGGGAGGGGGTGGTTGTTGGGTTTTTTTTGTTTGGCCGTTTGCTTTCGGTTTTTTTTTTCCTTTTTTCTTTACTGAGGTTGGAGGTTGTGATCTAACTCCTCTGGCAAGTATATATGCAGCCCATTGAGATGAAGCTTCTCTGGTTTAAATGGGAGTTCAATTTTAAGCTTTTGGGGGTCACTGAGGGGCAGTGATGAAAACAGAATGGTGGCCCTTACTCAGACAAGACCTCCTTTTTTGTTTTGTGTTGGGGTGTTTTTTGTTTATTTTTGTAGGAGTGAGGAAAGGAAAACATGCCCTGTATGATCCTTTGCTACCTTCTGCTTTCAAAACCAGATGCTTCTTCAGCTGAAGAAAAGCTAAAGAAAGGACTCCCTCATATCTCCCAGTAGTCACTGCCAATTTCAAAATATCCACAACAAAGGAGGCTGTTCTTGAATTTGTGTGTCACATTCTGAAAGGTTCTCTAAGGATTTGTTCCTTCGGACAAGGGAACCTCTGTGAGGGAACACTAGAACATACAAGGCATTTGAAGAAAATCACACTAATTAAACAGGATGGTTTTAAAGCAAATCCCACTAATTGAGCAAGCTGACTCTTAAGGCAGATTCTTCTCTTATTCACAAGAAAACAGCAAATACTTTCAGTGGCTAAGGGTATTTTTTTAATCTAATTTTTGGTAAAGGCATGAAGTATATACTCTACAGCAGTATTGAGTATGAATTTCCTTGGAGTTTTTTGCTCTTTGTTTTGAATGTTAGAGTTATCTTACCTATTTGTAATAGACAGATGTGAAACTGGTAAATTAAAAAGTTCTCGTTAAGTGGACAGACTCAGTTTCAATTCTGAATTTTCTTTTAAATCTTTTTTTAGACCTTGGTGTCTCTCACTACCAAGATACAGCCATTAGCTGTCTCTTCAATTTTCATTCCAGGAGATTCTTTCAGCTTATTGGAGGGTGAAGTTTCATACTTCTTAAATAGAATGAATACTCCCCAAATGCTCCCCCAAAAAACCAAGGTGCAATTTTAAGAAAGTGGAATTTTATTTGGAAAAAAAAAAGGACATTTTGTAATAAACGGTAGCTAGAAGTCTAAAGGAAGCTGTAGCACTTTGTGGGTTATCTTTCTAGAATGTTTATGTAACTAGTTTTCAAGATGTCTAGAGAGAACTAGTTTACTGCTTTTCTTACAGGCTAAAAGAAGAGAAGCTACAAATGCAGCAAATTCTGTGTCCCTCCAGTTAAAAATGTTTATCCTACATTGAACTTCAAAAATAGCTCAAGGCTGTGAAGAATGGTGTGGGTTGTTTGGTCTGTCAGTCAAATCCTTTCCAGCAAGTGTCCCACTTCTTCCTTCTCAAATAGAATGGTTAGGATAAGAGCATGTGCCTCAATCTCTGAATAACTTCAATTCCCTCTTATTTTAGGCTGCAGAATTTTTTATGTTCTTTTAAATAGAGTGAATAAATACACTGACCATTTTTAAATTACTTATTATAATAATACACTTTTTTATTCTAGCAATAAAAGTCATGAAGGGGATAAATTCATTGCAGCTCCTCCTTCTTCGCCTTTGAAGAAACAGGAATTAGAGAATTTAAGGCAAGTAAATAACATAAAATATTCACCACTAAATAAGCCTCTTCCTTAATTGTGATTCCTAGGTTTTTCTGTAGGCACTTGGGATGTTGAATTGTAACTGGTAATCTGTTTTTCAAATGTGTGTGCTTCCTTTTTTCTGAGCTTTGAATCTGAACAAATAGAAATCATCCAGAATTTCAATTTAGGTAGATCAGTCTGTTTGATCCCACTATTGTAAGTTTGGCATTACATATCGGGCAAAGCTGAAAATACCAAGTCCCGTAAGAGAAAGCTAGAAACCTGACAATGGCTGTTGACATTGGTAGAAAGGGATGGAAATTACTGTATGTACCTTTTCCTTTTAAAGCCATGATAAGGCTAGTTTGGAATTCAGTCCCCACATTATCTGCTTATTGGATGGGAAAAAAAATGAAAGTGGAAAGCAGCATAGCTGCTTTTACTGATGAGAATGGTGTTCCTTTCAGCCAGAATAAATCCATAGTTTGCATAAAATAGAAAGTAAAAATGCCTCTGTCCAGGCATTTGACTTCCTCCCAATGCAAAAACATAGGTAAAATTTCACTGTAGATTCCTTATGTGTTCTCAAAGATCCTTAAACTGCTTGTTCAGGAGTCTGAGTGTTCTCCAGATAGAATAACTCACTTGTGTGTAAATAAGTATCATATTGTCTGGAGCCTCTTTACTTTCCCCCAACAATTACCATTTACTGGCAATGTTACTTGTTTCAGGTGGCTTCCAGCCCGTTGAAAATCTCTTACTATAAAGCTTGCACCTGTTTAGAAAAAAGAAATCTGTTTTAAGTTTCCATTATGGGCAAAGCATACAGTAATTTCCTACTTGAACTCTTAGGTAAACACTCTGTTTCAGCCTAACCCCAGGTAACCTATGTTTCATAATGACCAGCTTAACCTTTCCTTTGCTCCACTATGTGTAGCAAATCTTCTTGTACTCATTTAAAAGCACTTTAGGAGGAATCTGTGAGGCGACGTCAGTTATTTATTCTGAAGTGGTACAAGAGTGCGCTACTCCAAATGAAACACGCTGGATTGAAAACAGTGATGTGGGTTGCTTGTGGGTTTTGTGGGTTTTTTCTCCTCCTGACTGTTGAAAATGTGGCTGCCACATGTCAAAATTACGTGGTGTCACTTTGTGATTTTTTTTTTTTAATACGTAGTCTTTTCTTTCACAATCATCTGTTGTTATCTACTGATGAAATCTGACAACATGTCAGGAAAAACCTAGCAGTTCAGCAAGCAGTGAGCTGCTTCTGGTAAAGAACTTCATTCATATAAGGAAAGGAAAAGCATTGATTTTAAAAAAAATTTTTTTTCTCTCCTACTACCTGCTTTGGTTTAATCTAGAGGACTACACATTCCTAGAAAGTGTTTCTGCTGAAACTATTTCTAAGCTTCTGAAGATATTTTTGAAAAGCAAAATACGTTACACTCAAATAGTAATCTTGTATATTTATATTGTAAATAGTGTGTTCCTGTAGCCTTGCTCACTAAGGAGCTAAGTGAGAAAATGGAAATTCTTGTCGAGTCGGGGAAAATGAAGAAAAAAAGATTCTGGATGTTGTCAGGGATTATCCTAAGGAATAAGTGTCTGTTCAGTTTTTTCCTGCTAAGTCACTGGACTGAAAAACCTGCTTCTAGAACTGAAAAGGGACTGTGAATGCTTTTCTTGGATGATTTTATACAGTTGCGCATCCTTGTAAGAGTTGAAAATGCCTGACTTACCTTTGCCCCTGAACAGTTTTTAAAAGCTAAAAATATAATCTAGAAAAGGTTTACATGTCCTATATATTGCTTGGTGCTTGTACACAAATTGGTTGAGTGGACTATTGTCATAATAAGCAGTAATTCAACTGCAAGGTTTTAAAAGCAACAAGCAGAAGTCTGAGGAGACCAATCATTGCTAAGAATTTATGCATTGGAAGTAGAAACTCCAGATTTTTCTTCTGAGTTTGTTCTAAACAATTTTCCTTGCTGCTTCTTATCCTTGGACAAGCACGTTGTCCTGCTCTGCTCTCAGCCTCTGCTATGTTCTACACACCACAACCTAACACTGTTAGGATGCATCAAGAGTAAAGAAGTTCTGGTAGATCACAGTGCTACATTTGGAAAATTTTGTGGATTTTATTGTAAAAGTTGAGATGGACAGCAACAGACCTTGTTGTAGTTATTCTCCCTAGATTGAAGGTCTTTGTGTGAGAACCTTAATTTTTCCCCTCAAAGCAGATAAAGGAATAATTTGATCATTCATTTTCTCCACACCCAGTTTTGCCTCAGTTACCCATTTAAAGGTTGCAGCGGTCTGTTTGTCCCTGTCACAATACTAGAAACTTACAATGATTATCACTCACAGCTGTTTCACTCTCTTCTCCCTCACTCTTAGCCACTGTGTAGTTCTTCCCCATCTCCCCTTTGCTGGTGCTGAAGTTCCCTTTGGAGTAAGCTCAGTCTGCATTCTGTATTTCTTCATATTTTGTATTGTTTGCCTGTGTTGAAACATAAAAAGTAAATAGTTTGTATCCATTGTTGGGCTTAGCTATTTGAATTTTTTCAGATTAGTGATGTTCTCTTGATGGTTTTGAAGTGTCATTTTTGGTGCCTTCATACTAAGTTTTGAAGAACTGGATTTGCTCTGACTTGCCATTTCCCTGAGAAATAAGGCAAGTCAGAAACGGAGTTTGGGTTCCATAAACTTGCAGTCTGTGTGGGCTGACAAATCTTGTTGCCTAAACCTACACAAGAGGCTGTTTGACATAATCTGGCAGTTTAAAAAAACATTTTTCTTTTTCCTAGTGCAAAGGCAGTTTTATTTAGGGCATGCGGAGGCTCGGTGATGCTGGAAGTCTGCCGTGCTCAAAGGCGACCTGTGGAGTTTTGTCAGAATCCTGACTGGGGTGAAAAACTAGTTTGTCTATTCCCTTGTGGTGCAATTCTTCTGCTCCGGTTGGCTGTCAGCTCTCCTGAGCATTTGGTTCAGCCAACTCAACAATGGATCCAAGTGCAAGAACACAACTGCAGGGGAAGAAACCTGTATGTTTTCCTCTTCAGATGGCTGTTGCAGAAGGCTTTTGCTAGCTCTTACGTGGCCCAAATAATGACTAGTCCTTAGAGCAGAGGAGTAGGTTTCATCCTGTTGTGTGATTGGAGCACGTCTTGTATTCGAATTTACACCTGCAGAAATAAAAATAGGCTTTAAGAAAGTTGTGGGAAGTGTAAGACACATTGCTGTAAAGGGCAGTAGCAACCAACTCCACAGGCCCTGACTGAATACCTGTCTAAGGGTATTTTGCACTAAGGGTGACACTCAGCATCTCTACTGATTTAGAAGTGTACTTCCTTGAGGCAGAGACAAAAAGAGGTTAGTTAGAAGCAGGCTGTTATTACAAAAATTTTGTTTCCCCATTCCATCCCCCTCCCCAGTCACAACCTTTGAGAAATATTTTAGGTTTGGGACTTGAGCTGGGGAAGCTTTCCTCTCCCTCTCTCAACCTTTTGTATGTGTTCTGATTTGATGTGACATCTGGGCACGGTGGAGAGGAAGTGGGGGGTAGGGGGAAACACTGGAGAAGTTTCTTATCCTGCTTGTGCATAATTAAGGAGCATGCCTCCTGGGAAAGGGGAATAAAGGCACCCCAGGTCCTGCCATGAATTACATGACTTACTGCTGGACCGAAAGCGGGCTTGACAGTTGCCAGAAGGTTGGCGCAATAATAGCCCGCCGACCAGCGGGAGAGCTGACGGCTCTCCTCCCATCACTCCCAACGTGTGACCCCACTCAGAGCATCCACTTGTCCTCCCTGGAGAAGAACAGAGTCCTGCTCACAGCAGGGCATCATGGGCAGAGGCTTGTGCCCTGAGGACAAGGCAGCCTGCACTGAATGATGTTTTACCAAGTGGAAAATATCCCCAAGAACAGTGTTTGGTGAGGGGGGGGAGCTATTACAAAGTGTGAACCTTGGCCTAATGATGGCATCCTGACGTGGGGTTATTGTTTGAAGATGGAAAATGTGAGTAGTTCAGATTTCATTAGATGAACTGCCAGAGATTTTCTGGTTTTGGAAAGATAAGCAAGTCTGTGATGGCAACGAAATGCCATGGATCAGTCAGAATCTTGGCACAGGGTTACAGCTCTCAACTGAACACAAAACTGGAAATGCCAAATTCTCCAGTGTTTATCTCCCTGTGTGCAGACATTGTACAATAGAAGAGTGAAATACATTACAGCTTAATTGATAGCTACTGTGTGTCTGTAGATTGTGTCTTACAGAAATCTAGAAATCTGCTACTCTTCTCTACAACAGAAGGTGAGGGCAGAGGAGTACAAGTGAGAGTCCAAGGCAAGACCAATAACAAGAGTGTGAGAAAGGGAAACTGTCCATGAGAAAAATGACACATGGTGAAGTCCATCTTTTTTTAGTCTGTTATTTATGATGAAAACTGCAAGATCTTACTGACACACAATGGTGATCCTTGGTTTATACTGGTAGAACAATTGAGCCCATAAATAATGAACACTAACTCATTTACTTCATAGTTAGATGGGAAGTCATTATTGAAAGTTTGATTTATTTCTTTAGCACTAAACAAGAAAGAAGATTTAACAAGTGTATTTGGAATCACAGAATTCTCCATTTAACATAATGGCTTCTCCCCCTCCCCTTTTTTTTTGTCTGTTTCCTTCCAGGTGCTCGATCCTTGCGTGCAGTGCTTATGTGGCTCTGGCTTTGGGAGATAATCTTATGGCATTGAATCATGCAGATAAACTTCTACAGCAACCAAAGCTGTCAGGGTCTCTTAAGTAAGTCTGGTGGGGTCATTTCTTCTCCCTCAGCCCTGTTTTTTTGCTGGAGAGTTCTGAGTTGAAGCTTCCAGTGTCTGTAGTTGCTTGCCAATTCTGTATCTGATGCAAAGAATTGCTTGGCCTGCTCCTGTTCTTGTTGAAGCCCTGACTAAGTGTCCATTGACACGCAGGAACATGAATTCCCTCCTTTGTGCACGAATTCCACATAATTTGGAATCTATTGCTGCTTCTGTTGCTGTTTCTCCAGCTCTGGGTCCCATGCAGCAGCAGGACCATTAGGTCTCTCTTGTGATTCACTGTAGGGTTGCATGTGCTTGTGTTGGCCCAGCACAAGGGGCAGGGATGTGCAGCTGTGGGTAGCCAACATCAGCCCAAACCCACGCTGCTGAAAAGTCACTTACAAAACTACAGCCTCAGAGGGGAAGGTTTGCTCAGTCACTCAGGGTACCAGATCTTGTGTGTGCAGGACTTGTCACTTCAGCTGCGACTGCTGCTTATATAGGTTCCATTCTTCAGTTTCTCTTGTTCACCTCTCATTTGGCACTGTACTTTTTTGAAGGATATTCAAAGTGCATTCTTTTTCTACCCCCCAGTTCTCATACAGCTCTACAAATTCAAAAAAGGCAACTTTAGCCCCATCCTTCTGACTTTGTGCATTTAACACACAGGATAAAATATAGCAGAGGTTTTTACAGTACTAACAGTTTTCAAAACTGGTAATGTACTTGTGGAAAGCAAAGGTAACTCATGCTTATTTTTATATGCTGGCACCATGCTCTAAACTGGTCCATGCCAATTAAATTCTTTGGCTCCTGTTCTTGACACTACTGCAGGAGCTCATGCTTTTGCACAGTCACTGTATTAGCAGGATCTTTGAGGAGTTTGCAAGGTAACACATAATTTTGTGTTACCATTATGTAATGAAGGAAATGCTAAATGACAGGTTTTTTGCAAAGACAAAGAGGTGTGTATCTTGGTCCCAGGAAAATACATTTTTATTGAATGTAAAGTCATGTAACACTTTAAATTGTAGATATATTAATATTCTGGGGTAGCTTTTCTTAATTCTGTGAATAAAGCCACACCAAGGTACTTTCACTGTGGAATGGTAATTCCTGTGCATGGATGAATTGTCATTATTCAGGTGTTGTTTTTTTTAATAACTTTGGTGCCTAAAAGCAGTAAATGGTAGAACTGGGTATTATGACAATACCTTATGAGCAAGTTAATTTCCATGCAAGTGTTCCCAGTAATAGTTCCCATGTGCTCACATTAAAAACTGCATTGCTTGACTCACATAACAAACTGTGGGGATTGCTGTGCTGACATTTGTACCCTAACCCTTCGCTGTTGTAGGTTTCTCGGGCATTTGTATGCAGCAGAAGCTCTCATCTCTCTAGACAGAATATCTGATGCCATCACTCACTTGAACCCTGAGAATGTCACTGATGTTTCCCTTGGGATCTCTTCAAATGAGCAGGATCAAGGTTAATGCATCCACACTTCATTATAACTGGTTATGCTTTCAGCTGCCTTCCTGCTGTAACTTTCTAGACACAAATATAATGATGATTAAGACATTTTGTTTTAAGACCTGTAGGTTATTGCAGGGTGGGGGAGAGTGTTGTTTGTGGGTTTGTTGTTGTGTTTTTATTTTCCTGGCTTCAGTTCCTACTTTGTGTTTTGTGTGTCTTTTCCCTGTTTGTCATTCCTCTGAAATGGTTAATTTTGTAGCATCAATAGGACTGTATATTGTGGTATTCTGACTTGTTTGAAGGAAACTTTGGAAAGCTGCTTTTGTTAAATGTGCTATTATGGTTAAGTTTGGGTTTCATACCATCTCTTTCACCTTTTTGGTCTTTAAACCAGGCTTTGCATTGGAATCTACCTTAGTGTGATACAGGACTGGGGAGAACTTAGTTAATCTGTATCTTAGTCTTCTTGGCGAGAGTGTGTATTCTGTAAGAGGAAAGTACTTCAGAACCCATCTGTATAGTGAAGTCTACAGAGCTCTGATTCCAGTGACATGTCTGCAGTTTAACTTCCTTATACTCATCTGCAAATCTAAAAGCACAACACTTGAAGATAGGAAGTCTTAAATGACATAAACTCTTGAGCAAACTGATCTGTTTTCCCTCTTTAATGTCAGACCATGAAGAAAGCAGAAAATTTGTATCTTTGTATTATTTTTGTAATAACCTTTAAAAAAGGTCACAGAATATGACAGGGTTTGTTTTTGGTGTTTTTTTCTTTGCAGGGTCTGACAAAGGAGAGAATGAGGCAATGGAGTCTTGTAAGTACCAACCACTGTATTTAGCAGAGTACAAGAATTTACTTGGCCAGTTGGAATAGAAGTGTAAGAGAAAAAAGATTTTTACTTTTTTTTCATTGCAGCTGGCAAGCAGACACCACAGTGTTACCCCAGTTCGGTCACGTCTGCACGAACAATGATGTTATTTAACCTTGGAAGTGCTTACTGCTTGAGGAGTGAATATGACAAAGCTCGAAAGTGTCTTCATCAGGTATGAAAAACAAATCTCAAGGCACCTTTAGGGAGAAATGTACTTCCTTAAAAGTGCCATTTAGATCACAGCAAATTCTGGTGATTTCACAGCCCAAGTTTATTTGCAGACTCCTTATTTGCAGTCTCTATTAGAAACAAAATGAAGAATTCCAAATTTCTTACTTGTGTAAAAAGTTCAGTACCACTATATGCAGCATTTTCTTTTCCTTAGGTCATGTGAGAACAGTGGAAGGTGACTAAGGAAGCCTTTTCATATTTTCTAAGTTTGCTGGTTTATTTGGGTTTTTTTGTGGTCTTTTTAATGGTCTAGTAGTAATTGTTATATTTCAGAGAAGGCTTTTTCCCTAGTCATTTAATAACTCACCATCAGAACTATTGTCTTTAGAGCTGTGAGAACAAACTGCAGTTCTGTTCCTTGTCTGCCTTTTGTCCCAAGAATTCTCAAGTACTGCTTTTGAAATGCTGTCTCCACTTAGCCTGTGTCACATCAATTGGTCCTTCTCATGTCTGGGACCTGTCTCTTTCAGTCATGATGTTTCTTTTTGCAGCCATTCCTGTCTGTCAGGAAGACTACTTGGATGCATTGTTGAGCTACCAACTGAAACAGCAGCTTCCAAATTATTTCACAGTAGTTGTGCATGTGAACAGATTCAAATCCTTGATGCTCTCAGCTACTTAGGGCAGTTGTCTGGTTCTTTTTCTTCCTGAGGCTTCTTATGATGAGGCAGGTGTCTGTGCTTGGGCTCTAACACCTGTGTAAAGCCCAAAGGAGTCCAAGGCCAGCCATGGATGTAAAATATAGTGGGGCTCTGCATCTACAATAAATTCATTGACTTCATAGCTGAAAAATGGTTGTATATGGAAAACTAATGAATGATTGTTGTTAACTTTGATGCTGAACTTTGGAGCAGTGGAGGTTACCTTCACCTGTCACCTCACCAGGAAACCACACTAGTCTGGCCCAAGAATTACAGATCCATATGAACACAAGCACACAGCAGATGGTCCTGCTAATTAGTGTGAAACAATCTTGCTATGTAGAGAATCTTGTAGTCTCTCCTTGCATGCTTAAACCTGATGGAGTGTATTAGTTTGAAAAAATGTGATCTTAGTTAATGAATTGTTAGTTTTATTACCTGAGATGGTGGTAGCAATCTTGTCAAGGGGCACTTTGTTTGTGCTGGATCTTTCTCTTAAGCACTTTTTCTCCCTACCCTCTTCTTTTTCAATAAGGCTGCTTCACTGATCCACCCCAAAGAGATCCCTCCAGAGGCCATCCTGCTGGCTGTGTATCTTGAATTACAGAATGGTAAGTTGGGAAATGTTCCATCAACCTAAATTTGGGATACAAAGGGAGGAGGGCAGTAGTCATCATTCCTACTCCATATAGAGTTGTGCCAGTATTTTGAATGACACCCTTTAGGCCCTGCCTCGGCTCCATTTTACACTGCTGTGGATCCATGCATGTGCACCTTCACTTCCATAGTTTATTGCCATCCTGTTCTCACACACTCCAGACTTCCTAAACACTCATTTCCTGAGCTGAAGTTTTCTATACTTTGTGCAGAAGTCAGTGGTCTCAGATAGGCTCAGTGAAACCCTTGATGAGGTTTATACTAAAAAGAGGGTTTGGAAAGCTTTCTCCATTAAAAGGCAACCACAATCCAGGTTTCCCAAAGAAGCCTTGTCAAGGCCTGTGTAGCAAGTATGGCAGCAAAGCTTGTAATAATGATAACTGTCTCTTCCAAAATGCTTCCTTTTGAAGGTTCACTGTGTTTGTATGAGGGAAAAGCTCTGCATAATGGGAAACTGGAAAAGTTGCACTTGAATTCTGCAGTGTGAGCAGACCTCGTGCAGCTGCTGGTTGAAGCTGTCTCGGTTGTGGACCTGTGCCCCTTGAGGGGCACTTAATATCCAAGTGTTGTGAAATGTTCTGTGTGCCTGTTCCCCTTCAGTGATGTTGCATTGCAGGCAGGCAGAGGATTTGAGCATTTGCATTTGGAATTGAGACTTCTGTAAAGCTTTTCTTACAAAGATGTCTCTAAATTAGAATTTTGGGAACCTTTATTTCCGCAACAACGATGTACAGAGCAGAAGAGAGTAGGAAGTGGGATTTACATCCCTCACCTCCTTCCAAGTATATAACGGAAAGAGGCTAAAGACATTTTTTGTTCTATAAATGACAACAAAATGGTGCAGCTCCTCTGAAACGAAAACTTCAGTGGAAAAAAAGTATGAGGGAGGAACACTGTCCTCAGAACTCAGTGTCTTTTCTCCTGTAATTTTACAAGTTTAATTTTTAATGAAGAGTAAGTTTTCCATTTATATTGGGGGTTATTTGATGGGCCATACATACGGTTGAAAATCATATTTCTTCTAAAAACATGTTTTGTCCCCTTGGCATTTGCATTACTGCCTGCAGTGTCACAGTGTGAGGGCATTTTGTGTGAGAGCTAGAGCCTCGCTGTGCAGCTGGGAGAGAGAAGAGGTGTCCTTTGGGAAATTAGAAGGTGCTTTGGCATCTTCCAGCTCTGAGGTAAAAGCGTGAGGTCTTCAGTTAAGGATAGGTGGACTCAATCAAAACTATTTTCTTCAAATTTACTGTTGTCTACTGCTTTTCCTGGCTATGTCAGCATTTCAGTAGAGAGGAAGGACTGCTGCTGTACCTGGCCTGGGCCCAGGGCTGGCTCATCAGCTCTGTCCCTGAACAGTAATTCATGTGTTATAAAATGGTATTTTGGGTTTTTTAATGGAAACTTGTCTTGTAGGTAACACGCAGCTGGCATTGCAGATCATCAAGAGGAACCAGCTGCTCCCTTCTGTGAAAACACTCTCTGACATGCGGAAAAAGCCTGTTTTCCAGCCAGTCCACTCACTCCAGCCCATTCAGATGCCAGCTTTCACCACTGTTCAAAGGAAGTGAGGTTGTGCTTAACCTGCTGCTGCCCTGATCATGAGGGCTTGGGATTTTGTATATTTTTTTAACCTAGGACACCTGAATACCCAAATTGCTGGAGTGTGTTTGTTTATGTAAATTTTTAATAAAAGATGTAAACCAAAAACTTGTTTGTAAAGGTTATTTCATGAATGATGGGAGGTTGGTAGCTGCTTTGAATGGGAGTGGTAGTTTATTTACCAAAAAAAAAGGTTATCCAAGTGTGTAATTCAGCTCTTTTTGAATAGAATAAGAGGGGAGAGCAGTGAGTGGAGAGAACCATTTACCTGAACTAAAGTCCTGCTGAAATAGCAGCTGAACTATTGTGTTGGCTGCTGTTTTGACATATATGAGCCATGCTCTTCCTCAAAGAAGAGGGAACCTGTTTCTGTTGGCCTTTTAGTTTGGTTTGGTTTTTTTTTTTCCTCTCCCTGGTTTTCCTTTGCCCAGCAGAAACATGTAATGGTGCAGGTACAGTGGAAGTGTGTGCCTGGCTATAAGGAAAAAGTTGGGGTTTGTTTTGGCTTTTTTTTGTTTGGGGTTTTTTTGTGTTACTTGGTTTTTTTGTTTTGTTGCTTTTGGTTTCTTGGGGTTTTTTTTGTGTGTGGGTTATTTTTTTTGTTTGTTCATTTTGTTGTTGTTAGGTATGGGGTGTTTTTGGTGGGAGCTTTTTCCTTTTTTTTTTTTTTTTTTTTTTTGGTTGGGTTTTGGCAGTTTTTAAATCTAGTTTCCACTGTAGAGGAATACTTTCTTTCAAAAAAAAAAATTCTGCCTTTTACTCAAACGAAGACGGCAGCACAATGAAGGACCCTCCTCTGGGTTACTTAGTGGGAGCACAGGAGGGGAGGGGCCATCCTACCTTGGGACTTAATGCAGGCATAAGATAATTGGAGCCCAGCAAGGAGCCCAGCACTTCTCCTCACAGTCCCTCCAGGGCTGTTTTGTGCCGTTTCAGCTATCCTAATAATCTCCAGCACAGAGCTGAGCTTCCACCTTATCTCCCTGTGCTGCTGCTGTTGTACTTTGCCTCCAGCCAGCACCAAGGTCACTTTTCCAAGCAGCACTGGGCTGTGGGACCTGCAGCCTCCGCTCGCAGTAACGTGAGCTTGAGGTAATGCAGTGTCCAGGAGAAGGCGGCAGCAGGACAGCCCTGGGTTTGTCTCTGCCATCTTGCAGAAACCAGCGGACAGAAACAACAGCAAGTGTATTAAAGTGCGAGTTGTGGAGTGTGGCTCCAGCAGGAAGCAGTCCAGCAGCAAGCTTGAGACCTGCACTCTCCCTCGTGTCAGGTAACTGCCTGCGCTGCTTTTCAGTCCTTTCAGAATAACAACGCCGTAGCTGCCTTTTCCAGGAACTTTTCTATCACTGCAGGAGGTGCAATGCACCCTTGGCCTCAGGTAGGGGCAAACAGTTTAGAAACATTAGGAATAAAAAACGTATCAGGAAAAAGTAGGTAGCCATCACCTTTCTGAAAGACGGAAGAAAGGGAGCGGATACATCCGTTACGTCAAAGTAGATTGACTGATTAAATACAAAAGGTTAGAGATGCTCCCTGTGTGGTCCCGGGCCTTGAATAGAGAAGATTCCTCCCCGCCCTTCCCCGCCCCCCCAGGAATGCGGGGCATTCACATGCAAAAGATGCTCTCGCCGTGCCCGGGCTCGATGACGGATGCAGTTGTTTCCCAGATAAGGCACATCTTATCGCAGCCGCATTTGCACGTGAGCCGCAGCCTTCGGCCCCAGCTCTCCCTGCCCCTGCCTGCTCCTGTGCCCGGAGGCGGCTCAGCCCCCACAGCAGCTCTGCCGCTTCCCCCCTGCCCGTGGCGCTGTCTCGCACAGAGGGATGGATGAGTGCTGATGACGACTTTCAGCTTCCATCGTTCACTATTAACAGAAAAGAAAAAATAAGTATCAAAACACATCAAGGGAGGCAGCAGCCAAGGACCTGGCTTCTCCCTCCAGTCCCTTTTCCCTCAGTTGCTTTTAGTCTCTGTTAAGAAAGAAGTGAAGGTCAAGTAAAACTGTGAACTGTCCTTTGATGGAAAAAGGGGGAGCATGAGCAGCCCAGGCTCAGCAGTGGGCTAAGTTAGTAAATGCAATAATGCTTATCAGTTTGGTTTGGGCCACTTCCTGAAGGAAAGGGCGCCTGTCCCTATCCCCCCACTCTCCCCTTACCTCCAGGATCTTCCTCTGCTGCCATGCACTGGCTCATATTCCCACAGCAGGAAAAAGAGGGTGCATTCCCTTTTTTCCCCCACCACCCACCATAAGCCTTGTCGCTACCTCAGCACTGTTCCTGCACCATGGTCCTGCACCACTGCTGTTCTCTCTCGTCAGAGCCTTTAGCTCCGCCCATGGCCCTGGTGCAAGAACAGCACTCATTCAGCAGCATCCTAAGCCAGCTCCTGGTGTTCAGTGAGCTGCTGGGTTCCTGCTGTCTTCAGGAAGAGGGCACACAGGAGCCAAGGGAATATAGAGTAATAGAGGAAGCTGGACAAGGTCACCTGGGCAGCCTTTGTCCCCACCTCCACAGGGCCTTCTCTCTCTCTCCCTCCCTCCCTCCCACTTGAAATGAGCTCTGTACTGCTGACCTGCTGCCAGCTGCTCCAGCAGGAAGAAAGCAATGGCCTGGTGAAGGATTTTGATGAATAGAGCACAGCATGGTGCTGAGAGCCCTACAGCTGTAAAGGCCCAGAAGGAATCTTGGCTTTGAAAAGCTAAAGCAGCCAGCACTTCCAGAACCTGGAATCCACCTCCACTGCTACCCATACTGGGAATTCAGTCAGCGGCTTTAATTCTCAAACCTTCCTTAAAGAGCATCTTCCTATGCTCACCATTTCTTTTTAAACATTTTCCAAGGTAGTGAAGAAAGAGGGCAGCTTTCCACTCACCCAGCTTTTGTTGACAGCCTGCCCTGTAAGATGCCAGAGATACCTACTGAATGTTCTGGTGGCTTTGCTTTACACTGCCATGCAGAAGAAGCATTCTTTCAGTTGCCAAGGTGAAGGAATGGAAACCTAGAAATGGACCTGAAAAAGTTAAACCAGAAACTTTCTGGCAAAATACTGGAAAAAAAGCATGGCATTTGAAACAGTGAGTTCAATATCACAACTCTTTCCTCCAGGCATGACAATGAGGAATTTTTTCTAACAGCACAGACAATGAAGAGGGGCTTTTTCTTTTTTGCATCCTCATAGAAGAGAAGACTTTTTCTGGGTAGTACAGAAACACACACACACACACAGAGTTGCCATGAAAAAACCTCACATTTATTTGATTAAACAAAAATAAAATAAACTGCATAGGAACATTTTAAAGTCCAGAGAGACACTGACTTTGTTTTAAGGCTGCCAGTAGCTGATACATCGTCTCCTTGCTACATCCTTCAGCCTTCCCTATGGACCACAAAGATACATTCAGAAGCCTCCATTAACACAAGGGTTCTAACATTTTTTTCACTTATTCTATGTAAAAGTTTGCACATAACCTGTCATGCTTTCTTCTCTGCAGTACTCAACATCTGACAAGTAAAAATTGTATCACTTTTTGTCCAAGTAGAAATGTGATGCCCTTTTTGGAGCATGGCAATTCTTGTCACAGCCTGGCTCATTTTCAATTAGATACAAAAGCTCTGAGCGGCTCATTAAAAGTAGAGCACTGTCTGTCCTCCTGAGATACTTTATTATTGTTAGGAGAGCAGCATGATTAGTCAACTAAAGTAGAAAAGAAATAACAGAAGAGGAAACCAAAAAACCAAATCAACTCAAGATGTCCAACATCCAAAGAATGACAAGATCAGCCTGGATCCCAATGCAAACTTGCACCAAGGCAATGCCACTTATAAATCAGTAGTTAAAATTTTGTAAGATGGGGCATACATCTACAGCCAATTAAATGGGGGGGAGAGAAAAAAAAAGCATGTTTGACATTGGTTTCATGGGGCTGAGCTTCATTTTGTTCCAGGCTTGCAATTTCTATTTGAGTTAAATCTCAGGCAAGTGTTCAACACCCTCAGCTCCTCCAAGGACCTGTGCACGAAGTGAGCAGGGCATGACAGGTAATGCACAGTACAAACAAGAGTCACAGATGTAAGAAACCCCCACCAACTCAGGTGACTAAGCAAACCTTACAAACTAGTTAAAAAACTCCTAGTCATTTTAGAAAAAAAAAAAAACAAAAAACAAACAACCAACCAAACCTAAAAACAAAACCCAGAAACAGGCATCTCTCCCTCTGAAGGAAAAACTACTACATTGTCTGAAAAGTACTCTACAAACCTATAAAAGGACTTTTTTTTTTTTTAAACTAGTTTGGTAGTTCAAAAGGAAGTTACTTAACTACATCAGTACACAGACACTTAACATTCAGTCAGTAAGGCTCCATGAAAAGAGCTTAAAAAAATTATCTACCTGAGTTTGTAAGTTGATACAATCATTAATAGAAGGTCTAAGACCATGCAGGTACACAAAGCACTTTTAGAACCATTATTAGTTGAACAATGATGGAAAAAGATGCCAGTCTGGTTTGTTAACCCGTAAGATCACTTAGAGACATCAATGTACATTTCCCACCATAACATTTACCAAACCCAACACAGCCTATTGTTATTAGGGGTCTCCTGTACCCACTTCTGCCACCCCTTAATATGAACTGGGGAGGAAAAAGGATTTTTTTTTCCCCCCAATAGAGTAGTCTGAAAATGTGCTTCTGCAACTTTACTCCATAGGTACAACAGGGGGTATGTTGCACGTCACTACTAAACTTGCCTAAAACCCCAAGACACTGGTTTTAAACTGCCTCTCCTGAGTGTGTCTGAATCTAAGCTGCCCTCCAGGAGTAGGAACTTGATTGCTTTGTCATGGTGGAAAAAATCCCATTGAGTCAAGCAAGCTACTAATACAATCACCAAGTCAATAAAATAAAAAATCAGGACCTTATTCCCTTCAAGCATTTGGTATAGCATTGTGTTTACAGCAATCATAACACCAGTCTTCCCAAACAGGACCCATTGGTAGGCATGCATAAAAGTTTTTCTCTCGTAGAGAGAAGACCTAAAGGTCTTACGGACATAAGAACACTGCAAATGAACATGAAATATGTCACGTCAGCCAGTAGTGTCATAATACTGAACAAAAGTTTACACTTCCATACCTCGTAGTGAAACCAGAACAAACTCAAAAGCATTTCAGGTCTCAGTCCAGTTTGCCTGAACATTTGGTTTTATTTACAGATTCTCTAGTGAGGGCAGCTTAATATCTCCATAGGCAGGCAGCAAAAACAAAAGCAAACAAAAGCAAGCAGTCACCACATAGTACACACTTAGTATCTCTTTCAATTAAAATGCTTTTCCAACAGGCAGGATGAATCCTCCCCCCAGGCAGATTCTCAGCTATTTCCCAAACCTGTCTGATGCTAAATTGAGGTAGATGATTTACTTCTGCAAATGGAGGTAGAACTTCAAGCAAAAGATAGTGGCATCTCTAGTTGTGCATTTTGTACCACAGCAAACGGTTTCAAACTCCCAAGAGACCAAAGGTACAATATTTGTCTAACGCAAGTACCAGTGTTCCTTTTTTATACAGTTCCAAACTGTTTGTCTAAATATCTCTACTTTAAAATACCCTATTACCTTTTTGGCACCATTTGGCTTACACTCCTTTAAAAAATAAACAAAACTTTGGCACAATATTTTTTTAAACTAGAACTGAACAAATAAATCTTATTATCAAAGTTATGGCAAGATGAGCCTATAAACCTGCTCTCTTCAGAAATTAATTTTGGTTTAACTGTAACATAACAAACTGGGCCCACTCTCCTTCAATTCCAAGGGAATGCCAAATCCAAGTGACTTGTTCTTTCTCCCAAGTTGGTTATGTCTGGCCCTAACATGCATTAGTTTTCAGGTGTTATCTTCCTTCCCTTGCTTTCTTTAAAAGTTTAAGGTTTATGGACTTCCTTAAATAAGTTATATTTAAAAGGTACTAAATAAAAAGGAGTGAGTTATCTGAAGGACCTGCATTATCAAGTACTGAATCTGCTTCAGCTTGCTACTAAAATTCCTGCTTAAATAATTCTAAGAAAGGACAAGATTGCTTTATATACCCAAACCAGCCACACTGATTGCTGATAACATTTTGTCAAGCAAAAGGTTTGCAGAGAGCCATTGGTTTAATACGGCATAGAGAAAATCCTTTGGGAGTTCTAGTAGAAGACAGCTCTGTCACCCACATTTGCTGTTCCCCAATGAAGAGGCACACACTCACTTCACCCTTCTCTAGGCCATTTCCCCTAGTTAAGAAGGTTACTCTGAATGCTTGTTTGGTTTGCAATCCAGCTTCCAAGCCTTGCTTTTCCTCTCTGCATGCATGCATGTTGTCATACTGGGGCATTAACCTGAGAACATGCATGGAAAAGCAGAGCAAGGTTTGAATCTCATTTAAGTATATTACTTTTTAATAGGCCCCTATGGGGCATCTGATGTTGGCATTGTATATTAGCACTACTTTTTTCATTGCATATAAAACACTCCATTTTATAAGCTACACTACCACTTTTCAATGAGACCAAGTGTGCTTAGCACTATTTATCACAAAGATAAGGAATTCTTTTGGGTAGCTAAATAGTAGTGTTTTTAAAACGAAAAAGCTCCCCAACACGAGGTCAAACACTCCAGGTTCAGTTTGCAAGCAAATCCCACTAAATTATGAGTTAAATAGACAGCAACTTAAAAAGAGTTCAAGTCATTCCTCTTCCTGACTGAGCTGGGCTGCGGGGTTGTGCAATGGCTCCATTCAAAACAGCAAAGGGCAGCTTCAGTGTCTGTCACCTTCCACACGGTGCAGGCTGGGGGGGCAAAACGTTCCTCCAGTTCAACACAATCCTGACTGCACACTTCACTTTTTTTTAATGCCTGGAAAAACAACTCCCTTCTAGCTGCAGAGAAGGGCAAACGCCACAAGCATTTAAGCACAAGAGCATTTCTAGGACACTTCAGCACTGTCAGCCACTCTGGTCAAAGTATTAAGAGACCTGCCATTTTCATTAAGATATGATAGGATAAATGCAAGGACACTGCAGACAAAACATTAAAGCTTTTAAAACCAATTTTCTTTGGTATCTACATCTTGCAGGCTATTAGTTTTCACAGCCCAAGTTGCAAATAATTCTTGGGCTGAATAATACAAAACAACCATGGACATCTGTCACAACTGTAGGCCACCCCCAAGAAGGGAGGCGTGTATGCAGGCAGAACTTGCAAAACTTGAAGGTAAACTAGCGCTCTCTCATACACATTTTGTGTGGCCACAGAAATTTAATGACAGACATCTGTATAAAAGATTATCCTTCCAAGACTGTTTTTAAACCATGCCATCCTAAGATTAAGCCTAACTGAAACACACTGCTTTGAAGAGTCTGCTTCCTTGAGGCTTTGGCTGAAAGGGAGCACAGTTGTTTTATCCCATTTAACTTAGGTGGTTTTCCTCACCCTTCTTTTGAAAGAGGTTTTGCCATCTCATGAATCTTTCTTGTCTCTTTCTGGTCCTTTAGTTTAAGCCTCCTCTAAAGTGGCAGCTCTCTCTGTCTGCACACATCATTGGTATTTCTACAAAACCCAGAAAGTTAACACTCCTTGGAGGGGAAAAGCAGCAAGAAGGAAAGTGCACCTTGTGATTTCTCACAAACTTGTAAAGAGCCTTTCAACCTCAGGTCACTTTCGTGCATGGTGGCTGGCAGAGAGATGAACCCTTTCCTTGGAGGATGGTTAAGGCTCTTCAGACTTTTCAACAATGACCATGTTTACATTTCGGAGATCTCTTGCAAACAGTAAGGTAAATCCCATGGCACTTCCAAACCCAAGAGTACTGACACATGAGTTTTTGCATTGCAGAAGAGCCCTGTTTCCCACTTTAAACAATTCTCCTTTGCCAACACCAGAGGGTGAAGCTACAGGTCTGTAGAGACCATATCTGCATGAACAGCTAAACCGGAATGCAAGAAATCGAAGAATAAAACCAAATCCTCCCAGGGATTCAAAGTCACGTTTTGCTAAAGAGATCTCTATTCTCCCCAAAAGTTTCTGCTTCTCAGAACACCTGTTTTTATATCCCCTAAAGGGCAAACTTCCCCTGCCTCCAAGCTTTTAAGGATCATATACATTAATTTTACACAGAATTCTTTGGTACTGCCCTGGGAAAAAAGCAGCAAAGTTTCACCTCGATGCAGTTTGCCTTTAGCTGGTACTGGTAATTCTTCACTTGGATCTGTAGCCAGAGATCCTGCAGCAGGGAGTTACAGGCCCACCCCACCCACCCTAAAAGCTACAGAAGACATTCTCAAAATCTTCAGTCCAGCTCTTTGGGGAAGCCAGAAGATGAAAAAAAAAAAAAACAAAACAAAACCTCATCACCGATAGAGTTATTGCAATCCTCTCTAAACAAAAAAACCCAAAACAAAGCAAAACAACTGTTGACTTCTCCAAAACACACCCTGAATCTCCAAAGCTGTGCTTATTTCTTACTTTTGGAAAAAGGTACCACTTCTGTTCTAACAAAATCAAACGTTATTCCCTTAAAGCCACTCTACGGGGAGGGGCAAAAAACGCTAGTCATTTCAGAAAGAAAGTAAATCAAAAGGGTTTGATTTTCCCTGTTTCAGTGCTCCTTATAACCTCTTCTGTTTCCCAGATTAGGGGCACTGATAAAAAGAAACAGTAACTTTTTTCAAACTAATTTAGCTTTCAGGTGAAAAGGGGTAAAAATGAAATTCTCAACAACAGGATACATTAAAGGAAGCCTTGCTTTTTATCTTAACTTTACAGTGACCGCACTAAGCCACTAAAACGAACAATTTGGTTTAAACTTAAAAGAATTTTTGTGCATTTTCATCAGCTTCACTTTGTGCTGTTAAATTACTGTGTTTTAGTAAAAAAATACAGAGAAATGCCAAAAAAGATGCAAACTTGCTCTTCCTGGTGAATGACTTCCACTCACTTTCACAAAACGTTCAAAGTTGTCTGGGAACAAGATGCTGTGCTCGCCAGTAAATCAAACACACTGAGGTATAAAAAGGAGAACGGGAAAAAGTTCTCTGCTGCAGCAGCAATAAAAAAAAAAAAAAAAAAAAAAACAACAAAAAAACCAAACCAACAACAAATGTCCCTCCCTCCCATGTCCCCACCCACAGAACTGCAGAATGGTCAAGAACACAAATTCTCTACAAACACCTACTACCATTTTCTCCACTTAAAAAGTTACATAGCGCCTTTCCTGGCTTAGTCTAACAGAACTCACCACACAAACCACCTAATGTGCACAGCAACACTTGTTTGTGCATGAAACCCCATCGGGGGGAAAGAGGTAAAACGTTCTGAACTATGAGTATGTGGGGATGGGGAGGGGGCAAGAAACCGGGGAGGGAAGGGAGGACAATGAGGTAGATAGAATTCAATTTTACAGGCTCACTCCCTGCAGAAAAGGTAAGTACATTCATCTGTAAAAAAATTAAAGATGAGGTAGGTTTGAATTAACGTTGTATTTTTTTCATTTTCTCTTAGAAGAATTTCCCTGAGACAGTTTCTTCCTAATTCAAACACAGATTAGAAGACGAGAATTCGATTGTTTCCAAAGTCGACCACAACAATCATGCCATCAGGGGTGACAGCTATACCTGAAGGACGGTCCATCTGACCAAAGCCGCTTCCCTGAGTGCCAAATTTGCATAAAAAGCTACCATTGGACTCAAATATCTGCACCCGGTGGTTCCTGGAGTCGGCCACAATGATGCGCCCTTCCTGATCCACGGCCACTCCCTGCGGGCGCAGGAACTGGCCGTTCCCGGTGCCCTCGGAGCCCAGGAAGCGTGCTGACTGGCAATCTGGATGTATGACCAGGAGGCGATGGTTGTTGAAGTCCGTCACTACCAAGTGGCCCTCATGATTGAATGTCACACCTCTGGGGGAATCAAAGTGCTTCCAGAGTGCCCCTTCGAAGCCATACTTGTTAAGGAACACACCGTCGGGCCCAAACAACTGAACACGATGGTTCCTCGTGTCAGAGACCAGGATCTTGCCCTCTGCGTTGACAGCCACATCCCATGGATAATTGAATTGCCCGTTCTTTGTTCCTTTCTCCCCAAACTTCAGAATGAACTGCCCCTCAAACGTGAAGATCTGGATGCGATGATTGTCCTTGTCGGCCACGACAATCCTACGCGAAATGTCACAGGCCACGCCGGCAGGGCGATCGAACTGGCCCGGCCGGGAGCCCAGCGTGCCAAACTTGTGATGGAAGGTCCCGCATGGCTTGAACACCTGGATGCGGTTGTTACTGCGGTCGGCGACAATGATGTAGCCCTCTTTGTCGACACTGACCCCCCAGGGGCGGCAGAGCTTGCCGTCGCTGTCTCCCTCACTGCCGAAGGACAGCCCCGGCAGCCCGATGCCGATGTAGCTGCGCCCAGACTTCACCACCACTTTGAAGGGGCTGTTCTCAATGTGTTGGTTGCACATCATCACGGACACCAGGTGCTCTCCCTCCAGCTGGGGACGGTAGCTGACCAGGTAGGTTCCGTTCTGCTGATCGCTGACGTCTGCCCCGAAAAGGTTTCCATCTGGGCCCATGACCACTGCAGAGATCATGTCACCCCCTGAAAGGCGAGGCTCCCCGTCGTGGTCGTAGCCGATCACAGTGAAAGAGGCCACCTTGCCCTGCAGCGCACGCTTGAGACCTTCCCCCGTGGCTTTGGTCAAGGGAGCAAAAGCCCCACTGCTGACAAAGCCCATAGATTTAATGGCCATATACAATGCCTGGTCAGGAGGGGTGAACATGATCCTGTCATCTTCCTGTGGCTGGAGAAGGCCTCTGACGTTCTTCAGCTCCTGCACCTGAGCCAGCATGCGGTCCCGAGCCAGAAGAATATCCATAGTACGACCCTCCTCCAGGACCTGCTGTACAGCACTAATGGTGTTATCCAGCTTGTTTAGGTTCTGACGTAACTTTTCAACTTGCAAGTAGAGTGACTTGGCCTTGACTTGGCGAATCTTTTCCACCTTGGAGGAAACGGGGGAGAGAAAAGCACACTTACATCAGGAAAGACAGACCAGAACACAGATTTCCTCCAGTCTCCCTTCTACATAAAAGCCAGTTGGAGAGTTGTTATGGCATGTTGACACACAGCTGCAGAACAAACATCCAAAAGCCACGATGTAGACAAGAAGAAACAAGGAAAACTAATTATTTATCCAAATGTAGGATTATTAGTCTCTCCTACCCTCCAGGCAAAACCATACATTCCTACCCTGCAGATCTGCTGCATCAGAGTGACATTCGAAAGCAAGAATCACTTGCTTACTTGTAATTATTTGCTTCCCCAAATGGTATTCTGTTTTCTAGTTGCAAGGTACTTGACAGATCATCCACAGGCACACCTCCATTTAGCCCCCAGGGAAGACAGAGGTTACTGCAGCCTCTCAAGAAGAGCAGAGGCTGAGGCTTCACTAACCAGAACTGAGACCAATTTCAGAAGGTGGGTTGTTGTCCCACAGAGCTGAGGCTGGGAGTCAGCATCAGCTAATGCACGTGGGCTCCTGTCATTCCCCTTCGCGCCAGAACTGTTTTCATGTGACTGGATAATAGCAGACATCTATCTCCAGGGATTTTTAGGGTCCAATTATTTTAATAGTTTCTTGTAAATACTGGCGGTCATGCTGAGCTCGTGCTTTAAAACAGAATGCTTTGTAAACGTCACTTCAAATAACACAGAAGGTTGCTGCCAGTCCCTGCTTGAGGGACTGAAATTGGTGCAAAAATGGTTGTTTTGTAACTCATCTATATAAGCCTGTGTCTACCTTTACATGTGAAAAAGCACTTAGGACCATCTGACAAAGACACCCGCTTTGTAAAACTAATGTGACATGTACTTTTGCAACAATAAAGCGAAGACGTTTCCTGATGTCTGAATACCTGCTTGGCTGCAGAACAATAACTGAAATGCATTTTAGTGAAGGAAGACTCAATGTCGGAACACCCCTCGGTTAGACACTGACTACATAACATATGTACAAACATGCTGTAAGTTCAGGTATGCAGGTTTTACCAAACTGTAAAAAAAGAATTGGAGATGCTTCTTCCAATAGATGTCCAAGACAAATTGATCTTAGGTCTCAGCTTAATCCTTAGACTCAGCTCTAGTATAAAAAAATTGTTTATTAGCATACTTGATCCAAGAGCTTGTTCGACTCAGTTTGTTTTGCTAAAATAATTTATCACCATATTTTCTTCTTAAAATAATGTTTTCTAACTTAAAGAGAACTTGCTCTCAGTGCAGATATTCCCAAAAAGTGCATTTGTACAGCACCATGGGATAAAAAGAGCTTAGGGGCAGCTCTTACTCCTCCTGTACTAGGAATACCTTAAAAGAGAAAGCTGCCAAGCTTCCTGGGGAAGGTTAACAGTGAAAAGTGAACTTATCTCCCTCGATCCAAAACCTCAGAAAAAGCAGCCTTCAGAGTACACTAACTATATAAAGTGCATTTTTAATCTTGTTAGTGACACTTACAAAAGAAAACAAAGCTTCTCTTGCAGGGGATGAGTCTCACTGTAGCTAGAGCAGTTCTATACAAAAAACCTCTACCAGAGTGGTCATTTTGCTGGCAACAGATATTAAACCAGGAAATTACTGTTCCAATTCATGTTGCTGGAGAAGAGGGGAGAAACGCCCTAGCAGAATGGCACTGCTTCTGGGCAGCCTGTGCCTTGCCAAGCACACGTATGTGCCATCCTGCCCAGCTCTGCAGTACAGGCAGCAGCCACACAGCACCTGGTTTCCAGCTGCACGCTCTGGTGCCACTGCTTGTTATAGGAGCAGTCTCGGTTTACTCATAAACCTTTCCCATCTTGACCAAACATTATTGCTCCCTTTTAGCACTATAGCAGTCATGGGGTCATCGGACAAGTCAGCTTGACTTGGTGATCTAAAAGTCCTAATCCTACAGCTGAGAGTGTGCTCCTGTTCAATTCTACAAGTGGGATGCAAACGGCCAATCCAAACTAATCTGTGCTAAACAAGCAGAGAAGAGCCATGACCATTAAGTTACTTTTCTGGAATAAGAAACTTGCCTGTTACTTCCTTTCCTCCTCTCAAAATACCACACACGCATTGTGGCTGAAACGAGCCCATCAGTTCAGGATTGTGCAGATATTCTTGCTGGAGAGTACTCTTTTCTTGTACTAGTTCCAAAAAAATAATTAGAGGGAGGATGCTACCTTGATTGAGAGTAAAGGTTTTTAGGGATGGGGACAATGAAATTGGTCTCACAGAATTTCTGCTAGTCTTTCTAAAAAAAAAAAAAAAATGGATGGGATATACAGCTTTGCTCCTGTCCTTTATGAGAAGCAGATCGGGAAACTGATTATACTATGCACCTGATTCTAGAGCAGCACATTAAAGATATTTTGAAGACATTGTTTATGGAGCAGATCTCCTCTCAGGGCAGCTGCTGGGCCAGCAGGGGGAGCGCCCAGCCCACATGTGGGGCTGCACTGCTCTGAGGATGCAGCAGCCCCTGCAAAAACCCCACCAGCAGCTCCCGTTAAGGAAACCTGCAGTTTTCCTTGGATATCAGAATCTGGCTGTGTAGTAGTTTAAGTATTTTTTCAGTTTGAAAATCACTTGTCAGCAGTACAAACCACAAATGTAAGGGTGCATACCTTCCAGAGCAGCTCACACTCCCGCTCTTCCAATGCCTTCTTATGTCTAGTGGTCACTACTTTGACTTCAGACTGCACCACCTTCGCTTTCATCTCAACTTGCTCTGCCACAGCCTGGGCCTGTTCAATACTCAGCTAGGGAGAAAAACAGACAAACACACTTCAGGCTCGACCAAACCAATTAAAAATGCATCAGAGGACTGCTGCTTACATTTCACTACACCTTCAGGTGAAGGCATGAAGTGACAACTCTTAGTTTCTTACTAGGCCTTCACCCATTTCATACATTGCAGCCTAAAAACTGACAGGATTGTTTACATACATCTATTACATGGAGTTTACACCTTCATTGTGCCTTGCACCAACACCACAGCACTAAATTCCCTGTGCAATTCCAGCAAGCAGCTAGTATGGTGAACAAGAGACTAGCACAGAAATTCACACTCCTGTTTTCTTACACGTAGAGAAGCCAATTTTTCTACTCCCTCAAAACGGTTCAGACTGTTGTTGTGTGATGGGTCCGCTCCTAGTAAGAAATGACAGTGTAGGGAATAGACTGCGTTGTCTATGTGTCTGAGCTGCACAGAAATACCCCTAACATCGCATAAAGTTAATCAATTTTAAAAGAAAAACCAAAAAAAAAAGGTTATCAGTAAAAAGCATTCATACAGCTATTCACACCTTGGGTAGAGACCAAATTATTTTAACCTTGCAATGTTAGTATTTTAAAAACATTCTGTAGTAGCATTCTGCAGAATGCACACAGAAGGAGCATGTCTCTTTTCCCCCCTCAAATTAAAAATGGTTTCCTCAAAAAATCCTTCCTAAACTACTCCCAAGTTTCACAAAATATTACAGAAAGGGGCATAAAAACAAAGACCAGGCAAATCTGAAGGAATCACAGTTCCCAGTGGAAAAGGTTCAATAGCAATGGTTAACAATTTTTCAACACCTTTGTCATACAGTGAACCAGTAGATGAGCCTGTGAACCTCAAAGAGGTTAAAAAAAGACTAACTTATTAGTCACAAAATTCTAGAACTAAATGATGGCATGTGAAGGTATTCAGCCTAAAAAAGAGGGGTTCTTACCAATTTATACAAATACTTGAAGGGAGGGCACTGAGAGGGCAGAGCCAGAGTCATTCCAGTGGTGCCGTGTGACAGGACCAGAGGGAATGGGCACAAACTGAAACAGTGGTTCCCTCTGAACATTAGGAAACACTTTTTTTTCTTCAGAAATGCAGGCTTATTGAAGTCAGCAAAAAAGTAATTTAAAGGCTTTATCATAGATTCAGAACCTTCTGGAAGATACCCTCAGTTTAATTCTACATATGAGGATGTACCAATCTAAGAACCACCTGATGCAACAATCTATTAACTACCCAATGTGACCCAGCATCATCTAGAAAGTCAGACAGTACTTTGTCATCTTTCACTCAATAGTTGTTAGTATTTTTGAATTCTCAGTTCAGCAGCTTCTAGTTTATGCCAACAGTTGGAATGCCAAAACATAAAACCTTAAATATAGTGTTACGTGGACATTTTCATTCCAGGTAAGTTATTTTAAGACAACTAGTCTGAATTAGACGTATTCTTTCAGGTCACATAAGAGACCCTTTTCTGAAAGAAAAATGAGACTAACTTGGCTGGGTGATTGCTCTCTGGAGACAAGCTGAAGACAACCCCGAAAAAAATCGGACAAGACAACATTTCTATCTTTGCTCCAAAGAATTCTCCTGCAAACTGCTGGGGAAAACAGGAGTGCTACTTGACAGCCAGCCTGCAGCCCAGGACTCAGTAAGAGGAACAGGTCTTTCAGCTCTTCCTCTTTCATGAGCTCCCAGAGTCACCTTCACTACAGTTTTAACAGGGAATGTCTTCAAACTCAGACAGCCTACATATCCCAGTCCCACTGGAGGCTGACCTGACCTGCCTTCTCACAAAGTTTCTGGCAGGCGAATTTGACAAAAAATGAAAATCTCATTGCAACACTTCACGAAACAGACATGAAGTCACAATTGGCCATGGATTAAGGCTTCATAAAAGCCAGTAAGCCTCAGACCTAGCTGGAAAACGTAACAATACTGTGCCTCTATCTCTTCTTTGCCATTCAAATACAGAACCTGCCCTACTGTAGGGAAAAAGCATGCATTTCTTCCAAAACAGACCTGGATTCCCATCAAGTACAGCAAAACACCTTCCTTCTCTAGCAAAGAGAAAGAGGTATCTCCTTGAGAAGTGTTAGGGAAACTATCCACTCATATTCCAATTTTAACAATGATGTCTGTGAAAGCATAAAAGCCTTGATTCACTTATTTTTGCTTTTTGTACAGCAGTACCAATTTAGAAGCATGATCTACGTATATGCATCCCTTTTTATACCTTAGAGATAGGAGCAATCCCAACTTTCCTCATTAACCCCCACTAAAACCAGAGTCCACCTTTCAAGAACTCCATTGTAGCAGGAGAGGTAGCAATTCCCTGTGGATGCTGTGATCCTTCAGCTGTAGGAACCAGTTATGGTAGGGCAAATAACAATAGCACAAGGTTGTCTACCAACTACACATCTCATCATCTGGATTTATTTTTACTTGCCCAAGTATGAACAGCTCAGATCAGTGGGGGATGCCCAAAATGCTAAGACTCTAATATCCAGGATACTGGTGAAGTTTTGGTAAAATTCAGAGGATCCTGCACTCTGCCCAAATAAGCTAGAACAGCCTGGGAAGGCTGACAGCATCAGACATGCATAGTTATGATGGGGGGAACAGCAATAGGCAAGTTATCTACATCTGAAGCAAAAGCCAAGAGCATTAAGCACAACTTTTGGGATTCTTCTTCACATGGAAAGCCCTTGTTCACTTTGATTACTCTAAGATGTCAGAGTTCTGCCACGAAAACTCACTCCTGCTGTTCTGCAGGCATTTCCTGTGCGGAACTTAGAGAGGTCAGCTTTTTAGGAAGCATGTTAAGCAGTAGCATTTCTTGTTCTGTTCAGACACCACATAATCTTTTTAACAACAAATACTTGTAAAGAAAAACAGCTTTTATGATGCTCTCTCCTCACGGTATGTCATAATTTTTCCAGCGCTAGTCAATTAGATGGTCAACCAGTTCATACACTTGGGAGACAGAAGACAAGGCCTGTGTTTAGCCAAGAATTATGCTGGGTTACTGAATTTGAGACGGAGAGCAACTGTTTTGTTTCCTGCTGTTGGACAATGCAGTACATAATTTAGTTGCTGCTGTACCTCTCCACTTCTGGCTTCTCAGGGGTCTGAAGATGGCCAATACCACTCCCCATTCTATTAGAGATGTCACCAGTGCCTTGTGTTTGTTAAAAACAAGTAAAGGACTTTGCAGTGTATCTTTAAAACTGGTACTTTCAATTCCTCAAGAGCAAAATTGAAGTGCAACAGTCCTTGTGCAGGTGATACATTCCAGAGGGCCACCACACCAGGAAACTGCACACATAGCTTCCAGTGAGGCAGACAAACATGAAGGAAAGCAATGCAGACATCCATCACTAGCTATTGCTAGCAGCGCATTTCGGTTTTGAGTAAAAGGTGAAGGGCAAAGTCGTATTGGAAACTGGGCGTCCTTTGCAAGCTCCCTTTAGGTGGACACCTCTGTGAACTCCCTTTTATGTACATTTCACCACCTGAGGGAAAAACTAGTCATGATCTTGCTACAGTGGCTACAGCAACTGATGGTGCAAAACGAACCTATGAGGAAACGTGCAAGAGTCAGAAGTAGCAAGGTAGCAGCATTACAGAACTTGGCCATGCTTCAGGATATCTGCGCTGACTACAGAGGTGCCCAAATCAGGACTTGCCATTTTGTAGAATGGTAGCACTCAGCAATTTTTTGTATTTCCTGTCTTCTGTTGAACAGTAGGAACTAGAGCCTCAAGTCATAAAAAACTTTATATATAATTCCATGTTTACTTAACTTAAATATTCCTATGGAATATTTGATGTTCTAGACTCCCAAGTTTTCACTAGTGCTGCTTTTTTAAACGAAAAAAATATGATCAAAAGCATACAATTCTCTGGGAGAAAGAAAAACTGCTACAAAGCTTGTGTTCTGAAGAGCAACTACAGAGGTGCTGATGCCTTCACTGCATGGTTTCCGCTGTCTGATACTCAAATTAAATCAATATGTCCACAGCTAGGTCCACACAGCACACAGATATTTGAAGATGCTAACTCAGCTCTCTGAAACAGCAGGGTCTGATAATCCAGATGCTGAGCCATGTTGTTAGATGCACGTTACACCAATTCAGTCCAGGAATTTATCCAGCTGAACCAACTGCAGCCCAACACACCACAGTGGCAGCACCATGAGATGCATAAAGGCTGCTCATGGTAACTATACTGCAACACATCAGTGCTGGCTTGCATGACCATATTTGAAAAGGTCTCTAGGATTTTTTTATTCCGTCCATCCATCCATCCATCCAAAGATAGGAGGGAGGTATAATTTTTCAGGCATTAATTTCAGTATTTAAGTTTCCCAATCTCAAGTTTTCCAATGAAGGTGCAAACCCTCTGGAGAGAAAATTCAAACTTAAAAGCAAATTTTGGTTCTACTGAGGAATTCTTCAGTATTTCAGGGGTGGATGGATCACAGGTATTGAATAAAGAGTATTAAACATACACTTTCCTACCTCAGTATGGAGAATTTATGCTTTAACCATTAAGGAACTTAAGACTAAGTTAACCCTACTTAGCAGGGAAAAAGCAGCTGAGATGCTTCTTCTCTGACAAACTCCTCTTTGGCTTTTACAAGCATAGTAAATACAAAAAGTCCTGAAGGAAACTTTTTGGTATGTCTCAAGTAAGCCCTCTTCCACCAAATGGAAGGTGTTCCAGCCATAAGTGGTTCGTTTTCAGTTCCTTAAGGTCACAAAAAGATACAGTGGGCTTGTTTCACTGAACTTTTCCAGTTACTTATCACTGTTTCAAAGCAGGATAAAACAACCAAGACATAACAGTTCGCTTTCTCCAGCATCAAGAACTGGATACAAACTTCCTAATGTTCTTACACTAGAAAAATGAACTGTAAGGCCCTACACAGTCACAGTGAAAGGTACTACAACTAACAACTTTAGTAGTGAATTTGCAGTAATACTGGTGCAGCCATAGTACAAATCACAGTAGCTGGACCAATTTAAAGGCTTCAGTCTAATGCGTGTAAAACACTAAAACATTCTCACTTGAAGTTCCTCACAAAGGTAATTTTAAAAGAAGCTTTGATGGAGGGAGGGCTAGAGGCCAGGTCAACTCATGCCAGATACAACTAAACAATCATTTTGGTTTGTACTGCAAGGACAGACTTTTTGCCTACAGTTCTAGGCAGAACAGTAGTTTTGGACGGTGACACGTGTCAAATGCATCTTCCCCAATAACCATCTGCTTATATGCTGCACTGAAGAACTCATTGAAATACCACACAAAACAGTAACTACAAGTACAAAGAAATTCAGCCTCTTGACATAAATCCCAGCTTTAGAAAAAGCACAGTTGACTCCATTTTGTTGACAAAGCTTCATTTCTGATTCTCAAACCTGCAAGCCTGACTTCAAAGCCATCAACAAGGCTGCCTGAGCTAACTCAATGTGACAACCCCAAAACGATCCCTTGCAGCATAGCAGTGCCATCCTTCTCAGGTATCGACCTCCCAGCAGCACAGATCCATACGGCAACCCACAGGGAAGCTCCCACTGAAGGGCAGAGGCTCAGGGCAATAGATCAGCTTCCTCCTCTGGCCAGTCGAGTTCCTTACAGTAACCCCTCACCCCTCATAAAGGTGTTAATCTATTTCATACCACTTCCCCCACAAATTTGGGAGGGAAGCTCCTAAGCCTTTCATGACAGTAGATAAGAGAGCAGCTCCCGCTGTGTTCTACACATGGCCAGTCTCACTGGTGAGGTGGGGCAGTGAGAAGCTTGCATGGTCAAACACCCCAGCAAAACCAACTACAGGCTCAACTGAGAAAGAATTTGTTTTCCAATAAACCCACTTTTTAAGACATCTGAGATGAATAAATTAAAATGTATTTTAACATGTCCACCTGGAAACTGACCCTAAATGAACAGGAGCACTCAGTGCTTTACTGTTATGCAAGTGCATTAGATTACACGCATACATACATACATATATACAGTTACACACGTATAGATGTATTTTAAGAACGTGACATTTTGAAGAAGCCATCTATCTTTCATCATAACAGATTTACGTTCAGTTTGTGACCTAGTCCTTGGAAAAAATTCTGAAAGAAGACAGCTAAGTGTGCACTTTCATGAGGTAAAACAAGGCAGTGAGACACGCTCCCCATGTAGAAAGGCAGCAGTCTTGATTCCTCCCACACCATTTATCCAGGGTCAACTTTGGCTTTCACATCACCCTGTGAATCAATCTGAGTCTCCGAAAAGACTGGAAAAGTATCCCAGCTAGGAGTATAGCTTTCCACTGAAATAAGGAAGAGTCCTACCAGCAACCGAGTTGGATGTTTCTGCTCCATTCCCTGGCACCATCAACAGTCCTTGTAGCACTGCAGTCAACCAGCCAGGGAGCTGACCCAGCCAAAAAGTAAACCCACAGAAAGGCTACCCTTTCAGCTGGATTAGTTCACCACACAGGCCCAAGTTCTCATGTTAGAGACAGGCTCAGAAATGCAGGCCAGGACCATCATAGCACAAGGAAGCAGGGAAAGCTGTCTATTGTTGCAGAAACTTCAAAAGCAAAGTAAACCTCTTGCTCTTAGGCTTGCTATTTCTTGCAGAGGACTTCAACTTCCTTGAAAAGTGAGGTTTGGACTCTTCTGGAGTGACAGACTACATCAGGCTTCACTGGATCAAGAGGCTGAAATGTATCCCAACTCACAGCATTTTTTTAAAGTCTGAAAAACAATCTTTCCTCCAAAGCCACAGGAAGAGCTTAAATAAACATTTCTTCCTAAAAGCCTTCAACTTTGGTTAACCAGATACTCTCCAGCCAGTTGACTCATGGCTTGATTTCCTCTCTCCTGCAACGCCCTTCAAATTCCACCTTTTCCCATTTACTCTCAACTACCCCTCCTCATCCACCCTCAACATCTCCTGTCAGGGGAGCTATCACTTTCAGAGCCTATTAAGAAAGAGTTTCTAGTACAGCAGTAAGAATCAGTCTCACTAAGAAGTGCTACTACAAGGTACTACTTTGCAAGCCTCTTAGAGCTCCAGTCTTGTGTTCCTTATATTACAGCTTGTACTGGCATTTAATTCTATTCCCATACTCTTAAGAAAACCACTCAAGCAAATTTCTTTCAATTTAGAGACTACTTATTTTAGACTTTGTTTTAAATTCATGTTGACATGCTATCTCTTCCCTAGGATAAACATATAGCCATACTGTCCCCCAAGAACAAGGAAAGCTCTGCTCCTTGAAAACTTTTGAGTTGAGCACCTCTGTTTTTAACAGCATCACATGCTCTTCTAGTTGCTGCTGATGTTGCTCCAGGAGTAGCTGGCTTGAGCTGAACAATCTTCCCATTCCTCCACAAGTACAAACAGATTTCCAACCCCATCAGTTTTCTCACTGATCTGTTTGCTCACTACCCTTCTTCTGTGCCGTGCTCCAGGTTAAAAACCCCACTAAACTAATGAAACAACTCAGCTCTTGAAAACATGGTTCATTTTACAGATCTTTACACAAGCTGCTCAGGTAATGCTTCCAAGACAGCCTCTTAACCTGGATGGGCTGTAGCCAGACCAGGGCAAAGCTGCACAAGCTAAGTTCAGTAGAGCTGCTTGTTCGAGTTACATGAGCATAGCCTGTGCCATGCAACTTTTACCTGCACCATCAAGTAACAATCAGCTGACCACAATGGCAGGAGCCTTCAGCTTAAAAGCCAGAGAAAAAAGAGGAGGAATGAGAAAAGTGAACTCAGTGGGAACAAAATCAGGCACAAAAGCATTTATGCAATAGTAGCAGAGTGGTGCTCCATGATCTCCTGCTAGTTTCTACTCCAAAAAACAGTTCTTAGATGATTTAGCTGCACCAGTTAGATGATTAAGAGCCCTGAAGGTCAAAAGCAGTAATTTAATTACTAACAGGCAAGCCCTTGTCTAGGACAGGCTGGAGAAATTCAAAACACTGCACCAGTGATGGTCTTTAAACTAGTATAATTCCTTCCTTGTCAATTTGGGGATGTGTGAAACATTTCAGTATGGATACTGCTGAAGAGCTTTATAACCTAGTTTAAAACAAATCTTGGAAGATGCTATGTTTTCCAGGATTCTGTCTGAAGGTGGAGTTTAAAGTTAGCCATCCAGCTCCAAAAACTTGGTGTTTACTATGCTGGTGTAACAAATTAACATCAGAAGCAGAGGGGAGCTGTCAACTGTTTACTATCTATACCAATATAAACTATTATCATTCCACTGGTGCAAAGACTTAATGAGGGACTAATTATTTGTTCTTGTCTCACAGAAGAAGTTTAATTCCCTCATTTACTCGAAACAAGCAGCACAGGAAGGACAATGAGCTTCTAATTTTTTATTTTAATTAAATTAAAATTATTTTAATTTTATTTTAATTATTGTTATTTTAATTATTGTTTGTGCCCTGCATGTGCCCGGAAAGCTCACCCAATTCACAAAGTAACTTTACTCCTTATCCATGACATTCTATAAATGTTGACTCAAAAAAACCAAAAAAACTTCGTAGTTAAAGCACATAGTGTTGAGTTTTGCAATACCAAACTCAAATTTGGAACATGACACTAACAAAACCACGTGGCAGGAGGTGTGGAGTGAAGCTTCCCACTATGCTCTCCCCACTCAAAGTCTCCCTATCGACAAAACTACTGCTAATACCATAGCAAACCTACCACTAGGTATACTCAGCAAAAGTAAGCATCTACATATCACTGCAGTTTAGTTCCCTATGGAAATTCCTTCTCTAGTTTGAAGCACTGTGCTACCTTCTGTCCAGTTGTTGCCAGGTATTTCTATTTGCGCTATAAAACACAGCTGAGGTAGAACACAATAGCAGGCAGAATGTGCATCTCTGTGTGCAGAGCAATCCTCGCATGGAGACAGCTCTAGATCCTCTGCACATGCAGGTTACGAAATTTCACACTAATCCAGCAGCTGATTAGTATTTTGTATTTGGTGGCAACCCTGGAGACAAGAAGATCCAAAGGTAGGTAGAGTGCTAGGCGCTATACAGGCAGGATGATGCCCAAAGTAAGTCTCAGTCGTAACAACAAAACCAGGTTTGGCACTGCTATACAAGATCTGAGCTTTCTTGAAATGCTTCACACTCAAGTGCATTTGTACAGAGCTTCATATATATTGTGATTTACATCACAGGATTATGCTGCAAGAATGCAAAACTATATAGCAGCACTTTATTTTCAGCTCCACCGCCACTTCTGTCAGAGATCTGAGAAAACAGAAGGGGTGAGAAGACTGACAGCAGAAGCAGAAAGCTTTTTGCCTTGACACCTTGCCCTGTAACAGACAAGCTGGGGGGGGAGGGGGGAGAAGAAGGAGGGGGAAATAAAGTACTTAAGTTGGGAGTATCTTACTTGAATAGCCTGTCGTCCTTGCTGAGCATCTGCCAGGAGCTGAATGGTGAGAGTCCTGGAATCCTGTAGGGCGTCTTGGAGGTAGATAAAGCTGTGACCCACATGTCGTCCCATGGTACATTCCCGACATATGGGGACAGAACAGGTATCACAGTAGAAATGCAGTACCTAGAAGGAAAAACAGAGATATTTCTCACTACATAAAAGCAGAATTAAAAAGAAAACAGAGCCAGGATGTTTAAAAAAAATATATCCAAAAGCTCAACTATAGAGGAGATGGTTAGAGGCAGTAGCAATAGGCAAAGACTTCACAATAGTTTCTCCACAGAGGAAGAGCTATCCTTCCCAGTAAACTCCAAACCATGCCCTAACAGTTAGATGGAAGTGTCATTGTTTTCTTTGCAATACAATACTAGGAAGAGTGTCCACATCAGCTCCTCTTTAAGAGCGGAAGCCATCTGCCAACACTTACAGATTGGAGATGGCATCTATGGCAAGTTTCAGGTGAAGACTTTTCCTGCAAATACAAACACCACATTCTCTTAAGTGGGTCATTCAATAATCAATACACTGGAGAACTGCAACACCAGCACACCCACTCCTCACAAGGGGAAAACAAACCATGCATGCTAAAAAACATCCTCTCATTTCAAAATATGCAAATTCCTTATGTTCAGGACAGCAACAATGTTCGGCAAAACTCTCCCCTGCCACTCCCAACAACAAAGCAAAAAACCTTTGCTATGACAGTGTTTTCTATGCTAGTGATGCTTGAGCTGGAAAACAAGACTGGAACTTTATCATGCCCATCAGAGCATTTGAATGCTACAGTGACCTGTGGGTAACCACTAAATCTCCGTTCTGTTCACAAAGCACTTCCAAACCCTATATTCAAATCACAATCTTACACCAAGATGTTAGCCTAGAAAGCTGGAGCCATTCATCACCCGTAGCCGCTCCCATTCCATCCACTAGAGGGAAGTAACACACAGAAATAGCAACTTTCGTGGAAGAGTGTTTTCTTAGAGGGGAGAAGAAATCAGCTGTCTTAGTTTTTGTTTCCAAAGATGCAAATGAAGGAGCACAACAGTCCAACACAAGAAAGTTCTGTATTCAAGTCTTACTCTTAACTACATACACTACTTTTCTTAGAGTGTAATAATAATAACAGAAAATCTGTATTACCATGGAAGAGTACAATGGCACGAGGTTTCATACCATGAACAACTTTTTCATCACCAGATATTTGAAGCCTACCTCACAGAAAGGAGCAAGAGTAGAACAAAGATTGGACAAGTGTCTGATATGCCTGTCTTCTCCCAGCTGTCATCCAGCCACTCCCGACTCCAGCTAACAGCTCGTGATATGGTGCATAACATCCCCCTTTCCCTTCTCCCTCAAAAGCAAGGGGAAGGACAGGACAGGTGATTCCCTTGGATTGCCTGAGCTGCATAAAGTGACATTTTAAGCTCCTTTAAGCACAACAGCTGAAGTGGTATATGGATTAATTTCTCAAAGGGGTATGTGTGTGTTCGTGTGCACATGTCAGATTTTACTAAAATCTGCCCTTTTCTTTTGAAACTAAGTTTTGCTGCAGGGAAACTGCAACAGACTTATATTTGCTTCTGTTCAAACACTAAATCCTCAAACAGTGTCTCAGACTCCCATTTTTGTAAGTGAAAAAATGCCTTAGCTCTGAAATGCATTGTTCAAACACATCATCCTCCTCAGCTAGAGGGATCCTTGTCCTTACACTGCAGTTGTCTAAATATGTATACAATGTTCACTTGCACATACAGTTCTGTCATTTTTCTGTTGAAATTACAGGGAATGTTTATTACATGTTGCTAAATAACTCCACTTAAACAACTGAGAAGTTGAGAGAGAGAATGAAAACCAAGACAAGGTATCAAGTTAAGTCATATGAATCTGATATACTTTAAAAACATACAGCAGGGATTTGGGGCCTCAGTCAAGCAGAGCAGCTGAAAGGAAAATGGTGACCATATGAACAGAAGACCAGAAGCAAGTTAATTCTGTTACTAGTCCTCCACAACAGTCAATACCAGAAGGAAAAGCTCAGTCCACTCCTGCTACAAGGCAACAACTTCCACTGGGTAAAAGAGTCACCCAGCCTTTCAAGCCAAAGAAAAAACCAAGCTTAAACTGTTCAGTTACCTCTTGCCACCCACCAAAATGTGGCGGGAAACATCACTCCTGAATTTAGAATGAAGAGTGACGAGCCATATTCTCATTTTGGAAGATTACACAGGACACAGCGGGGGAAGGTCTTGGGTAAATACTACAGAGCCATTGATAAGGCCTTACTTGTTTCTTAGTCAAACAAAAAAGGTAAAAACAACCTAGATTTAAAACTGAGAGCAAAAGAGTTAGCAGACTTGGGCAAAAAGCAGTAGATAGTGCTGTAATGATCTCTGTCATTACACTTTACCTTAAGTACACAGAGGAGACAAGCATGAACGCACAATCCCTAGTGCTCTCCGTGGGGAGGGAAGCTAGCCAGAGAACTGAAGGAGTCAGCCAGCTTCAAGATGAACTAGAAACTCCCCAGAAACTCCTTTCTGGACACAAAGACTACAGCAGAACCCCCAAAGTTGGCAGGGCTACAAGGGCAGTTCTCCTCCTGTGGTCAGTCTCACACACACATGTCAGCAGCACCCAGCAGGCTGTACATCAGCTCTACCCAGCAAAGGGAGCATGCTCCCAGAGAATAAAGCTGTGAAGTCCTCAGCTGCGCAGGGCACAACAGTGAGGGAGGGGGGCTGTGCCAGCTGGGCTGACGGGGCTTGGGCACAGCATCCAACCCGCCCATGCTTGCAGCCACAGCCAGGAGTTTATTGTTAAGCTCAAGCCTGCTCACATCCCAGTCCCTAGGTCATGGCCACAAAGGTCACGTACTGCTAGATTAAGTTTCTATGCCTGTTTCTAAATAGAGTGGGGTCAGGGGGAGCCAGATCTCCCCTTTCCCCCCCATCCCTCAAACAAGCAACTCCCTGGAAAAAAAACTCATACTGAGGATAGGTGTAGGACAATGCACAGTTGTGTTCTCCTTTCAGAACTGATACACACAGCGCACCTAAAGCGCTGGCAGAGCCCCTCTTCCAGTTTCAGCAATGGGAGACGGCCACCCCACATTTCAGTTCACTGTTACTGTAGCATTGTAATGCTCCTTTCTTTGCTCATTATAGGACAAATAATAAGACTGGTCTGGAATAGGCAGGAGTAGTAGGAGAGAAGGGAAGAGTAACACTAAGTCTTCCTTAGTGGACACACCAGCTTACACTCAGGTAAAAAAAAAAAAATTCCACACCACCACCAAAAAACCCCAAAACCCCCACCAAAACAAAAAAGCAAAGCAGTACCTATAGGAAATTTTTAGGACTTTTCCCCCCTCTGAAGAGGCAGAGCATGATCCATCAAGCTGTAAATTAACTATTGTCCTGTTAATTTCACTATTTACCCAAAGATAGGAAAAACTGGTTTATAAGCAAACACCTTCAAACATTGCTGGTTTTTCCAAACCACACTAATGTTCTGATGGGCAGCAAGGAAAGCAGTATGAAAGCAGAGATTTTTCATTTCAAAGAAATTTATAATCTGTGTAAATTGCATTTAATTAATTGTTTCTTTCTGTAGTAATTAACAAGTAATTAAGTACAAACAACACTTTTAAGACAAAAACTGGTGCCCTACAACACCCTATCCAGTAAGGGGAAAAAGATTAATAAGCAAGTTTAGGAGCTTTTATTTCTTTTTTAAAACTGTTCCACTGCATTAATTAGTATTTTAGAATTTCCACCAGAACTAAATGAAGAGAGAAATCAGAAGGAAGAGGGGACTAGTTTTATAGATAGTTAAAAGTGATTTATTTTAAAATAAATCAGCTATGGGTTGATTATTTCCCAAACAGGAAATATTTCCTGAATTGGTGGCATACAATTTTAGACACAAAACAATAAAGGGAGCCTACTTCAATTTAAACAGAATCAGTGAACCATGTTACAGGGCTATTCATCTTTTACAGCCACAGCAGCCCAAGAAATACAACAGCAAGGCCATAAATGTGATTGCTTCAGGAAAGGCTGTACAGTGCACCGTAAAAACATTTTACAACAGCAGGAATTCCTGGGTGTCGCTCTCCCCATTTTTTGGTCCATCTGCTTTCAAAGGGGGCAGGGGGATGGGCGGAGATGTTGTTAAACGTCCCCCGGGACTGCACAGCAATCAATCATCATCTGATGAATGGCCACTAAAGTTAAACCCTGACCCCACTCCACAATTCCCACACCAGCCCTTCTCTCCTTACTGCTGACCAGCTTCCAGCGTGTCCCATCCCACCCCCCCCCCACCTTCCAGCAGCCCTCACCAAAATTTCCCAAATACCAAGCCCAGACAAAAGCAATGGAATGTAGTAGGCACCATGACAGAGGAGAATTCAGCAGAAACAGCATCTGAGGAGGCTTATCCTTACACTGTGTTTAAATAAATGTTCTCTCTGCAATACTCACAGTGCCGTCTCCTCCCAGCTTGCAAACACTTCGTTTCTCTCATTTTCAGAGCACATGTGCATGCAAATGGACAATAAAGCATGGGGAATCTAATCACGTTCAAAATTTGTTTTCTGCCATGACATTTCAGTATCTTGCAAGGATTTTATTTAAGCCTACAGTGTTAAGAATTTGTACAAGGCAGCAGCACACAAGGCCACCTTATTCTTAAAATGCAAGTCTGATGCTCTAAAAATCTACCCTTTTACCTTAACCAACAATAAAAAACGTCTACAGACAAAACAGTAGCCTCTTAGTTTCTACATTTGGAAGAGTTTCAGTATGGCACTTGTAAGTTAATGAAGGTTGATTTTATGATTAAAAAAAATTAAACTTACCATTTAAACTGACTTACCAGTCAGTTTAAAGTTTTCCATTACTAAAGGTGTTTTATTATCAAGTTCCCTTGACAGTAACTCAAACACCAGTGGCTTTGTTAGGTAGCATGTAAGGCTTAGATGACCGAGTTTAGTATAAAGCAATTTTCCAAGGAATTTTGGTCCTATTTCCTCAGCACTGTTGTGGTTTTGGGGGGGGTTTTTTGGTGGGTTTTTTTGGTTGTTTTGGGTTTTTTTTGTGGGGTTATTTTTTGTGTTTGTTTTTTTTTTTTTTTTTTGCTTCCCTCCCTCCCTGGAGAAAAAGCTGCTTCCCTGCATGCAGCAATTATTTCCTTTTTTCTGAAACAGCATACAAATGAACCAGTCATCCTGAGTGGTGTAGAGTTTGATACAGATAATTGTTGCCAAAATAGGTAATATTTTTACTCTGTAGGAAGCTAGTCCTTAGTTTCCACTTCAATGGCAATTCATGACAATTAACTTGCTTCACACCATGACGAAAGTTGTATTTCGGGAACCTTAATTTGAAATTTGAGTGCTAAATAGAAAGACTGAAGACATGAGCAAGTCGCATGATACACATCAGAACTATGGGCATTTTCCCAGTACACCTTAAACGTTTTGCATTCAAATATACTTAAAACCCTCATGTTTCTCCCTACCAGTTAATGATCAAATTCCTCCTAGAACTTGTATTTCAACTTGATGCTCTGGTGTAGAAGAGACTGGCTTACCACCAATCTTCCTCACTGCATCCAGTGGTAATGGGAAATTGTACACCAGCTCCAGAAGGTCTCCACAGCAGGCAAGAGTTACTTCTTGAATTTAGCTCAATGGTCTAATAACAAAATTTCTAGAGAAGCATGGGCACTTTGAAGTGTTACAGCCCTATCTCACACAGGGCATGCAGCATACACAGGTAGCTGCACCGAGTGGCAACAGTGAAATTAGTTTACTATTACCTTCCTTTGCCGCTTGCATGAACAGAGGTGGGTTTTGGTCTGTTTAGAAATTCATCAAGTGCAAGAGGATCACTCAGCCCCCTTCTGTTAAATTCACCTTGATTTCCTTACCCCACCTGGAATAATAAAAGCCCAGCTAGCAGATGACTTGGCTCATGCAAGTCTGTTTATAGGAAATAAAGCTGTAATTCCACACACTTTTTCCCCCAGCACTAGTGTTAATACCTTTCCTTCCCCAGATGCTCCACTGGGTTCTGCTCCTTGTTTCTCAGCCACACAGGTATCTCTTGGCCCAGCACATGAAGGTGAAGGCAGCTCACAAATAAAACCTCAAATGTGAAACCACATACAGCTCAAGGCTGTCATTTCACTCCACAGTTAAACTGACAGCTGCTCTGTGAGGAAGCCCTAAACCTCCCCTGCCTCCTTGCTCCTATCTCCCTCCCCTTCATACTCCTCCAGACTCAGTGAAAAGATTTGGGAATCTTTACAAAAAGCATAAAATTCATTTTTGAATAAACTATTTTTATCAGCTGAGGCTGGGATCAGAAGATCAGTAGGAACAGCATAAGGAAGGGGGAAGAACCCATAATTAAGGGCATAGAGACATTTGCTGACAACTATCTGGTACTTTGCCAACCTCACAGCTGGAAATCAGTGTAAATCTTCTCATTGATAGCATTCGTCTCAAGTTCTAACTGGAAGAGAACAGTATCTAACTGGAGTTGAGTTAAACAGGCTGGTAAATCAAACAGACTACTATACTCTTAAAATTCCTAATGTTTACCTTCTTCCATCCTGCTGTGATATCATGAAGCCGGTAAAAACAGCTACATATTTTAGAGCGGTGACAGCATTGAGTCAGTCAAATCATCCAGATTAAAAGCAAAGTTTTTTGAAAGATGCAGAGCCACATTAATCACTTTTAGAACACCCAGTAGGTATTAACAGTCAGCTGGGAGTGGAGCAGAGACCATTTACTTTGTCTTTGCCAATACAAACAGCATTTGCAAATTTAAATGGATTTGGGGTAGAAGTGACAATCAAATTCCACTTCACTCTGAAGGCCACATGAGCACTGAAATGGTGCGACAACAGGCTGCCAACCGGCCAGGAGACAGGAAGTCACACCTTTGACAAAGCTGTTTTAAGGGTTTGCTGGCTCCAGCCTGCTATGAGATTGCATCCTCTGTGTTTTAAGTTAAAATCTTACAAATGAAACTTCATGTGATGACTGCAGCTTCTGGTTCTAGGCACTCACTTGGAACTGCAGCATCCCAAGCATTTCTCTCGGCAGCACCTCTGCCAGATGCACTACGCCCCCATTGATCCACTCTGATTATGGAGGGAGCACCACATCAGTCACTGGACTTTGCCCATCTCATCAGCTAACTTTCTAAAGCTCTTGGGTGCAAGGTAACTCAGGCAGCTGATCTAATGCACCACCTCAGAGATTCCAGTTATTGATAGACTGGAAAGGGCATCTCGCTTCCAACTTAACTCGTTGGTTTAATTCTTCCTAAATAGGGATGAGCAAGGCTTAGTGCTCTTTTAATGTTAATACTGAGGTGATGCAGGTATAATTATCCCACAGTGGGCTATTGTTTAATTACTACCTAACAGCAAGTCTACATTCAGCAATTTTCCTTTAATAAGTTGTTTGGGGTAAAAAAAAAAAAAATATATATATATATATATATATATATAATTTTTTTTTTTTAAAGTCACAGCATCTATTTCAACACTGAAGCAGGTAAAGTAGCCAGTCTAGGGAAAGATGCAATGGTATCAGTAGCTAGTAGATTACTCAGCCCAAGATAAGTCACAGCTCTTTCATGGATTTCAATAGGGGAGACCGGCCTGTGCTTCAACATGCAACTCATTAGCTGTTTAAATGCAGCTTCTGTGCCAAATCTGCATGACATGAGTAGCAGCAGGGTGGTCTTGGCACAGGGGACAGTGGGTGGATCTAAATATTCAACAGCTCAAGTATGCAAGCTAATAGCCTGCTGTGGTAGCTGACAGAGTGGGTCAGGACACAGTTCTACTTTCAAGTCCATCTGTCCGAGGCACTGCTGTGAGTCCCTGCCAAGTCCTCCACTAAGAGTCAGTATACTCTTCAGCTCTCTGAAAACCAGAGTGTCTTAAAGTTCTGAGCCAAAGCTGGGCCATGATTTCAGTGATGCTGTAAACAGCAACAGGTTGACAACTTCTTTGCTATTGCACAAGGCACTTTGTATTTTAGAGAGAACCAAAACATTAACATCCCTAGAAGCACCTTATGTAACGTCTTCCCTTTCCCACACAGCTCAGTGTAAGAGCATTTGAAATTCTTCCTTCTATGCACAGAAATGTTAGACTAAGAGTCAGGGTACTCTCAAGGCTCCTGTATTGTCTCTCTGACTATCACCACTACAGACCTCACCTCTTAAAATCCATATTCCTCAACCCCATGCTGTTCCTACACCACTGCACAGAACACTATCTCTGTTCAGGTCCTTGGCAACTGTTTGATCTTCACATGGAAACCTGACAGCAAGGATGCCATTAAATGTCTTGCAAATAAATAAAAAAGTTCTTGTCTCTTAATATACTGGAGACAAAACTTAATCTTTTTTGATTTGATGGGGGAAGGGAGTGAGAAGAGAAACAAACGACCCTAAAGCTCCCAGATTTCACTCAAGGGCAGCTAGTCCTCATGCCGAGGACAAACCAATTGGGAAACAACATGTTAAACAGATGGGCTGTGTGCCGTTTGACAGAGAGACTTCCCTGATCCCAACACAAACATGGCGTGATAGGGTTGATTTTCTTAAACAGCTAGTCTGTAGTCAATCCACCACTACCTAACAAAATTCACTTTGATGCAACTGATTCCCATTAATTATTGTTAGAGGGCTTCTCTGGGGGGTCAGGAAGCCTATCAGACTAGACATCTTAAATTCATAATGCTCAACTGCTAGGGAAAAACTGAGTATGAGGAGAAACAACACATTTATCCAGATAAACTGCTGCTTTATCTATTCGAACTTTGTGATAGGTTCTACCTTGGTGGTTTTTTGGATTTTTTTTTTTAGTTTTATTTTGTGTGAGGATTTCGGGGTGTTGTGCTGGGGGCTTTTTTGTTTGGGTTTTTTTTTTGGTGGTGTTTTTTGGGTTTTTTTGTTTGTTTGTTTTGTTTTCTGTTGTTTAAGCAGTACTAGACATCTTGGTTCAGAAAAGTATCTCTTCAGAACACAAGTTTGGACTTATTCTTTCACATGTAATGCTTCAATTGTGTCGTCTAGTCCTCATTTGCAATAAGAGAAAAAAAAAGATTGAAAGCATGTATTTGAAAACTCCCACAGTTGAAGCACCACATGAGTAACCTCTAAGTCAAACTGCAGAAGCTAGAGAATACTGAAAAACTAAGTACTAGAAAACTAAGCAAGCACGAATTCTGAGCCCACTTTGCAGCGTTATTGTCTCCTTGCTCCCCCTTGCTTATGTGGCCTTACTGACAATCACAGGGGAAAAGCACAAGAACCCAGAGTCAAAACAATTAGTAGAGAACAGTGCTCAAAAAGTTATAAATTTCAGATAAAGAAGTTTTTACATGGAAGTAACATGAACATAAAACCAGCAATAGGCAACAGCTCAACATGTTTAATTTCTGACCTTCAAATGCACATATTTGGGGGGGGGTTGTCTCCATACAGATTATTCGTTTAAGGTAATTTTAGTAACATTACATCATCTCTACATAATTTTTAAAAAGCTTCTCCATATACTTTTTTAAAAGGAGTATTTGTGTTAGGATGAAAGAAAAATGCATCAACTTGTAGACTAACCAATCTCAAAGTCCTTTTAACAAAGAGGGTTGTTAGCACACATTCAGCAAAGTGAAGCAATTCTGATATCTAACACCACCACTACTAGACTCTGGTAATTCCAGTTTGAGTAACAGCCTGGTAAGCAAAATCAGTCCACACAACTTGTACAAGACACTGTCCCTCCTCCCCTGCTTTCCAGTATCAGCTCTTCAGAGAGTAACCCAGTATTATGGGAGTGAATATCCCTAAAGAGATAGCACAGCTGCTTGCAATGACTCTTACATATGCAAAACATTAAATACCTCTATCAGGTTTAAACTTAGCTTAAACTTCCATAGAATTGCTATGGTTCTGTTTCTATGTGGAGTAAAAGCAAATAACAATAAAAGAAATGTACCCAATTAGGGCATAAGCTGACCACCTGGGACACTATAGGAAGGAACTCCTCCTCCCTACATTCTCAGTGGTAAACTATCCAGTTGGCCAAGTGAGTGAAGCCGACTGGGCAGGGTAGAAAGCGCCATCCTGTTCTCCTCTCCTTCTCCCCGTCCCACCCCAGCATTAGGCACTGGGTACTGCTGCAGCCCCGATATCTAATGGGAACAGCACAGTTCCACTGCTCCTCCAACTTCTGCCTTGAATCTCTGTCTTCAGAGAAAAGCTGTAACATGAACAGCCATGGTACTGAACCCCCACAGCAGGAACTGTTAAATTTTTTCTTCTTTAATTGTGAAACAATCCATTCCTATTAAACAAGTCCAGTTACTACCAGTGCCATATGCACATCAAACTCAGGTCAAAGTGAATATGACCAACTATAGCCTTTTATTAGGAAATACAGGCAAGACGGTTGTCTGGGAAAACTGACATATAAACCCATTCCAAGTGTTTTATACTGCAATGTTTTTAGTTACTGCTTATGTGGAACAGCTTTTGTAGAAAGCACAAAAGCAGCACTGAATTGGCCCACTCTATTCTTTGCCTCACCTCCTCTGCCTTACTCTGTCCCACACACTATTTTTACAACTATATACCCACATATGAAGTCCTTATAGAATAGGGCCTTTCAGGGAACTTCTTTCTTCACCAAAACAGCCAACATGAACATTTGGAAGGTATCTTCAAAAAGTATTCAAGTTCTACCCCTATACTATCGTACTTTTAAACACTCACACACCAAAAATATGGAAGTGTAAAATTTTTACTAGCTTAAGTGCACATGTTTCAGAACAGGAAGAAAGATTACAACATGTTGAGGTTTCATTTGGGATTCCTCATAAATGAGGAATCTTAATTAAGCAAAACCAAATTTGGATGGCATTAAAAGAAAAGACAAAATTGGTTTGCTCCAGATCCAGGCAGTAGTTTCTGACAGTGTATTATTACAGTGTATTCCTTAGCTAACACCATCAAATTGTACCATCCATGTCAAAAATAATCATTATCTGCTCCCAGCATAGGGCTTGGCACATACGCTGGAGTATCTTATTCAGAGAAACAATGTTGTCCCTGAGGAGCAAAGCTTCGCTGCTTGTAGTAGAATGTCAGACTGCATTTGTCAGATTAATACGGTTGTTACAACTCCTCTTAATTTTAAGGAGGATTATACAAATCACATTTTATGAAAGACTCCTCATGGAAGTGTTATCCAATGGGTGCTAGTGCACTATTACTTCCAACTGAACTCTAGTATTTAATGTTTGTTTTGGAAGACCTAGCTGTCTTAACAGCCACAGGGCATTTCAATAATCATATAACAAACACTACTGCAGGTTACTCTTTAATCCCTCATGAGTGAATGAGTAAGTTCTTGCCCATCTATCATATAATTACACAGCTCTGTAGTTACTGCCAAAGAAGGTACTGTAAATCATAAAGGAAAGACATCTAAGAATAAGAAGAGCTGTTCCAGGAAGTCAAAAGTGTTTGCACAGAATTTTTTTTCTCTGTCGCCATGAACAACAGAAACTTTTTCTTAACAAGTCATTAACATAAAATGAGAGAATTTTTATTTATATATGAAAACGTATATTGTCCACCAGGACTTAAGTGTGTCTTTAGTTATCTCTGTTTACCTCACTGACAACAGAGCAAAAGCAAAACCTCCAAGTTTCAGAGCTCTGAATTAATTACCTACCCACCTCATACTTATTTCCAAGTGCTAAAATACAGGCACAAACAAGTTTAAACCCCCCCTTCCCCCAAGTGGTCTTTGCTGATTATGGGAACTTTTTTTAAAAATCCCTGAAAATGTACTTTCTGCAATTCTGTCATAGATTTAAGAGCTGCACAGTGTCCTACTCTAATAGTCTTTTTCCTCATGGGGAGGACTTCAGAATGCTTTCCTTCTGAATTTGAGAATGCTGGAAAGTCATAAGCTTTCCAGGATGAATATTCAATTAAGTGGAAATTGACAGCATGACCACTACTCCTTCAAACTGCAGGATAGATTGGAGGTGCTTACAGATAATAGCACTAATAACTCCACTTTGTCACTGTGCCATAGATGCCATTATTGAGTAGTAGCTTCAGTTTTGGGAGAACGAGGACAATCTTATATCCCAGCCAAGGTTTAAGTTATGATTGATAGGCACTATTTTAATCCATTCCATGGTGCTCCCACGGGGCAAGTATACAGTGTGGCATTCCTACAAACACCAAACCGATTCTGCTGTAGAGCATTACAGCTTTGGTCTAACCAAACTTTTAGTGGTTTGATGCCACCCTGTCATAGTTCAGTGCTATATTTCAAGGACCCTTTTAAGAATTTAAAAGCATTCTGAATTTTTAAAATGCTTAAATACCTTGAATCCCTCAGTGAAAGCACCAGCCTTTTCAACAGCAGCATCCACTGTTTCACATTCCACCAGCTTTAGATGGCTTCTACATTGTGCAGGCAAGTTAGCCTTATCCTAAACTTTAACTGTAGCCTTGTTTAAAGCTTTAAATCAGGATAAATGTAAATATAGAAGGCTTGCTCAATCATCAGTGAAGGGAAGAAAAGCTATCCAGGCTGAACTAGAGGGGAAGATTTTAATGTGATTCACTTTACCAAAGGAAGAAAGAAGAGGGAAGGGGTGGCTAAGAAGGTTAAACCCTTGCCCTATTATTGAAAAGAAAAATACACATTAGTCTTAGTACAAAACAACAGAAAAATCCCTATCTTCACTGTCTTTTTATATAAAATTCTAAGGAAGAAGACGTTCTTAAAGTGCACCATAAACACCTAAATTAGGAACAGGCTATTTCTGACAAGGATCAGCAGGACTTTGATGCAATTAAGGTACATGAACTAGCCAAAAGACTGGGTTAACACAAGGTATGGTCTCATACACCACACACATATCATGAGGGAGGAAGTGGGTAGGCAAGGCAGAAGAAATTTTTTATTATCTTTGCACAATCAGCAGGTTGTGTTTTATGAATGCTCTTGTGTACACAAGTCTTGTGTGTTATGCCATGACCATTAATTTTTTACATATTGCCAAACTAGTCCTACACGTCCCCTGTTTGCTAAGAAGCAAGTATGAGGAGGTCATAGATTAGGTTTATTTTCTCTAAAAAGGAAAAAGCCTTTCTGCAGTCCAGGCAGAAGGACAAAACATGCTTAACCAGATTTCTAAGCATAAGACAATTAAAACTAGAGTCAACTCTGCTTGGTCAAATGAGTTTCAATTAAGCTACCTGCCTTCCTCCAGAGATTCTTTTATGTACTGTTTTCTCCCCAAAGACAGTTATACTGAATTTAAAAAGAGGAAGGTCAGGCTTTTGGACAGCGCTGTCATGCAGCTCTCTCAGCAACTGTGCATATCACTAAGCACCGTGCTGGTTTCCTAAATTAGTTGTTAATTTATTTTAAGACACAAATGAGCACTGGGACAGTGCAATGGGTGTGTGTGATCAAGAGGGCAAGGGAGAATTTAAACTCCCGAAGCAAACACAATTACAGTTTCAGGAAAAGCTGCATTTCTACCTTTGTCCTCTACCAAAAGGTTAACTTGTTGCACCCCACACACCACCTTTGCTATCAGAGTAAGGGAGCAGCTTTCAGAGCCACATACAGGCAAGTACCTCTGGTAGCGTAGTGCCGAAAAAGACCTACTGCATCAGGAACATCACTTCCTGTAACACTGCTTTCAAGTAATAAGCAGACCCACTGATTCACTTCAGATTTAATGAGATTACAGCTTGAGGTGATTTGACTGGAAACCATAAAAGTTTTAGGAGCCCATCTGCTCTGCAAAACCAACCTCACACACGGGCCCGGGTATGAGCTGACCTTTGAGAGCTGCAGTGTAGTTAAGTCAGGAATCGAGTCCAATCGGTGCTTGTGTTGGGCACACAGACCGGGCAAAACAAGACATTTGCACTTTCAGGCAAAGAGGGCCTTCCATATGCATCAGTACTCAAGGGGGAGCTTCCATATGCATCAGTACTCAAGGGGGAGCTTCCCAAACAATCAGCAGTCTTTTCATTAAGAAAAGACGAATCACCTCAGGGTGCTTTCCCCACCATTATCACACCATTAACAGCAAATGCAAACTATACTGGCAATGGTCGCAAAATTACCGGTATTGCAAAAACCTAATGCAATATTCACATTGTGTATACACCAAAAATCCGTGACAAAACACTCTCGAGCAGTACTTTTTTTTTTTTTTTTTTTTTCTTATAGGGGGAAAGAAAAAAAAGGAACTTCCCAATCTCAATGAAGGGGTACGTCAGTCAGCACTGGTTTCCATCTCACTTTACACTTCTTTCAATTCCCTAACCCACAGCAAGTATGTGCATTTTCAACAACCAACTGGTTATTTTTTCTGTATTTCCCAGTATCAGATCAAACATTGACTTTTATTCCAGTGAAAAAAATAAATACTTCTTTTGAGAGATTAAGGGCAGAACAGAGGGGAAACAGCTACTGGTTTTACTCGGTTACTTTTTTACAGACACATAAAAAAGCAGCATTTCACTAAGAGTGCTCTTAATGTACTTTAAATCTAGATGTGAATGTTGGGACAAATATTCACGTTTTGTTATTCTAAATCTGACCTTGTTAGTTGTGGAAGCATCAGTGTCATCAGACAGCTGTATTTTGTAGCATAAGAAGTAGGTGCTGTTATTTTTCCTTCCCCTTGCAGGCTGAGATGTTTTGTTGTTTTGTTCTCACTTCAGTAACAGGCCTCAATATGCAAGTTACATCTGGAAACAGACAAAAGCCAACTGCCCAGCAGTATTGGAAAATTAAAACATTGGGTCAGACTCAAACGGACTAGGAAGCCAAAGGTCAAAGCAGCATTAAATCATTAGTTTCCCAGCTGCCACCAAGGCATGGAGTTGACCTTTGATTTTGTAAGAAGTGGTCCAAGCAATTTTCTGGTGGCAATATGGGCAATCTGGCACAGTGGAATATTATCCTTGAAAGGGGTGGGTAGGAAGGAGGAGTTTAAGGTCTTGCAGGCAAAGATTAAACTAACTTTAATTTCTCTAAACCAAATTTACACTGTGAATCTGTAAGTGCAAATAATGAATATTAAATTATCAAGCTTTAAGGAGAAGACACTCCAGCATTTGAATCATTCAAGTATCTTTCAATCATATAGCAGTGAGAACAAGCAGAATTTAAGAATATAATTAACTGCAGAGAATACTAGAATATTGCATTTCTTTCCTGGAATGAGTTAAGTTTTCAGAAATTACATTTTAAAGCAGTTTACTTAGTTCTTTATTTTTAAAAACAATACATCTGAGAGAGCTCATGCTTCTTCAGATGAAGAAGGACCCAGAACAACGCTTTTAGTCTACCTGTATCCCCACTACTTTTTTACTGAGGCAGGAAAGACAGACAAAGTAAGAAACTGGCCTCTGCTTTCTTCCTCTAGCTTCCCTGATCTTAAACTTCATCTGCTATTGCCCTCTGCTAATAGTTTCTGACTGGTCCTTATAAACTGCTCAGCTGAATGTTGGCATTGTACGTGCAGAGTTCTGGTCTGGCTGCTTCCAAGTTCCTAGAAAGGGTTTGGTTTTATTGCTGCTTGGCAAAGGGCAGTACAGGTATCAAAGGGGCTTCCGACCAACCAAGGGGCATTTGAAGAGCACGTTTGAGCCTCCATTAGCAGCTGAGCACATGCACACACAGGGAAAGCCAGTTTGTGTGCAATCAGCTGTTTAGGTACTCCTACGTGGATTTAAGACATTTCAACGCCTATTTAAGCAACTTCAAGCAATTTCTTTAATCTAAAAGGGTCACACAACCCACACTTTATTGCAAGGGCAATACAATTATAAGCTGTTGTTTTCCTTTGTGACAACAGCACAAGTTTTCCAAATAGAACGTAGAGAGCTCCCCTCCTCATCCTATGTCAGGATTACTCACTGCCAGCTCTTCATGTGAGAAACTAAACTACAGCAGAGACTTTAGGCATGGACTGAGTTGTACACCCACAACCTCTGATGAGGAAGGGGGAGGAGGAATGTTTTCAGAGAACTGCAATTTGGCACTAACAACTTCAGTAAAATACCTCCCTGTGCTGTAAGCCACGTGGACGTGCTGGTCAGGGTTCTTTCATATGCAGTCACTATTTTCACCAGCAAGGTGAAAAGCACACCACCTTTACACGTACCTTAATGAATGAGGATGAGCAGAACCACCTCTCTTCCCACATCCTTTCTTTCTAGGAAAGGTTTGTGATCACGCAGACAATACAAACATAGCACATTTTGAACTATATGTAGATAAGACTGCTACATGCAGGTCACAGAGCTAACCAGTCTGTTAGACTTCTCTCTTCAAAGAGCATAGCATTCTAACACTCAAACGAGTAAAAGAATATTTAAATCTGCTTTAATAACACCTACTACCAATAGGACACTGAAAGACCACATTGGTAATTGCTTAGAGAAAGTAACTTCAAAATTCATCTACTTGGCAAATCAACACATACAGATGGCACCAATCTTAATCCTTTCTGCACCCAATTCAGGTAGCACTGAAGGAGCAAAACAAGTAACCAGAAGCCTTCTTGTACAGAAGACACACATTTCTCATCAAGACCATTCTGAGGAAAACAGAACTGTTTTTTTTTTTTTTCCTTGGTTAGTGTTCTGGTTTACTCACACTAACACCAACTCCAATTCACTGCTGAGACACCATGGAAGTATTACCCTCACTTCATGCAGCCTGCATGTGCCCACTGTTTCCTAGACAGTGGATAGGTTCTACCACTGTACAATTTCCCTCCAAAAGAGAAAAATCAAAGCTTGCATCAGGTCTGCAAGCTACTTCAGTTAACTCTCATGGTTGTTGCTGTACTACCTTCCATGGTTCCAAGAGGAGTACAAGACCACAGAATGGTTTGGGTTGGAAGGGACCATAAAGACCACCTAGCTCCAATCCCCTTGCCATGAGCAGGGACACAACTTCCACTAGGACAGGTTGCTCAGGGCCCCATCCAACCAGGCCTTGAACACTGCAGGGATGGGGCATCCACAATTTCTCTGGGCAATCTGTCCCAGTGCATCACCACACTTTGAGTAAAGATGTACAAAGCTTAAAAGAGGCCTTACTAGAAATACCTATTCCTCACATCTCTAGTTTTAAAAAACAGTTCTCATACAAACAGGCCAGTTACCAAATTGCATTGGTTTCAGACTGGATAACAAGGCTATTTCTGGAATTGGGACACAGCTTCTGCCACAAAAACTTATTTTATAAGTTTTATTGTTTTAATATTAAAGTAGTGTTCAGCTACTTGGACACCTTCTTTCCTGAAAAGAGAGTTCTGTTTCTTGTTTGAGCTAGAAGTGAGACTTGACAATGCCCTAGAGTTCTTCAGGGGTTCAGGTGTACTCTCTGGACCAGAACAAGCAGCCAAATGCTGGACTAGCACTTCAGGTAGTCAGTCACGTGCCCTTCAGCAGAAGATGGCATGGGAGCGAAACAAGATGTGAACCACACATATGTGACTGACAGGCCCTGATTTTGCCTCAGCCCTATTCTGAGTGACATGTGAAAATGAAAAATATCATCTCTGCTTATACTAGAATAAAAAAAAAATCTTCCATTAGATCTCAGTTCTCATCTGTGTAAATGGAACTGGAGCCAGGACTTCAGATTTACATCTTGCATCTTGGAACTATTCACAAGAAACTCCTGGAGAATCACCATTGTAATGGTTTTTCAGGTTTTTTTTGCAAGCATGTAGTCTCAGTGGTGAAAATGGTGGTATGTATGCCCACACAGCTGAAGCTTTAGAAACAAGTCAGTAGACTTTTCTGATTGAACAGGCTAATAACTGCCAAGACAGTCCATCAAGATAACACATAAAAAGAGAAGACTGTTATGCAACTACCCCCTTCCACACCCCAACTGAAGGGGCCCAATGGCAATTGATATCAACCAATAGCAGTAAGGGACCTTGTAGCCTTCCACAAGGAAGCTTGGGGAAAAGGAACACAGACCTTTGGAGCTGGACCAGGGGCAAACAAGAGGCCCCCTTCTGTGACTGCGCATTCCTCCTCATCTTTGCTACTGTCCCTTATCACTAGAGCCAGATGCTAGGGGAGCACAACAGCCAGCAGCAGCACCCAGGGACAATAGCCTAGATGTTCGGGTGTGGTGGCCAAGAGCAGCTAAAAACAACTACTTAATGCAAGGTCTTGGGCATGGCTGAAAGCACCCCCCCCACCCCACAGGATCTTCTGAGAGAAGAAGCAGGAAGAATGCGCAGCTCCCTCCACCCAGCCCCAGCCCTCCCCTGCATAGTGCCAGAGCTATCAGCTTGAACCTGCCTTCAGTGCAGGTGATTTGTTTTGCTCTATTGCCAAGCAGACAACAGGCCCACTTCCACCTCCACAGAGGTGTTCTTGTGAAAGGCCTTGCCTAACAACATTGCAAAAATGATGCCAGTAAAGACTAACATGGAGCTTTCTCTACTAGGAGGTATCCTCTATTATCTCTGAATTCTTGCCCCCAATTTCTTTGGGACACACACAAAGCAACAAAATGCTGGTTTGTGATGTGGCCTTTTTGCTTGCTCCTAACACACATCTCTGGGAAGTAAGATGACATTACTAGCCATCACAGTTTTGTTACAGTCCCACAACTCTACCTCAGGGCAGGAAACAAAATGGAATTTGGAGATTCCTCCAAAACCAGCAGTTAACAAAATCTAGTAATTCCCACAGCTTCAGGAACAAAGGGCTATTGTGTCTCATGCTCACATGCCATGGGCTTGGTGGATGGGCTAAGTCAGATCTCTCACTCTACAGGACTATTACTTTGCCACTAGAGCTTCCAATCAGTTCGCTTTTGATAGGACAACTATACCCAGTTTTAATTTCCAGCTCGTGGTCTACTTCTAGCTTTGCCATTTCTGCTATTAAGTAATCTGCGCATGTCAGTCACACGGCTCAGTGCCCTTTGGAGCCACTCCAAGCCTCAATTGAGGTACAAAGATGAATCCCCAGGTAGCCCAGAGTAGCACAAAGTACTCCTGGGAATGGGTACAGACATCTAGCATTCCTCTAATCTGAGCAAGGCCATTGCACCTAGAACAGCTTATCAGCCAGCATCACTGTTCAGAGATACAAGGCAGGTTAAATGATTTATTTCCAGGAGATGAAGTCTTAAGCAAGGGCTAGGAGTGGAAGACTACCTCTGACATACAGCCTCACAGAAAGAGGTTCTGTGAGAACAGGAAACAGACCTCTGCTTTTATCCCATTGCCTTTCTTCAGCTTAACTCTCTCCCTTGGAGCTGCTGTTAACACCTTAGAAAAGGAAGCACAAGCTGCAGCAGCCTTCTCAAAACCAGACCACACTTGGACACAAGTGGGCTGGAACAATTAGGTCATGCAGAAGTAAAATTTGAAGTCTAGAGAGGTCTACTCCTGTGAAGTCTGGCTCAGCTGCCAGCAAACGGTAGTAGGGGAATACAGGGGCCCGTGGGTGATTTGAACAGAACAAGTCCTCCTTTCTGTTACTGATATAATCTGGGACTGGCTGGCAGCAGACCATTGTACCCTAAAGTCAACAGCTCCCTTAAAGGCATAACAAAGATGTTGTCAGTAAAGACAAGCATGGAGCTTTCACTACTAGGAGGTACCCCACATGATCCCATAAATACCTTCCCCTCTGCTGGCATTAAAAAAAACTAGAGGGAAATTAAGAGTCACATGCAGTATTCTTGATGCTGCCTTACCTATGATGGGAATACTGCAGATAAAGATTAATAAAGTGCTCTAATCTGGTAGATCAGTAGCTGAAAGCCTCAGCTAGGTAAAGCTTTAAATGTGACCTTTCTAAGCAGAGCTGATCTTGCAGGAAGTTGCATGCTCAAAAAAAGTAATTCCAGTGAAACAGAGGCACTCAAGATGCTTGAGATCTGGAGCTAATACATCTCAGGAAGGGATTTCTTTTCTTGGGAGAAGGGAGGAGTCAGGCAGGAAAAAAAGGAATAAAGCTTACTAAGAATGTTAACAGCAGACATTATATCTAATTTCTTTGCATTCCTTCCCCCCTCCTTTTCCTCCCGTTCTTTAAAAAACAGGAGCAAACTTGCGAGTTAAGGATTCTGATCAATGCAACATGTTAGGAAAAGAGAGCAGGAGGTCAAGAGGAAATGATTAATCCTGTGCAGAAGACTGGCAGGATGGGTCCTGGAATGGCTTACCAGAACAATGCCCCCACTAATAAGCAGGTCAAAAGACCCTTACAGTGAACAGAAGCCCCAGTTACACTGTACATTAATATTCTTTCCTTTACCCAAAGTTATATTTGTTCATTAAAGCCACATTCAAAAAAAACCCCAAGTACTGAATTAGAAGACAGGTGAAAAGTTGTGGTGCCAGACACAAGCAGGAAATCTGAAAGCTAAAGGATTACAACTTAACAAGTCAAAGTGTAAAGAGCTCCACTGTAAGCTGGTATTTACAGAAGGCCTTGGTAAACTGAGGAACAAGGCAAGAGCCCTCTATTAGATTTCACACTGACTTTGTGTTCAACTAATGCAGTAGACCAGTGTCTCTTCTGATAAAGACTGCTCTTCTGTTAGTGGTATAGTTAAAGGTGCTGAAGAAAAAAATCTAGGAAATTCACTGCAGGCAATACTTTGGACTTGAAGGTGCACATGGTTCAAGGTTTACTGCAAGAAAGAGTGGTTTAGTACTGTGGTCTCATGGTATCGAACAGAAGCTATTCAATCTGAAGAGACTCCAAATTTCAGTAATTATCCCAACCCACACCACTTCTCTAGTTTAGGCAGAATCACAAATCCCCAGGGCTGCACTGTGGATGCCGTTAGGGGAAGTCAGCTCTACTTCCAAAAAGATTCTGAACTTACATGAAGCATTTATCTGTTCTGTGATGCAGCACCCAGTACAACCTCAGACTTGAGTTCACAAATACACAGTAGAGGTTTCACAAGGGCTTCAAGGCTGACCCAAGCAAACCCACCTCTTCCAGAGCCACCCCCCTTTCAAGCATCCTCCCAGTTTAGACAAGCAAGCATCAGCACCAAGTAGTGCCATCACAGAACCAATCTGAAGACTACCCTGAAAACTTGTCCATGGTCTATAAAGGATTAAGTTGCTCATCAGTCAGCTCAGTTCGCTAATACAGCCTGTTGTGCTGATGTTGGGAAAGTGACAGGAGTACAGCTACAGGTGTAAAAGCTGGTGCTGATGTACCAGGCAGTGGCAGGAAGAGCCGGGCAGAGAGGAGAGGGGCCGGCGTGCCCCTCCTCCCCGGCACAGCAGCAGCAGCAGCGTTGCCCTTCGCTCGCTGGGGCCACCGCAGAACCAGCGCCTGAAGGAGCTGAGTGGTGGGGAGGGAACGCCCTCCGGCAACAGCAGCAGCATCGCTGATTGCCTTTGTATCAGCAAACAGCCTCCATTTTGAGGAGCTGGAGGCATTCAGCCCAGGCTGGAGAGGCCAAACTTCAGCTTCCAGTGATGGCAGATTCATATTAGCGCTGACAGAGTATTGTTAATGCCCTCGGTGTTCCCCCCAGTTGCACACTACTCCTGTGTGCAGTGAATATTTATCCTCCCACCTCATGCCAGACGAACAGGGCTGCACACAGAGCTACGTATGGGCCAAGTGCGGGGTTTTGGCAGTGAGACCAATCCTGACAGCGTGATATGACAGAAACTCAAAAATTCCTCAGCTTTTAGCAAACTGAAAATTAAAGTAAGGGCTGATCATTAATACATTAATCTCCAGCTCCCCATTTTTTCTGCAGGGGAAAGACACAGGCTGTAAAATGGGACATGAATTTCATATCAGGGAGGTCTTTGGGCATTAGCAGGTCGTTTCAGACAGGGAACTCCACACCTCTCAAAAGAAGTCTGAAAACAAAGCTGTAGCTTACTGAGAGTGTTTGGACTCAGAGGTCTCCACAGCTCTCTTGGCTGAAGACAAAATCTAGCTAGTGTACATGTCAGCTTGTGCCAACACTGTTAAACCCACAGGCACAGCCTATACCAGTTTGTGACCTCTCTAAGGTCTGCTGAGAGCCAACAGATGTCAGGCCACTAATTTTTATTAAATCGGTGAATTAAATTGAAATCTACCCCCTCAAAACTGGAAGAAATTGAGTCAGTTATTAAATTCACTTTTTGCAAATCTATTTTCCTATTTGATCCAGCTTTTCACAAGGAAACACATATTAAAAGTACTCCTTTTGTTCTAGGAGTAAGCTACCCATTCTACACCAAATCCTGCAGCATGTGTCATGAGAGACTGCTTTGAGGTAGAGACTGTCCTTACAACACATCTAAGAACCAAACTTCAGAATCTTTGTTCCAGAAGCCACCTCAGAGCTGGATATGGTTCCATGCACCTCTGCACAGAACCGTAAGTCAGTCTGCAGCAACACGAGGTTAATGGAAATTAAAGCTCCAGTGAGCTGACCTGCTCCTTGTGTGTGAATACCCAGGACAGCCCCGTGCGGCTGGCTCAACATGCCAAACACAAAGATGTTAAAAAGCCAAATAATTGTTATCTGAAGCTCAGAACACGTGCTGAGTTCAGCGCAAACATCCATTTTGCTCTGCCTCCCCACACAAAAGCCAGGAAAGTGGATTCCAAAGTTCAAGCACTAACTACAGAGGAAATGCTGAAATGAAACAGAAAATCTCACTCTAGCAACATTTTCACAAAAGTTAAAGGACTGGGTTCTTGGACACCCAAGTCACACCAGTAACATGCCAAATACTTAGGTTGCATCTCTTATATACTTATTTTCATGACTAAAAACATCACAGCTAGCAATTAAATAGAGCTCATGTGTAAAACTATTCACTGCAGTATAAGCCTATTAAAAATGAAATGGCTAATAAGTTCTTAAACCAGTAAAAGTAGTAGCAACCATTATTTAATCAAGGGATAATAGGAACTCTTAAAAGAGCAATTTCTTCTGCTATTTGTTTCTCCTCTGTTCCCTGCAGTTCATTATAAAGATGCATTTTCCAGTGTGGGGGGTGGTAAAAGCACTACTAACCAAAAGTTAGCACCTCCAGCCAGACACGCATAGGTTGTGATGCAAAAACATCAGCATGTTCTCATGCACTAACACAGTCTCCTCCTATTTTGTGTGTAACAAGATATTGTCACATCGGCAAATCCATTTCAGCTATGGCTGAATTTTATGAACAGGATCAAGTTGCATGGCTTCCCCCCACCCAGCTGATGAACCTTTAAAAACCAGAACCACCACCCCACATTTTTGTAACTGCATTCTTGACTGGCAAAGACTGTCATTGTTCCAGCCTTAATCCTTCACTCTAAAAGTATCAGATGAGTGCCCCCAAAATAGGAACTACTCAGTCCTCCATCTGCCCCACATAATTACTCCTCTTTCCCTGACATTCACCATCTTTTTCACCACAAAACATCAAGCACTGCTTAGGTCTAAAATCAGTTTTTAATGCTGTCCCTTTTAATGCAAGTACAAAAGTTCAGTCTGCCATCAGTGTAAGTATTTATGGACTTGCAAACCTCCAAATTCCACCTAGAGTCACACTATTCTCTTTGAAACTTTTCCCAATGGCTGTCTCAAAGCAAGAGCCCATAAAGAGTTTATTTTATCCAACTAGAAGCTGTATGAGGGGAATCAGCCTTGTGAACACCACCATATTTAACTCGTTAGACTTTTTTCAAATGTTTTGGATTTTGACCATTTCAGGGAGGGAGGGGAGAGGAGGCATTTACCAGTACCAGCCATGATTGATTTAAAAAGAGTTTAGAGAAACAGGCAGAAGCAAGTGCAGGGCTTCCTTTCAAATTTGAAAAGAAACATATCTTGTTGTTGGCCCTCCGGTCACAGTCAATGCTGTTTTTTCTTAGGACCATCTAAACAAGACAGATGTAGCCAGTATCCAGGCAGCAGCTGAAGCCTGAGCACTAGAAAGGCTCTCTGGGGTGGGGGATGGAGGGGAAAAGAGGCAGAAGAGAAGGAGGAAGCCATTTGGCTATAAAAAGGATCTTTCTTTCCTGTTGAAATGCAATGGTAAAGAGTGTCAAAATGGCTTAAGGGTGGGGAGGTCAAACATGTTTTGAGATGTTAAAAACTCTTAAGCTTTGTCAAAAAGGCTGAAAAAAATCCTTAAGGTAGGTTTTTGTTCTTCCATTCAAAATACTTAGCCATCATAATAGCCGCGAGCAATTCTGAAATTTCTATTCACTTTCATCACAAATTAGCCAAAACTATTCAGTTAACATTTTATCCTAATGAATCTGCCTAGAGAAACACTTCTGAAAATTACTGTTTTCCAGTAATTTTTAGATACATCATATTTGCCAATCCCTCCTCCCTTCAGCAGGCCTCCATTTTAAAAATCCACCACTACTGCTTATACAGTGTGACTAACTCTGCACTAATGATGCTGAAAAACAGGCATTAAATAGTATTTTCATTAATGCCATAGCAGCAGCACAATACACCTTTAATCTGTATGCCATCAAAACTAAACACAACAGAGGGTTTTCTGCTAAACAAAAACATTTCAGTAACTTCCATACTATCAAATTACTTGTCATTTAAATCCAAGAATGACATTTCAGCAGTTCTAAACCTTGATTCATGAATCCAAACAAGAAGGCTTAAAGCTTGTATAGTAACTGTCACCCTTTTCTGTTACTTCACTAAAATCTACAAGAAGGAAGCATATAGCCTGCACAGTGAAGCTTTATTTGCTATGGCTACAGAAGGTCTTTAAAGCTCTGCAGCTTATTTTCCACTTTGTACTGCAGTAATACCAGAGTTTGTGTCTTTTTTTTTAATAAGGTATTTATTCGTATGAAATAAGAGCCACTGGAGTACTGACTGGCACCCCAGACACCCCTCCTCTCCTACTGATGAGGAAGCCAGGCTCTTCATTACTCTCTCTCTCAGGCCAGTCACTCAGGTTCTTCTCTATAAAGTCTCTCCCACAAGAGACTCCAAAACACCATCTCAGAAGTTATATTTGAAAGTTCATTCACAGGAAATTGGATTTACACCTGCCTCATTTTTGAGATGTGCACAGAACAGGGATACAACAGTGGAAAGCTGCTTCCCCACCATGACCTCCCACCCCCACACCTGAAGGGGCTGGGGTAGGGGGTGTAGGAAGGAGACTACCTTTGAGAAAGGGTTTTGAGCTGCAACTTATGAACAGATGCTGGAAACCCAGATCCTTTATCACCATTATGGAGCTTAAGTTACACGTCAAGAAATTAATTCCCGTTGCTAATATAGGAGTCAGGATGTTGTTAGCATCCTGACAATCCCACTCAACCACTGAAGTCCTCTCATGTTCTGTAAGCACCTTGTCTCTCTCAAGTTTCCACATTCCACCAAAACTTGCTGCTTGAGGTGGGGATTGCACTAACTGCTATTACAGCTCTTTGGGCTATGGGTGTCACTGCTTTGCACCAGGATTCTCTACAGGAAAAGTTCTCTGAGAAATGGCACATCAGACTTCTCTCTCACATGGGCAGGTTTTAAGTATGAGTTCTTCCCAGCACTCACTGGACTGGCTTGTTAGAGTAAAAGCCAGCGTTGGGGGTGTTCCTCAAGGCTCATTTAGTTTGTGGCAGGTTAACTGTTGAAGAAGTTACCCTTCCGTACCTGTTCTTGAGAATGAAGTTCACTGCACAACCAGACAAACAACACTGGATGTTTATAGAAAAAGACAAAGCTGGTTACAGCAAGAAAAGGCTTTCGGGTAGAAGCATAACTTCCCTCCTGACTGGGAAGTGTTATGGAATTAAGGGTTAACTATTATAACCCCCCACAATATAGGGAATCCTGAAGCTGCAATATTTTAGACTACTCCTCAAGCCAGCTTCACTAAAACTGATATTGGAAACATTGTCAGAACCTAACACAGCCTTTTTCCCCAAATGCAGAATTCAGCATTTGATCAACATAGTTTTGACCAAAACCAAATAAAAAAAGATCAGTAGAAAATACTTTTGTCAGTCCCTTTTAATGGCACAAAGGCTGAATCCCTTTTGTGCCAGACATTACTTTCAGATGCCAGCACTGCTGCCAAATTGTGTGGTCAGCTAATCTAGCAAGGGCAGAAGTCTACCTTAACTTAGTATATTTTTAAGGGATGTATACTGCAATGGGTCAGAGTTGAAAGTCACTTGACCAAGTAATACTCCATGTTTTTGTTCCAGGGTAGAATCCACAATTACTAGGGCTGCCATAAAAATCTCAAGTCTACAGTATGGTATATTAAGGCTTTCACTACACCACCTCCTAATTATTCAGAAACACTGCACCAGAAAACATCACAAGAAACAATAAGGTTGTTCAGAAAGGCCAGGATATTGCATAGCCAAGAGGTGGCAGTGTTTCTATCTGGTAAACAGGAAAAAGACTAATTGTTTATAGCATTCTATTTGGGTAGGAAGCCTAGTGGCATCAAAGTGATGGACTGCAAGAGGCAAAGTTTTTAAACTGCTTCTCTCCCCCTTTCAGCTGCAGCCCAGTTAAAACTGAATATCCTCTGCAGGCACTACAACCAGTTACTGGTCAAAGCAATTGCCTTAAGAAGCAGTAGTATACTACTACAAACATTCTAATTAGAGTAATTGAATGCATCTAGACAAGAAGGTGGCAGTATCTAATGCTTTAGTAGGCTCCTATAAATGAAAGCACTTTAAGACATTGTCTATGCAATCGTGGAGGTATTTTTAATTGGTAAGAATTTTCAGATTTATATTAAAAATTGTAGCTTAGACTTACCACAAAAAAAAAAAAAAAAAAAAAAAAAAAAGGGAAGAGTAACTGTATAAATCAGTACTTAAATTTCACTTGGCATTTAAGCTAGCCTAAGGAAATCCCAAGACTGCCTCACCTCTGAATTTTTAACATGGTTATTGAACACTGGAAGATGAAGTTTCAGTTCACATGTTCAGTGCAAAGGTCACAAGCTCTGCAAGACCATGATCAGAAACATTCCAGGGCAGTGTTGCTTAATTCATGGCAACAGCTTTATTTAACAAAAGCACTCGAGGAATGGTTTCCCTCCGTAACTCCATATGGGATCAAACATGAAACAAGTCAGCTTACTCCAAGAAGTGGCTTCTTTGACCGCATGAGAGCTGGGTGTTTTGAGAATTTGTTTTGGCTGGTTTTGTTTCTTTTTGTTTGTTTAAACTTTGATTTACAAAGCTCTTTCATTCTGAAAGCATTTTCACCTAGTTTTAGCAGAAAAGGAGCCATGGCATACGTATTTGACAGGAATGTCTCCCCTGCCTGGAGAAAAACAGATACATGAAATGGGGAAAAACAACCCACACACCACGATACTCTGAGTCTTCCTGATCTAGGAAAGTATCTTCCAACAACAGCCATTCGCTCCTTAGCGAAGGACTATGTTGGGGTCCCTCCCCCACCGTGTAGTCCTGGGAGAGGGGCCCTGAGGGCACAGACACGGGGTTTCCCTGCCCCTGCTCAGCCTCGTTCCCATTGGTTGGTTTGTGTTCCCTGCGCGGGCAGAAGGACCCTTGGTCCCGTGACTGGAACAGTTCCTCGGCAGAGCTCCGGCCATGCGGCCGGAGAAATAAACATCTCTGAAACATCTAGCAAGAATCTGTCTGTCCATATATATTTCCTTTCCACGGGACTCCTGGTTTGATATATGCGTGTTGCAGGATCCCCACTGCAACAAATGGTGGAGAATTGTGAGTAGAACGATCCCCGATCCCTAAGTGACTGATTTATGTGAGTAAACCCTGGAAACTTTGGATTCCTCTTCTTGGTTTTGCTTTGCTATTCCATATCTAAACTATGGAGGAACCGTGGGAAGACTCTTGGCTCTCAGAGCCGCATATGGACATTTATCTTAAACTTAAAATGATTCTTGAACAACGATTTGTAAATTTTAGCTTGATTCAAGCTCAAAAAGAACTGAAACACTTCCTGGCATGGTTGTTTAAGAACTTTTTCTATGTTTCTTGGGATTTAATTATTACCAAGGGCTTTTGGAAAACCGTTTGGACACAGTTAATATTTGAGTCAAAATATATGCCGATGGAAGAATATTTTCGTGAATATTATTTAGTTACCGAGACTGTTGAGCAATGTCAGCTGTGTCCTGGCGAAGGGAAGCCTGGCGCAGGGACCGTGCGGCCCAGGCCACGTGCACCGAGCGCTCTGCGAGCAGCAGCGAGGCAGTTCCCGCGCGCGGGCGGAGCCACGCGAGCCGCAGTGTCGGTGGCGGAGCGAGGCGCGGCGGGAGCGGCGGGACCCGGCGGTGCCCGCCCGGCCCCGTGCAGCGCGTGGTGGAGCGAGCCCCGGGAACGCCCGACCGAGAGGGGCGGCGCGCGGGCAGCGGCTGGCGGCGCTGGAACGGAGCCGCACCCAGCCGAAACGCGCGCTGGAGCAGGGCGCGGGGGGGTCATCGCTCGGGGGCCCGGCCGAGATGTGGGTGCAGCGCCCGGCAGCGGCAGCGAAGCTGCGACCAGAGGAGGCGACGCACGGAGAACTGAGCGGCGTGGCCCGGCCCGGCCCGCGCAGCCCCGAACGCGACCCCGGGAAGAGCGCGCAGGCACCAGCAGCCCCGACAATTCCAACACGGGAGTGACCGAAGGAGAGAGCAAAGACGCAGCGAGACAGAAAACAGCAGCCACTCGGAAAAAGGAAAAGATCATAGTAACTAAGATCTTAGGGATAGTAAAATGGTATAATGTTAAGTAAAATTATGGTTTTATAACAAGGTGTGACAACCAGCAAGACATATTCGTGCATAGAACTGCTATTAAAAAGAATAACCCTGAAAAATACATCCCAAGCTTGGGAGATGGAGAGGTGGTGCAATTCAAAATTATACGAGGTAGAAAAGGGTTACAAGCATCGCAGGTCACTGGGCCTGATGGTGTTCCTGTAAAAGGCAGTATATATGCAAAAAATCGTAGTCATGTTAGACAGTATCTCCATTGTAAGTCCCCCCTACAGTCTCCCTTTCCTAATCCCACCTTTCCCTTTTACCCTATGTCCTATTACCCCCAGTGTATTCCCAATCCGTTTTTTCATCCATGGTTTCCCTCACAAAACCATGCTTTTGCCAACTGTTTCCCCAAAAATCCCTTTCCAATGCCGAGTGGAGGATGAAAAGGGGGAGGGAAGAAGTTAAACCCTCTCCTGCCTCAGTTTCCCCACAAAGCATGCTCAGAGAGTTCTGTCTCCCTTCTGTCAGCCCTAAGATGTTCCACAGAATCTGTTTGGACATTTAAAGACTCAGGAGGGTGGCTTGTTTTGTTTTGAAACTGTTCTTGTTATGTTTATCCAGTTGTTTTCATTCTCCTTTTATTAAAATAAAACGGGTGAGGTGTTGGGGTCCCTCCCCTGCCATGGAGCCCTGGGAGAGGGGCCCTGAGGGCACAGACACGGGGTTTCCCTGCCCCTGCTCAGCCTCGTTCCCATTGGTTGGTTTGTGTTCCCTGCGCGGGCAGAAGGACCCTTGGTCCCGTGACTGGAACAGTTCCTCGGCAGAGCCCCGGCCATGCCGCTGGAGAAATAAACATCTCTGAAACATCTAGCAAGAATCTGTCTGTCCATATATATTTCCTTTCCACGGGACTCCTGGTTTGATATATGCGTGTTGCAGGATCCCCACTGCAACAGGACTAGCAACGGTTTTCCTGGGTTAGACAGGGGTTTCTGAAGAGGAGTTTCCTTTCTTCGATAATAAGTGTGGCATTTTATATCATTTCACATCATGCTGCTCAAAAAACTTGTGCTACTTTATTAGAGTATGTGCATCCAAAACAAGTTACTAGATTTAGAGCTGTGTCAGTCACCTTTGATTACTTCCCCTTACTACCTCCCTCCTTCAGCAAGGGTTTACATAGCTGTCTGTCAAAGTATCTTTGCCACAGGAGCCAAATGGAAAACTGCCCATCTACATCCAAAATCTGAACCTACTAACACAGGTGTCAACTATTTCTTTACACACACCTTGAGGAAAATTATTACCAGGAAGCTTTGGAGTAAAATCATATGCCACTACATATAATGAGATAATTGTTCTCAAAGGGAAGAATAAACTACAAAAAAAGTGACAATAGGATAGAGTTATAATGAGGGAGGTACTCATTATCCCAAGTAGTTTGTTTGCTTTCCATCCCCAGATAAGCCATATACAAATCTATCTGAATTCTGCAATAAGGTTAACACTGTGTTCTCATATGCTGAGGAATACCTGGATGAAACAAACAAGATTTCCCAAGACAGCATTCCATGTCAGTGAGTCTCTCACCTGCTGATAGCACATTTGGATAGCATAAAATAATCTCAGCTGGGAGGTATCACTATTCTATTTTTTATTTTGGTCTTTGTTTTGATATGCAACACTTCGTCTTTCCAATCTATCCCCTAGCTAGTGAAAAGTGTTTCCTTTTATGCTTCCTCCCTGGATGGTGTTAAAATGAATTTAAAATTCAAACAGTAAACACATTGATGAAAATACTATGTTCTCCTGTAGACAAGATGATATTGAATTTCATGGATTGTATGATATTTTCAGTTGAGACCATGATTTTTTCCTGTCGCTTATATTAGAAAACTAATATTAAAATAATGTAAGACAGGACACTGTCAAGGCTTCCCCGTGATAATTTAAAAATTAAAGCAGAAGGACACACTGTAGACCAGCTACTCTAAAATAAATACTAAACACCTTTTCTTTCTGTTTTCCTGAAACAGTTGTATTGAACATTGGTGAAGACAAAACAGCAGTTCTGACAGGGTACTGGTCCAATACATTATTCCTAGATTGATTAACTGTCAAGATTTATCTTTCATTTAGGAGAAAATAAGTTGGTCTTACTATGCTAGCCAAACCCTCATAAATACTATATAAAAATGATGTTTACATACACACACTGACACTATATAATGAAGGCAAATGAATGGCAACAGATAAAGTGTATTACTGCGAGGAATGAACACTTGTGACTTGCACTAGCAAAAAACACAACAATTTAAAAGTTGTTTAAATTTAAGAGATGCTTAGTCACAAGAATGCTTTATAATGACATGCACAACTATGGCTTTCACCAAAAATTCTTTCAAAGCATCCATGTTATTCAACTTCAAAGTATAAGGCAGAGCTAAGGAAGGAAATGAGATGAACAGGTTTGGACAAGAGAAAGGGACCTTCCATACATCTTTGGTCCACACCATTGAGGAGTTTCATCAGCTGAAGCTCCTTAGCAGCCCCTGTTCTCTGCTGACTGGCATAGGCTGGCATTAAGAACAGGTATCAGAAGTGATATCACATACAGAATAAAAATGCTATGAATTGTATTTACAAGGATGTTAACTGAAAGGTGTGACTTCACTCTAAGAAACTGGTTGCCAAATGAGGCAGCTGAGTAACTCCTCCTCAAAGTTCTGCAGCTAGACAAGCACTTGGAAACCAATTAAAATAAAGCTATAAGTAGTTTAACACCCTAAATAACTTCTACAACTATAAAAATGATGGTACTCTTTGAAGAAAAATAAGTTAATTGCTTGCATCTAAGGACTGAGATATGAAAATGAAACTATTAATTTTAAAAATGGCTCAAGTTGATTTTTTTTGTTGCAGTTTGTGAAAGTAAGCTCATGTTAACACCTGCACTTTTAAATTATGGTTCTCCTATTTGTTCTCTCAGTGTATAAAGTTTTTTGGCATCATTGCTGAAAGACCAAGATAGGAGCACTAGTAAAGACTATCAGTAATCACGTACTACTTGAACTCGCTTCACTGGCTCAGGAAAGGACTGACAAGGAAGCATTCCAGTGAAAGAAGAGCCTCTGGATCTAAGCCAAGCCCAAGTATGCCACTACAAGCTCAAGTGGCCAGCCACAGAATCCAACTACTCCAGTCTTTGCAAAGACATGCTGACCTTACCTATATCCAAGTCAATGCCAAAGTCTCCTACAAGGGGAAACGAAATGTACACGTTATATTAATTGTAACTGCAGTGCTTCAGAACTTCCAGCAAAATCTCTCTAGTAGTTCTCTAGAAGATGTAGCTGCCTAAATCATAGAGAATTTTCAATTATTACTAGAAGGTATCAACATGCACTAACCATGTACCAATATGTAACAATATATGCAATGAAGGTGTACAACTGCTCCCTGGAAATATTATTTGAAGAATAAGCCACTTGGAATGAGGGGCCCACATGTACCCCTTCAGGTTCGGAGGAACATTGCCTTAGAGATTTACCACTTGTTTTGGTAAGGGACAAAGAAATTGGGCTGACTTGACACAGCTGCTACTGAGGAAGAGTTCAGATTCAGAGGTACATAATGAACTACTTTTGACAAGATGCAAAGATGGGATAATAACACCTTTGCCAGAAAAGCAATAACATGAAGATAAAGTCTGTTTTGACAAGACAACTGTCTAAATCTTAGGAAGTTTATCAAATTTGTATGCATTGGGAAGTGCATACAAACAGAAAAAGCACCTCTCAGGAGTGTCTGGAGGCTTGGAGTGGACAGCCCTCCAGCAAATTGCCAGCTACGCAGTAAAAGCCAGCTCAAGACACTTCAGCCTTGCTTCCACTTAGCCCAGCCTACTTAGATTGCCCGCTATGAACCTCCCTATGAACTGTCCCACCAACCACCACTCAGGGTAATTCATGCTTCATGGGCAGAAAGCTCAAGGGCCATACATTAGTTATCTAGCAAGAGGCTCAGAGCCCTTGAAAAAATTAGTAATGCTAGAAGAGAGCAAGAGCTACCATGAAATATTGTCAATTAGAATACATGTTGTCTAGAACAGAGAAAAAAACCAGCACTTTCATGCTAAGAAAGGGCATGTAGTACCTTTTGGAACTCTGTCAACAGCCACCATTTATAACTCTAATCCAATTCTTAATTCTAATCTTATCAATGCTTTCATGATATTGGGGGAGGCAGGGATTATTACATCCACCCCCTCACTGAAAATTATATTAAGTACAAGAGGGGAAGAAGCAAGGAGCGTATTAAATTTTACTCCCATTACCATCTTAGTACATACAAGAGCAGCACTAGAAAGACTGGGACCTCAGTGTTCTAGGAATTCTTTTGTACTTCATCCTTTCCAATTCCCAACCTAGTTTGGTTGTTATTTCTTTCAGGGTAGAATCCACTCCAGACCACTGCCTGATCTTTCCAGTACCAATTTTTTTATTATAATAATTTTGTCTTTTTTTTCTTCCATAAACTGTCCCTCCTTTCTTCCCAAAATATCTGCCCATCCATTTAAAAGCCTTTTAACAAAAGTTAACACCAAATATATCCTATTGGGACACAGTTGCAACACTGTAGCTGCTTCTCCAGTAACTAGCCTGGGGAAATTATTTTCCATTATTTTAGTCTAGTATTCAATTCAACTAAGCTCTTTTGTATCATTATCTGCACAATAATGTCCACAACTTGCAAGCACTTCAGTGGGAGAAACAACCATTTTCATTTTCCCCTACAAATAACCACTTCTCTGAAGGGAGACTGTTTGGTTCTCACAACAACTTTAGCTGGCTTGCTGATCAGTCACCAATTAAAGAAAATCTGGTTTCCAATTTGCTCATCTAGCCACAAAAGCCGTGTTTGGGACACTCAGCCGGCTCATTCGGCAACCGGTTTCTTAACAGAGAAGCCATGCCTTTCTCAAGTAACATCCTTGTATGGATCAAGTATTCTTGAAATTTGAGTGACTTTGTCTAGCAGGCTGCAGACCCCCTTCACGCTCCAACTTCAATGTATTAAATCTCCAGTGCCTTTGGGCACACCATATATAGCGGTGGGGGCGGGGTGTGCTGCAGGGGGCTGGAATTTAACCCTTTACCAGCCCTGCTTTTAAAGGGAAAAAAGAAGGCTTGGAGGCATGATGCTCCTTCTTTCCATGCCCTAAGAAAGTTCTTACTCAAAGTAACAGACCCACTTTGCCTCACAGATACATGCACTTACTAAAACATCCAGGAACTATATAGTTGACTTCCAAAGCACAGCAAGACACAGCAGCAGCAAGACCCCAGGAGCTACCTGATCACATTCCCTTACACCCTCCACCACCTGACATGGCATTATTCAAGGTTACAGAAGACCAGCAATAGTAACCTTGTCAGGCAACCAGTACTGACTCACTCACTGGTGATTCACAGAGCACACCACCAACCCTGACACAAGACAGCAGCATTTCTCTACTCCCTGATGCAGCACCAGGTTGGATTACAAAGCTTAAGGGCATCCATAATGCAGACAGCTTTCAAGCTTTGCTTGCGCCCAATATTTAAGGCTAGGGATTTTTATTTTCTACAATAAGATGACAGTGTGAATAGCTGAGTAAAAAGAACCACTGAAGTGAAGAGGGAGGGAAAAGGGGAGGATTTGAAGTTTCATAGCTGACATTTTACCCTAAATAATAGTTTGCCTTTTGTTAACCAAGAGGAGCTGAACAAAAGGCTGTATAAAATTAGTTTTTTGGCATATGTCAGCCACTCTGGACAGCAAGTACCTACACATTCAAAGAGAATCCACAAAACCCAAGACAACATGGGACATGGAAAAGATACAATAACAAGCTCCAGTACTACCATCCGAGAATCCTGCTGAAGTTTGATTGCTGAATTTGAGATCCCTGCCAGCCTTTTAATCCAGACAAACACAGCATTTGGTAGCTCTGCACATTCACAATACCTTGCCCAGCAAAAGAAAGTATTTACAGTAGATGGTAGTCTATAACAACACTGACTAGCCACAAAATGTATGGGGTGGGCATGTAATACAAACGAACAACTGAAAAAGATAAGGTTTAGCAAACTTGACGGAACACCTTTAAATATTTTGGTTATGCATGGAGACTAACCAACATTAGAGTGAAAATGATACAACACAAGTTTAGCTATTACCTTTAGCTCACTAAAGAACCCTTCTTCCCCACAACACAAATTCAGAGCATTTGCTATTCTCACATTCCTGGAAAGCACTGGAATGAGAGCAGCCTCGGTGATTGCTTGTGTGATCTTTGGAGATAATACTGTAGTAACAAACAGGAGTAAAACATACCTGCTGAGGTGACAGCAGTAGCCTTTGGTTGGGTTAATCTGTCCACTTCAGAGATGAATTTAAGACAATTCACGTGTTTCTTCAGTAGAGATCATTTCCTCTATAGCAGTCAAGGCACACCTCAGAGTCCCCAGAATTTTAAGTGTTCAACTCTGAAAAGTGACTTGCACCCATTGCCAGCCCAACAGGTTTAGAGCTTGTCTCAAGTCACTTTCCTGCTCCTGGGAGGTAATCCATTTTCTCCAAGTCAGCACCAGTGCAGAGGCATACAGCACAAAGCATGCAGAACCATAAAACAATAAGCATTTGAAGTTTCCAGTTCAAGTCTTAGTCACTTCAAAAATATTTCAACCACGTATGAAGGCAACTGCTAACTAGTCATCATCCTATCCAACAAGTTCACCATCTGGGGTTTTAGAAATGCATATTACACACTCAAGAGAAATAACAGGAATGGAGCTCTTATTTCTTAGAGCTTAACATGTAACTATGAATTAATTCTTGTGTCAGTATTGCACACATATCCAAGATGCCTGAGCAACACAGAACATATATTCATGAGCCTCATCCGTGAGTACTGCGTTTTATTCCTTTTCATACTGTGCTATACAGCTAGAGCATTCAAAGCGGGCCAACATTTTTAGTTGCTAAAAAAAGATTAGCAGCTATGGACTCTAAACCTGAAAAGAATTTATTTTGTTGAGGGTTGATAGCAGAGGAAGAAACAAGTAGCTTAGAGTCAAAAGAACTTTAGAAAAGAAGCACATGACTGTCTTAGCCACATAAAATTTCTCTTCTTTAAGATATTAGGGCAAAGATAAAATGATGTCTGAGGTGACATTACATAGTAAAGAAGGTTTTGTACTCAAGGTAGAAGTTGGCAGATAGTATTGCTCCAATTCCTTAAAAGGGTAGAATCTTTCTGTGACTTGATTTGGATGCACAAGCTTAATTTGGTACAAGGACCAAACCCATCCCACCCACAGAGCCCTTCTTCAAGCACAGCCAGGGAAAGGAGAAGACAACCCAGGGAAGGAGCTGCAGCTGAGCCTGTGAGGAGAACAGCTGAAACAAAGTCAATATGCCCAATATATTTTAGGATCAGGGACATCCATTCCTTACATTAACCAGTACTTGAATTGCCAAGCAGTAGCCAGTCCCATTCCCATCCAGTATTTCCACACTTTAGACTTCAAATGATAGGTTAAAAGCATTAGTAAAAATTATGTGCTACGTCATTATGATCCAAGATTATATTTGTAACTGCTCTACTGAAAGTGGATTACAGCTGAAGACAATAAACCTCTTCTGTGAAATCTTATCTGTGGTAACATTGGTCTTGCATTCAGTGCATTGTTCATGCAGCTTAAGATCTATGCCCTCAACACATCATGATTCTTTGTCTCATGGAAAGACACCAACAACTTTGCAGGAAGGAAGGGAGTATGGGAGGAAAACTAGGAAGAGACTGGGTCAAGACAGTATTGAAAGAGGAATGATACCTCCTCTACTTTAAAACAGAGGAACTAAGTAGTTTTCCTTTAAGGAAGCATGGTCTAGAAAGCATGTTTACATGCTCTGAAGATTTAGCTGAAAGGAAAAACTGCTACACATGAGATGCAAGATTTCATCACTAAATGGAAGCAAAAATTCAGCTAGACCTTCTCTCCCATTTACAAGACGCTTCAAGAAATCACTTTTAAACAAAACTGTAATTAAAAAATTACAGGTATACAGTAGACTAGTTTCATGCCTATTTATTGTATGCACATCTCCAGTTGTGTGTTCTCAGAAAAAGTCACTATTAACCTCAGAGGTCTATGCTGCAGCCTGCAAGCATTAATATCCTTACATACAGCAACACTTGGTTTTACAAATACATGCTCTCAGTAAAAATAGTCCATGAAAGGTGCCTGAACATCCAAGGCATTTCTGCTTCTTCCAGTTTTTACTCACTGGAAATTGTCTGAAGTCATGTTTAATTAAGCCAGTAGTGTAACAATATCATTATCACCAGGAGAAAAACCTGACAACTTTGCTGCGTTTACCCTAAAATGTTGAGTAGGTTTCAACACCAGTCACAGCACAGCAGGGGGGGTTTGGATTCTGTCCAGTATGGTATCAAAGCTGTTTTAAAACCCAAAGTTTTCATTCTCTTACTAAAGAGAAGGAGTTAAATAAAAAGACTTCTGCATGCAGGGAAGAGCCAGGACCTACAGATGTGATGGAGGCATCTAAAGGGAAGGTAAGGCAGGGTAATCCAAGAGGTTTAACAGCTGATAGCTGAACAGTATTTGTAAATTTTAAAATATTGTGAATTTAGAGATTATTCCAATCCCTTATCATCCTAAGGATGTTATAAATCCACATTCCATAAATCACATATGAACAAAATAACTCACTACCCTGCTTTCTTCATCAGGAAAAAATTAAAAAGGAAAACACAACTGTCAGTAACCTAATCTGAAGCACTGCCTTCAGATGGGCACCTGTATGTGCATTTGACATCAGAAAAGACACAGTAAGTATGGTAAATGAAGGCTGCATGAGTACAAAGAACTACATGCAGTTTCTTACGTACCCTGGAAATACGAATTTCTCTATCTTGTGCACAAGGATCACATTTTAAGATGACTGCCTCAGGATGCACTCTTAAAATCCTTAATCATTTTGTTAGGCGGCAAAACCCTTAATCATTAGAAAGAGAAACAGCAAGAGCCTGTATCACACACTGCAGTTTCACATAAATAACCCTTGAGCAAGAGATGGAGAACTGGAACTGGGAACACAAGCATACTCCCTCTGCATCAGCCAAGTGCTTTGGCGAGACGTGTGGGTGGATGGCACTGGGAGCACCTCGGAGCAAAGCTCAGCATTTGGCAGTATGGAAAGCCATTACACAAAAGCAACCCCGTTTAACCTAGCATTCCTGTCTAAGGACTCTATTCCTCCTCTCCCCTCATACCAGTTCAGCCTGCAGTTAAAATAAACTTTTACCAGTGGTAGAAAAGGGGAAAAAAGTTTTCTGTCATGTTAAGTGAATTAAATTGGCTCACAGAAGCATCTCCTGAGTGCACACAGCCTAGCCTGGTGAGAACAGAAGAGGAAGTGAGATCCCCTATATTCTGAGTAGCCGTGAGATGTTAAGACAGCTTGCTCCCTATTGTGAAACCACAGCTTTACCCTACATTAGAGCAGCTTAGACAAATTCAATCAGCAAATTTAGCCAAGGTACCAGATAAGTAGCTTTCAGTTCAACTGACAGATACGCAGTTGAATGTTTTCCCCTATACATGCACAATCCTCCAAAAATCGCATTTTTTACAGTCTGTAAGACAGTAAGAAGGAATGCATTTTATTTGTAATCTAAAAAGATAAGAAATCCAGGAATATATGCAGCCCCAGAATTCAACATAGCAATCTAATTTTACTGAGTCTCCATAGGGCTCCAATAGCCCCATGAACCACTGCAACTCACTGAAAATGGCAAAAAACTTCGGAGTTTGTAAAGTAATCTGATCAGTTAAGAACCTGACCAAAGACAGAACTGATGCAAGGAAAATGAAGGAACAGTGTGTCTAAGGGCAAGGGAGAAAGACCTTTAAAATCCTTTCTTGCAATGGAGGGAGCTGTGGCGCTACAGGGTTTTGTCTTGTATGTTTTGGTAGTCCATGAACCACTCCTAAAATGGAATCTGTAGAGCAATATGAGAACTAGAAGGGTCACACACTGTTAAGATGACTGAATTTGGCAACTCCACACTTTCCCTAGAAAGTGTTAGAAGTCTGTTATTGAAGTGTTTGGACCATCCGCCACTGTTATCATGAAATGATATTAAAGCACACAGCAGCTGAGCTCTGGCATAAATGAAACCCCAGTTATTTAACTTGCAACTTGTGGCATTTTCCACTTTCTGCAAACTCACTTGAATCCAGAGAGTTTATCAGTACAAGCCAAGTGTCCTATAGCTGTTCCAACATTTTCTAAGAGCGTGGTTTCGTTCGCAGACTATTAAGACTTCCAAGAAAAGAAAAATAGAGGTGCTCTTTCAGTCACATGAAACAATCAAGAACACACTGACATATCAGGTAGGATATTTGATTTAATTATGGGTAAAACTAAAGTAAAATCTTTTTCAAGTCCTATTCTAGTTGATTTTATAGTAATAACATCTAGTTGCTACAGTAGCATTGATAGTTCTGTCCATACAACACTGCCAGACAAAAGAAAATTATCAGGGTTGCGACACCTTTACTTTTGTAGAATGCTTTGAAACATCTGAGATTAAGCATTTCCCCTGCTGCCATGATAGCATTTTACATCAGACTGTGAGGTTCCCAGTGGTAAACCACCAGACTGGGTTTCAACAGCAGCTCTGTGACAAAGAATTGGCTTTTGCTCCCCCCCCCCCCCCCAACACTTTTATTCACTTTCTTTTTTGCATCACTGTAGTATCTGCAGGCATTGCTGCCCTAAAAGCAGTGTTCGGGGTTCTCTTTAATGTTTGCCACTATTGTAACAGTCAATATTCTCTGTTACAGAGACTGCTACATACTCATAGCACACAACCAGAGTCAACAGCTCAACTGAGACCAGAACCATCACGACTAAAAAGACACTATGCCAGACATCCCAGTTAAGAGCTGAAATCTGCATTTCTCTGCATTAAGAGGATGAGCAACTACACTGATCTTGTCTGGCAAATGTGTATGTGTAGTCTTGTTTTGAGACTTGGAACACCCAGTAAGTAACCACCCACGGTGCTATTTCCCTTCTCACTCGAGGGAGTCTCAAAACGGAGGTGGAATGAGGAAAAATTATGGGGAATGGACAGTGATTCCCAGAAGGAGGGACGGAAACACCAGAGAGGAACAGGACCAAAGGTAACAAATGAGTAGCAATATTAGGACAGGAGCATCATGTTCTAGGCAAGGAGGCACAGAATAAGGGAACCAGCAACTTTTGTGCAGAAAACCCTCAGAGATGGGGTCAAACTCCTTATAACTGATCTCAAACAAGGTGAGGAGGACATACCCTGGCAAAGGAGAACTCTGCATTTAAGAGAACTACTCTTCCAGCAGCTTACAGATGAGATCTGCCTATGCCTGCATGAATTAGTCTGAGGGAATATCCTGCTCACCAGCTTTTCTCACATACTGAGCAGAACCAGAGTTTTTAACTACTAATATTACGGCTACCATTCCTGCCTTGCATTTTAGGTTTGTTTTTACACTATTAGCCAAACAAAGTACTTAAGTGATGCACTAAGTACTCTCCTGGAAGGCTGCCTTTCTATTATCGTGCCTTTTATGAGGCTGTAAATAGCATTCTTAAACAAGCAATAACCCTCACAGTTTTGCAGCCACCCTTTCTCAGAAAAAAACTTGTACACCTCACCCATATTTTTAGCCAAAGCAAGAAAGATTTACAGGATAAACTGTTCCTAACAGTCAGTCTCTCCCAAACAATTCCCCTTGAGTGAATAATAAATACTTGCAAATACTGATCAGGCACAACTGCATTAAGGAGCCACCAAAATGCACTAATCAAGAACAGTAGTAGATCATTAATTTGCAGAATAAAAGCCTTTCTCAACAGGAGCTGAAGGCTTGAAAATGCTTACTTGTTTTAAAACAATTTCTAGGTCTACAGGATACAGGAACACCCAAACCCAATCCTTTAAGAGGTGTACTCTTTTCAGAGTACACTGTTGAAAGTAAAATTATTTATGTAAAATAAATTAAGCTTTTTCAGAAGTTACTTCTAGAAAAGCTGTACACTTTAAGCAAGGCTAGAATACCTTTGTTCCACTTGCAATTTAAGCTTTTAAGTCCACAAAATACCTTGGAGCTCCTATCCCAGCTACTCTTTTACTAAATGATGGAGAATATATCACATTAGAAGCTGGATATTCTATGCTATGGCCAAAAGCCCTCAACTGTTTTATTTTACACACTTCAAAAAGAAGTGTGTAAAACTACTCGGCCTACTGAGAACACAAAAACTAGAAGCTTTCTAGCCTGTACCACAAGACCAAAGTTATACTCCAAAATGAATGCAGAAAGATGGCTTTTTTTAGCGTCTTAAGAACATCATGCCTTATTTCAGTCTAGCATTCAGTATTACAAGTGTGCTTTAGGAAGCCCACTCTTAGGGAGATACCGAGATACCACAAAGAGCTGTAAACAGCCCAGCTGCCATAACGTTTCTGGGTTGGTTTGGGTTTTTTTGTTAAAAACTTGATTGTTCCTCAAGCACACTTCATGTCTCCCAAATGTCATTTTAAGGTCTTTCTTTTTCCACAGAATTCATACATTCTGTCCTCTGACACTAGCAACTTCAAGAAACACAAAACCTGACCTTTCTGGAACTATTTCATAGCTATAACAACATGAGAGGAGATAGAAAAAGCGTCCCTGAAAACTGAAGGCATCACCACATTTCCCTAGGCTAAATGCCTTCATGTATCAGTTAAGCAAGCATCCCACAGGAAACTCTTGTACTACCCCTGTCCTCAGGCAGGTTTTCCCTGAAGCCCCTTGTTGTGCTGTCCAATTTCATCCTGGGAGGAAACTACCTCCAACGCTGGTTACTGGAAAATTCCAGCAAAATCCCCCTGCGCTGACCCCCAGAGCAAAAGGGGAAAATCAGCAGATCGCCATTTTCCAGCTTCAAACGAAAAATCAAGTTTCAAACTATCACAGCAAGAAACTATCCCAGTGAAACTTAAGACACTTTCAGTACATTTTGAAGAAGCCACTACCTCTTAAGATCTATGAAACAATACTTAGGGTCACCAGAATCAAAACTTGCAAAGCCAAAGCGTTTTAAATTAACACCACATAAAGCAAGTTCCTGTTTTTGCATCAGTAGATGTTTGCCACCACAGAAGTAGACAAAATGTTGACCAAGGGCAGGAGATGTAGCTGGCATATGCAAGCGTGAATATATCTCCTAACTTTTTTGCTACCTTTTATTTATTTATAAATAAATAATCAAAAAGGTGTCCTTTTCTCAACACAGTTATCTTCCTTCCCTATTTATTCGTTTTTCTTTCTCTAGTGGGTTACACACCGAACACGGCTGTACAAAGACTCCACAAAACAGTTTAACTCAGCATTGGGGCTCTGGGGGGCCCCAAACCTTTTTCTCTTGCATCTCCACGAGCCCGAGGAGCTCCCTCTGAGGGGCACAGCGCCCGCAGCAGCCCAATGCCCCCACTACAACCCGCACACGGGCAGACCGGGGCTCCGCCAGCCGCCTCCGGGGACAGCGTGTCCCGCACCTCGCGGAAGGGCCCCCGGCTCACCTCCTCCTCCTCCTCCTCCTCCTCCTCCTCCTCCTCCTCCTCCTCCTCCTCCTCCTCCCGGGCGGCGGCGCCTCGCCGCACGCCCTCCCCCGGTGTGCCAGCGGCTCCCGCGCCCCGCACCAGCCCTGCCCCCCGTCCCCAGCCCCGCGGGGCGGCAGAAGCGCCGCGGCCGGTCCCCGGCGATGCGGGCGGGGGCCCTCTGGCGCCGGCCAGGGGCGGGAGCGCGGCCGCCCCTTCCCTCCCTCCCTCGCCGCGCACCGCGCTCACCTCGTCGTCGTGGTGCTGGCAGTAGCTGGCCCGGTCGGGGAAGACGGAGAGGATGTTGTACGGCGAGGCGGGGTAGGGCGGGCTGAGGGCGAGCGGCGCGGCGGGACCGGCGGCGGCGGAGCCGGCGGCGAAGCGCTCGATGAAGTGGTCCTTGGTGAGGCGGACGCGCTGGTGCGCCCGCACGCAGTTGTCGCACAGGTGCTCCTGGCAGTCGAGGCAGCGGGAGCTGGCGGCGTTGCCCTCGTCGCAGGAGCTGCAGCGGGGCTCGCCCTGCCGGCTGTGGGGCCGCCGCAGCAGGAGCGCCGCCGAGCCGCCGCCGCCGCCCGAGGAGGACGACGACGACGTCGAGGAGGGCGCGGCCGAGGCTGCGGCGGCGGGCGAGGAGCCGGCGGCGCGGGGCGGCCCCGGCGGCGGGCGGCCGTGGTGCCGGTTGTTGCCGCCGCCGCCGCCCCCGCCAGCGCTCGAGCCCGCGGCGGGGCCGGCCCCGGCGGCGCGGCCGTTCTTCTGCTCGTCGGCGGCGGCGGCCACGACGACGACGTCCAGCAGGTTGCTGAGGAGGAAGTTGGAGGAGGGCAGCGCGTCCATGCCCGAGGGCTCCGAGATCACCACCTTCTGGTCGCAGATGGGGCAGCGCAGCTTGAGCGCGTCCCCCGCGCCGGGGTGCCGCTGCGCCTCCAGGCACTGGCGGCAGAAGGCGTGCAGGCAGGGCAGGACGTGGAGCCGCCGCGGCGGGCCCCCGCAGGAGGAGCCGCCGCCACCCCCGGAGGAGCTGGAGGTCTGCGAGGAGGACGAGGAGGTGGAGGAATTGGACGAGAGGGGAGCCGGCGAGCCGCACATCTCCTTGCACAGCGGGCAGATCTGGAAGTCGGACTCGGGAAACGAAGCCATTTGCGACGGGCCTGACTCCCCGATGGGGGGCAAAAACGTGTCTCTCCTTCCTCAAAAAAAAAAAACAATTTAAAAAAAAAAAAAAAGCGTGGGCGGAAAAACAGAGGCGCGGGGAGAAGGTAGTTCTGCGAGCAGCTTACGAGCAAGCTGGCATCGATCAGTCGTTTTGCCAAGTGGGATCGATGGGCCGGTTTTGCAAATACGGTGTCATCGATCCGGCGGTCTGCAGGGAGCTGGGTCCTCTCGTACCTCGCTGCTGCCGGGCTGGCTGCTGCAGGGAGGGGGGAGTATTTTTGGTATCAAGGTGTAGCTGTCCCGTTTTCCCTCAGCAAATGGATCCTCTCTTCCCTCTCATGTACTTAACCCCCGATCCCCCGTTGCATTAGACAAATTGCATCGATTCTCGGATCGGTCAATACCTCACACAGTCTTCTCATCTCCCCCTCGGGTCAGCAGTTTGACAACGTGGTTTGGTTACTTGTCTTCTTCCTAAACGGAAAGTGCATGGGCGCCGACCGCCCGATCCCCGCCGCATCCAGCGGGGACCGAACTCCGTCCGCGGGGGCTCGGCTCCGGTTCCCACGGCCGTAGAACCGGGTCGGGGCGGCAGTGCAAGTCCCTCTCGGCCGGGCGGGTGGGGGGCAGCAGGGGCTTAACTCAAGTTTCGCTCTTTCTTCTTGGGGCGTTGGGTTTTTTCCTCTTTTCCTTTAAACCTGTGCTTGTCGGGGGGGAAGGGGAAATTTCGTTTCAGTTCCCCCCTCCACTTTTGCAATCCAGAGCAGCTCTAGGAGAGAGAGAGGCACTGAAACACAGTGGCCAGGCAGACTTCTCCGGCTCCAGTCTTCCCCCGCCGACGCCTGCTCCACCACCGCATGACTGGGGGGGTGGGGATGGAGGGCGGCGTTGGTGCCCACCCCACCGGCAGAGACTCACGCTGGCGGGACGCGGAGGAGAAGGAGGAGATGGGAAGAATAAAAGGGCTCCGAGGGCGGCCAAGAAGGGCAGTCCTCTTTCTCGCCTCTCCGAGTCCCGACTCCCGCCGGACGCCTTCCTTTACGCGGGGCTTCCCGCGGAGGGCAGCGCCGAGCCCGCAGCAGCCCCGCCACACGCGGTACCCGGCGGCTCGGGCGGCTGCTGCCGGTCAGTGCCGCGGGCTCGGCGCGGCTCGCAGAGGCTGCGGCGGCCGGGCAGAGGAGCAGCGGCAGGTCCCCGCCGGCCGCCCTGAATTATTCATGGAGGGTGTATTATATTCGCTCGCACAAATTGGAGCCGCTGTGCAATGCTATCCGAGAGCGCTACGCTCGCCCCCTCCTCCTCCTCCTCTCCGGTTCTCGCTCGCTCTGAGCCCCTGCAGCGCCTAGGATCACATTTCCTTTGTCATCTCGCCTCTTCGCGTGGTGTTTTATTGAGAAAACAAAAATAATATAAAACCCGGAGAAGAGGCGAGAGGAGGGGCGAGGGGGGGAAAGCAGCGATAACCAAAACGCCCGCCTCCCCCGCGATCTGCCGAGCCGGAGCCCACCGGCCCCGGGGGGTGAATTAGCAGGAATTACTCACTGATGCGGCAGCACCGTCCCAGGCGGCGTGGGATCCGGGGAGAGCCATCGCGCCGGGCGCCTTCCCCGCCTGGCGGGGTGCGGAGGGCGGCCCCGGGGGGGGGGGGCGGGGGGCGCGGGGCTGGCGGCGGCGCTGGCTCCGGCCCCGCTGCGGCCGCCGGCACTGGGGCGGCGCGGCGTGCGGGAGCCTTTTAAGCTCCGACGGCGCGGGCTGACTTCCGCCCGGCTGCGGGGGGCGGCCGGGGGGCGGCGGCGGCGGGCAGGAAACATTCGCCCTCCTCCGGCCCGACCTGCCCCCATCCGCCCGCATCCAGCCCCCTCCGCCCACCCCCATTTTTTAATACCGCCGGTTTCAGCGCCGGGGACCCCCCTCCCACCGTGGGTCTGAAGCGCGGGGGTTCGGGCGGTCGCCAGACCCTCGCGCCCTTTTTGGGTCTGGGATGCGAGCGGGGCTTCGGGGCCGTTCTTTGAAAGCACCGAGGCGTTAATGCAGCTTTAAACATTAAGTCTCTCGAGTAATTGTTTTCTGACGCCCGGTCTAGGGGTGACCGGCTCCTCTCCGCGCTCTTGCGGTTGCCGCCGGGTCTGCCATGCCCGGGCGGGCGAGCCCGGGGGGATTCGCTGCTGGGCAGGGGCAGGCGCTTCCTCTCCTTGAAAGTGACGCGATGAATTTAGCAAAAATTAGCGGGGATGCCATTTGCGCTGCTGCGAGACCACACTTCAATAAAAATTCGCAACAATCATTTTGTTTCTAATGAAACGCCGCGCAACCAGCAACGTATGGGTGGAAAGTTTTGGCTCTGCAGCACGACCGAGTGGCCACTGTCTTGGTTAGCGGGGCTTGTGGTAGCAAGAGAGGACGCGTGGCATTGCACCCTCAACAAGGAAACTGGGAATGCTGAGAAATTTTACAACGTGGAACTGGCTTAGGGATTGGAAAGTCAACAAAACAGGAAAAGGAATAAAAATGGGTAAATATACAGATTAGTGAATGAAAGCCTCTGTAAATAAGCAGAATAAACTCAAATTACTGTTCAGTAATGATAATAAATTTTCAGAACCACCACGGAACAGGAAAACTGGTTATTAAAACATATTCATTTATGTTTCTCCTTTGTTTAGACCTTAGATGTACAAACAACTAATGTTATTTAGGCCTTAGACACGCAAATAACGGTAACTTAAATTGTCTACTTAAAAATGCCTTTTGTCTTCTACTGACAGGTACTAAACACAGCTCAAGCCATGCCTGTGGAGAGCTCTCTCCAAAAGCCCTTCAGAGAACTGAGAAACTCAGGAGTGCTAACATCCGTATGCAAGACCAAGCAATGGGAATCGCTGATGAAGTCCATGGGGCAACACACGTGCATTAAGTTGTAAACAAGCATGAATATTTATTATGCCCCTCAGTAGTATATTCTACTGAGAACTTGCCTTATGTATCACTGAAGGATTTGGCTCTGGGGCTGTGTTCTTTATATTACAAATCCATATTTTCACATTTGAGCATGCAGGTGAAATCCACCACAGCTTTGACTATCAGGTTAAAAAATCATTGAGCCTTGCCCCAGTTCTGTTTATTTGTCCTGTGGTTGCCGCAAAGAGTTATGATGCTTCAGAGCTTGTCCTTTCCCCGATGAAGTCAGTTAGTTGTGAAAAGCGGGAACTCCCCGAGCAGCAAGCGCATGGTTGATCTGTTTGGGTCTCCCAGATAACGCTTTGCACCAGTTCCCTCAATAGAAACTGTCATCTTTTGTGTTCAGAAATATTTTAATTGGTCAGAAATTCCCAGATGTGTGTCTCCAGGCATATCTGACACCCCTGCCTCCCTCAGTGACAGCTGTTTGCTTTCCAGCAAACCGGCTGAAGGGGGCAATTCTGCACGTCGATGCTCCAAATGGTCCTTAACAGGCTCACGATGCTACCTAGGTGCTGTGGAAGGTCTTTTTTGCTGACAGGATCCACTGTGTTTGTGCCAAAGCTCCCAAGGCTCGTTCACAGCTTACACCCTCCCCGAGCTTGTAAAAGGCTATAAGCAATTCACTGTCCCTGAACAGTGGGTCCTTATTCTCCAGCTGTCACCCTCATATTGGAGAACCTCTGTCTTGCTGAATCAAAGTCCTCCTTTTCTTCTCCCTCCACCACCACCACCGAAGGAATGCAACATTTTGAGACTTCCTCCAATTGTGGATGGCTTTCTGTCTCCACTATGAGAAATGCTGAAACAAAGCTAAAGGGAACACACCGGTATTAAAATCCTTCTGAAACATTGGCTGCTGGAGCACTTGTGTGCTCAACTACACAGCAGATAGCACCGTGCATTTTTCTGCTTAGTGCATTGACTCAATGGTTTTCGATTCAATTAACTTGTTCTGCTATAAAAACACCCTCAGCTCTCCTCAGACCGAGGCCTCAGTATATTTCATTTGTTTTCTAAGCTGACAAACAAGTGAGTGAATAACAGCGTGGGGGCGATAGGTGAAGTGCGGGAGGCTTCTCATTCCTTGTTGGACAGCAGGATGAGAACTTATTTTTATGATTTTCGCCTGGGAAGCTAGTGCTTCACATTTTCCCTTTTTGTTTCTTAAAAACAAAAGAACAATAGCTATCCTGGTTAGCCGGGCTATTGTCCCTCTGTGCCAAATAAATGAAATCTCCCTGCTTACGTGAGCGTCTGAGACATTTCTCTGCATTCTGCTGGTTCTCCTTTGTGTCGCCCTGCTGAGGTTTCTCGCATTTTATCCCCTTTTTTTCCAGTCTTTTTCAACCCATTTCTCTCATCTTTCTTTTGTCCTCCATTCATACGCTGTTGCTGGTCTGAATTTGAAACGATGTGGTTTGTACTAAAGGCAAGCCCATCTTTTAAACCGTGTTGAAATCATAACTGTGTCATGATCACATCAGAACTGTGTTAAAACATTAACCATTAAAACATCCTAACAATGCTAAAACTTGGGCATGACTGGCCAGATCTTCAGACACACTTAACAAGAATCAAAATAACTCTGAAGATCCAGGCCAGCTTCTACTAGTTGAAAAATCTCTATTTGGCAACATTTGTCTGTCCTTGACTAACTGCCCAGCCACTGCAGCTAAAGGATGCATTAAAAATTCTTTTTTTTTTTCTTTTTTCCCCTTAAATTTTAGTGGAAAGTAGGACATTAGGGCAGAAGACTGCACCTGAGTCATTCTCTAGCATCTGCTTAGAATATCGGGATGTGATTTCCACTTGGAAGCTCCGTTTTCTTGAAGTAAAGCATCTGCTTTCTGCCAGCAGCACTACAGAACAAACAGAATGGTGTTCCTGCCAAAAGCAATACAGCTGGAAAACCCAGGGGTCTGGAGGTTAAAAGATTTGTTAAAGAGAACCAGGTAGAGTAATCGTGAGTTTGGAGACATTTTACTGTAATTTTAGAGGCAAACATTCACAGAAAGAGCTCTCCCCTGTACTGCCTGTGTGAAGTGGTTCAGCAGTCTGGTGCGGGTTGCCCTGCTGTGCTGAGCACCGGCAGTATTGCAAGCCCAGAGCTCAGCAGGTCTTGTGAGCAGGAGTCACTGAGAAGCTGCTGCAAGTCCCTGAACATGCACAGGTAATGACAAACAGAGAGGTCTGAGCTCCTGTTATCGTTGGTGCTGTTTCGCACCCAGAAAACATTTCCAACTCCCATATTGCTATACCACAGACATAAAAAGCCCAGAGTGTGGCTCATCGCTTCAAATTCTGCACAGTCTTTTCTAGGGATTACCAAGATCTAAAATTCTCCCTGATGCACCAGAGAATCCCCTTCCTTGTTTAGCTGTTCACAAAGAGACAAGAGACACAGCATTACAACTTGCTTGGATCTTTGCCTCCCCTGCTCAAGAATTCATCTAGTAAATCAGTGTACAAAAAGAGCACTTTCAACAGGTCTATCACAAGGAAAGTCTTTAGCAAGATCTTGATGCTGGTGTAGCCTTCAGAGATTCCACAAATAGCGCCAGATAAATGAAAGAGGAAGGTTTTGTTGTTGGTTTTAACTCGCTGTTAGTGACTTATTCATTATACTCAGAGGAATATCCATCTTTTTTTTTTTTGTTTTCACCACAACTGTTATCCATGCACAACTGTGCCACTTAAGTTCAGCCACTTTAGCTCTGATTTGTGCTGGGTTTTTTTCTCCTTCCCTCATTTTTCCTCTTGTGAGCACAAACTTCTAAATTTGCCTCAGATTCCAAATTTGCCATGCCTGCTCCTGCACACTGACTCTCGCTCAACCATATATCTGTCATTGGATCCATTAGTAAGTACAGTAGTAAGCTCAACTTTCTGCATGTGTTGCTGAGCTTCCTGTATGGTATGCTGGATCTTGAGCAGGGTGGAGGCTTGGGGAGCAAAGAAGCAGTAAGTGTTGTCCCCATGGTATAAATCATTGGAAACTGGCTTGCTCAGCATATTAATTCAAGCTCTTGACACCCCCTCCTCCACCCATCTATCTCCTCTACAGCAGGGTCACCTTGAGTTTAAAGATGTGCTTGTTAGGGTGTGATGGGATCCAGAGGGGAGCAGAGAGAGCCTCCTCTATGCACATGTGCAAGTGAAATCTATGGATCTTGTTGGTAGGCATTTTGCATCTCTACAGACTTCAAGGGCTGGCTTGAGCAGCAGAGACCTTGCACTCAAATAGCTGACATTACTTTTAACCCCAGAGGCACTACCGGGTTTAGTCTATTCCCAGAAAAAGCAAACACCTACTGTCTTGCTTTACAGCACTAAGCTCTGCAGGCAACTGATGCAAGGATGTCGTTTTTCAATGTGCTATAGAAAGTTTTGGGTTTTTTCACTTTATTGTAATGTCTCCAAGAGCACCTTTATGTTTAGGCCTTGCTCTAGCTTTCCTACTGCACAGTGGGCATTTGAGACAAAACTAAATGACCTTTCTTTTCTTTTTTTCTTTTTCCCATGCATTCTGATTAATTTCTTCTTTTCAGAAATTCTGGCTGAAAATCATCCATTTCTAACCACATAGTGGGATTTAGCATCACAAGGACTTTTAGCACCTTTACCTCCCAATGACTGCATCTCTAAAACCAGTTTCCTCTTCCAGACTTCTCAAATCTCTCTCTATTCACCATCTGTTCAATCAGATTTCTTGTTAGACTAAGTACCTGTGTTGGCTTTAATCTTTGATGATGACAGCTCAACTATTGCCCCCCAAGGATGGGCTCAAGGCCAAAAGATGCAAATGTCTGGTTCTTCTCACCCTGATTCTGTTCTAAACAGCTTTCAAATGCAATGCCTACCATTAAGAATGGTCTAAATCCATGTCTCAATCACAAGAAGTGACTTCACTGACTGGGTGTGAAAACTGATGCTGGAGTAGTCTTAAAGGTTCTCAAACTCACCTTCAACAAAATGTCCCATCAGATCACTTTTCCCTTTCAGGAGAAGCTTGGCAAAACAGACATACCTTGCAAACATGCTCTGCAGGTCAAGAAATGCAAGCTCTGAGCAGCTGGAGGTAGAAAGCAGGTGCCAACATTATGGGCTAATAACTGCAAAAGTTTTGTTGTTAGCATCCTGTTTCCTGACACTGCTTCTGCTCCGATACCTCACTCCGCATTTATCCTCTCTGCACAGTTAACTTGGCTGTAACTCAAAAGTTCACCTTACCTTCACTCCTGTTCACGTCCACAAGATCCTTTTACTCGGCTGGGGAAGTGCTTCTAACAGCAAGAGGTGGTGTACGCTGACGCTTAAGGGAGAGTGGCTTGTCAGCTGGTAATGCTTCCCCACAGCTGTGTAAACTCTGGGAGCAGGCAGCTGTTCCCCTTCAGATCTGGCGGTGGGAGCTGGGAAGCCTGGCACCCTCAGCTATTCATTACCAGCCCCCAAACTGGGACATGTGAGTGTCCCCTAGCACGCTGCAGCACTGCCATGGCTGACCTTGTGCCGGGAAGGGTGAAGTGCTTGTGCAGTTGTGTTCAGAGGGACAACAGTACCTCCCATCTCTTTGGATGGTTGTGAAGGTCGCCTACATCTTCTACATCTTAAGGCCATCTGCATCCAAGCACTGCCTCTCCCCTTCTGCCTCCTCAGCATTATTCCCTGGGGAGTGTGGACAGATCTATTCTCCCTCAGGGCCATGCAGTGTAATTCCCTGAGCACTGGCAAACTGTGACCCTCATCCAGTGGCATGCTCCCCCAGACGATTTCGTGTAACATGCAGCGCTAATCCTAACCCACATTCGGGTGCTGCTCTCTCCTGAAGTCACTCTGATCAAGACAGGTATAAATTGAATGCTGAGAGAGAAAAGCGGTGCTATTTCTGCATTGTCCTTAGCAGGAAACATGGTTGGAGCTAATTGGACCTGAAATGTTTAGGGTTTATATGTTGAAACCACCGCTGGTCAGGGACAGTACATACAAAGGTAATGTGCTCCTTTATGAGAGTGAATGAATGAGCAAGCAGCCAGGCAGGGTGCTAATCAAACTTTCTGGTTCATATGAGTTTTTATTGTGGTTATAATTGTGTTTCCTGTAGGGAAAGCTGTAAGGTGGACTCCGTGGAAGCTTCTGCTACCTTGCAGTATGCCATTCCTCCAGGCTCAGGTTACTGGTTGAAGCTGCTGTGTAGTCACGGGACATGCAAGAGGTTGGAGTCTCCTGTCTTGGCTGGAGTCTCCTATCTTGGCTTCTCTGCAAAGACTCTGGGAACAAGAAGTGACCTGTGAAGAGGTTATTCCCCTCCTCACTGCTCCATCAGGGAGCTTAGAAGGGAGAAGTTCTTGGCCTGGCTGGCTCTCTCTGGCAGTGGGAGCAGGCAGCTGCCTCCTCTCCTACATGAGACCCCAATGGCATCCCTACAGTCCTTCATAAAAGTGGACCTACAAAAACAGCTGATGAGTTGCGTCACAGCCCAAAGCCCCTGTCGCATGCCACTGGGAAAAAAGGCAGCTAAAACTCTTTGGGTGAGAGTCTCCTCCCAGAAAATGAGCCCAAGGAGCCGCACGTTTCTTGGAGGCTATTAAATGTCCCTTTGCACGTGCCTCCTCGCTGTGCACAGAAGGGCCCTGCGCCTGCCGGTGTAAAGCCTTCCCAGTATACCTCCACCATAGCAGCTATAAATAGGCTGGGGGATAAGACAAAGGGAAGTTTTCTTGAAATGGAGGATACCACAGGTCCTGTTTGCAGGAGCAGGAACTTTATAGGGTAGGCAGCCATTCAGGGAAGTTTTAAAGCTGTTGATTTGGCTGACGCTGTAGGTCTTAGAGAGGGGAATGCTGTCACTCTGAGGATTTTTTCCCTTTTTTGCTGTGCTAAAGCAGGGAGGGTGTTGTCTCTCCTTTCAAATAAAACCCACATACATTTTACGGTGATGGATGTCTGCTGGGAAGAGAAGTTTGTATATCTTGTGTTCACTAGCTGCAGAGAAGTGGAGTGGTGCTGAGCCAGACAACCCCTTTCGTGAACCACTGCCTGGCAGTACAGATGCTCCTTTATTTAAATAAAAGCAGCCGGGGGGCTTGTGTGGTCTCTGCATGCAGACCCTACCCTTCCAGGGAGTTTCACAACTACACGTCTCTGGATGCTACTGCAAGCTGGAGAAGTAAAAATAAGGAAGGAGGGAGCGAGCCTCAGGAAGCCAAATCAAATGGCGGTAGCAGCATCTCAGGAAGCTCGCCCAAGGTGGTGGGGTGCAGGGCAGGTGAAGAAGATCAGAAGTGTAGGAAATCAGGGAAACAGATGTGGCGATGCCAGGCTTTGGGGAGGGAGCTCCCGAGATGCAGGGCCAGCATTCCCATGCGTTCCCATCTGGCGGTGAAGGAAATTATGTAAAGTGGAGGGGCCAGGGGCCCCCTTTCTTATTTTTTTTTTCTTCCAATTCTTTTCTCCCTTCACTTCCCATGATGCAATTAAACAGCCATTGCTGACATCATCATGTATGCACGCTGAATGCAGGCATTGTGTCTCGGCTGCAGTGCTGTACTATATATAGATTAGTTGCCAATCTCTGCTATGTATCAGCAGGGAAGACACCCAAGGAATTAAGAGAGCAGTTGCACTGTAGGACTCCTGGCTTTTGTCCCGTGGCCTCAAGACACGATGGACTATACAGTGGAACTAGAAAAAATCAAAGATAAGTGATTTGGAGACCAAGCCAGGAAACTTTTGACTGATTGATTTGCAGCAGTGGTAGGAAACAGTCTTCTAGGTTGTGATGCATGAAGCGGAAAGACAATCTGACTGCTAGCATGTTGCTAGCTTCTTTTATGTGAAAATAAGTGGTTAGTCAGTAATCTCCCCTCACCAGACTCCATGCCAGGCAATATTAGATAGCCTGCTTCCTTGGCCTTGGGCAGATGAAGGAAAAACATCCTCCTGGGAATTGTTTTGGCCTTGTGGGCACTTGAGGGGACAGAGCTAGTGACCTCCCCTCTGTGAGTGGTAAATGCACCCTGCAGTCCCCTGTGCACAGACCAAGCAGAGCAGCCAGTGCCCGTCCTGCCATTGCCAGTGGCGTGAGAGGGTGAGCACCCAGAGAGGACCACTGCTCTCTCTGCTGCCACTACATCAGGGAACCTCTTCCACAATGAGCCTGTTCAAGTGACCTTGCCAGCACTAGGTTAGGGAAATTTGGTCCTGTGCATTTCCAGTGGTAGCATTTTCTTTTGCAACCAGACAGCTCCGTCAGCTCCTTCTCCCTCCCACCCAGCCCTTTGGCAGGAGGTGACAGGAGGTGGCTGAGCCAATCTAACAGCTCAACACATCAGAAAGGGGCAAGTCCTGCTCCTTCCCTCCAGCTCCTGCTCTTTGCTGCTCATCTGTGGACACCCCAGGCAGCTGACAGCAGGGTCTGATGAGTGCTTGAGCAGAGGAGGTGGTGGGATGGGGACCTGGAGCACGAGGGGGTCGGGGTCCTTGGAGGTAAGTAAACCTTCCCTGTTCAGCAGTGAGCTGTTAGATTGACTCAGACAACAGACAATTTGAGGGTGTAAATTGACCCTGAAAGGAAAGCTTTGATGTTAAGAGGCTTTTTTCTTTCTTGTTGACTTCACTCCAGGCCAAATTCCAACTGAACTGTGGCCATAGCAGCTTTCTCAACCATTTCATGGAGTCCCATACCACAGTGATGAGACTGAGTGTTGCCACAGCCTCAGGCACTCACCTTCCTGCCCTTACACTGCCCGTGGGCCAGTCACAGCATCTCTGTTCTTCACTGAGTAAATGGTACTTTTTTTCACTCTTCTGGTAGGCATCTAAAAATAAGTCAGGTAAAAATGTTTATTTCTTGTAGCCCCTGTGAGAGTGACTGTTGCACTGGTAGCAGGCACAGAAAATGCTACCAGGGTGGTTTTGAAAATCTTCAGGGGTGGAGGTTCCCCAGCCTCCATGTTTCCCTGCTCTCGTGTCTGACACAGCCATCACAACAAAGGTTTTTCCTTTCATCCAGGTGGGATTTTCCTTGCTGCAATTTCTGACTGCTGCCTCTTGTCCACCCAGTCTTCTCAGGGTAAATTAACCCAGTTCTCTTAGCTGTTCTTTACACATCACATCCCAGTCTTCTAACCATCTTAGTGCTCCTCTGCTGCACTTCCTTCATTATATTCATATCTCTCTTGCACTGGGAAGCCCAAACAGGACACAGTAGCACAGGTCCAATCTTGCTGCTGCTGGAAACAAGGAAAGGACCACTTTCCTTCACCTGCTGGTTATGCACTTGCTGATCCAATCCAGTCTGGAGTTAGCCTTCATGCTGCTGTCTCACGTTCAGGCCATTGCTCACAGGGACCCGCAGGTCCTTTTCTGCAGAGGTGCTGCCCAGGTCCCCAGTAGATCCCCACTAGTGCAGGTACTTATTCTAGATGAGGTGCAGGACTTTGCATCTGTCCATGCTGAACTTCATGGGGTCCCTGTTGCCCCATTTCTCTATCTTGTCCAGGTCCTGAACTGCAGCCCTGGTCTCCAGGCTATTGACCTCCTCCTGCTTTGACATTGTCTCTCAGTTTGTTGAGGAGGTGCTATTCCCCAGCGTGCAGGTTGCGTGACACTGGTGTAAACCAATTATGGCCTCAGTATTGACCCCAAAACTCACTTATGGACTGCCTGATGGACTCTGAATCTGTGACCACTCCCTCCAGAAGCTAAGCATCCAGACAGTTTTTCACCTGCTTTCTAGCCCATCCATGCAGCCCATACCACCTCAGTTTGGCTACAGGGATGCTATGGTGAAAGCCTTGCTAAAGCCAAGGCAGGAGACATCCACTGCCCTCCTCACCCCTGCAGAGCAGGGCACATATTCCATCAGGAGGGCAGGCAGGCAGGCTGGTCAGGGGCACACTTCACCCTCGGACAACCCATGCTGGCTATTCGTAGTCACTCTCCTGTCCTTCATGAGGTAGACAAAGAGTCCCTCAGGACTTGCACTGAATTGAGTCTGACCATCTGGTCCTTCCCCAGATTCTCCTTTCTGCCTTTTTTTTTTTCCTGAAGGCAGCTCTCACGTTGAGCATCGATCGACAGATCAAACACAGACCTGGCTGAAGCTGATGGATGTACAAAGCAGCCTTCAAGTATGATAAAAGTGAAGGTCTCTGTGCAGTGAGAGCTGCTAGAGAAGCCACCATGCTCAGCACCTCAGTGAGCATTGTGCAGCCTGGAAAACACAGCCCAAATGCTCCTTGTAGGGGACAACACAGGACAGTCACAGTTTATAACTGCAATTACAATTGCAGAACTTTTGCAGTTTCACCAATAAATAACCCATGGTGTTACAGTCTATTTTCAAACAATTGAAAAAATCACTATATTTTGTTCCTCAGGTTGAAGAAATACAGTTAGTCCCCTGATGTGTTTACATTTCTGCTGGTACTTCTTAATCCTTTTAATTGCATGTATATTGCAGAGTTGAATGAGAGGCACAACTTTGGACATGAGGATCTGGTCCAGTTCAAGCCCTTCTGATGTGGCTATTTCAACAGTGAAAACAAAAGCAGCATCAGAGCAGGTGGGGAATACTGTGTTATTTCTGGAGGTATGAGGGAATTCTTTGTACTTCCTGGAGGCAAACAGTATTTCTCTTTGGTAGTGTGGGAACTGATTGCTTCTCACTATTTTTTTTTAAATCCCAGACATGGAAAACCTCTATTTTTTAAAACTGATTTTACATCTTTTCTTGATGTAGCTATATATAGGACCCTAAAAGCTTTCACCTAACTGGCTAATTATATTTTGTTTTCAAGAGAGAAATGCTTTAAACTTCCCATAATATTAAACAGCTTCCAAAGATGCTTTGAATATTGACCAAAGGCATGACATGGGGATGATTTGACTGTCAAAACAAAGCTCCCAGAACACCCCTAGGAAACTGGGCATCTCAGGATGCCTGACAGCAGGAGCTGAGGGTTAAGGCAGCATCTACACTGCCTTGATTGCTCTTGGGCACCCTGCTATGCTGGCCCTGGCAGGTAGCTGCTCTGAATCGAAAGCACAAATTTGTCTTTTAAGATGAAGTTTTGAACTTTTATTCTCTGATTGTGCAGATCCCAGAATGACGTGAGAAACTGCTAAACCTGTAGTTCCTCGCCAACAAAACAGAAAAGCTCTTACCTTTGTGCAAAGCCTGAAGTGCTGACTGTCGCAGACCTGAGGGTGTCTCCAAAAGCCCGTGGAGAGCTATCTGATCCTGGTGATCTGCAAAGCTATGAAGCCCTCTCTGCTTTTCAGGTTTCTGATGCAAGTGCCTTGCATAATACCACAGGCTTCCAGGTACAGGGAGCGTGGCCAGCCCACAAAGCCGAGTGCATATCTCAGCCACCTTGAGGCCAAAATAACCCGACCTCTAGATGATCTTCGGAAGATGATGAATAATGTATTGCCTCTCCCAGAAGGCTGATTTCTGCCCGTACAGTAACTGACAGTTTTCCTGACATCCACCAACTGTGTTGGCTTGTATATTTTCAAAAAGGGTTCTGGGGTTATTGAGGGGGAAAACCTGTAGAGCAAAGGAAAGATCACTTCAAAAAGAAGTCAAATACTATTGCAACCACCAAATGGGAGTGACTTTTGGGACACACAGTGACTGCAACGTTGGGATTCTCCTGAGCACAGTAAAATCTATCAAAGAAGAAACAGCAGGGCTGGAGAAAGACAGCAGGAACTGAGGGCTAGGAGAGAACTTCCAAGGAGTTAATTAGTGCTGTATTAGTGTTTGTGGGTAAGCAGACCTGTAAGTAAGGACATACATTTGTGAGGTCATTTAGAAATTCCTGAAGACGCTCTCTTTCTTGGCAAATGACAGCACCAAGCCACTGCTGACACACATCCTACCCACTATGAGAGATAGTTTACATGTCACTCATTATGGAAAAGGCATTACAGAATAAAGTCCAAGTCCTTTGGTTCAAAGAAATCCCCAGGACTGCTTCAGACTAGCTGCTTGCCATCTACAGCTGTTTCCTGCTGGGCTGGGACTGTTTCCAGGAGTCATTGGATCCCCAGGATCAGCTGGATCATGGCAAAATCATCTTCTGGTGAAGGAACTCCCTACAGTGGACAAGAACCCTCCCATGCAAGGAAAGGCTTGTTTCCCTCTGCTCTCCCTTATCCTGGAGCTGCCATTAAAAAGGTTTAGAAACAGCAGCCTCATGTCATGAGTCACAAAACTGAGTTTTAATTCCTGGAGGAAATTTTTTAAGTGATTTAATGCTTAGAAGTTTACACTTTCTGAGGGGTGGGCAAAGCTCCTAAGCCCTGCTTTGGTGCTTTTAAAAATGTGCCCTGCCAATCAGCTGCAGATGTGTTTGCTGGGTAAGAACGGTGCTACTGGAGATTCCCCTACTTTTTTCAGCTAGACCATTTCCTGGGAGCAAGCCCTGTAAAATGTCTGAGCTCTCACCCTCATGGATGGCAGGAATGGGCTGCACTTCCTTCTGGTGTAGTTTTTGGGCAGTGCTGCCCTTTGATGCTCTGTCCTGCTCCCCTTGCTATCCTTCTCCCAGTGCTCCACTGGGCTGGCTGCCTGTTTGCTCTAGCTGGATGCTCACTGTAAAGCTGGGGTTGTCTTAAATGCTTTTAATAGTGGGGTGGCCTGCTATTCTTAAATGAAAATATATACTTAGACACAGCTAATTTTCAGGAAACCACATTTTCTGCCAGCATAACTTCACTGGAGTCAATGCAACTTCTTTTCCAAGAACGCCTGTGTGCAGGGGATCACATCCATTATCAGGATTGGAACTGCTTGCAAATAAGAGCACAGACCTCTTTTGAAACATAATAAAAATGAGTGCTTCTGTAGAATTTATTATATATTCATTATGCTCAGGCTGACACCACTTGTGTTCCTTATGTGCTTTTCTCAGTTAAATTCTTAACCACTTGTAAAATTTCAAGCACCTGGAGAGCTTGGCTGGCTTCACTGATGCTGTTTCTGTTTAGCCTGATGCCAGGGTTATGCTGCAGTGTGTGCTACAGTCTAAACAGGTAGAACTACTGGTTTTGACTTAAGTGTGTTTTGTCTCTTATTTCTCTTGGGGTTTTATCTTCTGAAGTGGTTCTCTGAACTAAGTATAGCTCCAAGGTCTTCTCCATGCTTTTGGGAGATAACATCCACCTTGTTGGGACTTGCTGATTAAACTGTGTGGGAATGAAGGGCCATTTGACTCGCCAGCCTGTCTTAGGCCTGCTGTGATCCTTTAACAGCCTGGGAGACACAGCAGGAGCTGGAACTTCCAGGGTCTGTGCTGTTGTGCAGAGAAGCTGGATGCTTAACTGGAAGAAAGCAGGGATACATGAGATGGGAACTGAGTGTCTCAGCACCAAGGGCAGTGGGTAGGAAAGTAGCTCCAGAAATACAGCTCTGAGTATAGCCACCCATTACAGGAGAAGGCTGTGTGTGTGGCTCCTCCTGTTCCTCTGACCAGTGGGTCAGTGCTCACCCCTCCCTGAGGTCACGGTAGGCTCCCATTGCTCCCCTGCAGGCTGCACCTACCTGGCTGAGCTCAGGCAGGGGCAAAGCTCACTCCTGGGGAGGGCTGAGGTGGACACGAAACCTTGCTCAGTCTTTCTGCAGCCAGCATCTTCTATCACAAGGAAAGATGACAAATTGTTTGTTAAATTATTTAAGATATTACTGACTGGTTATGAATTATTAAAGCGTTTATTACTTACCATTTGGATGGCAACTCGGGGCAGAAAATCACAAGCCTTTCAAGAAACCTGAGGCCAGCCATAGCGTGCCAGACATGCCGGGGACTCGGGGGTGAGCCGAGGTGGTGGGTGCAGCAGCATCTGGTGTGAGAAAAGGCACGGCTGGAGCCTGGAGCGTGATGCAGCCTGCGCTGCTGCAGATGGCTTTGCCACTGGTGCTGCAGTCTCACAACCTCCTGCCACTCCTCCCAGTGCTATTTTTATTTAATATTTGCATGATGGCCTCGCTAGGACCTCTTTATACCACATGCCATATAACCGACAACAGAGACAATCCTTGTCCTGGTGGTTTTCTCCCCACTACTGCAATTTTCTTACAGATTCAACTACCTTTAGGTAGGAGGGGACACTACAGAGCAAGAGAATGCTAATTCTCATCAGCAAATGTATGTTTGTTTATGGTCTTGCTCTGTTGAAGATATTTGAAATTTTTTGTACTAGCCTATTTTCCCCCTCCTTTCCAGCCTCCCTCATGTTTGGGGTTTTTTTTTTTTGCTTTTTGTTTTAATCTTCCCATTCCTTGAAACTGTAACCACGTGCTGATCATTAGGACTTCTGTTCAATGCATACTTATCCTTTGTGGTCAACGTTCACGAGCTGGAGGTTAGTGATCAAAGAAAGAGTGTACCTTATCTTCCAGTGTTATTTTGAGGAAGACAAAGCAAGGAGATAAGCGTAGTTTGGACATGCAGCTCTGCCTAACAATGTTAGACTGCCTCCACATCAGTGTGGAGACAGTCAGGATTGGGCAGTGGTTAAAATATAACTACTTGGAGCAAAAATTCTGCTGATGGGTTCTGACCACACAACATGGCTGCTCAAAATTGAGAAGAGGTTCACAATTATCCTTTGAGCTGTGCTAGTTTGGTTTGCACGCATAGATATATCACAGCATCCAGAATCCACAGGGTAGCCAGCGATTGCTGGAAATCTCTGAAAGTGTTTGTGAAAACAGTCAGCTGAATATGTTTGTCCTTGAAATGCACTGTTTCTTATTTAGCATCCTGTGCTCATTTTTCCTCCCTTGCAAACATTTCAGTCATTCAGCCCAGGAACTGATTAAACCACCCAGTAAACACAGTACAGATGTCAAAGTGAAAAATTCACAAGCTATTCATAACAAGCCATCTGCTGAAAATAATTTGCCTAAACTATTTGGGGAAATTTTACAAAGTAATGAAAATGCTCAGAGATATTTGGGAAGATTCTGATTACCAAAAATCATGAAAGGGCCTAATGATATGTTTTGGATACAACTGAAACCTTTACAGCTCGCTGCAGGATTTGGGATAATAAATGCTCTTTGGCCTGCCATGCTAAGTACTGGCTGCTCAGTTTTGAAGCACGTAAACCTTTTTCATGTTCACGATTACCCTACAAGAATGCACAGTTTGGGCATAGTCCATGGTCTGATTTATATTCCCAGGGCAATAAATGGCCAAACTCCCACTCAGGCTGTATTCAGACTATATTGGAAACCCAGCCTTTAGAAACTCAAGCCATCCGAACAACACCAGGTCATGCCCAACCTTTGCAGACCTTGCTCAAGAAAAGACATACCTAACCTTCAACAATTTTTCATTCAGGTAAATCATTGTTTTTCCTTGGCTGTTCAAATTGTTTCTGTTGTACGTTATCCTGGTTTTAAGAGCTCGTGCTGAGTCCCAAAGATGGGCTCTTTCATGTGCCATGGCTCCAGGAGCATGTTTCTCCATTCTCTGCATCTTTTCATTGCCTGGGTTTACACACTGGTGCTTTGACAGACACCTGAGCTGGCTAAAGTGGTTTTTGTGTGTGAAATGCAGATTTGGGCCCCTGGGAGATGTATTTGCTGGTACATCAGACATCTCAGTTTTAAACCACAAGCAATTTCCTGAAGAAGGCTTGAAATGAAATAAGAAAGAAGGGGAAAAGATTAGTATCTCCAGGGGACATTTTCCAGCACATCACTTAAATCCTCCTCCCCAGCCTACAGGCTGAGTAAAGGTTAATCCTATAGCAACTAAAATCCCATACAATCCACACTCCCTCAATGTACACATTTCCAGGAGGAATTCCTCTGACTGAGCATAGTTGGCAGCCACACAGAAAGGTATCTCAGCTTAATGGCCACAAGTCAGTGGATATCTAGGTCCATCAATCTCCAATGGATATAAAAGCCACACAGGGACATTGCTGCTGTGCATGTGCGGGATGGGGGCTTCCTTTGTGAGGAAACCATGTGGACCAGGAAGAAAGACCTCTCTGAAAGCCCACACCCTCTTGGGTTGTCTGACCTTTCACTCTGGGATTAATGGGCCTGGGGTCAAACAGATAGGTAGGTACTTAATGAATTTTTCAGTAGATGTTACATCTGAAGTCTGTGTTTACTGAGTTGTTCCCATGTCCTGTTTCTTCTTTTCTTTGGAAACTGTCAGTATAAATATTCTAAACAGACTGAAAAGTCCATGAGTAAAGCTGGTTGCTGAACTTCCCCAGTGATGAACACAGGGAAATTTGTTTTATGTTTGTAGTCAGAACTTGTTTTCCATTTTCAAGTGACTTCTGGTATTGAAGTCCTAATTAGGTACTTTTAAATAGAGATGAGCTAATGCATTGTCCAGCTGCTCTTGCCACTATCCTGTACTTGCTGATAGTTGCCCATCTGCTCTTTGCCAGCTTAAAATAAACATCCACTAGTAAAATGAAAATATGTTCATTTAGAGTATTATCCTCATGCTACACAATCCAGTGTTTTCCATCTAAAAGTTCATTCTGTTCAATAAAAAACCACAAAAAATGCAGTAGCTTGTGTTAGCAGAGGGACAAACTGAACTCACTTTACGAAAATATGCCATTAAATGTAGCTGCCAAACGAAAAACTCCAAAACCTGCGTTAGCCTACTTCCCTTGATCTTTTACCTTCTAACACCCAGATCCACGAAGCTGTTAGCGTGTCGGATTCTCGTTGACTACAGCAGGAGTAAAGCTCCTGGGTGCTATCACAAAGGTTTGGTCTGAGGGTCTCCAGCCTTGCATTGTGCACAACCCTGGCGGAGCTTCGGCACGTGCCGTTGCCTGCGTTTCCGATGGGAAAACGATGGGAAAACGGGGACCCCCGCTGCAGGTCTTTGGGCAGAGCCCCTCGTCTGCCTCCCCGGCGGTGGGGCCGGGAGATCGCGACTCCCGCCACGGAGCAGGCGATTGCGGAGAGCTCGGGCTCGTTCCGGAGGCAGGAACCCGAGATGCGACCAGCGAGCACACGGCGCGGTCCCGGCGATGCTCCCGGCCAGCGCCGCTCCCGCCAGGCCGCGTCCCCGCACCGCTGCCGCCCCTGGGCGCTCCGTGCCGAGGGGAGCGGGGCCGGGGGGGCCCAAGGCGGCGGGGCTGCCGGCGGAGGGGCGGGGGGCCGGGGGTCCCGGCAGCGGCAGCAGCAGCGCCCGCCCGTGCTCGGCGGGTTCGGCGGGGCTCGAGCGGCACCCAGCGGTACCCGGCGGCACCGGGACGGGACAGCGCCGCGGGCTGTGCGGCACCGCGCACGGCGGAGGGACAGCGGCACCCGCTTCTTAGCAGCGCCTGTCGCGATTGCATAGCGGGTGGTGGGTGCAAACCGAAGATGGGACGGCTTGGACTGGCTGTAAAGAAGGAGTAAGGTTTCTTACAGTCGGGGTGGTGAGATACTGGCACAGGTGGCCCAGAGAGGCCATGGATGCCCCATCCCTGGAAACATTCATGGTTAGGGTTGGATGGGGTCTCTGAGAGTCCTGATCTAGTTGAAGATGTCCCTGATCATTACAGGGAGTTTGGAACTAGATGACCTTTAAAGGTCCCTTCCAACCCAAGCCATTCAATGAATCTGTGATTCTGTGATACTGTGAGTCTGTGTTTCTGTGAGTCTATTGTTCTGTGACTCCTAACCCTGGGAAGGCCTTGAAAACTGGTGTGGTTTTCTGCTTTTGTTTTTGTTTTAATAAAAATCACACACACATGGAGGAGTGGCAGAGGCCAGGGGAAGCCAGAGGGAAGGTCAGGGCTTGCTGCTGCTGTGCTGGGGACAGGAAGGGAAAGGGCTTTGGAGCCTTTCTCTCTCTGCTACAAATATCAGGGAGCATGGTTTCTCCACCCGCTAGCTTTGTCCCGAGGAAATCCTACCAAGATGGAGCCAGAAGTGCTTCAGGGCTGGTTTGCATGATGCAAACTTGACCTTTTTCTGCCAACAAGAGAAATGGAAGAGGAGATGAAAATCTGTCAGATTTAGCGGCAATCCGAGCCAGTGACATTTCAGTGGAGCTGCTGTGGGCTGGGAGTGCTGCACTTAAGAATAGATTTTTTGGCAAAAATAATTTAATCCACTGCCTTAGAGTAACAAACACCATCTTAATCATGTCTAGAATGGTCTGCATGCTTGTGTGAACCAGCCACAAAGCCCACAGCCCATCCCTTGCCTTCATCCTCTGGGTCTGATCCAGAAACTGTGCCAGTTCTGCCAAGTTTTGCTCCAGCTGAACTCCTCAGGCAAGTGAATCTTAACCCTATCCCTTTTTAGGGTGTTGAACATTGCTGTCTTTGTAAGAAACGACTATTGATAAGGATGATCCAACTGTGGGTTTGAAAACATGATAGATAAACAAATAGTGCTCAAATGGCTGCATTTCAATGGAAGTGGTGTTTAGTGGAAAAAATATTTTAGGAAAAAAGCTGTATTTATTATTGGTTTAAATCTTTTTAGCATGATTACAAACTGGGTAGACAATCTACTTTTCATGTGGTGTAAAAGAATCCTCTTAAATGAATAAAATATGGGATATCTTAAGAGCTCAGCTTAAAACCTAGCAAAAAAGAGGAAAGAAAAAAAGCAGAGAGAACACAGGCAAGTCCCTGTCTCAGCTCTCATTGCCATCTGAGAATTCGTGGTTGGGATGCTATGAAAGAACAACCCCTGGTGGGACAAGAATTAAAATTAGAAGAAGAAGGAAAAAACCCTAAAATACAAAGTGACCCATGAAACCTAGCCCAGAAAGAAAGAGGGCTACCAGAGGAAATGAAGTTAAGGATATGTTTGGAAGGAGTTTGTTTTCTCAAAGCCTTCCGTTTCACTGCAGCTGATTTAAAACTAGGGTTGTATTTCAGCAGCAGCAGTTGTAGGAGTGCAAGAGGGGAGTCTGCCTCCTCAGCCTCTGCCAGCATGCTTCACATGGAGTTGTTTCTGGGATTGGGCTTAGAAGCTGTTCTTGGGACCAGACCTGGAGGAAAAGCTGCCCTTTCCTTCTGGTGACCCAAGCAATACTGCATAGGGGCACAAAAGGTGTCCCTTAGCCTGGCTGCAGACAAACCCAGGAGATTGTTGCCCAGCAGTTTTCCCCACTTGCAGGGATGGTCAGCAGTAATACAGGTCTGTGCCCACCAACACAGGGATTTGTGCAGTGCAGCAATTGTACCAGATTTTGCTGAGGAACCAGTGCCATGCCATTTAAACTTTTTGCATCATAAATGCTTGTAGAGTCATCATTCCCCCATCAGCTCAGCTTCTTCCCTCTCAGTTCAATGGCTTCATAAGTATGCCTATTTACTTATTTTATTTACTTCTTGCCTTTGTTGAAAAGACAGAAAATCACTGAATAATACCTTTTTTTTTCCGGACAGTTTGTCTATTCAGCTCACTTACTGTCTAGAAAACATCACTGGAGGAGATCTGAGCAAGCCGTCGCAGAGCAGAGCCAACCCTGAAATGCTGTGCCAGAAAGTTAGCCCCAAGATGGTGTTCAACACAGCAAATTCCCATGAGGAGCTTGGGAATGGCTACAGGAGCAGAGAAGGGGTTTATTCCAAAGGACATGGGCCCTCAGGGAAGAAAGGCAAGCATGTTGTGTGGTGGTGAGACAGCCTTACTCCTGGTAGTGACTTCAGTGCAGTGAGATTTTCGTGTTGTGGCTAGAGCTCATTTTTTCCTCATGGCCAAGTGTTTGTTAAAGCAATGCCCTGCTTGCCTGTTGCCTGCCTCTCCTAAACACACTGGGCAGTGGGAGAGGCAGGACATCAAGCCAGGCTCAAAAATAATGTTTTAGCAACTTCAGTGAAAATGTCACTCCTCCTGCACGTGTACCTAGTCACACGGCACACTCCATTCCCCCAGGCGGGCTGTTTTCCAAAGGCTGGGCTGTCACAAACTGCTAACAGCAGTGCTTTTCATCTCACACTGCTGCTCCAAGTGGGCCACACGTGGGCTGTTCTCCACTTCTGGGCACAGACCTGCTCTCCTCAGGGCAATCCCACTCCAGCCAGCGAAGCCTTGCTCCTCTGCACACTCCCCCTATTACATTCTCCTTAACCACAAAATGCTTCTCTTTCTCGCCCCACACTGGGAAACTCTGTGAGGACCATGGCAATAACAAATGACCCCTGGGAGTTTTGTAGCTCCTTGCTAGGTCAGGATGTCGTGCTGCAGCAGGTGGTGCCTGCTGTTGCATCTTTCCCAGTTGATGGCAGGAGCAGCCAGCTGTGTTTTCCAGAGGCCCAGGTTCCAGCCCTCCTCAGGGGTGTGGTGGGTGTCTGTGATGTCCAGTGATGTCAGCTGGAGGTTGCTGACACCATAACGCAAACGTGTTTCAAGGGATGGTTCAAATAATAGATAAGCTATGGGGAAGTTTCTGCTTACCAAGGATCTTTACACTTGAAATACTTGTACTAACCATGTCTGAAAATAGCAGTGTGGATGGGGAAATATAAATTACACTGTCAAAACCCGAGCCTAGTAAATGCTGCAACGGGGATGTTTCAAGTTCATTAGCTCTTTACAAAGCCATGCTTATACTGATTTGGATAGAAAAATATCTCCAGAGAAGGGGTGCAAATCTGCCATCATGGTCCAGGGACTGAAAAGCCTGGTTGTCCCTTGCCACAGCACAGGTGCCTGGGTGCTGAGCGGCACTTGGGAACACAACATCTCACTGCACGTCATGGCTGAGGACACTTTATTGCCTTCTGTCAACACCCCAGCACCGAGCTAGGAAGTAATATGTGCTTCTAGTGATGTGATCCCTCAGACAGCATTTTAAATCAAGCTTCTGTCTGTGGGGAGACATGAGAGTTCCCGTGACACCATTTTTATTTCAGGAAGAATAAAGGCATTCATCTCCGCAACATTGGATAGATTCACTGCCTTATCCCAATAGGGCATCTTCACATAAACAGCTGAATTAAACTGCAGTCTGGAATAGCAGTCAGGGGTAGGAAACTCAGGCACTAATTTTCTTTCTTCACTGAAACTATCCATGTTTTATCGCTCTGAAGGGGTTAGCCAGCAGTTTGTGCTGTGGCTTCCAAATAATGGCACCATTTTTCCTCTGAGTCATTTTTGTTTGAATGCTGATAACTGGTATTTATATTTTCAAGACCAGTTGTGGCCAGGACTGTGAGAAGAAAATCAAAAGCAAGTTCCAACCTTTATTTTCATGGAATCTGGCTGAGCCATGGAGGTCAAATTGCAGTTTAAATCTTTAAAATGCAGTTTTAGTTCTAAAAGGATGATTGCACCAAGACAGCCAAAAGAGGAATGGTGATAACAATTTTAATACCAATGGGGACAGCTGATTTGAATTAAGCCTTTTCTCTCAAGTGAGAGACAGCAGCCCTTATAAGGACCACAACTCTGCCATGGTGGAGCTTTTCATGACCATTCATAGTCACAACCTTCCTGAATGCCGTGTAAGCTTTGAAAATATTGTCCCAGTTTTACAGATGTGGGATTGTGGCCCAAGCCTTGGCTTGGGACCTCCCCTGAGAGCACTCAGCAATCCTGCAGTTGAGCTGTAACTTGTGAGAATTACTTCCATGCCCTTCTCACCTTCCTTGCCCTACACCAGCATCCTCCAGGCTGGATCTCACCCTCTGCCCCTTGGGCTGATGACAGCCCTTAGATGCATGTTCATGCACTGCCCAGCTGCTTTGAGTGAGGGCAGAAGAACCAGAAAGCTCCTCTGGCCCTTGAACTGATTTCATTCTCCAAGCAGTAGCAAATAAAGATAAGGAGAAAAAAACCATCAGCGTGTGGGGTAGAAAGCAAAGCTGATGAAGGATATAGATATGTCTGCTCACCACAGCCTATGGTGTACTTAAGTAACATAGCAAAGATTTTAAAAATCCAATCCTTTTATTTTAAAAGTAAGCATCACTTGTGAATATACAGCTGGGTGAGTTAATCGTTTGGTGTTATTTTTAGTTATTTGATTTGTTTATGCGTTTTGAAAGTTGCTTCAGCCTCAGTGGGTCTAACAACCCAAGAGGACAGGGAAATGCAAATTGTGTTGTCCTTGTATCTTTTCTCCTTTTTAGGTTTTGCATCAATCTGGTTTTTTTCAGGTCAGTTTATATTACTGTTGGATCTGAGTGTGTCCATCACCACATTGTAAAGATGCAAAGCTGCAAAGCCACAAATTCACAGAAGGTTGCTGCTTTATCTCACCTTTTCACAGACCTGTCAGTTTTCCTTAACGCTGGCAGAAACTGGGGGCAAAATCTGCACGTGAACTGCTTACAATGGGACCCGCCCTATTCACCCCGTGGGATAGGACTTCCCTGTCTTCTCTCTGCCTGCCCTTTGCAGAGTTTCCAGCAGCATCCTGGCTCCCAGCAGCTCAGACTACTGCGGTAAGGGGAGAGCTCTGCTCCATGAAACCCCTTCTCCCTCCTCCCAAACATTGCTGCTGGAGAGACACAGAGGTTTAGCATCTCCCACCTGACACCAGAGCTATTTATGCAATATATTCCCCCTCCTTTTGTCCAGAAAGCTTCATCCCTCTCTCACCCCAACTGGGGTGACTCCTGAGGAGCAGAAATCCAGCCCTGGGGCGTCCATCCTGCAGAAACTGCACCTTGCTGGAGACAAGTACTGCACATGGCTGCAGCTGCTCAAGCCAACTGCGACAGCAGCCGCCGGCCCCCACGCACCAGGTCCGCGGCTCAGGTGTCCTCAGGAAGGAGAGAATTAGTGAGGACTTTAATGCTGGATTAGGCTGCCCCAAGTTTTCCCTTTTTCTCCTACCACCAGCTCAGCCCAAGGAAGCAGGCAGTCTCCGGTGTGGGTTACAGCCTGTGACTGCCCCTCGGAGTGGCCAGGTCCTCTCCCTGACCCACAGCCCCTCTGCCTCTCCAAGAACCTTGAGGTGGCTGATGCCTGGGGGTGTGCCCCAGGGCACCCTTAGGGCACAGGGATGGGAGCTGCTTGAGGTTACAGTTTACAACCCCACCCTGTCCTCTGCTGTGCAAAGTCTGGAGCTGAAATGAAGCATTTTCTTGAGAAAAAAGGCTTTTGCCTCTTCACTGTCTTTTTCAAAACCCATCCACCTGAACATGGGTAGAGCCCCCTGCACAGACAAAATGTTCTCCCCTGTGTTTTTACACATTTCCTTTCTACACAAAACCTTTGGGATATTCCACCAGGCTGCACAGAAATCTGCAGCCGTCCTGGCAGACTTTAATGGCCCTAAAGCCCCGGAGGGCTGAGCAACCCAATGCTGTGGCCTTGCTCTTGCTCCACAGACGGAGACACACCATTCCCCCTGTGGCCTGAGCTGAAACCATTAATGTAACTACTGGGAATCTGGAGCTGATGACTTGTTGAGTGGTAGCTTGTAGGCTTCTTGGCTGGATTTAGACAGCCCGACAGGCTACCCTTCCGCAGCAGTCATGTGGAAAGCCGCAGAGAGCATCAGGATATTGCAATAATGCTGTCTTTCTGAAAAGCCAGTTCAGTGGCTGAATGAGCTCATGTGGATTCAGGACAAAAATCTCATAGTCATGCATCACAGAAATAAGAATTATAAAAGATTTCATATATGATTTACCCCTGGGACTTAGAGATTTGCCAAAACCACTGTGCTGAAAACCAGGAGAACACACAAGGATATCACTTTTCCTTCATTTCTCATCTTTCCTTGAACATCTGCTACTTGTTGTTGCTAGAGGGAGGTTTGGGATGAGGAGACACGCCAGATCTGACCCACTGTCGTAATTCTTTTACTTTCTGCTATGTGGTATTCACTTTTTAACCCCAGTTGACTTTGAACAGCTCAGCAAGGCTTATCTACTACCGTGCTTGGGAGCTGCTCCTCACCTTCTGAGAATTGCCCATCTAAGTTTCCTCCTGATAATTCATCAGTATTTCCCAAAGGGTAATTAAAAAGCTTTTGTTAACATCTGTCCATCTGCCTGCTGAATTGAAGACACCTTGGAGGCAGTATTTGTTACAAATGTATCTGTGTCAAAAAGCTGGAGCGTGATGACCCTGCTTTGGCTCTCAGTTCTAGCAAAGGTGCCAAGACCTGAGGAACTGTACCTTAAAAGAGCAGGTTCCTCCACTGTCGTGTGGTTTCAGGTAACCAGTGCTGTGCTCTCACAGAAGGATTAGCAGCAGGATTGACAAGCCAGGAGGAGTCCAACTGCTTTTTGTGGAGACACAACCTCAGAGAAACCTCTGGCCCTGGGGATTTGCTTTTCATTTTCTGCTCTACAAGTGCAAACAGAGTAGAGAAGCTGCACCCAGGCTGATGGCTCTTGACCCTCCTCCTGCTCGAGATGTGAGGCAGCAGGAGCCTGAAAATCATGGCTGTGACACATTAAGTAATTGAATTCCATCTGCCACAGCAAGAGCCATGCTCTGTGCAGCACCACTTGGCTGCTGGTATATGAAGTTTCTCAAGGAGAGCTGAAGCAAAATTCTCACTTTGGGAACATGGTGGAGCTTTAGGAGTTTATGCAAAAATGCCATGAGGAATCAGTGTTTTTCACAAGAAATGTTTTGAAGTAAGCCCCATTCTCCTTTAGCCAGTGTGATTATCCCTCAGTATTTTCAGTCTTGTCTAAACCAGGCTTCTCTCAGGGAGGTTTCACTTCCAACATACATTTTTGTTCATAGGACGAGTAAGAGAAGGTGGGACAATCTCATGGTACAGACCCTGAGCTGAGCTACAGGATACACCGAGACAACTCATGGCTCACGCCACAGACCCTGCCTGCATGTAATCGTGGCACTCAGAGCAGAACCCCGAAGCAGATGGGGCACAAGCATGTTGGGCTTCTGTTGAATGTGTCAGAGGTCCTGGCACATGTTTTGCATCGGATCGTGCTGTGGGCATGCACTTCATGGACCAGAGCCCAATTCATTGCACACTGCCCATGTTCTTGTTCCCCTGCCATGAGCTCTGCAATGCTGCTGCTGTGGGTAAATGGCCATTGTCAGCCAAAGCTTTGTAAAAAACCTCAAGAAAAACATCCAGAACTCATCTCACCAGCACAACTCTTGTCTGCTTGGAGAAGTCACACTGCACATCACAAGGTTTGTGTTCAGCCTCCTCAGCTCAGCTTGGTGAGCCTGTTCAAGCTGCTGAAGATGCTCAGCTTAGGTGGATATAGGAGCAAGTTTTCCTTGCACAAGCAAGTCAGTTTTTGGGAGAAGTTTTCATCAACTTTCAGGAGAAACTTCAATCTGTGCTAATAAAAATTCACCGATTTTTTTTGACCTGACACAAGGTAATCCTGTGACTTCCAGCACTAACACAGCCCCACTCATTTCAGCAGTCATGTGGCTGACAAGACACAGTTTGGTGGACAACCCCTCACAACCCCAGTGGGAAGAGTGAGCCTTGACAGCCCCCACAGCTTGGTAAGAGCAAGGTTTCAATCCCCAAAATAGCATTCTCTGCTCGCCAGCAGCGTGGGGCTGCTGTGCCAGGGTGTTTTAAGCCAGGACATGCAGTGGTGAAGTCCATAAAAACCAGTTGTCAGAGCCTTTGGGGCACTGCTGTCCCTGGGGGCTCCCGGGAGCCCACAGGCATCTTGGTGACAATGTCCCTGTCAGCTGAGGCACAGCCTGTGTGAGCCCCATGGGAATGGCACCCCTGAGCTCCCACATCCTTCCCTGGGGCTGCATGTGGTCTGGCACTGAGTGTTTTTAATTCTGATGTCCCAAAGGTGCGTCTGGCGGAGCGAGGGGGAGGTGTGTTGGCATCTATGGTTGTAGCAAGAATTGATCAGTGTGAAGGACAAAAAAAAATAACCAACGGATCCCATTTTACAAAACGCAGGTCAGAGGGGTGCGAGTGCATTAAACCTGCAGTCTCACAACACTGCCTCGCCCTTCCTCCAGTGGTCACGTAGGATGTTTTGGAGATGGTGGCCCACACACATCCTTTTGGACTGTGAGCAGGGGTCCCTGCTGCCTGAGTACATCTTACAGGTTTGAAGATCCTAATGGCCATGAACTTCCCTGTGCTCAACCAGGAGGGCCAAGGGCTCATGCACCACCTGATGTCTTCAGGTACCACTTGGCACCACTGGCCAGGCTGATCCAGTCTCCCACGAAAACTTTTTCATCAGCTGGCATGAGATCCCATCTAGGTCAAGGAAACTTCCTATTGGAAGGCTCAGTTCCAACTTTTTTTTAAAGCAGCTCTCTGATTTCTATTCTGAGCTAAAATTTTTAAGGATCCTGAGGCAAATCTCACCTCGGATGGCAGATCTTGGTATTGCAGATGAAGGAAATAACCAGTAGTAAATAACATGACATGCACCAGGTTTTCCACACATCATTACAGAGGAAGCCAGGTGCCCAGAATAGATTTACGACATACAGAAGCAGAAAACTGCAGAAGTAATGAATATTTTAAAGCAGAGAACATGCCTGTTTAATAGATAAATCTTCTCAATTAAGGAAAAGGGAGTATTATTCTGAATATACCCTTTTGGAGTGATTTTCTAGTATCAACCTTTTGGATTTTAAATAAATATCTGCTCTAGATCCCCATGCATCCATCCAGGATATTAGCTGATGGCAGGACAGCTTGTGCAAAGCGTGTGCACGCAGCTACTGGTGGCTCCTGGAAAACACTTGTTTTCTGTGTGACAGCCACCACCTTTCTGTGTGCCACGGTTATTTTGAGCAAGGTTGGGTGGATTGGTATAGAGACAACTGGCTTTGAAATCCTCTGCTGTGCTTTATAAGGAAGGATCCCAGGGATGCAGGTTGTGGGAGGAGGGCTGAGGCACAGGCGAGCCAGAAGGAAGCACTGGGAACATGGAGGTGGGAGCTTTATAGGATAAAAGGAGGGGACAAGGGACAAACTGAGGGGACAAGTAAAATGCTAAAGACAGAGTGCTACATTGCTGAATATTTCAGGCAGTTAGAATAACCATTCACACCTCAGAAATGTCAGGGTTTATTTAGCATGTCATTTTTTTGCCCTTTTGTCCCCAGCCCTGGAGAGGAGGGAGCAGCTGCATGGCAGCCCCAGAAACCCAAATCCTGCCCCCTCTGCTTTCTGCAGAATAAATGTGTTATGGGAGCTTTGCTTGCAGTATTTGTGCTTTGCCAGCTCCTGCATCTGCAGGCCAGGACATGGTGCAGATTTTGTCTGCCCCTAGGATGCTCTGAGCTGAAAGCACCCACGGATTGGTTTTGCTGCACGATTACATTTTCCTGCTGCAATAAAAATTAAACCATTGAGTAAAATACTCCCAGTAGGAAACATGAAAATCTGCAAATGGAAAGCACAGGAAAGGGTTTTGTTTCCATGCCAGCCCCATATGCACTGATGAACAATGAAATATAGTGACTTCTGCAGCATTCATAAATGCAGACTGCCAGGGCAGACTTGGCGCTGGCAGAGGCAGAAGATGGTCTCTGTGGATCTTTGGTTGGATCCAGAGGGTGGACTGTGTGTTCCTCACTGCACCAAAAGGAAAGAGAAGGCAAAGTGTGAGTCCTGACTCATACCTGCACTGAGCACATATGCAGAAAAAAATTACCGAAGTTTTTCAGATGTTATTTGGGCAAGGAAGAAGCAAAGGAGGATGGAGGGATTTCTCACCAGTTGGGAAAAATGAGAACGTAATTGCAAAGATGCAATATCCTCTACCTTCCCTGCTCCAGGTCTTGAGTTCCCAGCATGAAATGTGCTGCTTTATTCTGTTATGATGGGCACAAAATCAAAGACAGCAGTGCAGCCATGTGGGCCAGCCATAGAAAGCCAAGACTTGTGGGCTCATGAAAGGAAAACTCTGGGTGCCTCTCTGCACCCACCTGTTACAGGGTGGGGCTCGAGCACCCCAAAATCAGTGTGGCTCTGGCAGGTGACCCAGTGGAGGGGGCTGGCCGTGTGAGGTGACTGCAGCAAGGAGACAGGGATGGAGCCCTGGGCGCCCACCAGTGCATTTCCCCAGGCAAGGAAGGAGTCGGTTTCAGGCGGCAGGAAGGTGGATGGGGAAGGATAAAAAGGAAGAACCCCCCGATCAGAGGCCACAGCTGATGGCCGTGCCCAGGGCGCGCGCCCCGGCTGCTTCTGGTCCGGAAACGCCGTCAGGGGGCCCAGCGAGGGCGAGCTACGCGAGGAGAAAAGCAGCCTCAGAGCATGTCTAAGGTCATGACACTTGACCTTTCCATTTCTTTTCCTTTTTGAAGCCTGATTACGTCTATTTTTAGGCCCGTGCTCGGGGAAGGAGGGGGAGCAGGGGTGGGCTGACCCTGCCTGATGGTGCAGCTCCACTGTGTTCCCTCCTTATGCCTGCCCATGTTTGCACAGTGCAGCAGTGGCCCCATGTGCCCACGCACACTGAGTGAGCCAGGGATGGTACCAGGGTGTTTTCAGCACCCCAAAACCCCTGCAGACATAGGTCTGCTTGGCATGTGTGAGGAGGAGGAGCACATGCTACAGATGGTTTGGACAGGGAGCAATACTCCATAGTGAGCAGCTTCCAAGGGGATTCGCTCTGGGTGGTGGGGGAAGACATGGTTTGGTGCAAAGCAGTGAGGTTGCTGCAGACCTGTTCTAATTGATATAACCCTCTGGGTGCTGCTGATGAGTGAGGGGCTGCTGGGAAGGTACTGGAATGGAGGAGGGACTTGGGAATGTCAGAACACAGAAATCGCCAACTTTGAGACTGATTATTGCAAACCGAGTTAGGCTTTGGGTTTTTATCTTTAAGACAGGCCAAATCACACTTGAAGAAACAAGGAAAAGGGTATGAAATAATCATGGGTGGTGAGAGCAAAGCTGGTTCCTAAGTCAACATTCTCTTCACCAAGTATAATGTCTATTTTATTTTACCATTTTAGCTTGTCTGAGCAATAAGAAAATAACAAAAACCCCCCATAACCTTCTGGCAGACTGTTTTGCCAGGCAGACACAGTTTGTCTCCCACTTCAGCTGCCTGGAAAGCCAGCAGCATAGTGGGTCTCCCCAGTGAGGCTGGGCTTTCCCTTCTCTCCCCGAGACCTAGTGCGACTTCATCCAGTACGAGTTTTGCATCCTGCCTTTCCCAGCTTCCAAAAGCAAGTTGGGAACAGCAGTGGTGAGAATAAGGGCTGGGTGCTCTCCAGTACTTTGTGCTGTTTTATACATGGGCATTTGGAAAAAAATAATGCTTAAGGCCACTTTGGTGATAGTGGCTGGGAGAGGGGTGGACTTGTCTCCCCAGGAACCAGTTCCTGTGATCATCAGTGTTCAGCTTTCCAGGGGATGTGAGATCATTCCCTAAACGTAGTCTTCCATGGGGAAGCACTAAGAAAGTGCTGCTTGGTCTGGCTGTATGGCAGAATCCCTCTCTCTCTTTTAATTTTAAAGCAAAGGTTATCCTGCCCACCCAAGGCCTGACTTGTTTCACATCACCCATGCAGCAGCATCTCACAAACATTCAACAAAAAAAAAAACTGGGTGCCTGTATTCCAATGTGATATTTACATGTTATTTCATATACCAAATGCACACACACACACACACACACACAGAGCTTTCTGCTTTGTGTTTTTTCTTTAAAAGGCCCAGGGTATGGTCAACCAATTCTCTTGGCTGCTTAGCAACAGGCAATTGAGCCTGCCTATCAATTCTCAGTTTATAATAACCTGAGGCAGACCTAGATTTTTGTTTTCCCTTGAGCTTTTTTCTTCCCTTCCCTCTATAATAAATACCAGAAATGTAGGGGCAGCATGTGTCAGAAATCTCCCAGTGGAATATCTTTCATTGCGCTGGCGGGGCTGCTCCTCTGGCAGGACAGAGCTCCAGGTCCCCCATGCCCTACTCTCCTTTGTTAAAACATTTGAGAGATTCATTCTGCATTAGACCACACCTCATCATAGATTTATCATTTAAACAGCTAAGTTAAAAATATAAATTTTCTGTTTTGTATGAAAAACAAGACCCAAAGACTTCACCTGGACAGAGAGACTGAATGCAACCCTCAAGATACACAAAAAACCTGGATATGTCTGTCTTTGAATGTGCTATAAAAAAAAGAATATAATTAATTTTACTGGCCAGTGGAGCCCTAAACAGCATGTCCTGCACTGCAACTTAAAGGGCTGGAGCTGAGGGGCCTGGCTGTGTCCCTGGGGAAAAGCGGCAGTGGTAGAGCATGAAGGCATTGGGAACAGAGCGTTGTGCCTTAGTGAGCGCTGAGGAACTGCTGCCTTGTGTTGGAGGAGGGCAGCACGTGGTGCTGATGGAGAGGTGGGCATTCAGCCCATCCTGAGGGGTGCCTGACAGGCAGTGGGTGGGATGTGGTGGAGTCTCATGGCCAGCTTTGCTGTAACAGCACACTTCCTCTGGAACACTTCTATTCTCCACTGGCAGCACTTTAGGGATGCTGCTTGCTAACTCTCAGTGCCTGTACTCAGGAAGGAAAAGCAGCCCGTAAGACCTGGAGATAAGGCAAACCTCTGGAGATAAAATGTGAGCAAGTGGGAGAAGCCTGTTCACCCACCTCTGCCCCATGAGCAGGCACGTTCATACAGCTTGGGGTGGGGATTGTTTTAGATGTGACCCCTCCATACCAGGATGACTACAGTTCTCACAATTATCCTGTACCATACCTAAGCATTTCCATCATAAAGAAGCATTTCCAGGAGACTGACTTTTTTTACAAGCAGGTGAGCAGGAGTAGCCCAGCCACCCTACATGTCCTGGATCACTCTAGAAAGAATCAACATCCCTGGTGCTGGTCTGCAGCCCTCAGCCTCAGCACAGCTCTCGTGCTCACACAGCATGGTGCAAAGCCTGCAGCCCTCCTGCCCACAGCCATGCTCTCCCTGCCCGTGGTGGTCCTTGCACAATCTCCAGGTAGCCTCCAGCTCTCCTGGCTGGGCTCCCCACAGAGGATTAGCGTTTTCCCTCACGTGGGGAGTCCTGGCTCTTGGGGAGAGGTTTTGCACCATCCAGCCCCTCACTTTACCGACACATCCCCGCCCAGTGCGGGTCCCTGCACTCCCCAGGCATGGCTGGCCTGTGACCCACAGCAGCAGCAGCAGATGCAACATCAGATGTAGCACTAATTGCTGATGACCAATGTGACAAGAACACAGCACTGTCCCTCACGTCCCTTATGAAATCCCAGCCTGTCTGAAGGGGACCAGCAAACAAAGTGTTGCAGGGAGAACTGGGCCACTCTCCTTTCACCCAGGTCTTTGCAGAGTCTGCAGGCAGACTCTGATCCTTACCTGGTCTCCACTGTAGGCACATCACAGGACCAAGTGCTCCCTGGAGCTCATGACCTGAAGGATGGTCAGAAACTGCTGGCAGTGCCTTTGCTTTCTTGATCTTTCTGTGTGGACCAACAGGTTCTTCAAACTCTGGTTCATGCTGATTCTGGAGATGGCAGAGATGATGTGGATGGAGAAATCCAGTAATATGCATGGATCTTCTCTCACAAGGACACCAGAATGTTCCTCTTGCTGCGTGAGTGGACGTCATGCCAGGGAAGCAGAACTGGGGGTCCCCATGGTTCTAGCACAGCTCATGTGCTCACAGCCCTCCCCTCCGAGCTGGAGACTGCTGAATTGATCATATAATACCTTCACCCATCTTTTGTTTGCCAGAAATTTAGCTGAGGATACAGCTTTTTGTAAAATAGAATGCCTGGAAATGAAATGAGAGGACTGGCCTAGGTGTTCCTTAAAGTGTAACTTAATGGAAGCAGCACATCACTGGGAGTGCACGTGGACAGGACCTTTCTCCAAGAGGCATCCTGCAGGAAAGCCACATCCCTGCATGATGAAAATGCAGTCAAGTGAGTTTGTCAGTGTGAAGCTCATGGTATGGTTCTCTTCAGAACCTTTTTACAGTGGGAGGGAAGTGTCACATTGTTTTTGTTGAAAGTTCAATTATAACCGTGCTGAAGAATGTACCAATCTATCTTCTCTCTCGTGTTGTGCCCTCCTGTTAGGGCAGTAAAATTACAGGACAAAGTGAGCTCTTCCTTTTAAAACAGGATATTAAGGGAAAAAAATACTTTTCACAAAATCTGTGCATTTGACCTGTTTATAGCAGGAATTAAAAATCTACAAAGAATTCCAGAACACTAGGTGCACTATTGTTTCCACAGTAATTTCTGGATGCAAAGCTTCCAGCAGGGCTTACAGAAATGCTATGCAATCCTTCAGGAAAGGGGAAATATTATAAAACACATTAGCTGTCATGTAAATGAGAAAACTTCACTGAAGCCACACAAGGGTTCATCGTCACAAAATTGACAGCATTTGAATTGTAACTCTGGTGCAATTCTCCACTGGAAACCCACTTCTGCAATAGTTAATAAACTTCTAAAAGTTCACTTGTGGCTAAGAGTGTATGTTTAAGAAAACAGAACAACCAAGAAGAAAACAAAATACTGGAATAACTATTCAGACAAGACATTACATTATTTTAGCACCCTGAATTAAACTCTGGCTCTCAAAATGTTGACATTTTCCTGGATACACTCTTCCCATAGACCCCTGTACATTTATGCACCTGTACATCTGGTGCATAAAGTGGAATGAGACCCTTTCCTGCAGCAAGGATGCAGCACTGGCAGTATTTGAGAGAAACAGCTTTGCTTTACCAAAAAAGAATCAGCAACAACTACAAATTCCAAACCAGAGTAACACTGAGGATAGAAGAAATGGAACTGGGAGTGCAAACTGCTGAGAAAATGGCTCCAGTGTACAAGAAAATTATTCTTACTGAAGCTTTGTGTGTGTTCAACTATTTATTATGGTCACATGCATGGTGATATATTAAAATTCTTGTTGGCAAAATGTCCATTCAAAATTAAATGATGCTTTAGCCTCACCATGAGGATTTTTGTTGTACCAAGTCACGTTTGTAATAAACTTTATTAAATGTGATAAAGTATTACACAGCTCAAACAGAGAAATCCAACAGGGAAATAATGTCCAATTTTGTTAAACTAAGTAGCAGAGCTTTGTTGTTGGTATTAGAACAGCTCTGAGCTTCGCTAGAGGTATGTTCTAGAAAATCTCCTCATAGTTCTTAATGAATAATTGAAGACAATATATAACCGAGATGCTTGTTTGCTACCTCCAGAGTTGGATCCTAGAGGACCATTAAATTAATTTTTAATAACCTATGCTATGGTTAAAGCTATAGGACACAAATACTCATTATAAATATACTTATCATATAAAGAATAATCCCAAGATTATAATCTGGCTAGCAGGAGGTGTACAAAGACTAATAAAGCAGAAAGGGAAACATTAGCACAGCTTACAGCTACTCCAAGTTATTTTTCAGATATCGTCTGTTTGCGCCTCTTACCTACGCGTTCCATGACTTTAGCAGTGCACCATGGTGAATGCTTAAATTTTCCAGTGCAATTCTCCTTGCTTTTGTGGTCACCTTTTCCCCCCAGAAGCTGGGAACTGATGAGGCCTTTTGAGTGTACGGGGTCTGCACAAGATCTTACCCATCTAAATTATTTATCAGTGAGGAGGCAATTTCTGTTAGTGCCTCAGGGTGATGCTGCAAAATGTTTCACAAATTTATTATCCAAGAAAAATTCAGTATAATAAGTTGTCTGCAGAATAAATTTGTAGAGAACAATGTAATCATTAGGAAATCCAGGCCATTTAAAGTAATTGCTGATTGCACCTAGGCCTCCATTAATCACTACATAATTGTGTTTCACCTAATATTAACTCAGGAAAGGCTGGTTTATCTTTGGAATAAATGAACATAATAAAAGAAGGGAACAATGAGGGAATGACAAAATCAGCACAAACTTTAAACCAAAAAAGAACAGAGGAGTTACCAAGTACCCCGTGCCACAGATGACTCAGTATTTGTATAGAACCTTTACAGTTTACCAGCGAGGTGAGCAGCATGCAAGAATGTACTTGAATGCGGGTAGACTACATGTTGTGGGGCTATGATGGAGCGTGAGGGTTTACGACACAGTGCCTGTGCCCAGCAAAGCTTTTGTTTTGTCAGAAGCAGAAAGCAGTTTTGGGAACCCTGGTTTGCAATTTCTTGGCAAACTCTCACCATCACAGCCAATGGTCCATACTCAAGGCGGAGAAGCCTCACTAATCCCTGAAATGGCAAATGGAGGAGAGGAAGGAAAACAGGAATGTGCTCAACACCCAATCTCTTACTGTTCTCTTCTTAACTGCTTTTGAACACAGGCATTTAGAATAAACCTGTCTATGATTTGTACCTACCAAGACTAACCCGATGAAGGAGGAATTCAGGACACAGGTACCTAGCCAGAACAGAGAGATTTCCTCCTTCTCCAAAAGAAACTTCTAGTCCCAACCAACTATGATATACTGTGCTCACTATACAGACTTACACAGCTTTACTTGGATGAGAGAGTATCTTCAAGAGATTTTTCAAATAAAGACATGATTAAATTTCAAGGCTTCTTAGAGAGACCCTTGAGCTGAGAAGGTCCGTTAGGACTCCTTGAAGACATCTGAAGATACCTGCACACGCAATAAGGTTTCTATGGCTTTCCCCTGCCACCCAGGTAGGGATATGCTACTAAATTATAATTAGGAATCTCAGCTGGAACCTGTACTTTAAAGCTGCTCAGTGCTGGTCACGACAAACTGCATTAGGAAGGAGATGGGTAAAAACTCGTAAGTGCCAAGCTGAAGCAACCCTAAATTTGGTTGTTCCTTTTCCTCATTTTTAGGCCAGAGCATAAAGTGTAGATGAAATGTGGCTCCTGCCAGAAGGTTACAGTTATGGTTTCTGTACCCAGTAAAAAGGGAAAGAACTGTACAATATATGTCATTTTTTTTTTAAGTCCTGACTTTGGCCATGAGGGGTTTAGATCTGCAGGGCCTGTTGTCCCACCCACTTTTCACCATCTCAAAATGAAGCACAGATTACTGGCTTAAACCAGAATGCATATATATCCCTCAATTTACAGCACAGCTTATTTTCCCTTCAAAGTCTGTCATGCCAGGACAACAAAGGCCTGAGCAGTGAAGAAACATTTGCAGTCATATGGGCTTTTAAATTCTGATTCATTAATTTGGTTTTTTTTGTTTGTGGCAATACAGAGTGCAAGAGACCGAGCTATTCCAGACATCACACAAATACTGACCAAGGCAAGATTCCCTGTTACTAAAACCTTTGTGAAGTGGTTAGTCACATCTAGATTAACACTTTGTGACCTTTAGAGAAAGGTCTAGCAAGCACAAAGGTTAAACAGAGAGGAATGTGCATCTGATCATGCAATACACTAATGGCCCTGTGTTTAAATATCACCTGGCTGGAGGGATTGTCTGTGTCAAAGACAGCAACATCATCCTCCAGGAATCTTCCCTTATTTGAATTGTGCAAAATTGAATCAGAGAAATGGCTCAGAATGCTGTAAGCTGTTAATTCTGTCAGCACTGCTACAAACCCTGGTAGTAGTTTAAGAAAGGCCCTTCCTCACTTTTGTTTCTGTGGTTATTTTTATTTATTTATCTGTTTTTTAGATAAGCAGGGCTCCTCAGGTCACTCCACCCGGGAGGTTGCTGTGATCAGATGTCCTCCCCTGGGGCTCCACAGGCAGTCCTGATGAAGACATTGGCTCACCCTTGGTAGCTCGGCTTCTCTGAGATGTCCCCTTCACAGCACCCTGCTAGCAGGGTGAGCCCCAAATCATACAGTCTCTGTACAACACTGCCCTAGCTGCCAATTGGTGAGAGAAATCAAATTAAAGTTATATCTAGGGCTCCTTGTTAAGTACTTTATCACAATTTTAATTGTGTGAAATTGAAGGATTTGCATTTACTTTTTTTTTTAGCACTGTGTAGAAGTTACAGCTCTGTTTCAATGGACTGTCTGAAATCAATACAAGATGAAAACAGACGTTACCATGTCCTTCGATTATAACACAAGCAGGATTCAAAAACTCGGTCTACAACTACAACCCACTGACTCAAGATGAACTTGAAACATCCCATTAAAAAAAAAACCAACTCCAAATGACAAGTTCCCAGGAGCATGACAAACCCGATGGGTAAAATAACGTGTGGGCTGGACAAAGCACTATCAAGGAAACGCCTTGATCTTGAACTGTGGCCGCCAGATCACAGAGCAGTCTTGAGGGAGGACATCAGGTTCCCATCCGATTGCTGCTTTTAGTAAATGGTCCCAGAATATCCCATTACAGAGAGAGGGTGCACACAGCTACCACAGGCATTAGCTGACTACTCAACTATGTCCCTGCAACATATAAAAATCAAATGACAAAGGAGATGATGAAAGAGAAACAATAAAAAAGAAATTAAAGCTGACTGGTATCTTAATCTACAGTAAATTGCCTTGTGCTGTCCTGAGGAGCTAGGTAGGGGTGTTGGTACTAAATAAGAAAATTAACCCTGCTCTTTTTATTTAACCTCAGTGTTAAAAACCGTTCCATGTTGCCATTGCAGCCTTTACATTTGGCACAAACTTGGGTCACTCTCACTTTTCTGAAATCTTATTATCTGTTAAAATCTAAGAGAAGTTTACAAAGCGGATAAGCAGCTCAATTTCAGGCATGTTGGGGGTGTCTGTAGTTAGCACAGTTCACAGCACAGACATTTAAACCTGTGCTCTTTTGGTAAATATGTTAGGAAAAGCAAAAGGGTTAAAAATCATTAACTAAAATATGGAGCCACACAATAGCCAAAAGCTATGGAAATAGAAGATCACAGAAGAGACCCTTTCAGAATATAAAAGCTGGCAAGAAAATATTAAATGTCAGGTCTACTAAATAAAATATCTTCTAAAGGTTTTTCGTCTTAAAGACATTGCTGAGATCACAATCAATCAGTCTGGCTACTTAGATGCAGCGCCCCATCGGAGGATTTAGCAAAAATGAAGTACTAAATTATTCAGCATTTGAGCAATTGTGTAAGGAATATGTAGCTGAAAAGGATAAACTGCAAAACAAGATTATTTCCCCATTACATCAGTATACACTGTAGTTTTAACAGGGCTTTCCAGGGGGATACGTAGACATTTTTTCCATGCACAGAATTGAGACCCCAGCTTTTGATCTTGTATTTTAAAGTCAGATTACTCTAGTATTTATATGTAGCTGAAAAGGATCACCTTTCTCTCTCAACGTTTAAAATTAACATTTTTACTGTATTTACAACCATGTTTTCTCTTTCTCAGCTAGGCTACCTTTTTTATAAAAAAACCCAAAAAAACCTCCTGCACTTTTCTATTAAAAATTTGCATAATGTTAAGCTTATAAAGAAATACTAGGAGTCCCATCTTTGTATACATATACTACACACATACCATACATGAATATGTCCAGGGAGTCACAGAGACAACACTTTTCAGACAAAGACAATATATTTTCAGAAAGACAACTGGAAATTACTAAGTTTAAAAATTTCAGTTTCCTCAGAAAGATTTTTCTAGCAGTCATGTACACAAACCAGATGAGATTTACATTTTCCATTAAGAGTTCTGATGAATTTTGGATATGCTTTGATACATCAGCTCTAGTCTTCCGGAAGACTTTTCCTTTTTAAGTCTTCAAGATTCATTATCAACCTTTGAATGTCTTACAAAACAAGCCTCCTGGTGCTGGAGACCGTATCCCAGCAATTAATAGCCGTAAGAACAACAACAAATGTGCACTATTGCATGCAATTTCATGCAATTTTCATACACAGCTGTTAAAACATAGGCAGGAGTTCTGTAACACTGGAATTCACAAACAACCGATACTGTAAAATGTTATGCCAACACCTGACAAAATGGAAAGTGTTGTTTGCCAGTACCTGCATCTCAAGGACACAGTATTTAACAGCATCAAAATAACTTGTTAAGGTGATAAATTTTGTCTCAAGTCCCCATCTCTTTTATTTTAGCATTGAATTTCCTTCTGGCAGCTGCACTAAAATACTAAACCACTCTCAGAGGCTGAATGACACGATCTGGGCATCACGGCTTATTGACTCATGATGGATAACCAACACACATTTCAATTCTTTGATCAGTGGTAGGGTTTCTTACTTACCTTTCAAATGTATGGTGCAAATTTCCGAACAGTAGAAAACCTCAAATCTAAGCCAAACAATAATGATTAAAACAGCAAGACACCAAATCCACCTAATTTAATATTAGGATTTGTTTTTAAGGAGGGTGCTTCTTGAAACTTCATATGGAACGTTTTTAGTTGTTGGTCACAGAGCAAGCAGGACTTTGTACTGGATAAAACTACAGTAGATGTTAGTAATCATTCAAATCTATTTCCACAATGAGGTGACCACACTGTCTGTTGAATTTGAGGCGTTCTGCACTATTTAAAAACACAAGAGTTTCAAATCATTATCTGTTTCCACCCTGCCATAGTGGCAAAAGATTTTCAGAGTTCTAACCCCTATTTTTTCCCTGCCATATATAAAGTGTTAGAAATCAAAATGTAATTCTGACAGATTTAACCCATATATATTTACCTAAATGGATAATTCTGTTACTTTGGTGATAGTTTTCAAAATAAATCAAACATGACCAAATAAACACCTACAACATGCACCTTTTTACCCCACTGTTTTCCTAAGTATCTTAAAGAATGTAAAGAGGCCCATATGTTTGTAAAGGCAACTTGATCATTCAGCAGCAAAACCGTCTTACAGAAAGTGCACTGTAAAATAACACTGTTGAGACAGACCTTACACTGCTGAATTACTGACCTATACTCAACCTTCATTTTTATATTGCTCAACTTCTGAGCAGTTTCAGAGATTGTATAATGCATCTCCTTCAAAACTCAGGAAAACAAAACCTAACAGAGGAGGGGAGGCCCACCGCCATGGCATGTGAGCTAACCACCTCCCTGGTGGGAGGGTTGCAGGACCGGAATGCTGGTTAATTGCACAGACCCAAGACCCTAGCCTGGAGGAAACCATCAGGCAAGCAAGCTGCCATGCCACCCTTTGAGGGGTGACACATTCTGCCAGAGGATTTTGGCTATTTTCCCTTAGAAGGAATGGTGAGAATCTTCAGATGCATCCCAGACTAGCAATGTTTTACAGCAACTACTTCACTGCTTCTACTTTTAAGCTCAGCCCCAGCTCCCCTTATCAAGCTTTGCCTTCTCCAACTCCCATTCCAGGTCAGGGTCTCCATTACTTGTGGAAACATCCCATACTCTATTTCATAAAGGCTCGTTATGTCTTCTTCTCCCGCCAGTTTCAGTTGTCTGTTCTGTGCCGCGAAGAGAAGGTGCAGTCACTGGTTTCAGTGACATTGGTGTCAGTCCTCACAGGATCACATCAGGCTTGTTTGCATCCACTCACCTTCCCTCAGACCTTTTATCATCTCCTCTACAGTCAAAGTGGACAGCTGCTTCCTCCCTCAAGCTCCAGAAGGAGTCATTCAACTCACGCAAGAAAAAACCCCACTACTATAGTCTTTTTATTCCCAAAGATATCCTACTTCAAAGAGCTGAATGAGGGAATATTGCTAAGCTACAGTGGGTGGGACTGGCTCACTAGCTTAGCACAGCTGGGTCACAGAGTATCAGCAGTGCTAGATGGACTGAGGGAGAGGTCATGTGCCATGGAAGTTAACTTAGAAGAAACGGTCAATTGATCTTCAAAACCTCTCCATGCATTGCTGGTAAATCCCCTGGATTGCAGGCCTGAGGAAGTCACAGCTTCTGTCTTGACGTTTTAGAACAGTCCTTTCTGAGATCACAGTGGGGGTTTTTGCTTTAAGTTTGACATCTTAATAAACAACTTGATACTGAGCCTTCTAACAGGAGAAAACAGAGGACCACACCAATTGCCCTGCTCAATACAAATAAAAATACAAGGCAAGTAAGCATTTGACAATTCCTTTTCTTTTTGCCAGTTATGGTAAATTCAAATCCAGAAATGTTAAGCAGTTGGTCTTTCTCAAATGATATTTTGCGAAGTAGTAATCCAAATATCAAAATGCATCTTGGCATGTATTACAATGAAAAAGTGTTGACATGCTTTCACACTTTATTTCATTTTTTTCCAAAGAATAAAGTACCAGTAAGGATCCACGTTTGCCATACTGCAAACTCCTTGCTCTTACTGAGAAGTACTTACTCCTGCAGACAATCCCACACAGATCAGTGCTTCCTTCCCATAGATGTCACATTAAACTACTCAGGTTTTAAGGGTTGTGTATGGGATTTGCAATCTGTTATAGTGTAAGTAAAGAAGATTGTCTGTATTTATGGAGCAAATGCCAGAAAACAAGAAGAGATTGATGTCTGCTTTAAAGTAACCACAGACAGTATAACTGGCATATTTTGGAATTCTAAGGCAACAATGTTGGACCAGCATGTGAAATTCTGCTGTAGACACCAATGTACTGCTTTCTTCTGCAAAGGAGAAATATTCTGATGTTTTTTCCCTTGTTTTTTTTTCTAATTCAGTGATAAGCAGCAATATGAAATGCCAGCATTGCCACCAGATAACTTCTGTACTTAACTTCTGCCTTCAATGAACCCCTTAAGACGGCATGTAATGTCCGGCTGGAGTAGCACACTCTTTATTTCAGATGATCTATCCGGCAATATTCATGTATATTAAAAATACACATGCACATTTTTGCAGACTTGCAATTTAATGTATTTTCAGAATTCACTACAAAAATGCTGTTTCACAACTGTAACCATACACTGGGACTCCTACAGTAGTATGAATAATGTACAGATTCTTTCCCAGGACTACCAATACTGTGCATTGTGCAAATTGTCTAGGACTGCAATCCTTCCTCAGCAGCAGCCGGAAGAAAATTTGTGAGCTGAATACTGATATCAAAATACAGATTTAAATAATTTACTCTTAAAAACATTCATATTTATAACCTCTTACAGAAAATAAAACAATTTATCTGATTATCAGATACATCCCTCAGTTTTTCCAGTTCCAAGGTATACACAGGTCTCCATCCTGCAGCACAGAGTAGAAATGGGAAATGCAAAGGTGCATGCCTTGTAGGTAGGGCAACGATTCCTCCAGCAGCCGCTTACAGCAATCTATCATCTGTGCACTGGAAACACTGGGTTCCTTATACAGCCGATCCAAAGAAAATCTTTCCGTGGAAGTATCGATGAGCTCTTTCTCTGTAATCATCATCCTGGCAAATGGAGACAACACACAGCGACAAAATTACAACTTCATCTCTTAAAACCCCCACCTTAAAATAAGCATTTCAACGTATACTGAATATCTATTCAAACAAGAAATATTGAAGTAAGTAGATTATATGCATGTAAACAAAGGTGTCAATTCATGTACAGCTATGGTAGAGCTGAGATTTTTGTGCAGGTTGTTGCATGTGTCTATCTCAGAAGTCAGAGTGAACGTTCTTCCATGACTATGGGCACCGCATGCCCATGGAGTCACATTTCAAAGCCTGTGCCACGACATCTTTTTGCTCACTAAATAACTGGGAAAAACACAAAAATAAAAATCCTGTAAGGCTCCCTTTTTAATGTAAGGAATGAAAATACTTACATAACATTGGAAGTTTAAGTTTATGCACAAAATCATCTTCATAATTACTCTTAGTTACACCAGTACTCTGTATGTCATCAAAACCAACAACTGGTAAGTACAGTAAACTGATGCATATTAAGTGTGCTAGTAACTTCCCAATTGCAGAATTTTGTTGATTTGCTTGGACCCAATGATCTTAAAGGTCTTTTCCAACCTAAACGATTCTATGAATTTTGAATCCGAAGTTTACGGACAACTTTTTCCTCACTCCAGAGAAATAAGACACCACGTGGCAAACTCAAACTACTCAGAAGCAAAGTTAATGTGTAGATTTAATTAAGTCACTGGAGCTGTGACTGATCAACTAATGAAGAGACAGTTCAGGTTCAGCCAGCCCCACTAGCTCAGGCACTGTGCCACATGAACACAGCTGCATTTCCAAGCCAGCCTGGCTGCAGACACAGCACCACTGCTGCCCTGCAACACAGACCTTGTGCTAGACAGGGGAGGAGCTACAAAGCAGCAGCACCACTGGGACGTTAATCAGCCCAAGCTAAGCACGACAGCTACTCAGACCATTTGCCTCACATGAAAACGCTACTGTAGGGCCTTGCCACCACTCTCTCCAGAGCTCAGGATGGGACCTCTGTGCCTCTGTGTACTTGCATGGCACTGAGCTCTGCTGGGGCACTCAGATCACTGCACAAGAGCCCAGCCCACTCTGGCAGTCAGCAATGAGCTGAGCCAGTGAGTTAACCAGAGCGAGCCTGTCCTCTCTAAGGAACATTTCCAAATGACCTTCCCGAGTGCATTCCCAAATACCTAGGCACCAAGCTTTCCTGTTCTGTGAAATCTTAGGCTCCCTCGAAGGAATTCCAGTTAGCTGGAGAATTGCAGGTTTGTTTTCAGTCACTTCCACAGGAAGGTTTACACCTTTATTACCACACAAACCTGATACTTTACAGAAGCATGGGAAGGAGAATCCTGCATTACTAGAAGACTTGACATTATCCACACAGATAACAGAACTTTCTAGAGCAGCAGAATTTGGACTTCCTTGAGCATTCAGGTTGGAATTCCAGCCATGCTATGCTGTTTACTGCATGTAGAACATTCAAGTCCATGTGCAAAGTACAGCCAGTCCATCTCAAAATATTTTCTGCTGCAGTTCACCGCAACAATTTTCCTTTATCTTAAGGCCTTTTTAACCGCCACACGAGGCTAAGGAAAATCAGAAGAACAGAATGAGTTCTGTCCAAGGAAGCATTAAGTGGAAAAGGAGTTTTCAGCTTCGATAAAAGACAAGTAAAAGGAAATATGACACAGCTACAAAAAACCCCAGAGGTGATAGAGAATGACTGTTTTGTATTTCCTATCACACAAGAACAAAAGAATGACAAATGAAATCATCAGGCTGTGGGTCTATAAATCACAGAACACTTCCTCCCTCTTTCATATACACATGCCATACGTGGTTCAAATATGCAATTTGTTGCCATTGGATATTTGGAGCCACAAAATGCAAATTGGCTCAAAAAATAAGACAATTAAGAGGAAGGGAAAATAAAAAGGTCGACTGAATGCTGTTAACATGAGATAATGTTTCCAGCTTCAAGTATTTTCTCAAGTGCAGTCAGACAGAAACTGGGAAGGAGTATGGAGTAAAAAAACCCACCACATTTTTTGCCCCATCCATAAAGCCTCTCCTTAAGCTAATGGATGATGGGGACAGACATTGCGACCCAGTACAGTTGTTTACTATTTCATACAAACCAGCAATCATCCAGCACACAAGATACGCATCTTGGCTCTTACATTCTTACAACACAGCTGCTTGTACTCTGAGGGCACAGTTTTCCTGGATCAGTGTCTTTATGAAGCGTGGTAGTGTGAGGTTTTTTGGAGAGTGAGTTACCCAGATGCAAATGCATACATTTCCTACAACATCCCTCCCAAAATCTACAGACAATACTTTCCCAGCTGTCACATGTGGACAGCTACATAGAGAGCTATTCAGTAGTTGCAATTTATATGGCAAAAATCTAATTTCCAAGATGGACTACGGTTGTTGAAAAATTCCAACAAATCATGTTTACTGAAGTCCACCTGCAAAACATATCTTTCCAAATAATGAGGTCTTAACAGAGCTAAAACCATAGTGCCTTCAGCAACTCATGCCTAAAATAACTTCACAAAAACAGATCTGGATCTATCATGTATACACTCGTGACAGTGTGATAGTTCAACAGCTCATTAAAAACTTTCCAAAGCAGAAAAATAAACTTGCAGTAACAACCTCTGAAAGGACAAGTACCTACCACCCACTTAACAACCCCAGTATCTCTACTTCATCCTCAAGGACACATGCAGTGTACAAGGTCAAGAAGCAGATTTACAGTTCTGATGGATATTACAAAGCATGGCCCTAATATTAAGTATGGTGCTGTGACTCCCTATTGTAAACTCTCTCATCTCACTCACACCTGTGAGAGAATACCCACAAGGTGTTTCACTCATCGTTCTTCCCAGATTTTTTTTTCTTCGCCTTGTTAGGTACAAACTAATATTTTTCTCAACTAAGTGACCAATAACTAGAAATAACGATTCTCTAGTTGGTCTCAGTTATTTTTATTTAGATTTCACTGCTTTTTTGTCACATTTTAATTAACATTAATAAAAATCCTTGCTTTTCTTATTCATTGAGAAGGTGTTTTCCACCTCTTAGATGGGGAACTAATCGTAAAACATATGCAATTTTGTCTTGTAAGCAAAGGTATTTTACTTCTGAATGAAGTACAATTGTCTCTACAAGGTGAAAGAGGGTATTTTCTAGTAACTGTTTGCATTCATTAATGCTGTACTGTAATTCTTTACTTAGTAAAGCTGATGGGTAGAGCTCTATTTTAGAAACAAAAGGGGTTTTTCCACCAAAACAGTATGAATACATTCTTTAAAATCCTCCTCCTTCTCCAAATAAAAAACAGGACATGCAAATATTTTTAAAGGGCTAAATGTATTGAGTCACACGAACACTTACTCCTCCTTTCTTTTCAAATTCTCTCTTGCTTCCTGTGCTTTGGCAAAAATAAACCATTGAAGAGCTGCTGGATCACAGACCGTTGGGATCATAAAGTGTCCAAATTCATGTAAGCTTGGTGCATATCTGTCACTAATGAAACATGATGAAAGTCAAGAAAAAGGTATAATTTTTGAATGCAACTATTTATCTATTTATGTAAATTACTTTCAGAAAAAATCTAAAGATAAAAGAATATAAACTAATCACAATCAGAATAATTGGTAAAAAATTATCAGGCTTGGTTCATGACACTAGAGAAATACAGTAGTAATGCTTTTTTAAAATTACATTTCAAAAGCAACTGGCAAGAATACTCAAAAAATATAAATACCAACATGACAGCACAAAACTTTTGATTTAACCCAGCACAACACTGTAAAATAGACAGAACTTTGAGTCCAATTTGAATGAAATTAAGCAGGATTTTCTTCAGTCTGATTCCTTCTTAACCCATAAAAATGCACTTAAATCCTTCAGAAACAAAAAGACTTTGACATAATGAAAATCCGAGATTATATTACTTTTCTTCTTAGTGAGAGCAATAAGCAGTGTAAGAAAAAAAAAGAAAAGAGTAATTGCTCTAAAAGAAATCAACTTTCCCTGCAAATACCTACCTTTCCAGAATCATTTGCAAGCCTCGCAGACTGCGAGGATGAAAAGGTAGTCTGCTGTCACGTAGTTTATTATAGAAAGAGTTGAGAGTCTCATAGTACTCTTCTAGAGTCAACAGAGGTTGCAGCTCTTCAATATATATTACTTGGATGCCTCCCAGAAGTTGGCTTATCCGATCTTCCAAGAGCAGGAGCTTTTTTTGAAGCATATAATAATTTGGCAGTCTCTCAAAAATCTGTGCATACACATGAACAAACGTTTTCTATGTTACAGAGCTTAAAAGTTAGCTTTAATAAATTAAAAAAATAACAAGAAACTATAAAAGAGACACTTAACAATGCAAACATGGAACCCAAGGGGAAAAATTAAAATTGAAGAATACCAAAGATGAGAAAAATAAAGTGTATGTGTTTTGGGACAGGATATAATGGAACAAGCTTCTAAGTATTTCCCATATTTATAACATAAAGGCACCAAAAGGACATAAAACCATAGATGGATGTCCTCTAGATATTCAGAAATTAATAGTTTCACATAAACAAAAATACATAATCTGACACCTATACAGAACATTTATCACTACAGTTATAGTGGTAGAGCTATTCCTCATACAGTAGTCACTACCTACCATCCACTCTGTTGTTATTTTAAAGCAGTTTTTCATACAAAAAAAAGCTGCTGCTGGAACAAGTCAAGTGATTTCAGAACTATCTCTTTAGAAACCCAGGAGAACAGCAGAATAGATAGTAGATAGTTCTGATAGTAGAATCAGAACAGCTTTTGGCACAATAACAGTTGGGTCAGCTTTTGCATTTGTTACAGAGAAAACCAGCAAAAATCCTTTAAATATTGTACCTCTGACCAAGCATTCTACAGACTGACTTGGACAGTATTCTACCGCTTCCTTCTTCTAGTACTTAGTAACAAAAAGTAATAGCACTTAGGATTGCTTTCTAAAATGGGGTAGAATTGGACAAACATGCTCTCTAAAAACCAACTGACTCATACACCTCATCAAAATTTTCACTGACTTTCTGTGTAACATTTCACATGATCTTTAGTGCATTTCAAAATAAAAACCCTTTGATTTCAGGTTCAAATATATACCTCTCTTTTGTCTTCCCAAGCAAATACCATCACTACAACTAACTACACACATTATTCTATCTGCATGGCATTTTGTGTGGCTTTATAACCCCTTTGGAAAAACCTGCAGCAAAGGTTAGAAAGACGAAGCATTTATCTTTTCAAGGAAGTTAGTGTTTATTTTAATATTAATCAGAACACCTTTATTCCAACGACTGTCAACACTCTCAAATCCCAGAAAATTTTCTATTGAATTCCAGATTCTCAATTTAAGTTCGTAGTAAATCATTCACACTAACAAGCCACAGTTTGTTTTCCCCCACTCAGTAAAACATATATAGGCAAAAATTCAAACTACCACCAGAGAAAGAAGATTGAGTGTTAACTTTTCATTTTATTCACTGATTGGAATACAGAAATAGAATAGTCTGATATTCTAGCAGGGTGAAATTCCCAACTATGAAATTCCACCAATAATCTCCTTTACAAAGAAATATTTTTTCATAGCTTTATCAGTAATGTTTCAGTAACCAAGATTAAAGAAAAATTCCTGAAGTGACATGTTGATATTGCCACATATTTAGTTTTTGGTCCTTTGCATACAACACTATCATTTAGGATGTCAGAAATCTTATCACTCTGAACTTTACACAAGCAGCAGCAGAACGGGCATAGTCACTAAAGATAAAATTCTGCAACATCCACATTAGCTGCCTAAAAGAACAAGATGGAGTGGTAGGGTTGGTTAGTAGTCATTGACTGAAATCATCAGTTCACAACTTCCTTTAAATCTCATATTTACAAAAGATTGGAATAAAATCCATTAGCTCTTCACGGGAATGAGCTCTTTATGGATCACAAAGTACTCCACCAGGACTCACTGCACAGACTGGAACAGTGCATAACTAATTAGTTTTCTTTACATCTAATCAGAAGCAGTACTGACTTATTAATGAAAGCAGCAGCAAAGATCTAGCAAAGACTCTTGTTAGTAACAGCATACACAGGATTAAATTTAGAATGCAGTGTACACCATCATGCTAAACACATTAGCTAAGTGTTTGCTTTAAATTACTCATTAGTTATCTGCACCTATTAATTTTTGCTACAGTTTAAAAAAGGATGTCACAACAAGGAGTGTTATCATTTACTTTGAAATCTTCTTACTTTGGTCCAGTGATGGTGAACATCCATGGTCCCCAGCATTATGTGACCTGCTGCACTCATACCTGAGCGATCTGTAAATACCACCGTGCGTCCTAGAGATTGAACAAAGCTCTTTACTAATTTGGGTTACTGCAGTCATTCCTACAATTACTGAAGACTTAACTATGCTGCTAACATGTCACAAGCAGCGCATTTCTGCAGCACAAACACATGTTGAATAGATGCTTCTGTTATTCTCAAAATTTTGAAAAAGATTCTTGAAAAGTCCAGTTTAAGAATTTTTTTCATACAAACCTGACCCAGCATTTGCCTTCTCTCTATTTGAACTTGATAAGAGTTTTAGTTACTCAGACTTTTTTCTGATGACTATTTTAAAATATGAGAAAATCTCATCAGAGAGGGTATCCAAATAATCTGTACGAATCCTGTATGAAGTAGGAAACACACGCTAAATGCTTGAAGCATATACAAGGTAGAAGTTGGTCAAAGAACTATTAATAAGGCCATTCAACTCTACTTCACAACTCTCTGCAACATGCAAGCTGTAAGAAACACTTGCACATTACGTTTTCATTCTTTTTAAAAACAGAGACAACATAAAGCGCTAATTCTAGATGGATTTTTAGGGGGATAAATCAGTTTTGAGTCTGTTTTTTTAGCTGAGTACAAAGATGGTCAAGAAATCTTTAGGGTAATAGCACAGTCAACTATTTATCAAAATAAGCTTCCACAAAAGTCTTCAGTGTGATGTATTAATCTACAAGACAAGGCTTAAGTAGAAGCTCTTGCTCTCAGAAATCAGTTTTCCAAAACCCCAAAGAAGGAGCAACACTGGCTTCAAGGCATCTAGTTAAACCTTGTACCCAAAGGCAACATCAACTGTACTTGTATAATTACTGACAGGTACTTATCCAGTGCATTATTAAATATCTTCAAAGATGGAGACTACAACAGGTTCACAAGACAGACTTCTCTAACGCTTTGAATCTTTAGCATGCTCAGGTAAAGAACTAATTTGAAATCTGATACAATTTAAAACTACTACTTATTGTCCTACTCACTCTTGTCTTTTGGCAAAGGATTAGGTGAACCCTCAAATGAAAGTCACTCAAAACTGAGTATCTGGAGACAGGCATAAAATGTGGAATTACAATTAGAGGAAACAGCTACTGCCACAGGTCAAACAGATGTATGAGAAGAATGGTAGGTCAGGTTTACAGAATATTTTAGTTTTTCCTGAGAAAATACCAACTTTAATACAGTTATTTTATGGAACACATGAGAAAAGAAAGCAGTACAATTTTAAAGGTATTCTAGTAAGTCCTCGCTAGGGTTAGAGACTTACTCACATTTTTGTCTTGAATTCACCATGGGCTACTATCTATTGCTACCTCCACCCTTTCAGAGGTTCAGTTTACATTTTTTACTTTCATTGCTAATATTAAGTCTGGTGCCTTCAACAGACTCCACTTGCATTTATTAAGAAGTAAACTAGAAGCTGAGTGCAGTGAATAAACTCTAAGGAAGGGTCACTTTAAAAAATACCCAGCAGCTTAAAATGTAAGTTCTCACCAGCTTTTCAGTAAGCCTGACAAGTTTGTTTTTGCAGTTATCAAAAGAATTTGTAAAAAGAATCCCTTGCAACAGAAGACCCATGCTCATTTCCGAATCAATACTATATTAGGATATATGAATCAAGCAACAGAAATACCTTTAACGTTCTTTAATATTTCAGGTCGCTGTTGGACCAATCGACCCAGACTGTGTAGCTGGCTACAGCGGTGAGCAATACCCCAGCTCCTCTGCCACCTAAATGAAAATGTAATTGAAAGCATTTAATCCTCAATATTATTTTTAAAAAAAAAATCACAGAAGTTAAGATGCAGCTCAAAGCCTTGTAGCACAAGCAGAATAGCACCCCAAAAGTAATAAAGGCTACTCAAAACCTGTCCAAGTCATATGCTATTTGAACTGATAGAAAGCCTAAATAAAATTACAGTGCTTCTCAAAGTGAGTCCCAAAAAGCAAACAAAGAAAACCAACACCAGAAAAAATAAATATAAAACCAGGTAGACAGACATAAATCTCTCCCCCAGTAAGAAGGGGGTTAGTAAGAGAACAGCAACAGACAAGCCAGTATTTGGTTTGGTCATGGAGCATGCAGTTTGTTTGGACACTGCGTAATGTTTGTCCAGAGGAGCAAATACAGTATGTAAGGACATTATCTTCTTTTCCTTTTTTTTTGGTTCCTAGCCCAAAACATTACTATGATTCCAATGGAAAGTTGCTATGTATTATTCATATTTTACAGTGGAGTAATTTTTGTTAAACCATACAGGAGCCAGGTGTTACCTTGCTGGCTTTAATACACATAGTTTTGGCATCTTTTTCATTACAGATTGATCAGACAGATTGCTAAACAAATTTCAAAAAGCATCTAAACTGTGACGTTGTCCCAGTGTATTGGAAAAAATATACCTTTTTACAGACTTTTAGTTGATATAAAACCGTCTCAAAGTGGAAAATTCCCATTCCTTTATTGTACCGTGTCTGTGAGGAATTCAGTTAATTTTCTTCATAACACCCATATTTTATATTTTTTACTCTAACAGTGATCATAAAACATCAATATTTTGGCTATTCTGCAGTGCTGGCACAGCGTCCAGGTCTTCTCTTTTTCTTCCCACCCTGCCCCCCACCATCAGCAAATAGGCTGGGGTGGACAAGATGCTGGGAGGGGACACAGCCAGGATGGGTGACTCCAACTAACCAAAGGGATATTCCAGACCATATGTCATGTTCAACAGTAAATGCTCAGGGAAAGGAGAAGGAAGGCGGACCCTCATGGTTATGGTGTTTGTCTCCCCAGGTAAACATTACACATGCTGAGGCCCACTGAGGCCCAACTGTCCAGAAGGGACTAAACACCTGCCTGTCACTGGGGAACAGAGAATTAATCCCTCCTTTTGCTTTGCTTGAGCTGTGCTTTGCTCCACTTCAGCTATTAAACTTCTACTTTAATTCACAAATTTTCTTGCTTGTGCTCTTTCTATTCTCTTCCTCCCATCCCACATGGGGTGTATGAGCAAGTGGCTGTGTAAGTACTCAGCTGCTGGCTAGGGTCACCCACATAATCTCTTTTAGGGAAACCTAACTGGCAAAACCTCACTCTTTGGGATGCAGAGAATGGCACTACGCCACAGCACATGTGAGGCAATTTAATCTAATACAAGTAATTCAAATAATTATTTAGTTACCTAGCAATATCACTTTGCTTTCAGCAGCACCAGACAGGAGTGGAAAAAGGTGGCCATTTCTTCAGCTGTCCTAAACTTATACATGGAATAAAGCCAGTGACCCAGTCATTTTTCAGATCTCTGTGAACACTAGCATGAGGCTCCAGAATCACAAGTAATAGTGTCCTATTAACATAGTGGCTTGTCAGGTGTCCGGCACTCACATTCCTCCCTGGATTATAACAGTGTAACTCATGGAAGATTAATAACTCTTCATGGAACACAATAATTTTAATGTATTTCAGAAGCACAAACTATTTAAGAAAATTAATATAAGCCATGAATAAAATCAAACCTACGCGTTTAATACTGAAGACTGTTTCAGAATGTTAAAAACCTTCACCACAGCACAGTTACAGAGCATTAGAAATTGTGTTCAAAAAGCCTGGCTTCAGCTTAAAGGAAACCAGGGTCTTTTGCAGGGTGAAAGGACAAAAGCATGATTTTAGAAGCTCCAACTCTCTCTTTCCTGGTTAAAAAAATAGAACCTAACAGACTAGCCCTTGAAATAATCTCCCAAAGTTTATTTTTCCATTTGTGAATACCTTCGCTGCCACTTCCCCCACCCTGAATATCTCATTTCCCAACATCCTCAAAGGCACAAAATTTAAAAAAAGATAGCAAATTATTTTCTGGAAAATATTCTGAAGAATCAAGATCTCCAACTGCAATCAGATCTTTCAAACAAACGAATCTCCTCCTCCTCTGGAGAGTGAGAAACTAAACACTAGAAGAAAGAACATTTTTATTAAGCATTCACAGGATCTCATTATGTACCATGTGCAAAGTTGCATTTCACTGCTGGCCTAGTTACCTTTGTAGATATTAACTTGAATTCCGGAAATGCAGTTTTAACCAGCAAAACATCCAAACTAACACATACACACTAGATCTATTTCTGTGTCTGCCTCAGCTGGAGCCTACACTTTCAGTTACAAATAGGAGGTCGGTCGGAGCAGACTGTAACAGGAAACTTTTGTCCCAATAGAATTCTTCTAGAAAAACACTCAGTGCAGTAACACTTCTTCATATATGAAAGATAGCTGTTTCGCTGAAATAAGCTTTTAAAGTTCATAGCATAGTATTAGACAACACTTCCTTGCTTTGACTGTCTTAATCCAAGTACAACTGATCTAATTAATTACCTGATATCTGAGAGCTGGAGTTCATGAGAAAGTTCAATTTTTAAACGTTCTAATTCTTTTCTAAGCGGCAAACTCTTTTTCAGCTTTTTTACTGCACTTGCTTCATTATCATCGAGCCAGGATCTGGAAGACAAGGAAAAATACTCAACAGTAGAAGCATGCTGCTGTATGATCTACCATGTAAACAGTACAGGTAACTCAATTCTTACTGCTAATGTAAGTGTTTCAAGTCAAATTATCAGGTAAAGGGATTTTTTTAAAAATAGAGAAGATGAAATTGCTAAGTGCTTCACCCTAAGATATCTACAGAGGAAACCCTGGCACTTAATGTCTTTGGAGGGGACTAAGGAATCAATAGAGAAGATGAAATTGCTAAATGCTTCACCCTAAGATATCTACAGAGGAAACCCTGGCACTTAATGTCTTTGGAGGGGACTAAGGAATCAAACTGAATCAAAAACACTGACAATGTTAAAACTGTAAGACTTGGATGTGTGTGTAACAGGCATAAACCAACAGATCAGTGAGACTTCACGGGACATCTTCAGAACTCTGTGGTCTAATTAAAGAAGTTTCCACACATCTGCCTTTAAAAAAAACCCCAAACGAACCCAAACACAACAAAACCTAACAAGAAAACCCCAACCAAAGTGATCATAGTAGACTATCAAATATGGGAGGTGGTACTAAAGGGCTAAGTTAGGTAACTTTTACAGAGCTGACATGAACATAGATTGAACAGGTCAAAGTTTTATAGTTTTTTTGCCAATAATCACAACCAGACAAACATGACTCATTGAGTACATCTAAAATTTCAGTAGATAATTCCATTTCTAGGAAAAGATTACTATTTAAGAGATTTAGCCTTTGTTCATAGTATGAACTTATTTTCATACTCTTTTACAAACAAATAGTTCCATTCTCATTTTAATTTGAAGCAAAAAAATTCAAACTCAAGTAAAAAGGGAGGCCTGATGCCAGCTGTCTATGTATTAAAACGAGACTGTTAATACATAACTGTCCGTGGCATTCCTTGTAAATGTGTAAAAATAAGTAAAAATATTCTTGAGTACGTTAAATCTCAGTTAACTGTTTTATAAATGTGCATATTACAGTAGTTTTGTGAGGTGGTATGCAGGACAAGGGGTATACTTTGCTCTGAAGATCCTTCCAGCACAGCTCTGCATTCATTTCAAATGGCACCTAAAACTCATTGTCACAAAAAGATTTTAAAGGCCCCAAAATGCCTGTGTCCCAAAATGAGGACATACAAATTTTTTTTAAACCACCAACTTTACAACATAACTTGCTACATGTAATGCAAGTTCAGCATTTGTAACTACATTGACTTAAATATTAAGGTTTTCCTGCAGAACAACAAATGAGAAGCCCAACACTAAGATACCATGCCTATTAAAACCTTTTAACCTCAGTTTTCATGTATTATCTCCCACCCTCAACAGAATGTGATAATGAAATAGGAACAATAAAGTTAACAGTCATATAGGTTTGTGTTACAGAATTCCTGTAAGAGGTAAGGAGCTATCTGGAGCAAGTGGAACCTCTGTTTTCTTTTGAATTGCCACCAATATTCCACAAATCTGAAAAACAGGATCAACCAAAACTAGATTGACCAAACATGAATGCTGGGCAAAGAGACAAGAATGTTTCAGCTTTGCTGGCACTGTAGTTGTCCCAGGAGCTCATCTGAACTCTAATTATAAAAAGCATGGCAAAATTACATGTTGGACAATAAAGTTTTGTATTGTTCAGAATGTTTATTGCCTACCTTTAAAAAACTCAGCATTAGAGTAAGACCAATTTAGATTACAAAATTTCAGTTCAATGAAAGCATTACATACATTAAAGTTGTTTCCACTCTCTGGGCTTGCTCTAGTTCCTCCTCAGGATCCTTGAATCCAGTAAAGGAGTAATAGGTCTTATCCCATTTGATAGGTCTGTTTACTGTGCTTTTTGCTTCCTTGTGGGGCTGAGCGTTCACATTCAAACTCTGAACATGCTCTGTAGATAAACTGCAGGAGTTGAGAATATCTAATACTGTGCTCAGGAGATCCCTAGTATGTAACGTAAAACTGACTGCTCGAAACCCTGTAAAAACAAGTATTATTTAATTAAAATTATTTCAAATGCATTCCCATTTCTTTCCTCTTACACAAGAGCCTAAACAAGGCACAGATAGTTGGAAATTATGATGATGCTATTATTTCAATACTCACTGCAAAATTCACATGCAATTTAACTATGTCCAATCACTTAGCTACTGGGCCTACCTTCCCTGTTAGAAAGCAAGCTTTTGACTCAAGAGCAGAAGACAGCTTCCAGTTCAAATATTATGTTAAGTAGACCAGACATAACACTACTATTTTCTTAAAAAACAGCATGATTTTGTTTCCTAGCACAAGGACACCTCACAATTTGCAGTGTTTTGACTGTCAGGATATAGAACGTAAAACTCTTCTGTTAGGTAACACATATTGGTACTGGAGACAAATATGTACAATAAAGTTAATCAATAGCAACATTTAAAATTCGGCAATATTTTTTGTATTCTCAAAGATAAGAGACAATGAAGTAAATTGGAGCTTCAGATGTTATACAGCTGCTTAGAGAGTAAGTTCTACAAGTGCCCTGACATTATGTACTACACATGAACTGCAATGAGGACAAGGACCCAACATTGCTCCACTTAAACATGGCAATGGTATTAAAAGCAAAAATATTATCATTTACATCCACTTTTTTTACTTCCTTATACTGTAACTTGACCTCAACACTGTAATGTCTCATTCTTTCAAGGCTTTATAAAGCTTAAGATGTTTAATTACTTGGGATGGTCCCACCTGCCTGATCTAATACAGATTTTCACAGTTTGACAGGATTTTATTCAGTTGTGAAGTTATTATGACTGCACAAGGCTAAGCAATGGTCTGAAGGAATTTAAGTACAGGAAGATACATTCTACACGATATAAAAGCACCTGAAGCACTGAAGGATTCCTGAACATTAGAAGAGTTTGGTTCTCTTTCTCTTACATAAAAGGTAAGCTGAGTTGGCTTAAAGGAACGAAATCCTGGTTTCTGTAGGTTCTCCAAGTAGCCATTTAGCCTCTTCAGAGAGTTTTCATTTACTTCCTGTTTAAAAAAAAAAACAAACAAAAATTACAGATGATGAAGTAGGCCATTTTTCATCTAAACCTTTTTAATCTTACATGCAGGATTAGGTTTCACAAAATTCCAGTTGCTTTTAACAAGTAGTGATACAGCTCATATTCTCAGCATTTGTAATTACCTTGCATGAATAAATTTGTATGGTGTACACACTTGTACATTTGTGTGCGTTCCAAAATGCACTGGCTTTCAAGCTTAAAGAAATTAATTTATTCAAATATAATGCACAGCATTTCAAAGGGACAAAGTAATATGTATTATAAATTAGCCTGGAAGGATTCAGTATTTTCTTTATAACGATTAGAAAATATGATTAACAAATAATGAACTTCTAAGGGACCTATCCTTGCTAAAAATTAAGGAAGTGCATCTTTTTGTTCTCTGGTACCAACGATATTGAATTCTAACATTACTTTTGTCTCTCTGGCAGCAGGAAAACTAGAAAATTTCCATCCTTGAAATATGAAATATTTACAAAGAAAGCATACAAAATATTTTTACCCTCTCTTTGGGATGCTGGCCAAAGAAATCTGGATGTACAGCAAAATAGAAAGGTCTGAGAGCATTGATGGCATCAGCGCCTGACAAAGTTCTTGACTGAAGAACGCATTGCAGCAATATCTTGTCCAGACATAACCTAACAAAGCAGTAAAATGTTTATGCATGATGCTACCAATCAAGTGACAAACTGATATAATTACATTAAAATGGGGAAGAATGGAGTAAACATTCATAGTTGCAAGTATAATAATTTAAAACTGGAGAATTTAAATTAGGAGTCTGAGTTCTGGATCTTTCCCCTTGGGATTAACAAAGCTGTGTTTTCACAGCAGCAATCCAACAGGTTTGAAGGATGGTGGATGCTAATGGTTTAATAAGACATGTAAATAAGTATGGTAACTTCTCTCTCCTTTCTCAAATATGCCTCACATAAAAATTCCCCAGTCAAGTAGTTCAAACTGCAAATACTGGCTTTAGTGGTATTTTTCATAGACATTGCTGAAGCTGCTTTTAAAAGTCAACCCTTATATATCTTTGAACCTCCAAGTTAAAAAGCCAAACACAGTATTTTCCAAGCAGTACCAAAAGAATCTTAAATTTTACCCAGGAATAATAAACCCAATTAAGTGAAAAAAAAGTTCTGCATTAGATTGTGAGTTCCATACTTGTGCCCAGTAAAAAAAAAAAAAAAAAAAAAAAAAAATCTACTTTCCCAAACATATTCTTTTATAGAAAACATCAAGTAAAAAGACAATACTTTTTGTCTTCTCATCTTCACTAAATTACAAGAAACAAGGACTTAAAGAAAATTACTGGTAGGAGAAGAAAACTGTTTTACCTAAGATCAGAAGGAAAAGTTAAGTTGAAGAAGTTCTAGGAAGTTCAGAAAGTGCAAATTATTGAATACCTGCAATTATGTGGAAATTGAACAGTTCTGTAACAAGTACACTTGTGTAACAGAAGACTGAAATGGAAACCAAGTCCTTCATTACAGACCACCAAAATATCCTGCCATAGCTCAAAGGTAATATTCAGGTTTAGCAAACTAAGTACCAAGAGAGTATACACAAAAGCAGCAAGAAAATGTGAACTGGAAAATATACAACAACAGGTTTCTCCTTCAGCTGATTTCACAAGCTAACAAATTCAACAGGCCTCTTTCTGTGATTAACATTAATTTTAGTTTGCAAATCATAAGGGCAGGGACTCTGCTCTGTTAAGAAGTACAATGCCATTCCACTCCTCACAGTATCATTCAAACTGCAACCCCTAAACAGGAAAATATACAGCAGATTAGAGACAAAGCTGCTTCCAATTCACATAGAACTAGTAACTGTATTAATAATAGTTTGCAGGACTGTTCTACAAAGAGCTCTTTGTCCAGCATCCTAGACCAAATAATCATCCTGGACACAGAAACATGTGAGACTTTCCTGACTGCTGTCATTAATTTAAAAATATTTTAAAAATCCCCAAATTTGTCCTCAGACAATATGCAGAATGTTTTATTTTGGCAAATGATAAATGACAACATTTGAGTTGTCAAGCAGAAGCAGTGACCCTTAGTTTACCTTTTTTCTGTCAACCTTCCCAGCTCTTCAGTTAGAAACATGAAAGCAGGTAAGACTAATGCTTTCTGCCTAAGAGGTGGGCAAATATTTAATTACCAGGTCTTAAAAGTCAGCTTGCTGAAAACAGAAGTTATTGTAGAAAAGTGGGACAACAAACCATGATATAAGGCTGATGAAATTCCAAATCTGCTATGACTTCAATAAAAAAAGTGAAAATGTATTCCTGGCAAACACTTCTACTTCCTTCTTGGCTGCATCTCAGAGACTCTAAGACTAAGACTAGTCATGACTACAGCCCATGATCCTACTCAAACCTGCAGGAGATGGTGAAGTACCACAGCAATATAATGTTTTTAGGGAGAGTGAAAGCTCTTAATGACAAAATCATGTCACAGTTGCTCAGTAATGCAGCAAGAACACCTCTACTGGACTAGGCAAGACAGGGAGCAAAGCACTCTGGATAGAAGTCCACTTCGTCAGATGCTTTACCATTCTGGGTCTGGAAACACCAAAATAATTGTCTTGCTGAGAAAAAAAATAGCAAATTTTTCTCTTTTTTGGGTAGCAAGTGGACACAAAACAGTAAAAGGAAAAAGTAATTCCAGCAAAGGAAAAAAGTAAACTAACCAGTTACCCTTCTAATTGCAGATTACTGCCATGCAAGAAATTCACATCCTCCCAGACCAAGCTGCTAGAAGGAAGAGGAGCTCGGTTCTCTGTTCACCTTATTTGTACACCATTTCCCACATCCACTCTCAAGCTACACTGCATGATGTTTCCAGTAGTTCAGAAAAAAAGTTTCACCATAACTAGAAGCCATTAATCATACTTCTGAGTTTATTAATTATAAAGTTCCATCTGTTATTCTACATGAAAAATGGCCAAGGATGGCTAACTTTAGTTCCCTTGTTTTGTATCTAAACAACACTGTCATGCTAGTAGGAAGGCTCAGGATTCCAGCCAAAGTCTATTTTGAACTTGCTTAAAAGAGAAATGCTCAAAGGCCAAAATTAGTCTGCGTGACAGAAGGAAGAATTCATTCACTGAAGGTGAAAGACAGAACTCTGAGGCATCTTTTAACTGAAGTGACGAAGTAAGTGAATTAAAATGGATTTAGAGAGAGAAAATGCAAGAAAGATGTTTATGACTTCACTCACAAGGAGCAAAGATTGTTCCAAGAGCTTCATTTAGATCTGAAGAGCAGAGAAAGGCTTTGTATTAAAACCAAGGTCACAACCACTTTGAGGACAGTGTCTCCATGAAAGACATGAAACACAATCTCCACTAGAACACATTATGCAATCATACTCTAAGACTGATTTAATATATTGGTTAAGTAATTCCCTTCAGCTTTCTTTTTCTTCACATCTCTCCAAAGTTCAACTCTTTGGCGTAGAGCTTTGGCACTGAAAAGCTCTGTTACATTAAGTTCATAGTTGTTGGGGTCCCTCTCCTGCCATGTAGCCCTGGGAGAGGGGCCCTGAGGGCACAGACACGGGGTTTCCCTGCCCCTGCTCAGCCTCGTTCCCATTGGTTGGTTTGTGTTCCCTGCGCAGGCAGAAGGACCCTTGGTCCCGTGACTGGAACAGTTCCTCGGCAGAGCCCCGGCCATGCGGCTGGAGAAATAAACATCTCTGAAACATCTAGCAAGAATCTGTCTATCCATATATATTTCCTTTCCACGGGACTCCTGGTTTGATATATGCGTGTTGCAGGATCCCCACTGCAACATAATGGTGGAGAATTGTGAGTAGAACGATCCCCGATCCCTAAGTGACTGATTTGTGTGAGTAAACCCTGGAAACTTTGGATTCCTCTTCTTGGTTTTGTTTTGCTGTTCCATATCTAAACTATGGAGGAACCGTGGGAAGACTCTTGGCTCTCAGAGCCGCATATGGACATTTATCTTAAACTTAAAACGATTCTTGAACAACGATTTGTAAATTTTAGCTTGATTAAAGCTCAAAAAGAACTGAAACACTTCCTGGCATGGTTGTTTAAGAACTTTTTCTATGTTTCTTGGGATTTAATTCTTACCAAGGGCTTTTGGAAAACCGTTTGGACACAGTTAATACTGGAGTCAAAATATATGCCGATGGAAGAATATTTTCGTGAATATTATTTAGTTACCGAGACTGTTGAGCAATGTCAGCTGTGTCCTGGCGAAGGGAAGCCTGGCGCAGGGACCGTGCGGCCCAGGCCACGTGCACCGAGCGCTCTGCGAGCAGCAGCGAGGCAGTTCCCGCGCGCGGGCGGAGCCACGCGAGCCGCAGTGTCGGTGGCGGAGCGAGGCGCGGCGGGAGCGGCGGGACCCGACGGTGCCCGCCCGGCCCCGTGCAGCGCGTGGTGGAGCGAGCCCCGGGAACGCCCGACCGAGAGGGGCGGTGCGCGGGCGGCGGTGGCGGTGGAGCGGAGCCGCGCCCAGCCGAGACGCGCGCTGGAGCAGGGCACGGGGGAGTCATCGCTCGGGGGCCCGGCCGAGATGTGGGTGCAGCGCCCGGCATCGGCAGCGAAGCTGCGACCAGAGGAGGCGACGCACGGAGAACTGAGCGGCGCGGCCCGGCCCGGCCCGCACAGCCCCGAACGCGACCCCGGGAAGAGCGCGCAGGCACCAGCAGCCCCGACAATTCCAACACGGGAGCGATCAAAAGAGAGAGCAAAGACGCAGCGAGACAGAAAACAGCAGCCACTCGGAAAAAGGAAAAGATCATAGTAACTAAGATCTTAGGGATAGTAAAATGGTATAATGTTAAGCAAAATTATGGTTTTATAACAAGGTGTGACAACCAGCAAGACATATTCGTGCATAGAACTGCTATTAAAAAGAATAACCCTGAAAAATGCATCCCAAGCTTGGAAGATGGAGAGGTAGTGGAACTCAAAATTATACGAGGTAGAAAAGGGTTACAAGCATCGCAGGTCACTGGGCCTGATGGTGTTCCTGTGAAAGGCAGTATATATGCAAAAAATCGTAGTCATGTTAGACAGTATCTCCATTGTAAGTCCCCCCTACAGTCTCCCTTTCCTAATCCCACCTTTCCCTTTTACCCTATGTCCTATTACCCCCAGTGTATTCCCAATCCGTTTTTTCATCCATGGTTTTCCTCACAAAACCATGCTTTTGCCAATTGTTTCCCCAAAAATCCCTTTCCAATGCCGAGTGGAGGATGAAAAGGGGGAGGGAAGAAATTAAACCCTCTCCTGCCTCAGTTTCCCCACAAAGCATGCTCAGAGAGTTCTGTCTCCCTTCTGTCAGCCCTAAGATGTTCCACAGAATCTGATTGGACATTTAAAGACTCAGGAGGGTGGCTTGTTTTGTTTTGAAACTGTTCTTGTTATGTTTATCCAGTTGTTTTCATTCTCCTTTTATTAAAATAAAACGGGTGAGGTGTTGGGGTCCCTCCCCCGCCGTGTAGTCCTGGGAGAGGGGCCCTGAGGGCACAGACACGGGGTTTCCCTGCCCCTGCTCAGCCTCGTTCCCATTGGTTGGTTTGTGTTCCCTGCGCGGGCAGAAGGACCCTTGGTCCCGTGACTGTAGCAGTTCCTCGGCAGAGCCCCGGCCATGCGGCTGGAGAAATAAACATCTCTCTGAAACAGCTATCAAGAATCCGTCTGCCCATATATATTTCCTTTCCACGGGACTCCTGGTTTGATATATGCGTGTTGCAGTATCCCCACTGCAACACATAGTTACAGACATATTCACACATTTTGAAACATTAAGCTTTAATAACTCAATAATGCAATAATACATTGAATATCATATTCATGTTTCTCATAATTAAGCCATTTAAAACCCCTCATTTTGTTGAGAGCCTTTTTAATGTCTCACTTGAGGACAGGCATATGGCTTTGGAGGATTATCAACTGTGGATGCTCTGCTGAAAGCTTCAAGCTGTAAAGATGAGAATGTCAAAGAAATAAGCATGAAACAAAAATACCAAACCAGTTTCACAAATATGCAAGTCATAAGCAAACACTGAAACATATGCTAAAGGTAAATTAGGTCCGTAACATGCCATACCTTCTCACGGTTCTCAAGCAGCAAAACATTTCAGCAACTCAGTAGTCGAGCCAAATTTCAGCCATCCACTAACTCACTTCAAAAAAAGGAGAAGAAAATCCCTTTCAGAAATGGACATGGGTATTTTCCCCTGTTACTTACCAGTGCATTTTCTAAACCCTAGCTGATAACTTTTAAAGTCACAACAGTAATATAAAATTGAGCAACCAAATATAAAACCTAAAGCTTTGTGTAAGAATCTTTCTGTTTCCTCTACTAACAGCGAGTCTTGCCAATATTAAGAGTTATTACCATATCTTGATTTGAGAATGAACATTTAAAGGTACTCCAGTTAGGGAAAAAGAACTCCTAAGAATTTTAAAAGCAAAAAAATAGAAGCTTTAAGCACTAACACATGGAATTTCATGTAAATTTTTAGTAAGTCCTACACTCAAACAAATATTAATACTTTAAAACACATGTGCCAACTACTTTATGGAAGGGTAATATAAAACCAGAGGGAAAATCACTGTCATACAACAGTGCCTGGGAATCTTTCTCAAAGGTTTGCTGACATTCATAAAAATGAATTAGCAGTTCTTACCAGTAACTTCTGCACTAGGCAACTGTAGGTGAGAGTTTTCCAACAGGAGACAAACCACTTGGCATGTCAGAGTGCAAACATACAGCTAATTATTGGAGATTATGAGGTAAGCTCCCTATTGGCAACGTTTTCAATCTTTTTTTTTAAATACGCTTTGCACTTTTCAGAAGAACATGCCTGCTATGTATGCTGTTTCAAAGCACCTGAGATGAACAGCTATCAAAGAAACATCGTCCGTGTTCCAATACGGCATGACACTTCCTATGCCTACTTTGCAAAGCACTTGAAGTTTTAGAAGTGCGTATTACTAATACAAATATACTTAACCAAGAACCTAAATTTTTACTAGAGGCAGATAGTGGGAGGAAAAAAAATACTGAGCTAAAATAGCCCTAAAACATTCGATAATTTTTGTTTTCTGATTTTCAGCTAGGTGGGCAAAACAGCAACCATATCATTTTCACTGTCTATAACAATAGTCCTAATCATAAATTAAGTTAAATACATTAACAAGCTCTCTGGTCATAAAACCAGTTTTCCCTCACTGTAATTTTAGCTTCAGGCATTTGGGTAGAGGATGGAAAAAACTCAACAATCTCGCTTAATCCGCGGTGACACTTTATATAACCAGACAAAAGCATCATTGTTTCTTGCTTTAAATGCTCTATTAACTGCTTGGAAATTGGTACGCCGCTTAACTGAAAAACAAAACCTCCTGGTTTAGACTAAATTTCACCTGCCCCCACCTCAAAGACAAACCCACTGAAACATAACAAAATATGAATTATGTTGCAGAAGCCTTTGGCACCACGACGTCGCACATCGCTGCCACCTCCCCGCTCAGCCCGCCCTTGTCTATTTCAGGTGTTTACCTACACTTGAGGCAGCACGGAGAAAACAGCGTGAAAATCAACAAGATGACAGCAGCGCTCAGAAAATAAGCTCGGGAAAACGTGACTCGCTTACTGCTTGAAAGCAAATAAGCTGCACTGGTCCGACCATTAACAGTTTTAACTACTGAAAACAGAGCCCCGGTAGAATTCGCTTTAAGATCCACTAAAGGCAAGGTCTTCCCAGAGGGCGGCAGAGCTGACCGCGATCCGGCTCACGGGCCTTTCGCACCCTCAGGAACAAGGCGTGCGGTAAGGAGCCGCCGATGCCGGGCCGGGCAGCGCCGAACCGAGCTGAGCTCGGCCGAGACCCGGGGCTGCGCGTGCCCGCGCGCACGTACCGCCACGCGCGTGCCAGCGCAGAGGCAGCCCCCGGCCCCGGCCCCCGCCCCGCCCCGCCGGCGGGCACCGAGCGACGCAGCCCGGCCGGCTTCAAAGCAGACCCCCCCCCCCCGCACCGCCCGGGCTCGGCCGCGCACCGTCCTTCGGCCACCGTCCCAGCGGACCCCCCGCGCAGGTGGGCGGTGGGCCGCGCTTCCTTTCCTCATGCCCTCCCCTCGCGGAGAGGCGCGCCGAGGCCCCCAGCCCGGCCCCGCTTACCGCCGCGGCCGGACGGCACCCGCCGGGGCTCGGCCCCATCGCCCCCGCCTACGGCCCCGGAGGGGGCGGGCCCGGGGGATTCCCGCCGAGGGCGGGCCCGGCGCGCGCCTGCGCTCCCGCCCCCTGGTGGCTCCTCCGCTGAGCGGCCGCTCGGGGCGGGCGGGGCTCCCCCCGCCCGGGCCTCGCCCCCGGCGTCAGCCGCGCGCCCCGCAGAGCCCGCCCCTCAGGGCCGCCTGAGGGAAGCGACTCCTGTGCAGTGCAGAGGCTGCCGCGGCCGTCAGACCGGGGACGCCTGCAACGGTTCCTCAGGGATACAGAAGGGAAAACTCGACGCAAGAAATGCCTACCCTTTTGCAGAGATGATGGGAGCAATTTAGCCAAATGCTTGCGTGCGCTTCACCTCTCCTTTTGTTCTGCAGAAAGAAAACACCAAGTAGGCGAAGAACCAGGCATGAGCTCTGCAGTCCCGAGGGGAATGCAAGAGCTTCTTTCCTGGAGTTACACAGAATCACTTAGGTTGGAAAAGACCTATGAGATCATCGAGTCCAACCTGTGACTGAACACCACCCGGCCACTAGACCATGGCACTGAGTGCCACATCCAGTCTTTCCTTAAACACCTCCAGGGACGGTGACCCCACCACCTCTTTAGGCAGCCCATTCCGAAGTCTAGTCACCCTTTCTGTGAAAAAACTCTTCCTATCGTCCAGCCTAAACCTCCCCTGACACAGCTTACGACTTGTCTTATGTTAGTAATGCTCGATGTACACATACATTTATACATCTATTTTTCTTCCAAGGTAGTTGGTGTCAAAATGCAGCTGACACAGGGACATGGAAGCTCGGAGCAAAAATGTCTATTGCTGCCAATGTTTGAGAACAAAAGGAGATTAACTGTTAGGGATTGGAGTTATTTGCATGCGATCTATTGCATTTCCAGCCAGAAAAGGTTAAAAAGAGAACTCACAAGGTTTAGGAACTATCTGTAGTTCAGTGAAGCTTTAAAACAAGTTAACAGTCTCACAGCCCTTGGGGGATTTTTGTAATTTCTATGACGTGCAGTGTGTTTCTTGCTTCCCCATAGAAGCCAATCAGTTATGTAAACAAATTGGTTGGACAATTATGCAAATGAAAAAATAAATTTAATTGATTCAACAGAAAAGTGTGCTGTTCGTTTCACCTGGAATTTATTTTAACTCGTTGAGGAATGAAATAAATTGGGAGAGGTCATCAGCAAGTGCCAGCCAGATACCAGCTCCACTGCTTAAGGTACACATTTTCAGAGCCCCCCCTCCTGCCCCGGCAGAGGAACTAACTCCTGCTTTTTAGCTAAGTCTCAACGTTTATTTTGTTGATGGGAGTACTACTGTGGCTTTATCAAGTCAGAACATTCCCTATCCATACCCAGGGCACATCCCACTTAGCTCAGCAAGAGTGGCATAGATTTCCAAATGCAAAGCTTGTTTTATACCAGATAAACTTATCATCTGAAAAAGTTTGTATTTTGATGCCTTATGCCCTAACAGAGGATTTTAAACATTCTTTATTCTTAATTCTAAGTTGCTACAAGTTGCAATTGAAACTGTTTTCTCCTTGCTCGTTTGTTTCTGTTTTGGTCCTTGGTCTGTGGAAGGTCAAAAAATAGGATCAGTTTCTCCAATCTCATCACATGCAATGGTCTAGAACTCTGAGACGATCATGTCAGCATTCATTTCTGATACTACACATCATTCTAGTAATTTTAGAAAAAAAAGTTATGCAGGAGTTAAGACTGAAAAATGTAGAGCTGGGATTTGCAAAAAACCCCTCCATTAAAACCACAAAGATGCAAGATGCATCTGGAGAATGTGAAAGGACAAAAAAAGTGAGTAATTGCTTTTACTGTGGCTAAATTTTACTAAGCTGAGGAGTATGGCATTGAGACTAGTAATTAAACTTCTACTACTGCAGTAGAGACATTTTACTATTTCTCCTCAAGTGAAATCCACACTAACATCCATCGGAATTCTTCAGTGAACTGAGCACAGCCTGTAACCCTGGCTGTAGCCTCCACTTCCAGTTAAAGCTGGAAGCTGGCCATCTCCACAGCTGGGAGTTTCAGCCCAATTTATTCATGAGCATTTGCTACATTGCGTGCTCTGGTGTGGTGAAGAACTGCATAGACTCTGACTGATTTCATACTTTCTTAACCTCCTCATGCAGCGTATTACTCTAGATTCTTGTAGTACTTTCAAGATATTAAACTCTCCACAGCTACTTTGCTGCTTGCCTATCTTCCTGCATATTCATTACAGGAATCTGAATATAATTAAATAATTTAATAACAATACAGACTCACAGATATTTTGAATGCTTTATGTAAGTAATAAAAAACGTTTATTAACAACTTAAGAACTCCTCCAAAATGCTCCTCCCCTTCCCCCTCGTTGCTCTTTATAAAACACCATAAAACTTTCAAGCTCCTATTTCCAGCTTCTCACCTCCATCCTGCATTTTGAAACTCTCAAAATTATCAATACTTTGAAATAAAATTGTGGTAAGTCTTCTGAACCACATTATTCTGTTTTAGTTACAAGAAACTGTCCATACCCAACAAAAATAATCTTTCCAAGAGCATAGTGTGTAATCAGTGAAAACTGAAGATTTTCACAGAGGGAATTTCTCATGTATCTAACAACATACTGAAGGAGCACAGCGTTGTTTACTCCAAGCTACTGAGCACAGCACAGGGAAGGTTTTATTTGCACATTTTTCCATCTCTCTCTGCAAACAGGTAAACATACATTTTATTTTCTATATGAAAAATTAGATCAAATAAGTTGCTTAATGTCAAACATGGAAGTTTTTTCAGCTTAACTTATACTGGGAGAAAGCAAAAATATGGATATTGTCTACTGAGTGGCTGGCTCTGCAAAACTGCATTGCCTCTGTTGTACTTAACTTTATTCTTCAGGATATTTTTTCCATCTTTCCAGGCTTGTTTCCATTCCATACTGGAGTTTTGTCCTGTTTGGCACATGGAATTTCTGTTACCAAAACACCGAGAATGTTACTCAAGAAACCTTTCTGGCCTTTTGATACACATCCGAATGACGAGATTTGCATTGTATTTCACGTGGACCCAGAGAGAACACAAACGTGAAATACAGGACTTAACATCAAAGTTGTTTAAATTGCCTACTGGTTTATCATGGGGATACAGGGAGAAACAATATATTGGCAGAGACATCAGAAGCCTCCATTGCAACAAAACTTCTGAGCAATGATGTGGGCAACTTGCTTTGTTAATATAAAACATGACTGAGATTACATCCTATCAGCTGAAGATGATACTCAGGAGATGGAGCCAAAACATTGCAAAAATTTTACACAGTTCCAAGTTAAGCTTGAAGGTCAATGATTAACCTCTGTCTGAAAAATAAAGTAACATTTGGAGTTTTGTTCTGGGGATGATCCAAGTGAAAATTCAAGGTTACTTACAGAGGAAAAAACTCTGCTGTCTCTAGAACATCCCAAGTTTTGAAGCCATACAGATTACAAAGAAAATTTTGTCCTTCTGTGTCTGTCAAACACACTATTAGCCACATTGGGTATTGCTCACAGAAACATGGGATTTAGTCGAGGGTCAGACAGCCTCTGTCTAATTCCAAGGGAGATTAAGCCACAAAGGATCTTACAAGAAGTAATTAGGAAAAATTACTTGGTATCTTACTACCATTTCTAGTTTGTTGGAACCTTCCAAAATTGCTCTTTTCACTAACACTGGAGTGGCTGCAAGAGCATCAGTTTAGATCCCTCATCTGAAACCTGATTACTTCTTACCCAGTCTTTCAGCTACTGGGAAGCAAAATCAGTAGAATCCAGTCAGATTTGACCACCTGGATACCCTTAAAAATGGCAGAGCCATCTTTGTGAATACAAAGGGGTGGAACCCAAAGGTTGTTTGAACCAGTGCCAACTGTACTCTAAGACTGAGGTCAACGGCTTCTACAGAAATGCGATCTGGTACCATTGGTACTGAATCTACCATTTTTTACAAGGTAGGCAGATGATCCCTGCAGAAGAATGATACCCTGTGAAAAGACAAGAGCCTCTATCCTTGCATTTTTCTGTACAGGTGTCACAGGAGGAAAGTAGTGATCTTGGCGGTCATCAGATTCAATCCTCTCTCTTCCAGCAGCAACTCCCTAAACAGACTAGATGAGAAGTGGTATTGAAAAAGGTCAGGACCTGGCCCTGAAGACATCAGGAATCTAACAAATGACAATCAGATTCATGACATCAGATTAATGGCATAAACCCCAAGACTGGAGTGGCAACCTCCCCCAAAGAGAAAAACCACTGACACCAAAACCTTCCACACAACCCTCCAGTACTAAGATCATGATGGCTTTCATAATTTAGAGCTGCAAAGAACACCTGAAATAATGCGGCAGGAACTGGGAAGAGACTTACGCTACCACAAAGGAGAGACATTTTTCAAACACTGAGGTCCTATGCCACCATCCACGATGGAACAGCCTAAAAACTCATGAACTTCTATATCCAAAAGAGCCAAAGTGTTCAGAACAAAAGGCTTTAAAAAGGATGGAGAACAGGACCAAAAGAGCTGTATTATTGGCAGGTTTGTGAAGGTTGGTACTGGAGGTCTAAACTAACAACACTACAGAAGTGGTGAGCTCAGTAAGTATCAGCTTTGACAGAGGCCGTGTTGTTTTGCCATGGGATGTTTTCTGATAGTAAATGTTTTGTTCTTCTTACTCAGGCTGCAGAGTGTGCCTTAAGCAACTCATACTTTGAATGTGGTTCAGGATTTTCAGGTGGAAAAAAAGCAGAACCAGGAATGGTGGAACAAGCATGCTGGCAGTCTCCATCTCATCGTGCAGTTAGTAGAACCTAAAAGATGGGCAAACTGACCTCTCTCTACGAGCACAATCAAGGGAGAAAGCAAGTTTTCCTTTTCAGTGGAAATATCCATCCATACAAATGTGAAACCATACACAAGCTATTATCTAATTACATTTTTATCAAATAAATATCTAATTAAATTGTCAAGCAAACCTTCAGCTGTGAGCAATGTGTAGGCTCTCAGTTCTGTGAAGAAAGGTATCCTAAGTCAGGCATGTCTCAAGTGATTTTGAAGTTATTTTATTCTCAGTGCTTTTCATTGGGCTTTTGGAGTAAAGAAATTAAGATCTAAGGTGCAAACAGTTAGGACAGTAACCTCACACGTTGCTGTGAGAGGCAGACAAAAGAACACATGTATTACTTCTACAGATTATGAATGAATGTGAAAAATGTCTCACTCAAGAACAGTAAATGCACTCAACCAATCCACTTACCTATACTTTTATCTATGCTTATACTATACTTATTTGATTACCTGCTGGGAGAAACAAGCTAAGTGCTAATTCTTTGTACAAAAAGAGAATGTAGGTTCTGAGGCTGCAACTTCCTCATTATCTGGTGATGCCATTGCAAAACAAATATAAAGTCAGTGTGACAGTTTATATAGTTAGGGAAAAAATTACTCTTTCTGTGCTACTATCTGCATTATCATCAATATAGTATTTATAAACAAAACCTGAGTTTGAAACCTTGCTGTAAATCAGTAAAGCACCATTTGAACACAGTGGGAACTATTTAATAACTACTGAAACAGCCAGACCTTCTCAGCCCATTTCATATTCTCATGAAGCCATTTTAGAGCAGATGAATGCTCCAGGCTGTAAACTTCTTCCATATTAACATTCATTGTCATATGCTTAAGAAAAAGCTTTGGATCAGATAAACGAGCCGCTTGGATCAGCCTCTCCACTGCCACATGGTAGGCACTGTTATTCTGAACTGTCTGATCTTCAGATCTGTAAGGGAATTTTAACAATCAAATTAGGTATCATACAGGCCCTGTGTCACTTGCCTGACACTTTATACTGGCAGGAAGATTACAAAAATATTAAAATAATGCCTCGTATTCACTTCACTAATAAACATTATGTTAATTTCTAGACAGATTAGATTATTATTCTGAAGAATTAAGAAGTTATAGAAAGTATATTTTCAACATATTTAATGGTAATGAAAAGTAACAGGCTTTAACGCCAGTGCAAAGTAGCTCTGCAATATTCACATCACATTTCGTGAAAAAATGTCTCTCGGCTGGAAAATTCAGTAAAGGAATGCAAACTATTTAATGAACCGGATATAGCAAGAATTCATGTACATGCTTGAATCCATAAGGTTTACTCAGTTTTGGCATGTAATCACTTTTGGAACAAGGTTGTGTCTAAGTAACATGCCTACATTTTTTGCAAGAGCAGAACTTACTCTTTAAGGAAACAGACATACAATAGCATACACATGGAAACAAGAGATAAAAAACTTCTCACTTATCCAAGGAACAAAATTAAGAGATATATTCTTTGGGAAGGATAAGGAAAATAAGAACTATTACTTACATGATCACCTGAACAAATACAATCAAAATGGTACATGTCTGACAACGAACCTTTTCAGTATTATTTGAAGAGTCTGACTAGTAGTCCTCAGACTTTGAATATCACTGGCATTTGAAACAAGAAATATTTCAATGGTCAACAGCATCTCAACTTCAGACAGGTAAGATGGAATCTTCAGAAGTTTGTGACATAAATTTCCCTGCAGCTCTGGGTAGCAACCCAGCGATAAAGCATCTGAGAGTAAATGTGGAAACACGAGGAATTAGGATTACCGAAACTGAATATAGATCTGTTTTCTCCTGTGTGACTAAATGTGGAAAAACCCAAATCCCTAATGGATTTTACTATTTCATCTATGAAATGGCCTGATTTGAGAACACAGCAGACAGTATTCACACATAATATTCACTGTTGTAAAATGTTTGTTGTTTTTTTTTTTCAGTGAGTATTATCAGCTATGATTAAAAAGCTCTGTCAGAAGTCTGGGGACACCAAGTGTGTAATAATACAAGTACAATTTAGGCAGGTCAGACAGAAGCTGCTAATCATGGTTAAAGTGAGAGAACATCTGAACAGCATCTCCTGCTTTGTTCCCCTGTCTTCTGTCACATGATCCCAGCAACCCAACCTATAGAGCATTTCAAGGGAAAAAACCCAAAAGAGATGAGGAAAAACAATCATTTTAATGTTAACAAAACCAAGTATCCATCCCAGCAAGGATGGACTCTTTATGAAGTCTGCTAGCCTCAACAATTCTAAGACAGAATCAAACAGTAAATAATGTGACAATATGGAAGGACCCTAGGCAGAGTGGCACACTCAGTATTAACTTAGCTCAGAAACGGGGAGCTGAAAACAATTACAGACTATTAGCTTTTAGTTGAAAGGAATTTTCTTATAGTTAGGATAAACTAATGAGCCAGACTTCTCAAATCTTAAATATTAATAATATTACCACCATGGAGATAGCGGTTATACTTCTAGAAGTATCAGGAAATCTAATCTGCCTAGAAGAGAAAGTAAAGATGATGCACTTTTCAACCATTTCAGGGTTCACATATCTGAAATTCTGAAACTGAATGTAAAAACTAATTTTATCATTATTACATTTATTTCATGCCAGGTAGTATGCACTGATTCTTATTTTCAACTCACCATTTCCTAGTAAGTATTTTGGTTTCAAATAAATTCCCGAGAGTGACACAGAAAGTACTGTTTTTCTTCTTACTCATTTCTCCCCAACAGACTGAGCTGTTATGAGCATATTATCCAAAGAATGTAAGGGGAGGATATTGTTTAAGAAGCAACTTACTTTTGTAATAGGTCCTAGCTTTATACCATAAAGAACTTCTTCCCAAAGCTGTGATTAATCTTCTAAGTAAAAAAAAATCAATAGCAATTTTTTTGGAAAGCATGAAGTCTACTGCAGAAGACGAAACCCCGAGGTTCTTGTTCTCAAAACAGGCATTTATCAGCTTGTTAAAAAGGCAGCTGTATTGAGAAGCATCTACAATATCTGAAATGAAATTAAGGACGTTAACAGCTGAATTAATTCAAATGCAAATCTAGTTGAAGGATTTTTTATCAATCAGTACCTAAATCAGAACTTTTGCCTCTATCAGCAAGATGGAACAAGGTTGGACTAACATGAATGCTTTATTCATCAAAAGTCTTCTCATACAGTAGTTCATTCACATTGTGATGGAGAAGTGTTAAGGTTCAAGTAATAATTTGCTGCCAAAACCAAGAGAATCAGATAAAAATACATTCACTTGCTCAAGCCTATAAATACAATCTTCACCTGATCTCTAGATTTAAGATTTCCACCAATAAAAATCCCCTTGGTTTTCTGCTTCTACTTTTACTCTGAACCGTCTCCTTTTTGGCAGGACTGAGCAGCCTTGTATTCACCTCGTAACTCAAAGAACTAGATCCTCTAAGTAGAAGGTCCTCCAACCAATCTCTCCTAACATACCTAAAAGCATAACTGGCAGTAGACTGAGTCCTACACACAGGAATCAGATGAGGTTTCCTCAGTGGAGCCTAAGTAACTGTATCTCATTTTGAAGTACTCATCCAAAATTTGTCAGATAAATTGAGCCTGAAAGAGCACTCGGTTCTTGACATAGTATGTAAGAGACACTTATGCTGGCTAGCTCAGTTAAAGAAAAAGATCCCCACCTCATTCACCTGAAATTAAGATAAAATAAAACTAAAATATCCCTATTTTATCTCACTGTATAGACTGTGTATGATCCTTAAAAATTTAATGGGTACTTCCTGTTGCCCTGTGTAACTGAGCAAAAGAGGACAGGTCTGTGTGCACATCCATCCAAGTGTGTGCACATGTGCAGCAAGAGCAGCAGAGCACAACAAAAGAAACAGGCCTGTATAAACCCATCTTACTTCTTCAACAAATTTTAGCTAGAAAACACTACAAGAACAGCACAGAATCACCTGTTAAATTTTTAGCTCTTGACACAGAGCTAAAATAAAATAATAATAAAATCTTTTTCTTTACTTACCAGAATGTTTCTGCAAACCTGGTAAGTTCTGCAGAACTTCAAGTGCCTGCCTGTACAAACTCTTCCTCAAGTATTTGTGCACTATTGCACATAACAGATTATGTCGATTAAGGATGTCCATTTTATCACAGGGCCACAACGGTGCATCTGTGATCCACTCTGACTCTGTGGCAAACAACAGTGCAGTGTTATTTCTAGGAACTGGAACTTCTGGATGTTGAGACGTTTGACCATTAAGAATGTACTGTAAACTGTACCATGACACAGATTTCTGAATTGTACAGAAAGTGCAGCTCGAGTTATTAATAATTTGTTCCTTATGACCAACACTCCTCAGACTGATTCTCTGAACCTTTATATTGTAAATCATCCCTTTTGTGAAATATCACTGCAGTAAAATGGACTGTCAGTATATAGATAGGCATATATAGATATGCATATATGTACAGCTATAAAACTGAATAGCAAATTTACAACCTCAATATCACTTTATAGCATACATTTTATTCTTTATGCTTCTGAATTCCTTCTCTTTTCAGCAATCAGAATTCCGAGAAGCCGTATGTAATAATTGCAGAAATATGATACTGTTCTAAAGCAATTATATTAAATGGGGATACTGTGAGGTGCAAAGGAATGTTGCTTCTACCCAAGCCAGAAATTTTTTTGACACAGAATGCCCCCTGGTTCAAAGGAAAACTACACATGGGACAAGGTCATTTTCCAAGCTGCACTCCTCCCTCATGGCAGATTTGCGGGTAGAATGGCGTTGATAGCAGAATACTGTGAAAACTTCTGAAAAAAATCAGGCATTAGTTGTAATATTTCTTATACATTTCAAGAAGAATACTAACCAGTAAGATGGATCACATTTCCTTTGTTGCCTCAGTATTATTAACTGTATTTAGTAACACAGACCAACTTGTAACTTTTATCTGAAATCTGTCATAGAAGTGACAAATTCAAATGTAACTGTTCAAATTTAAGTAAAAACTGTAAGACAAGCTTACCTCTCAATACCCTTGTTGCTCCATCCAAATTGCCAGAATGAAGAAAGATTTCTGCAGCTTTATTAACAATCTGACACCTCGATGCTGACCTCGCTGCACCTACAAGTCCTTTCAAGAGTGTAAAATGTATCTGTAGCTCATGCAGTTTATCCAAAACCTTCCTTCCCTAGTATAAGAGGGAGAAGGGAAAGGGGGAAGGTCAGAGAAAGCAGTGACATCAATGAACACAGAGTATATTTACATAAAATAGAGCAGATTTAATTTAGTTTACATGCTTATAGGTATCAGTTCAGTTATCCAAACTAAGTCAGGGGTGAAGTATAGTAAAACTTCTAATGAAGAGTTTAGTTTTGTTTACTATGTAGACAAAAAAACTCTACCAATCTCTTGTCAAAGAGTTCCCAAGACACTATTACCCATAACATTATTTCTATTATATTAAAAATACTGTACTGACATTATATACTTTGTAATTAATTTGTATTTGCTTACTTTGGTTTATTAATATTTTTAATTTTGATTCCATTCAGTACTACACAATCTACGAAATTCTAAAATATCATACAGAGAATTTCCATTTTGCAGCAGAGATGTAATTGTTAAACTGAAATAATTACTCCAGCATAAGTCAAAGGAAACACTGATGATTGTATGCAGCAGGACAATAAACTGGAAGAAGCTGGGCCTAACCGGCCAACACTGTAAGAACCAACAACTTTATCACTGGATTCCAGATTGATATTTAGACTGGTTTTCTAGAGAAACTTCATCTTAACTTTTTGGCTGTCCCTTTCAGTCAAAAATGGAAGAAAAGTAGCAGTCTCAATTAAGATCTGAATCTAAAAAAGAGGATGATCGAGTCAAGGTGAGGTATCAAAATCATGTCTCCAGCAGAGCAGGGCCAGGCAGAATTCAATACTTGTCCTGCCTGGCTGCACCTTGCTAGTCAAGGAACAAAGACAAAACTCCAAACCAGATGTGTTTCAGCTCTTGCTTAGCGGGTGCATCAATGAGGAGGTGGCTTATTAAAAACTGTGGTCGTGTGTGAGCATGCACTGTGGTGGCAGAGCAAGGGCCATGGAGGCAGAGGGAAAGAGAGGTTTAGGAGAACAGAGAACTTGACAGAGTTACTTATTAATAAGCTCATTTTTTAAAAATGCTTTATGCCTATGTACATATACACTATGAACTGGTATGTGCTCAAAATTGGACTCTTTTGAAGGCCTACAGGTATCTGCGATCATTTATTTCAGCATAACCCATAAAAAATACGAACATTAACTTCAGTTAACATCTAAGGTGTAAAGAACCCATTAAACTATAGATGTATGTGGCTGAAGGGGAAAATTACATACCAGAAAGACTCAGGTGAAACTTGAAATTTAAGGGCAAACCAGAAATGAAATATAAAATTAAGGAGGATCTGTGTCTATTCCACCCTTCTGGAAAAGAAGGGGCCACTAGGAAGTGGTCTTTATAGAAAGATGGAAAGTATGCAGCTATAAGCAGAAAAATGATCCTTAAAGGAAGGGCACTCAATTAAAATGCAGTTGTGGAATGAGATCCTTAACTGGACTAGAACCTCTGACCAATTCTCTGAAATACTAAAAACCTGAGTAAAAATAAACCATAGCAGTGTCTTTCAAGAAAAAGCTGAAATAGGAAGTGGATGAAACAGCTGCCAAAGGAGCACTGATGTTACAGAATTCTCTACAAGTAAATATCCAGAAAGCAGTCTAGAGTTGCTTGAAGAGCTGTCTCCATACAAGACATATTCATGTTGCATGTTTTTTTGAAGTACATCTGTTCTATGAACTTTCCTTGCCTCTTACAAAGAATATTCTCTTCAGGACCAAGGAGCATACATATTTTACCCCCAAGAGCCACTAATCACCAAAGCGCTGCAATAAAGGGGTTTGACATTCTTGAAGGAAAAACATTTAGAGTTTCAGGCAGTCCAACATATTCATAAAACAGCACAAGGCATGTCCTAAAGCCAAAATTAATTTGGGCAGAGCAGGAAGAGCAAAGCCATTACTACCTTACTTTCTGGACCACGTTTGGAGCAAGAAAGACACAGTATCAAGTTGATACTAGCCCATAACCACAGGATTAGGGATTTATCTGATACACATAATGGAGTGAAACTGGTAGAGAGAGGTAAGAATGACAGCTCCCTGAAGCAGGGATCAATTTGGGATCTGCCAGTTCTGATAAAAATCATTCAGAGCAGAGCCTCATTCACACTCTGATATGGTCAACACAGGTTGTCTACAACACTGTTCGAGGATCTTGTCAGTTATCTCTTAAGAAGTAGGTTTGAGGCCTAACAAAACACTCTCAAAGAAACAAAGATCTTTTGCTCTAGACATGAAAGAAATCATAGTATCATAAGAAGCATCTACTTTTAGTAACTCACGTTGTACAAGAGTGACACTACACATGCTTTTCACACCTTGCACCTCTGAAATTAGGACATGAAAATGAATCTCCTTGAAATGTCAGGAGCTGTGCAATCCAAGATCAGGCTCTCCCTTAAGATGGATCTGGAAAACAGCTAAAATGTGTGAAGGCACACAAACATATGCTGAAGAAGACAGCCAAACCCCAAGCCAAACTAAATTCCTCAGTGGGCATGTGAGCACTACCACACCTCAATGCCAAGAATTTAGATTCTCTCTTCTGTGGTCAGGAGTATCTTAACTGTTCTAACTGCTAAGTTTTGTGGAACAAAAACGCCTAAAAAGTTCTAGCGCAGTATTAGTAAACTGCTAATGGAAAGACCCTCTCTCCTTCCTTTTACTCTTAAACAGTACCACACTGTGCTGTAGCTTGATAGGGACCTGCCAAAGACCACTCAACTCAAGAAGCCAATGCTGCAAAATTAATGATTCATCAGAACAGGTATCGTGCTGCTAGACTAAGCCCCTCTATCAAGTATCTCCTGGGACTCGGTTTGATCCTGGAAACAGACTGAGCACTGCACAGGTTTTTTACATAACAGAATTCCTGAAGGTCATCCCCTAGAGACAATCGTACAAAAGACAATTTAATTCCTTGATGCGAACCAGAAAGGGTTCCCTGATGATAACTCACAAAAAAGCCAACCCAAAACCTCAAGAGACAAAAGGGGATGAGAGCATTTGCTTCCATTCATAAAAATTCATGGTAGAAATCATCTAATATGGGATGAGGAACATCCCAGTACAGCATAATTAGTAGCTGAAAGGATCAGGCCCAAGTTCAGAATGTGATCACTGACCAAAACACACTCTAAAATCACTGGTGGTTTATATAATTTCTTATGCTGTCACTTGTCATGTTGCTTTCTGTAAGAGATCTGGTTTGGTACGCACTGGCTCCTTCCAGGAAGAAAAAGACAAATTTAACATTGAAATGGATCTTGCTGCAGTGGAATTATGACCAATACTGCCTGAGGCCTAAGGAATGTAAAACATCCAGTCAAAAGTCTAGTCTCTTAGCCCTGGCCCTGTGTAGTATTTGACAGCAAAGATATGATTGCAAAGGTATTTCTTTGTGATGTCTGAGTTTTGCAAGATTCACAGAACTTAGATTCAGTGGAAGAAAAGCACTTCCAGCAGTGTTCTGGAGAATAAGCAGTTCATCAAGTGCAGCCTTGATATGTTGCTCTTCTGTCTTCCTGGCCTTAATCTGTTCCATTTGAGGTCAGATGCAGAAGCACCAAGTGCAGGAAATAGCCCAAACTTCTCTAAATATCACTTGAGTTGGAGATCTCAGAATGCGGCATGATTGCCAGGTGGAAGAAAATGACATTTCTGGGAAACAATCCCATCAGCACCTCACCCCAGAATTTCAGGAAGACCCGTCTCTTTGTTCAACCTCAGCTCAGAAAAATCACAAGATGAACACGAGCAATCAGTTTCTAAGTTGCAAGACCAAGTTATGATGGGCTATGATGTAGAAGACCACTGCTCAGAAAGGCATAATAAAATGCTTCGGTCCAGCTGGACAATTAGGAAGTAGTAAGACAACTGGGAGGCAGGTGGCACACCCAGTCATTCCACTAGAGAAACACTGTTTAATATCCAGAAGAGAAATAACTAATTTTTTTTCTTCCAGACAGGTTCCTCTAGCCCTGCATACCTTTACCCACTGCAGTACTTTGTGATACGAATACATTACGCTTATCCCAGTCCTTCCAATGAAAAGTCTGTCTGCTTCATTATGGTGTGAATTTTTCATTACTGGAAGGAAGAACAAAAAGGCTTTTTAATCTTCTTTTTTTTAACATGTAAATGCAGTTTTAAAGAAATCACACATTTCAAAAACACAGTCATTGTGAAAATACTAAATACATGTTCTGAAATATTTTCCATTGAAAGTAGCAACTTCCTAAGTCTTAACACCAGAAGTAGGGTAAATAACTATAGTTTTTTCAGACAATATTCCATAGCAGTCTAAGTCATCCACAAAATGCTTGGACATGTAATGGCATAATGTAATAACATCATTATTTGTAAAGTAAGCTTTACATTTTCTGACACCACAAAGAAATTTTGGTAATTGCAGAACTAAGTAATCACAACCTCTTTGGAAGCACTGTTAGTATTTCAGAGCAGTGGTCTCAAAGTAGGGTGTGAGCACAACAATCCATTCAGCTGTGGGAAGGAAATTTTTTTTGTACTATTTGAAAATAAAAATAAGTAAAATACTTTAAAATGTAGTGTTTATTTAATATTTATCTCTTATTTGTAATTCCTATTTTTGTGTATGGTTTATAATGAATTTAATACGTTGGTGTAGTAGCACTTGTATATAATATATAAATAAATAAACTGTGGGTGCTCAAAAATTTTTTACTGATGGAGATGCTTATCAGTTAGGAGACCACTGCTCTAGGGAAGGCAGACTAAGTCCCAAGCTCTGACAAAATCTTCTCTCTGTGTCCCGACTGGAAGCTCTGACGGCTTTTTTATAATACGAAAGTCTGTGGTCAGAAAGCATATGTCACATATCTGGAATAAATATTCACTACGTTTTAGTAGATAACACAGGTTGAAAAATATCTAAGTAATCCTTTATAAAATGATTTAATGTCCCACTAACACTTCACCAAGCCTCAGCAATCTGCAAACTTATCAGGAAGAATGATACAGATATGCAGATGAAGGGACATAGAGAGCAAAGAGGCAAGAAAACCTGCCACAACTATTAAAACATTGGGTTCTTGAGCACCCAGCCCTTGCAGAAACCATTGGTTCTTTAGAGAATAAAATAATTCTAAAAATCCAACTTACTAAAAAAGAAGTACAAATTGTATACATGATGTAACCTGTTCAATGTGTTTTAAAATACATAGCTATATATATATTTACAGCACTGAAGTTTGTTTATGCTATTAACACAGTGTGACACTTCACATGACAATACTTAAACACATTTGCCTTTGTCCTGAGCATAGACCATTTTTATTAAAAGATCATGAATTCTGGGTTCTCTTTTCGATTTCACAAAACTACTGTTCCTCCTTCAGTGCCTTCCTTGACTTTAAGTGTAAGCAACTACGCACTTTACTTCTACTGGAAAATAGCTTCTTCTGAACACTACAGTTGATTGTATTTGCACCTCAAAACATTCAGAATATTGTAACATAAAATTAACTAATAATCAGAAAACGATATGAATTGATTTCTAATATCTTTTAAAAACTCTACAAAAAGCACTTCTTGCATCTTAATTTTACCTGCATCAGCAAAATCGCAAAAAGGGACTCCTGGTCTGTCTGTCTCAGAATCTTTGGTTAGAATTTCAGCCATAGATAAAAATAATTTCTGAAGATCATCAAAATGTTCACATCCAGTTCTTGCATTAAGATACAAAGCTCCCATCTTGGACCAATCCCTTTTCTCCTTGCAATGCTGTAAAGAAGGCAAAGGATAAACGTAAGTAAACCTGTTTCCAGAAAACCAAACAGAAAATACATTGAAATTTGAGATATGTACCTGGGATAGGACTTAAAGAAGAAAAAAATGGAGATGAAACGCTACTGCCAAGAACCTTCATGTTCATATGGCAGTTACATGTCGCCAAACTTTCATGGACTGCTAATTACTTCTGTCCCTCAAAAAACTAAATTCCTTTTTTCATGTCATGACCCCAATTGAGAAAGCTCATAACTTATTCATCCTATTTAGGAACTCGCATTTATACAGGTTTGGGTTTTTTTTCCCATGATGCATGCTGAATTTATGGCTATTTTCTATATGAATTAGTCTTTTGCTTCCCAGATCACTTGATGACTTCGGTGTTAAAGGAGTAAAAAATCAGTCCGGTTTTTTCCCTTTTTATATTTCAATCTCTGGATCTGCACAGGATGTGTGATAATATGTAAATTATATTACAACTGTGCATAATGAGTAATCTGACCTTGAATAGGAAAGACACAAGTGTCCAAATAATGTTTCAAAATATTTTCTTATTCTTTAAATTACCTGCTCAATGTTGTCAATTGCAGCTTTTACAATTATGTTTTTTTATACTAGATATGAATTCTATCTGCTAAATAAGGTATTAAATAAATTTTTGGTGAATGATGTACCACTACCAATAACAAGCACAACAAATGTAAAGCAGAGGAAATAAATACCTGAAGTTACAAAATCTTTGAATTTGATGCAAAACGAAGATAAAAACTACAAGTATGTAAATTGAAATACTGACATTACAGAAAGGCCCTTGAGAGTTTTCTCCTGCATGAAAAAGCCTTCCCAATGCAAAGCCTTCCCAAACATGGCTTTGCATAGATGTATTTTGTCTATAAGCTCACTATACTTAACAATAAAGCCCACTAATTTAAAAAGGTGTAAAAATTGCTATATCTTGTAGATTTAAAAGAAGTAATGAAGAATGCACGTACTGTACCTGAATTTCAGCCACTGCCAAATTGAAGTCAAAAATCCATGTCTTTTCAAAATATCTTTCCTTAATTCTTCCAAATGAAAAAAAAAAGAATACTTAAATTTTAACACATCCTATTGAACTAGCAGAAGGTGAACAGCAAATTATAACATATGAACAATGAACTGATGTGATTTTTGATCCTATTTGCTTCACATTACACAAATGTGTAATGCACACTGAAAACACTCATTTAAAATCTTGCCAAGGGAAGTTAGCGCACGTATTAAACAAATAACTGAGCAGAGCTATTTTCACAGAATATATTCCCTTCCCTCAGTAGGAATGTAACTGAAAAGGTACAAATAAGACTTGCAGTCCACCAAGTAAATGCAGAACTGCGTTGTCTGTATGTCTGACATAAAATGACAAGTGCTACCTTCAAGTACCTAGGAGCACAACACTTCATTCTGGTGCTGCTACTGAAACAATGGATTCATCTTCCCAGTGAGATGCTATCATGAAGAGATACATAACCTACACAAGAATGTGCCAACACATGTAGCTGAAGCAGCACAGCTGCTCAGTCTTCATAGATACAGATCATTTCTCACCTTCGGCTGAACACACGTACATACTGAGGCAACCTGCAAGAGGTCATGCCTTTGTGAAGCAGATTCCTGATAAAAGAAGTGATAAAAATTACCTCCAATGTGTGTGGTAGGTTGCACTAGTAAAACACTGAGATCCATGGCTGAAGGTACTGTATGAGAAGAGTATGCAAAAGCAGCAAGTAATTTCTACAGTGCTTTCAGTTGGAACTGTGGTGACTTGTTTTCAGACAGCAGAGGTTGCATGTTTGGTTTGCTCTAAGAATTAAAGGTATGTTTATGAATCAAAATTTAGTTTCTCAACTTGTGTGTGTGTGTGTGTGTATGATGCAGATGATACAAAAAAGAAAAAGGATCCAATCTTGTTCAAGCAATGGGAAGTACCAGCAGTTTTGGAACAGATTCGACATTTTGCCCAGCATATTCCAGCAGTACTCAAAAAATGACCCTCCTCCCTAGCAGTGTTGGCACAAATGTTTATGTAGTCACACTGTAAAGGAAAGTAGAAAACTACTTCATATTATTACTAATCCTCTTATGCCTCGAAATACTGTTTGCTTATGTGGGCCTAAATGATACATTAAACCATGATATTTCTAATTTGGCTAGCTATATAAACTTGTACCACTGCTGGCAGCAGATTGTACAATGATGACTGATACGGAAAAAACTAATAATTGAGGTCAGAATCTAAGTTTTGATTTAACAATCCTTGATCTTTGAAACACAGCAGATTGACAGTGCTTTAAAATACAATTAGGCATGATATGATAGTATTTTCATCCAAAACATCTTACAGATTTCACATAAATTTATAAAAATAGATGCTGAAGAAGGAACTAGACAGCTATAACTAGAACAGCTCCTTAAAGACATACCTGGATTTTATGTTCAAAACAGAACTCATTTCCCAACTGGAAACTTGCAATTGGTGGAGTAACTTAATAATGTAGTCAAAATGTTCTAACTCAAGGTACATACCAGCATCAATGAGCTGTAATACCAAACAAGGTAAGAAAAGTAAGTATACAAGAAATTGTGATGACTTAACATATCTTCAGAAGTAAGTGGCAAACAACACTGGGAAAAATCACAGTGAAACTCACTGAAAAACGAAGGAATAAATGAAAACTGATACCACAAATTCAGCTTCTCATAGTAACACATTTAATATTATTTCAGTATTGTTTTTTCAATTGATATGTTTGAGTTTTAAAACAGGCAACGTATTTCAGAAATTCCAACAAGCAGCAGTAGAACAAACAAAACTCATACCTTACAAAAGGTACTGATTAATGCAGGCACAGCTTTTCTTATATTCAAAGAAGCCACATGCTCAAAAACTTTCAGAAGAACATCTACAGCTGGCTAATATAGACAAAAAAAGCACAATCAGTTTTGCAACTCTGTTCAATTACAAAGCTTAGAGATTTTATAATAGGGTATTCTGAATTACTCCCCTCACCCAAGATTTGAGTACCAGAGTAAAAACAAACCTATTACTACAAATGGCATAGTACTCAAAAAACTAAAATTATGAAACTAAGGTTTAAAAAATACTACAAAGTCACCTACCAGTGTCTTGATCTGTACAATTGCATTCAGTATCTGAAATACTTCCTGCAACAAACAGTTGTTGAGCAATGAAACAAGAAGACCATTCAGCACTTCAGAAGCAAAATCTGCACCAGGAGTAACTTCTTTGTAGTACTGCACAAATATTTGGACTGCAAAAGCAATTAAATTGAATTTCACTTTGGGGTTAACTGATGCCAACTATTTAAACAAGTTATTTCCTTACATTTTAGAGACAGTGTAACAACACTTAATTGTCCAAAATCTTAGGGACAGGGATATGGAGAAATATGGGTGAAAGGATCCAGTCTGAATACAGTGTTAACCTTACCAGAACCAGACTGACTATGCTGAAATATGTTGTATCACTGAACTGAGCACTGTAAGCCCTGAAGGTTCCAAGAAAGCTTAGCTGATTTGGTGCAGCACAAGAAGAATGCACAAACCCCCGTTAGATTTGGTATGTGCATCAAGGTAGTAAGGCCTTTCCAGACAGGAAGTGAAGTGCAGTGTTACAGTGGATGCTCTTAGAACCTGTTCCAGTGCTACCCTTCCTTGATAAACACATCCTATAGCCTGCTGGTAGCCAGTGTTACCCACGTTAAAACACTCATGTGCTCAGCACAGGAACATTGCAGCACAGGGTGCAACTGAATTCCCCGTTCTCATTCTGCTACACTCTAAGAAGCTTTCAAAAACTTAAAAGAATGCTCAGGACCGGTATAAAAGGAATCACTCTTCAGAGTAGAAACAAAATAAAAGCCCTTTCTGACTGAACTCAAAGGCTCAGAAGGATCTGAACGAACTGCAGTCCCTAAAATGCGTTAATCAAAACTGTTCGCATATATGGTGTAAGGACTAAACTAAAGCTGTTTGGGGTGGGTACAGTAGCAACACTTAATTTCAAGAGCTTCCATTCTCAAGTTTTTCAGTTTTTGATGTTTGGCCAGGGTGTTCAAAAGCACCTTAATAAAATTTGGGTTCTTTTAAACCTCCTCCCTGCCCCATTTAAATATTTCTACTCCCAAGTCTAGTTACAGTCAGGTTAGGTTCATTTTATGTGGAAGTAAGATTTCTAACAACCTCCCCAGGCAAGTGCATATGTAAATTTCTAGCCTTACTGGGAAACTGAACCATGAAAACGGAGGGATTGAATGTATTCTTTCATTTGAAGTAAGAACTTTTTATTCACTACTGAAGAGGCAACCATTTCTCTCTTAACAGACTATTTAATTTGCTTTAAATAAGCTAAGTATCAAAGATACATCAGCAGCTATTACTATACCATACCTGCACGTTTTAGGAGACCTGATTCTTTGATACTAATGTATGTCCTAAGAATTGCCATGCAAATCTGTTAAAAAAAAAATTATAGTAAAATGTAACCTCAGTTTATGCCAAACAAAAGAACTACCCACAAACATGAGTTCTATTATATAATGAGCTTTACATTGCTTCTATTTAAGCCATACATACTGACAAATGATGTAAGAAGGTAATGGGATCTGTAGGCAAAGGCTCTGTCAAAAGGCCAGCAAATCTAACAGAAAAATAATGCAGATAAATGTTTGGGAAAGAGGCTGCTGGGACCACAAATATTTGTATGTGTGTATTTACTCACAGCAAACAAACAAAAAAAGAATTTGAAAATGCAGTCACTTCAGAATTAGTATAAATGTGGCAGACTATAAATGAAGAAAGGGAAGCAAAAATGTGAAAGTGAAACATGGTAAGTGAAAATTACATTCACGTACCAACTAAGAAGTCAAAAAATCATCCAGAAATGAAAATGGTAACACTGATTTGTCACAAAGAATCACTCATAAGGACACAGAACAAAAAACTCAGAACTAACTTCATTTAATGAGCCATTTCACCACAGACTGACTTGACCAAAAAAAAAAAATCCACACCTAGGTATTTTAATGTTATTTGATACTGGAACATTCTTGTCTTAACATCTTAAGCTGTCAGCTTTGTGATACTTATGTTTTGCTCCATCTCTGCAGATGAAGAAATAAAGACTACTGATATTACATCTTAGAATTCCAAGTTAGGGAAAACCTCCACCCCCTTTTTAGAAAGTCTGTGTCACTTCTGGAGCATTTACAGTCTTTCTGCACAACAATGTACATCGGTCGTATTTAATACAATTTTGTTAAATAGTTAAACATCAAGAGACAAAAAATGCCCTAAATGTCATGGCATTACAGAACTGAATCAGGTATATTTTTACATGCAACTTCAAAATAACACAGGATTCACTCATGAAGTTAATTATACAGCAAATGAATTGTCATCAAAACAGAAGACACTGGTTTATGGCCAAGACATCTTTCTTTTTTTAAAACCATTAACCTGTTCAGATCATCAAGCCAAAGAATACGAAAACACCTAAGTATAAATAAATCTTATTGTTTTTATTTTGAAGCAGTATTGTAATGTTGAACTATAGTCCAGGATATATCTTTCAGAAAATCATGTCAAATTTTTGATCATTAATATATGTGAAGTGTCACTTGAGAACAGGTTAACTCATTTAATCCAAATCTATACTCCCAGGTGGCTGAGGGCATTTCCAGAAAAAATTTCAGCACATGCTTATAGTATGGAAATCAGTTTGCTTTCTTTTGGAATTTGTTTTTCTCCTTCTTTGGACTGACTCCCAAAAAAAGCCAAGATTGCATCTGGAGCTCTGACTGTTCCAAGTATTGTGAAATTGCTTGGACAACCCACTTGTAGTAGTATTTAATCATGGGACATGCTGTAATACATTAATAAAAGAAACTAAATGTGTTATTCATTTACACCTTCTAGAAGGCTTCAGTTGATTTAGTTGTTCCAATTTTGAAAGGTGTAACTGCACCCACAGACTATAAAAATATAAGAATCTTTAAATTTTGAGTTAGCTGTAATAGATTTTGAATTAAGGTACATGAAAGAGATGATTCCTATTTTCAAAAGGCAGTGTAAATCACACTATTCTGTCATCTATCAGTTGATTCCATGATTCATTTAACATGACAATTTAATAAAAACCATAGTAAAGGCCTCTCTATCTTATACAATCAACCAACCAAATCTCCAGTAAAACATGGTCCTACTACAGTAACACAGATGTGCTTATTCAGAAGAACAAGCACAGGAATTCAGTAAATACTTCAGCATCTCCACTCAGTGCCCACTCTATTGTTTAATAAGGGAGAAACTCCCATAGTGCAGCCTTTATCTCAGTGAGATCAAAACCAGGATCGTTCTTACAGGAAGTTTCTGTAAGCTGTGGAAGCTTTGAGATGCACACTCTATTCAGCGTGGCTGAAACTGACCAAAAGGTTCAAAGGTCGTTTAGTGGTGGTTAGAGACAGTAACAAAAGGACAATGTAGAATCTCATTTCTTTAGGAAGCCACCTTAAAAAAACAAAACCAAAGTCCACCACAACAGAAGCATATACCCAAGGTCTCAAAGTTTAAGACAACACTAATGAAGGCAGAAATCATCCTATTTCATATCCATTTTGTTTCCAGGTAAGAGGTTCATAGGATTAAGGAATAGGAGAATATGAAGCCACAAAAAGTAAAAATTTCTTTAATGGATAGGAGTCCAAAAAAATTAATGAGTAAGGTACACAAAGCTAAAATAAAATCACGAAGAGAAATACAGCTTGCATAAAGACATGTTTTCAAACAACTTATTTAACCATGAAATGATTGTCTGTGCTACACTCGAAGTGTCATTTGAACAAAACAATTTCCTGTATTAAGCTCACTGCCTCTTGCCCTTTCACCGAGGACCAATGAGAAGAGACCAGCTTCATCTCCGTTACCCTCCCTCCATCACTGACCCATATTGTTAAGATCCACCCTCCCTTTACTTTGGCAAGTATTTAAAACAGTCTTAACAGTTTTGTTTACCTAATACAAAACAGATTTCACTGTTTGAAAATGAAAGGCATCTTCTAAAAAAAGGACAAAAAACTGGTAACGTGTACAGCTTGCTGAGCTCAAGAGTATGCTGATTTTCAAAACATATGATGTTTTTATGAATTCAAGCACTACTGTGTTGGGTGATCAACCACAACTTTAAAGTGTTATATACTAGGAAGTTATGCCTTAAAGCATCAACCAGTTACTTAAAGAAAAAGAAAAAAATATACGTTATGTGGAAAGGTATTTCTCTTCAAAAACGCTGGAAACTATTATCACTGAAAACACAGCTCTAAGCAAGTGGACTATCAGTCTGCATAACAGTTCCTGAAGAGATTTATTCCTCTTGTATAAGATTAGATGCCTTTGTCGCTTCTTTACCTGTTTTTCGTTTATGTACTTTGGTGCCACCATGAGGTACTTGGCCTATTATCATTTTTAAATTGACAGGTCTAAAACCATAAATACATACACAAACAAACAAAACCCAGGTATACTTTCAGACTACCACAAAACTTTGGCTAGGGTTGGTGGGCAGAACTGTTGAAAGTGTGCTGGAGTGCTGCGCCACAAGTAAAATCAAAGGGAATGGATTTTTAATAGTTTTAGGCAAATAATTCTTTCATGTGCCTGTAATATAATGAAGCACTACAAACCACAATTACTTAGATAAGCCAGCTGAAAATTGCAAATATTCACTACAGCCTGCCAAAGATATATCACACCTGAGAAAAAAGGAAAAATGTTCCATACAAAACTAGTCTCAAATTATCTTAGTATTTTTAAGACGTCATACAAATTTTCAAAGGGGTTAGAAAGCATTAGAAAAAATATAAAGCAGCTTTTTTCTTGAGATATATTAAGGAAAAGAGAAAACATTAAGAACAATAAAACCAAATCACACTGATGTATTTCTAAAATTCTGACACAGTATATCTAAGATATCAGGAAGACAGACAAGCTCCTTTAGATGTTAATTTTTTTTTAGCAATTATGTCTAACAGGTTAACTGCAAGTTATTTTCTGTATTTCGATTCTGAAATGTTTTACCTACTGACATTAGTGATAAAATTGCACTCATACCAATAAGATGGTAGGTAAGATATAAGTCTTGTAAGACCTTGTGAGGACAAGTTTAGGCGTTTGTTATTGGTTACTTGTTTCGATGTTTTTGTTTGCTTCCAGTTAACTTACAAAACTTTCATACAGCCAATTTCAAAATCTTATTACATAATGTCAGCACAATTAGCTTGCCTTGCACAGTTCTTGGAAGCATTAAAATCATAATATCTCTGTTAAATGGTTTGAAAACACATTTAATTTGCCTGTCACTGGAAAACTATTTTTGCTTGCAAATATTATGAGAATTGTTGCTCCATTTAAGGAGATTATAGCATTTTAGAACAACTATGCTCGTGTTGCACAAAACATGCAGGAAGTAATATACCACAGATGACTTTTGGCTTTAACAATGCATAAAAAGCCTTTGCAAAGGTTTGCTTAAAGTCCCTGATGCTCAGGATAGAAATGTCTCAGAATCTGCCCATTCTGCTACTCTGTATTTGTACAGCCTAATTCTTGCTCTTTTGTTGATGCATGTTCTCTCAAAATATCTACTAGTTCAAAATTATACCATGTTTAAAAAAAACTTTAGAAGACCTTGAGAGGAAGAATTTCTGAACAATTTTTTCATCCATCAACCCCTGAAATTTGCTCCCTTTCCATATATAAATGAACAAAGGAAACGATATTTTGCTCTAAAAAGTGTTCACACTTACAATCTTTTCCTTACTTCAATACATTTTTTTACCTTTTCTTCCCCTTGTCCAGGAACATGACAGAACCAACATTTTGCTCTTTCACACCCACGTGAAGTCATGAAATAATATCTGCAGTATCTACGGGGCAAGTTAAGTGCATCAAGGATCTGCTGGACTGAATGAGAAGCCTGCAATAAAATAAAATTAAAACAGGCAGAAGAAGCCACCTAGTATTTCTTGAAAGCAAACATGTTCTTTGTTTTTTAGAATTTCAAAATATCTACAAATTATAAACAAAAGCAGCAGGTGTGATCTATAATTAAGCCTCTGAAACAACCCTCATCTCTATACTGTACTTGCAGCTTTTCAAAGGACACAAAGATCAATCCCTTGTCCTGTCACATTAGTGTCTAACACAACAAAAGGCTGTCTTGAAGACCACAAACAGGGATAATGCAGGAACTGCTAAATGAGATGGACAATGAGTAAAGAGGAAGGAGAAAGGTGACAAGATCCTGCAAGGCTCTGAGTAACCATCTGAGAATTCTGGGGCATAAATTTCCTTTACCCTTTTTCAGTGCCCAGCATCATGGATAAAGCAGGCTGTCCTAAGCATGTGAAACCTTGTCTGTTTTTCAGTTCTACAAAAACCAATATAGCAAAAAGCATTATTTGATTTTGCTTAAGCTAACAACAGAAATCAAGAAAACTCCACTGTGAATAGCTGTCCCTTCATCACTGATTTTGTTCTCAGAAACGGTATTTACTCAGTGATAACATCTTTAAAGGTATAAAAACATAAACATGTACAGATTCATAATTTCTGACTTGATATATGGGGAACTGTCTGAATAGCCATACGAAATTTAGTGCCAAAGGATCAGAAATCAAAGATTTAACAACTCACAATTGCATTTTTCTCTGTCTTCCATGGCTCAAAATCTCCACAATTCTTCAATGGCAGTAAAGTACTTCTTCCTGAAGATTTGTAACCTAAAAATTGGGATGAGGGCAGCAAGTCACATAATAAAAATGAATCATACTGAAACCTCTCTCATTTATCTTATTTTCCTTTATATTTATAGTTCCTTCAAGTCACAACAACTATTAATGAAAATTTGATTAATGCAGTCTAAAGCCAGTAATTTAAATTACAGTTTTCTTAATCATCCTGAAAGTGAGACTTTACACAAACTTCAAGAGTAATCACATTTAAATTAAAAATTCACTATTTTATCCAAGGTTCCTACTCTATCTTACAGAGATAAGAAAAGAAATAAAAATATCTAGAAGTTTTAATTTCAAAAGGAAAAGAACCTACCCACTTTATCAGTAATCTTTGCATTCCAACATCACTAGCCCTAAATTTAAGCTATTTTTTCAGAACTGATAGAAAAACTTTCATACTCATATGTTTTAAGCAGTGCAGTAGTGAGCTTTAGCCCAATGTAAGTCACTGGTTTCTTAACCGTGAAACTTGGTTTTAGAACTTTAATTATTACTGATTACAGTTTTCTTTCTTTGAAAAATGAATAATGTTAATGGAAGATAAAAGTTCAAAATTTCAGCTCCGTATCTAAAGACAAATGAGAGCCTTTGAATGCCCTGCTTTCTAGGATTCCCATTTGGCTCCTTCAAAGAACTGAGTGTTCAAAAGACAGGGTGCTTAGCCCTTTCTGATAAACTATAGCTACTAAAGGGCATCCAGTAACAAATGTTCTGCTAGAGACTGGCACTAGGTACTCGGTTCTTAATTTGCATGTCTTTCTAAACAGATAGGGCCATCACAGGATAGGAAGGCACAACATAGTGTAGAACAATGAATATTTAATGTCAGGTACTGTCACATCGCAAAACCTTGTGAAGTGATGGTGGGCCATCGATAAATTCAGGATTGGATACACTTAGTGAAAAGAAAAAGACTGAGAAAACAGCCAACCACTATCTATGGAAAAATGCCACTGGGAATTTGATCTTTCCTCCAGATTCTTCCCATCCCCAAGCACAGAGTTTTTGACCAGGTCCTTTCAAGTGTTTGTACTCTTCCTGCAGACTGTAGGTCAGACTTGTAGGGAAGCAGGCACTAAAGTGAAACAGCTAATCCTGCCTGTACAGGTCTGGGAATAAAAGGCTGTTTTGCCCTGTACTAGCACAGAAACTCTTGCTTTGGCAACTTTCAAATGATTTTAAGAAGGAAGATGTAGAAGAACTCTTCAGAAGGCCAAAGACATGAGCAGTTTCAAACAACTCGAGTCTGAAGACATATTCAAAGTTGCTTTTTATAGCATCTGTGTTTCTTGCACTACCTCAAAATACTGTTAAATGACATGATGATAAAATTGTTCTGCAAGCTCAGACTGACAGTGTAATTTGAAACTAAACAAGAACCCCGTCACTGATCTTAATTCAAGAAATCCATGTTTATACACATCCATATTAAGCAATAATTCTAAAAACATTGATCCTAAAAAATTGATTTCCAAAGCAGCTGTTGCAAAGAAACAGAATGCAATATCTATCCGTAAGTAATCAATTCCTGTTTTATCTCTATCTTGTACACCAAATAAACCATGCATTTATGTAAGGCTAAGTGTCAGATTTGTTATGTGCAGTGGCTACAGTTCCATTATGATTTCTCTGGTGGCAAAGATACTAAGGAGGTATCTGTCCCAGGTGTGAAATATACTGGGTGAATATGAAGTGCTATTTATTAAATCCACGTAATTTCCTTGATCCAGTCTAGCGAATGCCTCAACAACATTTGAATTGGCATAAACAACAAGGTTCTGACCTTCAGTAAGGTAGGCAAACCATTTAGCAATTTTTATTAAGACCAACCAATCAACCAAATCTGCAGTCACATTCTCTGACCACAAATAAAGGAAAACAAGTTACTTGCTAATAAGGCACCTCAAACACAATGTGTCAAACTACTAAGAATGCAGGCCCTGCTGTACCATTAAAGTATCTGAGAAGAATAAATATTAAGATAGAATTATTTCTATCCGATCCTACCAAATAGAATTCTGCTAAAAACCCAACCCAAAACCCCTCACTAACCTATCACATGAGAGCTTTCAGTTTTGCTTTTATATATGCAAAGTAAAATTCCAGCCAACACCCTCAGGAACTGAAAACAGTCCTTAAGATTTCATAGGTAAATAAAGCACAAAAAAAAAATTCCGAAGGGTTCACCAACACAGCATACAATACCATTTGTCCAGGATTTCATCTCTGTAGCTTCACTGAAGAGATTTACTTTTCGGTCATTCAATGACAATCCTGATAACAATTCGCAGTTCCCTTTGTATTTACAGTCACTGTTGAGTATTAAAAACCAAAAATTTGTTACAATTAATTTGTTTAACCAAATTAAACAGGTGTTTCTTTCATGTACTGCATGCCTAAAAAGAGGGATTAAGCATATAAAAGATGAGAATTTCTTCAATAATTTACTCAACACTTCAAAACCTGCGGTAAATTAAATAGCTAGCAGTCCCAACAATTTTACTTTCATTACTCTCATTTGCCTGGTCCAATCTGATTATGATTTTAGCTGAGATTATTCTGCCCTAAGGCGTAACTATATGAAATTCAATAAATAAGTAGAAAAGGCACCTGTGAACCACTCCTCCCCCCTCCCCATGCTGACAAGAAGACTGAGATGATTTGTCACCACTGAAGAAGTATCTAATTTACAGTAGTCTGTTATGTAGTATCTGCCAAAGGAGGAAGCCCCAAGGCTTTTCCAATTACATTTGAAGAGTCAACTGTTTTCTTTCCTAAAAACTGACTACGGGACAGAAGATTTAGGTGATTTCAAAGGGAACTCCAATTAAAGACTGTTCTGCTTTTATTCCCAAATATGTACATTCCGGAGAATTAAACTACTAAAATGTGACGTTTTCAAAAAGAAGCTAAAAATATTGCTAGCAAAATACTTAGTAATCTCTTTCATATTTTTAAACAAAGCCACAGGTAAAAAAATCATCCCCTTTCATAAGATCTCCCTCCCCTTCCCCCTTTCAATTAAGAATCCTGGTTCAGTACAAAGGACATTTCAACCTGCTTACTCCTCTGCAGACAGAAACTGAGTTGCTATCTCCTATGAGGGATTCAAGATACTTAATACTTCTCATAGCCAGGATAATTCAAATAGTTCCTAAACTTCAGGATGTTTTCAATGCAATTTGAAATAAAAATGCTACAGTAGAGAGGAAGAAATTCCATCTAACAAACCCAAATTTTTCAAGATCTTTATTCTCATCAGTGCATTGGGTTGGTTTCCAGAGGGAACAAAAAAATCTGCAGTTTCAGTTACTCAGAAATTTCAAGTTACCACGTAAAATTTTCTTAGGCTTCCTCAGGATGCCAGGCTCAGATCTGACACAACAGGATTTTCATAGCAGTTTACCTTCAGAGCTCTTTAATCTAGACATGAAACTACACATAATTTTGCCAGGAACTGTAACCTATATAGCCCTACAAGCATTTTTTTTAGTAACAGCATCACTAGAAGTGGAGTTTGCTAAATAAGAACAGCAACTATGTTTTCTTCTAGATAAAACTTTGCAATGTAACATTTTTCAGTAAAACTAGAGAAAATAGTTCAACTCCAAATGAAGGCTTCTTCTCTAACCACACAGAGTACTGCTTTGCACAAACATATTTTATTCAGAACAATCTACTTATTCTACAGTATAAAGAACTATTTATGCTACTAAGGTAAATTTAAATGGGTATTTTATAGCAGGAGGAGCTTGGAGCTCTCTAGTGGATTAACAAAAAGATGCAGTATTCTCCACCAACAGACTTTTGGCACACTCAAGTCTGTTGCAGAATGTGAGTGGTGTTGGAAAAAAAGCAGTACTCTCTTCTATGTCAGCTAAGGTTTATTGGTTATTTTGAAGATTACTGTGTCCTAGTTCCAGTCAGGACAGGGTTAATTTTTGCAGTAGCTAATTGCTGATTACTGCTCCTAAACCACAACACTCTAAAATATGTTATTTCTCTTCTAATTACTTAAGATTCCATCTTAAGTACACCTTCCCCACAAAAACTAATTTTCTGCCACTTCTGGACTGCTGATGAATGAAAATTTCTCAGTCTGACACTAATTCAGGATCGGACAATCACACACCATATGAAGTCCAACAAGGGAAAGTGATGGATTCTGCACCTGGAATGGGGCAACCGTGGATGTACAGACAGACTAGGGAACAAGAAGCTGGAGAGCAGCACTGCAGAAAGGGACCTGGGGGTCCTGGTCATTGACAAGTTGAACATGAGCCAGCAGTGCCCTGGCAGCCAGGAGGGCCAACCGTGTCCTGGGGGCATCAGGCACAGCATCACCAGCCAGGCAAGGGAGGGGATTGTCCCACTCTGCTCTGCACTGGGGCGGCCTCACCTCGAGTGCTGGGGGCAGTTTTGGGTGACACAATGTAAAAAAGTTATTAAACTGTTAGTGTGTCCAGAGGAGGGCAACGAAAATGGTTAAGGGCCTTGAGGGGAAACCATATGAGGAGTGGCTGGGGTCACTTGGTCTGTTCAGCCTGGAGAAGGGGAGACTGAGGGGAGACCTCACTGCAGTTAAAACTTCCTTGTCAGCGGAACAGGAAGGGCAGGCACTGATCTCTTCTCTCTGGTGACCAGTGACAGGACCCAAGAGAATGGCCTGAAGTTGTGTGCAGGGAGGTTTAGGTTGGATATTAGAAAAAGGTTCTTCACCCAGAGGGTGGTTGGGCACTGGAACAGGTTCCCCAGGAAAGTGGTCACAGCACCAAGCCTGAGAGAATTCAAGAAGCATTTGGACAGTACTCTTGGGCACAGATTGATGTGCTGGGCCAGGAGTAGGACTTGATGATCCTTACGGATCCCTTCCAACTCAGCTTATTCAGTGATTCTGTGATTCTGTGAATCAGACTAATAAACAATGTGTACAATAAACACTGCAAACACAGCTTGAAGCTAGAAGAACAGTAAAGCATGTCCTTAACTCCATGTGACATGTTTTTAAGCACCTTTTTTCTACTGCTGTACAAATATTTGTCAGCCTGAATCTGAATGAGATCTTTTAATTCTTTCATAAGCAGAAAAGAAAAATGAAAGCTTCATGATTTATTTATTACTATTTTTTGGTTTTGTTAAGTTCTGGTAAGCGCTATTGTGTCAAGAAATGCATTTTATGCTACATTAACACTGAGATGCAAAAGTGAGACACTGTCATGAAGTGAATATATTTTGTTACCAGTCATAAAAAAAAAATAAGCCCTATTGTCCTGTCAGGCTATGACTATACTTGTTCTGTACTTTGTAGAGTGAAATGATATTATTTCACATATTTATTTTCTTCGTCACATAGTTACAGTAACATAGAAAATTGAATTAAATACTGATGATGTTTAGGTAACAACATCACGTTTCATTTGTATAATAATTGGGGAACACCACAGGTTACATGAAGGACACGCTGTATGTACCTTTTTTCAGCTTCACTCTTATTTTCTTCTTCAACATCAGGCACTCCATCTGCAAGCTTGAACTGTGAAGATATTGAAAAGTTATTTTCAGGTACAGCAAAGCACTACTAAGCCTGTTATGCTTTACTCTCCAGACTTAAAACTGTTAGTGATCACTGCAAGGTGTGGTAAGACAGTCTTAACTGTAGGAACTATAATTTGGTGTGTAGGGTTACTCTTAAAACATCTTTGTTAACGGACGTACTGCCCTTATACTCTGTGTTCTTGAAAATAGTGATTGTTAATTGGAAAAAAAGGTGATGTGACTGCCTTCACTCCTCTTTGCTCCCGTGATAATTTCAGCAATTTTTAGGCCCACTGCCCAATTTTAACTGTGCCTGGCAGATGTGTGGAAAACCACAAGTCATTTCATCAAGTTTAATGAAATTTAAAACTGAACCGAGAAGGAATCTAAGCCTTTTGCTCAGCTGTACACCATCATGGATAGTTAAAAAATCCCCAACAATATGGAGAAAAAAGACAGCATGAAACATATTTGGAGGAGAGAATGTGAAAAGACTAATACAGAATGCAGTCATAAAATCCTGGCTTTGTTTCATCCATTATTCAGGAAGTAACTTAGGACTTAATATTCTATCACAAATTTATGATAGCCGAAGAATGAGAGATGCATATACTCTCATCAGATTTCCAAACTTTATTTTACCAGGTCCCGAATATTTTTAGCCTTTTCTCCATGGTCAGTTTTTGCCCTTCTCAAAGGATTATTACCTGGAAAAACCATTAAAAAAGCAAAATCTGAAAATCTCCCCAAATGGCAGAGTACCTGCAATAAGTGTTCTGCCACTGCACTCCCCCTGCAGGTGTGCAGGTATTTTCTACCCACATACAGAACAGGTTTAGGTAGGGCTTAGGTAGGGTATGCATTTTGTGGTTTAAGTTTGGGTTGAGTGAGATCATTTGTACATATTTTCTGCTGTCCAACACAGCACAGAAAAGCAAGCACTAGCACACTGATTTTACAAAGCAACAAGACTATGAAACAACCCAACTGGGACTGACTGACCTGGCAATATTGCAACAAGCACCCCACCATCAGCAAACTGTACTATTTGACAGACCCTTTTTGTCTCTCTAAAAGGTCAGGAAACAAAGCACTACTAACTTTGTGAATCGCATGTTAGCAGCCCCAATTCCATTTGCTAAAGGAAATGTTTCTCTTCTTTTAAATGATTTTGAAAGGGAAACTGATTCTCTGCTGTTCGATTAACTTCTCAATCACTTACCAATTTTTAACCATGTGAATTTTACATTTTAACTTATCCAGTTAAAACCACTAGCCACTCTTGAAGTAGGAAAACAGTAAATGCTATCAGCAACTATGTATGAGTGGCAGAGAGATGCAAATTCCAATTCCTTATCAAAAAAGCAAATAGTGTAAAACTTCAGCAAATCTTAAAAGAGCTACACTTATTATCTAGAGGAGGGAGGACAGAGAAAGTAGAAAGGTCAGATAAAGTTAGTGAGCATGAAAATGGTTCCCTCTGAACAGCTAGAAGTCCGTATGTTAACGTAAAGGCCCTTTTGCACAAGTAATGAAGCACAGAATGATTCTTCTTGGATGCATGATGGCTGTGCAGCTCCCCAGCTTGCCAACACTGCCCCATCCTGTTACTGTGTGGTGAGAGGCATTTAACAGCAACATTTAAAACTAGGTATGTTATGTAAAGATGTTACATATGCAAAGCAGTACTCATAGGTGTTCATTGGAACAGTAGTTTTCATACCATTAGGAATACAGCATTACTGCAACAACTGACATAACAATATCCTGTTTCATTTCAAATGCGAAGCTTAATTATTGGTGACAATAAAAAAAAAATCAAGTTCTGTTAAGCAAAGATTATATTGTCAATACATATTAATCTATGAAATGCTAATATTCTTTTTATTACAGAAAATTTAAAATTTTGTTGACAAAACAGCATTAGTAATTGAAATTATCCAATTATGTGGATTGTAATTTCCTAAACTGTTTAAGGAGAGAAAGTGTAACTTCTCAGTACCTTTTCATCCACATCAAAACTCTTCAAAAGTTCATCTAGTTTGCTCTGTTGCCTGTCTTTAAGAAGGTCCTCACTAACATCTCCCAAAGGACTGCTTCCTCTGGAGGAGTTGTGGGTTTTCACATCTGCAGCTGAAAATGTATAAACACCTTGCTTTATATGTTTCATATGCTACAAGACAACAAAGCTTTTATTTCCTAAATATTACAAAGGCTTAGAACTTAATGACATTTAACACCTCCTAGGACTTCCTAAATGTGAAATTTATATGGAAAAGTATTTCACGCTTAAGGCCAGGACCATTTCAAACAAATATTAGGCTGAATCTGTAATTAAAATTCTATCCAAGCTGTATGTTCTTTAATGGTCCCTGTAGAACAGTACAACAGGTTTATTTATAGAATATTGAATTCAGTATTTTAGAAACAAATTCAGTTAAGCTTTTTTTATTAAAACACAGTTGAAGATATGTGTGATAATTTGCTAAGCAAAAAGACTTTAGTCTTTGTTAGAAAAAGGCGTAAGTTAATCATACTGACAGGATGCAACCCTGAACTAAATATAGATAGCTCTGAGAAACTCCAAATTCCTGTATTATAGTAAGCTCAGTAAGAATTCAGTGTCAGGAAATTTCAGCACCTTTTGCAGGTGCCATAGGAAATGAAGAATACACCTGGCCGTAACTTCCTGAAATGGCTGTTTATGTACAACAGAAGAGTTCTGCATAGAAAAGAAAATCACTACTGGATTACATGAATGAATTTCAACTGCACTGTGTTGTCCAGACACAGGAAGAAAGAATCAGATTAGTATGGGAAAGGCTTTTCTCTTACAGTCAGTGGTCTCTCTGTGTGATCACCAAGTACAAGACATATCTGGTTGAAGACAACATACACAAGATTTCCACTTGAAAGGTGAAGAGGACTGATGTCATCCAGAATACTTTTACTGTAGTACTTTTCCCCCTTCTTAAATGGTGAAGCCACTAAGACAAGCAGCCATGACCTCACTACGTAACACACGACACCAAAGCAGCAACACATATTTCTAAATGAACACATAAATAGTCAGTAATTAGCAAAACCAGGCACCTTTCTTTTGTTCTATGCAGGTCTTTTTTAAAAGTCATGTCTTAAACGTAAGTTACTGTGTGCATATTCATCTAAGATTATGATGTGATCTTGTTTCTCAGATCTGGAAGAAGGACTTAATTTTCTTTATTTTAAGCACCACATGAAGAACCAAAGACTTTTAGCCTCAAACTTCACTAGAACATGAAGTAAAACAGCAAAGAAAATGCAGAAGTTAATGAATAGTACAGAATTTGCTGCCAGGTTTGGCCTCAATCACCTTAGCATTGCAGATTCCATGGCAAAGGCCCCTCTGTCTCTTTACATGACCAGAGGCCTAACTGTGCACTTCCCCTCTACTTCTCCTCAGGGAACTTGTGTTTATTTCTTGGTATCTGAGCTCTTAAAACCTCATTACCTTTTATTCTGCCTTCTAATCCCTGAAGCCTGAAATCTTCTCTTCCCCTAACAGTCACTGGGCACTTCCTTCCAGGAGGCACTATCTGCCCAAACCACTCTTTCTACATGAACATTAACACATTAATGTGGAAAACCAGCACAAGAGGGACTGTCACAGACACCTTTCAAGCCTGAAGCAAAATCAACACATAATGTCAGATTAATAACAAGCTGACAAACTGATACCAGAAACACCATGAACCTCCAAAACCAGTCTCAGCACTCCATGTGTTGTCCACTAGGTCAGTAACAGGCCTCTATTCAAAGTCAAAATCCTTTTCCTCCAATCTATGTAATAGAAACTTCCACACCAGGTATACCTTGCACAGTAGGTCTGGTATGCAAGCTGTAGAAAACAAAACAAATCATATTCATGTGCTGCCTAGCTGGACTGTTCTGCTTTAAATAGGAAGAAAAACCCCACTAAGTCAGAAGTAGCCATATCTTACTAAAAAAGGGCATCCTTTAGAAACAAAACTGTGTCTCAATGGAATGGGCATAGCATCCACAAAAAACCCCAAGAAGACAACCTGGAAATATACCTGATTACAGAATTCTGTGTGCCGATGAACACAAGAGAACAACCATCTCTAACTGTGAGCTAAACTCCAAAGCACGACTCAGCACCTTACTACGACCTCAACAACTAACAGAATTCTTTGCCTAAACTATCGGAGAAATGTAAAAAAACCCACAACCAAAACCAAACTAAACACCCCACCCCAACCCACCAGTATTACCAACAGACAAGTACTACAGAGAAGATGTTCCCTGTATGACCCAGACTTGTGCCATTTTGAAAGATGTTGATTTATATGCATGAGGAAACAAACTGCTGTTACAAGAAAAAGATAATACAAAACCAGATAAGTTCTTCTTTTTTTTTTTTTTTTTTTGTGGAAAGCAGAAAGTTTTGGCGTTGCCACAAAACACCTTTTTGGTTTCCTTCTTCTTTTAATTACATACCAAAAATTTCCAGAGACCCTTACCTTTTAACACCAAATAATGGGAATTTTCAGTATCACTTGAAACTCCAGATTCTTGCATGCATCTGTTTTGAACAGAAAGTGTATTTAAGATTTCTATCTTGCACAAAAGCAAAAATAATCTACTAGTTACATAAAATCAAAAGTTCTCAGTGATACTTTTAGTCATGAACAGTGTCCTTACATCCAACACACTGTTTTAAGACTCTTTTTAACTTTCTCTTTTGGCTTTCTTATGTTCATACCTTCAGGTATATGCCTAAACATTTTAAGTAAAACCAAGACATTTCAAAACCCAAAATTTTCAGTAAAAGCTCATTATCTCATTTAATTTTTGCTTAAAATACCGAGAAGGGAAATTTTCTCTGCATAGCAAATCAAGGAAACACTGTGCTAATGAGCCAATTCATCAGTTTCTAAAAAATGTGATTTATAGTAATTTTATATTCAAGATAATTTGCATAACAATGAATCTCAAAGAAAGTAACAAAAACAACTGTTCATAGAAAGATATCTATTTCAAAGATAAGTTGGGAAAAAAATAAATATTTCTCCTTAGAATCAGGAGGTACAAATACATATTTAAATGTTACATACAGAATATATAAAACATCATCATCACAGATTTTAGAAGCTTGTACCTGGTGAATAACACCAAGTGCAATGACAGCAAGCTGTCTAGTCAAGGCAACAGAAAATGACAAACAGAAGCATATATGAAAAATGAGTTCTACTGCCCCATTCAGGCTTCAGGCCACAATGTTTTCCTGATGCCTGGAAGTGACCAGCACTGTTCTCTATGTAAAATGCAAGCACCAGAGAAATAACCTGTTGAAGTTCCAACTGTATTTGGTAAAAGTCAACAACAACAAAAAAAATTAGCATGAACTGGCCATGATCTGGTATTATCTGGTGATACCACGAATTACCTGATAAAACTGTGGTAAGGTCTATTGCCTTATTTCAATATTCTCGTATTCCGGTTCATTAATATGTTCCTGACTGCTACCAGCTATGGTTAACCACCATCTAATGATCTTTGCATCAAATTATAGCAAGTAAAAAGCAAAGTAAGAAATTTTGCCTGTTTCTTTAGCAAATCAAGAGGAAATTCTAAGAAAGAATCACCACGCATTTTTATTTGCCTTGGCTAATGGCAAAACAATTCATCAGAAAGAAAGTTTTAGTGTGACTTGCAAACAAGTTCATTGTTCATCTAGTTAATAATCTGTAATGTTACTCTAAATGTAATTAATAATTAAGGGAGTATTTGTCCTCCCCTATAAAGTACTTACAAGATCCAACAAAATTTTCAGTTAATATTTAGATAAACAGCAAACTTTATTACCATAACCAATACACGAGGGCTCAGAAGTTCTGGTTTCCCATTCTGTGCAAGAGTTGTCTGAACAGTCAATTGGAAACCACTGCCATTATTACCCTAGGTAATATACAGTAAATACTCATTTTGTTATACAGTGTGTATGAGGTATTGATGCCTTTCCCTGCTCTTAAAATCAAGAATCAAACATGGTTAGAAGGGAAAAAGGGATTTTACCTCGGTATTTATTGTAAGGATCCTTAGGTGCACCAGGTCCAGGTGGAATGCACCGAAATGCACCCCGCAATGCACAAACACGATAGATTGGGTATAACCTTATAGGTCTTACTAATTAGCATATCTACCAGAGGTTCCCGGGTGAGAGGCTCGAGTGAGCCCCCCTCCCCAAGGAACCTTCCCCTGGATGGTTCTATCTTAGTTCACAAAATGTGTTCTGGAAAGGACCTTGGTGTCTGGGGCTTTCTGATCCGTAACTACAAGCCTTCTAAGATGTTTCGTCTCCTAGCTTAACAAAATAAGTCTAAGAATGTAGGCTAAAAATCACTAAGAATACAAAAAGCTATAAAAGGGGTATAAAAGAAAATGCAAAAAATCATCATGGCATCAGTATCATACACACTGTGCCCAAAATGAATACTCCTTCTAATGAATTTACTATCATACAGCCTAGCAGCTTCTCAAGAAGTTGGATGCTCCTACTACGGACTTGCCCTGTTCCCTAGAGGCTTGTTTTAGCAGAAATTTTATTCTATTATCATCTGAAAATTTTATAGTCTCATGTTCAAAAAAGTGTTCAACACCTCAAAGAAGATTTTCTTCCTCTTTTGCACATGAGTTTAATGAAAAGGAAAGGATAAGGAGAGCAGCGAGTAAAAAAAGAGAAGAATGCAGTTGTAAGGTGACACAAGCCTGAAAATAACTGAAGTGTTACTTAAAATACAGGTAACATAAAGCCACCTAGAAAGACCACACACAGAAAATTAGAACACCCATCCCAATAAAAAAACTAATCTTCAGAGAAAAATCTTGCATTATTTCTATTTAAACCTTATGTTTTTCTTGGTAAAATTAAAAACTCAATCTTAAAACTTTTTTCACTGAACACAAGTATCAAAGCTTAAGAGAGAAAACAGACTGGACAGTAGATCCAGTAGTTCATCCATTCCCTGAAGAACTACTACCTCATTTACAAAAGTTAGTTTCTACTTTAAACTTCTTTTCCTCCTCCTGTGACTTTTATTATTATCTCAAAACCCAGTAAAACATTAACACCTAGTGATTTACACCAGGAACTTGCTGAATGAAGATGCAGGATTATAAACCTTTACACCACCTGAGCCAAATTACACATTTGAAAAATATTCATATGGCTCAGGATAGGAGAAAAGGAGGGAAGGACAATGGCAGAACGGACTACTACTGTAGAGAGAACCATTTACTCTTACAGATCCAAGAGAAGAATAAGATACACCTAAAAAGTAAAAACATTTCTAAGTATTATACCACTTTACAACTAAGAAAACTGCCTTCAAAGGGGTATCTGCTATCTCCAGTCAACCAGATTGAGTATTACTTTTAATTACCTTTGTTTCTATTTTCATAATTCACTTCGTTTAAACAAGTCCTTTAGGACTACCTTGTCCTACAACTCAGAGTTTATCCCAGCTCTTACGAAGAACAAATTAATTTATCTGCATTCAGAATACTGTCATAGCTCAATCAAACTTAGCCACTTAATACCAAATAAAGAATTAATTTCAACAGAAATTAGTGAAATTCTCTAAGGAAGCCTGACCACTACAACCAAAGTATACAGATATGAGATAAAAGTACTTAGGAATATTGTGATTAAAAAAATGAATGATATGCATACCTAAAACTATTCTCTACTGAATAGGTCTTTTCTGAGGTAACGGGAGACTCAGGCTTAATACACTGCCTTGTGTCTTTAATGCAGTTTGCAGAGGATGCTTTCACTGGACAATTTTCACAGTATGCAGGTGCAAACTCCTCTTCATTACTGGTTCCAAAAAGGTCAGGGTCATTCTGAATCACATCAATGACAAGAACGTCTTGGTTGTAAGCTTCAAGGATATCTGGTAAATTTTCACTTCTGTGTTGTGAAAAATTCCCTCTTGATTTTCTATCATCATTTATTTCTAATCCAACAAGGTGGTCGACTGCATTCCAAGAATGACCAGGAAAACTAGATTTCAGCACACATTCAGTACCACAGAAATCTGGCACAGATGACTCCAGCTGTCCATCACGAAGAGGATGCGGATATGCTGAAAAACTTTCAGGGAGCACAGACATCTCATTAGAGAATTTTACAGAGCCATCATGCTGGAAGTCCTTACTGTCAATGTCATCTGTTTTTTTCTCTATGGAAGGTGGAGATGTTGCATCACTCATGACAGGAAGAGGACACTGCTCAGAACTCACCAAGAAAGTATCTTCACCTGTCTTCTGCCTTCCTGGAGCACTAGTGCTTTCAAGAAGCTCTAGTGGACTGCAAGTTTTTCTTTCAAATGAATGGACAGATTCCAATTTCTTGGATTCAAGTTTGTTTCTGCATAAAGGAATTTTGAATTTTGTAAGGTTTCCAGAGGTTAATGGTTTAATTAGGTTTAAATGAGCAAATGTCTGGTTCACTACTGATACTTCAGGGCTGGAGTTTATTCTGCTTGTGTTATCTGTAGAAGTACCATTCTGGACTGTTGCAGGCAGGTTTCTATTTGTCACATCTCCTTCATTTTTATCCTTTTGTTTTGTTGTGCGATTCTGGACTGTCACAGACAGGTTTCTATTTGTCACATCTCCTTCATCTTTATCCTTTTGTTTTGTTGTGCCATTCTGGACTGTCACAGACAGGTTTCTTTCTGTTACATCTCCTTCATTTTCATCTTTTTGTTCTGTTGTGCCATTCTGGACTGTCACAGACAGGTTTCTTTCTGTTACATCTCCTTCATTTTCATCTTTTTGTTCTGTTGTGCCATTCTGGACTGTCACAGACAGGTTTCTTTCTGTTACATCTCCTTCATTTTCATCTTTTTGTTTTGCTGTAAAATTCAAGGTTGCTTTAACTTCTTGCACATCATCATGGTTAAGAGCCACAGCACTTCTATCTGTATTAACTGGTGATTCCCCATTTTCATTGCTCATTGTCAAAGTCTCATAAATATCCACAGAAGAGGATTCTGGTGTTTCAAGTGAAGTCTGACAGTCAATATTTGGATCAATCTTTTTATGCATAATTTCCTTTGTAATGTCTGCCAACGATGTATACAAATCCAACTGTCTCAAATTCCCAGTCACTTCACTATGTCCTACAGCTTTAACACTGCTTTTATCAGAGGAATCCTCCAAAGCAGCCTTTAAAAGTCTTTTTCCTTCTGAGATGGACCCACGATTTTTAAGAAACCATTCAGAAGTCCTGGCACAAGATTCAACAGGCCAAACTTTTTTACCAGTCATGGGAACTGTTCTTTGACAGGTAAACTGCAGCAATTTCTTATTAACTTTGTTCAAATTTCCTCCTGTCTTGCTTTTGTGACAATCAGAAACATCATGGATGTGAGCTAACACTCTCAGGCTATCTGAAGCAGCTGCACAATGTGCCACACGGGTTGAATTTTCTCCTTTTGCTGTTACAGAGAGCTCAGATGTCTTCTTAAAGCCAGTTTCAAATGCAAGTAATTTGGTACTATTATTTCTCCAGGCTGATACAGTTTGTACTTCATGAGTATTTTTTTCTGTATGAAAATCTGATGTATGATCACATGAAGCTGACAGAGTATGATTTAGTCCTGAAACTGCAAACGAGCTTGACATGGCAACTGCTGCTTCTGTTTGTAACTCACACTTTTTCCATTTACTAGCCATGCCTGCAGATTCCTCCGTGATTTTCATATTTTTTCTAGGCTTTCTACCAGTATTCCAGTTTTTCCCCCTTAAACACTTATTGCTTTCACTCAGGCAGCTTGAAAAACAGCCTTCTTCATTTTCATTCTTTTCTTTATTAGATGATAAACCACCTTTTATGAGTGATCTCTCATTCTGCATTCTACTAGTGCTGCAAATTCTATCATTCAGATCTCCAGTACGATGGGCTACATGGAAGAATCCATTTAATTTATAACTGTTGGTAGTTCCACTAGCTGAAGGCTTCACTAATGTATTGATGTAACTACAATCCTCTAACATCACAAATGGATTCTTTCCTGTTGCACAGAGCAAGCCACTACAGCGCTTTAGGGCACTACTGCAATGTTCAGCATCACATTTTGCAGATGTATTCATCACTTTTTCAGCTGCGGTCACACTTAAATTTTGCAAGTGCTTGATTCGACCAGATCTGTTCTGCCTTTTTTTATACTGCACACCAGGCTCTTTTGTTACAGCATGGCATAGAAAGCTCTCGCTTTCAGTCCCACCTGAAGTAGAAACTGCAGAAGATCTAGAATAGTGAGATTCCTTTTCCTGAGAATCTTCTGCCCTGTTTTGCTTTGTCTTAACTTTCTTCACAGACTCTAAAGTATCAGAGTCCTGCTCAATTGCTTTCAATTGTTCCTCTGCTGATTAAAAAACCAAAGAAGTGTCATTAAAAAAAACTTTAAGGGAAAAAGACTACCCTATTGAACTCTTTTATAGAGAGAACCAAAACCCCCAAACATTCAAGGCTGCTAAAGAACATGACACTGTATAAGGCTAAAATATTTCTGTAAAGTTCTATGATTTTTTTTTAAATGAACACTATTGTGAGACTTACAGTAACAAAGGATGTAGTATCTTCAGAAACAAGTGCAAAGAGGAACAGACCCTTACAGTGTCATAAGGACATTGGAAGTTGTGTATCTGTTGTGTATTCCACATAGGTGGAAATAAATTAGAGCAAATCTAGCAAAAAAATGCAGATGCCATTTGCATGCTCAGCCTTAAAATCTTTTGTTTACACAGCAGATTCTAGTAGGAACACTTATTCATAGGAGTATCTTCCAGAGACATAGTCCAATCAAATGCATCAGACTGATCAAGAAGATCCAGGAAAACTGAAGGACTTGCATTTTTAGAGACTACTACTTTTTATTTGAAAGCAAATACAGATTATGTAAAAAACTGTATATCTGAAAATTTAGACTAGAGAATGAACTCAAGAAGATGCTAGTATAATGTCATTTTTTTTAGACATTCCTTTTCAAGGTAAGACAATTTTAATACCTCAGTTTTTCAGAATATGGCTTTTAGATAAAATATTAATAATCTATAGTAAATATTTGTCATTTGAATGTATCCACTTTGAAAGTAAAAATCATCCTGGAAAAAAAAGAGACTTTTAGAACTCCTCTTTCAGAATTGTTCCAGTTTGACTCAACATTCTCTTAAAACATCAAAACACAATCATTGCTTCTACATCTTTTGGGATTCTGCAGAAAATAGCAGCAAAAAAGTTCTGAGAGCAAACCCCAGCATCCTATAAAGGCAGACATTGAAACAAGACAGCATGACACATATTCAAAAATAAACAGGTAATAGATGAATGAGGAATTGACTGTCTTTTATTCTGGCATTGCTGAAACTACTGCCTCCTTTCTTGCTTGTGCCTCACCACCTCTGCAGAAATGAGGAATGCTTTTAGGGGAAACAAACTCCCAACACTTCTTACCAAAGGCCTGCCTATTGCTGCCCATACCCCTTCCTCCCTCCCTCCCTCTCTCTCTCTACCCCCTCAAAAGGCTAACTGGTCTCCTCTCCTTGGTGTTAAATAGGCTGCTTTCCTCCTCCAAGAAAAGCCTTTCTTTTTTCTGAAAATCTGTCTTCTTCTAAGACTGGTGGTATTCACAGTACTGGGAAGCACACCCTAGCTTTTCTCAAACTAAGCCAGCAGCCAGTTTTTAAAGGGGTCTTACTGCAGGACCAATTTAGGAGCCTAAATTCTTTATCTGTACTTCTACAATGGAGCTCTACCAGTGCTTACCCCTTTCCCCTGGGCTGTCTGGTCCTTTCTGATGGCTTGAGCTCTGCTGCTCTTCTTTCATGCAATGCTTCTGAGTCTTTCTTCTGGTTGTTGGCTGCTCTTGTCCACTCGGACCCTGTAGCCACTGTGACAGGAGTGCATTTCTGTTCCTCATACTCAGAGCTCGTTTCCTAGACTCTGGAAACAGTGTATGCTGTTCTAGCAAGGCAGAACTACCCCTCTCTCTGGGACCATGTACTTTTGGTTTCACCACCGATCTCCTCCTTTTCCTGCCCAAGCATCTCTTTTCTTTTTCATGTATCCCTAGCGTTCTTGATCTGACTAATGGACACCCCATCAAGTTTTCTGGTATATCAACCTCTTCCTCAGGTTTTGGTTCAGGCATGATTTCCTGAGCCCCCAAATTCTTCTTAAGATCTGGGATTTGCATGTCCTGTGTCATTCCAGAGTCAGTGCATTTCATTCCAGTACTCCATGTGACCTTTCTGGGTTGCAGATCTTCTGGTTCTGGAAAACAAGAAATTCTGTGTCTCTCCGTGCTCTCAATCTCCCCTTTCAAGGATGGGACTTGTAATTTTATTTCCATACAGGAATATTTGCCTTCTTTTCCTGAGCTCCTTGAACCCTCCTGGAAATCTGAGAGGTTCAGGTCTTCTGAGAAACTTTCATTCCTTTCAATCCCTGCTGAAAACTTATTCTCCAAAGTAGTTCCTGAGAAGAACAGCTGTTGACTTTGACCTGTCCCTCTTCTTACGGTCTCTTCCCAGCACATCGCTGCAGCCGTGGCTGCTGCTTGCCAATCGTCACACTCAGCTGTGTCTGAAACTGGTGAAGCTACACCCTTGCTTCTTCTGGGAGACTTCCTGTGCTGGATTCCCTTGGTTTTTTTACCTGGGAATTTCCGGTTGTTCTCACCTTGCTCCTTCTGCTCGGGCACAGGAGGAGCAAAACGCTTAAAGGAAGCACCGGAAAGCCTGGCAGGTTGCGGAAAGGAAGGGAAGGGCTGCTCAGGCTTTCTCTTTGGTGCCAGGCGAGGGCTCCGCCTCACTACCAGCTTCTCCCCTGCCTCACACCCTGCACCAGAAGAGCCGGGGCTGGTGACCTCCGGATCAACCGGCTTCACCTCGCTGGCTCTCACCACTTTCCCTGACCTCAACCGCGCCATCTCGGTGGTGCAGAGACAGCAGCAGAACCCACAAAACCCACTCGCCAGCGCACCTCTCGCTGCAATCTCGCTAGCCCAGCACCCGCAGTGGCTGCAGGCCCGACCCGGAGGTGGGGACAACCCCTCCCAGGCTGCCGCTTCAGGGGACAACAAGGGGAGCCCAGGCCGCCCAGAGAAAAACCACGGCCACCGACAAGCCCTTTCTGACACACACCCCCCCGCCCCCAAACACACACCCGGAGCAACCTCTCACAGAGCAGGGCGGTGAAGGAAGCAGTCTCGCACCTCTTCAGACTCAAGAAGGCCGCTGCCTGCAGCCTCGCACGCTACTTTCCCACCTTTTCTCTCTCTACCCTCGTCTACCGATCCGTCCCTCGACGCCTCGTCCAAGCGCCCCCTGCCCGCCCAAAGCGCCGAGCTGCCGCCGCGCCGGCGGGCAGTGGTGGTCGGCGGCGTGAGGCGGCTCCGTGGCGCGGCCAGGAGAGGCGGGGGGCGGCGGGAACACCCGCCTGGCTACGCTCGCCCTCTCGCCGGGCCAGCGGTGCCGCCTGCACGGTTAAACCCCAGCGCTGGGGATAGCGAGAGCGGTTCCTCCGGGCGGTCGTGCCTCGGTGTTTGCAGCGCCCGGGCCGGCGGGCGTGCGCCGATTTACGCTGCGCAGCCGTCGTGCTGCCCCGTGGCGCCCGAGGCGCTATGGGGAGCTGCCGGGCCTGGGCACAGCCATAGCCGCGGGCTCATGGGGCACCCAAGGTAACGGGCTTCGGTGTGGAACTGCCAGAGCCTGTGAGCAAACGCTCAGCTCGCCCCGAACTCGGAGTCGCGTGGGTAAAGACCCAGGCTCGCCTATTTCGTCGGGTGTTCCATCCACCTCAGGGATGCAGTATTCCTTCCTTCGAGCACAGCGCTTCAGAAGCTCGCCGACACTGAGGGGCCATGCGGTTCTTTCACAGAATCACAGAATGGGTCAGGTCAGAAGGGACCACACCCCTGCTCAAGCAGCGTCATCCCAGAGCACATGGCACAGGATTGTGTCCAGACGGTTCTGGAGTGTCTCCAGTGAGGGAGACTCCACACTGTCTCAGGGCAACCTCTTCCAGTACGTGGTTGTCTGCACAGTAAAGAAGCTTTTCATGTTCAGCTGGAACTTCCTGTGCATCAGTTTCTGGGTGTTGCCTCTTGTCCTGTTGATTGGCACCACCAAGAAGAGCCTGCCTCCATCCTTTTGGCACCCCCCCTTTAGATACTGGCAGACATTGATGAGGTCCCCTCTCAGTCATCTCTTCTCAAGGCTGAACAGGCCCAGCTCCCTCAGCCTTTCCTTGTGTAATACTCCAGTTCTGTGATCAGCTATAAAGCTGTCCACTGGACTTCCTCTAAGAGCTCCATGTCTCTCTCATGCTGAGGACATCAGCTTTGTATTTCAAATAATACGGATTCTCAGGACTTGAGTTAGGGGGAAAAAAAATCATTCAAATAGATTATATAGTCAGAAGACAATGGAAGTTGGTGTTTGGGCTTTGAATGGGGTGATAGTTTCAACACAGGTAAAGCTTCAGGACCATCCCCTGCATGATAATGTGAACATGTAGAAGTTAGCTTAAAAAATCAATGTTGTACAAAGACTGAATCTAAGTGGCAGGTGCTATGAAAATCCCAAATTATTAAACTTGATAAGGTGGTACTCTAATGCCAACAATGCAATCAGCAAAATTGCACATGGTTAGTAAATGACCGTGTCCTACTAGCAGTCCCTTTCTCTTTGCCTCAGGTGGTCTCTGAGGGATGAAGTACCTCCCTCAAATTCATTTCACCATGGCTTAGTGCTTTCTGGTGTTCACATTTCATACATCCTAGTTTGAGATCTGTGCAAAGAAATAAGGCACTTTACATCACAGCTTGCTAGATGTGCAGTCCTGGGGATGTAAAAGAGTAGTTGGAAAGGTGTATTTTACTAATTGGCATTGGTTCACTATGTAACTTCAGCCCATGTAACTCACTTTATCTCTGTTTCTCCATCCAGAGGTAGAGATAATACATTTCAATCCAAATAAAGACAGAGAACATAGGATTTTTGCTAAAATCTCTCCATAGATAAAGAAAGAACAGGAAGGCTGGGAAATGGTTAAACTTTAATTTGCTTATCGTCTTTTTAGATTGCACATACATGCTTAAATGCAAAAAGTCAGGAAATGGCTAACTAAAGCTAATCAAAGCAGAAAATACAGATTTCTTAGGCAGTTTCTCCTGTGGCTCAGTATTGTGCTTCTGGTCCTTGGGACAGAAAGGACCCAATAAAAGGGAGTTAACTGCACAGTATTTATTATTGTCAGTGTTCTGCAAGGCCAGTATTACATAAAACATTCAGCTCTGGTGAAATTTAACCATTTAACCTTTCCACTTCAAACTTTCTTCAGTGTGTAACAGAGTCTTTTATGATAGAAAGATGAAGAAGATATGCTGAAAAGCAGAAGTAAAGGAAATCTGGAAGAATGGCATATGAATTATCTTACTGCTCACTCTAATTTTTAGGATTTTAGTATTTAGTCAGTTATTTAAAATGATGAGAACTCTCCTCAGACCAGATTTTTATGAAATGAATAAAAAATCTACTTGAAATGAATACTAATTAAAGGCATTCTTCATTAAAGTACTTTGAAAAAGCACTAGAGCTTCAGAAAGGACATTTTGAAGCAGCTGTGGATTATGTTAAAAACCAGATTGCATTCAGTTTACAATACTGCTAAAAAGAGGTGGTATAAACATTGTCTTGCAAAGTGGATCAATTTAACCATCTTTTAAAAATACTTGAAAGATAAGAGAATTTTAATATATAGGCATATTTAAAGAAATTCTGTGTCAAGTGTTTATTAAAACTGTAGGTTATTAAAGTGGAAAAAACTTTCAAAAATCATATAAACAGCTTAAGGATGAAAAATTAGTTATTTTCACATTTCAACAACATTTGAATTAGTAATACTGCTAGGAAATGTTTAAACTTTATTTTTAAATTACATCTTGTTTAGAAATAAAGATAAATGCTTGTTCCTCTTGAGTTTTATAGTTCTCTATTTCAATGCCATATCTAAATTTTAGAACTAATTCAGCTTTTGCTGATCTGTTGCTTTGTTTCAGTGATTTCTTGTTATTCTAGACACTTCAAGACAGTTATAGAAAGATGAGGTACCAGGTGTCTGAAAGTTAAAAGGGAATCGTGGTGCCTAAAATACTTTTTTCCCCCAGAATTACCAGTATACTTAGAGATGTCTGGCAAATTTGAAATGGGAAAAAGGAACTTGTGTGACTACATTTATGTGAAGTCCACAATTTTTTTTTTCCTCAGAGGAATGTGTGCACTTAGCTCCCCAACTGATGTAATTTACATTGCTACTGCAGAGAAATTGTGGTTGCAGATCTAACAATGATACATTTGAGCAATCTTCCAAAAGTTTTTGAAAGATTGAAATTTATAAACACATAATCCAGCTACACAGGTGAGCAAATCATATAAATTTTTTATTGGGCTGTATTTTAGACTTTGCTAATGTACTCACCTAGCAACAGGAATTAAACTGTCTTGTTTTAGCTAGGGAACTGGAAAGAATTAACTTGAAAATGAACCTATTTTTTTTGTGAGGCAATGTGAAAAATGTCTCCCTGGACCACTTCTTTTTACACTGCTTTTTACACTCCCTTGGCTGAGGGAGAGATTTGTTATCTCTAGCAAACCATGGTGGAAAGAGTTTGGCTGTGCTGTAATAACTGAGACTGAGCTCTGAAGAATATGTCTAGTCTGTTACATTCTCAAAACACACCAAATTAAGTCCTTAAGTAATACAGCTAAAAAGAAACAGGAAAGTGTTTCATTCCAGTATGTCTAAGAAATGATCCTTTTGTAACCCCAGGGATTTATTAACAGTTCTGAGCTATTGGTTTTGCAAAGTTAGAACCCAGAGATAGTAAATATTTTTGTGATAATTTTAAGTAACTTCTTTATCCCCTGCTTTCTGTTCAAATACATTGGTGCTTTGGAAATACATGTGTTGCTAATCTGTTGAAGTAAGAAGTTGGTCTTTTTCTCAATCCATTCATGTATATCCCTCTAAAATTGCCTTTGCTTTTCACTTCCAGGCTCTTGAGTCAGGAGCCACCTTTGACATGGCATCTAATGAGAATGCTGCTAACTGCCCTTGTATTGGGCTTGAGGTACAATGTTCGTGGTCAGCTCATGTCCTTGGTACTCCTGTGTGTAGGTGTTGACCCAGTTCATACTGACAGCTGTTTCCTTGTCTGCCCTGACACTGTGAACTCTGTGAGACGAGGGCCAGTAGGGTGGTGAGAGCGAAGATACCTTGGTGAAAATACATGATCTGTTTTGTGAAACTGCTGCGTGATTACACTCATTGTGAGTGATTACATGGCTTTGTGGTGGCAGACTAGGTGAATCCAGTGAGTAGCTGGATACCTCAACCTTTATTTCAATGTCTGTTTTTATTATAGAACTGTACAGGGCAGATTAAAGTAACTTCATTTTCCACCAGTTTAAAACGAGTCATTGGAGGAAAAAGGACAGCTGCTATATTTTGTAATGAACCATCTGGCATTTCTTGGTAGATCCTCTGATTCCTAATTTACTACTGAATTGTGACAGCATGAAAATCAAGATTATTGATTGTATAGAATCAGTGTTTCCCTCTGGCAATTCTGTTTCCGTCAAAGGATAGACATAGGAGGGATAAGGACCTCTCACACTGGGTTTTGCAAGCCTTGATAATTTGCCTTCTTTTTTGGTAATGGTGGTGCTTGACATTTATTCTGGAAGACTGACTTTCCAGATGATCACATCTGATCTGAACCTTACAGAAAGTGGCACTAATCAGTTTTAAGGTTCCACAAGGGAACTCCTGTGTAAGGTTCGTATTCTGTTTTACTCCCTTTCATTCATGGCTCTTTTTAAAATTTCAGCTGCTAGGAGTTTAAGAATAAACTAGCTGTCTAGCTGGAATTAGAATAAAAAATGCACAAGCAATAGAGGATTAACTAGTCAAGTAGGGGACTACACATTCTGTCACACTGACCACTCGCTGCTCTGCTCAGCTATCCCCTGCAGTGTGCGGCAGGAGTGGGGAGCAGCTGGAGGCTCTGGGCTTTAAAGCTGCTCCTCTGCAGTTCAGCTCCGTCCAGGGGGGCTGAAGCTCCAGGCACAGTGGCTGTCACCAGCCCAGAAGAGGGAGAGGATAAAAAGTAGCGAGGAAGCTTGCCACAGGGGGTAATCCAGGTTTATTGAAGGGTGTCCTCAGAGAACAAGCCCAGAACAGATCCGGGAAACATCTTATAAAGGGAGGCGTTACAATGGGGATGGCTTAACTGGGGACCAATTAGGGATCTCTTAGGGGAGGGATATGGACAGGGATAGACACTCATAGGGGCCAATAGTCTCGAGGAGTGGAGGGAAAGGGGTCACATGCCCCAATGAGGCGTCGAGGTTTAGCGGATTTCCAAGAGGGGAGGTATCTGAAGGGGCAGGATCTCGGGGGATTGACGGGGACCATATAGGGGTAATTAGGGAGGGCTTTGGTGACAGGCGCAGAACGTTCGGGAGTAATGGGCGGGGTTTGGGTAATTGATGGGGAACCGACTAGAACTCGGGGAGGAGAACAACCACATAGGGAACACCGGGGGAGCGGCTTGGGTCTAGGGCAAACCAACTGGGAATAGGAATGGGGAAGGTAGGGATGAACCCTCGGGGTACAGAGAACATACGAAAATACAATAAAAATATCCCATCACCACAACATTCAGTCTCAATTTATTTTGAAATTCTCTAAATAAAACATGTCTTTGCTTTCACGTAGATAATACATACCATGTACCTACCACTAAGTCTGTCTTTAGAATCAACAACTTCTAGTGCCTGGATGAAAAAGATGGAGTTAGGAGAAAAGCATCTGGACACCAGCAAGTATGTGACACCTCCATCTTGGTGCCAAAAAAAGATTATAAAAAGTGATTTTTAGATGAGAAAGTTAAAAAAGAAAGGAAAAGAGGAAATTAAAGTTGAATAAATCAGAGCTAGAAAAGGCATAGGATTAGAAATGATAAGGGTTCAGTAAGGTATAGATAGAATGCAGTAAACCGGTAGATAATCAGGGAAAACAGTGCTAGACAGAACACAGACGAAAATACCCCAAATTGCTTCAGAAAACCACAGAAAAAAGTGGTGAAGACTAAACACAGTAATAGAAAACTTTCCTGTGGTTCAGACTGACTGAAGAAACAGTGGGGGGTTGTCTTTAGCAGTGCTCCTAGGAAAAGTGAAGAGAGCCTGAACTTTGAATAGTGACAGTGATCAATCGTAAACTGGGGCCCCAATCTGAGACCTAATTCATCTTGCTGTTAGGCATTGAAAGTGACTGGCTCCTACATTCAATTTCTTGTGCCATGGTCATCCATTAGGACCTTACATCTTTGTCTGCTTAGTAGTGTCAAGGTGGCTGACATACCGAGTGTGGAGCCTCAGAACAGCCTGCTGTGTCTTTTCTCCCTTGGGTGATTCGTCCATAAGCATCAGGTCACTCCACATCCCCTGGTACATTACATAATTTGTATATATAGTTTTGAACCTGAAGAGTGCATTTGCAGTTACTCTGTGTTTTTAGAGCTGCAGATCTAGGAAATGTCTGCTACTTACATATGTATATATATTTTTGAGGCAGTATTACTCTCTAGTAATATGAAAGTACCTTTTACAGTTGATGAAACCATGCTGACTGTTGTGCAGTGCACTGACTATACAGCTTTCCCTAACTGCCATTTTGAAATGTATACTGACTTTACCACTGAACATTTTCCCCCTGACATATTCAGGGTAATCTATGGGAGGAGTTGCATGAAAGCTGGCATTATTGGTTCACATATACAAGACTGCAACATCTTGCTGTGTAGGAAAGAGCAGAGTGGATCGGATATTTACCTGCATTTGCATTCATCTGCTTACTTCTTTGCATGTAATTAACTATGCTATTTGAAAACAACAGAAAATGATCTTCAGATAAACCAGGCACATACTAGGTGCTGTAGCGGAGGTTGGAAATAAAATTCATTGATGCTAAGTCAAAGCAAGGCACCCATTCAGCATGGAGTTGCATCCAGCATAAATTATTTGCTTAATATTGACATCACTTGCATATCTTCATACTTTGGTGGGCTGAGTAGCTGGGTCATAACCTCTGAGTGGTATCCCAGCTATTTGCTGAGATATCTAAATATTCCTTGCCTGTTGTGTCCTACTGCTTAGCCAGCATTTGGGGACAGAAAATTTCTTTTTCACTTCTTCACCTAGATAAATTTTTTTCTAATCAGCATGAGGTTTGTTGATGTGTTTGTGATGGCCCAGGTTCCATGCTGTGCTAACTGCAAGAGTGTCCACTCTTTGGCTTGGCTGTCACTTGGTGAGTCAGACTAAGCACATAAGTAATTGTGGAAAGTGTAATTTCTGGAGACATTTCCCCGCAAACAACTACTCTGTTACTGTGAAGAGCTGATCAGAATGTCTCCGTGCTTGCTGGTGTAGACAAATATATAATTACTGAAGACACTAGATGTTTCATTGTTACAGGGGGAATTATTTGCTGGACTTCCCTTCAGCCTTGCCACTTTCTAAAGCAATTCCTTTGATACCAAACAGAGAAAACATCCTTTAATAATATAACACAATAGCTCTGAAACCCCATTATGAGTCATGACTCCACTGTAGTTTTTCTGCATACTATTACTATTACTATTACTATTACTATTACATTGGTAGAATTCTTAAGTGAGTAGTTACATTCCTGGTCCCCGGATCAGTCAGCTGAGGACAATTGAATGAGCCATCTCAAGTGCTAGTTTTGTGAAGATGTGAAGACTTTCTGAGCAGAGACTGTACATGGATGGTTTAAAGACTTTAATTCATAATGATAATTAAAACCATAGTTTCACATTCACAACATTTGGCACGTTGCTCAAGATGAAAATTGGGGTGCTTTGCATTAATCATGGTGTGATGATCAGGTAGGAAATGAGGTTATGTATTCACACAGCACAGGATACAGAAACAAAGAAGAGCAGGTCTTCTCTGATGTTATAGTATCTATGCAGAAGTACCTTCCTTGCACCTCAGGAGCCTTTCTTTCAAATGCTTACCCACCTGTAAAAAGGCTGGCAAAAAGTGATAATTCTCTATGAATAGCAATGTTGTTGTCATCATTCAACACACAAGTTAGAACAGCAAGGCACTCAGTTTCCTTCTTGGCTGCAGCAATTGTGTTGCATTCACTATTTGTGTGCCTGCTTATGTCAGTCATTCCTTCCTGGTCTCTGAGTAAGTATTGGGGAATTTTGTCTAAATTTGACTGTTATGGGATAGAGAGCAGGGCTGCTAAATTCCTGCATATTTCATGAAGATGGACATTCATGTAGATGAGAAATCTTCCATGGAAAGAAAGGCTCACCCTTTATTAAACACGAATGAATTCACAGAAAAGAGAGATGTCAGATACCAGGTCTTTTCCCACTGCTTACAGAGCTACTGATTATAAGATCTTGAACAGGGTTTCAGGCAAGACTGGGTGTCAGGGGCCATCTTGCTTGTGAGAAGACCTGCTGGAGGGGAAAGAGCTTCCATGGGCGTTAAAATTGTTGGCAGAGCTTTATGACCAGAAGGCCGTAAATGTTGTTCCTGAGGATTTCCTAAAGTTGAGGGACACAAGCTGCAAAGCAGTATTAATCCCTCTGTGGAATAATATGTTTCCATATGTAGCGCATCTGAATGTTTTTCAGGACTGTTCCAATAAATGAGCCTCTTCCTCAGTCCATGGGAATTTACAGGAAAATAATTTATATATATAGTTTATGTTGTGTAGTGAAATTATGAATAAATGTAAACAATATATTTGTTTACATTAGAATGATGTAAGTTGCTTTTGTGAACATGCAAATAGTTATTTATCTTTGCAGCTTATGTTTGAGTTTCCTATTCTGTTTTGAATCTTGAAAAAAGCCAGGTATTTGTATTCGTTTTGCATGCTCAACAGTCTGAGAACTGAAATCAGTCACTTGCCTTATGGGGGCTAAGAATGATGCTGGCAGGGATTCAGGTGATCAGGGCTGGGCAAATGCTGAACTGAAACCTCTTCCTGTGCTGCAGGATACACTCGGTACCTTGTCTTTTCCCCACCCACCCATAACATTTACGCTTCATCTTCACGTAGTGGTTTGTCACATAAGTCTGCATTGTGGTCTTTCTGGGGGCTGTTAGCTTGTTTTCCTGGCTGCTGAGGAAATTAGTATGTATAGCCAAAGACAAATTATTTCCAATCGGGAATCTGTTTGGATGTTTTTAACTAACATCTTTCCTTTGAAGTAGTTACAGGCTTCTGTGAATACGTTTCCTTACTTTATAGGCTGTATTTATTAAAACAGAAAGGTGAATTAACGAATTGCTGCCTCATTAAAAAAGTGAGGCACTATGTACAGCATTTGCTTTTTCAGAGACCTGTTTTCTGATACCCTCATTCTCCTCTTTCCCTGAATAAATGCTTTCTGTGGAGTGAGATGGGAAAGTTACTGTAAACAATTCAGGGGCTGCACTGAGTCCTTACATTTAATTTACTTTGGAATTTGTTGGTGCAGCTGAACCTACTGCACTGCCAAGAGGCTACACATGGGGTTGCGTAGAGCTCTGTGATGGGTTTTCTTGGTCTTCCCCTTTTATGTGTGAGTAGATGCTAAGGACACACCCCAGTGTGAATGAGAACTTGTATTCAAATCTCTCCATGCTATAACCTCACCTTCTCCATGCTTGAACGCTCAGCTTGGATTTTGCGTCTGTTTTTCACTTTCAGGGTGACAGGTAAACCTCCTTGACCAGCACGTGCTGGCCCCATGAGCTGGAGTATGTGCTCTGCCACCACAGCCAGGCTTCACACATGTACAAACCTCCGCATTTTGGGAGAAGAAAAAGAAACAGGAGAAGCAGGAGACTATGGAAAGAGAAATCCTGGCATGCTCTGTGAGGAAACTGCCATTTCTTTTCTCTTGTCTGCTTGCTGCTCCTCCATGCATGAAGGCTTCAAGCCACATAATATGAATTAGTACATAGCCTATAAAACGGCTACAGTATATAGCTTATTTTTGCTATAAAAACCAAACTAAAGCAGCACGCCTCATTAGTCAAATGGAGATGCAGAAGAGATACTGTTCTGGAAAGGAATTATATACACTGCAATAGTATTCACTGGGACACCCAACCTATACATTTTTATTATCCCCTTCCAGATAGCCCTTCATGTCATCCTTTTGGGGAGGCCTGCCATTTAAACTGTAGGCTTTTGGGTCAGAAACCATTATTCTGGGTGTCTTCGATTCTCAGAGTGAGGAGCTGATGGAGCCTGCAAGTTGCTGCTGTGCCCTGAACATGTGAGATAAAAGTGGTAATGTTTGCAGGGGCAACTGAACAAAGAATTTTATCATATATAGCCTTTAAATATTGACTAATTGATTTAGCGCTTGAGAAATACTTGGGGCTTGTGGATTTGTCTACTGAAACTGTAAATAGCTGCTGTGAGCAGTCTCCAGCTGGATTCAGAGAACACTGCTGGTCACAGTGACCTTCCCTCCTGTCCATTTTTGTTACTAAAAATAGTTGGAAAAAAGAATTAATCAGGACTGTCTTTCATATCCAAACTATATTAATTCATATGTTAAAATGTACTATTTGTGAAATGAAACCATTTTTATGAGAAGGAAACTAAACTATGTTGAATTAAAATGCCAGAGCTTGTTACGGTTAGGTATTTATATGGATTTATACACTCAAATTTCCCAGCTATTTTATGAAATTCTCATGATAGAAATTGTTTTTCAGAATCATAAAATGTTTTAGGAGAAATATAGGCTGTGGGTAGTAGATTGGATTTTTCAGGAATGAATGGCTGCCCTGCTTGCAAATTCAATTGTGGAGGAGATGACATGGTGGTATAGTGAATTTGCAAAGCTGTAGCCAGGTGGTGATGAAAACCTAGTAATATTTTGATACATTGATAAACAGGAAGAATTTATTTGAAAAACATGATGGATGACCCTTTCTTGATTATTAATCCATGATGACATTCTCAGTGAATAAAAAGTTAATTCTCACTGAAAGTCTGAACACATAAGCAGACTTGTCTGTGCTAGCTGAGTCCACAGGGTTGCCAGAAGAAGTGGAAGAGTTTTTGAAGCAAACTGGATGGATTGGCTCTCCTAAGTGCCTCTGGTCTTTAAATCTCTGATATATTTTCTAATCTTGAACCACTTTACAGCATGCATAACTGGTTAGCTGAGACTGAATAATGCCTACCACCCCACCAAGAGTTCCTGGACATCTTTCCTCTCTTTTACTCAATGTAATGTTTCTACCCTAAGATAGTGTAATTTAGTTCAACTCACTCTAAGCTGCATCATACTAAGGGATCATGAGCTTTCAGAGGTTTTGGGTTGCTTTTGAAGGAGATCCAGGAATAAAGGTTTTGCCAAAAATGTCCCCCCCCAAAACTGAAACCTCCAGGAGTATCACTCTGTATTTCCTTCTGTAAGCAAAACATTTGGACATTTTTCATTAATGTCTTTCTGGCCCTGCCTATGTCACTCAACAGGATGGGATGAGGAGATCCCTGAGGAAGGACTAATCAAAGTTTTTCCCACAGCAGCAACAGTATAGTTGCCTCAGTGTATTGCCTTAACCAGCCCTTCTGAGGTTGCAGAAATTCTGTCCTGCAGTATTTTTTCAGGGTAAAAGTTTTCTAATTTCTGTCAAAGGTTCAGACTCCTCAAATGTATGTTTTTCTGAGAGAAAAAATAAAAGCCTGCCAAAATTTTCCAGCTGGCTCTTGTTGTTAATGTAGGGAGGACGCATGGTGTTTTTCATAACTAATAAAGATGTTGGTATCCTACTTTATAATGAAACTTAGTTTTGACTGTGAAAATGTGACTGAATCTTCCACAGATTTAACTCTGACATAATAACTTGGCTAGTGCTATACTCACGAGCATAGCTCTCTCACCTAGCAGCACCTTCTGCTGAATTAACCCTTATCTTTTCTGTCTCACTTTTGAATGTCTGAAACCAGTCTCCTTACAAGGGTTGAACACCCAAAAACATTGTTCAGTCCAAGGGGCCCTGCCTCCTGTTCCTGGCTTCATTTTAGCATCACTAACCTGTAACTGTATTAAAGTGACTTATTGAACAGGACCCTAAAATGCCAGCTGTGTACCCTATGGCTTTCTGCAAAGTCCTCTGAGCTTCCAGTTGCTCAAGTAATAGTCTGGTTAGTTAATCATTTCATCTTTGGTGGTTAATCACTTCATCTTTGTAAGAAGGGCAAAAAAGTGGGGAGGTGGAAATTTTCTCTGTGTGTCATGTTTAGGACAGGTGGTGACAAACACTGATGCTGGAAGGATTTGTCCAAAGTGTTTGTGTTCCCAGCAGATGGTGCTGCACTGGTGGCCATGAGCGAGGGATGTGTCCAGGACTGACAGCTCCTCGTTCCGGTACCTGCCCTTCTCCAGCACGTTGTGAGATGCAACTTAAGATGCAAAGTTTATTGAGGGAAAGGGATTCGGGGACACTGAAAATTGCCACCACGCAGTATGGAAGTGGCCTGTTTACACAAGTGCATAAGTGCTACACAATCTGAATTTCCCCTTGTGGAGTTTTGTTATGTTTGTGTTACTCTTTAGTTCATTTGCACTATTGGCTTTGTATTGTATTCCCTCAAGGTTTGCATAATTTGTATAAATATACAGCTTACTTCTGGGGCTAGAAATTATGTGCACCTTCATTTTGTCAGTCCTCTTAGATGGGTCAGGGCAGTGCTCCTCTTTCATTCTTAATTAAAGAATTATAGAACCTTTTGGTAAAGAAAGAAAAAAAAATATCTTTGTCTCACTTCCTACTCTGCTATTTTGGAGTGATTTGTAAATGTGAAAAGCACTTAGCAGGTAGGTAAGCAAAACTGCAATTTTTATGGTTTGCTTTTTAAAAATCACATTTTTGCTACTGTAACCACAAGCACTGTTGTCAGGAATTAACACTAAAAAATTTGAGTTTTCCCTAAGCTCTGTCTTGTGCTTCTTGAACAGGAAGACACTGGCAACAGTCAGAAATTATTTTGGTGATATACTCCTGCCATATGGAGGACCTGTGACCCATGTAGTGACTATTAGGGGATCAAAGGTTCTGAGCAGTGGGGAAAGGACTTCAGTAAGTGACCTCATGGCTGATAAGACCAGCCCTTGCAAAAGTAATTTTTTTAATAGTAAAGTCTTCTCACAGATTTTGTCTAATAGTCTGAGCAGACAAACTTTTTAGGGCAGACTTCATATCATTGAAATCTTTTGTGCCTCATCTAAACATGTTTCATAGTGCTTAAATGCTGTATTTTAAGTATGTGGGAGGAAGAAAAAGTATGTGCAAAATGCTGTAAATTGCCCTGTACTTTGGAATACCACTTGATTTTTAAAGACCTTACTACAAAGCTCATGGTAACAATATATTAGAACCCTTAGCATTATTTAGTAGTAATTTTTTTTAATCCTGGGGTCAGAAAACCGGATTGTCAATGTTGAATGTAATCAGGTAGAATGAGCATATAAGAAATCTTCACAAGCAAGAGAATAAACCAGCTCAACGTTTTAACCCTTGCAAGGCCATGGCCTTTTCATCACATTGACCATGTAGATAGAGCAGTATTTTCTTCTTTGCCTTTGTGATTATCACTAAGCAACTGGCCCTTCACTGTTTCTGTGCTCAGATCTGGTTTAGAGAGATTTGCCTCATTTTGAACTTTTTCTCTTTTAGAAACTGCATCAGGAATTAATGGACTGAAAGGAGAGTGCCTTGGATGAGTGACATTTCTTTGTTGAAGAATTAGAAATTACATTATCTTCTCCAGCCCTCTATGGAGAGAACGTGAAAAGTGTCTCTGCCACCCCCACAGCATCCTACTGCTGTTGAGATTTTGCAGGTTTGGAGAAGGTGAATTTTGGAGGTGCCTACAAACAATACAGCAAATGTATGTGCTTGCACATAAATGTCCTAGTTCAGCAGTTGAGTAAATCATATGCTGTCAGTGCGGTTCAGATGGTTTGCTACACTGCAGCACAAGACACAAGATACTTCTTATGCAGAAATCCAATTTATAGAACCTGTTTCCTCCTGAGGATGAAATCTACTGAAAAAAAAAATCTTTCTGTACTGCTTCTTTTAGGTCATTTCCTGGGAGAGGGGAGCTCTCTATAATCACAGAGTTTGAACTGCCCTGGTACATAGAATCATAGAATCTTCAAATGTTAAGGGTTGGAATGGACCTTAAAGGCCATCTAGTCCCAGCTCCCCTGCCATAACCAATAAACCTTTCTGTCACACTCCGACATGTGTGTTGGAGACAGTGGGGTATCACATGTTAGCTATGGGACAAATAATTTTTAAATGTATGTCTAGATTTCCTTCCTAAACACTGGGCATAAAAACGAGTGTAACAAGGAGTGTGTGTCTTACACTAGTTCTATTCCATGCTCACTGAATCTGCTTAAAAAGAGTGGTAGCTTTTTCCAGAGATGCTAAGCTCTTATAAACCGCATCACAAATTTTTCAGGCTATCAGCTGAGTAAAGCCTTTTATTAGCCTCTATTTAGTATCGACAGAGAGAGATAAAAGAAAAGGATGTCCTGGAGATTTTCCTAGGGCAGACTTCATCCCTTTTTATTCTGCCATGAAACAAAGAGACATCCCTGAAGGTGCCACACATTTATGATACAAGAAGCACAGAGATGCTTTGTAGTAAAGCAGCAAGATGCAAAGGTGATGTGCAACCCCATCATTACAAAGTGGCACATGTCATGTTTATAAAATGGCTGTTGCTGACATGAGTTCCTGGGTAAAGCTGACCGCCCTCAGTGGAAAATATCTTCAGGAAATAAAGGAAAGTAAAGTGACTCTCAGTTCCTCCTTTTTTTTTGTGCTTTAATCTACTTCTGAATGTCATGGAAATATGGGTTGCTGTGTAGCAAAAATCCGTATTTGTAATTCAAGTTTTAATTCCATAAATGATTGTGTTCTTCAGTTCATCCTTATAACAGACTTTCATTAATAAGTAGTAGGAAATTATCTGAGAAACTTCATTGCTTGATACACATGATTGTGGCAAGTTAATTGCTGGTTCAAAACTCCCCCCCAATGACTAAAGTTTCAGAGAGCCTTGTGACACAGTTATGGGACACTGCTTTTCTTTGAGATTAGTTGTCTTTCGTTAATGACTAGTTTTACAACTTCTGGTATTGGATGTTTCATTTGAAGAAACCTCATTTTTTTTTTCCAAGCAGATAAGAGCCATTCTTCTCTCTCTGGTGAGACTGTATTGAAGGGCAGCATACTGTCTTGTGAAGATGGTATGAAAAATCCCATTTCTGGATGACAGGCATAATAGGAAATGCCATTCCTACACTCCACAGACACACAATGGAAAACATGCTCCAGCCCCAGACAATCAAACCTTTAACTGTAAAACTAATGCTGATTTATTGCAGACAACAGTGTGATTTTTTTTTTCCCTTGGCACTTACTCAGAATAGCCAGGTCTCTCCCCTTTCCCTTGTGCCATTCCCCGTGCATGGCATACGCCATGGACTAAGGTAGCTGCACTCATGCCTGGAGTTGCAAAACTTCCCCTTACAGCAGCACAGCAAGCTACCATTTATTTTTAATTGCTCCCCACCGTGTAGGCCAATTAAGGATGAAGCCAGCAGGGCAAGGATCACTGGCAAAGCCTTTGAAGGGAGCAGACCCAGCATTCGCTTCGCCGGAAGGCTGCCATTCACACATTTGTGCAAGAATGCAAACAATTGGGCTCACTCAGTGGGATCAAGTGCTATCTAGTTCAGCCTGAACCGCTTTCTAGTGCAGATGGCAGTGAGAGTGGCAGCACCACTGAATATTATCCTCGGGGTTAGAAACTTTCCAAATGAGATTTCCATTCGTGACCCTCCTCATTTCAGCAGGAAACACCTGCTAAAGCAGCTTTAGGAAATGCCTCTCATTAGCAGCTTCTGTTTGAGCTCAGGTTTTCCTAGCCATCAGAGTTCAGCAGGCTTAAGAACTTGATCTTTTGATAATATGAAAGGGAAAATATTAGAGGATAGTGGGTACAGCCAACATTTTGGGCTCATGTTTTCTACCACCTTAGTTATTCCTTTAAAATCCTTGTTTAACACATTTATTTTTCCTAGCTTTTGAACCTCCTAAAAAAGAGGATTTCTGGGCATCCTAAACCACTTGGCCATTCCCAGGAAATCCTGGATGAAGGGTTTGCTGGTTAGATTGGAATTAGCAACCCGATATTTTTAATGGTTTGGGAAAAGAATGAGTCTGCAAATTTGGTCATGAGTGTTGTGAGCAGTCTGTGCTTTCCAGCTTCTGCAGAAGAAACCCAGGATTTACATCCTGTTTCACACAGAGCTGGGAAATACCAACCACCATGCACAAACCCAAAAATCACTGCAGAGAAGTAGGAAACTCAGTTTTATCCTGGGAAAAGTTTTCAGGAGGGCTTGCTGTTCCTTGCAGTGGGCTTTTATAAGCTGTCAGTTGTGGCTCATACATCAGCAAGGTTGTGTCTGCTCAGTGTTAGGGACATGCAAACACTGGGCTTGGGAGGGGTTTGGCATCCCTTCATGTCTGAATGCACAACATGCAGGTAAATGTTAGTCAAAATAAGGCCAAATTCTGTCTTTGTTCCTCTTCTGTTCATTGCATGAGGAACATGCTGGTGTTTCTGTGAGCTAGTTCTCCAGGGAGGCTTTCCAGTCACCCACTGGTTGGGATGGTGAAAGCAGTGGGTGCAGCTAGTGCTTCTGGCTAATAACACCGATCTGCCCTGCTGATTGCATATCTCAGTGATGCCAGCTCCACAATTTTCAACCTTTAAAAAAACCATTTAATTTATAAATGCCTCCATGTTTTCCAGTGGAGAAGACTCTGTATCAGAAATCTTAGCTTATTGACAACTAGCCTTTCAAGAATCACTTAAAATTCTGGCCACAGCTTATATATATGCACAGAGGTCTTTTCTAGATGAAGATAGCTTTCCAAGTGCTCATGAAACCCCTTACCTGGGTAATTGTTTAGTCATCTGTCTGGGGAAGCCATGTATGACTGAAAGGGCAGACGTCAGGTTTTAAATGCTATTCTTTATATGACAGCAATGGAAAATTATGCAGCTGAACTGAGACTGCAATTCCATCATGAGTAAGCAGGTTTCATTTCACATGTATCCCATGCAGCTGGGATGTTGGAGGCTTTTGCATGTCATAGAAAACAGCCAGTCCCTGGTTTGTCTGTATATTGGATTTCTCCACAGAAACTCCTGCAAACATCTATGAGGCAGAAGGCCAGTGTGACTTGGGTTATTCCCAGGTGCTTCCCACCTCCCCAGACCCCTGCAGCACATCCTCCCTCCTGCCTTCCCTGAGCTGCTCCTACTGCCAACGCAGCCACTGCAGCCCAGCCAGCAGAGAAGAGGAGGAATTTCCTGACACATGCTGAGCCCCAGGAGCCCGAGCTCCCCGGGCTGCTGGGCTCTCACTGACATGGCATTGATGCTGCAGATAAGAGGACTGGCATGTCTCTAGGGCTGGAAAAGAAATGGAGCTTCTGCAGCTGCTTCTGTTCTGATCCTAGTTTCTCCCTGTATGACTGCTTTTTGAGATTTCCCTGCATGGAGACTTCTGGGGATACTGCAGCTTTCAGTGCCACATGAAGTCATTGTGACGATCAGTTACTGATGGCTGTTGAAGCAAACCAGCTATTAACATTGCTAAGGGTATTTTCTTTTTTGTTGTTACATTAAATGCATTTCAGCAGTAATGTAAGATTTAAATTAAATTTTGCCTTTCATGACACCAAGAAAGCACCGTTGTTTTAAAAATTGCTCACATTATCTGATGGGTGTGACTTTGTCCTAAATTTTAAAAAGCTAATAATTATATACAAAATATTTATAAGATGAATTGCCACATTTATGTCTTTTTTTCTTTAGATACCAGTGACATTACTGTGTGCTAAGGATGGAAATTCTCAAACAGTGTTTTCTGGAAAGAAATTCAGCTTCTTAAAACTGTATAAATAATAACTGAAAGAAGATGTATTTGTGCTTTTCTGATCATGGAGTAATATGGTGCCTCTGTACACTTTAATCTGGCATTCGGTGATTGTACAGCACGGTGATCTAACAGTCAGCAGACTTCAGAGCCTGGATTCAGCAGTACATTCAAAATTGTTTTCAACATGGTAGAGAATTGTAGCGAGGGAAGAGACAAAGCTGTTCAGTGTTAGACAAGGGTTTATCGCCCTTATTGCCAGTAGTGTATGTTTTGTAAGTTAGGATATGACTGAGTGTCTATTTATATGGCTATTATAGAAATATATGTGTGTGTGTGTGTTTGGAATGTGATTTTTCCAAAGCAAGCTGGATGTGCACTCCTGTATGTAGTTAATCATTTTACTGTGATGCTTATATCATGAAAGCTCAATAATTGTGTTGCAAACCCCCCAATATTATGATGGTTTGTCTTGTTTTCCCCATGTTTGATAAGTCTTATGTTACACCAATACCTCAAAACCAAGTTTATATACTAAAACAGGAACCTGTCATTTCAGAGGAAAAAAACCCCGTTAGATAAAAGTAAACTGCTAACTTATATTCATGAGCACCTATCAGCTTTTAATAAGATGGCTTCCAGTTTACACCAAATGCCATATCCTGCCTTGTGTTGACAATGCTATCTCAGCCTGGGGATTTGACTTGCTGTATTTGCTTCCCATGTTTTTGTAGTCAGAAAGTCTTTGAAAGAAAACTTTTGTTCTGATTTCTTACTGAGATGAGAATCACATTTCTGTCAACGGGGAGTGGCTGGGTCTGCAGGTGCTGCAGTAGTTTTGGGTATTATTTTGTGCCTGTGGTCTGGAAAGTGCTCTCTTGCATCTCCAGAGCCTGAATATGTGCTAGGGCAGCTGAGATGAGAAGGCAGAGTCAGTCTACCATGACTATCCATGCTGCTAAAACGGAGTGTAGGAAACATAGCAGGTGTTGGAGGCTTTAGGTATCATACCCATTGCGACTGAGTCATCGCATGCTGGGGAGGGAAGATGGCCATGGCAGTACAGGCAGGGATGGTCAGGGACAGAGGATGGCCAAGCCACAGGAAAGCAAGTACAGGTGGAAAGAACAATCCCACTTGGAAACAAGAGATGGGAAGAAATGCTGGCTTTGGCTGAAATTGTGAGCAAGACTGTTGGGACCTGGGTTCACTATTTGCCTTGGCTTGGGCTCTCTGTGTCATAGTGGGTAACACAAGTGCAGTATTTCTGTTTTTCAGTTGCCCATATGCACCCAAGGTGTCCCTCAAAGCTGAAGATGGTCATAATGTAGAAAAACTTCTGGTCAGCAACCTCCAAACACCTTAGCAGTGTTCTTTGTTTGAGGGAATTGCCTCACTGGGGTTCTGTACAGTTCAAGCCTCTATCACTTTTCCCGGGAACTGTCTATTGCTTTCAAAAGACAGGTTTGTGCTATCTGGGTACAAATATTTGCCTTTCAGTTTTCATCTGATTTCAGTATATGGGCAACACCCACTATTCAAGAAATGTATGTTTTCTCTTGCTAGAGGGATTGCTTTTCTTTCCCCTGTTGACACCAATCACGGGATCAAACGTGGTCCTGAACCCTTGCTCGGGTCATGGAGCTGTAAAACCAGCACTGCAAAGCAGCTAGCATCAACCTAATCCTGTGCTGGCTCAAAAAAAACCAGAGACACTCTCCAACCTCCCTTTACATGCACAGTGAGGGGAGAGAGCAAAACTGGAATTACTGCATGTCAGCAAGTATCTGGAATAGAACAAATGAGGATGTGTGTTTCAAATAGGAGCTGGACATCTAAATCTCCAGTTTGTTTCAGATTTATTGATCTTTCATGGTCGTACTGAGAAGCAGTTGTACAGGGGATGATCAGTGGTATGCCACAAGAACAGTCCAATAAGACATTTTTATCGGTGTATTTCAAATCCCCACTTTTATCACATAAGCACTAAAATTAGAAATGTCCTCTCAAAAATCATTATGCCCGAAATGTTAGCAAAAATTACTTTTGCTAACAGTGGTGCAAATAATTCTCCTAGTGCAGCCCAGCATCTATCTTATTAGCCCAAATTTGCATTTGATTTAACTGCATGCCATGGATTTTGTCACCGATTATCATTCTTTTCAAGGGAGGATGTTTGTGATTTGGGCTGAAATATGCTAATTACTGAAAACCACCGACACGTGAAGAACTCGGTATTTCAGCCTACTACCGATACCAGCGAGAGCGGTGAATGTGAAATACCACCTGTCAGGCACTCGTAGCAGATACAGTCCAAATTCTGCAGTGTCCTACGGAGTAAGAGATGTGGGAAATAAAACTGCTGGAGGGGGCGATGCCGTTGCTTGCCTCTACGTTCTGTGCACGGAGCAGCCCGGCAGCGTGGCATGTCAGGAATTCCTCCGCTGAGTGGGAAAGGCAGCCTCGCAGCAAGCTGCTGAGCTCGGCAATGCCGCCCGTTCCAAAGGGGGGAAAAGTTTGCATGGGGATTTTTTTGTTTCTTTAAAAATCCGTACTTGCAAACCAGCGACTTACACACAAGAATAACACCGAGGATTATTTTGAAAGTGCTTTAAAAAGATTGCAAGAGAAGGGGACTGCTGATTGTTCAGAGCCACGCAAAGCTGTTGCTGCCTATTCATTTCATTCATCCTAAATACCCAGTCGCAGTTTAATTCCTAGATGTGCTGTATGCCCTTTCGTGTATAATCAGCCTAATTTGTCTTCAGCTGCAAGCAAGTGAACCAAGATTCATTTAGTTAAGCAAGCTAAGCAAAAACATTCTTTGCTCACAGATGGGCAAGCCAGCCGATATCTTAAGATAAATGAAAGGAATTTTGTTTTCTTTTCTTAGCTACTGTAAGGACTCCTACGGACAGAAGAATGACAAAACAAATTTTGTCCCTCCATGTTTTTAATTAGTTAAACAGGGAAAGACTAATAGATCTCATCCTGGAATCTGGAATCCTAATTTGCAATATTGGATGTTGTTTTGACTTCAACTGGCACTTTTAACAAATAGACTTTTCACTAGAGGTTTTCAGAAAGACCGCATGTAATATTAGATGAGAGGTACTTAATTAATGTAGGAAAGCGCCAACAAACTATCAGCCAGCACTGACTTGTCTTGGATTTGAAATAAAAGGTATTTGCTCTGTGCTGCCTGCCTAGCAATTACCACTCAATGTGTATGGATTTAGGCCAATTCTTAATGAAAAAGGGGCCAGCTCACAATAAATGTCACCCGTGTTGTCTTGGGTTACACTGATAGTGTGGTGAATGAATCAAACAAAATGCAAACATTAATCTGGCTGACCCCAGGGCAACCAGTGGGAGGCAGAGATCAGCTATGACCCCCCCTTATTCCTGTGCCCTGTCTGAGGGCACAAGGCAAGAGCCAAATCTACCCATCACACCTCCCACACAGAGAGCAAAAAGATTTGCAGAATAGCTTCAGTAGGACATCATGTTGTCAAAAGAGAGTGTACACAGAGCAAAGTGCTGAGAACTGAAACCCTTTTAATCCCAGCGATCAATTTGAATATTAGCAGGACTTCCTACCAAGAGAACTGTGCAACCATTTTGCAGCCATATCCTTCCTCCTGACTGCATGCAGGTGAAAGCAGGTGGGGAGGGGAGAAAAGTGCACCTTTCCAGGCGCTGGCATTTGTTTTGGTAGAGGAGGAAAGTTCAGGACAATTTGGAAGCGTCTCAGCTCTTTGTCTCAGTGCCGCATCCTCACAGGGTCAGAGAATAAGTGAGCATGAACTCTTTCTGCTCATCTCTGTCTTCAGAGGAGAAATTCTTGAAGGTGCAGGAGCAAGGGAGGACATATCCCATTCTGCCCCCTGGAACCAAGGGGGCAGTGAGCCCCTCTAACTAGGGATGCAGTGGAAAGAGGAATGGTTTGATCTAGATTCAATGGAGAAGGAGACTTTGCAGTGAAGAGACTATATCTCTCCAAGACTACAGAGGGAACCCAAAGATTGTGAAAACTGCCAAAATCCTGAGAGCCCTTGGTGAAAGGATTTTGCTTGTTACAGTGCAGGATGATTCCCTTGTGACTGGTAAGAAATTAGGGACCTGGATACCCTTTTATGTCTTCCATTCCCTGTCATCATGAACGGCCACCATGAAGGTCCACTCCCTGATTTCTCACCCATGTTCACCCAGTGGGCAGCAGGGAGCAGGTTGGCAGCTCCTTTGAGCAGAGGTAAAAAATCTGCTAACTCCCCAGCCTAAAGTCTCATTTCATCATCATTACCTTCCTTCTCTTCTTTTTGAACAGTTTGCAGATGGCAGCTTAAGGTAAAGATTTTCTTTGCCGCTGTCCTACTGTCTTTTCCCTGTCCTCTCCTTGTCTTCACCTGCTCCTGGCCAATCTCTACAATAGACACTCCAAGAGACGCTTTTTGCATGGGAATATTTTTCTAATTCCAGTACTGTGCAAAAGGGAGTTCAGCCCTGCCTGGGGCCAGGTCTCTGCATGCCCTGCTTCTGGATAAAGCCTCTTCTCCATTTCAAGTTCCTTCAAGTCTTTCAGCTCCTCCTGGAGCACCTTAAAGCCAAAGCATGCCCTGTGTATTGCTCCTGCTGGCAAACACCGGCTCATCCTGAAGCAGGTCAAGCTAATTACTTGGAAAATAAATTCTGTTTAGAGAACTTGTTATTTCTTCAGGTTAGTCAGGCAGAAAAGTCAAATGGGGATTTTCCTCATAATCTTCAGATCAGAAGTATGGGAAACACTGCAGTTATCTGGGAAGGTACGGTTATATTTTGCACTGGCCGCTCACCGGTGTAATCACACCTTCAGTCTCAGCCTCAGCTTTTCTGTGGTAGTGGTGCTAAGCAAGTCATTCTCTTCTGATGCAACTTCAGATGCACTGATGGAGCAACCTTTGGTATCCACCTGCAGCCCTGCTTGTGTCCCATTAATCCCCTTTGGCCTGCTGCCATTTGGATGAGCAAATCTTTCTGTTCTTTCTGTTATTACCTTTTTATTTTTCCTCAAAAAGCAATCAAATTTGTAATAATTTGAATTACTTTTTCGGTTACCTGGTTGTTCGTGTAATTGAAGGAAGTGGTTAATTTTTGAGCACAGTGAGTTATTCACAGCACTAAAATTAGTTTTTCTTTTGTTAGACCAGAGATACATTTGCTGTTGACACAGTTGAGGCACAAACCAGTATTTAGATGAGAGGTGAGAAATCAAAAATCCATTGATAGGCCAAAACCTTCTGTGCCACTGAACACTGTGCAGTGATCTTACTAGCGGTGAAACAAATAACTTATCACAGCTTTGGAATTACATGCACGTATTGGGAAATTCTCTTCTTTTTTGTTCACAAAAGGACTTGATCACATGCCATTATTCAGAGACTAGCTGAAATCTCTGCAGGCCTTTGCTCTGTAATCTAAAAAGCCCTTTGCTTTTTACTATGGTAGGTTTGGCAGCTACAAGAAAATGCAAAATGATGGCTGTGCTTGTATCGATTATCATCCTAATTCTGCTCCCAGTGAAGTCCATCATAAACCTGCCACAGCCTCCCGTGGGAGTGAGTGCAGGCTGTGTATAATTGCAGTTACTTTAATACAAATTTACTTACTTGACACTTAAAATTCTGCATTCTTGCTGCAGTTATGCTGTGAGCAGCATTAAATTAACTGTCTCCCAGAAACAGGCTGAGACCACTTGAACTCACCTGTAGCCCTGCTTTCCTCACCTATAGTCCTATTTTCTGCCCGAGGAGTGACAACCCCTTGTCTGGAGCAGGTCCTGTAGCAGTACAAGGCTTTCTTCTGCTTCTCCATGTCACCTGTGAGATCCCTGTGACGTACCATGTCTTTGTGATGGATGTGCTGCACACTGGCAATTGCTCATTTGATGCTCTGTGTGATGTCTCTGCTTCACGTCTGGTCCTTATCTCCTTATTTATTTTGTGACCTCTCTACCCATTCTGATCTTCAGTCACTCCAAATTCTCTTTGTTGCCTACTTCTCCTGTTTGGTTTGCTCAGTTAGTAGCCCTGCATTTGGATTTTGGGTCACAGGGAATAAATAGGCTCTGGTTGAATGCCTCCTTCTTCAGGTGGCATGTATATATAGTTTTAAAGCCATTCAATGCCTTTTATGGGTTCTTTGCATTGTCCAAACACAGTATGTATAGACATTTAGCTTTGACAATAAGGCACCTTCAATTATATCTTTAATTCAGTCTGCACGAGAGGGGGTCACGAGGCTGTGGCTTTTTCCAGTCTATTTTAGGTTTGTGGGTTGGGCAGAGTAACAGAAATTGAGCAGTTTCTACCATCTCTTTAAGAGGTACAGTGTAAACCTGAACAGCCCTGATGCTGTGTCGCACTGGGGAGGATTCACCCGCTCACAGCTGCTCTCTAAGTGTGTCACTGGAGCAAAGCCTCTTGACAATAACCCACGAATTACCTGCTTCTGCTGTGTGCCAGGGCAAGGTCAGGACCTGGTTTTAACCTCATGTTAGATCTTAGGAGCCTCCATGCACCCACTTTTTGCATAAGAATCAGCAACTTAAAAACTGGCTGTTCTTTTTGCCTGCAGTTCACCAGCTGCCTGTCAATGCAATATCCAGGTTCTACAGAGAGCTGCTGAGGGAGGAGGCAGAGCAGTGTGTCACAGCCTACTTGGTTTGCCTTTCAGAGAAATCTCTCTGCCCTAAAAGAGCTGCAATACCTCAAAGCATCATTTGCAAATGTTAATATGGAGAGCACTGGGTACCCAGTGGGTACGGGCATCCAGGTAAGCCTTTAGAAAATGTCCGTCCCAAAGCTGGAGAAGTCTTAGATTTGTGTTCCCTATTGAACTTAGGACCTGTTGCAAAAAAATAAGTACTTTAAAGATCTCCAACTTGTCCTGGTTTCAGCAGAGATAGAGTTCATTTTCTTCTTAGTAGCTGGTACAGTGCTGTGTTTTGAATTCAGTGTGAGAATAAAGTTGATAACACGCTGATGTTTTGGTTGTTGCTGAGCAGTGCTTACACTAAGTGAAGGGCTTTTCAGTTGTCCATGCTCTGCCAATGAGGAGGTGCACAAGAAGCTGGGAAGGAACATAGCCTGCGCTGTTGATCAGAAGTGGCCAAAGGGATATTCCATATCACAAAACATCATGCCCAGTATATAAACTGGGGGAAGTTGGCCCGGAGGTACCAATCTCTGCTCAGAGATGGGCTGGACATCAGTCAGTGGGTGGTGAACAACTGTAGTGTATCAAACATCACTTCCTTTACTTGGGGTTTATTTTTCTTGGTGTTTTTTTTCTGCTTTCATTAAATAGTAACAATAATAATAACAAACAACATAATCACCATTATTATTGTTATTATTATTATTATTATTATATTTTACTTTGTTTCAATTCTTATTAATTTCAATTATTACTATCTCAACCCATGAGTTTTTACTTTTTTCCAGTTCTACTCCCCATTCCACTGGGACTGAGGATGAGTGAGGGGCTGTGTGGTGCTTGGTTGCCATCTGGGGTTAAACTATGACACAACTAAGTATCAGCAAGTTAGGGACCCCATGACTACTTTGGGGGAGGACTGTGCAAGCACAGCTGGTAAGAGTGTTCAAAACAGTGGCCTTGTGATAGGCTTCTGGTTCCCTGGGTCAAGTCCATATCCCACAGACTTGGTAGGTGTAATCAAAGATGAGAACAGTTCATGTAGGTGATCTTTTCATGGCCCACATATTAGTGGACCTGATTCCATACATCCAAGCTCCAGTGGTCCTCTCCACAGAGATCCTCCGTACTCTCACAGCAATGGGATGTGGCTGTATTCGGCATAATTATTTTCTTTATTTTACTGAAGAAATTAATTGGAGCCGAGGTGATCACATTGCCTCCTGGGAGCTTCCTGGGTGACTGGAGCAACGAGAAAGGCTTGGGAGGAGTTTAGAAATGATGCTTGCACAGAAAGTTTGCTTCCCCACATCTCCTCCAGCCAGGGAGCAAAGACCGCTGGTTAGTCTGGAGACAGCTGTGTAGTAGGGGTTGTGATAAAATCCAGTTTAAACAGGGAGAATACAGTGCAAAATTTGCACCAGACCATTTTTATATCACAATGTCACAGAATGGGTAAGGTTTGAAGGAACCACTGGAGGTCACCAAGCCCAGCTTCCCTGCTCAAGCATGTCAGGCTCATCGAGCTCAACTTGTCCAGGCTGAATTACCTTGCAAAACAGAGCTTCCAACTTTGCAGGTTTAGAGGCAGAGCCGCATGAAGACCCCAAACACAACTGGTTTGCACCCTGGACTGGTGCTGCTGTGACTTACACCAGTGCACACTGACAAGTACTTCATGGTAGTCAATCAAAACTAACTTAGAAGTGTCTTTTCCTTCCTATACCCATATTTTCCCCTTGAGGTGATCAAATACACAAATAATAATTTGACAAGACACTCTTTAAATCTGACAGGAGAAGAGAGAGTTTGCGAGTGGATACCAGTCTTACTGGGGCAGCTTCTGGCCAGTAGCTCAGCTCTGGAGATGCGGGAGGGTAATGGCAACATGTCATAGGGCTCTGTCCCTGCAGACAACCAGGAAAAGAGGAGGGGTGTGCACATGTATATATGAAACTTGGTGCCTCCATAATCAGACTGGGGAGATTTTCATGTGTGGCTGAGAAGCTGTACTGAATCCATCCGTGCTTACATCTGTTGCAAAATGAGTGATTTTACAAAGCCCTTGGTGAAATACAAGCCTTGACAGTTTTTTTTGCCCCCTCATCATGAAATAAGATTAAGGGAGTAGCAGAAGACATCAGATAAAATAGTGTGGGAAGGGCCAGTCTGCTGGCTGCCTGCACTAAGGAAGGAGATGAGGACCCAGAATCCCGTGGGCTTATATGAGCCCTGGTCTCTGGTTCCTGTTCAGCTGAGATGTCTACAAGCTCACTGAACACTGTAGAAACTATGGGTGCTTCTCTGGTGGTTCAAGAGGCAGAATGTTTTAGTCCCCTTTAAAGAGGCCTACAGAACTCATTTTACCTGGCAATTGCACATAGACAAGAAATTTAATTTGAGAGAAAAACCTCCCCGTTGCAAGTTTTCCACCCCTCCCAAAGCAGCATCCTTGAGGGCCAGCATCCCAGCCCTTTCCTTCCCAAAGCTCAGGCACTGACTCACCTGCAGAGGCTGAGGCTGAAGACACAGCTCATCATCTGTTGAGGCTGAAGAAACTTTTTCTGGTTGAGACTTTTGGTTTTTGTTCAGCTGACAAACAGGAATTATTGGAAACTCATTTGCATTGCAAGTGTGCATTAAAATGCATGAGGCGTGTAAGGCTGGGGCTGGTGGAAGAAAAATGTGTGCAATTTGTGGAAACTGTGGATTGTTATGACTCCTGAATTGGCATATTTATATGCTTCATTGTTCTTAGATTTGGGATTTTCGGTTTGTCAAATCTAGTGTGTGTGTGTGACATACATACCATGACAGACTTTTTGTTGTTTTTTTTTCATGGAAGACCTTTCAGTGCAACCAAGGCCATAACATAGCCATCACTACGGGGCAGCAGGCTAGATGACCCAGGAGAGATCCTATCCAGCTCAAATTATTCTTTTTCAGGAATATAGTTGCCAAGCTATGATATTTCTTGAGAATTCATCATACTACAAATCACAGTTGGGCAATGAATACAAATCTTGTGTGATGTCTCCAACTGAGACGGTATTTTTAATCTTCCTTTCTCAGCTGTCTAAAGGCAGTAAAATTGAAGGCAAGATTAAGACCTGCTATGCACAGGATCAAAAAATGTTTTTTGAGGCATAACATTAAGAGGTGTTTTTTGATTTGGGAATCCCAAAAGCAGAGGTGCTTTGGAAAGGTGATATCTGCAGACATGTACTGAGTAACAGACAAGCTCATTTATCTTACTACTCTTTTGCAGAACACTTGGAGGAGCTTTATAGATCCTGAAAAACTTCAGACTTTTGCAGGTAGAAAAATCACTGATGTGAAGAGAACAGATTTTAAATTCTTAACCACTTTTCATATGCTGCTCTATGGGACGAAGAAGTCATATAATGCCATAGCATGTAAAACATTATGTCACTAATTATATAAATTTTATTTCTTCTGGTCTCAGAAATACACAAGTGAAATTTATCAGACTGTATAACAAGTTGGATATTGCCACATAAATATGATAGAGACTGCTTTTTCATTATATCTATTCAGCATTCCTCTCAGGGAACAGATTTATTGGATAAGGTCCTTTTCATCCCCGGAATGATGCAGGACAGCCTCATCATTACCTCCAGGAGCTCTGCAGACCTCCACTGTACCTGCTGCAAGCCCCTGGTCCCTGCCATGCCTCAAACCACGGGGCAGTGAGGTGGGTTACAGCACCCATCTCTAGTGCCCGACAGAGAATGAGCTTATTGGCAGCATGAGCAAAGCGTCAGCAGAAAAGGAAAAAGAAATTGAATGTCTTGTAGTTTTTGTCATACAGGCAGCAGGACAAGCTGCCAAAGTAAAGAATGACTGACCGCTGCTGGTGCTGTCTGCTGGATTTCAGGAGCCAGGAATATGGCAGGTGTGGGGGAACTGTGAATGGATGGGGAGAAGAAGGAGCCAGGGAAGTTCCTTTTGTTCAGAGCTGCTCTGAGGGAGGGGCCGTAAAACTGGCATTCCCTTGTGTGACAGAGGTGCTGACAGAAACGCCTCAGTTCTTGTGAGGGATAATAAAAAGGGAAGTTGGATAGCTTCAGGCAAGAACAAGTTATCCCTTAAAAACACGGGAAAACACAGTATATTTTAATGTTTGTGTGGCACTTTTAAGCTAGAGATTGTTATGAACGCTAAATATTATGTTCTCTAATGTGTAAAACGGTGACTAATACTATTACATTCTGTCATACAAGAGCCCTTGGGATGCAAATTCAAAGAGATACAATAAATAACCGTAAAAGAAAAAAATAGGGAGAGAAGGAGAACAGAACTCCATTTCTCATTTCAGTGGGAATGTGCTGATTCACAGCAGACTTATGGAGATATTTCTCCTCCCTGCTTGGGCTGCAGAGCCCACGCCCTTTTCAGGGAGAAGGGGGTAACAAGAAAATGGGTCTGGCTGGCCGCTGCCTCACAGAGCAGCTGTGGATGGGCACTGCCTGACTGCAGGTACCCCCTCTCTGGGTAGAACCTGTTGTTATGGGCCTCTTTTCCCCTCATCTATTTCAAACCGGTGAACATAAGCAGCAGTGCTGCCCAAGCCTTAAGCTTCTGAGCTGTTAAAGTAAAGCTCTTGGTGGGTTTTTGAGAGCCCAGCAGCAGCTTTTCCAACAACAGTTCTGTTTCAAAACTGCTGCTTGGGGAAAGTGGCATCTCACTGCCACCCACTCTCCTGACTCCTGCTGGACACTGCCAGTGCTCTGCAGTGAGGGATACAGCCTGCCTTCCTCCTACACTGTGTCTGCATTCATTTTTTTCACCGAGTTTTTGCATCGTTTGTATGTTCTGTTGTCAAATGAAATTGCTGCAGGCTGGGGGAAGAGTGGCTGGAAAGTGGCCCAGTGGAAAAGTACCTGGGGGTGCTGGTTGACAGCCAGCTGAACACGAGCCAGTGTGTGCTCAGGTGGCCAAGAAAGCCAATGGCATCCTGGCTTATATTAAAAATAGTGTGGCCAGCAGGACCAGGGCAGTGATTATCCTTCTGTACTCAGCACTGATGAGGGCACACCTCAAATCCTGTGTTCGGTTCTGAGCCCCTCACTGGAAGAAAGACATTGAGGGGCTAGAGCGTGTCCAGAGAAGGGCAACGAAGCTGGTGAAGGGTCTGGAGCACGAGTCCTATGAGGAGCAGCTGAGGGAGCTGGGACTGTTTAGCCTGGACAAGAGGAGGCTCAGGGGAGACCTTACTGCTCCCTAGAACTGCCTGAAAGGAGATTGTAGCCAGATGGGATTGGCCTCTTACTCCCAGGTTACAAGTAACAGTACAAGGAAAAACGTCCTCAAGCTGTGCCAGGGGAGGTTTAGGTTGGACATCAGAAAAAAATTCTTCACTGAAGAAGTGATTAAGCATCGGAATGGGCTGCCTGGGAAAGTGGTGGAGTCACCATCCCTGGAAGTGTTCAATAAATGGCTGGATGTAGCACTTAGTGCTAGGGTTTAGTTGACATGGTGGTGTTCCACCAAAGGTTGGACTCAGTCTTGGAGCTATTTTCCAACCTTAATGACTCTATGATTCTATGACTGGTTTGTAATCAGTTATGGGGGGAAGCAGGATTGTGCCTGACCAGGCATTGCTGCATTGAGGTGACTACCTTGGTCTCCAGGGGGAGGGGAATGGAGGTGAATGCCATTTTTCCCTGCTGTAGCAGGCAGGGGTTTTGCCACAATAGCCCACACTATCCTTGTAGCCAAACTGCTGAGATGTGGTTAGGGGGTCATTTCTAGGACTGTTTCTACCAGTGAGCTGGGTAAGGGGACAGAGCACACCCATGACGAGTTCCTGATGGCACTTCGGCAGGTGTCAGTTCTTACAGGCAGGGGTGCTCCTGACTCGATGCCCTACGCCATTGGTGACAGCCTGGTCAAAGCCCCAAATAGGTCACGGCTGTGGATGTCCTGCAGGTCCTGCTGGTTGCTGCTGCTGGCTCTGCAGAGGGACAGTGTGCTGGAGGCAATGTGCAGTGGGAAAACCCAACCCAGAAAGAGAGTAAAAAAGCAATGGGATTGTTTCTCTAAACCCAGATATAATAAGCAGAGCTTGATGAAATGTGCTGGGTGAGTGCGTTTTGTATGCGGCTGTTTCTACGGGAGTAATTTTTTTTCATTTTGCTTTTAATTAGCCAGTCTTAAATTAGCAGCATCTACTGTTTATATTCCTCCTTGAACAGCTAGAACACTTTCAATCAGGAGACTTATTAATATGCAAAAAAAAAGTGATTTGTTTTGATTTCAGTCTGGAAGGGTTTTCCCCCCCCCACCCAAGTTTCCATTTCAGTATCTTCTGTTCTAAATGAAGGTGAAATTGCTGTGGCTGTGTAAGAGAATTTGGGTTATCTGGGGAAAGAGGAAAGACTTGATGGAGAGTTTCAGAAAGTCCCATGTGGGTTGGTATTTGTTCTGCTGTATTTTACTGTGCTGGAACAACACCCTGCCGTGGGATACCAGGAGCCTCACTCAGGCTGCTGTGCTTCCTCACAGGGTAATTAAAATGAAGACCATACAAATATTTTTTGCTTTCCAAAGGTACTGGGACTCTTCTCAGCTATCTCCTCCCCTCCCAACCTACAGTTTTGGATGGGAGGAAGGTGTAAGTTTTTTCGCTCCATAGTTCCTGAATCACTTCACAGGTATGTTTGCATCACTGTATTTATACTGCAGATGACTGATGCTGACCTGCACACAAAAAGACAACCCAGCAAGCCTCACACATGGTGGACAGCTTCGTTAGTAATGTCAGGTCCAAGCACCATTTCCTTGCTGTGAGTTTTTTGGGCTGATGTGGCAGCAAACTTAATTTGTTTATTTCTCTGATCTGGAAGTCTTTGGGGAGGTGCAGGCATCAAGAGTGAAATTGGGCCAAAATGCTGAAGCAGGTGGCCGAGAGGCAGTTTTGGGCTGTAGAGCATCATAGGTCTCCTCCCCATCTTGCAGTGGTGGGATTTGGTCAGCCTCTCTGTAGGCTCTGTCCTGTCCGTAGCACATTATTTAAAGACCATGGGGTCTTAAATCCATTTCTGTGAGACACCCAGAAGGGGATGGTGTGGGCTTTTTATTATTACTTGTGTGAGTGTTTATAAAACCCTGCTGTGGGTCATAACCCTGCTGTGTTGTGTGCGATGCCTATACAGAGAAAGCTGGGGAAATGCTGAAAGGAAATCTGAAAGGGGACAAATTTCTTGGCCTTTTAAGCTCCCTTGGCACAGCAGGAGTGACAGAAGGAGAGAGCCATGCCTGCCCACCCTGCTCACTCGTGGAGGGGACTCGGGGCACCCAGACCCTTGCCACTGCACTGCAGGGCAAGGTCAGTGTGGGCAAAAGTTTTTCTCTCTGCCTTAATGCTTATTTTTGTCAGAAAAAAAGTCATTTAGAAATGGTTTGGATTTTTATTTTCCTCTAAGAAAATCCCAGAGTCTGTCACTGTTAATCTGGGTTATATTCAATAACAGAGTGTCTGACTTTTTCTATCAAACTGTTTCCAAATACAGATTTTTCTTTCTATAAACATATGGGGGAAAGTATTTTATTTTTTTATTCATCAAATGTAGCTATGAGACTTGGTGGACACCAGTCATGTGCCTAAATTCAAAGAGACGTGATTCTTCAGATGCAGAGTCAAATTTGTCTTGGGTTTGAACCAAACAGATTGTGAAAAGCAGTGATTTACACAGTGCAAAGCATCCGTTCTGGCACTATTTGCCTTAGGCTGGTTGTGTAATTACAAGTGTTGAGTAACAGAATGTTACCTGGTGTTCATACCACCTCCCCAAACAGGTACACTTCCCAGCTGGAGATCTGGGGACATGAACTCAAAAAGAGAAAAGAGGTTACCCCCTAATAGAGTCAGCAGAGGACCTCAGTGCAGGGTGAAATCCCTGTGCTCCCCTTGAGCTGGGGACGTGCCTGTGAGGCAGAGGTAAGACAGAGAAACAGCCGCTGAAATGGGGTTTTGAGGAACCTGGAGACAAAACTGATGGGATAGACTGATGGACTGACAGACAGAAGGAGAGGCTGTAGGTTCAGCAAGTAGAAAGTGTGCCAGAGTGCTACAGCCCTGGCTTCTGTCTGTGCCCAGGGACCATTTAATATTCAAAAAGCCTGTGAAGAAAGGGACTTGGACTGACAAAATGTTGCCTTCAAAAGGAAGAGTTTGTGATTGAGAGGCATAACAGCAATGCCTCTAAGTGACATTTGCTTTGGTGGATTGGAAGGACACACTTTCAATGTGTTTTCAGTGTGCCTTTCTTCAATTGCAATTCCTCCTGACTCCAGGGAATTGGAGCCCTGTGTGTCCCTGGAAATTAAAACAAAAACTGGCTTCCTGGTATTTCCTGAAATGCGTTTTCATCTCATTGAATCTGTCCTAACAGCAGCCCTAAAGCGTCCAAGATTTCATTTTCATCTAGCAGTGATCAAAAACAACATCAGCAAGGAATAAATAGACAGAGCCATGCTGCGGGGATATTAATTCACATGACAAGGCAGAGCAGTTTGCTTTATTAAAAAAGAAAGCTCGTGTGAGGGTTTTCTTGGTCACTGAGTATTTCAATCACTATAAACATCTGTATTTTGCAATCTGGTATTTTTCGGGGTCTTGTCTTGGAGAGAATAAATCTTCAGCTCCTTGTGAATGAAGCTGCAGCCCTGGTGAAGGTGCCTGAATTTGTGATGTGCCTGGGACAGAGGCAGGCAAGAACTAGGGCTGAGGGCACTTCATGATGATGGAGGCATCAGTGTTAATGGTATTTGGCCTTTGGAAATCTGCTTGCTCATCCTGGCAGGGGCGGGGGGCTTTTTGGTGAATGTCCCCCTTTTCCCCAGCACAAATAGAGCTCCTTTGTTTATAAAGGAAAAAACCAACCCCAGCCACGTGGGTTGTCTTTCACATGGATTAAAAGAAGTCCACTTCACCCAAAGCTGCCCAGGACCGAACCACCCATGCAGTCCAGAGCGTGGAAGCCTTACTGTGGCTGCCCTGGCCCTGGGGCATGCACCACCTCCCACGCAGGCAGCTGCCTGCATGCTCACTGCTGCATTGCTGTGGGCAGAGAGGGTTTCTGTGTTTCTTTTTCCTAACAGCAGACACTTCTTCCCCATGACAGGATGAGTGATGCTGTTCCCTCTGCATGTGCTGTTGGGAGCAGTCACCAGCTCTGCTTCCCTTACCTTGTCGTTAAGCAGCAGAGACATTGCCATTTTGAATTCAAGGCTCGAAGACAGTATGATTTTGAGTGATAAAACTAGAGGGCTCTTACAGCAACACAGCTTCCAGAATGTGATTCAATACTTTTGGGTTTAGACTAGCAGAAAGTGGGAAGAGATCAAACCCCATTCCTGGAGGAAAAGAGCTGCTGCTTCTCACCAGAGACTTATCACACACTGCAGCTGACATGGGAGATGCTGTCATTGTGTGACGGGTCTCTCTGGAGGTCCCCACAGTTGAACAACAACAAGTTTATTTGGAACACTAAAGGAGTAAACTAGATGTGTTGAAATATAGCAAAGGGAGAGGTTATGGAGTGCAGGAGTACTTTCCCATGTGACACCCTGTGGATGTGCAGCAGTTCCCAGGGCATTTGGGGATTTTTAATCTCCAAGAGTCTTCCGCAACATATCTCCAGAGTTACGGTATGTGCTGGCCCACATGGCTGTTACTATGGAAACCATTATTCTGACATAGTGAAAAATAGTCATGTAAACCCCCTAAAAAGGCTTAAGCCATTTGCCGTTTATCAAGGAATAGGACTGTCAGGTGTATGGGGATAGCAGCACCTTTTCCAGAAGACTGTCACGCTCCGTCTTAGTTGAGGCTGGTGGGCACCTACAAAAACCAGCACAAAGCTCTGCCTCCTCAGACCTCCACCAGATCTTACATCTGCAGTGGTGGGATTCAGCTGGAGCTTTGGAAATGAAACACAATTTGCAGAGTTAGCAACTGCTTCAGTCCATGGCTGCTATTCACGCGGAGAAGCTGCTGGCTTTCCTGGAGAGCCCAGGGACACATGCTACCACAGCCACACATCCCCAGTGGCAGAGAGACCAGGGTAAATAGAGTTCAGGGAATGAGACCCCTATGCAAAGGAAGGAATTTAAGGTTTAGTCGTCTTAATAACCACTTCACTAAAGGCATATGGTGGGCAATGCATTGGGATGTTGAGTTTTTGGCGTATGCCAGAGTTCTCTAAAATTGAGCTTTTCTTCCCAAACTGCCAAAATTTTTAGCTGAATTGTGGAGATACCATACATTCAAAGTACTAATATAGACCTCAGACATCTTCCCAGCTCTGCTTTTTTTGTGCTATTCCAGACCAGGAATGAACCAGACCATCCCAAGCCCCTGCCCCAGACTCTGCAGACAGAGCAGCAGCAGGGACAAAGCCGCAGTGGCACAGGGTGGGCACCTGGTGCCAGCCTCCCTCCTGAAACCCAGACCATGTCCCTGTGAGTAGAGGAGTTTTCCTGGCATGAAGTGGGTATCAGAGTGCAGCTGGCTGGATTGCTTTGCACATCATCTTTTTCGAAATGATCTCTGACGGCAAGAGCTGCGTGCATTAAGCTTGCATGCGTGGGCAGTGCTTTCCTGCTAATGCATGGTTGGTGAACTAGGTCTAATCAAATGCAACATAAAAACTCATTTACTGAGGCACAGGTAGTTAGCCTTGTTAAGGAAGGAGGCAACTGTTTGTCAAAGAAGCATCATAATTTTTGGAATTTCCCATATACATAAAGACAAGGAGTATGACACAGCAAAGTCTCTGCTGCTTTGGCTTTTAAGTAGAGAGAATCTCCTTAGAGGATAGGTTATAAAATTTCTTTGAGTAGTTTATGTGATCTTCAGAGACTGCTTGCTCCGTTCTGTTGTTTACATCAACCTTTGAGTGAAAGTCATTTAGCCTTGGTTGTTTAGCCTAGTGATTTTTATGCTTTGTGGTGCTACTTCACTGCGCAATGGGGATGTTTTGGCCCCTTTTATGTGCACATTTGAGGCCTGACTATATACTGTGAGAACTCTTGATTTTTCTAAAAATACCTTTCTAATATACCTAATATGCTTTTCAGGTCACTTGTTTAAAACAGTAGCTGTGAACCAGCCTCTCTTCCTCCTCCTTAGTGTCACCTCTTTCTCACTGTGTTAAGATGCCTGAAGACTCTTTCTGTATTTTCTCCCTCCTGCTGTGAAGCTTTTATAGCACTGAAATAAAACCTGACTCAGGTTTGTGGGTACCAAAATTCAGCCCCACCTACTGTTTGCTTTGCAATGCTGCCTGAAATATCATTTTAATTTCACATTAGTTGCTTGCCAAAGAGAAAGCCCAATTAAAGAGACAAAGAGGAAATCTGTTAATGGCACTTTTCATGAGGAACACCACAGTAACAAAGCAGCATGCGTGCGAACACAGAAAGTGAGAGATGCTGAGCCCTACTGTGCCTGTCAGCTTGGCTGTTGTATGCAGGGAAAAAGAGAACAAAATTTACAAGGCTGCTAGTCTCTGAAGTGGTACGTGAGCTGCTGGTGAGCCCAGGAAGGAAACAAAAAACCCATTCAAAACAATTGAAGAACAGCATGGATGTGCTGAGAAAATAAACCCATCACATTTAAATTCCAAAGAGTTCAAGGGTGAAATTATATACTATTTGCTTAGATATAAGAACCACTTTTGGAATAACAACCCCATAAAAAAATTTCACAAGAGACTACAGCCCAGCATTTCAGGTTCGATAGACTTTGCTCTTTTTTCCCCCTCCCATTGCTGAGCACAGTGTTTTATTAACGTTATAAAACTAGGCCTTTCAACAATTCTAATGGGGTATATTTGCAGGGTAAACTTCCACTTCTTTACGATAATACACAAGTAGGAGAAAGGATCTGTAAAGCACCAGAAAACTCACCCACAGAATGCACAGGCCTCTCTTTTGGGGGGCTGTCCAGAAACCTGGTGAGCACCTGTTTTTCCATCTTAGCAGCCAGGACTGGGGTTGACATGAAGATGAACTGTAGGCGCTTATTAAGAATAACATACAATTTAAAACCTATATTGAACTATTTATTTTGTGCATTCACGTTTGTGCATCTCAGCACGTGCCAGCTGCTGAAGGGAGCAAACAGAAATTGGTTCCATCACCTGAAGCTGGCAGTCAGCTATTCAACCTGCAATCCACCTCAGGAAATGACATGATCAGACTTCTCAGTGACAAGGAGGAGTGTTTTATTTTCAGTAGCAGTGCTACATTATGGCCTGCATTAATTTGCTAGGAAATCACTTTAGAAGAGCATAGAGGGTGATGTAGAGCTGTAGTACAATGCCAAAATACCAAAAGTACCTCTGAAGTGGGATGTTCCCATGAAATTCTTTAACAGAGCGAGCTGAAAATGAGCTGTCTCCACATACCATACTTGGAGAAGTATGGAGATAGTCTATCAGGTCACCTGGCAGTGGATATTAAGCATTAACGTATTTCAAATGTTTATGTGTATTTACTGACAGAAACTGAATAGGTCAAACAGGTTTCTGGCTCACAATAAAATATGAAATGGGGTTTAATTCCATATATGAATAGCTGCTCATGTAAATTGGTGTGCGTGCATGTAAGGGCTGTTGGGACTATTTCCTTGATGACTTCTGTTTCTAAAGAATTTTGTGCATTGCCCCATGAAACAAACTCTGCAGAGGAAAGTTTCAAGCTTTGAAACAAGGTTATAAAAACCAATGAGATTACCACACAGAGCACACAGTTTGTGTTAGCAGAGAACAAGTTTAATTGAAAACAGTGTTCTTGCATGTTGGATTCACAAATTCACAGTGCATGAACAAGAAACACGATCTAGCTTGTCCGCTCATCAATGACAAAAAGCCAATGCTAGCCTGTTTCCACAGGTTGCCCTCCTAAGGTACGAATGAGCCTCCCATACACCTCTTACATTGTTCGTGGTATTTAACTTTTTGCTAGAAGAGGAATTCAGGGCTACTTGTGAAGGAAGTCCACCTGAACAGAAAGATTAGGATGGGTCCAATGTGACCACTATTGTCACCTCTCATTTGCATTTCCAGGCTGTCCCGTACTGTTTCAGATCTTGTGTATATCCTGACTTTCCCCTACGCCTATCTCCCTGCCAGCAAGAATACATCCAGGATGGAATTTAAATAATTTTTACTGCTATCTTCAGTCAGATGGGTTAGGATAATGAAGGAAATTTTCAAGAAAACCTTCATTGGTTCTATGTTACCTGAATCGTTTCTCTCTGCACTTCACTCTTCGCTTTAGACCTATCTAGTGGTTTATATCATACAAGGGAACAGCCAGACACACCTGAGAGCATAGAGCCATCTTGAGGGGTGGGAGGAAATGAAAACCCAACAGAGAAAACCCCATCCTGAGACCAAGAGCATATGCCTACTTTCTGAGATCAAAACTGAGCAGAGTTTCAGTTTGACTTAAGGGATTGTATACAGCAGCCATCAGCTGTGTGCCGACTTCCATGTACATGACCCAGTTTTGGATGGAAAGCACTCTTCTGTAACCCGCTCCTCTCAAACTAACATCACACTGGTGTTGTGGTACAAAAGAGGAAGCAGACAAGAGCCTGTGTTTCAGATCTGAACTGCATGGCACATGTTACAGGGTCACTTGGTTTGAGTGTGCCTCGCTGTCCCTCTACACTTAGGAATTTATGAGGCACTCTGCTTTAGCAATGTTTTCTCTGTTTTAAGGACTGCAGTTGTTGGTACCACTTCTGGATGACCCCACCATTTATTTTGTCATTCATCACAGCACACCTAGGGCTGGTTTAGTATCAATACCAAGGAGTCCAACTTCTTCCTGGTATGTATAGGACTTTTTACACAGAATAGGTGGTTGGGTGTTGAAATAGGGAAGGGATCAGAACAAGTCACAGGCAAGGACCACAAATGCAACTGTCAGGGAGAACCACACATGGAGCATGCAGAGGGGTTTTTTTTATTGTTTGCCACAGCTTAATGAAAGCTACCTGTTCTTTAACATTCATATGGCATGTGAACGGGCAGTGACCATACTGCTGACAGTGCTGCCCTGTGCCTACTGAAGCTTTGCACTGCACAGTGACGCAGGGTTTCGGGGCCAGACCCACAGAGATATTTAGGGGCCTAACTTCTATTTCAGACTTCAGTGGGAGGCTGGTGCCTAAATAGGAGTTGAGCACCTGATTACCTTTGCAGGTCTGGGCTTGCGTGGAAGCAGCCAGGAGGTGCTCCACGTCCCCTGCCTGCCCACAGGAAATGCTGCTCCTCTCCAACCGGCGGTCGAACCGTGGTGCGGTGCGACCCTGGTGTTGTGAAGTAGCCGTTCTCCAACTGGTGACGGCCTGATTCACAACACCAGCTGCTGCACGGCACCTTGAGGGGGGACCTGGCCAGGCTCCCTGCTCCTGGGCTCCTCTGCGCTCTGTCCTTCTCCTCTGCAGTCCATCTTCCACACCATCGAGTGCTGGAAAGCAAAGTGACAGGGTTAGATCCATCGATCCCACGCGTTTTATATCCCTGTCTGTTTGAAATACAAACGTGTGAAGGGTGTATGCCTCCAAGAGAAAAAAACAAAGAAACAGAAGTGGCACTCAAGATCTAAGGCTTCGCAGATGGCCATTGCAGCGCAATGCTGCAAACGTGTACAGTTGCACTCCTGCAACTCATTCCCTGCACTCATCTCATGAGAGCTGGAGGCTGGAAGGTGAGGGAAGCAACCTAGAAACTCATCCAAGCCCTCAGAGACATGGCAGAAGCAGGCTGCTTTTTCATGGATCCCAGGATATTGTCAAAAGGAGAGCAGTGCCCAAGGGACCACTTGGCTTCCTGAGTGCACCATGGCCATGAACCTTCACACCCACACCCTGTCTACTCCTCTGAGGTGGCTGAGACAGCAGCACGTGTGGTCCATTCCCAGAAGCTGCCCAGCGCGTTGGCATTCAGGAATGTGCTCCCCACCCCACAAATGTCCGAGCCTGTAGGCTCTTCATTCCCCTCCAAGGCACCCATCCCTCAGGAGCTCTCAGAAGCTAAGGAACACAACCTGCTGCTGACCAGGAAAAACAAGTTTCTTGTAAAATCACAAGGGGAGTTATGGATTCGGGGACTCAAGGGAAAAAGAAATCGCCCTCGCCTGTGCAGGACTGACACTGGTGAGCATGCCAACCATCACAGCATGCACACAGCGTCTCTCGAGCAGCACGAGGGCTCAGGGTTGCAATGCTGCAGCACTACAGGAACGGTCTTGGGGAGGCCACAGCTCCAGGTGGTCCTGCAGCTTTTCAAGCAGACAAAAAGAGGTGGAAACAGACATATGGTTCTTCCAGATTCCCCTTAGAATGCTGCACCAGTGGTACAATGACTCACTTGTCATGGTTGGGTCATTCTTAAGGGGTTGCCAACAACTCCTTATTGGGTTAACTAATCTAGGCACTTGTGAAAACTTGATCTTGTGTATTAGAGACCTTCCTCAGCAACCAAGATCCAGAAGAAGGCAGAGTTTCTGTGAGTTAATTCAGGACTATCCCTGGGATGAGGATTCATTGAGGGAGTCCTTAAGCACATTGGATAGAAAGAAAGTGGTATGCAGCCTAGCACAACTCCAGGGAGAACTGCTGGTTTTTAATAGATCTCCTGAAATGGGTTGGATTTGGAGGCATAGGAAGCATCCCTCCCCTCCATGCCCACTGCTCAATTTAATCCAAGGGAAACTTCATGCCTTGTCTTTCCCCTGCAGAGAAGGGAGACGTGTATAGTCCCTGGGCAGAGAAGTGAGTAACATAGGCACTAGCAGAAAATATTCCAGAGAGCCAGGTTATGCAATCTAGTTGCTGTAGGAAATGGAACTAAATTTCTTAACACCTGTACATGTGTACACACTTGTTAAGTCCCAGTCATGTTGTACTAACAGAGCTTTTATTTAAAGAGCAGTTTCCAAAATTTTAACATGTTGAAACAAACAAAAAAAAGAGTATTTATGTGTATCTATTATTCCCATCAACCTTCAACTCTGAAAGGAAGAACCAGAAAGCTGAACTTGTGTTGTGGCTGGTGCTGATCAATGGTGACACGCTAATGCTGGATGAAGGGGAATCATCTCACCAGAGCAGATCTTTCACTGTCTGTGGTGGCACTGAGCACACTTGACGAACCACATTGTGTCACACACAGATCAATGCCAAATATTTTTAGTACATTCTCTGTTCCCTGGGAACACTAAAGTCTGCCGCTAGTACTGTGCGTGGGAAAAGGAAAAGCAAATGGTATGAGCCTTTTTCAAGGTTGTTGAAATCCTTCTGAATCCTTTAATACAATCTGTGCTGAAGCATATCAGATTACTTTAAAAAAGCACACTACCATATATGCATTGCTTGTAATCTGGAAGAAGCAAATTTAAAGGCCTTTTCAAGTTAAAAAACAGAATTATATGTTGTACAAATGAGAAATGAACGCTTAATCTACTTTCTCTCCCCTTAACACATCAGAGATAGAGGTTGGTTTTCTGCTTCTTTACCCCCTTGGTTAAATAGTCCAATGTAGTCTTAGTGTACATCTAAGTTTTTTAATATTAATATTCTCCCACTTTTACTTAATATTATTTTATTTAGTCATCTACTGGCAATAGCATTCATGTTCTTTGGCACTACATGGTCTGAAAGCTGTTTTACAATTTCAGCTCGATTGCACGTAGGGAAGTGTAGAATCTCCTGAACAGCTGAGGAACACACAGTGAAGGAATGGCATTCCCCCATGGCCAGCTGGGTCAAGAAGCCCTGAGGAAAAGCACCAAACCCAAATATTTACTTTAGGATAACACTAGTGCATTAGGAGAAGAAAGTCATCTCCTATAAATAGGAAAATGAACTTCTCAGTCTGGGGGGAAAAAAATCCGCCAACACAAACCCACCCAATAACACAGATAATCCTGCCTAGGAATTACCATTTCTCTGTGTGTGTGTATACATATATACATATATACATCTCTATATATATACTTAGAAACAGGAAAGAGTAATAAGAAGCCATGCCAATGAGCTGGTTTTTGTACACTGAGTTGCAGGGGGTGAGCAGGACTTGGGCGTGGGGTCAGCACTAGACTCGGGGCATTAAGTACAACCCCACCCTGAAAGGTTATTATCGCCCTTAATATCCCATGCAAATAGAATTTCTTGCTTTGGTCACAGCAGTCTATTAATTCAGCCCTCTTGTCTGGTACATCTTTATCCTCTGCAGGTTAATCCTGCCAAATTCCCTTGCTGTAGTACATGTCACACAGCATATAATATCCAACAATGCAATTTTGCTAATCCTGTTTTATCAGCTTTGTTGCCTTGTCTGGTCAATCCAATAGCGAAAAACCGCACATAAGGTTTTTGCCAAGATCTCCCTCTCTTTTGCCCCTCCACCCCCTCCCTTTTGTATAGTTTCAATTAAATAGTTTGAGAGCAGAACATAGCATTTGGATATCTGCCAATGTCCTTCAGAAGCAGAATGTCAAGGCACTTAATTATATAGGTCTCCCAATTCTTTCAGGCGCCCCACCTACCCAGTCAGCTGAATTTACTAAATGCAAGTGTAAAAAATCAGCTCAAATCTCCTTTTAAAACACTCCCCATGCATTAAGGACTTGAAGATGGCTGAATAGCGACATATTTATCGCCCATTATCTTACTGAAAGATTAAACAAATGAGTAAAGACTGTCTCATTAGCAGTTCTTTGTTGTCTTGTTTACTGTTTAGTGGACTCATTAACATTAATTATTAGAAGAGGAACATCAATTATTGCAATAACCTTTGTTAAGCCAAGCAAACTGACTGCTAAACAGCAAACGGATCCTCGTTTACCACGCAGGATTTGCATGGACAGAAAGAAGAAAAAGAAAAGATCCCCATAAAATCCTCAACAGCACTCTAAAGCAGAAGAGATCCAGTGTCGCTTGTTAAGTCTGGCATCAGCGGCACGTCCTGCTCAAGAGCTCTAGACAGAGAATAAAAGGGTGAGTAAATTCTGAGGTTAACTCCACAAGACTTGCTTACCCAGCTCTAAGTGGCGAGATGTGAACAAAGGGATCCCTACTTCCTCTGGCGCTTGCCAGGCTGTATTTATTACACTAATTATTTTAACGCAGGGAACAGCCCTTTCTCTCCCTCGTCATCAGCGCAGTGCATATGCTTGTATAAATATAACGCAGACTGCAGCATCGATTTCAGGATTCTCCATCAACACACTGCTAGAGCTGACTGCTTCACTGCCTCAGGTGAAGGGCATTCTTACAAGATATTATGGCTCAGGCTTTTCCCTCTTCCCTTTCCCTCTTCCTCTGATTTCTTTTTCCTTTTGAGAAAACCAATCCCATGTGGAGATCTCCTCCCCTGCTAGAGCAGAGATTCGATGTTGTAGCAGTATTTTAAAGACACCATATATTTCAGCATCTCTGGCAGGAGTTGAATACCAGCAGTAGCACATCCATTATTTAAAATACTGTGAGGAAGAAAGCTGAGTCACACTAAGCTGGATCTGTCACCTCTGACACTTCTTCTCAGCCTAAATACAAGTGCTAGCCTGTGCCCAAGAACAAAACAAACCTTTGCAGAAGGACCCTGAGCCAAATCCAGAGGTTTTAGATTATATTTATATACAAATAGAAACAAGGGCAGCAAAGTGCTACACTTTCTGCAGATGCTTCCACAGCTCCACGCAGTGAGTGAATACACAGATCTCTCCTTACACCAGCCAGGTTTTAAAGAACAAACCCTTGCAATTTCTGAGCAGCTGCCCTGCGACGGCTGCCCCATGCTCGGCATCATCAGGAGCCTTCCTCTTCACCCCCAGCCCCAGCAGCGAGGTCCACCAACACCTTCCCCTTGCTGCCCCTTGAAGTACATTGACTGTGTCTGGATCTCCCCACTAATTAAAATGTGAAACAATTAAGCTGTTTGCTAAATGAATGATTCTGGCCCTACAGCCTCCTGGCCAGAGAGAGAGGTCCGCAGAGACAGTGTAGCCTGTTACCTCGGCATGAATTTGTGCTGACAGGACAGTCCATCCGTCTTCACATCTTTGGACAGCTGTGCTTACCTAGCAGAATGTAAACATCTCTGAACTTTGCTTACTGGATAAAAGGAAGCATTAGTTTCCTATTGCATTTCCTCCTACAAGATCAATCATACACACATGGGCCAGACACAGCATCCCTGTGTTTGTAATTAATCTCGTAAAGGAAGAACATCTCCTCTCAATCGATTGCTATATTTGTATGCAGCCTTCCTGCAAAGGAGGGAGTAAAAGAAAATAAAAGCCAGTAGCAGAATAATAATCAGCTGATTTCTTCATAAAGGCTGGTACATGCTTTATATGCACAGAAAGATGCTTTTTTAGGTGAGCTTATTCTCTGTTGGAAAAATCACCTTGTAATCAATGTCAATCATTAACACTGGGGACTGCAGGATTGCCTTTGGATGTCCTGATAGCAGGACTCTTTGATCATGACAAAATTCAAAAGGATTTTCTGGCTTTTTTTTCGATGTTTTCACCAAAACAATACACGTGTACTTCAAAATAATCTTCCAGATGCTTCATTGTCTCTTGCTAAGTGTCATTGATTGCAGACAACCTAATGGAACAGCACAGAGTGTCTGTGTTCACTGCCTGGTTTGCTCACAGGAGACTCCTTCCCACCAACACATCTGGTCACGAAGGATGTCTCATTCACGTTTTCCTTACTGTGTATGGGGATGTTCAAAATCCAGACTAAGGAAATATTTATTTAAAAAACAGCAAACACCCCCCCAGCACAACCTGCTAGATCATCCACTTCATGAAGAGCAATTTCCTGCCCTCTCAGAGAAAGAGGTGTGTGCGAAGTTACTGCCCTTCTGAGGCCGACTAAGCCTCAAGTTAGTGGGCAGAGGGAATCAAGTGCACAGTGTTTAAAAAACAAAAAAGGGAAAGTGCTTTTCAGCAGTTCCAAGGACCCACACCTGCCTCTTTCTACTGTTTTAGATCCGTCTGTTTCATTGCACAAAGTGCACGGAGCTCACTGACATTTACACTGGGCCAGAATATTCTTTATAATGAGAAAATAAACAGTCTCTGGGACATGTTCAGATGAAATATACACTTCTGATAGGCACCGTACTAGTCTAGGATGCAGCTGCCCATTTTGATTTAAGGGAATAATATGAAGATTTGCTTGCTCAATGCAATATTGAGACAAGTCAGCGTCCTCTTCCCCATTAAGCAAACAGCAGCAGGACAGGACTGCTACCGTTCATGACAGAGCTCACTCCATGGTACCTCACACAAGCTGCTTTAGAGGGTCTAATGCTTACATGATCAAATATTCAGAAATATTGAATATTACTTGTCTGAGAGGAGAAAAAAACATCCATATATTTTAGGAAACTGATTTACAGCAATAGAGAACAGTGTCAGTATAATAGCACTTTAAAATAAAATGCAGATGCGGTAATTATCTCCCTGATTGCCAACACTGCAGCCCCATCTGCAAGGCCTGTGAAGACCTGGAAGCATCCTTCTTCCCATCAGCATCCCACCATTCCATCAGGTAAAAATGCAGTCCTTGCTAAATACTCTGCTGCAGTACAGCCTCTTTCAGGACAGAGGCTGATCATTTTTATTTTGTACTGCTCCTTTTAAATTTAAACATCTTTTATCTCCAGAAAAATGAAAGTTTTGCCTCAAATGAAAAAGGATGTCAAATATCCACAAAGTATCTAAGTGTACCATTTTCTTTAAGTGGACTCAAATAATGCAGTCTTCACTTGGATATATATATGATTTTCGTAAAGAATTGGATGCCAACACATCCATTTTAGAATTTCTTTATCGGAAAATACATCTGTGTGGTAACAAGCAGGCTTTCATCTGGGAAATCTATAGCCCATTACCAGATTGCCCGTTCACTGTTCATAGGAATTGCCAGCAAAACCAAGTTACAAATCATTGCTTTGAATCCTCTCACCTCTATTTATCTGCTCCCAGCACGATAGAGGGATAGCACCTGGACCAGTGGTGCTGGCTTCTAACCTGACACGATGGACACTTCAAGAAGAGCGTTTGAGGTGGCCAGCGCCTCGACTCTTCCTCCCTCCCAGCCGCAGCAAAGGGCATCTTGCCTCACCACCAGCAAGATTTCCACAGCTGTGGAAGGAGAGAGATTTCCACAGCTGTGAGGTGGGGAGTGGCTTGGACACATGTGTCACTCTTAGGATGCCTCCTCTCTGCCCCTCCTTTATCAAGAAAGTCCGGATGAAAAGTGTAAAGATGCTGTTTGCAAACACTGATCACTATAATTAAGGCACTGTTCAAACATTCAGTGTTTGATAAGGTGCAAAGAAGATACAATCCCATCATAACTCACTGGCCATGTAAAATACAAATGTGGTCCATACTCAACTAAAGGACAAATGGTAAGCCCAGGGCTGGGTACTGAGTGTTAACCTATGCCTTCTCTGTGTGCCTGTTTAACAGGAGATTTCAGACACTTGGCTGACTTGGAAGTTTTGATGCCTCGCCAGTTGCCTTGAGGCTGCAAATCTTAGAAGATGAGATTTTTCTGTGGCGTTTGACTTTTCTGCCTGAAGCCCAGAGAGCTGAGGAGCAGATAAAACACAGGTGAAAGTAGCCCACTACAAATGATAATTCACTGCATGTTCGAAGTAAAACTTGCATAGAGTGCAAAAGGAAGGGAATTTTCTTATTCCCCTTTCCTTCATATCCATGTGACCATCACTGTCCTTTGCCCCTACATGTACTGCTCTCAGGTCTGGAAGACCAGTAAATGCAAATCATTCTTTAGGAAAAGAAGATCCCAAACTCCTTTAAATTTTATCTGCTGTTTGTTATGCTTTTTTCACAACTAGCTACCCTTCTGTTGCCAGACCTAGAGAGGTTGGAGACACACATTTCTCAAAGCCGGCAGGAAGACAATAACAATTAACAGAATTATTCAGTTCTGTTGAAGCCAGATAAAAACCATGATCTGCATAAGAATTCAAAATTATATCCCTAATGAAATGTAGTTTCTGGTCCCAGCTATTTTTTCCTAAAAAAAAAAACCCCAACCAACCAACCAAACAAAACCAACCAACCAAACACCAACCCCCCAAAACCCCTCAAAAAATCCCCCAAACAAACAAACAAATGAAACAGCTCAAAGCAACTCCTAAGGATAAGTATGCAAAAGCTTCCCTTTCCTTTGCAGAGTCACACTACAACCTATGTTAGTGCAAGCCAGCTGCACAAAGCCATCTCCTCTTTTGTTATCAAACCAGTGAGAAAACATGAATCAAAGTGGAAATACTTCAGAGATTTCCCATTAAAGCTGCAGACTTGACAGAGAATCACATATGGTCAGTTGTACCACAAATGCAAAGTCACAGTCCTAAATCCAGCTGGTCTCCTTCATCAGAACGGGATGTGTCTGTCTAGCAGTAGTCACTGAAAGAATGAAGCAATCTACGATCTGGAAGATAGCAAGTTGGAAGGAGGCATGTTTGAGGATTTCAGTTTAATTAATAGCAATAGATTTTATTATCCTCTGCCTCCAGTTTTGCTCTTAGTTCTTTTCATATTTGCTCTCTATTAATGAAAAAAGTATAATCAAGAAAACTAAGCATAAAAGAGTTTAATTAAGCATTTTGGGGGGGGGGGGGCGGGAAAACCCAAACAAACCAGAACAGCAAACCTGCAACAAAAAAAGCAAGACCACCATGTATTTCGGATTCTTACTATACAATATTAATGTCTCTATGGGGGTGTGTGTTATTATGACACTAATTTGTTTAACACAAACAAGCATAAGTAGCTGAAGATGAAAACCAGTACCTAAAGACATGGCTGACAAAACATACTCATGTGTGCAAATGGGATGCTTGGGAATAAAGCTAATCTGGGGTTATTTGCACAAATAAGGTTTTTTTTCCTTCCACAGAAGAGCTAGCAATAAATCATCACCACAGCCTCCTGCAATGTTAACATTAAATTTTTCTCTGTGTGCCTGTGTGCAGGCAGCTTTTGTTAGCGTTTGTCTACAAAATTATAATAGGTGTCTTTCCTTGTGCACTGGCTTGTGTGATAGCGGTTTAAGAGACAAAACCAAGCCCTGTGTTTAATATAGTGTTATCAGAGGCATCTCCCTTGGGGAGGTGTTATGGCCATCTAGCAGACACCTAGATGAGATATGTGCTTCTTTGGAGAGATACTGCTACAAAGAATTTGAGAGAAAAAATGGATGCTTAGTTAATAGATGCGCATAATTACTAATCTGCAATGCTCCTTAATGGGAGATTTTGACAGGCAGTTTTGAGAGGTATCATAAAGATGTGCAATAGTGCTGCTGAGTTTGTAACTCATTCCCCTGGAATCCTCCAGGCTTAACTTTTATTAGATATAATTTATTTTTTTTCTACCTTCAACAATTATTTGGAGAATCCAGCCCATTGCTGCCCTTCCCTCTCAAGGAAGCATGTTAGAACAGAAACGTGCTTCCATGTTTCCCTCATCTGCACATTTCCACATCATGCTGGGCACAGGCACTGCATCACAACTGGGCAGGATTGGTTCTAGTGGAGGGGAACACTGCTCCTGTTATGAGAGAGGTTAATGTAAAGAAGGTACTGCAGAAATGAAAAGGAGTTAAGGTTAGGAGTTAGGGTAGATGGGGTGTTAACACAGCAACTCTTCTTGGGAGGCCAGCCGCCCTAACTCAGGCTGAAAGTATATGGGGAACCATGTTTTGCTCTTAGTATTGGAGCTGCAAAACCATATGTACCAGTTGGGTGTCATGGAAAAGACCTGAAACTCAGAGGCAAGTGACTGGCTGTATTTCCCTGTGCCCTGCCTCTGCATCCCCGCATGCCAGCACAGCTGAGGGCAAGATTTCTGATTCTTGCTATTCCTGTCCTGGAGAGGCAGGGTGGCCTGATTCACCGATCAGCTGGGTTTGCTCCTGTGATCTCAGGGGATGGCCTAGATGTGCTGCAAGGAATTAACCCCTCACCCTCCTTCCTGCACATGCCATTTTGTGTGAAGTGTAATATTGAAAGAAACCACTACGACAACATGTCTTGCTGTGAGTTAGAATGATCAGCACAAAGCACAAAAAGCCCGAGCCCCGCTTGCAGACTGTTTTGAGTACTTTAAAGCAGCCTACATTTGGCTTTTGTCCCTGTCCTTCCTTTGGATTTCTATTGTACCTGGGCACCCTTGCAGGAGGTGATCATTCTTACTAAAATCCCCTCATGTGCCTTGCTGTCCATCCAATATCAAAGCACACCAATGCTTTGAGGAAGCAGCCCAGAAGCTCCCATCTTAACAGAGCAAAATGTGACTGAAAATGCTCGTGAGATCACGCATGTGACAGGTTAATGTGGACTGTTTTTGAAGGTGAAACGGAGGCGTTGAGGTCCAAGGGCAGCAAGTGGCACGCTCCCAACTGCAGTTCATGATGAAACAGGCCACTGGGTGTCTGCGGCTTTTCAGAAGCCCTGTCATGCATTGCAAACATATTTTGAAAGGTTTTATAAACAAATCCAAAGGAGGTTATTAAATTCATCATTCTGTGTGCAGAAGGCATGAAAAAATTGTTGTGAGTCGGGTAAGTAAATAGAAGTCTAACAGCAAATAATAAAATGACATAAATACAAGAATGATGACTAGATTGCTGTATTTTGAGTGGATTTCAGACAGATGTGAAACAGGTGGTAATTATTTGCTACAGAGTAACTGCAATTTACTTGAATTAACTGCATAATACATTTTGGCCAGAAATCCTGGTATTAACACAATGATTTCTGAACTTCTTTAGGGAAAAACATCAGTTGTGTATCAAGTTGCATTTCACCACGGCACTCATATTTTTTTTATCCTCAGTAAAATACAAACATTAAAGCAGCTCTCCAAGGTTATGCAAGCAGCCGGGGCAGCAACGAACAGGAACTCTGGACAGAAAATGGACACTGGCTCCAGGCAAGAGCTCCTTTCCTGTGGATCTTACCCCAAAACGCCAACACGGAGGAGCACACCAGGTCTCCTGCTGTGCTCAGAAATTTCCCCCTGGGCAGCCCCATGGACCAAGCAATGGCCTTGCAGGGTAACTCCTGTGGTTCTGCTTCTGTCATGGACGTACCTACTACATCTCTCCTGGTTTCTGGCACATAAACTAATTAGAATGATGTTCCAGAGGAAACTTCCTCTTGGATTTGGTACACAATCCTTTCAGCGCAAAATGATGAACAATCTTAATTTCCTTCAGACGATCCCATCAGCTGTATTAATAAATTAAAAAGCCAAAAATAAGAATAGCAGTGTCTGAAACTCCACTGGCCAAAAAAAAAAAAAAAAGAAAAAAGCGTTAAGCAAAAAGTGTTAAAACTACCATGCAAGGCACGTATTTGCTATATTTAGCTTTTTTACCCTAAAGGATGATAATCCTAAAGTGGAAGGAAAAATGTGCTGAATCACTACATTTAAAAAAAATGTGTTCTTCATCGAGCAAAATGTACCAGCCATGTAACACTGAATCTGAGTGCTTTTCGCCCTACATTAAAATACTTACTGAACTGAGAGAGATTAAGAAAAACCTGACATCTTCCCAAATGCATGCTTCAGAGGAGTGGGGAATTAAATCAGCATTCCTGTACTCGGAAGTCAGTATTCCAATTGTTCTGTGCAAGGAGTGCTCTGTGTTTTGATAGCCCAAAATGCCATGACCGCTGCAGGACACAGGCATTACACGAACATCAGATCCCGAACTGCCTGCCTTGTTCAGGAATAAGGGCCACAGAGCCAACCTCGGCGATGCCACTCACACACGTTAGAATTTAGTCCTGCAAATCCTTCATCCAGTGGCGACACTGATAAAAATGTGGGGGAAAAAAATGCAGATCATCGCTGTAATTTGCAAAAGTCTGGCGTATGAAACTTGTCAAACGCACGGGCAATGTGCATGAACAGAGCAAGCCTCTAAAAACGTAGACAAATGTTGAATTTTTGAAGATGTATTTTAAAGCAGGTGTCATATTTTGTCAGCTAAAACATAATTTTACAGAAACTCTTCCTACCTTGCTTGAATAAGCTATGGTACCATATGGCAATTTCCACCAATGGTGGCAATAATATCTTTTTATAAAAATAATATCCTTTTTCCTCTCAACAAGCTTTACAGATGAGCATAGGAAAAAAACCACACTTGAATTAAGCAGATGCTTATGACATTCCTCCTGGCCATATAATATGATTTATTGAGTTATACTGCAGTCTTTGGCTTTTTAACCAGATTAAGGCTGAAAAAGAAGCCAGCAACTAAAACAGTTTTCCTTTTTTATTTGTATTATATTTAGTTATGTCGTATTTTTAGTTAAATAAAGTTGTGGAAGAGTACAGAAGCTACAAGACCTAATGGCCCGGATATGTAATTAATCAGATTTGAAAAGCAAGGACCATTTATCTACATAAAACAAATAGAATCTATCCTATTAAGCTAACCCATTCAAATGACAAACCTGACTGCTGCTGGTGAGAATATTTTGCTTGGCAAAGGTCCTAAAGGTTCTAAAATTATGTATGCTATTTTTATTTCCTCCTTGGATTGGATTAGTTACTAAGCAACTGAAGTGTTCAGTTCTCTTGGTTAACAGACATACTGTATTTCAAAAAATTGGTTACTGTATAGGACCTAAACTCCTGTGAAGAAAAGATAGAATTGTGGGTTTTGGGGACTATTTGCTTGTGAATGATTTGTGTGATGGTCTGTCCCGGCTTACATTTTAAATGTACATAATTACTATCTGGGTTGCAAGTTTTTAAAAAGTTTTATCTCTAGGTTATATTTTTAAGAAAAGAGGAATCTCTAAGTCAGCGTCCTACTTGACAAGGGAATTTGATCACTTTTCATTTCTTAAAGATGCCGCTAAGGAACTGGAGGTATATCATCAGTGTAATGCTCTTCAGTGCATTAAACAGAAATAGGACACAGCTTAATAAAAAGAAAAAAAAAAGGTAAAAACCAGCAGGGAATATAAAGAACATGCCCTGAAATAGCTCTCCTTCGGAGTGAGAATGGACAAGAACTCTGGCATAGAGGCAGAATACTGGCAAGGTCCTTTAAAGCAGATCCAAGTGTCCTATCTTTAGCTGACTTGTTGCTAGCATTTGTAAGTACATGTGTTCTTCGCACAGTCATACTAGGGTGGAAAAAGTACTTCAGGCCTCTCAGGACTGTGAAGCATGCTGCTTACTGTTGCTGAAGCCCTGTAAAAGCTCCACTGTACACCAAGATGTTCAACTTCACAAACTATCTTCCTAGTGCCCCTTAAAGAGAATAAAATGTGGAGCTGATGGTGGTTTGATGGTTAATCCTGGTGTTCTTGCTTGTTTGTTTAACCCCAGATGAAACCTCTGGCACCTAGGAGGAGTGAAATATTAGCTTTTACATGAAGTTAGTCTAAAACAATCCTTGGGATAAAGTGTATGACCAGACATACCCTGGAACCTTTTCTGAAATTAAAGACTGTGCTAGACAAGTCAGCTTCCTCTCTCTCTCTGAGCCAGCTGATTGCCATGTTTCCACACTGATAGTGTGGTGTGGCTGTGGTGCCCAAAGGTGCTCAGACACTCCTCAGATAGACAGAGCCCACAGATGCTTCTGGGTGAGACAGAAGAGCACACACTTGTGTGCCTAGCTGACACATGAAAGATCTTCTCTGCTCTTCTGCAGCTTGGTCGGGTGAACTGCCTTCCTTTGCAGCCTCCAAGAAAAAAAAACCTGTTAAAGCTGGCAAAACATTTCTGCGCTCAGGGTGCACCAAGCACCTAACTTGGGCTGCTTAGTTGTGGTGCAGTGAGGAAAAGCCAAGCTCATGTGAAGGGGTTGCCAAGCAAGGCATCTCTTCCCTGTGCAAATCCCTAGGAAATACCCGGTGAGCAGAGGGACAAAGAGAGATGCTGGAGTGTGTATCAGTCCCACAGCTGCCTATGCCATCCGTTTGTTCTGGGCAATGTGTTTAAGCTCAGCCCCATAAACAGACTCTACTGGATGACGATAGAAGTAATTCAAAGTGCTTAAAACAGCTACTCCATAAATCATTTGCATTCACTGGGTTCCACCTGGGCCCTCACTGTATTCTTCCTCTGCTTGGCTTGGCAGGCAGAGCACAAAATGGGTCACTTTCTGCTCCCTTGAATATTTTATCACTAAAAAGGGAAAAGCAAAAGGTCAGTGTTCAAAGGGATTCCTTGTCCATATCTCTGTGCAACTTCAGCAATCTGGGTAATCTCAGGACCAGACCCTTCAAGATGCACACAAGACCTCTGACAAAATCACTGCCCTCATGTCACAGTGCTTTCTCCTGCGTGGCTCCTTACTGTCTCAAGGTTAATATGCACACACACACAAAAATCTACTTGTAGGTACTAAAGCTGACCCGCAGGGTGTACTGCACTATTCTGGAAAGTAGTTCAGGCGATTCAGCACCTTCTTTCAACTGCACTCTATTCTTTAAGCATCGCTCTTCTACAAGTTTTAAAACAACACTTTAAAAGAACCATTAGTGATGCCTGTGTAGGTACCACTGGACTGCAAGACAAAAAATGGACCTACTCTGCAACACATCTGCACTCATACCTGCTTGCTTAAGGACCCACAACCCTCACACAAGCAAAGATCCTTACCTGAAATCTGACAAATGAGCTATTTCAAAATCAAAGGGAAGGGAAGAAAAATCCATAGCTGTGATGACTCCCACCTCTGTTCTCTGGCCAGCTGCAGGGAGAGTGAAATTTCCATCACTTCTCTGGTCCCATGTAAGCCCAAGCAGGCAGAGCTTTGTCAGAGAGAGCCAACAGTACAAATTCCATCCGGAGCAGTGATACTTTTTTTCAACCAGACACTGCACCACAAGATAGGTTGCTGTGTGACTCAAAATAAATGTACTTTGCGTACATTTGGGTGCAAAGCACATTTAATTTAAATTTTAGGAATGTCTCAGTTTTTCCCTCAGGAATTCCTGGGGTATCATCCTGAGTCAGCCATGGGGAGGACAGAAGATGCAGAGGATCCTACAGGGTTGATGCTGGGGAAGATGGAAAAGGAGGGCGAGCAGTGCTTCAGCACCTACCAAACCAGTGTAGTCATTTGAAAGGATGTTTAAATACCAGTGTTGAATAGTGACATGAACGAAATGTACTGGAAAACACAAAACATTTTAAAATCAGTGGGGAGGTATGAGATGCTGATCTGCAGTTCTAGTGAAGGACAGTCAGCAGTGCTGGCAGGCATGCTACGCTGTGGGAGCACACCAGGACCCTAATACAAAGCAAACACAAAGCCAGTCCTTTAGTTAGCTTTTTTAGGGTCAGCTTCTCTTGCTTCACCAACCCTTTGCTTTAACGTGCAGTGACACAGCTGTTCCACCCAGAGCATAATGGCTAAGCAAAGCTAACACGATTTCAGGTATAGGCACTGTTACACCCAAAAAATAATATCAGAACCAATGTTTCAACACCAGAATTGCCGTTCTGAAACTACCTTTCATGCCATTTCTTATAAAGCCACAAGTGCACCACAAGAAAATTATTCAGAGATCCCTCTTATCAGATGCAATCCTGCAAAATCTTGGAGCAAAGCTGCTAGGAGGTCTTCATTTTGGACATGTGCATGGTCCTCCTGACTGCAGCAGGACTGCTCACTTCCAGGTCTAATTGATCTACAGCTGAGATTTCAAAAAACTCTTTGTTTTGAAGTAAAGAAATGAAGCAGGATGTTGAACCTTACAAAGGAAAGAATCCTAATAGAAATGCCTCACCAAGCATGAACTCTTAGACCTTCAATTTATTTTTCCAATACAAGCCTACACTCCTGCAGCCTGCTCCTGTGGGATGCAATGCACCAGTGACTCCCAGGACTTCCCTGCAGCAGGGCATTATCATCATCTTCTTCACCCTTGCAGCTTGAGTTCTGACTGCCCACCAGCAGTAATACTCAAACTACACTACACAAGAACTCAAACCATACTCTTTCCATTTCCCAAACCACAACCGTACAAGCCAGGCTGCTGATTTAAATGGAAATACTTGCAGGTTTGCAAAACCAGGTCACAGGGAGGGGAAAAAAATCCTGTTTTGTAATGCCTGGAGAAGGCACATGTGGGAGAGATGGGGCTTCTTTTCTAGGAAAAGAAAGACACAGGGAAACTCAAGTAAAGGAAAATGAAGCCTCACTTCTGAATCGAGACAAACGGCTGTCTTACTGGCACAAGTAAATTAAAGGTGAAAGCTTTGTCAGGAGCTGTGCTCTGTGGAAGACAGCTAGAGAAGAAGAATTTAAGATTTCTGAGACAGGAAGAGTCACAAGAGATGAACATTGTATGATTTAATTATCCAACTGGAGGGATAAATTAAGCTTTTGACTTGGAGTTGCATATAAAGAGAGCAATTAGACCTCTTTAAGAAAATTAGCATACGGTTTAAGAAGGGAGCAATAGTTTAAAATGCTAGTATGAAATTGTTACTTATATGCAATGGTAATAGATCTCTATGCTAGACAGATTGAACTAGATGCTCCATTGTTTTATACCAGTGTTCCTTTTCCAAAGCCAGAGGACCTGGAGCTGGTTTTTGCTGTTAGAAGGTCTGCCCCAATAAGTCCATTTTCAGTGTGGACACAGCCTCCACCAAAACTCTCGGGAAGTTTTCTCAGTTTCCAAACCCACACTGCTGCAGTGTGTCTTGGATATGTATTATTCATAGATTATTAATCCCCTTAAAATAGGTCTGTGCTGTGAATCTGCTCTTGAAATGGGCTTTACATATATGCACATATGCTTAGCTTGGGTTCAAGTTTTCATGACAGGCTTCTGTACAACAGTAGTCTGTATGACTGTTAATCCACTCTTCTTAGAAGGATGCGTGTGTGTTTGCATATAACTATACATATGCACCTTTACTCTCCAGGCTCTGCTGGCACTGCATTAAACAGTTCCAGTGAGATGAAGTTGTTTCAAAAAAAAACCCCAAAAAACCCAAAACATCTCCATCAAGCTTCAGATTTCCTAAGTGGGTAAATCAGTATGAGTTCTCTGACCAAAATCAAACACTACCAATCTATTTTAGCTAGGGAACAAGCCCTAAATAATTATAAAAATACTTAGTAATTTATTTGAGGTTTAAATTAAGTTATTTTCCACATCAGGAGGTTATATAAGCTTTTTTTCTACACTGTGTGCCAACTTGCAGTAAACTATGCTCTCTGTTTGGAAACCTACCAAAAATTGTTGAGAGAGATTTCATCAGTACAGAGACAAGCACTTTTGACCCCGTGTAAGATTTTGTTATGGTATCCCTATTTGAACAAGTAACAATTCTGAGGAAGTCAATGTTTGCTCTGCTATCGTATTTCTATCTAGTAGCACTTTCCGGAGCGAAGAAATTGCTCTATCATGCGTGCAGAAGCACTTGGCTTGCACATAAAAAGTCCCCGGAGGGTTAAAAACACAACAACCCACCACTTTTTGAAACCCTATCAACATGCACACAAATTGCACACCAAAGAACTGGCTAGTATAAATTTGAATGTATTTAATACCAAAGTGAGGAGCAAGACAGTAATTCTGAAGCAACAATCCGTCCTTTTTGCGTAACTTACTGTCAAACAAAATGTTTAAAAGAGGATTAATTTTCCATTTATGATCTTTTACCAAACACTTTTATGCTCAGATAATTAACTTCTCTAATGAAAAAAAAAAGAAAAAAGAAAATGTATCAGTGCAGGTTTTAGTGCATTTAAATAAGCATACATTAGTTTAATTTTCATGTTTGAAGCCCTAGGATCTCAGTAGTGAAAACCTAATGTGATTTGACCTCTTTTATACAGAAAATAGGTCAGTGAAAAGAAGATATAACATCTGCAGCTCTATATATTTCCCACATTCACCAAGTTTTTATTGCTAGTAGGACTGGAGGGGAAAACATCAAGAGTAAACATACACGCGAAAGGTATCACTGCGTTAGCCACCAGTTAGGAACTCCACCTTGTACATAACTTCTCACTATAACACACCACCAGAAATGACTGGGATGTACATTTACAGTGAAAAATAGCAGCTCTGCCTTTTATAAATCAGATAGCGTGACTTACTCTGAGCTGAATTTCAGCTATGAACACTTCGGAGAGTGTAAGAGCAGGAAGCACCGTGATGACTGAGGCTGCTCTGGGAAAGCTTCCTCAACTGGATGTCAGCTGCTGGGGTGCCACTGGCATTCAACAATGTTGATAGGGTCCTCATCTGCTCCCAGGGGACTGTCCAGTCAAGAGCAAATATGTGTTCAGGCTGCAGCTCTCAGGGATACACCCCAAAAGCCTTGTGCCATCAGGAACAGACCTGCTCACCCACACATTACACTGGTGTTCCCCCCAGAACAGACCACTCACTGATGGGCAGGAGCAGATCTTTAGGAAAAGGAATATTTAGACTTTTCTGTTTCTATGCTGACACTCGCTGCTTGGATAAACATGTGTTCAGGTGTTTGTTTATTTTTTCCTTTATCTGTGCAAATCCTTGAAAACCCTGCCCTTTGGGAGCAGGTTTTTGGAACAGCTGCCCAAGATGACAGGTGAATATTTATCTCTCTTTGTGGTTTAGTATGTAACTACCCTTGTCTCCCACCCTGCAGGTCAAGTTCTTATGGTCCAGGCAGCACTTCTGAGGAAGCTGTAGAGAAATGTAGGGAGTGGGCTGGAGCTGCCAGATGGCCATGTATCTATCTGTCTGTCTATCTATCTATCTTTCTATCTATCTCCCTCCCACACCCTGGTGCCACCCCATCAGGCAGCATCAACTGTGAGCTCCAGTGGGAAATGAATTCTCTCCCCTGCTTCTACTCAGGGAAGTTGCCGCTCCACGTTTTAAGTTTACAGCTATGCATCACCAAACGAGCCCCAAGAAAGGGGAAGACAGCCAGGCTGATGTTAAATGACTTGCTCAATGTCAAATGGCAGCCAGCAGCAGAACTGGAAGTATAAGCCTGGGTTCCACATGGTGCAGACTGTAGCTACGTTTGCTAGTTTAAGGTTTGGCGTACACTTCTGAAAATGAGTGCATGGTGAGGAATACATTTTCAATGTGTTCATTGTATTCAATGCCTCGTGTTTTTTTCTACCACCACCACCACGGCCCATACAGGAGCCCACTCATACTTAACTGTTTTGAAAAGGCAAAGGATCACGTTATTCCCAGGTGAAACCAAAATTACTCCCCCACCCCTTTCTATGTTCAGGACAACAGACTGACTACAAAACTATCATGGATATAATTTAGCAAATACAGGTTGTACATACTTATTTAATACAGAATTTTATGGCACACTGGCCCAAGCCTTTCTTTTGTATAACATTGTGGGATGCCACGGTCTTACAGGGAGACATGTCTCCCTGCAATCCTCTACCTTGCAGTACATAGGAACATGCCATTACTTACATGGGTGTGAAATATATTAATGCAGATCTTACAAAGGCTAGTTTTGGAGGTTTATAAAAACCTGTATATTCTATTGAGCAATTAGTTCTGGCAGCAAGGCCTTTAATCCAATAAAACCTCATTATGTCAGTAACAGACCCCATGCAACATGCAAATCACACAGCTTTAGTGTCAACTCCCTGCCTGGTCAGTGTTAATGAGAAGGGCTGAGGGGGGATTTCCAGGGGTTCGGAGACTGCTTTGCTTCAAATGCAATTTTGTTTGCTTTGTCTTTTTTTTTGGCAGCAGCCCTTAAAAGCCAAAGGGCCCCATGGCATCCCCAAAGCCCATTGGGACCATTTGTGTGCGATGTGTGCTCCAAAGAGGTCAGAGCCAAGACCAGTGCAGTGGCCACTGCTTCTGGTTGTTACCTTGAATTTTAACATATCCAAACCAGGACAAATCCCCTTCCCTTTTGCTTTCCAGTACATTTCCTCTTACCCCAAGATCACTAGTCTCTCCCTTCATTGCATCAGTCTCAGCAATGCAGAGATAAAGACTGATTTGTTTTTCAGGAGCTAGGGAGAGAGAGGAGAAAAAAAGAAAAAACCAGGAAAACAAAAAGCACAAAAGCACCAGTTATGGAGGAACTCAATGTTTTCACCACCTTTCCCCTCATCCCCAGCTTTAAGCATCAGCTCCAGTCAATTCCACCCAGACAATAAAGTCATTTATCACTCAAGGACCCGCACAGGTTCAATACCTGATGTAAAGCCGATGATTGCTTCCATTGATTCAGATGAAATATCCAAGCAGAGCTGCAGCCGGCCGTGGCTAGAGCGCATGCCCCATTTGTGATGGTTTAAAAAATAAACCATTGATTATAAAATGGAGCCTGATAAATCCTGACGGGGCAGATCTGCAGCTGTACCTCTCCTCTGACTCCTATAATTAATGGCTTGGTACTGTGCTACTGTTAAGTGAGGACCCGCCCATCTAGAAGCAATAGCACATGTTAGCGGCATTTATGCAAATGTGCGCAATTACTGCACCCGGCAAAACTGACAAGGTCACTCCTTGTTTTGGCCGAGATTTTCTTGGTGGAGACCATCAGTGCTGGCTGGGGATGTGTTGCCACAAGACAGACCATTTCTTCAGCTGCCTGAGAACACAATATGACATCAGGGGGACAGGAGATTAATCCCACAGCAAATGGGGATCTGAGCCCTCAAATCAAGCAACCATCAGAAGATGCTGAATGAGAGATGTGGGAACTGACTGGGCTTCGGATGGTCTGCAGGCTGGCAAAGGGATCACCCCACTCCTGGTCACAGGTGGAAAAAAACCTTGATGTAAGATGCCCTTTGACAAACGGCATCTCAGAAGCCCAGAAGAGAGATCTGGACAACTGTAGACTCATACAGTATCCTTCTCCTAAGGAACAAAACTACTGCCTTGTTGTGAACAGTTGTTTAAACTCTTTTCCTCTTGAACAAGTGCTGGATGGAAACACTCTTCCCACCAGTGTGATGCACAACCCCAGAGGTCAGCCACAACTCAGAGGCCTTCAGCCACAGTCCCCAGCATTGCCAGCTTTTGCCTCCATCTGCATGGATGATATCAGGAGAGAAGTATTATGTCTCTCTGTAACTGATATATATGCTTTTCCAAGATTGTATTTCAGTATCAAGCCAGGCTAATACATGTGCAATTAGCAGTGGAATTGCTTTACTATTTACCAGCCTATTAAGCTCTCCAGTCAAAGGAAGGTTCCAACTATCAGACAAATCTCATACAATAGCTATCCATTTATACGAGACTCATTTAATTTCATGGTATTTTAACAAGGTTGCAGCTTCCTCATGACATTCTTCTACAATTTCAAGGCAAACTCTCATATCCTTAAAAGGTAAATATATTGCAGAAGAGACTGGCAGAGAGAGGCAAGGAAGAAGAGATTTTTCTTAATTTTTTATTTGACTCCCTCTTCCCTGACTGGAGACAGAAGTAGACACATGATTTAAAAAAAAGCAACAACCCAACACACACACACTACATTTTATCATGGTAAATTCTTGTAATGTGAAGGGATGACTCTGCCCATTTCAATTTAAATAGGAAATGAGCTTTCTTTGCAAACATTTATGTGTAGATTTACAAAACCCATTAAATAACATGGGGGGATTACTGAGTAGTGTCCATCCAAAAGTATTCATCTGAGTTAATTCTGTTTCCAAAATGAAATAAAGTGCAACAATAAATAATGGCTAATGTGTAATTCAATGTAAAGTCGGGATAAATCCTTTCTTTCATTAGACTTGGTACAGTATATGTGCTATGCATTTTTAATACCTTTAAATAATTTAGGAGAAATAGTGCAGAGTAAGACTGACAGGAAATGGTTTAAGCTCCTAATTTGAGGAAACAGCCTATAAATTAAACTTCAGGAGGACATAACTTCTTGATTAAAGGTAAATTGTTGTTGTCACACCCAGAAAAAAAAATGCAGCATTGTATCTTATTACTCTAATCTATTACATTTGCTGGTGTAATTTAGGACAGTACCACAGAGCCAACAACCAAAGAATCACAGCCTGGGACCTCACTGCGCTGCGTTCTGCCCAACCACTGCAGAACGAACAGCAACAATCTAGAATTTGAAGTCTTAAAGCAAAAAATGGCTTCTTTTATAAGCATGCATCAGCTTCTGATTTTCGACAGGCAGCCACAGCAAATGCATTTCTGACTCTTTCCATTTTCTTGCTGGCTGGTTCTTAACCGTCTCTCTCCCTCCTCCCCACCTGTCACTCCTGACCCTTATTTCCTGCATGCGGTGTTTCTGTCCTTCCCTTGGATCTGATGTGCCCGATAGACCGGGCATGCAGGATGCTGATTAGCGCTGTCGGCTTTAAAGTTTCCCTAGCCCATTTCTCAGGTAATCTCGCACAAATGCCTATCTCCAGCCAGCACATGTGGCAGAGATGCAGTGGCTCACCTCTTATTTCAGAAACACCTGCAATAAATCAAGAGAAAAGCTCTTAGCCCAGATGTTGAAAGGCAAGGATGTAACAGCCTGCCTGAAGCTGGAACTTGAACCCAAATCCCACTGTGTGCTTGTACTCTTCCCCACAAGCTCATCACGGTGAAGGGTGGTAGTGGATCCATGGAGGGAAAATAAAAGGCAAAGCGTAATGCATGAGCTTATTCAGGCAAATAGCATTGCAAATGAATAACTCTACTCACACAAGCAGTCTCCATAAATCCCAAATCATGTTTGTGTTCAAATACTTCCTCCCACGGCTGCAAAATGTGTGAAGAGGCTGAGAAAGAGTCACCCATAACTACAAGGATTCACACCTCTTAAAGCCATCCATATTAAAAGCAAATTGTATTTACCAAAACAGTACAGAAGCAACCTCGGCTGTCTCCCTTCCTTCAGTCAGCACGAAGAGAGCTCCAGCTCCTCCAGAGCAGGCCAAGAAGGATATACCTTTTCAGCCAAGGGGGTTGAAACAGCTTCTGCTTCCACTTGGGGGCTTCGCTGCAGAAACTACCTAGTTTAAATCACATTTTATAGCTTGTGTCACACAGACTAAATAATTTAACAGCCCCTTCTGGCTTTAAAATCTATGAGTTAGGGAAACCTACCTATTGCATCACGGGCGGTAAATCTTTTTACCAAGAGAACAGTAAGGTTGGCCTTGAAAAACAGGGCTTTTTAAAACTAGTCAAACAAAGCCCCATGTAAGTGTGAGACATTTTTCATTGTGAAAGGGATGAGTTTTGGTGAAATCTCAGAGCCTGCAACTTTTGATCAGTTTGTATTAAGCTCTAAAAGACTATGTAAAATAATGCCTCTCGCCATAAAGCACTGCTCTATTTGGAGAGGAAATTGTTTATAAAGAGGAACAAAGTATGAACTCAACTCTACGAAAAGCTAAAAATACCTAATTTAGCACAGGTTTCAGAAACTGAACCCTAAACATGAAAAATCCATCCATTACAAAGCATCCTGCCCTGCAGAGACCATATCAGGTTCAGCAGGAAAAAAACCAAAGAAAGAAAAATTGCATGCTCAGTCCAAAGGGAACTAGAATATTCTAAAAATATTTTAAAAAGCCTAGCTGCACTTAAACTCCACTTAGAGGACTTATACAGCAATTAGTTTTAAATGAAGTAATGGATTTCCTGGTTTCCAACTTGACAATGTACTTAAGCAGGATGACTCGTGTGCACAAAGATAGAAATTTAGCTATCTGTCCTTTGCATGTAGAATCAATGCCCGATATGTTATTCTCCCCCAAACTGGTGTTTGCACATGACCCCTCTCCTGAGAAGCCAGTGTCTTTGAAGATGAAGTGCTGAGCGACAGCCTCACACTTCACAGCCAAAACTGCAGCTCTGAAGCCTTTTGGACTTTTCCCTCAAAGACAAGCACCACGAGGCAGGTTTCCCACACAGAAATGGATACAAGACTTGGAGATATCATTGAGAAAAACACCTTCTGATCTTTAAGGAGCTGTGCAATGGTTGGGATGTGCAATGCTTGGTCCTGGTTAGGTCCCAAGCACAGCACTTTGAGCATATACAGCTCTTCAGAGCACATGTATCTTGGAAAAGTTTTCTCTGCCTGACAGCTGTTGTTCTTATAAAGGAAAAAAACAACAAAACAAAGACGAGGGGAAATTTCTTCTGTCCTCAGGGAAGAAGCTGCAGTGTATCCCCTTTAAAAGGAAACTGAGGATAGGAAATCCAGTAAAACATAGAACAAGTTTCCTCCTCAGTTTTCAAACATGAAACACACTTCTGGTTTTCTTCTGCACATGCAACACCTCTCCACCCGACATTGATCTAATATTTTGAATTTCTCAGCAGTTTGAAACCTAATTAAAAAAAAAAATTAAAAAAAATCTACTTAGCAGAAAGAAGTTTTCCTCTTTTTTGCTGCCAAATCTTTCCACCTCGTTACTGGTTCCAGATGTAAAGTGTGCAATGCCCAGGGAACCAGTGACAGATTTAAGAGCTAGCCCCCGATGCCCATGCAGCGTTTCAGACTAGCACTTTGGGACCAATGTGACTAACTGGGAGGTTCACAGTTTTCCAAATGAACACAGAATAACAGCTTCTCCTTTCTCATCTGGACCCAGCAGCAGAAGGCATCCAACTTCTGGGGAACAGTAATGTAACTGCTCCCAATCAGCAACAGCAGATATTTCTACAGCTTCTCTATAAAGTCATACACTGCATAGAGCCAAATAAATCGAGTTTTTTTAGTCCTCACATAAAGTGACCTGCATAACTTAAAAAAACAGCTTTATTTTCTATTAAAACCTTCCATCACGCTGAATCACCCTGCGCGTTCACACACAGAGGAATAAAACGTGTGTGTCTGCATACGCAGCCCTATCGCGTATCCTCGCATTTCACCATCTGGCATCCTTCTAGGGATTAATAAAAAAAAAATTAGGTTTAAAACACCACATACGCACCCAGGGAATGAGAACTCTTACAGAAGGCTTTAACAACCTGTGTGGAGGCGCCACGGGACGGACAAGGCAAGCCAGCTAAGGCTGCGAGTGCACGTCAGGAGCAGAAAATGTGCATTTATCAAACCAGCGGGCACAAAAAGTTACAGCTATTGGCGTTTTATGTAGCATAAGTAAGCTGCAGACCAGTACGACTGATCAAAGCTTGCTCAAGTCCGGAGGAACTGAAATACGACAAATGGTAATGTGACAGAGAAATGTCAAAATAGATGAGGAATTACACATGCCAGCAACTGAACAAAAACTAGCTGAGATTAAGTCAGAGACAAAGATGAAATGCCAGATTGCCTAAAGCTAATTATCTGGACAATTAATGGAATGCCTGCAACTCGTTTTGATTATTAAGAGCACAGTCAATCGGAGAAAGGACAAAGCTATTTGCAAGAGTCCGCACTGATTTCCTTGGAAGAGGATGCTGCCAATGGAGTGGAAGAAATTCATACCCTGGAGATCACTAAGCCAGCTGCTAAACTATGGTACAGCCATATCACCTGGTACCAAAATGATACCAATCCTTTCCTTGGACTGCCCCTGGTGTCAAAATTCAATGCACATCTCATTCCCAAACTGATAATTTGACTGGCATGCTAGATAAGGAAAAATATTCATGTGTCTTTGATGCTACAAAACAAGACACATACAAGTAAGTAGTAATTCTATGCCTTGTCCTGCCAGAAATTAAAACTGAACTTCCTCCTATTCTCCCTTAATTTTTTCATGCACCAGTTTTCAGGAAATTCATACATTCTTCTATATTTATCAACTCAAGAGCTAAATGTGGTTCCCAGATAAATTCTTTATGTGATGACACTTCTTAAACTGGCCACAGACCAGCCAGATGAAAATACCTACTCACTCAGCTAATATAAGGGAATATCAAGATGTTTAATAAAAATATTCATTTGCCTGTTTTTTTTAAAAAAAAAAAAAGAAGGAAGGAAGAAAAGAGTCTAATCCCAAGTACAGAGAGACTCTCTGTGAACAGTTATCTGAGCCTTTTTCTGTTACTTGTACAGGACTACCTCAGTATCTGGGATGAGAAATACCCGGCAGGTTTCCCTTCTAAGCCCACATCTGTGTCAGTAAAAAGGACAGAGGCCACATTCTTTTGAAGACATAGTACGACATTTTAGCTTTTTTCCCCCGCTCTAGTGAGATCCTGGGAAATATGTATGCATTTGCCACTGCCATTAAGCATCACATCCATCAGTCGAAAGCCACTTTACCCTAGATAGCAGAGAGCGGAAATAGATGTGACCCAACCCTGGTGTTTCTCCAAAGGGCTTCCCCGCAGACAGTCCCTTCAAACATCAGATGTAAATTAGAGCCCCCATCTCAACTGAGCAAGGCCTGTAGTGCAAATGCCCAAGCCCCAGCCCTGCCAGACCCGTGAGGGTGAGCGGCATGGTCACAGCGAGATCCGCTCATCAGCCAGCTCAGAACCACCAGGAAGAATCCAGGGGCTGGATTTATTCACTTGGGCTCTGGCATTGACTGACACAATTATGCTGCTTTCAGCACTTCGGTAATTCTTTTGCACACATGTATATTCATTTTGGAGGTTTTACATCATTTAACGGCTCAAGATGTAGGAATTTCCAGAGTTGCCTTGATCCTGAAATGAGGAAGTCTTTCAGCATAGGAATCAAAAAGCCAAGCTGTTCCTGCTTTAAGTTCAGTTTCGTTGCCTTAAAAAGAGAGAGCCTAGAAGACAGCATGTGCTACAGAATGGACTACAATCTGCTGTGCTTCTTGGGACAGACCCTTCGTGAAGCTAACAGCAGTTTAACACCCCATGCAGAGATTAAGACTGGTTTTACAAACTCAGTTCCTGAATAGGCACCGTATTTTAGCCGAGGGGAAGGCAGCCAGCTTTGCAGCAGGGAAACCAGCTTGAAATAGGCGGACTAGGAGGGAGCCCATGCCTTCAAACACACTTTATCCACCCTTGGATGACAGAGATAAAATGTTGCATTGGGGAGCTGCACTTCCTATTTTATTCTCTGCACAAGGAAGGCTGAGAAAGGGACCAACATTTAGGGTTCTAGAACTGATGTACTACCTCAGCAAAAACCTGTCTGGTGAACAAACACAGCTCTGCTGACTGGTTGGTGAAATGGCACTGGGCAGCAATCTCAATACCAGAATAAAGAAATTTTAGTAAAACCCCAGTGAGTTTTGAAAACACAAAGAACGCTTTGCACATTACCCAAGAACAACAGCCTTTGTCCCTGCTCCCTGTGAAACCTGACTCCCAAACTCACCCGTGATAGCAGTCTGGAAAGGGACCCCAAGCAGGACAGATGTTCATCTCCTTTCATCTCAAACTGTTGCTAGAACTGAGCCCACAATTGATTACCACCGGCAGGTAGGTACAAGCAGAAACTATTTCAAATCCACAGGCTTAAAAGGCATTGTTTCCCATTGAAAGTGAAAAAGTACACTCTCTATGCTTTTGGTCATTTGTTAAATATTAGGAAGCTTTTCAAACTATTTTATCTTGCTAACAGTTAAGGGTTTTCCAGACCCTTATGAAAAGAAATAAAAATCAGTATTTCATTCTTCAGATAGGCCAAATGTCTCTTTTTTTTTGCCATTTTAACTGATTTACACTTCAGAGATGGCGATTAACATCTCGGTCAGAGACATCAGAATAAACAAAAGCTCTCAGCATATCAGGTCATACCACTGTTTGAAGAAAGTGCTTATACTGTTCTCAGCTTTTATTTTGGTTTGCCAAAACAAAGAAATCAGCTGTTTCCCAGGAGAGACATGACAGACACACTGATTTTCAAAACACAAATGTGATGGAGGCTGGTGCAAAATCAGACATACCCAAGGAATCCACAGTGCTCTGTCCTGCAGACTGCAGTCGAGGCAATGAAGTGGGGAACAAAGCACACTGCAACGTTTTAAGGGGTACAAAAACCTGATGTGTCTGTGTCTGCCGCTGGAGTAATTTTTTTCTGATCTTTGCTCACAAAAGATGATTTAAGGATCTGAATGATTTTTTTTCCCTCTCAAAATAGCATATCAGAATAATACATGCTTCTGCTGGCCCCATGGGAGACACAGGAACTGTGCCAATCCATCACACTGGTACCATAGTCCACCCAGTATCTACCATGTCTGTGCTTTTAAAACGTTAAAAAGAACCCTCTAGGTTTTGTGATAGGATATTTTTTCCTTTATCTCCATCTTAAAAATAGTGGGAAAATTATACAGTCTGTATCCATTCTTGGAAAGGCAATGCAAGGGGAAGCATCATTGCTGTACCCCAGATTTCTTCACAGGTTTGGCAAATCCTGAGCCATTGTGAAACAGGAGTGATCAGGAGCTGATCGGGAGTGCTGCCCTACGCTTTGATTCACCTTGTACCAAACAGAGCTAAAGAGACTACAGAAATAAGTATTGTAGGCTCCCATAGTACAATACATCCATCTCAAACACAGACGTGAAAGATCTTGCAAGAGTGAGGCTTTGGTAAAGTGACAACTCTGTATTTAAATGATGATTTGTTTGGACAAGGTTTTCAGGAAGAATCCTGCATGGCAGCTGTTCCCAAGGAGCTCGGCACGAGCCAGAGTGCTCATTTTATCCTACCTTTTCATAGCCTTAAAAAACACGGTAGCATTCTCTAATTGACTACTCTTTTCACATCTCAGGAGAGGGTTTTTTCCATTACAAAATGTAACTTGTATTCTAAATCTCACAGATCTTACCTAAGGAAAGAGACCAACACACAAGCGGAGGCTCCTCCTTTTCCAAAAACTCTGCCAGGGTGGACTTTGGAAACCATGAACATTTTTAGACATTTAACATCTCCAAATGAGGGAAAAACAAGAAAGCTTAAAAAAACCACACACGCACCATACTTGATTTAAATGCTGAAATCCTACTCATGAAAATTAATATGGTATCTACTTAAGAGGCGGCCCAAATGATAGCCCTGTTGTCCCATTAATCGTATTTATTCTAAAAGTCTCGTAACGTTATCTTTGGCCCCAGCTTCAGCAGCCTGTAATTTAACACAAGCACCTTTTTTCAGCATGCAGATCAGGTACTAATGCTGTCTCTTTCAACTCCTTTTGTGCTTCTAAATTAGAAAAACCAAATGTCGCTTTTCTTCACATATGAAACACAGTCAGGGTCGCTGTAAAATAAAAGAGCAATTAACTTTGCAAGAAAACTGCTGTACAGGAGTGAAATACAGTATTTGAAAAAGTGGCTAAAACCTAAAACTCTTCCTACAAATGGTATCCCTTAATCAGGCTAAATTCACAGAACACAGCTTCAGATATTCCTGACAAATTAAAACAAAATTTAAAAAAAAAAGAAAATAGTGGAAGATATTCCTCTCGTACAGTAATTTGTTTGCTGGGATTTCATTGCTGCAAGATTGGAAGTCTTGCTGTTTTGGTAGTTGGAAAACTGGCTCTGTCTCCCTGCCACCTTCCCCCTCCCCAAATGAGCCCTAAACAGCTAATAAATATTAGCACAGAATTTCTCATGGTTTCCTTTATCGCTCAAATGACAAAAGTATGAATTCTCTGAATAAAATTCAGGATGAAGCTGCCCTAGCTGAAAAAGAAAGCTAACATTAAGGGCTTGAAGTTGATAAGTATTTTAAAATACAAAATTATCTTGGCTCTGACCCTTCTCTAAAATCAGCCAAGATTTTATAACTTGGTAAAATTAAATGCATTATCAACACACAACTGACTGCTATCCAGCAAAGATAAATTATCTCATTAGTGCCATAGAAATCAGATGAGGCGTGCATAGTAAGTGACATATTAAATGCAATTATAAAACCCTACTGAAGTGATGTTAGTGACCTGACACATGACAAAAAACCCCGTTGAGGCAACGCAGAATCCCGGCTGGAAGATGCACTGATATTATTTCTATGCAGCATACATCAGATACAAAGCCACTACTTAGCCATCAGTAAAAATCCCATAATCAAAATGTTGGAAAGGTTTAAGAAATGATTTATATGCAAAGAAGGGGATATCTGTGAGAGGAGCAGAGCTACCCACTAATGCAGCACTCTGTAATTGCTGCAATGGGATGAGCAGGTTGGGAGAGCTGCCTTCCCGCATCGCCCACCTCTGTCCTCACATGTGCACGTAGTGCCGATCAGTTGCCAGACACAAGGTGTGTTCCCACTTTTCACATCTGCAGTGATAATTTTCCGATGTTAACTATCATAAAATGAGAATGAGGGTAACATGCGGCTCAAAGAAACCATAGGGATCCTCCTCCCATCCCGTGTCAGCAACACCAGTGATCTAAACCCTTCCCGACCAGCATTTATCCAGCTCTCCTCAAACTCCCCTGGTGCAGGACTGCTGCAAGCAGACTCTCTGGTGCTTCTCTCCCTTCTCTGGTGCAAAGTTTTTTACTAAAATCTAACCTACATTTTTCTTGCTGCAACTTACTGCTCTTTATCCGACTCACAGGCTATTCCTTCTCTCCAGCAGGTATTTACACCTTCCAGGGTCACACATGACACAGGGTCACCTGATGACAGCTTCCATTATTTCAGCTTGCTGTCCCACATCCTATTTCCTAAATACCTTGTCATTCTTGTTTAACCTTTGTGCTTCTTTATATTTTCCTTGAAGGGCTGTACCCCAAAGCGGACACACAAATGCCCTTATCAGGACCAGCTACCTTAAAAGATTGATCCATGCATCATACATGCAACACTGTTCACATCCAGCAAGTTGTCATCTTGCAAAAGTATGTCACTGTCAGCTACCACCTAGTTTTCAGACTACAGAAAGACACCCCTCAGGAGTCATCCCCTGCTTGGGCAGTGAGTCGGGCAGCCTAAGAACTACCCTCTTCACTTGCCTCATGGAATTTCACCCTCCGCAAAAGAATGGTCTCCCAGTGAGAGCCAAGTACTGATGGCCATGGAAAGACTGGTAGGGCCACCTCACCCACAGGGACTGCTCTGAAAGTACTGAACTCCACCTTTCACCATCAGCCCCTCACACCATCCTTGATGCCCATTGCCAAGCACAGCTGGAAGGCAAACCACAGCACCTGACCCCAACCACTGATATGAAACAACCCAGCAAACATCCACAACAAAGCTACTTTTTCCCACCGAACTGCTCAGCATCTCCCCAGGAACCTGAAAATGAGACCTCTGCTTGAGGCAGAAGCTCTGTGGGGGGCTTAGGGATGGCTCTTCCCAAAACACCATCTTGATGGCTAGCAAAAAGAGTTTTTCATTTTTCTGGGTTGTTGGTTTTTTCTTCCCTCCCCCCTTTTGACTTTTGCAGTGAATTTAAAATGCAAACTCTTCTTCAGGCCACAGAGCTGAGGGAGTCTCCTCTACCTGGAGCCTGCAGCAACACAGTTCTCTGCTGTATCTCCTATCTGAAGCAGCACTGCTGAACAGGACTTGAGTAACACAAAAAGCTAGAAAAAGTAATCAAAAACTCTGTTAAGTTTCATAAAATCAGGTGAGACCAACACACACCTGTACCTGATACAAACACACTTTTTCCACTTTTGGGGAACGTTATACTAGTGATGGAGAGCCTCATTTCTACAGGGAAGAAGACAGGACCAGACTTCAGCAGTCTGAATGACACGGGGCATTGCTACGGAACTCCCTGCTCTCTTCTATCACTCACCAACCCCATATATAAGAGGAGGGGAAAGGTCTGAAAAAACCCCCTTGTACCTCTACTTCCCATTGCTAGCAAAGGAAAAACAAAACCACGTACTTTTTACATGCCATTGTCAGATGATCCAGGGATTTTGTTCACCTATTGAAATGAGTCAGCTTGAAACTGAAATGAGTTGCTTGAAATGCAACTTTTAGCTGCTGTTAGCACTTTTGTGAGGGGCACTGGTAGGTGTCAGATGTGGAAAAACCATGTCAGAGAGGGAGCTATCATTTTCCAAGCATGTTGTTTCATTCCCCAATAGAACAAGTTATGCTGTTCACAGAATTACTTTTTATCCATCACTTTACTCAGCAAGACAGGCCAATACAATTTCTGTCCTTTTTCTTTCTCTGTACAGTTCATTTTTGTTCCTCCTGGAGGTTAGGAAGTGAATTACAAATTGACTGGTTTGAATCCTCAACACACAGAGTTGTAACACTGTTTAACTGTAGGTATGTTGCTGGGATGCAGATGACTATTTTAATACATTTATTTTAACCGTAAAATTAATTATTGGTGACAGTAGTAAACAGAAATCACCCATAGAGATCACTGCATTTCCGTTTAAGTGTATGATAACATGGGAAAATGACATACAGCAAAAAGATTTGAACATGTTTAGTTCTGTTTGTGGGCAGTGTTCAAATTCCTGGGTTTTAACTTTGAAAGGTTAAAAAGTTTAATTGGATTAATTTGGCGGTCTACTTACATTATCCAGTAGGGATATTTTGAGCCATTACAGAATGTCTCTTGTGTTGCCCGAGATACAAGCCAATGAAATGATGATGAGGGTTTGTTATTGGCCGGAACCAATTATTTCTGCTGGGAGAAAAAATCAATTTGTGATAAGAATTATAATGAAGTAACAGGGATAAGAATTTGAGAAATCTTGACCTTAGAGTAAGTTAAAATTTTCCTTGGAAAAGTTTAAATACAGCCTTTTTTTTATAGTATTTTATAAGGGAAACTAATAATAATTTTTAAAAAGGTGATTTTCATTGTCTTGCTGAAAAAAACCCACTAATAAATTAATACTCTCTATTCTGGATGCCTTAAAACAAAGGAGGGATTGAACTCATTTGCCCATGTGTACATAAGAATGCCAAATACCCTTTCCTCAGTTTACATAGAGTCTTGCATGCCACAAACCCTGCTGGAAGAGAGCTCCTGCAGAAGTGCTGGTGCTTTTGCCCCTCTACTCACAGGCTCACCTTTAATTGCCCTAGGGAAGAGGTCAGTCAAGAGACTCACACTTCAACTCCATTAACTCTTCTGCCTCCAAGACTGTTCCTTATTGGCTTCTACTTTTCCCTGCTTTTGTTCCACATGGCAAAAAACATAATCTTTTCTTAAAGAACAACATCTAGGTGCCGGTTCAGTGATGCTTAGAGCTGTTTTTGGCAAAGACTGCTGAATTCTCAGGTTCACAGCCCTCCTGCACCATGTGATTCCTGCACGCCAAGGCAACAAACCATGTTTGGATTGACACATAGCATGAATCCAGTCCACAAAGACAGCTTGGTTACTCCCTGTGAGACCCCACTAGACTCAGAACATGTAGCATTTCCTCAGCTCAATTGCCCACAAATTTCAATGAGATTTTAGCTTTTTATTTCCCTTCAGTCAGTGTGAAGTTAGTCTGACCTTCAGTCTTCCATTCTCTTTGCAGTGGTTCTGCCCTGTTTTCCACGTTATTGAGCTTCATTGTCTCCTTGCTTGCTCCTCTTTATCTTCCCTGCTCTCTTGAGAAATTCTCCACTGCAGAGCCTCCTCCAACAAGGGCTGGGACAAACCCTGCACTGCTCAACTGGGGCACAGAGTTTATGGGTGGCCACAGGGTTGGGTCAAGCCCTCACTGCTGCAGCTATAGAATACTAATATATTAATACTAATATATGCCTTCTGACTGTGTGCTAAGATAACAGGAGATGAGAACTGGATGCAAAAGGGCATTTCATCTCCAGCTGCATTCCAGCTTTGGAGAGTGATGGCAGAGTGGGATACCGTTTGCAATATCCCTGGTGGATTTAAGATAGTGAGTTTATTAAAATTTTAAACATGTTTTAATTAACAAATTCTTTTGTAAGCCACCATCAGCAGTGGTTTCCATGGTTGCTGCTATCGGATATTGCAGAGCACAAAGTGGGGCTGCAGCAGCAGGGGGAGGCCACACACTGTGCTGATGGGGAAAGGGATCATGGCTGCCCAGCAGGACCCTGGCTGAAGGGGCAGAGTAGAGACTGGTTCTGTGGCCCTCTCCCCTTGGCAGGGATCACCTCCCAGGAAGGCATCAGGAGAATGGTGCCTCCTCCATCTACTCACTGCTAGTCCCACTGGGTCCTCCTGTAGCCCCATTGGCGTGAGATCAGATCTACACTTCCTGTGGGAGAACAGCCCCATTCAGTCCCGTTCCACACCCAAGGAATGTCCCCATGGTTCTTTCATACCAGAACTGGGTACAGGCTTTAATTTGTTCGTCTCCGCCATTCAATCGAACAATCTACAGTAGGTCGACTTTCTAATGGGAACTAAAGGCGATTCTTTAATTAGATTTAAGAACGGCAACACTTGAAGTTAAATCACGCTTAGAAAGATGAAAATTGAAAAATGATAACTAATGGGATTTACAGATGATTTCCTTTAAAAGTAAAAAATTATTATTACACACATGTACCCCAAGGACCTTTCAATAGCTGTTAAAAATATTCCTCTTAACAGCAGACAATGAGAATATATCCACTTAAATGGAAAGATGAACAACAAAGCTTCTGCTAAGATATTTTTTAATAAAAGTAAAGATTCCCAATTATAGACTAGAGCCTGCAGTCCCTTCCACCTCCTCCTTCATTTCAGATTCTGCATTTCTTTAGCAACTGAAAATGATGTCCCAGCTAGGTAATATTGGGGCCACATGTCTGGGCTCTGACCTAAGTGACATTGATGAGGTCGGCTGTAAAAAGGGACATTGAATCCTTGCTCAGTGACATGTAAGTAAAGTGAAAACAAGATTTCAAATATTTTTCCTAGTGCCAAGTAGTATTTCAGCCCAAATTTAAAACCATCTAAAGAATTTAGGACCTCAACACGTACTACAAAGAAGCCAGATATCATACTTTTAGGCAACCTTTTCATTGTTGGGGATTTCTTCAGCAGTGACAAAAATTGACAGAAATTACTGCTTATGGTTTAACTGTAGAGATAATGCTAATGTCAAGGTTTTTGCCCTGTAAACCCAAGCACTCTCTTTTGCATCACATTCATCTCTTCTGACACAGCCCCCAAGGCCAACCGACTTCAACAGGAGCGAATACAGACTCGGAATCTGCTTCACGGGAAAGATCCATTTGCTTAATTAAGTGTATAAAAATTGAACTTGTAAAGATATTCTCGCTGCAATCAAACACTGACCAGTGCACAAGGCTTTTTGTGCCATTTGTTTCCCATCTCTGGTTTTTGGAAGTCTGTTGCCACTGCAAGTGCTAAACCAGACAGTCAAACAAAGGTATCGAGTGCCACCATCTACACTGGTGACAGAACCTGCGAACACACCTACTTGAGTACGCTTTGCTGAACTTCAGGCCCTGTCCTTTTGCAGGTGACATGTGGAAACTGCAGGGGATGTGACGAATCAGGTAGGAATCCTTCACTAATTTACTTTATCAGCAATTTGAATAACATCTTTGTATATCTGTACAAAATACTATGTCTCTTACGGGGATCCTGAAGGTGTTCTGAAAGGAAGTCTCTTAAGTTTTCCCTCAAGTGCTCTTTGATAACAACATTTACTCTGAATTTTGTGGTCTTACTCGCACATTAAAGGAATTAGCAGTAAATCCAAAAAGATACAGAAACCTGTTCTGAATCCACAGACCAAAATGAAAACGAGGAGCATGTTTGGTGACATCAATAATGATATAATAAATATACTGGCACAAGACAGAAGAAGGACAAAAGCTATTGTTTTTCACACAGATTATGTTAAAATGTGTCATACAGAACTGGTAAAGGAAAAAACCCATGATGACAACTTAGCATCTTTTACCTAGCAAGGCACAGTTCTTGCACAATTCTTGAACCCAGAAGTCACTAGTACAGACCAGCTCTTCGGTGGCTCATCATATGCGGCAGGATGATTACTGCACTTGCAGGGGATGGGTGCCCTGCCCCTAAAACCAGTGGCAACCTTGGCAGAGAAGCCAAAACCTGCTTGTTTGAAGATGAAATCCTTGTCCCGTCAGTCTCTTTAGAGCATGACAAGCTAGCAGAAGCTGGCATGATTTCCCTGTCTCCTCGGCAGGGAAAGATACCAAAGTCCTGTTACTGCTCTCTGGCAGGTACCTTTTTCCAGTGCTACATTTATTTCCAAGGAGAAGCTATAAATTTGATATTGCAGTACTAGAACAAACAGTTTGTTCTGAATGGGTTTGCCAGGCAGGAAAGGTTGGGTGTTTCAGCAACTTGGTGTTCCTGGGTCAGCTGGTAGAGGGAAAACCACCGGCTTAGGAGCCACAAAACTCTGTCACAGCTTTTCCTTCACAGAGTGAAACACTTAAAAAAGGTCTTGCTTGATTAGGTAAGGCAATATTTGACGACTCTGGAGAAGAGATTATTTGGAAGTTAGAATACATATAACCATTAGAGGTAGCGTTGTGGTATGTGATGTGATTTACAAACTGATTTCATGCCACTGCAACTACAGGCCCGGGAAGAATGCCTTGGTGGTTATTTGGCTATGAGAAAAGCTTATCCATTTACTCTGCTGAAAACCCAATAATCGGCTGTGTAGCAGGGACTCTCTCAGGTGCATCCTCTTCATTCACAGACTCTGATAGGGATGCTCTCTCAGTACTTTCCATCCCAAATTATGAATGTTTTCAAATAAGAACAGCATTAAGAAGCTTTCTTGATTTTCCTGGCAGCCTGCAGTGCAAAAGTATTGTAGAATAGACTCAGGAGTTTATTCTACAATGGATAATAAATGACATTTAGTGGCATGATGGATACATCCTGGCTTTGCAGTATAGAGATGATCTCAGAATACAAGCCTTATTCCTTGTTTCCCTAATATGCTGCACACAGTGTTGTCAGCAGTCCATCTTCAGAATTTTGATTAATAATGTTAACATGGTGTTCTAAATTGAGTTACTGTTTTTTTTCTTTTTAAATTAAACTTTTATGAAAGCATTAGTTTGTGACCAGTAGGTTTACTTTCAGAGGCTATTTTCTTTCAAAATGAAGGCAAGATTATTTGGATCAAGAATTACTTTCTTTCCTCTTTCACTGAGAAAATATCTTTTGGAGATTATTTTAAATCTTATCCTATTCTCCAGTTCACAAGTCCGTAGTGAGATTTTTCTTAGAACATACAAGTAAGTAGTCACTGAACTCTCCTGTTGACATGAGGTCAGAGGACACATGGATTCCCCAACCGGAATCCGGTGGTTTTTTTGCAATATGCTTCAAATGAAGCACTTCCAGACTAATGACACCTAATGACCCATCTGCATGCCTTGTAGGCAACATGTTCTCATTGAATGCCAAAGATGTGGGATTTGAAGACAGTAACTCTCAGCCTTCAGGAACAAACAGGGTTAAAGGCACAAGTCAAGACAGGAGTTCAATATGGAGACTAAAATAAGAAAACACTGAAAATGTGTTTGAGCTGGTCCTATCTCACATTAAGCATCAAAGAAGTCCTAACAAGACCACACTGGTAGTATCCACAGCCCCTGTTAAGCAAAGATCTGATCTCTTTCCAGCCCAAGAACTGAATCGTGACATCAGACTGCAGTCTTCGTAAGGCCACGGCGAGGGCAGGATTACTTTCTATGCTCACTAATTGCAGAAATTTGCTCTCCAGCTTCAGGCATCTGAAGGGCATGATTCACTGTGTCAGCAGGAAATGACGGGGCTGTGCAGCAGGAGGAAAGATGATGCAAAGTCTTGGAGTGAGAAGACTGAGAGCCATGGGGATGACTCGACCGTGAAGCTCTGGCACATCAAAGACAAGCCATGCTTTTATACATACAGACAGGAACAGGAAGTTCCACCCCTCACTAGCCAACACCTAAAACTGTCAAGTATCTTAGCTGCCTCACTGAGAAAAAAAGAGAAAAATGTATTTTGGAGCTGATTTTAATAGTAGTTTTGTAAATCCACAGGTTTTTTTTCTTCAGTCCTTAAGAATAGAACTTTTCTGGAGGGCTGCAGACCCAGGATGAACCTTGTGTGGAAAACATGACATTTTTCCTCAAACACATAAAAAAGAAAGAATGTACTTTCTTCTCCCACTGAGCAGCAACCAACCACTCAAATCTCTAAAAAAAACAATCTACAATTTTCCTCCAGATGAAGAGCACAGTGGCTTTTGATACATATGCACCTAACTGTGGCTTTCTGTGAGCACAATTAATATCTCTAATGCAGCTAACAAAAGCAAAGCTTTTTAAAGATATAGAGCTGAAAAAAGGGATCTAAGGCTGAGTGAGTGGAGAGAGGAACAAAACGCAAAAGCAGCTCCAACGCTTAAGGCAACCTACACGCACACCATCTATAGATGAGGCCCTTGCTATGAAATGCATTTATATGGATCATTATCTTCACATGATACCTAGGCATTCCAGAAGCATTCAAGTGACCACATTATGCACGGCTCAGCAAACTGCTTGCGTACGCATGTGGGTGGCTTTAAAGAATCCTGAAATTATGTCAGCGCCATGGGGAAACGGGGGGCTTCCCAAAGAAGGGGAGAAAGAATAGCAGAGAGTGCATGCAGAGGGCTGGGCCTGTCCTATCCATTGCGCTGGACCTAAAAAGCAAGACTTGCAGATGCAGTTAAAAACAGCATTTTAACTCAGTGGAGGACAGATGTCGAAAACATCAATCCTGCCCATATGCAGAGGATTTCATAACCACCTTTGCTGTGCGGCTCAGTTCATACAGGGAGAAGCTGGGAGAAGGCAGCAAGAAGAAAACAATTTTAAAAACTTTTGCGTAGGTGTGGGAAGGGGGAGACGGCTGTACAAGCAAATTGCTTTGAAAAATCGGCTGGTGATGGGTTAGGGTTGAAGCAGGAATTTCTGTGAGCTCTGCAGTGCAGCAAAATCTGGAAACCACAGCAGATCCCTGAAGAAAAAAAAGACAGGTGGACTTTACCAGAAGTTGCCCAGTTATGTCCCTGTGCAGCTTCCTCATGGAGCTCCCACCTGGCCCAAGAGCCAGCTGGAGCTCCTTGCCATTGCCAGGCACCATATGATGGTCAGACAGAAGGCATTTTGCCACTTTGGCTAATTAGGAAATCCTAGAACTAACCTCAAAAAGCACTCCCAACTCCCATCTTACCAACCTCTGCCTCCCCAGTGTTTTTAAACTCTACTTAATGGAAACCCTTTAGACAGGCTCCTACAGCCTATGCCTGCATGGCACACATCTGGGGACAGGGACCGGCTCCGTGCTGTCACAGGGAACTGGTTCCTGCTTCCCGCTGATAAGGAAACACACTATACATTAATCTCCTTTTACAGTATCATATAAAACCCTAATTACAACCTCATGCCTCCACAACAAACCCATCACACATTTAATTCATGCACAAATGTCAGCCCTCAACAAATTTTTTAATGTGGTTGAGTTTGTAATTAAGGGTTTGCTTTGTTTGGCAAGTGAGGTATTAGGGCGTGACCATGGAGCCTAGGTCTGCTGCCATTTCCTCCAGGCTTTTCTCAGGTATAAGCAAAACCAGGAAAACTGACCAGATACATTAAGAAGATTATCTGCACAATCAGAGGTCTTTCAGACCTGCTTCTGCAACAGAAAACCCTTTGTGAGCCCTGATCAATAGAAATAACCAGACAAGCACTTCATTTGAACACCTAGCATATATTCCAGTCCAGGTAACCATTAATCCATGTGCTTCTCTCTCTCTTTCTTTGTGCCATTTCAAAGATAGACAGACCTATCTTTCTTCCTTTTATATGTAGTTAAAAAAAACCCCAAAAACAATTAAGCAGGATCCTTGGTGGTAATGCTTAAAAGAGGTTTTTAAATTGGGTAAAAGGGACACACAGTACAGAGCTTACACCTGTTGGTCACCCAGCCAACAGCAGCCTTTCGTTATCCTAACACAGATCAGTCCTGAAAATAGGAACTTCAATATTATTCAGAATTCACAAGAGTCTTCTTCTGGGCTGGTAGTCACCTCTAGGTGCTCTTATCTCTCCAACAAGCCAACACGTGAACTTTGCTATTACCTAGTGATCTTTGCTGGGAGCACAAGCAGAGCGGCATGAAAAATCCTTTAAGATCTCAAATGATGAGCACACTGTGTCCACCTAACAACACACAGCTAAACCAAAGACTCCAGACTGACTGCACTGTTATACCACATGAAAAACTCCCTATTCTTGATTCATCTTGCATGAACTACATTCCCTTGACTTCAGGATAGCAGACAGATTTTCAGGAATCAGCAGATAACAACAATTCTTCCAGTTGTAATGATGTTCCAAGCTTCAGAGTTCTGTGGTGGAAACTGGAGAGAAGAGTCTTACATCAGCATATGGAATAAATTCACTGATTAGGCAAGAAAAACATTACAAATAAAGTAGGACACACAGCACAGGTGATTTTTCACCTGTATGTAGCCATGGAACAACTTCTAAATGACAAAGTTATCACAGTAAGTGGTCCTCTGGAATATCCCGCAGCAGAAACAAACAGGCTTTATGTCACACTCAAGCAGACTGACTGTGACCGTGACTCTTGGATAATCAGCCTCAGAGCTCTAACATGTGAGATGAACATAGGGAATGTCACTGGAGAAACATGCAACAGCACATGCTGCCCTTGTTAATCACAGGAGATTCCACCCTGTTGTATCCAAAGCACTGAGGATAAGGAGCCTTTGGAATGCTTATATGGAAAATATTAAATTATGAATAAAACACTCTGCCATCAGCAACGGCAGTGAAGGAGGCAATGTTATATGTCAGAATTTAAGACCGCAAAACCCAAGAAGTGAAAAAAAGCCTCATTTTCATAAACCAAATAATTGGATTAAACCAAATATGTAGTAAATATGTCTTTAATAGATTTTATCTCATGTAATCATGAGAACGACAGACAAGAATCTCTGATTTTTTGAAGTGACAGACTTATCACAGGCCCAATTTCAATGAGCCCACTGGAAAATAAATAGAGCAGGAACGTATAGAAAAAAACTATTAGTTTGAAAATGGTCTTTGTGGAAAATACATCAAGCAAGAAAGTGTATTTAAGATCGGGATATGAACCTAAGTTATTGCATGCATGTCTGGGTACACGGGGAAAAGCTGGATATGTGCTGTATTGCAGCGCAGGTTCTGCACAGACAGCTGCACTCCTTCAAGCTGTATGGGAGATATTGGATAAAAGTCCAGTCAATGACTGTAAGGAGGGAAGAAGCAAAAGGGAAGCACAGGCAAATTTAATTAGGTTCCTACCCAGGCTTATGACATATATTACAGTAGAATTTATCGGCCAAACTGACCAAGGCTCCATTGTCCAGGAAATGGACTGAAAAAGTGCAATCCTGTATCTCAAAGGCCTTTAAAGTTAAGAGTTATTAGGTGAAAAGAACAGAGTAATAAGACAGTGGATGTGGTTATTTCTAGTCAATCAGCAGAGACAATGACAGTCCTCAGTCTGCTTATCTACAATCCATGTTGCACTTGCTACAGGACAAAGTAGCCAGAAATTCTGCATTGAATCTTTTGGGAAATGGTCACCAAAATCACAGAAATCTACCAAGACTGGAAGTTAGTTAAACCATTTCTTTCATTATTAGAATTATTCTGCGTCTATCATCTTCCACATGATTATAAATGTAGATGAAACAATCGTTACAAAAAAGCCAAATTTCTGGAACTGTTGTGATTTTTCCCTCAATAAAAAATTGCCTACAGTCACTGGGTCTTGATTAGGCGACACACACTTTTAGAGATTGCTTTCTTAGACTGTTGGGATTTAAGCCTGCCAGGACGTAAGCTCGAAGAATATTGTTGGCCTGTATGATTGAGGCCAACACAACCTTCAAGATCTAAAGCAGGGCTTAGCAAAGGCAGAGAAGGTCATTCTCTATATCTGGTATCAGCCTGGGAGCCAGAGCACCGGAACCAAGGATATACAGACAGTGGTGAAAACTGCCTCTCTCTAGATGCCAAGTACTTGGAATTGTTATCCTCAGAAAGCTACAACAGAATCAACAACATGGAGTCTGTTGACCAGGAGGAAAAAGAAAGGATACCACAGTCTTGATGTTCTTTTACCACACACTCAGATTGCTGTACCCATTTGCCTCATAGGCCTTGCCAGTAACAAAGGTGGTCTTTTTCTTCTTCCTTGCCTCAGTAAACATTACTGGTAACTAATCAAAAAACATTTCTCGAGAAATCCTTTAATTCTGAATAGGTTAGCAGAAATCCATGGTTTTCTGTTGACACAAATGCATATTGTCAGTGCAGGAACCCTACTGAGCAGCAGCAAGGCTCACTGTCCACATCCCTAACACCGGAGAGAAGGGACACGTCACGCTTGCCAGAAATATATTGGTCTATGAGCATTATGCCACAGTGACAATTGAAAAAGCCATGATCAACACTCTCCCTAAAAATAAGGCAATTCAAAAATGTCACTTCTGTTGTCACAGTTGATGTCACTTAAGTGTCACTTGGAGTTAATATTAGACTAATCAAGCCTATTATAGAGTACTTATAGTATTTAATAGCCTCTTGGATTCAACTTTTGATACAAAAATCTGCATATTCCTTGATGTTTTATGAATTTAAACCAGTTCAAAGCTCAACTCTGACAGAGCAAGGAGCACACAAGGTGTTGAGAAAAACCTCTACTGTTCAAGCAGAAAATGATGCGTCACTTTGCCAGCCACCGTGGACTCTTAGCAGTGACTCAACATGAACAGCTCTCTCACCACGCACTGAGCCCTTCCAGCCCCTCTGCTGGGGGCCATGGTCTCATGAAGGATCAGGCTCTGCTACTTCATTTCAGAGGTAGCAAAGGCTCACGGACAAAGCGATGCAGATGCATGGAAATGCTCAGGCACAGAGACACCTCCTTCACTCAATAGGTACCCCAGCTACTTGTTCAGCCACAGGACCACCTGGTTGCATGCTGCAGTCCCTGTCTATATTCCCACGCTGCCGTTCATCTGCCCCTGGGGATGAGGTTTGCCTGAAAACCTGCATGCTGCCGCTCTGGAGTCAGAAGAGGTACTTCAACACTCCCACTCATCTGCTGAGAAAGCAGAACTGGGCAGAAATTTTTCTTTGACATCTATTTTCTCCTTTCTTTAGTATGGAGGCTAATGAAGAGTTTCATGTACACATAATTGTCATGCACAGCAGTTTAATCTCCCCACGCGGTGTTCGTGGTCTAAACACAAAAAGAAGATCCCTTGATTCTCACGAAAATTAATTGTTGGGGCATAAAACAAGCAGGAGGGGGGACAGCAACGTTATTTCCTCAAGGAAGAAAACCATACCTTTGGGATAACAGGTGTCCGTGGGGGAAGGTCAGAGCAAACACAGCTAGTGTCAGGAAAGTGACTTTGCCTTTTAATCAAATGCAATTTAGTAAGTGCAGACATGAAAGGCAAGTTGGTACAAAGTCATGTTTTCTTAATTCCTTCAACCCCAAAAGGCAGTGCTCCCCTTCCCATTAGAGCATGAGGAACAGAGGCCTTGGAAGGAATGGACACCAGAGGCTCTACCCAAAGAACTCTCCCCAACCCTTTCTCACACACAGCCCAGTGCTCATTTCTCCTGCAGAGGCAAAGGCTGTGCCCCACAGCCAGCCTGGATGTCCCTGCTCCCTCTCCTTCAGGACAGGCTGCTTACAACATGCCAATCACTTTCAAACTTTTTATGACCAACAAACAGGGATGAATTCACTATTTCACTGAGGAGAAAGAAAAAACCCACTACATTGGCTGGTTTTATTTCAAAAGGGATGGGTGTTTTGAATATTTGCAGCAGTCCTCAGGGAGACAAATGGGTTGTCCATGGATAAAGTGGACAAGGGTGTATGACACGAACATTTATCATGCATACATTTATAAGCTATGCGTGCTCTATAGCATTATTAATCGGTAGTTGTCTCCTATTCTGTACACCAATTCAGCCTCCCATCTTCCCAGGCACATTTGATAACTAATTTATCTCCTTCTGCAATCCAAATAATCTTATCCCTATGGAACAATCTGGGTGACGTAATTCAAATTCCCACGCGTGAAAACTCAAAAGGGGCGTTGGAAGCGCCGTCCTTGCGCATCCTTGGTACCACAGCCACTTTGCCACATGTACATACAGAAATAGATGTAAGACTGTGTATATCTGACTTGAGCAAAAGAGAAAGAAGAAGGGGGAAATTGTATCCTCAGAGAATCACTGCTGCTCTTCAGCTCTCACCACCAATGCTGCCTCTTTTTGTACCTGGTCCTGACGCTTAGGAGTATGAAGCCAGTCACAGTCCAGAGAACCAACAGCCCTGCTTTTGAGGTCACTCAATCAGAAGTCAGGAGACACAAAACATACAATTACAAAAAGTACAACAGACAGATTTGGGGATTTTCCCCATGCAAAAAAATCTCACATGTATCATATACAGAAAAAAAGCATTCAGCGTGTTGTAAGTGCCCTTTTGTAATTATAACTTGCCACATTGTCACGATTTCTTACTCTGTATTTACTATTCTGTTTTGCTGCTGCAGAGTTTCCTCTATTGCAATCAGTGTGGGTGTCTGGAGTGTGAGCTGTTAAGATTTCTGCTCCTCCCCTCACATCAATATGCTGGCAGTTATCATAAGCAGCTAGAGTACAGATCCTGGTTAGAGATTTGCAAGATCTCACACAAAAACGTAAGAGTCACTAGAAGGGAGAATTATTTTTCACTTAAACAGAAAGTTTAAGGAACATGTACATATGATTTAATGTGAATAAATAAACAGAACAAAGAAAAGGTGCAAATTCTTTGTGGGTTTATAAGCCTTATGTAAGCAAGACAATGTAGTGAAGCATCCACTGAAACACAATTCTTAAAAATTAATTTAGAGGAGAACTCAATGGACTTGGAAAAAGCAATGAATGTGTGTTATGCAGAAGTGCTATACCCACCTAAAGTAAAGGAAAAAAATATTCCTCACATTTTGGATACATCCTTTCCCTCAACATGTAGACAAAAAGGAAAACCAAGATAATTTTAAAAGAACGAGATCTATATATTTATATATATTTTTATAGACTGGTCTATATCAACCCATAATTGACCTTGCTTTGTAGACAATCACTTACAAAAGGTTAACTTCTCAAGAAATTAAGAGGGCTCAGACAAAAATACAGTGATTTTTTTTCATCAGAGGCCAAATCACAGCTTGTCATATAAAGCAGACCCATATTACCTTCTACTTTGTTCCCTTCTTGTGGATGCCTCACAAAGCATTTCCATTTTACACAAGGGCGCACCCAAAGTTCAGATAAAGAGGAATCCTGCAATTGTTCTTCTTTATTTAGAAGGCATGAAACACATCAACACAAGATAAAAAATTCGATGTTCTTTAAGGAGAATTAAAGAGGAGCAACGCCTGCAGCTTATGTACTTTTGCATGTATTTTAACTGCAAAATACCAGCACACAGGCATTCCTCAAGGAACTTGTGTGAATTTTATCAGTGGATCATTTCCAGTCCCTCCAACATTGCGTCTCTGCCGTCAGCAACTAATGAGTTAAAGATGATAAATACCATTAACAAAGGAAAGAGGATCTTTCCTTTGTTTCCCAAAGAATGCGGAAGCCTGAATTCTGGCGATGTATTTTTATATTCAGCAAAGTTCCCTAAGCGGGCAATTTTGCTTCTAGCTTTGTTTATTATTCTACCTTGAAAACATTATGCTTTGATTATCCAGACAGTAATCATACTATAAAAGTAATTAAAATTTTTATTTCCTATCACTGATTGTATCTGTATGTGTATTTTTCCCTTGTAGAAAAATAAGGGGAAAATGTACACTAAAACATACACCAACACCTCAAAATCCATATAGTCTGACTTCATTTCATGAAGGAGAGTTATATATAATCTCAATCATAATCAGTCATTAAATATTAAGCCACCAAACACGCATACGAACAGCATTTCAGATGTTAAATTTTCCACTGATTATCCAAAAGGGGCCCAAATAAACCGCTCATGTCACAAACAAAAAAAAAAAATGGTTTCAGGTTTGTTGGTTTTCTGTATAAACTATAAAACACAAAGCTTGGCCCTACCGTATCTCCTTATGCTAGTTAATGTTTGGGTCTTCAGTTAATTCTGAAGGGGTTGTTTTACAGAGCCTGGAGAAAAGGATTCATTGAGCACTAACAGCAATCATAGCTTCACACACCAATTTCACAAAGAAAGGTCTCAATGATATAAATAATGTATACATTCATAACAGAATTTACTGAACAGACTATAAGCTAGCAAAATATCAATAAAAACCATTGACTCAAGTATCTGATTAAAAACACAGAGCATTTTATTGTTCTTTTGAACCTGTCAGTTATGAGCCTTATTGACCTTTTCTGTAATGAGGGGGCAAATGTTCTGTGTTATTCCGCAAACAAAATTACCAGAAGTAACAGACAGCAAATTTCCCCAAGAAAAATGGCTCTGTTTTTAAAAGTTATTTGCAAAAGTGTTCACATTTTAAAATTAAACACATTTAACTAGTAAAATCTGCACATTTCTATTTGAAGACTAAATGATATTAGCATTACACTGCAATTCTATGAGAAAGATAAGAAGAACAAACAATATATTAAAAAAAGACAACTGTCTGCAAGTATAGCCTGGACTAATAAAAGGGAAAAAACCTGAAGTGTTACAAAAAGTGCAGTTTCGCTTGTAAATCTTTTTCCCCCCCTTCAAGTTTCACATACATTTTTTAAAAAGTTTAATTTCTACCTCTTAGCTTTGGATGCTATTAGAGAAAGAAAACATTTGAGGAATAAATGTTATAAATATTTATGCTTTTAAATTATGCCAGATAGTCAAGTTATTAACATGCCAGTTTAACACAGGTCTAGTCGAATCCACACGGTACCATTTTAAGTGAGGCACCTGCTCTGTCAGTGCACATACACAAGGACAGTGTCTCGGTATAGAAAAGAGAAGAATGCAGTACAGCAAGGGATAAGTCAGAGGCAAGTTGTACTTCAAGTTTTCAATGAATGTGGGGGAAGAGTAAGGTCCATCCATCCTACTCAGAAGGCTGTCTGCTGAAATCCCATAAACTGGCTTATGCAGCACTTCCAAAACCAACCTGCTCACACCTCTGTTGTTTCCTTCTACCTGATGTACCCTCATCTTGCTGAAAAACAGATGCAACCTGATTCTCAGCTGAAGGGTTTATGGTAGTGTATACAGCAGACATCATGCTTCCCTATATAATGTGGTGTTCCTGGCCGTCAGATACTGTTGGTCATTTGCATTTATAGTAATGGCAGAATAAAAACAGCAGAGAAGTAACTGCTCTGTCTCTTTCTTTCCAAGGAGTTACACTACCTTTCTGCACATTTCTAAACTTTTAACTGGAATAATGCAGAGGGTGGAAGCAGCTGAAAAGGATCTGGACCTCATACCAGGATTTTTTCCCCTGCATGTCTTTGACAAGCTAGCAGAGCACATACCTCTACATTTAAATACAAATAGGAAGACTACATTGCAAAGGAGGTGCACACAAGGACAGATGTTCACATCTTGTACTGGACTGGAGGCAACCCTAATCCTGCATGATAGGAATACATCTGATACAGAGCCATTCATAAAGACCTTTTGCCATACACTGTGACCACTAATATTTTATCACTGCTTTTGCAGAGTAATCTGCAATTAAAGAGGTAGCATAAAGAAAGAAATATTTTAAAGTCCTTCTGGTATAACCCACCCCCTGAGTTAAATGCTGACAGCTACAGAAAGAACACGCAGCGCTATCTATTCAGAGGCAGCACCGTGAATACATTCAATTAAAACTGCGAAGCATAATCTTGAAAAAGGGGATACAGCAACTACATTTCCTACCAGGAGCCAGACCGCACCTCAAGTGATACACTACATGCTCTTGCAAGGTGGAATATTTCTTCCTTCCCATGACAGAAGATAAAAGAAAAAAATCTTGCAGAGGAGGAAACACTTACCTTAATTTCTTTTGGGGGGGAGGGGGGGGAAATCAACAAAAGAGCCCATCTCCAGCACCTCGAACAGCAAATGCATCTGAGGAGATGCCGGCGACAGCGAGCGGAGCCGTGAGGCAGCACCGAGGCAGGGGCAACTGTGGCCGTGCCCCCTTTCCCGGCAGCAGGCATGACAATGCGCGAACACCCCCTCCACGGCACAGCAGGCAACTGTAGCCAGGAGACAGAGGTGCTTAAATTAGAAAACCGCTGCCAGAGGAAATAAACGGGAACCACAGCGACCCCCTCGACCCCAGCAGCTATCAAATCCGGGAAGATATAGTGCACATCTGTTTTACGAGGCCCCCAGGGAGCTCCTACTCCAGCTACTTACCCTGTCTGCATTATTAATAGATGTTAATGGTGCCATTATATCGAAAAGAAGCCTCTTCCTCTTCATAATATGGAAATTCCAAAATTCCAAGTTAGGTTTGTTTGTGGTTTTGTAATTAAAAAAAAAGGAAGCAAAAAACCCTGCATACCATGAGGCAGCAAACAGCTTCTTGGTCCTGCAAACTGCAGAGCTGCACCCTCTCCCTTCACCCTGCCTTCCCCAGTCATCCTCAATATACTGATTTGGTAGACAAAATCGATACAAAGCAGCAAACAACTGCAATAAAGCGAACAGGCAGACAAAGACTTCCTGCCATAAGGCAACTCCTGAATACACAATTTTCTTTTTAATAAGGTTCTGAAATTTTTCAGCTAAAGCACATACATATATTCCAATGAAAATGATGCAGTATAAAGAACAGCATAATCCCACAAAGTTCCTATTTTTCTTACCCAAATACATAGTTTATTTCTTCAGCAGGAGTTATCTGTCACCTGAAAAAGTGTTATTTAGACTGACTCGATGATAAAGCACCTTCTGTCAAGCCTTTGATTTAGTTGATGAATAAAGGAATGTGATCCTAAAGTATCCCTAGGCTGTGTTTTTGTTAATGCCTGGATTTCCTCCGGGTCCATTCATCCTCAAGGTAGGTGTACTGCAGTCATGCACCAAAGTGTCAAAAGACCTTCCACAAAAGATATTGACCTATTTTAATCTGATCCATGTATAAATGCAATGGAGCTACCACTGGGAATAAAGTGAACCAAAGATGTATTTTTAACCCCTTTATAGCACAGTCTGCAAGAGGAGCAAATGCACGTCAGTAACAAACATACCCTCAAAGACTGTAGGAGAATGCAGTTTGCTTTAACTGGATCTCTTCCACTGATGTTAAGAGTCATGTGAAATGCTACCGCTTTGCAGACAGCCAGGCACATCTCTGCACTTTAGCATCGCTATCCAATAATTTTGACCAGCTTTAAAAAAAAAAAAAAAAAAGAAAATAAAAATCCAGAAAAGCCAAAACGGTAGCTGACTTACCCAAGTCAGCTTTTACTCTGCTACACAAAATACCAATTTAAACTCAAATATAAAAACACCTCAACGCCTCAAACTGCAGAGGAAAAGAAAAAGCCATCCTTAAGGATGGAAATACCCCAGCATTAATTGCACGATGAAATTTTTGCATGTGTGGGGGTAGGCTGGGGAGAGCGAACGTGTCAAGAATCACCTTCTTGTGCTGCAGATGCATGCTGCAGCTGTTTGCTGGCTTTCCACAAATGAATGAAAAGTGCCGCTAATTCTTCCAAGACAAATGTAACCGATTGGCTTTGTTGACTGCTTGCCTCTGTGGCTTTTGAGACCACGCAAGTACGCTGCAGACGCAAAATCACAGGGTCTGGCTGTATTAACTGAATTACAGACAGCGCTGATGTGATCATCTTCATCTCTCTCTCGCGCTCTCTAATTATTTATCCAGATCAAGCCTGACTGCTGGAAAATTAGCTCTCTACAGGAGGTAACCGAGCTGAAAGGTTCTTTTTACCAAGAAATGATGGGCTGGCCGCTAGCAGTACATATGCCAGTGTGCAGTTGTAAGGAAATGTCACAAGATGTAAATTTGCAAGTAGATTTCTCATCCTCCCAGAAAAAGAAATAAGACATTTTTAGAAGATATAAATATATATATATATATAAAATTTCTACAGGCACACAAAATAAGTAACTGCCCAAATTCCTGACCCTGAATTCCTTAGAAGAATTTATTTAAAATGGAAAGAGAGATGTATATTGGTCACATCTTCTTTTCATCGCTTCGCACAGTCAGTCCTGCTTGCCTGTCTATGAACAAGTTCATAGTATTTCACTTGCACAAGATTTTCACTTCTTGCCAGCAACTGCAATGAGACCAAGTTTTAGTTCTGATGCTTAGGGGAAGAAAAGACAGCAGCATTTTAGTCACTGGATCAAACCAATGCACAGCAGAATGAATAAAGCATAAAAAACCAGGATAATAGAATTTTTTTAAGCTCAAGATACTGTTTTAGCCTGTAGCAATCTAAAAGCAACCGTGAAGGTAATTTTTTTTTAGTTAAATAAATGGAAAATAAAAAGTGTTAAACCTGTGAGACAAACAAGGGTGGTTTAAAAGGAATAGCTTTGAAATTATTTTCCAATTAGCGAGACTGTCATTACAAGTCAATTTGCTGTACTGCACATGTATATGGATGTACATATTTTTAATACACTTTAATGCACTCTTTGGTCCAATTCTAGTCACATGTAGGCCAGTATAAATTTTAGTGCTAGACAGATTTAACTTACCACTTGAAGCATTAAACACACAGAACATTGACATTAAAACAATGCAGCAGTATGAAACAAATATGCTGATTTTGATACCTACAACCTTCGGAAGTTAATTGTTCGAAAAGCAAAAAAAGAAGCAGATTCCAGGCTGAATCCCTCTGCTTGCTGCACTTGCAGCAGTTTCAGCATGTCAAGCCTTCCTCGATCTTTTAATTGCATTGGGTGTTATGCATGCCAGGGAAGGGTGAGAATAGTTGTCAACTCACCTGACTGCAGAACAAAGAGCATTTTTTCTTCCAGCATTTGTTACTGATGCTTGAGCCACACCCTATGTCCTTACAGAACACGCTCTTTCTCACATTTTCCTTTTTCCTACCCACGCAGAGAGACGATTTCTTCCCAATAATAAAATAATAGCCATTCTCTAGAATTACTACATTGGGTTTCACCATTTTTTGAATCCCCTGCGGGTTGACTTTTAAGGGACCGAGGGGGACTGTGGGTGCTGCTGCGTTTTCCACAGTGTAGGGAGTCCCTGAGCTGGGATGCCTCAGCTGGATGCCTCAGCATCCCACAACCTGGCTCCCCTAGCCCTGCTTGGGATGACGCTGGTGGATGAGGGGCCTCACCCTGCTCACCCAGTCACAGGAATAGGAGGGCACAGCCTCCAGAGCATTTGAGGGCAGAATAATAAAAAAAAACCCCAAACAACCCAACAAAAAACCCCAAAACCCAATGCTAAAACAAGAGGGAAACCCCTTGCCTGGCACCCCTACCCACCAGCCCCAGGCACCTGCCTGTGGGGTCAAAACGCTCTGGGTGGCATTAACCCCTAATAGCTATTTGCCAAACCATGTGCTCCCTATCACACCCCCTCAAATCCTCCAACAGCTGGCAGTTTGCAAGGTTGAACTCCTCCTGCTCTGCACAAAGACCCTTCTGCCTTTCCTTTTTTTTGCCTATATTCCCATCAGCACTACAAATCACACACACACTGGTCTCTCCAGAACCAGATACAAGAACAAAACCCCTTGCAGGCTGGCTACACAATACATAGAAACCTGCCATGTTTTTTGCAGATTTGTATAAACAGGCATGTTCCTGACTGGATCTATTTATAAAATGCCCAAGCAATGTAAAGCTAGATGCAGACAATGCATAAACTGGTACCTGCAAAGCAACTAACATCTCTTTTCCTGCCTGTCAGAAAAAATCTCCTCCATCAGCTAAATTATCTATTCCAAAAAGTCTGGAGGCAGTCAAACACCACAGCTTCTAACATTGCCCCCACCAACCATTTCATGAGGTGTAGCAATAACTTGGCTGTGGTTTTGGTGGCTCCATACCAGTGGGTAAGTCCTAAGCATCTTTAGAGTCAACAAGGCAGCCTTGTCCCTCTGAATTTCCTGATGCATCAAAGTTACACTTTCTGACCTAATAAAAGTAGCAGGAATGGTAGCTTTCACCAAGTTTCAGGGCAGGTGGAGTTAAGGAATGGTACGATTTAGCCTGGATTATCTTTGCAAGCAGGAGTAGAGGGATTACTTTTTTTTTCTGTTTCCCTGACAGAGCACATGCATCCAATGTGCTTCCCAATCCTAGCCCAGCTGGCCAAAACAGCTTAAGAACGAGCAATGCTATGGCCTCTGTGAGGTTTGGTCTAGGACTTTTTTTTGTTTGTTTTAAAAAGAGCTTTTGTTCAGCTGTTCCTTGGTATTTGATATGTTATCATCCACCAGGCACGCACCACTGAAGGGAAGCCGTGGTGCTCTTGGGCTGTGGCTGAATTCTGCGTCAAACAGAAAACCGTTTGACGCAGAATCAAAGAAACTGTTGCCACTTTAACATTCGAGATGCAGAAAAATAAAACCCTTTTAACTTCTGATCACATGATTCTTGAATAACCAGCAAAGCCAGCTTTAAAAAAAAAAATTAAAAAAAAAAAATCTGTATATCCCTGGACACTTTAGACTGCCAACTGCTGAAGGTTCTTGTTACTATTTTGAAATAGGGTGTGGGTGGAGGTACCTACTAAAGCTTTCTACTGCTGCTGCCACCATTGCTGCTAATGGGGTAGGTGTTTCCAGAAATCCCTGCTCCTAAGGAGAAGCCTGAACTTGCATCTGCGCCTCTGCTGGGGCACATTGAAGACAGGATTTTCTTGCACCATCTGTTATTTGCATCACCGCTGCATGGGGATGCCAGCCTGTGACAGCACCCAGACCTGCTGCAGGCACAGCAGCAGCCAGGGAAGAACAAGGTGAGCCATGAAGGGAAGTCACCAAGACTGGGATGGCCACTGAGAAACAGGCAGGCAGCAGAGTATGTGACACTGATATGACTGGGCAGGATCTGACAGTTGCCATGAAAAACCCCCACACTTTCCATGAGATAGCAGATTAGTGGCTTTTAAAGCACCTTGCTGGTGAAGGCATCACAGTATGGGAGTATGGGAGGAGGGACTCACACCCCCAACTCCACAGGCTTACTCCACTGTGAGTTGCCACACTTTTCAGTTGAGCCTCACAAGGATTTATACGCACTGGACACACATGGCACAAACTCAGCAGCTTCTCTCCCCCAACTGGTGGCAGTGACCAGAGGTCCTGCCTGTATCTCTGGGGCAGTACAGCTACCAGACAGCAGCAGACCTTTCCCGATGCACTTGTCTGTGCAGCACACTGCACCCTGCTAGATGCCCATTTGCACTCAGATGGAAGTGTTTGCTGAATTTTTGTGGAGCCTTCAACTTGTTTTCCTGACACTGTTGGATTGTCTTTTAAACTCATCAACCCTGCTCAAGACTTAGGCAAATGGGCTTTACACAGTCACTTTTATGTCGCTGAAAACATATCTGAAGGAAAGGCAGGAGGTCTCCAGAGTACTGACACTGCATGAATAGATAAAAAGCCCTAAAATAAAAAGCAGTACAGAGCAGCACAGCTCTCAGTATAAACAGGTATGTGAATACTCAGCACCTTTCTTAGAGATGCTGATGTTGAACCTGGGCAGTTTATCCACTTTTCAGCAAAGTAGCTGTACCTGCTGAAACCAAAAGAAGAAAACCAGCAGATTTTAGTGGGAATAGAACTGAACTAGCAAGCACCAGGACTTGTTAGTTTTTAGAGTACAAGTGTGCTGATAATCCCATTACCATTCAACCTTTGCACCCCTCAAACATGCTATTTGTTGCCCAGCTGGACACCAGCCTCCTGGCACACGGACAGCAAGAAGATGCTCCCAGGTTCCCTGTACCTGGTGCACCTAGAAGTCCTGGTGAGTCCCCTGCAGCGCCTGGGTGATCCACCAGTTCCCTTTTCTGACATATGCTGCATCTTCCCTCCCAGAAAACTCACCTCCCACAGGCTTTCCCTGGAAGGAATCTTAATCCTTCTGACCTTTCTGAATACAACTCCTTCTGTTCTTTATTTTCTTAAATAATCCCTATCTCTGGTTGTGGTCAGGCACACTTATTTTTTCCACTTTCCATTCTTCCCGCAAATTTCAACCCTCTGTGTGAGTGTAAAGTTGTTGCTGTAGGTCTTTGGGAGTCTACCTCTCTCCCAACCTCCTTTACTTCCTCTGAAATCACTTTCCTACTTAAAAAAGCCTGCAAGCTGTTTCTCGACCATACCCAATCCTCCCATCACTTTGTCAGGAGCGCTGGACTGTCTTTTACAGTCAGAGACAGTGATGATAAATGACAGCCTCCATAATCCAGCAAGTGCTGCTGTCCAGGGGCAAAAGTCACAGGCAGATGTGGAGCCTGCCCACTGAGAACACTGCAGAGGGAAGAGGGCACATCACTCACAGCAGTAAATCCCATCCATGCTCCAGCTGCTCAGCTCCAAGCAGTATCAAAGCCCCCTTTGCAGGCTACAGAGCACACAGTGCTTTTGAGTCTTCTCTTGCCAGCAGACTTCATTTTCACTTAAAACACTAAATGAGGAAAAAGGCATCTTCCATTCTCCAAAAGAAGGCTGCATGCAGCCCTGTACACTCCCCATTTCAGTAGCTCTGATATTGACAGCCAGCTGGATAATGCATTCAAGCACTCTGGGGATCAAACCCTTTATCCAGGAAATCTGTCTCTGTTTGCTGAAGGAGCCCCTGGTGAACAGGTTTTGAGGAGTGGAGATTCAAACCATGCTTCCCACCTCACTCCTAACCAAAGTGGGTTAGGAAACAGGAGTGCCAGCCAGAAGCAGATTGCACTTCTTCCCAAAGAATCACAAACAACTTTACAAATATTAGACCTCACAGCTCGCTTGGAAGAAGTCAATAAATATCATTTCTACCACCTTACCCAAGTTTTGCTGAAAAAGCAATGCTAGAGGGAAGCTTATCTATGTGTCCAAGGTCAGGCTTGGCATCTGTGACAGATTGAGCTGTTTTAAGTCCCTATACATCCAGCCTTCAATCCTAGAATCAGACACCACACAGTGCCTCTAACTTTTAAAGAGGAAGCATTGAAAGAAAAGAAAAAACTTTTACAGCCTAGCTGAAAACCCACTGGAAGACCTGATGAGTGTCTACTTCTGAAATCAGCTGCAACACCATCCTCCCCTTTGGGAGCAAGCTTTGCCCTGCCAGTACCAGTTCCAAGTTCCTCAGGCTGTGCCCATCCTCAATGGCTCTCAGAACCAGTAACATACCAGACTGGGGTGGGGGCAAAGCAGGGCATAACTCGCACTAGGAGTGCCAGGGGTTTGTCCAGTCTTCTGTCTGGTCCTTCCTTGGCTCCCTTGGACTTGTGCATCAGCCAAGAGCAGAGATTTAAAGGTACAGCCACCAGCATCTTCACCAATACCATAGCTATCACAGTATGCCAAAAGTGTTCCGCTGGCTTCCAGTGAACCTGCAAGCCCTCAATGGTGACTGGAAGCAGAGCTAGTGCCGAAGCACTGGTACCTGCTCTGGCAAATGAGGCTGATGATCGCCTTTGAGCGGCTGCATGACACGTGTGGCATCAGTCACTGAGTACTAGATTTTTCTTTCTTTAGGCTAGACTAACTGTGTTCTGGTAAGCTGGCTAACTCTGAATTGGAAAGCAGGTGGTAAGAGAGTCTTTTCTGGTGCAGACCCTCCTCTCTCGGGAAGACACAGTGCCAGGGGAAGGGGATGCACAGCCACAACGTGGCTGCCAGCGGGGAACGCCTCGGCTCAACTGCGGTCAATAGCACCATTCCCCCGGCAGTGCTTTTGGTCTCTGCCTTGCTAATATTTGCTTTAAGAGGTCTTGATGAGTCAAGCTGCTCAGGATGAAAGTCCACAGCCTGCTGGCAGTGTGAGTGAGAGCACGGAGCCTGTACTAACAGAGGATGCCAGGAGTGCAAGGTGCACCTCAGCTGAGCTAATGGGACCACAAGCCAGCAGCGATGACTTGGGGCAGAGCTCTCTGCTGTAAGCCCAGCCAAGAAAAATGAAGGCAGCCATTTTCCTGCAGTGGGCTTCAAAACTGTCCATGGCGTTGTTGCCTTGATAGTTAACCAAAATGATAATTTACAACCTTTTTTTTTTTTCCAGTTGTAGTCTAAATCTAAACTAGATCTGTTTTCAGAAGCATTCTAATTTAAGCTCACACTTTAGTAAATCCTTAAAATTAACAATTTCTTATCTGTCAGCCTCCAAGACAAACACAGATTTTCAGAAGAACTAAGAGCAGGCAAAAACTCAGCCAAACCTATTCATCCCCAGGTGAGGTCCACAGGGGGAAGTGTGACCCGTCAGCATGCCAAGGAACTGGAGCCCAGCTTTGCAACTTCTGGCACATAAAGCCTGCATCTTCCTTCAGGACTTAAATCCTTCATGTAAGGAAGACAGAAATTAAATCTATTCAGCAGGGAAAGCAGGCTTTCACAAAGAGAAAAACCACAGTTTTTCCTCATCTCTACCTTCCTTGTTCAGGTTTATCCCTTTTATGCATAAAGAAAAATTAAATTTCAAATTTGCAAGAATTAATAGCTGCGTTACAGAGGGCCACAATTACTACAGAGGATGAACAGCATGAGTCTACAAGAGCAACTGTGGCTTTATATCAGCTAAAGCAGTCACCATTTATTTTTTTAATCTTGAAATTGATGAGTTTGCTTTTAAAGTTTAAAAATATTAAAATGGGATCAGGCCCTTCAGTGGAAATAAAACAACAAAATTCAAGTCTCTTGATTTGTTAGAAAGGCCAAACTTCTTTCAAAACACTCCTAATTTTAATTTGTTCATACGCAAGACAAACGTTTAAGAAGAAAAAAAGAACAGTCTCCTAGCTATTTTTCCACCCAGTAAGAACCGCTGGGCAAACAAACTTGTATTCATTGTTTACCTTGGGGCAGGACCCCGACTCTTTAACCAGGTTAAGGGCCCTATTGTGTTAATCTTTACATTAGTCCAGTGCAACCTGCCTCATAATTAAACAAAGTAATGTGAGTCCCTCTTTAGTAAGGGGGCTGGGACAAACGACACCAACCCCCTCCTCCCTACGCGCACGCTGTGGTATGATCTGCCACCTCCTATAAATGCTGCCATTTGTCTTTTCTTTAGATGCATTGCAGGAGTATTTCCATATAAGCCTTATTATAATAAAAACGACAGTGTGACAAACAGCTTTGAAAATAGGTCTGCTGCTCCAACAAAGCACAGACACAACACACTGATTTGCAGAAATATCCCGTAAAATTCAGAAGTGCTACTAGTTGATTTGAAATCCAGTAAATTTAGGTGGTTGCTTTATTTTCTTCATCATGATACCTATTTCCTTAGACAAAGATGAAGAAGTAGAACATGTGCTCTATGCCTGCAACTGTTCCCCCAATCCCTTCCTTCTCCTCCCCTCCAATTTACATTGATTACAGGTTTCAAAGTCTTAGAGATTCATATTTAAGTTCTATTTAAAATGCTGATTTTTACTTGTTTTCTATTCATCTAGATCAATAATGCTCAGATGATAAATATGTACCATTTACCATTTATACTTTTTCATCTTACTGAATGTCCTACAGCAAGCCTAAGAAACATCAGTTCCTGGATAGCACTTACATTTCCCCTCTTTAGCCTATTCCCTGTTTTATCTATGACACGATACATAAGCCTGAGCGTTTTCTATTAACGCAGACACCCGTTATAACATTCAGACATTAAGTGCAGCAGAAAGGAACTGCATCTTAAAACGTTCACTGCTCATTAAAAAGTTTGTCTAATTTTATGATGACAGTTCAGCACATACATTATTCTCTGTGAAACAGTGCCCCAGTGTTAAGACATCACCACATCAGTTTTCTATTCAGTCTTCACCGAGAGATGAGAAGCCACCATTTTCTTTTTGATACATGCAAATTAAATGGTTTGTCTCTACAGAAAGTGTAAACCACAGAGAATTCTGCATTTCAGTGGCGATACTGTCACCTAGCATTAAAAACAAGTATTAATTTGTAAATGAATCTCCTCAATCGTGTTCAAAGGAAGTAATTAAGCATTTAATATACTAACAAACCAGCACAAATATTAGTTCTGTTTCCAAGGTATCTCACAACCATATAAAATTCCCCTCACGCTAATGATCTGCATCAGAACAGACTCTTGTACACCATTTTCAATAGATGCTTACCAGAGTCTTGCACAAGCTATACAATTCATACTGTTTCAAATTTAGCAACACATAAATAGCTGCTTACACATATCTGGGACTATTAGACTTGATTTTACATTCTAGAGCATTAAAAAACAACAGCGTATTGCCAGTATCCTGCTTATGAAATGCTACAAATTCTTTAATAGTCATGCAGTATTTTCAGCATTTAAGAAAAAAGCTCAAAATCATTTTTCTAGCAAGAGCATTTAGGAATGCCTTACCTCATTAAAATAAAGTTTTAAACAATGTCTACATTTAACTTACATAATGCACTGGGTTTGCTGTAATTATCTAGTAATTCCAACTATTCAGTAATACAGGAGACTTAAAGCACAGCTTAGGAACAGGAAGATTTGCGTTTTCCAGCAACCTTGTGAAACTCTGGTGAAGTTAATTCATAGCACTGACAAGAAAAGAAACCTCAAAAACAGTCAGGCAAAGTAGTTCAGCAGCTGTATACAGGGCTTTTCTTTCGCTCAAGGCTTTAATAATTTCAACAGGCACAATTTCACAAATCATCTTTCAAACTCTGAATAGCCATGCTGCGATAAGAACCAAAGCTGCGAGAGTCATGGCTCTCCAGTAATGCACAAAAATCCCGATATACAGAGTGGCAACTGAGAGATACATTCATTAACTTTGTTTTCCTGGCTTTGAAAAGGTCAAGTGGGATGCTGATTGCCAGTCAACCACTTTGTTTCGGGCATTTTTATTAGACAAAAGGCTTACAGTTAGCACTGCATTGTGCCCCACCCAGCTGGCTGAGAATTGTCATCTTCTCACTCCATTAGGCTGTAGGGCTGTATCACAATTTCCTAATTAAGTATTCCCTCCGATACATGTGTCTACCTTATAAACACACTGTTCTTTCCCTCCCCTCCTAAATAATCTTTTGGCAGGTCAGACACGAGGAGAAAAAAAAAAAAACAAACCCAGGAATGAAACAATGAAGGAACAGGATAGTACTGACCTTTTCTTGTAATAATGTCTTGCATCTCTCCCTCCCTTACTGGTTTCTTAAACTAGGAAACCAGTTCTTTAAAAATTAATTACCAGAAGGAAAAAACCCAACCCTTCTTCAGAGCACCCACTCCTCCCCAAAACCAGGCAAGCCTATATTGGTCAATTTTTATTCTAAATATGTTTCCAGAACGAGGATTTTTCCACGCACACATCCTGCATCAACCTCACTCTATCTGCATAGGACATATAAAATGTAATGGGTAAAATACGATGAAGTAAGTAGTACTCTTTTCTCTCCTTTCACCACACATATGTATTGACAACATGCAAATGCAAGGATGTGAAAAGAATGCTAAAACTTTATACTTATGAAATCCAAGTTACAAGGTTTTCAATAAACACATGAATTTGACCATTCATAAGAACAGTAAATGACAAGTTTACCATGAAAGAATGTCATATTTACTTAACCCCTATTTACGTGATTTGAGGCAGCCATACCTTATCATGAAATACCAAGTACACACTGTGAGAGAATATTGACGACACTGCTAGAGTACAGAAAACATTTTCTGTTTTCAAAACAATTTAAAGTAATACAACATTCTCCCAGGTCTCTCTATATACACTCGGTTCAACTAAACCCCTCACCTATCTTCTAAAATGCAAGCCTGACTAAGGCTGGCCAACAGCAATATTATGCTAATAAAAGTCAAAATGGGGCATCTCTTAGCTTGATGGATTAAAGGGAAAATAGGTAGGACACAGTTTTCGTGAGAAGGGCCAATTCTTCCCTTCCTTCTGTTTCTAAAACTGATCTTACGAGCACCCATTATTTTTCCTCTCCACAGCATCTTTTTAAAACCCCTCTTACATCTCCAGACAGCCATCATGCCTATATGCAGTGACAAGAGTTTTCAGAAATGTGGACTTCTTTTCAAGGTAAAATGCAGGCATATTGAGAAGCAACCTTACTTGCCCTAGTATTTCCCAGAACATATTCAACAAAATCCTATTAACCCACAATTACTTAACCTGTGGTGAAATGTGGCAAACTCTTCCCTTCTGAACACGTATCTAAGACAGCTTTTGCTCTTATTACATTAAAAACATCATTTCCACATTAAATAAGTTGAATTCGTTACCATACCTTAATTTTCCTTTGTAGTTTTCATCTGTTCCTTTACTGTTGAGTGGTATTAATGGAATCCTTGAGGTACCTACCTTCCAACATTTCAATGGCTCAAGCAAGGCCATAATATTTTCACAAATTATTTGAAATATATGTCATTCTTTAACAGGGGATAGGTGCTGATAATGCAAGCACTGGAAACACAGGTGAATTCTTTCCTAGTTACTTTTTTTTTTTTTTGGTATCAAAAGCAGAGCCTTTCAGATATTACCCATGATGCCCCAGAACCAAAAACATCTGCAATATGCTACGTTCACTGTTTGTCGCAATCAACCCACCTATTTAAAGCAGGGGGAAGAAACCACTAATCTACCAAAATACACACACACAGAGACACAAAATTCATGGAAAGACCTCTTGTACTTACATGTTGCACTGAGCCGCATGCAGGAAGGTAGCTGTGTCAGTGCCAGCCATGTTGAAGACCTGCAAGACCCAGGTATTTGTGAAGATGTTATTTGTTGGCTTTGTGACTTTCAACTGAAAAACAACCCCCGCTTCCCCAGAGCCACCTACAATTTTGCTAATGATGTTCTAATTTTAGACGTTGTATGTGAGAGACAGGGTAAGGAGAAATGTTCTAGGTATTTTAACGTCTTAATGCTGCAGCTGTAATGCAAGAATGTTTAAGAAACACCTGGAATGCTCCTTCATGGGTAACTATTTCTTTCCCGCTGAAGAAGAAAGGGGGGGGAAAAAAGGCAAGTCCTTAAGCCATGTAGTTCACACCTTCAGAGGTAGCGACCCTGCTTGGTTAGGACAAATGGTAGGACATGCAAGGTGATGTTTGAAATCAAGGTCTCCTTCTCAAACACTTTTTTCCCTTTTCTCCGTCCAAGTAGGTCACCCCTCTCAGCTGATTTTGTGTAATTGGTCTAGTTTGTTAAAAAGAGAAAAGAACCCGTCCTGCAGCATATGCTACCAGGAGAGATAGTGCCCTGCTGCAGAGGGAGAGGGCTTGCTAAAAGGGAGCATCACCAGCTGTGGCCGTTTTAGACTTCTTTCAGGATGTAGCAACCTGGATTTCTCAAAACCTCTTCAGTAGAAGCAGCACAGCAAAGGCGTTTCCTGGTGGCTCCCTGCTAATAACTGCACCGAGCTACAGCCTGGTCACCAAACCACGACTGCACGAGGGCAGCCGAGCTCTCCTCATCCCAAACACGCAGCGCTCAAGCTTTACCTTGGCATCCCCCCTCCCGGGTGACAGCAAGATGTGCTGTGTCGGTGCGGAAGCCTGATTGCTCATTCCCCTCGCGCAGTCCCTAGAAGAGGTGGGTGCTCTGGGGCGCTCCCTTGCCCGGGGAACAGGCGGCACCGCTGTTCTGGAACCTTCCTGCGCATGCTAGCCCAATGCCTGCATCCCAAAATCTGCCTGGCAAAAGCGCGCTCCTGGAGAGCGGCTGCTCCTCCCGACACACCAGCAATCAGAAGAGGGCTTTTTCACATACTGTATTTCCCAACGAAACCTTAAAGTAATTAATTGTGCTTTTGCTTGCTCCTCGTGAGCTACGTAGTGGCTAGAATGTGATGGCCGCTAAGTTTGGAGGGATTTTAACTAAAAAAACCCACAAAACCCAAAACCCAACTGAGACCAGAAACACACACCCCAACAACGGAGGTGCAGCAGTGCCCTTTTCCCTGCAGCTGCTCTCAGGGACGCAGGTCCTGCCACCCCTCTCCGTACAGCCCCGACTGCGCCGTGCCCGGAGCAGCCTCCGCATCGCCCCGCACCGCACGGCAGCTGCCCGAGGCAGGGCCACGCGCGGCTCCTCCGCGCCAGCCCGCGCAGCGGTGCGGGAAGGGCAGGTGGCCAAGGCGAGCCCCCCACGCGAACATCCTCACCGGGCGGCGGCGGCGCGGCAGCCCGGCCCCCGGGATCGGGGCTTTGTCCGTACCACTTCCCATCCTAAGGAGTTCTAGAAACTTTCCGGGAAGCGCCCGGGGCGTGCAGGGGCTCTGCCCCAGGGCTGCCGTAGTGCAGGTGCCCGGCCCCGGCCGAGCATCCGCCCGCACCGGCACCGCGACCCCCGGGCGGGCAGGACGAGACGAGACGCTCCCCTCCTCATCCCGGCCGACCGGACCGCCGGAGGTCCGCGGGGCTGCACCCCCGGGCGCGGCGGAGCCGCGAGCAGCTACCGCCGGCCTCCCGAAGCCCGCACCCCCGCTGCCGCCCACGCCCCCGGCCCCCGAGCCCCGCAACAGGTACGACCCGGGCGAGTCCCCCGCGGCCGCCGCCCCCCGGCATCTTCCCACGGCAGCGGCGGCGCCGGTTCCCCGCCCCCCACGGGGAGGGGAGGGGATGGGATGGGGGGGCCGGAGCCCCGCTCCCGCCGCCCGCGCACTCACCCCGCAGCAGCCCCGGCTCGGCACGGCTCGCCCACCTGCCGGGGCCCGGCCCGGCGCGGCGGCGGCTCGCAGCCTCCCGTACTGCAGGAGGCAGGCAGGGGCGGGGGTGGCGGGGCCGTATATACCGGGCACCCCCGCCCCCGTTCGCGGGGAGGGGGGGACGGACGGTGCGGGGGGCGGTGCGGTGAGCGCGCGCGCGCGGCGGCGATCAGGTGACGGGGCAGCCCCCGACACTGCGGAGCCGGGCGGGACCCGCCGGGCGGCGGCCGCGGGGGGCGGCGGGGGGAGCACCGCGCCACGCCACGCCACGCCACACCGCGAGCGGGACGTGCGGAGCTCTGGAATGCCGCGGGAAGGGGCCCGGGGCGGATCGGGAGCGGCTCCGTCCTGGAGCGCCGGGTCCCTGTCACCCCCTTCCCCATCCCCGTCCATCCCGACGCGCGCCCGGCCGGCGGGGGACTCCGTGCAGCATCCGCCGGCCCGCACCGTCGGAGGTGCCGCTCCCGCGGGGGCCCTGCCCTGCCCCGCCTCCCCCCGGGGTCGGTACCGATCGCTGGGTAGCACCTCCGCAGTGAGTTCTCCGGTGGCCGGAGGTACCCGCGGCTCGGGCGAGCGGTGGGAATAGAAACCAGCGTGCCCAGGCCGTTCTGAAGTGGGCAGAGGGGTTGTGCGGGGGGGCACGGCGGGAGGAGCCGCCTGTGCCCCCGCACCGCGCGCTCTGCTGGCGTGAGGACAGTGGCTGCGGTCCACGCCTATGGTGGGATGAGTTTCATTAAACACACTGACCCCGGGGTTTTCTCTATTGAAAAAGGATCAAGAGGGCTGCACGTTCTCATTGAAAGGGACTGTCAGCCTGCAGTAAGGGTGAGCTGACAGCTCGCTTTTACAGCGTGATGCTGGTGAACCTCCGCTTCTGAAGATTAGTGTTTGGTGCAGCTTCCTGCGGGGGAACACCCGCCCTGCCAGGGTCCTTGTCTCCTGCCTGCTGCCCGCGCGGAGTGCTGGAGAAGCAGCAGGCTTGGCTGACACGTGACCCCTACTGCTCCCCACCTCTGAAATCTGGTGCCTGAGAACACTGAGTTGCTTAATTCAGGCTCCTGACCCCTCTTCTGGGCAACGGGGCTGCTGCTCTTTAATGTAGCATCTCACCACCCCACCCCACTGGAGAATACACCTCCACATTCCACCTTGCTGTGTCTGTGCCTGCATCCTGGTTTTCTGTCAGATGAGACTTTTGGACAAACGAGAGCTGTGACGAACTTCTGGGAGCACCCACCTGCATCAGCAGGGCACTGAGGCACATACCAGGGCTCAGTTAGCAGCTGTGGGCTGAGCGATACGTTCACAACCCTCTGCTTCCAGAGGAAATTTTGTGTTTAAAACATAAAATAACCCATGACTTCCTAACTTCACTCCCCCCTCCAAAACCCCCCTCAAACACCAAACTCATCCAAACGCCCCATTTGATCCTGTTTGCCAGACCATCCAGCAGATGCCCCTACCCTGCTAACATTTTGTCCTAGGTTTTTTTGGGTCCACCGATGCTGGGGGCAGGGGACAAATCCCGAGTGAAACCCCAGGGCTGCATTTGCCTGTTCCACTTCCAGTGCCCCTGACCTGTACCCAACCCGCTGTGCTGGTTCCTCTTGCCTGTCTGCACCGCACAGCAGGGCTGGTGGGCAACCCCCCACCCTGGGCAGGCACACCCCAGCCCCTCTGCTGCCATTTCCACGTCTCTGCAATTACTATTAGCTGTAGAGATTTATGTGCTCCCCATCTTTGCAGGGTTTGGTTGTCATGTGGCTCCTCCCTGCAAATGGCACCTTTTTAGGTAGTTCTTGTGGAGGGAAGTGCACTGGTGCAGAGCTGCCGCTCCTCTGTAGGCATATATACTCCTTGGGATCAGGGCCCTTTTGGTGGCATATGTCTAGACTGATGTGTATTTTTCAGGTCAAATCCTTAAATCAAAATGTGTTTATTTCCATGGATGTTTTAAGTTTTCACAGAAATATTTTCTTAGTATTTGTATTTTATTATTATTCATTTCATTACTGCAACCTTTGTTGCAGTCTCTACTCATTTGTGTAGTCTCTGACAGAGAGGAAGCAGAGGTGTGTGCTGGGTTGCACCTTTTTTCCCTCATGGAATAGGTACCCTCACATTAGTGCATTAACATCTTTTTCTCCCAGAAAACTCTTAAAGCTTTAACCTTGCAGCTTACTGCCATGTAATCATAAAGCTGTGTTTTTCCTGCTAGAAATTTCTCATAGGAATTTGTCTCTCTGACATGATCTACTTACTGTTTTTTCCTTGTCAAGTGCAGGCTTGTTTTTCAATAAAAATAAAAGCTAAGAGCTAATTCTGAAATCCTTAGTCAGACAAAGCTTGCACTGAAATCAAGGGGAGTCTTGTCTTGGTGTAAAGATTGCAGGTTGAGGATCAAAATCATTATAATAAAACATTGTCGCAGGAGCCACATCTCCCACTTCAAAAATAAACATCTTTGCTCCAGTTAGCTATTTATGTAGCTGCAGGAGACTATTGATTTAGGAAAGCTTTCTGGTGCACAGATGCTCTAAACCCTTAGCACTACTAAGAAGCAGCAAAGCTCAGGAGGAGCAGGTTACAAAAGAAGTATAATATAAACCTCTGCTCTCTTCTGCTCCTGGCAGTACTCAGGTAAAGCCTCTGGCTCACCGTCAACTGAGACACCCCTTTGACAGCTCTTTGCCCCTTCCCATGCCCAGGTGTTCCCAGCCAGGTTGCACAGCCAGTAGAATTAAACATTTGCCCGTGGTGGGGACATGGGACTTCAGAGCCTGGCAAAGGCACTGAAGAGCAAGGGCTGCATCCCTGCTTGAGTGTAATACACCTGTAGCTTCTCCTTCCTTACCTAAGAGATTCTTAGGTAAGATTACAAGATTACAAGAGATTACAAGAGGGACTACAGAAGTTTTGGTAATTGTTTCAAAACAAGATCCAATCTACTAATACATCACTAGCACAGATAAAGAGGCGGGGTGGGCAGAGAGAGAGGGGGAAGGCATGCTTAAGTAGCCTGAGTCAAACAGAGAATTTGTCATCACATTTGTATAGATTTCCCAAATTTCTGTGGTAATCTTTCCATTATACTTATGATAGAAGAATACTTTCAGAGTTACTTTTGAATACGTTAGGTTACATTACATAAGACAGAAAATTGAGTCTTTAAACAGTGCTATGAAGTGTTTCCAATGAGTCCAGCTCTATTGCCAATGAATAGCAAAGCTGCAAATAGCAGAAGGAGTTGATTACTTTTGAGTCTTGCAACTTACAGTACATAAAATTGCTTTTAAGGTACATTTCTAGGAATTAGGCTGGTGACTTAAGTGGGAAAAGAGTTGGGCTTAAAAAGTGTTAAAATTATTTTTGTGGGAGAAGTTGGAGTCTTTCTCACTGCTTCTGCCAAAGACTTTTCCTCAACAGGTGTGTAATGAATTAAGTGCTTTGTTAAGTAATGGCCACAAAGACCCAACCTTTTTGGCCCCTCCCCAGAAGACATTGCTACTCTAACAAGAAATAGATAAACTTGAGTCCACAAGCAAATTTTTATCTCAAGGGAAGGCAAGTATGGTATTTCCGCACTAATGCAAACAGATGTTAACAGAAAAGAAGCTGAAACAACAAATCACCCAGAGAAAATCTAAGTTGCTCAGCCTTTAATCTATTTAACATAAATAACTTCCATAACTATGCTGAATAGGGCAGTTGATCAGAAGTCCTAGTATGGAGGCTTGGAAGTCATGGTATGAAATTTATTCATCTTACGTCCCACATCTCAAAAAATGGCAATATCCGTGTCTGATGTTCTGAGAAATGCCAGTACCACATAATTCCATTTAGTGGCCCATTTACGTAGAGCCTAGCTCTCTGCTGAAGTGAAAATACTGTTTCGGCATAGCTGGAGTATACAAAAGTAAGTTGCATGCACTGGATCGGTACATCAGCATTTAACATCCTTTTGGGCGCAGGCAGATGTGGCAGCTCAGCCATCAGGCAGCCCTCACAACATGTTCAGAGCTGCCTTCTGATTACCCAGACACTTCAAGCTCCTCTCCTAAAAGCAGCAGGTGAACTCTGATTTATTTGCAGTACACGAGAACAGGATAAGTGCTGTATTACCCCAGTCAGAAGCTGGCAAACCCCATTTACCCATTATAGTCCTGTGGACTCTTGTGTCTGTGTAGCAGAGCTTGACTCGAAAAGCCTTACAAAGACGAGCGGTGAGCTTGTCGCTGTGTTGGGGGCACACTTTGTAGATTCAGTTTTGTTCTTGTGTGGAGGCCGGTGGGCCTGCTGGACAAGGAACGAAAGGAGTCCTATGGTGGGACAAATCCTAGGTTCCTTTCCAGCTTATGGTGACTGCAAAGCTTCCGCCAGAATGCTCTGTTCTGGCCTGTTAATGTACCCCAGCTCTGCTCCCCTGGTAAGCTCCGTTGGCCGCTCCACCCCTTGTTACCTCGTACGCCCTCAGAGTTCCTCTATTGGTTCCCTTACCTTGGCCCCGCCTTTATACCGCCCCTTGCCCTCAGATCATTGTTCTGGTGCTCTGTCCACTCCCCTACGTAACCCTAGACCCCCCATTGTTCTGCCCCTGCTTCTCTGGAACCATGCATGAGTGTGGATGCATTAAATCTCTCCCGTAGAACCCCATGTGAAGATCCTTCCTGCTCATTCATCGTCGGACTATTTTTGCCAGCTATCCAGTGTGTGTGTGCAAGTGTGGTGGCTGCACCGAGAGGCTTCCTCCTGGAGATGCCTTTTGGGAAGGTCGAAGCACTGTACCATCCAAAACCGCCGCGACATTCTTCCCCTGAGCTGCAGGTACCATTGCCTTGCTCTCCTGTCAGCCACCAGCCCTTTTCCCCACAATAGGGATATATTTACTTGCTCTGCCACGTCTATTTAGGACTTAGACACTGGTGACCACAAAATAATCATACACAAAATGGGGCCCTGAACTTAGCTGAGAGATCAAGGCATAGCAAAAATGATTTGCCCATCTAGTACCTACATTGGGTAGTTCTTGGAGTAATAGCAGTGCTAAAAGCAGCAGACTGCAGCTCAGACCTTCAGAGGCTTGCCAGTTTCCCATGGGGCTTGGGGAAGAGATAGCCCTCTCCTTCCCTCCCTCTACTCCAGAAAGGAGTTTTTTTGGACCCTCTTGCAGCAGATGTGGGTCTGGCAACCCTTGATGGAACAGGACCTAGGAAACCCTGGGAGAGATTTCTACATATGGCTACAAAGCTGCAGAGTGGCCCAGAGGACATCCCTTGTCATGTCCTTAGTCCTCCATCAGGGAATGATGGAGCTGGGCCATTGTCCATAGCAAAGGGCCTGCAAAAAATTAATTTATTATTACTGTAGGGTGTCTGAGTTGAATTGACTGAATCTAAGGAGTTGATGCTCATCATTTCCAAGGGGTCTGCCCGTTCATTTAACAGTAGAAAATGACCAGGGAGGGACCACAACAGCCACCATCACCTTGTAACCTTTCAACCTTGTAAAACTTTGGTTTAACACATAGACTGCTTCTGTTGCTTTCCCATACATTACAATGTTTGTAGGAAAGAGTCCTTTGTATGCCACCTGCCCTCCAAAATGCAAATCCCCCACTTAAAATGAGAGCAGTGGGCAGCCTGCAGACTACAGGTGACATAAACCGGAGCTCAAGAGCTCATGATGTCATAAAATGGAACACAAGCTGCAATGTTTGCATTTAAATTGAGCTGTCTGAACAAATGCTTTGGAATTGTTCATAAACAAGGGGTTCCAGTAAAAATGTGACTAATGCCATTAGTCATCAGAAGTGGACCTTCCGCATTGCCACCAGTGGCAGAGTTCCTGCTGCCTTCAGCAGGAGTGGGTTATGTTTCCAGGAGATTTAGTGCCCTCACCTAGCATGTCAAAACTGTCAAGGTCCACAGTATGTGAAATGTTATGTTTAATAGCAGAAGAAAAGACTGTTTAGGAACACGAGGAAGCTGATGTGAAAGGGGCAATAAAAGAGTGCATTAAATGATGATGCCTCTTTTGAAAGGAAATTCACAGGCATCTGGGGCCATTACCTTTCGTATCCCAGCAATCAGGAAATTAACCTTTAACCCTTCTCTGTTGACCTCCTCTCCTTTCTCTTTTTCTGTCATTCATTCTTTTTTCCTAGTGACTGGAGAAGATAGATACAGTCTATGATTTATGCTTCTGAAGGCTACAGTCTGCCTCCTTCCTATACCTTCCCAAGTGCTTCAAAGTCTGTGTTCACTCAGCTCTAGAAAGAGTCAAAGCTTCACTCAGATTTACTTCCGTGTCATACTTTCCAACACCTGATTTGTTTATGCTTCATTTATTCCAAACCCCATGTTACCTAATTACCCCTGACCTAGATGTAAATCTTACTCCCATCTTTGCTGTCACCTGGAGGCAGGCAAAGCACTGGAGGTGTTGGGAGCCCTCTGCTTCAAGGAGAGGTTGGGCCCTTGGGAGTTGCACAGTGTGATGCTGCACAGGGGGTACATAGAAATACACCACGACCCTGTTACAAAACCAAAATCAGGAGTAAGAGCCGCCTTTAACATCTCATCCTGAGGGAGAGGAACGAAGGAGTAAATGACTGTTTCACCTTCTGATTCCAGGGAGATCTGGCAGATACAGCATCAGATAATAGGTTTCAGAAAAAGTGTGATAACATCACTTCTAAGAACAGAAATGGTGACTATAATGCCAACAAACACTGGTTGCAACTCTTCAGGGCCATGATGACTGCACACAAAATCTCTGAAATGCTGTGAGTTAGCAATATTAGCTTTATCAGGAAAAGAACTAGGAGAGCAAGACATGGCCTCTTGTCATGGAAAAGGGAAATTCTGTCTGAGTAAGGTCTGAGCAGCCTTTGCCTGCAGAGCAGCTGAAAGTCCTGAGTCATCACACTGAATTGTAAGCTGCCAGCTGCAAATCCAGCACTGAATTCCCACCTATGTTCACTGCATGTATGGAAAAGAAATTTTGCTGACATAGCTGTACTTCACTGCATGCCAAAATATGAGTTTCTCCTATGTTTTTGTTTCCTTTGGAGGTTTCCCTTCCCTGCCTTGGGTTGTGCCTCTTACCAAGAGCTAAGACCGGCATAACTAGTCCTCAGACCATCGCGCTCAGACACGTGGTGACTTGGTTCTTGCCTACACACCTGGTTTTTCAACTTTTTTACCTGAAGAAACCAAAGGTCCTTCCCTTTAAGCCTTGCTGGGTCACGCTGGTACTGTTCAGCGTGTCTGAAGTCACCCAGAAGCTGTGTGCTGATTTAGCCTTGAGTGATGGCTTTTCCTCCAGAGCCATCTAAGTTCTTGCCCAGAGAAATGAAGACTGTGTGGGCACCGCCTGCAGTTCCTGATGACTGGCCCAGCTTCGCAGAGAAGATGTATTGAGAAGAGGTGATTTTTTCAGGTTATTGAATAGGGGTGTGCTCTGCATGGTGGAGGGTAGGAGTCTGCTTCCCCACCAGAGCTGCACCATCACTGCTTGTCCCCTGCTCTTGTGCAGACCCTGCCAGCTCACAAGGCACCATTCAATTTATTTCCTCTGGGCCCTGTCAGAGGATTTGCTGCTATTTGCAGAGAGCTGCTCTGAAGCTTCTGGGGAGGTGTAGTCTTCGCTGGTGTATTTGCCAGCCACTCGAGGCGACTGTCTCCTCCCCTGGCTGTGGCAGCCCCAGCACGCTTTTCTTTTTAGTGGGTGCTCCCATCCCTCCGGGAACTGCAGCAGTGGCACATATGCGTAGGACAAAAGGGTGCCTCCTGCTCTGTCTGGGACCAGGAGTGCTCAAGGGACAACATGTCAAGAAGCTGGTAATAGAAATAAATGAAGGCAAACCCCCCTCCTATTGTCCACAGAGGCTATTTTTGGTGCAACTATATTAAGGGTTGTTCTCCTGGCATTCCACATCCTGACATTTCAGCACATTTGCCTCACCTACTGTCTGCATTACTGGGTTTTCAGCTACAGATCATCCCTATCAAGCCACTGCAGTGATTTTTTTTATGCCCTATCTGTGTTGTACACACAGTGTCATCAGCACCTTTCATTTATAAAACAATAACTCCAGGAATAAAAGGGGCGTATCCACTCTCCCCCTGCCCCCAGCACTTACAAGCCTCAGCATCATTTTAATATTCAATGTATGATGCCTTAGTTGGGCAAAACACACTTTGTGCAGGAGCTGTTTAATAAAATAAAAACATGCTCCAAAGTGACCCACATGACAGGGGTAATTTAGTATGCTGCTCTTTATGCTTTCTGTCTTACTTCTGCTGTTTACAGATTTTTTTTTTCCTCATCTGCACAGGGAATAGATGCTGATGTTGTCCTTTTAATGAATAAATCTCTTTTTAGTATGTTGGCCAGCACAATAAAAAAATTATCAAACAAATTAGAGCCTGAACCTGCAACCTTTTCTGATGAAAAGAAAACCTGCTTGTGGGCCAGCTCCCTGGCTTACAAGGGGCTTTTTCTGGAGGAAGAGCTGCTCGCGTGAGCTACACATGCAAGGTCTCAGAATTTTTGTGCTGCAGAGCTTGACTGTCAGCCAAAGCTGGAGGCGGCTCAGCAAAGGGGATAAAGGTGGTTGTCAAAGACGAGTCTCAATTTCCTCTTCCTCTGCCACCTGCTGCGTTGGAAGGACCAAAGGTTGCTGTAATTTATACCATGGCTTAAAGTCTTGGTGGCATGGTTTGTCTCCAAAGCAAGAATTATGTCTGTGGACGCTTTTCCAGCAGGAGAAATTTTTAATGGTGCCTCCAAAATGACATAGATTGCAAAGTAGATTGATGGGAAGAAGTCCCCACAAAGGCTGTTAAATATGAAGGCAGCAGCTGAGCCTCAGGTACCCTCTGAGCTGTCAGTGTCCGGAGGATGTGTATCTAAAGGAGAGGCACTTCCTGACATTGCTCTTCTGCCATTAGCCATGGGGATCTCCTCCTGACCTGTTGTGTTTGTCCTTGTGTTTGGAGCTAACATCAGTGATTCCCAGCTCCACGTTACAGTGTTTTCACTTGGCTACATCCCAGAAAGCAAATGGCGAGGAATGGTCAGGTCATGGCATATATTGCCCCAACTGCCCTACATGAAGCTTCCCTCTTCCCTCCTGCCTCCAGTGGGAGAGGACTTGTACCCATCCTTGTGCAGGTGTTGAGGGACCAGCACAATGCAAATGCTTATGACCTGCATCCTCACCAGCTCAGCTGGAAGTGGATGTCCTGCCCAGAGCAGTTTGCCTGGCTCAGAAATGCCACCCAGCTTCAGCCAGGGGATTTTGTGTATAGATCAGGAGGTTGTACAGGACAACACCCGAGAGGCAGCAGAGCTCTGCAGCTGAGGTCGTCCCCAGCATGTGCCAGCTGCCCAGGCAGTGCAAGGGTCCCCAAGCGAGCTTGCAGGATGAGCAAAGCATCTTTTCCTGCGCAAGAGAGATGCTTTTTCTGGGGTTTCAGCCCAGAGAGCATCCATGTGTTGTCTGCTGCCTTGTGCCCCCCACTGTGGCACACCTTTTGCCAGGTTCCTCATCTGCATGGTGAAGAACAGCTTCATCTTTCTCAGCCTTTCAAAAGAGGGAAGTTGTGTTCCCAGGGGCAATTGCCAGTTCACAGAGTTGTGGACACTGATTTCCCAAAGCTGGAAATAACAGGATAGGAAGTGTGTGTACAAAGAACTATTTTTATCAATGGATGAGTTGTAGTAGGTGCAATAATAAAAAATTAAAACCTAGTATGACTAAACCAAGCTCTCAGCAGCCCTGGCTCCCACTGTGCTGAAAATGGTATCAGTCTAAGCCTTTTATGAGCTGAAACCTACCAGGTAGTCAAAACTCTGCTTGGTGTCTTCTCTTGCTCCAGCTAGAATAATCAATAAGGCCTTTGTGTTGTGCCTGGCAAGGAAACGACAAAAACAACTGCATCTTCAGCCAAGAAAAGCCCTGCAAGGGTAAAGATGATAGGATTTCAACTAAGCAGCAGAAATGCACTTTGGTATGAATAACTTTATAGGCTAACATGCCAATGCACACAGGAAATGTGGTGCTGCCAGCTAGTGTTGGTTGAGTGTATCCAACAGCAGCCAGCAGCCTGTGGACACCAGTTTTAACACATGTTGGTGGTTAGGAGACAAAGCAAATGCCAGCAAAATCCTATGAAATAATGCTAGTTTTACAGAAGCAGATATGCAGGGTGGATTATTTAGTAGAAAAAGAAAGGAAATAAAATCCAGAAGGCAATAATTCAAACAGTGACAGCTGACTGGATGCATGTCAAAAGGGGAGGCTAATTGAAGAGACATTTCTGCAAATACCCGAAATTTAAACAAAAGCAAGAATCTCCCACCTTCTGCAGTACTGCCAAAGGTCTTCAGGCACAGAAGTAAGTCCCGGAGTAGAGTCATCAGAGCTCCCCTGTAAAAGAAATAAGCAGGCCCCCAGATCTGACCTGCCATCCAGAAAAATCTGTCTTCCTCCTCTGAGGGGGCAATCAGGGCCCCTAAGAGCATGAAATGGGTTAGTCTTGGTGGTTGTGTCCAAAGCCAGAAGGCTACTTTCATTTCTTCTTGCTTCCTCTGCCCCTCGGTGTAGCACATTTAATCTCTGTATGAAGCACAGGATGTTCATGTTTGCCTGAAGCACATGTTTCAGAAAGACTTTAATAATTCATTGAAATAATTAAGGGTGAGGAAATCCATAACTTTCTGTGGCAGTTTGCTCCCACTGCCCATCAACCCTAGTGCTAAAAATGTGTGCCATATTTCCAATTAAACGGGTCTGATCTCACCATCCAGTCTTTCATATTTGCTGTCCTTTTCCTCCATGAGGTTAAGGTTAAAAGAGCTCTTTTATGCCCAATAGTTTTCCTCCCTGAAAGAGGAAGAAGCTACTGCCTGTCAAATCATTCCTCAGTCATCTTTCTGGTGAGGTAGACAGATTGAACTCCCAGCCTTCCACCAGAGAATCGCTCTCAGGTTGTCCAGTTGGTTTGGAGCTCTCTTCTTTATATGTTTGCTGACTTTTTCCAAATACTTCTGGGAACACGGATGTCAGAATTACACTTGCTATTCCCAATTTAGTCTCATCAGTGCTGCATACAGATGTGCTTAGTTGTTTTGTTGTTTGTTTTTCTTAATAAATAGCTGTTTCATCCTTGGCCATTGGGGTCCCTGGGTTTCTCTGAAGGACCCATCCCAGGCTGCAGATATTTTTTCTAGATGCAACAAGCATTTGCTGCTTCTGGTGCATTGTACGTTACAAAAAAGGACCCTCCAGTGCAAGCCATCTGAACTGTCCCATGTGTACCCACATGTTATTTGTCCCTCTGACCATTTTAGAATCATTGGTGAAGTGTGGTGTACACAAGGGCAGCTGGGGGAAGGTGGCTGGGGTGGTACACTCAGCGCAGGACTTCAACAAAAGAGAGTCACAAGGATTGAGAGCGCCTCTGGCTGATCCCACAATCAAGAGATCCCAAGTATCCCAAGAGGCTTGTGTTCAGTTTAGTTGTGGTCAGTGCCTCTGCAGCCAAAATCTGTCAAATAGCCTGAGGCACTTTGTGAAAGAAAGATGGGATTGCAGGTTACTTTTGGCTTGCTGTCTGGTTTTGATCTGCCTGCATCCATACTCTGCCCTGATCAGCTAGGAGGCTGAACAGTTTGGATAAAAGAACACTTAATAGGAATAACCCTTCTGCTCAGGTGATGGCTCTCTGAAACCAGGATAAGGGTGTGTAGGCCTCACTGGGAGTCTCTGCTCAGCTGTCCCATACTTACCAGAGGCGGTGTCAGCCCTGTCACCCACGCGATCTCACTGCACCTCACCCTGCACTGCTTGTCCCCACAGCCACCACGTCTTTTTCAGGATGCAGATCCCTCCTCCTCCAATTTTGGAGTTGGCTTGACCATTCTTTGCTGAGGGTCCCATTCAGTCAGTTGTCCTGCCACTTGCTTAATCTTTGTCTTTTTTTTTTAGTGTCTGTTACATTATGAAAGCAAAGGGATTCTAGGGGCATAGATGAACAGCTTTTATTGATTCCCTTTCTCCTACACACAAGACTAAAAAGCATACATGAAGAGCAGGAATAGCCAGAGAGAAACTGAGCACAGAGAGCATTGCACCACGTCCACATCACCCAGGGAAGGATCTCTTTGAACAAACATGGTTTCCCAGAAATCGAGAGGGATTTTGCAGGACTTGTGAAATCAGAGACATCTGGGTCTCAGGGAAAAAAATTGGTAGTGTGGTTTGGGATCAGACCTGGGAAGCACAGCTCTTGTCAAGGAAAGAGGGATAGTTTCCTTTGTGGATGACCACAAGAGATAATGAGGGAACAAGTTTTGAGAAATTTTGTGCTGAAATTTTTTTGAATTTCAGTAATTTACACCAAGACATTTCTTCCAGCATCCAGGAGACAACTTGTGTGAATATATTTGTGATTACATGATCAGTGAAGGCTGTACATGAAGCAAAATCTTTGCCAGTGTTGTTAGAGATAATGGCATTAGGGAGAAATTCCAAGCAGGGATAATTACGCAGTGTTTAGTAGGCCTGGTTATGCAAGCTGCCAAAAAAGTAGTGAATGTGAATACCTCCAAGGAAGGACTTTTCTTAATGATGATTTTGTTTTATCACCATCATGCATTTGTTTGCTTGCAAAGGTTGTATGTGTGCTGTTTATTTCCCGCAATTGATGTACAAAAGGAATAAATAAAGCCTGGTGAGCTGAAGTGAGGAAAGATGGGCAGGTCAATAAATCACAAAGTCATTAAGAGCAGGGAGCAGATTTTTTATTGCATTGTGAAATGCACAGGAAGCCGCTGAACCCTCCTGCACACAGGCATGAGTCCAGTCACATGCATATTAAGAGATGAGCCATTGCATTTTGAAGATTAATATTTAGTGAGCAGGCATCATAAAAGAAGACATTACGGGAGTCAAAATTAGAGGCTGTGAAGATGTAATTGCTTGCTGTGACCACAGACTTCACAGTGGAGTTGATTCCACAGGCAGTGCAGTTTGTTGTCTCATTCATTGTTGGGCCATGGTGTTGTGGAGCTGTGGAGGAGCAGGACAGCGCTGTAGGGCAGCCTTGGTCACTTGCCTTGCTTTGGCTGAGTGAGACAAGGTGATGGAGAAGAGGGCCAGAGGAGTCTTCACCCCCACCTCCAGAAAAAAAAGAGTCCTTCACTCCCCAGAGTCTGTACCAGATGGATTAAAGTAGGGGAGGTAAACAAGAAACAGAGTATTCTCCCTTCTTCCCCAAACCCCCTGCCAAGGACTACAGCAGAGTGAAGGAGGAAGGCCAGTGGGAAGTGGTGGTGCCCATCCTCAGACTGTTTAGCAGATAGGTGGGGTATCATGTCTGGTCGAGGTGTCCACCAGGTGCAGCGACAATGCAGCCTGTAGAGCACCTGGGTGCTCAAAAGAAACTGGTGATGTGCAGCTTGTTAGGAGGGAATCAGAAGCAACAGCCAAGAGGGTAAAGTGCTTGCAGGTGGTGAGGAGGTTATCTCAAAAGGCAGCTTACTACCTGGTCACAGTAAAGGTATTTCCAGTTATCAAAAGATGTTTTAAAAAGAAATAAAACCAGGCAGAAAGTAAGCAGCTGGATAGACTATGAAAGATGCCTTTAAGCGTAGGTTGTGTCCACACCAGGGAAAGCAGAAGAGCAAACAGGTGGAAACCCATAGTAAAAGCAGCCTAAATGGATTTTGGTGGAATAATTTCATTGTTGGGCATAAAACCCAACGATAAAACCATTTTCAACTACATGAGGCAGAGGCCACTTGCCAGCAGACACATAGGGCCAAGAGATGACTGTGGGGTAATGGGAGCACTTAGAGCTAACAGGACCATAAGAGCAGAGGCAGACAAGATCTCTGTGCTGGTGTTTGCTGGAGAGGAGCCTCAGGAGACCTCCCATGCCACAGCTTTTTCCAGCTGGAGATGAGCACGAAACAGCCTCCGACTGAACTGTCAGAAGAGGAGGCTTTAGAACAAGTTGATGAAACAAATAGCAACAAATCACTGGGTCCAGCAGTGGTTCAGGCTGGGCTCCCAAGGAGACTCAATTACAGGACTGCCAAACTACTGACTACCATGTGTAACCCTGCCTTCCATCAGTCATGTGCCAGGAAATGGAGGTGGTAAATAGGATACTCTAAATAAAAAAAGAGCTTTGGGAAACCACAGTCTTGTCTGTCTGCCTTCCATTCCAAGCAAAGTGTCAGGCAGTGTGATGAAAAAAGACCAGACAGACAAGTTGAATTGATACCAGAGGTCTGTTAGAGCCCTTCAGAGGAGCTGGTAGGTCTGTGGATGAGGATGACCCTCTGGACACCGTTTATTTGGCTTCCCCAAAGGTGATGACAGGTCTTTCACTCAAGTGTCTGCTTATCGTTTAGGAAAGCACACATATGTGTCTCTGTAGCCATAGTTTTGATGACATGAGCCAAGTTTTGCTCTCACCCGTGTGTGTGAGCTGGATTGAGCTCTGCAGGGGCTGAGGAGAGTCACCTGCCCTGTGGCTCATGCCCCACCTGGGCAAACCTCACTATCTCTTGGAGCTCCTACTGGGGATGTGGAGTCAATAAATATCATCACTGACAGACTGCCTTGGCTTAACACAAACCCCGTAGTGCTATGTACTATACAGAGGCAATAATAAAGAAAAAAGTGTGTTCTTGCCAATAAATATTTAGCTACAATACATACCGTAGATGCTTAGAAGCAGTATCCAAGACTGGATTTGACTCTTCTGTGAGGGATGGTTTCATGTCTTGGCTGTTCCAGAGCACACCGCCAGGGCTAATGTCTGGGTCAAAAAACCCTTTCAGGCCCACGTCCTTCCCTGCAGCACTGCTGCCTGACCAACCTTTTACTTGTACAGTGCAGTATTCCTATGCTGTTCTTGTATTTACTGGATTGTGTCTGCTGCTGGAGGAGAGATCCCGGGTCTTCCAAATTGGTTTTGAACTCTAATCTCAACCTGCAGCCTACTTGCAAACCCATTTAGTTTGGGCTTATCTTCAAGTAAAATAAATATCTAAGATATTCAAGGAAATATGAGGAATTCTCATTTTTGAGCTGACAGCCTGACTCCTGTGCCTTGACTGGGGTGTGCTGGAAAGGAAACCTGGAACGGTTCTTCTTTTTTGGGATTTGTTTGGTCCTCTTTTCTAATTAAAGACCATTGCTCAAGGTTATAGAATCAGCTGATAAACTTGTTTGTGGGGTTTAAAAGATTAAATCAAACAAGGAAGCTGCTGGATGTGCATTTAAAAACAAATTTCTGGTTTTGCCTTTGAACAGTAGTGGTATATAATGTGATGATTAAAATGGAGGATGAGGAAATATGTTGCTTTGAACAATTTAATCAGTTATTTCCATAGGAGCATGTCAGGGAATCAAGGACTCTTGATTTCCCTTCATTGTTCTGCATAACTGAATATATTTGGGTCATTATATCTGAATAAACAAAATAACATTCTTAAAAGCAAAAAAAAAAAAAAAAAAAAGAATAGTAATAGAAGCAGCAGATTAAGCGTGGAAAATCAGATTTAACAATTTTCAGAGTCCTTTTTTCCCACTGATGAACTGGGAATTTACATGACTAATGTCTATTAAAACACTTAAATACCCTTTGCCTCAATGGGAACTGACAATGGGAATATAAATCCTGCCTGCAGCCCATTCTGTCATATGAATCGAGCCTATGAGTGGCTTGGTTTCTTGGTGAGCAATTGGCTGGGGTGGAAAGCACAGCCAATGTTCATATAATAGGTTTTCATCTCTGAAGGCAAATGTCAACATCAATTTACCTCTGGGATCAGTGAGACCTCCTGAGGGATCTCAGCCCTGTGTGAAGGGGTCAGAGCATGAATCCCATGCCCAAGTTTTAGCAGACATGAGATCAGGCTGGCAGTCACACAGGGAAAGGCCGAGGAATGCTGCAAGAGTGGGATATGGTCCAAATCAGGATATTTTCTGAATGTAGAAGAAGGAGGATCAGTGATCAGAAATCAAGTTTTCTGTCCTGAGCACCAGGGGACAGTTATAAATAAGTTTCAGTAGCTGTTTTCTTTGTTAATAAAACAAAACATGTAAACACATCCTAGATGGCCATCCATCAGAAAGGCATTTTGCATCACATAGGTTTTATGAATATTAGATAATGGAGGGATGTAACAAATAGCCATTTTTGCCTCCCTCTTGAATACCAAATAATGGTTATTAGTATCTGTCAAATAAATAATGTGAATAATTTAACAAGACATCACTATTGTGCAAGAAATGATATCCCATTCTATTAAGCTTTGGATTCAGTTATTGTGCAAAGATAATAAATACATGCAGTAGCTACAGCAATTATGCCCTAGAAATCTACTTCAAGTGTTGCACTGCTTTAAGAAAAGGGAACCAGTCAGGCTCTGTGCACACCACACAAATTACATGCCAAATCTTCTGCTCATGTCAACTGGCGTGGCTCCAGCTGTTCCAGCTGTGCTCTGTATACAGTGCCCTTCTGTACATTGGGATCATATATGCACACACCTTCCTAGCTCCAGCTCCTTAATAAAAGTGTATGTGACCTTATCATGTCAACTTGCCCTCTCTGCTTAACTTTTGAACCTTTCCCAGCAAAATCTGCCAGAGGTTTTGCAGGTAGATTTCACAAATCTGCATGGAAGTAGTGGACCAGGAAGGCAAGACAGATCACATCAATGAAGCTGGTATCTGTCTGTGCCATGCATCTACAGGAAATCTATCTTAATGCTGTTGGCCAGAGAGCCACAGGCATAAAGAAAGGTGCAACATGAAATATTAGATTAAAAGGATTTCAATGATCACTTGGAGGTGATGCTCCTGGAAGGCGTTGGCCTTCCCCTACCAAACAGAGCCACACTCACCTGCTTACAGGCTCAGGATTGCATATCGAATAGCTTACAACTATTTCAATGATCCTTCTAGAGTCCCGCTTGTTGCTCTTAATTTAATCAGTCAAAATAACTTGGAAAATATTATTATTTAAAATTATTATTTAGGACTGTAGAAGCTATTCTAATTACAGACCACATTGGGGCCATTACCTTTTGCCGGTATTTTATGTGATAAAACATTTCTTTCTGTACATAGAAAAGTGTTACCTATGTGCATGATTGTTTTCTGTGCTGGATATTGACTGCTCACTATTTTTTTCTCAGAATGAAGCTGGGGAAAAACATATATCTCTCAGCTGAAATTTGAAAGCTTCAGGATGAGGGCTGACAATTTTTTTGCAGCCAGGAACTTGTGTCAAGGACATGCTTTTTACCATCCCCAACCCAAACTTGTTTAAAGTACAAGAATATGAAAAAAACCCTCCATTGTGGGATGCATCTTATTAACTATTTGTCCTACTGACCACATGGATGTTATCTGATGCTAAATGATGGCATTAATTTTTTTAATATCTTTTTCAGAAAAAAGATGCAGAAGACTGCATGAAAAAGTAACTGTCTTAAAGCTAATAAAGTAAATGTCTCAAACATTGAAAGCTGCCAAAACCAAGACAGCCTGGACAACTCTCATTTTACTGTGGTACATCTACAGTATCTTGGGGCCAACCTGTGTTTTCTAAAGGACAGCTGGGTTGTGGAAAGCAACAGATCGTCACTGTGCACACCGGGAGTTTGCTTCTGGAATTGACCGGAGCTGTGAAACGAGTGGTTCTCTGCATCTCATTTCTTACATCAGCAGAACATGGGTTGCACATGGCAATGTGCTGTGGGCAGACAAAGGCCTGTTCTATGGCACAGCCAAATCCCCACCCAGAATCTCACCCTAGCCTTGTTTTCTGCCACAGAATCCCTTCGTGCTGGTGGAAAGGCACATGAACCAAGCTATTCAGAGACAGCAATTTGCATGTTGTGGTACCCAGCTTGAAATCTCAGGATTGGTGTTGGAGGAGTACTTGGCATGCACAGTTGCATCTGAAATCAATAGAAGCTATTTTCTGAGCCCGTAAAGTGCTGTAGAAAATATGATGTACTATGAAATGCCTTAGGCATTTCAAACCCTCCACCCTGACTTAGTGGGTAGTTTGGAGTGTTTGCTCAGTGTGTCTTGGTTCTCTGTGCATAACCATCTCCACTGATAATTCATCTCACCAGAAGCACCATGAGAGTCAGTTAAATGTTTGTGAAATGCTGATGCCACGTGCTGCAGCAAAGCCCAGGACGGCATGAATAATTCTGCTTTCAGAGCAGGGTGTGAAAAGTGTGCAATAAATAAGACAGTCATGCATTGATGATGAGGACAAGAAGGATTTTGAGGAGCAATTAGTGAGGGAGGGGTCAAGTAGAAAAAAACCTCAGTCGTATAGTGAAATAATTAAAGATGTTTCGTAGTCCACGTGCCCATAGGAAGTGGTAACAATTGCTCAGACAACCATGCAAAATTAAACACTCATTTAGGAGATCTTGTGTAATACTGTTGACCAGTGCTTTGGTATTTGCAGGAGTGAGCACATCCCCTTGGTCTAAGAAAGTATGCTTGCATCCATACTGATATTTTTATATCAGATGAAAACCTGACACTCATGTTTCAAAGAGCACCAAGGCAGAAATACCACCTCTGCTGCCAATGTTAGATGGCCTCCTACAACTGCTATTTCATATGAAGTTTAATGATGTGGAAATGGGGAAAACCCAAAACCACAGCATTAAAAAACCCTCACCAAAATTCTCTGGAAGGGTGTTGCTGTACCATAGAGATGCTGTTTACCTATGGATGATTTCATTGTTCAGCTCCTTTTCTTCTCCTCGAACAATCTGGACTTTCATTAAGTGTAAATGAGAAAAAGGAAGAAAATGGAAAAAATAAAGAGAAAAATAATAAAAAGGAGCAGTGTATGGATGTCTTTACTGAGATAGGGCGGGGCTGAGAAGCTTTTCTTCACAGCAAGAGTTTCTGGTGGATTTGCCTGCTCTTTTGGGAACAAGAAAAAATAAGGCACATTTACAAGCCCCATCGAAATTAACATTTTCAGCTCAGTTTTCAGGGGCATAAAGTGGTTGCTGGATAACATTCTGCTAACAGTGGGATGTTTATTCCATCTAGTAAAGAAGGATACAAGCCTGGTAAGGCTGCTGAGACTGCTGATTTCCATTGTTGTATCAGCTCTTGCCCCAAGTAGTGGCACATTGCAAAAATGTTATTTGAGAAAATTACAATAATGTTTTCTGATATCTGCTCCAAATACACAAAATGCAAATTGTTTTGAAAGAGATGAATAGTGTGTTGCAAAGCACCATGCAATTAAATAATTGGTTGTGAGCATCTTTTCTTATTAAAATGAAGCAATTGTAAATAATAGAATGATATTTAAATGAAATGGTATGTAAGGCCAGTAAGAAAGATTTGCAAGAAACATTTGTAAGTGCATTATCTCTAAGTAGAAAATTTATAAATTATAATGAATTATACAAATGTATCCTGACATAAAAGGGAAATGTTTGATCAAGAGGCTGAATACGTAAGGATTAAGTTCTTTTTATTGAGGAAGTTTCTCCTGCCTGTATGCAGTATTTATAAAATGTGCTAAAAGTTTATAAACTGAATAGATATTTGTTAAAATACGAATTTAGTGGATTTAAAATACGAAAATATGGAAGGTATATTTTAAATATTTAATGAAACAATTATGCTGTATTAACACTATGTTCTTTATTTCTTGGATTAAAAATTCACAGGGATTTTTCATCCCTTGCATCTTTATTTGTCATAGATTTTATTAGAGTTATTCTCTGCACATTTTCTGAATCAGCTGAGTACTAATAATTTTCACATACACTTTAGAATACCTGTACTATGTTTTTCAAATGTATTATAATGTATAAGAAGGTGGGCTCCAAGCCTGTCTCACCACAGATCTCCTGTGTGCCTTTGGGGCAGTTAACTGAGCTTTGCTTTTGCACTGGGCGGGTTGAAGACTCGCTCCCAAATGTCTTCCCTGGCTGAACTTCCAGGTGCTACCCAAGCTGAATCACTGGTGAGGCAATCCTGAAGTTAAGTTTCTCACCACAGAAGCCACTCAGAAGCCACCAGTGAGCCACTGCACCTTTCTGTAGTACAGACACTGCTTGAAGCAAAGGACATTACCACCAAGTCCTGCACCATCTTAACCAGCTAAGTGGATTTAAGATGAACCAGCCAGTGAAGCATAGCAATCCATGCACAGGCACAGAGGTACAATCATGAAACAGAAAAGGAATGGTCACAAACTCCTGACTGTTTACAGCGTGGAGAATGAAATGTTGTTCTGACTGCTAATGGCTGCTGAGCAGAGCTGAAGCACCTCTTCTACAAAGACAGGCTGAGAGAGCTGCTGTTGTTCAGCCTGGAGAAGAGAAGGCTCCAGGGAGACCTTAGAGCACCTTTCCATACCTAAAGGGGCTTCAGGAGAGCTGTAAAGGCATTTCTTATGAGGGCATGTAGCAACAGGACAAGAGGGAATAGCTTCAACGAAGAGAGGGTAGGGTTAGATTATTAGGAAGAAGTTCTCCTCTACAAGGTTGGTGAAGCACTGGCATAGGTGGCCCAGAGAAGCTGCGGATGCCCCATCCCTGGAAGTGTTCAAGGCCAGGTTGGACGGGGCTCTGAGCAACCTGGTCTATTGGGAGATGCCCCTGACCACGGCAAGGGAGCTGGAGCTACATGGTATTTAAAGTCCCTTCCAACCCAAATCATTCTATGATTTTATGACCTCTTTTAACTTGTGGAAAGTTAGGTTGGAAACCTAATGAAGGGCGAGGATTGATGCCAACAGGCCTAGTATCTTTGTGGCTTTTCCACCAATATCTCAGCAATGCTATCAGAGAAGTTAAAACTCAGAACTGCAGTGATGTCTTGCAAAGAAGCTTTTAGAGAAGGATTAAACACATCAGCCAGGACAAGCATTACTGGCAACCTTCATGTAGGATTTACCCAAAGGTGGTGAAAACATCCTGTGAAACAGAGACAGAACTCAGTGTTCCAAGGTCAAATTTACTGATAACTTCACAAAGATGTTTCTACATTTTGCTTTGCCCAAGATATCAGTGTAATACTTGCAAGGAAACTGTTTTGGAAAATGGCTCTCTGGAGTGCTACTATGCTGCTCTGTGCTCTGGAGTGTAACAAGGCAGAACTCACATCTCATTTCAGTCAGTGTTTTTCTCATAAGAGAACTGATCCCAGATTAGCTCTGAAGACAATAAAAATGCTACCGGTACCATTTTTTTTTTCTCTGTGGAATAAAAAAAAAGATAAACTAAATAGTTTAATTGATGCAAGACCCACTGCTCAAGCAGCAGGTTTTATTACATGATCAATTTAAATACAAGGAAAGAAAATCCTGCTGTTGCAGACCCTAACCTGGGTACTGATAGAGCACTGTCAGCATTTGCAGTAAAGGACTCAGAGTCTGACAACTGAATTTATTAGAAAGAAGGATCTGGGCTCCAATGGATTCAGTCTTAATGAAAAATTAATGGATTTATAAGTCTCCCTTGAGCTTTTTGAAACATTAATACCTATTTTTATTTGTAATACCTTGATTTTAATGATTATTCTCTTATATGTGAACTGTGCATAAATACTGACCTTGTCAGATGTCCGCTCCCTCCACCAGTGGAAGGATCCTGGCAGCTCCATGTGCTCTGCATCCTCTGCTGAGCTCAGAGAGTGTCTAGCTGATGTAGCTGTATTTTTGCTCCATTCATACGATTAGTTTAAGAATATATTTATAGAATAATTATCTGAATGTAGTGTAACTTGATGGAGGAGTGCTTTCTAAAATCAGATGAGTTGAGCAAGACATGTCATTTCTGCTAATCTGTCTGAAACTGGGTAAGTGTGAAATGGGCTGTAGGGAGGAATTATCTCTTCTGCAACATTATAGGCCAGGAAAAAAATCTGTTTATTACACAAAATATAATGTATTTTTAACAAAATCTTAACTTATTCTCACTCATTTCTGTCTAAGTTAATGTGTTATTAATTGTGCATTTTTGGATATAATTTGAGGGGGGTAGGACAAACTATCTCTAGCACTGCAGCCACTTAACTGTAACAATCACATTTTCTTTTTAATAGAGTAAGTTAATTTTTAAAGCGATCTTCAGAGGAACAGATGGGGGAACGAATTCTCTGTGGGTATCTCCTGCTACACCAACACTCGGAGCACCAAGCGGTGCCTAGTGCCAGGCACATCTACCTTGCAGTTCTTCCTTCCCTTGTTCTCCTGTTATCTTATGTCAGCTGACCAGAAATGGAAAAGCAGCCTCTGAAGGTAAAAATTCCTCTGGTGTTTGAGCAATCTGCTTCACAAACAAATTCCTTGCTGGGCTGCAGCATCTGGCAGCAGGGTCCCGTCTTAGGGGTTTGTCTGCATGTCTGTAAGCATGACAGGCCTCCAGCAGCAAGGGAGGAATGTGGCTGCAAAGGGAAAGCTGGGAGGGGAGTCCCTGGCCCACTGATCACAGTGAAAAACACAAGAATAATTAACTGCTTCCTCATCTTCTATTTTGTTTCCCTGCTGACATGTGGACTCCTGCTATGCAGGAAGAAAAACCCCACTGGCTTCAGTTAAACTGGGATTTCACTCCAGATTTCATCATCCTATTTTCTCATAAGTTATTACTCCACTAATTTTTTTTGTACAAAAAGAGAGCAGCAACACATCAGCCATAAAGTAGACTTGAGCTGTGGGTTTTCCATTACCTATGATTTTGGAAGGAGGTCTAGGACAAGGGGGACTTGGAGGCTGGAGACTGCTCTAGTGAGTGGTCTGAGCAGCTCCCCATGCTCCTGCAGTGTGCCCTGTCCTCTCTTCCCCATGCACACACCCTGATGCCAGCAAAGGGGCTGGATAATAACACCTGATAGTTTTAATCCAAATTTTTAAACAGAAAGTGTGCCTCAAGTTACCAGCAAGAGCATGGTGTCAGTTCAGGCAACCGGTTCAGACCTGCAGGGAATAACAATCCCATTGCTGCAGGAGGAACAGCCATGGGTGGCTCAGGCTCCTTCAGGGTGCCAGATCTGCACTGGACAAGAAAGAAGAATTGTACAACATACAATTAAAAAATCTTTAATAACAATAATTACAGCAGAGCAAGTAGGGCGGAAACTGATAAAACCCCCACTCTTCCTATTAACTTATATTTTTCTTTAAAATGTTGTCTACATCTGCTATCAACCTCTGAACCTCAGAGAGCAGGCAAAAGCTGAACATTGGTGTGTGAGAGAAATGCACCCTAGCCCACAGATCATGATGGTGTGAAGCATTTTTAACCCTTCTATTAAAGTGATTTACATAACAGGTAGAGCTGATTTTGAGAGGTTTGTATTTAGACATGTAAGAGATTGAGAGGGGAAGAAAATCACCCTGGTAAAAGACGATGTCTTTTCCATTTCAAAGAATAAAATATTGTCTGTTGTATTTGTTGCTAATGACAATAATGTTGTGTTTATCTGAAAAATTTAGTTCCAGGCCTTCAAAACAAGCAATGAGGTGCCCCAGAACTGTGCTGCAATAGCACTGCACCTGCCTGAGCTCAGACAAGGAAAGGGAATGCCGGGAGCTGGTGGGAAACGGCACACTCAAGAAGGAGGCATCCACTGCCTGGAGAAATGCCTCCTGTGATACCTGGATAGCATGTGGACACACGTCATGCCTCTGCTACTGGACAGGGTTTTGCAACATGTAGATGCCAAATGAGAGATGACAGGGTGCTGTGGGGCATCAGTGATGTTTCCGGGAGGATGTCTCAGGAGACAAGCATTGGTGTGACAGCTACCGATGTGCTCAGCCCCTGCTGCCAGTGATGCCCAGTAACACAGGTACCATGCAGGGCATCTCCTGGCCAGGATGCCAGCCATGCTCCTGGCTCCCTGGGCCTCCCACAGGAGCTTTGCCACAAGCAGCAGCATTTCTTCAGGTGATCAGGCCCATCCTGGGCTGCTGAGAGCCACTGCTGATGCTCCACAATGAGGTAGTAGGGTATATTTACACATCTGCTCCTTTAGGACTGAAATTTGGGGATCTTGAGTTGAAGCCTCAGATTTAAATTAGCTGCTCCAAAGGCACCTGTTTCTGTAGGGTTTGATTGAAACGTGCTTTTTTCCCTAGTGAAAAAAGTTCCATAATGTCTGTTTGACTCTGAAACCACACAGTCTGAGCAAAAATGAAGCACCCTCTTTAGAAAAAATGCAGTTATCTGAGCATTTTACAGTTATGATAAGAATTTCAGATTCGTGCTGGGAGTCTTTCAATTTCAATTGAACCTACCCCCTCCTGACTATCACCCTCCATCCTAAACAGACACCTAGGCACTCATGCAGGTTTGATCTCATAGGATCACAGAATATCCTGCGCAGGAAGGAACCCTCAAGGATCATCTTTTCCAACTTCCTGCCCTGCACAGGACACCCCAAGAATTACACCACGTGTCTGAGTGTATTGTCCAAACACTCCTCGAGCACTGTCAGGCTTGGTGCTGTGACCACTTCCCTGGGGAGTCTGCTTCAGTGCCCAGCCACTCTCTGGATGAAGCACCTTTTCCTAATATCCAATCTAAATCTCCCTTGACTCAGCTTCAGTCCATTCCCACAAGGTCTTTTGAACAAACCAGAAGACCTTGGCTGCTGCTCATATGACACCCTCACCTCAGTTGTTCCTTGTATGGCTTTCCCAGAATGTTATTTCACAGCACGTTATCTGTCTGGATGGCCCAGAAATAGCTGGACTAGACTTCCATGTACTTGAGATGAGCTCACCTCAAAAATAGCATTATATTTGAGGAGATGGAGATTTTAAAGCCCAGATTTACTCCTGGGCTTCCTGGGCCTCCAGCAGAGCTATTTGCCTTTTGGCCAAGCTGAGGAGCACTCTTTAAGGTAAAACACACTAAATGGCCTACATCTGTGTGGATTAGAAATGAATCACTCTGTCAGAAAAAATCCTTTAAAACAATTGCAAATTGCTTTGGTGGGCATTGCTTTAGATTGTGCTTTATGTGTTACCGATCAATATGTTTGTGTATATAAGTATGTAAAGATGCATCAGTTCCTCACAAAGGCAATACTCGTGTAGGTGTGGTGTCATGAGCATCTCTCCCCATTTCACCACAGCCGGAGAAAAGTCTGCAATAAGAGCGGGACTGGCAACTCAAATCTTAGCCGCTCAGCAGTGAGGATCCAGGAACAGAACAGGAAAAGACTGATACATTCAATTTTTGATGGCTTTGCAGAAAAAACCCCAAACATTGGCATCTATTCCAATTACAGTGGTGGTCTGACTTAGATTATGAGAACTTTTTCCAGTTTTGCCAGTGGTGGCATTTAGCAATGGCAAAAGGAGGTTTCTTGAGGAAGGGTTCAGCTCTCGGTATGAGTCCTGGATATCTTTGGACAAGGGGCAGTTAGTCATTGACTTTACCTCCCTTTCCACCCAAAACTACTGGTTCTTCTAGCATGTGTTAAGGAGTGTCTATTTACACACCAAGACTGATGTGCACAGAGGTAAATAGGAAATAATAATATGCATCTCATCAGGATTTTTCCCTCTGTAAATTCGGTTTCTGATTCTGTTACGTCATGAATCCCCACAAAGAAGGTCTAGGGTTTTTTTCACCACCTTGGACGACTCCTCCATTGTATCATTAAACCATTTTTAAAATGCAATTTAGTTGGTCTAGTTCCCAACAGAAAAAAACCTGTTTCCAGCCCCTACCAGTTGCATCTTACATATCCTTCAGGAACCAGCGAAGGAGCTTAAAGAGTGAACCCATGTTATGGGTGCCAGATCTCTTAGTTTATCATTGAGTCGATAATACACTTCAACCTCATTACTATTCTATCATTAGGATCTGAGTGGTTTGAGTGTTCGACTAAGTGGGTTTTTTTTCTCCTCAGAGGTATATGAGATGCTGCCTCTCAGCAAGGTGTCCTGAAACCCTTTTCGTAATGAACAAGTGATTAAAAGGCTTAAGTGCAAGCAAGCATCCAAAACACAAGCTGCATTATCACAGAATGAGCCAGAAACAGGCTAACCCTCAGCACTGCTGAGAGCACAGAGGTCCTTCACTCAGATGCTCTCAACACTTTTCTTGTTCTCTTTCAGTGGTAGCTGCTGGCCAGGATCCCATGGGCAGGCTGTGCTGTGGCACAGGATCCACCATGGATGTCTGGCTTTGGCTCTGCCGTGCACAGCAAAGCCACCCCAGGGCAGAGCTGGCTTTTCTCTTACTCCTGTGCATGTCCCTGTTTCTGGTCCCAGGCAGCTCAGGAACATGCTGCGAGTGCCCTGCTTCTACCCAGGCTGCGCCTCCTTTGAGTTGGCTGCCAGGACTAGCACAGACCGGGAGTAAGAGTGAGACAGAGTCCTCAGTAGTTTGTACTTCTGTCCTATCTTTCACAACATCAGATTTTAGTATTCCATTTATTTAGTATTTCATGTGGAGGTACAGTAAGATAACACCTGGGCTTCAGCATCCCTTCTCGAGGTATGGAGATGGCAGTCAAAGGAACACATATGCAAGAAGTGTCAACCAAGGAAATGCAACTTTCCCAGAGTGAAACCCTAGTTCTTCAGAAATCAGGAGAAGTTAGCAAATAGTTGCAGCAGAGATCAAATGTCACCTCATCTTCCTCGCTAGGTGTGAGTGTTGTGCAGGCAAACCAAGGGTGCTGCTTCTCTGAGGGATCCCTGGGTGCTGCCAAGGCAGCCTGTGCTTGGTATCTGCTTGTTCCCCAGTTAGGTATGAGATGAAAAGGAAGGTTCTGGGAAAGCAATGGTGGGTGTTTAACACACCATGCCAGGACCTCCAGGACTTCAGCATAGAACCAGGCCAATGATATGGATCTGGACAGGGTCCTTCTGGTGGCACAGGCTGCTTATTGTCTGAATGAGGAAAGGTGGAAAGATAAAAATAAAACCTTCTCCCTCACCTTTGTTAGAAATTTCTCTTCCATTTGTTTCTATTTCTGCTCTCCTCTCATTTTTTCCAGTAACTGAAACAGCAGCATGAGCTGACACTATCTGTCATTACCCACATCATTTTCTGTGACACTGGTTCAATTAACTGCCCTCACAGATGTCTTCATGTTCCTGAGAAAAAAAGTTTCAATTCCCTGGCCCCAGAGAACCTATCTGTACAGATGTGGTCAATTTTGCTGCCTTTGATGCCCCATGGAGTTGTCTGGCTGATGTGTTCTGTGGTGGCTTCATCCTTTTCTATTTCTTGCTGACCCCAGAAGATGTGGGCACCGGGTGCCTGCACCATCCCCAGCATCATGTCTGAATTTCACCACCACTGAGCAAATTAAGCCTCCGACCTGGCCTTCCCAGCAGCCAATACCCTGTGGCTGTTTTACTCTTGTTAAGTAGTGGTGATAATCTCAGAATCGGCTTTGAAGGGGCTGCCTGATCAGGGATCCTCACTGATGGCTTGTTCCGCCCAGGCAGGCATGGTGGCCGAGATCTGAGGAAGAGCCATTCTCCTCTCTGTACCACCACTGGAGAAGAGCTGCTCAGTTTGCTTCTGTTTCTCTGCTGGCCGGTCTATTCTGGAGCATCTCTTTATTGCAATTCTTTTTAGTGACCTGAAAGTAACACCCTTGGCTTTGATTTAGCTTGTGGTTTCTATGTAGATAGCATCTAGGCACTTATGACTTCCTCGTAGGTTGTCATTAAGGACTGTGTATTAGCTTCCAGTACTGCCCGTTTTCTTCCAGAAGCACCTCTTCTCCTTCCAGTCATTTGAGATACCGGCAGAAAAGGAACATTTTCCATTTGCAGACACGGGGTTATGACCTTGCTTCAACTGAAGAAGACTTTTGACAGAGGAGAAGTTAGTACAATCCAGGTTGCAATAGTCTTATCTGGTTCCAGACCTCAGTTAACATCTCATTCCTCTTCTCCTGAAGAGAAGAGGCAGTACAACTGATCTAATACACCTCACCCGAGGCTGCGAGCAGAGTGCTGATTCACAGGAGAGCAGGAAATCCAGGAGAAGTACTTTATTAACTTCTCACCCTGCTGGTAGTGTAGGTGGAGGGGGGAGTGACATGGAGGCTTAGAATTAAAAGTCTGATAATTTGCCAGGGAGATGATGACAAAAAATCAAAAGGGAAAGCACATTTTATTTGCAAAGTTCAAGAAGGGTATTACAATCAAGAAGAGGAAAGCAAATTGAAGCATTAAAAATAAAGCACTTGATAGGAGCTCTTTGAAAGGGTGGCTAAAAAGTATTTCACTCAAACTGTCTCATAGCACCACCACATTCCCCTGTTCTCTCCATTTCCCCCTCAGGTCACATCCGTTAATTGGATTACAGCTGTTTGTGACGCCAGCCCGGCTGCAGCCATGGTGTGGCTGAGCACAGGCAGTTTCAGACGGTGCAGGAAGGAGCTGCTCTGGGTAACTCTGCTCCCCAAAACCAGCTTCCCAGTCCCTGACCCTGTGCTGGGCTGGGTGTTGCAATAAGGTTTATATCATGAGACAGGATGGTTAAGTCACTAAGGAAGGCCCATTGAATCTTGAATTTTAATGCCCTGATCTGTAAAGAACTGAGGATTTGTCTCCTTCTTTTCCTTACAGGATGGGCTGAGCCAAAGCAGCAGAGATGGGCAGGGGATAGTCAGACCCTCTGCTTAGTTCAGTGTGATGACAGGGAGTTGGTAGAGAAAAGTGCAACTTTAGCTAAAGCCCGGCTGCCCACTGTTCACTTGTGCATGCAGGGAGCCAAGGGATGCTCTGCCAGAGCTGGGGAGGAGAGCTGCTGCCACTGCTGCCACCACCAATGCCACAATTCCCCTCCTCCTTCCCAGCCCAGAGTCCTCTCTGAAAGCTTTAACTGGTGACATTGCAGGGGTTTCTATTTAAAACCTGAAAACTATTTCATCAGCTTCAAAGGAAAGGGGGAATGTCCTGTGAGAAAGGTGGGCTCTCTCTGCCATGAATGCTTTTACAATCATCCACTACCCTTTGAAGAAGATTGTGATACACACACACCCACAGACAGATATATATATATATACGTCTATATTTGCTCCCAATCCATCAGGCTGCTGCTTAGGTACCACTACTGTGTACAGCTGCCATGACAGTTCCAACACAAGGCAGAAGTGATCTGCCTGGAACAGTTTTACTTATTAGTACTCCAGCCTCACCTGTGATTTAGTTGCTGAGCCTGAAAGATCTAAGGACAGGGATGCCAGGCCAGGACAGCCTCTCTTGGCTTGGTCTTGGAGTGGAGAACAGGAGAAGCCATAGGAAAGTGGTGGGAGCAGGGTGCCACTGCTGCTCTCCCATGGCCACAAACCTACCTACACAATTCCCCATCAGAGACTTTCCAGGGAGATTGCAAACTCCCTGAAACTCATCCTTTCCCACAGCAGGAAGCTGAAAAAAATCCAGGACATTAAATAGTCAGAAAAAACCCTCAGCCAGACCAGTTCTTAAATGTAAGCTGCTTTTCTTCAAAAGCATGGCATAAATATTTCAGCAATTCTTCTGGTGCTAGAATTACTCAGATGGGCTGGGACAGAAATACCATCTCAAACAAACACAATGCATCAAATTGCATTTTATCAAACCGCCTCTGCTTGCTGGGTATGCACCAGAACTATTTGGTTGGATTGCATGGGTGGGTCAAGTTCTTGTGTTATACTAAGCATTTCCATTGATTTCAAAGGCCTATTAATTGTTTTAGTGATGCAAAGAGGGCTGTTGGCTTAATTCTGACCAGTGTGAGGAATGCGAAAGCTGGGAGCAGGGCAGACAGAGATGGCACCGGTTGGGGTCAGAAGAGGAGGTCAGGCCAGTGCTTCCCTTTGGGGTCTTCAGCCTTGTGAGATGAGCAGTCTGGGACATATCTGATGGGGTATCAGGGAAAGGGGAACTACACTTCCCTCAGCCTACCACCAAAACAAACACCTGAAAAAAAGGCATTCCTGAGCTTCTCACACAACAGAAGAAAATGCGTGAGGAAAGCAGAGGCAAAGCCCCTGTGCCCAGCAGACACTTCTGTGGAAGCATGGGCACACTGTCTCGCTCTGCAGCAGGCAGGCTCCTGCCCTTGTCACAGTGCTTGTATGCCAGGGCTTTGCTGAAGTGAAGGTAAATACAATGCATGGGATTTGGGAGAGACCTGGCACAGGAAACTAACAGCAAAGCAAGGGGAAGGAACTGGTACAGCGTGAGATAAAATGAAGAATGGAAGGGCTGTGGGGTGGCAGCAGCCTTATCGTGTTTTTAAGCCTCAATCTAATTAAAAGAGATACATAATTAAAATGAAGCAATTAACCATTTTGTAATTAAATACAAAAATAATTAAGTTGAAATTGAGCACGATAACATCCAATTGTCAGGACAGGATTTATTAGTACTTTAATCTGATGAATTATTTTCATTGTTCTACTGATTGCGTTCCTGTGGAAAGAAATTGGTCGCTTCTGTAAGAAGAGACACAAGTTGTTATCACCTGTCCTTCAGGATTCTTGAACCTGAATAATAATACAATGAGTATATAAACCGTGATTCTATGTTTCCACAGAAAGGGCTGCATATTTGTCAGTGCCCCAAGAATTTCTTATTATAATCTACGTTTTCCATCGTACTTGCTTGCAGCTATTTGGTCCATGTAAAATGTAAAGCATTTGGCCTAAAAACTGATTTTATTGCTGTGTAAATGGTGATGCTCTGTATAGAATTTCGGACCAGAAGAAATACCTACGTAGACATGAAGTCCATTACAGCGTAGCAAGTGAAGGAAAAAATTGCAACCACATTTTGAGAAGCAGACCCTGAACCATCAATGCTTATCACCCTGCTTCTGTTTCTCTATGCTCATGCACAAGGTGTTTATGTCCTTTGCTAGATAAGGGCAACAAAAAGTGGAGTTACATCCCAGAGTAAGTGTAGGCTGCTTATTCTGATGCCTTTGAACAGGTTTGAGTACATGGTTTTAGGTTTCCCACCTTGAGCAGAGGATCAAAAAAGTCTTTTCTTCTTCCTCGGTACCGAGTGACAAGTCAGTATCACTCATCTCAGAACAAGGGCGTGTCTTGGTGCCTTGCTTGTCTTCAGTGGAGCTGCAGTGATTTATGAAATAACTGAAGTCATCTGGGCAAAACACAACGAAGAACAGTTAGAAATACTGTAAGGATGGAGATCCATCTTTCATTCAGACATTTTCAGCTGACAAATTTCTTGCTGGTGTGGGGATTTAGGACATTGGTAGTGTCCTTCATTCCTCTTTACTTGAAGCATATTGCAATTTGTGTAGCTTTTGGTCTTCTGTGCTACCACTCTTGTGCTTGCCACAGTGATGGAGTGAGCCTTGTCCTGTGTGAATATATATCAGGAGTTCACTGGGCTCTTCCAGACTAAGCATCTATTTCAAGCAGCTGCCTGTAACTGAGGACAATGGTGACCTGTAGACCTTTTTGCAGTCTCAGTTCTGCACTTGGGAAAAAAAAAAATAGAAGTGTGGATTTATCTGTGAAAAGAGTCATCTCAGCTAAGATCACCGGAACTGCCAAGTTTTTCGGTGTCGTCAGAGATGGGATGCTAGGCAAGCCTGGCATTAGATGCCTCAAAGAAAGGCATAAGAAAACCAAGATGAGCAGATGTCTAACGATCTTCTACTTCTGCTCACATAGTTCTCTAATATTCAGACCGGTGTAATGCACAAAAAACCAAGGTAGGACCTATTCCAGAACCTGTTTTCCAATTTAAGGAGCAAAGTCAGTGGTTGTGGGTAATTAATAGGAAATCTGCAAGGCAAAGAGAAACCCGGCTGTGATAAGTAATATAAAAAGTATGGTAGTGGTGAGCTGTATAGCTCAGAAATACCTATCCTATAGTAAATGTCATCTGATTGTTCAAGAAAATGATGGTCCTCCCCCACAAGGCTGAAAATATGATGCTAAATTCACTTACAGATGCCTCAGTAATACTGGAAAGATGGCAGAGAAGGAAAAACTCATAAATGAGAAACAGAGAGAAAGTTGAACAAGCTGATTTATGGGGAAAGATTAAAGTAACTAAACGCACATCACTCAGATAAATGACATCTCAGGGGAACGTAATTGCCGACTCCAAGGACTTGAAGGATTGGGCACCTAGGAATGAGAAGATTCCCCAGGGCCACGCAAAGCTGGGAACTATATAATGGGGAGAAATGGGTGAAACTGCACAAATGAAAATTCAGGTGGAGGCATGAGAAATGGTTCCTTATGGAGACATTTCATGAACTACGAAATCCTCTCCTAAGGGGACCAGTAAAATCTTGGGTTATTTAGCACTAGGCTAGAAAAGCACCTGAAAACGTACTAAAAGGCACAAATCTGCATCTGCAGTGTCTGTGCTGGGTAAGTTATAACCCTTTTACATCTCTCTATACTGTTTGCTTGTTTGTTTGTTTGTTGGTTGGTTGGTTTGTTTGTAAAAAAGCTGGGCTATTTGTCCCTCTTCTATAATGTCTGCTCGCAACCCTTTGTTCCTCTGCGCTCAGCGCCACTGGCGGCCCAAGCCCTGTCGAGCCCCAGGTTCTGATGCAGCAGATCCTCTGAGCTGAGTCATGCCTCGAAGGGAGCCGACGCCACACCATGACGAGACCACTTCGCTGCTTTGTACCCTGCAAGAAGAATTGTCGCTTGCTAATTGTGTAGCATCTCTTGTCTTCCACGTAGTTCTACTGGCAGCAGCAGCAGATGTAGCTGTCTGCTGGCACATGCTGGTGGAGCCAGCCCTGGGTGACAGCCAGTTACACATATGCAGCAGCAGGAACAAAACTCTTGACCTTCACTTCCAAAGACACCAACCTCTGTGGAAGGACCCACCCAGTTAGATGGTCCACAGTATTTTGAGGAGTTAATGCGTGCAATTCAGTAATGGATAGCAGAGTGAATAAATAAGTTTTATTACCTCTGACACCAGATTGCAGAGTCATTTTAGGTACATTGTAATATTCAGAACACAAATTGATCCAGGGCATAAAGTTTTCCAAGAGGCAATGGATTAAAAATATTTCAAAATAAAAACAGAGCAAGGATATCAAGACTGCCTTTTGCACTAGAGATCAAATACAGGGACCCAGACTTTGTCCCATTATTCATCTGCTTTTTTTGAAGTCAGCTAAGCAGAGCTTAACTGGTCATCCTTTTTCCCACTAAGCCAAGACCACACAGAGGCAGCATCATGGCTGATAGCTGAGAAGCAGCTGGTTCCCAAGCTCACTACACGTTCCATTATCTGGGGGCATGTGCTGGGGAAGGGGTTCTTCCGACAAGTTAGACTGTGCTCACGCTGAGATCCATCCCATCTCTCCTGCTGGAGCTGTGCTTTCTGGTACAGGTCAGGCCAGCCCCTACTTTGTGGTGGTGACAAGGACAAGGATGAGATGTGCCATCAGACTAAGACAGGCAGAGGCAGCTCACAGCTCTAACTGTTCTGTGGGTAGAAACTGTTCATTGCCTTAATCTGCGCTAGGCAGTGAAGAACAGCCAGACGGAGATTTTTACCTCTTTGCCCTTTCTGTCTGGTTTTCCTGCTTCTAAATTTTTTACATGAAAAAGAGATGGGGCAGAATGAAAACGATGTCAGCATCAAAAGGATGATAGTCTCTGCATGGATGTCTACATTTTTCATTCTTACAGGGTGACGCTTGCATCAGTCGCCGTTTGCAATGCCCAAGAGCGCCTGTTACCAGCAGCCAGGATCCTCTTGACTGGCTGGGAAGAAAGCAGCGGCATAAATGTGTCAATAGAGCACCAGCAATTTGTCAAGCAGTTATAATGCACTAATCAGGGGGGTGGAGGGGAGAAAACTCTGCCAAGACTCAGCCAGCTCAAAGGAAGCTGCTGCTTGTGCACAGTGCTGGGGTTCTTTCATTTGTGGGCAAGCCCAATAACTTCCCAGGAGCTGATCAGTCCTGGGACCGAGGAGGCAGCATTGGCTGCGCTGGCTTCACTGGCTGGCTCATGGCTCCTCTGCCTACCTGGTCCTTACACAGCTGCCCTGTGCTGATGAGCAGTGCCGTGACCCCTGGGTGCCCCAACAGCAGGAGATGGTGTCAGTGAACATCAGGGCAGCCCTCTAAGCTGCCCACAGTTGTCCCCGCCCTGTCTGGGATCAGCTCAGAGACCCAACACCATCGCCTACTTGAAGGTCGAGAGTTGGGACCATTTAGAGAGAAGTTATTTGCCATGGAGTACCACTTAACACCTGATTTACTGAGCTTGCCAGACATAAGAAAAAACATTCCAGTCCTTATGTGGTACTCTCCTTGGTTTTTTGTTAATGCAGCAGATTTCAATCAAAAAAGGCCTTTGAACAGCATTGATAGGCACAAATAAAAATATAACCATGCAGTCAGGTAGCAAGGAAAGAAGTGCTGCAGTCTTGAGGAAAACTGGGGGATACTTCTCCAAACCAGCCCCCTCAGTCCTTAAAGATGCCTAACCCTCCCCTGGGACTGCAAAGAAACCTTAAAAAGAGATCTCCCCTGCATCCAGCATTGTCTACATTCCTCTCCTCCGTGGTCAGAACAGATAGGCACAGTATTGATTCATTACTTCAGGATTTTTGGGGGTGGAGAGGAGGCTGTACTGCGTATTCCCCATGCTATCTTATCATTAATGCATTGAGGAGCTGAACAAGCAATAAGGGCAAATGGACTTCAAAACACAGGGAACTGTCTCCACAAGGCTCAGGCTGATTTACAGCAATTACATCTTGGCAGCATCGCCAGAGCCCATTAAGCCCCGCACCTGCCTGTAACTTGAACATCCCCCAGTTTCGAGGGGGCACTTGTCATTAGTCACCCCGTCACTGCCACCCTCCTTGTACGTGATGGAAGGCAAGATGTAAAACAATGTGGGGAGGATTAACAAAAAGTTAATAGGCTGCAGAGCTCAAATTGATCTGAACTTCAGGATGGGATAGTGTTTCAGATACCAGAATGCTCTGCTGGTCTCCTTCCAAGGTCTGAGGGGAAGGGATTGGAGACAGAACCTGGAGCCGTTGCATTTGACTCAGGTTTTCTTCTCTCTCCGCTTTCTGTTTCATTACCAGAGGTGGACTGCCAGCTCAACTATTAATTTTCTTTCCCTGTTTTTGAATTTTTATTGCTTTTAAAAGGGTGTCTCTTTGTGACACCATTACTGTCCTGGGCAGCTGTGTACAAATCACCAAGTGAAAGTGTAGCACTGCTGGAACTGAGGGGATGGCTTGTGCAAAGCCCACTGAGAGATGATGCTGCTTGCTCTGAGGGCTGGGGTGCAGGAAATGGGTTTGCCATGTGCCTGCTGTTTGCACCATGGAGGGAAACCAATTGTGGGGAATATCACACCAAAAAGAGGGGATACATCCAAGCATTGGCACACCGAGGATGCACAAGAAGCGTCATGGCAGATCCCAGTGCTTGAACAGATGAGAATGGACGAGGTTTGGGGGGAAGAGGCAGCGAAATATTTCATTCCAGATACCACCAGCACAAAAGACCTTCAGAGGAGTTAAAATTTACTCAGTGATCCAAAAGTGTTTATGGCCCATGTAAAATTTACCAGAAAAATGTCAGATGTCAGCGGATTGTATTAAATGTAAATATTACACAACTCGCAGCCTCCGTTTCTTATTGCAGCTTGGCACGTAGCTCTCATGGATCTCCTGTTTGAAAGGGAGTCTCTGGAGGTGCTGCTGCTTGGCGGCAGGTCTGGAAAGGCTTCAGTATGAGCTGTGCTAGCTCGCACCTCCCCTCACCCCCATGAGATACTGCCAGGGCACTGACTGATAACTCTTATGGTGGCGAATGTCCTGCTTCATCAGAGAAGCCCACCCTGACGTGTCTGTGACAGACACTGCTGCAACGCTGACGTCCATCACCCCCAAAATGGCTGTGTAATCTGGCAGCACCCTGGCAGAGGGAGAAGAGGGCAGCAGAGGATGCTCTCCTGGGCACACGGTTGCTGCCTCCAGGCCCAGAAGGGACTGAGGGGGGCACTGGCACTGGGCAGTGTCTCCTACGGGTGGTTAAGGGAGAGAGGAGAGAGCATACGGGCATTGCTGCTTGCTTGGAAGATGCTCAAGAGCACGGTGGGATCATGCAGTTGTTAGATTCACTTGCATTTGGTGAAGGGGAAGACACTTTGTTAAAGCTGTCCTTGGACTTGGGCAAGTCCCACCAAGGCTGAGTGCGGGCAGAATGCAGCTTGCTCCAACAACTCGTCTCCAACAAGCCTGAGAGACATCTGGCTTGCTTACAGTACTGCTGGACCTCTAATCTGTTTTGCTGGCTATTTCATTAATTTAACAAATCACTTCTGCTTTGGCCTGGCCTGTGGATCTCAGATGCTGTGTTGTGTGCAGGATGTGACTCAGGCCTTGGTGCATCCTTTCTGTGTTGAGATGCCTTGAGGAGTTGTGATGCTAAGTCACATCAAAGTGTTTCTGCAGCCAGGCCAAGCTGAGACAAATGAGTCAGTGTAGGGCATTGCAGCTCATAGCCACAGATGCTGGGAAAGGACTCCATGCCCTGGAAATGCTGTTATGTGTCGCCCTGTTGTTCACTGTGTGTGTTACTGTCATGGTACCAGCTCTTACAAAAAAAAAAAAACCAAAAACCAAAAAAAACCACATGGAAGATTGTTTTTCTTGCTTTCTCCTCAGAATGTCCGAAGGAAAGAAAAAACAAACCCAAACACTTGTGTTACAACTTATGTCATTTAAAGCTGCAGTGGATTTCAGTGTACTTTCCCCCTAAAGGATTTGCTTTGACAATATTGTTTCTGAAAACCCCTCTCCTGCAGTCTCTGGGAAGCTCACTGGCATAGCATACACACACAAAACACAGGAGCCTGGCCCACTCCTGCTGCAAGATAAAGGAGGTTCAGAGTCATACTTCTACTATAAAAAACATAAATACAACTTTAGAGCTTTAGGAGGATCTCACGACAACTTAAAAGAAAAGTTTCTGGGATCTCTTTTACGGATAGAAAGATTTTTACTCTCTGCTTTGAGCAGTGAGTTGGCTATTTTTAAGTCAGGAGAATGGACACTAGGATTATCTGGAAATAGTTTCTGGACAGAAGTTTCGGTTCCTGCAGGCATGCAAACAGGGATGATCCCCAAATACAATTTATATCATGTTTTTCTAACACAACAGCCAAGATCCATTAACGGTTTATTCATGTGTTTTTCAGGAAGCTGAGGAATCCTGTTGATAATTGGAGGAGGGAGAAATTTCCTGAATGAGCAAAATCTTTCTCTCCAGTCATTACTGCAGAGCCACATTGCAGATTTGGCTTTGAGAACAGATACTTCTTGTGCAGACCAAAGAAACAAACTCACTAAAACCAAAAAATGAGATAAGCACGTGCAATTCCTGCTGATATTCACAACAAGCCGAGTTGCCATGTGCTTATCGGAGACCTTGGCCTTCATGAGAACAGCAAAATGTTTAGTCATCCCTCACTGTTAAGGAGCTGAAAGATGCCCTAGCAGCTCACTGCTCCTCCTGGCAAGCTTAGGCTCAAGCACATGCTGCAGTTCTGCATTTTGACTTCCAGAAGAGTATTTGGAAAAAAATGCAGAGGTTTCCTCCTCAAGAATCCCAACTGTGGCAAAAGTCAATAAAAAAATTTGAGGCATTATTCACGTATTTTGACCTGGCTGTATATAAGTGTGATTGCTTTTCCCCCAGTAAAAGCATCTGGGCATGCACAGGAAAATTTCTTACGGGGTTTAGGGCTTTCAGACTTGGAGGTATGAGAAATATGCTGGGAGCCCCCATGGACACTTCCACTTGCCTGACAGAGAAAGAGCATGTTTTTTCCTGTCTTGTTTGACATATGCAATAAGAACACTTTGCTTTCAATCTGTTAAAGCAAGCAATTGCTGCAGTGGTGAGATCTCCTTGGATGGACACAGTTGAAAGGTTAGCAGTGTTTATTGATTTAATAATTCTCATTCTTTCTCAACAGATTATCTTTCCAGAGACATTAGCAGAGGCAGAGCCCAGAAGTACAGAAGAGCATCTCTGATATGTTAGGAAGGCAAAGGACAGAGGGGAAAGGTGATGAAATGCTCTGGTCCTGACCTATTAAGCCCCAGGCACAGACTGGAAGATAGAACAGGAAATCCATGCACCTGTTTTCTAAAGGGAACATTTATAAGGATGGTGTTTATGTTAACCTTTCACACTGAGGTTCTCCACCACTCCTTGTTACATACTGGATGGTCAATCACTGGTGCAGAGAGCAGGTAGGGAGTGATCTTAGCTCAGGACTTCCTTCCCTTGCTAGCTGATGAACTCATGGTGACCAGGGAGGAATCTGAGTCATGGTAAAGTGTTTTTCTAGCGGCAGAAGTGTGGTATTGAAGTCCCAGAGTGTGTTGGTCCTGAGCAGTAGCAACAGTCAGACACCGGCAAAGGTACTGTGGACTTCCCCAAACCAGCCCACCAAAGGGATGAGCAGCCCGGCCCTACTACCCTACTTTCCACTGCCATCTGGTTACCATTTTTTTTTGCATTTTCAGAGCATCAGAGGAAATTAATGGCAGCCCTTCATGTTCCCTTTGGCTTCTTCCAGCAAAAAAAGGGGGTGGAAGTGCCATACACCTGGGAGCTGAACAACCTGGTTTAGAGCAGGCCGAATGCCCACGTGAGAAATACATCCCACCTCTCAGGCAGTGCCTGGGACCTTGCGTTCTCACCACTGAGATCAGTCCAAATCGATGTGCTGATTTCTGTGATCTCACTGTACGTACTGAAAACTCCTTTTCTGAGCATCCGACCCCTCCTCTTGATGTAGGTTTGTTGTTCTGCACAACAGACTAGCCTGTGGGTCTTCTGCACGATTTTCGGAGCCAAAGTGGGCCAGCTCCTGAGTTGCACTCTGTACCCCCACAGCCATGGGCGTGCTGAGACCTTTAATGGGTTGCTAATTGCTCTGATTACAAGTCAAGACCGAAGAGGAATTGTTGGATGATGAGCTCCCTGGCAGACAAGAAGATACCAGTGGAACATTTTTGATGAATAATTCAGTAAGCAGGAATGGGAAATGAACAAGTCTTCTGTCTGCTAAAGGGAAGAAAAAAACACCAAAGAAAAAAAGAAGAAAAGACACGTCCTGCCTGAGCGAGGCAGACTCCTGTGAGCCTAGGTTTCAGCTCACGAAGGGCAGCACAGCCTGGCTTTATAGGCGGTGGCCAAGCCTTTGCATGATTGCACCATACCCAGTTACAAAACACTTTGCATAGTGGAATCAAACCCACCTCCCTGCAGTGATTGCTGCAACCAAGGGCAAGCTCACCAGCTCAGGTTCTCATGCGGTGTAAATCCCCCAAAGTCTATTCAGCTGAAGGAACATACACTAGTCACAAGCTGGCAAGCCGTGGAAGCTAGGATAGAGTTTTTTCTTTGGGGGAGGGCATAACAGATTTTTTTGCATGTGTTTTTAGCTTTGTGTTAATAACATTGGAAGGTCTGAGCACAAACTTATTTATCCAGTATAGAAAGGTACTTTCTTCAAGCGTGGATCTTGTTTCCAGACCAGAGGACTATGTGTACATAGAAGCCTTAGTGCAGGACAGGAGCATTTGCAGTGAGGGCTGCTTTTATTTCATGCATCTGCTTCAACGTGACAATAGCGTGTGACAATAGCAGTGCAGAACTTTCTCCCCATTCGTGATGCTGGAGCTGTGATATCTTTCTTCCTCTCTTTATAGTTTCCAATTACTCCTCTCACTTGCATTCTGCAGATACAAACCAACTTAATCTCTTCGCTATCGAAGATCTGCTCTCTTAATCCAATGGTGGCAATAGCTGCAAACATTTCAATTAAAACTGTGTTCCACAAAATAGATTTATTCATTATATTGTCTCCCTTCCTTTGCAAGAGAAGAACTAATTGGGAACAGACTTGTGAAGGACTTGCATCCAGAGGTCTGCAAATAGAAATACACTGGTTACTCTTCTAGTGAGGAGAGGCAACTGCTTGATCTATCAAAGTTAACAGTCAGGGTGGAAAGCAGCAGAAGGGAAACAAGTGTGCCAGGAGTGAAAGGCTTCTGCCCAGTTTCCTCTACCATCCCTGGACCCATCCCAGATAATTTCTCCACTCTTCTAGGATGTTACAGATGCTCCAGAATGTGGAAGAGATTATTCACTGGGTTGGTACAAAGTTGTCCTGGGTAGGTGGATCCTCGCTTTGGCAGCCACGCCTCAGGGCACTTCCCATCATCTGCTGCTAGAGGATCCCATGAAGTGGGAGCAAGGGAGAAACTTCTGGATTAAGCTCCATTTTCTTTACCAGTTCATGTGCATAACTTAGGCACCTTCTGCAGTTTGCTTCCTCTGGAGAGAAATTCAGGTGCTGGTTCATTTGTACAAAACCAATATGATCTCATTTGAGACTTGAGTTATTAAACCCAGGACACAGGACTTTGCATCCAACCATCATTTTTTTCTTGGGGAAAAGTAGTTCATGTGAGGGAATTATACTAAACTCCATGCAGCTCTCCTCACAATCAAGTGCAAAAATAATTCCTCATCTTCAGCCACAGCTATATGTAGAGAAGTCAAAAGCTTGCCAAGATGAAGACCAGACATCCCTCTCCCCAGCAAAGAAAGGCTCATTTTATTTTGGAGCCTATTGAATCAGTGAATCAGACGAATGTACTGAAGTCAGCCAGGTTTGCCATGGACTACTTTGTTACCAGAAAACAAATGAATGGCTGCAGCAAGGTGCATTGCAGTCATTCTTCTTGAGCAGAGCAGGTGGCGCAAATCCCCATCCAGACGCCTTGCTGCAGTGTAAATCATGAACACAGGCATAGCTTGCAACATACAGTCATGGGATTTTCTTTCTCTGCTCCCCTTATCCAGAGGCAGATAGGCATCACAAAAAGCCTGGAAGGCTGAGGCTCAATTTACCCTCTCTTTCCAGTTAGCTTTAAGAAGGCATTTTAAAGATGGTGGTGGATTAGCTGGTAAATGTGTGCAGTTCTTGGTAGAGCTCAGTTCTGGTGATGTCTAGTGGGAACCAAGAAGCAATAATAAGGAGACGATTAAAGTCCAACGTTTCAGTGTCCACCTGCAGTAACCCAGAGTTATTAGGTGATGCAGGACTCTTACATCTGCCTTTTAGCACACCAAGTACTTTCACCATCGCCCACTCTCCTTCTTGCACACTTCTTCCCCTGGTTATTTGTCATCTGAGCTGCTGTGCTGTACTCAAGGGCTCTCCTGCAACCAGTCCCCTGTGTACTTATCAATGTGTCCATCGTGGAAGAATATGACACTTATGAGGGCAAACTTTGCAGCATGGAGGTCTTTGAATCCTTGGCCACTGCAGTGCTATTCAGGAACCTCATTCTGCTGGTGCAACCTGAGAAGAGAACAAGGACGGAATCAGCAAAATATTGCAGTGCGGCCTTGAAAACTTCTTTCAGATTCTTCTTTATGGTCTTTATCTCGACAATGAGATATCATAGACTCCATAACACATTTCTTTTTGCCAAATCTAATTTCAATATCTTAAACAGGAAATATTGTTGGTTTTTTCTGTGGAAACAATAGAGACACCCCCCCCCCCCCCTTTCAAATGAGGTAGGACTGAAGCTTCAGGCCCCAGTTTTGCTGAAGTTTTAGGAAAGTTTGGATAAAAGCTCCCTTATTAACAGACCCTGCAGGATATGGCTCTAGGGCTATACGTGACAGTCACAGACCCTGACTTCAGACGCTTAAACATACAATCCTTCTTTACCGTAGTTGCATCATCTCTCACTAGTTCTTAATTCAGTTTCTTCGAAAAGTGTGTCTGTGAGTAAAGATGATTGCAAAGTAACAAAATATTAAGGAGGAGGCTTATGCAAAATCTGGGAGATGCCAAAGTATTAATGATGCAAATGAGCTTGCAAACACAACCCATCTGCTCCGCTTCAATACTTTCCTGACAATTCAGTGCTTATTTATTTGGTAAAATAATTTTCTGACTTTCCTCTTGCCCTCCTTCCCTAAGGAAATAACCCTGACCTCTTTCCTTTGCAGGGAAATCTTTAAGAGTGGCTTCTAACTGAAAACACATTGGAATAAGAGCAAACACCAAACGCTATAAATGAAAGCAATTCCATATCGAGAGGTGCCAAAGTCTTGCTAAGCATGACAAAGAGCACTTCTGCTCCTTACAAAAAAGGGAGATTTTGTTCTTTCAGGTGACACAAACAGTAGTAGGAAGGATTCAGTAACAGGCTGTGCTGGTTTTGGCTGGGGTAGAGCTAGTTTTCTTCCCAGTAGATGCTATGGGGTTCTGTTTTGGGTTTGTGCTGAACGCAGAGTTGATAATTCAGGGATGTTTCTGTTATTGCTGAGCAGCACTTGCACAGACTCAAGGCCTTTTCTGCTTCTCACATCAGCAAGTGGGCTGGAAGTGCATAAGAAGTTGGGAGGGAACACAGCTGGGACGCCTGGCCCCCGCTGACCGAAAGGATATTCCATACCATATGGAGTTATGCTTAACATATAAAGTGGGGGAAGAAGAAGGAAGGGGAGCATGTTTGGAGTGATGGCATTTGTCTCCCTAACTAACTGTCAGGTGTGATGGAAACCTGTTTTCCTGGAGGTGGCTGAACACCCACCTGCCCACGGGAAGCAGTGAACTAGTTCTTTGTTTTGCTTTACTTGGTTGCATGGCTTTTTCTTTACCTATTAAACTGGCTTTATCTCAGCTCACAAGGTTTACCTTTTCTTTCCAATTCTTTCCCCAATCTTGCTGGTAGGAAGTGAGTGAACGGCTGTGTGGTGCTTAACAGCTGGCTGGGGGTACCACCATGACACAGTGATGAGTAATATGTGGTTTCAGGCAATTTCCCCCAAATCTCTGATGGGCTTTTTGTGCTACATCAACCCAGCCACAGCAGAAACGATTCCTAAGTTGCACGAGGTAGTGAGGTATCTGCTATGTGCCCCAATTTAGGCATATCCTATGTGCTCTTCCAGGCACCCCCATGGCTGGAAGCACAAGCACTGCGAGCAGCAGGGCCATGTGCCATCTGAGCAAGGCAAGGGACAGCCGCGGTGATGCTGAGCTTTCACAACGGAGGTGAGGGAAGACTTCACCACTCAAGCAGAAATATTTTCAGAATCTAGAGTATAAAAATAAAAGGGAAAAAAACCCCAACCAAACTTTTAGAAGTCTCACAGCTGCTATTGCCGATCATGTGTGTGACTCAGAGGGTAGACTGTACGCTATAAATGGAAATGGGTTACTTATAATTTGACTGATAATGTCTTAGTTTTTGTAAGAAAAATGTCTTTTGAAGAAATACTATAGTGGGGTGGCAAGCTGTACCATATGTTCTTTGCTGCAGCTGACTTTATAATGCATCTCAGCTACACTTTAAGCTGTATAGCACTGATTGCATTGTAACTCCTATGTCCTCTGCAGATAAAGTTATGGAAATATAATGATTGCGTTTCAGATACATGCCAGTACTGTCTATACTATTTCAAATCATCAGACAAGAGAAGAGCACCTGCTTGCCTAGGCTTTCCCTGCTTGTTTACTGCCTTCTGTACCACTGTGAGGGAGGCTTGCAGGTCCCCCAGGGAGAGTAAGCACCAAAAATAAAAATTCATTCTTGCTGGAGCCATGCTTTGACTATGTAGTACTTCATGGAAAGCATGGATGCCTTGTGTCCTTACACATGGCAAAATTAGTAACTACAGATGCCTGAGCCTTCAGAGGGCTAGCTGGAGAGTGGACAAACAGGAGAAAACCTAGAGGTCTCCCTCCTTGACCCTGAAAGAAAACAGGTCTGGAAATGATGGTCATTGCATCTCAAATTCACCTCAAAATGGCTTGTCTGTTGGGAAATTCCTTGGACAATCTGCTGTACCTCTGGGAAATGCTGATGTCATTTGCCAGAGCTGTGGTCTGGCCAGCACCCTGTGATAATTGTCCTATTAAATTTTGATATTGCGAGAAGGCTGAAGCCACCCAAGACACTGTGTTGTGTCCTCCTGGCACTGCCTTGCGGGATCAGAGCTAGCAGAGCCCTGCCTCTCTCTGTCTCTGGGTAATACTGCAAGATGTCTATCTGCACTTGCAGCCTGGCTGTGTGTGGACATCTGCAGGAAAACAATTTGTCACTGTAAAGTGTCTGTGTGAGGGGAGCTGTAGAAAACAGTTGAAAGGTAACTTTCTCTCTGAAGGGTTTGATGCAGCATCTTTGGTCATGATTTTACCAGCAGGCCACCTTCACCACTGCTCTACATAAGATATTTTAATGAAGGGCTGGGCCAAATATTTGTCAAGCCAGAAAATCGGTCTGCACCACGCAGTTGGTCTCAGTCCTGGCCTGTTTAGTTGCTTCAAGGGTTTTACCATGCCTTATGGCAGGGAAATGAGATAAAATCACGGGGGAGCAGCAGGCATCACCACATAAGGAGTCCGTAAGTCCCTGTGCCTTACCCTTTGCACACTCCTGCTGCCCCTATTGATGCTCGTCTTCCACCTTTCGGTGGTCCTGCCCATTGTGCCAGATCTTGGCAGCCCTTCCCCTGGCTGCCCCTGCCCCATCTCCCTGCCTTCCTGCAATATTTTTTTATTTCCATAACACTGTGGCTTAGGGACTGGGCTAACCAACACCAGCCAGGAGTAACCAAAGTCCCAGGCAAGGCAAGTGCTCAGGCTATGTTTTCCCTGCAGTAGTCAAGGCAGGTTTTCCTAATTCCCCATGTGCCTCCAGCCAGATATTAGAGTAATATCCCCTGCAGGATTGGGTGTAGTGGCATTAGGCACATACTACCTCAGGAATTCAAAAGGGGACCATTGCAAGGCAGAGGGCTTGATCTTTCTGCACCCTTCTCAGCAAGGTTAGCTTGAAAGGCTATTATTTAACCCACATGCCGATTGCAAATCATTTTATATAAGGCCACTGGTGAAAAAGCAGGAAAAAATGCCGTGAGACATGGCAAGAGGAGATGGTTTATGCATTGCAACATTGTACCCCTCCTTCATATACATATACATATACATATACATATACATATACATATACATATACATGTATGTCAGCCTGAATGCACTGTATCTACTGAATGCTTTATGGGATAAGGAATGCAGTGGCTAAAGGCTGAAAGCAAAATTTAATATCAGATTTAAACAGTGACTCAGTGACTTGCAGAGAAATTCTCGATATGCTGGATGGGTCAGCACCAGAGTGGGAGAGAGTGTGACTCAGAGGTGTGGGGAAGGGTGGTGAGGTGCAGAGAAGGGGCCAAGGCTGGGAGAGGGGGGCTCTGAGGGCAGCATGGTGGGAGGAGCAAGGCCTTGGAAAGGTCTGTGGGCTGGAAGGATATTGTGGGAAGGAGTGTGCCATCTCTTGAGCACTGGGATGGCACCACTGCAGCTGACTGCCTTGCCAGTGGCTTGCAGCGTCAGTGGTTTGGGGAGGGGAAGGTGATGCCCTTCCAGGGTTGGACTCTGTGAACCATAGTGTCCTGAGCACAGTCTGGGTGCTGTCACAAAATGTCACAACAGGAATAAGGAAAAAGGAAGGCAGCAGAGAGTCCAGATTTTGAAATGCCTTTACATATCCTGTGAGGCCAGTGCCTGAGCTTGAAATAAAAATTTCAGTAAAGTTGACCTAGAGATGGGAGTCTGTCAGCAGGCTAGAAGTGAGAGGCTGATTGGTCCCAAATACTGCTAAATGGTGATGCCTTACCCAGCTCAGCCACTTGAGGCTTGCCCAGGGGGCAGCTGGGAGACAGCTGGGAGGTGACCCGCACAGTGGCCACCCCCAGGGGATATCTACACTGCTATCAGCCATAGGGAGATATGGACTCAGGGGGACCAATGAAGGAAAATGCTCCTATGGAAGAGAAGATCTGGAAGGAAACTAGGCAACTGTCCCTCTAATGCTCACATGGTCCTTGCATGGCATAGAAAGGAAGAGGGCGGAAGTGACACCAAGGCAGAGCCTTCTGCTGCTGGCAACATGGGAAACACGGCTCAGCCAAGTGCTAGGAGGAGCCGGACAACTCAGCAGTGGTCAGAGGTGAGTCGTGAGGCTGCTTTTTGAGGACAGTGCTTCAGTTTGCACTGTAGATTGGTGAGTATTTAACAATTACTCTGCCTCCCAGCAAGAAGACAGGACATGGCATCTGAAGGAATGAGCAGCTGTTGGCTGCTGAAAAGAAGACAAGTCAGGGATCTGTTTATTGAAGGTGTCAGTCCTTTCTGTCTCCTGTGAGGTTATTAGCTCTGATCCTGATGTACAGTAGGTGCAATTTTATTGCCATTTGCAAGTAATTATTGCCCATTGTTCACTGTTTTAAGCAATTAGGTGAACACATTTGCTTTAATATACCTCAGATGAAGTATGGTAGGGGAGAATAGTCCTTACATCAGTATTCACCAAATTTAATCAGCATACTTGTACTCCCATCCTAATTTCTTTGCCAGGCACAGAGGAAACAGACTGGGAAAGGAAATCCCACATTATTACCAGGCCAGATACCAATGCTTTTCCAGACTGCTGTTATTACCCAAATACAATTTTTCTGTTTCAGCACTGGTGCCAGCACTGGTGTTGATGGAGCAGCCTATAGAAAGCACTGATTCAGGTCAGCAGAGAGGTTTTGCAAACATGCTGGCAAAGGTGTTTTCCCTTTTCCTCATGCACAAAACCACAGCTCAGTCTCTAACTGACTCTTTTTGTTTAAAGCATCATCTTACAGCTACCCAGGAAACCTGGGTAGAAGCTCCCCATTGTTACCCTGGCCTAGGAACTGATCCCTTACAAGTCCTGCTGTCCTGTTCCTCCAGAGTAACAGGCAGAGGCATGTTTGTTCCCTTCTCTCCCATCATTGAGATATCATTTACTATTAAGACACAGAGGACCAGAGACCTCAAAGGCAGCAGGGGAAGATTTACGGCAGAGTGGCTGTCAGTTGCTTTGGTCTAATTAAATGGCTCCTGCCTCCTTGACTCGGTTCCAGTGCAGTGGAGCTTGACTTGTTAAGCATTAGGGAAGTGTCCTGGCTGCTCACTGTTACTAATGCCTCGGCTCCAAAGTGTGACTGTTTGGCTGAAAGAAGCTGTAAAAACCTGTCGCTGCCTTCCCACCCCTCCTCGCGGGCAGCTGGATGCCCCTGCTGGTGGGACAGCAGCAGCAGACCACACGGAGTAAGGGGCACCACACATGGGCAGCGGGACAAGGGGCCCACGGAACCACTGCCGCCCTTGAACCCCCCTTGGAGGTGTAGGCACTTTTCGTCTTCTCTGCTTGCAGTGGAACCTGGCAGTAGAAGAACACTCTGGAGGTGAGGACCAACCTCAGTGTGGTCCCATGAGGTCCTTTCCATATGACCCCATGAGTCTCAGGCAGGTGCTCTTCTCCTCCTTGCCCAGAGTCACCCTGCCTCTCCTGGGGCACTTTGCAGCCTGCCCTGCCATTCTCCTAATTTCTAGATATCTGGAAGCAGAGCTGACTGAGTCCTTCACAAGTAACTCACCCAATAGCCTCAGCCCACTTTTTTCATGCCAATGAAGTAAGGAACAGGTCACGGTTCAAGTAAGTGTGTCTATTAGCCTCAGTCACTTGAATTATTTTTGATTACGGTTTATTATTTGTCCCTCGTTAGCAAATTGGCTGGTGTTAATCGTCAGAGCACATGCTACCCAATTGGCTGCTCTCATCATACGTTATTCCCTCCCCTCCCTGATTGGATGAATCAAATTTTATTAAACAGCAGCCTTCCTTCTCCCTTGCTTGCAGATGATGCATGAGCATTTGTAGCTACTTGGCAATTCTGTTGTGAGACAATAAAAGAGCTTTTCAAAATGCCAGGAGAGGAAATACAGCGTGAATACTCTTGCAAATATTTACTTGTGCTCTTATTTGCAATATTTTATTGTGTAATGGATTTAATGATGCTATTTATCAAATAATGATGATTGCTGTCTTTAATGAATTCAAATTTAGCTAAGCAATTTCCAGAAATATCTGACAAAATTAAGAGAAAATTCCAGTGCACTAAATGCAAGAGATAGGGGAAACCATTATAAATAATTACAGCTGCACTGTGCTTTGATATTGCAAAAATGTGTGTTTCACAAGCACCTTAGAGGAAAAAACAAACAGAGAGTTACCTCAGATGCAATCCCAAATTAGCAAATGCTGTATCTCCACCTCTTCAATTTGGCAGCACCCAGCCAGGACACAGTGGACTGGCCTTTTCACTGCAAGCAGGGTTGAGCAAAAACAACCACATCCAAAGGTTTGTCGCTTCAAGACAGGGCTGTGATAGAAGCCTTACTTTAGAAACCTGGGATGTTTTCAGCCTTTGGAGTGATTTCACAAGCAGGGCTGCCTCATTCCAGCAGCCTTCCCAGCTCTGCCCTGGCCCCAATGCCACCCCTTTCTGCCTCATGGGAAAAGAGGAAAGGGGTTCCAGCAGTAACAGGGATGTCTAAGAGTCCCTCAGGCTTAATGCATTGACCAGCCAATGGTCATGGAGCTGTGGCTGATGTTTATTCTGTCCAGATCAAGGAATTAGTTGTGGAGAGGTTATCTTTCCCTACTTCTTTTCTGCTGTGCATTATATCTCTGAAGTTTCCAGCACCCACACATAACTAATTGCCATCTGACATAACTTTATTGAAAAACAAGAACTACATAAAATGCTGAATTTCAGAATTAAGAAAACACAGAAGGATGTAGTGAAACCTTCCTGAAGTGGGTATCAGGTGTGATTTTCATGCTTCTCATTGAAGGATCTTCCAGGATGTGCTCCTGAAATGCTGAAGACGAGGTTAGTCTCCAAGTCCAGTCCCTTTCCCGGGAAGCTGAGGGCTGGACGTCTTCCTGTGGCAAAGACTTGAAAGGCTCTGTCCATATGTCTGTTGAGTCACTAAGCTGAAAGTAGTGGGCTGCAAAAGTCCCTTAAAGTCTACAAGATCTAGGTTAGGCATATGAAAAAGAAGCAACAAGGACACATTCTTAGCCTAGTCTGAAGGAACTCCTAGTGAGTGCCAGAGAACAGGACCATCTCCAAAACACCCGAGTTTCACTGAAATCCAAGCACACTCTTTCCTCGTCTGACTAAAATGGAGGCACTGCCTTTTTGTACATTGCTATTTTGACTTGTTTGAATATGCAACAGCAGCCTCTATTTCCAAGAAACACAGTAAATATGGATTCTTGGAGAGCCAAGATCCTCTTTACTCATTCTGAAGCACCCAAACCTTCAAAGCAAGAAATATTTCCTCCAGCTGTCCATGCATGAAGTTGATTTATGACTAGTTTTCTGTTCAAACCACTGTAATTTTGTGAAATGATAGCAGTATTGATTCCAGCAAGAGTTTCACTTTGCTGAAACTACCAGGCCAGAGGGACTAAATGGAGCCTTGGAGTGAATAATATAGCTTTCCACTTTATCAATTTCATCTGTTTTGCTCTCCACCTTCACTTAACAACCTACATCTCTTCTTTCCTTCCTTCTTTTCCCTTTAAGGCACTGGTCTTTTGCTCTGGTTCAGAGCTGTAAATGATTGAATGTATTTTCTTACCTGGGAACTCTGAGCAGCATCAAAATACAATCTGAGCGATGAATACACTGCTTGACATCTCCAAGTGGTTCACGTTGCTGTGTGGGAAGCTGAATTCTGGCTCAGAAATACATGAATTCTGGAGGCGAAAGAAGAAAATTATTTTTCAATATTTTTCAATGGAAGAAAATATTCCTGGTCTAGCTTTTATTAAAATAACAAGCAATAAAATATTTAGGAGAAAAATGAAATTCCTCAGTCTGGGCTAGATTCTGCTCTCAGTTACATTGAGATGAATGAAGATAAACTTTACTGAAGACAATGAGAATATCTTGGTATAAAACTGGTCTGGAGACCAGTTCCACAGATAGACAAATCCTCACCTACGTAGGAGAGAAGGAAAGGGGAGTTGGATGACATTTCTGGACCTGTAACCTCGATAGTGATCTAATTTAGAGACTAAGTAAGAATTGCAGATGAATTCCACATACATTCCATCCACACTCCTTGTGTGCAGGTGTGGCTGTGATTCCATTTCTAACGTCAGAGTGAAAAAACCCAGAAAATACAAATGCTTCAGAGGCATTATTAATTCAGCCATAGGCACAGCGTATATGTCAGCATAAATCTTCAGTAGCCTCGCCAGCTACTGAAACTGCTGCTTCTGCATTTGCTTTCTCTGTACTCACTGATTTAAGAAAGAAATTTCAGAAAACCAGAGAGCTTTAAAGGTGTTAGGAACAAACACCACTTAGAAAAATTAAGAAAGAGATAAATATTCTATTTTTCTTGGCATGCATACACCATAAGTTTATTTTTGCAAATGGACCATCCAAGCTTCTGTAAGTACACTGGAGGTTTGAAGATTTTGAGGCAAGTATTCAGGAAAAAAAACCCCAAAAATAGTGTATACAGGTTCTAGCCCGATCAAATAACACTTTGGATTCTACCACAGGAAACATGCTTTAAAGAAAGCTAAGACATGCTGCATTTCTCCCAAACACTGTATGCAGTGGTGTGGCTCCAGCACGGGGATGTCAGCAGTCAGCACAGGGGGTCAGGTTTGGAGGTGGAGGTGGGTTGCTGCCTCCATGCTGGTGCTAAACAACCCTGTGGCAGCCATAAAAACCTATTGTCTGCAGCCCATCCCCATGGCCCCAGGGAGAGGAAATGGCTCGGCAGCTCCTGATGTGGAGAAAAAAGTGCACGTCATGATGCAGAAGGGAGAATGCTCCGGCTTGAGAAGCAAGCCAAGCATGAAATTAATATTTCCTTTATAGAAAAAAGAAAAAAGAAAAAAAGAAAAAAGAAAAAAGAGAAAAGAAAAAAGAAAAAAGAAAAAAGAAAAAAGGAAGCTTGTAACGTAGGAATAAATGTAAACTTGAAAGCCCAGGGACAGGCTTTGAATCTTCTTGGGGAAGGGGAATGCTTTGGCTGGTTCACTTCTCACCCTGTTGAGTAACACAGCACTGAAGAGATCGAGGATGTGCCACACAGTTAGACTGTGATAACCAACCTGCTGCCCGGGTGAAAGCCCTGTAGGTCTTGTATTCTCAGTCCCCTTGGGAAAACTTCACCCGTGAGGTATAGGTAGGGCCTGTGCAAGTCCTCAAACCCCCAGGAATGGATTAGGATGGGACCCTTGCTGGACCACCATCTACCAAAAAATACTGCAGAAAGGTGGTGGGGCTTCAGAGGGGTTTTCCCTTGGAGAAAATGGAGATTAGTCTTGTGCAGAGTTGTGCATCGATGGGTATTTTGGCTTCCGTGGTAGGATTTCATTATATTTATTGCATTTCTTCATCTCTCCACTTCCTTTAAGGAACTGCTCCAAAAGGTCTCATGTTTGGAACAATCGGCACTGGGACTGACCAAAACTGGGGTGTGAAGCTAAAGCCTGGACAACCCAAGAAGTATGGGATTTAATCAAAACCTCATCTTAATTTTCCCAGAAGAAAGTTGCTTAGAAAAATTTTATTTTATTTTATTTTATTTTATTTTATTTTATTTTATTTTATTTTATTTTATTTTATTTTTGTTTTTCCTCACCCTCCTTTTATTTTGACAGCCACATCTCAGCACAGCCTTACCCTTCCCTCCTGTCAGAGGTTTCCTGGGGAGAAGCTCTGCATGCCCTGAGCCCAGCAGAGCGCGGCTGGTGCATTTCTCCTGGCTGGCTTGGCGCAGAACCCTGCAGCCTCCCTGGCACTCCCCAGGGCAGGCAAACTCTCAGTGTTGCTGTCACCACCAAGTGCTTGAAGCAAAGCAAACGAGCAGTGGGGACTGGCAAACATCCTGGGTGGCAAGCAGAAGTACAGCCTTCCCTCCAGTGAGGAAGAGCCACATCTACCTGGAATGAGCACATTTTGGAGGGTGCTAGGGTGAGCAGTGGGCAGGTAAATACCCAAATTGTCAGGCACTTACAGCCTTTACTCGCTGAAACGTGTGAGATGAAGAAGGAGAGGTGGCTGTTACGTATTTAAAGCAAATGACCCAACCTTGCCCATTTTGGGCACAACACACAACTATCTGAAAGGAGGTTGTGATGAGGTTGATGTCAATCTCTTCTCTCGGGTAAGAAGTGATAGGACAAGAGAAAATGGCCTCAAATTGCACCACAGGAGGTTTAGATTGGATGTGAGGAAAATTTCTTTGCTGAAAGGGTTGTCAAGGCTTGGAACAGACTGCCCAAGGAAGTGGCTGAGTCACCATCCCTGGAGGTATTTAAAAGCTGTGTAGATGTGGCACTTAGGAATGTGGTTTAGTGATGGACTTGGCAGTGTCTATTAAGAGTTGGAGTCAGTGGTCTTAAGCATCTCTTCCAACCTAAACAATTCTATGAAAAAGAGCAAAATTATGGAAAAGGTAGCAAACTTTTCAGCACAAAGTAAAAAGCTAAATAAATTACTATGGCTATTCTGGTTTTGAAAAGCCTGTCTTTGGGAAATCTGCTTGAAACTAGGCTTCACCTGCTCCATTCTCCTGCTTTGGCTGGGTTGAGCTGTCACTGTTTCACAAGGTCTGACATGCAGCAATGCTACTGCTCAGTGCATTGTCTATTTCCCACCGTATGTCCGAGTTTTTGGTCACTTGAACATACCGAAGCACTGCTCTGCTTTGAAAAGCCACAATCTCCTCCTAAGTCATCAGGCTGCTCCTCCTCTCAGCTAGAAACCAAACATGCCTGTTTAAAAAAGCAAAATAATTCCTTTTTCTCCCCTGCAACTGCTATTTCAGAGACAGCCTGGCCAGTGCAGCAGGAGATGGACTCTGGTGGCTCTGCAGTATCTACTTTTCCAAAGGTAAAGGGTCTGACAGGAGGAAGCAGCTGGGGTAAGGAGCACTTGGCATGCTTAGGATCCCACCATGCTTTGGTCCTTTTCTCTGGCAGGCTGCCGCCCTCCTCCTGCCCTTGGTGCACCCACAGGCCTTTAAATTCCACAAAAGCTCTTTGGTTCTGGAGAAAATAATAATTAGAGAGAAAAAAAGAAAAAGCAGAGGAAAAAATCCTCCTTGATTGCTGAGGCACTGATGGCAGGAACCTTCCTTCCCTGCTGAACCACTTAATCAGGCTGGCCCACGGCAGCAGCAGGTGCCCACGAGGTGACCTCGGGAAATCTCCTCATCACCAGCAAATGGCCCTGATGATGGCACAGCAGGGGCCCAGCGAGGCCGGCTCTTAGCGAGCACAGAGGAGCTTCACCGGCAGTGCTGGAGCTTCCCATCTTTCTCCAAAGCTGGAAGTGGGGAGCCTGCTCTGCTACTACCCCAGGCAGCTCCCCTCAGGCTCTGGCTGCTGGATGCTCAGCCTCTAGTCGTGGCACTGGCAGTGATAGCACAGCCCAGTGCTCTCAGTTTTGAGATGGAGGACTTACAGCTCCTTGGGGAAAAAAAATGGGATTTTTGAGGAAAGGAGTCATCAAGGGGCCACCTGTGACACAAACTGGCTTGACTGGCCATTTTCCTGGCGTTGCACCTTTTTGCTTACAGCCACATGTGTGTAAGCCAGACAGGCACTCTCTGCTCATCCTCTGGGAAGTCGTGCTTTCATATATGGTGTGCATATGGGGCCTTATTCCAAATCTGAGCCAATCCTTCTGTGTTACGGAAGAAAGCACAGTTTTGGCATAACCTTAGTGCTTTTCCCTTGGCTTCTGTACCTACCATGAATACCAATGCCTTCCGCTGACCCACAGATCTCTGCCCTGGGCATTAGCAGTGTTATGTGGCTGCCCTACCAACTTTACTTGAGGTGATGTGATTACAGCCCCTGTCTCCTCTGGATAAATGTCTTCAGTTGCTCAGCAACCTCCACACCAGGATTAAATTAACTTTGATTACAATTACAGACAGCACAAATCAGCCTGCACCATCAGAAGAAAGCAGAGCACAGGCTGGTTTTCTTTCTGGAGGATTTTTTTCTCAAATGCTGTTATTGGAGGGGGGTGGAATTGCATCTCACCTCTTTCCCTTCCTTGCTTTCTGTTGAGCATGGATGCATCCCAACCCCAATGCCTTAAATGTGCAGTGGGATTGAGCACAGAAGAATTCATTTACATGCCTGAAAATATTTCCCTGCTTGAGGAAGAAAAGCAGAGAGGAGGCCCAGGTGCTGAAGGCAGCTTTGCTCTTATGCAAAGGCCCCAAAAGTTCCTCTGGTGAAACTGATAGGCTTGAATACAGCTACTCATCACCCCCATAAGGCCTTTGCTGTCACCTCCTCCAGGTGCTCAAATTAATAACAGGAATGTGCAGTTATTATTTATGGCTTCACAGCTCCCTGGAACAGACTTCCTGTCTGGGAGGTGCAGCTCCATAAAACCCCCAGGTGATGAGGATTGCAGGGGACCAGCCCCACAGGGATCAGACCTATGGCACACAAAGTGGGAAGATTAATCACCTCTATTTGCTGCTCGTGGTCTTCTGTGTGCACACCTGGAGGAGACTTGCCAGGCAGGCAGGATGCTTTCATAGTGCCCAGCATCTCACTGTGTGGGCTGCAGTGAGGTGACCTAGACTGGCAGGAAAACCTTTGCCTGCGTTGAGAAAACTGAATGTTGCTTGAAGCACTGCCCATATACTCCTGGCCTTGGGAAAGTCAGACTGTTCTTGCACCTCTTCTTTTCACCACCTCCTTTTAGCCAAAACAGAGCGCCTCTTTCCATGGTTTCTCTACTTTCCTGGTCTGTGGCTCAGGAGAGCTGAGTGCAGCTGGCCACCACCAGCCTGGAGGAGACCTGCTGGCATCTCTCTGAAGGAACTACTGAACTGTGTTTCTTTGGGGAAGAACCTCCCTCAGGTAGATGGAGAGGAAAATAGTGCAGAGTGGTGAATCAGTGTGGAAACCGGGACTGGCAGCACCAGTGAGAGTCACAGAGAACTTGGCTGTAGATAAAATTAAGGTGTGCTTTTTAGATGAGTTAATAGAGGGGCAGTGTTTCTTTTCTCCCTGGGCAAAGAGGAAGAGGAGAAGGAGAAGGCAGGGCAAGGCAGCAGCTTTTGCTCCTCTCTGTGGTTCCCTGGCCAGGAGACTTCTGCCAGTGCGGTAGGTAAGGACATTGTCTGCTGCAAGAATTGGCCAGCAACAAATGACTGCTCCCAAGTGGGAGGGGGGAAGGAAGTGTGGAGGCTCATTACATTTAATGTAATTACTCCGGACTTAGAGCAGGGTATGTGACAAAGGAATTTGGCCTTCTCTTTTTTCCTCCCTGCCTCAATATTCAATGATATAAGAGTCTGGTCATGCCAGTCTGTGATCCAGAGAGGCTTGACGCAGTTCGCCTTAAACAGGGACACCCCTGGCCTTGCACAGGTAAAAGTAACATGGCAGAACAATTTATAAACAGGCCTAGAATTTGGCCAAGGCTGCTGCTGTGCAGAGGTCTGATGCAGGTGTTCTGCCCTGGCATCCTTTACCTGCTGCCCTCCCTACTCTGCCAGAGAAGAGCTGAGGCTGCTCCTTGGCCTTCTGCCCATTTTCTGCACAGGAAACACTGGCCAACAGTGAGTTCCCTTTGCCTGGGACCCACCACTTCACCTGCACCGCCTGCAAAACAGATAACTAGAGAAGCATTGGCCAGAATGACCCAGAGGTGGGTGGGATATGGGGCTTTGATCCACCCACTCCACCCTCCTCAGCCCTTGTTTTTGCCTTCCACATTTAATGCTGGGGGAGATGGCCCAAAAGCTGTGGCAGTGCTGCCCTGCTCCCTCAGGAATGCACCTCTCCTCCGTTCACTGGGATTGCACTCCTGTCCTGGCATGGACCCCCTGAGTCCCAGGTACTGACCTTCCCACTGGGGCTCCCAAGGCTTATCCATGCAGGCCATGCTGGGGCCATCTCCTGCTGGATCCTTCGTAGGTTACGCAGGCAGGTTCCCAGGCTGTGGCAGTGGGTGGCTACTTGCACTCTTGGAAAGCGCCCGGTCGTGGTCTGTCAGTGCTCACAGCTGTCTTTCATTGTCTGCTTTCTCTCTCTCATGAATGTCCTGATGTTTCCTGACACTTTCACCTTCCTCTTCCTTGTGTGCACCCAGGGGAAAGTGTCTTTGACTCACACTCCCGTTTCATCGTGACTCATTTCAGTCCTGCTGCAGCCTGCTCTGACCACTCGCCAGAGCGCAGCATGTCAGACATGCCAGAGGTTGCCAGGATTTGTCTTCCCAAACTGCATTTCTGATGAGGAACCTTTGCATAGTCCACCTGTCACAGATTTGGTCAAAAAGATCATTTTGATCTAGCGATCATCTAGGAGTTCCAGCTCCATGCTCACCTTTTCCTAGTCAGGCTGGACTTTCAAATTACTTAAATGTGGCTCATGTCTGTCCCTTGCTGTGAAAAGAAAGCTTGAGCTATTGCTTGGTATCTTCATCGCAAGGGTTCCTGTGATACCCTCAAGTCAGTGCTTCAGCAGTGGTGATGGAGGCATTCAAAACTAGATGCCCAGGTGTTCTCACTGCCCCTACCACTCTTCTCAACACTGTTCCTGGCCATGGAACCCACATATGGCAACCTACAGCCTCTGGCAAAGGTGTTGTCGGTCCTCCGTGTCCAGAGCACCCATTTCTCCTATGCAGATAAACCCAAGTATCAGAATATGAAGAACTTCAGGTCCATTTAAATACTTATTTGCTAACACAAAAGTGTGTGCCCCCGTAATTTAATATGCTTCTGGAAGTAATTGGATAGAAGTCCTTTGTTTCTTTTCTTCCTGTCATCCTGCATTTGTTTAATTTCACTGTCGTGACATGAAGTGACAGATCCCATGCTCTGTTTTTACAGATAGCAAAACTCTGGGATTCTTCTTTCTGCACCGTTAGAAATTTATGTATTCTCCCCATTCACTCGTACGTCACTATTGTGCCAGATTACTGACCCCCTTAAGAATAAATGCATTTTAATACAGCTGACCCAGAAATCTCCCAGAGGGGAGATAAAGTGTAGCTCTGAGAACCAGCTGAATTTGCTGTAACTTAGAGAGGAATCAGAGAAGGGTCCAAAGTGGGCAATGGCTCCGTGCCATGGTTATTTCCCATTAACATGTCCACATTTCCTGCTGCTTGCAGCATTCTGGTCCCAGGGTTGCATCCGCTCCTCCGGCTGGGAAGGAGTTGCTCACACAGAGTTTTCAGCAGTGCTTTCCCAGAGACGCAGATTCAAGGGAAGATCAGGATTTATTCCTGTGCAGAGAAGGCAACAGGGCTGTCCCAGAGATGGGACAGGGATCCTGGTATCAGGCACAGCAGGCACCAAGAGCAGCAACATCCAAGGACAAGTATTACTCAGGCACAATGCCTGCAAGGGCGAGAAGGCAGGGGACACAGCTGCCTGCAGGGGTTGGGGAGGAGCATTACAAATAATGCCTCACAGTGCATTTGCCTGGCTGGCAATGTTCCTGGCACTTCTCTTTAAAAAATATTTCTCAGAAGAAAGGAGAAGCAGCAGGAAATTGCAGATTCAACCTTGTATGTAAATGCAAAGCTGCAGAATGCAGGAAAGGAAAATATAATCTTTCTCTTTCTAGAGGTTTTTAGACATTTTTCTCAAATTTCATACAGTGACTCTTGCTCCCAGTCCATTTTAACAAGTTATTTTAAATGATTTCTGTAAAATGCTTTTAAAGCCTGAAGGACGTGCTAAGTTCTGAAGACCACAGGCCACTTCCACTCCTCTCGCTTTGAGGTTTCTGAGTCGAGTGTTTGGGTCCCTGTGGGGGTCTTCAGTTCAAAGGAAATGCTTTCAGATTATAGCCATGGCAAATTGTTTGGGGGGGGGCATTTGTGTCACCTTGGATGATTCCAGTTACCCACCATGTTATTATAGCACCTCCCCCAAGCACCAGAGGTCTCCGGTGCTTGATCTCTGTGCCAGAACCTACTGGTGGCCAAACACAGACCTTTCCGGCAAAATTTCTTTTAATTTATGATCTGCATGTTGCATGTTATCCTCAAGCAGTTTATAAAGGCCATGCTGTTACTAGGCCTCAAAGTTGAACTCTGCAGTGGCCCTGGCAAGGACCTTTGCCCCAGGGGAACAGCAGACATGGTCGATGCTCCACGCAGGAGCCTGCCCATGCATTCGGTTTGCCACCACAGCCAGTCTGGCTGTGTGGAGCCTGGGTCTGTGTCCCCAGAAGGGATGGAACCTCCTGCTGATGAAATTCCCACCCAGCACTGCTGAGGCCATGGGAAAGGTACTTCAAGCCAGCAATGTGTTTTGCACCCTCCCTGGAAAGGACCAAACCCTCCCATTTCCCACACACAGAGAAGGAATGAGCCTTTCTGCTGTTTTATTACTGATGTTCAGAGGGTGTAGGGATGAATCAGAAAGTGGCCAAGTTCATTTGCTTAATCTCCCAGGGTTGCAAAGATTGGGTAGACTCTTCTAATCCTTGTTTCCCTTCCCTGAGAGGGGTATAAAAGCCAGGAGGAGAAAACAGCTGAGGTTTCATATCTTAGGTTGATTTTGCAGCATGGACAAAAAAAGAAAGCAAGCTACTCCTCTTGTTTGGAGCTGAAGAACATTTGCTCTGGAAGCCCTTGAAAGAAAATAAACACCGTGCAATATGGTGTTGTTTGTACAATCGGTTTTCTGTGAAAACCTTCACTTTAAATAGTTATGAAGATCTGGATAGTGGTGATCACGTATGTGAATTTAGGGACTATGCAGTAACCAGGGTAATATTTCTACAAATGCCTAATTAGAGAACAAAGCAGGTGACACAGAAAGAGGCATTTCTGAGAGCTGCTCTCCTCTCCAATACAGACTCACACACGTGCATGTATATACACGTAGAGATATATATATATATGCACACAAACACAAGAGTTTACTTAGATCTAAGGCCCATTTAACAACCTGGCTTTAAGACTCATGATGACATTAATTGGGTGTGGTAATTGTATGTGCTTGAAAACTAAGCAATTGTACTTGAAGTTACCAAGAAATTCTGTGATGAATTACCTTAGGATTTTAATTCTGAGAGAGGTAAGGACAAGGTTAACACAGGCCTAGTTTGAAGGGAGTTGAGCACCTGGTAATTATCCTGCAGTGCTGTATATTTACAGCATGTACTGTTGCCATGAATCTTCAGACCTGTTGCAATGTAATTATTTCTGTTTTCCATAGTATGAAATGAATTCCGCACCATGGCATGGCATTGCCTTCTCAAATCCATGGGCATTTTTTTCTGTGGTCCAGAGAGGGGACCTGGCTGTGCCTTAGGTCACCGCAGGTGACTTACCCCACTCTCCTTTCCTTACACACCAAGACATGGATTAAGGTGCCAGATATCAGGCAACTGTTTTGGAAATTTTTCATGGAAAAGGATTTTAAAAGTCCGTTCTCAGAAACCAAAGCATTTCAATTCTTAAAAAATATGGTGTAAGGGGCTGTTGCCCTCCTGTGTCAGCTGAACTGAGGGGAAGATGGAGGATTGGCACACAGAAGCACACTTTTTTCATCTATAAGCATCTACTCTGTGCATTAAAACCAGAGAAGCCATGAATTTCCTTTACTCTCCTCATCCCCCTCAGGGCTTACGAGGCTGTGGTTCTGATAGGAGCTGGATGGGGCAGGGGTCTCAGCCCTACAGGGGGCAGGGGATGGTTTCAGCAGCCAGGCTTGGCAGGCTGGGTCTGCAGTGGCTGGGTGAGTGTCCTCAGGCAGTGTCAGTCCCTGGCTATCAGGCAGGGCTGGCACCCTCCTCACAGCAAATGACAGGCAGAGCCTGGCTTGTCCTCTGCAGCATCACTGGGTCTTCAACCCAGCTGCCTGAGCTGCACAGGCAAGGGGTTTCCTCTCCAGTGCCCAGGCAGTGGGAGTGAGTCGGGGAGATGTGGGGTCAAACGAAATCTCTGCAGCACTTAAGTTCACAAGTAAATATCTAATTAGAGAAATGTTTGACTTCAATAATAAATGAGCAGAATATCAAGACATGAGTACTGGCAAAGTACATCTACGGCAAAGTCTTTACAATGGGGGCACTTTTTGGTCTGCCCTCCTAAGGTCCTCAAGTAAGTGGAAAAACCATGTGTGCAGCTGCTAAGGGTAGGGCATGACTTTCCTTGCTCTTGCTCTAACAATTTGGAGGCACCCATCGGCAAACCCACCCTCATCAATTCTGCATCTTCCTGAAAATGTACTTTTAAGCACCTTAATTGCATTTCAGAGATAACCCTGCAGGCAAAGTGACAGGAAGAGAAACCATATGGAGCAGTTTGGCGGTCAGGCTCTTTGTTTTAAATCAATCAAACATCTGCGGCTAATGTAGCTTTGGGCTGCTCCTCAGGAAACATTAGCCCTATTAGTCTGGGCTGGCAGGAACACAAAATAATATATTTATGGACAAAGCACATGTGCATTACTGTTGGAGAGCAAGCGAAGGAGGAGGAGGAGGAGGAGAAGATCTGTGGTCAGCACTTTGCCTTCTCAGGAGGTCAGCTCCAACAAGCAAAGAGAGGCAGCAGGGGTCCTGTCTCTCTGCTCCAGCCCCATGCCACCCACCTGGGAGCAGCCTTGAGACCTGCTGCCACAATCCTAGAGGGGAAAGACCACCAAAAAAAGCTGTGTGGCTTCTTACCTAAAAGGAAATGTGAGGCAGGACGGTGGAGTGAGGTGTGTTGCAGCCTGCAGGGACAGCGATGGGAGGGAAGCACCGGATGGTGGGGATGGCCAGGGGGCTGTGTCTGGCTCCCCACAACACCACATCCCCACAGAGCTGGTGGAAAATAGCAGGGACAGCATGGGTATCCCATCTCAGTCCCCACAAGCAGAGACAAGGGAACCCGTGTGCGAGGGAGCTGGATGTTACCAGGCTGAAACCACCATTTCTCACCAAGAGCTGCAACACACAGAGGTGGGCTGGTTCCCTGTCTAGCATTCGTTTTTACATCTAGACAGACAGTTCATCCCATTTTCATCTCATGTGGTGTCTGTGTGCACTTAGGTAATGGTAGCAGTCCCGAGGAGGAGGTGGGAGATGAAAAGGGTAACAAAGTTTTTTCATTTACATTGTCATGCAGACAAATAGAGATGCATTTGCAGGTGCATCAATAAATGAGAGGCCCCAGGACACATGTCTACCTGACAGCACCTCTCTAGTCTGTCCCTCCATACCTCAGTTGCCTGGGAAATGGTGAACCATGACTGAAAGCATGAAGAGCAGGAACTTTGGGACTGCTTCGCAGCCAGTCACTGCCTGTATGTGAAGGAATTTGCACCTTAAAAGGTGTCAAAATACTGTACAAACCCTTAATCAACTCCCTAAACCCACTTTTAGGCTTCTTTGCTTCTATTCGCTGCAAGGAAAACCAAAAGCCTGTGGCACTGACAGGGGTAAATTAGAGCAGCCATATTTAAGGAAAAGTGCATCGCTGACATATTTTGATTCTGCCAAAACAAAACATTGTAAATCCTGAAAGCACAAACAATTGTTAAATTCAAGAGAAAACCCAAACTTATTCAGAATAAGGAGTTGTATATTCGTTAGGCTGAGGCAAGCCTTAATGGCTGAGACCTGCCCCTTAGTGACACTGAAATAATCGCACAACTATGACAGTTCAATTAAGTTTTCATTCCAGCACTAGGTGAACCTGTCTTCTCAAATATAGTCTAATTAATCCTTCTCTAATTTTTCTTATTATAACAACACTGGACAGAGCCAGGGATTTGGGGATGCCTTAACTGTGACTTTCCAGATTTTTAGATGTTTTATTCCTAATTTGCACCTCTACAGACTACAATGGCAGGGGCTGTGGACAGAAGGATAGCAGAATGTACAATTTGGATTTTTTTTTTTAATCATGCATCCATGTATGTATTTATTGCTAGTGTGTATGTATCTGTTTGAAGAGTTTCCTCTTTTGCCCAGGTTGAAAATATCAGACTGGTACAGTGACTGAATTGCAAAGAGAACACTTTTACATTCAGGAATTGTAATGACTTAAATCTGGAGAACACCAGCTCTATTTCCATATCTGGTTTTTCATGAGCATGCTCATTTGTAAGCTCTGGCTTTCCTGCAGGGATGCAGAGGAGCAAGGCAGGTTTTGTGAAGCAGAGCTGCTGAAGCAGGTAACTGCACACCCTGCAGACCTCCCCGCTGCCTCTGCAGCTCATGCCCCTCACATGCCCCTCATCGTCCTCCTGTCCACATCCTCTCCACATACCCCACAGCCCTTGTGCTTTTCCAAAATGTGTGTCAGCTTCCAGTGCTTCCAGCTGCACTAAGACCATTCCTGCCCCAGCAAACATACCCATTTATGAGCAGCTACCTACTTCCACCTTCCTCTTCTCTAAAGGGATGTACGAATTCTGCTAACTCATCAGCCCCATTCTCCCAGGAGGGAGATCCATCTCCTATGAAATGGGACAATCCCTGGAACGGCCACTACTGCCTTTTCCTTTCCCAAACAGCGACAAAGTTTCAGTGCTCAAAGGCAGGAGAAGGACTCACCTTACCTTTCTTTAAGAGCCCATGAAAACAACCTGTGTGAAACACTTTGCCCCTAAGGGAAGGCTGGAGAAACATCTACACATTTCCTCTGGTGCATTCATGAGAAGGCACAAGTCTGAAGACTGCTGCTAAATTTGTCAAAGGACGTATTTTCCGAAGTACTTGTAATTCAGGCAGATTTTCCAATTTATTTGCAAATTATTTGAAAATCCACCTCTACTCAAAAGAGTAAGTGCTGTAACTGTGCCAGAGACCCGCTGCATCTGCACGAGTCACTTACCACCTTCTCCCAGTGACAAAAACATCATAATTCTCAGTAGCAGCCCCATCATGCAAAACACACCAGGTTGGTTTGCATTTTCCCAGCATCACAAGCAAAATGTTTCCTTGAGTCATCCAGAGCTGAGGGGCTTCAGGAGGAAACCAAGGGGTAGCTCATCTGCAAGTACAGAGAAACTGCTGCTGGTGGGACTTCTCAGTGTGGCCAAAGTTCTCCTGGGAGGGTGGGAAGAATAACTAGCAGGTGTTTCTGGGAGAGAAAAATGGTAGAGGGGAGTTTGCTTTAAAAATATTGTGTACCGCCACTGAAAAGCAACATATCATGGTGGGGGAAATACAGGAAGTAGCTGAGGTCTTGCAGCAGACCTCTGAGCATCGGCTGCCCCATGGTCCCCTCAGTGGCTCAGCAGAGCAGGGATCTGTGTTTTGTGGGTCACAGAGCAGGATGGGGCCCCAGGCAGCAAATGGGGTTCAAATGGATGGAATTTCCACAGCTTCCACAAAGGATATTACAATTAGGAGTCATCCTAGTCCATGCAGTTCAAGACAATCATCATATTAATATATTTGTGATCATCAGCTACAAGGGGAAAGTTTTTCTTTCTTGAGCCATACCTCATGGGAACTCCTTATCCGAGGAAAGCATGTGGGAGCTTCTCATCAGAAATGACAGGAACTCAAAGTAAGGGTGACAGTCCTTCCCTGCGCAACTGAAGGTCTCTTGTGTCCCCAAAGAGGTGATACTGCAAAAAAGGATTCAGAGAAGAGTCAGTGTAATTCCAAATTTACTTTGTGCTGTCACCAGCTGTGTGAAAGACTTCAGTGCTGGACCAATGCTGGAAGTGAAGGACATGGAAAGATAATGATGCAGGGGAAAATGAAGTTCTTTGCCATGAATGTTGCTGTGGGAAGATGGAGGCTGTGGCAACCCTTGTGAGGAGTGTGCCTCAAAATTAAGAGAGGTGAGAAACAATGTGGTGACCACATGTGGATTTGAAGATGGTCCAATAAAACTCTGATCCATGTCCAGAAACAGATAGAGGGGAGGGCTGTGACCTCACAGGAGTTGTCCCACTGCCTTCATATCCCTTTGGATGAGATCTATTGTATCCTCACTCCCAAGGAAAAAGGATGTGCAGGGCTGGTACAGAACCCTAGAAGTCATAGAATGGTTTGGGTTGGAAGGGACCTTTAGAGATCATCTAGTCCAAAGCCCCTGCAATGAGCAGGGACATCTTCAACTAGATCATGTTGCTCAGAGCCCCTTCCAGCCTGATTTTAAATCTTTCCAGGGATGGGGCATCCACAACCCCTCTGGGAAACCTGTTCCAGCATTTTACCACCCTCACTGTAAAAACTTCTTCCTTATATCTTATGTAAACCAGCCCTCCTCTAATTAAAAGCCATTCCACCTTGTCCTGTCACTACAGACCCTTGTAAAAAGTCCCTATCCAGCTCTCTTGTAAGCTCCTTTTAGGTACTGGAAGGCTGGAAGGTGTTCCCAGAGCCTTCTCTCCTTCAGGCTCGACAATCCCAACTCTCTCCATAGAAGAGGTGCTCCAGACCATCATCTCATGGCTTCCTCTGGACTCACTCCAGCAGGTTCATGTCCTTCCTGAGCTGAGGACCCCAGACCTGGATGTAGCGCTTCAGGTGGGGTCTTACCAGAGTGGAGTAAAGGGACAGAATCACTGCCTCAGCCTGCTGATCATGCTGCTTTTGATGCAGCCCAGGATGCAGTTGGCTTTCTGGGCTTTTGAGCACATGTTGTCAGGTCATGTCCAACCTTTCATCCACCTGCACCATCAAGTTCTCCTCAGCATCATCTTTGTTCACATCCCAGACTGTACTGGTACCTAGGTTTGCCCCAACCCAGGTGCAGGGTACCAAGCAATCTTTGGCCTGTGGCCTCCAGGCTGGGCCCCTTTTGCCTTTTTGCCCATTCTTGTTCTTTGAGGAGGCTGTACTCAGGTGGGCTGCAGCAGCCCTTTACAAACAGGCAGTGAGGAGCCTTGCCCAGCCCACGTTGTGGGTTACCAGATAAGGTGGGTTGATAATGAATCTTTGCATCTTCACCCTGACCAGCACCGCCTCTGTGAGCTTTGCAAGACCCATTGTCCAGGAACCATAACCTGTCCCTAATCTCCCCAGTAGGTACCAAATTAATCAATGTTTGTTTTCTTTTGCTTTCAGCAGGTTCTCTAATTATTAACTGTGCAGAGGACTTGTGGTTTTGTGCGTGGGTTACTTCCTCTCGCTGGGGGAAGGTGCTTTGCACAAGCTGGGGGCTTGTTTGCTCCTCAGTGCTCCTGAAAGATAAGAAAGACATCGAACAATGGGAACCCAATCATCTTCCTTTTCCCCCCCATGACCATTAGTTTGATTCATGGTACTTTTTGTTTGTCACTGATGAGTAATGAGCTATTCCATCTTCGCTCCAGATCTATGCAGAAATGATAGGTACACATCATGCAATGTAAAAGACATGAGGATTTAACCCCTCGGCCAACAACATGCTGCTAACAACTCGTGCCTTGGAAATAGTGCTGGGGTAGCAGAGGGGAAAAGTATTTTTTTTAAAATCTACCTTTGATTAGGGACATACATTTTTGGAGTGACAGCCTGCCAGAAGTACAGTGTTACGCAAGCTCTCATCATCTGAACCAGCATCCTGGAGTTGCTTGTTTTTCTGTCTCAAGGTCATACTGTTATTATGCAATTGCACAAGCAAGGCAGGGACTAAAGGTGTAAAAAGACAAGGTTTCGACTCACTCCCATGAGCACAGGGCCTTTAGGACTGCCCATTTAGGTACACATATCTGAAATATTTCCCATGTTTTCTCTCAATTTGGCCCTTTTGGCGCAGCCCCTATGCAGTATGGGGCTGAGAAGTGCCACCCATCCCCATACGCTGGATGTCTTAGGGTTCCACTCTCTCTGTGCCAGGCTAGAGCTGAGCAATGAGGGTGCTGTGCCAACATCTCAACCACCTTCCTACCCATCTGGAGCACACATGCTTCGGTCCCACCATGAGCAGACATAGCCAGAAACCCCTGTGCCAGGTCAGGCTGGTTGTGCCTTGACACCAATCCCCTCCTTCCAGCAATGCCCAGTACAGAAGAGGCTCAGTGCCTTTGGGACCGCTCTAGGTTAGGGGCAGCTGGCAGGAACCCCTCGCTCGTGCCCCCCTGACTCACCCCAAGTGCCCTCAGGAGAACCTATGTGTGAGTTAATAGCAGCAGTGAAATGGTGATGATTTTCCAGAGCCCGCTGCAGCTGACTCATAGAACAGAGCTTTGCCAGAGATGACAGGGGGATAGGAATCAGGGCCCTGATGAGCTTCTCCCTCAATTATTTATTTATTTTGTGCACCATCTTCTCCTTCTGCCTCTTGGCAATGAGGAGAATTTATAAGTGATAGTAATAAATGCGGAATGACAGCTAATCTTAATTGACCAAAGCTTCCCTCAAAAGACTGGGTTATGCTGGATGTAATATGCTCTAAACGTAAAAATATAAGCCAGGAAATTACACTGGTGGTTTTACATGCCTTTAATAGAATGGGTTTTATGCTGCCAAGCAACAAAATCAAGGTGGGATCCATCTGTGAGGGGTTTTTTTTACCCCTAAAGAGGAGCTCTGCAGTTCAGTGGCCTTGCATTGCTGCTCCATCCTGCCGCCTCTGCTTCCCAAACCTGCTAATTTGGGCTCCACAGTGGCACCACTCGGTAGGGTTTTATTTTCTTCTGCCTAATCTATTTTCACCTTTCTGGGCATTCACCACATGCTCAGTGCAGCCACTGTGCTGAGACACCACTGAGATGTGCCTGAGGGGACCCCTGTATTTCACTGATGACATCTTACCTTGGTGGGTTACTTATTTTCTCTCCAAATATAATGCATCACAGACTGCTATTTTTTCCAGAATACACTTTTCCTCCCAGGAAATGGGTATTGATAGCAAGATGTGCCCTCATGTTCAATTAACTCCACGACATTTCTCTCTGGAAACTAGTGCAGGAATGCTTGGGGGATCTTTAGGGCTAGGGGGCAAGAGGAGGAGGCCAGGCACAGCTATTCCCTTCAGGATAGGGAGGCAGTGCTCCGTGTGCCTCTGCCCCAGAGGCAGACCTCTCCTCTAGTCAAAGGGTATCCAATATTTTCCAGTGACCCAGGGAACCAGGGTTGCAGTGGCTGCTCCCACTCCTGCTTTGGGCTTGCAGCACCATCTCACTCCCCAGATTTCTTGTCTGCATGGAGGTGTCTGGAATGCTGGGGCTGAGACATGTGAAGGATAAGGGCCAAAGGAGAGGGGAATGTTAGGAAGGAAACCTGAAGACAGTAGCATTTTTGCAGTCCTGCCAGGATCTCCTGCTTGGGGTTTCTTTCCGCACTTCCCGACTCGGGTAGGTCCCCTCCCCGCTTGTCATGCCAGCTCAGCTGGGCTCGTACTGCGGCACTTTCCTGAGAACATCCCAGAGACTTCAAAACCTCCTCCTCGTCGTCCTGGCAGAATGACTTGCAGCTTTTCCGAAAACTGGCAAGCAGCCTCAGTGCTTTACCATGGGAAGAAGGTTAACTCCTTCCCTCCTTTTCTCCTTCCCTCCCCTTCCCCCCAGCCCAGCGCATCATCCTGCTGGTTTGCCTAGGAACTGGCTGTCAGGAACGACGGAGGAGGAAATAGTTGATTTTTAAGAGCATTTAGCCCTCACAGCTTCCTAGCTCGGGGTGTCGGGAACGCAGCCTTGCACCGACATCCAGAGGTTTCATCCATCTGAGGCCATGAGATAAAATCATTTGCACGTGGTTTGTGAAAAGGGCAATTATTGAGGATTTGGGGGTCAGTTGTTTGCAGGGTGTGGAACATTTAGAAGTGAGGACAAAAGATGTATCCTTCAGGCACTGCAGGGAGGAGCTGGCAGCAGCTCAAAAGGTGCCCAGCCCCGAAGGAATATTTTAAAGTTTTCCTATTTTGTAGCTCTGCATCAGAGCAACCCAAAGCAATCGCGCAGCAGGACTCCTGCCTCCTCTTCCTAGCTTTGCCTTGGGCTTGCAGCGTCACCTTCTTCAAGAATACCTGTTTTCCTGGTTAATTTTCTAAAGCATTACTTTTTTCCTCCCCCTCCCCCCACCCCCACAGGATGATCTGCAGGTACAAAAACCATTGGAGTCCAATGCACTGCAGCTGCAAACCCGGCTCCCTGTTTTGCACTCAGGTAAAGCATGACCCTGGGGTGCTGCCTCCGTTCCCCTCTGACCCTGGGCTCCTCTGTGCCCCCACCTCCCCAGGGCATCCCTGGTCTTGGCCACTGTTCGGGTGGGAATAACCACCCCTTACCCCTGGCAGAGGCTGGTCAGGATGGTCAGGGTACACTTAGTGGGAGAGGTGAGGCATAAGGAGAAAGAAGACCAGGAGACTGCCACAGCAAAGGGGTCCAGCCCAGTTAAGACAGATCTTAAACTTTTCCCTCTTTTTCAGACATGATTCTCACTCCTGAGATGTCAAGATTTCAGATTATTGGGAGATAAATTTAGAGTAGATCTGAAAAGTAATTTAGAAACCTAAAAATAGCCTGCGAGCCTGTCTATCCAGTGACTGTAAAACCAGAAGGGAGGAAGAAGGAGAAAAAATGACTGGGGGACTGGGGGCAAAAAGGAATAAACAATTATGAAAGCGGGCAGCCGTGACAGACAGAAATCTCTCTTGCATGTGTTCCTGATCACTGGGATCTGGAGCTGGACAGGAAGCTATCTTAACTTGTTGCTGCACACACTGAGAAAATGTGGCCAGCTATTTTGATATTAAAGTTGAGAGATGCCATTTCACGTTGCGGTGGGTAGCCCTGTGTAACTGCTCTCTGCTTCACCTTCTGCACCCTCTCCCGGCTGGGGCACCACCAGCATCCATGGCCCAGCAGGATGTGATGCCCGATCTTTCCTTCTTTCCCTGATAATGTTGTGGCAAACACCATTTGCCCTGAACGATTAACCAGATATGGAGCTGGTGGGAATCAAATAGCAATGGGGAATTTTCTTCAGGAGTTTTGGGAAACTGAGTAAACACAACTTGGCCAGTGAGGGGGATTAGCTGTAGCCGGGTAGGACCTGGAGATCACTGACAGCCCCTAGCATGGTGAGCCAGGTCCAGGGTGCCAGCAGGAAATCCAGACAAGAGCAAAAGCAGATGAGGTTGAAGATAAGCAGCAATGTTTAAGCAAGGTGTCTGTGCTGAGGAGAAGCCGCCCACAGCACAGGGCTACAGTCCATGCTGCAGGAAGGACCAGAGGCCGGCAACTTAGTGCAGGCAGGGCTGGCTGCCCCAGCCAGAGCTGGAACAGGCTTCCTGGTCCCCCATGAGAAAGCAACCCAGTGGGACCAGTGTACTCAACTGCCATCAGAGCACCAGGGCCCCAGGGGGAGTCCAGGGAGGCATGAGGAGGGGGCAGTGAGGGCTGCAGATGTTTCCTGCTTGCTGAACATGAGCTGCAGAGAGGATATAAATGTTGGTACTGTGAGCTAAGCCTTGCCTCGTATCACGCCTTGCTTTTATAACCTCTTCTTTTTAATATCCTGTTGGGACAAACAGCCTGTGGAAGTGTGCTGCGGGGATCTGCCGACCAGCTGAGCATTTTAGAGCATTTCGTCCTGAAAGGTGCTCTAAGAAATTCAGTATTGCAGGAAGGGCTGGGCTGCCAAATCGCTCCTGTCCCAACCTTGAGTCCCTCAAGAGCAAAAGGGAGATGCGAATGGCCACAGGGTCCGGGTCAGGCACTTTGGTTTGGTGGTAGCAGACCATGGAGGGCGGGGATTGCAGCAGGACAGGGTGATGATATGAGAGGTGCTGAGATCGTTGGTTCAAGGAGTCATAGGATGCTGTAGACATCTCCCATGTGATCTCCTGGGGCACTATAATGCTTTTGTCTAGCTGCAGCTGGCATGTGTGGTGATGAATATAGGTATTGCGTAGATCAAACATATGACACTGCTGGCCACCATGAGCCTGTGTCATAAGTGCACTCCTGGCAGCAGCAATGTCACCTCTCCTTCTGTATCTCCCATCAAACAAAGAAGTGATGTTGCTGCAGGTATTTCTCCTTCCCCTCTCAGCACATATCCCTGCTTCCAGAGAGTGTTGTCAGATGTCCAGAATCACATGGGACTGAGGCCCACAGGGGGCAAGAGCCTCTGCTTTACTTACACCCACGTCCCCTGAGGACTGATGTGTGCAGAGTTTTCCCCTTGAACTGTGAATCATGCCCTCTTTCTGTAATAGCTGCTTTTGTGGCAGACACATGATCATCCCTCATGCAGTCTGTCACCACGTTATCACCTCCAGCTGGAAAGAGGGATGCAGACAAGGGGGATGGCATGGGCCAAGGTGTCACCTCTTCTAGCATCTTCAGCACCCAGACTGGGAAGGTGGGTGTCCAGTAGCACAAAGCCCATATGGGCTTCACCATGGCCATGGCCATAAATCCTCTAAACCGTGGAGTGAACTTTCAGCCTTCAGGTTTGCCCAAGCACCCTTTAGCATCCTGGCCAGCCCCATGATCCTGTTGTAGTAGGGCCAAATCCTGCTCCCTGCTATGGACTGATCACCATCCTGAGTGGGGGAACTGATGGAAGGAATCTCACCTTGCCCCAGCTCCCACAGTCACCAACCCCACCAGTAAGGTCTGGTGAACTATCCCTTCCCCTCAGCAGGAGCTGGTGCAACCTCAGTTGCCCCAGTGGGGAACTGGGCTGACTCAGAATGACGAGGGGGCACATCCTACTCCCCTGTCCCCAGTTATCCACACCAGGTTGCCTGTCTCAGAAAAAGCCCCACCCTTTTGATAAAACGTGTAACTCAGACTCCTCATGTCTGTCACTTTGGGAACAAGCTATTTTTGCAGGGCACACTAAGCTTTTTGACTGCTTTCACCACGGGGCAACAATCCTTGGGTGTTGGATTCCCACAGCCCATCTCCACAGGGTGGTCCCACCCGGGGGGTAGCGGGGTCTGTCCCCACCAGAGCTGCGCAGACCTCAGCCTGGGTCGCTCTGTCCTAACAGTGACATGCAGTGGCGGCAGGCTGCAATGGAGCCTGGAGGTACCCCTGTGCTGGTGCCAGCTACAGCACCTAACAGGCTTCTGTAGCCGTACCTTTATTGTTTTTTACTCAAGGGTCAATGTTTTATCTTGATAGTGAAGTCTGCCCTTGTTCCCCACAGCATCGTTCCCTCCTGGCGCCATTCTGTCACACCTGTGAGTGCGCACATACAGGCCTGCCACAGCCCTGTCTGTGGAGACGTGGCTCAGCAGCAGCAAAGCTGCCACCGCTTTTCCTAGGGCACGGCCAGCCGGGTGCTGCTGCATCTCCCGGAGCTGCATCTCCCCGAGGCTGGCGCAGACGGGGGGATTCCTGTGGGATACATGCCCCGTGTCCCACTCAGCCCTTTTCTGGGGGTCTCAACACCTGCCTGTGATGGAAGCGCTGGAAGGAAGGGAGCTTCTCCCCCGCCTTCCGTCCCTCTCCGCCGGCGGGCAGGGCGCAGCGCCCGCCCAGCCCTGGCACATACTTCTGCACTGCTTACCTGCTGCTGCTGGCAGATCAAGTAGCTAATGTCTAAGCAGTCCCATTTAAACCCACAATCAAATTACAGGAACAAAATTAGAAGCCAGACTGGAGCCACTTTAAAAGTTGCCCCTTATTTAATAATTCTGTTGCAGTTATTTTTGACTCTTCTCACCATTTATTCTCATTCTGGGGATGGTCTGTAATAATAGAGGAGGTTCATTTGTGCCCCCCTCCTCTTTCCCATGTCTAGCCTTTCTGTGTGGATTTCATTTCTGCCTTGTGAAAAGGCATTAGGATAAAAAAAGCAAAGATGCAGTGCTACAGAGATCTATGTTAATGGAATGGCACCACATTCACTCCTTCTACAACCTGCCCTTTCCCATATGAAAGGGGTGAATCAAATGGATGAAACCCCTCTTTCAGCACTGCCCCAAACCTTTAGGCATCAATCTGTCAGGTGTGGAAGAAGAAATTGCAGTGCAGCTCCTTCTATAAAAGCAGCGCCGTGCAGAAGCAGGAGCCTGGAGGAAATGCCGGGGCAGTTTGGGAGCGCTGTGTCCGCTCTAGTGGGGTCTGTGCAGAATTGATGGAGCAAAGGAGAAGAGAGCCTCAGCTTCCCAACCGATGGGGGAAAGGAGGGGAGAGTCTCCCCCTCCCTCCCTGCTCCTGCCATCCCTTCTCTGCGTGGCCAACAGTGCAAGCATGGAAATATGGGGTGGCAGGGATGTGCAGCCCCAGCTGGGAGCTGGCTTGCACTGAAGGAGCCTGGGGAAATACTGTTGTAATAATTGGCCTATTAATTAGAGGTGTGACTTGATGAGAGGTTGGATTCATTCACCTGGCTGGATTTTCATGTTTCTACATATTTCTGGGATAAAAATAAATGCCTTTTCTCACTAACCCTTCAGCATTTTAGCAAAAACTAGTTTTAAAACCCTCATAAAACAAATCTATATCCATTCTACAACAGGCAAACACTACTGTGTGCTTAACAGTTGTTGTCCCCCAAACTGCTGCTGAAATCTGCATGTATTAAAAAAAACCCCAAAATAGTTTATGCACCATTTTGGTGAAAACTGCCCCTGTGACACACCTGAATTCTTGTTTTCTGTGAACAAAGCATGACCCTAACTAATGCACTCAGGCAGGCTTTGCTGTCAGGAACTATGGCAGGTGTCACACAGCCTTGAAGCTGCTTTGGGATGATGCACAAAGTCCCAGCATGGGCCGATCCTGCCTGTGCAGAACAGAGTTACCCATTGGCATGGGGGCTGAGGCATGGGAGATCTCCATGAAGGTAATTCAGGTTGGATGCAGCTTTCAGAGTTGGAACTAGATAATCTTAGAAGTTTCTTACAACCCAACCCATTCTGTGGTTCTATGATTCTACAATTTTTGGCCGGGAAATGCATTCCCAACTGGGGAACCTCCTGCATGGCCAAGCCTTGTGCTGAGCACAGAGAAGGGCTAAAAGCTAGGAAGAAGTCAGTGCCAGGGGATAAGCCAGCTGGTTCCCCACTTTTCTCTGTGCCTTACCTGCACCTACTATTGTCCTGCAAAGTTCCTTTGTGTAACAAACAGGCACAGCAGCTTCAGCTGTGAGTAGGCTCACTGCTGGTGGAATGTTTAGACTGAGGTGTTTAAGATGCCCAAGAGCCTCAAGGTTTCATCCTGCATCTCAGGGAGCTGGACACAGGGAAATAAATTTTGAGTCGGGGTGTGCAGCAAGCAAATCTGACAGCAGCATGGTACTCAGGCCCTGCAAGCCAGGAAACAAACCAGGGTCAAGTGCTGGATGGTGCACACCATCCCACTGCTCTCAGGAATCATCATGTGCTGGTCTTTCTACCCCCATGCGTGATCCCACTACCAGAGTCTTCCTTCCACTGTGTTTGCAGAATGGTTATTTTCCTTAACCCTGTACTTACCAGAGCATCTACTGGGGGTACTCATGATGCAGAACTGGCCATGGCACATGACTGATCACAGGGGCTCAGTGTCCAGCAGGACAAGCTGAGGGAGATCAATCTCACTCCTGGCAGTCACCAAGAAGAACACAAGCCTCAGGTAGACATGAGTAATAATCTCCTTTTCAGAGGGGGTCTCTAGCTGGGGGATTTGCATGCACTGAGCTGTCTAGCCTCCATTTTAGGTTTGAGCTCTGAGCAAATGCAAGAATCTTTAAATGAAGTCAAAGCAGAAAGGCAAGTGGGTATCAGGCCAGCATTTAAATATCACAACACTACAAAGGAAGTGATAGCCGCACCTTGCTCCACACACAGCTCCAGTCATTTACACATCAAGTAGGTGAATGTGAGAGTGCAGAAATAGACCTGTAAATATATGGAGATCCTGCTTTTGCAGTAGCTCATTTTCAAAGTACATCTACTCCTTAGCATACATTTGGGGTCACACTCCACAGCCTCTGCCCTGCTTCCCAAAACTTAGTTTCAGTTTGCTAGCTTTCCTCTGCAAGTGAAGCATAAAATGCAAGTAAACACCTAACTTGTAGTGTTGTCACCACTTTCATCTTGCTGCTAATTACTAATGCAAATTACGTACATATCTAAAAATTTCTTCGGTACATTCCTGCTACTTGTGTTTCCTAAAGTATATGTGGCAAATATTTCCATATTTTATACTTCTACATGCTACTACCCACATCCAAATCTTAAGGTAGGATATCCTTGTGATCAAAAGCAACAAGGCAAACTGCAACAGAGCCAAGGCACCCTACTCCTCTTGTAAAAGATGAATTTATGATCTTTAGTGACAAGTCATGTTGTATATCTTGATTTTTCATCTTACCTCAGGCAGTCCAGTGACCCCCTTCCTCACGCTTCACCATCAGCTGATTTGTGAGAATACAGTTTCCCATGACTTCTTCAGTGCTGCATTAGAGGTAATTCTTTAAGGTTCCTGTCCAAGTACCAGTCTGAGACAATGGTGTCCAGCTCGGGAAAAAGCACTTGCATTCCGAGAACAAGCTTTAGCCAAAGGAGGGATACCAAAACTTTAAAGTGCCCCTAGAGTGTAGATCCAAGCTCTCCAACCAGACTTCCCTCTAGCTGGCGCTGTAGGCATCCTCCTTAACCTCGGTAAGCTGTGCTACTTGCACACTAGACACCCCAAACTTTCCCTCACCATTTCCCTTCTCCTCCAGAGCTGACCAGCTCTTGGATGCTCCCACCCCAGAGCCCTTCAACTGAATTTTGCTGTTTCCAGCTGCCTCATTCCTTTCTAGCTCTTACTGTTCCATGTGGCGTAGGCTGTCATCCCAGCCATGTGCCTCTGCTCTCCACACTGGTCTGTCCATCCCCTGGCCTGAAAACCTGAAGGCTCCATCCATTTCCATCTGCTGCCAGTAACACCCGAAGGCAGTTGCTGCACACGCCTGTGCCCTGTTCTGATCTTACCAGTCCCGCTACTACATGTCTCTCTTCAGCTACCTGTAGTGCCTCAATGCTTTACAAGTTTCACTTGTGCTTCCTACAAAACATAAATCCCTCAGTGAAGGCTTCAAGGCAACATGGCTGTGATGCCACACTCAAAGATTGCAGGATGGCTTGATAGTCAACTGGCCAAAAGCACCCAACAAAATGGTAGATAAGCCAAGGAGCTCCAAGAAATTACCCATTTAAAAGCAGTTGACTGTGAGCCTTAGGCTTCTGCAGGCTCACATTTTAATGAATGCTAACAAAACAGGCATTCCTGAAAATGTCTGCCCATACATCAATTCCAGGTGTTTTAATTGTATTTAATCTTGTTTTCATCCCAGTGAAAAAGCTGAGTAACTGTGATCTGGAAGGGCTTGGAACCTGAGGAACCACAGTGAGGACCACAGAAGGCATTTCAGAGAGAAACTGGCACATCGGCTCAGCACAGTTGTAGCAACCTTAAAAAGATAACTTTTAAAAGGAACGGCTAGCATTGGTTTAATCCAAGTGAAACCAGATGATGACATTTCTCTTGTTTGGACCCATTTTTCCAAGATCAACACATATGAATTCACATTTTCCACTTCCATTTCACAATCAGATACAAACAGGGACTTCCTTGTGATGGTTGTGAGTGTTTTATTATAGTCTTATCAACAAGTTCTCTGAAAATCAGTTTTTCAGAACTAAAATCTAATCTGGCAGTGTTCAGTAAGTAACAAGATGAACTCAGCCATGGAAAACAAAATATTACTAAGTTACTTTAAATAAATTTTATCACAACAACCTCAGGAAGAGTGTGTCCTGGAGATTTAGGCAGTTTATCTTGGATTTTTATTAATATTTTGGATTCTTTTTGTTATGCTCTAGCCTCTGGTACCCAGCTGTGTTCATTTTGATGCTAGAATGGGATAGATCTTTGGGTGCCTGTATGCCTGTGATTCTTCTCTTATTTTATAGTGCTGTAATAAAAATAGCATCATCAGCATTCAGTGCTCACCACAGTACATTTAAGCAACTGGTCATTGCACTGAAACAGAACTTCTTGAGAAACTGAGATTATTTCCAGACAGTAATGGCTCACAAAAGGTCTAGCTCCCAAGACTTTTCAGCCATTCATCTTCTGTTCAGCACCTCCTATGACATTTATTACAGTAATTTGATCAGGTTATAGGACTCAGAATTCCATCTTGACCTTCAGAGCAGCATCTAATACTGCCTGGAAGATAATCCAGAATCATTTTCCTTACACATACAATCAACATTTTCAGCTTGCAGCTACTTGTTGACAAACACTCACCAGTTTCAGTTAACTACAAGGAAACCTAAGAACATTGAGACATTTGAAAATAAGCATTACTGTATTTTTAATGTATTTTGGATGGCTTACCTCAATTTAACTAATAACTCTTGATTTCCAGGGCTTAATTGCATGTAATTTTTATAAAAGCAATATCATCTCTTAACATTAATCAAATATTTAACATTTAAGAATTTTTTTATTGTGCAAAACATAAGCAATAAGTCTTATTAGTACAATAAGCTGAAAAAGCAAGGGATATTTAAAACAATATTCACATCCAGTGTACAATTTTTATCCCTACTTCCAACTTTTAATGTGGAATCTACAATTCCCATCCATAAGTGCTGTCTGAAAATACCAATAGTTTGTTTCACCTTTTATTATTTGGAGAAGACTCAGAATTTATTTTTGCATTAAGTTTTTATGCACAACTAAACCAGCTGTTTAAATTGATAAATACAAAATAAGACACTGAAAAGGGTGAAAAATAACCAACCTGCTGAAGGCATCCACCTAAATGGTGGCATGACTGATAATTTATAGCTTATATTAAAAAACGGAATTGATAATTCTGATTTTCCATTTTCAACTCAAGATTTTAGCAAATAACCCAAAATTTTGTTTTACAGTTCTGGAATCTGCTAATTGAAAAAGTAATTTAATTCAATCTTAATTTTAATTAAAATCTTTATCTTGCTAGATATTAAGTGCTACCAGTCAAGGCAGCCACAAAAACTGTTTGATGTTTACATAGCACCATATAGATAAGTATCTCCTTCAGTAAGAGAGATTAGGTTCTGCTGGGGAACATAATCAGGTTATTTCCTGAATATTTTAGGTATCTTTGCCTTCCACATCATAAATATGTGCAACCATTCCTTAATTTGAGAAAAAAATGGACATAATTCAAGCTTTAAAACAGTGCTATCATTAATTAAAATTCTCTTTGTATAAAAGTATCAAGCACTCTTCAGTAGTCAATTGAATATTCAAAAACAGATCAATAGTTTTATGTAAACTTGTTAAAAAACAAACCACCACATAATTTGGCTTTAAAGTGACAAAGTATTTTTTCTTAATATAATTTACTAGGCATGTAAAGAACTAATGTCAAACTGTAATTCAAAAAGTAGCAGAGACTGGACTATCTCTGATATTGAAATACTCAATTAAAATACATAAAGAATCTCCAAAACATGTAATTATAATTCATTACAGTGGTATTGTTCATTCCAATAATAATCCTTCCTATAAGAAGGCTGCATGTTAAATAAAATACATTAAGCTGTTGCAGTTCCCTATTAGAGAACATCAATATTCTGCCTCTGTCTCTCCTGCAGCCCGAATTCACTAAAATATGGACTAGGCTTTCTACCAAAAGAAAATGGGAAACAGGCTCATTATCCAGGTGGATACTTCCTAGCCCTAATCAAAATCTTATCAGCTTATCCACAACTGTTAGGTTTAGACTAGTAACAAATCTTGCAGTAAAGTGTTAAAAATAGATGGAATAACTAACCAGCCATCTTCTGTATTTTAAACCACAGAAATCTACACATCAAAATATTTATGGAAGCATGAATGCTGGTGACATCATCGACTCTTACACTGAGTCTTCCGTAAAAGTTGCACAGATGGAAAAGGATGCCTTGAGATAAATGGAAATAAAATCCAACAGAAGATAGATTTCCTAATACTGAGCCTCAATTTCTTACAAACTAACAAACATATTTCAGTGACAGACACTGCTCATTATTTTGGCCCCGTCCCTTTCCCAAAATCAGTTTCATAAGTTGTTACCACTCCAATTAAAACAAACCCTCTTAAAAATATTGTATATGGAGTTCTGAGTTCCAAAAATAAAATACATATGCAGTTTCATATTCTTGCTATGAAACATCAGCTAAAAAGTATGAACGTTCACAAAGAAACCAAATTGCATTTTGTACATTGTATCTCTATTGATACAGTTCTGTGTTGGAGAATTCAGCATTTTTAGAAAGTTCAACATGTGCAAAGTCCAATTAAATTTTGAAGAAAATTCCAGTTTCAAGAGTTACATGTAATTTTGTATCTGACAGGACAATTTAAAAAAAAAAAACTGTACAAAGTTAGCTTCAAACCTCTTCATTCCCCCCAAAAATAGGCACTCAGTGGTTTAAGTGTGCAAATGGCTTCTTAGAAGAAACAGTGTGCAAACAGAGCCTGTTCCATTAGCCCTGCATTCGTTAGTGATTTCCTAGAGAGTATTGCCATTAAATGCTATCTACGGTATGACATTCTAAAGATCAGAAGACATTCAGTCCACAGAGTCACAGATGTCTTTCACTTTCTCGTTGAAGTCTTCAGGTTGATCAGCATACACGTAATGACCTGCACCGAGGATAGCCTGGAGGATAAAGGTGAAGAAACATGTCAATATCACAAAAAGGTAACAAACAAATACTGGGACAGGTGAAGAACCTGGCTTTTACACATTACCTAAGAGTTGGCATCATACAGCCTAAAAAACAACTCTAAACATAAGGAATAGCAAAATATTCTTTTCCTTGTGAAGAAACTTTCCTACAGAGGAGAAGAAAATAAAACTACTGCTTATTCAACTGCTCACCTTGTTGAAAAAAACCCCACCACTGAAGTGTGCACAAGTCATAGCACAACAAACTTGGTAGATACATATGCCTTGCTTGCCTTCACTCTCCACTCAAATAGCCTATTTCTATAATTGCTAAAATTATAATTATGCTAAAAATGCTACAAAGTAAACCAACACCACAGTGTACAGCAAAGGTTCTTGACCCTGTTTTCTTTCCATTTTAGTCAGTCCAAGACTACTATTTATTTAAAACTAATTTTCCCTCCCCTACTTAAAATACTCTCTCTAAAGTCTCTAACCAAATCTCATAAAAGTATAGCTATATTATTGTGTTAAAAACCCCAGAAACTCAAAGCAAAAATTACTTAGAAATGAACACATGTAACAAAACCACAGAACCCCTGTGCATTTTACCAAGCATGGCACTGCCAGTCCACATCTTGGTCTCATTAGAGCCCATGCCCTTCTATGGGTTTTTGAGCATGCCTGCAATTTTACCACTCCAATTTACCTTTTAGAATCTGTATTTGGTTTGGCAAAATTTCAACCTGGAATACAATAAAATTTTCCACAGTCCCTTCTAAAAGTTCCTGACCAGAGCGGAAAAAATCTGCCAGAATGGTAAATGCTTATCCCAGCAATATTCTGTACACTTTTTAACAGTGACTTTCTGTTACAACTCCCTCTTTGGTCAAGCAGTGAAGTGACACTTTCAGTCTGGATATCAACATTTATGGAATGTATCTGTGCTCTTTACTACTCTGTCTTGGGGTGACTTTATGATGTGTATCCCCATATCGCTGCCCTATGCACAGAAATTAATTTTTGTGCCTTTCTATGCCTCTAAACTGAGCTTGAGAGGAGGAAGGAAAAACTGAGCAAAACTTTTTCAAAGCAGTTTGCAGCTTGTTCAAGGTCACACAGAGATAGCAGGTTTTTTTTCCCAGCTGCAGCAGGGGAGCGAAGAAGCATCCGGCTTGCTGCTCCCGGGTCAGTTTCTGGCCAGTTGTTCAGCTTCTTTTTCTCCAGAGAGAGACTGGGAGTTAAAATTTTTTTTCCCTTCTCTGGAATTTCGGATTTTCTCCCTTTTCCACTGGACTACTTCAATATCAGAGCACATCAGGAGGACTTTCCACCGGGCATAGAGGGCCTGGCCCTGGGCCAAGCCCCAGCTCCGAGGAGACCAAAGGGAGGACTCTAACACTTTCCCAGGTTTTTTCTCCACAGCGGGAGATTTTATTATTTAGCATTATTTTCCTTTCCCGTGTGTTTGTTAAATAAATAGTTTTTATCTCTTTCACTTTCCTTTGAGGAAAATTTATTTTCCCTGAACCTGGTGGGGGAGGGGTGGTGACCTGCCTTCTCTCAGAGGATATATTTCTAAATTTGGCCAAACCGGATCACACACTTAAAAGAGTTGGCTAACAATGTCTTTTCTCTAAGTTTCAGCTCTGAATTCAGCTGTATTGAGTCATAAAATTTTATTTGGATGACTTGTTATAGTATAGTATCAACATTACATATTGTACACTCTGTCCAGATAGTTCCAGACATCAGTAAGATCACAGCTGGTGTGTTCAAACATTTTATCACCTCACAGCATTTTAACATGTATGCATATTCAATTATCACAGTTGACTGATATGAAAATGTGTGAAGAATACTTTTAAATTAGTTTGTTTTTATAGAAATCGGCAACAAAAAAATGCAGTGTGCACATTTCCATCAAGTTGTAAGTACACTCATTTTAAACGATAATACCATACCTTTAAACAAAAATGTCTTAGGTAGTAAGACAACATTAAGTATTTTTTTAATGACTTAAAGAAAGATGCTTACAAGAACCTAAGCACCAGGTACAAACTACTCTCTTATCAGAGAAACAAATGCATTATATAGACAGAAGAAGAGAGTTTATGAGAGCCTCCCCACAATCTTATACATATGGAGATAGTAGGACTGCTGTGGTTTAAAACACAGACAAGAACAGTGACCACAACACCTACTTCTATTAGCACACTGTAGAAAAAAATAAAGAATCACCTTGCTCACTGACCTAGTTTGGCCTCTAGTGCTACAGTAAGTTTTGTTCTTAGCCTGGGGACTCAACGCTTTTGTCTAGGTTTTCTGTGATGTAACATTTGTCTTCTCTCTCTCTCTTACAGAAAACAGAACTTATTACCCCAGGCTCTAATCAAAAGTGGCACCATTTCCACAGCAGGTATTCTATTCCACATAGAATCATAGAATGGTTTGGGTTGGAAGGGACCTTAAAGCTCATCTAGTTCCAACCCCCCTGCCATGGGCAGGGACACCTCCCCCTAGACCAGGTTGCTCAGGGCCCCATCCAACCTGGCTACATAGATATGATTGAAACAAATCCACACAAAAACCAAATGACTGCTTTGAAAGTCAAACTTACTATTGTCTTCACATAGGAATTTGGTCTCAGAGACTGGATAGTGCTGCCAGAATTGCCATCTATACATGAACGTGCTCCATAGACCACCGTGATAGGAATGTCTCGATCCATTTGTGAAATCCGTTGCAGCATCGGCCTCTTTGCCCATCCGTAAGGAATCGTCATGTTCTTGAAAGCTGTTTCACCACTTCAGGACATTCAAAAGGGTAAAAACAATTTCAATTGCCATTGGATCTGCTTTTTATCTAAACCGGAGTATCTGTACCTTTTGGTAGCACAAAGTACACGAGGTTGGGATTTTTTACAATTAAGAGAAGTAAGTTTTCAAGGTTTACATGTAATTTTCAACAGAAAGAGCCCATGTTTTTGCATGACTGAGTGGTAGCACTTAAAAGAATGAAATGCCTTATTTTAAAAGTTTTTAAAGACATTCTTTACACATTAAAATTCTCCAACAATTATTTAATTAAATGCAGTGCCCAAAATCTCACAGAATTAACACAAATTGAGAAGAAATACAGAATTAGGATACTCTTTATGTTTATCAGTATCCGGAATTCAAAAAAATTGCAATGGTACCTTTTTCTTCAATATAATAAATGCCACAATTAAAAAAAAAAATAGCATGCACACTGCTGCCATGGCCATTGGAGGGAGTAGCAGGCACTCAGTAAATGAACAACAGACTTCAAAACATACACTGGGAAACTCATACTCACCTGGGTGACTGTACATTGCAGTGATAGATATATTCAGCCACAGTGTTGTCATCAAACATTGATGAATATTTTCGCTTGAAATCTGGTCTTAAACGCTGAACAAGGCTTAATCCTGTTAAAACCAGAAAACACTGTTAGAGGGGGAATGAGTATAAATTACTTTATCAGATTGCCTAATGCTTTTCATTAGAGCCCTCAAAACACATCCCCTTGAAACTCGTGGCCTCTAAACCTGTATTTGGCTTTACCACTTACATGTCTTGGAATTAGCTGCATGATGGAATTACACCTAACATGAATGAAATACAAATACTCTAAAGAATTTTATGCTGCTCCCCCTGCTGAATACATATGGGGAATGTTTGAGTATGGTCACTACAGCAATAGAAGAAACCCACAATGGGGACCTGCAAAAGGGCTAAGCAGTGTCTTTTTGTCACCAGTTTAGTCTCACATGATACTGACACTTTCTCCTTGCTCTGGCAGTATCTAGTAGGCTAAATGCATCACACCTTTCAGGACCAGAAGGCACTGCTGAAAAAGCTGGGGTGCTTTTCTTGCTTAAGTCTGTCGTCTCCTCTTACAGAACAGTCTGCTTCTGAAGCCAGTTCATCCAACTAGTGTGTGGTTGAAAGAACAGAAGTCTATGACAAAAAACAGGTGTAGAAGTCCTAACATAAGGCACAAGTACTGGAATAAATGAAGAGACTGAATGTTGAAAACCATTGTCCTCATGCTCTCCTAACAAGCCAGTAGAGGTGTGTGTCTTTTCAGGGGCCAGTTCAGGCCTTCTGAACTTAAGCACCTTTTCTGAATAACTTCTCTAAGGAAGAAGTCTCTTCTACATTGACCAGATGGATCTCTGGGACAAGAGCCTCACCAGAAGGCTAATCTTAGTCTAAGAACATTAGTCATCCCTAATATCTGATCCAACCCTTTCAGTTTGAAGCCCTTAGCCCCTGTCCTATCACTACACACCCTTGTAATAAATTTCTCTCCAGCTCTCTTGTAGGCCCCCTTTAGGTACTGTAAGGCTCCTACAAGGTGTCCTCAAAGCCTTCTCTTCTGAATCTTAACTCTTTCAGCCTGTCTTCATATGAGAGGTGCCTCCAGCACGACCATCTTCATGTCCCTCCTCACGACTATCTCCCACAGGTATGCCTCCAACACTCTTATATTGGGGCCCCAGAGCTGGATGCAGTATTCCAGATGGCATCTCAGGAGAGCAGAGCAGAGCGAGAGAATCACCTCCCTCAATCTGCTGGCCACACTGCTTTTAATGCAGCCCAGGATATATTTGGCTTTTTGGGCTGCAAGTACACATTGGTGGGTCATTTTGGGCTTCTCATCAACCAACATCCCAGGTCTTTCTCCTCAGGGCTTCCCTTAATCTATTCTCTGTTCAGAGGTGGTTTGGATTACCCTGACCCAGGTGCAGGACCGTGCACATGGCCTCATTAAACTTCATGAAGTTGGCATGGGCCCATCTCTCAAGCCTGTCCATGTTCTCTGGATGGCATCCCTTCTCTACAGCTTGTTGACCACATGGCTTGGTGCCATCAGCAGACTTGCTGAGGGTGCACTCGATCCCACTGTCCATGTTGCTGACAAAGATGTGTAACAGCCCACCCCAACACTGATCTGCGAGGAACTCATCACTGGTCTCCACGTGGACATTGAACTGACTGAGTGTGACTGAATGTTTCCCCTTTTCCAGATGGTAGGAACTTCATACTGTTGTTAATCTGTGCAATTATGATGATGTCACTTCGCACCCCACACTGGGCAAAGGGCTGGTATTATTTATGTAGACCTTGTCACAGTGATCTATGCTTTCGTAACCTTGAGACGATTGCAACACGCCCTTATGCATGCTTTAAACAGATTTAGAAAACTAATACAGTGCAAGGGAAAATAATTCCCTTATGAAACAGCGGTTTAACTCCCAAAGCAATGAAGATTTTGTAGAAGTCTGGCAATTGGCTCTGCCCTATTTTCCCTACACAGCATACAATTGCTGGACTTCTTTCTCTGTGTGTTTGGGTTTTCTGAACACAAGTGAACACAGCTGGCTTGGAATAAGAGTACTTGGAAGAAAGAGACTAATTCAGTGTCTTGCCCTGCTATGAGCACAGAGGCCACAGCATGAAGTGTTACCAAATTTTAGAATTCACTTTCCATTTTGATAAGAAGTGTCTTGTCTGTGGGTCCAAGTCCAAAGCAGTTTTTCCCTGGGAATTTACAGGGGAGAATGAAACAAGGATTCAAGGCAACTTGGAACAAATTTTGGAATGAAATCACACTGTAAATCATTGTTGTAATGTTTATTGAAGAAATTCTGAATTGTCTGGCTGATGTTTTCCACAGTGTCTATGAAAATGCTATAAGAAATTCTAACATTGAAGACACCAAGTTCCACAAAAAGGGTGTGGTCACAGTGACATTTCTGTTGTCCTGAGGAATTTTCAGGCATCCAGCTTTGGCACCAAAGCACCAAACCCCCACCAAACTGTGAGACTCCTGGGTGACTGTTCCAGTTAAGTGAAGGAAAACATGCAAATCAACTACCTGGAAACCACTCAAAGAAAAAAATATCTCTGGATTCTGTCTCTCTCCCAGTTTTAAGTATTTGCCTGCAGGTCTGATTAAATATCCTTGTGATTCTATTGTGATATCCCAATGAACCTGGCTCACATTTAAGTGCCTAACTCATGCCTTTGAACAAGGGCAATTGGCTTTAGAGTACGGTTCAAACAACTATGTCTTCCCATCAGCTTAAGCACATTTGCAGGTGGAATGAAACCTGGGGTTCAGTTCAGTGCCTTTTCAGCAGGTTACGTCTGACACCTACTCACAGCACTGTGTTTAGACCTACCCTTCTCCAAGAACTATGTTTCACCTGTCAAGAACTTAAGTTGGTGACAGAAAACTTTTTTACCAGTGCAGTGAGAAACAGATGAAAAATTTTTTAAAGGCACTGCCCTCCAAGGCAACCTATAAGGGAGGCTAGGTTTGGGGACACCTTGCCAAGACAGAGTCTGCTTCTGCATCATGGTTTGACTGCACTTATTGCTAAGGGAGACTATTTCAGCTTTGAATTTTCCCGTGTGGATTGATCTATGCATGCACACATTAAATCAGTGCATATCACTCAATATGCTCCAGGTCGTTTTGTTAACTGAATTAGCATTTTACTTTAAAAAAATCTGTTTGTACAAAACATGTTGCTTGTCTGAAAAACTAAATTTGTCACACTACTGAAAAGAAACAAACAAATCAGCATATTAAAATATATATTCTGTAGAAACAGATTTAAGAAACAGATGTGGTTTAAATGTAAACAATGCCTAGAAATCTCACAAGTTTATCTTCAGACTGAATACCAGAAATGATGAAGAGGTGAGTTAATTTTAATTTGTGAGGGGCCTGAAGGATATCTTTTATCCAAGCCTCTCCACAAGATAATTCTGCAGCACAGAGAGTAACAGACAGATAACCTCTTTCTCTTCTAGAAGGAATACATATAATCACTTCAAGATTTTATTACACTCTTCTCCCCACACCCCAGATGAACTAAAATCATGGTATTTTTGGTCAGCCCTATCTAGCCCTAGTACTAGGGTACAGAGAGTTTATCTACCATCCTATCAGTGCTGTTGAAGAAATGGAAATATGAACTGCCAGCATAATGAGGCCCACAAGATTTGCTAGAGTAGTAAGAAAATGGCTAACAGAAAGAACCCAGTTTCAACTTCTCTAAACTCAGGCCAAAGATTTTCACATTTATGAGAGACTGCCTTCTAACTTTAAGGGAATTTGTAAATCCTGTTTGCTCATCAAACTGGAGTTAGAAAGGAAGCTAAATGGATTGTGACCAGAAGCAACCAGAAAAAAACCTTTCACATTCATGCCTCTTTGTTAGGGTTCCCCAACAGACATCTGCATAATCCAACTCACTATAACTGAAGCCTGTACAGATCATAACTGTAGCTTGCATCGTACTAGTATTTCTAATAGCAAGAGTTTGTCTTCTTTCCTAAAGAGTTCAACTTTCCTTAACAACTCCCACTTTCTCCTCCAACTCTTTCCTCTGTGGGCGATATAGACTTGCAAAAAAGCTTATCATAAGTTGCTGTCTGCTCCATGTTTATGTTTAACCAAAATAGAAATGGTATTAAAGAGTAGCTAAAACTCACCAAAGGGTCCTGCTATTCTTAGCCCAGCTAATGGATTAAATGGACTCAATATAGCTCCTAGTGCTTTGATCCAGATTGGAATTGGTCTTTCGTGTTCAGCATTATCAGGCCTCTCTGGAAAACCCCATGGCTCCACTAAGATAAGATGCTTGACCCTGTTGGCAAAAAAGGTTCAATGGTTTAAGGTACAGTAGCTTTTCTTTAACTGAGCATGATGAAAATGTGCTGTTTTACAGATACATACAGATAGCCTACTTTAGTCACTTCTATCACAGAGGCTTATTACCTAGTTTCTGATTCATCAATGGTTTTGATTTCAGTTACTAATTAGAGAGTGAATTGCCTCTAATCATATGTATGAACACCAGAAACATGGAAGCATGTGTCACAAAGAGAAGCTCAGTATTTTATAGATACTCACTGTCACAAACATTTGAGAGAAAGGATAGTCTTGTTTCTGTTTCTAAAAATAGGCTAATCTAAATGCTCAGTCAATATTATTTGCAGGAGCTGTTTAATTTGACAGAAAAGAGGATCATTGCATCTGTTTCACTTAAGTGAAGTTGCTAGAAGTCTAAGATCTCCGTTCAAAGAAGAGACAATTTAACTGAAAAATCATCTTATCAAAGTAAAATTTAAACTGAGAAGGGCAGAGCAAAACTAGCAGTTTTCTTCTAAATTTATTGATTTTAGGTCATGAAAGAAAACATCAGAGAGGCAATTTGTAAAATTATTACTCAAAGGAATATCAGTACAGAGAGCATAGCAGGAGTCTCCAGCACATGCAACTATCGATCACTTCATGCTGTGGGTCCCCCTCAATCAAAATTTTAATTCATCCTGGTAGGCTAGAATCATCCATTTCTGTTTAATCCCAGAACAACACCTATTCTAACTGTCCTAGATACTGGTGATTTCTGGAAAAAAGTGACTCTTAACTACAGTTTCCCATATTTAATATGATTTTCCATGGCAGCTTCCTCATTACTGCTGTATACAACTACCTGTCAGGAGGTTGTAGTAAGGTAGGGGTTGGTCTTTTTTCCCAAGAAGCAAGGAGTAGGACATTAGGAAACAGCCTCAAGTTGTGTTAGGGAAGGTTTAGATTGGATATTAGGAAAAATTTCTTCATTGAAAGAGCTGTCAAGCATTGGAACAGGCTGTCTTGTTCCATCTGGTCTAGTGGAAGGTGTCCCTGCCCATGGCAGGGGGGTTGGAACTAGATGACCCTGAAGGTCCCTTCCAGCCTGTACCATTTTATGATACTGTGCCCAAGGAAGTGGTTGAGTACCCATCCTTGGAGGTATTTAGATGTGTGAATGCAGTGCTTAAGGACCCAGGTTAGTGGTGCACTTGGCAGTACTAGGTTAACAGCTGGACTAGATCCTAAAAGTCTTATCTAACCTAAATCTTTATATTTTTGTCTTTAACTTTTTACCTTTTTATCTTCACTTTTTCCTTCATTACCTCCTTCCCTGTTAAAGCCATGGGATTAGATATTAACACAGAAGAGTCCATAGTGCCTAAAACGATGCCAGAAGTGATGCCAAAAGCTATTTCTGGATTATAATCAGTTGGGAAACTAAAAACTTGTGCTTGGAATGAAGGGTTGGAAAGGATTAACCTCACAAAGATGTTTCTTGGTTGTTGGCTGAGCTATAAGCATACTTGCACCCTGCAGCAAACAACAACAGTAAGAGAGGACTGTACAAAACAAGCAGGAGAGATCAGAGGCAAAGCAGTGCAAGCAATGAGGAGCCATTGAGGACAGCTACACATTCTGTGCACAAACTATGGCATTAAGTATAATACAGCAAATGAATGAATAAAAGTAGAGTAAGCTTTGTTTCATGCTTCCTTTCTTAATACTTTCCTTCCTATTTGGCATTTCTCCTTTTGGTAATCAAGCCTAAAACATAACCCAGAATAATGGGAAGTTGACCATGAGAATCATTCCAAAAGTAAATGTCCAGAAAGTACAGTATTTGAAAATCATGCCCCACTTCAAATTGGCGATATGCTAGATGGGAATCTTTTTGGATTAGTAGCCTCGGATTTTCCATGAGCAACTCTGGTACAGTGCAGCAAATTAATGGATCATCCATGCTTGGAGAAACAGATCTACTTTCCTAACAATATGTATCCAGAATCCCTTAAGCCTCTAATGCATTGGTAGATAACCTGGCTGAAAGCTGTGCTATATTTATCACTTGATTAAATGCTCTTTTAAGACCCTAGCAGTCAATTTGCTATTTTGGTGGTCTTAGTTTAATTCCAAAGAAACATTAGTAATGTGAGAGCACAAACTGAAACATCCCCAAATTAATTAACCCCAACTTAAGCACAGTGATGCATGAAAACAAAGCATCGCTTTTGATATATGTCAGCAGTGGGCAAAACCAATATCCCATGCCACAGGGACAGGACAGTGCCATTTATAGATACTTTGGAAAAAGAGGTAAGGAACTTATAAGTAATCCCTACAAAAAGCTAACTACAGTTAGCTAAAAGTTGGTTTTGTAACTATAAGGATAATAGGTTTGCATCCCTAAAGCAGAGGATTGCATTTCTTTTTAGCAATTCTGGATTTAGAAACACACCTACTTTCACACATCATTTCCAGCCACTTGTGCTAACTGTTGTCCATTTAGAAAGAAAAAGGCAAAGTGTTTTAGGGACAAATGATGCATGAAATTACTTCAAATATATCCAAGTGAGAAACAAAGAAACAGTAAAACTTGACACGAATAGAAAAGAATAAGATATGTTTAGTATAAAACAGAATCTGCCATATGATGTGGAGAGTTAAGCTGATATTCAGTTTTTCATAGGAGACCACTATATGTAGCCCAACAAAAGCATTGTCCTTTTTTTTCATACAGAATTCCCTCAGTTGGTGGGATCCTAGCTCATCAGGGGATATATAGACAGACATATAACCACATATATAAAAGAAACAAATTACTACTTTAAAAGGAAAAAAAAGGTATTAACTGTTGGACACAACATGGTGCAGAAAATGCTGATGAAATATAATTAGAGAACTGCTGCAGCTGGGTTGTCTTGCAAAGAAGAAATATGAAGTGGCATACAGATAATTTAAAACAAAGAGTCACTAAAATAATTTTTACATCATCCTGCTGGCACCAGGCTGACTGCTAGCATATAGGCATAAATTACCTAGGGGAATTACATTCAGAAGTTTCAATGTTATCCATAAGAGTGCGAAGTCTGGCAGGAACAGGCCTATTTTCCCTTCACAAAACAATCTTTGAGACAAAACATTCACCCAATAAATATATTCATTGCTATTTCACCTTCTAACATGGCAAGGGGGTACTGAACTAAACAGGTACAGTAAAGTATACAGAAAACCATGTTTACCATATCTACCTATTTCATTCACCTGGAAACAAACCATACAATTAATACTTTGGTCTTAGAATTTTGTTAAATCATCACAGTCATTTATGTAACGATGTAAGGACCCTGATGAAATAAAATCTATATTAAAATCACTAGTCAAATACAGAAAAGGAATCCCTTCATTCCTTTATTTTCACATACCTTGATGGATATTTTAAGGAGTAAGCAGCAGCCAGGAATCCACCTAGGTTGTGTCCAAGCAAAATCATTTTTTCTAGCCCCACCTCCTTTCTCCATTCTTCTATGGACTCCACAAACTGATTTTCTGCTTCCCGAGCATCAGTGTCAAAGTGTGGTCTACTGCTACGTCCAAATCCCAAGAGGTCAAAAGCATGAACGGTCCTGTTCTCACAGAGATCTTCAAAGTTGAGAGCCCACAGTCCAACACCTCCTCCAAACCCATGCAGAAGAACAAGTGGAGTTTTATTTGAAAAGTCTGGAGAGAACGTCAGTGTCCATATTTTATTTCCATTAGATATATACACGTATCGTTTATTGTATGTGCTTGCAATACCTGGAGAAAAAAATGGGGAAAAATTATGTTGCTAGACATGCATGACAAAATACAAAGTACACTCTATGGAAATCACTGTTTTAAATAGGAGGTCCTTTCAAAGGAGAGAGCCTCTAATGAAATATCTACGTAAGTGGAAAATTAAAATGTAATTTGAAACCTGTTTATTTCATCACAGTGTAAAAGCCATACTGAAAAACTTCTTCCATTATATTTAATGTAAATTTATAGAAAATCTAGTTGTATCTGTGAAACTTATTAAAAACCAAAGACTTACATTTTAGCATTTTGTCCTCAGCCTCTTTAAGGTGTAGCAGTGATGTGGGACACCAGGCAGGAAGCCAGCTGAATAACCATCCGAACCTACAACAGCAATACAGAAGAAAAACGTCTTGAGCAGCATGGTAACTTTTGGCACTAATGCTTTGAAGACATTTCTTTTGCTGCTCTTCATAAGAGAGTCCACATTAAGCACACAGTGTGAAGAACAGGATTGTGCAGTGGGAGGGAATTCACTTTTTCGTGACTTTTTATAAAATGGCATCACAATCAGGGGCATTCTTCAAAGGGTGAGCAGTTTTTCCACTGTGTCCTGATATCACAGTATACTGATCTGGAGACATGAGCCCTCACATCAACTCAACAAGCTTGGCAGGACATGTAACAATCACTGGAGTTTCCAGCCTCCTCTCAAGTTCTTTGGAAGTCTGCCTGCACATGCATAACCTTGCATGAACCTATTATTTCCAAAAAAGCAATAAGCTGTACATTCCACAGCCCAACCTGAGCTGATTATTACTCTAAATTGAAAAAGTGAAAAATGAGCAGGTTTATCCCAGCAAAGCAAAACCTTGGACCTTAATTATGAACTTAGAAACAAAATCCCAGAGGAAAACAAACCAGCAACTCCCTCAACAGAAGCTGCTTTTCCAGCTGTCAGTTACTATCTTGGTACTGCCAGCTTGACCATGAGAGCAGGGGGAATGACTCAGCCGGCAGCATTGCCTCACACAGCGCTGCAAAGGATACGGCAATTTGGTACAGCTTTTCCTGGTGCTAATTTATCCCTTGTTTTTAAGGCAGAATCTTATTTTTCTGCCTCTCACCCGGTTTCGAAGTGGCTTAGACTATCAGTGCAAAGGCTGCTACTGCAGGACCATTCCTCATGGGGAAGAGGATCCAAAAGTCACTAAGTCACCAAATCAACTTTCTCTAGCACTCTTTTTCTACACTGAACTGCTTTCCAGTTAGTTACAGAATTTTCAGCACTGAACACTGAGAGCATTGGTTATACAACGACTAATGCAAGAAGACTTGCACGTCCAGTTTTTGTGTGCACAACACATCAGTAATAAATTAAAGATCTGGCCCCACAAGTTCTTTATCCACAGGATCTTCTCCACATATTCTAAGGGGCTGACCTACCTCAGCTGCATAGCTACTTAAGTTTATGATACGACATGGAAGGTTTTCTGGGGATGCACAATGCAACTGCAAGCAGCATTGTTTGGATTCACAGAAAACTGTTAGGAGACATCAAGAAAAAAAAGCCCCAAACCATATCTGACCAGAAAGGATTAATCATCCAATCACCCAGGCCCACTGCTATTTAGTATTATTTACTCCTCTACACTGATATCTGGCTGTTCTGTAAATAACCTTCCTGGCCCACTAGACCACTGGAATTGTTATAAGGAAGGACCATGAGAATTGTTATCATCATTATAATTGAGGGACTGGGAACACATGGTTGTACGTCCTTCCATACTGTGTGCTCATGCAATCTAGGAAATGAAGGAACTTAGCACCTTACAGGAAAATGGGCATCCAAATATTCTGCTTCCACATTAAACTATGCATTTATTTAAAAGTAAGATTTTTAAGAAGTTAAAGCTGAGACAAGCCAAGAGTAATTTCACCCGCAAGTAACCATGAAATCCGAGTTTAACAATAACGCTTATTGTGTCCAGTGCTATGAATTACTCTGGTAAATTATTAAACAACAGCTAGGTCACCACTCTTCTGAGTCAAGCTTTCTGTTAGTTAAATGCTCAACTTGGCATTTTCATTCTTAACTCTTAGGTCAGAAACAAAACCAGTCACTATTTCCCCTGAGCTGAAACTCTCTGTACTGTTTCTTCTCAGAAAAACCACTGATTCAGAGACGAAAATACTTTTAAGATTTAATTTATTTATCTACAGAAATGTAAAGCTGCAACACGTCAACAAGAAAACAGAGCAGAGATATGGCCACAATGAAATAGAAGTGACATCTACTGATCACAGTCCCAGAATTGTATTTCCTAGTCCTAGGGAGGCACCTGGATACTTAGGAAAATTATTAAGAAAATGTATCAGAATGGTAAAGTCGCCCACTCTTTCTTTTGTTAGTTATAAGAACTGTTTAAAAATATTTAGATTTTAATTCAGAAGAGACATTGCATATATCTATAGTTTGACAAATACAGTCAGCAAACCGAAGCTTTTAAAATTAAAACTATGTTTGCAATTCTGTCCTGTTGTACTTGCTGAACTAAAAGAGTAAACAGTGAAGGCTTTCAGGCAAAAAAAAGTGAGCAATTTCTAGAAGCATTATTTTTGAAAGAAAGTATTTTGTTACGTATATTCAAGACTTAATCTTTTGTTTCCCTCCTTCCAAAAATTATTTACCACATTGCTAGATGTTTTCCACATGTGGAGAATAAACATCTATTTAATCTATTTGAATAATTTTTCTGATAATTTTGGAAGGCTATAGTTGTATTATTTCTTTTGTACATCTGTGCTACATGTGTCTTCTAAATGCATACAGGAGCATCCATTGCTTACATGGTCTATCATTTTTATTTCTGTGATATAAAGCTGTAAGTGCTATATAATGCCAAAAATGAAGCAGTGGACCTTGCTAAGCAGTGTGCACACAGCAATGGAGATGAGTTAAGAAAGAAAACTAAAGACTCCAGCAGTAGCTACCCACTGCCAGAAGCAAACCCCACACTGCTCTCATCACCCACCACTTCCCTCACACTCTGTTCCCACCTGTCTTTTTACAAAGTCAAGAGCAGAATCTTGTATTTTGAGGAGATAAGAGATCCATTGGCCTTAGCTGCTTGCTATTTCAAAAAGTGTGAAATAAATCTGGCAACTGACAGTGCAAATTTTTATAATTTTTTTATCAAATGTACTTACAGGTATTACACATCAAATTACCAAGGCACATAACCAGTGGAATTTAACGTGTATATTTGTTTGTGGCCATGTAGTAACAAAACCCAGCGTGCACATCCATGCTAAAATAACCAATAACCATCAGCGGGGCAAAGCATTGCATAGGGTGATTCCTCGCATCTTCAGTTTGGGGTCAGTTACATTTTTCACATCTGTCTGACAAGGTCTGCAGTAACACAGGCTGGAAAAATCAGAGGCTACCAGGCAGGGGGCTGCTGACCTGCCAGGCATTCAAAGAAGTCCTTCTCTTTGCCAACAGACCTCCACACAGACTTCCACACTTCTGATAACACATCTAGGGAAGGAGACCAGAAGGTAAGGGAAAGCCCTGGAGACACCCACTGAACGACCTTAGAGAAAGTCAAGGTGATTAATGTGAGGCTAGAAGATTAGTGGAGACCATCAGTAGCCTATGCTGATGATCAAATACAGTAATAAATAATGCAAACAAAAGGGACACAGGCACAAACATCTGACAAGGGGGAGCTGCAACCACCATGTGCAGGGGCCAAGCCACCAGGCGGGCTCTAACAGATTGGCTGGTTGGAGCAAGTGGTCTGAGACCCTGGTTGCAAGCATAAGAAAGGATGAAAATAAGTAATTACTACTACATTTTGACATTTAATTTTGATAATGAATGAACATTGTGCAAAATGTAGCTCTGGATAATACTGCTTTTCCTTAGCTGTTTGAATGTTAATATGAAAAGACTGTAAGGTTACTAAAGTCCAGCTTTTCAGTGTATGTATAATATGAATCAAGAACTTGCTGTCACAGCACTGCTTGAATTGCTTGAGGGTAACTTTCAAAAGAACTGAGAATCAAGTAGAGGCAGAGGTACAGTGAGCATGACCCACCCATCCACCTCCACGACTCAGATCAAACCCAATGAAGAATGTGGCAAATCGGTTGTACCACAGTTACCTTTCTGCCAGCTCTATTAACCCTGTTCAGCTTGGTGAGGATCGATTTCATGCAAGACAATTGATAGATCTGTAGCCAGTCACAAATCTGACACACTCACAAAAAGTTTGTGAAAGCTTAGATACAGCTGAAGAATTGAAAACATCTATTTCAACAATGAGATATGTACTGAAACAGCTGAAAAATCCATTTGATTTCTGGCTTATAATGTGGATTTAGAAAATGGAACCTCTACCACATAAAGATATTCAGCAGAAGTTGCTTATAACTCTACCTAGGAGACAGAAATGTACAGAAATGGAGCTCATTCTCTCACTTTTCAAGCTTTTAATTTACTTACATTAGAGTAACATGAATGCATGGCTTACAAGATGTAGTAAGCTTGAAATCATTCAATGGAGGCATCTCCCCACATACACCAGCATTGCAGACCTAGCCATCATGACCTATGGAAAGCCTGTGTGGCAAAACAGCAAATCAAAGAACCTGGGGTTTGCAAACAGGTTGCAAAAAGGTAACAGAACTCCACCAAACCTGAGTAAATGAATACAATACCATTGCTACATGATCACCTGTCAAAAATTGCTGACCCACCAAGACAGGACATGCAGAAACCTTTCTAAAGTGTTGAATATAAAATCAGCTTTTCACTAAGAATTTTGAAATTAGTATGGTAATCAAAACCCCCAGTACAGACCAAAAACCGTGCAGCAGTGACAGGAATGCGTAGAATAGATTTTCCTGTCACAAAGAATTATTTGGACTTTAAAATTACATCACTAAGGAGGCCAGAGCTCAGGGTATGAAACAAATATGCAACAGCTTCTAAACAGAGGCTTATGGGAAAGTAACTGAATGCACAAGCATCAGAGCTGCACATCTGTTTCTGTCTTGCTCTCAGGAAACAAATGTACTTAATATTTTTAATTGAACTTTTGCAGACAATATTGCTAACTACCAAGATTTTAGCTAGGGAGCAAGCTCAAAAACTTAAAAAAGTTGAAACACTGAGTGAACTCATGGGAAACTACTTCAAGCTTTACCCTTTACCCTTAAATCTTATTAGAATGAAGCTGATCTCTCAAAAACCGTAACCCTCTAGTCTCCTGACTCTCAGAATTAATTTCAGCCATTTAGAAGTAAGTAAGGAAAGAAAAACAAATTAATGCAGAGAATTTGGTATTGTTTCTGCCCAGCACCAACAGGAATGGCATTGGGATTTTCAGGGTCATTCAGCTGACAATCCAGTTATAAGCACCCAGCAATTCAAGCCAGCTCCAAATTAAGAGAATCTTATACTGTAACAGGAAAAAACAAGGGTAAGCTAATGGAAAGACAGCTCAGGTTCTACCCTCTTGTTTCTGCATAAAGTATTTTTGCAGTACTGTGCTAGCAAAGGAATTCAAAATTGCCAATATGTTGCAATCTAAATATAAGCAACATAAGGTTCACAATTCCAAGGTGAAACCTCATCCCATAGAAACACCATGTTACTTCTCACAACTCATTCAGCCCTTTCAGTTGGTCAGAAATACTAAGAATGGACAAAAAAGGAAGAGTGAAAAGAACCATCAGATATTCATAACTGGGAAAGAGGTCAGCATATCAAATTTATGGCAAACTGTCAATTTTAAAAATAAACTTTTACTATAATGCTTTATGAACACTTTACAGTTAACACAGGATGGATGCTCAAGTGAAATAGCTACAGATACCCTTTTACCATTTTCATTATCTCCTTTTCATTGGATGCTTTTTCCTCAGCATCAGCAGTAGTCTACACAAAGCTTAAGGGGTACAGAGGATGGTTTCTTCCACCATCAACACCACCAAGTTTAAAGAGCAAATTCTATATTTGGTTACTAAATTTCAAGTTAATGGGTAATAACCTGAAGCAATAAAAAGCAAAAGAAACAGTCAAGGATGACACAATCAAATAGAACTTTCTGTGTCAAAATGTCAGAGAAAAGTAGCAGGTTTACATCTGGCTCATTTCTATCCATGACAATTAAGTTATAATAAACTTTTCTGTTCCCATTTCATTAATTTAATAGCCTGCAATACGAGAATATTGGGTGCTGTTTACATGACTGATTATGGCAAGAATTGATGCTTCTTTGTTAACAGTTACCAGCAACACCACCATGGCAAAACCCCCTAATATGTAAAGAAAAATATTTTAGTAATCACTATATCCAAGGTCCATCTTGGGGGCTGTTCTCTGTGCCAGATTTGTGAAATTCAGGTTTAAAAGACACTATATTTTAAACCAGATAATTATGGTTTAACACAGCTACAGAAAAGCCAGAAAGTTAACCAGCAGGCCTATGAACTAACAAGGAATAAAGAAAGACTGTGAGTCAAGGTGGAGGACACCAAGCTTTTAAGTCAGAGCTGCCACTGACAGACAGTAACATATAATCATGACATCAAGTCTGCATTTAACTAAGGTAGGGATGTTTCTGCAACAAGGCTCAGGATACGATTTCATGAGAACCTTAAAGGCATAACTAATTTTAGGAGCCCTTCTAGTCCTTCATTCCTGTCCCTAAAGTGCAGCATGTTCCTTAATGTTTGTGTCTTGTAAGAACAGTGAATATAGTCAGAATCATTCAGGCATATGCAGTAACTGTTGTTGTGAAGGCTGTATATCCAGGGACAAAGCTTCTGCATGTACAATAGAAGTCAGACGTAGCAACCACAACAATTTGAAGGAGATGTTCCTAGGACAAAACACTCTGGCAGTTGCAGACAAACATCAGGAGGAGAAAAGCATTCTGTGTTTCACTTTCATTGCATGAACAGACTAAAAATGTTGCGATCCTTACAGAAAGACCTTGAAGTGCATACTAAAGAGGCAAGACCCAGAAGCAAGTATTAGGAACATGGTATGGGAACAAAAACACCTCAATGCTTTAAGAAATATCTGTCTACCATTTTCATGAGGAGACAAAAAATTTGATGAAATCATTGTCAAGAGGTTAAAAAAGGATACCAATTTTTTTCCCTGATGACATTATAACCCTGCCCAGAAAGTTCTGTTTAGATGAGTTTTGAGCCAAGATGTTCCATGCAGTTAGATGTTGTGAAACTCTTGGATACTTCAGTAACACTAAAACAGAATGTTTTGAAAACCTCTGCATAATATTTCTAGGAAGTGTAACATACATCAGCCCCATTCCAACACAAAACCCATGATAGGTTATTGCAGAATGTTGCTCTACATTAGGGCAGAGGTGAAAACAATGCATTCCTCATGTACTTACTGCATCTTGAACTCTGTGTTCAGAACATTCAACATCAGAATTAATATAAAAATTCAGAAGCAAATTTTATTACTGTTTTTATCAAAATTAACTATCACTTATCAAAATTAACCTGAAAACGTACCTCATGAATGTGAATCCATAACCAATGACATTTTCTGGCTGTATTAGAGATATTAAAGTTTACCGCACTTATTTTAATTCATTTGAGCAACCTGAGTGGAAGTGGAGAGGACCTACAATTCTGCTCCCTCCCATGGTGGGCCTCAGATGTACGTACACCTTGCAGTATAACTTGCACAATTGCAGCCCCCTCCACATTTTCTTCTGTGTCTTCCAGCACCTTTTTCTTTTTTTTTAACCATATGTATCCTTCTTCTATACTTTTACAATTTCTTCCACCCTCTTTCCGTCTATACCCAAAGGTGTCCATTTCAGGGCAAGTGCTTTTTCAGTGTGTACCACAAGAATGAAGTTTATCCATGGACTGCCACCCAAGTCTGCAACCTGCAATGCTCATACTGCTTACAAAGTAGCAGTGGTAGCACCCAACTAGGTTTCATATTCTTATTTAAAAGCTAAAATAAAAAAAAATCCAAAGAAAAAGCATATTAGCAACCACACAGCAAGTATGGAATAATACAGAGATAAAGATGCAGAGGAGAAGAAACAGAGAAGCTGCACAGCCCCACCAAAACTCCTTAACCCTGTGACAGAGACCACATGTGTAACACAGGGGTTAGGCACCACAGGGGTCCTACCTCTGCCTCCTCCACAGTAAACTCAAGTCTGATAGAACTTGGCAGTGCCACACCTTTCACGTGTTTTTACAAACAACACACTGCACATTGCAGAAAGAATTTGTGAAGAAAAGCATACTTAAAATTAAGGAAATGTAAATTTCCTCTTAGTGCCTCTCAAATATTATTTAACTTTCTACTGCTTTTACTTTATTCATACATCAACTGATGTACTCCTGCTGCCCTTCAGATACTGCATGACTTCAGCCTTGCTTAATCCCCGTTTGCCTTATCATACCTACCATGCCAGCAGCGGACATTTCAGCCTGTCCCCAAATTCCATCAAACTGGACAAGAGCAAAGCATACGTGCAACAGGCACCTCTCACTAACCTGCACCATTGCCCACCCACACTCTACTTGGCTTATCTTTTGGTTAAATTCCATTGTATATCATGCACTATTCAGATCACTACGTCAACAGGAGGTGAGTGTTTTCACTTTCCATAACGACCTGTGTAAGAACACAGATATAAGACTATCTAAAGCACATGATCATTTCCCTCAGCTCCAAACATGCTATACACAAACTCCACTTGTACACAAGCATGAATACACACTGAGGGTTGTTTCACTGCAACTCATCAGAGCAGCTTCTATGTTGCTCTTTTATCATAGCCACCTAAGGTGACAAAGAGTTACCTATGTCAAAATGCAAGAACTGGTATTCAACATTTTGGACTACATATTCTTATTTCCATTTTCTGGAAAACCTAAGAGGTGCACAACCCTTTTGATAACAGACTATTTTCTCTACATCCTTACACAACAAATGCTTCAGCTGTCAAGGAAGTGCAAGTAGTCTTAAAAACAGTTAAGAAGTCAAATGGGTCTAAAAAGCCATCATAGCAGAAGTCCCTTATGGAAAGTTAAAGATATAATTAATAAGCTTTTGGTGTCAGTATGACACTTTCTAAATGCAACCAAGAAAAGAATTCTACAATGGTCGGCTAGAGCACCGACCCACCCCATTTCTGTATTTTTCCCATTGCCACACCCTTCTCTTCCTCATTTCAATATATGAGCAGACTTACTCGATGGCAACAGGCACTCCTGCATCTGTTCTTAGAGAATGCATTTTTTATGCCTGCATCTTCCCCTCCTTTCTGTAGTCTCCTATCATCCTGAGTTTTCTATTACAACACACTCAGAGCACCTTCCTTCTCCGCCATTCCTCACCATGTTTTCTTGCTGCCACTTAAAATCCTCCTTTTACCCTCTTAACCTTATTCTAGACCGACCTCATTCCCTTACACAGCTTTACTGACTCACAAATCTCTCTTCTCCACTGACCTCTCTCCTGCTGCTCAGCTTCTCATCTGGATCTTTCTGAGCCAATGTAAACGCAGACACTCCTCACCTTTCCTCGCATGCCCTCTTCTCCCTGGCTCTCAATGTAAATCATGTACAAAAAACTATCCCAAAACAATGTCAGAATTGCAAGTAAATACTCAGAAGTTATGAAACACAAAAATCAAAACTTCCTTTAGCAAGCAATCTTAATAAACCACTATATAAAAGAAAATACATTTTAATTATTTATCAGTTGGGAGAGTTGTTCAGAGTCTCCCATAAAAATCCAGAACAGTCAAAGAATCCCTGGCAGACAGTGTCCGTTTCAAAGAGGTAGGTCTCTAACTGGGCCTACCAGCCCCCAGCAGGCTCTGAAACAACTTTGCATATACCCAAACACATGCAATATTGGCTAAAATTTGAATTCTCCAATGACCCATAGTCACCAGCACTATAGCAGCCCCACAGCTAGCTGCCCCTCTGGATTTATAGCTCTACTGTAATGTCCACTAGGGCTGAGACACCGCCCCCCCCGATACCCTAATTCTACTTTGGCAACTTCTGAAGAAGTGTCTTTGCTTGACACTTGGAAAGTGGGGTTATGAGCATCTTTCTTCTGCCACTAAAATGAGAAGATAGCCCCTGTTATATTTTGCCATCTTTCCCTGTATCCCTTTAGCCTGCATTAGGGGAGATGAGAGACCTTGATGAACACAGACCTTCCCTCCCCAGATTCATTCAAGTACCAGAGACCATTAGAAACAATCCTATAAATGCCTGAAAAGCTGTTCATACAAATACCTTCTGATGAGCTCATGCATGTAACACAAACGGCATTAAGTACTGAAACTGTGACTGACACAACCCTGCCAGCCAAAAAGACAAAATCAGAAAAGAGGAAGGAAAAGTCCTTTAACCTTTTTCTGCATCTGCCTTCCACACTGCACTTGCATCTCACTCAGTTTTTAAAAATGCAAGGTGTAGCTACCAAACCTGCGTTCAGTCACCTGCATTATAGGAAAGAAGAAAAGTAAGCAGAACCCCACTTTCAGCAGCCTATCCACTCAGTTTGCTTTAACATCTAGATGATGTAACCAGCAAAAAAAAAATCAAGCAAAAATTCTGAGTTGAAAGTGTCCCTCACGCTGTAACACTGTGAACCATCATACTAAGGAGGAGACATAGGCTCTATCAAGCCTAATAAACTACTCCTCTTTTATTAAGCAAAGAGCTCACTTCAAAATTGTATAAAGAGCTCTGTAATACAAACAAGCTCATAGGATAACACAAAAATAATTGTGAACACTGGTGTTGCAGTGCATGTTTTAACCTTTACTCCAAGCCATTATTCTGTCACACTACAGGCCAATTACAAGCAATTTGATGTAGGCTTGTAAGTGCAGATCCCTTAAAGTTTTCTTTTAAAGTGAGCTATTCCATTTATCTTAGAGGGGAAAAAAACATCCCAGTATTGTGATTTGGGGATTTTTTTTTCTGTATAGATACATACATTTAGTAGCTGCTATTTCTAGTTATATTACAAGCCATAAGCAGTCCTGCTGCATCCAGAGTGAATAAGTGAATTCAGTACTGGCAAAAGGCTCACACTAGGCTGTCTGCCTCACGGGCAGAAGTCTTCATCTAAAACTTACACAGAGGAGGTCCAAGGCTGTAAACAGGTTTGGAAATCACTAGCAGGTGACATGTTAATCAAGCAATCACTGTCATTGTGACTACTAAAACATTTGTTTAGTTAATCTTCTAATTCAAAGTTAGGACAGGGCCATGAATATTTTTCAGCTGAGATCTTCCAGAAAGTAACTGAACCACTGTTACTCTGTTTTCACCATGCTTTACACAGTTACCAAATTGAAACAAAGCGAATGTGTTGCATAACAAGTTGAGTCACACTATTGTTTTCAGAGCAGATAAACTTTGCATTTATTCTTTGTATGCACCTGTCACTAGTAATTTAATCTAGGGGCTTGATGGTATATTGTAACTTCCTATCACTGCCACAGCATTCTAAATGAAAAAAGATTAACACATTTCTCTTGTTTATAAACTTCCCCTGGGTACCGAGCTCTTCTCAGTTTCAAAAGATGAAGAAATGCTATTTTTAATTATTGCTAGAAACCAACCAATAAAAGCACTAACATTTCAACACAAATGCACTTTCTGAATTCATGGAAAAAGATGATGAGATTTTGTTCTTAGAAGTCTTTAGTAAACTGGGACGCTTACTCTGAAAAATACCACATCAATGTCTAATTTTTCAGAAGTTCTGAAAATCAACAGCCTTTAAAAGCCATCCAGCAGTGTAAATCACATGAGAAACTTGCAATAATCCTCTTGAAAATTCAGCCTAACCCCATGTCCAGATCAACGAGTGTTATGATCCTGCAATCCTGACAGGCAACTCGAGTTGAGGGTGCTTGGCACGGTCTCAGCAGCACTCAGCACTCTGTGTGATCAAACCAGACAGCTAACGCAGTTCAGGCTAATGCGCTGAATGAACACACAAACAAAACAGGCTGAGGCAGAGCTATTTTAAGACTCTTACTTAGAAAACCTGTAAACCAGCCACAAGAAGCTTTACAAGCTACTTGTGTTCAAGAGAGTGAATAGGTCAGAAAGAACACAGAACCAAGAAGGGGACTTGTAGTTTCCCATGGGTGATGTTGCAGAAGGCAGAGGTTGTGTGGAGGGGAAGATTTTGAAAAGCTATTTTAATTTGAGGAAAGGAGGAGAGTGCAGAGTTACAGATTAGACAAAATTGCATAGTGCTTTGAAAGGGAAGCCTTTGGAGTCTGCATTTGAAATGAGAATGCTGTGTACATATGGTGATAAGAGCATAACAGGGAGTTTGGAAAAGATGGATAGTTCAGATCTGGTCAGACTGAGCTGGCAGAGCAGGAAAATATGTAAGATGAAATACCAAAATCCCAAATTGGAAAAAGGACCAAAAAGAAAAGTGAGGATGCAGGTAGTTTTGAAAGATAACAAAACAGACACATAGAACGGCAACATGCAAATAGCAACATCCTTAATTAAGAAGTCATGAATGCATGGCATGAGTTTCATGCAGGTAGTTGAAGAATTTTAAGTCTGATTTCTCAAAATAACGCAAGACTTAGTTATGCAAGAAGGGAGATGTAGAAGAAAAGGAAATAAACGAGTTTTTGAGGGCTAGGCAATCACCAATGGGATATATCTCCTGATATTTAAAGCAGAGAGAAAGAGGAAAAATTTATGTAAACAATGCATACAAAGCATATTTACACATCTGACAGAAGGAATAAAGCACATGTGCAACTAAAGCACAGATAGATATATTCTGATAGAGGACTGTTTGGACTAGAACCATAAAATATGATGGAACAAACTTTGAGATAAGTGACCAGCAGATATATTAAGTATGTTTGGTAAACAGACTCAGAGACAGGATGACTGTATTATTCTACAGGGGCAGACAACATATTTGGGGGCAATGGAAGGGTATAAGAACGGGTCTGCAACGGAAGCTGAAGATTAACAAGAAATAAAGCATACACTGCGAAGGCATACATGAGTAAAGAACATGTGACATGAAGAACAGACCGTGGATTAGTAACTTGTATATAACCATTTGAATGTACACAGACAAAAGATAAAGTGCAGAACTATGTAATTTCAGGCAGAAGAATGACTAATAGCTATAATAAAGTCATATAGCAAGGGTGTAAGTTATAAACAAGTATTAGAGATGTATGTCAAGAACAGGGGCAGGGTAACTTTTGCCATAGGAGTTACTTCAGTAGGTGTGAATACCTTGGGACAGTGAAAGGAAAGAGAAAGTTACCAGGGATAGCATACAGTACTGGAAAAGTTAGAGCAACAGTGTATGCTTGTGATTTATAGATGTGCTCTCATCTCCTGTCAAATATAGAATGATGACAAAAGAGAGGCTGACAAGTGTACTGTCTGCTCTACATCACAGTGAACACATAGAATGGACGGAACAGGAAGATAGGGTATTTGTATGCACAGATAAAGCTGCAGAGGCTTACGGGAGCATGGGCCAGCACCGTATACAGACGTGTGACCTCTGGGGCGCAAAGGGAAGGGTGGATGACAGTCGGGGTGCGTACATACGCCAAAGCAAAGCGGCAGAGAAACGCGCAGGGGCACGCCTGCAGGCAGGTGTACAATGACAACAGCTGGCCAGCCACGGCGGAGCTCCAGTGCAGAAGGCGAGGCAGCGGGGGCACGGGGCTCGCAAGGAGCCGGCGGCAAACCCTGCCGGGAGCCTGCCCGTGCCAGGAGGCGGGAAGCCATGGCAGGAAGGCGGGCTGTGCGGCAGGAAAACATGGCAGGCAGTGTGCCCACACGCCGGGAAGCGCGCGAGTGGCGATACCGGACCGCGGCGGGGCCGGAGCGGAGCGCGGAGCCCGGCGGGCGCTGGGGGAGGCGGGAGCCCACCCAAACCCCGACACAGGGGCCGGCCGCCGCCGCCGCCGCCCCGTAACCCGTAGGCACCGCGGGCAGACGGGCCGGCGGCGGGAGGAGAAGGGCGAGCAGCGTCCGTGGCGGCACGGCCCGGGCGCCCCGAAAGGCTTCCTCCCGCGACCCAGGACACCCGCGGGGAGGACGGGGGTCACCCCGCGGCTGCATCACTCACCCTTCGCTGGGAGCCTCCTCATCGGCCATGGCGGCGGCGCAGTGGCCGGGAGCTGACAGCAGCGGAGGGGCGGCGGTGGCGGTGGCCGGCAGCGCAGCGAGGGACAGCGCGACGACAGCAGAACCGGCCATTACGGGCTCCTCCCTCTCTTACTCCCTCCCTCCTGCCCGCCCGCCGCCTGCGTCATCGCCGCGGGGCCACCCACACCCCCGAGCGGCGTCGTGCACGGCCAGCAGGGGCTGGAGCCCCGCAGGCCATCCCCGGGGCCGTGTGTGGGCATCGGGCGGGCACGGGGCATGGTTCCCCAAGAGGGGTGCGGGTCCCGGCCGCTCCCCAGCCGCCCACCAGCGACATGGCTGGAGCAAGGCTCCGGTTGGTAGGACCTGTGTCCCGCCTCCTGATCCCGGGATGGCGGCACAGATGACGCCCGTGCAGAAGGGCCGCGGCTTCCCGGGCCGGCAGAGGGGCGTCTCTGCCCTGTGAGTGTGAGGCGCACGGTGCGTGTGTGTGTATCCTGTACTGTGCACACTGTGCCCTGTGAGCACTGTGCAGACATTGTGTGTACGCACTATGCGTACCGTGCCTATCTACCGAAGGGCTGTGTTCCCCACTGCCTCCCCACCGAGTAATGCACAGGGGGGACACGACACCGGGCAGTGGCATCTGAGAGCTGGCAAAGCCCCGGTGCCAGCACACAGCTGAGAAGTAAAGCGGGAGAGAGAGCAGAACCCAAACTAAAGTGTAAGCTCCTCCACAGAAAGATCTTTGGCCAACTCGCTCAGCAAGGCCTGCAAAGAGGGCAGCAGGGCTAGTCAACACTCGGTGTTCCAGTTTGTAATGTTTGTTTTTACATATAAGAAGCAAATTAGGAGTTCTGGATGCAAATTAAATATTATCCGTCCCTAAGACGATTGCAAGTAGAATACCTATTGCAACTGTCATTTTCAAGTGTTTTGAAAGATTAAGCGCAGCTGTGCCTATGGGGAGGAGAATACTGGGATGTGCTTGTTTTAGACAGCACTTGGCCTCACAATATTGACTGTGTTATTGTTCAGCTGCATAAGAACTGCATTTGTATTGGACAATCAACAAACCTTAATTGAAACAAAGCAGCAAAGTGCAACAAGTGGAAGGAGTGGCGAGAAGATTTTAAGTCTTGTGTTTCTTCTGAATTTTGTAACTGAGCTCTAAAGCTGTTTTTAGAAAAACAGATGGAATGATGATTACTGTTTCTTTTGGTTTCTGAAATCCTTTGATAAAAGGTATAAGTTGAATTTGGTAATAGCTGAAATAATTCTCAGCTAAAACCATTCTGCAATTTAACAACAGCGATTGTTGAGATTACACAATCTCAGCTTAAGTTTGTCTGTGTCACAATGGTTTGGCAATCTGATATTTTTCTCAGGAGAGTGTATTTATTTTTATTATTTCTCTGAAAGATTTTATTTATGAGAAAAGTGACTATCAGTGTGTGTAGAAGTATGTGATCGCTGGCAAAGGTTTGCAATGATGGTTGCTAGAATTTGCAAACAGCCTGAAACAATAGCTCTGGATGCTATGATTTTATTTGTTCTTAATTTCAATGGAAGAGTAAGTTTAAAACCTCATAAATGAGATTTACATCCTACTCATGGAATGTGCAAGTGCTCAGACACAATTATCTGTGATTTTAATTCCATGATGCTCACCCAAGCAGTAATTGGTTACACTTGTTTAAGAATATAATTGTACAAGCAGCCCACTTTTACTTAGCAGTCCTTCTTTCTCGTACTGAGGAATGACTCCGTTTCTTCAGAGCTGATTTGATTATGTGGATAAATCTTCTGTATTTCTGTGCATGAAGAAATGACTGCAATAATGCTGATAGAAGAAGAGAGTTGTGCATCAGTTGGCTAATGTTGCAGTGTAGTGTCAGTGAATGAAGGACAGCTGTACCATAATGAGACAAATAGTTCAGATGATTTTTTCCATTTTTGTATTTCAGGAAAATTTCTGGACACTGAAAATATCTCAAAGGGAATGGTCCCTGCTACTGTTAAATTTCTCACTTCTCTGTGTTGATTTTTAGTGGGGCTTGTATCTGGCCCTCATTATTGAATTAGTTTAGTACTGTTCTATTTAATAAGTGGTATGTTACCCATGAGTAAGCTACTTCTCCAAACTGCATCGGTTGCAGTTTGCAGCTTGCTAAAATCAGTCAGAGCAACAAGAGGGGGTTGACCTGGCCAAGTGTTACAGACTAAGAGTGTTTAAACATGTTTATATTAAAGTAAGGTCATTTATTATGCCTGATCTTATTTCGACATTTTGTGGGGCCTCAGAATAGCAAGGAGAAAGCAGAATAAATCTGGTTGGTTTCTGCAAATGAACTTGTTTGTGATGGCAAGAGGACCTTGGAGCTGTCGTAGAATGCCCCTGGGAGCACCTGTCCATGCATTGCTGTCACTGGAGGACTGACTTCCTCTGCTGTGCTTCTTCAGGAGAGAAGCCTGTTTGTCAGCTGCCTCAGGGACTGGAGGTGCAGGTGTTGGAGTTAGCTGTGGCTAAGCCTGAGCAGAAGCCCAAATAGCACTGGAAGACTGAAGATGTAAATGAGGAACTCTGCCCAGAGTCCTGGTATCTGTGTTTCTCTGGGGAGGGCTCTCTGTGTTACTGAGGTGTGAGAGGAATCCTGACGTTAACTGAGCTGCTTCTGCCTGGTTCTGGACCTCAGTACTATGGCAGCTGGATGTTTCAGCCTTGGCTAAGTCACTGAAGAAACAAAAAGATGTAACTCTCAGTTTTTGGTGGAGTCTGGAGATTCATGCAGTTGGGCCCTCTCAGAGCCCAGTTGTCTACGGGGCCACAGCAGCCCTGGGCAGCTTGTTCAACTTCTGATCTTTGTGGACTCTGTCTCAATGTTCTCCTCCAAACAGGACTGGCAGTTTGAGACCAGTGGCAGCATGCTTGTTGTGCTCCTAGTGTGTCTGCTCCATATTATCCCGTTTCCTAGACACATATGTGGGGGTAGGAAGAGTTTTAAATGAGTATAGGCTGACCAAGAATTGTTCAAATACTTGGAGATCCTCCTTTACATTCACTTTGCCAACATCTTCCAACCAACATGTATCTCCCTATGGTGAGCATAAGGAGGCTATTTCTACAGATACCCAAACTCCTGGAAGCTGTGAGGGATGTTGGTGACATGGGAGGCCCTGCTTGAAGCAAGGCTACTGTTTCTCTATGGTCCTTGTGCCCAAGGCCTGCCTTACATGGGAAAGCAGTCTGTCTCAGCCTCTTGTCCTTTCATATCCTTGCTGTGCAGGAGGGCAAGCTTTCTTGTGCCTCTTCCAGGACTCATGTTTGATCCTGCTCTGGGAGCAGGCTGTCTGTGAACTGGGAAATTGATGACATGGTGGCCATGACTGTAAGGGGACAGTCCCGGAGGGCAAACCAGAGTCTCTGAATTTTAGCATTTGAACAAAAGAGGTGTAGTTGAAGAGAATTGTATGAAAAGTTTTGCTGGTTACTTCACCAGGATCATGAGATGGGAATAAAGAAAGAGCAGTCCAGACTGAGCTGCTGTTCACACCATCTCAGAATGGGTTTCCATTCAGACCGCCCTATCTGCCCTATAGGAAACATTTTGAAACCATGCCCATGGCAATTGCAGTAGAAAGTTGAGTAACTGTGTGCAAGAGTCAGCTACGAGGAGGCCAGGAGAAGTTTAAGTGTTCCAAGGAGCGAGTGAACTGCAAAGAGGGGTGCCTAGATACATATTTATTAATATATCAGGATAATCAGCAGCTGAGGCTGTGACAGGCTGTGTTGCTATGCAGAACTTCCATCTTGTCATGCTTGGCTATTCCAGAGTTCATGACTCACACTTGACTAACCTAAAATTCCCTCCTAGACATGGGAGTGGCTGGGGAGAGACAAGGTCTCATGTTTTCAGGTGGGTGACAGGGTACTCCCACCAAGAGTGCTGTGACTGTGTCTGTTTGGGTCGTACATGGTCCCTGCAAAGAACCCATGATGATGAGACATTTGCTGTATGAGACAGGTTGTGTAATTTAAGCAGTGTCCCTGTGGCACAAACTTCTTGTTTCCTCTCCCTCACGTGTGAATGTGAATACCTACATGAACACAAGGCTGGAGACAGTTGAGCCTTCCAGATTTTCTGGAGAAGTCTGCACAGAGCAATAAGGCTATTCTAGTTTTGATTACAGGCAGTAAGAAACAAGTAGCTGAAAAGGTCAGGGTAAGCATTAGTTGGGACTGTACATGACATAGCAGAGTGATGAGAGATTAGTCATCTACAGGAGCAGAACAAGGAGTATGATCAACATGAACCCCACGGAAGTCAGGAAGGCAGTCTTCAATGAACTTGGAGTTAGGAAACCAGCTCGGCTAAATCACTCAACCTGGAGAAACAAACCTACAGGAGAGGAGAAAGTAAGTTAGCTTTTATGCTGGTTGTTAAGGCTGAGAATAAAAGTACAACAGAAGCATGTGAGAAAAAAATCAGAAAGACAAACATGAGATGAAATGCAACTAGCGAGCGAAATAAAACCCCCACATCACTCCAGAAGCCCATAAATTGTGTGTAATAGAAAGTGTACTCTCATTGTAAAGTGAGAAAACTAAAAGGTGTCAGGAATGCAGTACCTTCTAGATTTCACTATCTAAGGTAGTAAAATAAGGCAACTAATGCACTAGCCAGGTGCATTTTCAGTTAAGAAAAGGGTAGAATGTTTAAGCCATGTGTTTTCAAATGGACCCGAATTCTCTCTTTAACTATGTCCTAGAGTATTTAAAGCTCTTGCTAACAGAATCCCAGTGTCAATAATCAAAGTATTTGAGAAGTTATGGATGTTAGGTAGGATAGAGGGAGGCTGTAAAGTGACAAGCCTGGTAGAGAGAGAAAGGAGAAAAAAGGTATGACATTATTAAGCAAAATTATTTTTCTAGAAAAATATATTTGTACATTCCTGAAAAATAACATAGGGACGAGTAACTGGCAACAAACTCACATCTCAAAAATCTGATTGCCCATACAACCACATGACATACCTTATGGATAGAGAAGAGCTCTAGATGCAGTATGTCTTGATTTTCAGGGAACGTTTTATGTGCTTCCCATATGGAAATTAATAATGTGTGTTCCATGTTGGTCTGCAGCTAGGTGCATGCAATGTTTGTTGGAAAACCAGAGTTACAGAGTGGTTTTCTATCAAAATGGAAATGTGTATCAAGTTGGATTGCACAGATTCAGAATCTGGTGACCTGGATGCATGCTTATAAAAGGGAAAATGCTCATTGAATTCACATATGTATCAGGCTGGGAGGGAGTAGGTATGCTGGAGGGCAGGGACAAAATAAAAATTATCTTCAGTTAGAAATATGAAAAAAATGGGAAGTTCTTCAGCCAAAACAGATGCAGCCCTAGGCAGCAATAATCAGCTAGTAGGGGAAACTGATTAGGTAGAAATTCTGTACAATAATAACTCAGGATTTGAGTGGTCACAGACTGGGTGTGAGTCAACCATGTCTTATTATTGCAAAAAAAAGATAAGCATTCTGCTAGGATGTATTATGGGATTAGAGTTTGCAAGTCCTGGCAAGGAATTCTGCTTTGCTTAACAGTTGTAAAGCTAGTTTTGAATGCTGCATGTGAAGAATGATGTGGACCACCTAAAGGGCAACCAGAATGTCAAGAGACCTAGAGGAAATAGTGAATTATTTCAGACTGGTTAATTAGGGAAGAGTAAGAGTAGGAGAATGACTATAGTCTGCAAGTATACGAGAAGTTACTGATGAGATGGGAATAACTTCTTTTCTCTGTCCACCAGGAGCAGAAATTGCAACCAGGATATTTTAGGTTAAACATTAGGAAAAATGTTTTTCAAGGATAGAGTACTGGAAAAAGGTTGCCAGTGCTATGATCGTAGTCTGTCATTGTCACTTTAGGAACAGGCTGTGTGCATCTCCTTCATAATCAGAAATTTAGGTGTAGTGAAGCTGTCAGTATGACTTTCTGAGGACCCTGAGGACTGTTTCAATTTTTTTAATGTCTTAGAATCATAGAATCACAGAAGAGTCTGGGTTGGAAGGGAACTTTAAAGGTTGTCTAGTCCAATCCCACTGCAGTGAGCAGGGACACCTTCCACTAGACCAAGTTGCTCAAAGCCCTGTCAACGTGAACTTGATCACGCCTAGAGATGGGGCATCCTCAGTTTCTCTGAGCAACCTGTTCCAGTATCTCACTACCCTCATCATAAGAAAGTTCATGCTTATATCAAATCTAAATCTTCCATCTTAAACTTTGAAAATGTTGCCCCTTCTTATATCACTATAGGTTTTGGTAAAAAGTGGATCCTGTCCACCAGTACACCCATTGTCTTGTCTCATGTCCTGGAGCCCATGCCACTCCATTTGATACTAGTTGAAGGTTTCAAACCAAAAAATCCTCCTCACAATCCTGCTCCTAGTTAAATTAATTTACCTATGAAACACAGTGCAACTTCTCTGGTGTAATCCTTCACCCTGTTGTGCAATGTTTTGGAGTTTTCTTTGTACATAAAACCACTTTTTTTTTTTTTTTTTTTTAAACCCTAAAGCATAAGTTGTAATACTCAACTGGTCAACAATCTCCAAGCACCTGCCATGAGTAAATACAGGAAGCCTCCTCTGGGTATTGTACTTGGTATCTAGTAAGCTCTGAACCTGAGAATTTCCAGTCATTTCTCTCGTGAAATAAGTTTATTGCAGGCTTTTTTGTTAAAAATTATTTTAATACCTCTGTACTTGAAATACGATAAATGTTTTCAACCCGATTCATCAAAACAACTGATTGTTTCTCACCCATGTTAGGTCCCAGTTATTTATGTAGACAACATGAGTAAAGAATACCTACTAGTAAAATCTTCTGCTTTGTATGTGTGAAGAAAACACTGAAAGCAATATTTACAGTCAGTCAACGTGTTTTGTTATAATTTAATTGTTGTTTCTTCTTTTGAGAGAAATGTTCTGTTTTGATAGTAAAGTATTAGGGTTCAATAAGGCAAAAAAAGAAATAGTTGTTATGCTGATTCTAGCTGGTAGAAAATACCAATAGTAACTAGTAGCAGAGTGGAAAATACTTTTCTCCTTGGAATTTGGCCTTTTCAACATAAAGATCACTTTTGTAAGGCAATGTCAAGATGAGTAACTGCTTAAGCTCAGTTTAAAGTACTTTTTTCTCCCCTACTTTGTAGCCTCTCTTGCTGGCCAGATTCAGCCTTATGAGGTTTTTTTCTTTTTTTAATTAGGGAATGCAGTGACAGAGAACCCAGTTATGTCTATGGTGTTTTAATTCACAAGAAATGTTCACAAACATTTCCCTGAAAAGAGAAAGAACCAAACGACACAAAGTATAATGTCTGCTTATAGTTTGTTCTTTCAACTTTCTCTTGGTGACATGTAACTACTGCTTCTCTTTGCTCTCCATGGCTTTTCTTCTGTTTGTTTACTGGGTGCTGATGACAGATGGATATGCACTGTCCTTCCTAAATACACTCAACCTTTGCATTCACATTCAAACCACAGTGCTACCCTTTATACCACATATCTTAGTTCCCACCCCAGACTTGTCATGTTTGTCTGTATTCCAGCCAGTATTTTTTGCTATGTCAGTTACTGATAAATAGACACAAAATTGGCATCATTAGATGATCCTATTCTGCCCACTATTTTCAGCAGTGCCCACAGAGCAAAGTCAATGGTTACTCCCAGAGACAGCAAATCTACAGGATGAATTTATATTAAACATGAAATATGTATTTCTGTAATTGCAGTGTTCAAATTGCTGCAGTATATAGCAGCATATATGCTGCACTTGTTTGTTGGGGTTTTTTCCTTCTGAATTAAAATATGCTATCATTTCTGAGAGAAGTGTATTCTTTCCCCCACTGGTATTTCCCACAGGACCTCAGGAGAGGGCTGGCTTTGAAAACTGCTGCTTCCCACAGCAGCAGAATGGTGCTGAACTGTTTCTGTGGGAAGCAAGCACCCCCAGAGCACAGCTTCTGCTGAGTCTTGAGCTAAGCAGGAGGAAAGGATAAATGGCTCTACTGCTCACAAGCCAGCCCTTTCCTTTCCTGGATGCTGTGAGTTTCTGTCTTCTTCCTGAGGTCCTAATCAGCTGTCCTGCAGCTACTATCACAGCTGCATGACCTGCCTTTTTGTTGGGCAGGGAGTGCCCATGGAGTTCAGACCTTGTCCAAAGGTGAGAAAACCTGTAATTTAACAGTGAAAGAAAGGCTCTTGTGAGTGGCAGAGCTGGTGCATCTGAAATGGAAGAAACTCCACTATTACAAAAAATGCCATCCATGAGTGTTCAAGGATTTAACAAGACAGTCTCTGAAATGGAGTAAAAATCTTTCAGGGAGGAAGAGAGTACAATTTTTTTGGTAACAGGTTGTGGAACAGGGTGATTCTTTCAGTGTTACCACATCTGTGGCTCAAGACAGCTGACTGTCACACCTCCAGGTAAGTTCCCTAGTGAACAAGTTCTTCAGCTGAACTGACTAGGCTCAGATGAGATGCCAACAGCAGCAGTGGTCACACCTTTTCATTAGATCATGTGTGCGATTCTGTGTAATGTAGGAGAGCTCTGTCACTGACCTAATTAGGATGAAAAGCAAATTGTAGTGGCTGCCTGCAAGACCTTGTGATGTCACTAAAAGTTTTACCATTGTACTTTTGTACCAACTTAACATATCATGACTTCAGTCTGCTTGTGCAGGAGCCCAATGAACTAGAGCTCTTATCAAGCTTCTGGGGTAAAACTGATCAAAAATAAAATACTGTACCAAAATCTGCTCTGAGTTATTTCATATTACAGATTTAACTCAGCTAACTAGCATGGAATTTCTTTTCAGTTGCATTGTTGCAACCAAGTGCACATCTTTTGTCTCACTTGTCTCCCTGCTTCAGAAATCTCTTAAATGTTTTTTGTTTTTCTTTAAGTTGTTTCACTAAAGCTTCTTTATCTTTTCTGCTGAATATACATTTGATTACTAAATTTAATGCTTCTCTTCACATGACCTATTTCTTTTCAGTCGGTGTTGTTGCTTGGATACGCTTTTCTACGTATCCAAGACACTTGGTTTCATCTTGCTTTTTTTTTTTTGTGCTTTGGGCAATACAAATGGATTGTTATTGAATATTCTTCTGGTTTTTAAATGTAGTTTGTTTGCCTGGCAACTTGGTTTCAGCAGAACTTTTGTCTTTGATTGCAGATCTGTGATTTTAAGTATAGTATACTCTGTGTAACATCAAACAGCTTACTATTCTTGCATTTCTTTACAATCAGTTACAAAAATGGCACAATTATACCAAGTAAAGGTCAATCACTGTGTAACTTATGAGAATACCAATATTTAGAGATAAACAGAGATATTCAATTTCATTTTTGTAGTGCTGTAGCTGCAGGTTATTTCCTGGAACACCTTACATGAATTCATCTTTTTGTTTTAGTCATGGGATAGGGAAAGTAAGTATACCGAAGGAATAAATTCAAGCATTTTAATTGGGACTGAAGTATTTTTACTCCTGTATGGAGTTTTGCTTATGCTGTTTTGGAAAAGGTATAGTAGGCTAGGACAAGAAAAAGTTGAAGGAAGGGTGGCAGAGACTTTCAGAGGTAAAGAATAACTACCATGTGTGGAGGAGTTAAATAGTTTAGAATTCTTGGCCTAGAAAAGTGATGTGGAAAGTAGCACAAGAAAAATCTTTAAAGCAATGGATGGTATGGAAAGGTAAACAAGAAGCAAGCATTCACAAAACCTCACAATACAAGAATTAGAAGCATCCTGTAAATCATGGTATAGATGAAAAAAAATCATCAGGAGGTACTTTTTCATGTGACAGAAATAGTGGAATGTGGTGCTGTTGAAGACTGAGGAGACAGAACTGTAGATATGGGAGTAGGCAGGGTAATGGGAGGTGTCTGTTGATTGGCATTGAAGATAGCGGCCGGAGACAAATCCTATCTCAGTCCTTCGGTCACTGATTGCTGGAAGCTGAAAAAGAACAACGAGAAGGTTCAGAGCATGTTGCTAGATTTTTGTATGGCTTGTATTCTGATTTATATAATGTACTGTCCAGCCTATGCTGCTGCATCTACACTGCTACTTGTAACTATGCTAATTGGATTAAACATAGCACACATTTACCTCCCTATGCTACAGCCATATTTTGATTTTGTTGTGGTAGGGTGTTTGGTCATGTAGAGCAATTCCAAAGAAAGGGGAAACTTTTAAAGTTTACTCTTGTCAAAGCATTCCATATGCTTACTGGTGTGTGGCTAAGTAATCATACTGATGTATTTATTTAATACTGTGTATTTTCTTTGTGAGCACACCCAAAGTTTCATTATGGTTTGTACTGCTGGAGAAATAACAGAAAGATGTATATATGAAGGTGTTACTGTAGGCTGTGCGAAAGAAAAAATTAATGCTTATGCTTGCTAATCAAACTGAGAAAAATGTATGCAACCGTGTCCTTGATGGGCAACTTCCTGTGTAGAGAACTGTTGGCTTTTGAGGCTGATGCAGAACACTAATCTCTCAAGAAGACAAAGTGCCCACCTAACTAGATAAGCAAAAAGCTAAATAAGCTGCTTAAACATATCTGTCTAGTACCATTTTCACTGCTGCGTGGTGTACCTCTCCTGTACTCCCACTGTTGTGTCAGAACGGTGCAGATCTGTCTTCAGTCTTGTGGTGTCTCTGCCAGCCGTCTGTAGAGATCTTTGATACCCAAGGGTGTGCCAAGTGGCACTAGATCATGCAGATAATCTCTGAGTGGCAGCTGAAAGGTCGCCTGGGGAGCTCTGGCTGACACTCCTTCAGGTAACAGGAGTGTGGAGGAACTTATCTGGGGAACCAGTTCTTCACCTAGATGTGTCAGCACTGATGTGCAGCCCCAAAAATATAAACATTTATACTTCAGCTACATGGGCTGAACTTAGTGGAGTCAAGACAAATAAATCACATTAAAAAACCATGTATGTATGAGTTACGTAAGAACAGACTCCACACTGCATAGAGTGCAATACTGGATACTTTACTTGGATTCAATTTTTATTTGATTTTGGTGTCTAGTATGGAAGAAGCTTGAGTAAAGGTCAGTTAAATGCTAAGGTATTGTTTCTTCTGGTCTTTTAAGGAACTATAATTTTTTTACAAATTTCCTCCTTATTCAAATATGTTCAAATGATGTTGAATTTGTCCTATACCAAACATGTACATTTAAAATAACAAATAAATGTATATGGCTTTTGAAATTAAAACACCCCAAACTGGTGAAGTGCCTTTATTACCCACTGTATGCCTCAGAAAATTGAATGATGTCACAGTGAATAAATCAATAATTAAATGTAATCATCCCATGACAAACAAATAAAAAAATTAACAAAACAACAACTACAGATCTATATGACATAATCAAGGAAGACAGTAATATAAAATATAAGCTGTAAAATGTCCATAAAATATAATTTAAATTACATTGTGCAAATAATATTGCATCTTACCATAAGATCTGTATTTTTTTAATCAATGTTAACATTTTTGGGAAACTTAAACATGTTTTTTTTCTTCATATTTATCATACAACATTACTCTGGTCGTACAACAAAATCCCATGAGAATATTGAGATCTCCTCAAAGACCATTTAACTAAGTGGGGCACAAATATTGTCCATTGAAGGCAAAATACCTTTGAATTTAAGGTCCTACTTTAAAAAGCCAGAGAGGGATGTATGTTTGATTACTTTGCTAATGATTAAGAAAAAAAAACAATGCATTTGGTAACTCAGTAGTGCTTATTAACAGGTGCCTAAGCAACGGATATGTACAATCACAGTATATGCTTTGACTTCTGAAGAAAGACAACATGTCTTTCTTCTGGCTAGATGCCGCTGGTATCTATAGTATTCCTGCCTGCTAGGTCAGTGCTGCCAAGCGGATCGTCACCTTCAGTGCAGGATACTGTTACTGACACCATCTAATACTGCCAGTGCCCATCTTAATTCTGCCATTGACCAATCTCCCTTCTTTTAAGAGCGTTAAATGCCCAGAATGTTTTAGATCAGAGTGTTTCAAACCTAGGTTAGTGTGAGTTTCCAACTTCTCTGACCTGGTAAAGCTCTGCAGCTGCACACATTCTCAGCCATTTCAGAGTACACAACTGTATTAAGCTGAAACTAGCCCAGAATAGCCTGTTCTACCAGTTGTTGCACAGATCCATATTTCCAGACATACAGAGATCCTCAATTCAGCAGGTCCTGCCTATCTGATGTGGCAAACCATCCCTCTGAACATATTGTTATATACCACTAAGGGCAGCTTTTGAACCCTTACCACCAGCCCTTTATAAGTGCTTGAGGGGGTGTCTTGATTGCCTGTGTTACTTGTGCACTTACACTGGCATGGTGACTACTTGTGGACACCTGAAACCATCTCACTTAGTCTGGAGGTGGGATTTCAGTTCAGACAAGCTGGTTCAGCTAGGGGACAGGACCAGCCTAGCCTGCCTTCTTACTCTTGTTAGCAACATGTCAGCTTCAGAGTGACAACATAAATGGGTGCTGACAGTATTTCCCAGCACTTCCAGAGTGTCCAGAAGAGCAGTCAAGTTCTCTCACAGTTAAGTGAGAAAGAATCATGCTGCTGCATGGATTTCATAAAGCAATAGATGAATCCTTCCACACCTGCACACTGGCCTTTACCACCTCATTCCCTGCCGTAGTCCAGGGAACTGGTGTTACTAGTGTAGCACTGCAGCTTCTCTCAGAGCCACCAGTCCCAGGCACCTGGGATGAAGCTGTGGCTGTCTCTGTGAGCCAGGAAAGGTATGTCTCTGCCTGTACTGCTGGTCTATGCTGTTGTGTGTGCCTCCCCTGGGGGCCTGCCTACCTTATGTGCCTCAAGGGCAGTGTGTTCTTGCCACACAGCTCAGTATGTCCAGGGCGTGCAGCGTACGGGCCTACACAGAAGAGAGAAGCCTTCATCTGCTGACTCGGTGTAGAGCCTCCATGCACCCCAGTACTGCAGTAACATACAAAGCTTCATGCTCCCATGAGTTCTAGGGCCTTGCATGCAATACTAGCGAGACTCACTCTGACTCACATACAGCTTTAAATACACCCACTCATACCTAGGCTGGACTGACTGAGATTGTCTGTACCCAGACACCTGACACCCTCCTTAAATCTGAAGTGAACACAGACTCCTGGTTATATAACATAATACCAAAGTAAAACATTATTTTTCCTGAAAAGGGAAGAAACCCCAAATGGAACTTGCATTCTATACTCTGTTTTTAGTGCATGACTTCAGATCCCCCAGGCAAAAGATTTTTAAGGGCAACATTAATTGCTGATCTTTTTTTGACTTGTACTTGACATTTGACATTATGAATGGAGAATTCTTCAATTTAATGTTTTGCTTAGTTTATTTCACTGTAGTACCAGCACAAGGGAGCACTCCCTTCTGCAACTTAAAACAGGGCAAATACTACACTTTTCTGCCATTCCCTCTTGACAAACACTAGACATCTGCTTCAGAAGGAACTGAGAACAGAAATAGAATTTCTGTTTTCTACCACATTGCATTTCTAATTGCTGATTGGAGATGATTTTTACTAAAATAAAATCTTCTTAAAATTAGGTTTGCTATATCTGAGTGTGCTTCAAATCAGATTATAGAATTATAGACTACAGAAATAAAAGAGAAATTGAAAGACCTTGATAAAATCAAGATTCTTCTGTACAGACTCATAGTACTCATAGATTTTAAGTGAACCACTTGATACTACGAAAGATAATATTCTAGTCTCTAATTAGTTGGAATTTTTATAAAATATCTTTAACATTACAAATATTTTGTATCTGGTATTCTTGAATGTATGACTATAGCAGACAGGTCAAGTTAAACATTTTTTCAGATTCACTTTGAGTGCCTTGTGTTCCCCCGAAGTGCCAGAAGATATCATATATCTTTATTACCCTATGCTCTGAACATTTGATGACAGCACTGGGACCCACGTGAATGCAGATGTTGAAAAACTACCTGACTTTGCATTCAAGGAACTAGCTGGATACCAAAAGTACATGCTGAACTAGATCAGCACATGCAGTCTTTTAACAATAGCATATGCTCACCTCCTAGTTCTGTCAGTACTTTTCTTGTCAGTACGCTGTAGAAGAGATCACAGCAAAAGACTTTCTCTTTTGACTCATCCTATTTTTCTTTAATAGCTAGTCTTACTTCAGTGATTGCTAAAATGTTTCACTGAATATTTCAAATGGTGCTATTTTCATTCGTTCAATTTTTTTTTCTTGGCGTTGTTGGTTTCTAAGGGGACAAGTCCCCAAATGATCCCATTTACATTTTGATAAAAAAATTAAGAGTGATTTATTCAGGGCTTGCAATTTTTATTTCTGTTTTGAAGTCTTTGGTGAGTAAATGCCTGTATGCATCAATCTGGGGTCATCTGAGAATGAAGGCAAAGATATGTGTCTGAGTATGTAGATGTAGTATGTAAAACTAGACTGACATCAGTAATAATGACAAATTTGGGCCCATAGAAATAACAATTAATAGCAATAGGATATCTGTAGTTTAATGGATTTAACTGTTTTTTTCATTTTCCAAGCAATGGTGAGAACAGTCAAATAAACAGGTGTACAATTCATACTAGGGGATAGTAGTTAAACAAAGAAATTATATGCAGACTTGGAAATGTATCTTACAGTGCAACAATGCGTACTGCAGGAAAGGAAAACAGATGTCAGAGTCTTTCGATTTAAAACTGTTGGACAGCTGTCAGATCTATGATCGCTTTGCCAGCAGTATGCCAGTGCTACAGCCCTTGCCTAACTATGTAAGTGAATGTATTTCCCATGAGAAATCAGTTTATGACAGTGTGAAGAATCGGCTAGAAAAACCTACAGAACTCATCTTTTCATAATCAAGAGCTCCATAAAAAAACAGTTTCCAAGTTATGCTTCAAGTTACTTAAAAATTAGACTAAAAGGGATTGTATAGAGGTGTGGCATTTGCAATCAATATAGATAACTTCATGAAGTTGTCTGTAAGAACACATTAAATAGTTCACAAAGCACAATAAAACCCACCATGTACATATCTGATGTCATTTGGAATGGCTGATGGTGTTCCTTCTCTTTTGGTTTGCCTTAAAGCCCCATGCTGTGCTTGTCCAACAGCTGAATTCAGGCAGAAGAGCTGAAAGACAACTGGAATCATTAACTGCTTCAGCCCTCCTACAGCAATTCCCATTCATAATTCAGAGCCTTCAGCATAGGACATTATCATGTCGTTATCTTCACTGAGTGTTACTTTGAAGGTAGTGGCTGGAAGGACTTTTACTGAATAACAAATCCCTGAACTTGACTTGCCAAAACCTTGTTCAAGCTCTTTCAGCTTTTTAGAATAATCTTCCTTCAGTTCCTAAATCCAGGCAGAGATATTATTAAAACATGTATTTGAAGAGCACAAAAGGCTGAAAGGCTGCATCAGATAGTATAGTCAGGGATTGCTTCTGTGAGGCACAGCCCCAAGCATGGCATCATGGCTACTGATGAATCCAGACTGCGTATTTTGTTAGAATGTGTTAAATTATGCTATCTAGTAGACCATAGTAATTAACCAGTTAACTATGCAGTACTGTTTCTAGCCATGCACTAAACAGATAAACCAAGTATTTTCTGCCCGGGTGGAATGATAGACACTGTCCTCTATAATACTAAATATGCAAAGAAAAGAAAATTAAAATTTAAATATACAAAATGTACAGCTTTTTTGTTGTCGCTGTTGCTGTTTTGGCAGAACATGATAAATGCAGCCTTTACAATTGATTAAGTCTTCAGATGAGAGAGAAAAAAAAGGTGTCATATGTAAGTCACTGAATGAAGGCAGTACAATAGAATGTATTGAAAATTCCAGTAATGAGTTACTTCTGAATAGACCAGTGATCATAGGATATAGGATGCTATTCCACAGCAGGTGGATGGTGAAGTCTAGTAAACGACATTCTTTTCGGAATGAAGGGTAGTGAATAGAAACAGAAGGCCGTATAGGTTAATCAGAAGCACTGTAACCTCAGTAACCTCATGGCTCTATTTGTCTAAATGCAGCAAAATTCAGCGGTTTTGCTCCTGACACTATCACAATGATGTTAACTGGACCCCAGTGGTTAATTGTGAAGTTTTTACATGAATTCATATATTATTTTGACAAATTCAGGGAGGCTCTGTAAGCCAAGATTCTAGCTCACCATTTGGGATATCCTAAACATTGACACATGCATCTCAAAAGAAAATCAGAACGGATGCATTGTTTTCAAGCTTCTGGGATGAAATTTTGAAACACTTCTTCATGTACAGTAAAATTACTGACTTTATTCACTTTCCCAAAACATAAATCACTTGGCTTGCTGGATCTCCCTCATCATCACCCAGCTGTGCGGGCTACTCTTAATACTGAGAAAATAAACATAGAATCATTTAGGTTAAAAAAGACCTCTAAGATCATTGAGTCCAGCTGTTAACCCAGCAATGCAAAGTCCATCACTAAACTATGTCCCCAAGTGCCCCATCTACACGGCTTTAAAATACCTCCAGGGATGGTGACTCAACCACTTTCCTGGGCAGCCTGTTCCAAGCCTTGACAAATCTTTCAGTGAAGAAATTTTTCCTCATACCCAAACTAAATCTCCCCTGGTGCAACTTGAGGCCATATTCTCTTGTCCTACTGCTAGCTGTCTGGAAGAAAAGGCCAACCCCCACCTGGCTTCACACTCCTTTCAGGTGGTTGCAGAGAGTGATAAGGTCTCCTCTGAGTCTCCTTTTCTCCAGGCTAAACAATCCCTGATCCCTCAGCCACTCCTCATAGGAGTTGTGATTTAGTCCTTGCACCAGCTTCATTGCCATTCTCTGGACTTGCTCCAGCACCTCTTCCTTGGAATGTCTTCCTTGGAGTGAGTGGCTTAGAACTAGACATAGGACTTGAGGTGCAGACTCTACAGTGCAAAGTCCAGGGGGAGATCACTGCCCTATTCCTGCTAATCATACTATTTCTGATACAAGCTAGGATGCTGTTGGCCTTGATAACTTTAAATTTATTTTTCTTCACATATAAATGATGAATAACATCTTACACATGCTTTATCTTTTACTTGCTCCTCCTGGGTAATAATTTGAGAATGGTTTCTCTCACTTCTTTCAGACTTAGGCAGGCTGATCCTCCTCTTTTTATGTTGTTTCCATTTTGTTTGACAGGGCAGGGCTTTTTGTTCCCTGATGATCTTATTTGGAAATAGATACCTAAGTTAAAACTAGATGTTTCCAATCAGATGGACATAATGTGAAATGGAAGAGATGTGTCTTCCATGTACCTTACAGATTACAATCAATCAGCTTCATTGCTCAGTATTTATGAATCAAAACTTCCATACTTTGACACAAGCAATACTTGTACTGCCTGAACACATGTGAAAATTTCTGTCAGGATGTAAAAATTCTGCCAGGTGTGACCCAAAAAATAATTTACCCTCTATTACCGCAGGCCTAGGCCCTAGGGTACATCACTGTGTCCCGCAGCCGTAGGGAGGAGGAGGAGAGAAGATCCAGCAGGCAGGAATTGTGCAGCAAGATTGATTTATTTAATTATTTTACAAACTGTTTATAGACTTTTTTCTTCATAGTCCAATTGGACAAGGATCAGCCACCCCTTGGGGGTGATTGGCTAAAAACCTAAAACATCCATTTTCAAAATATTTTTCTACTGTACCATAAACAAGACTTTTCAAGGTTGCAGGTGGCTTGGTTGTTTACATAACTCTGCTACTTCTTCTGTGAGAGAGAAAAGTCTCTCACAGACTTACTTAGAAAATAGCAAGAAAATCCTTGCTAGCAGCATTTTCATATATACAACCCTCCATTTGCAGGAAGGCAAAAACAATTTAATAATGTTTATTACACTCTTGGAAAGATCCTGTATAATCTGACAAAAAATGTCATTGAAAATTGGTAAAATGTCACTGTATCTTACTCTGACAAACACATTAATTGAAATTTAATTACTAAATTTTTTATGTAATTGTTATTAATAACATAATAATGTAATTTAATGTTAGCCTTAAACTTTAGGTATCTCATAATTCATTTTTCACTCAAACTAATATGTCATTACCTTTTGAATGAAAAGGATATTTTGCTGTTAGTTACTCCTTACTTTTATGGTAACACTGTGTTCCAGTATGCCTCAAAACCTAGGTAAAGGTAAATTTTAAGAGAATGATTGCTATTATATAGGACTTCAGATAATAGTCAATATTAATTTCATTATGTGACTATGTGAAGTATGGTTGTCATACCGTACATACATCTACATGCATTTGAATTAATGAGGATCCCTGTATGGAAAGGTTCTTTCCTTGTGCCAGCTCTTTAACCTTTATATGAGTTTATTTAAATCACTGAAATAGAACAAAGCAAAACAAACCAAAAGTGGGTGGTTTTCTATGGAGCTGATAAATTGAATGAACTCAGAGATGGACCTGGTGAATGCCAGAGTTGGCTTAAGTGTGGGGCAGAGCCTTAGATCTGGCAATGTGGGTACAGGGAGAAGGAAATTATAATGGTGGACTGGGAGCGAGATCTCACCCTTTTAGTAGCAGTGAGATGCTGGATGGGCTCAGCTAGCCATTGAACTATATCCAAAATATGGTAGAAATTTCAGCCAAGTATAAAAGCCAGTTTTCACTTGGTTTTCACATGGTAGATTAATGGGTTGTTAATTTAGTTGAGTACTGTGGTAGTCATTAGTCCAGGGAGGAAGAGAGTTAACCACAGAATAAAAATAAATCCTCTGCTCTTGAAATTTTCATGGATTCTTCTTTTGCCTCTCTTTTTTTTTTCCTGCCTTACCACAGCTCATCCATTCTACTGTGTCTGCAGTCTGCATGGTGCCTGACAGAGACAGACCATGAAAATGCTATAATCAGCTAGCAGAACCACAAGACTGGACTACAGTCACTAACAGATACAAGCTTGGGATTTATATTTAGCTATAGTGCTGGTGCAGTTTTCAATTTAGGATGGGCATACCTGATTCAACTTTAAATTAACTAATCCTCTTAAGAGAAAATTTCTAGTCGCTACAACACTGTGATTGGCACAATTTACTTTTTGCCATCATGGTGAGACTGTTTCCACTACGCCAGCAGTGTATGTGTGTATGGATTACTTTGTAGACACATCCACCATCTACTTATGAATCCTATTTTTCTTTTGTGAACATGGCATTATGTGCTAACCATTATGCATGGCTAGCAAAACGTGAACTCTCTAGAGAGAAACTGAGAGCGTAACAGTAAAGAATTCATTGCATAGCAAGAATGTGACACCTAGTGGATACACGACATTGAGGAAATGTGACAGTCCCATCAAGCAATATTGCCATTACCCTGTCCAGTAGAAAAAAAAATTTGATGGCGGAAAAGAGATTGATTTTGAATGAATCTTTGCATAGGCCAGAGTAGTTGGATATTGTCAAGTCCCCATTGAAAACTCATAAATATAGGAGGTGTCAGAGATAGTTTTAAAAGAATTGTTTGTAAACTACTAGAAGACTGAAGATGTCAGGCCAAGAAGGCCAGAGGCCCAAAGCCCATGAAGACATTGTGGATATTCGTAAGATGCATAATAACTGGGGATGTCCAACATGCAAAACACAAGAATAAGGTCTAAAAACCTCTTTTTGTTAAGGGGGTTAAAACCCACCTCTCTGTTACTGCCATGCTACTTCTTCAGGAAGTAAAAGTTTTCACAGTAGGCGATGCTCAGAGGTGAATAACTACATGGCGAGGCCACTGGAAGCTGGACAAGACTGAAACACAGTTTAAGTAGTCTGACATTCTGCCCAAATGATCTGATACAGATGGTGCCTTTCTACTCTCCACTGCAGTCTGTAGTATATACATTTCAAATATTCACATATCCCCATTTTCCAGGGTGTCCTAGACCCTCACTGCTTCATTGGCTATAAATACTACAAAAATTCATCACCAAAAGCTGGTATTTTATACTCGCTACTAAACACAAATCAAAATTTCATCATAAAATTTACATACAAATATCTCTGTTTATTTCAAAATATGCTGAAAAGTATTCCCGAAGCTCAGCAGGGGAGCATGCTTTGCTGGCCAGATCCTTTGTCTGCCACCACTGCTTTACAGTCATACTGCTCTCTTCCCAGCTACAAGTGGATTCTTGGAACCATATTCTCTACAAAAGTCTTGGTATCAAAATGCAAAAATGTCGTCTTTTCCTGTGCAAAACAACATTTGGAAAAATAACTAACCCAGCTGAAGTGCACGGTTTTTATAACTCAAGCTCCAGGAGGAGGTTTGGGCTGTGTCCAGAGAAGGACATGAGCCAGCAGTGTGCCCAGGTGGCCAAGAAGGCCAATGGCTTCCCGACCTGTATCAGGAATAGTGTGGCCAGCAGGACTGGGAAAGTGATTGTTCCCCTGTACTCGGCACTGGTGAGGCCACACCTCGAGTGTTCTGCCCAGTTCTGGACCCCTCAGTTTGGGAAGGACATTTAGGTGCTGGAGTGAGTCCAGAGAAGGGCAGCATAGCTGGTGAGGGATCTGGAACACAAGTCCTATGAGGAGCAGCTCAGGGAGCTGGGGTTATTTAGCCTGCAGAAAAGGAGGCTCAGAGGAGACCTTACTACTCTCTGCAACCACCTGAAAGGAGGGCGTAGCCAGGTGAGGGTTGGTTTCTTGTCCTGGGCAACCACTGCAGGACTAGAGGACTTAGTCTCAAGCTGTGCCAGGAGAGGTTTAGGTTGGACATCAGGAGTAATTTCTTTACAAAAAGGATGAATAAACATTGGAATGGACTGTCCAAGGCGGTGGTGGGGTCACCGTCCCTGGAGGGTTCAAGGAAAGACTGGATGTAGCACTCAGTGCTGTGGTCTGGTTGACACAATAATGTTCAGTCGTAGGTTGGACTCGATGATCTTAGAAGCCTTTTCCAACCTAATTGATTCTGTGATTCTGTGACAGGAGGCAGCACAGGGAGCAAAAGGTGGAAATAAACAAGAAGATGAAATGAGAGCTGGTGGCGCATACGAGCGTTGCCGAAACACTGACACTGGTGCATTTTGAAGGCCCGCGCAAGGGCCGGGCGGGCAGACACGGGCCGGGCAGAGCCACGGCGAGGGGCGTGGCCAGCGGCAGCGGCGGGCGGTGTCACGCTGGGCCGGCCCGGCGCCCATCCTGGCAGCGCCCGGTGCCTGCGGCCTCCGCCCGCCTGCGCCCCGCCCTGCCCTGCGGATGTGGAGCCGGCACCGGCGGTGAGTGGGGAGTGGGCGGCCGGCATTCAGCGGGAAGGGGCTCTCGCTGCCTGCGCCGCCGAGAGGGGAGGAGCCTCCGCCCTTCCCGCCCACCCCGCCGCGGCGCGGAGCCAGTGTCGAGCGTGGGCAGCCGTGACACCGCCAGCGCTTCCCCCGCCGCCCCGGCAGCGCTCGGGGTGGTGCTCGCGTCGTGCGGCCGCGGTGGGCTGCGGTCGGCGGGGGGAAGCGGCACAGGGCGCCGGCGAGCGCGGCCGGGCCCGGCCGGGGGCAGGGAGTGAGTCACCGGCCGTGCAGGCAGCGGGGCCGGCCGGGCTGCTCTCCTCCCCGATATTTAAGTTCCTAAAAAAGGAGAGCGAGGCGCAGCCTGGCAGCGGGAAGGAGCCGTGATGGGCCGCCTTAGAGCGGGGACGGCCCGGACGTGGCGGCTCCCGGGGCCGCCGAGCGGGTGGAGGCGGGGCAGTGAACCCGGCTCTGACCCGCTCTGCGCCGACACGCCCTGGAAAAGGGCTGGAGCTCCCTCTGCCCTGAGCTGGCAAGGTGGTCCCTGGTCATTGGTTGGACTCGATGGTCTCAGAGGTCTTTTCCAACCTAATTAATTGTGACCGCCACTCAGCTACTCGGTGGGAGCGGGAGCTGTAGGGGTTTGACGGCCTTTTGGGGCTGTTTCCCGTGCTTCTGTGTGTGTCCCAAGTTACACAGTGTGCAGGTGTGAAAGAGGAGGCCAAATTACTTCCCACAGGGTCTGTGCTGGGCGTTGGACAACCTGTTTAAAAAACGTGTGGAAATCACAGAGGCGATTTGGAAGAGTGCTTCATCTCTGTTGTACTTTTCAGTAGTAATAAGCCTGAAACTAACACTTTACTGAAAGCCTGAAAATAACAAATCAAACTGAGTTTCGAGAGTAGTTTTTGGTTAGATGTTAGGAAGAAATTTTTTGCTGTGAGGGTGGTGAGGCACTGGAACAAGTTGCCCAGAGAAGCTGCCGATGCCCCATCCCTGGCAATGTTAAAGGCCAGGTTGGATGCGGCTCTGGGCAAACTGGGTTAGTGGAACGTGTTCCTGGCCATGGCAGGGGAATTGGAACTAGGTGATCCTTAAAGTACCTCCAACCCAAACCATTCCATGATTCTGTGATGTTTCTGTGATTCTTTCACAGTCACCATGCCAAGTATGATGATTCTGAATAAATGATAGGAGCCAAGTTCACTGAGTAGCACGTTGTTTATAAAAAGGCTGTTTTCAAGAGATAACTGTTCTGCAAAGTGATATTGTTAACTGGTAAGTAATATTTAATAATTATCTAGTGCTTTTCATTCTTTAAATTCTTTAGAAATGGCAATATGCACAACGTGTCAGGCATTATTTTAGGAAACCCCTGATTATGGATAGTGATGCATTAAGGTGCAGTGACTCGTCAAGACAGTGTAGTTACTTACTGACAATCTCAGTTACAGTGCCTCATCCCTGGTTATGTTTTCCTCTGTCTGGTTCATTCTGTTTGTGCAGATATGCATCTAAAATGTTTTTAAATACTTTATTGATCTTGTACATTTCTTTTAAAGATAATGCATACTTTGGTTCAGAGCTGTAAATCTGAATGTTGCAGGATTGTGTGCCTGTGAAAAGACAAGTGAAACTAACTGAAAACCCCATTGAAATTCGGCTTGAAAGTTGTTTCTGACAGTTAAAAGTAAATAGACTTGTTTATTATGATAAGCATATGTTTACAGTATCACTGTATTTTGTAGGATAACTTATATGAAATACTGGAGCCTGATTTGTCTATGAATCACAGAAGTATAACTGTCATAAAAGTTGAACTGCATCCTTATAGCAACTTCCTTAGAAATTAAGTATTTTCAGTGTTTTAACAGGAGAGGGGAAACTACTTAAAGGCAGTGGGTAAACTCCCTTCTTCAGTCAAGTTAATAGCAAAAAAACCCAACCCCAAACCAAAATCACCAAACCTTTCCCTCACTTTTAAATTTAGTAAGTTAAAGCTGTGATAGGTTTTATGTTTGGGTTTCTTACTTTTTTTTTTTTAATGGAGCAGGTTAGTTGCCAGATTTACTGTTTTATATCAACATCTCTAAGTTGCTTTATGAAGCATGATACAATGATCTCTGTAGAATAATTTATGTAAAATTTGTTAAAAAGACAAAAGAGAAGTGCCTGGAGTTGTTAAGCCTGCAGAAAAGAAGGCTCAGAGGAGACCTTACCACTCTCTACAACTACCTGAAAGGAGGTTGTTGCAAGGTGGGGGTCTGCCAAGTAACAAGTGATAAGAGAAAATGGCTTCAAGTTGTGCCATTAAAATATTGTGAAAAATTTCATTATGGAAAGGGTTGTCAAGCATTGAAACAGGCTGTCCAGGAAAATGGTTGAGTCGCCATCCCTGGAGGTATTTAAAAGCTCTGTAGATACGACTCTTGGAGCTACTGTTTAGTGGTGGACTTGGAAGTGCTGTGTTAATGGTTGGACTCACTCCTGAAGGCCTTTTCCAACCTAAATGGGTCTGTGAGTCTATAAAGGCCTGCTTAGATGATTTGGATTATTTACACATAAAGCTGTGCTCAGTGCTTTGCAGCTGGACTTTGTCACAGAACACTTGGTTTATAGGTTGCAAAAAGTCATTTAAGTGCTTTGAGTTTAATTTGCCTATTGATATGATAGGTGTCTTACTCACCTACCCAAGATGGTGTAAGTTTCCTTGGTATGGTTAAAGCTTCAAAGATTAACTGAGGAGGTTCTTCCTTATAATGTGTTTGCATACTCATACCATGAGAAGCTTATTGATTTTTAAATACCTGTTTGACTAAGTTTCTGTTAATGTTTTAATTTGCTGACAAATACACTGTAGGAAGTTGCAAGCTGTTGTTTTTGAGGATAGTTTCCCCTTATTGATTTGTTTGAATTTATTTATTTGCTTTCTTCTCATTACAACAACAGTTGTAAGTAGCAACAACAGTTTTCCTATCTGGAGGGTAGGACACAAATGCCGTGGGAGATCGGTAGCATCTTGACAACTGTGGAAGTTACTCAGCCTGGTAGTAGTAAGTGCATAAAAGTGCACACCTATGCCTTTGCTAAGCACAGACTTGTGTAACTCACTACAGAAAAGTTTTGTGGTGTTTAGATTAGTACCAAATATTTTTTAGCATTTGCTTTGTTTTGGTTTTTTACTTAGCAAGCTCTCAAGAGATGGCGGAAAAAACAAAAGAGGTGGTGGAAAGCTGGTCTTTCTTGGATACTGTTGAGTCTAACTTCACGCCTCTGGTAGTAATTGAACTTGCAAAAGGCACCAAAGAAGAAACCATAGAGTGGTTCACTAAACGAATTGTGGACAAAAAGGCAAATGGAGGTGAGTACAGTACATAATATGAAGACATACAGAAAATTAGTTTTCAGGGAATTTGTGGTATAATGATTGTTCGCCAGTCTCATTTCATTTTGCGTTTTTGGAGCCCACTTAACCCTGTTATTAATGAAAACATTGGCTTAAGGTCAAATGCCAGTTGAACTCTAGAATTCTTCCATTTTTTGCATTGAAGCCCTGATAACCTATCTTTCAATGTAATGTTGATGTCAGAGTTTATAGCAGTTGTCTAGGCATCTTTGTCCTGTTGCTTATGGAAACATGGTAAACCTTGCCTAAATGAAGATGCTTCACATCCTGTCCATAAGACTTTGTACCATGTTGTAGAACAAAATTAAGTTAGCAGAAAGCAATTTAATCTTGGTAACCTAATGTTGGATTTTATTTATATTTTTTGGTAGCATGTGGGGTCTTACTAAGACAATATTTCGTTACTCATTTTGGTATGCTTCTGGGAATTGAAGTTAGGCTAATTAATTTGCAATTCCTTGGACTTTTTTTTTAACTTTTTTAAAAAAAGTCATTATTTACAGCTGTTGTAGCTTATGGCTTATGGTCAGTAATATTTCTGTATCTGTTGGATTTGTGACTACCAACTTGCTTTCAGGCCTCTATTAGATAAGTTAGAGATGTTTCTGTTTGAAAAATCTAGTCTCCTTAAAATCAGTGGGACTGTTTGCAGAAGCACTTCTGGCTTTTGTGGTGTGAACCTTAGGGAAATAGATCCAAACAGTCCCCATTGTTCCAGTTCATTGTTGCGAGTGCTTCAACAGAAGCAGGGCTGAATCAGGGGGTGACCCTGCAAGGTTCTGAACACCATATGTCAAGTATTGTTGAAATCTTGACTCTTTGCGCCCTTGAAAAGAGACATTTCAGCACTCCTGTTAGCTAGGGCCAATATATTGGATGCTAAAATACTAGGGCTTTTAGATGTAATTTTAATGTACTTTCTTGCTTATTTTACCCCTCTTTACTTTAAAGGTGCACAACTACTGGTTAAACCACTGGTTACGGAAAATGGAGTTGAAAATATTTATCTAGTTGGAGCTTCCCACTTAAGACTGTTGCTCGGAGCTGAAACTGTAGGTTTGGTGAAGGAATGCAGTGATAAGTCAATGAGAACTTTTACATACAGCAGTAGAAAAACTTTCAAAGATTTTGCAGGTAAGCAATTGTAAGAATCTTTGTCATTGCAAAGTAGAGACTAAAGATTATGAGCAATTGTGCTGCTAAATCTCCTACGGTCTTTTCTGTTCCTTGGAATGGTAACTGTGAACAGCAAGACCAAGCCATGAAAAAAATACTTGTTTTTAGCTGTGGAAATCCAGGTCATATAATGAATTTTGTTTTCTTTCACATGGCTTTAGTTTTTTGCTTGTCTTTTCCTTTATGCTTTTCTATGCTCCAAATAGTCTCTTACTTGTATGAAAGATTTTCTTGGAAAATAAGACAAGACAAAGAGCTGATAAACATGATTTTATGATTAACAATCCATGTTATGAATTAATGTAGCAATTTAATTTCTGTGAGCCAGTTTTGAGGTTTATTATCTTATAATTAGCTGGAAAAAATAGAAACATTTTTCTCTGTTACATGTACACATCAAACAAACAATAATTAACACTACAGACGCATTCAGTGGAATTTGGGCATGATTAGTGGAATCGTTTCTTTTCCTCTCTTACTTTGTGAAGGTGCCAACACAGGAACATTTCCTTTTAAATGTGTTGCTTGTAAGGTATTTAACCCCCCTACAGTGGCAGAACTCATTTTTTGCTCTGCAGGTAAATATTGGAGTTCCAGCTTGGTGTTGCTAATACTTTTAATGTAGCTGTTTGAGTGATGCCTTTCACCACATTTTCAATATCAAGGTTCTTGGGTCTGCCTGAAACAATTTGAACTTTTGTTGTTCAGTGCCAGTTTTGCTCAACACCACTGCTGTGTGCAATAACTGTTGCAGTGTCTTTACTTTTGTGGCCTTGTTTTCCTGAAATTAGGAAGCCTTCAGAAGAATTGTCAGTTGCAAAAGCGCCACTTCCATTTCTTTCATGCCTTTACATTATTAATGCAAATCTGACACAAATTCCCCTGTTGACAGAATCTCTAGGATTAGCTGGAATTCCAGCTGCTGTAAATATAGTTTTGGCTGTATCCATTGGTATTTTTTCTTTTTAAAGGCACAAATCTAATTTTAGTTTTGTCGAGGTGCAGTCAGAGAAATTGTCACCTACAAAAGAAACTCTGCCATCTATGTTGTCTTGACAGTATTTCTGTTTGCCCAATTTAACTAATACTTTGTTGTTATTCTTTGTATTAGAGTTTTGTTGATATTTTAGCTTCTTACTTAGTGTATTTAGGGCAATCCCTATAGTTTCATATTCCTAAGGGGAAAAAATAGTAATTTATTTTTTATCTCCAGGAAATCAGACTCGTGTTTCCATGATGATAAATTCATGGGGTTGACACAGGTTTGTTGCTGTAATTTTTTTTCTGTTTCTGGTTTTTTCTTTGTAGTTATTTGCTGCCAGGGTTGTATTCCTGTGCTGCACCATTTCATACAACCTTCTTTTTTATCTAGATGACAATCACAATTTCCTTACAATGGCAGAATGTCAGTACATCATCAAACATGAACTTGAAAATTTGAGAGCTAAAAATGAAAAAATGATCCCTGGATATCCTCAGGCAAAGCTGTACCCAGGGAAATCAATTGGTAAGCAGTGTAGTTTGTTGCCTCTAACTCACTGTGTTGATGTAGGATAGTGTTCATGGTGGAAAAAAAGTAATTTTCCTTTAATGAAGAGAAATCCTTCAGACATTCAAGTCCCACTATTTTTAACCAACTTTGTTTTTTCACTGGTTCAGTAATAGGAGAAAAGGCAATGGATGCACAATACAATGAGAAATTCTGATTAGGTATCAAGAAAATATTTTTCACAACAGGGTAATCAAACATTTGATCTGGGATTTAAAGAGATTATTGGTAACTCTGTCCTGGGAGACTTCTAGATCCTTTCTAGACAAGGTCCTGAGCAGCCCAATTTAAGCCACACCTACCTTGAGCAGGTAGCTGGACCTGATTACTTCCAGAGGGCCTTCTATCCTGAGTTGTTCTGTGAGGCTGAGGCTCTGGTCTCTTCAGTTGGGTAGTTTTTGCACATGTTGATGTTATTGATTAGTTTTAATTAGTACCAAAAATATTAATTTTTAAATTACATGATTATATACTTGGATTGTCTCTGTATAAAAATACTGGAATGAGTAACAGTGCTCCAGAGTTATACATTTCGTAATATGAAGGAAGTTTTATTTCATTTATTTGGTTTCACTGATTCTCCTCTTTGCTTCAAGGGCTCTTCCTTTTCATGGGAGAAAGAAGCAATGAGAGCTGGTGCTATTTTTATGGTAGCTGGAACTAGTTTGTTGGCAGAGATGCTACAGATTCTTAGGAGAATGTATCTTAATAATTGTATGTCCTTTTATAAACAGTATCTTCATTCATTAGTGTAGGTCATCAAAGGAGATCTGTGTATATTAGTGGTTCAAAACGTGTAAATAAATGTAGATGTCAGATGAGTTTACATTGGTAATTTTTTTATATAGCCAAGGTATTTTTCTAGTCATGTCAAGCAGATGATGATGGGAAATAGTAAAGTACTGTCACACTTGCAGTGCCTCCCTGGTTTTTTAATTTATTTTCTTTTTTCCGTGGTTGTAATTTCAGAGCAGTTTGTTTATCCACACACGTTGTATTGCTTTCCATAACAAAGTTAAATACAGATTGTGGAATATGTAGTTTGTTTGCAATGAACATGTGATGTAATTTATGAATTAGTGTAAACTGATGTTTAAAAGGTTTTTTTGTATCTTTCCTATAATCAATACAATGATGGCTTTGTGGCTATCCCCACAAAGCTACATATGGCACTTCAGTCCTGACCTGTAGCACTTTTTGCTATTGAAGCTGCATCTGGTTATATTGCAAAGCTATGGAGTAGTTACTAGATGTAAAAAGGTTGCTCTTTCTCTTCCAGTGGACAGCACAGTATTTGCAGGAATAGGTATAACTGCTCTCTATAATTTTTAGCTAAGATGAGACAATTTTTTTAGGATTTGAGTACTAGATCTATTTCAAAGGAGCTTTAGGCTTGCTAAGCACACAGTGTAACCTGTTTGCTTATGTCAACTTCACTGTCCTTTGAAGGCGTGTAAGGTATCTATTTCTTTTCTCTTCTAGTGAGAAGATTATTGACCAGTGGTATTCTTGTTCAGATTTTCCCTCTGCATGATAGAGAAGAGTTGAAAAAGCTTCGTCACAGATGGTATGGCCGAGTGAAAGTTGGTTATCAACCTTTAGGTATGTGAACAGCATTTGCACTGTGGTCATGCAATGGAGTCGTGAAATTAGACCACTGCTGTTTTACCGTTTGGACAAGTTTTTCCTCTTCTAGTGTTTCCTGTGTGACCTCCTGAAATGGTTCTAGACTTGCAAAATTGGTAGTTCCAGAGTCTGCAGATTTGGTGTCTGTGAACTTCCATGTAACAGCAGTCTGCACATCACAAATTCTCCCCACCAATCAGTAAAGCAGGAATGGTACAAGCCAAGACTGTTTTTTCAGACTGACTCTTGACAAGCTCCCATGTGTTTGGAAATCCCAAAGCTTTTTTATGTTGTAGGTGTGTCAAAAGTGTATTTACAACTGTTTGTTTTATATTCATTGTCTGAATGAAGACTGTATGTTGTTGCATGCCAGCATCACTTGAATGTATTTTAGACACTGAATAATCTTAAAATGATTATAATTTTTAGTCTGGCCATGTGGAAAGTTAAGTTCTAAACTCTAAACCTGTAAATGTCATTTAAAAATAAGAAACTAAGCGTTTGGAAGCTTGCCTGATTTTAAGTCTCTCAGTCTTGCAGTTGCTTGAGGTTCTTTCCTGAGCTGCAGGAAGTTAAAGATCTGGCTTGATATGCCTGCCACAGAGTATTGTGTTAGGAGCCTTATTGTGTGCTGGTCTTTTGTTTATGTGAGAAAGGGTTTTTTTTGGACTGACACTGAATCCTTACAAAATTTTGAAGTAAATCCCAGGTACCTGTTAAGTATGTACAAATTTAGGGATGTCGTTCATGTTGGATGCTTGGAGTGTGAAGTCATGCTGATGGCCTACACTTGAATGTATTTGTTAATGACTTTTTGATTGACAGGGATGTTGGAGTGCTGATCCTTCTGTCTGTTTACCTTTCCTTCTTGCTTTCAGAGACTTTTATCTGGTTGACAATTGTAAGCTTCTGCTGTAGTGTTTTGTAAGCTGTAAGAATATTCTGGTATTGCATGTCAGGTTTTTTTGTGGTAGCGTGTTACAGAGGTAATACACTGCAGTAGTGTATTTACAGTGTCAGTTCAGAGGCCATGCTTCTGTGGCTGTTTTGTTAAGCTGGTGAATGCAGAGCAGTGGCATACAAGCAATCTGGTCTTCCAAGCAGGTGAAGATAAGAGATTTCAGCATTCCCAACTCTGTTTGATAGGCATTTCTATATCTAATCACTTGTAGATTATATGAATAATAATCCTATTTTTTTGTTGTTGTTGTTATTACTAAGATAAGTGCGATGTCTTCTTGGAGGTAATACATCTGTCATGAAATATATCCATTACTAATGCACTTTCCAAGTCTCTGTAGCAGACAAACTTAGTGAGTACAGGAAGTATTTCATGTATCAGTTGTCTGTTGAAGAGAGTTATCTCAACCTGATTATTCTCTCTGACATGTTTTAAGATTTAAGATTTTGATACACCTGACCATCTATTCCTTTAGTTCCTTGACGGTTGTCAAAGCACAGCTAGCTTTTTTTCCCTGGGCAAGATGAAACAAATTTGTTTTCCAGGAGTGCATATGCCAGTGGGATTTTTCAGAAGCTGGGTGTCACTTGCTGTTAAAGTTTGGTTTTTATTACATCAGATGTCTTCCATGCCGTTCATTGATCAATTCTGTGTTCAAGAATGATAGTGTTTTCTCTTCGGTTGGTTTTTTTTCTTTTTTTTTTTTTTTTGTTTTGTTTTGTTTTGTTTTGTTTTCTGTTTGTCTGGATAGCTGATGTTGATATAGTAGTTACTGAGGTATTTGACTTCCTTACCATCTGAATGGTATGGTTCTGTGTGTATATATGTAACATAAAAAAAATTCAGATAACCATCTGACTTTCTGGAATAAGGGTGAAGGAAGAAAGAAGAAGCAATGATATTCATTGTGTTATTTAGAAGAAAAAAATTCTGGCCAATGGAAAGTTACAAGTTCATGTAAGGTCAAGTTTGATATTGTAATGACTTCTCTGTTAAGTGTAGTCTTAATTGATTAATTTCTTTCTGCAGATGACATACGCTGCTACTTTGGCGAAACCATTGCTCTCTACTTTGGCTTCTTGGAATACTTCACATTTGCTTTGATTCCAATGGCTGTCATTGGGATTCCTTATTACGTGTTTGCATGGGAAGACTATGACAAATACGTCATGTTTGCCACATTCAACCTCCTGTGGTCCACTGTGATACTGGAGGTTTGGAAGCGGATCTGCGCCATCCTGACGTATCGCTGGGGGACGCTGCTGATGAAACGACAGTTTGAGGAACCAAGACCAGGCTTCCATGGTGTGCTGGGTATCAATCCTGTCACTGGCAGGGAGGAGCCAGTGTACTCAAGTGTTAAGAGGCAATTACGGATTTACCTGGTGTCCTTACCATTTGTGTGCCTTTGCCTCTACTTCTCACTGTATGTGATGATGATTTACTTTGACTTAGAGCAGTGGGCTCTGGATTATCACAAAGAGAATGAGTCTAACTTCAGCAGCTTGATGCTGTATGTGCCCAGTATCATCTATGCTGTTGTGATTGAAATTATGAACCGTATCTATCGGTATGCTGCTGAATTCTTGACATCATGGGGTAAGAGAGTTGTTCATTCTTCTTCCTTCAAGTTAGAATCCCACATACTTAGAATTTGTTTCTTTGTAGAATACATTACTGTGAGCTCTTGTTCAACAGAATGCTAAAGAAATTTCCCAAAGTAGGTTCTTGCTGTGGGGTAAAAGAGATGGCCTTTTAAACTTCTTATATTTTGGGTGTTCTGAGATTGCAGTTTCATATTTGATTTAATTTGGTCTGAGTCTGACATGCCATCAGAACGGGTGATCCTGCCTTTGGTGCAGATGTTCCCCCTCCCTGATTTAGCTCTTTGTCTGGCTGTATCGGCCATAGTGCTGACAAAAGAGGTGAGGGGAGAGCTCAGAGGTGTATGGATAGCAGGAAGGGCTGTCCTGGCCAGTTGCACCCACAATCTGGCTTTGCTGAGTGTGTTTTAGTCTGCTGTACATCTGTGCAGAGGCACTGAGATTACAGAACCAAATCTAAACCCAAGAACTAAATGTCACATGAGAGTGTTTATGTATGCTACGTATATAACAAAGACTGGGATTTCACATCCCTATCAAAATGTGATTCTCTGGGCACTCTTAGAAGAGGAGGAATGTTCTAACAGATTACCTTTTTTTTTCCCCTTGTGTGTGTGACTGATTTAACAGATTAGGCCTTGTGTTTTGTAACCCAGCATAAGGACAGTGAAATGCTAGTATTTATTTTGAATTTTAGCACTTCTACAGACATGTGAAGTCACTTTCAGACAAAGTTAATAGATTAAGCTAATGGACAATTAACTGCTTCGTGTCACTCCATATGGCATTGATTTCCAGGACAGAATCCAGATTACTAAAGCTGGAGACACAGAAAATTAACAGAAGAAAGATAAAGCAAAAGGGAGATTGATGCAAAGACAGAATAAGAAGAGGTGTTGAAGTGGGGGCTGGTTATGCTTGCCAAAATGATTTGCTCAGCAAATTCAACCTGGCAGCCATGGTAGTAAAAGCAAGCAATTTCTTGATTTGTTTGTGACTGTTCAAGGTTTTTATTTAAATAATGATTTTTAAATTCATATCTAGGGCTCAGTTGGCTGTTTTGTTTCACTGTGTTTTACTGTACAGCAAGAAAAAGCATTTCTGTGAACTACCCAGTTATGTTGGTCTGATAGACTGAAATGTCTTTAGCCGGCAACTGAAGGGGGTTTTTTAATCCAGACTTTTTTTGGTTTTAAGCTGATGTTTCATATTCAGCAGAGACAGTACTTATGTAACCTGCTACACTGACAGCTTGTGCCTTTTCTGAGCTATCTGATATGTTTATGCTGCCATGCTCTGAATAGGCTGAAGAGCTCATCTGGCTGTCCTACCTTCCTTCCCACCTGGCCTATTTTCAGATAATATCTGACTTCAGCAGCTAAAGTGACAAAGCATGGGAAACAATCTGGGGTATTTTAAGCACCCCTTTTGCACCCACTTATCATGAAAGCTGATTGTATTGTGAAAGCTAAAAGTAAAAATTGCATTCAGTCACTTGAGTGTTATTTTCCACATGTCAGGCCTTACTTCATGCTCCTGTCAGAGTAGAACTCTGCTGTTTTGTCCTGAATGAGGTCCATAGGTGATGGTGTCTCCTTTCAGCCTTGTTGACACAACACGTGCTCGTGTACTGCCTTCTCAGTTACTGCTTAGCCAGGGCTTTAAAGGTACAATCTGACAAAATAGCAGGAAGAAATTGAAAATCACCACTTCCCTTTTCTCCCCTCTTGTAAACCAGCCTTCCTGAAACATGAGGTTCTGACAGTGTATTTTGAATGAACTGAAAATCTCAGTTAAAATGAATAATGCATCTGTTGAACTTCATGTAATCTAGTCTTGCTTTACAGTCTTACGTAAATTCCTTGGAGAGGGATGGGAGTATTTCTCAGAACATTTACTGGTTTTGAATCAAATTTGCAATTGTTACTTTTTGGTATATATTCCCATTAGTCTTGCAGTAGTTTTCAGCCAAAGAGCAATCAATAATTAGACACATTTTGTTAAGTCTAAAGAGTGATGGATGTTTTTTCTTCTATAAAATAGCTCTTCAGAGTTAAGAAATATATAAAAGGAAAAGTAGAAAAAATACTGGAGTTGTAGTCAAAAATGTGTTTGATAATATTGTGCATCAAATTAGCTTTATAGATTAAGTGAGGTATTGGTACAGTATACATTCATTTTACCATAAAGTGTTGGAATAATACAAACTATTAGATAAGTAATTTTCATGCAGAGTGAAAGTGTCTGTTTGCCCTTTGGAGAGCAATGTCTAGTACATGATAGGAGCTTCTGCTGTTTACTAATTAATAATTTTGTTGCTATTTTAGAAAATCACAGGCTGGAATCTTCATATCAGAACCATTTAATTCTGAAGGTTTTAGTAGTAAGTATATCATATAAGCAGCTTTTAAGATTATTTAAAAAGACAGCTTGTGCTGTGTTTTATTAGTGCTTTCCTAGCATTACCGCAGTGACCCACAGTTTTGCTCAAGGCCAAATAGTAGCACAAATATCAGAGTAAAGAAGATTTCTATTATGGTTGCAGTAACTGCTAGACTGTTTTAGATGCATCTTTTATAGTGGAGAGTTGGCTTTTTGTTTGTATTGATTTGTTCTTTCATTAGGATGCTGTATATATAAGTTTCTGTTAATTGGTGTGGTCCTGTCTTCAACTGAGAACTATTCCATTCAATTTTTGCACGATTTTATGGTAAACCATATTTTTAAAAGTTCATGTATTAACTTCCACCTATACTAATGTTCAGACAACTAGTTAGAGGAACCTGAAAATACCTGTCCATCAGTCTGCCCCTGTGCAGTTCATAGCATATACTGATCTATTTAGTTTACCTAATCTTCTTGTTTCCTTTTTGAAAAGATCATTTAAGTTTCTTCCTTCTTTATTTTCTCTATTTCCTTAGAGTTCCTTCCTTATTTCCTTCACCATGTTTTTTTTTGTGTGTGTGTGTTTATTTGGGGTTTATTTGTTTTGTTTTGTTCTGTGAGATTTTTTGTGTTAAATCTCTGTGTTACTCATCTGTTACTGGTAATGATTAAAAAAATTGTGAAATGTCAAGTGTTAGTTCCCCCCAGTTTTCGTTCTCAGTCTGTGAGAGGCTCTCTGCACTCCCAGTATTTATCTGCGTTGTCCATGAGCTCCAAAACAGGAGCTGCAGCACTGTTAGCAAGTAGGAAACTTCAGAGTTTGATTGTGATTTTTCAAGTACAGTACTGTGATTATGTCTCACTTTAGAAGTAGGAAATATTTCTCTTGGCCATAAAACCTTTTGAAGTGATTAAATATAAAGCACAACTAACATATATAAAGGAACATTTTTACAGATTGAGAGATATATCATCCAACATGTATATTTTTGTAATACAATAATATTTTATATATTATTAATATATAAAATGTTATATATTATAATAAATATGTTGATAAAGTAGTTATTTAAAAATTCATTGATCTAAATTAAGATCAATATGTCCTTTTTATAGTGTTATCTCTGGAGAAATTGCCAAAAAAATGAAAGTTAAGTAGAAGGTGATACATTTTTAATGTCCACATTTCGTAATTCAGTTGTAGTTCTCTTTGTACACTTTACTTTAGGAAAGCATTAAGCTTGAGTGAAAAACTTAGTAAGACCAATATTGAAAATATGTTTTTCCTGACCTAAGGTTTGAAAATGGTAAAGAAAACTTTAATGGACAGTTTACGTCTTCATGGAACCATTTAGTCAGAACAGCTGTTAAGTTAGATGATAATTCTGCATCTGAACTTTTGCTTGAGTACTAAAACCAAATATTTTTATTTGCAGTTCAACTTCTTAAATTGTTTTGCGTCTCTGTTCTACATTGCCTTTGTGTTGTTTGATATGAAGCTTTTGAGGCAGGTGAGTTCCAAGAACATCTTAAGAATGTTGATGAATCTAGGAAAATAACGGATTGATTGAAAGACTTTAGTATTTAATAGTTATTCCAAAACATAAACTTGGCAATTAATATGTTTCATCCATATTTTCTTAGAAATCCAGCTTCCATGTTTCAGTTTCCCTAACATTATTGCAGAATAATAACAGAGTAATTCTTTCTCTCTGTATAAATGAGGAAATGCTTTCAAATAAATTTGATTATTCTCTCACACAGATGAGACTGGGAAATTTTCATTTCCTCTTTATTTCCTTTTATGTTAGAAAATGTTCTTCTCTGTAGTGTTTCTAATGAGAGACTCTTGAGGATAGGGTTGTGATTAAGTTTATGACTACAGTGAGGATCTGAGAATAAATAAAAGCAAAAATAATTTGTCACTGTTATTTTAAATCAACTTTCTCACTCAAATGCATGAAAATTACGTATAAGGAAAATATTTTTGCTCTAAACATAATGGGCAGTACAAGAACTTCAGCTCAAGACCTCTGTTACTCTGAAGTGATCTCTAGCAAAACACTTGGCATATATATACCGGACATAACACTTGAGACGTTTCCTGTAGTTTCAGGTAAAATCAGGAAATAAAAAACATAGAAAAAAATTCAGTCTTTAGCTCTGTGATTGCCATTGGTATATATTAAATATGCATTACCCTTCATTGTACTTGGTGTACTGTTTCCAAGATACATAGAGATACACAAAATATTTACACTACTAACTCCTAATTAGTTCTTTTCAGCACACAGCAGAGGATGAGAACTAGATCATCTGTACTTTTCATATGCTATTGCTAGGTTTGTTAGGCTGGCCTTTTCTTCATAGTATAGTAACTTAGAGTGGTACAAGAGCACACAGAATTGCAAATGATCACAGGTTCATCACAGTTCTATTATTATTTTTTTTTTTTTTAAACTTAAGAGCTTGGCCACTTTGCTGATAACTTCGCAGATCCTCAACCAGTTTGCAGAATCCTTGCTTCCTTACTGGCTTCAGAAGAGATACAACAGGAGGATGAAGAAACGCATGTGTTCCCAGAAAACTGATAGGGATCTGTCAATAGCTGAACAGGTCAACATGGAGAAAGAAATGGGAACCTATTTGGTATGTTGTACTACTGTAAAAGAGTTAAAACTTTTCTGGGCTGTAGTTGACAGAGGCATCAGCTAAGGCAAACAAATATTTTTGGCTGTCTGGCCTGGCAGCTTATTTTCAGCTTCATCAGCTTTGCTGGTAGCTGTTTATGCTGCTTTCTGGTATCCTGGATCAAGTAGTGGATACAGTGCAGGATCCCAGAATGAAGGGAAGGAATGAACAGAATGAAGGGGAAGGAGTGAACAGCTCTTATCTGGAGCTACCTAACCCCATATCACTGGAAAGAAGTATTTGTGCAATATGCCTTTCCTCTCCAAGGGCAACCCAAAGGCTGTCGGGATGAGTAGGATGGCACAGGGCAGATGGAAATTTTCTGTTTTGATTTGGTTTGCAGTGGTGCTAGTTTAAACAGTCAGTTAAATTAGAGCCTGAGAGAGAGAGCACTTATGTCTGGATGGGGCCAGAAATGGAGGATAGAAGAAACCAGCTCTTCAAAACAATACTCTTGCTGGAAGCTCTTGTCTCTTGAAACCACAGGTTTGGTATTCACTGTCTTCTTGGTTCTGTTCTTGACCACCTCCTATGCAGTATAATTTTTAATTGTATTTAGCAGATTTCATGCAATTCATTACTTAAAATTCTGAAGAAATTAACACAGTGGACATCAATGTGTATGTTAAGGCCTTACAGACTGGCTGACAACTTGATCAGATGCTGCAAGCAGAGTCACAGGAGTCTTAATACTGTATGATTTATGTTTTTGCAGAGTAAGAAGTACATGTAGATAGTGTACCTTTCATGTAAAAGGTAGACATTAGCAGTTTGAAATTTGATAATAATGCCCTATCAGATTCCTCTCTTCCTGCATGAAGTGCCATGAAGTGGGAAAAGGAGAAAGAACTATCACCTTTACAATTTAAAAACTGTACAAATGTGTTCTTGTGTGAAGGTTGGAGGGAGATAGATTTAGACAGCCTGTCTGCCTTGCAGTGCAGAACACAGCAGAAGTCCCTGCGTTAGTGTCTGAACTGGTAAATCAGCACAGTCCAGCACAACACCTGCACATCTGCCAGCACAGCTCCCAAAGTTGTGTGTCAGCATCAGGCCTGACCAAATAAGCTCTGCCTCTTAGAGCTGAGCTGACTCCTGCTTCTCAGCTGTCACATACAAAGCCAGTTTGGTGTCTGAGTAACATTGCCCAGTGCTTCTTGTGCAGAGCTGGATCAAATGAATCTGCACCTGTTGTACTGTTGTGCCCTGAACAGTTTTTCATGGGAACCCAAGAGGTCAGTTGTAGAGTTAGGACTTTGCCTTGCATGTGTCCACTGCTAGCCTCAGTTTCAGTTCTAAGTACTGTGTACTCAAAGCCCAATTTTATATTCAGTCTAAAGATTATTGTTTTGCTGTGCTTGTCAATAAATGATATCAGACCGCTGATTTGTTTGCAAGCAGTAAGCTGTCAGCAGGCAAGAATATTTCTAAAATTAAAACTGTCACAAGGGGGAACCATTTGACTGTTTAGTAACTGAGGAGTCTTGACAGAATTCTGTGTTTCAGGCGCTTTTCTTTTGTTTTCCTTCCTTCTTTCATATATTCTTTAACATTGAATTTTCTATTCTTTTTGTCCTCATTCTTGCTTACTTTTCAAATATCCAGCCCTTAACCCTGTTTAAGATCTAAAAACATCCTGCAATAATTTTTTAATTATTATTTTTCTAATTTCTGCTTCACTCCTCTAGTTAATTTTTCCCTGAATTTCTTCCTTGGTTTTGTTTCCTTGATGCCGTAGCTGATCTCATGCCTGCCAGTTGCGCAGTTACACATTTCTTTAACATCGTCTTAGACTCCTGTCTTCCTACACAAAGTTTCATAAATTGAGTAGGAGAAAAATAAATACTTACTTAGTTCATACTCTGTTATTCTAAAAGCCAGTAGGTATTGGGCAAGGAAGTGAGAAGAAAAGTGTGGGAAGCAGTGGGAATACTGTGCAGTTACCAGAAGGAGGAGCACAAAGGAAAGCTCTCTCTCTCTGCCTGCAATGATTGTCTGAGAAAGTGATAACAGTAACAGATGTGTGGCTGCCATTCCAGTGAGTGTTCCTGCAAATGTCCCTGAGGAAGACCTTAGCAAAATTTAGAGTTTGTACAAAACGTTTCTGACGAAAAAATCTTAATGGCTTTAAAAGTTAGGTAGCTCTTCCTGGTCTGGCCTGCAGATTGGTTTCTGAGACGCAACTAGTGTGCAACTTTAAAACGAGTTCAAGTGAAAAATGGAATTAATGAGTATCCCATATTGATTTCTGAGCTTGCAGAGTTCTACTGCCTCTCTCTGTTTCCTAGGGGAAAAAAGCACACGATGCTGGAGAGGGCAGTCAGTTTAATGGCTGTGATGGGCAAAAAAGAGTAGGTAACTGTTATCAGATGATACTTGGAGCCAAACCCACTTTTATGTGGTTCTTGTAATAATTTCAGTTACTGTCAAGTCTTCATGATTTCAGTTTTGAGAGAGGATAATACGTGTGTCTGTGTTAATACAAGATAGCTAGATCCCAGTTTAACTTTTTTGTTGTATTTCACCATTCTTTGCTTATGAACACTTTCTCTTTAAAAGTGATTAGTTTGGTTTTTCATTAAAAAATTGCTGCAGTTGTAGCAAACTATTATTAATACTACAAAACTAATATGCAGATATATGATCACCTACATGTGAATACTTAATCAGCACTTAAGTACCCATGTTCTTCATTTAAAGATCAGGTGACAGACCTGTTGGGATTTGTTAAATAGGTTTTTTTGTTTGCACTAATTGTTCCTTTGAGATGTCAGTGCTGCCTTGTAGATTTCAGCCTTCAAGTGGGCCACTAACTCTGTCCTACCGGTTTGGAAATAAACAAGCAGAAATACCAGAAACGAGTTGCCTATCTACCAACCTACCGTGCTGGTTGGATCTTTCATGGACAGTCTGAAATGCTAGGTCTTCTATTGCCACAGTGCTTTCAGGAGAATGTTGTGCCAGTTTAAATGCATGGTGCTGTTTTTCTGTTCCTCACTGTTCCTTCTGTTACTGTTTAACTGAGATACTCAGGAACATTGATAAGTTGAGACATACATAAACAGTAAGAATGTATTTATACAGTTACTTCATGTAATAAGGATAGGAAGTGAGACTTGCAGAAAATTCATTGGGCAAAAGGAAAACCCTGGGCCTCTCCTTGTAAGATGTTTTTAGTGACTGAATAATTCCAAATGAATTATATTTTTTAAAAAAATTGTCATTGTTTACTATCAGCAGTCATTTCCAAACAACAGATTTGGTATGAGGAAACATACTTGCAACTGTAGTATGATTTCTGTATATATATATATATATATATATTTTTTTTTTTTTTTTTTTTTTTTTGGTAGCTTACAGTTGTTCTGTTTGCTCTATTTTTCAGGGTACTTTTGATGATTACCTGGAGTTGTTCCTACAGTTTGGCTATGTGAGTCTTTTCTCGTGTGTTTATCCACTGGCAGCTGTCTTTGCAGTGTTAAACAACATCACAGAGATATACTCTGATGCCTTAAAGATGTGCAGAGTTTACAAGCGTCCATTTGCAGAACCCACAGCGAATATTGGTGTTTGGCAGGTAATTTTTGTGTCTTTTTTTCCTATTCGTTTAAAAGAGGTTTCAACAACAGTATGAAAGCTTTATGTTTGTCCCATGAGCCACTTTAAAGTTCAGTAGGTACTTTGTTCTCTTCAATGCCCTGGCATATCATCTATCCAAATATATATCCCAATGATATTTTTGGTGGGGTTTTTGACCACATTTCTTTCAGTTGCCTTGGAAAAGAAAGCATATATTTTCTTTAGTTCTTGTATGTGTATTGTACTCCTGTTACAACTTCAACAAAGCAAAGCTTCCAGATATTGCCCAGTATTCTTTATAGCCAGTGTATTTTGGAAATAGTAACTTCTGATGCAATCTCAGAAGCATGGAGCTCAGCAGGGGTTTCAAGAGAAGTGGAAGAATAGGTAAGTAGTTGGATTCCTAAGCCAGGCTAGTGGCCTGTGCTGCTGTGGTTACTGGTACTCAAGCTGACTAATTTTAAAATAATCTGGATCTGTGAGCAGGAGCTGGCACTTTCTGCACAGCCTGAACACTGTAGTCTATCTAAACAATTTCATGATAATAGGACTGGGTTAAGCATTTTCTGTCCTCAGTTGTTTGTCCATGCAATCATGCTGCCACCAGCTATTTTGGGGCCTGTCGAGTGTGCTGCATCAGTGAACTGATCCTGACCAGAGTTTTCTGGAGTGACTAAGTTGCATCCAGAAACGTTGGCATTCCATAATAGCAGCGGCTTGATAAGGGAGTGTGAGGTTGGTTGGGGGACCTTTCTAGGGGATGATCCATATTATAATTTTATTTTAAAAGTTTTGTAGCATTGCATAATGGAGATAAAGGGCACAATGGATTATTTAATTTGAAGGGTTTGTAAATGTTATCAAATGAAGCAAACGAGAAGTGAGAAATGAAATAATGAAACCTCAAGTAAAACATACAGTAAAAACATGCAAACCAAGGGTCCTGAGCAGTGTTCATTAGACACATATTAATGAAGTGGACTTAAAGGTGAAGTCTTCTAATATGTCATTAAAATGTGTGAATTATAATCTGCTTGCATTTTAACATGGGATATACTTTCTCAGTCCAGATCTATGCTGCCAACTTCTTAATGGCATAGCTGCATTGACCAGTCATGTAACCACCAGAATAATCAGGCTGTGGTCGTAAGTCACAAGCATAGCTGCAGGTATATTAATAGCATTTAGTTTTGCTAGAATAGTTTGTTTCAATCAAGAGAGTAGGCTGAAAAATTATTACTGGTACAGTAATTTTATTTTATGGTGTAATTTTTTAGCTAATAGTAGAAATGAATTTGCTTTGTGAATTAAAAATAATAACTAAATTTTCAAGTCATCCATTTCATATGGGAAATTAGAGCATTTGCTGGAAGATTTCTGTTAAAGGAATACTGGAATTATTTCATCAGGTGAACTGAGTCACTAGTTTCTTGTCAAGGAGAAAGCTATTTCTGCTAATTCATTGTGACAGTTGCTACAATTCTGTGTCAGTCTTTCTCATTCCAGACAGGACCTTGGAATAAGTAACCATTATATTGCAAATGTAATTGTTAAGCTGTATTAATATTTTCAGACATTTTGTGGGACCTCTGTAGGCAAGAGGTTCTTAGACTTGTGCTGTTGCATGTGTTTAAATGTAAGTCTTTCAACAAATCTCAAGTGGTTGTGATTTTAAAAGGCATTCTGAACCATTCTTACCTTTTCCTCTTACTTTGCGTTCAGACCGAACCTTCAAAACCAGTGTTACGACTATTAGTTCCTCTTGGAATTTTGCAGTTTTTCCTTTATCCTGAAATAAATTTGTTTAGGAGTACAACTGTAGGTGAGTGTGTACTCTTTTATGTGTTCAGGTTACAACCTTGTTGTGGTCTTGTCAAGTCTGGACTGCTTGCCAAACAAGTCTTACGCTATAGAATTCAAAAGATGAAGGAAAATAAAAAGTTAAACTAATGGGTCTTCTGAGGCTTTAATGAAGAGAGGGGTACTGTCCAGAGCAATTCAGGGACCAGTAAGTTAGAGGTAATGGTCATAACTGTAAATATATTTGTGTTTTATTTCAGTTGGCCTTTGAAACTATGAGTGTAATATCAGTTGTTACTAATTGTATACTGATTGGAATGTCTCCACAAGTGGATGCCCTTTTCCCAGACTCAAAAATGGACCTTGTTCTGACTGTGGCATTGGTGGAGGTAAGTCTGCTTTCAAACAATGCATGTTGTAGCAAATAATATAAACATCAGTGAAAATGATCTTATATTAGAAGGAAATTAAGATTTCCTTATCAAAGAAGTGTTTCAAAATCTTTTTTGATTTCTTTTGCTTCTGTGTTTTCATTTACTGTGAATGCTGTTGCCATACTTTCCCATGCATTCCCAAGATACTGTGTATTTGTTCCTTCATGTACTTCAAGTATTTAGTAGGGCTATTTCAAGAAGCAAAATAATCACATTTTTGTGAACTGTTTATTTCTCTGCTTGGGTTGTGACCCTGGCATATCTTAAAAAGACTTCCTACATAATCTTTATGGACATATCCTGTAGGGCTTATCTGAAACAACTGTGTGTCAGGACTGTAAATAATAGTGATTGTAACAGCATTTTGGTTTAATCTTTTCCTAATTCCATATAGTAAGCACATCAGTGTCATTCCTTTTCAGACATGGCGGGATGACTGTGGGCATTTTACATAACTGAAATTGCAGGCCTTTGCCTTTATAAATCTTTGCTTCAGGGCTTTCTTGTATTGCATTGCCTTGACTTTTACCATTATTCTGTTTTAGCTTTTAGGAACTGGATTGCTTTTCTCATGGCAAAAGGTCTGGATTGTGTATGTGTGGTTACTAAAGTGCACCACCTTACAGAGGTGCATCTGGAGCATATATTTCTTTGTTGTTCTTTTTACAGGTATTAGGTGTTATGCAATGAATTATGAGCTTGCTTTGGGTTTTATTTTCCAAACTTTAAGGTTTGCAGAGTTAACTGTAAATATCAGTCATGTCAACTGGTTTGCTGGAGACTACAGGCAGCCTGATGCACTCTTCTATTATGCATGTGTGAATATTTACATTAACCTCAGTGAGGTGTTTTAATATAAAACTGATTTAGCAAATTAAATGTAATTACATAGCTCATTACTGGACGACATATTTAGAGAGATGATATTGTGAAAATTGGATGAGTAAATGTAAGCAGTATGGATTTCTGGCAGCTTAGAGATGGGGCTGTTTTTGCCTTTGCTTGCTGTGTGTTATCCTTTTTTCTGTTTAAATGTGACGCTTGCTATTTGATCTCTAGGCAGACCTCTGTTTCTTGGTAGACCAAAGGAGAATACCAGCATTTTTATCTAAATTTAAATGTTGCTTATATGCAACCCTTTAGGGAACAGGAATTGCAGCATAATAATTAGGTATCTCTTGGAACTCCTGAACATTGTAGCTCAAATAAATGCTGTGGAAAGGGAGGTTCAGAAAACAAAGGGAAGAAGGTTTGGAGGGAAAGGGTGAGTTAGTACTGAGGGGAGGAGAAGGGAAAAATGTTATCTTATGTAGAGAAGCAACTTTGGGGAAGACCACCAATCTATAATTAATGTAGTATGAAAGGACTGTTGGAGGCTAATGCTGGATGAGCCAGAGGAAATGAAAGGTAATAATTTGGTTAAAGAAAAGTCAACTTTTCTCTAATTATTCTGCTTAATTAAAAAAACCCAAAACAACCAAACAACAAAACTACAAGCCATAATGCACTGGTCAGAAAAGGTCTATTTTAAAAAGTTTTAATCAAAAGTGTCCAGCATGCTTGATGATTTTAAATATGCTAGTTTGATTTTTTTTTTTTGGTGATTGTTTTTCTGTTATTGTCAGCTATTTATTGTCTGAGAAAAAACATATACAAAACCAACATTGTGGGTCTTACAGTATGTTTCTGGAGCATAATAAGCCATGTGATTTTTTTGGAATGTCATTGGTTATAAACAGTTCCAAAACTACTCAATCTGAAATGTAAGACTTCTGCAGTTTCCATAAAGACACTCTTTCAGTACATTTTAAACAGTATTAAACGACTCCACACGTGTGGGGTTTCAGGGGTTTTTTGTTTGTTTGTTTTAGTCTTTTAAAGAGATGGAGAATAGTTCAGGTCATACAATACTGCAAAAAGTTTCATAACACAAATTTTTAACTTTCTGGAGTCCAAAAGAGTTCTCCAAAGTGAAACACATTTTATACAGAAATTTAATTTTAAAAAACTATATGAAAATGAACACAGCAAACAGGAGTTTTATTTCTGTTGAAAATTGTTTCAATTGTGTTGACAGCTAAGCATGTTCTGAGTTACAGAAATTTTTTATCAGAGGTTCTGTTGTACATATTTCAGGTTAAAACATTGATTACAAAAGGTTGAAAGAAAGGAGGATTACTGAATGCTGTGGGGCTATGAACAGCAGCAGTATAGATTTATGTTAACTTCAAGAGATGGGGATATTTTTGCTTTGCTTCCTGTGTATTTACTCCTGTCTTACCTGTTACACTGGGACTTTCTTTTATCTGGTACCCGATGAAGCAGATCAGGGAGTTGATGTGGGAGAAACTGTCTGACCCAGTTCACTAGGGAGCAGGGCAGAACAGCGGTGTGTGGAAGACACGCAGTAGTGCCGCGGTAGGTTTGTGCTGGATTAAATTTGTGGGACTTCTGCACTACTGAGCCTTTCTCCTTAAAGTACCAATTTACAGAAAGATCTCTGAACTATGAAAGGAGCACAGATCTCATGTATTGGCAGTATTCCCATGTACCTCTGTGCTATTTAATGATTGAACTCTGCGTTTCAGTTGTAAAAAAATATTCAGGAACAGAATATAATATAAACTTCTAGGACAAACCTGGTGCATCTGGAGTACATCAGTGTCAAGGTAGAAAAACATTCAGATGTGAAATTTTCAGATAGAAAAGATAGAAAAGATCAGCTAGTAGAGATTCAGAAAAACATGATACAGGTGAGTTATTTTCTGATGTTTGCTGCAGGTGAGGATGAGCATTTCACAGTGTGTTTTATGCTATTTTGACAGCATCTTGACAGCCAGTTTGAGAATGTTAAGAGAGAAATTTCTTTGAGTTGGCTATGTATATTTTCACATGTTCTATTGATGGGGTAACCTACTTAAATCTTCGCTGTCTTTAAGTATTTTAATCAGTTCTAAGTAACTGAGACTCCAGTTGAGTATTTATATATCTGTTTGATGCAAAACTAAACAGAAAAGCACTGTTGCTGTCAAAGCCAAGCATGGGTATTTGCGATGTCCTGATTTTCTTTTTTTTTTTTTTTCCAAAAAATGCTAGTGCTTTTTAATAATAGTACTAATACTCTTCAAATGGAAACAGTTTATATGGCAACATTTAACACCTCCCACTGCTGAAGTAACAAAGAACTGTGTGTGATATTCTTATGAGCATTCTGTACCCAGTCCCTACCAATTTATGCAAAATATTTCCTTTTTCATTAACAACTCTTAACTCTAATGCTGTCTACATTTTTGGTGGGAATATGTATAGTGTGAGAAATGTAAATGCTAACTAGAATACCACAGAATAAAATATTAACAATTTCAAAATAACAGAAAGCATTAAAATAGTATAATAATATTTTTTAAAGTATTAAACCAGTGATTTTTTTTTTTTTTTTGAACAGTTGACCTATTTTCATCAATTCAACATCTGCTTCCATGGCAACATGATTTGAACCAGGAGTAGAATGATGAAACTCCCCTCTTTTACTTATGGATGGGTGCTAACTGAGTGCAGCCAGTGCAGTTTTCAAACAAAAAAAAGTAGCTGAATGCCCTTAAAGCAGGAAACAATAAATCCTTATTAACATAATTTAAAAATAGTTGTATCACATAGTGTGTTTAGTTATTCAGACTTCACCATAGACACATAATTCTGGTGTGAATTCGGGTGCAAAGGAGGACATTCCAAGCACGTGTCTGTGCTTGTGTGAAACTGTTCCAATCACTTCTGACTGCCTACACTGATTTGAACCAAAAAAAAGGAAATAGCTCTGAAGAAACTCGGTGAATAGTTAGGGAAGTAGGTTAAAACAAGTGTAACCTTAATTCTGCAGTGCTTTTTAAAATTTTTCTTGCAAAAGTTGTTGACAAAGAGTTTTGTTCCTGATGACTGTTTCTTTTTAGTGTGGATTCTGGTAAGTTTAAGGAATGCTAATTAAATCAGTGTTGGGACTACTCTGAAAGTTGAGTTCAAGAAATCAGTTGTATGTACAACTCTTAAGCAGTGATTTTTGCTTTTAACAGTACATCAGTAGTGGTGTTTTGAAGCAGTAGCTGTGAAGTTCACTCATCATGAATGTGTCCTAGCCTCCAAAAGCAATGTGTGTATCCAGCCCTGAAGTGTGTACTAAGTAATAGGAAGCTTTTTTGCAGAAGTGCACTAAGCCTGGATGCTCTATGTTACATTGAGGCATTTGGGAATTAGCTTGGAAATACTAAGTAGTAATGAAGGTCCTTCTTGATAAAATCTGACATTATGATCTAGGAATGCAATTTTGGGAAGAATGTAATCAGCTCTGCTATAGATGAAAATGAGGACCTTTGCATAGAAACATGGCTGGTGTGTTTGTAGTAAACATAGTATAAACAGTTGCTCTGTGTTGATTTAATTTCATGGTGTCCTTATAAGGACATAGATCTTCATGAGCATCATAGAAAAATCTATATTGAAAAGTTGCTTCTGTAAGAAGTATGGAGTGGAATAAAGTAATCCTTTCTTAAGCTTTGTTTTTTCTGGGTGAGAGAGCTGATGGTCCATTTATAAAAGGCTGGAAAGCAGGAGTCATAGCATGTCAATAAAGCTGATTGAAAATCAAAGTGATTGAGAGTTGCCTGGTATACAATATTTCTTTAGAATTCCATTTTATTAAGTGTATTTTTTCATCAAAGGCCTCCTGGTATAGAGTAGAAGCTCTTTGATCTTCTGCTGAAAAATCTTGTTGTAATGGTCCCAAGACTCAGTGAGCTCAACAGTAAGCCTGACAGTTTTTTCTGAAATGATGTGCCAGAGAAACTGGGAAAAACTAGAGTCAAGCAGTTTGAATTCTAGTAGATGACAAGGTATATTTATCGTCTAATTCTAGGCATCATTGTACTTTACATTCTACACAAACTTGAAAATTAGTAAACATTGCATCCGGAGTACAGTTGAGGATCTTTTGAATCCACTTTCTTAGCAGAAGCAATTTTAGGTGGATTGTTATGTCAAAATTCAAGTATTTTGCCTTTTTTTTCCCTTTAAAATTTCTTAAATGTTTTGCAGCAGATTTCAGTGCAATCTGTTTTCTCCTGATAAAGCTGGGTAATTTTGTTTTTTACGAAACAGTTCTAGTTGAATTACTTCCTCACAGTAATGTACACGACTCCATTCTGGCCAGCTGGAAATGAGGCATGGTCCTGCACGGTATAGCGTTCTGCATGTGTGAAGCAAGTAGCTTTGTTCCTGTAGAACTCATGAGTTTGGGATTTAGAAGATATGCTAAATATACATTTATGTAAGGACCAATTTTAGTAGGAAAAGAACTGGGAAAAAGTGCAGAAAAATAGGCTGCATCAGCATACACATGTATAAATCCTTTGATAGTGTTGGAGTTACAGAAGCGCAAAGATTGAAGCACAATAGCTGTGCATAAAGCAGTGTTTTTGCTAAATTATTTCTGTGTTATTGCCAGGCACTAATGTAGCATATAGGAGCTGCAGAGTTTCACATATGGGATCAAAGAGCAGTATATGTTGGAAGGGACCTCTGGAGATTATTTGCCCAAACCTGCTGAAAGCAGAACCCTGGATTAAGTTCTCCATGTCCTTATCAAGATAAGCTAAGACTTGAACACTTCCAGTGAGAGGAAGGCACCCACTTTGCTGGGCAGCCTGGTCCACTGTTTAATTGTTCTCCTGGCAAATAATAGGGTTTTTTTCTTGTGGGAAGAAAAAAAATTCTCTGGTGCAAGTTGGTAGCTCATGACTTCTTGTTCTTTTGCTGTGCATCTTTGTGAAGAGGATACCTCTGTATTCTTGAAAACTACCTGTTAGGCATTGGAAGAATGTGATTAGATCTCACCCACCCTCCCAAGCCTTCTCTTATCTGAGTGTAACAAACTGAGTTTCTTCAACCTGTGTTCCTATGTCAGGTTCTTCAACTCTGTACATGGCTCTCCAGCAGGCTCCCTCCAAGTTTTCAGTCTCTGCTTTCCAAGTTGCCAGTGCCACTTAAAAAAAAAAAAAGTGTTTTTAATGTATGCTTATCCCCTTAAGTCTTTCTGCTAATTGCAGTGTGTATTCTTTCTTTTGTCTTCAATCTATTTGCTCTTTAATCAGAGAAAATAATTTCTGGGAATGTTAGACAACACTTCTAACTTTCTTACTGCTGAATTTTTTTTGGCAACAGGCTTGAGGTATTTCTCTTTCCATGTGTTCTTTTCTGTGGTAATGTGTTTTTTCCATACTGACATACATGCATGTGTATATACTAGATTTATAACTTGAGTAGTTTGTCAGTTTTCAGGTATAGCTGCAAAGCAGAGTCCTTAGTGGTAAATATTTGATGTGTGGTTTCAATTTCTTCCTAATAGTTGAATGTATATGAAAAAATACTTGAAAAATACCTATAATGAGTAAATATTAATTAGAGGGTTACATATAAATCTGTTTTTCAAAAATATTTCATGGTAGGGTACAAACCTTACTGTCAGCTTTACAGTTCATTTTTTGGAAAATTTAATTCCTCTAGTATTTTTATTTCAGTGAAACAGATATCCTAGCCGAGACCTATCTATGCTTGCACTTGTGGTGAAAATGGGAAAACATAGGAAAATGGAAAAATGAGCTTTATGCAAATTGTGTAATTATTTGGTTCATTGTTGTATACATACATAAAATAATTCTTCAGCATTACTAATTCTGAATATTAAAAAAGTCAATCCAAAACACTAGTGATTTCAATTAACATATTGTTGTTCTAGAATACCTCTACCTCAGCTGCAAACATTTACTTAATATATACATATACATAAGAAATCATATCTAAAAGCCCTCCTTTGAAAATCTAATATATGTATGTTTATATTTTTAATACAACACAAAATAGTAATTTGATTTTTTTATTCTCTGCTACACAAGTAACCCACTGCAATTTAGTTTATTCCTAGGATTGAAATTGTGAGACATAAAAATAGTTTGCTATTTTAACGTCAAGCTGAAACCCTGGCAAAAAAATAACCAGTAGTTGCTGAATAGCCTTGGTGTAAGACTTAATGAAAGCTTCTAAAGCTATAAAGACTTACATAAAGCCTATAAGACTAAGTCCAAAGACGTAACAAATTCTACTGGTTCTATATTTTACTCTTTGGCAACATTTTAAGAGTGAAAATGAACTCAAGTATCAGTGCATTTTATATTCATATTACTTTGCAAAAGATTCTTGAAATCTTTAATATGAAGTGAAGAAATATTTTAGATAAGTTACTCTTCTGAGTTACAGGAACAGATTGTTCTCAGGGGTTTTTTTTCTCACCTTTCAGACATGGGGAAAGATTTATGGATTTGTCTGTATAAAATTTTCCAAATGTTTGCTGCTTCAAGAAGCCTCCTGGAACCATATCAATGAGGTTAAAAAGAAATACCAGTTTTGCTGGTTGTACATTGCTACAGATTGTCTATTTGCAAAATCAGAATTTATCACAGATCTTTTTATTGCCATCTACTGGTTCTTTTGAGATACTCTTTCTGATTTAGTGTTAATTTTTTTGGTCACTTTGAATAATAAAGCTTAATGCCAAAAGTGTGTCAGAATGAAAACAAACACTAAAAGATTCAAAGATCCAAGTAAGTTGTGTTCCATAGCTTTCTGCTAGTACAAAAATGAAAATACATGTTAACATCTATGCTTAAATTGTCCAGTGGATTTTTGAAAGTCTCAGAGCCTAAAACAGTATTTTTCCATTTTCCTATTTGTGAGTAATTTTCATTTGTTCCTCCTTATTTTCTGCTCTTTACTCAAACCCTTCCATTTTCAGGTTCTCAATTTGCTGTTTGAAATTGAAAAATAATCACACAGATGAATGAATTGTGCTCTTCCAACCATGTACAAACACTGAAATATGTTAAATATGTGGGCATGTATGTAATGTGTAGGACAGCAAGAAACCAAGGTATTGCATCAGGTTTTTCAACCCTGATAGCTGGAATGTGTTGATGTATTTTACTACTGTGTCTGCCCCAACTGGAGCATTTTCACAGTAATGTTAGTTCCTTGCTGACACAATTCAGAATGTGATTTTTGTCTTCTTTAAAGAAGACAGTGTGCAAAGGATGGCTGAGCTAGGTCAGATCGGGGGTCTTTATAGGCCAGGATCCTTTCTGTGGCAGAGGCCAAGGGGGAGAGTAAATTAGTACAGCCAAATATATAGTCATGCTCTTTCAAAATTAATTCCCAGAATCTGATGATTTACAATGCAACCTGTCTTGTAACTGAAAATTATCTGTCCAGAGCTGTTAGTGAAAGTGTGCAATGCTTTTATACAATGGGGTACCTACTTTTTCAAAATAATTTGAATTATACTCTAGTAAAATGCTACTTAAGCAACTAATGTTAATATACTCTTGGCATCATAAGTAATTACCATACATATTGGTTCTACTCTGGATTTTCCTAGCTTTTCTCTGTGCTTTTTTCAGTTGTCTTTTCTGTCTAAGAAGCATTTTTAATTCTTAAATTGAATTCTGCCAGTGTGGTTCGGACATTATAATGAAGGTTAAGAGCACAGGAAGCTTTCTCGCTAGGAGAAAACCTTGTAGGTGTCTTAGCAGAAACAATGATAGCAAAAAGAGAATGCTCTCTTCTTGCTGTCAGCTGGGTGGTGGTAGGATCAGGGAGCTACAAAGGTATCAGATGCTAGTTAGCTGAAAGACCTGAACTTTCCAGAAGGGTCATGTTGGGTTTCCTTCAGTAGGAAGCAGAAATGGATGTGTCTGAGACTGTGCCATTCCTCATTAATTACCATTATCTGGTAGATATAGCTGTATTCTTATTAAGGAGGTTGGATGGGGGAGATACTTTAGGAAGAGAGCACATTCCTTAACTATGCTCATAAGTGCTTCAGAAGTGTCAGTCTGGAAGAACAGCAGGAGAAGACCGAGTAAGAATATTTTTTTTCTGTTTCTTCTGGGATTGTGCAAGGATGCCAGAATGACAAAACTTCAAAAGGGAGGATGAATAGAGAACAGATCTTCGGAGACAATTACAAGACGTTTTAAAGAACTCTATAAGAATCAGACTTTTAGATCTCTTTAAAACTCACTTAGCTTAATATTTTCCACAAAGAAGTTTCCTTTAATGTGTAAATATTTCCAGCTCAAGCCTGAATACACTGAATACACTTCCTTGCTAGCAGTTGGAAGTTGAACGTCCAGACAAAAGCTAAGTTAATACTTATTAATATTAATTGTTTACTTTCCACTTGATTAGGATTAGTAACTGTTTCACGACAAGACAGAGTATGAACATTCAAAGCCTTCTTGCTTCACAGCCATTTCAAGGCTGGTTTAGCATTTCATGAAGGCGAATTGTTTTGTTTTGTAAATAATGTATTAGTTTATTCTGTTAAATTATTTAAATAATTCTCTGCAAATGCTCTATCCATAGCTGCCAGCACAAGCCTGAATAATGGCTTTTCCTAGGAATCTGTGAATAGGTAGAGCTATAGGGCTCTACCATATAGCCATTTATCTCTGATGCAGTTTGCAACAGTATTACTTTGTATTGTTCTTACTAAGAGTATTCCTTTTTAGGGAATGCAATGTTTTTCCTGTCTCCAAAGCTTTATATGATTTTTTGTCTAACGTGGTATGTTTTGGTTGGTTTGTTTGGTTTTTGAACTGTGTGCAGTGTTGGACAATAAATACACTTCATTATTTGTATCCTCGGATGATTGAGAGTGAAAATGAGTGCTTCTGAGCAGGTAGGGTAGAAAATGCAGAGTTTGCAACTGCAGCTGCAAAAGAGATGGAGAATAGGAAATCTGTAAAACTGACTATAAATAGCAAGAGAAAGCCAGTCAAACGTGTTGGAGGCTCTCTGTTGTTGATTAGATAAAAACACCTCTTTACAGAAAGAGTCTTAATGATGTACTATTGTTGCTCACATGTTTTGCAGTTAAAAAATTAGAGAAAAATTCACTTTTATTAAATTCCTTGCAATAACTTTTAATGTTCTGGTTTGGAGTGTTAAACCTTCTGGATCAGTTTTGGTACTCATGCTGTTGACTTTGTTACATACCTGCTCAGTGTTGTAAACATAATTAGTAGTCACTTATTGGAAACTTGCAGCATGGGTTCTATAGGCTTTTATTTAAAAAGGAGTTAAATTTGTTGCTGTAGTTTTTACCCTCCCAACCCTTTTTTAAAAAACGCTCTGAAGCATCATGCACTTTGTAAAATCTGGATTTATGAATTTTTTTTTTTTTCTTTTGGTTTGTTTTGTTTTTTAAATGCCACCTGGAACACTTAAATGAAAACTGATTTTGGAACTCAAATTGTGCAAGAAAATGCAGTAATGGATTGAAAGGCTGTAGTAGAGAGTTTTTGGGGGTTTTTAATAGTCTTTGTGAAAATGTTTTATTAAACGCAGGCTGAAGATGGTCATGAGTCATGCTGGAAAGTAAATGTCAAAAGAACTGGGGCTTACTCCATTTGTGCACTGAATTTTTATCTTACACTGGAAGAAAGTGTCAATCCAGATTTTCACTCTTCTGTTCAGAAGAAATTAATGGAATGATGCGTAATTTTCAAAGGGATTTTTCATTTATTGTGGCAGTGTGCGAGCTGTGAGGCGTATCCTGTTTTTTTTCATGCTTCGAACAGTCCTTTTGAAGTTATGGGAGATTCCTCATGTTTGCCTATAATCGGTAAATGTCTACAATGACTAACACAAAGGAGATACAGATAGATGCTGCTGAGAATTCATAAACTAACATGTTTGATCAAGGTTAGTTTTAGTCAGAGGATTTGTTGTGGGATGAAAAGTGTTTGTGTATGTGCCTGTTATAGGGATTATGGATAAACCAATGTCAAATATAAGGGTATCTTTTATTAAACTTGCAATATAGTTTGTGATACTGCAGTTCATCTGCATCTCAGTGTATTTTGTATTTTTTTCAGAAGTTCATAACCACTGAAAAATCTGAGACAAACTTGTTTTAGAATCCACTGAAATGGAAATAAACAGCTTATTACTGGAAATATTTAGATTTTTACTCTTATAGCTTAGCAAATAAAGTTACTGAATTTAAATACTTTTTTTTGTTCTTCTAGCTTCTAAGAGGCTTTGTTTAAGAAAAAAGATGGTATACCAAGAGTGGTTTGTAACAGACAAATTATTAATGCATCCTGAATTATAGTATGTTGAAAACACCTGGGAGTATCAGTCCACTCTAACAATGGTTTGATTTGGCAGTCCTGCTCCACTTCCTGTGTAATTTTAGGACCTGCAGGAGGAAATAGGAGAAACATGATGGGTATTAGTGTGACATCTTTCCAGTGGTCTTGATGCCAGTTTAACAAAATAATTCTGTAGAAAGCGTATTATATCATTTTTAAAAACATAAAATGCATATATAGGTAGGATTTGAGGGTGAGCTCCATACGTGTGAGTGAGGAGGAGTCCACAAAACAGACCATAGACTATTCCTGTCTGTGTTCCTGTTTCTGTTTCACGCCCTGTAATTAGAGTAGACTATAATGGCTTCCAGATTCTGACTGCAGCTGTCCTTTAAGAGTCAAGAGCACAGCTGGTAGTGAGAATGGGATGTAGCCATATTCCTCCCCAAGGAAACAGCAGGTGGAAAAGGGATACTGGTACCATTATGCTAATAGCTTCATGAACTGATCTTCTGTTAACTTGGAAGGTCCTGTCACGGCCACATAAAACTGACTCTGGGCATGTCAGTGAGAATGAGTGGATCTGCCTCTTTAGGATTTCTAGTTACTTTGATGCTTATCTTGGCAGCTACATGTAGCACAAAACATAATTGGTAATTTCCTTGGTAGTCGTGAGACTGCAGTTCTTTGTCAGCTGCATGGTCATTGTATTGGTGTGGCTGGAATTGCAAGTTCTGAATTTGCTGAGTATGGGTAGAGCCTTCAATAATTTTGTTGTTGTGTTTTTATGAGTCTTGCAAGTTGATCAGGCTTTCCAAGCAACCTGAAGTGCTGTGATGCTTACACTAAGACCTCAACTAGCCAGAGAAGTTAACAATAATACTTACTGAAGAAGAAATATTAGGAGTGCACCTCCTCATGTGGATACCCTGTTGCAATATTTTAATAATTTTATTTTGGTATAAATCTTTAAAATCACAAGTTCCGAATGCACTGAATTTTTAGCCTGTTTTCCATGTCCCCTCTCCTCCCTTTCTAACTGTTCCTGAAGGTGAGGTGAATAATAGTGCTGGCAACTTGCTCTTCCTTCCCACCCTCCATGTAGATTAACCTCTGAGATCAATAGTATCTATAGTTACGCAGTTTAAATACAAAATAATTTCTACAGCGAGGGATCAAAAGCTGTATGTTGTAAAATGTCTTTTGAAGCTGAAGTGTAGGAGTATATATAGCTGTATGATATATTTCTTGAATTTTAGCTAGGGAAGCTAACAGAAACCCAGCAAAAAGGAGGAGGGAATCCAGCTTCCTTTGCAATGTCACATTGCATTAATAATGGCACCTGCATCTTGCTTTGCTTAGCTTCCCTCTGAAGACATCTGAGCTGCAGAGATCTAGTGAGTGATAGGCTATAGTCTTGGAAGCCACAGAAAGAGACAGATGCTTCTTTTTATCTCACAGAGTAATTGTGGCTGATATGTGAAAAGAAAAAGCTGTATTTTAGATTCTTTTAAAAGTTTGGGGGAAGACTCAAAACTTCGTTGACTCTGTTTCAAACAAAAGATGCCTCCTGTCTTGTCATTTTCTCTTAGTTCATTGTCTCAAAACATTGCCTTGGTACAATTATACTGATGGATTCTGCTGGTACAAAAGTGTCTTTATGCATGTGTATGCATTGGATAACACAATGGTAGCTTAAATATTGTGGCAGAAAGTCAAGACTTAGAGATAAATTCATGTTGGATTCCTTAGGCCTACTGCCATCTCTAGCTATAAACTGCACCTGTGCCATCTGTACCTTTCTAATGTGCTTTATATTACAGAATTTAGCTACCTTTGGAAAATGGGTGTCAAAACCATTCAGGGCCTGAGAGGGCTATCTAATGTTTTGGTGTGTAACTCAGAAAAAGCTTGACTTTGGCAGGACAGGGCTCAAGTGTGCATCATTCTCCCTCTGCTCCTGTTTACCCCATTTTTCATCAGGAGAAATCAGGGGTGGCTGTTTGAAGGTGGAGGAGCTGCAGTACCATGTAACAGGTCTGCCAGTCTGGCATTTTGGGGAATGAAGATTCAAAGTGTTTTGTGGACCATGCCTTAAGTTTAGCTTATCTAGCTTTTCTCCAACTGCTCTGAACCAAGATCATGTAATCTTGACCAGCCCCACAACATACGGGATTGCTGACATGAGGGTTTTGAGCCTTCCGAGTAACCTATTTATGAACTTTCTCTTCTTGTTATTTAAGAATTTTTAACCAAAGTCTCCGAAGTACGAGTCAAGCTGGTAAATACTTTGTAGCCTGATAGTTGCCAACAGTTATTGTTGGAAGGCTTTTTCTTCCAGTCATTTGTGTGCTTTCCTATTCAGTTATTTGATTTAGAGTGTTTTGAAAGTGATACAACTACTATCAATCTTGTCAGAGTAGTCACATTTACTTTTATTGTTGCTTCTGAACCTGCATATCAAGTTTATGCGTTTCTGCACTATAGTTTCGTTTGTGAATGGTTTCGCAAGGAATTTCAGAAATATATATTGATACTGAAAAATTTGTTTCTAGCTGTCAAATTGCAACAGGACGTGTGATTCATCCTCTACCACTGTTGTCTGAATTATAACCATTTAGCGTTATATCAGGGCATGTGCATGACAGGCAGAAATAACACAAAAAAGGTTTATGGATGCCAAAAAATTAATTTGTTGTTGTGTTGATAGAGTTTTGTTGGCATTTGCACTTCCAAAGAAGTCTTCCATTTGAATTCTACCCGGTAGGCTGCAGGCTTGTCAAGTGAAAAAATATAAGGGTCTATTCTGTGAACTGATGGTGTGCCATGATTTCCTAAGCTCACCTCTACTCAGAATAGAAAGGGGGTCAGAGGTGTTCTTAAGTAGGCAGTGTTTTGTGGAAGGTGATTAGTGACCTCTCCCTCCAGAGTCTCCTTCATTATCACTACAGTGAGGTTGCAAATACACCATGATACTGACACTGAGCTCTTGAGTCACTAAAAACATAGTGCGAGCTCTGATCTGGCCAAACAGATAATTCTGTTTCATTAGTCCTGCTGAATATGTGGAAATACGTGCCAATACAGAATCACTGTCCCTTTGGACCCCTTTTCATGTATACCAATTTGCTGTGTTGAAGTAAGGGGAGAAGTATGTGGATGGGAGATTTTTGCTCATGCTTGCTAATATAAAATAGCTGTTTTATTTTAAAACTAGATAGCATGTTAGTCTTCTGTTACAAAATGTTAGCATAATATTTAGGAATTTTTGACAGTGTTAAGTCTGGCAGTGTGTGAAGCTGAGTTTCTTCAGATAAAGTATCTGATGCATTGGCAATGTTTGGGCAGTTATAATGCAAATCACTGCCACAAACATAGGTCAGTGTTGGTGGTGTTTCTGTTATCAGTTCACTGACTAGTATTTAGAACTAGAGAATAAATGCTCTTAAAGGGAAAGGAAATGCAGTAGCGTAGAATGAAAAGAACACAAGCATTCACTTAAGATTCTGGTAATCAAAGGGCTTAATGAAGTGCTAGTGTGTGGTGGAGTTCATTATCTCTGTATTAGCATACTTCTTAAAAAATCATAAAAACTGGAAAGTTCTGTGACATCATGCTAAATTTGTTTTGTACCTTTGATGGTTCTATTCTGTTGATAATTATGTTTTTATCCCTGGATTCAGTAACAAAGCCACCACTCATGCTCAAGATAAAGTTGGCATCTTCAATGAAAATCTTTCAAAAGAGGTTGTAGATAGACTGTTAGTGGCCCACCTTTAGTTAGGAGGTATTATGAGAGTAAGATTTTTATCCCGGAGAGGGGGTGCACAGAAACTTTGAACATGGTGGGTCTCACGGTTCTTTTACCACTAGAGGGCTTATTTGTATAACAGTGAAGAGTGTGCTGGAGAATGGTGCCTTGAGACAGCTTTCTGTTGCTTCATACGGTCCAAGAAAAACAGATGGAAGTGTGACGTTCAGGGGATGGATATCAGACTACAAAGTCAAGAATATAATGAACTAGCTAGTTCTTCTAAACTCAGACAATGAAATAAGAGATGGTATCTCAATCTACAACTAGACATAAAGGCTGATTAGAAGTAAGAATAGATTGGAGAAAATAAATTCAAATATCCTGTCAAATTGTGTGTTTTAAGAGTTTTGCTGTTCATGTCGCTTCTGCTTAAAGCACCTCTTTGACAGAACTATGCATTTTTTGGACATCAGTTGCATTGTCTTTGTTTCTCCTTTTCTTTTGCTTTTCATCACAGCTGAACATTTCTTCATTTTTGCAGTCCACACTAGCGTGCGTATTTCCTTGGGAATCTGCTTAGTACGGAATGTGCCTGATTCACAGTGCCAATGAGAATCCCAGTACAAGTGTCCTCTCTTTCCTTTTGATAAAGCGTGAGTTGTAATGGCAGAATATAACATCTCTTTTGGCACTTTCCAAGAGTCTCTCTTTTGTTTTGAAACATTGTTTGGCAGTTGCTTGGCTTGTCAGCCCAGAATCTGTGGAGGCAGCTTTCCCGAAAACTGCCGCTAGCTTTGGATTTTTGCCTGCATATACACTTAAAATTAATTTTTGCAAAACTGGAGTTCTTGGTCTGAGTCTCTTCTTTTGTTTAGAGATCCTGCAAATTCTGTTTAATGATTCTTGAAATGTGCAGTTTTCATTCTGAGTTTCATGTCTGTCATTAACAAGTATGGAATCTCTAATAAAGACAGTGCAGTTTCATATTTTCTCAATAATGTCTAGATAAACTATGGTTTGTTTGGGTTTTTTTTTAAATAAAATGTGCATGCAACTTGGCAACTAAACAGTTGATTATACATTGGAGTTCTTGGTGGTGCTGGTAGTAGTTACACAATAGGGAGTTTAAAGGAAAGTTTGACAGGTTATCCCCCTTAAAAAAAAATTAAGGCAAAATTTTGTATTTTGAAACACACACACAAAGGAGTAGTTGTCTAGTTTTTTATTTCCATCTTGTTCACGGATGTTTCTTTCCCAGAAAAAAATCTCTTTGGAAGTCTGATGTTCCAGATCACTGCAAAACTGTGTTTCTGTGCAGATAATACTTTTCTCATTTGGTGTAGTGGTTTGGTATCACAGTGCTGTGACAAAACAAGTGGTGGCATGTATTGCATTTCTGCTCTAGCTTGGCTCATAATAGTTGTAGATAGATTTGGTTTTTTCTTTTTCCTCTTCCTGTTCCCCAACTGTTTTCAAAATCTGTAGACAACAGTGACTTCTCTCATAAGTATCCCTGACAGCTGTAAGACCCAGATGCCAAGTTCTGGCTCGCAAGCCTTGACCTCCTTTTGGGCTTCTTTTCTGGTCTTTTGGCTGGCTCCTCTGCTTATTGCTGGGGCAGCTGTGGAATCATCTCTGGAGCCGATCGATGCAAGGCTGGCTCATTCGAAGTGTGCTTCATTGTTGTTGATGCCGCTTCTCTTAGGCTTAGCTCAGGGAGAATTATGTTTGTTTTTAATATATTCCAAGAGCAAGAATTCTTAAAATTCTCATATTACTGTGATTACAAATAAAGACTTTATAAATATTGTGACTGTAAATAGAAAGTTTGGTTCTCCTTTTCTTAGAAATAAAACCAGTCTGAATATTAGTACAAGGCAAAAAGAACAGTAATTCTCCATCCCTTCATGTTTTTGTTGGTGCTAGCTTTCTGGATAAAAAGAGTGGCAGTATTTTCTTTGTATGAAATATTTCAGTGACTTTGTAAAGAGCAAGTTTGTCTGAGACATGGTTAAAGTGTCTTAAAAGGAATGTGCTTATAATTTGAAGGCCAGAATGTATTGAATGTGTTTCCTATTCATGCATTCAATATCAGTAGCTATGCATGAAGAGTGTCTAATCTGGTTTGGAAGAGGCTCAGTAGATTATTAGAGGGAAGAGGAGAAGCAAATGTGTCCATACAGGATGCAGGGCCAGGTGGTATGTCTAAACCTTGTTTAAGACAACTGGAATTTATGAAAAGGAAACAACTGAATTTTTTTTTTTTTTAATCCCAGCAAAAAGTGAAGTTTTAATGCCCAACAAAACTACTGAAATTTAGTATCATTGAAGTCTGTCTTAGAGTAAGGAAATACAAGTAAATGACCACTGATGCTGGAGGTGAAGCACTATCCGTGTCTTTAGAAAAACTAAAAAGCAGGACCAAAATCAGCTCTTCAATGCAGATTACATGATTGCACGTTGGCAGAGGGTGTGCAGGGTTTTAAGAAAAGCTGCTGTAACTAGATAACATATGGAGAGGTTATCTCAATGCCTGAGGTTGTATTTCAGAGCAGGAGACAAATACAAATGGAGATTAAAAAAAAAAAAAAAGAGTTAGTATATTAACTTGCTAAATATCTCCAGAAATGTACATTATAATTTACACAACTAAATTAATTCCATACTGTAGGTAGTTTTTAATTTTTTACTACTTACAGTGTAAACATTAGTAACAAAAAATAAAATAAACTCAATATTGTAAATATAAAGGCCAAGATTTTATTCTAAGTGTAAAATAAATTCAGAGCTGATTTAGTGTTAGTGATCGGTATCTCTTAATGAATATACAGTTTTGCAAGACCTTGGGTGTTAAAACTGAACACACTGATAGTTTTCTTTCTATTAGCCATTTGTAAGTATATGTTTCCAAATTAAAATCCTGTCCAGACCTACCTCCGGATCTGAGATGTTCCCTTAACAGCCTAAGTCTTCATCCTCTGCCTTCTGGAAATCCTTGAATGTGGTTTCAGGTTTTGAAAATCTGTGTTGGTGCATATTTGAATCTAGGTTTCAGCTCTGTCTATGAAGACATGTATCAGAACACTGCCTTTGTTTTGCACAGGAGATGCCTTTTTACCAGTGGATGCCCTGAATGCTGGGCATTCTTTGAAAACTTAGACTGTGTCTGAGATATTAGGTGAATGTTCCTTTGTCTAAAGGGTTTGTTTTTTTTGTATTTATGCTTTTTCATCCCAGTGTTATTGCCTCCTGCTGCCTACCAAAGAGCATTGGCAGCCATTTCCAAATGTGCACTTTCCTAACTTTATATAAACTCTCCTGCCACTCTGTGTGTGTGTGTGTGTGCTCTTTGGAGGTTTTTTTGGTCAGTGCACATTCAAGCCCCCAGTAAGCTTGAAGCCATCCTGGCTGTGTGCAGATCTATTTTTACCTGATAATTGGTTTTCCTGCTTGAAGGATTCACACACTGTAGATGAAGGTACTGATTTGCCTGGTCTCTGCATGATGTTTTTATTTCCTGGTGAATTGCCCTGTCGCTTGATGAAATTGGTTTATTATAGGATATTAGCTGCAAATACCTCAAATCTACTAAAGTAGATTAAATAAAAAAAAAAAAAAAATCACTTTGTAGATAGGATAATCCTAAAGTTTGATAATTAATTGCAATACGCTTCCTTGTGTGCATGAAGAGGAGAATATTCACTGTCAGGGCATCTGTTTTTTATACAAAAATAATCAATTGATACATGATAATGTATTCTTAAAATTGGTTTAAACGAAAATCAAATTTCAGTATTTGCAAGTTAGGAAACAGGAGCTGAGGGATTGGTTTGTTTTTACCAGAGCTAAGCAATAGTCCATGTATTGGTGGAAGGGAGATGAGGAATTGAAATTCCTTATTTATCTAACTTAGATAATGGAACATGTATAAATGTCATATTTGGTACGTGGTCAGTTTTCTTCAGCTAAAACCTGTCGTCTTCTGTAGAACAGAACCCCTGCCCAGTGTGATCGACATTATTGACTTGTAGCTCTGGCTCGCTTCCCCTCGCAGTAAGTCTGTAGGCAGATTGCTGATTTTCTGGATCTCACTGGATGTTTCCTCTCATGTTTTTCAACTCCTTTGTCAGAGACTGCATCCCTGCTGATCCTGTTGTGAGAGTACTCCTATATCCATATCAGTCAAAAGGAGGCATTGTAAATCATGTATGCTTGCATATCTAGTTTAAAATGGGTCAGGTGTCAGTGACCTTCAGATTCTGTAAAGGTTGTCTTGGAATAACTAGCTTAAAAATATTTCCATATATTCTTAGAAAATTGCTATTATAAAAAGTTGGAGAAGGCTAGAATGCTTAAATGCATAGAAAATGTATAGTTACCATCAAGTGAGGCATATCCAGTGCATGGTCCAGGTAATTTGCATGGACATTAATGACTGGGAGTTGCTGGGCATAAACAGGATAGTGAATTTGATGTATCTTCTTGATTAGTCCTCAGAGTTGAAGTTTGCTGTCCATGGAAATAATTTATTACAATGCCTTTTCATATGTAATGTTATTTGGGAACTTTGCATCAGATCTTCATATGTGGCACTTTGACAATGTATTTATTAAAGATGCAGTTTGATCATGACTTTGAATTGAAACTTCCATGCATTCAATGGAAATACTGGGTCAAATTAATACACAGTCACTAAAGCACTCTATAGTTCCACTTTCAGTATCAGGATGATATTGATCTGTAGAAATCTGTTTGTGAAGGGTTCTCTGCAGATAAGTCATGCTTGTGGTGAACAAAAGAGGGAAGAAAGTTTGTACAGTTCTGTATATGAATGGTTTTTCAAGCTGTTTTTCCCAAACTGATAATCTTTCATTTCCCATTTCAAATTGTGAGCACTATGTTAAAACTCTTAATTTGATTGCCATAATAATGATATTATTCCAAAGTAGCATACTAATGTTAGTTTATTTAAACTGAAAAAAAAAAAAAAGACAGATGTATATATTTCCAAGCTAATGGTTAATTAGCCAACGTTAATAAAAAGGAAAGGTAGTATGTTTACAGCCTGTTAGCAAAGTGAAAATACAGCAGCTGGGAATAAAGAGCCACTTTATGGGACAGAGCTAATTATGAAAATGGAGTTTAGAATGGGAAAGATAATTTTATAGTCCATGTGTGAGTTATCTCTGTAAAATATAAACTGGAAGGATTTTTTAAAATTGTATGTTTCGTTTTTTTTAATTTTATGAATGTTTACTCGATAGATTTTTTTTTTTTGTGTTTAAAAATTTTTAAGTGAAGAATGCACATCCATTACTGCGCTTGTTGCTTGTTCTGAGTGGTGTTTGCCTCCACAAATACAGAACATCTTCTCAACAATGGGGTTGAAAGAAAAAGTTAATGCGTTGTCAATAGAAGCATAGTTCTTTTTGAGGGTACTAAAGAGGATAATTTAAAAGAAGTTTTTTAACAAGCTTTTGAAGCTTTTGTCTGTTATTTCATATACTAACTTCTAATGTGTTCTAATATGAAAAAAAATGAGTCTTCACTTGTTTTATTTAATGTATTTTCATACATGTTAAATTGTTGTAGCAATTGTTCTTTAACTGTTTCTCTTGCATGAGTAACTTTGAATAACTTTGAATATTCCTGGAAAATACCTTGAATACCTTTGGATATTCCTAATTGACTGTAAATACTTAAAATTGTGGACCACAGCAGATAGCTAGAATACGTATCAACAAGATAGTAACTTGGGTTTATGTTACACAGTTTGCACATCCAGGAATACAACATAATTATCTTTGCTTACAGTGTTCCACTGCACAGGATTGTTCATATTCTTTGGTCAATAGAGATTAATTTTTTCTTGCAGACAATAGCTCTTTTTCCAAAATAACTTGGAAATTCAAAATGTGTAAAAATATATAGTTAAGTGAAAGCAGCTTGTAGGATTAAGTTTGTTACGATGCTTCCTTTTAAATAGCTTGAATAAATCAAAAGGTTACATGTATCTGTACCTCCAGAAAGAATATTGAAATAGGAGAGAGATAAAGTTTTACTAGAGAGCTGCCACAACCTCAAAACTGAGATAGCTGTCTCATTTTTATTTTGGATTACCTCTTCAGGGTTTTTTTGTTATTGTTTTGTGGGGGAGTTTTTTTGTTTGGGGTTTGGGGATTTTGTGTGTGTTGGTGGGTTTTTTTTTTAGTTGTTTGTTTTTGTTTAGGATTTTTTGTTGTGCTTGAGCTTCAGCCTAAAGAAAGTTAAAATGGTACATTATTTGGTGCCTTAATTATACCATTAAGCTGCATGAACTAAAATTCTAGCAGGCCTTCAAAGCAACCTGATCTGTTCTTGTACTAGAAATAACAATATTGGCTAGGAGTTATACTGAAATAACGCTAATAATATGAATGCACATGTTATACTGGTGTCACTTCGGGATTAGGCAAGCTCTAAACATTTGTAATATGCATTCCACTGTTTTGGAGGTTGCCCTTTCTCCCTGCTGGTTTACCAAGGTACTCAGAACTCAAAACAGTTTCTGCTTGTTTCTCATAGAGCTTTAAATTCTGTCTGTGTTAGCATTTTAAAAGTATTCGGGAACTCGATGGGCTTTAGAAGTTCCTTAGTATTGTTTGGGAGATGGGGATTTTAGTCCAGATCAGCATTCAGTTGTTAAATGTATTTGAATTCTGGTAACTTTTGGAGGGGTTTATGGAACACACTAAAAGGAGAAAATAATGGCATGAAACAACAACCCCAAACTGTTTCAGTCTAGCAGAACTGCGAAACCAGTTTTCAGAAGTATTTTATTTGTAGAGTTTTTGAAAAACTAAGGCAAATTCTTACACTTCTTTCTTTTGTGCCTCCCTAGATATAATTGATAATTTGCATTCCTGCCTACAGATGTTTCCCCAGTGACAGGATGTTTGGGCTGTGGAAAATAAACTCAATGAAAGTTGAGTTAAAATAGCTTTAACAGGTAGCTCTTGATGATCAGTGATAACATAGGTGTGATGCCAGAATAAGCAACATAATGATTTTTCTCGATGGAGAAGAATGAGTCTGTGATGACTTGAAATGAGAGTCATCTCAAACAGAGAACTTAAACAGTTTTTCACTCAATACTGACAGCTTTTTAAATACTGCACACAGAAAAAGACCTGTTTCACTGTTACATAGACACTGGATTGCTATACAATAAAACTAAGCTGCTGATCCTTTGAACCAGTAATGGATTTTAAGTGAAGAAAAATGTTTTAAACTTGGGTTGAAGTAAGTAGTGATCCTGCACACTTTGTGGTGTTATCTCAGCATTTGGGAAAATTGCCTGAGCCCAAATAAATGGTCTGACAAAGACCGGTGTTGTGTTTCATTTTCCATTTGCAGGCATGTTTTCTCCTTTTGAGTTAAAGTATGTGGGAAAATGCGTAATGATGGGTTTAGAATTTGGTGCAGGGCAATTAATTTGTTTCTTCTGATTATCTGTTACATACTTGTCTTGTGGTAAACAATAAGGTTCTTGTGAACTTATAATACTTTGCTTTTCTAATGCAGCTAAGGTACTATTTTAAATCCCAACTATGGGAAGCAAACTTTGGAAAAAATTATTACATAAGCAGACAGGATGTCATTTGCTCTCCTTTTCCTCTGCTTGACGCTGAACCGGCTCTGCAAGTCTCCTGTGTATACTCAGGAGTACTTTGAGCCAAATGTTTCAATATTTCTATCATATGCAAGCAAACAAAAACAGAACTGGCAAAACAACAGGGACAGGAACCCCAGTGGGGTTAATTTAGCTTCCTCTGCAGTTCAGATTTAATGTATTTATTTATTAAAGCACAATTTGCTCTTCTTAACATCTAGAAGATACTTTAAGAACAAAATCATTGTTTGCAAGTCCATCTATTTTTAAAGAAACCTAATGATGCAACAAGAATTGTTAGGTTTAATCAGTGCTGTCAAAGTTCTTTTGAAATAGTTGCTAATAGTTGTAATACGTTTTGGGGTTTTTAAGATGCTGTTAGGATGAATACTACAGTCAGGGATGCACTTTGCCTATGTGTAGAGCAAATTTTAGGATTAAAGAAACATTTTTGATGTAAACAGTTTATTTGGTCAGCTTCCTTCTAGCAGTGATGCACAGTGATCAGGCTGCAAGGAACAATTGATGTGTTTTCAATTACATTTTTCAAAATGTTTGATGAGTGGAAAGACTAAGCCAAAGATACAGATACAACCTCTGCTATGAGTGGTCCTGAAGAAGCAGTTTGCTCAGAGGTATGCTGTGGGAAGCTATTGTTATCCACTTGTGTTTTCTTTGGCACCTTCTTCCAGAGACAGGATATTGGATGTTTCTATGTTCTGTTCTCAGTAACACAATAGCATTTATTTTCATAACCTTCTAAAAGCAGCTTCCATATTTTTCTGTTTTGAAACCACTGTCAAATGGGCAGAGCAAGGGAAGAAGGGCTAGTTTGAGGAGACTCAGAAGATGAGGGCAAAGATACAGCTTCTCTGGCACAAGTTTTCTGGATGATCTGCAGTCTGACGCTGCTGTCAACACTAACTTCTTCAGTGTGTATTGTCCTAGGCAGGGCCAGGTGGGGTTTTTTCATGGAGAGTTGTGCAGACAGAACTAAAAAGTTGCACCTGTTTCAGTGAGGAGAAACAGTCAAAAGAGGAATGAACTTGGAGGGAAAGACAAGAGGCCCGGGGAATCACCACTGTGCTTCTGCAGGTGCGGCTGCCTTTCCCCAGACGGTTGCATTGAGCAAAAACTGAGCATTATGGGTTTGAGAAAGCCTAAGCAGTGGTGCAAAGTGCCTGATGACAAGAGAAGAAGCATAATGTGCACAGTGGGATGCATCTGAGGACAGAAGAGAATTCAGGCTCTCTGGGGAAAAGCTGGGGTTGCTTGGAGATGGTAGGATCTGAGTAGGATGCTGTGCAGAAATGTTGGGTAGGAAATCTTTCTAAAAAGTTGTGGAGTTAGCATTTTTTTACATTTAGCTCTGAATTCCTCAAAATGTGTCAGGTTCCTCCTGAGATCTCAAAAAGCCATTTCAAGCCATTTTCTATTTCTGGTATCTTCTTGACTTTTGAACTTTGTTGGCCTGGCTCTGTTGCTGTTTCTTGTCAGTGGCAAACTTGCAGTTGCTGTTCACCCTGTTCATGAAGTCAAAGGATCTGATTCAAGAATAGGCTGTCACAAAAGATGCACAACGTGCTTAGAGCAGTTTCTCAAAAAGTGTTCTGTATTGCGTCACTGTTTGGATAGCATGCATTGACTGCTTCTTTTGGTGTGTTTATGTGCATAAGGGAATGGATGCTAAAAAATTTAAAAAGACAGTGCCAAATAGTGATTTGAACAGTTACAAATTACTGTTTGGAAAACCTCTGGTGGTCTCTTCCACTTGTCTATCTGAAGGAATGTTCAGTAATAGAAAAACCAATTTATGGTTACATGTGATAACATAATTCTCTTTTACATTTTGAAGTTTTTATTTAAAAAAAGGAGGTGACTGGTGTAAATGTTTGAAAGCATTAAATTGTGCTAAGCACTGCCAGATGTCTACCTAACAGTATATATTTCTCCTGTAGTTTGACAATGATCTTAGGGAAGGAGAAACTTCCAGAAGTACTAGATTGTGATTAAGAAAACCTAACCTAAACAGAGTGAACAGATGCTTACTGTGGCCATGTTTGGTAGCTTATGCCTGAAAGAACATGAAAGGAGATAATAAATATTACAGGGGAGTTACTCCTCTTCAGGTATTACTCTGTAATAAATCATGTTCTTATGATTTTCTCTTGCTACTTGTAGCAGCATAAACATATGAGTTAATGAGGAGTCTTGGTTTGGTTTTGAAAGGAAAAATCTACATGTAAATAGTGTTAGAAACAAAGCCTTTCAGAATGCTTGATCATTTCTCCTGTACCTGATCCTGCAGTCTCTGTAGTGTGTAGTGCAGAGTAAGGTTAGAAAATACACATGGCTTTCTTGGGCATGCAGTGAAGAGAGAGGTGTGTTGCTAAGCTTTTGATAGGGCTGAAGAGAGTGCTATAAAATACTCTTTAGCCAGAAACATGATGACCTTCTGCAAAGCCTGGAAAGTTGACTGATACTGCTAAAACTTGCACTCATATAAATACGTTGACATGCATTCCAAAAAGAAATCTTTAACCTCTTATTCAGCTGCCTAAACTACATTTTATTTTAGGGTAGATAAAAATGTTATATAGAAAGTTATGGTGCTTTCATATATAAACTGAAAATTTCTAACTTAAAAGTTTCTGCCTTCCTTGCAGACAGCCTAAAATTAGTTTCATACTTGTCTATTCTTACCGAAACTCTATTTACAATAATTGCTCCCTCTTATGTTGTTTCATGATTTTTGTTGAGATTCTGTGTTCTGTTCTTCCTTTCATGGTGGAGTTGGACTTCAAACCCTGCTTTACTTCCCTTCCTCCCTAGTTGTCCAAGTGACAGCTGCCTTTGTTTTTGTGGCTATTTCTCTATACAGTGCTTATGTGTCTTAGCCCTCAGACCTTACCTGAATTTATTAGAAGAGACAAAACTCTCTCCTTCAGATTAAATGATGTTTTCCCAGGCTGTTGGGATAAATGCTTCGTTCCTTTCTCTTCCTTCTGAGTGTCCAGAAAGGCCAGAGTCCCTTGCCTCCATTAAATCCATAGATTTTATATACTGCTTTCTTAGCATTAGATTCTTCTGGTTACACTTGCTCTACTCTGCATAGGAGTGTTACAATGAGGGACCTGGTAGTTACCGGGCTCTGCAACAGCTGTGCTGGCTATTGCCATGTCTTGTGTAAAATTCCTGCAGTATTGCCAGAGATGTGGCTGAGTGTCTAGTGAAAAATAAAGTAGAACGAGCTTTTGGAGTGGTAGCTTATGCTGTCCATGGTGAATAGCAAAAAAGAAACAAGGCCTTACAGTGTGGCATCACCTAATGCTTTAGAGTGCATTACTTACTTCTTTTTTGCAAATATACTACTATTGTACAGACTTTCCACCTGATACATTTAAAAATGTGACTTGTAATTCAGGACTACTCGTACGTACTTGTTAAAAGCTCAACTTTGTATATGCATGACTTCTCAGGTGATTTTTGCTCCAGAACTTTATTGGGTGGGGTTTTTTTGCTTCAGAAATGTACTGCCTTCTTCCTTTGGAAGATAAACATTAAGATCTGAATGATGCATTCGTGGCATCTGCTGCTCAGTTAAACATGGACAGGATGTCAGGCAAGACTCTTGCGTGATATTTGGAGGAAGACAGAACAAAATGAATTGTTTGGAGTCTGTTTTGTGAACAATGGAGAGGCCAGTCTCTTGAAATCACTCACTCTGCAGGTTACCTGTCAGACAGTAGTAGTTTTCAGAAATAAAAAACTGCAAATTTGTTAATTCGGTGTTTCTTTCCTTTCTAAATAGAACAATAACATTTTAATTTCCTTGTCTACTTAGTGTTCTGTGTTCCTACATGCTGTGTTTGGGGTTTTGTTTTGAAAAAGGAACTAGTCAGAGAGGAAGTTGAACGATACTAAAAATATTTGATTATTTTAAGTTGTGGAAGTGTTTATGTGCTTCTTACATAACACAGCCTGCACTGTTAGCCTGGAACTTTTCTACCTTTATTATGTATTTGCTTGATTTCAACTACTAGGAGACTGCCGAACTGACAGATGAGAATTTTTTAGTTTAACTTTTTTTACCAAAACAGCAGTAAAACTTGACTCTCAGTAATGACAAATGCAGTATAAACCTCATTTTGTATGTTGGAATGATGCTTTGATGGACTTCACTTGAATTTTGTCTTCGTAGGTGATGATGACTGTTTGCTTTAACTGCCTATGCATTAATTAAAAAAAAAAAAATTATTGTAAGGTGTGTATCTATAGCTTGAGGTCAAATGATTTAATGTTCTTATATAAATATGCTACAGTACTTACTAAAATATGAAGTAATTAGGCATAAGAGCTAACTTATGCCTTATTAACAGCTGCATGGTTATTTTACAGTTAAGTATGATTGCTTCATCCTGTTGAAGAGTATTATCTTCCTTTTGTTTTTAAAACTCTATCACCTCTCCTGGCTAACGATAGAAGGAGGACAGTTTAAATTTCTGATGATACTGTAAGGCTGCTTGAGAGCTTAGTAGAAATTTAGTTGATTTTAATAAAAAGCCAGTAGAATCACGTGCATTTACCCACTTTAATGTTACTCCTTTACCAAACTGATAATTTAAAGATGGGTCTTATTTTGGTAGGAAAAAGCGACTAATGGATGTGAGAAGAGCTTCATGGATTTTTTTAATGGATTGTGCTGTGCTTTCAAAAGTAGGCCAGCCTTGAGCCTGTCAGTCTTTTCAAAGATCCAAGTGTCTCTGTCCCATGCACACACAGATATAGTTTTAAAACCTGAATGATTACCCTTAGCAGTTGAAAAATGAACTTCTAAATAACTTTTCCCATTCTAAATTTATCAGATTCTTGGGATTAAAATGAGTGCAGTGAGTGAACATGCACGGATATCCCTGTTCATGTGTGGTGCTAGAAGGCTGTACCTAGGGCTTGTGTCTGAGAGATGGTAATCATTGTATCACCCAGCAATACAGTGAGAATTACATATATTCAGCATTTCTGCATGGTGCTGCTCATAATGAGTTCGTACCTATTTCAGTCTAAGAAAAAGTTTGTGCTATAGTTAAAACAGGATGTTTAAAGATGGATAATAGCTAAGAAGTTTGGAAAAGGAAAATATGTAAATCAAGGTTATATACGGAGTCATCTACGTCAGGCATCTGTTTGTGTTAGTGTTTATTATTACCTATGAATTTAAGGAAGTTATCCATAGGAAGGTTCAACTAAGGTTTTGTGGTAAGTTTTAAAGAAGGAATAGGGAGCGAGGACAAATGTATGGGTTATCCTACATGAAAACAGGGTTCTTCAACAGAAAAAAAGGGCTTAGTTTGATTCCATATATATAGATTAGGCTGTTGAGACGTACGCATTTTAATTTCTGTACAACTCTGCAGTGCTGAGGGGCATTTGAAGTATAGTTGAATAGCTAAATTAAATGCCATTGCATGTATTCTCCTAGGCTTTGGTGTGGCTAGTAGAATGTAATAGGTTATGTTGGTTGTAGGGGATGCTGGAAGGCAGCAATTCCCCTTTTTTTTTTTTTTTTTGGGTAAGACTTGCTTAAGTCACCTCTTAAGAAACCCACACATAAGTTCATGGCTGAAAAGAGAGGATAAATGGTTAGTGTAAAGCCCAGGTCCAGACCAGGATCTTTATATGGGCCACAGATGCACTACAGCATAGACAGTAGTTGCATTAGCCAAGAGAAAACAATGAATAAAAAGTTATTGTTTATCTAAACAAGAGCAATTCCACATCCACATTTGCAGATTGATGGTTTCTTGGAAGGAAATAGAACAGAAAATCCTAGAGGGTCTTATATTCTGTGTCTTCAGTGCATCTTTATGATACAGATGGTTCTGTTTGGGATCTGCAACAAGTAATTTATGCATGCATTAGATTAATTTCCTGCTTTGCTAATAGTTATATTTTATGAAGTGGCAATAATGCAACCTAAAATCGTTCAAGGATAGAATTAATGAATAAACGGAAAAAAATACTTGCAAGAAAAAAATGAACAGATCATTTACAACTTTTTATAACTGGATAAAAAAAATGAAGACTGAGTTCTAATCCATATGGAAAGGGAATGCTGCTAGTCTATTTAAATAGTGCTTAATGATTACATGGGCCGACCTCTGGAATTGTGCAATAAAAGTATCTCCAACGGATTGAACAGTTCCAAATGTTAAATTATCTCGTGTGTGTCTCCTTTTACAGTGTTATTTCTGTGACTGATTTATTCCATAAAATTGTTCTTGAGTTCTGAAGTATGGATGAGGACTAGCACAGAATGCCATCAGCCTGAAAATGCAGCAGTCCATGGTGCCCAGGGTGAGAGACTTACCTCTGTGGCTTAATTCTCTCACTGGGCAATTATCTTTACTTACCTCATAGGGATACTGCGACACTTCATGTATCAAATACTTTTATGCTGTTTGAATTATTCTTCTTCCACTAAACCAAGAACAATGGAAGAGAAAGGCTTAAACTGTTCTTGTGTTAATTATTTACTCCCACGAAGGTTGTTGCTAGTTACTTTCTTGTTTTCAAAATAGATATGGCAATCCTTTTAAAGTTGTGTAATGCCATTTTAAATATAGACCAGAATGAATTATTGAAAGTTATCCCCCACTTCTGAAAGGAAAAGACAGCTAAATTTCTCATAGGCATTTTAAGGAGGCTCCTTGATGGCCTTGATGCAAATTCCAAGTCTTTCATAAAAAATTTCTGTCTACAAAATAAGCTGTTCATGGAAGCAGCAGATTACCATTTTCATTCACATATGCTTTATTTCCTGTTTTTGACTGCTGTCAGAGTCTTCCCTTCATCTGTGAAAACAGTCAGATTACTCGAGTTAAAAATAAAATATCTTCACAAATTGTAGCTGCTTGGAATACCACCTGAATTCTCAGTAGATAATTCCTTTTCACTTTTGTTTTCTTCCGTTCTGATTGCATATTGAAACACATTTGTGTGTGTCTCATGAGTTGCTCTCATTCCAAAGTCGGGAACTAGCTAAATTTGCATTATATTGCTTTTCAGGTCTCCTAGGCAGCTAGCTTCATCTGCTTTCTAGTTAATCCTAGAGTGGGAGAATAAAATATCTCATAATTTAGGAACTGAGAAAAGAAAGGGTGTTGTGCTAATCTCATGCCTTTTAGAGCATCACAGGTGCATATCCATATTAGAGGTGTTTATCCACTCATATTTTCCTCCTCCTTGAAAAGTTCCTTTGTTGCATATATTACTAACTGAAGTTCAGAAGGCTGTTGAGAAGTGTTGAATCCCTTGGCTTGTTAAAATTACTTCAGGGTACAACTAAATATTTATTATTCGGCAGCCTATTAGCAATGTAAAGCTATGTGATTAATTAGTTTCTTGTGTTAACCCCCTTAAATCCCATATAAGCAATCCTTCATTTATTTATCTTTTAAAATGTATATTAATGTTGTATGAACTGGTAGATTTTTAATTTAGGCCATTTTTTAAGCCCCTCCAAGGTAACTGCATTTTACAAGGGCTATATGATATCTGCTGCAGATTGACATAGCCTTGAATGGTTTGATCAATTTGTCTTCCTTTGTTGCTTTGTCTTTGTATTGAGCCCTTGAAGCAAAGGTGGGCTACCTGTGCTCAAGTTCACAGTTCATTATAGGAAGTGTTTTATCTTCTGTGTGAGTGCTCTCTGTAGATCTGATGTCCTTTCTTTGAAGTTCTTCTTTTCAAATACATCGAAAAGCTTGGTTCCTTTTAGAAGGTGATAAGCAGAAGCAAGAATGGACAACAAAAAATCCCACCACTTCCATTACTCAGGAGCTACCTATTTCAAAATAAATCTTTTTGGCCCTACAACATTCTAGAGATTGACTGAAAGTGCTCTTCTTGTGAAGAACTGACTTACCACAAACGGATGCAGCACAGGCTCAGCTGTTTTTCTTCTCTTAACAGCAAACAAAATTCTGCATCATCAGACTTCTTTTGTGATTACAGGATTTCTAGGTCCTGTATCTTACTGAAAAATTGATATAAAACACAAGTAAAATGCTAAACTTACTTTAGAGTAATTTATGAGAAGAGCCTTTGAATTCTTGGCCTGATTGTTCATTCTGTTCTTATCCCAGTGGTTCATTTCTGCTGCCATAATTTTCAGTCTGTTCTCACTGCTCATGTCAGAGAAAAGACAATTTATTTCAGTGTTAATTAGGTGATTTATGTCTTTTGAAACATAAGCAGTCTGATTTCTAAGAGTTTATTGTGTTATTGTTCTTATATCTTGCCTTTTTTTTTTAATTCTTCACTTTGAAGTAAAGAGAACTTAGACTTTATACATTTGGTAATTCTTTAGTTAGTACCAGTGTGCTGATCTGTTGAGGCACTTTCAGCTCATCAAATGAAGGAATGTTTCTTTGCTATTACAGAAAACTACAAAGATTGCCAAATGACATTTGCACTTGTGAAAGTACTCTGCGTAAGTTTTGAAAATGGGTATTTTGCATAGAACACTTTATGCACAGAAAAAATTATTGTGCGGGTAGTAGTACTTTGTATTGAATATTTCTAAACATGCCAGGTTTTAAAGCCAGAAAATCCCTCAAGTTTTCTTAACACTGACATCAATTCCATTATGTTTTCAGTTCTTGTCTCTTAAAAGCTTGAGCTGGTAGTATATTTTCTTGTAAAAAAACCCCAAAAAACCCCCAAAACAATTGATGAAAATTATGCTTTCATGTACATAAGTTGCAAAAATGATGACCCTTAGTACCTTCTTTCAAGCATAAATCATGCTATTTAAGAAAAGAAAAATCACCTATTTTACATTTGACCATCTTCGGTTTCTTGTCTTTGGCTATTATTCTTTTCCTCCTTAAATTTAGGAACCTTCTGTTCCCTTTGATGTCTTGCGTATATACTTTAATCAGATTACCCTTTAATTTTCTTCTTGGTAAATAAAGGTTTCTTTATTTTGTCACTGTGATTCTTCAGTCAAACCCCAATATGTTGGGGTTTTTTCTCCGAGCATTTCACATTTTTATAGCATTGCTCTTGAAGTGGGGAATGCTACATTTCCTTTGCCTTTGCAGTACTAGTCTCATCAATATCAGAGGCAAAGTAATTTAGCTTTCTGTCTTGTCCAGATTCTTTTGTTTACTATGTTAAGTAAAATACTTCCATCGTGTCCAAGGAATAATTAGTCAGTATCCAGATCTCTTATTTTGAGTTACTTCTTCTGTGGACATTGATTCCCCCATTCTGTCACCTGACCTTTGTGACCATTTGTAGGTACAGCATTTCACTTGGTTGTTCTGAAAAGTTTGTCTTGGTTGTATGCGGTCAGTGAAGAGATGTGGTACCTCTGCATCAGCACCCTGGTTTCTTCAGAATTTATTGTTGCTTGAGCACCACAGGGTTGGGGTTTTTTTTGAAATTATTTTATTTTTCTTCGAAATCATCAAGAGCTGAGTATTCTGATGAACAAGGATGGTGTTTTGAGATGGTTCATGTGCTGCTGCAGAATAGGTACAACCATACTAAAATGGTATCCTTGAGCTCTATCATATGTCTCATTTTTAAGCCTTTTTAATTTGTATTACGCTGTTTAATCAAAACTTTCTGTAAAATCAAGTCACATGTTTTCAGATGCTGTAAGTATTCTATATCAAAATAGTTTCTTTTTATCAACCAAGTTTTATAATGTTCTCAAGAAACAATTTTATGCTAATGCAAGTTGATTGGCATTAGTTGTTGATTGTTAGTGGTGACAAGAACTTTTGACTGAGGCATAAAACCAGGTGGTGATGGTGTAAACCTTCTGTGTTGTGCTCTGTGTCTGTGTATCAAATTCTTCTTGGGTACTTTTATTTGTATACACATTCTTTCTGATCTTTCCTAGTTAGCACAGTGTGTCATAAAAACAATCGTGCTACCCAGGAATGAAGGAAACTTAGTTGTGGTTATAAATACATGAAAAACGAAAGGTTTCTGTTGCAGAAACAAGACCTGGCCTAATAATAGAGAACATCATAATAGGAACAGTCTTCTTACTGTTCCTTTTGGCATTCAAAGCTTGCAAGGGGGCTCTGAGATTGGGTGGGATTCTTTATTATCTGTAGGTACTTATTATTGCGATGGCCATACCAAGTTTACTATTCTGAGTATAATATACCTGTGCTCTCCAGTGGGATGTAGGACTCTTAAAAACTCCTGATGTCATTATTGAATGCAGTGTGCTGTTGATAAGTCCGTGATTTCACTTCAAATAGTTCAGCCTCCTCTAATATGCCATTGTATAAGCTATAGCATTTCTAGTTTTGTAATCTTGTGCTTTTTATTAACTTGGAAAGATGCTAAAAAGAAGATTACATTGGTATTGAAGTGGATTATTAGGAAGTCCATAGAAATATAACAAAAACCGAAATAGCTGGAAATGGTAAGCTTAGATTTATCCATCACTGAGTTCCTTTTATTTTCTTAAGAGCAATTGAAACAACTGTATTGGGATGTATGGCAGGGAAAACTTACCCTGAAGCCCCAGAAAGGAATCAAAAAGACCAAACTACTCTAGTTTTATCGCTGTTTAACTGCCAGAATGGTGCACTGATGCTGTGAACAGACTTTTGATACTCTATTTCAGTGACATGCTATTTTTTTTTTTTCAGTTTAGTACAATGTCAACACAATAGAAGAATATGTTCTTTATGGATATGAAGCCATGTACTTTGGGTATGAATTAAATAAGTGACTTGGTAATACACAGGTTTAATTGGAGATTGGCTTTGAATTGTGTTTAAAAGAAGAAAAAGAAGGATTTTTTTTTTTCTTTCTCTTACATAGCTTAAACCCTTTTCCTTTGTTGCATGACACGGTAGCAGGTATATGTGTCAACATAACCAAACTCCAGCGTTGTTCAGAGACTCTTACATAGTATTTTAGAACTAATGTGCAACTTCTCAAGAAAGTTGCTCTTTAGATATTGTATGGTAGTTACATTTTCTCTTTCACTACATTTTTTCACTTGGATTTCTTGTTAAAAAGATAACAAATACGACATTGTCAATAGTTCAATTTATCCTGTGCACACAAAGCAGGACTGTCTGGAGGTAGCTATTCAGCATCCTAGTAGGCTCAGAAACCTTGGACTAGTCTCTTTTATGACAGTGAGATCAATGCTGCTGCTGAAGCTGTCGAGTGTGTTTAGGCTGTAATAATGTCTGCACCATTATTTACCAGTAGAGTTCCAGAGACACACAGTATTTGATAAGGCTGTATGTTCAGTGGGTTGCTGGATTTAGGGAAAGGGAGAAGCACTTACTAAATGAAATGTCTAGACTCTTGTCTGCAGGAATCAGTTGTCTCTCACCTATTTGTATATTCATAACACATATCTCTAGCATCATCATTTTTCTCAGCTGTCACTTGCACAGCAACAAAGCAGCAGCAGCGGTGCCTGGCATTTATAACTACTGGAGCAGCAAAACAAAACAGGCAGTCATTCCCAATTGTACCAGGCTTCTTTTGTCTTCATGAAGGTAGAGAGGGATATTCAGTGTCTTCAATGTTTTTCGAAGATTAAAGTATGTAGATGTTTCTGTTCTCCTTCAGCTATGATTTTGAACACACCTCCCTTGCTTCGTTGTTTTCGAACCTGCGGCACTGCATTATCTTTTGAATACAACGGCTGTCCACACTGTTTGGTTATGCAACTGCTTTCATGACCTGTATGGCTGCTAGTCAGACTTCACTGACAGTATTTCCTCTTAGACATGCTAGACAGGGATGCACAGGAGGCACTCTTAAAATTTAAAGTACTTTCTGACGCCAGCCTAAAGCACTTAAAAAAGAAAAAAAAGTCCCCATAGCATTAATACTGTTCATGGGCAGGGAAGTAAAACTGAAACTGTATTTCAAAATGTGAACTTCTAAAATAGTTTCAGGTTACTGATACCTGTATGCACAAATAAATTCCGAAAGAACTCATTAGATTATATCCCATACATGCATTTCTGCAGTGGTTTGTTCCCCCCTCTTTAATGTTATAAGACTTATGTCATGAAGCATCTGTGACTCTTAGTATGTAACACTTCATGTCATAATTAATAAAGACTCTGTTAATAGCATGTCAAGGATTTATTTTCAGAAAGTCCTAGTATGTATAATTAGCTCTCCGCCACAACAAAATGAAGTAAAAGGAGACTGTAGGTGGTCATTATTGTGAGGAGTGTTTTGGTTTTCTGGTAAGCACATGATAATGATTGTAATGTAATTCTCCAGTGGAATAGAAGCTCCTTTCCTGCATCTTCTCTGAGCAAAACCCAGCCCCTCTTTTCACCCAATGCTATTCCAGCAGATTGTGTTGTTAGCTTTTGAACTGGTTTTAAAAAATAATGGCTTTTATAAAGAGAGTGTAATACTTTTGTGGCCCCAATAATTCATTTGCATGGTCTCACTTCCATGAAAATCTATGAATTTGAGCTTGATTTCATAGAAGATAAAGGTTTTGATTCTGCTACCAAAAAATATCAGTGGACTGCTGCATACATACAGATGTTATTAATTTCAAGGATCAAGTGTGACACAAAGCCTTCGGATATAGTTTGGGACTGCATCTCAAACAAAATCCAATGGAAGGATGAGTATGTGCGTGTTAACATAGGGTATTTTTATAGTTAGGAAAGATGTCTTGGAAAGACTGTTTGTTTGGGGTTTTTTTCCCCTTCTTTCCTATCTTTGAAGTACAGAACTTCTTAGTTAATGAACTGTAAAGTGGATGTGTCCTGCAGGGCAGTCTTTTACCTGAGAGGGCTGATGAGCAGGCAGTGGTGTTTGGACTATGAATGAAGCATTTCACATCTAGTGCACACTTAACCAGAACACCTGATCTCCTGAGTGCTGGCCATGAGTCCCTGGTCAGCTGATTTCAGATTCATCAATGCTTCTCTTCTTTAACAATTTTAAAAAACCCAAAACATAAAAGATAAGTGTTGTTAAATTAAAAAAAAAAAAAAAAAATTAAAAATCCTCATTATCCCCAATGATGGGATATTAATTTTTGTTTGGCTTTGCTAACCGGTGATTTCTGTGATACAGAACAAATAAATGATGATAATACATATAATGTCTAGTAGAGATTATACCTTCAGTTTCTGCTGAAGTGAAATACTGTCAGTTTAAATAGCCCGAGAGAAGCAGTTGATTTATTTGTGAGCTTCCAGACAGGGGAAGACAGTGACTTCTTGAGAGGAACAGGAGGCAGAGTTCGTAAGGCATATTGCCTAACACAAGGAAGGAAAAAGTGCTACCATTGTTTCAGAAGAGGCCTTGTCCTAGGCTTTAATCCTGTAACAGAAGCAGAAGCAATGAGGCAGGAAATGAATTACAAAAAATAGCATGTGAAATAATTAGACACTTGGTCTTCACATCTATATCCATGTTGACTTGCCATACTAGACAACCTTTGGAGTCCAGGATTCCCATCTTTCTTGTTGATTATTCATTTCTTGGAAAGTGTCGCTCGCATGAGTTTGCTCACTGCCCCAGTTCCTTGAACTGAAAGGTGCAGATAAGGGTTGCAAAGCAGCTGAATCCATAGTGTGTACCTGTGGATGGGAGGTACCTCTTGGCACTCTGTGAGCTTGTGCTGTAATGACTTCTCACTAACTCCTGAAAAGGTTTAAAGATGAAGCTCTGGTGTTCGCTTAATTCAGATGAGCACATTCATTTTATCGTAAATTATCAAAAGCTACTTTGTTTTCTATAGGATGTTACCTTGGATTGAGTTGCTTGAGCACAGAGGGGTTTTTATTTGTTTTTATTTCCTCCAGTGAACACAAGGTCAAAGGGATTGAAGTAGCTTCCAGCTATGTTATGTAGTTCTAACTTGTGTGATATTCTTTAAAAGAGTTTGCTTTTGTGGCTCCTTTTTTAGTGATAAATCAGATCATAAACACCTGCAATTTTTAAAATAAGTAGGAAGAAAAATGCCTCTGTTCTCAGGTCCTCTAGAGAAGGATGAAAAATCTTTCTGAATTCCCTACAGAATAGGCAGAATTTAAATAGGGAAAGTCCTTTAACCAAAAAGCATTAATTTCACTGGAGGAATAACTCAACATTAAAATGAGCAACAGACGAAATTATTTATTCTGTAATACACAGTCTAATAACCTGAGTAACATATACTCTTCCACTCCCCTGGCATCTTTCTTTTTTTTAAGAAAGGGAAAAAAGGTTTAGGCTTTGTAAGTGCTGTGGTAATCATGTTACAGTAACTTGTATAGCTGGTTTAAGAAGTTTTCTTCACTGTCCTAAGGTGTTTTTTTTAATTAAGAATTGTCACGACTGAGGGAACATGTTTAGCCTGATCATTAAAGGGGATGTACCACAGAACAAAATCTTCTAGCTTCTTGTTTACCGTTAAACACTGACAAAGTCTCAATAATTTGGATATACTTAAGTCTTATAGCTGTATCCAAATGTCAAGTTAACGCTTAAAAAATTTTGTGAGTGAGATAAAAGAGTTTATCAAAGAAATAAATAGAGAAAGAAATAAGCTAGAGCCTAGTTCTGTATACTGGGCATGTTTGATTCCCCCCCCCCCCCCCCCCCCCCCCATACTGATGCAGTAGAAGGGAGTTGGTTTCTATCAAATTTTACAGTAACCTCAATCTGGGAAAACTAACAAATTTTTTTCTTTTTAATGGTGATGATGTGATTCGTGCATTATTACTGAAACCTGATAAATTTTGTTACAGACACGTACTTCATCTGCTCATCAACATTGTCTTAGAAGCTTAATATGTAAGGGACCTTTTAGAGCAAACAGTTCAGTACTGACATCTTGTGAGCATCATTAAATTTAAAAGTAAAACATTTTGTCTTGGTTTTTTAAAATTTCACAAAACCACAATATTAAAATATTTCATAAGCAGCGCAATGAATAAGACAGAATGTTGCACATGACGATAATTCTGGTAAACCAGAAGGAGTATTAAATCTGCAGTTTCAGTCTGTATTTGTGTATACCCAGATAATTTATTTACTTTTTTTTAGCTCTGAGTAGTGTTTGTTCAAAATTAGGTAAGTGTGGTGGATAAAAACAAAATGATTTTTCAAGTTAGAGTTTATATGTTAGAAACTTGTTATGTAACCACTTGAGAGTTTAGACTGGAAAAAAGCCTTTGTTTACAATATGGGAACATTCTGGCTTGATTCTATGGGAAGGCTGATGTTAGTCATTTGTTTTGCATCATGATTTTTTTCTGTCAAAATAATCACAGTTATCTTTTCAGAATTAGGTGTCATACTGAGTGAAGAGGAGAGCCTAGAATTACTGATTGGTGTTTATTGTAGAGATTAGGAGAGACAGAAAGGTGTTTACTCATTAGAAGAGTGTGATGGTTCACTGAGCTCCTTCTATCTTGTAGGAATTCTGTCACACTTGGATAAAGCCATGGTTTGATTCATGTATAGTCATTACAGCTCTACATTTTATCATCACCTGATGGTGTGCACATATTCCTCTGAGAGACAAGCAGAGTATGCAGCCACAGTAAAGAGCAAGATTTTAAAGTGGCTTTGTACTTTTTCAGAAACTATGCCTTCTGGATAATACTATCCTTGAAGCTTGCACTGGAGTCTTGGTAGAGTTGTTTGTATGTATCTGTGACATGGGTAAGGTTACATCTGGTTTTCTTATGGTAGGGCAGGTAGATCTTAAATAATATATCTGTTGGGGACAGTGCACAGGTGAGAAAATGAGAGGTTTACTTCACTAAGCTTTACTTTGCCTTTTTTTCTGTGCCTGTAATTAAAAATAAAATATTTTCAGTAGCTCTTTTTTTTCCCCATCATACCAAAAATGCATACTGCAGTCTTAAAAGTAACTTAACTAGAATTTATTTCTTCATTCATTTGTTAAAAGAAAAACTGTAAAGCTTTATTTTCTCTAATAATTTAGTGGAGAATTGCAAATATCTTTGCTAGAGCTCTTCTGACCAATGAAATATTTAGATTGTTTTTACTCTTATTTGCAAATTTTCTTCATCCATGAGTCTTACATTGTATATGATAAGTAACTTTGTCATATCATACAAACTAGCTTAAGAGCTCTTGTTATGGAAGCCAAGTTGTGTAGTATGTCCAAATTTTGTGGAAATATGGATAAGTGGGCCTGAGCCCAGACTGTTTCTCCTTTGTCTGTAAGATGCTTCTTTTTCTCTTTCATCATAGTATGTCTATGTCTGTCAGAGCTCCTGCCTGGAACTACTCAAAAGGAGTTTCTACTCTGCATTGCACTTGAATGTAGGCAACATTTTTACCTGTTATCTTCATTCTGTTCTCCTGTATTTCTCTTCATATTTTTAGATATTTTTGTTTGAGCTCAAATATGACACTTTCTTGCAGGAAGGATCTTACTGTTGCTTTCTAACCTGTCATTCATAACCTGAGTCATCATTATCAGAAACTGAGCTGTGATAGGAGAGAAGGAGAATTTTGGCCTAAACACCCTGTCAAAATACTTGCATAAGAAAATGATTAAATGAGAAAATAAAATACACCCATTTAAAGCTATTTTACTCTTTGTATAATGAGCTTGCTGTTTTCAATTTTGGTATGAAAATGAATTTATTTCTAAATTGTAATTGTTCCATTCTGCAAACAATAAGATGGCAATGTAGGTGGAAGGAGTTTCATTTTCCAGCTGAATCTGTGTTCAGAGTTTTATTTCCATAAAGTATCCTAGAACAAAATGAACTTTTTTTTTATGGGATCTGTGGTGTTAGGTAAGACAAATAGGATGAAAGGAATAATTTAATATTTCTGAAGTTATTGGTAAAACCTCATGAGAAATCCTGGCCTCATTTACAAGAGTGCAGAAGTATTGGCTTATTGACCTGAAGCACTTGAAATAACTGTCTTAAACATCTCATGCAGAGGCTGGATTCTCCAGCTGAACTATCTGGGCACTGTAGTAATAATGTTATAGCTAATAATATACAAATGTTCAAAAAAAATTCATTTGCTGTCTCAAGAACTAGAATAGTCCTAGAATTTTTAGGACATGATAGTGATGTACTAGGGTAGCTGTGCATCCATGTTGTTGAAAAGATAATACAGAATTGTCATGAAACGGGCAACTATAGATTTCAGCACTTTAGTGTAGCCTGCTCTTCTGATTTGCTGCACCGCACTGGGGAAGCGGATTAACCTCAATCTTTTCTTCAGCAAGGAGAACAATTCGCTCTTCTATAACAGATGGTATGAATAGTTCAGTTTATGATGCAAGTTCTAAGCGATTTTATAATACTGTAATCCCTCTTACAGCTTAAGAGATGGAGTAGTATACAACAACCCAGTAGGTAATCAAGAAACTGGCATTTGGGATTGCTGAAGATTAATGAAGCTTAAAGTGTTTGCATTTGACTTGTTGATGGGAAATACTAAAATGGAAGTACTAATGGCCAGAGGGCTTTACTGGTAAATTGACCTATGTTTTCTAAAAAGGTATGAGACTCGTAATTTAATGTGTCACTTAAAAGCACATTTGACTGCACTAATCTGCACTGGGAATTCATAGAGTAGGGAGAAGAGTTGGAAGTGTGTGGGTATACTACAAGTTACCTATTTTGAGCTGGAAATCCCAGACTACATCTGACAAAAAAATTATCTCTGAACACCTACTTAATTTCAGAATGCTGCTTTTACCGCAGTTTCCTTGGTTTCTTCATTGTTTTTAATTAATTTCTTTTTATCTGGGTCTTGTTCCTGCAAAGGTGGCTTTTCTTTGTGTGTTTCTCTGTAATTTGAGTGAATTTTCTTTAGCCATGTAAATGAGGGGCTGCTGGACTAGTAAAACCAGGGTTAAGAGTTTTCTGATGGGAGGTACACTGGTGTGATGAAAGTTCACTTTTCAGCAAGAAAATAAACTGTTGGGAGTGTAGTCAACAGCAGCTGAACACTAACCAACAGTGTGCCTAGGTGGCTGAGAAGGCCAGTGTCATCCTGGCCTGTATCAGCAATGGTGTGGCCAGCAGGACCAGGGCAGTGATTGTCCCCCTGTGCTCACCACTGGTGAGGCCACACCTCAAATCCTGGGTTCAGTTTTGGGCCCCTCACTGCAAAGAAGATATTGAGGTGCGGGAGCGAGTCCAGAGAGGGCAACAAAGCTGGCGAAGGGTCTGGAGCACAAGTCGAGGAGTGAGGATGGTGTGAAGAGTGGCTGTGGAGCTGGGTTTTTTTAGCCCGGAGAAAAGGAGGCTCAGAAGCTCTACAGCTGCCTGAAAGGAGGTTGTAGCAAGGTGGGAGTCAGTATCTTCTCCCAACTAACAAGCAGTAGAACAAGAGGAAGTGGCCTCAAGTTGCTCCAGGGAAGGTTTAGATTGGATATGAGGAAAAATTCTTCACTGAAAGGGTTGTTAAGTATTGGAACAGGCTGCCCAGGGAAGAGTTTGAATCACCATCCCTAGAGGTATTTAAAAGACCTGTAGATGTGGCACGTAAGGACACAATTTAGTGGTGAACTTTGCATTGCTGGGTTAACAGTTGGACTTGATGATCTTAGAGGTCTTCTCCAACTTAAATAATGCTTTGTTTATTTCCTCAGCACTAGAGAAGCCTGCACAGCTGGATGATGATGAGAGAAACCCAGAAAGCTGAAGTGATCTTTATGTTTTGGGAAAGGAAATTAATTCAGTAATTTTATTGTATATGAAATGTCTTATAATTTCATTCCAGAAGCTTGAAAACAATGCATCTTTAATGGTTTTCTTGTGATGTGCACGTATGAATGTTTGGGATGTCCCAGATGATGAGTTAGTGAAGATGTAGCTTTGTGTGTTTGGTTTTTTTTTCCAGCAGAAGTCAGAAATTAAGAAAAATACTTATCTCCTGAAAATCCAGTGTAAGCATAATACAGTAATTTTAAAATAGTTGACTGAACACATCAAAGCATATATATGACATTTTCTAAAATATTCTCCAGTATTGTAGTCTCAGCATTCTTTAGCTACGCAAAAATAGTTCACAAAATTTTCTGTCACATTCTGTATTTTGTATACAGGTTAAAGGTTTTATGAAGTCCTTCCTTTTCTTACTAAAATACTGAAGTTATTACCATTAACACTGTATGGAAGCCCTGGAGAGATCAGTGTTGTAAAATGTGAGACTTCTGCCTGTACCCATTCATGTAAATGAACTCATTAAGTACACAACCTAAGCAAGATGACTATTTTAAGTAGTTAGCTTCAGTAATCACAACAGAGTAGGAACTGTACTTCATATTTCATAGCTTACTGTTTTTAATGTTTCAAAGTGACTTTTCTGCAGAAACACAGGATCATAAAAAGGTTTTGGAGTATTTCTTCTACTCAAGCACTGTTGTGTTTATTTCCCTCTGAGTTCAACTGGTGAGTTTTTTATGGCATTTACTCTTAAATTTATACAAATTGGAAAGTCTCCCCTAACCTTTAACAACGTGAAAGCTAGTATCCGTCTGAAGCCAGTTGCCTAGACTACTGTCTGGGCAAGTGGAATGTATAGACACCTGCAGAGAGTCATTCCTGCCTTCATTTGGAATATGCCATCTGGGGATGTGGATCCTGCTAGCTTTGGCTATGCTTGATTTATTAGATAATTAAACTTAGATGAAAGAAAATCTCATACATGATTTTAATTTATTTTGCTCAACAAAAAGGTCTTGATCCAATTTTGAGTGTCTAGTCTTTAATCTCAGGGTAATTATTATTAGTGCTTGTCTGTTTCAGTGACTCAAATACTTGGATAAACCATAAATACTATATAGTAAAACAGAACTTATAAAATACAGGTATCTGATTTCAAGCATGTAGGCACAAAAGCAGCATTGACCTGGTTTTCAGAACTAGAGCACTGATGGTTGTGCCAACAAAAATAGAGCATGCTGACACTTTCTCAGAAACTGGTTTTCAGCATATGATCTCCAAACTTGTGCACTGAGGTATGTGGTGATAGGGGATTGCTTTTCGTTTTTCATTTCCAGGGCTATTGTCTGGCTTAATAATATTTGTCACTCTAATCTATGGAGGAAGACATGTTCGTTCCACTTTTAGTCTTGCTCTGTGTCTATGCTATGAGGCATACAGGGCTTTTTGTCTTGTGAGCTTCATAGCTAAATGAATTTTGCAGGAAAAATGAGAGATTGCTATTAGTGTTGAAGTTTTAAGAAGGAGCCATCCAGATGAGCTTGTGCTTTGCCATTCAGCACTAATCTTTCCATTTAAATCATAAATCTATGCCTTCTTGCTTGTTTTGTCATTGATCAAAACTGTGGTGTTTGGAGCAGGAGCTCATTCTGAGTCATCAGTGTACGTGCAGTGTGTGGGACTGAGGAATATGCAGGTATCTAGCTGGGCTGAATTAAAATGACCTTGTCCAGAACCCAATTAGGAATTTTATGTCAGTCACACTGCCTTTATGCTCCCACCCATCTTCATGCAGCACATGGCCCACCCCTGCACTCTGTGTGTGCTTAGGGAGAAGGCTGCTGCTCCCGGCTGGCTTTCCTCTGCAGTGAAGGAATGCTTTGCTGGTGGGCTACAAACAGCAAAGGTTATTTGCACTATTTAAGCTTAAGTAGAGAAGTGAGCAAGGGAACGCAGGTCTACTCCCTTGTGATTGGAAGCTGTGTTGGTAATAGTTCAGGATAAAAACAAAGCTAGGATTCTTGAAAATGCTTTTAGTCAATTTAAAAACCTTGTTTTCATGATGGAGTGTTGTTCAGTTGTAAGCACTTTCAGCTACAAGGGTTTACTTTGCAGGTAAATATATAAAAGCAAAATGCATAAAGTAACTTTGTGTAAAGTAGATCTGTTATTCAGAAAATTGTAACAGAAGTTCATACACGTTATTGAAGAATAGATTGTCCACTGGGAAGCATCTAAGTGCATACAAGGAAGAAATATGATGCACTATAGAGGGAGTGCAAGTTTGTGCTGTAATCTCTCCCAGGCCTATTTACTGACTGAGAGTTACGGCATGTGCATTTTAGATAGCAGACCTGTTTGGCATTTCTAACCTGTTATTTGTGAGCTATTGAGCATCTCGTAGCAAGGGAGAAGAAAGAACATTAAAACAAGCCTAAAGCTTTGATCAGCATTGTGATTTTTAATCTTTTGTATTCAGTTGGAAGTTTTTATTGGCAAAATTGGATTTTGCAACTCCTTATTGCCTTATGGAAGAATGCAAGTGATCCCCGATCTTAACACCAGTTTTCTCCCAGTGACACAATCTAACCAGACTTGATTTCAGAAACTGCATATAAATGTTTTATGTCAAGAAAACATGTATTATATTTGAAACAAATAATGGCTGTCTTTATTGCTTCTCTGCATTTAAGAGAGACAAGTATACATTCTGAGAAACAGCTCTATGTGTAATGTTACAAGCAGCATTATGTATTCAGAAAACTGTATGGTTTTAAATGAACCTTTTTAAAAAATGCTATTGCTATACAAATACCTAGAAAGAGGAGACACGTAACACTTGAAAACAAAATGTGAGCCATCACCCTAGGTTTTCTATTTATAGAAGTTCCTTAATGGTTGAATCTCTATCATTCTTGCAGTAAACCTGGATGCTAAACTGTTTGGAATGGGCTGGGATTGCTGTGTTGGATGCAAATGATGGGTCTTGTGCATCAGTCTTTTGGATTACACAGGGGTGGCGTATTAATTGTATGAATGGCCATATCCTCACTGTTGGTACCAGATACAGAACTGAGGACTCCTGAGGCATAACACCTCAGGAGCTTTGGGCCTCAAGAAGAGTTGTTAGAGTGAATTTCTAAAGGGGGTATATTGAGAACTGGCACTTAGAATTACAGATTGATCAGAGAAGCCCAGAAATTCATCCTATTAAACATATCCTGCTGCTGACAGGGCCAAAAAGACTACTTTAACTGTGCAGCAGCAAGTTCACTTGGAGATAGCAAGTCTGACAACATTCTAAAAGTATGAAGGAGAATTTAAATTAAAATAAAGGTCAGCTGTATATATTTAAGCTTTAAAAATAATAGTCAAAGGACAAAAAGATTGAATTGGCCATGTGAAGATAAGATTGCTGGCATGGTGGGAAATAAAAGAAGGGAGAGATGAACTTTTAACCCAACCAAAACAAATTAAATCTGTGTCCCTCAAAAGCAAAGCATTGTCAGAAAAATTACCCTTACTAACAACCAAGCATGTCCTTAATGAGATCAAGGACTTAACCTCTGACAGAACAGGGTAGCAAAGCACCTCTCTGATCAATACTGTATCTTTTCATCTCTCCTTCAGTGTTATAGGAAAATTAAGTAAACCTGTGCACAATGGCATTCTTTCCTTTAGAAATGATATTTTAGTATTTTAAAGCTTGTTTTATACTCGCTTCAGGCAACACAATTTGTCAAAGAAACTCTTGCCATTTACCTGGTTTGAAAGTCTTAAGTATTAATCTTGGAAAAGTAATGATTCTGAAGAATGGCTTATATCTTCAGAAGCATCCTGGACATCAGTGATCCCCAAGTGTTTTTGCTTTGAACTGTGTTACCTAGTGCTTTTTGTGTGTGGGAGAGAAGTTAAGCAAAAATTAGTAAATGCAACATGGAAAGTTGCAAAATTACTTAAAACAAAAGAATCCCTTCCCCACAGAACAACAAAACTCAAATTTCTAAAGATCTGGGACAGGATAAAATGGTGATACACGTGTGCCGTCTGTTCAGTGATAGTGTTTTAAACATAGTAGCTGATTTTAAAAGATCAGGTATTCAGTAAAAAAAAAAAAGTAACTGCCTTCATGGTCATGGAAAACAAAAGCAGAAGCAGTACAGTGTTTGGAACTTCTCTAGTTTGCATCTGACATCCCTGTAAATTCTGAAAACAGTCTAGATACTTTTCAGATTTGAGGGTAATATGCTTGTTCCCGTTGAAAGTGAGCAAGGTGTATGTCTGCTGACTGGTAAAGATACTGTTTCTGTCTTGAGAGAGCTTGGTATCTGTGATGCTAAAATGCTTCATCATAAAAATGGATTTTAAATTGCTATATACAGCGAAGTCATTTTATCTAACGCAGAACCATTCAGTATTATCCAAGAACAGTAATGTTCCTCTGGTTTGAAGGGAAAATATACTCAATTTTATTCTTAAAATGCTTGTTGTCATGCTGGAAGGTCTTACTTTTGGATATTGTCTGACTGAGAAATTTTCTTCCTGTGTTTGAGACATACTTATATTTCTTCGAGTAAAAATGCTGGATGAGATGTTAGGAAAAAAATGTAAGTAGCAAAACTGATTTATGAGCCTTTTTGTTATCTGACATGACTTTAACCTTTTGCTTTGTGTAGCAATTCACTAAGTTAGAAGGTAATTCCTTAATTGTTATGTCACAAAACCCCATATAACATCAAGTACTGCCAGATCTCTCAAGCATTCCAGGACAAGTTCTCCCACTGTATTTTTTTTAACCATTTTAAGAGTATGGAGAAGACTTCTTTTGTACATAAGGATGTGTGTGTTTAGATTAACAAGCAACACTTGGTCAAGGATATAAAAAAGTAAAAAAAAAATAAAATCTAGGCCAGGAGGTCTTAGAGATTTCTCCTTTCAAGTAACAGCTCTTAAAGAGCTTTGAAGGAGAAAAAGGCAGGGTCCCAGCAAAGTGAAAATTTTGTTCATGTTTTGCCTGTTCACAGTGCTGTTGTTTTGTTTGTAGTTCAGATTCATGTGACTGTTGAGGGAGTCTGTTTGGATGAAAGATTTGAAATGTTGTGATCTTCAGTGATTTCACTTTTATAAACATGTCTCTTTTGAAGACATTAATTGCATTAATTGACCAGGAGTGCCTATTTTCAGATAGGCACCTGTCTCTACCCAGGGAGTCATCTTGTCCCTTTTGGAGACAGCAGGCTGTGGAGATGGTAAACTGGCTTATGTTGCTGTTTGGGGGCAGTGAAGCTGGCAGAGTGCTGGTGCATCACAGTCTATTCCAAGGCATGCTCTGTTTGTAGCAACAGTCTTGCCTTATGCACCAGGTTTGCTCAGTCCTGTACATTCACATCCTTTTGTCTTTCTCTGTATACTTCTCTCATTTGTCCTGAAGAACTCTCCTTACCCACACTTAGCACAAAAAAGGAGCAGTAATTTGCTTTATCTACAAGCAGAAGGAAAGGCACTGTAGAATAATTTCATTTCCATCATTTTCTTAACTCAGAGAAGAATGAGAATTCCTTTTCAGTCTGGTCATAAGGCAAATTAGTAAGTACAAATGGTCCCCAAATTCAGGAAATAAATACCTACTTTTTATCAGTCTCTGTGTGCAGACCCAGGACTGGTTCAAAACTCGAAGTCTGTGGGACACATACTTCTGTAAAACCATCCTCCTGGTTCACAGCAAGCCCAAGTCACTGCTGCTAGAAGTTATTTCTGTAGTGAGGTAATGCCTCTTCTCATTCCCAGAATGAGTTTTGAAGCTGGGATACTGTCATTTTTGGTATCATGTTACTCCTTTTAATTATTAGTAGCAGGCCTTCTAAAGTCACAGGTAGAGATAATTTCTTCCTTCAGTCCCTAGACTGTTCAGAATCGCAAGACAGCACTGGTCAGCTCTGTTGAGATTCATATGTGGAAAGTCTCAGTTTTCCACCTGTCTCTGCTTGCATGCATTGTTATAGGTACACAAGGACCTGTTCAGATTTAGTTACTAAGGTCCAGGGTCTTGTCTGACATCTCAGGGTTATCAGTTTGAGATTCTTGAGGTATATTTTAGAGCCATGTTCAAAATTGCAACTTAATTCATTTTAAATTGAAAGTGTCCCTCTCAGCTGAGATAGTTTCTGCCACTGAATGAATCAGCTGCAGGTTTTTATGGCTGATTATTCCTATGTGATGATGTTTCATAGCAACAAAGTGATGCTGAGCCCTTGCTGCAAGTTGGTCTTGCTCCAAATGGTCTTAAAATTCTAATTGAATCTGTAAATAGAGCTCTTTTTTTTTTTGCTTTTTTTTTTTTGCTTTTAGCCTTGCTATTTGTAGGGAGATGAGAAGTTGTGCTCACTACGTGTTGTCAAAGCTGTTACACCACTGAGATTAAACTGTTGGTTTTCTGTTCTGACTGTAGTTCCAAAGGCCAAACTACCAAGTCTCAGAAAAAAGCTCTTAAATGAGTAAGTAAATAAAGGTATTTGTTGATGTTTGTTGGTATTGTTGATATTTGCTGATATTCCTTTCTCCTTAAACATCAGAATTCAATTGACAACCTCTTCCATTTCAAATGTGAATTTTTTTGAGATGTCACAGATGCCCACAGAATTTGTCAAGCTGTAAGCATTGGGTTACACTGATACTTTTGGAGAACAGTACTGCGCTGATGGAACTATGCGTATCCCAGTGTATAGGAGTTACTGCTTTGTAGTCTTCATGTTGGGATTCACATTCTGACTCACTTTCTCAGCTGACAGAAGGACTTGATAGAATCACTGAGTGCCACTGTGTAGAGCATGCCTTTGTTCTTCCTCTCTGGTGAAGAACAGAACTTTCCAAGGGCTCTGCATTCCTTAAAGACATAAGCAGTTTTGGAAGTGTTCCTTAGGCTGCGTTTACATGACTGTGTCATATGCAAGTAATTGAGTTTTGCAGCAATAACACACCTCCCAACTTTATGCAAAGAGTTCAGCATTACCTGCAGTATTTTGTCTCAAAAGTGAATTTGGCTCACAGTTAAAGATTCTCTTTTTGTCAGCTTGGACAGACCAATTATGTTCCCAAGAAGTTGAAGCAGGTCAGCAGCTAAGGCTAAACTCTGGGCTGTGCTCTGTTGCAGGGATCTGCTGCGGCCATAAAAGCTGATGTGAGAATTCCATGGTTTGCTTCCAGCAGCTTTGATGAAGAATTCTTTTTATAGCTAGGGCAGGTAATGGTGTTCCAAAACAGAGAAAATGGTGTGTAATTTTGTGAATACCCATCCAGAGAAAAGGCAGATAAAGAGGGCTTGAGGAGGATGTATAGGTCTTTATTTTTTTTTAAGATACAGTTTTAATGAAAGCTTTTTAGGTGTTGGCAGCATATCCAAACACCTGCTGCAATGTTTAATTAAAATACTCCAGCTGAATAGAAAGCTTTCCTTCTGACCTTTATTGAAAAGCAAAGGATTATTTGACTTTGATAGTTCTGACAAAAAAACCCCTTAGTTTTTACAGGAAAAAAATGCAGGTGATGAGTTCCCAATATGAAAAATAGTCAGTTGTGATTTTTCCCTCACAATTGTTTCAGATTAGCTAGTTTTATTGGACCCTTTTCAATTAATTCCTTTTGATTAAAGTTGCACAGGAATAGAGACGACAATTAATCTGCAGCTTAGAGTGTGACATATTGCAATACCGTTTGTTTTTTCTCTGATAAGTCATGGCTGTGGTATTTTGTTTATTATTTAACATTCCATGATTCACCTTTTGGTCCAGGTTAAAAAATATGCCATGTCCTATAGAATTTACTTACAACTTCAAAGAGAAGTAGAGCAAAGCAAACCACTTAGAACAGGGTGAATGCAATACAGTAGGAAGAAAGCTGTGCATTGCACTAAAATATTGACTCATTCAAAGAAGGTGCATTGGCAGTGTGGTGAAACACTGTGTTTTGTTTAAAACGTGTTTATTCAGCTATGGGTCTTTATTTATCTTGGTGTTGTGAGGCAAAGAGATTTTTCAGTAGGATGAATGTTCTTGTGAATCAGCTTTGAAAACATCATAAGACCTGCTGCCTGTAAAGCCAGGGAGCTATGAGAGAAGTAAGCAAATAGCTGGAAATACAATACCACGCATCTGGTTGGAGAACTTGTTATTCGCAGTTAAGGTCAAAAGCTAAAGTGTGTGTCATCTTGAAGAATGACTGACTGAGACTTCACTCCTAGAACTAAACACCAGTTACCTTTTTTGTTTCTTGCTGTCAAGGTGACAGACAAGAACATCAATTTCAGTGTTTAAAATAGTTTAAATTCTAATGTAGATGCAACATCACCTCTTCCATCACCCATTCATAAACTGGAAAAAAAAAGGTCAGATAAGTCTAATAGTCCTTCAGTCTCCAGAACCACCCCACATTTTCAGGAAAATCATCTGTATGGCTTGTTGAAGTATAGTGGATTTCCATTCATATGTGTATGTTTTGGTATCTTTGCTGAATCTGTCCACAACTCAGTTGGAAGTTTTATATCTGTTCACTTTGACTTGGACTAGGACAAATGGGGTTTGGTTGAGGCAGGAGCAAAAAGTTCTTAAAATCTGTGAGGCCTGCAGCAGGTGACAATTTCTGTTTATCACTGATCTAACAGTAGTTTTAAAACCCTGGCAGGAACATTGCTTCATATGTCATTACTAATCATCAGGTTGCTAGTCAGGTAACCAAGGAGGAGTTTCTGAGCCCTGGCAAACTGAATTCCTTACAATACATAAGTACATGTGCCATAATTTTCTCGTATCTTTTTTTCACAGAGAAAAATGTATGACTTAAATGTGGAAAGAAGTATGAGTTTTGCAGATTAATAGAAAATGGCAATTTTTCCCCCCTTCCTTGATGTGGAACATTAGGGCATTTTGACAATAAACTATACCTGTCAGTATGGAAGCCGATATGTAACATTAGCAATCAGCTAAGAGGCACTTCATATGGCTTGTATTAATCATACTGTCAATTTTAATTCCATGGGCATCCTTCTTTCCACTTTTCACTTGGAATTTATTTCACAGCATGATCAAAGCTCTGCTGTTCATTACATTCAGCATTAGCTAATTTGGCTTTTGGCAACTCTCATCCCAGTTCCTATTAAATGCTGGCCATAAATTGAGATAAGCGTTGTGCCAAAACATTTCAGGATTATCAAACGGTAACATAGAGATAGGTGCATTATCATGCTACTTTGAAGACTGTTGGGTTACCGCAAAATTAACCATTAGCAGATACTTACAACCTCTAAAACAAATTTACACCTACAGTGATTTTTTTCATGTCTTCGGAATTGACTACAGGATTAAGCAAATGTGAGAAAAATCATGTTTCTGTAACATTTCTGAAATGCCTGTTTGTGTATGCTGTAGTTTTATAGAGACTTTTATACAGACAGTTTTGCAAGTGTGCTGTATCATAAAATATTTTGGGTTACAGAATATGCTCTGTTTATACAACAAGATTATTAGGGCAACTGTTTTTTCCCAAGCTGCAGTCAGTTAGGAGCCTGTATACAAGACTGATACCAAAAGATCTTTTATTTAGAATTTTTTCTTTCAGCAGGTGTTTCTAGAACCTTCCAGAATCCTTAATTTATAGTGATAGATATAAAAATGGCAGTTTCCCTGGAGAGAGGGGAAAATGCTCCTTGGGTATGTAAGTAAAATACCCTCTCTACTAGCACTTGGCCCTCTTTTGTTCATACTTCAGTCTTGAAGAAGTAATCTGAAGGTAGACTTAAAATTCCAGTGTAAAAGATCTATAAAAAGCCTTGAACAGATATGTAAATGGTGAGAAGTAATAAACTAGTGGCTTTTTTCCCAGTATCAGATAAGTTGGTGACAAAATTTCTGTAGGTTTTGGGCTGCCTCACGTCTTAATTGTTATTGTTGGAGAAAGTTACAGAGAACAGTTGGGCTTCTAAATGTTTTCAAAAAGTCTGATAAAACCAGATAATGCTGCAGTTCATTACTGGCTGAATATGATATGTAACAGCTGTGGTTTGAACATTAGTAAATATAAATTATAAATAATTAGAAAATTTGTTTTTAAAAAAATACTGAATGACTAGAAAGCATAATAGTATCATAAGACAGAAAATGGTCACAATTACGTAACTGACCAGATTACTTGTGCTTTTGAGTTTATTCGTATATATTTTGATAGAATATTTATTTATTTATTTGATGTAAATTTGTATCTAGTTTAAATACTTCCTAGGGCTTTCCAAGGGCAGGACTAAGTTTCAGAAATAGGATTGGCTTGCTGTACTTGCTTTCCAACCAGTCTTGTAGAGATCTTTTTGAAAACAGAAGGAGAGTACAAAAATATGTAAGGGCAGAAGAGATCAGCTTCCTCACTAGATGATGATGTTAGCAGTATTTTATTTTTTGCTTTGCTTAACTCATTGCTTCTGCAGTTACTTCCTGGAAACATGAGCACTGAATCTGTTTCCTTAGAGATTATCTTAACTTTTTTTTTTTTAATTGAAAAAACCTTTCTTGTTGTCTTACTTACTAGTCTCTTGCTTAAGCGTACTGGTGTGGAATTTTTTTTTTCTTCCATCCATTTTGATAGTTTGTGAAGCAATTGTAGCATTCAGAATAAATTTACTTCTAAAAGAAACCAATTCAGTAGTCTTGAGGCATAGGACCAAGACTTACCTGGTGTAGTGGTTTGGTCCAAAATACTCATTACTTTTTACCTTCTGTGAGATAAGAATTAGGAGAAACGCAAAGCAGGCACCAAACTTGAAAGACTATAAAGAAGTTTATTAACAGACGTAAAAGAAGAAAAAAAATTTCATACCACACCTTTAGAACTCTTCTCCTCCCCCCACCTTTCTCCCTTCTCCAAGTGACAGTGTAAAAAGACAACCCGTCAGATGTTCAGTCTGTTTACCACTTCCATAATAACCTTGTTCAGTCCATTTAGGAAGAGGAGTCTCTCTTGCCCATGCTATGAACACATTATTACAATGAGACAGCTGCCCTCTTCCAAATAACTTTGTTCAGTCCATTTAGGAAGAGGAGTGTCTCTGCTTGCGAGTCCCTTCCCCTCAACTTGCAGCTTTTCCCACAACTGCTTTCGAGGGTCCACTCTTGAAGTTTTTTGGGGTACAATTTTAAGGTTGAGCCGTTCAGAAACAAAAGTTCTCTTCACCCATCTCTGGGAGCATTTAGTCTCTAAGAACGGAGGCCCTTCTCCTTCCCTGGGAGCAAAGGGTCTTCCTCATCTTCGTCTTTAGGACTATCTCTGGGAGCATCTCTAGGAACTGAGGTTTTCTCCTTTCCCATTTGGAGCAAAAGTCCTCATGGCTTCCATTTCTCCCTGTTCAAACTTCTCATGAAATTACAGCAGCATCAGCATCTGCCTATCTCAGCGCAGGTGCTTTTGGTTATGAGTTGAACACTCCACCCCCCATATCTTCATGAAATTACAGCGGGATACTCTGATGTATCATAGCTTCACAACAGAATTTCAGCTTTAAGCATCTCCTCTTTCTCTTCCCTCAGGTTTTCAGCTCTTCACAGCACTAAAAGGGTTAATCTCACCTCGGCCTTGCAGCTGGAATGTTGCTTATCGCTGTTGGTCACCTGGCCTCTGCCGGACAGCGGTGCCGCTTTGCTGAAATTTTGGCCGCACTGGAGGGGGGAGGGGGAGGGGGCGAGTCAAGCTGCTCCGGCTGCCCACAGCCCTGCTGTGGAGGGGGGGTTCTGTGTGTGGAACAGGTCCATCGGCTCCAGGATGGCTGTGGCCCGGCCCAGCGTGGCCCGAGCAGGGCCTGGGCCGGGCCCGCTGGCCCCCACACAGGGCCTGCAGCCACCTGTCCCAGCACTGGAAATGAGACAGCTCTGCCTCAGGGTTTTCTTTTCTTAAGTGTGCATCACAGAGGCGGTCACAACTTTAAGTGGCTTAAAGAATTGTCCAAATTCAAACTGGCCAGCTGATAGGTTCTGTCAGGTCATAGAGGAAGCTGTAAGCACCACTTCGCAAGAACATCACTTCTGGGACTATGCTTGCTAACCCATGACGCCTGGAAAGAGGTGTGTTTCAGTGCTTCTAGAGGCCAGAGCTGCTAAAATGAACCCAGATTCTCATGAAGCAGCTTAATACTTGCAGTTGAAATATACCTCAGAACGGTACATTAAAGCCTGGTATCTTTTTCAGCATAGATTTCTACTTGTGATGTTTTACAGTGGATTGGTAATAAAAATACAGACCAGGATTCCTGCACTACCTAAAACAGTTTCTGAAGTGTAAATGCAAGGAGACGCTGTGCGAGCTGGCATTCTTCCTTTCAAACTCGTGAATTTAGTACGTGTCACATTCAACCACCTCTAGGAAAAAAAAAAAGCATTGTGATTCATCCATTAAATTTTAAGATCGAGATTCAGCAAATGACTTGAGCATTATCAGGCTTAAATGTTTCCCTGAACCTAAAAATATTCGTAGATATTCTTAAAACGAAACATAAGCTTAAGAACTCCGTTGAGCACGTCTAAGTTTCAAACATGCTGGTGCGGTCAGTAGAAGGTGGGTGATCTGCTCCTGCCCTTCTGACAGTCAGCAAAACGTTCTGGCAGAAATGAAGCTACCAGGTTTCCTTGGGCAGCCTTTGTGTGTGTGTACTCAGAATCTAAGAGGAAGAAACGGATGTTCTATTACAGATGATAAATGGACCGGATAATGCTGTCTCTGCTCACGCTCCCGGACACGTTTTGTAATACGCTTCTGCTCACTTGCATCTACCTCAGCCACATTTTAATGGGACAGGCTGAAACTCTCCCTGCTGGATGGGTTCTTTTTAAGTTTGTAGTTTTGAGGTTTTGTATTTAACATAAAGGCCTTCCACCTTCTGTGGAAGTCGAAGATCTAATAAGTAAAGAAATAAATATAGGCTATTTATAAATACATAAAAATGAGATTGTTATGTTGAGGCATTGTATCTGTGCTCTGAAGTAGCAGTGTGAAGGCTGACAGAAGTTTAACTCTGATCTAAGTATGTGCTTTAGGATGCTCCTATTAGAAAACTGTCCAACTTGGTAAAGCTACAAGCTTCTGAAGCATCTCTGGTTTATGTGCTTTGTAGTGTCTTAAAGGAGGGCATCAGGTGTAAGTGCATGAACTTTTCACCTGTACTGAGCATATTTCAGTTGAGAACTGAGACAGATTTCACTGTGCTGAAGTGGCAAGAGACACTGGATCTGAGGTAGGAAGACTGCACTTCAGTTGTAGTGTTTCCCTGGAGTTTCAGCAGCGAGGAGGCTGAAATGAGGGAGAAATGGGCTATGCTGCTTTGGGAATAAATAAATAGGGTAGATGGAGCTTACAGATTGTGGTAGGTGTTCGGACTGTGGGTGTGTGCCTGTGGATGTTTGTGGAAAAGAAAATTAATGGGAGAGGTGAAGAAGCCATGAAATAGACCAACATGTAATAACTTTTTTGTCATCCCCTCCCCCCCTCAGGATTTTGGCCATGTCTGTGGATAAAGTAAAATTTTGAAAGAAAAATTTCATAATAATATATGGGATATGTGGTTTTAAAGGCAGCATGTATTGGATTAGCAGAAGAAAGGCCCTTTTTAAAGTCCCTCAGCTGTGATAATTCTTCTCTCTTAGCAAGACTCTCTATTGAAGCCACTTCAGTCAACAGGAGGGAAGGAAGGTTTGGTCATGCTTTCTTCTTAGGTATATTGCAGAAATACTTGCTCATAAATTTATTGCTGCCTGTTAAAGACAGTTTAATTTATTTCAACTTCTGAGCTTTATGAAAATTTTTCTTTGCCTGTATTGCTCCCTTGACAGAATTATTTTTCACTTTACTCCTGCCTTTTTTTCTCCTTGATCTGGAGTCCTAGCAAGGAAGCTAATGATCTCCCTGCCTTCTGCTCTGACAGCAACATGATTCTGCTGTGATGCCTTTCCTTTGGCAAAGGCCAGCAGAGGACAGAGGTTCCAAGTGAGGTGCCAGTCTCGGGTGTTGGCTTTTGTGTAGGGTTCCTCACCTGTGCAGAGTTAGTAACCAAAGACCACCTCGCTTCAGAGTGTGGACTGGTTCTGGGCCGGTCTAGGTCCAGATTTCTGATTTTAGTTGAAAGTTTCTATAAATAGTAGATTATAGAATAGGCTTTTGATGCAAAATGCTATTAAGGTCTCCCCAAGCTGACGTTTGGCATACTCTTCATCAGCTAACCAGCAACACAGCTACTGCTTATGTTATTTTCTTTCTTTTTTTCCTTCAGTTGAGCAGATTTTGTCAGGAATTGCTGTGGTAAAACCAGTACAGAAATCAAATTAGCTGTTCATAATTCCAGGAATTTAACCCTAATTTGCAGTTTCTGTTTTAGAAGAGGTGAGACTGGGGACCCACTGCTGCAAAACACAGCTGCTGCTTCTGCTCTTGTTGGTGGCTTTGCAGAACAGAATAGTTCTGGCTCGCCAAGCACCTGGCACAGGACCACAAGAGTTTGACGGCGCTGCATTTATCAGGGGGAAGAGATTCAGAGCTGTTTCTGTGCTTGCTTGGCACATTGCAAAATAAGAGGGGACTTTGCTGTTGGCATTGGAGAGCTTACAGCTTGTGGGAATGTTACCCTGTGTTTTGCTCACAGTGGAATAGTCCTCTTGTGATCATAAAGGGCATGTTCTTGGAAACCACACTGCTTTTTAATGGTTGCAGTTAGAAATAATGGTTGGGTTTGTAACCTGATTTCAACAAAAAACCCAAAACAAACAAAAAAAAAAACAAACCAAAAAACCATCTCTATGAAGATATAATAGTACTGAACAAGTACATTTACACTAGTATAGCAAATTTGGATAAACTTTAGTATTTTGGTTTTATAACATATTCATACTAGTGTTAATGTAATGAAAGCAAGTCTTGTTGTTTCCCAGTGATTTATACTATACTCCTAAGACATTTCTTTTTTGAAAGCTGATGTCTGCTTTTTGTGGATCTGACTTGCAGGAGTAACACTAAACAAGATTAAGAAATCAGTATGGGAATGTGACTGATACAATGAACTCAACTACTCAACTCCCTACTTTTTCCTTCAATTTCTCTTGAATAACTGCTTAAATTTCCTTTGTCAAGTTACAATTTCAAAATGAAGTATAAACTGTTAATAAAATAGATCCATTTCTTTTCAAGAGGTTTCATGGATCATGTGACCCAGATTCATAATTTCTGCCTTGACAATTACCTTGACAGTTTTATTAATACTGCTCCAAATTTGCAAATAAGAACAGCTGGAAAAGTTATCTGACGGAGGCTGTTTATCTGGTATCTTTTTTCAGGTTCATGGGAGTTATGAGGTGGGCTTGAAATCAGTTTGCAGTCTGTTAGGTCCAGTGTGTTTTCTGAGTCACAAGACTTGCCCAGAGGGACATCCCACACGCAGTCTGGGCAGTTTGACTGGTAAAGCTTTGTTTTCATGGGAGGGAAAAAGAACTTTAAAAACCATTCGTAGGAATAAAGCAAAGGTCTTCCTAACCATGGTTTTTTTTTTTTGTTTTTTTTTTAAACAATGGCCCTTAGTGGATGCCTAGGAAAGAAATGACAGTGGGGCAGGCAAAAGTAGTGACTTCCCACATCTGTACTCCAACTTTTGATCCCTCTCTGGCTTGAAGACTGTCAGAGGTTCTGCCTTCATGTTTAAGACTGTATCCTTGTGTTTGTTGGCTGATTTGTGTTAGCATGAAAACTAATTTCTGACAAGCAGCTAAATAAAACTCTTCACATGGTGAAGTAATTAAAACATGTTGCCCTTCTAAATTTAGTTGAAAAGATACAATGTTTTCTGGGATTAACGTCAGTATTTTTGTTGGGTTTAGTTCTGGTTTCCCTAGATGTCTTTTCTATTCCTTCCTCACCTGTATCAAAAATGGGAAAAACTTAGTCAGTTTTTATCCTCCATAATGTTATTTACATTTCCTTGAAATTATTTGTTCTATTTTCTTAAAAGCTGTTTGAATTTGGAGCTACTTTGAAGACTCTGTGTAAAGTTACTCACTTGGTTTATGTTTTCAAAACTCCTCAAGAGGCAGTGCTTGAATAATTACGTTTGCAAAATTTGATTTTTACTCCTTATTATAATTTAAAAAATACAATTTCTTTTTGTTGAGCAATATGAGATGAACCCCAGCCCAAAGGACTTTGGGCATCTAGAAGTGACTTTGTGTGATGCTGAGTCTTTTTTTAACTGTCCATTGTAACTTTCCAAATAAATATCCGTTTCCACATTCCTCAAATATTGCTAGTTCTGCCTTAGCCCAATCCTGTTATTTTGTTTTGAGTTATTCCCAATTTGATCTCTTTATTTTCACATTGCCATACCAAAATTTTATCTGTAGATTAGTTATTCCCCTTCGGTCTGTGAGTAGTTATGACTCTATTCTATACAGGAGTATTGTTTGTCTTGTTCAATTATTGTCTTCAGCATTTTACTTTCTTTCATTTAAGACATTCCTCCGAAGCTGACTTTGATACATGATACTTTGATACAAGCTGACTTTTTATTGCTGTGTACTTCTAGCATAAACCAACATTGTTTGCTGTCATTTTTTTGGAAGAAAAATTTCTCAGTAGCAGACGGTATTAAGTAGAGGGGGAAAAGAAAATCTAAATGAGTGAGAGAATATTTTACTGTTGACATAATTTTTTTAATAATGTCATATTAACCATTGCATTGCACAGCAGACGTGCCAATTGATTCATTAACCTCTTTGTGTTTTCATTGTATCAATTTTTAGCCTCCCTTCCACCTCTTTACAGAAAGTATTATTCTTTGTACTTTGTACTTTATACTTTGTACTTTGTTTCCTAGACCTACTATGTTTCTGCAATACATTTTAAGGAATATTTTAATGTATGGCTCTTTGTCGTTGTTCTCTTGTTACCATAATCTGACTTTTTACTTTAACCCTTACATATTGCCTTGTTTAGAGTTTCACTACAGCTCCTGTGAAGTCGATAGTGTTTTCATTAGCTTCTTGCTTGTGTAATACCAGAATGTGGGGGATTTTTGGTCTGTTATGTTGTTATTCATGTGCCCAAGTCCATCAAGATCATACAGTTCAGCAAAATGGTATTTCAGGGAGGAGCACTGCTCTGCTCCCTATTATATTAAAAAACCAGGGGAATTTGTGAAGTAGCTTGGATGTACTATCTAATTTAAGCACCTCCATCAGTATCATCATGCCAGTGTAAGCACATGCTTGAAGTTAAGCACATATATTTGAGTGTTGCCTTATCTTGGTCAGGGTTTTCTCAGCTAGGAGCAAGTTCCTGCTTACAAACATTCAGCATACTGTCAGCTCAGGCCTTGACAGAAGAAGATTTATTATTTAGATTGTAGTTGACATAAATGAAGAAACAAAACCACTGATTTGACAGTTTGGCATTTGTTTTTTGTGAGATAGTGCATATTTGAGTGATATAAAGACTGCTCAGTGACTGGGTTCAACAGAACTTCGTGGTTGTTTTCTCTTAAATAAGATTATAAAGTTTTGCAATAAATTATGACTAATTTGACATCTTATATATGGAATGTTTCTCCATTTCCTGAAAAGTTCCTGTTCATGGGTGTGCCACTTCTTTAAGGATTATGTTTTACTTAGTTTTGTTCTTTTCTGATGCTCTCAGGAATGCTTTTATGTTTTAGTAACTTCTCTAATGCAGAAATTCTGTTTGTTCATACCTTTTACAATATCTTGTTTCATTTGTATCATGACATACATATATGTCTGTATGCACATATGTATGTTGTTATAATTCCATCTGATATGTATTTGTATGTATATTTATATATATATGTATACATGTAAAAAATTCACTCTGAAACTGTATATACTGGGTGCCATAATTCAATTCCTATACACCAATAATATGTTTTAAAAGCTGTTATTTTATCTGGAATCACAAATACAAAATTCATTTAGAATGTTATCGTATACAGTGAAAATAGGATTATTATGAAAATAAGCAGACTATGTGTGTTTAGATTCAAATTATGAATGACTTGCAAACAGAAAAAATACAGAGTAGCTGAGGCCTAACGTGGTTATAGTAAGCTGTGTTGTACATGTCACAAGAAATCATTGTTTATACATCTGTTACTAAAATTTAGAAATATTATGCTGTTTTCTTCATGCTTCAAACGCTATAAAACAACATTTTTCTTTTTCCTTTTTTTCACAGCACTTGCTACTAGCAATAAAGTTTATCATGGCTTTTGTAATTCCTGATAAACCAAGAGATATCCAGGTGAAACTCGCCAAATTGGAATTTGAATCTTTAGAGGCTCTCAAACAACAGGTAAGAGCATTTCAGATGCAGCTTCATTTTCTCTTAATCCATCATTCCTTAAGAAGTGGAGCTGAGAGTTCTAACTTACTCATCTGTACTTTCAACCCACCAATGCATGCAAATCAACACCAGGAAAATGATCTTCCCTTTCAGACAGCTTGAAATTCCTGGTGTGGCTGGTAATGTAGCACCTTATAATGTCTGTTGTCCTTGTGTGTGCAAACATACTTTGTTTATATTGTCACTTTTAAAGGACATTGGTCCTATGAAACCTCATTTCATCCTCTGGAGGTGTTTGTTACTACAACACTAGAATTGCTTTCATTTCTGAAATACCATCTCAAGTAAACAGTTAACTTGGCTCTAGTATTAATCAGAAATTGTAAACAGGGTGAACATGTTTGAAATAACTGTGTTGAGAAGTATATACATGTGAGGAAATAGTGATGTTGCCTTATTTTACTGTCTATACAGTATTTTCATTTTATTGTGTAAAAAGGTATATTCTACAATATACTTAAGAAACATTCCAAAACAATGTAGGAAAATAAGGAACTAGATTGTTTTACTGAAAATTTCTGTTTGAACAAATTATTCCATAGAGTCAGTGGTGGAGATCTCAAGAGACGACGAATTGCACAGGATTAGCTTCAGTAGGATACAGAGATTCTACAGAGCTGGTTTTGCAGTGGTGGCATTCTTTAGGAGCTTCTGACTGTACAGTGCTAGATGGGATTTCTAAGCTAATTTACCTATCAGAAAGCGAACTAAGAATAAAAACGCAAGCATTGAGCTGCAGAGACTGGTTTCCCTGTTTATTTTCATTTCAGATATTTTCACACTGCAGAGCATGGTTTTACATGAGCATGTTCTTTGTGTGCTCTGCATGCACGTATGCAAACTCCTCTATACTATTTATTATGTGTGTAAAATGGAAGGTTACTTTTTAAAGCATCTACTGTAGCTGCATGTGAAAAAACAAATCTCTTTTTTCTGAACAAACTGAGTCTATAAACAATGCACAGCCTTTTCTAGTTAAAATCCCACCATTTTGTGTGATACTAGAACATCGCTATTGAGGCCAGTGCTGTCTTTCTTAATCAGCCATGACAAACAAAATCCAAATTACAATCGTATCTAATGCCTGATAGTTCTGGTTTGTTTTTCTGTAGTAGGTCGATGTGAAGTTACCAGGAGCTGGCCAGGGATCTCATGTGGTTTTTAGGTAATATTAAAAGGAACAGGACTACATTTCTATTTCAGCTGTTCTTTCTCTGTTTTCATTTTGTAGACAGGCAAAACTAGTCACCCACTGGAATGTTAAGGTCAAGAGAATATAGTCACCTTTGGTCACAGTGTTCCAATTGGAATATGTACAGAGTCTCTTTCAATATGAGTGTGCATGTCAGCAGTTAGGTCTTTATCTCCTATCCTAGCATCTGTGCATTCCTACAATAATATATGCCCGATTCCCAGTTTTTCAGGGTTGCTTCATTAATTCAGTAGCGAAAAGTTAGTCTGAATTTCAGCAAGAACCAGAAGCCTGGCCTAGTTCTCACCTATACTTTCAGGCTTCCTAAAGGATCTAGGAAGAGTATTGGCTGAGTTTCAAGTGCCTTGATAAGTAGTTCAAACACAAGTATATGCCATCACCTTTTTAGATTTCCTCTGATTGATACTGTGCTACGTATGCCACAGACATGTAGATATTTGGGTGTTTTTTCTTGTTCCTTAGTGGGTTTTGAGTGAAAAATATCTGTGTTTAAAAGTAGTACATTGGCACTGCAAAAAGATACCGAAGCATTTATTTTAGAAGCACATTTTCTGTTTCTTCCTCTTATTACATGGTAATTATTACAGCATGGTAATTTATGCTGTATATCTTACTTCCAAGCAAAAAATGAGAACAACAAAATCCCCCAAAACAACAGGCATAAATATCTGGGGCGAATATGTTGTGGGATCAAATGTTATGGAGAAACTGGTTTGTATAATTTTGTGCAAGTATGCATCACATTCCTTTCTTGATGCTATGCAGACATGCATTCCATTGTGTTTTACCATATAATCTTTTAGAGTACTGCTATCTTGGGATGTAGCTATTAGAAGGGTATTAATAATGCCACACTGTAAACCTCTGAGACGCCAAAATAGATTATTAGGTTCTGTATACAGTACATGGAGAGAAGGTCTCCTAATACGGCTGCTTTGAACAGTTGTACTGATTATGCTTGGGATCCTTAACTTTAGGCAGTGGGGTTACCTTTACATTTTCATTAATGCTAAGCTAATTGCTTTTTAACATGATGCAGTGGGACTGTAACTATTCTGTGTTCAAATCCATTTGAAGACTTGAGTGTCTATTTGAAAGGGATTTTAGGGAATAGAGTGTCTGAGCTCTCTAATAGCGATGAATAGTCATCATTAGAGCTTGTTTAAAAAAGCCCTTCTATATGGTGAAAAATTCCATTAAAAAAAAAAGGAATTCATTTTATATTGGAATGTCAGTCTTGTTTTGAAATTCTCAAACTTTAGGAAAGGTTTTTAGGAACTTCTGAAATGTTTCTTTGAAACATTTCTTTACATAGTTTGTGTTGAGACTATTTAAAGGGAATACACTGTTGAATGGGTTGAATAATGTAATCTATTTCGAAAATACTTTGTTATGATACAGACCTAGTATCACAACAAAGTTTGTTAATGTAAGTCAAGACAAGGTACATTAATCTTTCTGAATCCAAATTGGAGGATGTGTTACAGCTGTAGATTTTGCTTCAAATTTCCCTGTAAAGAATGATAGAGGAGGCTGATGAGACTATTGTTGGGGGGAGCTGAGGCAGAGAATAAATTAGTGTGAACTTTATCATAGGGGACTAATGACATTATGCATCAAGATTCTTGGAAGAGGAGCAGGAACGATTCCTTTCACGTTCTCTAAAGTGTTGTCAGGTTCTTTGTTGCGTGGAAGGAAGCCTGGATAATGGACAACTAGAAGTGGGTATTGTTTGCTGCCAGGGTGATGGGCCCTTTTCTGGTGAGCAGCAGGATCCTTCCTGGGGAAGTAGCCACTTGGTAAAGTGGAGTGAGGTGCCCGAGACTCTCCTTGCATCTTTGCAGTACTTGCTGCAAGTGCAGAAGCATGCCATGCTCTTCTGTCTAGTTCCTATTTTAAGGAAGACCAAGTATAGATGTGCCTGCAGGCAGCATGGAAACAGTCAGTTAATTCTCCAGTGGTTCAGGAATCACCACTGCATACATTGTACATGGAAATAATGATGTAAAACTTGTGTGAGTTCACATCTAGCATTTTCAGGTCAGTGACAGTAAAAGCTTCACTGATAAGCACTTCAGCGTCTGGATAGATCAAAGCTTAATGAATAGACAAAAAGCCTTCATGGTTGGAGAGGGATCAGCCATATATCCTTGTAAAAGGTCTAAGTTCCAGAAACACAAGATAACCACAGATTAAACAGCATAATTTTCATTTTATGGACTAGATTATAGTGATGTTTTCAGGTATTAGGAGATCTCCCCAGTATTACCTTCTTCTAACTGAGGCAAACATCAAATAAATACCTTTTTTCTGAGCTGAAACTAGACCCAGGGAAATGGTAGCCCAGTTAGGGAAAAATAATTATTCGTGCAATTATTTTCTGGTCATGAAATACAGATAGTAACAACTCCAAGATGATGTATAACTAGTAGATATGTTTCAAGGAAGGATAGAGTGTTAAATGATGGAGAATGGCCTATCTTTCCACAAAGTGCAACTACTTACACAGCATCAGTACTATCTTTGAAAACACAAAAAAACATCCTTGATATGAAAATGCTTGTGGTTTTTTATGATACTTTTACATTAAAACATCTGAATTACCTAAATTGGGTAACGATGTTTTTCCTTATAGCATCTTTTTCACCATTCTCTCAGCAAAATAAACATAGCCCTGATGGCAACAGTAGAGAAATACTTTTTCATGCAAGAGCTGGCTTTTTCAGAGTAACTGTAGAGGAGAAAAACTGTCCTTAAGCTGGAGCAGAAAAATTTATAAACGTCCTATCATCCCTGTACTCTTGCTTCCTTCCTTAGTGTTCTAGCCATCAGTGGGCAGTATCTTTTAACAGGAATGCCTTTTCCTTCCGATACGTGAAGCCTTTCAGTGCTTCCTCTGAAGAAGCGTGTCCATCTGTTAGGTATTTGGTGTCCATCTGTAAGTATTCCACCAGAAAGTGACTCCAGACAGATAACAGGCTCGTGAGTAAAGGGCCCAGTCAGCTGATTGACAGCTGTCACCCTTCCTCAACTGGCAGTAATGAAAAGGGTCAGGCTTAGTGAACACCAGCCATGAAAATATGCCTCCTTTATCCTCCCTGGTGTATTTCTGTTCAGAGAGTGATAAAGCAATGCGGTTAAGACCTTTTGCTCTTTCATACAGTATCTCCCTTGGCAGTTGTACCATCCATATGCAATTGCTTAATGGCAGTGGTATAGTCTGGATATCCACAAACAATTGCTTCAGTTGCTTTAGAGTGATGCCTAGGTGTTTGTAAGTCAGGAGTGTTCCTTCCTAATGATTTCCAGCAGAATAACATGTTTTTTGAAGCAACAGTAGGTGCAGCATTCACTAGGATTTTTCCAGCAATGTCAGCCATTTCCTGAAAATGGATCTTGTGTCTCAGTTCCCTCTCAAGGAAATGCAGTAAATTAAGAATGCTGTGACTGATTTCTGCATTATCGTCATTGACCAGAGGCTTCTTCGAAACATGACAGTGTATTAACAAGCTTCTTTTTGAAAAGGATAATGTGACAATGACAGAAAGAGACAGGTGTCTCTTCACCTAGGTGCAGTCATATGGGAAGTTTAAACCCTTCCTTCCTCCTTCTGCAGGTATTCTGGTATGCAAAAGTTGGTGTTTTCTCAGTGAAAACCTTCTGATTCAGGTAATTGCAGTGCCTTATCATTGCAATTCACTACACTGCAGCAGCTTTAATAATGGCAAGGCTTTCTGGTTTCTGACTGCAATTGCTGAACCTTGGTATTTCCCCTGGGAATAGTACCCACAAGCAGTAATCACATCCTTTCCAGAAGGAATACACTATGCTGGCCTGTTAGAGTCTGTAGCCTCTCTGAGAACAGCTTTCTTTAGCTCAGATCAAAACAGAAGTGTTGCTAACTTAAGGGTCTTCTGTACTGTGTGACATTTGTGCGTTCTCCTGGCACCTCTTCAAGCTGTTGTTCTTGCAGAGATTTTCTATGTACTAACATATCATGTATCTCAAAATATGACTGTGGATGTGATGGGCCAGTAGAGCTGCTTGAATTATCAGTGAGCCTCAGAAATGACCCTTCTCCTTTTGTGGGGGAAGAAAAAGAACAGGATCTTTTGTTTTAACCATTTAACAGTGGAAGAGCATTATTTCTTAACATCCTGTTTATTTATCATGCAAAATGGGAACTGAAGACAGTTTTTGAGAGTCTGAAACAAACTCAGTGGATTTCTGCCTTACTTGATGCTGTAATTACCAGGATGTAGAGGGGCCTGTAGTATTAGGACTGCCCTCAAAACACCACTGAAGCTTGTTCCATGGTTGCTTGCAATTCTGAACAAACACAAGGCTGCAATCAGACAGGAGGGCAAGTAGCTGACATGAAAAGATTTCATTCAAATAATCAAAGATTTGCAAAACAACCTGTAGGAAAGGCTGATGAAACTTGAGCTCAAACATTGAATTTAGGTTAAAACAGAATACAAGCAAATAAACCATTTGCTTTATGTTTTGACACTCCCCTTGCCCCCAAGAAAATCCTTAAAAATAGCATTGTTTCTAAAGAAAAAAAAATATTTTTAACAAGGCCTCATTTTTTTCAGAAAAAAATATGTGGCTGCACTTTTTTTTGATAGGCTCTACTGGTTTGTGTAATCAGACATAATTCACATCTGATGTTAAAATAGAACCATTGCTAATTGTTGTTTGCTGTAGTTTTTTTTAAGGCCCAACCTGTTACTTCAATTTCACAAATGCAGTTTTTCCTAGTGAATAGGCAGAACACTTTCAGACATGTCAATATAACATTTGCATGTGTTTGGTAGCAGGAGGATATAATGCAAGTAAGATTCATTATATTTTCATAACAGTTTTTTAAGCATAGAAACACTTGCACCCAGTCATAGAACAGATTGTGCTCAAACATAGTTTTGCCAGGGTATTTTAAACATGAATGCCTTTAATCCTGGAGCTTGCTTGAGAGTATGTTAATGAAAATTTCTTTCAATATAAAAGTGTTAGCAAAACAAAAATGAATTGTTGTCCTTTAAGAAAATAGAAGTAAAATCAAGTTTGGTAAGAAGATTTGCATCTCCCCATTTGCAACTTTTCAACTGAAGGTGAGGTGACAAGAAGTCTGTCTGGTTGAAAATAAGTTAAACTTTTAACTGTGGGACCCTTAAGAGCTAACAGTGTAAATATAAACTTTTAAATAGGTGTAATGTGATGGTAGATGATATCTTTGCATGCTCTTATTGGGAACAGAAACAAATAGTGCACCAACTTCCCAGCAGGTGTAATTTTCTTTTTCAGCAACCCATTTGTTCTCTGTGGCTGTTGCTAGGGGTAAAATTGTGCATCAAGTTATGTTTCCATAACAGCTGAGTCTCTCTGGAAAGATTACCCATTTTACCTTTTTTCAAATCCTGACCTAGAGCCTGGTGGTGGAATGAACATCAGTCAGTTCAGTACTCTCTTTTTGCCTGATGTCCCAGGTCATTGACAAGATGTGATCTCAACAAGGAAACCTGGAATAAGGGGATAGGATAAAAACTAGGTTAAAATTGTTCCTACTGTAAGACTGCTGCAGCTACACGAGGCTTTCATAGTTTCAGAACCCAGAGGAGATCCCAATTATGTGTGTACTGGTTTGAATACAAGGGAAGAGGCTATTCCACTTCCCATACAAATGAGAATAAGGTGCACAGTGAGATTTGATTTCAAGAACTCTGGTAACCAGCTTTTACAGGGCATCCTTGTGTCTGTAGTTACAGACTTCTAAATGTGTTTGTACCTGTTACTGAGAAGGTGAAGGACTAGAGTGAGAAGTAAAAATTAAATGTCTTCTCATGTTAAAATTCCTTCAAAAGAAAAGAATCCCATGGGGTTACACTTACTATGCTTGGATAATGAGCTTGTCTTTATAGAACTGAATGGAACTTGATGATAAAAAATACAGTATTTGTTGCAAGTAGCTGTGGACTCCCACACACCTATTGCATTTTAAATATCCTTTTCCCTATGCCACCTCAAAAGATCCCAGTGAGAGCAATGGACTTTAAGAGGAAGTGCTAGTTTATTTGAAATAATTAAACATTACTCTGGAAAGCTTTCTCTATTACCAGGAAGACAGTAAGTATGACACAACTTTCTGGAGATGATGATTTCAGCCAAATTTCAGATGTTTAACTATTACTGGTTATACCACTACCACCCCTCCTCCCAAGAAAATCTCTGTGATCCTGTCTACGAGAAGAGCTCTTTCTGAGACGTAACTGGAGACCAAAGAGCAGGAACCCTCAGAATTCCTGAAAAAGAGGAAAAACTTTAAAAGTGGGTTCATGTCTGCATGTTGCTAGTGATGTCACTTGTACCAAGACTGAGTCTTTGCATGCTGTGCAGCCTGATAATGGTGATTCTAAGAACAAGTCTTCAGTATGATATGTTGCCTACCTAGCCACTGGGGTTTTTGTTAATTTTTGATTTTGAAAAAAATCTCTGTGCTTCCTGGTGCTGCCTCAAATACTCATGCTTTCTGTGGTATGAGAAATAGCACTCTGATATATATCTGGTATTTCAGTAAAACTTGTGGCAAATAGTCAAGTTCTTGCCACATTGATTCATTTTTGTTCTCAAATGAGATGTAATTAATTGCTTGTCTGGATAGAATAAAAAGAAAAATAAGTAGTTAATGTGTGTGCATTTTGTTTAAATTTGATAGTCTGTATTACTACTTAATTATGTTTGTTATATACACATGACTTTTAGCACATCCTTTTGCTATGTTAAGAGTAGTCCTTGTGCAAATGTTTTTCAAACTTTCATCACAGAAGACTTTGTAAAGGTGGTTTCATGGACTGCTGCTTCTGGCACTTTCAGGTATCTAATTCTATGCTTTCTCCCAGCATCTAAGGAGCTGATATAGTTGAAAATGTGTTGAGAGGGTGATTTTCAAAAGGTAAAAATTGGTACTTGTTATCACCATTGTATATTATTTTCCCTATTTTTCAATCTGTTTTGTTGACCTAAACATCTAAGTTAGAGGCATTATTTTAATGGGCAGGCCACAGGTTATTTTATTATCACAGGTATGTACAGGTAAACCAGGCATGAACAGTGTCACCAGTGTATATAGGTACAGAACATTTTCTCTTAATTCACAAGAGGCAGCAAAATCCCTCAGTACAGTCAAGGACTGTGTTGCAAAGTAAAAGAGGAGACACACTATGGGCACTTTGATCTGTCCCTTACTGAATCCATGCCCAGCACCATCTTTCCTGATACTTTCTGCTGCAACTATGGCTTGAGATTTAATCTCCTAAGGGATGTCTTACTGCAAAGACCACTCCTTTGACTGTCACAGAGTGGACCCTGTCCTGCATGGCTTGGATCCCTGTCACACAAGCAGTGACAATTTGTGCAGTAGCTCTCCCAACAACTGCTCTGTATCAGTAATATCCATTAAGATGTTTGGGGTTTTTTTTCCTACAAACCTATCTTAAAGCATTAACCTTCTTCTCTCTCATCTCCTTGGAGTTCAGGATGGAATGGTTGCTCTTTCTTCTCCAAAGCTAGGCAAAGACTTCATTGCAGGAGGTTTCAGTCTTTGAATGCCTCTGTCTCTTGAGGTGTCTTAGTGGGGACGCCTGCCTGGCAGGTAGTGCAAGTGATTGACTCTTAGTCAAATTACTGCTCCCTAGGAGTCACTGAGTTCCCAATAGCTGGACAACATATGGCAACATTTGAATTTTGGCTGGGGTTTTTCTGCCATTCATAATTTTCTAGAACAAATTACCAATTCATATTTCATTTGTAGTCTTGTAATTTATGCATATTATTTGGCAACATAGTTTTGTCTACTTGTCCTTTTTGCTGCTTCTCAAAATTTGTGATAATTCAAAATTTGAATCTAGTCAAATTTGTGCTGAGGAGAACCTTCCAAGTGAACAGACGGATATGAAGCAGCTTGGTCCAACAAAGGTGGTTTTATTTGTTTCAACTGCAGTGTATTAGAAGGCTTCTGCAAACTCTACATATGCTCATCCATGTCAGCTGAAAAATAGTCGTGTCTGATGTAGGTATCTCTGTTGTATCAGAATAGACACCACCCGCTTGTTCACAGATAATTAGCAAGTATGTGTTCTGTGTCTACCTCTTTTCTAAGACTTGCTGTATCCGTGATATAAGGAATTTTGGTATAATGTCTTAAATAATTTTGCCCTTTACCAGTATCCAGACTGATACCTAGACTGTATTTAAACACAATCTTTAAGGGTTTGTAACTTCACAAAATTATAGACTGGTGTAGTTTTGAAGGGACAGCTAGAAGTCATCCAGCCCACATCGTCATGTTGAGCTAGTTGGTATAACTGAAGCTCCTTGTGGACTAGGAAAGGTCATATTTTTAAAATAAACACTTCCTGCAGAGTGAAATTTTGCCAGAGAGTTTTTGAAGTTTTCTCCTATTTGCTTTGGTTGATTAAAATAAAATCCATCTTTTTTTTCCTGGAACACTTTGAACTGTATGAGAGATTTGCTTTGTGAAAACGTGCCATGCATGTGTCAAAAGAAAAAGCCCCACCTCTGTCACTAGTAGAGATGTAAGCAGTCTAACTCCAAGTTGAGTATGCATGTGTGGCAGGACAGCACCAGCAGAATTTAGTGTATGTGTTTCACAGATACGGTGAGGAAAGTACTATTTTCACTAATGATTGTGTAACTGTGGTGGAGATACACTGTTCAATGGTAGACACTGCTTGATTGAAATTAAACTGGTAAATAATGAGAAACTGCAGAAGATTTGATCCCTTAACAGGGCATGCCAGGATGTCCAGTGTCTGAAGAAGACACAGAAACTCTGTGCATGAAGGGGAAGGGAGATTGAGTCCCTTTTTCTCACTGTGCCAGCTCAGGCAACAAAACCAGGACCCTGTGTTGAGTCACTTTTCTAGAAGTAGGTGTGAGGTATCAACCAGAAGGAAGTTCTAACTTGCTTTTTCCTTCATTTGCTGCAGCTTGCTACCTTCCTTACAAGGAGACTGGTAGCACTTGTGTTATCAAAGGAACTTGGGTTTGGCATTTCTTAATGAGTATATATGATTAGGGGATCAGAAAGGAGCTCTGATAGCATACCAAGAATGCAAGAGATGATGATAGGAAAGTCTGCAGAGATTAAGCTCTGATATTTTTTCTGGCTAATGCACATTTAAGATGCATGTGTGAGAAGTCTCTGTCTACCACAGGGACATTTGTAAGCCTTTTGTTCTAGTATCAGCAGTTCTTTTTAATACATGTACAAGTGATTCTCATAAATTATGTGACAGCCTGAACCAGCAGTTTGTAACCTTTGCTGCCGTAATGCAGGGGAGATTATTTAGGGACAATTTACTTAGCTTATCAAGAAAAGGATGAGAGATGTTGTTGTGTAAGTTATGCATTTGCTAGTGCATGGAAGTGTAGTGGGAGACCTTTTTGACTTCTTGATAAAAAAGTCATGTGGCCCAGTGTCTGAAATCAAACATTACATAAAGGAGGCATGATCTTGTATCTGTGAAAATAGGTGAATGTTGGTCCAGACTAGAAAACAAGCATATCAGGGGCAAAAAGAACTTTTATCAAAGATAGTATGCCATCTCTACCAGCATCCACAAACAGATGTCTAGAAAAGAGCAGGGAAGTGTGGCAATTAGGTGGTGTGCTTCCTCCTAAAACTCTCATAATTTCCAGTCACTTCTAGCTCTTGATTTTTCTAAGACGGATGCAGTATCTTTGTATTTAGTAATCTTCAGTTATTTTCTCTTCCACAGTAGTGTTCTACCATCTTTTGAACCATTTTTAGCTTTAGGCTCCACAATATCTTTCAGCAAGAAGTGCCACAACTCATTATTCTTGGTGCCAAGGACATAGGTTGATTATTAGCAGATGTTTCAATATATTTTAATTTGGTTTGGTGGGAAAAAGTCTTTACCGTTTACATATGAGAGGAGGTATTTGACTAAATTGTCATGGAGGTCCTTTTGGCTTCTGTAATACATGAATTTGATTTTCTCTAACTTTATTTTATGGGCTTTATGGAAAACATAATGGCTGATTTGCTTTTAGTTTGTTAATGATGCTTGCAAATTTGCTTTAAGACAATTAGTATAATCAAATCACATGCTTCAGGGCTTTAGCTGACTCCTTTTTTCCTCTGTTTGTGTATAGATGGTCAAATAATGTGCATTGGTGCAAAGAGTCCTCTTTCTTGGAGGCCAGGTTAACATTTTGCTAACACAATGAAAGCCAGATCTATTACCAAATTTGGGAAAATTCAAGTTGGCAAGATTCCTGTAGTTTCTTTTCTTCCACCCCATTACAGTACCTGAATTGATATACCTAATTTGTTCCTTGCCACCACAATGGGGATCTAGGTGCTATGGGTACTTTCCTGTTCTTTTTTCATGGAAAATTGCTTAATCTGCCAAAACATGAAAAGTCTTGAATACTGTCAGTTTGGTAGTTGTCATTAGACAAGATATCATGACTTGGTGGTGGTTGATCTCATGGCCTTTTGTGTTTTTGAAGTATGTTGGGCAGTTACACCACAACATAACAGTGCCGTGATATTGTTTATTTTCTTAAAATAACTACAGTAATTTCTATCACTTTGGACTGGAACACTTAAAATTCCAGTCTTTCAAACTCTGTTAACTTTACGAAGAAAATACTGCACTGAGGAATATGAGGAATAGGTTTGTATTCCTAAATGTATTGGGTTATTTACATGTGTGACTCTTATTGTTGTATTGTTGTATTGTTGTAAAAGTTGTATTTTGCATCTGAAATTTTTATTTAATTATATATTAAACATTCCATTAGTAATTAACTTTCTTATGAGAGGCATTTATGTGCAGAAGGGTCAAAAATTTGTTTCATGTGAGGAGTGCTTAGAAATACAAAGAGGTTGAATTTTTTTACTGTTTGGGATCTCCTGTGTTTCTAGGGGGACATTTTGCTTAGGGAGTTCTGGCCAGCACCTCCATAGTGTGTAGCCAAATTCCAGCAGCCCCTGCTTTCTGCCTACCAGTTGAGTTACAAAATCTTTCCTTTGTAACTACTGATTTACTTTATTTTCTTAAAGGCATCATTATAGTCACAATAAGCAGGTTTTTAAAAGTTCAGCTGAATATAGGCAACTGCTTTCCCTGGAAGAATGTGCATTTAAAAGTTACTGTCTATTTACTTAGGTATCGTGTGTGCATAATGTTTTCCAGCAAACATTAATCATACTGGGTAGCTTTGAGGGCAAAACTGTTGCATTAAGATAAACATTTGAGAGTCTGCTTTAATGCCCAAAGCCTCTTAGCTTTTTTAGGTCAAATTATCTTGTATCCTCTGACTGTGTTTCTAAACATGCTACTGCTAAATGCTACTTTTAAAATTCAGATTCTGTGTTCCATTTTTATAGACAAGGTTAAAGAGAGGGTATCTCACAATTAAGGGTATCTCACAGCTTCAATGGCAAGGAAAACAGAATGGTTCTACTTCCTTAGAGCTGGCACTTAAGAAGAATGTTGCTTGTTTCATACTTACAATAGCATCTCTGCTTTTTGTATTCTGTCAGTGTCATTATAATACTGGTGCAAAATGAGGCTGTTAGGCTACAACAATGTGCTAGGAGTTAAACTTTTTGTTGACCAAGAATGTATGAATTCATTATTTATACTTTGAGTTTCTGGGAAGACTTTATTTTACAAATACTGTTTTCTGCAAGCTATAAAATATTATAAGCAAACGTAAAAAAAAATAAAAGCATTATGTATTGTGCAACTATCCTAGAAAAGGCAAATAGAAGTAATTTTCTTAAAATGCCTTGTTTTTTGCATTGGTATCTGCCAAGATCTCAGCTATCATTTGGTAAGAACTGTTTTTTCACAGGATGTTTTCAAAAGTTGTAGCTTTGTTAAATACTTGACTACTGCACAAGAAATTTTCTTTCCCTTCCTCCTCAGTGAATGCCTTTGGTTAATATTTGCCATCCACTCAGCTAGAGATTAAATTGCTGGAAACTGAGAAGAAAAAGCACTTGTAAAAACACAGGTTTCTCCTGCTGTGAAACCATGGCTGTAGTGTGTGCAAAATGTGATTTTTCTAAAGTTAGGTTTACTGGCACGAGATATATGTGAAAATGTCCTGAAAGCAAAGACCTCATCTGTTCCTGCTGGTAGCTAGCATGATGCCATTAGTGTCTGTAATACAGGGAGCTCAGTGAGTGGGGGAAGTGAGGGAGGATTGTTAGGAGTTTTTTAAAATATCTTCTTAAAAGCCAGATAGTGAGAGAGTTAAAAAGGGAGAGCTGTCAGATAGTCAAATATCTGGGAGATGGTTTGGCTGTCACAGTATATGAAAGTTACGTAAGGTGTATAAGCATATTACATAAGAGCTCCCCCATGCTCCAGGTCACCGGCTGCTCTTCCAAAACTCACCAGCACCCGCCTGAAACCAGCCCGGAAACACAGGCAGCCCTCTTGGAAAATGGGCATCTCTCTTATTTCTGCAGCAGTGGCAGCAGGATTGCATGAAACACACATGTTAAGATATTCAAAAGTAATACAATGATTTGTAAGAAGAACAGAATCAAGTGTCCATGAGAAATTTTTTTTTTTTAACTGAGTATCAGTATAAAAGAGCAAATCACGTACAGAAGCTTGTATTGCAGTGGAATATGTTTCAATACTATGAGATGATGGGGAGTTTTTAGGCCCAGCAGGAAGGGTGTGCTGTTTATATACAGTCTGAATAAGCATTTCTTGGCATTTGGGACAGAGACTTGCAGCTCAGCAATTTTTTTGCTAGTTATTTTGTTACTGCTAGTAAAATCTTCTGCAGATTTAACTGCAGTTCTTCTGCGAATAGAAGCATGGATATTTCTTATGGGGGGAAATCTTCTGAGGCTTCTTTAATCCATCACAGTTTCAGATCAAGATCAAAAGGTGCTTGATGATGAACCTTTTCCAACCTCTGCAACACATTTTAATGGTAGCAGTAAGAGCTCAATTCTTCATGCTTTGGTCAGATAGCTACAGCTCCTTCCTGACAGCATGCCAGATTTAATTTATATTGCAGGTTAAATGGTTGAAATCACTGTAGTAACTGTAACAGATCACAGATGAGAGCTCTATAAGACATTCTATTCTCTTACTGTAAATTCTATTACATTTCTGTAATTGGGAAATTGAATTCAGCTTTGCAAAGGAGTATTCTATTTCATCCCTCAGTCTCCACTCAAAAACTCGCTTTGAGGTGGGAAAGGCAGCACAATGCCTTCGTGCAGCCAGCATGGAGTGTTTGCTAGGAACTTTTTCTCATCCAGATGTTGTGGAGCACAGATGACATGTCGAGAGGCCAGATGCTGACAGAGTGCTGCAATGGTCACTGTTCAAACAAAACAGGAGCAGTATTAGTTCCACTCTGTCCAGAAACAGTTTGCTTTGGTTGCAGGATAGTCACAATTAAGCTAAAGCCTGTGTACCTGACCAACATTGAACTAAACTGAACACATTTTTTATTAGAGACCGCTAATATGTAAATCCAGCCTATACCCAATTACCTCTTCTGCCTGATGGTGCTTCTCAGAGCTGCAGCTGGGGTCTGCCTTCATATCCAGCATTGTTGCCTCTGGCATGTTACACTGCTGTTGGTGTGATTCACTGCCAGAGCGAGGGGCAGTTCAGCTGTACGTCAGACCTTCCCTCCCAAGAAACAACAAAATTTAGTGGAGACTCACTTGTTAAGTAAAATGAAGGAAAATCTGTCCATTGCCAGTCTAAAGTTAATCACTAACCTGCAGAAAGCTTTCTGCTATTTCAGTCTGTTGGCTGGTCCTATAGCAATCACAGCTTTCCATGAACTCTACAAAGAGACATTTTGCAGAAGTTAGTGCAGCCAGTTTTCCTACATCAGTGCCATGAAACACGTTTTGTCACCTCATAGTTGCTGGGATCTCAGTGTCTAGTTTGTGAGCAACTGCTTTTTGCTTTGTTAGTGCAAACTGAGTTTTGTGTCTTTCCCTTGAGGAAGATCTCTGTCCTTATTTCCCATGTCTAAGAAGACAGCCCCATGAAGCCATCCTGCAGTTCCTGTTAAGTAGAACATTTCACACAAACATCCTGTCCACGTGTAACTCATTACTAGTCACTGGGAACAAGGTCTCTGTAGGCAGTTTTTATGTAATAAAATTATATAATACAATTATTTACACATTGAGGTAAGTATGTATATGCAGTAATTATAGCCGGTGTTCATCATGCTGCACTGTAATATTTTGCCTCAGCAGAGTTTATATTTTACTGGTTCTATACCTATAAAGAAATGGGGAGTTGGTTGTTTCGTCTCTAATTGGGATTTCAGGACTGGCAGCCTTCAACAATCATGGGTGTCAAGTGTATCACTAGCAAATCCATACAATATAACTTAAAGAACCAGTTAAGGTAAAATAGGGTTTCTTTAGCATTGAGTCTTTAGGTAAACAAGGCACAAACAAGTTAGCTCGCTGTTCCTACAGTGGGTTAGTTCTGTACATCAATCTGCAGCCAGATGGTTACTTTTATCTGACAAAAAGTGTCCCTGAGGATGAAATAAATGTGGTTTACGGAATTGTTTGGTATAAAAATAGTCTCCTCCTCTTCCTGCCCTATTCTCTCAAATTTTGTACCTGCTTTTTGTATTCTGTCCATTGTGTTTTGTTCTGAAAGGGTTTTAGTCTTTATTCATTTTGGTGTGTAGACTCTTCTAATCTTCCCAGTTTCGCATTTCTTTGTTTTACTTATCTTAATATTTCTTGTCTCTGTGGGAGAAATATCGTTAGGTTGTCATTCAGTGAGTTTCCTGAACCTGATTTCATAACTATACTCTTTGCCTTGTTGCAGTTCACCCTGGACTTTTAATCAGCTGTTAGGCATTTTAAAGTCCCTGTACAGTGAGTATTTTGTAAACATCCATTTATTTGCCACTATGAGTGTTCCACAGCTCTACACAAAGTGACAATGGAATTAATCCAGGAAAAGAAACGAGCTGAAAAAAGTCGTTTAAGTACCCAAGCCAGCCTTGCTCTGCTAGGCAGTTTGTTTACATTGATTTTATTAAGACACAAACAAAGAACTATGAAAGAAAAGAATCTATTCTGAATTGTTCGGTTTCCTCATCACAATATTCAGTATTTGAACAAAATCTCCCAGCCTCTCAACGAGCTTAAATTGCATTTAATTTACCCTCATTATGCCCATGTTTTTGTTGTAACACTCAAAATACTCAGTTCTTGAAGGCCTTCATTTCAGTGGTAACAGAATGTGATGGTTTCCAAAGAAAGCCTGGTGCAAAAAAACCTGAATACTGAAACCTGAAATTGAAAGTTGAGGAAGGTGGAGGAGTGACGGGAAGGGTAGTTGCACATGGCACACTTAGAAGATCTTGTTCCTTCATTTGCTTTTTAGCGTTGCATTGATTCAAGCAATTTTGTTGTCTCCACAGTAGTAAAAATAATGAGCAATTTCTGCCTTCATTATCATGTTGAAATGTATGTTAACTGTGAGATCTCTCATTCTATTTGAAGTACATTTTTATTTTCGTAATACACTAACTCCTGTGCATGTATACACATCTTTATACATCTGCATGTGCCTCTGGGTCTGTACATAGACGTTGGTTTCTGATAATACTGAATCAACTTGGCCATCACAATTTTTAAATGCTGAATCATTCAGTAGCTGTTTCATTTAAATTTTATTTATTATTTCAGGGATTTTTAAAGGTTTGGGGTTTTTTTTCCCCCTCTGGGTATACGTGGTTCTTATGGCCCTTATCCTGCTTATGCTTATGTGGAAATAAAATTTTTTGTATTAACTATTACTTCTCTTGTAAAGTAACTTCCATTTTCATCAGTCTTTTAAGATAGGGGTTCTTCAGTTTGATTAGAAAAGCAAGGCTAGTCATGAGAAATTCTTACAGGTATTAAATCCTGGTATAAAGAAGAGGAGTCTGGTTGAATTTCACCAGCCAGAATGGAGAATGCAGATTTAAGATGGGCAAGTGAGTGATTCTTTTATGCTGAATGGAAACAATAGTTTCTGCAAACTGGATTGATGAATGAATGCTCTGGGGATGTGCTTTGTAACTTTCTGACAATGTGAGATAATAGAAGTTAACGAGCCCTGTGCATGTGAGGAAGAAAAAATATTTTTAACAGCATAAAACTCTATAGCTAATTGTAGGTATTTGTGTAGTACTGTAGAACTTTTGCAATTATAGCTAGGCTATTAAAATACCTACACTGAATATTGTATAGACATACTGGGAAAACTTGCTTTAGATATGCCAGTCTCCCCCATTCCTTGAAGAAAGGCCGAGAAAGAGGTTCCTCAGAACAGGAATCTAACTTTGAGTTATGAGCAATCTGTGAAGGAACCTACCCCTCTCTGCTATCTGTACGTGGAGCAAGTCTCCCTCAGGGTAAAATGTGGATATTTTCATGGGTAGATACCAGCTAAGAACTTGGTCCATAATTTAATCCTGTTTGAAAATGGAAGTGTTTATATTTTGACCAAGAAAGAGACAGAATTAGGTATGTCATGATTAACTTGAGGGTGAATAATGGGGCCCATTAATATAAGACTGAATTTGAGCTTCAAAAAATGAGAGTGTCATCCCCTATCAAAGGTCCTGCTTGGCAGTGTCTCTTCCTGTCCTTTTTTGTGCTTTATTTAAACAAAGTGGCTTCACTGAAATGATGAATGGAATGTCTTTTTAAATGTTAGTCCTCATTTTTACAAATACTTTGTCTGAACATAGATACACAGAAAAAAGAATGTATGCATAGAAGTAGAGCATTGGGTGGTGTTTTGCTTGTTATCCTGTTCATTTTTTTATAAATATCTTACATCAGTTTAAAGAACACTAGGACCAAAATGACACGTTTGTTTGTTTATGCCTGAAGGTCTTTGCATTTTTACTTTCAGGTTTGTTTCCTCCATTATCATAATCACCCTCTTATGCAGAGGGACAGTATACAATTGAGTTTCCTGCAGAGTGTTATGCAAGAATACCATCATTTGCCAAGGGCAGTGCAAAATAAATAAATAAATAAACACTGTTGTCAGGGAACAGCATTGCAAACAGTTTCTGTTCTAATCTTAAAAACTTTTGCACCTGCACTGTCTATAAAATTAGCAATTGGAAATTTGACTTCAAATTGACTGAATCCCTTGAAATGAAAACACTAGAGCAGTCTTTGTTTCCAAGGCAACAATCAGCCCTGTTCCTAAGGACTCAAAAGGTGTTTAAGTGACAAGGTTGTCTTCAGAACACATCTTACTAAATTTAAATTTTACATTCATTCAGAATATCTGGAACTATAAAACTTTCATAATGTGAAGTACAGCTCTCATTATGCCTTTACTCAGTCATGAAAAGAACTCACTCCTACAAAATATATTCCCTTCCCAATACTATACTCTAAATATGTTACAGGTCGTGCTGCATTTTCAGTTTCTCACTGTTACTATTATAGGAGACAACTAATGACATCTATAGCTAAGATTAGATAATACTTTCTATTACATTAAACTACAATATTAGAACTATAGCAAAAATAGGTTCTGGAGGACATGGTAATAAAAACCAATCAGATATTTTGGCAGATCTAATCAGATCTAATGAAGAGCTCTTAGCCCCCCCTGGAAAACATGTTCATGATAAATGACCTGATCAGAGTTTTATGAATTGTTCTTTATACATTAAAAGTGATTTTTTCAGGATACTTTCTATGAATGCTCACGGAGAGCTTTTCTATACTTGTGTGGCAGCATGAAAGAACCATGATTTTGAGGAAGAAGCATGGTAGCAAGGAATTATTTCTTTGGCAAAGTCATGAGAAGAGTTAGTTCTCTGTGTCAGAATGGAGCAAGTGGATGCAGAATAGATTACAAAACTTCCAAAAGTGAGGAGAATTCGTTTCATGTGAAGGAACAGTAGGCTGAAGAGAATGGTGATAAAGTTAAAGGCACAGATCAGAAAGATAATTTAAATAGTGGCATTTGTGGTTGTTGAGGTTTTTTATGGATGAGAGGGAAGGAAGAGTGCAGGTATAAAGTCTCAGATTCAGCTGACGTGGAGACAGAGGAATTTGGTTTTTGGGATAGGTTTCATATCTGTGAATGATTTTTTTGCTCTCTGGTTACGTATTTTCTTTTGTGAATTGCAGATTCAAATTCTTACCACGTTTTGTAGATTTGTCTAGCTTGTTTGTGAAGAGTAGCTTTGGAAAATAATGATCTTGAAGCAGTAGTATTGGGGAGAAGCAATTTACTTGATCATGTAAGTACTTCTGCAGATCCTTTGGGACAATTTTCAAATTACCATTTCTAATTCCTTGGAAATACATTGACTTTAAATTGTAACATATTTAATTCTCTTTATACAGGAAAGATTTGTTTTGGAGGTTTGTTAATCAACAGATATACTTCTGGGAGAGGTATCATTATAATGGTTTGCAAAGCCTCAGTTGTTTTCTAAAATACAGGTATTAAAACCTGTGTAGCTTTTCTGTAGAGTTGAAGTGGTGAAATGTACAAATCTGTTTCACTTCATTGCTTTGTAAAAGAGTCAAGAAACATGAAAGTCTTTATCTGGAATAATCAGCCCAACTCCATTAGGTGTGGGAGCCTCTCACTCTCAAGCCCAGAGGGATTTTTTTTTTGGTGATGTTTGAATGCTTAAAATGCCTAATGTTTTTAAAGACCTTCTAAAACTTATAACAGCATTAATTATCAGCACCAAAGTGAGGACTGATGGTTTGTTAATGATATAATAATTGTAAAATGGGACTGAAGTGAGAAGCAGTAAATTGAAGGGAACTTGCCAAACCACAGCTTTGCTCCTTGTGCTCTGGATTTTTATTCCACCCAATATTTGTACCTCAGTCTAACTTACATGATGTTCAGTGAGTGAGGTTGTTTTACCTAAATTTATTTTTATTCACTGTTTAATGGCAAGGTAAATACCTTTTTTTCTCTGCTTAGAACCTAAATGCTGTTCCCTGATTTACATGGTGTTTATTATTCAGGATACGCAGTTCCACAGCCCACAGTGCAGAGTACAATCTATACTTAAGTGGTGTAGATTCAGAGTTGCCTGATTTGCAAATAAATGGTAGCTCTACATAAGTCTTGGATCTTCAAAATTGTAATTACACTCACTACTTTTTTGTTTTTTCTTGTTGCCTGCCTAATGTATTCCTAGTTGTAAAGAAGATAGGGATTTTTCAGAAATAATGTATGATAATGTAATCAAAGCCAAAGTGGGATTTTCAGAAATGCTGGTGGATTAAGTGTCTAATTTCCACTGTCTATCACCACAAATTATGTGTGGCATTTAGAAATTTTTTGATAAGTTCACCTTTCGTTCATTGCCGTTGCCAAATACAAAACTAAGTCAAAGCTATTTATAATCTTCAACCTCAGCTTTCATCAGACTGGCTAAGACTACTTTTTGGGTGTGCATCCTCCAGAACAGTTTGTGCAATTGAGGTGTTACTCATAGCTGCAAACAACTGGAAAGATCTTCACTTAATCCAGTGGGGAAATACTTTGTCTTGAGCGTTGCTGCGCTGCAGAGAGGAGTTTCCAGTAGCCTCAGAAGAGACACAACATTTCCTCTTTCCTAAGAGTAGCTGACTGGCTCTTCTATCCTGCAGTCATTTCTAAATGTGCTTGCGCTCTAGATCTCGTTTTATTCCAAGTTTCTTCTGTTATTTATGTTGTACAGTATGATTGGATACAATATAAGGAAATCAGTAAACAAAATACCAAATCACTTTTGTCCTGGGAGGCAAGATTCCATAGTAATTTAGATTCTGATGAAGCAGCTAGAGGTTTAACACACTCTTCTAAAACGCATTCTATAAAATACTTGCTTTCATTGAACTGTCTGGTGCTCTTCAGGTGCTGCATTTGCTGAAAAATATTGTTTGGTGTATATAAATAAGAAGACATAATTATTTATTGAGGTATGTTATCACTTGAATTTACTATAAATTCAAAATAGCGTGAAATGCATGGCAATGGCTATAAATGCTCGCTTACATGGCAGTCTTTCTGCTGTCTGTTTACATACTCTACTGTCAATTCTGTAGTATCTTTTTATGCTTTTACGTGTTTCAGAAATTCCAAAGTTTCATAGCAAAAAGGCTTTACGGTACTTCTAAATATAAACAAGCTTAAAAATAAATCCTGCAAAACTGCGATGATCCATTTAATAAAATGCCCATTTTTATAAATGCCCTGAAATAAGTGGGTGAAAAACAGTGTGACACATCATGTAGGCTTAATCTGTTTCGTATAAATTTGCTGTGAAAGCTCTAGTTCAATATAGATAATGTGCAATCTGTTCTAAACATCCAGTTGTACAATAAGGGTAATTTGTGGGAGACAGTTATGGATCTCAAGAGCCCTTTCATCACGCAGAGTGTTGAATTAATCTTCTCCTAAATGCTCATTCAGAAAGTGCCAGAAGACTCTGTGTTTGGTTGCCATGGCAGATATTATTCTCCTGGCTCCTTGGAGAGCTACATTTCTATAAACTATGAGTGTTTCCAAGTTTATCAAAGCAGTAAGTTGTAGTTACGCTGATTTTTGTTGCGGTTGACAGTTTCCTTCTGTCATATGCTTGCGTTAATTTTATTCTTTAAAAATGTTGTAAAATTTCTTTTTACCTGCTTGCTCTCTCAAATAGAATGATAACTTTCATTTAGAGACAAAAAAGGGCAAAAAGGTGTTTTGAACATAGAGTCTTACAGTCTATTTTAGATAAGAATAAAAAAGAAATAAAAGAATTGGGTACCTGTATGCTGAGAGACTAGTGAAAATGGCAGAACTCTGATAAATGCAGGTTGTAAACAGGGAAGGGAATGAAAATCAAGACTTTACTTTTATCAAGACTGTACAGGGACAGATACCATGAAGGAGATTGGACTGATTTCTTATACAATGAACTCTTCTATTTGCATGTTCTCCCATTGCAATCTGCTTATAGGCAGCAGAGCTAATGAAGCCTGATTCCCTCAGGATTTATGTCCTGTCTTTCCTGAGCCTATAGGCAGCTGTGCACATGTCCTCATTAAAGAAGTGGCAGCTACTTTGAGCTACAATTCTGTTTTCAGTGATAGGCTGTTGGTTTGGATTTCCCTTCATACACAGCTGCTGATTTTCATAAAGTGAAGAGACACTTGGCATCCTTGAGACCTCTGCAAAGTTATGACTTCTGTTGAAATTGGCTGGTGACATTAAAGTTACTTTGTGGTCCCTTGCTCCATGGCCCTGGCCCCTTAGATATCTGATTCAGGTGATTTTAGAGACCTACTGTCACTGTGAAAACTGCAAATTTTAGGAAACAGCTGTTGGCCACCACTGAAATTCAGAGACTTGCTTGAATTTTAGAGTTACTATTTAATAATTATTCTGTAGTAATGCATGCTGTCAGTTCAAGGTATGTGATTATGTTACTTGCTTGTCCAGATGCCTGTTACAATTTGGATGACCATGTGCTTTGAACATTTCAGCTTCAGATTTTTTTTTTTTATTTAACTTTGGTGTTTTGGTTACTCAAGATAATTATACTCGATATAAGCCTATCACTAAGGAGACCAACAGGGTAACAAGTCATCAGAGTTTGCAATGAGATACTTGCCTGCATTTACTTACCCAGATACACCTATCAGTGTTTGATTTAGTGCTGAGCTCACAGGAAATTCTGTGGTCCTGTCATCTGAAAAGTAACCCCTTTGTTTGCTACCCTGTTACCAAATTCTGCCCTTCCAGAGACATCCAGAAGCAAAGCTGTTCTTGGCGGTCCTGTGTCAGCTGTGCAGCTGAAAGACTCTCGAATCTAACTCCTAATCAACTGTGAATATGTGGGAGGATACTGCTTTGAATCAGTGACAGTGTGAATGATCATGTGGACAGGGATTGAAGGGAAGAAGGGAAGCTGCCCATTAATAACTGGAGTTGTCAGAAGTGTTTTGTTGATATGCAAATCTACCATTTACCTACTTCCAAGTCCTTTTTAGTTTAGCATGAGGGGACATAGCATACATAAACTCTTCAGGTACTGGATAAGCAATAAAGTATTCATTCTGCACTTTGTTATGAGTATGCACCCACAGCAGGAAGCTGGATGTGGATGGCATGTGGTTAGTCTTTCTGGGACAGGAGATTTGGTGTGTGCACAAAACCTCAGGGGAAGGCAGATATTTAGAGAATTGAGAAACTCTTGAGTAGGATTATACATCATAAAGCACTGGAAATGGATTCATTACCATTGCATTTTCTCCTTAAATCAAATTTATTTCTAGCACAAGATTGTGAAAAATGCCATTCTGGCTAGAGCCTACGTGTAGTTCAGACTGCCAGCAAAGCTGTTAGAGACCATCCCATTGAAACAACAGCTGAACTATGAAATGGTTGAATTGTGAAGTGATTAAACAGAGAAAAATTAATATAAAAAGGTTAGTCACAGTAATAAGAGGGGGTTTTCAATATGCAAGCAAAATAGGGAGCACACTAAGTGGAGCAAGTAAGGCCTGATGTGTTCATGAAGGATGTAGGGGGTTTTTAACCGGAATGACTGCAACAGTCAACATACAAGCATTGCCTGTTTTTCCATTGTTCTGCAGAGCATCATAAAGACAGGATTTCTGCTGCGTTTGAAGTCTCATACACTTCTATGGAAAAGCAGCAAGGCTTGACATTTGAGAAATTCAAGAGGTTTTGTTTTCAAAGAAAGCTGGTTAGGGTCAAAGAGCATGTCAGTCTTTAATTAGTATTCAGCATCCTTTTAAGTTAGCTTGGTGAGTATTTTAGATTTTAATTGCCTAGCGTGTAATTAATTCATTACACACTATGCTGTAAAAACTCAAATATTTCTTTTGACAAGCTGAAAATAGCATTTTTTATTATTCGTACATAGAGTAGAATATTGAATGTTGTATGTAACAGATTATAAAGTACTAAAATGTGTTTGGGGGTAATTTAGCAAGCAGACAACAGTGGAGTTCCTTTAACCTTCCCTTCCTGAAAGAAGTATTAAACTGAGGTGACTGACATTCTACATTTTTGTCAGCTCAGTATAACATTCTGCTAAGAACTTTCTGAAGTTGTGGGGCACGTACTGCAGCTTTGTATAGACAAGCATATATACATCATTGCATGTGTATCAGTCTCAGTATTGCTCTGTTACAGAAGCAGTATTATGTTGCTGCTCTGTGTTTATTTATTAAGAGACTGAAGTCTCCAATATTCAGAGGGAATTTTCATAAAAACCAAATTCATTTATGTACATGGAAAGCAGCACACCATTACATAAATAGCTGTGCTTAACCAAAAGAGTAAGTTTTCCTGTATGTGCTCTCAGGATTGGTTCTCTTTAATGTGCAGCTCTAAGAATAACAAGTAACAGGGCATGGGGTGACAGGTAGTTCATGTGCAAAAGAGAACACTGTTTAGAGCAGGTTTTTTGGGGAGATAATGTCTTTTTTGCTTCTGAGAAGCAGGCTGTCAGGAGGTTTCAATGGTACTGTTAGGCTCTGCATACTAAGATGCCAGCTCATATAAAACGGATTAGAGAAGCCAGGAGGAAAATATCTGCCAAAAGAACTGAATTCAGACAGATACTTTTTAAAGCTTTATTGTATTTTAAAGTTTTAGCCAAATAAATGAAAATTAAATGGAAAAGCATAACTAGAATCAAATAGAACATTTTATAAGTTAAGGTACTGTAATACTCTTTTTGTTTCTTTTTCATTTCTTTTCTTTTGACAACAAGTAAAACTTCAGCTAGCATTTCAGAGCAATTGTGCCTCTGTAGTTTGCTAGGTTATTCGCCCAATAATAGGAGCAGTGTGCACTACTTATGGCCATGTATCCTCTGAAATAGATTGAAAACAGAAAGATTTGCTTTTCTGAGAAGCATTTGGAGAATCTGAAGTTAATTAGTTTAGTTGCTCTGTTTGGTTTTGGATTGGTTGGTTGGTTTTTCTTCCTCATTTAGAGGCTTTGCTGACTTCTTGTTCTATTATTTTGAGAGTGCTTTAGTTTTTGAGTCTTTGTTAGGGCTGCATAGCCAATCTATGATTTTTTTGTCTGATTACCTTCTTTTCTTAGGAGAATTTGTTTTTCTTTTTATCTGTTTCCTCAGATGATAATAGTATCATTCATATTCCAGGGGTTTTTTTTCTCTACTGTCTCAATTTTTATTTCATGTGGAATAAATTACAAAAGTCAGAAGAATGTGGAATGCATGTAGAGACATGAGCCATAGCCTGTACTATCTACCTTGTTATCTCAGAGCAAAGCTGTCCCAGAGCAATATATACTGCAGCAATGCACATCTCAGTTCAGGAGTCTGCTGCTGTTCTGTGACCTCTCCTTGGTCCCTCAGAGCAGAGGAGGGAACACTCAAAACATGTCTTGTTGGGCCAGAAATTGTTACCTTGTCAGACACAGAATGTTTGGTAGGGTATTGGCTTATTGCAAAAGAAAAATATGAGCCAGAAAGGACCATCTCCCAGATAAAATTCTGGAATGAATTAATGGGGCAGTTGAGCAGAAAGGATGGAGAGGTGAGGAGAGTAATTATCTCTTTTTAGGAGGAAGAAAAAAAGGAAGGGTACAGCCAACAACTCTAAAACCCCAGGAAAAAGCAATGAAGGTGCTCAACATGATAAAGCAAAGACTTTTCTTTTCAAAGATGAAAACCAGTTTTTGATACTAGAGCAAGCGCTGTTTTCATCCTGAAAAAAATAAGGCTCTGGATGACCTAATTGTGGCCTTCCAGTACCTGAAGGGAGCCTGCAGGAAAGATGGAGAGAGACTGTTCACATGGGCATGTAGTGATAGGACAAGAGGTAATAGTTTCAAACTGAAAGAGAATAGGTTTAGCTTAGATATTAGGGAGAAGTTCTTTACTGTGAGGATGGTGAGGCACTGGAACAGGTTGCCCAGAGAAATTGTGGATGCCCCATCCCTGGAAGTAAAGGCCAGGTTGGATGGGGTCCCTGAGCAAGCTGGTGTAGTGAAAGGTGTCCCTGCCCATAGCAGGGGAATTGGAACTAGGTGACCTTTGAGGTTCCTTCCATTTTGAGCAATATTGTTCTAATGTTGTCCAGATTGGTTGATCAAATTTTAAGGGATGTGACCAACTAGAGTTCCTTCAAAGACATGTTAAAAGTTTAAATTTCAATGCAGAGAAACTATTTTGATTATTTAGCAGACCTGTGCAGGCATGGTGCCTCCGTAGCTTTTGATAGGAAAGAAATAGGAAAAAGTTGAAGGATTTTAAAAGCTTTTGTAACTATTTTGGTAATCCTCATGGACGATATGGTACATCTGCCAGAATGGGTCACAAAACCCAGGTTTTTAATATTCAGGTCAGACTCTGAGACAAAAGAACTGTGTGTTAGGTAACTCTTTATTCTGCTGTGTTTATTTAGTTGTAGCACTTACAGGGCTTAAACACATTAGGACTTCTGTTGCCTTAGCTCTCTGTAGAAATGCACAAGTGTTAAGTTCCTGCCCCAGAGGTTTTTTGAGTGTCGGTGCTACAGGTACACATCACCATCTGATTGCCCATGCAAGTTTCAAGAGCTTTGTACAATTCTGCCTCGTGCATTGCTTTTGGTTATCTAGGAAGAAAAAAGACGACTTGAAAACATTTGGGCAGCAACACAGCCTTAGATGTTTAAGGACAATTTTACACGCTGTTGGAAGAGCAGGACTGCCCAAAACACAGCAGGGATTGCTGGATATTTTTTGAAGAGAAGTTCTGTGTTTGAATAGTTTGAAACAGAATGAATAAGGAGGTCTGTTTCTGTGAAAGGGGGTGGGGGTTGTTATCAATGTCTTCTTGGGCTGGTGGCATTTTTCAAAAGGTAAGACTACTTTTATATATAAAAGAGTAGTAAGTCTGCTAAATAGATACGGTTCTTGTGACTCTTGGTCCTTCCTGTTTCTGACTTGAGAAATGCTATCAAATTAGTCAGTCTCTTTTTCCTCTTTTGGGGAGATGGAAAGGTCTGTTAATACATTCTAGCTAACATTGGGTAACCAGAAGTGAGGTAAATTCTTAATGAAATGAAAGACAGATGGTTTTGGGTTGGTGGAAGTGCTGTTGAGTAAACCGAGAATGTAACTGGTGTGCCAGGTTGAGAAACTCCTAAGTGGCTAAATTAGACTTACATGTGGCAAGAAGACACCTTTATTCTGCAGGTGGGACACCCCCAGAGCTTCCCTTACCTGTTTTTAACATGGCGAAGTTGAAATTACTAGACCAAACCATTAATTGGTTTATCCAGTTACTTCTTCTCTGGGGGTGGTCTGTCCTGTTGTTTCCGTGAGAAGTATGTGAAAGTGTAGTTAACAATTAAAACTTTAGAGCAACAATTAATGGGAGCAGTTGCTTACTTGCTGTATCAATTAGTTTTAAGCTTATCTCATCAATAGGAAGAATTTTCATATCTGCTTCACAAACGAGATTATTTTTAATGCCGCTGTGAATCTTCCGGTTTGTTGCGTAAGCATCTAATACAAGAGCATTTATATGGATCTGAGTGATTCTGAGCTGTATTTTCTTCTCTGTTTTTTCACTGATCAGCAGAAATCACGAAAGGAGATTCAGCCATTCACTAACACAGGACAAAAACCTCTTTTCTTCTTTTTAGTCAAACCCCTGAAGATTTCAGAAGAGAGAAAACTTATTTAAGGTGTTACTTATGTATTTTTTTCCCGATAGTATTGGTGATTATTCCCATGTCACAGAAAGATGAAACAAAGTCAAGAAGCAAGTTCAGCAGATGGCAATTTCAATAGGATATGTTTCTTTGATGAAAAGTTAATAAGATGGCAAAATTCTAATACAATTACTTGAAGGTTATTTATATGAGATTCATACCAAGTAATATAGAGTAACATATATAATACGTATTTTAAATTAGTGCTCAATGCTAATTAGTTTTTAGTATATAGTACCTGCTGAAAAACTCCATTGCTAAACTGAAGTGCGAATTCACTGTAACATTCTGGTAGCAATATTTCAGTTACAAATGAGGAAGGCATTGAGAGGAGAATTTTCAGGGTAACAAAAACCAACACATGGAAACCAAAACCTAACAGCCTCCCATTAATATTGTGGATAATGCCCCTTCAAATACAAACATTGTTAAGGTCTTCTTTATGAATGCATTTTCTTTATTTTTTAGATAGATAAATAGATGCAGTATACAGGTACAGAGAGAGAGAGAGAGAATGAGAATCTGGGTGTGTGGGTCCTAATCAGGTCCTTGGTAGACGCAGTCTTACACTGGCTCTTTTGTAAACCACAGCCTTTGCTGTATTTCTTTACACCACTAATATTATTGTAATTTCCTATTAGTAGTGGAAATTATGTGCTCTCATTTTAATATGTAAGAGATACTTGCTTTAGTTTATTGAAGAAATCTTTTGCTGTGGTTGTGAAATGTTATTATTTTAGAAAAGGATGGCACTAACATCCACGGTTCTTGCAGTTCTGTTGGTCCTACAATGGTGTGTGTTGGTCCTATAATGGTGTGCCTTTACTTTCTGATTGTTTCCAGTGTTAAGAAGGAAGCGGGAGCATGTGAGCACTGACATATTATCAAGTGCAAAGTGCAGAAAATGGGTTTCTGCAGCTTGTTAATATTTTGCAATTATTTGTGCTGCCCTAGCTTGTATATTTGATTTGCCCTGAAGGTTCTGTGGAAATGTGTGTTCACCTTCCATCTTATACCATTACATAAATTTGTGGTGAATTAGTTAGGTGACTCACTGGATAATATTGACTCACTTTACTGATGCAAAATCATATGATGTTTTCAGCATTTATTTAGAGTGTTTTCACAGCACTTACTGGCATGTTTGTTAAAATATGGTTGGTTTGACAGATGTAACAACCCATTTTATAAAGGTCTTACTATAAAATTTACAAGACAACATATTTTGTCACAAATGGTGATGTTGTACAGTGTTTCTATAGCAATCAGAGAGTTTTGATGTGCTGCAGCTAATATGTTGAAGAGAAATTACTTTAGATGTTTGTGGTTGCATGCTAGAGAATATATTTGTTGTGATAGATTAAAGTTGAGGAATAGGAGTGTGATGGTACTCGTAACCCAGGGTATCCAGTAAAAGCACTTTGCAGTGTATAACAACATTCCAAAGCCAAGCCTTGAGGTCTGATAGAATTAAATTAGTGTGGCAATTTAACATGAATCACAATAGTTAATCCCTCAGTGCGTGCTGAAGCTGGCACCATTAGCTCTAATTTCCATTGAAGCAAAAGAAGGAGGTCAGTCTAGAACAGCAGCTGGACTGGAGCTGCATATATCTGTTCCACACATTTATTTCTAGGCTTCAATTTATTGCCCAGCTTTATCCAGCCCCTCAGAGCAGAGCCCCAAAGCGGGGCTATGCTAGCGGTACGTTGTCCTTCCTTTGGTTCCCACTGCTCCTGAAAGGCAGTGCAGGATGATGGGAGTGGGAGGAGGAGTGTGGCTCTCTCCCCACTGGGAAGCTGCCAACCTCCAGGGCCACTCTTCTCGGCAGTTTTTGTGCCAGCAAATCTGACCCTTGCCCACCTGTGAATTTAGAGGCAAAAGGGAAAGACTTCTCATTTTGAAGGAATTGAAAGTGAAAATATAAGGGAGAGGGTACAACTAGGACAGTAGAACAGAGAGTGGGGAATCAGCAAGGAATAAATAAGGAAAGGAGTAAAATGCTTTAATAAAGCAAAAATACTTGAAGGAAATCAAAGAGCGGAAGAAATAAGGAGAAGTGTTACCAAGGCATATGAAAATGGACTTGCTCTGTGCATGGAAAGCCTGCATAGACACAAGGTTCATGTTGACGAAGTAAAAGAATAATTGCAATATGCATGACCATTTTTGTAATTGTTCAAGTTTTGTTTAGAGTGTAACAATTTTAACATGAAGTTCTAAACCTAAAAACCACAATGTTATTAAAAGAAATTCTTACAAATGTAGATGTGTTTTATATAATACATGTACTCTGCCTTTATGTATTGTATTGCACAAAATTTAAATTAACAGAAAGAAACTGGGATTATAGGGTTGGCAAGGCATGAAAATAATAAAATTAAATAGTCAGAAATAATTCTTCCATTTTTTTCAATTTAAACCTCATCCCAAAATACTTTTTCTGTAGTTTCTGAGTTACATAGCATAGGGTGTTCAAAGGCACTAAAGCAGATTTCAGAAACAGAGTAAACGCTAATACTCAACATAACTACAGGTCGTTGTTTGTCTTCATATTACAGAGCTGCTTAAAATACCATCTCTCTTGAGACTGGAAATAGTAGGTCTTACACAGCTTTAATTTGCTCTTTATTGCAAAAGAATTTCATAAAGCTTTGCAAAGAAGTTGCTGATGGTATTGGAGACAAAAAGGCACAGAATTTTGTGATTGTCTCTGATACAGTGCAGGTAGCTCTGAACAGGGGGCTGTGGAGGAGGAGCACTACATCACTTCAAAACAAAGGTGGTGAGCAGCCTACAGCAAAGAGGTTTTCTTCCCACTAATGTGTTGGAAAAAGGGAAAAAGCATTTTGTTCACTCGTAACACAGGAAACATAGAAAGTCTGGTTTCACTGAAATAAATGAGAACTTTGCCATTGCCTTCTTGGAAACCAGACCTTTACCCTTTTTGCTATGTTGTTTAAAATTGCAACAGGCTTAGCAGAGCAATTTATAAAGATTATAAATTCATAAATACTGCCATAACTATAATTTAGGACTATGTCAGCTGTTACAACTTTGCTCATTTTGAAGAAATGCAGTTATAAACTACCAAACCAACCTTTTACTCTCCTACCTGCTTATTAGACAGTCTTTTGTAGTACAATGAGAGTAATGCTTTGTGTCCAGTTGTGCCTCTTCAATGAAAATGGCACGTTTAATAAGCTGTGTCCTTTGTGTACGTGTATATTTGCATACTGGTACCAAAGCCTCCAAAGTGGCAATACACAGATGTCTAGGATAGAGTGAAAAGCAGGAATAACATGTATCTCCCTGTCTCCTGCCTATGCTTAGTTCAAGAACTTCCTGAGCCAGATCAAACCATACATCCACCATAACTAATTTGAGTAACTGACTTATCTGATCAGACATATATCAGCTTAAATATAGATTTCAGAACAAATCAATAGCCTGTAATATAGTGATACTTATGTTTGGCCCAGTGTTTAAGGGAAAACAATTTATCTCTTCCCGTGGGTGCATAGTCTTCCCAAGGAGCTGGGAACTTGGCAGAAGGGAATTTGCTGTGTCACAGGTGTCTTTGGTGAAGGAAGAAATTCTGTCAGTGACACCAGCGCCATTTTGGAAGTATTTGAAGAGATATTTGATGCACTTTAAAATTCATAGAGTTGATAGCTTCAGAATATTTATAAAATAACTGTAATTAGAAGCTGTTTAGCAGCTCTGTGTTGATTATTTTTCACTAGGCTGTAAATAGGCAATAGCAGAGCCCTCACAGGAAGTAGAAGAAATCTTGTCTTTGAAGAGAAAAGCAAGAATGAAAATACTACTCGAAATTATAGTGCAGTAACACGTGCCTGGGTCAGGAGAGCCTCTACAGGGGAGGAAAACAAATAAGATGGCCTGGCAGGTCCCTTTGTTGCTGGCCTTGGACTCCTTGCCTAATAAACTCTTGAGTAGAATTGAGACTAGTTCTTCACCAAATAATCTAAACATTGACTAATTTTTCCTACTTTACTGCATTAAAATACTTTTTTTATACTGTGGTAACAGTTACTTTCAAATTAAACTTACTTTTCATGCTGGTACAACAGATAAAGAGGCAAATTCCCTCCTAGGAAGAACTCCCTTCACAGCAGTGGTTGCTTTCCTATGTGTCTGCCCAGTGTTGAACTCTGAGTTCTCAAATGTAGCTTTTACTTCAGATACACTATAATGTTTTCTACTTATATTTTTCAGACATTTGATTTCTCTGGTGTTTTCTGATGTATTGTGAGGCTGAAGTTTCTTGCCTGCCACAAAGAAATGGGAAATTTGTACTTGCAGCATTGTGGCTGCAGTGTGGTAGCAGGACAGAGAACAGCCATGCCCCCTGCATATTTGTCTGCTTGTTTATGTCAGATTTATGTCACAGATGGTAATTTCCAAAAATAGTGCTTGAAGTTGGGTTCTTAGTTTCATATCTGGAGTCTGATCTAGATTACCCAGTGCATTTCCTGCATAGAGGAGTAAACTTTTTATCTTGTTACTTGTTTTATATGAAACCAAGTTGGGCTCTATATGACTTCACAAATTAGCAAATTTGGAGAGAAATGTGAGCCCAGGGTAAAACTGAGATCAGCTGGTCTTGGGCTGGGGCTTAGGCATGCCTTTGTGTCCACTGGCAGAGCGGAGGGTGGGTAGGACTTCCATAGTGCTTAGGTGTTGGGGTCTGTGTGCCTGGGTTCCAGGGATGGCCAAATTTCTGTCCAGAAACTAGTGGAATATATTTTTTTTGACTTCTGAGGATTGGGCATAATTGATTTTGAGAGATCGTCTGTTTTTCACAGTCTGTTCCCTGCTGTTGCATGATTACGAGGAGACACATTCATGCTCTTTGAGTTTTTCCTCTGCTCATTTTGTGGCATTAAATATTTTAAACTAGTCTCTTGCCTTTTGTATAATAGATTTGCTAAAGAATGTCGGCAAAAACTGTGTGGGTTTTGGCCTGTGCAATACTGGAACCGATGCTGCGTGGTCTCTGCTGGCTAAACCTCTGTGACGTGGGTTTATGCACTCGAGGGAGGCTGGTGTCTGTAACCCAGCAGGTTCCTTCTGGCCTTAAGCTGGAAAAAAATGGAAGCACAGAGCTCACATAGCTTTGTTTGTTACTCTGGAACATCTGCAGAAGCTGCAGTGAGCTGTGTATTTTTTCCACCACCCAAGCGCTTGGCCACTCAAGCAGTGTGGGGAGGAAGGACTGTCATTTTCCCTCTGCAGTGCCACCGACCGCCTTCAAGCCCTTCGCCACCACTGCTGGTGTTGCTGCAGAGGCTGTTTGACTGCTTTCAGCTGTGCCTCCTCAATCATGAGGCAGAGTGAGTGCAAGGCATGTGAGCTTAAGTGGTAAATTAATGCACACTGAGCAGACTGATTGTTAGCCAGGCTGTTACTGCTGTCACAGAACCACAGAACCGGTCAGGTTGGAAGAAACCTCTGGAGATCAGCTAGTACAACCTCCCTGCTCAAGCAGGGACCCCCAGAGCATGCTGCTTAGGACTGTGTCCAGATGGCTCTTGAGTATCTCCAGGGAAGGAGATTACAGTTGGTATAAAGCTAACACAGCTATGTCTGCAGTTAAGCTTCAGTGTCAGCCATATCCTTATATTAGGAATTTGTGTCCAGAAGGCTAGTTAAACTCTCAGAGTGGTGGGTATTTCTCTTCCAAAGGCTGTGTGCCCGCTCAGGGGCACCCTGCTTAGTGAATAAGCTTGTTAAACTTCAGAGAGGCAGAATAGTTTGGTTTACGCATTTTCACTTGATTGTAACTAGTAATTGCAAGCAGGTAATTACCATCCTCCAAAACCCCTGAGAAAATAAATGGTATCATAGCTCGCCCTGAAACCAGTAAAGCATTGTTGATGTGCTTTTGACCTAGGGACCAGCTGCACCCTTAAACTATAGTGATGTCTGTTTGAGCCGCGGCACAAAATTACGGAAGTGTGTGTGGGACTGCACTTGGAGATGTCACCAAGGTCATGTCACATTGCACATTTTTGCATCATTGCTTTCATAGCCAGTCAAGAGTTTCTGACTCCAAAATCTGTTGACCAGCTGCTGATTGGGTGAGAGGTAATTGCATGAGCTAAAGGGGAGAGCATCCCTTGGGCTGGACTGGCATCCTGCGAGGGAGGTTTCAGCACACGCTCCTCGTCAGGCATTCGGATGTGTTGTTTAACGTCGTGTATTTATCTGTCACTTGGCAACTACATGGCCAGTTATGGTGGAAAAAAAGCTATAAAATATGAGCTACACAAAGACAAAAATAATGTAATATTTTGAGGGACAGAATGCATGAGCTATATACTTCTAAAGAAAATACTATTAGTCTGACTTCCACTATTCTACATTTTTGTACTGTCTACTGAACTAAGATAAGGTTCAGCAAGGGGTGACTAATACTGTAAGAATATTGTAATGAGTATTAATTAATACTTTGCAATTTAAATCAGAGACAATCTGAAGTAGATCAGAAAAAAAATCTTAGGAAAAAAATGTACTACAAATGGGGTTGCTTTGTCTGCTGTTCTTCACAGCACTATTAATCAGGCACAATACTCCAAGGCACAAATTACGTGATTCTGCAAGTTTTCCTGACTCTGCACTTACTAATTTTGCAAACCTATTGTTTCATTAACACTGACTTTGTACTTGGTATTCTATCTTGAATTAGGCATACAAGAAAGGAAAGAAGAGAATCATTTCTTTGCTCTTTCCTGTTACTTTCTATTTCTTGTAGCAGATTCCCACTCTGGGTCTGTGGAGTCCAGGCAAACTTCCTGTCACAATTTCTGTAGAAACAACTATAAAAATCTCTCAACCTGGGAGGGACCTCAGAAGGTCAGTAGTCCTACTTCCTGCTCCGGATAGGATTGGCACCAAATTTAGACCCCAGCGCTTGTTGGGGGTGGTTTTCCTCTTGAGTCTTTTGAGGACAGAGACTCCAAAACCTCCCTGGGCCCCTGCTGCAGTGCTTAGTTATCCTTGTAGTGAAATGCTTTCTGTTGAGGCCTTTTTGGCTTATTTTTTAATGACCACTTCATTTCTTGTTTCCTGGCTGTGCACCCTGGCCAAGACCCTGATCCCATCTTCTTGCTTACGTCCTTGTAGATATTGGCAGGTGTCTCGGGCATGTGCATCACCTCCCTGCCCACCTTGGATTCCATTGTTAGACTTGGCAGAGTTCATCAGTATCCTCCTTACACTGGAGGGCCCAAACCTAGATGTAATCTTTCAGGTGCAACCTAGAAGTAAGGAGTAAATATTCCTCAAGAAGTTAAATTACTGTAATTGCTTACAGTCCTTGTGAGAGTGATAATTCTGAATTTGGTTTTTTGTTATCTTCAGTTTAAAATTCTTCTTACTTCCTATTGACTGTTCAATGCTCATGTATGGCTTGCCTTTGTAGGGAGTTGTTTCCACTGGATTGCAGCATCACAAGGCCATTGGTCTTGGCTCTGGGAAACAAGGAAGTTGTGAAATTGTTCCTACAAGTCTTTTACCATGCTATTGAAGTAGGGGAGAAACTGTATTCTGGAAATCATCAGCTTTCAAGAAGACTGAAGGGTTGTGCAGGATGACTTAAATGAAAATAAGCATTCAGTGTTACATTGTGGCTGTGTGGTCCTGGGATTTATAAACGGGAGTGTACTAGTATAGGGACTGGTTATTACTGCTGTCAAGAAGCATCAGTTACCATCTCCAGCTAAGGAACCTAACAGGTTGCTGGAAAACTGGTCAGAGTCAGAAATGCAGCTTAAAAGTAACCCCAAGCCCAGAGTCCTTGAGCGCCGTTCCCTGTAGAGCGTTCCATGCCATAGACAAAACCCTTGAGGGAAGGTTTGTGATTCTAGATACAAAGTTACCATAACTTTACACCATTATAATGAGTGAGAACAAATTTCCATTAAATAAGCTTTTAAACCTTTACACAGAATAAAATACTACATGTGGAAGAGGCTTACTGAGTTTTGAAGTGGGTGTTAATTTGCCTCTTCTGTAACTGGTTGGTACTTTCAGATTAAGCTGATACAGTTCTTGAGACAGCTCAAGAGCCAAGAAACTACTTTTGTTGTGATTGGACACCATTACAAAAGAAGAATTTAATATATATCTACCATGTTTTCATATAATTATTAATGTAAGAAAGTGGGAAAGATACCATGTACCACTGCTCTTTGTAAGTGCTCATGAGCTGTTCTACATGGTGTATACTGGAAAACCAGAAGATGGAATTGCTGATAAAAAACATCTGCCTTCATGTCTTCTTATATTTAATATAGGCTGTTTACATGTCTGTTCTATATATGTACAAACCTATGTTTATGGTGAGTATACCTATGGAAAAGCACCAAACCAGTGAATCATTAGATCCTGGTTTCTTTGGTTTTCACTTTTATATGCTTTCTATTTTTAGAATTGTTTTCCACAGGTCGTGGTTGAATTGTCAGTTGGCATTTACACACACAGTGGTGAAATTAAGACTAGTTAGAAGCTGGCTTACCAAGACTGAGCATAACTGGAAAATAACAGTGTTATAAGCATTTGACACAGAGCTCAGCAAGGGCAGTAAATCAACATTAAACCGGCAAAGACTGTTAGTGCGTGTTAAATGTTGGCTGTCCCACAGAAACCATAAAGGAAAGGTGAGAGTGTTTGATTAGGTTATGAGTGTGTGTGAAACCAGCACAGCAGCAGTGCTGGGTTATCTCTGACCTCCTCTGGTGCAGAAAGAAGGTCACAGCTGGATTGGCAAGGTGGGGGTGTGAGAGGCAGCTCCTGCCTCTCAGCCCAGGGGCAGAAAGAAGCCACGTGCTGGGACTCAGCCCGAAGCAGCCCTGCTGTGCAGAGTGAGGGGCAAAGCAGCTCCTCAGCCCTGGGCAAAGGGCTTGGAAAACAGGGTGGGCCACGGTCTTCCTCGTGCCATGTGGAAGTATCCTGCATTGCCAGTGAGGCTGTGACTTGAACCAAGCCCTGGTGCTGCTGTATATTTCTGTTATTTCATGTTTGTAGCTATTTAATTTTGTATTTTGGTGGTGTTGGCAGCACTAAATCACATGTTTAGACTTCCACAGACCCTCTAACTGGAGAGCTACCACAGCCATAACTTGTACACTAAAGTTGGTGTTTCTCATGAGTGAGCCCACAAAGGAGTAGCCTGATTTCCATGCTTGGCATGCAGCTCTATTTGTGGTGTGAAAGTATCATTTTAATAAAGTTCTTTCAGAAAATTTAATGTTGAAATGTAGGGAAATCTAAGTAATTGGTTTGCTATTTCTCCTGGAAGTACTGTCTAATTATATTACATGTGCTTTACAAAGAAATTTAAACTTAATAAAATGGAAATAGCAAATTTATTGAATTACAGCAGATAAACATTAAGAGCATTTCCTAATAGTAGAATTTTAGAATAAACAACCCTGTAGCGCCACTAAAATTAATACTAGTTTAAACACATTTCACTCGTGTTGCATGCATAGGCTGCTGTTGCTAAGGGTGCTGCATAAAACAGAGCATTAAGTATAAACCTTTCACTGGTAACTCTCAGCTGATAATAAATGGCTTCTTGACCCAACTCATTTCTGAGCTGTGCCTCTGATTAGTTCGCAGAGGCTTTTCATACCCCTCAAATGAGCGTTGTTTGTCATTATGTATCTTGTAGGCTTGACAAGTAGATCGAGATGTTTTTAATACCTCTTTTCTATATTTTTAAAATACTCCTTAAAGCTTACAAATAAATGTCTTTTTGATGGAAGAGTGGTTAACTCAGCCCCAAAGGTTTGTCAGTGAACCTGTTGGGGCTGTCAGGGGGAAAGTGATCTTAGAAAGTACCTTGTCAGTTCCCTTTCTCAGCAATAAAAATTCAAAAATACACTCCCTTTCCCATATGTTGTCTTAGAGAAATATTTTCCCATTAAAATGGAACATTTCCTTTCACAGTAAAAGAAAAAGGAAATTTAAACATTCTTCAGCCTGAACTTGGCAAAGAATTTCTCTGTTTAAAGGTGCCACCACATGTTGCTTGCCCAAGTGATAGGTCTTGGGGAGCTTGCTGCTGCCAGGTACTGCTAAATACATTTTGTTATTAGAAACTATAAAGAAGAAATGAAATATGCAGCTCTTGGGGTTCTCAGGTGGCATATGATTCATTTCCTGAAATATGTGAGTGACTGCATTTGGACTGGTTTAGCCCAGGCCTTGTGTGCCATGGCAGCATGTGAAGCTATTTTAAGAGGTTTTTCTATTCACTGGCCTGCTCAAGAAGCTGGGATATTTGTTTGTTCATATCACGTATTTTAAATATGATAGCATAAGATTGCCAGCACAAGAGAATCCTAGTTTAAGATTAGCTCAGTTAAAATTAGGAGGGCCTTCAAAAATAAATGAGAGTGGTCCAACTTGTACAGAGATTTTGGACAGATTACATTTAGTTATCATTAGCAGTCATGTGCTTGGGTTTTTTCCAGACTCTGGCAAGCCCTGCAGAGATCAGAGAATAAAAATACCTTTCCAGTTTTCTGCATTCCTCATCAATCCCCATATAATTACACCACCACTCAGAATTTAAGAAAATCATTCTAAAATAAGAGAATTAGGTTTGAATTTGATGAGTCAGGAACTGAATGAAGTTGCTGTCTTCTGTGTATTTTCTGTGTTTTTGCAATGGGAGGAAAAGTCACTTTAATTAAAGATGCCGTAGTTTTATTCAGACATTTATTTAAATAAGTGAATCAGGATGTAGAAGAGGAATCTGTATTCCAGCCTTTAGCAATGGCTTTTTTCCTTACACTGTTGCTATGGAGAATCATATAAATATTTGTATCACAGACTAAATTTACTTCACTTATAGATGGCATGGAAATACAGATAAAAATGATAAGAAAAAGTTGTAGTAGGTGTGTTTTTATCATGCAGAATACTGTTTTGGAATGGTTCAGGCACAGACTAGCAGTGAAGAAAAGGTTGAAGGTGCTGTGTTAAAGCATATGACATCCTTGTATCCCATGCTGTGGGATAGAAACTGAAAGATAGTGCCCACTTTATTTGCAGTTTCATCTTTTCCAGTTTTGTTGTAGCATTATTAGATACTTCTCTTTCTAATAGCTCATATGTCATGGGCCATTTCTATGAAATCAAATACAAATGTAAAAGAAAGAACTTCAGCTCAGTAGCACTTGTCCATCCTCCACTGGGGGAATGATACGGAACCCTCACAGCTGCTTAGGAGTTGAAAGCTGCTTAAATTGTTTTTTCATATGATCACTCAAATTTTTTCATGTCCAGGCTTTTCCTTTCCTTGCCTGCTGAATTGCCTCCAAGGAGGCAGTGATGCTGGGCATGAGCAGTGAATTCCAGCAGTGCTGTGGATCTCCTTGCCCCTGCTCCTCACCCTGTCCTTTGGGCTGGTCTCCCTCTCGTCTCCTTTCTGTGACTGTTGTCCCCGTCTTTTTTCTTCAGGGTGTTAAGTCGCTCTGACTATTTCTTGGTTTATCAGGGTGGTTCCAGCCATCCAGACGTTTCCAGCCCCTTGGCTGATAACCCCCAGGTGATGTATGAGAGATGCCTTGGGCACAATTTAAACTCTTGTTGCCTCTGTAAGTTCTGTGTTACGAAACATCCTCTTTAACAAGAAGCTTCACAGAGTGGCTCTGTTTTCTGTTATTCAGCAGATACTTTCCACACCTGGGACTGTTATCCTGGTTTCACGTGGAGATCTCTCTGGTGACATCCTAAGATAATGAAAACACTGGTTATCAGCAGGATTGGAAATAACACATATCACCATAGCAGTCTGATACCTCCTTCTTATATCACAGGATGTTTTTATTCAATTCAACAACAACAAAAAGAGAAACACTGGATAACAGTTAACAGATTGTTGCAGTGGGAAGTGGGGACAGCAGTTTTTCAGTAGTTCACTGACCTTTTGAGATCAGCTTAAAAGCCTAAATATTTAAAAAGGCTAAATGACTTTCATGTAAGGCATTATTCATCACAAAACTAATTAAGTAATTAACATACAGATTGCATTGCCATTTGATGAGTGTTTTGGTGGACAAAAGTAAAGCCTCTGTTAAAACCGTGTATTTTGTAAAAATCAGGCATGACAGACTTGCGTTTTTTGTTTTTAAATGCTCAAGCTCTTTTTTTGGTGTGGTTTTATTACTCAGTGTCCTGCTTTGGGCTCTGGCTGGTTTGTGTAATTCCTTCTGCTGCCGCTGTACTCAGCGTCTCTCTCCGCTGTTCTCTCCTCTGGCAGCAAATGAAGCTGGCGGCGGAGTCCCTGAAGGAGTAAACACGGAGGAATGAGGATGACTAAGGCGGTCACATGCGGGGCGGAGCCAGGGTTTGTGGTCGTGTGGCGCTCAGAGTGCACCCTCCACCATCTACCGAGTAGGTGGCACCTGCTTAAATGAAACTTGGTAAATAATCTTTGCCTGACACTGTAAAGAACCTTTTTTTCTCCTGCTCTCTTTGTTTCTCATATGCAATTGCTTATGAAGGTAACACCAAATAAAGCACTCCAGCTTATGCCAGGTCTGGATGAAATCTGCCAGACTCCCTGTGCTTTGAGTGATTGAAAACAGATCCTGTGAGGTAGCATCCAGAAGCTAACTAGAATTTTCAGCTGCAACTTTCTAAAGGGGAAAAAAAACCCCCAACAAACTATTACTTAGTTCACAGTGTACTGTCCCTTTATGGTTATTGCCCCTTTCCTTCCTTTATTACAATAGCTAATCAATCCTGTATTATTTCAAAGATTTGCTTATCAGCTTCTGCTTGTCCACAGCAAATTAATTTAAGTATGTTATAGATTTCATAGGGAACAACAATGTATTTTCATTATGTGATCTAAGAGGTAGTTGAACATAAATATTTATAGAGTATGCATTATATACTCCTGTTTGCTAGTTCTCTAAATAGATCCCAGCTAAAATATTTTCAAAAACCAGGTAAAAAATATTTATTAGGCAACAGATTGTTGATCAGTGACTTATGAAGCATATTTATTTTCTAATTTACATTGGATTATGTATCACTCCCCTGGATTCTGAACTGCAGCGTTGTATGAGTGGATCTTCTAGTTAAATAAACTAACAGTAACAGATCAATTAAACTTGATACTTGATACACCAGGACTTGTGTTTGTAGTGAATATCTGATTTGTTTTTCCTTGCACTTCACAAAAAGGTAGTTGTCCTAATGTTTCCTTGTTTTCTGACAGTAATAGGACCGAAATCTACAGTGTTTGCTCCTATGACCTTGAGACAGTTTATTTTTGGCTGCTGTGATACTCAGTTTTGGTAGATGGAACTGTATGTGGTACTTGCTGGAATTTTGTTTGCAAAAATCTGCTGCTGCCATAATTAAGTAGTTTGCCTACTTTGCACATTTAAGATTTCTGCCACAGGGCCCCCACAGCAGAGTAATACAACTAAGCCAAAATAATGGGTTTTTTTTTCTGGAACTAAAAACTAGGATTTCTTAGGCTCTGCAGGTGTGACCCAGTAAGAAATGACTGTTCCCCTGGGAAGAGGAGCAAACCTGTGCTATGGCTGCTCTGTTCTTGCTTCTCCCACTGAGTATCCCCCACGCTGCTGCTATTTCAGGGGTATCTCATGGGCTGCTGCTTTCACAGCCTGTTCCTGAAGCAGTGGCAGGGCTGTGGCTGCACAAGCTCTGCCCTGAGGATCTCTGAGGGAAGTATGTCATCCTTCCTGTAGCGCTGTAGAGCTCCCAAAACCAAATGTTTTTGTAGGAGGGGAACAGTGTGTTCTCCATGAAAACTCCCCATCTTTGCAATCTCCTTCCCACTTTGGTCTGAAGTAGCTCATGTTTCTTCAAGTTTTAACTGCCTGGTCAGTGTTTTTGAGTGAGCAGTTCCAGAGAAGAAAAATCAATGGGATGAGTTCCTGATGGAGTTTGTTCTTGTGACCTTGTAGCCATTTTGAAGGGAATCTGCTGGTCTGCTAACTGATGGTGGTCTGGGAGCATGAAGTTGGTGTGTTTTGCTGAAGTCGTGTGTCAGCTGTGATCATGTGAAACAAATAAGTCACCTTCTGCAAAACTGACTTTGTGGTTTTCCTTGTGGGGTCCATTTCTTCTGGTTTTTTGTGGATTAACAGGAAAATCTCTAGTGAGGTGTAAGTACCCAGTGACATCAGTAATGTCAGCTGTAGCCTTTGCCTTGGGCAAATCCCTTCACTTCTGCTTAGTTTCTGTATCTATAAGCAGGGATACTGTTCTTAGGTGCATTCTCCACCTAAAGCAAGTAGGTATGGAGGAATTCTGACTTTCCATGGCGTGAGTGAATGAGAAGTATGAGACTCCTTTGTTTCACAGGGATTTAAAGTTTGTTCCACATACTGGGAGAACTCTAGTTGTAGCATCAGAGATGCTACATGATCATGAGAGAGACTGTTTCTGTCCTAAAAACACACACTTTAACTTGCTAAGAAATGTTCCCTCATAGTGCCAAGTAGTATTTTTTCACTGAACTGAAATTCAGCTCCTATTCCTCTGTATGCAGCTCTTTGTCCTGTCACTGGGCAGGAGTTGCTGTGTTTCATACTCTTTGGTACTGGGTTTTGTCTTCAGGGGTTTTTTACATTCATGATGGCATCTATTTTCATTTCTCATTTGGGAGAAGAAAATGTTTTTGTCTGTGCTCCTGAATGTGTTGTTTCCTTTCTGCTGTAGGTGCAGCTGTAAACATTCTGGGATGCCAGGGATGGAACTCACTGACCAAAATCAGTTGTCAGGTGAAAATATCAGAAACAATAAGATATTTATCAGTAGCTGCCATTCACAGGACATGGAATCTGAATGTCTGTTTCCAATGTCCATGGCAGGGTGTCCCTTACCCAGTTGAGAGAGCCTCACCCCTCTGTGGAGCCGTGGCTCTGGGCCCTTCAGGAGTGCAGACCGACAGACAGGGTGTGAGGCTGTTCTGCCAGTACTTGAGTCTAAGCAATAAAATAAGTTTATCTCTGGTCTCAAGCTTCAGGGAAAAACCAAGGATGAGTCTGGGAGCATCCTGTTTGGGAAGATGACTGTGTGGGAGTAGCCTTTATCTGTCTGTTAAGACTTGGATTTTACACATCTCCTTCACAGCAACAATAACAACCCAAGAAAGCTGTATTTTTAGAAGGGAACTCATAAATCACTTGCTGGTGATACAAAAGTTCTCTCATCAGGCATGTTGTGAGCACAGGTGTAACTGCGTGGCCCAGAGGGATCTGCTGACTCAAGACATCTACTGTTCACTTCACGTGAACCTGAGGACAACAGAAGAGGAAAACACTGATTACATGGAAAGGTTCCTTTGTAAGCAGGCAAGCAGCTACGGGTACTTTAGCCTACCTGGACCTGAGGGAATTGATCTTGAATCTCATTCAGAGAAATTTGAGTTTGCTTCCTTATTCATGTAAGCAAAGCCCATGGGAACAATGCCTACTACTGTAATGTGCTTTCTTCAGGAAAGATCTGCCGTGCCTCACCCAAGAGCTGCAGGGGCAAGTGCCAGTGTCAGGCCAGGGCTGACAGCGGGGCCTGGTGACTCACTGCCAGCCCTGGAGCCTGGTGCTGAGAGCAGAGCATCTCTCTGCACGCCAGTGCTCGATACAAAGTACTGTGGGGATGGCCTCTGTCATCACTGGCATCATGATGGCAACGCTGGGCCTGCTGTAAGAGCAGCTCCTCAGCCCTGGCTCCCAGGGCTGTCCTAGTGCCGAGAGGAGCCTGTCCCAGGCTGAGGGCACGTGGCACACAATGGCCCAGAGAGAAAACCAGAGAAAACCCAGAAATACAGGCTCTGTATTTCTCAAGAGAGAGCAGTGAGAGAGGGAGGAAGTAGGAGGATGTTACACAAGGGCTTGGTGAAATGAATTGCTGAGATCTGACATGACACATCTGAAAGCCTGATGAAGTCTGTGTTACCTCTCTGGGCTTCTCAAGCCCTATACTTGCATTTTTCACACAATGTAATTCTTCCACCACATAAGAAATAGAGGTTATGTCTTTTCTTTACCCCTGTGTAATAAGACTTTACTCCATCACTAATACAGGTTCTTGACTTCCAGAAATTGATGTCATTTGTAATACAAGCAGATAGGCCAAACTGAGTCATCTTATGATTACAATTTAAAAAAATAAAGAGCCAGAGCCTGTGGTTCAGGGAGGGAGCAGGTTAAGGCAGCTGCAGAGACAGTGCTCCAGAGAAGGGCAATCCTGCAGTCCTTCAAAACACTGTATGGATGTGACTTCAGTGAGGGAGCCTGGCTGGCTGCATCCAGTCAGCAATGCAACATTTGAGTCATTGCTACACTTTCCCAAGTACAGTCATGTCAAGGTGTTATTGCTCAAACATCTTTTACTGAAAGCAAGTCATCATTTGGAATTAACAACAAACAAATCAGTTCTGATTCATTCACATAAACTTAACCATGGGAAAGGCTAACGGGGTGGCTGTGTTGTCTCTGATGTTTGGGATGCTCCAGCTTGCCCCTGTTCCCTGTTTATTGCCAGCCATCTGCATTGGGATTTCCTTTTATTTGCTGATGAAAAAATCCTTGAAAAAAATCAGACATGAGAAGTATCTGACCTGCACCTACCGGCTACTGCTATGTTATTGCTTGGCCTTGCACTACAAGATGTGTTACGCCTTTCCTGTCTTGGTCACAGGTCTGCAAGTTCCTTGGCCACTCCTTTCCTGATACTGCCTCCACCCCATTTTGCAGTGACCAGAGCTGGGAAGCTCCTCAGCAGGGGTGAGGTCCCAGCTGCACAAGCCCGTGGGTGCAGCTCTGCACAAGTGCCCCGGCCCAAAGCAGTGGTCAGTTAATGGCATGTATTCACATTACCTGTTCCATGCCCTTGATCCCTGTGTCCATACCCTCCCTGGCTGGTTGCAGCTTGTGCTGCAGGAGCAGTTAAATCACTGCAGCACTGCAGGCTGAGCTGAGCTGCTCCAACCACAGGCCACTACAGACACCTCTGAAGGGTGAGATGCCAGAAGCCCCCCCGCTCCCAGGCAGCCCTGTGCATCTGATTGCAGCATGTGCTGGCGGGGCAAAGTGGGCTGGCACTGCTGCCCTCCCATATTTTTACTGTTACACATCTTTTTTGTAAAGAACAATGGTACCAGGATAGGTTTGGATTAAAAACATTACATCTAGACTGCCAGAACTTCAACTCACACCTTCACAAGAAGAAAAGTACTAGTTTACACCACAACTGTGCAGATCTGGTATCCACCCCATCACTTCATCTAATGTGGTCAGCCTGAGAGCACTGAAGCAACTTCCTTCCCCCACAAGTGATGCCAGGGCTGGGAGAGATGTCCCTGCCCTCCTGGGACTGCAGTGGACACAGGCTGAGACTCATCTGCCTGCTGATAGGAAACATTTTAGCTGAGACTTTAGGACCCCCAGTGTCCTGTGTTGTGGAGCTGCTAAGAGGGTTTAAGCTGCACAGCTGTAGCATCCGTCTCCTCTCACTGAGCAGCAGCGTGCCAGGTTTACTAAAACATTTAAACCAGCCTGGAGTTCTGCCTGAGGAACAGCTACCTCAGCCTTGAGACAAAAAACTCTTAGCGGATGACAGCTGTGACAACTGTGAAGCCCAAATGAACACGTTTGATCAATGCAAGAGAATAACTGCAAGTTCACAAATTAATGTCCATCCACTCACAAAGCTGGGCTCTTGCCATGCAAGGCCTCTCGCTCTCCCCAGGTGCTGCAGTGCAGGGACGGGCCCCGAGGCTGTGCCCTCACACACCCAACGCCAGGAGAAACAAACCGCATCCACATGCAAGTCATCGCTTATGCATCAATCAGGATATCACTTTTATTAACTGGATTTTCCATTTCTGTCGCACACCATGAATGTTTATACAGTGAAAAAGCCAAACATTGCCAGAAGCAATAAGATCAGTTGATATTTCTGTACCCTCTTAACACACATGGATTCTTTCTCGGTGAGAAATTTTTATACTTCAGTTCATTAATTCTGCTTATTTAGATTGCTACTCTTAAAATTCTGTGTCAAGATTGTCACATCTTAAATACAGATTAAGTTGCTAGAGGTACATTATTTTTTATATATTTTTATATACACACATACAGAAAAATACAAGACTAACTGTTTTTCCACAATATTTACTTTATACACTACTGTAACTATATGCAACTCTTAAAGACACGTTAAGGGGTACAAGAAACTGTTTACTTGCTCTAAATAGTTTGGTCCAATATTATCTTAATGTAGTGGTTATTCTCGCCCTTCCTTTTACGTGACGACATAACACGACGTACACCACATGCACAATCATTCACCTATCAACAGAGGGGAGAGGACAGCACTCAGACTAACACATCTGTACACCCAGAGGTCCAACCAGCCACACACAACTATAAGGCTATAATACAACTATGCAGCATAAATGGTCAACACGGCTGTTCTAAAGTGAGCACCATATATACAGTAGTATATAAAAACATTGGAAACAAAATACACCCGGGGTTAGTTAAAAGGTGCCATTCCAAGGCTGTACATATCAGGAAAGAGTATTTACAATACTTGGAAAAAAGCTGCAACAAATAAAGTTTATTGCCAATGCCCTTTATAAACTTGTCTCCTACGTGGATGTTACGCTCACTGTCTGTGAACCACACATCTCGTTTCTGGCCCTTGGTAAGATCCCTGCTCAAAAATTTCAAGCAATTATGTTCTATGGCTTCACCCACACATCTACACTTGTAGCTTTTAACTAAACTGCAACTAGAGATTAAAACGTAAAGAAGTGAAACACTTATCCTTTGCCTTGTTCTGGAAGCAGAGCCCCTGCCTTGGCTTGCCAGGAAGGACACCCCACACACTTCAGACTCTCGGAAGTCTTGCAGGACTCACAAGAGCTGTTGTGAGCTGTGGCCATCCTGACCCAGCCGTTCTTTGGTGCTCTGCTGCCTCCACAGCGGACACAAACCACACTGTATTGACCATTCTGCAAGTGTTACAAGATGCTCAACAGTGTCAAACTCCTCTGGGACGCCCAGGGTCTGCCCAGGGCGCTGCTACATAGTACCCCCCGTTTCACTAGCATTGCGTAGAAGACCCAGTGTACAGCATGAAAAAATAAGACATTCTTGCCCTTCCCAAAACTAGGAATCTGCAATATATTTTATTCTAGGTAATAAAATTCCACAAAGTTAATTCATCTGGTCAAAAGTATCCTTTTGTACAGAAATAGGCTAAAGCAAGACCTTGCCACGGCAATGGGAAACCTGACAGGAAGGCTGAGAGCTGTGAAAGAAACACTTTCCCACAGGCTGTTTTAAGTGGACTTTATGAAAAAGCGTATTATTGAGGGAAAATAAGTGGTGTACATGTGGGGAACAGCAGTATTTTAAGTCTTAAAAAGAGTAATAATAACATAAATGACAATAATTTCAATGTGAATCCAATTACCTAAAGGTTTTCCATCCCTTATTGCCTTCTTGAATCTCAGGGAAGAGAGTAGAGAACAGCAGAAAAGGTTTACGAGGTAAAAACCTAAAATACTAAGTGTCATGATATACTACTAACAAAAGTAATTCATACAAATACTTTATTTTCAGTTAGCATGTAAAAACTCAGAAGTAGACTTAATAATTTACCTTTGTTATATTAAAAAAGATTGTCTGCTTGTAATATTAACATATTTCTATGGGAGAAAGCTGCCTTACAAATCTACTTGCCTTTTTTTTTTTTTTAAGAAAACTGCCTCTAGCAAAACAAGATCTTTTCGGTTTCATTTTTGAGCCACAACTTTATCCATATCATAGCTTAAGACAAATAGGTGTGGGTTTAAAATCGTATTTCAAGATCACTAATTTTCAGTGCATCTTTGCTTTGTACAAGCCTTGGAACATCTGAAAGCTCCCTGAAGAGTTTTCAGCATCAAAACATTATTGCTTTGGTTCTGTTTCAGACACATAGAAGTATGCCACGTATCACATATTTTAGTTTTCACAGAAGGTCAGAACAAGAATTAACATTTCACAAGCAAACAAAAGCTTCTCTCTCTAGTTTAAGTGCAGAACTTGAAACTTCTAAGTGCTTCATTTACATTAGGATCCAGATATTTATTTTAATTTAATCCAGATCTTACATAGTAAAATTATAAATGTAAAAATTACACAATAAAATATTCTGTTTTGTTGAAAAAGAAAAACATATCTGCTAGCAGCATGCAAAGACCATGCATTGTCATACCATCAAGCAAACACAAAATTAAAGTATAATAAATAACTGCTTGAAGCCCACTTAAAAATTGTAAGACAACAAAAGGGGGTCTGTGACAAGGTGTTCACAGCTCTGACCAGGAAGAATGACGCTATCAAACAGATCGAGCTGTTCAAGTCAGGTCATTGTCAAATGACATGACAACAACTGGTTTGACTGGAGGTACACAGCAGCCCCTCCTTTGGGTTCCGCTGAATATTCACAGATATCATCTTTTCACAGAGAGGTAGTTGTAGCACATTGTTTTTCAAGTTCCTGTTCTTTAGCCGTTCCAATTCATTTGTTGTCTCTGACATTTGGTCGGAAAAAAATTTTAGGCTGCCCAGCGATGAAGCCTGGTTTGCACTTCCGCTGGAGCTTATACACATTTTCCACGTTGATTTCTCCTGTACTTTTACACTGGAAAAGGACAGATTGTTTTGAGGATCAATAATGTATTTCGTGCTGCCGTGAATCTGCGAGCCTAGGCAAAGGCTCATTAGCTTCAGGCTTTCAACAAGTTCCCCTGCGCTTCTGGACGACAGCTGCATCGAGTTTCCAGATCCAGCGCATCTCCGAGTGGAACCCGAGGTGGTGTTGGCACTCCCGCCAGAGCTACCAGAGGGACTCCCCCCACCTTTGTTGTTATCGCCTGGGCTCGTTTTGTCCACCCCTCCGTTTCCATTGCTTGGTTTGCTTTGTCCCCCACCATCGCCCTGGCTGCCAGGCGGCCCTTCGCTGCTATCCCGTCTGTGCCAGGAGTAGGTAAACCCGCTGTCCTTGTCCAGACGCCTCCTACTTTCTGAGTCGTCATCGCTGGTTTCGGAGCTGCTGCAGCTGGAGCCCCGTCCCTGGCTTTTCCTGCGGTGATAGCGTTTGTGCACTGTGCTGGGCGAGGCGATATTCATCTTTAACCTGCTGAGCTTTGGGGGCAAGTTCTCGTCCATGTCAAACTCATCATCTGACTCACCCTCCTCGAAGATCTGGTTGAGGACTGGTGCACTCTTTCTCGAAGTAAGACGATTTGTAACCGAAGGCTTACGACGCAGAACAACTTGAGTAGAAAGAGAAATAGGTTTTTTATCTTCCTCATCCTCCTCTTCATCTTCTTCTACTCTGAACAAGCACTTCCGGCCACTTGTAGTGGGTTTTAAGCTCACTGATGGAACTGCTGAAAGTGCCGGCCCAGCCAGTTCTGGGATCTCCTCCTTCTTTGCCGAATCCCCAAGGGCTTTGCTCCGGTGCCCGTTGAGAACATTCTCAGCCGTGCGAGCCGGTGACTGAGGAACAGTGGCATGGGAGAGAGGGGTTGCCGTAAGATCATCCTCCAGATCCTGGGGGACATCAATTTTTGTTGGCCACGATTGCCTGCATAAAAAATTAGAGAGGATAAACAGGAAGTTACATCATGGCAAGCATTTCAGAACTTAGTAGGAAATGTAGGATCTGCACCAGAGAAGCACAAGTACTGACACACAAACTGGGCTGCTGAGTGGCGTGTCTGTAAACAACAGGAGTGAGTGACTGAGCACAGGAAGTGTTCTCAGAGAATGTGCATTCCTTTAGAAATGCTGGTATTTGAAAGGAACACCATCTATACAAGAACATCGTTTGGAAATTATGTTGGTTACTGTCAAATCTAAGATTTCACTGCTCTCAGAAAATTATTAAGCAATGAAAGAACTTGAAATAATTGTGTCTCAAAGAAAATAGTCTGAGATTGGTACAGAACCACCAGTTCCTAGAGGAAGGTACAAGCCTATTCAAGCACAACTTAAGATAGCATTGCAAACTATTTTACTTTACTATTTAAGCTTTACTTTTAGCTTCTGGGTTTTTTTCCCCCAGTATTCTTAATATAAAAATTAGGCTAGAATTAACATGAGTGAGACTGAAAAGGTGAGTCAGACAAAACAGTCTCTCATTCTCACCAAGCTCTCTATTCTACAAAGTTCCCTTTAATTTTAAACACATGCAAACTGAGATCATGTATTTATTTGTCCTTAGCTGAGCATCTGAATAATACAACTGCATGAATTCAGAACTCAAGCTGCTTAAGAATATGACACTTGGATAACCTGTAAATCCAATCTGAAAATGAATGACTCTGTAATAGCATTAGCTCAAATCAAAAGTAACATGAGTGTGCATCAGTTTTACAAGTAGCAGCTGATGTCTTATCTCCAGTATCTCTTAATGATTTGTATTTGACTTTAAATCTTAACATATATTTTAATTTTCAAAAAATGCACACAGAATAAATTAAGAACAAAAACAGTCTTTACTCTATTTTGAAAGCCTAATCCAAAAAACCAACATCTACAGACCAATACCTTAACACTGAACAATTCTTCGATGTCTTCACTCAGTGTAAGCTTTTTGTCTTTCATTTTAAAAAGTTTGCCAATCATTTAACTTTACAAACCAAAAATACTCTGGCATACTGCATGAAAAGCTGTAGTAGTGGCCTCTGTTCACATATGGACAGCATATTACAAGACATTCCCATATTTTGTGTGTGCCAAAAGAAAGGGCTGCATGACTTTGCAGCCCAGTTTAGAAGCAAGAGGAGGAGGACAGCAGAGAATGTTTCACACCAAGTGTGACCCCAGGTATTTGCCTGACAGACTGCATACAAAGACACAAGGATCACATCAGTTTCCTCCTCTCTGCCATGTTAGGAGGTCAAGCTGAAGGAAGAGGGAAGGCTCAAACACCTCTTTGCTGCAGTAGGGCTGCACTTGCTGAAGGCTGTGCAGAAAAAGACCCTTCGGTGTGAGATACTGGTCTACACCAGGTTGTCTTCTGACAACTCTCCCCAGCTGTACGAACTTTGAAGAGGAGGAGGAGGCTTTACTAAAGCCAGCAATAAACTCACCAAGCCTTGCTGCAGACTTTGCTTTGAAGCACTCATGTTGGTTTTGCTCAACCAGCTGGTGCCAGAAATACCCCCAGGACCCTCTAACAGCAGAGCCTGGTTGCCCACACACTGCCAGAGCCTGTGTAGTGCATTCCGTGGGTGGAGCCGTGCAGGCTCCTGCCTGTCTCACTGGGAGCTGCTGGTGGCCTCCCACCAGCCTCCCTCCAGTGGGGAGCTCTACCTGGAGGGAGGCAACACAACCAGGAGCTCTGAGCCAAGCTCCACAGACAGGAAGTGAAGCCTGGGCTGTTGTCTTCCTTGGTTTGACTCTGGCACTCTCCCTTAGGCCCCAGCTGACTCCAGAAACACTGGGAAACACTGACCCAGTTTGCTGATGACTTGTGCTCTGCTGTGTATTTTAAACACAAACAATTGTCTGTAATTAAAAAACAGGACTTAAATACACTAGAAACATAACTATAAACATGACAGAAAATGAAGATCTAAAACTTTCAGGAACTTGCCATGCTTAAAGAACAGACTGGTTTGTCAGCAAAAATAGGAAAGTTCTGTGGCTGTCACAATCAAGAGCAAATATAGTATCTTACAGTACTCTAGTTGCCAGGCAATAAACCTCCTCACTACAGTATGTTTATCTCTCATAGCAGCCCATGTTTGCCTCCCTTCCCTTCTGCCTCTCCCTTTAATCCCAGTGGGCCTGAGGGCAGAGTGGGACAGAAAAGAAGCTCCAGGTTGCAAGTTAAATAGTTTGAATGGGTTTTTTTATGTCTGAAGGTCTCAAAATCAAACTAATGCACTACTTTGTTATCTTTTCCATAAGGTCATTCTATAGAAACGCTTGGAATTTAGAACCATCATGGAAGCGAAGAACAGGCACTGGGACCATTAGAGCAAGGGTTCCTGAATTTGTGCAGATGTCCTTGTTATGGAAATTCATACTCAAAGGGCAGGCTACAGCTACTCCGATTTTATGAATTCATATAAAGATTTAGATTCATTGAACTTTTTGTTCCAGTTTCTTATATAACTAGGGTTGCACTTTACTGAAAGAGTGACACTGACACTAAGGAAAAAAACCCCACACAATTCAAAAGCCGACTTTACAGTTTTAGAGTTTCTATGTGAAGGTGAACTCCAGGTTTTCCTCTGAAGTAATTTGTTTTATAAGTAATACTTAGTATTAGGCATATTTGATGGGATTTGTTTTTTAAAGAAGTTGACATGAAAATAAGAGGATGATCCATCATGAGAGAACTGCTGAGTCAAAGTTACAGTATTGCCCTTAAAGAGAGGTGAGCTCTGTCACACCCAGCTCCAGACCATTCTGGTTCTGTAGGCGACCCTTAAATGCCCGCAACAATAACCCTTCTGAAGTACCTGTAACCACATAAGATAAAATTTCCTACATCAGTGACCACTGAGTGAATGATCTTTAAGTGTACAGAGTGCAGGGTGCAGTCCCACTTGGAGATGACAAAGATACTGAAAACACTCTAATATATAGAGCATCAACTCATAATTCAGAGACACAGAATGGTATTCAGAAGAGATGCCACTAAAATCTCAAGCCTAAATCCAATGTGACAACCAGTGGAGACTTTAACCTATTTTCCCGTATGTGAGTCCTTAATTTATAACAAGTGTCCATATTTTTTAGATTTGAAGTAGTAGTACCTTACTTTTATCAGTTAGGCCAAGGAAACTATGACTATGCACCAGAAGGACATCCCAGCATTTATGCTCCTATGATTATTCCTATTAAATAATTTCACATGTGACCTTGCATGAAAGTTGGCACAAAGAAACCTTTGGAATGAACAAGTTATTTTCTCTTTTTCTCTAAATCCTACAGCTAAACAACACTGAAGATGTTGCTGGAGTTAGCAATGCTAAACATCAGCACAAACATTTAGTATTCTTTTATCATTAATAAATTATCTACTAACAATTGTTATTATTGCTGGTAACAGTTACCAATATTTTACCTAAATAGGCAACTTCTGAAAAAACTGGAGGTTGCAGGATGAAAGTTAATGGAAATGTCTCAGTACCTCCTCCATCTTCACTGGAACAATTGTCAAGATGGGCCAATGAATATTTTATCCAATACCAGCAGATCCCTAGTGATAGTTTAATACTTAACTTAGGAAAGAAAAACCCCAATGTTTAAGCAAAAGAACTGCTCAAAAACTTGCATCCTCCAGTATCGACATGCAAGTGCAAACTATACTATTTGCCTTTTGGGTTGGGTTTTTTTGGTTGGTTGGTTGGTTTGGTTTTGGTTTTCTTTTTTTGGTTGGTTAGTTTTGTTGAAGCCCATTCTGCTGTAACAGAAAATATGGGATGCTTTGATAACTGGTTGCAGAGCCAATGAACAATTGAGCATACCAATACCAACTACATGCCAGAATCCCAACTCTCCCCTTTTAGTTTTACTGTGTCACAAGATTAAGCTTTGAAAATCCCAGGGACCCTTACTAAAACAGTTTTTTAATTCATGCTTTTGTCAAACAAACAAAACCTATTGCAATGTCTTTAAGTGACTGATTAAAACAGTAAATTCAACAATTTTGCTTACACAACAGGCACAGCAACTGACATGAAAAAACATACCTACAGATCAAATTTAGAGTGATTTTTCATTTATAACTGATTCTGTATCAGCAGGTTTATGGATTATGCAACTAATTTTTCCCCAGGGATATTATGTAACACAATTTGTATGAGGAGCTGAAGGTCAATGAACAAGCCCTTTTCTAGGAGGTGTGAAAATTTGTCTCTTTAGGTACAGACTTCAAATTGCCTTGTCATTTCCTGAGAAGGGTAGGAATTGAAAATACTATGTGCAACTCATTTCTGAACAGCTCCTGAAGTCTCCACAGCACTTTGAAGACATTTAAAATTTGCAATGAGTATTTTACTGTTTTCAAGAAATCAGTACTTCAGCAATTTAATATTCTCATTAAGAGAATTTAAAAAACAAACAAAAAACCCCAAAATAGTGCCACCCCCTCCCCCCCCCTCAGCCATTTAGAGTCTTAATTCTCACCTGAACTGAGCTTTGATGTTGCTGGGGCTTGCAGATCTGGTCTGAATTTCCTTCTCTTGTTTTTCTCGCAGGATCCTCTCAGCTAGTAAGAAGTAAGTAGCAGTGATGTGATTGTATTTGTTAGTCTCCAATGCCCTGAGGAAAGCACAAAACATGAAATAACCCATCCATCAGTGGTTTCTAAGAACTGGACATGCATCTCACATCTTGCTGTGTTTCCCACAGCAGGAAGAGTGCCTGAAAACAGGACTGCCCATTTCTGATCTTTTGACGGGCATGCCTTAATTTTATTAAAAATAAAGAGCCAACAAGTCTAGCAATTTCAACTATAATTGGAAGAAAACATCCTCAGAATATCATCCAAGAAATTCTTTTTTATTTTACATTCTTTAAATGATAACAGTGTTTTTTATTAATGTTCTGCACCAGTGATGGGCTTTCCCACTGGCACATACAACCACAAAGTACTAATACTTGGTTACGCAACAAATGGAAGAAAACTTTCATTATTTTAGGGCTGTCATATTGAGTTTACAGTAAAAGTTCATAAGCCAGTAAGTGTCACTCAGACATTGTAACAGAGATGATGCCCCTGTTATACAGCTAAAAGCTTAAGAAGTGAGACTGCTGCTTCCCCTTCCCCATCAACAGTTTTTTACAGCTTAAACACATACAAAAAGGAAAAAATATTTTAAGACCTATTTCAATTTGGGGAATATCTTAGATATTTAGCAGTTTTTATCTATTAGAAGAATCTATGTAGCTTTCTAGCAAGCTCCCTCAGTGAGTGACTATTATGCATTACATAGATAAAAGGAGTTAACGTTTTAAGTTAACAAAAATTTGTGTGCACTGGAATTGCGCTAAGGGAAAAATGCTAGAATTTTTCACCTCCAAATATGCATGAGAGGTGAAGAACAAGTAAAAGCATGGATTCTAAAGCATTTAAATTTAGTCAAGATGGCTACTGCAAGAATCAAAACACTGTTCCAACACATTTTCTTGAAGTTTTTCATAAATTTGGGTATACTTAAGTATTTCTGATACAGAGCAAGACTGTAATACTTTGTTTTGTTAACTGAATGGCCTGATACTTAAACCCCGAAGTGCCCAGGTTCTCATGATGTTCTTGAATAAAAAATGAGAGATGCACAAACAAACTGCATTTAGAGAAGTGACAACTTACTCCACAATGGTATCTCGGTCTGCGATGTCCCCAAGAACCATGCGCTGTATTATACTGTTGTGCTCCTCCTCAGACAGATTTTTGTATGATACAAGAGGAATATTATACTTGGTTGCAGGAGATGGGTCAACTCCTTGGAGCCATGCATGGTTTTCAATCTCTTCCAAAGATGCCCTTCGCTTCGGGTCTCTCTGCAACATCCGTGTAATTAGACTGTGAATGAAAAATAAATCTAAACAAAAATGCACACGCGTGTTTAAAAAAGCAGCTGTTGTAAGAGCAACATTAGGAAGACATTTTCTGCTGTCAGGTCACATGGATCTTCAGAAGTCTCAAAGTAAACAATGTGATGGGAAATTATTTAGTCTCAAAGACATTCCAAATATTGATGAACTGAAACAAACAATTTATTAAAGCTCTAAATATCATAAACAGTGCAGTTTTCATTTACTGTACTTAGATAAATAATCTGATTTTTCTCATTTATTTGTTTTCAGTAGGTGTTATGGGGCAACTACAGGTCACAGATGGCCTATCAGCTAGTTAGTAAAGTAATAGAAATGGGATTTTTTATTATTGCTGCTGTCAATAAGTATATGGAATGGCAAGATAAACAAATATTTTATTCTGAAGTAAGTATCAGACAATTGAGTCTTCAGTATCCTTGAAAAAACTGTGATTTGCCTACCCGCATAGAACAAAACCTAAACAGACCAATACACTCTCCGGGATGATGTAGTGACAAATCTACTAATGGGCCAATACTGAGATTTTACAAATGCTGGGAAGAAAGTGCATAAATTCCCCAAGTAAACAGAGAAAGAAGACTTCATTAGCACAGCACATCTCTGTTCACTTACTATACATGGAACATTCTTGGGGTAGGTATTTTTGGCTTTGTACAACAAATACAGATATATGGTTTTAATGCCAAGGTTACAAAGAAACTGTATTGCTCCAACATGTTCTCCAGTTATCATACAGTGCTTTTTCTTGCACTAACTACACTGTACCATGCAACTTCTGACTGCGAGGCCACACATAAAGCCCAAAGGTAATCACAATATTTTACAGGGGTTTTGTGTTTGGTTGTTTGGGGTTGGGTTTTTTTTTTTGGTGTGAGATGATGTATAGATTTAAAAGTGGGGGGTAATTCAACCTTCTTTAAAAATTCTACAGTAAAAAAAAAGCACATTTATTTTTAGTAGCTGTGGTCTCTGCCTTTACCAAGAGGAAAGGCGGGGTGAGACATGGGAGCCTTGAGTTTCTTTGCTTTTGTTAATATTATGACAGAAAGAGAACAAACTCCGTACTTAATTTGACTTTTTTTTTAAACTACACCTGTAGTAAAACCACACAAATGCAGCACATGTGCCTCCTGCTTGAAGCTTGTTTATGCATCTCAAACCACAAATGCTTTCACTCCAAGCAGGAAGTTTAAACATTCCCAGAGACTTTTCCATAAAAACTAACCTATAGAAGACCTGAGTAACTGGTTGCACATTGTCCATGCTTCATACAGAGAAAGCAGATCTGGACATTTAAGCAAATCAGCGTTAGCAAATATATTAAGCAAAAGGCTGTAAAAGATAAGTTTCCTGGCCTCAGCACAGCATGCAGCATCTCAGGAGATTGATTTGATACAATTCACTGATAAGAGCTCTCTCTTAAACCTCTTCCTGTATTGTATTTTAAACCTCTTCCTGTATGTGAAACTCTTCAAGCTCATGGTAGCTTTTCCATGTTACTGGAGGGTGCTAGACACTAATGACAAGACAAGAACACCAGCTATGGCACAGAATTATAGAATCATTAAGGCTGGAAAAGACTTCTGAGAGCATCAGGTCCAAGCACTAAAATAGCACCACCATGCTCACCACTAAACCATCTCTCTAAGTGCCATATCTACAATACTTTTGAATCATCATCACTTCCAGGCATGGTGATTCTACTACTTCCCTGGGAGGCCTGTTCTAATGCTTGACAAGAAATTTTTCCTAATATCTGATCTTAACCTGAGGTCATTTCCTCATCCTATTGCTTGTTACCTGGGAGAAGAGACCGACCCCACTTGGCTACAACCTCCTTTCAGGTGGTTGTAGAGAGCAGTAAGGTCTCCCCTGAGCTGCCTCTTCTCCAGGCTAAACACCCCCAGCTCTCTCAGCTCCTCCCCAGCTTCACTGCCCTTCTCTGGACACAATGCAGCACCTCAATGTCTTTCCTGAGAGCCCAAAACTGAACACAGGACTCAGGATGTGCTCTCACCAGCGCTGAGCACAGGGGGATGATCACTGCCCTGCTCCTGCTGGCCACACTGTTGCTGATGCAGGCCAGGATGCTGTTCACCATGTTATGCATTAGACTCCTGGACTGCACAGATGACAGGTAAAGAAAGGAACAGTCATTATGACCACAGCTGTGACAAAATGTCATTCTTTGGCAAACAACAGAATTCTAGATGCTGCTCTAGATTTTTTGACTGAACTAAATGCATTTTTCAAGCATTTATAAAGGCATCTGGTTCTTCATATTGAAAATTAAAAGATAGTCTCCTGCAGATTCAAGAACCCAGACAAACATTTTAAAATAGTCTAAGTGATGCAACTGGGATATATATTTAAAGGACTGAAGGCGAGTAACCAATAGGGAAACATGGGAAATACTGGAACATATCAATAAAAATAAAAAAGCTCCAGTGAACACTGCAGAAAAACAACGCATCAAAAGCAATCACGATTCCGAAGTGGATATGGTATTTCCAGACCAAGTATTTTTCTCCCTTGATTGCCTAGGATGTTAATTTGGAGTTGCAATTTCAGTAGGAGATGAGCAAAACTTGCTGTGTGACAGGTTTTGTTAACTTCTTGTTTGGACAGAATTCAACTAACAGCAGTATCTTCTTAACCCTTGTCACAAAATAATCTCAACACCATCTGGTAATTTGTCCATCAAGAGTTGGCCAAAGTCAATCAGTACTGAGTAACTTCTTCAATTCTTTATAAAATGCATGACAACTGAGAGACATAAAAGAAAGAGCATCAAGGAATATTCTACACATTGATAATATGCTATGGGGAACTCCCCAAAGTAATGAAAATCCACTTCTGTGAATGCTTCCAAGTTGTTTAGTACTCTACTTACTCTTTACATTCTTTGGACACATGTGGTGGCACTGTGTATTTGCAGTCCATTATCATAGTCAGAGTTTCACTGTCATTTGCTTCTTGAAATGGTGGTTGTCCACAGACCAACATGAAGAGGATGACCCCCAAACTCCATATATCTGTAAATATAAAGTACATATTTTAAAAAATCAAACGTTGAGGATACAGACATAATTACCATCCAACCCATGAAATATTCTTAAAATGCATATTGGGGTGATTACTGTACTCTTCACTATGAGCATTACTTATGGAAATTGCAATTCCACTGAAGTAAAAAATACAGTAGTTCCATTGTTTGACAGCTTTTACAGTTTTTGAAAGGGGGAAAAAAATCAGAATTCATTCCTTCAAGGATGCATAACAGTTTGAGATGCATTAACACTTTTGACAGCAGTGTTGGATAAAGCTGAAAATAATCTGGTCACTTAGAAGGCAAGAATTCATTACCCTTTTGTTAACAGGTAGGCACAGGTTATTCAAGAGATCTGTATTCAAAATACATTACTTTCTGAAGGACTCGTGTAAACTGTTCTCTAGATTTACATGTTACTCTACGGTGTAAGAAATTACAAAGAAAGTCACTTATTTCAGTAAGACTGCTTTTGCTATGTTTTTCCTCAGTTGTGTTGCTTTAAAATTTGGCACTTCAACAGTAACTAAATTAGTTTATGTAAAACCAGCTTCTTATACCAATGATACTACTAAGTGTATAGTGGGGGAATAGTGGGGTTGGGTGCTGATTTTGGGGTTTTTTTTAAATATCCAAACATAACAATTAACAGTGATTTCTACTATACTCTGGGAGTCTTCTTGTTTCCTTCTAATTCCTGCTTGTGTAAAATAAACATTTAACAACTCTCCTGTTCCCCAGTGAAATGGCATACCAAAAGATGAAAAAGAAGCACTTTGGGGCATGAAGCCCTGTAGCTGGTTTAGCTAATATTTAGCTCAGATCTTTATTAAGAGCCCACCTAGAAGAAAACATTTCATGAGAGTCACTGCATTCAATAAAGGAAACATAAATATTATGAAATACATTATATTGCAGAAAAATAAATAACTCGCTCCAATACATGCTTATAAAATTGCCATCATCTTAAAATTCAGCTACAGCTCCATGCTCTGGGAATTTCAGCAGCAATTTGGGGTCTTAAACCCTTAACGTGTTACAGATCTGTACCCAGTAAAACCGAACAGCTGAGAAATGATCAGGCAGGCACCTCCCAAGGAAAGAAGAGAGAGCAGCCGCCAGTGATCTGGGACACAGAGCACACGAGCTCTTTCCTGGAAGGGCTTGCAAGAGGGATCCACATAAGCTACTCAACTGCATCTTGCTTTCTGTGGCCCATTCAAAATACTTTACATGCATTTCATGCTGAAGGATAGCTCAACTTTTTATTAAATGAAGTAAATCACACAGATCCATCCTCAGAACAATTACTCATTTTGCTAGTTATGACCTATTCTTCTTATGGTTTAGCTGACAGAGGAGAACAGAAACACTACATGATGATTTTCTTCAGAGCTTTAATTTGTAGTAAAACTTGCTATTAAGCTCAATTATTGGATTTCTGCTATGCTCACTAGGGCCTCAATCCTGTAGGTACTCAGCATCTTGAGTATATCATGTATACCTGTAAATTCAGCATGACAGTCACGATGTTTACAGATTCAATAAGTGCTTTGATACTTGTTGTCTTTCTGCTGCTGTTTAGTTTCAAAGCAGCCAATAGTTTTTGGTGCATTATCTATCTTCCATCACACAACAGATTACATGAAGTTTTTGCAAGCACAAAAGACATGTGAATTTATGCATTTCTATGAACAGTCATCTCTTGGCTATCAGTATCTTCCCAGACTTTTAACTTTGCCTGGGATCTAAGTTGTGATTTGATCTATCCAAGTATTCTGTTCAATACTCCCCCACAACAGAACAGAATGCTTCATGCATCCTTTAAGCAATGAAGTATTTTACAAGAGTCCACATAGTATTCATTATTGCAGACAAATTACATTTGTTATAATAAAGCAATATATATTGGCTAAATTTAAGCCAAGAGAAAAATATTGGGGAAGGGAGCAATATAATTAAACTGGTAGTTAAAAGTAAGCATATAAAAACTTCGAACAGAAGGGAGAAGACAGTAGTGTAAGAAATCAAGCTCAAAAACAGTAAGACAGTCCTGAGAAAAGGACAGCAATCAAAGACAACAATTAAAGTACCATGAAATCGCCGTACACAGGAAATTCTATCAGACCTTGAAGTTTCAACTGCACCGAGCAGATACTGAACATATTTTAAGTATTTTCCATTAAAAGGTAGTCTCCTAATTTATTTCCTATTTTACACACATGGCTTCCTCTCCGGGCTATACATTCATTTCGCTGTATTTCAATTTGAAAGGATATGTGATAACAGGTACTGTTTTAGTTTTCCAGAAGTTATTTAGATAAACATTTATGCACATTTACTTCATAAAAATAAAAAATAATTTTTAGAAGCAAAATCCAACTGATTGTCTAAATGCAAAGTAAACCCCCAAACCACTATTGCTTGCCATTATGCAATGTCCATTAGACATCAACCTTTATGTTTTGACAAATAAAACAGTAATTACTGATTAGCCAGCACATAACAGAGAATTTTGTCTATTTTTCTTTCACTAGTTACTACATTTTGCACTCTGTACCCATGGGTCTTTCCAGATAAGAAGAGCTGAAAATAGTAAAATGAAATAATTTTAACACAGCTGCACAAAAAGTAGAATACAAACTCTTGTTAATAATGAAATATAAATCATGCACTGAACTGCTACTGTATTTTATTATATCACAAATTCTGTTTAATGCATAAAATATACACTAAAAGAGCATCATGTATATGCCGAAAAAGTTATTTTAGAAACTAAAAACAGTGCTTAAGACTATTTAACCTTGGCATATTACATAGATATTCTAAGCCTCTCAGTGAAGAGCACTAGAGCAGCAACAACTATACTTTACCTCACTCTTACATACTACAGGAAAAGCTTCCTATTACACTTTTCTGATAAATGTGTATTTTGTTACCCTGCAAGCATAGCAGACGTTTATTCTGATGTGACCAAGAAACAACAGTGGACAGAAACAATTATAGGGCTTTTATTCTTAGCCTATTTTTACAGCTGTAAAAAGATCAACTTCACTGCACCTACAGCCAAGGTGACTAAAATGACTCAGCCTGCAGTGTCATGGACAGAGCTGGGCAGCCTCAGCAAAACTTAAAAGTCTACTAATAACCCAGAAGCAAAAAGATAGTGTGCCTGAGAAAGTCTAATCTACATGTAAGACTGAAAAATCACTGGGAGGCTTCGAGCAGACCTTATGTCCTGGGGTGACGTTATGAAGCCGCTTTATTCCTTAACCATCCGCTCAGTGCCCAAGGACGCTGTGCCTCTAAGATGGACCCGGGGCCGGGGCTGGAGCCAGGGGCTGGAGGGGGCAGTTGAACGGTTCAGCCCAACAGCTCCAGGGGCTCGGTGGAGCTCGGGAGGGAGCGCGCCGGGAGCGCTGTGCTGCTTTTTGGTTTCCTTTGTGTTCTGGCTAGCTGGAAAAAGTTCAGTTGGTTTCTTTTCTTGTTCTTTTTTCCCCTTCCTTCCCCTTGCCTCACTGCCTCCCTTCCCTCCTCGCCGGTCCAGGGAGCCTGCGGTGGTGGCCCCGGTGGGCATGCGGGGTGGCCCTGGCTGGTCCGAGCCCGCGTGTCTGTTCCCTCTCTGGGAATTTGTTGTATTTTGAGTTTGGTTTTTCTTTTTAATTCTGTTCTACCCTGTTTTGTTCATGTGTTAATAAACTGTTTGGTTTTTTTCCACTCTCACTTGCTGTGACCCACTTGTCTTATTGGTGGAGGAAAAGGGGAGGCCCTTTTCCCTTCGGAGGAGACACTCATTCCAGAGTGTTTCCTCCTGAAGTTTTGTCTCCAAAATCGAGACACCTTACTATGTCAAAAGACAGATGTCATCTTAGCAACATCTTCACAAGCCCTCCAATATCATATTATAGCAAGCCTCTCATTTCTGGAAACAGAGCCAAGCATTTAGATGTCTGCAGGTGTACTGAGAGAACACATTCAAGAGTTCTGTCCTGCCCTTTCATATGCAAACTCTCCAGACAAGGGGTTGATTCCTTGTCCCTTTTCTGTGCCACAGTTTAACCAGACCACATCAATTGTTTGCAACTCCTCATGCAACTAAAGCCAACCAACCATATGACTGATGCAACACCTTTAACAAGGCTCTTGTTAACACAGCTGCATATTTTTCAGTCAAATCAGAAAATAAATTGCAAAAAACCATGTAAATATACTGCTTTCTTCTCTAAATATACTGGTTTTGTTCACCCATTTAATATAATAATCACAGTTCATTCTGGAGAATTCTTCTATTCCAGAATAGTGTCATCTGGCTGAAAGATGCAGGATCTTTAAGCGGGGTTGTCTTAGAGTAATTAGTAAAGGAGAATCAGAGGTTATTTTATTATAATGCATATTTACCAAATTTTATTATTTCCCCAAACAATACACAAAGCCACACACAACAGTGTTCATTACCACAGTTTGGTCCTGTCATAATCAGTGCCAGTTTTAGATTTGAGACCCTTAATTGAAGGAACATAAGGAAGAGAAGGGTTACAGAGACCACCTTTAAAATGCAGATTCAAATAATAATTTATTTTTCACAATTTCAAGTTCTCTTCCTACTCTTAATAACTAGCCATTAGCAGATGAAGGCTTTTTGGAAACTGCTTATTTCTGTCCTTCAAGGGTCATCTAATTTGCTCTCTTTAGAAAACTGATGGAAAGCAGAAATTAGGCCCAACATGCTGCATGCATTTAGCATTCTTATAACCTGCAAAACTTCAAGTTATTAAAGGAAGGCCAGTTCTATACTGCAGTAGCCAATATCAAGGTCTCTTTCACAAGCCCTGTGAAGATCTCAAGATAGAATTTAGCCTTTAAATTGGGTACTAGTAGCTTGAAACTGTCATTGCTATGACAAGAATAAAATAAGAATAAAACCAGTAGTAACTAGCTGCAGTAGAGAATATTTTTTTGTTTTCAAGCCATTAAATAATCAGAAAAGGACCATGAACCATGACAACCAGGGCTGTGTATATGCAACTTCCTTACATAATGTGAAGTCACTGCCATAGAAACCAAATTACAACAGTAGTTGTCTGTGCTACGCCTGTCGTAAACACAGGGTGGTCAAACATCTGTCGTGTTCAAGTTTGCACACTCCACAAAGGATATCCATGTTCATCTACTTCACCATTACATTAGTCACTTACTGCTTTCTGAAGTTTGTGATTTACTCCTAAAATAAGTACTTAGGATTTCAGTAAGTTACAACTAAAGTGACACGGGATGCTTATAGCTTCGTATTTCCTCAAATTTCTACCATTCCTCAGAAGCCAGACATTTGTCACACTTTATATATGCTATATGAACTTGTGATTTTAAGCAATTAAAAATCCATACTCATTTTGGAATAGACACATTTGCATTTACACATATAATGTAAATTGAGTCTGCTTATTGAAGTTGTTTATTTCAGACCTTGATGGGAAAAAGGGTGGATTTTTTTTTCCTCCTAACTTAAATTTAGAAACGCTCAACAGTTTACAGTATATATTGCTCAGCTGCTAAGACGGATCTTTCTACAAAAATTATTTGTAATACTGAGTAAATTTAGCCAGGTTTTATAAATTTCTCTTCACAGTATTTACTATAACAGCTGAACATTAGTTATTTTCTGCTAGGAGCCACTTAAGCTAAAAGGAAACAAACCAACTTTTATGGAGATGACAAATGTTTACATGTTTATTCTGCCACTACAGAGGTATCAACAGACTGTAAATAAATGAAGGGTGGAAATGGACCCAAATTTCCAGGATTATGGGCAGTTACTCTAAACACTGTGTTAAGACACTGAAGAATGTTACCACTGCTGCTGCTACCTCTTCAGAGCAGATTGATGAAGAAAGCCCAACAGAGACCTGTTGAATACAAGCCTTGGAAGAGATTCAACACATCAGCACTTCAATACCTAGTTCTTGTATGCAGAGCTAAATAGGAACAACTCTGTGTAAAATCATCGGTATCTCTGCACTCTGGGCACGTTCATGGCTAGGCAACAACTGGCCAGTACCTGCAGACTGCTCTCTTGAAGTCAAGACACAAAAACCCCATTGTGAACTACTTCATTTGCATTGAAGGGTGGAACCTTGACGGGTTCAAGAGCAGGTACAGGCTGGTAGCTCAGGAGGGTAAGTGGCAAGCATGCTTGTTACAAGTTAGAGTTTAAGAACCCACTCACAGGCTGAGGGAAACTGAATGAATACTCAAATGTATAGCACAGCTCCACATAATTGTCTGAAGAACCAAAACACAATTAAACTGTAAAAATTCACATGACAAGTGAAACACTGCAGTAAATGAGACTTCTGTTAGAAATAGTGATGAAACATTATATACAACAGTACAAAAGATAAAAGCTGGTATCATACTACTGAATCATTTGAATGGTGCTTGTTGATACACCTGTGCTTCAAAAGGAGAGTAAGAAAAAGTATTTCCACTCCTGTAGAAGCTAAAAATCTTTAAAAAGTTGCATCCCTTGCATAAAAAGTCAGTAGCGAGAAGGTATAGAGTAATTGTATTAAAACACTTCAACATTTCTATATATCAGAAGTATTTTTACACTGCCATGTGCAAAGACTACTGACAAATCTGGATCATGATCAAATTGGACCAGTAAAATTTCAAGCATTAAGAGTATAGAACAAGGATTATTTTTTCATAGATACTCAATTTTTAGCTGATTTAACTATTCTTTCACTCTTTAATTTTTAATGAAAAAGGCTTTGAATGAACTTGTATACTGACCTCTGTAGTTCTCAGAGATGCTACCATCTGTTAACTTTTTCTGTCTTTGTAAAATGCATTTATTTTTCCCTTGCTGAAGGCTGAGGAAGAAAACATCCACAATCAAGGCTAACATTTTCAAAATTAACATGCAGAACTGGGGTTTTTCTTTATTTTAAAGCACTATAAATCCAATCAATATTACTATTAGGACACATAGCAGAGAAGAGAATTAGGAGAAATCTTTTCCTTTCCCCCTTTCCTCCAAAAAAGAGCATAAATAGCAAATGGCATTTGGCAAATTATTTTCCTAATTAGCTCATCTGTCTGGTGAAACAGTCTGTTCTAAGTTATCTTGCTTGACTAAGACACAATCATCAGTAACTAAGTCTTATCTTCAGAAGTGATTCCTATTTTCATTCAGTCTGGCAAACCAGTACTCGTACTCTGGATGCCCCAACATAAGGAGGACACGGACCTGCTGCAGTGAGGAGGCCATGAAGATGATCAGAGGGCTGAAGCACCTCTCCTATGGAGACAGGCTGAGAGAGCTGGGGTAGCTTAGCCTGGAAAAGAGAAGGTTCTGGGGAGACCTTAGAGCACCTTCCCGTACCTAAAGGGGGCTACAAGAGAGCTGGAGAGAGACTTTTTCCATGGGCATGTGGTGACACAACAAAGGCCAATGGCTTTAAACTGAGAGACGGCAGGTTTATATTGGATATTAGGAAGAAATTCTTCACTGTTAAGGTGGTGAGGCACTGGAACAGGTTGCCCAGAGAAGTTGTGGATGCCCCACTGGCTGTCAGTGCTCAAGGCCAGGTTGGATGGGGCTCTGAGCAACCTGGTCTAATGGGAGGTGTCCCTGCCACAGCAGAGGGTTGAGAATACAACCCAACTTTAAGGTCCCTTCCAACTCAAACCATTCTATGATTTCATGATTTTTCCCTGAAGTCAATAGCATGGGTTTTGCTGGTTAAGTAAAACCACTAAAATACAAACAGTCGTTCATTTCTCCTTTTTAGTAACTAATGCATCTCAAATTTCAATAAGGGGATTTTAACTGAAAACACCACCACTGAAATGTCTTACTGAACACATGCCACTTGCCTTTATTCCAAAATGGCCTGTTTTACTCCAAATCATCAGTTCTGCATTTAAAAATATGATCTATCTCATCTCCTTTGGTGTCTGTTGTTTAGCTCCCAAAAAGTTACTAATCTATATTAAGAAACTAAACTAAACCAACATTTTCTGCATGAATTCCAATACTACTGCTCCAGAAAATAATTAGCCAGAATAAAACCCAATATTAATTAAATATAAAAGGAAGTTTTATTTTTTTTTTTTATTATTTATATTTATATTTTTCTTTATAAACATGTTCTCAAAATCATTGGACATATCAAAGTCTATACAGCACATGTACATGTTTCACTGCAATGACTTTGTTCTTTTTTTGGTATATAAAGACAGTTTGCTCCTTGTATCTTAAAAATTCTTCATATTTTCTGTGGACTATCTTTTCCTACACATTTTAGCTGTATAATGTATAATTTGTACTTTATTTATAAAAAATTAACATCTGAATACATGATTTACACATGAATGCAAAACTTGGGCATCTGGTTTATAGCTAGGTAGTACGCTACTGATTTTGGTCCCACCAGATCTGTGTTGCCAAATTAGTCAGCCACAGGCTGGAAATAATCTGAGTACTCATTTGAAAGATATATGACATTAAGCTTCCTGGCTGTGGAGATGTACTCATGATAACGAAGCCTTGCTCCACAACAGCAGCTTGAAATACTATGAAAACAGTTCTCCCATAAACACAGCAACGTAACTATATCCCTATACTTAAATTGCAGTTTAGCTGATATGGCGGTAACTGAAGCCTATCCTGACAGCTTCTTCTCTGTAGTTTCACTTGGATAAATTATTCTTTGCTTCACCCAGCAGTTCACTGGTGAATGCATGAAAACTTGCATAAAATAATCCAGAACAGAACGTAAATTATACTTCATAAATATTAGCTTGCTCAGATTTACTGAGAAGTTATCAGGATCCCAGATTCGCACAGTTCACTGCAGCCCCATCACATCAAAGCTTCACTTCTGAATACAAGGCTCAAATCGCTGCAGCGTAACATCCTCAATTTTAAGCACTAAAAGTATTTTTTTGTCAATACAATAATTAGACTGGGGGGGGGGGGGGGGGGGGAGAACCAAAGGATAGCATACTGCATGAAAACTGAACTCTTTCATTAGAAATAAACTTTACTACCTGCATACAAATTGCCACAGAACATAAATTCTTTGTTATCCTCAAGATTGTCATGTCTTTTATGAGGAACATCTTGCAACCATTCTTTGTGTTGCTGTGATGACAGACTGCAGTGCTAAGTAACTGTGATGGTAACTACAGTGTTACTTGTGCATTACAGTACTTTTCTAAAGGCCAGTGCTCAACTATGGTAAGTATACAAAATTCCAATGCTACAGTTTGAATTTGCCCATTTCTCATCCCCAGAAGAATGAATTTACTCTGCAAATGTTTCCATGCATTGCAAAATCCCCAACTACATTAATACAAACCTATCACAAGTGCCTATGTCTTCCAGCATTACTGTAGCCTACACAGCACTTCACACTTTGTAGAGATGCCAAAATAGAACTTGCCCTCTGCTGAAAGAATCAACTAATCTGAAAAACTCCAACTAAATTTCATCACCTAGGAACGAGGCAATTTCTATTTATTTAATAATCCAATCTCTGCTGATGCTGGTAGAGCAAGAGGAAGAGTACTACCAGAAGCACACTATTCTTTCTCATCTGTAGTTATCAACTTTTAAATACTGATGGAATTCACAGTATCACACCACTGCTCTCGACAGAACTCTGATCTAAAGTAGCATGTCCATTTCATTTAGGAAATGAACTTTATGTCCAACAACAGTCCTCCCACTTTCCTCTGATTAGAACAAATTTTAATTAAGTATGAAAAAAAGATGGGAAACTACAAGCAACAGAACTTCTCATTATCTAACTCACTCAGCTTTTTGAAAAGCCCTGGGAACATATATCATTGCCCAACATTCCTCTTGCATCATTATAACTACAGCTTTAAACACAAAAGGAAATGAGAGACCTAAATTAACTAGGCTCTTTTCAAGTGTGCAGATTTTCAAGTGACATCACAAAGGGCAGATTAATCCCTCAACTAGCTGAAACAGTTATGTTTTCATAAAGCAAGCTTTTCTATTACCTTTAATAAGCATATAACTTAACAAAGATTTGCCCTAAATATTTCAGCTGTTTGTTGAAACAAAATATAAATTATCTTCCTTTATATACTCATTCTAATATTATTCATAAGAGATCCAAAAGCCATGTTTGTGGCAAAGTCTTTGGCCAAAAAAACCCCATCATATACCCCAATTGATTTTTCTTCCAGTGATTTTTGCAACAATTTTCCATAAATAAAAACAGGTGTGGGGTTTTAAAAATATAATGAATGCAAATGTACCTTAATATGCACAGAGTGTAAAAGCAGGGGAATCCATTTCAATTTGTCATTTTAGTGAACTGAGTTGGATTTCAAGTGGTCAGATTCTCACAAGGGGGCATGACCATGTAAGTTGCACTGGGGAAAGCATGACCCCCTTTTTACTAAGGAACAAGTTTTTAGATTGGTTCAGCGGTAATGTAATTTCATCCTAACTGGCAGAAAAATCTCTGCCATTGTCAGTCACTATTATTGCAATATTAATAGCCCCATTCAGCCAACAGCTGAATGAGTTGACAGCACTCCACCACTATTTCAAGCTAAATATACACACCTTGCACATTACTCGCATCACAATGTAACTGATGCAATTTCTGTCTTGAAAATTTCTACTTCTGAATTTATACATACACCTAGTCCACAAGTACAACCTCATCCTAGCATGAAAGTTTATCTTTCAAGTTTGCAGAAGCTGATTTCTCAGTTACATAATTACATTTTTAGTGATAAATTTCCTAAACTTATGTTTAGGATTTCTTTGGGGAAAGAGGGCTTTAAAGAAGGCCCTATTTTTTCTTCCCCCACAATCTCTGTACTTAAAATACATAAATCATATTTAGAAAACTTGTATAGTGTACCTTACCTTTTTACCCATAGGTAGAAAAGGAAAATCCAGACCCTTCAAGGTCATCACCTTATTGGAATCTTGTAGTAAATGTTGGTATTTTTACTCTGTTAACTGACAGTACTTCATAGAGAACTTGTAGTGCATTACAGAGTGATGAAAAATATGCCACTAAAATGTTAGGATACAAGCACTGCAATTGGTCAACTAGGATAGAAGTTTTAAGTATCCAGTAGCTGAGACAGCATGGGGAATAAGTAAGCAAAAACTAACCCCTGATGTGTATGCAAATATTCTCCGAAATAGAAGATAATTGGCATCCTTAGACACCAGTTAAAAGAATTTCATTTTTTCCTAATTTTTCTACTTTTCACATCAATCCATTCCATATTAGCCAGACTTCCCCCTCTATGAATCCATTCAAAAATTTTCTTTTAGTACTATTCAGAAGTTTACCTCCCTAATTGTTTACAAAGTCCTATAACAAACATTATTACACTTAGGATTAAGAGGTCCAAAGCATGCTTTATTAACTATGTAATTCAATTTGGACCATCTGGTCATAATGCTCCTAATTCCCTCTCCCCCATTAATCTCCACACACCACCTTTTTCCCAAGCATCTTCAACTGGGCAGCAATATCAAAACTTAATTTTTTGCTCATCCTCCAAAATTTCACCGCAATTCCATTTTTCAAGAAAAAATTCACATAAGGCACTGTACAGAATATTTAACAAATGCACTTTTCTATCTTGTTTTGAAGGCTACAGCTATCAATTACACTCATGCTTCAGGAAATTCTCAAAATAAAAAGACACAGGAGAACACAGAACAACTTAGGAGCTCTAGTTGGCCACTAATAAAACCAGAACTACTCATCTAAAACATCTGTCTCTAAATAGAAATAATTTTGTAAAGTATCACTCCAGCATCAACATGGATTTGCAAACCCGGAAATAACAGCAATCCAAAATTCCTTTCAAGTCCAGAAAACCCAGAAAAACAACACCTATTCAAAGTCAGAAGCCATGAAGTGTTATTCAAATGTTTAGGCAAAGACCATAATACCTGATAGCTGAAAATATTTGTATTTAAAAATAATGCAAGAATTGTAGTTCAACAGTTTTGTATGCCTGTCAGCACACAAAATTAGCTGCTTGTTTACCTCAGGAAAATAAGCAAAAACCCAGACAACTCTGTATTAATTTAAACCATCACTACAGTCACTACTATGAAACATAACAAAACACACACAGCCATGTACGGAGTCCTAATGGGTGCTATTAACACCTGTGAAAGTATCAGATACTGAGCAAACAAGAACAAGAGGCATGTTGACTACCAGAAGCCATTTCTGAAGCACCGTTTGGAATTATAGGTACCTACACCTGCTGGAGAAGTGACCTGTACCTCACTCATGTACCTCAGCTAAGATTTAAGCAATCTATATGACTACAGGACAATATTCAGTGACCCTATCAATGTTTACAGCTATTCTAAAACGACTGAAAATTACTTCTACTAGAATAAGCAGTAGACCTAAGAAAGACAGTAAGAGAATTATATGTAGTAGTCCACCCTGCACGCTCCGCTTTGCAGCTAGAAACATGCAGACTCATTTACACATTACTATTTCTTTTACCTTTTATACACTCAGGAGCAACTGGGAACTCATCTGCTACTTTCACTTCTCAGACAAAAAAAGGGCAGAGAAGGGGTAGAGGGAGTTGAAGCTTTCTTTAACTCCCTGTCTCCTCCTTTGATAGCTGAGTTAGTACTTGGTACAAATGGCTTCCCACCACCTTGCAGCAGAACATGTAAGCAGCCTGGGCTCACAATGCTATTCTTACATGGCTAAATGGAGCAAAGAATATCACCAGTGGTTGGGTACAACAGAGTGTGGGGTCACATTAAAAATAAATTCCAAACAGGCAACTTTTCCGAAAAGAAGATGGGCTCTCTCTAACAAAGTATTTACAAATATACCCATTGCATCCACATTACAATTAATTTAAAAAAAAAAAAAATTACAATGTATACAATTGCATCATTTCATACAAAAAGAACTTTTAAGCATTTTTGAGAATGTTTTGAGTATCTCCTTCAAACAAGAGCTGCTCCAGCAGTAACTCATCCACAGCTCATCCAGGTTATATTACTTCTTGCCAATTAGCTGGCTTCCACATATGGCATTATCTTGAAACAGAAAACAGAGGTACAAGATCATGGTATTTACGTTTGTAGATTACTGGTTCAACTCAAAGTGGACATACATACCCACTGCTGGTGCATCATATTCATCCCCAAGTAAAATTTCAGGAGCAGAATAGGCAAGAGATCCACAGCTTGTGGTGAGCTTCTTTCCAGGCTGAAATTTGTTGCTGAAGCCAAAATCAGTCAATTTCACAAGTCCTTGTTTTTCAAAGAAAACCACATTCTCAGGTTTTAAGTCTCTATGGACTACATGCAGTTTATGGCAGTAGGATATAGCATGAACTATCTGAGCGAAGTATTTTTTTGCCAGATCCTCATTGAGACCTTCTTCATGTTTCATGATGTAATCAAACATATCTCCGCCATCCCCTAGCTCCAAGATGAGATACAGCTTCGTCTGGGTGTCAATCACTTCGTACAGCCGCACTATGTTGGGATGCTGCACTAATTTCATGCACCTGACTTCTTGAAAGAGATGTCCAGTGGCGAGAGTGTCCAGTTTGGTCTTGTCAATGACTTTTACTGCTACTTTTTCACCCGTAAAAACATGCCGAGCAAGTTTGACCACAGCAAAATGGCCTCTGCCCAAAGTTTTATCCAAGTCATACAATCCTGCAATTTTTCCATCATATCCTCGTTTGAAGCCTGCCATTCTGTTTCAGAAGATGAAATAATGTTCAAGCTCTTTGGAAACGTGGTATTTTCATACAAGTGTATCTGATGCAAATAAATAGTCCATAATCACTGCCAAGCATACCTAAGAATAAAGAGACAAGATTATATACTTGTATAAGAGTAAGCAAAATTATTATCCTGTAATTACCCCAAGTTATATTAGCAGATTACTACAGATTATTTATTAATAATCTTCAGGAATTTCTGCAATAAGCCAGGCTGTGCTAACTTGCAGATTTCTGACATCACATTATCAGTATGCTTGAAGAAACTGAGTTTCAACACTGCAATAATGAAAATTTGTCCCAAATTCAGTGGCCTTCACTGTCTTGAGTCAGAAACCTTTCAGGCAGCACTTGAAGAAATCGGTATTATAAGGACGGTTAAAATTGGCCAAGATGAAATATGTAACTTTTCCAGATACATTATGAAACAGCTGGGCAGCACAGAATATCAGCAAAAGGAACATACTTCATACATCTCATTTTTGGCACATCCCTTCACACTGCACATCAAACAGCTCTAATACAAAGTTCTGATGACATGACTTGGGACTTCTACCTCCTCCCTTTTAACAGCTTTTTGTTTAGAAAAGCTCAGAGTGACATACAATACTTAATTTTGTTACTCTAATTAGCTTGAGCATTATCAATCAATACTATAATTACAGCAAATGAACAAAGCTTTAAAGGTTGAAATGAAACATTTGGGTTGGATGTACTTACTGCAAATAAAATATCTTGTTAAATATTTTGACTGAAGTTATACAAACTGGTGATAAAAAGTTTGGAGGTAGGCTGCATATGTTCAGCAGTCCTAGGAATGAGTGAGGAGAAGGGGAAGAGGAGTGGGAAGGAAGCAGAGAAGACTCAAGAGTTCAGCTTTTTTATACTGAATTCCTGCTCACTTGGTGTTTAGCATTTAAGCAAACAAGACCCAACTTATAAAATATTAATGTTCAAAACTGATTTTGAAAGTCTTACGTCCCATTGTCATAGAAAACCTCCCAAAACCTTTTCCTGCATTGTTAACAGATTGATGTTTAAATAAAAAATTGTAGCTATCAAAAAGCTAACCATTTCTCCAACTTTGAGTGCAAGATAGAAATATGTAGTTAGAAGTATGAAAATTAAATGGCTCATTGCCAACTCTAAAATACAGAAAACATAGCTCTTTAGAATATATTTTCAGTTTCAAAACTGAACTTCAAAAAGATAATCTTTGAAAAGGAAGCTGGGAAACAAACAGACCCTTACATTAGTTATTCTCAAGTTGAAATGTAAGCTTTAGATTAAAAACACTCCCTGCTAAACAAGTTATTTCACAGACAGTGAAACTAATGAACCTGGTTTCGTATTAATTCAATTACAAGGCTGGGGGTCCTATGAGGATTCTCTGATGTTTAACAAGCTCACCTTACCGCTTCTCTCAGCTGGAGCCATGATATAACCTCTTCACCATCCAGCTGTCTGCTTCCACAAAACACATAGAATTCAGTTTGAGACCTCCACCCCTGTGAAATTTAAGTGAAATCAATTAACTTCCAAAACTTCATAACCTAGACAAGGAACAGAGTTAAGTATAACAAGCATTAATAAAATAACAAACAATATAAACATTGAGGTTTGGGGTTTTGCGTTTCTTTAAAGATAGTCATCAAGCTTTAACAAACTTCTCTGGGTTTTTTGTTGCTGTACGCACCCTTTCATTCTGCTATTAAGCACTATGCTTCACATGCTCTTTCAAAAACCACTCCACTAGAAGATGGTTGGCATATCTACTTCCCATACTGCTCATCTTACAGAGTTTCCCCTACCATTCCCATGTAACACCCTCCCATCCTTACTCAAAAAAGCACAAAACTGAATTAAAGCATTCTACATTAAATCAAATGCCTGTGTCAAACACTCTCCTACCTGGTAGAAACTATTACAGGATGCATAGGGAACAACATAGTACAATGGCAAATGCAACAATAAACAGTAGAACTCTCCTTATCTTTCAGAGATTCAAAAACTTCTTTACATTTGAGAGCAGTGGGCCTGTGTTTAATAGCACTTGATGGATTCCACCCCACCCCTCTCTGTGAAAGAGGGCAGGTGCTTTATTAAAGCATGTGAATTTTTAGCATCAAGAACATACTGCAGCAGAGCTGAATAGCTTAACTATGTGCTATGAGAAGAACCACTTCCTCCTGTTTGTTTTTAATCTCCTGATAATTTGTGCATCTTCTCATCCACCGTCTGTTCCAAAACAAGAACTATCATACTACATTTACCTTGCCTCAAGCAACTCACAGCATTTCCTCCCTTCTAACTTCAGTTCAATCTTGTTCAAGTCCTAGTCTATCGTTCCTTTTGCAGAGGTTATTCCACAGTCTTCAGCATTCCTCTCACCCTTCTCTACTCATTTTTGGTTTGTTCTATTCTACTTTCTTAGGCCAGTTTGAGGGCTTTTTCACTACTACTGCGCACTGACAAGGTTTTCAAGCAATGCTTTACTGTATAGTTGTATAATGTTCCATCTTACTGACCTAACCCCAACATGGAGACTAATGAAAAACGGTCCATGCACACACATAAACCACCTAATCTTAGCCTGTATGAAGCAATAGGAGATATATTAATCAGCTGTGCCCAATATGGTTGTGCAACTCCAGAGTCTCACTCCTAAAGGGATTGCCAGAATTTTAAAAAACCCCCAACAACAACAAAAAACCGCACACAAACATGCTTTATAGTACTGCTGTCTCCAGAGCATCCTAATCGGACTCCTGCTTCTAGATTAAAGAAATTAAAGGAAAACTGGAGCACACAAATTAAAGACAACTTGTCTGAATTTAACTGCAACACTCAGCAGTAAGGAAAGAAGATTTATGCTCATTACTTTGTTCACTTGGCACATTCTCAACCATCATTGTACAAACTCAACAAGTGATTTAACTCTAAATCACAGATTACACATAAATATCAGCCCGTCAACAGAATTCCAGCAAAAAACAGTTATGCTTAAGCCACGAAGAAATATATCAGAGAGTAATCAACAGGGTAAGAGATTACAGAAATGGAAGATAAATTACGTTTACTAATGTTGCAGCCCCATAAGCTGTAATAAAATTAATGCATATTCATTAACAATTTAACTTAAAGTCTCCAGAATAACAGACCAACTAACCCTTAACTCCGTGGTTTTAAAATAAATCTGCATAGATGAAGCTCCCACGGCTAAATACAAGGATCTTAGATGCAACACATGGTTTGAACACACCAAAATTTAGAATTGTTCAGCAGTAGGAAGTGGATGCAAAAATGTCATAGTGTATATAGATACAAGCCTTGGTTACAATTTAAATAAGCTATGTAAAGGAGTGCAGTTGCCATAACAATACATTTCAGAGCAGTTTCTTTTTCTCAGTTTCTCTCAAGAGTAAGAAAGTATAATTTTGACAGTACTTAAGGATCAACTAAGAGCACATTTTCATAACTTTCAAGCTGGAGCCTCTTTGAGACCCCTCCTTTGTTTTTGTCTCCTTAGCTACAACAGTGGAACTTCTGGGGCTAATTATAGATGAAATCGCCAAACCTCTAGTTTTGCCATCACCCTCCAACACAGGATTACTTTTAATGATGGATCATTTCAGTGATCCAGTTTACAATGTGACCCCTCAAACATTTTGACCAAATGAAGGAGCTGCAGACTAAAGCAGATGACAAGCAAAGTTTCCACCAGCCACACTTCAGCAGCAAGCCAAATGACAGCCTGAGAAAAAGCATTTAAGAGAGTTTTATCACGTAAAATATTTACCTGTCTTTTCTTTCACATTATCTCAAATGCCTGATAAGTTCATTTTTCAGCATTAGAGTTTGGTTTTTCTAGTTGGTGAGTTCAGTAACCATTGGCAGCGTTTAATCCATGTGGCTAATTATGGTTCTAAAAATGCATTTTTCCCTAATTATACCAGAACTCAGCTACACCCCCAATACTCATTTTATGCAATGTAGACATTTACCAGTAAATAAATTCAGAACGGATCCTTCCTTCCCTAGAAGCTCATATACGTATGCCACAAAACACTGCAAACAGCCATTAATGGAGATCTCCAGGAGCTGTTTTGTAATATCACATGCATCTTATTAAGAAGCTTAACAACAGTACTGTGATTCAACCATCTTTAAAAGATGGATGAATAGATCTGTTTAGAAAAAGGAGCATGCTTCAGAGACACTACTTTTTCTTTAAGCAATTCACCCTATTCAAAAAGTTTAATCAGATTATATACTGCATGTAAAACCAGCCTAGTTTATCTTACCCTAATGTGTGTATTAGCTTACTTTAGAAAATGAAGCTTCAAGGTCCCATTTAAACAAAATGTTGAAAAATTATCAAAGCAAGGACTTCCCTGCATTATCAGGCTAACAGACATGAAAGCTGAAGTAATCCTCACTGGGACTCATCCGTCCACAGACAGCTAACCATTCCTGTCTCCCTTCTCGATAAATGGAGATTCAGTCAACACAGATAAGAGTCTGTGATAAAACAAAGTGCGCCCTAAAGCAGATAGCCAAATAGATCAAATTAATCATTTCTTAAAAGCACACGCTTTCATTTTCTGTAACAGGAGTTTAGAATGAATAGTTCAGTGGATGCACACATTATACACATCCACCAGATAGATTAAAGAAGTTTCTTTTTACCCTTTTTCTCCTTTTGCTCTCTTTTGTCTCAGATAAGTTTTTTTACCCTTTTTCTCCTTTTGCTTTCTTTTGTCTAAGATAAGTAACAGCATCTACTCCAATTATTTGTATTTGTATCTTGAGAGTAAGACTTACGTTGATAGTGTTCCTAGAAACACTAAATCCAAAATTTGACATAAATGGAATATGGAGATTCAGAAGCAATTTTTTTCACTCTGAAAGGAATTTGTACAAATCATCAGAATCTGAGAGCAAACTGAAGGACATATTAACTCAGTAAACAAAGTGCAAGTATGATTTTTCTTTTTTTTTTCAATATTTCCTCCCAATTTTTATCTGCTATCCTAACATAAGGTATCTTTACAGGCTAATCCACAAACCTTTAAAAACAGTCTATCTTGTTACTATATGAGCCACTACTGGCACTGTTACACCTTCACTAACGTGTCAATCTGCTTTCCCCCAGAAGGTTTTTTACCACCTTTCTTTTGGTATAAGGGAGCACCAACACACTAGAAGCAGGTAAAAGGCATTGCAAGAGTGACATGTGAAGAATGTATACACTCAATGCATATCACATGCTCTGAAAACTTGTCATTACTCGACTCCTCCATCGTACTTCAAACTTCTTAAGCTCCTAGTACCCAGTGTTTCTTGAATATTCAAGACTCACTATGGGAGTCAGGATCCCAGGAAAGTGTATTCTCCTTCTGTTTGCATACACAGGTGTCATGGTCCAGCAGAGCCCTTCCTCCTCCACCCTCCTATGGCCTAAGCTTTCACAACCACCATTCAAAGTTACTCAAAGAAATCATGGCAATCTATACCTGCCCTACAGCCAAACATTTTGTAAATGCAGCATTTTTGGGGGGTGGAGGAAGACACAATTCACAGTAGCAGCTGTATTACAACTCAGCCTTTATATACACAATGCCCTCTAAAGCTTTATTTTCCACTTTACATGACTGCACCACAGCATACACACATATCTTCCCTTTCACTGATGACAAATCCCATGAACTCTCCTGCTCCAAGTGAGTTCCACACAAAATACTCCAGGAGATTTTTTCAAGGTGTACATGTTCTTTTATTTTCCTATTAGGCCTTAGTGTCAGAAACCAGCTCATACTGTGTTACTAAAATGTCAAGATGTATCAGCAAACCTCGCTACTATTCAGCATTGGCTACCCCTAAAATGATGAAGATCATGATGAAGAGTTATCAAGTAATGCTGTATTTCAAACATAAAAAGAAGAATTAACCTGAACAATTTAATTGTATTCCTTAGTTTAAACAGTATATAGAATTTTGCTCTGAAAATATATAAGAGGTGCCAATTGCTGATGAAGTTTTGCCATTCTAAACATTTGGGAAATCTCTAGCGAAATTTTTATGTTTCATTGTTTTGGAATGTATTGTAGGCATTAGAGCTACTTATGTCTAGCCTTAACTCTTCTTAGAATTGAAATAAAAGCAAAATGCTAACAAGAATTCTTAAACTCTAAGGTCCATTATTCAGTGAACAGCCAGCAGCAGAAATGTTTGGCAGGTCAATAAACTTGGTAAAACATTGCTCCTGGACCAACAAAATGTTGGAGGATGGGAAGGGTAGCGCTATTATAGATTTGAGAAGAAAAAAGTTACTAACAGCATTTTGTAACAGAAAAAGATGAGAGCCTGCATGACCTGAGTTCTAAGATCAAGACACTTTGAGACAGATCCAGTGCATGAGAAAATTTAAAAGATACAACACATGATTCAGGATATCATCAATTAAGAACATATTTATTTCTTAGATGAAGAATTCCCAAACTTTTAGACCTATAGATCGCTGTCTACCATCTATTTTCTTGAAGATTAGTGCAGCCACATCAAGCATAGACAGTTAAAGCTTTCCTCTTTCACAAAGCTAAGCTGTCATGAGTGGTCTGCAGAACACTAGAAAAGAGCACACTAAAACTTGAGAACTGTGTTGTGGAAACTCCACCAGATAATTGGTATCTGTGTGAGAGTCATCTTCAATACAGACAACTTAAAGAAGCCACGGGATCTGAGTTGGTCCTTCAAGGCCTCCACTTTAAAAGTCAAGAATATCCATTTCCTTTTTCTTTCAAAGCAGGTGAATGAGAAAAAATACAGACAACACTGATGTACAGATTGCAAAGCAACAGTGAGACAGTAGTAGTAACAGCAAGATTATGATTACAGGCTAGAAACCAAAGCTATTAAGAAGACAGATGCATGAAGACTGATGGAACTACGATTCACTAACAAACCCATCACCGGTAGTTACTGGCACTGGTTCCAATTGTGAAATATGTTAAAAGCCTAAAGTACTTTCACAACCTTGCTGATAATCGCTGCAGTTCACAAGGTACTTTCCATTTCTAAGAGGAGGTATTACAAAAGACAAATACAAGCTACCCTATGGATTCAAAAACTCAGCAATAGCTTTACACCATTTAAAGTCCTCACGCCAGCTACAGCTCCAAAAGCAATTAATCTCATGTATCTGTTTTCCTTTTATGCCTACTCTTGAAGGCCAGTATGTAGCTAAAGAAAAAAGCAGTAGAGACACTACCCTGTCCACGGTAGCAGAGGCTTCAGCAATACAGCACTTCAGCTCTGAAGCTGCTCCTAAAGTATTATTGTATAGAAAAATACCACATCTTCCCAAATGGCCACGCCTTGTAAATTATCTTCTACATAATAGTATGTGATAACATCTTTTAAAAGGACTTGCTCCAAGTTTTGTGATACCTGCTAGTACTTTCTTTCTGTATCTGTAAATCAGCAACAAAACTTTGTTCAGACCCTGTGATGTCATACTATATAAAAAAAATTAATTTCAATTGAAATTCTCGTATTTTGCAGTTCCCACTAGCAGAAATTTTTTGCTCAACTATAGAAAATTAGCATGGGTTTCTTAGCTACAGACATTCATACATCTAACCAACCAGATCTGGTATTTCAGTCAACACTTGTACAAGCAACAGAGATAACTCAAGGTAGTTGGACTCCCTAGCCCAAAATTATACTTTTCCAAGCTTGATAAACAGTATCCAAGTAGATTTTTGAAGATTTTTAATATTATGAATCCCATCACATTTTCCTTTTTTACTTCTTTTTTCTTCCCCCAAAATAACGAGGAACATAAAACTGATGCAGAAATATTTTGCATATCAGGTGATTCATGACAGTACCACCATCTTTTAGACAGGACATTAAATCTTTATTTCCAGGAAACTTATGACAGGACCTTTGCAGAAAGCAGACAACTCAGACTTCTCCACCAAACTAAACTTTTAGAGGAGCTGCTTCGTCTACTCCATGTTCATGAACTCCCAGAATTGTTTCACCTTTTTCAAATGTCTATTTATTAACATTACCACATAATTTTGTCATGCCAGGCAGTGCAGCCAAGACCATTAACGGGAGCTCTAAACATTCCCCCATTAATCAATGAACACTTAGGTGTGGCATAATATTTCAATGTTAGCATGGTTTTAACACCTACGTCTTAGTTGTGTAAATTCAGAACCACAAACATGATTTTTATTCTGTATCAAGCAAGGCGAAAGCATCACATGCCATCTCAAACACAAATATTCAGATGCAAATATGTGCATACTCTCAGTACCTATTACAAACAATAATAATTTCTATTAAATTTCTTAACATCTTCAAGGTCGAATGTCAGATAGCTTCATTTGTTTAGCAATACATCTGGTAATATCAAATTCAAGTACTGAATTGACTTAAGTTGCCTCTATAAGACTGATGTTTTCCACGTAGGATACAGACTGCTTAAATCTTGATAAATAGATTGACTCCAACTTACAGTTACTCAGTTTCAATACCTTATTCTCATTTATAGCATCCTAAATTAGTTAGGAACAGCCAGACACCTGAAATTTGCCACGCTTCAACATAAACTAAGATTATGAAAGTCTAGGCTATCATCTCTCAAGTAAAGTTGGTTTAACTAGATAGGAGACTGCTGCAGAAAAACCCACAATGATACACAAAGAAAGAATAAAAACCAGGCTGTCAAATACAATGCAACATTTGTGTCCCAGCACTGTTGTAGAAGATCACTATAACAGGGATTCAGCTTTTCAGAAAGTGAACATGCTCTGTTTTATACTTTGCAAGTATAATTATATCTCATTAACTTCTTCACATTGGTGACTCAATCAACTTATGTGTACTAGAATTCTGCCAGGGTGAGTTATCCTAGAATTGTAAGGGAATATACATTTTTTTCAAATCCTCTTAAGCTCTTATATAATACTGTTATGTGTATTAAAACAACAGGTACGTACACTGTTATAGCAGCTGTAGCATTTCAGTCAAGTGCTTGAAAATAATGTGACACAGAAGATGGGCAGAACCTCACAGGCTACTAAAGTTAAGGGTTTATGCAATTTAATATTACTATATTCATTATAAACTGCAGTTCAGCCCTATATGCCTGATCTGAACCATGTTTCATTGCTTTCTTATTTTAAGACATAATCAGGAAACACTTTCAAATAGGAATGAACAGAAGTTCATCGCTAAGTTTTACAGCTACAGCATTTCAGTGGAATTTTGAAAATCCAAGAAAAGAAGTGCATTATTTCCCAGGAGACACATTGTGAGGAAAAAACCTAGCTGCACCAGGATACTGTGCCCTTGAAAGCAAGGCAGGCTAAGCAACACAAAGGCGCTACTTTGGCATTACAGTTGCCAGCAGGATAAAAGGGACAATGATACACTGGAGGTGTAGACTGCAAAAGAATTATTCAAGTATGATTCGAAGGCAGTTAGAAGAGACCAGGTTGGTCAGAACAGCAGACAAGATGACTACTGCAAGCAGAAGAACATCTGCAGTAGCATATTAGCATGCATACCTTTAACATGCTACTTCTTTAAAATAATCAGAAAGCAGACTATTTATTACAGTACAACCACTCACACCACATAGCAGGATGATTCAAGGAACAGAAGTAACCTGTAGAGTGTCCAGCACTCGAACTGTACTTTCTTGCTTCTCAACTGTGTAAAATGAAAACAAAAACCATAACACAGTAAGTACACTTAAGATGCAATTTTCCCTTTTCCCTGTTTTTCATGAAAGCCTCAAGTGTGGATCATAAAAGATTCTCTTAAAAGAGCCAGATGAATGTGCTGTCTTAGATGCTACCTTGCCTACCAGGCAAAGCTCCAGCACTCAGGTTAGCTTCTCCTTCCAAACACTTGAAAAATCATGTCATCATTCTACCACTTTTCTGGTCATTTAGAATATTCAGGAAAAATAAGAGGCAAGACTGGACTTTCTCCTCCTTAGCTTTTATTATTAAGCCCTCTAATCTGGATGTTGTATACACTAGAAGTAAAAGGAGCAGATATTAGTCTGTTTAAGTAAACATTTTGACATGTTTCACAAGGTAAAATTTGATTGCATTGTTTAGCGATGATTGTTAGTTCTTATTTGTTTCAGATTCCTTCCAAGGATCAGCAATAGTACAAAAACAACTACGAGCCAATTTCCCACTTTCTGTGATATATCTGCCAAAAAAACCCCCACCATTCCTTAACCCAGCTTCTAATGGTGCATGCCTTGAAAGAAATGCTTAATTCTAACACAATAAACATTTGTGAGTAAACACTTCTATAGAGATTTTGCTTTGCAGAGATTCGTTAAACTGGTCCTTCCCCAGAGCCTGAAGATCTAAATATATCCATAATAAACAACTCCAAAAAAGCAGCCGATATGACTAAGTAGTGACTGCACTACAGAGGGCAGGCGTAAGCACATTTGCATGCACTTCATTCATGCTAGATGGCTGAAAATCATACAATACACTTCAGCTGCTCCAGTAACTGTAATGGTACCACTGAAGAAACCACTTCTTTGCCCTCATCTACTCAGAACAAGCTCTTGGAAGCAAGATGATCCATAAGAAACTATCTGTGAATAAGCAAAAACCCAAAGCTTCCTGTATGCATGTATCCCACATAAAGGTTTCTCCTTCACAGGTATACTAGCATCTCTTACCAATAAAAACATCCAATCTGAAAATAGGTCACTTTTGTCACCAACCATCCTCTGGCCAATATAGGGAGTTTTGCCCTAGTGGATGTTCTCCAATACTTCATTCAGTCTACTTACTTAAAAAAAAAAAACAAAACAAAAACCCAAACCAACCAAAACAAAACAAATAACAAAACCAACCACATGTATCTGTCCTTCAACTATTACACTGCACATCAACTATCCTTAAAAGTCACCTTCCATTAATTTAAGCATCTGGGTACTAAAACTCACCTGGCAAGAAGCACAAAGACTTCTGTGCCGGACCTTGCTAGTTATTCTACCAATTTCTATACTAATCTCTTGGCAGTGAATTCAACGTAATAAGTGTACTGACAGCAGCAAAGCAAGTACTGACAAAGAACGAGCAATACTTCCAGCCTCTGTCAGGAGGGGCACGCTCCAACCCTGGGCAGAAGGAGACGAAGGCAAACCTGTTGGCTACGCACCGGATACCGAGGGGCGAGATGCACCGTCATCCCCCTAAAACGCATCCGCGGCCGGACCGCGGGGTTCTCGCCTCACTTGTTTATTTTTTTGTCCCTTCCCAGCAACGGAACCTACGCGGCGGAGCCGTCGCGGGCAGCAGCAGCGCAGGGGTGACGGAGAGACCGGTGTCACTCCGGTCACACGCGCGGGGCCGGGTGTCACCGCGGTCACACGGGGCCGTGTCGCACGGACGCTCTGCCGCGCCGGGGGCACGGGAGGCTCCCGGCATCCCGCCGTCCCCGCAGGAACACCCGCATCCCGGGAGCCCATCGTCCCCCGCAGGAACACCCGCACCCCGGGAGTCCGCCGTCCCTACAGAAACAACGGCTTCTCCCCTCCCTTCCCCAAGCCCTCCCCTCCAGCCCCGCCGGCACCGACACACCGACCTTCGGCGACGGCCGGCAAACGTCCCCTCCACCGCCTCCTCCTCCCCCTGGGCCGAGGCCGCCATTGGGCTCGGCCGGCTCCGGGAGGAACGGGAAGGCGCAGGGAGGGGGAGGAAGGAACCCACCACACCCCACCGGCCCAGCCTGAGCCGAACGCGGCCCAACCCCGCCGGCAACTTACTGCCCGCAGCGGCGGCGTCTCCTCGGGGCGCCGCGCCCCGCGCCGCCCCCTGCATGGGCAGCGCCCGCTGCGACTGCCCTCGGGAGCGGCGACGGGGACGGGGAGCTGAGCGCGGAAGGAAGGAGGGACAGAGAAGGGACAGAGAGAGTCCAAGAGCCGAGCGAGGAAGGTCGGCGGGGCTGCGGCAGGTCGCTCTCCTTGCCCGCGCTGCGCTCGGACGGGACCCGGCGCTGCGGCCGCTCCTGCTGCGCCTCCGAGTCGCGACTGACAACAACGGCCGCGGCTCGCGCGGGGCCGCGAGGGGCGGGGCGGGGCCAACGGACGCCCGCGCGCAGCCGCGCCTGCGCCGCGCGGCGGGGAGGGGAGGGGAGGCCAGGCCGCGCGCCAAGCGCAGTCACGACGGGGGCCAATGGCGGTGGCGGGGGGGCGGGCAGGGGATGGAGCGCCTGAGGGGAGCTGAGCGGAGGGCAGTGGGAGTGCTCGGTTCGGTCGTCTCTGGGCTTCGCCTTCGTGGAGGTTCTGAGCAATTCGCCCTAGAAAAAAGAAAAATAAGAGCGAATAAAGAAAAATAAGGGCGAAGCGCTGAAGGTGTGAGGAGAGGGTGAAGAAGCCCGCGCGTCCGCCACCTGCGTGGCGGCGAGTTGGCGGCCCCCTGTGCCTCTGGAGGGGTCGCTGGGCTGGAGGGCTCGTTAAAGTCGTGAAAGGGCCACGCCTGTGATTCCTGGGTAGAAATAATAGCGTATAAATGAGAGTATAGGGATCACAGAATCAGTTAGATTGGAACAGACTTCTGAGATCATCGAGTCCAACCTGTGACCGAACACCACTCCGTCAACCAGACCATGGCACGGAGTGCCACGTCCAGTCTTTCCTTAAACACCTCCAAGGACAATGACTCCACCACCTCCCCGAGCAGGGAATGGTGCCCCTTGTGTCCTGGGCAGCTGGCCTGGGTAGCAATGGTGTGAGGGCATCGAGGCACACTGCTGTTGGATTTCACTGTGGTGAGAAGGGTGGGAGCACAATGGATGGTGGAGGTCATCTGGAAGCAGGGAGAGTGAAAGGAAAGGATGGCAGTGAAGCTAGCAGGAGTAAACAGGCCGAGGAATGAGCCTGGCAGGGGTTTCAGAGCTTCCCTTTACACATACCCCTGTCACAGCAGTTTCCCTGCACACATGCAAGGCCCTACGTGTAGTGAAGGCGAGGGAAACACCTCAAGTGGTTGTGCTACAGAAGCAGTCAGGCCAAGTGTGTGCTAAGAGGGATGAGCAAAGTGGTTGCTTGGAACATCAGAAATAATGCAAGAATTTCCTCTGAAGATCAAGGAAGGAAAATCTTTGAATAGCCAGGAAAATAAAAGACTTGAAAGTGGCACTTTGAAAAGTGCCCTGGTTTTTTTTCCAATAGAAATGGCCAATCAAGATATATGAAGAGAGAATACAAAACCTCACTATACAGCTAAGCCTAATTTTAAGAAAATGTTTGAGAAATGCTTTTCATTTTTTCCCATGCTTTGATAAAATTTAGATATCATTCTTTTGTTAATAGCTTATGTACAGCAGAGGCTATTGAATTAATCTGGAATTTCTTAGCTTGAAACCAATGTTTGTGAATACACTAAGCCAGAAAATACAGTTCATGGAATGACTAAACTGAAATAGTGTGATCATATGTAATAATAAAGGACATAATGATTTTGTATTTTAAGGTTTCAAAGAGAAATAAGGTAAAAAATACATGAAGATTTCAGGATATGTTGAGTCTGATCACTGCCTCTAATAAGAATGAGAATTTCATTATTTGGTCAGCATTTCTCCACTTTCCAATCAGGCTTGATTCTCCATGCTTGCACCATTCAGACACCAGTAAAACACAACTGATTGCTGAATTTACAAGATGGATTTGATGTAGGAGATTGCAATAACCAGCCCATCACCTGTGTCTGCCTGATTATCACTTGATTTCTCAAGTCTGAGTTTGCACAAGCATGTGATATGCACCACTTGGATTTCTGAGCCTGCCATGGTCAGGTGATGCCTCATGCTTATCGTGTTGTAAAACTTAAATCTAGATTCCATCTCTCTAGTTAATTATGTATTTCCAGTTGTTTTTCATTGGCATGTTGAAGAAGGCACATCTCACAGAGACCAAATGATGATTCAGTTCATGGCCACTAAGTGTTCCTTTGCAAAATATTTTGGCATGAAGGACTTTTCTATATCAGCTAGAAATCACATTATCATCTATTGCACTACCACACAGGATATTGTGCTCAGATGTACTCAGCTTTTCCATATGTTTTCTTATGTGGGAAAACAGGTGGGTAGAAAAGGATACATTTGCAGGGGGAAAAAAAATCTCACCTGCAACATAGCTATTTTGAGATACTATACTTAGGGTCACTTATGCAATACAACAGCTGTTTTACTCAATGGGATGAGTCTTTGTAGCTGGGTATGTGTGAGACCAAGAAGAGGGTCAAGAATATATGCAGCACTTAAGTGGAGACAACAGGGACTGGAAGGAGTCTGGCAGTTGTAGTGGGATGGAATTACCTGTTTTCAGGCAACTTTATCACTGTTTACACTAGATCACGTACTTCTGGGGTGAGACCAATACCAGTCTCCGACAAGGTAATGTAAATCTCCTGTCACATATACAGTCACTTACACTGGGCTTTGTCTTCAGTGGCACAGGGCTGTGTTTTGGTTTTGTGAGGGTTTTTTTGCAGTGAAAACGTAATGAATGTGGTAGCTACATGCCTGTAAAACCACGCAAGCTGCAGCGAGGTTGCTGGGGGAAGTCAGCCCTGTGCTGCTGCTTTTGGTTGGCCTTGCCTGGTTTACCCCGCAATAAAAGCGCCGTGCCTTGGTCCCCACGTCAGTTATAAAACAGGACAGCTAATACACGATAGCTGTGCCGCAGCAAAACACACCTCACCCGTCAGTCATTGGCCTGAATGTATTTGTCTAGGGAAGGTGACAGCAACAGCCTCATGCATCTGTTTGAGGGAATGCTCATGGCATACATGCATCCAAATCAGACCAGACGACATTCCTCCTTGCTAAATCCAAGCATAATCTACTACAGGAAGAAAATGGTAGATAATATTTGTTTTTACAGAATACCTACTGGCTGACATTAGAAATAACCTTATTTTAGATAAGATACAAAAAGTGTAAGCCATCTCTCAAAAGTATGGGGTGTATAAACACGTGTGAAATTGTTAGTCTCCAGGATGTGAGAAGGGATATGTTCTTAAAAAGATGAATCATTATGGTTCACCTGTTTCAAAAGTTAGGCTAATACATAATGTAAATTATTTTGCACCTTTCCAGTGACACATGTTTGAAATGCAAAGTAGGGCAAGAAAATGTTGGGATGTCTCAAAATGCTTGAGGCTTAAATCATGACTTTGGACCAGCCTTTGTGAGTATGTCCATTCTCCCTAGTAATTCCCAAACCCACTGGTCAAATCTGAATTAAAGGGGTAGATATTTCCAGAATTACATGTTTTCATAAGTGTCATGAAACTAGGCCTATGCAGCAAACAGTAACCTTACCTGTACTCCCTGTACAGCAGAAGCTGCAGTGTGAGCTCACCCTTCATTAGTCACAGGAGAATCCGAATGCATGAGAGTGGCTTTTTCCCCTCAGGGTGGGAAAAGCTTCAGTCAAAATTCACACTTCATTAGACACTGGATAATCGGAGCATGAGGCTCAAATCCATAGGCCTCATTAGTTCCCTTTCATTATTAAATTATTAACAGTTTCCCTGACAAAGCAGAACAAAGCAGCTGCCTTTGGACAGATATAGAAGAGTACAATTTATACTGCAGCTTATGAAGGACATTCAGATATTACATTTCTTAATAGCCTCAGTGCTTGCATTTGAACGATCTGTACATTTCCATGATCAGGGGAGGTAACTCAGGTTTCTGGGCTGATGCAGAAACTGCTGGAAATACCCAAAGGAATCATATACAGTCTCTTTTCTGAGGTCAAAGCTGTATTTAAGATTTGCAAATGATCCCAAGGGCAACAAGAAGAGCTTCTGCCACAACTCAAAGAGTAGAAGACTGAAAACAAGAGACGTGGTCTTGTTCCTGAATGGGGCAAATGATCTAGCAATGGAAACAGATGAGGTTGTGGCACCCAGAGCCACTGTTGCCTCAAGCATATCATCAAGGTCTCCCAGATCTCTGTGCTTAGAGTTCGTGGAGGAGAACTGTCAGCAACAGGTGAGGATCAAGTCAAGGATTACATGGGAGAATTTGACCCATAAACATTCATGGGATCAACAGAGCTGTATCCAAGATGTTGAGGAAGCTGTCTGGTGTCACTGCAAGACTGCACTTTATCTTTGAAAGGTAGTGGAGACTGGAGTCTCTACAACCATTAGAGTGTTCCCCAATGACTCTTGAAAAAAAGTCCAAAGGGAAACTCTCAGCTGATCAGCCTCACTACAGTCCATGTGGAAATCGATGTCCTCCTGGAACACTTTTCTGAACACAGGAAGGAGGAGGTGATCAGGAACAGCCAGCATGCCTCACCAACCCGATTGCCTTCTATTGTAAAACAACTGGATTTGTAGATGAGGAAGAGCAAAGGATATTATTTACCTTGACTTTTGCAGTGCTTTTGACACCGTCTACTGTCTTGTATCCAAATTAACATGTTGTGGGCTAGATAGATGGACAACCACATGGGTAAAATATTGGATGATAGGACTCAGAGGCCAGCAGTTAAAGGGCTGTACTCTCTCTGGAGGCCAGTAAGAAGTGGAGTACTGTAGGGATCTGTCCTGGGACCTGACCTGTTTAATGTCTGTAGGAATGCCTAGAGGAGGTGACAGAGTGCCCTTTCATCAAGTTTGTGGATGACAGCAGATTAGTGGGAGAGCCAATATGGTCAAGGGTAGAGCTGCCACTCAGAGGGACTCAGGCTGAAAGAATGGTATGACAAGAACCTCATGAAATTCATCCAGGACAAACAGTATCTGGGACAGACTAACTCAGGGTATGGCTCTGTGGAGAAGGGCATGGGGTCCTGGGGGACAGCTGGGTAAGCCCAAGCCAGTGATGAAGGCTAACAGCATCCTGGACTGTGTCAGTAGGAACACAGCCAGGAGAGGGGGGAAGCAATTACCATCCTCTACTTGGCACTTGGACCGCATCTGGAATACTGAGCTTTTCCACCACCACATAGCTGCTCTGCAGTGCTGCTGCAGGCCTTTCCAAAAGGTCTCTCCTTCTCCTAGGAAGGGCACAAACACCCACCCACACCCATAGGAAACACAAAGCAAGGCCATGGGTGCTCTACTGCTGTGGAGGAGGAAGGCGTGTGCTTCCTGTAATGGGTGGAGAGTAGTGTTTCCCGCTGGTGCCAAGGGCCATTAGAGAGCTGCTGACAGCTGTGAAGGAAGCACATATCGTGTCCTCTAACTCCTCATTTGCTTTTTAGTCAAAGCAACTAATCCCACCTGGTGACACAAATAGCAGACACAGTGATACAGGGGACCCTTGGGCTGACAGGGAAACTGGGATGTGGCCCAAGCTGACTTAGCCCAGGCAAGGGGGACAAAAATATCAGGCTGAGACCCAGCATGCAGCCTCTCTGGGTCCTGACTAGCACAGAAATAGTGCAGAAACTTTGCCCTTCCTATGATACCTTTGTCCCACATCTTATTCTGGTGAGCTGATGACACAGTTCAAAAGCTCCTGCTTCAGTCAGAAAAGAACGGGATATTAAAAGAACATCAGGCATAGAAATGATGAATGAAGTAAGGTAAGACATGGACTCCTAATGCCTTAGTCTGAAAGGATAAAAATGTATCAATCTGGAAGGGAAGGTAGAGGCACGAAGTCTGTAGACATGCCATTAGTGTTTTAAGTGATAAACTAATTAAACATAGTAAAGTTAGGAGTGGTTCTAAGGCTGGTGACTTGCATTCCTTTTCACTTATGGTTTTGGGCTTGGCCCAAGTTATTTAGGGATTCCTAGTAACTCTTCTAGAAGAGCCAGGATAGGAAAAAGTGAGTCAGTTGTAGAAAAAAAATCCCTTAGTGCCAACATGTTCTTTTATAGTAGTCAGGAGCCTAACTCAGGAGTACTCTCTGTCTTTCTCTGTTCTGGGAAAGGTTGGGAGGCCTTTGTGTGGGACAAAGTGCCAGGTTTCCTTGTGCAGGTGTCACGCTGGCTGGGGAAGACTTTGTCTGAACTGTTTTCTCAAAATCCCCAACCATCTTGCCTGGGTAGCATAATAAAGAAAGCAGCATTGACCTGGGAGGAAGAAGGGAAGGTAGGGTTTAGAAAAATTGTCCTTCTGAAGAACAGTCTATGGTGAGAGACTCTCTGTAAATAAATGGCAGAAAAAATTATTTCAAATTCTCTATGAAGTATGGGGCTTGAATACACTAAATGGTAGAAAGTGTAGAAAATCAGCCATACATGCGCTGCTACAGGGAAAAAGCACACAATTATTGAGTTAAAATCAAAATTAGAATTCTGATCATGTGACAGATTACTTAACCCCAGTTGTTTGCTACTGAAGCGTAAGTGCTAATGGCTAGGATATGACCTATATTCCACCCTGCCACTTCAATGGATGATGCCCTAAAAAGAAAATATTTAAAAGCTTTTTGCAGTATTATAATTGTTGCTTATTTTCAGCTATGTTCAAACACACATTACCTAAGGAAGGGTCCTTAGTAGTACGTACCCCTGATCTAAACTTAATTGCGTCCAGTGCACTGCAGGAAATAACAAGATGGGATGTGGAGACTTGTTGCTGAAGACCTGTACAACTATGTAATGCCATGGATTTAAAAATAAGCAATTTCTTGGAAGGAGAGCTTGAGAATTGCACCTTTGAGGGCAAATGTAGTCATGGAACAGCAGTAATCATGTTTTACACAGCAAAATGTGTTTCTTTGGAATAACTGATGTTCATCTAAAAGGATAGCGTTGCCATTTTCACAAGTGCAACATTTTAGTTTTGAAAAGAAACATTTCTAAAATTCATGTCAACAAAGGATTTGGGGTCATGGGGTTTTGTTTGATTGGTTTTTTTAGTTCTGATGAATGCCATGCTAAATACTTACACATCTGCTCTCAGCACTCAACAAATGTAGTCAAAATTACCTCTGCCGGTGCAGTAAAGGCAAATGGTTAAAGCTGTGTGGTTAAACTCACACCCTGGAATGAAGACTGAAGGGCAGAGCAGCTTTCCAGGTTTAGCAGATTGAAGCTCCACATTCTCAAGAATTCACAGCTGCAGCCTTGGCCTGGACTTTGCTACTAGTGCTGCAGAAGTTGTATCCACCTACACCTCAACTTCAATTTGGCCTATGCCTTAGAGCTCAGGAAGCAGTCTATTTTGCTTGTGTTTGCTTATTTTTGCTCAGTTTTCCTTTCTGTACTTAGTCTTCCTTTTCTTTAGGTGGCCTGACCAGAATGCTGTGTGTTTCATTTATCAGATTTCTGATTTACAAAGTTACTGGCAGATGTTTAGAACTTCTCAATTCAGCCTGGAAATGAAGAAAAAAAAAAGCAGTTTTCTTATAATGACTTTGCTTCTGACACTGAGTAGGTGCACAAATTGAGGTCTCTGGGAGAGATAGTGTCGCGGGTTCGGTTTATAACCGGGCGGAAACACCAATTTAGTGTAGTGGTTTGGTCCAAAATACTCATTACTGTTTATCTGCTGTGAGATAAGAATTAGGAGAAATGCAAAACAGGCACTAAACTTGAAAGAATATAAAGAAGTTTATTAACAGACCTAAAAGAAGGAAAAAAAAATTATACCGCCTTCAGAACTCTCCTCCTCCCCCCACCTTCCTCCCTTCTCCCACTGACAATGTGAAAAGACAACCCTTAAGATGTTCAGTCTGTTTACCACTTCCATAATAACCTTGTTCAGTCCATTTAGAAAGAGAAGTCTCTTCTTGCTCATGCTATGAAAACATTATCACAACGAGACAGCCGCCCACTTCCAAATATTGTTCAGTCCATTTAGGAAGAGGAGTCTCTCTGCCTGCGTGTGAGTCCTTTCCCCCGACTTGCAGCTTTTCCCGCAACTGCTTTCGAGGGTCCACTCTTGAAGTTTTTTGGGGTACAATTTTAAGGTTGAGCCGTTCAGAAACAAAAACAGAGGCCCTTCTCCTTCCCTGGGAGCAAAGGGTCTTCATCATCTTCATCGTTAGGACTATCTCTGGGAGCATCTCTAGGAACTGAGGTTTTCTCCTTTCCCATTTGGAGCAAAAGTCCTCATCTGGTTCATCTCTAGGGACTGAGGTTTTCTCCTTTCCCATTTGGAGCAAAAGTCTTCATCTGGTTCATCTCTCCCTGTCCAAACTTCTCATGAAATTACAGCTGCGTCAGCATCTGCTTATCTCAGCGCAGGTGCTTTTGCTTACGAGTTGAACACTCCACCCCCCATATCTTCATGAAATTACAACAGGATACTCTGATATATCATAGCTTCACAACAGAATTTCAGCTTTAAGCATCTCCTCTCTCTCTTCCCTCAGGTTTTCAGCTCTTCACAGCAATAAAAGGGTTAATCTCACCTCGGCCTTGCAGCTCTGCAGCTGGAATGTTGAATTTTTCTTATCGCAGTGGAGAGGGGGGAGAGCCGAGCCGCTCCGGCTGCCCACGGCAAGGCAGTGGGGGGGGTTCCATGGCTGGAACAGGTCCATGGCTTCAGGATGGCCGTGGCCCGGCCCGGCCTGGCCCAAGCAGGGCCTGGCCGGGCCCACTGGCCCCCACACGGGGCCCGCAGCCACCTGTCCCAGCGCCGGAAACGAGAGAGAGCTTGGAGGGGGAGTTTGCCTATTCTTAAATGTGGATCACAGAGGTGATCACAACTTTAAGTGGCTTAGAGACTTGTCCATATTCAAACTGGCCAGCTGATAGGTTCTATCAGTTCCCAGAGGAAACTGTAAGCACCCCTTAGCAAGGACGTCCCTTCCGGGACTATGCTTGCTAACCTATGACAGATAGGTAAAGAGCATTTTCACTGAAAAAGAAAGGAAAAAAAAGGAATAGAAATGAGACTTCAGAAACTTCTGGTTTGTAAGAGCTGTCACATAATGTAGTGGTTAGAACCATAACACAAAATAACCATGCTCATACAATGCATGATTATTTGAACAACTAGGAGATTTACTATGTTTTAGACAATTTTCATGCTGTTAAAGGCAGCTTGGATATGTTCTTTAACATTTTTCCCATTTTACAAAGAGAAACAATATTGGAGCCACATCTTTAAAAAATCTTCAGGTTTAGATCCAAATGAAAAGCAACCCCAAACATAATTAAATGCAGGACTTTTAATTCCATTTCCATGTTTAAACAGTGACATTCTCTTGCTCAATCACTGATAAATAACATTTGTTGTCCATTTACAACTAAGGTTTTAAAAAAAGTAGGCTGTCGTGATTCCTAATTAGAACATTCATGTGGAAGAGTTGCCAGTCTTCAAGATAAATGCATGTATTTCTCTGTGTTCCCACAGTAACTGTTTTATAGCTGAGTTGGATTTGTCACTGACAAGTCTGAAACTGTGTCAATGTTTTCTTGAAATCCTACCTGGGCCTTTCCTGCCAAAATCCAATCGAGAATTTAAGGGACCAGATTCTTTGAGGACTGAAGCTGAGCAAGCTATGTCATGAAGCCACTGTTGTGCTTGTTCTCTGTTTCAAAGAAAGACCAGGATTAGTTTCGCCTTAGACCCACAACAGAAGATGTATGCTGTTTCAACTCCCTTAACCAGTCTAAGGACTGGAAACCTAACGAGAAACAAAAACCAGGGTTAATGTTTTTTCTGTCTGTTTGATCACTGCCTGTGAAGCAGAATTTGTCCCATGGCACTGTAACCACATTCATTGTAGGACTATTTTAGAAAATGATCAAGACTATTTATTTAATACTCCTGTAATATATAAATGAGTCTGTATTACTCATAGTGAACATATGCTTTGCTGTATTTTATTCTCATGTCAATGCAACCCCATTATTATAAATCAAACTGAGGATTTGACAGACTCCTTCGTTCATGTCGTGCTCACTGCTCCCACTATTCCCTGAAACACACACAATGGGCCATTTGTAAAAGGAACAAACTCCAACAGCTGATTTTACTTCGTCTAACAGCTGAGTGCATCTTGGTGTAACCCCAAAGATGTTTTAGCTTATTTGTTTTGACTAACAAACTTGTTTGCTAGCTCATGTAATATTTGTGAAATTATAGCAGATTGTTAGAAGTGTATTTAGAACAGTTTAAAATTACTGATATTCAAGCTCTTCAAAAGGCACTGTGCAATATTATCAGCAAGAACGAAATATTCTACTTGAGAAATAAGAGGCACATTTCTTATCTGTTGTTTGAGCATAGAAAAGGGTGGGGACATTTCTCAAGCAATCACCCGTTCAAAATATTTCCAGATCAAATCACACCTTTTACACCGGAGAGTATAAATGACTGCAGTGAAGTATGTTTCATAATGGAACAAAACAAAACATATTTCATCATGGAACAAAGAGCTACCTAAATGTAAGTTTTTGTGACCAGCAATACATTTGGTGATCGTATCTTTCATATCGATAAAATAGAATTGGTGCAGAGCTTGGAGAAGATTTCTTAAAGACACAGTTTTCTTAACATTTGTTTTAAATTACTCATTGCATTTTTTTAGGTTTTTTTACTGCTTGTTCTAAAATTACTGATCTGTTTGCTTTATCACGTCTCAAGGAAACGCAAGCATGTACATGTAATAAAACTGTTATGGTACTTGTTTGTGCACTTTGCATGCTAGATGACTAGGCAAGCAATTATGCTAATTTAGCTGCTAAATGTATTTATTACTTGTGCTGGAGTCACAGCCACACCTGTCTGCTCTATCTCACACCAGGGCAGGGGAGCTCGGGAACAACAGTTCTTCTTTGGAAAATGGAAAGCTTTGTAAGAATGTTTGTGTGTGGCAGACCCTTTCCGCTCCAAACATCCTAATCCTCAAGTATTTGATATTAAGGATATTTGATCCACAGATCATTGGGAAGGACTTGCTGCTGAGTTGTAGGCAGCATTCTGAAATGTCTATGACTGCTTTCCAGTCTTTGGTAGATACAGGGGCTTGTTCTCAGGGAGTCAGGGAAATTCAACTGGAAAGAAATTCAGTCGTGTCATGTCTTCCATAGTAGTATGAGAAATTCCACTGTTCTACCCTTGCTAAAAGGATCTTCTAGTAGTAAGAGATGAAAGATCTGCAAAGGGTTAGGAATCATCTGGCCAAGGAGGGCAACAGTTCTCTTCTCTCCTCTCCTTTCCTCTCCTCTCCTTTCCTCTCCTCTCCTTTCCTCTCCTCTCCTTTCCTCTCCTCTCCTTTCCTCTCCTCTCCTCTCCTCTCCTCTCCTCTCCTCTCCTCTCCTCTCCTCTCCTCTCCTCTCCTCTCCTCTCCTCTCCTCTCCTCTCCTCTCCTCTCCTCTCCTCTCCTCTCCTCTCCTCTCCTCTCCTCTCCTCTCCTCTCCTCTCCTCTCCTCTCCTCTCCTCTCCTCTCCTCTCCTCTCCTCTCCTCTCCTCTCCTCTCCTCTCCTCTCCTTGTCCCCATGGGTCACCTGTACTTTCAGCCATAGCTCTCTTCTGAGCAAACCCAATGAGGGGTTGTAGGTGCTGGGATGTAGAAAAAGAGCAGAGCTTAGGAGAGGTGCTATACTGTATTTCCCAAGAGATGCTAAATTGATATTTTGTCTAAAAGTTGGAAGAGGCAAGGTTGAGCATTGGGTCTGCAGACATCTTCTCTCATAAGCACCTTGGAGGTACAGTTGAATCCTAATGCCTAGTTTTGCCAGGACTAGATTCCACATAAATCTGAGTTCTTAGTGTTGAGCACTGGTGGCTCTGTGCTCTAAGCCTTACTCACATCTCTGGAATAATTACTCTGAAGCCTTTGGGGTCCCAGCCAATAGAAAACAGTAGGCACAAGGATTTAGGTGGAATTTAGGCCAGCAGAGTCTGGGACTAAGATCAATATTTAGATTAATTGAAGTGTTATTCACCCTTCTCTCCCCCTCATTTTGGATAGCTAGCAATCAGCCTTTTCTTTCTTTTAGAGGTCTGAATATTTATGCAACCAGGAATAAATCTATCCCAACCTCCTTTAGGCTTTCCACAATTAGTCCTTCCAACTCCACTCCGGAGTTGAATCACATACCTTCTAGCAGCGATGTTCAGAACACAACTGAGTGACTGTCAGCTGGCCAAGCTTGCACATGCTTTGGAGTGCATCTCTGGTTTCCTAGGGAACCTCGCCTGTGTCCTCCTGTGGTGTTCAGAGGCACCCAGGAGACATTTTGTTACTGCCACTGTTCATGGTTTTGTACATCCCTAAGTAATCAACACATGAAAGGTGCATTTGCATTTTTTAAGTTTCCAAAGCAGTAAGATGAATTGCTGACCATACAAAGCTGTTGTACTTCTAGCTGTAAAATTCAAGAGCCTTGCGTAGAAGTTTGAAGTTGAAGCTCTACCTTATTCATCTCACCTACGCTGCCAGTATGGGCTAATGACTGGCTCTGACTGGCAGGCCACTGTTCATCCAAGCATCTACCTGTGGCTTTGTTCTGATTTATCTCCTGTTGTTCAGAACCAGTTATTCTTCAAAGATCCAAATCTGTCTCGCAGCCTACATATCTAGTGCCATCCTGCAACCATTAACAGCTTGCCTCTTACCTTGCACAGTAGGCGAGCAGGCTGAACTTTCTCCAGGGAGTCTTTAAAGTATACACAGTATCTTTGCTCAAGAATAGGCTATTTATTTCTTAAAAGAAGAGTGTGTGCGTGTAAGCACTGGATATTGAGGATGTTGGCCAAAATCTTTTCGGTGAGCTTTTCTTTCAAAACAGAAAATATTCTGTAGAGAGCAAATACTTTTGGGGAAAGCGTAGATTTAATTAGAAGATTTTCAGTTCATCTTCATATGCATTCATTCATCTATCTCTAGACACTCTGAGACCCCTGTCACAGATGTAGGCTTGATATGCACCTTATCTTTTCTTCTTTACACATACTGGTTGCAGATGTCTGAATGCTACATTTTCCATGGCAGGCTGAGGATTTAATGCTTTCCCCCAGAGGAGAGATAAGAGCCAGAACATGTGTAGGCAGCCTTACATTTTCATTTGTAATCAGTAATGTGTAAAGTTTGCAAAAGTTTGTTGACACTCTCATGATATATTCTATCTCCATTAGAGGGGTAGTGGACAGGGTTACATGGTCAGATACCATTTTGTTTAAAAAGAACTTCTCTCTTTTTACCAGTCCAGAAACATTCTCCATCACTTCTGTCTCATGCAAAGAAGTACACAGCCTTATCATTTTTCAGTCTTATTACTCCTTCTTATCATTCATATTTAATGTATTTCTACTTTCTGTGTTGTAGCTATTTACATTTTATTGATTCTTGGGTGCAGTTTACAAGTTGGTGATTTATTATCTTTCACTTCTCTTTGTGCTGACAGGGAACATTGCTATTTTGCTAATTTTCGTGTAGTGTGAGGTAAATATATTTGTGTCCAAACCCCATGAAAATGTACAGTACGCATTTATGCTGTGCTAATTGTTATTATGCAGATTTTTAGAGGAGGAGAGAAGAAAATTCATAATTAAGTGTGACATCCCATTTTCTGCTCATGAAACCTGGTATTGAAGCACATGCAATTCATTCATTATCTGTCACTCTTCAGGGGGCTGTGCAATGTCTGGCACAAGAGAGTACATGAAACATTCAGGCCAGAGCTTTTAAACTGAGGTGCCAGAAGGTGGCTATCCAAGACTTTTGAGTTAAGGATGGATTTAAGAGCCTCTAAATTTAGAAATGGAATGCAATGCTATGTGTGCACAAAAATAAAATTTTTAACAAAAACTGGTGAAAAGTGAGCCAGAATATGTTGTGCACAGAGTAAGGTCTGGGGCAGCACTGTGGTGTGTATCACTTTCCAAGTGCAGCAACATGAATAAAACCAGGGGACACACACAACATGGGACAGGGACCAGCGCAGCTGCAGGGCGCTGCTCAGTCCCCTGATGATGGCGGCCAATGGGAGGTCTGGTGTGAGAGATTTGCCACTTCTGCCACACCAGGCATTTCCAGAGCAAGGATCAGATCCCCTGGGTGCAGTGTTATTTGTCCTGCCCTTTGCTCCTCTCTGCTTTGTAAATTATTTTTTGTGGGGGACAGAACTGGGAAAATAGGCCATAGTAGTTCAGCTGCATTGACAATAAACCAGCCCCTTTTCTCTGGCTCAGCTGACAACAAAGCTGGGGAGCTGTTGAAAACCTCACAGATTATTGCTGGAGGACCGAGTTCATGATGAAATGGCTTGGCAAAAATTACACCTGGCAAAAGTGAGTTATTTGCTTAGGAAAAATAGTCATTTCCACTTCTCGTGGAACGTGTGCCTGCCATTTCTTGGTTTGTACATGGAGGCTGTAGGTGGGTTCCTCTTGCACATCACAAATCAGCATTTTCTAGGAAGTTTCTCATTTTTGTCTGGCTGGGATGTTGTACCAGTGTGTTTTTTACCCATACTGGACCTTGCCTATTGCAAGTCAGTTACTTGTTGCTTCACAGCTAAATTGCTGCAGCTCTCTCATCTTTGGGCTACATCTACAGTCAATCCAGGAGCTGAATGCAGCTGCTCTCTTACCAAACAAGGTATTTTACCAGGAGCAGCAATTTTACAAGATCATCTGCTGGTTTTGATGTGAACAGCTTGCACAGGATTTACTGCATCCCCTTTCTGCTGTCAAAGAAGAGGATAGAGCACAGATTGCAGTTCAGGATAATGGAAGGACACTTTCTGTGAGGAGCTCTCAGTTTTGGCATTTGCTTGAGGCTGTTTGGGGGCTGTGGGGAGGGGGGTGTTAATGATCAGGACAGGCTGTGAGTCTCCTCTGTTTTTCAAGGATTTCAGAAAGGATGGGGCTAGACTTGACAGCATTCCCCAAATCTGTTGTGTTTGTAAAGATTTTTTAAAATATGACTGAAATACAATCCTGTGATCTCCAGCTGCTCATCATAAACACTAGCATGGCTCTCACTAGGGTTTTACACCTCATCCCTGCTACACTGAGCTTACAGGAGGCTCCTCAGGTGAGAAGCACATCACAGCTCTGCCTGTTTCTCAGTCTCTCTCACACACTGCTTGATCATAGGCTCTCTCTCTTTCCAGTAAAAGAAACGAGACTTTGTGTAGAAATCGTATGTCCCAGCCCCACAGCTGCCTGCCTTGTGCTGTTCAGCAGCTTAAGCAAGCTCCTGCCCTGAGCGCCAGAGCTGCAAGTGCTCAAGGATTCCCATCTCACCTTTTCAGCCACCAGGGAGAGAGGAAACATGCAGGTTTTCTGACTGTGCTTAAATAAAATGAGCACGCTTGCCTGGATGGTGTTTCCTACTGCCATGATCAGGGACAGAATATGAGTCTGAGCAAGAAATTTATTGTGTTCTTAGGTCGTACATCTGGCAAAAGAAATATACTGCTCTAGAAAAAAAACCCAAACCCCACATAATGCCAATAAGCACCTCTATGTATTTCCTTGTTTAAATTTCGTCACTGCTTTATGGTGTTCTTTGGGGTTAAGCCTAGGTTTCCCTAAGTACACAAGATCCTCCTCTCTCACTCCTCCCCACAGAGCTCTTCTCATCCCTTTCTCAGCTGGCTCAGCAGCTAAACCAAATCGCTGTACTCTTCCTCTTTCTTGCCAAGTTCCCCTGTGTCTGTAAATCTCCCTAAGTCTCTCAAGCTTTGCTGTATTTAAGATCCCAGGTTAATACCTAATCTCTTTGTCCTGCTTCTAGTGGAAGTCTCTTCTTCCAAACATTCTCCCTGAAAACAAACTTTGGAAGACTAGTTTTCCCAAGCCTCACTGTGCTATCATCCAGTCTGATGACTAGATCAAAGGAAAAGAAAGCTGTGGATGGATGAATTGTCACTTTACCTGACCTGGAAATCTTAAAATGCATTGTCAGTGCCGAATTTATAATGAGTGGATAAAGAAGAGAAAAAAGGGGGTTTGTCAAGTTGTCCAGAACACTCATTGAGAAGGAACAAACAGAACTCACTAGGAACTGGAGTATATATGGATCATATGCAGTTATTAAAAAAAAAAAAAAGTACATCCTTGTGCAGTGACCTGAAGACCTTGCCCGAATCCTGCTATTGATTTCTTACTCTGAACTGGCTGTTGAAAGTCAATATTGGTCTAATTCTAGAAAGAGAAAGAGACTTTTGGTCATTCAATGACGTCCAGTTAAATCCAATACATTGAGCTACAAACACTTTCAATAAGTCTGTTTGTTTGGATCCTCTTGAACAGCATGAAAAATGTAGATTTTTCAGATAGATGGGGGGAAAAAAGAGAAGATTCCTTAGGGCATCTCAAGATGGGAGAAAAAAACAAAAGAAGAAAATAAATTCAAGGCACTGCTTTGTTGCTGAACGAGGCCACACTTCATCCTGTATGTGGATAAAAGACAAGACAATTTCCCACTTCCCGTTTCTGTTCTGTGTTGCCAGGTTAATTGTTGTCATTGTATTCCCCACAAGAGAAGCTTCATCAGTCGTGCCAAATAAACCAGATTAGTGTTCAGGGGCATTTGCTGGAAGTGATGCCAAATCCATTCTTGATCCTAATTATATGAAATATGCTCCAATAATTTTCCACAAGGTGAATAAAAATAATGCCAGAACTGCCGCTTTCGCTGAAGCTCAATTAGGAGGTATTCACTAATCCCAAGGCATATCATAGCTGCTTCTGTGCAATTATATTCTCCATTTTATAAACTGATGTTTACCTAGAGAAGATGAATATCCTAATTCCTGGCATGGATACAAGAGTGATATCGGGAGAGAGAGAAAAACATAGAGAAGGCCTGGCCCATATCCCAACATTAGGCAAAGTGACCTTTGGTTTCAATCTCCACAGGCAAGCTGTTGCATCTCTGCAGTTTCAAGCAGTACACACAGGAGATACACACTCCAATACAGTGTTCATTCCCAAATCTAAAAGAAGAAATCAAAAGCCACTTCATTTTGAAAATAAAATCAGATTAAATAAATTATCCTTTGTTAGTCACGGAACATTCCCCACAGTGTACAATATCTTGTTCTGCAATGAATTTCAGATTTCCATGATGACTGGTTTGCACCAGCTGACTAAGAAAGAGGCATGTGTCAAGAACAGGCAGTCACTTCAGGCAATTGCAAATTCGGACTTTTGTTCAAACTATGGGAAATTCATGGTAAAACTGAGAGGCATTCTGCTAGTGTATAAATACAATGAAATATATTTTGATTTCATTAAAAAAAAAATCCTTTACAGGTAGATTTAAAAGAGGATAGGCAAACGTGTTTACTGAAACAATATAATAACAAATTATGTTCATAGTCTGTAGTTGGTTTATATAATAGTATCGTCTTTCAGCATTCTCAAAGCACAAAACATCTTTATTTTCTATTTATCAATAAACCCCATCTTTCTCAGTTTAGAGGATTTTACTTACATGAACCTGCTTGTTTTCCTTCATGCCTTTATTTTTGTGGCAAGCCTCACAAACAACAAAGCTAATATTAGAGAAATAGATGTTATGTTTAATTACATCATTTACCCTCTTGCCATTTGTGAAGTTTCTCCCACTTCTAAAACTGCTGGAGAGACCTTGTTTATTGATTGTCTGATACAGAATCATGGAATCATAGAATATCTCAAGTTGGATGGGATCCATAAGGATCATAGAGTCCACCTCCCTGTTCCTCAAAGTACTACCTTAAACTTAACTGTATGACTGAGAGCATCATCCAGACACTCCCTGAATTCTGGCAGGTTTGGTGTCCTGGGACACTTGTTCCAGTGACAGACCATCCTCTGGGTGAAGAACCTTTTCCTAATGTCCCGGATGCACCTTCATAACACACGTTTTCTAGCCCAAGCTCTGACTAATTTGTGGGATCCTATAATTGTTGGTGTCCAACAGAGTGAAACCTGACATTTAAAGAGAACAACAAATTTTCAGGTGAGTTAGTGACTTCAGGGTCGATGTATTCATAAGCTCATGACATACTCTGTGCTGCTGTCAGAACTGATCTCTTAACTTCAGCTGATAGTTGAAATGGCATCTCCATAGCTCCATCCTCCCCAGTGGGATAATAAAGTATGTTGGGATTAAGGAAAAAGCAGATATGCATCTCTCTTCTCAGCACATACACTGAATTCTGATTATACTCCCCCAGCCCTCTCACAGGATTTGGCTAAGCAGAGGAAGCACAATAACTCACACCTATTCAAGCTGAAGTTCTCGAGCAGCCCATTGTTTTCCTCTTGGCAAAAATTCAAAAAAGATTTCATTAGTGATTGCTGATCAGGAAAAGGGACAGGAAATTGTGCATCTTCTTGGAGGCTGATCCCTAAAATCTATGATGACAGGCAAGCCCTTATGCATACACTGCGAGGTTTACAGCTGCAGTGTCTCCTGATACTCAAAATGTGAAGACTTTTTGGATTGCTGCTGCTGCTGGATGGCATAATGGGTTTTGTTCCACTGAGTACATTATCTCCGAATACAAACTAGTACCCTTTTTTCCAGGAGCACTGGAAACTTGCCAGCAACTCGGCAATGTTAAAGAGGTGATAAAAGGGGGTTTAAAAGGTCTCCTGGGTGAAGTCTGAAGGAGATGCACAAGAAAGCTAAAGCATGAGGGTACCCCTTGAACCGCCTGTTTGCCTTTCTTGCCACAAGGACTTCTGAAGTGGGACACAATTAGATGGAGGGAAGCTGCATTTCAGAAAGGGCCTGGGGTTTGGGGAGCTCTCGTTTGTTTGCTTTTAATGAGCTGTTTTAGGATGCTGTGTAAAAGCTAGCTGTGTTGCTGAATTTCCTCAGGTTTTCTCACAAAATGCTAACTGGAACGTGGGAGATTGGGGATATTTATAATCTCTGGGCTGAGTCTGAGGAATCAATACTAGATCTTGAGGGAAATGCAGGTTTTGGGGAGGAAGCTGACAGAGAGAGTGTTTGGAGGGGAGGATGTATGATCAACAGGTTGTACCTCACTTCTATTCGGGGGATTGTAACACCTGGGAATTCACTGCTAGGACTCCTGAATTATCATAACCCCGTGCTCCTCCAGGGCAGGTATGCTCCTAGACCCTGTTTTGGCGTATGGGTACAAGACATCAGCGTACAGAAATGGGCCAATGGAAACGTAACCTTGGAAACAAGCCCATGGCAATCTGGCAGTAAGCCTCCACCAGAGTGGCATTTGTTGAGAAATATTCACCATGGATTACATACTCTCTTTAGTTGGTTAATGATGGTAAAGCTGTTCCTGGAATCTGAAAAACATACATGCATAAAAAGCAGGATCAGTATGCTGCATGATGATATTGACGGAGCTGGCCAAGCAGCATGGTTGAGTGCCTCTGTGAACTTCATGAAGAATTTTGCCTGCATCGAGGAGTTTCCTGGAGGCTATGCAGGAGTCAGGGCATGGAAATGTATGCAGGCATGAGACAAAACACTTGCAGTAAGCACATTCTCCACTGGAACAAATGCAGATGATTAATGGAGCTGTAAAGTGACTTGGGATGAGGAGACTCTTGTCTCTTTCTCGTGCCAGGAACAAACATTTTCTACTGCTGAGATGGGGTGTATATGTTAATTAATTACCATTTTTTCAATTAATTGTTCCTGCGATACACCTTTCCCTGAAGAAATTATTGAGCAATACAAGCAGAACTCAAACTAGATCTGTCACAGCTGAGAGGGTAACTGACTGCATTTGCAATTCCTGTTTCTCAGATGTCCCACATTTCTTCAGGTAATGGGCGGAAGCACAAAAAGGGTAATTCAATACAGATATCTCTGCTCCCAGGTCTCATTGACTGACACTCGACTTTCTTCTTATTTTGTCAAATTTGCTCAGTGTGATGCTGAGGGTTTTGTTAGCCAGCAGTCTCAGTGGATCCTCAAAAAACCCAAATGTTTGCATGGGCTGTATATTTGCAGTGTGATGGGAACGAATGGAGGCTTTCTTTACAGCGTCTTCAGTGGTCAGTGGTGGTGATCAAAACATTCCTAATGAGCAGCTCCTGCAGGCCCATTGAAGAAATGGCCTGCCAAGACAAAGCCCCTTTATCACGAATTGCATCTTGGATGTTCTGCCACGGAAATGCAATATTAATAATTTCTGTAAAGATATTTTCTCCCTTGTACTTTTTGAGCTACAAATGTACCCTGTGGGTCAAAATCATGCTGTCTTATTGTGTCATGTCCACATATTCTCAGCACCAGCATTTAGCTGGTTGAGGGAGGTGATTGTCCCGCTCTGCTCTGCACTGGTGCGGCCTCACCTTGAATGTTGTGTGCAAGTTTTGGTCTCTGCAATATAAAAAAGATATAAAACTATTACAGAGTGTCCAAAGTAGAGATACAAAGATGGTGAAGGGCCTAGAGAAGACGTATGAGAAGCAGATGAGGGCATTTAGTTTGTTCAGCCTGAAGAAGAGGAGACTGAGTGGAGACCTCATTGCAGTTACAACTTCCTTGTGAGAGGAAGAGGAGGGGCAGACACTGATCTCTTCTCTCTGGTGACCAGTGGCATGAAGTTGTGTGCAGGGAGGTTTAGGTTGGATATTAGGAAAAGTTTCTTTACCCAGAGGGTGATTGGGCACTGGAACAGGCTCCCCAGGGGAGTGGTCACAGCTGGTAAGCAGGTCACAGCACAAGCCTGACAGAGCTCAAGAAGCATTTGGACAACACTCTCAGGCACATGGTGTGACTCTTGGAGTGTCCTGTGCAGGGCCAGGAGTTGGACTCAATGATTTTTATGGCTCCTTTCCAACTCAGGATATTCTATGATTCTATGATTAGCTTTCTGTATCTTATTCTATTCACTGGTGCACCCATCTAAAGAGTGGGAGCCAATAACTAATAGACTGAATTTCCTTGCAGGATACCTGGTAGAAATAGTATCTACTTTCTTCTAATAAGCTGCAAAAGTTGTTGGAAGAAAATTAAATCCTGAAGCACCCTTGGTTTTGTTGTTGCTGTTTCAAACTATTTTTGAATCTCCACTAACCTAGGAAGACTTCTCAGATAAAGGATTGCCTAAATTAGAATTTCTCATTCACATGAAATATTGGGAAATGAGAGGAAGGGTTATATTAGCTATTTCATTAGAACTAACTCTCAGGGTCTGTATCCCAGCCTGCAGCAGAAATGTCAAGAGGAGCAGCTGCTACAGCACACAAGCCAGCAGAACATTTCCATCCCTGAATAAGGCAAAGGGGAGTGGGGGAAGCTGAGTGAATTGTGTAAGACCTGAACATTGTAAAGTAGTGATGGACTGTATGTCTGGACAGATTTTTCTGAACCTTTTATCTGTTCATTTTTAGAGATTAAGTGTTGTTTTCTTTGTGAAAAGTGCAGACTTTTGATAGTGTCAACATGCCATTGCTTTTGGGCTTTAGTGTGGTTCTAGAAGAGTATACTGTACACCTCAGCCCTTTGTAATACAAGTTGTTATTATTAGCAGGGCTTTTCTTTTTTAACCTCTTTATCTTCACTAGATGCAAATAAGCAAACCTCTTGCCCTATTATGCTGTTTAATGTTACCAAATAACACTTGCCAGCATAAAAGTAAAGCAAATTAACTGAAAGGAATGAAGAGGATGCTCTTTCATGGGCTGTTGCTTACACTTGAGTCTTACAACTGCTCCCTGACTAGGTGGGCCATCAGCAATGTCACTAGAATTTGTCATTTCTGTCATATATTTCTTTGCCTGCGTGAAGTCAGAACCCAGGTCTTCCTGGGAATCATTTTGCCTAGTATTTCTTCAAATATTGCTTAACACTAACACATTGTACTCGTAAAGTATGTGAAAGGGCTGGGTTGTTGCTATGCCTTCTTAGTTGATGTCAGCATGTTGGACTGGTGTCTCACTGTAAAGCTGTCATGGTAGTATGCCAGGCTTTGAAGAAAAAAAATTAAGAAGAAAAACATTGGCACTTAAAAAGTCAGGCAAACATACAGCAAACCATGGTGCATATTCACTGCCAGTACATACTTTGTTTCATCCCAATGTCATTCCCCCAGGCTTGTAGAAATATTTGTTAATAAACATCCATAGGGGAGAAAGTAGAGCAGTGTGTGGCTTTGGGTATTTTCACATATTTCTGTGTGACGGAGCTACAGGTTTTTTGACAAGCTAGGTTGTGGGTTCATGTCTTCTTTTGGCTGGCTTAAGAGGTCACTGTCTGTGTTTCTTGTTACCCCCCACATCCTCTCTACCCACCTCAGTTGGTTCTCTGGGCACTTCATAACTTCTTTGGGACCATTTAAGCTGATTAGGCTTGTCCCTTCAGTGAGGGAGCTTGGCAACACCATACCAGGAGTTGTGAGGGAACAGTGGACGCCAGCAGAGAGGCTGTCAGAGCTGGGGCTGGTCATTTTGTCCTTCAGCTCAGCAGTGCTAGTGGGAGGTGGCATGGGCACAGTCTTGCTTCTGATCTGAGCCATGCTCAGCTCCTAGAACACTGCAGTTGAGAAGCAGAACATTACTAGAGAGTTACAATTACCATGGGCTAAAGCTGTACTTTTACCAGAGCTCAGGCTAGTTCATGGTGACTTGATCACGATCAGATGACCTTACTGCTTTTTGTTTCCTATTGGGTCTTGATCAAATTTCTGGGTACACTGACTGCTGTCTATACCATTTGTAGCAAATATCCTTACCGAGCAAGAGCAGCACTATGTAGGAACTTCCCATTTTACAGAAGGAATTTTCTTAGACTAAGAATTCATATAGCAATTCAGACTTGCTGTACCATATCCAGCATTACAGAGAGCCTTCATGCAGCATGTGGCTATCATTCAGTGTAAAGTCCTGGTGAGTCATGGTTGGGTAACTGTAGAAAAGCTTTTATTTTTTATCTAAATTGGGGATACCTGTATTTTATCTTCTCTTAAAAATAATTACTTTATATTCAGTACAAATATAGGACTGGGAGAGCCAACTGGATTCTTTGACTCTGGTTCCACACAGTCTTGGGCAACCAGGTGATAGACATTTATAGTCCAGAAAGGTCCATAGAACACTTATATTTCCTATTCATTATCTGCCTTTTGCATAGATCTAATTGTTTGTTATTGCAAAATGACTATCTAAATAGATATTAAGGCTTAGAAATTACAATCATTTAGCTTGACTTCCTCATAACGTTCATCCTAATGTTCATTCCTGCAGTGGAGGAAATTAATCTTTGCTGTTAATTTTGTCTATTAAAGCCAGAATTCAGATCGGTCCATTTGCAGTCCTTATTAAATAAGGACCCCTGCTGGCCCTTATTAGATAGATGAAGGACCAGAGTGAAGTTCCTTGTTACTTAAATGAAACCCATGTTTAGCAAAGCTGTTAAATTACAGCTGAAGGCAGACATCTTGATGAATAAATCAGCATTCATGAATAAATAATTGACATGAGTGCTAAAATGGGATTTTCGTTTTCATGCTGTTTCTGTTCTTGGCCAAAAATTGAGACAGTCTGTGTGAGTGGCAGTGGTGGCCCTTGTGGCAGAGACAAGTAAGGTCAGTTTTCCAAGGCTGTAGAAACAAATCTGGTAGGACCAACAGAAGCATCTCAGTGTGTTGGAGGCTTCAGCTCCTTCAGTTTCAATGATTCTGGTGAGCTAAGGAGCTGGAATGAGCCTTACTAACATGTTTCCCATAGGACATCAAATAACGTGAGTCAGTGCTGCTCTGGGACACATTTGCACTTTGATCTAGCAGTTAAAGGCTCAGTGTCCCATTAACAGTTTGTCCAAGACAGCTGCCTTTCCCTGTAATTGTGCTGGTTATTCACACCAGTGGAACTTTCATCAACCAGCTGCTTCCTGGGGACAACTATTTCCCGCTCTGCATCACCAACCTTAAATAGGTTATGAGTCTTGCAGCATTTTGTGTACAAGGCCATGAAAAGTTTCAAGAGCAATATTTCTGGAAGAGTCTTCATGTTTTTGTTAGCACAGTGGCTGTATCCTGCCAGAGACAGAGGAGGAATCACATCCAAGGCTCATCTTGCATAGAGCCAGCTCTGGTATTTTTTTGTCTCCTGCCCAAGTGCTATGCAGGACCCGTAAGAACCATCCCAGCATGCCATCTTGTTTTGCTAAATTTTTTAAATACCTGTGGTTGTGGGGAAATGCCAGTTCTGAAATCTGCCACTTTAATAATACACATGGTTTTCAGATGCTGGGGATAAGGATGCAGCTGCTCCAAGAGCCCAAAGTGCTGATATTCTTAAGAACTGCAGCCAGGCACTTACAATGCCCTTGTGTCTTAAAGCCACAGCAAAGGGCAGGAACCAGTGCCACCCGGGAATCAAAGGCTGCCGTTTGTGCCCACACAAAGCGGGCAGGCAGAGCCTCTGGAACGCTCCGGGTATCCGAAGCAAGGCTCAGATGAGACTAAAGTGGTGCCAAGTTCTTGCTGTGGTTTTTTCCCTCTCACCTCACGCAATGCTTGTGATAAACATCAGTGCCCGTTGCTGTATGAGAAGGGCCAGCATGTGGCATAACATGCAATCATCTGCAAGGATGCAGTGCTAGCGCACTTGAAGGGAGAAGAAGCAGGATGGTGTCTTATTACAGGCCATTTTGGGGCTATGTCTCCAGTTACAAGAGCTGCTCACCTAGAATAAATTGACCCAGCTCCATCAGACTCAGTGGAGCTACACTGATTTACACATGCTGGAGCTCTGCTTTGGGTTCCTGTAGTGTAAAGCCATTCACTCTCTAATTTCACTGGCTCATAACTTCACGAAGTTACAAAACCAGCTAACAGATATTTGCATATTATAAAACCAACAGGTACGTCCTGGAAACAGACATTCCTGGAGTCCTGGGACACGCATTTCCCGAGCACGTAGCAGGATAATTGCGCAAGGCATAAAAAAGCCACTCGCTATCATCAGACACTGTGAAAGACATTAAACAGCTTTCATGGTAGCATGACGTGTAAAAGGAGCAGGTAAAAGGAGCACCAACATCATGAAGAGGAAGAGAAGTTACATAAAGTTTATAAGGAAATTTCTAAAAATCCAGCATTCAAGTGAGACAGGAAGATAAAAATTGGACCCTGACCCAGACTGCTGAAGTTAGTAGTGACCTTGCTTGATGGCCTCTGTTGTCCTACAGCCTCTTCCTCTTCCCTGATGTTGCAGCAGCAGAATTTCCCTTGACAGCTTCTGTTTCCCCACCAAATCTTCTTGTTTCTTGCCAAGTGTCCCTGTTTTATTTTGGGCATGGAGCATCTCCTCAGGATAGAACCTGTTATTTGGTAGTCACAGCATGTATCTAGGACACACATATTCCTACTGTCTTAGAAGAGGAAATTATGCCCGGGATTCCCACATTGTGGATGAAGCTTCTTGCAGTAAAAAGGGTGGAGATGCAGAGTAAGAGTAAATTGTTCTACCTATTTCACATTTTTGGGGAGACTAGATTGGCCATGTGTATGGTGAGAACACTTCCTAGATGAGGTTTAATGGATGTCCTGGGCAAAGGAGCCCCTAATTTTAGACCTTGTAAGCCCTTCTGTCCTTAGCTATGCAGCACCATGAAGATTGTGCTGCACAGAGATAACCACCTGACAGCACTGACTGGGCAATGCTTGGGGGCTTGTGAACTCCCACTGCCTTTTGCACACAGCAGCTCCCCAAGCAAGTCTATGGTGAACAGAAGCAATGTATAGAAGGACATGCTGTGCCATAAGTATTTTTACATCTGAGCTCAGTCTTCCCTAAGAATGCTGCCCTATGGATCTTCACATCCAAGATAAGCTCTGGCAGTAGACAAGCTGAATCAAACAATGACCATGTGGGCAGCATGCAGGCAGGAGTGGGGCCTGGATCACCTCTGACTTTGCTCTTTCAGCACAGAAGTGCCTGAATATTTAAACTGGGGCATCTGCCCAGGAAATTTGGTGGTACAGATGCTGCATGGGGAACCCATGGGCAAGTGTATCAATGTCTTCTTTTATATATCCTCAGCCATGGATTTGCTGTAGATGACACTAAAGTACATGTGAATGTGGGACCACTGGAAAACATTTGGCTTGATCATGCTCTGTTGCCAAGAGATGTTAAAACTGGCTTCAGGCTTGCCAGATCCTTTCAGCTGGGAGGCCTCTACCAGCTGTGCAAGGCACAGCAAGGTTGGTATGAACCTTTTTCAACCTTGAGAAGCCAAGTTTACTGGAGAAGTCTTATGGTGTTTGTACTATCCTCCAATGCTCCTGGTCAGCATTTTATTTTATTTTGTGTCTTGGTTACCTCAGCTGGAAATGCTGTTGTTTTGTAGTTCCTTATAGGACTTCTTTTTACTTACTTCAGTGGCTACAGGATTTTAAAGCTGTGATGCATATTTTTTGCTCATCCATTTATCACCCTGAAGTTTTCTGGTCGTGTGTTGCTCTGTATGTGTGTCATCTTAATGTATGTGTATACCCTTCTGTATCTCTGACCTACAGATCAGATATTCTAGACTCTTGTAGACCAGATTTCAAGGGGGTTGTAAAACCTGGCAAAAACTGAAAGAGGCCAAGACAGAAAATATATTGCCATTGATGCAGTCACAGATAAAAAAAGTGACAATATTCCACAGTGGAGTCCCAGAGGGAGATGATGCTCATCCAAAAAATCTTGTAGGAAACACTGTTTTTTCTCAGGAAACTTCAAAAGTGAGAAAAATCTCCCTGCTTTTATTGATGTACACACCTGCTGGTTCCTCAGTGATTGGTAACAACAAATAATGAAGTTGTAGAACGGCATTTATTTAACAGAAAGATAACAGAACAGAAGACTAAAGTGGAATTGGAGTTCACTTGAATCAGCTATGCAAAACTCCCTCCGACCCAGTTCAGGGACTAAAGTGCCAGAGGAGCACAAGGTGCTGTGCATGGCAGGCAAGATGCTGTGCTCAGGTAAATTCATTGCCCTGAGCATTTTCACAAGCACACATCCAGAGCTCATTTCAGAATCTTCTGCCTGGATAGGTTTTTTTTTGAAATGTTTAAAAAATATTTTTGAAAATTTTTTACATATTCTAACATTTTAACATGTTCTAGTCAAAACTGTGCTTTTATAAAACATTTCTAATGCTTTTTTCCCAAGATTTCCATTGACTGCAGCAGGCTTTGGCATGGACTCTAACTGTACAAAGCCTAAGACTATAAATATAGATTCCCAAGGACTTGACTGGAGGGAGTGACAGATGCATAGCTTGACTCCATGATCTGCCAGGGCAACATTTTCCAGAAGCAAAAAATGAGAATCATCTGTGTTAAATTTATCTACACTTGGACTTCTTTGGTACGTGCAGGAGGAAATCGCTAGGGAGCAGATGACTTTTTAATCTGCCAGTAGTGTAAAGTTTGTGCACTGTCTTCGAGGCAATGCTGTTTATTACATTCCTTGGGTAAATTTTACTTCTGATGCAAAATATATAAAACATCTTCACAAGGTAAAAGGGAGGATCAAAAGCATATGATGAATAATTCTTTCTTCTTCAGCACCTGCCTGAAGTGTTGCTGTGTGCTCTTATGACATGGTTTAGATCTTGCATCCATACGCCTGGTCACGCTGTTGATGTGCTTCCCAAGGACCTCATCTGGACCCCACCAAAAACCTCTTCTCCACCTCAGTGGCATTGGAACCAGCCTGAAATGCAGTGATCTCCCACTGAAGCCCCTCTGTCTACTAGAGACCTTCTTCCTCTTCGGACTGGAGACGAATCTTTTGTTTGGTCTGGCTAACAACTTGAGAGCAGGGTTACATTTTTTTCTCCATTCCTGGTGACCTTTGGGGCTGGAAGCATGTTTTGGACGTGAGCTCTTGGGTAGCAGAGTGCTGTGTTTGCTCCTGCCGTGGCAGGGACGGAAATGTGTGTTTAGAGGGAAGTTCTGATTAAGATCATCAAAGCGTTTCCTTTCTTCAATTCAAACAGACCCGCACAATGCAAGCTCTGTAAGCCAAAAGCATGATTCAATGCTTTAATCATTATGAGAGGTGATGGGGATGGAAAGGCATCACTCATTTTTCAAGGCATACTGGGAGGGACATGCTCTGTACCAGTCTCACTGGCTTGGCCTTTCTGCCAATGCCCACCCATGCCCTTCATCAGAGATGGGATACAGGGGTAGACAGGACCTTGGCTTGACCCAAAACTGATGCACTGATGCTTTTTTCAGTGGTTTGCCGCAAAGAGTACCAGAGGCAGTTTGAGCTGACTGGCTGGAGCGCAGGGCTGAGCAATTCAGGCATTCACAGCACAGGTTAGCAGGAAGGCCCTGGGCGAGTCTTGCCATTGCACCTACTCTCATTTTTCCCATCTGTCAGAGGGAATAATAACACTGATTCTGCCTGCCTTGCAAAGGTACCCTTGCAGGGCTTGAGTCATTTGGGAGGGGGACAGGCTCTGCGTGGTGCCACTTGTCCCAGCACAGTTGTCTGGTGGTTTCTGAGAGGAGACCATGGCCAGCCAATGGTAAAGAGCTTTGAAGATGCAATGAGCCAGTGCTGGCATTAAATCACAGGGGCTGACACACCTTCACAAAAACTGTATTCTAGTGTTCCCTGATGAGCAAGGGAAAATGAATGCCTCTCTGGAGGGTCGAAGCTCAATTCTCTCCTCCCCCATCCCCAAACCAGCTCTTTCTTCTGCGCTTGTGGGAAGGAGATGCTGGAGGCTGGAGGCGGCTGGCTGGCTGGGAGTTGTTCCAGCAGCAGGGAGCACTCATCTGGCAGCATGCTGACAGTCTGGAGCTGGAGGACTGTACCCCAGGGACCCCTGCCAGATGGCTGGGATTAGAGTATCCCTATGGCGGTTTTAGCCCCTGCTGAAACGGTGGAGGGAGCTGGGGCTGGAGCTGAGCAGGACAAAGATGTTTCCCACTGGTTTAGCTGGGAGGGCTTCAGGACAGAAGGGAAAATCACCAATTGTATTCCTGTGGCTATTAGACAGCCTGAGATAAAGGAATAGCTGCATAGGCAGAGAGGGGAGCATTGGTGCCGGGTAGCATGTGAATACCAGCTTTCAACTCCTGTGTGTGTAAATGTTAGTCTTGGATCGGTGATGATTGGCCCTGGAATGTGTCACCACAAAGCCATTTCTGAAGGGACTGGAGATTCATTTACCAAATGCAAGGGTGTACTAATGAAAAGGCATGTACTGAAATATCCCCTCCACCAGCCTCCACTGCGCTGCTATTCATGGTTTGATATGGAGGGAGAAGCTGCTGTGCTTCTGCCCCCCACTTCAGAGCTGAGGACTGGCCTCGGTTTGCTGGACCTTTGTGAGAGGAGGGCAGTGGAGCTGCCTGCACGGCCAGAAAGGCCCTCACCCCTGCCTCTCCTCTGCTTTGGCCTCACTGGCTCTGGGCTCCAGCATGGGTTCATTGCTCCTGTATTCAAAAGCCACCTCTCACAAAAGATGTCCTCTCTTACAATGCAGCCTGCAGACATTCTCTGTAGAGGAAGTAAAGGGCTGGTTTTGGGACTGGGGCCCTGGGCTGGCATTCAGAAATTGTTCTGCTGCAGCACTGCTCCATAGTGTCAAGCATGCTGTTTACTTGCTGAGCTTCCTCTGCCCATCTGCTTTGGCACAGGGGGTGGAGAATGAGAAATCTGCTGTTGAAACCCTGGGCCTCCTGCACTGGGTCACAGTTTCCAGATATACATGTGATGTGATGATGAGTACGGACCTGCTAGTGGAGGGAGGAAGGGTGACTAACTTCCCCTCCTGATGCTGCATGTGTGTTTGTGAATCCCATGGCACCATCACAGCTATCTGGTTTGTGACAGCTCAGTCACAGCTATGACCACTGTGTTGGGGACTATAAAGCTTCTGGATAGATAGAGACAAGAAGATGGGCTTAAAGAAAAATGTCACAGCTCTTGGAAAAATACCCTGACCTTTTATAGCCAACACTGACGTGGTGAGTGAAGAAATTGCTTCACTGGAGTTTAAGGGAGGAGTTTAGGAGGGCTGTCAGAAGGAACCTTCCACAGAGGAGAAAAACAGGGCTTCCAGATGCAAAAGACACAAAAAATGAAGTGGGACAATGAAGGGGTGTACTGGCTGGGTGAGGAGAGCTTGAGGTGCTGGGAAGGTGGATGGGTTGAAGAGGACAACTTACTCCCCTCAGGTCATGTTCAGACCCTGCTATAGTGCCTCATACAGTCAGGATGCCAGCGTGCCAAGGGCTTGCAGCTACTCAGAGAATGTGAGTCTGCATAAATGTAGGATCATTTTTCACTCAGCATGTCGACTTGTTTAAATTTCTGTGAGGAGAGCAAGTATATTATAGTATTGTTATCCTGTGTGGAGAGATGTTCATGTTTAATTATAGTTCATGAGAAATACAGACTCTTACAATGTGTCGTCTGTTCAAACAGATATACACATCTTAGGGAAAAATATAATAGTGCCATTATACTGTTCTTATAAAGTGCTAGAACAAAGCACACATGTGTGTCTCCTCGTATCCAGCAATAAAATAAATGTAGATGACTTAACACGGGAATGTATCCTACAAATACGTGTAGCAGCTCACTGTGGGTCAACAAGATTGATCTGTGCAAATCCCTCAGGTACCTCTACGTAAATAGATGCCCCCACACCCCAAGGGTGACATTCTTGGAAAAGGGAATGTCTTGTATTTCCTGATTTGCTTCCCTGTTCTTTAGAAGTCACTATTCTTGCACTTGGCGATAGACAATTTAGGGATAAACTGTGAGCCAAAAATCCAGTGTGACTCAGGGGGGCTCTTCCTGCCCGCTGTGGATGTTATTCACATCACCTCACTCCTGACTGCTGAGAACTGCAGAAAATGAAGTGTTGCCATCATCCTTTGTCCTGCAGGCAGCAATTTTCTGCCAGCCTGTGGGAAATAATCCTCTTTTAATTTAATTATTCATTTTTTCAATTATTTAATGCAGTACTCTGGGATAGCGGCAAGGTTTCTGGTTAGTTTTCAAATTGCTGCCACCTCAGACAGTGGAGCACTGGCATCCAGCTCCCTGTGCGAAGGGATTCGTTGTCTTGGAGCCACTGCTTTTATTGGGAGGGATATGCTGTCTCCTTTCCCTGGCACATCCCTCGGGAAGTTTCCATGTGTTCTGCCAACCTCCTTAGGTCCCACGGAGGCTTGATCATGCCTGGCCAAAGTCAGTGGCTCTGGACAAGGACAGCTGAATGGGGCACCATCAGGAGTCCATCAGTGTTTCTTCTCCTTGGAGAGCACCGTGAGCACCCTCCCTGATGCCAGTGACTGTGCTGTGCTGTAACATTCTCTAGTGTAGGAAAAGCAAATGCTGGCCCTCTGTGGTGGTGCTTTACACTGCTCTGTGCTGGCCCAAGGATCGCTTCCCATATTGTGTGGGCCTTCACCAAGGCTGATTTTCCTCTCTGAGCTCTATCCATGTTAGCTCCTGAACGGCATCAGCTCTGATGTGGGGGGCAGGGGTCAGCTCTGAAAGATTACTGCATCAAATATAAAAGATGTTCATACAGTATTGAGTAGGAAGAAGTTTAAAAGAAAAGGGGTCAGTTCTGCTGCCACTTGTGCAGTTTTTGATAGATGTAACTCCATTCATTTCTGTGCAGCTAATTTTGTTTTATGCCAGCACAAGTGAGAGCAGACTCAGGCCTTCCTCCTGCAGCAGCTACAGTGAAAAACATTTCTATTTTTAAAGCTGAAAGCATTTCTTACTTTTATTTGTCACGTGTCACTTTGCTGGCAGTGATGTGTAAATGGCACAGGAAAATTAAATGAACAATTTATGGGCGCCGCTTGTGACCCTGTTGCTTGCCCATCATGCCAGCTACCAGGCATTGCTTGGGCAGCAGAACCAAGGAAGCCTCAGTTTCTGGGCAAAGACAAGGCTGATGGTGTTCACCTCTCCCCCCTAAAACTGCTAAAAGGGTGTCTTTGCTCTTTATGGATGTCTGGTTTTGCACTGCTTCTGGATGCTTAACAACTCTAAGCTCTCTAGAACTCTGTAAAGTCCTATTTCCACAGTAAAGGTGACTTAAAAAATGGGCAGGTGTTCAGTGGGACAACCTGCAGGACAAGTTCTCATGGCTGACCCTGCATCCTTGGAGTGATGGTGGACCCTTCCCAGGTGAATTTGAAGGCTTTTTGGAATACAAGATGAGACTTCTTCCCCTCTATGTCGTAGTAAGTCCATTGGTAAGGTGTCTCGCAGAGACATTTTCTTCCCTCTCACAGGAAGAAATTTCCCTCCAGCTAGGAAATCTATTCCCTGTAAAATTGAACAGGAGAATAGGATTTCCAGAGAGAGCCTGTGGCTGTAATAAAGGCTTATTGCCAATTTCTTTGGCTGTGCATGCAGAGCTTGGCACTCAGGTAGCAAATTTTGTATGTCCAAAACTCCACAGCTGTGTGTACACGAATATCAGGGTGCAAAGCCCTCACCGAGAAACGACCAGAGGTTTCAGGGATGCTCATCCCCAGATGAAGATTTCCTTAGAGGTCCTGTGAGGCTCTGCCATGCAGGCCAACAAAGAAGGTCCGTGTCACAGTGTCAGCCCAGACCACTGTGCTTTGCCTGAATTTCCTAGGCCAAACAGCTCACCTCCCCATCTACGAGGCAGAGAGGGGGACCCTTCTTGATCTCTTTCACAGAGAGGTTGTTGTGCTGATTGCATTAAAGATTACAGAGCACTCCAAGTGCTAAGGGAGCCATACGACTACCACGGGCTGGGATAAATATAAAATACTATAATTTAAAGGCCCTTGTCTTTCAGTTGCTAATGGCTTAATTAAACAATAACATTTAACAGATGCGCTTTTTCTCCTCCAGTAATTCACTCCATCTGTGTCAACATAACTAGGCCCAAATTAGTGCATCAAAATGTAGATCTTAATGTCTTACTTCAGTTTTTATGTATCAATGTACATTTACATATATATTGTTTCATCTTATGATGAGATGATTGCCTCCTTAGAAGGAGGTATTGCACACCATGGAGTTTAAAGAGCCTCTCTTAGTTCATAGAGTAAGAACAAAAAAAGCAAGAATCCAAAAACGAATGCTATACTGATCCTTTGATACTAAAAGAAAATTAGGCACATGTTATATGAGGGGTGTTACGTATTCAACTGCAGAATAACCGTGACTCTGTGCTGTTTAGGGTAGTGAGGATTTTGTGACCCTTTGTTTTTGAGGCAGTTTCTCTCCTAAGTTCACATGATGGAAAAAGAGGCTTGCCTTGCTGCATGTGAAAGCAGATGACCATCTGAATTCCTGGAGGATGTGTTGGGGGAGTGGATCACCTAGACACATCTGTGGAGAGATTTGTTGTTTTATGAAATAGCTTTAATAGCACTAGAGATGAATGTAGCTCACTTGATCGTTATTACTGTTACTTTAAAACACCCTTCCCTGTGCTAAGTGCTTTCTCGAAGCTTCCTGGGAGTCGTTGCAGACCTTGCAAACCTCCTGTGCCGCGGATGCTAGGTGTGGAAGCAGTCACAGAGCTGGGGCAGCACGGATGGAGGCAAGGAGCGCAGGAATGCCCGCTGGCTCCGTGCTGCCCTGCTTCCCAACACGCACCACCTCCCGCATGCTGCGCTCTCAGCCCGCCTGGCGCTCGGGATGGGACGCTGCAGGGCAGAGCCTGGCACCTCCTGCATGGGCGTGTGACGGGTCCCACCACCAGGTCCTCCCAGCCACGCTGTCCCCCGGGAAGTCCGCAGGCTGTCCCAGAGCCAGCTGGGTGTACTGCAGGGCTGGTGAGCAAGCACAACGTGCTCCTGGCTGCTCCTGAGACTGATCTTACAAGCCGTGCGAACTCCACAACTGAATCCTTCTGGGTGATGCCTGGGGAAGAACACTCTCGGGTCCAGATCCTTACAGTCTGAACTGCTTCTTTTTAATACTTTTCCTATGAATTCTTATGAACTGACTGGGTTACTTGACTTTCCCCTAATTTAATTTGGATTAATTTAATTTTAATCAGTCTGTCTTCTCAGCGTCCTATTAACCTTCCGGTGAACTCTTCCTATGAGGGGATAGGTGAAGGAGGCAAGTCTACATCTGTTAAAATACTAGCCTGCTCTTTGGGCTGCAAATCATTAGACAGCAGAAAAGGGTTTTTTGGCATAGCACATGGTCAGAGGGGACGGTGGGTGATGATCCAACCTTATTCTCACTGAATACCCCAGCAAAACTGATGTAGTGTCTCCCCAGATCTGCTTGGCCCAGTTCATACCAGCAGTAGTATGGAAAGCGTCTAAAACTGTCTCTACCATAAGACTACAAGCCCCTGGCTTGAGAGTACCAGACTTTGGTGGTTCTGCCCTTGGCACTCTGAACCCAAGGGGACATTGCAGACCCAGAGAAACAGGTGGTCTCCAGTAGATATAACCTATATAACAAGATTAAAGTTCTATCTGCCTGTTTTTGCCTCCTGTTATACTGCCCAGTTTGCCATCTGCTTAAAAATTCATTAGACTCCTAACCAAAATCAATATTGTATACATATATATACACAATATATTGTCCTCAGTGTTAACACCTGCCCAGGTAAGTTTTGCTGGCAATCAAACGTGAAATATTCGCAGCATTTTTTCAAAGGAAGAGAGGTGAACTGTGCCAAGGTGGCAGCAGGACTCTCATCTGAGCCACTTGCAGGTTTAATTTTTTTTAAATTAAGGAGGGTAGGCAATAAGGCAGTTTAGATAAGAAAAGTCTGGTGAAAATGTGATTTGTATTTTTTGTGATCAGTGGGCAATTCCTTACTCATCACCAGGAAGAAAGCAAAGTGTCTAACTGGGGGTCCTCAGCATCACAGAAGTCATTTATTGCAGCCTTTACCACATTCTGACATGGGAAAAATCCCCAGTGACTGCATCCAAGTTTTGTCTGCTCAGGAGTGACATGTTGGTCACTTCAGTTATTCAGAATCTATTTCATCTCGTTAAAAATAGGTACCTAATGAACCTGTCCATCAGCTATTAAAAGAATAGGTATTTCTGAAAATCAGTGGGGATCTGCCAGTGTTCTCTGGAAAACTTGTGTGCCATTTGGCTTACGTAAATTTGCATTCAGCAGTGCCAGGATTTCTCTCCCGAATAAGCAGCTGATGCATTTGCCACTAGGGCTGTTACATAGCCATGAACAAGAGGAAAAGGGCTTTGGATTATCACAAATAGAATGGAGAGTCCTTTATGAAACAGCCCCTCTACCAGGATGCAGTCTTCAGCTTGAAATGGGGCATGGAGAGGTGGGTGTCTGGTGCATGGCAGTGCCATGGCTCGATGCATTGGGCTCTGGAGGCCTCAGCACAGGGTACAGGAGCTGAGGGGTTGTCCCCACGGGGTTCTGCGTGGGATCCTCAGCCCGAGCTCAGCAGGACCACAGCACCAGGACACACCATGTGATGAAGAGAGCCACTGTGTGAGATGTGCCAGGCTTGTCCCATGTCCACATTACAGCCAGAGCTCAAACACCCAAACTGCAGGCACCTGCCTGCACCACATGTCCAGCCTTAATCTCAAAAGCAAAGTCTTCCTCTGCTCACTAAGGATAGTCAGCTCTGATCCTGCTAACAGACAGGGCTCTGACAGAAGGGATCTGGTGGCATCAGCAGTGGGGCCGAGGGTGTCACAACCCCCTTGTTTCCCCATGCCAGGGTGCTCCCAAGCTTGGCCAGGCAATGTGCAAGGGCAGGTCCTTAAGCCACTGCCAGTAATGCTGGCAAAACATGCTGCTCATGACATCCCTGCCTGGAGTCACTCCAGGCTCAAGCAGTGTTTTGCCCACAAGTGGGCATTTTCAGGACAATGGCATGGGGAATGCAGTGAAGGCATTGCACAAGGACAGCTGCCCTCTTTGCTAATGACTCCTTTAAATACTTGCTCCAGCTCTCCCTACCTTTGTGATTGCTGTACTGGTTTGTGTGTAGAGATCTCCAGCAGGTATCAACTGGCACTCCTCTAGAAGGATTAGAATTCGATCAAGAAAATGGCAGTGGCAGAGAAACATCATAAATTCAGCCCCTCAGAAATTAAGAGCTGTTAAAAAGGACACGGGTAGTGCAATTTTAATTGAACAGTCCCTACAATGCACAGACTTTAATTACTAATGTAATTGAGTGCATGTTAATCAAAATCTATTTTTTCTATGGGATTCTTGCCATCATGGGTGCATAGAATAGAAATCCTATTTGATAGCCACTACTGAATATAGTATTTTCCATTTCCCCATCTTGTCTCTCCCTTATCTTTCAGTTCAATTTCATTCTTTTCTGCCCAAACAATCCCAATTCTCATTCAATTCCTCATAAATTTTCCCTCCATCACTGTCTGCCTGCCACCTGCAACCTCCATAGTCACTCCCGGTGTTGGTGGCTGTGGCAAGCTTTCCTGGGTCCTTTGGGGATCAGGTGTGCCCATATTAATCTGCTCTGGATGGACTGATCTCCCTGGATACACTTGGTCACTTGGTGACTCTTCTTCCATACACTGATCTGCATCATCCCAGCTCCCAGTGTGGCCTGTGCAGGTCAGAGCAGGGCCATGCAGTGCCAGGGGAAAAACAGACTGGAGCCTGTAGGGATGAAGGACCTCAAAGTTCATCCTCTGCTTCAAAATCACCTTTCCCTAAAGCAAGCTTGTCTAAATTAGGAGTAAAAAAAACAAAACATTTTTTGCTGTCTGTGGAAGCGTCCTTCACTCAGGCAAGAGTCATCAAACCACTGTCTGTCACTGCTCGCCCCTCCGGTTCAGTGAGGCAGATGTTCCGTGGACACGGCTCAAAGCCACTCTTACCAGTCCAGCCAGAAAGCAGTGTCAGACAACAATTTCTCAGAGCCTTATTTAAACTACAAGCAAATGACTAATCTATTATGAAGCCAAACGTTCTCTTCCTCATTGCGGCTGCATGGGCAGATCTCAGACTGAGACCTTCCCTCCACGTGGCTGTGTGCGTGACAACACCGTGTAACTGGGATTATTTTGCTCACATACGTGCATACCAGAGATTAATGCATGCATCTTATGCACAGCTTTTGTCTGAAAGCACACTCAGTAGCAAGTCCTCCTTCTCCGAGCAGGAATGGGTTTGGGAGGCTGTCCACTGGCTCTGTCTTTTGCGGGATGTGGTGACTCAGGACCACCTTGATCCACCATCTGCTCCACGTCCTTGTCCCTTCACATGGTTGCTCTGAGCATCCTTTTACCCTGTGTTTGTTAGCGGGGTGAGAACAGGGAGCTCTGAAGAAACTGTGCCTCTGCCTTCCACCCCAGTATTCATACTGGGACCTGGGGGTATCCAAATGGAGACCCCAGGGCCAGGCAGTGGCACAGAGTAGGAAAGTAGCATGAGACCTGGGGAGGGTGAAATTATGGGGGAATTCCTCTGAATTGCTTAAGTTCTTACATGCATCTGAACCATATTCTTAACATATGGTCTTGTTTTCCAAAGGCTTATACCTAGCCCAAATTTGAGAAGATTTTCACAGGAACAGCAGAAGGCACACCCCAAAGGCCTCTTGCACCTGCCAAATTTCACAACTCTGCTCCAAACCATGGAAAAATAGAGCTCGTAAAGGTCACTGTTATTTTTAGCCTACTTCGTAAGGAAATACAGCTATGCAATCACTTGCTTGCTCCCTTTGCATTCCCTGCTATTGCATTGAAATCATTGGCTGGCCTCAGACAAATTTGACAGAGGAACAAAAGGCGCGAAGATATTAAGTTCCTACAAGTTTCATGAAAATAGGAGCTGAGCATAGCAGAGATCACAGTAACAGCAGCAAACAGAGGGAAGCAGCAGGTGCTCAGCCTTTTTTGGACAACAGATTTAATATCCTTCCTCTGCTTTGGCAATCGGTTCCCTTGAGGATATATGGGATATATTTTGGTTGCAACATATGTTAGCACCTTGTAGCCTCTGGGGCCAGAGCTGATGGGCTCATGGGGAAGGGTCCACAGCTCTTTGTTTCCCCTGTGAGATGCAGCTGCTCTAAGAGTCCCTGTGGCAATGCCCTCAGTGCAGCTTTGCAGGTGGTATTAGGGTCATCTCCTCTCTTCTGGTGACAGTGTCACCCTAGTGTAGTCATATATTTGGGTGCTTGTCATAAATTAAGCATCTTCTCTGATCTCTATAACCTGAGGATTTTGCTAGAATATTAGCCAATACTTAAAAAGGGATGCCTGATATTTGAATAACATAATTTATTTGCATACCTCAGTGTAAATATGGGCTAATTAGTTTCTCACTTCAACTTTAATGACCTCTCATGTTTTATGCAGCATATAACATCCGAAGACATAAAAGATGGCACAAAATGTGAGGCTGTTTAGGGAAAGATTTATTTGTTGTGTTTGAAAGAAAGATGTTTTGAGCCTGTAAGCAAGTCCTCCAGAGATCCCAGGTCAGCAGCAGTCCAGAGGCCCCCAGGGATGAGACAAGCAAGGGACAGTGTCCCTTGTCCCCAAGGGGCAGGCTGAGTGCAGGAAGCCTGCTTGGAGGCCACGGGTCAAGGTGGAATATAATTGCAGTCCTGGATTAAAGAGAGCACGGCAACTATGAGGAGCCTTTAACAGAGTAACAGGCAAGTCAACAAACAGAAGGAGGAACTCAGGAGGCATCCAAATGCTGAGGTGGTCAAGGCTAGCTGATGAGTATGCCTGTGGGGCTCTGCCAGGATCTTCCAGGATATTAAATTGTAAATAGGGCTCTTACTGGAGTAGCTCACCTCACAAGCTGGATGTGTATGGCTCACCTGCCTCATCAACATCTTCTCGCCCTCAGATATATGGATTTATGTTTGGCTCTGCTCAGCAGAGGTATTTTTGCTCAGGTGCAGGTCACCAGGTGATGCTGATCTGTACTATCTTTTCTTTGTTATTGCTGTTATCCCCCAAAATCTGCACCACCCACAAGCATCATCAGTGGTGATTAGGTTTTCTTCTAAGTACTTACGAAAAATACTAGCTGTAATGGACACAAAATATGTGATCCCCAAAGTGGCCCGCATACAGTGCACACGAGATGATTCCTATTTACAATTTACTTTATGATGTAGACATGAAGCAGCTTGTAGTTGCTTAATGTCATTTAATATCGACACATTGATTTCATGCCATCCTAGCTTCTGAGCCAATGTCATGCTGTACCAAGTCCAAGGCTTTTTATCTCTTTCAGCAAAATTTATCATCTCATCAAAGGCGGCCGGTTAGTTTGACAAAGTACATTTTATATAAACCACTGTGAGCTGGCATCGTTTTTAGTGACCTCCTTTAGTTCTTAGAGCACTGTGCCAGCTGTTGCGTTATTTGGCCTGTATATTGACCTCACTTCATTAGTTTGAATCTTAACCCCATCCTGCAATAAAACCCTGAAGCAGTTAATGTGAGAGTTGTGTCAGTTAATATAAAAATCACCGGGATAATTTCTGTTCTTGCAGTTTCCTTATTTTATTCCACTCCTAATCCAAAAGTAAATGACAAATTTTTAAATATGCCCTGAAATTAGAATTCACTTTTCAATTGACTTTTGGGTTAACTGAAAGGTTTTCAATAACACAATGGATCTGGGACGTTTTAATAATATCGGAACACTTTGCTTAAACAAAGAATATTGTAATTTTATCAAAATCACTACATGGGATGTGTGCCCAGTGTAGGGAAACATCAGTCTTTCTGTCTAAAGGGGAAGTGGGTAAAGAGAGAGACTTGGTTTTCCTGTGTTGACCTCAGTTTATAACACCATTTTTTACAGCCCCAGAAGAAAGAAATCCACTTTTTAATTAGAGCTGCAGCAGTTTATACATCTAAGTCTGGCAGTGGGGGCTGAGCCCTGCCGTGTTGCCTGCGACGGCAGCAGCAGTAGGGGCTCAGTGGAGGTGCTGACGTCTCGGTGAAGAGATCTCAACAGAGCAACACCTGCCTTCAGATATCAGCTCTTCCAGGAGGGAAAATAATGCTTTGGGGATCCCTCATTTACCCACCTTAGCCAAAGGGTAACATGCTCATTCTGCCTCTGTGGAAGTGGAGTGCTTACTGGGGGGCTGGTGGGGTGGGGAAGGGGGAGTTGGAAGGTTTTTGAGGCGCACCACTGGACCAGATGTGATACCCTCTTCCCCAAGTGCTGATGACCTTTTGCTGAGCTTGTGGTTTGTGCCCATGACTGCCACATCCTCAATGAGCAGGGATTACCTTTTGCAATCAGATGTTATAAATGGAGCATACTTAATCAGGCTTTTTTGTGGCTGTTGCCCTTATGATAGAGGAAAATATTCTCCCATCATGTATTTATTGACATTCTGTATGTAAGGAGCAGTCTCAGTCTGCATCTTTGTTACAGCCAAATGCAAACCCTGTTTTCTGTTTGTACTGAGACCTCTTAGGTAAGGGAGGCAAAATCCCTGTCGTACTGTGGAAGATTTCTGACTACTTTTTCTTGAAAGCTACATGTATCTCACTGAATGTCTATCATATTATCGCTTGGCCTGATAATCTGGATACTTTGTCTCCTTGACAACAGACAACATCCAGAGCAGAGTATCCCTGTGTCGCCAGATGCTGCGGGAATCTTGCCGCTCCGGCGGGCAGGAGGGCTCAGCCTGGAGCGGGAGGTGAGGACCCTGTTAGCAGGGTGCCTGCAAGGGGAGGCAGGCAGGCAGTAGCCAGCCTGTCTTCATCCCTGCTGTGCTCTGCCCCAGGTAATTCGCAAAAGCCATGAACCACAACAAAATTAACTTTTCTGCTTTTCAGAAATGTAAAAACTCAGTGTGATGGAATAATTAATGCAGCTGATTAAAGGGGAAGATTACACATTAACAAAGGAAGATAAGCACCTAATTTCCAGCCTTATTGCATTTCAAACTTGAATATATTGGTTCCAAAGGTGGCTGCAGACTTATTTGCCTTTCTATATATGTAAGTACGTAATATACATATGTATGATTACAATCTCCTGCCCAGCTTTAATAATATACTTAATTGCTTTCTGGCCCCACCTCAAGCTGCCTAAATTCATTTCACAGGGAAAAGATTATTTGCTGTTGGCCTTTAGCAAGTAAATTGCCTGCCATCCTTAATCTGGATAATAAAAGGTACTGCATCAGCCTGCTCACAGTTCTGCACGTTGCATCTGCTGCCACACAAAGTATTACTGACAGCTACTTTCCTCATGCCATCCCAGCAAATGGAGTGAGGATGTAATGTAAAACGTAAACCCCACAGACTTGCTGAGAGTCAGATTCCTTGTCTTCTGTTGCTCTTGCTGTGACATTAAGTAAATTATTTGCATATGACATTTGCATTACATATTACATCTACTGTGCTATCTTTTTTAATGCCATGCATTGTAAGAAATGATAAATATACAGGGGCAATATTCTGATCAGCTCACATATTGGCACATATGCATATTTACACATGAAAGCACGCAGGCTCACAGCTGTACATCCATACATTTGCAAGCACAGAAGCCATGGCTGTGGTTCACACTGGTTCTGTCAATAAGCCTTTCCACCAAAGTGCCATGCAACAGGGCAAAAATTGAGCTAAAAAGGGGAAAGACACCTAAGAGGGAAAGAGAGGCTAGTGTTCAGGCTGGGTTTTTCCACCCAAGAAGGAGCTGCTGATGTGGTGTTTTATTACAGGAGAACACCAGCAGGCAGGACTGACCAAGGACGGGGGAACATGCAACCCTTCGCTCCTGTCATTTTCCCATGGGGGACTGTGGGGGTGTAAAAGACCCATGGTGGTACAAACATGGCCAGGCAATTCCCAGAACATCAAGTGTGAGGCTGCAAAGACTAGAACCACCTTACATCATTTAAAAGTAATCCAGCATGAGGAAGGATCTCCTGAACAGTAATCTCCTTGGGGTGCATGCTGTGCATCTGTGCTTAAGCATTTAGGTGTCTGTGACTGTCTTCGGTGTAAGAACATTGACCTTTAAAAGCTTCCAGACTGCCTTTCTATTTCTTTAATATATAGCAGGAGGAAGAGAAAGGACGCGACATTTTTTTTCTCTGATAAATATCAGACACATTCCACATTCCAGTTGCCAGAAAAGAAGAACAATGCCAGCAAATGTCAGTGCAAATTTTGCCATAGCCTCCTTTTGTACTGGTTTTGTTCAGCTCCCCATCAAGAGAACAGCCAGAAAGGGCATGAAATCATGAGAGGCGGGACGTTGTCAGGACTGGAACACAACCTGCAGCAGAGAAAACTGAACAAGGTTGGTCCCTAGCGTTGGCAGACACAGAGGGGATTGGATAGATTGTGTATGGCTTTGGTCCTCGGTGCACCTCACAGCTGGTCCCCATTTAAAGCCAGGAAGATATGAAAACATATGGGATATTGCCAGCCTGCCTGGTTTAGTGATGGTAAAATGTCGTTCCTCACTCAAGCCGTGGGGGGTGGGCAGCTTCTAAAGGCTGGAGGTAAAGGCAGTAATTAAAGTAAATTGTAAGACACTCATGAGCTCAGGAACAGCAAGGCAAGAGGGGAAGGGGGTGCCCAGCAGGGGAGTGCTCCCTCTGCTCCTCCTGAGAGGGAAGAGATGCATCCACCCCCCTCCAGCCTGTTTTATCTTCCCGAGGGAGGCATTCTGTGCTCAGGATGTGAAGTAAGAGATTTCCTCAGTGGTTGTTCCTGAGCCTCCCTCTAGTGCGGGCTCTGTGTTTGCTTTCTGGGTGCTCTAGGGTAAAGACTGAGAAACTGAGGCAGTCATGCTGCTCCTTCTTCACTTGTGCTACTTCCCAAGATGGACCAAAAGATCCCTGCCATCACTGAGTCACACCAAGAGCTGTACTCGAACAGTCTGGAGCTGCCAGTGTACTCACAGTAATGTCCAGCAGCATCATCCCCCTGGCTGAGCATGCAGCAAGGGGACAATGGTGAAATTTTCCACGTAAAAGGTAATGCTGTGCATGGCATGATACCTCAGACAGATCATCCCAACGATGAGGTTCTTCCACCTGTACCTCCATTGATTCCTTGTGAGATGCCTCAGGTAGATCAACATGGCTAACACTGCATTGCTGGGGGAAAAAAGGCAGACAGAAATAGGGAGCAGCTTCTGTGGGAGGATGGGCTGGATAGACTGGAAGTGGGATGGCTGCAGGGCATGGGTGAGTGTACTGGTTTGGCCAAATTTAGAAATATATCCTCTGAGAGAAGGCAGGTCACCACCCCTGCCCCACCAGGTTTGGGAAAAAATAAATTTTCCTCAAAGGAAAGTGAAAGAGGTAAAAACTATTTATTTACCAAACACATGGGAAAAGGAAAATAATGCTAAATAATAAAATCTCCTGCTGTGGAGAAAAAACCTGGGAAAGTGTTAGAGTTCTCCCTTTGGTCTCCTCGGAGCTGGGGCTTGGCCCAGGGCCAGGCCCTTTGTGCCCGGTGGAAAGTCCTCCTGATGTGCTCTGATATTGAAGCAGTCCAGTGGAAAAGGGAGAAAGTCCCAAATTTCATGGGAAGAGAAAGAAAATTCAACTCCCAGTCTCTCTCTGGAGAAAAAGAAGCTGAACAACTGGCCAAAAGCTGACCGGGCAGCAGCAAGCCGGGTGCTTCTTCTCTCCCCTGCTGCAGCTGGGAAAAAAACCTGCTATCTCTGTGTGACCTTGAACAAGCTGCAAACTGCTTTGAAAAAGTTTTGCTCAGTTTTTCCTTCCCCCTCTCAGGCTCAGTTTAGAGGCATAGAAAGGCACAAAGTTAATTTCTGGGCATAGGGCAGAGATACGGGATACACATCATAAAGTCACCCCAAGACAGTGTGCATGCAAGAGGTCTGTGAGAGAAAGGGAAACAGAAAGAAACTTTCATTCCTTCTCACCAGACTTAAAATAATATTCTAAGTTTATTAGGCAGCACATTTAAAAGAAGCAGGGGGAAATGGTATTTCAGCACTTTACTGCCATTTGAGATTGTTGGCATAGGATGGTGTAGGTGCTGGGAGCTTTGTCAAGGGTCAGAAAGCAGCTATACAAATTTAAATAACTCAAATCCTTCAAGGGCTGCTAAACTCAAGGATGTCATCTCAAGCAGGTGATGTCCATGAGCCACTGGATGGAATTTCCCTGGGACGGGTTCATTGTATGCCTATGCTTTCCTGATGTCCTTCCTGGACATCTCCTCTGGCTGCTGGGGAGTGGCTGGCAGGGGCTGGTTGCCCAGAATGGCTGTTTTCTCTCCTTGCAGCCTGATGTGCTCTATTGACATTCCTGCTGAGAGAATCACCTGGGCCAGCTTTGCCTCTTGGAATTAGACATGGAAAGGGCAGGAGCTGAAGGGACCTGGAGCACCCAGCCCACCAGCCCAGTGGGGAAGGTCTCCCCTGAGCTACACCAGTCCCACGCTTCAGGGAGCTCCGAGTGTATCTCCATCCATGCTGCACACGGAGGCTGCAGCCTTCTAATGGTATTCCAGAATATGCTGCACACATTTGTCACAGGGCTCCTGACTTGCTCTGGCCCCTTTTTATTCCCACTTCAGGAGTACAGTAGCCCTGGTTTTGCAAAGGAATATTTTGTTCCTTGTGAATATCATGAGCAGTGATTACTGGTGGATTTAAACAAACCCAACCACACACCAAATTAAATGCAACTTTCAGAGTTCCTCATCTGGCACCTTTTGATGCCATTTAATTGTGCAGCTTGATGACACATAAAAAATCTTCCATGAAAATTTTCTGTTATTGCCACAGCTCCCCATTCCTGTAGCCCTGGGCTAAGGAACACCAAGGCTACAAGGAACCCTGTGCTTGACTAAGCTCACTGGGACAGAAAACCAGAAAATTTTGTGGCTTGGTGCTCAGACCTGCTGCCCCCTAACAGCAAGGAATCTGGTTTTAATTTTAGAGGTGCAAATTAAACCATATGGGAACACACTGTGAACAAAAACTAAACCACACAGGTGAAAATCCTGAAAATTAAAGCATAGGAAAGGCAAGGCAAGGCAGGCTGTACTGTGTGGGAAGAGGCTGCCCAGAGCCTTTGCTGCAAGAGCCCCTGGAGCCTGCTCCCTGGGGGAGGTCCCTGAGGGTGCTTGCTTGGGGACCAGCTGGCTCATCAGGTTCCCAGTGGTTTTAATTGTGCTTCATCTTGGATTTTCATCCTTCCTCCCCCTCTTTCTCACAGAGCAAGTCCCACAGGACACATAAGGGGTCACGAGGAGAGGCACGCTGCCTTGGCACACCCTCGGGAAGCCCTGTGGAGCAGAGACAGACCAGTGAATCTCTGGACTTTACCCTTTATCTTTCCAGGTACAGCAGCTGTGTCTGGCCAAGGGCTGGCCGAGCCCACCATTTGAAAATCCCTCTGGAAAGGTGAAGGTACTGCACTGCATGGGCCTTGCCCAGGGCTTGGCTGTTTCCTCCAGCTGTTGTCTCCATGTCCAGGCTGGCAGAGCCGGAGGCAGTGGGAGCTGCTGGAGGGGCCATGTGCACTCCCAGCAAACAGAGGGGGCCCAAGGGATGCTTTTTCCTCCCTCCCCAGCCCATAGGGGAGGTGGGCTGAGGTGTGCTCCTGTGTGGTCACACCATCCCTGCTGTTATGTTGACTTGGACCTCTCAGAACCTCCCCTGTGAGGAATCTGGGAATGCTGGGCTTGTCACTGGCCAACCCATTCTGGACAGTCCTGCCCAGAGGCCATGGTCAGAGGGGAGGTGAAAGGGGACAGATTTGTCCTTACCAACTTCACTGAGCACATGGGAATCTTGGGGGCTGCTGGCAAGGCAGCTGTGCTTGAAGTACACCAAGAGGTGCTGGGCTCCAGCTTTGAAGGGAGGATCACCTGCACCACGTGGCTCAGCTTCGACTTTAAAATCTTAAAATCTAAGAAAAGCATCCTTTCCTTTGGTTCCTGTTGGAGGTGGGCTCCGACTGAAGCTCTGGGCACACACTCCATCTCAAATTAGATATGAAATGCAAATCTGGGGTTCCCAGGCTTCAGCATCACCTGGGACTGCAGCAGCATCCCAGACTCAGGCATCAACAATGCTGGGAGTGCCTGGAGCTGGAGCCAGAGAGTTACTTGCATCTTGGGTGTCTTTACTTAATTTATTCTTAATGAGAGCTGGAGTTGCCTGTGTATGTAAATCACTCTGTTTATCATAGTTTTACTACAGCACCATCTGTTTTCATGGGATTTTGTGGCCATAAAGATAGTTACTGACATGAGAGAGAGAGTGTGTGCATGTGTGTGTGTGCAGGGGTGAGGGATCTTCAGCTCTCTGCAGGCAGCAACCCCATTGTAGACAATATAATGATCTAAGAAACTCTGAATTTGGAGGCAATGCACATTCACACGTGAGCAGAGCAGGTGACAGACCTGATTTTTTCCAAGACAGTGACTGGAGTATTTGTGAAAAGGAGTATCTGTTTCCAGACATCCTTTGCTCATAATGAAACCACCTTCTGCAGCATCTGTAGCCTAGTGATGGGGATTTTTCTGCCCTGAAAGCCTTCTATTTTAATGCCTTTTAAAGTTACTAGCATAAAAGAAGGGATGGTTATTCATTCCTCCAGTTCAGAACAGCCTTTTCTTTTTGCTCCAGCCCAGGCAAGCAGGTTTCTCTTCCTGAAATGGGCATCTGAAACAGGGTTGGAGCAGCAGCAGGCAACTGGCAAAACATTGGGGCCACTCAGCTGAGTGAAGCATGGCAATATCTGCCCTGGTGAGATGAGTGAGCTCTGGGCTCTGGAGACAAAGGACAAAAACCTGCTGTTGGAGACAAGCTTGGGAGGAGTGAAGAAGTAAATCTGTAAGAAGCGCAAGGTTTTGTATATCCAACAGAAATAACATTTCAGACCTGCAATAACACATAGCTTTAAACTGAGCAGAGTGTTCAAGCTGCTAATATATCTCGTTGTCATGTTTCTTCTAGGTTTGCTTTGTGCTGAAGGGATGCTGTCAGAGACTCTCAGCCAGAACCTTCAGGTTTATAAAACAAAAGGGCCCTTTTTTTTTTTTTTAATCATTTCAATAAAATAATATGACCATGGCTTGTTTAAACACTGCTTGTGTATTCCCTAGCTAGTCTTGGGAAGAGAAACAAAGCAGAGCTCTCTGACGCAGAAGGAGCAGAGAACATCGGTGACAACTGCTGTCCTTGTCCCAGTCAAGCAGGACGTGAAGCACAACCTCACCACCTGAGTCCTGGAATGTGCTCAAGTACAAGCCCTCCCAGGCCTGAAGGGCAGCTCAGGTGACAAGAGGCTTTCATCTCCTCCACAGTTTTAGCAGGAGGTCTCAGTGTTCGATAATATTCTACATACCTCAAAATAAAACTGCCCTGTTGAAGAAGTTCAGGGTTATTTTTAGGTCTTTGGAATTGTTTTCTTGTACCCAAAAGTTCTCTCCAGGACTACAAACAGAAGGCCAGCTGGAAGGCTTGGGTTTTAAATTTGTTTTGGATGGCCAGCGCTTCCTGGAGAGCTGTGAAGGGTTTGCCCCAGCCCCTGGTCCCCCAGCAGGGCTGTGACACCAGCAGCAGGGGTGTTGGCTGTGTAGGCACCCCACATTGCAGGAACTTGGGCCCGGGTTTGGAGAGGGAGCCTTGCAGCACTGTACCTGCCTGGCAGCCCCACCAACTGGGCTATGATTTGAGATGCTGAGCTGCTGCTTTTCCCTTTCCCAAAAGGACCAGCATGGAAACATCCTGATCTCATCTTCTGGGGGGGGAGGGTGGGTTGCTGTTTTCTTTATGCTCCACACTACTGCTGTGTTGGAGGTGTGGAGCCTGTCATGGGGGCTGGTGTGTATCCACCAGGCCATGCACACAGCCTGCCACACCCTGTGTCAGGATACGTGGACAGAAAGCTGTGTTTCCCATCTGCACAAGTCACGGGGATTATTTACATCCCTTCGAAGAGATTCCAAAGAATTTTGTAATGATGTTCAAAGTCTTTGAATCAGGTCTGGACCTCTGAAAAGCCAGGTGCTACCTCTGGCAGCACTTGTGATCTCAGGATCTCAGTGCAGAAATCACTGGGTGAAGATTTACAGCTGAGTTGTGAGAAGATAAAACCAGATTATGGTGATGGTCTCATCTGGCCTGAGCATGGATGGGTCACCAACAGAGCAAAACAGAGCCTAGATTGGTAAAACCAGAGCATGGGGAAGGCTGTGCCACCCTGCAAAGTAGAAACAAGGCTGTCCCTAAATCAGTACCTTCTCCTGAGGACCCTCCATCAGTTCTGGCATCTGGGTGGGGATTCGCAGAGGTCATTGGAGACAGGAGCTGCAGGGTGCCATGCAGCGTGGCCCTCCTTTGCAATCCTCCTTGGCTGAGCTTGTAGACATGCCTTGCCTGTCCTGCTTGGCCAGGCCAGGTCATGCAAGGAGACGGGTGGGAGGCAGGAGCTCCAAAAGTCCATTGCAGTGGCCCCGCTTTTCCAGCCAATTAATAATGAACCACATTTGAGCAGGCTGCAAACCAAAGGTTAAAGCTTTGCTAGAGGAGGAAAACCCAGCGGGAGCAGGTGGCAGGAGAGCTGACTCCAGATACTGTCAGCTATGCTGGCCCACAAGCAGATGGTACAGAAAAACAGAGGCTCTGAATTAATGAATTCTGGGTTTATTTAAAGTAGGAGACAAAAAGCACTATGGAAAATTGACCTGAGGTGCATGCCCAGAGTTGTGATCTTCCCCATGTGTTTCCACGGGGCTGCTCTAGGTTGTCACCTGCAGTGTGAGGCAGGTTCCAGCTCTGTGTTTATCACACAGGGAGATGAGCCCTGTGCTGCTTGTGTATTAGACCTCCTGCTTCGTGGTTAATACCTGCCAAAGACAAGTGGGATGTTTGTTATAAAATAGAGCCATTTTTAGACCAGGAGGCCAACTGCTGGCCACCTCCTGGTTATCTCCAAAGAGACAGGCAGACAAACACAACCCTTCCTCGACATCCTTGGCAGGCGGTGGGAAGGCAAAGAGGACTTTTCACCTTTAAACTTTTCCATGGAGTGTGCCCAGGTGACTTGCAGCAGTAAAAGCTATTCCCAGCATGGTTGAGGATGGTGCCAGCATCGCCCCCCAGCAGCCCATAGCTGGCATAGCTTGGCCATGTGGGGAGCTTGCTGCTCCAGCCCCGGCTCCTGCAGCGGGCACACTGCCCTGTGCTCCTCCTCACAGCATCAGTTTTGTCTACAGGCTAATATTTTCCATTTGGTGTATCCAAAAAAAATACAGCCCAGCTGGGCTGGAGGGTCCTCTGAACCCTGACACCCTGGGGCTGGAAACATCTCCCCCTCTGGCAGAGACCTGCAGCCAGGGCTCTGCACTCCCCAGTAACCCAAGAGATCCCACAGCTGGTGATGGGTTTTTTTGCCCCCTAATGCTGGCTCCTCTTAGTGGCTGGATGCTGGGAAGAAGGAATTGTGCTTTGCCCATGTCCAGGCTCATGGCTGAGATCTGGGATGATGCCCCAGCCAACCATGGAGCTGCCTGGTCTCTGCAATGGCAACCAGGAAAGGCAGCAAAGGATGTGGTTGCCATCCATCCCACGTGTTAAGGTACAAACCATCTGGGGTTGTGTGCCTCTCTTTAGAGTGGCTAGTGGATAGGGAAGACATAATCTGAAGCTGGCTCCAGGCTGTTCTGCCTCCTCAGGGCTGTATCCCATGGTGTATTTTCAGCAAGCATTGTTTAGCACACAGGAAGGTTTCCCAACAGGTTCTCCCCTACCTCTCCCCCAGATGGGAGGAATGGCTTGAGGTGCCAGTGATGACCTTGCCAAGTGGGAATGCTGCACAGCACAGCGAGCAGTTTAATGAGCTACCCGTCCCTCACAGCAAGCTCAGGACCAGCTCCCCAGAACTGGCAGGCGAGGGGGAACACGGGGTGCAGAGTGCAGATCCCCACGGCACATCTGCCTTGGCTGTCGCACAGCAGCCCTGGGGCTGCTGAATGAGGGCATCGCGCTTGTGCCGACCCAGCGGCACGGCTGGTGGGCAGCCAGAGGAACAGGCTGGGAAACTCATGGCCCCACAATGTTCTGAGAAGAAGAGAGGAGGAAGGAAAATGAACATGTGCCAGGGAAGCAAAAACTACAGTGGGGAGGTATGTTTGTATAAATAAAACTAATTGCCCGGCCTGGCAGTGGCTCTGGTTTTGGTGTTTATATCTTTTCTTTCCAGGTTCTGCCTATCCCAGATTGCAGGTGCAGCACAGCTTCCTGCAAAAAGCCGCAGAGCAGACCATCAGCAATGGAAAAAACTTCCCCAAATGCCTCTCCCATGCCTCTGGAAGAGTTGCATGGCCCAACCGTGACACAGGCAGCAAATACCTTGCAGCACAGCTGGGAAGCTGGCAAACATAGCAGCAGCACCCACTCCTCCCCAAAGGCTCATGCAGAAATTCCAGCCCTGATTCTGCACAGGATGTGAGGGATCTTGACTAACACACCTTGCATAACCTCGACCGGGAAATCACCCTGTCACGTGAGGAAAAGCACGGCAAAACAGAGATGGAGGCTGAAAATAAGGAGCTGGGATCATTTTCCCAGCTAGTTGTAGGAGTGACTCACAAATTCGTTCAGAAGGTCGGTGGTGTTTAATGCATGCCTTAATGATCTGGAAAAGAGGTGAGCAGTGAGGTGGCAAATCTGCAGATGGCCCCAAATTGTCGCAGTTGCTTGGGATGAGACTGCAAAGAGCATTTTTCTGGGAAGTTCCCCACCCGGGAACTTGGACCCCAATTCAGGGTGGGAGTGGAGGGGCTCACTGCTGGCACCCTCTGTACGCTGGCTACAGCACAAAAGGCAGCAGGGCTTCAAATCCTCACAGACAGCCCATGCCTTTCAAATGGCTCCCAAAATAAAGCCTATGAAAGCAATTTTGGAGTCACCTACCATCCAGGGAGCGTGCACCCTGGGGCAGTGCAAGCAGTGTGACGGGCAGCTGTGCAGGGAGACAGGGAACCGGGGAGGAAGAGGTGGGGAAGGTTTTCCTGAGGCATAGTCTCTCCAACTGAGGTCTGAACGATGGGGGCTCTCATTCTCTTATCTCCTTAATTCTGCCCCAATAAATCTGCCCCTCACTTAACAAAACCATAAAAGGCTGCTGCTTTCTTTTTTTTTTTTTTTTTAAAGGGGGGAGGTGAGGGGAGGGGAGAGAAGGGAAAGGGAAGGGAAAGGGAAAGGGAAAGGACACAAATCCCAAGGGAAATGGCATCATAAGCCACTTCCCTCTTGGACCAGAAAACAATAGTTTTGTGCTGAGCCTCTATTGCATCCATGAACAGGCTTAAATGAGCTACACAGAGCAAGACACCAACATCCCCACATTTCCTAAAGATCTTGGTCAACCTGCCCGAAATTCAGGACCTGACTGACCTGAAAGATGGGGAATTTACCAACTGAAATCCCATTTTCAATGGGCTTAAATATGCCCTCAGCAGCACATGAGCCCGATGGACCAGGGTGTTTATACGGTGGTCTGGATAGCTGTGGAAAATATTAAGACTGACTCTCATTGCACTTTCAGCTTGCTTAAAGATGTTACAGTGTGTGAGCTAAGAAGCTGTGCCGAATCAAACCTGAGAAAAGCACACTGTACTGCCGTGGTCGGTGTGTTAGACAGTGTTATCTTGTACATGGTGGGGAGCTGTCAAAACTCAGGAAGATGAATTGTGTCTAACTTCAAAAAGCATGCCTCACCTTCACATTTTCACATATATAATAGTGTCGTGGCAGCAGCAGTGAAGTGATAAAGCCAAGTCTCCAGGTAGCTCAGCAGGAATGAATAAATCTTCATAATTGACAGGCTGTAATAATAATAAATACTTGAAGAGTTTATTTCTCCCTCTATTCAGTTAGAAAATGACTACATGGGATTCCTTGCCAGCAATTGGGGCTCTTCTAAATAATTACCAAGTCAATTCACAACCTCTGCCAGCTCCAGCATCTCAATAATTAAAAAGGTACCACTTGTAGCTAATGGTAAAGAGAACAGATGTTTCCCCTCAGAAGACTTTTTCCTTTGTCTTTCCCATCGTTTCCACTGCCTTAAGCCATCCTGTATCTGAGTATCTCCCAGTTATGCTGGCACACCTGTTCCAGCAGGTTGCAGAGGCAAAGTCCTGCGCCCCGGAGCACGTGAGGGACGTACCCACAGAAGCAAAGCTGGGTTTGTTGCGCTGAAGGTGATCGCTGTTGTTGGCTGGAGAATGAAGCAGTGGCATGTTCTCAGGAAGTTGGCTTAATGCCCTTATGCATTTTCCTGCTGGCACCCACCACCTGAATGCCAGGCAGAGTGAAACACACAGCCACATGCCCGGGCTGGCCAGGGCAGGACCCTTCAAGGCTTTCCCCACCTCGGTGTGGAGGCAGCTCATATACAAAATGGTGATTTGCTGTCTGCTACAGGTTTGTACCCTACCCTTGGCCCTGGCACTGGACTGGAGTGTGCACAGCCTCTGCGTTCTCCAAGTGGGAATTTTGGGTTGTTCTTCCAGGCATGAAATCATCTGCTCAATGGTGCTGTTTTGCTTTCCTCTGGCATTACAGCTCTTCTGTGGGCCACTTTGCTTTGCTTGCTACTACAACCACATAGTATGTTTTGAGCACTCAATAAATGCTTCAGTCATCTTGAGGTGAGATATGAAATAGGAAAGCATAATTGTTTTGCTTGTTTGGCGCTTACAAGATGCTTAATTTAGAACAGCAGCTCAAAAGGCAGAATTTTTGCTGCTTAAAATTTGTGTTTTATTTTGTGAAATTGTATTGTTGCTGTTTGCTAGCATTTGATGTAGTAAAAATTATCTGCATCTGGAATGCTGCAGGTCATTAAAGGATGTTAGCAACACAACTGCAAAGATTTGCCACCTTTAGAAGGTTTCTTTCCACTCAGAGTTTAAAATTTGGTAGGTTAAGGTTAAGACAAGCAGCAGTATTCTGGATTTGCACAGAAGACAAACAGAGTTGCTGGGTTTGGTCTCTGCAAAGCTCAGTCCTCATGGATCTGACAGACAGCACCATGGTAGTGCCATGGACAGTTTTATACTTGGTTGAACCCTTGGTGCCTCTGATCTCTCCATTCCTGCACAGCTCAAAGGATGAAAGTGGGTTATCTGCTCTCCTTCTGGGGGCAAATATAAGCAGGTTCAAATTTAAGCTATCATGAGCTAGTCTTGAGCTGGAGTAGTTAAGGCACATAAGGAGATGGTGTGGCTAACATGAGCTTCAACAACTTTTCACTCCACAGCCCAGACATGCATTTATGGAAAGGCAGACGGGGGAGGTGAAGGCACAAATTAAGCACAGCACCTAAAAGCCCATAAAACCAGATCCATAAAGCCTGTCATGAACCTCTCTGTACAAATACTGCAGTCCACAGGTGAAAGCAGCAGACCTGCAAGGATTTCACCCAGACAAAGATCCGTTTTGCCTACAAAGTAGGCAAACCCTTGGCAGCTACAGCCAAAATGTCATGTTGCTCTGAGCACACAATTGCTCAAGGTCCTCCTGGGGTGGGCAGTGATTAAAGGGACAGCAATGGCAGCCAGCGACACACCTTGTGCCACAAAGGGTGACCAGACATGGAGTGAGATCTGGCAGAGATTACGGAAGAAAGACAGAAACTGGCAATGTGCAGGGGATGGAAGGGAGGTGATGGGCCCAAGGAGTCAGAAAGGGGGCACAGCAGCCTCTCCCCCCATGGTGACTGGCCACCAGCTCCACAGTGAGCAGTGCCCATGTTAGGCTGTCTGGCTGTGTGCCATGAAGGGTGCTGGCTGGGGAGCAACCCCACTGCCTGGCCCCAGCCTATGGCAGAGGAGCAAGGAGTGGTCCCAGGACCTTCATCCACAGCGTGTGAGACCTGGCAACTTAGCTGAGCTTCCCTCCACAGACCCTGGCCTGATCAGGTCCTGTTTGACCTCCAGGTAAAGCTGTACAGATATTTGCATCCTTCCTAAGGCAATCAGGGCTGGGCGAGGCAGGAATATCGTCATTTCCCTTTCATTGTCCAAATATCCTTTGCCCTAGAGGGGTTGCACAACTTCTGCCTGCTGGGACAGCTGGACAATATCCATCAGCCTGCATTGGCTGTACTGCAAGGAGTATTTCCAAAAGCAGACATGTGATATAGGTGCTCATATCATCTTGCAAGTCAAGAGGACTTGTGCTCCTTTGAAGACTTTCAGTCCACGTGAGCAAAGAACTTTAAATATTTTGAAAGCCATTTGAGAAGCACATAAATATTTAGTTAGGGTCCATCCTATTTTAGACAAATAAAACTACCTACAGGAGCCCTCAAAGATGCTCACATCACACCAAGGATCATTGTGGGGCTGACGTCTCCTCTGAAGGTTGCTTGTTTGATCTGTTCGCTGTTCTCATCCCTCTTCCCTCCTACTCTTTGGCTCCTGCAGAGAAAAGTGGTGACATGATTTATAGATGTATTCTGAGGCATCTGAATACCTTGTTCCTGCTACCTGCTCTAACAACTGCTGTGCCGAGCGCTCACAGAACAAAGGCTCAGGACGAATGAATCCTTGTCTTCACTCATGAGAAAGGTTTAAAAAGAATCACCTCCTTCTTCTATTATTTCCTTGTCTTGTTATTTTAATTTTTTTTCCCTGTGCAGACAGCAACATTAAGCCCACTGGAGAATGAATGAATATCAATGAGACAGGGCAAAGATGGAATATGCAGCAGTTCTCTCCCAAACTTATAATGAAAATGCCTACAGGGAGGTGGTATTGCAACACATAACACACACACTCCCACACCTACCGTTTTTGGGAAACATCCATATTTACTGGAAGATGTCTCCTAAGTGAGCAAATTTCCAGTTGATCCTCAAGTTCGTGGTGCACCCACTCTTCTAGCAATTTCATATAGCAATTGTCTTCTTTCAATTACAAACGGAGGTGCAGCCAGGGCCCAGAGATGCAACAGGCTGGGAACACTAGAAAGTTAGATACAGGCTTTGCTGTAAATTCCCACATCAGGGACCATTTCTAATCATAAATTACATTGCTCAGGAATTAAATTAATTTATTTCTTGCTGGCAGGGAAAAGAAAAAAGATGTGTTTCTAACAGAACACAGAGAGGTAGAAACAGTGTCTAGAAACACTGCACCAGCTAAATCCTCCCTTCAAAACTTCCTGAGCCCAGACATTTGCCCAGGGTGCCATGCAGCAGCATCCCCTCCTGCTGCAGCTATGGGGATGCCCTCACAGCTCTCTGGTCTTATTAAAACTCAGGAGGGAGCAGAGGCTCTTAGTGAGAAAGGGACTCAAGTCCAAAGCTGGTTCATGAAATTGCTGTCTGCAGCAGGAGCTGGTGGCTCCCCAGATCATTTCTGAGTACTCCTAGATCCTTCTTTTCCATAACAGGGGAACAACAGCTGGGTGTTACAGGACATGTTTCCCTTACAAGGCTGTCCAGGCAGTATCAAGTTCTGGTGACTTTCATCACCTTGGGTAGAGGAGAAGCAGCAAGGGGCAGACCATAAAGCAACATTTCCATGAAGCTATGAGCAAACAACCCCAACCCTGCCCTGCCCCTGCCAAAACAGTCTCAAAAAACAGCCAGCTGCAAAAAGAAATTTTAGTTAACAGCCAGTTGATAGCACGGTTTTTTGAAAAATGGGAGTGATAAGCTTTTCTTCTTTCTGAACTGCGCAATCACTGCCAAGAAGTGTTTTGTTGGGTTCTTATTTTATATGATAAAAAACTCAATGCTGCCCTCTGTCAGAAATGCAGCAGTACTGATCTTCAACTGCTTGTCCTTAATTAACAAGTACTGTGTGTTCTTTCCATGGCACAGCTTTTGACCATAAATCCCCCTCATCCCATCCGAGTGAGAAGGTGATCCGATTGCTGCCCGCCGCTCGGTTTCGTGTGCTAAACATCTGACGGTGATAAATAATGCACCTCAACGGCTCAGCTATTTACAGAGATGGCTCAGCTAAGGATGACTTCATGAAAAGAAGATGTATTACTGCCCAGGTAGAAAAAAGAAATAGTGCAGTTACTGCTTGTGTTTAGTGCAGTTTAAGTGGAAGAATACATGGGTGCTCTGTTAAATGCTGATTAACCTACGGTGTAAAGTGACTTCCCAGTCCATGAAGGCCAAGATGAAGACGAGCCCCCCAGGAACACTGAAAGAAAACACTCCTACAGTCTGGTACTGTGCCTCCTCAGCTGCTCAGTCCCATGCTGTGTGGCTGTAAAATGTGTGTATGGTCCGTGTCGCCTGCCTGCAGCGCAGGGCTTGTGCTGCCTGGACCTCTGCCCAGGGGTGGGTTTAACACACAAGGAGAAGTGCTTGCTTGAAAGGGATAAATTACAGCTCTTAGCTAGGTACCTTGTCAAATAAAAGGCTAAATCCAGAGCTGTTTGGTCCCAGCACACTGTGCTGTAGCAGAGCAATCGAGAAGAGTGTGGTGACAGGAAACACTGCCTGGCTAAGCCCCCTCTCAGCAGGGGCTGGTGAGATTTACACACTGCAGACTTACAGATTGCTGCCTGTAGCTCCCAGTGAGTGGGATGTGTGTGCTGGGCATCCCACAGCTTCCCCCCCGAGCACATCCAAGACAGCTTTTCTATGGCACCATGTCCCACAGGCACTTTAGTCTATCTCCAGAGTGCCTGACAGCTGTGGAGGGGACCAAATGGCCAAGGGGGTGATGAGACCCTCCCTTGTCATTACACCCCCTCATGTGTCACCTTTGCACTCCTGTTGGGGTCACCACCGTGTGGTCCTTGCACCTCCCTGAGAGGAGATGTTATGGTGGAGCCCACCTTGAGCTCAGCCAGCTGGCAGCCAAAGCAGGGCTGCCCTTGGAGGCCACTTCGGACAGCATGGCCACACTCTCCAGTGCAGTTTGGCAAGGCCGGCAGCCAAGGGAAGGAAATCTGCACTTGTAAAACACCGCGTTTGGTCAGTAGCCACAAGCACAAAGCACCAGGTTGCACTGCTTTTCAGTCAAGGGCTGTCCTTGAGAAGGTGCAGAGGTCTGGGATGAATTTTCTTGACTGAAGACAGCAAAGATATCACTTGGTTTCACAATGAGTCACTGAAACTCGAGAAAGGAAATTCACCAGGGAAATCAGAAGGAGTAATTAAGAGAACATGGTAATTAAAAATGTATCCTAAGAGATCCTGTACGTGACATCCGCACCAGACGGAGAAGCATGCCTTTATCCACCCCAGGTTACAGCAAGTCTGGGGAAAGCTGCAGCCACAAAGTCACCATGGTTACAGATGCACAAAACTGAGAGTGATGAGATGTCCTGCTCTGACACAGCCACAGTGTGCATCTTCAAGCTGCAACCATTTAATTGACCCTGGATTGTGCAATTTAAAAAGAAAGAACCACAGAAAGTCCAAATATATTCAGGAATATGAAAATAGACAGATTAGAGATTTTAATATATGCACACTGTTCAGGGTGTGTGGAGGAATATATAATATGTTATTGGACTGTAAATTGAGGCACTCATTATGCAGCCCTCATTCTGTGTCCAAAGCTTCTGCTTAGATTTGTTTATATCACCTTCTGTCCTAGAGATGCCTGCATTTAACACACTGATGTATTATGTCTATTTGCATGCATGCATACTAAGATGTAGTTGTAATACATCATAAGCCCTGCATACTAATTATCACATGCTAATGTAGCAAATTAACCATACATTAGTTTCCATCAAAAGCAGGTTTCCTTTGCATACAAGGTGCCAGATACAACTTCATGTTGTATGATCAGAGTGGTGCATAATAACCACTTGAATACACTTTCCATGCTATTTTGCTGACATAAATCCAGTGATAAAAGCATAAGAAGCCACCGAGGGTTTTAACTTCACAGCGTTTTACTGCGCATGATAAGGAAATGGGATTTCACTGTCTGAATGTATTCCCAAGGGCACACTGATACACAGTGTTTTTTGGGTAGTGGTAATAGTAAAATCCAAACTCCCTTTCAGACTTCTTAAGGTGTCTTGTTATTTTTGCAAATGCTGTCTTCGTCTGATGCTGGCAGGCTGCCACAGCAAACTTAGCAGGAAGTTACCTTGACTCTATAAGCCAGTCTATAGGCAGGAAGAAGCTCTTTGGAAACACAGGCTGTGTCTTCAGTAGGAAGTAACTCACCTAAGGGTAGCACCAGAGGCAGGTTCTGTCTCTTGCCCTGAGGCTCCCAGTCCACAGGACTACACTGACTGAAATTCCTTGCCCTTATCACCAGAGAGCAAACAGCTTTTCTGTGGCTGGGGAGGCTGTTCTTCCCTCCCAGACCATGGATACATGTGTGACACGCAAATTACATACTCATCCTTGTACTTTTTGCACAGATGTGGCTCCTCAGACGATTTAAGACTTGCTGAAGGTGTGTGGATGGAAGTACAGCAACTTCCACTGAGCCACAGAGTCAATTGCACCTCACAGGAAGTTTACAGGAGTGCTCTTCTGAGCCGAGGTCTCAGTGGATATAACAGAATGGCTGCCTTTGCTCCTGGGAAGATGAGGAAACTAAACAGTAGTCTTTTTGCTCAAATATCTGAGCTTTATTTTACTTTCAAAAATACAAGTTTGTAACTCTTAGGCTATGGATACTCAGTATAAAGCATAAAATGTTTTTCCTTGGAAGCACTGGAAACACCTGCTCTATATATAATAATGGAACATAGCACAGAGCAACCCAAGTTTCAAACCCCAAATTTCGGAAAAGCTGGTCCAAGTAGTGGTTCACAGGCAATGAAATTGCTGTCAGCATTTGGCAATAAAGGATTATAACTGCTGGGCTGGTAAGAAGAATCAGGCATTACAGAAACCCTAATTAAAAAGGAAGTTATTTGCCTACCTGTACATGATTACACCTTAGTCATGTCTCTGCCATCCCAACTCAATTTCCCTCCAAGTGAGGTGACCATGGTCTGTAGTATCGACCATGATGTATGTCTGCAAACATCTTGGTGTGAGCTGTGCTCATGGTGCCCTTGCAGCTCCCAAGTATCCCATGCCCACAGTTCCCTTGGCCTGGATGAGACAGTCCATGGGCTTCTGTGGCAGCTGAAATGCCAAGGTTTAACTTTCAGCTACTGAAACTCCTTCACCCTAAAATACAAGATCTTCAAACCAGCCTTTTCCCAAATTATGGTTTTTTCTGAGCAGTTACTTTGCTCTGTGCTACACATTTAATTGTCCGGAGCCTCAAGCTGTCGATCTGTGCTCCTCACATGTGTTCTTGCTGCTTGTATCAGCCTTGCTGCTATTGCCAGCACTTTGAGACATCTCTTTCCCCAGAATTGTTCAAATATCAGTAGGGGGCATTATTGTCTGAGGCTGCCTGGTCTCAGAGCGCTGCCTGCGGTTCCTTATTCCATTCCGTATTCTACAGGAAGACTGTCCGTGAGCAGATTGTGTGGTGACTAGAGAACTAAGACCACTTTGGTGGGTAATCCTACCAGGAGTTAATGATCCTAGAACCAAAGCCACAGTTTAAAGGCTTTGTGATCTATGTGTGATCATAGTCACACATTATATCTGCTGTCTATTTGAAGAAATGTTCTGTAGCATAAATTTGTCTATAACAGTCCCATCAGCAGAATCAGATGTTTACAGCTCAGAAGAGTTTGCATGGCCCTTCTTTATGAGGCATAACATCACTATGTCTTGTAAAAGGAAACAGAACAGGAATACCGTCTACAAGTTAGATTCAAGGATGGGAATATGCCTCGAGGTTTCCACTGAGAAGAGTGGTATTTTGCAATTTTACTTTTATAGCACTTAGTTTATTAAAAGACCTCAGATCCCTTTCACCTCCAAATTTTCAGAATGTGTCAGCATTCCTCTGGTCAGGTTTTCTTTTAATCTTTGACTTTGTAACTGGTAAAGTTATCTTCAAACATGACCTACAGCAGTGCTCTGACATGAGCTTGTGCTTGTGCTCTGGATCCAATTCATTCAAGTACAGAGGAACCAGCAGAGGGATCTATGTGCTGCTAACACCCTGAAAATAGGACTTACAGAGTCTCTGTGAATACTTTGGCCTTGAGACCACTAAAGGGGGTGAATTTCAGCTCAAAATTGGACTCCATCTTCAAGCTACAATGTGATTTTCACGCCTGGGCTTTGCTTACTAAAGATTTCTATTACAGCCCTAGGACAAAAATGCTAATCCAATAGCTTTCATCCTGCTAACATCTCTGTCCCATCTCACTTCCCAGCCACATTCTGGAGTCTGCTCTGATAGAAGGATATGCTGCAAGGAAGGCTGAACTGATGGCCCGGTGCTTCTTTAAACAGTTGTGCATTTAGTCGCTAGCCACTATGAAAGAGTTGGATTAATTTTTATTGCGTAGGCCTCTCCGTGGAATAGCTCAGTCATTTGCTCCAAGAAAGAGCAAAAGCTCCTCTTTTCTTCCATCCCTGCTCCAGTGCTCAGGTGACACCCATCAGATCTGCATCACACACAGTGAAAAAATGCAGAGGGTTATTCTGTCCCCTAAACTGAATGTAATTGGGGATTCAGCTGCATCTGAGTTAGCACAGGAATTGCCATCAGGAATAACCCCTCAGACCATCTGACCCAGTGTTCTTCACAAGAGAGTGCCAACACCACCTGACCTGGAAAAAGAAGCAAGAAAACCTAATAGCACTGCTACAAAGGTTAGCTTTGGTCTGGGACCATGAGGACTGGCAGCTTCCAAATGCTTTGAATGGTGCATTGCTGGTGAATGTAATTCTTGGCTGCTCCAGCTCTCCATGCCGCAGCAGCTTCTTTCAGACCTGTAATAAGGAAAGACAATGGTGAAGACTGGGAAATGCCAGAAAGACGCAAAGAATTCACACATTTAAATCAGGCTTAAGTGAAAGGCACAATTTCCAAAGTATTGGTTTGCATATTTACTGTATTGTCTGCATCCCATACCAAGAATTACTCATTCCTGGCATCATTCTTGCCTGTGAAACACAGTAATTGCAATTACACTTCCTAAAAAAGTCCAGCACTTTACCTTAAACAGCCCAATGCCTTTTGCCAAACTCACCTGCACGGAAATATTTTTGATGAAATGCTTGAGAAGTCACAACAGACATCAGGTCTGACTTCAGTGTAAGCATCCCTTCACGTGACACAACATTTTTGTGTGTGGAAAGGAAGATAAAAGCCTTTTCACCACTGGGTGCTACTCTACAAGCTAATCACTACGCTAATGTGCAGATGTTCTTTTGATACGACCTTTTTCATACTCCACACAGCAGGTTGTTTAGGTTTTCTGCGAAGAAAATGGAAAGAGACCCAGTGGGTGACTGGAGTACTGCATGTTTGTTATTACCCACCTCACTCATCATAACATCATATGAGTCAATGCGCCTGTGATTTCTTTTTTTTTAACATCTAATGCAGTTGCTAGGAGTTGCCAATGCAGTGGTGCTGCCTGTGGAAGATTAAAGGATTGAGAAGTGAGGACAGATTTAAAATCTACAATTTAAATCCAAGTGGCACAAGAGGAAGAGCTTAATTTTCTATATCATTTCAGGCGTGAAGCAGAAGGTGACCCTGCGGAAATCATTTTAATAATACAAATGAGATGGGATGTGTCATCTGTAAGTGAGGGAGCAGGGGGAAGGCAGCCGCAGTTCACAGGGGGCTGAGCTGCAGGGTGATGGAGAAGCTTCAGATGGAGATGATTCTTCTGTCAGCACAAAGTGCGTGAGGGGAGAGCTGGGGCACGCTCACGGACAGTGGTGCTTTGAAAGAGTAGGGAAATAATCCTGTCTGAGAGATGCTCTGTCTTGCTGTGACATGAACGCAAGGAGTCAAACTCCCTGCTCAAATATGCAGGCAAATGTTAAATGTTTTCCACTACAAGAGAAGAAAGAGAAAAAAAAGAAAATCTAGGGGAAAAAAAGGACAGAGAAGGAAAAAAGAGGGCAAAAAAGAGTACCTGTGCTGCTGTCACCCTGGAGAGTTCTTTTCCATCTGATGTATGAATTCTTCAGCCAATAGACAGATGCTGAATTCACATTACATCCTTGAGGCCCTGTATTGCCAGAGAAGTGAAGCATTATTCTTTGCCTTGTTTTCATTTATTTTACTGGGCTAGTTAAAAACTGAGCTCATAGGAACATACTTTCTGGGGCAAGCAGAATTCAACCAGGGGTGTTGGGGTCCCTCCCCTGCCATGGAGCCCTGGGAGAGGGGCCCTGAGGGCACAGACACGGGGTTTCCCTGCCCCTGCTCAGCCTCGTTCCCATTGGTTGGTTTGTGTTCCCTGCGCGGGCAGAAGGACCCTTGGTCCCGTGACTGGAACAGTTCCTCTGCAGAGCTCCGGCCATGCCGCTGGAGAAATAAACATCTCTGAAACATCTAGCAAGAATCTGTCTGTCCATATATATTTCCTTTCCACGGGACTCCTGGTTTGATATATGCGTGTTGCAGTATTCTCACTGCAACATAATGGTGGAGAATTGTGAGCAGAACGATCCCCGATCCCTAAGCGACTGATTTGTGTGAGTAAACCCTGGAAACTTTGGATTCCTCTTCTTGGTTTTGTTTTGCTGTTCCATATCTAAACCATGGAGGAACCGTGGGAAGACTCTTGGCTCTCAGAGCCGCATATGGACATTTATCTTAAACTTAAAATGATTCTTGAACAACGATTTGTAAATTTTAGCTTGATTCAAGCTCAAAAAGAACTGAAACACTTCCTGGCATGGCTGTTTAAGAACTTTTTCTATGTTTCTTGGGATTTAATTATTACCAAGGGCTTTTGGAAAACCGTTTGGACACAGTTAATACTGGAGTCAAAATATATGCCGATGGAAGAATATTTTCGTGAATATTATTTAGTTACCGAGACTGTTGAGCAATGTCAGCTGTGTCTTGGCGAAGGGAAGCCTGGCGCAGGGACCGTGCGGCCCAGGCCACGTGCACCGAGCGCTCTGCGAGCAGCAGCGAGGCAGTTCCCGCGCGCGGGCGGAGCCACGCGAGCCGCAGTGTCGGTGGCGGAGCGAGGCACGGCGGGAGCGGCGGGACCCGACGGTGCCCGCCCGGCCCCGCGCAGCGCGTGGTGGAGCGAGCCCCGGGAACGCCCGACCGAGAGGGGCGGCGCGCGGGCGGCGGTGGCGGTGGAGCGGAGCCGCACCCAGCCGAAATGCGCGCTGGAGCAGGGCGCGGGGGAGTCATCGCTCGGGGGCCCGGCCAAGACGTGGATGCAGCGCCCGGCATCGGCAGCGAAGCTGCGACCAGAGGAGGCGACGCACGGAGAACTGAGCGGCGCGGCCCGGCCCGGCCTGCGCAGCCCCGAACGCGACCCCGGGAAAAGCGCGCAGGCACCAGCAGCCCCGACAATTCCAACACGGGAGCGACCGAAAGAGAGAGCAAAGACGCAGCGAGACAGAAAACAGCAGCCACTCGGAAAAAGGAAAAGATCATAGTAACTAAGATCTTAGGGATAGTAAAATGGTATAATGTTAAGCAAAATTATGGTTCTATAACAAGGTGTGACAACCAGCAAGACATATTCGTGCATAGAACTGCTATTAAAAAGAATAACCCTGAAAAATGCATCCCAAGCTTGGGAGATGGAGAGGTAGTGGAATTCAAAATTATACGAGGTAGAAAAGGGTTACAAGCATCGCAGGTCACTGGGCCTGATGGTGTTTCTGTGAAAGGCAGTATATATGCAAAAAATCGTAGTCATGTTAGACAGTATCTCCATTGTAAGTCCCCCCTACAGTCTCCCTTTCCTAATCCCACCTTTCCCTTTTACCCTATGTCCTATTACCCCCAGTGTATTCCCAATCCGTTTTTTCACCCATGGTTTCCCTCACAAAACCGTGCTTTTGCCAATTGTTTCCCCAAAAATCCCTTTCCAATGCCGAGTGGGGGATGAAAAGGGGAAGGGAAGAAGTTAAACCCTCTCCTGCCTCAGTTTCCCCACAAAGCATGCTCAGAGAGTTCTGTCTCCCTTCTGTCAGCCCTAAGATGTTCCACAGAATCTGTTTGGACATTTAAAGACTCAGGAGGGTGGCTTGTTTTGTTTTGAAACTGTTCTTGTTATGTTTATCCAGTTGTTTTCATTCTCCTTTTATTAAAATAAAACGGGTGAGGTGTTGGGGTCCCTCCCCTGCCATGGAGCCCTGGGAGAGGGGCCCTGAGGGCACAGACACGGGGTTTCCCTGCCCCTGCTCAGCCTCGTTCCCATTGGTTGGTTTGTGTTCCCTGCGCGGGCAGAAGGACCCTTGGTCCCGTGACTGTAGCAGTTCCTCGGCAGAGCCCCGGCCATGCGGCTGGAGAAATAAACATCTCTGAAACATCTAGCAAGAATCTGTCTGTCCATATATATTTCCTTTCCACGGGACTCCTGGTTTGATATATGCATGTTGCAGTATCCCCACTGCAACACATGGGAGCCAGCTTTATTACCTGGCCCGGCCCTCCCAGTTCACTTCTGCAGTACCTAGGGCTGCTATTGAGGAGGGCAAGGTCCTAGTTAAGTTGTGGGAAATTTCACTGGGACCAAACGTTTCCACTTGAAAGCAATGCCACACAAGGATGGGTAGTTGGCACTGCCTTCTGGCTGGCCTGGAATAGGATCATCTAGAAAAGCAGGACAACCACTTTCCATTCTCAGTCACAGTCTGGCCCTCATAAGAGGAGATAAAGACAACATTTGCTCTCACTCAGAAGAAAGATCTGAACCCTTTTAGGCAGGAGCCAGCCAGTCCAGACTCCTCTGCAGGTGAGAGAAGGGTGGAATGACCATCACTTCCTCAGGCAGTGGGCAGTAGGGATTATGCAGCAGAGGAATCATTGTAACTCATCCTCACTTGGATTTAGAACCACAGTGGTTGTGCATGCATGCCAAAACAAATCACTGAAAATGAAAGTAATTGTTCAGAAGGAAGACTGGGGTGAAAAGCAAGGATTTCTTAGCATCAGGCTTGATGTTTCCTGTTGTTTTTCAGGATGGACACAGCTCTCAGCTGCAGCCACTGGAAAGCAGCACTCTTGGAAGGGGGTATAATGCCTCCTTGTTTTCATATCCGAGTGTCATTAAATGAAGGTGACAAAAGTTAGATTATGCTACACTGGGGGAAAGCTCACATCTTACAAAAAGCAGGTACAAAGAGCAAGAGGCTGGACTGCTGCCACAGTTCAACCTTCAAGTGAAGCAGGGGTATTTATCTTCTATGTCCAGACCTCATACTTTCTCTATGGAGGTGTAAGGCATAAAACAGTTTCCTTTCCTGTAAAATCATAGGATATGCGCTGCCAAAACCTTATGTGAATGAAGGACATCATAGCTCATTAGGAGTGCAGAAGGGGTCCAGGGAGTGAGGATGATCTGTGGCATAAGCAGTCTTAAAGGAAAAAAATTAAAATTCTCTCTTGTGTGACAGAGAGTACCAATGTCAGTAATCTCTCAGGATTTCAGCAGGGTGGCCTGGAAGAGATGGCTGAAGAGAGGGTCTCCAAAGGACTGCTCATTTTGGTGAATTTCAGGTGTCAGTTTAAACTTCAGCCTCCGAGCTAACCAGCGACAAACTAGGCATCCCAAAATATATTCTAGCCACAAGCTATCAGGTATTTTTCTGAGAGTTACAGATGGATACTTGGGAGCCACAATGCATGCTTAAAAAAAAATGGAAAGCAAATATTCTGCTAACCACAAGTTGGCAGAAAGAACTGTTGAAAATCCTGTCCCCAAAGAGCTCATGAATAAAGGAAAGAAGCTCTTTGAAAAGAGAGACAGAGCGTGTGAAAGTCGAGGTGAACCACATCTTTATTTGTTATCACCAGCCTGAGGAGCTAAACACTCTTTTATTTTGTTACAAACACTCACATGTAGAAAAAAGGAAACTACTCCTCTGTGAAGACTTTGTTTTCTTATTTTATTAAAGAACAAATTCCATTTCAAGTTACCATTTGCTGGTGTTAGTTTTATTTCTCAAACAGAAGCAGGGAAGCCCTGTGGTACTGAAACCCAGCTGATACTGGGTGCTTTTAGCAGTAACATCTAGATGGTATTTTATTTAATTTACAAAATCAGATACTTAAGGCTTTGCAAAGGCAGATCTGCAGCCTTAATCCATCCCCTTGTGACAACAGGCTGGAATCAGCCTGTATACATGCACAGTGTAGAGGAAGAGGCAGAAGGAACAGATAGGCATATTAATTAAAAACAAAAAATGAATTGATAAATTATACCTCACAATATACAAAAAGGAAGGTAAGACCAGATGTATCAAGCCAAGCCAAAGACCAAAATTTGTGTAGTCACAGTGTGGTGAACACACAGAGACATTGCACATTTTCAGTCATGTCTCTTACCAACAGTAATTCTCATGGAAGCAGGGCACAGTCCTCTTTTAGAGGAATTCCTGCCAGGAAGGGTGGGAGGATGAAAGAAGTTGTGGTGATAGGAACCCCTTTTTATGCAGAACAGCAGGTGTGAGAGAGTAGGTCCAGAGTACATAGGGCTGGGAAAGCAAGAGGCAGGAACCTCATTGAATATGGGAGCCATTCTCAATGACAGGGATGCTGGGCACTGCAGTTGGAGGATTTGTAATGACAAGACATGGTTAGCAGGTCTCATAAACATCCCATGTGGAAGAAGAGTGATTAAACGGATCACCTTCCCCCTGCATCTAGAGCCCTCTCATGCTGCGCCAGTGGCAACAGCCAGCATTGCTCCTGCCACTTCCAAAAATGCCTCTGGGTTGGACATTGCTTGGTGCAGAAAGGAGCTGGTCTCTTACGACCTGGGTAATGTTTCTCATGGATTCTGGGCCCACGCTCTCCCACTTTCTGCTGGACAGCTCTCCACTTCAGCAGTTAAATACACGACAGTGCTGTCACCTTAAACAGGCAGACTACAGAACACCACAAAGAGCGGAGCACCATCAATTCAGTCACTGAGTGACACGAGGTACTAAGAGTGATGAATCTTTCCTACACGGACAAGAAATGATTGATTCGAATAATTGCCCGGAATATTCACATGACACTCGAACACAGTTGCTGTCATGATTACCAATGTCTCTCTTTCTCACAGCAAGTCTATAATTGGCAGGAGTGTCTTAGATAATTTATACAGCAACAAGATTTTCACACTTTCCCAGTTTTGGATAGTTGCTAATATTTCATGAGACAGTCATTTTGTCATACAAGGGAGATTTTGGCACATCTGTTGTGCCGACTGTCATTGGGTTTCTCCACTTTCCTGTCTTTTTTAGTCATTGTCACTAGTACCCACCTATTCCTTTTTTGTGTTGTGGAGATTTATATTTAGTCATGGTATTAGATTAGCGCAAGTCTTTTTCTGTATTTAACAGGAACTTCTACTTCAAGTCCATATGTGAATGGATTTCCTGTTATAAGGAAAAAACCCTTATTTCTTAGTAATTTGCCTGTACCATGTGGTTAAATAAGTGAATGGCTAAATAAATCAGGTGTTCGCTTATCTAACTGTCCTGCATTCCCAAACTAAGCAGACCACTCCAAAAACCAAGCAGAAGCTGTCACTACTCCACGAGGAGCTAGGAAAGATCTGTTCCCTCAGTTTCTTTGCTGTCATGCTAGTGCAGATTGCCACATGCTGCTCACTTCTGTGCTCAGTGGGATCCGACTGCTAGCAGCAGAAGCAGGGGCCGGTGCCCTGCTTGTGGGACTGGAAGGACTTTTTGTTCTCTTAATATCACCGTGAAACTAGTTGATAGCTTTAACTGTCATCCTTAGAAGTTTTTTGTTGATCTGTCTTTGTATAGAATAGTCATGTTTACTTGCCTGTTTAACAGCACATGTGCTCTTTTCACCTCATTTTACCCGCAACAAGATAAACAAAGCCTTAACCTTCTTTGGCAACACCAGCAATTACCCAGCCCTTGGACTCAAGGAGTGAAACACTGGGATCAGAACTGTGCTTTCAGAACGCCCAGTGTCCTCACCACCTCGTAGGCACAAGTCATTTCAGTGGCAGAGTTTCTCAGCAGCAGATTTATTTCTTTTTCTACTCCTGCATGTGTTCGACATCAGTGTGTGAAAAATTGCTACTAGAGGGCAGATACTGATCATGATACAGCTATTACTGGCTGCCAGATACTGCAGAGATTGGGGTCACTGCTTGCTTTTTCCAAAAGAGAGACAGTTTAATGAAATCTTGCTCTTCGGAAGCAAGAAAGTGTTTATCCCCTGCAAACAAGTTCATAGTCCTGAGGTAGAATGACATGAATATGTATGATTTCTTTAGTGAATTACATGAATTTGTAAGAGAGGTTTGAGGCATATAGCACTTTCAAAGTCCCTCGTTCAGCTCTCTCTGCTGTCTGCATTTAGCATATGCTGAGCAGATGTGCAGAGAGTTCCAGGGTGCCACCAGTCCCCAAAGGTTTCACTGACGTTTTTGGCTGAAATGGTTTTCCTTCACAGGATGATTAGGCAGCAGCACACTCCATGGATGTTGCTTATTACCTCTTACAAGACTGGAATCACTAGTGCTCATCCAGTTTTACATACTGGCTGGTTGGCCTGCAAGCTCTGCTGAGCTGTGATTATACCACAGGCAGACTGCCACATCCCTTGGGCTTGTGTGTCCCACTACCCCCACCAAATGCATTTTACAAGGCTGACATTTAAAAAAATCTGAGTGGCTAAATCCCAGCAAGATCCTACCAACAACTTGTGTAGATCCTTCTCTCTGTCCTGCTGCAGAAAGGTTAAGAGCACAAGTGCCCACAATTTGTGCAGCACATAGAGGTAGTGAAAAGCAAGGCAAAGCAGAGGCAATAGGTAAATGGCCAAAAAAGCTGAGGCAGCATCACACAGAGACACACAACAAAGAAGCCAGTGGATCTAGTTGACTTCAGCTGAGCAAGGCTTGAAGTGCTGCAGTCTGCTGTGTTGATGTTCATGAGCAGGCACATCAGTGACTCTGGTGGGTGGAGTCAGCTTCCAGGATCCAGCCCTGTGATATTTTCTCATTCAAAGAGGCTGCACATACAGAGAGAGCGATAGTCCAAGTGTAGAAGGTGATGTGAGGAGAGGATGTATGAGTTGGAAACATTCCAATGTTTACTTCAGGCTGGAGATACAGCTCTGTCTGTTGAACCATAAAGGTTGGCTCAACTGTTCCAGCTCCCAGTTGTGAGCCCATCCTCTGCCTGTGTCTATAAAAGCTGATTTATTCCCTGAATGGTCATATCAGAAGTAATTTGGGCAATATGACTGTGTGATACTACGCTGAAGCTCAAGTTTAAGCCAGGCAGAGTCTTCTTATAGGTCCCATGTTGTATCTACCAACCTTGTGCAAATGTCTTGGGCATCTGTCCAAAATTGCACTAGGCACCTATGCCTGGGCACCTGAAGGGCCTGTCTCTGCCATTAGCACGTTCACATTGCTTCCAATAGGTACCCCCTGTAAAACCTTGCATTAAGGAAAACGCATCCCTACCCCTTATAGACCATGGACTTAAACAGATCTGGGCCTACAAACTTCTTACTCCAGGAATAGCGAATGAATGGTTTTGCATGAAAAGTTTATCAGATTATGCTCCTTTTCCCATTGCAGGTTATTCTGAAGCAGACATGACAATAAACCACCACAACCCTATGAATATTTCGCAGAAACATATTTCAGCTTATGGGTGTTCTTTTTTCTTGAATGATTAGGTCTGTGTCTTTGGCCATTCATCATCTGTGATACGTGACTGGCCACTTGATTCCAATTACTGTAGTGTCTGGCTTTTGACTGGTTCATTAAATATTTCATAACAAGGAGGAAAAGTAGCACTGCAGATGACATCTATGTGAATATGCAAGCAGGTATTTGTGAAATCTTAGTCAGGATTTCTACTCACAAATGCTTTGGGAAGATTTATAGATACCTCTAAACATTGTTGAAATAGTGACTTTTTATTCCAGTGAAAATTCCAATGAGATAATGAAAATTATGATGATAATGATTATTTGGCACTGTTACTCTAGTTAAATGCATGGGGGTCCAGCATTCTGAAGTCTCTCCAAGACTGGACTACAACTCAGAAACTTATGGAGAAACAGAGTAGATGGTATCTCTCGCAATGGATTTCATTAGTGTAATAGCTCTTGAACAAACTGGAAAACAAATCTCAGAAGCCTGACATTTGCCTTGTCAGTCCATGGGAGCTCAACACTAAAATTCATAGACATGTAACGAAATTAAATTTTAAGTAGCAATAAGCATTCCTGAAAACCCTCAGTTCTTGTGTGCATCTCTTGTAACCCAAGTTAATTCTTCAGATCATTAGCTACAAAATCTGTAAGGCAGAAAAAAGAGGCTGGAGGAAGAAGTACTAAGCTTTTATATTTGATTTCCCCCAAATGCCTATCAACTTTTCAGGAGCGAACTTTTCAACAGTTAAACTTTTATATTAAATTCCTGCATGCATGTTTAGCAGTCCTGTCACTCTGGAAGCATTTAGCTATGCATACAAACACCAGCTGATGTGAAAAGTGCTACCAAACCACTATCTGTCCTTCCCATTGAGTGAGAGCTCTGTCCGGGCCTGGAAATGGGAAGCTCCCATGAGAAACAAAAACCTGAGTGAACTGAATGACAAAAGCCCCATTGACTTTGGGAGAGGCTGGGAGCAGAGGTACTGTTACACACACGTGTCCACCTGCTCAGAAGATTCAACCTCTTGTTGCAGGCTCAGCATGCTCTCGGTGGTTTATTCAAGCTGTAATGGTCTCTGGGTTGCTCTGGTGAAGCCTGACCTTAGCAAACCCCACCATGTGAATGGGACCCGCCACTGCTGTCACAATTTCCCCGGTGGGAAGGAACCTTCCTCCACTAAGGATGCAGGTGCCTGTGATCTGTCAGGTTTTCCTGGTGGATTTGGAGCCGTGAACTCATCATAAGGATGGCTGCCCTCTGCTTTAGCACCTCCTTCTCACTGGAAGAGGGCAGGGAGTGTGGGCAGCAAGCAAGAAAGGAGCCTGTCAGGCAGGGAGAGCAGAGGAAGGGACCCAAAGGGACAGGGAAGGCCAGTGTGAGGAGGTGCTGGGAGGGACAGCAGAAGAGGAGGCTCAGGGGGGGACCTCATTGCTCTCTACAACCACCTGAAGGGAGGTTGCAGTGAGGCGGGGCTGGTCTCTTTTCCTATGCCTAGCATAAGAGGACAAGAGGAAATGGCCTTAAGCTGGGACGGGGGAGATTCAGATAAGATATTAGAAACAAATTTTTCACTGTTAGAGTGGTCAGGCATTGGAATAGGTTGCCCAAGGGCGTGTTGAAATCACCATCCCTGGAGGTGTTCAAGAGACACTTGGATCTGGTGCTGGGTGAAGAAGTTTAGGGATTACAGTGGTAGTGCTGGGTGGACACTTGGACTGGATGATCTGAAAGGTCTCTCCCAGCCTTGATGATTCGATGATTCTATGATTCTGTGGAGGCTGGAGGAAACTTGGGAGAAGGACGACAAGCAGACGGCTGGCAAAATCAGAGGGCTCCAGGAAACCGATCAGCCGAGGAGCCAAGAGCTGGGCAGCCCGGAAGAAAGCCGGGAGGAGAACCCCCCGGGCTGCGATGGGAGCAGGGGTGGGAGCTGGGACCGGGTGCAGGCTGTGCGCTGAACGCGGGGCAGGAGCGAGGGCGGGGTGTGCGCTGAGCGCCCGGGCAGGAGCGAGGGCAGGAGTGAGGGCAGGAGCGAGGGCAGGAGTGAGGGCAGGCTGTGCGCTGAGCACCCGGGCAGGAGCGGGGGCAGGAGCGAGGGCAGGCTGTGCGCTGAGCACCCGGGCAGGGCGCCCGCCGTGAAGGCCCCGCGAACTGCAGCTTCCACAATGCCCTTCGCCCGCACCGGGCATGCGCGGCCGCCGCCTGCGAGGGCCACCCGCCCCGTCCCCTCCCGGCGGCGGGCGGGGACACCGGGAGCGAGGAGGTGGTCGGGGCGGCGGGGCCGGGCCGGGCCGGGCCGAGGGGCGGTCGCTGCCGCGGGCGGCAGGTGAGGCGGTGCGGGGCGGCCGCGGGGCGGGGGCCAGTCCGGGTACTCGCAGGGGGCGGTTCGCGGGGGCTGGCGGCGGCTGCCGCCTCCTGCCCGAAGGGAGAACGGGTGATGGGGAAGCGGGGGAAGCGGGGGAAGCGGGGCCGTGTCCCTCGTTGTCGGCGGCGACCCCACGGCGAGGAGGCGGACAAGCCAGGGAACCCTCCCGGAGCGGGGCTGGCGCCGCGGCCGTGGGCACCTCCGCAGAGCCGGGCAGCGAGAGCGGTCCGGCCCGACAGCCCGCGGTGAGGGTGAGCGGTGCCTGCTCTAACAGGCAGCTGGTCAATTACAACTCTAATAACCTCCCCAGAGGTCAAAGGCGCTGCAGGTTTAAAGCCTACTGGGGCAGGTAAAGATGTAATTATGTTCTCCTGACAGTTTTCCTTGATGGCTGAGTGCCTTGGGACTTTTGCCCACCCCCACCCCCCCCCCACCCCCGACACCTGTCTTCGGCTTTGAAAGCTTAGCAATGAATTTGTGAGTTTGGCCCCAATGGATACGGATGCCGGGTTTATCACATCTTGCACCTTTTTAATTATTGCGTGCTGACTAAGCATGGTGAGAAAGTTTCTCTTGGCTGCGTCAGCTCTGGATACATTGCACATGCATGTTCCGAGGTCGGGATCACCGGTGTCTGCTGGGTCCCCTTGCTTCCTTCCAGACCCCCTCAATTAACCCGGTGTTTAAATGGGCTATGAAGATGAAGGCTGCATGTTGGGAAAAATAAATAAATTGGAGAGGCACACTCTCCTCTGGCGATGAGAATAAGGACTGTATCTGAACAACTGCTCAAGCCAAGGGAACGTATCAGTGTTTTCACACCAGTACCATAGTTGGGTAACTATTGACAAATGCTGACTTTTAAACGGTGACTGCTGACTTTGGTAATAAAACAGAAACGTCTCCTTTTAAGAGCAATCTCAAAACACTTGAAGTGATGGATTGGCTTGTTAGCTCAAGCCTTGACTTAGCTGGGAACCAGAAGAGCTCTTGTTCTCTGCAAGGACGTTCTCTGCGAAACAAATCTGACTTATGCTAAACACATCAGCTGTAAGACAGGGTGTTTATTTTGCAATGTCATTTTCAAAACCGTGGTAGATACCAAATGCGTGAACTAGATACAGGAAAGCTGCCTTGCAGTCTGCTTTTCTGCCAGAGTGCATTTTGAACGGTTTATGACTGCAAGGTGGCAGTTTTACTTGGAGTCTCACTTTTGTGTTTTAATTAGCTGTCATCAGAGCTGGAGTTCAGCTTCCAACACTTGTGAAGTGTGCCATGAACATGCAGTCTAGGTACCTGCGTAATGTTTTGGGACTAATTACTTAGAGCCCATTCTCTATTAAGCAATGTGCAAAATGGATTGACTGTATGAAAATCTCTTTCCAGTTAAGCTTCCAATCTCCTGAGTTGCATCTCATTGTGGACTTACTGAGGTTTGCTTCAATCATCTGGCAATTGAATATTCTTACTCCCTTTTTTCTCACCCCCTTTCTCTTAAAAATCGTTGCTTTAAAGTGTTCCATAAGTGCTGAGGGTTTAAATGTTCCCTGTGACAGCAGCCCACATTCAGTTGCTGTTCCCCAGAGTTTTTAGTGTGTCTGGCCTGTGCTCTAACACAGGAGGTGTTTTAAAACATAGAGGCTTGGAGCTTTTCCACAAGTAAAACTATCAAATGATCAGAGATTACTTTTCTCAGCAGAAGAAACTACTTTCTACTTAAAATGGCTTTTCCAGTCAGGGTGTATCTAGGCTGTGAAGGAATGGATTTTTCTAGGAAGTCGTGGGAGGCAGGAAGAATCATGAAAAAGAAGGTGGTGCAAAGGAGAGCATTCAACCACAGAGCCAGAACCAGATCAGAGGTCCTTAGCTACACAGATAAAATTTCTTCAAGAGCACAAAGAATCTTCTCACACTGTGGGATGGTATTTTCTTAGCTTATGTTCCAGGGTGGCTGCAGAATTCAGTGTTGTAGCTCACACTGAGAGGTAGAGTGAGTCTGTGGATCCACAAAGGTCAGGGAAGAGAGGGCTAGGAAGGGTCAGTGGAATTTTGGGGAAGATGAGTGATGCTCCCCCTGTTTTGCTGGCTACCTTCCTGGGGAAGCCAGTGGCTGTCCCTAAGGGACTTTGCACAGAGCACTGACTGAGGGTTAGCATTTGGTGGTGGTTCTGGTGTGCTGGATGAAGGCATGACATGGGACCCTCTTCCATCTCCTTTTAGGTCTTCCTGCACCTTTCCTTCACCTTCTGTGGTAGAACATGTTCCCTTCTTCTCCATCAGCACACCACCTCCTTTGCCACCACTCTGCCACCTTCCCTACACAGCTGTCTCTCCCTGTCCTGGAAGCCACCTGGTAGGTGTGGGGGGCTGGAAGAAAGTACGTTTCTTTCTTTGCCTTCCAAGTAGGCAGACTGGGCCTGGTGGCATGGGCAGGGGAGAGAGGGCCGTTCACACCTGGTCGTGCCAGACAGTGCCCAGCTCCGCCTGTGTTTGGCACAAGCTTTGAGCAGGGCATTGAGCTCAGCATGGGGGAGTCTCAACTGCGAGCATTCCAAGCCAATTACTGGATGCAGTCTGTGTATGACAAGCTTCAGTTTCATTAGCTGCCTCCCAGGAGGATCGAGCTGTGCGGCTCACCTTTGCAGAGATCAGAGTCTCCTCTATGGTGTTATTAGGTGTTTTTAAAAATAACTTCATCAATCCTCTTTAAAAGAGCTGGTCTGCTCTGGTAACAGTGCCTTCTGGTGCTTTTCCAGATAAGGAACTTGTCACTTTTCCTGCTGTCATACAGGCAGCTTCTGCCCTATTTAGAATACAGTATAAAAAAGGACTACAGAATAACCACCAGTCTTGAGTAAAGGTTTATGTGTTTAGACCAAGTGAACATTCCTTATTTAACTGCTTTGGACAGTATTGGCTTATGAAGAAGTTAGGATCAAGCTAAATACAGAGTTGAAGATAATAACTTCACATACCGGTGTCTTGAGGAAACCTTCATGATAATGTCTCTTATATAACAAAATGACAACAGGCCAAAGATATCTTCTATTTTTTCTTTCTGTCCCAATTAGAAATTCATTAGCTTTAAAAAGAATCTGAAATACTGCGTTGTGCATGTATGTGTTTCATCTATACAATGGTGGGAAGCAACCAGGTGAAATAGTGTAAAACCAATTTCAGTCTCTTTTGGGGATCTGAAAAGTAGTTCCCAGCAGTATCATGAGGAAACAGCAATTGCAGGACATACCTAGTAATTCATTCTGTAATGGTGTATGCAGGAGCAGTGTTCTAATTTATACATTTCTTTGATGTTTTGTGAACAGATGGCATTTTTAGAAAGGTCTGTTAATTCTGTGGGAACTTAGTAATGGCTGGGGGATCAGAAGAGAGTCGTAGTCAAAGTCTGACTTCTCTGCTCTCAAAAGGGAGACAGCCCTCTGCAGCCTCGTTTTTAAGCTACTATGCTTTTAGAAAACCTTGCTTAAGAATATTCACCAGTGCCCTCAGCATAAATTTGGAACTTGTTGATTGGTCTTCATTAATTGGACTGTTCTCCATGAACCCATCACCTGTTTTTACAGGTAAAAAGTACTGGGGCAATTATGGCTAATTGTGGGACACAGTGCACTGTGGATTTTCATAGGAAAGTCCTTTACTCTTTCCCTCTTTCCCTTTTTTCCACTTGTTTCAGGGTTCCTTTCCTTTCATTTTTCCTTTCTCTGTTTCTGTCTCTTTCATTGCACCTTTGACTTGGTTCATGTACTTCAGGCACTTGCCTAAAGTGCCTAAAGCACAGGACCTAAGTACCTATTTGCACTGTGACATCAAAGGATCACTTTTTGAAATTACAACTTTTCCTTTGAACAAGAAGGAAAAAAGGTTCCTGGTTGCTATGGTGACGAGCACTATATAAGTGCCTATAAATAAATAAAGTAAACAGCTGATTCATGGACTTTGATTTGCACTATTTTTTGCTTTTCTAATGAGATATAATTAAATATCAGAATGTGAGGAAGTGACTTTCTATCAATTTTATTAAATACATGTTATGCCTTCTCTTTTACAGTATTTCAGCTGAGAACAATTAAATAGTAAGATGTATATTTTTCTCTCTGTGGGAAGTTAATGGTTTGGAAAATCATGGTCTAGTATTTATAGTAAAAACTTTCAGATGCCAAAAGGCACTCCAGTAAAAAGGTGGTGTCCATTTTCAGTTTAATCAGAACAGACATTTTGAGCTAAATGCCTATTTTTCTTATCTCTAAGAGACTATTATAGTTGTTGCAACCTTTAAGTTCCAGTCACAAGTGTCTGTAAATGTAATTATGTTCTTCTGCAGTATTTGAAACCCCACTGGTGCACAACAACAAAACTTGAAAATGTCACTGACTTTTATGTCAAAATAACAAAGAGTGAAAAATCAGATATTCCTTGTTAAAGTTTGAAGAGGAGGGAAGAATTGGCTTTTCCATAAGCCTTTTATTCTCAGGTCCATGATGTAAAAGTAGCTTTCTCTCTATGCTAGAGGTGATAATTGTAAAATGGATTGGATGGAGACAATAAACTACTTCTTCAGAAGTCAGGGAGTAGCCATCAGCCATTGCTAAGAAGGCCCTTTTCATTATTAAGCTCTGGAGCCAGTCCACTCAGGTGCAGTTCCTGAAACAGGACTTGAGCCCAGTTCCCCACCAGTGCGCTGGAGGAATCCCACACAGGTGTTTCTCAGTCAGGAAACGGGTGCACTTTGATGAACAGCAAAGGCGAGTCTGTAATGGAAGGAGCTGTCATTAGGGGAAGGAAAAAAGGTAGGTGTAATATACAGAACTGCTCCTTAGTTAAAGGATCAGTCTGGTTTCTTGGTGGGAACTGATTTTGCCACAGTGGCCTGAAGAGAGATTTCCTCAGCCCTGAGCTGTGGAGTGCAGCTTGTGCACTGAGGGGGAGTAGATCTGCTTTCTACCACAGTCACAGCTTTGTATTCAAAAGAGCTGTCAGATTTCCAAAGGACTTTGGAGCACTATCCTGTGCTATTAAACAATGATATAACACCACCACATCCTCCACTGTCTTCCTTCCCTTGGTGCATTCAGATTCATATCTATTTGCTTTACCAATTAAATATATATTTGACTAAATACCTTTTACTTCCAAGCGTGTGTAATTGGGAGGACAAGGATATGTGGTAGTTTTTTGCAGTTACGCACAACTACTTCTCACAGGGCCGAACATGCATTTGCACACAGCTGTTGAAGGCAGGGGCAGAACAGGAGAAAGGAATGGTGTCCCCGAAGGTCTCACTTGAGCAGTGACAGCTTACTCCCGTTTGATTTATGTTTCGTAGGCCTGTCACTTTTGTCATAGCTGAGCTGCTGCTGTGGCCAGGCTGTTGGTGCTCACCTGAAGAACAGTGACAGCTTCAGTGAAATAGCCATAGAGCTGCTTCTGAACCTGGTGTTTTGTGCCATGGGACTGTGCTGATCTCTCAGGGGGTGGCAGTGTCCCAATCCTGACGCTGTGCCTGCCACAGCACTGTTTCATGTGGGCCTGAGGCCAGAGCAGGTTGTGCCTGCTGCAACGTGGTTTGTGTTTCATGTGTATCAAAGGCAGTTTTACCTGGATTGAGGGTAGGTCTGGACTGTCAGTGTTTGACCTGCATGACTGACAGTGGAGAAGGCAATCCAAGGTCTCTCCTGAAAGGGTCGCTGCAGAGGCTGATGAGGTTTGTAGGCAGCCTGAACCCAAGCAATCTGCTGCTTGCAAGAGCAACAGGGGTATGGGAAGGGTGCCAAACAGGGAGTCTTGAATGTGCTTCAAGTTTGCAGCTACTGCCAGGGCTAACCACATGGGTTTGGTGTTCCTGGAGACCAGGTTGGTGCTAAAGGAAGACCAGGCTCTGGAGTCATTGATGGAATTTTCTCAATTGAAAAGCAGCACTATTAGTAGCACATACTGCCTTTAATGGAGAGGCATCTTTATTTAGAAGTCTTTTCTTTGGAGAGGAGGATGAAATATACATATAGATACTAATGACAGGACAAACTGTTGAGGACAAGCTGGAGCTGTTGTGCATCTCCTTTTTTGGCATGGTTAGGACAAAGGGTGAAACAGTGCATATACCAGATTTTTTTTTTTTTTTCATTCCTCAGAAGCTCTGCTTATGTGTGGTTAGGACTTTTTTTCTGTCAGAATTTTTTTTAATAGATAGATATGATCCAGGACCATCTGGTGGAATTTGCTGTTGTCACATCTAGGTTTTCTGATGTATTGCCTGTCAAGTTATGTTGTATGTTCAGATGAATTTCTCATATGATCTGCTGACAGCTACTGACAGCCCTGAGATGGGAAGTTGGAAGCCTGGGGGGAAGAACAGAGGGGCAGAGCTAGCTTTAAAAATGTGACTTTGATTGCTTTTGATTGGTGGGCTTTTATTTCTGGTATTTATAGGTGACTTTTTTAGTTAAGAAAGGTGAATGAGTGAACTTTAAACCAAGTGCATCTAAGTGCACCTAAAGTACTGTACTTTTACTCGGAAGGTCTTGGAAGTCCACCTGTAGTTTTGTTGGTTTTTTTTTTCTTTGACATTGGGTTCTTCAGTCTTTCTCTATCCTTAGCTCTCCATCTGTAGACAATCTCACACCTACTTAAATTGCAGCCTTTTCTTCCTCCTTTACTCCTCAATCCTTATCCGGTCCCTCTTTGGAAAGATCTCAAAACATTTTTGTATTTATTAGGATACCATTAGGTATCCTAATAATCATAGTATCTGTCTGCTAATTCTAAATCCTAATACCATAATAATTCTGTAATAAAATGAACTTAGATTTTTGACAAATTAGTATTAACCTTTGCAGACAGATCACATGTATAAGCAATAAGCAGCTCTGAAATAATGACAGTAATTCTTTTCTTGCTGTGATAATACTCAAATAATTAATTAAAGTAGATGTTTTTGATGTAGAGGTCCACAGAGCAATTGCATTTCTTCACACACTGACGAAGAGAATGGTGTACTTTGTAAACCAGAATCCAAACAAGCCATAAGCACTTCAGTTTTGTTCTTCATTTTTTTCTGCCATAATTTGAAGCGCCAGGTAGCAATTATAGGCTGGTGACAAGATAAATTTCACAACTTGTTGTAATTTGTCATTTTTTAATTGGCCAGATCAGAAAAGAAGTGATTTGTGTTTGAACTTTAAAGGTTTTTAGTTTATGTAGTGCTGGTAGAAAGCATAGTACAGGTATTTCTGAATGGGTTGGGAGGAAGCCCATTTGTGGACAGAGGTGGGATTGCGCTGCAAAGGCATGTCCGGGTGTGGCTCTAAACAAAGACTCCCCCCTTCTCTCTCAAGGCTGTGCTGGGTATACCAGGCCTCCTGCTTGTTACATCCTGCCTAAATGTTGATGAAGTTGGAAGTCACCCTTGAAAAGGAAAAAGCTTTCTTCCATGGGAATTTGGATCTTAAGATGACAGTCCCCAAGCTCAGGGGACTCCTGCTGAGGAAGAAGCTGGAAAGCATTTACTTGCCTCTCGTTACTCCTGTGACTCCCTGATGCTACTTCCTGGTCTGGGGACTGCGAGTGCCCTTCTGTAGCAGTAGAGAGAGACATCGTATTAGGCTGGCCAGTAGAACCTGAATATAGGGACTACTGTTGTGTACTCCACTCTTGTTCCTAGAAAATCAGATTAAGGAGATTTGAGACTTGGAAATGATCCCACTCCTGTGCTGTCATAGGGGATGAATTGAGTGTGCAAGGGTCACTGTAAAGACACAGCAGCTCTCCATGGTGGTGGTCTGTGTTGGATGGAGCGCTTTTCTCATACTGCTCAAGCATCAGCTCAGCTATTTTCAGAAGAAGTGGACTTTGAAGGAAACCCCATAGATGGAATATGGCCAAATTCTCTGCCTGTAACATGTTTGATAGCACTGCAGGGTGGCAAAGCTGGTCTTCAGTCCTTAAATGCATTAAATTAACTCTAGGCAAGCTTGCTGAGAAAAGGGTAATGAAGCAGGTCCAAAATGGGGCGTGTGTGCTCACGCGGGTGCAGTGGCCTTAATACTCCAGGCAGCATTCCTGCAGGCACGTGGCTCGGGAGCAGCCAGGTCATGGAGCACACTGTGCTGTTTGTCAAATGTATTGCAGACCACAGGTGCAGCCAAAACGTAGCCAGGCATAAAAGAGAAAGTCACTTAGGAGGGAGAGCAATCCCAACAGGAGAAACTTGTGATGCAGTCTGGCATAAGGCTGGCTGTGGAGGATGTGTTCTAGTCAGCACCCTCTCAGGACTGCCTGAGCCCATTGCAGCAAACATTTCAGCTTCTGGTAATAGAGAGTGATGACGATCTCAGCACATGGATTGTATTGTTTTAGGTAGAGGCAGCGTCTGAACAGATCTGACATTGTGCAGTCTTCAGCTTAATTTCATGTGATGAAGAGGTGGGAAGGAGGAGATTACTTGAAGCACCTGGCTAGAGGCAGAACGTAATTTATCAGAGTTCATTTGTCTGGAGGAGTACACAGCCCGTATATAATTTAGAAACATGTTAAAAAATAGGGAGCTGTTGTCTTTTAAAATCAGTGAGCACTCAAGTCTGTTGGTTTAAAATCTTGCAATATGTCTAAAATTAACTAGGAAAGTGTGTGTAAATAGTACTGATAATACTAAGCCCTTCATAAACTCAAAATAATGTGTATTTTCCACGTTTAGGCTGAAATACCTGGAGCTGCACATGGATTTATCCTTGTCAGTTCTTCTGACATCACATTTAATAGAGATGTTTTTTTCAGATGTGATCTGTAAACAGATTTTTTTGTTTGTTTCTTTTGCAGTAAATGTTGCTTCCCCCACATTTTTTCTTTTCCCGTCTTCAAGTGTTTTCTCCCTTCTTCTGATTTAAACCTGATGATTTTATGCTATAGTTAAATTATCAAAGAGGGAGAGCGATATCTGTGTCCTCCACCTTGTTGTAAAAAAATCTATATTTTTGTTTTCTGCAGTGTATTGAGAGCAAGATAAACGAGCAGGGTGTTGCCATCCTTTATCACAGTCAGAATGATAAATGACACGTCCTGGAAAGTTTAAAGATGCGTAAGAACGCAAATCCTTGGCCCACAAGGATGTGTGGTTGAAAGTGCTGATCCAGCCAGGAGTTAGGCACACCCTTAAATCTAAGCAGAAGCATTGCTTCCATTGGGCATATATACCTGGTGCCGTGCTGTGTGGGGTAAGCAAAGCTCATTCTGTGAAAGGAGGTTTCACTTGTTGTAGTGGCTTGAAGTGGGATAAGGACATGAGCTTTTTCCTGTCCCCTGGAAGAGCAGTCTTGAGAGTAGTGCAGGTGTTGCTGTTCTGTGTTACTGTCCTTGGCTCAACAGCATCACTGATGTAGATGGAAACCCTGATGGTTTGGTGTTTGCTACCTTACAGTGCATCCCTCCACTTCTCCTCGTTTTTCACACTCTGCCTGTGTCTGGTAACCATAGCAGAACGCCTTGTTTGTAGCAGGTGATACAGCACCCCAACACCTCTGCCTAGCAGGGTGGAAGCACTAGAAGAGACTGAGGATATTACACAGTTTCCTCTCTAGCAAACAGCAAAATATGTATAAATTTTCAATAATTTGCAATTCAGCCAGGAGGGCCAACAATATCCTGGGGAGCATCAGGCACAGCATCGCCAGCCAGGCATGGGAGGGGATTGTCCCACTCTGCTCTGCACTGGGGCGGCCTCACCTCGAGTGCTGGGGGCAGTTTTGGGTGCCACAATGTAAAGAAGACATTAAGCCATTAGAGAGTGTCCAAACAAGGGCCACAGGGATGGTGAAGAGTCTGTAGGGGAACTCTGGTGAGGAGTGGCTGAGGTCACTTGGTTTGCTCAGCCCGGAGAAGGGGAGACTGAGGGGAGACCTCACTGTGGTGTTCAGCATCCTCAGGAGGGGAAGAGGAGGGGCAGCTACAGATCTCTTCATTCTCGTGACCAGTGATAGGACCTGAGGAAATGGCCTGACGCTGAGTCAGAGAAGGTTTAGGTTGGATATCAGGGAAAAGTTTTTCACCCAAAGGATGGCTGAACTCTGGAAGAGGCTCCCCAGGGAAGTGGTCACAGCACCAAGCCTGACAGAGTTCAAGAAGCATTTAGACAATGCTCTCAGTCATATGGTGATGCTTAGGATGTTCTGCATGGGACCAGGGGTTGGACTCAATCTTTATGGGTCCCTTCCAACTCAGCGTATTCTATGATTCTATGATCTTTTCTCTATCTGGTTCTTTTTCTGGGTCCTTTAGTGGAAGTATTCTTTTTGGCTCTGTTTTCTTTCCTCCCCTTTGGTTCATTTTCATGCCATGTTTCTTACTTTGTATTTGATGTCATGTGTGCTTTCTGAGGATGCAGTGTATTCTCTGCACTGGTTGCTGTCCACATATTCCTGGTAGCGTGAAGTCATCTATTTCTTTTCTCATGGATTTGAGCTTGCTTTCTAACTGGGAGATGATATATCATTTTTGTGTACAGATGTAAATGTTTTTATTGGGTTTTTTGGTACTGAATTAGATGTCATCCCTCTTGCATCCTTGAGATTCTAAAAGAGAGATGGAGGCTGAGTTTTCCTGATGCACTGATTTTATAGCATCAGTTTCACTGAATTACCACCAACTGATCCCACAGCATTGCAGCTGGCGCTGAAATTTTCACATTCGTCTCCTGTGTTTTTAGTGATTTTGTTTACTTCATACAGTGCAATGAGGTCTCAAGCTCATGACTGGAAATTTCTTGGTATTTTATTGATAAATACAGATCAAAAAGATAATCTCCCAGTCTCGTGGGTTTTTTTTTTTCTAGAGTAGTCTTTGAAGGTTGCACATTCTTCTGTTGTACATGCTTTGTTCAAGTGTGTTTTATTTTTGTTCTCTATTCCCCTCCTACTTGTTTCTTCTCTTCCTTTCCTTCATTGCAGTCCTAGGTCTTCTTTATTCTTTTGGGTTGTTTTGTTTAGGTTTGAGAAGAGACACACCTGAGTTTAAGTATAGTTGGCTATTTGGAAGTTTTCCTTAAAAATGCCATGTAAGCAAAGACCTCAGTAATTTGCTCCTTCATCTCTTCAAGCTTTTTCCAGTGTCAACTGAAAAGTTTCACGAACTTTTCCCATCCTGCCTCCAGCTTTCATTGCCTTTTGACCATCCTGTGCTCCAAAGCTTGCTTTGTCATACCTGTGAGAGGCTGTGCTGCACAATTCTCACATCCAAACCGACTGATGTTTCCCTTTTCCATTGTAAAATGTTTCAACTTTTCCTTTCAAAACACACGTCCAAGTGTTCTCCTCTCTTCTGGCCTTTGACTCTACCTTATAAAACTGCAACAGAGATCGAGGTACTCACTGGCAGCTGGACTTCTCTGCTCCGTTGCATCCAGGAGCCCCTTCTTCAGCTGCTAGATGTTCTGGAGGCCACATGTGCATAAAAAGGGGACAAGGGGCATTTTGATATTAAACAAGGATTTCTTCGTTCTTGTGTGGAGGTGGCATATATGGAGCTTGAGATTAAACATGAGAGGAATAAGAGTTTATCTGATAACAGAAGGGGTTTCTCATATTTATGAAAAAGTGGGTTTTGTACCAGCTTACTTGCCAAAGTTCAACTGCAAAAATGTAATTCATTTTTTCCGTTTCAGAGATTTCTTTGTATACAGTGTTAATTGCCTTTCCATCTTTTTACTGTTTTACCTTAACAATTTCATTACACGTGTTTTTGCTCTCAAGAGACAGTGGGTGTGATGCAATCTCTGTTTTAAACTGCTATCATGTAATTAGCAGGGAAAGATGTCTCTAAAGTCTGCTCTGCTGTCTTCTTTGCTGCTCAAGAAGCAAAGAGGAGCTGAATTACGGGATTTGAGTCCTCGACTGGAAGTCCTTGTTGTGTAAGTTTGGCGTAGGCTACTGCTGTTTCAGAGAACCATCTCTTTCTTCAGCTTAGAGCTGTGTGCTAGGACCGTGCTTTAATGATGTCAAGGAGTTATGATGAGTTTCATGGTTATGCTCTATGTACCTCTTGCATAAAGTGAGCTTGCACATAGATCCTTCTTATTCATCTAGTTGTGCTCTCTGATAGTAAACCATAAGATACCTCTTGGGAAGTCTTACAACTAACACTGAAAAGTAATTTTTGCTCTCCCTTCTCAGAGCTTTCTGTCTTCTAAACCAGACTGTTTGGGATGTTTCTGCTACATTCTTCTCAAAGCCTTGTTGTGAGTTTTTAATGTCTTTCAGTGCTAAAATTTCACTCGTGCAGTCTTGAGCTGTATGTAAGTTTTGAATTACAGGTGACCAATGAGATACTTAAGCACAGTCTGTGTAACATGCCTTGGAGATGCCTTGAAGGAATTTGAAATCAACTGCTTCTGTCCCAGGAAAAAAGCCCTCTTGAGTCTTGTGTGTAGGGACTGCACTCCCCCTTCAGAAGAGAATGCACTTTGTATTGTCAGAGATTCCCTGGATGTGATGGGGTTTTGCATGTGCTTCTGGCAAGCAGTCAATCAGATGTAGTTACAGAATGACCACAGTCTGTCACACAGAACATTCATTGGTAAGCCTTTGATGCGTTGGAAATGAGTTAGTTGTGAATTGCTTCATGCCTTACTTTGCTGTTGTTTTCCCCTCTCCCATCTGGCCACTTGTAACATAAATTGAGTGGGATGGTGGTGATTTGTGAATTGAAATCCCTTTGCACTGGAAAATTAGTTTCCCTGAGCAGATGAGGCTTTCATCTGTAGCTATGTGGACAAAAAGCCCTCTCCAGAAAGGTGTGTGGCAGCACTTTCATGACCTCTTTTTTTGCACTGACTCAAGTGTATCATAAACTCCCTTTTGTGAGCCCAACCGGACTCAGGCTGTTCCTGCTATTGTCATTTATTTCAATTTTCATTTCAATATTTTCCTGCTTACCTTTCACAATGGATAGGAGGAGTGGCGGGAGGGAAGAGGAGGACCGGTGAAAAATAAAAAGGTGCACAAAGATTAATTTGTGTAATTTTCTCTTTTAGAAGGAGGGAGAGAGACACCTGGGAAAATAGGTTTTCAGACCTCTAAGCACGCAGATGAAATACTGCCCTTCCTAGCAGACACTGTGGTGTTGCACTGAGGTAGTCACTTAGCACTAAAACGATACGACCAGATTCATTTTGAGGAGGCATGATGTGGTTTTCTCCGTGTGTCTGCATTTTTACTGCCTTTAGCTAAGTTAGGGCCTTTGGTGCTTATCAGTTTTTAATGATTTGTTCTTACCTCTGCTCCTTGCTTCTGCTGTTTGTTCTTTACTACTTAGGCTGTTACTCATGTTCATGTAGAGACCTGAGAGTTAATAGAAAATGAAGATTGGCGTTGCTGTCACCTTCCCTTCTCCTGTAAGGTTGCCTGGGACAGTTCCACAGACATTTATATATGGCTTTTCAGCATCTTGGCTTCTGACTATGTTATGGTTGTGTCAAAGTATAAAGCTAAAGCTGGGAAGCTAGCAGCTCATTGAAATTAATTTCTTTGGATTTATAAAACCACTGATTAATCATCTTTTAATGTGGGTATAAACTTAAAAGAAATATGTAGTCTCTGTCTTAATTGTAATCTTTTATATGAATTTTGCAATAGTCATACATATGTATTATATACAAATATATATGTACTTAGCACAGAGGTCACAAGGCAAGCTATTATGCACAAAGTTCTCTAGTCCTTTCTTAATTTATGTGCATGTATTGTCCCATTGGAACACAGGACTCTTATGTACAGGCTTATTTTTAAGCATTAAATATATTAAAGCAAATGAGAGAAGAGGGTTTTTATTTCAGTATATTTTGGACTTTAGTTTGGTGTATTTCATCACTTGATGATAAAGAAATGGTGGTTATTTTGTGTAACTGTAAGTCACTTTAGCAAGATGGTTGTTTTCTAGTCAGTCCTCAGTCCCTGACTTTGGTCCTTTCTCCTTTCACACACTTGCTGCAGTAATACCAGTGCGGATTTGAGTCTTCATAGTTGCAAGAGAAGCTTTTTGTGCTGTAGCTTTAATCCCTCTGCCTGGAAAGAAGGGTTGGCTACCTCAGCAGATTGCTCCTGTCAGCCTTCAGGACAGATTATAAGCACACCATTCTGCCATAGAAGGGGGGAAGCAGGATGAGCCAAGGCAGGAAGGTTGTAAATGTCCTCTGTCTCTGACGTCTCCAGACCTGGGATAGGATTCACTGCCTGTGGCCAGTACATATGTGCATTTTTGTCTTGTCTTCAAGGTCACAAGAACCTTCCTCTTTGAGGTTGATGGGTGTGACAGCACCCATGCCTTTACTATGGCTCATCTTGGGAATGCTTTGCTAGTGAGAGGGTTCAGCCCTGCTCCAACCCTCCCTGTGCTAGGTGGCTTCTGTGGGAATGGCTGCATCAATGCTAGTAGAAGCCTAGAGATGGAAAAGCACATCCTGATGTAGGAAGCTGTCTAGAGAGCCCTTGATATCTTGAAATACTCTGTAAAGTAGCTGAAAGACCACTCTGTTCTTGGCTTTGCAAATATCAGGACATGGACCCAGAGCTGTACAAAATGAATGAGGGCAGATGTTTTTAACTGGAGCTGTCTTAAACAGTTGGTTTGTTGGGCTGATGTTGCTCCTTCTCTCAGTGACAGTCAGGTTACACTTCAGTTATTTGAAGAGATGCTCATTGCCAAAGACTTGACTCAGCATTTGATGCAACAGAGGCAGCAGATCTTGCTGGTAGGAAGGAAGGGAACAGAAATGAGCTGCTGTGGCAGGGTTGGGTAAGGAATCTCCCATCATCGAAGGGCCGCAAGTGAATAGCAACTGTATCAGTAGTTTTGCAGGTGTTCCTCTTTCAACAGATACTTCCTGCTTTTTCTCTGAAACTTTCACCTTCTTGTGTGTATTGAATGTCATGTCATGTATATTTATGGGGGTGTTAAAACCTCCACACAAATGGGTCACAAGGAGGGCTTGTAGGGGAATGATACACTGATTTATTGGTGGGAAAAATGGGGCAAAAATTAACCACCTTGGTTTTTATTACTATTCAAATAAATACAACAGCAAGTCTAATACAAAAATTTCCCATCAAGTCAGGCTTGGACTTCTTCTTCTTACTGCTGTGCCCTTGATAAGTATGCCTAGATTCAATAGTCTTTCCATGAATTTTCAAGCTGCTAAGAGCATGAAGAAGCTCTTCTTAGGTATTGAACTGTAAATTGTTGCATATGACACCTGGAGGAGTTGAAATAGGTTTTTACAATTAATTCAGTGTATTCATCACACTTTCCCTATTGTGTGCAGTGGTTCATGTTGAAGCTGAGAAAGATGATTCATTTGCTTTCTTCTCCCTCCTGTCAGTAGCAGCGGTAGACCTCAGAGCAACATTTGAAACAGTAAATGCCTGGCCTGCAGCCATGTGTTACTACTTCTCAGCTGGGTGTTCTGATGATACTGTAATCAGATGAGGGACAAGGTAAGAATTCTTTTCCATGGGGAAGATCAGACTGGGGTATTTAAGTACTAATCAAAACCCAATTGTTAGGATATTTTTTAATTGGCCAGCAGATATTTTTCAGTTCTGTGGCCTATGCTGTCAGGAAACACCCTTTTTTTTTTACTTCCTGTGTAAGTCATTTTACTATTTGTGAGACCTAATGCTCTGTTCTGAGATTTCATGTGACTATCAGTACCCCTGGGATATGCTCCCCATCCAGAACATGGATGTTTTGTGCTCCCTTAGCATCAGTCTAAATGGTTACACTACAGGGAGGGTGTCCTGTGATACTGTGCTCCTATTTGTTGTTAATATTACACTGCTGTCCTAGGAATAGGGTTGGGTTGTATGCTGGCTGCATCCTTTAAAATGTGAGGATGTGTTGCACAGGTGTGGCTGAAGGGGGCGTTGGAGGCAAAACAATCTGTTTGCAATTAAGGGACTCAAAATGACACTAAACCTTTTTATTTTCCCTGATTTGATTTAGATTCTCCTTTAGCTTGGCTCTGAACTATATTCCTGTCATGCTGCTGTTGCAGCTACTTCCAGGCATTTGTCAGACTGGCTAATTGAAGCACACACTGCAGCTTGGATCGAAACTGCTGTTTTGATCAAGACTGTAGAAGCTGCTACTGCTTCTTGTGGAGTTCTTTCCATGAAGTATTAGTGATGCCTTTTAACTTTTATATTTTTGAAATCCTGTGCTGCCTAGTGTGTAACTCTGATGTTTCTTGTGGCCTGTTGGCTGCTGTTCTCTCATGCTGGTTAGACATTAACAAACCCTCTCTAGGTTTCCACCTCAAAGACACCAGGCCCCAAAATGTGTAAACTAAAAGCCTCTAAAGAAGGGGGAAAACTTGGGGTAATTACATCATGATCTGAGGTTATAATTGGAGAATTAACGCTGATATGCAAATGAACCAAACTTGTAAAAGTGTGAAGAACTCGTGACCCAGAGTCCATCTTGGGTGTAGCCTTTTGACTGCCCAGGGTGTACCTTTGAAGGCCCTTCAAAAAAGTATCTCCTTTTTTATTCTCTTTTTCTTGTCTAGTCTCTGTGTTTTAGGTGGCCACCTCAAGCATCACTAGGACTTTGGTCTGTAGGTTTGGGTTCTCAAGGTTTTTAAGAAAGCACAAAGTCTCTGAACACAGAAAAAGTGGAAGGTTAGAACAAAGGCAGCTCAGGGAACAGTCCTATCGTAGAATATTCTGAGTTGGAAGGCACCCACAAAAACAGTCAAGGTCCTAGACCCCGATCCTCAAAGCCCTCCTGTAATCCTGCTTATGAACCGAGATGTTCGAGTCAATTCTGGAACAACTGCAGCCCACTTGCAAACCAGTTGCATAATCCAGTGAAGGCAGTTAAATTCTTGTACATCTTAAGCCCCATCCTTTGGATACTTCCATGCAGTTATTATCTGTTCACCCCTATAGATCTAAGGGCCTGACGGTTCGTGAAAAGCAAGCTTTGTGTTTCTGTTATGTCTCTTCTTTTCCATACCTTGGTACCCCTATGATGTTCACATTCAGGAGTGTTCTTCCTTTCAAGAGCTCTATTTTGCTGTGATACTAACATCTTGATTTCCTAAGACATCTGTAAGACTTGTTGGTTGTGACTGCCCTGTTTGTCTCAACAGACAGGAAAAGGGGCTCTCTTCCTTTTCCTCCAGAATTCCCAGGACAAGTCGTTCTGACAGGGCCTCCAACTTGAGGCTAAATTGTGGGTCCAGGGGGGTTTCCCAGGCATGCAGGAGGCCCCTGGACCCTCTGCATTGCAAGTATGGTGGGAATAGAAGATGGGAGGAGGGTGTGTGGGGAACAGAGCATGTCAAGCTTGTGGCTACTCTTCTAGCAGCTCTTTGAGAGCAATAGTGACAGAGCTGGTAACTTATTCCTCTCTGTGCTTTACCATGTTTACTCTGTCACCTGTGGTCTTGGAGGCCCCAGCTTCTGTCTTGAGCCCTGAAGCCCACGAATACAACCTTGGAGTACACAAGAGGTTTTGATTGTTGGTGGATTTTTCACAGGAAGCTGCTCCCGTATTAATGGATGCTGGTATGGTACATCCCACCCAGATCCCTTTGACAGTTTCAGTCTTTTTATCTGTAAAATGGAAGATGTGTTTCTTCAGGTGAGGTTGTGTCTTAATATTGAAGTGTCATCTGAGAGAGGGCAGATGATCTTCCTGCTGCCTGGGCAAAAATAGTTAACAAATAGCGGCTGTGGGAAGCACCAGGGTGAGGCCATACCGAGGGATCTCAGGCAATGTTTTACCCTTGGTTTCTTATGTCAGTCTTGGTGAACATCATTTACTTACCAAAATGCTCTTCTGAGCATGAATTATCTCATATAAATCTATGAATTTGTCAGGTTGATGTCAAGACATGTAACCTCTGTGTGTGTGTGTGTGTGTGTGTGTGTGTGTGTGTAAAATATGTTTGATCATACTTAAACCTTTTTAAACCTAGTATTTTTGTAAAACTTGCACCCTACATCTCTTAAGCCTTGGGAGTATGTCATTCTTGAGGCAGTTGAGGAAAGTGGTGTTTGGCCCTTGAGATATTCTTCAGAAAAATACCTTTTACCTTGTCAAAGTATATTCTTGCTTAGTTAGGAATTTTCAGTATTTGGCTGAAGTCCTGGTCCTTTTGACATGAGTTTTAATGTTAACTTCTGCAGAATCAAAATGTCATCCTCTCTGTGTGAAGTCCCAATCTTGGTGTCCAGAAACCAAATGCTTCCTTTGTCTCCTTTTGTATTTATCAGTACAAAGACTTTTTTTGTTAGTTCAGGCATAATTTTTTTTTTTTTTGTGCTCTCAAACTGAAATGCACTTTTGGTTCAAAAGCACTGCAGGAAGAACAATTTCTTATAGAGAGTCCTTCTGGGACTATAAATAATAAATGCTGTGACTCAGAGTGACGCAGGCACCCCTGCAACATATATGTGCAAGGCAAAGATTCAGTAAATAATGATTTACCTGCTCTCTGTCAGCCCTAAACCAAGAGGGACCTATTCAGACTTTCTTGCTAGCTTGATGAGTTTTGTTTGTGCTGTACTGCTTTTTAGGAGTTCTAAAATGTGATGCTGTTTTTGAAGGCTGCAACTTTATGAGGGGTATTAAATATTTATCAAATGCTTAGTTCTGAGCCAAGACCTCCTATTCAAACCTTACCAGCCTGTAGTAGGTGCTGACTGTGAAGAGCTTGGGACTGCCACACTCAGTGCCTTATGGTGCAATGGTAATGGAGAGTTATTATTTCACAGTTGCTGGAATTATTTGGTTATGGTTCCTCCCCCACCCCTTAATGATGTAGTTTTGTACTTTGTGGTGTGGCAGATTGACAACAGGACCATCTTCAGGACACAGGTTAAACTCTCTAAATTCTGTGCAATGTGATAAATTGTACCTAAGAAATCCATTAACATAACTCATTGCAGAGGTAGAGAATAAGCTTATTCATAAATAGAAGACCGGTCTGTATATGTTGTCCTTTCTTCTCCAGTAAAATAAAAGCTTGTCTAAGATAAAGAGACCAACATGGTATGTCTGGGTTATCAGGGGTCCCACTGATAAAGTCGCTAGCCAAGATCTGTGGGGTCAGCGGAAAGGCTCCCATTAGCATCAGTGGAAGATAGGTCATGCAGTGGAGCTTTCTGAAGTGCAAAGAACACCAAGTCAAGATGTGTTTTCTCAAGTGAAGTGAGCTCCAAATCTAACTCCACTCCTGGAGTTTCAAAATTCAGAGGAAAAATATCAGACTTGTTCCACACAAGGCAACATCTCTGTATTCAGAGGGGCAGCAGGACAGTGAGATGACCTTAAAAAGAGATGGGTGACTCTGAATTTCCTTAGTCCCAATAGGACAGGCTGAGGGCACTGGGTGGGCTCTCTTCACTTTGCTCTTTTTTTATTGTTTATTTCCTCCGGGCAGATGTGACTGACCAGTGTCTCTGTGAGATCCTCTCAGGACAGACATAAGCTCATGCTGTAGTTCAAAATCCACCTTGAGTGTGTGGGAAGAGGTGCCAGAGAACTTTTCTTCTTTTTCATCCTTCTTATTTTACCTGTTTGATCTCAAAGGGAAAATACTCACAGACAGATATTCAACAAGATGTGTCCTGCAAATATACAGTCAACACGTTTGCAGAGTGCCTCATACGTTTGCTTGTGATCTGCCTGCAAGAGTGTCCCTGCGGGGCTGAGATCTCACTCCTGTGTTTAGTGGTGTGACTTCCTGCCATGAGCCTTTTGGTGGGCTGTGGTCTGGATGTAGATCCCACTGTGGGATAAGAACTGGAAATGTTCCCAGTCAGTACTATCTGGTTTGCCATCTTCATGAAGCTGCTCAGTCCCCACAGGTTCAAGCTCTGCTCTGAAGGTTGGTGTAAGGGACTCACCTCCATGAGCTTGCGTGCAGTAGGATATTCTCTTATAAGCTCCTGGATAATTTCTGTGCCTTTGTGTTTAGGAATTACTTGTTTCCACCATAAAAAATAACTTTAGTTTGAAAATACTGTTCCCTGGGTCTCTGAAGGAGGGCAATCACAGCCTTGTTCAATTCTAAGCCATTTGCTGACCATCACAGCTGGGAAATTCCTTCCTTGGTGCCAAGGGAATTACTAGAAAGCATGATGAAAGGCTTTCATGTCCTCTAGCAAAGGGGCATTTTTTCCTTTCTCTCCTATTGTTTTCTTCTCTTGTGTGAGGTGTTTGGTGTAGCAGTGGCGTTAATGATCCTCAAAAGCAGGATTTCTAAAATGCGTGTGTCCCCCCTCCCCAAAGCAGTTTGCCGCCTGTCTCCCAAGACATGCTCAGCTCCGTGAAACAGCACGGTGGTGTTTGTTTCAGTGTGGCCGCCCGTCGGGGATTTGCAGGAATACTGCAGCAAATCATCCTGCATGCAAGGCTGACCTCTGGGAGGCTAACAAATTGAGGTGAGCCAGCTGGAGCGATAGGACACTGCCGGTAGACAGAGCATGCTCAGACCTGGGGGAGAGAGGTAGCTCAGGCTGCAGATGGTGCACGGGTTACGGTGCCGAGAGCTCTTAGATGGGATTTTTGCTTTTTCTTTGTGGTGGTGAGGAAAGAAGAAGACTGGAGAGTGCTCGTTCCCCTGCAAAGCATAGCTTTAAGGTGTCTTCTTTTTTCTTTTCTCCTGTGAAAGAGAGGCACCGGATAGCATTTCCTGTTATTTAGCAACACCAGGTATGCATGCATGTGCTGAAACACCGATCTACCAGTGATAGTACTTCCAAGACTAAAAGGGTTGCAGATGCTCTGAATTACTGCATTTCTTTGCTGGGTGTCATTGTAACTATGCTGTGTTTGCTGTGCTGATCACATACGGCTCTGAATTCAGTTTTGTTGGCAGTCCTGGTTGCAGTGTACTGAGGGGAGGGGGGAGGTTAGCATGTTTTTGATATCTCCTCGCTCCCCTTTCCCCACAAGTTCACACTGAATCCCTCCTCTATGTGTGTGCACATGTGGGAAGGGAGTCAGTAGTTCATTTGTAATCCCACGTCTTTGTAGTCCCTCTTTGTTTGACTAGCGGTTTGCTTTATCATTTTTAAACAAAAGTCTCATGGGGAAAACACCTCTGATGTGGACTAAATTCTGTAGGTTTGCAGAAGTGTATTTCTTGCTGGACAGGTGCTGCTATGGGATTACTCTTTTTTTTTTTTACCCTCCCCTAAAAGCATGCTAATGTGGAGCTTGTGGTAACCAAGGAGGGATTTTCACTGTTCTTATTGGCTGTGCTGTGCTCCAAACAATTTTGGCTCCTGCTTAGAATTTGCAGCACATGGAGCAGTCCTGGGCACCATGCTGATGGAAAGCAGGGAGAGCTCAGGCTGTAAATGCTGCTAAGCACCAGTCCCAGGATCCAAATAACACAGGTACTCTACCTGCTGGAGAACAGAGAAAGAAAGGATAGATAAAGTACAGAGAATAACAAATGGCAGCTAAAGCCCAGAGGCATAGTTGGAGTGGCTGAAGATCGTCTTGTTCAGTACTTTGGGATTTCGCATCACATTATTTTAAATTGAGCTTTGCAGCATTAGTAAATTTTCCCTTCAGCCACCCCCGCTCCATCTTTCCTTTAGGCAGACCACTGAAGTAAGATAAACCTACTTCTCTCTTGACATTTTTTTTTCTGACAAAAGTATCTTGCTTACAGACTAAAAGCGAGAAACCAGGCAAAACGGGAGGTTCTTTACTCATATGACAGGGCTGTTAATGACAGTGTAACCAGATAGGTTACTTTGTTCACTCGGGTGAACAAAGATTAGCTGGATGAACTCTTGTCTGTTAAGCTTTCCTCTCTGTCTAGCCATGGTTATTTTGAATAACTTGGGTTTTCATCTTTAGGCTTGGAACTCTCAGAAGGTGAACAAGACCTGAGGGCTGAGATGAATACCTTCTTTTCTTTTTCTTCACCTTTTTAGCTCGTTTTTCTTACACCTCTCGCCTCGTTTATCAGAAATGCATCTTATTTAGGGGAATTTTCTGGAGATCTGGGATTTTGTTTGGGGAAAGGATTTTGTACTCCATTATGGATGGAGGAGAGAACTTGGAAATGCAGATCTTAAAAGCCCAAGAAATATTCTTTTTAGATTTATACTTTTAGCTCAGCTTTGTGGTTTGCTTCTATGTATTGACTGCTTAGTGTTGGAATTTTTTAACCTTTTGTTTTGTAGATCAAGACAGGAGTATCAGCAAATACTAAATCAATGGCTGCTAGTCATTGTGAAGGGTTGGATCTCTTCCTGTCCCAGCTCTCGCTCTGAAATTAAATGGAAGAAAACTTAAGTTTTCTATCCATAAGTGCAACTGGTAGGTGTCCTGTAGCCACCAGACTTCTCCTCTTCATACTGAAGGTACGTTTGCAGTAGGGACCATTGCACAGAGCCTCAGTCTCCTTGGTTTCAGTCTCATATAGAAAGATTAACAGTTTTGCTTTCTATTCCTCACTTATGCTAAACCATAAAAACTGAAGATAGACCTAATTTTGATCACAACTCTCTATAGATAAGGGTTTCATAAGACAGGGGGTTTTTTAAGTATACTGTAATATTTTGATTTTTTTTTCTGAATAAAGCTCTATTTTTAAAATTCTTCTTGAGACTACATAGTCAAGATATTCTTATTTATCATGTCCCTTCTTTGTATCAGGCTTCATTAATGATATTTTTATCTTTAACTGCTGAGCTTACTCCGTCTACAAGAATCTGCTCTTTTCCTGTTTAAAAAGTCAGCACTTCTACAGTTGGCTGCTTTTTACAAAGAAAATGTTCCAGTATATCAATCATTCAGTGTACCATCCTTTCTTTAATGTGCTATGTACTGTGAAAGATATATGTATCTCATTAAATAAATAGAGTGAATAAGATGATAGCAGCTTTTTGGTCTGTGGGGATTGACTTGCTTGTAGTTCTGTGGGAATCTGTGACAGAGATGAGAATAAAAGCAAATTCTTGGCTGCTGAATCCCAACTCCCCCTCTTTCCAATTGGGAAAGTTGCCTTCTAGCAACTTCTGCTTTGAGCATGAATGAAGTAGGTATTTAAAACTGCATGTGTTACATACACTGAATCCTTAGCTAAGCCTCTTGCATCAGGGATGGGAGAAAGAACAGAAGACATTTTGCAGGGGGAGTGTGAAATGCCATGTTTGCATGCTTTTCTCTTCCTGTACTGGTCCTGGAAAGCCAGTCTAGCAAGGGATGGATCCAGGGGTAGGAAGTGATGATGGGGAAAATGTCCTTGAGGAGGGAGTATCTGCTCCTACCCCTCCCAGTGTGTTACCGTAACAAGAAGCCCGTTTCCTGCCCATGCAGCTCTGCTGTAATTCCTTCGCTGTCCTGTGGCAAGGGCAGCCCCAGTCCACTTCCAGTTGTGTTGCATTTCTGGGAACTGTGGAGATGGTTCTGTTTGGACATCCTGCCACCACTGGCAGGCTGTGTGCACAGCAGCTGACCAGCCAAGCTGGCCTCCATGAGGAGGCATTTCTCTCTGTGCACAGAGTGGTGATGCTCTCTGGAAATGTGTCTCCTTCATGCTTTTTGTTTTTCCATTTTATGAGGCTTTTTAGCCTGCTGTAGCTCTGGGAAGCTGAACATTGGCCTGGAAAATGTTTGGGCAGTTGGTAACAAAAGCTTGTCAAGGCCTAAATAGACAAAACCAGCACTTCTCATTCTTTTAATACCTGCAAGAATAGGTGACCCCTCTTTAGGCATGCTGGTCTCCCTTGTTCTCCCTAATCAATCTCTTGGTTTTCCCTTTGGGGGTTTTAGTAGTGTGTGTTTGTCTTTTTTGTAGTTGGGGTTTTTTGATGTGGATTTTGTAACTTTTCTCCCCATTTCTTACTTAGATTGCAGTCTTTAAAATGGAGAGATTTGGAACACTGTCCATCATATTAATAGCTTTAGTGATTCATCCTACTGTAGCTTCACAATTAAAAAAAGAACAGCAGAACTCATCTCCTAAATGAATCCAAACAGTTCTTTATGCCAGCTGCCTATTAGTGGAAATTCCTCTCTCTCATCCCACCCACTCTGATCTCCTAGACGTGTTAATAGGAGATGGAGAGCAGTGTCTCCATCTATGTTTCCTGTGTCCTTACCACTTCCTGAGGATGTTTAATACATCAGATAACCTGTAGCTAACAGGCAGAAGGGGCTGCTGTGTGCAAACTTGAAGGAGAGTATTATGGACCTGCAAGACACTGGAGAGCTCTGCCAGAAGTGCCTGCTGAACACACCAAATGAATGTTCCTGAAGACTTCACCTGGTCACCAGCAGCCAGTGCTAGTTAGAGGAAAGGTAGCTGGGCTGTGAGAATGAAACTGGGATGCTTTTGCTAAGTGAATAGGGATGGAGGAAGAAAATGGGGTAAGCTCTTCATGCCTGTGATCTCTTGGAAAAAGAGTAAAGATGAGCTGACCAAAAATAGAGTCCCTCCCACAGGCTCTTAGCTGCTGGAGCGGCATCCATTGTGGCTGAGCTGCAGGCTTCAGGATACGCTCTCTTAATTCCATTGCACAGTCTTGAGCTGCCCCCACACCGGTGTTTTTGTTGAACTCTCCATGTCTGGCTCTAAGTCTGCTGCCCCCTGCCCTGTCAGCATCACTGGCAGGGAAATCTGCCTCTTCTGCTTCCCTCTCTCACTCTGCTGCTCCCCTGCAGCCCACTTGTCTCGGGAGTCCTCAAGGGCACGTCCCATCCCCTCCCATGGGACGGACATCGCTGCCCTTTGCCAGCTTGGCAGCAAGAAGCTCTGTGCAGCTTTTACATGCGTGTCTCTTCTGGCTTGGCTCTGGTCTATCAGCTGTCATTTCTCCTGGTGCTGAAGGATGATGCTTTAGCATTTTAAAGTAGAGTGGAAAAATGTCATTCCATGCAATTTCCTTGGTGTGATGCCATGAAGATTTTTTGCCTTTTCTTTTATACCCGTTATACCTTTTTACAACTTCTGTATTCTTAGTGCTTTTTGCCTACATTCTTGGACTTGTTTGTCAAGCTAAGAGACTAAACATTTTAGAAGGTTCGTAGCTAGGGATCAGTGTGCCCCAGACCCCAAGGTCCTCTCCAGAACACATTCTGTAAACTAAGATAGAACCATCCAGGGGAAGGCTCCTTGGAGAGGGGGGCTCATTCAAGCCTCTCATTGAGGAATCTTTGATAGATATGCTAATTAGTAAGACCTCTAATGTTATACCAGATCTTTTGGGGGGGGCATTGCGGTGTGCATTTTGATGCATTTGACCTAGATATAGTGCACCTAAAGATCCTTAAAATAAATACCAAAGTAAAATCCCTTTTTCCTTTCTAACCTTGTTTGACTCTTGATTTTAAGACCAGGAAAAGGCATCAGGTAACTGGGGCATATTACTCACGTGGAGCAGAGCCCTGGTTATCCCAGCATCACTGGGAAGTGAGAGGGTGGATGAGTGTGGTAGGGATGGGGAGGAGGGAGTCTGTGAGCAGCTCGGGGGCTGACTGGCCTAGAGGCTGCCCTCTATGGAGAAAGAAACAGCACAGAGCACTCTGCTCTTAAGAAAAGTAACAGCGTGTCTGGCCTGCCACTTCTGCAAGTGCTTTTCAGTTCTTAGGATGTTCTCTGATAACACTGTGGGAATGGCAGCTCTAGACCCATTTCGTGAGGGAGATTTAGTAATGAAAATTTATTTTATTGTGAAGCAGTTCTCTTCAGGCAGAAAACGAAATGCTTTCACCTGTTTCAGTGTTACCCTCTGCCTCCTGAGAAAGTTTCCTATCCCATGTCTACTGCTGCTGACAGCATTTTATGACTGATCTCGGCTTGGGGGACTGAGGAACCAGGGGACATGGAGAGTGATTGCTTGCCTTTCTTCCCTTGGTGCAGCCTCTCCTGGGTACATAAAAGCAAACTGTGGGATTGTTTGTTACTATTTATGCTCTATCGTTCCCTGAGGGACCAAAAATTATTGTTCTTGAAGGTCTGTTTTCACCGAAAGTGTCAGATTAAAAAAAGGTGGATGATAAAATGTGGGAAAACAGGCAAAGAATTAAGACAGTTCTATGAGTACCTGTGAAATTCTCCTTTCACTCTGCCTGCAGCACCCTTTCCTGTCCACATCCCCTTGTTCACTTCCAGCAAAAGCAGCTTTCTTCCAGGTAGCATGAACCAGGATTTAGGAATTGGCAATGAGGAACAGAAATGAAGATGGATTATTTTAGCATTGCTAACATTTAACACATATTCCTGACACCTGGTTGGCTAAAGTACATACGCTCACTTCAGCTAAGTGCAGGGAAGTGAAAGAGCTATAATGAGGGAAGAGGTGGAAGAGGGCCTTGCAGGTGATTTTTACTAAAAAGCGGAGTTGTTCATTCCTAGCCATTTAGCAGGTGTGGCTGTGGCAGAGTCTGAAATGAAAATTGCTAACCTCTGAACATTGGCTGCATCCATCAGGCTGCATCTCTGAAGTGCCTCTTATGCCTTCCCTTGGGGCTGGAGGGGAGAGAACAAATCAGTCAGGGGTGAAACATTTGAACAGGCTGTTTTCAAGAGGGCCTGTTTGGCTCAAGGGGTTTGTAATGGTCAGCAGAACTCTCTACCACCAAAATGCCCGTGAAATGCAGGTGGTATCAGTGGTGTTTTTATGGACTGTGGGCTTCTTGTGCTTTTGAAACACACACATATACACACTCACCTTGCCATAACGGAATAGTAAAGAAGCCATGTGATCTTCCTTCCTCTGCTGAGTTGTTGCAACTTGCATTGACTCCACTGAATTTGTAGGTGCTTTGTTCTTGTGACCCAGAGAAGTTAACTTTCACAATGCCTGTGGACTGGCCTTCCTTTAAGTGTGTGCTTGCAGCAGAGGACTTGCTTGTTAAAGGTCTCCTCCATGTACTGATTGTCAGGCTTTGCACATGGCTGCTGGGGCTCGATCCTTTCCTTGGTGATGCTGTTTAAGTCACTTAAAGCTGTGCTCACAAGATGAGAGGTTTGTAGTGGAGAGGTTATGTACAGAGCTGGATGATATCATTAGACATCTTTCAAAGACAGTGAAGAAGTAAAACAAAGCTTTGAAAGTCGGTACCAACAAAATAATTTAGGATCTGTCCCCATCAAAAATTTCTCTTTCTGAAAACAGGTTTGATTGCATTAGCAGAACCTGAGTGGTGTACTGCTGTCCCCAGTGGGTTTCCATTCCAGGCTGTCCATGGAATAGCCATGGTTGAGAGTTGCAAAGCCATCAGGAGCAGCAGTCATCCCCTGTTGACAGAGGAGGACAGAGTGAGATGTGATGTGACAGCCATCATTTTTCTGTGCAGGATATCTGTGGCACCTGGGACAAGACCCGGTTAAAATTGCTGTGGTGGGAACAAAGGCTAAGTGTTAGAAAAGAGTTTATCACAGTCCTTCATGCCTCTCTCGACAGAGATTGGCTGAAGAGATGAATTAGTACTAAGAATGAGATAGAGACACATCCTTGGGGCATGGTTTATGGAGAGTTGATCCTGCCCTGATAATCAGATGACCACTCTAAGTTCCTTTCCTTTTTTTTTCCATGGTTCAAATCAAAACAATAACTTTTTAATTTGCTGCTTGCAAAAGTTTCTAAATGAAGCAGTTTTTCAGACCACTTGCCTATGGAGGTGGACTTCATTTCTGTTTCATTTGAGTAGCTAGAAATTGAAATGAATTTGCTCAGATCCCCCAAGATCACCTCTCAAGTTTGCGTGGCTTACAGCTAGTACTCATTTCTTCAGCATTATTCAGACTCCCACATACCTTCAGTTCTTCCTAAGACAGATCCCGCAGGCTGTTGGGATCTCATGAGGTATAGGAATCCCTTCAGACTTCACTGAATTCCATGAATGATTCTCCATTCAATTACAAGTTGCAGGATCAAGCTTTTAGGTTGCAATATCTCTTTTCAAAGGAACTCCTTTGGCAGTAGAGGAGGTGTTTGCTTTGGTCCCAAATATGCCTGGCTAACTTCCTCCACTTTGCCATGTAAGAAGTGTTTCTTGGTTAAAATGCATGCTTGGGATGTCAGAACATGTACTTGAGACATAGTTGGGTTTTTTTTCCCCCATGGCAAACTTGTATCAAAGGAAGCTTAAAAGTGCTACCTTTAAAGATGGCAGCTGGAAACAATCTAGTGGGGTAAATACTAATCAGAAATTTCCCTTCCTAAAATTCCCCATGAGTCATGGATGCAATTATTTACAGCCTGTGAATTTTGCCTATTTACATCAGTGAATCTTGATGCATAATGAAAATCGAAGCCCATAAATTCTGTAGGTGAATCAATACCTCAATTGAAGTTCACAGTTGAAATTATAATCAATACTCTGATATAAGCCAGTAGTGTTTCTGCATAGAAAGAAAACAACGGCAGGCTCTAACAGAAAAAGAATCATGGAGGCCTTGGAGCAGCACAGAAAAGGTTCTCAGGTTGGGATGGGAAAATGCCAACAGTGAAACCCTTCAAATGCATTAGCTTATCATTTGTATAAGAGTTGGCTGTGCTGGTGTGAGCCAGACTCTCACTAAATGAAGGTTTGATTGCTTTAATGACACATCAGTTCCTCTCATAAAGAGCAGAGCTCTCCTCTCTCCCATGCCAGTATTTCTTTTGGAAGATGATGGCAGTTCCTAGATTGATCCTGGATTGCAGCCAAAGCAACACCCAGGTGACTCGGGATTCTCCCACAGGGTAGTCCATAGACCTGCAAGTCCTTTCCCCACCCCTGGATAAAATGAAATTGAGTGTGATGTTCACTAGTTCACATTCCACGTGGAGTGTAGCGAAATCTGTCCTGGCAATGCTCCTCGAGCTATCGCTACCTGCACAGTGAAGGTGAGAGGTACTGCTGAATGCTCTCAGCCCCACAGAGCAGGAGGAGGAGCTTGGTCTCCAAGTCCTCTGCAGGTGGCCCAGTGACTGCAGTGCTCTATTTCCTCTCACTGTGGGAGTGGTCTGCAAAGAGCAGAGTGATCCAGAGTCCCAGAGAACATACTTTTCTTTCTAACAGATCTTCGTAGAGCTCATCCTTAAGCTCTTTTACATTTTCTTTTTCAAAAGCATAGAAATGAAAATGAGAGAGGAGCCTTCCTGTAGAGCAGCTCCCAGTTCTGTTTGCTTTGTATTTTTTTACAGTTTTGGGGAGACCTTTGGCACTTCTTTCTTCTTTCCCCTCATTCCCTGGAAAGGGGAAAAATTACCGAAAGAAGCTTAAACTCTCTTGAATAGTCCATAAAATATGATTCATGGTGGAGCTGTAAACCTGATGTTTAAATGGTTCCTTTCTTGTTTATTTTCCACAGGTCTTTGCCCTCACCATGTCAAAGAGTGTTAATGATGTGTTCCCTCTCCATTGCATTCCCCACCTGTCATCCTGCTAGGATCTAACTACAGAATGAACATAGCAGCTGTGTTCAATGCCTGCTCGTGTCTGTCCTTGCTGCCGTGCTCTGGAAGTACATCAAACTGCATGAGCATGCCGCCATGGGTGGAAAGAGGAGCTGGTCCTCATGCGCCAGTCCTCAGGAACTTCTGAGGCTCAGATTGACTACCATGCGGCTCTGCAGGCCCTGGTGGAGAACGGTACCAGGATTGGTGTGCACTGGCAGGATGCACACTGACCGCATCTGTCCGCTTTGAGTCCTGTGCTACTCTACCGAGGCTGAGGAGTTTGTCTACTTCCACAGCAACTCCTCCGTCATGCCTGCCCAACCTGGGCTCCCCGGAGGTTCCAGCCGGGCTCTGCTTGACCTCTCCCTCTGTGTAAGATCACACACCCAGTACTTCAACTTCGTGGAGCTGCCAGCTGCTGCGCTGAAATTTATGCCAAAGCCGGTCTTCGTGCCTGATGTGGCGCTGATCGCCAACAGGTTCAACCCAGACAACCTGATGCACGTCTTTCATGACGACCTCCTCCCCATCTATTACACCATGCAGCAGTTCTCCGACTTAGATCTGGAGGCACGACTCTTCTTCATGGAAGGCTGGAGTGAAGGTGTTCACTTTGACCTGTACAAGTTACTGAGTAACAAGCAGCCGCTCCTCAGGGAGGAGCTTAAAACCCTGGGCAGGCTCCTCTGCTTTACCAAATCCTATGTGGGACTATCCAAAATCACCACCTGGTACCAGTACGGATTTGTCCAGCCACAAGGGCCAAAGGCTAACATCTTGGTTTCTGGTAATGAGATCAGGCAGTTCACCAAATTCATGATGCAGAAACTGACATACAGCTTGGAGGAAAGCTCCAGTGAGGAGTACATCGTAGTGTTCAGTCGGACAATCAACAGACTTATCCTAAATGAGGCAGAACTAATCCTGGCTCTCGCTCAGGAGTTTCAGATGAAAACCATTTCCGTCTCTCTGGAGGAGCATTCATTTTCTGACATCGTCCGGTTGATCAGCAATGCGTCCATGCTGGTCAGCATGCACGGGGCCCAATTAGTCATGTCGCTCTTCCTGCCAAGAGGGGCCACAGTGGTGGAGCTCTTCCCATATGCTATCAACCCTGAACACTACACCCCTTACAAAACCCTGGCAACCCTTCCTGGCATGGACCTGCAGTACATTGCCTGGCAGAACACTGACAAGGAAGACACCGTCACCTACCCGGACAGACCTTGGGATCAGGGTGGGATTGCTCACCTGGACAAAGCTGAGCAGGAGCGCATCATTAAGAGCACGGAGGTGCCACGGCACCTCTGCTGCCGCAACCCCGAGTGGCTGTTCCGTGCCTACCAGGACACAAAGGTGAACATCCCATCTCTCATACACGTGATTAGGCAGGCTGTGAAGACTAAGCCCGGACCCAGAAGCAGAAAGTGGTCTGGTAGCCTCTACCCTGGCAAAGTGAGGGATGCCAAGTGTCAGGCCTCTGTCCAGGGCACGAGTGATGCTAAACTTGCTGTGTCCTGGCAGATCCCCTGGAATCTGAGGTATCTCAAGGTCAGAGAAGTAAAATATGAAGTGTGGATACAAGAGCAAGGGGAAAACACTTACATGCCTTATATATTGTCCCATCAGAATCACACCTTCTCAGAAAACATTAAGCCCTTCACGATATACCTGGTGTGGATACGCTGCATCTTCAACAAAAATCTCCTGGGACCTTTTGCAGATGTGCTCTTGTGTAGTACATAACCTGCTGCACTACCTGTACAGCTCTAACCTGCTCTCCACTCCATCTGTGGTTTAAAACTTCTCGTCTTGTAGTTTGTAGAGGGCTGAAGAGGACTAGACTGTACCAGTGCCTAAGTGTCCATTTTATTGCACTCCACATGTATTCTTTCAATGGTATTTATTTCCAGTGAGTGTTTGGGAAAAAAAAAAAAAAAAAAAGAGAAACCTCTATGTTCTTCAGAGTAACTTCCAGAGGTTAAATTACATGCTGAATACATGTAATTGAAAAGAGAATGGAAGTGAATTGTGTGTACCTTGGTCGTGATTTAAATTTGTTCCTATTGTGTGGTGACTATTTAAGCACAGTTAATTCCATGGCTAAGTGGGCAATTCTCATCTGCTTTTTCATTGTAAGTTATTTTTTCAGTAGCTCTTGACTGTAACTTTGAGTTCAAGATTTTGTATGAGAGCCTTCATTAAACTGCTGTAAACTTCCTCAATATTTTTTTGCATTTTATTATTTGTCAAAAGTATTACTGTGAGAGATTTGTCCATTGCTGTGATAAAATGTGTATGTGTAGCTTTTTATTTTTCATATTTTGACTGAAGAGAATGAGACTACAGTGTCAACTTCATGTTTAAAATCAGATTTAACTGCACCCCTATCGCAAAAGGTTGTAGTAACAGGAGGTAGAAGGGATGGAGTAGATAAAATAATTTACTGTGTTTGAGGAGTTTTCATTTTTTGAGTCTTGTTTAGGTGTGTGAGAAAGGAGTGGGGTGATTTGGGAGAGGTGATGGGGAAGAGATTGCACTTAGAGCAATCTGCTCAAGAAAATCCATTTTTTTGGTGTTTGATCAGAATAATCTGTTGATAATAGTTACTAATAGGTATGTGCTTTGCTAGGGAATAGGCAGGTGGTGGCAAAGGGAAGCTTTCTGTGCACAGGTGTTCCTGGATGTTGGTGGAAGGAAGGGGAGTCAGGCAGGAAACAGGTAGGTGGTGCCAGGGCATTGGGCTGGCCAGAGCACGTGGCAGGGATCAGGCTGATGACACTCATACCTCTGTTATTCCAGTGAGGGGAGTAGTTTATTCTAGACTTAAATTCATTTTCCCTGAGATCAGAATCTGGCTTCAGTGCCAGGGTAAGATATTGAGTACTTCAGACCTGATCCTGCTCAGATCTGCTTTAGATGGATACCCTAAACGGCACTGTCTTTGGAAAACGGCTCTGAGTCACAAGTGCAGCTCTTGAGGAGGGGAGAAAGAAAGGGGCAGGACTGTGAGATGTTTCCCTGATAGTTGTGAGCATCCTCCGTAGTTTATCACTAGTGTTAAAGCAACAGGAAAAAGTGCCTTCTTCTCCTCTCCTCCCCAGTCCACACCTTCCTCCCAGGTCTGGATGGGTGTTTGAAGAGTAGGATAAATGTCTTGCTTTCTGGGCTGATAGATGAGCATCTCAGGGCAGGATTATAATTAGGGGTTCTAGGGAGAGGGGGAGTAAAACATGGCTGCACATATTCAGACAAGAAACAGAAGGATTGAAAATGAGCGAAACACCACAGCACAACATTGGACCTTCGGGCAAGTGCTACTTCTGTATATCCATTTTCATTATGTCTTGCTTTGTTTTCAAACATGTTTATGATTTAAAGGAGGGGAAGAAACAGAACATGAGTCCCAAAGTTTGCATTTCCTTTGAAATTGTAACCTTGCAAACTAATAGTTTTTGCCTTGATATTTTAAAGGGGCATAGGAATATTCATTCGCATTGTTGTTTTCTTAGGATAAAATAGGCTTCTTGCTGAAGTGAGTATTTGAGCTGTGCCCCAAAGTCGCCATGTGACTGCATATTCCATGCCATACATGTCAGAGCTGAGGTGAGAAAAACTTCCTAAAAGATGACAGTGAAAGCAGCTGTTCAGGGAAGCCTCCAGGACCTGTGGCTCCCCAGGAACTCACTGGCTGATGAGCTCCCACTCACAGAAGGGTTTCGCAGCAGTTATGCATCCCTACATCCATTAAAGCTGAAGGTAGCCCTGTGGCCAGTGGCCATGCTGCTGGCTGTTGCAAAGGTGGTGTTGTTGGTATCCTATTTGGTAGCGAATGAGTCTTCAGACATCTGAAGTTTAGTCAGCATTCATTTTGTATCAGTTCTCAAAAGTAATTTTCTTTGGGTGTGTGAGCTGCCTGTGTTCTCCGAACCATTGTTCATCCTCAGCAGGATATCGATCTGCTTGTTGCCTTCCTGCCTGCTTTTCTCCATGCCTTTTGTAGTAATCCTGCCTGTAATTTGTAGATCATCCCATTTCACTTAAAATTAGTTCCATATGATTGCAGATTTTATAACATTTGCAGATTGGTTACAGCACATTAACTTGTTTTCTTCTCATATCCTAATGACTAATCAACAAAATTGGCTACAGAGCAATGAAGTATCATATACGGTAGGTTCTGTGCTCTTAACTCTGGCATGAAACATTCTCTCGTGTTCAGAGAGAGACTCGTTTTTTCCAGAAGATAATCAAAACGTGCTTTCCAAAAATGTGCATTCAGGTTCTGTCTTCCTCATCAGTGCTATGAGTGCTTTATGAGGCAGAAAGAAAATGAAGGGAATTTTCCTTTTCAAATTCCGAGATAGCTGAGCACTGAAGTTGAGCTGGTGATGTCATTTGCCTCTAACACCTGCCCAGTGTAAGTGTGTCTGTGCTGGCACCTCACTTGCTATACCTGAATTCCTCTTCTGCCAGAGCACACGGCACTGAGAGCCCCTGGTCCAGCCTGTAGCTGTCATAAATTGGGCGCAGTAATGTTATGCTGATTTATACTACCTCAAGAACTGCTCTGGAGTGCTGGCATCTTTCCACAGTAAATTTTCCTTTAATAACTTTGCCATCAGTGCTTGCAGGCCCATTCCATTTCTCACCTCCAGTCCTCCCATTTCCGATGGCTCTTTGTTTCCCTTTGTTTTCTCTGTCAATGCCACTTCTTGATGGATCACAAGGAATGTTTGCCTGGCATTATTTGAAGTTCTGTCCTATAGTGAATGCAGACTCTCTGTGTACAGGGGCTGAGGCTGCATCTCTCACGTGGGCGGAAGGCAGGGCTGGAGCTGGATTAGTCTATTTTCCAGGAGAGCGTCTTCCTTGGGTGAGCTTGTGGGGCTCCTTTTGACAAGCTACTTTGTGCAAGAGACTTGGAACTTCTACCGCTGCATCTTTTGTTTCTGCTGCCAAAGCAAATACATTATGCTCTCTGGTGCTGTCTGGCCACGCTGTCCTGGAAGAAGAGAAATAGCTGGGATTAAATCCAGAGCCCTTTGGGGACAGTGCAGGATGCTGGTCTTGAACTCGCTGCTGCTGCTGGGCTTGTCTGTGCTTGCAGAGATGGATCATCCAGGAGGATTTCCTCTGGCTGCAGTTTCGTATCTCCTAATTAGTCCAAGGGCGAGGACCAGCCAGTGGCTGCGGTGCTGGGAGGGCTCTTACTGACATGTATGAGGATGAAGAGGAACTGAATGGAGCACTTGGACCCGTGGGGTGTTGGAGCAGGAACTGCAAGTTGATGGTAGTACCACCATGGGTGGTAGGGGCAGGCAGTGATGGGCTAGTTGCAGCCCTGACTGGTCCCGCAGGGTGGGTTTTGCACCTCCAGAAGGTGACTAGAGGTAGTTAATCAAAATTCTTGGGTCTGCAGAGTTCAATTTGAGATTTTTCTGCCTCCTTCCTCTCCCTTCTCCTGATTCTTTTTTGACAGATCCTTTTCTTAAGCAAATTTTAACTCTTGAGAGCAGTAACTTGTGACATTAAAGAACTACTGTGGAGGCAAGGAAAATTAAAACCAAAAAACCCAAGCTCTTTGAAAGACAGTTTATGAAATATGTCTGCATAAGAAACCAGATCATTTTTAGAAGATGCTGGTAAGAAATAATTCAAAGTGCCTTTTTTGGCTTTATCCCCTCAATCCCTAACAGCGAAATACATTACTCAAGGTAAATGTATGACAGGAATATTTGTTAAAGCTGTCTATTGATTTTTAAAATTGTTATTCTTTCTTCCATTTCAGGCTGCTTTTCTGCCCCCATCTCTTAAGGCTTTGCATATCCACTGCTCTGGGATCTGTGGATGTCTCTTGTCCCAAGACACCAACGCCTCGCAGGACCCAAATTAAGTGAAGACACTTAGGATATTTTTAATTTCAACACCCTGTAGGCTGTTGGTGTAGATGGCTCCGAGGCAGAGGCACATTTACCCAGGTGGACTGGCAAGGGCCCTGACACAAGTCTTTAGCCTCCTCAGCACAGGAGTTGGTCCAAGTGCACAGCAAGGAGATTGTTGCTCTCCGAGATCCCTGGGTGAAAGGAACTCTGTAAGCACACCATCATTTAACTTGCACTGAACAAAAGGGTGACTTCAGCATCTTTATTGCTGTATCTCTTCTGCTGAGCTGTATAAATAGCAGACTTACTTCTATAATATTTTACTTCTGGTGTCTATGCTGGTGTAAGGCAGGGTAGGTTTAGTGGATAAAAGAGGACTTAATTTTTCCCTGCTGGACTTGGGGTAGGCACACTCTTAGAAGGGCTTTCAATGTGATGACTGACAGTCCATCTGTGCTGTGGGTGGTATGAGAAGCATCACCATCTGCACGTGTGTGAGGCACATCACCGTCCTTATGTAAGAGAAGTCACCTCCCCCAGCATGTCCCTGCTGAGGGGCTTTCAGCCAAGCCCTCTGCTAGCATGGGGCTGGCTGCAACGTAGAAAGCCATGGTGAATTTACACTGATCGAGGGCCTAGCCCTCCTTGTCACCTTCTCAAGTCGTCCCTTCAAAGCATGCTGATTACTACATTAATTGTTGGCACTTCAAACAGATGCATGGAATAGCCTCCTGTTTGCTCGAAATAACTTGGCAACGATCGCCACCTTTAAATGCCGCTTAGTCCTGCCATTTTCAAATGTGTTGCCTTTAAAATTTAATTGAGTTTCCCTTTGTTGGGTGTGTATTCAAACAGCTCGCTCCAATTGCCTGATTTACCTTCTGGGTTAGCCGTGTCCCTGTATGCATAATGTAGCATCCACCGACAGATCCACTCAGGGTAACATCTCTCTTCTCTGCCCTAGAGACTCCCTGCTCTTTTGTCTCTCCTTGCTTTAGTATTATCCCAGCCTCTGGCAAGAGCCAGCCAGCATGTGGGTAAGGTGGATGGAGGTGGGACAGTCTACAAGGCATTCCATCCCCAGCAGCAATGTTGTTTTCCCTCTGTGGATTTCCAACAGTGCTATCCTGTGGACGTTCCTAGCAGTGTGATGTTTCTGTGATGAGTAAATTCCTCCTGCTTCTTCAGTCTGCCTGGCAAAAACCTGCCAGGTCCCTGTTGCTATCCACAAATAGTGCTGGGGCAGCAGCTGCTGTGTGGACTCTGATGGATCTCCTACTTTGGGGTGATCTCACCCGTGCTAAAAAACCAGAGCTGGATACTGGCCTTTCCCTACCCACCACCCCCAGGGGCTTGTGTGGGTGGCAAGGTGTGACAGACCTGGCTTAGGAGACACAGGCTCAGGCTGCTGCTCAAGCTGCCTAGCGCGGTAGGGGCACTGGTGGCCATCTGGCTAAGGTTTTCATGAAATATGTCTGGGTTTTTTGTGGGATTCTCACTCCAAGAAACATGGAGGAGAGGGAGGTGGCATGTGGGGAGCTGAAATCTGGAGTGAATTACTCTAAAAAAGATCTCTATTTTTTAGGTGAGATACCAGCGGAGGACTGTAGGTCCAATCCTTTTGTTTTAGCTAGGGACTCCAAGATTTGCTGTTTGTGCAGGCCTTCTTCCCAATCCTGCTCCTCTGTTTCAAGGATTTATATCACTGTCCATTACTTTGCCCTTTTTATTTGCTCTTCTCTAGATTCCATCTTCTGTTTTGCCATTAGCAGATGAAAATTTTGAGCTGGACTTCAGGCAGAGGGGAGCAGGGGGAGAGCTCAATGAGAAAACACCTGTGTGTGTCCAGCTGTGGCCACGAAGTCCCTGACAGCAGCATTTGTGCAGGACAATGGAAGATGAGTGCTGCCCTCCATATTTCATAATATTTTTTTTCATCTATTTCCTTCTGACGGAGAAAGCTGCTTTCCTCCACACTTGAATACTTTTCAGTTTCGGAGCCAGACAGCTGTGAAAAATCTCTTCCTTTCTTCTTCCTCCAAATTCCTTCCTCAGGATGGTGATGATGCTTCAGAGGAGCAATTTGAAATGCCTTTTGCTTAGGGGGAAGAATGGGATTCAGTTGTCTGGGAGTGGAAGCTTCAGATGCTTTGGGTTCTTGTTCTTTTCCCTCCTCACTTGCTAAATTTTGGGCAGGAGGTGACTCTGTAGGACATCCTCCGGTTAATGCTGATGCCTGGAAGATGCTGTGTCCTTGAAGAAAGGGGACAAAGGGATTTGTGCTGCAGCTCCAAAGGGCCAAACACCACCGTCACATGTCCCAACTGCTGCTTCTGTGAGTAGCGTTTTGTTTCTGACAACTTTTCCTTCCCCCACAAAAAAACCCCAAACAAACAAAACCAAATCAAACCGAAGAACCAAACTCTATTATGGAGACTTTTTGATGAAATATCTAAATCCCAGAGCTATCTTTCCATTCAAAGCTGGTTTTGAAACAATTTTCAGTAATTGATTAGGGTCTAGAGGGGGTGTCTCTGATTAAATAGTGGTTTATTTAAACCATTTTCCTTTTCCCAGGCTTGAGGAAGGGCTGGGAAATTAATTGATGGGGCTGACCTGATAGTGCCTGTCTGCAGTGAAGAATTTTTGGTGGAAATCTCAGGGCAGCCTTTGCCTTCCAAAACTGCACTGCAAAGGTTGTAGGCAGAAAGAAAACTACCAAAGAGCAATAAGCTTCATTCTCTACATCGCATGTTCCCCTTCTAGGTGTCATCACCTTTCTGAGCAAGGACCTAATTTAAGAGTGTTCTCCTCAGAAAAAAACCAAGGTATTTCTTACAGCCCAGGTTTAGGAAATCTCTGACCAGCAGAGTACACTTACTGTAGCAGTGGTGTAGGGAAGGGTGGCAGGTATGTAACATCAGGCTGTGATGGACGCAGCTGCCTGTGTGGTTTATCCCAGGGTGAGCAGCACTGCTCCTTCCCTGCTCCTGCTGAGTTAATCCTTATCCCATAAAAAGCAAGAGCTTATTGGTGGCCAGTTTGATGCATCCTCACCAGTAGTTCAGGTGAGGGCCACCTAGGTGAGCACCACCCACAAATAAGCTGCACAGTTCTAGGCAAGAATTTTGGCTCTGCTTTCTCAGCTCTCTTTCAAAGCAGTAACATTTCAGGGGGAAAAAGACCCACAAAATTACCCACGTGGAGCAGTAGTGCCCCTCAGTTTGTGCTGCTCCAGGCCAGACAAGCCATTTACCTGGAAACCCTTTCTGCTTGGTGGAATTAAAAAGTACCTTACAGCCAATCCCATATAATCTGTAGGAAAATCAGATCACCATTAGGTGATCAACAGCTTCAGGAGCAAGCAAACATGCCTGAACACAGCCAGGTGCAGTCAGTGCATCCAGCTGTAGCTGCATGAAGCTTTTCCCTTTTTATGCCTGTGCTGGTCTGATAGCTTTTTTCATACCCTTTGCCTTCATGTAAACAACCACATGGGTTGCAGTGGAATAAACAAAAATCAAGCCCTTGAATGTCATTGCTTACTGGGAAAGAGACCAACCCAGAGCTCCATGAAATACGTGTGCAGCGCTGCAGGCACAGCCACCTTTGCTGGGGCTCTGCCATAGTGGGGGGCTCCAGCCACCTGGACTGCCTTGGGAGCCTCCTTACCTTTGCAGGGATATACAGCAGAAGGGGAAATCTGACAGTGACTGTAAAAGGGATCCGTGTATTGTTTAACTCTGAAGTTCCCTGACTCACAGGGGAACCTGTTCCTCACCACAGAATCTAAACAGACTGGAAATGCATGTTTTTAGGCTGAAGTGTTTTGAAACACTTTTCAAATCTAAACTATCCATAAATGCAAACTAATTGCAAATCTACAGCTTGAAGCAGAGGCAGCAAGAAGCATAACCCCAGTGCAGTTTATTTTAATAGGTTTTGTCAGTTTCCATTTAAAATGTTTAAATAACTACACTTGTACCTCTACACCCACCTGATGTACACCTGCTGCTACCCCAGCCCAGCTCTCCAGCTGCCAAGAGCTCCAGCTATTTCAGACCTCGATGTACAGTGTTTCTTTTAACATCCTGCCTACTGGAAGGCATGGTCCTAGAGCACACCAAACAATGAGGTGCTGGACTGCTCTGCTGAGCTTGATTCAGTTGCTTGAGACCAGGCATCACCAAGACTGAGCTGCCATTGTTCACTTGGAGGTGTGGCTCGGGGTAATTAATTTCCCAATTTAGCTAAGAAGGCAGCTCAAGCTCTGCCAGTCTGGGATCCCACATGTGATGGCAGGGCTTCAAAAGAAAATGCTGCTGACAGTGGGCTCACTGTGTTTCCCATTATCCAAGCTGCATCCGTGGTGACACCAGAGTGATGCTCCAGGGCCGAGGCTGGGAAAGAGCAGGGGGTTGGCACATGCTGGTGGTTTTCATCTGGTGTCCCCTGCCAAGCCCCCCAGGTCGCCTTGTCCCTGAGCTGTGAGCCATTTTCCCCTCAGTTAACTCAGTTTGACAGTTCCAGCTGGTCCCAAGCCATCATAATTAATGCCACGTCTTTCCCGTTTCTCTCTGGCTTTCAAACACGTGCCCAGGCTCCTGCCAGCTCTCATCAGCCACTCCCCTGGTGCCAGCAGAGTAGCAGCAAGCCAAGGAAAGGACCAAGTGTGCTTGCACCAACAGTGCAAGGCCAGCTTTGCTAGGTCTGGATGAGACTGGTGCATCACCTCCCACCTCAAAAGTTTGCTCTTGGACTCCATGCAAAAGTGGGATTAAAGCTTCTCTGCGTTTGGTGGCAGCTTCCCTGTCCTCTTCCACTGTTTCCTGGCCAGGTCAAAGGACTCTAGAGAACCTGTGGGTGTGCTGGCCTTGCTCCCCATCATTTATCAGAGTTGTTTCCTGCTCGAGGTGTTTCAAGCTCTCCACCCAGAGAGAGGACCTCTGCCACGCAAGAGGGTTATCTCAGCAGAGCCACTTACGTTCCCCTTTATTCTCTACATGTGGTTTCTTTCCTCCCATCTTCAGAGACAGTGCAATGAATTAAAAAAGACACCTGATTAAGGGTTTCATTTGAGGGGACTGTAAAAAAAATTGTGGAGTAGAACATGTTTTGCTCAGTTTTGCTAAAATGGAGATAAAAGTTTGTCCAAACTCATTCCACACCTGGAGCTGAGAACTGCTCGAGGAGTTCTCTGCAGGCATTCAAGGACCTGATTTATAACTACCAGGTTTTAGGTGAAACATTTCGTTCTACCTGATAGCAAAAGTGAAAGATTAAGTCCTCTAAGCTCTGGCTTTTCCCAGGCACATTGAGGAAATGGACATATTCCTGTCACATTTGGGGGCTGACGTTTCAACATCGAGTTCAATGCTTGGGTTTAAGGATTTCTTTGGCATCTTGCTGGGACTTTATTGGGGTTGAAAGACAGAGCTTGTGAGTGTTTTGTTAGCTGTTCCTTCACCTTTGAAGGGAACACCTATTGTTTATTAGTTTAAGAGAAGCACAGATGATACATTGAGTTCTTGTTTAATAGCTTCCCCAGTGCTCCAACACAATGGCAACTTAATCTCAGTGTAGGGTCCTCTCTGGAGCCGGAGAGGATTCTAAAACCATGGAAAAAACCCCATGCAAACCTCCATCCCCTTGGGCAGGAGAAGCCTGTGACAGGGATGGTTGCAGAGGGGCTGCAGACACCGGTGGTGGGGGCCTGCAGAGTGTCAATTTTTACTAATAGCTGACTATGTAAAAAAAATATGTCTGGGTCTCCTCATGGATAATTCACAAGCAGTAAATTAAACATTGTTTTGCTGGGAACATCTTGCCTTGTGTTTTTGTCACATGTATCTTGTGTATGTTGCCACCTGGAAGTTTAGCTGTCTGCATGTGTTTGGTACCAACATCTATAAAATCCAAGGAAAATAAGCTGTGAAGAGCCAGAGAGCTTTTAAAAGAGGAATGCTTTACAGAGGAAAAAAATACAGCATTGAAAAGACATCCAGCAGATACTTCTTCTCTTGGGCTAGTTATGTTTTAAGATTTTTTTGTTATGGGAGTAGTGAAGTTGGACCCAAGCTATTAATCCAAACCGGGGTAGAGTGTTCAGCTGAGAAATATTTTCCTACCTGCCAAACCCCCCAACATGTAGAAAAGCTGTTTCCCTACTTGTGCAGTTGGGTTTAGCTGTACTTTGTGTCTCAAGGGACCTATGATTTTTGTAATTTCTCAGCGGAATTTAATATTTAAATTCTCTTCCTGTGCAGAGGAAGAAAGAAAGGAGAAATTATGGTGGTTGTGAGAAGGGCCACAAGTAAAGGATCTCATGGAGGGATGTAGGACAAAGCCAGCCTCGGTGAGGGCTCCCTGGGCTCCAGTAAGGTGTTGGCCCCAACGTCCTCCAGGCAACACAGTCTTACCTGGACATAGGTGTGACCCCTCAGTCCCCGTATCCTCATAATTGAGACTGGGCTGAGCATCTGGGTTGGGGATAAGAATTTTGGGGGGAAGATTAGGGAATAGTAAGACTAATAGGACTTGAATGGAAGTATTGTTTGCCCCAGGATTTTCATTTTTTTGATTAACCTGGAAAAGCTGCGGCAGGCTTATTAGAAACCAGCTCAAGCATTGGTTTCATCTGCAGTCTCCTTTGCTCTTCTGGAAAGGGGGAGTTCTACCTTCTCCCCACTCCAGCCTAATTCCACAAACAGTACCTACAGAACAGAGATGGGTGTGTTTTTTAACGTTTAAGTTAACTATTTTTAAAATATTTATTCATTGTGCATCTGTTGGTGCCTCATTAGGATGTTGGTTGAATGAATGATTTAATCTTTATGGAAAAAAGCTGGGGAATATCTTCTCTTCCTGTCTGATATCTGAGTGCTAATTAAAATGAATCCCAGAACTGTGGGGGGCTTATGCAGTGGGGCCTGGGCTCTTCCCATTAGCTGGGTACCACACTACCCCTTATTAGCCCATTTTTACAAATTAACTTTGATGCCCTTAGTTCCAGAATTGGCTCATCAGACACTTCATAACAGCCTCACGAAACCCAAACCTTTAGAGAGCTCCAGCCCAAGTACCTCCATGAAGATACCGTGCAGAACTCCCTGTGGGTGTGTAAGGGGTAGGAAGGTGGGGGACAAGGGGGTATTTCCTTTACTGATTCCCCATTAAATGGTTTCAACACAAGCCATGCTGCCTTTGTGCCCTCACCCCATCCAATTAATTGTGTGGCCCAGCTGCAACCTCCACTGCACTGCAGAGGTGGGAGGAAAAAAATTTTGAGCAAAATGAATGATTTTGTGCAAAATGATTGATTTTGTGCAAAATGAATGCCCTGACTCATGTGAACGAAGGATGCAGGTTTGCTTCTGCAGTGTCAGAAGATGCTGACAAGAGGCACCTTTCTTCTCCTGTACCCCCTTGCAAAAGCTTAAGCTCGAATGCCATCACATTCAAAAAATTAATGGTTGCATCATTATAACGATTAGATTTGGGTTTTGATGAGCTGACAGGACTTGACTTGTCCCAGGATATGACTGCTCAAACCACCCTCTTGTGATGTGATGATACACAGTCTGGGAGGATGCTCTTCTTTTGTGTAAAATGGCAGGGGTGAGTCACCTGTGGGACAGCTGTGAGGAGCCATCCTGCTTGGCAAATCTCCTTTTTGAGGATGGAGGAGAAGGGGCAGAGATTTGTTTCAAAGCTTCCAGCAAGTAACGCTGGGCTCTGTCTGCTCTGCCCCTGTGGGTTCCTCTGACGGGAGTCAAAACTTGGCAATGCCAACTAATAAATAACCATGTTTTTAAAGGCTTTGCTAAGCTCTTTTGTGAAAAATAAGTCCACAGAGGCTGCGGATAAAAGAGCTGTATCTCCCCACGGACAGGCTGTGATCAGCCCTGCCATTTGTGCTCAGAGGGTATTGCCTTTTTAATAAACCAACATGATTTTATGGTATTGTTTTCATACAAGGAAGAAGAAAACAAATTATTGATCCTTTACTCACAAAGAAGTTGCTTTGCAGCCTCCCTGTAATACCAGCAATGATTTTGCAATATATAATGATTTGAAAAAAGGGACAAGGACAGTTCACCTGTACCTGTGACCATCCTTGGCAGCGTACTTTTATTATTGTAGGAATACATCGTTTGTCTTACAGAACTCTGTAAGGGCTGTACAAGATCAGACAGAGTCAGATCTTGTGCCATTTCCCTCCCTGGCTCTCTCCCCCACTGCCCACTGCAACCTACTGCAGCAGCCCTTGGAACACACGTGTTACCCACCAGGCAAGCCTGTAGCTGGTGTGAATCAGGCACTGGCAGCGCCAGAGGAAACAGCAACTCCAACACCAGCGCCTCTGCAATCTGTGGCTTCACTTTTCATGGAGCAAAACTGGATCTTGGAGGTGCCTCTCTTAGTCCTGACTCAGTGATGTCCTTCATTATGGGAGCCTGTGTGCCCACGCTGGATGCAGATACGCTGCAGAGTGGATGTGTTGGGGAGGGAGGTCAGCTGGGAGGCAAGAAACACTGCACTTACCTGATCAATTCAGGAATGGCCTAAGCTGTTTTCCACCATCAGCCAGGAAATCTGTGAGAGGGGGAGAAACTGGATTTCAGCCTCCCCGGAATGAAGCTGGGGCCCTAATGACTAACCTGTCTCAGAAATGTAAATTTTGCAGAGTAACTCCTGCAGACCTGGTTTGCAGCACTCAGCTGGAGACAGACCTCTCCCTGAGATTATTAAAATCTGATTTACAAGGCATGGTGGACAGATGGCATCTGTTTTCTGCAGTCAATGGTCCCTACAGAATAAAAGAGGCAAACTTCAAGGCCGTAGCTCTGGAAAGACAGAGCTATTATTGCCCATATCCATGCAGGTGCCTGCACTGACACATCTGCTCCCACCGAGCCAGGGCTTGAATCCACCAAGCCAGTAGGTACCTGCTTACCCTCCTTCCTCTGCCTCTCAGCACCCTAATGTTCCCTATTTCCAAGCCCTTCGCCTGCCCCAAAACCCCTTAAGCTAATGTGAGGGCAAGCCAGGAGGTGGGCAAAAGCAGTTAAAACAGAAGACAGTGCCTGGCTGCTTTGTGGAGCGTGCCAGAGGCAGCTCTAGCAGGCAGGGGCAGGGAAGGGGTAATGCTGCAGGCATAAAAAGGGCAGCCTCTACTAGAGCAAACAAAACACCTCAGGAAGAGGAAAATTTTTAGAAGGGCAAGTGCGAAGGTGGGAAAGGAAGGGAAGGACTGAGCAGATTTTCTCTCTGCATAGCCTGGGGCTGGGCTGGAGTGGAACCCCAGGACATGAAGGTAGCCCACCCAGGGGCTATCACCACAGAAGCACGGCTGTGCCTTTAAGGAGCTTTTTTTCCCACCTCTTGAACTGTGATCAGGCTTGAAAAGGCCATGCCCAGCTGAAGTAGAGATATCTCCCACCTGTTGGTTGTTTCCCATTTCTGGAAGAGGAGTAAAAATAAAGGCAGGGAAGAGGCTGCAGCTGATATGATGCCCCCACAAGGGCACTGAGTGCTACCTTCCAGTTAGGCTCCTCAGCAAATTGCTCCAGCCTTCGGTAGAAGCCTTTGATCTCTGCCCTCTTAGTTCACAACTTCGACTCAAATGGGCAGGATGAACTCTTCCTGAACACCGAATTATGGCTCTTTCCCTGTGATGCCATGTTTCATGCTCAGAGAGTAAAGCAGGAAGTGTCTGACCTAACCTGTCCATTCTGTGCATAGATGTTGTGCCACCTCTCCCCCACACTCCAAATCAAGTAAAACCTTGCTGAATTGCCTTAAATTTAATATAATCACCAGTTCCCTGCTCCCAGACTATTTACTGCTGGCAAGGAGCAGAGCTGGCAGACCCCAATGAACTGAATGAAAGCCATTGAAAAAGATTTGTCCCAATTGTGGCAAATCTCAGCCTCCTGATATCTTGTTGGCACCTAGATGTGCTTCCTAGAAGCCCAAATCTGCATCTCAGCTTATTAGATCCCTTTTTTCCCCACGATTTAACTCAGAGGAGCCAAGAACTTGTTTCAGGGAAGGTCAAGGCAATAAACCTCCAGTTGTTTATGTACATAAAGAGCCCTGGGATGTAACATGCTTTGCTTACTCCAAGCTTTCCCAGATGCCCAGAATGGGCAATTAAAATCAAACACCTGCAAAAAAATATGGCAACATTTACAGTGTAGTCTGCTCCACTCTATCCACTCACCTCATCCTCAATAAAAACTCCATCCCTGCTTGGATATAGCCAAACATTAAATCCAAGGGAGCAAAACTCACGCAAAAAGCAGGACTGGAAGAGGTGGTGCCATGCCTACTCAAGAAGAGAGCCTGGCCAGCAGCACCGTGGAGTCATGCTCACCTCTTGCCAGGGAAATGCCCCTGCATGGGCACATCCTGTTCCATTTCTCTGCAGAGTCAGGACTCAGGCTCACTCTCTCTTGGATCAGGACTTGGGCTCACTCTCTCTTGAGTCTTTCAAACCCTGTATCTGGTTTGAAACCTCACCCTATTCATCTGGCTGGTGACAGGATTAAACCATTGTCCATGGAGAATTTCTCTTTGCTTTCCCAGTGCTGAGCACCTAGTAAGAAAAATCTTCACCCACCCCTTTTAGGTGCTTCCTGAAGGTGTCACCACGTGCTGCCTCCTCCAGGCAGCCCCTATGCTGTGTTAATACCTCTGCAGATTGACATAATAGCTCCTGGTATGGGCAAGGAAACTCACGGATTGAAAGAAAAGAGCTGATGTCTCAGTCCTTCCTTCTGCTCACCTCTCCTGCCACAGGAGCCTCCCTTCTGCCTGGTGATGCAGAGACATCACCAGTTACAGCCTTGCATCCCAAAAGGAAGTAAAATGGTGAGTCTGATTGCCTAACCTGGAACTTGGACAGGGACTGAGGAGTGGAAAAAAGCTCATGTGGTATCCAAACCCAAGCCATGGTCAGAAGTTGGAGGCACATGCATTGCCTCACCACCCCATGCATGGGGACACGAGCAGCACCCTGCCTGTGGCTGGCAGCAGGGGGCCCCAGAAGGGTCAAGGGCAAGAAATCCCTTTGCACTCACATCATCTCCTGGATTAGTGATGCTGGGTGTGGCCCAGGGGAATAAAAACTGGCTCAACTCAGAAGAGGAGAAAAAGTGAGGCTGGTCCTTCAGTCAGGAGTGAAGCAAAAAACCTGGGGAAATCCCCAAGGACCACATGGTGATAGTCTGGGGATAGAAAACTGCTCCTTTCTGGGAGAGGCTGTTCCCGTCTTTGCCTTGTCTTGCTTACAAACCAGTGGATTTCAAAGCCCCAGAGCACGGTTGGATTTGTGTTTTCTGCCAGTTGGATGCACACAGCTCTAAGAGATGTATCTTTTTAAAATCCATCCCAGGGACAGCTGCATGGCCCATTCAAAATGTCCTGAACTTTATGAATTCTCTGGAACAGAGACAATCCTACCAAAGCAGCAGCTATCCAAAGTAACTCTAGGGAAAAACTCCTGGACTGGACCACCATTTGAGACCTTCAGTCCAAAAATCCTGTGGGTGCTGTGCACCTGGGTCCACACTTGGGTCCACAGTAGGGTGGGAAGAGCCCTGGGTGCTGTGGCATTTCGTTCTTCAAGCAGCCGCTTGCTCTGCCTTGCTCCCAGCATGGAGCAATGCTCTGCTTCCACAAATCTAGATTTCTGTTGGAGTCATGGGGGGGGAAAAGGTGGTGCTGGTGAAGAGATATAAAGTACAGCTGGGCAGATTACGCTACAGAGGAATTAGGGAATTAATGATGCTTTAGCAGCTTGAAATCAGCCAGTCCAGAGATGAAACTTTTAAGACACTCTTGGCAAGCACTGGGAAAAGACAGCCTGTCAAGCCAATGCCACCTGCTGGAGACAGCACTCGGAGACCAAGACTCATGGCCCCAGTTAAACTCATGTTTCTTAGTCGTCCTTGCACCCAAAATCCCTCTTCTGAAGCTTGAAAACCTGAGCCCATGCCTGGCCGGGCAGAGACCTTGGGAACTCACAAGCACAGCCCCTCTGCCATCCCCAGGAATGTTTCCTTTCTCCCAGGTTCCCTATCTCCTTTTTTCCATTTGCCTTACCTGACAGGTAATTATCCTTCCAGAGGTAATTGCTGCAGGAGCCATATGGGATCCATAAGCTGCTAAAGCTGGGGGATTTTTTACAAAGAATCATAAGACCTGTACATTACTGATGTTGATATTGGAATGATTATCACTGATGTAAAAGCAGTCAAAGTTGCCAAAATAGGTTGCAGAAATGGTTACAGCAATGCAGACACGGAGACAAGGTTATAATCTCTGAAGTCTTAAGGGTTTTTAATTGGGAGGAAATCGTATGTTCACAAGCTCAAATGAGAGAGTTACAGAATAAACCCAGACCTAAAGGGAGGAAATGAGGAGGGAGGTGAAGCTTCAGTGTGGGGACCACCCCACCGGGATTTGGGAAGCAGCCGCTGACAATGAGGCAGACCCGGGGGGGCTCAGCACTTACCTGTGTGTGTACATGGTGGTTATCTAATAAGCCATTTCTTGAGCTCCACCAATACTGCTACTTATATCATAAATTCAATGATCTTCACTTTACTGGCCATTAATCTGCTTCTTTTCCTGACAATTTTATACTCTTTTGATAAACTGTTTGTCTAACCGCATGGAAGAAACAATGTCAAGAGCTGTACCTTAGGCGTTTGCCCAGCTAATGAAGAAAATCCATCACAAGGAGAGTTTATCTATTGCTTTGCTGGATGTAAATAAAACATCAGGCTAATTTACTTCCATTAATCTCAAAGACCATTGCTACAACAATAGTCCTATGTCAGAGCAGACTTTTTTCCCCCTTTTTCGCATAAATATTTAAGTAAGTACTGAAAGCATAAATAAATTGCTTTCTAAAAGCCAGATTATTTTTATATCCAGAGATTTAACAATAAATTTGGATTTACTTGCTAGCTCTTGCCTTTCAGGCAGCAGTCAGCCCATGTTTCCCCTGTGCGACACGGGGATGCTTGGGTGGGTTTTGCAGAGCATCTTGTGGGGTCTCTGCGTGTCACCTGTGACAACCCACCCTTAAGGGCAAGGAAGCACAAGGATGGGTCATCATCTCACGCCTGAGTGCCACCCCACTGGTGTCATCCCTGGCCACTGGGTGGGTTCAGTGAGTGCTGGGGCTGCTCTGTGAGGTCCGTATAGAGCTGCAGAAAAGGCTATTTAGTCTCCTGTATCCAGCTCAAGAAGCGGCCCTTAAATGCAGCAAATGGGCATTTAGTTTATGGAGGGTGAGGCCAGCACAGCACTGGAGCAGGCTGCTGGGGCGGCCCAGGGATCACCAGCTTTGGGGGGGGTTGAGATCAGGCTGCACAGGAGCAGTGACACAGCGTGTTTGCCTGCACGCGTGTGAGGGTGTGTGCTCGGCAGGTTGGAGCCAATCTGGCCCCTGCCTTCCAACCCCCAGCCCCATTTTCTGCCAGCTGAAGGGCTGTGCACAGCCAGGGAGATGTTAAACATGGATCATGGCACTCGGATCACTGCGGAATGAAGGACACAGTCTTAAGCTGTGCCAAGGGAAATATTGGTTGGATATCAGGAAAAAGTTTTTCATGGAAAGAGTGGTGAAGTACTGGAATTATCTGCCCAGGGAGGTGGTGGAATCACCATCCCTGGATGTGTTTAAAAAAAGATTGGATGTGGCACTCAGTGCCACGGTTTAGTTGAGGTGTTAGGACATGGGCTGGACTCGATGATCTTAGAGGTCTCTTCCAACCTGGTGATTCTGTGATCCTGTGAAGGAGTTCCCTCCTGATGGAGCTCTGTGGAGGTGCATGCCCATGCTCCCAAATGCTGTTCTCAGAGCACATTCCCATGGTGCCAAGAGTGAGCAGGAGGGTGCTGCAGGGATTTCCCCCGTCAAGGAGCCCTTGTTTCTCCAGTGCTTTTTCCTTTGCTTAGCTGCTGCTGCCACTGACTTCTTAAAGACAAAGCCATCCTGCAGCCGGTTTGGACAATCTTTTTTTGTGACCACACCTCAACACAGTCCATGATGATGTGCAGTAAAATTTGGTAAAACAGCATCCCTGCTCAGATGAAATCTTGTTTGTCAAGCATGGCCCCACATGAATATTTATAACTATGAAGTAGTTATAACCACAAAAGTAAGTTTATCATAGGAAATACGACACGTTGATAGCTGGAGCAAACCAAACCCAATACGACGTGGTAAAGGCTGACACAAGCAGTCCACAGGATTCCTCTGAACAGCCATGACCGCCGTGCAGAGCCTGTGCTGGTTACATAGGCAAGCCCATGGAAAAATGGACTAATTAGAGAAGATTAATGATCAGTCTCAGCAAGATCTTGGCTTTTGCTTCTCTCATTTGTCCATACGTGGCTCTTTGTTAAATCACGAGGGATTTTTATTCACATGTATTACTGCTTACAGATGTTCCCACACGTGCTTAGCCAGCAAACTCATGTTACAACTAAAGAAACGCAAAAAAAGCCCCACTACTTTATGCAATGTTAAGGCTGAGCAGATGCAACCAGAGGCAAGGCAAAAGCTGTTGGTCCAGCACAGCAAAGTCCACAGCTTTGGCCACTGTGCAGACCCCACACCTGTCTCTTGATTCTTGCTGAGAACTTGGCTTACATGGAATGAAAACCTCACTTTTAATGAAATATCTCCCTTTAATGAGAAAAAATGACTCTGACTGATGCTGCATATCCTAACTAATGCTCTTGTTACCTCACAGTTTTTCACAGCATATTTTTTGGATTTAATCATGTTACATTTCGTATCCTGTACTCTTACACAGCCATGCCTGGGTATGGTTTTTCATAGGACCCAGGATGAGTTATTTTGTTCTCTTCCAAGCTTACGAGCTAAGCTCACCTCCCCATAATAAATCCCCACAATTCAGGCTTTACTGGGGCTTCCATGACCCATCCATCCCATGGTGCAGCAAATGGGATGATAACTCACAGGGTGGAGAGAGTGCTGGGGGAAAGGCTCTCCCTGGCTAATTGGAGGGCAGGACTCCAGGAACAAGCTGATGGCACTTTGGATGCTGCTGTGCCTGTGATGCTGAGTGCTGATGCTTCCTGAGAGCACTCATGCCTGCTTGTTGATTCATGTCACCCACATCTCGCTTCACCCTCTCTCCAGCAAGAGGGAAAAGAAGGAAAAAAGGTAATTGATTGTGCTTATCAGCATGGGTGTTAAAGCATCCCCTTGCACGCTCTCAAATTGACGTAGTGCTGAGAAGGATGGAGCAGGGAAGGTACCCATATCCAGCTTTTCCTCACCCACTGCATGGGTGGCCATGTTCTCCAAAGCTATTGCAATGGGACAGCTGCACCATGGTACAGCTGGGCACCCATGCCAGTCTCACTGACACTTTCCAAAGGCACAAGTGAATCTGAGTGCCTGAAGCATGGAAGCTCTGCCTGTAACACTGGAGAAATGGAGAAATGGAGGGCTGCTCCCAGAGGCCCCTTTAAAAAGCCTTCTGGTGGCAAACCATAAACCCACAGGCCAGGAACTGACTGCTCTGGGCATGCAAACACTGGCTGCATGCATCAGGTGGGAAACACTGCAGGGAATAATAGAGCCCATCCCGGCATTTTTTTTTCCTCCTGTTCATTTTGATTTTGAACTATCTCTCAGCTCTGGCTTGAGGACCTGCCTAGCTGGGATGCTGCTGTGCTTTATCACAGCAGGCTGCTGGGCAAGAGCCTGAGGGGTGACAGGAGCCGGATGGGCTCTGCCGGAGGTGCCAGCATGCTCAGAAAGCATTTTGCACTCGACTGCCTTCTGCTAAAATAGCCTGGCATTTTTGTTAAAACATTTTTCTGCAATCCTGGGGAAGAGTTACGTGCAATTATGCCCAAGAGAGCAGCCAGGAGTGCTTTTCAGAAGTGGGGTAGTTTTGCCTTTCATCCCCTGACAGCAAAGGGAAAGAGTGAATGAGAGATTTAAGTCTTCAAATCCAACATTGAGAGCATGCCTTGGCAGCAGCCCAGGCCTACCAGGGTACATGCATGGATCATGGCACATGGCTCTCACCAGGGATGGTACCATGGGCTACGTGAGGGCAGCTGCTGCCCAGTGCTGCTGAGCTCCAGGGTCCTGCCTAGTCCAGCTTCAGGCTTCAGTCTCCCCCTGCAGAAGAGGAGATGTGTGCCTAGGAGTAAGGCAGAGCTCAGCTCTAGTGTCTTGTCTTTGCTTAATCCACTTAGAAAGCTCCCCTCTGCTTTCCCCCTGCCTCTCTGCCTGGGATGTTTTGGAAATAGTGAAGGCATCATGAAAAAGCCCAGTACAAACCTGGAAAGGCTGCCAGTGACTTCTTCCACTGCTTCTTTAACTCTTCCCAGGGTCCCTGCCAGCTGTTCAACTGTCCAAGCCTCCAGCTTTCACAGTTGCTGTGTGTTTGTGTGTGTGTGAGTGAAGGCACTCAAAAAACCTCATGGATGTGCCCTTCCTTTGAAAATCCATGCTGATGGCTGTTGCCTTTCTCAAGCAGTTGTGGGTTGTCTTAGGAGACACCTCCTCCCCATCTTTCCTACTCCCTGTGATTCCATCTGCTTCTCCAGAGCATCCTACAAGGTGGGGGGGGAAACACCTTGCAGAGAGCCAAGCACCAGCACGGAGCCTCACAACATCCATGCCGAGGGCATGAGGTCCATCCATGGCCGCTGGGATGTGCAAGGCAGGCACTCTGAGCCAGCCGGCGGTCGGTTCAGCGCGGCGAGTCCTCAAACAGCGTCAGGTTGTGCTCCCGGATGTGGCGGAGCAGGACGCGTGCCCGCCTGTCAATGGTGCGGAGCAGGGGTCTCAGCCCCCCGGCGCCGCCCTGACTCTCCCAGAGCTCCCGGTCCAGGCGCAGCGACTCCAGCAGAAGGCTCTGCAGTCTGCCCGACCGCAGCGTGGCCACCGCCGCCGCTGGGAAGCTGCAGTGGAGGAGCAGAAGAGACAGGGAGGGAAGGGGTTATCCGGGGAAAGCTGAGCAGAGAGGAAGGGAGCAGGGGGTCACTCAAGCAAAGATGCTTCAAGGCGAAATGCACATCTACCCAGAGGAACGCAGGATGAGGAGCCTCCTGATTAAAACTCTGCCCATGGTGAGCACACAGGATAGCTCCATCAGACACGGATCCAAACAAATTCCAAATCAAGAGGCCTCTAGCATGCCAAAATGCCTCATGGGCAATGGCGCAAGAAATGCTGAAATACCTGATTATTCATTATTTTTGTGCAGCTGCCAATTAAAGAGGGGAAATAGGCTTTGGAGCCTGCCATCAGCCATCCAGAGCAGGATAAAGAGTTAGTCTCAGGGCAGGGGCACATGTGATGCTTTTGTGGGCCTACGCCCCCACCCTGTTCTGGGTGGGAGGTGGCCCTGATTCACAGGGGTGGCCCACCAGGGCAGCCAGGAGTGGCAAGAAGGTGAGAACACACAGGGCTGCTGGACATCCCGTGTGTGCCAGCTCAGCCCTCGCCCAGCACTACACATTGCTACCTGTCTATGCCTTGCAGGAGCCTGAAGTTGAGCTTCTCCTCGGGGTGCTGTGGCCTCCCCGCGTTGTCGATGAACACCAGGCGGGACGGCGCGCTCCTCCGGACCTGCCAGCAGGATGGGAAGGAGAAGTTCACTTACTGCAGAGAGCCACCAATGTGGGGGTTTGGGCTGCTTCTTAATGCAGTGAGAAAGCCTGAGAGCATCTGGGGGAAAGCAGATGCCCAAATCTAGGTCTCTCCATGCCCAGGCACACCTCCCACGAGGGACCCAGCATCACCATGGGACCTACATTCCCTTTGCTACCACCTCAGCCCTGCAAGTGCCTCCCAGGCACTTTCATGTTAGCCACAGAGCAGCCCTTGGACAGCAGGGAGACATACCAGGATGTGGACCAGGACCAGCTCTGCTGGATTCCGGCACTTCTCATGGAGCATCTCCTCCACACAGGGCTCAGAGGGATCTGGCTGAAACCCACAGCAGTAGCGGTCCAGGCGGTCATGAACCTGCAGGAGACATTTGGGAACCTTAGCAGGGACATGTGCCTGGGATGGGGAGGTCCTGTTGTGAGCTGTTCTTGTACAGAGGAAAATAAAACATTTCTAGGGATCCTCAGCAGATGTGCAATGGAAAAGCTGCATACGCTGGTGAGTGAGAGGAATGGGAGCACACATGCAAAACCCCTTTGGCATGAAGAAGGTGATGACAAAGGTGATGGTGACAGGCTTTTCGGATGCAGTTCAGATACCTGGTACCTCCACATTCTGTATCTGCACAGAGTGAAGGGGTTGTGTTTCCAGCTGAAATGAAGGGAAGATGTACATGATGATGAATGAATTAACAAAACCAGCAAAAGCACCCAAGGAAACCTAGAGTCTGAAACCTCAAAAAGAATTTATTTTTCCAAGTCTTGGTGCTTTGGATGATGGTTTCATCTGGTTCCTGCCACACATGCAACCTTTCATCCATCCCTATGGTAACCTGAGAAGCTCTCAATGGAAAGATGAATGGAAAAGTATCAGCAAGGGAAAAAGTGGCCTGTGCATACACAGAGCATGCCTGACATTTAAGTTGGGCCACAGTGACTTGTTTTAGCTACATTTGCGTTTAATCATGTGCAGGTGCTGCTAAGGCTCCATGTTGTCCAGGCTGTCAAACCTCCTGCTTCCCAGCCCAGTTCCTTGCAGAAACCCTGATGGTGCTTGGCAACTTCCAGTGTTTCAACCACAACCTTGGAGGAATGAAGGGCTTATAAAAGACATAAATCTCTGTCAGACCCGGCCTCAGTGTTTATGGAACTTCCTCAGCTTTGTCGGAAGGAGCTGGTACATCCTCTGGGGTGGTTTGGGGGGCAGACAGGACCTTGTTGGCTGTCAACAGACCTCCCCATGGCTGCGTGTTGACATGACCCTGTAGGGGAGCTGCCTCACCTCCTCCTGCTCTCAAGGCCTGTTTACAAAAAACCCTCTGAGATATATATAGATATATGCTCCTTTAAATATATATAAAATATATATTAAATATAAATATATATTAAATATAAAATATAAAATATAAAATAGAAAATAGAAAATAGATCTATTTTGTGGTTGCAGCATGAAAATGTCCGACTTGCTGAATTGCTCAGTGTTGCTGGTGCCAGACCAGGAGGCAGGGCTCAGGGTGCAGAGAGGCTCCTGGAGCCACTGGGAGGGCTGGAGCAGATCTCAGGTGAGCCAGAAGGGATCTACAGGTGACAATAAGACAGAAGCCAAGTGACCCACAGTGGCTGTCTATTGCCTTCACCCTGGTAATTAGCACAACTTAAAAATTACAGGATGTACTTTGACAGAGAGTTCAGTCTGAACCCAAACACTGACCAAGCACTGGAGAAGATGCTGCAGGAAACACGAATTGTGATCTCCATGGCCATTCCATTCATAACCCTTTGAGAAGAAGGATTAGTCCCACACTGGAGCCTCTTAAACCTCTCTGTTTTCAGAAGTTTAATGAAGCACTCAGGTCAGTATTTCTCCATTGGGAGACACTCCAGTTAAAAAGGGCTTGAGCATCTTGTCACAAAACACATGGAAACAGAAGAAAATATCACATTTCGTCCACACATCTCCTTGATCTGCCTACTGGAAAGCTCAGCACGCCAGTTTCTCTCACCTGCTATGTAATTTTGCAGGCTGCACAGAAGGTGAAGACAACCTGAGATAACTTACAGGGACATTAAATAGGCTCAGCTCTCCACTCACCCACCCACAAGCACCTGTGAAACCAAGGGGGATTGGTGCTGGACCCACAGAGGTGTGAGGTGGAGGCAGATCTGGTGTTCAAGTAAAGCCCCAGGAGAGGCATCAGATGGCTGTGGAAATGCTGAGAGTGCTCTGACATGCTGACAAGCTCTCCCTCTGCCAGCCCTTGCCTGATTTTTTTTTGTATTAATTTCTTCTTTCCAGAGCTTAAACAGCTCTAATTCATGGGAATTTTGGTATTATTGCGAGAACACAAATACATGAGCCACACCTTGTCCCACCCAAGCTCAAACCCTGTGAGAAGCTCACCTTCAGCCACTCTTATGCCCACCCTGGGGCAGCCCCTTGTTTCTGACAGGTTTTTCTAGTTATGATACAACCCCGGATGCCATCCCCTGGGGAAAGATTCCTTGCTCTCCCCCTGGCTGGGAAGAGGGTGTCCCAGGACAGGGATGTGGCTGCAGAGTTGATTTGCTTTTGACCCTCTTCAAAGAGCAGGACAAAGCCATCAGCAGTAGCCCCTTTTCTACCAGGCTCAGCATTTTGCTCCCAGTAAAACTTTGTGCATAGTGAGGGGTTCCCTTACAGCAAACACCAAGAGAAATCAACACAGAAGAAGCCCAATTTTAAGAGCAATTGGAGAAAGCTACCAAGATTTCAATGCCAATGTACAACAGCACTCAGATCTCACAACTTCTCCCTCCCCAGCAGGGGTGTGAGATGCTAAAGCCATTTCTGAAAGATGCTACTCCACTTCTGTAATATCCCACAGACTCTTTACCTTTATGTGACTTTTATGCATGGGAGGATTCCATTAGAATTATTGAGGAGAACCTGTGGATTGCCCTTGGATTTATCATTGCATTGTTTCAGCCCATGAAGAAGAACTCTCCTTAGAGCTAGATACTTTCTCCTGCAGTCTTGGCCATTCCACTGCACTCAGCGGCATTTTGGCCTGGGGAAGGGAAGGGGATTGGTTAATCTTCTCATTTCTCTGGTTGTTTCAGCTAAAATATTTCCAAGCCCAGCCAGAACTGCTCCACCTCTGCCAGCCATAGTTGAGGTTATAAAGATTAATGGTCAGGCTTCACAAAAAATAAAAAAACAAACCATAAAAAAAGAGAAAGAATAAGGAGAACACATTTTATTAGTTTGGGTTTTTTTCTTTCTTCCTTTCATTCTTTTATATTAATACTAGCCCTTTCAGGCAGTTTTCTCTTGTCTGATAAGCAGCCCCCAGGTACCTAAACAGGCTTTCTTTTTCTGCACAGAAATCACTTCTGCCCTCCAAGACTTGATAACTCTCTGGGATACTGTTGTAATCCCTCGTAGCAGCAGGGTATGATTTTCCAGACAGAAGATTAAGTACTATTAATGCCAAGGAGGAGGAAGGCAGTGCTGTCCAAAGGGGCAGGGCTCCTTATTCCCAGTGCCAGCAGCACATCCCTGAGGTTGGATGTGATGGGGCTGATGTAAGACATGCTGCTTGTCACTAGGGATGCCCTAGGGATGTCTCTAGGGATGTCGCAAGCCTCTCCAGCATCTGCACAAAATGAACAGCAGAAAGCTCGCCCACGTGAGGACAGACTCACCGCATCTGAAACCTGCCTGTGTTTCCCCTGCAAGTCCCAAACATGGACCATACTCAGGCCAAAGTGCTTCTGCACAAAGTTCTGCTGCTCCCCATTAGCTGACAAGTGAAAATAGATCCCAAAAAACCACAGCCTGTGACCCCACAGAGCAGAAGGAGACCACAGTCAGACAACAGAGGTGCAGGCGCAGGGGAACCTGGGTGGCACAGCTGATGGGACAGGGGGCCTCAATCACCACAGCCCTACCTGGAGAAGAAAGTCAAAGAGGGCCAGGCGGCTCCACTCGCTGTGTGGGATGCTGGAGCAGGGAGCGTCCCCAGCCACCAGTGTCGGTCTGTGGGGCTGCAGCATCTCCTGGTACTGCAGCCATCCCAGGGTGCAGGAGTTCTGGTCATTGTTGGCATCCTCCAGGTGCTGGAGGTCAGGAGCCCACCAGATGATGGGGCGCGGGGCGCCGTCGGTGTAGCTGTAGGGCAGGAGGCGGCTGGTGAAGCGCCGGGCCACGGCGGGCAGGCTGCGGTTCAGGCCCAGCACCCTGTCCAGGTGGAAGGCCAGCACCTCATACAGGTCCCCAGGGCGCTTGATGAGCCCACAGCGCCCATCCTGGCAGTCTCCTTCTGGGCTGGCTGGAGTGACATCTCCCTTGGCATCTCCCTTGGCATCCCCCATGGCACGCAGCCCCACCCGCATGATTTGCCCGTGGGCAGGGACGCGGGTTTTGGAGACCACATGCCCACTGGACAGCAGCCGCATCTTCTGGAGGTCGTCAGCAGAGAGCCATGGAGGAGTGTCCCTCTCCACCCCCCGCTGCCTCCTGCTCCGGCCAGGGGCCTGCTCCTGCTGCAGGTGAGTGAGGGGCATGGGGAGCCTTTTTCTGTGGGCTTGTCCTCCAGAGAGGGGGGCAGCCACCTCCCTTGGGGGCCCTGGAGGGGACGAGGCTGGTAGCGGGAGCGGGGAGCAGGCCGGTGGTTGGGGCAGGTGGATGAGAGCCAGCAGGGCCAGGGCCAACAGCACCCCGACAGCCGCTGGGCCGGGGGGCTTCATCCCCATCCGTCGCCATGGTCGCTGGGCCTGCGGGGACAGAAAGGTGGAACGATGCTGGAGTGTTGCTGCAGGCAGGGTCCCCAACAGGGTTTGCATTTGCTTTAGAGAAGCAGCCCCTCTGCTTGTGTGATCCCTGAGAGAGGTATTCCACAAGCACTCGCTGCCTCCACAGCACTGTAGCGGGAGGGTTATGGCTGGTGCCGTGATTTGTGCCAGCAATAAGCTGGAGTCCCTTCAGAAGCAAATCAGAGCAAGAGCCCTGTGGGGAATGCCCGCACAGAGGTTGCCATGTCTGCAGTGCTGAGATACGGGATCATCCTATGGAAAATGAATTTTTCATGGTCAAATATTCTGCTTTAAAGACTCAAGAAATTTAAAAACAAAAACAAACAAGAAACCCCCAAAACAACAACAAAAAAAACCCCAGAGCAAATTCCTGTCTAGATGTGAACACTTTCCAGTTCCTAAGACCTTACTCTGGGCATCCTCACTGGTTCCTATCCTGGTTGCACACTGAACCCATAGCTTGGATATCTCAATATGTGCCGAGACAAGGCCTCTGGAGCTCTGCCCATCGCTGTGTCTGGCAAAAGCAAGGCAGCTCCAAGTGTCAGTCAGGACCTGTGACTGTCTGTGTTTTAAAAAAGGATGCAAACTCCTGCAGGGCTGGAACATCTCCCCTATGAAGACAGGCTGAGAGAGTTGGGTTTGTTCAGCCTGGAGAAGACAAGGCTCTAGGGAGAACTTACAACACCTTCCTGGCAACTATAGGGGCCCACAAGAGAGCTGGAGATGGATTTTTCACAAGGGCATGGAGTGACAGGACAAGGAGTAATGACTTTAAACTGAAAGAGAGTAGGTGTAAATTAGATATTAGGAAAAATCCTCAACTGTGAGAGTGTTGAGGCATTGAAACAGGTCGCTCAGATAAGTTGGGGAGGTCCCATCCTTGCAGTGTTCAAGGCCAGGTTGAATGAAACTCAGAGCAACCTGGTCTAGTGGAAAGTGTTCTTGCCCGTGACAGGTGGGTTCAAATTAGATATCTGTAAGGTTCCCTCCAACCCAAACCATCTTACAGGTCTATGATATGATCTGTGCTATATGCGAAACCTAAAGTATTCTGATTCCCAGCACTAGGGAGCTGCCTTTAAACATGTACTACCAGCTTTTGCTGTCTATACCTTTATACACACAGCTTTTTTTCACTCCTTTTAGTTACATTTTCTACTGTGACGTGACTTCAATAAATATACGGGCTGGAAAGGCAGCTACAAGTAAACACTGTGCAAGCCTCCCTGCATTGCTAAATTCGTATTTCCCCTTCGGCCTTAAGCAACCCCATGCATATGGCGCTGGGGCTGCCCTAAGCACAGGACATTCCCATTTAGGCTGAGCTGGAGGGCAGTGGTGGGGCAGCACTGTGAGATTCTTCAAGCCAATCCACTCCCTGGAGCATGCTGCACCCATGCCTCATTCACCCAGGTTTGGGCAGCTTCACACACTTCAGAAGGCCAGAGCCACAAAAAGCACCTTGATGCCTTTTCTCTGCTTTCAACAGGTATTTCCAAGTGGCCCAAACCCACACTGGAAGTCAAGGCAATGGTCAAGTGGATACATTTTTTTGCAATTATTTATTTTGGAAGCACAAGTATATCCATGGCAGACACAGTGGGACAATGTATTGCCAAAGAAGGGATACGAGACTGTTTATAAGAGGAAAAGCTTGAAAAAAAGAGCTAAAAAGCTGGGGAGGTGAGAGCCAGCAGCCAGAATGACTTCCAGAAAGCAGCTGAGCAAGCAGAAGCATTTCCAGCCATGGGGCTTTTAGGACCACAGGCTCCCACTGACCGCAGGGACCCACCACCAGCCCAACTCCTGCCCCAAGAGCAGCTGCCACAGGCAACCCCAGAGCATGAGCTTATGAGTTGACACAGCACTATCCTAAAATCCACCAGGGTTCATGCCCTCACCTTGGGGAGACTGCTTCAGACAGCCCCCTGGTGAGGAGCCACATCCCTTGCAAAGACACTGCATCAGCTGAGATGGGTAAGAGGAGCCACCGCCTCACTGGCCTCAGCCACAGGGGTGTTCCTTCCACGCCTCTCTTTCAAGGACTGAGCAGATTTAATGCAGTTTATAAGAGCTATTGATGGTGCACTTGGAGTGATTCAGCTTTATAGCTCTCACTTAATTGCTTCTCTCCCAGAAATACAATGTAGTGCAGCAAAATATATCTGCTGGGCTGAATCCTTTGTTCAGACAGGGCTTACACCAGCCTCTGCCAGGAACCAGGGGCTGTCTGGTACAGGGCTTTGGGACCTGCCGGGGGACCCCTGCTTTATCTCTTCCCAGACTGGAAAGGACCTAGTCCAGGGTAAGACTGTCCAGAGAGGGCTGTCCTGTCCTAGATCATCAGCAGGGTTATTCAAGGCTTGGCATAAACTGTCCCAGGCATCAAACTACATGGCTAAATCATTGCCTTAGGTGCCTTTCTGGGGAGGGCATGAGCATGAGCACCCTCAAGTACCCTGAGGGGCAGCAGGACTTCTGTCAAGCAGCTGGTTGTGATGCCTCTCCAGCTCTCTCCCACTTGGATGGGATAATGATTTGCTGTGGAACCACAGCCGACACCAACTGACACAGGCAAACACCCAAGCTCAGCTACTCGAAACCTTCATGCCCCAGATTTCAAGCAAATTCTGTAGAGTGCAGACACACATTCTTTCCCAAACACCTGCAATTCCCATCTGGCCTCCTGAGCAAGAGTTTAGGGGAGGTGCAAAGTCTAAATCCTAGTTTAACCATAGTAAAATAGCTCTGTGGCATATAAAGAGCTGATCCTGGTATCCTGATACCCATACTCCTTTCAAATCATCACTGTAAATGCCTCACAATCTGTTCCTCTGGCCTCAAAGTATGCTGAATTAACAGAAGTGATATCTATGGAATTAATCCCAAAGGGTAGGGTTAACTGTAAATCTCAGTGTTCCCATCTGCATCCAGCCAAGTCTCTTCCCAATCCATGCTTTCTTGGGCATGTTTTCCCAGCACGTCCCCTGTCCCACCCCTCTGGAGAGACACAGCCCATCCCACTCTCACCAAAAACCCCTGTAACCCTTTTCTTCAGCACAGAGGATTTTCAGGGTGACTGGTTTTGTTATCCAGCTGATAATAATCCTCTGGTTGCTTATACCATCCCTGGATATCTAAAAAGCCTGGCTGCCAAAACTTCCAGTATCCTGGGGGGAAAATGCATGTGGGAGCCACATGGAGAACCTTCAAAACACTGCAGGAAAATCCTTTTTAACCCACAGCCGGAGACCAGAGTATGCCAAAGGGATGGCAATGATTGACGGGCTTTTAATGTCAAGTCCATTTACAGTCCAAGTGGTTAAGGAATCATTATTGTCCAAACCCACTTTGTCTTCCTTGTCAGTAAGCTCGGGTTTGGGCACCACAAGTTAGAGCCTCACTGCTTTCCCATCCTAAACTTGAAACCCCGGGCTGCAAAGTTGGGCGAGGGCCAGTGCAGGCTCCTTTCCCCAGCACCGTTCAGGGTTTCCCTGCCACATCAACAACAAAAAGAAACAAAAAAGGTGCAAGTACAGTCTCTGTGTTATTTCTGGCGCTTGATACTGCAAATTTAATAATAACCTAGGTGATAAAACATTGCAGCAATAATACTGCATTTACAAGCCCTGGGTAAATACTTTTCCAAAGAGTCTTTCTCTGAGCCCTGCTGTAAAAAATTGCTGCAGTTTAAGCTATGGCTTCGATTCAGCCCGAAATGCAAACCATACGTACAGCTCTGCTTTGCCAGGCTGACATACTGACAGTACAGCATGTCTTTGCCAGAAATTAGGTCCTTTTCCCAGCAGGCAAAACCCATAAAAAGGCTTAAGAGAGGTACTACTTGTTCCAGGATGCCAATAAGTAAATAATATATACTCTCACTCATCAGAGGGACACACAGCACAGCCCAGGCTCAGAAGGCACAGTAGAGAGCTGTGCAGCTTTGACGCTAGGAGATAAAACTTTCTAAGTGTAGCTGGGGGTGAGGTGGGGGAGGATTATCCTTGACATTGTATTCCCAGGATGCTTGAACCTTGGCAGGATTTGAAGCAGAGAAGCCTGTTTTCAATTTCTTTCCAAAGTGCATCAAATTGGCTTTGTCGAGTTTGAAAAAGAAGAAAAACAAACCCCAAACTTCATTATCCAAGAATGTAAGAAACAGCCCTGAGACCAGAAAGATGCCACGGAAATACGTGGCTCTTGAAAACTGGATTGATTCCTGCTTTTCTCTGGCATTCAAAAGAGTGCTCCTGCCCCTGCGCCGGCACTGCAAGACCCCTCCAGCAGTAAATCCCACTGTCCCAAAGAGGTGCCCAAGGAAGCCAGGATGGCTCAGCCATGGCCATGTCACTCTTGGCCACCTGCCTGCTGTAGACTCCCAAGCTCAGACGACTTTGCCAAAAGCAACCTTGCTGATGAGCAGGTTAAAGGCAGGCCTGTGCATTTATCTGGGTGCACACTGAGCGGGGTGCGCTCTGCACGGTGGGTGCAACACACAGGGCTGTGCTCACCCTCCCAGCTCTGTGCTCACTGCCCGCCCAATGAACCGCAAAACAGCCTGGGCAGCAGGAGGTGCAGCCTGCCGTGACCAGTTTTAACAAAGACTGCTTGAAAAACCAGTGGGAAACCTCCTCTGCCTGCCCCCCACCTCTGGGAACGTCTCCAGAGCCTTGCACCCACACATGGTGCTTGCAGCAGCTCCCAGTGCAATGGGAGAGCAGGCACGTCAATCAGATCTGGGAGTGGATCAGCCTCTTCTTTTTCATATTGTGCAGGGGGTTTTCTTGGTTTGTTAAGGGCATGGCATATGGGCAGGAGACCCAAAACCGTGGTGAGGACATGGAAGGAGACAAAACCTCTCCATCCCTGGAGTGACTCTGGGCAAGTCTGAGCAGAAGCAAATCCTTGGCAGCATCCATCGCCCATCATTCAAGTGCCTAAGTGCCTTCCTATATTATCCTGCTATGGGAAGATAGATGGCTCACGGAGGGGGAATTTACTATAGACAGCTATTAAATGATAATTGCCAGTCCCAAAGGTCCCTCTGGCTTAGTCAGAGTGGCTCCCCAGGAGGGTAGGCCTGCTGCGCACCTCCAGCACATGGGGACAGCTCCACCAACACTCACCTGCACCCACATCGCCACGGGGCTTGAAGAATAAACAGCTCTTCATCTTGCCTCATGATCCATCAAAGTGGCTGCAATTCCTAGCAGACCCACACCAAGTTTGTGTCTGGGGTTTTTTCCTTCAGAATTGCAGTTTTTTTTCCTTAAAAATGCCCTTCCAGAGGGGAGAACCATGACCCCACTGCATTTTGGCACTCTGTGGACACCCTGAAGACCATCCTGCTTGGCTCCAGGACGGGGATGTGGCAGGTAGGTCATGCCTGTCTGCTCAAGGTGCTCCTCTGGCCCCACTTCCACATGTTACCCCTCACAAGTGGCTTGGGAAGCTGAAGCCAGGCACTGGGAAGGGGGACTGCTCCCATAAAGCCTATGAAATGGAGTCACAGCAAACACTGGGTCAGCTGAAGCTGGGGAGATGGAAATGTGACACATCACCACATGGTACTGGGTCCTTCCCTGCAGAGTCAGCAAAGTCCTCGGAGCTGGCACACAAACCTTCCCAGCAACATGTCCAAAACCAAACCAGAAAATGACCAAGTTAAATTGCCTGGGATGAAACCTTACAACATGCTGCACTTTGCTAAATTTTGGACAGTCTGCAAAATCTCTGGGTAATTTATAGCCTAAGTGGGAGACAAGCACGCTTTGCACTAGCAGAGGGCAGCACTCTGGCAGCAGCACAAAGGGATGAACTGTGTTTGCACCGTTCAGTCTGAGCACTGACTTCAAAGGGGTGGTGCCAACATACCCCCTTTAACTTCTCAAATCATGTTGCCTTCACAGTTCTTCCCAGTTATCACTGATAGCCTTGGGGCAGCAAATTATAAAAACCTGGAAACCTTCAAGCTCCACAGCCTCCCTCTAGTAATAACCTGACATGTCTTTGGCTCCAGGCTCTGCATCAGCCCCTTGAAATTTTTGCTTCCCAGGGATGAAATGTCCTGTTTCTTGCTCTAAACTTCCCACCCAGACTGACTATTTCTGGTTTTTGGGAGGCCCCTTGCACTGGAGGTTCTTTGCTGCACAGCCATCGGCTGAGCACAGCCCCTTCTCGTACATCCATCGTCTGGAGGACCATTTTGAACAAAATCTTCAGCCATAGCTGTAAGGTGCTCTGTTTAACAGTGCTATTCCCATTGCACTGACTGCTCCCAGTTGAATTAAGGGCCAAAGAAGTACAGCAGAAATATGGACTTATAAACTCCTTGCCCTCTCCAGGCATAGCTTACAAGAGTGGCAAGACCCCCAGCATCCCAAAAGTCCTGTTCAACATCTCTGAAGATGGAAGACCTGGAGCAGGAGACAGAGGACACACCTTGAAGGAAACAGATGGCCAGCACCTGGCTGGAGGACTCCACAACATTGGGTGTAGCTGGTGCAGTCAAGGTCAGGGCTGCTGCGTGGGGGAACCCAGAGAGGACACACACCTTGTCCTGCACCTGGTGTGGACTAAAGCCCTGCAGGGTACCAGCAGGGACTTGCTTTTCCTGTGATGACACCGTCCTTACCCCAAAATCATGTGATTTTCCCTGAGCAAAGGGAAAGATTCATAATTCTCCTCACTCCCACTGTGTAAATCTCAGCTTGCAGACAGTTAATACTCAGCTCTATGAGGAATGGACAGAGAGTTTTTCATCCTGGTGCTATGTACAGTGCAGCTCAGGATCACTCTGGTTTAATCCCAGAAGTCAACAAAAAGCACCACAAAAATAAACAGTCTCCAGAATGCCACACTTCTTAAAGTAAGCAAACTAAAAGCTTTCACACGCCTCATCCTTCTCCTATTTAAGTTCAGAGTCAGGGCTTTTACTGCAGTGTTTTGCACTTAGCTGGATCTTCTACTTCTTGGAGACACATCTCCCCAGAGATTGATGGCAGTCTTGCAGGTTATGTCACTGAGATGCACAGGTCTGCTGCCATTTGCATGTGCAAACATCTCCGTTACTTTTCACCACTAGAAGTGATATCAGCCTGCACCCAAATCATCCAGATCACGGAGGACCTGAAAGAGCATCTCATGTTCACAGACAACAGTGAGGACCTGGACAGCCCTGAATGCACAACTGTCCTGCTATCCTCATGGGATAAGGGAAGTCCCCCTCATCTTCCATCCTCTCCCTCTGCTCATTCCTCTAACCCTCACACTTACATGAGAGCAGCACAACCTAGAAATTCCTGGCAGGGATGTCAAGGAGGTAGAGAAGCAGTTTTGGGCGGCTGTTGCTCCCTCACTCCACCACTGCTGTGCAGGATCCTGCCAGGTTTCCCTTTTCCCCCTCCCCTCGTCCCAGTTTCCCGGCCAGCCTGTTGCACTCAGCTCCATAAGTTTTCAGAGCAGCTTTCCCATCTGCCTGCTGAACCAGCAAGTAGGGGGCCCCTTCCCCAGCGAAACAGATGTGGCTTGCCTTTGTGCAACATCTGCGCCACATGCCCCGCTCATTTTGAACAGTCTTGCCTTTGTTTGTGAGGGGTTGTACAGGGGATGCTTTGGAGGAGGGCTGCAGCCTGTGGCCTGTGGGCTGGACTCCTACCCTTCAAGTCCCACACATAAACTGCCTCCAACCCCCTGAGTTTCTTCTGGGGAAGAAGAATATGCTTTGTTCCCGTGGCATTCTGGGACTGACAGTCCTGCTCCTCAGCACTTTGGTTCCAGCCACAGCCCACAGCTCACACTGATGATTCCTTTGGGATTTCCAAACCCAGGGATGTAAGAGCTAGAATCTGGGAGCCATGGACCCCCTTCCTCACAACTCCCCTCACCCCGGTGGCTTCTCTTGCTGCACCTCTGGGCTGCTCACCAGCTCTGGTTTGGCAACCCCAGTGGGGCTGTGCTGCTGTGGCTCCTCCACATGTAAGAGAGGCAAAGAGCCGAGGTGCTAGAAAACCATGTCCCTCTTGCAATGTGTTCTGTATTCAATATGGGGAGAAATACATTACAATAAAATCACATTTTATTTCCTCTTGCTCTTGATGAGTTTGCCAATCTTGCTCATGAGTGCCTGGAATGCTGCTAAAACCCTCACACATTCTGGCATTTGGTTCAGTTTTATTTATTTTACTGGGGATCACGTTTTTTCTATATTTTGTGGAGGGGGGATTTTGATCCACTTATTTTCAGTTTTCATTTCTAACCAGTGGACCAGCACCAGGGAACAGGAATGCTTGCTTGGTGCCCAGTGGGGGCTCACAAAACCCTCCTTGGGGTGTTGGCAAGGAGTAGCACTGGATTTCCTAGTTGGAGTTTCAGTGGAGGTTGCCCAAGTCAGACAGTTGGTTTCCCTGAGCTGACTGTCAGGTTTTCTCCCTTCTTGGAGAGCAGGAAAGTGCATTCGTAGGATTCCAAAGGGGAGGGAGAAGGAGGAGGACAGCGGGGCCTTTCAGCCCTGTGGGCTTTCTTCAAAACAGAATTGTTCATACCAGCCCTGGCCTCAGCTGCAGAAAGGTAACCCTATTTTCCTCCCATTAAGCCATTACATCTGAAAGAGAAAAAAAGAGGAAGAAAACTGCTTGCCATTTGGCTCTGAGTGCTGCCTGTGTTGCACAGACCTCGTCCTGGGAAAAGCCTGCTGGCAGCCACCCCCCAGCCCACTTCTTCTCCTAGCAAAATCCATGGGGTGAGCAAGCAGAGCAAACACGGTACAAGCATTGGTGCAGCCAGGCTCACAGAAAAGGGGCTTTTCCTTCAGGGCAAGGCAAGCAGCTGCAGGTGGACTGGAGTTATTGAGCATTGGAAATGGAAGGGGTAATTGAGGCATTTGGAATCTATGCCAGAGAATTAATACAGTGTAATCAGCCCCTCATATTCAGACTGCCTCATACTAGGCAAACGACAGAGCAACTGGAAACTACTCGCTGGCAGATTTTGAAGCCAGAAGAAAGAAGATGTTTCTGTAATGCAGTCATCCCCCAGCACTCTCTGCCGCGGCAGGTCGGGCATGTGCAGCAGCCGGATCCAACAAGAAGCCGGCTGCAAGCATGCTCTCCATACCCACAGGGGAGCTCAGAGCTGGCATCCCTCTGGCTTTCTGCAAGGGGTCACCCTCCTGGCGAGTTTGAAAGGAGTCAAAAATCATCTTGAGCATTTTGTTTGGGGTTAAGCTGCAAATGAAGCAACAAGGTGATCAGCTTAGGGCATAGCCTGGATTTATTCCTCATGACCTGATGGTCATGCCTACAGATGCCCAGAGCAAACCCAGATGATGGGCAAAATCAAAGCAGTCAATGCAGGAGCTCACAAAGGGGAAAGGACTGCAGAAGCAGACCTTCCCTTTCCAAGGCAAAATGGAAATCCTGGCAAAAAATGAATACCCCACTCTCACATGAAGGACCACACCAGGTACCTGGCTCAGGCTGTACATGCTTTGAAATGCCTCATAGCGAAGGCTTGTACAGAAAAATGTTACTGCAGACAAAAGGTTGGTGTGGGGAGAGTTGCCTTGCTTTTCCCTTTGATGGGGAGGAGTTATCTCCAGACCCAAAATGGGTGACATGAGCCCCAGTCTTGTCTATTTTTCCTGCTGCTGAAGTTCATTAATTAAGAAAACCAAAGCTGCCTATACAAACTGTAGGATGGAAAGTGTAAAGCATGACACTAGTGTCCCCCATGCACATACACTCACACACTCCAGTGAAGGCTGGCACAGCAGCATTGTCCCCAGAGAGGCTCCGAGTCATCAGCACACTCTCAAGGACATAAAAATGCTTCAGTGACACAAATGACCAGTTTCTGGCAGCAGCACCAGGCACCTCCTCAGCTCATCCATCACAGGTTTGCAATCCCTGCCCAACACAAGCTGTGCAAGGGTTGAGGTGGCGAAGCAGGAACAGAGTCCCCCGCCCCAGTGCAAACTCCCTGGCATGACAGACCCCTGTCTCCCGGTGAGGCAGTGGTAACAGGGCGTGGGGGGACCATCCCAGCTCATCTGATGCATGCTTGCTCAGATGGGTCTGCCAAGGGATGTTCCAAACTGGAGCACTAAAACTAGATGACATGAAACACCACCCTAAGGTTTGGAACATGCTACAGATGTGGATAAGCCTCCTAATGCTGGGGAAGCACAACATTTCTTGGGAGGGATGTGAAGTTTTCCCTTGCCAAACTGGCTGACTTTGTGGCTTTTTGATGAAAATGCTATGCTTTGTCTGGACCAAAGAGAAAGCACAGAGCAGCTCTTTGTGATCTCCATCTGCACTTCACTGCCTTCACTCCATGCTCTTCACCTGCTTGAAGCAGTGCCACCTGGACACTTAGAAGAGGTGGGTTTTGCCTGAGGGAGTGTAATCACCCCCCTGGCTGACAGCAGTGCTTTAGCTACAGCAGCCCCAGGCACTGCCTTTATGGGCCTCCTGACAATCTGCTTTGTCCATCCCTAGTGCATTTCTCCAATCTGCTTGGTCCATCCCTAATGCTTTTAAGGACAGATGTGCTGTAGCGCTGCCCTGCCTTGCTTGCCTCACCATGCTCTGACCCTCTGAGTGGTCCCGCTCAAGCTGTCCCCAGGATGGAGACATCCAGGATACCCCGTTGTACCTCATCCCATGGGGCTGGTGTCCCTGGGCAAACCCAGCGTTGTTTCCCACTACCAGCTCAGCAAGGAAACCCCTAAATCCTACCATGTCTCGCAGCAGCAGCCGACGCACTCCTCCTCATGTGCTTCACCGCCTGTGGGTGACACAGCACACGGTCACCTCCTGAGCCGGGTGCCGGCCGCCTGTGGCACTTCCATACGACACCAGGAACCCACACAGAACACAAAAATTTAAAACATAGCAAAAAACAAAACAAACAAAAAACAAAAACCCAAAAGCAAACAAACAAAAAAACCAAACCAAACCAAAAAATTATCCAGCAACTAATCAGCCCGCTTCCTCTCCCCAAGCCATTAATCACGGCCGGGGGCTGTCACCCAGGGGTGCCCCTCGGGCTGTCCGCAATCCCCGCTGCCCAGCTCCGCACTGCAGGGGCTGCTGGGTTCCTGTCACCACACGCCAGCGGGTGCCTCCGCTCCCCCTGGGCGGGAGGGCACCCTGCGAACTTCAGCTGTGAGTTTTCAAACTCTGCCTCGTCCCAGACCCACCTCCCTGTGGGGAGGGGAGTGGAGAGGCTGGGAAGGGGGGAGAAGGCATTTGAAAAGTCTCTTTTTCACAATAAAAGCCCTTCTTGCCGCTTTTTTTTTCTGTGTTTTTTTTTTTTTTTTTTTTTTTTAACACTAAGGGCCAGTTTGAGCCAGAAGGAGATGAAGATACATGAAGAACACGTTTCTCCCAAGCCCCTTTGTTGCCAGTGGCCCTGGTGCCAGCCAAGTAGAGGGACCACTAGAGTCCCAGGGACCACAGTGACCCCAGAGCCAGGAAAGTGAACCAGAGGTCTGCTCATGAGTGCCCAAGAAAATGCTCTTTACAGGTCTTTATTAGCTTTTTTTTTTTTTGCCTTTCAGTAATGGTCCAGCAAAGAGCTGTGCCACATCAGTGCCTGGAGTGGGTGCAGACCTGGGAGAAGATTTCTTATCTGCCTAAAAGGTATTAATGCATTAAAACCATTTTTAGGGTGCTCAGGCACCTGTTTTCTGGTGCCTGCAGGCAGCCAGGAGAGGGGCACAGGGAACGAGGACCCTCACCACACCCACCAGTGCAGACTGCAGCATGCCGAGCCCTGCAGTGCCCAACACAGTCCCCTCACCCAGCACCTGGTGTAGGGTGCATCCTAAGTGCCTTTTCCTCAGGCCCCTGGGAGAAGAGGGTCTGGAGGCATTGCTTTGGAAAGCAGTGTGTTTCAAGAGCCCTCCATGGCCAAACAGGGTACACAGGCAGCTGCCAGGCTGCAAAGCACTTTTTTGTTTCATATAACTTTCCCCTTCCAGCCCTGGACTGTGGCCAAGCAAAATCCATCAGTCCCTCACCATGGCAGGTGACACCACCAACTGCTTCAGCCCCAACCAGCCCAGCCTGGGGACAGGAGGAAACCCTTTGTCTCAAGTGTGGGGGTTTTCCCGCTCCCTGATGTGTGCAACTACCTCCTCTAGGAGACCATAAAACAAACCAGGTAGATCAGCATTGCTCTTTACTGATATTTGTGTTTTTAAAAAATCTGATAAAGGCACAATACTGGCTTTTGTGAGGTATAATGAAGATATGGTGGTCTAAAAAAAGAGGAGGATGAGACTGAGGGAACCTGGGCCAAGTCACTTGACCAAGGCAGCACAGGGGGGCAGTGACAGACGCAGGAGGAGGCTCCTGTGTCCCCAAACCCTCTTCTAGCTCACTGACCATGCATGGTCCACAGTGACATTTCACAAGGTGATGCAACACAGTGGGTGTAAACAGTGATGGCAACTCAGTGCTCTCGCCCAGTGTGCTCTTGTGCCAGTCCCAGTGCCCCAGGGCCTTCATACCCTCCTGGCTCACTGAGTGCATCTTATTTTAATATGGTACATCTCCCTACTCCTTCCACTGCTACTCAAAACTATAGCTAAGAAAAGAAGTGGTTTGAAGGTTACACACAAAAGCAGTGTGTCTGCTTTTGGCTTCAGCACACCCCACTCCATGCCATCCTTGGGTGTGAGGAAGGGGTGCAGGAACCAAGCCCTGCTTCCCCTCCTTGCTGCCACCACCAACCTCATTGATCCCCGCCTGTCCTGGACACTGCAGCATTGAACATCCTAAAACACTTCCCTTGAGGCCAGTTCCCTGAGGCAGATAATAACCTAATACTTCTAAAAGAATTAGCAATATGAAGTAATTAGCAATAACCTAGTATTGTCATTGGCACAAAAATGGCCTGTCCAAAGAGAGGGTGAGTGCCAGGGAAGGGATCTGCGGGGCTCTGGAGGCTGAACCCTGTGCATCACAACTCGTAGGTGGCACCTCATTTCGGAAGCGTTTACTTTCATCTCCCTTTCTTAATTTTGAAATGATTCAATTTATATGCAATTTCCTGTCAAAATGATTCCTGTCAGTGTGGTGGCACTGCAAACCTTGACTGACAGGCCGAGCGCTCCTGCTGGTCCCTCTGGACTGCCTCTCCCTACAAATAACCGCTTAAAATGCACGCCTGACATTTGAGGAATTTGACATCAGAAACAGGCTTGGATGGCTGCTGTAGCCAGTCATCAGTGGCCAAACCAGTAAGGTAAATCTAGTGAGCCTTGAAACAAATGCTCCAATCTTGAAATTTTGAAATTTCAAAAAATTTATTTTCCCTCTCCTTCCCCTGCTTTTTAATGACATTCACAGTGCAAAAATCAGATTTAAAAAGCAGACCTAAGAACCAAGTGCACTGTAAACCAGTTTCCTGAGGAGGACTCCTCAAATTCATATGGCTGTGCCTCCATTGTACCTGAGCTGGGTAGTCCTAAGACTACCAGTGCAGCCCCAGGTCCCATAAGTAGCATCCGTGCTACTGAATTCTGGAAAATTAGTGAATACCTGAATAGTGGAAACTGCTTTTCTTCTCTCCTTTTCCTTTTCTATCCCCTGACCTCCTCTGCTCACATTCTCACAGACATTCTTACTCACTCACACATAGATTTCCCTGACATTTCCCTGACTTTAGCTGAGGCCAATCCTTCAATCAGACAGACACCACCTCTGCAGGATGAGGGACAGTCCCCACTCTAAGAAACTACCAAGAGGTGTAGACAGCAATGGGAGAGAGAGGAGAGCAGGGAGGTGGGACTGCATCCAGCTTGCAGGCAAAATATGAGTCTCCAAAACAGCCACATCTCACACCAGATGCTCAGGCCGATTTCCAGTACCAAAGATCTCCCGAGCGTGATCCCTCTCACCTCGTACTTAGGCAGGTAGAAAAGCTGTTCTGTCCCTATTGCGAGGCACAGGACAGCAGTGTGGGGGGCTCAGTCTGCTGGTATCTCCTGGCAGATCCAGCTTAGCCAAGAGCAAGTACTTTGAAACAGAAGAGCTGAGACCTTTCCCTAGGGCTCTCTAAGCAGGCCAAAATCCAAAGGAAACCAATGGAGAGCAAAGAAGGCCATGGGTGCTGTTGTACCCACAGCAGCACCTCTGTGCTTCCTCAAAAGACTTCTGGTGTAACCCTGACTCCGTTTCATAGGCTGACTCGCCTTTTCACTTGCTTGTCCTCATAAAGAAATGCCTGCTGCAGAAGGATGAAAATAGGCTGATTTTTTTTCTTCTTTCCCAGAAGTACTTCTTTCTTTCCCTTTCTGTCCCAGTGGACCTGCATTCATTTCTCCCTTGGGAACTAAAGACAGGCAGTGGAAAGGGGACAGATTTCAAGAGCTGTAAAGGAACAGAAAGCTGTTCTGCCTCTCAGAAAGTAAAGCTGAAGGGTTTTTTCTTCCTTTTAGAAAAGTGTGAGGCTCTAATGGTTTTGAGGGGCTATGAATACGACTTTTCACATCTGCCAAGATAATTATAAGCTTGAATGAATTTCTGAGACCCAAACCCTGCCAGATAAATCATACCTATCAAGTACTGATTAAAAATGAGCTGCTCAGAAAGCCTTCAAATTTCTGTTCCCTTCCCACCCCACTATTTCCTGTATCTGTTGGTAATGGGTCTCAATGCTTTACTAAGGAACAGTCTGTAGAGGAGACCCTGATAATTCACCCTTTCTTTGCAGGAGGTGTGAAAGAGATGGGAAATTAAGGCTATAGGGAGCAAGCAGAATGAGGAAAGATTTGGGCTCAGACTGGATCTGGCACTGGGACACAGAAGATGCTGAGAAGAAGGTAAGGTGCAAAACTGAGTTTTGAATCCGATTTCAAAGTGTGACATGAACCCATGCCCCACTCCCCAAATCAGTATCCCGACAGGGGACAACCAAGAGTCCCTAACTTAGAGAAGAATCTGGATGTGTGTGATTTCTTTCAGTTCACTGTGTGTGGGAATGACTCTTGCATGTCAGCTTTTCCTCATCGTTCACGTGGAAATAAGCCCACCCAAGTCACTTATGGAATCCACTGAATTTTCATAAATATGCTGAAGAAGCTGCACACCCCCAATCCAGTAATTAGAGTAAATTAATGCTGCTGGGATGCCTTTGTCACCGTTTGTCTAACTCAAGACAAAAGGCAGAGAGGTCACATCCTGAAGGGAGAGTAACCCTTTATAAGCAGTGTTTAAGATGCCAGAGAAAACAATAACATCTGCAGAGGAACCACACGTTCCCTGAGCACACAGGATTTATCCTTCCCACAAATACCCATTGTATCCTCCTTGTTGTCATGACTCAAACACATTCCTCAAGCATATGGAGGAAGGGACGAAGAGTTATTAAGTCCTTCAAAGGTGGTTACTCATTCCTCCAACTTAACATTTTAGGTAAATGCTACAAACTCTGAATCGCTTGTCAGAACAGAGTATAGTTTTTACAGAACATGAACTGAGTCAAATGAGTTAGGGTTTTCTTTTCATTTTTTAACTTCCAAGGGCTATTTTTAAAGCTCTCCCATGTTCAGCAAGAAAAAAAATCTTACTACCCATGTTCCATGTCCAAGACATTTGCTGTGTTGTTAGAGAAGGAACTGTTTTCCTAGCCTGCTCCTCCAAGAAAAGCCAACCACTCTGCATCACCAAGGGTCTCAGCCTCCATCCTCCACCAGCTTTTTGAAACAACTGAGCTTCAGACCCATGTGAAAACAGTCACTGACTGTCCAGCCATGTCGTGGCAGCCTAAGTCCATAGGAGAGGGCAAACCTTCCAGGTGGCACAACATGGGTGCTCCAACAGGGTTCCATCCCTCTGGGTTGCCTTGCTCCCAGTAGCTGCTATAACAACTTGAACTTCAACACTGACTTTCTACCTTTCACCCCAGACGCCTCTGTCCTCTTCAGTTGGTCCTTCCCAAGGCAAGGATCCCCCTTTTTTAAGCTTTATCTTTTCTTCATCTCTCTTTCTCCTTTCTAGATATTTACCCCAGCACTTCAATGAATCAGAAAAACCTTTTTTTCTGGACTGTCACCATGTAAATCAAGGGATTCAGATCTCTATTATTTAGTATCCCACTAATCCTGCACCATCTGCAGTCTTCACTAGCAAATAAATGTGTGTGTGTCTGTGTATCCTTAACTGGATCACTGTTTGAAAATATGGGATGTTGAATGAAGAACAATTCCACCCCACAGCATATAAAAGCTTTAGCACTGATGTCTCATTTTGAGATGTGTTGTTGAGACAGTTTCTCATCTAATATGTAAAGCAGTCCCCGTAAATGATACCGTTTGCAAAATAAAAATGGCATATGGTGCTGTGTCTGTTGCTGTGGAGACACTCAGATGTGCCCTGGCAGCACAGATGCCATGCTGTCCTCGGGAAGGTGGTGAGTTTGGCTGACCATGAAATCGTTAGCTGGCAATCGTTACACTCATAGCTCCTCACTTCTTCTTAACAAAGGCTTGCATAGCCATCCACTTGTGCTACCAAGGTGGGCAGGGAAAGTCACTGGAAACTCTGGAGCATCACAGACAAACTTCATGAAGAGTTGCAAAATTAGTGCACAAATTATTTGGGATTAGCTGGGTTAAGAATTAGTCTTGGGGATTCAAAGAGCTCCTGGGCTGATTCCCTTGGCCTCCTGAGAACGAGTTGTCCAAGCTCATCTTACTCTGGAGGTGCCCGGGGAAAGAAAAGGAGCTATGATGGGGCTCTGCAGGGAACAGCTCAGCTCATCCCTGCCTGCTCTTGCACGTCACAGGCAGGGCCAGGGTGAATGAACGCAGGTTTTCCTGCACCATCCAGAGATCTCTGCATGGCTGAAAACTGCAGACAGCTTTCAGGAAGCCTAAAAGGGAGCAGAGACAATGCCAGGTGGGAGCATGGAGCATCGCTGCCTGAGATTCACATTAGCAGCTACTGGTGCTGCATGCCCTGCCTCCCCACAGAGTGTGGCTGTGGCTCTTCAAGACCTTGCCAGAGGTCTATTCCTACCTCTGCATGTGAACAGGCCAGATCCTGGGGGGAGAGTCTGCCCTCCTGGATTCACTTTGTGCCAGTGTCCCAGGCCCAGGGGACATCGAGCTAGCATATGACTCCATTTTCCTCAGAGCATCTCAGCAAACTTCCATCTCTAACCTGTAGCACCACACAGAAACAAGGGAAAAATGAGCACAGACTGAGGCATAGAACATTTCCACCCCCCCAAAAAGAGAGAGAAAACAAGACAGAAGCAATCTCTTTCTTCTCCTGGAAGGAGATACTGGCATATGCTTGAGTTGGGACCACAGAGACACTCTATTGGCTGCGTACATACCTTTGCACTAGGGCAAGTCCTCTGTCACCCTGATGCTAGGATGACAGGGGAAAAGTGTATGCATTAACACATGGAGCAATCAGGCAGTATGTAATCTGAGAGCTTTGAATTGTGGCTGCTGAAAACAGGGTCTGACCAACATATGGGCTCATGAATCTTTCCTGACAACCCTGCAGTTACAGAAGCAAGAAGTGGAGCCTCCTGGTTATAAATCGGTCATGAATAAATTTAGGTTGACAATTAGAAGGTTCCTAATAATCAGAGGATTAGGTTCTGGGAACTTTCAGACAGGAGAGGGAGTGAGCTGTGAACCTTTGTCACTCCCAGTGGAGCAGCATAGGAGAAGAGAGGAGGGAACTGAATGGCTTGGAGAATTCATCCTGTCCATGCCCCCAGGGATGGCTTTGTATCATCTGCTAATGGTACAGAGCAATAGGCCTGGAGCAGAGCTGCTTGCAAGTTTTGAGTGGCCAGAAAGGTCAGGTTGTCAGGGGCTAGCTTGTCAGCTATGTTCTCCTTCCGAGGACCATGAAGACACCAAATTTCCTGTCTGAGTAGTGACCACCCAGGGCTGTTGGCAGTGCCTGTGACCCTGGGCACTCTTATCCTGTGGCATGGGCACCGGGGACTTTCTTCTGCCCACAACCTCAATTTTCTATAGGATGCTAGGAATTATTTTGCACCTTGGAGTGTGTGGATGCTTTTAAGTCTCCTGTTGGGAATCACTGTGCTGTGACACAATTGCCTGCATTAACATTTAAATGCAACTCTGCCTCCCAGTCTAGACCTGCCAGCAGAGACCAGGCATATCCACTGTGTGAACATCCTTCCTTCCAAAGTCATGTTCAGGTGTCTAGGACCTGAGGAAGCCTGCTCACATCTGAGATGAGGATCTGCATGCATTGCCAGCAGAAGCAGCTTGTCAGCCTCTCCCTGGACCTTGAAAAATGCTTCAAGCAACCAGACCAAAAATGATGCCACTTTCAGCTAGTCAGACTTAATTTATTTCATTATGCCATGAACTCTGATTTTTTTTCCATTATCCGCAGAGACTTTCAGGATGAGCTAAGACTCACATGTGAAATGTGAATGAGACAAGCAGTAGAAATAAAAGATAAACAAGGAAAAAAAACCCTCCCTGTAAAGTTATTCAGGGATTCCAGGGAGGAAGAGAAGAAATAAGGAAAAAGCCCTCAAGCCTATTTTCCATGTATTCTTTAGAACACTTTTACATAGCACCTGACTGTGGCAGTAACACAGCTAGCAATGTAAATAGGAGGTTCAAACAGTGGCTCTAGAAAGTCTTGACTGGTGAGTTATTGTGAAAAATATTCAGATGTTGTGCTCTCCCACTGTGTGGCCTTAGGTAAAGCTCCAGCAGATCTCAAAGATAATATTCTTTCATGCTATTTAAATATGCACACCATTACTTTTTTGAAGCATCTATCATTTTCATCAGAGCAGAGCTTCCTGATAAGATCCTGCCACAGAAACCTTCATCAGGGCACAGTGCCCTGAAACACCACCCATGCTCCACCAGCAGCCCAAAGTGGATGCAAGGAAAGAGCTCAGCTCTGCTGAGTGCCATGATGAGCAGGTCAGGGCCTCTCCTCACTATGTGTAAGGAACAGTTACAGGACAAAATATTCAGAAAAATACCCTCCAACCAGGGATTACTGGGGAAATGTTAAAAAGTTCTTGCTCTGTAACAAGAACTGGGTCAATGCACTTTAGGAAGGAGGAAGTGGCTCTGTGCTGGTGGCAATGGCATAATTTTTATGTTGGTGACCAGAACAAATAGCTGTCTGCAGGTGGAAGACTTCTCTAACTTGGATGGCCAGAGTGGTCTGAAAGCTTATGGGGGAAGAGGGAGAGTTTGCTGCAAAGACTTGCCTGGAGCCCACTCAGTTTTATCATCACTGAAAGGAGGGTGAGGTAAAGATGACCAACTCTTCTTTTATCTAAAACAAGAATATAAAGCAGGGACAACTGCACAAAGCGAAGGTTGGGCCACATTCCCACTTAAGGACACCATGAACTGAAGTTGCACAGCTCCCAGGAATGAAGCTCGTACAGGGGAAAGGGTGCAGGTACATCACCAGTACCCACAGGGTCTGTGTCACAGCAGGGACAAGGACTGCAGCACAACCACGGATGTTGTGTTTAAACAGATAAAAGCTGATCTTTTTGCTTCAGGAAATCCCAGTATAAATTCAAAAGTGCCTGAGTGTTACAATAGTATATGCAACTTCAAGCTCAAAACAACATTAAGAATGTCCAGATGAAACCCCCAAACAAACCTACCCAGCCCCCCTCCGTCCCCCTGGAATTACAGAATGGAAGAACAAAAAGCTGAAGACCTGAAATGAGTAGACCACACAGCCATCCCTGTAATTTGCTCCACTTACCACTTCCTTGCAAGCTGTACTTACTCATATACCAATAATGCTGTGAACAGAAATTAGCACCTCTTCATCTCAATAAAAGGCAGGCACGTGGCGCTTTCAGAGACACTTTATCAATGTGCACAGGAGAAAAGCAGAGAAACCTTACAGGGCTGGAAGCATTTAAGGGGCACTATAATTGAAGCAAGACAAAATAAATAGAGCTATAAATTAGACCAGATTTGTCACAAGTCCATCAGTAAATGCAGAGATTTCTCTTTCAGGTCTACTACATCTCAATGAAAAAATTGAAACACATTCAGATACCAAACACAGTAACAGACATGCTAGTCAAGAACCAAAAGCATGCAAATACAGCGTTTTCCAAGAAGAGGAAATATGCATCACCAGCAAATCAGTTGGCCCAGAACTGCAGCTGGTTCACGGTAATAGCAGATTTTACACCTTTTAACTACAGATCATGCCAAGGGGTCCAATCCTACTCCTAGAATTGCTCACATCTCCCAGACTTTGCAGCCCAGAGATTTGAACTGCGTTTGCCAAGTACAGCAATTATCTGCTGATCTCAGGAGTAAACTGGGATGGGGTAGACGCCCTCCTCTGCCCCCAGCAAGCCCACTACATGTTCTGCATGTGATATGCAGATATGAAGAAGCGATATGAGAAAACAAACACAGAGACTTCACTTTAAACTCTTTCTAAACAGCACATCCCATTTCTTTACACTCAGCTCCACAAAGTAAATTAAGAAGCCTATCCATAGTCCAGCGAAGTACAACTTAGTCAACTATAAAGGCAAAATGAAGAATTGGCTAAGCACATTCACTGCTCTCAAGTGTTTGTGCCATCCCTTCTGTTCGGCACCATTCCTTGCACGGGAAGGCAGCACAGTCGCCTGGCCTTAGGAACAACCTTATTTAGGGCTAACGTTGCCATCGTGTGGTAACCTTCGGAAATAAACTGCACTCCTGTAGTTTTTCGTATTCCCCGTAGGTTTGCAAAAAGGAGGAACCAGCACAGAGGGCTGTACAATGCTCGTGGACTGAAAGGAAGGTGGACTGCCCACAAGAGAGACCTGCAGGCTGCAGAGAGGTTTCATGAGTTGATAAAGGAGCACCAGATGACATGGTGACATGGAACACCCAGCCAGAAATGCAGTGTAGGTATCAAAACCCAATATATTGTTACTGCTCTTCTCCCATTTCGGCCAAATTGTGTAAAACAGTACTTTGACAGAAATACTGCCTGTCAGGTGTGGTGTTACAGAGCCCAGCCTTCCTTTAAGGCACTGAATGCTCTCTGCCCCCAGCAGTGCCTAAATCTTTGATGCCTTGCTCTCATGGTGCACTGCTAGGGCAGACACAACCCTTTAGTCATGTTTTATACCGCTACAAGGTCACTCTTCAGGACAATCCCAGCTCCCAAGGATTACTGTACACCTTATATCCTAGAAAAGTCCCAGCTGCCTCAGCAGCTGCCAAGTGATAGGAACGAAAACACTGGATGAATTGCTGCAGTCATACACAAAGATGTTCTGGGGAAGACAGTACCATTAAAAACAAGTAAATGGTGTAGAAAAAGCGTTTCTGAGCTCCTTATGATTGAAGGCACGTCTATTTTCTGTACAGGCACTTTTACCATTTTTTTCCTCAGTCTTATATAACCAAGCTTAACAGCAGTACAGAAAAAAAAGATCAAGAACCCCGAGGGACAAATCTTTCACCTTAAAGGACCTCCAGGTTGATAGAACTTTGAAGTTACTTTCAAGTTAAGAGTTTCAGAGTAGGTGGATTTAATCACTTCAAAATCCAATTTAAATCCAAGGTCTCCAGACACTTGAACATGGCTTTTAGTCCCAATTTGCATAATTTCTGATTTTTTTTCCCTTAGCAGTTGTATCCCTTCATATCAACCATGTGCTTGAATTTTACTTCAAGGGTACATGAGGAGCTCAAGACAACACTATACTTTTGTTTGGGTATGCAGATACCTAATGCTGGCTGAAATAAGCAGCACTAACCATGTAAATAGTTAAAGCACAGATTTTTAACAAGCTATGCTTATCATTGTATTTGACAGCATATATTTGAGTATGTATTTGACAATATAAAAGTCTCACAACCTTCATTCTTTAAAATACATACTTCCTCCTCAAGTTTATATTTGACTGAAAAAAAATAATTTGCTTTTAAATTACCAGATACCTCAGACTTCCAAGATTTCTCCATTCAATATGAAGAAAACATACCTCCTGCCAAGAAACTACAGGAGAAAACACAGGAAATTACATGGATGCTGATACTGAGATTTGTAAACATTATTTTATAATGCAAAAACTAAATTGTGTACTTCAGTGTTTCAGATGAACTACTATTTAGGTCATGCTCTCTTACTTGATGGTTTTGATTAAACAGTGGAAATTATATGCTGCATAGTTTAAGGAACTGGAGTTAAGCTCAGGTCTTGACACAAAATCTTAAAACATTCTGAAAAGCAAGCATACTGAAATGCAAGCCAACAATTTCTATCTTGTTAATACCTCACAGATTACTGTAGCTGTGCTTACAGGGCAACTATGGTGTTAGGCATCTGAAGCATCCAAGTGTTCAGGTCGCTACTTAAAAAATGGTGGAAGTTTTTTAGAAAATAATTTAGTGTTTGAACTGCAATTTGTCAAGTCTTTCAAACGACGACAGTTGTATTCTAACCAGAACACATACTTTCAGCATATGCATCAATTTATACAGAACTATTAATTATTTTCATATATTTCACACTCAGGACTGTGCAAGTAATTTTGTACATTCCTAACCAACTCCGAAAGCAGACTTTTATATGTCAGGATCTGACCTACTTCAAGTAACTGGGAATGCAATTATTTCAGCTGGCATTAGGGTATAGAGTATTGGGCATAGTGTGTTGATGCCATGAAGATTTTTTGCCTTTTCTTTTATACCCCTGTTACACCTGTTTACTACTTCTGTATTCTTAGTGCTTTTTGCCTACATTCTTGGACTTGTTTGTTCAGCTAAGAGACTAAACATTTTAGAAGATTCGTAGGTAGAGGATAGTGTGCCCCAGACCCCAAGGTGCTCTCCAGAACACATTCTGTAAACCAAGATAGAACCATCCAGGGGAAGGCTCCTTGTGGAGGAGGGCTCACTCAAGCCTCCCACTAGGGAATTTTTGATAGATATGCTAATTAGTAAAACCTATAATGTTATACCAGATCTTTTGAGGGTGAGCATTGCGGTGTGCATTTCAGTGCATTCAACCTGGACGCAGTGCACCTAAGGATCCTTACAATAAATACCAAGGTAAAATCCCTTTTTCCCTTCTAACCTTGTTTGACTCTTGATGTTAAGACCAGGAAAAGGCATGAGTGTGACAAAAGCATTTCTGCATGTTCCTGGGGAACACCAGAACTCCACACATGGACATCAAAAAATGAGACAGACAACAACTCTCCATCAGAAATAAAAGCGAACTTACAATTACAATTTAAATCAGATGTTTGTAATTTTAAAATCAGAAAAAGGACACAGAGTTATACATAATGAGAAGTTCATTTTATATCTGCGCCTTCTGTGCCTTCGGTGCAGGTGCTTTCTCTGGCTTCTTAGCCTTTGGTGCCTTCTCTGGCTTTTTGCCCTTCACTGCCTTCTCCGGCTTCCCTGGCTTCTTGCCTTTTTTAGAAGCCATCCTCTGGAGCTTCTTCATTTCATGCTTGATGATTCTGTTTCTCTGTAAAAAAAAAAAAAAAGAAAACGCTTACACTTCATCAGAACAAAAAGAGCAAGAGTTCAAATACTATATGCCTTAATTCAAATTCTAAGCTTTCAGATTCTGCCTCTTTTCATTATCACCCTTTACCATGCCTTTTATTTGAAATGTCAAATTCCACCTAAAACTGTTCCAATCTACCAAGTGGACACCATCATTCTGGCTGGTAACTCAGCCATCTCAATATTTCTTGCGTAATGATTTTCATTATAGGGTGAAATACTAAAAGCAACCCATCAAGAATATCTGATTTTATCAGCAGGCAATTCCTTCCTCAGCAGTAACTTGGGAGGACTGACACATGGATTATACAAGCTCAAGTTTGATCAGCTACTGAAGAGAAAGTGGTGGCATACAAAGAAGCATGGAAAATTCAATCCCACAGTGTCACCCCATAACCCAAGCGAGCTGGGAAAGTAAGGCTACTAACAGTGGATGGGACTCTTAAGTGAAAGCTAGAAGCACTAACCCCATAAAGAAGCAGCACTCAAACACTTACCATCTTCTTCGCCTTCATCACCTTGTAGCGATCAAAGTCAGTCATTTTGGCTTTCTGTGTGAAAAGAAGCAGTGGTGAAACTCTGATATATACAAGTAGTAAAACTCAGCATTCCAAAGCATTCCACAAGTAACTGATCATCTCCAAATGAGATTTAGCTGCACTTCTGCAACTAGCTCGCTATTTAAAGCCTTTGCACCATCCCAGGATGCAGGAAAAGAGGCTGTTACAGACACGACTGAACAAAAACACATTTACTGTTAAAATACAAGAAGTTGAAGCTGATGGGTAGCAACCATTAAAAACCTATGCCTTGTCTATCTTTAATCCTGGCTTGCTATTGAAAACATGCCGCTTTTAGACTGTACCTAACTTTACAAAGCAGGAGCAGTACAACAGGCACTCCTCATCCAGTGAAACACTGTTACCTTTTCTCGGGCTTCAATCTTCTTCGCCCATCTTGTCGCTGACCATTTTTCATTTATGTTTTCCTTCTCCCAGGCACGTCGCACGCACTTCTGACGAGCACTGCATTGGAACAGTCACAAAATCATATCCACAGTCTTTATCAAAAAAAGGTTCTTCCTGATGCTGGCCTACCAAATTTCATTCAGGGGAAGATGACTCTACTACGTTACTTCAGACACCTTAAGTCAATGTCACATCTCTGTGGCATTATTAAGGTTCTGTTGAGTAAATACTTCACTAGAACTGACAGAATCACAGAATGGATCAAGTTGGAAGGGACCACAGTGGGGTCATCTGCTCCAACACCCTGCTCAAGCAGGGCCATCCCAGAGCACATGGCACAGGATTGTGTCCAGCTGGTTCTTGAATATCTCCAGTGTGGGAGACCCAACAGCCTCTCTGGGCAACCTGTTCCAGTGCTTGGTCACCTGAGCTCCAGGAGATCCATGTCTCTCATCTTGAGGAGCCCAGAACTGGACACAGCACTCCAGGTATGGCCTAACCAGGGCCGAGGGGCAGGATCACCTCCCTTGACCTGCTGGCAGCTCTTCCTAATGCCCCCAGGATACCACTGTCCTTCTGGCCACAAGGACACACTGCTGGGTCATGGACAGCTTGTTGTCCCCAGGTCCTTCTCTGCAGAGCTGCTTTCCAGCAAATTGGCCTCAAGCCTGTGCAGGTGCTCAGGATCATTATCCCCCAGGAGCAGGATCCTGCACCTGCCCTTGTTGAACTTCCGAAGTTTCCGCTCTGCCCATCTCTCCAACCTGTTGAGATCATTTTGAATGGCAGCACAGCATGCTGGGGTGTCAGCCACTCCTCCCAGCTTTGTGTCATCAGGGAACTTGTTGAGGAGGCATCTCCCCTTCATCTAAATCACTGATGAATAAGTTAAACAATATTGGGCCCAGTATTGAACTTGAGGGACACCAATGGTGACAGGCCTCCAACCAGACCCCATGCCCCTGATTATGGACCTTTGGGATCTGCTTCCAATCCACCTCACTGTCCAGATGACCAACTATTCCTAGCACTGACTACTTCAGGATCAGAAACACTGCCCTTTTTTGGTTCTAAATTACAAAAATTCATACATCAACTAAGCTGAAAGAAACAGAATTAGTTCAGCCTCCTACAATTCCAGTGTAGTTCTGTAGGCAGGTGCCCGAAGGTGACTTAAGCAGTAGCAAAAGCAAAGCTGCAGCAGCATTTACATTGCTTTTCCCCCACAGCATCCACCACAGAACTATCTGAGTTGCCTCGGCCACTGTGAGACTTTGGTCCTGAACAGCAGCTATCAGCCAATACTGGCAATGAAAATCGAAATGTGGTATTTATGATATCATGTAATATCACAGTCTGCCCAATTTTTACTGTTAATTTACTACTGTTTGAGTTTTCTACACCTAGCAAGCATCAGCCATCAAGTGACAGCGTGGGAGCTCTTTTACATAGATCAAGATGCCAACTACTCACCTGTGTGGGAACTTCAGGACAAAGTCGGTCAGCTGCATACACTTGAAGGGCATGGCCTGCCTCCTGACACCACTGCAGGGGCCATCCACCAGTGCCTGAAAAAGGGAAACAAATGTGGGGGGTTTGCAGCAGTTTTCCCATTGTATTTGATTTACACAGCTGCTTCCTAATAATGTATGAACAGTACCTTGACAACACTGATCCAAAATTGAAACACATACTATGCAGACAAAATTGCTTGTACAACCCAAGCTTTACAGAAAGAATTTTAAAGGTCTGCCTTGACAAAAAAACCAAATTGAATTTAAAAAGAAAAAAAGGCACACAGAACTAAGATGTGCACAGGAAGAGCCCCCTAGCCCAAATATTCACTTTACACATACATTAATGCTATTCCATTCTTAAACTTTAGACTCCAACTGACATCCCTTGTCCACTTCTATACTTAGGAAACACAGCAGAGGGGAATGTATCACTTGCCAGTGGGAAAAAAGCTTGCTCCTAAAGGTTTCAAATACAACTGCAGTTAAAACCTATCTTTTAAGCAATTGCTTATTTATTTGAAAACAAAATTTCTGTTGGAAGTCAATATGCACAGCCTTAGCATACAAGCTTCTGTTAAGGCAAAAGGAGGAAATACAGGTGCAGGACTCACAACTTACCCTATTTTGGTCAATAACATCCACGATGGCCACCAGTTTGCCAGCATGTGGCCCGAAGGAGATGAAGGCAACTCTGCCAATCTCCACGAAGCGCTTGAACACCTGGGAGAGTAGGTAGGAATGCATAGTTAGGTGAGAACACACCCAAGGACCTTTTTCAGATTCAAGGCTCTGAGAACCTTTATAAGAGCTTCCCGAAAAAAATGACAGAATGGTTTGGGTTGGAACGAGACCTCAAAGATCACCTAGTCCCAACCCCCCCGCCGTGGGCAGGCACATCTTCCACTTCGCCAGGTTGCTCAGAGCCCCATCCAACCTGGCCTCTGAAACTTCCAGGAATGGGGGAGCATCCACAACTTCTCTGGACAACCTGTTCCACTGCTTCAACACTCCCACAGAAAAGAATTTTTTTCCTACTATCTAATCTAAACCCAGTCTCTTTCGGTTTGAAGCCATTCCCCCCCCCCCGCCCTGTCACCACATGCTCCTGTAGTAGTCCTACCCTATCTTTCCTCTAAGTTCCCCTCAGCTACTGGAACGCTTTCGAACTGCACGAAACTCCTACACTTGAGCAAAGGAGCCACGGTCCCGCCGCGCTCCGAGCCCGGCCCTGCCCGACCGCGCCGCGCCCGCACAACACGCGGGGCCCGGGCCCGGCCCAAAGCGGGTGAGGCGGGCGCGGGCTCCCCGCCGCCGGCGGCGGTGCAGGCGCAGGGAGCCGCGGGCGGGAGCGCTGGGCCGGGCGGGCGGGATGCGGCGGGGGCCGCCTGGGCCGGCGGGACGGCGGAGCCGGACACGGCCACACGTACCATGATGGCGGGTGCAGCAGAGAGGGCGGGGCGGCGCCGCCGGCGCCCGGAAGCCGCCTCGGCACCCCTTCTGCGCGTGCGCAGTGCGGGGCGGCCGCGGGGACGCGCGCCATGGCCGCCGCTCCGCCGCGCGCGTGCGCGGTGGTGCCGGGTGGGTGTGCCCGTCCTTTCCCGTCGCTGTCCGTGGTCTCCTGTCCGTGGGCCGCTCCGGCGGACTCCGTGGCGGCGGGAGGTCCTTTGCGGAAGAATCAGTTCTCTGACCACCTGCAGGTCCCACCCTCCTCCATGGGCACTGCATTAAACCGTCCCTCCCTGGGGTCCTTCACCGCCCACCAGGAGCCTACTCTGTAATGCAAAGTGTGGGTTACAACGAGATTATCTTAAATCAGGATGTTCTTTGATCTAAGATGTTATGTACTTCATGCTGCTTTCAGCTGGTAGAGTTAACTTTCTGCACAGAGGCTTGTATGGGGCTGTGTTTTGGATTTGTGCTGAACACAGGGTTGATAGTTCAGAGATGTGTTTGTTATTGCTGAGCAGGGCTTGTGCAGAGCCAAGGCCTTTCCTGCCTTTCATACTGCCACGCTGGCAAAGAAGCTGGGGTGCATGGGCAGCTGGGAAGAGACACAGCTGGGACAGGTGACCCAGACTGACCTAAGGCATATTTCAGACCTAGTGACATCATGCTCAGTATAGAAAGTAGGGGAAGGAGAAAGGGGGGACATTCAAAGTGATGACATTTGTCTTCCCAAATCACCACGACATGTGATGGGGCCCTGGTCTCCTGGAGATGGCTGAACAGCTGCCTGTCCATGAGGAACAATGAATTAATTCCTTGCTTTTATTTGTTTGTGTGTGTGGTTTTTACTTTCGTTATTAAACTGTCTTTATCTCAACCCATGAGTTTCCCAGCTTTTACCCTTCATTCTCTCCCTGATCCTGCTGGTGGGGGAGTGAGCGAGCAGCTGCCTGGGGCTTGGTTGCTGGCTGGGGTGAAACGACCACAACTTTCAAGCCTAATCAGCAGGAAAGGAGACCTTATCAGTGGAACAGGCAACAGCCGGTGTCCCCCAGCTGAGGACATCCAGGAACTAACAAGCTTTAAGGATGCAGAAAAATCAAGATGTTGATATATGTCTATGTATACAGTTCTGACCTGGCAAAATAAGATGCATGTACCCTGTAGTTGTACTATAATACTAAAAATTACACCTACAGGTCTTCACCTGCCCAGGTGAAGACCCCTCTGCTGAGCATGTGAAGAAATTAGCTGGGATTATGTGACTTGTATGGAAATTACTGACCAATCACAATAGAGGGGCTGTACTTGGAGAGCTACAAACCCTGGTGTTCTGTGTATCAATAATGGCGTGAAAAGTTTCTGGAGCATGTTATCTCTGAGCTGATGAGACAAGAGGAGGACTGCTCTCGTTTTATTGCTTGGTACCTAGGCCACATTACTCTCCAGTACTACTGGAAAGGAAGGAATGGAGGTTACCTAAATTCCTGGTCTGAAATAACTGAATTTTAAAACTAAAGCTCCCCATAGTGGGATAGGATTGACTGTCATACTCAGTGTTGTTTACTTTTCTGTCCTCTTAACTGGTCTTATCAATGCTGAATCATGCCATGCAGTAGTGGTTAGTGCTTGCTTCTGCCAAACTTGCATATTGCTGTATGAGAAGTTTTGTCACTTTTCAGAAATATCCATATGCTTTTCATTTCTCATCTGCCTCTGGTGGATTAATTAATTTCTTGCTGCTTCCCTATAGATGAGGTTTTTCATATTAAATAATCTGTCCCTGTGCCCAAAAAGTCTTTCTCTAACCCCTCTGTATCTTGATCAACTGCATTTGATAAGTGGGAGTTGCTGCTTCCCATCATGCCAGTGAATGTGAAAGAAGCTCTAGAAAGCATTGGTGTCCCTGAGTGAAATGTAACAGCATTTAAAAGCAGAAGTTGTATTTATGTGTGTTTCTTATATAGACATAGATATATATATATAAAAAAAAGGAAAGAAAAATAGAAGAGTGTCTTGCTCTTAACCACCAGGATTTTCTTGCTGAGAATATGGCATTCAGGAGATAATGAGTCCTGTCCACTTCAGAACCTTGCAGGATCAGTTCTGCAGCTTGCAAGTTTCCGCTCCCTAGAATAGCATTTCAGAGATTTCTTACCCCTCTGTTAACAACAGCTTGTCTACCAGCATGAAAATATTGGCAGTGGGGGAAAACATGCTAAAAATAAAACGTACACTTGGATTAACTTTTCACAATTTTATTAATCTTCATAAGCAGGCACTGAAGAGTATAAAAAGATAAATAATATCTGGTTTGTACACATTCCCAAGTGCTGTTAACTTCCCTGTCTCTCCCAGAGATCTTTTCAGTTCTGGGCAGCAGGACAGTGATCTGGCCTGTTGATCTGGTTCCAGCTCACACTTGGGGGGGAGTTAGCTGTGGTCACTGAAGCTGCTTGGCTGGAAGTTCAACACCTTTCCCAGCTGAAACTGCCAGGAGAGGTAAGGCGGAGCAGGTGGGTATCCTGGTGGCACTGAGGGAGACTATATAAATAAGGACAAGAGGGAGGCACTAAAAAAGCAAAACAGGTGATTCACAGAGGGAATTTGATTCTTTGAACAGATACTGGGCCTATCCAAGTGCATCTGGAAGTCCAAATGGTTTTTGAACAACTTGTTCTTTAGCTGCCAGCTCTACAGAGACTAACTTCCAAGTCTGTTCCATTTGTGTAAAACCACATCTGCCACTCACAAAGCAAAGGTCGTATAGGGCAAGTAAATATTCCAGAATACAATTTTCCACAGAAATGTGGCAACTAAAGAAAACATTTTAATGCTCTCATCCCACTGTCTGGGGTTTTTTTCACCCGTAACTGCAGTTACAAATCCATCACACAAAAGAAAAAGCCTTTATCTCATGCCAGCGTCTGTAATGTCCATGCACTCTGAAGTAAATTTTATACTTTATCAGATATAACTTTGATGCCACAGAGCACTTCATCATCTTATAATACCTTATTGCTACTGCAGCAAGACTGACAAGACTTAGCAGTATATCAATAGAGAAGGAACAAAGCCCTATTGATCCACTTGAAAAGTCTCTTTTTTCTTTTTTCCATTTAAAAAGATATTTAGCTCCCTTCAAATCATCTGTCAGCCTATGAAAAAAACACAAAAGAAAATAAAACCCCAACCCCATAACCAAACACAAGTAAGAAGGAGATATAGAAGCAAAAGACTGAAATTAAAAACATTATTTATGGGTAAAAATACTGGCCACTGTTCTCCTATCTATCCCCTAATCTATACTGGGAATAGATGAAGCTGAGATAGTCCTGTGATTCAAGGGAGTGTGAGGTTTGGTGAAGAATGCCTGGGCTTTCAGGGAAGCCAGCTGTTTGCTGCACGAAGGCAGCAGCACTTCTGGGAAAGCTCTGGAGCCAATACGTTTGACAGAAGCATCTGCCAGGTGGATCCCAGTGCTGCTGAAGGACAGTGGAAAGGCTGACCAAGGCACTACAGCCATGACTGCAGCTCCAGCAGTATGTTCCTGAGCCCACACAGAAAACGTGTTTTGCTGGCCTGGAGACTGGCTCCTGCTCCTCTTGGCCTTGAAAGAAGGGCTTAACATGTTAATGCTTTGGAATGTTCAGATCTGAGACTCTATCCAGACAGCTGAAATAGTACGTACATGTCAAATCAGTACAGACTGCCACTGTCTGAGACCAACAATATGTGGGGTATAGAGGTCAGGGTTTCAGTACGAGAACCTACAAAAAGCATTTCTGTGAAAGCTAGAGAGAAACTCTTAACTTGGACTGAAAACTCCAGTGTCTTCTGGAGGTAACTATGAGATAAATTTAGGTTTAGTTACTAAAGTGTGAAAGCATTTTGTTCCACCTCCAAAGCAAATCTTATGTACCACAACGAAGGCATTCTGGGGTCTCCATGGTACCAAAAGATATAGCTCTGTTTAAGACAGGCTTGAAAGTCATGAGAGGTGTTGACAGTTTATTACACCTTTATGTGATGGGGATCGATCCATTTGGAACAACAATAGAAACAATTCTATCACAGCTCTTCCTTTCAGTTCTTGTCATTATCCAGTGCTTGTTCCAGTTTCAGAAATTAGATTACTTCAGGGCTTTTAGTATCAGCACTGCACACAAGGACAGCTACCATGTTCCCACCTCCCACAATTGCTACTGGCTTGTTTAATTTTATCTTAAACAGCTGCCACTGTGATCAAATCCATCACCACTTAAGTTCACCAGTTAGCACAGAGTTAATGAACAAAAAAATAATACATACCTGGAAGGAAAAGGCAAGTAATCCCTTACAAAGCAAAGTGACACATCTGTCCGTGTTTTCTCTGCTGCACACTCGACAAATCAGGTTTACAGAAACAATTACCAAAATACTTCAAAAGCACTCCAATTCACCATATCACAGACTCCTTTGTGCCTCTTCTCTGTTTATGATTCTGGACTGGAAGTCATTTTTCCTGTCTTTATTTTTGAAAAATGGGGGGAAAAATAAAGTTCTGCTTAATAGCAGTATAAAATTTTTGTTTTGTCTTCAGCAAAGTTCATTCATTCAGGAATAAATACATGTTCAACATGAGGGACGTTCTTCCGATGATGTGATACAATACACAAGTAAATGAGGAAGAGGAGGCACAACAGTGCTGTAGCTGTGAGGAAGACGAGAAGCCCAGCAAATAGAGAAGGTTTCAGAGGTAACTGGATCAGCTTGCCTTCTGCTGGAATCATGTTCGTGAGGCTTAACATGTAACCGAGGGACCACGCTATACTGCTGTTGCCAACCTGAAATAAAGACAGAAGAGTCCTGTTCCCATGGAATTTTCAGTCAAAGATGAGAGGTTCCAAAAGCTTAACTGCTATTACTGGCAACTACTGTCCTTTAAATTAGCAAGGAGAAATCTTTAGTGGGATATACAAAGAGGATATGGAACCATTTTAAATTACCATTTTTCTGTAGTTCAAGAGGATGGTAAGAAAATTGGTCCCTGGGCTAAAGAAGTGAGACACAGGTATTGGATGGGTACAAAGATTTGTGGTCTATATGCAGACAGCCTGTTAAGCAAATTTTCTGTGCAAGAAACACATTTTAAACAAATAAATAAAAAACCCCCATCACTGCTGTGCCAATTCCTAAAACTAGCCCCTCACCTTAGCCAAACCCTAGGATGTCATTTTAGTTCACACAAACAAAAAAAAAAACCACAAAGAGTGTCACCAACACGGACAAAGAGGAAGCCAGGGTAAAGTTCCCAAAGCAGGAACTCTATTTATCATCTTTTGTTCCATTTTTGGTTTTGTGCCTGCAAATGAACCAAAATTAGGCTCTTCCATTTAAAAAATAAACATAAATTTAAAACTACTTCAAAATGGGTGAAACAACAGCAAAGGGAGTATGTTTGTATTTGCTCCATGGTCTTCCTGCTTTGCTGTCTTTCCCCACTTCTAGTTTGAGCAACAGAGTTTACCAGTTTTCCACTGTCCTTTTCATTAAGTCATCATCCTGGCACTTGAAAAGCACAGGATCAAAGGGTGAAGTGTCCTTCGTCCTCCTCTCATCATGAGGTTTAAAACTTCTAATTTTGCAAATCATCTAGCTCTGGATCTCGCCCAGATCTTAGCATTAGGCCAAGGATCTTTTCATTGGTTGTGTTCACTGATTAAAAGGAAATATATACTCCTAGCATAGACAAAAAAACCACCCTCCAGTCATAGTGAGATTGTGCTGTTATCTCTGGGGTAGCTTAGCTGATCAGCCAACATTAGATCTTGCTATTTTAGCAGGGGCAGATCTAATTAAGAGAATGTAGTTTTGCCTTTTGAAATTTCATGATTACCCTAGTGTAAAATCTAGGCAACAAAGGTATTAATTTTAAATAAGCCTTTTGGGGTTTTATTTTGCTTGGTATTTTTATAGTCTTGGCTAAAAACAGAAAAATGTTGCTGTTTCTGGCTGCTCCTATCTGGTGGAACAGCTAAAATTTGGGCACTCCTCCAGAGCTGCTAATGGTTGTCCACCAGAAGTCAAAATGAGGCAAGAAAATCCTACTTGATTCCTTTATGCACGAGTAATAGATACGAGTGTTCAGAAAACATTGCTTTTGATTTCTCATTCACAGCTTGCCAGCATCCCCAGCATCTAAGGGGATTTAAGAATACACCATGAAGATCTACAACCTATTCTTTTATTGGTTTTGCATGCAAGTGCTGAAGCATTTCCAAACTATATGGACATTAAGAGACAGTCTGGGATAGAGTTTTAGAGTAAGGCTTGGTGCAGTAGCAGAGAAGAAAAGAAATGCATCTGTTGCACAGATACTGTAAGCCTTCTCTCTCTGTCCACTGAAAGGCAATACCCCATCAAAATACATTCTTATTCCAGAGAGCCAGATTATGGCACAGATGGATAAGTGGGGTGAGGATGAAAACTGTCCTAGTTGCTTCATCACCACTCACTGGCTACGAACAGCTTTGCCAGTTCCCCCAAGGCTCTGCCAGGAGACAGAAAAGCAGAGTTCTGCTCTCCAGCTCAGAGGGTTAGCTCAAACTTATCTGCTGAGGTGTTTTAGGCAGATCACTGCCTAGAGCAAAATGCTGGGGAAATGTTTAAAACACAAGTGTTTGGTCTTTGCTTAAAGCTCTTTAAAAGATCTATGTAGCATCTCCAAATAATGCTGCAACCTCTGAAACCAGGCTGAGATTGCTACTGAGGTTGGAAAAGTGGCTTTGTTTTATGCCAAACATTTGACAGTCATTTACAAAGGCTGTTTACAGCCATTCTATTTTTGCTGGCTGCTGCATCTTCTGTCTCCTCCTCGACCTCTTTGGATTAAAATGACAGTAAGAGAAAATGATTATTACTCACCTCCTTTTGAAAATGTATCTGTGGCCAAGTTTCTGCATTGAAGTTGTAACCATGTACAAGCAAGTAATAAATGAAATTGGCTGAGAAACAGTAGGATCTAGCATATATTTCTTCAAATTTAGGCAGCATAAACTGCAGCTGAAAGCAAGAGATTTTTTTAAAAAAAACACGTTAATTATGGGAAAAAATGCTTTGGGGTTTTGTAACTAGAGAATATTTGGATCCTAACTAGAATTTAGTAACATTTTTCAGAAACACCAAGTAAAGGTGTAGACAATTAGATACAGGGATTTAGGAAAAGACTCTAAAAGTGACATAGCTTACGTAGTAAACAATGAAAATGAACATAAAACTGCATATTGAAGATTGAGGATGTTATGTTTTCTAAAATTTCCATATCATCTCTACAGCATGGTTAGAACTGTGAAATGAAATTTTGAAACCTATTCCAAGTGTTAAGCGTGATAGAAATACTACATGCTTTGAAGCACAGTGGAAAAACAAATGCTAGGTTGATACAGACCTTCTGAAGGGTTCTGAACACATAGCCAGTCCATATTATTTTTATATCCAACTTTTAGAGGTTTAAAATGGAAAAGATAAACCCCAACAACACCAAAAAACGACCAACCAAACAACCCACTTACCTGTGCCCAGCTCTGTGAACAGAAAAACCACATACTTGAATTGAAGTCATCTAGGGAGAAGTGTCCAGATAAATTCAAAGCATTAATTGTATAGTAGAATCCAGAGAAAGCCTATAGAAAAGGAGTAGGTGACAGGTTACTTTCAGAGCTACAGAAATCAAAAGCAAGCAAGCTCAAAAAAACCCACACTGTTTGCAAACCTACCACAAAATTCCCTTTTGCTTTTGGCTGATGTATTCCATTAAAGGGACAGTCCTCTCTGTCTCTGCAAGCAGTGAAGTTAAACAATAAAGAAACCATCTCCTGGCACAGACCTGGGTCTCCTGTTCCATGGAAATTCACAAGCTGGGTTGGGTAGTAATTTGCTGGTCTCAGAGACTGTGTACAAAGGCTGCCAAAGAAGTACTTCATCGTTAATGCTGTATTATAATTTTGAGGGTAACAGGGATTATCCACCTTGGCACTGGTGTTTGATTTCTGGGGGGAAAAAGAAACAAACAAAAACAAACAAGAAACCCCAAACAATAAATGCTAGTCAAAAGCAAGAAAGACCTAATTTGGCATGAACTACAGGAATCTTTTAAAAATGCAGATGTATTTTTGTTCACTGATGTGACTGGTCAGCACAATACTGCTGATCACTATAATTCATAGAAACTCCTTTCTCCAGAAATTGTTGGCAAGATCAGCAAAACACTCACAAGGCCTTTTCGTCAAATGGCACAGAACTCTCACTAATTTTTAACAAATATGAAGTTCTTTGTATGAAACCTAAGTGCGTTTGGCCACAACAAAGCACAACTGAGCTCTTACTGGGGTCTCCAGACTCCATCAAAGGGAAGAGAACACAAGCCTAAGAATGTGCTCAGACAATTACTGAACACTTGCAAGAGCACCACAGCAAAGGGTCTTAAACAGACCTGGAGCAGCAGTGCCAAAAGCCTTTTCTCAGCTTCATCTCTGCCATAGCACTGGTAGCTGTGAGTGTAGACATTGTAGTTGTAACCATACAGCTTCACTTGCAAGGTGCTGTTGGAGTGCTCCTCAGGGTCCTCGGGGATAAATGAAATTTGAGTGGAAGCTCCTCCAAGATCCAGTGCACCCATAGTCTCCTTTCTGTAAGGATGGACCCATGTCCTCCAAAGGTTTCTCTACATGTAAAATTAAAAACAGGGCAAATTAGAAATATCATCTGCTTGTTCTCACCTCAAGCTTTTCTACTCTCTACTTCTTGAGACTTTCCCCCCTTCTTTGTCCTGCACTTTTTAAAAAAATAACTAGCTATGAGGAAGACATGCAGATGTTTTTACATAAGAGGGATGTACTTTCAGAGAGTGAAATGATCTTGAAAGATGGGAAAACAAACGCAGCATAATGTTCAACTCAATAGGATAGCACAACGATCAAAGCGTAGGACTAGCCAGATCAATGTCTATCCTAGAATGTAGGGAATTGAAGTTCAGATACCCATGAGAACTTGAACAAATCTGGATGGAACTGGTATCAAGATTTGCTTGTTTCAAGGCAAGAAGAAACATTAAAGGAATAGAAAATTAAGAGATCACAGAGATAGTGAAAAGAGAGTGAAAATAGAGTGAAAAATGCAAAAAAGTCAGATGAAAGCTCCATCAAAGTCAAAAGAACAAGGACCCTTAATCTGCACATCTCCTCCACTGAAACTGCAGTCTGATCCATTCAGATGACATTTTTCCCTATTACCCAAAATATTCCCTAGATTCTGTATTTGATCTACATAGTCACAGTGTCAAATATAAATTTTCTGTGAATATCTACGTCAATATCTATGTCAATCACTGAGCATGATGAGGTGAATGTATACACAAAAAGGGAAACAATGGGGTTTATGGGCCAGCAAATACACTCACAATAAAATTCTACAGTGAAAGATTCCCATAATCAGGCCCTCACAGAATTTGATTCTTAGCCCATTGTCACAGAAAGGTCAGAACTTCTCTCTTCTACTAGTGATATTCCACATGTATCTCTTCACACAACTTTAGACTAAACTGGTTTCACAGCGTCTTGCAGTCAATTCTTTATGAATTTGTCATATGGAATTTGATATTTGGATTATTAAAACTCATGTGGTAGAAGACTGACACCACCCTGAAGTTCATGATGCCATTTTTGTTGCATGAAATGCACAAAACGAGAAAAACTCTTACAGAAATGGGCAATTCCAATACTGTATTTCTTAACATTGCAAGTCAGCAACACATTCACCATGAGTTACTACTCACAGCACAAAAAACTAATTCCTTCTTATTTAACGGCCATGATCTGATAGGAAGCATTCAGCCAGGACACATAGCAATACTCAGCAGTATTGGCTGAAATTCCCTTCAGCCTAGCAAGACAATCTGGGAGAAGTGCAGCCAATGCTAAGGGCAGCACACTCCTGCCACGAATGCAGATGAGTGATTGCTGATAATCTGGGTACAGCTTTTACTCTGAATGAAATGACAATGAATACCTGTACCTAAAAAGGGATCTTCCGACACATCTGACTCCCCCTTTGCTGTGAGGCTCCTGCCTGACCCTATTCCAAGTTCTAGAACAGCAGAAGTATGTTTATATTGGTATCACTTGGCCTGCACAAGATAGTTGGTACCATAGCCTACTGCTCGTAGCCTGCAGCTTTTCAGCAGTCTTGGAATGAGCTGTGGATGAATGATTTCTGGCTCAGCTGAGGTATATTTGACCACCTTCAGTGCTTCAAACAGTCTTGCCTGCTTAGGACAAGTGAGCCAACACTGCCAAGCAATTTGGAAACCCCTAAGCTGGGCAGGTCCTTCACCAGTAGGGCTGCAGGGGCAGCAAGTAAGCAGAAGAAAAGATCTTTATTTGGCACCGCTGTCAAGACAATCAGCAGCTGTCACCTGTCATACCAATGCATTTAAGAGCAGTCTAACTTTTTGGTTTAAGGTAAGGCACCCAATGTCATTTAGAGAGGAGCCCTTTTTTGGGGATCAACAATTTTACCTTTGCCATATCACATTTCCATAACAACATATTCTTTGATTTATGTTTGCCCTATTACTGCCACAAAAAGACCCTGTGAGAGACTTCAGGGGAAAATAGAAGTTGCAACTCTGACACTTTAACAGGCATGTCCTGTCAAACTTCTCATTTATAGGAGAGAAACAGTGAAAAGAAAAGCATGCAGTTTTTTCCACACACCTCTAAGAAATTGCCCATTAAATAGTTGGCTGTTATCCATCCATACACCCCTTCCTCTGGCCCCGTTATGATCTGCGCACCCCTAAATTCAAAAGGTTGTGCTCTGAAGTAGTTTTGAATGCTTGCAAGGACTTCATTGGCTGCCGATTCGTTTTGCAACCTAAGCAATTCACAAAACATGAAACACTGAGCATCTGGAAAGGTAATTTCATGTTTATTGTTCACTGACTAGCAATTCAAGAAAACTCCTACAATCAGCTAATATATTAAATAGACATTGTTTCCCTAAAGGGGAAGCTTATGATAGGGAACAGCCAGTATCCAGCATTGTTTCAGCAAGCAACTCCCTCTGTATATACCAACTTCCCTCTTTATCATGCAAGTTCATGGGTGGGTTTTTCTCCTTATATATACCTTTATTCTTAATGAACCGAGGGTTTATATGACAACTTCTGATTAAAACAGTCCTGGAATCTCTCTTCCAACTCCATTTAGCCACAGAACAATATAAAAAGCCAGTTTGTGCCAGGGCTGAAGACACAGACAGACCCCAAAAGCCACATCACATCAGATCACATCCACACTGAGAATCCAGTATCTAGTTTCAATCTGTCTTTACTGCCCATGGATGTGCACAGACATTATCTGTTTACATAACACTGTATTTCAAGTCAGATGTGAAAGAGAAAATTAAACTCTTGCCTTCTCCAAAATAAAGCAAGCATTTCTTTTCAATACGGCATAACAGAGGGGTTTTATGCAGACACGCTTTCCCTATCAAAAAAGTTAATTAAATTAAATTGGCTGGGCTCCATTTCCCTTTGAGATGGCCAATTTCCAGTGGGTAAAAATGCATCCAGTACATTTTTCACATTCTGTTTTCACAGACTGCTATGCTAGTATGCATACAGAGTAGTTCAAGTTTCTGCCATACCTCAGCAGTCTCATGCCAGCTGTAGCCCCCAGATAAACAGAAGTGTTTTTATGCAGATGAGCTGGTATTCTCTCCTTGACTTTATTCAGACAGTCATCAAGAGGCTTGGCAAGAGCTCCAGGGCTACTCTCATATCTGGATATACCAGGGCCTAAAAGAGAACAAGGAGACAGATTTCATTCTGCTTTGCCAACTACAAATTAGCCCAATTAGCAAGCAGGTGTTAAGAGAAAGACATTTCCCCCTTCCCCGCCCCGTAATTGCAAGCAAGGGTAGGATGGCTGAAAACTAGGAGTGCTTATTGAATAAACAATGTGGTGCCTGCCTCAGCTGTGTGAGGCAGAGAAGATACTCGTGTATCTCTGTATTTCTGTGTCTATAAATACACACCTATAGTACCATACTTGGAGTAACACATACGTGACAGCAGTGTTATATGTTCATGAGGAAAATAACTATACTCATGGCAGATGCTGTACAAAATAGCATGTCTGATGGATGTCAAATTTGTCTGATCTGCTGAAGTATAAAAAATCCATCTATCCACAGCCTAAGACAAAGATTTTCTAATCTGGTTTGCCCCAGCTGTCATGGACACCATGGCACCCTACAGCTCACTGCTCTCAACTGAAAGTACAATAAAGAAGCTTTTGCAAGGAATTGCTGGTGAAATTTCAAGATGCACAGAAATGGCTCTTGAATTCATAGAGGTACAAGTCTGCGCTGGTGCATGAACTAGTAAACAGCTTTCCAAATTTTCAAAGCCTTCAAAGAGCAGGAATGAGAGTTACAACATACTGCATAAGGCATAGCTATTTGAACAATTAACATCAAAGTGCTGCCTTGCTCAACACTCCAAGGACCATCAGGATCTCAACTTGGGTGTAAATAAAACATTCCTTGCTAAAATTCCCTAGCTGAGGAAGTCACACAGGGAGCAATCCAGGCATTCCCATGAAGCCACTGCCTCGAAGAGAACAATTGCCAGAACTCCATCTGCTTCTGTAACAGCCATGTCTTGCACAACCTGGTCCCAAGCTAAGCAAAAGGTGGTTTTTACCAAGTTGAAAAGAGAAACCTTTTACGTTCAGTCACATTGCATTGATAGAAACAGAAGAAAAAATACGTAAGCCTTTACAGATTTCACACTCCCAAACTCCTTTTTTGACAGTGTGAACTTAAACACGAACATTGCCCTGTAATCATTAGATGTTCACAGCCCTGGTTTTGGAATAAGACTTTCTGAAGTCTTAAGTCTAGCACAAACAGGCCTGAAGCTGGAAGGAAAGCTGTTACCAGAGGAAAACAGAGCAGCAACATCCTCAGCAGCTGCCATTGCCTCACACTCCTTTGGTGGCTGCAACTTCCCGTCTTGTAGTGTTCAGACAGAGCAGGTCACAAGGCAGTGACCATTTTCTTCTGGACAACTGCCTGCTTTGCCAATGCTTAGAGCCTTGCCAGGACAGATTAACTGCATTATAAAGAAGGGACTTTGATTTGGGGCTGGTTCCTACACACAGCGGCAGAGGTACTTAATAAAGGCAGAATTGAAATCATAAAACCACCACAGAACTCACAGAGCAGTTGATCATTTGACCTTCAAGTTCAGTAGGTATGAGAAAATCTGCCCCTCATTATGCCCAGAACCATCCCCCAAATTAAGTGCTTAAGACTACAGTTAGAGGGTCACTAAAGAAACACTGACAGATGTGTTCACCACTGTCACCCACAGCATTGCTGGGGACAGCTCCCAGGAACCAGCCCTCTGTCTCCTCCAGTACAGAGTTACCCAAGACTAGAAGAGTGAACCCTGGTGATTTTGTACACTCAGGGATGAGGAGTATTTGTCTGACCATGGCTAAGGACATGAACCTAGACAGTTCATAGCAATTTGGACTCCTCTGCTTTGTAATTTATTTGCATTCTCCAGAGGTAAAACAAAATCTAAACCAATTAAAGCAAATTCACAAAGCACTGCTGGTTTTTTCATGAAGAAGAATAATGCAGTTTCTCTGTGCATTTTTCTCATACCAGAATTCCTAAAGGCAACATTCCTGATGAGTCCAGACATGAGTTAGCAGAGTGTACCCCTGACCTCAGCAGGCTGGCCACCATTCCAGCAGTTTGTAAGGACATTTCATCGTTAGAGACATGACAGTGCATTACTTCTGTTCATGTTACACTTGCTTTCCTTTCCTTGCTCTAGAATTGCTAAGAATGTCCACACGTACATTTAACACTGAAGACAGAAATGCTGGTGCTGTTAAGAAACCATTGCCTTCTACTCCCTGTTACTCATGGGCCTCTGTGGCTACATCTCCAGTATCTATTTCCAGACACAAAGAGAGATGCAAGACTTTACGAGATCATGACTGAGAGAGAGGTAAAAAATTCTCTTTGAACACCGCAGTTATTATCAGAGAACAAAAAACCTGATTTCCCTCCCCTACCTGGCCATCTGTCTTCGCAAAATGCATGGCATTTTCATATCTTTGAAAGCTGAATCAGATGTCACAGAAGTTGACTAAGAGTTTCTATGAAGGAATCCACAACCACCTAACCATACTGGAGTGTGATCGGAAGTCAGCCTAGTCTGTCTGTCTGCAAAGAATCAATTCAAAACCTCAGACAAATGACATGGCAGGTAGCCAGCGTACCTGTGGGACACCTTCTAGCAGTGCACAGACACAGGTCTTCCTGAGACAGAGGCCACACCTATATTTTTGATAAAACTATGACACCCTGTCAGAAATAGTTCTGCCAATTTAGCTATTTTCATCAATATTTTTATTAGCTGCTTCCTAGTTCTGTAGTGTGGAGAAGCTCAGTTAACAACTAACATCTAACAAGGAATAGATTCCTATTCTTCTAAAACTCTTTTTATTCCCAGCTATTTGAAAATATATATATGACTTTTATTCTGAAAGAAACACAAGGACTGAACAGGTCCTGACCCTTTAGATTGAATTCTGTCTGCACCAGTCATGCACTGCCATGGAGTAAATCAAATTTGGCTACAATTTCCTCTCTCTGATGCAATGATTAGAGCATCCTACTGTATCAGCAGGAAAAGAACTAATGCTGACAGACATAGACATAGTCTTGACAGTCTTCCCTCCCCAGCACTGAAAAGGGAACACAGTGGGAAAAGAAAAAAAAAAAAAACAGCATAAGCAAGGCTAAGAATAACTAAGGAACTTTCCTTTGAGCTCACCTTTCACATTGCACTTGAAGGTTTGGCTCACTACTCCTGTGTTGTTTTCTTTTTCCGCCGGCCACTCATAGACATAGACTGTAGTCCGAGAGGATCCAGCATCAAGGACGATTCCATACTGGGGATTAAAAAATAATACATTAGATGAAGAAAGAAACAATGACATCTTAAATGCCCATGTGCAGCTGCACTTCACTGCACCACTAGGCATTTAGAAAATGCATGCACAGTGTATTATTTACAAGAGAGATTAATTCTAGTGTTAGGCGCTTAGGCATGAATCCAACAGCCAAGCACAGAATGAATCTGGCTGCAAACCAAGGAACATACTACATATATTCAATAATTAATTCAGTGGGGATGGAGAATGCTCATCTCCTTTCAGTATCAGGTTCAAAACCCACACTGACAGATAACACTGTGTTAGGACCTGATTTTGCAGCAAATTCATTTCCCTTTATCCCAGTCCATCCCTGAATGCTGAAGGGTTTGATATCTAAGCACAGGCTTTAGACTCGAGGATGCACGTAAAGCTATGAGCAAAGAGGTAAAGTACATAATAGTCGACAGTCAGAATGATGTAACAAGTCTGGTTCTTTCCTAATTGCCCCATAAACCTCTCCCTTTGAGTGGTTTAGGCAGTCCACCTGAGAGCTTGCCTCTGAGAACAGGTTGTGCCAGAGTATGAGACAACAAAGACAGAAAGAGAGTCAATATTGCCCCATGATTATTTATTAAATAAATGAGAGAGATTTAAATTCCTTGCCCCAGGTCCCTTGGACTTTGGGATTAAAGCACAGGTTTCTCTATCCCATCCCACTGCTCACCAGACCAGTTTTCCCCGTTTCCCATATTTTATGGCAGCAGAAAACTGTAGTAACTGGGAAGGCAATCTCAATAAAGGGAAGCAAACTGAAATTTTGGTATCCTCTTTATGATCCCTAAAAGTATGTTTAGCTCTTCCTAAGTCACCTAATTGGTAGGAGTCACACAGTGTAGGGTTCGTTTTTCTGTCAGCTTTTTTCTTTTGAAACAGACAGATGCCCAGGAGCCTGACAAAACTGAAAAATGAGAGCCTCCATCTGTCTACAAAACAGTAAGATCCCCTGTAGCAGGTTGATAAATTTCATCCCACTGCCTCCCTGGGGACCAACAAGTCCAACCGGGAAGGATCACTGCTTCAGGTGGCAAACCATTCAGCTTCCACACCTGATTATTCCCAGCCTCTACTGTAATCCTAAAAACTCCTGGTCCCCAAAGAATACCAGCAATACCAGTCCAGTCTGTTTCACAGAGGACTGTTAGATAATGAAAATTTCATTTATATTTATGCAGACAATATTTACCCATATCCACTAAAAGATTAAAGGCTCCACAGATACTATCAAACCACCACATCATTGGATTCTGTTTCAGTAACTGCTTTAGCAAAGATAATTTGAGTGTATTTCCTCTCCTTGGAAGAGATGAGCACTCTGGAGGTACATAACACAGTAACGGTCAATCTGCTTAAGGACTACTAATTAAATCTAGTCTCAGTCAGCTTAAAGTGCCAACCATAAGCTTTTAACTTGGCTCCTTTTAGAGCTAACCATCATACCCAAGTAGGGCTGGAAGATAACAGAAGTATTTTTACCTCAGTTAACTGGGAGCTTTTCAACATACTTCCTCCCTCCCCTGCATTTTCCAGCTTCATTCTGAAAGTAAGAGATTTCCATCCTGAAGAGTAGTGGTACCCTCTTTTGAATTAATGCATGACCGACAATTTTATTGTCTTTCTCCTCCTCCTCCTCTATTTTTTCTATACAGCCTCTTGCTTCCTTTAAAAGAGATGCTCATTTTTGAAAAGGTCTCTTGGACCCATTTCAGGGTGACTCTTGAGGCTCCTCAGGACTTGTGTGAGTTCACTGTGTGCAAACTGGCCCATGCAGCCTCAAGAAGTGGTGATCAGCGACAACTGTGCCACATGCTAGGATTAAGATTAATCTTTAATTCAAAAAGCAGAAATGGCAGATGACACTGCATCTTAAGAAGGTGAGAGAATTCTACCTGCCTTGTCTTAGCAGGCTGCAAAAGACAAACTGGCTGGATTAAATTTTTCCAGGGATGTTAGATTTCTGTCCAAGTTGCAAATTGGATCACCTTTGGCTGCCCTTTAAGGACAAGCAATGCCTTCCTGCTTTGAAATGCTCTGTGTGGGACTAGGAGCATAGGAAAACCCTTACCCCAGACTAGCAGCTATTAAAGAACAGAACTGCTTTTTCTCCCTTTCCTTTCTACTTCAGCCTTCCCACAGAATATTTCCATCATCACAAAGGCCTAGTGATTCCCTAACACCTGGGAACTACACCATTTAGTCAATGGACTAGATTGGTCAGACAAGACGGGGAGACAACATCAACCCAGAAAAGCTTCAGAGTTCTGTTTTCTAGTCCAGAAGAAAAAAGAAAGAAGGGGAGGGGAATAAGGAAAAAGGAAAAAGCTTATTATGGGAATATGGCTTTGTGGGTGCATCCTGAAGAGTAGCAATCTCAACAGATAAGCAAGCACAAGCCCCAGGATTAATCACCTTTCCAGCCTGAGTATCATTCCTATAGGAGGACGTAGAGCTGCACAAACCCTTAAAGCAGGCACAGTTAAGATGGGTCACCTGCCTTCCAATCACTTTGGAAACTGCCAAGAGAAGCTAACAAGCTAAACCAGTTACAGGGAAAATGGAGGCCACAAAAGTGGATCTACGCATGCAGGCTTCAATTCAGCTACATAGGTTTGAACAATTTTTTTAATCAAGTATAACATCCACAAACAATGCAAAACACTTCCTAAGAGCCAAAAGAGATGTGCAAAATTTAGGTGTTGAAAACTTTAGCATCCTGAGAGGCAAATTAAAGAAATACAATAATGAAGTGGGTTGTTTTTTTCTGTAGGGCTCACAAAACAGCAATAGACAAACATTTTTTTTTTTTGACTGGTCCAAAGGCTCATTACATTCAGAGCTATCATCATTTACAATTTCAGGCTTCTCCACTGAGGATGTTTGTGTTTTCTTCATCACTCTTCTCACTTCATGATATGTATCAGTGAGTCATGAGCTGTTTCAGTGCCCCAGCCTCATGCAATGGGCAGGCCCTTCCTTCACTAATCACTGGCTCAATCTTCAGATAATCCGACCATCAAGGATCCAAAATATTCAATTTTGCAACAACAGTTTAAAACATCAAGGCCATAGCATATAATTTATCTCTTGTGCCACAATAGATGCTCTCAACATACATCTTGGGAAAGAGCTCTTATGCCACAGGTAACACAAACAGTAGTAACAGAAGAACAAGGCCATTTACAAACAGTAAGTCTGCTTTAATCATGTTGTTGCCATATTTAATTTTAACCAACCATTATGTTCAGGACACTGTAATTTCCAGGCTCCATTGTATCAGCCAGGTACTGGAGGGTTTCACTGGCATGCCAAGGTCCTCCTTCTATCTGTGAATTTCTTGTGAGAATAAATCACTCACTGAGGAGGACTCAGTGTTTCAGGAATCAAAAACAGGGTCCTCCTTATCACCTGCATTAGCAGGCTTACAGCCCAAACTCAAATCCAAAGCCAAGGAACACCCAGTAGAGGAAACACCAGCCTTCCTCCAGAACCAGCTGTGAAGCTGTGATTCAGTAAGCAAACCTCCCCACTTAAACCAGCTCCAGATAGCCCAGGTGGTTCCAATGCTTCCTCAAAGAGTAACATAAACAGTTTTATCATTCTGAATGTGAAACTGAATTAATGACAAACACAAGAGGTGTGTAGGCTGTCTTTTAGATAGTGGCTTCAGCCTTTTCCTGGTGTCAGATGGGATACATGTGAGCCCAGTCTTGCCTTGCATGAAAATTGGTGGGATGTGAGGCTGCTGCACGCAGCCATTTGGGGCTCAACGGAGCATATACTTGATGCACTGTGTCCCCATGCAAGATCCCAGCACTCTCCCCCTGCCACACCACATAAACATATAAACCGGGTATCAGAATACAGTTTTATCCCATTGTCTGACTCACACACCACGAAATGATTCAGACAAAGCCAAAGGTGTTTATAATCCCATGAAGTGCAATGAGGCATTAGCCTATCGTTATCAGGATGTGAACTATCCAGTTAAATACACATGCAGATGGAAAGGTAGAAGAGACTTCAAAGAAAAATCTGACAAGAGGATCGTGGGAAAAAAACAGAACTCAGCATGCCAGGCTGCACAGCTTCTCTAGAAGGGCATTTTCTACAGCTTTTCCTCAGTTGTGTACATCCCTCATTGAAGAGCCTGCACGCGTTTCACAGCACAAGGCAAAGCCTGAACTTCAGAGTGTTTCAGTTTGTCTTTTGCAGTTTACTCTGTCCCCCCTAATGAAGTTGGTTTGCTTCTGTTAATTTCCAGCAAGTCCCAACACGTGGTAGAGGACCGAGTGCAAACTTAGAGCCCAAATGCATTTGATACACAGGAGCAATTTGCAAAGATGTCAGCATAAACTTCCCAGCTGTGCTAGGGGGAAGAATTTAAACTCTGGGTATTTCCCACTTCAAAATTAGTTTAAAATTACTTTCAATCTCCGGCAAAAATAAAGAAAAAAAGGAGTAAGATATTCTCCCCATTTGGACTTTCAGTCCTGAAGAAGACATTATGTGATAGCCACCACAGAGAGGGAACCAAGAAATACTTTTCCTGCTTTGCCACTGACTCTCGACCAATTCTCTTTTTCTCTCAGCTTCAGTTTTCCAATGATGATATGATTAAACATTAATTTATGGCTGTAAGCTCATTTGAATCACCCCATAAAAATGAGTTTAGAAAGGCACATTATTAAATATCAGTTCAAAACATTGTTCTCCTTCCTGAGGTATCCTAAGACTTACCTTAAGCCCTGGGGAGAGGACCTGTTGCTGGTTTATCTGAATCACTGCAATAGCAATAACAAGAACTATGCTTAGAAGAAGGAACACTTGAGCAACAACACTCGGGGTTCTGGTGAGCATCCTGAAACGACAAAACGGGAGACACTTAGGGAACTTGAAAGGATTCCGCAATTCTCTCTTAAAGCTTGAAGCCCTGAATCAGTGGAAACTCATAAAATCTAATTTCATCAACTGGATTACCTAGTGGAAATTCCATCTTCTCCTCAAGAACTGCCTGGTGTTTTGCAACCACTAACTTTTTATTGTCTGGAAGGGCTGTGTCTATATTGTCATGCTAATGATGCCAGATTTCACCCTCAGCCTGCCCATTTTCCACGGTGCCTACGTGTAGGTGCCTGCTCCCCACCTCCCACGCCTGAGGAAACGCAGGCTGTGGGCAGGCAGGCCGGGGCTGGTGCTCACCCAACTCTTCCCTGTGCTCCGGCAACACGGACACAACCAGGGCCACACAGACCCCTGAGGGAGCCTGCTGAGTGCAGCTGATGTTTCTGCCAGAGATGCAAGGTCGGTGTCTTGACAAGAGATACAGGCTTCTTCAGCAAGAAAAAAATGAAAAATAAAAAAGGAGGTTTTAAGAACATTAAAGTAGGCATGCTTCTGCTAACAGCTGATGAAATATGTGTGTGTGTATTACTGAGGAGCCTATTCATATCATGCTGCACTGCACATAAAATATAAAATATACAGTTTAACTCTGAGATGTTGCAATGGAAAATTACTAAATCTAAGTAAATCTAACATGGTTATGTCGGACAAACCCTAAGGTGACATGAAACATGCATACTAACAGTAAGGCTATTTATATGTTCATATCCTCTAGAAAAGTTTCCTAGAATTCAAACGTGGTTTAGGTTTTCTGGAATTTCTGCTCATCCTTTTTTTTCCCACATCCCTGACCAGACATCTCTTAACCCCAAGAGCCCATTCAGTACCTCTGAATACTGACAGTCCACATATCAAAATCCTTATGCTCCTCAGGGGTTGAGGAGGAAGGAGGCAGCTGGAGGGATATGGCAAGCTTAGAAGTGTTAGAGGAATGCAACAAGGAGAACTTTCCTGTCTTATTTCAGAAACCATTTGTTTTGGCATAGAAAAATCAACGTAGCCTGGCGTGATCTATCCTGAGTCACATCTCCTAATTCTTCCATACTGATTGTTGAACATACCAGTAGCTGCTCAGGACTGTCCTATTCTTTCAGCAGTCACCAGTGCCAGTCTGTGCTGAGGACAGGAGCTTAAAGGTGGTCTCCAGTCCGTGGCCAGAGCACAACTGCGTCAGCCCCATTGTACCTGCAACACATGGTCTTGTCCTTAGCTCCAACCAGAGCCAAAAGGCTGAGGGAGAGGGCAGAACAAATGCTTCTCCCACAGTTTCCATTTTCTAAACCCCATGGGCTCTTCAGCCTGGGTACCCATGGTCCAACATCTGTGTTCACATTCAAAAGAGAAAAAAGAAGCTTGTTTTGTTCTGGGAGTAGCTTCACACTGAGCTTTGCGTATTGCTACTGCCTTCCTTCTTTGTCTTGCTACTTCTGTTCCAAAAACTGGCTCAGATTGGCTTTTGGAAACTCTTTGTTTCAGTTTGACACATCTTACTTCCAAAACATCGTTTTTTACATTCATTAACTCCCTTTTCTAAATCCATATAGGCTCCTTGTGGAGCCTATCTACTCTTCCAATACTTTCTTTCTTGGCTTGGTAATAGCTTTGTCATCTTAATTGTCAGTTAGTTTTAAGGGAAAATTACCAGCCACATTGGTGATCTATTTACTTCTCTTCATTGCTTTACTATTCTGAGGCATTGAAACGTCATGTACACAAATGCACAAATGACAGAAATCTTTTTTTTTACTCTTAGAAAATGTGCTAACACCTCCACTGTAACCTGCAAATAATGTCAGGACATACCAATTAGAAGTATTTCTACAGATCAATTCCTCTTTGAAAGGAGAGGGCAGATTCTTAGCTACACATTTATGAATAGCCATCTGGATAAAATACTTTAGGGGGACAAAAAGTCACTTTCTTTAGCTTTCAATTGTACATAGATATATCTATATAACATTGTAAAGTGACTGAAAGAGAACTATCTGCTCACAAGCTAATATATACCAGTCACTCCTGGATCAAAGCACTGATATTCAGTGCTGGAAAAAAACAAGTCATCACCAAAGAAAAACATGCAGGACAAATGACTCTTTGAAAAACTGAAGCATTACTAAAAAGCAAAGCAATAATGACCATTAGACTATTAACACTTAAGTCTTGAATGATTAAATATTTTCTGCTCCCATTTCTGGGAACTGGAAATTTTGGTTTGTTGAATTTCCCATGTGCTTCCCTGGTACTGGGATTTGTCTTCATCAGAGGTGATTTTCCTCTTTTCAAAAATTTTTTTTGAGAGGGAGAATATAAGGTAAGGGCAGATGTCTTAAGACATTCCTCATACAATCTCGTCCCACCAGCAATCAGGACAATTTCATCAGAGATAATCTGCAAATCCTGATTTACACAATAGCCTCTGTACCAAAAGGGCACCTTACACTCCATGCCCCCTACAAGTCATCACACAGCTAATACCTTTGCTGTCCTGCTCTGGCTACACTCAGATCTAAGGCTCACACACGCACCAGGCAATGCAGTCACACTTGCCCATTCAGTGAAATCTGTAGAGACACCAGAGAGGAGTTCATTCACTCCACCGTTTAAACACAGTTGTAATGTTAGGAACTCTTGCTATCGTTGTGCACTTGTTGGCAAAAAAATAAAAGATGTTAACAGAGTATCAAAAAACAGTTGCATTCCATTACTAAAACAACATCATCCTGAACCAAGAAAGAGCATAAATACATATTTTCCACACCCAGTTAAGTACACTGGGCCACACATGAGCACACTGGAAGGATCACTTTCTACACCTTACCTGCAAGCAAAAGGAATTCCTGCCTGCAAAGGGAAATGCACCCAACTTCTTCATGCCACCAACATTTTAACCAAGTTAAATGCACACCAGTAAAAATGACTGTGCTGAAATTCCTTTTCCCAAGTAACTTGAAACATCAGACCCACTTCTTTTAGGTACTGACCTGTTTGTTCATAGGGTGAGTAAGCAAGCACCTTTCTTCACGCTGTAACCTGAGAGATACAAACACGTTACCATTTTTTTTCAGACGAGGTCGACAGGTCGATATTTTAAGTGCTGGGGGAAAAAAAACCAACCAACCAACCAACCACAAAACTAATCCCATAGCACCAAAAACCCAACATCGACAGCACTTTAAACCCCGTGATGAAAACCTGCGAGGAGGTTTCACACGCCTCTCTTCGGAGGAGAAATTAAGTAAAAACAAGCACATGGACACAAAATTGCGGGTCAAGCTTTCCCTCTCCGCCGTCCTGGGTGAGAAAGCTTCACACGATTATGTGTTTTGCGAGAAAACACCGAATTATCCCCTCAGGATAACGTCGGAGAGACAGAGCGACACCCCCGCCGCGACGCCCGAGGCGGTAGTCGCCCACCCCCTCACCTCAGCCCGGCCCCCGATCCGGGGATCCCGGCTCCCACCGCATCCCCAGCTACCTCCGCAAGCCGGGCTTCCCCGCCCCGTCCCGGGATGAGGAGCGACGGGAGCCGGCTGCACCCTCGGAGCAGCTGCGAGCGCCTCTCTCCCGGCAGGATTTGTGGAGAGTCACCGGGTGGGTGCCCGCCCGCTGCTCCTGTACCTCCGAACAGATGGAAAACAAACAAACGAAAAAACAACTTGCAAGTTAAAAAAAAAAAAAATCCGGATGAACTGACTGAAGTGGAGGGAGGAGATCTGCGGCGAGGGGACGCATGCGAGGCGTCGCCGCAGCGGGAGATGCGGCGGGGGCTGCGCCCGGCGAGGGATGCGCCGGGGCAGCGGGGCTGGGAGAACCCCCCGTGGCACTGCTGTGCCTCTCTCCCCTCCCCTCCTCCGGCGGCTCCCCGCTTTCCGGAAACGCCGCTCGGGATTTGACGGCAGCTGGTGCGGCAGGGTGTTGTGGCTGGCCGCCCCTAAATCATATTGCTCAGCTCCCTCCCAAAGCGAGGCCAGAAAGGGGTTTGTCTAGAGGTGGGTGAAAGAATCCCTGAGTCTTCTAAAAGGAACAGGTGCTTTCTGAGGAAGGAATTTCTCAGACCCCAGAAATCAGCAGCCCCTCCACTCTTAGGGCTACGTTTCCATCCAGGTTCGAGCATACAGGCACCACTGATTTTGTAGTTTTGCTGGAGTTCTTGCCAAACCTAGGCTGCTCCGTGGACCAAGCACATTCCCAGAAACAGTGTCACAGGTCCTGCCCTGTCCAACCTGTGTGATCAGCTACAGCCAAGGATCATCCTACAGCCTGCAGGATGGGTTTGCCAGAGACACGAGCTCTGGAATCACAGTGAGGCACTTCAGCTGCTTTGCCACCATTTGCTCATTGTTCTAGGATTCAGAGTGACATTAATGCAAAAACCCAAATGCACCTCTTTGATGCTTTTTCTTACAAAGATCTTGAAGAATTACAGTATCTTTGATTTTTTAATAAAGGAGGACAAGAAACCAGCTGCAGCCTTGTGAACCATCTGTAAGCATCCTTTCAAAATCTGCTCATTTTGGGAGCGGAGGCAATTTCCTCTTTTTGATGACAATGCATTATTAAAGCTGATTTAATGATGATCTTGGGAGATCAGTTATTTCTAGCACACGAAGACAAAGCCTCCCATCCCTCCTGATTGCCTGTCTGTTGCATGTAATTTATTTCTTTTGTATTATTTCCATTCATGTGGCATATTTTTCTTCTCCCATCCAAATGTATTTCAGGCCCTTGGTCCAACTGACTGCATTGGTCAGTCACCTGAATCTGCTCAGGTGTCCATTTAAAATGACAAGTGAACCGGATTGCTTACCCCATGGAAAAGCTTCTTATTGTTACACAATCAAACATGAACACTTTGAAATAGAAAATAAAATGTCAACCAGTCCTACACCAGTGACTAAAATGTAATGCTTACAAAGAAAGCAAACGCTATCTTCTATATCATCTACTTCTATAAAAACAGACATCCGAGATTTTTTTCTTTCTGCACCATTTCCAAGAGCTGGGCTGTTGCATGAGCTGCTCGTGACTTTTATTGCCATGCTAAAACCATGACAGCAGCATAAGTGATATGGGCTATAAAATCCCCCAGCTGGTTCAAAGTCCAGAGCACTGCTCCAAAATCAAATGGACTAGAAATAAGATTGCCCTCCAGTCATGCCCAGTGGCTGTGTTTCATTGTTTCTTCTGCTTCAACCCAGGGGACCCACCTTAGATCCACTACTTTATCTTGTTTTCCTAAGCCTTTTTCTTTGACTTTTCTTCAGTTTCCTCCTCAGCCCATTCCACCCTTTCATAGTTCTCTTCACCTGATCCTCCGTCCCTTCGTCACTCCCAAGCCATAGATTAAGCTGGCTGCCATTTTCCCAGCCTTTGCTGAGCCTGCAGCACATATACCTCTCCTCTCCATCATTTTCTTTGCTGCAGCACCTTTTTCTTCTCTCCCATCATGTATCCTTGTTCAGATGCACTTAGTGTAACTAACTATATTGATTTGTTTTGCTTGGACAGAATCTACCCCAGGTGTCCATTTAAAAATGACAAATGAGCTGGATTGCCAGCAGTCCCAAGGAAAAATTTATTGCTTTTGCTGCCATCGAGCATGAATACGTGGAGTAAAAATACAGTGACTGTCATTGGCAGATTCATGAATACCAGTTGCTATGATCAGTACCAAGTCTCTAGAAACTAAAATATCATGGATATGAATGAAGTATTTGTTACAGACACATTTCTGCAATGCATTCACATTTACACAAGACACACAGCAGATACTGCCCCATTTCCCTATGGAGTGACAGCAGCAACATAGGGAGAGGAGATGGATGATTATACATCCCAAGAGACCACAGAACTGCATCTGTTCCTTGTGTAATGCTCATACAGCATTGGCTGCTGGAATATCAAGAGGCCTCAAAATATCCTCTGAAGAGACAGCAAAGGGCAAAATGGGGAGAAAACTTAATGTAAAAAATGGAGGTAAGAAGACACTGGTGGCTGCAATAAGTTTGCTTTCCTGCGTGGTACTTTGCAGTTCATAGGAATAAGATCCATCCCTCATTTCTGTTCATTCTTTGCAAGGTCCAGTAAACAGAGGGCTTCTTCTCTTCATCCTAAGGTTTTTGCACCATTTGTGTTGCTTTTTGCACTGCCTTTTCCACCATTTGTGTTGTCAGCAGATTGGTGTGATGCCCTTTAACTCAGCTCATCACTTCCATCAATATTCTTGGTTACTTTCCCTCAATATTGACAAAGACTGTTCATTCACAGTTTCTGCTTCCAAAGACCTACTACCTTCATGTTCACCTCTTTACCTCAGGATCAGCTGTGACAAATAGCAATGCAGGCAGAGCTGCCTGAAGAATTTGGGGCCCTCTGGGCCAGCATGAGTCACGACATTAAAATTAGGCCTTTTTGGTGACCAGCATGTTATTCCAAGGCAAAAAGCACTTTTTCTATTTGTTTCAGAAAAAAATTCTACATATTATGCATCCAAAGAATTGCAATAATGCTGGTGAAGGGTCTAGAGCACATCTTACAAGGAGCAGCTGAGGAAGCCAGTGTTGTTTAGCCTGGAGAAAAACAGGCTTAGGGGAAACCTTGTCACTCTCTAGAACTACCTGAAAGGAATGTGTAGCCAGGTGAGGGTTGGTCTCTTATCCCAAGGAACAAGTAATAGGACAAGAGGAAATTATCTCTTGTGCCAGGGGAGGTTCAGATTGGATAACAAGAAAAATTTCTTCACTAAAAGGGCTGTCAAGCATTGGAACAGGCTGCCCAGGGAAGTGGTTGAGTCACCATCCCTGGAGATATTTAAAAGACCTGTAGATGTGGTGCTTAGGGACATGGTTTAGTGGTGGATGTGGTAGTACTGGGTTAACAGTTGGACTCAGTGGTATTAAAGGTCTTTCCAGCCTGAGTGGTTCTATGATTATAGCAGCATACCACGTGAACTGTTCCATTTAGGAAGATAGCTCCCTAGGCTTTCAGGCAAGGAAGTCACAAACCATGTGTGGCCTCCACATTTAGAAGAATGCTAGATGAGATTCTTCTCAGAGATCAAGAATGCAGGTTTTTTTGTTTTACACTGTTGCAAAACAGATTTTTAATAGTCTTAAAGCATCTGCTGCCCTATAGTTCTCTAGCATTACTGACAAACACCACCACCGCACGTCCATAAAGTAAATTCACAGCTATGGCATGAGAAATTCAGTTTGTGCAAAGCTCATACGTTCTCACACATTGCTCATGAGATATTCTGATTGCTTTAAGTAATCCTGGATACAGACATTGCCTTTTCTCTTTCAGCATTTCACTGATGGCTTCTTTGAAATACCTTAGACAGCTGTTTGTTGGTTTATGTTTTTATTCCTTTACCAGAGCACTAAAGTTAATGATGTGTCTTCGATTTAGTTTCTGAATCTTCTGCCCCATACATATGACTCTGTGGTAGTAACAGTTTTCTGGTTTCTACATTATCTTAGGAGGCCTTGAAACAAATAAAAATTTAATTCTGAAGCTGAAGCAAAATATTTTCTAATTTATTTATTCTCTTCCTGAGGCTTAGAGCTTTATACCTTGCCTCTATTGTCCTAAGAATCAAGAGCTGCTTCAGTCAATTAAAAACCCTCAGGAACAGCCTTCATCACATGGTTATGAGCCAGCACAAGTTGTAGGCATGTAATTAGGGCAGCAGATTGCTGGGGCAGCAGAAAAAGACAGCCCTTTTGTCTATTTTGCTATGCCCGTGTTTTAGAAAGCCAAACGAGCTGCTGCGGCAGGAGAGGGTGTGTGCTTGCCATGCTGTGCTGCTGAAAGGAGAGATGCTTTCCAGGAGTAACAGTGGCTGCTCCCAGCCCTTTGCTCCCTGCCCCTCAGCTGCAAGACAAGATCATGGCGCTTTTCAGCAAACTCATCATGGTTTTTTTTTTAGCCACAGCTGCAGATTTATATGTTACGTCCTGACTTATATATCACATTGTCATAAAACCAGACACAGGAATCTGACAAAGAAATACCATTCTCTTACAAGAAATTCACTGTTGTACTCAAAGACATGCACCACCTCCAGCGAATGGGGATAAATTTACTGAAACTACTCTTGGGACTTAATCCTTTTAAAAATTGCTGTGTGAAAAACTACTCAACATGGAATATTTCTGTGTGGTTGACCACTCTAAATGAATGTTTCACTTTCCATGGCTCAGAAGTAATTGCTGACAAGCTGCTGGTTCAGGAGAAGAGAGTCATCCCCTATGTTTTCAAAAAGTATGAAGTAGTCCTTGTAGCAACATTTCTGACATGGTTTTGTGCTCTTCCAGGAATGCATCAAATCAGCCGAATAATTCTAAAATTCCTAGATAAAATCCTTTCCATTGCAACTCCATACAGGTCAAGCTATCTCTTTGAGCAGATCTGTGGATGAAAAAAGTTCTGTCACAGCTCTTTCCAAGTTCACCTGCCAGTATTGTCATTCACTGTTGCTTTGTTTCCGTAACTCTGAGCTAATATAGCAAGTTCCTTTTTCGCTTTCCATTCACTAACATTAAACTGCAGTCATTTGGGATAGTTCATAGGCTCAGAAATGCCACTGTAGCCGTTAAAGTCAGTTGTACAGAACATGAAGCCTGTGGCAGAAAACAAGCAGCACACAGAAGAGTAGAATGATCCCTGTAATAGTGATTCTAACAATCATTCCTGATGTGCAGACTCACCCTTATGTAGTTCCTGCTTGAAAATAGCCTGCACTAAACAGGTTGTTTTCTCACTAACTGAACAAATACAGAGTGACTTAATTAAATGCCTGTTTTGATTCCAACAGATTGAAAAGCCTTTTCTTATCTGGTATGGGGGAAGAGAACTTCTTGCTCAATGGAGTGCAAGGCGGGATTTGATGGAGGGCATGAGGCGTACCTTGATTGGGATGTTCCTACAACCTTGACTGTGTTTCATTATCTTCATTCACTTTTGCAGCCACAAGTACAGTATCATCTCTCCAGCCCATGGTAGTAATAGTAAATAATGCACCTGATGTGAAAAATGCATCCAGGTTTTGGCATACCTGTGAATTTCCCCTTTTTTTCATTCCCTTTGTCTCCATTTTGGTGCCCTGAGTGTTTATGACCTGCAGAAGGGCATATCACACACACCATTTTAGCATTGACAGATGGCTTTGTGAACCTTCCAGGGAGCACCTCAGGCAGGTTTGTGCCTTGAGTCAGCCCTGGGTGTAAGCGAGTGCCAGAAACAATATAACATCTAAACAACCTCCTGCCTGCAGCTCCACTCTGCTATGTCGGTCCTGAGACATCAGCCCTGCCAGCCACAGGGTTTGTGCATGCACAGTAAAGGCAGACACGTTAAAGGCAGCTGTTGCATTGGTCAGCCCCTCATGAGAGTCCTGTCTCTGTCAAACACTGAAGTTACTTGCTTGGCCATATCAGTCCGATAAGCACAAAATAAGAAGGGTGATGATTTCATTTGGATGCTTTGAAAGTTGGTGTCGGTTTGCCCAGGTGTTTGTTTCTTTGCCTCCCCCAGTCAGGTATCCTAACGGTATCCTGTCCCACCATTCTTCCTCCAAAGCCAAATCCACTTTTTGGCCCCTCGGCTTGGCAGTCATCCTGCACCATCTTACCTGTCTTGTTTTGCTGCTCTCTCAGGCTTCTTCAGCTCAACCCACTGGTTTTGCTGTTCTGGTTTTCCTCCTTGAATGACTCACACACATAAGACCTCTCTCCAAAATGTTGCTACCTACCAGTGGTAGCAGATTCCTTTAAATAAATTCAGGACAAAAAAAAAAAAATATCCTCTCCTTAAAAAAGCATATGCATACACTGAATAGTCTGGGACAACAGATAGGGCATTCTCCTCTGATCTTCCCCCAGTCATGGTCTGTGCCTGTCCAGAGAGCTCTCTGAGGGAGGGATCATCTGAAATGGTAGTGGCATGGTGCCAAGAACAGTGGAGCCCTCATTTGGCCAGGGTACAGGATAGAACTGTGACAAAATACATTAATCATCACAAGCCTGAAACAGAGCTCCATGAAACCAAGCATGCTTTTAGTCCAGCTGACTTCGATTAAGATCCATGAGCACAAAAGCTGAACTCCCTGGGGTCGCTTCACATCAGTGCAAACAATTATCACCCACAGGAAAACAAATCACTTCTCTATGGTTTCCAGTCTATTTTATTTGCCAAGAATAGATTAGCTTCATTTTGCACTCTATATATACAGCTTTTTACGTAGAACAGTATATGCAAGGTTTTACATGTGAGAGGCTGCCAGACAGGCATTTTCATTTTGACTTCTATCTGCTGAGCGAGGTTAGCTGTATTTTGGGAGTGTGCCTCTGCATACTTTAATACTGTATTTTTCAGTTTGCTCCTCCTCCTTCAACACAGTAATTTAACCCCCCTTTCCAAGACTAATACAAAAGAACTAACAGATGTACGAGCTCAGACAGAAGGTGGATGTGCCTTCTTTTTAAGCATCAGTAGGAGCAGATGTCGATGAGAAGGCTGTTGGGACTGGGCTACCACACGCGAGTAATTCCTCTGAAATACCCTCTCAATTGCTGCCATCTCAGGCCTTGGAGACTCCTTGAGCCAGATGTTATATCTGGTCTAATAGCACCTCATGGACCTCTCTGCCTCTGAATGCATTTGATGGCTTTTTGAGCAAATGCTTGTGCAGCAGGCAAATCCACAAGGTGCCTGTCTGTTTCTTAAAGGTTCAAATGATGCTTGAATGCCAGAAGGGGTCTGGTTTAATCAGCTTGGCTCTCTCAGTAAGTTCCAGACTTGCACAGAGAAACATGTCCAAAAAGTTCTTTTTTTAATTATCTGAGACATACTTAATTCTTTCATAAACGTAGATGCTTATCCAGTGTTATAACAGTTGTGGGTTCTTTTAGGGTATATTTATGTTTCCCTACTGCTTATGATTGGATTATTAGTTTTAGTATAGAGATCAAAAATGAAAACATGAATTGCTCTAATGTCACTGTTTTAAGTTTCTAAGTCTGTTTGTGAAAGCCCAAGTAAGACTAGAAAGGTCTGTACACTAATAATTTGATACTGAACTTTAAACCCCCCTCATGGAGTATCTGAAGGAGCCTGGTCAAAGAACACTGGACTCCAACAGCATCACAGACAAAATCTCAGTGTATGTATGTGGTCTTTGCTGTGCATGAAATGTCTTTTCAAGGGGTGTATACAGCAGCAAAAAGAGCTTAACTGGAGTGTTAGGGGGTACAGAGGTTTTTGCTGGCTCCCTGCACAAGCTGAATTTTATCAGTACTAAACTGTCTCATAATCAGCTTGTTTACATGGATCACCATTACAGCCATACCTGGGCAGAGCTTTCTGACCCAAACGTGAGTTTGAAGCTTCACATCCTTTCAGGAGTCTGACTGTCACCACTTGCCCTGGGCCTGATCTGTGACCCACCTGCCACCTCCTGCAGGTCCCTCTGACCACTCCTTTATGTTTCTAGCAGACGTTAATTCACGCAAGGTGTAACTTTGCGAGACTTTTGGACAATAAAACACATGAGAAAACTGTGTGAATTAGGGATTCCCAGGGTCAGAATTTAACAGCCAACAAGAGTTAAAGTCTCAACCTATACACTCTGAGAAACATAAGATTCACTTTTGCATTAAGTTACATACATTTGCATGACTCTGCACCGACTTTTAGAACAACCTCATCTTATGAGGAAATTGCATCTGTTCCTGAATACAGTTATAAGAAAAATCTAGCAGGAGAACTAGACTGTTAGTGCCACCTCGTCCTAGTAACAAACCAAAAACCACAGAGTAAGAAAGTTCAAACATTCGAGGAAAACCACAATGTTTCCATTCTTGTCTCCTTCAGAAAAGGGGCTGGCTGCTGTCACCTGGGAAGGGTCAAATAATAAGAAACATTACACCTAGTGCTGTCATGTGTGCCTGCAGTGATCATCCACATTTGTGCCACTATTCATCAAAGGTGACAGACTGGAAATTAAGGGACTGCTCAAATGAGAAGTGCTCTCCTGAATCACCAGGCTTCCAGTGAAATATATTAAGTCAGACTCAGAGGCAGCTTGCAGAAATGAGGCCAGTGGCAGCTCTCTGTTGCTGACACAATACACATGTTTACCGAAGAAGCAAGTGGGAATAGAAGTAGTACAGCATGCCCACGGCAAAGAAAAGCATGTTTGTGCTCAGCACATCAGACAGACGACCACAGAATTGTTCTGTGAAGATATGGCTTCTGTACTGCCCCCAGGAGCATGGAAACATGGCATGATGAGAAGCAGCTCTCATGAAGCACCTCATATTTCTGTAACACAAAAATGACAGAAAATGCACAGCAAATTTGTTGCTCTCAGTTATTTAATCTGTTTTCATTCCACTTCCCAATAATACCTGTCTCATCCCTTTTACCTGGGGACATCCCAATACACTTTACAAGTCAGTAGCAATTTTGCCTTGTTTAGATCTGGGTTCATGAAACAGAAAATCCAGACATGAAAGAATGTAATATTTTCTAAAGTTTCTGTTAGAGTCATTTACAGTTATCCCTGTTTTCCAGAGCAAATGCAGTTGATTTCTAGGAACTGACAGCCCACTGACAAACTGGTCTGTTGATACCATGGGATATTTATTCTTTTGAGGTCAAATTCTCTATTGATTCAACTGTACTGACTTTAATTGAATTCCATAGTCATAAATTTTACAAAGCTAAACTTCACAGACAAAATTAAAATTCTCCCATTCTTTGCAGATTTTTTTCATATGTAGAAGGTAGCAATGTGAATGGTTTATGCAACAAATTCATATAACTCTTTTTCTTTGCTGATGGTTAAAGTTGATTCTAGATACATTCTCTCCCTAAGGCTGAAAATGAGACACAAAAGAAGAGTCTCATGTATTCTTCTCTTCACTCATAACAAAAAGGACATCGAGGTCTCTCCATAAATTGAAAATTTCATTACTGACTACTGACTCTGCTTTCTGCAGAGACTTTAAAAAACCTTTTTAACCTAAAAGTATTTTTAAAAATCACTCTGCTGCTAGAAGATGAAAATTTGTCAACAGAATTGGCATTTTTGATCAAAATTTTCATTCCAAAGCACAAATATCCTTTTCAGCACAAATGACATTAAATCAGTCCACAGACAGAATGGTGAAAATGCAAGAATGGGCTGAGTTCAACAGGGCAGACAGAAAGTGCTTCCCCAGCTCTCCCCTCACAATAGTTAATTGCCTGTTGGTCCCAACATTGTTGTGGGAATGGAAAGTGTGTATGTCGATCCTTACTGAAGGAGACGTTAACTGGATCTGGGTCTCTCATGTCATGGAAAAGAGCTTTTAACAGACATTATTTTTGGCAAAAAGGATAGAACACCTGCCATCTGCTTAGCTTCAAAGGGTGATTTTCCTTTGCCAGTTCCCAAAAAATACCTTGATACCCATTTGGAGGAAAGGAGGACAAGCCACCCATCCTGAATGGAACAAGGTGGTTCTCAGTGACACAAAGTTAGGCTCTTCCCTCCTGGAGACAAACAGGAACTAAGACTTACTCCTCTGTATTTTCCTCTCTGTTTTCTGTGGCTGTCATTTCTGAGGAGGATGTCAAGAATCCTGTTTGGAGGCACTTCTCTGCCTCCATGCACAATTCCACGTGAGAGCCACAGGGACTAGCTGATGGCTGTGCTCTTTGTCAAGAGATAAATGTGTGGGAGATACCTATTTTCTCTGCTGGGTCTGGACTTCTACCCTTAACCCCTGACTGAGCAAGGACAGTGAAGGTTTCACCACAGTATCTTGTCTCTGGATACAGGTAGCAAGGAAATAGCTATGGCAAAACCTCATTTCCTTCCCAGGGCTTGTGGTCAAGGCTCTTGGGTTAGACTGGTTTTGCCAGCTAATCCCACCCTGAAAGGCAATATAACATGGTCTGAGAAAAGAGGAAAAAACACCTATTTTTAAAAAAGTGAACAAAATTTTGTCTCCTAAAAACCAGCATTTCTTCCCAAGGTCTTTTTATTAGCTTTGTATCTAGACCTTCAGTACAAGACTACATGCAGCCAGGACAGAACTGTGCCTCTGTGAACATCTGGGGGACCAGTTATTTCATAGTCTTTGTGACTCAGAAGAAGAGTCTTAAAATGGTAGTTCCAGCTTGCTTAAAATACAGCCAAGCTGTCCACAACACTGCCTACATTGTGACCTGCTAGGCTGGTGATTGAAATGGGGGGAGAAAAAAGGTTAATGCATTCAAGGTGGGAAGAACAAACACTGGTAGGATGGTGAGCCAAGCTAAGAAACACAAAAATTTTGCTTCTTTCCAGGCAGTTTCCTTGCTGGTTTTAGAATATTATTTAGACTGAGATGTTGTGGTCAGTTTGGAAAAAAAAAATTAATAATCCTTTGTATGTTCCCAAGAGGTGAAAGATCTGCCACATCTTGTAGTGAACCACTGGTGGGCTCTAACTCACCTGGTGAAACCTGCTCTCAGATGCACAAATACTGAGAAACTCATGAGACCATATCCAGATACAAAAAGGATCCCAGAACATTTTCCCACAGCTCTTGGAAGCTTCTGTTAACTTCATTCCAGTGGCACTTTAAAATATAAAACCTACCCCTTCCAGGAAGAAAGAGAAGATTTAAATCAGGACAGGGCCTGTTAGGCAAGACAATATTGCATCAGCACAGAGACAACTACTTAAGGTTTGGCAGCTTGTGATTAATACCAAGCTTAGTTCACCTCCCAAGAAAGATATTTTCCAATTGATTTCTATGGGCTTTGCACATGCTCTGGATTGTTCCTCTCATCCTAAGCACTCAGAAATAGTAAACAAATTGGAATGAACTTAGAAGGGGGGAGAAGGGTCCCAGTTTTCCCCTATTTTTGCATAGACCAGTTCCATGGGACTTTCAGGGAGTAGGTGTCTTCTGGATATCCTTTAATCTGGTGTCTTTTTTACAGTTTTGAGAGTAGTACTGTGACACATTTGAAACATCCATTGTCTCATGCCTGACTGGCTAAGTAACCATAAGTAATAACCTTGTTCCATTGAGGAGCAGTAAAAATATACAAAACCTGCAATTTCTCTGATTACACACCCCTACTATTAAAACATCAAAAAGACCAAAGTCTTCTGTAGGGAAAAAAAAAGGAAAAAAAAGGCCAAAAAAAAAAAAGCTAAATTTTAACTTTTCTGTATTGCTGCTGCTCACTGAAATTTCCTTCTGACAGCAGTTCAATGGTAACAGAATTGAGCAATATGCTCCACAGGAAAAGATAACAAAGAATCGATGTCTAAACAATTTCAGGATCATCTCTGAATTTGATGTCCAGCGGATTAGTTTATATCATAATGATTCCTCGGTCCTATTTTAAGCATCTTAGAGGAGAATACTTTGTAACCCAGTTAAAATGCTTCTTTATCAGACAGAAATCAATATCCAACAAAGCAGCAATGATGTCTCCCAAATTTTGTTAATGCTCACTACGGGAACACTTAAAATATTAATCTGAGGGAACCCACTGCAAAATTGAGCAAGTTTTAAATAATCCAGCATGGTAAAAGGAGCTTCTAACAATTTGCTGAGAGAAAATAAGATTATCTCTTCCTGGGAAGAGCCTGGGAAAAGGAGATTGCCTGTTCTTCCTTCCCTCACACAGACAGACCAGTTCTGGGTGGCTGGGCCTGTTTGACTTGGTCTTGAGACAAGGCAACTCTCAACACCTCTTGGAAATATAAGAGAATAGCTCATCTATATCTCATACATGTATGCATACATACACACACATATTTATATATATATATTTATGCCTGTGGGCATCAGGTATCCTCAGCTGTGTTTTTGGAGTAGGGCTCCTAGGACAGTGTTGTGCTTGATTCCATGCACAGCACATGAATCTTCATTGTAGTGGCTGGATATATTAACATACTAACAGTACAGCCACAGGCACCTTGAATGATGGCCAATACTGAGAAGCACATACTGACAAGCTGAGGATTGCACACAGCTCTCTTGGATTAAATCATCCTTGACTTGATTTCATCCCTCATTATACTCATTTTTCTTAACATTTTGCTAAAGTCCACTGTGCTTCTACTTACAACTTTCTGACCCTTTCATTAATGACCCTCATCAGCTGGTGTTTTTTTTTTTAATTCAGAGCAGCTCCAGCTACCTCTGTTACACTCTGCAGATCTGCATTCTAACTTACCTCTATTCTCATGTCCCTGGAGTTCATTCAATGTACTCTTCTTGCCTAGCTATACAAAAGGGTAGCTGGACATACAACATCTTAGTGCAGCTGTGGTCCTACCTTCCAGGACCTTGTATCCAGTACTGCAAAACACAATTATGGCTGTTTAGCCATTTGGAAAAATCCTCCCTCTCCTTTTCTAATGCACCTGAGTATGGCACTGACTATCAGACAGTTTCTCAGACTTAGAAAAGCCAATACAGGAAAGAAAAATGAAGGCTAACTGGAAGAGAGGGATCTGGTCTGAGTCGAGCATAAAGACGCTCACAACAGCTTGAAGAAGAATAGAAGAAATTACCTGTTTTGTTGATGTAACAGATCAAAAGCTATTCATCTTGAATGGCCTTTGCACAGCAAAGTGTTCACAAGGGGAACGTTTCTCATCCCTCTCCCTCTCTAAACTGGAATGGATGGGGCATTCTCCTGCAAACATTGCAGGAATAAAAATGGGATTCTCCTGTCCTGATCAGCCAAGTACATTTCTTATCTGTGGCAGCAGAAAAAATTAAGTGCTGGAAAAAGTATTGCACAAACTGCAACTTAGGGGGCTTCACAATCACTCTTGTTTAGTACCAATTGTTTTAAATGATCCAGTGGACCACTGATGGAATGGGGAATAAAAGGGATGATTGCATCACATGCTTGAGAGAGAAAAGGTGCATAGACTCACCCACTGGGTGTTCCAGGACAGGCACTGAGAAATTTTGTACTGCCTAATTTAGAAACAGACTCTGATCTTTTTCCTCAATTGCAAGGGTGATTAAGCTCTGAGCTAATTAAACTGCATAGTAATTACCTTGCTTGTTTTAATGTGTCCTCTAAAAATTGTACTGCTGTATTTGTCATACTGCTGAGGGCTTATAAAATACTTCTAATTTTTTGCTGCTGCTGTTCAGAGGGAACTCCTGGGGCTTGCAACACTTGCAGCCTTTGCTGCTCAGACCCATTTCTGCTGGGAGCCAGATGACCCTGGGCAGCAGAGAAGCTGAAAGCATCAGTCAGGAACAGAAAATCCCCAGAAAACCTGAAAAGAAAGAAGTTAGTGACCAAATAAAATTCTCCTGTTCATCTGGTGAATCTGAAAACAGCAAGAGAAGAATATTGTCTCCACGAGGAGGCAACTGTGCACATTCTGGTGTAAGGTCAGCTTGTGGCTTTGGTGCCTGGTCCATGCAGGGCCCATGTGGGATTGTTTGGATGGCACCACTAGCCTTCACACCCTGTGCCTGGAGCAGGGTGTCTGAGCAAGGGAGGACCATGGCTTGCACCTGTCCTCCTCCTTGCCATCTTTGGCTCAGCTGATGACCACAGGGCTGGGAGGGCAGAGGGGGAGAATACCAACCACTTCCAGTGTGTCACCCTCTCTCTCCTCTCACAGGGAAGTGAGTAACAGTGTTTTCACACTCTCCCCTGCTTATATCTTTGCTTGCATTTCCTCTGCTAGTCATCCCACACAAAACCAGCCCTTCCTCGGGCAGCACCACCCTGCCTTCAGTGGGAGTGTGAATGGAAATGGAGTAACAATCCACACTTGGGTTATAGCTGTGGGAAAACAACTTCATCCTCATAAGAGTTTGGTTATAACCACATCTTCATATTAGCAAGCTATTTAAAACATAAAAGAAAATGTCTCTCTTCTGCTTAGCTGTGGTATCTTAGGCTGTGTTCCAGCCAAGGAGTGCCTGATAAAGACTCTGTGTTTTTCCATTAATTAAGATGCTTTAATTAATTGGGACAGCTAATTTGAATTAGCTCTAGGAATAGGTATAGCCCTCAAGAGAGCAAAGAACAATGACTGCAGTTAATTCAGAATAGATGAAGGAAATCTCTGCTTTAGGAGAGGCATTCAACCCTATAGACCAAGGCATCAGTGGATGCACAGCTGCTCATTTAAATGCACCAGGTTTTGTTTTGTTTTATTTTATTTTTTTACAGACAGTGCTTGTTTGTCCTTTCAGGCGTTACAGTCACGGGGGTTTTTTACCCCATTATGTGATCACAGCTAGGTTTCTGCCCGGACAAAAAAAGATACTTTCGACAACCCTATATTACCTTCATATGACACAAGAACTAGAAAGAACTCCCTGGCTGTGTCTTTCCGGTGCTGGCACGCCGCATTTCCCCCAGCCCCGAGGCAGTCGGGTCATTAGCAGTTCTTTCCATTACTGTCTTTCACCACACTGAGGGACCACATGTGAAAAACCAACATTCTGATGGCACATAGCGGGCTCACCCACCTTGTTAGAGCAGGAAGCAAGGGTGGAAGATGAGATCAGAAGCCTCTGAAGTAGCAGGAGATCCAGGGCTGATTCCATAGATGATTCCTGATTCAGAATGGGCAAAAAGCCTTTCCAAGGAGGAAAGCTGGATTAGGGGTGCAGAAAACAATCAGAGGTATTTGCTTTCTCTTTTGCACAAGCACACTCCTCTCAAGAACAGAGGTGAGAGGGGAAAACAAGGGGCAAATTTCGATCAGCCATTGTGATTATTCGAGCAGTAGCTTTGCATTTTAAACTCCCTGGTGCGTTTATCTCTGCAGGAAGAACTTGTTCCACAGAACAGGTAGGTCTGTCTGCAGGTGCAGACAAATCTATAGATCATTGTTCTTTTACACTGAAACACGGCAATAGGCTGGCCTGTGGAAGGATTTTGATGCTAGATACTAAAAAGAAAGTGTTCACTCAAGAGTGAAATGTTCTAGCTAACCAAAAACTGCCGCAGCCAGGATAGAGTCCTTATCACTGGCACAGGTGTGCAGATAACAGCAGCCTCCAAGCCCAACAAAATACAGCTATTTTAGAAATAGCAGGAACTTCTCCTTCTTGTACAAACAGCTGCAGTTGGACATTGTTGAAAAGGCCAGAGAATATTTGCTTTTTTCCCACCCTGACATGAATCCTTCACATCAGATATGAAGCAGGATCCCAAGCCAATGACTTGGATTTCTTGAGACTATGCTTCTTTTTTTCCCCAGGAAATACCACTTTGAGCTCAACAAACATGTCATCCCGTCCTAACAGAAGCAGAGGTTCTGCAGAACACTCATGTAAAACATAAAACAGCAGATTAAAATATTTTTAAGCTTTCTGCAGATCAGTCAATCCAGTTTTCTCCAGGAGCACACTGGAACAAGAACATGAAACTATGCTTGCAAAAGTCTCCATGGGGATAACCACCCTAGATTCAAATAAGGGCATTGCATTCCCCACTTTTCACCCTGTATAATATTGTAAACCCCAATCAGCCCTGTATGAGGTACCTCACTCACTACCTGAAGGACCCCAAAGAGCTGGCCAGCATCAACATGAGAATGACAGTTTTCAACAGATTTTTCAGTTCATCATTTTTCCAGAAAACATGGATTTGTTTGGGTGTTTCTTTGCTGCTGGGGGGTGGCACTTTTAGCTCTTTTGTTTAAAAATAGTCATCTATTTAAAAACCTGATTGCTACTAAGTACACCAGGAAGGCTCCTTCAAGTAAACAATTAGACAATTACAATGGAAGATATTAAAATAAGGTTTCTATGATATGATGGGATTGATTTAAGAGGGTTACAGGAAGATGGAGCCTGCTGTTCTGTGACAAATTATTTCCCTGAGAAAACTCAGTAAGGGAAACATAATCACATAATGGAATTGATCTTGAAATATCACTAGCTCCTGGATTTGGAAATCAGCAGCCCCCCAGTGACCTTGTATTTAGTATCTTTATTCATGAATTAGGAAGAGAAAAGGTAAACACATAAAGGATAAACCAGTAGACAAGAAGGGCAATGTCAGGCTTGTTTAGTCCATGGGGAACTCAAATGGAAAGAGATCTGATTAGAGAAGTGAATTGGGATGTTAACAGGCTACATCAAAAAAACAAGTCTAATGAGTCATTTAAGGCAGGACGGAATGGAGACCTGCAGAATGACAGAGCGAGGCAAGCAGAAGCTGAAGGTAAAACAGAACTTATTGAAGCAATTTAGGGTCACATCAGAAGTACACCTGGTGCCCACCTGTCCCTAAGAGCCCTTTGCTTCTCAAACACTGCTGCACTCAAACATCAGCCCAGATCATCAAAACAAAAAAATCAAGAGTGGAAGTGCTTACTGTGCTTTCTCACCCCCTTCACCTTGAAAAATGTTTTTGCTTATGGCATCCCATCACAGGCTGTCCCCTGAGGCCACTGGTAACACCAGTTAGCCTTTGGGACAACTCTCATGGTGGCAAGCAGGTAGGAAAATCTGCTTCTGTCCATGAAAACCAGTGTACTTGGGGCTCCAGAGACTGGCAGTGGCTGTGGCTCCAGAAGGGATTGATTTCATTCAGGAGTTCACATGAGCATTAGGAAATGCCAGGACCCTGTTCCCTAGGACACTGAAAACTGTGCCCACAAGATGAGCAAAACCAGGAAGGCTACGTGGTGGAAACGTCAGGCTTGAACTCCATGGCCAAAACTGAACGGGCAACTATTGCACTTAAAGCAGCTACAAAATCTTTGTTGAGTGCTAAATAACACCACAGGGTGTTCATCAGGATGTGGGCTGGAGGAAGCACCAACTTCTCCCACGTATGGCAAAGTGAGGAGATGTGAAAGAGGCTACAGCCCTCTCAAACAGCAGCTTTTGAGCTTTCCATCTACATCCCTCCCTCCCTGTGCAAAAACGCTGCTGGCAAACAAATGTACACCAGGGTGAGTGGTACTCACGGTTTTCCAGCATCTTCCTTACTGGAGGATGGGGAAAAGCTGCTGTCCCAGCTACTTCAGCCGGTAGGAAAATCCAGAGACGGACACAACGAGTGATGGCTGCCCGATTTGGCTTTGCCAGCGTTACAGTCTCCCCGTATTCCCCGTGGAGCGAGAGTGGCACCTGGTGGTCACATCGCCCTCGCACTAGCCAGAAGGAATTTTTTTATTACTATTTTTTTTTGAATGCTTGGTAGAATGAAAAAGATGGAGGAGCACTTGGTATAAAGCAGTCCTGATTAACTAGATCAGTGACAACCGCTGGTTGCAATTAGTCCTGTAACTCATTATTTTCCAACGCCCCTTGTCATTCAAATAGTGCCAATTGACAACTGTTGTTGCAACACACCCACTGCACGGGCCTCCCTACCCACTCATTATGCTCCTGTGAGTGGAAAGGAAGGAATGAGGACCTGTCCTAGCTTGCCGAAAACATGTTGGTTTTTTTTTTCCTAGCTTCTCAAAAAATATTCAGGGCTTTCTATGCAGGCAGAAATAAAATAAGTCTGTTTCCAATCAGCTACCAAATGCACATCCCTAGAGATGCTCAGGGCCACATGTGCCTTGGAAGAAAATATTGTTATTCTCCTTCTGTCTGTCATTGAGACATTCTGTGCCTCGGCAGGACATGACTTCTCTATGTCCCTGCACTCTGCAAACCCTGTGAATAATAGATGTGCTCCGAGGCAGAACTTCTGCCGGGGCTGCTCCTGATATTGTTAACTTGTCTGACAAGCTGAATTTTTGGTTCAGAAGGGCTCTGAGAGATGAACAGAAAAACAAGCCCATACAAAGCACTGAACCTAAGACAACCTGTTTCCACTGAATTCAGGTCTTGTGGCTGAGTGATTTTTGTATGACTGAAGGGTGAGTGCTTCATTAGAGATCAGATTATGATGGATTGTATGTCCCTTCACTTCTGACAAACAAACTCCTATTGCAAGTTTTTATGTAGCTGGGCCCCTCTCTCTCTCCTGGGCAGTGTCTTTGCTGTCTAAGAGCAGCTTACTCAAACTGCTGCCTTTCCCTGTTTGAGACTTATTTTTTTCCCCAGCTGCACCTTTCCTAAAACTCACAGGAACACATGGTCTCAGAGATCAGTACCTCTCTGCTTGGAAGGAGTTTCCCAATGTGTTCAGCAGTCACCAGGACAGGCAGTGAAGGATGCACACACTGGTGCGGGCACACGGTGCGATAGCATGAGCTGCACTTCCTTAGGAAAACAGACTACAAGGTCTGGGACTGCATGAAACAAAATCCATCCCTCCGTAGCGGTTGTTCTGCAAAGAAATCATAACAGCAAAGATGAGGCAACCATACAGCAACTGCCACAATGTGGAAGCCACTGGGGCTGGCTTTGCTACGGGCCAGGGTCGCCTTCCCAAGCACCATAACTGCACTCAGAGAGGGATGTCCACCTGTCTGGCACTGCTCCAGCACAGGCAGCTACTGGAGAAAGCTGACTTTATGTGAACACTGCTATCAATTTTAATGAAGAGTGGGATCTGCAGGTACAGCCTGAGGATGGCTTCTTTGGCTTTTTAACCCAAGACACCCTCAAGGTAACAAAAATGTTGTAATACATGATGTATCTCAGATGTATCCTGGAAGGTCCATCTGATGAAGAAAGCAACAAAGTGCCAGCACCCTTCCCACCAGCAAGTTCTCCTGTTCTAACCCAATGGTTGAATCCCTGATGCAAGGGCAGAGGCTGTGGAAGAAAGAGAAAAATTAGGGGAGAGGGAGAGAGGTGGTAGGAAAAGTGCTCAATCACTGGGAACAAGTGCTAAGAATACTGTCATTAAAAGGCAACAGTGTAGAAGTGCAAGATGAAAAGAAAAACAGCTTTGAGGGACAAAGGATTTACTCTTTCTTGTTTCTCCTTGAGATGTGCCCGTAGATGGCAGAGGAGCATTAATATTCTTGTCCCATCTTCTGCAGAAATACAGAGCTTGCTCCCAGCCTGCTCTCTCCCCCTCCTTGTTTTCCGTCATATCATCATCATCACAAAATCATAGAATGGTTTAGGTTGGAAGGGACCTAAAAGATCCTCTAGTTCCAATCCCCTGCCATGAGCAGGGACACGTTCCTCTACACCAGATTGCTTCAAACACCATCCAACCTGGCATCAAACAATCCCAGGGATGGGGCATCCACAACTTCTCTGAGCAACCTGTTCCAGTGCTTCATCACCCTAACAGTAAAGAATTTCTTACTAATTTCTAATCTAACCCTAACCCAAATCCCCCTTGTCCTGTCACTACATGCCCTTGTATAAAGTTTTTCTCCATCTTTCTTGTCAACTCTCTTCAGGTACTGGAAGACCACAATTAGGCCACCCCAGAGTATTCTCTTCTCCAGGATGAACAATCCCAATTCTTTTAGCATTTTCTCATATAAGAGGTGCTCTGTTCCTGTCATCAGCTTAGTGGTCCTTCTCTGGACTTGCTCCAACAAGTGAGGAAGGGAGAAAAACACTGCCAACCCCCCAAACACAGCCAAGTTCTGTGCAGGTCTTGTCGCTGGTTCAAAGATCTGCTTACACAGAGGAGCACAGCAATGGCAAGCCACAGCATGAGCTCAGACTGCTGTTGTCACACCAATGCAATGCTCAGGATCAACCTCTTTTTCTGACACACAGGGATTTTTCTGGTTTAGCTTATGTCATGATAAAATGAGTTTAAAACAAGTGAAAAAACAGTGCTGCCTTTATTCCACAACAAAAGCATCCACACAGGCCACCAGCCCAGTGGAGGACTGAATCAGATTTACCAGTAATTGTTACATTTCTGCCCAGAATCACTCGGTGGGGATCTGTACCGTGTTTTGTGAGGTCTGTGCAGAACTAGGAGGAACAGTACAACCAGGGCCTGTTTTGACATCCATGTCACATGCTCTTGCAACTGTTCTAGCACTGCTCTTACAAACAGGGAAATACTACTGCCTTTCTCCATCCCAATATCTCGCAGGCCATAGCTGCCCTCAGAGTTCAAGAAGTTCAGTGGTGTTGCTCCTGGAAAAGGATGTGGCTATGAGACACGTTCCTGCATCGTGGCTGGAGCATGTGATGCCTTTTGCAGGCTGAAGGTTTGCAGCACAGGAATGGTTACAGACATGGCAGTACAAAAGGAGAAGTATCAACTTTGTGTGAAATACACTGCAGGGTTCAAATAAAGCCATAGGGTTAACACAGGACTGGAAAACACCATCTGGAACTGACTTTATTTGATAATTTTTCTGTTTTGAAAGAGAATAAAAGGAGAAATAAGCAAGAATGCCCTCAGCCCGCATAAGATAAAAGGATGGGAAGAAAGCAAATGAACACTAACCTGTAAATAATACTAAGTATTAAAGATAATTTTAAAAAACACAAACCAGCAGCACATTGTAAAGATGACACTAAATAGCAAAGCTGCCTAAGGACAGCAGGATACAGGCCTTTCATCTACTGGTCTGCATTTGATAGTCATAACTTTCATGGGAAAAAAGGCTCGAGTACTTGACAGACTTGAGAGAAAACCTGTTTGGTATTTGGTGAGACACAAGTCCCTGCCAGAGGCAGATGGCAATGTGAACTGCTCCTCTGGAAGGAGCCATCACTTCTGTCGTGAGAGAAGATAATGCACCCTGAGACAACAGGACACAGAAAACATCACACTGACAAATCCTCTTGACACAGCAAACGAAGGGATTTCAGTATCAAGGGAAACTATTTTGAGTAAATCTCCTGTAACCATTTGTGTCGTATTAGTAGAGAACTGCTATCACTCAGAAGAGCTTTACAATGAGGGAGGTTAAACACTAGGTCCTAGGAGAAGACGACAGATTTGGAATGTACTTCCACAAAGATGATCGGGGTCAACCTCTTTTTCTGACACACAGGGATTTTTCTTCTTGTTCCCACTATTAAGTTGTTCCCACTGTACATTCATATACAAGATAAAAACACTGGGTGCCAGGTACAGTCTCTGCAGTACAATGCAGCATTCTCCCTTTGAAACAAGACTTATTTGGCAAGATTTATTAACCAGTTGCTGAAGTCACACATGCAAGTACCTGTAGACCTCAGACGGCACCAACCACATGGTGAAATCTCAGAACCACACCGAGTGTGCAGCAGCCAGGGAGAGCTTGGGGCTGCCTCTGGATGGGTCCAAAACTCACACTGGCATTGGGCAGAACCAGAACAAAAAGGCAGGTGGATACATGCACAGACCCAGCCATTTTAACAGTTCCTCTTCTAAATGACTGCACTATTTTTGGAAACGTGCGAAAACAGAATTGCAAAATGAATGACGGATATTCCTCCTGGTTGTCAGTGGGGCCAAGCCACAAAACCCATGGTTTAGTGGCTATTCTGTCAAGCAGGGCAGGGAAAGAAGCTGGGTTTCTGCAGGATAGCATGGTCCCTGTATTGTAGGGAAGGAACAAGCACAACAACATCATGACACCTTGTAAAATCATTTGCATTCATTTGCATGAACATGAAATCTCTGCAGACCCCCAGACCTCGCACACTGTATTAAGAAGCTTCCACCAGCTGTAACCATCTTGCAGCAAAAAGGTATCATTTCGATGAAATACTAATTGCAGAGCACATCCTACTAGGGCTCCTGAGGGAGGAGTGAAAAGCTGCGGGGAGGACACAGTTCATTTACATCGGTTGTCCTTATTATTCCTCCGCGTTCTCTTTTCTGTCTTCAGTATCAATTATGGCTCATGCTATGACAACCATGGGGTGTAAAAGGAGTGATGGGGAGGCATGTTGAGTGGCTGGCAGACGTTTATGCAGGTTTAACTTACCCCACTGCATCTCATTTTCCCCCTAATTCCTTATTTCTTCCTAATTTTCTTTTTCTCCCCCCTAAATCCTAAGTAGGATATGCTCAGGAATATATTGCATCTAGGCAAAAAAACAGATGGAAAAAATTTCTGCTTTCTTTGCCTAAATAACCCTGTTGATCTCCTCCACAGACAATGCAGAAATAGCTGTGGATATCCAGAGCTTTCGCCCATGTTTGGGAAGGTCCCGAACAGGAGGCATACTCCTGACTGCTTACTCTGCGCAGGTTTTGTAGCGACATGCAAGGGGAAACAATGCTTCCAAATTGTTTGGGGCTTCAAACAGGTTAACACAGGTCTCATGCCAGCTGCTCTGGAGATCACCTAGAACTGATTTAACCCACCCCCCCACCCCTGCCCCCCCCAGGATTTCATTTACCACACTCCTCTCTTGGAGAGTTAATTTTCACCTGAAAAGGTCATGAAACAGCAGAAGTGTGAAATCTGGTAGAACCACCAAAGCCTGGCAAGTTTCTACTCAAATTGCTACAGGAAAGGTCCTTCTCCCTGATTTTCTCTTCTAAACTTGGTTTCCAAGCAAGGTCTGCCCATAGTGCCCAAGTATTTCTCTATGCACATACAGCCATTTGGTCATGATTTGGACATACATCAGCAGAAAGACTTGAAAAGCTTTCACTCCAGAGCAAATTCCCTTCCCTCTCGTGCTGCCTTGCCATCAGACTGGCCAGCTGGGGAAGAAATGAACTTCCAAAGTGCAAACTGATTGAATCAATTTCAGAAAAATAATCACCGTAGATCTAAGGTTTACCTAGGTAGTTCAAATAGCATCTGAGTTAGCATCAGGCTACATCTAGACACCATGCATACCAAAACCATGCTCCTGGAAATATGGGCTCATGTTCCTTGGTAAGAGAATAGGCTTGGTATTCGGTACAGACTGCAGAAAATGGAAACCTCAAAAGATTTTAATCTGAAAAGGCCTTTTTGAAGGATGAAATACTTAGAATTGCAAGGGGCAGTGTTTTAAACTGATTCTCTTTCCATAAATTTGACTGTAATTTTGCTAGCTGCCTTTGCTAACAAAGGTTTTCAGGTGTACAAACCCAGCCATGAGATCAGGGGCTCCGTCTCCTCATTTGTTAATCACCTGTCTTAGCTCATAACATTGAAGTCTTGATTTGAACAGCATGGAAAAGAACAAAAGCTTTAGGAGAAAACTTTCACCTTGTTCAAAATCTACATGCTTTTTGAATGAAAAATCATCACAATTGTTGTTGAAACTCTGAGTTTTGAGAAAAAGAATGGCTTTTTTTGAGCAGAATGTCAAAGGTTTCAGTAATTTAAAAACTGTTACAAAAGGTTGGTTGGGGGTTTTTTAGAGAGTCATTTTGAGATTAAAGAATAACAATTGTTGCATGCTTCATTGCAATTCCTATATAAGTTTTTTCTGTTTAGAAAGAAATGTCTACCTCAGCTGACAGGGGACAGCTCATATAAAGCCCAAACGTGGAGTGCAGCACACACCAAGGCTGGAAAACCTGCTCACCAGCAGGCTTAGTCCCTGGGGCTTAACAGGCCCCTCTGGAAGCCTCCCCTGTGGGATCCCTGCTGTCTCACAGCCATCCTCTTGACTCTTTTCTTGAGACCAGCATAAATTTAGTCATCTTTGAAACCTCTTGTTATCTGGTTGAAGTTAGGCAACAGTCCAGAAGCTGAGAGAAGGAAGATGAGAGAGGGAAACTTTTCATGGAGTTTGCGTGTCCTTAGGGAAAAGGGACTAAAAGCATATACCAGAAGCAGATTTTCAAAACATGGATTCAGCTACTGGTTGTCGTAAGGAGTGAGAGTGAGGAAGTTTTGCTCTATAATCCTATGACCTGTGTAATCCCTCTCACTTTACAATACCTCGTTCCTACATAAGAAAAATAATCCCTAAAAATAGAAAGCTACTAGTCAGGAAGGATCAGAATCACTTTTATCACTTTATGTGCTTTAAGATGAATCTGTCTTTCCCAACGCCTGTGTTGGGAAAACTAAAGCAGGGACTCGAATGAAGTGCTGCTCACATTATTAAAGGAAGGAGCTGTTTTCCCTTCAATATTGCAGGATGAGAATGTGCCCAGAGAAGCCGGGCACTGTGCTGCCAGGGATCTTGTGCTAAATCCTACGTCAGCTGCCTCTCCTCAGGAAGACAACTTGCACTGAGGGCTACTTTAACTGCATTAATGAGTGGTATCTCACCATTAATGGTTATGCTATTGTTAATTACATCCTTCCATGGCTGTGTTATACATATGTATGTATTGCTTCAGCAGCCAGCAATAAGGGCTCCTCCTGTCCCATTCCAGCACTGCTTATGTCAGGGAAGGAGAGGAAGTGCCTCCGTGCATGGGTGTGCAGCTCTACCGGCCCACACACCAGCATCTTCTCGCCTTTTACTCTTGCACATTCCCATCTTACTCTGCTCTGAGTGCTTCCAGCTGGGAAAAGTTGTTCTACTTTGCTTCTCATGGAATGTATTTACAAACCATCACTGTTTATCTCAGAGGTGGCCAGGATGCTCATTTCAGTACCAGGAGCTGCAGGCCCTGCTTGCTGACAGCCTGTTCCTCCCCGCAGAGGATGCCCCTCGGGAAGCAGCTGGCATGTTGGAATAGGCAGGTTTTCCAGGCACTAGCGCGTGCTGTGCTACCTGTTCGGGCTTTCTCTGAGCTGTTCTTTGCGAGCTGAGGTGAACATTTCTTTCTAAATAGAAAAATCTTATGTAGGGATTATAATGAAGCATGGAGCAATTGTTACTCTTTTGCATCAAAATGACATTCTTCAAAAAGAAAGCCAACCAGCTTTTCATAATGCTTTTTAAATTATTGGAACTTTTTATGTTCTACACACACCAAAAAAAAAAAAAAAAAAAAAAAAAAAAAAAAAAAAAAAAAAAAAACCTGTTTTTTCTCAACACTCAGGAGTTTCAACAATTGTGATGATTTTTCATTCAAAGTGCATGTAGATGTTGAACAAGGTGAAAGTGTCCTCCTAAAACTTGTGTTCTTTCCCATGCTGTTCAAATCGACACTTAGATGTTATGAGCCAAGCCAGATGAATGGGCAGACAGAGCCCCTGAGCTCATGGCTGGGTTTGTGCGCCTCAGCCCCGCAGCCTTGGCAGCCGCGGGGGCTCCAGGACAGCGCTGCTCCCCGCTCCCGGCGGGATGGAGGTCACTGCCGCGCCGGGAGCCGCGTGACGCGCTCCAGAGGCGCTCCCGCCGCCCCCGCGTCACGGCCCCGCTCCGGCTCCCGCGCGGCGGCGGAAGCAGCGGGGAAGGCGGGGCGGGAGGGCGGCGTTAAAGCGGCGGCGGCGGCGGTGCCGGGCCGGGCCGAGCCGAGCCCATGGAGCCGGGCGGCGAGGGCGGCTGCTGGTTCCTGTACTACGCGTACGGCAGCAACCTGCTGCGGGAGCGGCTGCTGCTGCGCAACCCCTCGGCCGCGCTCTGCGCCCTGGCGCGCCTGCAGGTGCGTGCGGGGGGCGGGGGGCTGGGGAAGCCCGGGAGTCCTCCAGGGAGCCTGAGTGTCCCCGAGGAGCCGCATGTCCCCGCGGCTGCGTGCGGTCCGGTGCCGCAGCCCGTCCGTCCCTCCCGCGGGGGAGGCCCCGGCACGGATCAGGCGATCAAGAGGATGGTGCCGGGTTCTTAGCCATGGTGCCCAGTGACAGGACAAGGAGCGATGGGCGTAAACTAAAGCGGAAGAAGTTTCACCTCAGCATGAGGAAGAACTTCTTTACATTGAGGGTGGCAGAGCGCTGAACAGGCTGCCTAGGGAGGTTGTGGAGTCTCCCTCTCTGGAGACATTCCAAACCCTCCTGGCTGTGTTCCTGTGTAATCTGCTCGAGGTGACCCTGCCTTGGCAGGAGGGGCTGGACAGATGATCTCGGGAGGTCCCTTCCAACCCTCTCTAGCCTGTGATTCTGGCCCAGGGCCCGCTGCTGGGGCTGCCCACAGCAGAAGGAATGTTTGTGGTAGTCCCACTGCTGCGTGGTTATCTGACAGGGCTTAACCTTCCAGGCTGCCAGCCATGACCCATGGCCCTGCACTACAGACTTTGAAACGTAAAGTAGCAGGAAGAAATTCTTTACCGTGAGGGTGGTGAGGCACTGGAACAGGTTGCCCAGAGAAGTTGAGGATGCCCCATCCCTGGCAATGTTCAAGACCAGGTTGGATGGGGCCCTGAGCAACCTGGTCTAGTGAGAGGTGTCCCTGCCCACAGGGGCTAGAACTAGGTGATCTTTAAGGTTCCTTCCAAACCAAACCATTCTATGATTCTAGGTGCTCAGCTGGGTTTATCAGGCAGGCTTCTAGCAGTTTTACAAGGGTGGTGTTCTGTTAAAAAAAAAAATCAAAATCCCTCCTTCCTTTTGGCCATGCTGGGTGCAGGTGAGGAGCTCTCCCTGCACTGTGTGAGGGGCAGATGGGAGCTTTCACCCAGCACTGCACATCTGCAGCTGACACTTCGTACACCCTGTAGGGCAGTTCCTTCCCTGGGTTATTAAGTAGCATTCTATCAGCTTGGCTTTAGTGTAGGCGTGGAAACACAAGCTTGTGGTCATTAAAGCTGTTGATGTACAGATCTGTGCAACTGGAAGGATGCTTGGAGGAGCAGAGCATCAATTGATACCACTTAAAGAGGACTTGAAGGTTCTCTTGGGGTAACTGGCAGGAAATTATCTATGTTAGAGTGCATGAAGAAGTTCCAAAAACTTGTCATTAATAAACTCCCCATAGTTGGATACTTGGTGTCTCTTGGGACTATCAGCCTGGCAGCTGAAACATGGTCCTGTAAATCATGAGGCACTTACAGCTACCCCTCCACTGAATATGCTGAGAGCCCAGCACCTTGCAGGATCAGACCTTGGAGGCAGGGAGAAGGGCAGTAGTAGTGTGTGCTTACCTCTGAATAAAAGCAAACTTCTTCAGCTCTCCCAGCTCTCAGGTCGATTTCCAGGTTACCCAGTCAGCACCTCTTGTCCCACTGCAGGTTGGCTGTTCAGGAGCAGGCAGTCAAGCCCTGGCTTCTCTAGCTGGCCTTTGATCGATTGCTATGTTCCCTGCCGACACCGGGTGGCTTCACTCCCTTGATTCCAGCTGGAAAATCACTGATGCTAGGGAGTGAGGGACTGCAGGAAGACTGGAGCTGATTCCTATTAATTGCTCTTAGATAGTGCCACTTGGACTTAAAAAAAGGAGAAATGGCCTGTAACTGGAGTGCTTTGGATCCTAAAGTAAAAACTTTAGTTAAACTTCAGCTAAACTTCCCTCTAGTTTTACTTTTTAAAGCTTTGTTAATCTTCAGCCAAAAGCTGTTAAGAAATGAGATGTGTAACATGCACAGAAAGGATATTACACTGGTACTTAGAAGAAGGACTAAAGACCAATATCTTGCGCCAAGAATGTATCTACTGTGTTTTTTCCCATCTTCCCAGCAGTGCCTGATGCAGTTGAACACATGGTGTAACTTAGAGTTTCCTGCTTCCAGAACCAGAGCTAACTCTGCTGTTTCTGTGCAATCTCTGTTGCCCTTTTTGGGTGGTGCCTGATGATTTTGTACAGCTCCTTGCAGCTATTCAGTGCAGGTCAGGTCTAAGAAAATATAACTGGAGGAATAAAGTAAAAATCAGTGGGTCTTTTCCCTTTCTTGTTCCTTTTATTTTTTTTTTTTTTAATGATACTGCAGTGAGAGTACTTGATTCCATCCAGGTATTTCCTTGGAGCTGCCCTGCAATCACTTGTCCTCATCAGTAACTTCAGTCTGTGACTTGACTGGACTTTTGTGCAAATAAATTGGTGCATCTAAGTAAACCTTTTTGTAGTGAAATTAGTTAAATAGGGGACATTTTATGGGCCAGGAAGGTGACTCTGTTGATGGAGTAAACTGTGGCTTTGCCAGGCTGCTGTCACTCAACGCACACACACAGAAATTGATTGGTGTTGTGATAAGTGCTGCTTTTCTGTGTGTAAGCCTCCAACTGCTTTATTTTTTTGCAACCTTTTTCCTATATCTATTAGGATATGTTAGAAGAGAGTGATATGTCTCAGAGGGAATATTAATGTGTACATGTGTATATTTCAAATCAAACTTACAGCTTCAAGAGGGTGGTCGTAAGAAATTCGCAAAGCTGTGGGGCTGCATAGGTTTGGGTTTTATTTTTGTTGTTGTTAAGCAGGTAGTCTTTCTTAAATCTTGGTGCTTTGGATTGGGGAGGGTTTTTTTTTTCCCTTCTGTAGTGCTAGGGAAGGACCTACAAACTGGTTAATAAGTAGGAGGGGATACTGAGTGTATTGAATCAGGTGAGAAATTACATTGATAGCATTCAATAACTCATTATTGTTTTTTTCATATATACTAATATTTGATATTGCTTGTAAGAAAAAGTGATACATTATTCAGGTTTTTGCAAGTAGAAACATTCTTTTAGAAATAAACTCACTGAAGGAGACATCTACCTTGACTTAAAAATACCCAAGAATGTTCTAGATGAGTGATGAGATGGCATAAAACATTGTAAAATACAAGGGATGGTATTTTATGATTGGGTGGTCTTACCAGTGCATGAGGATGGGACCCAAAGCTCACCATCTTGTAGACTTCTTTACCCTTACTATTTTCCTGGATACTGCATATAGCATTTAAGTCTTATAACATCACAAAAAGCTGCTAAGGACTTGGCACCAGGTAGGCACATCTTTTGGGGTGAATGAGACCACACCAGTCCAGTTTCCTCCTTTGTGGCACACCTTAGCCAAGGGCCCGTCCAGTGGGAAGCACGTCAGCAATCCTGTCACTGCCTACTTGGACAAAAGGCAAGCTGACACTTCTTCAGCAGGGCTGTGCTCACTGCAGAATTGGATATGTGTGCTATTCTTGAGAAGGGAGTGCTCCACTTTCTTCTCACTGCTAGAAATTGTCAGCTGCTTAGGCCAGACTTCTGTGAGGTTTGGGTATCAATCCAGTCTCTACAGGCCAGGATTTTTATCAGTAGTGCTCTCTGCCTGACCTCTATTCCCTTTGTCCCGAGGCTGCTGTTTCTTAAGGGAAGGTGGAAATGGCTGACTTCAGCCCCTCGTGAGATGGGAGGTGGAACAGGTCCTGCCTCTCTACTCTTCCTTCTGTGTCTCCAAGTGGCTACGTGTGCTACTGTCTTTTGGCTGCCCCTTTCATGTCAAGAATAGCCAACAGCCCTTCTCTTAAGTGGAAATTGATTCTCTGCATTGCTTTCATTTGCAGGATTTTAAGCTCGAGTTTGGCCATCATCAAGGCAGGACAAGTTCTGTCTGGCATGGAGGTACAGCTACCATTGCTCAGAGCCCTGGAGACGAAGTGTGGGGAATAGTGTGGAAAATGAGCACTTGCAATTTAAGTTCGCTGGATAAGTAGGTGACTTAACTTTTCCTGTCTTCTACTACTTTAGAGAGCGATTGAAAAGTAGTTAATTTTTGGTAAAGAGCTGTGTGGAAGCGTTGGTGTTGGAATCAAGAAGATGCTTTTGATTTTAATACGGGAGTTCTATTTCACAGTATGTGTATTGACTTCTGACACTTCTGTGATTAAAATAACCCTGTTTTCAAGCTAAAGCTACTTTTAGGGGTGTTTTAACAATCTGTGGACCTTAATTTGAAGCTGATATACTGGTCAGGCTCCTTTTTTTTTATTTTAACCTGTCTTCCCAATTTCCTGTGTCTTACAAGATTCTAAAATATGTATTTGTTCTATTGCATTTTTCCCTTTACTTTAGGGAGAATTTCCTTTGAGACTGACATCAATTTCTGTCTGTATACATCTGTAGACTCCATTTGTAGCAGAAAAGGAAGGGATGAGGACAAGACTGTAGGAGAGAGATCTTTAATACTGGCAAAGGGACCTTTTGAGGAGGTTATTTGACATGTCTTCTCTTCTAAGGATTTAAATTTTTTGTAAGCTTGAGGAACATCCAGGCAGGGAGCCAGGGTGTTATTTTTTCCCCCTTTGAATGGGAGAGCCTGACTACACCTTTACAATGCATGGTATAGAATGTTCTACCTGTGCCTGGTAATTAAGAGAAGTTCAAGGGACCCTGAGCAAGTTGTTCCCAGGCTGAAGTCTAAAAGACCACCTGGTTAAACAAAGCAAGGAATAGCATGACTTCTTGCAGGGTCTAAGACAGGACCTGGAATGTCATCCCCAAAACTTTGTCTGCTGCCATGTGCTGTTGCAGCTTTTGAGATGTGCCTGCACAGCATGGTTTCTGGTACACAAGGATTGTTTGTTCTGAGCAGTTTCACTGTCAATTCCAGTAGAAATCTGGGCTAGTGAGGACAAGGGAGCAGGGCATAGTAAACGCAGTGAAAGCACTACCTTAACACTGTTCTCCTGCCTCTGGTACTGTTGCAATTTCACTGTGTAAATATGTACTTATAACCCCTGGCCGTGAAACTTGCTTCCAATGTGCTTTCGTTGCCAATGGTGAACCTGAAATACAACAGAAACTGTTGCCCAAATTCTGTTAGTGTGTTATGGGAATGGGCACTCTCAGCACTCTTGTCCTGGCTGGGAGTGTTAGTCTCAAGCAAGAGGGCATCTAGTTGGCATGCTTGTGGTTGGGGACAGCTTCACATGTCCCTGCTTTATGATCTCCTGAGTTCCCCTGCTCTTGCTTACAGGAGCGCTTAAACGTCCTGACCCCCTTCTGCTGACCTTTACTGAAATCTCCTGGTTTACCATGCTTTCCTGAAGCATAAAACTTCCTAAGTATGATGATCCTGTCTGACAGCATCTGCTTTTGATAGTAGCCCAGTGTTTCCCCTCCATGGGGACAGTATTTTGCATTTTGACTCCTAAAAGTGTTTACATAGCATTTACGGTTAATATACTGTAGGATTGCAGATCCCTGGCATAAACTTTAGTGCTTGTTAAGGTGCTGGAAACTTGAGTGCTGTAACATCACCAAAATCTGCAGCATGGACACTAGCACTACAGATTACTTTTTTCCAGCTGTCTTATTGATGCCATGGGTGTGAACTGGAAATGGAGGGAAATTGGATGTGTTCTTGGCTTTTATAATGATAGTCAACAATGCTCTTCTAAGAATTGCTCCCAACCAACTTGCAGGTGTTCATACTGAAGGTCTAGAGATCCTTTGGTTGCATGCAAGCTGATATATTTGTAGGTTCTCAACCAAGTTATTTCCTGAAATTACCATGTATCAAAAAAAAAAAAAAGGCCCACCTCCTTTTTTTTTTTTTACCCCTCCTAATCTGGGTAGAGTTGTCTGTGCTTTCTTATCCAGAAGTGGAGGAGGGAATATGTAATTGATGCTGCATGTAATTAGTTGAAATGCTAATAAAACACTGTAATCTATAGAAAACAAATATGGGAAGAGAAGCTGCTGCTTAGATGGCTGAACTCTTTGGCTTCAAATTCATTTTTGTTGCTGTCTCAGAGTCACTTTTATGGGGTTTTTTGTCCTCTGTACTTCACAAATCTGTAAGTTACAGACTAAATCATGACTTTGCCTCATAGAGTCTAGCAGAGGATGTTACTAAGCAGTTTTCTTGCTCTCACACAACCATATGACTTATTTTGTAGTCTGTTGGCCTTGAATCTGCAGTTAGCTTCCAGTCTGTACTTGCACTTAACCTAGTTATTCACCTAACATGGCCCACATTATATACATTAAATAACTTGAAATGGTAGCAAGTCTTTGAAAAAAGATGAGTTGTCAAATTTATATTGGACAAGCAGAGCTAAAACCATGTTATGACTTGTAGCTAAAGTACATCTAAAGTTAATTTTGTTATAAAGACTCTTGTATTGGTTAAGCTTCTTGTTTACTTCTTATTATTTCCTCAGATTTTTATTGGTGGCTAAATGCCGGTGGTTAAGGACAATAAGTAGCCTTGGTTTTGAGGGTTTTTTTTCTAAGCATGATTTTGCTAATAAAAAGATAAACAAAATTGTTTTATGCCCTGACCTAGCTCATAATTGCTGTGTATGTCTTGTGCAAGTTAAAAGGTGTCTTGGATTATTCACTGGAAAGTGCATTGCACAAGTTGTGCAAGTTTCCCCTTATTAAAATGTAACACAATGGGCAAGATAAAACTTTGCAATTGTTTCTTTATCTGAGTTGCAGTTAATGAACATGTGTCTGGCTCATTAATTCTGATGATCTTGCTTGTGTTTCTCTTTCAGACTACCTGTCTTCCACAGTAATTAGTTTAGGAATATTCTCTAACTTTTCAAGTTAACCATGAGTCATCATTTCTTCCAGAGCTGAAATGACAAAACTGAATGCTGCTGCTTCTCTAGAAATTTATTTTTTAATATGAAACAAGTTTGCACAAAAAGTACTGAAATATGTTTTGCTTTATTTGTTTTTCTGGAAGTATATTAACAGCACAGACCAGTGTCCTGCCTTGAATTCTGTTTTAATAAATCCACATGTTTAATTGCACAGTTGGTTTGAAAGATGCATCAGTTATTTGACATGAAAGGAATACATGTCTTTTACAGGCAAGAGGGAGTTGAGGATGGCATTTATGTCCCAATAGAAGTTAATGTCCACACTCAAGCAGGAAAGGTACTGACCTGTCGAAGCTACCAGATGAAGGACTATGTCCCTGGTCCCCCTTCTCCACAGTATAAAAAGGTAGGTGTTGCATCACTTTAGTTTTGAAAGAATGTACAGAAATTTATGATGCTGTACTTCTCTACTATTTAATAAGCACTTTAATTACAGTGGGTGGAAGGCATGACTACTGTAAAGGTACAGCAGTCCTTGTGCAATGGACTGCTGTAATGATGCTCACAGAACATTGGTAGCTCTTACAGGCCTCCTAAATCAGTTTGAGTTTTTTGGTTTAGTTATGCCTTACATGAAGTCCCTATTTAACTTGTGAATTAGCTACGATTGGCACAGGGATTTCTGGAGGATGTTGTTCACATATATGCAGCAATTCTCTGTTTGAAAAATTAATGTACTCCACTAAAAGGATGTACTTTCTGTGGGGAAAATACAGCACCTGACTTGTAGTTTCAAGGACGTGGATTATCCTTACTGTCTTGGGAAGTACTTGCTGTCACTTAATACAGGAGTCTGCCTGCTGCCTTTTACCAGGCGCATCATCAGTACATCACAGGACTCCAGCAGCATTGCCGAGCACTGCAGGTTTCCCCCTTGATGGCTGATGAGGCAGAAGTGTTTCAACACTGTTCTGCAACACTGACTCTGTAAAGACACATGATGCAGTCACACAGCAGGCCTGACCTGCTTAGCTTGTGAGATCTGGTGCAGGCCCAGGCTGGGGTGGTGTGTCTGAGTGGTGCAGCTGTTAGTGCTGCTACACAGACGTCACTGCAGCTGGCTTTTCCTCCCTGAAGTAAAGAAACCGGGTGTGAGGCTGTGAAATCCCAAGTGTGCCGCCTTCTCCAAACTGAGGAACTCACTCCTATCAATTGACTTCCAGGAGCACAGCTAAGGCCGGCTGCTGTGGGACTGCTGAAGAGAGGGCTTGTTTAGAAAGCAGGCTCTGGTATTCCACAAACCTCCTCCCTGCCAACCCACCTTGTGGCAAGGCAGATCTTTAGGGCTTTTCAGGGAGTTAATATGTAGTCTGCTGCTGTGTGTCAGCTCTCATTGGTATGCTATAAGTGCAGACCTCCACTATTGGCAACTTTATCATTCCCTCCTGGTCCTGTCAGTTGTTAGTTCTTCTCCTCTGCCCTCAGCTTTTTTTTTTTTTTTTGTTAAGTTAACCAGGCAGGAGAGCTAAAAACTTAAAAGGTGACTGCATCAGCACATAGTGATTGAATTACATCCATCTACTGTTATGTACTTTTTGTGGCAAAGTTCATTCTTTCTAGATACCTCATCTTGAAGTGCATGCTATTAAATGCATGAAAGCATATTAAGAATATTCATTTATATATGCAAGCTTGCTGGTGTTTCCTTCCAGCCATGTTGCTACTACTTCTTCTTTTCCTCTCACTGTCACATCTTTTCTTCCACACCAATACTTCCATTTCTTTTGTATATGGAAGGAAATCTGCAGTAACAAACTCAGGAATCTGTGCTTTTTCACTGTTGAGTATCTGTTTCTGTTACTCCTGTACCTTGTCTAGGTACTCATTGTTGTCCTTTGGATTTCAACTGCTTAATTTTAAAAATAACTACTTTTTAAACCTTTAGCCAGCTTAACTGTCACACCTGAGTGAGAAGCATCATATATTATTGAAGTTATCATCCTCTCTGGAAGAAAGAATGGAATGACTGAATAACAGCTTAATTATAGAGTCTTGTGCACTTTAGTAACACATCAGAATCATAAGGGTAGTTAAAAGCCTTTTCAGAGTAATTTTATTCATGCTGTTCTGGTCTTCAGTGGTCTCCCAGAAGCCTGTGGCTATCCTTAGGTACAAATAGCGCTGTTTGAGATTAATTCTCTGTTAACTTAAATGGTTCTTCCTACTGAAGTGATTATTTGGAGGAGTCTGTCCTTTCTATTACTGAAGGCCTTTTTTCCCCCCCTTTTAATTATAGGTCATCTGCATGGGTGCAAAACAGAATGGCTTGCCAACTGGTTATCAGGAGAAATTAGAAGCTATTGAAACTAATAACTATGCAGGACCGGTGCCAATCATGGAAGAGATTGAAGCTTCTATTAAAGGAGAGAAAATAAATTCTGCATAGAATACCTCTGCATTTTCTTGGCCATTCACCTTGATTTAGATACCTCTTCTCACTGCTGGTCAGCAGTTTCTTTATCAAGAAAAAATGAGTTTGCTGTGCATCTACAGTAAACCATTAGACATAATTTGCAGTCTGAAGACACAGTGACATTGGTAACTTCTCTTTGTATGTATAGCTTGAGTACATGCTGAAGTTTTTTCAGATTTAGAAATTATCTTTCTGTAACTTGTCATGCAGTGCTGCATGCAAATTTGTGCTTCATGTCCAGTTTACTGACCCTTTTAAAAGAAAAAGGCCGTCTTCATGAGTTTTGGTGCCTGTTGCTTTCTGAGGAATAAGGGCTGCAGGATCAGGCCCTCTGTTTTTAAAAGTTGTATACACGACTAGATTTTTTTAGATGCAAAGTAAACTCAAAACTCTAAGGGTAAACCTTTTTCTCTGCTACTTCTCGTAATGGTTTAAACCCCAACCTATCTGATGCTGTGGAGTTCCTGTTTATACAGTTAACAAAGAAAGAAATGTAGTATTTTTTTAACTCCTTCCATGTTTCTAAGTGTAAGTCCAAAAGGCAGCCTAGAAGACAACATTCAGCAAAGCATCTCATTCAAACTATCATAGCTTCCTCCTTTCAATGTCTAGTGATTGTCATAGGTGAACTAGTTAGTTATAACAAAGAGATTTTTAAAGAATTCGTTTTAGTTTGATATTTCAAAGAGGTTTTTAATTACCTTTTTGACTGGCTTGTTTGCCTGTCTAGGCCTTGGTCTCATATTCAGTGAAATCAGGAAGTTTCCTTTGAATCCTAGCACATTTATTCTGTGGCTTCGTTTGTCTGGCAAACCCCAAATGAACGAACTTGGCCTCTTGTATTTTTTGGGGGTTTTTTCTCCCCACAGCTTTGACAATCCAATGCAAAACTGGAAGCTTTTGTAACATACAGAGTATTTATTTTCGTGGTATTTTGCAACCCCTGCAGTTAGTCTATGGGGGATGAGGAAAGTTTGACAACCTGGGAGATGTCAAATCACTGAGATTTGGCTTATCTTCTCTACAGTGTATTTTTTTTCTCTTGATGTACAGAGGGGTGTGAGATAGAATTGATGTCACTGTGTGACTGCTTAGATAAATGATAAAATAACAGACTGACCATGTCTCCTCTCTATAAAATGTTTTCTATAAACTTCTGCCAGGTATGTGTAGGTGCTGTCCTGCTGTAATATGCCTGTTTTCAGAGCTGGGTACGGTGACTGCTGTGAAACATTGTACTTCCTGTATTAGAACTGTCTAGTTTGAGTAAATAAAACTCTTGATTACCAAACTGCTATGCCTGTTCAATGTGCACTCTTCAAGAATATCACAGAATCGCAGATTGTTTAAGGTTGGAAGGGACCGCTGGAGATCATCCAGTCCAACACCCTGCTAAGGCAGGGTCACCTCAAGCAGGTGACACAGGAACACGTCCAGGTGGGTTTGGAATGTCTCTGGAGAGGGAGACTCCACGACCTCCCTGGGCAGACTGTGTTGCTTATGTAAGTGAAAACTGGTGATGTGGGAATGCAGCTGAAGCCTCTATGGGCTGTTTGTGCTTCTTAATAGATGTAATGTCAATAGGAGCGCAAAACTATGCATGAACACACTCCTTTGCATCAGCACCGCTTCTTCTGCCTTACCCTTACCTTGCACCTTCGGGCTTTTCAGCTTTTAAATGGGTAAAGAAAACAGAAATAATACCCTGGAAGTGTCCTTGCGGGGGGCGGAGATTGACTGAGGGAAATGGTCGCTGCCGAGGGACCCCTGGCATCTCTCCGGGGAGGAGGCCGGGTGGGTGCGGAGGGGAATGCGGAGTTGGTGAACGGGAAGCCTTTGGCTATTCCTGCGCAGGGAGGAGCCGCTTCCCGCTGGGGAGGAGAGACCATGTGTGGGGCGGGAGGGGGTGAGGGAAGCGCCCGTGGGCTCCTCCTCTGGCGTCCATCCCTTCGCCGCCGCGGTGAGTGCCGGGGAAGGGCCGGGGCGCGGGCGGGGTGCCGGGGTGCGGCTGCGGGCCGGCGCCGGGAGAGGGCTGGCGAGTGTGAGCCCGAGTGTCTGCTTTCTGTAGAGCAAAGTTTCTGTGGTACCGCCTGAAAGGCTTGCGAGGTGGAAGGGGAAGGGCTGCGCCGCTCCTGAGCTGGAAACTTCGGGATTCCTGCGTGTTTCCTCAGGAGAGTCCCTCCCGCCCCGGGGAGGCGGCGGCAGGCGCTGACAGGGAGTGGGAGAGGGGACGGGCAGCAGCGCCCGCAGCTCCTCGGCGTGGGGACAACGCCTTCGGACGAAGCACAGCAGCGCTACCCGGCGTAAATGGTGTTCCAGACGCTGGCGAGGATGTGGTGTTCCTGAGGGCTGGTGGGGAAGAGTGGCGAGGTCCCACGGACGGAGGAGGTGGAAGGGTTGCATCGCTCCCCTCCTCCCCTGGCGGCCGCCTGTCCCGTGAGCGGCGGTACCGGGATACAATGAGCCATTCGCTTCCCGGAAAGCCGGAGCGGAGATCCAAATCCATGCGCGGACTCACGCGGCACGCGCTTAGGCCCCGGTGCTTCTCTCACTTAACGCGAAAGGAGCTGGGAGAGCGGGAGGCGGGAGCGGTTCGCAGGGCAGGATGGTGCCCCGTGGCCTGGCCGCGATTCTATCAGCTGCAACTTTTCCTTGTAGGATTCACTGCTGCTTGAATGTGAAAATAGTAAATGACAGTAGAAAAGCGGTCCCATGTTTATAGACAGCAGTAAATTGCCCCCTCCTCCTCTATCTCTTAACAACAACAACAACAACGACAAAAATCCACAAGATTTCTCTGATTGGAGAAAATTTCTTTGCTTTCTAGTTGTGGCTACTTATTATTTATTGATCTTTTCCCACCGGGAAGGAGTTATAAGGAAGCCACATAAAGTCTTTCTGGCAGGGGCTTCTTAATGCATCCAAACACTATATATAAAGTTCTCTTTCTATACAAATAGAATTAGGATACGTAGGAACAAAACCTGTGAGGGATGTGAATATTTCTGTCAAAGCCTGTGCCTTTTAAAGAAAAGCCTGCCATTTTACCAGATGGAGGCAGAAATAATTTCTTCTGTGTTCTTTTGTGTCTGTTGCTCTTCAAATAACTAGAGATGCTTACAGAAGTTTATGATACAGTCAGAAGAGAGAGAGGGGAGGGAGGGAGGAAAAACCACTGAAAGATGCTGATCTCCATGACCCCAGAGCGATGCAAGAGCACATGAGTTGTAATGGATTTACAGGAACGTGATGTTAACATATGGCTCCCTGGGCATTTATTGACATATGTAGCATGAGTGATGATAGTTAGAGATTGTGAAGTGGGGTGTGGAGTATGCTTTAATTTACACAAACAGAATAATTTAAGATCTGCACAGAGACTCCGTACAAGCTCTACCAATGCACTATTTTTGCTATAAAAATAAAAGGCTATTTTTTAGTACCTTTGGGAATACATTGCATTGCTTCTCATCAAACCGGCAGGCTTTTTGTGTAGCATATGTGCCCATTTGCCTCTGATCTCTGCATGTGTTTTACTGTTCTTGAACTAAGTAAAATAGCTGCTGTGTGGAAATAGGTGTCTTATTCACTCATTATAGTCAAAGACTGACTGCTGTTGCATGCATGACATAAGATGTGGAAAATTGGTCTCTTTCCTGTCTCTCCCCATGATAGCAAAAAGTTGAATTTATACTGACCTGATTGAGTCCAGATTACCAAGCACGGCAAAGTTTCCTGTTCTCCTCTTGCTGTAATGACTCTGTAGTGAGTAGCTGTAAAATAGCTTTTCTCAGGAAACAAATCTGACTTGGAGACACAAAGGGTACAGGGCTCCATTTCATGTGAAATGGAGCATTGTTTTCATACAGCCACCTCTGGAAGAGTAATTGCGTTTTGAATGCTATGGACAGAAGGCTTTGCTAGCGGGGACTCCACTAGCCCTGGGCTGGCACTCAGGTTTGTGTGTCTCACTGTTGCCCTGCCAGAGCTGGCTACTAGGTGCTGTGTAAATCCTGAAGATATTCCAGCTACTGGCTGCAGATAACTGGGTAAGTAGCACAGGACTTTATTTCACAGGCAATTTAGAGGAACTGTTCTTGTCAGAGTAGCAAGACTGCAGAAGAAGTAGTATTGACTGAGTTTTCTGCTCTTCAGAAATATTCTAGATTGGTCTCAAATCAGCTGCTTTAAGGAACAGTTGTTAATTAAGTTGCTCCTTGTATTGTCTTTACTGCATCATCCTACATAGTCTCCTTCGGAGCAGCCAGCTCAATAAGAACTCAATTCTCTAGCTGACCCAAAAGTGGAAATGTTTTTTAGCTAGTATGTGAGATCCTTCAGCCCCTTTATCTACAGCATTTACCTTTGACAAGACCTTGTTGCAATAAACCAGCACATTCTTTGCTGCCAGGGGTCTTGCAGCACTGCAAGTGGAACAGGCATAGCAGTTTTGTTAGAAGAGCAAGGAGATCTCAGTGAAAAGAGGATGTGAGGAGGGCAGGGCCAGGAAAAATAGAAATGTATATATGCTTGCACAATGCTGAGAGTAGAGGGAACTCAGAGGAAACACTAGACAAAAGTGCCAGTGCCTTCATGCAAAAGCCATCAGCACCACTGCTGCTTATTGACATGGATTGTACAAAACCTTGCTGGAGGCACTAATGCTTTTACTGTACCTCTTACTATGACAAATTTCATTTCCCTTTTTCATTTCCCTCCTTATTCCTGGCCTGATCCCCGTCTCACTTCCTCTTTCTTATTCTCAGTTACACAGGTTTATGATAGCATTGATTGCCACACTTACTGTTGCTTCTCACATCGCTTCAATCCCCAGCAACATTTCATTTGGCCAAGGCCCTGTCTTCCCTTTCTTCCCTTTCTTCTTGGCTTTTACAGCTGGTGGCTAAGCACTCTACTCTCAGGTTCTTTTTAATTCCTTCTAGTCTGTTTCCTGTCTTCTTCACCTGATGGACTTTGCTGTCCTCAAAATGGCTAACTGCATTTCCGCTCCAACATCATTGGCAGCCTCTTCAGTAAGTCATTGTTTTTTCCTCTTAGGAACAAGAAACCCATTCTGTTCCCAGATAGGAAGCTTTTCCCCATGAGTGTTCCTCCTGGTGTCTCCCCATACCAGACTCCTGCTTCACTCAGGTATCATCTGTCTTGCTGTCTCCATTCCTCCTTAGGTGTTCTGCTGTTTCAGCTACTCTGTCAAGCTTGCAAATCCTTCCCTTTTTCTTGCTCATTTCTCCAAATAGATGTGTTCACAAACTCTTGCTGTTAGAATAGGTGATCTGTTTTGACTGCAACTTGTAAGAGCCTTAAGGTGTGTTTCCTAAAAATTATTTTATTCACTTTAGCCCTTTTAGAAATGGAAGACAGTGCACTGAGGTGTCTCACGTTAATGTATGTCTCAGTCTTTTCTAACAGCATCCCCATTACTGATGCAACATCAGTCAGACGAATTGCACTGGAATTGAATCCAGCATCTGGAGGGCCCAAGATAAGGCAAAGAACGCTACATGCACTTTAGCAAGGAAGTGCTTTCAACAAGCTGCATAAGCACTTACCTTTAAACATACCAGATGTGTAACCTAGCGTTGTAAAACTAACAGATCCTTCCACAAGAGACATAGTAACCTTGTGTTCCCTCACTGAAAAAAACTCACATTGAAGCACTGTGGAAGCTGGGATTTTTTCCAGAAAGAGAGGTGATGGGCTTGCAGATAAGCTGGGGACCTCATGTTGTCACACATTGGCCTCATGTTTTAAAAAGCACCACCAAAAAAAACTCCAACAACACCAAGAAAGCCCTAGTGAAACAGAATCATATATGTCAAGTTTTTTCATACAGCTAGTACACTTTGCTATGAAAAAAATGTAGCAGGAAGTCTTTCTGTTCCAGCAACATTTAAAGTGTTCAGCTCTTCATCTGGTATGGATTTTCTTAGTCTGTGAATGGTGGAAATTTCCGTTTTTTCTTATTAAAAAGTACTAATGAAAAGTACTGCGTACTCCAGTACTGGATGGTGTGGGGTTTTGCATTAAATTTAATATTTTCATTGAAAATATCACTGAGTACGTCACCATGCACAGAATTCATATTTCTAGTCCTGACTTTGCTCCTTGGCATTTTTGTTCTTTCTCCTTTTCTCCCTGATGTTTAGCCTTACTTAATATTCCTTTTTGCTTGGTTTCTTGTTTCTCCATTCCCCTGCAGATGACCCTGTGTGAAAGGGAACATGCTCTGTCCTGCAGCATATGTATGCACACCCCTTCTAGTAGTAACCAGGATTTGTACTGACTTGGATGAAGTCAGATGCAGGGCAGACATCTTTGAGGCCTTCTGGTCATTCCATATTTTTCATGTTCTGTCCTGCTGCTGTATTTCTTCTTTCTTTTCTTGTGCTCTTTGTAGATGGAACTGAAAGAGTGAAGAAAATGCCTCTATTTGGTTTGTACACTTGACAGTGCTTTGGTTCATTCTTATGGTTTTCTGAATATTTGTCTCAGTTCTTCTTACAAAGTAGGAAGAAAGAAAATGCATTAGAATAATGTGGTCCTAGAACAACCAAAGCAAGCAGGGAATGTTGGGTGGATGCAGTATCTTGAAAGAACAGGGTTAATATTTTTACTGCATGTTTTAAGAGGATGCTCTCTCTTTAACTAAAGCCTAAAAAAGCCTTAGAGTAAGTGGTGTTTTCAACATGTTTGGTCTTCATTTATGGAATGAGCCTTCTTGAACAAAGAGATGTGCCAGTGTGGATTCTAGGAAGCTGAGTGACTCAGAAATCAGCCACTTCCTCGGGTGGGTCATCTGAATGGCGTAATGAAAGGTTGATCTGTCTGAGTAGATGCAGTCACTGGTGTGGTAAGAAATTCAGATCACTTGGTTACATTCCGTTTGTTTGAAACAGTTTTGCCGTTTTGGGAGTTGGCTGTGACCCAGAACAGTTATGCTGGGGATTTGCCGGGTCTCAGCCCTTGGAGAGCCCAACTCTTAATGCAGTTATCTGCATCCATGCAGGTCAGCAACCGTAAGCTGGGACCTATTGGGAAATCCGAGGAGCTAAGCTGGTTTGCCCTGCTGGTTTGAGTGTAGATAGTTAGTATCACTAAAATGCAGTAGCATAAACTATGTCTTTCTCCAGCATCAAGCAGGCAAAGCTTCACTGATGCAGACAGCAGCTTCTGGTATAGAAAATGCATAGAAGTGAGATTGTTCCAGTAGCAGGTCATTTAGAGTAATCTGTGAGCTGGCAGGGCTCAGTTACAGCTTGTCAGGGGATCTCTGGGGAGCATTTGAAAAAGTTTGCCATCACTGTGAATGTCTTGGGAAATTGTGAGAATTTTGTAGCAGCAGAGTTGGCACAGTTACAGATTTGTTGGAGGGGTGTGTCTTTTGTTTTTGTTGATATGACTGTAATCAGAATCTAAGAACATTTTTCCAGATATCCCTTGACCTGCTGAAACAACAGTATGTTTTAACTGTTACTGGGCGATGACAGTCATTTGTGTTGATCATGCAAATTCTCGTTGTCTCTGTGGAGGTGATTCAGTAGTGATCTTGGCAAAAAATTAGCTTCCTGCATGGGAAATCGTATGTGCAAGTTTGTACCCAGATAGTACCTAAAAGAGCTTACTGTTGAATTGTAATTACAATATAGCTTCATGCCTACTATATGGTAGACACATTAATTACAGTCACAAGAAGCCCTGCTTTAGTAATACAATAGAGAGCAGTCTGATCCTGATTCCTCTTGCTTTATGCCTGGTAGAAAAAGATAGGAATAAATGGCCGTCTAAAAAGATTTCCCAAGAAGGGGTGTGGAGAACAAGGGCATACACTGTGTATATATTTGCAGACAAGGAGAGAGCATTCATGCTAAAGAGTATGGTTTCAAAATAACATCCCTCCTGATGTTGGTGAATCTGGTGTCCTGAAGCTAAACTCTTTACCCTAGTTTAGCTAAAACTGCCTCAGAGTTCACAAAGCCTTGCTTTCAGGAATGGGTATTATATTGGCAGCACTTTGTACAGAGTCTCTTGCTGTAACAACGAAAAAGCAGAGTGAATTGCTACTATAAATTAATTCCTCCTACAAAATTAATTGCTAAGAAGCATAATTTTATTCCATTTATTTCCTTGTCCAGATTATGTCTGGACAGATGCCCTGCTTTGTCTACTGAAACATGAAAAGCTAATAAAAAATATTAAATGATGCACTAGGAACAGGCAGTTAATAAAGCAGACGCCAGTGGTGGTATTTGAGGCAAGCTACAGTAAAATACTGGTACAGGAGGGAGACTGCCTGTTACAGATATTTTATTTTTCAAAACCTGAACAAATAAATGGAAGTACCTAAGGAAGAAACCTTATAAAAAAGTTGGCCATGATACTACACAGAGTTTGGGAGTATTCTGTGATGTCTAATTGGAGGATGTATGTGCATAGAATAAGGTTTAAACTGAGGTTCTGTACAATTACTTTTTGCAGGCTCGGTGATGTGAAGGACAGATTTCTTGTTTGCCTGAAGTTAAATTCAAGCTGACCTGTCACTACAAATGGACAGTTGGTCAAAGATGAGGCTTGGTGGAGCAGTTTCTTGGTATCTCAACTATGGAAGGCCAACTTTGTGCTAATGTGGATATTTCTGTGAAAAAACCTCCAGGAGCAAGCCCTCAATCCTTCATTGCTTTGCTGAAGGTTCACCGAGAGCTTCTGGTTGGTAGGATCCGAAACACACAGTGTTTGATTGATAACTTGATGAAGAATGACTACTTCTCTGCTGAAGATGCAGAGATCGCTGTCCAGTTTCCTACTCAAGCAGATAAGGTACAATTTTTTTTTCCTCTAGCCAGTGAAGCTTTTGGTTACTTTCAGTTTGTCACCAGATTTTAAGGGTTTATCTGACAATTTTACATCTAGTGTATTTTCTAATCTTGGTTATTTTGGAGTTTTCCCATCCCATTCTTCCTGGATGAGCATCTCCAGCACATCCCTTTCCAGCACTGCTGGCACTGCTGGTAATGCCCGTTGGCAGCTGTAAGAACTAGCAGGGTGATATTTGCTGTTTTGTCCCTCCCAGCTGCAGCTTTGTCCTCTGATAAAGCGGTGGCCACATGGTTGTTAGAGTATAGCAAGGAAAATCTGCTTTAGGATGCTGTGGGACAGATCATCCTGCTTTAGGAGAGACAGAAATGAAATGTTGTTTTAGAAGTTAGTGATTGCTTGTTGTCTGTATGAACACCTTCCTTTCTCTTTAAAGATCTATGTACATTGTAAATGTTTCTATGGAAAATTGATGTGTCCTGGCATATTTGAGTTTTTAATTCATCTTCAAACATCAGTAGCAAAAATTATTTCCTGGTCTTTCGTTAGGAGAAAATTACTGTGTATGCAGTTGGTCTTTGCATCATAACTTGAAACAGCTGAGGAGATTGTTTCCCAGACCAACCAGTCATGCAGCTTCAGAGCCCTGTCACAGTTAGGGGCAGGCAAACCATAAAAAATTCAAAGACCTTGGACTTCACCAACAGTGCAGATTTTCATAAAATAATCATTCTTGCTGGCATGTTGAAATGGTAACACAGTGCTCACACTGTGTGTAGGGTCAAAGCTGAATAAATGCACACTGTATGATTATCTCAATTTCTTGTTGTTCAGCATAATATGCATGATTGTACCAAAGCTGAGGGGGAGGCCATGCATCAGGAGTCTTAGCAGAGACAGAGGGCAGGCCACACTAGTGTAAGTGAAGTGGACTCTGTGGGAGCTTCTTTGGAAGGCATAAAGTTGCTTTTTAGAGCATACAAATTGTCACAAAAAGCTCCATGTGTTTGCTGTGCTGCACGTAATCATCATCCTGATTTAAGCTCACAAGAGACCAGTCTCTGGAAACCCTTTGTGTGGTTTAGAACTGCATTCTTCATTCATTTCTAGCAAGGGGATCCTGACATTCAAAATGTGCCCCTAGATGATTGCTCTGTCTTGCAGAGGGTTTTGTACTAGGGCTGCCTTGTACTGGTGCACAGAGATCACCCTCTGCCTTGCCTGTGGAGGTGACACTTCGTGCTGAACTGCTCCAGCCACTGCCTGGTAGCCATTAGTTTTGGTAACAGCTGCAGGCAGTGGGGCCATTGTACAGAGAGAGCCTGAAGAACTGAGTTGCTGTGTTGGAAGGAAAAGTTGTAGGGTTTTGGCTCAGCGTTAAGATCCAGGGACAGATTCAGCCTACCCTGCTCTGGACCTGGCTGGATCCTGAGGTAAATCCAAATGTGACTGGAGTACTTACAATACAGGGGGTGAATTTACGGCACTGACAAACCACCTCTATTTTCATTTTAACCAGCACAGGATTTAAAATACACTATCTAGCCAAGCTGAGGAAATCTTTTGGGTTCCCTCTTGAGGAGTGGTATTCATCTGTTTTGTTTCTGGTTGATACATGATTGAGCTGCAAGTTCAGACCTTAAATTGCAGAACCAACTCTCTTGCAACATTCAAACACAAGCATCAGTTGAGTTTTGTGTTGGTTCAAATTCAGAGCTAGATTTTGATTTCACCCTTTTGAAGCAGCCACTTTGATTTTGGCCCCCTGCTCCAGTCCAGAAAGGATCCTAAAGCAGTTAACAAGTGTTACTATGATAAAATGCTGTGTATCAGTGATTTTTCCCATGGTGTTTCTTCAGGTTCGCAAAATTCTAGACTTGGTTCAAAGCAAGGGAGAAGAAGTTTCAGAATATTTCATCTATGTCCTGCAGAAAGTCACTGATGCTTACTATGAACTTCAGCCTTGGCTGGATGAAATAGGTTATGAGCCTTCAGAGAGTATTTGTAGTAAACCTGTGGTAAATACAGATCCAGGTAAGGTCATGCTTCTCTATCCCTTCCCTTAGAACTGCCCTGCTATGTAGGAAGCTCCAACCAGGTGACAGAAGAGTAAGAGTTTAGACAGGCACAGCCAGGGAAAATAACTGTGTGCTTGCTAGCAGTGGTGGCCAAATTAAAAGGCACACTGTGTAACACAAGGGTGATGTTGATAAATTACATCCTGTTTTGTTAAACTCAGGTTCTTTCTGCATTTGTTTGTGGATATATAACACAATGGCAGAACCACCTTGTACCAGCTGTAGTATTTTCTAGGTCTCTACTACAATTTATTAGCAACACTGTGGTGTTTTGGCAATGGACTAGCTAGTATTTCATGATGAGAACAGTCAAGCAATGAGGCAGGTTGAGCAGAGAGGCTGTGCAGTCTCCATGCTTGGGGGTTTTCAAGATCCAACTAGACAAAGCCCTGAGTAACCTCATCTGATGTCATAAATGATCCCATTCTCAGCAGGAGGTAGGACTAGACCTTCTGGCATCCCTTCCAACCAGAATTATTCTGTCATCCTAAATGATGATTTTTAGCAATCCTAAAAATCAGAGTTTAAGTATTGCAGAAATTATTTCCTCTGGAGAGGTTTTCCCATACTACATAAATATAATTTGTCCCGATCTGAAGCAAAATTTCTGTTGAAAAACACAAGCCAACGTTGCGCAATAACTGAGATTCTTATTTTTTGTTGTCATCTTAAAAAAAATCTTTTGAGGTGCCTGGCACTTTGTTTCTAAAATGCATGGCTTCTATTTACAATATAAATGACCAAAGAAGTTAGGAAAGAATAACTACCTACCTGATAGAACTGCAGGTAGCATATGAGTACAGTGAAATCAGTGGCCAACAACTCCTACAAGCCTTTGCAGAGAGTTAAGCAGCCTTTAACAAAGGGTCAGGGGCTTGGCTTTGAGTCTCAGCTGAAGGATAGCAGCCCCTTAAACCAATGCAGCATCAGTACTGGCTGCCAGGAAATGGTGGCTCACATGTGACCTTTCTTTAGCACCTGAATTTCCCAAGTGAGTGATGATGGCAGCACAAATAGAATCAATCTGCCAAAAAATCCTTTTCACATTAGAATTACTTTTGTTTATTACCCCCTCTGAGTTCTCAAAGGGGTGGGTCATTGTATACATAGGTTTTTAAATAATAGTCTTTTTAGTAATAGTTCACTGTCTTTTTAGTTAGCAGGTATTGCCAGAAACTCAGACATGAACTGGGACGGGACTCCAAGTTTGTTATGTTGTATGCTCAGAGGGAGGAGATGCTGCTTGAAGAAATCTACTCCAACAGTATAATGGAGCTGGTCAATTTTAACAATGAGAGTCTTGGCCAGATGGGTCAATTAGAAGCCCTTTTTGATGATGCAGTCGGGGTAATTAATGAAGATGGAGAGACTGTTTATGTTTATGGTGATGCAGGAATTGGAAAATCCATCTTGCTGCAAAAGATACAGAGCCTTTGGGCCAGAAAAGAATTGGACATAGGGGCCAAGTTTTTCTTCCGTTTTCGGTGTAGGATGTTTAGCTGCTTCAAGGAAGATGAAGCCATATGTTTGAAAGACCTGCTCTTCAAATATAATTGCTACCCAGACCAGGACCCCACAGAAGTGTTCCATCACATCTTGCAGTTCCCTCATACAGTTCTTTTCACTTTTGATGGCTTTGATGAGATCTATTCCAACTTTGATCTCAGCAGTGTACCTGAGATATGCTCACCCAATGAACCCATCCACCCCCTGGCACTGCTCGTAAGCCTTCTCAGAGGAAAGCTTCTTAAGGGATGCAAGAAAATTCTTACTGCCAGGACAGGAACTGAGATCCAAAAAAATATCATTAGGAAGAAAGTGTTCCTCCGTGGTTTCTCCAAGAATAACCTGAAGGAATACACAGCTATGTTTTTCAGAGATGAGCGGCAACGAGCACTGGTATCAAACCAGCTGGAAGCTAACCCAAATCTCTGCAGTTTGTGTTCAGTGCCTTTATTTTGCTGGATTATCTTTAAATGCTATGAACACTTCCATTCCATGTTTGACAACCACGAGCTTCCAGACAGTTCCGTTACATTGACAGATGTATTTTTGCTCATGATTGAAGTCCACTTGAACCGATCTGTGAAAACAAGTTTGCTGAAGAACAGTATCAGGAGCCAAGCAGAGATGTTCAAATCAAGAAAGGAAACTCTTCTAGCTTTGGGTAAAATGGCATACAAAGGGATGGAGAACTCTTTCTTTATCTTTGAGCAAGAGAAGGTCTCATCAGCAAACATCTCTGAAGAAGATTTGCAACTGGGCTTTCTCAGGACAGTTAAAAGTTACAGTGGCTGTGACAGTCAGGCCACTTATGAGTTCTTGCATGTAACCCTTCAGTCTTTTTTCACAGCATTGTTTCTGGTTATTGAGGAGAAGGTGGGTGCCAAGGAATTACTTGAGTTTTTCAATGAATGTTCTTCCTTTGAGACTGCCCAGCCTACTTGCCTTCGTATCCCCTGGTTGAAGAAACGTATAGCAGGGGAGAATCCTTTCCAAAATAAAGAACACTTTAATTTTACCAACATGTTTCTTTGTGGCCTACTTTCTGGATCCAAGCAGAAGCTCTTCAGACATTTAGTTTCGCCTGCAGTCATTAAGAGGAAGAGAAAAACACTCATGACGTACCTTGCGGAGAGCATGAAATCCCACCTGAAAGGCTTCACTCGGTCCAGGCTTACGAGCTACAATCAGGTGCAGGTGCAGCCCAACTTTGTGTGGATGCTGAGGTGCCTGTACGAGACGCAGAGTGAGAAGGTGGGGAGGATGGCTGCTCGCCGCATGCATGCCAACTACATCAAGCTGACCTACTGCAACGCCTGCTCTGCCGACTGCAGTGCCATTTCCTTTGTTGTGCACCACTTCCAAAAGCGCCTGGCTCTGGATTTGGACAACAACAACATCAATGACTATGGAATAAGACAGCTGCAACCTTGTTTCAGCAAGCTTGCAGTGATCAGGTAGGAGTCTCTGTACATAACCAGGTCCTTGCTTATCCTTCATTTATTCCACAAACTGGTAGGTTGAAGGAATTGATCTCGGAAGTGGAGAAAGATGAGGATTACTGCTGCTGGAAATTAATGTTTCATATCTTCTGAAATCTTTGTTCATTTAGTCACAGGAGCAGGGATAAGCTGTGAATTTGGAAACCAAAATGGAAAGGGTGGTAAGAAGTCCTTAGAAGCACAGACTGTTTAAACCTGTAGGTTTAGCTAGCTCCATCTCAAATTGTTTTGTCTCAGAAGAGGATTTTTATGAGAGAAAGTGCTTAAGGGAAGAAGGAAACAGAAGGGCACCCTCCATTATCTGAAGATTGCCTGAGGCCATCTCTGCCCTTGGTCATAAGGGGTAAGGAAGGATCTGCTGTTCACAATAACCGTTGATCCAAAGCGCTGAATTTCTTGCTTTTGCATCCTGCCAAAATGTCTGGCTTTCATAGGACAAAAGCTATCACATAGTAGTCCATGAAAGGATGTAGTTGACATCTTCAGATGTGGTGTTTCACTGAGGTGATGTGAAGGGAGAACATGGCTTGGTGTGAACAGGGAGAACTAACTCCACCTCTAACATCTCAGGCCAGATTGTTTCACCTCCATCCCTTTGAGGTTGTGCCATGTAGCTATATCTTATTTGTCCAAACATTTAGGTGCAGAAAATCGGGAACTTCATATATATCTTTTTTAAAGCTTCTTCAGCCTCATGAGAATGTTTTTTTAGCAACTGGATTTATTCCTCCTCTTTGGCTGCACTCTGCATTGTTTTCCTCTAGGAATAAATCAAAGCAAGTGACACTTGTTTTTTTTCCAGTTATTTGCAAATTGACCTCCCAAGAGAAAGCAATAAGGAAACTCCTGGGGAAAATGCATAAGTATGTAAGACAAAACAAAGAAGAAAAGGCCAGCGTTTCATTCTTTGTGCCTATCATGTGATCATGCCATACGCAGTGTGGTCTTAACACCATTCCCAGCACCAAAACAGTCTTTTAGGCTGCCTTTTTGTCTTTATGGATCTCAAGATGCTGGGACATTCATTTCTAATAAGCAATTTCTGCAGGTTAGGAAATGTTTCCAACAGCTTAACCATCCCTTTCAAAGAAGCAGACTGTTCTGACCTGTAGAAATTGGCTGATTTCTCCTGTGTGCTAGTGCATTCCAAAGGGATCAGGTTGCTAACTTGCAAAGGCTAGGGAGGCTGTTGGTGATAAGGGACTCTCAGCAGGAAAACATCAGCTACTGAATTTGTGTACCAACTAAATGTGGTCAAAATGCTTTCATAGGAACAGCTTTACCCAGAAAATGCAATTCATGGCAATTGGAATGCTTCACTTGAGCCTGTCCCATTTAGTGAAGGTGAAAAAGCTTGAGAAGTTACAAAAAAAAAAAAAAAAGCATCAACAAAAACTACCCACCTCCAAACAACAGTGAGAAGTATTTTCATTCTGTGAATGACTGACATTGATTTGTTTCATGTCTGGCTGGGACAATAAAATTAGAAACATCTAGCACACCCATGGGACCACAGTTCTGTTTTCTGGCCAGGGCTTTTCACAACCTTTCTTTGGTGAAGCCTGAATGTGTTGTGACTTTCAAGATGCCTGGCTTTCACTACGTACTCAGAGAGAACATTGCAAGACTAGTAGTTTGGACAGCTTGCTTTTGCTAGGGTGTTAAGCAAACTTTCTTCCTGGAATCACAGTAAGCACAGGAAGAGGGTGAGATGTTTATCTGGTGTCTGACTTCCTACATTTTATTGTTCTCAGTTCTGTGGACAGCTTCCAGAGCATTACCTAGGAGATCCGGGGTTTCTGATTTTTATCGGTTTTGGAGTGAGCCATATAAAGCTGAGCTCACATTTCCCTTAACAGCTTTTAATATGTGGCATAAGGACCTTTAAAAATATCAGAGGAAAATGCATAGGCCTCCAGTCATGTGTTAACTCATGGGTTATGAACACTTGTAATACGTATTGATTCAGACTTTTCCTTCCCTTCTTTCCAGGCTCAGTGTAAATCAGGTCACAGATCACGGCGTAAGGATCTTGTATGAAGAACTCTCCAAGTACCAAATTGTGTCTTTCTTGGGGTATGTACCCAGCTGGGAGCAAAACACTCAGCAGTGATACTAGAAAATGAAACTCCAATGCTGACAGTACTGACACAGCAGAGGTGGGGTAGAAACTACAGTTACCTCCTCATTTAAGCACAGCAGCTTTTTGTGTCAGAAATTATGCTGGAACAGTTCACTGGGACACGGACCACAGCTTCCTCTCCCATCACTCTGCCTCATGGGGTGGCCTCCTGCAGGCATCAAACCCTTCTGTGACACAGTGTGGACCACTGTCAGGTTACTGAACTGTGTGGGCATGCTAATTTTATACCAAAAGCCTTCTGCTGTGGAAGGGAGAGAGTGCAAGCAACAGAGTGTGTGTAGTTACAGCCTTCTGTTTTCTGTGCTGTAAACTGATTTATTTCCACTATGCAAAGCAGATACAGCTTCATAGAGACTGGTGTCAGGAACATGCAGTTTCAAGTGTCATGTTCATGATACCAATTTCTTTCAAGAGCTTAATTAGTTCTTAATGAAGTTGAAGCTGGAAGGCACATTAGCTCTGACTTCCTGCTCTTGGTTAAGTAGCTACATAAAATGACTTTTTGAAAGGTGAACTTGAATACCAAGAATAGCTTTTTTTTTCCAGTGCCCTAATGTAAGTACAACTGCTCAGATATCTGCTCTTCAGTAATATTTGCAAGGGGATTTTATGACTTTTAAAAGACCAAAGGTACATTATGGTGTTTTCTCTTTTGACTTATCTTCTGGCAGTATTATTTCTGTATGAGCACAGGAATAAAGGAAAGCTTTGTTTGCTTGTGGAGACCATTTATTTTAAAAATTATATAAATATTCATGATTTGCAGTCTGGTCTCCTTATATTTAAATCTAGCCCATCACAATATGAATTATGTATCAAAATAGAAATACAAGCAACTGTGAATATGTACAAAGCCGTATAGAAAAGATAGATGCTATGTGTGCAGCATAAAACATTCAGGTTGTAAATATTTAACAGCAGTAATAACCTATTTTTACCAATGTGATTTTTCTTTAAGCTTATACAACAATCAGATCACCGATGTTGGAGCCAAATATGTTGCAAAACTGATTGAAGAGTGTTCAAGCCTGGAATATGTTAAGTATGTTGGATTTTTTTTCCTTTCTACAGTGTCCTAATTAAGGTAAAGCAACTTGAAAGGGGAGGGAGAGTAGAAAAAAAGACAAAAATTGTATTTGAAATATAATATAGGTTACAGTTGTATTTTTTTTTTTTTTGCAGTAGTCTAGTAGTGGATGGTAGCAGGTGAAGTTATTGAATCCATAGTTTTTTCTGGAATATAGTAGTGAGTTAAAGGAGTGCATGAGACCTGTTCTTTACCTAAATCCAGTCCGAGCACCTGAGCGAGGCTGAAGTTGTGCATGGACCTTGCTGCTGCTTCCTGTAGGCAAATTCCCTTGGATATAGTACCAAGCTTTTTAGTGTCTGATCTTTTATGGGCCACTGGGGTCAGGCTGTGCTGGTGTCATACCTCAACTCTGGAATTCTGCAAATTCACCTGGTGAGTTATTCCCTTTAATTCCTGGAACTTCCCCAGATAAGAGGGTCTGGCCATGCACATTGGTTGGACATAAAGGTAGATCATTAACCAGCGGTTTGTTTGTGACCGTAGCAGAAACCAGAGGTAACTGCAGCAATGTCAGCCTTTGGTAGGAACATAAGAACAGGCAGCCAGGGACTCATAGGTTCTAGTCCTTGTTCTACCACTGACTTGGTCTGAAACCCCACTATAGCCACATCCTTCCTACTTGAAATTTTTGCAGAATTTTGAAACCCAGGAGCATTTCAGTCCTTTCACTGCTTTGACAGTGTTTTGCTTATTTAATGTAGCTTTCACAAAAAAGCCTGTTGAAAGATGGTTACTTTCAGGCTGCACAGTAACCCTAGAGGTTATTCTGAGATAGAGTGCCCGTTCATGTGCCCGAAGTCAGCCAAACAAGACATTTTTATGTAAATATGGTGGCTTGGGGGGGTTGGGGGTTTGGTCTGTTCTTTAAATCAATCTATATGCAATTATCTCTCCCTTGAACTCCAGCTATTTGATATCCACAGAGGACAAAAGTAGAAATTTGTGTAAAATGCCAGCCGGAGACTGACTGCTGCACTGAGCTATGCCACTGCCTAGAGCCTGTGCTTACAACAGAAAGACTTGAAATTATTGCAGTCTGCTTATCAGCTGCAGTCTCCTCTGGAAACACACAGTCAAGAAATACTCTGTTCCCTGTGGCATCATGAAACATGCTGCATATAATTCATGAGCTCTGTAGCAATTGGTGAGAATTATATTACAAACAAGGCCGGGGTCCTTGCCTTGAGGATCAGTTCCTAAAGCTCATTTCTAACATACTGAGCACCAAACCCAAGACTCTACTGTAATACTTCTGATTTGGAGGGCTGACATGCAAAATATGCAAGAGACAACATAAAATTATGTCTTTTAGTCAAAGGTCAAGTGCCTGCAGTATTTTTTTACTCTGAGTTAATCTTTGATAACTGCAGGTAGCCTTCAGAGTTAATTAGCCTTAAATACTTGTGTGGCTTTCTGAACTGGTGTTGTGATAGCTGCACAGCTGTAAGTGATGCACCTCATCAATTTATATATTTTGTGCAGAATAGGAGCAAACAAAATAACAAGTGAAGGAGGGAAGTACCTTGCCCAGGCCATCCAGAAGAGCAAGACAATGTTTGAAATCGGGTAAGTTCAGTGCTAAGGAGCAGAACTTAGGCTTGATCTTGGCAAGGCACCTGTAAATCCCTTAGGATTCCTTTTTTTCATGCTCCCCTTCTCTCCTCCTGCTATTCCTTCCCTCCTCAACAGCAGCATTAGAGCGAACGAGTGTAGAAGCACAGCCACATTTTCTTCGTTTCCGTGGAGGGCTGCTTTGTTGTTCTTCAGTTCACACAATGTTTGGTTTGTGCTTTGGCATCTGTTTTTTTCTTTTTCACTGTTCTGACAGAACCTTAAAGGAGAGACAAGCAAACAAGAGGACAGTAAAGCTAGCCACTTTCTTTATGGCAGCACAGCTCCTCTAGAGATACTTGGTTATTTTTAAGTCTGGTTTTATGACAACTGGCACAGCACCTAGTTATTGAGTGTCATTGTTACAACTGTCAGACCTTCTGCATCACATCCTGATAAAGGTGTGAGCTGGGAGAATAAAAAGGAATTCATATCATCCTTTTCTCTTAGTCTGTCCCTAACTGCAGAGTCTGCTATTATTGGAGAGAGGTCTGAATGTACTCCAAACCTTTAGTTCCTGCCCTCTTTCTCATGAAAGGTGCTAGGTTTGATTCATTTTATTTATTTTTCCCCCCTTCTGGCAAATCCCAGTTTCCTCTTTTCACTCTACAGGAGAACATATTTCTTAAAATTTAGTCCTTCAATACATGGAATGAAAACCTCTGCTTGGCCATTGTGAAAATCACAGTAGGTGTGAACATGAAAATCAGATTTGTACAATCAGATTTTTGGCCTTTAATTTTGTTGTTCTACAACATTTCACCAGTACAGTGAACAACCTGCACACTGCCATAGAGCTGGGTCTGCTGTGCTGTACTTGCTGTAATTTCAGTGAAAGACTCCTATTTTCTCTTGTGGAGGAAATTATCACTCCAAATGGATTTAGGATAGCTTGGACAGAAATGTTTAAATAGCAAACTGCACTGGGTCTGAAGGACAAGGAAATTCTGGGGAACTTACTGGAAGTCCGTGTGTTTAGATACCACAGAGTTCAATTGATTTTAAAAGAGCTGCCAACTAATTACCCGTAAGATGAGTGTGGCCCTGAGTCATCAAGCCAGGGTCCCTGTAAAAAACCCAACATCTTAGACCTCAGTAGAGGTGTTTTCAAACCTTATAATACAGGGTGAGTTTTCAAAGTGGTTAGTCTGCATAGTAAGGATTTGACCAGATACCTGTGGTCTCTGATCAAATCTCTCCAGCTTGTAGCATGTTACCTTCTCTCACAAAATAACCCTTTGTGTAATCAAGGGTTGTTTTGCCATTGGAAATACTATTCCTTACCAATGTGCAGCAAGGTGATCCTGAAAGCACTCCTGCTGCAGCAGCCTGTCTCCTAGAGCTGACTCTGTGCTGTGGCCTGAGGGTACTGGTGAGTCAGCCGAGGCTACTGGTGTGATGTGCAGGGAGTGGAACATACCTGCCTCAGTGGGGAGGGTACCTGCCAGGCTTCTCACAAGCCTGAAAGACTGTGAAGTAATCAGGAAGGAGGGGAGGGGGGGGGAGAGGAAGAGAGAGAATGCATTGCCAAGAGTCAGTAGGGCAGCACAACTGATATCTCCTATTCTCTCTTCACTAGGATGTGGGGTAATCAAGTTGGAGATGAAGGAGCAAAGGCATTTGCAGAGGCTCTGAGGAACCACCCCAGGTTAACAAATGTGAGGTAAAACACCTGCAGAGCCAGGCAGCTCTGTGTAGTGCTGGCTTTTCCATCCTGCTGTGAAGCAATGACTCTTCTCACCAAGTGTTAGCTTGGAATACCATCTGATATTGGAGCCTTTGCTGTGCAACCAAGAGGTCTGTGGTGCAAGCAAGAGGCCAGACTCTGTCAAAAAGCCCTGTGTAGCCATTAGGCAAGTTAAAAATACCACAGAACTGGCATCCTTTCCTCTGTCTGCACCTCCTCCCCTCATGCTGCACAGAGTTCTGGCATTTGTGAAGGCACATGGTCAGTGGGTGCCATTTTGATCTGGGAGCATTAGCAGAAGGAGGCACCAGCTGTCACAGAACCGGGTTCCCAGTGAGCTCCGCGTTAACAGTTTCTATTGAGAAGGTGCAGCAACTCTTACCAAAGTACTTTTTAGGCCATAATGTGTTTGGGTAGGGGCTGAGACATTCTTATATTTGGACTCATCCTGTACTTCAGTGGAGCTACACCACCACACATTCAGTGCTAGTGAGATGTTGTCCTCCCTGGAGTTCAGGGATGGATCTCAGACCAGCCTTCTGGAAGCCATAACACGGGTGAGGTTGGAAGCACAGCAGAAGGAGAAGTCAGCAGTGTTAAACAACCCATTCCCTGCCAGACTTTCAAATGCTGGCTGGGAATTTAAAGATTTAAAGATATTTTGGAGTCCCTCCACACAGCTGGAGCACTGGGTTCATGGTGACCCTTTCCATTTGTCTCCCAGTTCCACTGGCTTCCACGGTGAGGGAGCAGACAAGGCTCCTTAGTTTCCCCACAAGGTGGCACATGGCAATAGTTTCTTCAGAAATACTTTGGGAGTTCGGGGATCTCTGGAGAGTTTATTGCTGCCACTTCACATCCGGGGATTTCAGAGCTGGTGCCTTGTCCTCTTTTCTGCAAGCAAGTAGTCAAGCTTAAAAATTAAAAACTGAACAGGTGCAGTGACCTAGATATATTTAAACTTAAAAGCCATCTGAAATAGCCATCTTCCCATGATTGCACAGTCCATCCAGGACACATCAGACTTGAAAGAAAACATTTTGAACTTGAATCGGAGCTCAGGGATTCTCAGACAAGAGCAAGTATGCTGATGAATGTGTTTGCAAAAAGAAAGAGGAGTAACTGTGCTGTCTTGAGCTCAGGTTTGCTGGCACTTGTGCAAAGTGAATCCTCTGCTCTGCAGTGTACTTGCTCTTGGCTTCATTTCTTATCTCCCTCTGGTTAATCTTGCTCCATGATTTGAATTCATAGTAAGCACCTGTGGTAGCTTTGTGTGAAGACCAAGGGTAGATAAGCCCTACTACATCAGTTTACTTTATTTGCCATTTTTAGGCCCACGATGGACTGAGAATATTCAGTTTAAGCTGAAGCTAGGCGGGTCTCATGGCAATACATACTTGTGCCATTGCTCTGCTTGGTTCCCCTTTCTACCTTTTCTGAGGCCTTGCATTATTTTGAGGGGGGAGATGCTTTTTGAACTCTGAAAGCCCAGAGCATAACTTTAACTGGATGATTTTCCAATGTCGATTCAAAGAATGAAGGGCAGACTAAGAAATGTTTGTGGTTTGTAATGGAAAGCATTTACAAGCTCATCTCTCCATACACAACAGAAGGTATTGTATTTGGAAGAAGAATGAGGTATTTGGATGCCTGAAGGACTTAAAGGACAAAGTGCCCTGTTCATACAGGGATGACAAATGCATGTAAAAACCTGTGTACTGCTAAGCACAACTCTTTGTTCTTGTTAAAAGCCTTGACTCTCAAAATTACTGGGTGCAACTCTGCTGTCAGCCCCAAGAGCACAACTCACTGACAGCAAACTTTATGGCCTGTATGATAGACCTGCACTCAGGCTGCAGCCTGTGAACTGCTCTCATTTGTAAAAGTCGTAAGGACTCAGTGGTTTGTGAAGCGTGTGGGCCTTTGAAACACACATGCTGAACTGTACAACTGGGAAGCAGATCATCCAGAATATTCACTTGTATTTGGCAGTGGGAGAGCCAAGTGGTGCTGTTTCCTAGACATTTGTATCTTTACTTCACAGTCTCGCATTCAATGGCATCACGACAGAGGGAGGCAAAAGTATTGCTGAAGCCATGCAACACAACAACTCCGTGAGGATATTCTGGTAATTGACAATGTGGTCTCTTTCTCCTCTTCTTCCTTTTCCAGAGCAAAATCTTGTTTTATTTCCTCCAATCCCATCGCCCCTCCTACTCTCCCCTCTTCCTTCTCTCCCTCCCCTCATCCCCTGTGCTTTCACTATCAGCAAGTTATAAGATACCCTTTGGAAGAATGTGGACATGAGTAATGGATCAGCAGCATGTGTCCTTTGGGATGCATTCCAGTGACCCAGTGTCATGCCTTGCTCTGCTCCCTCCATCTTGCTTTCCCCATTTTCTCTCACTTCCATCATCTGAAATCAAGTTCTTTGTCCTCAGTTTTTGCACCTCTTCAGTGTTGTCTGTACCTTTTCCCACTACACCTCATCCACCTTTTTGACACTAAAGCATCATGAGAAAGTATCACTAGAACATTGCTCAGAGAAATAAAGATCTGATACTCTTGTGTCTTTTACCTCCAGGGCTTCTCTTCAATATCTCTTTGTGTCCAGCCTTTACAAATTGTTCAGGGCAGGAACAGCACATCCCCCTTTGGCTGTCTAAAGCTAAGTCACAGACAAGCTGCAAAAACAGGGGGCTGAAAAATAATTATAACATCCTAAGTGAACATTTTCTCTCCCACTTAGGTTGACTAAAAATGAGCTGGACGATGAAGCAGCAATGAGTTTTGCAGAGATGCTGAAGGTCAACAAGAAGCTGGTGCATTTATGGTGAGTTACATTCCACAGTGGCACAGGCTCTTTGGCTCTACATTAAAGCTTCACCTTCCAAGTGTATGTAGGTCACAGTAAGAGCTTCTGTGCATGGTCTGGATGCAGCTGACTGCTTGTAGACAGTTGTAATGGGAAGTTAATAAAGCTGCTATCTAGCATTTGGAACCTGCTTTCATACAGGGAAAAGTTCAAGCTGTTTCTGGTAACTTTCAAACTAATGATTGATTTCATCTCTTGTCAGGGGAACAGTACCAGCCTCAAAATCAAAAGTTTCAAAAAAACCCCTAAAACAACCAAGCAGACAGCTAGAATAGAATAAGGTTATTACAATTCTTTCTGTTTATCATCATACTATGAAAGTAGCTGTTCAACCAAGAACCTACATGACAGACACTTTAATACATGTCCCATTTGCCTGATGCTTTCTTTTAGGGCTAGCAATACACTGATGCAAGACACTCATCTCCAAGGCATCAATCCCCAGGAAACCAGGGATTATTTCTAGCAATCACAGTGAGACTTGTTACACTTCTAAGGAAACATAGTGTTGGCATTTCTAATCCAGAGGTTGCCAATGGATGGGGTTGGGCAGATGTGAGCTGTAAAAAAAATAGCCATCCATTCATTTGAAGTGATCAAGGGAACATCAGACATGGAATGGAGTCCCTTTACACTCTTTACAAACACTTGGCTGACCACACTCCAGCACACTCCCTGTATTAATCCTAGTTCCAGCCCCTTAGGAAGCATGCTGGCTGTCACGGGTGCCAAGTACTCGTAGCCTCTTTGGAAAGCAGCAGAAGCTGTGGTGCCCATCACCCTGAAAATGAAAAGGCGGTGGGGGAAGCGCTTGATTTCTTTGTGCACAGCTGCAGATATAATTCACTGAGCAGTTTGGCTTGAATTCATAATAAAACTTCCCCCAGCCAAAGCAGGCATAGTAATCGAGATAAATGTCTTTGCCATGGCTCAGTATTGTCCAAGGGTTTCTCCCAGTGGACAAATTTATATCCTACTTTGTTGATTACACCAGTGGATTCCTCCAAAAGGTGGTGACCTATATAGATAGTTGAATTTGAGGCAGAGTTAAAGTCTTTTTCCAGTAGCTGAAAGATTCTACTGGATCCCTTTGCACTTTGATTCATATACCAAGTGCAGAAACTCCTTCAATGGGAGTGCCTCCTTCCCTCCCTCCCTAAGAGACTGTTCAATGCACTCCAATTTTCAGTCTCATCCTGAATCCTGAGGGATTCATGCAACCGGTCACATGGAATGGTACAGCTATGGGGCTCAGCATGGTAGACTGAAAGGTGAGTATTGAGTTAGGCTAGGCTGATGAGTATTTTTATACTCATGCAGATGAGTGGCCTTTGTTCATCTTTAGCTAGTGGGATGGTCTACAGTGGTTAATAAGAGTTCCCTACTGCTTCATCAGTTTCACTGCTTGAGGATCTTACGTATCTTTTTTTCTTCCCTAAATTCAGATGAGACATAATTTATAGCTGGTAAGTTGGCTTCACTGGGACTTGCACCTGCTCATACCAGAGTCAAAATCAGTGCTTTATTTTTCAAAGATCTTGTTGGTCTGATAAGCAAGACTGGAGGACTTGGCAGCTGCTGCAACAGGCAGCCTCTAGATCATTCCTGCTAAAACACTAGGCCTACACTGGGCCTGTACATCACTTAAAAACGTCTCACAGTCTTCTTAGTAAGAAAGCAGAGCTAAGAGGTTTGTCTGTCTCTGTCCAAATATCACAATCCCATACCACTAGTGAACAGTTCATAGCAGAAATTTGTCAGCTGTGTAATTAAAATGCTCAGTATCTCCAGAAGGCAACCACATGCAAGATTAAAAGGAAAATATTAATACTCTGAGCTCTCTGAAAGTGGGACATTTGACCAATACTGTGTACCATTCTTGCAGATAAAGTCACAGGAATTTTCTTGTGGCAGACAGCTTTGCTCCTTGATGTCAAGCTGATTGTAGGTTGTGCATGTGCTGCTAATTAGTTTGCATGTTAGATTGACTTGAAATGCTTTTTTTTTAGGCTTATCCAGAATCAAATTACAGCCAAAGGGGTGAAGTGCCTCAGTGAAGCTCTCAAGGAGAACACGACTATTCAAGAAATCTGGTAAAGGTCCCTTTCTCAAAGGCTCACTTTGTAAACTTTCTTTCCCTTTAAAACCCTGCTGGCCTTACTATTTCCCAGCCTAAAAAATTCAGAGCAAGTTTATGTGAGGCAGGGGTTGTAGTTCCAGCTGTGGATTTCAAACAGGTAAAAATCCACTGCCACTGAAACATTTCCTTGTGTGTTCTGAATGTCAGGCAGTTTTCTTAGTTCACATCTGTCTGTACCACTGATTTGCAGAACGTGTGTGTTTGCAGAATCAGGGCCTGAATTTATAGACCAAGTTTTGCTTGTCCTGTTGTTTTTATTTTAAGCTTCTGAACATGTTCATGCTTTTCAGCACCTAAGTGCCAACAAGCAGGAGATGGTTGGTTACCTTTAATCAGCATTACTAGTCTGGTTCATAGAATTTGTGCTTGGATTTTTTTAGGTGGTGCTCCAAACACACTGAAAGTGCTAAGCTACAAGAAGATTAACTTTTTGTAGGATTTGTTTGCTTTAGATAAGGTGGGCATCACATAGTCACACGTGTACATTTACGGCAGAAAGCCAAATACCACATTCCTTCCCTCACCTCAGGGAGCTCAGGAGTCAATAGAACTGAGCTGGTTTTAGCACTGCTGCTTTGTTATTGAACATGAAATTTATTTTTAAATATATGTATTTGTTTTAGTGAAAGGACACTGAATCCTTGCTTAGAAAGACAGTGACTCACTGTCTGACTAGTGTGTTCCCTGGAGATGTGGAAGAGGTACTTTTTTCAGAAGCCACTGTCAGCTTTCGTCTACAGAAGAGGCATCCATTCCCCCTCAGATCGTTCTGAATCTTCAGACTGAAATCTGTCTTTTGATTCTGGCCTGAATGTTCAGAGGCATTCATTAACCCAAGTAATTTCGTAAATCTGAATGGTTTAATGGATTTCAACATTTCTGAGAGCAGCACTTAACCAGGCTGTTCATTTTCAAGGGTGTAAGTACCAATGTAAATTATGTGGCCAGAATTGAAAATTTTGCTGTTGGTCATTTCACATTAATAATGCCTGAGTACTTCACAGAATTTTCTTCCCATGTTGTCATGGAAGACACAAAATGCTCTGGAGACTTTAAATGTCTTTAAACCAGCCCACTGCATGGGAAGAACCTTTGTCAGCTATGTGCTGCTTGCTGAAATGCAAACAGCTGGGTTCCCAACACCGAGTTCAGTTACTGGAGCTTAGGTGTGTGTTCAGGTTTTATTTCTGAGGGAGAAGCCTTGTTCCTCGGATGTGCAGTGGGAACAGCAGTGCTGTATCTGGCCTGCCTAATGCCCATTCCCAGTTGTGTGCCCTTGAAGCATGCAGCCCACGTGGCATTGCAAACCTCTGCACCAAAGCCTTGGGAAAATAGAAGATGGGGGACAGTCACTACCTTACTTTCACATCCCTTTTGTTTTACTCCTTCAGCTTGAATGGGAACCTGATAAGCCAAGAAGAGGCCAAAGCTTTTGAAAATGAAGAGCGGATCATTTGCTTTTGAATGAGGACTTCCCCATTTCGCCAAGTTTGTGTTATCAAAAGTTACTCCTACACTTGGACTGCAGAGTTTATAAAGGCATAAATCTACAGTGCTCATGGCAGGAGAGAGATACACAATAAGCTACCTTTGTATGAACACACCACACTCCCTCAGCTCCATCCCTTACCCTGCCTGTTATTCTTAATCCTTTTGGTGAATGGGAAGTTTCCTGGGTAAATAATTAATGTTTGTTCGGTGCTTTGAAGATGAAATGCAAAGTGTTAACAGACTAAATCCACTGGCAGGTGTATGCATTTTGATAACTGAGTTTAGATTTATTCTGTACAGTGCTGTAAATAATCTCTTAACTTATTTATATACGTAAATAAGGACACACACGTACATATGCAAGAAAGGGTGCAAGATGCACAAACTCCACCTGCTCAGAGTATTGCCTGCCTCAGAACTGAAAATGAATATACACAGCTTTACCAGAAACAGTATCTATAGTCGTTTCTTGGTGTCAGTGTTTTGAACGTAATTCCTTCTTCCTGCCTAGAAATTAGGTCCATATTTCGCCACTGACTACAGGCAGTGTTGTAGACACTGCTTTTTTTTGTTGTTGGGTTTTTTTGGGTGGGTAGAAATGGATGCATCAGGCTCAGATTACTTTCAGTAATCTTTTTTTCCCGTATCAAAGCAAATCCATCTTCTTCTGTGCAACCAGAAGTCCTTACTGCCATCACTGTAAAACCGTAACACCAGCAGTAAACCACTTCTGCTTCAAATTTCCAGAGGGCTGCATGGAAACAGCTACCTCCTGTTTCCACAGTGTTTATTCTGGGGAGGGGGTCTGGAGAGAAATGTGAACAATTAATTAGCAGGCTGTTCATTGCCTTGGCTCCTGGCCTAGACACCATGCTGGTGGCACTACACCAATATCACATTGCCCAGCATCAGTGGGGAGAAAGGACGACTGAAAATCAACTGCGTCACGTAGAAATCCCTTCTCCCAGCAACAGGCAAGCACACAGGAGGATTGAGATTGGCTTGGAAAGCTTTTAGTCTATGCTTGAATCAGTGGCCAGAGCAAGGCAAGAGGCAGTAGTAATAGTAAGGACCAGCAAGAAAACATTATCCTTCCCCAAATGATTATTGTTTAGGGAGTGTAACTTTAGATGCTTTAAAAGAAACCAGTTTGCACAGGAGTGGCTTATTTTTTATTTTTGATAATCAACAGAGTTGATTATTTTTTCTGGGAGCTTTATAAACTCAAACTCTACTCCACAGTGTAGGAACATAAAATGGAAAAGCGTGAGCCATTTTCCTTCCTTCTCCCATGTTACCACGCCCCTCCCCCCCCCCCCCAAAAAAAAAGCTTTGAGAAGCAATTCTCCATTTGCTGACTAACCCACAAAACCTTGGTAGGCTGGAAGAAGAATCTCCAGTTAAAATGCCAAACCAGTAAACCCTCACTTTCCCATCTCCCAAATCTGCCCCATGAAGCAAAGAAAATGCTTGCTTTGCAGGTCAGAACTTCTCCATTTCCTGTGTGGTAGCAGACCTTTCCCAGCTTTCAATTCTGTCTATTCCCCTCAGCTCCCTAACACATTTTAAAGTACTCACAGGGCTTCTGACAAAACACATTTAAAAATACTCATAGGGCTTCTCACAAAACCTGAAGTTATAAAGAAAAAAAAGGGAAGAAAACCAACTTAGTTATTTTTCCATGGCTTTTCCTCCATGCCTGTGGTTTCAACACTGATTTTTCGCAGGGAGACAGATGAGGTTTTTCAACCATGACAGAGGGAACTCAGCTAACTTGAATGATTTCTGCACCTGAGCCATTTGTTTACTGAAGCAAAAGAGCACACAGTTACAGATGAGCTGGATTTCAATTGCCAAAACATCTGCCAAAGCAAAGCCTTTAAAGACTTCTCAGTGACTTTTACAAATCAGAGACTCATGCACCTTGTCAAAGTGTGTTTTGCCAGCCTACTCTGATGGAAGGGAGAAGATACTGGTGTAAGGAAGGGCCTTCACCAGAGGTATCATGTGCCTGTGTTTGAGGAAGTGTGCTCCTACTTTGCCCTAATCATGGAATTATTTGCTCATTTACCAGGTAGAAAATGTATTTAAAGCTACAGTTCCTGTCCTCATTTCACTAATTGACTAAATTAGCTCCCCCCAAGCTTTCCAGTGCAGTCAAATCTGCCCCTTTTTTGGGCTAGAGCAGCCTTTGGTGTTGTTTGTAGTGACAAGCTCAGCAAATCTTGTTCCATACCTGGCTTTTACAAGCTGGGCATCCAGGGGGTGTTTTCAGGGACAGCAGCATTTATGGGGCTGAAGCAGCTACATGCAGCCTCAGGGTAAGTGGTGGCAGCATCAAGCCCAGCTCCATGTAGGACAGGGTTTGGCACTGATGACAGTGCCAGAGACAGAGCCAGTCACAGCCACTCCTTTCAGAGGTGATTTTGGGCAGCAAACACTTGTTTGGACTGGGCTGAAGGTCTGAGCACAGCTCATTCTGGGTTTGTCCAGCCTGAGGGGTTTCATAGCATCCTGCTGCTCCCAGCTCACCCAGAGCAGGGGGTCTGCGTCACAGAGCACATCACAGCTCTGGGAGTCATGCTGAGCTAACTGGTTGCTGCTCTGGGAGCAGCCAGATGTCCCTTGTTCCTCAGCACAGCATTTCTGGCTGAAGCTCTTCGTAGTCTTAGCAGCCTGTTTGCAAGGGGCATTGGAGCAACGCTTCTGCAGCTTGCAGTGAGAGCCTTGTTTACTCAGAGACAACTGTAACTTTTTTAAGACTTGTTTGTAATTTGCTGAAGCCTTCTCTGTACACTGCATCATGTTTTTCCACTTGTCCACTGTGATAATAAACAGCTTTTTAAAGAACAAGCTGCCTGCAAGTGCTTGGGCTCTGCTGAAGCCCTGTCAAGCAGACAGGAACTTTTTGGTTTTTTTGAGGCTGGATCAAGATGGGACAGTGACAGCCCAACTAATACTGTCTGCAGATAAGAGAGAGGAGCTGCCACAGCTGGAGAAGGCTTTTCACAGCTGCATCTGCCCGTGAGGGGCCCTTCCAGCAGTAGGTGCCAATCCAGTTACGGGCAGCAAGGGAAAGCCCATTGGTGCCTCCAGGATGTGCTGCAGCCATGCTGTGCCCCTGTAGTCCTCCTGCCACGCTGACTGCAGGAGCTCTTTGCATTTCCACCTGCTGCTGCTGGGGGCAGAGACTTGCTGGTTTGAGGTGTTACCACTTGTATTTGGCTGGTGCAAGCTGTGTGTGTTTACTGGTGCCAGATGACACTGCAGCCCCCAAGGGAGCCCTGCCACAATGCAGTGCAGTCCTGTCACACACTGCCAGGTCTTCAGGAAAGGGTGTTTGTCTGAGCCTGAAGTGGCTCACGTGGTGTCAGACATGTCTCCAGGTGCCAGACCCCAGTTTATGACTTACAGGGTGGTGCAAAGCCATGCAGCCTTTGCTCTTCAACCACAGCCAGCACAGGATCCCAATCCCACCATCCCATGCCAAGGGAGCAGTACTGATGCCAAAACACAGCAAGTGCCTGCTTTTCTGTAGCTTCATTCTGCTCCCTTACCTCAGTTCACAAAAACTCTGCTCAGTACCTCAGTTCACAAAAACAGGAGCCCACTGCAAAGCTGTACAAATGGCTGCAGTCAGGAGCAAAGGCATCAGAGCTGGGTGAACAGTAGTGAGGGATGGGTTTGCCATGAGGAAGGCAAGGTCACTGCAGAGTTTTCAGCTGATGGAACAAGTAATCTCGGCGGGAAAAAGCTGCAGCTGTACACAAAGGCCTTAACTGCTGCTTTAGTAGGTAGAAACAAAACAGCAGTATTGTGCTAGATGAAAATGGAGGCCAGGCTGGGCGCTGGCAGCTGCACTCAGGGATTCCAAATTTACTCACGGGAAGAGGTTTCTCCTTGCTTGCTGGGGACTCTCAGTTGCTCCGTGGGATAGGTCAGCCTTCTGAAAGCACAGCATAGCAACAGTGGCAAGTCCTTCCTCATTTGCCGAAGTGGGGACAAAGGGTGAGAGGATGCAGGGAGTGCCACAGGTGCCAGGGGAGTCCTCTCTTTCATCCTGGGAAATTGCTCATCGAATCCCTTGTGAATCTCAACAGGGCCAAGGTCAGCCAGTGTTCACTCTTCACTCCCAGAGGCAGACGAGAGCTGACGGCTCGAGCTGCAGACGTTTGAAATAGCTGCCCTCAGGAGCACAGGGGGATGTGAAAGCAGGGATGATGTTTCAGAGAAAACAGCAGCTTCAGCTTCAGGAGCATCAAGGCATGAGAGGTCATGGCAGGTGGGTTAAGGAATAAAAACTGGTCTTACTCAGCCAGGGGCAAAAACTACAGTCATTGCTTTATACTGGGAAAGCAGGAAATGTCCTGTGCCCTTTGCAGGTGGAGAGTCCCTGGGTGATGCACTGGAAAACAGCAGGTTTTGGGCAGTGCTGATGCCACCTCACCCACTCAAGGTCAGCACCTGCAGGGCTCAAGCAACCCTTTAGGGTGGCAATACATACATTCCTGCCACACACAGGGCCGGCAGCTGCTGCTGGCACCAGGGCTGCTGGCAGGGGCACTCCCAGCAGCCCCAGGAGGCTGCAGATTGCGCAGTGCCAGTCTAAGAAAGGTGCCGCGCTTGCCCATCCCAGCCGCCACACAGGCAGCTGGCTCAGGAGGTGGCCGCTGGTGACAGGGCTGGTGACGGGTCACTTCCATCACTGCAGTGAGCGGCTGTGCCCGAGAGCAACGCAGCCCTGGGTGCGGGAGCGTCTCCCTTGCTCCCGTGGGGCAGAGCCAGAGCTCCAGCTCCAGCTCCAGCAAACCCCTTGCAAACAACTACATTAGGCCCAGCCTCTCCCGTCTGGGGACTCCTCTTATGCTCTGCAGGCAGCAACTTAATTAGCTGCTAAAGTCTCGAAAGCCTGACCTGGGCGTCACAGACTGGAGCAAACGAAGCTGTCAAGCTTTCGTGCTTCCATTACCTGCCAGACACTTTAATCTCGAGTTTAGCAGATGTTATTCCTGGCCCGGGTGATTTGGGAAGAGGAAAGCCGCTCCCTGGAGAAGTCACCCGGGTCTGCAGGGGGAGGGAGGCGGTGAGGAGAGCCCAGCGCCAGGCGGGGTGGGACAGCCCCACGGTGCTCGTTCTCCTCGGTGGCAGAGCCCGGTGGGGCTTGGGGAGAGGCCTGGCAGCTTCCTCTTCCTTCTGTTTGAGGCCGGCTTAAAGAAACAACTAGGAGGGGAAGGGGGGGGAGGTTTTGTTAAAATGTAAACACATGTTCAAACAAAGCAGTCTGTAAACAGGATGAAACGAAAGTAGGGCAGAAGCTCGACACAAAACATGACTCCAAAGATAACGGGCCAAATGCGGAGAGGCACCGAGCACCTGCAACTTGCAGCGGCCCCGGCTGAGGACGTGTCCCTGCGCCTGAGATCTGCCTCCTCTATGCTCCTGCTTTTACAAGCAGTGAGTCATCTTGCGTCAACTGAGGATGGGCTTTTTGCAATTATTTATTTATGTCAAACCCTCCTCCCTGCCACCATGCATCCCTGATCTCATCCTCCTCAGAAAACAGATGCTTTATTACACAATAGCTGGAAAACTCCATCTCACTTGGCTTTTGCTGAGGCTCCTTGTTGCCTGTTGGCTGGCTGGCAAGGAGACAGCAGGAATGAGCTGCACAGCACCTCACAGGCAGTGTGCTCTGTGGCCTTGTTTGGCTTTTGGGACACCAGCACCTCTCTCCCTGCAGGAGCTGGGAGCCTCCTCCACTGAACAAACACACCGGGGGATGTTTGCAGACACCAGCAGGCTCCAGCCTGCACCCCTCCAAGCACAGACACTGTTCAGGTGTTGTAGCCTCAGAAGGAGAATGAGACCTTACAGAACTGGGCACTCAGAAGCCAGGGGAGCAACTTCCCTGTTTAGCTCCTGCTGCTGCTGCAGGGGACTCTTCCCACCTTCCTGCTCTCTTTGCTGCAGGCTGTGTGTTGTGTTTCCCTCTTTCTGCTAGAAACAGCACAGCATGTAGAAGTGGACACGGAGCACTGGCTGTACCAAACTGGCGTGTGGTAGCGGGGCCAGGCACACATACATGTGTACAACATCACCATCTATTGCTCACAGCTCCCAGGAATACCTTGGGGCCAGCACAGCATCCCAGTTCACGCTGCAGGACAAGCAGCTTAGGGCAGAGGTGGCATGTCCCATGTCCCAGCCATAGAAAGGAGGGTAGGATGTGATACCAATAGATGCCACTGTTGGGGTTTTAGGAGTTCTCCGGGTTTTTTTTTTTCTGTTAAAGGAATTTTCCCCATACATGTTGCCAGGGGGACAAATTACTGAGAGCTTAAGGAAAACAAAAGAGCTGGCTATGGGGATGGGGTGCATCTGGCTACTCTTTTGTTTCACCTGGGTGCGTGGACAGTCGGTCCCCAGCGTTTGGACAGAGAGAGAGGCTGTTTCATCGGCTGCTTTTCCTTCTGCCAGACAAACCCCGGGATCCCAAGCCCGCCTTCCCTGCCCCGCTGGGAGCCGGGCTGTGGCCGCCCTGCCCCGCCGCTGCTTCGAGCCTTCGCTACGTTGTAGCCCTGCTCACCCTGCCTGCCCAGACCTCCGGGGAGTTCCCACCGCAGCTCCGCAGTTTGGATACATCTCGTCTGCCACCCGGGATTTGTGCTCGTCCCTGCCGTTCCAGCCTGCTGTTCCTGAGGGTCCAGGATCAGCTGCCCAGGGGTTTGTGAAGCTCCTTTGTTCCATCCCTTCCCGGGATCCCAGGGCACCGGTGCCGCGCGCTCCCCGAGCTCGCTCCGGAGCGCCCCCTGCAGCCGCGGGGGAACCATCGCACCTGCCCTGCTCACCGGGAGCCGCCAGCGCCCCTGCCGGCTGCGAGCGGAACTGCACCCGAGGGGAAAGGGCCCGACAGCTGAGAAAGCTGGGACTGGGTTTGTGATTGTTCGCTGTTACTGCCAGAGTTGTTGCTGTTTGTTTGACTGGTCATGCACATATAGATATATAATAGTAAAGAACTGTTATTCCTATTTTCCACATCTTTGCCTAAAGGCCCCTTGATTTCAAAGTTATAATAACTCGGAGGGAAGGGGGGTTGCATCTGCCATTCCAAGGGAGGCTTCTGCCTTCCTTAGCAGACACCTGTCTTTCAAACCAAGACAGCCACCAATTTAAATTTCACACATGAAATCCTGTACCTACTGAACTGGAATGAATTCCAGCAGATTTTTCTGATGCAGAGCCAAACTCGGCTCTAACTAGTTTGCTTCCATAACACAGCTCAAGACTGAGGAGGAAAACACAGAAATAACTAGCAGTGAAGGAAGTCAGGCTTTCCAGAAGGTGGCTGGGGAGAGCAGCTGGGGAAGTGGGGAGGGGTGGTGGAAAAAAAGTTACTCTAACAAAAGATAGGAACATGTTGCTCCGTAATTACATCCAACTGTTTCTGGGTGCAGACTTGAATAATTCATGCATTACGACTATCATCTCCCACAGAGAGAATTGTGATGGCCCAATTGTCACTGTGCTTTAGCAGCGGGTTCAGCTACCCCCAGGCACACCAAAAGGCTTATCTCAAAAGTGGAGCAAGCAAGGATGGACACCCAGCTGTGGGGGAACCTGTGCCATAAATCTGTGCATCACATTCCATCAGCAGGTACTACCAGCCTGCACAAGTCGCCCTGGCTGGGACCAGCACCCTGTTGAGTTGAGATGCAATACACCTACGCAAGGAGCATCTCCTGCCTGGAGAGTGAACTCCTTTCATTTTCCCCCACATACTCCACATAACCTTGGTGAAATGCACTTGTTTTTACTCAGAGCACCCACAGCTCCACTCCCCAACTAGCGTAGGGGGAGAGGTGTAAAATCACACTTTCCCCACAGCAGACTTAGCCCGTACACTATCCAAAACCACATGGCTCATCTGTACTCCTGTCCTCATCTCACTTTACATTTAGCACAAGGGCTGCAGCTGCCCAGCTGCCACCAGTCCAGGCAGGAATATTTGGAGTGGCAATGCAGCCAGCCAGGTGTCTCACACCCACAGCTACCTGCTGCAGGTGACCTGACTCGGAGAGCTGCAGCCACTCTCCCAGGAGAAAGTTTCCAGGTGGTTGGCATCATAGTAGGTGATGAGAAAGGACTGTTTGCCCGCTGCCATCTTTGCCCCATGTTCCTTTTCTTTTTTTCCTTCTGAAACCACCCATGAGTGTCCCTACCTCCTGACCTGGCAGCTCTAACTTCAGCTAACCTTGAAGGCCATCATGTCTGCTGAAGATCAACAGAGGCTGCATTAACCTCTAGCCACCCCTGCAAAACAACAGCTACATCAGTTCTCTTCTACTGAGACCTTCCCTGGCCAGATGGATACAAGCCTGTCACATCACTGCCTGTGGGACAGGTGAAGAGTGAGAGGGACTCAGAGGAGCCAGAGGGTGGCCCAGAGGGTCTGCATTCCCACCTGCAGGACTGCAGACAGGTGAGATGCCAAGCTGCTTTTCTGGCTGTGACTCTATACCACGCATTGCTTTTCCATCCTCTGCTCCAGCTCGGACTGCAGCACAGAGATACAGAAGCTCTGTCCCACAGCAATGCCTCTTTCACCAATACTTAAAAAAAAAAAAAAATCACCTGGAAGTGTGAGGAAAACTGTGCTTCAAAAGATTTATTACATATATTTGTACATATTTTACATGAATGGAATGTTAAACATACAACCTAAAAATCAATAAAAAAATATTTTCATTCGTGATTATGTACTGGCAAACCACTGAAAAGAGTACCTTAGAACAACTTAAGTCAACTTGCAATCATACTGCTCAATTACAAAAAAAGAAAAAACCAACAAAACAAAAAGAGGTGTTCCATTTACATTAGACATTGCAAATTACATTCCGATTTCTGCTCCGGGTTATGAAGGAAGGTATCTTGTCCATTACCACTGCACATACAGGTGGCATTTCAGAAGCTAGCATGGACTTCCCTCTAACTCACTGTGGGCAATGTTAGCTCTGTAGGAAGAGGCATATAAAAAAAGAGAGTACACATTCTGCTCTCTACCAGCAGGTATCTGCCAAAGGGTAGGAAGAGGCAGAATGAGATTTGTAATCAAGGGATAAGGTTAACACTGGATCACCACTCATTCAGTGCCACACTGCAGCTCTTAAAATTTGTTACAAGTAGTTTTTAAGTAGTTCATTAAAGCATCCCCTCTACAGCTAGGCTACCTCCCTTCTTCCTTGAACATTATAGTGCTTTGGCAAAATCAGCTAAGGGAGAATTCTTCACTGTATGGTAATGAATATTCCAGCTTCATCTTAATATATACATGAGCACAGAATGAAGCTTTGATGTCTCTTCCTACTAGAATTTCACACCTTGAGAGCTTGTGACCAGTCATGTTGAGAAGTGTTTACTATGAAATATAACAAATCAGCAATAAAAGGGACAGATTTGAAGGAAAACAAGAGGAACGGGATTCAGCAACAGATTATGTTCTTGCAACGTCAGGTTACTTACACTTGAAACTCTGCCAAAATCAAGCAAATCCTATTTATCGTTGCAAAATCTTTGCCAAAGCACACCCAAGGGCAAAAGTCTCTCAAACAAACACACAGATTAAAAGCTGCCAGAAAGATCAGTGAGTGGCCTGGCTGCCTTCTTCCTCTTGTACACTGGCAACTTATTAGATCCAAGACAGAATCAAGTCCAGCCTTTTTCAGATGCAGGATATTCCTACAGTGGTTTACCTCAGCAAGTCTTCAACAACTAATAATGCCCCACAGTGAGGTCATTTTACAGCTTATCCTATCATCAGCTCTGATGTACTAATTGAGACATGACTTTACGGAACATAAGTAGCTTGGGAAGCCAGCCTACAATTGTGGAGTAAGATAATCAAATGTAATTTGAGAATATGGACTGGGTTGGTTTTTTTAACCCCCAAGAGGCTAAAACATCTCCAACTTGAGTTTAGAAGCAGGTTAACTTGTGTAGAGAAACAGAAACATCACAAATTGTCCATTCAGGAAACAAATCCTGGACATAGTTCTGTCGTGAATTTCTCACTCAGAGTGTTTTGAATGACAAAAAGTTAAGTGGTAGGAGCTGCATAAAAAAACCCCACGTTTGGCTAGATTGTAGGAAACCCATAACTAGCCTTCTCTTCCAGTTACAACTTCTTACATCACTTTTGCTGATGCCAATGGAAAGTGTATCTATATGGGAATATGGCCTAACATATATCACATCTTCAGCTAGGAGGAGAAGAAATTGATACTAAAATGACTTTTAAGCTTGGAAGGGTGGAAAGTGAATCATCAAATATAGCACTCATCAATAAAAGAGATAATCCTCCACTGGCAAAGGTGAGCTGGAAGATCCCATAGTAGTACTCCTGCACTCCCAGGCATGTGGTAGTCTCTCAGCAGGAAACTCCCAACTGCATAGCAGAAATTAGTAGGTACAACACAACAATACCAAATTTGCACACAAATACTCTCTTTCAATACGGGAAAGTGGCTAAAAGCCACAGAAACTCAAGAGAGATCCCTGCCTGTATCATACCCAACATGTTTTGCCATCATTTACAAAGAGAATAGTAACATTCAAGTGCCAAGTTCCTTGCTTTTGGTGGAGCACAGAAGAAATGGAGCAAGTTTCTAAAGCCCTCAATCAGAAAAGGCAGCACACTAAAAGCATTCTTAAGCACATCTCATGTATTAGATATATCCCTCCAGAAACACCAAAGATCCACATTTCTGAATAAAAATGATTTTTCCTATATTTGCTGAGATTTCAGTCTCCTGAGAGTCCATTTAACCAGCTCTCCAGCCTTCCAGCAAGGCTTAATTAAAAAGCCAGTGCTCCTAAAACTAAGAAGTAGGATAAATGTATAAATCTTGAGATTCAGTCACAAACCCACTTTACATCATAAGGGGGGAAGCAGGGAAAAAACCAAGGTCACAGGTATCCACCCACGTTTTTGTACATTGCCTACATGTCTTCCATTCCAAAATACCCCAATACACTTACCCTTGATTATGACAGCTAACTTGACTACAAATAAGAGCTGTTTTCGGCTTTATCCCTCCCAAAAATAAAATACCAATAATTTGTGGTGTGCTTCATATTTTTGCTTTTACATCCCACTGAACTCTTTGTGGAATGTACACACTGAAAGAAAATGAGCTACCTCCTTGCAATGGGAAGCATTATTATAGATATACTGATTTATAAGAGCCAGGACAAAGGGTGCCCTGTGCTGACAGCAGTGTTGACTCTCTTGTTATTGTACAGGGTATGGTTGTATACAATCCAACTCACAGCCGCCTCCACTATGAACTTCAAAACACGAGTTGCTACTGAAGAGACATGGGTATGTTACAAGTTCAGAAAAATCACACATTTCAAGACAGTGCCAAATGTACTCTTCCCCTGCTGGCAAGCAGCATGTTTATGGCAGACCTGAGTATGGGAATTATTTCACACCCTTACATACTTAGGGAAGATATAGGCCAGATGACAGAAAATACTCTGAAACAGCACAGAACTGGCAATCTCAAGGTATTTACAGGCAAAGAAGCATATCGCACCAAAATTGAAGTTATTGCTTCTTGTGGACAAGTGTGGTGTTCCTTGTTCGAGACACGGGACTTGTTTGGTGTTTATTTTTCCCTTCTGAAGCACAATGAGTCGCCACCCCTGTGAGGACATTTTCAAAATGAAGGTGTTGTCTGTGACTAGAGCTGTGCCTACAGCATGGTCATTAACAGCTGATGGCGACAGAAAGCTTACCTAGGCGAGTTTCCACAGGTGTTCTCAAACCCAAGCATCACTCTCATGCTTCCAAGGGTCATTCCAGGCTTAGTCTATGTTACAGATTTTGATACAAAAAAACCTCCTGTAGTCTTTCAGAAGAGATTTATGGGTACCAAGAAGGTCAAACTGACCTTGTACCAGTTCCTCAAATAGTCCAAGGCATTGCTACTCTACTGTGCTGATGGAAGCAGCGATGGACTCTTGCCTGCAAAAGCATCACCAGTGCGATGGCTGGTGACCTGCTTTTCCAACATTGTTCCTAAATGTGGGGTAACAGTCCTAACTGCTGGGTCTTTAAATCAGCTACTTCCATCTGAATACAGAAAATTAAGGTTTGTGAGGAAACAGTAAGTGTACTAGAAGTATGAACTACCAAAACTGAGCTCAAGTCGTAAACAGATTTATGTTTGCAGTATGTACCTGCTTAACCCCCAAGCCAAAGGCTATCTATGACCTCAGAGCACAGGACATCAAAACACTGACCTACCCCCTTTACATGACTACAGGTGAGTTTCTGTAGGCATGAAGCCAACAGTAACCATTAAATCAATGCAAATGGAAAAGTTTTACTTTCAGAAGATAACAGGAGTTTAAAACATTGGGAAAATGGGCCTGCAGGCAACACCACTATTTGAGTATTGCAGGTGCTGTAATTCCTCATCCCCTCCCTCCCTCCCCCAAGATAATACAAGGCAACACAAATATTCTCATTGAAAAAGGACTCTGTACAGGGAATGACTGTACATCTAATGTGACTACAGAATCGAATGCGTGACAAAATGATTCTGCTCCCACTGAAAAAGAGAATTCAACAGGGCCCCAGAGTTACAGGTTCAGCTGAAACCAGTTGATGCAAGCCCAAAAGAGTAGAAACTGCACTGGCAATTACAACAATTATCTGGTTTGGACTCCTTTAGATTTGCAGCGTTAACAAAGGCATTTTACAGAGCAACATTCAGGAGAAAATGTTATCCAGGGAAGAGCTGCTCTTCAAGCAAGATGGGAGAGTTTAGGAACATGAACTGCATTTGTTCTCCAGATAGCAGCAGTTGCTCCTGTTCTTTGCCCTTTTTGATATTAATCACAGCAGCAACAGAGACAAATGTGTCTTTAAAAAAAAAAAAACAACCAGAATTATTTATGTACAAGAAAATCATCTGAAGTGTTGTGCAACTTATTTTAACTATTGAAACTCACTAAGAATGCTGTTGCTAATAAATATTCATAAACTCTTCCCTGTGTTGTGAAATTCAGAAACTACTACGCTTAATTCTCAATATAAAAAGTATGCCTCTAAACCCTGATATCTGTTCCAGTTTACTGTCTTTTTTTCCCCCCTATCTTTTAAAAAAAACCTATTTATTCTAACTGTGATACTTTGAGGGAACTAATATTTATCCACAGTTTTACTCGGTGTACCCACCCAGAGACATCCTGTGTTTTGTGGAGCTCTGGTTATACCAATATAATACAGTAAAATAATAATAAATTAAACAAATGTAGATGCATTAAAAAAAAAAAAAAAGAAAGAAAAAACCCAAACAAAACAAAAACCCACACTGTCAAATGCTGGTCTCCACATGAAGACACCAAGGGTTTAGATGCAAAGTACTACAGATCCTGCCACCAAAAAAACATTTAAACAAGGAAACATGAACTTGCGCACATTCAAAAAATTAAACACAAATCCCACCTTGATGTTATCTTGCCCATGCCTATAAAAAGCTCTCACTGTTCCTACATTTGCAGTTATTCATTTACACCTCAGGAGGCAGCCTGGAGATGAGAGTAGTACAATAAAATAATTACCTGAAACATCTTTAAAAAAATACCCGTTAAACAAATTACCTTAACTGGCAGCACTTAAAATTGGTAATTCTTTTCTTTTCTTTTTCCTATTTTAAAAAAAGTTGCATAGCTGTAAGATTTTGCTTTGCTGCATTTCTTTCTGTCGATTTTACTCACAAGCAGTAAAAGAGACATTTTAGTTACTTAAATAGCAATACAATGTGCAGATTTCAACTATCTCTATAGCTTGATCAATATAAATTAGTTACCTGTCTTGGTTTTACTCTTTGGACTGCATTGTGACAAAGGTTTAGTTACAAAACTTTGAAATACAGTATTCCTACGCAGAGTGGTTTATGTTTTCTGTTCTTGAAAAAAGTGAAGAACATAAAACAGGGTGTGAATTCAGTAAATTAAGGTCACACTGTTAGATTTTATTTAGTTTGCCATTTACTGTTCTTCAGCCAATGAGAAGGTGAAAACGCTCCCACTCAAATCTGGGGCCGTCCTCCTGCAAGGATCTCAGATAGCACGTATCGAACATCTCCGCTTCCTCTGGAGGCAGTAGGAAACATGTCCAATAACTCGCTTCTTCACAGAACCAGAAGTTAGGCTGAAATTAGGAACTTTGGCCTTCGATACAAAATAGTGTCAGTAATGTCTGTGGGGAGTCGATTGTTACAGGATGTGCAGCACTTTCAAAATCCCTGTGTGTCCTTTGCATGAGTGTTTGGTATACCGAGCACTACTGGCAAGTAACGGTGTCTGCAATGCTTTCTCCATGTCACTGTCCATCTTTGCCTTTTTCAGCCACAAAGAACTCTAAGTCTCAAGCCAGGCACGCTGTGTTCAGCACGGGAACCTCACATCTCCTATGTTTTCTGATCAGTGGAAGCAGCTGTTGGAAAAGCAGAAGACAAAACACCATCATTTCAGCACAGAAACCACTCAAACAGCATGAGCACAACCACTGTGTTTTCCTTCCCCTTTTTCCTAAGCCCCCAGTCATCACCATCCCTGCTGTGAAAAAGGCAAATAGAATTTAACATGAGGCTGGACAGCCATGAGCATGTACAGAGACAGAGGTGCTCATGAACAGCATGCAGGCTTTCTGCCACAACCAGAGATTGGGGGCACTATAGGGAATGTGTTTGTTTATTCACTTTGGCTAACTCTGCCCCGAGGTTAAAACAATTATCCCCATAGCAGGATATCTTCCTTGAGGGTTTCGTTGCTACCCCTACAACACAGACACATGAAGCAATGTGAAACAAATGCACAAATAAATGCTAGTGATGAATACTTCGGATTTTTTTTTTTTAATTTCCCTCTGAACAACAAACCCAAACTCTTAGCTACCAGACAGAATTTCAGATATCTCTATTTCTCTAAAAAATATGATGATTGTTGATATGCTTTGCAATGCTTAGGGGCAGTAGTTTAATGTAAGATAAAGTTTCTGAGTTAGTCAACTAAAGAATAAAACTATCCTTTAGCTTTTAACACAGACTGCAGATCTGCAATCATTAACATACAACATAAGTTGGAAAAATGTGAACTTCTGTGAGATGGGATGGATAGAAACATGTCAATATTTTTTATTTATTTATATGCTTTAAACATTCTGGAATGCATTAACATGAAAGTAGTTTTGAAAATACCTAGCTTCAACTTTCTCATATGATTCCAAAAGCTTTCTGTCAGAAATACATGCCAGTACTCATGGAACAATCCAAAATTACACAATTGTATTATTTTAATTTTCTTTCATTTCTATGGAAAAATGCTCTTAAAAAGTTAGTGCTAAAGCTTTCTTGTCACTGACTTGCCACTTTCCAGTTTTAGTACTGGAAAGACCATGCCATGTAAGGATGTAGAAACCTTTTGCCTACATTGCAATATGTATTAATGATTACTGATTAATATTGTAGTTCTGAGACACAGTAGCAAATTTACAAATAAAAAAATAGTATGGTTATTTCAGATAATCAAGATATTTATTGTTGTGACATAAATAAACATTACCTAAAAATATGAATCTTGTCTTAATCTGATGGATGCTCAGGGCAAGATCTATTTACTTCAAACCATTCATCTATGCAGCTGTTGGATACAAGACAAAAAATGAAAACAATTGACATGAATATCAGTAGCATTTAGCAGTAGGATACGAATATAAATTAGTTTCTCAATTTCAACGACTAGTAGAATTTTATATTATACAAAGAAGTGTTTGCATACACACACATCACTGGAAAAATTAATAACCCTAAACCACAGTAATACTTAGGTATTAAACACTGTTGAAAACCCGAATTTCTTAAGTGTTAAAATTTTCTAAGGAAGCATTTTACAAATTACAGATTTTATACACAAGTTAATTCACTACTAACATTTTCATCTTGATTATATCATTCATTGACATTTTACTTTCTGTAAAGTACAGACACTTACGAAAACAAAATATGAAACAGGTTTAAAAAGCATTGCCCCCTCTCCCTGCCCAACTCTATTAGCATTTGAGAAAACTTAAGCCCACATGACCTAAGCTCCTCAGCCATAATGCACACTCCTTCCCCATCCAGGTGAATTTGCAAGAATGAGAAGATCGTAGCAGGGAAAATTAACTTCAAATACATTTGGGGGAGATGCAGAAAGATGTCATCTAAAAAATATCTTCAAAGTTGCTGCTGCTGTTTCCTTGTTGTTTGTTTTTAAATGCAAAAAGCAACTAAGTTTAAGCACTTCTTTAATCACCCCTTAAGAAGAGTTACCCCGTAAATGCAACCTGAAATTGTATATCCATCCTATGGAATACTTGCCCTTTATGATATATGCAGAGGCAAGGCAGCCGTGCTATAGTATCTCCTTGCTGCAGCTCTTCCAGGCATATTGCACACTCCCCAGCATCTTTACTCAGCACATCCTCTGAGGAAAGAGCACAAAGTGAAATGGTTAAAAATCAGACTACTACAAGCAAAAGGTTCTTTATTCAGAACATCAAGGGCAGCTACAGAAGAAGGTATTTTTTGTTCTGCAGAACGGTGAGGATCAGTGACACACCAGCTGACTTAAGATTCATGATGAACCCATGCTCAGTCTTCAATATGGAAATTAAGTTCAAGCCTGAATGTAACATTTCTCTGGACAAGGCACTGTAAGTAACAAGGTAAAGTTCTTCCTAACGTCTAAACACTAGGCCGGCATTTGCTTTTTCTACTCTCCTACTCATTTCTCTTCTATACATCTGGCTTCATTTGACCAGCACTGCTGGTACTCATATTTCACACCTTCAACCTCTTCTCACCATGCTAGCATGTTCTACATCCCATCCATGTTTTTCTCAGTGTAAAGTATGCAACTGTTTACTGTAGGAATGTGAGATTTCCATGAAGGAAAGATCATTGCTGTATGGCTCCAATGACTCCTGGAGACACTGGATTTTTTGCAGTATTACCAAGTCCCAGAACAAAGGAGGAAAAAGTAAGTTACTAGGAATGCAAAAGAATTGGCCTTCACTAAGAAGTTTCTGGGAAAACATATTATTTTTAATAAAAACCTTCTCTCTTGGACACTTCTCTTAGCCAGAATGTGGGATGCAGAATTCAGTCTTAGCATGAAGCAAAACAGAAGATCACATAAGTCCCTGTTTGCCAGATGCAGATTAGAAGTTCCAGTTAGACACAACCTCACAGAGACCACAGGGCACTCCCAACAAGAGACCATGTAGCAATCAAACTGGCAGATCAGAAAGGTGCACACTTGGCAAAGTGAAGCCCACGTGCTCAAGTTTCCATGGTTTCATGGGAAAAGCTTCCCTTTCTTTGCCAAAAGGCACCTGAAGTGATTGCTTATGGAGAGTACCTTTTGCAGCTCTATGCAAAACCAGCAGCTCTATGCTGTTCTCTCCAGTGGCTCCAATACTCAACCCACTGGCATTCCAAACACAGAGAATGACAGACAACTACAAAGCTACCATGGCAGCAAGAAAGTAAAAGGAAATCAGGTCTACATTGTTTCCACTGAATGACAGCCATCTCTCTTGCAGGTGCCTGAGTTTCTAAAGCAGTGCTTATTTCAGTCTCCACTATATCCATTGGTTATACTAAAAATACTATGTAATGCCACATGTGGAGCAGCTTCATGAAGATGTGAAAAATATCTAACATGAAGTGTACTCCTATAAAGAAAAATACTCAAAACAAAATAATAAACTACATCCACCACAACAAAGAAAATTTTAAAAATGTATTTTACACACGGTAACATTATTGGGGGGGGGGGGGGGTTCATATTAAAAAACTCCTGTTGTTCTATCAGAAGCTGTAAGCTTCTCAGAACATTAGACAGACTAAAGAGACAAGGTAATTTAAAACAATACAAAAGATTCTAAGAATTCTTACCTGTCAACTTGCCCAGAAGAGAGTGCTAAGGATAAATACTTCTTTGAGGTTGGATTTGTTGTTTGGGTTTTTTTTAAATAAAAAGTGATTCTAATATCTGACACCAGGAGGCAAACACTCTCCAGACATTGTCCCGCTACAGAGATATCAATCTTTGCCTGACAGTCTCAGACTTTACCCTCCTAGACCACCTCTCTGCACAACTTTACAAGAACTCCTGTGAGCAGTTCTCTTCTCACAGTTAGGCTGTAGGAAGTAGCACCATTAATAATTCGAGCATGTATCATACATACATATGGAGCATACTTAATAAAAGTAATTTTTTCCATGGAGTCCCTTTATCAGATCCGTAACTGCTACCCAAACCAAAATGGAACTAAGATATCTCTAGTGAATTAAATCCCAGTCTCACTCCCTCAAGCACTCTCAAGAGGGAAGCATTTAGTCAAGCTTTGATAAGAGAAATTAAAAAGCTGTCCGATAAAAATACAGTTTATAAAAGAAAGCATTCCTGTGAACGGCTTTCCCATCATTCTCTATTGTACATGTCTGGCTTATCCTGCACGCCCCAGACTGCACAATGCTTGGGTCTGAACTCCCACTGAGCAATTTAACAAGGTTCTGCACCTTTTGGCTAATGTTAGGGCATGATGCCAATTTAAACATTTGTATCTCCCACCAGCCCTGGCATGTCTGACACTCCTTTTATTTCCCCTCCGGTATTCCTGTACTCTTCCTCTTGCCACTACTGGCCCTACTACACAAGTCCCCAGCAAACAGCTTGCTGCCTCCCTGGCTTCACCCCAGGTTTTCCAACTGGGATGAGCCACCAGGCACACAATGGGCTTTGCCTAGTCATGCCAGAGGGAGCTGGTGCGAATGACGGCTGGCACAGACTGGACCTTAGAAACATGGTGCAGTTCTGCCACCCCTGCAGAAGAGGTTATGTTAACAGGTCTCAATGCTCCTCTTCCTCTGGAATACTGAGGAATCAGCATTCCCTACTTGTGTTAACCTCATGAATCTTACCTAAGGCTCTTAGATGTAAATACTGAAGGAATGAGTACAAAAAAAAACAACTGCTGTAAATGCCCATGTGTAATTTGCACATTAACATACTCCAAGCCCGTATAATTAAGCTCATAATTAATTACACATGTAGAGCGATGACAGAAAAACCAAATCCTTCACAGACTTATGACACCTTGGATCCAACTACCTTTTGACCATTTTAGGTGATTCAGATCATCAGACTCAGACAAAGAAAAAGGGGTCAATAATCCCGTTAGACCGGGATCCGGTCAGAATTTGTTCTGTACTTGTTTTATACAGCACTCAGCTACACCAACACTGGCTTGTATCAGATGGAAATCAGTTTAAGGGCCATTTAACAATGACTTTTAAACATATCTGTTACAGAAAAATCTGTGTATCATTTTGCACAGAACCACTGCAGTCTGAAGAGGTTTTTTGTTTCCATCTTTTCCTGCAGCAGTGATTCAGCAGATACATTTTTTATAATTTTTCCCTTAAAAAATGCAAACAAGCAACAAAACACACAAACCAAAAGAAAGAGTAAAGCAGCTTAAAACTTCATCCATGTTATGATTAAGACATTTATGTCAGTCTATTACCTAAATGAAAGTGGGAAGAGGAAATAGACCACATTTTTCCATTTCACCCACATGTGGGTACATACACAAATACCACACCCCCACATCCACGTGCACTGCACCAAACAGGACGTAAATACTCCTCCACCTTCCCAGCTACTTGAACAAGTACTCACTAGCCAAAGATTGGTGTCAAAGATGAAATCTTGCAAAAGAGCATGGTATATCCCTCTTGAGTCTGCTCAAGTACTTTTTCCTCTTCTCCTCTATCCCTGGTTACTACTGTATTAGCTTCTGGTTGTCAGTAATTTTTCCTCCTAAACTTCTGCTTTTATCTTTACTGGAAAATAAATTCTACTCCATTTCTGCATTTATAGCAAAATAGGTAGTAGAAGATTAAAAAACAGGCACCCTCGCAATCTTGCACATACTTTACCATTTAAAAGCTTTTCCTAGAACTTTCAAAAATACATCCAATAATTATGAAAGCCACTAACTCAGCCATGATTAGGATTATAGGCAATATCCGTGATTAAAGTGCCTTTAAACTGAGGACTGCAAAAGCACATGCACTGCATACCTTCTGGATAAGGTAATTAAAATCTGTGCTGCTACTTTTTGGTTTTCCTTTTAAAACACAGGCAGATATAGCCCTAGGCTCAAGAAACCAGAAATCACGAATCATGGAGATGTCAATGTATTTTGGGAGATACCACTTTATAGCTGCAGTATTTTACTTTTCTCTGGGCGTTCACTGGAAACAGAGCACCAAGTTAGAAACACCTTGACCCAATTCAGTATGACAACTTTCCAAAATGTCTGTATTTTTTCTAAAATTTAAGACCTTAAATGTCTGTCGAAGCTGCCACCACAACTAGCTTACTAGTGAAGGACACCACAAAGGTCAACCCTTTTGGGAACACAATTGAAACTTAATTGAAACATACCTTTTGAACAGTATCGTATCAGCACTAAAATTGGTAAAAAGACAGTGTTGGGGTTTTAGTTTAGTCAGCCATTAAAAAATACTAATTTAATTTTATTAAATAGTACATAATTATCATGTATCTGCTACACATCCATTTAATTTTGAAGCTGATGGCTAAAAACTACCTTAGTAAAGTACTAGAGACTGTCTTTGCTTGTTTTCACATGGAGTATGTAGAGTTCTAGACATCTAGAAGCCAATACATTTGTTCACATGTATAGCATTAATTCATCCATATTGCAGAATTTATTCTATATTTTTACTGCTATCACCTTAGCTGACACCACAAGGAGTCAAGAAGGAGCTACATGTTTCCACAGGTATCTTACTATTCAGCAGCCAGCAAGCATGTGGGTATGCGATCACACACTTATTAAATGCTACTGACTTGATTTACTAAATCTTCGTGGCTTCTGTCACATCCGTTTTTCTCCCCCTCCATTTCTTTCTGGTTGTTTCTTACTATGCTTTCTTCCTCTTCACACTTATTTTCCCTAAAATGTGTTCTCTCTAGACCTGTATTTTCTACTCCTCCTCCCGCCCTCCATCATCTCATTTAGTTTTCTGTTGCAAAACAGGCACTAGAGGAAGGATGGAGAGAAATATTATTAACTACCTGATACAAATAATATGGACAGCCTTCTTATATGGGGTTAATATCCTTGGGAGAAGTAGACACTAGAATGGAAGGAAAACCATCATGCAGGATGTGCTTCTCTTATGCAGCTCAGCGATTATCTTTGCAAACTGGTATTGACTGCAAGCAAAACCTGTCTTTCCCAGTCCACCCTAAGCACTAGGAGAGCCAGCAGTTTCTTCGACCTTCCAGCTGTTTTTCAGTACTCTGGCTGCCACAAGAGGAATACTCTTGATTCTCTACAGATCATTCCTGGATGACCAGGTCAGCCATCTGCTGCTGCTCAAAAGTTGAGGCAGAAAGGCACTCTGAAGGAGAGCTGATTCTTTAGTGCTCAGAGCTCTCAACAGCAGGAGGAACATCATTCAGTTGTCACTGCAGATGCTTATTGTGCCACTCAGCTTGCACAGCTACAGGGTCAGTCAGCAGATTGAGAAAGGCACAGCTGAAGCCATTAGCTTAGCTCCCCTATGAAGATTGCACCCTCACAGCCAGAAGTGAAACTTCCACTGCCCTCAGCAGGGAACCTTCTGAAGAAGCAGTGGGTTCCTGATTAGAAACATTTCATGTTGCTCTAATATAAGCCACCTCCTCTGGATCAGATGTAAAAGGGAAGATATTTAACATCCAATGTTCTAACTTGTACCACAGCTAAGCAGTTTTCAGGACTCACAACACCATAACGTTGAGCAGGTGGGAATTCAGTATTTAGCTCCCCTGAATAACTTCAATCCAAATTCCCTTTTATGCTGCTGAAAAAAAACAATATCGCTGTGCTAATCAAACAAGCACAGGTTGCAACTTTTTGTGCATACAATAACCCCAAACACCACTGCACGACTCATGTGGTAACACCTAGAACTTAAGCAATCCAAGAATACCTTCCCAGCCACAATACACAAAAGCTAAACCTCTCTAAAGCAAGCTAACAAGCTACAACAAATGTGGCACTTCATCAAATACTGACAAAGTGCTTGACGAATTGCCGGGTTGGGGGATGTTGTGATGTTTGACATCTCACTCTTCACCCCTTCCAACACGGCAGCCCATTACAATTTCCTAGTCAAAGTCCAAGCATCATCCTTGTTTTCCCCTTCCCTCTCATGTTGCTCAGTGTTGGTCCAGGTCTGAGATAGCTATATACAAACAAATACCCATCATGAAAGACTTCCTGCACAAACATTCTACAGTCTTTGGTGCTCCCTCTTCTCAAAACACAAAAGTGAAGGGGAGGGAGCACACAAAACAAAGGGAAAGAAATATTTGCAGAATAAGGCCTAAGTGGCAACACTCGTATAGCAACACTAGGCTAAGATAGAAGAAATGTCATTGTTTCTTAGCTAACCCACATTTGAAGAACTGGATTTAAATTTTTGTAGGACGTTCTGAGCTTAGTAAATTCTGAGAAATAGCTAGATGCTTCCTGTTCAGACAGATAACAATCGGGCCTATAGTAGTGAAAAAATACTTCTGGTTAGATAAAGATAAAAACTGAAATAGTAGTGATAGAAATACATTTTAGGGAGCAGGTGTAAAAAAAGGCTGTGTTGTGTAGTCATAGTCTACCTAAACAGAATTGTGTCCAGGTAGCTAATTAATATAGAAGGCAGAAGCATTTGCACATTGAGAAAAACAGCTCTTTTGTGGAGAGACTTAGCTTCAGCAACTACAAGGGAAACCTAGCTGGAGCTGTATGACACAGGGTGCCAATACAAGTTATGGTTCTGAAAAAAGGAATTAAATCCCAAGTATAAATAACACAGCTTTAATACAATGTCCAATTAAGGTATCTTGCTTGCAGACAAAGTCAAGTTTGCACCTCAGGGCTCCCACTGAAAAGCGAGGCTTTGTAAAAAAGGCCAAATAGAGAAATAAAGCTCCTCACTTCGAAGCATCAACATTCCTGTGCTATCGTGATCAGTGTACCAGCTTTCTCAGTCCATATTTATACTTCTGGCAGAAAGTGTTGGGGTGAAATAGGTATTTATACTAGATAAATTCTATCAGCCCAACTGGACATGAAATGTCTTGTCCTCCTATCTTGAAATTTATTGCCAGTGACTGTGCCTTTCCACAGTAATTCAAGATTTGCTGTCAATACAATTATCTGATTCACTCTAAAACTTCTGCTTAAGTCTTTCCAATGTCTGTTTAATCAGTCTGCTTGCAGTTTAAGATGCCTTTGGACATTAAATCATCTCAAGGTAGCTAAATAACTTTCTTCTGTTGCACTGACTTCTAAAGGCAAGTTCTATTCACCCCATTTGTACCATGTCTTTAAATTGTCAAATTTTAGCCTAGGTATGGGCCAAAGAGCTGCACCTGTTCATAAATGAACCACAAATAAACAGTCTTATCCTCCGGAACATGATGTAGACTTTTTGCCAGACTCACCCATCTTGTACTAAATCCCCGCTTCAAGTGAACTGACATATATTTGTTTTTTGAATGACCCAAGAGGTACCTTGAAGAGTCTTCTTTGGCATGCTGTGTTTTGTCCCAAGGCTTACCCTGCTCCTGTCAGAAACGCTGCTTCTGGGAGATAATACTTCTAACTATTGTCTTCTCAGGAATCGATTGGGTGAAAAAGTCTTGAATGCAGCCGTAGAAAACTTGTGCCCCACTGTGAAATCCCACCATGAACGGTGTAGCCCAGCACATGCTGCCTGAAACAAAGCTGCTCATTGCAACACATGGAATAAGGAAGCTGCCTGCAGGCTGTTTTCTTGGTTTTTCATCAGTATTACATGACCTCTCAGGGTATCGGGTGTTAATCTTGAATGTCAGGAGTTAAAAGCAGCATGTAAAGGGGGCAAACCCACGAGAAACAAAATAGCAGCAAAACAAGATACCTTAGGAAACAGCATAAAGAAAGAATCACTTGGGGAATACATCCTCCTTAGCTCCCATCAGGTAAGAATGATTTACACTTCTCAAGGCTGAGTTTACCATCAAAAAGGTTCTTACACCACAAGTATGCTACAAAAGGAGGAGTGGTTGATTAAATGGCCAGAGGCAACCAGCACGTATTGCTGACAGAGTCTGCTGCATTTAGAGAGGATTGTTTCTTACAGGGAGCTGGAGATAGAGCTGGGATGAAGGAAACTTATAGAAACAGGCAAGAAAGAACAAAAGTGTGGGATCCATGCATGCAGATCTTCTATTGTTTTTCTTTGTTCAGGAGTAAAACAAAGCAAAATATTTAAGTGCTACTTATATGCACCCACCAATCCATATCAGCACTAAGAGACTGAAATGGTAGATGAAAAATCAATTTAGGCCTGTTAAAAACTTGGGTCTGCAATCCAGAAATCCAGTTCAAAGGTGAGTGAACCATAGTTTCTGCTTAAGCAACAGGCAGGGTCACCAAGAAGGGTACACTCAAGAAAAATAAGAGAGACCCGAATTCCAGCTTGTCTTGCATAGCAGATAACTTCTTTACCAAAGGTAAAGAAACAAAACCCAAAGCCAAACAAACAGCAACCAAAACCCACCAAAAAAACAACCACCCAACTAACTAATCAAAACAACAAAAAAATCCCAACCCCACCACAACCAGCCAGGCATATAACCCCAAGAACATTTATCTATAGAAGCTTCTTCTGGTAGTAAATCACCTGGGTATCTGAGTTAATGATTTCATGAAGAAAAACTACCACTGTGGTCAGGAGAAGGGTAAAGATTTCCCTCCAAATACAGTGCAGAGACAGGTCTCTTCAATAGCTTTACCATCAGAAGGAAGACTTCACTCAGATGCTGTAAGTCTGTTAAAATGAGCAACTTTTCCAAATCAAGACTGGATGCTATCACCAACAATGTTCTTAAAAACTTGGCAGGTAAGGCAGAGCACAGATGTGGCAGAGGAAACAACAGAAGATGACTGTCTGATGAAGCTGAAAGAAAGATCTAAGTTGGATAAGATCTCAAAGGTGCAGGATGTTGATATGGCTGTTCAAAAAGATCCCCACAGAGTTTAGGAAATCCCTTTTGCTTTGTCAGCTTTTTAAAGTGACTGAATTTATTTTATCCCCAACCCAAAAGGAGACCAAAAACATTGCAGAGAAGAGTTTTCCAAATGGCAAATCTTCAACCGTTCACCATCACTGAAACTATGGCCAGAAGCCAGAGTTGCTTTGCAAAGATTTTCAAATAAGAAGTTTCGTTCTTCATGGTCTGCAATAAACTAGGAGTGTGATGGGGACACACTGGCCTAATGAAATCTGTGCAAACTCTCACCTGACAGAAGGCAGATAAAACAAGTGCATTAGAAAACTTCACAGAAGGGAAGGGTAGGGCAGGAAGTGTCCCCAAACAGAGTCAGAGAGACAGAATGAAGAGAAGCAGCACAGATGAAGTTATCTATCCTATTAGTCTGGGCAATGTGGGTTACTTTAATGGTGACTCGTTTTGAAGTTGGATGAAGGATTTGATTCCATGTTTTGTTCACTTTGTCCTATTCCAGGCTTCCTACAGGTGCCCTGAGCACAATGAGTTTTGCCAAGTCTTTTTTCCAGTCTTTTAACATTGGCCAAGTAACTGACTCATTGCAAGCTTGCAGAGGAGTTTGGTTTGATCTGACGCAAAATGAGTGCATAGGGAGATGACATGAAAGATGAAACTCTGAGCCTAAGGTAAAACAGGAGGAGGGGAAAAAAAGCAGGTGTGTGTGACTAAGACACTATTCTTAGGGAAGATACGATGCATTACCAAGCAACACACAATGAAAACACTGGTGCCAAAACTCAGTGTGCATAAAGGCTGGCTTACTAACCCCAGTGCCAGGTGCTAGGCCTAGAGGTACTTTTCCCAGCAGGCTCCAGATCAACCTTCTCCAGATTAACACAATGTCTGGTGTTAACGTGCATACATGGGACAAGGATATAAATCACTGCATAATTTTTACTTGTCTGTCTTTTCTGTTCACAGCAGACAGACTGCTTTTTACAAGCTATTCCTCTTTTAAATGCAATTATCCTTGTGATATAGATGGAATGCAAAACATGTCTGAATGCAAAAGGTTCTGATAGCATCAGATATTGAGTCAGAGTTTCCAAAGTTATCTCCATTTTTCTACTCTACACTAACCCATTATCCAGTATTATAATTTATTGCAGCAAGCATAGAGATACAGTATTTCTGGTGCTAACAGGTACCTACAGGTTATTACTATCCCAGTGAGATACTGAGTGTGTAGGTATTGAATTGCAAGAGGAGGAAAAAAAACCCAAACAAAAAACCAAACCACCAATAAACCCTCCTTTACATTTTAAAGCAACTAAGTGAAATAAAAAAGCACAATTTCAACAGTATTCAGCAATCATGATCATTCATGAACAGTAACACAAAAAGATTAACATGGATGATATGTTTAAAAAACCAAAAGTCCCCAAAGACAGTTCTCCAGTATTTGTTCCAAGTTACATGCCCACAATCTGGCAGTATATTTCTACAGCCATATTAAAGTTTTATTTTTCTCCTCATTTTTTTCAATTTAGAGGCTACCAAAACTATTGAACACCACTATGACATCATTTCAGCTAATAAAGCCATAGATTAAAATAGACTTCCTTGGAACTAGGGAGAAAAAAAACCCCTAAGTGTTAACCAAACTATTCCTTCCTCCATCTCTTCGTTCCAAACCAATAAACATTATTTATGGGCTAAAAATTAACAGTGAATACTACATTCTTGCTTAGCTACACAGGGGCTATCGAATGTTTAACATTACACATGAATAGTATCTAATGAAACTACACACAAGGAAGGAGGGCATGAGGAACATAGTCGAAATGATGAAAATCGGATACAGCTTCAAATTACAGATAGCTGTTAGTGCTGGGTTAAAATGGAAGTTGAGGTTTTTATGAGGAAATTTTAACAAGGGTTCGTTAATATAGTTCAGCACTAAACACCAGTGAAGTTTCTCATGTTTCAGCTGTGTGTTAGAACTTGGGGTTATCTCTGAAGCTGAGCAAATCTGTAGCGACGTGAGACAAAGTTACACAAACTTCGGGGAGCAAGGAGGTTCTCCCAGGGAGGATACAATAGGCAAGTCTAGTATTTTGTACCTGTGTCAGTAGGTGTTTTACAGCTTGTTCTAGAATCACTGGATTTTGTTAAAAATACTAGAAACTGGTAATCTTTTCCCCTGTGTAAGCAGTGATAATAATCTCCAGTTTAGAAGTGAGAGTACTCTATCACACTAGCAGTGTTCTCACCCAGCTTGTTTCTGAAGAGTTTGGCTTGTTTTATCACTGAAGTCCCCTACAAAAGCTGGACTGACTTCTTTTCTACATTGAATGGCTGAGTCTGCACCTCACAAGCACAAGACTATGTAAGTAATCCCAGGGTAGCAGGTTTTAAAGCAAGATTTTAATCTTGAGAAAAAAATAAATTACAAATGACAATCCTTTCAAATTGAGCTGCCCTTGGGGCAGTTTCTGAGCCAGAAGGAGTGCCTCTTATTCCTTTATACTTCTTTAGGGGAAAAAAAAAAAAAAAAAAAAGAAAAAAAAAGAAGGAAAGTCCTGACCTGCAAATAATCTCTATTAGTTCCTGCACAACAGTGAGGAATTTAGGGAAGGAAATACTATGAAAATCCTACATAGATCACTTGATCGCAGTGAGATGTAGTCTGGCATTTATTTTTTAAAACCCAATGAATTCCAGTAGTTTTATTTCAAAATCCAGCAAATGAAATCCATTTTCTATGAATAGAAAAGGGATATTTTCAAGGTTTTGTCTCCACAGGGCAACTAAGAAGAAAAAAAAAAAAAAAAAGAGCAGATTGCTGCTAGCAAATGAGTAAAATCTTAAGGGTTTAGAGGTATCAGCTTTAAAGACGGCAGAATTACCATACAAAACTAGCAAAACTAGGAACGTTGTTTCCCCTGGAGCTAAGTTCCCAGCGGTCACAAGACTGCAGCAGTTGCAGACGCGATTTATGACATCCTCTGAATGACCTCTCAGAGCTGAAGAGTGATTAAGTGCAAGGCATAGAAGGTAGCTCCTGTCTGCCCGCATCACGTGCTGCGGAGTCAGAGCCCAGCGAGCGGACAGAGCTGTCCCTGGGCTTTCTGCTGCAGGCGGCACTGCGCTGCCATTATGTAAGAGAGGCACAGTGACACACAGCGCAGGTATCGGGCCCCCTCCTCGCCCGAGCTGCATCCCTCCTTGTGTCACCCGCAGATGCTCCTTGCAGCACTGGTTCACAGGTGTATCTGTCATTCTCCAGGACAAAAATTGTCATTTGACTTCAGCAGCACTGTCAGTGCAACAGCAAGACAACAGCAGTATCTGAGGCTAAGGAGCAGCATATATGCAAAAGAAATAACTTGAGCTATTCAGCACATGAATGATCCCATTTTCTCTATTTCTTTCAGAAACAGGCTTGTTCTATAGCTGACAAAAGCTTTACTGTATTTATCCAGTGCTGCATATAAAATATTCCCACGGCACAGGTATGCATTTATATAAAGGCAATCCCAGTGTACTGAGAAAAAAAGTTGTCCTGTTCTCAAGAACTGAATTAAGTATGAGGTGACATTGCAGCTATTTTGGCTAGGAGTGATTTGCCGTGGCTTTTTCACAGCAAGCTCAGTCTAACAGATTTAGGCCTGGCTGAAGGGAAAGTGTGCAAAAAATACTTCTCCCCAAAGGCTTGTTAAAAGAGTAAGTCACATGCACAACAAATCAAAGTTTAAGATATTAATAGGTGTGATCTCTGCACTGTGTCCTTCTCAGCAGGATCCAAGCATGTCAACTTTACTTCATTACAGAAGAAAGAAAATCCAGCATCATCTATTGAGCATTTCCGACCTGAACCATGAAAGTGAGCTGTCATAGCTTATTTACAAATCTATATCCCCCTTTCTCTTGCACGAAAAGTAAAATAATAAGCAATATTGATACCTCAACCACCACCACTACATGTCCAAGAGTATATCTTGCTGAGATAAATGGGGCAGTCTGCAGTTCTGGGAATTGCTTCTCCAGACATTCCAAGTACTTCCCTGTCAGTTACACTATGTTCCCATTTGATGAGCTTTCTTCACAGCCACACCATTACAAACACACAGCTTAGTTTTCTGGCTCCATAGCAAAGGGCTGACAGTTTGTGGGTGTGGAGGAAAGATAAGAGACTGCAGCCTCTGAAAGTGCTGCAACGTCACACTGTAACAGACTGACCCAGTTCATCCAGGGACTGAGGCTGGAATGGGGTCACTGAAGCAGGTCCTACCTCCTCCCTTTAGGAGGCAGGCACAGGCTGCACAAGTTGAACTAGACTGTGGTTTTGTTTAGTGACATTTATCACCATTACTCTTTAAGATGAACAATCTCCCTTCCCAACAAACTTGAAGTGTAACAGGCTGCTTTTGCAGTGATGCTCTTCTGTGAGGTACCAAAAACTGTTGAAGGAGAGATTTGGGATTGCAGGAATACAGCTTTACTGAACAAACAGAAGAAGAAATTAAGTTTGCCACTGTTCCGCTCAGCAGTCTGGTTTGGACAAGTAGCTATTTTGGCCTAGACTGGTGAACATCAGTGAAAGTTCTTGTTCAAACATTATCAACAATTCTTAAAGGGAGAAAGTAAAAACCAGTCAATATATTTTAATCAAACATTACATCAAACACAATTTCTCTTCTTAATATGACAATTCCCTCCTGAAATTTGATAATGATTTGCAAGACAAGTTATGAAAAGTCTGAGCTGATATTATATTAATTCATAGAAGAACATCTGTGCAAACGTCTGAGATGAAAATTTTATTTACTATAATAATGTTCTACTGTCACCACGTTAAACAAAATCTCCAAGTCCAACAGCTCTTTATATTTTCAAGAACTACTGAAGAAAACAGTTTTATAGCATTAGGGAAACTGAATGAACCTCCTACTCTGGAGGATGTTCACGAATACAAAAGATCAAAAGAAAGAGTAAATACCACTATTTTAACTGCAAGCAGGGGATAACTGTCTTTTTACATGTTCTGTTAAACTACCTTTTAAAGTATGCTCTTCTGCCTCCCCAGCATCCCTGAGGACAGAGCACAGAACCACCTAGGGCAGAGTAAGAAGCTAGAAACTTTTAGCCAAGAATCTTGTTAAACTTTTAAAATGAAAGAATCAAGAAATTCTATGGAGAATTTTACACCTTGGATAAAGTGGAATGAAATAACTGATGTGCCTTAGCATTATTTTGTACTGCTCTGCTGAAAGTCTAGTCCTATTAAAGGATGAGGACAAGGAGGAAGGCTTAAGCTTTTCCAGGCAGACTGGCAAGATGCCCTTTTGCAAGGTCTTTCAGGGTATGATCTCAGGAACCCTGGCAGAGAAATTAACTTGAAATTAATAATTCTTTTCGTTCCTTAAGTTTTGAGTGTATCAGTCAAAACAGTTGAGAGCACCAGCCCTGCTGGTGCACAGAAATGACCAAGCAAACCACTGCAGTGGGCAGGACTACCAGAATCATGCATTTTGGTGCTTCAAATATTAGGTTAATGTGCACGGTTTTTCTTTCCTTCTACTGAGCAATATGAACTCAAGTTCTGGCATAAGTATCTTGCCCCAAAGATGCTGAAACGGACAGTAATCAACAAAGGTTATAACTTGTGTTATTAAAAATTAGGTGAGCCCCATTCACAAAGAATGTTTCCAAAATATTTTTATTTAGTGCTTTAGGTGACTCATGCCAGTATTTAAGTCTCTACTCTGGATCAAAATGCATGTTATGGCTGTCATTTCGATGATGACAAGTCCTCTAGAAGGATTACTGCTTACACAGATTCCAACTCAAGATCCTGACACTTGCTCACATGCAAGTTGCAGCATGTGGCAGTCCCAGCAAGAAATGCTCTCCTCACAAGACAAAACTTAACCCAACCGCTCAAATCGATTTAGAACAAAGATCAGTGTGTTTAAGTCATTACAAAACCATTCTTTGCATCCTTGCTAATCTGAATCAATTGCACTGTCGTGGCCCAAGTCAATTTGAGATTGGCTCAGTTGGTCAGAGCATGGTGCGAAAACACCGAGGTCGTGGGTTCAATTTCTGTGTGGGTCGTGCACTTACAAGTTGGACTCAATGATCCTTGTGTGTTCCTTCCAACTCAGAATATCCTGTGATTCTCTGAATTTAGTTAGATGGCATCGGAACATTCCACTCTTCATGTCTGGTGGTAGACCAAACACCCGAGAAAACATTGCCAGGCAGGAAGAGCACATTGAGTTCCAATCCTGTTTTTCCTTCTGGTATACATACCTTAATTTTTAATATTCTGTCTGTAATAGTTTTCCACATGGTAATTCTCAATTTCAAAGAAATTGGATAAACTCTTAATATAAAATCATATCTATAATCCCTACTATCTGTGATGTCTGATCTCCTGCTGTTTTTTAATATGATAAAATTCACTTGCTGTAATTTAAAAAGAAAAACTATGAAGCCCTTACTTCAAGTGAGGAAAAAACCTTCAGCAGTTCATGCATGGGATGTCTCAACATGCTTCCTCTCTGAATTACACCAGTGAAAGCTTTTCTCCTTAAAATGAACCTGAGTAAATATGTTGGTCAAGAGTCAGACCCACTGCCATATGTGAATTAAATGCAGAGTGGTCTGAGCGAGAGCAGCACTGATGTCAAAGCAGCACCACCCCTGAGCAAGCAGCTTTGAGGAGATCAGCTTAGAAAGTTTCCAGTAGAACACCATTCCAACAGAAAGTGCTGACTTGATGAAACCCAAAATATTCCACAGGAATGTGCTAATTCAGTCAAAACTTTTGAAAGAGGACAGGCTGGCTCGCCAAGCCAGCCAACCAGTCTAGTGAGCTGACTGGCTCTCCCCAGCTCTCCAGGGTCACTGGCTTCCCCATCTGGCCAGGTGCCATGCTGCTATCCCTGCCCTCTGAGGGGCCCTCTAATAATAATAAAAATAAGGGAGTCTTACGAAGTGTGCCGAGAAACAAACAAAGGATTTTAAAAATGAAAACCAGAATTATTTCAGAACCAACTGCAGGGTTTCATCAGAAGGAATTGGGTGCATTTGTTGTGAAGCATCTAAAGTCACAAATCTCTCCAGCGTCTCCTCAATTTTTTATAAAACATCTTCCAATGAAAAAAGCTGTATCAACATTGTAACAACACAAAATAAACAATAATTATATTCAAAACCCAAACTTCACCAGGCACTTCTAATCATCAGTAAGGAGTTTAAGGCAAGTTGCTTCCAAAGCACTGAGGAAATTCACATATAAATGCCCCTGCCTGACCAAAACACAGGGCTACAGTATAAGAAACACCTTTCACAGAGTAGTCCCTAAGTGGGCTCCCTGCTCGTCACCATGACAAATTTGAACAAGATGGTGCAAGGGGCCTCATTTAACACTGTGAAGAAGCTCAAAGGAACAGGTATAGCTACACAGTATTTCAGCAGTCTTTTTAAAACAATCCTGTCAACTAGCAAGTAACCCACTTTCTTCATAAAACTGGCTTTTGGCAACCTGTGCTTAACCAGTGTATGGGACCTACTCCTGCTCCTCAGCAACTCAGCAACTAACAGTATTTGCTAATTGCTAGGAAAGGTTTTTCAAGACAACATCACCAAACACCACAATGTTTTTTGCACAATACCATTCATTTAACCAGCATTTGTATAAAAATGCCTGTATATTGGTTCATGTGTGAACACCACAAGTAGTTTAAGAAATGTGGAACAAAGTTCCACAGAAAATAAGAAAGAGCTCTTTTTACATGCCAGATTGAGTCAGCAATGAGATCTCTGTTGCAGGCAAGTCACATGATTTTGAAAGAATAAGGCCAATAAAATGTACTGATATATTTACATGAAAATCAGCACAACTTCCAACATAGAATTGAGACAATTTTTTGACCACTCTTTCAGAAAACACATGTAAATCAGACAGCTGTCCAAGTTTGCAGTTCACCGACCCTTTCAACTGCCAAATGCAATGCACAAAGGTAGCTCAGAAAGCAATTAGAGATTGGCTGGGAGGACTCATTAATTTATTTGAACTTCAAATCACAACTAAGCAGTCTTATAACATTTTTCTGGGGGAGACTCTATGCCTTAGACTCATATTTAAAAAGAAAGGTTTGTCTTCTCAGAATGACAAAATACATACAATTTGCTGCCTGGTGTTTCTTAGAAAGAACAACTAATACATTTACGGTATCATGAGGAAACATCTAGAACAGAACTAGACATAAGCACAGTTCAATCCAACTGCTCAATCTCTAAATATTTCTGCACCTGCAAAGTCTAAGGCTCCCTTCATCTACCTGCAACACAAACCTCAGAGACAAAAGAAGGTGAGGGGGAAAAAAAGAGGAAAAAAGATATTTTTCCTTCTAGTGATAACAGGACTGGGAAATTATCAGTGACCAACACAAGCAAATGATGCCTGGTTGGCTCTATTCGAGTATATATGGCATAAGGCCAAGATAACAATGAGAAAGTAAAGCCTAAAGAGATGCCTTCCATTTTGGAAGAAGGTATCAGAAGTTGACAGCAGCATCTTTTCTTCTCTCAAACAAAACTTGAGATGCCCTCAGCCCATGGCCAAAAGGCAGGTTCATCACTGCTCTCATGATGACAAACAGCAAAATAGACAAGAAAAAAATGCATGCATATAGACAGTCATGTGCAGGTCTAGGCCTGAAATCATGGCAGCATTAAGTAACCAATCTGCTAGTTAATTTTCCTTCATTAGCTGCATTAAAGGGACCACAAGCATACCACAAAGTAACAACTTAGCACTGCATAACTAAGAAGCCCTATCCTCAATTTCTTTGTGCTGCAGTAATTTAAATGACCAGCTATAGGCTATAATTTAAGATTTAGTCTGTGACTCCAGGAGCTAACCAACTGGAGCCACAAGGATCAATGCACACTTCCATGAAGTGTTTATGAAAATGAGACCATACTTCTAAGTAAGTATCTCTCTCAAACCAGCCTACCTAATTTGATAAATTCCTTATTTCACACTTATATAACCATTTCCTAGAATCAGTTCCTGAGGCTCACTGTACAGCAGACACCTAAACTGAGAGATGGCATGCTCCTGTTAACTCATATTGCATTGCCCACAACCACTTTTGTCATGCTGCAGATCATCCATAGTGGCTTCAGCTGCCACTCACAGGTTTTACTTCTGCTCATTTGTTGACTTAAAATACTGTGCAAAGGTAACAAGATGGCCCAAAGGAGTTCCAACTAGCAGTGTAAGCTGAAACAGTGCAAGAAGGCAAAAGGAGTCTGAATACGGCACCACTGTGATTCAAACAAACATCATAAATAGTTCTGAGAGGTTACATTATGTAATTGCCATATCTTTGAACAAAAGTTAAGCCAGCTGAGTGCACTCATATGTACGTGTAGGAAGCAGCAGGGGCAAAGGATTTCAGCCAGTCAACTCATAATTTGTGCACACCCCATCAGATGGATTAGTGCCAGAGCTTGTTCTCTGCCAGTCTGCCTCCTCCTGCTCCACCCTAACTGATCCCAAGTGCATTTTGCTGCCTGCTTCTCTTCTTTGCAATGTCCAGCATCCCTCAGAACACAACTTATCTTGGAAAATGCTCAGATCTAAATTTAAAAAGGAAAAACAAAGAGAAAAAAAGCCCTCTCTGTTAGATGAAGTCAATCTTCTCAAATATATGTGTGGTAACACCAGGAAGAAAAAAGAAATATTTACTTTTCCTAAGTACTGTGCTTTCAAATGGATTTCACGACTCTAAGCATACGATTTCAAATTATTTTTGCAATTAAGGGCCAGTAGTATTGGATAGCATTATGCTATCTGAAGAATAAGGTGGGTCCAAACATTCTCCAGACTTGTTCCAATAAAAAAGTCCAGCATAGAATACCATAACAGCAAGGTGCCTGGAGGGTCAAAGAGCCCATGACACTGCAGGTTATTTATGTAATAAATAACTTATGTTGGAAGGGAGCTCTTGTGGTCTTCTGGCCCGGCCCCTCACTCAAAGCACAACCAAGGTAGACTAAACTGCTCAAGGACGGAGGTTGCATAACCTCTTCAAGTGCCTTGACCACCCTCATTATGTGACATTTCTACTTTACACTGAACCAGATTTTCCCTGATGTAACTTGCAAGCACCAGCTTTCAGCTTCTTGCTGTTCACCTCCAAAAAAAGTTCAGCTCCCTCTCCTCTCTACAATTTCTTTCTAACTGCATTCTGTTCTGACATTGGATGACTGGTGGGCAATAATCTCATTGAAGATGCACTGTAAGATTTTCTGTCAAAGCAGGCACTAAAATTTCAGTATGATTTTCTAATCCCTGGGTTTCTGTGTGCTTGCCATAGAACTGAGTGTCAGCCTAAGCCACAGTGATAGACAGGTTCAACCTCAGTGGCAAAAGTCCTGTTTGCCTTGCATTAAAGGTTGCCTAGAAGGAGAGCTTAGTAGTAGAGAGAAAAACCAGTGCTACTACAGGTGATTCATTTGATATTGGCCAGTTTAATTAAAACAACAAAAACATATAAACAGTCATTATGAAGTATCACATATGGAATCAACATAAGAAGAAGTTCTTTAGTTCCTTCAAGAAAGGGTAATTTTCTTGAATAATGCACAAATGCACAGCATGTCAAGTAACAGTTCTTAATAAAGCCCCCAGGAGACTCGACTGACCCACCTCACTACCTGATGTCATTAGATGAAAGGATGTGTAAGCTACACATATCTCAATTGGACAATAAACACAAACACATACTCACCAGTGGTCAAAAAATGGAATAAACATATTCAAACAAGAAAAATTTTATATTTGCACTACACAGGGCAAATTATAATGGCATGCAGTAAAAAAAGACCAAGTTCTTAGGAATTAATTTGAAAAAAATAAACTACAAGCAAAAAAAAATACATAATTTCTGAGTCCACCAAACTAGTTACCAGAATATCTTACTAAGTAAAGGATTATTATCACACTGATGTTTAAAATGATTAAATAATTATCAGCTTACTTCTTTCTTACCATTGTAGGTTATCCTTGGTTTTGTCAAACACATCACAAGATGTAAATCCATTTCATCAGAAGATACAAATTTTGAACATACAGGGCACTTGAATCCTACGGAAAATAAAAATATGTGTGAGCATACTCAACCATATAGTAAAAATATATATATAAGCCAAAAAGCTATTCTGCACACATTAAAAGAAAGAAAAAAGAAATCCTGGAGGCTTTTCATTTTTGACCTGACATTTTTTTACATAATAGAATTCCCTTGATCTCAGAAGGTCTCAAAATGGATCATTTCTGGAAATCATTCTGCAAACACTGTCAGCACCTCTGGAACACAAACTTTCCCAACAACTTTGAGAACAGTTTAGGGCAGGAGCAAGAGGATCATGTGACTCTACTAAAACAGAAATTACAAATGTGTAGAGGACATAGGAATGAAAATTTGAACTTGGGCAGGAACCCTGAATTAACATGTTCATTTTTACCAGGAATTGCACTGAAACTTTAACCAAGGATCTTGGTTTTACATCTCATCATACAAGTTGCAGCATCTTTTACCAGTCTGGGGCACTGGGAAAATATTAACTCAGGGGTGTTGCCTCACCTACTGAATCACTAATATTTCCTGTAGCACTGAATTTGACTGCTCTCATCCTAGCCAAGCATGACCTTGTTTAGCTTTTGAGGTCACCGCCTTAGGCAACAAGGGGTAAAGAATAATTAAGACAGTCTGGATTGTGATGCAACTGCCTAACAGTCTATGACAAAAGTGCTTAATACCTTAATTTATGTCATTGCCAAAGACAGCAGTCTTCCAGTTAAAGGACAAGATCAGCTGGACAACTTTTACAGCCCACAGAAAAGCCTGATTGATTTTGATCTATTGAATAATTAACACACAAGTGAGAGACAAAAAAACCACCAACAGGGATCTCGATGCGTAGTCGCTGTTAAGGAGTACACCTACAGGCAGACTGTCCAATAGGACAACAGTCAGCAAAAATATCTAATCTACATCCACTCTCAGCACAAAGGCACAACTTCCTCTCTGGTGCTGTTGAAGAGTAATGATGCAGGCCTGTATAAAAGGTCACTGCACCTTCCACCAACATGCCCATCTGGGCCTGCTCCCACATGTTTTAGTTTGTTGCCTCTTGCTTTTGTACTTCTAACCTTGGGAGTCCACCAAAAACCGAGTCAGTCAAGGATGACAAGCAACTTGATGATGTACTTTCAAATAACTGATGCCTGAGAATTTTCATCTTTTCTGTTAATTATTATCCAGATGTAGATCAAGCAACTAACCTGAAGCATTAGCACTCAATACAACTACTGCACTTCCTTTATCAAAAAAATTATTTCTTATGGGCAGCTAATGGAAGCAAGTCAAAGAGGACAACTAGTAACAACCTTAAGGAACTTAGGGCAACAGCTGAACACGTGCTGGAAACCACTTCCTGAGATAAAGTATTGTTCTGCTTCTTCCAATTTTAGTCATATCTATTTCTTCTTTGTATCAATCTTACACTCCAGTTTAAATATTGCTCTTCTCTCCCTAATTTTAATCCTCCTCCCCAACCCACATCTTTACAAACAACAGTTACAACCACAGATCAATAAGCACAGCACAGAGAAACATGTCTTTCGGAAAAAACTAGTTGAAAGGAATTATTTACTTGTTGAAAGCCTTATCAGTGACCTTTCAGCCACTGTGTCACCTCCTTCACCCAGGCTACATCTCAACATGACTAAAATCAAAGTTAGTATCTCAGTCATCCAAACACCCAAACCTATCCATTACTGTTTTATAATGGGTTTCTTCAAAAACTGACCCAGGGTAAATTTTCTCTCAATCTTTATCACCCCAATGCTGCTGATTACTAGGTTGTGACTAGACTATAACACCCATGCATTATTTTCATTTCTATGCTTCTATAAGGCATAGTTGACAACACAGTTTCATGTGAAAAAGCCTCTAACTTCCTTATATGCTTCAGACCAAGTCCTGCTGTGACAGAAGGGAGGGTTTGCATTACAGCAAGTTAACATTTATATTCATGGCTAGTTAAGCACTGGGACAGTCATTAACAAGTCCCCTCTGCTTTCTGGACAGAACTTTTCTAGCTTATTCCCTAGAGTCATGAGCACATGTAATTGGGAGTGACAGGGGGCAGGGACAGCCACCACCAACAGATCCTTAGAACCATTGTTAAAGTTAACAGTGTTAAGAAGGTACGTATCCCAGGAATTCTTGGAGGAAATGTTTTAATCCAAATAAAATATTACAGAGAGCTTGATACAATAATATTATTATAATAATAATAAACATAATAGGTAATAATAATAAATAATAATTATAATAACGCTAATTTAATAATAATACTGCTTTTACTTAAAAGCATGCTTGAAGATAGATGGCTGTGTCAAATCTTTCAGGTTATCCACCTACAGTATACAGATGAACTTGCTTTTACTACCATGCACCTGCCTTTAAACCTAGTAAATGATCTGTGTTCTAGCAATATAGTAAGAATTTTAACAATACATTTTGTTGTGGCTTGTACTGTGTCAGGGGGGATGTGAAGGTAATGGTTAAACAACCACAAACATCCTCCTGACACAGCAAGTCTGGGATACCTGACTTCTGTAGCTCTACTCAGTGTGCAGAACTGAAGAACCCAAAGAACAGAGGACTTAAATAAGCTTTAAGGAACAACTTAGCTGATGGAAGTAAAAGGTGTATTTGTGGAAAATATGTTTTTCCAGTGACCACAATCAGCTGCATGCCAGAGACTAGCATAATAGCAGAAAAAGAGCCTTGGGCTCATAACACTTGCTGAAACATTCTTTAAATACAAGTGATATCCAATTTCTCATTTCACAATGTTCCACTGCAATCCAGCTCCTGGATTTAGCCATCTTCCCCAAGAGATGCATAGTGTAAGTTTTGCATGAAGGAAATTACTATTTCCAACTCCGTTTAGTAACCCCAAAGAACAATTATTTTTACTACAGACATAATATTTACTTTATTCTAACTGTATTTGAAAAATATAAATAAAAGAACAATCTACACTGTCCACAGGCCAGTTGAAGGTCCTTAAAAAGCTGGTATTTTCCCACCTTTCCTCAAATGTGAAGGCAATAGTTTCATGACCCAGTTTACAATTAACCACTTGGTAAGAACAAAGACTCTATTGTACCCCTGCCCAGCAGGCTAACAACATTTATAGCCTATGTTTGTTTTTACCATCAGTCTCAAGGAACAATTCCAGTAACTTAAAGAAAGTTTCACATGACTTTTAACAATCAGCAACAGGTCAGAAATAACTTGCTCTCCACGACTTGTTTTACGGAATTTTGTAGATAATGAATTCACAGACATTTAGACAAAAAAGTGGAAGCAGTTATCAGATGACGTAGCATCACATGAAGTGTGTTCCAAAAACCTATGAAACTTAACTACTTTCTCACTCTCTTTATAAGGAGAGCACAGCAGATAATATACAGGTCCAGGTAAAAATCCAGCTTTTAGGAAGTAGTTGATTTCACAGCATCCCTTATTTTTATCCAAGATGACAAACCATCACCTTTGTGTTAGCATTGTCACTGTTGGCACATAACTGCAAAGTTGACCTTCCTTTTCCCATAGTAGAGAACTCTGCCTGTGACACACTTTAAGTCAGCTGAAAAACCACCTCCCACCCCGTTCCCTGCATACAGAAGTACAGCACTAAAGAACTGAGCACCAAAACTGAGCAAGCACACACCTCTAGCTGACTTTTACAGCTGCATCCTTAGGAGGGCAGGGTGCCAAATTCTTACAAGCTCCCACCATCTAGTTTCACAACCCTGACTGTAATACTGAAAGTAACACTTTACTTAAAATGAAACCAAAATCCTGGAAAAAAAGTACAATTACAAGAAATGGAGACAGAACAGAAAGTTGCAGTACAGCTACTAGAAAATCCCAAAGTGGCACAGAAAATCTGAAATAACAACCTGCTTAAGTATCAGGACTTAGAGGTGAATTCTGTCTCTCATTCTCTCTTGAATGTATCACTTTCTTCAAGCTCCGCCATCTCTTGCAAGTGAACTTCCAGTTAGCCAAGAAATCCCACATCCATCTATCAAACCCATAATTTTCATTTCTGGCAGGCTTGGTAACTACCCACAGGGACAGGTTGATGGGTGGCCACTCATTCTATTGGTACCAGTTTCAACCTCTTAGTGATACCTTACTGTGTTTGCCTTGCTTTGCAAACATCAGACTGCTTAACTTGCACTTCAGTGCGCAGTGGAGCAAACATAAAACATCCAATGAATAACAATCCTGGATCTCTAAGACTTTTACAAAATCACGCTGGCACTTATACTGGAATATCTAGTTCGTGGTGCAAAAAAAAAGAACTGCTAAGAGCTTCCAGACAACACAGTGCAGAGTGTCACAGAATTGCACATAAAGGAAACATGTTGAAGCCGTGTTAGACTTGCACAGAAGCGTGAATGATCCTTTCACCCAATATTAAACAGTTGTAGCAAGAGGTAAGCACAAATGAAACCTGCACCAAGACAAAAAATTGAATCGGCCTGATCAGTAGAAAACATAAGTGGAACACTGAGAAAGCCAAACTAAAAACAGAATGGGAGCAGCTTCTCTTTTAAAGTATGCAGCATATTACTATTTGAAGTCTTTGTATCCTGGTGTTTTCAAATGAGATGGGTAAGTCCACCTTGTTTTGCATTTAAAGAAATCATAAGAGAAATCCTTGCATCCACACACCTTTTCTAAGGTGTACTTGAGAATAAGAAGCCTGACAAGTGTTACTTACATATTCACACATGCTCTTCGGTACTTAGAAAAAGAAGTACAGACCATGTGGAAACACAGCATCCAGTAAATATGATGGTATAAGGATGGTATGCAAAATGACTATCATACAAAGAAAGCCTGCATAATGTTGCTAAAAAGGAAACAATACCACACAAAAAAAGAGTTGATTACTTCTTATGTGTTCAGTAGACATGGGAAACAGTCAGTAACTCTGCTCAGTATAAAACACATGCAGACACTGGGAAGTGTGTGCCCCTTACCTTTTTCCCCTAGTCTGAAAAAAACCAGGTTACTCTAATCTTTCCTCACAGGCCCTGATGCCTAAACCTTTTATTGCTCTTGTTGTCCTCTGGCCTCCCTCCAGCCTTACCATGGTGCACTGCCAAGAACTGGGCAGAGCTCTCAGTCGAAGACTTCACAAGTCCTAAGCAGGAATTAATACTTACCTATCACATTGTTCCATTAAACTAGGTGTCAGCTATATATAGATCTATCTATACACAGCGATATCTCATTTATGTGTGTATATATAGGTAGGTACATTTTAAACAAACCAACAGGTGATTGGCTCATTCCTCTCATGTCTCACAACAACCCCTACATCTTCAGCAAAACTGCTGCTAGCCAAGTTCCATTTTTAGTGTTGTATTTCTGCTCACATTTAGTAACTCTCATCTGTCTTTTTTTAATCAATTATGAGCACTCTTCTAACTTGTTAAAAACAACTATGAACCCAAATTTTGCCCTCCATAGTGCTTACAAGGTTAGCATTTTACTTAGTTTTTTCAAGTCTCCAGCCTCCAAAAAAAGAGTTGACTGAAAACAGACCCAAAGCAGACCACTGTGATACTTGATTTGAATTGCTTTCCTAGAGCAGCTGCAGGAATTTTTTCCCCAACTACTTCAGCATCCACCTACTTTTTCACCTAGACCACATTCTCTAGCTTGGCTAATAAGAATATATATCAAAAATATAAATATTTTGAAGTCATAGCATAATGCCTCTATTTCTTCCACTTCTTCCTTTTCTGTTCAACTGTGTAGAAGACTATGAAGTGAGATTTTAAGAAGGGTAGAATAATAAATGGAAATAATTCAGATTCTTGGTGAAGTAATAGTCCTGGTCAAGAAAAAACTCTGTTACTCCTTTCATCTATAAACTAATTTGTAAAACTTGAAGAAGGGGGAAAAAAAAAAAGCTGTCCAGTAAAGACCACATGGTCTATCAGAATTATATGGCCACAGAATTCTCTCTTCTCTTCAGACAGATGAAATGGAAAAATAGAATGAGTCATTCTGCAAGCCCAAAACCATGAAGCTTTGTACATGAAAGCATACTGCTTTAATACAGCTAACATCTTACCTGGCAAGTTTACCCTAGCCATCAAACAGAATATGAAAATTATTTCACAATAAATTCAAGAACAAAGAACTAACATTTTTAAAAAGTACTTAAATTAGAAAGCAAAAAAAAAAAAAAAAAAGAGCATTACCAGTTCCCAGGGAACCTTCTACAGGAAAATTACTAGGTGCTGTAGCTGGCAATACAAATGGCTACTCAGAGAAAGTTTGCCATTTTATGGACATAAGTTTTTTGTAAAGGAAGAAAATGTCGCAGCGAAAAATCACATCTGGTTCTCTACCTTCCATCCTTCCTTATGTGTCAATTGTCTAAGCCAGGAGAACACAGCACCATCTGGAAAGACTTCTGGAGATGGAAAGAAATAAAGAAATACTCCCCTCACTTTGGGAGAGAATAGGAAATCAAACAGAAATAAGGAACACAATACAAACATTCTAAGCTCTGTCTTTACTAGAAAACGGAGCCACAATAAGAACAAACAAGCACTGACTGATTGCAGGTTCATCATCTAGTGGGGTTTTCTTCCCCACTTCTGTGCCATAACACTGAAGTAAATACACCTGTGAATTTTTTGAGGGAAACAAGGAATTTTCTCTTGTATTTTCTGATTTAAATGTGCCACAGAACTCAGTGGGAAAGGGGGGATAAAGTGGGGGATAAAAAAACCCCTGAACTATTTTAGTTAAGGATTCCACAGAATAATTAGGAAAGATATGTTTGGATAATAATTCATCTCCTAAGCAAAAAGTTACAAAAGACAGAATCTTATTACATAACTTCTTCAGCTCCCTTCATCTTGGTAAGTGGGGAAGTTAGGTCTTCAGTAGCAATCACTGAAAAATAATGCAGCACAGAATGAAGAAGAGAAATTGAACAAGACATTTTCTGACTCGTAAACAAAGCCTTTATCAACTGCACAACTTCAGGTGTCTAATATCAATGTAAAAGTAACATGTGATGATGATTATAATTGACAGCTGCACAGGTTTAGAAAAATGAATGAACACAACCATTAAGAGAGAGAATAAAAAGCCCAATTTTAATATATCTTGCAAACCAGAAGATGAAATTACAGGCAGGAAAGACCTGTGGAAAGATTGATATTAACTTTTAATAGAAAAATAAGAACAGCTGTTATTAGAGGAACAGCCTTTTAAGAGCGACATTTCAGATCGATGCAAGCACCCAACAAAGGGAGAAGGAAAGACCTCTTTAGTTCCACCTGTTTTGTGGGTCAGTGTTACCCTCCCATCCCATCTTCCATAGGGATCTGTAGTCAAGCTAAATGAGAGATTGCTCAAGCCTCCATCATCCAAAGTCTTAGAGTATCTGCACTTTCAAACTGACAAGCACATAAACAAGAAGTTTTTTAAGTGACTTGTAAGCTATTAACTCACTCTTTAACTTACTCCTTCATACCTGCATGTCAGACACATCACACCCGTCCCATCACAGACAGATCCATACCACAAGTTTCTCAATGGATCTGAAGCAGCTGAAGACTGACAAGTCTGAATATAAACTTTGGTTGGGAGCAAGCCTCAGTTTTCATGTAAAAAATGCTCCACCCACACCCTAAACCCAGATGATTTTAGCTTTTGGCTTATGATGCTTGAGAAACACATTTTCAACCAAAAACTCCATTTAACAATGAGACTTTGCCCAGAAAAATATCTTTCACTTCCACTGCATCTTTCCCAAGGGAGGGGCACAAGTGAGAGAACCCAAGGAAACACACTTCTCTTTTACACGTAGGTGTGATGACTCCCTTCCAAAATCTGACTCAAGGACAACAAAGGAAAGACACTTTCCTTCTCTCTCATGGCGCTCCATCATCAGATCTCTGGCAAGCAGAGACAAGAGTAAGGTGCTCCTCTAGCCACATTGGCAGGGTAGCATCAGGAGTATGGGAAGAAACTAACCCTATCACCATTCCAGAGGCTTCTGTACACAAGTGGTGCCACTTGCCACTCAGGTGAAACCTTGTGGAGCTGAGTTGTTGTCTGAATATGAAGTTCAGCCAGGGTGGGCACATTTGTGAGCCTAGCTGACTACTTTCCTCAGATAACAAGTAGCCAGAATGTATAGTCAATTGTTCAGGGCACAAACATTTTATTTACACTCGGCAGGCAAGATCAACCTGTCTAACTAGCTCAGTTCTTGCATTATCAGATGATGACAAATAACTCACTGCAGGCCAGCTTGGAAGTCTGAAAACTTTTAAGCAAATGAAATGCCTGAAAACTCTTGCTTCAGAGATACCCCATATTCCAAATGTCTTTTTCTTCTTAACTCACCCACCACAATTCAAAAAGGAAGAATTGTCTCCCATTCCCAGTCTCTCCTGAACATAGACGTTTGTTTTTCTCTTTCTGCTTGAATTTTGCTACTCCCTCAATTTTCTCTTATTGCCTGGAGCAACATTTTCCTCAAACAGCTGAAAAAGGTCTTTCCACTCATCATTTCACAATACAAGTGGAGGAAGACAGACAGGACAACTGTGTTCTGTTGTCAGAAGAAGGCACTTCTTGAGTAACTAAGTAATTTGGCAAGACAACTACCAATTTTTAAGTGCAGGGAACCAGTTTGTCTACACTCCCCTGCCCTACTTCACACTGTCAATAAAGTCACTACTTTCAGGGTTAAAGAAAAAGTTTCCATTAGAAATCACATCATTGAAAAGAGAGTATAGGAAGAGCTGCTCCACGATAAGAAGAATCAAGTCCTGCTTTTTCAAAATGCACAGGTGTAAATATCTTGAAAACTTGACTGTACAGTGCAACAAATCTGATCAAAATTACATGAAGCACGATAATAAGAGAGGAGAGGGTGGCTATACCATGCTGAGAATATATTTAATGATAGCTAAAAGGGAAGAGGTATGATGTGAAAATGGCTGAATAATGGTTGACAAAGATGACTAAACTGAACACGTGAAACAGAGCATCTTGTTGGATGCAGAGAAGTCTTCTGAGCAAACTGGCCAAAATGCATACGAGGTCTTACGAAAAAAAGAAATGGGAGAGACAAAGTAAACACTGCACTTGAAACGCAGCAGACAAGAACAAAGGAGCAAGCCCCAGGAGAAGGCAGCATCTTAGAAGACAGCACAGATAATGATGCTGCTGGAAAGCATGCAGAAGACAGTCTCTCGGAGAATCTGAGAACTATTACTCTACTACACAAACAAGGCGATAATGGAGGCCTGAGAAAGCACAGCATTTACAGACAATAAGTCTGTTGTCTACAAAGTTTTTACCAAAGTAAGTGAGGGTAAAAAAAAGAGGTCCTCACTAAGGCAAAACTTTGTAAAGTCTGATTTAGTTGAAATACTTACCAATAACCTACTTGTTCCTGCAGAAATAGAGGTAGCAGTGACAAAAAAAAAAGGGGAAAACCAATCAATGACAAAAAAGTCAGAGTACAAAAGAAAAAGATTACATCTGGGAAGAATATACATAAGTAAAATGTTAAATTATTATGTGAGGTGTTCCCAGGAGTTTATATATTAATTCTAAGCATAATAATGATTCATTTTTTGACAGCAACATTAACTTATATTCCAAAACTACTTATTACTACATTTATTACTCAGTGTAACAGGAAAATTTTACCTATTACAGTTTCAAGAAAGTCAAGAACAAAGGTTTCAAAGCATACTTGTTTTCTTGTGCTTTTCGTCTATTTTTTCAGCACACATAAAAGAATTTTTATTACTTAAGCACAACAGCAGATTTTCCTGTATTATTATACTCTGTATTTTCCCCCTTTATCTTTCCAAAACAGCAGTCCTCCATAGATGACAGCATTTATCAATTCAGCAGAGAAATATCTAACCAATGTACTCATTTACTTTCCTTCACTTGAAACTGGTGAGAGTTGAGTAAGTAGGGCTGGGTGGTTGGTTATCTGGATTTGTTGTGGGGAGGTTGTTTTGGGGTTTTGGAGGCGGGTTTTTTGTTTTTTGCTTACTTGTCTTGGTTTTTTTCCAGAGTAGAAGTATGATTTATGAAAAAGAATTGAACTTATTAGAAAAGTCTAGGCTTAAAAATACCATTCATTGTCAGAACAATTTTGTTTAAGGATTAACTTTTTATTTAAAAGTACTGACATCTTTGCTTATCCTAAAGCAGCCTTTTGTTCTTAAATGGAAAATTCAGCTAAGAGAATTCACTCTACATTGACCCATCTATTCTTCCAACTTGGAGAATATTTACCTTAATGTATGGACTATTGGCCAAACTCGGGTGTTGGATCATAAGAAGCCAGACATTTAACATAATTAAAGAGAATATTACAAAATGGGGAGAGGTCCAAGGGTTGGTTACAAAACATGTTAATTTCAAAAGTGTACACCAGAATGAGACCATTCAATTCATCAGTATTAACATAACTTAAGTGTTTAACATGAATAACATACAAATTTTGGGAAAATGTGTTTTGAGAAAATGTGTTGCTGAAGTTTCAGTAACACATATCCATGTAATGTAACCACTAGTTTTGCAAAAGTTCCTATGTCTAAGACAGAACCTTTTAAGAACATTTGGGAATGTACCATTGTGAAGAAAGCATCCAAAATGCCCAATAAGAGGAACAGTAAAGAAGATGCATAATTGGTTCAGAAAAAGACAGAACTGAACTCAAAAAGATATAACCCCTCCCAACTATTGTCAGTAAAAAGTGAAGAAAAGCTATTGAGTTACATGCTTTAAACATATCAATGAGAGATTTGTCTATATTTAGTCTTTCACCTCTATTAAGAGAGTACACAGCACCCATAACATATTCTGCAAAATCTTCCAGAACATCCATAAATCACAAACCAACCAAACTTTCAAATTATATGTTACACCACTGCTACCACAGCAACTAAGGCAGAAATGTAATTCTTGCTTTTTCACGGCTAAGATGTCACCATTTGAACAAACTGTTCTTATTTTCTGCATCACTCATATTTTAAATATCTTTTGTAAGGAATGCTACTGAGCATTTCCTATTTTTTTTTTTTTTCTCTATACAACTGCTGCATTGATCTATCAGTCAAACTGTTGAGAAATTTGATTAGTTACCCATTTTAAACATCTGTGTGTAGAAGAGAAACATATTGTTTACATTAGCCAGATCATGCTAATAAGACGCACATATGCATGCCTACACACACACAGAGCATAGACGGTAAATAAGTTTTAACAGGGATCCACAGTTGGAAAAAAAATAGATCAAACGGTAGTTTGACTTTTCAGCAATTTGAAAAAATGACACAGTAACTCAAATGTTTTTACTTATCTAATTACACCCTTCATGTAGAGTGTTACATGCTTTCATTGCTTTACTCCTCCATAAGGCTATTGAAGGTTAAGAGAACCTACAACTATTTAAGAGGTATGGTTTTTCTCTTCATCGTTCAAAGACAATCATGACCTGTCCTTTGATAAACATAAGCAATACTCATAAAAAAAAAAGGAGACACTGTCTTGAGCTTGAAAACTGAGATAGCATGCAACTGATGAATGAATGCTAATGAATTATACTTTAATAAGAAAGGTTGTTGGGGTTTGTGGTTTTTGTTTTGTTCTTTTTTACATGTGATTAAGGAGCAATCATAGCTAGTATTCCTGTTTCAGGAATGTCCTTACTAGATCAGAACTACAGCATGCCAAGAGGTACAAATATGTTTTTTTCACATATATGTATTAGTCCCTCCTCCAAAGAGCTTACACTCCAAAATAGACAAGCATAAGCAATGGTTACGAGAGCAATGTCTCCATTATATACTTCAGAAAGGCAGTAAGAAACTAGTCCTAACTTACATGGAAAGTCAAACAAGTCTCCTAAGCCTCTGGCTGCCACCTTATATAAAAATGCCTATTTGCCCACAATGACATCAAGACAAGGGTCACATAAAAAGTAAATCAGTGACATAAATTTGCTCCACCTTTTTATGAAGCACTGCCTTCTTAACCATCACCTTACCTAATGAGTTAGCAAAGCTCTACCACAGGTCCCTAAATCCAGTGAGTGAGCAGTTTAAACATAAACAATAAAATGCTCAGTGAAAAAAAGTTTCATGTTTTGAAAGAATTAAAAAGCTCTTTAGAACAGTTCTTGATGGCAGCATAAAGAATGCCAGAGTTTGAGCCTGCACTCCTCCCAACCTATTTACATGTTCATCCCTTCACCTTCCTTCTCTGCTGTATTAGCCAATTTGGAGACTGACAAGATCAAAACAGCAGCTAGAGTGCAAAGACCAATAAGGTGCATCCAAATAAACCCTTCCATGACATAAAATACTCCAAACAAACAGTTAAAAAAACCCCATGCTGAAAAACTGTGGACTTACAGAACAGGAGACAAGCTAATGAAAGATGCACCCCAAATGTGCATTATATACATACTTTAGCAGCAAACAACTTACTTACAGAAAAAACCTTCCACAACACACATTAAATAACTCTACATTTGAGCTTTAATTTTCTTCAGAGAGGCACTCATAAATTATTTTTTAATGCCTCCCACACTTTAGACATCTAAAGCCCTGAGGTAGACTACTTAGGACGACTACTACTACTACCCCGATGTCAAAATAATTAGAGACACAGATTTACATCTGTTTTCCCATTGTAGCCTTTCATTCTAGGTTGAAAATCGTAGCTTTCTAAAATATTCTGTGAAGGAAACAATAGTTCTCAAAAGGCACTTTTACTTAAGCAAACCATTCCCCAAACCAGAAAGATTTCACACTGCTAAGTGTTCAGGCACTGAATTGTCACATTGTTAATTGTAACACTTAACATAATTTATAGGCATTTTTCTTTTTCAAATTAAATCTTCTCCTTCATCTAAGAGGAGCATTAATACCTCAAAAAGACTTCTGTTTCAGTAGACAGGAGACGTACTTTCAATGTCTTATGAAATAAAAATCCCCATGATAGTCTTGAAGTATAAATCTTTCACACTTAAACTGTTACCATTTTTCTAAAAGGCCTTCTTATTCTGGATTTTAGGAGAGGTAAAAGGAGCTGTTTCCCACATCAACACAAGATTAAATCCACTCCTTTTATTGTGGAAGAAGCCCTCAGAAGGCAAGTAAGTCCACTGCACACAGGTGAGTGTAAGAGCAACTGTGATAAATTTCCACAGTACAGCCACACACAAAATAGTGAGATTAAGCCAAGTGAAAGTCATGAGCTCTGGTGAAAAGACAGACTTGTTCCAGTTCTTCCATAGCAAACTCTATCCATATTAAAGACTTCTGAGAAGTCATAGGCATGTAAAGGACAGCCTCTGCCTCCAGGCTTTGTGCGTTTATCAAGTAACTTTTTTAAAGCTTGCCTTTAACTACCATTTTTGGGAATGCTCAATAAAAGCTCCTAAGGGAAGCCTGGCATTCCCGCCAGTCATCACAAAAGCATACTCTTCTCTCTAGAGGAGGTCTTGCCATACCTGTTCTTTACAGCAGTTGTATCAGATCAGAGATCAGTAAACCAAGAGATGTGCCACTAAGAGAAACCTATTTTTATTAGTTTTTTCCCTTGAAATGAAGCAATACTCAATACAATTTAGGGCTTTGAGCAGTGCAAATGCCGTTTAAACCACTAAACTTACATCTCTGCTTTCCAGAACTGTGTAGACATTGCACCATTTATTCTATTAATCCTGTAACCTACAACAGCAGTTTCTGGTCTGGAAGACATCTCTGCAGGGCAGTGGGCATGCTACAGAAACTAACATCTCTCTAATCCTTCAGGGAGTTCCTCCAGCTCCAGGTTGAAAAATGAGTGAATGCTGAACTTGTTCTGTGAACAGAAGACTTCAGCCTGAGACACTCTCTGTCAGGTACCTTGCACAGAGCATGTGGTAGGACAGACTGAAATTCTGCTCCTGGTGTAAAACTGGTGCTTAGCTAAAACTGCATCAGAACTGTCCAGAAGCTGGCCTAAGAGGAAAAAATAGATGCTGCTGGAAGGGTTATGTCATATATGGGAGTATAATTCTTTTATACATGAGAACACACTTCTGGGTAGAAGTCAAAAACAAGAAAATTGTCCTTCTTCACTATCGTAAGTAGGCAAATTTTTATTGACATCAGAGATACTCAAAACAACATTGCAAATTAAACTCTTAATTAAGGAAGGACATTCACAGCACTTAACATCTACACAATGACTTCTGGAAGAAAAATAAAAACTTAACTAATTCACCAGGTTTCTACCTGCAATAAAATTAATATGGGTTGCACTAAATCTTGAGAAGGACTGATCTTGGTACTCTATCACCTAGTTACTCTAGAGTCATACAGTGACAGCTTCAAGGGGAAACAGTTGATCTAGGCTCAGAACAACTAAATCAAATGTGTGTCAATTCACTGTGGTACTAACCTACAACACAGGCGGGATTATAACTCCTGCAGTACCTTATTGCTCCTCTTGGCCTGGATGTCACAAAGTTGAGGGCAGTGCCATCCACAAAATAAAACAGCAAGCCTTCTGGAAACACTTCCAAATAATAAAAGAATAATACAGTATTCTAATCTATTAGTGTTCTGGCAAGAACATGCATAGACAAACTGGAGTCTTTAAAATCAATTTAGACAAAAATTCTGATCTCAGATGTATTTATATGGACAGCTACAAAGCTGCCTTATTTTTCGTAGACAAATGGCTTGTACACAAGCAATTTACAAAAGATACAAGAACATCGTCTAAAGAACCAGTTATGACAATTTGTATTATCAATTCCTATTCCCTCAGGGACAGTTTTACAGAAAGAAACTGAAAATTAAGCAAGGCAAAAAAAAAAACCTTATAGAATTACTAGCTTTTGTCTTGCACAGGCTAATTTGTTAAAGTAGGTTTTAAATTTATTCAATGTAAATGTACCTGGTGGGTTCCACCCCCAACCAAGCAAATACAAATAGCATTTCATTCACTGTCCAATCTCTATATGCTTCTGTAACTATTCAGGGAAAAAACTGTTCTTATATCAAACCTAAGAAATCAGAATAATAAGGAAATAACTTCTAAAATGTGACTTTGATAAAAACCCTTGACTTATAAATAAAATCATGTTATTTATCATTTCTCAAATGAAGCAGAATTAAGAGAAGGGAAAAAAAATAATATTGAAGGGTAGAATGCAGCCCTGGAAATCACCCAACAACTTGCCATAGTTCCCAGATATATGGCAGGGGTCCAACCTAAACAAAGCAAAGCTACCCATAACTTAGGGACAAGTGGTTTGGAAACACATCTTTTCCAGGACACCAAGAAAACTCTAATATTCATTTTGTTTAATGATGGATTTCCATTTTTCATTTAGGAAATACACTCCAACAATTGAAATAGCAAAACCAGGTTATTTTCTTTTCTTCCTGAAATTCACCTTATTTCTTCCAGTAGGGAGGGAGTGCACAAAATGCACATAGGTTCCTTTTTTATTTCTTTAGTAGCAAACTGAATAAAGCTACCAATGTTCTTATAGAACCTGATGTAATGATATAGTAGCATACCAAAAGGTCTTCATAATAAAAAGGAATTAATATTTACTTAAGATTCCCACCCCTAAGGCAAATCCTGCAAGACACAGCTAAAAAGATGACAGTAAGTAGGGGAAAAAAAGCAAAAAGCACATACTACCTTAAATAAACTGCACTTAACAATATAAAAAAAACTATTCAAACCACATAGCTCTCTGCAGCAGAGTCATAAAAAGAAAGGAAAAAGGTCACTAAAGTATTTACAAAACTTGTTTTCACACAGGAATCAAAATATTACTGTGTTTTCCATCTTGGCTTTGAAAGCCATTAGGTGAAATTAATTATTCACATGTTTTGTTCTTTTTCCTCCAAACACAAGATAGATCTTGTCTTGTTACCGCAGCATTACTGGATGCAGAGCTATCCCTTTTCAAAAGTAAATATTTCAGAATACCACCTTGTAGATTTTATCCTCTTGTCAAGAAAAACTAATATTATTTCAAAAGGTTAATCTTTCAGTGAGCCTCCTACTGCTCAAGGCATCTTTCTAACACTAACTCAAAACATATCAGAAGTTTTTCCAGGCTTTTAAACATTTAAGGTCAAATACTTTAATCCTCTCTTTTTAAAACAGTGGTGTCACAGACTGTCAAACAGACGGTGTGAGAACAGCAAGGATCTGCATAATTTGCTTATTCTTTTCTACTTCCACTTACTATAAGGAACCAGGCAGGGAAGTCCAGTTGAAACCACAAGCCTAACAAAACTTTCAGCAGAAAATGAGAACTAGCTCCAGAAAGTCCTTAAACCACGTGAAAAACAAACAACAGAGATGAAACTAAGAACAAGGAAGCTGGTTTAGCAATGTTTTGGAAAGCTGTGACAAGAAATCTATTTTCTAAGATAAAAGTGAACAAGTAGATGGAGACTGTACTTCTGATAGATAGATAGATAGATAGACAGATAGATATTTTTAAAAGAGGGGGAAAAAGGAACTGCGGGCCTATGAGTTAAATTTGGAAAGAAATACAAAGAGCCTTCCAGGGAAGTGTACCTGGTCTGCCCTCAAGGCTGTAAAAGCTGCTTTCTGCACCACAGGGCACTGGGGCAAATGAGAGTCTATCACGAACTCTTGGTATTCTAAATAGGATTCAGTAGCCCAGCCAGACAGGTTTGGGCCCGAATGGCACCGAGAGTCCCTGTGATGTGCTGTGGTTCACCTGCGGGCTACAGAAGCCGGAGCCCCCATGCCGCGGGCGGCCGGAGCACCTGGAGGGGAGCGGCCGCCGGGACGAGGCTCCGCCTGAGCTGTCCAGGGCGCGGGTGCTGAACAGGTTCTGCCCGGGGAGGGACTCGCCTCGCTGGCTTCTCCTCTCATTGGCTTCCACAGAGCGGGGGTATTCATCCCAAACAATTTATCCTTGATTACCAGTCTTTTTATACTCCTGTTATCAAGTGCAGTTAGCCAAATACCACAAGAATGACACAAACATATTCATACACGAGGTCTGTCTTCTGCAGCCAGGCCAGGATCAAGCCCTTTAAGTTTTTACTCTCAGCCTTAGGCTGAGATTCGTGGCTTAAAGGCACAAAGATAAAAATCTCAGTTTGTGTACGAGGATGATGAGGTATACGCAAGTGTAAGAAAAACCTTGAAATTCCCCTCTATTTACACAGCACTAGTGCCAATTTGTATAAACAGTCACAATGGTACTTTTGTCTGTGTTATGGAAACGTTTTTTTACAGCCCAAAGAGCTGCTTTTAGTTTTAAAGAATAATTGCTGCTGGCTTTCTTGTTTATACAAGAAGCAGCAGCTTCAAGTTTACTAGCTAACATAAACAGTAACACTAGATAACTCTATACACAAGCCTGTTTTCAGTGAATTCTCTTATCAATCTATCCTCCTCAATCTGGCTAGGCAGGCAGCCACTGACAGAAACAAACAACCTATGTTTTTAAATACAGTTACTTTATTGTTAAATGTTGTCTTCTTCATTACCACCCTGATCCCTTTTTGTCAGATACATGTAGCAAATTAGAGCTTTCTACAAGCCTAATTCAAAGTAAGCGTCTATAAAAACTGAGAGATACTAAGTGCAATAAATGTCCTCTCAGTTACATTTCAAGGCTGCATGCATCATTGAAACTGTAGCTAATAGCTAGCAAGAGTAAAGTACAATTAGAAAGGAAAAAAAGAGCCCTTCGTGATTGTAATGAAAAAAGAGCTGTTAAAAAAATGCGTTAGTTGCCAATTTCTGCATTCAAAATTTGAAATCAGTTGCAAAACAGTAAGAGTAATTTTCTTATTAGGAATTTTTCCAATGTAAAATTAGTTGTCAAAATCAAGTACCAGCGAAATTATATGGTTTTCCATTAAGAAATTAAGAAAGAATAAACATCATCTGTTCAGAAGGGTCTAAACCCAGCTGATCCCATATTCCAGTGCTGGCAGGAACCCCAAGGTCTCTTCACGTGCTATGAACATCAGAGACTTGTGCCCACACATCACTCATTAGAATTAAATCTGTCCTTACAAGTCCTTTTACATGAAGGTTTCGGAGAAAAGTCATTGTATGTATAATAACCTAAATATAATAATGAATTTTTTTAAATGATGAATTATTTTCCAAAACGCTCTGTGAGAAAAAAAAAAGTAATGTTTAAGTATTGCATTCAACAACTGACTGAAATAGCTGACAAAGTATCTTTCCTCTCTACTTACCTCTCTGTGTGCAAGTACTGGTGGTGATACTTGTAGTCCTCAGCTAAGGGGTTCAATTGCCATAGTATTCTCTGACTTCCAGAGTTAGGAAAGCACCACTAAAATTTGCTTACAATTTATGAGTTTCTGTAGAGGGCTATAAATCTAACAGTTTAAGAGCATGAATACTGAGATTGCAGAAAGAGCTCCTTCCCTTTCAGCAGAGGAAGAAATCCTTGTCAGTTATAGATGACAACTCCTGACAAATGGGATTATGCCCTTCAAGGTAGATTTGTGAGCAAACAAAAAGTTCTGCACGAGCAAGACTCACTGACTGGAGTAAAGCTGTCCTCATAGTGTTTTAGCTGTACAATTGCTAAAAAACATGGTACCTAGTGCATTTATCATCATTGCCTGAAGGAGCATGAGGCTTAGTATGTCAGAGAGAAATTACACTAGGGAAAATACAAGAAAAATAAGGTCCTGTGTCTTGAGGCTTTTCTTCCTTTCCTATTTCTATCTGAAATTTCACATGTCTGAAATCAAATTACAAGTGTGTAATTTTGTAAATTCACAAATCCTTAAGGCATAAACAGAAAACCAATAGGATTAGGATTTAATATGTTGACATTTAAGTTCCAGGCTATAGTGCCTTGTGCCAGAGGTACAGCCTATTTACATGGTTAGGTCTTTGAGGGAGCAAGTTTAATCTATTTTAACTCATATGTGCTTCAAAACACTGCTAACGAAGAGCAAAATTTACATCACAGTTTTCAAGTTTGGGGAAATGCAAGTTTAAAAAATTGGAATTCAAGAAAATACCTATAAATGGATACCCTAAAATAAATAATTTAATCAAAATGTCCTCTTCTCTTAGATACAGAACTAAATATCTATTTCAGTATGTTTTTCTTTGGTGTTATTCCTTCATTAATACTACAGGTATACAATTGCTAGATAAAACTAGAAAATTAAAGTTAAAATGCAAAGTATATATAATACCCTAAATTATGTCTTTCAAGAAAAGAAAATAAACAACTCCAAAACTCAAACACTGGTTTTCTTTTAAAATGTGAGTATTTTTAAGATCCAGCTAAGTCAGTATTTCTGCATATTTATTTTTGTTTTCAATAGCACTACAGTTACTAATAAAGGTGTTGCAAGTAAGATGACTCATCCACACAGAAAACAGCAAAAGGGCAGAGAAAAGGAAGAAAGAAGGAGAGGCTCTCAATAAGTGACAAAGAGCTCTGGTGTCACAGGACCATAGCTTAAGAGACGAGAAAACAATTGTATCAGCATGGATATCCCTGCATCCCGATTCCCCTAAGTAAGAATGTAACGAACACCACCATTCCATACAGACCTTTCCTGCTCTGTTGCTTACAAATTTAGCATCCTTGCCAGGTGATTTCTTTTGAGGTTAACATTTCCTCGGGTGCTTACATTTTTCACTCATTTTAATTGTGCATCTTTGTGAATAGTGTCGGGCCAGCAACATATTGAATACAAACATCTGTTTTTAAATATATTTCAAAGACTGCTTGCATGCTACAGCTAACAAAGTTTTAGGCTGCCGTGGGACACAGCTATTTAACAGCCCAGAGACAGTGCAAATCCATGATGGAACAATGAAGAAAAACAGGAGTCCCTAGAGGTGTATCTTATAACCAGGATTTTGCAGCACTTTGGAAAATACAGGGGGTATTGGCTAGCTTTAGTTTTGACCACTGGCTAAATAATTCTTTTAAAAACTTGTTAAATATTTGCCCTTTTAACTTGTTTGTTTAAGCATCAGAGCAAAATATTTCAAGGCCCTTTGCTGTGGTCCTTGCTTCTAGAATAATAAAAATTAATTTCTGCTATTTCTTTCAACTCCTGGCCAAAATTATACTCTGAATAGTCTTTATCAATGCTAAGTATGCCTTGCCTTGTATTTGTTGCAACAGACACGGCAGCCTTTCTCCGTACTTGCTTATGTATGGCTAGCCAATCCCTAAAAGAGACTCAACACTGTCCAGGATTTAAAAATTAGAATGCTTCTGACAACCACTCCATGACCTCAGATTCCATGATCACATAAATCTGTGTGGACAGGAGCAATCTCAACACTGCTGTCAGTCCAAGCAGTCTTCAGAGAGCTTAATTCCAGCTCACTTTTCATAAATTAATGGATTTCCTCAATGTATTAAATGGTTTAATGTCAAGAAATTACATAATCCAAGTTTACAATGCTTTTAAACATTTCTTCTAAACAAAGCTTTAAAGCAAAATGTACAATCATTAATACATGTAGAAGGTTGGTTGCCTGCACACCTGTAGAGAGAAGTCCCATATACCAGCCCAGCCCACTAGGAGGAACTTTTGCCCTCCAGCTCCAAATGTGTTCATCATTTCCTTTGACTTCATCAGCTGAACACAACTGTGTGCTTTACGACCGGAGAGGCCAAGTGGAGACACAAAGAGAATAACCTGGGCTGAACACATCATCCATCCCCCCTCCTTGCACAATGTAAAACACATTATTTGCATTAGCTTTCTTATCCCTTTGTTTGCAGCAAAACCAGTCCCACGTTTCCAAGGAACACTTCCTCCACTCCCTAGTTTTATGCTGTCACTGGATCTCGATTTTATCAAGTGCATGAAAACGAGTTTATTTTGGTACACTGTTTATTATGCTAGCAATGGCATCTGTATTTCCTCCAAACCAGAAGCTATTTCAGTACTGTCTTTTATTTCAATAGTATTTTCAACATGTCATTTTTTCACATCCATGGTTATGAAGAAGCTCAGTATCATATGTCTTTGAAAACTTTATCACTTACAAAGCACACAAATTCACAGATATGGCACACTGGGATATAAACTAATCCAATAGCCAAGCTGTGGCAAACATGCATTACTCTTCAGTTAATTTTAATTGTATTTCAGTCCCTAAGAAGCGAGGCAATGCCTGTACACTTGTCATCTAGTATCTTAATATTAGATATCTAGTATGCAAATGTTAGGACAGCCAAATTAGATATTCAAAGGGTGTTTCTTGGATAGCATGCAGTCCTTTTACATATGTAAATTTCATGCTGTTTCCATTCATGTGCTGTTCTAGATCATTTCTCTTCAGCCAGCAGTGGCTTTATAGCACTATTGCATGAGTGGAGAAAGTATTTTATTTCTTTACACAGCACCTTAAAAATATAGCAGTAGTTTTACAATTACATTTTATTATTTTGGAATTGCAATTTGTTGATAGATTGCTAGAGCTTTAACAAAAAAAATCAGGTTGTTTTTGCTGTGCTTTGTACTCAGGCAACCAGTCTACCTGTCATTCATTGAGTAATACTCCCAATATAAAAATAAAACAAATATCTATCCCAAGTGATCTGACTGTCTCTAACAACTACACCCACATGGCTAAGAGAGTGGAAACAAACCCTAAAACTCGAACACTCAAACCAGCTCTAATTTACAATTGAGGTTGAAAAAAATCACAGCATTGAAAAATCCGAAGGAAAGTTGCATAGCTAACCCTGTATTTGGGCACTTCACACCTGAACTCAGTCATACCACCTTTTAGAAAACTTCATCCCAATCAGCTGTGAAGATGAATGATTCATATCCAGTGCAAGACATTATAGGAGCCCTGAGCCACTCACAGACATGGAAACTATGCCTTCCAATATTCAGAACACAGGTGTGTGATTTTAAACTCATTCTTCCCAAAGGACAACAACACACACAAGAAAATGGACAGCAAATTCTCAAGTCTGGCATCTTATGCTACTTCAGTCATTCTTGCTGATGCAGCAAAGACAGTGAGAAGAAAGAGAACTGCCTCAGAGTGAAAGCAAAGCAGTTAAATGACCACAGAGAACCACATTTTACTACTTTCACTGTTCTTTATGTTTGATTGTCCACCACTATCTCTCTGACATTTGCTTAACTGATGATGCTCTGATCTATTTGGTAGAGCCACAGCATTTTCTCAAGAGAAGCAAGATTTTTTTCCCCAAACCGGAACTTCTATCCATATTCACATTGAAGAATAATAAAGGAGGAGTGATGTTCTTCATTCTACAATAAGTAAAACTTCTGATAGCTGCAGGAAATCAGGATTCAAAGTAACATGATTTTCAGGGAACTATCTAAGATTCTTGACAGGATGACAATCTGCTTTTTAAGTTTTCTGAAAGACTATCACCAGATTGGTCCAGACTTCATTACAAAAAAATCAAGGTTCTCAAAATACTGCTTATGTGCTCAGGCAATCTACAGAAAGCACCTCTGAGCAGCTTTTCTTTTGCTGCACATGGAAAACTTCACTTCTGTTAGTGTATGCTATGACAATTTTTATTTTAGCAGTACAGAAAACTGCATTTAGGTTACACTCAGTACAATTCAGCAAGAACCCATCCTTCAATTTTGTGTCTTCAATACTCAAAGACAAATGCATCTGTATTTTAATAAGATATGGGATCCTCCCCCTTTTGCATTGAGTCCTGTAAGTGCCTTAACTATATTTCAACTCAAGAAATTTTATATACACCTATACTTCAGGGGAAAAAATATTCAGGAGAGTCATAACTAAGCTTCATTTTTTACCAGAGAATAGCCTTTGTGGAATATGCTAGTACTGGCATTAAAAAGACTGTAACTTACTAGTATTGACAGTATTCCAGATGCTCAAGTAACCTCCCATATCTAAAAACTCCAACTTTTAAAACCATAATGAAAATGCAATATAGATCAATCTGACATAAGGATTAATTATGGGAGCCCAACTAGGAAGTGTTTTGGAATACCACTAGTTTTAAAAGCCATTTACTGTTAAAATGCTACTAAATAATTGCTTTATGTAAATGACACTTTGTATGGAAAGCCAGACTAATCGTAACAGCTTGTTTCTCCTTGCCATTATTCTTAGGTGAATTTATTATAAGTTACTAGAAGACACGCAAAGTGCATGCCAGATGAGAACTCTGTATTTATAGCACACTAAGTCAGTCAGCAAACAGAATCTTCTAAAAATATCCCCAATGGTATGCAGCACACCCACCCTTTGGAGACTGTGCACAGGCTGCGGTGGTCTGATTTTGAGACAGAGCAGACTAGCAAGAAAACACCCAGTTAGGTCAGTTCCTAAAGACAACTGAGAGTGATAGTCAAACCCCACACACCACTTGGTATTCTGTCTGGCAGGCAGTCAGACACCTTGAGCCCTAGGAGATTTTCCTGCGTGCTTCCTGATCTCTCCAGGTCAATACTATTCAATTTCCATGCAGAAAATAGAAGCATGTCCTGAGTGAAAGGGAGAACCAGCCTCATTCTTTCTATGGCTTACCCTCCCATTTTTGCAAGCACCAGGAATTTGAAGCCTACCAAACAACAGAGGTCAAAGACCTCTGGATGCACACTGAGATATCCTCAGGAAAGTCACAATGATAATTTACAAAGGAAAGCTGGTCTTGGGAACATAGGCACTTGTTTAGGGAATATCTATCCAGATAGTAGACAACAAAAACCACTCTCCTAGATGCTTAAGACATGCAGTTCTGGTTTTACTCAGGTAGTTGTGGTTTTATACAAATTGTTTTCTTTTGATTGGAAAGATGCGGTTCTTTAAAGATGCTCCAAAATAGAAACTCAGAGCATTCAAAGATTTCTCACTTTCTTTTCACGGGTTGAACATCTGAAAGAACAACATGCTCCATTAACACAGTAAATGAACGCAATCTGTAGAAATGACCATACACCTCTCCTGAAACTAATTAAGCCATTAATGGGCAGTAGACATGCTGCAGAAAAATCTTGAAAATAATATAAAATTGATTGCATGCAAATAGCAAGGAAAACCTACCCAAAATTTTTCACAAAATTATTCAAAACTTAAAAGTTTTCTGCAAGGCTAAGAGAGCAAATCAAGAACATCTGCATGATGAAGTTTTCCATGAGCAGCTAGCAAGAATAGGGGAGGAGAACTTACCCAAACAGATGCATAGGCAACGTGTTTTAAAGATAGTTTTGAATTTCTAGCAGTGACAAAAGGCTTTCTTTATGAGACAAAGAAATTACTTATGAGGTTGTTGGAGACTAGTCTGCAATTATATGACAGAACATGAGGAGAGACACACTGTCAGAATATCAGGGTTGCATAGGTATTCAAAAGACATCAAATAAGAGGAAGGCCTTTGTTTGAACTGGCACTGCAAAGGTTCAATCAGGTATTATCACTACCTTGATAGCCAAAAGAAATATTTATATATGCCATTACAATTAGGCTGTTTCCTTTTCTTCAGACGGTTAACTATTTACATTTCTCCCACAAATGCAGCGCTGCCATTTTTTATTACTTGGCTTTTCCTTTTGTTTACCAGGCAGGGAGAGGGAAACAAAAAATAAAAGAAGCCCTTCAAAAAAAAGAAGCCTTTCAAAGATCCTCTATCACTCACCTCAGTCTTTACTTCACTGCCCCAAGTTACTCGTCACCACAGACACCAGTCTCTAGCCGAAGGAAACGAAAAATGACTCCCAGGGACTTCATGAGCACCGCCCAAAGTCTCAAACAGTCCTTCTTTTAGCTCACTTTGTCCAAACACTTAACATTTGAGACTAAAAGCACTCTCTTGACTGAGCTGGAGCAGGTGGCTGGTGGTGCTGGACTTTTGCTACTTTTTCTTGTCCCCTCCTCAGGAGGGTTTACACATTTGCTGCCAAACCAGGAACTGTATATTGCTCACTGAATGTATGCAGGAACAGAGAAGCCCAACTAAACACCGGAACAGCAAGACCCTGCAAAGGGACTGGATTTCTCAAACCCATCAGTCAGAACAGACCTTCTGAGGCTCATTATCAATAGACTTATCCTTCGACTGCTCTCTTACCACAATGGATTTTTCAATTTTTCAATTTTGGTGAAGGGGATGCTAAAGTATTTACAAAATCCTCCATATCTTCAAGGACTGCAAAAGTGACTCTTCTCTCTCGCTTTGGAGTCAACTCACTGGTGTAACTGAACACATTTATCCCTTGCCTCCACCAGCCCAGCTCTGTGTTTATGAAGCTACGTGTAAGCATACAGACGTGTCTCTCTCTCAGCTTTCTGACTGGTCTCCATTTTAACCTTCTTCTACAATCAGCAGACTTCAGTGAGCCTCTCATTTTTCCAGAGTGGATAAACATGGATATGATTGCCTTTCACTGGCACAACCAAGTGAACAGAAATAAATCAAAACACCCAAGCAGAGACACCTCCTTTGCTTTCACTGTTCTGCACCTTCTAGGACCTATGAACAGCAACAGCAAAACTATCTGTAAAAGCATATGGAATTGGGTTTTTTTGTGATTGCAACAGCAAATAGCAGTTTTATCAAACTCTAAAAAGGCGGAATTTTAATGGAAAAGGTATAGTTTTTAGTATTCTAAATCTTTCCACTCTTTCCTCATTCTGAATGGTTAGGAAGCAATTTAGAGAAATACATATTGTATCAAAGATTCAGTGGCCTTCCTCAAACATTTAAAAAAAAAATCCATCTGCCAGGAAGAGATGATATGTCAAGTGGTACCAGGGCATACAGGCTGAAAATACAATAATAAGTTTCACTGCTTCTAACATGATTTACACAGGATATCCCAACAGTCCCACTGCAAGGAACACTTCCCAAAGTTTCGTGAGTTTCGTGATTTCTCAAAGCAATAATGCATGTGTCATACTGGAAGAGAAGGGCAAGGAAGTGATCAAAGGACAGTTATACTCCCCTCCAAAAAAGGTGCGAGAAAGATGAAGAGAACCTCAAAAATCTATCCAAATGTACCATATAACTAAACAGATCTGATGAGAAACAAAACAAGATGTGGTCTTCTAGGCAGTTTGAGAGACATTTAAAAAACTCTTTGTAAAAATTCACATCATTCTTCTACAGTTATCTGCTTCCCACAAACCAACTAGGAATTCAGGTTATAACCTCAGGCTTTCATAAACTTTCTCTTATAGAATGAAGAATTCATTCATTACTTCTACCAGCTATTATTACAAACAGATGCTACTATAATATACCTGTAAGGTTCTACCCATACTGTGTTATGTACATTCAGTAGCTGGTGATAAATGCTGCATTGTAAAATACTTCATAAAAGAAGTCTGATCATTATTTGGCTTAAGAAGAATGTAACAAACTTCCTTCTCCTAATAAAGTTGAACAGATGCAACTTAATCTCCAAATCACTACTCCAAATCTTGACATAGGCATGAAGGCTGTTAACAGCTGTCTGATAACACTATATATTTAAAAATCTATTTTAAAAAAAACATATAAAATTGTATATGACCATATACAACACAAACTGAGATTTTGTATAATTCCTGTACAGTCTCTGCTCAATCATCTTGAATGAAGAACTGATGAGGAAATTTTAAAAACTCAGTATGTTTGAGTTTCTGCTATCTTCAGTTGAACTTTTATATATCATTCCTTAAGAGACTTAGTGACAAAACAAAACAAAAAACAGTTTAAAGGCATTATTGTTGTCTTGTAACAACATTCCCAAATTTGAACACCAGAAGGATACTTATACTAGTGTTTCTGCCAGTAATTCTCCCAGTTATGACCACCAAAAAAAAGGAACATAAACATGAAGAGGGCTCTGAGGAGCTGTCAACATTTTAAGCGATGGAAGTAACACATCGGCAGTTACCCAAAGCAAAGACCATTCCAAAAGCCCATTTTTATCTGAACCAATTGCATCACTGACAAAAACAAGCTATACTGTACCTACAGTGGTAGCTTTGCTGCAGTGCTGACAAATATGTAATGGCTAAAAACACAGTGGAAAAACTAACGTGAATCTGGTCCCATGGTCCTCAGGGCCAACTCTTCTACACGTAACAGAAGGTAAGAACATTTACTTTGGGGCTGTAAGAGAGGGGAAGTCCCATTCACTGAGGAACAGAGCAGGGAAACTACTGGTCAAAATTCCTGATAAGTGTTATCACGTTAAAGGAAGCTGGAACTTGGCACTGTGTTGCAAGAAAGCTCTTGAATGTCATGCACAGGTTTGGCCTCTCTGCATCTGGGAGTGCCATAAGATCTTATGGAATTTGGGTCTCACTCTACTTAATGCCCTAAGCCTACTTCAGGCATGCTCACAGCACAAAGTTAAACATGCATAGATTTTTTTTTTTTTGGTGAGACCAAGGCCCTGATTATTGAATTGAACTCCCCCTGAGATGATACAAAGCTACATAGCAGTATTTACTTCACTGTATGTTGTTCATAGAAGTGCCTTAGCCTGAGGTCAGATAGGAACACAAGACCTTCACAGTCAGGAAAGGCTGTCAGTACTACAGTTCCTACTAAAGGAACATAGGCAATAATTGAACATACTTTAACATCATTTTTATATTCTCATTCAAATGGTGTATTAACAAGCTTAGTATAGATTTAAGCATGTTACATCAGAGGGTTAATATTTGTACATTACTTCAGCATGCAAAACAGCTCAGTAAAAGTGACAATAGAGTGTAATTCACTAATGGCAAATTAATTACAGTAATTTAACAAATGCAACGCCCACATGTCACTGACTGACGAAGCCAAGCGGTATGCCTAAAAACATAAATAGCTGGAGATTCGGTTCAACTTACAGAAGTTATTCTTGTTCTTCTTTTTTATTTTAATTTTCACAGAATTGCTATGCTAATTCTCACAATTAATTTTGGCAGTTTTCAGGATAAAAAGAAACAATTCAGCTAATTAGCAAATTACAAAACAAGGGAGGGGACTTCAAACATGCTCAAGCTCCACAAGATAAATGCCAGACACCACACCTAGACAAGCTTGAGCTAGCTACCATCAGGACAAAAACAATGCTTCAAGTTATTTTTCAGAATACTGATGCCATTAATGTACAATCTCCAGTTGGGCTACTTTTTCCAAGCATGTAGTTATTACAAGGAATCAAGAAAACACAAAGCATGCAACTAGAGAAGGATGGCAACACTGAGTGGGATGTGGAGTAACATATCATTAATATCACAAAATATTTAAATTGAAAGAAAGAATAATGCTTGAAGTGAGGCCTCCTTCACAGGTGTTGCAGTATTACGATTAAGCAGTTATTCATCCCACTAAGATACACTGTTCTTATGTGGTCACAAGATAGTGGTGACTCCATTTGCTTCTTCATTAGAAATCTTACTCTATCTTGAAACTTGCCGGTTATACTCCTAACATAAGGCAAATCCTTATTTATTAGTGAGGAGATGAAGACTGTACCCCTCCTGGCACTTCTCCTGCACTGGTAAAAGCAACAAGCTTTGCATCACTCCAAGGACAAAATACAGTGTTGTACAGGAGTCAAAAAATTACTACATGCCATAGAAAAGTAGGATCAAATTCAGAGTTATTCTGAAGACACCTTCCTGCACCTGAATACAACTTCCTAGGTCATTGATCCTCATCACTTCATTTACATTTAATCCACTCCCTCCTGGCACTAAGGCAAGTTGCAGTACAATGTTTAGCAAGGAGGGGGGAAAGAAAGTTTCACCTTCAAGCAACAGTTGGCTACACATCGTAATGATTCCCTTGTGCTTAGCACGAGCTGTACGATACTCCATGATAGCACATCCTTTCATCACTAAAAGAAATACATGCACCTTCTTCCCCTTCAAGCTACTTTTGATGGTGTAATGAGTATGCTTGCAACAAAGCACTCCTGTCGAGCAGCTTGGTACTATGAGAATAGTTATGTTTTCTTCCTTAGAGGAAAACATTATTTTAGTATAATAGGGTTTGACAACTTTCTGTTAATGTTCAACCGCGGGGACGAGGCAGTTTTAGATATAGGAAGTAACAGCTATGCTGTCTTGAGGTCAACACGCCAGAGGCGACAGGCCATGTGACAGAAACCTCATGTACCCTGCGAGGGTCAGGCTGCAGACAGTTCTGCTTTGGTTAAAAACTGGGTGAATTACAGAAAGCAAGAAAGCCAACCTGCTACAAGTAGTAGTCACAAATGGATTAATAAGAATACAGAAACGTAGACACTTGACATTAGCCTCTTCTTTCCCCCCCCAAAAAAAGCTTTGGGGTATTAAGTATGTGTGTGTATATAAATATATATGTATTTAAAATATCAAATGAAGAACACATCCATTAAAAAATAAAACTTGCACATTGTTCGACCTATACGAACAGCCCTTAGAATGAGCAATACTTAAAGGAGTCAGCAGCTTTGAAAGCAGCTGACAACTAACAAGATGATTTTTAACTTCAAGTTAAAAAAACACAGGCAGTAAAATGCTCGTCCTATACAGCCCAATTAATCTCGGTAGTGCAAGAGAGACAAAAAAACTACAACCTGCTCCACGTTTTATGTGCTTCTCAAAGGGCCTCAGCTTCCTGGTTATTTTAGAGTTTAGCCGAGTGTTCCTCCTGCCTCAAGAGCACATGTGCCCATCTTTAAGGCTACAGGGTACCGGTGCTGCAAGCCCGTATTCCAGCGGCACGGACAGCTATCCGGCTCTACTCTTAGAGGGGGCATTAACAAAGAAACTTACTTTAACTTCTGTTTTTCTGTACCGACTTTCTGAACAGAGAACCGAGAACTTAGAAAGAGGAACAAGCATCAGCCACACATTAATCAGTGCCTAAAGAGGGGTTTGGTCCGATTTTAGAATAAACGGCGGAGACACACGATCCAATTAAATTCTAATTATGTAAGTAGTAGGCAAGAGTATTTACACAGGCACTGATTACAGCTATTAGAGTCTAAAGTCGCCGGCCGGAGAGGCTCCGCTTCCTCCTCGCCGCCGGGCTCGTTTCATTTCTAACCTCCCCTTTACAGCTCTCCTTACAGACAATAGGAGACGCCGGCTCGAGAGCCCCGTCTCCAAACCCGGACGCCAGCCTGGAGGAGCCGCAGCTCTCCCCAAGTAATGATTCATTACCCGTCCCACCTCGGAGCCGGGAGCCGGGGAAAGACCCCCCCACACCCCATCCCACCGCCTGCAACCCCGGCCCCGCAGCGCCGGAGAGGCAGCGAAAGCCTCCCGCCCCGCCAGTGCCCCTTACCTCCGAACAGGTGCGGCGAGAGGTGCGCGGGCAGCGAGCCGATCACTAGCCGGGGCCCGCCGGAGGAGCCGCCGCCGCCGCCCCCCCCCGCGGGCCGCTCCCGGCCGCCCTCCTCCGGGGTGCTGCTGACCGAGTCCTGCGAGCCGTAAGGGCCGCTGCTGTGGGGGATGTTGAAGGCGGACTGCGCTGCCCGGGCCCCGGAGGCCGTGGCCCCCCCCAAGGACCTGCTCCGGGGTGCCGACCCCGCGGCACTCCCCGCCGCCGCTCCTCCGGCCGCCGCGGCCGCCGCGCCGCCGGGAGCAGCGTGAGGCGCCGCCGCCAGGTGCGCGTAGCGCCCGCCGCCGCCTGCCGAGCGCCCGCCGGTCCCGTTAGCGCCGCCGCTGCTGCTGCTGCTCGAGGAAGGCAGATCCCCGCCCGAGTACGCCCGGGTGCGGCCATTGGCGGCGGTGGGGCTGCTCTGCTTCGCGCCCATGGTCCCGCCGCCGCCTGGCGCTGCCCGGTGCCCTTCGCCGCCGCCGCCTTTCCCGCGGCGCCCGGGGGTGGTGGCAGTCCGGCTCCGGCGGGGGCGATCCGAGGCGCGGGTCGCGCCGGGGAGGGGGGAGAGGGAGAGCCGGGGAAGGGGGACGGGTCGCTCTGTGGGTCGGTGTGGAGAGGGGAGAGCCGCCCGCCGGGATCCGGCTCAGCTGGCGGCCCCGGAGCGGCCGCTGCTGGCGGGTCTGGGGCGCCACCATGAGCTGCTCGGGACGGTGCTGGCTCCCGCCGCGCGGCCGCTCGGCCCCGCCGCCGCTGCTGCTGCTGTGCCCGCCGCCGCCGCGACCGCCACCGCCATCCTCGTCCGCCGCCGCTGAGCCCTGCGCGGGGCACCGGCGGCAGCAGCGCCGCCAAGGCCGCTCGCTCGCCCGCGGCGCGCCGTGCCCGTGCCAAGGAGGCGGGAGGGGGCGGTCGCCCCGGCGCAGCCGCTCCTCTACCGTGTCGCCATGCTGGGGGCGGCACCAGCGGGCAGGATGGGGAGCGGTTACGGCGGGCGGGGGCCGCCGCCTCGCCTGCCCTCCCCGCGCCCAGCGGGAGACCGGCCCCCGGCGGCGACGGTGCAACGGGCCGGGCCCGCCGGCTCGCCCCGCCTCCCGCGCCGCTCCTCCCGCAAGGTGCGGGGCAGCGCCAGGTGAGGCCCGCGTGTGCTCCGGCCGCGCTCGCCTCGGCAGGGAGGGAGAGTTCCCGCGACGGCTCCGCCGCCGGGACACACGCACGCACACACACGCGAGGGGAACTCGCTGTCCCCTCGCCCGCAGGGGCAGCAACGAAGAGCCAGACTGCCGGCGGCGGAAGGCGAGCGGCCGTGCTTGGGGACGGCCGGCGGCGGCCCCTGCGCCCGCGCTCCCTTCGAGCCCCGGCAGGTGAAGGAGAGGAGCGGCTGCAGCGGCAGGCGGCTCGGCGGGGCGGGCAGGGCCGGGGTGGCGGAGCGGCGGTGCCCTCCTGCCGCGCCGGCGCTCGGTTCTCCGCCACTGCGGCTCCAGCAAACGCCCGGATGCCCGACCTCGGCGCCTGGGGCGGCTCCCAGCTGCCCGCCTGGGCCCCGGCTCGGCGGGGCAGTGGGTGTAAGGGCCGCTTGCCCCCTCGGGAGCTCTCCCGTGTCGGCGACTTCTAACCCGGACGGTTTGTTGCGAGTCTCTCCTCTCCGAGTATGTGGACGTGTGGGGAAGCAGGACAAGGATTACAGTCTCTGACATCTTTGGTTCACAGGTGATACAGGAAAATCCTGTATACCTCAGTCTCTCACTCAAAGTCATGTTTTTTACACGAGGATTAACTAAGATGAAAATTTTATCCCAGTGAATAATACCCATGTGGATAGCAGGCTCAGTTTGCTCATGACAAAACATTTCAGAGACATAAAACTGTTTTGTTCCTTGTTTGATATTGAGTGTCACATACACTGAATTTATATAAACATCATTCCTACAGTCGGTCAACTGAGGAAAACTGCTCTTTTTAATGGATTATTGTCTGCTCTAAAACAGGGTGTGTTACCATGAAGCAGTGCTTCAGAACTCTCCATCATACTGGCTCAGTAGGGATTCCAGCTACATTCCTGTCTATGTCACAATGGCACAGTATCTGAGCTATTTTATAATTAATACAATGAAACTGATCCAAACCTTAATTAAAATACAAAGTATGATGGAGCATTGCATGTACACTTGTGGCATCTTTGATGCTACTCAGATGCGAAAGACCTCCTTTTGCCATCTCTGTTCCAACTGCATGTGATCACGTTCTGGCATCACTGCAGTGCACAGCTGGGTCTGCAAGAGGTACCATCGTTGAGGGTGGCACAGGAGGTTACTAGCCCTAACTTCATTCCAACACCACTTTTCTGGATAGCTGAGACACTCTGTGAGTGCTCTGAACCCCATTTAGAGAATGCTGGTATAAACTGTTTGCCCGCTTCAGCAAGAGGCAATGATTCCACAGCTGTCTCATGAAGAGTCCTTTGTGTGCTGCGTGTTGGGCAGACAGCTGGGGTCGATAATCTGCCGTCCCAAGCTATGTCATCCCCACTTGTGAATTATAAGCTGCAGTCTCTGCTAGCAGTGGTAGATACTCCAAAGTAGATCAATCATGAGCACTTTCTTGTTCAATTCCCTGCAGAAAGAAAATCTGTGTGTCTGGTCTGCCACTGGTTACTTTTTAAATCCTTGTCCAGCCTCAGCCAAATCTCTCAGAGACTTTAGCAGTATAGAAAATAAGTAGTTATGTTGAAGAAAGAGATTGTAATGTTCCCACAGAAAGGAAAGCTACCGTAGGAATTCCTATCCTGCTAGATTCCAGGAATCTGCTTGGGCAAAGGATGTTGCAAACATGACTCATAATTTCTGCTGCTCACAGAATGCCTGTGGCATGTTGAGCCCTATTGGAGCAGGGTTAGAGGGAGCATGCTCAGAGTTTTATGGAGTTTTTAAAATTTCCACTACTGAGTGCTAGTAGAGCTGTTCAGCTGCTGGAATAAACAGCATTTTGAAAATAGTACATTGCTGCACAGTATTACAGTACTTTCTGTATTCTTTTTACAGTGGATTTAAGAATTGAGTAGGTATTAAATACAGATCGTATTTGACTGTGAATAACATTTTATTCAGTTCAGGATTAAATTATAAAGCCTATGGTGGAAAAAAAACCCTATAAAAAAGGCATCCAGTTACTCAGTCTCACAGTCAGAAAATTATATTTAACAGCATAGGATATTTCACAGAAAGGAAATCACAACAACAGGACAGCCTGTGTTCCCCTCCCAGAGAAGATGACTTCTCCCAGTGCAATGTGATTTTCTTTCTTTCTTTTTTTTTTTTTCCTTTGGTAGGCTTCAGTTTTTGTTTTGCATCTAGGACATATTTGCAGTTTTCTCACTATCAAGTGTGAGTCTAAACAAGACACATCTCTCAAATAACATCTACATCTTCAGAAAAAAAAGTGCCATGCCTCTGAGCCAGCTTTCTCCCCTCAATTCTTCCTGGTTTCTCTGAAAAATAGTTGAATAGAAATTTTTCTACGTATGAAAATTCACTTTATATAAGCAACAGTACAGTTAGGTTTTCAAGCTAACATTTCTTCTAACAAATGTCTATTAGCTGTTTAGTCTTGTAGAGGCAAGTACCTGGCACTGTAACCCCCACCCATTTGTTCATTACTACACTCTAGAAGTAGTTTGCATAAAAACTTCATCAGTTACAAGAGAAAGTAACTAGTGATGAGAGGAAGCATTGCAGAGAGGAAGTAGAATATCTTGCTGCTGACCATACTTCCACAGATTTCAAGGACTCAGTGGAAAAGCAGATAGTTATATAAAAATTAACTTCTATAGGCCTATATGGGTGAATGCTGCTTTTATTCCTGTAGAAACATATCTAGGGAATTGTATTCATACTTAAATAAGCACAACTTGTTCCTTGTCCAGGATAGTGGGAAAAAAACTGGTTTAGACAAGCAAATATACTCACTATTCTTTGTTATAAGCTGCATACCTCCAGTTCTGGTTACACCACCTGTCTATCAGCAAACGAAAATAATGAACTTGATTCTTGACCAGTTTCCTTGAATATACCGGGTGGCAGGTGTCTCCTAAGCATAAACAATTATGTGTAAATTCATAATTTTGCACATTTTGGAAAATGTGTGCTGATAAATGGAACAGGGGCCTGCATTTTGCTCGACAGTGAGCTATGCAGACAGGTCATTTCCCCTCTCCCCTCCTGCCCCCTTCTTTGATGGCTTTTAAAGGGACACTGAAACAAGGATTTAAGCAAAGTTTCATTTCTGAGAGAAGCATCTGACCCTGAACTAATAAAGCCAGCCAGTTTCATTCTGTTCAGAACTGATCAGACACACTTTTCTAAAGGAGAAAGATTTAAAAAGTAATGGCATACCCTCATAACATACAGCTTAATTTTATAATAACTAGTGTGGGCTTCTAAAAAGGTTTGGCCAGCTAGATTTTCTGAGCAGGTACCAAGCTAGAAGTGCACACTGTGACTGGAAGACGTCAGTGCAGTTTTTACATTACTGTGTATTTCATCTGTTTAAAAGAAATAGCTCTGCACACCACTTCAGCACAGATAACTGAAAATAGAGACTTCTGATGTGTTCAGTTGCTCAGAGGGAAAGCAAAACAGAACTGTTTTATCCCCCTGAAAGAAGATGTGCAAAATGCACAGTAGCTAGAGTAAGTCATCCAGCAGATGAGGCTGTTCTATGTTCATATCTGTATGCTGAGGGAAATAGGTCCCATATAATCCCTTTCAGTGTGATTACAAACAATACATAAACCTATTGTAGGAATCTCTTTAGATAGATTTTGGTGTCAGTGACTCTCCAGCTGGTGTCTGGTGTTTTTATAGATGCAGGAGACCCTATTATCCAGTGTCTTAGATTTTTATTTGCATTGAATAACTCTTTACACGTACTGACTTTAATCATATGAAGATTTAGTCATATGCTTACGCTGATGTATGAAAAACAATTCTGCAAAAGGTGATCAATCTTCATGGAATAAAAAAACCAAGCTGCTTGACAAATTCAAGGTTTGGTTTCTAAAATTATTCTGGGAATGTGTGCTGATGCTCACAAGGGTAAGGAAGTTCACCCTCTCTTTATAAAAATTCTCTTAAAGCCTTCTATCTTTTGTTTGAGGTTTATGCTTTTCTGAAGTTTCTATCACACTGCAAACAATATGCTGTATTTTGTTCTCTGGAGTTGCCCATAGAGAAAACTGATGTTCACAGAGATGATAACTTAATCTTAAAAATAAACTGACATTTTGACCAGACTTATTGATTGACCACTTTGTACAGGAAGAAATACTTGGAAATAACATACTTGATGAAATGGTAATTTGTGCTGTGCACTTCATTACCACATGCTATAAAGTAGTTACTTTAAGAAATATACTTCAGTCTAAGATATTTCATAGGAAAGGGTATTCACACTAATAATTTCTATGCTGGCCTACATTCACAGTTGTATTACCATAGCTGCTGAGTACCTACATAGGTAACCAGAGGCAATACCAAATGCTATTCATATGAATTTACATTTTTGGTACATGATCAGGCCAGTACTGTTACTGGTTCTCCCATAAACTGTATTAGTTTTACTTGTTGGAGGGGTTTTTTTGTTATCCGTTTTGCATCAAGCACCTCTCTGTGTAGCACCTGATCTTTCATGCAGCTATATCCCCCCCCAATGCTATCTTTCTTGAGCTACTGTGCAGATCATTTTTATTACATGCTCAAGAAACAACAGAGGACAAATAGCTGCTTAGGCGATGCCCACTTCTTCACTGGAGGCATCTGCACCATTTCATTGATGAGGTGACATCAATGCATGTTTATCTGGGCAAGGCATGATACACACATCTGTGGGTATGCCAGTCCGGGGCATACGAGCTGGCCCATCCAGCTCATTTTTCTGTGTCTTCCAAGTGACTTTCTGTGACTTCCAAGAGGGGGTGGAGGACAAATTAACAGATGGGAAGCATGTTTACTTTATCTTGTTTTCAGATCTCGTGTGTCAGTACCCAGCAACGCCAGCTGAGTGTGGATTCGGAAGCTGGGGGAGGACTATTGGTCACCATAAGGTCCCTTTACTTAGGTTGGAAAAATAAAGGTAGTCTTTTGAGGTATATCCCTGAATTACACTGATTTGCTTTTCAATGCAGGGCGGGACCACAAAACCCTTCTGCACCTAGAGAGGCAGCTGTCTTTAAAGACAGCTTTATCGAGAGCAGTTCATGATAGTAATAAGGAAGGCACTTCAAGTCGTGACACAGTGAGTGTTGCACAGGTGAATCAGTCTTCAGAAGCTGATTGCAGGCAAAGCTCTATAATAGGATATATCTTTCATTATTGATACTTATTCTATGAATGCCAGACATCTGTAGAAAGAGATAAGTAAATGGAAAACAGTATTACAGAAAAAATAACAGTGAAAAATGTAGGAATGAGAGCAAGTGGTAGAGCCATGTGACATTAGATTTGCCAAGTACAATTTGTATTCTATCAGGTTCTGTATTATCTGCCAAATATTACCTTCTCAGAATCCAGAAGAAAAAATGCCTTTGTCCTTATTTTTGCACAGTATTTGCTAATATTTTATATGAATTATTAATTCATATAAAATAAATATATAAAAAAAATAACCCCCTACTTGCAGTCTGCTACTGATAAGCCTAATAATGAGAAACAGAACTGCACTAGGTAGTCACACACGGGAATGTTAAGCACAGCTGCTTGGGCAGCCATGTGTCGCAGTGACTTTGTGCAGCAGGAGTCAGAGGGACAGTAACAACCACAAAGTATAATAAAAGCGAGGCATACTAATGTATATATCAGGATAATACTTTATTAGCTGATGCACAGTGAAGAATACAAAAGCATGTAGCTGGATTTTTCTGAAGGCCTAGATCACAGCTACAACGGTACCGCATCAGGAGGATGTCAGAGAGCTCCACGCTCTCTGCCAGAAACGTTTTCTGCCTCGGCTTCTGTGCATCACGCCTGGTGTAAACCAAGCACGAGGGTGGTGTAAAAGGCTCCATCTGTCATGTTGGCTCAGATCCACTTGACAGAAGCCAAAACCCATGAAAGTAAGAGATGAGAAATCAGAATTGTGAACCCACTTCCTTCTCTCTCGGCTTTGCCTTTTCCCCGGTTCTCCAGGAGCAAGAGGAGCTGTGTCTTGTTCTAGATTGTTGCTTGCAAAATGAAGGGAGTCAGGGTTCATGCATCTTCCTCAGCCTTCCCATAATAAAATAGGGACTGCTCACAATTTAGACTGGCGGACTTAAATTTCTTAAAGAAGCAAAATGTTTTCTGAAGCGCGGTAGAAACCAGTCATTTCACCACTTCAGAAAGCCAACGTACACTTCCTGGCTGGTTGCTCTGCCCCAAGCTGGTTTCAGTTCACTATTCAGAAAATGCCAGGCAAACAGTAAATCACGTGCAAGTTAGAACAGTCCTTGTAACTGCCTGGTGTAGCAAAACACTTCAAGATGATGCAGTATCTTTCTAGGCAGTAGGAATGCACAGACTCTGTCTTGTCAGTAGGTTCTTGTTGAGATGAGTACTCCTAGTTGCAGGATTAACCATCCCCATGGAGCACTTGTACAGTGCTGTCTTAGCAGGGTCACAAATTAGCGAGATAATTCAGAACATTTCTTTTTCTTTATTATTTTCTAAACAAAGCTTTTCCTCTGGACTCATGGTAACTCCTCTTTAAATCAGTCATGATATGATCACTAAATAGATAAGGTCCTTTTACAGCCATTTTATTCCCAATCAAGGACAGAAAGCACTTCTACACTTTCCATGTGGAGTTTAAACAGTAAACAAAAAACCTGTTTTGTAGGAAGCCTATCATGAGGCTAGAGAGGCTTGGATTCATTCTGGATAGCAATTCTTCTCTTGTTAAAGAAAACTTTCAGAGCAATCTGGTATTGCAAGTCCACACTGACATCTAGTGCTGAAAAAATTGCACTAGCCAGTGAGGAAACAAAGACGGAAAAAGGTGTTGGACTGGAATGAAAAATCTAAAAATATAGCAAAGGAACCCTCCTGCTTTATGAAAATGTCTGGTGGTTTGTGGGTGTGTCCTGTGGGCAAGAGGTGCTGTCTCCATGAACTTGGGTGCTGAGGGGGCATCCCTTGAAGAAATGCACAGGATACTGGGTCTGACAGCCAGAGAACATCTCAAGCCCTGGCGGCTGCTGAAAACAGCTCTTGAGGCCATGAGGAATCTTGAGTTGTGACTTACTTTAAGTTTGTTTTGTAGCCACTGCTGCTGTAGGAGTTGGGCCAGATCAGCCTAACTAATAGAGAACTGCTGCCAATGGCCCAGTAATCTGGATGTTACAAAGAACTCACAAGATTGAAATGTTCTCACCTTCCAATCTGAGAAGAGAATTTCCTGGTACTTTGGAAAGATTCCCTCTCTAAGCTGTTTCTGGGGAAGAGGGGCTTTTTTTTTTCTTTCTTTTATTGCAGTGGCCTTTAATTCTTGGTGTTCTCTTACCTCCCATTTCAATACAAAACATTCTCATCATTTTTACACACACACAAAAATTTGCACTTTACAGTATTTGACTGTGCCTTTAAGGACAGGCAAAGATTGTAAAATAAATTATTTGTGATTTTTTTATTGTAATTTCTACCTTCTGTGGGGAGGTAAAAAGTAATAATAATACACAGAATAATGAATGTTTTTCAGTGTCTTAGCTGCCAGCACAGTTCCTTCCCTGTCGCCAGGGAAATGGTGAGATTAAAACCATGTGCTCTGTGTGCTTCAGAAGTGAAATATGCATGTCAGTGTTGTATAAATCATCAAAAGAGACGAGCAAATGGACAGATCCAAAGCCACCAAGATCAATGGACTTTTTTTTCCCCCATTAAATCCCAGTAGCTTTGGATCACGTCCTGGCAGATGTCAGAGCTCTGCCAACCCCACTGAGAAACTGTAGTCCACATGCTGGTGTGCTGTTTGGCAAGCCACAGCTGTGAGGTCAAGCAGCGGTTGGCAGATGTATCCTTCATGGAGAGAATCCTGGTGTTGATGAGCAGGATTTCACAGCGGGACCCAGCACGGGGGAGTTCTTGTCTCTCTGCATGGAGGCAAAGCAGGGCCTACCCTACCAGTGGCTGCTGTGTGTGAGGGCATCCTCTTCCTTCGGACACACACTGAGGCACAGCAGCAAGCTGCATCTCCTGCTATCTGGTACTGCCTGGGGAGCAGCTCTTTCCTCCTCCTCCTTCACAGCACAGCAAGCAACAACTGGCAGGATTTAGTCCTTACTGCCTTGTGTGCGTGAAAGCTCCAGAAAAGAAATGTGGCTTTCATCCTGTACATGGTACCCTTCCTCCCCTTGTAATCAGAAAGCCCAGGTACTCAGACATAATTTCTTCTGCCAGTTTTTGCATTTTAAAATTTTTTTTCTGGGAAATAATCATACAGAAATAAGCATGTTGTCACATCTAGGCTGCATTTTTTTTGCCACCTTATCTTGTAATCAACAACAGTATGCAGATTTTAGAAATGTTTCAGACTTTTGTGTCTGGGCTGGACAGATTGGGATGTGCAGGGAGGATTGGCAGACCCAATTAGGCAATAAATAGCATAAGTAGCTGTCAAAAAATAAGGCTAAAGTAGGAGAAAGCATGTGGCATCTCTCACTAGATAAGCTAGAATGATTGGCATATCCAGTCAGAAACAGTCATTTTCTGATTTAATGGGGGCTTAAGACAAATTGTCTCGCAGCTGAGACCATGCAAATCAATCATTAAAATGTCAGGTTTGAGTCTGATGTCAGTTAAAATTCCATTAATATTGGTAGAATTGCGCCAACTTTATCCATCCAAATTTATAGGGTGCAAAATTTGACCCATAATTTTATTAGGAGCAAGAGCATGCAAAACTGTATCACGTCTAGAATTTTCTTGAAATAAAAATTAATAGAATAGTAAAGCCAAGAATGTAGAATAGGCTAGAGTACAAAAGAAAAAGAAGGAAAAAGAAAAGGAACAGGTAAAGGAAAAGGAGAGGAAGGGGACAATGGAAAGAGGAAAGAAAAAGGGAAAGAGAACAAAAGACTGAAAGAAATGCCAAGAAAAGAATGCCAGAAATTTCCCTGAGGAAATTTAAAAACATGGGAAAAAATTCCAAATGTGTATTAATAACATTGAATTAAATCACTTCAACATTACTGTCATCCTATCACGTTCCTATCCATCCTTTCCTTTTCTGCTCCCAAGAAAACTCAAAGGACATGCAATCTGCTGGCAGCAATTTATTCAAGAAGGTGCCACTATCATTTTAAAGGCGACATATTTGAGCAGGTAAAACGCATATTTGGTGCAGTGACTGAGCATCCAGTGCAAACATAGTCAGCTGACATTAGTTCCTAAGCCTCTAGGAACATTCAGAGTGTGTGGCAATCAATGTTTTTTCGGTGTGGTACTAGGCAATAACATTACATTCCCAACTAAGAGCACTGGCTTGCTTTGTGCAGAACATGATCTGTTTTAATTTCAAATATTTGTGGGGAGGCAGTGAATTAGGTTGAATGGTAATAATTTAGTATTTGGTGCTTAACATTAAATCCCCCACTTGATGCTTTGCCTTCTGCTTAGGAGTGGCGTTCAGTGAAGGGAACACTCCTGTTCATACAAACAGCGTGAGTTGGGGTTACACCCACAACCCAGGTCAGAGAGCCTCTGTGGGGCCTCTTGGTGACTCAGGACTTCGACAAATCCCCAGTCTGGGGTGAAAGAATAACTTTTGTAAAGCAGTAGATAGGTTTTACAAACAGTTGCTGCCCACAAGACAGGAATGACAGAGTTTTGGCAGTGTGCAGACCCATGCAGCAGCAGATCAAGCTGGGGTGGCTGACACAAGTACCAACCTTGCCTGATCATGCTGCCCTTATCTTAGAGGCTGGCATCCTTGCCTGGAGCTGACAGAAGGATTCAGACAGCTTGACGTGTTAGAGGAAAGCAAAAAATATGTCAGTCAGGAACAGTGGCAGTTCAGGAGCAGCTGTGTGACCCATCAACACCCTCCCCTGCACGGCTGGAAGGAGGGGTGGGACAGGCCTGCTTTAATCCATTGCCACATCCAAGTTAATATCCTGGTACTTCAGAATTTGGATATGAACAGCTTCTAATTCAAGCTGGCTGTCGTCAGCAACAAAGAAAAATGTAAATGCACAATGACAGTTATGCAGTGCGGTGTGTTAGACAGTGACAGCGGAGGAAAAGTATGCTTTAGAAAATTCACAAATATATAGTAAAAGCCCTAGAACTTTTTTTTTTTTTGCAGGTCCTTCATTATATTTGGAGTAATTCTCCTTGCCTTTATCTGAAAATGGTTCTTTCCAGAATCCTTTCAGACCTCAGACTTCAATTAAAATTATATTTAATGATCTGATAGTTTGCTCTGTCTGACTATATGACAGTGCAGTTTTCAACAGCTGTAGCCCACCTGAACTGATGTGCCTCTACTAATAGTGTTCAAACAAACAGTGTTCAAACAGGGCTTTGATTCAGGTCCTTATTTGCAGTGGAGGCTGAAGGAGAAATGTTAATGCAGTTCCATTTTTATGAAGGGCATTTTGCAAAGGGAAGAGAAAAAGTCAAACTGAATAAGGATGCTAAAAATTATTAAAAATATGTTGTTAAATCAAAAATTATTTACATGAAGAATATCTTCCCAGTGGAAAAAAACTGGAAAGGCTGTATATTTTCCCAGAAGAAAAGGAACAAAAGGAACAAAAGGAAAGAGGGTACAATGCTTGAAGAGCAGCAGCATAGGTCAGAAGAAAACCTGTCCTTGTTTTTCAGCTATCTGGCTTAATTATTTGGACAACTTTAAGTCAGCCTAGTCTCTAGCTGGTTCAGTTCCTCCCTTTCTACTCCCTACCTCTTTATCATTTTGTCAGGATAAAACACATTACAAATTGCAAGAAGTTCAAACAGTAAGTAAAAGCATGTTAATAAGCACAGAAGGTCAATACATTTTGTACTAGATCCTTATGATAAGAAGAACTTTGGAAACACATAACTTTTAGAGAACTTGTGGTATCCAACTTGTGCAAATGCCAATCACAAAAAACCCATGTCACTAATGCTCTCAGGCTAAGCAGAGCCATGAAGCACAGAACATGCAATAAATATTTCTGCATGAATACCTTGTAAGTTCATATACAGCAGGATAAATCTGAAAAATTAGGGTTTTCTCAGGTAAGAAATTAAATCTTGTTAAAAAGTCTTGTAGGCATCAAAACAGAAGTAATGAGACAAGAATTAGCTGGGAGTCCAGAGGCAAATGGGGTGGGGAGGTCTATATAGAACAGCTCCTTAATAAACAGTAGGTGAAAACTCATGAGAAAGGAGGAGTATGCCAGATGGAAACGGCTTTGCCTGTTGCCTGAGTAGTCTTTCACCCCATTTTAGAGAGGTAGGGTGAAACACTGTCAAGGCTGTTCTGTCCCACAGACCGGCAGTAAAGAATTTGGGGTGTCTCTTTGCTACTGTTTGCTAAATGAGCTGACTGCCAATTCAGACCACTGGTGGAAGTTTAATTATCATCCCTGTTGTTTTCATTATAAACTGCTGTTCCTTGGTGGTTTATCACTTCAGTTTTTAAGGCCTTTCTGTGTGTGGTTTGGTCACAGAGGCAGCAGAGCTAGATTGATTTACCAACAGATTTAACCAGAGTGGTACTGAAATTATGGTTAAACTAGCCTGACATACCTCTTCACCTCTTTCTGTAATACACATGCTAAAAAACCTGCCCTTATATTTACCAGAATTAAACATAGCTGGAATTACATCAATAGTCTTTCCAGAAAAATCTCACTAAGACGCCTCTTTGAGAGGCATATGATTAATCTGGAATCTCTTAATGAGACTACAGCCTGGCTCACATCCAAGGTGCAGGTCAATTGATCAACATTTGCGAGAAATCCTGAATTATATTCCAAATTTTGGTTTTCATTGAACTCAGAAGATCTTTTCCCTATCCTCCTCTTCCAGATCATGGATATGCCAGTCTCCCAGTTCTATTGGTTAATAAAGATCTGAAATCATAGCTGTTTCCTGAGAGGCTTACATGTGTTTCACATACCAGCAAATATGCCTGGAAAGTGAGAACCTGAAAGGACATAAAGTGTTGCAGCAGGGATTACTGCAACACGCATATATCAAACCAGGAGTCTCGTGGAAAGCGAAGCATATATGGACAGATTCGTGGTAGACGTTTCAGAGATGTTTATTTCTGCAGCCGCATGGCCGGGGCTCAGCTCAGGAACTCTCAGTCACGGGACCTGAGGGTCCTTTTCCGCACCGGGGAACACAAACCAACCAATGGGGAATGAGACTGACCAGGGGCAGGGAAACCCCGTGTCTCCCCCCCAGGGCCCCTCTCCCAGGGCTCCATGGCAGGGGAGGAGACCCCAACATCTCACCTGTTTTATTTTAATAAAAGGAGAATGAAAACAACTGGATAAACATAACAAGAACAGTTTCAAGACAAAACAAGCCACTCTCCTGAGTCTTTAAATGTCCAAACAGATTCTCTGGAACATCTTAGGGCTGACAGAAGGGAGACAGAACTCTCCGGGCATGCTTTGTGGGGAAACTGAGGCAGGAGAGGGTTTAATTTCTTCCCTCCCCCTTTTCATCCCCCCCTCGGTACCGGAGAGGAATTGTAGGGAAATGGAATTGTATAGGGAAGCCATGGGGTGAAAAATGGATTAGGAATAAAGTGGGGATAGGGTAAACTTAGGAAGGGGTTCATATTGGGTATAGGGTAAAAGGGGGAAGTAGGCTGTGGGTAGGGAAGTTGCTGGGATGGATACTGTTTATAATTTTGTGCGTAACGGCTGCCTTTGACTGGAATACCCCCAAGCCCAGTAGCATTTGCTGCTTGTAAACCCTTCTTTCCTTGCACTATATCAAATTGTACAACTTCCCCATCTCCTACACTTTGCAGGTAATTTTTAGGGTTATTCCTTTTAATGGCAGTTCTATGGATGAATAGATCTTCCCCTGTATCATCTCGTGTTATAAATCCATAGTTGTTTTTGACATCGTACCATTTCACAGTTCCTGTGACTTTCGTGGCTACAACTCCTCCTACCATGTGCTTGCGTGTTCATCGTGGCTGCTGGTCCCGCGTGGCCGCCGCCTCGCTGACTCCAACGTCTTGGCCGGGTCCCCGCGTTGCGGCTGCTCCGCACTCTCCGAGCGGCGCTGCTCCGGCGTGTCTGGGCTCTGCACGGCCCCGCGTTGCCATCGCCACTGGCTCCGCGCCCTGTGAGTGGTTCCGCTCCGCAAAATCCACGCTGCTTTGAGAGCGGCCCCGTTTGGGCTCGGCGCTGCGCTGCGCGGCTTCTCGTGTCGCTGTGGAAACCGCCGCTTCTCCCTCCGCAGGGCTCTCCGAGCCGTGTGCTCAGAGCGGCCTGCCACGCCGATGCCCGGTTCCTGGCTGCTCGTGGCCCACGGCACCTGCGGCGCCTGCGGCATCGCTCCCTCACTCATGGTTGCATGGCTGGGGACCCCGAGGCGGGGATGGGGTCCGCGATAAGGCACGCCCTCCCGAGGGGGCCGGGCACATCCAGCGCAGGCACCTCTGCCAGCACGGCTGCAGTCCTGTGCCACAGGGATGGCGGCCGCGCGGCCTCGGCCACGGGATAAGTATGATCTTCTGCTTTAGGGGTAATGGGACCATACAAATGCCCCTCAAGAGCTTCCCTGATTATAAGGTATGCACGGAAAGCTTCTCTTTGATCCCATACTTCATCCCATATCTCGTCCCAGAAACACCCCTCACAAGATACAGGAGGTTCGATATCAAAAAGTAAGTCTCGAGAAATATAGGAGAACCTTTTGAAAAGCCAGATGAAGAAATGTTCTAGATCTCTCGGTTGCATTACTTTTTTGTTTTGTTGTTCAAGGATTCCTTTTACTTCTAGATACATTTTTTTCTGTGGCTCAGAGAGCCCCATTTCCCATGATTCTTCCATAGTCCAGAGAGAATATCCAAACCAAGATGAGAAGAGAGAGGTCTAGAGTGATTATGTTACTCACGAATCTTCCTCAGGGATCAGTATCTTGCCCGCATTCCTCCACCAGTTTGTTGCAGCGGGGATTACTGCAACAAGTATATTTCAAACCAGGAGTCCCATAGAAACGAAGTATATATGGACAGATTCGTGGTAGATGTTTCAGAGGTGTTTATTTCTCCAGCCGCATGGCCGGGGCTCTCCTCAGGAACCCTGCAGTCACGGGACCCGAGGGTCCTTGGCGTTATCAGGGAACACAAACCAACCAATGGGAAATGAGACTGACCAGGGGCAGGGAAACCCCGTGTCTCCCCCCCAGGGCCCATCTCCCAGGGCTCCATGGCAGGGGGAGGGACCCCAACAATAAAGCAGATTTCTGTAGGCAGTATTGCCTTATGCTGGTTTTCAAAGAAACAGGGTGGATTTTAAGGGCTTTTTCCCCCTCCATAAATCAAAGAGGTTATAGAAAGGGCGATTCATTCCTCTTCTTCTCCACAGTAGACTGTAATTTTGAAGGCCTTCCAGAGTACTTGCCAAAAGAGTGTTTACTACCTACCTGTTCAGGACTTTAGAGGGCAAGAGTATATTATTTTGGAAGGTGTAATTATATGGTTATAAATCCAGCATGCTGTGTGGCTATTGGTGTAGGTAGACATTTAAAAATGCTTCCAGAAAATGTTTTGATAGTGGCAAGAAAAGAGTTGGAATTGATGAACCACGTTTTCCCAGGCCAGATTGTTCAGGTTTAGCCCCTCAGGATGTGTCTTCACTCTAGGTCTAATTCAAGTGAGCAGCAGAACCAGCCAGAGCCTGTGCCTGTGCAGCCACACTGCAGGGCTGCATTCAAGTGCCATCACCCATCCCCTTCCTAGTGCCCCTTCCTGTGAGAGAGGAGGGCAGGAGAACAGAGGCAGAAGAACTGTACAAGCACTTTGGTTATCATTTGTGTTTGGTGCCAGAGCTGCTGTGGGTATATCCCACAGCTCTCAGCCTTAAACTAGCCCAAGCTGTTCTGTCATTTGTTTCCAACGAATCTCAGGCCATAACTAGAAAACCCTCATTTTAAATGCTTTTCTTGCAAAATGGCCCTCCCCATGTTGCCACTGTGACTGTTGACAGCAGAGGGATTTAGGATTGCACTGCCTAGTGCAGTGCAAAGGAAACACTTGGATGAGCTGGTCTGTGTTTGTTGTTACACCTGGGCATAGCACCCAGCTATGGTCCCAGGACTCTGAGTGAATCCTCAAGGATCACAGAATCACAGAATATGCTGAGTTGGAAGGGACCCACAAGGATCATCAAGTCCAACTCCTGTCACTGCACAGGACACCCCAACAATGCCACCATGTCCCTGAGAGTGTTGTCCAAATGCTCCTTGACCTCTGGCAGGCTTGGGGACATGATCACTGCCCTGAGGAGACTGTTCCAGTGTCCAACCACCCTCTGGAGTGGCTGGGCCCTCAGTACTGATAAGATATCCACAGAGAGACTGACACCATTTCTCCTGGCAATAATAACTTGTCAACATCTGGCTGCAATGGTCCTTTAGCTGTATCAGGGGTTTGACCCCAAAGGCACGCATAGCTCTTCCCAATCTGATCTGTTTCCTGCAAACCTATAAGGGCAGCTGGAGGTTCACAGGCTTTGCCTCAATATCTTCTTCCTCCTGAAAGCCCCTGTCCAGAAGTGCTGGATTTAAACGGTCCAGGCGTGGAGCTACCCAGTTTCTGGAATATGGACAGCTCTTTCATTAACCCCATTTGTTGCCTGATCTTTCTTTGCTGTCAGATCTGCTTTCACTTTTTATTTCCTCCCAAACATGACCCTGATATTTGCAACTTCAGAAGTGTAAGTTTAAGTAACTTCAGGAAATTCAGAGATTAGCAGTCTTGATGGAGAAGTGTTTAACTTCCAGCAGAGAGGGAATACATCCCAAACTGCCCAAGGAAATAAATTTCTTTCTTCCTTACAATTCCTTGTCTTGCACGTGCCACATCCCATCTCATGTTCATCCAGGAGCATGTTCTGACCAGTCAATCTTTCTTTTCTACGTGCTGTTACTATTCACATACCAATAAAGCTACAGAATTAATATATTCATATAAGATGGATTTTTCACAGTGTTTCTTACGTACTATTTTCACTAACTACAAGGTCAGATTATATTTCACCAAAAGCACTTTAAAACCAGGTTTGGTTTTCTTGAGCAAACGAGTTACCCAGCATTTTTCACTCCTACCCAAAGCAAATCTTGATACCTGAGAGTCTTCTTGCTTGGCACAAACCTCCAAACCCCATTTATGTTGGACGACTGGCCTTGGAGCCGCACGTACCCAGATGTCTCGCACACAGATGCCTCATCTTTCAACATGTAGCCTGAACCAGGGCGACTGACAAACGGGGAATCGTCTCCTCTCCTCATCTGTCTTCTTGTCACGGCTTGCTGCCCTGCTGATAGGTTACTACCCAGATACGTCCACCGTGCCCCAGGCAGTGCCCCTATCTCAAGAGACATCTATGAACCATTTGCAGACCCAAAGCGAATCCATTTTAGCCTATATGGATATGCGTTATCCAGCCTACCCAGGGTGAATTTTAACTGGTGCATAAGCGCTATGTGATCATTGTTTTGTGTGCTATTTACGCATGTTTTATAAAGATACCGCCCTCTCCATAGCTGGGGTGTTCCCCCATTTGTATGGTAATGAACCAGTATTAAGGGGGCCTTTTCTGCTCCGCTCCTTGCCCGGCCCTGGTCTCTCTGATAGCTGAGCCAGGCCCCCAGCATCAGAGCCGCTAATGAAGGTAGGGGACATGAGGACAAAGAGCCCCGCCACACCTATTCAGGGAGAAATCTGCATCTGAAAGTGCCTGCTGGAAATGGGCGCGATGCCAAACAGCAGGGAGAAGGGGGACGCTTTGGAATATAAAGGAGGGCATACTATTATCTTTTTCTGTCTTTAAGTCGCTGGTTATTCGTTAAAAAAAAACCAAAAACAAACAAAAAACCCCCAAACAAACAACAACAACAAAAAACCAACAAAAAAAAAAAAAACAAACCCACCCAACAACAACAGACAAACAAGGGGAACGGTTTGATTTGGCAGCTGCGCGTTTTATATCCACATCCCAGCAAATGCAACACCTTCTCTCCCACCAACCTACCTGCTACTCTTCTGTTACTGCAAGCATTCCCCTCTTCCATGTCTCCACAACCATTCTCTGTCCCATTCTCTGTCCCATCTCTCCGGAAGAGAGAGACGTCTCTGTCCCTACCAACAGCTGATGAATGTGCTGGATCTACAGTTGCCCCAGGATGCAGCAGTCCAGGCTGTGCTATCTGAGCACACAGGAGACTTAAGCACTCATTTTCAGGGAACACTTTCTTCTGGGGAGTGTAGGTTATGCAGCTGAGCACGATGCCCACAGCTCAGGTCACAGCAGCCACCACTGCTCAGCAGCCTTTGCAATTCCAGTTGAATGGGTTTTGTTTTACTGTTTCTAAGCATGCTGCTTTTGCAGTTCTGCCTCCACCCGTTCCTACTCCCCTCCCGTGCGGAAGGTGCCACGGTCTTTCCCACTATAGTCCCTCTGCATGCCCTGCCGCCTCCAATAAAAGAAAGCTTCCTCCAAGAGACCGTGGCAGTCTTCAGGTCCTGATGTTTAATGGCATCCCCTGCTGAACACAGGTCAAAACACACAGCTCGCATCAGAAGAGAAAGCAGGAAGCAGATCATCAGCAGCAGAACGTTTATCAGTACTCACATTCAGGGGGAAAAACTGTAGCAGGAGCCTGGATGACAGGTAGGAATGACAGGTAGCCAGCAGCAGTGGATACCACAATGCTGGAGAAAAACCTGTGGTTTTTCTCCCCTACTTCCTTTTTGGCAGCTAGGCTGGTTAATAGGCAACAGCCCTCCCTCTGGGAAAAAAAAATAAACGGATTATATGTAGGCCTAGAGTGAAAGAGTTCAGCTGGGAAAGACCATCTTCCCCCAGCAACCCATAAATTATGCTGAGCTCTAAACCTGGTGTTCAGCATGGTGGGAGGAAACCTTCAGGCCCCTCAGTGCAAGTTTGATAACAGTGTGTGAATCACATGCCAGGGGACCTGGGCTGAGAATCTGCTATCTAAATCTCAGCTTCCCCAGTGCCAGAAGCACCCCAGCTGAGGCTCTTCCAGGATTCGTCTGCAAAGACTAAGAAAGAGAAGGAGCAGTGATTGACATGGTAATACAGTATCTCCCACACAAAAACGCCCTCAACCCCCTCCAGCATTTTCATAACCAAGTACATACCTTGTTTTGCACTGTAAAGAGCATGAGAATGAAATGTGATAATGAGACGTAACAAGATGCATGTATGAGACAAGCTGTGGACAGGCAGTGAACATAAAAAGAGACATGTACATGTGCACATACGGGAGAAGTGGCAGATAGGCACTTTCTTATAATCTGGCAACAATAATCATGACAATAACTGAGTTCTGTCTCAATTTTCCATCCTCCATGCACTTTTGTGTCTCTCCAGAAAAGAAGCAAATGACCAAATTGCAAATGGTCATTTGCAATGAGCAAATGACCAAGAGCAAATGAGGCTTTCTGTTTAGATTCTTGTAACTAAGATCCTAGAGTCCAGTGAGCCTTGTCAAAAATGTCCACTAATATCTACTTATATCATCAGGCAAGTTTATTTCATCTCTCTTCCTGCCTCTAGTATTCGGTATTTTTTTCTTTATTAAAAAGGAGAATGCTGCATGGAAAGCCTACAAGAATGCATTTTACAGAGAATATTGGAAAATATAAATTCAGAATTCCCTTTTCACAATCCATGGCACAGCCAGTGCTAGAAGCTGCTTACACTTTATCAGGAATCAGAAGCAATGCCAGACCTGCCTCTGTTTCTTACACCTGCAAAATTAATACCAGTAAGCTTCATCTCAGAACGGACTTTGAGAGATTGTCTGGCAGATATTTTCAAATGATAAATAATAGGGGGGAAACAATACTGTCTGGACAGAGTACCAGCTGAAAAGGGGTAATATTGGTTCAGGAAACTCTTTTCTAATTATTGACATACTGCAACTACTCAGCATGAGAGGCAAAAAAATGATATCATCTATCCATGTCCTCCTCTTTTTGAACTGTTCCCAGTACTAATTTCAGCAGAGGAGCATTCTGGACTGAAATCCTCTGGGTTTTCTGCTTAAAGGAACTCAAAGGCTGCACAAAATGTTGCAGGTTTTCTGACATTTTTGCAGTAATACTTTTGTCCTTCTGCCTTTTTGTGAGGCCAGGGATCCACAGCAACAGCCCTTTAGCTGAAAGCCTGTTGTAAACTGAACCAACAGTAGCAGATGTAGAAACAGATTTCCCTTGGGAAATAATGGCAAGTCAGTCTGACAGCTGTAGTGGAAAGTACTAGCAATGTTCATTGCCCTTGTAAATCTTGGGGATAAACACCCCTAACACGTCAATGACTGATGGTGGAGACTGAGTAGAGTGTAGGTGCTCTAGTACACAGCATGCATTCCTGCGCTCTCATTCTGCAAAAATGGCAATGAATGATCATTTCTATTGGGCAGGGTGTAATTGCCATTGCTGTGTCACAGAGCTCGTGGGCAGGCAGTGCTGGTGTGGGTGCAGATGCTTCTACGTGAACGTGTCATGGTGATCAGCGCTCATTGATTCTTTTACTCCCTTGTATTTGTTGCTGTCCAGGTGAATGCTTCCTCTTATTGAAGCAGAAATTGTTTATGCATAGCGCAGTGCCAAGAGCCGTGCAAACATTGAAATGTGGATGTGATTCGTTCCTGCTGATGGAAGCAAACCCATGGCATAAGAGAAGGAAATTATTCTGTTTCTTTCCACCATGGCATGCACGTCTCTATAACAGGCCTGAGGGATTTCTAGTCTGGCTTTGCTCCCTATTGGAAAGAACATTTACTTTGCTTCCCCTGCTGCAGCTTTGCAGGAGTTGGGCTGGCTGCACACCCTCTTCTGGGCTGAGACATGTACCTGTCTCATGACAATGAAGCCTCCCTCTAGGCAAATTTTTCCTCTCAGCCAACCTTCTTGATACCGTCTTTTTGCCCTTTTTGCATTAGAGGGCAAGGAAATTACTGATGGGACATCAACAACGAGGGGAATTTCACTGGCAAAACCAGCAACCCGCTTTTCGTTGTTACTTTTTACTCATGCCTGGATCATCTTGCAGTGGTTTCTATGACAACAGGAAAATTATTTCTTAACATAAATCAAGCTTGTCAGACTTAAACTTGTGCATTGCACTTGCTGAAGGCTAGAAAAGCAATTCTGAGACCGAAAAGAGACAAACTGATCTGCTCTATGAAAATGGAACTACCAAGGATCTAAAATAGAAAAGATTCCTTGTTTTCCTAGGGAAATTTCCTCTGAGTATTGCATTGTTGTTGTTCTTTTATATTTGATAAAGAAAAGCATAGGAGTATTGAATATCAGAATTAATACACTTATATTTTAAATGCAGACACTTTGGGACAAATCAACTGTCTTTCTAAGGAAAGAAATGTGAATATTCAGCCCACAAACAACATAGGAAAAAGAAGGAAGGAGAAGATTCATGGGAGCTCCTTTTCAGAAAATGTGAAGGGGTTTCTGAAAATCCCATTCTGTGCCTGTTTGATGCACAGGTAGTGATAATAGTTCTTGGTAACCTGGTCCCCAGAATGCAAAATCATAGGTTTACCTTTTACTTTCACATTGTTTCTCATCTTGTCCTCTGGCATCTTTTTCTTAGCCACTAAAAGTATAGTTCGTGTTGGCAGATTGCAGCGACTGTGTTGCAGGCAGTTCATCCCTATGCCACGTGTTTCTGCTGCACAGCAATTAGCCTTTCAAAATGGTTTGAATTTTTTTACAGACTGAGTGATGAATGGTAGCACCCCATATCTGTTTAATCTAGAATGATCATAATCTTTAGTTACGGCAAAACTGTTCCAGAAGCTTAGTGCTGTTTGTAGTATTGTATAAACTGTTGGTTCTAGGCAGTGGGTTACTTTTGCTAATCTAAAACTGGTGGTTAACAGGCTGTTTCAGTCGAGCTGTTTCTGACCAAGGGGGTATCCTGTTCATCCTGTGGAAGAGAACAAACTCCATCCCTAGATATGGAGAATGGGCTACAGTAGGAGTATGGATGAGTATATTGCCTTCTGTCCACAGCACAGTTCCTGTTGGTCTCAAAGAGAGCTTCACAGAATGAGCGAAGGCAAAGCCTCACCTTTTGCTGCAGAAGGTAATGCGTTGTTTATTAGCCCTTCAGTCTTTTAGTATTTGATTCAGCGGAACTCAGTAGGAGTGATTTCTCTTTCCTTCCTTCCCATCTTCCTTTCTCTGTTTCTGCTCTACTTCCTTCTTGGCATCTCTTCTTTCTTCATCCTTCTCCTTCCAGCAATTCCAAGCCCAGCCTCAACTGCGTCTTGGCTTCATTTCTATTCCTCTCCATCTGCTAAAATGTATTCATGTATTATGTATCAAATGTTGACATTTATAATGTTGTCAATAAGGTTTTGAGTCAAAGCCTGAATAGAAACAAGCAAATTATGCAGAGCATTTATATCTCATCAGCCTATTTTTAGACTGAAGAAAGGAAACACTGCATTTTGGACCTACTAGGAAGATTTCCTGAACAACCATGATGGATAAGAGCAATTTTTGTACTTTAATGGAAGTTTAAATGCCAAAGAATATGGTGGTTCCATATGGTTAACTCATGAATCAAGGTGACCCAGTGTTTCAAGAATCCTGTATCAAAGTAAACACATGCCACTGCAGTGAAGTGAATGTGCAGGCCTTTTGGAACATACACACACACACATATGCATGACTGGGAGTGGGGTTGTGTTCTTAAAGCTGTAATTCCACAGAAGTTTAGCATATGATCTAAAGCGGGGTTGCCCTCTGCCTTTCCTTACATGCTCTCTCCGTTCTTCTCTCATATTTGTGTGAGCCAGTTAAGGGGGAGAAACTAGCAACTCATTTCATGAGGGGTGCAGTGGGAAAAAGAAGCATTTCCTTCCAGTTTAGCTCTCCAACTCACTGTAGGATTAGGTATAGTTTTTACCAGGGTGAGGGAGAGGCAAAAAATCCAGTCAGCAGCATCGTGGGGCAGAGGGGCAGGTAGTCAAGAGGTAACAGCAACCTTGGCCAGCTTAGACTCTGACAGAACTGCAGATTCAAGTGGGGATTTTGAAAATCTCAGGTACGACTTTGCTGTACCCATAAAAGCATGAGAGGTCTGTCAAACTTGCTTCAGAAGTACTGTGGCATTAGGGATGCTTAAATTTACAGCCCTGTTTTCCATTTCTTGTCTTTGATGTATTGATTGCTACTCTTCCTCCAAGATATTTGCTATGCATCACACTTTGATTTTAGGAGAGGTCTCAGACAGCTGTGGATATCTGGATAAGACAAATTTCCCCTGCTCTACAGATTTATTTGATTTATGTTTATGGGAGGCCCATATTCTGACTGTTTGGATATGAACTCCATATACACCAGAATAATTTGATTGCAAGTTCCATAGGTCTTCCAATTACGAGATGATACAATCAGATGGAGGCAAAATATGAAATAGGATCAGGCACAGCACCAGTCAATGCTTATTTTTCCCCAAATGTGATTTTTTTTTTTTCTATTTCACTCAATAAAAGGTTCAGCACTTGGAAGAAATGGAACAAAATATGATAGAAATCCTTAGACATGATTTCCTCTTGGTAAAAAACAACTGAAATGAGCTGAAATTCACCTTCTCCATTAACATGATAAAATAAAGTATGAACTAGGCAAGATAGACTAACATGTACATGGCTGAGTCTGGAAGGAACAGAGGTGAAAAGAGGTTAGAGATGAGAAGAGAAAAAACAATGGTTTTCTGAATGCTTCAGGTAGTCAAAGCCCTGCACAAATGCCCAGCTAGGTGAACTGTGTCCCCTTTACTCTTTGATCTTGGTCTGGAAATGATTCATGGCATTCACTGATCCACTACAACAGCTTGCCAGTCAGTTATTAAGGAATCATGGCTTCTCTTTTTTTGCATCCCATCCTTGCTTTTACTTCATTCAGTTAATCTCTCTGTGGTGTATTTGCAAGTGTGAAAGAAGCAGCACCAAAATGCAGAAGAGCTCTCTCTCTCTGTATGGCCCTTCTGCCACGCTGCCTTTGTGTTTAAATGTTTTCTCTTCTGTTTGGTTCTTGCTGCTCCCGATCTTTTAAAATATATCTCATTTTCTCTAATTATTTTACAAACACGGACTGAATCAAAGGACACACCCCAGGGCAGAAAAAGTTCTGCTTTATTTGCTGTTAGAGGTCACCTACCCTGAATATTATATTCACAATTTACTTTTAAATTGCTGTTTATCCACTCTAAGTAGTTCAACACATACATAATGTTCTAAATAACGACCTGGCCTTGAAACACTCTGAGGATCACCCAAGAATTGCTGAACGCTTCCCACTTCCATGAGAGCTGAAGGCTCAAAGTAGCCCCCTGTGCTGTGCCTTAACTCTTCTGTCAGAGCAGGACTGAGAGGCTTCACCCTGATGCATCTGCTTCCCAACTTTCCTGTTTGCTAAGCACCAGCTGACAGGTACCAACCAGACCAATTCATTTCTTCGGGTGTGTGTCAAAGAGAGAAGAGCTCAGCAGCACTTTTTCATGCCTAGAACAACCTCTTGTAGCTATCCAGTCAAAGGAAATTAAATGTGGGAATATTTGCATGAAAATTCCAAATCCCATCCCTCAGTAGGTGAGCACAAGCTTTTTTGGGAGAATATGTTTTGTATCAATCACAAGAGTTTAGTTTAAATGCCTCATTCTGGTGTATGTGACATCCACGACTTTTCATCAGCTACAGTCTGACCCTGCAGTGCCATCATAGGATGATTCCTTTCTGTCCTAAAATGGAGGCAAACCTTCTTTTCTCAGGAGGTGAATTAAGAAATGGAGCCAACCTACATGTGACTTACAGGAAGCAGTGTATTATTTAGTTTCCCTTTATTATTTATAGTCACCAGGACCCATTAAAGCTGTGAAGCTGCACAAATGTTTGCCAAACTGGAGCTGTATTCTTTTAACTCACAGTGCACCTGGCAACACAATCCAAAATCTCATAGTTGACACCTGAGGGCATTGTCAGGGGGGAAAAAACTAATGTTGTGAAGTGATTTCAAAAGGAATCAGAAGTGTTCAGTCATGAAGCTAATATTTGGCAAGGGAAAAGTGAATGTCTATAGAGAACACAAAATATGTTTTCAGTGGATAGTGAATGGAGAAGGATATAAGACAGCTGTGTCAGAACCAACAAATGAGAAAATAAACTCTACCACTCACTGGAATTTTACATGGCAATACATCGTCTAATGGGCTGGAATCTCAGCTAGGTAGGCTGGAATAACTCCATTAAAATCAATGAACTCAGCAAGTCCAGCTGGGGACATGGAGAAAGACGTGTTTTTAGCAAGCCTTTTTGTTTAAGCCACACTTTGGTGCTTTCGATGCTGTTTGTTTTCCCCTTGTAACACACTAAGGGCCAAACTCATTTTCCAAGGTTGTCCAGCGCCCAACCCTATCAGCATCACTTCTGCTCCTTTCAGAACCAGCACACGGAGAAGTGCAGCAGACTGGAACAAGATGCCTGTGCAGGGCAATGGTGACAAATGGTAGCCAGACAGGAATAGACTGGAGCCTCAAAGCAGCCCTCTGAGCTGGCCTGCCCTGGCCGGGACTGGCAGGACAGCCCAGGACTGTCAGGGCCAGAGGTGCTCGGGCAGGCGGCGCTCCCAGGGAGATGTTACGGCTCATCTCCTCTGCAGCTGCTTCTGCTCTCCATTGTTTCCAGAGGAGCCAGGAACAGGCAATTACAAACCTGAACACAAGCTGGCCAATCTGTTGCCCCATTGTACCCCTAGATCTGCCCTCTCTATGTCTAATGGAGTAATGAAGTCAGACACAGGGCGCTCTGCACTCAAAGCACGTGAGCAATTTTAAAGGAAAAGCAAAGCTTTGGACAACAAAGAACTTTGAAGGAGCTAAAAATTTTATTTTATGGCAAGCAAAACACATGCTTGTGATGAAATGACCTAGTCATATGCAACAGACAACTTGCAGAAAAACACCAGTGCTAAGCACAGAGCAGTTTGAAGGGAAACAGGTCTCCTGTCAGTTTTTGCAGGATTTGCTTATATTTTCCTTTGGTAGCATGGATGCAAGAGAGGAAAACCACCTGATTTGTTTTTCCATCCAACTTATTTTCCCAGACCTCTGCAAGTCAGAACCCACCATAGACAAAATTCTGGAGCAAACATCAGCTACATCAGACCTCCAGGTAAATGGATACCGTGGCTCAGAAAGTTCACTGTTCTCAAAATGAGTCACTCTTGTTATTCCCTCCCTCAGATTGCAAATGGCATTTACTGAGATTTTCTCTGTATCTTTTACCCATCATCAAATGCCCTTTAGGCTTGTGGGCAGCACCAAATAAATACGACCCTGTCATATTATGGGTTAAGAGGAAAAGCCTAGAAGCTAAGCAAGGGTTGATGTAAATACACTGTCAAGCAGCCCAGGTATTCATCAACTAATGTCAGGCAAGCCTCCTGAGATGTTTATCAAGTTAAATGCTCAGTTCCTTTCCTTCTTTTCTCATTTTCTCCTGTTGCCTTTGGATTTGCTACCTATCCAGAATAGTTGTCTTGTAATAGTTGTCTTGGAGTACTTTGGAACCACATGCTAGCTCTTCTGGCCGACTTTTCCGGAACACTTCCATTCCTGAGCACTGCAGTTCAGGAGCAAAGCATTATTAATTGAAGCTTAATGAGTCCATTATTCAACTCCTCTCTAGATACAAGATGTCCTAATTTCTGAACAATGCGGACAGCTGCTGAGTTTTTTTGGCACAGTGAGGGCCTCTCTCTGGTCCTCCTCACCATGATTATAACCATAAGAACACAAATATTAAGGACCTGTTAGTTTTCCAGCATCTTTCCGCAACACCCTCAGAAATCACCAGGAGTATCTATTTTCCAATGAAAAGTCACTTATTGCTGTCAGTAGGGAAGCCGTGAATTGTTTCTCTGACTTGGCAGTGAAAAAAGACCCAGGAATAACCTAGAAAGCAATTTTAGGTATTTTTTCTGTACTTTTTAGGGCAGTATAGATGTATGTCCTAAATGTCCTCTTCAGGTTAGCTATGCCCATTTGTGTTCGTCCCTCTACCTGTGCATTTATCCTGTGGTACAGGCTGGAATTATAAATCTTAGTCAGAAAGGTAGTCTTCTGAATGAAAATCAGTCCTGAGACTAAGGAGGAAACGGTTGGCATCCTCCACTTATGGTCAATGGTCAATGATAGGTATCTACTGAAAGCCTTTCAGCCCACCAAACTTACACTCCTTTTTTAGGATGTGATAATTTCCCCCAGTGGTGGCCAGTCTCCACAGACTGTAGAAATAAGCTCTGTGTCAAGGTTTGTGTAGATGCTTGGTATCTGGAAGACTAGATTTGGGTAAAATGAATGTTCTCCTACATTATAAGATTTTGTTAGTACTTTGGACATGATCACCACAGATTGGACCCAGCTTGGCCACTGTAATCCCTCATTTGGTATTGCAACTTCTGTTTCTTGGGCACTGCCTTTCTCCACTGACTCTGTAAGGAGCCTGCGGTTGGCCATTTTGGATCACAGAAGTCAAAACTTGTCTTTCCTTTCTCTCTTTCAAATGACCAGGGCTGTCAAACCTTGTGTTGGAGATAGCATTTTAACCCCAGAATAGTTTTCATTTTTTATTTATGCATACATTTCTTTGCCTCTGCTCAAGCTGCCTGTATGTCAGATTTTGGCAATCAAGATGCAAAAAGAACTGTGTGGGACTGAGACTGAAAGAGGCCGCTGTGCCACAAGAGAAGTTATGAGTGTCCTGGGGACAAGTCAAGCTCCTTGGAGGTAACCGGGTTCACCAATTCTGCTGGAACATGGTAAGACAGGGATGGGTGTTACCAGCACTTGGAGCCAGATTTGTAATGTATATTTAGTTGTATGACACCCAGGCTTCCTTTGCCATTGAGAGGTACTCTATCCATGCCTATATTATTCGTGAGTTTGGTCTTTATGGCCTAATTTTCAGAGATAGCTGTCTCCTCCAGCCCCAGTGACTCAAATTTTACTTCGGGGGATTTATTTCCTGTGAATTCTTAAATATTTGCCCTATTGATTACATAAGGGGGAAATACTGCTGCTATATGTAAGAGCTGTGGGATTGGGCTCTTGAGGGTTAAGATTCGCCTGGCTATGATCATCTTCCCTGTTTGGTCAGCACCAACAAATTGAAGACAAGCAGAACATCAGCACACAGTACACAATTACATTTCTGACACGTTGCATCTTGCTGTGCTATCTCTTCTTAAATCAGAACCTGTTTTCACTCTTATAATTTAATAGAGCATGATATGAAGCCTTGAATAGAATGCATTTCTTTAAAATTTGACTAAAAATAGCTTTCCTTCCACAGTGAGCTCATGTCTTTTTGCTTTGTTTTATGATCACTTGACTTCCATTTCACACATACACATATTTTATGAAGTGGATTCATGCAAATGAGATCTGTAAATTATTAATTTACTTTGTGATTCATTTTAATAGTTTCCCAATATGAGTTCTCAGAAAAAGCGTTGGCTGTTATGTAAATGGACATTTTGCAGACATAGCACCTTTTCTTTTACATAAACATAGTCAAGTATATACTTTTATGCTTTTCATTTGAGAAGCAGAAGAGTTAGTGGCTCCTGAGGAAGAGTTTAATTTACATACTTTTGTTACCTCTGGGTTTTGTTAATCTCTGTGACTGTAGGTTTGCAAAATAAATTGTATAAATTCGTTGACCAGACATAACATAAGGCCCTGTACTAAGTAAAAACTGGACTTTGTTCCTACTGAGTTAGATATCTGGAGTGAAGTTGTGGGAAAAGCTCTAATTTTAACTTTTTCAACCCTCTAAGACAACAGGGCTTCAAGGCCTAACTACATTATCTTCTGCTTCCCAAGGTTTTCTGTTAACTCTGGGAAATCAACATCTGCTGGGAACTCTCTGTATAATCCCTGGTCAGACAGTTGGCCCCTTCATGCTCCACTTATGTTTTAAATCCCTTTTCTGTGTACAGCGCAATTGGGTTTCTTGTCCCTGCATGGATTGTCCATTTTTATAACTACACTTTGCAGCACAAGACCTGGGCATTCTTGTAAGCAAATGAAAAAGTAAAAGCAGTGTTTTAAAGAGAGCTGTACCTCTGGTCCAGAGTTTCTCTGCCATATCTGTCACAAACCAAATTGCTTAAGGAGGGTGAGAAGGGAATTCACATTCCCAAAGTTCAATCAAAGAAAAAAGCCCTGCTCATGCTGCCTCATTAGCCTGGCATTGGTTTGTGGAGCGAGTGCCATCAGGGCCAATGTTTGTTCAGGGGAGCTGTGACTGATTACCAACAATGATGGGCCTGATTGGTCCGAAGGCCTGAAGAGACCTGCAAGGGGATTAACACTGGAGAACAGAAAATGCTCTTGGCACAAAGGACCTCATTAGAATAGATTTAGTTGTGTAAAGAAGACAAATTTGAAGGTGTCAGTTATGTTCCAAGGAAAACCCCTTTGTGACAGGACGCTTCATGAGCACAGGGGCTTTAACATATTTACTCTGTTAAGGATATTCAGGACCAATGCACTAAATGTGGTGGTGAAAATGAATAAGGAGATTTGAAAAAAAGAAAAGAAAAAGGAGAAGTAGGAGCCAAGCTTAGGTTTCATGTATGTTAGAAGCTGTGCCTGTTGGCTCAAAAAGCTGTAACATTGGTTAAAGGGATTCTGAGCTTGTTTGCAGAAGGATGCAGTTTCAACAGACTTGCAGAAATCTGAAATATTAGAGTGACATTAAGACCACACACCACCAGATCAGTATGACTTTTCAGAAAGCGTTTGTTAGAATGTCCAGAAATCTGCTGAACAACAGGGTTCAAATATTTCCTCTCACTATTAGGCCACTATGACTGAAAAAAAAAAAAGGAAGCAAATCAAATCATGGTGTTCATGCAGTTTAGCAGGATAGCCAAAAGGACATCTGGCAAGTGGCAGAAGTTCAGCCGTGGACTCCTTTGTCTCTTAATCAAAGGGAAAACAAAGGGAAGAGATGTCCCGTTGCACTGCTGCACAGTAGCTTGTTTTTGTACTTTGCATTTGAAAGGAGACCTGATACTGATCTTCACAGTAAACCTGATTTCCAAAGAGACCTCCGCAGAGGGTATAAGCACTGAGCACTTAAAAAATCTGAACCCTGCAAGACAATTAAGATCATGCCTGATTTCATCACATGGTGATATAGCTGGTCTCTCAGCAGTATGTAAGTGCTAAAACAAGAGTCTCCACGAAGCCATCCCTCATTATGGACATAGACAGAGATACCTCAGGAGACAGGAACGTTCCAGTTGACTCTACAGCTTGAAGCTTCCTTAGTGCCAGGAGGAACTTCAGAAGGTAAAGTCCTCTGTACGTTGAAGTTGTGCTAAGAGTGTGGTTCTGCTTTAAAGGGAAACTCTGTGGAAACCTAACAGAAGAGCTGTGTTTCATAGAAACATCCCACCTAACATTGAGAAAATGGTATGGAGTATCATGACTGAACGCTAGAATTGCCAGTGCTACAACCTTAACTCTGTCCCTTGGTCCATCACAGTTCCAGTCTGGCAGGGCACACTTTAGGCAGGCTGAAAGGAAATTTTGAACAGTCTATAGCTTCCATTAATGTGTATCTTAACCTATTTCTCCCAGCATCTCTGAAGTCCCTCCCAAGCCAGTGGTCTTTTGTGTGTCCCATCCCATCATCATTCTCCCCTCCCTTCCAAATGCCTAAAGCAATGCTCTTTCTTAGCTGATAACTCTTTCCTGTGGAGTCTAACAGAGGGAAAATTCTGCTCCTGCTCTGTAAATCCCCCATATACTCTGAGAAAGACATTTATCAAATTTATTATCAGCTAAGCATTACCTGCTTCAGGTGATTCCTGAAGACTATAGGAGGTGACAGTTTAGAGAACAGCCATACCTCTACTCCCATACCTGGATTATATCTTTTTCCTGCTCCAACAGGGAGCAGGAATGTGAAACAAACGTTCTCCTTTCACTGTTGTTAAATTGTGGCCAAGAATGCTACAACTGCAAGTTCATCAGCTTAATCAATATTAACAGTAATCACAAGAAAATTTCTTTAGGTTAAATGGGAGATGTTTTCATTTCAGATGAAGACCTTCAACCAGCACTCAACCATGAAGTAGATGTCTGCTGGTTGTTCATCATTTTGTCATATTTTAACTCTCATTTATAACTGGGTTGTATTTTTTTGAAAAGAAAAAAATCCCAAACTATAAAGTTCCCCTGTTCTTCGTGGTGAATATTTTGCTGCACAGCTCATGACATCTGAATGTACATATAACTTACCTGAACAGAAGAATTCTTTCCAGTTCCTCATCAACCATTAATAATGTTGTTGTTAACCAATACCTGAGTTCTGTATCATAAACTGAGCTGATTTTTACTTCTTGCAGACTGCAGGTCCCCATTACTTGGGGGGGGGGAAAAAGGGGTTATGTAGGTGACTGTCTCCATTAATTAAGCTATTCAAATCCAATTAGGATTTTCTAGAGGGTACTTTATCTCATTACAGTTCTCTTAACTTAAACAATAAAACAAACAAGCAGAAGCTACAAACCCAATCTCGCTGTTCCCCATGTCACGATGAGTTAATGCCCTGCTGGCCAGAAAGTGAGCAGTGATGCTAACATGTCTAGTCAGGCCTGCTCTTGCCTTCATTTAAGGAGGGGAGCGACTCTGATGTTCATTAGAGACACTCATCACTGTCACAAGAGAATGGCAAGTCTTCACACCACAGCAGCAGTGGCCCACCATGGTCCTCATATTCCAGCAGCAAGAAGCTTTTGGATGAAACTTGCCTTTGTAGGCAATCACAAGCCTGGCTACTGCATTTAAAGGTGAGGCCAAAGTTCTGTTCTTGATTCAAAAAACACTGCCTATATGGTGAGAGCGTAGCACGTGTGAGGATTTCCAGGACTAAGGTTCAGCATCGTTGTTTCTCACACAGGATTTCACCCAGTCATGTGGAAGTGAAATGCTACACACACCAAGTTGTTTTGCCATCTGGACACTGCTGGAAGCATTTTGCTTTTCATAAACAGACTGAGATCATCTTTCCTCATTAGCTAGGTCATTGAATGGCTAGCTATCTTGCCATATTACAACATGCACACTCCAATACCTAATCATTTCAGACCAATAGCTTCCAAAAAACAAAAATAAGGACAGATCCATAAATTTAGATTTCTTTGCTGAAAGATGCCCCAAACTCATGTTCAATGCTACTTGGCAGTGTGAATGAGCACCAGGTCATTTACTCAGCAGTGACAATGATTGGCAGCTCTAAGAGAAATACCCAGATGTTCCTGTTCATTTCTTGCCACCTTGCAGGACACTGGCAGCTGACTGTAATCCAAGAGAGGATTCATAAACCAGAAGGAGGGGGTAATAAAGGCCAGATATGCTGGGGAACCCATGAGACCAGGGAACAGGCTGTTCTGTCAGTGACTCAGAAGCAACCTCCTCCCTTAGGAGTCATTATATGTTTTTTTTTGTTAGAGGGCAGGATTTGAATGAATGAGAGACTTGATGGATATAGGTAGTAATATTTCTATTTGGGAATTTGCACAGTCAAGAAGAACAATCTAAATAATCTCTGAGTGCTCATAAAAATGTGTAGCCCCTGAACTAGAACAATGTAGGACTTGGCAAGCTGGATCTCTAAACCCTTTTGCCCGTAGTAGGTGCAATTGCTGGCATACATGTGGAACTCAGTAGTTACCAGGGACGAAGCAAACTGAGAATTAGTTTCAACACTGAACGTCACCAACAAGCCTGAGAGAGAGAAAACAAATATGCCAAAGTAGTTTTAAATGAGAGGGTTTCAAAACACTTGTCATTGATATCAAAAAGGACAATGTGGCACACAACTCCTTTCCTCCTCTGGTCTCTGAGGCAAAGCCTTTTTGTCTGCAGTGTTGTTTCGTACCATATCAGATTCTGCAGTAGTGCAAAATTGCATGTGTTGACCCTCCTTTTGTCCTACCCTTCTTCCACAAGTGGTGAAATTACAAACTATATGGATAAACAGCAATTTAGAGATCAGCTCTCTGTAATCCTACTTTCCTTCAGTGCATGGATTCAGAAGGGACAGCATCACAGACCTTGTCACTTTATCAGCTGAGCTGGGCAGAAGCTGGGAATGCTGTGGAGGGCATAGCTGGAAGCAAACGAGGGGAAATAGGACAAACATCTGTAGGAATTCAATATCTATTTGCTCTGCTGCTGACAGTGCAATGTGTTTGTGTGAGACAACACTTGCAGCGAACTTTAACACCAGGGTCTGCTCTGTAATGCTGGTGAGCCCTACCAGCAGAATTTCCCTGTGACGACTGAATGGTGAAACAGGTTTTTTCTCAGAAGCTAGAGAAGTATTACAAGTATTATTAATGGATTAATGGATGTTGTTATACTGCCCATTTCCTAGAGGTGTTGTAGCTAATTTTAGCCAACATGCATCAACCCTTTGTGCAGTCACGTGAAAACACACCAATCTTGAAGGAATGTGCAGAGCTACAGGATGGGCACACGAATTTTAGATGCCTGAGACAGAGTCTCAGTGCCAATGACATGTCCGTGCAACACATACCCCGAGCCCAGCATTTGGGAAAGCTGACTTGGGCAACTCTACAGAGCCCAAAATAACCATCCAGGGAGGAGAGCAGAAATAACATGCATCAGACATGCAGTCATTCTGGCTGAGCCCTGAATCTTTCACCCCTTCCAAAGACAACTTTGTAGATGACTAAATCACAGGTTTGCTTCTGGAATGCAGCATTTACCGCTGATTTGAGGGGATAGTGCCACAACTGATAAACTTGACAACCCCTATTTAACCTCAGGGAGATTGTGACCCTGGGGGGAAACCGTCTTTGTCGATACCTAGGATTAGGCTGAGCTCCTGGGTGATGCTACAGAGATTGCCTCCTAGGCATGTGATGGTGTCACAGTCACCAACAAACAGGAGTTTCTGGATGATCTCTTCAGTGACCCTTGCAGCTGGATCTCATCTGCTGTGGATGAACCAGTGGCCACTGTCACCATTTGTCACAGTCTGAGGAGGACAAGGCCTGATGACTGAAGACAGGGGGTTTGAAAAAGGGAACAACTACTTGGTTCTGTCTTAATTCTGAAAACCTGCTGCCTTGCTGACATTTTTATTCCTACACCATATACTCCTGTGGCTGCTGGCATGGTTTTCACAGATGCTCAGACTAAAATTAACCACTACAGCCACCGGTCTGAACAATTGCATAATCTGGGCCACAGGGTTTAACCCACAACCTTGCCTCTGCTAAACTGATCCAGGTGGTCATTCCCGTAAGGTGGAAGCATAGCAGGAGAGACCTGAGTGAATGGTGACTTTCTTCTCTAGCTGGTGTACATCAATGCAAGAAAGCAATCAGCCACAAGATTTCTCACCAAGTCCTCAGGGTAACACATCATACAGGTGCTGAGCAGTCTGTGTCTGTTGTTCTTTGTCTAACTTCAGGTTTTGCATCAGTAGCCTCCCCACACAAGGTGGGAGTCATCTCATCTGACATCAGATGTCTCCATCTGAGCGGGTCTTTATCATCAGTGAAATAGGTACTTGTAGGCATGAGTCACCAGCCCTCTTTGAAATGTCTGCATTGGGGTGAGATGACTCATGCTCTTCCCATTTTCTACAAAGGAAGCTCAAACCTCAAGCTCAGATAACACCTCAAGATATTAAGACTAGCCGAGCACTACTCTTAATATCTTGGGGAGTGTCAGTGGCCCAGTCGAACTCCTGGCCTGTCCTTTCTAAATAAAGCAAAACATTTGCCCTGAGAATGATGTGTCTAATTCACGCCTACTTAAGTGGGCACTCTCAAACTGGAAACAGCCCAGTTTCAAGTCAAGTGTAAATATCATGGAAATACCTCCTGTCCCTGGCTTCTATATAGCCAGCTTCTATATTTTGCTGATGTTTTACAGTCACGTCTTCCTGTTATCTTTTAAATTATATTTCTCCAGCCACCTTCTACTCCCGATGAGCTACTGAGAGACCAAACAAAGCACACAAGGAGTGGACATAGCAAAGAGAGAAGCTAAGACATACAACTAATTCTGCTAGCTGTATGAAATAAAGTGATTGTCCAAAGGATTTTTTTCGCTCTTGTCTCTTCTATTTTTTTAAAAAAAATAGTAGTTACTTATGACAGCAATAGAGATTTCTCCAACAGAGTGATCTTAGTGGGCAGTGTCCATTTAAATTAAATTTTTCTAATTAAATAGCTAACTTCATCAAGCAGCCAAAATCAATGCTTTGTATTAGACATGGACCCAAACTCATTAAGGCTTTATTATTCAAGCATGCACCTCCCTTCAGCTTTTATCTCCCCTCAAGGGTTTTCATAGTAAAGCAGGCTTTTTTTTTTTTAATTAGCCCTTCTGCCCTGGAGTCTTCTATTTGATTTTCCAGTATCCAGGGAAGTATTGTTTTTTTTAACTACTCAATCCTTGAATAGAAAATTTTGCCTCTTAGTTCTACGTCATCAGTGATAATAAAGCTTTGTGGAAGACATTTTGATAATGCAGAGACAGAAGTGCACAAAGGCAAAGTGACACTTCAAAGGAGCATTAGCTCTGATATTGGAATCTCATTTATCTAACTCACTCCTAAAGGACAAGTTAGCAATTCACGAGGGTGCAGTTCGCACGCACACACGAAGTGGCATGAAAGGCCTCTTGCTTCAGCAGAGCTGCCTGATCCCAGTGCCCTTGAGCATGTGGAGCTTTATGAATGCTGTTGTATTTTTATTTTTCCTTGAATTTCTTTATTTTCATATGGAGAACCAACTGCTTGCTTAGCTGTTTGTCTATGTGTTGTGTGGGACCCAGAAATGGCTGTACAAGGATAGTGATTATTGCACGAGGTGTAACCTGCAGATTTGCTGCTTTCCCCTGTATGCTGAGCAGTCTGTGACTGCTCGCCAGCCCACAACTATCCATGGTGCACGTCTCAGTGCCAAGGATGCTGTGCCTTTGCTGCTTCACTGTGGTGTATCTCATTGACAGGATAACCAATGCACACCTATCAGGGTGTAATTAGTCAGTGTACTTGTATTCAGTGGGGATGAGTATATGTCTTATCCACTGGAAATATCACAGGCACCTATTCAGGAACTATAATTTTATTAATGAGGGCATTAGAGCATGTTGTCCAAGGGATTCCTCAAAGCTCAATCCAGATGCTGGACTGGATTGCTGTCAGTGACAGGTGAATCTGTATGGTGGGTACCACCCTGCAGGAGCACCAGTGAACCTGGAGTAGCTCACAGGGACTCATCTTAGCATGCCGTCTTCAAGACAGAAGGGCTCATCTGCTGTAGCAGCCAGGGCTCCCAGAAGACGAAAGCATCTAAAACTGCTGTCACCTCTTCCATTATTTCCATCCTCCGCACAATAACTCCCTGTGTGCCAGCCTTGAGTGCCAAGGCAGACGTTGTATGTCTGTGGCACAAAACAACCTGGTGCCGAGCTGGGTCAGACAGACACACCCCTGGTACATTTCCATTCTGGCAGGTAGCTAATGCATCTGTCTCCTTCCCTTTACCAAAGGCTTATACTTACCTTACTTCTGCGCTCAGCTGACAACTGCCAAAGTCTCCACACCTTGCTGAAAAAATGGGATGTCAAAACTGAGACCAAGAAGTGAAAGCTTTCAGCAAGAGACAAGCTCAGGAGCTAGTGTGACTGGGAACAAGGCATTTGGTGAAGTTTTACCTCAGTTATTTTCAAACTAACCATCATCACATGAAGAAAACTCAATGTGAACTGTCAGCAAATTGTTGTCCAAAGCACAAGACAGTTTCAGGCAGTAACTTCAAAAGGAAACTGTTCTATTCCTTTTAGTGAAAGAAATGTCTGCAAGTTGCCATTTAAATGTCTATGCAAATTAATTCATTCAGTGATCATTTTGCTCCTGCTAATGAGTTTATCTATATTCTTCCAAAATCCCCAAAGCCTGGGGAATTTAAGGTTGTGCACTGTTTTGGGGAAAACCACAATAGTAGCAGATGAAAAATGGAATATGTTGAAATAGTGTCAAATAACGGAAATTGGCCTGAAATGGCTGTCAGAAAAATTTTGCCTCACTTTCTTGGTACAATCAGCTCATTTTCAAAGTTAATTGTCAGAAGTGAGCCCCAGCCCAGCACAGAGGGCCCTGAGTTGTGCATTAATTTTCATACGTACTCTGTATGTTTTCATATTTAAATTGGGTTGCCACAGAATCCCTGATCCATCCTGCCAGGACTTTCCCAACAAAAGAATACTTAAGGCAGAGCTTAGCACCATCCTACTCCCCACCAGGGTTTGGAGATAGAGCTTTCTTCATTCTGCATCACTAGCATGGGAGATAATTTCCCCTACAGTTGTGCTTGTCTGCCTCGCATTCCTGCAGGGTCCACACATGAAGGGAGAGGGCTGGCAGCACAAGCAGGTGGCTGGCTTTGCAGTGCCCCATGCGTACTCATTTCTCTTTGTTCTTATATCCTTTTGTTCTGCATTTTTCTGTGGGTGTCAGGTTAGCAGTGGATGTTGCTATGTTGCCTCATCTGAACCTGTGTGATTTTGGTAAGCCAAGCCAAGCTAGCTCATGCTCTACTGGAAAGTATTGGACAGTATTGGACGGTAACTGAAAGTCTCCAGAGTGGAGTGTCCCTGGTGCTTGCTCCAGCCTGTGATGGGGATTCCCAAGCCCTCTGACCTGACACTTTACCTGCATGTGTAAGCACTTCTAACCCTGGTCAAATCCAGTCAAGGCTGCTTCTTGTCATAAATCACAGATCCGTGGTAACTTAAGAAGCTCACGGGGACACAGGTTTCATAAATGTGTGACCCAGGGATTTCATGTGCTCCATATTCAGAAGCTGGCTGGCTGGCAAGCTGAAGAATATGCTGCTTTTAAAATATGTTCCACGAAGAGCATTTTGAATACAGATAATTTGCTTGGAACATTGCTAGTGGACTGAAAGGGAAAATTCTCTTTTTAGCCAGACCATGATTACGACCATGCCAAACATACCAGCTATGCTAGGTATTAAAAACAAATACCTAGCTCTTAGGAACTCTTTAGATCGTTAGCATATCTAAAAGTGCCTCAGGAAATAGGACTGCCTCAGGCCTTTACTTTCCACCTAGACTATCCTTCTGCTCCAAGATAGAATCAATTAGATGTAAGCCAGTTTTTTGACAAGAGTTTTTCTAGTCTGCTCTTAGAAACCTTTAGCAACAGAGACTCAATAAACACTCAGGCAATCTCCCCCAGTGTCTCACAATGCCTAGAGTTAGGAAACTTAATTTTCTGGTCTAAGTCTCCCTTGCTGAAGTTTAAGTTCACTTTTCCTTGTCCTGCCTGTGGTGGAAAGACTATTCCCTGCACACCAGCAACAGCATATTTAAGGGCTGCAGTCCTCATTCTAAATCTTCTGTTTTCCTTTCTGGTCTTACTGAGCGCTGCCCATGTGTACAGTCTTTTCCTATTGGTAGTGTTATTTAGACACTCCCACCCTCCTGGGTCATTGTTTTCCTTTGAATACTGAAATATATCAAGTGGTTTTGTTTTGATGTGCTGTTAGATGCCAAATAGAGGTCTCCAGCAGATCTGTGGTGCTCCCAGTGTCTTATGGATAACACTTACCTGAGTGACTCGAGTGTCTCCTGCATACTTTCACCACAGTGTGTTATCATCCATGCATGTTAAATTGGAAACTGTCACCCTTAGGTCTTTCTGCGGAGCTTCTGGTGGCCAGGAACACCAAGAGCTACAGAAGTAAAATGGCTTGAGCAGTTCCCTCCAGATCAGAGGCAGGGGTGGGAACAGGCAGCAGGAGGTTGGTTTTAGAGAACTGTGTGGAAAGCAGGGAAAGAACATGGGAATGCAAATGTCAGGGGTTCAGAGGGAAGCCCTCATCAGAGTGGCAGCCAGTTCCCAAACCACTCTCCTGCATTCCAGCCCATCCTGGAGTTCTCTCTCTTTGCTCCAGACAAAACAAAGTAGTTAATCTAGCACTCACAGCCTTAAAGAAGTCCACGAGGTGGTGAAGACCATACAATATCAAACTCAGATACACACCTGGAGTCCTCCATGAGTGTTTTTCTGCTGTGCCAGAGCACGGTTCAGAAGTGAAACCAGCCAGCAAAGCAAACACTCGGTGCTGCAGGGGAGTGCCAGTCTCACTCGCAGTCTCCACAGCACTGTGGCACGTCTCGGCTGAGCACAGCCCCTCCCTCTCTCACTGACACAGACCTGGGTCGGGGGATGCAGCGCTGAATTCAGGGAGGTCACAGCACAGTGTGGTGACAGCACCAGTGCAGGGTCAGAGCACAGGAAGGATGACTGATGCACGCAAGGGTGGCAGGATGGGGAACGAGAAAACAGAACCTGGAAAGCTCTGAGCATATTGCTTTCTTGTTACCAATATTCATTTGCATTGAGAAGGCAGCTTTTTTTTCCAATCATCGCCAGCATTGAGCATATTTCCTGACTATTTGGAGTGGTCCAGTCAGGTAAGATGCTCTCATTGAAAGTTAGATTGCTTGGAAATGAGAAAGTCTGTGTTTGAAGAAAGCCACCTTATTGTTTTTCCTTGATGCCTTATTGTTTGTCAGGCACTGACAATGCTCGATCCCATGTGCACAGCATCCATGCCTGGAAGGAAGGCGCACTCTGGTGAACAGTCACACAAGGCTGTCATCCTGGCTGCAGAGAAACAAAAGCTCCAGGAGGCACTGCTGTCAGGAGCAGAGGGGACATCGAGCCTCGCAGCTGTCACTCTCTGAGTGAAGCTCCCTATTCACTCACCTCCTGCCATCCATGCTCATCGGGACTCCAGATATTCCCCCCCTCCTTGTCACTCATGAGCCCCCAGGAATGCTAATGCCATACCCTCTCCCCTGCAGCATGAACAAGAAGCTCTGTTTTGAACTTGGTTTAGTAGGAAGCCTCACATCAATAATAGACAAGATTCAGGATTTGGTTGGGGTTTTGTTGTCTGTCTTGTTGTGGGTCTGCAGCAATGAGCCAGCTCCTGTGCCCCCAGCAAAATTATTTATGAATGTTCCACAGAGACCTGGTCCTGTCAAGAAGTAATTAAGCCAAATGCTCGCTGGCTGCACCGCTTGGCTGTTGTGGCAGTCATCCTCACTGATCACTGGCAGAACAGGATACTGCCCTTATTAAAATAGACTACCTAATTGCCTCCTCTGGGAAGGAAAGGCCCTTTCCAAATCCTCATCTGCTTGGAAAACAGCGGACACAAAATCCCTGTTTGTATCTCTATAAAAATACATGTATAGGTGTTCATATGACTGTAGTTAATGCATACACACTGGCATGTGCACACAGGCATCAGAGAAAGGTGATAATGGCATCTTGAGTATCTCCTGCATTGTGTGAGGCAGTGGGCAGCTGATATGGTGGTAGATGGATCTCACCAGGCATCACAGAGATGACAGCCCAATACAGCTGCATAAGGAGACAGAGCCAAGTAGCTGGGTCCCTTCACACCAGGCCCTGATGGATAGTCCCTGCCTTGCTGCCCCCTTTGCTACACCACAGTGTCATAGACCTTCTCCCAGTTTGTGGTCTCACAGGCCAGGAGCAGGAGAGAGGCTTGTCACTCTGTATTTACAACATTTTGCAGTATTTGCACCCTAAAAAAAGCAGCAGCACAGCTTATCCCACGTCTTGGAGCACTGCTATCAGCACTTGGCCCACTGATTCGTATTTTTGCAGAGAGCTGAGACTGGTGAATGGTGCGGCCAACTCAAACCAACATCTCCTATCAGTCATATATCCCAGACACCTGATGTGGTGTGATCAGTGCCCTGATGGAAGATATGAGAAGGTAAGGATGGATGAGGAGGACACGCTGACCCAGTAACTTGTCTTCTGTTGTGCAGTAAGTGCTGACAACAGAAGTTTCAACACATGATGGAGATGTATGTTTTCTCATATGAACTGTGAATTTTGTTTCCCAGTCTGACAGGTCTCTCCAGTTCAGGACTCAATGCAACTCCCATTCTGATGGCTACATGCCACTTCTCCTCTACTACTAAAAAGAAAATAGGCTAAAGAAAAAAGTGGAGGAAAATAGGCTAAAGAAAAAAATGGGGCTCCCATTCTGATGGCTACATGCCACTTCTCCTCTACTACTAAAAAGAAAATAGGCTAAAGAAAAAAGTGGAGGAAGGTCACTATGACATTTCTGGTCTCCTCCCAGATATCTGTTCTTCCACAAAGATGCCTAGTTGAGTGAAATTTTGGGTATTCACATCCTGTGTTAAGTAACATATTCCAGCACTTGAGTACATTTTGGCGAAGAACTTAATTGAACCTGCCTTTTGCTAGTTTTATATAGTGGCCACTACCTCCTGTACTGGAGGAGAAAGTTAAAACCTTTTTCCTGTTCTCCATGTTCACATCACTCATGAGTTCACAGACCTTTAGAATCTCTTCTCTGCATTTTCTCTTTTACAAGAAAAAGAGCCCCAGAAACATTTATCAATGTTAAGTTTTATCTGCCATTTTATTGCCCATTCCCCTTGCAACTCTTCGCATTTAGCTTTGATTTTACTACACCTATTAATTCTTTTTCCTACAGCTATAAACTTGAACTTTCACAGATGAAGAATGGGTGTACCGTGGAGCCATGGCTCATGTACACCACAAGCGAGAGTCCTTCTGCTGTGTTGGAAAGCCTCTTCAAAGCAGACAGCCTTGGATCTGATTTATGATGTCTCCAAGGAGAGCTTAATTTGTAACTCCTGAACAGAAATTCCTAAAGATTTCAGAAGCAGTTAGCCCCACTCTGCTGGCTGAGCCTCATGCCTTGTAACAGAGAGGACCCACTCCTGGTAGCTGATGCCTTTGGGAGAGGTGCAGGGCATTGATTGATGTAACTGGATATATGTTCTGCTCTGCTATAGTGCAGGAATAGAACTTTGTGAGGCATGAAGGGTCTTGTTTTAACCCAATTTTCAGAGGAAAGAGGCAGCTTGCTGCTCTGCCACCAGTCTGTGATTTTTAAAAGCCTTAAAACACTGGTAGCGAAGGGCAGCTGCCCATGGCTTAGATACAAAAGGAACTTCTTTTGACCTGGAATGAATTCCTCTTTTCCTAGTTTCACAGCATCATGTGCCACCAGAGCAAAAGGATTTGTAAAAACCTATAAATAAAACGTTTACCAAAAAAATGGGGCAGCTGCACTTCCACAAGCCTCTGCTTCTCTGCCATAGACACATCCCTTACGTGCCCAAGAGATGGGTGAGGTGAATGAGGTAAATGCTGAGCTGTGAATTCCTGAGCCACCCAGCCTGTTACTAATTACCATGATTCAATATTGACACAGTGACTGCACACAGGGCTCCCAGGCAGAGATCAGTACCCCTCAGTGGTGGCAGCAGAGAAATCCAGACAAAGAAATAGTTCCCCAAGCACTTAAACTGCAAGACCCCATCCTACAATTATCATTCCCCTGGGGACTGGCAGTATGTGTGAGAGCTTGCAGAGCTCTAGCAAGAGGCAGGTGGGGGTCAGGAGGTTTCTGACCCCAAATCATTGCCTTTAGGACTCCCTTTGCTGCAATCTCCAGCAGCTGGGTAGGGCGAGTGGGGTGAGGCAGCACAGTGGGATCTGCTTCCCTGCAGCAAACACAGGCTGTTACTCTGAAGAATAATAGGGCCCTGCTGCTCTGGCTGCCAACCCCAGGGCATCCTCAGGGAAGCTCCCAGTCCCACTTGGCTGCCTCCCTGTATGCCTGCCCAGGCTGGCAAGCCTGGTAATTGCATCCCCCTGCACACTCCCTCAAGCTTCTTATGCCCTGTCCTTTCATGGGTCCCAGTCAGAGATCAGGATAAAAGCTTGTGAATCTACACTTGAGATTGCTCCTATTCAGGAAAACATCTAATCATATGTCTTAAGAGTGTCTTGCACAGGGATGCACAAGCATACCCAAAATGGGAAGATTTTGCCCTAGAGAGACTCGCTGCCAGAACAGGGAAGACCCCAGAGGCTGTAGCTCTTTCTTCTCTCTCCTCCTCTTCCCCAACACTCCTGGTTAACATGCTGGGCTGTGTGCCAGGGGAGCAGATGTACTACAGCATGGTTTTTACTCCCATATCGTAGCCGTGTCCACCACTGATTTTGACCATGGTCATTTTTTAATACAGCAGCTGACTTGGTCACAAGTGAAAAATAAAATATGATCCCTTGCAATTGCAAACTGGCCAAAGCCATCTGAGCTCCTTCTCCTCTGGGAACAAGGAGCAGTATCTGTGAAGCTCCTCTGTATCCCGTGCATCTACTAGCCCAAACTCCATTCCTTTTTCATTAGATTTTCCCTCTTCATCTCTTCAAATCATACTAGGAAGTTGCAGAAGCCAGGATGAATTTGTGCCAGGTTAGTACTCTTAGAGCAGCAGAATATTAAATTTCTCAGCTTGACCCTGCTCCAGTGCTAAGGCTTTTTATGAATGCTGCCTGTTGCTCATGTTAAGAACAACCACTTCAAAGTTTGAAACGCTAAAGAGCATCTGCTTTGTAGCAGAGTTTTCTCATCCTGATGCCAAGCAGAAAAGTCTCTTTTACTTCAAAAGTGATGATGGAAGTGGTAGCTTTTTGAGATTGTATTTGCAGGGAAACAACTAAGACACAGCTTGTATACTGATACAAAATGTTGCAAGGCACCAATTTCTCCGTTCTCCTGGTTTCACACTGCAGCTTCCAGCAGCTTTGCCACTGTAGGGTGAAGTGCTGCAGCTGCCACAGCTGCCATGAGGCTGGAGGGGACCACCCTGGCTCCAGCTTCCCTCCTTGCTCCCCCAGGAGCAGTGAGGATGGGGGAAAGAGGGAAGAAGTTATGCTGCAGCTTCTTTCCCCATGGAGTGTCAGAGGCTGCAAAGACAGATGGAGGCAAGGGGCCAGAGAGAGGACTAAGGTACTCGCTTGTGGTGGTTGCTTATCACCTCTCAACATATCTTCTGCCAAGGCCAGCTCATGTTCAGAGCCAATGGCAGCCCTGAAAGGCACTCACAGATCCTACTTATTTGGGAGGGGGAGAGGAAGAGGAGAAGACAGGTCACAATGCATTTATTATCCACCCCAGAGACAAACAAGCAGCTGTTAATTACCAGACTGTAGCACATACAGCTGTAGCAAACATGACTTATACTGGAAACTGTTGTTTAAAGATAATATCAAGGATGATATTCTTTTGGCTTCTGGTTTGCCTGTACTGAGCATGGTGCTTTGTACTTTAGTACAAGCACGGTACATTTCCAGTTAACCAGAGCTTAGCTGGGAAGAAGCCTGAGCCCTCTCCCCAGGTTTGTGCATGGGGCTGGGAGAGGGGTCCACTCCACCTCAGACCTTACCCCTGTCTTCAGGGATGATGCTGGAGCTGAGGGAGTCATTCTAACCCAGGTGTAGGTCCCACACATCTGGCCTGATCAAATTGGTTTTTAGCAACTGAGAGCTGCACAGTGGCCAGCAGCAGAAGTGCTTATCCAGTGGGAATGAAGGGGAGGGTGATGTGGGAGTTTGCAGGGAAGGAAACACACTTTGTCCTGATTTCTCCAGGTACTTTTGTGACCTTGAGAAAAGTGAAAGGAGCTTCAGTTCTGTTCTTCCACTTTTGATGATATTTTAATATTCATTAATTAAAACAGTTGTGCATTCAAGTACTTGAACACTCGTGGTTTAGGTGTATCTTCAACCAGCACTTGAGGATTGGGATGAACACCGTGGTCCATAGCCAAACAGCTGTGAAGCACGTACACGAGAAGTGACACACCAAGATCTTAGGCAGCCATTTGACTTATGCTGCTTTCAGCTGTAGCTTCTTTTCTTGCTATTTCTCACCCCTTAAGAATCCCCACTTGTTACTCCATCAGCTCCTGGTATGGGGCCAAAATGTGAACCAGCCTGGGTCGGAAATAACTTCATCTGTATAGAAGTTGTTTTTAACACAAATCAAGTCTTCAATCTCTTCATTTTTGTCCTGACAAATAGTCTCACTGACACAACTGAGAGAGCAGGGATGGAAAGGAATGAGTGGGCAAATGCAGAATGAAGTCCCACTTGAGCTAGACCTCCTCCAGAAGTGTGCATGCCACCCAGGTGCTATCTCCTGCTCATGTTGCTGCTGCTGTGCACACAGGGGCTGCCTATTGCTCACACTCTTCAGAATCTATGTGGGCAGCACAGTAGTAAATGCACTCTAAATATGCATATCAGCAACTGCTTTACGTCTACTGAAGAGCTGAATGTGTAACAGAGAAGGCAGTAGTTCAAGTGGTAGTCCCAATTCTTGCTGCTGTTGGTTCCTCAGTGACTCTTCCCTAGTTCCCATTTTTTCTAGCTCTACTTCCACTTCAGACATTAAAACACATAACAAAGAATTTCTATCCTTGTTTATGCAAATCTGTAGCCAGAATTTTAGTTATTGAAAAAATAGCATGGGCTTAAGTACAGTTGGTCTGAATTTTCTGTTGAAATTAATCAGATTTTACTCCCTTCTTGAGAGCAACTAAATACTTGGTGGTAACTTACACCTCTACAAATCAAGTACCTATTGTCCACCTGAATTTTATTCAGCCTTCTTTCAAATCGCCTTGTCTCCTGCTTTCCAGAAGAGAAAACTTCAAACGCTTAAGTTCAGCCTGTAAAAGTTGTTCATGGGTTGGCACAGGGTGTTTGAGCTGAGACAAACGTTGTCCCAGGCTATCTGTCACTTCAAAAGCCATCAGTCCAATAAATCAGAAGCTGATTTTACATTAAGGCATCCATGGCACATTGGGTTCTATAAATACATCACAGTGGAGACTTCTATAGGTTGTCAAGGGGCAGGTTTGTATTTATGGCACCCAATGAATAAAAAGAGGGAAAATTAATTTCCTGTTTTGAAATGGGTCTCAATTTTATCATAGGGAAAACTACATCACAAAGCTCACTGCAATTTAATGTACACAGCTTTCCTATTTAGCCATTAAGCAGATTATTCTCTGCTGGATGGATGTGTCATTCCTTTTAATGTTAATGATAGTCCCACATATGCCATGACAGAATAACTGTCTAACTATGTGAACCATTTAATCCCTAAAGGAAAATGGAGTAAATCCTTCAAGCAATGTGGGATCTGCCAGACAAGTGATGTGAGCCTGTGAAGGGTAGAGAGAGCTTCTAGCAGGGCTGAAATGTAGGGATGTTGCTTTGCCAGTTTTGGCAGCAAAGCCAACTGAAGATGTTCCCATCCATCCTGTCCCCGACCCTGTCCCCTTGGGTTGTCATCCCCTGCTCCCTGAGTTGAAGCAACCATAAAAATGAGCTGCTAACAGGACTGAGGTTTAAATCACCCCTTCAGAAGAAACCAGAAACCCATTTGCCCTTGTTGGTCTTTAACCCAGCTCATTTCACAGTTCTGCACATAGTTGTACCAGAGGCACTGGGAGCAGCAAACAGTGGCCAGAGTCCAGGGAGGAGCAATCAGGGAAGGGCTGGGGAGAAAACTTCCTATGCTGGCATAGGGAGGGAGCAGGCAAGCTGAAGGATGTGGAGTTATGCCAGAGTGCCTGCCTTGGCACACTGTGCATGGCTGTGCCACTTCCGCACAGTAACACTGGCTCACGGAGCTGTGGCTCGCCCAGCTGATGACTCCGGTGGGGCTTGGTCAGCACATGGCTTCTCACCCATGCCTTTTCCCAGGGTTTGAGGTGGACTGTCCAGTTCTCCTGGATCACAGCCAGGTTATTCAAGGTACATCCCTGCTGTCCACCCTCTGAGGCACCTCTAGAAGTCATGGACACATGCCAGGGCAGCATGACAGGGGACTCCATGACCCAGAAAATCCTGAAGATGAATGGAAAAGACAACACCAAAATATCCTTTGGAGTTCTCTATGCAGCCATAAAGCAATTGTTTAGATGGACAAAAAGAGCAGGAGCTGGATGAAAATCAGCTCTGAGATCCACTGATTAGGCTGAAGAGGAAACTGGGATTTTACTCTTTTATGAGGCTCCTGTTACCACAGAGCTATGTCAGTAAAATCAGCTTTAACTGTGTCTTTTCACACAGATTTCACAACTTAACAAGTTTATCAATAAACAAACCCGTTGGCATTACTTAATATCTTGAGTGCTAACTTGCCAGGAGGTCAGAGCCACTGCAGAGGAACTAAGCTGGTCCTGCCCAGTCTATTCCTATAGGATGGAAATCCAGTGGGTATCCCCAGTAACAGCCCACCTGCAGACCTGGGGTACTTCCATTCCTTGCACTTTGTCACAAAACAGGTATTTATTTAAGAAATAAAGAAGGTTCTTGCATTTGGAGTTGAGAATCTTAGAGGTCTTTTCCAACTTTAGTGATTCCATAATTCTATGATTCTGTGATTTCTGAGGTAACCCTCATGGCATTAATGCAAGATTATGTCATATGGAGTTGAAGGAATGCAGTCAGTCATGGCAAAGGAGGGGGATTAAACCAGACTTTTGCTGCTTCAAACATAGAGTAGGTCATCAGATCAAGTTGTTTCCTTCCCCCATAGGGTTTTCTTCCATGGGTGAGTCAGTTCGGATTCACACAGAGTCTCTCATATTGTACAAACAGGATACGAAAGAGAAAATAGCCAGGAGGGCCCACACTGCAGATCTGGCAGGTCAGCTTCTGCAAGCCCTGTTTGCATCCCACCTTCTCTTGCCTGTCCAAGACTGATGGGGACTTTGTAAAGTCCTGATGTGTTGCTGTGGTCAAGACAGCTCCACATCCAAGGCTGCTGCTCACTGGTTGCTGGCAGTGGCTCCTGCCTGTGTGTTTGACCTGCTCTTCTGTCTGGCTGTGGTTTGGTAAGCCACATCCCTGCTCCGATGACACTCCCTGCATTGGATACCACTTGCTGTAGCAGTATCAGCAACAGCAAACAGGAGAGGGGAAGAGAACAGAGGACCTTTCAAAGGATACTTCATGAAGAAATGCCCATCTTAGCTAGGAGAGCTGTGCTGTTCATCAAGGAGGCTGTAGACTGTGACCTGTTTTGGGGGTGACAGTGGAAGTGTCAGTAGAGACGTAACTGAGCATGGTTGTCCATTCAGAAGCAAGTGTCCACCATCTCCATTGCCAGGATAGTTAATATGAACATTGGTCATTTCATCAGTCTTTTCCTTCTTGGAAGCTCTACTCCTCTGCTATCATGGCTAATGAATAATTTTTATGGGATATTGGGAATGCAGATTGAGACTATTTAAGTACCACTGCCAGAAAAGAGTGCACGCATTCTGAGAAATGACGGGTAGGTGACAGGCACTGACTGGAAGGTTTACTCTGCCAAACAACAGCTGCAAAGGCAAAGGAGAGCAGGGGTTTCAGGGACCTGCAAGACCACATGAGCTGCCCATCAGATGTGCTGGCTTCAGTGGCAGTAGTCAGAAGCATGCTATTCACATCTTGTGTGTAATTTGCTTGCGTGTCTAAATGCCTGATACACAACAATAAGCTTCAGGCCACAGCAGATGAGTGAATGGCTAAACTTGGTCACTTTGCTTTGATTGTAGTAACTCTTAGCATCATCATCCCATTAAGCAACCTGTAGGCCTGGGCAGGTCCCTTCTCCATGGGTAAGCCTTGCCATACAGTGTTCAAACAGCCCTGTCGCAGGGCCAGTGGGAGGAAGGAGACTTTATTAGGAAGGAAAACATGATTTTTATTGTTCTGAAAGAACAGTTGGTGGTGAAAGTTCCAACGTGTGCTAACATGTACAAGTTTGTGCAAACAGACGTGGTGACAAGCTGTGCCAAGGGTGCAGAGGACTTTAGCCTCAGAGCAGCAGCAATGCCTCCCTCACGGAGCAGCAAACAGTCCTGTCCGTTCAGTGTGCTGGCTGGCTGGGTGTGGAGCACTGCGGCAGCAGGATGGTGCTTACTCCTAAGGTTTTGGGGTCTTGCCAATACTCTTTTTGCAAGGTTGAAGAAGCTGAGTGACAGGGGAGGGGGCCAGAGGTTTACTGCAGCTCCTAGAGCAGGACCAGGTGCAGAGCATGTCAATGGAGACTGGTGAGGGGGAAGAAGAGGGCAGCAGCTACCATTCTTTGGTTGGGTTCCATACTGATGACTTTTCTTCTCTCCAGAAACACTCCAGTTTTGAAATGTTATCTCCACTACTTCTTATATGTTTTTGAAGACTGTTTAGTGGTGGACCTGGCAGTGCTAGGTAAAAGGCTGGACTCAATGATTAAGTAGAGGCCTTTTCCAACCTTAATGATTCTGTGACTCTAACCCAGAGATTGCAAGTCTATCCCCAGTTTCCCTCTTGAGTTCTTTTATGTGCTGATGGACGAAAGCATGCTCCTGGGGCCTTTGCTGATCTGCTGCAGCACTGCAATCTGTCTTTTAGCAGGGATCCTGCATGGGGCCAGTTACTTCCTTAATTGCTCATCTCTGCCTGGGAGGGTTCAGGGAGTGCTGATGAACCCTGGTTAGCGATCATGTTAGTGGTTCTGCAGGTAGTGCCCTCCCTTTTTTTGGATGACACAACAAAAAAACTGTACATTGACAAAACCTAAAGGAATTTAGCAAGAGCCTTGCTCTGGTGATTCCCAGAAAGGTGTCTTCTGCTATCCTGCAGAGCTGGAAAAGCACACACCCATGCACCGGTCCTGATGCACAGCTGGAAAGGTCTCAGCAAACATTTCATTATCCCACTTTATATCTGCAGCTCACGGCTTGCTGCATCCATAAAACTGTCATGCCCTCAGGCTCAGATATTTTGCAATGGCAAGAAAGTGTCCATGGGTCTGTGCTTTGTAATTTAGGTTTTGCATAAGTAATTTTATTGCTACACTGACTTCAGAAGGCTGAAAAAAGAGCTGAATTCATCAACGTTAAGGCATTCATTTTCCATAGCACATGGAGGCACATGGAGGAGGAGAGATGTGACCAGCACCTGGCTGACCACCCTAGGCACGGCAGCCAAGAGGGGTCATTGACAGCTGGGTGGCACCTCAGCAGCCTTTGTCATGGGATGAGGTGAGCTGGGCACAAACTCACATGCTCGGCTCCCAGAGCTGCCACTCCCCATCACTGCTACATGACTCACAGGCAACTCAAACCTCCCCTGATAAGGGGTTTGCAGAAACAAAAAGAAACACAGTAATCAGGGAGTAACAGGATAATAAAAAAGCAAAACCTTCAAGAAGAGCCAAAATAAAAATTTTCAGAGTTTTATTAACCAAAACAGACAGTGTGAAGGCATAAAATCTGGCACTGATTTTCTGTGTGAATCACTGCATTTCTAGCACTATGCATCCTCCTGAACGAAGACTGCAAGTCTCTGCTCTTTGCTGGACCTGAGCATATGATCCTTGAGGATGCAGAGCAAAATGGAAAGCTGTGCTTGGAGGGTTTCCAGCTAAACAATAGGGAAAAGGGCAGCCATAGACCTGAGTATGCTGACCAGGAGGAAAGCTGGGGAGAAAGAGGCGTATTTTGCCAACTGCACTCCCAGCCTGCAGCTGTAGCTGGGGAGAGGGTGAGCAGTGTGTAGGGCAAATGCAAATTCACGTCCACTCAAGGTAATTCATTTTCTCATTACTGAGATATGTGATGCCCATGTTGGCAGTGTCCTGCAGGCACTGGTGTCAGGTCTCCCCCCTGACAGGGCTGCTTGCTGCAAGGCAAGGACATGGAATGCATGGACAATGTCTCTGTTGACTGGACATGGAATGACTGACTGTGACCTGCTTGTCAGCCCCAAGTAATTTGAATGTGGCAGAGCTTGGCTCCCTTACACTGCCATTCCAACCCCAGAAGCTGAAAAAGTCCGGGGAAAACTCAGCTCCACCTCTAGTCCTGGGCTGAGGTGGCAGGTAAAGTGAGTGCCTGCATGAAATAGGCTGGGATTGCAAGGATCTGGGCAAGCAGCAGTAACATCTGATCAGCAGCTGCAGAGTGTCTGAGGCCAGCATGGCACAGTGGACACAGGTGAACACTGAGAGCAGACCAGTGTGACCAGAAGCCACACCACTGCAGCACTGGAGCGCAGAAGCACACACACAAAGCATGGCTGGGACATTGGTCCTGATGCAGCACAGTCCAGCCGCGATCCCAGAAGGAATGGGTACCACCGGAGCCAAGAGGTGTAGGCACCAGCAGCCACTGACTGCCCTGTGCAGCTTTGACAATGCTGGCACTCATCTTCCGGCTGCTTCTCCCCCTTGCTTCAGGTTCTCAACGTGCCTGTCTGCAAAGGAAAAGCCTGTCTTCAAAGCAGGACTTCTTGCCCCATGAGCTGATTCTTTTCTTCCCCAGCCTGATCCCTTCTCCAGCAACAGCCAAAATTGCCAGACAGAAAAAGCAGGGTCTCACAGGCCAGCAGCAAACTTGCTTTTATCATCCCTGCAAAGCTACCATCAGCTAGAGCTGTTCCAAAACCTAGGCTCTGCTGACCTCTAGGGGACTGCTACAAACCCAGAAGCATAAAGGCTTCAAAGCTCATGGCGCGATACAGCCCTTCACAAGCTCTTCAGGAGCGCTGTGGTGGGGATAACACAGCTGACACAACCCACTCCTGGTCCCTTTAGCACTACGAGGGGCTGTAAATAAAACCCTGGCTACAACGCTGCCTCTTCCATCTCACCTTTATGGCAGCAATATCTCAAGAAATGTGTACAAGCAAGGTTAGGTTGTTCAGGAGATATTACCTGCTATCACACTGCCTCCTATAATTGCTGCTTTTCAGCGTGGAGAAGTATGCTGGGAGTTTGGGAGTTTGAGAGCTTGTGGCTTTCCATATCAGTTTGTCTAATAAAAGGTATAAAAGCCTTGCCTTGGTGTCACAAGTACAGCACTACTCGGCGAAAAGCATGGACGCATATACCTATACCTTTATTGGAAATAAATGTGCTTTTTTTACAGCATTTCATCACTCAGTAAACAAGTGGCAGAAGCAAGAACCTTGTCACGGAGTAGAAGGAACATGAAGAAAACATAAAATCTGATGTGCTTTTTAAAACAGCACATGGTGTTGCCGAGGGGGTAACAGCATTTGCCATCTGGCTGATTGAGGACAGCTGTGGTTGGGGACAGAGCATTAGGCAGGAGCCAACACAGGCAGCACATACTGAGTAGCTCTAATGGATCTGTTCTCCTTGATACAAAGCCAAGGCCTATCACATCCCTGGAATATCCCAATTTCTTGACCTGGGGAAGGTGTGACCTAATGTTGGAGAGCTGGAGTGTGGACAGACTTGAACTGGGAAAAAACTGTGCAGATGGCAGTGGCCCCAGCTGCAGCCACCACTTTGTGGAAGAAGCTCACCCAGCAGACCTGGGAGGGCAGCAGGCTCCAAGCAGCTGAAGAGGTGCTTGGGAACAGCACTGCTTCTGCAAGGGCAGCTGTATCTGTAGCCAGAGCCTAACTGTCCCAGTGGCTTCCACCATATGCAAAGGTCTCTCAAGAGGCTGTGGGGCTTGTGTTGTTGGGATTGTGCTCCAACACGAGGGAATCAGTCCTGGCAGGCACTCCACCAGCCACAGGAATGACTTTATAGGCAGCACTTGGGGTTCTGGGCATACCAGAGGGCATGCAACTGGTGTGCTCCTACTCAGTGCTCATGGCCAGGGAAGTGCCAAAAAGACAAGGCAAATGCTGAGTTAAAGCACTTCCTCTTCCATGGGCTGAAAGATATCAACCCACAGAGGCTCATGACAAAGGTAACGATTGCCTTGACTCTTTCAATTAAATCAGGGTGAGAAGATGTCAAAGCGGCAATTAAGAGTGAAGTGTTTAAAGAAAAGAGACAAATGATTTGAACAGAATCACCATTTTCATTTCAGCATTGTTACATATCTCTTAATTAGAACAGATGTCTCCCTAATCTGTGCAAAACAGAAAAGGACCTGAGAGGTCTGAAGTACTGGCTCACACACAAATATTATCACCAATTCCCAGCTTCTGACAGCAAATCCACTGTCTCAGACTGTGCCAAACCAAACCACCTGACGATTCTGGATCCAGCAGGCTGGCTTTGCAGTGCCCAAGCTCAGATGACATCATTTTCTCCTCCTTACACCTGCAAACACTGTGTTATTCCACCATGCACCAGCAGTGCCCATGAACATCAAGCCTGTGCCACATGCATTGTAGCTGTGTTTTAGCCCCTCAGATTCAAAACTGAGTTGATTTTGCTCACAGAGAAAAGACACCATCACTCATCAGAGTTTGGTAAGCTCTTTAATGGCAAGCTCATGGTGTAATGACACTGCTGGATTTGACACCTTGGTGGTGGACGAGGAAGGAGGATCAGAAGGAAGGCAATGCTCCACTGAAGGCTTATACCTTTGGAAGTGCTGAACAAAAGGGCAACTTCTTTTGGTGACTCCTTTCACAGGTTTGTAGTCCCAAAGACAGAGATCTTCCAGCCAGAAAAATGGTGGAAACCCCACCAAAGACTTGGCATGGCATGGCACAACATGATTTCTGCTTGATGTGTTGAGGGCTGACTAGTCCCTGCATTAGTAAAGGAAAACTTGACCAAAAAATTGCATTGATTGAAATCCAGAGCTGACATTTCTACCACCACCACCCCTAAAGATGAAAGCTTCCTTTACATGCAGTGTTACCACAGATCTTTGCCTACATGAGCAACAGCATGTTGGTACAGAAAGGGAATTTCAAAGTTCAATGCATTTTACATGAAACCAGTGAGCTTCACGACAGTCAGCAATAACTAGTTCAAAGAAGTTTGGGGGTTTTTTCTTGTAGACAAATGAAGGTCCTTTTTGTTAATTGTGGGGGGCTTTTTTATGTCCAAGCTCGTACTGACAGTGCAGTGCTACGCAGCTCTGTATAAACTGGGGTTTGCAATAATGCAGTTATGCCTTTAGGGACTGTCTTTCTTTAAAAAAATGAAAAAATTAGCAATGAGAAAAAAGTCAAACACAGATCATGTAAAAGACAATTTGGCTCACTGAACAAGTAAATGTGGCTAAGTGAAGAGGTTTCCTCTGTACACCTGCTACAGACATCAGATACCAACAGTGCAACTAAGTCTCAGAAATCCAATAAAAACCCAAAGTGACAGGGTCTTCCCTCTAAGGACCAAATTTAAGGACTCTTAATTATCTTAACTTAAATTAAGTATAATTAACTTAAATATCTGCATTGGAAGTGATGTAATATAATCCCCGAGCCTTCAGCTCCATGGTTACCCTGCAAGGACGACCTCAAGTCCAGCCTGTAGCAGGGTCTAGGAGCTGCTGCCCTGAGTCACTTCTGCCTGGCTCTCACACAAAGCTTTCCCATCTGCAGCTGGCTGCAGAGAAAGGCTGCTGGGGAGGAGGGGAGGTCCTGCCAGAATAAAATGCATAAAACAAAGCATTTGCCTCCACTCAGCAATTTACAGAAAGGGGCATCCAGTTAATGCCCCTAAAGGAATCCTTCCCAATTTCCCATGTCCTCTAGCCAGACCAAAACCAGCCAGCACTGAGAAAGAGATCTCCCAGTGACCAGGCAACCACACAAGTCTCATTTTCTGGATGCCCAACCTGGAAAGCCTCAATGGGTTATGATTTTCAGAGAGTGGATTATTTGGTGAGACATCACTGCCTGTGAAAAGATACTGGGTTTGGCACCTAAAATGACTGCTGCCTTCTGCATAATGCCTGGTTGGCACGGACCACTCATGGGTCCTCAAGGGATAACACATCTCCCACGTCACCTCATCCCCCCGTACAGAAAGGACAGTGCGACTCACACTGTGCTGAGCTGCAGCTCCACTGATGTGCCTGGCTGCAAGCTGTGGGAGATAAGAGGTGTCTCTCTCCTCCTTCCTATGCTTCCCTTCTTCTGGAAGTGAGAACTTCTGAGACAAACAGAATGGTAAGGATGGACAGGGAAGAATGGACATAGGGTAAGGTTGGACACGCAGTAAGGATGGATGAAGTTGTAACCTTGCCTCCTGCCACTGCTAAAGCTAACACTGAGTAAAACAGCCATAGGCATCAGCCCTGGATCCCAGAGAAAGACCAGGAAACATGCTGAAAGAGGCTGGGAATATGTACTGAATGGCAGCTTTCTAAAACAATGTCCACAATGTTATTGCAATCACTTTTACTGTCACAGTCCCATGTCCCACCTTGCAGAGGGGGAAAGGGCAGGACCTACTAAAGCAATGCTGCAGCAGAAACTCCTCCTCACTGCCCCAGTCACCATCTCACAGAGAACACCTTACGTGGGACACAGTGACAAGATGCAGCAGCTGGCATGCACGTCACTGATGCAGGAAAACTAACTCTGGCTATTCCCAGCAAAAGTGGCATTCTTACAAGCATGAGACTTTGAAAGGCACAGCACTATGCACAGAGGGAAACTGCCTGGAAAACAGCCTGGAGCAGGGCAGGAGGTGGAGCTGAAGTCTGGTAGGCGTTCAGGTCATCGTGCTCAGGGGTGAGCTATTCCCCCAGTTCTTACAAGGTAACGGTCCAACAATTTTTTCTCTCATGAGCAAGTCCTTTTAAGAGATGTTACCATGCACCTAAAAAAGAAGCTTCCTGCACCCTGACTGCTGCTCCTACCTACTCACACAATATCATAATGCTGGAGAAGAGGAATTGGCTTTTCAGTTTGCCTTCTCCATCCCTTCCTCCCTCAACCATCTCAATGCATTAATCAGGCAGGACACTAACAGGAAAACACAACTGAGCTCAAGGCCTCAGTAGTGTCCAGAGGAGCTTTTTTATAAACTGCATGGGTTCAATATGCAGATACTTGGCAGGATGGCTTTGGCTGTCTCAGAAATCTCAGCATCTCTCTCTCTGAAGGGGCTTTGCTCACTCTTGCCCCTGCAGCTGTGACATTTCTAAAATTTGCCTCTTCCTCTGGCATCCCATGTATTTCTCATTGTCCAAGCAGCACTCTGCTGATGACATTCATGCAACTCATATTCAGAAGCACCAGCTCTGCAAGAGGCTCTGCTCTGCTGTATTTGTATTTAGTTAGAGCATGAAATGCCTATGAGAAAGGCTGAGGGAAAAGGAAGACCCTTCCCTGTCCTTTCATTACTGGTTTGCTCTGAGGAAAGGAATGATCATGTGTACCTGTTCACCCACAAACCTAAAGCACTATATACACAGCTGGACAAATAATACTAACAGTCTCTTTTACAAAAGGCTTAAGGTAGGACTTTCAAAGGAGTTACCCTGCTCCTACTAAATCTTCTGGAGGCTTGGATGCATAACTGGAGTCCTGCCTTGAATTTTCAGTGACTGAGACCCACCTAAAGCTCAGGGCAAGGCAATGGCAGACCTACAAACCCACATCTCACTGAGTACCCAGGTTTGCAAGCATTTATGCATGTGTTGGCAAATCTTGTGTCTCAGTCTGGCAGCCTAGCCACTGGGTCATGCTACCCCTGATTAATTACTGAACGGCTACTGACTGCAATATGTGGTAGGAGGGAGGGAAAAATAAAATACAAATGAAATATAAAAACATTTCATAGTACAACCAAACCAGTTCCACATCTCTTGCATCATTTGGCAAGTATGGAAAAGTAACACAGTAATACAGAAATGTTTTTGGTCAAAGTAAGGAATCAATATTTTTTGATAAAATACATTCTATATTAATGCTCATTCACATTTATTACATGTAAATTCAATTTTCTATGTATAAAATTCCAGTTTATTCTCAGTGCTGCCTGGTCATGCTTCAGTTCAGCAGCAGGGCTCAACACATTCGGCTCCTAGCAAAGTGGGAGGAAATGAGAGCGTTCAGCTTTCTGCAGGACCAAGCCTCACACATTCCCTGGTCCTGCAGGTCCTGTCTAAACAAAATCTCGCTGGCTTCAGTGCGAGTTTTGCAGGGGAGAGCGCTGCAGAAGGGCCCCCCAGCTGTCCAGCACATGCAGTCTGTGGGGAAGTCACTCAAATGGCATACGGCATTCCAAAGAAAAAGTGAGTTAGTGAATACAGAAAATAACAATAATATATCTACATCATTTACAGCATTGTTTGCTTGCAACTGTATTAATGCTCAACCACTCATTAACAATTCAATCAACACGCAGGGAAAGGTAGCAGAGTGCAATACATATTACAACCTCCTGTATGGAATTACAAGCACTGGATCTTACAGTCTTTCCTCATTTCATGAAATCCTGCCTATCCCGCTGCCACCAGAGCCCAGTTCCCACTGAGCCTTGTGCAGTCAATTCCTCACAGCATTTAGGCCGGTCCGCAGCTCCGCCACGGGCCCCTGACACCGTGCACGGTGCTTTTAGCAGCAGGTCCTCAGCTGCCACCCACGGCCACCCTGCACCCTCCCCTCCGTTGTGGCAGCACTCATCTGTGCAGCCACATGCTGAGCCAGCTGGTGGGACTGATCCAGCTGGAAGCCTGCCTGCCTGCCTGCAAAAGGCAGAGGGCTGTGTCCCAGTCAGGCCGGGCCCGCAGCCCAGCTCATGGGGCAGCCACGCCTGGGGCTATGCAGGTGTGTATGGGGTGCCTGCACCTGCACATTGGTGCCAGCCACCTGCCCCTCAAACAAATGGGTGCAAGTGCCCAGCAAACCTGAACAGCAAGACTTTGCCTCCAGCTTGCGCTACTGTGAATTGCTCACTTGCATGACATCAGAGCAGAGGAAAATCAGCCCCAGAAAAGCTACTTGTGTGAGCCACAACCCAAGGACTGGATGCTATGAAGAGAAAGGTTCTCCCAAAGGAAGGCTCTCTTTAAGGTTATAGCATCTGTCCTAGCTGGAGAGGAAAGAAAAATTTAGGGACTTAAAGCAAGGATGGAAACCACTGGTCTTACACTTTATTTCAGTAAGCCAAAAGCCTATTGCTGCTGTACAGTGTTATACAGTGAACTGCCACAGTTCTCACGTTACTAGTCCATAGAAAAGGTGCTGCAACTACCATGTTTATGCCTGCATGCTGAAAGAATGTACAAAGTTGCATTAAGCTCTGTTTTTCTTCCACTTTTTTTTTTATATTCTTAAACTCTGACTTTTACAGTGTTGCAGACACTTCCGTGCACACTCAGGTAACACACATTGTCCCAGTTATGGAAGATCTTTGCCTCTGACAGAAAAAATCATGTGCTATGCATCGCTCAAACCACCATCATAAATGTAAACCATCAAGAAAACGTGCTCTCTTTAGTAACCCTGGAAAAAGAGTCTTTAAAAAATCTACTGAAAAGGAGACATCATTAACAACAGGGTTTTCGAAATGATGCGAGTTGTTTATAGGAGTTGTCCAAGCATTTTCTCTCCGCTCACTCTTTCTTTATAAAGCTAATTCTGTATAAAAGGGCTTTTGAAGTGTGTGACCTTTGTTTCACAATTTTTAAAAAATTGGAAAAAAAGGAGTAAATTTAGAAACATTTTTCTTGATTGTGGAAAACAGCTGTATTACAACAGAATTACCTTTGCTTCTTATATTTTCTGTACAAAAGGCAAGTAAATAAAGACACCCTGCATCTTCACAGTCTGGCACTCATCCAAGTTACTTGGAGCTATGTAAAACAGGTATAAAATACAAGGGGTCTTCTTTTCCTTTATACCAAGACCCTCACCAAACCCCTCGAGGAGCAAGTCCCCTGATAAGTAAAACCTCACTAGATTTTCTATCAGCTGAAGCAGTATTTTAGCTCCCCTCCAATAAGGTGTAAATTCCCAGACTAGCTCAAAGGCCCAGGAAAAGGAAGAGGTCCAGCATAATTTTAAGAGCCAGGTGCTGGTTGGTACCCTTATGGCTTCAGTGTTAAGTTGCATTCAAGTTGCACTCAAGGAAGATCCCGGAAACTACAGGCCTGTCAGTCTCACTTCAGTGCCCAGTAAAATCATGGAAAATATTATTCTGGAAGGACCTGGAGGACAGTGCAGTCACTGGTCACAGCCAGCACGGCTTCATGAGGGGAAAGTCCTGCTTGTCAAACCTGATATCCTTTTATGACAAGGTAATCCACCCAGCTGATCAAGGGAAGCAAGTTGATGTAATATGTTTGGATTTCAGTAAAACTTTTGATACTGTATCAAAAGTATCCTTCTGACCAAAATGTCCAGCACACAGCTGGATTAACACATCGTGGGATGGGTGAACAACTGGTTCACAGGCTGGGCAGAAAGGGTTACAGTGAATAGGGTGACATCAGACTGGTGACCTGTCACCAGTGGGGTTCCACAGGGCTCCATCCTTGGCCCTGTGCTCTTTAACATCTCATTAAGAAACAGGATGCAGGACTTGAAGGAATACTAAGTTTGCTGACGACAGTAAATTGGGAGGAGCTGTCAACTCTCTCTCGGGCAGACAGGCCCTGCAGAGAGACCACGACAAATTAAGAGAGATGGGCAATCACCAACGGTATGAAGTTTAACAGAGGCAAGTGCTGGGTTCTGCACCGGGACAGGGCAACCCTGGCTGTGTGTATACACCAGGGAAAGAGAGGCTGGAGAGAAGCACTGTGGAAAGGGACCTGGCGGTCTTGGTCAAGGGAAAGTTGAATGTAAGTCAGCAGTGCCCTGGCAGCCAGGAGGGCCAGCTGTGTCCTGGGGGGCATCAGGCACAGCATCACCAGCCAGGGAAGGGAGGGGATTGTCCTGCTCTGCTCTGCACTGGGGCAGCCTCACCTCGAGTGCCAGGGGCAGTTTTGGGAGCCACAATGTAAAGAAGACATTAAGCCATTAGAGTGTCCAGGGGAGGGCAACAAGGATGGTGAAGGGTCTGGAAGAGAAGCCTGGTGAGGAGTGGCTGAGGTCACTTGGTCTGTTCAGCCTGGAGAAGGGGAGACTGAGGGGAGACCTCACTGTGGTGTTCAGCATCCTCAGGAGGGGAAGAGGAGGGGCAGCTACAGATCTCTTCACTCTCATTACCAGTGACAGGACCCGAGAGAATGGCCTGAAGCTGAGTCAGGGGAGGTTTAGATTGGATATCAGGGAAAGGTTCTTCACCCAGAGGGTTGTTGGGCATTGGAACAGGCTCCCCAGGGAAGTGGTCACAGCACAAGCCTGACAGAGTTCAAGAAGCATTTGGACAACACTCTCAGGCACATGGTGTGATTCTTGAGGTGTCCTGCGCAGGGCCAGGAGTTGGACTCGAGGATCCTGATGGGTGCCTTCCAACTCAGCATATTCTATGATTCTAGTGCACAGTGCCATGAGGTTTGAGTAATAATTTGGCAGTGTATCAAAACCAGCAAAGCTTTAAGTCAGTTATCATGCAGAAGTGGGATAGGCGACGGCTATTTTTTACTTGATTTGTAAGAAAGCAGCACTTGCCTTTAGATCACATGGTGTCAGAGTACCAGATTGGTTATTATGTGTGCTGCTGGTGCCAGTTACTCCCAGTTATTAATTCAGCACTTGTAAACCTAGGTGTCAGTGAAAAAACATCTGTATGTCTGACACCCCCTCGATTTCCTACTTCCCATTATTTTTGTTAAGCCTTCCTTATGCACTTCTGCAGCACCAACCACTACTAAACTACTGTTTTTCAGGAAAAGTCTCTCCACATTTGGTACTTTGTCAAAAACCTATCGCTAAAAAGAAAAGCGCAGGTGGTGTTTGCTCTCTGCGCTGGTTTCCTCGGAAAGGTCACTGGCGAGGACTCGGCGCTCTCCCCACACGCCTCCTACATTCTCAGTACTCTACATTCATGGCAGCAAACACTACTCTCGAACACAAATCGAAGAGACAAGTCAGTGACAAAACTACTTCTAGACTGATAACGGCAGAATGCTACCAAGACAACTCCATAGAAAACCCACTGAAGCAGGAGCAAAATTCAGGTCACTTCTTAGCAAAGCTCATCACGGATTATTATTATTTTTTTTTTTTTTAAACCATTTTTTGTAAAACTTTTATCTTGGCAGCCAGATATCCCCTTGTGATGTGCTAATTCAAACAGGCTAACGTGGGACCACCTGACCCCACCTGGTACCAAAGGCTTCCGAATATTTTTATAGCTTCTCAGAAAATCACTGCTGACTGACACCCATCTGTTGGTGATCGGCTTCTGGTTCCTCTTCTTCCACATCTGCGTTATATTCTTCAAATGCATCATCATCAACATCTGGAAGCCCAAGTAGCTACAAAGAAGAGAAAATACTGTGTAACAGTGAATTACCCACTCGTGCAGCTTTGCTGCAAATCTTCACACAAATCCTACGTGCACTTCTTAAAAACCTCAAACCCTGGAATAACAGTATTGCATAATGCTCTTGACTCTCTTTCTCTCCCTCCTGGGATAAAGAAAGATTTGAAAATGCATCCTCACACCAAATTAAGTGCTCAGAGACCGGAAGATAAATAAAACCAAAACAAAGCACTTGCAAAAAGCTTCACATTCTTCCCTGAGGTCGCATTATGAATTGTTGAGTGTTTAGAGTTGGCAGTGGTTTAACTTCAGAAAGAACCACGATAATACTGTAGCAGTATTTATCTTGGTTTAAGATTGTTTTTTGTCAGCCCTATAAAAGCCAAAGAAGAGACCATCCTCATGCAGGACTGGATAATGTGGAGTAGGCAAGGAGTGCCTAAAAAGCTAAAGAACCCACTATATCAAGTGTTTCTCTTGAACCCTTCACTCCATCACACCAGACAAAGTCTTGCATGCTGGGTGAAGCCCTTGCAGTGAGAAATACTGTGTATTCCGCTGGAATATTGTCCCTTTAAACTTCCGCAAATTAGATTTGGGCTTGCAAGGAACTGCCAGCCCATCCTCCTTGGAGAATGTTCGGATGCCTTCACCTGATGGCTCCGATCACTGCAACATCACTTCTTCACCACAGGAAAAGGAGCAAACAGCCATGTTTGAACTTCTCCCCTCTCTCCCAAAAGGTTGCCAAGCCAACAGAAGTCAGGAAGACAGAAAAACCAAGTAACAGTCAAAATAATGTATGTTGTGGAAATCTCATATTAGAATCCTACACTAACAGCTATTAATAGCCACAAAGCAAAATCATAGGCCAGGCATTACTGAGAATACCGTGTATTTAGCTTGCCGGGGCTGGAAGAGCAGCACAGATGCGTGTAACACCCTCTTTGGAGAGTGATGCAGCTGTTAGCTCTTCAAAGAGGCAAAACCCAGAAAAATCATGAGGAGGGTGACACTCTCTAGGTGAGAGCATGGAAATGAGAAGGCTGCAACAAGGCAGATTTTCAGGGAAAACTGAACTAATTCAGCCTGTGATCGACATTCAAAATTATTCAGTGGACACAAATACAACGTACAGAATTAGCTTCTGGGTGCAATGAAGCTTGCATTCCTCACTGTCACTGGGAGAAAATCAGATTTTTAGTTGCAGCGTTTCTTCAGCAGGGAAATGGAAGGAGAATTTGCTGACTAAATCCCCTCCTTCGCATTTTAAAAACACTTACGGAGAGACCCCAAATGGAAAACGTTCTTGTTTTCTGAGCAGAACAAAGTAATTGTTCCTGTGCATACATATTTTTCAAATCAAATGCTTAACTGAACAAGAACTGCTCAGTTCATTTTCAGGATGTGGGGGTTTTATTTCGTGTTGAAGGTAAAATTAAAATACTCCGTTTTCAAAAGGCAAAAGCAAGGATTCTTTCTAGACTTTCTTATACACTAGTATTATTTTTGCTAAACTAATCTGGTATATTCAAATTAAACATGAGTGTTGTACTCCTGTTTGTATCACGTGGCAGAAAGAGTTTTGACTGCATTTTTTTTTTTCCCCATCTCTGGTCATAATTCCTCTTCGATTTGCAAGGAAATGAGTCACATGAATCTTCATTTTATGGGTTACTGTAAGCCTTTCCCATGCAAAATTAGCATGGAAAACACAACATGCACCACAAGAACTGCAAAGATATACACAATCCCAAAGGATGGGGAGTACATCCTGCTTTTCACACATCCCGTCTCTTTGCCATCAGGAAATCCGTCTCCTCTTTCCCTGGAGCAGCATAAATCAGAGGGAGCAGTGTAAATCAGAGTGATGCTGCAGACCTTAGTGGTTTTATGGAGGAAGAACGGGGATGGGATGGGATGGGATGGGATGGGATGGGATGGGATGGGATGGGATGGGATGGGATGGGATGGGAGGCTCCTCCAATGGAGATGCAGTTTTATTCTCTTGCAGACATTTTACGAGCCTCCCAGGCAACAAGGACCACAAAAGTCTTGCTTTTAGGTGTCACATCCTGTTGCTTCCCACAGGATTATGGTGGTCCCTCACCACTGTTAACCCCTTACTGCTCTCTGGACTGCAATGACAAATCTGCCCACACCTTCAACAAAAGGAGAGAGGATCAGGGTCCAAAGCACGGGGAGCTCTATAAACATTGGGACAAAACAGAAGGACACTGCACAAAAGATAAGGACAAAATAAGATGACGAAGATGGCTTGGGCTGACCCTACTGATTCCCACCTTATCTTCTTTCACACACACTAGTTTCTGCTTCTAGTCCATAGCTGCTTCATATATTATCAGCTATGCAGCAGACTTGAAAGGACTTAACTAGAGAGGAAAACAAGGAGAAAAGAGATAAAACAGAAAAACGGGGTAGAAAGAAAGAGCTGATCCATCAGCAGAAAAGCCAAGGGGAACAAAACTGCCAGGCTGTGATGCATGGCTAGGAGGTGGTCATGGGCATGGTGAGGAGGGAGGGAGGATAACAACCAGCAGCATTGCCTGAACTACAGCTATTTATTTCTGCTGGCCAAACTACCCATATGGAGGTAAAGGAAAGGTCACTGGGATATGCATGAATTCAGTGAATATGGCATAAATGGCTTTCACACTGCAGACTCCCCACTTCAGATGCAGGCTTTTCAGGCTGAAGATGAGCTCAGTATGGGACCCCTAGAATTTGCTGCTGAATTGTATGACTCATGCCTTGGTTTCCTGCAAACTTTGCCAGTTGGTGTGATGTCCCTCAGGCGTTTCTTATATTTGTCTGTCTTAACTCTTTCAAAGTGCCCTGATTTTACAAATAACCTAGTAGTTACTAACTCACGGAAGAAGAGTGACGCTGTCTCCTACTAAAAGCTGGCACACAAGCACACTGAAAAATAAACCAAGTACAAGACTGAGCTTTAGTGGTCCATGCGATGCTACACTAGAGATAACACAGTTCTGTTGAATCCCTGTGGGAAGGACTTAGTCTCCAGGCAGATATGCTTAAAAACACCAGCATGGGCACCTCCTAGCACCAGAGCATGGCACCTCTGACACCACAGAGACCAAGGCATGGGAGGAGACAGGATGCTTTGAGGCAAATAACAGTATTCGAGCCCAGTCATATTGGTTGATATCATGTACCTTCATGGTGTCTAGCACTCTTGGATGCTCTCCGAACAAGTGGATAAGGCAAATCACAGAGTTTTGTAGAAACTGACCCAGGAAGGCAGTAATGGGTAGAGACAATATGCCCCTCACCACCTTCAGGAAAGAAACACCTTGACCTTGCCTAAAGCAGAACTTAGAGGTGTGGTTTAGTTGTTGCAGGCAAACTAGCACTTTTTAAAAGCTTTGTCTAATTAAATATCCTGCTTGGCACTGTGCTTAGGCCCCTAAAACATTAGGGAGAGATGCCTGAGAGCAGTGAGCAGACCTAGACCACCCTCATTGCCTTCCAAGCAGAGGGAATTCTCCGTCTCTCACTGAGAGGGATGACAACTGCTGGGCATTCGTGTTCTCACTGTCTCCAAAACACAGGGCTCAGCAGCATGAGAAGCCAGTCCCTTCCCCCTCCACAGCCCCAGGGTAAGCTCGTGGAGACATGGCTGGGCTGTTATCATGAACATGCAGAGCAAGGCTGAGCTGAGTTACTGGAAGAAGTTGTTTTTGGAGCCCTCAGTTATGGGAAGGCAGATGATCATGCTGTGCACAAGGGCGTGGAAAGCTGCAGATGCACTGCCACTGTTCTCTTCTAAATATTTCCCTTCAAAGGACCCCAACAAAGAATTTCAGAACTGTCTAATAATCATGGATGTCCACTGGGAATACCAAAACAGAGAAGACTTTCAGAAGGTGCTTAGAAAGCACCTGCTAAAAACCTGGTCCCCAGTGTCCCAGACTGAGAGCCAGGACCACGAGATACTTCGCAAAAGCTCAGTCTGACCTTCAGTTGTAGTTTTTTCCTAAACTGCCATTTTTCAAACTGGAGTTTGCCAGACTGGTCTCTGTCAGCTGACTTGCTTGGGATAGAGGAGAAGAAATGCCCTGCAAATGCACTGTTGCCTTGAAGCTGAGAGCAAGGTGGTCTCATTGGTAAAACGGGTCCAGCAGAGAAAGGACGGGAGACAGTGTGAAGTGATGCCAAGGAAATAATTTCTCAATACTGGAGAAAAGTGGTTTTGTTCTGGAAAAAGCCTGAGGGTGCAAAATAACTGTTTCCGTACATCTATTGTAACACCATTCAATTTTTAAAATCTTTCCTCCCATGTATGTGCTATTTTTAAAAGTTACAACGAGGGAAGAATGTCAATACATTCCTTATTAGACTTGTCCACACACAGCCATACCTCAAATGATAAACCCAGTTTTGTTATGCTGATGCAGACCTCTCAATACTAGGTCAAAGGAGAATCTGAGAAACAATCTCTGTGGTATCTCCAAGAGAAAATGAAGAGGTATTTGATTACAGTCTACAAGAGGTCTCTGGCAACTGAGGACACCATTTTTGAGCAAACAAAAGCAAAATGAAATTCAACAGCTAAGAAGCAAAACTAGAAAAATGCAGATTGTAAACAAGAGTTATTCAGAGCACCATAACTAGCCATGAGAAGAAAAAGTGCCCAGCAGTGGTGTATCCTTTAAGTCACCTGAAGACTTTACACCAAGAGTGGGTGTCTTTGGAAAAGACATATTCTAGTTCAATCTCAATTTATGTGCTCGGTTGTGGGCATCATGAGGTGAAATGTGATGTATTAATGAAGGGCCCAGGCTACATGAGCATAATGGTCCCCCGTGCTTCGGACCTTTTTATTCTAAAGAGTAGCTCAACTTGGTTTGAAGTAAATTTCTCAGTAACTTAAGCTATGCTGGAATAAATGTGGTTTAAATGAAATAAGTAACCTGTACCAATTTAATTAAGTCTTTTTGAAGTCCTCTTTAGTTAAACCAATGGAAGTTTCTCATCAAAGGCACAGCTTCCCTGAGCAGGAGAAAACAGCTGTGAATATCCTAGAGCCCAATACTGTTCCAGGAAACATATTTTTTGTATGTTTTCACAATTACAAGCAGCTGTACTGACAGATCAGATTTCTAGTCCTTTCTAAGAAAAGTGTACATCTGTTCTATTTATTTCTAGCCTCTCAGAGGATTCTTTAAAATGATGCTCTTTTATGTTGACCAGCTGTGGCGATCCTTGCAAACCATTGCAAGGGTGTAACACAGGGAGAGCCAGTGTTCTCATATCGGTGCTCCAAGCCCTCCCTTTTGCACTAAATACTTGGGATACATTTCCAGTCTTCTCAACCAGTCACACAGAAAAATACAGGAGGGAAAAGGTCTACATTTTCATTTGAGTATAAAAACGCCCCTTGGTGAACTTTCTCATGAACATCACGAGAGAATGGCTCTGGCTACAAACCTTCACCCTGCTTTGCACCAAGCCCTTAGCCAAACCCGAGCATTCAAAAGGAGAGTCTGTTTAAAGGGAGCATTTGGCAAAAATGAAGGACAATGGCCAGCCTAAGACACCTCGCCCTGATGAAATCCAGGCTTTGGCAAAAATCTTAGTGTTAAACAAGGACAGAGAAAGCTGAGTAGTAGCAAAACAGAAAAATACAGGCCCCCTCCCCACAAAACCCAGCTTCTGTTCCAACTTCTTCTCAAGCAGTGACCAAACCAGCATTTGCAAATACCAAGTGGCAACCATCCTAATAGCAAAATCTACATCACTTGGGGGGAAAAAACCCCCAACCATAAAATAAAATAAACCACCCTGAGGAGAGACCATTCTTCCAGCTTCCCAGAGGTTTACTCTTGCTGTTCATATCCTTGCAAAACTCCCCAATTCCAGTGCCAGGAAACAACTGTGCCACAAAGTCCCACAGCGCTGACTCGTATCCCGTTCCTCGGAGTCAGCGCTGCATCAGCAGGACGCGAGTCCCTGCCCGCTGCCACCGGCTGACACACCAGTTGGCCTCCCATCCCGCACAGGAATCTCATCCTCTCAAACACACAGATGGAAATAAAGAGGCAGCTGACTTCCAAGAAACAATTTCCAATTGCCTGATGGTAGCTTAAGTGCTAACACTCCTGTACCCAGGCAGCTAACTGGAGATGTAAATCTCTGGAGAAGAAAAAACACCATGCTCTATCCAGTGCTGTCCCATTAAAAGTCACAGGTAACTGTCAGTGTTTAGAAGGGAAAAAAAAAAAAAAGCACTTACAGGTCTGAAGGATTTGAAGACTTTTTCCAATATTTCATGGAGTGTCTTTTTCCCACAGGAGGAGATGTAATCCTGTGCGAGCTGCAGAAAAGGTAAGCAGTCCTCACTTTCGCTCCACACGTGCTGAAAGCCAACAGCAACACAAGAAAGGAAAGGCATTAACAGGAATTCATGCCAACCTTTCCATGTGATTTCATAAGGTGACATGTTGTAAACATCTGCCAAAGTACACTGAGCCTCCTGCAGTTCAGATCCGCCCTGGGGACAGGCATTGCAGGCCGCTTCAGAAGCCACGTTTTTGAGGAGGAACCTGGATTTTATTAACATGATGCATCAGAAAATAGGGAAATCGATCCAGAAGTGGAAATGCCTCATGGTTGCACCAGCCATGAAGGGTACACACACTTTGCACACGCACATTTTACCTATAAAGGTGCTTTTGGTTTGACATCAGCCCTGCTCAGACCTGGAAGCCATGCTGGGTTTTCTCTTTTTCTGCATCACCTGCTGCAGTGAAGCCCTCAGGAAGAGCTAAAGCATCTCTTTGTCCTCCTGGCGTTAGTGCAAATATGATGCAACCCTGGAGGTGGAACTTGATGTGTAATTCTCTCAACAGTGCAGAAGAAAAGATGCAAAATCCGCCTGCAGGCTAGACACAGAGCCAAGAGAGATGTTTGGGCACTCACAGCATCCTGATGCTTTGAGCCTCCCACCCTGTTTTGAGATTTACTCCCCCTGGAACCTGATCTTCCCTTCCGAGGCAGGCACGTTAAACCCACTTGAGATCTTCCTCTTGTCTTACTCCTGCTTTGGAGATGCTGGTTCCCCAGCCTTACTCTGTGAAGCCTCTCTCAAAACTGATGTTTATTCTGCTGCAAGGAGGTTCTTTGAAATAGATCTGGCAAGCGATGGAGGGAGCACCCAGGCAACAATTCTTCCTGTGTGCAAGGGCACAAGCTAATGCATCACCTTAAACACCTTCTGTCGGAAGACTTCGTGCATGGGACTGTCTTAGGCAGCCTGCCACATAGAGAAGTGCAATACCGCCAAATTGGTTTGAGACTCTTGTACCTCTCTTTTTGCACAGCAGCTCTTTTCCCCAAAGTACCCTTTTACTTGCTATAAACAGCAGGTTATGCTCAAACAAGGAAAGAGGAGGATCTCTCCGAAGCTTAACTAACATTCAGGGAAAGGCTCAAAACAACAGATGTTTCAATCCCTAGCACAAGGCTTGCATGGTGCCTTCCTCTTCAGCGGTGAGTACCCGCCAGGGATGCAGCTTTGCACTTAACAAGAGAGCAGTATTTAACATCACCTAAACTGCACCTTTAAGATAAAACCTGTAACTGCTTTGCTATGAACCTCACTTGACCTACATTTTCTTCACTGCTTGTTGCACTTTACAAGCATAAACATAGTGAAATGTTTTGTTATGAAAGCAGCCCTGAATTACTGAGTAGGTTCTGCTCTTTCCTTATAACCGAAGTCATCTCTTAACCATTCTGGAAATAAAAATAAGTTCTTTACAGTCTTGCCAACTCTCAAACACACATACCACAAGTCTCATGATACTTCATGCCATCTTAAGAGTCATGGGCCTTGCAATCCTATAAATATACAACTAAATCTCAGCTTCTGTTTACAAGGAAAAAAAGCAGAAAAAAAGTCTGCACTTTGTGATTTCTACGGCCTAAAAAGGCAGAAGGTACATGAAGTGAAATCAGAATGAACACTTCCAAATCACATTTTAAGAACAGCCATTGGAGAAGGTTTTGGAAGTCTGGCCCATGATTTCTTCATACTTGGGGTTAGTAATAACTATTTAGTTACTCCTTCAGAGCTGAATGTTGCAGCTTGGCAATTCCTGGCTCGTGCTAAACCTGTTGCAATTGTTTACGTATATAAAATGATTATGACTGCTGAGATCCTCATTCTTGTTTAAATTGTGGCTTCTTTTGACTACCAGAGCTATACACAGCAGCTTCCACATAAAAGAAAATCAGGCCCTGCCCTTTAATAAGTAATAGCAGGTTTGTTCCCCAGGGAAAGTTAACTCCATGTTGTCCTATCATGTTTTTACAATCTCTTTTCAAGCTCCACCACATTTTAGACTCCAGTGTGAATTTGTCAGCAGTAGGCAGAATAAGATGATCTAGCATAAGGGAAAAACCTAGAGAGAATAACCTGATCACTGAGCTTTTGACAACATTGTTTTGCATAGCATCATAGGACAATTAGCAAGTAAGGATTCCAAAAATCTTCCCATCTGCAGAGGATTTTAAATGCTGACTGCAGCAACAAACTGCACTACAAAAAGTTTCACGTGCCATTAGTGCATGCATCTCATTCAGAAATGGGTTGATTTAATCTTTTCCCTCATGAACCTCAACCATAACAAAAACCAGGGTTGTAACGCCTGTAGGTTCAGCTGCATCTACAGCTCTCTGTGGTGGTTCAGTGCTGCACCCAGGCAGCGCAGGAACTGTCTCAGTACTGACTCACCCATCTCCAGAGGAACCTGCAAAAGGAATTTCGGCCTTTCAAAATAAAAACAAACGTAATTTGAGGATTCAGCTCCTGCTTAGAAAGTTCAGTAAGGCTGCATATACAGAGATGCTTTTCCTGGAAAACCCAGTGCCTGAGGATCTCTCTGCAGTGGGAGAAGGGGGCTGCTGGCAAACTGGTGGACCACAGTGCCTGGCTGTAGCTGTGCAATTAAAAAAATATTAACCTCATCATTGGAGTATGTGTTTTCCAAGCTTGCTCAGTTTTGCTCACAGTTGCTTTGTGTCACTACAAAAGCACACAGCCACTAATTTCCACCTCAGCTGGCCTAGGACCATGGTTGAATTATTTAGTTCAGCATCTACACATAGCACATAGCTGAGGAAATCAACAGGGCTACATCTGGAGGGGTTTGCTTTCCCTCACACCTTTAGATGACTCAGTGTAGCTGCATGACAGAATCACTTGCTGGCCCACCTTTTTCTAAGCAGCCCACTTGTGCATGGCAGCAAAACGTTTTATTTGTGGGGATAATTCGACTTGCATAAAATATTCAGACCCACTAACTCTGTTCTGAAATATTTTCAGAAAATCTTGCAGCAAGATGGCATCATATTTTTATTTATTTTATCAGTTACTTTGAATACCAGTAATAACATGGTGACAAAACAAATGACAGACTTAGCATCACAGCCCTCACTCTCCTTGATTACGGCTACACAAGTCCAATTAATTTCTTGAGAACCCCAGGAGCATCAGGAGCTGAATTATAGATAGTTCAGCTATCTAAAATGCTGATTCAGAGAGTTTTAGTGTCCAGGTGGTACTGAAAATTCCAATAAGCATCTACATGGGTCTCCTGCATCCCTAGCATGTTAAAAGCCTAGCCTAAAGATATCTTTTCAGCAAATGAAAAATATTAGATTGTTGTGATCTGAGATCTCTGATTTCAGACAAAATTCAGTGTTATTTTCCCCCAGATTGCATTTTGGCAACCTTTCCACATTTTTCTCCTCTCCTCCTTCCTTTTAAGTTCATCATGCTCATCATTTCCTCCTTACAAGTGGGTTATCATGGAATTCTCTGGCACCTCCTACATAGCTTTTTAAGTCGCATCATTATGAAATGAATACGTAAAGAAAGAACAAGAATACCAGGCATCAGATGCTTATTAAATGCAAGGCTCCTTTATAGGAGGCACAGGGTGCAAAAAGGCTGCAAAGTGTGTCACTGTGAATTCCGTTTATATTTACTCACTTTCACACTCCACTGTGTTAAAGGAGCCATGCAACAAGGCTTAAAGTGCAAATGATAATCAGTCCCTTGGCTTGTATTAAGTCTCCTTAAAATAAACTTTAGCCTGTAATTGCACATAGAAAGGAAAGTTATAATCTGGAACATAAAAAAAAAAAAGTGACTGCAAAAAAACAAGATAATCAAGCTGGGAGCAGAAATTAAGTCCCACAGTGCACTAGGAGCAGGAAACAGGATGCTGGAGAATCTAATCATTAGTGGATCTTAAGCATATTAAAGAGACACCATCTCTTTAAAGAATTAAGAATGACACCTATCTGCCAGTCTTAAAAGTATTATCATTACAAAAAATGCCTCAACTAATAAGGCTAAAAAAGACAGAATAAAACACTGCTTCTAGTTTTCCACTGCTTATGTTCCACATTTGACAGGAGTCAGCCCTTTGCTCCATTTTACTAGTGGTGACTCTGGGCAGGGAGTCCTTCCCACAGCAACCCTGGAATGAAAATATTAAAAAAAAAAAAAAAGGGAAAATGTGATATCAAACTCAAAAAAAGAAAAAGGCCAGCATTGGAATAGGGTCCAAAATGGCTTAAGATTTTTTTGAACTTGACTAGACTTTGTTTGAAAGAGTTCACTCAATTATTGAGCAGTGTATAAAGAAACAATACATGTCTAAGAAAAATAAATGGACTCTCTTTGCAATTTCCAATATCATTAGTGTCCAGCCACAGTTTTAGCCTAGTGCTGCCCTGGATTCAGACATATTCCTGCTTAGGAGTGCAGCAGGCATGGACCTTTCTGGACACAGGCATCTCTAGAGAGGAACGAGCACTGCGGTCTGACAGGCTCAGAGGTGCTGGGAAGATGGATGTGCAGAGCTATTCCCACAGAGGACTGAGAGAATCGACACCTTGAGTTACCCCACTGCTGCATCTGAAGGTCTCATGTATCCCTGGACAGATGCATAACTAAACTCCAGATAACTTCTTTCATAATTCAGCATGATCATCTATCTACTCGACACAGTAAGTAAATGTCCTGCTCGCTGGGATCTGTGGTCCTGGAGAAGTCACTCCACCGCTCTTTGTTTCCATGGACCCATCTGTCAAATGGGCACACTCGGCACTTACCTGTTGGAAAGGGAATTAGTGAACATTTGTCAAGCAGGTGGAGGGATGAAACTTGCTCCGTGAAGGCAAGAACCTACAACATTCCTACCATAACGGTCTGTGCTAGGAGCGGTTTTGTTAAAAAAAGCAAACCAAAATCCTTTCACTGAAGTTAACTGGCACTTGGCAGCTTACAAACTCCGTGGCGAGGTGCCGCTTTTCGGTGACTTCCTGCACTCCTGCTCACCACCCGGAGGGTCTGGCCGAGGGGAAAAGCACCCCCCGACCCTTCCCAAAGGCATGGGATGTGGTGCCGGAGCCTTTTCCGCACAAACTCGGCGCTGAACTCCGCGAGGGGCGGCGGGGCGGGGGCGCGGCGGCGCCCGGCCGGCACCTGCACGGATCCCGCGGCGGGCCCGGGGGAGCGGCGGGGGGGGCGCGGCCCTCCTGTCATCCTGACTCCATTTTATTCCTGCCCATTCTCCATTTGCCGTGACAGCCCTGCCAGTCCGCCCGTCCCCGCGCCGTGCCCCAGCCCCGGCACCCCGGGAGGACGGAGGGGCCGCGGGGGGAGCAGCAGCTGCAGCCCCCGCGGGGAGCGGGGCAGGCGGGGGGGCCCGCACCGCTCCTCGCCGCCCACCCGGAGCCCGCAGCCTGGCCGGGCCGGGTGATGGGGAAGGGGGGGGTGGGGTGTCCCTGCCCGCAGCCCTGCCCGCGGGGCCGCCCCCCACCGGCAGCGGACTCCATTTTGCAGATTGTGGGAGGATCCCCCCGGCCCCACCGCCCTCCATCACCGCATCCCTCCCTCCCGGGCACGGCCCCGTCCTCCGCCCCCCCGGCGCTCCCCCTCGGGTGCTCCCCCCGGGCTCCGGGGACCGGCACGGACGGAGCGTCCCACAGCGGCGCGAGGGCTCTCCGCGCGTCCCCGCACACGCGCGGGGGGGGGAGGGGGGGGTGCCCCGCATGCCCGTGACCCCCGATCCCCTCCCGGGGCACTCACGAAATTGTCGCCGCAGGCGGCCTCCGGGCACAGCACATAGAAGGAGACGCCGGGCTCGGCGTAGAAGTCCATGCGCCGCTCCGTCTCCTCGGCGGCGATGAGCTGGAAGGGCGTGCGGGCGCACCATCGCTCCGCCGCCTCCGCCAGCGCCTCGAAAGCCATCGCCGCCGCCGCCGCCGCCGCCGCCTCCCGCCCGCGTCCCCCGCGCCGCCCGCGCCCCCCGCGCCTCGCGCCGCCCCGCGCCCGCCCCGCGCGCCGCCCCTCCCGCCCCCCGCGCCGCGCCTCGCGACCCGCGCGCGGCTCCCGGCACCGGGCCCGCTGGAATTCGCCGCAGACAATCGACTCGACGCCTTCTGGCAACTTGCGGGAGGGGGGGAAAAAAAAAAGGAAAGCCCACGCATGAAGGCACTGTCGGCGAGACCGTGCCTCGCCTCGCCGCTTCCCATCCCTCTTCCCAGAACTGGGTTGGAATCTCAGCAGCACCCATTGTGCTGAACGCACGGGTACCCTCCGTGCTGGGTTCCGTGGGAGCCACCCAAATGTAGGCTGTTGAGCTGTCCAAATACGGGCAGATTCACCCCGTGACATTGGAAAGCCTTACGGAGGTTCCCCCTGCCTCACCATCCTGTTACCGTGAATCTGTGTGTTTGCAGTGAGGTTCACATTACTCTTCCAAGTTTATCCCAAGGGATTATCTATATGTCCAGCCACGGCATAAGAGATACGAGAGCTGATCTGCATTTATAAAGGACCTTAGATTTGTGTTGGCATGCACTGTGCCGCAAAGGAAAGCAAATCCCCACAGGCCTGGGTGGGTTTTCAGCTGGAAGCCCAGGAATTCTTAGAGGTGAACAGGAAGCAGAAAGCCCATACGTGGCAGTGGGCAGAAAAGTTTGCACGGACAAAGAGAACACTGGCCTCTGAAACAGCCCAGTGGCTGTTGCTGGTCTCCTGAGTGGTGTTCCACTGCATTTCCATGGCAGGTGCCAAAAGCCCATCTGATCAGTGGGGTCAGTGTCACGCAGCATACACTCCCATCGTATGTATCGGTGCATAAATCATTCGACCACTCCAAAGCAGTGGTGAGGTCACCAGAGGTCTTTTCCAACCTTAATGACCCTGAGATTGGCTCGGTTAGAGCATGGTGGCAGTAACGATTCTCTGAGCTGCACAGAGAATGTGACTGACTGAGCATGGCAGCAGCAGCAAAGCTGCGGCAAGGACACGTTCCCCCTGCCTCTGGCTGACCTGGGGCACGCTCCGAGCACCCCCGCTGCTGTGCTCAGCCCCACGGTCACTGTCTCCTGCCGCTGGCTTGTCACAGATGTGGGCGTGGGTGCAGCGGAACTCGGTGCTAACGATACCACGGAGAAAAACCTCCACTGGCGTTGCAGCCGAGCACTGAAGTATCAGGAAACGCCAACAGCATCAGTGCTTGTGCAACTGTAACTCAGCTCCTTTGTGCATGTGGGATGGCAAGTGCTTGTTGTTTTTTTCACCAAAGGATTTTTCATTTATTCTGCACAGATATTTTGGACAATGCCCTCATTCCTGGGGTGCTATTAGAGTGGCAAGTGCTGAACACTCCTCATTATGCTTGGAATTGTGCTCTGAATGTGCAAGACACGGTAAAAATTACCAATGTTCCAAAACTGCTGGTCTAGGTGCCTCAAATCTCAGAATCTGGGTGTGCTCTTGTAGGTACTTATCCTGGTCCTGGCACATGTCTCTTCTCCAGGGAAAAATGAGGCAACAACATCAGTCTCCTACCTACTGCACAGGCCTGGGGAGGTGAGTGCAGTAATAGCTGCAAAGCACTCGCTGTGTGGGGTACTTGTGGAAGACCTGTGGCTCTGCAGGCAGCCTGGGGCTGGAGCAGTGAGTCCTGAATAGCTTGAGAGGAAGTCCTAAACCTCTTGCCACTTCCTGAAGGAGGCAGGGGTCCTGCAGAAAACCAAATGTTACCACAGGCTGTCAGGGTTCCAGGTGCTGGCAGAGCTGTGAGTCCTGTGCAGGACTTTTCAAACTTAACATTCTCTCATCGTTGGGTATTCGGTGTTTTCTTTTCCAAATACATTTAAGTAATTAGCATGAAAATAGGACATGAGAAAATATTTTCTCCTAATATGTGACATTACAGCTTGCCTGCAACCAGTGGGCAGGAAGCCACCACTTGGGCAGATATCTCCCCTGCCACAGGGCTCAGACGCCAAGGTCAATCTCAATCCCACAGTCTCTTTTTGCTTCCCTGAGATCTGGCTTTGTTTTCTATTCTCCCCAAAGACCATGCTGGCACTGGGTGAGGATGTGGTGGTGGGAGTGAAGCCTTAGCCTTTCCTGTTGGGGCCGTTGGGTTTGGGGCCTCCCAAGGTGGGCAGCCAGGCAGCCGTGTCCTCCTGTCCGGCAGCTCTCTGGCCCATAGCAGCAAGGGGAGGTCAAGGCTGCATTGCAAACAGGCGCAGTTGAAATAAATGGGGTCTCAGTGTTAACACCTATGATTTATGTGCATTTTCAAAGCCCCACAGGAACATCTTTTTAGCCCTTAAAACATCACTTTGAAGTATGTGGTGTTCGTTATCTCCCTTCTGTGGAGTAGCAAAGCTGACAGGTTTCGAATGAGATTTTAAATATCTTATTGCAGCATGCACTGCAAAATCCTTTGTCACATCTGACAGTGCAGCCATTCAAATCAGACAGATTATTTGTTTATTTACATGTGATGAGTCTCTTTGCTCTAACACCTGTACCCCAAAAGCAGATTATAAAGGCAGAGCGCATGCACTGCCATAGCCATGCTAGTTGGAACCAAAATATAAATATCAGCATTTTACAGGTGACTTCTGATTTTATGCAGGTTCTCCACCTCCACAGAAATTGAAGATTTAGGTCAGAGGGGAATGTCAACATGAAGGATGAGTGGATAAACTGATTTTCTGCCATTTGCATGGATTGGAGGAGGTGTGGAGGGGAAGGATTTCAAAGTACCTGGCTCACTGGAGTTACCTTTACAAAAGCCTTTGCCTCTGCAATGCCTGGTGATGAGCGTGGTCTAGAAGGCTAAGGAAGGGCAGAGTACCTTGCTAAGTGGTTACTAATTCTCTACTGGCCCTGGCCACAACGACGCTGGGAAAAGGCATGTAGGGAAGGCGAAGCGAGAAGCTGCGGAAGGTGGAGGAGCAGAAGGGTTTCTGAAATGTGTCAGACAAACGCAACTTGCCCGCAGCTGCGGTGTTTCTCCGAAACACTGAGCCACTGTTCTCCTCTCCAATGCATTAGAAATCTGAAAAATTCCGCCCATGGACCAGCCACCTTCAAGATTTTTTTTTGCTCTTTTTTTTTCTGATGGAGAGCCCTCATTGGTCTGCTTTTGGTGAACTGCCAGGCAGTTCGCATTAATTCGCCTGACCAGCTGTAAGAACCCGATTGCCCTCCTGCAGCCCTCATTACGCACCCTCCCTGCTGATCCAAATACAGAAAGGTCAGGAGGGTGAGCTCCAGTAAATTATAAGAGATACACCCTTAGCTGCTGTGCTGTGTCAGCTTGTTCTCTGGCATCTCTACACTGTATCTGCAGTTTGGTCTCCTAAGGAAAGACTGGTTCCCTTCTTCCAGAAAACAAAAGCGTCAAGAAATTCTAGGGGAAATGAAATAGTTGACGGGGGTTGATCCCTGCATGGGCAACCCCTCATAGACCTTGACAACATGGAGCTTTAAAAAGAAAATATTTCTTATTTTTATCAGTACCGGCTCATTCACAAAATGCTTTTCACACACCTGGAGTGCCCTTGACACTTGCACTTGCTTGAGAGAGGTGCTGAAAGAGCTGTCCCTGCAAAAGCCTGGTCTGTGCAGGGCTTCCAGTGGTGTTTGCACCCTCACAGCTTTTCCACTGAGCCTGTAACAGCATTACATGTCCTGCTGCAGCAAAGCAGCAGGGTGTTGTTCCAGGGACTCAAGCTGAGTGACTTTCGGCCAACAGATCAGTTCTAGGCTGGAATCCATGTTGGTATCTTGCAACATATTGGTATCTTGCAAATTGTTCCCCCATCTTACTTCCCTGATCCTGAGGATACTCAGCTTTCCAGACAGCAGTCTGTGTTTATCTTGTCTTTAATGAGGAGCACAGCTGTGGCTATCCTCTTTGCTTTGGGTTCCCTTTCTTATTTTTTTTTTTACCCAATGGTAAATGGAGTTGAGGAAAGAGCAAGAAAACTTTGAGGAATAATCCAAGCCAAGAACATGTTGTAAAGGGAAAGTGAGTTAGAAATGCACAGGTTCTCAATTAAGTTAAAATGTTAGTTAAAAATCTATATAGAATAAAAATCCTGCTGCTACCACAAATCCTCCTTTTTGAGTTCAGTGGTTGAACATCCTACTGTTTTGGCAGTAAGAAATTAAACACATAAATAGTGATGAAGATCTGGGCTATGAAAAATCCACTTGCTTAATTAGCAGCTTTCCCTGGTGGCATTGCCATCTCCAAAATATGAACTTAAATTTTAAAAAGGCATCAAAACCCCCCTGAATCAGTCCTCCTCCTAGTCTCTTCTTTTTAGGAATAGGAAAATCATGAGTTAAATGTGAGGGAGAATATACTGGTGCACTGCCATTTTCCTGGTCCTGCAGGCAGGCAGTTTTGAAGTCTGTATTGCTGTTGACATCCAGGCCAGCAGTATCACACCACATTGCTGGGTGCTGTGCAGGAACAGCACTGTCTCCACTGGTTTGAGAGCGCCATGCACTTATTAGACCAACGGCACGTTACATTTGTGAACAGGGTACTGAAATACGACGGAAATATTTAATGACTCAGCAAGCTGATGGTGACACAAGGCTGGATTAACTGTGGATCCCTTCACCTGAAGCTTTTCATCCATCCTCCCATTATTCTGACTCTCGAAGCCTGGTACAAAGCCTTCATCCTGCCACATGCTGGTAAAACCAACACCAGCTGATTTTGAAAGAAGTTGATTTTCCTTGAAGCTTTCTGAAGCTCAGGCTGTGCACACATTTAACATTCTGTGTCCTTTTGGAAACTGTATGTTTCAGACACGGACACAATGGTAGGAATGAAGAGTTGTGAACTTTTTTTAAGGCTGGTCAGCTGAGGCTCAGCAAGCAGCCAGCCAACATGGCCAGACATGAGGCTTCGTGAGCCCAGACTGGACACAGGGATGGGAAAAACTGGGAGCAGAGCACTGAATAGCTTCTGCCCTTGCATCTCTTTTGGATGCAGAAGTTGGTACATTACAGTTCCTGCCTTTTTCACCAGGAAATATCTGCCAACACTCTTGTTTATCGCTGGATCTGTGTATCCAGGAGCAGACCGTGGAGCCAGGAAAGCCAGGTGGGAGAGACATTATGAATTGGCTTATCAAGAGCTGAAAGGTGACTTTGCAAAGACCTGAATGTCATAAGGCACCATAATCTCTTCAGGCAAACAAACAGGATTTTTTTTGTCAATTTGTGATCCTTTATGATATTGAGAGGGCACAGAGGTGCAGACTGTCCCTGATTTTCAGATGAATTGCTCCACTAATATAAAAGATATTCTCATAATAGTCGCAAATTAGTTGATTGCTTGAAGTGCCAGAATCCTTAATGCTCTGCTATTTTAAACATATGGAAATTGATTCAACACTTATCATTTATTTAGAGATGTAAATTTATTGAAAAAGATGCCACTTCTTCCTAAGCTTTAGGCAAGCTCTGATACTTAGCTTTCTGGGCACAAGCAGGTTTTTACGAGGACTTATGATTTTAACTGCAGTGATTTACTTTCCTTCTAAAGGAGGGGAGAAGCAGAGGAAAATTGACTGTATTGTCTACGAGGGAAAAAAAGGATACTGGTGCAAGCACTGGTGTGAACTGACACAGATAGGGCAGTGTCTGGCACATCATACCCTGAGGGTCTTTTTCCCAAGCACAGCACTGGCCCAGACCTTGCCCTAACTTCTGCTGCAATTGCTCTGTAAATCCACACTGATGTTGGAAGCACCCCTTATTCTGACAGACCCCTTATTCTGACACTTGCTTTAGGAGAAGAGTAATGAAAAACTGAGCACAGGCAGTGACAGCAATGGCACTGGAAATCAGACCGGATCCCAGCCTCAGTCTCTTGGGATGCCTTCCCGCACGGGCAAGCCCTGTGCTGACATCGTGGGCATGAGGCTGCTGATAGGATTAGATGGGAAAGCCTGGAGCCTGGTCCTAGCTGTACTGCTGACAGCCTTCCTTCTGATTTGGCATAGTCACTTAGCACCTCATAAGATGGAGATTTGTGTGTATTAATCAGGAATACTGTTCATGCCTTAAAGCTTGTGAAAATATGAGTTTCTCCGGTGGAAAAAGATTTTTTTTTTTAAATGGTTGTCTTAGGTATTTGATCCTGTGTTATTATTATTCAGTATGATTCATATATTAATTCCATACTAAGAATGTCTCCGTAAGGCCTAGTATTATGCTTCTGGGATAAAGCAATATTTCTTAATGTGTTTTTTATCCCAGTATTTTTGCAAAGAAGCTGGAATGGGGCCAGTTCACGCGATGTGCCTACACATTAGTAGTTAGCCCAGGTCAGGAGAGCACTTATACAGTGAATGCCCCAATCATCCCTACTTACCGTGCTGTGGTTTGCATCATGAAGAGGGCACAAGAGGTGGTTTCCTCTCAGATGAAAGGCGGCCAGTGTGCACATTGCAATCTCAGCACTCTCCTGCATTGTGGATCTGCTCCCGGGCTGTACTGCTTGCTAGCACAGGCACAGCTGCAGTATATTTACTGCACCTTAAAATCTCTTGATGGTATTTGGGAGGTGAGTTCACTGGCTAGATTAATTAACCACCAAGCCTGGTATTTGACTGGCTAATGGTTAATCAGACGCTTTATTTTCTAGTTTACACCATCTTGTTTATGATGCTGAGTCCAGCCTCAGTAGTATGGAAGAAAAATCTGGCTCTGTTTCTGAGGTAAAGCATCTTAGTGTCTTGCATAAACCTGAAAAATTAATTTGGAATAAGACAGGGTTATAGCAGAGCTGGCTTTGGAAGTCACTTCTTGGAGTCTGGCTCAATCAGAATCTTTATTCCCAGTGGGATCTGGTGATGTCCCTTGTCTTAAGACCCACTACCTCCACTTTGAAAAGAGCAGGAAACCACCACAGCCTGCAACTGCTAAGTGACCCCCATCCCTACCCTTCCTTTCTGCCATCGCTCTCCAGCACCCAGACCCAAATGACTCTCTCTTTCCTAATTACACAATGACTGCACACCTAAATGTAACACTTCTTACCTTGTGAAGGAGAGGGTGACAGCTACCAGTACCTCTCAGGGCATTCAAAGCTTCTCCACCACATAGGTGACCTCTCACCTTGATTGTGCTGGGCTGCTATGAGGCTATGGTGTGACTCAGCTGACAGAACACTGTGGCTGCCATCACTGGATGGTCTCTCACCTTTGTGTCCTCTCCACCTCAGTCCTATCAATGGCTCTGCTGTCATCTCCTCTGTGCAAACCACTCCCAAACATCTCCTCCCATTCAGCTTCCCAAAGCACACATGGCACAACCTGTGGCTCTGGTGTAATTTTGGTACATGCCCCACACACTTAACGCAATTTTTTGTCATCTTTATTATGTTTGATGAGCATCCAGGGCTCCTATCACAGGCTCTGTGTTCCTAGCAGACTGTCACAGTCTTGATACTTATTGGAAGCACCGGAGTAAAACCCATGCTGCTCACGGAAGTATTTGGTAGCTGTTTTCCTGAGCAGGTGCTTGTTCAGTTTTGTTGGTGCTGTTAATGTCTGGCAGTAGGAAAATGTTAAGGAGCTATGGAGGAAAAAGCCAATGCCTAAGTTATGGAGGGGTGATGGCAGAATTTACGGGCTGACTGGGGTGGCAAAGGAACAGACAGTTATATCTTACTTGCAGCGTGCAGGGCTTGTTTTCCTTCAGAGCTGACCCTGTACAAGTGTGCCTCAAAGGTTTTCACACAACATCCTACAACAAAGCTAGCTGGTTTCGGAAGAAACAGGTCAAAATTTTCATGTAAAACCTTCAACATGATATTTAGTGCACTTTTTACACTCTGCCCTTCACAAAGCCCTGTTTTTACAACATTTTATGAGAATTAAAATCGCAGTCAGAGGTATCAGAATTTACAGGTACTGTGGGATTTCAAGTCAGATTCATATGATTCCTTCTGAGATATCCAATCAGTTGTCTCATTTAGTTGTCAGTGTCATTTAAAAAGCATACAGTTGAACTAAATTCAGCAGCACACAGAAGAACATAACATGTCAGCCTCACTTCAGTCCCTGCTTCCACCAGCATCTGCCTAAAAAGTTCCCTAAAAGGGAAGTGAGGGTATCCCCACTACACAGGGCACACAAAAACTCACAGACAGAGCTAAATGAAACTTAGCAAGGCCAATCATCCCATCAAAACTCTTGCACAAATCCCTTTAGCAAGGTATTTTCAACCTATTTTTTCTCCAACTTCCACTCCTCCCAGCCACAGGGCAGTGGTAGCAATGAATTTTGTGTTCAATTTACAATGCTGTGAGATCAAGTCAGGCTAGCTCAGGCCATGGCTCCGTGACAGCACCCTCAACATATGCAGCATGAGCTCGAGGTCTTTCACCCTCTGTCATCTTGCCCTTTCTTTCTCTTGTCCAAAGGAATACTGTTTAGTCCTAATAAAGGCAAAGACAAGGAGGGGGAGGAAGATGGGTCCATTCACAAGGTCTTTGTCACTTACATTAAGTTTAGAGCAAGGGTGAATACAGCCAATGCATTTGTAATGTTTCAACACCTACCCCCTTTCCTGTAAATTCCTGCAGGACTTTGGCAGCAGAAAGCATAACTATGCTAGAAGTCATGGAATTACAAAAGAAAGAAAGGAAGGGAGTGTAAGCAGAGGGAATAGGAAGCAATAGCTAAACAGAGACTTTTCCATTTATATACACACCCTTCTCACATAAACCAGAGGTAGCTATTGCCTAAGTAACTATTAGTTTTGTTAATCATCTTCTGAGAACAGGGTTTGGGTGTACGATCACCTACTTTTAGTTCACATGTCTGTCCCCAACATAGCAGCTTTTGTTTGTGAGGCAATAATCAGTAATACTCTTTTCCTTTTGATAGCACACGTATTTGTGTGGGTATAACAAACTGTAAATAACCAGACAGAACCAAGATGTCGTCATTCATTGTCAGCAGCTCAATCCACAGTTGTCATCAGAAGCCAACATCCCACCAACATGCCCATTCCTGGGCACCTGTGTTTTCCACAGGATCTCTCTGACTCAGCAGTTAGCACACTGAATAATGAAGCATAGGCAATTACTGAAAATAAGTGTTCTCCATCACATGCATTTACAGGCTATGCTTCTCTTAGTTTTCAAATGACCAAAAAAAAAAAAAAAAAAAAAGTAGACATTCATGGACTGTTGAATTTTTTTTTTTTTTTGACAACTCAAGTAAATGGCCTTTCAAGGAGAAAAAAGACTGTAAAACTTGGCACATCAAACCCTTTCTATACATATCTATAAACAGGCCTGTATCTAGTCTATAATACAGGAAACTGTGCAAATCAACTAAGGCAGAGCATCTTCAAAATAGATGTACTACCCACAGTCAAATGCAGAGCTATTCCAAGACATGCTGAAGAAAAACTTTTTTCCATCAGTCTGCCTTCTCCACAAAATCAGTTCAGCCAAGACTTGTGAGAGGAGGGGGATGCTTTGGTGGAACAAGAAAGGGCAGTGCCACCCACTCTTACACATGTGACTCTCATCAGGGGACTGGGACACCTTTTGCCCAGAGGTGGCTGCTCCTGTGGCTTAGCTGGAGTGACTCAAGCTGTGCCTGCTGGCAGGGCTGCTCAGCCCTTGGGGCTGGAGCAAGGGCAAAGATGGGTGGAAGTTTTTCTGTACATGACTAAAATCTGAAACATGAGCTTGGGCATTGCTGCAATTGTATTTTAAGACATCCCACACAGACAAGCAGATGACTGAATTTGCCCCTTTGGAAACCAAGCCTTTTTATAAAAAAAAAATAAAATTGTAACAATACTTGAAATTGTGACAATCTACTTGAATCAAATTAAATCATTATTGTTTATTACTCCTACAGTAATTCTAGTTATGGGAAGTCATAAGCAGGCCATGTTTGCAGGTGGAGTTTAATATAAGCTGAACCACTGAAATGGATAAAGTCACTGAACAGAAGAAACCATCAGAAACCAAAGCTGCCTTGAACCGCTCGCCCTGCCATGGCCAGCAGGCAGCTCTCCATGAATGCAAAGAAATCCTTCGTTTCAGTTCATTCTCATAATTGCATTCCACATACACTGTTAATTCACATTTTAATTACCTGGCATATAAAAGACATTCCTGCTTTATGTGGAAAAATTATTGTGTGGTGATAAGATGTGCTAGTGCTAAAATCCTGCAGGATTAGAACCTACCAGGAATAATCAGGAATACTTTATTTCATTAACAGGCTTAATCAAAACATTTTAGTCAACTTATTTCTCCAGCATGTTAAAGATATTGCCAACTAATTAAGAAAATTCTAAATAACTTGCTTGGATTCCATTTTCCATACAAATGAAACTTGCTGCAAATTATGAACCAATGAACAACTGTCTAATAGGAACAGACAGACAACATTTAGTATCTCTTAATACATGAAACATAAAATTTCAAGGGCCTCAATCAAAACATCAGGCTGGCTATGGCTTCAAAACAGATGTGTATTCAGAAAAAAACAACATATTGCTGCTGGTGGTGGCAGCCACCTCTTCTGATCTTAGAAGTTGCCCACTGCATGGTTCACCTTCACAAATTACACTCCTGGTACCTGAGAACTGTGGGAAGGGTGGAGATGCCAGAGCTCCTCAGGCAGGAGATGCCAGGAGCTGCTTGGGACAAGGGCAGGGAGGGAGGGGCTGGTCACACACTCATAGGACTGGCCGGCTCACACCCCCGAGCAGGCTGTGGTTACTCACCTGGGTGTGGAAAAGGGCACATGAACAGCTCATGAACAACAGGCCACCCTTGATATGATGCATCCGAGGGGGATGCAAAGCACGGCCAAATGGAGTTTAAAAGTGGTGTAGGCTCATGAAAATAGGTTAATTTGGTTACCAACAAACGGAGAGGGGGGGAAAAATATCTGTCAGGGAGGGATGAGTGGGAAAACATGGCCTAGAGTACAAAAACAAGGCAGAAATCGATTAATCTGAATGAAGTTTTCCCACTTGCTGATCTAATCTGCAATTAAAGTGGCGATTCAAATCAATGTAGCCTGGTGCTATCTTACCCTCTAAAGTTTCATATGTTTTATTTACACATAATTAATAAACTTCCTACGAGATGTCCTGGATTTTAGAGTACATGAGCAGGCAGTGGATGGTAAGCAATGAAAATGCTGCACTCTGCTGCTTTTCCATTTGAGTGCAAATAATGTCAACTCAGGAATTTGCTCCAGTAATGGGGAAATGGCATCCGAAAAATGTCTCTCTGCTTATTCAGACCTTTAGCTGGCGGAGAGTCAGGAGCAGCATTAACATTTATTAGACTGCAAACCACACCATGCAGATCTCCTGCACCAAATGTGACATCCCAAATTGGTACAAGCTCGTTAAAACAGACCATTTTTACTGTCAGAGGAGGAACAGAGGGAATAAAAAAAAAAAAAGAAGAGCAATTGTGGCTTTTCATCAAGTATATTTCATAATTGTCCATTAAAATACATACCCACATCACAAAACACTTTAAAAAAAACCAAGTATTTTTAAATGTATGTACAATAATGAAAAAATATGCCTAAATATGTATCTAATGCAAAAAAATAAACCATTTAATAAAATCTCCCTTCGAATGTCCCCTTGCTCTTCAACGTGTTAAAAAAAAGGATAGAGCTCAATAAACAAACAGGAGTTAAAACACAAACTAACAGATGAGAGCAGTGCAAAGCAGACACCTGAGAATGAAGAGGCATCTGATTCAGCTTCCCATTCCCCAGAATTACACCACAACTATGGTGCAACTTGTCCTATGTCAGTGGAATTTTGATTTTAAAAAGTCACCCTGGTGTTCAAGCTCTGAGAGGCTGCCTATGGCACTCATTTTCCACGTGAGCAAAAAAGTTAATGATAATCCAACTAAGCACCCTTTAAACCCCCTTTACATGGGGGTGAATTTCACCCTAGGCAAATATTTCATGTTCTGTGTACTCCTGCCAAGCACAAAGAGATCTCGTCCAATGAACGGTATGGACTAAAGTCTACCTTGACAACTGTGGTGGGAGAGAGACTTCTGTTGTTTCATGGCTACTTGTTTAGTCACCTCTTTTTACTGCATTCTCTAGGAAACTGCAAAGAGGGCTCCAGTCCTAGAATATCAGTAAGTCAAATATTTTGCATTTGTGGTGTTGCAATGTCACTAGTAGTTGGGTTTCTAAGTATTTCTGAAGACTAGGTCTGAATGTCTGAGTTAAATGAGACACTTCAGTTGCTAAAGAAAATCCTGATCTGATTCTTACTTGGATGAGTTTAGGTGACTGATGTATATCCTTTATCTTGCCAGAGTCACTGCCCTCAGAGCACATCAGGCTGTATGTGACACACAGCTCTTGTCTGCAGAAGCAATCTGAGGAGGTTTCAGTATTGCTCCTACAGGGAAGGTGGCAGGAATTGAAGCACTATTTAAAAAACCTGCTTATAAGGCACTGGTGCAGCAAGGTTTGTGACAAACATGGTTTAATCATTCCTATTTTCCAACTGGTTAAAAGTCAGTCTATTAAATCAACCATAAATAGCAATAAAAAGGCATTAGAAAAGTCCCAAACCAAAGAAATCAACTTAGTATTGAAACTTAAGTTATGGCAGTCCCACGTCAGTGCACACACTAGCTCCTGCATGTGTGAGTTTTTAAAAAAAAACCTCATTGTCAGCACATGCTCACCCTATATACAAAAGTCCCCTGACAAAGTCATGATGCGGTGAACATCTCCTACAAACAAGAAATTCTCAGATGACCTCCTACAGTCACATGTTAAACTTGCAGATGGTGGACAGGAACATATATTGGCTTACCCACTGTACATATCTATTCAAAGCTTTACCAGAATAAGAATATACACAATATATACACTTAATTCACACAGTAAAACAGCCCTCAACATCTATTATTTTGTAGGGCTGTGCATTTCTTCTATTAAAATTCCACACATGGAACTATCTCTGTGCCAGGTCCTCTTCATAAGCAATAGGATCACTTGAAGGTAAATTAGTTCTTCATGTATATGTAACAGAAACAGCAGAACCTCAGCCTCTAGTCATCACTGTCACTCCCAGACTCACTCAACTGCAAGTCATTTCCTATAGAAAACAAAAACCAACAAAACACAACAAGTGAGTAGGTGTTAATTCACATCTCACGGCAATCACATCAAAGAAGGTCACATTTTTACTGGAAGATTTAAGTAAGAATAACACATGAATGCTAATATCATCTGTGATTTAATGAAACTGCTGGCCATGCCCAAGAACATCAAGAGCTGCATGAGGCTAATACACAGCTGGATCCAGGCCAAACCAAGCATCCTTGTCTCCAGAGCCACCAAAGGTGCTCCCTGGTGGGACAACAGCCCTCTCCTCTTCAACAGCTGCTAGCAGCTGCAGAAAGCATTCCAAAGCCTCCACCCACCCAAGCTCCTATATATGGCTCTGGGACAAGGCATTGGGGAATTCCTTGGCTTTCTTTAACCTTTAAAAACAGATTGGTTTTGGTTTAAGGCCATTTGGCAAGGTCTCCACATATCAACAAACCAAAAGGACTGTTAAAGCCATCACAGCTCAAGGCTGAACTAAGCTGACACGTGCTGTGATGGTGAAGGCTCCCATCCAAAGTGCAGAGATCGGATGAAAGGCCAGGGTATGCATCAAACGTACTGGCTCTAATCCTGTTTTGCAGAGCACTTGTGATTTGGTGAGGTGGAGGGGATAAAAAGGGGCAAGAATCATCTTTGTGTTCTGATAATTGAACCTAACTGTTCCAGCATTCTACCTCGGCCCTCTCTCCAAAATAGCTGCAGGGCATCTATGCAACAGCTATGCCCTGGTTTTCTTCAGTTCCTCTTCCCTTTTCCAAGTCAACAACTTGGGTTAGGAGTGATTCTCCCCATAGCAAAAGTATTTTAAACCCAAAGGCAAAAAGCATTGCATGAATAGAGGAGCTACCTAGTAGTTCCCAGATTCTCCTGCAGTCAGAAGCTTCATTAAACTCATGCAGTATTGCTGCTGTGGAGAAGCAGGGAGGAGGCTGCTCACAACCAGAAACAGGGAAATGGACAGTCCCAATGGCTTCATTGAACTTTGGATTTCACTTAGTCCTTCATGACTGGCAGGAAGACTGACAGGCCTCTAAGTTTCCCAGCAGGCCTTTTCGGTGTGGTCTGTACAATATACTTATCTTCTCAAAGCTGGAAACCCTACACATATCTGTATTCAGACTCCACAAGTTCCCTATGAACGGGTGCCCAGAGATGTGTGCAAATGTGCCTCAGGAGGAATTAAGAACAATTTATGGTAATTTCAAATGCAATATTTTAACTCCACCGAGTTAGAATATATCTGATGCAGCATAAGGAGAGAGCAACACAGATGCACACCATGTCCCTAGAGAGTCTCATGGGACAGAACTATGCTTTAAAAATGTTTCTGATAATTTTAAAGGGTGACATGAGCTTGTACTAATTCAACGCTTGCAACACCATAGCTGTAATATTTTAACATAATTTTAATTCAAATTTCCCTTCAAAATGTGGTATTTGTGAAAATACAGCTGAGACCAACACAATAAATACGCTGACAAAGCAATAGTGAAGACCACAGAGACTGCACTTAGGAACCCACGACAGCATTGTGCCATTCACAATTCTTTACAGACCTTTAGCTGACACATGTGTCAACCCCACTATTTCCATATAATCTGTGTATTCACACAAAAATAATTCCCATCCTCCAGTGCACCAGATCCTCCCACACCAGTGGCTACCTGGAGGCCTGAATCAAGGCCCAGTAGGGCCAATGTGGGCCACTGCACTGATTCCCACAGGCTCTCCACACCTTCAGACAAGTCTCAGCCCCCTGTTCACAAAATCTGCCCATGTACTTCAGCCAGTGCAAATCCCTGGGACTACTATTTGGCAAAAGGCACTTCATGAAGTTAGCCTAACATGCTAAGTAAATGAGTGGTCACAATCAGCTTTCATCAGTGGTAAGACACAAGCATTTACTTACGGAGCGTGTTCATGAGCTGATTGCTTCCTTGTGGCCTGCTGGTGCCGTTAGCAACAGTGTTCCTGTTGTTATACTGCTGGTGTGGTGGCTGGGAAGGGGAAACATGTGCTGGCTCTTCCCCCTCGCTGCTGGAGCTTTCATCTTCACTCCCAGATGAGCTTTCTGAATCCGATGAGCTGCTTCCACTGCTGCTGCTCATCTGCTCAATAATTTCAACCTCTGCTCTCAGTTCTGAAATAAAAAGGAATTCATCTGGTTGACACCATAAACAGGGCCCCATGGAATTTTGGAAAAGAATGTGCAAATGCAATAGTTTTGTCAAGGATAATTTATCACACCAAAATATCTCACATGAAAGAGAGAGACAGGAAGGGAAACCAAAAAATTCTGAAAACTTCTTTACTTATTGCTGTAACTAAATTTAAAGAAGCAACAGCATAGGTTAGTATCCTAAAACTTTTAACTTCTACTGTTATTCTTTATATAATTCACACTCCTGAAAGCACTTTCTGCTTCACTATTTTTGACAGGCTATATGCTCTACACACAAAGTAAGTACATCAGCTGATCGAGGAAATCTAAATCTGAATTGTTAGATGCTGGTGACAATTAGGCTTTTGGAAAACATAAAAAAAGGTGCATGTTGGGGTGGGCATATGGACATAGGCAAATGATCACAACAGAAACTGCCTTGACTTCAGATAATATATGAAACTGCTTCAACACAGTCACATAGCCCATAGTAAACAAACTTCAGAAGCAGATGGATGACATCAAATAACTTTGCTGTAGGACAGATGAGAAGAGCTAAAATTTTCATATGCTGGGGACTGGTAAAAATACCATAACCTACAAGCTATAGGTCAACCTGTAAGCTACAGTGCTTACAAGTAGCCAGGAAAATAAAGAAACTACTCTGGAACTGGAAAGTTATTCAAGTCAAGACACTGCCCACTTTAGGGTTTCCAGTGCAAAGAAACACTGGAACACCACGACATCACCACAACAGCCTCATCAGCAACAGCTAGTGTTGGCTGAATGACTGGTTACTAAAGAGCTATTAAGGTACGTCACCGCAAATTATACAATATTGTTAAATTTGTCCTAATTTTAAGTGGCCTAAACACTAGTAGAGGACAACTCTTTTGTATCCACCCACAAGGCCGAGTATCTAATGACTCAGTTCATGTTGGCAGGTTTCCATGAGAGAACATCCACACCTATGTTAACCATGGGATGTGAAACCCTCAAAATTTAGGCTTTTGTTGTGCTAGCAGTTCTATACCCACAGGGTTCACCCTGGAAAACTCACAGACTAAAAGGGACAAGAATGAAAGAAGGGAGAGAAGAGGTATGATCACCCCTACCTAACAAATGGAGAACTGATACTGGGAGTAATTCATGTTAGGTCAGATGTGTCAGAGTCCATTTTTTATTAAGACCCATTTTCCTTGGGCTGCCTAATACTCTAGAGTAACAGGTAAGTTTTCAGCCCCCACAATATTTGCTGGAGAGAACTTCTCTAGCTGAGAATTTATTAGTTTAAGAAATTATGTTTTCTTTTGCCAGCTTTAAAATCACTATTTTTCAATTTCAAGGTTTAGAGCTCAATTTCAAGTGCTATAGCTATACTCCAGCTGGGTATTTAAGGACAGTGGTGTTGTTTCTCTAACTTACTTCCTAAATCTAGATCCCTGCCTAGACCATCTGTGCTCTCTGTACTTTACCAGTATGCCAGGTAAAACCTACTCTTTCAGCTTGAAGACATAGCATAAGAGACCATTGGAAGAGAAAGAAAGAAAATATGATTCAACAGAATCATATATTGATTCAACAGGCCAACAGAAGATACTACTTTGTACTGTAATATCTTTCTCCCTTATTCCCTCCCAACACAGTCTGGCAGGCTTTAAAAATCCACTTCAGGCCTGGAGTCTGATACACAAACAAATGGGCACTTGGGAATCACTGTTCTCAGCCTAACCACATCGAGGATTTCAAATTATAAATGTTCCTTGTGTTTAAGGTTAAGAAATTAACAGGGGAAAGCTAAAGGAAAGATAATTAGGAATAAGGGTTCTTTCTTTTTAAAATGGTTTAAACTTCGCCCCCCCCCCAGTTAATGATGTAAAATTTCTACATTCTTCTAGTGATGGAGCTGTTAGTTGCAAATTATAGTGACAATAATTACATGGCTAGAATATCCTGGATTGCAGCAAGCACAACCACCTATCACAGTCCATACTGCAAAAAGATACAACAGACAAGTCTAATACAGGACAAGTGCCTGAGAATTACACATGTATGCTTACAGAGCTGGAGTCTGTGGCTGAAAGGAAGGAATGTTGGCACATGGACTGAGAACATAGAGCCCACATGTAAAACAGAATGAAGAAGGTGAAGTGATCTAATGATGGTGGTGAGAGGGAAAAGGTAAAACAAAAACACACTGCAAAGAACTAGGAAAAAAAAAAACCTAAGCAAGAAGTGTGGACTCGATAAAGTAGGTGAGGCAATAACTGAAGGAAGTGATGCTGTCTGACCAATGGGAAAGGAAGACCAGCCTGGCCAATTTTAAACAGAATTGGAGATTAGTGTCAGAATGAAGAGTGGGAGGTTTCTGCTGGGGGAAGCAGGAAACTAAGAGCCCATAAAAGAGGTTTGGTTATGAGAAGAGAATGAGCGAATGACTTGGAAGTAGTGCTAAAGCCCACTATGCTGAACAGAGGCAAGAAAAAGCAAAACAGAACCAGTGTCACAAGCTTCAAGGACTGGGAAGTTAAGGCTGTTATCAGTGCAGTGGTCACTGGTAGAAACTTGGTCAGAGCCCATCTTCTAGTCAACTTTTGCCTCACAGGCTGACAGTGTCCCCTCAGACCTCTGTTGTCTCTTGTTCCTTGAGCCCAGAATTCTAAACATCTTATCTGAGCAGATGAGAAAAAAGCAATTGTTTTCACTAATGTTATGGTGGCTGCAGCACCACTAGAAGTCTGTCAAGAGAAATTCAGCAGGACCACTAAGGAATTCTGTTCAAAACACTTGTCTCACACTGTCAGTGACTAAGCCAATGATGACATCAAAGCCTTATAGGAAAAACAAGGCTGCTTTACAATGGTTTGATTTTGCATTTTCCCATTTGATTGCTATGCTTAGTAGAGTTATAGGTACTGAAGACATGGGTTAAACATTTCCTTGTGGTGCTTCCCATTAAAATAGTTGTGTGTGTATGTGTACACACAACAGAAGAGTTTGACCTTTCCTAGATCTTTCTGCACCGTAAGAACAAACACCTCGTGTCAACATGCCTGTGGGGTCTGAAAGATGACAAGAGTCAGGATGTGCAGCAGTTACTTTTAAAAAAGCTTTCCATACAGTACAGTTTTGAACACTTGCCTTAATTGAGTCTATATCACCTGAAAAGGCTGAACTGCTTTGAGAACCTTAACTTCTCTACATTTCATGTTACAGCTGTAAGATTTCTTCCAAGAAGACAAAATGGCTTACTGTTTTACACTGGCAGGCAATGCAGGTTTTGGAGTAAAAAAAAAATAAAATTCGAGGTCAGAAATCATTATCCAAACAGAACAGCCTTTCTCAACAGCGCTGTCCTCTGTATATATTCAGTATCAAATACCATAACAGTGTTTAACTGTTCCTACCTCTTTTCTCAATTCCAATAGGTTATGCAGATTTTTTAACTAAAGCCCTAACCTTAGGCTGTAAGAATACCAAGAACTTCCAGAAAAAAGTCATTCAGCTTTAGGGAGGGTTAAGTTTGAATGCCCATAGTGGAACACTTACCGTTAATAATAGAATGCAAGGTGGAGAAATCAACTTGATACTGGCACTGTGAGCATGTGGAGATGGCAGCTAGAAGAGGCAGTATTTTATACTGATGTGCAGAAGATTGGATTGAGGTGCTCTTGAGAGACAAACACAGTGCTATGACATAATCCTCACACACCACAGCTACATTTCAGGTAAATAAAATCTGCTCAGATTTTTAAACACTGAGTCTTAAAACCTGAAATATGTTTCTGTGGGTTTTTTTCCCAAATGTTGTAATTATGTCAATATTATTGACATGTATCAATATGTTACATGCTGTAATTATATCAATGCTGTTGGAAAGATTTCTGCTGTGGACAAGTATGTCTGATAAACATAAATTATTTTGTACAAATAAATGGCTGTACTGTGGTATATGTGTGCAAATGTCCATAGCTTAATGAGACATTATCTATCAGATGTAGCTGAGTGTTCAAAAGAACAAGCTCGTACCCTCTCCTATGCTCCCTTCAAACCAGAGGACAATATGGAAGCTTGCAGGGGAAAGGATTCCACATGTGCAAAACCCTAGACACAGCCTCCCAAAAGCCTCTGTGCATGGGAGGACTGACTGGTTCAATTCTCAGATGCTCTGACTCTGTCCTCAGACAGCTGTGTAATGAGACAGAGAACTGCACTACCCGGAAGTTCACTTCCAGCTCATCTGTCTGTAAGGGGAGCAGTGGAAATGCACAGCTGAGGGTACCAGGGAAAGCAGAAACAAGCACTGCACTGCTAAACTACTGTGAAACATCATGAGGGCTGTTGTGTCTTACCACACCCTTAAGTAGAGCATACTGGAAGCAAGAGAGTGTCAAAGTGCCAGAGATCCTTTCAAGCACCTCCTTTGGGAATTTTACATTCTGTGCTGTGTTCATTAAACAAAACCCACAGAATTTCAGCTTTCTGTTTATCTTTCTTTTGTACAGAGGAAGGACTTCAACCAAAACGAAAGCTACTACCTGAAAGGAAAGAACACAGGCTCTTCAGAGCTTGCAAGTCTGTGTTCATAAAAACACACATTAAGGGAAGGTAACAGGATTGCAGACTACCTTACAGCTTTTACAGGTCATTGTCTACATTTCATTGTGGAATGGTGCCATTTCAGTTCTACCTTTTTTAAGTAGGTTCTTATGATACAAATGGTTTAGCAATGCTGACGCTCTAGATCATCAAAGCTGGAAAAAGTTATAGACTGTAAGCAAAAAACACCCCTGACCAGGCCTTTGGCTCTTCTGGGGCTTTGTACAACTCTCCCTATAAAGCATTAAATTGAAGACCTATTTTTAGTACAAGTCAGGTGCTCTAATCTTTGATTTTGGAAACAAAACTCCAGAGGTTATTTATTTGGAGGTACTTTCATATAAAACATGATCAGGTGGCAAAAAAAATATTAGGACAGCTCTGAACAATGTGACTTATACTTTAGACCACTAGAAAATCATCTCTTTGAACAGGTGTCACCCCAAACAAATGTAATTATTTTACTGTAATACAACCTTTACAAATTGCTGTACGTATACAGAAAAGTGCCCCAAAGGTTAAGTAACTTATTACACCCTACAGGAAAAGACATTTAAAATCCACAACTGGTTCAATTAAAAAACTCATATATCACCTATTATCTTTTTCCTTACCTATTACACAGAAAACAAAAATAACAATGCAGCTAAGGGAACTGTAGCCAACAGAATCTCTCAGACGTTGATTCTGGCTGCTGACCAGCACCCAAGTATTGAAAACACTACTGCTGCAGAAAAGTGAGACCAGTCAGCACCTATGCAAACACACAGCTTAGCAGCAAAAATGTCACCTAGTGATTACCATGAACTGAAAAAATACCCTGCAGAGTAATTAACATAATCTGGGCAATTAACACAGGCTAAGTCTACAGACAAAAATAGTTATATGGGACAGAGAAAAAAGAGAAAGGAACCCAGACAAAAAAGCAGACAGAAAGAACAAGCTTAAAATAAAATAATTGTGTCTGGCGCCAGTGCCAGAGAAGAACCAAACAAAAATTTAAAGCCTTCCTCATTCTGACTGTATTATCCACAGCAAAAACAGGTAGGAAAAAAAGGCCATGGACGAAGAAAGTACATCCTGCCCACAGCAGAACACTAAGACAAAGCAGTGCTTGAGCAGAAGAGTGAGTTGAGCCAACCATTCCTTTAAGGTACTTCTAAAATAAAATTTTAGCAACCATATGGCAGATGTGTCAAAGCTGCAAAGGAGTGGTTGTGGAAGAGGGGAAGCTGCAGGGTTGTTCACTCTCATTCCTCGCCTAGCAGCACTGCTTGGCATGGTGCAAGCTTGTCTTGTGCTGGGAACACAGCCCTAGCCCTTCCATCGCATCAAGCAGTGGCTCCAGCCTTACTTAGTGCAGGGTAACCTTCTCCGAGAGACTTGACTGCGAAACGAGACCTTGGACCATTAGGCTTTGCTATTGCTGTTGTGGCTGCCTAAGACCACAGGCAACTGGTCCAGCACTGAGCTACAGAGTCTCTGAACTCACATTATTTTTTTTTCTTCTTTTCAGAACAGGGAAAAAGTTTGGAAGAGAGAAAATTATCCAGCAAGAGGAAGTTTTCTCATGCCAGAGAAGACTGCAGTAAATAATAGAAGAGAAGAGAATAAATAATTCACTAAGATGAACAAAGAAACAAGACATAAAGAAGACAAAACAGCTGTCAAGCACCATCTTTTAATCCCTGAATGTTTTTAGAAATTGCAGAGTCACAGTTTTTATCATAAAGAAGAAAGACAAAACCAATCAAAACTTAAGAAACTACAAACCCTTCTTTACCTCTCTTAATATCATCCAGCTGAGGCTCAGGTGAAGGATTATCTTTCAAAGGAGAAGTTTTAGGTCCAACTGCTGGCTTGGTTGGGGCTCTGAACTGTGAAGGAGGCTGAGATGCTCGGGCAGACTGTTGCTCTATTCGGGCTTGGATCTTACTGCTGCCCTCTGCTCTGAAGAAACAACCAGACACATTCAGCAACTATATGCAACTATGTTCAGCTTTTTCAATATCCTTGTGCTAATGCATCATCTGTGACTTCCTTTTGTACAGATCTCTACTTTGTTTTACAAAGATGAAGAGTGAATTACAGCTTTCTGTATGCAACACTTGCTTTCAATAACAAAGAAACATACTACACTGCAACACCCTTACAAAATGTATTTTCAAATCCAGATGTGATTCAGTGATGCCAAATTCTCTACTTGAACGTCAACGAAGGCTTTAATTTAGCAATTAGTATTTGTATTTTTAAAAAAGAATAATCAATCATAGTAATTTAAAGTAAATACAAATCCATTCACAACAAAATCCTGCTTAAAACAATCACAGCAAAAGAAGTATTTTCTCACTTGCAATTAAATCATCTCAACCTGAACTCTCTTAGAGGTCAACTTGACTAGAGTAATCATTCTTACTGCTAAATACAGCATACAAGCATTTAATTCCTGGTTTTTATCCATTTGCTGTTAGCCCTTCAAAACAGTTTAAGCTCTTTCCTTAGTGGAAAATAGTCTCCAGCATAACACTATGCCTAAGTGTTCAATTCAAACCAGGTATTTCTGCCTTTTACTGAACTTCTGACGTGACTGAGATTGTAGAACATCCAATACCCTTGGCAGAAAAAGAAACCCAAAAAACCAACCACAAACCCAAAATAGGTTCCTTTATGGCACACCGTAATAAGGTTAAAGGGTGTGGTGTATTTATTGTGTAACACCAAAGCCTTTGGGGTTATGGCTTTATGTAGTGCAGCACAGAAGCAGCTTGTGGCTATTAGAGTTCAGTTTCTGTTCTAGGAGGGTGCCAGCTCAGAACTGTTAAACTTTGTGTCTGGAAACTAATCCCACTGAGAGGTAAGTTAAACTAGCCCGTGTTGAACTTCCCGGGAATTCACCTAAACCACCTGTGGAGCTGGTACACTGAGCATTTACTGGGGTATCTCTGTGCCTGAGTGGACTCTAGATTCAGCCTTGCACAGAACCCCCTCGTCATTTATCAGTAACACGCAGCTAGTGGATACCACATTAATGCAGCTTACACAGTCCATCTACAGCAGAAGTGAGGAGTTGGGAATATACTCACTGTATCAAGTAGAAGGCAAAAGCCAAAGATTTCTGGTGTTAATTATGCTCTTGGAACTACAGACAGTTTTATGTGGAGTAAGTTCACTTCCTTGTGAATGTCATCAAGGTGTTAACACTAAAAGCCCTGTTCCCACAGAGTGTCAACAGGTCATTAAAGATCAAAGTAGCCATGAAAAAAAAATGGCACTGCTGATTTAGAAAGTGAATGACTTTGCAAAGCACTATTCATTAAAACAGGGATCCCCAAATTTTTTATTACCCTCCCTCTGCCTGAAAAACACTGAAGTATTTTTCCGCACACCAGACCCAGAACTCAGCGTAACCAAACATCCCACTGAACTCAGGCTCTCCTGCACCTCTCCTTGCTTCTTCTGACAATGTCCAGCAGAACTGAAATTGGAAATTCAAATCTCATCTCTGATGTGCTCATATCCACTGGACAATATGAGTGCTATATGGATGAGTTTTCACATCACTGACTCAGAGGAGTGTTACAGTCCATTTACCTTGAACTCAAGGTGCTCTTGGCAAACATCCAGCCAACTACTGATGAGCTGCAACCCACATTTCTAGTAGTTTTAGCAGCTAAGGGCTCTATACTGCAATAAAGTGGTTTTTTAATGTAAAACTTCTAAACTTATTTAAGAGTTTCTTCATCACAAGACATTTGAACAACTGCTTTCTCTTTAGATCTCAGCCTGTAGTCCAGTGATGCTGAAAAATCCAGACACTTCAGGGACTTGCAGAGCAGTAAGACTGCTAAAAATGTTCCAGCTGCATGCTTTGTAGCATTTCTGCAGCAAAGTAAGAGTATTTGGTCAGAAAGGATTTCTGGCTTCATCAATTCTTCTAGGCAAAACACCACAACCATTATTTGTACAGCTCTGCCCACCCCTTCACCAGTTGGAGGCTTTGTACTTGTGTTCCACATAATATATTGCTTATCCAATATGGGAATGAGTGTTCCTTGTTCCCTAAGACTATGTTATTGAAACATCATGACTCCCACAGGAAGCTGGAGCAAACAAACCTAGAAAGTCCAATAATCCTTTTGACAGTCTAATATTTTCATGGGTTTTTTTTGGCTAACCAGAGATTCCTGAAACAAATCCCATCCTTCAGCGGGCTTCTAAAGCCTCAAATCATCACAGGTGTTTCATTGCAAACTATAATTATGTCATTTCAGCAGTGGAGAATTTACAAATTCTTTACTCTTGGATTCACACTCCTATTTGCATTTTTAGGCATGATAATTGGCCATGTAAAGCTAAGGCTTAGTAATTAAACATCACTACAAAATAACAGAGTTCTGTTTCAAAACCCAATCTTAATAAGAAACTTCAGCAAGAATTAATCCTATCAAGAACCCTGTCCCCAGTTTTACCTTGTTTTCTTGACTTGAATGCTGCTACTGAGTTTTTCCAGCACATATTCCCCAGTGTCATGATTGATAATAAGCACACAGTCCTTCTGATATGGCCTTTTATTTCCTTTAAAGACAGTCATTGGCGGAGTTGAACCCTGGTACAAAGAAAAAACACATATTTGTTTGGTTATATTACCCTGCCCAAAAATTTATGAATACGAAAAGAGTGTATGTATTGCTCAGAAAAAGAGGCTAAGCACTTAATGCTTAGTTCCTACAGGAAATACTCATTCACGAAGAGAAAAATACAGAGAAAATGTGCAGTAGATCAGACATTTCCTCATAGTAATATTATGCCTTTCATCATTTTAAGTGTCTCTGCAGTGACAAAACATCTTCTCCATGGCTGCCTTTATTTACAGTTCTCATTCCCAAAATGGCAGCATAACTAAATTTGCATGTTTTATATGAAATCCCCACATCTTCTTGATGTTTCTGCTGTAGAAATCATGGGTTTGGATAAGAAATAAAGTTCTAATTATTTGTGTAGCAGAACTATTGCTCAAGGAAATATGTGGTCAATTGAAAAAAATTTAAACTGCATTGAATATCTTACATAAATATATATGGCAGTATTTTCACAGTGGATTACAAGCAACTGTCACAAACTATGTAAGAACAGCTGCCTTCTTCAAAATCAGATTAGCATGCATATGCCCATGCAATTATACTGAAATGTCTTCTCAAAGGCAAATGGGGTATTTTAATGCCTTCCAGAAAGTCCCCAAAATGCTGCATAGAACCTTAAAAGTCTAAAGGCTTAGACTGAGAAGAAACAAAAACAACAAACTCATGTGGTATTGCACACTGGCTAACTGGTAATGCAGAGACTAAGCTCAGCTGTACTGCATCTATGCACAGGCTGGTTCATACAGCTGGTTTGGGGTTACAGCTGGCTGAATCCATGGTCTACAAGCACATAACAGCATGGATACACACCTGGCCATGTCAAAAAGCTGTTATTCAAGGGGTTATGTTCTCAGCTATGAAACATTCTCAGACTTCTCTGTAATGTATAGATACCGTACAAAAGAATTTTTTTAAAAAAATAAATGTTTATTCCTATGCACCTTTGCACATATTGTAGGAAAGCAACCAAAATCAGGGAGCAAATGAAAAAACCCTGCACTCCTGTATTTTATTTTGAGGAGCAAAAACAAACAATCACATTTTAACTACTCTGGAAGCAATTCCTATTCTCCGTGTTGCTTATAGATAGAATATATTTGAATTTAAAATGGGTTCTGAACAGTAAGTGTGAAAAATCTGAGTTCCTAACAAAGACACAGTAAGAGAGATTCAGAAATATGATTCAGAAAGGATGTCTCAAGAAAGTCTAGTCTTCAAAGGCATGTTACATTTTTATCATTCCTACATTTAAGAGAGGAAAGCAACATTTAAGAGAGTAAAAAGAAAGCTGAAAGTCAAACCCTGCCTGCTGTTGACAACTAAGCCAGGAAACGTATAATGCACAAACGTAATGCAAATTGATCAAAGTTTGTTGGCTACCATTCTGCTACCCAGAATGGTTACAGCAAAGGCTGTGATTTTGGCTAAACATTAAGTAGAAATGCAAGTGTTTAAGCAAATTAAGTCCCACTCTTCTACTTAAAACTAAATGTTTAGGGTTTATGTTAGTGCCTAAATAACAGTGGCTATAAGATTTTGCTGATTACAGGACAGAAGGAGGTAGGTGAAACAAGTAACATTTAATTGAATTGTTTTCACATGTGAGGGTTTTTTGCCTGACAGAGTTCAAGAAGTGTTTGGACAATGCTCTCAGGCACATGGTGTGATTCTTGGGATTGTTCTGTGCAGGGCCAGGAGTCGGACTCTGATGATCCTTGTGGGGACCCTTGCAACTCATGATATTCTATGATCTTCTATAATCTCCTTCTGTAGTACTTTAACAAACAGGAATTTTCACTTCCCCAATCCAGACTGTTTATCAACTATTAAAGTCACTAAATTCCACATGTAGAAACAGTACTTCAATTTATCCAAGCTGCAAGGGACACCAAAATATCTCCACCGAACAAATTATCAGAGATATTCCCAGTGATTAGGCAATTTCAAAAAGAAAACCTCAACTCAGAATTTGGATCCTATCTGGTTGTTGGACAACTGGGAAGCAAAGCAGCATCCAAGAAATTCAGTGAACCTTGTCAGGATGAAACGATCTCAAAACCTCTCACTCTTTTCCAGTATTTTCCAAGTGTTTTCCAGCTCTCTGTCCAGAACACAGACAGCACTGCCTTGGAACAACATACACAGAGCAGCTTGGCTGCCTCAGCCTTTGGAGCCTACTCTAAACTGCTCATACTGAAGGGAAGAGAATCAAATTAAGCTCCTCAGTACAGAGATTTGGAAAACATTACAAGTGATGCTGCTCAACACAGAAGATGAATGAGCAACAGTGCTTCCAACTAATCCAAGATGAATGCTGCTGTTAGTTACGCTGTTACCTGCTCTCCAATAGCACTACCACGCTCATCATTTCTATAGACAAAAACCAGTATGAGACCTCCTGCAGCACTGAAGGTGACCAAGGCCATAAAAAGAAAAGGAGCAGGGTGAAGCAGGCTACAGCTTCATTCAGTGAGAATTACCATCACCTACCAATTAAAACCACGGGTGTGCTGGAATGAACAATACCAAAAGGATCTGACACATGGCTTCCAAACTGACTGGTGCCCCCCTGCAGCCACCAGACCCATTGATGTCTGTGAATTCTGGTTTATTGGCTTGACACAGAGCATTAACTTCAGCTAATAAACAAATCCAGTTCCAGCACACAAGCACTTTCTTTTGTTTTGGTAAGGAAACCACTGAATTGTCAATTATAAAACAGCTGCACCTATAAACAGATTGATCACTTGTTTTATTGCTGTTTGACCATCATCCTCACACAGTAGATCTTTATGGCATCATTAGAGAAGAAAGTGGATGGGAAACCACTTCATGGCCACTCACCAGAACTGTCCCCTTGCTTCCACTGATAAAGCTGAAGGCAGGGAACCCTCTATGCCCTATCTGTACATGTTTGAGTAAGGGCAGGAATATGCTTACTGGTCCGCCTGTGGGTTCTGAACATCCAACCCTGACTGAAGCCCAAGTCACACTGCCTTTCTTCAGCAAGCCATAGCACTGAAAATGGATGGGAACCAGGTGTACAGATTCAGCCAATAGTAAAAGTTTCCTTGTCTTTCAAGGAAGAGTAGGGAGGAAGGAATCAAAAGTAAAGAACAATTTGCAACCTTACAAATGTATCCATTTACAAAGATCCAGCTGTACAGCCCTTTCCTAAGGTAAACAACTACAAGTCTAGCTGCTTAAATATTGAACCCACAGTGTTAATAAAGATGAAAGTGAAAATAGCATTTACATTAGACTGTAACAACACTGCAAATTTGTTGGAGAGTAAACAGGGGCACATATATAACAGACTTACTGGAATATGTGGCAAAGTGATGGTAACATCATCTCCTTTACCCACTTGGAGGTCCCCCTCACAAGACGTATCAATTGATGCTGGCTTAAAATCATCTAAAGAGGAAAACAATTATGATTACATTTGTTAGAGTCTCCAGAAGCATCGACCTGCCCTGCAAAAAGCCATCATACATTTACTGGATTATAGGGAATGGTAAAGCACACACTAGTGTTTACAGCAGGGGTGGAATAACACCAGTACTTTGTGTCTATGCATAGCAAGCCAGCCATGTGATGGTACTGTATTCTGAACTTCCTTTCTAAAATGGAAATAAGGTTCTAGACTGTGTGTTTGAACACCAAAAGGAGACTTCTCCAAAACCCAGGCTTTGAGTGGCACTTGGTTTTGCAGGCAAGTATAAAACTGTACCAATTAACTCAAAAGAGTAACAACTTCCAAAACCCTGGGCTCTGCTTAGCTCTTGCCAGTTAGTTCCAAACCTGAGGACTCTCTCTGTGACAAACACTAATTTAATGACACCCACTCATTTAGTCTTTCTGATATTTCAGGCTCTTTAACAGCCATCTCAACTCCACAATAGCGCTAAAATCTCCACATGGGTGGAGATCTCAGGTCTCACTTATGAGGACAGAAAGAGGTGCTGATCTTAATTCAGCAGTCTCCATGCTGGTCCAAAGCATGTGGACAGAAAGCATCAGTAAGGGGAGGCACTCTAATGGCTTTAAACTAACACTCATTTTTGCTCTGTTGTATAGAATGCTTTGTATCCCAATAAAGGTACTTCTCTTTAACGTATTCATTTGAATACGTTAAACGTATTTTCCCCTCATTATTCTATTGTGCTTGTGAGCCATAAAAAACCCAGAAAAAAACCTATCAGAACCTCTAATATCTTAAGAGAGGATTTAGACGAAGTGAAATAAAACCACAGAGATATAGGCTAGTTTGCTTTGTGTTTGTTTTTAAAAGAAGCCTGCACTCAATTCTAGCATCCCTGGATCTGAAGAGGTGCAATTATATTCACGATCAAGGCTTTTAATTACTGCATTAGCTATGAAATTAGTACCTCAGAACAAATTTAAAATATAATTTCCACTATAAAAAACACGTTTGCAGGAAAAAAACCCCTAACCCTGGCTTGTAATAAATTCTCATTAAGCAGATGCTAATGTTTAATTGAGTTTTACTTTGACAGCACAACAAGCAGGATCAGACACACTTGACTTAATCCTCATGCCTTAACTGCCAGATCAAATCATAACCTTCATTTTCATCTGTGCAATCTGTTTCTAGCTATTGTTTCCCACCTACTTTATGTGCAAGCTTGCTAAATAAAACAAACCAGCTGTACAAGAGCTAGTGTCATTGCCAAAATGGGGTCAAGAGTTTCAATAGCACAGCCAATAACTTAAAAGAGATACCACTATCAGACTTCTTTCTTAGGTATTGCAATATAGAGTGACTTTAAACAAACACCCAACAAATCGTTTTCATTTTGTTAGTTTACTAGGGGCACGTGCTTGGCTAATCCTCACGTAGATCGAGAGCACATACTTCCCTCCAAATACACCCACAGCTCTTTTCCCAAAAATCCCATGGTTTTAAGATGTGTTTTTCAAGGATAATCAAATTTCTCTGTACAGTATTTCAAAAACATTACGTAAAGGAATGAAGTATTTTAAGAAGGTCAAAACAAATGTAGCCTACAAAATCCTCACTGTAGTTTGTGTGAAGAGGATTACGGAAATAATATACTGTTTGGATCCCAGATAAATCATTCCAGAACAACACTTAAGGAAAAAATTACAACCAGACAACGAAGAAATCTCATTTGAAAGCCACAGATGGAAAACAGAGCATACAGAAAGATCTTCTGAAATAAAACTGAATTCTTCCAGTTGTAGTCTGAAGAGCTTTGGCTTTGCAATCCCTAGGAAGTTGGTTATTGAAGCACTTTCCATTCTAGAAATCCAGTTCATTTCTACCTGGATATGGGCAGGGTTTAATTCACATAGGATCAGGCACTTGGGTGACCAATATCACTGAAACTACTACTTGTGGTGTATGAATATGGGCCATGAGACTGGGCCTAAATTTGTGCATCATAAACCAAAATATCCTGCTGCTGTCTGCATAAATTCCCCACCTTCATAGAAAATTACTGAATTATAAGTTTAGTATTCTTTACATTTACTCTTGATGGTTTACCAGTCATTTTAGTAAAACAACCTGGACTCATTTTGCTCAAATTTCTTGCCGACAGAATTCAAGTACAGGGATACAGCGAGTTCCTCTTCAAAACAGTCTTCTAATATGGAATTAATTGCACCTAAGGCTAAATAGAGCAGTTGGAATAATAGATGGTGTCTTAAAAAATAAAACAAACTATTCTCTCAGTTATTCATAACTGCTCGAGACCCTACCTCAGGATTTATCTTGCATTTATTGGACATTACTGTATGTGCCTGAGTCCTTTCTGCTTGCTTTCCTGGGATAGTGATTTATTACCGCTGTCTGGAATCGGGACAGCCAGGGACAGGTCTGCTGGGATACACGTTGCTTCATCACGAAAATACCCAGTTAAAAACCGAACTCCGGGTGCTCCCGCTGCCTCTCCAGGCCAGGCCTGTGGTGGGACCTGTCCTGCAGTTAAGTGCCACAAAGAGAACAAAACAAAATGGCAAAGCCACCCCCTTACGGAGGGGATCCCCTCATGCTTCCAAGCTGTCAATGACAAACTTTCTAAAGCTGTTCCTTCGCCCTGGCCTGCCTCGCTCAAGCCTCCTCCTTCCCCTTTTTCCCGGGTTGGAGCCTTCTGTGGGGAAAACGCTCGTGGGGAGGAAAGACAGGGGCTGAGGGAGCGGGAAAGGGGGGAGACGGGTGCTGAAGGGGACAGGAGGGAAAGGGGGAGACGGGCAATGAGGGGGCAGGAGGAAAGCGGGTAAGAAAGGCGCCGAGTGCGCACGAAGCCCCGCGATGGCGGAGCGAAGGAGGCGAGGAGAGCAGCGGGGTGGGCGCGGCAGAAGGAGAAGTGCAGCCGGGGGACGGGACATGGGGAGCGGGAGGAGAGCGGGGAGGAAGGGGCGGCCGCGGGGGAGGCGCTCACAGCGGATGGTGTGGAAGGAGGCCTTGGGCCGCCGCTCGAAGCTCTCGCCCAGCTGCAGCGGGTGCTCCTCCTTGTCCAGCAACGAGTTCGCCGAGCCGTTCATGGCCCCGCTCCCGGGCCGGCCGGTCCCTTCCCTCTCCTCCGTGCGCTGCCGCCCGGCGTCCTCCCGGAAATTCTTGACTTTCCCTTCCGGGAACCCTCTCCGGGGCTGGCGGCGGGTACGGCGGGGCGAGGCGGGGGCGCGGAGCCGGGCTGGGGCTGCTGCCCCGGGGAGGGTCCCCGGGGGGGTGGGAGCCCGGCGCTGCCCGCCCTCGGCAGGGCTGGGCAGGGCAGGGCAGGAGGGGCTTTCCTTCCCTGCCGGGGTATCCAAGCCCCGGTTGCGCTAGGGCAGGAGCTGCTGGAGGGAAGCCGGTTCTCTGTGGGGGGACCAGGGGATCACACAGGGGTGTTACATGTTTGTGGTCTTAGCTCTGGATTAAACACCTTTAAAAGGCTCTTTAGCCTAAGCATGGGCTGTTGCAACTGAGTTTATCATCACACTGCCTTCCCACCACAGCACATGCGTCACTGAGAGGACTGGCTTCGGTTTGTTTCCTTCCCTGGCTCGTTCTGTGATGAAATAATGGAGCGTGCCTAGAATATAGGCGTGTATAGAAATATAGCAGAAATTTTGCTGTTTAAGGTTTTTTGTTCGTTTGTTTTGAGGGTATGCTCTTCTTGAAGAGACTTCATTTCAAAGGAGCCTCTTCTCCATAACCTCTTCTGCTGTTTTTGGAGGAAAAGGGGGTGTGTCTGTGACACTGGACAAAATTCTGACAGCTCTTTTTTTTATTTGCACACTTCCGTATTTTATGTTTGTGTTTGTGTCATGACATGTATATATCATGATAGCATCATATATAACATATATAACGTGTACATATGATCCATGATATGTATCATAGAAAGTATTTTATCATAAGATAAAATACAAAAGTGAAGTACTGCTCTTTTTTTTTTTTGTTTTAGGGTGTGTATTGTTGTGTTTTTCTTGTTTCCTTTTTGGTAAAATGGCACCAGTGCCTGGTTCTGGGCACTGATGTACACGAGTGGTGAGTGTTTGCTACCTGGGCTTCCCTGGGAGTTACTGGGCCATGTGGGATTTAATTTGCATGTGCCATCATCCAGGATCTGTATGTTTGTGACAAGACAGGTGTCAGAACCAGTTTAACATAAGAAAAAATGTTTGAGTCCCTTCCCAGCCTATGCAAAGCTCTTTTTGTTAGCTTCTGAAAATAAAACCACCTGTGATTGTTAAAACCAGTGTGGATCCTCAAAAGGAGGCAGTGGGAGGAATGCTGGCACAGGCCAGCTCTGGGCATTTTGGCCACAGTACTGGTTTTGTTCTCTTCTTAGGTGACATGGTGTTATAAATGCTGATGTTTTCACCAGTGTTTTCTCACAGAGCTGAGAGCAGGAAGGAGAAATGCTGACATGAATACACTTTGTTTCATCAATTTTAATGTGACTTTTAAATGTCATCTGTTTTTCAGTTACCTTTTTTCTGAAGTGTTCTAACTGAGGTTAATGAGAAACAAAGCCCTTGCTTTCCTTCTCAGGTCCCCTTTAGTGAAAATAAAGTTAGAGCTGCACCATCTTTTTCTTGTTGAGTAGCTTTCTAGGATGCAGAGGGAAGACCAGGAGGCTCTGAGGTATCTTCTTTAACTTTGACATCAGCATGATGGTGTATGTGGTTCTTAGTTTGGATGAAGGTTTTCTGAAATAAAGAGAAATCTGGTGACATGTAAGTCCATCAGGTAGGACAGATCACTAAAGTTGTAGTAAGTGCATACTGTAATTATTTCTCATTTTTAATTCTGCTTCTAGATCCTCGCTTATTTTACCTTAGTTAAGTGATGGAACCATACACTAAAGGAAAAAAATCATCCTTGGGTCTTTGGTGTTCATGCTTGTGTGAAAGAATCTAGGATGTTCCAAGAAAAGGCAACAGCCAATTGCTTAAATATAGTAAAAACATCTACTGAAGATGGTGCTTTCCAAAAAAAAGGCCATAGTGCACGAGTCCTTAGCCCAGAGGAAGCTGAGAGACTGGCAAAAGATCAGGTGTTGGTGTCTGAGTTCAAACAACTAAAACTGGAGAAAGAGGCACAGAAGAACTGGGATCTATTTTACAAAAGAAACAGCACCAACTTCTTCAAAGACAGACATTGGACAACCAGAGAGTTTCAAGAGTTAAAGGCATGTCATGAGGTGAGATCTATACACTTGTGCTGTAAAAGATGGGGTTGATAATTTCCAATCAGTTGTTTCCAAGGGAGTTAATAATACTTAGAACAAAGCCATTTGGGTAAGAGCTGACATGTAAAATTTGCAGTGCCCTGTGTAGTTTCTTTTAATATCAAAGATAACTCCTCAGAATCAGATGCATCAGTTCAGTTTCAGTTTGTAAGTGGCCCATGCTGGATGGGGATGGTGAGAATGAAGTCTGGAATATTTGAGTTTTGTGTCCTAAATAGACAGCTTGTCTCTCTGTGTGCAAGCTGGTACAACTTCAGTACACTGCTTTAAAGAAAAGCATCCAGAACGGCAGGCTAATTGCCAAACATAGTTAGGGGAATAGCCAGATGCATCTGTTGTTCCTTATAACTGAATGAAAGACAAGACAGGAATGGCACAAGTCTGTTGATTTCTTAAGGGGTAAATGACTGAAGAAGTATTAATATATTCTAAAATGATTTCTAGTTTTGCAGAAATCAAAATGTCTGTGTTTTAGTGTCAGATTATCCAGTGGCTGTCTACTTTGGGTTTTTTTGAACAATGTTAATTAAAATTGATTATAGCTTTTAAAATGCTGGTTGAACAGTGCCTCTGCTCATATGATGGGGAAAACAAAAATGATGTCTTTTGTCTCGTATTGCTTCCTCCCCAGTTTGCAGATCAAAAACTGACCATTCTGGAAGCAGGCTGTGGGGTTGGGAACTGCTTGTTTCCACTCTTAGAAGAAGATCTGAATATTTTTGCATATGCCTGTGATTTCTCTCCTAGAGCTGTTGAGTATGTGAAGGTTGGTGTGATATTTGGAACTTCTTTTAGAGTGTTTTTTAGAAGCTTCTAAAATTGCAAATGACTGTAACAACAGACTTCTCTTGGCTTCCTTTTTGTAAGAAGGGGAGAATACGTTTTGCCAAAAAATGGAGACTGATGCATTTCAGTGGAGATCCTATGTAAGAAGCCAAATCATTGCTCAAGACTTTGCTTTTCAGTGTCAAATTAGAGCATTATGGTATATTAGTTGAATGATTTATGAAGACTGTTTTTTGGGGGCACTACTATGTCTCTGCTGACTGTGCAGTACAAGCAAAATTTGTTTGTGATGGAAGCTTGCCCTTAATAGAGGGAGTCCCAGGGAGAACCGTGGAAACAAGGCTAGGAAAGTTACTATTAAAACAATTTGTAACCTGATCTGGAGCAGGTATATTTACACTTAGTTGTGGGTACTGCAGTCCAAAGTTGAGCCTTGCAGCAGGGCTGGTGGGGGCTTTGGGCTTTAGAAGTCTTTATTAAGTTTGTAATCACAGGTAAATTTCTATATATCTGTTAATTGAAAGCATTGTGACCAAGAACCACAAGACCCATAGAGCATTTGTCATGGGAAAGACGGGAAGAAATACACGTGGCAAAAAGAAGAGGACAGCAGCTCCCTGGGATGCCTTGGCTGCACCCCAGGATGAGGTTGGGCTGAGTGTGTGCCCTGGGTTTTGGATGACTTAGTGGCATCTACCTCCACAGCTCTTGCTGAATTTATATTTTGCCAAGATCAGATTTTTTTTTTCCACAGCAAAACTGTGGCTAGAGCAGCCCAGCTGCAGATTATGCAGCAGGAACCCCAACTGTTTGCAGTCTACCTGTAGCTCAAGAGCTTTACTTTCATAACCCTATAATAGGTAATTTCTTTAATTTTTAATAGTATTTAATAGTCTTTTTAATAGTATTTATGTATTCTTTAAAGAGTAGAAGCGGGGGTAAAACAGAAATGGTATGTTTTCTGAATTGTCTTAATGCACATTCCTTCTCAAATTCACGAAAACAGACTATTTTACTAGTTATAGTTTCACTATTGTAGTATGCAGCAAAGACTTTCTGATTGCATTAGCTGCCTGTTGGAAGTTAATATTCTTTTGCCACTGTTTTTTGTGTCTCTCTACTGATTAATTTCACAAGATTTTTATTTTATTGTAGCAACAAATGCTGCTGATTTTCAGTGAAAGCTTGCTGTTTTAATTTCCCTAGAAAAATGCCTTATATAGTACTGAAAGATGTAAAGTGTTCCAGTGTGATCTTACCAAAGATGATCTTCTAGACAATATACCAGCAGATTCCGTGGACGTTGTCACACTTATATTTGTGCTTTCTGCCATTCATCCTGACAAAATGCATCTTGTCCTGAGGAACATTTACAAGGTAAACCCAGATGATTTTACAGCCTTTAAAGCACTTTCCTTCTTTTTAGCTGGAAAGTAAATTTTTTTCTGAGAAAATCACTCTCTTGCAATGGTGATTTTTCATATTATATTCCATGGATGTATTTAGTTTGTTCACCAAGTATGCAGGACTAAAATATGTTTTACAAATGTCCTTTTTTTCCCTCTCCTGGTATTGTGAGATTGTTTCGATTGAGGCCTAATTCATGCCATCAGTATAACAAAAAGGTATATAGAAGATGGCCTTCATGTACCTGAAGGGGGCCTACAGGAAAGGTGGAGAGAGATTTTTCATGAGAGCATGTAGTGACAAGAAAAGGCGAAATGGATTCAAACTGAGATTTAGAGTAGATAGTAGGAAAAAATTCTTTAGCGATGTGCTGGAACAGGTTGTCCAGAGAAGATGTGGATGCCCTACTCCTGGAAGTGTTCAAGGCCAGGATGGATGGGGCTTTGAGCAACCTGATCTAGTGGAAGGTGTCCCTGAGCATGGCAGGGGGTTTGGAACCACGTGATTTTTCAGGTCCCTTCCATCCCAGGCCACTCTATGACTCTATGATTTTAAAGCTGTGACTTGGGTTGTATGCTATGAATGATGTTTATATAATACAGAGATATCTGTGTTCATAAAGTGTGAATGATAGTGAGCCAAAATTAACTTCCAGAGATACAGTGACTTGCAGTTAGGATGTTGCTGTTCTTATTAAACACACTTGACCTGTGGTGATTTAAAAGTGGAGTGTTCAGAAGTCAACATTAATCTAGGGAGACTCGCCTCCCTAAGCTTTGTTAGTTGATAGGCTAGGATAGGCCCATCCAAAGGGTGGTTTAAACAACCTGAATCGTGATTGTTCTGAATTTTCCTGAGATGTCATATATTGACTGCAGGGGGAAACAGTCAACATATTTTTTACTTTTGCATATGCATGTATTCAGGGTCTCGTATTTTCTAATATCTTTTGGTTTATTATCAGTAGTTTGAAAAAAGAATGTTAGGGTTTTTTTGTATATCTCCAGCTGTTTTCCAAAATCAGGATTGGTTCTTAGCTCGTGGTTATGAAAGGGGTAATTATTAGTTTTCTCTGTGGAGATGCCTGGATCATCCAAGTCACTTGCAGGTTTCTGTACAAATTGGCAAGTGGTAAGTGCTCCTTTTCTTCTTAGCAAATACAGCTGGTATTTGATGACGTAGAAAAGTTACAGGCATCAGATACCTAAAATCAGCATGGGGAATGACCATGTATTTATAAATTTTAAACTCTTTATGGCTTGCTTTCTTTACCAAAAAGCAGTTAAAAAAAAATCCATGATGCATTTTCCCAAAATGGTTTCATATTTATTTCTCAACATATTGCAACGTTTTTCTTTCTCCCATGAAAAAATAAATGTCGTGATATTCTAAATTTTGTTGTTAACCATTAAACAAAATCAGGTGGTAAACAGGATACTACCCAACAGAAAAAATGCCCGGATGGGAATTTTTGTTAAACTGTATGTTTTCTTCTTTCGTCTGTGTTTGAAGAGTGTTGCCTATTTAGCTGATCAGCATCCAAACAGGTATTCTAAAACTATTTGCAGTCTTTTGTTCATGGGAAAGCATTTTTAAGAGTCAATATAGTTTTTACACAACTTTATATCTATCTCACTGTTGTATTGACTATATTAGTCTACCTTGTCTTAGTTATCTGTGTATGTCTGTATGTGTACACAAATAAATATACCTATATATGACTAAATCTGTTTAGCTTATTAAAGCATGTATGTATTGTGTGACAGGTATTAAAGCCAGGGAAGTGTGTCCTGTTCCGAGACTATGGCCTGTATGATCATGCAATGCTCAGGTTTAAATCCGGCAGCAAACTTGGGGAAAACTTTTATGTTAGACAAGATGGGACAAGATCGTATTTTTTTACTGAAGGTAAGACATACTGTAGAGTGCTTTCTTTCCTGTGAATCTTCTGTTTAAACTTTCTCCAGGGAACTGCCAACATGTCCATGGAAGTTTTATTTTATGTGGACGAAAATAAATTGTGGTTTCTTTCATTTACAATCCTTTTTGGGAAGAAGCAGTTATTTAGACTGGCAGAACTTTGTGCAGCATTTTCTTTTTTACCAGCTTGTTGTATGTGCTATAATGCTCCAAGAGCAGCAGTTTCTGAATTGCTGAATTCAGATGTGTTACCTAAGGGGAAAAGACTAATGTTCAGTAAGAGAGTTGATCATCTTCATGAAGCAACTAAGCAGTTCTTTTGACATCATTCTTTGTGCAAGGCTATTTCTGGTGTGCAGGATGAGGTCTATTGACTTCTAAAAGCAGAACCTGTGACTGCAGCACTAAGAAGCTCATGCACAAATCCTGTTGGGATAGCACTGACTAGCTATGGTCACTCTGTCTTCTGGGGTTTGTTTTTTAGTAAAGACAATGCAAAAAAACTTCCCATGTGATACAGTATTTAGTTTTTGTTCAGTGTTCATAATGGTTTAGGAGGAAGGGTAATTATGGCAGTTTACTGGTGGAGAATTTGAAGCACAGAGACATGAAGGAATTTGCTTAGATTCTCACAATGAATTGGGATTATAGCTTGTCTGTAGCTTCTAACTCCCAGTTCCTCGTGTTAAACTCATTACTCCCCCCTATCACTTGTAGAGTATTGTGTAATAAGAGCTGTGAATTTATTTCTGTGGGGCTCTTTGTTCTTAGTCTAAAGCAAAATACAGCCACTGAAGAGACTGATTTGGAGCCAAGTAAATGTTATTCATATTTTGTGCCATAACATATTACCTAATTGCTTCTGGTATAAAAACCATTAATCTTGTCTGAGCTCCCCCTATTCTTCATAGGACAATGATGAAATCTAAGATAATGCAGGCTGTGCTACAGCTTCATTGAAGCATTTCTGGAGCTGTTCTTTATTGAGTGATTTTTAGTTCTGTTTAAACAATTAGCTCTTACAAAGTGAATGGATGCTAAAGGGAACAAATAAGAGACTGACCTAGCTGTGGAATTTTAAATCCCATTTTTATTGTGTTTTAGAATGGTTTCTGAATGAGAAGTTCCTTGCTAGCATGCATGCTTCCCTTGGGAGAAGAATTGAGGTAGGGATGAGGAAAGAGGAAGGAAGGAGAAAAGAGGGAATTTATTTTATATTGCTCATAGCAGCAGTTGTTTTTCCTTGGGCTGGTCTGTGACAGTCTCATGGATCACCTCTACTCCCATTTTTAATCATTATGATCTCATTCATTTCACAGATTTTCATATAAACATTGCTTAATGCTTGAGAATTCTTTTGTTACTGGAGACCTGACTCCCATCATTTCCACAGAGGTTGCAGCCCTTGCTACTTTTCATTTCTTTAGCACTACATTGGTACACCAAGTAATTGCTGCGTGGGCTGATTTGAATGATACTTATTTATAATATGTCTGGTCTCAGATAACAACACGGAACTTCTTCCACGGGAAAAAAAATCCATTCTTCTACTGTTTGAAATAATACTAAATTTGTGGAAGAATGTGTGGTTGTAGTTTTGTGTTGTGATATATGTGCAACTTCCTTACAATGAGATTTGAGTAGGTCCACAATTAAGTGCTGTTTATTTATATTTCATTGGTGTGGGTCCCCCATTTTACATGAACACACAATGTTTACAACCATGGTGGGCTTGGATTGATGTAAGCCTGCAGTGCCACCAAAGTGGGTGGTCTCATCTTCCTCAACACACCATCTCTTGTGGTGCTTCCTGTACCCACATGATCACTGTCTCATTGAGCTGATCCCCCTGAGCAGTGAAAAATGGAATGTCTTTGTTTTCTATCAAGTAACACAAGTTTAGAACAGCTTAAATTTACAGTGAGATTACTGCCTGGGCAAGTGAATTGACGTGCAGGAAAGGAAAAATTACGATTTTTTCATTACAAGTCAATAGCTGCATAGGTCACCCTGTTTGTGAGGTGCTTCTGCCTTCCTTAGGGGAGAAATGCTTTGAGTAAAATTCTTTTGTTTATGGAAAATACTTCTGGTTCGACTGAGTGGAGGCTGGGTACCACCATATCCCCTTTGCCATTTTGTCCATTTTCTGTTGAGCAATTGCATGCAACATAAGGTGTTATTCTTCCCTGAGCAGAGGTGCATCTACACAGCTGGATTACCTTTGAAATATTTGTGATAAGTGATGTATTCAGCTAGTGAAGGTCAGCTGCACAAAGGGAAAATGCACTGGTGTCAGTCACAATGAGAATGACAAGGCTTAATAAAAATAAAGAGATGTGGCAATTTTTGGAAATTCAACTGAGTAGCTTAAGCCCCAGTTTTACAAGCTGTTTTGCTTAGGTTGATGTTTCTAAAGAAGATCTTTATTGATTTTTATTCAGCAGTCTGCCCACATAGAACAGCTTGAAATCTGAAGGCCTGTGTGATTTTCATGCTGTAACACATAAGAACATATGCTTATATAAAGGCTGTCTGGTGTTTTAAAAATAACTTAAACATAATATTTCTTTTTTTTTTTTTTTTTTTTTAATTCTCTTCCAGAGTTCTTATCTCAGCTTTTCAAGGCTGAGGGATATGAGCAAGTGGTCAATGAATATGTGCAGCGAGAAACTGTGAATAGGAAAGAAGACTTGCATGTTCCAAGAGTTTTTCTTCAAAGCAAATTTCAAAAGCCTTTCAGTGAGACATAAGTTCTTGCTGATTAGCAACAGCATTGCTTGTTTGAAATGGAAGCTAGCACATAAGCTGTGTGCTCATCTTTCCGGTGAACCAAAAATGACTGCATCCAGTACCTCTTGTTGGTTTCTATCCTAGAATACAAAATAGGAATGCTATTTCTAATTCAGTTTTAAGATGGTTTGGTGATGCAGGCAACCTGTTGAGCACCTGTATTCCTGCTTCTAAAATAAAACCTGTGCAACATTGTTGGAGGATCTGGTAAAGCATATAAATATGGTTAATTTTAAGCATTAGTTTTCATTAGTTATTATCATAACTGCTACTTCCATTTTTATTAAAACTATTTTTAAATAAGTATCCTGAGTTTCCTGTCACTTGTGATTTTTGAGGCTTGTTAATGTTAGAATATTTCATTTACTTTCAGTACTTGTAATTTCTCAGATACAGGATTGAAACAGACTCAGTGAGCAGTATAGTGTAAGCTGCCTTAATATTTTAATAATGGTATGTTTTTAATCTGCTCAGCATTTAGGTGTGTAAACAGATGTTTATATTCTAAATAAGATCCTAATTTATCTGATTTCATGCTTGAAGAAGCATGCTAGTGGATCAGGTCGTCTTTATCCTTAATTAATTTCAGATGTTCTTCATTTCATGTGCAGAAATATTTGAGGTATTGCAAATGAGTTTCCTATTTGGAACTGAAACCAGCAAGTCAGGAGTACTTTCTTGGATATGAAGTGTAGTCAGCTGCTTCTTTCCTGAGCAGAGGTCTTAATTCTTTTCCATCACTCTGAGGAAAGTTGTGTTGGTCTTTGCTCTTCCTGCCACTAAAAGCCACCGTACTGTTGCTGCAGCAGACTTAACTGCTTGAAGGAACTTCATCCTTTCCTTACAGCACTTTGCACTGTGGCATTTTGCCCTGCAGGCCCTTTTCTGTGTTCTTGGATGATGTAATTTCAAAACCATGCCTGGGTCTTTAACCTGCATTTTGAACAGCTGCTCTGCAGCAGAGGAAGCCCAGGAGTATCCGGTGACTTGTGCAATGGCCTGTGCTGATCTTGTATAATGTACACAATTTGCAACAGGGGAAATTCCAGTGAAATACTAAGGGGAGGTCAAATACTGGGGCAGGGCCCAGAGAAGTTGTGGAACCTTCATTCTTGGGAATACTTGGAATAAGACCGGCCAAGGCCTCGAGCACCCTGTGACTTTGAGGGTGGCCCTGTTCTGAGTAGGGATTTCATCTCTGGCTGTGTATATGAGTATGTGATTGATTGACTCAGGCTGTCATTCCACTGGACTTGTGTGTTGCTAGATGACCCAGTCATGCACATCTGATGTGGACCAGAGATGATTTTTTGCCTCTGTTTACGACAAAGTAGACATAAGATGTGATAATGATTTTTTTTCCCCAGGCTCTTAACACTGGCCGTATGTGCATGGAAAGAAAGAAGTAATAATTTTCCAGCCTAAAGCTTAATGTTACAAAGTTAACCAGTCAAAATTTTTTAACAAATTGGAGCTGCCGAAGGTCGTATTCAGTTGATATGGTTAGAAATAAATTTGCAACAGATTGTTGCTTCGCGTCAGGATACCACAGGGTTTTTTTGTCTGATACCATGAGCCCCACAACTGAATTTATTGTATCACAAGTCTTTGGCCTCAGAGGAAAAAATGCTTAAATCACACAATTCTCCTAATGATTCTTTGAGGAGGGTTATTACATGTCATCTCCTTTTTTTTATGGAGAGCATTATCCCAGAGATTTATGCATTGCTGACCCCTGCTGTGCAACCCTTTAGCTCTTTCTGCCATGCTAGTAATAAATATCTAGTAACATTTATAGTAAATGAAAAGCTATGCTAAAAAGGGATATAACAATGACAGCACTATTCTAATCTGATCTATCATTATTTGGTGGCTTTCATCAGTGAATGTTCATCTTTAGCACAGCAGTTTTGCAATGACTACATGTAGCCTGAGCTCTGTTGATATTTAGTGGGGTTTGAGGCCTGTAATTCCAAGTGCCTTTCAGGGCTGGAGGTTTGGTCCTTTTGGAGTATACAGCACATAAATGAGACTGAAGGAATGTCTTGCATGGCACCTTGTCACTGTGCTGTGCTTGTCATCGTATGCAAAGGCAAGTGCAATGAACTGTTCATCCCTGAAAGGAAATGAGATGTAGGCAAGAATCAAAAATATTAATTAGAGGACTTGAGTCAGCCCAATAGACTTAGCTGCAGACAGCCACTGAGTTCATTTTTACACTGAACTAACTATTGCCAGAACAATAATACATGTTTTTGTGAGTGGCTGTAGCTTCGGTGTTTCTGTGTATTCCTGTGTACACTCTTTTGTGTAGCAGCACATTAAATGGAGAGCAGTATTTCTAACTTTTTTATTATATCTCAGTCTCATTTCTAGTCAGACCTGGAAAATAAAGTAGCATGCATTAATGCCCCTGCCAGAAAGATCTGCTATAGTTCTCATAAACCAGATGTTATTTTGAGATGAATGGGCAGAAAGGCTAATCTGGTTTCTATGACTCTGCTTCTGTGAACTTTAAATCATGGCAATTTTTTGTAACTGTGGTAAAGTTTGAGGAAGTTGAGTCAGTTTTAAGAAATCCTTGCCACATCATGTGAGACACAGTGACTGATGGTTGTGCATGTAGTTGCTGTAGTGCTGAGTAAATTGGATATACTCCCCTGAACTCTTCAGCCTTTCCAAGCTCAAGTAAGCTCACCAGCAGCACATGCTGAGGGCACCTGTACCTAGTACCCTAACTTGAAGGAACTGCTGTGATAGGACAAAGAGTTACTGGTTCAGACTAAAAGAGGGGAAATTTAGGTTAGATCTATCAAAGAAATTCTTTACTGTGTGGTGGTGAAGCACCAGAACAGGTTGCCCAGAGAAGCTGTGCATGCTCCATCCCTGGCAGTGTTCAAGGCCAGGCTGGATGGGGCCCTGAGCAACCTGGGTTAGTGGAAGTTGTCAGGGGGACTGGAATTAGATGATCTTTAAGGTCCTTTCCAACCTAAACTATTTTGTGTAGAGCTGTCCTTAGGGAGATGTAGTAATCAGGGATAATGGTATTAAAATTACTTGAAAAAAGCATACGTGCACTGAATCATGTTCACCTTGCACAAACAAGCTACTATGCTGTGATTGTAATAAATGTCTTGGTTGTTCTTTGATTTAAGTTGTCTGCAATCAGTGGAGGCTGCTGAGATGACTCAATTGTCTGTAGAAGACCTGCTTTTTGTTCCCCCTAAGCTGAACTAGCTACTCTATTTGGCAAGCATAAGTAGTAAGTTCCTTTATGCCAACACCCTGTTCTGAGCAATATTTAGGATAGGAGCAAATAATTGTTGAAGTAATGGGACTGAAAAATTTTTTTTTTTTTTTTTTAAATGATTTGGTGCCTTGTGCTTACATCCTCTGATGTTTAATAAAGTATGAACTTGGATTAAGGCTTTCCTGAAGTCAGGGAATCCTAAATGCCACTTTTCAGTGTGGGATTCTCTGATGTCTCCTCCTGGAATTGGACAGCATATATTAAGGAATGATGTTAATGAGCAGTGCTTCAGGGAGGACACGGGTAAAGTCTGACTGCCGTCTATTTTCATCAAATTTACAGAAGTATGAAGTCTTTGAGTTGCCTGACATTACGTGTCCTTTCTGTCAAAGGACAGCTTCTGTCAAATTTGGTTGATGCGATCTGATGTCTGACAACAAGCTACGACTAGACAGAAATCCACCAGGTATTGTGTCTATACTGTATGGATGGGTGAGCTTTCTTTGCTTAGAAATATGCACTACTGAGAAAAAAAAAATTTGAACTTTAAACTGATGGTATCACAGCAGGTTTTATGTGGTTCATTTGATAGCTAAAAAGCTAGTTCAGGTGCATCTTTCAGGTACCTGAAAGTTCCTTGGGTTCCAAAGGCAGAATATTTAAGTAATTAATATAATACTAGAGGCATGGTTGATTGTGCATCACTTCTATGAAACCAAGTGCTATAAAAGTGGGACCTGAAACTCCAGAACCTGTAAGCATCAGCAGTCAGCTGTGAAACATACAGCCTTGCTCTCATAACTGGTATATGAAATCTGAAAGGTCATTTATATGGTCACTTGATAAAATTTTTTTTGCTTGAGCTGTTGTACAGTTTATACATCTGAATATACTGAGAGATACAAATTATCAGTTAGAAAGTGCTTTATGGAAGAGTTATTTGAAAGATATATATTTGGAGAGGATATCAGTGTTGAGCATCAGTGTGTGAAGGAAAAATGGTAAGATTATGTTTAAGTTTCTGGGAAAAAAAAATCCTGAGTTTCACAGACCAGGGATGACATACAATTAAATAAGCTGTTCATCTAAAAAGTGAAATTTTGGAAATGAAAGCCTGCAGGTTCCAAAATTAGACTGGAAGACAGGGAGGCAGGAAGGTGGCATCTGATTGTGTACGGTATTAGTAATACACGCAAGGCTCTGTGGGAAGCAGAATTTTATATTGGAAAGATATTGCTGAGATACAATTAGTAAAAATAGATAAGTACTTTTTAAGGAGCTTACCACAATATAGCTGTGATGAATTTTTCACTGGCTATGATTGTTATTAGGAAAGATTGTGAACCATTTCAAACATTTGGGAGCAAACATTTGCTAGTTATGCATACTGCAAAAACATCAGGCCCTTGGGTGCAGTAGGCTCAGGATATGAGTATGTTTGTGCTCTGTGTTTGTAATGGGAGTTCATTTATTAGAACAAAGGCAGATGGTGAGCCTGCACTGTGGGGAGGCACACAGAGGCATTGCTTGCAAAGACAGAGGCTATTAGCCAGGTAAGAAGTTCCATTAGATAACCTTTTTCATTCCCACTTCCTAGGCTGATATGCACCGTTCGTTGTGTTTGCAGCAGGGTGCTGTGTGCAGTCAGGGAAGACAAGGGCACAAGAAAAAGATGACGTGATTCTTCCAAATTAATAGTGATTTTGTGTATTTCTACTTAAATGATTCTGTTTGGGACCATTTACCCCCTCTCCCAGCAAATTTTAGGTCTCATCTTGGAAAATTTGATTGCTTTTGAAGGTCTTTGCCCAAGACACAGGTTTAACTTGCATGCTTGTAAAATACTTGATGTGAAATACTTAGAAAGGCACCTGTGTGACTGAAAATATAAATCCAGCTCTGTTTTCCTCCTTTGACTTGTAAGAAGCCTTATACTTCACTGTCACTTCAGTGCTTTTTCACTGTTCCCACTTTGGGGTGCTGTGCTGTCTTAAGTTAGATGGCACCAATCAACTCCAGCTCTGGTTTCTGATGCCCGTAGCATCCAGAGAACTTAGAATGGGAATAAATGAAGGTAATTACAGGGAAAGGTCAGAAAGTAGGCAAATTACCAGTAGACAAGCCTGCCTTCTCTCTAGGTTCCACTCAGTATTTTTCCACAGCCCGTTTCTCTGGACTCTTGGATTTCTGTTGTAAACTTGGTACAGCAGAGAAGCTGCTGCTCAATGGGATAATGGTATCTTCATATATATGGGATTGTTGTGCATCTGAAATTCAAGAATATTCATGAGCTTTTTTTGGTTGTCCTTTTTCCCAGTTTTGGCTTCAAACTTTTGTGTGGAATGGGACACTTAACTGGAATTTTTAATATTGATTTTATTTTTAACATTTTTCATTAAAATGTAACAGACCTGTTGCTGTTTTGCTAAAACCAGTGTTCAAAAGCAGGATGGAAGAAGATAAGGAGAGAGGAAAGGAGGCTTGTTTTTGGCTTCTAAAAAGCTAAACAAAACTGAGAAATGTTCTGTTCCATCTGTTTTATTTGCAAACCGAATTTCATAGGAACATGAAAACACTTTGAAGAAGCCTCAAAACAATTGCCACCATTTTTTTCTGAACTACGTTCAGAAAGATAGTTCTGAAATCCTGTACAACTTCATAAACTTGGCTGTGACTATCTGGCTAAAGTCTCTAATCACAGATTTCACATTCAGCATTTGAGGGTGCTTGGTTGTGTCCTTTAGGACCTGGCCTCAGGGAACATCACTCTTGTGACCTCTTGACCAGATGAATCTGAGTCACTTACTGGAAGTTGAATATGCAGATGTTCTGGACTTTCCACCTGACACAGTAGCATGCCCTCTTTGCTCCATACAGTGTATGCCACTCAAGACTTTTCTGGCTTTGGATCAGCTTCCAGTAACAGTTTCAGGTTTTGATTTTGTTTTTGAAAGCAGCTAATAAATTAAGGATCAGCAACTATCTGTGTATTCTTGCCCTGTACTTGGCTGGGAAACAATGGCCAAGAAAAAGCCTGTTAGAAAGAAGAGTAAAACTGAGAAGAGACAAGGACCCACCTCAAAGTAAACTGAAACAATCAAGCTAATACAGAGCCAGAATGTATTTTAGAAACAGTGAAAAAGCTTCCTCTTACAGACTTTCCTCTATACAAAATACTAACCTGCCCTTAGGCTTAAGGGTTCCTTTCCAAGCTACTTTCCAAATTCCAAAACCCGTAAACCTTACAGGAAAAGAAAATACCACAAGCAGAGCCTACAGCATTAACCAAATGCATCTCCTGAAGTAGGGCAGTGGTGTTCTCAAAAGCCCACTGAAGAGGGTGTAAACTTAGCAACTGAGAGCTTTAATCTTGATTCCATGATGCACAGTTTATGCTTCATTTTTACAGACTTCTTTATGGGAGACATTTTCCTGATTCAGTCATCAATAGCAGATCAGTAAGATAAAATGATTTTGCAGTTAGATATTAAGATATATTAGTACTTCTGTAAAAAAAAAGGCTACCTGTGAATGACTGATGAAGGAGCAAGACTGTTTTGTTAATGCTAGCAGCAGCATAGTTTGTTCATGCGCCAGGTCAGCCTATTGTTTGGCAGGAAATTCAGTGTCAGGCAGCATTTTGTAATACTGTGAAGAAAATTCCAAAAATTAATATCCTTTTCTTTAATAAAAAAAAAACCAAAAAACCTTCAAAAATTTAAAGAGAGGAGCTTGAATGTGCCTGGCATGTTCAAACAGTGTGCAACTAAAACTGTAGCTGCAACAGTGGCATTATTCATATTTAAATACCAAAGCTGAAGATGTGCAATGCCAAACTTTGCTCCAGGGACGCTCAAATGGTTTTGCAGCATAGGTAGGAGTAGTGTAACTCCCTGTTACTGTGATGATACAGTTTTTGTTTCATGTAGCCAGCCTTTGAGTTGTGAATATGTTACTGCTGATTACATTCATAAATATGAGTAAAGTATGAGGCAAAAATATAAGCAAAGTATGAGAAATTTTCTTTTGTGGCTTGATTTGACAATTCCTGGAGCCTTTAATATCATATATCCTTACTTTAGCTAATTTTATATTGGTATTGATTTTATGGTGCATGTGTTGAATATTGCAGAGTGTGGAAAGAAATATAAATTTCTGGAACTGTAGATGGTATGATACGACAGGAGAGTCTCAGAACCCAGGGTGAATGGACCCCAAATGCCAAGTTTAACACGTCATCTTCCGACGAGGATTCTATTGAACAAACCCCTTTTAAAATGTTCACTACATGCTTGTTGTGGTGATGTCTGGGAACCCTTGAATAGGACAGCATTTTTCTAGGTGCTGTGGACTCAGAGTAAGAGGCAATACCTGTCCTAAAAATTGTAACCATTCAGTTATGCGAGTTTGGTAAGAAGAGGAAGAAAGGACATCCCCCTTGTGGTAAGACAAAGGGATTTATATTTTCCCTCCTTCAAATTTAAATTAGTGTGAAAATGGGACTGAAAAATTATTTCCCATATCTTGGTTCAATATCTAACTGGCAAGCCACCTTGATGCAGAGTAGATCCTTTATTAATGAGAGATACTAGCTCTGATGTAGGGAAACCTGGTTCCTGAATGATTTGTCACTGCAATTTGAATGACAAGAGTACCATTCCCAGCCCTGCTGTTGGTTTCCTGGGTGACTTCAAGCCTTTACTCTTACCTTCTGCCCTGTAGGGAAAAGGGAAGGATCTTGGAGTGAAAAATTGAAGAATCATAGAATTGTTTAGGTTGAAAAAACCCTTCAGATCATTGAGTCCAAATGTTAACCCAGCACTGCTAAGTCCACTGCTAAACCACGTCCTTAAGTGCCATATCTACAAGTCTCCAAAATACTACTAGGCATCGTGAATCCATTACTTTCCTGAGCAGCCTGCTCCAGTGCTTGACAATCCTTTTGGTGAAGATATTTTTTCCTCATATCCATTCTAAACATCCGCTGGTGCAACTTGAGGCCAATTCCTTTTGTCCTATCACCTGTTACTTGGGAGAAGAAACTGATCCCCACCTGGCTACAACCTCTTCTCAGGCAGTGGTAGAGAGTGATAAGGTGTCCCCTGAGCCTGATTTTCTCCAGGTCAAACACGCCCAGCTCCTCCAGCTGCTCCTCATAAAACTTGTGCTCCAGACCCTTCACCAGCTTTTGCTGCCCTTCTTTGGACATGCTCCAGCACCTCAGTGTCATTCTTGAGGGCCCAAAACTTCACAGGTTTTAAGATATGGCCTCACTGGTGCCAAGTACGCGGGGGTGATCACTTGTCTAGTCCTGCTGGCCACACAGGTGTAATAGGTCACTGACAATTTGCCCAGGGATCTTTATTCTGCTCCCTGTCTTCCACTTTAGTGGGTATCTGGAGACCAACTCATCTTAATGTTAAAGACTGAAGCAAAGGCAGCATTAAGTACCTAGCCTTTTCATTATCCTTTGTCACTATGTTTCCTCCTGCATCCAGTAAAGAATGGAGATTCTCTTTAGCTCTCCTTTTGTTGCTAATGTATTTATGGGAACATTTTCATTGTCTTTTACAGTAATGTCCAGAGTAAGTTCTCCTTGGGCTTTGACCCTTCTAATTTTCTCCCTGTATAACCTCAAGGTATCCCTATAGTCTGCCTGAGAGGCTTGCCCCCTCTTCCAAAGCTCATAAACCCTCCTTTTTTTCCCTTGAGATACAGCCAAAGCTCTCTGTTCAGCGAAGCTTCTCTTCTTCCACACTAGCTTTTCTTTAGGCATGTGGGGACAGCCTGCACCTGCAACTTTACGATTTCCTTCTTGAAGCATGACCAACCTTCCTGGACTCCTTTGCCTTTCAGGACTGCTTCCCAAGAGACTCTATCAACCAGTCTCCTAAACAGGCCAAAGTCTGCCCTCTGGAAGTCCAAGTTAGTCATTCTGCTGATCCCCATCCTTCTCTGAGAATAGAAAACTCTATCATTTTTTGTGGTCACTCTGCCTAAGAGGGACTCCAACCATCATATCACCCATCACTCCTCTGTTCACAAACAACAGGTCCAGGGCCTTCCCTAGTTGGCTCCCTCACCAGCTGTGTCAGGAGGTTCCCTTCCGCACACTCCATGAACCTCCTACACTGCTCCCTATCTGCTGTGTTGTATTTCCAGCAAACACCTGGTAAGTTGAAGTCCCGCTCCTGGTCCATAAGAAACCAGGAGGTACATTCGGTGTGAGTTCTAATTCTTATTTTCCTACTGCTGTAAACATCAAGTCTTTAAAGCGTAGGAGATGAAGAGTTAACTGCAATGCAGCCTTGAAAAGGAGAGGATAGGGTAAAAGGACAAAACTGGAAGTACTTCCCCAAATTAGAAATGGGCATGGTAAAAGGCTCCTTCTGTCAAAGTTGAGGGGAAAATTTCATCTGACTTCCTTGAGAGCTAGTTGCACCTCTAAGATGGCAAAGGGGCTTGCACTTTAGGATGGGAGATCTAATGCATCCCCCTCCTTGCTGATGCTTGATGTTGGGAAAAGAGGAACCACTGATACAGCCAAACCTGATCAAAAAACCTGATGAAGTGGGTACTCAAAATCCATGAGATGGGGCGAGGGTGTAGGAGAGCTGAGCAGGGAGGAGAAAAGTATATGGAAGTGCCTTAAGTGATACAAAATAATTTTAGTTTAGTGGAAGGTTTCAGTTACAATTGCATGGTGCCAGGAGCAGAGCTTGTAATAAAAATTGTTAGTATGTTACGAGAAGTGCCAGTGCTGCTCTTCGCCTGATCTCTCCTGGCTTTCCCGTCTGTTCCTGGCCAGAACACTGCAAATCCCACTCTTGTGGAGTCCATAGGGAAGTTGGAGGGTTGGTTATCCCTGTGTACATGTTGTTTGCAATGCAGTGAAAAAGAAATCGCTTCTATTACCATCAGCTGTACTGTAAAATATTTATCTTCTTTCTAGACTGTCTCTGTTTTGTCAAGCTCTTGTCTGGCCTGGTTGGAGGCTTAGTCTCATGTTTTATCCCTAAATATGGATGTCTTATCCTGAAGTTACTTACTCATGCAAAAGTTGGATTTTACTTTTTTACTCTGCTTTGCTGCATACGTACCGTTTGATAAAAAGGGTGAAGGAAGGGTGTTTGGGATTTTGTTCACAAGGTGGCACTAGCCACTAACCAGTGCCGCCTTCCTTTTAGTCCCAGCACCACTGAACTGTCTAAGTCTTTGACTGGGTGGTAGGAAGAGCTGGTGATGATTAACTATGGACCAGACAACTAAGAGTGTTTTCTTATATGCAGTCAAGTCCTCTTTTTGTCTACTTAAATAGCACTTGGATCTCAAAGAAAGAAAAAAACTTTTAAAAAAAGGAAGTATAGCTGCATCTCAGAGATACTTATTGAGAGGGAATGTTCTTAGCACCATGTGAGGGAGAGTAAGGTGAAATACTACTACTGTTAATGGCAGCTGGGATTCTGATTGTCTCCTACCCATGAGGCGATAATTTGTTGCATTGACAACTTGCTGTTTGTTTTGGTTTCATTTGTGTCCCACTATATTGATACCTTAGAAACTGCAGTGCTTTATACAAATTTCAAAATGCAGTGCCTTAATACAATATTTCTTTACAATATTCCACAAAAATACTAGGCAAATCTCTGTTTATATTAACTGCTCCCATTTTCTTTCCCCTTCCTTTGTTTCATAGACGAGCTGCTCTCCAGTTGAGCGGCCATTCAAGCAGAGATGCATAGGATGCACATGACCAGAGAGACAGCATCTCTCTCATTAATTACTGTGTGAAGTCAGCTGTAGTTTAGTTTGCCATTTTACAGTTTCTCCTACTTTAGTAATCCCCATTTTGTCTCTGCCAAGCCCTTCTCATTTCAAGGGAAAGAGGAAGAATAAAATTACATTTACATATTGGTGGCTTTATATCTGACTTTAAGCATGGTGTGTTCAGTATAATCCATTACTGCTAATAAGCTACAGTAAAATTGCCTCAACTGTATTTTATGCAACAGTAATTCTTTTGTATATTAAATATTTGAATTAGTGTAAACGATAATTAGCTGCCAGTGCAGAAACTGATTTCTAAGAACATAGCTCCTCTCCTTGCCTTTCTTACACCTTCCTTTCTCTTTATTTAGAACTGGCTTATCCTTGCTTTTTGCACAAGTGAGTGGGATCTTCCAACCTCAAAATAAGTGACTTCATGGAGAGGCGTCTATGAATGAAACCTATCACCAAGCAAAGTGCAGAGGCTGTATCCAAATGGCTCCTTCCCAGCAACTGAATGATAGGCAGAAACAGAACAGATTGAGAGCTGCTTTTTCCTGCTTCCCAAGACAGTGGTGAGTGGGACTAGCAGGTGTGTTCAGTCCAGGAGAAGTGTCACAAAGGACCTGCTTCCCACAGGCAGCCTTTTCAGGCACAGTTCTTTCCTGGCCCCTCTCCAAGCACTCTGCCTATCTACTAATGCATCTGGTAGGCTTTCTTAGAGCCATCTTACTTCTTTTTAAGGGCCTGATCTTACAAAATGCTGAGTTGTGCCATTGGTTTCTACTGACTTTCAAGGAGGGGCCACAGCATCCCACAGATTTGGGCCTTGAGACATTTCAAGAAAAGGTTGCTTTGATGGGGAACTACAGTAGGGGTTAACAAGTGAGTATTAGTACTGTGGTACTGGACTCCTGGTACATTATGTTATTCTTCCTTCCCTTTCCACCAAACTTGTCCTGATTTCCACCATGTAGAAGTAACATCTGGCCTACCACTTCCGCTCTAAATACCCAGTGATCAAAAAGAAAATGTCATTGTCATATCAAACATTCATTTGTCTGTACAGGCTGAGAGAGCAGCAGACCCAGAGACAGCAGCAGCTCAGAGTGTACTGGTGTATTTGGGCAGGACGAGAAGTCTTCCCTCCTTGTTAACACAGGCTGATGGGGTGTCACAGCTGTGGGACTGTGATATTTCCCTAGTTATGTCAGGATTGAGTTCAGCCTTGGCATCTTTTTTCTCTAGACACTGAAACAGAGGTGGAGCAGGAGTGTTGAGTGTTACCCTGGACTGTGGTGTTTCTCTTGGCAGGTTGGTCTGTGTCACTGCCTGTGAATCCGAGGAGCCGTGGCCAGCTCACAGGGGAGAAGCATGAGACTGGGTGTTTGCATTCTACAGTGCTGGCACCAAGGTGTTCAGAGCCAACAACTGTACGGCCTGCAAGGGAGATACTAAAACTGGTATCTGCCCTTTGTTCAACAGGTTAGATGATCCTGGCACATATTACTGAGGCTGCATCCAATACAAAGCTAGAGGCAACACTATAACCCCAGCCTTCCTGCTCCCCACCCCTCCAGCACTCTTTAGCACCAGGCAGGACAATAGAATCACTTGGAAAATTTGCATCCAGGATGTGCAGTGCTTTCCTTGGCTCCCAGTCTCACAGCCTCTTCCTTTCTGCCATGTTCTCAGCGTGAAACTGGGAACAAAGGGCATCTGGAGGCCTGCAGCATGGGCGCTCCCTCCTGTCTTCACAGCAGGTGAATGGAAGCACAACTGTTCTGTGTTGGAACTAATCGGTGATCACAGCTGTCTCTGAGGTTGTGCTGGATTGTTGTACCCTGGAGAAACCGTGGCACAAGCAGTTGGAATGGGATGCTGTGCTATGTGGAGGCTCATATTGTGCCAGGCTAAGCAATTAGGGCTCATCCACTGAATAAAGCAGACTGTGACCAGGCTTCTTGGCACTGTGTGACTATTGTATGGCAGATGGTACATGGGGTATAATGGACTAAGAAAATATTCTGAGTGGGGAAAATGTCACAGCTAAAAATGGCACCATAGCTGACATTGCTCTGGAAAAGCAGAGGCCAACTGAAAAAGCCTTTTATGCAGACAGTGGGTATCAGCAAAAGATGAAGACAGTCATAAGACTTTTTTTCCCTCCCATTCTGAATCAGTTGATATGTCTCAGACTTTAGAATTGTGACCAAGAGGTGAAGAGTGCATTTTCTTGTTCTGTTTTTAATACGTGAATACAAAATGAAAATGCAAATTGAGACACCAGCTTTTTCCATTGTGGGTGTTAACATGGTCCCTGATGAATTGCCATGTGGGGTCTGAGACAAAGCCATCAGAGAACGCTATTACTAGACAGCACAAAACTGACCAGTTATATTAATCAGTTATAATTTGCAAGGCAGAGGGAAGCCCCCGGGCTGGTTTATGAAATTTAAGATGGTTGAACAACTGTCCAGTGCCGTGGAGGTACTAGAAAATAAAATCTACAGACTACAAGAAATGCAGAAGGGCATGCCAGAACTCAAAATGTGCTGATGCAGAGACTTTGGCAAACATTGTTAGCCAAGACAATGCAGCATTTGAAAGAAGGATGCAAAAACACCCACGGGTTGTATTATTTGCTGGTGGAATGCAATGAGTATAGGTTGGACTGGAGGATAGTGAGCCTCAGGAAGAAAAGTGAATACTGCTTCAGCTGAAGCAAATCTCTCCTAAACCACGTAGTTGTGTTAGCAAAGAGGTATCCAGTGGGTCGCAGACTGATATGAACCACAAATACAGGAATATCAACACAGACAGTGCTGATATGACTGAAGAGAAACAGATAAAGCCTAAGTGATGATGGTAAGGTATGCAATTGACAATCTTGGTAAGTTGTGAATGGGCTCTATTAGTTTGCTGGGTGCAGGAGTGGGGAGGATATTAGTTGTTATGGGAATCTGGGACTTACCTACTTACTGACCTCCTCAGGTGAATATGCCATTAGAGAGGGAGGAGGCAAAAAAAAAAAAAAAACAACTGAGAGTGTGTGTTCACAGATCAGCAGTATTTGTAACACAGCAGCAAATAGAGACAGCCCCACTGTCCCATAGCATTAGTATAGCCCTCCTTGCCCTGAGGCAGAAGTCTGGGGAGAGACAGGCAAATTGATTACCCTGTGAATCACAAAATCAATAGGGGAGTTAACAGCATAGATACCCATTTGCTCATTGTTCTGAGAGAAGGCAGAAATCCAGAATCATCTGCTTCATATATGAACCCAAAGACATTTAATAAGCATTTAAAAAGGAGCATTTTTCCAAGACCTGGAAGAAAAATGCTTAAAGGATTCAAACACTATTTTTTTAAGCTTGGTGCATCGGCAAAGTTCTGAAAGCCTAAAAAGAGTGCATACATGCATTGAAGCCTTGTGCATTCCTTGGGACACTGCTTTCTCAGATAAACTCTGGGACTTGGGCCTGCAGCATGGCCCCCAAATGACTGAACGTTGCGATAAACTTGTTTGTGCACCATTTCCCCTTCTCTCTCTTGAAGTCCTTGTTTTCATTAAAAAGGAGAATAGCTGTGCAGGCAGGGAGAAAGCCAGAAGGGTACTGCCTTGTGCCTGTATTACGGAGTATACTCATCCTGATAGCCTTCAGATGCCAATTGGGATTTCTTGGGTCGTGAGGAATTTCACTGGAAAATGCAAAGGACAGTAAATGGTGAGGGGAGCAAATGTTTCTGCAGAGCACTGCTTTGGCAGCCTGGGTCACTGCCTGGGTCTCCTTCTCTCAGAAACAGGGAAGAGATAGATACTACTAACTGATGCAAGCTCTGAGTGATCAGGCCTGGGCAGTGTGTGGATGCTGAGGAGCACTGGCTGTGCATGGTTGGGAAGGCAGCAGTGCTGCACTTTTTGGGAGGTTCCTCTGCAGAGTCCCACATTGCACAGGGGTACATGGTTGCAGCTGGCAGACTGCACAAGGCAGACCTTGTGCCTGCTTGACTCAGGGTGATTTCTGAACCAGGAGATCAAATCCATCAACAAGTCACTTCCTATCCAGCCCTTTTGCCCATTTTCCATAATGTCCTTCTTTATAATCCTCCTACCCTTAAGTAAATTGACTTGCCTGGCTTCTTTCTCCCTTCAGTGATGCTAGCTACCATGTAACTAACACTTGTTATCTGTATGTGATAAACATTTCCTTCCTTCTCTAGTTTGTTGTCTTTAGACTGCAAATATTTGAGGGCAGGTTTGATTTAATGTATGTTTATGTGGCACTTAGAACAGCAGAATCTGAATTTGGGCTGAAATGATGAGGATTTAGTCACCCCTATCCTTATCTGTCATTTATAAAAGGTAAGTTCTACTGGTAAATGCTCTGGAGAAAGCACTGCTGCCTCCATTCGCCTTCGTTCCTGCTGTGCCTCATTTGTGTTGAGGATGTGTTGGAGGAAATTGCTCTACACACAACATGGAGTTAATTGCACTTTATTATACCCTTACTCAACATCTCTCTTTTTTTGTCCTTTAATTTCTCCTTTTTCTATTAAGCACTAACAAAAAATATAGACAATTCAGATATATTTTTCTTTTATGCATAATAAGAGCCTTCTCTATCTCCTTGTTATGCTGACTAGTGAGTTCAAACAGTTTCGTATCACTCTTCACATACAGCTCAGCACAGTATGTCATCCAACCTCTTCCCTTTAGCCATTTGCTCCCATCTCAGCAAGTTCTTAATCTAAAAAAGATCCTGAATTGCATTAATTGGTCTGTGAGCCGACATGTAATGCAGCCTGGTTTGTGAGGCTGCATAGAAAGAGAGGAAACCTCATTCATTATAAGCTAATGTTCTAATTTCTTTTAGCCAAGTGGTGCTTGCAAGCATTTGTGCAAAGAAAGGACCTGTGCTCTGTAGAGCCAGTCCCAGTGCTTATTTCCCAATTTTGGGTCGTGTTCCCTTCAGAAAGTAGGCGTGAGAAGAAGAGCAGCCCAGCTGAAGAGAAGAAGTGAGAGATTTGAGGAGAGGAAAATTGTGTTTGAATTACTGTTAGCAACATGTATGAGAAAAAGCACAGAGGCTGGTGGGCTTCTGCTTTGGTTCCAGAAAACAAAAATTGTGCAATCTTTAACCATCAGAGAAGCACAGGTAGAGTAAATCATTGCCTAGAGAGCTGATTTGGTTGAGGACCCTTACTATGACATGAACACAGACAAAGGTCAACAGTGGTGCAAAACAACCTAAGTGCTCCTGCTATTTGTTCTCTGAAGAGTTTGCTTTGTTCCTTAGATTTACCTGGACAGTACAGGATTTACATAAAGCTGGCTAGGAAATGCATGGTAGTGTTTTACACACAGAAAATCTGCTCGGAGAAACTTAAACAGCAGGTCCCGTCCTTAGTTTCTTTAGGCAGAGGAGGATTAAGCAGTAGAGAGTGATGGACAGGCTCACTAGAGGATTTGAATCACTGAACTTAGATACTGAGACTAGCTAGAGCTAAATGGCTGCAAGGGCACAGACAAAGAATAAAATGCTGAGTTAAGCAGCTCTGGATGTATTTTGGCCACTCTTGCAGTCTGTTTAGGACATGAAAAGAGGACCAGAGGGAGGTAGGCTCTGGTTTTCCTTGAGGCTGGAGTTTCTTGGCTGTGTTTGCTTGCTTTCAGCTCTGTTCTCTGTGCTCTCAGGCAGAGCGTAGCCTGTGTGTGAGACTGGGCTGAGAGCTTCAGGCAGTCAGAGGTGACTTCCTTCTCTTGTTTTTCCCAAGCATCTCTGTCTGGCTCAAGGCTCTTGATATAACATACCATACAGTAGAGTGAAGCTCAAACTCCTAATCAGTATAAATAGTAAGGATTGCTCACTTGGCAAGTCTTGGCTTTAGCTCTCAAGAAAGCTTTCGTTGCCTTGCTTCAAGTTCCTCAAGTTCCTACGGAAGAAAAGTTGTTCAGCTGGCCTTAGAGTAGGGAACACATGGAGTAGAAGAAACACAAAAACTCAATTTGGACAGCAGTAGAAGAGAAAGTAAGCAAGGAGTGTGGAAATAAGGCTTTGTGTGCAATGTCAGCTCTCTATGCTGTCTTCCCATTATGCAGCCCACTTTCATAGTTTTGTTTTTCTTCTTGGCGTCCTGGTTCAGGCTGTTGTATTACAGACTCAGTTCTCGTTAGCAGAAATACAACCTCAGTTCCCAATCCTCCGAGGTACAAAGCTTGGAACAATGGCATGATAGTAACACTCCCAAATGGAGAGTCTACTGTGAATCTATTTTAAGCCATTTTGGGAGGAGGAGGGGGGTTTGACAGGAGGAGGATATTTGGTTATATTATGCAGAAGCTGCAGAATTCTCTTCCTTCTCTTCCCCCACTTACAGTTCTTGTAGATGAAGAGGTGGGAAATGTACCAGATTACCTGGAGTTGATGGGAGAAACCTATCTAGGATTTCTTGATTTAAAAACTGCTGGGCTTTTTGTATTGTGACAGAAATACTTTACAAAACTCTCTTGTGTTTCATGTGCTAGTAATTTTAAAAGATGTCCTAGATATAATATAAAGTGGATAGATAGGTATAAAATACACTTTGGATACAGCAGACAAGAATGAGTGCATGTAATGACTGCTTGGATTTGCAGGATAGGAATCTAAGTCAGCAGGTGTGTTAGAAACACTTAGAAGAGTGGTCTGCTCATCTGAGAAACCCCACAGAACTGCAGATTCAAAAGCAAAATGTGTGGCAGATAAAAGTGACCGCTGTCTTTTGAACTTCTCGATGATTTTTTTATTGCTTGTACGTCTGTAAGATAGCTGTGAGACCATTTTAATGCATCTTTTGGAAGGAACAGCAGTTTTAAGCCTGAAGTTTTCTTTCTTGCTGCATTTATTTTTCCCCTTCAGGGCATACAGGTGTTCCTTTGCTGTCTCTGTACCTGCTCATATTGCAATTTTCCATTGCAGTGTTTGGGGCAGGGGCAGCAGCAGCAGCAGCCTGGCTGTGGGTCAGGCTGTGGCAAGCACATGAGGAGGTACCTGGCAGATCATACACTTGTTCTCCACCTCTGTTTTGAAACAGGCAGTGGCATGGCTCTAGCCAACATGCCTTCAGTTAGACCATGTGGATTTGTGAAAATAGCAATTTAAAGTGCCTGGCTGAAAACCATAATTTAGTAGAGAAGTATTTCAGTGTTCTTACTGCATTATGCCAATGTAAAGAATTCTGGCAGTTCTAATAATAACCTTGCTTTACATAGCTTAAAAAAACCCTCTAGTCTTTCTTTTCTACTTTATTTTTTTTCCCAGACAGTTCCTAGTTGTAAACTGTGTGATGCAGCTTTCAAGAGAAACTGTTGCTATTTTTCTACTGACTAGAAAAATCCATGTTCTTTATTGTGAGATCAGACTCTAAGTATGTAACTCCTGAAAGCTTAAAGTTTATTTCTTACATGAGAAAGCAAATTCAAATCAAGAGTCCAAATTTCAAAGTTTTCTTTATCCTAAGTTTTAAAGATGAGGATTGTGGAGAAGTAGCAGTATATGAACTAACAACATTTCAGAGGAGACTTCTGAGCTCTGAATTTGGCATTCATCGCCACTGCCCAAATTCCTAAAGTTTTTCTTATTTTAAACCATTTATTTATTTTGTAGCCAAATTATTGTAACATTAGAAAACACATTAGTCACACATCTGTTATCAGAGTGGTTCTATCAAGTCTGATTACAGTAATTTTTAAAATCAGAGCCTGTAAGTGAAGTCTGTAGTATCTGTTTTCATCTGGATAAAAAGCAGCACTCTTTTTTGAAGAGAAATTGATCTGACTCTGCACACTTGGATACCAATTAGGAAGAAATTCTCACTGCAAAAGCACAAGAAAGAGCGGGCAGAAGGCTGTACATCTCTTTAAAAAGAAGCTGAAATGATACTCTTTTTACAGTCATGTTAATCTTGGCATTTGAATCAGAGAGTATCTGAACAGAGATGTCTGAACACAGGATTTTGGGTGTGGAGGAGGTGCACCAGAAAAGAAGCCATAATTGATGAACAGCTCTGTTCCAGTAGTGGCTTCCTCCAGTCTCCAGTCCTGCAGCTCTCAGGGAGGCACTGGGAGCCATGGAGACTCCATCTCCAGTAGTGAGATGCTGTTAGATGTTAATGCAGTGCATTTGTTTCAGGTGAAGGTGTGATATGCAGAGGTTTTATACCATTTATGCATTTTTGGTAGAGCCTGTTACGAAAATCTAAACCAGCTGCAGTTACTGTAACTGCGTGTAAAAGGTGTCATTAGCTTAAAAGGAGCTTGGAATGACGTTGCTGTTGCCTCTATGGATGTAAGGTCAGATCCATCATGCACATCCTGCATGAGACTTAGGGATTTGAGTCTCAGGTGTGCTCTGCTGTGCTGCCTTCATTTCCAGCCTTGTGTGTGACTGCAGTAGAGGAGAGGTCACAGTGTTATGGTGCACCTGTGTTAGGTTTTGGGGCCAAGGGACCTCTTGCCAGAAGGTGATTTTCCCTCAGTAACTTCATACCATGAGCTTTCCTCCATCCTGCACTTGAGAGTCAGCTTTGTGCCTTGCCATGTGATGAAACTGGTGAAGCCTTCCGTGCTGGACCAAAAGAAGGTGGGAAAGGTGCCCGTGGGCTCAGACAGACCAGCTGTAATGTGTAGGTGGCTTGGAAGCAGTTGTTCATGGGCATACTCCTGTCCTTGGGGAAATACAGGTGTATTCAAGCTAACTTCATCCTTCTTCTAGGATTTGTTGCTTTTTTTGTTTGTTTGTTTTTGTCTCTACAAAGAGGGTCGTACTACATTACATCATGATTTTTGCACATAAGCAAGTCATGACTAAACCCCTTGCTTCTGTATCATAAAATTGTCCCTGCTGCTGACAAAGCAATAGGCAAATCTTCTTTGCCATAAGTGACCTGAAGGAGGTTGCTCTGCACCCTCACTCTCTGGGGCTCTTCCGGCTTCTGTTCCCCCAGCTCTGGCATCTTGGACTGGCCCTTCAGCTAGGAAGGAAAGAGGCACAGTTCCCTTAAACTCAGGGGAGCTCTACTAACCTGTGCAAGTGGCAGATATGATCCATTATTGTTAGTGCTCCTAGATGGTGAAATGTGTCCAGATGCTGTTACTGCAGGCAGGGAAGAAGAAGCCACAGTTTTGTCCTTAATCTGTATCTTTGTAATGCTACAGTAGGGGGAAAAGGTGAAGAAGCATCTTGCCTCCTCTCACTTCTGCTCGTATTTACTCATGGATGTGACAAGCTGTCATTTTCTAGTTTGTGTGAAAAGTGACACTTATTTCCCTTCCCCCCATTGCAACCTTGCCAATGTATTTGCTGCATGCAGATAGAGAGTTGTGTTCATTTCCCTAGCAGATGTCACAGTGATTCAGTGCAAAATCTGCTTGGGGACATGATGATAATTGAACTGTCCTCCAGGAAGGGGAGATGAATGCGTGGGTATTTTCTGCTTCTCTTACAACAGTAGAGCTTTATATTTCAGATCCTCGATTCAGAGCTTTAGTTTTCCATTTTTCCCAAGCAGGCTGGGTGAGATGTACTGACATACCAATGTGAATCCAAGATGATGTTTGAACTGTGTGTTATCTAAACTGTTTAGGAACTGACTTTGTATGCAATGCCATTGTGAAGTGACAGTTGTATGATATTTAGATACAAGAAAGCATCTACTAGTAGAATGTAAATACTACTTTTATTTAAAGTGAGGTTTAATTAAGTGCTGGCTCCTGATACTCAAAATTTACTGAGAATGCTTTTCCTTTCTTTCACTTCTGCATCTAACTTACATGTAAAAATCATTCACTGCCAAGGAAGTGGCTCAAGAAGTTTTGGTATTCTTGTTATGACAACCCAGGGGTACCACTTCCTGCTTCAGAGTACAAGCTGATAATATAGCTGCAGCACAGTAATACAGGAGCCAAATTTAAAAAGAGTAAAAAGCACTAACTAGCTGCTCACGTTGCAGCTGCTATGCAATTGTTTGATAGCTGTATAGTTGATGTGTGTGGCTGTCATATGCAATCTCCAGTTTGCATGCATTCTTGGTGCCTGTGTATTCTTCCAGGAGTTCCCAACTGCCTGCTATTTTCTGTTGTTACGAGTAGATGTTTACATGCAGTGCATCTCCAGCTGGCTCTTGACCAAGCTGTCTCAGAGCTCGTGGAAATACGCCTCCTTTAATAAAGTTAATGTCAGTGGAGGTTGCCATCTTCAACCATTTTGATATCCTTGGCACAAAGAAAATGCTGTTTCCTCCCTCTGGAGGATTAGACAGCATTAAAGCTGCTCCATCTGTGAAGATTAGCACACTGCTGGGTGGGTGTTTTTTCTCCCTTTCCCCCCTTGAAAGAATTACTGCTTCAAAGGGGCGCCTGCAAGAGGAGAGCTGTGCTGCAGACTGCCTGACATCTGCTTTGTTCCTTTTGCTCTGCCTGCAGAATGCCTGCACCTGAAAATCAGTTTCATCTCCTGCTGTTTGGAGAGGATGTTCCTGTGCTGGTATCCCACTGCTCATCCTGGCGCTGTGTGAGTGGCAGTGGGAGTACTGAGTCTGCCCCTGCAGTTACTCCGGGGTGCCCTCCCATTCCTGCTTGCTGGGACTGGGGAGCACTGTGGATGCCAGACTGAGTTTGAGCAGCTTTTGTCCCTGTGCATCAGCATTTCATTTGCATTATTGACAGTTTTCCGAATTTGCCTGGGAAATCTGACAGACGCCTTCTAGGTCCCCAGGGTGCTGAGCACACCAAACCACTCGTGACCAAGGAGGCAGATCCCTCTCCTTTCTGGTAGGCTTGCTGTTGGGAGATTGATATGCCAAATGTCTTTTCAGCTTATTTGGCAATACGTGTATCCTTCTCCAAACAAGGGCTAGATGATCCTCACACACCCATTAAATGCAAATCCCTTCAACTACTTTCCTCCACGTTGATTTCCTCAGTCAATGGTCTTGGCAGCAAATCACCTAGGCAGCCTTTCCTTTTCTAGACCTGGACACTTTTTCTACAAAAAGTAATGTGAAAAACTTAGAGAAATGAAGGTACCCTTTTTTTGGACATAAGAAATAATGTTTTGGACATATAAAATCCCACTGTCCTACCCAGAATCTCCCCCAGATATTCAGTGTACCTACCACTTCCAGGGAATTCAGATACTTTCTCACAGGAGATTTGTTTGTGCTTGGTGGCTCGACAGAAGTGTGCATGCAGGGGTGTGCACGTGGCTTCTGCTGTGAACAGCTCACTTGAAAGGAGCTACCCTGTGTGAGGGTAGGAAATAAAAGGATGGGAGGAAATTGGAGGAAAGGCCAAGGAGCTGAAAGGGAGGCTCAGGGGTCACATTTTAGATCAGAGGAATACAGTCCCCAGTGTGGAGTGATTTGTGTTCATCTGCATCTTAATAAAGGACAATCTGTCAGACTCGACATGATCCTTTTGGGCAGGATTTTCCAAAGGGCTGAAATGTGCTCCCTTATCTCTTCCTGCTGTTGTGGAACTTGCTCCTGAGATATGTAGTGGCTGTTACATTTAGGAAATATACCCACAATCTGAGCTGGAAAAGTGCTGTTCTGATATAATCACTGGAAGAGAATAAAGGAATTGTCATCTTACCTTCTTGTGTCAACAGAACAAGGAAAACAAAACAATGAATGCCCTTTTTGATAAAAGCGAGTAGTTTTTAAATCCAGTTACCTGCACAAAGTAAACCCCACTCTGGAGGTCTAGAGGGCATCTAAAAAAGAAAATTCTGACCGCTGGGGGAGTTGCAGGGACTTTCAAAGTAAAATGTTTCATTTCTGTCCCTATGACCCCTTATTCATTGGAATTGCAAAACTGCCTTCATATTGGAGAGACTTCAGTGAGAGGAATTTGCAGCTAGGGTTGAACACGTTTGCTGTGGCAAAAGAGACTCCTCTGCTGTGGGGAAGATCAACATATTCCAAGTGGTACTGCAAAAATTTTTCAGTCTCTGCAACAGATGAGCAAACCCAGCCACAAAGTGGGAGGTGAAATGAGGAAGCTGCATCATTTTGACAAATGGTGGTGTTGAACCATAGCTAATGGCAACTGCTATGTAACAGCTTATACATGAAAGAAGGGAAAAAGAGAAATGAGGGACAAAGACAAATTAAGGAAGGAGAGAAACAATGGGTTAAACGACACTTGCAATGGTAGAAAGAAGGGGGAGGTATTGAGACTGGGGAAGAAACAAGGCTGAGCTGGGTTGGTGAGGGAGAAGTAGAGATGAGAGAGCTGAGGAGTGGGGAACAGGAGTGAGCTCTGCATTGCAATCCAAAGTGTTTATTAAGATCTAAGAGATGTGAGACATTTGGTCAGATACTGCTGCAGCATGGTTGTGGCAGGGAGGCTTCAAAACCTGCCCTGTGCAGCCTCGGTGCTGCTGTGGGCTGCTCTTGAGCACCAAGATTGAACTGCAGGGATGTGGCTCTGTACCAGCATGCTCCTGCAGGTTATGGCATGGGAGAAGGCAGGAGAGGGATCACAGTTAATCACTACTTCTTCTCCTGACATACAAAGTTGGGTGCTAAAACAGACTCTGCTTCACTCCTACACACAATGTGCTCAATCATTCCATTTTTAGTGCAACAGGAAGCACTGAAAAGTATGATTTTGCCAGGGCAGAAAATCTAGCTATTAATGCTGGGAGAGGGAAAAAGGGGCTTTGTACACAGGAAGCATTTCACTTGTACAAATCTAAGACAGATATTTTTAATTCAAGCATTGTAAAGGTTTGAATTTTCTACATATATGAAAGGGCACACTTGAAGTGTGGACACTTAGGATCTTGCAGACATAATACTCAAATTTGTTAAACTGACAACTTTTTCATTATCTAGCTACTTCATAAGATCATATTTTCTGGCACAAGGTAAATTAGACTATAACCAGCCTGGAAAGGAAACTAAAGAAGAAGGTATAAAAACCATGTCCTGTTTCTCCTGTCACTCCTGCTTATAGGCTTCCCTATGTGGTTAGGAAGCAAATAGACTGTGCAAAGACCTTTCTTAATATCTTGCTAATGAGACTTGGCTGTGGAAGGGCCTGTCCCCATCTCTGGGCTTCCCAGCTGCCTCCCTCTTGACTGCCAGTCTGCCTTCACAACTCAGAGGCAGGAGTTCCCCTTTGGCCACCCATCCCCATCTTTTGTATCTCTAGACATAGACCATGATTCTGCCTTTTCTCTTGGCACTTGAGCTGTTCATGATGATAATGAGGTCCCAAATCTTTCTGTAGCTGCCTGGTCTAATCAGCCCTGTTTGGAAGCTCATTTTGAATAGGTATTTGTTTCCCTCATCCTCTGGGCCATGCTTTTACTTGAAATGTCTACGCTGTTTCCTTCTATTAACCAACTGGCACTTGTAAGAAATGGGATTTGTGCTGGAAACTAAAAGCAAAGGTTCCCCGGATAGGAATGCTCTGAGATCTCTGATGGAAGCTCAAGCTTTTAATGTTGTGTGTTCAGCAGCTTAAAATAGGGTATGGGTGAATTTCCTGCCTGATAACAAGATTAGTAAGAAGCAAAGCCTGTGGTTGGAGAGCCTTCAGCAGTCACCTGGTTGCCTTTGCACAGAGCTGTGCTCCAGCCTGCACGCACCAGGTACCTTTGCTCCGTAGGAGATGACTCGCTGCAGGGAGTGGGTGTCACAAAGCATCTGTCAGGAGCATTGCCTGGGACTAGGAGGCACACTGAGGGCCTTTCCTGGTGAGCTGGAATGTGCCAAGTGTGTAGAGTAGCCCTGCTGCGTGAGGGAAGGGTTGTGGAAATTGCCACCTTTAAGCAACCCTTTGTGGCTCTCTCACAGAAGGTGCACCAGACACACGAATACCCTGAACCAGACTCACAGGAACTTCACTACCCGGAGCTTCTTGTTTGTCCTTACATTTTCAGAGGGACTCCTGCTTTCATCTGTCAGTGTTGCATTTGGTATCATGAGCAGTGTGGGCTGGTGGCAAGAGACCAGTGAAGGGATTTTATCCTTTAAATTTACCAGTGAGAAATCTACTGATACAGTTAAATAGCCACAAATATGGAACAGGTCTGAACATTAAGCAAACTACTGATAAAAGGAGATGTATTCTTGCATGTGGCTGATGTTATTTGAGAGTCAGAGGTGGTTCTTTAAATAACTGCTTTAAATGTGGTTTGCATAGATGTCTAAGTATAAAGAATAAAAGATGAGGGTGGGTGTTTTTGTACTGAATAGCAATGATGTATCCACATCGCTGCAAAGCATTAGTGAATTGTCACGCTGGGTAGAGGAGAATGGCACTTGCATCTCATTTTGGCTCTCATGAGGCAATACCTCTTGTCTAAGGCCTCATTTTGAGTACAGACAACCACCTTTGCATTTGATCCTGCTGCCATTGAAACTGATGTGAGACTGCTTATCAAGGAAAGCAGATCGCAGGACTGGGAACCTGAGTGGATATATTCAACTTAAAAGGGTGCAGTATAGGGTTTTTTGCTGTTCAAGTATCAAGCAAGCACTGTAAAATGGATCTTCCTTATCATTCAGCAGCAGATCTGAGGAAGAGGCTCTTGTTACTCTGTTATTTTCTAAATCTGCAAAAGCAGCACACTGCATTTTGGCCAGAGGAGCAGCAGAACTGCTGCAAATGTAGTGTCATTGCATGGATGGTTTTTTCCAGTGGGAAATTCCACCACTACCAGCCTTGCCAAAAGACAGCTTGGAGGAGGAGAAAATTTCCTGTGATGATGGTGGTTCTTTCCCAATGAAATAAGAACAAGTAGGGAAATCCATCAAGCTGTTAGTCATGCATTTTATACACACATATATATATATAGCATAGTGCATGTGAGTGTGTCTATATGTGTATATAAAAAACTATATTGCACTCACACTCTCTGCATGAAGCATCATCAATTTCAGGCTTCAAAATAATAAGAAAAGTAGCTCATGATATGATGGGACATAAATGTATGTGCAATAGAAAATGGCCCAGCAGCTAATTTTGCTAATAATCTTTGCATTTAGTTTTTATGGAAGATACTAAGATTAGTGTGGCTTGAAAATAGATTGTACCTCTTTGAAATGAGCCTCCTTTCTTTGTAGCCCTGTGAAGCCTGGAGGTTATTTTTAATTTTAAATGGTGGTTGTTAAAGAGAAGTGAAATCAAAGGGTATTTTGGAATATAGCCTTTTCTTTAAATACATTCCTTGTAGGTGGGGAAATCTACAAGTTTTTTGTACCACAGATGCTCAAGCTCCATTAATGTGTCTTTGTGCGCAAGTTCATAAGGCGATACCATCTTACAAACTGGTGTAGGAGAGATAATTGATTTTCAGTGCTTTCTAAGATGCAGAGCACAAACATGCCACAACCGTTGTGAGTATGGAAGCATGAAAATTTGCTTGAGAAATAATCCAGGGGAAGTTTTGATTCTGACCACTTTGTAAGAGTTTAAGGCCCTGCATATGCCTCCAAGAAATTTAAAATCTTGCAGATATGCAGTGCATATCTTCAAAAAAATTTTTGTGCTTAGCCTCTTATAAAAGATTAAGTGATGGAGGCCCAGATCTTCAAATGTACCATGATGGTGGGTGAGATCCCACTTAATGTTTAACAATGTCTCCAACACGTGCAGTATACTTCTGAAAACCAGGAAAGCATACAGGATTTGGACATTGACAGAGCAATGTCTTTGCTGCAGCTTGGAAGACAGAGATGGTGGCTTTGTGTTAAATGAGACATTCCCTGAACTAAACTAATTTCTGGTGTAACATTGCAAAAGTCAGTGTAGTAAACTGGTCTTCAGGGTTAATTCAGTTAAGAAGTTACATGGTGAATTTTATGCTCATAAACGTATTTTGGGGACTGTTTGTTTCTCCTTAGATTGGACTGTTTATACTTCTGTGCTCACTTGTTGGTAAATTATTTAAAACCAAATTGCAACAGCAGTTCAACATTTGAAGCCAATTGGCAGTTAGCCTCTAGCATCATCATCAATGGAAGCAGAAGAATTTTTCAGAGCAGAACTGTTTCTCCTGTTCCCTTGAGGAGAGGAGCAGTATTCTGTAAGCAAGGTTCTGTCTCTTAGGCTGTTTTCTCCTTGAACATTTCCATAAGCTGAAATGTATCTTCAGTTACCAAATGTGCATTAATTAGTCCTGAACTCTGCTCAGTTTGCTATCAGTGTTCAAAAAGAGAAGATACATGTTTATGAGGAAGGAAATGAAACTTTTGATTTGTATTTTAGGCCCTTGCCTCTAGTACTGGGGCAGAAGCAAGCTTTGAGGGCAAGTATAAGCAGAAATTTGAATGTAAGATGATATTTGGAAAAAAACCCAACTCTTCCTTAAAATCCGTTCAGAATCTACCATTATCAAATATATGTAAAATTACACTATCCATTCCCTTTGAATTTTATCCCTAAATTAACTATAGTCATTAGGATGTTTCCTCAGGCAAGTCTTCACTGATGCATACTTCTTCCCAGCTGATTTTATTTAAAATGCAACTTCTAGTTCCCTGATGGCTATTCAGAAATGTAATACTGAATCTACAAACCATCTTCCACAATGAGGAAGAGAATTCTTCTCTGTATTCCTCCCTCAAAGTACAGATATTTCAATCTTTGCCTTCCCAAATTTTTCCCTTGCCTGTACACTGTGGATTTCTGTGGGACAAATAATGAGGTTATGTAGCAACTTCCCCCAAAAGTAGAGCTGTAGCAGTTCTCTCAGCCTTGCCTAGGCATTTATATGCTTCAAGGTCTGATGTTAATGATAAGGCTTGTACTCCAAATGCCACAAGACAGAGGTGTTGCCTGGTACACTGAAATTGGTTGCTGAAGCAACTTGGCTTTTCCTGCACCAGAACCTCTCCTTGTGCTTTTTAGTTGAGCTGTACCATCTTCAGCATAGCTCATGTTAAGTTGCAGCCCAGCCTGATAGGTCTGGGCTAATTCTCTGCTGTGGCCACTCTGGAATCCCATTAGTGAAAGAGCAAGCGGTTTCTTCCTGCCTTAACTTCAGAGTGCTTTGTTCAAATATTGAATACTTGGGACTAGGGTTTTGAAATATTGATACAGGAGAAAGTACAGACTGTCTCGGTCAGGCCTCGTGCAAGCTTTGCTCAGACGCCTTGGCGCATGGAGGGCCTGTGGGGGAAGCGAAAAGGTCAGCATGACTGGCCTTCTGGGGGTGGGGTGGGGCTGGGGAGGGGTCTGGCCTTTAACAGATTGTGTAGGAGGGATTTGCTGGGATGAGATCACTCATGATTTGGCAAAAGTAATACCCAAGTGCCATGTACCACAGTTCACTTCTTGCACGATATTGACCTAAGCAGAGCACAGAATCATAGAATGGTTTGGGCTAAAAGGGACCTGAAAGATCATCTAGCTCCATCCCCCTGCCATGGGCAACAATGTCTTCCATTAGACCAGGTTGCACAAAGCCCCATCCAATTTGGCCTTGAACACCACCAGGCATGGGGCATGCATAACTTCTCTGGGCAACCTGTTCTAGTGCCTCACCATGCTCACAGTAAAGAACTTAATCCTGATATGCCGTTCCAGGTGGGGTCTCACCAGAGTGGATCAGCGCGGGAGAATCACCTCCCTCGACCTGCTGCCCATGCTTCTCTTGATGCAGCCCAGGATGTGGCTGGCTTTCTATGCTGCAGGCACACATTCCTGAGTCACATTGAGCTTCTTATCCACCAACACCCTCAAGTCCTTCTCCTCAGGGCAGCTTTCAGTACATTCTCCACCCAGCCTGTATTTGTGCTTGGGATGCCCCAGCCCAGGTGCAGCATCTTGCACTTGGCCTTGTTGAACTTTAGGACATTGGCCCAGACCCACCTCTCACACCTGTGAAGGTCCCTTCCCTCTTGCCTGTCAGTCACACCACACAGCTTGGTGTCACCAACAAACCTGTGGAGAGCGGGCTCACGTGTGAGGCCTGCCTATGTGATACACAGGTTTGTTCCTCGGGTAATTCTCGGGTCCTGCTACCCTTTGCATGGGACAGTGGTTCCAGCAAAAACTATGCCGTGGGGAGGAGAAGAAAATGAACATGTAAATAATAGCCTTGAGTCTTTTATCGATCTTTATGTGTACTGAATAGTCTCCCTTTCCCTGTTCTGTCAAATCTTTTCCTTCAGGCCATTTTTCTGTTAATGCTTTAGTGATGTCTGCAGTAATGACAGATGCGCATTCTTCACTGATTTTATTACATGTAGATCTTCCCAATGTATCAGTTTGATATAAAATGATCTCAGTGGCCTCAGGGCTCTATGAGAGATTTCAGATCCATGGGAAAAGGGGCTTGTGTATCCACACCGTCTCTTGCACAGCGCTAAGCTCTGCAGGCAGCTCTCCCAACTTTCTAAATCCACTGTGCTACTGAGGAGAGAGACAGCTTGCTCTGCCTTAATGGTAGCAGATTGATGAGTTTGGCTGGAGGTTTTTTGAGCTGCAACAATCATGGGGATTGTCATAGTAGTAATGGAACAACAGGGTCCTTTGTGCAAACATAACAAATCTCTTTGGGAGAGCATGTCTGTGCAGAAGCACTTCTGCACCCCAAGCAGTGGGCAGTGCTTTTTGTGACATTGCCATGGGTCAGCCTGTGTGGGTTTAGGAGGAACGTGGCATAGGTGCAGTAAATCTTTCACATAGCCTTGTTTTTTAGAAATAAAAGTGATCACAGCAGGACTGTCCACATAAAGTCTTCTGTGCGCAGCTTTGTGTTTTCTGTGCTGTTTTAGGATGATGAGAATGTTGGACATTTGACCACTACAGTCTTGGCATGAGCCACAGCACACCAGGGATGAGAAATGCCAAGACCCTGGGAACCTCTGGCTGTGTGTACACATTGGATTCCCTTAATGGACAGCAGTAAGAGTAAACGCTTGGCTTTGGCTGATTTGGTTTTTGGTTTGTTTTTATTGCCCTCCCCCCTTTACATGATTTCTTCTGCTTGAGAAGTGAAGATGTTGCAAACAACCCATCTGCGTTTTTGCAACACCTCCTCTGTGCCTTGATTATTTTAGTTTGTTGGTGTCACTTTGCATGTTTATACTATTTTCAAATGTTTATGTCACTCTCTTCCCATATTTTGTTTTTTCCCCAGGTGCTTTATAGCATTTGGAAGAGCTTGACTGCTTTTCTTTTGCCTCCTTTTTTACCTTAGTTACCTTAGCAATGTTAATTTTTATCTTCTTATTTTATCTCCTTCTTATTTTTATCTTATAAAGAGATACGAGGAAAGGAAGCTTCTTTCTTCACCACATTTAAACTTTCCATTTTTTTCATTATCTTTTGAGGAATTTTCTAACAAAAAATGGAATTAAATTAGTAGTGATACTTTAAAGGTGGAAATATGTTCCTCCTCTGTTCAAAATTACTTGTTATTCACCCCTGTGATTAGGGAGACACTAATCTGAAGTGCTCTGCTAGACGTGGGCCATGCACGTATGTACTTTTTGTAAGAAGTTCCTTTTTACTGGCAACAAAAGGATGTGTCTTCAGTATGTCTTTTTCTGCTGCATGCAGTAGGTACAGTAGTTGCCCGCTTAGCTTCCACACAATAGAAATCTGGGTTTCATTTGAATTTTCAAGGTTGTTGAATGTGCCTTTAGTATTTTTCTCTTCTCCCTTTCTCCATGCTTTTTAATTTTTTTCTCTGCATAGGCATGTCAGCCTCTAACAGAGCTTGAAAAAGAGAAAAGAAGGGGGAAAAAAATAAATTTAAAAAGCCAGCAAGGTGTCCTTAGCGTTTCCCTACACCTGGAACTACTCATGCTGGTTTCACGCAGTGCCGTTGCGGGGGGGGACCGTGCACGGCAAAACCCCAGGAATCAGAAACACGGGGCGTGAGGGAGGGTTACGGGAAAAAAACAAAAAAAGGAGAAAAAAAAAGGAAACCCCGCAATTTCGCGCTGATTTCCTCCTTGCGGTGCGAAGGCACAAAGAGACGGGGGGCGCTGTGGGGAGGGAGGGGTTCCCCCGGAGGCGGGGCCGGGCGGGGGCCGGGCCGCGGAGCCGGAGCCGGGAGCGGCGGAGCGGGAGGCGCCGGCAGCAGCGGGAGCGCCGCCATGGAGCCGGGGGGCCGGCGAGGCCGCCCCGCCGAGGAGCCACCGCGCCCCGAGGACGAGGAGGTGGATCCCCGCATCCAGGTGAGGGCCTGCCTTCCCACGGCCGGCCGCGTTTTTTAAGGTTATTTTAATATGTATGTTATGGCTGTATGTAATAATGGTTGCCTTTTATTTCACTGCTTTCTGCTGCGTATGTGCATACACACACATATATATATATACATATACATGCGTACAGGCACACGCATATAAATATGTATACACACACACACACATATATATATATATATGTTTCTTCCCGTGCCGGGCGGAGCAGCTCCCGGTGCCTCGGCGCCCGCCGGGAGCGGGGGGAAGCGGCCCCGGGGCGCCCCAGCCCTTTGTTACCCCGGGCATCGCTCCGCGCCGGGCTCTGTTGGGCGTCCCTCCTCCTCCTCCTGCTGAAATCCCCCCTCCCCTTTTTAGTTTTGACCATGACAGCGTGACCTTGCTCGTGGAGCGGGGCTGGTGCTCAGAAATTCATAAATGCGGGAAAACGTAGATATAAAAATTTTATTTCATTATTTTTATCATTATTTTTCATTCCTTTTAGAAAGGAGCTTTAGTGGAATATGGTGCTTCCTCTCTGTGCATGCCTTCTGCAATGCTTTTTATTCTTGCATGGTTTCTAAATAAAGCTTTTCTCCCCAAAATCACGGCTGGACCAATAGCCTGGTGCAAACTTCAAGCATGCTGTGGTCCCTGAAATGAAATGTATTTTTAGGTCGCTACAGATTTACGGCTTTTGCCTCCAGCGTTGTTGGGACTGTTGGTCATGAATGAATATAATGTGTGTACATTGCTGAGAGGATCCTTGGCGTAGGTCCCTGCTTGCTGTAATTGTCATTCTTTTCTCCATCGTGAGTGTTTCATTTTCCAGGGCTGTGCAGAGCAATTGCAAAATTCTCAAAACATGGTTACACAGAGCGAGGCCCTCAGCCAAAAGCTAGCCTGGTACTGCCCTGATTTTAAGAGGCTGAGCTCAGTTGGTGTCTATTGATCTAATTTTGGCCTTAGGTTCTTCATCTTGCAACACGTTTCCACATAGACAATTTGTGAATTGTTGGCAAAAGAATTGTTTTTGTGAAGTTTTCTGTTTGGTTTGAAAAATGGGCTGCTTTGTCTGCTTCCGCAAGAGCCATAAGGTTTTTAGCCTTACAGTAAGAGACGATTAGGTAATTTTTGGATGAGTGTTTGTTTCAGACAACATGGATACACAAATAGGTGTTTTCCAAATCCTAGGAGTAGGAAACAAAATCTGACCTCTGAGGATAAGAAGGCTAAACTGTTGTAATTAATTCCTTTCTGGTTGTAACCAGAGTCATGCCTGTAGTCTAGTGGGAAACTGCTCAAGTAACAATCAATTTACAACGTTCGGTTTGTACAGCAAAACATTTCAAGGCATATTCTGTTACACTGGCTGACAATTAAATAACATTTAAATTGGAGAACACTCCTGTTAAAAATCTTATGATCTCGCATGAAGGAACATGTTGCTCAGATAAAGAAAGTTATTGGATCTCCTCCTGAGGGTTGCTTTTTGTGGTAAGAAAGTCATTAAGAATGAGCTTTTACAGTAACTTCATTCATGCCAACACCACTTCTACTACATATTTATTCAAGGGATTTAGCACTTTGTTTTTGCTGTTAAGGGATCAAAATGTTGGCAGGAAGGCAAACTATGTAAACATAATTGTGTGTCCCATTGACTGATTGTGTTACGAAATGGTTTGCCAAAATCCATAATAAAATGCCTCTGGTGCGGCAAGACGTGTTTCTTATCAGTTCTGTCCTTTCGATGCATGTCTCCTGTGATAGTACAAACTTTATGCTAATCTTTTGGGGTGGGTGTGTCAGTCTCCCTAGTGCCTCGCTGATACTGACTATATTGTTTAACAAGACAGAGCTTACTGTACCTTGTGTTTATTTGTAATAGTGAAGAAGTAGCCAGAGCAGGAAATGTGTTGTCTTAACATAGAACCATAGAGCTTCTCTGATTATTTTTTCTTTTAAGTAGCAAAGTAGAAGACCAGTGGTAAAGTTAAGCTAACCATCTCAAGGTTTCCTCTTTTCACTAAATTCATAAGCCACAGCCTTTGTGAGCTTTCAGTGGGGATGCTGAATGAGCCTTCTCAGACATGTTTTTTTCCCTGATTTCTTACTATGCATCTGACTTTCTTTCTTTCTAGGGGGAGCTAGAAAAACTGAATCAATCTACAGATGATATCAATCGCAGAGAGACGGAGCTGGAGGTACGGAATTTATCCTTGCATTTTCCTTTTGTGCATGTTGAATTTTGTGGACAACAGGGCAGTGGTTTTGAGTAGATTGCCTCCTGAATTTGTGCATCCTGAATGGTGATTTTGCAGCAAGAGTCTGGTGATGATTTTTTTAAAGGTACGAATTGAGCTAACAGCTGAAACAGAAAGGGAGAAGGTAGAGGTATGCTGACAGTGTAAAAACCCAGTGTGGAGAACCTCCACACCACACACCACCACTGCCAGAACTTATTTTTAGGTTTTGACACTAAGCTTAGACAAGTTTTATTTTTACAAGTCACTGTTTTGTGTTTGTTGATTATAGACAGGGAAAGTTTATTTGGTTAAGAGGTTTTTGCCATACAGCTGTCTGCCAGGATCGTCTCTTTGGTGGCTGTTTGGGTTTTTTTTAGCTTATTATCTTTGCCTTTTTTTGTCATCACTTCCTGCGCAGGGAAGGTGATGAAGGAAAGTTGGAATAAAAGACTTCCTGGTTATACAGAGAGGTTTTTGTGGATACTTAAAAATCTAATAGCAAGTCCTGAAGAAATTATTTCTAAATCCCCAAATCTGAGCTTCATCTACTTGGTAGTTGTTCTGGAAAGCTCAACATTATTGATCTAATAATGAAGCAAAACAAACTGGCTTATTTGTCTGTCTAAATTTCCTTTTGTTTGCAAAACAAGGAGGATAAACCCAGTGGAAATGTAAGATGAATATGCTGCTAAAGAAAAACTGCCATAAAAAATGACTTTACATCCTAAATAATTTTGATATCATTACAAAGTTTTGAATCAAAAAATGCTGAGATTGCAGTGATGAACATACTATAAAAGTACATACGTAGATTTCTGTCTATACCTTCAAAATGTCAAAGTCTGATTTGTTTGGTTTTAAAATTTTAAAAAATTTTTTTCCTCATGCATGTCTTTTAATGAGGTGGGTACCTCGAGCAGGGGGTGGTTCTTGGTAGAATTTTAAAATACTGGAGTATCCACTGAGTGCACTGAACAGAAAATAGGTTTATGATCTTAGGAAACAAAGAAGCCTTGTATCTTTTTTCTTCTCCCCACTTGTTTGCATTTTCTGTCATTTGTGGCATGTAGATCACGAATTTATTGGTAAATAAACTTAGTTAAATGGGGAACTACTTGCTATGCAAAATTAAATTATATTCTTGTTGTGAAAACTGTTCAGTGTCTCTAGGTTGATTTAAATTTTATGAGGAACTTTAAAAATCAGTATTCTAGTCTGTAACAGCAGCAATTAAATGGACTTCAGGACTCTTTATATAGATATATTGAAAAAAAAAAATCATTATATGTATCTTTTCAGTCTCCTTATTTCATGCTGAGGTACTGAAATTGAAAGATGGTGTTATGGATAGTTGCCTGGATTCCATTAATTTTGTCACAACCTTGCACTGAGGACGTATTACGAAGCAGATGGAATAGTAATAATAATGCAAAGGCATACTCATGAAATAAGTCCCAGTGACTTTAAGATAGGATTTTGATTAAAATTATTCATGTGATCAAGTGTTTGTTGAGTTTGCAGATTTGTAGCTACTGTGTGTGTGACACATGCTGAGCTGTAGAGGCTGAAAGGCTCCTGGAAATATAATTGTAAATAAAAAAGCAGAATTGCCACATTAGCTTGGTCTTACATTGTTGCGTACTTAGCATAATAAGTACCAGGTGTTAGGTAGAAATCATAAAATCATTCTCTGCACATTGCCATTGTCTGTCTGTAGTACTTACTGTAAGCAGTCTTTGATGGAATTAAGGTGAAATACCACCAACAGTATGCTTTCTTGAATGCTTCCTCCTCACTTTTCATCCAAAAATCTTACTGGATGGATGCCAGTTTGTGTTAACATGCAACTGCATTATTTTTAATCTGTAGAGATTTTCATTACATTTGATCTACTGAAATATTGAGGACAAATGCAGTTGGATGATGTAAGAGAAGCTTAATTTATATACAGGTTGATAAATGCATTTTAGATGGACTTAAAAGCTTTCTAGAGGAAAGGAATAAAAAAAAAATCCCACAACACCCAGCACTTGTGGTTAGCAGAAAATCTCTGCATACATACTCTGGACAAGAAAAGAAAGATTTGCCAAGCAGCCTTATAGGATAAATCCAGAGTTTGGAAGGAGGAGTTTGGAACTGGGATCATTCTGCTTCTAACACTTCCAAAATCCATGAATGCTGTTGAAAATGTGGGCTTCTGGGAGAGTTTCATGCTGAGTTTCCTTTTGAAGATTTGCTCTTTTGGCTCTTACTAGCTGCTTTGGGTCCCTCTTTCTACCCCTTCCTAGTTTGTGGTGTTCCTGCTATATTTCATTGGAAGAAAGATGTGTTGTGGGTGTTTTTTAACCAGACAGTGGAGTTATATTTATCCTGTTTTGCTAGTATCATTGTCTTCATCTTTTCAATATCTTTAATGGGAGCATGGATGTATCATTACATTATTTAGAGCACAAGATGCTGACTGCCAGGTTCTTGTAGCATTACTTGGTGGTCTATACATTCCCACTGTTGATTTTTTCCCAGAATAATCTGGAAAAGCAATGGGAGTGTTTGAGTAGAAGGTATGTTTCTTTCAAGGAAGTTCAGAAAAAGACACCCATGTTTTTGTGACTTGATGTACTCTCTGATAAGCAGGAAGGGTAACCTTGTGGCATCTGAGTTCTGCAAGACTGTTCTGGACTTCCTGTGTGCAGCTTTTTGTGAATTTCTCAAAGTGGGACTGCTGGTTGTCTCCAGTTCCCATTAACTGGAAAAAAAGGCTGTTAAATCCTTCTAAACCCATTCTGTTTCTGTTCTTGTGGTGCCTCAGGTCTGCATCTGCAGAATGGAAGTAATAATGCTGCTTTACCCAGTGGAAGATGTTATGGGGCTGAATTCAGTAGAGGCTTCTAGGATTTTGAGACTACACTGTCTTGATGTAGCCATAGGAATGTCCATGTTTGAGCAATGTTGAAAATATTGGTGTCTGCTGCTTACAGAGGGGATAAAATGGGGAATTCTGTTTTAGGTTGACCAGTCTGCCATTTCTTTTTTTTTTAAGTTCTGCACTGAAACTGACATATGATCTGTTTTTAAGATGAACAGCCTGCTTTTATTAATCTTTTAAAATAAGTTCTGCACCCATACCGCCTGTGAGAGCACTGGATATACATGCATGGCATGACTTGAACTGATAGGTTGAAGTTGGCTACATCTATTCTTTTGCTTGGAAGAATTACTCATTTTTTGCTCTTTTGACCTATCCTATTAAACCCTGAAGAAATACCCTGACCTGCTGACGCTCACAGCCTGTTCAGGAGTTGTGGAGCTGCTGAAGGGCACTGAGTGGCTGGTAGTTATATGTTGTGCTAATGTATTGCCTGTTAATGAATCTTTGATTAGACTTGATTTAAAATCCATAATGCTGCTCACACTAAGTGCAACACTGAGCATTACTGGCATAGCAGAGGGATGATAAGGGTTCTCTGAGGGATTTAACACTTGGCTTCGCTAATGTCCTTGTTTATGTTTGAAGTGTCTGTGAAGAGCTGGGGGAAACATCTTGCAGGGGAGATACAAGTGTATTTTGGCCAAATGCAAGAGCTTTTTTCCTGTTTATTGGAAATGCATCTCCATCTGAACTCACATCAGGAGCTGTGAATGTACTTAACAAATGTGCATGACTTGCCTGTCCAGCCAGCTCATACGCAGCTTGGACTGGCTCTGAGAGTACAGCTCAGATGTAACAAATTCACCCGGGGACCCTCTGGCAGCATTGTGGGGAGGGGAAATGCAGCACATACCACTAAAATTACCACTGGAATCCCAGCTATCCCAAATGTGGTTTTTGTTAGAGAGAGTTTTTGTGTTGCTGGAGCTACGAGCTTGCCAATGTTTGTTCATGGGAGATACTGCACAGGAAAACTAGAGCTGAACAGTGCTGCTTTCAGCTATGCTCGTTATTTTAGAGGGCCTGGCTGGGATCCTCCTTGTGTGCTTGCCTAGATCCTCTAGTCCTGATCTGCAAGAGTTTGTGTTACTTTTAGTCCTGGATTTATCATAAAGGTCACCCTGGGTTGTTGTTGGATAGAAGGTCAAGGGTTTATTAGCCGTGGTGCTCTTTCACTTGTGAGCCATGTCAGCATTTGAAACCGTCTCAGAAGGGGAAGGACTTTTTGTCATGGTTTAACCCCAGCTGGCTGCTAAGCATGACACAGCCCCTCGCTCCCTCCCTGCCGGTGGGACTGGAGAGAGAACCAGAAGAGTAAAAGTGAGAAAACCTGTGGGCTGAGATAAAGACAGTTATGTAAAACAAAAGCTGCATGCACAGGCAAAGCAAAACAAGGAATTTTTCACTGCTTCCCATTGGCAGGCAGATATTCACCAGTTATTTAGAATTGCTTCTTACTTCTTCGCTAAAATACCTGGTTTTAGGAAAAGAACTTGAGCTGTTGATGCTGTCACACATAAAAAATATAAGTAGATCTTAAGAAAAAATCCTTCATCTTTCAGGTTTTAGAAAAATGACCTCTCAGTGGCTGGAATCTTATTCTGAGCATGCCTCCTTGGCTTGAGGAAACATCTATCTGTGGAAACATCCGCCACCTTATCATATCCCTGTGCAGCATTTTCCAGTGTTCACAAAAGAATGCAGAGATAAGGGCAAAAGCAGCTCACTGGCTGGTGTTCCTGCTGGCTTTTGGAGGAGGATATACATGCGTGACAGATTCGTCACTATCAGGACAAATCTTTCCACATCTCTATGATCTACTTGCTTCCATAGGAAATGGCTCCTGTGTGTGAATTCCTTGTTGTTTTGCCTTCTGCTTTCATCCAAGGATGAGTTAGGGAAGGCTTCTTCCTCTGCTTTGGCTCTGGAAAGATTTTGTCAACCAAGTGAGTCAAAGGGCTTTACTTGATTCATGTTCTTGAAGTAGAGATGTGTTTCCAGCCTGAGAGAGCAAAGGTTAGGTGGAGAAGTTTTGCTTTGGAAGGAGCGCCCAGTGCTCGCCCATGCCTGCTTTCTTCTCTCTTCTTCTAAGAGAATTAAAAACATTTGTAGTAAAAAGTATTGGTAGTCTCAGTTTGTAACTGTCTGCAAGCAGGAGGTTAGAGCAACTGTCAGGTACTGATTTTTTAATTGTTCTTAGATGGCAAATTAGTAGCTGTCTACAAAAAAAAACCAGACCAAAGACTTTTCCTATCCCTTAAAAATTGAGATGCTACTTATCCCCTACCTTGCACTTTGTTTTTAAGGTTTGGTCGCCAGTGTGGCTCACTTGAACTGTTCAGGTGCCAAATAGATGTTAAAAGTGTCTTTAACTGGTTTGATGCTTGAGGGTAGATTTCTGAGCACACCTTGTGCATCTGTTTGGTGTGTATGGATGATACTGATGCTGGTTTAACTTGGAGATGAGCTTTTGCAGCTGGTAGGTCCTTGTAGCAGAGAAGATGGGGATGGATACTGTCAGCCTCTTGGAAATAGATGAAGCCTGTCTCTCAGTCAGCAATTCCATTTCCCATGCACCTCCCACACTTGTCAGAGGTTCTGCACACCAGACTGGCAGAATGGTCATGGCACAACCTTTGTAAATGAAATTTAGATGTGCTTGGTACGAAGTTGCTTCAGACATGGTTGATATGTTAAGCTCATTTTTAAAATAAAATTGTTTGAGAATACATATTTCATTTGATGAGCAGAAATAGTTATTTGCCTGTCATCTGGCATCTAACACCAGCTCATCACCATCACTCATGAGAGAGGAAAACAAGAGTGCTTTTTTCTCTTGACAGGTGCAGTATGGCTTGAAAGTTGTATTTTAGTTTTCCCCCCACATTTAAGAGTGGATCTTGAAAATGCTGCTGTGTGGATGACCTGTCCTTAAGTGTGGTCCCTCTTTTGGTGCAGTATCAAATAGCTGCCCAACAGCAAGTCACTGGAAACAAAGTCTGCTTTTAATAATGAGCTATTGCAGCAAAAACATATATGGGGTAGAGGTCTGGCATGCTCCCTAAGACAGTGCTAGTGAAATCTGTTTTGAAAGTTGATGAGCGTGGAGCTCTCGCAGCCGTAGAACAAGATGTTGAAACGTAAACTGCAGCTGTTCACATGGTGCACTAAGTGCTCTGCCTGCTTGAGTGTGTGTATGACAAACACCTAGCTAGTGAGAGTCTACTTATTAAGGCTGTAATTTAAGTGAGAAGCTTCTCCTGCTACTTTTCTTTTTTTTTTTTACACCCTGCGACACTCACTGAGGATAAAGTGCCTTAATCAGCTTTTGTCCAGCTTGGAGAAGGTTTATCATCATCTCATTTGAGCAAACAGGAGGGAAAAAACATTGAAAGCTGACTGGCTAACATTTTCAATGTCATCTTTCTATTTCTAAAATCAGCAGCAAGGTGTTCTTGAAAATGATCGCAGAAGATTAGGAGTGAGCAGAGGGGAAAACATGCTTTAAAAATGTTGGGATGTTTGAGATGTCTCATGTCAGTTGCATTGCTTCTGTTAGAGTCTGTGTATGTATTCAGTGCAGTGAGGAGAAAAACAGAATGTGTTTTTAGAAAACAAAAAACCCCAAACATAAAAATCTACCCAGAAATGGTGAATGCGACTCACATAGTACCTAAGGCTGCATACTTGCTGTTATCAATTAATAGCATTTCTGCTGGAATGAATTATCTTTCAAGAAACTGAAATGCAGAAACTAGAGATTAAGGACTGTGCTAGAAAATTTCTATGGCATATGCTGCTCTGTCTGGGTTTTGCTCATGACAACAAGTTGAAGGAATTGACATATTTTCCTTTCTCTGTTATCCATATATGCTAAATAAAGGTCCAAATGAAGCAAGCGTTTGGCAGTGAAATAGTAACACTTGTATGGAGGGGCAAGTCATGCCAGAGGATTTGATAAGTAGGTTGAAAGTGTTGTGGTTGTCTTCCTAACATGGATGTAGGACTTACCCTGTGGGCACCATGGATGAACTGCAGTGATGTGCTGTTCTGAGCCTCTAAGTTTTTGATGTGAATGTCCTTACAGGAAACACCATTAGGAGGATTTATAGCTTTGAACCACTTCACATGTGGGTCAGAGTGTCTCACTGACAGTAACATGGGAAGCCAGACATAAAGCAGTGAATTAAATCAATTCCCAAGTTACTGCCTTGACCATAATCCCATTCATTTCCATGAACAACAGATGTACTTCTCATGTCATGTAAGGAGTAAGGGTACCAAGCCCAGCCCTACTGGTGCAATTGCCTTGGTGCTTCTGACCTCACCATTTTCACGTGAAGCATAAAAATAGCTGCTGCACCTGTAGTTCTTATTCAGACTTCCTGAGGATTACCTGCCAGGGGAGTTTTGCACTGTCCCAAGGGTGATGTCTTTTGCAGATGCTCTGGCAGCGTGTGGCAGAGCCCACACGCTGTACTGAGGCACAGAGCGTGGCTGTGTGTTTGCAGGAGGGAGCTGTGACCCTGCTCTCAGGAGGTGTTGCCATAGCTCCCAGATCAGAGGCATGTTCAGGAGAGCTGAGTCAGTTTGAGTTGAGGAGGCTGGCTGGTGTGGAGGCACTGGGTTTGCCACAGGAGCACACACAGTGTAGATACACAATGTGGGATCGTTTGCTTTTGTAGTGTAGTTGGGGCTGGTGAAGAGTAAAAGTGGTGCATGTAGTGCAGCAGAGGGCGTGGGTTTGGCATCTCACCTCAGATGTCAGCATCCTGTTGCTGAAGGGGATGGTTGGAAACCTTTGGTACGGGGACTGATCCCAGCAGAGAATGAGCATCTGCTTGTTCTGTCATGCAGAAGGTGTTGGAGCCTGCAGGCTTGTGTTCCTGACAGTCAGGAGCCTGAGAATAAATGTCACTTAAAATAAGTCGCATGGTAGATTATACAGATACAAAGTGCTGGGGTGTTCTGGTTTTTGTTATTGTTCTTCACTGCAACAATGAGGGTGGTTAGACCTAAATAAAGCCTTAAAAGAGGAACCAGTCATCTTTGGAGGAAAATGATAAACTGGAATTTCACAGCAGTGTGTTTTTCGGCTGAAGCTTCCTATTCTGTGTAACTAACACCTGGGTGGAGTTGTGCTCATGGGCAAATGCATATTTCACCATTTGTAAGACCTGTGCTTCAGGCACCAGTTAGAGGAGTGCTTAGAGTTCAGTAATTTGTATCTGCTTCATCGGAGTAGGAGGGAAATGAATGGGTACAGAAGTTGCTGTTAATTTGACTGCTTCGTCCTTGGTGTCTTTCGGGTTTTGTTTTGTTATTTTAAACTCCAAGTGGGGACTAGTCATCTTTTTCCTATTGGATGAGACTGTATACAATTATTACATGAATAAGTTTGGGGTTGGTCTCCAAGCACAGATTTGTAGTGATGATTTCTTTGTTCCAAGTGCTTATCTTACAAACATGGGAATCAAACCTTTTGATGAATCACTGCATAGGGCTTTTTTAACTTAATCTATTTGCTTTGCATGACTAATATCCTTATATGCAGCTTTCCCAAAGAGAGTGAAAAGAAATCTTCAGGCTCATTCATTTAGAAATGAGCTTTTAATTCTGTTCCTGCACCTGCAAAGAATCTTTTTCTTTGTTAAATATACTTCAGTACTTAATATTTTTCTTGCAATATAGTCATCATGCTTGGAGTCTTTTTTCAGTTAGTTGTGAAACTCATTTTGAGCAGTGAACCATGTATCGTCCAGTAATTTAATTGGAAATATTAAAATTCTTCTCAGTGAGAAAATCATTGACGTGATACATATTGTTTAAATGATACATTTCAGGCTTTCACTGAGAAATCAGATTATTGACTGGATTTGAGTTAATGAAATAATAAGTTAATGTCCATTTAATTCTCCGTTTTTGACCTTGTTACCCATTTGAATAATTCCTTAGAACAAATTGGAGTACCTTAAGAATCGAAAGCTATTTGCACTGGACTAAAATAATGCTGATGCGGGTTCAGGTTTTGCATAACACTAAGAAGGAAGCAAAGAAGCTTTTACAGAAGTATGTTGCTTTTTCTCTAAAAATGGATGTATTGTTGCATTTTTTTCCACTTCTGAGAGCACAGTGGCAGCTTGCAATGTATTTTAAATCTTCCAGTGAATAAGCAGTCTTGCATTCTAGAAATCCTCAACAATAATGACAAAACCCTCCTGAATTAGGGCACTTCTTCAAGCCAGCTGCTTCCTGATTATCAACATGTCACTCCAGCAGTCTGCATAAATGCTGCTCTCTAATTAGAGTTACAAGCCTTGTTGAGAGCTCACACGGCCCTTCCTCTTCATCCCCTTAAATCCTGGGCCAGGTCCCAGCCTGAATTTGCATCAATCTGCAATAATTTGATATATTTAGAGTCTGTGTTGGATTCTGAGATTGAAATCAGAATCGCTTTGCTTACATATGTGGAAATTTCAGTGGAGTAGAGAAAATATTTTAATTGCTTTAGCTAATCATGTGAGGAGGGCAGCTCATCCCATTTGGAAATAGCTGGAATTTACTTTTTTAAAATACAGAAAAATTAACAATGAAGTGGAATGTAGGTGCTCTTCTCCATTGATAGAAGCAGTAGCTGAAAATATTGGCTTTCTGTGCCAATTCCAGCTGATTTGCCAGCCTGCTGTGGGGATTTGGCCTGCCTGCTAGCACCGTTGTAGCATTACCTATATGAGATGTCCTTGCCATTGGAAGTCCGTCTCCGAACTTGTTACACTACTTTTTGCCTCCTCACCGAGTGAGTAATTTACAAACAATTCCTCCCTGAGAAACCATGCCAGACATAACATCTAGAACAGGCTGTTGTAGGTTTTGTATAAAAGCTGTCTCTGAAAGACAAAGATTTGATGTCCAGGATGCCATCTTTAGAGTTTGGCTCTGGGTTCCTCTGCTGAAGAATTCTGGCTTAGTCCAAATGCCAGTAACTCTTTTGAATGTGCCAGCTCATATGTGAATATAAAGAGGAACCTGAAGGTAGAAACAAACAGGTAGAAATAATTTTTAGAGCTCTAATCTGCCTTTGTCCTTTCTTTCCTTCCTGCAACATTTTGAAGGATGCACGCCAGAAGTTCCGCTCTGTGCTGGTCGAAGCAACAGTAAAACTGGATGAACTGGTAAAGAAGATTGGAAAAGCTGTAGAAGACTCCAAACCTTACTGGGAAGCTCGGAGGGTGGCCAGGCAGGTAAGAACTTTCTGCCTTACAAGCTTGTGGTTGGAGGGCACACACTGATGGTGTTGCTTTCCTGCTATTAATAACATCTAAGCATATGCACTTGGCTGACACTGCTCTGGGTCTTCAGTTGCATGTCAGCCATGGGAATCGATGGCAAAATGTATTTCTTCACAGCCACAGCTGCACATGCTCTTCAAACCTAGAACAGCTACAGCAGACACGAGCAAAAGACTAGTTCTCTTCTCTCATTATAAATGGTCTTTGAGAGCCCTGCTCTTTCCTATCAGTAGTTGTACTTATTTGAAAATACAGTGTAGACTTTGTGTATCTGTTTTTTCTTCTTAAAGAAAAATGCTCAGCAGCTAAATGGCTGCAGGTGGAAGCTGCAGGGAAAGAGGCTGGAGTGGGGTGGGCTTGGGGAAACCTGCCGGGTTTGGTGCTGATTAGATTGTGATGAAGCAGGAACGTGCTAAACATGGCTCTAAAGTGTTTTGGTTTGGGGACAAACTGAGCTCTGCTTCCTCTGTCATCAGGGCCTTACTTGCCATGCCCCAACTACTACTTGGTTATTGATAGGCCTTTGTAGCTCAGGGAGGGATGAGGTGTGGAAGTAAGGGACCTGCTGGATGAAGGGAAAGCCAGAAAGCTTGTGATGTGTCAGGCAGCATCTCACTATGAAGAAAAAGCTGCTGAGAGTTGAGTGTGTGGTGGCTTAGGCAGTGCTTCTGCTGGGAGTCTGTGGTGGGGCTTGCTGGTGTGTGAGTCTTTTTGTTTTTTCCCCAAGGGGACCCTGTTCCTGGTTGCTATTTCTGTTTTCTCTTGAGGCAGGAAGAGTCAGGAAGAACTGCCTAGAGCTGCTACTTCTGTGCTTGGCTGGAAGGATGTGTGGGGTGTCATCTGTGGCTGGGTAGCTGAGATGTGATTGTGTTCAAGGGGAGAGTGAGAGATGGGGTGGCATGTGTGAAATACATGAAAATTGCAGAAGCATTTTGTTCATAAAAGTAGGTAGAGGGGTGAGAAAAGTAGAATAGTGTGTGCCAGGAGGCAGAGAGTAAACTCTCAGGGTAAGAGAAGGGGAGAGAAGAGAATGCATCCTCAAAACAACACACAGGAAAGCTAGGCACAAACACAAGCTTCATTCCCTTGAAAGTTGATGAAGCAGGAGCTGGATTGATGGGACATGGCATACAAGATAATATGTGAGTATGTTGGTGCTTTAAATTGCATAGCATTGTTCTGGCACTATTGTCTCAGGCAGTGGGGATGATGTGTAGGGACTGTTAGGCTTAATCCTGCAGAGTAGAAGCAGTGTGGCAAATAGGTAAGCTCTACCCTGCTTGCTGTGCTTTGAAGTATTTACCTCTCCTCTGTAAGTGCTCTGAAACCAATCCCTGCTCACAAGGACTATGGTGTGTGCTAGAGATAAACCAGTGAGTGGTGAGCTAGAGAAGCTAGTAATTGTGTAAACTAGTATGTGCAATTTGGGAAAAAAAATCCCTGCAGCCCTGCCTTGAGCATGATGTCACACTTCTATTACTATAAATAGCTGTGTAAGGCACAGCATGCATAGGACTTCAGGAGTTACATTTGGAAAAGTCAGTGGTAGAAGCACACACTTTGCAGTACAAAAAAAAAACATCATCAAAAGGTCGATTGACTTTGAGGTTTGTAACATCACACACTCAGAGCAGTGAACTTTGCCTTCTGTCCTGAAGCTGGCAGCAGATTATGTTCTGGAAATGGAATTTTGTATTGTTAGGTCTCTGCTACCCATGAAATCCATTCAGTCATTCTGTTTCAAAGGTACTTTGCAAGATCACTAAGAAACCTAAGCCCCTGAAGGTCCTTAAATTAGTAGGATCACTGCTCTGCTAGTGGGCTTGTTAGAGAGAACCATATTTTCCTCCCAATCCATTCTGTCACTAGCTATGTTTACATGCTATTTATCCCTGATCTGTTTATTTGCTACACACTCAGTTGTCTTTTAATTCCTTGATAGCATTTTATTTTAAAGCAGGGGTTGTCCTTCTGACCACTCATTTCACTTTTTTTTCATTTTGTGTTACGAATCTGGTCACAGAACAGAGTTCCCACTTTGCATCTGCCCAGTAGACAGAGATAGAAGATGGGCTCTGGTTTCCCTTTGGCTCTTTGTCTAATAACATCTTAAAGTGGAGAATTTGAGGGCCAAGAGGAGTGCAAGCGTTGAAAGACAGTGAATCTGTCTGGAGACTGGGAGATTGGAAAGATTGGTGCCAATCATCAGCTAAGCATCTGCCTAAAGAGTTTTTCTAGTTTTAATTTAATCTAGAAAAATTCCGCTTAACTGGGAGCAAATCCACTATGATAAAGCAGGCAGAAGGGGTGAATAGGTAGGGAAATACGAAACTGGAAGAATGTACCAGAATATTAACATAGGTGCCAGTTTGCATCTGTCTTTCTACTTTGATTTGCAAGACTGTAGAGAAATCATGGGAACAGCTTCTTATTTTTTCCACTTAAATTTATGATAACATCTAGCCTATGAAGAATTGTGTTCCTCCTCCTGTCTCTACAGTTATTTTACAGCCATTAGGCTGCCTCCAAAAATATAGGCACAAGGTTCTTGGGGCTGAAACAGCTTTAATTAAACAATAAGGGAAAAATGCATGACTCTGTTGGTAAGAGAAAGGGAAGTGTAAATTCCTGTTTGTTGCTCTCACTAAAGGGAAGTGAAAATATGACCTATAAACTTTAAGCCTTTTGGAAATAAAGAATTGCATAATTAATGACGTTTAGTTTGGCAGAAATGCAGGAGTTGTCCAGAATTACTTGTGTTTAAGATGTCAGCTGCAGGGTAAGTTGCCTGATGCAAGCTGTCTGAAGTCACATTGAGGAGCTTGCTTTCACTTGGCACCAGCACGAGTCTCTTTTGGAAATACGTGTTTCTTACCTATTAAGATAAAACCCATTAAGAAAATATGAGGGCTGTGATGTGGGGTCACCAACTGAAGTGTGACACTGGAGAAGCTTTAGAACCTTGAGCCCTTTTGTCTACTCACCCTTATCCCCATCTTGTGCAATCCTGTGTTGGCAGAAGATAAGGAATTCAAAACAAATTAACTCTCCTGTGCAGACGTCCTGTAGCATCTTGTTTGTGGAATGTTTGCCAAGAGAGCCTCAGCTTGGCCTGTCTCAGGGTGAAACTTTGCTTTACCTGAACATTGGTCCACTAGTGTTACAATTTGAGTGCTTTGCTCTCTGAAATGGTGGCACAGGGAGTCAGGATGCTGTCTGTTGGTACCAAAGCAGTAATATTTGGCTTTTGCTGAGACTCAAGGGAGATCTAGCTAATATTCTTGCTTAAGGAGATTTCCTGTAACTTCTGCCAAGACAGAACTGTTAGTTGTGATTCCTCATTTGGTACAGCAGTGGGCCTTTTGTGTTGATTGAAGGCACACCTTACTCTTTTGGAGCATTTTGATTGCAATTTGTTGTTTAATCAAATTTTGAAGTACTTGTGCTGTGAGAACTTTTTTTTGTTTGGCATTTTATCTTTCCATGTTGTTCTTTAGCTTACGCAGTAATGCCCACATTCAATGGAAGAACTTTGGCACGTAGCAGAGGACTGTGCATGTACACAGGCAATGGCCCACATGGCAGCAGTATGAAATTCCTGTAATCCAGAAGGTGGCCCGGGTTCTAAGTGTTCAGAAAATGAAATTCCCCATGTCTGTTTGGTGTGGGTGGTGATTTTTTCTTTTTTCTTTTAATTTTTTTTCCCACTGGTAGCTGCTTCCCTAGTTGACTAGTCGAAGAATTAGACTTTTCTTGCCCAACGGTAATGGGGAAGAAGGGTGAAGTTGCCAGGAAACATTAATAATGTAAACAGCAGTCCTGAGCCTCTGAGGTAAGGAGTGTCTTAAGCTGCTGTTGACTTAACATTTTGCAGGGCTGGGGCTGGAAAGTGCCTACGCAATAGTGCTCACATTAGTGTCTGAGCTAGCGACAGAGCTGGGAAGTGTGTTACCTCCCTGGTGACAGCATGCTCTGGGACAGGATGCTGTGCAAAAGCAAGTGTGGTCTAATGCATAAATCACTTGGCTGGCAGGAGCTGATTTTGTGCTGCTGCATGGCACAGATAAATGACTTCATCTCTCTCTCAGTTCCCATGTAAAATGAAGCTGTCAAGCTGATGTGAAGCTGAGTTCATTAAGGGAAGTAAAAGTGCTTTGGGGTTACTGGGTGAGAGGTGCCATTAAAAATCTGTTATCCATACATCATCACTTGTGAACCCATAGACAAACTGAACAGACTTTCCTTTCTGCTTTGTTTCTGCTGGAAAAAGAATCTGATAAAACTGTGTTCCCACCCCCACAAAAAAAACAATCCGTGCATTTGTAGTGACCCTAACCTGACTAAAAGTCCTGGGAGTATTGCTTTTAATTGAGTTTCAGCATTTTTTGGTTTGTTTTTTGGTTCTTTTTTGTTTGTTGGTTGGTTTTTTGTTTGGTAGTGGGCTTGTTTGGTTTGGTTTTGTGGCAGGGTGAGGGGTTACATTTTATTGGCTTAGATTGGGAGTAGGTGAGGATGCTTTGCTTATCTTTAGTACTGAGCCTATTTGGGAGGGACATGGTTTTGCTTTGTGATACTCCCTTTACCCCTCTCAGCCCCTGCCTCATTTAGCTTTTACAAAAAAGTGTCAGAAAACTTGCTTCAGGCAAAAATAGGTGAAAGATCTATGCTAGGTCATATCTGTCTGTATCTCTCACTAAAGGACCCACCTGTACCATGTGTTCATACAGCAATATGTTGGAGGGATATGAATGTTCTGCTTGCTCTTGGGTCAGTCTTCCTAGATTTTACAGCTAATTCTTTTTTTCATGTTGTTAACATACTTAAGCAGCACTCTTTTATCTGAAGAGGCTTGGAAAAACCCGCTGGAAGCAGTGTGTACAGTGGTTCTTCCCCACTGATGTCCAGGCATACCCAAGAGGAAGTGCAGTTGATAGACAAGTAGACTTTGTTCAGCAGAGACACCTGTGAACATCTGTTCACTGCAACTTTTTATGTTGTAGAGCTCCTTTCTCTCACCTCACTAATAATCTTTGTCTCGTGTAATATTTTATAACTGGATTGCCACATCTGTGTGAAGAAATCAGCTGAGAGAATAAAGAATTATTAGAGGTGAGCTTTCAGATATTCAGATCCTGCACCTCCATTCTGCTTGTCTTCACAAAACTTGGGGGAGCCCAGTTACCACTGGGCAATTACTTCCTCTCTCAAATGTAAATATTGATGTGATTTGATGAATTCTGTATTCAAAGTGAATCAGGATGAAAAGTAGCTGCTGTAATCTTGCAGAACAGGAACAGAGGAGGAACTGAGCCTCTTGGTGGTGGAGGTGGGAGGGGTATAAGCAGATAGGAGCACACCTACCTAGCTGGAAGAGTCTTCCTCAGCAGATGAGACTGATACTCTTCTTTGTGGAGATCAAGCCCATAAATGAGCAAAACTTTCTGAAGTGGCCATTGCATCTCAGCCTCTAAGTGTGCAGTTTGAGATACCTGAAAGTAGCGTGGCAAGTGTGGAAAGTTACAGATGGTAACTTCCTTAGCTCAGAATACAAAAGCTTTTTTAAATTCATGTAACTTGGAGGTTCAAAACTGCCGGTCATCCTTAAAAATTAATTAGGAACTGGAAATGGTGGTTTTGCCAGTGTCAATTCCTGCAGCACCCAAGTTTCCTATCCAAATTCACTCAGTGAGTGAGAGCTAATAGGATCACAGCACCAGCTGGCTCTGCTGGGGAAAGGAGGGTGGCATTGAGTGTGGATGACGGCTCCTGGCTCCAGTTCCAACAGTGGTAGGTATCCAGGTCTTTCCCTCTGGTTCCTAGACACTAAATGTGTTATCCATCAGTATATTGACTTCCCGTGTCATACGGAATCTCCTTCCCTATCTTACTTTTATGAGCTGAAGTCCTGATGCTCATGTTTAAGACAACAAGGAGTTAAGACCGATTTGTCTAATCTGGTAAGATTATCTTGACAAAAAAAAATGTGGAGGGAGAAGGAACTCGGGAACTTGAGAAGCAAAAATTAAATGTCAGCAGAACTGTGACAGACTTGCATTCCTGTTTGGAAACTTGCCATGGAGCTAGTAAAAAGCAAAATTATTGGCACAGTTACAGTGGAACAGCCAGCTGACCTTTCCTGGCTGAAGGAGTGTTTCTGCTTAACTGTTCATAAACCAAATAACTATCATGTGGATTCACATTTTCAAAGGAAGGAATACAGAATCTTGAAAATAAACTTTCACAAAACTTCTACAATTCTCCCAATTGTTTGAAGAAGAAACCAAGCACCCAGAGCACTTGAGTGGCTATAGTTCAGTGCTGCTGTTCTTGTTAGGTAATCGTACAATCATGAAATGGTTTGGGTTGGAAGGGACCTTAAAGATCAGCTAGTTCCAACCCACCTGCCATGGGCACAGGTGCCACCCACTAGACCAGGTTGCTCGATGCTGAAGCCAGCCTGGCCTTGAACACTTCCAGGGATGGGGCATCCACAACTGCTCTGGGCAACCTGTCCACTGCTTCAGCACACTCTGAGTAAATAATTTCTTCCTAACATGTAATCTAAATCTCTTTTAGTTTAGAACTGTTCCCCTTGTCCAATCACTAGGACTTTTTTTTTTGTAGTTTGTATTATTTGTATTTTGTATGGATGTTGGTGCTCCGGCCTTCTGCAATAACCGGTCTAGGCTGGCAGTGTAGGTTGTGTTGTTTGTGCTCTGCCTGTGCTGACTGTTTGCCCTTTTAACTGAGGATGCTGTCTTGCAGCTGCCCTGGTGGGTCTTGGGGAGCCTCTTGGCAGTGGGAGATGGGCGGGAATGATGTCCGGATTAGGAAGGTGGGGTGAATGGTGTGAGAGGTGACTCTCTCCCTGGGTCTGTAAATCAATCATATGGAAATGGCTGTGATTTTTAGATTACTTGGTGGAGAGGCAGGGGAGCAGCTCCCTTCCTGAACTGGGACTTTCCTTGGTGGTTAAGAAACCTGTCTGTGGGATGGAAGCTGACATGATGGCCTTGGTTAGCGCTGTGGCAGACCAGGCCTCGCCTGGAAAGAGATGACTGATGTGCTCTGAAGGGAAAAGAGACATGGAACTTGCTGTGGGAGCAATCGGGAAGCTCAGTGCTGTGAAGAAGTGATAAGGAAATGAAATGTAGGTGAGCTGTGCAAGAAGTGCCTGAAAGTATGAAGCATTGAGGCTGTGCGTTGTACCTGCTTGCCTATGAAGTTTTGTGTGTCCATTTTTCCTTTTTGCTCCCTATGGGCCTGCTCTAGGTCTGAACTCCTTCTTCCCACCAATGTTTTCATTTTTTTATTACAAAACACTTCATCAAATCTTGGGGAAACCATGTTGATACGACGTCAGTCCTCTGGTGAAATGTGGAGTTCCCATTGCTGTGATCCCAAGGGGCATTCTCAGTATATTAATCTCCCTTCCCACATGGTGCATGGCTGGCTGTGGGGCTGAAGAAGGCATAAGCCAAGCAAGGGAGTCTGTAATTTTATTATTGAGGGTGAAGAGTCACTTCCTGGACTTTCACCAGGGAATCCACTGAATTTTTAAAGTTTTTTCTAAAGCAGGGTGTACTTTGGATTCAGTCAAACGAATGTTTTTCAATGCTCAAAGTTTGATTGAGTGGCTCTTGTGCTCTCCTGTCATGTTTGCACAGTTGCATCCAAAAGCCCGTGAGCAGCCCGTGAGTGGGAGTCACTGCCCTGCAGTCAGGGCTCAGTCTCTCACTGCTGCTGCACAGAGCTTGTGCTTGGTGTGTTCTGTGTGTTCCACCTGAATGCTCAAAACTTGAAAACTGTATTTTAAGTTTTGAATCATGGTTCTGTTGCATTTTCCTTCAGGCCAAAGTAGCAACAAAGCCTAGGAAGCAGGGAACTCAGAGTCACTTACCTGGGTTAACAAGCTAGGTTTTGCCTGGCTGATTTATTAACATTATTTATTTACTTAAAGACTGACTCAATGTGACTTTTGTCTTCTGGCTCTGTCACCTGGTTGAGCAGTGTGATATTGGAGTGTGTCAAACTGGCTGCCCTTGAACTGCCGAGAAGATGACAGATGTTGCCTGGTCGGATTGGCAAAGTTACGCCAAAGATCTGATCTGTGAAGCAAAGCTCCTTAATGTGTTTGTCTTCCCATCAGCCTTACTAATGCAGGACAGTAGGTCAGTGCAACTGGCAGGTTTTTACCCTCTTAATCCAGGGCAGGTGCAAATCTGCCCCATGTTTGGGAGCACTGACAACTGCTACTTCACAGATGAATGGAAAAAAATCCTTACCTGGTTCAAATTTAGTGCTCTGTTGCTTATACTTCCTGCAGAGGAGGCGGCATCTGTAACAGTATCTCTGCAAGTACAATGTTCCTGGCACATTTGGATAGCGAGAACTAATTTTAATCACTTGCTTGTTGTAATACCTGTGTCAATAAGTTCTGTGTGTGTGTGTCCCCCTCCAGAAGATAATCACCTGTATCTCTCTGAGCCTCTGTGTCTCTGTGAATAGATCTAGTTATTTTGGGTTGGTATTCATACACCTTACATTTCTGTTTTGTGTGAGCACTATTCTGTTGATGGATGGTTAGTTTGTATAAGCTATTGATACAAAAACTGTAACTGGTTTTCTTACGGTTATTCGCTGATGTGCCTTGGAGGGCTGTATCATGTAAATTTGTTGACTTTTTACTGTAAATTAGAGGTTCTTCCCTCTTCTGCTTTTCTTCACAGTAGTAGAAGAAAATACTGTTTAAACTGTTTCGAAGAATTTATCTAGGAGAGATGAAAAAAAATTACTCTCTTTTGGTGTCTCTTTCTCCCACTTTCTCCAACCCTACAAAGCCTCCATCAGTTCTCAGCCATTGTGGATGGCAGTAGTTCAAAGCCAGATTAGCTGTTCAACCTCCTCTCCATTAATTGTCAGGAATCAAATGAACTGATAATTTTTCTAACCTTCAAGAATGTTTTTTTTTTCTGTTGTGAAATACTTAAAGTATTGTGCAAGTAGGTCTGAAGTAATGGAATACTGGGTTGAGTTGGTGTGGAAATACCCTCAGTTCTTTGCAGTAACAAGGAGAAGGCTGGTGCAGAAAAATTTGGGGTTTTTTGATAGATGTCAGCTGATTTAGGCAGAAAGAAGGGATACAGGTGATCTGGCTACTACATTTAGCCACAGATGCAATAACAGATGCTGGAACTGGCAGGAAGGTGTAAGCAGCTCTCAAGGGGTGGTGGGATGTAAAAATAGAACAGAATCTCTTTTTTCCTCTGCTGTTATATGAAGATTTGAGTAACATCATTTTGCATCCTCTTAAGTTTGGAAAAACCTGAGAGATAAGGTTGTGCATTCCTTAGCATGACTGTAGCACTTGCACAGCTGTTGCCAAAACAGATCTACAGGGAAAAACCAATTTAAAGGAAAGGTTGCGTTGTTGTCTCTCACTATTTCCTCTCCTGATTTTTTTTCTGGCCTCTAGTAAAGGCTATTTCAAGAGATTGTAAGCCACAGACAGGATAATCTGTTAAAAATAGTAGTTGGCATTTGAGCTTGGGTGGCTTGAGGTCAGGGTGATATCCTATGTACCTGTTTGGCGTGATAATTGCTCAGGGATGACTGCTGAAGGGAGCCCAAGTCTTGCAACTTTGGGGAATTTGTTCAGCCCACCAAGTCTTTTTTGTGTACAGTGATCTGAATAGGTGGGAGTCTATACTGTAGGGATAAATGTTCATGCTAGGGTCTGTTGCCCAAACAGATGTGATATGGATGTTGGTTGCTGCCTTCTGGGTGTGTTTCGTTATGACTTCTAATAAAACAGCATGAATTTTGGAGCTTTTGTCTGCTCTTGCTGGAAAAGATTATCTGAAGAGTCTAATTTCTGTATTAGGAAATTATTGTGTGGGAACGGCTTCGTGTTGACTTCATTTCTGTAAGAAATATATCTCAAGTGCATCAAACAAAAAGTTGTACTATAAAACAAGAGAGTTTGCTGCCAGGATGTGGAAGAAATGTCCACCTCTTTTAGCTGTGTCTGCTTCTGGTGGTTGTTTGTTTATTGTTTTGTTGTTATTGTTTGGTTTGTCTCGGTAGGTTCTTTTAATTTGGTGAAGTGTGCTAATGGCTTGTTCTCGAAGGAGGATTTTATTGCTGTGTAGTGGAATTGACATATTCCCTCTTCCTGCTGCTACCTAGACTATTTCCTTCGAGGAATGGACTTAGCCTTTCATTAGTCCAGGACACCATCCGCAACTTTTTTGTTTAAGTGAAGCAAGCCTGTTATTCACATGTGCTGTGGAGTTGTGTAATTTGACTAGGAAAAATGTCAAAGAGTCAATATTTATCTTCAGCGTGTCCCTTAGGAAGATGACTGCCTCAAAAGTATCTGTGAGCATGCAAAGGTGTACAAGGTCAGCCTGGAACTTTCTTCCAGAGCATATTCCTGGTATTGAGGATAGGCAGTTGCTGGTGGGTGTGAGGCTTTCTGGGAACTGGGAGAACATGTCCAGAACAGCCCATCAGCCAGGTGAAACTCCTACCCACATGCCTTGTCTTTGCTTGTGCCAGTATGCATGCACAAGATGTGCTTTCAGAACCAGGCTGCCAATCCCTTGCAACACTCTGGGAACTTCTACTTAAAAGCATTTGCTGCTTTGGTGGCAATTACATGAGACAACGATCTAGTGTTTCTCCTGAACATACTTGTTGCATCTGTATGTGCCGAATGTTGATCATCTTGGATAATTAGCAAAAGCCACTAAAGCAGGCGGTGTACCTCTTGGAGGGTGTATTTGTGGGAGTTGTTCCTTGCTTCTATATTTAATTCCAGCAAAGCAGGCTGCTGCCAGGTGCAGATGAGCATGTAGAGCCTCTGTAAACCTAGAAACCAGCTGTAAGCCCTAGACTTGCTGACTCACTGGCTAAGCTCTCAGAATGCAGGTGCATAGAGCGGGGAGGATTATCGTGGTGTTTTTCTCTCTTAATAAGATCATTTACCTTGGAGATCAAAACCTGGACATGTTCTATCATCCCCTCCCTTCCAGAAAGCAACAGCTTAATAATTTTGGCCACAAACAATTGCACAACTAACAAGCAGATGGCAGTGAATGCCCAAGAAGGCTGTGCCTGGGTGGTAGTAGACTGAACAATTTGTCATGTTCTGGTGCCATACACTCGTTAATTAGTGTGACTAACTCCAAGCGCACCAGCATCTCTCAACAACCTCGTGAAAAACAAAGGAGGGGCAAAAGGCTTGGGGTAGTGTCTCCCATACAATCTCTGTGCCCAAGTGAGCATGGCCTCCCTATTCCTGTAAGGCAAAGAGCTACACCAATTAAAACCAGTGAGGAGACCAGCAGGTTTCAAATGACTGACTGCACAGTGGCAATGATCATCTTAGAGGGGATATCCTTGCCCTCGTTTCACAAGATCCCGGTTGCAACCTAGATGGGAGCTGCCAGAGAGCAGAGGAGAGCTGGCAGCTGATTGTTCAGTTTAGTCCAGACCAGGACTAGTCTTAACAGTGTTTAAGGAAACTCTATGTTCAGATACTTTCTTTCTCATTTCCTTCCACAGCTCCCAAAGAAGGGAGGTGGGATTCTGCCTTTGAGGAGTCCAGCTGTCCTTGTGCTGGTAACAGAAGCAGCTAATGAATGAGCTGCTGGTTGTGCCCTGAGGCTTCTGGGTCTTCGAACACACTCGTGATCCTGTCTTAAAGGAGTTACACATACCGCCTAACTTTAGCACAGAGCTAGATGTCTCTTGAAACATGCTTTGTAGGTCTGCTCTTATTTCCTGTGCCTTTTTATAGACTGCAGGAATGTAATACAGAACCAGGAGTCAGGTCAGTTCTACAACAATTTGGCTGTTAGAAGAGAAGGGGTGGATGCATGTAGGAGACCAAAAAGCCCAGCCCAGGAGTAAGACACCTAATCAAAAGCAGAGACTAAGGGACACATGGTTATAGTGTTCCACAGGCATTTAATTAGTTATGCAGCTGGGAGGAAATGGTTTGTGTTTCACAAAACTCTAACAAGGCTTGTTTTCACCTTTTCCTCCCCTTTGTCTTCTCCATCCAGTTAAAAACCTTTAAATATGCTTTTGAAAAAACAAATTCTAACCCATGTTCAATTGTATAGCTTTATAATAAACTGCTTAAAGAACACAAGGGTATTTCAGACTCTTGAGAGACTATTTTTTGTCAGTAATGCAAACAGTCATTGCAGATTATACAGCTCAGGCCTCAGATCTGTTAAAATGAGGTCACTCTCAAGGCCTTGGATTTTAGAAGTTGTTTATGAAAGTATAGCTATAGAAAGGGTTTTCTGAGGTGGTTATACTACTTTTCATTTCTGGTTTGGATCAGAGTTTTTAGGCTGTAGGGAGAAAGGGAAGGTCATGGTCCTTAAAAAAAGCAAACAAAAGCCCTACCCTCCCCCAGTTGCACCACTAGTCTGTTTATTCAGGAAAATAAATGCATCTGAGTATGTAGGAGAATATTCAGCATCACTGCAAAGTTTTTGCAAAAATGTTCTTCAGGCTTTGAGAAACTAAGAAAAATATGATGGTATTTGGTAGAAATACTAGTTGTACAGGACCTTTGGAGGTCATCAGTTCTCAACTTTCTGCTCTAAGCAGATCTGTCACATTGCTGGATTGCATCAGCCATGGCATTGCCAAGTCTTTGAGACCTCCAGAGACAGGGATTTGAAACCTCTCTGTGTAACTTGTCTGCAGGATTGGCCAGCCGTGGCCCTCTTAGTTTAGCCTAGGACATGGTTTGCATTACTCCCAATGAGACTGCACCTTTTCAGCTTCCTCAGCCTGACACCTGCTGTAATGTGCAGGTCCTTTTTGACAGGGCTGACCATGGGATTATTCCGCCCCAAGTGCAGGACTTGACAGGTCTCCTTGTTGTAAAGTGTCTCTTGGCCCAGTCAAGTTTCAACAAGGTCCATCTAGGTTGAGGTTCTGCCTTTTCAACCACCTCCTCTGACTTAGTGTCATTCGTGCATTTGCTGTGGATGGAGTTGCGCCTGTGTCAAGGTTGTTGTTAGTTGTGTTTGGATGTTGAGCATTATGAGCCCTTGTGTTGACATCTGGGCTGCTGCTCTTGTTACTGCCTGCCAGCTGCATTAAAACAGGTTGAGGAGGACTGAAGCCGAAATAGCAGCATTCAATGGCTGGTTACTGTGAATGGTGCAGAGAGCACTCAGCTGCCTCCGCCTTGTAGGCTTCTGAATCACTGCATCTGCTGCAGTGGTGGGTAAGACTGGGATGCTGTGGTCAATGAGTGGTGATCCTGCTGTCCTCATCCCTTACAGAAGCTTGTGCAGACTGCCCTGGTGCAGTCACTGCGATCAGGGATCCCTGAAGACAGGCAGTGCTACAGCAACTCTGGTGGGCGATGGATGGAGTAACGTTCCTGTTTCAAAACATGTTCCCTGTTGTACTTTGCACAGCAAATTAACGTAGGATGTTGATAAAAGGAGGAAAGGGGGCCAGAATGAAAACATCTGAAATTTGCTTCCTTCTGAAGAGTGGGACTGGAACACAGTTAATCATTAATCTATTTGCTAGTAAGCAAGTACATGTTTGCTAGTAGCAATTAAACTATTGTTTTAAAGATTAATGGGTGGGAGAAACATTGGTTTTACAGTAACAAACAAATGCTTTCTAGAGCAAAGGCCTTGGGCCAGCACGTGGTGTGCTGGTGCTTTGTTCTGAGCAGCAGCTGTGTGTTCCCTTCATGCTCCAGCTTATGGTGATTTCAGAAACAGAGATTGTTCATGTCTTTCATTGGCAGTAACACAGAGATGCTGAAATAAAGTGGATGTCAAGGCCTTGGCAGTGCAGGATGAGATAGATTCACCTGGATAAATGAGAAGTCAATTTTGAAAATATCTGATCTTTGCTGACTGACGTTTCTAATGGGAAATTTTCTAGTTTCTGAAAATGCCCTTTTCATTAAATATCATCAGTACTTGTGGTCTGGTTCTCTGGTGAGGCTGGCCAATGGGAGAAATCCTGCATAGGCTCGTCTCCACAAAATGAACCCTCTGCATCTCTTTGGGGCAGCCTGGCTGGGCTGTTAGCTCTGTGCAGGTGTGTTCACGTGTCAGAGACCGACCAGTGCCTGCCAGGGTACGTTAGATGTTGGCTAGCCTCAGAGGAATGTTATAGCTGTGTTGTACCATGTTTCAGTGTCAGTGATACTGTGCAGAAACAAAAACACAAATCAGAGATGAGATGAAATGGAGATACGTCATATGTTCAAGCTATATATGGGAAGGTGGGGAAAATCCTCTATTAGCAGCTGGGCAAGGGCTCTGACTACAAGGAGAGCTTGGGTCAACAGAAGCTATGTGGACTAATCAGAAAATTGTGTTTCATAATTAAAGAGTGCACAGTTTTCTGCTCTGAAAGTGGACAAGCAGATGTCTGTATGCTGCTGCTGGTTCCAGGAGGACTACATTTAAAAAGTGCCTGGTTTTGTTTTCTTCTGTTAGTGTGCCATGGCCTAGCGCTTTTTTAATTTCTGGCTGACAACATAATCTGGCTGTTGTGCATGGTTCCCTTCTGTGCAAGGCCCTGTGTAGGCTAAGCAGGGGACTGCCCAGAGGGTGCAGCTTTTATCCCCCAAAAGGGGTTCGTCAGGGCTGAGCACCGTTCAGCAATACATTAATAACTCACAGTTATGAACCCTGTCAGTACGCCTTTAATTTTACATAATTTAGTTTCTAACTTGACATGTTTTATACCACGGTGCACTGTTTGCTTCTGTGAATGCTGCTACTGCATGTCACTTCTGAGTCTTTGGGAGCTGCCTGGGAAGTTCAGGGCTGTGCCTGTCGTAGCCAGGGAGATCAGGGAGGCAGATGAGCTGGTGAGAGGAGGTCACATGTGCGGAACAGCACAGGGTGGATAGCTGTGTAAAAGGAAGATCTTGGCCATGAGGAGGGGCCTGAGTGGGCAGAGCAGGACTTCTGGATGTGCTGCTGGTTGTAGGGAAGGGATTTACTGTTGTGGGAGACTTGTTTGTAGCTGGCTGCTTGTAGAGGACTGACTTGCAGAGGAGGGACAGAGTGGCAGGAAGAGTTGATGCTCTCTGTGGACAGCATGTGACAGATGTGCTGTGACAGTGGGATTCTCCTTGGCTTCAATCTCTGTGGCCACCTAATCGTGTTTCTTAAGGACTCCCATTTTATATTTTACACTGATAGGGGAAGGGTCTGCAGTGGTGAAGACATTCAGCTGAGTTTCCTGGCAGAAAGCACTGATCATGAGCCACAATGAGCAGTGTCACTGTGGCAGTGGGAGCTGGGGCACAGGTCCTCCAGTTCCCAAGGTGTCAGGACTTTCTCATTTTCAAAAAGATGTTTCTCTGGACGGGCTTTTCTGACTATGATGAAAGAGATTCTCACTTCTATATTGGGTAGACTCCATCAAGCACCAGCGATATGAATGACAGGCAGAAAGTTGACATCCCACTTGCCTCCAACCTCCCTCAGTGATTTTTGTCCTCATCCCTAGTACATTTTCTCTCATTCTACCCCAGGGCTAAACCTCTCTCAACTCAAACACAAGTTTGTGATGAAAGACGACCTAGTTTTCAGCCATTCATTTGAATTTTGGATTTTGGTCTTGAGAGAAACAGCCACTGTCTAAAGTGATAAAGTTTATGTGCAGTGTAAGGAGGCTAATATGGAGACCTGAGCTCCTGCTGGTTTCTCTGTGGTTTTAAAAGCACACAAAGAACATGGCTACTCTCTTTTCCATCCAATGGAGTGACCCGTGGGCTTGGGACTGAGAGCAGTCTGTTGGTGATGGTGCAGAAGAACTTGTACGTGCTGGAGGGAGTTCTAAATGAAGGCTAATTATTGAGTAACTGTACTAGAACACAAAAAAAAGTTCTTGAGTATCCTTTTTCACATGGGCAAAGCCACAAACCTGTTGATGTTTTTCTAATGACAAATGTGTCATTCTTTACCCTAGCATTTGGCTTTTTTCTTTCTCAGGCTTTCAGTAAGCTGCTTAAAATAAAGACAGTAGACTGACTTCAGATAACTGTTGAAGCTAAATTGCTATTTGGACTAACTATGTTGCTTAAAAACAAAACAGTGTTTCCAAATTGCCATTGCAGAGCAGTATTCAACAAATGCAGCTGACACAGTGTTTAAGTATGGCTTTGTTTCAGTTTTCCATTTACCCACATGGTTACAGGGCACGAAGCTGAATGGATTATGGGCCTAGAGTTGTGGGCCAGCCTGTTAACAGCTCCAGCTCTTAATGGCCTGCAGGTCCAGCTGCAAGCAGAAATCTAACTGAATTGTAAATTCTGGTTATTTTATCATAAAGACAATTCTCCTGTTTTGGAGTCAATTATCTGTTAAGGCCTTCATCAGAAGAGTTACTTGTACTGCAAGCTACCACTAAATGTTGTTTTCCATGGGGATTAAGTATCTCAGCTCCTAATGCTCTGCAGGCTTTTTGCTGGCTTAGATGTCTTGATCCCTGACCCAGGTATCTGTGCCAACAGAAACTTTCAAGTGCTGATGCAGTTATGGTGAGAAAACTGTACTTTGGTGCTCGCATTGCCCCTGGGATCTGGTTTTACTGGAGTTTCGAAAGCAGTTAACTGCTGTTGAGGTTCCAAGGAATGGGTCTCCAGTCTGTTTTTGTGTGTTTGTAAGTCATTTCTTGCATGGGCAGGCCTGCTCATGCAGCAGGGCGGCCAAGGAGCTGAAGCTGATTTCACAGCCTTATTGCTGGAAGTTGCTGGGACCTGGCTCCCTCTTGTAGAGTCTTCCATGAAAACCGGTCTTGTTCTTCCTCCAAACGTCCTCAGCATTGTTCTGCAGTACTTGGTGCAGGCTCTTACTGGAGTCTTGCATTTTATTTCCTGTCTTAAAATCCCGTCTCAAACTACTTTATGGGAAACTTTCGGCTTTTATTTGTATTTGATTCCTTTACTAGCATAGGTCAAACTTACTGGACAGAAAAAAAAGTTGGGAATCTTTGGAAAATTCAGTAGATACTTTGGGGACTAAGATTCAGCTTTTTGCTGTATTCTTTGTTGGAAGCCTAGGTTGAGCCTTGTTTGAAGATCCTCAGATGGCTTTCTTGTGCTTGCTGGGTATAATGGTTTAGGTTAGTGGCTAAAAATACTTTATAGTCAGGCTTATTCTGAATTTATAAAATGTATTAATGCATTTGAAACAGGCAGCTGGTGGCTGGGATGATGAGGAGATGTAATGTGTGGGGGTTTTTCTCAGAGAGGAAAAGAGATCGTATTGGCATTGAACTTACCCTAGGATGCTGTGCACCCACTAACCTTGGCCCAAAGATCTGTGCTGCCTTGGAATATGCAGTTCTGCATGGGAATTATCACTTTAGTGCCCTGGCTCTTCACAAAGGCTGTAGGCAAGGTGATGTGGTGTAAACTACCTGAAAACAGCGAAGGGCATGGTTAGATGAACTTCTCTGTGGAAAACACCACCAGCCGCTTCAGAAGGAAATGCATCAGGGACCTTGGCTGGAAGGAAATTACTGCTCTGATTGTGATGACTTTGATTTCCCTCTCTAGCTAGTAACTGAAGGACCTCTGACACATAATTCCTGTTTTTGCATGGTTACCTTGGAGTGAAGTATCTCCTTGTGAGTGAGGGAAGGAAGTAAGAAGAGCTTGCTGCCATTTCAGGACATGGTGAGGGAAACATAGTGTGCTTTATTTCCTTTTGAGACTTGTGTTTAAATTAGGAGTCCTTCTCCCCTGCCAGGGGGCAGGGAGGGAAGGGATTTTTCCATTACCTTTGCAAATAACTGTGGTGTCTCAAGTGTGGAGGTATTTGGTGCAGCTGGTGTTGAGGGGGTGTAGCCAGTTGTTTGCTGGAGAAATGCACCATTGTTCCATTTATTTTGTATCAGGGAATTTTAGCTGCTTCCCAAATGACCGCCATTTCTTCACACTAAAACCTCTTCCTTTATTCGTAAGACTTTATCTTCCTCAGTGTAGTATTCTGTATGCCAGAGTCCTTTCTCCTGTTCGATTCTCAAGACTCCTTCTGTGCATATCATGATACTTAGTTTTATTAATTATTTTGTTCTGTCAGTCATGTCTGGTTAAAGACATTTCTCATAGGTATAGACTGTGGAATTCGAGTTTATTTTTGAAAAATCACTGAAGTGTGAATGAAAACTGTCTTCATGGTCCTGGATGTTCAATTAATTGAATGTGAGGCTTAGATTGGAAGTGTTGTATTTCCAAGCTCAGAAATACTCCTTTAAATAGAAATCTATGAAATATATAATGTAGAAAAATTCAGGGAAAGAATTTTTTTTTTTTTTTTTAATTCCGTTGATTATTCTTATATCTGTGTGCTGGGGACTTGCTGCACCAGTTGTGTACCAGTGATAGCAAAGTAAAAGAACGTCCAAAGAATTAGCGACCACTATCTCAGAGAACTTGTTTATGCTTTATAGCAGGGTAATAATTCCAAAATATTTCTTCAGCATGATTAATGGTGTATCAGATAAAAATCCACCCTGACTAGACTCAGGGAGTGCCATTCTCAGTGTATTCTTGACACGCCACAAGTTTGTCATTGTGCTTTCTTTTGGTTTGTTTCTCAGTGATGAAATCTACATCATTCGGTATTATCTCTCAGCCAGGTGCTTATTTGTAGGCCATCAGCTGAGAGTTTTTTGACCACAAACACCATGAGACACTTCTTGGCAAATGACCTCTTTGGGTGGGAACTGCTGTCTTAGCAGGACTTACTCCAGTGAAAAATATGTGTCACTTCAAGTAAAAGGTTGAGAAACAGTGACGCTAGTGTTGCTCTTTTAAGAAGTCTTGGGATTAGTGTCACAGATCTTCTAAACATGACTGTGAGGGTTCCTTTGTCTCTGATCCCAACTTTTTTTTTTTTCCCCCCCCTTCAGGCACAGCTGGAGGCTCAGAGGGCGACTCAGGACTTTCAGAGGGCCACTGAAGTGCTGCGTGCTGCCAAAGAGACCATTTCGCTTGCTGAGCAGAGGCTCCTGGAAGATGACAAGCGTCAGTTTGACTCTGCCTGGCAAGAGATGCTCAACCATGCTACTCAGAGGGTAATAGAAACTCGTCCCAGCATCTGCCTTTTCCATACTTGATGGTCTCCTGTGGTGTATGAGGCCCAGTTTCTGAAAGACCAAATTTTTCTTTTGGTCCAGGTACATGACATGTAGGAAATGAAGCTATGAAAAATTATGAGGCCTAAGGTTAAATGATCTGGGCCTTGGGCTGCTTCTGGGACAGCTCTAGTTCTTGGTCTGGTGGTGCTGTAGTAGTGGAGTAGCTCTCTACAGAAAATAAAAAAAGTTATTACCATCTATATTACAGGGATAAACAGTGTCTTAAGGCATATCTGCATTTGGAGTTGTGCCAGAATAACTGCATGGGAGTGCCTATTCCTGAATACATGTGTTATGGGAGCATTTACCCTGGAAAAACAGGGACATGTTCCAATTTTAGTATAACCTCTTCTTAGTATGGACTAAATTGAAGAGGTAACTGGTTCAGAAATGTGTGTTTGAATGTAGAATTACTCAAAATTATGTGTTGCATTTAAGCTTGCATGCTGCTTTATCCTGAATTAAATTTGGAATTTAGACGAGGTCCTACATCCTTTGTAAAGTCTTTTTAAACTTACAGAAGAGATGAACCATCTAACAAAGAAAGGCAGTATTCTTTCTAGCAGATGTCAAGAAGAATTTTCCTGTAATTTGTCTTGTCTCTTTTTTCCTGTTTAAAAAAAAAAAAAAAAGGCACAGAAAGTTTTTTTTTTTAACATAAAAGAGCCAAAAATCTAAATTAAAAACCTTTGTTCTGTCATTTCCTTAATATGCCAGTGAAGCTGAACTTGCTATTCCAAACATGTTATCATGCCATACAATGCTCATATTGTCTTGCAGTCCTCAATGCAACAGCTCTGTTGTGTTGCAAAAGCTTCTCAGTTACAAGAAAGCTTCTATTTCAGAGTGGATTTTAAAATCCAGCTGCCTGATGAAGAAACAGGGAACAGAAAGGATGGTGGCTGTGTGTAGGGGAGAGATAGAAAACCTGGTATACATTAGTGAGAAAATGAACTCCAGGCTACTGTTTGTGTTATTGTCCCTGTTATCATTTGGTATTTGCAGATCTGGTGACCTCTGTGTTTATGAGGAGAGACCCACCTTTGCAGTGTGCTTGTGCCAGCTGACATTTTTCCTAGCTGTAATCCCTGCTCAATATGAAGAAAGTGCAGAAATAGATACTTTTTGATTCTCAGAATTGATAGATGAGAAAAACTGGAAGCATCAAAGGAGTTGCTTAGAGCTCCTGACTGGGAAACTGCTGAGTTTTGGTGGACACTGACAGCAATCTACCTCTCTCTAGCTGGCATAACAAAAACTTGTGTTGGGGTGGGTGAGGAAGGAAACAATGGCAATTTGAGAGTACAAATGAATTCTTCTTTTCCTTGGCTATTTCAAAGGCATGTTATATCCTTCTACAACCCTTGATCATTCCCTGACTGTGAGTCTGTGAGAGGTGTGCACCTGAGATGAGCAAACCCAGTGATTCAGAGCAGCAGATGGCTGCTGGCAGTGTTTGGTGGAGTCACGCTGGTGGTGTTGATAGGTGCCATCACTGATTGTAGGATACCTGTTTGTTGGAGGGCTGATTCAAGCCATAATGCCTCTGATTTGTTAGAGCTGAACAGCAGATAAGGAACTTAGGTGTACGTACTGCAGCTGTAAAATCTCCTAGGCTGGACTGTATAGAGCAGCTGAGGGCTCCTGGAATGGAAAACTTGTTATCCAACAATTCCTGGTGCTTAAAATAGTCTGGGTAAGCTCAGTTCCCAGAAAACACCCATCTGTACCTTTCCAGGGTGCAGCAGGTTTTGAGAGAGTTGCATGGAAGTTTGTCTTACAATTTTCATTGGCCATGGTGGAGGTCTTGAGGCTAAGGCCAGAGCCAAGAAGGGTGAAAATGCTGTTGGAAGTCCTGGCTGAACACACCCAACATTAGTTTGTTTGGAGTGCTTGACTGAATTTTTATCTTCTCTAAGAATGGAGTGAAAACTTCACTTGGCTTCAGTGCATGCAATTAATGGAAGTGCTTAGTGTTCAGTGAGGCAAACAGAATAATCGGGATCTCGGGGAGCAGAAAACATTGACATTCCCTACCAAGCTATGGATGAAAACAGGTCAGAGGATGAGATCTTGTAGAGCAAAAGTTCTCCTTGACTGCCACAGTGTTGCTGACAACTCAGATCATTAACTATGAATTACATTAGAAATCACTAATGGAAAAAACTGTTTCTTAGGGTGAAGGCTGAGGACTAAGAAATAGGTGCCTTCTACTTGCACAAATAAAATTGCGCTTGGAGAAAGCTTCTGCAGTCTGGTTATTTGGATTTTCTAGCTTTTTTTGCATGTATTTTTAGATGACAGTTGTCATCTATAAATGAAGAGAATAATCTTGCACTGAGCCTTGTACAGCAAGGACTCAAGTGCAGAAAAGCACCTCTGAGCCAGATTTTAGAAGTGGGCTACTAATTCATTTGTTTCTCTACTGATAGAAATGTCAGGCAAGAGTAAAGTGTTTTTATTTGCTGTTCTAAGGCACGGGCAGCAGGCTTCACTGAATTAATCTGTAACTTGGAACCAAACCTAAGCCCTGTTAGCAGCTTGGTAGCTAACAAACACTGTAAACAGAAAGCATAAAGAAAAAGGGTAGGCAAGAGAACAAATGAGAAACTGATTTCTTATACAGCTATGTGTGGAAGTGCTGCCAGGTTATTTTTGCACTTGACCCTATGGATATAGACAAAGACTTGGTGTCCAGAGTACCAAACAGGAAATGCTGTTTCCAGACCCTCACTGGGAGGACATAGAGATAAGGGTTGTATGTTGTAATTGCTTTTTGATGTCTTGATAGTCTGAAAAGATATTAACACTATTTTTAATGTGACCATCTCTCAGGCTTCTGTAAACAAGACTTTTGTAGCCACTGATGTAGAAAATCACACAATTCAACTGATGCGAAATGGGAGAGTTACCGAAATTTTGCTTTTCCTGGATGAGCTGGAAGCATAACGTGTGGAAAATCTTTCTATTCATGAAGCAGGCAGGACCAGCATGAACAGGTACAGGGAGTACAGGCTGTCACTCAGAAATTTCTTTGCACCTTCAAGTTTGAGCTTGTTTCCAAAGGGGGCTGGGAGCATAAACAGGAGCTGGACTCCTGCCTACCTGCCTGCGAAGATGGAACTAATCCCTGCAAATGTCTGTGCTTGAGCTAAATGTTCACAACAGTGAAGCACCGGACTGTGGTTCAATCCTGCAAGTCAGACAGCTGCTTTGCCCATTTCTATTCTTAACTTGATGCATATTTTGGGGTAAAGTCCTGTGGTTTTTTTCTAGATGTCTGTTTTTCCACAGATCTGAGAAATGTAATGATGCTTAGATTGGAATTTAGCTCATCAGTGTCAGGTGTCTAGAGCCTGACTTTGTATCACAATTACTTGCCAAAAGTTCCATTATGATGAAAGGCGGTCTGATCAATAAGTGGTGTCTGGAGAGCAATTCATGTGGCCAGAGGGGCAAGGTCATTTTAAGATAAATTCTCTGTTGATTATAATGGAAATGTAGACAAGCTTGATGAGCTCTTAAGCTGCCTGGGGAGGAAAAATACTGTTCACTCTTAGCCATTGGCTTAGCAGGATTGTGGTAACTGCAGTGTCTCTTTAAAATTTGGTGATGATGTTTTTGCTAGTGGATGCCAGCCTGTTAGTACCTTGAATTGTAATGCTGCAGTTTGAGGTGCAGAGAGCAGGGCTATGAAAGAGGGTCCTGTGAAAGGAAACTTCCACACAAAGGATATTGAATTTTGGAGGGATGGAGGAAAAAGGTCTTCACATTTTTGCTCCTACTGAAAATAATTCATAAAGATGTACAAAAGGAAAGTACTGACAGATGTGTTACCTCTAGTTTGAGACAAGCTGGAGCAGAATGGAAGACCCTTCATGAATTTCAGGAGAAATTGCTAATTTCTAATTGCTGATGCAATCTGCAGCCTTAAAAAGGTTCTGCTTCTACAGTCTTTCCTGAGATATGTTCAGTTCATAAATTCTGGCAGGGAGAAGAAATGTTTTGGCTCTTGATCATGAGACATTTTAAAAAGGAGAGGATGAGGGGAGAGTAAAGAGGGAGGAGGCATGCTCCCTCTTGGATTAATTTGGCTTGTGAAGCTCCCTTTGATATTACACCATGAAGTACCATCTGTCAGTGTAAAATGTGTGGGTGCTTTCGTGATGTAGAGAGGAGAGATACTTCCTGCAGCTAGAAAAACTTAGAGGAAAAAGGGGGAGAAGAAAAGTCTGTGAAAGTAACAACAAAAATACCACATCATTCCTTGTCCTAATCTCTCTGTCACTTTATCCTGGAAATGCAGTGATTTTTTGCAATCCTTTGTATTGTTGATTCTCTCCTCCTGGTTTACTGATATTGCATTGTCTCTCTCCTCTTTTATTTTTAAGTTGTCCCCTAGAAGAACGATAAATTTAATTTTTTTTGTGAAAGAAACGGTCCTTCTGAGTAATTATCTGGCTTAGATGGTCAACTTTGCTCAACTCCACTGATAAAATTTTTCTTTTGCATTTGTTGTTACTACTAAAATTTTGTCTGGAGTCCATTTTTTACTTCAGATTATGGAAATACTTTGGGTGGAACAAAGCTACTTGCCCAGATTTATTGATGGTAAATATATACTCTACACTGACGTTCCTTTTTCAGACAACTGGGTAGGAAATAGGGGTTAGGGAAGAAGAGGAATTGATCAATCCCGGTGATGGGGGTATTTGCTTGCTTTGTTTTCATTACTTGTGTCTTACAGCCTGTGCTTTCCTGGGAGAGTGAGTTCTGCCTGGAGTAGGTGGTCCAGTAGGGAGGGACAGGCAAGGGCTACAGAAATGTCCAGTGATTGTGTGGGTATCCTAGAAGTTCATCCATTCTGGGTGTTTTTGTCCAAGAGTATGTCCCCTGTTCACCCCAAGGGTGAGCTGAAAGGCAGGTACAGTGTAAGGAGGTGAGATGTGTCTCAAGCAGCCTTTAAAGAGATGTTATCCTCACTTCTTTCTCTGCCTTTTTCTAAGTGATGCTGTTGCATCTGTGATGGCTTAGGAGCATCTGCTGATGCCTTAAGAGGCCTCCTGGGAACAGAGGCTAGACAGGAGTAAGGGAATAAGGTAGGTATTTATTTGAAAGGCCTTCAAAGGTACCCCCTGGGGGCCAGAGGCCATTGCCAAGATGGACCCCGAGATGGACGACAGGTCACGAGTTCTTCACACTTTCATAGGTTTGGTTCATTTGCATAGCAGGGTTAATTCTCCAGTTAAGGCTTTGGTTTAATGATGTAATTCCCCTCAGCTTTCCCCCCCTTAGAGGGTCTTCGGTTTATACTTTTGGGCCTAGGATGGTCTGGGTGTCCTTGGAGAGCAGGCCCAGAGAGGCTTTGTTATGTCTACCTAGCACGAGAGAGCAGAAATTAGCAGGCTACAAGAAACTTCAGAGTTACACACTAAGCGGTACAGAATTTGAAAATGATAAAAGTTAAAACCTGAGGCATCACTACAAGGCAAGGTGGGTGGTAGAAGCACTTGGATTAGACAAACCAGCTTATTTGGTAACTGTGACCAAGAGCTTGTTTACAAGTCCATCTGACACTGCAGTTTTTTCACCAAATGTATTATTAGTGCTAATAAAAAGTACTTCTTTCCTTCACAAGCCTATCTGTCTTTTTCTAAACCTTCTCCCAGGTATTATCCTGAGCCTTGGGTGTGCACCTTGAGCTGCTGTCCCAGGGAAAGGGGACAGGCTGTCTCTGCAGAGGTGTGCGGACAATGTGAGCATGGTGACAGAAAGCCCATAGGAAAACAAGGGTTGGGGGTGGGGCAGGGGGGTGGGAAGAGAGATTTTCTTACATCACTATTTTCTCAAAAGAATTAAGTATATAGCCTTTTCCCCCCCTTTCTTGCTGGAAAAGGTAATGAACATGGGTATATATGGCTGGCAGCAAATTCCACATTTTGTCAGGTATTTTGAGGCATTTGCAATCTTTCATCCTCAAAGCCCAGTTCTGCAGGGTTCACCATTTCTGTGATATTTGATATGAAACATTTGAAAAATCAGCATGATACTGGACACCTAACCTGCTTATGACTCTGGTGCTGGTCTTCCTTAGCACGTGATTTATCAAAATTCATGCTAATTTTGCCCCAAGAATGGATGCAAGAGACTGACATGTAATTGAGCATTGGGAAATTCCGGTTGTTCCATTATTTTGTAGCTTACGGTGTTTTTAAATTGCAGTTTCCTTGCCACTCTAGAAAGAAGATGAACCACCTTCTGTGCAGTCTTTGGAGACTGCAGTTTAATTTAGGAGACTTCCATGTTGAAACCAGCCTTGTCTGACACTTTTCACTAAGGAAAGTCGTTGCACCAACTGGCTTTAAAACAGTTGCTTGAGATAAGAGGCTGCAGTTTATTTTTGAGGATGCAGGAGAGAGTATGTTATGAGCCTGATAGATTTCCCCCTCCCCCCCTCCCTTTCTTTAAAAATGGATGCCTTATATAGATGAGAAAGTTGAGGGGTTTTGGAGTTGAGTATATTATTTTATATCTGATCAAAAGATCCTTTGAAAATCTTTATTTCTCATAGTTTAAAGTTCTGTAGCAATTCCTTTCCTTAATAATGAGTGGTGTGTGCAGATGAGCAAGAAGTGGCCTCCAGGTGTGGCAGCAAGAGCTACGAGTTGATGCTGATGGAGTTTGGCTTTGGCAGTTTCACGCATTCATTTAGGCATCAGAAAGGACAACATGAGAGTTTTCCTGAGAGGAGCAGCGCTCCAAGGAAGTCAGAGTTTACCATCTCTTTTCCCTGTTCAGTTCAGCCTGAGGGCTAGGAGGGCTAGCACACTTTTTCCAAAACCTAGAGCTTTGTGGGTGAGGTTATTTAAAATCAAGGTATCTTGAATATTCTCTCTGCGTCTGAGAGCTCAGATGCACAGTCTGGTGGTGGGAGCCAGTTGGAGCAAATCTGCTTGAAGCTGTGGAGTAGTTGGTATCACAGCTGAGGCATTTCAAAATTCAGTACTGGAGAAAATGAAGTCCTGCCATTTTTTGTATAAATACCTTCTTAGCTGCAAGAAAGGAAGCTTAAAAAGATCACCTGCTTTCCCCTCAATAGCTAGACCAACAAAGACGTGTCACCACTTTTGTGACTTTAAATAAATTAGTCACCTCCCTGTCTGGATCTTGACTGCTAGTGCACTAAATAAAACACATTTTCTGACACCTCTGACATTGTAAATTTGGACATTAAAAGTACCCTGGATAGAGCTACTGGCAAAGCTTGGCTATGGGATACCAACAGTGCAGCTAATGGAGAGACATTTACTTTTCCTGTTCCAATGCTTGACAACTCTTTCAGTGAAGAAATTTTTCCTTATATCCAATCTAAACCTCCCCTGGAGCAACTTGAAGTCCTTTTCTCTTTCCTGTAGCTTGTTACCTGGGGGAAGAGGCCAAGCCCCACCTGGTTATACCCTCCTTTCAGGTACGTGTAGAGAGCAGTAAGGTCTCTCTGAGCCTCCTTTCTCCAGGCTAAACAACCCCAGCTCCCTCAGCTGCTCCTTATCAGACTTGTGTTCAAGATATCTTGATACATGAGGATAGTGGGCTGGTCATCAGCATAGCTTCCCTTGTCTGGGTAGTGGGAGTGTCAGCTCAGGGCTTGAACCTTTGCATTTTCAGTGTTGAAACTGTGATTTCAGGCATGTCAGCTGTTTTAAGAGAAGAGCCATCTCAGACACACAGTCTTCTAGTGACTGGTGATTCAGGCCAAACTGTATTTGAGTCCTCCCTCTGCCGTGGTTGGTGTTCAGCCCTTTGCAGAGTGATGGGGCTGTAGCTGGGAGCTGACCAACCTGCCAGCTCTGTGCAGGGGAAGTCAAGTTCCTGGGAGAGGAGCAGGAGGAAGCATAAACATTGCTCTTGAATGTAGTTGGGTGACTTCTGCTAGTGTTGCTTCTCTTGTGAATGTCTAACTGGGTTAAAGAATGGATGATCCCAAAAGCTGAGGGTCTGCTGTACTTCCTGTAAGAGGGATTATGTGAAAACCTGTAACACCTCTCATAATTACAGTGTTTGAAGACTTGACATGTTGCTGTTCTTTTTGGGAAAGACTTTTAAGCAGGTTCACTGAAAGTAATTTTTTTCTATGCCCTCACTTTCCTGACATGAGGTGATTGGAGAGATTATAAAGTTGATGTTAATTGAAATGATAAGAAGTGGATCATTGTGTCTTGCTGCTCAACCTGTTCTTTTCCCCCTCTTGAAGGTCATGGAGGCAGAGCAGACCAAAACAAGAAGTGAGTTGGTTCACAAAGAGACTGCAGCCAAATACAATGCTGCCATGGGAAGGATGAAACAACTGGAGAAGAAGCTGAAAAGAGCCATCAATAAATCAAAGTATGTTTTATGTTTGGAGAGGAGTTTAGTGATGAAAACTGGGGGGGGGAAATACCTGTTCTGTGGGGGTTTTGAACTTGCAAAAGGGTATTGCTCTTTGGGTTCCTCTCTGTGTGTAGCAGCCTCTCAGCACAATTGGTACTGGTATTTGTCCTTGTTGTTCTTCTAAGTGTCTTTTGAAACACCTGGCTTGATAGACTGGTGAACTACATGGGATAAGAAACCTTTTCTGAGGAGCATCTTGGTCTTGTTCTAGTGCACTGAACTCCTTGGTGGTGTGTGACTTGAGGAGCAGGCTCATGGGATCCGCACAGGTGCTGTCTGCAGAGCTGTGTGTGTAGATGTTTCACAGCCTGGGATTGTTCACAGTTCTTATTTTTAGTTAGGAGAGCAACAAAGCAAGTGACGGAAAGCTGAAAGGTGCGAGTCTGCACGGGTGTAACGTGCTGTACATGAGGCTTGTTTACTTCCTGACACTGCCATGGCAAAGCTGTGTGAGAGCCATTCTTGGGGAAGGAAACACCTTTCAGAGGGCATAGCTAAGCAGCTTGTGTCATTAATAATTGTCTCTGCATTTGCTGTGCAGTTTGGCTCTGTTGCAGAGAAGTGAAACAGCTTTTTTTTTCAGAACCTGTGTGGAATTTGGCCCTGTTTACAACCAATTCTTAATCTTCTTTGTATTTCACAGACATTTTTAAAAAAAAATATTTCCAGACTGTGGCTTGTCTAAACAATCTGCTTGCTGTATTTAGAATTTAATCCCCTCCATCTAAAAATGACTTTTTGGTGAAATCAGTCAACTAGAAATCTATTTTGATTGGGGTTTGCTCAATTCAAGAAAGGATTAGCACTTCCCAAGCAAGATCCAAGCATGTTTGCCGAAACAGTGTAGTGGTGTGACTTCCTAGAAGGAGCGGCATGCTGTTTGTCTAGCACTGTGCAGGGGCTGTGAAAACCATCGTCAGATCACCAAATGACAGATTCCTCTGGATAAGGGCAATATCTGAGAACAGTTTTGGCTGCTAGGAGTTCCTTCCTTGCAATAAGATTTAAAATAAAGACCATGATTAAGTTGTCAGTACATAGCTTTCTATAATGATGGTGTGGAGCCTGGCGTCCCAGCTGCCTCTTGTGTGATGTGCCTCAGAGTTTTCATTTCCTTGCTGGAACTACCCTCAGAGGGGTGTCTCGTGTCATTCTCCTTGGGCCAAGCTGGTTTTCACTTCTGTGGAAGGATCCCAGTATATTCCTTTGTCTCACAGCAGGGCTGACTGCAGCATAAACCATCTAGGTAGGGTGTTTTGGAGTTCCTTTAATAAAGGGTGTACAGAAATGCCACTTCTAACCTAGTATTAACATGAAAGATGCCTGGTGGCACAAATAGTTGCGGATGTCTTTGAAGTCATGCTACATAGGGATGTTGGAAAGGTCAGTCGTTTCCCAGCATTGCAATTTTCACATAAAGGAAAATTGCAACTGAACTGAAAACATCAGTGCTGTCAAGTGGCTACAGAAGCTGGGAAATGAGGCTGCTGAATTTGTGGCTGTTTGTATTGTAGGGTGTAGCTGGCCTCTAGCTGCTTTTCAGGAAGGATTTAACACCAGCATCCTGCTCTGACCTTCTCCCTGGGTGGTGTGGGAGCACTGGCTGTAACACTTGGGCCTTTCTGGCCTTTTGTTCATCCTCTCTTTAAACTCTTGGATAGACGTGCTGAATGAGTTGCTCTCTTTTGGGCAGAAAATGATTTGCATTTGCTCCTTGCTTCAGCTGGGATTAAGATGCTTAAAGCATTACTATTTTGAAAGCAAGACTGGGGCATCCTGGAGGAAAGTCATTTAGATGATTTACCGTGTAAAGTTGATGATCGAAGGGTTATTGGATAGTTTTGTTTTGGTTTTGTTTTTAATTTAGTTTCTGGGTGTTTATTTGCTTGTAAGCTGTGAAAATGCATACGGCTGCATGTTCTTAACAGTCACCAGATCTCCTGGCTCAGTGCCTCGGAGCTGTAGGATAATGAACTCGCCTGTGTTAGCTGGTTTTTGGAAGTCACTTTCTGCTCTGGCGACTTGGGCAAAGTGCCTTTCACTCTTCCTGTCATTGACTTCAAAAGCACTTTGTGCAGTGCCCTGGACTCAGCTGGCCAGTGATGTAGGATTGCATCTGTGGGCGAGTCTCCTGCCCTGCTGAGTTACAGACCAGCCCTCAGTGGCTACAGGGCCACGGATGTGAGGGAATGAAGTGACCCCAGGACATGGGAGTTCCTCCCCTGCCAGTGCCCTGGTTCCTGCTGGCATCAGGTGCCCAGCTGTGTGTGAGCCATCAGTGAGCAGGAGTGTTTATGTGTGAGGCTCTTGGTCTCCTTTTGGTGGCTGAGGTGGGGTTTTTCTTGCCTGTTGCACGTAAGCGTTCCTGCCTGTATGTGCACGTGTAGGTATTTGTGTATACACACATATGCATTTATGTGTTGTTTTTTCACACCATGCAAACACACGTGTGCTTGTTGCTGATAGAGAAGGGACTTTTCCCAAGGCTTGTGGAAGCTGGTGGGAGGTTAGGACTCAAGCCTGGTTGTTCCCTCCCAGCTGGCACCAGGGTAAGGAAGGTTGAGAATCGGGTCATTTGAGGTGGGTGGGTTTCAATGCTTTCCCTGTGCATGTTTCCCTGCAACACCATTCTGTCACTATCTGCGTGCTCCCATTGCTTTGGGGTATGGCTGTAGGAGTCCTTTATCTGTTGAATCCAAATTCTCCACTGCAGTGTTTTATCCTGCCTGGCAGGTGCATTTGTGTAGCCTTGGGCAGGGTTATGTCCCAGTAAGGGAAGGCAGAGGTGCATTTTCGCTGGATCTTGTCCCTGGAAGCATGGAGACTTGGCTGTGCGCTCCTGATGATGGTGGGAAGGTGCTTAAGAATATCAGAGCTGGAAATTACCTACTCTAATGGAAACACAACTCAGTTATTTTGTGTGTGACTGTGTAGTGATTTCAACCCTTCAAAGAATATAGGATCAGAAAGCCACAGCTTCACACTCCTGAAGTCCCAAATGCGGCTGCAGTAGGGCTTACAGCTCAGAAGAGCCTTGCTGTCAGGGTAGAAACACAACAAGGGTAGTTCACATTCTATTTCATGTAAAACCATATCCAATTGTTTATCTCTCCCCTACTTTCCAGGAGAGCTTCTGAGAGGGGAGAAGGGTAGTGAGCCCTGCTGAAATAACAGAGCTTTTCTTTTTTTAGTCCTGCTCAGTGTTGTATCAGATGATACTGGCTTGTGGGCTTCAAAACTTTGAGCATGGAAAGTGGTTTCAAGGCTTTGTACTGCACCTCTTATACCCCTGTCCTCTTGCAACCTTATAAGCAAGTTTAGGGAAGTGCCTGGTGGCCACTGTTGGGAAATGTTGTGCCCTTGTATGTGGTGCTCTGAGCTCCCTTCACACCCTTCACTGAAAAACCCAAGAACTGCCCTTCTACCCCCCACACCTGAACACGGAGCAGGTTCACCCTCTGTGGGAATTTACATATGCTGTGGGCTCAGAAATCAGCTGAGTAGAGAGAGGATGCCTGTGCCTGAAGCTGGATGTTACATTTAAATATCTTGCAGAATCTAGGCCTGGAGGAATTATGCTGTCAACTCCAAAAACTGGAATTTTGCAATCTGTATTTAGGTCAAAAGACCCATGAGAAATAGATGCATTAGAGAGTAAGAGACACTGAGAACATGTGTAGGTGTTCCATCATCTGAATAGTGGTCTCTTGAGATTGCAGTGGTACACAAAATAGCTGTGTTAATGCTACAAAGAGAGCAACTCCCACGCCAGTACACTGCATTCAGTCCCAGTGATTGTAAACAACTGTTCTTTGTTTTTCCACAGACCTTATTTTGAACTCAAGGCGAAGTACTATGTCCAACTAGAGGTAAGTATGTAATTCAGATCCATCTGAAACTCTTTACTGCTTACAGTAAATATTGAAATTGCATCTAAAGTGCTCTGACAACTGCATTGTGTTTCTATACAAAGCCAATTCAAAACCTCTTGAGCAATTTGCTAAGCACATTTTAAAGATAAAAGACTAAGAGAGTCTTTGTTTCCTTGTGTGAAATATGAGTGTTTGAACTCTGTCAGAACCAAAAGAGTACAGTTTCACTATCTTTGCTTCTTGTAGTTTAATGTATCTGGGATTTATTTGTTTGTTGTGGGTTTCATTTTTTTTTCCCCCTGTATTTTGTGCTTCAGACTGTTTAGCTGTGCTTGGGGTGCTCTTTTATGTTCACTGGTTGGATCAATTAACAGAATAAGTAACCTGCTTGCAGTGCTCAAACATCACGCAGATGTGAATTTCTGATTTGGGGTTTGGCATAAGAGGGATTTGGGATTTGGCTGGGTAGGCTTCCAGGGCTTTTTGGCATCTCTGTGCTGCATTCTGTGTGGTGCAATGATGACTGGCCAGTGCTTGGGCATAGCAAATGCCTTGCAGGGCACAGTGGCCCTGAGGTGGGCATGGCAGTTCTGTGTGGGATGGTAATCCCTGCTATTACAGCCAGTCTTGGAGCTGTGAGGGCAGAGTAGCCCTACAAATTCAAATGCAAGAATCACTCTCTACCTGAGTGACTTTTGCTGCATGTGGCCCCCAAAACCAGGAGCCTGGCTTCTCGGAGTTGCAGGGTGGTGGCCGGTACTGTTGTTGTGTGGGATGTGCTCAGGGTTTACATGGAGCACATTGCCTTGGACTGCTGGCCATGGGTGCAGGAAGGCTCCAGTGGGGCGCTGGGTTGGTAGGAGCCTAGCTAGAAAAGTATTTCCATTCCTTGTCTGGGGTACAAGGCACATCCCACAACAGTTTTGAGAGTCCTTCCCTGGGCTGCCTGAGATTCAGCAGCATTTTGTAAGCCTCAGAGAGTCTGGTGTGCACCTTTTTCCTTGCCAGGATACAGGCTTGGGTGCCCTCTCCTACTCTGCCTTGCCTGCCTGCAGCTGCTGCTCCCTCAGGCGGAACCCTTGCCTGCCCTGGGCTGGATGCCAGCCCAATAATCCCATCTGCCTAGAAGCATCTTTCGAGAAGTTCCCTTTTTTCCATGGGCAAAGGCCCACTGTTTGTGAGCCTGTTGCTTCTCCATGGCAGCTGCTCAGTGCCTTCCTGAAGCAAGGTGATTGTGTAAACTGTATGGAAAAAGACAGCACAGATTGCTTTTAATGCACATTAAAAACCAGCATTGAGACAGCCACAGACACACAATCAGTGTTTCCCCTTTGGGAAATAGGATGTACAACACTTTTGCCCTTGCTGTAGGGTGGTGTTTGTGCCTGGGAACACAGGAACTGCTGTATTACAGCTGTCAGGGTTTGAGGTTTGCTGCTGTCTGCTCTGCAGATCTGGTGAGCAGAAGTGATGGGTTCGGTGCTCAGCAGAGAGTGGGGCTTAGCCCCCTCAGGGGTTATCCCCAGCCCTGCTGTGCCCTGCAGACCTTGGGGTGGTTCTGGGGTAAGCAGTGACATAGTTGAGAGTGCATTCCTGTTAAGGAGAGATCCTGCATGTTCACATGTTAACAGGGCCTCTGCTCTGTGCTCAGCCAGGGGCTGTGACCACACTCCAGAGGCAGTCCCAGTCCCTGGCTCCTGTGGTTGGCCTTGCTCTTGTCTCCTTCACAAGTGCCACTGCTTGTGCCAGGGTGCTTCTGAATTCTGAACTCTGCCATCCCCCAGATACCAGCCCTGGTTTGTGCTTGCCTGTCCAGAGCCAGGGCACCTGGACACATAACAGGGAACTGTGTGCTGTGCCTTGTTTGTAGTGAAAGTCCATCTAATACCTGTCTCCCTTGTTAGCAACTGAAGAAAACAGTGGATGACCTGCAGGCCAAACTGGCCCTGGCAAAGGGAGAGTATAAGACTGCCTTGAAAAATCTGGAGATGATCTCAGATGAGATTCATGAGAGGAGAAGGTCCACTGCCATGGGGCCCCGAGGATGTGGCGTGGGTGCCGAGGGGAGCAATACCTCTGTGGAAGACCTGTCAGCGAGTAAACCGGAGTCAGACACCGTCTCCAGTGAGTACAGAGCACTGTTGTGCTTGGGAATATCCCGTGGGCATCGTAAGGAATGCTGACATTAGGGTTGCTCTGTGTATTCTGCAGTTTTGAAATTTGCTGGCTGCTGTGAGACTGTGGCTAAGTTATGACGCTTCTTGTTATTGCAGGAGTTGATTACATTCTTTAATAGCCAATTTTCAAGGGAAAGGGTAATGAGTTAAAGTGCATCAGCCATTCCCTTAACATCTCTGTAGTTTTTTGTACAGTGCTGTAAGGAGCGAAATTAATGCACTTCAAAGCATGTGTCTAATTTTAAGCCAGTGCTGCTGCTGGCAGTGACTTGCCTGGAGTGGTCGCAGGCTGTTGCAGATCATTCAGCCAGCCTGGGAGCAGACTTTTTGGATCAAGTGTTGTCTTCCAGTGCTTGGCCTGTGGCAGAGGGAACTCAAGTTGTGGCTACAGTAGTACAGAAAGGTGTGATGCTCACATGGAAGCGTGTAAGGATAAGCTCCTTGGTGCTGCAGAGTCTTTTGCCAAGATGTGATTTCAGCAGAGCATGTGTGCTGTGAACAAGGAAGTGAAGAAGCAGCAATATGCTGATGCAGTGTGCTGAGGGGCTCTGTAGGAGATATTGGTGACAGCAACAACCTCCAAGCAAGCAAGGGAACCTCTGCTTTCTGGGGGCACGTGGAGACCTTGTGTTGCAAGGCCTGTTACATGGCGAGTTTGCATTTGTCCTGGCTGTGGGTGAAAGTGGATAGATGGGCATTGCATGTGGCCTACTTTTGCCTCCTTCCTGGACACTTTTTCCCCTTCTTGATGCAGAAAGTCTTCTTGCTGCCCAGTCCCAAAAATTCCAGTTTAATTTGTATTTCAGCTTCATTTTTGCAGGGAAAAGTCTAGGTCAGGATTGCAGGAGTTCACAATTGCACAGCCCTGGTGCCCAAAGGCAGAACATGCAATTTCCACATAGACACCAGTGTGTACTGGCACTGAGGCCTTGTAGCTCCATGGTACAGCCTTGTGTGAGGCGTGGGAGCTGGGAAGGAGCCCTGGGCTGGCTTCTACCCTCTGCAGTGGCAGGAGTTCCTGCACGATGTGTTGGTGCTCTCTCACTCAGTACTGTGCAGTTGGGACCTGAGTTGCAGCAGCGAGTGCTGTGTCTGGACAGCTGATGCAGCCAGCTTTTGGTGTGGCTGCTTATCTTCTGCCACCCTGAATTCCTGAGGTTGATCCTTTCTGAGCTAGGCAGTAATTGCCTCTTTTGCATGCCCACAAGTCCCCCTCCTCAGGCAGAAGGCCTCCTGAAAGCCTTAGATATAACTGACTTGAGGGTATCTTGTGCTGAAGGAGTTCAGGGGCCTGGGATATAGGGGCAGAAAGAGCCAGGAAAGTTAATACTAATTAATATTAGTTGCTGGCTCCCCTGGCTGCTGCTGAGGCTGCAGACAAGGACCAGCAGTGTGGGCTCATCCCTCTTTTTGAATTGCCCAGTCTGACATGGGTGGAAAGACATCAGCTTGTGTCTGGTGCCATCACAGAACTGGGTTATGACAAGGCAAGACTAGCAGCCTGCCAGACTTAATAGCTAAAATAGCTTGGATTAAACTCTCATTGTAACATGGGGCGAGGTTTCCACCAAGGTCCTTTTGTATCTTGATTTCTGTCTGCCGGAGTTGGATAAAACACCTCGTCATCAGCAAGAGCTTCTTGGCCCTTGCAGATGCTCCTGTGCATTATGGTGAATTTAGATGGTGAAAAGGAAGCTGCAGCTTAAACTGTGCTGCTTGTAGACTGCCTGATGTCAGTGCTTCTTGCCAAGCAGAGGACTCTAATTGGAAACATCTTTTTTGCCAGACCTTTTATTGCTTTCACCCCCTGCAAAGTTACCTGTACTGCTCACCATATATTGATGAAATGCAGCGAGAAGAAAGGCCCTGCTGCAGTCTTGGATTTGATTTCATTAAAAACAAAACAACAAAACCCAAACCACAAGAAAAGCTGTCTCTGAGCATGAAGTGCCCTGGAGGGGGCTCAGGAATGTTATCCATTTTATGTTTGAAGCCTTTTAGGTCAGTTTTGCAACGTGTAAGTGCAGTTCTGCAATCTGCAAGTCCAGCAGAAGGAGGCTGAACATCTCTTCCATAATCATGTCAGTAGCTGCCTCTGTTGGCACCTTCGTGTCCAGGTGGTACCTGTGAGCCCCAGGCTGCCAAGGTGACAGAAGAACTTCTTTGAAGCTTCTCCTTTGAGCCATTTTTTTAATGCTGCTGCTTTGTTCCTGCTGCTCTTCCAAGGCAATTCTGAGCCTCGCTAACAATGACAGGAATTGCAAGGAGGAGGAATTGAAGATAACCTCAGGTCACTGTGGATGTCTTGCTGTGTCTTGGACTTCTTCAGGACAGTGTGATTCCATCACACACTTGTGTGGTGTAGAGGCTGATGCGTCTAGAGAACCTTCTGATCCCAGTGGGACTGCTTGTGTGCAGAAGTCTTTGGTCCCCAGCCTGCAATGTGCCTCTGAAGTGTGTTGAATTTCAGCAAAATCTACACCCTTGTGTTGCACAAAATGAAGCCTTTAATGGGTTTCTCCTCTGGTTGTTCTTAAGGACCCTGCAGCTTAATCTAGACAGACAGTTTAGAGCAGGTTTGCTTTAATTAAAATTCAGATCTGAGCAAACACAAGCAGAGAAAAGAATACATGTTGGGGTTTTTTTTAAATTTGGTGTTGTTTGGTGATCTTCATTCAAAAAGGGATCTTGGGACCTATGTCTTTCTAATTAGCTCCTTAAGTAACCAGGAGGCTGTGCTGGGATCAAGGTAGTGCTGGGGGAGGCAGACACAGGGAATTGGGGCTGTAACCTAAGTTGTCTTCTGAAGACCATGAGTGAACAAGGCCAGCAGGGCTAGTAAAAATCCAAGAGCTTCTTGGCATGAGGAGCAGTAGCTGCTGCAGAGCGGCCCTTGCATGGCCTGGCCGGCAGGTGTGCTGCTCCTCAGGGCAGAACCAGGCTAAGGCTTTGCACAGGGGGCAGAAAACCAGAGTGGGCAGCCCATGGGATAGCAGTGTGTCTGTGTATGGAAGATGCAAACCTGAAAAACTGCCTTTGCCTGGGAAGGTGCAGGAGAGGGGGGTTGAATTACTAACTGGAATGTTCTTTGAACATTGCAGTGGCTTCAGAGGTGTTTGAGGATGATAATGGCAGCAGCTTTGTGTCTGAAGAAGATTCAGAAACTCAGTCAGTATCCAGCTTCAGCTCCGGTCCTACGAGTCCCTGTGACGTGCCAACTCAGTTTCCTCCTGCAACACGACCTGGAAGCCTGGATCTGCCCAGCCCTGTCTCCCTCTCTGAGTTTGGGATAATCTTCCCTGTCCTCGGCCCCCGGAGCGAATGCAGTGGGGCCTCCTCCCCGGAATGTGAAGCTGAGAGAGGTATGCACAGCTGGATTCGCTCTGGGCCAGTGTTTTTCAGCTTCATAAAGAGAGCAGGAAAACCTTCCCAGATCCCCTAGGCATATGCCAGGGAATGCTCTGACCTGTTGGCCACTTCTTTGGGGAAGGCAATTGTGGAAGGCCATTGTGGAAGGCCCTGTGTCTCAAAGTTAACAACAATGTCTGTAATGTATTAAGTATTGTTCTCCTGGCTGGGAACGTTCCCCAGTTCTGTCTTAGTTTGAGACTTTTCATGAAATAAGTGATCAGTGGGATTCTCATGGTACATTTATTTGGAGGAAAATCTGAGTTTATTTATTTAAATTACTGTCCTGCTTTTTGAAAAACTTGCTTTCCAGGGGGAAAAAAAAACCAAAATCCCCACAAAAAATAACATGCCAGAAGGAGCTTCTTGCAGGCTCTGCCAGCCCTGGCTGACTAACTCAGCCTAGAGGATTACCACTGCCCTTGTCTGCTCCATGCTAAGGCTGTTCTCACTGATTTGCTGATGCAATGCACAAGACAATCACAGCTTGGAAGGCCAACTTGGTTTTGTTAAAGCATCTTGCTCCTGCTCCTGTGATTTCTGTGCTTTGGCAAAGGAAGCTGCAGAGGCACCTGCTTGAAGCTTAACTTGTAGAATGAAATCCGGGTTTAACATCCAGTTTAATCCTTTCTTTGCAGGGGATAGGGCAGAAGGGGCTGAGAACAAGACAAGCGACAGAGTGAACAAGAATAGGAGCAGCACCAGGAGCAGCTCCACTGAAGGGCTGGCTCTGGATAACCGAATGAAGCAGCTCTCCCTTCAGTACATGAAAATCAAAGAGGGAATATGCGCGGGCAGGAAAGCTGCCCAGATTGGCTGAGTCCTTCTCGTGCCCCGTCCTGATTAATGGGAGTCTAAATATTTATACATGAACTTCTAAGTGTTTGAAGAACGTTGTGCCAATAATATATGCCAAATCTTAAGCGTTTACTTTGAGAATTTACAAATGCACTAAGAAGTTTAATTGATGTGGAGGCTGAAGTTTTTATTCAGTAAATCCTTTGTAGGCCGGACGAGTTATCAAATGTTTAAGCTGTGCTCATATTTCACAGACTTTGTAAATTGTTTTGTAGCAGCCTGGCTGAAGCAATAACTAGTAATGTTCCCGTGTAAATTCATGCCAGTTGGGGGTCTGAAATTCAAGCCAGACATTTGCAGAGAGCGGTTTGGCTTCGGTTTTGTAGAATGAAATGCTGTTTAGATACAACTGATCTCTTGAGTACAAGTGGCATAATCTTTAAACATCTGTATTTGTCTGTATTATGCTGAAACCGTAGAAGTATTTTGTATACAGGAAGACTGTTGCATGTGTGGGATCTGAAAGCCTTCACTCTTCCCTTGGTGCTCACAGAAAGGATAAAATGAGTCATGCCTCTAAAAGCCTATAAAATAGATGGATGACAGGAAGGGGATGGTAATGCCCAGCAGTGGGAGGCCCTTTCTAGACACCTTCCCGAGTCTGGCTTGGACTCTGCAGCTGATTCCAGTGACCAAAAAGAGTTGATTCGCCCCTTGCCCTTCCGCTCCCCTGAGAAGTGAAGTATTATTTTTCAGCACTTTAAGTGTTATTTGTTTTGGTTGGGTTTTTTTTCCTCAAAAATGGGAGTCATAGATGTTTTCAGGACGATTATGATAAGGGTTTTGCCCTTGAAATGTGCATGAAGAAAAGGAATTGCCAGTGTAGATTGACAATGTGTTCTTAAGCTTCTCTGTAGGTTGTACTGTGTGGGGGTTTATAACTGTTAAAGGGACTTGGGATTTTAGTATGCCCTAGACAAAGTGTTCAATAAAACTAGAAAGGGCACGGGGCATGTTTTGCCAGCAGCTGTTAGGCAGTAGTAGTGTCTGATAATTATGCTAATAAGTGGTAGTAAAAATTCTAGGACTCTTCAGTTTTGGTGACTAAACATTTCTGAAAGCACCATTTTATCTAAAACGTCAGTTTATATTGTTAATTTGATGGGAATTTTAGTATTGCCCAAAGTATTTTCTATTCTATGTTTTTGCAGTCCTGTTGTATTTCATCCCTGCCACAGCTTGTGTATCTATTCTCAAAGTTAATGTAAAATTCTTCACACTACAGTAAACAGTTTTGTTTTCCACATTCTGAGTCTGTGTAAGTGAAGTTTATCTCAAGTTTAGTCTCCAAATATCCACTTCCAGCTGAAGACTGCAGGCTGGGGTCACATTGGTGTTAGAATCCACTGTGGTATGTGGGCAACTGGTGCCTCTTTCCAGCTTCCCAAATCCCTGCATACATGGTTCACTTTTTATTCTGAACTGTGCCACAAGATGAGAGCTTTAGCCAGGTTCTCCAAAACTCCCTTAGTGTGCAGGAGGAGGAAGGTATTCTGTTACATTAGACCTCTGTACCTCTGCTGAAATTGGCTGTAAAGCCATGCAGAATTGGAGGCAAAGAATCCTGTTTTCATAAAATAGATTCATCACATTATAGCTATTAAGCTGTAACTGTGTTAGACATTTGTATGTTTACATCTTCTGAAGACCTTAAGGCTGAAATATTTCACTGCCAGCAGTTCCCACGCCCAGAAAATGCTTAGGAAAGAAATCTGTGGTTCCATTTTCTGATGTGATCATCACTTGGGGAAAAGCTGGGATAGACAGTATTAAATATGAAAAGCAGTACAGACGTGCCACATTGTATTAAGCGTTTTTACTTAAACTTTCATAGTTGAGCTGTTGTCTGTGCTGCATTCAGTTACAAAAACTAGCAGCAGTCTTTGTGGTTGAATCTCACTTTTGCAGACCTCCCAGTCAACACCTGTTACATTTTCCTGGGTTCTTTGAATGGTTGTTTTGGTGGTGATTTTTTTTTTTTTAACCTCTCTTCCTATCGAATTTCTTCTCATCTTGCCTGTTCCGTCTGGAAACCCAAACTTCCCACACTTGGGCACGATGAATTAATTTTGTGTGTGTGCTGCCTTGCATATGTCCTGATTGGGATAAAACCATTGATCTGGAAGTTTGAAAGAGCCTTGAACCCCCTCTGCCCTTCCTTTTATTGCACCCTTCTGCAAGAGTTGCTGAAAGATCATGCTGCAGCCTTCCTCCTTTGGTGAGCCCCAGACTTGGAAGGTAAACCGCCCTTCAAATGTGCAAGGAAACAGGCAGAACTGCGTGTCTAATAAGTTAATGGAAAACTCATTTTATTTTAAAATTCATAAAAGCTGTAATTATAAATATGACAGGCTTAAATGAACATACATTGCTGTGGAGTACAAGCAAATGAACAAGCTTTCTCCAGTTACTTTTTACTTAAGCTCTTCATGGATTCTGAAGTGTAACATGATGGTAGCTGCCTTCATGGGTATAAAAATAAGCCTCTGGTGTATCAAAGTATACATGATTGCTTCAGCTGCCCTGACATGAGAATGTATAAAGCAAGTGTTAACCTAGGAGTTCTACTTCTCTTTGGTATTATCAAACAATTTCAGTGTCCTTGTAAGACGAAGCGATGAAAACCTCTACTATATGTACACAAACCTAATTCTAAATAGGTGGCTGTCAAAGGCTGCAGAGATTGTGTGGTTAAGTGCATAATTACTGTACAAAATAGTTACATGAAGCTTGCAGCAGGAGATGAGGACTGAACTCAGAGTCTGGGGTGGCTGGGATAGAAACTGTTGATACCATTCAGCCACGGTACTACATCTCACTGAATCTTTGAGAACTGAGGGATCGGGTCAATCAAGGGCTAACCTGTGTCTTCCAAACAGAACAAACTCTGTTCTCTGTCATATGGCTCAAAAAATGCTGAACACTACAAAGAAAAGCTTAACTTAGTCGCCTGAGGTCATGTTAAAATCTAAGGATCAGTTCCCTTTGCAATAATTTTTCCAGATTTATTTGTGGAAAAAATATAGAAGTATATATTTGACAGACAATATTAAAGCAAATCATAAATGCTTGTATCAACATTTCTTCTTAAGAAAAAAATGCAAGAAAACTTTGTTGTAAAAGTAATTTGCCATAACCAGAATCTGTAGACTACAATTTATATGGATATTTTGTAGTACCTCTTAAATACTCCACCTGAGTGTTCACACCTATATCTGAAGGGAACTGCACAGTGATGGCATTCTAGTAGCCTATGCAGGTGCAATATTTGAATAGAATTTGTTTTATATATGCAAGACTGACAGCATAAGTCCTGTGCATCAATGGGGATAAGCCAAATCCACTGACTGTTTTGAATATGTAAGAAATATTGGTGTATCTTGGTGGGGACAGGATCCTTTGTCCTTAGTGCCTTTGCCTGCACTAGGAAAGTGAGTACATTTCTTACTTTTAGTTCAGTTCAGTTTAAGTTCAGCACAGTACAGAAGCTGAGCCCTATGCTCATTTCATGCAGCATAAGCTTTGGCACTAACTTGTGCTCAGGGAGAAAAAGAAAGGAAAACTCCTTCCTGCCGAGTAGAAACGAACTACTGAAGAACAACAACAGATTTTCCTGTAGGCAAGTCTACCAGCTTGATCTCAAACAGCAGAGAATGTGCAAGAACTTGGTGCTGAAAGCTGGCACTTCCGGCATCTGCCTTTTGTACTGCCAAAAAGAGAACTCAGTTACTGAGACTTCCTTACTGCCTCTGACTTTAGAGGTGATAAGGTACATGGAGGACTCCACTGCTACTCTGGTTTAGCCTCAGCTAAAAACTTAACACAAACTTGTAGGGAAAATGGGAGTTGAATGAAGTTTTTATTTTGTAGGGATGAAGCAGTCCTTGGCACATACTCCAAAAGCCAAGCATAATCACAAAGAACCTAATCTGTTGTTTTTCTCAGCTTGTGCCCATGCTGTTCCCTCTACTGCTTTATTGCAATAATCAGAAACTTCTCTGTATAAGAAGGTAAGTCACTCTGTGACAAACTTGTCACAAATTCCCTAGCCCAGATGGTCTCTGAGAGAACTGCAGTCAACAAGGCATGTGTTTTCAAAGGCATGAGCTATTGCTGCCCTTTCAGCGCTAGACACTTGTTATGCAGCTGTCTGATGAAGGAAATGAAACAAAAGATTCTTGGACTTTCTGGAGAGGACTAATAGCAGACTTCTGTGGGAATAATTTTAGCCCACAGCTATTTCTGGTGCTCCTGTAGAATGTGTGCTCAGTTTCCCAATGGCCAAGTGACACCTGTGCTGAAAAGCAAGACTTAAATGCTACCTTTTGCCTTGGAAAACTGCCAAACCAGGTTGAATGGCAGCAAAATTCCCAAGGCTGTTTTAAAAATACTCTCTCCCCCAACTGTCAAATATTGTAAATTTTGTAAAAATCACAAAATTTAATCAATTTCAGGATCTGTGAAGCAATTGGCATTAAATAAAAACTTCTTATCTTGAATCCTCCTCAGATACAATGTATGTAGATCTAGAGGAAGAGCACATAAGAGAGGCTTCTTAAAAAAACCTTGTTCTGCATTAATCCCACCTCCACTGTTTTTTTAAGAACTCTGACCCTGCTTCTATTGATGACACTGGCCATGTGCTCATTCATTCACTGGCTTCAACTTACAAGGAAAAGAGTATCTTTTCAAAGATGTCTTGTATAATGGAATCAGCAAGTGCATTCCTTGCAGCTGTGGTGTATTGGGGGAGAGGTTTAAACGATCATTCCCTACCGGATACATACTTATAAAAGTGATGAAAATAAAACATTTCTTTGCTGAGTTGCTGATGGTGGGCAATTCCCCATCTCCCTGCACCAGCAACTGAGACCACTCTCAGTAGATACAGAGAATCTTGCAGGGGATGTTTAGATGAAAACCTTTCATAGCTACTCAAGGAACTGTGCTGCACTGCCTGGACACTACTGCTGGATAACCTCCTGTCCTTCCTGCTCCTCGGGCTCAGCCTAGGTCTGGCAGCGGGCAGGAAGAAAGCCATAGAACCTCATGCTGTATTCTGTACTAAAGTCATACAGATATGAAGCAACAGCTCTCAAAGTACATGTAACATGAGCAAAGCCATTGCTCTGCTTTCAGAAGCAGCTAAAGCTGGAACCTTCCTTTTCCTTTAGTCCTAGGTACATATTGCAGGTAAGCTGACACGTGGAATACTACCGGCTCAGCAGTAGTACATTTATGTTTAGGTGTGAGAACCAGTTCAGTGCTGAAAACATTTTAGATAGCAGCACAAATATGTAGTAAAAGCTATTTGGTCCTGAGACTGAATAAGGAGAATACACAAGAATATTTTTTTCTTACATGTTTACTTTAAGAATAGAATCTTTAGCCCATATACCCTGTATGTTGGGAGGAGGGAATTTCAATGTTATTTTTTCTTGAAATGCACTAGACTTTGATTCAAAGTATGGAAAAACTGCAATAAATTGAGTTCTGCTGGTTCATTTGAATATATGCATTTTAGCCTATTCCCAAGCCTGTTGAACAGTGCTCACTCCTGGACCATAGCAGCAAACCTATAGCTAACTCCCTGCCACAATTAACTGGCAATCTGTGATTCCATGCTTTTGGCTATAACTCAGGATGTAATTTTCTTTTGTGCATGTGTAGTAAGGGTTCCTCACCTGTTCTCAGGCTGTTGGACAGATCAAAACCATCTCTTTTAACAGCACTGGACAGTTCTGTCTCCTCACTGCAGCTGTGACACCTTAAGAGGAGTAGTACTGTTAAAATCTAAGAAAAAAGGGCCCTCTTGTTGAGGCAGGAATGTGGTGGGGATAATGTTGTAAACTCCAGCAAATGTGTTCTCCACCTCCAAGTAGCAAAATCCACACCTATGGCAAAGAAAACTACCTGTTAGAAATGGGATCTGAAGTGTGTTTCAAACCTCTCTACAGACTTCATTACGTGTTACCTGTAGTCACCACTGCTTTTTTTCTGAAAGCCATAGGAACTAGGATCTCCCACTGTTGAGACGGTGACAAGTTCAAAACCAACGCTGTACTGCCTGCAAGTGACATGACAGACTTGCTTTAGATATTTGGGTCATCAGGATTACCAGGAAGAGGGCTAGTTATTAAAAACTATACAGTATAACTGAAAGACATCTGGAAGAAGACAGAACTCAATTCAGGTTAAACTAGACTGTAGGGAAAATGCCTGCTAGAAGCCTGCCTGTGCACTCAAGCAGAATTCAAGTAGTTAAGCTTGTGACACACTCGTGCCACATGGGACAGATCCTGGGGTGTGATCTGATTGCTATCAGAGGACTCGGTGTCAGTGATCTCAGCAGAATTTCTCATGTTGCAATACAACTTGGGACACTTTGTCTGCTCCTGTTAATGCATGTGACCAGCACCACTGCCCCTGTCATTCAAACTACTCAAATATGATGTGCAAGTGCAGAAAAAAATGCATACAAAAAACTGCTCAATTCATGGAACTATACATCCACACCTCTGCCTTCATTTCATGAGGAGTGTCCTCAAAGAGGGGAGGAGAGATAGAAAAGTTCTGCCATTTTGTGGAGCCCACTTTGCAAAGGGCAAATAGCTTTGCAAAGGATAAACACTTGACTGCAGATCAGGAGATGCTGCTATTCAGAAGTGCTGGATACTGGTATTTTGAGGTAATCATTAATTGAGTCAAAGGAATTTGGCCTGCATAAGTCTACTTTATAGGACATTGACATCCAGCACTTCTCCTGGCCTGCTAGTGGCAGAGTAAATGCACTTTCAGACTCAGAGCCTGTAAGGGTTTAGCATCTTGCATATTAGCTCTACTACAAAATAAAAGGAATTATGATCATAATTAGTTTTAAGAAACAAAGTCCTTTATACCTTCTTCCATAGCTCTGCTCAGACCCAAAACTAAAGAGAAAGGAAGGCAACTGCTTTCCTTATAGGTCAAGGATTTCCCACAGTAGTTAATGTGTAGGATTAAAACACTATTGATGGTAAAGATAGAAACATAAATAGTACTAAATCTGAGTCAACACCTTGTCCTCTGGATTTTCCATGAGCTTCCCACCCTCCCCAAAGGGATACTGACAAAGCTTCATCTTTGACATGCAATGCCTTCACTGTATTGATGGACAAGTACTCTCTACAAACCTTGGGCCCCGTAGTTCAATTAGCAGTGGTCCATTCTTGTCTAGCTGGAATTGATAGATGGGGTTGTTTTTGTAGGTGTCTCTGAAGTTTCCACATCCTCCAGCACTGTGACCTTTCCACTGTCCATTAACCTGAAAGAAGTCAAAAGCACAGAAAACAAATCCTAAGGATTTGTATTGCTTATATATATATATACATATATATATATACATATATATATATACACAAACAAGACTAGAGGGTCCTCTCACTTTACAGGTTACTTTAGTGACCTCTCCTAATTTTTAAAGTGAAGTGAAAGATTGTGTTGTGCATTCACTAAGTCTTGTGCAGTTCCCTACCCCCTTGATCAAAGCCTTACATCCCTTAGACGTGTACTGTATTTTTCCAGCTTACATTAAACAAGCAAGGAGTGACTGTTTCTGACTATGACAAACTGAGCTAACAAAAGACCCACTTTCCCATCTATCCCACACATACTAGACTACACAGGTTAGTTTTTCTTCCTCAGACACTCCTCCATTGGGTTAAATGAGGAACAGCAGTGATGCAGGCAGTACAATACTAATAGTGTTGTATCCTTTACTTTTAAAGATCTCTGCCTCCAGCCCTGTCCATCACCTCTCTGCACTCTGAGAACCAGCACTGCAGCGACAAGATAACAGTAAGGACAAATCCTGCAAGGACAAAGACACACAAGAGGAAAAATGCTGCTCAGACTTTGAGAAACAGACCATCTGTTTCCAAGTTCCTCCTGCTAGTCATTAAACTGAAAGGTTAGACTTGTAAGGCATGCCAGGCATTCCCACAGATTTATAGCTGAGATCCATCTCTCCTGTTACTTCCCTCCTGTCTCTGTCAAATCAGCAAGGGGCAGCATTTTCCCTTGTGATTTAATTTCTTCACTCAGTGCCCAAACCCCTCAGACATGGTAAGTGTGGAAGCAAGGGGGATTTCTTCCCCTACCATGCTGCTACCCAGGAATCTGAAACTGCTGTATGCTGTTGAGCTTTCCAGCCCTTTTCCACTTCTGCTGCACTTAATTTCAGGAATCACATTAGGGCTTGGTGAGCTCCAGAGGTGACCACTTGACTCCAGTATAGGACATCTATAAAAAACTTGGTTTTACTGCTAAACTGTGATTTAGTTCTCTGCTTGCTTTTGAGTGTGATGACTGCTAAGCAATCACCAAACAGGCATTAAATACAGGCAACTAACTTTTTATACTCAATCCTAAAGACAGAACTGGCCTTAGATAGATAGAACATACCTTTTATTTTTTTGGAATATTAGACAGACATCTTCAAATAATTAACAGAAGTTTTCTACATACTTAATTTTCTTTTCAAACATATTACAACATAAAACAGATGTCCTTCCTCAAGAAAGCCTCAAACAGGCTTTTCACCTTTAATGTGTTTTTGACCTCTTCACTTCCTCAAAGTAAGCCCAGATTTTAATAGCTATATAGGACAATGGTTTCTGGAAGAACCAAACAAATTATCTCGATGTTCCCAGGAATCTCTCTATTCACTCACCATTCTCTAGAACAGGCTTCAAGGGACTGTTCCAGAAATAACAGCTGGTATGGAACACTGTCTGAACTCAACAGCCAAGCTGCAAGCCAGCATGTCCCCCTGACCACACAAAGTAATGCAATCCTTGGCTTCAGGCACGAGCGTCCTAGAAAATGGACGGTTCCACTGTGGCTCAAACTCCTTTGTTTCTCTTCCTTAACAAGTTACTGTTTGGACAGAAGACTTCTGACTATAATAGGATTCCCCAGGGTATGCATGGTAGGTACAGAGCTAAAGTTAACAGTTGCTGGCTTACTCTTTCCTGAGGATAGAGCTGCTGAAACATGAAAATACATGTAAGTTACTTTATCCTGTGAGTTCTTGGCTATATTTATACTTCAGCTTTAGGTGTAACTGCAGCTCATGTTGACAGCTGAAATATGAACAGCAGCTGGTCCCAAAACTATCTGAGCTTCTGACTTAATTTCAGTCAAATTTTTCACTCTCACCCCTGTTCTTGTACTCCCAGGGAGCATTTCTACTGGAAATGTACAATGGATATACTTCCTTGATCCTGTTTGGCAATGGGAGTGCTTATTCCAATGGTTACAGACCCTTGAGGTATCTTTGCAAAATTTAGGAACAGTACTGTGTTGTGATATTGCCATCCTAAGTTTGTTTCTTGTGGTCTTGCTACTGGTGCCTTTGGTTTGGCGTTGCTGATTTTGTCCCATCATACCAAGAGCTTTTCCAAGAAAATCATGCAATTCTCCCAAGGGGAAATGAGCAATGCTTCTGGGGGGTTTTCACTCTGCATCATTCCTAGCACAACCTGATTTCCGCAGTGATGATTTATTAGGGTATGGGTTGTTCCAAAGGCCAGACTGTTCTACAGAGGCTTTGCAGCACATCTGTAATGGCACAGCTGCAACAACACTCTCTGTGGTAGAGGTGGGGCACTAGGATCAACATATATTTAAAAACCTTGTACATCTCAAATATGGAAAAGCCAAACCAGTCACACATAAAAGAAAATGTTTCTTTACCCGCTTAGAAATGGTGTAAGGTGTAGGAATCTTGGAAAAGGTGAACTTGCACAAGGAATACACCTGCATTGTAAAAGAAGCAGCAGGTCACACATTATCTTCCACTTTTTAAATGAAATCACAACAAATTAAAAAAAAGAAGAATTGCCTACACAACATTTTTAGATACTTGTTCCCTGTATGCCCATATTACCCATCAGATGACCCTGTGTCCAACTCAAAATTCAGAATAGTGCTGGGACTAAGACTTAGTTCTACTTAATTTCTTAACAAAAATACCAAACCAAATAAACAGAAAAACACCCGCCCAAAAAAACAAACCAAAAAAAAACCTCCCAAAAAACCCAACAAAAAAGCAAAATGGAAACAATCTGCATTTTACTCTTTTTCAGTGAAAAAAAAAAAAAAAATCTAGCATTGATCATTATGTGACTCAGTAGTTAAGAGAAAAACCCAAATCCTAAGTCAAGACCTAGAGAAGTCAAAAGAACTTTACATCTTAACCAGGATCTAAAATAGATTTATTTTTGATATATAGAGAGCCAGTGATCTGCCTGTACATAGATATTTTTTTATTCTAAGAAATAAGAGTATTTTTCAGCTGATTTTGTTACTAAAATCACACTAATATCTTAACTACAAATGGAAAACGTTACCAAACACTTCATCCAGTGGTTCTGCTCCATCATTCATAGCTTCCCTCCCAAAATAGCAATACTGATTGAGAAGAATTTTTCTCAAATATAAAAACAAAGGACACTTTACAGTTTAATTGCTTATGTTCATTATGAAACAACAGCACATACCCTGATGGTGTAATGGATGGTGTTTTGTTTCTCATACTGGGACACCACTAAGGTGAATGTATGGGAACCTGGAGAGGTCAGCTTTATCTTGGTCAGATAATGAGGACTGTTGATCCGGATACCATCAATATATGGAGGAGGATCAGCTGAAAAAGAAAAGGATGAACACGTTTCCCTGACCAAAAAATCCCCCAGCTTGGTAAACTTACTACTAAGATTAGACTGAACAGACCCGAGTGCTCTGAATAGAGGAGAGCATCAAGATTTACCCATAAAAAGGACAGTCTTAACATCAGCTACTGTTTTCAGGAGAGGTACAGTCACACATGAAAAGACACAAATTCTGTGCTTAAAAGTACAGCTTAAATCCCAAGACTTGTAAGGACTGCTTATCCATCTCCCACCAAAGTCACTACTCAAAGAAGCCTACTGTAATTATGTTGAAATTTCAAGAGAAAGGTAATGAATGTTTAAGCACTCTTTGAAAATCTCTGAAGTGTCTGTTCCTTCTCCATCGGCTGGACAGTTCCAGAATGACAGCTGCCAAAATCTTTGGCCACCTCATAAACAATACTTCAAAACATGTTAATTCCTTTAACTAAATCACACAGGCTTTCCCTCCCTCTCTCTTCAAATCCCTGTGATCATTACACAGATGTAGTTGCAGCCCAATACCAATGCCCATGTGGTACTTAGAAAGATCCCAAATGTTTGCTTTTACAATTAGACAGTGTAATTTGTTATTTCGCCTCTAATTGGTTCTTTCCAGACTTCTTTTAATTTCAGTGAGGCAGGACCAAGTCTAGCCAATTACTTCAACAGGCCCAGGATTAAGTCCTTTTATTATCTTCCACAAAGCAACATGGGAGAGGGGAAAGGATTAATATAAAACAATAAGAAGCTTAGGAATGGGAAATCTCGGCCTTGCTGCCAAAGGATTTAGCTGCTTTGTTCTCATTTCATTTTAACAGATGGTTAAAAATAATACTGCAGCTTGACCAATCTATTTCCATGGAAGAAGGCTTTAAACAAGTTTGAGCTCACGAGATTAGAAGTTTTTAAAAAAGTTTGTGTAGCAAGACAAAACATATGAATCACTCAGTTTTTGCTACTGGTCTTGCTAGACTGTGTCTTTCAAGCACAATGGAACAATTCCCTCTACTATACAAATGTGTTTGGGTTTGCCCACTTAAGAATGTTTTCAGTGAAACACACGTGTAAAATAAGCACTGCTACAACTACCAGCAACACCAGAAGCAAGTCTTGGGCATCTGCTTCTCCTCACAGAGAAGCTCTTGCAAAAACAGATGATGATTTGTTCAGGTATCAGCAGCTCTTTTCACAGAAAGACTTGGGTTCTAGGGGAGGCTTGGATCTAGGGGAATTGGTCAACAGAATTGACTGAACAAGATCAGATGTGAAAAATGCAATGCTTGCCAGCCATTCCAATAGAAAAAGTCCCACAAATTCCACTCCTTGGTGAAAAAAGCTTTAAAAGCTACTAAGGGAGTTGCTGCATGAGCCGCTACCTGAATGCAAGCTTGGTTCTAAAGAGATTCCTATCTGTAAAAGCAACAGGCCAAATCCACCTGTTTTAAGATGCACCTTCACTGAATTATTCCAAGGAATATTCTTAGTAATCTCTAACTTGATGGAAAGAATGAATAAAAATATGATCTTATTAGCTCGACCTAAAGTTTCAGTCTATCCATTCAACCTGGGCATTACCTTTACACCCTGTATCCCAGCCTGTGTCTCAGATCTGCTATCTGTTTTGAAATAAAGCATACATGGCTGCTTCACAGCTACAGCAAAGCTCCAAAAGCCAAACCTCTTCTCCTCAAGGTGAAGAGAATCTGACATATAATGACCAAGAGTGAGATTTTGATAAAATTTTAACATTTTAAACATTCCATACCTGATACTTGGAAATATGCTGAAGTGTTCACCTGTATTTCATAAGCTTGCTTAGGTACTTTATTAAGCCAAGTTCATGGGACAATTAACCCTGATTATTTTCATTTTGTGGAAGCTGTAGACCTTTAAATAATTTCACAAATGTAGGAAATAAATATGCTATCAGAGAAACTAACACATAACATCTGTTCCCTCTAAGCATTAACTACTGGCACTGAAAAATAAACAGAAAAAATAAAGAAAATGCTGCATCAAAATAAGTGTCAGCAGGACTACACAGACCTCTTAAGAGTGCTTACAGCATGCGTAGAATGGCCTAATCCTTCAGTGTAGACTTTAAGTGGGATCAAACAGAGCAAAACAACGATTTCAGAAGACTGACCTCTTACTGAGGCATCAGGTTTTAAAGGAAAAAGTGCCTTTCCTCTCCAAAAAATTCTGTGTAATTCTTCGTTTATTTGTGACATCAGCTTCTTGACAATTAAGGTACACTAACCTGGATAGTAAACTTTTTTGCCATCAGTCTTGTACACAACCATTGTAATGAATTCCCGATTGTGTGCAAAGTCATCCTATTAAAAAAACCCCCCACAAACAAACACAAATCAGAGTTGTGCAATTCTGTGAAACATAATGAATGCTTAATCAAAGTCAAGTATACATTCTACTGTCCCTTTTGATCACCACAAAGTATGATCTGATATTTGTATTTATTGGGATACCCAATAGAATTCTTTTTAAAATGCCTGAAGTAAACAAACAGCCACTAATTTAACTTATTCAGGCTCCAGGATTCAAAGTCACTTCAGAACCTGTATGGTGGAATAGAATCAGTCAGCTCAAATTTTACTCTGGGTCTGTTTCAATTGCAGGTACACGTACCTGCTGAATTAAAAAATTCTACATGTACACAGGCATACACACCTGAACATAGGCAGTAACATATTAATAAGAGAAAGCCATACAGAAAGATTTACAGAAGCTGTGTCAGAGCTCGCAGTACAGAACCAGCACCTTGTCAGTGATGTGCCTGCTGAGCAGGACCCAGACAGCAGCACCACCCTGTGGACACTGCACCTCCAGCTTGTACTGAGGGTTGTTGGCCAGGCTGTAGGCATCCTTCACCGGGCCCTGCTTTGCATCCCACGTACTGAAAGTGATACAGACATGTTATTAGACCAGTAAGAAACTAATTTATGCTTTGAAACGAACTCCAAATCCTACACAATACACAGAGCAAGATATTATCAGTAACAAGTTACCAAAGCCTAGTTTTCTACTGGCATCTATGGCAGTGGTTACATAACACAGTCACATCACAAGCATTATCTTGGAACCTTGTTTTATAAATGAGTTCACCACAATACATGTATGATGACAAAAAAATTCTAAATACAAACAGCCTGGCTGGTGACTACAGCCACACAAAGCACAGAAAAAGTGGAACCATTTAAGCAGCCTAGGCTACACAAGCACAGTCATGATTGCACACACCAATATTAAATGAAAAACATCTATGCCTTTGTAACTGTAGAAATCTATCTATCTATCTATCTATGTCTCTATCCATCCATCCATCTATCTATCAGCTATGGTTAGTTTCAAAAGCTTGCCAAGTATTTTCCTCCATTTTTTTTTCTGAGGCAATTTTTATTTAAAAATTTGCCCTGTTTCATGCTTGGAAGGGTGCCCTGCAGGAAGTGTTAAAGATCTTTGAGGTGCCCTACTGCAGAATCAGCCTGCAGCCTTGTGAATTGTCTAGACAAGAAAAATACAGCGTGAAAAAACAAAAGTGCTGATGACTGAACAAGAAGTGTGGCACACTGGAAACAGAAGTGTATACAGCTATTCCTAAGTCTCCTTGTCCCTCTCACACTTGTACAACTGAGCAGCATGTGTGGAAGGTTGCATTAACAAAGTTTCAAATTATCACTGTTGTTACTCTGCATTTAATGTAACGGCCGCTGTGCTAAGGCTTTTCCCTACACAGAGGGATGACAATCACTGATAATGTAAGGACAGACAGACCAGTAGGTGAGCTCTGACATACTCATTATCTCATCTTGCTACAGTGTATTTTAGAAATAATTGGAGCACAAAGATGGAAGGAGTCTTTACAGAAAAGCTCAGCAGTCACACTGTGAATGAAGGAGCTTGTGCAGAGCTAACACACGCAGAGACAGTGTGGAAGCAGTGGCAAAGTGCAGTCTAGTGGAGTGAAAAAGTATAGAAACCCTTGCTTTCCAAAACTGAGACAGAGACACACGCACTTATCCTCAAACTGTGAGACAAAAAACCTGAATGTAATGGATATTTGGTAAGAGACAGGTATCATATTCAGAAAACAAATCAGCAGGCAAGGAAGATTACTTATGATAACTACAATTGCTAAAACCCAGAACTGGCTAAACTACCCTGATGTCAGTGAACACACCCTGTAAAGAAAACACATGCTGCACAGCTCACTTGCAACTGGCCAGAAAGATGAATTTCAAATAATAACTAGGTCACTTAAGCACTGCCTGGTCACTGCTTAGAGATGGACTGCACAAAAATCTGATTTTTATTCTGACAGGGAGATGTGGGACTGAGATCAGAATCTGGTTACACAACTTCAGTTCCACAGCAGCATCACAAGGGTTACTGAGCTCCACTGATGTTACAGAAGCAGTCAAAAACAAAGCCTGGTCTGGGAAAGTGTAGTCAGGCTCAAGAGAACAGGGTTGGAATTCAGGCCCCTAGCTGTAACTTGGAAGAATGGAAGGAAGGAAACCTCACATCAGAACATTTACTGAGATTTTGAAATAAAAATTTTATCTTTTGGACCAACCTGTGAATACATGTAGATTCTTTAAAAAGACTTGGGTTCCAACTCAAATAAATAACGTCATAGTACTGGCACAGGTCATCCCAGGAAATCCAGAAAATGCCTGAAAAGGAAATGCTGTTATTGTTTTCTTACCAGATACCTTGATTTCACTTGTTTCTCAGAAGTCTCTTTGTGGGCAAATGATACAGCTTATTTTTTTGCAAAATGTAGTAGTAATGTCTGCACTGCCTAAATTGCTAAATTTAAACTTGTCCCCCAAACCAAGTTAAAGCAAGAAAAAACAAATTAGTCTCTGCTTATTATCAGAGACTTTCTGATAAGCTGTCAGAATGCTTGTCATTCTCAAGCAATAAGCAGAGGATACAAGAAAATCTGCTATTTTGAAAGAGACATCATTAGGTGATTCTGACCTGATTTCCCCTTTCCTAGGTTTCTAAAAACAAAAAAATAAATCACACAGTCAAACAGGTTCCTGCAATTCAACAACCTACTTCAGTAGTCATCCAGCACAATCGAGTATTCAATCAACGTGTGTCTTTGAATGTATTTCTAAGATACTTCATCCAACACCTATGTTACTTGCTTTTGCACCCTAAATTTGCTTCATCTTTACAACATTCTCATGCATTTATTCTAATTTTCCATAGCTCCCTTAATTGCAACTCCAGCCAACAACAGTGCCTGCAAGCCAACAGATGCCTAGTGGAATTAACTTTTAAAATGGTAGCAGCCTTATAAATTGTGTCTCTGACATAGGCAGTTGCAGATCTTGCAGCACTAAAAAGCAGTCATAACAACTACACAAAAACAAGAAAACCAAAGTGTAAATCCAATTAGAAGGAAAAACTCCATTAAAATTAGTAATGCAATTTTATATAAAATTTTAACAACTAGATGCTACAAATTACTTACAAAGTGAAGCAGTAAATAAATAACAAGCTACTCTCTCATAACTGTCACAAATCCAGGGCTGCTATTTTTATGTTTGAATCAAAAGTTTTCATCAGGCATTTGCACAAGGCTTATCAATAAATGCTATAATCTAATGGACTTGGAGGCATAGTGTTGTAAAAACAGTGTCACTGAACAAAAGGGCTGTCTCAGAGATCTGCAGACAGCAACTAGGACAGTAAGAAGCAGAAATGTCTTTCTGAAAGTAAAATGCAGCTGCTGCAGCAGAAAGACTGATTTAAATACTGATTACAGTAAGCATGTTGATACGTATTTGAAAATGCTGGAGAGGAAAAAAAAACCACAAGAAGTCCATTCACGTATTAAAAAGCAGCATTACACAGCTTGTTATCAGAACATTCTCTTTGCACTGAACTCCCACATACTGAGACAGCATACTTAACCAAGGAGGTACTTTCTTGTCAATGAATTTGAGATATATTTAATAGTCCAGATTACTTATAACCCCAGACAAACCTGAAATGACACATTTAAATACACAAGTACTTCCTACATTTTTGGACTATTTAGTTTCTAGTATTTGTTTTACTCTCCTTGTGCTTAAGCATTCCTTTCCACCTTCCTGCAGGGATACACCACAAAGATCTATACAACTCAAAAAGATAGTGACTTCTTAAACCTTATTACCATTGTCTATTTTCTGAGCTGTTCTGGGATCAAAGTTCAAATATTTCTGTAAATCTGGGGTCCAGTTTCTTGTGTCATTTTCACTGTATCGTCCCTTCCAACGTAAGTGGCTCCAGGGATTTTTTAGCTGAAGAAACCGAAGTCCCTAGAAAACCACAAAGTAAAACTGTCAATTCATCTTGTCAATGTAATTTTTACATATTGAAGGTGGTTTTTATATGGATCAAGAAAACACAGAATCATTTAAGTTTTCTGAAATTTCCCAGTTGGGTCCAAGACAAAATAAACTATATTAGCCATTAGAGCAAAAAAATCAGTAGCTACCCATCTGGGGTAAACCTAGAAACACACATAGGTTTCAAACAGGAGTTTCAAAACACCTTCAGTTTCACTTGATACCTTATATTCTCTTATATCCAAGACTGCATATGCATGGGTTGGAACTAAACCCCATTTTTCTCCTTCCTCTTCAGACATCACCCCTGTTGCTGTTGTGATAAGGACATCTCCCTTGTGAAATCTGTTCAAAAAGAGGTAAAAAAATAGCTTAATTAAAATCTTGCAAGTTGCATGTTTGTACACTGTCCATTAACATGATCCTGCTTTACAAAAACTGGGATACAGGGGTTTTTTGCCAGCAGAAATCACTCCTGAAAAAAACTTGAGAAAGTGGAATTATTTTTCTTTCCAAATTAAGTACATGCTTTAAATGAAAAATTACTATTTTAATATAACTTCATAAACAACATTCAGCATTTATCAACCTGAAGCTCAGCCTGTGTCGCTTTTAAAATTCTCTTGACAGATCTTCAGCTGAGCACAAATGTGGTTTCATCAACACTTAGTCAATGACTGTATATAGCAAATTATCAAGTCTGTCACACCCCCAGGATTCTGAAGAATGAGAAGTTCATGCTTCTATACTTTTGCAGATGTTTATACTCAAGTTTAGTGTTCTGAATAGCAGTTGTTAATTTTGCAACAATTGCTGTTGTGAAAACACACTAACATGTTTCCAGCCCACGCTAAAAATCCAAGTACATACCCAGTGTCCCTAGACAGATTACAGGATCACTGGACTATGGATCAACACATTTTCAGTCTAGCACAGGTGAACAACAGTGATGCTGCAATGGCTAGATCCCATCTGAACTTCAGTCACATCTTCGAATTACAACACCAGAATATCTGAAAAATTGTTGACAGCTCTGAGAGCTCCTAACCAACTGAAAAAACACTGTAGAAAGGGTCATGCTCTTTTAGCATGGATGCAGATGTTTCAGTCAACAGAATAATCCCCTTTTACTGCATTGAAATATGTAAGACACTGGCTGCACAAAACCATTTTGGAAGAAATCAAAGTACTTGGTATACCTGGCATTTATAAATCACAGCTATATCTTTCATCATAAGCAAAATAACAGAATCATTTATTTTGAACCTTTAAGGCCATCAAATCCAGCTGTTATGGTAGGTCTGAAGACCAGTATTGCAGTTTTGATAGACTTTTGGTGCTCCTCCAGGAGATTTACTGATGGGGCATAATCTTGTGATATGATTAGAAATACTGAATTATGTCTGCTTGCTAAGGACAGCAGATATAATATAGTTCTGGGGAACTGTGTGGAAACACAGAACACATATCCTTCTTCTTTTTAAACACTTAACTGGTATATTGGTTCCAAACTGCTCTCCTCTGACTCTGTATTCTATTTTCTTTATCAAGGAAAGGGTTATTATTTTTTTTAATTTATACATAAGGAATTTCCTCACACAAAATTCCCCAGTATTTTAGTCTTCTGTTCTATTGAAGCCATCAATATGTCAATTTTTCTTCTTCCAGAAAGCACATGGAGGTTTTATAAAGCACAATTTGTAGCAGTACCAAAATGCTGTCAAAGTATCTGTGGTGACTGTACTGCTTTTAGAGTGGTAACACAGCTACTACACAGCAAGCATTTTAATTACTTAGGAAAGAACAAGTGTTTACCTCTGATAAAGCATTCTGAAAGTGCTATCTTTATTGAAGGCTTGATTGTCAGAGTGCATAGCAATTCTTTCAGGTATCCAACCAGTCAGTGCATGGAGATCAATATTCTGAAATGCAAGTATTCAAAAGAAATCAGAACAGATGATCCATATATAAACATACGATGTCTGTACACAACTTAAAACTCCTTGAAAGGAATCAAGCACACATAAATTACAATACAGCTCTATGCATAAAAGGGTCAAGATTAAGACTAACAAACAAAAACTCCTTTGATTAGATAAGGACAAGATTTCCAAGTAGCTTAAAAAAAAAAAAAAAAAGCTGGATAATGAACTGATGAAATAAACTGGAATTCCAGAGCAATGGAAGCATATCAGGATCATCAGTCATGCTCAGCTGTGTGATGTGTTCTATTTATTTCACAGATTTACAGACTTTTAAAGCATACGTCAGAAGCACTATTTGGAACCATGCTACTATATATGCATTTTAAATAATTTATGTTTTATTTCTAAAGCTCAGGGTTTGGGCTTTTTTTCTTTTTGGTAAAGCTGACACTGACATGTATTTCCATAAAAAGATGCTTTAATCTCCCCACTCCATGAAATATTGCTTATTTCCTATTCTTGTGCTTTGTACTCCTCAAAGCAAAAGCAGAGACTGTAAATGCTTGAAGTGTCAATAACCAGCACTGCTGGGTGGGAACTTGAGGAATTACAAGTACAAGACAGCCTGATTGTAAGTAACCCTGATTACAGAACGAAGCTGGAATACAGTGGAAAGTGGAGGGAACAGGAAGGGTGGAGATTAAATGTCACCAGTCAAGCTGGTTTTCCAGAAAGCAAGTTAGAGGATGACAATGGGAATAAGACACAGTTATTCTCACCAGCTTCCGTCCTTCAAAACAAAGCAGCTTGACACTGACACACATAAAAATGTGTGCTACATTTACCCCTTACACAAAGCCACATTTGTCTCCATAATAATTTGAGAGGTGATGATTACCAAGTATACCCACCAAGAATGTGATTGTCAAGACACCAATTAGCACTATGAAATAAAAAAAAAAATTTTGACAAGTTTAATAGTTTTAAGTTAAAGTCAGAAAGGCTTCCTAAGTAAGAAATTATGGGGGCTACTCATTTCAGCAAAGTGTCCTTCTTTAAAGAATAACGTGCACGTCAGTTTAGCTGCAGTATGATGACTATTTCTTCAGTAACCACATTATAGAAACCCAATGCGTATTTACGGAGATGAGTGGAACAATCTGATAAACAAACTTGCACAGATCAAAGTACTTGTTCCCTCTATATAGACCTTCTAAATGACTAGACTGTTCCTTTCCTAGCTGACTCCATTACCTAATGAGGGAGAACTGCCCTATTTATTGAAAGGGTTAGAAACCAAAAACAGCAGTATTGATATGGGCAAAGAGAATGTATGATTTCACCCAACACTTCCATCTAGACTCTATATAAACACCTCCCCTCCACAAGCATCAATACTGAAGTCTGAGAACTAAGATTAACTCTGACCATCAAGATGTTTTGCTCATTCTATTTCGATGGCATAATTTAATTAAGTACAGCTAAGAATATCTGTGAAAGAAAGAAACAGAAAAAAATTTAAGAAAATGTCAAACTAAATACCTGTCTCCCCAAGCTGTTCACTTTGATTTCACTAGAAGGAAATTATTTTACCCATTATTATCTATGTGAAACTTTTTCCTCTTAGAAATAATCTCATACTTACAGAATTTGATCCAGGAAAATCATATCCTCCCATGACCTTCATGTAAGCCTTTTCTATTAGTGACACCCATAATTCATTTTTATTATTGGAATACGAGCAGAGAAGTTCCCCACTATGATCAACAGGTAATTGGTCATCTATGATTACCTGTGTGAAATGAATGAAAAATCATCATAAAGCTAATAAAGTATTTTGAAAGTAATTAGAAAATAAACCAAGACCCTCATTAATACAAAGCTTCTCAGACACAGCCAGACCTGACCATTATTCTCACATATGGACACCTCTATCAATCCTGCAGCGGCCTGCCCAAGTGAACAAGAAATTCTGTTGCCAGCTCTTACTTGCACTGGTCTAACTGGGTGACATGTAAGTGGCTGCCTTGACTGATGGGGACAGTACAATCTTATACAGTGTGTAGTACTTTACAAAAGGCACTTGCAGAAAAGTTCAGTGCAATTATAAGCATAAAAAGTAAAGAAAGCCTAACAATATTCCTCATCTAAATAGGAATCAGAACATGGATGATGCTTGGTAGCCAGCAGAGAAATAAATATTTATTTATCTTTAAGGAAACAAATTGTGTTGTATCACTTTCACAGCCTCTTGTTCCACATTTAAGCTTCTTCTCTCTGAAAAGGAAAAACAACTCAAAACAGCAGCTGTGACAGTATTAACATTTCTTCTTTAAATTAGGTAGTATATATTCATCATCATTACAGTTTCTTACTGCATATCTGCAGTGGTCTGAAACAGTTTCCCTGAATAGATGTTTCAGTTCCCTGTGGGCACTAGTCCATTACAAATACAGGCTACCAACACAGCACATTCTCTGGTCAAATCCTATCTGTGCAGGAATGAATGGACCTTTTCATAGGAGAGCAAATGGCCATTCATCCTAACAAAAGGCAGCCATTAGGAGATATTTTGGGAAGATTTTTAAGAGCAAGGCAGACACAAAAATGATACTTTCCTGAAACATTCAGACTCTGGAATTTTGTAGCTCAAGGACTTCCTGACCCAGAGGTTATATCTGAAAAATTAAGGGCCTTTGAGGAGTTTCCCCCTACTTCTCCACACCATGAACTTCTGAACTCTCATAAACATTCATCAGTCACTACGATCTGTGCTACAGTTACGTATTATGAGAAGAAATAAATTTTTTATGTTCTTACTTATTGCACTGAAAAGAAAATAAAGTAGTTTGTGAGTTTGCAAAGTTTTATCTTCAGGTATTTCCTCTTCTTACTAAAAATCTGTAGTCAAGCAAGGCCTTGCTTGAGTTATCAGTTGAGTGATTCCTCTACAGTCATTCAGTATCTATACTCTTCCTGACACCCCCCTCTGCATTCTTTAATTCTCTCTAAGATGGAGTGGAATACTGTACATCTAATTCATAAATAGGGCATACACTGTTTTGTTCCTGTTTGGTTTTCACAATTCTGCTAAGTAATATAAGGCATTTTTAACATGAATTTGATGTAAGGCTATTTTTATGAACATCTACAGAAGTAGAGACAGTAGTATATGGTTGCATACTTCAAAACCAAAAATTAATCTCAAAAAGGTTTGACCATTAAAAACTACTTTCCAAAAACACCTGCCTAAAGTTTTTGCTATGCAAGCACTTCATAGTGAAGCAGATCAAGCCTTAAAATACATGACTTATGCAATAACAATACTAAGGTTCCCCAAAAACATTTACCTTTCTAGGAACACCATTGATATGAAGTTTCACCATGTATTTACCACATGGATTATATTCTGGTTCTCCTTTCTTATTCTGAGGGTAGATTATACTGTTAACAGTAAAAAAAAAAAGGAAAAGGAGGAAATTATGACATAAATTACTTGGCTATATACTTACAACAATAAAAGATGGATTAACACAGTCTGTTTCAGAATTTACACTGAAGACAAATATGGAATTTTTAATGAAGAGCAACTCACATTTAGTAAAAATAATGATGCTTAAATAGGTTTTATTTTTCAGGTCCTGCTCTTGCTGCAGCTTTCTACTTAATATAGTAGCAAAAAGAATGTAAGTAACCTAATTGTTTCTCAAACAGAAGCAAGGCAAACAAATTCATGTTAGTATTAAGCAAACAGTACTTACACATCTATAATATAAATACAGTATTTGCCTGAATGACAAGTCAAACTTTTGAAGGAGAAGGCAGTGCAGAACTCGCTGCTGTTGAAAAGACTACAAACTCACTTCTCACAAGAATAGGTTAAAACAAAACAATCCAAGAACAGTCACACACTGGTCTGGCAAGAGCCTCCCAGAAAAGTCCAGAAAACCTATGGTACATTTATCATGGGATGCCAGTTGAGTGGAGATGAGATAGTGTTGCTAACATTAATTCCACAGCAAGTTGTAAAATGGATCACCTGTTGCACAGCAGCTAACAAAGTAGGAAAATGAAACTACAGAGCATTATAAATAAAATTTATATTTTAAAAATCCCCAAAAAATAAAGAATCCTTCCAAACTATTTATTACTCCTCAAAGCACATCTGAAGTTAGACTCCAGTGTCTGTATACATATGTATATTGACAGTGAGTTATATCTTAGTTAGCCAGGAGTTTTGTGATTTTTAAAAAATTTTGCAATGAACTATGTTTAATTAGTTAAGGAATGTTTGACTGTGATTTTAGCTGGTTTTGATTTAGATCTGTGTTGGCTGAGTATCAGTAGAAAACCCTGAGAAATTACCTCATTGCACCTGCAGAAAGCAACTCCATGAACCCGTACCCCTTAGAGAACTTAACCAACAGTTGAAGAACAAAATTCAATAGAGTTGTTTAATGGTTATCATATAACTAGAGACGAATAAGATATCATAGAAGAAGAAAGCTATCTTGAGCAAGTTAAGGAGTCAAAGGCCCATACACTCCAGAAAACCTGATTAATACACTGCAGGTACAGTAAAGGAGCAACTTCATAGGCTTGTACACCCCAGAAAATTCATCAATTATCTAACCAGGACAGCGAATTTAATAAAGCCCTGTCTAGCTGGATGAAACTTGGGTTATTCATTAAACAAAGACAGATGAGATGTTCTGGTAGTAAAAAAAGAAACAAAACACCTATACCATGATGCGATAAATTGGGCAGGCTTTTGAGAGCATCTATAAAAAGTCTTGGATATTGGAGTGTGTATAAATGACTGAAAATTGTTTTTTCTTTGAATATGTCTATGGTGAATAAATTCCCAATCTCTTCCAAATTTTGACTTAAAATTGTTATTAGGAAGGTTTGTCTAACAGCTTTTTGCTGTTAGATTTAAAACCCTTTGTTTCAATATAAAGTTGGCTTCCAGCTTAGAAGTGCTGATACCACATGAGTCCCAGGGAGACGAAGGTGAAACAAATGCTGTTTTTTACTGTGTACAGCTGTCACAGAACATACTGCAAAAGCTTGGCAGTATTAAGTCTGAAAAGATCTTACAAAGCAACAGCTACTTACCTTGTGATCAATTTTTTGTTGTATCTTCTTTCATATGCTGCACTGATAGCTAGTGATGCCACGAAAGAACAATCTGACACTATTGTCTATAAAGAAAAGAAAACAAAACCAGTGAGGACATTTACTAATAACTCAGATACTGAGAGATGAATGCAGTGTGTGAAGGGCAGGAAAACAGTCAGTCGGTAATTCCCTTCAAATGGGACGATTTAAACCAAAAGAAGCAAAGCTACTATTAAAGAGGCAGAAAATGTATGCTTGCTCAACATGAGGCCCCTACAGAGCAACATTTTTTCTATTTATTTAATCTCATGAGAGCCAAGGAAAGCCCTCTCACATCTGACAGGATTCCTTTTTGAACAAGAAAGTCCCCCATGATAAACCACTAACAGCATACATTTCTCCTTAGGAACAATTTACCTGCTTTATGCTGAAACTTGATACAGTATAGATCATCGTAGGGTTATTTGTTATGTCATCTGGTCGCACCCACTTGGCAAACATTGCTTTCTGTTTGGGGGATAATGGTAGCTTCCCACACTTATCACTAGATTTAAGATAGAAAAAAAGTAGAAATAAATCAATAGCAGTTTAGAAAAGCTTTCCATGGTATGTCCAGTCATATATATTTGATAGATGGTACAAAACATGCATAGAACAATTACAAAGCTTTAAAACAAGTTCAAAGAACACTGTTTCTAAGTTTGTGATTTTTAGGGGGGGGAAAAGGCAAAAATGTTAAAAAAAATTCAACCAACCCCAATGTCTTTGTCTATTACGGCTGTGTAATCTTGGCTTATTATTACTGCTTATGAATGAAGGTCTAGCTGCTACACACCACTCTTCCTTGGAATAGCCCTTTGCAGAGGAAACAGCTATCACCTGCATTTTACAAGCAACAGAGCTAACTCATTAGCATGGAGCAGCATCAGAAAACAGACTAAAGTTGCCAGTCCAGTCCAATAATCCAAAAAGCCAAATATAATATTGTCCTTGTAGGCTTGAAGACACAACTGCAAAAGCACTACAGAGCAGGATCAGCTTACAACAACATTTTAAGTTCAGAGTGGAAAAAGGAAGTGGTAGTATTTAAATATCTCCGCCTAAATTATGCTTAAAAGCCTATTTAAACAATTTTAAACTCTGGAAAAAAAATACAGAAATACCAAATATGGGAAAGTTTTGAAAAAGAAACAAAACTAAAAAAAAGAAGTTCAGTAATTGAAGTATACTTACGAAAAAGGCATAGGGAAGGCAAAACGTTCCCTCAGATCAACACTCATGAAAGGTACATATTCAATGCCGTTAATCTTTGAAGTCTTCCTGCAAGTCATAGGAAAGACAAACAAAAAAAGAGTTACAAACCTATCAATCATCTTCCAAAGACTAACTTGCAGAAGGTAATAACAAAATGAATTTTTAAAAACAAGACACAGTGCTTCTGAAAACAAGATAACTACCTCTTGAACATTATATATTTGATAGTTTTCAAAAGCCACAATTTAGGCTAATGATTTTATGGATTATTTAGCTTATTACACCTATAATAAAAATCAAAGTAAAAGGAACTGCATGCAACAGAAGGCAGAGGCTTATAAAATATTACACTCCCTCAATTTCAAGTGAAGTAGCAGTTGTATAATTGTAAAAACAACTTTGCACTTTGGTTTCTCCGAGCCAGATCTTTCATGAACTAATTTTGGAAAATCTTCAACTTACCTGAGTACTTCAATCTCCTCTGCAGTGTATCTCTGACCTTGAGATTCACTAGCTTGTACTGCTCTGATTGTCTGTGGTTTATCATTTAGAGAAAAATCAGGTCCCAATGGAAAGAATGTTCTGACTGGCTGATTTGGTTTAGCTGTAGTTGACTTTTCTTTCTGAGATGACTTTGACATGGATTCCTTCAGTGCTTCTGCTCTAAAGCAAATAAAAAATGCATTTTCTTTACAACAGTGATAAAAATATAATTACAGTTCAATTATTGATTTTCTTTGTTCATGTTCCCACATATGTTAAATGGACTGAGCAAATGCCCAAGTTGACCAACACCACATTTTCTTAAAAAAAAAAAAAAAAAAAATCAATTTCTGATGCTGGTACTTCTTTACTTTTCTGTTCTCGAATCAATTAAAATATAGCATTTCCAAATCATACAAGCTACTTTTGACAGAACTCATTAGATTTTTATTGCTTCTAAATTATGCTAATGGGAGAATTTGTGTAAGTGTTCATTATGTGGAATCTCAGAACAAGATCACTGAAACACAGAGAGAAAACTGATTTGCTTCCTCTCATACCTTACAGATCTATTTTGCCTAGCAGGTATAATAGTAGTAAAACCCCATGGGCATTCTCACAACCCAGCATTTCAACTGATTGAACACCGTGTATGCAGGAGCCATATTTTGTTACTGCTGCATTAAGCTTCTGCATAGTCACACACATGCAAAATATTGGGATTTTTTTCTGAACACAGACTGAGAAGGGCTAAAACCCAGCTTATACTGAAACTTTGCCCAACATAGCCTGTGATTCACCATCTTAGAGCTGATTTAAAAAGAGGTACATTGAACTTACGTAATTTGTTTCAGACAGAGATTTCACTACACATATACTGTGTAATTAGATTGCTGTCATCAAGGTAAGTTTCCCAGTTTCCAAGCTGTCTTCCTTATGAAGAGACACTGACACCTTGACTACATGCTAGCCTGAATTCAGCATCTTTATGGAGGCCAATAATTGCAGTACTCTGGATTATATCTCCGAAGTAGTGCATTTGTTCTAACAAGCACAGAGTCCTTTCCAAATTCTGCGTGTCCCAAGATTCCCAGAGGGTTGGAACAAGAGCTGCTACACTCAGCAGTGAAGCAGCTGGCAACCAGCTCCAAGGTGAACTCTACAGGAGCTTAGTCTACACAGAATCCACACAGACACATTAGACTGAGAATCCAGCTCAGAGAGTGCACTTAGACCTGACAGCAATTATGTTTACTAACATTAGCAGTACTCACCTATCTAGTGCTTGTCGGGCCAGCTGTTTCAGTTTGGACTGGAGGCCTGCTTCTGAAGTTTCAGTAGCCTAAAGTGCAAAATAAAAAGAAAATCTACACATCCAAAAACCACCAACACATTTTATAAGCTCAGTTGTCATACTTCTAGATTAGAGCAAAGAGTAACTACCTATTTCTTCCAATTCTCATTTTGAAATGAGCAAATGTTTTGCTTTGTTTGTTGTTGTTTCTTTTTTTAAGCTCAGCATAAAAAAATACTATGTAAGCAAATACCGTTTTGCTGCTCTAGTGAAATGTTGATAGAATGGAAGTTATGTCTAAAATTCTTCAGCATGGAAAACACTGCATACACAAAAAGAATTGCCAGTACAATTAATTGTATGAAAACACTATTGGCAGAAAGAAGACACAACCAAATGTTGCATATACTGCTGGGCTTGGATGTGTTCAAATTCTTTTCCCCAAATGTGTTATAATGATCATGGTAACTTAGGAACAAAAATTTAAAATGTTTACTTTCATAAAATACAAACAAACAAGATAGAGTTTCAAGAACCAAGTTTTTAACTTGCAATCAAAGGCATAAAATAATCTATGACAGGGCAACAAAGCAGATATCAAGAGTGTTAACTTCTGTTCCCATTTGGGAGGTCATTTATGACAGTTTATATTTTTGTCTTCCTTACAGATGAAGCATGGCTTCTGCAGCTAAACAATCTGCAGGAGGCACAACGTGAGGCGTGGCTTCTCCTGTGGCACCCACAAGCAGGTCTCAGGTGCTAGCTTTGTGCCTTGACTGATTATCCCAGATCAGGGAGGTTAACTGAGGATACAAAAAGCAAGCTACTTTCACCCCAAGAAACAAAACTAGAAACACCCTCTATAAGCAACTAATTTCATTTGCAAATAAATTACGCTCTGGAGTTCCTGGTTGGAAAAGACTTTTAAAGATTTATGAAGGTAAGTAGTGAGGACTGAACACCAGCACACTCATCTAGGAATCAGCCACAGAAGAGGAGTAATGGCTGCTCTCTGAATACTTCAAGGGTAAGGAAGAAACACATCTCTCCACCTGAATATACTGAGGAGAAAGACAGAAGTAAAGCTTCAAGATAGCAGAGTTTCTTCACTCTCCTTTTATCCTGGGAAGAAGAAGGTACTTTTGGGTCATCCCTAGGGACAAAGCTTACCATCATGTCAGCAAAAGAATATGCTAGTCAAGATTAAAAGAAACTTCAGCAGTATCTTGTACCTAATGCAATACCCAATAAATGCAGCTGTTAATACGAGATATTTTCAGACTAACTTCAGTAATATTTGCATGCACTGACACAACAGAAGGAGGAACACAGCAGAGGAAAAGCAGCATGCTGCTGCAGTAAATGCTATGTAATAGACTGAAAACACTCTGCTCCAACAGCTCAAGTGGAAAAACTAGAGCAGTTCTACTAACTCTTGATCTGGTTACACTGTATCACCAGGGGGTTTTAGCCTAGGTAAAACCTGTTAACATAATGCAGAGGAAAGAATTACTCTAGTATGTAGCAACAGTATCACAACACCCTCAACAACCCACAAATATTTTTACATTATAACATTGAAAAGAAGAGAAAAAGAAAAACAAACTTGGTGGAGTTACATTATGATGGTGAGCTCTTCTTGTAATGAGTTAGTTAAGGCAACCGGACTTCAGGGAGAAAAGCAGTACCTGTAATTATATTCTTCATTGTTTATGTAATGGCCAATTCATCTTTATTAATTTCAGTGTGACTTGAATTGACTCATAATAGCTTTAATGTTGAACACTTGAGTAATCAAGTAGTATTTTTAATAGTTTTGGCATCAGTAGACTGTTACATCTTCAGAAAATGTTATACACACAAATTTCCCTTAAATGACTTCCTTTAATGTAGTCAGAAAGTAATATTTCTGACACATTAGCAAATCATCTTCATTTTTAACAGTTTTTAATTTCTGTTTGTGGCATTTGCTCCAAGGCAAAAATCAACATGAAAAAGGTTCCAGAATATTTCTAATTTTTAGTATAATCCAGTTCAGAGAAAAACCACATTAAAATCACAAGTCCCCATAAATTTACGATGCTCTGTAGTAACAAAGACTGGAAGAAACACTAAAAAAAAAAAAACAACAGTGAGAAAAAAAAATTAAACGGTAGTTTTTACAAATACAGGTACTCCATTTTCAAGCCAGCCTTTTAGGGTCAGTCACTTGTGAGAGTGGAAGAATTTCTTACCATCACATAATTCCACCAAGTTAACCTGTAGCTTAACATACTGTTTTCAAACAGAGTTCCACTGCTTCTGTGTACAACTCTATAGCTTCTTCTGCATTGCCTTTATCATCTTCATCAAAAGCCTGTGTAACTAGGAAGTGAGCGCGCTCCAAGTCCAACTGTTGTTTTGACTTCAGAGGGTCTGTCTTCTGCGACTGAACTGAATGAAAAAGAAAGTATTTAGCTTTTTACAGCAGCAGACATGTAAAAACATCCTGAACATGCCACCAAAACACTAGCAGCTCTAATCAGATGGGTAATATCTATTTCTTGTCTGGAAACAAAATCCTTCTAAATTTTGCTAAAAACATCTATGCACGGACAAGAAAACACCATCACACTTCCCTGAAGCAGAGGTTAGCTTTCAGGATATTTCAGATGTGAAATAATGTAAATAAAATCTCTTTCATACTACACTGAGAACAAGGATGCTTAATTACGTAAAATATTGCATTTGTGAAAACACATCACTATGACAATATACAAGTTCTTTAGGTGTCCATGTCACTTAATACCTTTATTAATGACCTGAAGGAGAAGACAGACTGCAGACCCCACCAAATCAATTCACTCAAGCACACAGCTGCTCCTCAAAGGGACACAGACAAGCTAAACTAATGATCTGACAGGAACCTCAGGAAATTCAACCAGGCCAAATGCTATGCCCTGTGCCTGGGACAGACTCACACCCTGCAGGGTACAGCTCGGTGGGGAAGGGCCTTGGGGACAGCTGGATGAGCCACAGCCAGCAAGCCCATGGCTGCAATGAAGGCTACCAGCACCCTGGGCTGTGTCAGCAGGAGCTCAGGCAGGAGATGCGGCAAGCGACCGCTACCCTCTACTCAGCAGACTCTGTCTGGAATACTGCATCTAATCTTGGGTCCCTAATGAGGCTGATGGTGCAGGACCTGGCCTTTTCAGAAGAAGCTGAGGGAGCATGGCTTGTCCAGCCAGGAGGAAAGATGGTCTGGGGGGGATCCAATAGCAACCCAACATGAGTTACAAGGTTGTCAAGGAAATGAATTCAGGCTCTGCACTATGGTGTGAAGAAAGGGAATGAAAATCAGCAGTTATGAATGGAAACCAGGGGAGATTACAACTACATATATATTAAAAAATAATCACTAGAAATACAATTGTACCCTGGGGTCCCAGAGGCATCAAGAAATTTCTATCCTTACGTGTTTTTAGGACTTGTCTGAACCTGAGCAACCATGAATGTCTACCCTGCCTTGAGCAGGCCACAGGTCTACATGCCTGCTGAAGTCCCTTTTTAGCCAAGTGATTCTATGATTCTGAGAATTGCAGGTATGCAAAAATTTGAGAATTTGGTCTAAGTAGAAACATGGAAACTAGATCAAACAAGGAAACCTTTATGAGAGCTCCTTTGCCCTCTCAAAGCTAGTAATTCTACATGAATACCAGAACCCACTTGCTTCAAATCCATCATGCAGCTGAGGCTTAGATGCCAGTTTTGACTTGTTCCTGATCAATTTTTGGTGCATATTTAATTACTTTCTCATGTCTGCTCTGCAGATGTGGCTCCTCAGAATATTTAAAAGCAAAGAATACCCACACTCAAGTCCTTAGAAAGTCAGTCTCCACTTAATTTATGATGTATCAGAATTCAAAGCACTGATGTGCTCATTGTATTTGTGGTTCCTCACAAAGGACAAGAAAATTAGAATAATAAAAACAGAGCAAACACCATTGATGTGTATTTCACAGCAGCAAACAACTTTCCACTCAATTAATTTAAGCAGTGGTTTAATTAGAAAACTCCTTACCCACCTGCTGAATGGAGAGCTTGAACTCTCTCCAAATACTCATTTATTTTTTCTTGAATATTTTCCAAGTTGGACCCAGCCATTCCAGCATAAATCAAGGCTTGTGCAGCTTCCTGCATGGAGAAGAATTGAGACAAAGTTAATGTTTGCTGCCTAGAAAATTACTTACCATAAACAGAGGGTCTACAGCAGCCATGAGTCGCATGAAAGCAAGCCCTTTGCTTTCTGCAAAAATACTCAGTGGCTGCAGGGAAAATTCTGCTCAAAAGAAAATGTTTCAAGTTATAAGCTAGATCACGTTTAATTTCTCACATCTGGGACAACCTGTAAGACTATAAAAACATTCAGTTCTGTAAGACCAGATCTTAGGCCTGTTCATATCATAATGTATGAAATTAGGAGATTTTAAGTAAAACTTTTCAAGCATGCACTGAAATTAGTTTGGTTTTAAAGCTGAGGATTTAAGGTTACGAAAAAACAGTAGCTATTCCAGTCATTTGCATTTAATCTGGTAATAATGAAAGTAAACAAATATAAAAGCTTTTCAAAATCAGACACCAATAATTTTTGTTTAGAAAGTATTTTTTTTAGTTATTACTACTCAGATAAAGCTATCAAATCTGGAAAGTCTACAAATGTGAGGTTTCCTACCTTTTCAAACTTGTTTTTTTAAATGTTTGCATGTATACAAAATACTGCATGCAAGTCTCCTTCCAGGAGGGAGTGCAGGCCTCTGGCTCAGAAGCACAGTACATTACCCACATTAAGGCTTTTTCCATACTGTACAAATCTATTAAGAAAAAACGCCTTCAGCTGCATGCGCTGTATATCCTTCCACTGAATTTATGAAAGACGTGTAAGGTTTGGCAGGGTTGCAATAAATAGCCAGAGCTGACAGAGTCTCAGAACCATATGGAGAATCAACATTTGTCACCCCATAAAAATGAGGACAGAAACCTTGTTTTGTCCTCATTATTGACAAGGGAAAACCCCCCACTTTTGTAGCAGTGCTCGCCTTCCCAGCAGCAGAAGAGGAGAGGAGGTGGTCGTGTTGCAGGCAGGCTGGGAATGCAGAAAGCAGAATAGTAACTAGAGAGCTGCTTCACAGAGATAGTGCTCAGAGGCTGCCCTGCACAGGGCAAGCACAGATCCATGGCCAGGGGTCCCTTGTATGTTTTATGGCCATTATTTTTGTCAAGCTTAGCAACTTGGTCGCATATTCATCTGTTTAGTTTGTCCAGGCTTAAAACTGATCCTGATAGAGCCTGTATTTGTTATCAGGATATATTTTCTCTGAGAAACATCACAGAACCAAGTACTGCATGCTCCCTGCCAGCATCCATCTCCATATTACATCACATAAAACATCCACAGCCACTGAAAGGTAAGCAGAAGTACCATTTATATATAGCAATTAACTACCACTAAGGTCTAGCACACAACTATTTTTTGCAGGGGAAAAAAGTGCACTACAGCTACGTGCTCAAGGGATGGGTATATTTGTCTGTGACATACTGCAAGTACAGACTGACGAAACAGGTGCTGTATTACAAAGGTATGTGGTCAACATATGATGCAAAGAACAAATGTGGATTTCCAAACCAGTACTACAAAACCAGTGTATAATTGATGTTGTTTTTGTGATTTCAAGCACAATTGTTTTGCCTGGTTTTAAGATGTAAACATAACAGAAACAGTCTTCTATAAATCAAACCTGCAAAGGACTGAAGCAGTTGACCGAGTGCCTGTGGAGCCAGCATGCCAGCTGTTTCCAGTGACCAGATGGATGTGACATTCAGACTTAGCATTTATGATCTCTCCAATGTCACTACTGTTCTTTGTCATGAGTAGCATCCCACAGTCACACTACTAACTACTGATCATCAGTCTGCAAGCTGCTAATGGCTGGTCAACAGCCAAACTTAGCAACAGCCTTCAGCAGTTTTTCTGAAGTCATTGGTGTCCAAATATGATCCTAACAGTACTACAGAGCAGCATTAACTACCAAGCTGCCCTAAGCTAGTTCACATACAGCACTCATGTCGGCATCTATCAAAGTTACACGGTAGCAGAAAGCAAAGAGCACTTGCTAGCCACAGGATCTCCATTCACACAGGTCTGTTCTGGAGTTGTCTATGGCAACAACTGTACCATTTTCCATATTTCATCCTTAAGGTCAAGTTCCTGCAGAAGCCAGTTCAGCACCCAAGCTTTCCCACATGCTTAGTAATTGCACCAGTGGGCTCTGAACTGCTTAGAGCAATTGATAAGACAGCTGGTGACAGGCCAGAGCTTGCACTGTGCTAAAAAAAAAAAAAAAAGAGCATAAAATATCCCTGAAATAATAAATGCCATTTTGTAACCATTTTGTTTAATCTAACATGGCAGTGATTCTTCAGGCAACATCTGGAAAGCCAATCATATCTAGGTTACACTCTTGTCTCGTGTAGCTTCAAGTGCACCAAGACTGCCAGGGCTGCATTTTTCCACTTAGCAAGAATATCACCTGTATACAGTATGTGAAAAAGGTTTTCCATACACTGTTCAAAAGCATACAAGAGCGACTATTTCCACAAAAAGATGTTTTCATCCTGAATAGTACTGAATAATTTCTTCCAGATAAACAAAGAAATACACAGTACTAAAGCAGAACTGCACATGGCTATCAGACCATGCACACACACTGCTGTTGATGAACATAGAGCTTATCAGTGTTATTATGGGTAACTATAACTTTTGCATATATACGGTTTACATATATAAATTTAGCCCACACAAAATTAAAAACTGGGTTAAAAAAAAAAATACTCTTCTAGACTTCTTCCTATTCTTTCACACTTACACGCATAGGTCACCATGATATTAACACTATGCATTTTAAACATTTCACAGATACCTTGTACGTATGAAATAAAAGGCCAACTACAGATCCCTTAACAAGTTAATGGAAGAGAATGACTTTGTCAGGATAATGGAATTTGTGGAATGATTACTGTGATAAGGACAAACAGAGGCTTTAAAGAGATCCCTTCTCGCAGGTGAGAAGTTAATGGGATATGGAACTTTAATGTAAATTTAAGACACATAAAACAACAAAATGAGACAATTTGCACAGGTGAAAAATGCCTAATGGTTGCACAAAAACCACTAGATACCAGTAGTAAGCCTACAGGTATTGAGCAAGACACTGAATCAACCTCATTATAGCCTTAGCTAAGCCAGCCTGAAACTGTACTGAAAAAATAAAATCTGATCCCTAACGGAAAGAATACTCACACGAGGTTAAAAACCTGTCACTGACAGCTTGTGAGCTGAAGCTGTCTTACTGCTGAGCATCTTGTATTTCAGCACAGACTTCTCCATTTACTTGATGACTGTACAACAGCGTTGCTCTCAGCTGCACACCCAGGAGCAGCACTATGCCCACTTGTGGCTCTCCAAAATGCCCAGCGCTTACACTGCCAGCATAAAACTGGTCAGTCTTTCTGGCCTGGCAGGGCCTGGGGAGAGGCCAGGAATGAAAGTGGAGAACCAGCGGGGCAGAGATGTATTTAGGTTACGATGAATCTTCCCAGAAGCACTGAAGGGGCTGTGTCTCCAGCAGCTAGAAGAAGCACCCGTTCCCGTTTTTCAAGCAGAGTACCTGCAGTGCTACCCCTAAGCCTGTCGGTAAACATCAGCGCACGGACAGCGCTCGTTCCCACCTAAAAACAGGACGCAGGGAAAAGGCGTTTCACAACCCGCCCTGAAGGACGCGGCTCCTCCGGAGACTGACAAACTTTCGACACGCACGCATGGCCTTCCGCTCTCGTCTCGGCGGGCACCGCCTCACCTTCCCCGGGCCAAGCAGCTCGTCCCCGGGGCACACCCGCCGGGGGAGGGCGGGGGCGGCCGCGCTGACCCAGCGCGTCTCTCTCCGCCAGCAGGGCCGTGCCGGGCCGCGGGGGTGCTGAACACCCCTCTCCGGCCCTCCGGGGGCGAAGGAGGAAGCGCGAACCCTCCGGCAGCTCAAGAGCACCATGCGGCCCGCGTGGAGGGAAAGGGGACACCGGCGCCCCGAGGGAACCGGCGTGTCCGCGCCGTACCTTGTAGTAGAAGACCGCTTCCTGGTAGCGCCCGCTCTGGTCCCGCTGCACTGCCAGCTGCGCGAACTTCACCGCGTCCAGCTCCAGCGTGGTGGCGTCCATGACTGGCACCCTCCCGGTGCCGGCGGCAGCTCCCGTCGAAGCCCACCCTGTCCCTGTACCCGCCTCCGCCGGCAGCCCCGCGCCCGCTCAGCCGCTTCCCCCGCCTCCCTGACCCCACCGCGCCCGTCGGCCGCGCCCCCCATGTCTGGCCACGCCCCCGTACCCTCCCCGCTGCGCATCTGGCCGCGCCCACCGGCTCTCACCGCGGCCGATCCGCCTTGTTTGGCCGCGCCCACCGCACGCCCACGCCCGCACGCCCTGACAGCGGCCGCCCCGCCCGGGGCCGCACTGCGCGTGCTCGGGCGCGCGGGGGCGGTGGAGCGGGCGGCGGGAGTGGCGCGGGGCTGCGTGCGGCGCTGTGAGGGGCGAGCGCGCGCGGGGCGGCGATTACAGGACTACGGAATTACAGAATCAGTTGGATTGGAGATCCTCGAGACCTCTGAGATCATCGAATCCAGCCCGTGACCGAACACCACCGTGTCAACCAGACTGTGGCACTAAGTGCCATGTCCAGTCTTTCCTTAAACACCTCCAGGGACGTTGATTCCACCACCTCCATGGGCAGCCCATTCCAATGTCAAATCATTCCTTCGTTTAAAGAAATTCCTCCTAATGTCCAACCGGAGCCTCTCCTGGAACACGTTAAGACTACGTCGTCTTGTCCTGTCACCGACAGACCCCCCCCCCCACCACCCCCACCCGCTACACCCTCCTTTCAGGGAGTTGTAGAGAGCAGTAAGTTCTCTCCTGAGCCTCCATTTTTTAGGCTAAACACCTGCAGCTCCCTCAGCTGCTCCTCACAGGACTTGTGTTCCAGACCTTTCACCAGCTCCATCGCCCTTGTCTGTCTGGATTCACTCCAGCACCTCAATGTCCTTCCTGAACTGAGGGGCCCAGAACTGGACACAGCACTCAAGGTGTGGCCTCACCAGTGCCGAGTACAGGTGAAGAATCACTTCCCTGGATTCTCTTCCATCCCTTCTCTCCCATCGTTGTCAGTCACGGGTGAAGGGAGCAGGTGCAGCCCAGGGGGGCTTCTGCGGTGTTTTAAAACAGAGTGGGTTGGGTTTTTTTCATTTCTCACTTTTTGATAGAGGTGGTCATGGTCAATCCCCTTGAGGCTGTGTTTTCTACCCTTAAGGAAAGCGTTTTCAGTGTGCACCTGTTTGTCATCTAGGTGTAAAGTGGAAAGCAAACAAAAAACCCAGGTGTATTGTACTGATCCTCGTTAAAACAAAAAAATCAGCCTAGCAGTTTTGTAACCTAGATTGCTTAGCTAGGATGTTCAGGATTTTTGGTTGGTTTTGTGGTTTTTTTTTTTGTTTTTGTTTTTTTTTTTTGTGTGTGTGTGTTTTTTTTTTTTTTTTTTTAACCGTAAGAGGAAGTTAGGGGAAACCTGAGGGGTGAGATTCTTGAGGGGGGCCCCTCCACAAGGAGCCACATGGCAAGGGGCAATGGGAACAAGTTGCACTGGGAGAGGTTTCATCTTGACATAAGAAAGAAAGTCTTTATGGAAGCATCGACCGCTCATTGGAACAGCCTCCCTGGGGACATTGCTGGAGGTTTTCAAGAGGGTCTAGACAGGGTGCTAGTCTCATCTATGCTCTTCTTCCCACAGAAGGTTGGACAAGGTTCCTTCTTACCTGGACAGTTTTGTGATTCTACAGGCTTTTATTTCTGCCTGAAAATACAGCTTATTGCAAGGCATTGTTTTCATGAGATATAAAAATACTGTCTGGCAAGTTATTATGCACCTCTCTCTTATGAGTGTGTCTTTTCAGCCTGTTTTCTGATTATAGATTTAGTAAGAGATGCAGCTAAATGCAGGAGTACTAGTTCCTGAAATACTAAAAGGTATTATTTTTCCTATAATTTTCTTAAGTACAAAGTTAAGCGTTCCCATTCCATCTTCTTCTCTTCCTTATCCCTTTTGTGCTTTACTGACTGCATTTATATAAAATACAGTAAGGTTTAGTGCAGAAAGGAACTTGGGTCTTTTGATCTGCTATGTAGGGTGAAGTTCTTGTATTCTTCGTAGCTTTGCTTTTTGGCTGTGCTCCTTATGAGGTTAGTTGCTTTGAGTTTTCTTCTTCTTTCAAAGTACATTTTGTGGTTTTTGTCTGAGCACAGGAAAGATCCACATTACACTAAGAGGTTTTACTGAATAAAGCTGTATTTGTTCCATATTTACCTAATGATACCATGAAAATGAAGGAATTCCAGTCAAGGTCTGCTTCAATTTGATGTTGAGACACAGTGGCGTAACATGTATAGCCTAAAATTAATTTTTGTATCATGGCTTCAGACTAAACTATTTATGGATCAAATACAAGTCTGAAGTATTCAGAGTGACACACATGATGAAAAGGAGGCTGAACTGCGCAGAACCATAGATAATGCTGTTCCTGGATTCAAAAATGTCACTTAGAAGAATTATTTTTTCACTATTTGATAGTCACTGTGGTTGGTCCTCTTCAGATAATAAATGGCTTATGTGTTTCTGTTTCTTACTAATCTGTAAAATTCTACAAAAGGCGTTTAAATGTACAAAAAAAGTACAGTAAGTTAGTGAGGTCATGACTGCAGCTAAGACTTCATACATACCAATTTTTGCCATTTGCTTGTAGTGGCGTTTTACTTTTGGAGCCAGATATTAAAATTGGCCCATTTTCTTCCTAGATGAGGAAGAATAATTTCTTTCAATTGATGTTGATGTATCCCAGACATTTAAATTTTTGTACGGTTAACTCTTGCCTCCCAAGATATCGTGCAGAAAATCACTTCCACTAACTGAGATTGTTATATCCCTTTTTCCACTTTCACAAATCCCAGTTCCATATCCAGGTCCTCCTCTGCCTCAGTTTCTCTTACCTTTGGTGATATTTGCTCTGCGTATCCCTTACTTCCCACCTTTTGCATACCTTAAGTGCCTTCCTTCCTAATCTCATCTAATGCTTGCTTTCTTTCCTTCCTGCCTGCCTTTTGCAGTCAATATTCTCCGAGAAGATCATAGCTCCTGTATGTTATCTTAATATTATTCCCTCCAGCTCATGTGTTTTTGCAGAGGCAGTATCAGATGAAGAAATTCAGGTCTCTGTTTCTGTGTCATAGTTTCTCATTGCTAACAAGACAGAATCAGTTCATTCTCATTTTTCCTTGCTCTGAAGATGCTTTCATCCCTCTTTTCCTTTTGTCTCACATAATGCTGTAATTTGCTGTCTCCCAGCTCCTCTTCCTGCCTCCTGATTTTGATTCTTGCTTCTCTGCCACTTCTTCTCCTCATGTTTTCAAATATATGTTGTAGGGATAGGCATTTGCATGTTGGTCATGCTTCTTACCTAAATTTTGCTTATTGCCATACCTATTTTCATTTGACTATAGGCAGAGCTTTTAATGCTTTATAATCCTTTCTTTTTTTCCCCCAGGAAAAAACCCCAAAGATACAAACCTTTGATATGATCTGGTCTGTGAATTCCTCCATCGCTACTGTTATAAACATATCTCGTAATATTGGCTTCTCGCAAGTATTAAGGTAGAGATTATATAATGTTAGAAATGCTTTTGCTGTGTGGATGTAGTTTTCTTTCTTTTTAGCAAGAATATTAGCAAGTGTGAGCAAGTAAGATAACCTCCAAGCGAACAGAGGATGAGGCCCGAGAAGCTGCTGATCAACACTTTGTCCAGGGAACAAAAGGGCCCAAAGGCTACTCCGCCCGGAGAACTGGTGGCCAGGAGAGTCCGAGAGCCGTTATCACCGCTCTGCCTGGAGAGACGAAGAGGCCCAAAGCTGCAATCAGCCCTGACTGTCTGGGGAATTAAGAGGCCCACGCTACTATCAAATCCCACCTGGTGAAGCCAAGCCCAAGAATCAAAAGAAATAAAACCGCAAGGCAGAAGACTACGCATGCTCTAAAAAGGCGGAACCAAGGAGGGGCCATGCAGAACAGCTCTTGGAAAAGTTTGAATATGCATAAAGAACAGACAGTAAAAATGGTATAAAAAAGGACTATTCCCGAGCATCAGGTGTGCTCTTGGCAGAGCGCCAAGGCACCCGGGCGTTACCTCTTTGCTTTATTTTATGTGTCTCTTATTGTCTTTATATTAAACTTTTCAAATTCTCACAGGAGAGTGAACCTTGTTTTTCACAGCAGGTTGGGAAGTAAATGTCCAAAAGGAGAAAGATGGATTTGTTTCACATATATTGTTGGGAATAAAGTCTCAAGCTTAGTAAAAGAACAACTAGTAAATAAAGAGGCAAAGCCAGCACAACAATCTAACTCTGTATCTACCCCAATTCAAGACATGTATGTGAAACTCAAACAAAAATTTAGAAAATGAAATCTCAAAATTGAGAAAAAAAACCTGTTTGTGGAATTAGGGGAAAGGATAGGTAAGGAATTGAATGTAACCAACTGCTGCGTCTGTGGAGGGCCTCTGATGACAGAGGAATGGCCATGGAAAGGCAGTAGCTTGAGCCCAATGGAACTCCTTAAGTGGAATCGGACAAGGATAAGGGGAGAACACAGACCAGCAGGGTGGGTACTGAGCTCAACAGCGATAGGAGAGGAGTGTCTCTGGCGTAGCGGGAACAATTTCCTCAACGAAGCAGGAAATACTCCCTGTAAGAGATAGAAAGTCAGTAATGGAACTTTTACCTGGTGGGTCCCCGAGAAACCAGCTCTGTATTGGACTCAGGAAAAAACAAAGGAAAAGACACTTTAAAAGTACATCGCTTTTTTCGTATTCATCACCATCATGCAGAATTCATTAATTCTTTGGAGTCGCTGAGTATCATCTTATCAGTCTTATCTTTTTCCTTGGCTCCATTCCGTCTGGTTTCGGGTTCTTTTCTTTTGATAAGATTTTCCAGGAATGAGAAGACCCTCCCCATCGTTCCCAAACTGACCACCCAAACTACAGACATTCTACAGCATTACATTACAGAACCCAGGCAAAGCTTTTCTAACATTAAGGAACATGAAAAAAACCAACATCACAATCCATTCATAACAATGACGTAACATGCGAAAAGCCAACATCACAATACCATTTATAACAGAGGGATCCGCCGGAGGCACCCGCGGGGCTGCGGTCTGGCCGCGGAGTGATCCGCCGGACGGACTATTTGTGATGCGGTCCTGCCCGCGGAGCGATCAGCGGTGATGCGACCCGCCCGCGGAGTGATCCGCCGGAGGGACTATTTGTGATGCGATCCTGCCCGCGGAGGGATCAGCGGTGATGCGACCCGCCCGCCCAGCTGCTGTCGCTCCCTTTGCCCGCTCTCTCCTCTGCTCCCAGCGCTTCTTCTTGAAAGGGGACAGCTTTTCCTGGGGCTCTTTTCCTGCCGGGCTGCAGCGATTGCTCCTCTAAGGGAGCAGGGGCAGCTTTGCTTGCAGCGGCACGGATTAAACAGAGCAGGCCCGGAACAATTCCTGCCTAGCAGGGTTTGTATCACATTCCTAAGCCAGCACGAGAGCAGCAAGTGAGGGAGCGGCAGATGAAGGAGGCTGCGGCTCTGGCCAGGCTGCGGAGGGCTTCATCTGTAAAATAAGAACATGGAGAGACAAAGTAACCAGAAAGGGCAGGGAAAAAAAGAAAAAGCCAAGATAAACGAAACTTTTTTAAAAAAATAATCCGGATACAGAGGGACTTCTGGCTGGAGAACTTGCTGGGGAGCAATCCTGCCCCTCTGTGAGGCAATGCCAGGGCAACTCCAGCTGAAACCTGCACACAAACACCACAAAGATTTCGGATATTTGCAGTAAGCATCCACTTAGCAACTGCTGGTTAATAATTTATTCACTTTCCCATTCAATGGTACATTCAGTCCACAAGACTTAAACACCTTTCTGGCAGTTTTATTTACAGTCTGGAGCATGTTCTGTAAAACATAGGAGTGCTCACAGACAGACACACACAACATAGGGATTTTCAAACATTTAAACAAGTGCACTTTATTCCAAAGGAAGTCTACACACTACTTTTTCCAAAAAAATATAAAAAATACTCTAGTTACTGTATTTTACCTAAACCAAGATACTTGAGAATTCTTCCACAAGTGATGCCCCCTTCCCCAAAAAGGGCACTCCAACAAGAAGGAATTCAGGAGACTGCATCACCAAATAAAATCCTAATGGCAACTGCTTCAATGCACCAGAAGAACAAAGAATTCCCACTCTGCATCCAGCAATCCCTGCTCTGCAGCCTGTTTGGATCTGCTTTTGTAGGGCTTGTGGGGCTTTTGCACTCACTTCCTTCTCCAGGGCAGTTCCCACAAAGAAAGAATGACTGAATTTCTGCACACTGTCACTCGGCAATCCTGCATTTCACACATCCCTTGGGAAACACATCCAAAGGGAAACACTTTCCTTTGAGCCCTTTATTTCAAGGAGTCTCTTTTTTACTGAGCATCCAGTGAGAAGTAAACAAAAGAACACGGGCCTGCTACCCTATGGTTCCTAATCCTTACAGTCTTTTAAGCAAAATTCCACCTCAACATCAGTGGTTTAGTGTGGTGGATCTTAAAGATACCTTTTGGGCTTGCCCACTGGCAGAGGAAAGCCGGAATATTTTCGCCTTTGAATTGGAAGATCCAAACACGGGGAAAAAGAACCAATTAAGATGGACTAAACTACCACAGGGGTATTGTGAGGCCCCAAATTTATTTGGGCAAGCCTTGGGAGAAATACTACAAAACTTCCCCACTCCCCCAGGAATACAAATTATCCAATATGTGGATGATCTTCTAATATCAGGAGAAGTTGAAATTAAAGTTAAAGAAGCTACTATAAAACTTCTAAATTTTCTTGGGGAAAATGGACTAAGGGCATCAAAAAGGAAATTACAGTTTGTGGAATCAGAAGTAAAATATCTCGGCCACCTGATAAACAAAGGTAGCCGAAAACTAAGTCCTGAAAGAATTACAGGGATTTTATCCCTCCCTCCTCCCTCTTCAAAGAAGGAGATTAGGAAACTGCTGGGGCTACTGGGATATTGCAGACTATGGATTAAAGGATATACACAAGCAGTAAAATTTTTATATGAAAAATTAACAGTAGGAGACAATATACAATGGACCAAAAACTGAAGTTGAAACTGGCCTCAGTACCATCCCTGAGCTTACCCTCACTAGAAAAACCCTTTTATTTATATGTGAATGCAGAGAATGGAGTAGCTCATGGTGTTTTAGTCCAGGAATGGGGAGGGGTGAGAAGACCAATAGCTTATTTATCCAAGTTATTGGACCCAGTAAGCCATAGCTGGCCAGTATGCATTCGAGCCATAGCAGCTACTGCTATTTTGGTAGAGGAGAGCCGTAAGCTCACCTTTGGAAGTAAACTGATTGTATACACACCCCATGCGGTCCGAAATGTCCTAAATCAAAGAGCTGAAAAATGGTTAACAGACTCCAGGATATTAAAATATGAAGCAATTCTGATTGACAGTAATGATTTAACCATAGAAATGAGCAAAAGCCTTAATCCGGCCCAATTCCTGTATGGGGAACCAAAAGATGACCTGGCACATGATTGCTTGGAAATTATTCAATACCAAACAAAAGTTCGGGAGGATCTAGCAGAACAAGCCCTCTTGGGAGGGGAAAGAATATATGTTGATGGTTCATCCAGATGCTTGCAAGGAAAAAGAATGTCAGGATATGCCTTAGTCGATGGGATAAATATGCAGACCATCGAAAAAGGAAAGCTACCTTCAAATTGGTCGGCGCAATCTTGTGAATTATACGCTCTAAAGAGAGCACTGGAGCATTTAGCACACAAAAAGGGGACCATCTATACTGATTCAAAGTATGCCTTTGGGGTAATACATACCTTTGGAAAGATCTGGGAAGAAAGGAGTTTACTAAATTCAAAAGGGAAGGAACTGATACATGAAGGCCTTGTTTCAGAAGTTTTGGAGGCATTAGAACTGCCTGAAGAAATAGCCGTAGTGCATATCAAAGGACACCAAAAAGGGATGACCCCAGAAACAAGAGGGAATAATCTGGCAGATCAAGAAGCCAAAGATGCAGCAGAAAATGGGACTAAACGAATTACGTTAATCTTGACCCCAGAGAGGGAAGAATTGGAAATCCCTAAATTTAGTGAAGAAGAAGAAAAGGAATTACCTAAGAGAGGGGGAGAACAAGATCAGTCTGGAAAATGGAAACTCCCTGATGGGAGACAGTTACTTAATAAGCCACTCACTAGGAGAATATTAGAAGATATGCATCAAAAAACTCATTGGGGTACTCAGGCTTTGTGTGATCATTTTTTAAGAAATTATGGGTGTATTGGAATCTTTGGGGTAGCAAAACAAGTAACTGAGAACTGTATAACTTGCCAAAAAGTAAATAGGAAAATAATGAGAAAAACAACAGTAGGAGGCTGTGAGTTAGCTCTGCGACCATTCCAAAGTATCCAAGCAGATTTTACTGAATTTCCCCAAGTACAGAGATGGAAGTTCCTATTGGTAATAGTGGACCATTTAACGCATTGGGTAGAAGCAGTTCCTGCCACTAGAGCTACAGCTAATGTAGTATGCAAAACCCTTCTGGAACAAATTATTCCCAGATATGGAATGGTTAATAAAATAGACCCAGATAGAGGAACACATTTTACATCCAAAGTCTTACAACAAATAAGTCAAGCCTTAGGAATAAAATGGGAATTACATACCCCCTGGCACCCACAAAGTTCAGGCTGGGTAGAAAGAATGAACCAGACTTCAAAAAGAACTTTGACAAAATTAATGATTGAAACTCAAATGTTGTGGATAAAGTGCTTACCTTTGGCTCTGTTGAGAGTCCGAACACAGCCCAGGTCAGACCTGGGAGTATCACCTTATGAGATGATGTTTGGATTACCCTTCCTTACCACTCAACATGAAACAGCCACCTATGAAGTAGGGGAAGTAAGTGTCAGAAAATATGTCACCACAATTGCCAGAACACTTGAAAATTTGCGGATGAAAGGAGTGATCCCTCAAACCACAACCTTGGAGTTCAAAATTTATACTATCCATCCAGGGGAATGGGTACAAATAAAAACATGGAAAGAACAATCTTCGACTCCACAATGGGAGGGTCCTTTTCAGGCACTGCTAACAACCGAGGCTGCAGTCTAGACCAGGGAACGAGGGTGGATCCACACCAGCAGAGTCAAAGGACCTGTAAAAGAACCTGAAGAATGGACTGTAATATCCAAACCAGGTGATACCAAATTGACTCTTAAACGGAGACCAGGTGGCAATGAACTGGAACAATCTAAATAATCCAAAGGATGGGCAAAGAATCACACCTAACTGTGAAGTAAAGCCAAGTGCCCCCTAGACAAATTCTAAGACATCTTGGGGAGGAATATTCCCACTTCAAACGGGAGGGTTGGGGACTGTATCAAACAGGGGATTCTCATGTTCTGATTCCAGCCTGTGACTTGTATTTAGAAGGGGGAGAATCACAACTTCCATCAGTGCCACATCATATACCCTGTTTGAATCATTCTAACATGGGGCATGCCAGTTAGGTCAAATGTAAGTGTTTAATCTGTGGGAAAATTGGCATTTCACACCATTGATGTCCTAGTTGTAAGGAGTGTCAAGCACAGAATTGACCCTCTATCCAGGCAGAATTACAAGTAACGGAAGTAATAACTTTGCTCTGCAGATGGGAATTACTAGTGCCTGTTGAATGGGAAATACCTGAGATACAGTGGGATACTACAGTTAAGAAGTGCCAGAAGAGATTTACCTAAAAGCTACAAAAAGGGAAGTGACAAGGAAATAGAGGGCAAGACCGGGTTGGCCACTGTACTCGCCACCGAGAAGATCCAATACACCTGCTATGGGTTGCAACCTCATAGGCAAGGGAGGTGGGAGTATAAGCCATGCCGGACCTCTGTTATTCCTTCTTTTGTCACTTATCCTAGTCCCTTTTGGGACACTGGCAAGACCGTGTTACAAATGCTATCGAAAGCTTTACATGGAAAGACACCGGGGCTTCTTTCTTATTACTCATACCCATATCAACAGTCACTGTTATGACTCATCCAAATTAGGTATTTGCATGCATAAAGGGGAAAAATATTGGATTACAGAAAATTTAGGAACAAGTGGAAACAGATTGGGAAGTAATTGTCCAAAAGGAGAAAAATGGATTTGCTCCACAGCTGCCACCAGGGGAACAGTCCAAGATTTGGTAAAAGAACAAGTAGTAAGTAAAAATACAAAGCCAGCACAGCAACCTCGCCCTATACTCACCTCACGTCAAGACCTATATGCAAAGCTTAAACAACAATTAAAAGAGGAAAAAGATACCCCAAGGTTGGGAAAGAACCTGTTTGTGGAATTGGGGGAGAGGATAGGTAAGCAACTTAACATAACCAACTGTTGGGTCTGTGGAGGGCCTTTAATGACAGAAGAATGGCCATGGAAAGGTAGCAGCGTAGGCCCGGTAGAACTCCTTAAATGGAACCGGACAAATATAAGAGGGGGGAACCGACCTGAAGGGTGGATTTTAAGTTCAACAGTGATAGGGGAAGAATGCCTCTGGTGAACTGGGAAAAATTTTCTTAATGAAGTAGGAAACACTCCCTGTAAAAGGTATAAAGTAAGTAATAAAACTTCGACGTGGTGGGTCCCAGAAAAACCAACTTGGTATTGGGCTCAGAAAAAAACAAAGGACTGTGTATATGATAATGAAATTGGACTCTTTCAATATAACGACACAGGGAAAAATCCCTATTTTGAAATCCCAGAAATATCCAAATTTTGGGAAAATATAAATCAACAAGAAGACAATTATTGGAAAGCACTGGATGGCTTATTTTGGATATGTGGGAGAAGGGCACACCCGAGACTCCCTTCACATTGGAAAGGGAGTTGTACCCTAGGAATCATTCAACCAGGGTTTTTCCTTTTGCCACAACCAGAGGGAGATAAATTAGGAATACCTGTCTATGAAGACTTCAAAAGAAATAAAAGAGATTTGATTGGAGGATTTCAAAAATGGAAAGATGAGGAATGGCCCCCTGAACGAATATTAGAAACATATGGGCCAGCTACCTGGGCACAAGATGGAAGTTGGGGATATTGAACCCCAATTTACATGCTAAATTGTATCATCAGACTCTAAGCTCTTGTAGAGATCATAACCAATGAAACAGCTGTGTTGAGAGTCTTTCTGAAGAATGGCTAAAAAGCAAAGGTCATGATGACACAGCAGGCTTAGTAAAGATGCAGACTTGGCAAGGACACTGAATCCTTGAGTGGGAGGTTGTGCGGATAGCAGGATGTGAGTCCAGATAAGTAAGCAGAAAGAAACCATATGGAAGAGGAAAATAAGACCCCCATGTTTGCAGATCTCATAGAATAGCTCCCACCAATAAGGAGCTCAGCTTTTGCAATATGTATGAGCTAATTAGTAGTACTATAAGTATGTGTAGATTATTACAATAAACGAGACTTGCTGACCACAATGCCGTGAGTGCTTGTCTCCCGCGACTCCACCCAACACAGCTGGGGCTATGGAATTAAGAGTCAGTCAGCAACGCCAAACCAAAGCTGCAATATATCAAAATAAGCTGGCTTTAGACTATTTATTGGCTGAAGAAGGGGGTGTATGTGAGAAGTTTAATACATCAGATTGTTGTTTAAAAATCTATGACAATGGAGATGCCATTCTAGATATCGCCAACAATATCAGAAAAATAGCCCATGTACCAGTCCAAAAGTGAGAATCAATAATGACTGCTAACTGGTAAGATGGCGTATTAGAGAAAGAATGGTAGAAGAAGCTAGGTTTCTTCCTCTTATGTGCTACAGCTGGTCTAATATTTCTCCCTTGCTTGATCCCCTGCTTTATTCAGCTAATCACCAGCGTAGTTCAAGGCATGCAAGTTGTGGCAATACCTACTGACCCAAAGTTGGCTATGTCTGGAACAGCACAAAAAATTATGGTATTAAAAAGACAAAGTGATATAAAAGACCCTCTTGAAGAAGCCAAATTGATCTATGAAAAGAATGAACGGGCATTAGAAGCCAAGAAAAAAAGAATTATTGCTCAAGCCAAATGATTTATGAAATAGAAAAAGGGGGGATTGTTATAAACGTATCTCGTAATATTGGCTTCTCGCAAGTATTAAGGTAGAGATTATATAATGTTAGAAATGCTTTTGCTGTGTGGATGTAGTTTTCTTTCTTTTTAGCAAGAATATTAGCAAGTGTGAGCAAGTAAGATAACCTCCAAGTGAGCAGAGGATCAGGCCCGAGAAGCTGCAAATCAAATCAACACTTTGTCCAGAGAACAAAGGGGCCCAAAGGCTACTCCACCCGGAGAATGGGGGCCCAGGGAGGCCCAGAGCTGCTATTACCGCTCTGCCCAGGGGGGCAAAGAGGCCCAAAGCTGCAGTCGACCCTGACTGTCTGGGGAATTAAGAGGCCCACGCTACTATCAACTCCCACCTGGTGAAGCCAAGCCCAAGAATCAAAAGAAATAAAACCGCAAGGCAGAAGACTACGCATGCTCTAAAAAGGCGGAACCAAGGAGGGGCCATGCAGAACAGCTCTTGGAAAAGTTTGAATATGCATAAAGAACAGACAGTAAAAATGGTATAAAAAAGGACTCACCTCGAGCATCAGGTGTGCTCTTGACAGAGCGCCAAGGCACCCGGGCGTTACCTCTTTGCTTTATTTTATGTGTCTCTTATTGTCTTTATATTAAACTTTTTAAATTCTCACAGGAGAGTGAACCTCGTTTTTCACACTACTTTCACTCTGTTGCGGCAATACAGAGTCAGAACAGGAGTTAGTCCTTTCTTCCTCTGACTGGAGTATACTTGATGCCTGTTGAAAGAGTACAAGAATAGGATAAAGTCAAAGTAATGTTTTGTCTCAGCTTCCTGTGAGTTGAACTCACGTTATTGCCTGTGATACTACTTGCTGGGTTTCTTTTCAGTTAATTAGTCTAATTGTTGCTTTAGCACATTTTGATTTTGGCATTCAAAATATTTTGAGGGAATGTTTAAACTTGTTGTATAACATTCCATTAAAATAAAAAGCCCGAAAAAAAACCAACCCCCATGCTGTTTCTTGGTGCATTTTTTCACACTTTCTCCCCTGCTTATATGATTAAATTATGATCCTATCACTCACATCTTTTATTTTGCCCATAAATTTGTGTTCTTTACTATCTCTTTCTACCAACATTTTGTTTGTCATACATTCTCTTTTCAATCTCACATTGTTTGCTTTGACATGGAGTGACTGGAATGATGTGCAGTGTTAGAGTTGTCTTACTAATTTTGTATCCTTATGCACTGTTTTATTCTGTTTCATAATGATTCCTAACGCTCTATTTGCATTTTTAACCACTGCTTAGCATTGACTGAAGTTCTGAGTACTCTCCAGAATGACTCGGCTTTTCTGAGAAAGGATAGATGGTTTAGCATCTGCCATTATGTACCTAATGTGGTGTTTTTTCCCCTGTGATTTAACAGCATTTAATTTCACAGGCTGTTTACTATATACCCAGGAGAGATCCTTGCACAACTTTCTGTAGTAGGCTTTCACAAACCAGAGTATTTGTATCACTGGCTGTGGAAAATTGCCAGGCTTGCTGTGGAGAATTGTTGAGGCTGGTTGAGCCAACGTGAGATGAGGCACTTGCTTGTCTTGCACCTGGCTAGAGCAAGGCTTAATGACTCAATATGTGGGGTGAAGCACAGGCCCCACAGCCCACATGTTGTCTCAGTGAAGCACAGAAGAGCACTGACACCTCTGTACAGGGGTGTTGATTCTGGGATGGGAATCCCCCTTACCCAGGTGTAACAGGCCTTGATAGAAGTATGAATCTGGATGTTTGAGGAGACAATGATATATGGTTTTAACATGCTGGTGGGAGTAGACTAGCAGACAGAGGTCAGACAGCCTTTCCTGCTGCTTTGACTTTTTGGGGGGTGGAAGCAATGCTGAAGTGTCAAGGTTCTATTCTGCCTTTGATTCATCTGTAAGTCCTATAGCTCAGCTTGACCAAAGGTAAGCAAATCCCTCACTATCCTTCCTTTATGTGTGAAAAAATATACCCATCAATATCAAAATGAGAAAGGGGCTGCCCCCCCCCCACCTATGACAGCAACAACATTTGACCAATTATATTTGACTATAGTCCCACCCCCATTTACCCAAAAATATAACACTGACATTTGGAATCCTCCATGTAGAGGATGACAATATGACCCCAGTTCACAGACAAGCTGATGGGCTTGCTCCTCTGTCCTCCCCAAAACAGGTAGGTGTTTTTTGGTAAGATTTGTGATTCTGACTGTGTCAGAGCATATCCCGGTGAAACCAAGCTAATTAACAGTGAAGTTAAGCTTAATGAAAAGCTGAATTTGTTACTTTAGCTTGAATTGTTAATTTATTTTAATTAATCGCTAGCTAGCCTTGATATATTTATCACTAATACAGTAAGTGCATTTATCAATGGCTATTCCAAATCCTTTTTTCTCTTGCTTCAATAGACCAGACCAGTAATGAATCTATGATTGTGAAAGTTCTTATTGAACATGACTAGACTAATAGGGCCGAATTGCTTACAATCAGAAATTCAGCCTAGCCGCACCCAGCCCCTCTGATCTCTAAGGACTAGGTGAAATGCAAGGGGGATTATTTTCTCCCAAATTTCATACTCTAATGCAGCACTGGCTCTTCTCCTTATTATTTCTTGCCATTTTAAGGTTTTTTCTGAGTTTCTGCAGTAGGTGACCACTTCGTTCAGAAGCAGAAGTTGGATATGCTGTTTCATGTTTCATAGTGGCCTCGCCCTACACCATTTTAAGAACCAGGATCCCATATATTTTACCAATGGTTACTTTTTCCTCTACTTGTTAAAGAAGAGCTCTGTGTGGGAAACTTTAAGTACTGTATTGAACTGTCTTCCAGATTTCTACTCTCTTATGAGTGACATAAGAGACTATCCTTTCCCTAGTGCTCTCCTTTTACAAGTTGCTTTCCAAACCTTCTACATGAGATGCTGTTCATATTTTGACACTATTGCTTAGCCAGGACAGTGTTCTCTCATTGCTTCCATGGACTGTGCTGTTTCATGTCTAGTCAGACTATAGGTAATCTCTTGCTATTTTTAGTTCCAAGTACAGCAAGAATATGGTAATTATCACTACTGTAAAATAAATAAAACTAATCACTGTATTGGCCCCCTCCCCCTTCATGTCATTTATATTATTTTAGTCACTGAAGTACGTTGAATAATCTCTTCATTCTACATTAAAAATTTGTAGGTTTGTGTTTTCTAGTTTGATTCAGTACAGTAACTATCAGGTTAATTTCTTTTAGACATGTGATGGTTAGTATTTTAAAGACTTGGGGAGATCTGGGACTTAGAGGCAGGGAGCGAAGTGACAAGCTAAGGAAGGTAAAGTAGCTCTCTAAGGAATGGCTGCTGTTTGTTCAGAACATCACTGAATATCAATATCTGTTTCATCAATAACTTGTTGAACCTGTATACACAAGTGTTAGATGGATTTTGCAATAATTTAGGCAAATGTTGTCTATATTTTTCAGCTATGTAGGAGCAACTCCTTATATCTATACTTCTGGGCCTGGTTTGCTTGGCTGTTCCAGAGCAAACCTGTTTATATTCTCTAGTGCATAAAATGTTTTCTTAAACAGACTAAATAATCTTGGCTTATTTTTGTGCAAAGTACCACAAATTTGTTGTTACATGGGCTAAGTATTGTATTTTCAGGCCTGAACCCCTACTTATTGATTATATTAAACTCTTTTTGCTACAAAATTTAATTTTCCTTGATTAAAGGCTTCTGAATATAAACACAGACCTCTGATTGCTGCGTGTTACTTTTATGAAAATAAGAAGGCAGGGAAAGCACAGGAGAAAATAAAGCCTTTAAGTTTGTATATAGTATTTTAATTTTTAATATGCTGGAAATCCCTTCTATTCATAGGGCTTGGATTTATGAAACTATTTCAAAAAAGGAATCAATTATATTTTACCACTAGGTGTCCATCTATGGTTAGATTGAAGCTAGAATTTTTTGCATGGTTAAAGGAACAGAAATTGAAAAAATACATTTTTAGTTTGGCTCTGGTTTAGCTACGAGTGTGTGTGTTGAAGTTGCTTGAGTTAATTTTGGTTTTGAAGTTTTCTTGACTCTGTCACAGAGATTTAGATTTGGTTTTTGCAGTCAAACATCCAGTCTGGTCCGAAATTTTGGGTCCCCCTACCCCCAAGCACTAGAGAAATAGTGGTATGAAATATAAAATCATGTTACTATAGATTTTGTAGATTTTTTTTTTAGTAAGTAACACAGTTTCAGCAGAGATTATTGCAGTCCTCTAAAATTCTTAGTTAGTTTCTTGCAAAAAGTAATAAAATTTTCTAAATGCAAAGTGTTCCTCCTCACACTTTTAAAACACTGGTTCTCAGCTTTTTAGGCTGTACTTAGTGGCATCTGTTTAGAAACAACAGTCATAGTGACAGGGACTGTAATCCTTACTATGGAAAGAGGTAAGAAAAGAGAGAAATATATCTTGATAACAATATATCAAAATATTTAGCATAGCCCTAGTTAATTTTCTCAGTTTCAAAGACAGAAAAGTTATATAATAGATGCTCAAGTGTGTCTCTGTCACCTGTTGAAAAACATTTTTGTAAAGAAAGCCTTATTCTCTATAGGATACCAAATTTGTTACCAGAAGCAACCCCTAAAGGGCTAGTATTGGCTGATTTTTAATTTCCTTTTGAAGAAAAATTAAAATTCAGACTCTATGGATTGGGTGAGAAGGGCCTTTTTTTAAAGTGTTCCTTTGGTGCTATTTATTTTCTCATTTCTGATGAAGGCATTTTAATTAGCATGAATGATGTTATTTGCAAGAAACTTGAATTTAATCAACCAAGTCCTTTACTGAAACAGCCTGTTATGCTGTCAAATCTGTACTCCCAGGTAATAAAACATTTAAAACTCTAGACACATTCCTAGTTGTGATGGGTTGGCTTCAGCTGGCAGCCAAGCTCTCACACTTCTACCTCCACATCAGGGCAGGGCTGGGGGAGGAACAGAGAAAACAGAAGAACAGGAGTGAGAAGACTCATGAATCAAAATAAAGTCAAGGAAGTCATTCACCAGTCACTGTTTACAAACAGACTCCAGCTGGGGAATTTAAATTAATTTATTGTCCATTAACATAAACATTTAGTTAGTGATTTGGGCACTGGGAAACAAAGATAACAAGCATTTCAACACTTTGTGAAAACACTTCTTTTCCCCCTTTTCCAGGCTTCACTTCAGACACCTCTCCTCCCCTCTTGTTACTGGTACAAGTTAAGAGAGGGTGATATATGATGCAGGAGTTAGGGGTCAGTATATAGCAGTTTCTCTTTGCTGCTCCTTGTTTCTCTATTCTTCTGCTGCATTTACTTGTGTGCTTTGCTCAGGTGTGGGTTCTCCACTGATTATAGTTCCTTTGGTGTTGTACCTCCTCCAGCATGGAGTGCCTCCTACTGTGACCCTGTTGCTCTTTTGATACCATACACTGGTCCTCTCAGTCTTCGTTTTTTTGCCCTTTCTTGCCCTTATTTTCAGAGAGGTTTGACAAACTTTGGCTGGCTCAGCTTTAGGCTGTGGTGGGTCCATTGCTGGGTCAGCTGTGTTTGACACAGAGCAGCCCCAAACCTCTTTTCACTGAGGCCACTTCTGCAGCCCCACCACCACTACCACAACCCTGTTCTTTATACCCAGTGTACTCATAAAGGGATCAGCTTGAAGAGAAATAAGAGATCATTACAAATAAGGATTTTTCCTCCTCAGATTTGTTAACAGGCAGCTCAGTAAAATTAAGGCAGTCAGTTGGACTGGATTAGTTACTGCTTGATATTACATATGTAAGGCACAACTGAAAACCTGTTGGAGGGTAACAAGACCCATATAGAGGATACATGGATTTCAAGTTCCCTTTCTAGGGTTACCCTCTTCTGTTTGCAGAGGGTGTACCCTGGAGTGCAGTTTAAGAGCTGAACTAAAGCCACAGCTGCAGAAGGAAACAATCCCTGCTGCCTCAGCTGATATTGCTGAAGCTGGCAGGGAAGACCTTTGTTGAAGACCCTTGTTGGTGATCAAGGGGATATAGGTCAGAAACCGCTGATACCTCCTGTGGGTTGTCCTTCATGTACAGCTGGTATGTTCTTGTGGCTGCTGTTCTCATGAAGGTTTGGGTATTAGGAGTGTTGCCTTCTCCTGTTGGAAGGAGGTTCGTGTAAGAATGTATTTTTGCCATTTTGCCAGCAAAACTAAGGTTCCAAACTTGATGTATATCAGCTGCACTGTGCCAAGTACTGTGTGAAAGCAATTCTAGATAGTGAGATCAGTGAGAAGGTAAAACTGCTTTGTGCATTTTGTCTTTTAGAGAGTAATGTACACGGGGCAACTGTTCATTGAGTTTGCACTTGACCTTCCCAAACAGGAATTTTGATTGCATATTGCACTCTTAATTGAGACTGTACCTTTCAGGTGCTTGATTGGTCGCTCTTGACTACCTTTTTCATGCCCTCCCCCACCCCCCCCAAATCTCACATTGTACTCAGGTTCTGATTGCTCTCTCTGATTTGTTAGCAAGTTTAGCACTTCTAATAAATATAGATCTAAATGGGTTAAATTTCAACTTTTGTCTAAGTATGGAAATGGAATGGGGAAAGTTTGAAGAACATTCACATCAGTTGGACTTGATTAAAAAGGTCAGCTCAGTGGACTGTGGGGAGGCTGAGTTTTTTGGCAAATCCTTGGGATCGCAGTAATGGTTTCTGTGGATTATAACTAAGATGGTTTGATACAGGACTGGGTAGTTTATCCTCCTGCCAATACCACTAATAAAATTGGTCTGTAAACATTCTGATTATTTTGCTTGATGTGCTTACTCTAATTAAAAACTAAAATATTGTTTTAATTAAAGTAACGCTTCTCCATTAAAGTACATTCTTGCAGGATTTCATCAAATAACCACACTCTTTATAACTGTCTTCCAGGGTGAGCAAGATATTGGATGCTTGAAGAACCTTTTCCTTCACGAATGAACTTCATTACTGTACTAATGACATCTGACTGAATTTTGGAGATAGCTTTGTGGTAAAAATATTTTCATGTCCTTAAGCTATAAAATCTAGGTGAAAAGAACAAATGTTTATGAAGGAATGTGGAAATGTATATGAAAGGATGAGGAAAAACTGCTCAGAAGAATTGTAATGGGAGGATGGAGTGCAATTGCTCCAAGAGTGTTTAGACCCACCTTGGTAATTGTCACTTTTCTGAGAAAGTTTTTCCTCATGAATTGACACAGAGAACTAATCTGATAGCATTTGAAGTAGATACCAAGTGTTCAGCTTTCCCTATCTTTCCCTGTGTGCATAAATACACTTGTGCTCAGCCAAGCCAGTTTTTACTACAGATTTTTTCAATTTTTAAGTCAAATGACATGATTTCATCAATCATCAAATTACATGATTTGTTTTTGTTTTTGAAGGAGGCCAGACACATTATTGTAAGCAGTAAGTAGGCAGGCAGCAGACAGATTCCCCGATGAGTGCTAAAATAATGCCATTTATATTGCATAGGAATGCAGCAGGAAAAAAAGATGACATTGAAGTCCTGAGCACACCAATGTGTATGTAATGGTGGACCTCATTCAGTTATTGCAGATCCTAAATTTTTACTTTACCCTTGAAAATTTCACTAGGATTAAGTTGTTCATGGGCATAAGTGTTTGTACAGCTGGAACAAGAGAAATTATGGGTACACTACATTTGAATCCCTTAACCTAACCATAACTCTCCAGCTATTAATAAAAAAAAAGCATGCAAAAAAAATCTAGTCCATTTTTCAAATGAAAAACCAACTATTATTTTTTTCTCCTGCAAGTAACCAGAGTCTCCCTTTAGTCCTGTGGGATGGGACCATTATGCAGTATTTAACAGTGTGATAAAATAACACTGAATAAAGTCTAGTATGTAGTAGGTTTTGTAATCTGCATTGTTACAGCATGTCTGCTCTGAGCTAAATGGCCAAGTACAATCAGAAGGAATTAAGAACAGAAAACCATGACCTGGAAATGTCACTTCCGATCTGGCTGTCATATCCTACAACCTTTCCACATGGTAGAGGCTTTGCATGTGACGGTCTCATTTTCATTATGTTTTTACTTATACATTGAATGTTTTAAAGTTAAAAGGAAATAAGGCATTTGATTTTCAAAGAAATTGTGTCTGCCTCACAAGTAAACAGAATGATGATATGAAAATGTCCCTCAGAACTAAGACAATTCCTGTGCTTTGTTTATTTTTAAAGTACTGCAGGCAAGGAAGTTGGCAGTGAACATGGTCTGGAAAACAGAACTTGGACCTCCAACAGTATTGGTGAATGAACATTTCTTTGACTGTTTTGCTGCCTAAAAACAAAGAAGCAGTTTAGAATTGGAACTGGAGCAGCCTGGAAGTTATAACTGTTTTGGGCAAAAATCCCCAGTGTTTCTTGCAGGAAATAGTTTTTCTGCTGTGTTTTACAAGTGACATGTGCATATGCTTTTTTTAAAGTGGATCCTGTTGTTAGAGCTGAACTTCAGGCTCTCTGCAACAATCTTTAACTTGAGTTCTAAGAGGAATCCTTGTGTTCTGTATGATGATAAATTTTTCAGATCCTTGGTTTATCAAAATTTTTTCAAATAATTTTTCCACCCTCCCTGGAAGTCTGTGTGAGAGAAGAGTAAAAGGTCACAGCAGAAATGTAGTAATGCTCTAGGATCAGAGAGCTGGGAGCTAAAAGGTAGATTTTTAATGCCTTATGATTTATTTACTATCAATTCATTGCCTCTTTGTGCTTATCTCAAGTCTTAGCAATCCCAATACCCTGCTGCAAAGCTTTCTACAACTTAAGCACCCAATGCTTGAGCCTCCATTTTGCTTGCTGTGAATCTGCCAGCATCTAGCTTCAGTTGATATCCCGTCCTTTTGTTTAAGAGCCATTGTCTCCAACTTGTTCATGGCTTTATAAACACCCATTATATCTTTACTTAGCCATCTATTTTTTTCCACTAGTCTGGGTAGTCACTTTATACTTAGATGTCTTTCCATACCTTTTATTTGTCTTCTTTAGCCTGCTTTGTACTTGGATGAATCTGCAGAGTTATTGCTGATTTCTGAAATCACTATTACTTTACTTCAGTGGGGACATAGGAATTTGATCATATGAGGGAAAAAAGTGCAGGAAAAGAAACACATGGGCTTGAAGGATCTGAGTTGTCCAGTCAAATGCAAACATTGCTTCTTCTTTATGTGTCTCATGTGACACCCTGCAATAAAGTTACGCTCAAAATCTTCAAAATAAAACATTATGGCACGAGAACAGAAGTAAAAACCAAAGAAAATTAATGTTTAGGTGAGAGTAATATGTGTTATGAAGCAATAAAGGGAAATCAAGAAAAATAGTAAAGTTGTGCAACTGTGCGTGTTTTATTAACCTGATCTCATCTTTATGTAGCAGTCAAGTGGAAAGTATTCCAGTTTATAATAGATCTCAATAACCCTCTATTCTTATGAACATAGCAAAGTTCACTTTGCCAGATGTTCTAATTTCCTTTCTTTTGTATGAAAACTGGTGATTGCCAGAGGAGGAAAGCATATTTCCGTAGAAGATGGGTGTGTCTTTGGGGATTTTCTTTATGCGTCGTCTAGTTGAAATCCCAGTAATTGTTGCTAAATATCAAAATTGCCACAGCAAGGTTTGACTTCAGCGATGACCTGTGTCAAAAGCCAGGAGTGTAGAGTTCATGCAGATGCATGAAAAACATGTAAAGTTTATACTATTTCTTTTCAGTGTTAAAGCTTTTGAGGTTTTACTTTTCGCATTTCCTGGTTTGAAATACTCAGACTTTTCAGTATCTGTAGTAGGAAACAAAATTAATCAGTTGGGAGTAGAGCCTATTTAGAGCTCACTGTGTGTTCTTCTAGACAGTGCATGCGTATTCAGATCAAGACCCTGAAGACATGATGAAGATTTAAGCCACTGGAGTAAAAAATTAATGATGCAAGGGTGGCATGCTGGGACAGTGGAATTTTTACCATAAGCCTGAGTTTGATCCCTTTAAAAATAATCACACAAAAAATGTATTGTGCTCAAAAACTACCCTCAGCTACAATGAGGTAAGCCTGCCTATTTCTTTCCCTCCATCTCCCCAGTTTGCTTCCATCTATGAAGTACCTTAATGTTCCCAGCAATGCGAAAATAAAACCAAAACAGGTTCCCAAGAGACCTAGCTTTGCTATTGATAATAAGAAAATAAATTATATAGTAGTTTTCTTTTGACCTGGAGAATTATATTGTGCTCTGAGTTTATTAAGGAATAAAGACTGATCTTGCGTTAAATTCTGAAAAGGTATAGTGATGCAGTGATTGGTTAGACTGGAATGGGTTTAGTCCTCAGTTTTGACTGAGCATTTTTGTTACAGCGGGGATTACTGTAACATGCATATATCAAACCAGGAGTCCTGTGGAAAAGAAATATATATGGATGGATTCTTGGTAGATGTTTCAGAGATGTTTATTTCTCCAGCCGCATGGCCGGAGCTCTGCCGAGGAACTGAGGCAATCACGGGACCCGAGGGTCCTTCCCCAGGCAGGGGAACACAAACCAACCAATGGGGAATGAGGCTGATCAGGGGCAGGGAAACCTCGTGTCTCCCCTCAGGGTCCCTCTCCCAGGTCTACACGGCGGGGAAGGAGACCCCAACACATTTTAATAGTTTTTCTTCATAAGAAAATCTCAACTTTATTAAGACATGGTATTATTTCACTTCTTGCTGGCTTCTGCAATGCAGGTGTAACGCTCCCTGAAAGGATATTCATGTGATGGCTCCAGGCTTCTTAACGTAAGAGACTGTCTGACTTTTTTTTTTTTTTTTGCTTGACACAGGTGGCTACCTATGGCATCAACCTCTTGGCATGATAGCTTGTCTGTGTTAGGAAGGGTAGGAATCAATTTTTCCAGCAGCTGCTGCTGCTCCTCTGACCCTGCTCCTTAGCTTCACTAACCCCTGCCTAGTTTCTTGTTCTTTTATTCTCCACATCCATTCCATCCTTTTATTTAAAACTGGCATCCTTGACATGGGATGCCAACCTGTGTACAAACAGACATAGGTACCCTTGTTGCTTCCAAGGAGGCCGGGGGTAGACAACCCGGTGTGCCACGACCTTCCAATAGAGAGACAGGAGCCTTGTATAGCAGTTCCACAGAGGTAGCCTTCATTGTCCAGCAATCCCTGTGAAGGGGTGGCCAGGGACAAGGCTCCCTGCATCAGGGCTAGGGGGCAGAGGTTATATGGGGTAGGCAGGGGGTGGGGTAGAAACCAACTAGCCAACGGGTATTACCATACAGAAACAAGGCATGCTGGGGGTGGTTCACTTTCTCGACAAGACCCGGAGGAAGGTTGCTTATCTCTGGGGAAGATCGTCTTGCCCTCAGGCCTCTCTTCTCCAAGGGAGAGCAGAGGGCTCTTGTGTCAAGGGTTCCCAGCCCTCTACATGCCCTATAACAAGCAGCATTTTGTATTAGCTTTATTTGGCAGGATAAATGAATCTGGTGTTACCAACTAATGGGGTTAGATCGTCCCACAGCAATGCCAGCTAGCCAGTTTTCTACATGTAGATACTTGTATTCCTCAGTGTTGTCTGTTTTCTTTGACAGCATGTGTTCGCTTCTGGAACTACCATGGAGCCATGAGATGTCACTGCAGGGTTGTAAACTGAGCCAAAGATATTTGTAAGAAGTTTAAAAAGTCAGGTTTTTAAAATGTGTTTTTATGAAGAATTCTCACCTTCTTAGGGTGTGAGGATTTTTTATCTGTACAGGGTTAAATACACTACCTGTGTACTGTCATCATGTGAATGTGCTACAGGATCAGGATGATCCAGAAACTTTTTCAGGTATTCTGAAAGTAGGTTTAGTCTGACTGTTGGATCAGGCAGCAGTGTGCATCTCATACTCCGACCAATGGGATCCTTAACCCCCAAATTCAGGAGAGACTAGCAAAACATTACAGTATTTGATGCCTGAAATCAGTTTTTCAATAAAAGGTACAACAAAGTAGAATTAAAGCCACTACATCCCTGAAAGCATCCCAAACAGTGCAATTGCCCCATTAGTTGGTGTGATGCAGTCCATACTGTGTAGAGTGCCTTGTAATTGGAGCAGGGATAGATTTGCAGGAATCGTCACTCATGTTATCTTTGTTCCAGCATTAGCCTTGCTTATGGTGGCATTATTAGCTCATCCTTCTTTTAGCTTTTACACCTTTCTCAGTTACTGTATTCAGAAGGGATGGACTTTCCTACTAAATTTCTCTTTCACTGGAAATAAAGCAAAAGATCTCTCTTGTATCTTGAAGCAGTGTGACCTGCAGAGTCACTCTTGCAATAGCTGGTCATTGCCAGTGCTGGACAGTCTAAAGTTCAATAGCTTTCCCTTTTCCTTCTAAGGGAAGAGGGAGAGGTTGGAATGAAAGAGGTTGGAGATGAAAGCCCCATCTGTACACCAGATCCTTATCTACTCTAACCTGTGCTATTGAAGTTGTTGGTACTTTGCTATTTGTATCCCAAGGGATATGTCGAATAGGAAATAAATTGGAAAAAAAAGCAAAGTTGCTGCCTGTCTTTTCTGAGACAGCTGATTGCTATAAAACAGAACAAAAAGCGTGGGGGTTTTTGAGACTGTATGATACATAGAAGATGTTTCCTGGGGAAACAAAAAAAAAAGGATGACACAGCTGTAGGTTAAAGCAAATTGAAGATAAAATGAAATACTGAAGAGAAAAAGTCAGGGTGCAGGGAGGGAATCAGGAAAGCCAAGGCTCACCTGGGACTGAACCTGGCTAGAGAAATAAAAAATAACAAACAGGTTTTCTTCAGGTACTTAGGACAACAAAGGAAGAGAAAAAAACTGTACCCTCCCTGATCGGTGGGAAACGGGGGACCTGTCTGCGACTGACATGTACAAGACTGAGATACTCAACAACAATTTTTTGCTTTGGTCTTCACCAGCAAGTGCTCCAGTCATGTTGCCCAGTTCAGAGTCCAAAGGCAGGGACTGGGAAAATGCCCATTTAATACCCATTTAGAGAAGATCAGGTTCAAGACCACCTAAGGGACCTGAATGTGCACAAGTTCCACCTTTTCCAGGTGTCCTTGCCTTCTGTCCCTACCTTCCCAGGTGCCCTTGCACAATAGGTGTGAGGCTCTGCAAGTGGAAGCAAACAATTACAAAGACGATGATTCATCTTGCATGGGGGTGTCACTGAGGTTAAGTCGCTCTACTCCCTGCATCAAAACTACTTCCATAAAGGAAAGAATATAAGTGAGACTCCCTTCTGAAGGGAACAGAAAACCCAATATCTCTGATATGGGCAAATGAACTTTCAGCATTTTCTTTCCCATTTAAGTTTGAAACATCTCAAACATTTCTGCAGCGTGAAGAAGCATTTTTCTTACCTACAATGACTCCAGATAAATTTGGTAACGTAGTGGTTGCTGTCTCCCTTTCATTGAAGGGAACTTTACTGTCTGTTGAAGCCAGTGTCTCTGGGTGGTGCTTCGACCCACTTCTCAATTTTCAGACAATCCCAGGAGCTCTGCTTGCAGTGTTTGGAAGTAATTAGCATGTTTTAAAAAAGGGACTGAACTGCAGTTAAATTATCTGTATGTCAGCATGTTGTGCAGGACGGCATGCAAGATTCAACTTCTTTTTAGCTTTCCTGACATCGGATGACATAAAAGCATTTGTTTAGAAGCCTTTTTACATCTGAACGGAACCTACAACCTTCCACAGCAAAATTAGAATGTAGAAACATAATGGCTCATGCAAGAATTCTAATCAGTAAATAATTAGAGGCATATGGTAGTCTTGAACTGAAACATTGTCCAGGAAATGTTAGTAGTGCCCAGGGAGAAAACATTGATATTATACTTTTTTTCTTTTGTATGGTCCTAGAAAAACAGAGGATTCTTTTTGTAGATGATGCTGTAGAAGCCAAATTCTATGAATATTATTAATTGTATATTATCTCAAAATACATTTTCTACATAGGCTATTCAGTGTGCATGAAGTAGATTTCAGTGTGCTTTGTCAATATAAAAAAATGTGGTGAAGGAGTTTATGTGCACAATTCTTGCTGGATTGGAACTTCAGGGACAAGGCTTTGAAGGAAGAGAATGCAACACTTTCAGCACTAGTCTAGAGACACTCAAGTGATATTCTTTCATCTGCCTAGATAGTCCTATGTAATAATGACTAATCATGTATGACAAAACCTCATTTTGGAGCTCATTTCAGTGTTTAAAAGCTTGGTATTTTAGTATTAAAAAAAAAAAAAATCAGAGAAAAATTTTTTTTTAGAAAATGCGGCACTTGAGAGATGCCAAATTGTATTCAAATTAATTTACCTTAAGGGAAAAATTGAAATTTTTGGCTTATTTTGGTTCAGTATAAAGCTACATTTTAAAGTTTCTTAGCTCCTCACAAAACTGTTTTTCAAGATCTGCTATAGTGGGATACCATTTCTGAGGATTATTGATGAATGCTTGCATATGCATTGACTTACATTTTATCTAGTGCATTGTGACTTTAGTGCATGGTGAGTGTCACAAAATGTGTTGTCTAAGCTACCTGCATAGGCACACAGACACCTGAGAAAGTGTCAGATTTCCACATGTACTTTCCAGAATTTATTCTGGATTCTTCTCACGATGTGGCAATATATAAAACATGCTGTTTAATTTTCATTGGTTTCACAACAACTGCAGTTGTAAACTTGATTGCCACAAAGTTACTCAGCTCTAATTCGCCTGCATACAATCATTTACATAATTCTTCCACACATTCAAATCCAAATACAGCATCATTCAGTCAAACAAATATCCTTCATGTCAATGAATAAGAAAAGAGCCTTTGGATAAACAAAATGTATTCCAAATGATTCAAAGTAAAACATGCACCTAGTAATAATATTAGGATGCTTCAGAAATGTGTATGTCTCTTTGTTTTGTTCATATTACAAAGATGTTTCATTTGACAAGACGAGGCTTGAACTAATTATGGGCGATACTGTAGTCTTGTGCAGATATTCACAAGCAAAAGTCTTGCTTCTTCCTAGCCTCATATTTTCCTGACACCAAAAGTGATAGATTCTGGTAAAAATGCATGACTTTCAGCGCTTGAAATGAGAGGATAATTAGGTGGGGTTTTTTAAGCAAGTATGTTAGCAGAAGTTTTACTTCTATTGACTATTGCAAGGTAAGATTTTTCTAACGTTAAGTTTTTATAAAGCAAGAATTTGCGTCTTGCCACCACCAGTGAGCTCATATTCTCAGTCTTATCTCAAAGGTATGTCTAGCATATGTTAGTGAATAATTGATGGTTTAAAATTTGTGTCCTCAGTTTTAAATTCCCCACTTTGTGGTAGTTCAACATGAGGTGACTTACACTATTTTTATTCTAAACCAAGACTTTTTATAAAATTAATTTGTTCCAGATGAGTTTGAGTACTCCTGTGGACAGGATGATTTCCCACTCAATATTCCTGGAAGTAGGAGAGTCACATCTGCTGGTTTTCTTAAGAACTTTTGGCTTTGAGAAGCTGCTTTCATGAATGAAATGTTTGTGTTTAGTTCACTTAATATCCTTTACTGAATGAGTCAGTGAAGCACATGTGGGTAAGGTTTAGCCTTTATGCTGCTGACATTTGTCTACTTTCCAGTCAAAGGGACTGGCAAGGATATGAAAAATTACTTATATCATCCTCCAGGTTTAGCTGGCCCATTTTACAAGGTCTGTCAAATGGTTTTGGTTTCCTGCTTCAATGCTTTTTATTGATCACTTTTATACTGTTTTCTTCATGTAAACAAACTTGATCTGTGGCACTGCCATGATATTTCTTTGATACTGACATGATGCTACAGCAAAGTAGGTCTGAAGCCAGGACAGATAGGAAAGAGAGAGAGGAACAATAACAAATGCATCTCTAGTTCCGTAAGAACTTTCTGATGTGGGAAAACTGCTCCTCCGTATGAAGGATCTCTTTTGGCTTCCTTTACTCCTTCTTAACAAATCCCTTAGTAAAATACATATATACAGGTTATTGATTACAGTACCAAGTTGTCATATGAGGTCCCCTTCTGCTCTTCTTTTATTGAGGCCAAAGAACAGAGTGTTTAAGAGTTTGAAAGTGAACTAGTTCTGGGTCAAAATGAGTCATTGCTAGGTAAGAACTCATTTAACAAGTAGACTTACTTGTTAGACTCTTCAGTTTCACAGCTCCATTTACCAGGTTCGGTTTTAAAAATTCTTTCCCCCATATGCGATGAAAGGTGAAACGTAACCTTCACCTTGACTTCTTTTTTGAGGAAACTAAACCAGAAGTAAAGTCTAAAGCCATAGTAATGTGCATAGTTATGTTCATGTTTTAATGACAACATGGGATAGTCTAGTTGAATTCATACACATAGAGGAAGATTTAATTAATTTCAACAGAGTATAGCAGTTTAGATTAGGGTGTAATTAGTAAACAGCTAATTACAGAATGTGCAAAGTGAAGAAGTGAAAGCTTTTCAGGCTCTCAGAATAGCTAGCTGTGGTCTTCGGTAGATGTTGTAAGTATTCCAGTTAGATTTAATTTTCAACTAATGAGGTTTTCAGCTGTTTCTTTTATTTTATTCTGTGTTAGAAAATAGCTTTTTGAGGAAAAAACCCCAGACTTTTCACTGAAGATTTCCTGAAAGCAAAGTATTGGGAGTTGGTGCAGGCAACAGAGCAGTGTCAGAAAATTTGTTGCCTGAGTCCTGTGGAATTTTTACTTCTGACACCTGGCAGGCAGCAAGGACAGCTCTGCTTGTCTTGCTACCATGCATTATGGAGTTGCAGGCTGGTCATGCTGAGCTAAGGGAAGGTATGTAAAACAGAGAACGTTTTTTAAAGGATGCTGAGAACTTCAGAAGGAATTGTCCTGATCCTGAGGGAATATACATATGTACTTGATACATTCAACACATTTCACTTCAAGAGAGGCTAAAAGGGTATGGTGACTTCAGATACAGAGATGTCATAAATAGTTGGGCTCTCTGACAGAAGATTGGTTTTTGAGGGATCTTCTGGACTGAAGAGAGAAACTACAATTTTTTTTATTAATTTCATGATAGGTTAAGAACTGTTTGTGGCTGCGAGGATACCAGGGTCCATTTATAATTTTTTTTAAATGTGTACTTATAGCTATTTGTGCTGTATAAGCCATCAGGAAGATAGAAGTGTGAATAGTAATGAATGTTTACTTACAGGATCATAACATGCTAATTATTAAGCTTTACTCAGAAATGGAAAACAGCCAATAAGCTTATAAAAGGTGCACCAAATACTGAAATGGAAAATCATTATGTCTCTTCATTCTTTAAAATGAAGTCAGCAAGTAAACATTCATCCATCCCATTTGCTCACAGGCGGGCAGACACTGATTTTAACAGTAAATGAAACTGATTTTTACTGTCAGTCAGTTTTTCCTTGTAAGACTGGGTGTAGACTCCTCATGGGCTGGTTGTGCGCTTGTATGTACTTAGGGCTGACTGTGGGGGTGTTCCTATCCTGGTGGCCACGCCCTTTCCAGCTGTGTCTGCATGCCGTCTAAACAAAACCACTCCTTAAAACATATTGAACCTCATGTTGATCACACTGACTTCGTAAGTCAGGTAAGTCATCCAGGGTCTCCTTGCTTGAATCAGTGCCTGGCCCTGTGATTACACCTGGAATCACTAGGAAACTCCTTTTTTCTCTGGGAAGCCTGCAATGAGTAAAGCAGCAACTTTCTTCCTGAGACATTTCAGTGCTAACAAAAAGATAATGTAATTGTAGGAAAAAATAAGTGCCTGTAGAGAAGAGATAACTAACAAAAATATTCCTTCCTTTGTGTAAAGAGCTGACACCTAGAAAGTATTCTGCATTATTTTTACAGCAACATTTATCTCTCTTTTGGTACTCTGATTCTCAGTGTTTGAATTTCAATACATGGATGTATGAGTAGAGTGGTAAGGTGGGAGGGTGGGGATGGACTTCTTCTGTTTTACTGTTTGATGAAACCATAAAATTCCACAGTTGAAAACCAGGCTTTAACTTTGCTTTAGTGAGAGAAAAGGGGATGGTGGAGGAAAGGAATAACCAACTGGGGCATGTAAGCTGAAGCTTTGTGTCTGCTGTATTCCAGGACATGAGCTTATATCAGAAGGAATGAAATCAGCCTGTAGAAGCTGAAGTAATCTAACTGGGGTTCTTCAGTAGGTAGGAGAAAACTACGTGGTCACATTTATTTGCACTGGTAGAGATGGGATTTTAAGTTGTAACAAGAAAGATTGCATTCCTTCTGTTAGTATATACCAACACGAGAAGGAAAATATCCCCAAATCAGGTGTGCAGGGAGATCCTGTATGCAAGATGGTTATAAATCATAGGTGAAAAAGAGATGTTGATTCAAGATCTCTGAGCTTTTGACAGTGTGCTTAAGAAGTGTATTATCATTTGAGAATGCATTTTGCTCTGGCAGCAAAAATCTACAGAATTACTTTTTTACCTACCTAAAACACTGAAGCAGCTGAAGATAAGATTGGGACATTAATTGGTTAAAAAAAGAAAAGCAGTGGCAAGTAGTTTTTGTCAAGCATTTAAAGGATTCAGGAGTACTGTTGATCTTTTTCTTCCTTTGAGATGTATATTCATATAGGTGTATCTCTGGGAACAGCCAGCATAAGTAAAAATGCTGGCAGTAAAATCAGCTTTAAAATATGTATTATTTTATACTGTTTTCTAAGGACTTCTAATAATTTTCATACTGTTGTCTCCTAAAATAGAATTAAAGTGGAAAGATGTCTTAGATTTTTGAGAATTGCTGCTTTAGCATCTTGCATAATTATGCTTATATATATATATTTATATAAACAACTACAGATAGTAAGTACCTTATGCTAAGATCTTGTATATACTATTTTACGTTCAAATGAATTTTAGAATTAAGATATTGCTAGTGTAATGCTCTGTAGCACTGCATGTTTCTGAGTGAGTTTATTTAGGCTTTGGTACTATCTAAGAGCTGCATGACATGAATTTTCCATTAAATTTCTTCTCATTTTGAGTTAGTAAATAATGAAGAATACACATAGAAGGCCTAAAGTACTTCTGTCTATGCAGCTTGTAGTGCATGATTGGAATTTTGTATGTGAAGGCAAAATAAATAGTACAAGTAGGAAAATTAGTCTGCACATATTTCTAAATTGCAGTGTTTCTGTGTATTTGAAGAAGCTGCCTGATGTCAGTAGGGACTAATTAAGGGAAAATCAAAGCAAGTGGTAAATAGGTTCTCATCTACACTCATTGTTTAGGAAGAGTGGGAGAGATTTTTCAGGTCTCGGGTATCTGACCCGATGAGCAGGGAACATTCTTAGGGAATATTCTTGAGTCATGGGGCAGAAAGAAGCTAAAGGAGGCAAACAGAGACCACAGTTGTTAGGAGGCATGGAAATAGTTGCATAGCTAAACAGTCACAGATTATTTTTTATATTATAACAGTAAGAGCTAGATTTTGGTATGAAATCTGAATATTTACATAATTGAGGAAAGTCTAGCCCCCTGCTGAAACACCAGTTGTATTTTACTCATCTGACTGTGGGCAGCTTGGAAGCTTGCTGCTATTGGCCTTGAGTTTTTCACATACTCAGTCATGGAAATTTCTAGAGTGAAACACTGATTAGAGGCTTTGGAAATACTGGCAGCAATCTACTTATCTGCCTTTGAATATGTACATGTCTAGCTGGGTCTATAGATCTGTGAGCAATTTATTAAAACAAGAGAGTTCAAGATGTTAATGCTGCTCTGGCATAATAACTGTGCTATCAAAGCAGAAACTGTGTAACACTAATGAAAATTAGTAATCATTATTATTTTTGGGGAGTACCATTAAAATACTTGTCTCTCAGTATAAAGTTTTAGCTTATTAACATCTAAAAAAGAGGCTCATATAATGAGGTATAAGAGTGAAAATAGATAACAAGATTAAGTCTCTGTCAAAGTGATCAAGGGGAACTCTTAAGAGATTCATTAACTCTCAGGAATATATGCAGAAAAATTAATTAAATCCAAGACAAAATTTAATTGTGAAGATGGCATGTAAAATGGTTGCAAAACAGTTTCCTTTATGTTAGTAATGCTTATTAAAGAAAATTGTTATGTGCAGAGGCATGAAGGAGGTTTCCTCAGTGCACCAACTCCAGCATTGCTTTCTGTCCTTGTTGAGGACTACATAATACCTGGAACCTCTTTGGTTGTGTAGGGACCTCAGTTGCATCTGGAATTTCTGTGTTACTGCAGTTCTAATAAAAGTGAAAAGTACCTGTGTCTGATAAATGTCTTCAAATATAGAAAATGTGGTGCTTTTTCCCCCCAAAGAACTCTTCAAGAGCTTCAGTGCAGCTTGGTGTGGTGATACTTGGAAATGAAATTTTGCTGTTGCCTGAGGTTAGAACATAGATTCAATCAGATAATTTCTATTCACTGCCTTTTGTTACTTACAAGACCTAGGGTAATATTACATGGTGTTACCCTAAGAACCTGGAACTGAACCCTGTGCTATAATGTTAGACCAGCTGTAGCCTTTCTACTAAGTTGTCTTTGCCGATCCAAGATACAGAATAAACAGTGTAATGAGTTGTTAAAGGCAGCATCAAGGGTACTTGTGTCCTACAATAGAAAGTTATTCAAAACTGCTTTGTTCTCATTTGTTTAGTGTGCTTAAGCTCAATATGCCTTAATTTCATACTTTCTGAGAGATTTTCATTCTCAGTATCCACAGCATTGAGTTTTGGCTTTTGGGAAATTTTTATACTTTATTCCATTTTTCTATGACAAGTGTCTTTATTACTGGCCCACTGGCATATTTCATTTGTAAATGAATGCTTGTTCTTATCCATGTGTATCACATATAGATACCACCACCAAACTTTTCTTTTAAATCGATGTGTGGGTGGGAAATTTCAAGGCTAGAAGGGAATCTTAAAAGCATAACTCCCAATAATCTTACACTGTGAATAGCTTGCTTTTAGCTGAATTTTAGATCATGGTAAATATAGCTGTGTGAATCAGAATAAAGCATGATTGTGAGAGCAAAGCATTGTATAGTTCCTTTTGGTTATATCCTGTACATCAGTGTCAAACTCTAACAGCTCTGCGTTCAAAGCCTGTATGTTAAAAACTGAGGGAAAAAAATGAATTTAAAGTGCTGGTTTAAATTGCATACAGCTAGAAAGCCTCCGTGTTGTTAATAAAATGCACTTACCCAGTTCCCCCACAATTAAAAACCTCTTTTTTAGGGAATTATTCTCTGTATTTCTTATATATTTGGTTTTGATTTTTTTTCCCTAGGAAGGTTTTCAGCATGGTTGCCTGGAAACCACTTCTTCTTCTCTACATTTTCACCTTCTCTACAGAGGCACAGGAGACTGGTAATACACTAAAGAAATGACGCTTCAAGTTGATAGCAAAATTGGTTTTTTACATTTATACCCAATGTGAGAGAGAGATGAAGAATTGATGACATTTTTTTCTAACTAGGAATTATAATTAGGGATAATACAGTATGTTTTTATGAAACTTATATTTATAACTACAATAGGAGAGTTTTCCTAAAAAAATGCAAAATTTAATGCAGCAGCTCATTAAATTTGGGTTTGTTCATGCATTCTGAGGTTTCATATGTGCAAAAGCAACGTAAAGCTCTTAAAATTGTAAGACTGCCAAAAGCAAGGTAAGTTACAGTATTTAGCAGTTCCATTTTGGTAGTCAGGTCTTTTGGAAGATCTGTTTAAGAAGTGTTCTGCCCAGTTGCAGGGTATTTTCTGCATGACTGTTGATTTGAGGAAATAATAACTGTTCCATCCATGCTCTGCTAGCTTCTGGAATTTGTGGAAACACATATGTTTAATACTTATAACAGAGAAATATGCTTAGTACTCTTTAAGTTGGAACTGATTTTTTTTCCCCTCAGAAAATAAATATTAATTAGTAATCTATGCATGCAGAATGGAGCTCAAAGGGCATGACTAAATTTTCCTTTGCTCTCTTGAGAGCAGGCCAACACATTCCTATGGTTGTGTTTCACATACAGAAATGTTTAATATGCATTTACTACAGATAAGTTCTGAGCAGACTGTGAATGAAAATTGTGTTGTAGATTTCAGCATCTCTCATTTTCCTATGAATGGTGTTGCAGAAAGATGTATTTTCTGATCCTCTGTATGATAAATAGGGGAAAAGAAGGAACTAGTGGGTGATGACAATTTAGCAGGATAGATGGAAGGGATTTTCTGGAACAGGCCAATAGGTCTTGGATTCTGAAAAGCAATTAGGATTTAAAATTGCTTTTCTATTAGATTACACAACTTTTAGGGGAAAAGTTGCAACATATTCCTTCAGTCTGCAGGAAAGCTTCCGTGACAGACATAGTTTTCCTGGTAGATGGATCCTGGAGTACAGGGACAAAGAACTTCAACATCATGCACAATGATCAATGGCAAGACAAAATCTCTGGGTTTTGTGATTCAGCACAACAATGTGACATACACTGAATTCCTGTTGAACACTTGTTATAACAAGAATGACTCCTTACAGAAGATAGAAAAAATTACATTACAAAGAAGGAGGCACCAAAACAGGGCAGAGACTCCAGTTTATACTAGAGAATCACTTAGTAGCAAAAGAGGCTTGTCCAGAGCCTTTTTCAGTGAGTACTCTGCTGACAGGGTACAGGATGTAGCAATGGCTTTGAGGAACAATGGGATCCATGTCTTTGAAGCTGACATAGGGATGCTAAAATCCCCTTTGAGAGCTGTTTTTAATAGCTGATGACACAGGGAGAGTTCACAGTGGAAACCTTGATGCACTGAAAATCATCAAAAAGAATGTCAATCGGGTCTGTTAATCCAAACATCTCCCTGGTCAGGGTAAGGAACAAACTTTTTGTTGAGTGTATAATGACAAATATCCACATGGCTATCTGCAGTCACTGATAAAAGTACCTGAGCTGGCTGGACTGCAGTGCAATTGTTTTACTAGAGAATACTGCCCATGTTACTCAGTTTGTGACTCACAATTTGTACTTTGCTTCAGTCAAGAGCCACTACAGTCTTTGCTATGGTAAATAGCTTCTGAGGTAAGACAATGCTTCACATCAAGCCTTCATATGCATAGTTCCTCAGTGTCTGAAAGGAACCACAGCAGATACTCCATCAGGTATCTTAATAAAAAGAGGGAAACAGACAATTCAGTGATATTTTAAAAAGAACCTCCTAGAAACATAACTTTGCCATCTCCAGCTGACCATTCTGCTTCAGTGGGACTGTCAGCACCCACTGTCTGTCAACAAGACTGAAGAGTCACAGAGGCACTGTGCAGAGGGGGGGTGTAAGGAAATCCATCCTTGGATATGTGGGAGGTATTGGCAAGATGTGAACAGCAATTCTGAAGTAATTCTGAAGTGCTACCCAAAAGCTTTTCCTAGATGAGAAACAGAAAGTGCTATCCCTTACTATATCTTTTGGATGCCAACAGTGGCTTGAATGCCACACAGCCTGAGAGGCTGCCAACCCCAAAGAAAATAAACATTCAGTAATGCTTTTAGTTAGCATAGCAACTTTTATCAGATGTCACATGCTGGTTTTGGGTCTGTTTTTTCTGACTTGATGCTGCATTATCAGTTGCCTTATCATGGGGGAATAGCGACGTACAGAGCATACACAGTTGCTCTTTAACATTGTGTATTCATGCCAGCTATGCATTTAGGTAATACTGTAGATGTGGTTCTTAAGTTGCAAAAAGAAAAATGGAGTGCATGACAAATCAAAAAGCTGATATCTTCTGACTGTGGTGTAAGTGCGTGGCATTGATTGGGGATGGCAGGAAGAGACGGTTCTGGAGCATTTCTTCTCTCTGTGCTTATCCTTATAGGGACTGTGACTGTCCTTTAAAGCTCCTTGTTGTCTTCCTGGTGTTTTCACCATAGAGGTGGTATTTTACATGTGTTGGATACATGCTCTTTGTTCTGCCATAAAACTGATCCAATGCAGTTCTCCAGGGTTCATTCCCTTTGTGATCAGAAACCTTCTGAGAGAAAGGAACACCAGGATGACCACACTGCTTTTTGTAACAACCGCTGAGCCTCTCATGCATCCTAGGCTAGTGAGATCTTGAACACCCCAAAACTGGCTGGTGTTTGCCAGGGTGTTGGGGGCCAAAATGAAGAGCTGAGCCTTTCTTCCCTGAGACAGAAGCAATTCTGTGTGAATTATATCCGCTCAGGTAATTTGCAGGGAGAACAGCTGGGCCTGATTCAGTATGAGCTCTGCACTCCCACCCACTCTTTTTCCCATCAAGAGCTGAGCAGAGTCCCAGATGAAAAAGCATTCCTCGGCTTCTGCAAGCAGAGAGAGAGGGCTGCTGTGGAAGTGGAGTGCACTGCCATGGAGCAGAGTGACCATGGCTGATGCAGTAGCACCTCCTGGTGTTTTATGGCAGGGAACAGGGAGATATAGTGGGAGATACAGCAGTGACCTTTATATATATACTACAGGCACACTTGTTTAGAGAGAGAGAAGTCAAGGAAAGCATATTTGTTTTCATCTCAGTGATGCATATATTTATTACTAAGCTCTGCATAAATTTGTCTCATAAAATGAATATCAATTTTCTGCGAAGCCTGTTTTATCTTGTCCTGTCATCTTTTTTTATATATACACTGACCTTCTTTCCTGTAATAAATCTATTATTTCCCTTTACTCCAGTAACCTTCTCTTAAACTGCCAGATTTTTCAATATAAAAAATTTTATTTCAGGGACAGCATGTTGACAGGAGAAAAAAGGTACCTTTACAGCAGTAAGATAGGGCAGTTTAACAATGTGGATGTTTGTAGGAGAACAGGTGGTGAGAAAGAGTTTGGCAACACAGAGATGTTTGCTCCTGCAAATAAATAGAGATTAACAACAGGGTATAGAATACCTACCAGTAAATGTTTTACACATTCTCATGCACAACATAGTAGCACAAAAAGTGAACTATTTACTGCTGTTCTGTTATTATTGCTGGTACACTGAGGACTTGACAGAGAACATTTTAAGAGCTGAACAGTGTGGATGACCAACTGTCAGGGCAAAATTTCTGAGCTCATGCTTACCCTTCACACTGCCTCCAAACTATGTGACTTAAAAGACCCAGGTCTTAGAAGAATCTCATTGTGAATACATACTCTCTGTATGCTCTACAAGAACACATACTGGAAGAAACATCCATTAGATTTTGTGTTCACGTGTGTGTAGACATGCATGCATATAAGGATATATTTAACTGATTGCTTTTTGTGAGCTAAAAAGATAAGTGGCATAGATTTTTGATGTTGCTCTGAGGTCTGAATGTCAGATTTTTTTAGCCATATAATCTCATTCAATGTGACCTTTTACATTCAAAGATTTTCATGCTACTTTCCAGCAGATCATACCCTCTAGGGGGCAGTTTGTACCACAAGTGAAAATATTAAACCATAATGATGGTCCCTCTGAGATGAAATTATTTCTAGAAGTTTTTGACTAAAGAACTGAATACATTTATCTCTTCCGTGAGAGAAGGAAAACTCAGGAAACTTATGTGGAATAATGGGAACAAGCCCAAACTAGCAAACACAGAAAACAATCTTGTGATTGCTAAGTGTTTCAGAGTCAATGAGTGAAAAGAGAATAAAATCAGGTAGAGTGCTGTTTTACAGCTAAAATTGCACGCCTCTGACTTCCTTGCAGAGGTACAATAACGAGTAATAATGCATCTAGGATCACAGAATAAAATTCAAAGTGAGAAATGAATAATCAAGGTAGAGAAGAAACAAACATGTTTAATGAGGGCGAGATGATTGGGGAGGGAGAAGGAATTAACCACATCACACTATTTGTTATTATTACAAGGAGCGATGCAAGCACTTCCATCACTGAGGTAGCCATCACCTTACAACAGCTGTTTTTCACAATGGTTATGACATTTCATGTAGGCAGTGCTGCCTCTTTCTCATGTTTGTTTATTTGGCCTGTTGTTCTGCATTTATATGTATCACCTGGTCTTGTGACAAAGTGACAAAGTCAGTCATCAGGGTTCCCTTTGCAATTGGAATTTGTGTTGTACATTCTCAGTTGGCAGCAAAGCCTATGGAGACATTTTCAAGATTAGGCCCTTTGAGGATACTGGGCAGCTGGAGAACAGACATGTTTTGCAGTTTGGGTATGTGCAGATGTCGAGTAATTTAGTTCTTAGTATTTGCAAGTTCACATGGCCACACTGAAACCTGTGGGCTGAGGTATTTTATGTTTATGGAAAACCAAACTTACTGATTCTTACTTCTGGCTTTAAATCTACCATGTTGAATTTTGTTCCACTCCCATGATTCTGACAAAAACCAGGATCACAGAGTGTATGCTCATAGTTTCCTGTTTCCTAGATATATTTTTTTTTTCAGAATGCAACATAGATCTTTCTATAGCAATTGATACTTCAAGGCGCACGCAGCCAGTACCCACAATGCTTCTGAAACAGAGACTGCAAGCATTCCTCCCCAGACTTCTACTACAGATGAAATCACTGCCAAATACCAGCTGTAATGCTCCAGTTGACATTGGGTTCAAGTTCCAAGTATTGGCACAGAACAAACAATTAATCTTTGACTCTGGTTTTGAAGACTATAATGAAGAGATCATCCAGAAGTTCTTAGAGGCACAGACCACTGTGGACACCTACCTGAATGCAGACTTCTTGCAGGCGCTTGAGGAGAACTTCTTTAATGTGACCTCTGCTAAAGTTAAGGTAACTTAATGGTGTGATCTTGGAAAAATTAGACAGTTTGGTATTTACAGACTCTGATGCTGAGTACTCCAGGAAGACAAATAAGTAGCTCAGGAATAGATGATGCTGGTAAACAGAATCACAGAATGGTAGAGATTAGAAGGAATCCCTGGAAGTCACCTTCTTCAACCCATCTGCTCAAGGAGGGTCAACTAGAGCAGGCCATCCAGGGCCATGTCCAGATGGCTTTTGTGTACCTCCAGGAATGGAGACTCCTCAGCATCTCCAGGCAACCGGTGCCAGTGCTCAGTCACCCTTGTGTTTTCTTAAGTTTATATAGAACTTCCTGTTTTTCGTTGACCTAATATAACCTGATATATCAGTTCCAATTTTCTAGGCACTCCTGTAGTGAGGTGGTACCCAGAACACTTGGCTTAATACATGTGATGATGAGTATTCACACAGACAACCTTCTTAGATCTACCATGGAATGATTTTACTTTGGGTAGTGGAAAGTAGTTTTCTTTCAGGGACTCCTATTCCTGAAAGGAAACTGCTTTCTTATTCCTGAATCTGCATCTTAGTCCAGAATAGTGACAGCTTGAAGCAGAAGTCACAGAAAAAGGTCATCTGACAAATTTGTTTACAGAAGTTTGTTCATGTCATTAACTTGTCAAATAATTTCAAATAACAAAGCTGAGTTCTACTTACAGATAACAGATGATCAAGAAAATCTGCCTAGGTGCTGCAGTTAATTCATCCATCTTGAAGTGAGGTGAAGGAAAAAGCATAAAGCTTCATCTAATCTGTTCGGAAATGAATAGGGATTCTTTCAACCTGGGTTCAAGAAATTCAGATCTCATTGAAGTGTTTCAGAATCAGTGCCTTGACAATTTATTCTAAATGAGGCACTGACTCTGTAAAACACTGAGCAAGTCCTGTAGTAGCTGTTTGAATATTAGCGCTTACTAAGGTCTCCATGCAGGAAGACCTTCCTACTAAGGAAGGACTGGTTAGTTCTTGCAAAATACATAAGGGGTTTCCTCTTCCAAATTTATTTTCACTTTTGTAAAACACCGATTTTAATCTGACATGGAGTGAGGAAGCCATATTACAAATTCCCCTGCTTTCAGATGAAAGTTGGCATTCTATTTTTTACAGTATTTGCATAGGTATGTGTGTCTTATCAATTTAAGTTGTCATTTGGTGTATATTTAATGGAGTTTTTTTCCAAAGATTGCTTAAAATGTCTGAACAGGGAACATGACCACACAAGATTTTGCTGCTTCTGAGTCTCAGAGAAAGAATTTGTTTGACATAAAAGTAAAAGCAGTGCTTTTTCCCTCCTAATTGCCAATTCTGGAGATCAGCATCAAGCAAGGCTTCTTTCTGCTTAGGCATTATTACTATAAATAAATATGCTGCATATCTCAGCATTTTACCAGTGGATTAATATTCCTCCCTGAAACTGCTTAGGTACAAATTGAGAGTACAAGGCTTTAGAATGCACATGAAATCACAATTTAATCTTCCTAGGATCCTGAGCAATAACATGCTTATTCTGTAAAGATTATTAGTTATAAACCTCATCAGGGACCATGATTCTCTGTTGGTTGAATTTCTTCTTTTCTTTGTTATTTGTTTGCTTAGCAGCAAAAAATCTGGACCTAGTTCCAGCATTTTTAACAAAACATGACTTGGATGTGTTCCAACAAGAGCTTGATATAAACAAATGTTTTGTAAACATAATAATATATCTTTACATATATTTACATATAATGCCCAAAGTAACACCCCACATTCCCTCTTCCCCATGTGTTTAAACTGGAGATTGTAGGAAAAACAATCAAACCCAGGCCTACAGTGTTGTCTCTAACAACCTGGGATGTGTTTGCCCGTCCATGGTCCAGGTGTCCGCTGCTATCACACAGTGCTTGAACAAGTGTAGTATTTGTACCAGTGCCTCCATAGTGTATGCTTGGGAACTTACCAGTTAGGTCTAGCTTAAATTCTTGTCTCCTAGCTGCTTTAGTACAGAAGTGGGATGTTTGGTGTGGCAGTCACTTCATTTGCTTTTGTCATCTGTGGAAAAATTTACCTTAACAAAAGTAACGGAGTTTGCATTGGTAAAAGCTGTGCCTTGCATAGGGAATGTAAAATATGAAGGGTGGGAGGGAAGTAGCTCTAACTGTGCTTGTCCACTTGTTGGTCAGAGAGCTTAGGAGGATTTTAAGTCATTACCATTGGGGAAAGGACACAGTTTACCTGTGCAGCTTCTTTTTGGGCAAACGAACCCACTCTGTGAGTGGGACCTGAGAAGTCTTCTGTTGAAGAGGGAGGAGAGAAATGAGAAAAGACTGATAGGTTGAAGGGGAACGGTAAGAAGTTGTGCTTTCCTCCATCCTGGAAGAGACTTAGTTATAGTTGTTTGGCCTGAAAAGATGGAAATGTAGACAATACAAATTATTAGCATCCTGAGGTGAGTGAAACCTCATGTCTTAAGAAGGAAACACAGGGCAGAGAATGGAGCAGGGTGATGTACTGCCTGTGTGGAAAGGGCAAAAGGACGTAAATATCTGCATGGGGTGAGGATTAGACCCAGAGAGGACGCACTTCCTGGTGTTGCTCAGTTGACAGCCAACGGGAGCTGCTCTTGCAGATACGGGAAAATTTGTTCACTCTAAATTCTTCTCCACATTCACATGTATGAGAACTCTTCAGACATAAGAGAAAGTTTTTCAGTAGGTAAGTTGTAAAAGAATTTTTCTTTTACCTCACATGCTAAGAAGATGACACATACAATAGCCATTCTATGTTCAGCAAGAAAAATCCCTCAAATGGAGGTGCTATCAGGGAAGAGCAGCTTTTGTGTTTTGTTCTAGTTGTTCCTCACTACCATTTTCCAGCACACATTTCAGATCTACCACAGTGCAGTGCAATTTGACCATCTCATAGCCATTTCTCCATGTGAACTGTATTTTTTACAAAGACTGAACTTTCAGTCCCTTTGCAATTGACTTGGCATTACTCCCTTTCCTGACAGGTTCTGTTAGTATTTTCAGATGGGCTGGATGATTCACTGGAAGACCTGAAGAAAGCAGCAGACTCACTTCGCTTTAGAGGTATTATTACAGTACTACGTTGATGCTCCAGCCTCCTACTACCAAAGGCCTGATTTACAGCTCCCTCATTGCAACTTTTCCATGTAACACTGCCTCTCCATGCTCATGTGGCATTGCCCAGGAGTCCCTGGCAGAGTATTCCCTTCTCCATGTGAAGCAGTGTACATGATGATATGTCACTATTTGGCAGATGACACCAGAAACATGCCTAGGGGGCAGAGGTTCTAGTTTCTGGAGTCCAGCTCCAACAGCTGGAGCAATTCAGGACAGACCCCTTTCACTGGTGGGAACAGCACCAGAGGTTAGATACAACTCTGACTTCTCTAGGAAAAAGCAGGTTTAAGCTTGTGTTTGGGCACTGAGTAGCAGGCTGGTCTGACAGCTGGGGAGAGAAGTCAGTTGGAAAATTACTGGTCTGGATTTTTCTCTTACACATTTTTCTCAAGAGATTGCTTTCTTTTAACATACTGTGTTGAAGTCACGAAATGTAAGTCCTTTAGGGAATTGCTGTTATTCAAGTTTATATTGTTAGTTAATAGTATGTTTCAGGTATTCACTAATTTAAATCTGTGCTTATGTCGAAGGTCTTGATGCACTTCTATTAGTTGGCCTGGACAATACACAGAACTTGACTGAATTTTGGGAAATAGAGTTTGGCAGAGGGTTTGGATACAACGAACCTCTGAGTGTTGGGTTTGCAGATATTGCAAACATCTTGCAGAGAAACCTTGTAAGTCCTTCTGTGATATTAAAAAAAGGGGGGGGGGGGAGGAATCAGTCTTTGTTTTATTATTAATATATGTAAACAAAATGTTTCTTGTAATTTTTCAGGATACTGTTGCAGAAAGAAAATGCTGTAAGGTTATTTGTAAGTGTCTTGGAGAAAATGGTGATCATGGTGTCCGGGGAAGTCCTGGAAGGAAGGTAGGAGGTCTAAGATAGACATTACATAAGAATTGCTTCATTTTTCAAAGTGTTTCTGTTTTTTGTAGTATTTCAGAGCATGCATGCATGTCTCCATAACATTTAATGTTAGGACAGATAAAGGAGTAACATGAAATGGGAACCTTTCTCTGCTGCATGCTTCTATGCGAAAGTATTTTTGTAATGAAAATTATTTGTGCATATAAAAATCATTAAGCACTCCTCTGCACGAATTCATCAGAAAATGAGGGGGATTAATAAAATTAAGTGTAACTAATCAAGAGGCTTATTATCTATTGGGAACGAGTGACTTCCAAATGACAAGCTGAGAGTAGAAAATAATCCTTTTTCACTAGGTATGTGCCTTATCCTTTTGTGACTGGTTATTCCAAATATCTTTTTCTGTAAGTCTGTTTTCATCCAAAAGGATTGCTTCTTTTAAGATTTTAAATTGTTTAAGTATTTTTGAATATTACAGATATCACTTCTTCTACAGCATGCTAGTAGAATTCCTTATTAAGGTTTTTAATATGTGTAATCTCTATTTGACTGCTATTCATTCCATTCTTTCTACTTATTTCAGGAGCATGTGAGGTAAATGATATCTGTAGTTCTCACTCTTCAGTTATGTGGTTGCAGTTAAATGAAGTTTTGGTTATCTCTCAACAAAAGTATAGTTTTCTAATACTTCTTCATAAACCAATTTACCAATTTCTTCCATTACTCTTGTTGATTTTCTTACACCTTTCTGTTTAACTAAAAGGCTAGATTAAGGTGCTTAGACAGTGTTCAGAATGTAGACATAGTTGTTTTGCAACTAGAAATTCCCTTTGTTCCAGTTTCTCTCTGCTCAAGTTTTTGCCCTAAAGGTATGATATTTGCATGACTTCCAACACAAAGTTATAATGTTCCTATGTGTTTGCAAAGCATTGCAATAACTTTGTCCTAACAAGTTTCCAACTCCTTATATTTTTCATTTCACCTTAGAATTTCATTACTGTGTAATGCTTCCTTTTCCAAATCACTACAAAGATGTTTAATTTGACCAAGTATCCCAATGAGCTTTGTTAAGCTATCAGAGAGTTTCCTGAAATAAAAACCTGACATTTTATATTAAACACTGTTGTTTCCTTGGGTTTGGGGTTTTTTTCACAGCCGTGTCAAATACATAGGACTGTACAGAGTGTCTGTGTAAATGCAGGGAGCCTGCCCTCCTTGACATAACCACATCTAATATTCAGGGAATGTTTCTATCTCTAAGTGCAGAATAATCTGATAGAGATGAACCCAGTGTGTTTGGAGAACAGTGTTACTTATCTTTTAAATTTTCGTTTTTCAGGGAAGTACAGGTTATAGAGGATCTCCTGGCCATCCTGGTGAGGAAGGTGGGATTGTAAGTAAACATTTATCTTCCTTCTATGATGATGTTAGTTGGTGCCTGAACCTGTCTACGCTTATTCACTGAGTACCCATCAATGTTAACCCAAAATGTGTTAAAGGAGCAGGTAAATACACAGATCTGTTTCTCTGTGACTCTGCACCTCACCACACATAGTTACTCACTTAAAAAAACAACTCACCAAATGTGGGCCAGTTATTCAGTTAAAAAAACTAACCCACCTTCAAGTACAGACATTTTAGCTGGAGATTGGTAATGCAGTATAAACATGGCATGATAGTGAGAGTGAAGAACCAGGTGCAACTCAAATTAGTAACTGATGTTCTCTTATGGCCTATATGAAAATTTCCATGCGACTTGTATTTGTGTCCTTAGTGCACTGAATGGTGATATAGGTCTGTCTTTCTTTAGTCTTATGTGATGAATTAACCAGTAATTATCATTGTATGGATGACATTGAACATTTTCTTTTGTTTCTTAGGGGGAGAGAGGCCCAGCTGGTTTCAGTGGGACTCAAGGAGACAGGGGATGTCCAGGTGTCAGGGGCCGTAAGGCAAGTATTTAACTTTGAAACATTTCCTGATGTTGTTTCCCACAAACCTGTTTTTCTGTGCTGGGAACAAATCCCTGTGCTGTCTTCCTGAAGCATGGATGGACAGCAAGGTCCAGCTGTAAGAGTGGCAGACTTTGTTTGCTGTCTCATTTTGAAAGGTATTTTGTGTAACCCAGGCGTGGTTGAGTGGTTCAGGATTTTGCTGACTAAGCAACTTGATGGTGATTTTTCACCACCAGCTCCCAGCTGGCCTTAGTTAAAGCTATAAAGCTTTATGGAATGGGAATGAAAATGAAGCCTGTACTGTCTTCCCAGAGGAAAGGAGTAAATCCTATATGTGGCAGTAGAGGGTTTTACAGCAGGGACTACCAATATGGAGCCCAGCATACCTCTGCACATCAAGCTATTTTGCCCTGCTTCTCAAGCTCAATAAAAATACTTTTACCAAGTTTCATCTGTATTTATTTTCAATTCCAGGGGGCAAGAGGCTATAGAGGAAGTCAGGTATGTGTTTTTGTGTGTGATCAATTTTCTTTGGGAGCAATGTTCTGCTTCCTTTTAAGTCCATGTTACTCTGTAAAAGGAAATTATCAACAAAGAAGGAAAATAGTGTAAAAATTTCACAGCACTTAATATACTTTTGCTATGGTTCTGTAAGAATGGATTTAAGATTCCTATCACATTAATCAAAATCAGCATTCATAATTGTATTTTTATATGACTGCAGTCATAATTGATTTAGTCTAACTGATGGGAAAAAGATTTATTTACTGACTAGTTTGATAATCTGTTAAGGTGGTAATTCTGGTCAGCTGAATTTCATTCTAATTGTTGAGGAAGAGGAGCAGAGGGAAAAAAAGGTTGTGAATAATATTTATTGGGGATCAGACAGCATTTTCACTAGATCATTACTGACATATTTTCAATATCCAAACTTCTCTTCAAACTGTTTTTCATCTCATCTGCTAATATTGCAAGTCTGCTTGTTTAACCTTTCAAACATACCTGTTCATCAAGGAGATATGGTCACCAACTCGTTAATAAAATGTGAAGCCTGGAAGACAATGATCTATAACAGTAATCCTTTCCAAGCTACAGTGATTAAAATGAAATTAACATGTATTGAATGCTTTGATACAAAACCACTTCTGAAAAAGACTTGTGAGCCTCCAACACTCAGAAGATGTTTGCCTCCATAACTGAGCAGCTGCGAGAAAGTTCAGAGAGTGTTTCTGAAACCTCAGCTCTATTTAAAGTACTGCTCTGTACTAACTTTTTAATCTTCTCATGTATTTCTCTTTCCTTTTCAATTTTCTCCTGTGTTCTCTGAAGTAATTTGCCCTCCTTCAAATATCCAAAACATCTGATTATAGAAGAGGGAGACTACTTGCTGATGATTTCGATCTGTCGAAGTTAAAAAGTGCAGTAGGAGATACCAGGCACACAAACCATACTGAAATCCAGTGAATATGTGAATATCTTCATTGTTGTGTCATTATTTCCACAAACTTTATTTTAGCTAAAAGTGTGAAACTTTCAACACACAAAAAAAGTGATTCAATTGTGCTAACTCAGGAAGGCTGAGGCAGTTTATTGAAGTTATTGAAGTCTGCAAGGCATTTTACTATAGCTATTTGGAGAAAAGGCAATACTGAATATTTAATGGTATGAAGTTTGGCTCAGGTTTTCTGAGGTAGGAAATGACTGATGGAAAAAATAACACTTCAATAAAAGTCATGATTACTTAGTGTTCAAAATTTTTCTGGAATGCTTATTCAAGAAATTCTTGTTTGTGATGTATTAATCTTATCGAAGTGTACAGCCAGCTGTTTTTTCTTGTAGTAGATATAGAACTGTTTTAAATGAAAGAAGTTCTTCCTCAGGAATTTTAGCTTGGTAGTTTTGCAAAGTCAATTTACAATCAAAACCTACAAAGCAATTGTATCTGTTGCCTCTATCAGAGTGAGACTCCTGATGGTTTTAACTTGTTCTTGTGCCACTTACAGTATTTATTGAATATTATTTCAGCTTTCTGACTAGTTGTCTCTGCTAAGTTAATTTCTTACTACAAATCAAAACACCACAGTTAATTCCTTCATTTCTGTCCTAAAAAAGAAAAATGGAAGAAATTTCAAAATATCCTTTAAAAATTGAATGTGTTATTTGGCTGGGTCTGAAACATTGAGGAGCATACATAAATGAAATAAAATTCTCACAGTTATAACTTTATTTAGATGCCTCACACAAGCTAACACTGCAAACTCCTTAAATATTTATTAATTTTATTATAATTTTTTAATCATGGTTATTCTTCCTGGTTTTTCAATCCACTGTTCATGTTATAAAACTATGCAAAGAAGAAAAAAAGCACAAAACAAACACATATAATGGTTCAAATCAGCATTACAAGGTTATCAGCATGATAGATCAAATACTAGTAGTTATATTTTGGAATATATTTGGATTTTGAAGGTGCTGCAGTTGGGAAAAGATCTGAAAGCTAAAAGAAGGAAAAGCAGAATTTAAATCTATATAAATAGATTCTATACAATAGATTTCTATATAGAAATCTATAATTTAGATTTCTATTTAGGTTTCTCTTTTTATTTCTAATTTAGGTTTCTCTTATTAAGGGTCCTTAACCATTAGTTGTTTTATACATTCTTAATTCATTAAAATATGAATTATTAATTCAAATTTATAGTTATTATTCTTAATTATTCTTGCTAACTGTTAAAGACCACAGATCTTCAAGTTTCCAAATGCAGGGTGAGCACTTCTTTCCTCAAAGAGACAAGTGGACTAATGCTAACTGTTTTTTTTTTTTTTCTTATTACTACAGGGTGAACATGGTGAGAGTGGATTTGATGGCACTGAAGGAGAGCAGGTAATCATTAGTTTAAATGTGCAGTGCTATTAAAGACACCAACCTCAGGGTTCAAAGGTACAGATTTTGTGCCTTGAATGGGTTTTAATTCTGAACAGAAATTCTGTTGTTGGGTGTTTAGAATTCCATATCTGATTGAAGCGGGATTCTGCCAGACAAAACTTGAGAACCCGATTTAGCAGAAAGAACAACCATTAATTTTTTTCTTCTTTCTTTCCTCTTTCTGAGTCTAGGGAGAACATGGATTTCCTGGACCTTCTGGAGACAAAGGCAGCAGAGGAAAATGGGTGAAGTACCGTTTACAGTAATGCTTACATTTTATCGAAACATCTTTCCAAAGTGTAATGCTGTCTGTAAAGCCTGTGAGTTGTTTTTAATAGCTGCCTGTTCTCTAATAAGCTGTCACTCCTGCTCTAAATCAGTATAGCTCCACTGACTTCAACAGATCTGGCCCTCCACCGCCACAGATACTATTTATACTTGTACCTGAATTGTTTGTGCTCTTTTTATGAATTTAGGGCATAAAAGGCCCCAGAGGAGAACCAGGTGAACGAGGAGAATCTGGTCTAAGAGGAGATCATGTAAGTGCATTCCTTTATTTTTGTTATATTTCACTGATTTGCACCTCGATTTTGGGATGGAGATGTCTGAAATGTGATTTGAAGAGTTTTTCACAGTCCTAGACAATGCAGTACTCTGCAAGGAGAATGGTGTATTCTAGGAGTTCTGAACTTTTTTAGATGTAGGTGGACTGATATGTTTTGATATGTTGCTTGGAAGGAGGTTTTTAAGCCTCAGGTCCCACGCTTGTTTCATGAATTTTTGGTTGGTTGGTTTGTTTGTTTGTTTTTACGAGAGGCAACATAACTCCTTCTGAGGCTATTTATCATCGAATCATAGAATGGTTTGGGCTGAAAGGGACCTTAAAGATCATCTAGTTCCACACCCCTGCCATGGGCAGGGACACCTCACACTAGACTAGATTATCTGGTGAAAAGACCAGGTGGACTAGGTCAGTCTTCCCTGTTGGTTCCCACCCTGCAGAGGAATTTTAGATCACTTGAAAACCCTGTGCACTGACTCTTGGTTAGCAATTTATAATGATGCAAAGGCAAGTTACTTCTTCATGTTCACATTTTTTCCTTGCATGCTCAAGAGACCTATATAAATGCACTCCCTGAGGACTAAAATTCCAGTGCAGACAGCACACTTCTTGTGTCACAACTTTGTCTTTTCACATACATTTCAAAGACTTTGTTCCAAACAATCATACACTGTGCTAACTCCTGTCTTTAATGCTTATATTGAAATGTTCAGGTGTCATGGTAATTTGCCTCTTTGAGAGATAGAATTTCACCTGATCTAGTATTAAGTGGCTAAATGGAACTCCATTCTAGTGTAACCCCCCATCTGAAATTCATGAGTTATTATCTTAACTCTATTAACTATATTGAATCAACCAGAACAGTTTCACATTTTCAGTTTAATTTGTTGCCCATCAGTAATTTTGCTTTTAATCTCTGAGGAAAAGAACTTTGTGGACTTTGCAGAACTTCCTATATAGTGTTCTTACAAGCAGCTTCATTTAAAATAGCCTTTTTAGTTCTTGCTGTCTGCAATTACAAATCTAATTAATTCTATTTCTGTATCCTGCCTCTGTAGTCAAAGTAATAAAGGTGTGGTAACTGAAAATGCTGAGGTTTCCGTTGATCTTTTTCAGGGAGATCCTGGAGCTAACAATAATGTTACTGGTCCAAAGGGTGAAAAGGGAAACCTGGCACCACAGGTAAGCATGTTGTTCTATTTTGTGGGGAGAGGATTTGCATAATTGCTAATTTCTATTGGCTGTCCAGTGACCCAGGAGGTTTTTGTTTGTTTGCATTTTGCCTTTAGTGTTTGTCTGCAACACAGAAAGCCTCAGGAACTGCTTGATACAGTAAAAAAAGAAAAAAAAATTAAAAATGTTTACAAAGACTATGGAAATATTCTCATAATGTAGAGCTAAGGGAAAATATGAATTTCGTATAAATATATTATTCTACCACAAATTTACATCAGTAACCTGAGAGGCTTCAAGATATGGGTTGTAAGGATACTGTTGAGAATCATGCTGGGAAAAATGCACAGGGTACTAACAGGCTGTACTCATTTTGTTACAGAACTGCTATTGCCTCAGGGTGGTGGGTAAACTTCATTTTGATCTGTAAATAGAGTATAAGAGCTGGGATATGTCCTTTTATAGTCACGTTTGAGTTTTTAGCAGGTGTTTGAGCAAAACTGCAAGAAAAGAAGCATAAGAGAAAAGTGCAGCTTGCGTTGCCATTACACTTTGTTTGGAAAGAATAAGAAAAGCTGATAAGTAGTTGGACAGTAGTACATGAATGGTGGTGAATGAGAACTTAAGTGGGTGGCAAACATGTGAGAAAAATCCCCTATTTTTGAAGTCTGATTCTCTCTGAAAAAGTAGGGTTGTACGCACACATGTATGTCTATCTAGAGTGTGCTGAAAGCAGTAGAAAAACTCTGAGGGTTACTTTTTGGAGAGTAATTGGGTTTTGATGACTCTTTGGAAGCAAATCTCATCTTATGTAGTCCAGCTGAAAGGCTGAAGTCAACAAAAATGATTTCAAGGAAGCCTTGACTTAATATTGGCTGTTAGTAATTGGAAATCCAAAGCAGACATGATCTGTGTGGTTTATAATTTTTGAATGGAAATGATTTGCAGAAAGCAAGAATCAGCATTAGTATGACACAACTGATTGCAATGAAAATACTTAGAAGAAGAAACAAAGAAGGAATGTATAAAGAAGAATGTGTATGTACAAGAAAAAGGAAAGTGTTTAAAGAGCTTGGTAATTACTTTGTTTTGCAGGGAGACCCAGGCCCACATGGAGTCCAAGGAGAGCAGGGTGATGCTGGCCTAGATGTAAGAATAGTAATCAATATGGGGTGAAAATAACTGATAAAAGATACAGTGGGGTTCCCACTGTAAAACCCATTTTTGTCTTCTTCCTGTTATCCCACCCTTCAAACTCCTGCAAGGAGAGGGAACAAAAATCCTCATAAGTTTTCATAGTGAAACATATTTGGCTTCAAGTTTAGTAGCTTATATATATTGCAATGTGTTTTCTTCTCTTTAAAATCAGGAATTTGCATTCCTGTTAATTTCAGGTCTGATTCGTATGAAGTCACAAGACTTAAACTCCATTTCTTTTTCAGTGAACCTTAATTGCTTCATGATTCCACCCTAGATAAATATATCTCTTCTTTCTGCCCATGACTACAAGTTTTCTGTGTCTGTTCAAGCATACAGATAAGCTCACTGGCAGCTGAGCTGCTCATTTTTAGTTCACTGGAGACTAGAAATTGTGAAGGCCCCTCTTCTAGGCTGTCAGAACGGTTGCCTAATGCCAAAGTCTGGCATGATCACTCCTCAGTCAAGCTGCAAAAACATCCTAAAGGCCTGCGGTGATGTGAGGTTTAGCAGTAGCATTCACTAGAGCTGCTGAGCAGTGTGCAGCAGGAAGTGGTGCAAACCTCTGGTCTCACAGGGAGAGAAGAGGGCTTTTGTTCTCTTCTTACAGAAAAAAAGCCAAAGGGCAGCTGACTAGGAAGATGTTTTCCAGAATTTTGTTGAAATGTCTTCCCTCTGCACTCATTAAGGATCTAAAATCTTTTTGCATTTTGGAAAGACTTACTCGTGTAAGATTTTCTGTCCCAAATCCACCCTTTTCTCATTTTTTTACCTTAAATCTTTCTGTGAAAATAATCTCTTCTTTCTTTAAGCTGTATTTGATTTTATTGTATATATAATGTGTTTTATGATAAACAGCTGTTTTACATATTGCTCAGTATTCTGGATGTAATCTCTCATGCCACTCCTTCCTAGGGTGCAGCAGGTCGAAGAGGCCCTCCAGGTACAAAGGTGAGTGGCTGACACTGCAGCTACCTCTTTATATGCAGCTACATGGCCAGCCAGAGTGTTTGTTCCTCTTAAAGGAAAAATTTCATTGTGAGCCAACACACAAGTGTTTAACAATCAAAAGTCTATTTCAAGCCAAGACAGCCTTTGACTCTAAGGTGGATATATTAGAGGCTCTCCTGACTTGAAGGATTTAGAATTGGAAAGGAGTTTTCATCAAAATAAAAGGACAGTTACTTTTACTATTAGGGCAAGTATGGGAACGTAGCTAGAGAAAAGACTTTCACTAAACATGACAGGAATGAGTAGTCAGGCTGCAAAGTCTGACAGTTTATTCCTCCTTTGCTGCATGCACACAGAGATATGCATGATACACACATTCAGCACAGATAAAATTAGGGCAAGTTCTGCATGATGCTTTGCTCAAAGTAAACTTAACAGTGTTAACTGCAGCTCTGAAAGTTGGCTCAAAGCATATAATGTAATCAAGATTTTAGAAATAATAAGTCAATATCTAAAAGAATATAGGATGTACAGAATGGGTCAAACCCACTGCATGCTGACTGATCATTCCAGGAAGATCCTCTGGTGGAAAAAGTTCTCATGTCATTGAGAGATGCCAATCTCTCTCTCACTGTTACGTAGTAGCCTTGGTTCTCCTAGGCTTATACCCCACAGAGTCACAATGAAAGAAAACTTTCCTGAGACGTACTTAGTAAAGACATCCCTGCAATTCTCTTAAATGATGATTCAAATAATGTTCTTGGAAAAGAAAACTTGTTTGTTCCAGAGTATGAATTACAAAATACAGTTATCAAAGCAAATCTAAAGGCAGCTATATTCAAGGGCAGGTTAGTGCAAGTAAAAATTAAATTCTGGGTATTCTCAAGTATAGATTACATGATCATTCTAGAAAATCTTGCTTTAGCACAAGTGGTTCGCATTTACCCAATCTCTCTGCAAAGTTGTTGACACAGATAAAGAAGATGGTATATGCCATGGTATAGCATTTCCCCTTTATCTTAGTGCATATAAACCCAAGGAAACATTACAATTTTGTGTATAACACTGTCAGTACCAGCAGGATGGAATATATCTTGAAGTCCTACCCTGTGTTGGAGTCTGGGGAATAGGTAGAGTTGTAGCTTCTGAATGAAACTGCAAACCAGCATTTTGAGTAGGCCAAGTGTAAAATGTTAATAAATAATAGAAAGAACAACTGCAGTGGTGCAATATAGAACATAAATTTCAGCAAAGGAAAAAGACTACTGGGAGGGGGTAGTCTCTTTTATGGCAGTAGTATTTCTTCAGCAGCACAATGTTTGATTTGTCTCTAATTTCTGGTCTTCCTGTTCCTCTCCTGTTGAGAGGTTTTGCTATACCTTTATTACTTTTTTCCTGTGTTTGGCAGCCAGGTAACACAGATTTTTTTACATTTAGAATTATTCAAATTAATATTTCACTGGGAAATGTCAATCAGAAGTGAGAGTTCTGCAAGTTCCCTAAACTACAGTCTGGTCACTTCCCAGATTTTTGCAATGCACATGTATGTCTCGTGCCAAAACCCCTGTCTCCACCTGGTTTCTGAAAGCCCCAATTTGGATTTCACTTTGAGAATCCAGAATTTTCACTGAGGCATTGCAGATAGGAATATACTGGAAGATTTTGATACTGTCTGCCAGCAGGGAGAAAGCACCATGCTTTGCCTATTTCCAGAATCAGCATAACTTGAAAGAATATGAGCTTTTTACAGTTGTTTCCTATTTCTATCTCAGAAATTCTTTATAGGGTTTATGAAGATGTTTTAAATTAAAATATTGAAGAATCTTCAGCAATTCTGCCTCTTAATTATTCCAATCCTTGCTTGATCACTCAGAAATTCATTTCTTAGGTAGTTATGAAACTTGGTGCCTTTTTTTCTTCTCCCCATTGGATTGCAGCTGAACTCTGATGAATGTTTGCATTTTTCTGTCAGGTTACAATAAAAAGAAATAATCCAAGTAACCTATGGGCGTTACAGGACCAAAACTGAAGTCAGTGGAAATCGATCTGTACCATATCTTGGTTGTACTGACAAGCACAAGAACTCTCATGTGGCTAGAAAATAAGAATGTTTAAATTGTTTAGTAAATTCACAGAGTACAGAATTAGTCGAACCTTTTCAACTAATTGAATGTTAGTTGAGACAACCCTCTTCATCTCACTGGAAGGCCCCTCAGCCAATGGTGAAGCCACCCTTTTGTAAAATGGCAGGGAACAAGAGAAATGACTGAAACTCAGAGCAACAGAGAACTTTTAAACTGTTTTCATTCAGGTACTTGATGATGAGCTTTGACTTCCAAAAGCATAATAAAAAAATATTTTTCTGGGTCAGTAGGCATTGAAAGGTAGGTCTCAACTAATGATCAAATGCATGTAAATGTCCTTCACTGAAAAGGTGTAAGAAAGGAATGGCAAAGAGAATTGCACACTTCTGTCTTCCACATCCCCTGGAGAAGCAAGATGGAACAGGAAACCCTGCAATATGACAGTGGCATCCATCCTTGGGTGAGACTGTGGGTGTTGTGTCTTCCCACTGAGATCTCTTGCATGGCAGGATGTTACAAAGCTGCCACAGGGCACAGCTCTATCAGCAGAAGTTATGAGAGCTTCACTGTGAATCTTTCCTGATGTCTCTGGGCCAGGAAGCAGAACTGTTTAGTCCTGATGTTTGTGGGGTCTTCAAGGACCCTTCTGTGGACCACAGCATCCTGCTTTGTAAGGAAATATGATATGGCCAGTCCCTCTGAAAGAGGAAGATTTTGTGCTGAAATGGAATAAAGAGGAATCTCTCAGGTAGATAGATATTGGTGGTGATGTACTTAGGGACAAATAATCAAATTAGAGACAGTGAGACAGATTTACCCACCTAACACATAAGGGCTTGTTTTGGGTTTAGCTCTTAATAAAAGGCACTGAAATAATACCCTCATCAACAAAGTCATTAACTTCCCTTGCAGTCTGCATGGACACACTGCTGTTCACCATATCCTGAGAAGGACTCCTCCCAGGACTTGCAGTTCCAATTATCTGTACCTTTTTGTAATAAAAGGAGGGTACCTTTTTCAATTAGTTGAAACAACATAAAGAAGCACAGCTAGCCATACTTAACAGTCAGAAGTAGTCAGCGGGCAGAAGGAACAGGTGTGGTGTGGTATCAGAGACGTGTTTGTCACAGACAAGAACAACACTGCAGTCTGTGTGCTGGAAACAAAGCAAAATAGTGAAGAGCAAAAGGAGAATAAATTAAAGGAAGGCAAGAGAGAGAAGAAAAGAGAGAGGAGAAAAAAGGGTAACCACTTTTCTGAGTTTTGATTCAAAGTAAATTTAAGTAGCTGAAAACTTTATATTGGTTTTGGATTCTAGTAGAGTGTGCCTAAGTAATGTATCCATTTTCATTATAGTAAAAATGATTTTTGTGGAAATCTATTGCTACATGATTTTTTTTGCATCTGGAAGTAACATTTACTTACTGATGTTCCATTTTAGAATGTTCTTACTCTGGCTATAAATTAGCTTTCTTTTTTGCTTTTGGCTTTTTTTTTTTCCTGTTGTTATCTTTTGTTTCATTCATATGGTGGAGAATGAAAGTTCAGCCTTCAAATTCATTTTTGCTCAGAAGATTCTTTCCAGAACCATCTGTTTCCCAAGAATCTTCAGACACATGTTTATGATTTCTCCAGTGAAAGGGGTTCTGCAAGGCCTGGAATATCTTGGTGCTAGTTGTCACCATTTTACTCAATCCAGAAGACAGTGAGTATTTCTTATGGATGTCAGCTAAACTGACTCATCCTCAGATGGCAGCCTTATGGAGACGGGAGCTGGAAGAGGTTTTTTCCCATCATCAAGGCAGATTTGATTTGCCTCACTGAATAACCAGAGTGAAAGATGGGGAGTAAAAATGGGTCTAATTCTAGTGTGATTGTGAAGTCACGATTCCCCCTCAGAGCCATTCTCCATGGGTAATGGGAAAGAAGATCTGCCCTTGTGGCTTGGCTTTATGACTTCTGGTCTTTGCAGTGGACAAGGGTAATGCACAAATATTGCTGACACATGGTGTAAAATATATTCAGCAAAATAAAACTGACCTCTTCTGCTGCAGCTTTTATATTCATCACACCCCCTAGAAAACCAAGGAAAAGCTACTCTTCTGCTTTTTGAGTTTTCTTCAACAGGAATTTGAAGCTGTTGGAAAGCTGTTTGAGAGCATTGGAAAAGTTTCTATCAACTGATACTCTGTACAGAGATGAAATTATTATATTTTGATGCGCAAATGACAAGTACTAATTTGTCTGGGTTTGTTGTTGTTTTCTTGGGTTTTGTTTGGCAGGGTGAGCAAGGAGATCCGGGGGAAACAGGTTACTCAGGAGAAACTGGTCTTCCAGGCCCACAGGTAACTAACAGAATTTCTGAGTTGTTTTTATGTTAGTTATGGAGAAAATAAATTGTCAGTCTTGGTATTTTGTTTGTATTTTGGAAAGCTTTGTTGACTTCGGCTAATGAATATTATGAGTAAGACTTCTCCTTGGTAAATCTCTTCTGTAACCCTGAGGAATTAAATGTGGCAAGTTACATGGGTGCAACTTCTAGTGAAACTAGAAGAGGAGCATGAGTAGCAAAAATAAGTAATTTAGCCAACACATCTCCAATTTACATGATATTATCAAGCAGATATCTTCAAAATGAATTAATTAGAAATTGCTAGCAATAAATACATAAAATCTATTGCATTGACAAAACCAGTGAGAAAAGCTTTGTTTAAAAACTTTTCTAGGTGGAGTCATTTTGAAGAGAATTATCATGGTAGACTTACAGTAGCTTCTAGCTTAAAGATGCTCTTAAATTCTCTAGAGATGCTTTTAACTTTACATTTTAGGATGGAGAAGGCATGCCTACTTGATAGTAGGCTGCTTGGTATCTTAGACACCTCAGTGAGTCTCTGAATCAGGCTGGCAGGCAGTGACTGTCTCAGCTGCTTAACCCAGGCAAATTCATACAATGAAACAGCCAGAAGTTTCACCTGTAAAATAAGGCTTGTGAAACAGGCACTGGGATTCTGATTGTTGCAGCAATCTGATTGTCTTTGAAAGGCTGTTAACACTGAACTGACTTCTTGTTTCAATGGCTTCTTTACATCAGGGCCCAAGAGGACCACAAGGCATCAGAGGACCTCCAGGACCACAAGGCATGTCAGGCCCTCTGGTTAGCATTAAATAATATATTCCAGCTGTGCACGTTAGGCCTTTTCATTCTCGGTGTTGATGTTGTTCTTATAAAGAGTTTTCAAAAAGCTCATAAAAAGTAGAAACCAAGGGCTTTTTGGCATAATACTTAAGGAAACTGATTTGCAGTCTCATATGATAAAATAACAGCCCTGAAAATAGATTTAGGTGCGTGAATAGCAAGTGCCAGAGTGTAATGAGGTTGTAACTATTGAGCACTGTCTGCTGAACTTCTCACTTGTGTGATGCTGTTGATTTTGTGGATTCGTGTTCTGGAATTACACCATTGTAACTCAAGACTGGAATGTCCTATGTCATCAGCCTTGGTCATCTGTTTCAGTCAAGTAATGATGCTCATGCTTACATACCCAATTATATATGTGCATTAATATATCTGTGCATATATGCATGTATTAACTAGGTATCTATGTAGATGGAAAATAACATTTATGTCATACTTGATAACATTTTGAGAATTTTATGGCAGTTGTACAGATGGCAGGAAATAAGTGGAATGATAGCTTGACCAGTAACTTACTTGTGGCCCTCAAAAGCCTATTATTTTTACTGATTCCATAGTAATTTCAAGCGGCAATGAATCTTTGAGTGCAGTGAGCCCTTGATTTTGTCATTGTGCACCTTTTAACTGATTCTTCTTATTACAGGGTAGTCTGGGAACTCCAGGTTCACCTGGCTCTGTTGGAAAGTTAGGTGCAAGAGGAGCAAAGGTAAAAATTTTTAAAGTATCTAATTGCAGCAATCTAACAGTGTCATTCATTCAAGAATCTGACCAAAGAAGCATGGACTAACAAGGGGCAGTTCCGTACTGTGAAACATGCAGAATGTTAAGTTTTTAAGATATTTTTAGCTTGCATGGCAAGACAAGTGATGTGCTCAAGGTAATCTTACACATATCAGTGCTATACTAAGAAGGTTTTAGTGTTGCCACGACCATTGTTGTAATTGCTCTTGAGGTAATGGTTCTGAATGGGACCTGGCTTCTCACAAAATGGAGCAGAAGGCAGTACTGACCCTTGAATTTGTTTTATGATTCCTAGAATTTGCCCAATCCATTGAAAATACTCACCAGTGAATCGTAGAATATCTTGTAGATAATGGTTGGAGGGGATCCATGAGAATCATCAAGTCCAACTCCCTGCTTCTTGCGGGACTACTTAAAACTAAACCATAAAGAGCATCATTCATGCTGCTTGAACTCTGACAGGCTTTGTGCCATGATCACTTTTTTGGGGAGCCTGTTCCAGTGATTAACCCTGGATCAGTGACTTCACCCTTGGGCGAAGAACTTTTTCCTAACCTCCAATCTGACCTTCCCAGTTCAAAGAAGCTGCTTATGTTAACCTTGTTTTTCTAAAGATTCCAAACAAGTCCAAGGAAGCTTGACTGTTATGATGTCTATTTTAGAGGAATGCGCATGTTGAGATGAACTGCATAAGCATGAAGTCAAACAGAAAGGCTAATACTAACAGCTTGTTCACGTTAGAGTTTACTTACTTATAATAAATGTTATCCTTACTTTCCTTTCATTTATGTGTGTTGATATGTGAGATTTTATTTAATAAAAATAACTCAATTTAGGTGTTGTTGCATCTTTGAATCTAAAAATCACAAATAACACCAGTTAGCTAAGCCTTTCAGCCTCTTTGAAGGGTTGTAGCGTTTAGTGACAGAGAGGTACCAGAAGGTCAAAGTGCTACTATGAAAAACATCACTGTGTGGAAACATATTAAAACAGTGACAAAAATTGGGAAGATATATAGGAATCTCCATCATACATTCCATTTTCTCAGTCTGGTTTCGTGCTGTTTAATATTAAGGTCTTTGTTAGAAGAATGTTCAATAAGAAAGTGAAAACAAAAATGGAATTGAAGAAAAGAAACCTTGCAAGAGGACTGAGAACACAATGCAGACAGCCTGCCTGGGAAATATAATTTGCTATCAACAGATGCTTCAGGCTGGTAGAATTCCAGAATATATCCTGCTACCATTAATATATATTTTTTCAAACTCCACTTTTTTTCGCTTGTAATTCTTTATAACAATGGGAGTTGTATTGAACAAAGGCCTTTAGGGTTTAGCCGCATGAGTGCTCAGCATGTTCTGATTTGCCAAGTCCTTTCCAGTTCCACCACCAGGAACAGTCCATGAAACATGGTCTGTAATGGAAGGCTTTTGCCCAGCATCAAGTAATCTATAAAATGTATAGGCACACTTCAGTTTAAGAGACAAGTTTGTGTTTCAGAGAGAAGAACTCTCCTGAATGAGCCAAACCTAATGGCTTTTGTGTTTCAATTATAACAGGGTGAACCTGGTGACCCTGGAGAGAAGGGCCTAGTTGGACCACCTGGACAGAGAGGCATTCCTGTAAGTCTTTCTGCCATAATTCGGGACTCCTGTATTTTAATACCTATCCATCTGAATCAGTACCGTTCATTCCCTTCTATTTTCTCTACTTGATACCATTAAAATTATTTCACCTTTGGTTCTCAGTTTCCTTATGGACACCAGATTTCTTGTGGGCTAGAGAGAATGTCTTTCCCCTCAAATTCTCTAGAAGTGAGACAGTATGATAAATGTAGGGCACACAGTGGAAAGGAACTATGACCTCTGTCCTTGTTTTCCCTCTACAGTTTTTGCCATCATTTGCTAGGTTTTAGATTGTGTTTTGGTAGCTTGTCCTACTTCATCAGTCTTAATGGCATGGGCACCTCATTGTAATGGGACATCTTTATTCCAAAATGAAATTGGATATAAACCTAATCCTCTATTAAAAGCTAACTCATAGTATATTTAACCTACACAGGGCATGGATGGCAGAGATGCCTATGGTCCTGAAGGAAGCAAAGGAGCAAAGGTGAGTGCTTCAAGTCAGAAAGTCAGTCTCCATTCTACTGTGCCATCAAACATGACCATCCATATTTAATTAAAAAGAATGCCAGGTGCATTTCTATGGTTCGGTGAGAGGCTCAGGATTACCACAATCCTTGTGAGATATTTTTCCATAGGATATTGTTTTGAGGACCACTCACTCTTTCCCTGATGTATGTATGTATATGTGGAGGATTGTACTTCTTGGAGTACACAGTCCTTTCTTCACACTTCAGCCTGCCTGACCAGACACTGTTATTGGCAAGTATTGGTAGGCCAGCCACTAAGGGATTTTTTAATTTTTCTTCTTTCAGAGGAGGGATTCCTCAACTACGAAGTTGGGGATGATACGCTTCAAACACCCTTGCTGTTTTAATGTGAAATATTCTTCTTTGTTCTCCTAAGGTCAGCAGTAAAATCTGAGGATTAACTTCTGGATTGCTAAGAAATTTTTATCATTCCACTCACAGTGCTGAAAAAAAAAAGTAATTAAATGGCTACTTCCCTAAAATTGTGTAAGAATTCAGCTAAAATAAAAAGTATACAGAAAGTATGAGGTCAAAATCACGGCACCAGTGGATCAGTGCATGAACAAAGTGGTCAGGATGTTGGAAACAGCTGCAGTTCTCCTTTCAAAGAGTCTGTGCAGTATTGCAACTAGTCCTTTCTTGTTGCTTGTGAAACAGAAAGGGTCCAGTGAATCTCACTGGTAGGCCCATCTGTTTCACTCTCTCTTTTTGTGGGAGAGCCAGAGTGTTGCAGAAAGCTGCAGACAAGATATGAAAGGCCTTCTAGGAGCCTCTCCAATAGATAAACTCCTTTTTCTAAAATGGCTTTTTGGTAAAATGACTCTTGATATTTCTTATTTTCCAATCTCTTTTCTTACCGTCTTAGCTCTACCAATTTCCTTTGATGGCAGGGTTTCGTGGGTTACGCATACTTTGTATGCAAGAGGACAAGGACATATATAGGTAGTGTGAATTCTGGTGTTTAGGAAAGGTACACTTCACTTCTGATTGGTTTTTGTGAGAGCTTCTGTATTTCTCATGGATGAACAAAGAACACACTAAAAACTGAAGTAACTGAAAACAGCTGATGACTTGACTTCTAGTAAGCCAAGAAAATATTATGGTATCATTTTTTAGTCTGGGTGGTACAAAATTTTGAAACTACATTCAAACACTGAGTTCTGAATGTTATACTTTACTCATAATTGCTCCACATGAATTCCTCTACATGTTATTAGGAGGCATGAATAAGTTTTGATAAAACACTTACTTGAGAAATGGAATATTCTCAAAAATTTAGAAACTATTGGAAATTCTTAAAATGCTCTTGTTTTAGATGAGCAAGGTATTAATCTAAAATGGTGTCATTTGAGACCAGACTAGCAGCCACTATTACTCGGATGGGTTCTAAAGCTGAGAATAATTTTGAAATTGTTTCTGGTTTAATGACATCAAACTCTAAGCAGATTACGACATTCCAGATTCTTATGAAATCTTTGTCCTTTCTTTTCATAGGGAGAGTCTGGATTCATAGGACATCCTGGTCCACAGGTATGATTACATGGGCGTGTTTGTGTGCTTTTTGTCTTGTTTTACATTATTCTTATTTGGAAGAAGTTGCCTGTGTTTCTATCTGTCTTCTCCTTTCCAACAAATTCTGGATTTCATTAATTTTCAGGGAGAAGAAGGAGATCCGGGCATTCCAGGAGCTGAAGGACCCAAAGGAATTAGGGGTAGAAGAGTAAGAATGATAAATCTGCTAACTCTGTGAGAGTTCTAAAAGTAAAACCCTTACACCCAAAGTGTTTCTTACCAAAAGTTTTTTAAATTGGTTCCCACACTAATCTTTTATTGCCATAAGTTGGGCAAGAGGTCTTCAGAGAATGCAGGTCTAAATCTTCATAAGTGATAGTTGCTAATAATTCTTAGGAGTGGTAGTCTATGAAAATGCAGGATCCAACTCACAGTATTATTACAGTTTATCTGCCTGATAAAATTTGGTACTAGTGCATGCAATTATAAAGAATAAAACTTGGATTTCTATTTTTAGGGTAATGCTGGCACACCAGGTTCCCTGGGAGATCCAGGTGACCAAGGGCCATCAGGACCTATGGTAATTTTATTTTATTTTTTTTTTAATAAAATTTTTATTTTTAAAAATCACCCTTGAATTGCTCTTGAACTTACTATTAGATTGATGGAATATCTAATAGTGTTTCACATGGTAAACTATGCTTAATCGGCCTGGCAGTTGCACAGAGTTATGTCTTGCTTGTGGGTGTGTGTGCGCAGGAGCACCCGGTGGAAATGGAACTGCAACAATACAATGCTGGCCCGAATTTCTTCCACAGTACCTGGTATTGTCTTTAGGCTGGGTAAATATCTAATTAAAAGAACAGAAAATACTGAAATATAGAACTGAATAGATCTGCTGAAAGCCAATGCATTTTTTTTTAATTTAGAAAGAAAAGCCATTTAAAATCAAACTTGAAGTTAAAGGCACTTACTTAAAGCTTAAATTGACTATAACCTGTTAATCCATAATACAAGTAGATGCCTTGATGTACTTTTCCAGTGTCTGTGTTCTGCATTTTATACAACAAAATGTTTTATTCTCTATCTAAGCAGATGAAAGGATTGTGGATTTCAGTAGGATTTAGGACTAGCCCTTTAGGTAGTTAGGAAAATCTCTGTATGTGTCTGTCTTTACCCTGTGGCAATTCTGAAAATCAGCTCCACAGTGACCAGAGACAATCCCTAGTGTTAGTGACTTTCTTGTTTATTTTCTTAAGCTTACTCTTTCAGTTTAAATGTGGAACATTACTGGTAACAGTATCTTTACCTGTAAAACATGGCCCACAGGATGTGTGCAACTTAGAAAACATTTTTTTTCCCTTCTCATTCCACTGTGTTGGTTAATGAATGTACCTGTCCCACTTTATTCTATGATACTGGGCACAGAATGGCTAAGAGTGCCTGCTGGAGTACATTGCTCTCTCTGCTGCTTGGCCACTCACAAAATTCACAGATAGACAGATCTTGTGAGCTGATGATCCACAGCTGTAGGCCTTGCCAGTCCATGGTACAAGAAGTCTTCAGAGATATTTCAAGTTCAAGATCTCCTCTTCAAGTGTAGAAATGAGAATAGAGCTTGGGATGTATGGGTTTGGTGGGATTACTGCAGTAGCAGTGAATCAGTGAAATGAGAAAGTGGGAACACTATAAGAAGTGGAAGAGATAGGAATGCAGGAAGAGGTACAGGTAGTAGGCAGGGCCAGCCAAGACAGGCTTGTTTCACCCATCCTTGGTGATTTGATTATCCAATGTGTCAAGTCTGCACAGCTCAGTCACCACCACTGTAGTGGTACGGTAGAGAGAGGGTAAGGAAAAGGAAGTGCGATGTGGAGTTCAAATTGTTTGCTGTATCTCAGTGCAGCTCCCTGGGACTAAGTGAAATTTTTCAGTAGTCTTCTTACGTATCTGAAATGCACACATGATGAATACTCTCAGACTCCCTTGAAAATTAGTTATTTTTCCTGTCTTTTATTCCTGTTATGAAGATTAAACAATACTTTTATTTTGAAAAAAAGATGCTTGGAGTGCTGTTATTTTCCCAAAGCTCCCAAGGAGAAGGTTGCAGAGTAGGCAAAGCTGTCATGATGTGTATATGGTCTGCACGATCTTCCAGGGTAGAACTGTGGGGTTTGTACTGTACAAGAGGAGAAGGAAAGCTTGTCACACACCAGATGTTGGAAAGTATGTGAAGTGCAAATAACAGAACCATAGCAGAGAAACTGCTGTTTATAAAGGAACCCAGTTCTGAATTATGCTGGTCCTCAAGGGCAACAAGTATTGAAAATTTAAAAACCATTAAGGAAAATGGACTGAGAAATAAATATTAAAGAAATAAAGTAGACTGCAACTCCAAGCAGGTCCACAGAAATCTATGCTGGGAACCACTGTCTCCTCGTATTTCAAATTCATAAACAGTTGTTGGGAAACACTGTTTGCCTGCATTTTCTTTGGGCTACAGAGTAATGGAAATGCATTATCAGGGTCTGATTTCTTCGACCTGTGTTTAATTTGTTTCAGGGTGCCAAGGGACCAGTGGGCACCATTTTAATGGAAGTAAGTAATCACCTTACAGCTAACTGTATACTACATGGAATTATCTTTAGTCCTCCGTTTGTAATCACTGACAGCAATGAGCACAATTAGCTGTTTTGAACCAGTATCTTTTCCATGTGCTTGTCAGAGTGTGCAGTGGGTTCTTCCATTCTGCAAGCAACCAAGGAATGAGAAACAATTATGCGTGTGGATTAACACCATGTGCTAGCTTTTGCAAACTGTTGGACCATTAATATTCATTTATCAGTTTCTTCATATCAGTTGACATACCAGCTCATGTTAGGGTTGCTTTTTCCCCTCTTGTAAAGGAAGGCATTTCTTCAGCAACAGTTATTTTCACTGGGAATAGAAGTGCAGAATTTCTTCACAGTCTTAATCCCACATAAAATGAACACTTCTGAGTAAAGGCTTCATTAATCCTTGCATGGGTGACTACCTGCAGGCAATACTGTTGCAGGTGTGTTCTATGTCCGGATGGCATCCTCCTCTCCTTCATGGACCTCTCTCTTCCTATGTGAGTCACTACTGGAATGCCCATTGTTTATGGAAGTGCCATTGACTGGTGACATCCTAGATCAATTTATTAAACAAAATGAAGAATGGATAGATGTTGGGGTCCCTCCCCTGCCATGGAGCCCTGGGAGAGGGGCCCTGAGGGCACAGACACGGGGTTTCCCTGCCCCTGCTCAGCCTCGTTCCCATTGGTTGGTTTGTGTTCCCTGCGCGGGCAGAAGGACCCTTGGTCCCGTGACTGGAACAGTTCCTCTGCAGAGCCCCGGCCATGCGGCTGGAGAAATAAACATCTCTCTGAAACAGCTATCAAGAATCCGTCTGTCCGTATATATTTCCTTTCCACGGGACTCCTGGTTTGATATATGCGTGTTGCAGGATCCCCACTGCAACATAATGGTGGAGAATTGTGAGCAGAACGATCCCCGATCCCTAAGCGACTGATTTGTGTGAGTAAACCCTGGAAACTTTGGATTCCTCTTCTTGGTTTTGCTTTGCTGTTCCATATCTAAACCATGGAGGAACCGTGGGAAGACTCTTGGCTCTCAGAGCCGCATATGGACATTTATCTTAAACTTAAAATGATTCTTGAACAACGATTTGTAAATTTTAGCTTGATTCAAGCTCATAAAGAACTGAAACACTTCCTGGCATGGTTGTTTAAGAACTTTTTCTATGTTTCTTGGGATTTAATTCTTACCAAGGGCTTTTGGAAAACTGTTTGGACACAGTTAATACTGGAGTCAAAATATATGCCGATGGAAGAATATTTTCATGAATATTATTTAGTTACCGAGACTGTTGAGCAATGTCAGCTGTGTCCTGGCGAAGGGAAGCCTGGCGCAGGGACCGTGCGGCCCAGGCCACGTGCACCGAGCGCTCTGCGAGCAGCAGCGAGGCAGTTCCCGCGCGCGGGCGGAGCCACGCGAGCCGCAGTGTCGGTGGCGGAGCGAGGCGCGGCGGGAGCGGCGGGACCCGACGGTGCCCGCCCGGCCCCGTGCAGCGCATGGTGGAGCGAGCCCCGTGAACGCCCGACTGAGAGAGGCGGCGCGCGGGCGGCGGTGGCGGTGGAGCGGAGCCGCACCCAGCCGAAACGCGCGCTGGAGCAGGGCGCGGGGGAGTCATCGCTCGGGGGCCCGGCCAAGACGTGGATGCAGCGCCCGGCATCGGCAGCGAAGCTGCGACCAGAGGAGGCGACGCACGGAGAACTGAGCGGCGCGGCCCGGCCCGGCCCGCGCAGCCCCGAACGCGACCCCGGGAAGAGCGCGCAGGCACCAGCAGCCCCGACAATTCCAACACGGGAGCGACCGAAAGAGAGATCAAAGACGCAGCGAGACAGAAAACAGCAGCCACTCGGAAAAAGGAAAAGATCATAGTAACTAAGATCTTAGGGATAGTAAAATGGTATAATGTTAAGCAAAATTATAGTTTTATAACAAGGTGTGACAACCAGCAAGACATATTCGTGCATAGAACTGCTATTAAAAAGAATAACCCTGAAAAATGCATCCCAAGCTTGGGAGATGGAGAGGTAGTGGAATTCAAAATTATACGAGGTAGAAAAGGGTTACAAGCATCGCAGGTCACTGGGCCTGATGGTGTTCCTGTGAAAGGCAGTATATATGCAAAAAATCGTAGTCATGTTAGACAATATCTCCATTGTAAACCCCCCCTACAGTCTCCCTTTCCTAATCCCACCTTTCCCTTTTACCCTATGTCCTGTTACCCCCAGTGTATTCCCAATCCGTTTTTTCATCCATGGTTTCCCTCACAAAACCATGCTTTTGCCAATTGTTTCCCCAAAAATCGCTTTCCAATGCCGAGTGGGGGATGAAAAAGGGGAGGGAAGAAGTTAAACCCTCTCCTGCCTCAGTTTCCCCACAAAGCATGCTCAGAGAGTTCTGTCTCCCTTCTGTCAGCCCTAAGATGTTCCACAGAATCTGTTTGGGCATTTAAAGACTCAGGAGGGTGGCTTGTTTTGTTTTGAAACTGTTCTTGTTATGTTTATCCAGTTGTTTTCATTCTCCTTTTATTAAAATAAAACGGGTGAGGTGTTGGGGTCCCTCCCCTGCCATGGAGCCCTGGGAGAGGGGCCCTGAGGGCACAGACACGGGGTTTCCCTGCCCCTGCTCAGCCTCGTTCCCATTGGTTGGTTTGTGTTCCCTGCGCGGGCAGAAGGACCCTTGGTCCCGTGACTGGAACAGTTCCTCGGCAGAGCCCCGGCCATGCGGCTGGAGAAATAAACATCTCTCTGAAACAGCTAGCAAGAATCTGTCTGTCTGTATATATTTCCTTTCCACGGGACTCCTGGTTTGATATATGCGTGTTGCAGGATCCCCACTGCAACAGATAGATGATTTCTTAATACTTCAGAACATCATTAAATGCCAACAGAATATGTCTAAAAAATGTGCCTAGTTTCTTCAGCAAGAGGGGAGAGTCCCTGTACTACCTATTATTAAAAGGGACTGGACTCTGTGATTCTGGATTTACTGTAATGAAAATTATTTTAGGACCTGGGATACAACCTTCAGCTCAAACCAATAGTGAGTTTCCCAGTCTGGGCTGGTCTGGGGTTTGCCATTAATTCCTTTTTTCATTTTGATCCTGCAGCCTTGTGAACTTGTGAATTTTACCCGAAAAAACTGCCGTAAGTGGGGAACTTCTTTTACCTCTGATTCTGCCTAGTCACTCTTCTTAAATGGAATAGCCTTCACTGAGAACCCTAAAACTGGTAATTTGTATCTGGGTTCAGTTTGACTGGTAGTTGTTAATTGTGAAGGGGTTTCAGCAGGTGTATGAAGCAGATTTACACTTCTTGCTCATTTTTCCTATGTGTTTATTACAAAAACACTAACAAATATCTCTTTTCCTCATTAAAGAGTAAATTAATCTTTGGCATTGTGCCAATACCCTTTGGGGAGTTCTCTTAGTGAAGACAGTATTTGTATATCAGCTGTCCTCCAGATTACGTGTGTGCATTCTCAGACATGTGTGCTCAGCAGAACCCAGGACAATTTTTTAAAATTCTTATCCAGTAAAATTGCACTCTTTCACGTATTTGATTGTAAAAGAGGAATGTGGTCTTGCACTGACAGACTCTGTCAGTCGTCTGAACTTTTAGTCAGGCTCTTTATTGAAAGCAAATGAATATTTGAAATTATTTTAATATGAAATTATATGAAATTATTTTAATGCATATGAGTCCAAAATAATTTAATTGCTCTCCCTCTCTTCCTTCCAGCATGCGCATCAGGTAAGCCCACCTGGTCTCTGCACATCCATTCTTTTATAGACTTGAAGAAAAAACTAACAATGTTTGAGTTGTGGAAAGGTTCTCACACAACTTTCCTGCTTCAATATACAGACGCATGTCCAGCTTATCCAACTGAAGTGGTATTTGCCTTGGATATGTCTGATGACGTTACACCAGCTGCATTTGAAAGAATGAGGAACATTGTTACCTTTTTGCTGAAGACTGTTAAGATCAGTGAAAGCAATTGCCCAACAGGCGCTCGTGTCTCTGTTGTTTCTTTCAATACCAACATGCACTACCTCATCCGATTCTCAGAATTCCAAAAAAGCAACTTGCTGCTACAAGCAGTCCAGAGAATCCCTCTAGAGAGATCCACTGGAAAACGAAATATTGGGGCGGTCATGAGATTTGTTGCAAGAAATGTCTTCAAACGTGTTCGTCAGGGCATCCTCACAAGGAAAGTTGCCCTGTTTTTTACCAATGGTCCATCACAGGATGATGTTGCCATCAGCACAGCTGTGCTTGAGTTGAGTGCCTTGGATATCACTCCAGTGGTTATTGCCTTCAGTGAAGTGCCAAATGTCAGACGTGCCTTCTCTGTAAGTATTGGAAACTGAGTCCGTCACCCGTTTGCTGAGTATCTGCTTGATATTTGAGCGAATCCTGTTCTCAAGCCACTAAGTTCTACAGGAACTATCCAATCACTTATTAGAAAGGTATACAGTAAATGTTACTGTTTTCACAAAGAAACAGTGTTTCACTGCACTATAATGATCACCATCTGACCTCTTTCTGCACATGAATTATAAATCACTTGTGCTTTTAGGGCAAATCAGAGAATTTTCATAATGCTGTGTTAATTTCACTTACTTACCTATGCCATTATACTCCTGAAGTTGTGACACGTAATAACTATGTAACTAACAAACTCTGGCCCTAGTTTCTAGAAAAAGTAGTAGAAGGCTTCAAGCACACTAGGTTCTTTCAAAAGAACATTAAGTTAGCAAAGCTCCTTTTGATGTCTTTAGTGCCATTAGTACAGGAGAAAATGATGAAATTTTGTTTTAAAATATGACTTCCTATGAAAGATAGCAAACAAAAATAAGCAGTCTATTTTACAAGGTACAAAAGGAAGGCAATTCTGAATTTATTTAAGGTTTCATAATATAGATTCTATGTTCTCTGTCTTTTCAATTTGTTTAATATCATCTGTGCTCAGTTTTAATTTTAAATAAAATCCTTTCCAGCTGTTATTTCCTCAAAATTTTCCTTCTAAAAGGAAATATGTTCACTTGTACATGATGAAAAGTGCAAAACTTGGAGTCTAAGCTCTGATCTAGCAACATCCAAGTCAGCCCTTTATTATTCATATTATATTTGTTCTCATGCAGCCTCATATTTCTTAGTTGATTCTTGTATTTTTCTGGCTGAATGATAATTTAGCAGAATAAAAAATTTCTGCTGACATATGAGAAGGAAGCTTATAGTTTATTGCCTGGGTTGCTTCACAGGATAAGCAGGAGCAAGAATCAGTATTTTCTTTACTTAGTATAAGCAGATTGAAACTCTGAATGCATGTGATGACATCTGGTGACTTTACATAAATCAGCCTTCAGAGTAGAAAAGTTTAAAAGAGCTGCTTAGCAGGGGGAAAGGCAAAATATTCTCTGCCCAGCACTCCCTTAAATTTGAAATGATGGCAAGGCAATCAGCCTCACCACCACCCCCCAAGTAAATACAACTTCCCTTTTTCTTTCAGATGGATTTCTGCCCTTGCAGTTGAGAGTTGGTGTAATCTTTATGATCCTACAAGTCTGTAGCCGCAGATACTTACTGGCTTTACTTTGCTTTAGGAACTTCAGTTTAGAGATCACTCACACAGTCATTGCCAATTCTAATTCTTTTGAAGAGTTCTATGTATAACATTCCTTACAGATGTTAATAAGAATTTGTGTTGTGTATAACACACGAAGCTGAAGTTTAATGCAAAGAAGTAATTATTTCTTTGCTCACCATTATATCCTGTAATACTGTGATATTTTAGAGCCATTTTTATTTATCTTAGTCCACAAGGAAATGTTTTTCCATTGGATCACATTTGGATGAGGTTGGGTGGTGGTCAGTGAAATTGTAGAATTCTGGAGCTTCTTCAGGGTTCCTCAAGCAATTCTGTGTTCAAATCTTCTACTGTAAAGATTGTCTTTCTTCAGATGATCACAGGAAACACATAGGTTGTTCTCATGCTAGAACTTTCTCATGCTAGAACTTTCTAATGCTAGAATTTTCTCTCCCAAGAAATCATCTTCACTCTTTGTCCCAGAAAGAGCTGAGGTATCCTGCCCTTTTCTCTGTAGAAAAATAGCACCCATTAAGAAAAGGTGATAATCCTTCACTGGCAGAAAAAACAAAATGAAAAAAGAAAAAGTTTTAATACATTTTGCCCATCTTCTAATGTTACTTTTGTGCCTGCTTTAAAACACAGATTGATGACACTAGAAGATTTCAATTATTTGTTTGGGAAAGACAAGAGGATGAAAATTTGGAGGGCATCACATATTGTACACTTTGCTTTGGTAAGACATTTTACTAATTGCATCCGTTGTATTGGTCTATTTACCATTTCAATGACAAATTCTATAGCTTTTATTTTGCAAAGTAGTGATGGGGATTTTTTATGGTACACTTTAAACATGTCTGTGCTGAAATATAAAAGAAAAATATTAATGAACAACACATTGGTCAGAATCCTACTGCCATAAATGGTTCTACAAGGAGTTTGCAGAGATGTGTTAAGAACAGTATAGTTGGTTGCATGGAGCAACTCAGCCCATGGAGGTGTCTGAGTGTTCCCATTACAGGTTGGCTACAAGACAGTGCTGTGGCTGTTTCTTGTCATCTCCAAGAGAAACTTCACTCCTTTACAGTGGAAACTTCACTCCCTTTTCTGTCTCTGACATTCCAGCTTCCAGCCAGTTGAACCCTTCTGCAGCTGGGCCTTCTTGCCCTCTGTGACAGATCATTTTGTGTTTACAGAATACCACTGCTGAGGAGTTACAATTCTAACTTCCTCTTCAGTGGATGGTAAGAATTAGAATCTCAAAACCACAAAAGCTGTATAATTAATTTCTGTCTCAGCCGTGTGAAATGAATTACTGTGTTTAGCATTTCCTTTTTAACAGAAATGCACTTAAAATAGCAGTATGATTTTGGGAAACCAGGCTCATTTGCTATAAATTCTACACTGTGAGAGGGGAAGAAGCTACTAAATGATAATATGTCAAAATGTTAAACAATGACCTGAGATGAAAATTAGTTTGATTCTGTGTCCTTTACAATGTTTAGATTTGAACAGAAGAAAATTTCTCCAGGGAACTGTTATCCATGAAGTTTTACCTTATGAATCTTTTTCTGCTCTTATGCATGAATAATTTCCCATGGTATCTCAAAAACTTCTTCATCTGTCGTTCCTTGCTAGAACAAAAAGATTTCAAGCTCCCATGTTGTTGGCTGGTGGTTTTTTGTTTGTTGTTTGTTTGGGGTTTTTTTTTGTTGTTTGGTTTTTCTGGATCAAAGTTTAAGAATAATAAAAAAGATTCTTTTGTAGTGGGCTGACCCTGTCTGGATGCCAGGCACTCACCAAAGCCTCTCTATCTTTCCCCTCAACAGCTGGGCAGGGGATAGAAAATATAATGAAGGATTGATGAGTTGAGATAAGGACAGAGAGAGATCACTCATCAAATACTGCCATGGGCAAAACAAACTCTAATTAGAAATATTAATTGAATTTATTACTAACAAAATCAGAGCAGGATAATTAAAAGTAAAATTAGACCTTAAAAGCACCTTCCCCCCACCCCTCCCTCCTTCCCAGCTCTACCTTCTCCCCATCAGCAGCACATGGAGATGGGGAATGGGGGTCATGGTCAGTTCATCACACTTTGTTTCTGCCATTGCTCAGGGAGAATGTGGGGTCCCACCCATGGGACATAGTTCTTCATGAACTTCTCCAACAGGAGATGGGAGTCCATCCCACGAGTAACAGTTTTCTGCAAACTGCTGCAATGTGAGTTCATCCCACAGGCAACAGTCCTCCCCAGACTGCTGCAGCATGGGTCACTCTTCCATGGGGTGCAGTCTTTCAGGCACAGGGTCACAAGTCTTGCCAGAAAACCTGCTCCAGCCTGGGCTCCTCTCTCCATGGGTCTGCAGGTCCCTGCCAGGAACCTATTCCAGCATGCGCTTCCCACAGGTTCACAGCCTCCTCTCAGGCATCCACCTGCTCCAGCATGGGGTTCAGCCATAGGCTGCAGCTGGATCTCTGCATCCCCATGGATCTCCATGGGCTGCAGAGGCACAGCTGCCTCACCATGGTCTTCACCACAGGCTGAAGGGGAATGTCTGCTCTGGTACTTGGAGCACCTCCTCCCCCTCCTTCTCCGCTAACCTTAATGTCTGCAGAGTTGTTCCTGTCACATATTTCCACTCTGATTTTCTCTGGCCACAATTAAATCTGCACAATAGCTTTTTTCCTTCTTCTTGTTCTTAAATATGTTATCACAGAGGCATTTCCACCATTTCTAATTGGCCTTGGCCAGTGGCATGTCTCTCTTGGAGCTGGCTGGCATTGGCTCTGCGGGACATGGAGGAAGCTTCCATCAGCTTCTTACAGAAGCCACCCCTGTAGCCCCCCCACTACCAAAACCTGGCCACACAAATGTTATACAGATCTACAGGACTGTGTGAATTTTTTTATAAATCATTGGTTTTGTTGTATTGCTAAATAATTCAGTGCCTATTGGCTCTTCCTCTCTAGATAAATGCAATCCAAGAACCAACTGTGAGGTGCCTTTTTCTCCCCCGGTTCAGATGGATATGGATATCACTTACATCATGGACAGCTCTCGCAGCATTAGCAGTGAAGAGTTTCAGAGAGCCAAAGACTTTGTGAGCAACATGTTGGATCAGTTTGTCGTTTCCTCACAGCCAAATGAATCATATGGAGGCATCAGAGTGGCACTGGTGCAGCAGGCTCCCAGGGGCTTCCTGCCTGACAGAAACCAGACACCTGTGGCCTTGGAGTTTGATCTAGTCACATACAGCAATAAAGATTTGATGAAGAAACACATCCAAGAGTCTGTTCACCAACTGGAAGGGCCATCAGCCATTGCTTCTGCTCTACAGTGGACAGTTGAAAACGTGTTCTTTAAAGCCCCCAGACAAAGAACTCACAGGGTCATATTTACAATAGTTGGAAGCAAAACAAGCACATGGGACAGAGAAAAGCTGAGAGAGATTTCACTCGGAGCCAAGTGCCAAGGATTCACCTTGTTCACTCTTGCACTTGGCAGAGATGTGAGTGACAATCAGCTGGTGGAGATGTCAAGCTCCCCCACAGACCAGCACTTACTGACAGTGGGCAGGCTTTCCACCCCAGAGATGGTGTATGCTCAGAAGTTTAGCCGGGCATTCCTAAATCTTCTACAACGTAAGTATCACACAGTGGCATTTGCTTAAGTTATGGAATGAAAGACAAATGCTGTGTAGAAAAAGGTAGTCAGTATGTATATGTTACCATTCAGTTCCTGGTCATACTTAGCTGCTTATCTTTCATTATTAGTTTACCTTAGATGCTGGACATTAATGATAGTGCCAGTAATGACAGAACAGCATTCTATTCTAGTCTTAAGTAGTCTTTTCCCCTTAAGGTTTTACTTAATGCGTGGCTTTGTGGACTCCACTTTCACTAAAGATGGACCATTCTTCAGCTAAGAGAACATCATATTCCTGATTTAGGCCCACATTTCTCCTCAGACCATTGGCAAATCCAGATTTACTGAGCTGTTTATGCCTATTTAGGCTTTTGGACAGGTACAGGATAAATATTTAGCACATTTGACCTTAACCTCTATACGGAGCAGAGAGAGGACTCACTTTTCAAGACACATTCATGAAGATTAGAAGGTCTTAGATGCTTTGACATGGAAACAAGAGAATATCAAAAAGGAAATCGCCATTTATTTAAAATCCTTATCAGAAGCATATGCTTGGAGACGTCAAATTTTCTATAGAAGGATAAATAGTGTATTACAGAGCAAGACAAAAGTACAAAAGATTGGTTTAGGAGTCATTCTTATCTAGCTGATCTCTATTATAATTTTCATTTTCCTGGACATGGTGTCTGTCACTCGGGATGTAGTGTGTTACTTAATGAAAGATGCAAATTCCGGTTCACAAAAACAGCCATGTAGTGGTTTTTTATTAACGGTATTGGGGTTTCATGGACTTTAAAACTAACCTATGTTACCTGTGCTTTCTCACAGAAGAAATGAACAGTTATCCTTCACCTGAACTTCAAGAAGAGTGTGAAAACTTAGATCGGGGAGATGTACAACAGGAGGCATCTACGACAGAAAGGTTGGAAATCGCCTATTTAACTTCTTGAGTGTGTACCTCTGAATGTAATATTTCTCCCTTTGGGTTAGTAGTTACATTCAAAGTAGTTATAATAGAAATGGGATCGGGGTCAAAATTTTTTCACGTTTTTCAGACGGAATGAACCAGATGCATTTTTCAAGGTCATATTGGTGCTTAAATATATTTTTCCCCCCCTGTCCCTGGAAGGATGCCTTTTCCTGGAATGGCTGAAACTGGTTCCAGTCAAGTTTTGGAAGACGTGGAAAAAAATAAAAGTGGAGTCATGAAGAGTATGAAAGAGAATGCCAAAGAACCTGTATACACAATGCCAGAAATGAGAGATGATTTTGAGGAGAATGAACATTTCACAGAGGAAGATCCTAAAAGAGAAAAGCCTCAAGAGTGTGGAAAAGCTCAGGAGAAGAACAAGAAAAACTTAAAGACAACAGTAGAAACTAGAGGTGCCTGTAATGATTATGGTACGATTCTAGAATATGAAAATCTCTTTTAATTCAGTAAAAAGACTAAATTGTGAAGGACTCAATTGAATATTTTTACAAGAGGAAGAATTCCCAATTACATTTTTCCAAAGCTTTTAGTCACCATATATTAGTATTCAGTCCAAATCTATATAGTAGTTAAAGACTGAATTACAGGTGTCATTATAACTTCAGTTTTGATTTATAACTTTTTGTAATAATATCATATAAAGTTCTAATCCACCTTACTAAAACAGTCAATCATTTTAAAATCCCTAAGTTGCACTGCAATTAGTGAGTTACTCCTGCTGTTAATTTAGCTGAACGTGGAGGAGCTAAATATATCTCTGCTACAGTCTGTTCCTGTAGGAAGAACAGGATCCATCAGCAGAGGTATCAAAATATATATACTTCATGGTTTTGACTTTGTTTCCTAATGATGCATTTTTCATTGCAGATTTGCCATTAGATATAGGTATGGGAAGCTGATTGTGAGATTATTTGTCACTGATATTCTTTTAACACTATTGAGTGTTTTTCTTTTTTAAACTACAATTAGAGAGAATTTATGTGAAAATAAATGAAAAGGTATCTGGACAGTTTGGGGTGTGGTTGCTCATTTTTACAGCTGTTATCCAGTTGTTTTTCATCTCTCTCCACTCAAGAATGGCTCTGGAAATGTCTGGTAGCCTCATTCATGATGAGAGAGGATTAGTAACAGGAAGATATAAATGAATATATAAATAAAATATTTCCTTTGAGGAAGTAGTCATGGTCACTGCATTTAAGTGAGAAATGACCCAAGTCAGTTATGAGAGATGTATGAACTGCCTTTCCCAATCCCGTGCTGTAGTTAGTGACCCAACAGTTTACTTCTAAAAACATATTCCAGAACTTGCCTTTTGAGAGATGTACTTTGTGCTCATCTCTTGCTTGAAATTTTTGCTTTTCAGTTGGTTAGGAGAAGGTTATGTCATTTTAAATCTTTAAAATGTATTGTTATTGGTATATTTCTTTATTTCTCAGTTCTTCCTCTTTAGTGTTGTACTGACACCAAAGTCTAGAGCTGCCTTTCTGTCTTCTTTTGAGTAACTCCAAATTTACATCGGTGAAAGATGATTTGATCTGTTCTTACTGAATACCAGATTGCTACAAACTATGCTTCTCTCACCTGCTTTGCTAATTTATGCAGTTTGAATCTGTAATACTCTTGGATTTGGCTAAGAGACTATCATGGATAGTTTAACAACCTATGTATATTAATTTACGAAATTTTATTGATGGATACCAGTATAAGAAGTTGGAATAAAGAAGAGGGGAATTATTAAAAAGTTTATTCTACTAATCCCTATGGACCAGGTATAGTTATTTTAGAATCATTTAAATAAAAATTTTATGTTAGAAAAGTAAACACCTTTTAGCATTCCTTCTGTTTATGGCAATGAAAATCTTCTTGTTTCAGAAATTCTTTCTGGGTAAAGATATAATGAAAAGAGGGTGTTCACGCTGACACTGTGGGGTTATAGATGAATACTTAGTGAATCTTTATAAGACCTTGAAGACTGGCTACTTTTGTCTGACAGTTTGCACTGAACATTGCTTTTCCCTGAATTTACAATTCTGAGAAGGGTAGACTTTTCTTTCATTAAATCTGTCTCTTATTTCCCTTTTCCAGATGCATGTGACCTTGTTCAAGATAGTGGAGAATGTCAGAATTACATTTTGAAGTGGTACTACGACAAAGAGCAGAAAATGTGTGGTCAGTTCTGGTATGGGGGCTGTGGAGGCAATAAAAATAGATTTGAAACACAAGAAGAATGTGGATTCTTGTGTATAGAGTCTTCCTAGTGCAGAGACACTTAAATTACATTAATTCGTCAGTTAGACTATCAGGTTGATGTGGAAAAGGCATTCAAAGAGGAAGCTTTACATAACCACTTGGCTCCCATATTTCAGTTGAAAGAAATACTTGATTATAAAGTTATTATCTGGTAACGTAACTGTGAAAATAAAATTTAGGCTATTTCTCCATTGATCTAACATGTTGAGTATTGAGAAACTCTTGTTAGCCAACAGTGCATTGTTTAAAAGGCATAAGAGTATTGAAACTTGACTTTCTTCCATAAATACAAAAATATGCACTTTCTGAATATACTGCATAAAATAAAGCAGTGCCTCAGAGAATTACACAAAATAATATCAGATGCAAGACACTAACATCAAAATATTTTGATGTGTTTGCTTACATTTATCCTCCTTATAGAAAATACCAGAAAGCATTTAGATCTCAAATGACAGAATTCCTAGAACTTAATTCACTTAACAGGGTTTAAGAGATTTATTACCATAGAGTCATTCTTGGCTTCTTTTTTTTTTTTTTTTTTTTTCCTTCGGAATAATCCAATATGTGAATAAAATCAATCATTCTCAAATGTTTTACTTCTGTTGTTAGTTCTTGAAACAGGTGTAAGCATATTCTCATGGTGTGGCTTTCCATTGGTAAATAAGCATTGGTCCCCTTTCCTAGTTACCAGATGTTAGACAAGTGCTTTTATTTTAGAACATTAGATTTTCATGGCTGCTCTCGAGTGAAAGAAAAAATCCTGAGGACATCTGATTGAGGACAGTAAATGCAGTGCCCTGCGGAAGGGTAGGACTTAGCTGAAATCTCATACTCTGATGACTTACCCAAACTCTGTTGTTGCCCACTTTATGGCTGTAGATGTCACGGTGCATTTAACTTTGTCACCACAGGCCATTCTGCAGAGGTGGCTGTACTCACCTGGAATTTTATTCTTCTCTGGATTCACTTACAAGATACAAGAATAGATCTAGCAGCATCTTTCTATATGCTCCCTTGAAAGAAAGAAAAAAGATTAAACTGGAAGAAGAGCTGTAAAAATTTTGCAGAAAATGTTTCTTACTTAAGAAATAAAGTGAAATAATGACATATATTCCATACATGAAGATGGATGTCACTGGATATAAAACAATATGTGCCAGCTTTCCTTATACAAAATTTTAACACTCCCTTTAAAAATACTGGGTTTGCTCTGATTCAGAGAAATCCCATGCATGACAGTGAGCTCTTCTTAGCAGAATGGGAGGGCTGGTTACACTACTGACTCTATGGAAAGAAGTTCTTGTCCACTTGCAGAAGAAGCTAGCAGGGAATTCTATGATCAGTATTAGAGGGGCCCTGCCTCCAGCCGCGTGAAGGAGAGGGATAACTGGGTTTGCTGAACTGTGTGGATTTGATGGCCTGACATATCAGACCCACAGGAGTACAAGGCTTTAGTAGACACTGGTGCACAGTGTGTCCTAATGCCATCAAGCTATGGAGGAGCACAAGTCATTTGTGTTCCTGGAGAGACGGGAGGATCCCAGCAGCTGACTCTGTTGGAGTCTGAGATTAGCCTTAGACTGGGAGTGAGTGGTGAAAGCATCCCATTGTGACTAGACCAGTGGGTCCATACATCCCTGGCATAGACTGTCTCAGGAGAGGGTATTCCAAGGACCCAAGAAGGTATTGGTGAGCTTTCAGTGTAGCTGTCCTGGAGACAGAGGAAATTAAACAGCTGTCTGCCTTACCTGGTCTCTTAGACAGCACATGTCATGTTGCTGAGGCTGGAGAACAATAGGTGCCAATCACTACCACAGCAGTGCACCAGAAGCAATATTGCATCAACTAAGACTCCATGATTTCCACCGATAAACTGATTTGTTGACTGAAGAGCCCAGGAGTGATCAGCAGGACCTGCTCGCCCTTTAACAGCCCCATGTGTCCAGTGAGAAAGCTTAATGGAGGATGGAGGCTGACAGCAGACTACTGTGGCTTGAATAAAGTCATGCCACTGCTCAGCACCACTGGACCAGACACGCTGAACTTCCATATGAACTGCAGTCAAAGGCAGCCAAGTGCTGTGCCAAAATTAACATTTGCTAATGCCTTTTTTTCAGTCCCTTTGGCGGCAGAGTGCAGGGCACACTTTGCTTTCACTTGGAGGTATTATTGTATACCTGAAATCAACTGCCCCAGGGGTAGAAAAAAGCCCTACTGCCATGGACTGATGCAGACTGCACTGGAGCAGGGTGAAGCTCCAGAACACCTGCAGTACATTGATGATACCGTTGTGTGGGACAATACAGCAGAAAAAGTTTTTGCGAAAGGAAAGAAAATAGTCCAAATCCTTTCGAAATCCAGTTTTGCCATAAAACAAAGTAGAGTGAAGGGACCTGCACAGGAGATCCAGATTTTTAGGTGCTTCTCCTGACACCCTGATTACCCATGTTGGATTGGATGTTCTGAGGGAGGCTTTCCTGGGCACATCATGCAACTAATGCTACATGGAGTAAGCGGGTCACATTGATCATATAATGAGTTCAAATAAGGAACCCCAGTCATCCAGGAATTTTGGAAGTGATCATGGACTGGCCAGAAGGCAAAGATTTTGGAATGTCACCTGAGGAGGTAATACATGCTGAAAAGGCCTCACTATAGAATAAGTTAGCAGAATATGAGAAGCAATACGCCTTCTTTACTGGGTGGAACCTGCCATCCTGTGAGAAGGCATCAGATATGGAAAGCCACTGCATGGAGTCCCTTACTACAAGTCACAGAAACTGCTGAAGGAGAAGGTGAATCGAGTCAATTTGCAGAGGTCAAAGCCATCCAGCTGGATTTAGACTCTGCTGAATAGGAAAAGTGGTCAATCCTTTATACTGATTCCTGGATGCTGGCAAGTGCCCTGTGGGCCTGGCTGCAGCAGTGGAAGCAAAATAACTGGCACTATAGGGCTAAGCCCATCTGGGCTGCCATATTGTGGCAAAGTACTGCTGCCTGGGTGGAGAATCTGGTTGTGCAGGTACATCATGTAGATGCTCATGCACCCAAGAGTCGGGCCACTGAAAAACGTAAGAACAACCAGCAGCTGCCAAGACTGAAGTGTGTTTCAGCTGGATTTGGATTGGCAGCATAAGCATGAATTATTTCTATCTCAGTGGGCCCATGACACCTCAGGACATCAAGGAAGAGATAGGTGGGGTTGTGACTGAGGAGTGGACTTAACCATAGACATTATCCATGGGTGTGAAAAATGCAATTAAGCAAGCCAGGCTGTTAAAACCTCTTTGGTACAGAGGACAATGACTGAAATACAAGTATGGGGAGGCCTGGCAGATTGACTATGTCACACTCCCTAACCCATGATGGCAAGTGCCATGTGCTTACAATGGTAGAAACAACCACCAGATGGCTGGAAACATACCCTGTGCCCCATGCCACTGCCCAGGACACTATCATGGGCCTTGAAAAGCAAATCTTAGGGCAACACAGTACTCCAGAAAGAAATGAATCAGTGGAACTCATTTCCAAAACCATCTCATAGATACTTGGGCCAAAGAACATGGCATTTGAGTGGGTGTATCACATTCCCTATTGTACAGCAACCCCTAGAAAGATCAAACAATGTAATGGACTGTTAAAGACTGCACGGAGAGCAGTGGGTGGTGGGACCTTCAAATACTGGCATTTAGCATTTAGTGAAGGCTGCCTGGTTAGTGAAACCAGGGAATCTGCCAATCAGACTGGCCCTGACCAGTCAAAAATTTACATACTGTAGAAGGGGATAGAATTCCTGTAGTGCACATTAAAAATGTGATGAGGAAAACTGAGTTATTCCTACCTTAGGCAAGGCAAACCCTTTCTGCACTAGTCCCAGCAGCTAGAAAGGACTGCCATGGTTTAACCCCAGCCAGCAACTAAGCCCCACGCAGCCAAGGAAGAGAACTGAGAATGTAAAAGGGAGAAAACTCAAGGGTTGGAACAAAGGCAGTTTAATAGGTGAAGCAAAAGCCATGCACGCAAGGAAAGCAAAACAAGGCATTCATTCAACACTTCTCATGAGCAGGCAGGTGTTCAGCCATCCTCAGGAAGGCAGAACTACCTCATGTGTAATGGTTACTTGGGTAGATAAATGCCATCACTCTGAACATCTCCCTTTTTGTTCTTCCCCAGCTTTAGATGCTGAGCATGTTGCCATGTGGTATAGAATATCCCTTGGATCAGTGTGGATTGGCTGTCCCAGCTGTGTCCCCTCCCAACCTCTTGTGCTTCTCCAGCTTTCTTTATGGCGCGGTGGGGTGAGAAACAGAAAAGGCCTTGACTCTGTGCAAGCACTGTTCTGCAATAACCAAAACATCCTTGACTTATCAACAGTGTTTTCATCACAAACCCAAAACCAACCTCTATACCAGCTACTGTGAAGAAAATCAGCTTTGCCCCAGCCAACAAACACCAGCACATGCTCCACCCCTATAAGCACTGGGTTGACCATGGCTGGATATCAGGTGACCACCAAAGCCACTCTTCATACTCTTTCCCTGCTCCAGTGTGGGGTCCCTCCCACGGGGTGCAGTCCTTTGGAAAGAGGCTGCTCCAGCATGGGACCCCTACAGAGTCACCAGTCCTGCCAGCAAATCTGCTCCAGCATGGACTCTTCTCTCCAAGGGACCAGCTTTCTAGATGTTCAAATTTTTGGTCTATTTCTAGACCAAATAAAGTCTCTGTGTCCTTTTTATAGCCCTACATAAAACTGCACTTCTCTAGATGAATTATGTTATAGTTGTCATCGGCCATTCTTGCCTGTCTCACCTCTTCCCCTCAACAAGGCCAAATCCCTGAGCAAAGCTTTAGTTACTGTAGAATTCTAGTAGCAGTCTTTGATAAGAGTTTTGTAACAGCTGATCATTTCATGCCTGGATAGTTACAGTCCAGATGTCTGTCAGGCCTGTCAGCTGAAGAAACTGTCCAAGCGCTTGAAGGTGTTTTTAATGTTGTATCAGGCTGTCCATCAATGAAAAATCCAAGAGTTTACACAAGCCAAGAAACTAATTTGTCAGAGTAACACCACTCTGGGGTCTTTAGTCAAAGGAGGTTTCTCTGAGGATATGAGTTCTTCTAGGTGACACCTTCCGCTCATTTGTATCACCTTTGCTTTGTCAAGGTCAATGTTCCCTGACTGTTTTACCCTCACAGAGTGGTCTTTGTGCTCTTTTCCACATGGTATGTCTTCTGCTCTTGGGACCTGGCCATTTTCAGGAGGTGAAAGAAGAGAGAAAGAAGTTTCCAACAGTCTCTGAACCTCTGGGGCAATTATTCTGCAGCCTCATGACAGTGCTCCTCTCCAACAACTCTGCAGGACTGCCTGTTAGCAGGTGTACATCACTATGTCTCTCACAGGAAGCAAAAAAAACTGATTCAAATGACTTCAGAGGCAACTGGCATAAGTCCAACTCCCATCAAATATGAATGCACCTTCTGGACAATAGACAACTCTGCCACGTCCATCTACTGTTTCCCGAGTCAAGCAGTATAGTGAAGCATTTTGTATGACCCATTTCTGCCCAGATTGCTTTCTTTCTGGGTGAGTGCATGTTTCATGTTCCAGGGATGTCTGTCTGCAGATTTTAAGATCTTAGGGAAAATCTTTTTACTTCCAAATCCCCTTCTTGCTTTTTGAAAAAAACAAAGTAAATAAATAAGAAATATAAAAATCTTATTGTTAGCTCTTAAGTGTGTCTAATGGAAGATCATATCAGTTTCATCTGAGAAATATGGTATTTGATTGTGAAAACCAGGGACTGCTTGCTGATTTCTTCAAATTAAAACACTTGTTAGGAGGAAGCTGTGTATTACGCCTTTCCAGATATTTATTGCTAACCCGTAGAAATAGCTGAGAACACAGCTATTGGAAAACCAATTAACTGTGATCTACAGCATGGGAGGTCAAGGGTTTACTGTAACAGAGTTGTGAAGGACAATGTTCTCTAGTGGGATCTAAGTGGGAAATACCATATAATTTCTCTTCTTTAATTAGTTTTCTTGTCTAATTTAATCCACAGCTTTAAGTTCTGAGATTCTCTTATCTTTACACTTTTTGTGACAAGAAATCTCTGAGTTGCTACAGAATTCCCAAGGCAAGGCAGTGCTAGCAGCCACAGCCCCAGGAAAGGGCACATCTGAAGGGCCCTCAGGAGCCAAATCTGTAACTGCTAAAACTGAAATTGCAAGTCAGAACTGCCAGCACTGGCAAAAAAATAAAAATATTCTAGTAGTTGAAGACCATGTTGCAATTATCTTATCCCTGTTCTGTTCCTGCCTCCCTATCTCAGCTGTGCCTAGATAACCCCCAGTATCTGTAATGGAGTGCAGGAGACTCTTCCAGAGTCCTTAGATCAGCAGAGCCTGAGCTCATGAGGAAGTTAAGTCCTTGGCTGTAGCCTTGCTGAGGTTTTAAAAGAGCTATCAGCTTTATGTCCAGAAATACTGCGTTGCAGTAGTTTCCACTGACAATTGTTTCCTAATGACTTGGATACACATATATGTGTTTTATACACATATCTTTATGAAATATTATACTAATAATCCTGCAAAATAAATGTTTTGTTGTAGCAAGTGTCCTGTCATCAGTAGACTCATAGGAATCGATTCTTCTCAACTAAAATAAATTCACATAAATCAAACCTCAGAGCACAGTCTTGCCCACTAAAATTAGTGGAACTAAAATCACCACTCAATATTTTGTAAAAAGATTTTCACCACATATTACTTCAAAAAACAAGATGAAAATCTTTTATGGAAAATAGTGGTATATCAATATAAGATACCCAACCTTCTTGAAATCACAAACATGCCCATTTATTAAGGATTAATAACTGTTCAAAACACTTTTTTTCTTAAATAGTTACCATTTGATTAATAGGTGACTAGTTAAGTGTTTTCCACTTTCCTCCAAATTGGAAAAAAAAAAAAAAAGCAGGATGCATCTGGAGTTCAGTAGAGCCAGCTTTTCCTGGTACACATGCATGTTAAAATCCAGCGTCTTCAACTTTCTGACTGTGGCCATTCTTTTCACCTCCCTCAGAGGGAACCATCAGGACCAAAAGGAAGACAAGGGAACATGGGATAACCAGTTAAAAAAGGTTTAAAGGTTAAACAAAAATTCTGAAAATACTATGTAATTATGATTTAAAATAATTCTTCAGTGTTTTTATGACATGTTTTTCTAACTTTTGCCATCATTTTTCTTTTCATGGGTATAAGGATTTTTTGGGAAAAGGGTACAGTGTTACTCTAGATAGTCTAAATTTGTCCATGCAATATTTTTTAGGGTTTTCTCTTGCAATAATTGAAGATTTTGAGTTTTGCAGAGATGTCAGTGAGTGTTAAGTCAATGTTACTTTTTTAAAGCTGTGTGCAGATATCTGCTGCAGTGCCCACTTTGTGGTTTTGCCTAGGAAACACATGGGAAATCTAACTGCAAGCATTAATTCCTGTGTTTAGGGTTTTTTTCTTCCTTTTTTTTCTGGTTGGTTGGTTGGTTATGTGAAAAATTCATGCACAGTTTTATTATTTCAGGAACAATGGGGAGGATGGGAGTGATGGAATTAGAGGAGAAGAGATACATTATTGTCTTTCTTTTGCCTTCTTGACCTCAAAGTTACTGAGTGGTAAAAATGAAATAATGTACTATATTTTGTCTCTAAGAGATCACTTGGGGTTCCTGGAAAGAAAGGAGAAAAGGGTGACTTTGTATATCAGTAACACTTAGTCATCTTTTATTGGTTAGGATTTGGATTTAAGAACAACAGTATGGCTATTTCATGAAACTGTCCCTGTGAGAAATGTCTTTAATAAACTCTCAAGCACAAGGCACAACTTTTTACCACGAAGTTATTTGCGCTTCCTTTTGTTTGAATTTCTATCAGAAGAGATATTACAGGACTTAAAATACTTTTTTGCTCTTCTGAAAAAGGGTGAACTACTGATGAATAGCCAGTGGGTAGTTTTGAAAACAGGGTATATATTCAGTAGAAGAGGACAGTGTAGGACGGGGGAAAAAACAGACAAGATTGTCGCAGTAGACTTTATCAGAAGGTGATTATTAACACATGTGCAATGCTCTATAATAACCACTTGGTACCTCACTTCCAGATAAAACTTTTGTGCCCTTTCTGTCCTTACAGAGGTGCTGAAGGATACGCAGAGCTATATATGTTCCAAATATTGCACAGATAAAACTGCAAGTTTTAGGTATTTATAGCTTACATGTAAGTATTGTTAGATAGATAACATTTCTTTTTTCATTTATTTGTGTCATCTTCCACCACCAGGCCTAGTGCTCAGCAAGTCTTTCCCAGTGATTACAGTAGTAAATGATTTTTTAGTGTCCATACACAAGATTTTATTTCAAGACCATTACCACTGCATGGTTTCAGGAGGACTGTCTTTGAGTTGTTTTTGCTGTGTTGATTGCTAGTTCTTTCTCTGTCTGCAGTGTTCAATGATGAAATAAGACTGAATAGATAGTTCCTCTGGAATCTTCATTGCCATCTGTAAATGCAAGGAAGTATGATATACATAAGAGGAAGATGTAAAGAAAAAGTTAAACCTTTTCGATAACATGAACTGCTGAACAGCATGGCTTGGTGACACTGTGGGCAGACCTCTGACCCAAAGCTTTCTAGTAACTTGTCATTTGTATATTGAGTAAAGAAGAGTAAGAAGTACTTCATGTTCCCACAGTTTAGTGACTGATATACATTCCCCCATAGATGTAGAAAATCTGCCAGAGGCTTGTTCTTGTTGATATCACTGGACATTTTCAATGTTCTGTGCATAGAAATTGCCTTTAATATTTTCTCCAATATTTTTACTTACACAGAAATTAAGGAGCAATTAGAAGTTTTGTTAAATAAATTGAACTGACAGCTCTTCCCTGTTCTCATGGGAAATCAGTGTGTGCTTCAGTAAACAAGTAGATAAATCACACTTTGGAAGCAGCCCACTTCTGCCACAGACAATATTACTTGGAGAAAATACACCACAGTCAAAAGGATAGTTGAGCAGATTAAAAAGAGGAGTACTTTCAGTTGTATGAAACAAGATGTTGCAAGTCTTTTGTTATCTTATGATGCTGCAGCAAAGGAACAGCTGCACCTCATTTTCCTTTTTTGCAGTAAAAAATTGTTGACTGGTCATTGTGCAAGTTTGATTTGGGGTTTTTATGCAAATCTATGACTAATATTTTGTGTTCCATATCCTTGTGTTTCTGGGGGAAAATGCTGTCATAATTTCTTGAGAAGCTTGCATTTTTTATCAGAAGAACTTCTTGTCACATTTTAATTGCATTTTTTCCAACTAATTAGGGTAAACCTGGAGACAAGGGACTTGCAGGAGAACGTGCACTAAAAATATATAGAGGCAGAATGACAAGTACGTCATCATTGATATTCTTTAATGGATTTTTTTTAAACAGGTTCCTCCTTTATGTGTGCTGATTGCACATTTGTATTGATTTTTAAATGTTATGTCTGTCATTTGCAAAAGCTATTAATGCTCTGTCCCTGTGTAAGTCACACTAAGCAGAAGCAATGACCATCTCTGGATATCCTACTATATGTGTTCCAGTTCACCTTCCTTTTTTGCCTTGGATAAAAAACTGCTGTAGAAGAAATTATCTGGTTTAAGAGCAGTGTGATGGTCACTTTCATTCCCCATTAACTTCTTTGTCCTGTTTTTTTCTAGCTTCATTTCTCTCTCCTTTTTCTTCACAAGCTTTTCCACGGCTGAATAGTAACTTCAGATGTTCTCTGCTATGACAGGGGCTGACAAGGGCTGGCTGCTCCCTGCTGAAGCATGTGCTAATATTATTTTAGGGACTGTATTTTTAAATGGACTTTGAACATATTGGATGAATAACTCAGTTAACAAAAATGAGCTGAACTACTAGAAGAAAATTGGTGCTTTGATGTTATCCATCCAGGTTGTTCATCTCTTAAAAGTGAAAATGGTGTCAGACCTGATGCTCTTCTTTCTTATTTCTCATTTACAATTAATTCAGTGGAACTTAAGCATGTAGCAAATAAGGGAAGAAGGAAAGAAATCTGTTAATTTCCAATTAAAAAAAAAATCATGTCACCTCTGTATGTTGTTTGAATACCACATATGTAACATGCCACTATTCATAGGGCTATTCCAGGACCTGCTGCTCTGCAAGACAGTTGAAGTGACAGGGGATCTCCAGGATGCAGGGCAAGACCTAGACTCCAAATATTTTCCCATTAGTGGAACCTATGCTTGTTCTTTTTCATTTTTAAGGGAAAATAAGGAATGAAACAAAACGTTTTCTTCCTGTTGTGGTGGTCTGGAGTGGTAATTTGTGCAATGTCCTGACAACTTCCAATGATGCAAATTTTAAATTGTAATTTACAATATTGTAAATTGCATGATTGTGTTACACTGTGAACTTCAATATTTTATTAAATAAAGAAGGCTGTGAATCCATCTTTATGTAAGCACAAATCAGGTTCTTCTGAATGCAAGTGGGTAATGGTATACCTATAAATGTAATTTTCAGAAGTCACCAGCTAAATGCATGATTTGTGTGTATTTGAAAAGTGTACCTGACTCAGAGCCTTTCCTTTTCACTGATGCAAAGGAGAATGATTACTGTAATTTTTGATTGTCAGTAGCACAGTAAATTTTGCAATTATGTGTTCCTAACAAACACTTTAGGAGTACCATTGTGGGAATTCAACAGTATGTATCTTTAGTCTCAAATGAAAGAGGCTCACTTTAGAAAGGTTTATTTCCTCTTTGACTTTCACTTTGCAAGTTCAACACAGTATAAAAGACAGATTGGGTTCATTTTTCTCTCATTAATTGTTACCATTGCTAAGAAGTCTGCAGCTCTTGCTAAGGTAGTATTTTCCCTGTACATCTTTATACAGATGATATACTGTGAATTTCTTACAGCTTCGAAATAAGACTAAAGGTGAAATGAATTGCAACAGTCATGTTCAAAAATTTCTGTAAGTACTAGAAGTCTGTCCTCACAAACAAAAACCCATATGTTTTCTCAACCTAAATGAAATTAACATATATATGTATGCATATACATATATATGTATGTATATGTGTATATATATATATATAAAGAAAAAATTAAAATAACAAATAACAGGTAGTGAAACCTTCAGTTCTACTGTAGAATTTCAATATCCCCAAATCATAGTAGACATTAAATAAAATATATAAAAATGTATAATTATAAATGTGTAATTAGCTCTTGGCTTTGATTGGTTTTTTTCACCCATGATTAGTAAAATATCTGAGCAGTTGAGAGAGATGAAGAGAACATAACTATAAATTTTTTCTTTTTTTTTTTTTTAAGGGGAATAAATGACTGAATGGACAAGCCTGATTTTCTGCACGTATCTCAAGCAATGTCCATGTTACAAACACAGACAATGAACCACCTCCCTAAGTAATCATGTGCTGATGTATGGCTTTTTTGTCCACAGCCATGTGAACTCATTACCTACATCTACAAACACAGGTGTAAGAATTCAATCCTGTTTTATATTGTAAACCTGAGTAATCACTTGCTTTCTTCCCCGATTTATTAATATCACATTGATTCTGTGTTCAGCCCACCTGTGAATTTATGGTCTTAGCAGGCAGGTGTTTGAAAAATGATGTTAGGGCTGAGTATTTTATTGAAGTTACTGTAGCATGATTTATTAGAAATGTTAAATGTCTTGGTATCCAGTGGTTCCAGTTGCCATGAGGTAAGTTTGCATTATTTTTCCTAGTCTATCTCTCTTAATTCCTTAGGAGCTGATTTTGCTAAATACTGTGAGTTTCTACAACAAGAAGTATACTTATATTTTTAAACTCTGAGAGAAACCTCTAAATGAAAATGTTTAGTGTGGAGTAGGCCCAGGTCCTACTGGTCCTTTTACTCCATTCTCCAATAAAACCAAAAGGAATTTAGCAAGCATACATAGCAGTGGAATTCAATAATGCATCTTAAGTCACTGAAAGCTTTATAATCTGTAGAACTATGGAAAATAAATTCAGTGTATGTTCCAACAGTGATTTCAGCTTTTGTTTTGAAAACTCCTTGGATGCAACATTTTTCAATTAAAGTTTCCTTTTCTCTTTTTTAACTTCCTGGGATGGTAAGTACTTCTTACTCCTATGTTACTGATACTAATGGTACTGTTTATTTGTCAAATTGACTTAGCAGGATCTGACAAGCTGTGAACTACTTTGCCTGTATAACGGTAGGCCCCACTTAACCAAACATTCTGAGATAGGTGTTTCCTTCACAGGGGTAAAATCCTTCATTGAGTCAGGTGTTTACCGAGCTGCAGGTTCAGTTTGCTCATCCATGTGTAGGTAGGAGAAAATGAAGTGAAAAACAACATTTTAAACTGGATGTAGTTTCTTCAAATCTTTTATGTATCACAAATTTCTATTTACAAGAAAGACTATGGGTCTTCTTAGAGGCTTGTATCTTTTTGTTTCAGTGATAATTTATTTAACCCCATTGGTAAGGGTATTGCTGGCAATAATGAAATAGTACGAGTTCCTCCTTTGTAATTTCCCCCTGTTCTCTATGTTCCTGTGCTTATTATTTTTTATAATTTCTTTCCGCTTGTCCGTGAGAGATACAGCTTGAGTTATCCTTCTCTGACCTTTCATAATTCTAATTGACTTGCAGCTTCAGCACTGCAGATTGTCTTCCTTGTCCCTTCTCTGACCTTCTTTTCTGTTTAACTTCACTCCCACCAGTTCCTCCACTGCTTCACACTGAGCTGACAAATAATTTTATCACACCTATCATTTAAAACTTTCTCCTCTTTATTTGTTCTGATTTCAATACTGCTCTCCTTTGTTTTGCTTTGTGTGTTTTTTGTTGTTGTTTTTTTTTCCCTAACTATACTCAGTACTTGGTGTGTTCCATGCCCGAATGTGTCTGGTACCAGTTATGTATAGGAAAAGATAATGGAACCCCTGTCCTACACTGAATTTGGCTGGAATGGTGAGTCAGTAATCTCTTCCCTTCATGAGTGCTAGATAAATGATCTTATTGCTACTGTAGTTATGATGCCTGCTGTAGCCTGTGATTTTTTGAATTACATTTTTCTTCATGATGCAGCGCAGTATTTTCTTCAACACTATTTCTGCTCATAGATGTAATATAATGGCTGGAGTAATTACAAGATGAAATGTGTTTTACTACAGAAATGTCACATTCATTATAAAGCCTGAACAGTTCTCTTAGTAATAATGCAGTAAGATTAGCATCAAATCAGTATCTGAGCCACACAGCAGTACTTGAATTAGTGTAGGCCTGCACTATGCCACAGAGGAGCTTTAAAAGGGAGTATTGTGTGATGAAATTGCAGGGCACAGCCATACACCCCAATGCAGACAGTTGCAAGCTCCCTCTGAGCTCAGCAGGGCAGATCCTTCCTCTGCAGGCACACTCAGCTAGGGGGCACAGGCTGCAGCAGGTTTGCATTACCAGAGGTTGAGTGCAGGTGAATGTGAGCCTGCCAGAAGTTGGACAAAACCAAGATAATTTCTACCCCTATTGTTGTCCTGTGCTTAGTGGTGCTGGAAAAGCAACTTCTTTTCTCTACTGCAGCTTATCCATCTGTAAATAGTGCTAATATAATTTAGCACTATTTTTCAAATATCTTTGTAAAACATTTTCACAGAAAAAAAGCAATTTTTACTCTTCTGTGCTTCACTTCAGTATACATTGGGCAGATTTTTGTCTAGCTCTCCATGTTTCTCTGTGCTTGTATCCAGTGTGGGATGTAGTTTAGCATTGTGTTATATGGCTTTTATGTGCATTACTCTCTGCGTCTGAGATGCAAGAGAACAAAATAATTTGGGGGTGTTTTTTGTTTCCTGCTACTCTGTTACCACCACCTTATCTACTGCTCGGAGTTTCACAACAAGAATACGCTACTCAGTGCACTAAAAAATATATCTCATCAGAGATCCTCCAGTGAACAGGACACTGGATGTGTGATGAGATTCATTCCCACTAATGTTTTCAGGAAAACTCTACAAGGTACTAAAGTGAGAAAAATAGCTGTGATTTACAGCCATGGACCAGCTTCTTCTGTTAAAAGAAGCTGTTATGGAGAGCTGTTATGGAGATGAGTGCAGTAGAAGTCATTCCAGTAGTTATTATGAAGTCTCTTGTTTTGAGGGACTGCATGAAGAAGGGATGGGTGTGGAGCTTCTGCTTCATGAGAAAAACTGCAAAATGCCTCTACTTGCCTGTTCTGGTGCAGAGCCATCTTCTCACATGTAGATGTTCTGACCTACTTTTACCTATGAGTGAATGCAGATTCACTTTACAAAATGAGTTCTCAGAAAGGAGTAGCACTCTGCCACCTGATGTGCTTTCCTCTTGTGGTCTTAGTTCCCATTCTCTGTCATTTATTTTAAAGAAAATGGATGAGAGGCTGATAACTGGGCTTCTTCCATCTTGCTTTAGGAGCACAGGTCAGGGAAGATACGCCAGGAGAAGGGACCCTGTAAGGCAGTGAGACTGACACAGTTCATGAACTGTTTTTACAAAAGAGAAACTGAAACAGCATGAGCATAGGAAGTCTTTGAAGCTGGAAGACATGGACCAGCTGAGCAGCCTGGCTACTTAGTTGGATGTTGTCATCCACATTGCAAATCTCTCCTATCCATTGTTGCAAAAACTGCATTAGTTGTATTGTTAAGTTAGGTGGCTTTTATCACTGATGACTTCAAAATCCTCAAGCCAAAGAACTTTTTCTCTTGCAAAGTTTGAGCTGAAATCAATAGTGCCCATAGAGCAGCTAATGAAAATACAAAACCTCTTCTGAGGTGTTTTCTACCTTTTTCTTATATTTTAAGTAATAAAGCTCAAAATTGTTAGTAGTCATGTTGCTCTTAACAGGGTATTTTGTAGAATTACTATAGGTAGACTCTATTTCTAAAGTAAATTGCTACATGCAGGAAGTTCACTAAAGTATGGATTTTATGTTTTATTATTTTGCTGTTTAGTTTCTGGAAGGATTTTATACTCTTGTCACATGCTGTAAAAAAAAATGTTTGAAAGGAGTTCATAACTGTAGTGGTTCATTTGACACTGCCAAGTGGCCCTACAGGGAAATATGATCCGTATATTATAAATGTCCTAGGAAATCATGTAATTTCATTCTAGCTGAAAAAGACCAAATATCATAACATACAGTTGACATTAAAGAACATGTTGTGGAATGAGGGTGTATTTCTATGAAAAAATGCAAAAAAGAATGTACAATAACTATAAAGTTTGTATTGAGAGTAAACTATTTTTCTCTCTGATTAGGAATGAGTAAAAGGATATATGAAAAAATAACAGTAAGAAGGACATGGAAGATTTTTACATTAAGAAAATTGAGGTAGTGATTTAGATTTTGTTAATGCTCACCAAAAATAATATGTGATCTTGCAGAAATTATAATAATACTGCTACATAGGAAGGATTTTAGGAATTTAAAGGGTCTATTCTTCCTTTTTGCCCTATATCATAAAGAAAAACACTTGTTTTAAAATTTATTAGGTAGTATTTCTCTAGCACACAGTTGAAACTCATGGAGCAATGTCCAAGATTATTAGGTTTTCATTCTGACTGGCATAATTAAATAATATTATCTGGGAAAAAGACTTCCATGACTTTCATAGTCTATGAAAAGTCTATGTTAGGTACAGTGTAACTCGTGTGAAAAACCCCAAAGGATAACTGTGTTTCTCATTAAGACTGAATTATTTAGTCCCATTCTGGTGGTTTCTATTGCAGATGAGTTATTTGAAATGGAAACCTCTTCCTTTTCCTCAAGTGTCATGCTCAGCTTAGAGGTTAACAGGTGAGAGACTGAAGTTGACTGAGTATTTCTGTTCCCGTTCATACGCCTCAGGCCTCCTCATGAGAGCAAGTCTAGCAGGAGCTGACCTGCCACTTCTTTCACATTCACCAGATTTTACTTATTTTCTAAAGCACTTTTTGTCTTCATCCAAAAAGGTGTGACTTTTATCTAAAACCAATGCATTAAAAAAAAAAAAAAAGTTTTAAAATACCACCACGAAAGATTATGTAATTTGCTAAAGTTTTGTGTACTCTGGCATCCAGCACAGTCTTAAACTTTGTTCACCTTGCAAAATCATTACACGGTGCCAGTGGTCACTGCTGCTGCTTCCTCTGTGTCACATCCTGGGCCGATAGGGAGTTCACTGTCTTTCTTTTTCTTGTAAAAATGTGAGGAAGTTCATTTCAAGCTGCATCTGTTAGAGCAGTGGTGTGAGAGCAGACACAGACAGGGTATGGCAGAACTAGTTTGGCTGTTTCAAATCTTTCCATAAGGATAAACAGCAGTTGTCTGGAGACAAAGTTCATAAGCAAGAGTGAAAGTGATCCAAAAAGCTGCTACCAAATGACCTGGAAGCCTCACAGGGGTTCTGTGATATTCTGGCCATTACATTCCCTGTATATATGATAATGAACTGAAAAATCCTGCCTTTGTTTATTCTGAAGAGAAGAGTTATTGGAGTAACTCCTGAAAATTGTTCTGTCGGATATTAGGGATCATATATTTTATCGATCATGTATTTTATATTCATCATACAGCTAGAGAGGAAATTCAGCCATCATCAGGGTTGTTTAAATACAGAAAATGCAAATGGAACTGAGTTCAGAATTCATTCTAACACCTGATTTTCTTACTACTGTAAAAATATAAACTCTGCCTGTCAAATGAGAATGAGAACAGTCTTGTGATTGTCTGTATCCATTACAAAGTGTGTTAAATTGGGAATATAGACCATATTAAAAGACATTGAGCAAAAAATCAGAACACCTTACTAAGGAAATAAATAAGTAAGGTATGAATATAATCCTCACATTCATCTAAATGTTTATTTAGGTCCTTCATTTTTTTCATTCAAGTCTTCCTATTGATCAGTGCAGAATCAGACCACCATAGCATTCATATATACATATATATATATATATATATGTATATGTATGTATGGTGTTTCTTATAAGTGTATAAAATCAACCCAGTCACTTAATTTGCTGCTGCTCTTGGATAAAGGCCAAAACTTTGCCAAAATCTTCCAAATTCCACAAAACTAATGAATTTTATTACTGTTTTCTGAACAGGAGAGGACAACTACACTCCAGAAGAGCCCAAGGAAAAGTGTAATAGACTCCACTTTCAGAATAGAAGAGCTGTGTAAGTCCATTAAATAATTATTCGGACATCAGGGGTTAATAGTGGACGAGATTTGCTCTCAGGGCACTGTCCTTATTGGGTATTTTCAGCAAGCTTTTTGTTTGATTGGTAAAATTCTGCTTGATTTGCAAAGAGAAAGAGTGGAACTGGACTATAAAAAACACATTAGAAATTGACATCATACCATGTTTGAAAATGTCTAAAATTGTTGTGCATAATTAATGACATCCCTTGTGTTATTTCTGTGTTTATTCTGAGCTTTACAGTTGCATGAAACTAGTCGTTGTGCCCCTCTGAAGATTTCCAAATGCCATAGCATTTTAATATTAAAGTGCTACTTTCTTTTGTTGTTGTTGTTACACGAAGGCATACATACAATGAGAAAAGAGAAGTCAAAACTGAGGAAATCAGTCACTGCTGGCGTCCAGTTTTGTGATTCCTCCTGCCAAAGGCATTGGTTGGTTCTGAAACTGAATCAAAGTGGAAAGGGCTCACTTTCAATGCAGAGATTTACTAGGGAACTGCCCACTAGGACACATACTGGAAAGTGCTGCAAAAGGACTGCAGAGCCAGAGATATGATCAGCAAAAAAAAGATGAAGGCGTTATGAAACATGAAGTTTCCAAGCCATTGTCTTCACAACTAAGAACAGTGTGAAAGTTCCTAACACTTTCGTGGTTCCCATTACTACTGTATAGAAGGATCTCTGTTATGTGGGCAAGCACATTGTCTTCTTACAGCTACTTGTTAGGGCAGCTTTAGCACAAACCTGGAGAAGAATTTGAATTCTTGCATTAGAAAGAATAGTGGTAATAATAGGCAAAAGAAAAGATTTTGAAAGCCTGCTCTTGGAGGAAAATAGCTGGAACAGCTGGTCGAGAGTTCTCGTTTCCATTTTCTTGTGTTTAGAAACACCATCTCTTATTTGCAGTTACCCCGTTTTGAGTTTTCTCTAGCAGCAGTTCACATTACAATGGATCATGGCTGATAATAGCAGTATTATTGACTTGTAAAAATCGACTTTGGTTTTGCTCCTGTTTCAAGCTGTTCTTTTCATTACTTTTCTCCTTCTCTATTTGCAAGTGAATGATTCACATAAACCTCCATCCATTTTCTGAGTGTATCCTCTCTAAGGGGGACAAAAAACCTGATGCTTTTCCTCTCACCTGCTGTGAGCTAGCCTTTTAAAGTACAAGTTATGGTTTGGTTTCTCTCAGCTCCATGCTGTTTCCAAGACTTAGGTGAATAAAAACTGAACTGCAGAGTAGGTATCAAAATAGTCAATAGCTGCTTAGCTAAAAGGAGTGGATCGTCTTCAAGAAAAAGTCCTACAAATCATTCTTAGCTTTTTCTTTAATTGCATTTCCTGAGAATGGGTTTTGGGTTTGCAATCAAATGTTAAAACATGCTTTGTAACTTTTATTCTGAATTCTTTATAGCTTTCATGCCTTTCCCGAGGTGTGAATTCCAACCACAGATACTACATTATAAGAAGAAAATTGCTAGCACTATAAAGAGATGAAATGGCTTTTCCTTGCAATTTTCTGCTATTCATTGTCCCTTCAGAATGCATCAGCAATGTTTGCTGAAATCATGATCTGATGATGGCTCTTCTAAAAACTTGCAGATGAGAAGTCATTTTTAGCAGTTCTGCTATGAAAGAGGAGACCAGAAGGCAGGGATTTCAGGTCCTTCAGACAGAGTTGGAGAGATATATCAAATTAATTGCAGGTGGAGTACATGGATTCTCCAGCTTCCATATCTTTAGTTTTTCATTTTTTTTCTCATGCATTCTTAAGAGAAGAAAGGGGATTATGTTTTGCTGTTAGGGACTACAGTGCTCCACAGTGATGAGAAATGTTTTATTCCCATCTATTTCCATCACAGGCTCCTATAGGAGCACTCTTTAAATCTGCAAGCTCGACCAAGCATGTGAATTGGGAAGAGATTCCCTTAATGAAATATTTGGTATCTTGAAAACAAAGAGAATGCAGAAGATGGGGAGAAATAACCAAAGAAATAATTTCTGTCTTCATAAGCCTAGGTTTGTGTTTGTTTTGCTTGTCAGATGTCTGGGAAGGGGAGAAGGAATGTGCTCTCCTTAAAGGGCACACAGTAACCCTAAGACAGGCAGAAGCCATTCATGATTTTACTCTGAAAGTACACTGCATTCCAGAGATGTCTGTTTCTCTTCAATGTTTCCAAGAGTTACAGAGACCAAGGTCACTAGAAAGATACTTTGTTTTGAAATTACAGTACCTGTTCCTCATGCTTCAGACAAATAAAGTATCTCTATTACTTTCAGAAACCTGAAAATACACTTGAGCTCTTATGTTAATATGTAGCCTCTATACTGCACAGGTGAGGCTATTGAGAAGCTGCATCCTACCACAGTCCATCTGGGTTCTATACTGGTGCTAATTGGTTTGCAAAGTGCCGTGAAGTTTGTGTTTTTGTTTTGTTTTTGTTGTTGTTGTTGTTAATAAACTACATTTCAGGGTTTCCATTTATCCTGATGGCTCTGCTATAACATGTATATCCTTCCTTATTAAAATGTTCTGCACAAAAATCATCCACAGGACAATTTCTTTCAGATGAAAGAGAATTGTGAAGTAAAAATTAAATTTGTCATATTTGTGAGACAGCACGTGCGTATCCCCTTTGCAATTTACAGCCTTGTCTATATCTCACAATATAGAATTGTCCCCCAGAGGTATAGGAATCTGGAATAGTGAGGATAAAGAGGATAAATATTCTTTGTCTTCCAAGAAACTTTGTGAAGAGCTGGGCTGTAATGGAGTTCTGATACAGAAAAACAGAAGAGATTTGTAGGGAGACAACACTGTAGTTTTATTTGAGTTATGTAATTTCAAGTCATCATAAAAATGGAAAACGTTGGCTGCTCAATAAATTAACAGCAAGAAATGAGCATGTGCCATAACTCTTTATAGCTTATTAATTGTAGTACATTCAACACAGAATATCAGCTTCTTTCTATAGATGAGTCAATTCTGATATCATTTAAATTACCAACTACTTCATTTATTAAACTTTTTAATGTGGAATTTTGCTGTACCCAAGATGACATGGAAGAATTGTCGTACAAAACAAAAAAAACTTTAACAATCAGAATTGCCAGTAAAAATACTTTAGATATGTTGTATAATACTGGGTTTCTTGCTGATCTAAACTTCTCTTAAATATAGGCTACTGAACCTATTTTACAGAAGGAGACTAACATTAACTTTGTAGAATAGATTCATTTTCTTATAATTACTGTAAAAGAAGAACTGGATCTGGATATTCTTAAAGGACTGGTTACTGTTTCCTTCATTAAGTTATAAGGTGAGTATGGGGGAATAAGGAAACTGCACATTCTCCATTCTACAGTTACAAGAAGTCTTTTCTAAAGTATTCATTATTTGTTCATTCAAATGGAGGGGAAAAAGGTTCATACTCTGATTGGAATAATTGTGTCCTTAGCCAGGCTGGGCAAGTAAGGAGGAAAAGGATAGAAAGTGGGGCTCTCCCACTCTGTTCTCTGCCATCACCCCAACTGTCCTGATTCTGCTTATAATGGTATTCTCAGCATCTTTTCCTCTTCTCTCTCCTTGCTCTTCCACAGCACGGTTAAATATTGAAATCCATTCTTAGTTCTACCAGTTCTTGTTCTTTCAAACCATTCTCTTTTCTATCCCAGTCAAAATATTTCAAAAAAATGATCATTTATAGTAAGAAATTTGCATCTATTTTAACTATTTCACAAAAACCAAAACCAAACAAAAAATCATCAAACTACTTGAAGACATCTTAATTCCGTGTTGCAGCTGAAGTTGTTTCATCCCTGTGCCCCTGTCTTTGTGAAGTTGACCATTGGTTCTTACTTCACACAGCATGTCTAGCACAGAAGTACTTGGACTTTCTTGGTAATGATTGCAGTGTAAGACGTAAGGAAACTCTAAAATGAAATGGATGCATAGAATTATCCATGGCCATGGCTGGGTATATGTGATGTGTCTCTTGGACAGTGCACGTTGCATCTGAACTCACACCGTGCTTTTCCTCTTAACAGACCATTAAATTTGTCTCTAACCTCTGTATTGCTGTCATCTCTGTAAATTCTGCAGGAAATTCACAACTTTGAGACCTCTACCTTTCTGTCACGTTTAGTTGAAATTGGCCAACATGTTCACAGTTCTACTGTGGCAAGAATAAACAGACAGACGCTTATAACAGTATCAACCTCATTTTCATTGGAAAGAAGGCTAGAAAAGAACTGTAGAAAAGCAGGATTGGTACACTCCACCCTTCCTTCTCAAAATGGTCAGATTTTCATTGTACATGTGGAAAACTTGCTTTTAAAGACTTTCTTTTTAAAGCTAGCCCAGGTTATGAGATTGTGAAGAATTTTACAGGATGTCGTATTTTTAAACTGAAAATGAAACATGGACTGAAGCAAGAAGTAGATTTCCAGCTAAATAGATTTCCCTCTCTGACTAAACTGTCAAATAAAAGCTGGCCCAGAAATTTATTTCATAATTTATGTCCTACATGATTCAACCCGTGGTTCTGGATCCTGAGTCCTTTTTGCTTGCTGTGAAGGTAAACCACAGGACTACTTATGACTGTATGATTTCCTGTGGCTGGTTTGTACTAACTCACTCTGGCTTTTTGATTCTTTTTTTTCCCTCTTTTGAGAAAACATTCACAAAATACAATACAGTATAAAATACTCATTTTCTCCAAGCAAAACAGAAAAACCAATAGGTGTTCCAGCATAGCCTGTTTTGTATGATACTTGGATATGCATGGACTTCCAAAGCATGTGTTACTTTTCAGTATGAGGAGTGAATTGGGCTCCTGTGTGATGGAAAAGTGTCATTGAATGCCAGGGGCTTTTTCTTTCACTCAGTCTTTTTACAGCTTAGGACATAATGGCCTTTTCTTGCCTCAATCTGAGATTAAAATTTTGGCTTGTGCTAGTTAATACAAAGCTATACATTTATGCATGTTACATTTTTATTGCAAGATGAAGATTTATGAATTTTAAAAGTCATGTGTTCTGTCTCCCTTGGCAATACCCTTTTCATTCTGCCCTGCATAGTTAACTCAGCTGGCATTTAGAAATAGATTCTTTTCAAAATTTGCTTTGCATCCAGGAGAATTTCCTGACTTTACACATTATTTCTGTTTTCACTTTTGCTACCTTTTATTCTTGGGTTTTTTTCATTTTCAGATGCTAAGGCACTCTTGCAATTTTTGTTTGAGAAATCATTCTTTTAAAACCATGCACAAGTGAGAGATCAAAAAGAAGGATTTAAAAAAATGTTGTTTGAAATAGATGCCTTAACTCATGCACCCCAAAACTCCAAGAAGTAGTAATAAAAATGGGTATGTCCAAACCTGGTTTGTAATATACTCAGGAGATGAAGCAGAGAAGAATAAACTGCATTCTGGTGGCTGCTGCTGGCAGATGGTTATGGCTTGACTTTCATTTCCAACCTTTTCCTAAACATTCTGCTTTTGACTCAAGCACAGATTCCACTGAGATCATGTAAACTGTGCCAGAAGTGGACCCTCTAAACTGCATCTCACAGGCAGATGTGATATTTACATGGAACTGCCAAGGTAGATCTCATCTTGAAGAGATTAGTGGGAAGCCCAAGCTCCTATTTTTTGAATGAAAAATTTTGACATTCTGAAAACAATAGAAGATGATTTTGTCCTTGCCATCACTCCTCCTGAGTATGGCAAGTTCTATAATTTACAGTAACTCATGTTAATTCATCTATTCATTAATTCATTTCAGATTCAGTGGTGATTATTTTAATGAGGTAAATAACAAAGAGGTGTTTTCTTCTTGCAAAGTCACCTTTTCATACAGTGTGTACCTGGATGAAGTTGATTTCATTTGCAGATTAGCCCATCTGACCCCATTGCCTTCAAAGATGTAATATTCTCCTTCTGATCATCTGCAACACTAACATCAACCATCCTTGATTCGGGATTTGAGAGCGAGTTCTTTCTGTTACTCAGCTTGCTTGCATAATTTTCAGGTCTTTGTCTCCCCTGTGATTTTTAGACATACTGTCCTTGCCCTTCCTTTCCACAAATCCTTGAAAGATCACTTTCTTTGGCAGTGCCTTTCTTTTCCGTGTATCTAAGAATTTTAACTTCTTTCTCCTAATTATGCTAGCAAGGCCTCTTGTGATACAGTCTCTTCCCAAGAGACTATACTTGGTATCTCTTATCAAATCACTTCTATGTAATACCAATGTAATGTATTGTAATAATATTCTATTTCAGTTTCTTCTAGTCTCTGATTCACTCATTCAAAACCCAGCTTTTACAGATATATGTAGATGATGATTTTATGCGTAATTATCTCCTTTGAAGCTGACACTTTGAAGAAATCAATGAGCTATGGAAATAATAAGGTGAGAAAACAGGCTTCATTTCAGTTGTTATCCCTATCCTGCATTCTAGGAGATGACTGCCAAAGTGGTGTCAGCTGGAAGAGAAGAGTCTCTTGGAGGCTCCAACCAGCACAGCACAAACTCATTACAGTGCAGGATGAAAACCAGTGATTTTTAACACTTTATTTTTCCCTCTCCTTGCAGGAGAAGAAAATCTGGACTGTTATTTCCACAGGTAAAAATAGAACTTTTCCTTCTCATTTCAGAGCTGTTGCCAGCTTTACTTTACTGGTAGTGCTAATGGTTTTCTTCCTCCCAGAATCCATGGCACCTTGGTGCCTTATGGAAGCTGGTCTAATTTTGACAAGAAGTAAATTACCTGAGCAAAGCCAAGTCTTTGCTTTTTCTGTGGTGAGGATATACTAGCCCATGAGTATTTAAAGTTGGAAGGAAAGGGGATTTGTGATTCTGGCTGAATTTTTACGGTCTCAGCCAGGTAACTCATAACAGTATTGCTAACATCAAACTGCTTCTGTTTTCATGGAAACTGAATTCCATTCAGGAAGTTGTTTTAATAAAAATACAATTTTCACTCCCATTTTACAGAAACCTGTGTGCACACAAATAAAATTTCATTATTTTTTTCACAGGCCACCCATGTCAGAAAATTCATGCAGGAGATATTGCAAAAATCACAACTTTAATTTTAAATATGGCATTTTTGTGTAGAGCAGTTTTGTGACCAGTTGCCCTTAATGGATTCTTTTTTGCTCTGAATGTACTTAAGTATTATTTGAACGCAGGCAAACCTTGGTGTTCACAACAGCCCAAAAGTATGAGTTTCATCACTTAATTACATGCTTTATGAAATAGTACATTCTTTTGTACTTGTTTATCTCATCTTTTATGTGATACTCTGTAGTTCTTGCATTAAGAGCATGAGCAAACAGTTATTTCCTATTCAGTGTTTCCTGCCATTGCTTATTTACAGATCTGTTATATCTTTCTTCTGTTTTCCAGATGCTGACTCTGAGTCTGGTTAACTGTTCTTTATATGGAAACCATTCTTTACCCACAACAGGCCTCTCTCTCTGTGCCTCCCACAGTTGTATTATATATATTTTCATTATTAAGGGGAAGCACTACACACATTATTCACAGTAAGAGGGCACCATGGATTTGTTTGCTGGTGTATTATCCTGTTCTTTCCCTTATAATGTCTAACATTTGCTGTAACTTCTGGATCAATACTGAGTATTTAGTTAATCTTTTTCTAGGACTGTCTGTTATAACTCCAACATTTTTTCCCAGAACAGGACTATGTATGCAGGACTCATTCAGGACTGCTCATTATGTACACAAAGTTAAGGGTGGGCTGTGTTTACCATGTACACCATTTTTACCTGCAAATAATTTAATTTTACATGGGATCGTTCAGCCATCCACTGTAATGAAATCCTTATGTAAAATTTTTGCAGTCAGTTTTCATTCCTACTGCTTCAAGTAACTTCCTGTCTTCAGTGACTTTGGGCATATTGCTGTTCCTTTCTCTTTTCTAAGTCACTGATAAACATTATGAATGACTGACAGCTTTACTCTACTGGGAAAACGGATCTATTCATGATATCACATATTGTATCTTAACTAGTATTAAATAGTATTTAATTTACCAACCATCTTTAACAATGTTAGTCTGCGGGAATATTTTGTATAAGATGACAACATTAATTATTTTTGGATGGCATTCATTGGGGAACTTGTCAAAAGCCTTCTGAAAAAGCCAGATGTGTATTGTTCACATGGCTAGCAATTCTTTCAAAGATAAGCTTATGATAAAAGACTCTACCTTACATGTTGGCTCCTCCTTGATAGAGCACATTTATTGATGTCTTTACCACCTCTGCTCTTTTATATAATTCATAGTAGTTTGCCTACTGCATACATTAGGCTGGTCTCAAAACTCCCCAGGATTTTTCTTTAAGATCTGGTGTGAATTCTGACAGTTTTGACTTTTTTAATACTAGAGCAGTTTTAAGCAAGAGGCTCCAAACCATAGTTAGCAGTTTGGCTGTTTCATTCCTGATGCCCTTTAAAACATATAATCTTTTGGATGAGAATTATTTGCTCTTGGCGATTTACTCCTGGTTGAAACCTCTCCTACCAACCTGGCAGATGTTTCAGGCAGAGAGATGCTGTGGCACATCACATACATGGGCAGAAAAGGGACAGGATTCTAGTATAGGAACCCCCTGAAATCCTCCAAGGTGAGCACAGAGGCAAAGTACCCATCTAATTATCTGCCGTGGCCTTGTTTTGTTTGAAATCTTCTTTTACACCTTACTCAATTATTGGCCAAACAGAAACTGTCAGATTCTCATTCCCAATATATTTGGAAAGAAGTTTATTATTTGCTTTTATATTTTTCAGAATGCTTTCCTGAGAATATATTTTGCCTTGCTATATTGTATTTTACATATAGTTTCCAAAGTCTATTTTTCTGTGATGTCCATTTTAGTGTGACTTACGACTTCTGAAAGGTTTCCTTTACCTAATACTGGTCTTTAATATATTACGGTGAACGGGTTATCTGAAAATATTATCCTTGTTTAAATGTCACACAGAAGTAGGATGTCATCATCATCATGGCAGTTAAATGGAGTCTTTCGTGATTGTGTTTTCCACCTTTGCAGCCTCTGTAATTTCCTTTAGCACAGATGGAACTGCCTTTCTGGTAGAAAAATCTATGCCTTCTTTTGATGGGATTCTGCTGCTTCAGCCTCCCTTTTGAGTTTTGCCAAGCTCTGCTCCAGGCCTAATCTGAGGATAAAAAGCTTCTATTGACATGAACCCAGAAGAAACGTCACTGCAAATATCATGCCCTTTCACATCTGTTCTCCTCTCCCCTTGTCTTTCCTTTAAATATTTCATCAAAACCAGTCTAACTGTAACTGTCAGCAGTGTGGTATAATTTTAGTTTAAGACCATCTTTCCTGAAGGAGCTACAAATGATTCCCCCGTACTCACTGAATCTCAGTTCTGCCTCCATACACTGCTTCCCTGGCCAGACATTGTCTCTTTTGGGGAGTGTACATGATTCTGGAAAGCTATTTTGGAAAATAATATTGTGACAGTACTGGGCCTTTACCTCCTTGTTAAAAGCTCAATTTTTGACTCTGTAACATGTTTCCCATTGTTTTGTCCGTGATACCTGCCCACACAATGATTACGTGCCCCAATGAACTGGGCCTCCTTCAGATTTCCTAAGAGTCCATCTGAATATCTTGCTCTGTGTTTGCACAGCAACCAGACAAGCCACCCTCTATTATTCCGTGGCATTACAAACCTGGCTATCACCTGTCAAATGCTATCAGCAGGGAGCCCCATTCCCTGTTTCATTCCCTGCTTCAATCCTGCTTCATTTGGATTGGTTTGTCTTTTTGCTTTCCAGACCTGTCTGAATTTTCTTGTTTTGACTTAACTCTGCTCCTAAGGATGGTGACAACACCAGCTTGTTGCCCTTGCAGTTAAACTGCCCTTTACCCACTTGAAGGCCTTACCTGGCTCACCCTATGCTCTGCCTGCACCATGGGAATTTTCCGGCTCACACATTTACCTATGTGGCGAGACTCCTATACCAAAGATAACCTAACAAGGCTGCCTTCCTTGATGAGCCATGAACTGCTTCTATTTAGTTAAGCATGGTTAGTTTTGCTGTCACAATGTCCTGTATCTTTGTGCAAAATTCCTAAGACAGTTTTGCACTTCAGGCTTTGGGATTGGTTTAGCCAGCTACTTGAAATGTGTTTTGAACTATGGTTGAAGCACCAAGCTCCTGAGCTCTAAGATGCTTTTGATGAAATATTGATGAAATCTGCTGAGTTTTATCTGCTGCTTCTCTAGCTTTGGGAGGGAGAACAGGGACTGAACCAATGTTGCTACTCTGAGAAATATTAAAGACAGGTCCTGAAATATTGGGTAAATCAGCAATTCCACTTAAGCCAGAAGCCTTCCTTGTTACAGGAAACAGTAAATTAGTAGTTGAAAAATCCTTGTTACTAATAGAGCAGTATTCTATAAGATGTAAGAGTTTTTTAAAATACTATTGAATATAATTTTGTTTTCTTTTTCCCGCTTGGCATCTGTCTACAGTGCAGCAGTGCCCCGCATGCATGGTTGTCTGTTCCTAACCCTGATCTAAAAGGTGCTCCTGAGTTTAAATAATCTGATTTTAAAAGTTTGGGACTACAGGCAACACCAGAGAAGACCTTACTGTCTTCCTGGACTGTGACCCAGCAACTTTTTTCCATGTGATCAGTCTTGGTGCAGTTTTTTGTGGGTCTGTGGGTCAAAATGGTATTAGACATGAGAGAAAAACACCTACTTCTATTAATCCTTGCGGTCTGTGACACTTTGCTCTTGGTTTAGGTATGCCAGCATGTCCTGTGCCTCCCACAGATTGGCACTGTTTTTCCTGGACTTTCACTCAGAAGCTACACCTCAAATATTTAAAATAATGAAAGAAATTATAATTCTAGTGGGCAATGTCACCGAACTCAGATACAACAACCTCCCTGTAGGAACCAGTCATTGTTGTCTCCTACACCTTGGCTGTCTACAGCCTGGTCTGCTTCTCAGAGTCCTGCAACAGCAATAAACACCTCAAAGGTCATAAAAACCCCGAACTACCAGAGATCCTCAAGTGGACATAATATTGGCAATGCAGTGAGGACACTGACAGAAACTTTTTCAAGTGAATGATGCAGGGTCCTAACAGAAGAAAGAGCTGTGTATTTCAGCCAGATCCCAACACAAATATAACATTAAATACTGCAATCCTGAAGTACTGCAAATTGGACATTTGTAAGTGTATTTTTGCAAGTCATGCCTTTAATCGTCCTGCCTTTTCTTACAGGGTTGTATAAACTCCTGTGTCCTCTGACTCCCTCATAATTTGGATTACTCCCTTGAATTGCTGGCTGTGCTGAGTCCTGAAGGGATTCATGGCTCGTCACCAGGTGAGTGTATTTCTGACTTTTACTACATTTGTTTCTCTTTCAACCTTGAGCTATGCACCCATGGAGTAATTCCACCTTGCTACTGCTTTCTATTCCATTTGGTATCCATGTATCTATGGTATCAGTGTAAGCTCCGGTGAAAGGCTGTCTAATATCAGGTGAGAATGCTGTATTTTAAATTAAAATTTATAAACTTTGGGGAATATATTCCTCCTAGATGTGACTGGGTAAACATGGAATTCACCTTAAGATTAAATGGGTGCATATTGTGGGGTTTGGATCAGAATTTGTTAGGTAAAAAATTGTATACAATAATCCCCCAAATATATGATTCACAAAGATCACCAAATAAGGTTGAAACTGAGCAGAAGACATAGTATTTTTCTACGAAGACATGCAGAAACTGTTTTCTCTAGAACAACTGAACTGTTCCAAGCTGCTACCAGCTCTGGCAGCTCTAGGACATAGTTTCTAGCTGCACCAGACGAGGTTGAGGCTGGACATAGCAGGGAATTTCTTCACAGAAAGAGTGATTAGACATTGGAATGGGCTGCCCAGAGAAGTGGTAGAGTCACTTCCCTGGAGGTGTTCAAGAAAAAATTGGACATGGCACTCAGTGCCATGGTCTTGTTGACAAAGTGGTGACTGGTCAAAGGTTGGACTTGATGATCTGAGATATTTTCCAACCTAATTGATTCTGTGGTTCTAGCAGCTCACTTACATAAATTCAATTACATCAGGCATTCAAATCAACAATGTCTACGCTCACCTAAAATATATTAAAAACCCCCTTCATATTTGATCTAGATATTATTAACATACTGCCATCTCTTAAGCAAAATGCTTCTGAACTGTCTATAAACACCAAGAGTAAAAAGAATCAAAAGTCAACAAAGGTGTATTATAACACCAGATAGAGGAGCTACTGAAACTGTAACTGCTGTGCTGCTTGAAAATACTGACATTTCTTAAGGCTGGGGCAAATCTCATTTCCCTACAAGTGGTCCCACTGAAGCCCAACGAGATTTCTTGTAAAAATTGACATCCTTATTTTTTTCCTCCACAACATTACTATATATGTGCAAAAGCCTCACTCAGACATAGTTTACTGGTTATGATGGTTCATTGCTTTTCCTGGTTTATGACCTTTTAAATGATCACTAGAAATCATTTTAACATTGTGGAGATAAGGTTATATTGCAAATTCTTTTTAATACTCTACCCACCATTCAAGAGTCCTGTGTTTCATACTACTTAAAATGTCTTGTAAGCTTCATATGGTGTCAGTGGATGAAACCTGATCTGCTTCTTTCATCAAACTATTTTGTCAATGGACAAAACCATTAACCAAGCAATGCAGCCAAAGAGGTGGTTCCCTTCACCATGTGCATAAGGACCTGTTCAGAGCTGCACACCCAATGGATACAGCAGCAGAACAAGCTTGACTTACTCTTCCTTGCTACTCTGCGATACAAGTGGACTGAGAAAACCTTCCTTATTCCCGAATTCATACAACATAAAGGGACAGCACCAACTCCTCTATACAAAGCAAAGAAAAGACTTTTTCCAGCATAACAGTGAGCAGAAATTACAAGGTCTGCAAAGAAATGTCACACTGTTCTTGAGCTCACTTCCTCTTCTGAACTTGTTACACTTCGGGCAATGTCTACCTACTACACTAAATTATCCAAGTAATGCACTCTCTAATGAAAAGCAGGCAGAGTCTTTTTCCACTGAATTCTGAGACTTTTTAAACAAGTCATTATTTCATGTGTTGTCTCTTCAAAGAACCCAGTTCACAAGTTAAGAGCATTCCCTGCTTCCATCAGAAACTCTGTAGAGAAGTAGGCTTCCATTTTTCTCCAGCTACACCCAAACACCTATCAAATTAGTGCTGTTTGTTGTCAGTGGCCTTCTGAGTCCATCCATGCAGACGGGGTCAATCACCTTGTTTTAGCAGGAAAAGTAGAGTCTGAAAATGCAGGTGGGGAATGTTAGTTAAGTTTGAAAAGGATTTGGGTATCTGAAAAACTGGATCAGAGAGAGTGGTGGGAGAGTGGTGAGAACATTTACTGCCCCTGTCGGACATTCAGGACTTCCTCTCACATGAACATTCCATGACAAAAAGTACTTCCTGCTGAAAGCCATATTTTGTCTATATTTGATATCCATACTGAATGACAGAGAACATCGTCCTGGTGGTGAGGTTAGCCTTAGACTCAAGTTTAATGCAAGCTGGATGCAAAGCACAGTTGAGGATTGACGCAAGGCTAAGCTGATCTCAAATGACAAGGAACAGCCCAATGGCTCTGGCAGCTGAGACTGCGGAATCACTGCAGAGGAACCATGGATGTAAAGAAACCCAAGCACCAAACAGGGAAGCTCAAGTGGACTTTATTATAGTTATTAGAATGTACAGGGACATTAGTGCACTGGTTCTTATTTAATTTCTCAGATTCAACATAGGAGCAGCTAGACACCAGCTCTTTGCTTGGTGCACATTTAGAATGTGTCATTTGGGATGTCCTTAAATAATTTCCTGAAAGATTCTTGAAGAACAATGCAGTCAAAACCAGGCTAAGTGATTTCCTCATAGATTCCTTGGTGTCTCAAGGAAATGCAATGGATATGAAAAAGCTTTAATATAAGAAGTGATTAGGAAGTGCCAACAGGGTGGTAGGATACAGGTAACTGATTTTATCATCACTTCTATAGTTTTTAAAGTCCATTCCATTCCATTAAGTGGAAACAGTCCTTGAAAACTTCATTATAACACTATTTCTTTATTACAAATATTTACATACCATATATTAATACAACTTTTATTTCCACACTTTAACAATCCCATCCCTTGACGCAGTTACTATAAACCCTTGTGTGGTCTGGAAAGTCGCGATATCTGTGATAATATCATGATGTCCAACTGGGAGAGACTCTGGACCCTTCCGAGGGGTCTCATCAGTGGGCCCCAGCTTTTGTTTGTTCTGAATTTCCTGTATAAAAACAAAGTGAGAAATACTATTTACAGAAGAGTGAGCATTTGCAAGAGTAACTGTCGCCCATATTAGGTTATCAGTGTAAGAAGACCACAAAACCTCTTCAAACAAAAAACCAATCAAATGAAAATGCCCAACCATACAACCTCACACCCTTTGACAGTTCTATCAGGATTACTCCTTGGTTCATTTCTTTTCATCAAACACAACCTAAGTCTTAATCTGAACTGACATTATAGCTCTTTGATTAGGTAAACAATGGGGTTTTTTCTCATATTTATTTCAATGACACTAAGATTTGATATTCCAATAGGGGGAAAAAGTTATACAAACAGATACAGCTTGGTTCCCCAAAGTTTTTATAAAAACTGGTTCAATAGCATGAATGTAATTCAGAAGTTTGAGAAGAAGCACTAAAAAACCAGTACACTGGGTAGACCCCTACTGACTTTTTTTAGTCACCTTTGAAGTATTTGTCAAACTGAAACAATACATTGTGCTGTTTAACAACTAGCAACACTGCCAGTTCCAAAAGTCTCTCTGAAAGATGTAACAAAAACTGCAGCATTTAGCTACCGTATTTTCCTGGTGCCAGTACATCTCACATTGCCTTGCTAAGATTCTACACTCAAAAGACATTTCAAACACTGATCAAAACCAGAAGTGCTAGAAGACTAAATTTCAATATCCCAAAAGAAACATATGACTCTGGCTTCTGCATGCAAGTAGTACTTGGTGAGTCCAACTCTGTCAAAAACAGATTATGTTTTTCTTGTAAAGTAACTTCTTCCAAGCTGCCTGAAAATGCAATGCTGACACCATCCACAAAAAGTAAAAGTGAGGGAGTTATAATTAAAGACATCATGCAATTAATATAATCCATAGGGTAGGGTCATCCAAAAGGCAAGCAGAATAGGTGTCTATCAAACAAAGCAAAATACCTGAACCACCTCTGTGCCCTCAATTATCTTCCTGTAGTAAGAAACAGACGGGCAATTAGAACTTCCAGCAACAACATATGATCTCTCAGGGTAGGCTAGATCCCAAAACCTAAACATGAAGAAACAAAATCAAGGTGAGATGTTCTATTTTATCAGCTTAAAATAGCTGCTTAGAAGTGGTCATGCTCTTATGATGAAAGAGTGGGCACAAATGCTATCTGCTTTCTACACTTAGTGGAAGGGAGTGCTGCAGAGAAATCTACACTCATATCAAGCTCACACATGAGCTATATTTCAGTTTTTGTCATGCAGCCCGTTAAGAATTTTACAGAAGGATACACATTGTGTTTCAGAGTCCACATTGTGTTTCACACAAGCACCAAGTTCTGCAGCATTTTTGCTGAGAACAAGTTCCTCAGCTCAGTGATGTTTACTAATGAACACACGTTCAGTATTACTGTTTTGGCTTCTTAGAGATTACTTAAGCAATGCTTGGCAAAATTTAGTACAAAATTTAGCAGGGGTGGAGGGGAGGGTGACAAACAGGGAAGTTGTTTAGTTTTGTTACCTTATTTTCATGTCCGAGCCTGCTGTCAGTAATATGGGATTACCAGAAGCTGGACTACAGTATATTCCATGGATGCTGTGAGGAGAAGGCTAGCAGGGAAAAGGGATATATAAAAATAACTTATCACCAATAGCTGTCATCATGCTTCAGAAAGGGAATGTATTCCTTGCCACATTCATCCACCCAATTACCAAATCTTTCTGGCAAATGCCAAGTCACTTTAATGGGCCACATCTTAATATACCAGTGTAAATTGCTCCCTTACACTTTACAGAGCAATGCAACAGTTAACCCTCCGTAATGGTTTTTTTTTGAATCTTGGAAATTACATTCTCAATGATGAGAAATCATTCTTAAAAGAATCAGGCAGGCAAATCCTACTGAAAAGCACCTGGACACTTAAATTTTTAGGCTATGAAGGCATTAAGGTACAGATATAGAACACTTAGATCACAGAGCTCCCTGTGTGAAAAGGGCAGCACTAAAATGAACTCAACCTGCAATCTTTGTAGCATGTACAAATTTAAGTTTAAGTAGATTCCAGATATGCATTTACAACGTTTATGGAAGCAGCTGTAGTTATTTTTGTCTACGTATTTGTGAACGATATTACAGATTGCTCCTTCCCCACTTAACTCCTTGAAGAAGAGCCACTTCATGCTTTCAACTAGCAGTTAAGTGTAGTAGTGGCATTATATTACAGAAAGAATGTGTAACAGAGCAGATGCTTACAGAAGTATGCATAGTCCCAGGAACAGCAAGTAAAAATAAGTACAAGATGCCACACCATGAATTTTGGCTTTCTCATAATCTTTACAGGCTTGACAGCTCACTGGTTTTCTAAGAACATGAGTGGGTATAACAAGTGAGGGTTACAAGTACATTCCATAGACAGTGGAAGGTACCAATGAGGATTCAGGTTACACTGATGTTTTACAAAGGGGATTTAATTCTGACAAGTAAAACAAATACAGTGCCAAAATGAATGCCAGGGCAAGTTCTGTACTGATGCACAGCATGGAGTCTAAGGTTGTTCTAACTCTGGCTACACAACAGAAACTGGAAAAGAAAGAGACCAGACCTGCAGTTCTGAAAGAGGTGGTGCACTGCTGGCCCACAGAGTGAAGCGTCGATCACCAGTTTCCATATCCCACATGGAGACTTCATTATTGCCTTGAACAGCTACAGGAAAGATAAAGCCAATGCAAAAAGTACAAAACAGGTTGTGTGGCTCTTGCTATTTGCTCTAGTGACATCACATAGAGGGTATGACATAGAGACACTCTCCGTTTGCTCCCTGCAGCATTTGTGCCAGTCTTGCTTTAGTACTTTGGTTTTACTGCTTGAAAGCAGCTTCACTATAATTAAAAGTGCCTGATTAAAGATCAAAGGGTTTAAAGGGAACCTGATTTAATCCCCAACCCTTTAAAAAAAATTTATAAAACCCTCACTTTCTTCCCTAGATAACTTCTCAGCCTTCTTTGAGAAGGATTGATGGTTTGTTCAGCATAGTCATCAGGGACTTCGGAGAATACTTCTATGCAGGTAAGAAAACAATCCAAAGTGACAGAGTTTAGTAGCTAAAATGAAGTTCCACACTCATGTGGACAGATAAAGAATTCAGTTCAAGGGATTGTTTACAAGCCTGGCAGCAACCTAGCAGGCAAGGACTTTTTAATAATAATCCAAAATTATGAACTTTGTCACTCATTTAGCCTTTAGCTGGAAGGAAAAAAACTAGAAAGCATGGTGAAGCTTGCTTTATTTGCATGTTTTTTCAAGAAATTTGTTTTATCTCCCAGGGTGGTTAAGAACTCAAAATAGGAAGTGAAGCCTAAGAAGAAAGTAAAATATGAAACTCAAATTACTCTTATTTTACAGCAACTTAATACATTTTGTTTTTGTAGGATTAGTTTAAGCTACTTGTCCATTTCAAAATGTGTTCCTGACACAAAAATATAAAAGTCTATGACAGTGCCACATGCAGTGAGGATGAAGCAGCTGTGAGCACATCAGATGAGGAATCTTGGAGATTTCCAGAAGTTCTAACCCATGACACAGCTGGCTTAGATTGAAGGGGGAACTGGAATGGGAAACCTTCAGTCTTTGCTCTATAGAAGGTGGTGGCGGATTTCCCATCAACTTAATACATGTCATGAGTTTATCTTTTACAACATTTTGTCCTTAGAAAGGGATGGGGTAGACAGCACACAGGGAGGGCCACTCATGAGAGTTGCGATGCTCAGAAGACGAGAATTGTCTGTCATTCTGACAATGGCTAAAACCTACTGTTTTTCTTTTCAACTCCCCACCAGGGCTTGAAGCAGAAGCTGAAAGAAAAGCTGCTTTAATCACAACCTCTGACAGTTGTGAGGTAAATTTAAGACATCTTTTACCTGCAATTACCCAGGACTGATAGACAGGATGCATGAGCAGGCGTCTGATTCGGGCCTTGGAAGGATGAGAGTGGCTGGAGATAGGTAACTGAAACCTCATGTCCCAGCACGCCATGGTACCATTGCTTGTTCCTGGCGAGAAAAAGCTCTCCTTAGTCAGAGGGATAAATATATGAGTTTTTGTCTTTATCTTTGTGCGCTGTTCCTAGCGAGATGGCCTTCAGCCTCAAGTACTTAGCAGGCAGAGTGCTTCCCAAAAATAGGTGAGAAGGTATTTCTCTCCTCTTGTTTGAGAAAAGCATACGCTAGTAAAATCAGATCAAGAAAAAGCTTGAGCTGTAGTTACTGTAAGAGAAAACCATAAGGAAGAGGGGGTAGGGAAGAGAGAGTGAAACTAACAAGAAATACAGGCTTACCAATACACAGCCAGCATTGGTGTATGTCCACAGCAAATGAAGTTATGAGGCCTAACTTCAAATCGTGTTTCAGTGTCCAAGCATTGCTGCTAGATCGCAAATCCCATCCAACCAGAGATCCATTAACTGTCCCATAAGCCAGTACTGACTGGGCTCCTGAATTGAAGTGATGCATATCTACCACACAGCCATCATCCTTCAGATCTAATGACCTGGGTTAAAAGAATAAACTTAATTTAGACACAGGTATGACTCCCTCCAAGTTTAAGACTCCTTCCCATAGCTTATGCTGAGCAGCTTTTTTCTCTTTGTGTCACTTCTCAAGGCATCTGTCAGAAACAACTTTCTGATTTTAGTACAATGGATGCTTATGCTCTCTCAAATCTCTCTGCTGATAGGACCTGCAAGGCTGTCAGCAGCTCTTTGCAAACATAAACACAGCTCTGTGCTCTGGGTCAGGGCAATCCCAAGCACAAATACAGGCTGGGTGGAGAATACACTGAGACCAGCCCTGAGCAAAAAGGTTTGGGGATGTTGGCTGAGGAGGAGCTCAGCATGATCCAGCAATGTGTGCTCACAGCCAAAAAAGTCACCCACAACAAAAGAATCAAAACTGTGGGCAGCAGGTTGTGGGAGGTGATTCTCCCTCTCTGCTCCACACTTGTGAGACCCCACCAGCAGTACTGTGAGTACTTTCTGAGGCCTGGACATATCTCTCACTCAAACTGGAAGATTAAGCTGTAGCATCAGTGCCAAATATTCAAACACTGCTCATAAGGAGGTAAGAAAGAGCTAAACCAAGCCCAAGGACTCCCCTAAACAGTATCTCATTACCCCTGTCTCTACCACCTTATCACATTAAGAGCCTGAGAGGAAAAACTGCAGGTCTGAGGCCAAATCACATGCTGTACAACTGTAAACATTTATCTAATGACCTGCAAAAGAACCTTCAAAATTACTTTGTAAGTATTAAGGTTATAACAAAGGAACGAACAAATCCCAGTACATAAATAAAACAATTGAGAACTACTCTGAAGGGCTGTTTCAAGTTCATAATGCCTTCAGTGACATAGGAGGTACAAATATCCTAGAGCTAAGAATTGTCAGCTCTGCACAGTTGCCTTTCAACCCTTCTTTATGAAGCAGGATAAGAACATGGATTACAGCCTTCCAGTACAGTCTGGGCTCAGCCAGCAAGAAGCCTAGAGCAAATTAAAGGATCTATCTGAGGAATATACTAACAGCTTGAGCTCTGTGTGTGGTAAGATTTAACTGCTTTAAAGGCATACCTGCTTTGTATTGGATGAATTTTAGGAGATTTAGGGAGCTTTGAGGCTTCAATACCAAGAAGCTGGATGGCACCATTATCTGAAGCTATAGCCAAGTAATGCGAGCCTTGGCAAAAAGTAAGTGTCTTTACATGTCCTCCAATCCGAGAGTATGTCAAAATTGATCTAAACAGGACAGAGAGAAATAGGGGGAGAGAAAAAAAGAGATTATTTTTGATGGTACTTAAAAAAAAATTACTTCTCAAACACCTACTTAAAACCAACGGCTCTTGAGAGAGCTCTGAAAATAACATTTTCTAGCTGTTCCAAAATGAGAAAGCAAAAAAGCCAGTGTTGGCTTTAAACAACAACACCAGAATACATTTATATATGTACAGAAATGAAATCAAAAGGCCTGTAATTATTATTGCTACAGAGCAGTCCCTTTGCATTTTTTCTTTTATTAACTAATTGAAACAGCATCTAGTATTATAGATGCAAGCCAAGAGGAACACCAATATATCTCCTTATTGATATTTCCAGCACATCCACAAGTAATTAATATTTTGCTCCCTGCTCTACTTTATTTTTCACTCTAAAAGTGCAGCCCCAAACACCATGGGTTTTTAAAGTACCTGGTTGTAGTGGTTTTTCCTTCCATTTTCTGGCTGTTCCAGACCTTCACAGTGCCATCATTTGAGCAAGTGGCAAAAATGGAGTGTTCATCAGACACTCGAATGCGATTCACCGCAGACTTGTGTTCGTGAAGGTGAGCTACCAACAACCCTTTGGGACGCCATCCTACAGGGAAAACAAAACCACAACCTAATTAGGAACATGCAAGTCCCCCTAGATCCATCCACTAACAGCTATAGCAGGATACAGTCATTACAGCTGCAAAGCACAGACAGCACTAAAAACAGTGTTAAGGCATTTTAAATATTAAAGACAAAAGCCTACTTGCTCAATTCTAAATTAGACAATAGGTCATAGGTGTTCTGCACAGTAAACACATTTCCTAAACTAAGAATTTCCTCTTTTCCTCATCCTTTGCACTCTCTCTCATCTCTCTCTCTATATATAATTTTTTATCTAATAACCTCAGTGGCCTGTGATCTACCTGGAGGTGGGGGCTTGCTCTCCCACTCAGCATTCTCCATCATCTGTTTGGCAAGTCTCTCTGCATTACACTGCTCTCTCTTCTGCTGGATCAGCTGCTGCAGCTCAGTTTTGCAGGTAGTGATGCGCAGCTGGTGTGCAGATGGGGATGCTGTGCTGCTCAGGGCCTGCAGGGTTGGTTTCCTGGGCTGGACAACTGCTCCATCAGATGCCTGTAAGAAATCAGCCCTTAAAAATATATGCCTTACATTTTACACACAGATAAATTCCCCTTGTAAGATTTCTGGGTCACACACAGTGAATAAAAATGGAAAAATCTTTTTTATTGAATCAATTAGCAATGAATTAGCATTAAAAAAAATCATGCTTGCATGAAGACAATTAAAAATAGTGAAAATTATTACTTATATAAAAGATTAACAATTCTCTTATTCTACCCTGTTTACCTACTCTGTTCTGTATTTTATCTAAAGAAACTGTAATGTGCTGTGCACATCTCTTAACGTGAATATTACAGAGGCAGTTATTGCTCTCAAGACTAAGAGAATTAAAGGTTAGCTCTCAAATTTGTTTATACTGGGCTTTAAAAACCAAAGTGTGAAGTGTTTCCCTCAGAGTTCAGAGCAGTCACACTCATTTAAAGCTAGCAGAAGTTAATCTCCAACTAGAACCCAAACAGAAAACAGTGTTCAGTGTCAACAGACACCCGCAGCCCATTCTTCTCTAGCCAGTACTAAGTACTACAGGTACAGGATGTCTAAATGCAGCTGTAATTTCCAAGTTAAAATCATGATATCTCTTCCTCACAACATCTATCAGGGCGTGCAACTTGAGGAAACGTCTTTCCTGCCAGAAAAGTTTACATAATAATTGTCTAATCCACAAAGCCCCATCTCTTTGTGCAAAGCATCTATTTATTAATGAAGCTCTTCTGTTCAAGAGACTAAACTTACTTCAATCCTCTCTCAGCTCCTATTTTAAAAATAAGAACTTGAAAGTCAGCAAATTTGCTGAAGACATCAGGCAATAGCATGGCCAGTGTCAAATAACCTCCAAACAAAATAAGAACACCACATCCCTATAGTCCCACTTGACTTTAAAACAATTGAATCATTGCAGTTTAAAATGAGAACATAGTATTTTTCAGGTATACCTGAGGAGAGGATGACAAAGTGGCACAAATGCCAGCTGAGGACTCTGAACGAAGTGGTTTCCCAGCTTGGATGGCTTCAGGATCTGTAGTTTGCCCATGTCCTTTGGATATTGGCTGGGAGATGTTTGTTGGTTCCAGGGACCCAAACATGCTTTTCCATTCTTCATTTACATTTGAATCTTGCTTTACATGCTTTCTAGCTATAAGTAGTTTGGAGGGAGGGAGGGAGAAGGTGGGAGGAGAAGAAAAAAAAAAACAACCCGCCCAACATTATCATGACAACATTCACTCGGGATTGTCATTACTTTGAGACTGCATGGAAGTCTAATGTTTACATGCCGGACTGTTATTTATGTACAGAGAAAACCCTACTGCTATGTTGTGGAGGTCAGCTGACAAGCATTTATGAGGGAAACAAAACAAAGCACCTGCCACATGTGTTCACATCTTCTTAATCCTACAGTTGACTCATGCAATAAATCATTTCACTAGAGGGAAAGCTTACATCTAGAGGACTGCAGGATTAGACTCCACCATATAACAAATTTTTCTTATAGAAGCATGGAGGGTTTGGGTTGGAAGGGACCTGCAAAGGTCATTTAGTCCAACCACGCTGCAATGAGCAGGGATATCAAGAATAAATTTGTAACAGCACAGTATGCAAATCATTGCTAGTGTCAAATACAATCAGTTTTCCATCACAATTGCGACATCACCTGTAGATTTAAGTATGTTACCGCTTTAAATAGGAAATTTATTTATTTTCAGCATTCCTTTAGAGTCACTTAGAACTGTAAAATATAGACAGAAAAATAAAAACATGGGGCAAATTAAATTTGGACAAAGTGAAGAAAAGTTAAAGGCATGAAGACTTTGAGGGTAACAGCTTTGAGTGAAACAAATTAGTTCAAATATAGACTTCATATACACCAAGTTTTAAATCATGTTGGCTCCTGATTCAAGGATATGCAAAAAAATGTAAAATCCTATAGTTCTGTACTTTCTTTTAAAATTATTTGCAAATCAGCCTAACTCTGGAAATAAGATGGCAATAGCTATCGGCTTTACAGATATTTCTGTATTTTTATATGTAAAAACACAGAACCTACCAGTGATGTAATAGAGGAGGAAACTACAAGCTTAAGAGAGTAAAGAGGAAGCTCAAACTGTCTGGTAAAGAAGAATTTTGAGGATGCAGAGAACTGGAATAGTTAGCAGCAGGTGGTTTTCAAATCTGAACAAGGAAATGAAAGAGGTTTTTTGAGCTGAAAGAGGAGCGAGCAAAAAGGTAAAAATGGGAATGGATGAAACGACGAAGAACCCTAGGGCCAAAAAGCGTGTACTTGGGTGAGCAACAGCTGGCAACTCTGTTGCCAGAGGAAACTTTCAGTTTTTTTCTCAGGCTACCTCAAGAAAACACCCAAGATTTTCACAGTTAAAGAGCTTAGCACTTGCTGAAAGGAAAAAGAGAGAGAATTGTATCCTTCAACATTTACACTGTTGCCATGAGTCACTAGAGTCCTATTTGTCACAACCAGCTGAACAACTGCACATGCAGTCAAAATAATTTAAAGTATTCTCAGGGGAAAAAATAATCCCCATCTTTCAATGATCAGAGAACATTCCACCACCTCACATTTCAAACAGAAGCAGTAATTTTCCTATTGCAAACTTAGTGAGGATGGTGATAGTTATGTAGGCTGATTTACTGAAAACACCCTGAAAGAAAGGCTATACTTCATCTATATAGATCACAAAATATACTAACCACGTTTGTCATCAGACTCCTGCTTTGTTTTAACAAGATCCACTTGTCTTCCAGTTATTCCCAGAGCTGACAAGTCAATCACCCCTTTCTGACTGCTGTCATGCAGGTGGCTCTGATCCACAATATTGGCTTTAGCTTTATTAGATTTTAACATAAAGTCCTTCAGTGCTAACAGTTTGTCTTCTTCCTCCTCAGTCATCCCCTACAGAGTAAAAGAAAAGGTAATATTACTCACTTTTAACAATTACATGCATCAAGGCATGAAGATTTAAGAAGCAATAAAATTAATGACTGGCTCAGAAGTGGTAGGAGAGAGCACATCCTCAGAATTCAAAGCATCGGCCCATTACTCATACAAAACATAAGGCAAGCTGCTGCAGTGTAAGAGTATTTTTCCTCCTAAGGAATGGGGCTAGGAATAGTGAAAGGGCAGAATAGAATTTAATGCTGGATCACTATCTGGTACAATCTGCTTAGCTGCCACCTAGACCATGCTTACAGCCCACAAGCCATAGGGGAAAAAAACCTACGCAGGCACAGTCCTTTTTCTTCCCAGTTCTCACCTTGGGTGGGTGATTCTTTATGTTTCCCTCTTCACACATAAGCCTCAAGACTTTCCAGCTCCATTTGCTTTTGGCACCACATGTCTAGCACTTTGACCAATACATACTCCTTTATGCAGCACAATGCACAGCAATGCTCTGTAATGCTGCCGCATCACAGATGCATCAGAACTTTGAGACTTACAGACATTTTTTAAAGACTTGGGTTGTATTTGTATTTCTCTATATCTGGCAGATCTTCTAAAAATCTTTAAGTTCTGAACAACTTGTCCCACAAGCATATACTGAAATCAGTGAAGTTAATGGCTTGGAGGATCAGAACCTCAGACTGGGAGTCCCTCACAGCAGCAGCTGCAAGGTCAGGGTTTGTGGAGGTGTACAGAGCTCAATTGTCTCAAGCCTGACTTTTAAAGTACAAATAAAATGCAATTACTTGTGAAAGAAGCTTCTTCAACAGCTGTGCAATGGCAGGGTCCTCTGGGGGTGGGCACTCAGAGAGAGCTCCACTTCTCTTCTTTTGACGCAAGTGAAGGTGTCGGAAGAGGCTTGTGATATCCTTTGATCTTAAGACATAATCAAATATGGAACGACTGACAGGCTCCTTAAGTACACTTAACAGGACTATTTCTTTGTCTACCTGCAATTCAAAACAACAGAGCAGTCAACATGATGACATCCACATAAATTGTACAAACCATCTAGATTCAACTGGTCTCCTTTCTTGAAAATAAGATCTGTGTTGGTCATATCAGACTTTCTCCATTCTCTTTCCCTCTTTCCTATAAAGTGCTTCTCATAGCTTGCTGTCCACATGAGAAACAACTTCAAAATGAGAGTAAGGACTTCATTACAATCCAACTTAATGTTACCCAGTACTTGCCTGCTAAATATAGTGTTGCATAGCGAAGAAAAGATTTATATACTAAAATGAAGCAGAAAAGATTTATATACTAAAATGAAACATGAAGTGAGTAAGACAGATTTATCAATCAATGCCTAAAACACAGCACAAAGAACATGTAAACAAGGAAAAATGTTATTATAGAACAAGGAAAAATGTTATTACAGTGAAGTTCCCATCTGCAAGGTTTACAACAAAACGTTAAACACAGGATGCATTCCTCAATGTAAGTACTGCAACTATTTCTTATCTATTTAAACACCTGAGAGGTGCAGTCTACAGGTCCTGAAGCTGTATGCCAAGATGCCTATATGATCATATTACCAGCATCAGGCAGGTCATTCCTGGACATGCACTGATATGAAATGGCTTCATTGATTCATGCTGAGCATTGTGCCCTGACCCTTGGCAAAACACTGAAACACAGGAGCAGTGCTGGTGATATCACAAGCACAGCAATCACTACCTAATTGACTGGTCTTGTAGAAGAAAGCACAGAACAAAAACCCACTTGTTTCACAGCCAGCTTTTCATGCCTTTCAGACTCCTATAAACTAGCACAATATTGCTGGAGTTTGACTATAAACAAGACAGAAGAGGCTTGAATCAAAAACATACCTGTTGATTTTGGGCTTTGTAAAATGTTTTGCATTTTGCAACAAATTTGAGACAACAGTCTTTAAAACATGGAAAACAATGGCCATTCTATCAATCTGCCAGCAGAGATCAAAAATCTGTAATTGCCTGTAATCTTAACTGAAGAAAAAGTAATCTAATATTCTTATAGCCAGGACCATGGCCAAGACAAACTTAAGAATCACGGCTAGTCAAGATATATTCCCATTAATACTATTTGAAGTATTACCTGGATTATTGGTTGTGTGATAAAAGGATGGAGGTATGGCATTAGCTTGCAGTAGACATCAGCAATATTCAAATACTGTGCTACCACAGTGATAAATCCAACTGCACCATAACATATCCAAAGATTAGGGTGACACAGGAACGGTGCTGAAAGAAAAATAGGCTGTTAAAATACATCATTCATATAGCAGAGAGGAGATCATCCTGCATATGGCAGCCTGTGATGTAATTTCCTTCTGATAGAATTACTCCCAAACTGAGCCTTCCCTCCTCCAGAGCACCAAGGTGAAAACATTCATACAAAGGAAATTATTTCATGGATTTCACTGTGCTCATGCTGCTCAGTTTCCTTGCTCTGGCCACAAAGCATATTTTCCCTATTTATTCATTTCAATCCCTAATTGTCCACTACAGATTTGCAATGGAGACAAATCCAAAAACAAATATCAACCACATTCTGACAATTACAGTGAATCCTAATACTGGTGGGGTTTTTTTTCTTTTTAAGTGAATACTTTATTCCTTCCTGCTTTCCCTCTCTTCCTTGAAGAGTCTTATTATATTCTGAAGAGTATAGTATAGTATAGTATAGTATAGACTCTGAAGAGTCTACTTATATTCTAAGATTATGAGACTCAGAAGTCCCTCTAACTATGTGGGCTTTAAGAAGTTGTTGTCAAGCCATTGTATCTAGTCATGAGACATAATCACAGATCATCTGCCCCAAACTCTGAGTGCATTTGAAAAACTGTAACACTAAGAAGAAGCAGACTACATCTCAAAAGATCATTTGGTATTTTTTTTTCCATAAATAGCTGGTAAATCTTGGGCACATCTAAATTAAATGGATAAGCCTGATAAGGAAGGAGAGACCAACTCTGCAACCAAGAGTGTATTGAGTTAATGGGTTTTTATGGTGTTAAGAGTAAGAAAGGATCATGATTGTCTGAATTCTCTCATCTTCATATGCTAATCTGTAAGCATTTGCAAGTTATGTGCCTGATGGACTACCAGAAGCAACCAGGATTTTTTCTTTATAGGAGGTTGTCATGTAGAACAAGGAAAGCTCTTAAAGCAGAAAGTTTTTGGACTAATCCGAGAAGATACTTCCGATTTGTTCCACCAAAACAATTATTTTAGATTCCTGAGCACTAACATGGTTCAACTAGCAGTAGTTCCTTACCACAATTTTGTTTAGATTCTAAAACAGCACTGCACATTTGCATTCTGGACAGCTAAACTGACAGTGTAGCTTTATGTAGCACTGAGATTTCTTTACTAAGAAAACAGGGTATTCTCCAGTATTCCAACTTACCAATATCACAAGCAAACTCATAAATATGGGGCTTTTGCAAGAGCCCCAGCTGGCACATACAAGTAAGAGCATTGAGGGCTTTATAAATGACAAATTCTTCAGCATCACTGAGACCTTGCTGAAGCAGAGGTTTGAGTATTGATGAGCTTTGCCAGCCAACATAAGCAGCAACACCTGAAACATAAAAAGAACACATAAGAATCCAAAGCAAATTGATAAACACCAGAAAACACTATGTCTTCCCATCAGAATTGAGAGCAAACATAAAATAACTATCATATCTAATCTAATACGGTAATAATTAATATACTTGTTCAGGTCTTAAAGCTGGACTTTGCAACCTTTTGCTAAAAGGAAGGGAGGAAGAAGAGAGAAATCCCCTCAGTGCCACTGTTACAGAAGGGCATCTGCTCCCAGCTACAGGCAGCAGTGCCTGCACTTACTTAAACACCAGTTAGAGACATCAGTTTTAAAGATGTGCAAAAGCTTGAAATAAAATAAAAATATAATCGTAGAACTTTATCTTAATTCTTCTGTGGATGTTTTGAACAGATACTAGGAGAGGAGTTAAAAATACAGGTTACGTGTCTTCACTTTTAATTGCTTCACATCTCTCTCTATGTCTTTTGCAAGAAGCCAGGACACTCTGACCTGTGCTTTGGCTTCTCCATTGCTCCTTCTAAACAATTTCTGATAAGTTATCAACATCACCTCTTGGCAGTTGGGAAAGTTTTCTTGACCCACAAATCCTGAGCACTGACTGTCAGCAACAGTCATGTGGAATCATTTCCAACACACATGAAGCATTAGATATACTCAACAGCTGATGTCATTACTGGTAAAATATTTTTTTAACTGCTATGAAGTTTTCTGAAGTGACGGGAATCTTTAGATGAGGTTTTAAGGCACTAAAAAAACTTTTCCAGTTATATGTTTAGCATATGCTAATGCATAGTTTTCATCATATGAACAGATTTACTGAAGTTAATGGGACCATGTACACATGTGAAGTGATGCATCTACGATAGAGCTTGCAGAAATCCTAGTATTCACTTGCCATAATTTAGCTTTTCAAGCTAGTGGCTGTAGCAGAGATTCAAAGACAAAAAAAAGGATTTAAATTCCAATTTTTTAATGTTAACCTACCCTAGACTTAAATGCCTCAGCCTCATATGTATTAAATATTTGTATCTACATTGTTTCATCTTCATTCCCTAAAAAAACATTTCCACCCAATAATTCAAAAAGAGCCTTTTCTTATAAATTCTAGAAATCTTTATTAAAAATGACTTTTATATGACTTATTTTTTCATATCCTGGAAACTGTTAATTTATTTATGTTATTTTCTTTCTACTCTATTTAGCTGAAACCAAATACTTACCAACAATGCTGTCAAAGAAAGCTCCTCGAAGATGCCAGTCATTCTTGTCATTTAAGAAAGTGATCATATGAGACAGAAGAACATCATTGGCTTTTTGACGTCCAAAGAACACACACAGACGTGTTATTCCATTTTCCATCAGTGTTTGTTTCACAATATTCTCTGGGTCACTTAGCAAAGTCACAACTTTCTGCTGAACCATTTCATGCAAGGCTTGCAACTCTGCAAGGGGCAACAGGATGAACATTTTGGCTGATGAGAAACAGCATGTGCATGTGTACCACCTGCTGCTAAAGGAGTTACAGTGACAGGTCATCCTGAAGAACACCAGACTCAGTAAGATGGGCAATGCAACAGAACCTCAACAGTTCCAACAAGGGCTTACCAAAGACTTCAGGCTAAGAATGAGGCAGTGACAAAGAGTAGAGAAATGTGAGACATTTTTACCCAGATCAATTTATTCTAAACTTGTTGCAACTTCCACTAAGATGATTCTGCTCATTTTATACATACAGGTGATATGCAAATGTGAAGAAGCATCAGAATGAGTCAGCAGCAACGTTACCACAGTAAGCAAAATGCTCTGAGGCAATTTTGGTTTGATATGTTTGACTATGAGTTTCAAAATTTGTGAACTGACAACAGATCAAGAGTATGTTTTTAGTTAGGCAGATAGATTCACTTCATTAAGCATACAGAGCGGAATATAAGAACATTTGAAAAAGTGAGTGCTTCCCGTTTCATTAAATTTCTGCAGTTACCCTAACAATACCGATGAAAAATTTGATGGCCTTGCCTGTGGCATCTACTCCATGACACAATTAAAAAAATATTTCTGCTAAATGGAAATAACAGATTGTTAATGCACTGGCTATTATCGAAAACTGTACCAGACAGGATCTCAAACAAGTAACACAAAAATTTCAGCTACTGCTGCACCAGGTTTGAGGGGTGATTATCATTTGCCTGCAGTCAGAAGTCCAGCTAATTTGCTTTCTATCATGACCCTGTCTATCAGTCACATGAAAAATCTGCCTCCTGGGTTCAAATTTCTCATGCTTGGTTTCTGAAAGGGTGAAAATAACAGAACTACTCAAGTTTCTTTCTTCCTTGTGTTACTTCCTTCATCTCCAAGCTATCTCAAGGGATAGGGGACAGCATTTCCTGGAAATAGAGCCCATACTATGGAGCTTCCTCTCTCACTCCTCAGCAATTCTAAGCACCCCATGGCTTATGTGAAGGAACTTGAAGAGGATCTTTTATATTTCATTTTAGTAGGTTCATTGCTGTTTTATTTTGAAGTATCATCCTGCAACTAGTTAAGAGACAATTGTCTTTTCCCCAAATGGAATATGTGCAGGATGTTTACCAGCTCTGATTAGTCACAGATGGATCTACTTAGCCCAGAAGAGAAACGACAGTTTTTAACCACAAACTCTTCCCAGTTTAGAAGACTTGCCCAGCATTCTTCTGGGAATTTATGCAACACTAAAAGGCACTGGAGATGACACACAGGTCACTTATTACTATATGTCTTTCTGAAGGGAAAGGAAAGGAAAACCCATCCTTAGGATTTTAACTCATTCTCTGTGTTAGTTATAATACAAAGTTACAGTAATGTTACTGCCAAATGGAATCCAGCCATTTAGTTTGGCCAGGCAAAAAGACAAGAATTGTGAGGTGTAGGGACAGAAAACGAAGAATGACTAAAAAATACAGCACTATGACTATGCTAGAATTTGACAGGTTTTCCAAAGCTAACAGTGCTTCCCACACCAACAGAAGCAGTATTTGGAACACAGGAATGTTTTTGCAGCTGACTTGTTTATGAGACAAGCTGGAAGTGAAGCCGGACATGCAACCAGGCAGTCAGCATCACAGTCAAATACCTTGAGGACCATTGGAGAACAAGAATATGCTCATTTTTATATTTTTTTGTCTCTCACAACATTAAGAGCAGAGGTGTCTGTCTCTGCATGAAGCTGTAACACACACACTTCAATACTGGTCAAGGCAAAACATTCTTCCCATTTAATAGGAAGGCTAAGATTTGAGAGATGAGACAGATGAGTGCTAGCTGGGAGCTTTGGCCCATGATTTGCTATTATAAGCAGGCAAAAAGTGACATTACCTGTGTCATAGTTATCACTAGGGTGAGATGTTTCATCCATTTCTTCACCATTTGGTTCATTTTCCATATTCAGATTTTTCAGCTGTACTAACTCCAGAAATCTCAGAGCTGTTTCTGCCAACAATGCTATGTTTTCTGCAACGGAAAACACTTTGGTTAAGAATTGTTCTACTTTCCCAATTTACATCAGTCTGATGATCCCCCTGAAGAGAGATTGTAGCCATTGACAACACCAGTCATGATGGGCAAACAGGACTGAAACTACACAGCATGCTCTGGTCAACCCACTTCTGTTGACTCCCAGCAAAGCTACCAATACATCAAATTACACAGTTCTTTTGTCATGTAAACAAGTGGAAAAATCCTAATGATATTAGGTGTAACAAAGACTAATTTAACACTTCTAAAACTGGCCCTAAATGCCACTTAATCTCAGTTTAGCGACTAAATAACTTGATAGAATGTAAAGGCCAAATAGCCTGAATTACCTAACATTGCCACATAGTAGAGTGCAGCAAAGTAACAACAAACCACCAGACCTGGATAAGTATCCTAGGGAATAACAACTTGTTACGCTGGAATCCATTTTTAGAACATTCGTCAGGGTATCTATCCAGAGGATCTGGCACCGTTCTGCACCATTTGGAAGCTGCTGAAGCAACTCAGGCTACATTATATGGGTCAGGCCACTGCTGGCACAGGAACAATGACATCAAGGCACAAGTCCCACTTAAGCAGCCGTTCTGCGTGTCATCCAAAACAACAGCAACATGCCAATGGAGCCTGTCCACAGCCCAGACTAAATCCTCTTAAGTCACAAGTCCAACCACTTCCAAAAGTGTACCATAGTAAGAGGGGTTACCTCAGCTAGACTACCTTTAAATACATCTATGTATTTGAAATTTAAATTGATCACGGTGACCACAAGCAATTGGTTCTATTCATTAAGTATACAAAGTATTCAATACAAGTTTTATCAGTTTACTTAGTAAACAAAAACATCACCTGAGGCATTTTCAACTGAAAACCACATTTACAACTAAAAAAATCCCCAAACTAAAGCAACACACCTGAAAATGTGCTAGTCACAGAAAGTAAGGGTACATAGTAAATACCAAACATGGGCATGACTACAAAGCTTCTTCCTGAACTGTGCAGAACTCATATATCTGAATAACATCTGAAGAAAACATCTGTTACAGTGTAAGCCAGTTTATTACACAGCAAATAATCTAATTTCAGCCGCTGCATTTCAAATTTCATTTTGTGGGAAAACAACTCTGCAGCCCAGCAACACATTGATGCTTTAAGTTAGTTTTGTATTTATTCAGTTCGACCAGGCCATTTTAGGTAAACAATCAGAGCTAATGCAATGTGAGTACAGGTGCCATTAGCTGCAGTCATTTCTGAGACTTCTGGTGAGTTTTACTGACAGAAACAGTTAAGAGAATACAGAAAAGCTCAAGATTTGGAGTTTTGACTGGATGTCCTCTTACCAGCATATGCAAGTCTGACGATGGTGGCTTCATCCTGGGCCAGGTGTGCAATGCCTGGCAGAATGTATTCTGGGTAAATGTTAATATCATTGCGTGGCACCTCTTTGACGAGAGCAAGAACTTTAGTTAGTGTCCTCACAGATTCTGCCCTCACCCTGGGCACAGAGTCGTTGCTGAAATGTAACAGATAAGGAGTAATACGATCCAGAAGAATCTCTACACTTAATCTTGGTGCTAAATGAAGAATCAGCTCCAAAGCAGCCAGTTTTGAATCACAGTATTTGAGAGTCTGTAAACAGGATGTTATCACAGACACTAGAATAACCAGCCCATTCTCTTTTGTCTCTCCCTCGGCCTTCTCTGTGCGATCGTGCCCACAGAGATTGTGAATGATGTTGTCCAGATCTTTACGTATGACCAATATACGCTCATCTGCTGACACAAATGTTTCCTTGGCAAACTGGGCCATGTAAGGCTGAAGGAAAGTGTAAAATATTTCGGGAAATGCATTGTTACGTTGCTGTTTCAAATAATCTTCGGCTGCTAAACGTTTATCTGGCTCTCGATGGATCATCTGAGTGACCTTGAGAAAGGCAGAAGTAGGAGGGAGCAGGAGAGAAAGATTAAAGGTTTAGACATTTGTAATACAAAAACATCAAAACCCAAACCTAACCAATAAGCAATCTGTCACAGAAGCAGGTGAACTACAAACAGAACACGCAGATGGTTCTAATTCTGTACTCCATCCTTACCAGTTCTCTGATACTGCGGTCTTCAATTTTGTTTAGGACTTGATCGGGGGAAAAGAGGCCATTTCTGTAAGCCAAAAGCTGGGATAAATCAAACAAGGGTACACCTTCTGTGAAAAGCTCTGCTATTACACAACCTGGGAAACAAAAAAAGAAGAAAAAAAGATGTCAGAGGATTATAAACAGATGTTTTAACTTTGTTTTCTATATGCAGACAAGAACAAACCCTAAACAACTCATTGCTTGATTAAAAATAAGGCAAACAAGTTGCCAAATTAATTTGCAGAAAGGAGATAACATCTCAAGCTCCAAAACATGGCTTTTATACTTGATGCCTGAAATATGTCCCAAGTAATATATTTCAAGCATGTCAACAGCAGAGGAGTTTGCAATTAGGAAACATGAGGCAGTGACTTCAGCCACCTGCCAGCTGGAAAATCCATCACTAGAAAAGGAGCCCACATCACTGTCATGTGGAAGAAGAGTGTGGTAAGTCAGCATGGATCGGGCAGTAGGTCAAAATTAAGCAACCCTTTTACAGAAGGTAAAGAAATAACTTCTGCTCCCACAGCTGATGCCAGGAGACAGCATATATTCACTCACACATGACTGCCAAACACAGACCCCTGTGTTGTGTACACAACACAAAGTACCTCTTCAAAGAACCCACTCCTGCAGTTTGCTCCCACTAGTCTGCTTTATTAGTGGAGTGTCTCGAAAGTTTGGCCATAAGAGCAACTTGTAAAATGAAGTACTCATTTCCTTTAGATTCATATTTTCACTCTCTTTAAGGGAGAAAAAAACCCCAAAAAACAAGGGCTAAACTCGTGGTTTTCAAACTGCCCAAGATAAGCCAAGACTCAAGGCAGTCTCCCACAGTCGAACTCTAACAAGTATTTGCAAGTGGGACTATGCTCCCACCTCCTGCCTGTGGGGAAAAGGAAATGAGAATGGGCTTCTAGAGCCAATATTGCCAAATTACCCTGAAAGCTGTCTCAGTCCCCCCAGAACTGGACCACTGACTGGTTCCTCCTCTCAGGCCCCATGAGGCACATGCTTCTGTCGTAAAAAGATGATGGTCTGTGCCTTCCAGAACCACCTCTTTCCTAGAGCATAGTTGAACCATAACAGAATAGTTTGTGATTTCCCTCCTCAGACAATAGTGATATACACAAATTATGTAGCCTACTGTGTTGTGTCAGTATTTTTCTGTGAATGAAAAAGGTTTGGGTCTTTGCTTAAAATAAGCAAGTTTTTTAACATGCTGATCTCCAAGCCTGCTGCAAAAAAAAAAAAAACCCGAAAAAGGGACCCAAACTCTTCTGCACTGCATTAGTCAGAAACAACACACAGGTCTCTCCTGATAGTTCCAAGTACCTGCAGAAAAGATATCCATTGCACGTTTTAACTCCCCTCTTGTTCGCTGATTGCTATTTGCCAAGTCTACCAAAGGAGTTGAAGGGTCCCGCATATTTTCCAGCTCTGTGGCAAACATGCTGCCATCAACAAAGCGCTCAGGAGCGATGTAACACGTTCTCCTCCGTGATGTGTCAAAGAAATAGTTGAAGTCAGCAGGATTGTCTTCAGGAAGGTAAGTTGGTTTAAAACTGGCAAAGTCAGTTAGAAGAACCCAGTTCCAGCTGGTCACCATGATGTTCTCTGTTTTAATATCCCCGTGGCGGACTCCAGATTTGTGCGCTTGGTCCACTGCAGTGAGGATCTGGAAAGCAATCCACCTTTTCTCAATGTTGTTCAGGAATGGCCTGGTACTAATTCGGTCATAAAGGTTGTCCCGTACGTACTGTCTGAAAAGCATGGCGGCCTTCTCGGACAGGGTGGCTTTCTGGAAGGGGAGGCAGTTCTGTGCCGAGTGTAACCTTATCTTCAGCTCCTCCAGCTCCTGCTTGTAGCTCGTCAGGGGTAAGGTCGGATCCTGAATGGCAAACACCTTCACGACCACCAGCCCCTCCCGGTGCTTGGCTCGGGCCACCTTGAAGAAGCGGGTGCTGCCCAGGCTCTTGTCATACTCGAAGTCGTGGATGTCCGAGAAGTAGCTGTCCACCGATAGTATCTGCGAGGGAGCGATGCCAGCCAGCTGGTTCCCCATGGCGGCACCTCCTCCGGCCGCAGGCACCGCGCCGGGGCTCTCGCGCGTCTGCCTGCGGACAAACACAGCGCGGATCTCAGGCAGTCCCGGGTCCGCCCCGCCGCCCGGGCCCGCGGGCCGCGCTCCCCGCCCCGAGCGGGCCCGGCCGCCGCCGCTGCCCAGGCCCCAGCGCCGGGCCGGCCCCAGGGGCGCGGGTCCCCCCGCAGCACTCACCGGCCCAGGCGGAGCCGGGACCCCCGGCCCCGGAGGCGGCGAGAGGGAGCGAGGCGGGACTCGGGGCGGCGGAACCGGCACCGCGGGCCGGGCGGGGAAGGGGCGGTGCCGTGAGCTCACATCCTGCGCCCGGCCGGCGGCACCCGGGCTGTCCCCGAGAGTCCGCGGTGGTGCCTGCGCGGTGACACCATTCCGACTCTTCCCGCGACCTGGTCTCGTGGCCCCCTGATGAACTTTTTTTTTTTTTTTCCTTCTGGCTCCGTTCCCTGGAGGAGTTTCTTCTTGTTTTGTGCTCTGCAATGGGAAGAAGATAGGGCTGTAGCGTTTAAGTGATGTGTTCAGGCCGGCTTTAAGTTGTTTTTGTCTATTTGTTTAGCCATGTTAAGGAAGAGCTGTGGGAGTGCAGCGTCTCCTGTAAGCCTGGTGCTGAGCTGGCTCAAGCAGTGCGGGTCGGAAGGTGCCTGCGGGAGATGGGGGGTGCTGGTGGAACGGGCCTCAGGAGCATCAGTCAGGACCTTCTCTCGGAAAACAGGAAAACAGCTGCCATGCTTCCATCTCCTGGTGCTTAGCACTGGGTGCCTGTAGGAGGAACGCTTTTCCATGTGGCTTCACTACTAGGTCTGTCCTGACAGGGTTTGGTATATCTGAAATACAAGGAAAAAGGCTTTTCGTGGTAAACAAAATCATTGCCTTTCTCACAGTTTAATCTGAAAGTGCTTGAGACCAAGGACAAGCCCAGGGCAGAGTTTGTTCATTCTTCCCTTTGCCTTTTCCCTTTGCCCTGTTCTTTCTTTGCTACCTATGATACATTACTAAACACGTGATATTTGGGTCTCATAGACCAGTGCCTGTATGCTCAAACCTTTCCTGAATACAAGATTGCCACCAGCCATGTGTGAGGTCACTTAATCATACAGTCTTCAAAGTGTTTTGGGTTGTGCTAGTGAGGGTTTCTTGCCAGCGGGACTCTCACATCAGTAATGGACACCTGGAGAGTTAGCCTGTCCCAGGGTAGAAATCTTAGCCCAGGCCTGGGGTTATGGTTAGGACTAGGATCAGGGTGAGGAGAGCGAGAAATAGGGAACCTTCTGGCATTAGACTGGTGCCTAGGCACAGTTCCTTCTAGGGTCATAACTGTCATGCAATTTTTTCCCTTTGGAATCCCATGATCTGGACATAACTTCCATTCACAATACCTTTACCTGGAGTGCTGGCAGGGTAGGCATCAAGTGCTGCCCAGGGGAATTTGGAAGAGAAGGCAAATAACTCAGTTTTCTGCTCTGCTAGAAGCTTGGCAGGTTGGCTTCGTGCTGTAACACTGTAAACATCGCTGTTTAACTCCTGTCATAGTGGGTAGGGAAGGGAATGTGGAGTGGTGACTATTGTGCTTCCTTTTTGACTTTGAAACAGACAGTATGCTAATGGTACCCTGTTATGATCCTTCCTAATCACCTAAAACTTCATTCCCTCATTTTTGGGCATAACATGGGTGGAGAAAGCTGTGTAAGGAGAAAATTGAGTGGCTGCTAAAAGTCTGGCTAAGTTGGATGTTGATTGTCTTGTGAGTTCTAAAAAGGTAATTGGAAAATCTCCATGGACTTGTCTGCAAAACAGTTACACAGGTGTTGCTCTCTCTAATGGAAAAAGGAAATGGATTTAAAGCAGAAAGATTTTCTCAGTTCCATCTGTCAGCCCCTGCAGCTTAGCTGGGCTCTTCTGCCTTTGATCATAGGAGGTAGGTTCCATTTCCAAAAGAGGGTAGGGCTTTTTCATAGCCAGGGTTCTTTGTAGCTGCCTCAGGCAGACTTTGCTCGGAGCTGAGCCATTAGCTGCTGTCTCTGAGCTAAGACATATTTATTGCCTGTGCCTGCGGTTGTGATGGGCTAGGGTCATGCTTCAAGACAGTTTTTCAGCCACCTGTGTCAGGATATTAGGCTCCACAGTACTGCCAGGTGTACAGCATCTGTGGGCACAGGTGCTGAGGGAGATACAACAGCACATTTTCATGCTCTGTAATTGGAGTTAAGCTAAACTGGCTGCAACAAATAGAGAAGGTGCATTTGTGGCTTCAGAGCAATAAAATGGACACAAAGAGTGAAGTGTATATATGCTCTTCTCCTTAACTCCTCCTCTTCCTAGGTCACATACTGTTCAGGTGCTCCTCCAAATCAAAAACAAATAGAAAGGAAAACTTATAATTTCACTGTGGCATCTTTGGTCAGCATTTCTTCAGAAGTATATATGAAGTAAAAATAGACACTTAGTTTTAGGTGTTGACCATGCTGAAGTTAACAGAAATTATGTAAGCTGCCGAATACATTGTCATCTTTTTCCTTGACTTCCAAATCTGTTTCCTTTCTAAAGCAAACATCCTTGGGTATCTATGCAAATGCAGTGCCTTTCATCATTTCTGGAAAATGTCAGAACTCTGATGCTTCTGCAGAGCTGAGCTTAGAAACAGAAAAGCAAAGAGCTGTCAGAAGTCTCCTTTAAATCATGGGTGAGGACTGGAAATTGCCTGGAAACTGATTGGGCTCAGTGGTGTGTCCTATGGATCTCTAATGCTCTTGCACCAAGAATTTGTCCCTATTCATTCATTCCAGGGCTTATGGAAATGTTTATGTCGTGTGAAACCAAAACTGCTTTGAAAGAAGAAAGGAGATTTAATGAATCTTTAATCTAAAGCATCTTGGAATAAGAACAAAGCTTCTGAAATGCTCAAATTTGTATATTTTATGGAAAAGGGCTTGGAAGGTTTTAATTTCTTATGATTCTCTATGCCAGCATTTTGGGCAATTTTTTCCTTTAAAAATGGTTCATTAATATGTCAGTTGACTTTCTAGGAATGGTGCTTTTTAAATTACTAATTTGCAAAGGGATTCAAGATCTGTCCATATCTCCCCTGATTAGTCTGTGCGTACATTTTAAAACATTCTGCAGTACCATTCTGTGCTATCACGTCTTGTGACAGTCTGTCCTGCTGATTTAGCAAGACTTCACTGCTTGCAATATGGCACTGATCCCAGGGACTTAAATGGGTGAGAGAAATGGTTTATAGAACAGTTTCTTTAAAAGTACCTAAGGCAGAAGAACTGCCTCAAGTTTAGTCTGCAGGCTGATGTACTGACAGATTTGTTCCCTAGTCATGTGCTAATTGTTTTAGAATGAGAATCACTTGCTCCTGGATCCTTCTACCAAAGCAGCATGTACAAAATTAATTTCACAAAACTCAACAGCAGACCATATGGAAGGGGAAAATGGTATTTAAACAAAGTTGATTTCAGTCACTAACACATTGTGTTGTAGATGTCAGTCCCTTGCACTCCCACACCATGTACTCAGAAGCATCCAGTCATGTGTGATACTTTCATACACAATCTTCTATTAATGTTTCATTCAGACCAAGTTCAGTATTTCTGCCACACAGTAAGTTAACTTGCACTAGCATACATGCCCACCACTGGGTTATACTGGTGCAGTTTTCTTCTGTGTCTGCAGCTACTCTTAACTTTGGGAATTAAAAAGAGAAAGCTGGAAATTGTAGGGGTGAGCTCTATTACATACCTTAAAAAGCTAAGCCTTAAACATACCTGCAAGCTGTGGATAGTTCTCATAACCATCCCCTTTCAGGGAGGGTGGAGCAGGAAGAGTGCTTTGCTTTTTTTCTTTTACAGAACAATGGAAATTCACTGAGGAAAATGTTGCCCTGCTTTGAGCGTCAAATGAAATTTGGGTAACTCTTTAATCTCAGGAACTAAACTGTGTAAATTTTCCCTTTCCTATGTTTGATTCCTCTGCCTGAGACTGAGAAATGGCTCTTCTGTATTAGCCACAAGTCAGCTAATGGTCATCTTTTGTTGGACTAAGTCAGCTGCAGCGCCAAACACCTCATGCTTTTTATTATCTTGTATTTTAGTTTTCGTTTAGCCTAAGCTCCAATGCCAAACATATATTTAATTAAATTAGTGTAATTTAATTTTAATTTTATTTTATTTTTTCCTTTGTTTTGTTTATTATGGTTTTGTTTGGTTTATTTTATTTGATTTTTAAATTTTATTTTATTTCATTTTATTTTATACAGAGACTAGTTAGTCTTCCTTTGAAATCTGGGGTACAAATCCCAAACTGTACTCTTGGGCACAGATTTACCATGTTCTTCAATGAAGATACCAGCCCTGTGCTAAATGAGCTGCTGTCTGCCAGATCCAGATTCGGTCTTGGCTGTGACCCCTCAGAAATGCCAAGTGTTTCCAAGGAAGCAGGCCTCTGCTGGAAGCTGAGAGGTTTGTGTGTTTCATCTGTTTATTTTGTGTGCTGATGAGATTTGGGAGGGTGTAACAGAGTGGCCATCACAATTAGGAAACGTGTTTCAGATGGGCAGGTTTTATGGAAAGTGGATGCCTTCCCAAAACAATTGTAACTCACCATTTCCAGGGCTTTGGTTTCCCATGCCCCACTTGTTCCTGTCTCAGTAGGAAATAATTTTACCAAGACATAGAGGAGACTGTTCAAAGCATCTGCTGACAAAAGGCTGAGTATCATGTTGCAAATTCATGTCCTCATTTGCTGGAATTGTAGAGGCAAAAGATAGCACAGAACTAGAGTTGAACATTACATTTCCCAGCAAAAACCAGCTAGCAGGTGCTAGTTGCTGTGAAATCTGGATGAAATTATGTGATTCCTCCCTTGCAAGGGAGATGATGATGTGAGAGTGAGCTCTTTGGGAACAGGTAAGCTTTGGAGAAAGCCTACTGAGAAAGGTCAGGTGTTAAGCTTGCCTGGCACACAACTGTCAGAAGAATTGGGATGGCAACATCTGGGGAGGTGATGCAGGGCTGGGAATATCTGGCTGGTCAGTGGTGTTAGTTATGGGAATGTCAGGAGAGAGGACAGTGAAATAGTTATGGTCAGTCCAGTAACTGGGTATTACTGTTCTCCAGGCCCGTGTGTGAGAGCAGCCACAGTAATCCTGGGTTTTCCCCAGGAAAAAGGACTGAGAACAGAATCCCTGCTCTTCATGATCTCCTCATGTGGACATACAGCATTAAAAACAGTTACACCTTATTCTTTCAGTGCCAACTTTCTGGCAGAGGCAGAAGCAGTAATGTTTATACTGTGATATCAAACAGTGCCCTTTCTTCTCCACTCTTGCCCATCCCCACTGAAACAGTAAAATATCAGGAAAATTCACTGCTAGAATCTCTGTCTTGCTGCAGTCAGATTGTGTTTAGCTCTAAATCCTGGTCTGAATACAACTAATACTGTCAAAGATTTTGGTTTTTCAAATTTGAGAGAAAAATGGTGGACTCAGGCCCATCTTTAGTGGGGGATCTATTATCAGATGCCAGGGGTAGTTAGATCAGAACATAATTACATACATCAGTGCAATTTTCAGTTGTTAGTCATTCTTCCCTAATGGTGAAATGCGTGACAGTTTCAGGTTTTGATTGGCACCGCCATTACCTGCTCTTAGTAAACAGATTATTGGCCTCTTTTTTTTTTAATAGAAATTTGCCATCTTCACCTTGCACACAGTCTTGTTACCCAGCCTGCTCTAATGTGTGCTGCTACTAATAAATGAGCAGCTGCCATGGCTACTGTAGCCATACAAAGAAAAGCTCTTCGGCTTTTAAGGAGTGGCTGGAGGCAGGTAATTAACCACAGCTTCACTCCTTGCACTCAAAGCGTCTGGAAAGCAATGCACCGGGCTTCCCGGTGGATTTTCCTTTTATCAGCACTTACTTCAAGGATTGCAATGTCGCTGCCAGTTCTGGCTGCAGCAAGAGAGTAAGAAAAAGCAAGGCAAATCCAGTTATAATTAAGCTGGTGATAACAAAGGGATCTTAAAAATATAATAGCAGATTAATCTTTGGAGAACTTCCTTCTCCTGCTTCCTTTCCCCCATTTTGGGCTTTACTCCTTCATGCTGTTTTCTGTTCACTGCTTCAAGAAATGCATCTCTAATGCATCCAGGAGTAGGAGGGTGTTCACCAAACAATCTTGGCTCTTTCATACTAATGCATTGTCATTTATGCATCTTAATCCACTGGTCCTCTATTTCCGAAGAATCCCTGATATTATAGAACTATTTAAAAATAATTTTTTAGCATGCAGGGTAAATCACATCCTGCTATGTAGCAGATTGTTATTTGTCTGTCAGCCTACAGTAAAAGGTCTGATTTCTGCCCACTGACTTCACTGCAAAGTTCTCAGTTGCCTATAATTAGGGTAAAATTGGGTCCAAGAGTGATAAATTGTATCTTCTACAGCACAGAAGAGCGTACCCTGACTTTCAGCCATATCAATCTGTTTGCAAACAACAGTGAAATTCTGGCTCTCACTGAGCCATGGCAACATGATAGGCTCTTAGACCTGTAGATTGGATTTCAGGTCAGAAATTGCTACTTCCAGCTAGTTTGAATTCTTGTAGAGGGAGGCAAAAATTCAGTGAGAAACTTGCTGCAAACCTATACATCCTGGGCAAGGTGTAGGCCAAGAACTGCAGCCTCTTTGTCTCAATAACAAAAAACTCTTACCAGGAAAGCTACTGGTATTGGTTTATTGGAGTATATTTTATTTCTGTCTCTCTCCCTTCATGTCTCATTCAGAGCTTATTCCCTTGTCTCAGAAATTCAAACCATTAGTAATTGCTCTTTAAAGGTCGACAATAATTTTAAGTTGCTATAAAATTAATCTGAAGCTGAAGTGAAGCTGAAGTTGCAATTTCACTCATACTCCTACTGTTCAAGGAGTATATTTTAAAGTGTTTGAGGCTTTGGGCCAAGCATTGGTATAAATCAAAATAAATACTTGGCTGACTTGCTTGGGTGGCTTCCTTTGGCAATCTGTTTCTAGCTCACAGTTTGGCCTTCTTTGCAGCTGAGATACCTGGTTCTTTTTCTGCCAGCTTTTTTTTTTTAATTGTTTGTTTTTGCTCTTGTTTTTGGTTGCTGTTTTTGCATTTTCTGTCTGGAGCAAAAAGTATCTTGGTTCAACAGTCTGACATTGCACTTCATGATTTCTCAGCCCTCCAGTCAAGAGTTTTCAAGCTTCCTTGACTTTTGGCACTGCAATCCACATGTTTAAAAAAATACTGCTTTTTACCTAACTTGTGTAGGTCTCTATAATTAATTTTTTTCCAAGACAAAGAATTATGGTGATAACTGCTGGCGTTGACTCATACTGCTGTTTGTGCCCAGCCTGCTTACTGACTGACTTCCATCAGGCTACTAATGTAAGGTTAGCGAGACTCTGCAAGAAAATAAGCTTCTTAAAGATGTCCTTCTTTTAAACATAGGTTTCAGTCCATCTTCATCCCTTCCCCAACCTCTCCTGATTCCCGAACTGTGTTTTCTGTGGCCTCACTCCTAAGGCATGTTTGAGCCTTGCATAATGCCTGACTGGGGAGGAGGCAAATAGTGATGAAAGCCAGCTGCCTCAGCCAGCTGGGGAACTGAGTTCTGGGGAAGCAGTTTTTGTCCTTGGTCTCCACCACCCCCTTCTGCACCAGGACTGACTGTGGGAGCCAGCTCAGTAAGTACAGCTGAGGAACTACGGCTGACTTGGGATGACTGGATTCCTCTTGAGAGCTTAAGTTCCAGCTGTTCTCTGGGCTTCTGCACCCTTTAGAAAGGATGAGTGGGATGTTTTGTTGTCCTGTTGTTTTCAACTGATTTAAGTATCTTTTAAACTTGGGGACACTTGGGGATAACAAGTGAAGTGAAACAGTTGTCTTAGCATCTTTTGAAAATACTTCAAACAGCAGCAGAGTGCAACTTACAGGGAAAATATTTCCCATTTTGGGGTGATTGTGTTTGCAACCCTGGGTCATTTAGAGAATCTCTCAGCATGCCCACTGCAGACCACCAGAAAAAGAAAAAAAAGAAAAAGGAGGAGCTAAACAGCTGAATTTTCTACTGTAGTAGCACGCACTGTCTGGCCAATACATTCATTTTGAAAAACAGCACTATTGCAACTCATTCTGGTCAAAATCTGAGTGGTGAAAGAGTAGTAAGACTGAACTGGTGGGTAGGAATTGCATCTACACTGCTCAGTGCTTGCTCCAGCTCTGAGACTCGGAGGAGACTTCAGGCTCCTCTTGGGCCATACTTCTGCTGTGAAGCCATCTGATGGCAAAAATACAGTAGGAAAGACCACTTCGAGAGTTATAGCAGATTATTAGGACATGTGCCTGTGTAAGAAAATTCTTTTTCTTTGCACCACAGAGCCAGGCACACTCCTTGTCTTTGTGCTTTTTGGCTATAGGGACAGATTCTGCCTCATAGAAGAGCAATGTTGATTATCTCAAAATACTTGCAGAGGGGCAAAGCATAGCCAAGACCCACTCTCCACCATGTGCTGCTGGTCAGCTGGCACAACAGCATTGTACGAAGAAAACATTTTTTCTTCCTTCAGTGAAACACCCGTTCTTCTTCCTTCAGTAAAAAGCCCATTGCATTGGAAGCAGCAGGATGAATTCTGCTATGCTTCTATCTTATACTAATTGTGTATTAGGGTATACACAAGCTAATTTTAAAGTGAGATTTTTCATTCCCAGCCTGTGAAACATTCTGTTTTCCAGCTGCTGGAAAATAACATGAGTTGATCCTGTAATGAACTCTCTCATGTAAGAATTGCCTCATTACCACTAAATGTTGCCAGCTCTTAGATTTGTGTTCTACTTCATAAATTCTAAAAAGCAGCTCAATGTATTTAGAAGCTATTTCCCTGTTTTAAAAGGAACCAGAGTCTATTCCAGGACCCAAGCCAGATCCCTTACAGTTTAAATGAAGATAGATTGCCATGAACTTATTTCAGAAGATGAAGAAAAAGTTTTTGCAGAGCAATTTCTCTTTCCTTTTCTTTCCATTTCTTTCCTTTCCTTTTCTTTCCAAACCTGTGCTTTTTGTGTTCCTGAAGAACAGTGAATAAGTCCACAAAATTGCACTATTGCGTGTGCCTACTAGTCAAGTATGACTATAATTTTTTTTCCATTGACAAAAGGCAATAAAAGGCCAGAATCCATTCTCTCTGATTCTACATACCAACTCCGCAGGGCTCAATTCACTCTAAAATAAAGTGGAGCTGCTTTGGAAGAGCTAATGAGGAGGTCTGGAGGGTTTCTCCCATCAATTTTTAATTTGCATATAATCCATGTCAATGTTGAGCACTTTAGGTCAGCTCTGTGTTGCTTGACTGCTATCAAACAATGAAAATCTCTTCTAATCGTGGTGGGTGGTTACTGTGATTTTTCATTTTTATTGGCAGCCTGAAGTAGTGAATAGGAAAAAGAGGCAGTTTTATTTTCCTGCCTAGACAGGTATAGGCAGAGCAGCACAACAAATTTGTACTGTTATTCATGTTGCATATGCCCATAAGAAATAGAAGGGAATTTGCTATAGGCTGCAAAAGTAGTTCACAAAAATAAAGTTGCCAGGGAGAAACATCAGTTCTGAACTGTGTACCTTCCAAATATCTGGGAATTCTGCCTGGGCAAAACAGTAATGTTGGATCTTAATAGACAGTGGTACACACGTGTTGGGTTTAACTAATAAATCTTTCCAAAAGGAGCTGCAGAAGAGAAAAATCCATAATACAGTTGGGCACATTTCTCATTTCCCATTGAAATCTGTCTGTTTCCACCATGTCCAGGCAGATTTAAGCAGATGAAAGGGTCAACTAAACAATGATTGTATATGCACATAAATTAAGATATGAGAGCGTTCAGTAATTTATTTTAGCTATTAAAGTGCTGCTGTGATTTTGACTTTGAGAAAGGAAGAGCCTTAGAAGGATCAGAAGGCAGTATCTCATGGCAAACAACCAAAGCTGGATGAGTTCAAATATGCAAGAGGATGTATTCAGTCTGTTGAAGAAGGAGCATGCAACTGTGTCCTAATAAAAAGAAATAATTTAATTCATTTGATCTTCTAGGGTTCTTTCCTTCATAATCAATTCAAGAGAGTATTTTTTGATGTTACGACTTCTTTTTTTCATAACATCTTTCAAAAACAGGTCTAGTGTCAAGAACCCCTCCTTTCCAGTGTCAGCTCTGACATTTGGCTATTGGTTGGTTCATTACATCGGATTCCTTCTGCACTGCTCCTGGGGAACTGCACAGCAGACAGCTGGGAAAGCCATGGCTGGACCTGGACTGTGGGTTTCCCATCCACAGAGGACAGAAATATGCAGAGAAGAAAAGCACCAGGTCTGACATGACAGTGCTGAGAAAAGCTTCTAGCTGAATTAATAGTTACACCAGGAAACTGTTGGATTCTCTATGGGGACTTGTTTTACTATCTAAACCCAGAATTCAATTTTGCTTGTCATGTCCTAGCTAGGAGTACATAAAACAGACTGAAATTCCAAGTGTGAGTATAGTCAAATATTTAATCCTGGTACCCTATTCAGCCATTATTTAGTGTTCCTTTCAGTTTTAAGAAAAAAGTGGATTTTCTTCCAGTTTTTCCTCAGAAAACCTGTTAACAGTTATAATTTCTTATTGCAAGAAGGGCTGAGAAATTTGGCATCTGAACGTCATCACCTTATGGCATGTTGTACCTGAACAAAAATGTACCCCCACACTTGACAAAAGCAGAACCCATGGCAGGAACAGTTGTAGCACTTTGAAGTGCTATTTAGGCTGTCAATTCTCTTTCCATAAATGTTTTTAAATCAGGGATTTAAATTAAGCACTCACATTAATCGCTCTCAAACTAATCAGTGAATTGATTCCAAATCTGGCAGCCAATCAGTGTTGATACAAGATTTGCTGCACGTATACTCACAAATTTTGTTTGCACGGTATTTTATTGCAAATATTAAAAGGCAAATGCAGTTGTCAATTATGAATGAAATTTAATCAGGATAAACTGAAGTATGAAACTGGTGTATATACATTCAGCAGCCTGTCGGTATGGACAAAACCACCCATGATTTGACATCTTATTTGATAGATCTTCCTGTAAATAATAAATCACATTTTCTTGAAAACATGAACCATGTTCATCATTTCAGATCCTTTACATTATTAACAGCCTGGCAGAGAGTTCAGAAACTCAGCAGACAAAATATTCAGGAGATCCTATATATTTTATATTAGGATTCCAGGCTGATCTTTTGTACACAGCCTTCCTATTTTAGTAGCAAATTTACATGATTTTGTATTAGACAGGAAAGTCGTGGTCTTCTGTTTCTTGGGGCATTTTCATACTGGAAGTATTCTGAAATATGATTTGAATGACAAGAATCACAGAATGTCTTGTTGAAAGAAACATTTAAAGATCATCTAGTCCAACCCTCTGCCATGGACAAGGACACCTTTCATCAAACGGGGTGGCTCAGAGCCCATCCAACATGGCCTTGAGCATTTCCAATGATGAGGCATCCACAGCTTCTCTCAGAAACATTTCTCAGTGCCTCCCCACCCTCATCATTAAAAATGTCTTCCTTTTATCCAATCTAAATTGTCCCTCTTTCAGTTTAACACCATTGCCCCATGTCCAACCACTACAGGAAGGCTGGAATCTTTTTTACTCAAGTAATGCCTGCAGTTTGCTATGTATTTCAGAAAGTGAGAGATTTCCAGCAGTGCTCTTACATTTTTACAGCTCCTGGAAGTGATGTGCCAAGGAGTAAAGTTCTTCTCAGGTACAGACTGGCTCAACGTGGGTCCTAAAGAAGCCATGGCAAAACAAGGGAAGAAAGACAAAAGGTACAAAGAGAATACAGACAACTCCTAAGCCACAAAACAATCCTATTCCTCATCTGAAGACAGTAACACACAAAAATATGACTTTGTAGCTAAAGCTGGTTATTTTCTAGTCTTGACATGCTTAAAAAAAATTATTTCTATGATGTAACCAACAATAACAGCCTGTTATCTGATGAAGACAGTTGTACCTTAAAAGCCTCATTGAATGATGCAGAGCTGGGCCTGTATGTTTACTCCCAAAAATGCTAAACGTTCCTGTGTAGGAAGGAAATTTCATATTCTCACTGCAGGAGCTTAGTGGGCAAAAAGAGGAAACCAAAAAAACCATCACAATGGAAGAAAATAATTCTGAAGTTCAAGAAGCACAAAACAGATGGTGTACTCCTTTCTCCCAATCCTTTTCGTTATCTGAAATACACCTTCACAAAACCTGAGGGTTGCTGAGGCAGGGAAGAAAACTTGGCAGGAAAGGACTCAGATCCATGCCTTTTTCCTGGTGCTGTAGTGAGCGTGGGAAGGGTGGACATGGAGATGGGGGACAATGACACAGTCAGGGTTCTCTTGCACAATGGCCACTTAATCTTTGGCCGTAGCAGTAGAAACTCTCTCTCCGGACCCTTCCAGTACAAGATCCATGGTCCTGAGTTCCCTGGGGCAGGTGTAGATGTTTCAAGGATTACGAGCGTCCTGTTCTTGCACACCCTAAAAATCCTCACACGAACAGCCAAGTTTGGCTTTTGGTCTTGAAATTACATGTGGGCTGCTGAAAGTAAAGCTATCATTAAATATTCATTAATTCCTTTCTAGAGGTAATTTATTCTTCTTACTTTTTTCCCCTCCCTCAAATAGACATCTCTTCCTCTGGTTTTTGTGGCAGATAACCTGCAGGGCTAGATGGAAATTGAGTTTGTGGCCTTATTTCTAGAGTGATTTGGATTGGTGGTGTATCACTGAAAGAAACAGCCATCCTAGCTGCTAGGCAATTTTAGTGGTGATTTAGCCACTTTCCCCTTATTTATTGTGGACTTCTTTTCTTAGTTTCATGTTTTCTTGTTTTTAATCTAAACGTCCAGTTCATAGATATATAATTATTTACTGTAAACAAAACAGAGATTTCTTCCAATTGTGATTTGTAATAATTATATAAAATATAAAAGGAAGAAAAACAGCCTGGTACCCTAGGGAACGTATAATATCTGCAACACATCTTCTTCATTGCTCTAACCTGTACTCTTCAACACATAAGCTAACTGAAAGACCTGCAGGAACATCACACCTGCACATCTAATTAGTTAAAGCTAAACAAATCTGAGTGTTAATTCTGTAGAATCCTCTGAACTGGTAAACAGCCAACTCAATTAAACAGTTACCCTGATAAAGAGACACAAAAGTGCTTCTGAGAAGACTTGCCATGACATAAAGTACCCATCAAAGTAAAACTACAGCAATAAGGAGATTACTCACAGCATTTAATTAGTCTTTGGTATTTATTTCCTTATTATGACCAGAATCTCTGTTTGTGATAGACGTTTGGCATTTCACACTGATTTAAGAGCTTGTAATACTTTGCTTCTGTATCACTGAATGAATATATCCCTGTTAAGCAGTTTCACTAAGTATAATTGTGCTAAATTAGCATCCATGGAGATGTCCTGGTTAAAAGTTTTTTCTATAGTGATTGTACACAAATAACATAATTAAAAATTCCTGATTAAAAAAAAAGGAAAGGAAACCTGAGCAATAGCTAAGAGAAGGAATTTTAGTTGATTTTCAGAAGAGCAGGCAGGGAAGTGGCTTCACACCAGCATCTCCTGGGACAGGGAAGATTACATTTCTCAGCTAAGTCAACAGAGTTGTCATAGATTGCTATTTGACACAGGAGTTTCTCTAAAGGAGGCACATGACCATTGCAGTCCACGCTTTGGCAGAGTCCTGATTTCCACAGAGCTTGGCTCTCTTGCTGAGTAGAAATTATCTGCAGTGGGTGTTTCTCTGGCTTCCTCTGTGCACCCTGCACAGGAACAGTTTGCCATACAAATTCTTCAAACGATCCTCTTAAGTATTAAAGTTGGGAGAAGGCTTTTTCCTTTGTGAGCTGTTATGTTTAACATCTAATTAGCCCATGGTGTCAAGGCTAACATGATAACTCTGTAGGCCAGACATTTCTCATGAGAAGTAAGAAATAATTTAAAACCATCGTTAGGAGCTGCAAGGTCTTGAAAATACAAATTCTGTTTCTCTTTATCTGTAACTTTAGATAACTGTGCTACAGTATTCCTTCCAATTTAGTGCTCATTTCTGGAGTTACTAGGTAAAATAACAAGCTGACATCTGTACTGTATCATATGCTTGAATACCTGGATGCAGAAAATGGCAAAGAACTATTTCAGATAGCCAAGTGATTTAATGCTTGAGGGAATTTCCAATATAATTAATCAGCATCTCAGGACATTAAACTGTTTGCTTAAGAAGGATTTTTGGTTAATTGAAATTCACTAACTAAGGTTACATAGAATGCAGAGCAACTTTTAGTTAGGCCTTGAAGTGTTGCACTGAAGGGTGTTTCAGAGGATTATTTGAAAAAATGTTTTTCACATCAAATAGTTTGCCTCTTAATTATCCTAATTACTAGCTATTTTATTATCTTTATTATTGTGTAAGCTAACCTGAGAGAAAATTATCTTCCTTTTTTATACAAAAGGAGGAGTAAGAGTTGATCATTACCTACGTACAGACAAAATTTGAGTAAAAAACCCTTAAGATTCCATTGGTGCTGAAGCATGTTAAAGTATTATTAATTCATATTCATGTGCATAAATTGAACAAACATATATTTCAAAACTATCCTGATACAACCTATCTTTAACTGTGTGCTTCAATCAAAGCACCAGGACTGTGTTAGAAGGGAAGGAAGAAGGAATTCCAAGTGGAGGAATCTTCTATGATCATGTCTTTTCCCAGTCTCTGTTCAAACCCAGATATCTGCAATCAAGTACTTCATGGTTAATTTTGACAGCATTCTTATTTTAATTTTCTTAACAAATTGCAGGATGAATGAATCACAGGAGGCACATTTTGACCAACAGATTACTCAGCTTAACTGACCACTAGATTGGTCCATGTGCCGCTGAAGAAATTTCCATATATATATGGATAATTTCCATCCCTGAAAGTCTTTGGTTACTGAGCAAACAATCACAGTGAGGAATAATACAAGATTTAGGACTCAGCAATAGCCTATGTCGATGTTTCTCAGCGTTTACCAGTTGAAGAACGAGCCAAAATTTAAGCAAAGAAATATTTATCTTACTTGTTTTTTTGTTGTAATTGGTTTCTTGTATAACTAAACAAGTGCATTGAAATGCGATCATTCATGCTTTCATTTTTTATACTATCATTTTTATTCGTTTGCTTGTATTTGGCTGTATATTTCACTAACATTAAGGGATTTTAAATTGTTTGGAAAGTGTGCCATCTAAGATATGATCAAACAATGGTGAAAAAATGTTGAGAAGCACTCAACTAGGAAACTTCTACAAGTCCTTTCTATCCATTTCCTCTACAACTCTTTCATATATAGTCATTTGCAAGTAGTTGTTCTTTGGCACTCGACTTGCACCATTCACTTCCAAGCAGTAAGAGGGAGGATACAAAACTTTCCCCTGCATTCCCCTGCTCTGTTTACACTGTTAAGCTACCAGGGCAAACAGAAATGTTTACTGCTGCTGTCTGCAGCCTGTTCATCCAAATTTCACTATTTCAGTGACCTTTCTTGTAGTAGCTGTGTGTAATGTTTGTAAAAGCAAATTTTGAGGCAAGGGATTTGTCTATAAATTCTCATTTGCTTCTACCTGTTTTATTTCTGATGAAATGTTCTGATTGACAAATTAAGTGTAATTGCTATAAAAAACAGCCTTGCTACATGCTGCCTTACAACTAATTCTTTATGAGGTGTTTGTGAACTCGGAGTCACTATGAATGTCAGCATGGGAAATATATTTAATCTTCTGCACAGCTGTTTTTATCAACCTTTTCCTCAACCATTAACAAGCAGCTGATAAAGCCCTTAGGGGAACTTGCTGTGACACATACTGAAATTGGTTTGCCCAACCTATCCCTTCTTTTGCCTAGTGGAAGGTTAATGCTTTAAATTGGTCAGAGAGTTTGAGAAGATGGACTAATTCAGGAGCAGTTACACCAGTGATAAGAGGTATGACCTTGTCCCACAATCTGGTCTGAAATTAGAAGGCAACTAATTTCACTGGAAACAAGGCCTGCCTTCTAATGCTGGGATGAATTTTGTGATTTGCTAATTTATATCAATGGCTCAGCTGCTCTAGATGGAAATTCCGACTCACAACCTGTGGTGTTGGAGTGAAAGCTTCTCTGGACTCAGGCCCAGAGGAAAGCCAAAGCACAGGGGTTGAATTAAAACCTTTGGACAAGCAGAGATACATGAAGCCACACCAAAGTGAAATAGAAATATAGATTTTTAATTTTTAGTAGAAATATATGCTAAGTGCCTTAAACATTAAAAAGCTGTAGCAGAGACCTTAAACACAGTTCTTGCTGCAGCAGTGTTACCTTTTCACAGAATTCTTTATTTTAGACAAAATATAGATAGAACTATACTGTTCACATTTTTTAGATAGAGTGTTCACATAAACAATAAGAGCTGATAGAAACTGTATACTCAAATCTGTGTAATACCTATGTAACACTTGTGTAAGACTTACAACTGTTAGAATTAGACCAGGATAGGTTAAGAAAAGAAAAACTAGAATCGTGTGTTAATCTTACTGGTCAGTTAACAAATATAATCCACACTTCTCTAAGAAAAGAATTAGATAATAGAAGAAACTAGAATTACAAGAAGAAGCTGTTTTCTGCCTGCTCTTTGCCTGCTGCTGCTGTTGCTGCTTGGCCCTATCATGTAACCCCCTTGAACTCTGCCTTCAAGAAAGCTGTGAGACTATGAAATAAAGAACTTAGCAGAACAGCAGTCTCCTCTGCTCTCTTACCCTGGTCCAAGAAGGAAGGGTGTCCCATCAAAAACTCAACACTGTGGGTTGCAGGTGAAGTGAGGGTAAAACACTTCCCACCCGTCTGCAAGATCCAAAGAAAGGCTATAACTTTGTAAATGCTATTCGCAACTAATTCCTGGTGCTATTCCTTTAAAAAGACTGGGTTGAAAACCTTCTATCAAAATTGATAAAGGCATTTCCATTATTATCAGTACAATTGGAATTTTATGCTGAAGAGGGAGAAATGTAATTTCAGAGTGGCTTTCTTGATAGTAGAGACTGTATGCCCATGATTTACCTAGGAAATTATTTTTCTAGTGCGTGGGAATTCCTGTTTTTCATTTCAGTCAAAATTGCTCTGTTGACAATGTTTACTCAGGACACATTGCACTACAAGACAGTCTTTCTTTGCTGCGTTTAACCAACAAAAGTCATTCAGTGGGACAGTTGATATTAATAAATAAATGATATTTAGGGTAGAACGTTTGAATTGTCCTTTGGCTGAAAGAGCATGGGAGTGCTGCTGATTGTTGTTCATTCTGGCCATTTTGAACTTAAAAGGTACTGAGGAGCTCTTCAGTTCTGGAAATACATATGCTTTTGAGGGACAAAAAGGATAATATTGTAAACGACCTTTTTTATCAGAGTTTTGTGACGTAGAAAAGAATATTGCAAGAGTGACAAGTGTGTTGCTGTGAATTTATGGCCATGCTCCTAAATGGCATCCCTCACAACATTATTGGAGGTACTGTGGATTTACACAGAATTGTTTAAGTTGGAAAACACCTTCAAGATTGAGTCCAGCCATTGCAGACATTTGCAGGAGGTGTACAAAGTAAAGCCTTTTATTTGCAGCCAAGACGTAAGATGTGCCATGCTCTTGTAAAATACCTGTTTTCCCTTCTAGTGTCCCTTCAGCTTTTGGAAGAGAGGATCACAGCTGAATCTAAGAATGGAAGTAAGGCTTGGTTTTCAGAAAATGCTTGTGGTAAACACTCCTTATGTTACCTGTTTATCTACTTCTACGCCACTTATATGTGACCTGTATGTATGTAACTACCACTGGACAAAATACATGAGGTAATTTTGCAGCTCAGTTACCTTTCATAGTTAAAAGCTAGAATCTAGGGCAGTGGGCAGGAAGAGTTTTTATATATGACTGTTCAATCATCACTATGCAATGAATCAGTGGTGACAAAATCCACTTCACAGAACAGTGATGTTCATTTCATCGCAGTGGCCGTGATGAGACTGAGTGGGTACTGGGACTTAAAGAACTTCTTACCCTTGAGTGAGATTTGGCCTGTATTTTCAGCTGCCTGAGATTCATATCTCATGAGTAGACAGTTCCTTGCAAATACATCAGATAAATTATGCACAAACACTCCATCTTAGGCAAAAAAAAACCCCAGGCACAAATGCTGCCTTCCTTTTCCCCAAAAGTGTTTGTTTCTATCCACACAATCTTCTCCTATCTCATACAGTACATTTACTTTATTTCCATTAATAGGCACTCTGTGCACTCATTTCATCGATGGAATGAAATAGCCCAGTACTGTTGAATGATATTCTGATACAGTAAAAATAAATGCAGATGTTTCCTATATGCAGGCTTCCCAGGTGGTTAATTGACAGTCTACATCAATGTTATTTTTTGGCACTGTTAATAATTTTTTTTTTTTGGTGATTTGTGTCATAATACATTTATTTACAGAATCTATCATTGCATTGACAGAGGGGAGTACAGTGCGCTTTTTGTAAAGTCAGTCTGAAATTGTTATTTAAAGCAGAGTCCAAGGCTTACGAAGAAGATATCCCATGAGGTGATAAGGGAAATTGCATTGAGACAACAGAGCAGGAGGTTAGCTTCCTGCACTCTGGAATGGAGAGATATGAGAAGCAAAACAGAACAGTAGTAAATCCCAGGGTAATGACATCATGTTATTTCATGGAATGCCATGGAAAAACAAATGCAAGGAGAATAGTAATGTCTTACACATACACTGTAAGCATCTATAGGCAAATTGAGTGACCTATGTGCTGAAGATGGGTTTTAAATAGAAAAATGGGGGAAGAGAGGGGTGAGATGCCCTGCTAGCTCCAGTTGTGACACCACTAACTCCACTAGAAACCCTGTCTTAAAATGATCTCCTGAGAGTATGAAATGCAACTCTTCATTCTCCCACTCAAAAATCATAGCAGCTCAAAATCTCAAGAGCGATGTTCTGTGTACAGGAAGACCTTGAGATGAGTCTTGACAGAGAACACCTGAAATGGAATCATAAGGAAAATAGAGGCTTCCTTTTTCTTCAGTGTTTTAAACCAGCAGAGCACCTGGCATCAGCTTTCTGCATCAGATAGGGAAGTGGGTATCATCTCTTACAAGATAAGCTGCTGTTGGGGAGAAGCAACAGCCTGAAGGTGCTTCCAGCAGCTCGGGGTGGGCTGGGAATGTGCAGCATTTGAGGCCTTAAGGTGGGCCTTGTGGCATTTACTCCCAGCTAACTTTGCCAACAAGCTCTCACGCTCCATCCCTGAATACTTTTTCTTGGTGTTACAAGCTTTCCTGCACTTCAAAAGGCAATACAACTAAGGTATAACAGCAGAGCATCCTCATCCCATTGCCCATTCCCATTGCAGAGACATGGGGAAAAGTCCCTGTGTTTGACATCATCAGTGGATGATACCATTCTGCTGATCTCTTGATCTGTCCCAGCTCTGCAGTATTATTTTTCAAATTTCCCCATAATCCATAGAGTTAGTAAGCATTTCCCAGTTATATGCTGCACTGAACATCCCAAATACAGTGACTGTAAGGCAATTTTCTTTTCTGACTGGCAAATTTTGTACTGTTTCTCTATCAGGGAACCTTGACTGAGTCTGGAAACAGCATTTGAGCATATTTGGTGTATTGTATCGATCAAAACGGGGAGAAAGCCGAAGAAGGCGTTCTCCATAGAAACACAAGGTTACAGTGGGAACGCCGAGTCTTCTCTTGCTGATAAATGGCACCGAGAGTGTGATTGCTCTGCTCATGTAGTCTCTGGAGGTGTCTCTATGCAATAAATTTTTTACTCACATGCCCCTTTACTTTCCTTTTTTAATCTGCTCAACACTTCAGCTGCCAGATTTTACGTAAGTGAAACACACTGTATCATTTTTTCCCAAGAGTAGTTTTCCTAATATCTCTAAGCCCCAAATTTTATATTTGCATGTGAGCACAGTAGTATCAAATCATTCAAAGCAACTGATACTTCTAGACCTACCCCAGATCAAGGTCTGTTCTCAGTTACCAGTAAGAATTCAGCAGTAATTTAGCTACAGAAATTTATAGTTTCTGCTTTTTAGAGTGATTCATAAAGGAATTCGACAGCAGAGGAATGATAAGAAGGGGAGCTCATTGCTACAGGATGCTACAGGCACCAGCAGTTTTTATGGACTCTTAGAGGAATTAGAGAAATTCATGCACAAATAATTAATCTGGCCAAACCACTACACACACCTAAAGAGACCCCTCCTGATGCAGGATCTCCATGACCTGGAGATTGCTGGAAACTGACGAAAGTACTTGGGGGAAGCAATGCTGTGTTCCTGCTCTGCTCTCAAGTCAGTTGTGTGTGCATCTGCTAAAAGCTCTTGCAGGAAGCAGGTCCCAGGGGACACATCCTCCGACTCGGTGCGGCTGCTCTTGTGAACCACTTCAGGCAAACAGTGAGACCTGCAAAGAGAACCCCCAGAACTGTAACTTGTGGTATAAGAAGGCAACAATACTCCTTCTGTTTGGCAGAAATGTGTGAGGACAGTCTCTCAACTCATGTGAGAGCCCTGAGGGCACCCTCTACCCCTGATGGGGGTTTGACTGCCAGGGCTCAGGGCCACTCTAGTGCCCTGTGACAGAGCTGCTGGTCTTAGGGACTCAGTGCTGCTGGTTGGTAGGACTCAGTGAGGTCTCTCCTCACCTGCTATTCACCCAGGATCTGGTTTTAAACTCAGGCTCTGGCTCCTTGGGTCCCAACCAGCCTACATTGCAGCTGCATCATGGTCATGCCCATGCTTGGCTGTGGACCCTTCTGATGGACTGCCCCTGACCCATGAATTGGCTTCCCAGCCTAACCCCAGAGCTACCTCATCACCCACGGACTTGCTGTGCCTGGCTATCCCCTTCCAGCCTGCCCTGCTCCCTCCATGAGGCCAGTGGGATGAGCACTGGCTGGTGGGGCCATGCCCTCCCAGCTCACAGATCCTCCGTGGCTCACAGCTACCCACCTCTTACCCTGAGAGCTCACTCCATTGCTGTGCCACACCAGTAACCCACTCTGGGGTGCCATGACCAGGTTGTTGACCCAGTCTGTGATCCATTGCAGGTGATGAAAGGTTGGTGTTTTGTTGACCTCTGGTTTTATGCACCTTTAGCTGTGAGGCACAGGCATACCCTTCAGCAGTCACACACCCCACTCCCTAGCTGCTTGCCTTTTGTCAAGTGAATCTAGCACATGTGGTCCCTCACACTGGGAGAAAAAGTAATAGGTCTGACAGTTATATGCTTGATAATACAGCACCATGATCTTATAATTCAGTTACATCTTTACAGAGATTCTCTTACAAGAATTTATGAAGTTGAAGGTTGCCATGCTAAACACAAAGGTTAAGGGTATTTATGGGCATGGCTGCTCAACAAACTTCAGTAATAATTGTAAAGTGACTCAGACATGTTTTGCCTGGGGTTTCTAGAAGTTTGTCAGAGGGTCCTTTTGACTTCAAACAGACAAAGATAATAAAATGGCCTGGGCTGAAACATGGCTTATGGCTCGCTTGTAGTCATAAGCTAGGATAATGAAGATCACTCAGCTACCAACAGGTTGTGTATCAACATATGCAGTGTTCAGAGTTGAGAGAAGTTAGTAACACAGCAAACTCTGCAAGAATCTGTTCATCTAATTTGCCCCATGAGACAGAAAATCGGTTACAGGTTTTCTCTTCCTGCCTTCCTTCTTTGAGAATTCACTGGCAGAGGAAGCCAGTGTCAAACAGCCTTGACAAATTATCATTTCTGTGCACAAAACACGTAATTCAGGTTTCATCACCCTTTCCTGTCAACAAGTTTCAGTCTGTTGGGGAATGATCATTTCTGTGTTACCTTCTGCCTCTGCTAGAACTGAACCATGTTCAGGCTCAGGAGGAGAAAATACATATAGCAAATCATTTAGACAAATTTCCTCCCTGGTAAACCATCAACTTATATCAACAAAACTTTTAAACATTTAATATTGCATCTGCTCTGTGATTTGATTCACCGTAATTTTTGTTTTAATAAAAAATCCATTTATTCCTTTCTTCAGTAAGTCACATCTCTGTTTCACCCTCTCTATAACTGTGATGCTCTTTTACTCACACATTTGGAGCTCTTTTCCTGCCTTTTCACAGTTCCACCTCATTGGGCCTAACCTCAGAACCTCACGTTGTTTCTCTCTGGCTGATCAACTGATGTTTCATCCCTTTCCTTCTTCGAAGGAGTAAGTTGGGGATTTTCTTTCTAAGTCACTACATGTTGATTCATTTGTATGTTTACTAATTCTGTTTCTATTTCCTTTTTGCATCTATATCCTCCCCTTGTGTTTTAGGTCAAAGGCATTATAAATGAATTAACGATTGTTACCCTGCCTGCCAGGATAACTGCTTATAAAAGTCTGGTTTCTAATTCCTTAGATGAGCGATCTTTGCCCTGAAGCATACAGTTTGATATCCCAGCCTGCGCCCTTCCTAATGAATGTTCCTATTATACACTTACTTGTTCAATCTTCCTTTGAATCTCAGTAACATTTGACCTCTGAGATGGCATGCAGAAAAAAAAATTCTACATTTTAATCGCTTCCTATTTTATTCAAAAGAAAATCTATTTAAAAACCAGACTTCCTTCCTGTGTTTCAGATGTGCTGTATCTTGTTCTTCCGCACTTTCATTTCCCTGTGTCTATCTCCTGCCAACTCTAAACAGTTTGCATCTTTTCAGTCCTTCATATAAAAGCTTTTGTAGGACTATTCATGACCATTGTCTGTCTCGTGTCTTTGCATTCCTGCAGCTGGTTTTAGTGAGATGATGATAAATCTGGCTATGGGTGCTCTCAGTCAGACACATCCTTAGTTTGTAAAACAGAAAAAAATACAGCCCTCTCTTATTCTCTAGGCACACTTTTTTGATCATCTGTGCATAATGTGAGCAATAGCTTCTTCTTGATGGCTTTAAAGTGACTGTATATCTCTGCACTAGAGATCCAGGCTATCCAAAACTGACAGATAATTCAATCCTAAAATAATTTTTGGAGTGTGTACAAGGCAGAAAGAAGAGATTGACATGTAGCTACTAGGAAGAGTGTCCTTTGATATATAAACAGATAAAGTCTAAACCAGACATAATTTTTCAGAATCCATTTTCTGAATGTCTTTTTACTTTCAAATACCATTCTTCAAGTCATGTTTGCCAGTTTCGCAACATGAAATTCAGAGCCTGTTGGGCAAGCTTTTATTCTAAACTATCATGCTGATTCTTCCTTTTAGTTGTATGTAGGTTTCAAACACATTCTTCTTTTAATCTGATCAATAGATAAATGAACTGCCCTGAGAGACAGATATTTTAAAATGGAATCTCTTATAAAGCAGGGTATGGGTTTTTTTCAGAAGATGATAAGCAGCAGAATTATTAATTGCACGTGGAGTTTCAGGTGCTCAGCAATTTGTCTATACTCTCCACCAGCTTTCAAATGACATACATGCTTTCAATTAGATCCTTTACACCCTGTCAGTGGCAGGATTCACATTCTCCACTGTAGGGTAAGGCACATTTCATGCACTCACACCATCTCCTCTCCTTGCTTGCTTAACTCACATGCCTCAAATATGAGATCTTCACAGAGACAAGAACAACAACAAAAAAAATCTAGAATTACCTAGCAGTACTCTCCTTAAATCATATACTAGGCTAGGTCTCTTCAAGTGAGAGGAAGGGAACCTAAGGTGAGCCATGATAAAAGCCAGTATTGCAGTTCTTTTCCTTTCCTCTGTGGTGTGTAGTACTCATATAAGAGAAATGTTCCTAGGGGAACATTTGGAAGGGCCTTGGAAAAGGAAGAGAGTTATAGACCATGAGAAGATGGTGAGAAAAGGTTAGTTATTTTTATTTCTCAACTGTTGAATTATCTTGAGAATGATAGTTACATTTAGAAAGAAAATGTTTTGCATAGGTATGAAGCCATAAGAAAATATAGGAGAATAAATTGTTCAACAAGTTTGAGGAGTAAAGTTAAATTGCTAGAAGGGGCTACTTCCACTTTAGTGAAGAGACTCCTTAATTTCAAGGAGAAAGTTGTATGCCAAGTCTGGCAGAACGCATATTGGATTTCCATATTATCTTTCACTAGTCTTATGAGGGGAATATTCTGAAAAGCTAATGCTAAGTGTTTGAAGGTGAATTGCTGGAATCAGTTTGAGAAAGACTTTCCTGTTTTCCTCCAGTCTCTTATGGGGCTCCTAGCAAGTATGAGTCTTGTATGCCTAAGTACACCTGCGTATCTAGTCCTTGGTGTCCACAATGCAATTTCTGTAAAACTTGTACTTGAATAAGGGAGGGTTTTCTCAGGAATAGGACCTTGTGTGTCTCTGACCATGCCTTAAATAAGTGCACTCGTTTAGGACATGGACTGTAGTGTAAGTGTTCTCCACCTTAAGCAAACCTCCAGTGAAAGTACTTTTGCTTAGGGCTCTTCTGAGTAAGATATGGAAACTCTTCAGATGAGTCCTCTTTGGAGCTGAAAGAGTTGTGTGTCTGAAAAAAGGAAAACTAACGAGTAAAAGCCCCCTTCTTCCACCCTTCAGGCATTTTCTGCTGGCTAGGAGCTGAGTGGGTTTTTGGATGGGCTACTTTCCTGTGTTTGAAGGCAAACTTGAGTATAGTGCAACAATGCTATAGGAAGATGAACTGTGCTAGACAGATGAGACTCTGGTGACATAGTGAGTTGAACCTTGGATGACAGATGTGTGAAAAAGCTCAGCTGGCTGCCAGATTCACAAGCAGTGAACTTCAGCCCAGCCTTTCTAGCCCCACTGCTCCATCAAGCGCCCTAAAACTAACCCACAGTCCATCAGTGCAGTGGAGAAGAGGTTTTTGTGCTCCTTTGAGACATATGTGAATAATTAGTTGAACTTTTTTGTTCAGACTAAGTTAATAAGCTGCAGTATATTATGTGTTTAGTAGACAAGTGAAAACACAGTGGATTTCTGTTATCTAACTCTACCATGGCTTCTTGTTGCTATGTGTGGGAAGCTCTTTCAGGAAGAATTCTGTAGGAAAAAAGCTCTTCTTGGCTTCATAAACCTGTAATGTGAATACAGAATTGCCTGGGCTACAATGTCAGGGTAATTAACAATGAAACACCTGTGGTGAGGGAGCTATCAAATGGGATATCTCTGAATCAGTATTGGGTCTGGTATTAATTAATGAAAGCACTAATTAAGGTTTCTATTAAACAATCTGGAAGACAAAATGAAGCACGCATTGATCAAATTTGTAGAGGTTAGACTGAAGCTACAGAATGATTGATCAAGAGATTTTAGAGCAAGAGGCAAATTTTAAATAGGGTGAGATTTTAATTTAGATAAATTTAAACAATGCACTAGAGGGTGACACTTTATAAAATGGAAGGCTGCTGATTAGAGCTCATTAACACAAAGAACTAAGAGAGTGGGTAACAAATGGGGCCCAAATCCCAATACTGTGGAGCTTTAAAAAGACAAATAGCTTTCCTGGCTGTACAGAGAGTAAAAGGTAGGTCGTTTGTAGGACAGTGGCCATAAGAATATCTCTTCTGTGTTCCTAGTGTGGCAAAATGGGTGTAAATCTTCAACCTGTTATCCATGTGAAATTAACCCTTTGATTGTGAACTCCAGGTTGGATGGTAAAGGAATTAAGTTTCTGAAAGCAATGCTGGGCTGATAAATCTGTGCACACAGCCTCTGAGAGGCACGTGAGCACAGTGTGTTCCACTGGCAGCCGACCTCTCAGCACTGTGACACCTGATCACACACTCTGCATATGATCCATTGACTTCTGATGCATTCCTTTACTTGGTACAGTGCAATGGGAGGAAACCGCTTTGGTCGAGGAAAACGCAGCAGGACACAAGCGTAGACGTCTCAGCCTCTGTCTACCATCTTATCAACCTGTTCTTTCCTGTTCCTGCAAAACTGAGTATTTGACAATATCATCTGACTGGGCAGGGTAAATCGTCTGAACATGAATAGTGTATCCAAGGGAAGAAGTTTTGAGAAATGAGTGCTGGGGTTTGAGCCTTATTTCACACCTGGGGTCCCTCTTCTCTAAGAGTGACATCATCTAGATTGAAGCCCTGGCAAAGCAGAAGTACCATTGCAGCCAGTTGGTCCCCATGACTTTGTATTCTTGGGAAATAAGGAAGAAAAGGGGGAAGCAAACTGCTTCATGCATGTTTGGGAGAGGTAGAAAAAAGTCTGAAAATACTTCAGCATCTAGGAGGAATTATGGACCAGTTATCTGGTCCAACAGTTTCAAGTAAGCTATTGGCAACCAGACTTGTAGTGTATGTAGTTGTTTGATGTCTGTGGGAATGCCTCTACACAAGAGTGCTGTATTATGTTTGAGAAGCATTCTGGAAACTCAGGCAAATTTTCTTGCAATGAAATGAAATATTATATTTTGGCACTGCACCAGCAATGAATCTATATATTTGGGAATCAGTTTACTGGTGACATTTCTTTAAGCTTATCTTCTTTCTTTAAAAAGCACTTACTTTTACGCAGAATTAATGATGCCATTTGCTTATCCTTAGGGGTTTTTCATAGTAATAGCTTATAATTGCACAGAATTATAGAATAGCTGAGGTTGGAAGGGACTCCTTGGAGATCATGTAGTACAATACCACGCTCAAAGCAAAGTCAGAAAGAGCAGACTGCTCAGGACTGATTGCAAGGCTTTGAACATGTCCAAAGTTGAAGACGCCACAACCCTTTTAGCAGCAGGTTTCAATGCTTCATCGCTATAACAGTGTTTAATAAACAAATAATTATACTTAGGTGGAACTTTCTGCTTTTCAGTTCCTGCCCATTTCCTCCAGCCCTTTCACAGGGCACTGCTGGGAAGTCAGGCTCCTCTGCCTTCATTTCAGCCTCTCAGGTGTTTATGCATATGAAGAAGATCCCCCTGAACCTGCCCTTCTCCTGACTAAACAGTCCCAGCTCTCTCAGTTTCTCCTCCCATAATAGATGTTCCAGTCCCCTAATTATCTTAATGGCTCTTTTCTGGACATGCTCCAGTACAATCATGTCTTTTTTGGACTAGGGATACTATGACTGGACATGGAACTAAAATTGAAGCACTATAATCCTAGAAAATCTAAATTAGTGATGCATATCAAAGATAGAGTTTGCATCATTCAAAAAAAAAGGAATTGGGTCAAGTTTTAACTAGAATTGAACTAATAACTAATAAATCCTTCTCAAAAATACAGAAAATTAGATTAGTTGAAAATGTTGGACTAACAGCTCTGCTGGAGTTACTATTATTTGTCAAAGCAATGAGGTGGGGGGAGATGGGGGAAGAAGCAAATTCTCATTCTGACAGTACACAAAACCAAAATGCAATACTTGCTTTATGCATATAGGATATGCTTCAAGGACCCAAATGCCATGGCTTCCTCGGGATAGAGGAAGTTTGCAATGAAAGGCTTTAGAATGTGGAGGTCTCTGTTTGAGATGCCAAGATGGTAGGAGAAGACAATTAAACAGCTCACAATGAGCAAGAATTACACATCGTTGCCTGTCCTGCTGCCAGCAGCTTGCACTGAGTAGGACAAAGTCTATGTTTGTTGATCAGCTCCTTAAATGTGTTTTCAGGGTGGGGACATTGTGTGTATATGTATGTGGTACCTGCATCTGTATAGTTGTACACATACACCTATGTAGATGCATATATATCTCTGTTTTGGTGTGGGTTTTTTTCACTCAATGAAAAGAGAATTATTTGCTACTTTTACACTGGATCTGGATGTTGTTTGTGGATTTTGGCTGCTAGTGATATATTTTATTACTGTCACTAGAGAAGCTTATAATACAGGGCAATACATGTTCAATTCACCTTGACTGATAGCCCAGAAATTAGTTGAACAAATAGGTTAGTGCTATTCCTGTTGATACTGGATAGTTGCCAGGCCAGAGCTGAGGAGTTTAGTCTCTGTTGTTTGCTGTTTTCTGAGCACATTACGTACCATTATTTTAGTATAAATTTGATTCATTCCTAGGTAGAGTCAAAATGTTTAAATTTCTTTCGTTTTCTTTTAAATATATGGCATGAGAAGTGAGGGGATTTCTTTGATAAAAACACAGGGTACAACAAGAAACTGTTCTTTCAGGTGTCAGAACGCATGTTTGGAGATTTTGTCACATTATTTTACACCAGAGAAAGGAGACTTTTTCACTAAAACCCCTAAACTAAAACATTCTGACAGCTGATATTGTATGTTGAAAGCTTGTCATTGCTTTCTTTGGCTTGTTACTGCTTTTCTTAAAGCGGGTGGAAGGAGGGAGAACATTTGTGATATGTACCACTGACTTACTCTTGACAATGCAAGTATTTCCTAATTAAGAAATCTTTGTCTCTTTTTCAATAAAGAATTTAGGTGCTAATCAAGGAAATGTAGAATTCTGATATTTGCCAAGGTATGGCGCAACCAGGTGGTGTTGTCCTACACTTCTGAGGTTCCATCCATCTGGATTACTGCAGATGTCTCCCTTTGTGCTCCCTAAGCACCCATATGCAGCATAGAAGGGGGTGAGTGTACAAGCGCCTGCTGAAACACTATTGTTTGGCTAAGCTGAAACAAGCCAAGGGTGCTTCATTCTTCTGAAAGAGCTTGGTCATGCACTTCACAACTTTGCAAAGAAGCATTTTCAACCTGGTATGATTTTGCAGTGAATGGCATAAACCATAACACTGTGATTTTAGGTAAAAGTCTGAGGTTATACAAAGAAAATATACGTCCTAATATATGTCATTTTAAAGCAACCACTACAGCAAGGTGGAGCACAGTGTTTTCCCCTATTTGACTCTTTTATGCCTGTGGCTTGAGTTTTTGGTTTTACTATTCTTGTCCTTCTGCTTGTGGTGATCCTGGCTTTGCAGAGCAATTAAAATTCCCATGCTACGATGTGTCACTGATCTTTGTAACATCCCGCCCGGCTTCACAGTAGCGAGTGTACTTGGCAATTTACAGTGCTGACAACTCCAGTTTTCTTCCTCTGCTGCTCAGGTGGTCAGAGCCACACAAGTGCCAACAAATTTTATAAAGCACAGGAGCAGTGTTTCTGACTCAGCAGGGCTTTGTACCAAAGTGAGGGCAGGAGAGGTATTGTGCCGAGAGCCCAAAATTGGCTGGCATCTCTCTCGATAGGAAGTGAGACAGGAAGATCACCTTGTAAGCAGGCCTGGTGCCATCCAAGCAGATGGGCTGAAGTATAAGCAGCAAAACAGTCATTTAGGAACACAAAAAGGATTTGTTGAAGGCACATTTCCAAGCACGAAATGTCAGAATGGTTGCCTGTGTCAAGCAGCAAACCTGAAGGGAGGGATATGTGCAAGTAGTGTGGGATGAGTTAACACTGAAAACAAATATGTAAATCTGTCTTGGATTCTTTCCTGAATCCATTGAAAGATTTTTTTTTTTTTTTTTTGTAGCTGTGAGACCTAGAAAGGAGGAGTGGGAGAAGAGTCCTGCAAAGCAATTTTATTTCCCTACCATGTGGATCACTTTCTACAAACTGTGCTGACAAGGTAAAGAAATTATTTCTTTTGCCTCCCACAAATGTTGATGCACAGGAGGCACATAACATTCTCTGCCTGGTTAGTCTTTAGCAGCTGTATTTAATAGTTTCAGGATAAATTCTGTAGTATTAGCCAAGATCTAAATAATAGAATTATAGAATGGCCTGGGTTGGGAGTGACCTTAAAATAATTTATTACACACAGAAACACACCTTGGGAAAGACTTAAAAAACTTGCAGTTAGTAGCTGGGGAGTTATAGCGAGGACTAAATTGCTTCACTGTAATAAGAACCCAGCCCTGTGACTTTTCTACATAAAATGTCAGCAACAACAAAAGAGAGACATCCACCCGAACTTCCATAACTCTGAAACTCAAGAACTTAGGATGATAATCGTTGGAAATGTGCTTTTCTGCTTTTTCCATCCACTACAAAAGCAGACAAATACTTGTCTGCTGATCAAAGGTGCAAAGTAGAGAAGGGGTCATAAAGACAAATGTAATGACTCGAAAGGAAATGAGTTTGCAGGTAAGATTCAAGGCAAAGCCCCCAGCTGCAAGCTAAGCTTTATCTGAGCTTGCACTGTTAGGCTCTGTAACTGGTGCCTTGCAGTTCCAGTTTAGAAAGTGGGGAATGAAAGAAAGCATTAATCTGACTGAAATCCACATAACAGGATTGTGTGTGAAACAAAAGTGAAACCAGACAGTGCAGTCGGTGAAATACAGCTTGAGGAGGAGGGGTGAATGTGCTGGAAGCAGCAGTTCCCTAGCCTCTTTACTGCAGCTGAACAAGCTTGAAGAGGCATTAGGCATTAGGAGGGGTAGGAAAAATCAGGACCTAGTTACTCTTATTTGATTTTTGCAGCAGAACGTTCTCACCCGAAGTAGAGCTGTTCGAGCAGGCTGCCAGGGAAATGATTTGCATTTGGTAGGACTGCCCCTCAGTTCTTGCAGTTTGCACTGCCCTTGTGGCACTTTAACACTAGTCATTTGTTGGAGGCTCTGCATCTGATGTTTTGATTTTCACCAGTTGCTCTGCAGAAAAGGATTGTGCAACAGTCGAGGACTACTAGTCTTTGGGAAGAGGCAGAAAACATGCATTCAGAACTCCAGACAGGAAAGAAGTAAGAGAAATTGCCTAAATTATGGATAATCTGCTGCATAAGTCTGTCTTCTCCTGTTTTATAAAGCTTCCTATTCATGCAGTTTGGAAACTTGTATCGACAGTGAAAGCCAAGAGGATTCAAGAAAAGGTAAAAGCAAATTAAAAAACCCAACAACTTAATTTGTAACCTTGGGGAGCGACCTAGCTATATCTTAAAGGGGAGGATCAGAAGTTTAGCTGCACTGCTTTTTAAATGTCAGTAACTGTGAGTAATGGTGCTATTTAGGATTTTATGACAGCACTATGAATTTGAAACAATTTGCTCTGAGAACAAATAATTTTTGATTCTGAGGAAATTACTGGACAATTAAAGTGATTGGGGTCTGAGACCATGAAGCCTTAAGCAGTCATTGCCTGCCTCTTGAGGATCACAGAAGTCCATATTTCACTGCTGTCATGAGTTCTTTTCAGTGTAATTCCAGCTCATCTTGAACCACTCATCTCCATACTAGCTGGGTAAAATAATGGTTAAACTTCCTTATATTCAAGATAGTCTTGAATCTGCTTGCTATGCTAAGGCGGGTATATTTGACAAAATTAATTCCTAAATAGGTATATAAAATAAACCAGACTTTCCCTCTTTTAACTCTTCTCTTAGCCATGAGCTTTATGCTGTGCTGTTCTCTGTTCTGTAAGGGCTTTACCTTTGCTAAGAGGTTTCCATTCTTCTGAGGTCAGGTGTAGGCACTGGTCAGTACTTGGGCCCTGTGTCACGTAAATCTGTGTTAAATAAAATGTTGCATTCTTGGCAGTAGTGCTTGTAACCTGATTTCTTTTGTTTTGATAGATCATGATTTCTTGACTTAAATGCAACATGAATATCCTTAGGAGATCTGAATTGTAATCTGAGGCTGTTGCTGTTTCACAGGGAAATGGAAGCTGTTTAGCATGGGCGGAGGGAGAAGGGGTGAGTCTGGAATGAGGCCATCTCTGATGAGTTACTGTTCCTTTTCATCCAATATGTCCCGGATATTAAGCTGTGTGATGAGCATTCAGAAGAACTCTATAAAAAGAGCTGAAATTCTGCATTCCTTTGAAACAGTTAAACTTATATGTTCTCTCTGCGCTAAATGGTGCTGAATAGCATACTTCTCCAAATCAGAGGTCATCAGGCAAAGAAAGACACATTCCTTTGCCATGATATATTTTGGAAAAAAAAGTACCAGGGCTGTAACTGGTGGGGGGTGGGTGGGAGGGAAATCTGCTTTTCCTGTTTTGGTACAGTAATGTTCATTATTTTCTTTTTCTTGCTCCTAATGTTTTTACAATGGCTAACAGCTCAAGCACTACATGCTTAAAGAAACATTGTGTTCATTCTCCTTGGGTTTGTCAGATGTTGGCAGGGCTGATACCACATAGTAACACTTGCTGCTTTGACTCTCCAAACACAGAGTGCAGTTTTGCTCTGGAAGCTGCCCTGCATGGTGTTGAAAATAAGCTCTTTATTTCTGAGGATCACATTCTTTTATTTAGCGGGGTAAGTCTTTGGGATGGTTTGCTTAATACTGACTGAATGTCTTTTAATAGATGTTGTCAGTAGATAAATGCTTTTTTCTTCGAGGGTTTTTGTTGTTTTTTCCCTATTCACCCTTTACTGATCTCAGTGGGCATTAAATTAAAGCCACAGAGAGCTTAGCACATGCTAACTATGCTATTGTCATGTTCTGTTCTGATAGATTTTGTCTGATGCACATAGTGATGCTTGTCCAGTCACAGAGGCAAAAATCACAAGCAAAGGATGCTGCAGGGCTAGTTGGCTAATAACTTTTGAGTTGTTCAAGATTTGTCCTGACAGCTGAACTTCAGAGGATGCACAGGCCAGTTGTAACTTAAACATTCATTGGTGGAGTTGAATGAGAGAATTAGAGATTGAATTAGAGAGCAACCTGTAACTTGATGCTAAATTTAATCATTCTGCTTGCACAAGGATGTGAATATCTTTAGTGCAATATACTTCTGGCACTGCTGCTTCCACTGCTGGAAGAAATCCATTTAATCAAAACAAGCATTGATGTCGTTATTAGCATGTTAGTCCCAAGACACAAAGCTTTATCAATATAAAATGAACTGAATGTGGTGCTACTATTCATTGTCTTTACATTGCTTGATATTGTGCACTGAATGTAATGAGGCTTGTTGAAGAACTGCTGTTCACTGTGATGTTCCAGAAAAGTTATGCATCCTTGGAGACTTGTTCTTTGATCAAACATTAGAAATGAAATACAACATTAAAATAAGCGTAATGGCTACAATCTGAGGTTAGCTTTGCAAGCTCACTTTAATGAGTTGCAATTTCCTCTGGAAACTGACAAGTAAAAAATCCTGTTTACCAGTTGCTTAGAAACTGATCATCAGTAAGAACATTAGACATCAAATATTTCAGTAAAAACTAAAGCTGTAGTTTATTGTTCAGAAACAACAGATTCTGGAAATTACCACAGATTTTCATGAAGTCCAAGATATAAACAGATTATAAGAAGGACATGTGTACAGATAAGAACATCCAGACTTATACTAAGAAGGATAAATTTGGTCACTTCAGGTATACAATATGGTTTAAGAAGACTATTTCAACACTGGCAGTATATTAAATGTTTCCTTTCTTGGATCACCTTCTGGAATCATTCCTTACTGAAGGTCCAGGAGCTTGGACTTCAGGGAGTATCAGTATGATCCAATAATGGAATTATTTTTGATCTTTGAGATTTTTTCCTTATTTTTAATTCAAACTTGAATGTTTTAAAGCACAGAAATCTGAAAGCTTTTTAACAAGTCTTATAGAAATGGTATGAAAATGTGTTTTGTGACTACATGGTGGAGTTTCTTTGAGAGCAAGTGACATTTTAACAGCATAGTTGAGTTTAGGAGGTAATTCTGGCTAAATAAGGCTTTTATCTAGACCTCTATAGCTATTTCTTAGGGGGATATGTATTTTTTTTAAGAGTAATTCTTATCTAATTCTATACATTGAATTTTTCCATTAAAATGATTATGATTAAATTCTTGGAATGTATGAGGTTTTCAATATTAATTCAGTCTGAGTAGGAAATGAAACATGCCACTTATTTTCTTGTCAAACATAAGAGGCCTATTGTTTCAAAATGTTTAAGAGGCCTCTCTGCTTAGATAAAAAACAATAGAAGGCATGTATGTGGCTTATTTAATGGTGTTTATGCTGGCAGGATTATCTCCTTTCCTTGAAGTCATTTTTCAATTCATTTGGCAAAGCAAGAAATGATTTTCTTTTGCCTTTGTTGCTAGTTAGAGTATATCTCATTAACATTTGAGGAAATTACTTTTCAAGAGTATTGTAAGGTTACCTCTTTCCAAAACATGGCCATAAAACTTAGACTTCCTGTTGAAAATTCCAGCTGGACTCAGATAAAATCTTTTCATGGAAGAAATTACAGGATGCTTTTTTCATTCACAATCAGTTTCCAAAGAGCATGTGATCAATGCTAAAGCAAATGGAGGGACCATCATTTTATGATGAGAAACCACCATCTTTCCTCCTGAATCCCAGCAGTAAACAGACATTTCTTACATCCTTTCCAGCCAATGCTGCTTTAGAATTATTGCTCAGCTACACACCAGCCAAAAAGGTGAATGCTAAAATAATTTCTCTAGCTAATAGTTCATGCATAAGAGTGATACCATCAATGAAGTTCTACGCAGGAAAATTAACAGATGAGGCTTTGTCCTTTAGGGAAACCGCCAAGTGAGCTTTGGGAGTTCTGAACTGAGGCAGCACAGAGTGATTTGTACATTGTGCTTGGCATTGAGAGTATGTGTCTTTAACAATTAAAAGAGCTGCTTTGGCAGAACCCTTTTTAGCCTCTTTTCTGAAGGAAGTGAGCTGTATCTGTCCCTTTCCCCCAGTAACTGCAGAACTCATGGATAGAGAGTCTCAAAGATGTGAAACACCCACACTTAATGAAAATGAGGCTGGTTGGTAAGAGGGGAAGCATCCTATTAAAACTGCCTTTAAGAGCAGCATTACATCAAAGAGATCATGCAGGGGAGAACAATCAGCAGTACTTTGCGCACTGGAAAAGCTCCCATCAGCGCTTGCACCTCTCAAATATTCAAAAGAATAATTCCCAAAGCCTGTCCTGGAGAACATAACTGAGAACATCCTTGACTCGTATGCCTGGTAGTGGTTGATTGCTGAAGCTCAGTCAGTTTACAAGTCAGTCAACCAGAGGACACCAGACTGCTGGAGACCAGGCAGGACACTCCCCTATTCATGAGAGAGCTATTGCCATTAAAACATATTTGTCTTCCTCAAGTTCACTAATCAAATTAATTTAGAAAGCAGTGATTGAATTGAGAATTGAATTGGATAATAGCATCTATGCTGAGTTGCAGTAAGCTGTGTTTCCTTCAAATCTCTGTTCTAACTGTGATGGGCACGATTTGTAGGTCCTTCTAAGGTCTGAGTAGGAACAGAGTACAGATCCTCTTGTGAGGATGTTCTCCTAACAGAGCGTATCAGATGCTTGCTTGTTTAGTGCATTGTTCTTTTGCCTTATCTTTTGCTTTCCTCAAAAATGGCAACTATGTTCAAGTCAAGGTCTTATCTCAAAGTAATTGAGGAATTAACACTATCTTTGAGGAAGACAGTGTTCACAAAGGATGGGTTTTTAGTCAAGGAGAAAAAAGCTCACAGGTTGCATGCAAATAGGATATAAGGTACCACCTTTCAATCTGTATTTAACATCTAGAACAATTTATCTGTTGTCAGTCCATACTCTGAAATTGTGGTTAGAAGTGCTTATAAAACACTTTATACAGATGAAATAGAGGTTATAGTCCTTGTGCACAGTTTACAGGTGGAAGTTCTCTGTTACATATACAGTCAGACTGAAATGAAGAAATAATTCCTTACAGCTTTAAAATCTACATTAGTTGAATCAAATTGTCACTGTTCAACTTTGTCCGTAAATGCAGTTGTTGTACACCAAGCAACATTAATGTAACTGAATTGGACATATGTTTGACACACAGTTTTTGAAATTACAGGACTACAGGCATTTTAAGTACACATTTCAGGTGACAATCTGGGACTTTTGCAAGAATCAGCTTTTCCAAGTGGGAAAGACTTCAGACATCTAGTTAGTTGGCCTGGAGATGAGATACTGTGGATGTAGCTAAAGGGTCTGAACGGGACATGACTTTATCCAGTAAAAGATCTGGCAGCATTTGCTGAAATAGCTGGCACTTCATCTCTGCTCTGAGATGAATACCTCCCATTGCACAGAGGTTAACCTCTAGCTGGAAGTGATGCTGTCTCTTAGTGTGAAGAGACGTCTCTCTCTGGAGAGATGGGATCTGTGGTTGCTAGTGTTGTAACAGTGATAATGCTTGTATTATGGCTGTGATAGTTCAAGTGCTACTACTAGCTTACAAAAAAACAAGAAAGAAAAGAGAGAGGAACTCTGGCTTTGTTTTGCTTTTCTAAAGGTTTCTGTATCTCAAGATACAAGTGTAGGTGCCTCAGGTTTACAGCGTAAGTTATCTATGAAATATATGGGTATTACAGATGACATAGTACTTCTCTACTAGGACAGCTAAGAAATCTGTATAGCTATTAATGAAAAGTTCATTGTAATGGCTTTATCATGTCTAGTTAAGTTTGCTTAATAACAGTGGTATTTTTATTTTTTGGTATGCAAAAACTAATGTATATGCTAAATTTGAGATGACACTTTGAAAATGCTGCTTGCTTTGAATGACTAAGGCACTCTGATTTTTGTGGTTAAACAGAGACTTGACTCATTTTTCTAATGAAAATTTTTCCCTCATTTCTCTTATTTGTGTTCTGAAGCATAAAAAGCTCTGAGTGCTGTGTATCCCTGGGATGCTGTATGTCCAGAATCTAAAACATTTTGATTCTCTGGGGCTGATGGATATTATGTTGTTTAATATTTTATGCTTAAATCCATTGTGTCAAAACAATTACTATGATCTAACTGTTCCTTACAGTTCACAAAATCATTTGGAAAACTCTAGGTCTTCTGATAGAGATGGGTAGATCAGGTATCTTCTTTGTCACATCAGCTTCTCCTAAGCTCATTTAGATCAACATTTGAGAGACTGCATCAGAACAAATCCCCATGTGGTCTGATTTGTCTTTGCACTAGACTTCCTCCTGTAGTCATATAGAAATTCCTGTCAGGACTGTATGAAGTTTTCCAAGGATTTGCAGGTTCTTGTTTTTTTACCCAAAGTAGAATTTCTGCTTGAATTATGATCAGTGGCATCAAAGCTTGAATGTTTTGCCTCTTCAGATAAACCTCTGTGTTGAATTACCATCTTATATTTCAACCACAGGCTGGGTCTCCACTGCTTTTTATCAGACATGACTAGACAAGTTTTCAAGCATATGTGATGTCTATCTATATAGACACTTTTTAAGATGAGCAGGTTTTGGTGTTGCCATAAGAAGCCAGCAACTAATACAAACCACTTGGAGAAACCACTAGGCTAAGCAAGGATCCTAATTCTAAGGCACTGAGCTTCTGCCTTTTTCACAAAAGCAAAAAGGAGCTGTTTTCCAAACAGAAATCATAGAACTTATCTAGCTGCTGATGGACTGTGGCAGCTCTTGCCTAATGGTTTATTCAAATTCTTATTTTAATATGTTGAAAATGTATTAATCTATATGGTCAATGCTTACCTATTTTTGGAGTCTAAGTTTGATATGATCTTCTGAAGAAATCTTACATCATTGACATTTTAAATTGTATTACATTTCCTGAAATACTGTTTTTAATTTAGGCATTTTTGTGACATAGATATTGCATCAACCAGATGTGGCCAAGTTGGATGGGGCCCTGAGCAACCTGGTCCAGTGAAAGGTGTCCCTGCCCAGGGAAGTTGGAACAAGATGATGTTTAAGGTCCCTTCCAACCCAAACAATTCTGTGTTTCTACAGTTCTTCACTTAGGCAGTATCATGACTGAATGGTTGTTGCTGACAGCCGTTGCTGGGGAAGGGAGGGGAGTGGGGCAGGCAGACTGCCACTTCTCAAATCCAGTGAAACAAAAACCTTAACAGAATAGGCTGTGCAGTAGAAAGCTTATTCTCTCTTTAATCCTTAAGCTCAACTTTTACAGCTTTATTTAAATAACTGGTAGAACAGTACATGTAAACACAAGTATGTCAAGGATTAACGCCAAGAGAAAAGATTCGAGAACTAAGATATATTCAATTACTGAAGCTTTATTTGAGTACAAATGAAACAAATTATTTGTAACTAAAAAAAAATCTGTCTTATTCTCCTGTTTCCTCTCTTTTTCATATAAGAATATGTCTGCCAGATACAGATGGATTAGTTTTACTTTTTGGAGCCTTCATGTTAGCATTTCTAATGTCATGGAAAGACAAGGAACCCAACAAAGCTTAGGGAGCATTTAAAGTTCTGAGACAGTCAAACAGAACAGACGCCTGATTTCTGTTTTCTTAACTGAATTTCCTCAGCTGTGCCCTGTCAAATCAGCTTCTTGCACCATCAGATGTACCGAACCTGCGCCACAGTTAAGAGGTACTGTGCTCATGTGCGCTCAGTAACACATGTATTTATTTACATTTCTCCCCAGGAAATTAGACAGAAACACAGCAGCGCTAGTTTTTTACCATATTTTAAAAATAGTCAGAGCTGAAACTGCTCAAGAGGCATTAAAAAGGGCTAGGTGAAAATGCTTTTGAATGTTTGAAATTCCAGGACTGTCAATTGCAACAATTACAAAAATGATTTAGCCTTTCAAATTTTGATTTCTTTTCAGAGAAATTTCATTTGGCCTTTCTATTCAAGTTTTGAGGTTCATGCTTTCCAGATTTTCTATGCAACTAAAAGGATTAGAAGCCTTTTTCAGCACAGGCAAACTTCTTTGATATAATGGCACCGTTCCACGATATCAAACAATACAATATTAAAGCCCAGGAACTACAAAAGCTTAAACACAGCAGTGTTACAGGCATTAGGCTTTGGGTTGTAACCTTCCTCTGGCATTCTTGCCATGTCAAGCCTCTCTATGGTACTTGCTTTGCATCCACAGGAAGTAAGTTTTAGGCAGCTACAGCCTAAGCCCAGCCCTGAAGACAAAGCGGGGAACCTGAATTAGTAAAAGCAGTCTTAATAATAGTGGTTGTCTTTCATAGTAACACATGGCATTTTCACTGAGGGCTAAAATAAAAAAATATTTGCAGCCATCCTATATCTAGGACTCAGAAGTGCTGGCCTTGCTGCTAGAAACTTTTAAACCTGACCAAATTTCGTGTAGCTGCTCCTTCAGTTACAGTGCTGCAAAGAGCTCTGTGTTTGAGCAGGGCTAATTTCACATGGAAGGACAGGATGTCATGCCACAGCTATTTAAAAGATTGCTTGGAATTGCTGTCGCCAATGACTAAGCTGCTTCAAAATCATTTAAATATATCAAAAAAAGAAAAGAGTTCTGTTTAAAGAGAAGTGCTTGTGAAGCTTGCATACCTGCAATAAATCTGAGACTCATCAGAAAATATTTGCTAAGAATTTCCCATTGCGATCAGAAGCCATTGTGTGCAGAGATGCAAAAATGAAGTCACTTGTTTTTTTCTTCAGTGCGGATGTACTTCTTTAGGTGGCCTAGGGCTTGGTGGGGCAAATGGTGGTATTCCTTTTGCCACAAACTGCAAAAGGAAATGCTGTTTTAGAGGTTTTGGCAAGTCTGAAAATGGACTTTATTTTTGTTCACCTATTTTCAGTTTCTCTGCTACAGTTCTGCATTCTTTATGCTTTGACCCTAGGAGCAGTATCTTGATTACACTCTGTAGGATGTAACAGCTTAATTGCTGCAAAGCTTAATTTATTCAAACCTAGCTCTCTCTCTTTAGATGTCACAGTGAGGCTATGGTTTAGGATAAAACAGAATATATAAACAGGAAAAACTGCAACACTAAGGTTAGTTTATTCTGCATCCTTTATAATCTGTCCCTGGAAGTGAAAAACAGCATCACACTGTACATAAATGTTGAAGATGTGAGGCCATTAAAAACCAAAGATCAACTTTTGAAAAAGAGAAAACAATTGGGAGTGAAAATTGTGGGAGATATGGAAGATGAATTCTTAAAAGCACCTGGTTTACTGAAATCTGTATCTACTGAAGAACATAATCCAGGAGTCCTGTTTTGCAACTTCAAGGGAAGCAAAATCAAGATTTTGGTTCTCAATGCATACACACATAAGCAATTTCTGATTAATCCACGTTGCTACTACAATGCTTCCAATGATTGTTTTGTTTTGTTTTTTCCCTGGATGGATGATTTTCCACAGGTGAATGACTGATGAATCAGAGACATTTACATCTTGGTATGTTTTTATTTCAGCATATTAAGTAAGTCATAGATATATGGCTGGATAGATATATTATTTGACATAACCTAATAATAGGTAAACTAATGATAAACAGATTTATGATTAAGTAAATCATAGCTATAATAGGAATAATAGAAATATAAAATGTACAATATATTTCATGTGATGTGATAAGTATGTTCTCATAACAGTATCTTAATACAACTTAAGATAATCTTCTGACCTTAAATATATTGTATGACATATGAAAGATATAGGATAGAAATCATGTCTCTCATTAGATGTCAAAACATTCTGGTCAAGTTTTAAAATAGTATATAGGAAATTCAGGGTTAAAATTTACTTTAAGCTGAACTTCAAATAGGAAACAAGATTTTTGCTATTTATCACTACCAGTTTCTGTACTCTATTTATAGAGTTGTATCCTCACAACTCCTCAACAGATCTGGATTAGGCTGGAGGCCCTCAAAGATGGAATGAGAACTGCCAATTTTTTTTCCTGAATGAGAAATGGGTTATTTTATTCTTCCTTCTGGATAGGCAGTTGTCATGCTGAATTGTACTGAATGTCCCCACTAGCCTGAGGGTGGGGAGGAGGGCCTACGATACGAGTTTTGACTCTTTTTAAATTAAACCCTCCTCTGGTGCTTCTTGGCTTGTTGCAGATGCACAGAACGCAGCTGATGTTAGCTGCTGAATTATTGGGAGACCGAGGCACACCTCAGGGCCCTTTTAACCTTCCCATTGCGACAGCCTGCTAGAATATACTCTCCCAATTTATATAATATAGCTGTAGGGTTTGTCCCTCCCATATCCACTCCTGTCACTTTCAGCTGGGGCTGTATGCAACCTTTGGTGATGCATGGACTGAATACGTAATCTATTATTTAGAGTTAGGCTACTAAAGATGGTGATGTTGCTGGGTAATATTTTAGCACCTCTTTTCAAGGCAGACAGGAGCCTTCTGTGAAGCGTGTGTTTGCTTTTTAATTCCCTAGTGCTGAAGTTTGATATTGATTAGCAGTGGTATGGAAACACTCCTGAACACTTGTTCCCACCTCCACTTCGTCCCAGCACAAGCTTGTGTAGCTGGATAGGGGATGAGGTCAGAATAACCTTGTTAAATTTGGGTATTTTACTAAGTTTCTAAATGTTACATAACCTGTGCGTGTAGTTTTTATTCCTCCCCCTGCAGCCTTTTTGTTGACTTTGAAGAAGAAAGAAAGCATCTGAATACATATTTAGTCTTTCAATTCACCAGCTGGGCCTATCTTAAAGTTAGGGGTCTTTATGATAGAGCACATAGTTGCAATAGAAGCACACTGCATTAATTGCTTTTATCAGTAACCTTTACCAGCTTTAAAAATGTGACCTCAGACCACTCTTTTTAAGACATGAGGGAGGAAAATATCCTCTGTATATTTGACTTCCATTTACATACAAGTTTTATTAATACTGAAAATAAAAAGGTATATGGGCTCTCCCATAAAACAAAAGTTTGTAACAAATTCCTCCCAACCTGAAAAGCTGCCACATGCTTTCACTTGATAACATTTTTTGGCTCTGAGTCTGAATAAAATTTCACAGCCCATCATATTATGCTTAAGTGTGTTATCAAACAAATCATCTTATTCTTGCCAGAAGCTGAAATGCTGTAACTAAGTAAACATCTGTTTATTAACTGCCAGCTCCTTACTGAGTATTACCTTTACCCTGTTTTGCTCTCACCCATGGTCCTGGAGAAGAATTTCCAAGAGAGACTTGGCAAGCTTACTTGTCTGTAATATATGCAGCATTCCTGAAATTCTTGGCACATTAGCCTTGAATCAACTCAAATGAAAGTACTTTGCTGTTTCTGGTTTCTTTTAGCTGTTTATAGTTTCATTGTCAAAATGTCTTTATTCTCCACCACAGACATCTTGCTATAATGTAACTGAAATAATTTAAAAGTAAATGGGGTGCCTTCTTTGCCATGTAATAAATTGCAGTACTCCTTCAGAAAGACATAAACATTTACCAGGGAAGAGTTTTCCACCTTCTGCTGTATTCAGACCACAACAGGATGGTAGCTGCAGCTGGCAATGCAGAGGAGTGGAGCCTTTGTCCTGTAGCAGACATCCTAACAAAGGCATTTTGCCTGCCTCAGCCAAGACTTCCAATAGTAGCTTGCTTCACCGCATATTCCAATTATAGAGCACATGTTTCTTGGCTGTCTTTAACAGGCAATATGAAACTAGATCTTTACTTCACAAAATGTCTCTGGAAATGTGAAGCCTCCAGTAAATAGGATAGAGGCACTTGAGAGAGCTTCCACATTAGTAGTGAAACTTTTACTGGAGCAGTCAGCTTTGAAAACAGTCACTGAGGGTAAAACAGAAACAGCTGAAGAGCTCTGTGTGTCTTAAATAAAGGGAAGGGAAACCTCTCTGGAAAATGCACAATTAATATTTTTAACTATTTCAGAATGGTGCAGCTGAAGGAAGAAATAGCAGGTGAGTATTGAATATGTGGATGAGAAGGAAGGTATGAGAGAAGAAAAGTATGGAAGATTTAATGCAGGTTTGAGATAAATTGAGAGCTATGGTCAGAAAAGTGAATTAATTTAGTCTTTCCCTGAAGGATAGATTAAACCTGATTTTCTTGAATGCTCTGAGTATACATTCACAACAGTTCAAACTGATAAAAGGTTTTAGTCCTGTGACTGTTCCACACTGCCTTCCTGCACTAGTTCTGGGAGTTCAGCAGTAGAGCCTTTTTTGAGGTAGGCTTTCTTCCTGGCTAGATCAGTCCTCCTGAGCTGGGTTACTAAGAGAGGAGAGTGTCAGGGCCATACAGAACTTGGCACAAGCAAAAAGGCAATCACAGAAGCCTGATTTTATGTCAATTTAAACTGCTGTGGTGCTGCACCCCTTCTCTGAATGTATGATATTGGTAGGGATGCTACTTAGGGATGGGATGACAGGGTTAAATTCAAGTGGTTTAAAAATCAGCCAAACAAAATTTAAGACTACCACAAACCAAAGTTCTTTAATTAGCATAATTGCACAGTGTCAAGACAGGGCTGAGTTAAGGTAATTTGAAAATGTAGTTATGTTTCTTACATCTTAACATGCTCAGAATTATAAAATTAAATGAGCACTTATTTCCTTTGGGAAAACGGTATCATTTTTCTTCTTTTAAACTTGAACTGTTTTTATACATACACACACACACTCACAAACATCTGAACTTTAGCTGGAATTGCCTTGGGTTTTCCTCTGGAGAATTCTATTTGGAGATGAGGTGATTGCTTCTATCTGCTTCTATCTGCTGTTGAACAGCATGGATGGAAAGGATGTGGAGATGAAATTTGCAACACAGGCTTTACAAATGATGTGTCATTTAAAGTGTGTAAATTAGAAGGTCCAGTGTCATTCCCTCCCTGTCCCCACTCCAGTCATACAAGTACTCTGTAGAGGACTGTAAAAGCACTGGTGACTTTTTGACTTCCAGATGAAAGACAACAAAAAATGAGATTAAATCAAATGGAAATCCATCTTACCAGAAGCCAATTATTTTCTACCATGAAAGCTAATTTATGCTCAGTGTATTGAGGGCTGTTTGAATTATACCTAAAGCAAAGCAAGCGAGCAGTGGAGAAACCTGTTTTGACAGAAGGAACATATATGAACCCTTTCTGACCCAAACTGAAGTGCCATAGAAAGCTTTGTCCTTATTAAAGTACTATCAGAAAAATGTCTCTTGTTATAATGTATAAATAAATTCTCATGAGATTAACAAAATTTGCAATAGATTTCAGTAACACTCAACACTGACAGACTCTAAACAAATGCATCTTCAGAAGGATACTATAAAAGGATACTTTAAAAGGATCTGGAAGCTCACTTGCTCAGAGCAACAAGTATTTCAAGGGCTGTTATGGTCTGAAAAGTGACTTCAACAGGATTCTGTGTAATAAATCTCTAATCTGTGAACAATGCAGTTATAGGTATCCTTGTTATGTTTAAAACACATTTTACTGTTTTGGTAGTGCTGTAGCACAAGGGAGCTATTGAGATGAAGATGAATTGATTGAGATCCCAAAGACTAAACCAAACCTGAAGTTCAGCTTGCATATAAACAAGCTGCAGGTTAAAGCCTATCTGTTTAATGCCATTAGACTGAATTCTCCCTTCTTTGCTTCCAACTGATTGATGGCACTTCCTGGAATTTAATGTATTTACTACTTTTTAATTTTTCCAAGCTTCCCAGAGGCCTTTAATTGTTCTGAAGAAATAGAAAAACAGCTAAGAACAGCCTTTTGGGTTGCTTCTAGATTCAGCACACAGAAGCTATGTATGCTTTTTTACAGCTGCCTATTAAAAAAACCAACATGTAAACAAAACATAGACAACCAATTTCTTAGCCCTAAAAGCCTAAGGGACCATAAAAAGTACTGAAAGCAGCAGTGCCTATTCATGCACCCCATACCTGTTCCAGCACCTTGGCTGTGCCAGAACAACCACTTCTGATTTAATTAGAGAAGTCTGTATTCACTGATGTGCTGGGTTATTCCAGACATGAATCAGTTCCCACATGAACTTAGCTGTGGGTCAGTTTGTGGTTGTGGGTCTGAAATAATCTAGTGGCTGCCTGCTGCTGACAGCCCTTCACAGAAGGCAAAGTCTGACTTGGCCATTGATAGGAGGTAAATGATGAGAATTCTGTGGGGAAAAGGACAGGGAGGGGATGGAGTGGTGGTGTGGTGGTGGTTGGGCAGCAGGAACTCTTTTTTGTTGATGCAGAATGCTAAGGTGGTGCTGTGTGGCACTGAAACCTGGCAACACAGCAAGAGAAGGAGAATGCCTGGGGCAGGGGGCTGCTTAAGTTGCCATTGTATGCTCCTGAAACTTCACTCTCCTGAATGCAAAACATTTTCCAGAAGGTTTGCTTGCTTTTATGAAGTATTTTCCAGACTGTGAACTAGAAAGAGAAAATGCTGAGCTATCAACCACCACTGTTCAGTCTTTTTTCCCCCCAAAACCTATCAGTATTGCATATCCTTTCAAGTACTGTTTTTTTTAAAGAGATTCCTAACTGTGACATTTAAGGACTGTTTTTGTATCTTTTTCTGGTTTGTATATGTATTTTCACTGGAATTATTCTGTTTGTGCTAGACATGTTTGCTCATTGGAAATTCAGAGGAAAATTTTATTGCAAGATTTTTTTTCAAGATTAAAAGAAGTAAAACAAATATTATTGTAATTTGTGAGTACAACTGGCTACAACAGGTTCTGTAAGCAAAGCCTTTTTTTAAATTTCAGACTTATCTCTGCAATCATATTTTAATAATGTGCTTTGGTTTGCCAAATAATGCCTTTGCCACACACTTTAATGAGGCTTCCTGAAGATATTAAGGCTGTCCTAATCCTCTTGTGTATCAAGCTCACATTAAGGATGGGATTTTTGAAGAAACAATATTTAGCAGCAGTTGTAAATAAAATACTTTGAGCATTGTCTATTAAACAGCCACTGTTTGCAGGTGTGGAATATGGCAGAAACTGTAATATAATTTTCAAGGATGGATATAGTCCTTGTATAATGCTGAAGAGATGCTTTCCAGCTGCCTGGCACCATCACAGGCTGTAATATTGGCAGATGTACATAGTGTGAAAGAGATTAAGCCTCAAAGATGAAACTTTTTTAGGTGTTGCTGTAGAGTAGGACTTGCTTTTGACTTCTCTTCTTGTGAGATACGTGAACACAGTTCTTAGTTTCTTAGTATGCAGACTTTGTCACAGATATTTAGGTCTCAATTGTGAACAAGCTCAGTAATGTTCAGGAACTCCCAACCTTCTCCCCAAAACTTTTCACGATGTAAAGAAGTCGAAACATGTTGTGGATGCAAACAGTATTAGGACCTACAGGCTTTGGTTTTTTCCTTCCTGAAACATTTACCTAAGTTTTTAATATTTAATGATAACATATGATATTGAAAGCAAGAGCTGCCTGTTTTAACAAAGTAACTAAATGTTTTTCTTGTTGGGTGCATCAGTTTTGTGTTGAAATTGTGGCATTAAAATTGTGAGCATGTCATGAGTATCTTGGAATGGTTCTTAGTTTGCCTTACATACAAGTTAACAGAAGTGCTGTCTTGGAAGAGAGTCACTGCCACTTGTAGTGGGATACTTCACAGAGTAACCATGGAGACCCTCAAGTAACATGCTAACTTTATGGGACAGGTCAGAAATTATGTACTAGGTAATCTCAAACTATTAACCTGTCTGTTGTCATCTTAATTTCCTGAATGCAAATATCTGGAGCTTTTACTTTAGGGCAGCACTTCTAACTCTTCTTTACCTCTCAAAATATATTGACAAATCTATATTACATTAGCACTCAAAATTATCTTCAAGAGCTTCAAAAGAAGCAAGGATGCTCTTTAGCTTCAAGAGGCATGCTATTATGAGTTGTGAGATTTATTTGAAATGTTAAAATTCAGTTCTGTTAAATGCTGCTGCTTATGAACTGACAAAGACTGGTTTGGTTTCTTCTGCTGCTTAAGAAAAACAAAGCCAAAGTGACAGGTTGTTAATCATGAGATGTCAATGCAAGTGCTTTTTTCAGACCATGTTGTCACTGTTCCTTTAGAAATGGGATGTAAAGCCTACAATTAGCACATCTTCATTAGATTTTGACCTTGAAAGTTGAAAGGCATTTTGTTCTTACTAGTAGTGTACATCATACCTTAAATTAAAATTAATCATCTCAGTGGAAGTTACTTTTACTTAAAAACTTCCCCAGATGAAGAGCTCAGCATCACAACAGTAGTTTCAAATAATATTCCTTTGGTGTCTAGATAAGCATAATTGAGTTGATAAAGCATTTTTTTTCCCCCAGAATTCAACTAGTTATTAGGGTTGGTGGTTTCATGATTGGTAGCTAAAACCTACCTTTAAAAGTAGTTACCTGATGTGTTTAAGATTTTGCACTGAGTCGATTTTTTTTTTCTGCTAACATTTACAAGAATATGATAATGCGGTGGTGCACAACCAACCAGGGCTACCAGCCTAGACTGACTGTACTGTAACTCTAAGAGGAGCTACGTAAGGCCTTAAGATGGCACGGGGGAGATTCCCATTATTAGGGAAAAAAAAATCACTTTTAGAATGATCAGGCATTGGAATAGGCTGCCATCAAGGGAGGTGGTGCAGCCACCACCCCTGGAAGTGTTCAAGAGGCGTCTGGATTTGGCACTGAGTGTTATGGTTTAGGGGTCTCAGTGGTAGTGCTGCGTGCACAGTTGGACTGGATCATCTGCAAGGTCTCTCCCAAGCCTTGATGATTCTGATTCTACTCCATGTGCGTGACCCCGGTTTTCATGGGAGGGCAGCAGAGCAGCACTCTGAGGCGAGCGGGAATGACGGGGTTGTTTTCCCACGCCAGGAGGGCCGGGTTTGGCTCCCGGCGCTGGCGCCGGGCCCGGCGGGGCCGAGGGCACGGGCCGGGCCCCTCAGCACAGCCCGGTGCTCCTCGCTCCCCGCGCCGGCCGCTCAACGCCGCTCTCGGATCCGCCTTCTCGCGGCACCGTGCGGCTGCTGCCCGGGCAGAGGCGAGGTGGGCACCGGCCGGGCGCCTCCATGGCTCCCTGCAGGGGCTGGGCGTTCACACGCGTTTATTTTCAGCCGCAGCGCGGCTCGGCTCCCGCAGCCTGCAGAGCTGCCCCGGGAAGCCGCTCCGGGGCACAGAGCACCCCCCGCGCGGCTGCCAGGGGGGAGCGGGCGCTGCCAGCGGGGGCGTGGGCGGTGGGCGTGTGTGGGCTCCGCCCGCCCTTCCGCCGCGGCGCCCCGCCCCGTCCGCCGCCTCTGCCCGCGGAAGTGAGCGGAGAGGGGATGCGGCCGCGCCGCCCCGGCGCACCGAGGTGAGAGGCGCGGCCGGGCGGCGGGGCCGGGGCGGCGGCCGTGCCGGAGCTGCCGCTTGCGCCTCTCTGCGCTGCCACAGCCGCCTCCCCCGCGCTGCCCCGCGGCCTGCGCTACGGTGCGGGCGGGGCCGGGGCGGCCGAAGGGGGCTGCGGGCGGGGGTCGCTTCGGGCAGGCAGCGCTTTCCTTCGCCGCTTCCCGGTCTCCCGCCTGGCGCCGAGGATGCGGGGTGCGGGCAGAGCGGGGAAGGGGGGGTTACTTGGGGTGAGGGTTTATTTTTAGGAGCGAACGCCCCTCCCCGGGCGGGACGAGGCTGTTGGAGGCGCTGGTGGCGAGGGGAGAGCGGCGGCGCTGCTCCTCCGTGTTGCTGTAGCTGCTGGGCGGCTAATCCTAATCCTCATGCTCGGTGGTCTCTGACAGCTCTGCGGGCTCCCTCTGTGTGCGTGAGCTGCTCTGCGCTAGGCAGTTCATACGGGTTTAGTTTTGTTTTGTTTCTTTTTTTATAATTTTTTCCTCTTTTAGCGTTGGTTTCTCTTGCAGATGTTGCTGCAGGTGGGGGCAAAGGGAGCACTGTGATTGCCTGGGATCTTGGGGCATTTCTCTCTTCACCTTTCCGCTCCCGCTCCAGCGCTGCTGTTGCTAAAGACTTTTGTAACTATCGACTCAAGTACAATTTCGATGGAAAATGAAGGTAAAGGTCTCATCAGACTCACTGACTTCATTGGAGCTAAGAGGATTTTTGCATGCAATTTGGTGACAACTCCTACTGGTGCGTGTGTATGTTTTACCGTTCCAGGGGTTCGCAGGGTTGCTCTCATGTGTTAATCTTGTGGTAGGGATTTTGGTCTGCATTTTGAGATTTAAGATTTGTAGCATCATCGTTTTTCTTTATTTCTGCTGCTGCTTGTAGAACTAATTGTCAGAGAGATTTTATTCTCTCTTGACAGCTACTTAAAACATCTATTGTGCGTTTTAATGCTTTATATGTTTGTAATAGAAACATTTTATTTAGACAGAAGCTTCTTGGCATTAGTTGCTTGGTATTTGCTTAGATGATATGATTCTCTTAAACATCTATTTCAGGATGAAATTGTGAAGTATTAGCTGCTTTTTACTTTGAAATATTTTGTGTATTTATACGTTCTCGAAAATTACTCAAATTGCTCTCTTGGACAGTATTTAATTAAAAAGTGATGCTGAAGTTTTGAGTACTGAAAGAAGTTGTTCTATTTTGCATTCTCCTTCTTGTCTAGTTTGGAAATTACTTAATCTGGGGAATTACTTCAATTTTTTAGTGTCAGCCTTCAGTTTATGCTCTGGGAACCTTGAAAGCCCCTTTGCATTGTGACAGTGACTGTGAACTTAATTGATTTTTTTTTTTTCCTTTTTGCTTGTTTCTCTTTCTATGTGACTCTTTATGTTGAAAATCTCTGAAATTTATTATTTTTATTATTATACATGTAGGAAAAGAACCACTGATTACCCCCACCTTAGGTCATCACTTTTCTTTGAACGTTGGTGGGGATTTAGGTGGCTACTGGATTTCCTTTGCTGTAGGTTGTTACATGAGATGTTAGGTGCTCCTTTTCCTCCCACCCCAAAAGAGGGCTGCTTTTTTAATACTTTGACTTGAATGAAGAACTGAATTGAGACTGTGGGGTAGACTTAGGTTATTTTTTATGGTTGGATATTGTTCTGTTCTGAAATACGGTTGTCGTGGATGACTGTAACGTTGTGGTAATTGTGAAGTGCAACACATGTTGAAAACTATATGGGTTGCTTTCATCTGGCATTTCAGAACTTTTTTCTAACTTTAAAATCATGTTAGAATATTTTAAATTCTATTCATCATGTCTTCCAACTGGATATTTGTGAAAAAGAACGTGGACCTTGTTAGGTGGCAGGAATTTTTGAAGTGCACAGAGCACCTCTAGGAGATTGGTCTTTGTTTTTAGAGGCTGGATAGCTGACAGAAGTGGGGTCGGTGCCTTTGCATTTCAGTCACTGTTGCAAGTGAAAGGGTTTTGAATGGGCAACGCCCGGGAGCGGGGGAAGGCAAGTAGGGATAATACCGATGAATAGAATTACACTAAGGGGAAAAAAGGTATCTGTGTGCCAAAACCCAAATGGCAGAAAGACTTTTAATGCCTTACACTTCTGTTATCAAATAAATAGTATATCATAGATGTAGCGTGCAGTCGAGTTGTGTGTGATAGTGTGGCTTATTCTTCCAAATGCACAAAGATGGCATTTCTAATGGAATAAATAAACTATGCATAAAAATTAGTTATATTTGTATGATAGAAATAATATTAAAAGGCTTTATCTTGGGGAAAATACTTTAAAATATGATCAAATGCATATTTCAAAGGCAGAAATAAAGGCTGTGGTTTATTGAGGGTTTTCAAAATGGGGTAAGCTTATGGGAGTAGGAGAAAATGATGTGTGATAAAAAGACTGAAGTGGTTCTCTGAACACATGAATGACTTCTTCTCCTCCATTTCTTCTCCCACACCCCTCCATCTCATAATTAATTGAGATGGGCATGGATATTTACAACTGTGTACTGTCTGTTTTGGTGTTCTTGGTATTTCTGAGCCCTTCTTTTTCTAAAACTTGACATTTTGAGGCAGCTAGACACAACAGCTTTTGTATTGGAACTTTTCAGCACTCTTGAGGCTCCTTAATGTATTTTCTCCTGGTGACAGCTGAATAATCTTTGTAATCTTGTAGAACAAAGATTGCATTTAGAATATTTTTAAGCTTTTTTTTTTCCTTCAAGTATGTGTTTGAAAGGTCTCTTAGGTTTAGATATTGAGCAAGAGATAGCAGATTGTTGTTGTTGTTTTTTTTTTTCCCTCCTGTATTTGAATGAATGTTCAAGATTGGGAAGTGGTGAGATGGTTTAGAAAACGGATGTTTTGCTGTGTTAATTCAGTACTCATAAACAGTATTGTGTGTTTATGTCTAGGCTAGTTAATGTTTTGTCCTGAGACTTTGTGGTTCCTGTTTCTTGTGTTGGGTTGATTGAACTTCCGCAAAATTTCGTGTTTCTCATGGTAATGAGGAAGAGAGAATTTCCCATCATAGGGAGATTTCTGCTTGATCATAAAACTATGAGTTAGAGGAATGATGTTTGTATTTCCATTTGGAAAGATGGAGTTTAGTGACTTCTTTCCATTGGAGGAGCTTTTTCTTAAACTGTAGGCAGTTAGGGAAATCTTGTATGGACAGAACATAATTTTGTAATTTCTGCCTTTTAGCAGAAAAATAAAGAATAATTCAGGTTTCCTAGACTTTGAGCTTCTTTGAGGTCAGACCATGACTACAAAAACGAATTGTTAAATAGGAGCATTGTTTTGTTATCAAGACCTTAGGCAGTATTTGTTTTCATATTGTTAAGAGCCTAATGGAAGAGGTCAAAGTAACATTTTCCTGCAGAAAAGATTATCCCAAAATCATATGGAAGGTTGGTACAAAAATTCAGACCAGACTTGCTGCATGTGATAAAACATTGTGTGGTGATTCAGAAATCCCCCTTTATCCTCATTGTTTTGAGTCCTAGTTAACTTTAGCTAATCTTCAAAGATGGTGGTTAACTTCAGCCTATAGTCTGTAGTAATTTCAGGATAATTTTGATGATTGCGTGAGTAGGGAGATAAAAGTGAAGACTGTTTTGTTTCTTAGAAAAAGGTACTTTAGTTGTTCATAAAATCCTGACAAATTAATAATTTGTCTTGTGCTTGTAGTGCAGTTGAATTTCCTACTGAGTTTCATGGGTGGTGGTTTTGGTGGTTTTTTTTTTAATGATGAAAATGGGCTTACTTGCTAAACTATCAGATTGAAGATCAGTGAATAGGTTTTGGGGGCAGTGAGTTTCAGCACCCTGGACTGGCTCATCATGGATTAGGCAGCCGTAAGTACTGAGGAAGGGGTGGAGCGTGTGTACATGCAACAGACAGCAGAGGGGGAAGGGATGCCTGCAGCAGCAGTGGCTTGAAAACAAATTAAATGGTTCCAGAGTGGCATCATCAGTTGTTCATTAAGTAATATCCAAAATAATCAGATTGAAATTTGCGATGGAAAATGTTGGAGATTCTGAAATGGACTTGGTGTTATCACAGCAGTTCAAATTCCTTTTGGAATGTAGATGATTTCTTAACAAAATAATAGGTGAAACAAGAAATTTGATATTCATTGATCACAGTTTTTTACTATCTGCAGCTTGCAGATAACTAGAAACCAATACTTTACACTTATGTTGGCAGAAGTCACATTTTTTTAACTTGGGGGCTAAGGTGAGAGAAGCGAATTTTTCTCTTTTTTTTTAAAAAGAAGTGTGAGTCTTCACTAAAGACCAATTTCATTCCTATATTTAAACAGTACTTCGATAATTTAAATAACTGCTAAATTAATATAGCTCAGCCTTGCATTAGGAACATGTATTTCCTTTATAAATGAACAGTCAGACTCATCTTTTAATCTATTTGGTTGATGGAGCATTAGATAGTTTTCGCCTTTTCTTTCCCCTTTTTTCCCACGCAGGTAAGTTGGAAATGTTAATGTATAATAACCTAGAAGTGATTTAACGTGGTGGCAGTGTGAGTTCAGATGTTGCAGAATGTATGTGTAGTTATTTTGCTCCCTTTGTAACTTCTTTACTTGAAGAATCTGTGGCGTAATCTCGTGGTGAGTCAGGAGAAGCATTGCTGTAAGGAAAATGCAGACAGTTCTTAGGGCAGCTAATTCAACAAAAGAGAAACAAACATTTTCACTTGGATATTTTTTGGTGATGAGTGACAAATACACGGTGATTTCAAGCATCTTGGGGTGCGTTTCTGTAGGACTGAATAAAAGGGTCTCCTTATTGCTGAAAGAAGATCCTGCTCTGACTCGTGTTCCTGCGCTAGTGTTGCGTTGACTCTCGTTGTTGAGTTTCTCTGTCTTGCTGGCTTGGCAGAAGGTTAGCCCAGCCCTTCCTTCCCCTTGCCCTTGTTGGGCAGCTTTCTGTTGAGTGGGAAAATGGAATGGGTTCATGAAGTGTTCAGGTAATGTTGAAGAAGGTGAGGGACAGATAAGTGAGACCTGTTAGCTTGACTCAGTTCCTTATGTAATCATAGGTTCCATTCAGTATCAATTCACCCACAGACCACGGCAGAATTTTGCAGGAGTGGCATAAGTTAATAAATAGATTTTTAGTTTTGATTGGGTGGAAGAGTTGAGATGATACCTAATTGACACTGGGTGATAAAATTGACATTTGCAGTGTGGTTTATAGAAGCTAGAAGGAATGATAAAGTTACAATGCAGGGAAGAGAGGGAAAATAAAATACAGTAATCAAGGTATAAATTTGGGCAAGCATCTGTTTCTAGTTATTTGTTTTGTAAACATTCTGCTCTAAACAATTAGAAAGGATAAAATGGATAATGGGTTAGCAGATGCCATCTACAGAATCTTTTACAAAGGCTTTTAAAATATTTTTAAGTCATAAATTTTCAGCAGCACTTTTTTCTGCATACATAATTCACAAAAAAAAAGCTTTGTGAATACAGTGTTGCTGCTTTCTTGATAGTAATCATAAGAAAGCTTATTACCATAAGTAGAGTAATTATGCAGTGAGTTATGTTTGCATTTAAATTGACACTGACGCTAGCTTGGTCCTGAGAAGTGTTGTAAACAGTAAGTTCAGTATTTTTTTACTTAGAAATTAATTTTGTTGCATTATGAAGTGACTGCATAGCTGTCAAGGATATAATCAGCTATGGGGTCTTGAAGCTTCATTATTTTAAACAAATACTGAGAAAATATTTGTGTTTTTGCTTAATACCATTATATGGCAACTAAATTCTGCATGTCATGGATACATTAGTAGCATATCACAGGGTGATAAAGTTCTTTCTTTTAGTGTTTGCCATTCAAGTGCCATCCTTGATTCAGAGAAGCTCAGCACTTCAGAGTGTTATGAGATACAAGCAGACTGTTGGAGAGCAGCCATATGATCTTATTTCTAAGCTTAAATGTTCCTTTCTAGAAAGTTGGTGACTCTCTGGCAAGATAAATGACTGATACTTAGACCCAAAGTCTTTTTGGCCTGTAACTTCTAAAGGGCTTCCCGTGAATCAGGATTTCAGCTGAAGCAGGAACTGGTTAGAGTCAAATGTGGGACGGCCAGCAGTACTCTCTTCCTTGGGCAATGAGTTCCTGAGCTGATCCAGTTCTGTTATATGTAAACTTTGCTTTCATCGAGGCACTAGCATTGATTTGATCGTTTTAGAGTGTGCTTAGGATTGTTTATTTTTTTTTGTTCTTCTGATTAATAAGTAATGACAAATGTAAGAAATGTTCAAGCAGACTTTTCCAGTGTCCAAGGGTTTCTTTGAACAGGGAGATCAAAAACTGAATATTTTGGCCAACGAACTATAGATGGGTCTGATGTGTTCGTCAATGCCTTCTTGGTAAAGCTGATGCCACCTCCAGGCTTTCAGCACTGAGGCTTTAAACTCACCATTGTATATCCTCCAGAGTATGCATAAATGCTCTAAATGGTAAATCTTTCGTAGAAATGAAATAGAAAGCGTGTTTGGCATTCTTAAGTTTCCACTGTATTCTACATTAAATAAGGTAAAGGAAGATAAAGTGATGTTGGAGGTTTAGTTGGGTTTTTTGTTGCCATCATTCTGACAGTGCACAGCGCTGGAGTCAGGTTAAAGTATGGTTATTTTTGTGAAATGTTTTCTCTAGCTAGAGAGCAGCAGTTGTCACTCACAAGGTTTGCAAGATAACCACATGGTGTATACAATGATTACAGCAAACTGCCCATCTTTACTCTTTACTGGTAGCCTCAGTTGAACTACATGTCCTACTTTCTGTTTTTTAAATTAAAGAAGACATGAAGAAACATCCTGAAAGAGTAAAATGCATTCCAGGTTGTGGAGACATGTTTCTCAGAGAGTGTTCTTGGAAAGTATTTTTAGGACCTGAAAATAGTTCTTGAGCTTTATAGACTATTGTAGAGTTAATAAATTGCATGTTAAGTGGAGCATCTTACTCTTTATTACACTGCCTGAAGTAGATGGGGTTGGGGATACATTGCTTAAATATTTTACGACTTTCAAGCTAGGACAAACCTTGAGATTTAAAATGGTCAGTGCCAGTATTCGATTTCTGTTTCTTAGTTGATCAGAAATGCCGTAGTGTTGTGTATCAAGGAGCATGGTTTTGCATTATGGTTGTTTCATTGCCATAGTGAAAGTCCCAAGCACTGCTTAAGTGGTGTACTGGAATATGAGGCAGGGGATTTTTCAGGCTTACAGGGCAGCTTAGCCGGTTGTTCTCATAATTTGGGTCTTTATATTTCTTTGGTAAATGGATGATGTCTATTGCCCATTTTCTATAAAGTATTATGAAATTACACACAATAGCAAGGGGCTGAAACTATGTGACTTCCTTCCTCAGAATAAAATTACTCTGCAAGGAGAACTCATTAATGCAATTTAGTGTTTCTCTTTCCTTCTGGCTTTTTTTAGGGTCAGAACTTTTCTATGTGAATTTCCTTTGATGTGGGGGCTCCTGGTAAATGTTTTAACTAAAATACTGTTGAGTAGGAGCAAATTTTTTTTGACTGTTAGAATACAGGGTTGCTGCAGCTGTTTCCCCAGAAGTGAAAAATCATCACACTTTTCCAGAGGAGTACATTCAAAAAAAGACAGTAGACAGTAACTTCAAAGCCTTCAAAAAGTATTTCTGGGCAAATAGTGCCTGGTAGAAAACAAGAGGCTTCTTAGTTTGCAGACTTCAGTCTTTTGTGGGGTGGGAAGGGACAGTTCTTTGCAGTGACAAGTAAAGTACTCTTTTTGCAAATCGGTCGTGGATGTTTGTGTCTAATAAGTGTTGGCACTTCTTGTTCTAAAAAACACAGCATTATTTCCCACAGAGATATGTGTCAGAGTTCAGTGCTCTCTGACCAGGTTTTTTTAGATAATCCACCTAAGGAGGGTGCAACACTGAATATTAGGGCAACAAAGCTGGTGAAGGGTCTGAAGCATAAGTCCTATGAGGAGCAGCTGAGGGAGCTGGGGTTGTTTAGCCTGGAGAAAAGGATGCTCAGGGGAGACCTTACTGCCCTCTAGAACTACCTGAAATTAGGGTGTAGCCAGGTGTGGCTTGGTCTCTTCTCTCAGGCAACTCATGACAGGACAAGAGGACACAGCCTCTAGTGGTGTCCAGGGAAGGTTTAGGCTGGACATCAGGAGGAATTTCTTCACAGAAAGGGTGATTATGCATTGGAATGGACTGTCCAGGGAGGTGGTGGAGTCACTGTCCCTGGAGGTGTTTAAGGAAAGACTGGATGTGGCACTCAGTTCTGTGGTCTAGTCAACATAGTGGTGTTTGGTCGTAGGTTGGGCCCTGATCTCAGAGGTCTTTTCCAACCTAATTGATTCTGTGATATCAAATGTGTGTTTGAAGATACTTGATGTTATGTGGGTTTTTTGATTTAGGAGAATGACACATTCATATTATGTTTTCAGTATATTTTGTAAGTATAGTTTGTAATTAGCAAAATGTAGAAATTGCAGTACACAGTTCAATCACAATACCAGTGTGATTCCCATTTCCTGTCTCTATAATATCTGCACCATTGTGATGCTGGGCATCCCTCATCTCCAGAAAGGATCATGTGGGTTGAGACCCCATATGGTGCTCCTGAAATTTTGTCAGTGGTTCAGTGCATGTGAGGACATATGAGCCTGACCAGCATGGGAGGGGATGCAAACTCAGACATTAGCATTCTTTTGATGAAACTGGGGAGAAATATTGATACCAGTTGATCCACTCAGCTGACTGAGGTGTTTATCCAAAGCAAAGGCCACCCTCCAGTCCCACTGTGTAGAGGTCAAGTCAGCCTCTTTGTAACAGCTGTAGTTGTCACACCCTGCATTATTTCCTGAGCTTCATAGGTGCTTCACCCTTGCTCATCTCCTCCAAGCCTTCTGTTACAGGGCTTTTTTTGGTCAGTCACTGTACTTGAGTATTTATCATATCTAAATTTACAGTGTTTTGAGGCTCATTTGAAAAGTTGCTGGTTGAGGATCAATTACAGTTGGTCTTCATGATTAAATCACATATGAGGTACAAACAACTGTATTAATTAGGGTAGTTTGTAAAGATGAGGCCTTCCTCAAGGTAACTTCGAATTTTATGCACATAATTAAGATGTAGATAAATTAGTTCAAAAGCCAAGAATAAGACATTAAAAATCAGAGTTTACTTAAGGTAAATTTGTAGACTAACTGCATTTATAGTTTGTGACCTTGATGGCACTGAGTTTTCTTTATTTTATTAAATCTCTATTTGCCACACTCAGCTGCTTCTGCCTGCTTGTTCTGCTAGCATAACTGGTGAATTTCTCTGGAGATTTAATTCCTGTTAAAATCTGGTGTAATTTCACTGATAAAATTGACTCATAGTCATAATCATGTTGAGAATTGCTGGTTTCAAAATGGTCTGAGGGCTCTTTGTTTGCTCCTCTCTGCCTTACCTCCACTTTTTGAATCCTGCTGTGCTTCAGGGGTTTGCTTCTGGCTGTACAGTTGTTCTAGGATTTACTCTATTAAGTGTGCCTAATGACTTTTTTTGTGTGTGCGCGCGCCTGGCTTTTTGTGTCTTGTCATCACTTGGCCATGGTTCTGTGGCTGGGACCTGTATTGAGGTTCCAGAAGCATCTTGCCTTCTCTACAAAAGGGGGAGGGAAAGATGGCATAAACATCTAGTGAAATAGATATTTTTAGGGTCATTGTTAGCTAGTGACTCAGTAGAATCACAGTTGTGATGCTGAGCAATGATCTATTGAAACAGAGAGCTTGATGATGCTTAACATAGATGAGATAGTTATGCTTGAGAGAAGACAGTTAAAAATTTGCATCTCCAAAACCTATGGCCACAATGTCCTAATGAGTGGGAGAGGATTTTTGCACTTATTCTTCATATCTGATGAAACTGACAGAAAAAAGTGTTACTTCCATTCTGGGTGGAGTCTTTTTCTTAAAGATTCCTTCCACAGCCAAGAGTCTTTGCCTAGTGGGAACTATGTCCGAAGTCTGTGTACATCTACAGGGAGAGATGCACAGACCTCTGTGCCCATTGACATCTAGTTGATATCTAGTCCTGTGTGCTTTCAGGGTTCCAGACAGTTCAGGAGAGGTAAGTGCTTGGTATTTAAGTATCTTACTGTGTGCACAGGTGTCTGCAGAAGTTGATCTGTGTTGCCCCTATGCACCTGTTATCCTGGCTCCAAATTGTACAGACTTGGAGAAGAACATGCTTCTTATGATCTGAGTTTTTTAAACCTTTCAGTATATATCACACATGGTTTGATCATATAGAAAATTCAGGAAATGAGAAGCTTGTAAGTTTCAGTCTGGTGTTCAGTGAAATACCTTTTATTATGTTGTTGAACACTACTGTTTTTTTCATTGTGGGGAAGGTAGATAAAAAATGAATCCTAATTCTTACAGAGGGTGAGGAAATCTTGATTCTTTTGGGATCCCAGTAAGAAAGGCATGAACACTTGAAAGGCAGATCACTACTAATAACTGGGAAAAAGGCAATAGCAAGGTGTAAAATCATATGTCCTTTCTGATGCTGGGAATCCTGAGATGATACATCTTTGGAAGGCTCTCTGGTCAGGGCATGGCACACTGTAGGTCTCGTTTGCTCATTGTTCATTAGTACTGTTATGGGGTTTTACAGTACAGAATCATCCATCACTGATAGTAGTTGGGCCTGGAATGAGGGCTTTGAAGTGTCCCGTGGACAACGTGCTCTAATATCCTAACCTCATTATTAAAACGGCAGTTCCTGAGCAAGGTGCATATAATATTTCAAGTGTGAAAGCATACTGTTCACATACTTAAAATGAAATGCACATTGATTAGTTACACATTGATTATGTGGACATTCATTAATTGTGCTATTGATTGGACACAGCATGACTCAGTAACGATCACATGGTATCCATGATAATCAAGTACCTGATGTGGATCACTGACTGCTTACACAATAATAATCTTACAGGCAGATCATTACAAACAAGTTGAAAGGTCTTTGTAGTACTTGAATTGGCATGAAAGGGGTTCACTTTTACAAGGACTGATGGGACAGATTCAGGCAGCCTTAGTGAGTTGTTCCGGTGGACCTGAAGATTCAGAAGGAATCTGAAAGAATCAGAATTTGTTTCAGTACCTGAACTTAAATTTCATTGTTTTGTGAACATCTAGGATTTTTTTCACTTTTTGCTGTTCTCTATAGATTTATTTCTCTACTACATTTGTATTTTGTACTTGCAGGTCAGTTGAGTAGCTTTATGTAACATTTGCAGGGCTTTATATTAGCTAATTAGCCAAAGTGTTTTGGTCACCAGTTTGTCTGAAAATAGACTTTGCTATGAGAGTGTTCTAAATTTTTGGACTGCTCTTGGTGAATGTGGATCCTACCATTTGCATTCTCTGAGCAAGAAGAGCTGAAGTTCCCCTTGAAAATAATTGTAAAAGTATATTGATGTCAGTGAGCCCTACTGATGGATAATAGACTCATTTTGCTAAGCTGAGAAAAACAATGGTAGAGATAAGTTGTTGGTACTTCATATTGGTTACAGTAGAAGGAAGCTAGGCAGGCTCTTATAGCCTATGAGGAAGAAGAAAGAGTAACACACCACTCTTAACTAGTTAACTAAATTTTTCTTCAGTGGAAACAGAACCGAAGTCTGAATTTCTGGTAGTGTAAGCCTTCCAGACAAATTTGTATTTATTTTGATAAACATCCTTTGGTCACAGTTCCATGATTGTATGATTGATGCATATTTCTTGGCCTAGAAATGATGGTGTGTACCTTGGAAGTGGTCCAAGAAAAGCCCTTCCTGAGGCAGTGATTTATTTTTGTTATTCACCATCCTGCTGCTTTGTTCCTTGGTGGAATTAGCTGCAAATGGGGAATGGAAAGCTGTAGACATAGAAGCTTCAATGGTCGTGCTGCCTATCTGGTATCTAACATTGGCCAGTATAACGTCTTAGCCCGCATTTTCTTTATCCATATAAAAACTTGGCCTGCAATGAAATACTGAACTATTTTAAGGTATCAACTGATGAATGACAGAAAATTAATTGCTGCATAGGATGGAAAGAAATCTTGCTGTATGTGGGTTGTTTCCTTTAGTGCAGAGCGCTGTGGTTCTGGGAATAGCTTCTGTTGGATACCTTAAAAGGTGTTGCGGAGGCCCAGATCTCTGCTGTGCAGATCTGGGCAGCAGTGCAAAGGACTGTAGAGAGCACTTGCCAACAGTATTGAAGAAGTAGTTTATCTTGTTTTGTGGAAGTAATGCATAGTAAAGGCAAAAAATCATTTCCTTGAATACAGTTATTGTGGTCCAGCAGATAGCAAGCACAGCTGTTTTTCGGACCTAAATCTGTTATGTAGCCCGCTTTATATTTTGTGAGGGGAACAGTGGTTGGTTTCTCATTGGCTAAGGAATTGAAATTTAATTTGTGGCAATGTTGGATATTTGAAGCTGTTCTTTTCTGAACTACAAATGTAGTTTAATCTACAAAGATTGTATGGGGTTTTTAGAAACTAGATGAAGATCCATCCAGAATTATTGTACAATGGGTAATTTTGCTCTGGTGAAAGGAGCTGGTTATAAAAAGACTTTCTGAGCCTTTATCTTTGTGATCCTGTATCAGATTTTCTCTGTAGATTTTTTTTTACCACATACAGTACAGCATTCTTCATAAGTGTGGGAGATAATACGAATGAAATACATTCAAAATGACTGGCTTTTTGAGTGCCACAAAAAGGTTGTCAAAATAAGCTTTGTTGTTGCACTGTAGTTCTGTGCTAATGAAGATTTATTTGGAAAACAAACCTGATCTCTGAGAGAACCCTAACATTTCTGTTTAAGGATATTTAAATTCTTAAAATAATCTCAAATAACTTGTTATTAGATTTCCTGAAGTCTTAATTGATAATATTAGGGAAATGACCAGTTATGTATCCTTTTTTGGAGTTGTTTATGTTTAGCAGCGATGTCAGTTGCTAGAGGGAAAAAGATTTTTCTCAGCACTGAAATTTGTAATGGCTGTCAGTTCATTTCTGCCTGCCCTTACTGGGAAAGCATGGTTGCTCAGCACTTTTGTGAGAATGTGGAGTCATCTTGGTCGAAGTCATATGTTTGTGGGCTTGTTTTGGAAGAGCACTTAGGCTTAATGGTTTTCTGCCCTAAACTGTTGTTTGGAAGTGATAGAGAAAATGAGCTACAATAGTAGAGTACATGGCCAACAGTGTGCAGTATAGAAAATGAAGATTGTCATACTTCTTTTAGGACATAAAATGCTGGAATCTTTTAATGTGTTGTCATCTTTAGGTACTTGCATTTTAAGTCTCAGCACCCATAGAGGAGATATATACAATACAGTAATTATTTCCTAAACCATAAACACACCAATTGAAATTCTGTGCAAGTATAATGTGAAAACCATTTCTGTGGTCTGCATGTTTGCATGTTAGGTCTCTTCCAATTAAGGGAGGGTGGATGTGTGTGCAGCATGAAGTATTAATTGTGTAGTGAGATAGTCAGCAGGAAAAAAGAGCTTCAAACTCCAGCTTCTCATATAAACAAAAATCAGAAACTCTGAAGTTTCATTAAATATCAAAGCAATGCTGACCTATGCAATCAATGTTGCTATTGCGCTCTTCTGCAGTTCACAAAATTTTAGCTTCCTAAAATTACAGAAAACATTACTTTTTATAGCATTGATTTGAAGCTTTTGTGCTGTAGTCAAGTTTTAGTGCTTCACTTGCATCTGTACTCTTGTTTGAGGTTTTCTTAGTGGTTATTCTCCTTTCTTTATGTACAAGAAAATGTTAATAGGCCTGCTTAGATCACCTTCATTAATGAGTAGAAAGTAGGAGCAGGGGGTGAAATTTATCTGGAGCGACTTTCTGACTAGATATTGATGATAATGATAAAGGATTAGTAAGCTATTTTACTGTTAGGATCTTTGCCATCACTGAACACGTTGTTACAGAAATTAGTGTTCTCACTTGCATGTCCAATGTTTTATTACTGGAGGTGGTAACTGCATGAAAATAAGCTGAATTGTAGATTATTTAAGTGCAATGTTTATAAAAAAACTACCTTTAAATGGTATTAATACTTAATTGCTCTGGCATGTGTTGTTTGAAACTAAACATTAGCACTCCCCTTCAGACTTTGGTTTTGTTTCTAGGTTGCACGTCTTCAAAAAATCCCTGATGGTGACAATGAGACAATGATTCCTGTACTGTCTTCAAAAAAAGCAAGTGAATTGCCAGTTGATGAAGTAGCAAGTATTCTGCAAGTAAGTAATTTTTTCATATAGAATGCACTGATATTACCAAACAGTAAGTTTGATATTTCTTAAGGACAGATCTTGTAATTGAAAGTTGATGCATTATCATGCTGTTTGATATTAGGTATTAGCTGCTTCTAAAAGCAAGTTGGTTTTTAAATTGTTGCTAGAAATGCTCTAATCTCTTAATATAAAAAAAAAATTTGAACATTTGCAGGGGGAGTGAGATTCAACTTGAAAATATTTGGATTTGTCTGCTTTGAAAATTGTGACTTTATTAATAAAATCTGAGAGTCAATCTTGCTATAAAATTCTGTGCTGGGTTTTTCTTTTTTTATTGCTTCCATTTCTCTAAGGAATCCTTAATATTCTTAATTTATTTTGGTAGCCTCCATCTTAAGTCTAGAAACAGGATTGAGAAAGCTACTCGTTGACAGATTTATGAACCATTCAATCTGGGTTAATTTTCATGATAGATGATCTTTTTTCATTTTCTATATGCTTGACTGCTTGAGGAGTACACCATGATAAATGTTGGTCACTGAAAACTCAAGCCTTTGAAGCTATTGCTGTCACTTGGCTGAGTCACTGAACTCCTGACATAACCCTCTAGAGTCTGAAGGATGCCCACAGTTTGGTCTGTTGTGGAGTTTTGTGCAGGGAAGATCAGCAGTCATTTAGAGATGTGAAGCAACATCTGTTTCTGTAGTGCTGTGAATTTTTGGTTGAATCTCTTAAATACTGCCAAATAGAGTTTTAAAATAGTAGTTAGTTAGCTTTTGTTGTCATACAAACATTAGTACCAAACTTGTCTTTCTGATGTTGCCCAAATTAGTATAATCTAAGGCTGTGTATTTGGGTGTGGGAATTTACACTAGCTTTTCAGTGTATTTGCTGACTGTTTTATTCTTTGCATATTTTAATAGGCTAATCTTCAGAATGGCTTAAAAAACTGTGAAGTTTGTCATAGACGGGCATTCCATGGATGGAATGAATTTGATATTAGTGAAGATGAACCACTATGGAAAAAATATATATCCCAGGTGAAGATTTTTGTCCTTTCTGCTTTTTGGTTTGCAGTAGTTTTGCTGTTTATCTTGTTTTACTTAGCTTTTGTGTACATGAATATATTTTGATAAAAGTGGGAAAAGTGTAGTAGAGTGGGAAACTAGAACTTGTATAATTTATATCTAATTTAGCTATTGAAAAAGCTTTTATTTAGGCATGTACCTATAAGTGTCATAGTGTTTGGTTGTTCTTAAATGTATGTTCATAGCTATCCAAAGGGTGCCATTCATAACTAGCCTGAGGTCTCGAAAAGCAGAATAAACTTCCCTGTAGTCAAACTTGGTCCTGAATTGTACCAAGGTGAGAGAACAACGCATATGACCGTTGGTAAATATTTAAACGGAATGTGAAATGTGAATAACTTGATAGGAAATTTCAAAAAGCAAAAGCGCTGCCTTTGAACTGAGGGTGGAGGTGGGACCAGCCTTGATTCTGGTGTTGAGCAGAACTGGCAAGAGTCAAGTGTGAATTTGTTTCTTACGAGTGTGATATATCTCAAATACATACATACAGATCTGATGTGAAAGTGTCACTACTTTCTTCTGCCTACCCCTCCCACCCCCCAGCTATACAAGACATTTACACAGAAGATTTTTCTAATGAATTTGTAATGTTAAACCTTTTGGTCAGTGTTTCCTGCACCTTGGCTGTGCAGCAGTGCAACCCTGAAGCAGCACTCTGTGGTTGAGTCTGCGTTCCTTGCGAGAGGTTAAAAAGACGTTTAGTGCTTGGATGATGGTAGTGGTGAGAACACATCCTATACTGGCTGTGCTCTGGCATTAATGCTTTATTTTCCCATGTGTAGGGTCAATTAGTCAGATACATCAGAACACTTCTGAGGCATATTACCCAGACCTATTTTAGATTGGATTTATTAAGATACATACTTGCTTTGAGTGTTCTTATCAGATCTACTTTTAGAAGGTTCTTTGATTGAATTGTAGGAACGTTCTTTTTTGTAGTGTTTCTCAAAAAAATCACCATGTTAGCAACCAGCTGTCATAGAAGGAAGTTCTTTTATTGTGTTAGCCTTAAAAATCTGAGGAAATCATATGATCCAAAAGGAAAACTTTTATCTTGTAAGACAAGAAATCATGAATTGAAAGTTAAGAAATATATTCCTCTCTTAATAGTGATCAGTTGCTGGAACAGCATCAGTCTTTTACCTCAAAGACATTTTGAATGTATTTCAGGCTTCTTTTTGTATGTTTAAATACAGTATAAACAGTTATAGGAGATTATTGTTTTTGCATTTAAAATGTGAATCAAGAAATGTAAAAAACATTTTCTTCCCGTTACATATTGAATACAGTCTATTCAAGGTCTTTGATATTTAAAAGAAAATGCCTCAAGTAAGCCTCAAGTAAGCATCTGAACTGTGGAGTTAGATTTTCTTTGCACAGGTAGGTTATAAATATTTTAATAATAGAATATTATGCTTCAGAAATAGATCTGATGTGCTTTGAGGGGTAGATAAAATGGCCTTTCTGTCAAGAGTGTAGCTGAATTATCTTCTGTTTCATTTCAGTTTAAAAACCCCCTTATTATGCTTCTCCTGGCATCTGCAGTCATCAGTGTTGTAATGCATCAGTTTGATGATGCTGTCAGTATCACTGTGGTAAGGAACTAAAATTCTGTCTTCATTGGGAGTAGTTGGGAATGTGTGACCACATGTGTGTTCAGTGTCACGTCAATGCCGGTGTGGGGTGGGATCACTTGGTTACAGTTAATGAGTTTGATTTGTGTGTTATCATTAAATCAGTTTAGTTTGTGACTGGATTTTGGTTTTTTTGTTTTTCTTTTCCTTGATTGATAGCAGCAGTACATATCAAAATACCTCAATGAGTAATTTTATGGCTCCTGCTTGCATCTTTACTCTTCTATTGGTTAAAATGCCTGTCTTTAGGCATTTGTTCAGAGAAGCAGTTTGTGGCGTATTTTGTGTAATTTTAATCTTAAATTTTCCTTTAATTCCAAGCTGAAGCCAACATAAGCCTTCTGTGAATTCACTTGAAAGATGCAATCTTTAGAACATGAAGAAGTGAAACCTGAACTGTCTAAAAATCACATAGAAAAGATAGAAGCTGAAATAATAAATTTTTTGTAGAAGGTTCCAGTTAAATAGGGTGCTAAATTAGTGAGCCAAGTACAGTACTCACAACTGTTTGTCATTGCAACTGGCACAGAGAAGAAAACTGTAATCCCTTTGACCTTTTAGGGGTAATAGGTGGTGACTGAAAACCATGATTTCTGTATAAATAGAGGCGAGTTCTAGCTGGTTTTCTTTCTGTTTTGTCTTACCTCTGCACTTTCTATGTTGACTTTATTTTTGTACATAACTTAGGGTAACTGGAGGTTTCCTCCTAACCCCTCTAATTTTTTATAAAGAATAGTTGTCTTTGAAAGATAAACTGTGTGGCTTATTAGGGATAAAACTTGCAATTTTGAATTTGTGTGTAGTGTTAGTTTGGAATAGTTTGTTGTGTTCCTAAGTTGGATGTAGGTAAATTGTTGTATTATGAAATTTATTGTGGCTGAAAGTTGAATTATTTCATGTTTTTTTCCCCTTGGTTAGTGCCCTTAATCCTATTTCTTAACTCTCTTGAGCAAGGCAAGGAGAAAAAATAAAGGCAGTTAGTGTAAGAGAGCAGTAATTTCTGCATTCTGTGTTACAGCCTGGGAAGAAATCTTTTAATAGCCTTGTGAACATTGGTAGAAGTATCTTAAAATATGGAGAAAAAGTGTGATTGAGTTAAAGTTATCAGTTGTGGGTTTTGTCTAACTTCTGACTTACTTGTACCATTTAGTCTTGTTATTATCAATAATGCCCACTTTCTCACCAAGTGGATATTTGTTTTACTTCATTTTCAGATGATAGTGCAGTTTTTCTATGGCTATGCATGTCAGAGCCTTGGCTCTGAGAACAAAACTCATTTGCTACTAGGGATCAATGACGTATATTACTTTTGGTGGCACTGCTGTCTTGAGCTGCTTTTGCCATCCTTTTAGCTCTGTAGCTATGAACATAAACTTCTTGATCTGGACTGGGAACTGATGAAGATTAAAAGAAAAATAAAATCATTAAATACTTTCCATTTAGAGGATATTGGTTTCTTGGTGCAAGCCATTACACACAGGCACAAGCTGAGAGACTGATGTGAGGCTAGGAATGCAGAACTTTTTCAGGTGGCATGGTCTGTATAATGCAATAATATTACCTCCAAAAAACCAAGTAGCTGTGGTGGAAATGTTCCATGGAAAGATGGAATATATATATAGTTACTTCCTCATATTCAGTTGGTGAGGCTAATGTTAGTATCACAAGTAAGGTGGTTTTATTTAAGAGTTCAAGAGAGTTTTTCACTTGCAAAATGGTAATGTCCTGGTTATTTTTAGTAGTTGCTGTGTGTACTTGAAAAGCTTAATTAATGGATGTTGTGTTATGGTTCTGTAAGAAATCAGTGTAACAACTCAGCTTGAGGAACAAATTCAGTTAATGTAGCAAAACTCAATTTGAGAGTGTATTGAAGGAGATGAGGCTTGCTTTACAACGAACTGATCTTTGTTATTTCCTGGAATAGATTTATTTCGTTCACTCACTTTCACATCTCATGCTTAGAAGCCCCATGATATTTATGTTGAAGTGTTGCAACTAGAATTGTGTGTGATAAGAGGGGACTATGAAGGCTGCTCTTGAGGCCTTAGTACTTACCTTGGATTCTTCCTAATGAGCAATACTACTTAGCTTTTTTGTTTGGGGTCTCTGACATCTTGTCTATTTGGGTTGTGCCCAGTGTCCTGTTTCACTGTGGATTTCTTGAGCAGAGTTTCTGAGGCTCATCCTCCTCTTGTTCTTGCTAGGATGTTTTATGGCTCCAGACTGGTTCTTCAGCTTGCTGCCTCTTATCAAGACTTCAGCTGGTTCCTAGTCTTTTTGTTACCTGGGTAGTCGAATGAAACCACATCTGTGGTGCCCTGTAGCAGTTAACATACCTTTGTTCTGGTCACAGAGAACACCAGTCAGTTTTTCTGTTTGTGTTGTGGGTCGCTTTCCACTGCTGTCTCTTACTCACTGTTTAGACACAGGAGGCAGAGGCAGTTTTTCAAGTTTGCTCTGCTTATTAATCTGATTTTTAGTAAAATCAGTTTATTGCATTCTTGGACATCACTGAAGCAGGTGCAAATAGATAATGGCATTGCTTTTATGACAGATCCAAGATACACCGAGTGATTTTGAGCATAAGAAAATTAGTTTGTTTCCAAATCACCTTGTTAATATGTAGTAACAACTGTGACTGAGCAAAACCAAATAGGATTGCTTACTTTCACCGTCATTTGGAATGCTTTTATCTCACCCACTTCTGTTCTCTTGCAGGCAATAGTCATTGTTGTTACAGTTGCCTTCGTTCAGGTAAGACAGCTGTTGTCCAAATAAGATTACTGCTTTTATGTAAACTCTTTTATTAAAAAGACTGGAGTAGTTGTCTTGGTGCACTGTGCTGTGAATGGTTATGTGCTTTCATCCAAGTCTTTGCCTTTTCCGAAGTGCACGGTTTGTCCTGCTTTACCCGTGTTGACATTTATGCATCTGTATCAGTATTATACTCAACAGTAAGAGTACTTGTAAGGAAGCCCTTGTAATAAACAGTGTAGGAGTACTTAAATATCTAACTTCATAGAATAGGTTTTGAAAATGTGGCTCTTGCTTTAATTTTGTGCAGAAATGGAAAAAAAGATTGTCTTCATTTTGCAAGTAATAAAAAAGGTGTTTTCATTCTGTAAATGCACAGCTTTAGTCAGGGTGTGCGTAAACCAAAATTGCTTTGTGTGTTTGTGCTTTATATCTTTAATTACCTTAATTTTGTAATCTGTTTACCGAGTAAAAGATGAGTTGTGTTACCTTGGTTCTCCAGGGGCTAAGAGCATGAAGACAGTATCTTTGGTACTAATTTGTTAAACTGGAGCATTCAATAATGTGTCTGATCCCTGAGTTTAGAAGCATTTTAGCAAGTGTTACAAAGACCTGAAGATACTGAAGGAAAATGCAAAGGACCTCTGCTATTTTTTCAGAAGAAATGCATGTAGGCAAATCTGTAAATTTTTCAGTGTTTGGACCATGTTTGTTTTTTAACCTATCTAATATAGAACTGTTGAAAATCATCTCTTATCTGTTTGGAATATTACTTAGTACAACTTTATTAATTAAATAAATTTCAGTAGCTGTATTTTATGTTGTGTAAGTTTTCCCTGTTCTAAAACTATTACCTGCTTTATTTTTGAAAAAATGTCTCTGCAGGAGTACAGATCAGAAAAATCTCTTGAAGAGCTTAGTAAACTAGTGCCTCCAGAATGCCATTGGTATGTAATTTTGTCCTTTGAGTCCTAAAGTAAATCATAAGAATTTTAGTCTGAAATGAGTAAATGGGAAAGACTTTTCTGAATTTAGTTAATTTCTATCAAGTTCTTATGCTGACACAGAACACACTTTGCTCTTGCTCATTTTAAAGATTGTTTTATGAGCCTAAAAAAACTACACCATGTGGTTGCCTGTCTGAACCCTTCCAGTGATGTTACTGATATGTAACCTCTAAGAAACAAGCAGCAAATTGGAAATATTTTTCTGAAATGTGTAACATTGCAATGTGCAGTCAATGCTGTGAATGCTTTTCTCAGCCACAATGCCAGAGAAGTCACCCTCCCTGCTCTTTGTGCCTACAGTGTGCGAGAAGGTCGGGTGGAACACACACTTGCAAGAGATTTAGTTCCAGGTGATACAGTCTGCCTGTCAGTGGGAGACAGAGTCCCAGCTGATCTACGATTATTTGAGGTATATTCCTAACTTTGATTTAATATTTAATAACTTTAGTTCTTGTGGGACAGAGGGCAAGGGAAGATAGCCACTGGATACTGAAGTGCAGTAAGTGTTCTTGTTTGGAGTTCACAACTATCTTGATAGAAAATTTGAAATAATTACTTTGCAAATATCACATACATCCTTAAGCAATGTATGTAATTTTTTACTGTAGGACATGAGAAGAAAGGATTTTTTAATTGGATGTACTAATGCATTCTTGAAGATTTTAATTTTTTTCCCTCTCATTGTTAAACATGTAGAAACATTGTTTTCAATCTGAATCCTAAGATATTTTGGCATCTGGTTGCAGGCGGTTTTCAGTCTTTCTTTGCGTTAAATCTTAGGTTGTAGTTCCAATGTTCTCCAGTAGTGGAACATTAGAAAAACTTGTGAAATTGTGCTGGTGTAATCTTTTCTCTGTGACACTTTTTCATCAGTGTGTGTTGTTATATCTTCTAGTTTACTAAATACCTAATATGTGGTATTAGCACTGCTGGAATTGCTTGAATTGAAGCAATTGCACTATAACAGTACTTTAACATTCTCTAAAAATGAAGTGGAATGTGTATATGTATTCATCTGTCATGTTTTGATGGTTTTAGTTGAAAAATGCCATTTTTCTACCAGATTTGGCATCCTCTGTTTGCTCAGTATCTGGACTATCTATCCCGTTAAAGTTATTTCTGGATATAAAAATCTGTATGTCCAGGTTATCCACAGTTGATAGTTAATTAATCAGTGTTCATTTCATAGACAAATTCTAAATTAACTAGTTTCTGAGACAAATTTGTGGCACTACTGACAAATTTGTTTGGATTGTGTTGTTAGCCCCTGTGGTGTAGTTGGTACTTAAGTGGGTTTATTTTTTATGACTGCAAACACTCTCTGCTTCCCTTGGCAATTTTATCGTCCCTGCATTGTTACGAAACTGCTGTTGCAGCAGCACCTACTTTCTTGCTCATATCTGATACCACGCTATGATAGCAGCAGGCTCAGCCCTCTTACAAAGGAAAGCAGAAATGGAATTAGAAGTTTCTCAGCTGTCTGCAGCCCTTCACTAGATGAGAACTTTTTCCATTGTAAACCACTCTTGCATATCATTTGAAAAAAGAGCATGTCATCTTATTTTCCTCTTGTGTCTACTGGGCATTGCTACAAGGTAGTGGGTTTTAAAAAGAAATTATATGGAGATCATCTTTTCAGAGAGAAAACCAGATTTCTTCTGCATATTCTCATTGACATCCTAGAAAACAGTAGAAGTGATAACTAGGCACTATTTACTTTGTGAAGGCATTTGTATATGTGAAAACTTTTCTTCACTGCTCTAATTTTGTGGGGACAACCTTGTTTTTCAGAATGAATTTGCGTATCTTTTCTGGCCTAGGTTTAATGTGTGTTAATGAGTGGTCCATTAAGTTTTCAGATCATTTTCTCTAAAGCCAGAGTATTGAATCAAAAACTAACATACCTATAACAGTGTAGACTTTAAAACACAATTCCTTTTGGTAGTGGTGGTAAACATTTCAGAGCTCATGGCTAAATTTGAACAGTAGCAAAGTGGCATCTTCTTCCATTTTTGACTCTGGTGAGAACTTTGTAGGAGTGCTTGTTGCTTTGTTGATCTTAAAAATATTGACTTCCTTATCATATGAATAAATTGGTCATATTTTAATGGTCAAAATTGTGAAACTTGCACTTACACTTCCAACTACTTACAAAATACTGTCATGCTTTTGTGTATTTTGTTTTCAAAGGCTGTGGACCTTTCTATTGATGAATCCAGTCTCACAGGTGAGACAGCTCCTTGCTCTAAATCTACAGTTCCTCAGCCAGCAGCAACCAATGGAGACCTTACTTCTAGGAGCAATATTGCTTTCATGGGGACATTGGTCAGATGTGGAAAAGCAAAGGTAAAATCATTATTGATAGAGAAGAATACATTTCATGTTTCAACAATTTGAAGGCAGTTCTTACTTTTAAAGTTTATTACCTCTTGGTGATTAGTGTGATACTTTGCAGAGCTTTTGTCACTGGTGCTTTTTAATACACTAGTTCAATAAGAAAACTATAGCCATGAGAGCTCATATTTATAGGGACCAGATGATGTGAAACTCCTCTGTCTAGGCTGTGATGTTTTGTTTCTAGAGCTACATTCACATGTTTGAAAATGTGAAACAGAAAATATGGTTCTGGCTAGTGTTAGATGTTAGCAATTTTGAGTTTTGTTACTGGTAGTTAGTAAGTACTTCAGCAGTGCACAGAATAACAATTTGTTTCACTGACACAAAAGGGTTTTTAGGAAAAATTCCCTACTTGTGACAAGAACTAATTTTATAAACCAAGTTAAAAGTATTATTGGGCTAAATGGCATTTGCCCATGATTGGAGTAAAATCTGTCAATAACAACCACTAACATTAAAACTTCATATTTGAATTGGCTTTATCTTTGTGTTTTTTGACTTTTTTAGGGGATAGTTATTGGAACAGGAGAAAACTCTGAATTTGGGGAGGTTTTCAAAATGATGCAAGCAGAAGAGGTAAGAGAAGATATTTAAAAGCAAAGACATAATTTGAAAGTGTGTGTTTCATTCATTAAAACCTTGAATTTATTCCATAGGAGCTTAGTTAAACATACATTGCTTTCAATATTTTCCTTCCCTCTAGTGAAGCAAATCTTAGCTCTTGGATATGAAGGTAGTAATTGAATGCAGTGCAACAAAATATCTGTAGCTGACCTAAAGCTAGTAACTGTGAAAATAATACTCTGAACCTGTCTAAATATTTACATAGCTTTCTGTTTTGCTAAATTGAATTTTCTGTAGATAAGTAAAAGCATTCCTTCTGAGATATAATTGGCCTTCCAGGGCTCTAATGCCTCTATTTTGAAAATCAGTTTTATTCTTGGTACCAAGAGCTTTTCAGTTTTGGAGGAAGTGCGGTGGCTTGTAGTTGGCATGATGGGCCAACTTTTTTTAAAAAGTCTTTATAATGAAACTTTTGATAAGACCTTTTATGTTAGATTTGTTGCAGATATCACAGAGCTCCTGAAGAGTATTTCTAATAAATATTTCATTTCATTGAAGTATTTTTGAATCTCATTGAATTTTATGAAAGAATAGTCTGTTTTCCTAAAGTAAATGTATTGAAACATAGGGTATAACTGCATCTTATTTACTGCCTATCTTGAATTTTGCATCTGTGAAGTAAAATGTGATGCAGTCCATTTGTTAACTGCTGCATGTTTGCCATTCATCAAGGCTCCAAAGACACCTCTGCAGAAGAGCATGGATCTCTTGGGAAAACAGCTTTCCTTGTATTCCTTTGTTATAATAGGTAAGATAATTTATGTAAAATAATTGAAGAAGATTATCTAATTAAACTGATGTGTAGGCCTAGGAAATGGAAGACTAAATCTCTAAAAATCTCTTGGCTCTTGATTTCATTGGTCACTTTGAGTTCATGTCACTAGTCATCTGAAAATTACATAAAGTGACATAACTCTAATCATAAGGGTGTTTACTTGCTTCTTCCTGAAAATGTACTTTACTGACTTTTTGTCCTCTAAATGCTTCCTTTTAAATTGCAATGTGTCTTGGATTCTGATTCAAGGGGTGCATAAGTGAGTAGCTTGCTTAGATACGATTGGGCAACTTGACTGGCTGATACTTTCTTAATCTTTGTCATACTAATGGAATCATGCTTTGATAGTGAAATAAATAATAGATTTTTATAGGTAGCACAATAGTAAGCTTTGTTCTGGTTATTTGATTTTTTTCTTGTGCCCATGAGGCTACAGTACATGCTGATTTTACATTTATCCCCCTGTCTATTTTATTTATAGGAGTTATTATGCTAGTTGGCTGGTTGCAAGGAAAGCATATCCTTGATATGTTCACAATTGGTGTGAGGTAAGATTTATGTTTTTAAATAGTGTAGATCATGCATTAAAGCTAGTGATCGATTTTGTAATATGGTTGCACACACTGCTCTTAACTTCATCTGAGTTATTAAAAATAAAAACAGAAAAGCAAATTCATACATATTTTTAATGATGCAGTATGTTCCTGTTAGTCTCTTAAAATTTACATTCATATGGTGATTTCTGAGTGTCTTGTGGAACATCTGCAAACAGGCAATAGAGTTGTACAGTTTGGATTTTAGTTGCTGGGTAAATAAAGTAGCTGTAATTTTATAAGGCATATGACAAAACAAAATTACTGCAAGCCTTGTGTCATGTAGTTCAATAACTCATCTTCTACTATGTTATGCAAACTTAATCCCAGTGTGTTTGCTGAGAACAGCACTGAATTTAGATGGTCTAACTCCATACTCCTAGAAAAGTTGTTGGGTTGCTGATTACATGGACAGTGCATAAGGCAGAAGGGTTTCTTTAAGTGACAGGATCAGACTCTGAAGAATTATGCATTTGTGGAGGGGAGGAAAGAAACCCAGGAACTGCGTCTTTGAGCATTGCCTAATGAATTGTGATCTTGTTTACACTGTCATCAGGTTTTTTATTTGTTTGTTTTTTAAATAACCTTCAGTGTCATTCCCTCACTTAATTTGGTGCCACATCATGATCTGGCAGTAGCAGTTGTGGATCAGTGGTGGCATTTCCCAGTTCTGTTTAGTGCTGACTACGCTTATTCTTCACAATCTGGGCTGCTTTGTGCAGCCCTAATTAGTGTTTTGTGTAGGCAAAACAGATGTACAATTGATTTCTCCCTCTCCCCAACATTTCTTCATACTTTTGCATAAATAATGAGTAGAAATGATCTAACTTATTTCATTTGCTGCTGTCTTATAATGAATGCTATACACCTAGAATCACATGGCAGCTCCTTCGTTTCTGTTTTAATCTCGGTGACCAGTCAGCTACAGAAACAATGTTCTGAACTGTAAATTCATCACTACTGTGTATTCCTGTATGACATGCCAAAGCAAGATTTGTGTATTTACTTTCATTACAGTTTGGCTGTAGCTGCAATCCCTGAAGGACTCCCAATTGTGGTAACGGTGACACTGGCCCTTGGTGTGATGAGAATGGTGAAGAAACGGGCTATTGTAAAAAAGCTGCCTATTGTTGAAACTTTAGGTATGACTAGACTAACTTAGAGTGTTTTTGATGCAAATGTTAGGAAATCTACAGAAATATTGATGACTAATGAGGAAAACAAAGCAGGTATTCCTATTTTGTTAGCAATGTGGCAGCATCTTAAAAACATTCCTAAATTGAATGTGTGTTACACAGGAGCAATTCAGGTAGATGTTTCTGTGGGCCTTCTAACTACTTTTTTTGAACTGAAATAAAAAATCTGCCGGTTAATAGCATGCCGTGTTAGCAATTCACTAAACAGATTGTTTGCTGTAAGGTGTTCTTGTTAAATAAGACTTGTAAAATGTTTTTTAAATGAAAACTTTTTGGTATGAATTTAGGAGTGATATTGACAGTTGAAATCAAATCCAGGTTCAAATATTAGAAGAAGTTTTGTAATCATAGTGCACCCTCAGGATGTTACACTGCTCATATTAGAACATAAAATCATTTAAAAACTTTAAAGCTCAAAAAAGATCTGTATGCAGGTTGAGTCATAAAACATGTAAAGCACAGAACATAGAAAAGAAATAGAAATACTAAGTTAAATAATTCTGCTGCATCTGATTTCCTTTTTGCATTTGAGGATTGGGAAATTTTTTTCCCAATGCCTCTAGCTGAGTTTCATTAGTGTTGCAAGGTTTTTTGTTGCTTGTACAGTTCCTGCTGTCATGTCCAGAAATGTCAAGATGCTGCAACACTCTCCCAGAATCTCCATGCCAGAGTTAAAAAGGCATATACAAATTTCACATTTTTATAATCTTTTCAAGCTCATTAAAGTTCGCAGGTTTATTAGTAAGTCACACTTGTGTGATAGGGATGTTGTGGCTAGTGTTAGCTAGATGTTGTACTTTTTCAGGCTCTTAGTTTTTTTCCTCACCAGGAATCACAACTGAGATTTCAGTAATCTTAGTTAATCTCAAATCTGTAGTTTGAGATACAGCAGAATAAAATAAAGGAGAGGTATTGAATGGACACATTTTGGATGAGTTGTAAATTTGGGATTTTAATTAGTTTGTGGTTTTTTTAATTTGTTGTGCAAACTCACAAAAAGCCTTGTACAACTGTTCATTAATAGTTGAAAATTTGCTGTCTTTTGTTAAATGTCACTTGTTGTTATTCATAGACAGCTGCAGTACTTCTAGAAATTTGCTTGGCTTGAATACTTTTGTCTTTGTTAGTTACGTTGTTCTAAACAAGAATTATAAATCTTGTCTTATAAATGTTTATTTGTTATTTCAGGTTGTTGCAACGTCATTTGTTCAGATAAAACTGGAACTCTGACAAAGAATGAAATGACTGTTACCCATATTTTTACTTCTGATGGGCAGCATGCTGAGGTATGTAGTGTGACATTTAGACTTGCATTTACCTTCTGACTTTGTTGTGTGTATCAGCTGAAACATGCTGGACTATACTGCAGGTAAAGCATCAATTAGGAAAGCATAAATTTGTTGCACCAAACTCCTGTCCCTCAGTTCATTTAGTATGAAGCCTTTGAGCTGTGCTATCCAAGCCTTCTCTGGTTACAGAAGAATTTTTTTATATAGTATGTTAAGTTCTTAAAACTTTTGGTGACTGTAGGTCACACACAATAAGAGACAGAGGCTAAGATAGACAAGCTGAGAGATTGTGTTTTTCTTCACTACAGAAAGTTGAGGCTATTTTGCTGTTTCAGGTGAAAAAAAATCCCCCAAAATTTACATGTTACAAACATTTAAAATGGAGATACACAACTTTTTGGCTAAAAGACAGTTTATTGTGTGACCTGTTTTTACTGAATATGTACTGTCATTCTTGCTTTTTTATAATGGATGGACGTGCAAGTAGGAGCAGGACATCAAACAGTGATTGTTGAGATTAGGGAGTTTCTGGAAAGACTGATGATGTAAATGCACAAAAGAGAAGCAAAAGCAGCAGGAATGGAAAAGAAGTGAGGTGTGAAACTGGATGTGGGTTCATAGGAGTGTTTTAATCAAGTTATTAAGTTCTCAAACTCCTTGATCAGGGTTTTGTTTCCACAATACAGTTAACAGATGGTCCTGTAACTTTATTTTGTAAGCAAAAATACTGACATTTTTTCTTATTGTTTCCTATTATTTACCTGTATTTGCTTATATATCCTCGTATTTGGGTTTTTATTTTTAGAATTCTATATGAATTCTGCTACTAGTACAATTGCATCTGGGTCAAATCAGCTCCTTTTTCCTAATGGAAAGAGAACTTAAAATGGCTGTGAAATATATTAGCTGTTAATGCTGTAGATATGAAGACTTTTTTAGGATCCTAGTGGGATGCCTGGGTTTTATGCGCCAAAAATACAATTTTACTGGTTTTAACACCTCTTTGAGGTCTAAACTGAGAGGCAGTTCAACTGTTTCTTTTTTTTCTTTTTTTTTTTTTTTTTTAATAACTCGATGGAAGTAGGACTCTGCTCTGTAATTCCATTCCCCTGCAGGGGGTATGCAGGGTATGCATTATTAATCAGGGTAGAGACAAATAGGAGGAAAAAGTTAGAAAGCAAAAGAAAGCATGCCTAATACTGTAAGGAAACAACACATACTACATTTATTTATGCTAAGTAAAAAATTTGATGCTTTTTAAAGAAATTAGTCTCTAATATATTTTATTGAACTCAAAGTGTTGCTGCATTAGAAGCTGAGTGAGAAGAATTCATGCACACTGAGTAAAAGCAGCCATTATGAATGACCTTTTGAAATTCTTCTGTAGCTTATAGTAAAAAGCTGAGAGCAGTTAACCTGGTCAACACTGCGTTGCATTCTGCCTCTGGCTGCTTGTCTTGCAGGTTACTGGAGTAGGTTATAACAGGTTTGGAGAAGTGATGCTCGATGGTGAAGTTATTCATGGTTATAACAACCCATCCATTAGCAAAATTGTGGAGGTAAGATCTTGGCAAAGAAAGGTGAGTTTTAATGGTGATTAGCATGAGCACTTTGTATGGCACTTACTTCGTGTTCTGTTTTCTCCCCTTTCCTTCCTCATCTTTTAGGCTGGTTGTGTGTGCAATGATGCCTTGATTAGAAACAACACGTTGATGGGGAAGCCAACAGAAGGGGCTTTAATTGCACTTGCTATGAAGGTGTGTACTTGATGGTGCTTTTTGGATTTATGGCAGGTGGGAAATGTGTAGAAATAAGTTGTGGTTTTGTTTTTCTCATTTTCTTCTGGTTTGGATCTTCTAGATTTGTATTGCAACTGCTCATCTCGTATGTTTCTTTCTTGTAAATCTCGGGCATTCTGAAGGATCAGAAAAAAAATATTTTTGAGTGGAGTAAAATCTCTATTTTCATCTTTCTGCACTTAGTACTGTCTTTTTACCTGCCACAAACTAATTTACCTGTTGAATACTGACTGTGCTGTCTCTTTCCCATTTCACATCAGTAGCAGTGGGAAGTTGATAACTGATGTATTGGTGACTGCAGCATTTATAGTGCCTTTTAAGTGCAGGGCTTTTGAATTGTGGACACTGTGCTGAAATGTTTGGGTTTTTTTCTTTTCGGGAGGGAGGAGGGGTTGTTGTTCCTTTTTTGTAATGCTGTGACACACCCATTACAGCTACTGAGAAATGTAGCAAGGCTCATGCTGAAGCCTGAAAGAAATTTCTGGGTGCTTTCAGTGCTAGTTTGTCAGAAGTCTATCTAAATTGGAGTAGTGTGCTCAAAAGCAACTTTGGAGATGGAATTGTTCTTTAATTAAGTGACGTTTGCTAACTGAGGTGATTCAACAAGTCAACACAGATTGTACCTATTTGAAAAGAAAAGGTCCTGACATTGTGGTGGTACTTCTGTTTTATACAGATGGGTTTAGATGGAGTCCAGGAAGACTACATAAGGAAAGCTGAATATCCCTTCAGCTCAGAACAGAAATGGATGGCTGTTAAATGCATTCACAGAACACAGCAGGTAAACTTCAATCACTGTTTACTTGAGCACTGGCTCTGTAGAATGGTTATCTACCTTGTTTAATATCTTCATTTTTTGCTTCAGAAGTTTTGGAAGACTGGCAGTTATGCACAGTCCTGGAAATATGGTTTGGTAGTAGCCGCAGCTTTAGTTTCAAGCTCTGAAGTAGAGAGAAGGAATCACAAGAAATAATTTCCATAAAAGGCATGCTGGGAAATTATTTTAAGTATTGTGAAAGCTGAGACTTTGAATGTATACTTGGCTATTTTTTCTTCCTTCTTCTCCCTTCTCAAACATCTAAAGCAATTCTGCCAATCTTCTGCTGTTCCAGTGCAGCGTGGTTACATAATGATTTAAGAGCAAGAATATGCATTGATGTTCAATAGTAAAATTTCTTTTGTTTGGAAAGATGAGGTTTCTGTTTTTGATGCAGACATCACATCCCCAGTGTTGACAAATTTTATTGATGTCAACACTGGCATGGATTACTGATAAGAACCACTCTAACCTCTTTTTCTGTCGTCTGGTACATTCATGTACATACTTGCATTCATGTTTCATTTAGATCCATATGAATGTTTTTGTTAAGAATATTGACATAATCACTGCCAGTCTGATAACGGGAGCGTTCTAGACAACATGTGCAACAACACATTGGATTTATGAAAAATCTTCTATATTGGGTTTATGAAAAATCTTCTAGTACTTCGGACCAAAACCAGGCTTGCTTATGGTGTTCCAGTATCACAGTAAAATCTTTGCTTTGGAAAGAAAGCATTTGTCTCTTTTTAGCTATATGGGTTATATTGTTTATTATCAATGTCTGTGTAAAGAATGGTGAGCAGAAATTGATATAAGATTTTAAACCATGAAAAGACTTACTGTGTCTGTGTTTTTGAATCAGAAATTTTAAAAGAATGGTGGAAAATTGATAATAGATTTAAAGGGAGCGTAAATTATTTGAAGACTAAGAAAACACAGTGGATTTAGAAACTGAACTCTCATCACTTAAGCCTATCATGAAAGATTGAAGTAACCTGACTGCATATAAATAACTTCACAGGAAGAAAACAGATATATTAAAAAAAGAGTTTTTTAGTTCAACTGTAGAGAAGATGAGTGATCAGTGAGTGGAAATTGAGCTGAGGTAGCAGTTCTTAATGGAAGGGGAGGGATGGGAAGGAATGAGTTGATTTAGCATTGGAGTTAAATGTTTGAGGTAGGTGGGTGGACTCTTAAGTCCTGTGATATCATCATATCAAGGCTAGATGGCTATCTAGAAAATACTAGAGTTATTAGGCCTTGTACAAGGATGGAGGGGTTGTTTAATGACCTGTGCAGCTGGTCTGACGATGAACTTAAGGTCCTTTAGGTCTAATGTCCTCTATAGGTTGAATTTCTGTCCTTTGCATGGCCTCTTTAGTCTGTGAACTGTGACTTGCAGTGTGTGTGTCTGATGTCTACTGAAATGAGATATTGATTATTAGCTTTGCTCTGTTGACTTTACCACTCTTGAATGTACAGTCTAGAAATGCTCAAAAGAGGAGATTTTTATGTTTAGAAGTGTAAGTTTGATTTGCATTATGCTCTCAGGTTCTGTTAAGATTCTTAACAGAAGTACACATCTGTCATTCTTACGTGTCCATGTGTATGTACTTGTGTGTGTGCACTTACGCATACACACACGTGCACACAACAGCTCTTTTTTCTCTTAGGACAAACCTGAGGTTTGCTTTATGAAAGGTGCTTATGAGCAAGTCATTAGGTACTGTACATCGTATAACTGTAAGGGACAGAGCCTACCTCTGGTGCAGCAGCAGAGAGAGCAATACCAGCAAGAGAAGATGTCTATGGGTTCTGCGGGACTTAGGGGTAAGGCTGTTCCGTCTCTCAAAATAACAATTTCATTTAAATGGCACTGATTGTTGTTAAAAAAAGAACCCAAACCACCACCACCACCAAACAAGAGCAACCCAAAACAATAGGATCTTTTTTGTTGGTTGGTTGGGTTTTTTTGTTCAGTAAGTGCCACTGTGTTGTTTAGCTTTTAGTGCTGCATAATAACATGATTAAACTGCACAGGGTGAGAAAGGGCGCTGTTGCTTCCTGTCATCTCTTGCATGTGACCACAACTGAACAGTACATTGCTACTTAACTTCCATACCTTATTATAGATGCTTGTGGGTTTTTTTTTTTAATGTGAATGTGTTTATTTGTCCATTACTTTGCCTCCTGCCACCTTCATGAGTTAGGCTAGCACAACTGATTGCAGGCCAGGAGATGCCCTTAGAATTATCTTCTGTGTTAACAACCTGTGTAGAATTTTAGATGAAACAAAATATTTTCCACAAGATGATTGACAGGAGTTGATTATGGGCCAGGATTATACATGACTGGCTTTCTTTGGCCTTTGTAAAGAGACCTCTAAGCTGTTAAGTCCATGGACAACTTTTTAATTGTTTTAATTTTTTTTTTTTTAAGGGAGGGGTACTCTGTGGCTCAGGAAATTCCTAAGATGCAAATAATTCGAAGCTGAGAGGATGTGCTAGGAGTGGTATCTCTTTGCTGTTTTATTTGAACAGTCATTTGTTCTGTCTCTCAAACAAAAAAATGAAGGATAATGTTGTGAACAAAGCAAACTTGCTTTTTCCTTGCAATTCTAATAACATTTAAATATATTCGAATTAAGAATCATACTTTAAAAGACATTCCAGAAAATATTCAGCACGTACTCAATGAAATCTGCCTCTCAAAAGGAAAAAAAAAAACCCAAAGCAGAAAATAAATACATTAACTGATCCTCCGTTTCATCCTCTTGCATAAAAGAAATGCACAGAGAAATCACAAAGCTAGATGTGGTTCTCTTTCCACACAGTGAAAGTATAAACACTTTCAGATGAGAATAAATAGGAAAGTTATCTTTAAAAGCTGGAATATGACTGTTTGGTATGAAATTCTTTAGAAGACAAGAGTGTACATAGGTAGGCTATTAATGCTCAGCATTGCTACTACCAAGGTTTAAAAAAAGGAAAATATCAATTCCAGCTCTTTGCTTTATGCTGGCCTGTTAGTTTGCAACAGTTGTTCTAAATGCTGATGTAAATGTTAATTTCAAATCTTAACATTTTTATTTCTTTGTCTTCTTAAAGTTTTGGCCTTAGCTTCTGGTCCTGAGTTAGGACAGCTGACTTTTCTGGGGCTTGTGGGAATAATCGATCCTCCACGGACGGGTGTGAAAGAAGCTGTTACTACACTTATCACCTCAGGAGTTGCAATAAAAATGGTTACTGGAGATTCACAGGAAACTGCAGTTGCCATTGGTATGAATAGTTGATTTCCTTTCATATTTTCTTGTTTTCTGCTTAGCTAGTTGTTATGAAGTGTGGGTATTAAATCTCTATCATTTGTGAGTTCTGTATTTTGGGATAATGTATGCCACAGTGGAATTAGCAGGGAAAAAGACCCAAAAAACCCAGGACCCTAGCCTGAAGTGATACTTTGGCTTCAGCTTGAATAGTAGTTTTCCTAATTTGATAAATATATGACTTCAGCTGTTTGAAACTGTATTTTTTCATGGTCTTTTCTTATTATATATGCTTGATTTCTGATTCTTACTGTTACATCACCACCACCACCCTCCCTACCCTCAGCTCTGGATGCCCGTCTCATGACAACAGGGATAAACTAAAATAACCAGTGACAAGAAGTAATGATGTGTGGCACTTCAGTGCTGTCCAGTTTTGTCCGTACAAGTTAAGTTTGCAGCTTAAATATTATTAATAAATATTTAAACAAACTACTTCTTTTTAAAAAATAATACATTCAAGTACAAGCACTTTAGCTGGAATATGAGTTCTCTACAAACAGGATAATGAACAGTTGAATGTGCACATGAAAAGTATACCCCCAAACTCAGCGTATTTTATCAGAGGGTTTTTTTCCCCTTGTCTCCCTCATGTTATTTTTCATTTTCTGTCATGTTATTTTTGAACTGTAAATTCTTTGAGAGGACTGAACCCCTCTATTTGTTTATATGACACCTGACAGAATCAACTACAGACCTTTAGACTTAAAAAGACTAAGCAAATAAATATCTGATTAGGATAGACTTTGTAGCATGTTTTTGTTACTCAAGAGTTCAGATAATTTACTCCAACATGCTAAATCAATAGTGTAATAAGATGTTCTGCTCCAGGTATTTCAAATCTGAAATGCTGCAGAAAATATTAGGATTAAAAAAAATGATTGGGTACTTAATGTCTTAAAAGGGTAAATTATTATAGTAAGTTTTTTTTATTACTTTTTTACAGCTAGTCGACTAGGATTGTATTCCAAAAATTCACAGGCAATCTCTGGAGAAGAGATAGATGATTTGGATATTCAGCAGCTTTCTCAAATAACACCAAAGGTTTGTTTTGATGTACTACTTACTGAAATGTGGTAAAGGATACATTTACATACTGCGAATTGCTTTTTTTTCTGTTGCAAGCTAAAATGCAATTTCTTAGATACAAATAATATTCTTCTAATCACTGTCTTTTGGTCTGACATATGACCAATATGAAAATCTATTTCTTTTGACTTAGGCAATTATCTTTTTAGGGAGTTTATTACTTTTGTCTCTTTTAATGGTTCAGTTTGGCTTTTACCTTTAACTTTCATTTTGCCACCTCTCAGTCAACATCACCTTTTTGTATTATTAGGCCATTTTATTTCTGAGCAACTCAGTTGATTTATATAATCTTAGAGTCTGCATGTTCAGACAGTCCATTGTTTTGTAATTTGTAAGAGGACTTGTCTGTGTTTTTAATGATTTTAATCGATTGGAGGTCACTGGTTGGGAGTTTTGAAAGGGTCTATTTATTAAGTTACTGCTTAATACTTTTTTGTTATTAAATAACTAAATGGATTAACCAGTGTCAAAGTTATAAATGTGAAGACATAATCAAATGCAATGGAATTTCAGGTTTAACTATGTTGCAAAATCCATGCATCGAAATGCTTCTCTGTTTGCCAAGGACTGCAAAATTAGACTGCAGCATGCCTGAGCCTGGTGTAAGCAAGCCAAAAGCCAATATTTGCAACCAAGAAATGTTCATGTCAGCTTTCTGTCTTTTCTTAGTGACTTGCAGAAACTGAGAAAAAGAAAGAATTGTGTAGCAGATAGTAATTTTTGGATTATTTGGTATTACTTGTTCTTAAGGGCTGAAATAGATACAAATTTACTTACACGTGTTTGTCCTGGGACCCGGTTGCTTTTCTAGATGTTTGCTTAAAATCTTATTAGGAATTAATTAAAATCAACCAATAAGATTAATAGCTGTATACAGTCTAAAGTGATTGTTGAGAAATCTAGCTTTTTGCCAGGCTTCTTGAAAAGGAAAAATGCTAACTGTGTGGAAATTATGGAAAATTAAATTCCATGTGCTCAAATTTCAATTTACAGAGAAGTCCAGAGACCAAGAAAAATCTGAAAATTGGTCCTTCCAAGTCAGAATTTTTAATTAGCTTTAAAACTTTGCTAATAATATGCTACATAAACTAGTAAAATAGAAATATCCTGAGTAACTTGTCGCTAGTGCTGACAGGGGCAAAGGATGTTGATTGTAGAGTCAGCATGGCAATTGCCTGCATGAATTTAGTCAGGAAGGTCAGCAGCAAGCCATTATACCTCAGTTGCTTCATTATTTTAGAAGGCTTTTAAATTGCATATTCTATCTTGAAATAAGTAACACTAACTTTGTTTACCAGAACACACTTTGAAACTTCTCTGGAATTAATGATTTCGCTCAATCAAAAACACAGCTCGCTGGTGCTTCGTCTTAAGAGCTGACAAGAATACAGTTGGCCTTTGTTACTATTTTTTAACCTCTACCTTAATAGAATCCAGTACAATTCTTTACATTTCTGAAGTTTTCATCACTGCTTCGTTGTTCTTCTAATAGGTTGCAGTTTTCTACAGAGCCAGTCCTCGACATAAATTGAAAATTATAAAGGTACGTCTCACAGAGGCTCAAACGCTGGGCTGTTGCTATGGGTATTGTCTGTGCTGCCTTTACATAAACTGTAACGTGCTACAGTGTGTCAAGATGAAGTCAGAAATGCATCTGATTTGACGGTGAAGTATAATTGAAAATATTACCTAGAAAAATGCGTAGTGCCCACAAGGAATAGGTAGGTAACATTGTGCTTTCTTCTATGTAGGGAGCTGGGGATTGAGATTTTGTTACGTTGCAGTTGAATTGACTAGGAACTTGAAAGGACACTATTTCTGATACTTGTAAAATGAGATAAAAGGGACTGAATTTCAAGCCATGTCTGTGGCAGTGCCTCTATTCAGAAGTTAACAAAAGAAGGTAGCAGAGGGACATACTCAGTGTACAGATTGGAACAATCAGAAAAGTAATGATAAGGAAAAGTCAAAACACTGAGACCATAGGGATGCATGCAGGACTTATAAGAAGGTGACAATGGTAATATGTAAATACAGTATCTTTTGTCTTTCTCTTGAGTTTTTTTCTTTCCCCTAAAGGCAGATTTTATATACCCTAGCTTTAAAATTTAGGCTTTCTGAATATACCAACTGAAGTTTAACCCAAAATCTTATATAAAAATTATTTAGAACAGAACCAGCTGCTTTTTTCTTTAGGAGATTACAGTGCAATTATAAGAAATGGGGGAGGGGGAGCAGTGACACAAACCTCGTATCTAGAATAATTTTTATAGGATGGGTTGTTTCAATCCCTGATTTAAGTTCTTTTCCCTCTCTTTAGTCCCTGCAAAATAATGGTGCCGTAGTAGCTATGACAGGAGATGGAGTGAATGATGCTGTTGCTCTGAAGGCTGCAGATATTGGTGTAGCAATGGGACAAACTGGAACAGATGTTTGTAAAGAGGCAGCAGATATGATCCTCGTGGATGATGATTTTCAGACAATAATGTAGGTGGCCTTTATGTACATATCTTGTACTATATAGCTTTTATGAGATGTTGCCTGGGTTAAAACCAATAGAAGTTCCCTGAACTTGTAAAGTGTAGCAGCTGTAAGAGAGTTTTCTGCTCAGTCAGGAGTATTAGCATATTTGGAAACATAACTGAGGTGAAACTGTGAGTCTATTAGCAATTAGTAGATTTCATTCAATTTCTTACTTCAGAAGTATAAAACTAATGAAAAAATGACAAAGCCTTCCACTCAAGATTTAAAAAAATTACGTATCTCTCCATTTGTTTTCAACTCTTAAATGTGGTGGTTTCAGAAAAGGAAAAAAATACAAATTATTTAGATGTCACAGGTGAAAATAGGTTATTAGCTTCTGGTAACTAGCTGTTTGTACTTGTTCATTTTTTTGGTTGGTGTATTTCAAAAAGAGCTTAGGTAAACTTACCCTATTTTGACTTTAATTCATCTGACTTTTGAAGGTACTGATTGTTGACAGAGCTGAACTGCTGTCTGGTGAAATAGCCTTCATTTTGAAATTATGCATCAATCTCAGAACAGTTCTGTTCCAAAGTATAACACTTAATCCTGGGGAAGAAGTGAAATGAAGAAGTACAGTATAAGAAAATCTACCTACGCAGCAGTATGTCAGAGGATGATCTGAGGTTGTCACACTAATAGAGCCAACAGAAATGTGCTGCTGTGCAAAAACAAAACAGAGAAGGGAATCATTTTAACATAGTCAGGAGAGTAGATAGGAAGGACATTTGTAGTAAGTACTTTACGTGGACTTGGTGAGGCTTTTGCTGGAATGCTTTATTCCATTTTTCTCACTTCATCCGGAAAGCTCTCAATAGGAGAGAGAGAAGAGGTGAATGCTAAGGAAAAAAAGAAGTATGAACTTCCATAGTTTTACATCTCCTCCCCACCCTTTTAATTGTTTAAGTTAGAGAAAGAATGCTCTTTAGTTGTTGGGGGAATGGAAGAAAGAAACTAGTTTTATTTGCAGGAAAGTAGGCTTGATTTGGGTATTAGAAAATCCTTTCTCACTGCAGTAATTGTGATAATGGATAGGCAAGTTGTGACACATGCTAGGGGTTGTGAAGATGGTCTGTACATATTTCATGCTTGTATAGGAAGAATACATGGTCTTCTAAAGTCATGCTGTATTTCTGTGTTTTTTAGGAGTGTGTGCATGTGGGGTTTGTTGGCTTTTTGGTTTTTGTGGTTTTTGTTTTTATCTGGCTTGAATCAGAAGCTCTTATCAAGGATGGTGGTGAATTTTGAATAAAGAGATTTTACTAATAACATTGCATTTTGAAAGTTAAGCACCTGGAAAAATAACTTGTGGTTATTCACAATCACAGAATAGTTTGGGTTCTCACAGTCAAGTTGAAAAACAATGACTGCCAAAGTGAAAAGAATCTCAACTCCATGTGTTTCTTGCTATTTTGATTGCTGCTTAAATGAATAGTTTTTTTGGTTTGTTTTAAGTTTTTCTTGGCAGTGGATTCATTTGTCTAGTAACATTATCTTTGTTTTTAATTGCAGGTCTGCAATTGAAGAGGGTAAAGGAATTTATAATAACATAAAAAATTTTGTTAGATTTCAACTGAGCACGTAAGTTTGAAAAGCCGTCAGTATCAGAAGTTTCTTGTGAATGAATCAAAGCATGAAGCAGATGCATAAATTAATGTTAATACTGTAAATTTCAAGTAGGATGCTGATTTACTGTGCTTTTGAGTTTTCATTGTTTTGCGTTTGGTGGCTTGTTTTGTTTTCAAAGACCCAGAAGATAGTGCGGTAAACAGACATGTAACCTGGTCACGGTTCTTCCTGTTAAGATGTGTAAAGTCAATTACTGAAAGGATAGAGAGAAACAGCATTTGGGTCCCTATTTAAATGGGAAGCTTGTAGTCGGTCTCTCCTTAACCAGAACATGTATTCAAATGGAGAAGACCAGGGAATCAGGAGGTTAGTTTTTCTGAAATCCATGTACTGGTTTGTGGAATGACTTAGCTGTATGAAGCTGACTTCCTTTTCTTTCATATCAGGATTCATGTGCTAGCTATAATGTGTATGTAAGACAAGAAGACAAGAGTTTATTAAGCCTTAGTTTCAAAATTTTTGTGAGTTTATCTTATTGGATCTGGATTCAGGGACATAGTTTTTCTCTTCACCATGTTGTTCATGTACTTTTTTGAAGCCTTCATGACATTTCAGAGTGGTCTGAATTTTGCAGAAATTAAAAAAAAACCGAAAACAAACCTTAAAATCTCAAATAAAACAAACCCAAAAAACCCCCAACCTACGAACAACAAATAGCACCCAAAACCACCCCAAAACAAAACAAAATTCTCAACAAAAACTCCCAACAGAACAAAACCCGGGAAAGACCAACTTGTTTACTTGCATAAACACTGTAAGAAGTGGCATATACTTTCAGTCTCACCAAGTGTCCTGCACTGGTATAAGACTAGACTAGAAATCTGCTGCTGAAAAATAACTCAGTGTAGATATTCTAGGAAAGTGTGCTTGCCTGTTAGCCCTGGGAATGGCGGCCTCAGGTTTTTGATGAATCACTCACCCTTTGGTTTTTTCTGTCCCTCTTTGCAGGGAGAGCATAATAAGGTTCAGTACAGTGCTAAATTTGGAATTATTATAAGCTTGCTCTCTTCTTCTTGGTTATGAAACCACTTAATTGTGCACTGAAAGCAATTAGTGCATACTTGTTTACAGAGGTTTCTAATGCCGAGCTTGCAGCCAGCTAATCTGTTTTTCAGTCTTTGGCCTGGCTTCTCATCTTGCTAGTAATGAGGAGTGGTTGTAGGTATTTTTAGGGAGCTTGAGTAGTACCTTGCTTTGACTGACCATGCAAACCAGTGACAGGTGCACAGTGAGTTTATTTACATCAGAAGTGGAAAAGCAATTTGTTTTTCAAAACCATATTTAGAAGTTTTGCTTTTGGCACAAGAAAAGCATAGGACCCAGTTCCCCATAAAAAATGTATTAAGTGATGGTGGGTGATAATTCTGAAATGTTGCCTAAAAGTTTGGGAGGTTTTTAAATGCAAATTTGCTGCCTTTTTATTGCCAGAACAATGCTGTTTTAAATATGGACTATGTCAGAATGAGTATTCTAAAGGATTTCATGCTCTACCTTAAAGTTCGACTTGCGTCGGTCACGATTCACACTCTCAAAATCTGTATCTACTCTTAAACAGTTGAAGTGTTGATTACAAAGCAGTTATCAGTGGATCTTTAGAAACGTTCCATGCTGACAGTTGCAAAAATGGATTCTTTCAACAGGAGTATAGCAGCACTGACTTTAATCTCACTGGCTACATTAATGAACTTTCCTAATCCTCTCAATGCCATGCAGATCTTATGGATCAATATTATTATGGATGGACCTCCAGCTCAAAGGTAAATATTTACTTTTAACTCCATTGGGTTCTATAGTCCTTTTATTTCAATAAGGACAATGGTTGCTCATAAAGGACACTGTTAAGTGTTAAACTTCAGTGAAATGTTTCTGAAATAGCAAACTTTCTCTGTGAATTTCAATGTTTGAGTATGGTTCTGAGTTAATTCTATTTAGTTTGCTTTAGTATCTAATGATATGGGGGCAGCAAGGATACCTAAAGATCCATGGATATGCCCATGAAACTTGCATGCAGGGTTCTGGCTTCCCTCTGGGTTCTTCCTCTGATCCTCTTCTGTGCAAGTAGATGGTGGAGGGAGAAATGGTGAGGAACTAGAATTAAATCCTCTTTTTTTCAACTCAGGAAATCGAATCCTTAAATTAGAAGCAGTGAATTACTTTTATGATGATAAAAATGTAAAATGTTCTTCTAATTCTAAGCCTTGGGGTGGAGCCTGTGGATAAAGACATTATTCGAAAACCTCCAAGAAATCTGAAGGACAGCATTCTGACCAAAAACCTGATTGTTAAAATACTGGTTTCATCAATAATTATTGTCTGTGGAACACTGTTTGTCTTCTGGAGAGAGGTATGACAAAAGTGCAAAACTTAGAGCAGTAACAACCTAATTTAAAAGAAATCCTTTTTATACCAGCAGTTGGAATTCAGAATTAATATGAAATTAGTTGTGAGTTTTTGCCATGCTTATTTAATAGTAGCATAGTAGAGAGGAAGATTTTCAAAATAGTTGTTGAAATGGGAAATACAGTTTTCTCCCCTATCTCTATTTTTACGTGGACTTTCACAGGTTCCAAATCTACTTTGGAAACTTTGGCCCATAGAAAGTAATTATGCAAATCTGCTAGCTAGATTATTATGAAACAGCCATTTGACTTTGTTTTCCCAGTAGAGAAAAATGTTGTTTGAACATTTGGTAGTGCATCATAGAATTCCTGGTATTCCATGTGCTTGCATAAATGTTGCTCAGGAGGTGTCATTTAATCATAGCTTGGAATTACAAATTGTTATAAGTTACAGGTATGTAACATTTGCTGTATGATTTAATAAACAGCTTGGGGTAAGTAAGTTACTTCTGCTTTCATTTCCTAGCTAGTAAAACTTGTTGTAAAATTATTGTAGTAATTTTGTTTACTTGACTTGGTTTAATTGTGGAGTGTTTAAAGCATGCTAAAGCCATTTCATTTTCTTTTGTTGGCAGTTAAGAGACAATGTAATAACACCTCGAGATACAACCATGACTTTCACCTGTTTCGTATTTTTTGATATGTTCAATGCTTTGAGTTCTAGATCTCAGGTAAGTGATTCATATTGTCCATTTACACAGTATTAACACAACAATCAAGAGTTTTCTTTGAGGGAAGACCTTGCTGTGTTTGTTTCAAGTGTTTCCCTGCAGATTCACTTCACATCTGCTATTAAGCTCAGAGTTTCATGTATTTACTGGGTAGGATTTCTTAAATTACAGATAAGATAGATTACTTAATTTGTTTACGTGGTGGTGTCCTGACAAAAGCAAGAAAGCTGTTACTAAGAGCTGAAGTGTGATGGTCCTTTGTATTGCTGTGTACACTTCATTGTTTTTTTCTCTTCCTGGAAATTCTGTCAGTTTAGCAACCTTACCAGAATGTGAAATTTCTTGAAGGCCTTAGCTTTTGTATTTTGTAATCCTAAACCCAAAGTCCAAGGAAAATTTCTGAAACTTTTCTGTATTTTATCATCTGTGTATTTTTTTGTTTTAAGGAAACAAGTCTGAAATTTTGTGATAGTATACATTACTACATTTAGTCTAATTTGCTGTCTATTTCTGATATGGAAAAGTGTAGGGGGAACCTTTTTCTGATGAGCTGTACTTGTGGAAAAGTGAGCTCAATATGCAAGTTGTTGACTATGAAGACAAGACTTGTACTCTATTTATCAGGGAGAAAATGCAATTAGCCTGTTCAAGAACTTGTTCTGGATTATCTAAGAGGTCAACAGTAGTATTTTACATTTTTCTAAAAGACTATGAAAAGAAATTGTAGTTTCTTGTCTACATAATTAAGATTACATGTACGGTGTAATGTATTATTTTTTTTACAGACAAAATCTGTGTTTGAGATTGGACTTTGCAGTAACAAAATGTTCTGCTATGCTGTCCTCGGATCTATAATGGGGCAGTTATTGGTCATTTACTTTCCTCCACTTCAGAAGGTTTTCCAAACAGAGAGCCTGAGTGTCTTGGGTAAGAACAGTTCCCTTTTCAAAACTGTGCATTAGGGATTAATTTGTAAATGTGTTGGGTGGTGATTCTGTAAGAGCATTTTCTGGCTGTTTGAGTACAACAGGAATACAAAGCCTGCTGATACTTTTTGTTTTGTGGGTAGGGGTTTTTTTGGGTTTTGTTTGTTTCATTGGTTTGTTTTTTTGTTTTTTAATGCTTTTAGATGTTTTCTTTGGGAACCATGATTTAAATGCATATGGTACACAACTGCTCAGTGTGTTCTTAAATTTTTAGGTGCTTATTTATTTGGGGGTTTTTAATATGAATTTTGTTGCAGGCAGAGAATTATTGACTTTGTAGGTTTTTGAGCAGTATTAATTTAGCTGTTTTGTAAGTTTTTTCTCTGAATATAAACACCTTATTTAGAAATTCTGATCCTTTAATATCGATTGCATTGTCATAGGGTAAATAAACACGAGGATTTAAAAAAGCTGTAGATACATAATGCTATTGGCCTCATTAAGACTTAGATTTATTACTTTTGTGGTTTTCTGAAGTTGAATGATTGTAATGAAATACATGTATTTATTGTAGCACAAAATTTCTGATTATATTAGTATTCTTTTTTCAGGATTAAGTTAATTATGTGGCTGAAAATAAAGTTATGAAATACTTTAAAAACTTTTAATATCTTGCCTGTACTTATGGTTTGTGCATAAACTATGCATGTTAATCTTCTGATCCTGCACAAAACTGAATCTTGCTTCATTTCTTCTGAACTTTCCCAATGACTGGGAGAAAATTTGAAAGTCTTGTGAGTCTTGTTCTTTTGTAAGTGTCCCCTCAGCCTTAAATAGCAATTTTAAAGAAGGCTAATTATCTCTTCTAGATTTACTGTTTCTTCTGGGACTCACTTCCTCTGTGTGCATAGTGACTGAGCTAATAAAGAAGTTTGAAAGAAGCAAGGAAAAGATCCAGAAACGTGGAAGTTCTTCTTCATCAGCTTCGTCCTTTCTTGATGTATGATGCATATTGCATTCTTGTGTTTGCAAACTTAGCGATTGCTGTCTAAAGATGTTGGAGAAAGCAAAACAATATCTGAAGGATAAAGAAATCCTGAGGGCTTTTGACAAGTCCTTTGTTTCACTGGCTAATGATGAACTTCATGTTTCAAGACTGTTTAGAATTTAACTTCCAGCTGTGGAAGTAACAAAAGAAATTATGCAACTTTGGTAACATTTTTCCTCAAACATAAATTTACTTTTAAGATTGAATGGTATTGTGGGGGGGGAGGGGCCGGGGTTAATTTAAAGAAACATCTAAGCCCAAGTCCCATTTTCTGCACTTAAAAGATATAACTGTGTAAAATCCTTCTCTTAGATATAAATATTTTAGTTTGTTTTTATTTAAAGCATTGTACTATTCTACTTTTATGGTGGTGGGACTTTGCTACTAATACAAGGATAAAAATATTTCAGAGGCATTCCACTGGGTTTAGAGTCTGTCACAAGAGTGCCATATTCTAGCTACTGTATTTATTTACTTTATCCTGCAATGTGTAAGCGGCTCAAGTACCTTGTGCTACAGTTTTTTTGTATCCCAAATTTGTTTTTTTTTGCACAGGATGTGACCGCTGTCGGATCACCGTTTTTCTTTTCTTTTTCTGTGATTGAAAAGCCTATACTGCAATTTGAAGTAAATGTTTGCTTTTCTTATAAGTGTGTCGTCTCTTTGTTTTAAAAGAAACTGGCATTGACACCAAATGAACGAGCTTGTTTTGATATAATTGTAGATACAGGCTTTGTTTCATGTCTTGTTCCATATTTACTTTAGCTTATGACTGTTAGACCATTTGAGTGGTTATAAGACAGTAGTTACGGAAATTATTTGTGGTGTACTGAATTAGAAAATTAATGCAATAATCATCAGCATCCCTCTGTCAAAGAAGCTTCATTTTCCTTCCTCCTTCCTTCCTTCCTTCCTGTTTATTAAAAACCCCTTTTTGCTGGTAGGGTAACTTTACATTTTAACCTACAGAATTACTTTTGGGGTTAGAAAAGCATTATAATAGGTTTGTGTCTTGATATGTTAAAAGTATTTGAAATACATTACAATGTCTGAATACTCTAATATTCACTAATTGGAAATAGTGTTTTTCCTCAAAATAGTCTTGCCCTGTTGTCATCAGTGTCACCTCATCCGAGAAGAGAGTGTCATCAGTGTCATCATCCTTTCAGGAAATGCAGGGAACTATCACATAAAGGATTTTGAAAAGAGGATGTCTTAAGATCTCTGGGGGGAGTCAAAGACACGGTGGTATCTCTTTCACTTGTAAACATGTGCATGTGCATCTTTACTCACTGTTGCCTGAAAGTGTGGCAGTGGCATTGGTTCTGGCCCATGCTGTCACGGTGGTTATCCTGCCATTTGAGGAGGAATTGTCATGAACAGACACTGGGATATTTCTGCACTTGCCATTGTGACTTGCCCCACATGCCATGCTCAAAAGAGCAGTATGAATTTCTCTGCTAATGTTACTTGAATTGTTTTCTTCTTTTTGCCTGTGGGATTCCTAGACTTTGCCAGGAAATGGGGCTGCAGACGGCATGAGTGCACATTGAGTCTGCTTTATTCATTCACTGCTCTGCCTGACCCTCAGTATGCCCATAATACCTGGACTACCAATATGCTGGAGATGTGACTGTGTAAAGACAAAGATCCCGCAGCTCTTGGCCCTCATCTCTTCCTGGGGTTGTTACCACTGAGCTGGGAGGGCCTGAACAACATGACCTCTTACAGAAATGCTCTCGTGTCTTGAAGTAAAAGTTTCTGACTTACATCAGTTCTGCCTTTCAGAAGTTGAACAGATTTGGCAGTTGTTGAATAATTACTGTCTTTGGCAAGTGGGGCTGTAGCTGTTCAATATTGTAGTGTGTTCACTATTTCAATACCATTTCAGAACACTTCATTAATAAAATCCTTAGTGTTCATTAATAAAGACAGATAGTAAAAGCTGACAGTGCATGCTGATGAAGAATCTCAGACGCTGATTTTGAGAAAGGACAGCAACTCTACCTTTCATGTAGTAAGTCTTAATTTGTGGTTTATATTCTTCCATGGGATTTGACTGCTTTGTGCTCTGCTCTTGGTCTTGGAGTCCCAGAAATCTAGGTAAGTACAAATAAGTACAGATGAATGCTAAATTGTCATTTTAGCTTGGAAGTGTCACTGCCAAATCTTTAAACAAATGTTATCAAGTGCCCCTTTCCCAGCACAAGTCCCACTTTCTGAGTAAGGTATGTCAGTCTAGACAAGAAGTAAAATTTCAGTCTCTTAAGGACAATTTTGCCATATTGCACGGTGGAACGTAGTTCACTTTAAATATGCCAGAAGTTTTGGTGCTGTGTTTTCCAATGGAAGACGAAATACTAAAAGGTAATAAAATCCAGTTCAATGTCATTATATATAAAAAAATACTTGAACTGAATTCCATTGTCATTATTTTGGCTTCTCTTGTGATTCATTACCACCTTAGAGCAGGTTTGAGTGATTTTTCTCCAGAGCAGTTGAATCAATAGTGGGAACTTTCCACAAAAATTAAGAGGCATTTCTTGTGGGGTGGAAATAGGCAACAACCAAGGAATTTACTTGCTTTTACTGAAACATGGAATAAAGAATGTTTTGGTATTAATAAGTAAAGGTCCTTTATTTTTTAGTTTTCCTGCAGAGAAGATGGATGACCTATAATGAGTTAAAAAGGAAAACTGTAACACTTTAAATTCTGCATGGTAACTCTAGAATCAGTAATTATTTTCTTCAGCCTACGGGACTGGGTTTTGCAATGAGATGTGTGTCGTATCATCAGCAATAAAGAACGGCTGAGTCCTGCATTGGGAACACATTTCCACTACAGTAATTTTTAATAATTGAGTCAGTGTTCCCAAAGGTATTCGCAAAATGCCATGTGGTCATAGCAGTGTTTTTATCCAGAAGTGGAATATTTGACCTTATTCCAGTCTTCTGAATGATCTGATTGAAGATACCACTTCTTATCAAGTCTCAAGAATTTTTATGAACTCCAGCAGTTTTCTGATATGGTATTCAGAGTAAATTAAGAGCTCTCTTCTCACCAGCACTAACAGAGTGGAATCAAACATGCCTGTATTTTTATATTTAAGACTGACTTTACATGTGACTATTTCTGATGATTAAAAACTCTAGGGAATTACAAGCTTGGAAAAATAAAACGTGGGATCATAATGGAGAAGAGGATGATTTGGACAATTGAGACTTTCAGTTTTAGTTAGTAAAATCAGTAACTTTAAATCTAACCCCTTTCAACTTTTATTTAAAAGTCATCTGATGGAAATGTGATGCTGTAGGCTGCTATACGTAAAGCCTATTGAGGAATGGGTTGTGAAGTTCTGGCTTGTGCTGTGGTTGGGTGTATGTGCCATCTGCTGGTAGTTCAGTAAGGAGCAGCTTTTGTACTGGAAAAAATGTTAAAATTTTGCTACGACAGGCATAGTATCTCAAAACTAGAGTTCTCATTAATGTAACATCTTATAGATCTATTCTTTTCTCACTGACTATATTAGTGCAGTATCAAGACTCAGCTGTATGGTATAGGAGATCTTTCCTCTAAATCCCAAGATATGCTGAGTTACTTCCATGGAAAGAGAGGTGATAGGGAGCATAAGTAGGACTGAAAACATGAGCACACAATGCAGGAATCAAGCTTGAATTCTGGTAAGTTATGGGTAAAACTTCGATGATTAGAGGTGGAAATCATGATTTTCCTAAATGCAAGAAAAGGTATGTGGATTCTTGAGAAGAAAAAGCCCAAATGTAACTATATTTTACATGGGCGAGACACTGGAAAACCAATAGTTTTGTAAGAAAAGCATTTATGTAAATTGACTATGCTGTAAAGTTTGCTAATGCAAAGGACTGAGAAATACTGATGATGTAGGATTTAAAAAAAATTATAAATTGGTTTTCAGTATTACCATATTGATATCAAGGGTTTATCAAGTAATTAGTGTACATAGGAGAAGTCAAAACAGGTCTGGTTTTTAGTATAGCTGTTGTAGAAAGAATAGTAAGAATGACGACAGCTTGTTAATAGCAGAGGATTGTACACAATTACTGTGAGAACTACTCAAAATTACCAAACCTGTAGGAACTTGCTCCCATGTGACAGCTTTGTGTGTGCATCTCACTCCTTCTTTAAACACATCACAGGGGGAAGGGGGAGAAATAAAATCTGAAATTCTCCCCAAGTATCAACAGAACCTATAATACTGCAAGAACAACTTAGTTGTCACTGAGTAAAGCTACCTCTCCCTGCAAGTGCAAGTACTCTACCAGTAAAGACTGACTTTACAGTATTTTTAAATTGTCAATTTCCATTTTAATCTCAACTGTTAGACTGTGACCACTGTCTTCCTCAAACATGAACTTTAAAATTGGATTTTTTTAAAATGGAAAGTGTTCAGGGAGATGAGGCAGAATCAAGTATGAATGTTCAGGAAAATAATGGTGAGCAACTTTGCTCTCATTTTCAATTAGACTGATACCTCTAAAGAAAAACACAACACCACAACTTTTGCACAGCATTTCTTTTATACAAATATAAGTTACAAAAATGTAAATTTAAAAAATCCCCTGAAGCAAGATTTTTGGTAAAGATTGAATCAGGAACTTGTGTGAAAATAGTTGAGCAAATTCCAATACAGTCACATATTTTAATGATACTTCTTTCACCAGCATGGCATTAGATGTTATTCCAAGAATAATGCTTTCAGTCATCCACTTCCAGTGATGCAAACCTATTAGCACTGCATAAATGCTGAGTTTCTGGCATAGCACAGTGGATGGCTGTTTTTTTCTTATTAGATGCTTTCTTCTTTTTGCAGGACTCTGACCTGGTCTTGGTCATCTTCTGAAAGAAGTCTGGAGATACAGTTGACTCCACTGTATTTAACAAAACCAGATAAAGCTGAGACATTTTTGGAGATAAAATAAACAGATTTTCCACTGGAGGTGCTGATTTAAGCTCTTGATACAATCTGTGCACAAGGGTCCCAGTGTAAAGCCTGCTCAAAAGGAGAGAATCTGCATTTAGAATTGCACCTCAACCGGACAGGCACAGAGACATGTTGCTTAATGAAAAAAACATACACTATCCAACAGTCAACTCCTAAGGGACACCTATGCTAAGAGTATTTTTCTTTAAAGAAGGGAGTTCTAATGTAGCACTGGCCAAAGGAGTTTGACAGGGAAAATGAAACATCTTAACACATTCCATCTTGGGAATGTGTGGAAAGCAGATCTCTGAAAAAACTTACCTACTTAGGTCTGGCTCAGAGAGAGGAGTACCAAGTAGCTGGTTGAGATACAACCCCATCTGAAGACAGCACTGCCACTGGCAAAAACTGTGTGCAGCATCTAAATCAAAGTCGTTATTTTGCAATTTCTTTTCCTTCCATTTTAGAAATTCGTTATATGCAACACTGTCATCTTCAGCAGGTAGAACTGTGGAGTCTAGGTTATAAATAAAAAATAACATGGAAATAAATGTTCTGTGAACAGTACAAAAGATACCTGCAATCTATAGAGTCCCTGAAAGGAGGGTGTAGGCAGGTGGGGTGGTCTCTTCTCCCAAGGTAACAATCGATAGGGCAAGGAGAAATGGCCTTTAAGTTGCACCAGAGGAGGTCTGGGTTGGACATTAGGAGGACTTCCTTCACAGAAAGGGTGATTAGACACTGGAATGGGCTGCCCAAGGAGGTGGTGGAGTCATCATTCCTGGAGATGTTTAAGGAAAGACTGGATGTGGCACTCAGTGCCATGGTCTGGTTGACACAGTTGGTTTTTGTTCAGTCATGGGTTGGACTCGTGATCTCAGAGGTCTTTTCCAACCTGATTGATTCTGTGTGATCAAATCCAAACAAGCTTTCCATCTCACTAAAACCTACTTGGAAACCTTGTCAGTCTGGTTTCTATAAACCAGAACCTGAAGAAACTGTATAACCCTGGCATGCATCGTCTTTGCCATCAAATGAAGGACTCCTGGAGGAAATGTCCATAACCCTAACAGGTATAAATATTACTGAAGCAATTTCTGTGATTATTTAATACTTTCAAATGAAAGAAAAAATGTGCCTGGGCAACTCAGCATTTTTAAGTACAAATTATTTTAGAAAAACTCAATAAGAAAAAAATACTGGAATGCTCCAATACTAGTTTTTTGAGTACGTTAAGGTTATTTTTTGTAACTTTTATATCTAAATTAATATTTCATTTGTAAAGAAACCACTTAAAAATGCACATTAATATTTTAAAAGGTGGAAAAGTACTGTTTTACCCATATAAAATGTTAAATTGATGGTTAGCACTTTTTCTTTGTGCATATCAATGCAATGAGTATGACACCTCAGGATATACTGTAAATCAATCCTAATTTCTCGAAATTTGGACAACTCACCATAAGTGTTGGAAAATGAATTATGGTCTGGATTTTTGTAGGCGCTGAATACCTAAAACTGTATTCCTTGGAGACATACCTGGATCATCGGTTATCCTCTGCAGTTCTCCAGAAACTATCATTAGAAGGAGAGCCTTTAATTGGTTCAGCTTAACTTTTGGTTCTGAACAACATATCCAGTAACATGTTGCAGCAATAGGGAGTTTTAAGTGACTTGGGATAGGTTCTAAGAAACTCATTTTCACTCCCAGAGTCTCCAGCAAAAGCATCTGACGGCATGACATGGGCACCTGAAAAGAAATTTAAAAATTGGAGGTAAGAGACTTGATTTGTTGTGAGCAATTTCTAAAAGGCAAGTTCCTGGTTACACTAGTTAGCACTTTAGGTTTTTGATAAAAAATTATTTAAGTTTCATAGATATTCTGAACAGGAATTTTTTTTAAATACTACTTAAAACTTTAAAAATGACACAGTTAAACGTCAGGTAGAAAGATAAAAGTAATTAATTCCTAGCACATGTTTTTGCTGTGCCATTTAACTTCCAGAAAGTGGTGTTGTAAACTTTGTCCATAACTTCATGCATGCAGAATTGCAGCAGGCTGTTCAGCTGCCATTTGAGTGCTTTGTAAACCTTGATTAGGATTGTTTTGCCTACTCTTAGGCAGACATCCCCATAGCAGAAGAGAAACTGAAGTCAGTTTTGCCTAGAGCACTTTAAACGCAGAACGTTTCTTCTTCTAACCTTTTGTTCAATTGATAATTCCCATATATTTACTAAGGAAAACTGCTGTAGTAGTGAAGCTCAAATTCATTAAACAAACAGCACACACACCAAGCTTGAAGTAAGGTGTCATTAATGTCTCTTAACCTGAAACATGATTTCTCAAACTCTTAAGTGTTGCATAGTGTTTAAAAGGCGTGTACCAACAATCTATGTAAAGTAACCTGTACTTTGGACCCATAGCGATCTGTAGCATTTAATGGGTGTAGCAGTGATAGATTCGGTTCCTTTACAAAGTAGCAACCAGCAAAAAACATTCAGCACTGCCCACAGAGAGAAATGTGGTAACAGTCGATCTGAACGCCAGAATGGATAGAGCACATGCCTTAAAAATGCAGAATTAAAAGACACGGATTGTATTTCTAGATGTTGCAGAAATCACTGCATACAAAACCTTAGTTATGCATCTTCGAGAATGGGAGATAACTTCCCATTATGGCAAAAGTTACAGTCTTAATCATTAGAATTTTCATAGAAGTGCTACAATGGTGACTGAAACTAACCAAGTGCAACTTTCCTGTGTTTTTCAGGTGCCGTTCTGCTCTGCCTGGCAAGCAGCAGAGGTTCATGTTAGCAGGAACATACTTGGGACAGGTAAAACTGATGGGCAGCTGCAACATTCACACGCAAAATAATGACTTCTAGTAAAAAGGCATGGGTCAGATTTTGTTTCAGAACACTGCTCTGAAACATTCCACAGCTTGATGAAATACAAATTAGGTTTTGTAGTGTTAAAACTGGATTTTCCTAAATTACATGAAACTGAGTTCCTTCCCATAAAAAGCAAATATAAGTGTAACAAAATACATAGGATGAAATAAGGGCTTCGAATGGAAAATGCAGGGAGTATTGCATATGCACACTACAACTTCTCATATCATTTGTCTTGGTACACTTGGAGGGGGGCAGGAAGGAAAGGAAACGAAGACAACCTGATGTAGCTTCTTAAATATCACAGGTACCTCTGTATTAGGTAGTTACTTACTGAGGCGGCTTAGTTCAGACATCACATTTAGCGGCCAGCTGACAAACGTGAGTCCCAACTATTTTTGTGTCACTCGTGAAACACTGTTAACTGTGATCTGTCGTGACAACCATTTACCTCCATTAACTTGTCCAAAGGAAAACGATCATCACAAAAATCTGGAGGTAGGCTTGCTGCTTGAACAAATGTTTTTTTAACTGTCTTTTGACATCTGTCAAATTCACATACAATGGGCAGCTCGTTGGTCTGCTTACTTGAAGAAGCATCTTCAGTACTGTGAGATACTCTCAGAAGCAGTCCATAGATAACTTGTCGGATGGGCAAAGCTGTGCTATGAGCACTGGGTCTCTGCATGTTCTCCACCTGAACGCGGAGGAAGGTACTTCTAAGTATCAGGGCGTTGACGATGAATGGGGCCAGCTTACCTTTTGCAAAAGCATCAAGTACCCACTCTGGTACGTCTGCTTTCCTGGCAGCCTCGCATTCATAGCTCCCATTCCGAAAGAAGTCCTCCAGATTCACGTCAGACGGAGCATAATCTTCCATCGAAGTGCACAGAAGCTCCCGTATTTCTTCTCTCTGGTGTTTCTTAAGGTATTTCAGCACATTGTCGACGGCCTCGGCGGGCTCCGCGAACTGAGCCAGCCAGTTCAGCAGTCCCTGGAGGCGGAGGTGCTTCCCGCCCTTCCCTGCCGCGCAGCCCCGCGGCAGGCGCACCTTGCTGAAGAACGCCTCCAGCGCTTCCAGGCCGATGTAGTCGTTCCCGTTCATGACGGCAAAGAGCGGGAGCAGGCCCTTGCTCAGGTGCCCGAAGTGCCTGCAGAACCTCTCCGCGGAGAAGCAGCGCGCGGGCACGTAGCATCCCTGCGGCCCGGCGGAGGCGCGCACGCTCCGCCACTGGAAGTGGGACAGCGGGCAGTAGCCGCCCTCCAGGTCGAACACGCAGAAGTCGCTGTCGAGTGAGAGGACGGGGCAGCCCCAGCGGTTGGCCAGCCCGGCGATCTCCCGGTCGGCCTCGGCGAAGCACTGCACGAAGGGCACGCCGAGCCGGCCCAGCGCCTGCACGAAGGCCTCGCGGGTCAGCAGCGGTACCAGGCAGCCGCCGGCGCCGCGGGACAGCCCGTGAGCCGCCCGCAGCTGCTCGGCAGCGCGGCCCCGCAGCGTGGGCAGCTTCCTGTCCTCGGCGCCGCGCCCGCCGTCCAGCACCACGAAGGGCGCGATGGCGCAAGCCTGCAGGGCGCCGAAGAAGTCGCGCACGGCCGCGGCGAAGGCGCCGTAGTCGCCGCCGCGTCGGAAGTCGGCGTCGGGGGCGAAGCAGAGGCGGTGGTAGAGGCTGCTGCCGTCGATGACCAGCTTGGTGTCCCGCACACGCAGCTCGGTGAAGAACACCCCTCGCTCCTCCACGAAGCCCGTCAGCCCCTGGACGCCCATGGCGCCGGAAGCAGCGCTAGCAGCGACACGCGGAGCCCTCCGCTCCCGGATCCGCTTCCCTTCGCTCCTCCCGCCCGCCGGCGCTCCGGCGCGCGCGCGCCGTCTCCTGGAGACGGGGCCGCGAGCAGCGCGGTCCGTTGCGGGAGCGCTGCGAGCCCGCGGCCGCTCCCGCTCTGCCAGCGCCCGGCCTGCCCCAGGCCGTCCCGGGGGGACACGCGGGACCCTGAGGCGCCACAGTCCCCGCCGGCGGGACGGGCGCTGGAGCGGCAGGAAGCGGCGAGGACGTGGGGCACTGCCGGCTCCCGGGGAGTCCCGCCTGTGCCGCAGGGGTGAGGAACGCGGACCCCGCCCTCGCCCCTTGCTGTGAGGGTATCCGGGTGCTAACTTGCGTTTTGGGTCTTACAGTCTTGTAACGAGGTAATAACATCCCTGAGATTATCCAAGGGAATCTCGGCTTCCCGAATGTGCGTTAGGGAGATACTAAATATAATAGTCGAATACATTTGACCCCGTTTTACCATCATCCTCAAATTCCTTTGCTACCGACACTGATAATGAAATCTTAGCTGTCATTGCTCTAGGAGCACTAAAAAACTGAGCTAAGTGAAATGATGAAATAAACTTACCCTTGGGTAAGTTTATAAAGATGTTGCAGAAAATAATAATGGAGACAGTGTTAAAAAGTTAGTATTTTTTTTTTCATGAAGGCAAAAATCAAGGAAAATATCATTTTTTGAATTTTCAAAATACTTAAAGGAGCAGGCCAGTGAAGTCATCGGCAGGAAAAAAATCAAGGTAGTAAATACTGAGGCTATTTAGAGCTTAAATATAAAGACTTTGGAATTTGTGTTGCAGTGAGTGGAGGGTGGCAAACGTTCTTAAGGAATAAAAAGAAAACCTAAAAGATTTGGAAAATGGTCTTGATTGGCAAAGAAGTGGTTAGCTTGGAAGCAGAAAGTGTCAGAGTATGTTAGCTGTTGCTAAAGAAACATGAAGGTTAATCTTACAGAAACTAAGAAAGGCCAGGGAAGGAGTTGAGATGGTTTGTGCTTAGCATGGGTAAGTGGAACTATGAACCAGCAACTTTCCTTTAGTTTGCAACACAAAAGGGAAGATCTAACTCTAGCCAAGGAAGAAAATATTTTTTAAAAAGTGATCCAGACAATGTAATTGCATTAGTTTGCTTGGCATCAACAGTCTGCCTGGCTCTGGGATGGGACTTGGGAATGGTGGATGGGACAAAGGAAACTCTTTACCAAAGTTACTGGATAGAGTACACAGAGATTTTTTTTTTGGGAAAAGAGAGCTGGAGACTTGACTGCTTTATGTTACCTCTAGTTGTTCTGAACTTTAAAGAAACAATTGATGTTGCTGCTTGGGAAATACTTGCTCAGTGGGAGATGGACACTGGCAGGAAAGGAACACGGGGGGGTTGGGCTAAGGGTTTGAGTGAAGTAGGAGAGGTTCATATACTTCTTGAAGAATCCATCAGTCTTATGGCTGAATCAGTCTTTAAGGCCTATTGGCTCTTATGGGGCATTTCTTTCAGGTGCAGTGCTCAACATTCCACCTCTTCTGTGCCATTAAAATGCACCTGTGATGCCACAATGGCAATCACTGGCCCCTGCCTTCTATCACTATTCAGCAGTAGATACTAAAGCATTTAACTAAGTTCCATGATAATTATTACTCTTATTATATAGAGAGGGTATTTGAAGCATAGGGAGTAAGAGGTGAGAGGCATTATTAGAAATAAAGCACAGAAATTAAACTCAGCTTCTTGATCTTAAGCATGGTTTTGTGTGTGAAGGATTGTCACACATTCCTAGGCCCAAGTAAGTATGAAGATGTGAGCTGTGTTAAGTGACCTCAGAAAGAAAAAAAGGGTATAGATAGCTCAGCAGGTTTTCGAAGTGTAGTTTTTTCTAAAGGAATTTATGAAGGTATGCATACAACAGCAATTAGGAGAATAGAACAGTAAATGAAAATTATGTAAACTTTCTAGAATTGGCAAGATAATATTTTATGGAGTTCATCTTTCTGCCCTCCCCTCCTCCACACCTCAGCATGATCCTTTTAGGCTCCTTCAGACAGATTTGGAGTTACAGAGAAATAATTTTCTAGCTGACACTCTTTCCTTAGCATTTACATTTCAAAATTTTTGTCAGTATTGCTGGAAGAGAATAAAGGAACAGCATTAGGAGTCCTTTAGATTAAAAAACATGCAGGATTTAAGATGTCCTGTAGTAATTAAAGTTTATCTGTGTTTCATAACATGATGGCAGTGCAATGTCAGGCTTTTTGGTACAGTGTGACAGCAGCTCAGTTGATGGGTATTAAAATAGGTTCTTGTGCCTGCACACACACACACACACACACACACACACAGAGTTTGTTGTTGCAAGATACAAATCTGTAATCTTAATTTAGGCTCTGCATTCATTTGGAAGAGAAGCCAGTGACTTGGAATCTAAAGTTGTACAGCTTTTAAAATCAGGCAGTTTGTCTTTGCTCTCCCAAAACCACAACCACCACAAGAAAAATCCTGTTTGTGTGCTTGCCTTGACCTTGAAATGGTGTGGTGAGCAAGGCCAGTGTGGGCCCGCTGCTCTGCAGTGCCGAGGGATGGTAGCAGTAGTAGCACTGATCTCACAGGACCTTTACTTGCTCCAAAGGCTCTTCAAGCAAAATGTGCACATAGCATTATATAAAGACAAGGTAATGAAAGCAATATTGTTTTATTATGTGCAGTCTACCCTTTTTCATTTGGAATGAGGAAGGTTGAGTAAACAAAGTTATTCTATACTCATGTTGAGCTATTGAAAAACAGAAATGCTAGAGCTTGGCCTTTGCAGTCCTTATGTTTGCAGAATTAAGACCTCTGTTAGGCAAGAATTCTAAACCAAATATAAATTGTTGGAAAGGTTGGAAAGGTGAGTCATGAAAGGACACAGTGAAGGAGAAATGAAGTTTTGGAAGAGTTGGGTTTTATTGAAAGTCTTGCAGTTTTTCCGTGAAACTAATTTTCAGAAGATACTAGTAGTGAGTCACAGAGAGGCTGTGAGGTCAGCACTGGAACAGATGGTGAAATCTGAGGGGTAAATGAAAGAGCAGAGAAAACAGCTTTGTAGTTGTTGATGGGAGAGAATTCAAATTATGGGTGGAGGTTATGCTTCAATATGTACAAAAATCTTGAAACTTGTGTCCTGAAATGCAGATATTTTTGGTGTCAGGTACTGTGGTGGTATAAAGACAGGTGGTGAGGAAGAGTGCCATATCTGGGGGAACTGTGCTATCAGTTCAGAGAATTAATTTAAGGCTGATTTAGAGGAAGACTGACTATGTCACATCTACATTATCTGAAGTTTGTTTATCAAGTCTGCTGCCCGCAGTTTAGCAGCTAATGATTCGACTTAATTTGTGTTTGCTGCAAGCTGGGTACTGTAAACACTGCCACAGAATTAAATGAAAAGTTTAATAAGAGCAATACATTGACAAATCAATATTTTTCTGTTTCAAGTGATTGCTGTGAACAGCCATGGAAGAATAAAAGGATTTGAAAGCTACATCCTAGAGAAATTTGTGTAGTTTTTGTTGCACAGAGAAATGCTGAAATTTCAAGAAACTGCTAAGCATGTCACTGTTGGCAGATTTAATTCTGCTTGCTCAGATGCTGTGATTGCAAGAAGATACACTGTTCAGAGGAAACTTGGCAATGGAAGCTTTGGAAGTGTGTACTTGGTTAATGACAGAAAAGCAAAACAAGGAGAAGAATTGTAAGTAAACCCTTCACACGCTTTAAATAAAAATGTTGGGAACATATTTCTTGCATTGTAGATATTTTCTTTGTGTCTCATCTCTCAGTTGGTGTTATGTTGCAGCCTTAACTGCCTAGCTTCAGTGACAATGTAAGATAGAAGCAGACTTTTTTTGATAACACTTAATTGGATGCCTTCAGGAATTGATTCTGTGTTACTGTAAGGACTCAGATTGTTGTAGAGGTCTCAAAAGAAACTGTACAGTATTTGATGACCTATTTTTTATACATGAGTTGTCTAAATAAAACCTGAAAAGGAAGAGTTACAGAAATTCCAGTAAACACCTTTTTATTTGCTGTATACCTAACTGGAAGAAGGTTTGATTTTTTTTTTAATTGCCAGCAAATCTTGATATTTTTTTTTTTAACCTGCCTGAATTTGGACAAGTCTTATCAGTTTTATAGATAAATCCTTTGGGAATCTGAAGCCACAATGACAAAAAATCATTTTCAGAGTGTTCACATTCCTGTATGTGGATTTGATGTTGGGTTTGTGGCTGGACTTCCTGTTGTGTAGAACTGTGTTCGTCTACCTCGATACTTACACCACATGAAATTTAACTAGAAAAATCTTTGTTTTATCAAAAAAAAAAATTGTAAGGCTCACATTTAATCAATATGCCCTTCAGCCAGAAATACATAATTCCTTTAAATAGGGGAGTCTATTGGTCCTTTTTGGTAGACACATTAATGAGCACTTAGATGATTAAGGAGCTTTTTCTGATTCATTTGTGCCTCACTTTTGCTACTTATGGCCATGCATTATTGGCAATATTGCTTTAATAAGTGTGCAGCCAAGGCATAAATCTGTCAATTGTTTTCCTTCTATATCAATTTACATCTTTTCATCTCCTTAGATTAAGGTTAGGGTCCACTAAGCTCTTAGCTTTTTTCACATGGCTTAAAGGGTTTTGGCTCTCTCATAGCCTTAGCTACACTTTTCTTAAAAAAAAGTTCTTTAATGAAATATTTTGTTTAAATCAATAAACAATATTTTTCTTTTTTTTTTTAATGTTAAGATAGTCTATCATGCAAATGGGGTGACAGGAACTACCTGAGCTTCTAAGACACTTCAGAATCAGCTGTTACCGAACTCATTCTTAGAATATTACCAGTATAGTGAAATGTGGGTCTTCACACAGTTGCTGCTATAGCACAACCTGCCAAACCTCAAAAACAAGCACCATGCCTTAAGCTTTTACGTGGCTGTTTTTATTTTTTTCTTGAGAATTTTGAGTGACTGCCTTGAACAACCATTCACTGCCTGCAGCATTTCATGCCTGCATTTTGTTAGGGTAGAGCCTGCGTGTGTCCTCTGCTATCTTCAGGACAGAGACTGACTATCAAATGACATATTTTTGGTTTTATTTTAAATTTTTTTATCAGTCTCTTTTTGTGACCACCGTACAATAAAAACACACCAGTATTTAACCAGCCCAAGTGCTTTAAGATGTGCAGTGCTGTATTTAAGCCTTCCATCACGAGGGGGTGCTCGCCTATCACAGTTCATTCCTTCCATGCCTCAAGCACGAATTAACGAGGGGATCCCCCCAGATTTCTACCTCTTATATACTAATGGATGACAAAAATACTGTCCCAGTTGAGCACAAAAAACCAGGTAGCATAATGGTATAGAGTGGTATAGAATGGTAGCATAATGGTAGGATTTAGAAATACTGGTTTCTTAAGGTGGTAAAATATGCTAGAAGTCACATACTCAGTGCTGCTTTCAGATAATCTCATATGGAACCCTATGGGTTGCTGCTTATGTTATATATACTTTTAAATGAAAATTTACGTGGATATGATTCTTACTTTTTAAAAAGAATGATCTTAATACAGCTCTGAAGGCACTTCAGTGGAAAAAAACCCACAAACAACACAACTGTGACCTCAGCAGAATTAGAATTCTATTTTTATTGTTTCAGAGATGATCTAGAACATGCTGAGAGAAATATTATGTACAGTGTAAACTCAGACACAGATAATTTCCTGAAAATTGCTATAGTCTGAAGCACTCTGAAAGAGCATAGGAATAAATCATAGAAATACAAATTCCCAAGAAAAGTGACATATTGATACAGAAGCTGTTCAGGGATATCTTTTTCGATTTTCCATTAGTGCAATGTCTACAGAATGAGTTATTGCAGAGACTAACAGTGGTTATCATGTATTTCAAGCAAAACTTTCGTATGATTCTAGAAACAGTTTTAGGTTGTGCCTTGTATTTTGTTACCTCTCAAGGATCATACCTATTGTGAGTGAAGTGTTGTACACAGAGTTGCTTTAGCTGGGAAGGAGAGAGAGTTGATTATTTGGGGCATACCTCAAATTAACAGACTTATTTCACATAAAACTCTCAGGGCTGCTCAGGCTAGCAGTGCCTGCTTCTCTAAGAGGTACATGCCAGCTTCATGCTCCTCTCCAGTTCTTTGTATGGATGGGATCAGGATTACTGACTTTCTGAGATCATACTAGATCAGCATCATATGGTTGACCTGCATACTCCATAAACAATAAGGTTATGAAGTACCACAAGTATAGTAGCATATGTAGGTCCCTTTAACTCCCTCTTGAGTCTTGCATTGTATGATACATTCCTTGCCTGTTGCTTTAACTTTCTAACTGTATTTTTTTTGTAAACTGTATTTTCTGGTGCAAGAATTTTTGTTGGATGATTCTCATCGAGTATGACAGAGTTAAATAACTCAGATAGAAGTCCCTGCAATTTACATGAAAGCAGCAGAGTAGAGAACAAAAAGAATGCCCTCATAGAGAGAAAGGTCAGAATCTGGGATGTTCTTCACTATAAGCGAAGTTTCTCATGTACTAAACCATCTATACAGGAGAGAGATTATCAATTTCCCCCCTTCTTTTGGAAGAAACTAGAATCAGAATTTAAATCTTAGACCCTAAAGCCAGTTAAGCACAAGAGATACATCTGTACAAAGCAAGCTTCTTAGTTCCAGTTTACACAGAATGTCTTGGTTTGTGGGTTATTTGATATTTATTTGTTCCTGCACATTATGGACCTAAAGCTACCCAAAACAGAAAACTTGGTTTGTATAAAGAAAGTAACAGGATTGTACCAGCATTTTTACAACTAAATAATATTCCTGCAGTCACTTCTATGCTAGTCCCCCTGAGTATATTATGAGTTAATTATAACAGGTAATTATGGTTGAAGACAAAGTCTTTTACAGGAGAGATTGAAGTTCAGCAGTAGTCTTGAAGGACAGTGCCATCACTTAAAGAAAATTAATGTCCTAATCTATTGTGCCAAGGGAAGCTCTGGGTTAAGTGTCGCTGATTCATAACCATGTATGGGCAAGCAGCTGAAGTACACAGTAGGCAATAGGGACTTCCAGTTCATAAATATTCACAAGGCATTTACGTGTCCCTGTGGTGGAAAGGACATGCTGCCGAGTGCCAAACTCCCTGGACCACTCCACTGTGTGGTAACTGTGGGGTGTCAGCTCAACTTCTGCATCTGACTTGCATTATAGCTTTAATCCAGACCCATGCTAGGATTCCTTGGAAACTGTGCGCTTAGCTGAATAATTTATCATGTGACTTTCAATTATTTATGACTTCTTATAACAAATGATATAAAATCTAAAGGTGGAAGAGATTTGTAACTTATGAATATCCAAGTGACCATCAGCAGATTGCTGTGTTGTCAAGTCCCTGTGTTTGCTGCCTCTTTGCTTCTCTGAAGGAATTCCAAGCGAATGGTCATTTGATGGTGAATTGATCAAAACAGTAACAAATTACTCCCTGCCACTTGTTGTGTGCACATTCATCTAATTACACTGCTTTCCTTTATTCTTCTTCATTTTATAATAATTACTAGAAATTAAAACTGGAATTTATTAGGACATTTTAGATTTGTGAACAGATATTCATTATCTGCTTGAAAACTGATCAAAAGTGCATTTCCTGTAGGACCTTCCTGATTGTGGCTTACTTTTAAGTTTTTCTTAAAGAACCATTTTTGGCTTGGTTCAGTCATGTGTGCCTCTGCTTCATGGTGCTTTGTGACACACAGCTACCGTGTGTGTCAGCAGAACTGCCATGCTTGCTGAGGAGTACGGTCATGCTTGGCCCAAATAAGAGACCATGAAAGCATACCTTGTGGATTTAGCGATAACAGTTTGAGAAGTGAGCCTTCATGAGCTTTCCACTTGAGTGACCAAGCATAACTTTTGGATTCTGTGAGCAGTGTTACAGAATTCAAGGCCTAGAGCTAAGTGTCTAAGCAATTTCCTTGCTGAAGCCTCTGTGAGAGTGGCTGATGCTCTCGTGCTTCAGTTAAGAGTACACCTGCAATGGAGGTTGCCAGGGAGTGAAACTGTGAATGTTTTGCTTCAAGTTTTAGCAGGCAGTCCCAGCTATGGCCACAATGGTTTCAGATAGTTTCTAGTGCAGGCCAATATGATCCTGATTCAAAGACAAATTTGATAACCTCGGATTCACCCAAAGCAGATTTCACTGCAGACCATGTGGGAAGGTGCTTTAGTCTCTACCTCCTGCATCCCTGTCAGTGCCCAGCTTTTCCTGCAGCCCAGCATGGCACAGTCGGGTTCCTCCAGCTCAATGTAAGAAAGTTTAGGAAGTTCCTATGTTGGATAAGGCTCTAGTAGGGGCTGCAGGGTAGCTTGGCATTGGAGCAGAGATGTAAGATTTTACCCTGCCCATGCTGGTGATGGATTTGGCAATTTAAAGTCACAGCCATGCTGCAGTCCTTTGCACAGGCAATTACCGTATTAAAATTTCTAGTTACCTCATAATCAAAAGCATAAACCTCGGCATTCTGTGTCTTCTTTGGAATCAAAAGATCCACACTGGAACAGGTCAAGACCCTTCATTCGGCTTGTGTAACACAGGCGTCTGTGAAACCCTCCGCAGCGATGTCTGATACAACTTTTACATCTCCTAAGTCACCTTTATCAGCTTTGGTGGTATTGTTATTGGTTTTTCTTTTTTCTTTTTTTACTGCTCCCCTTTTGATACACCTTTCTTAAACTAAGTAGCCTACTTTCTCATTTTCATTGGGATTTGTCCATTTGACCAGGGAGGATTCTAACTAGGTCTTTAACGTGTGTAAGTGGGAGGCAGCATGCCTTAAAGGAAATACTGCTTGGTTTTACAATAAATCTCATCCCCCACAGAGCCAAGCTCCTAGGAGCTCCGTGCTGCAGCACTCATCACATTCTGGTTAGACGTGCAGGCAGTGAGCAGTGCTGGTGGCTGAGTTCATTGTTTTGAGAATTGTTTTCAAGTAACGTTTCCAACATTGGGTGGAGATCTGTACTTAAGGCATTACTGGTGAATTACCGTTCTTTGAGGTGCACAGGGGAGACAGAATTTGATGATTTTGTAATTAAGCAAATACCTTGAGATCACTTCTGTCTCATTTTGCTGAAATTGATGTTTAGTTTTCATGCATTTGTAAGCTAGCCTTAATAAGAAAATGGGGAGAGGTGGAGTATTATTACTTTAGGTTGAACTGTGGCCACCTGCCTCAAAGATACTGTAGGTTTTTGAAATACTTGAATATGCCTGTCTACTGTATCTTCTTATGGGCTACCCTTGTTGGCAAGGTGTTTCCTCTTAAGTCTGCATCAGGGTGGTTTGAACTTCTTCCATGTGGAGTAAGCCTCCAGTTATTTGTTGCATTCAGTACATTGTAATGAGAAAAATGCTGCAGTGAGTGGAATAAATTCTGGATTTGCTGGACAATGTTTTTCCCTATTTTTTTTCTGTTTTGTTTTGTTTTATTTTGTTGTTGTGCTTGTGTGACTTACTAGTAACTGTAATTCCTAGCTGTTGTTTCTCTTACATCCACAGTGTGCCCTTCACGTGTTCTGAAACAACTTTTCAATGTTGTTGGGTAGTTGCTTAATTTTTTAATTGCATGTGTTTCACTGATTGTTAAGAGCAGAGTATCACACTCAGGAGGGCTTAAAAGTATTAAACGATTTTTATCTAACAATGGATGTTATATGCAATTAATTTCCTCAGCATTGCTTGATTCCCTTTGCCTTTGATTATAGACTATTTTAGTAACATGCTTTTGTAAAGTTATAAACCATAAACCATGCTTTTATCTTTTTCTACACTCCTTTCTTTTTTTTTTTTTGGTATCATAGATACTTAAATGCATATCAGAAATAAACACTGAAGGAGATTCCTGAAGGAAAGAGACATGTAGGGAGAGTGAATTTTCTCATTAAAGTTGCAGCAATTACTGTTTAAATTACTTTTGGGAGTTAATTCCACTGAAGGGACAATACTGTTGACATAAATATCCTTGCAACAGTGAATAATTCTGCTTACAAATATATTTAAATTCAGAAGAGAACCAATTAAATTTGTCATTAACAAGTGTTTTAGTTGAATTTCTATGGAATGCATTCTTATTGCAACTTTTAATACATCTGGTTTCCCTTCACAACTAGTCTGTTTTCTATGAACTGATGAATATAGATCAGGTGATATGAAGGTCTTTCTTCAAAATTTCAAATTACAATTAATTTCAAAATTCAAACTAATTCCTACAGAAGGAAATTTCTTTTTGGTAGATGCTCTAGCCCAAGGCTGCAGGTAGAAGAGTTATAACATGGTAATTATGAGATGCTTAATCATATTAAAAAGCTTGAAGACAAAATGCTGCATTCAGTCTTTAGTTCTGTAATGGTGTCTCCTCTTGTTTGAAAGGGAATGTTAATTAGCAGAGAGCAGTTAGCTGTAAAGTACATTAAGTCTGTGTAATGAAATCACAATGGAGAAATGCCTGGTTTAGAAGATTCATTTTTTGATGGAAGTCTTCAAAGATATAGAGAATAAACAAATTATTTAGTCCTTGTCGTATTCCTCAAAAATCCCATTTAGGCTAGGGGCAGCACAATGCTTCATTGCATTCTTCAGCAAGACTGGGCTGTAGGAAAAAGGTTGGATGAACAGTAGAGGGGGATAATGCAACATGAAACCACAAGGCATTGCTAAATATAAGTACACAGGTATTAGTCAGTACCTCATAACAATTTTTAGTAATTTTCCTGTTAAGACACAAATTTCTTCACTTCAATCACAGTCTAGTAGTATTTGATTTAGAGCTGAAACATATGAGTAGACTATAAATGTATTTATGATTTTATTTTTCCATTTCTCTCCAGGAAAAAGGTTCTAATTTCAAAAATATGTCTTTAGAGAAAAATTCATCCTTTATTAATCAATGCTTACTTTTATTCTGTCATTTTTAATCAATGTAGATGGCAACCCAAAATATCCCAAAGAATTATTCACAATAAATGCATTTTAATATCTAAATAAATAATTTCATTTAATCACTTGTTCAATTCTGTGGAAGATAACACAATTGCTCTGCTTTGCTTTATAATTACTGATTTTTTCCAAAATTGGCACATACGGCTGACCAAATTTATTTAAATGATGCCCCTTTGTATATACAAGAGTTTGCTCAGTGCAGAGGAAAATGATACAAACTGTTTTCCTTTAAGCTAACTTATTTCAACAGTATTCTTTTTCACGTTCCAGAAAATATATTCTACATTTTTTGGGATACTAATTAGGAACTCATAATTTTCAAATAACCATAAACTGTTTTCACTATGAGCTGCCCTGTTCAGTGTTAGTGCATATGTTAGAGCATTTGAAAGTTTGGCATCTTGAAAAATATTTGTAAGTGCTATAATTGTGACTTGCTGATGGAAATGGAAAGTGAATCATGCATTTCACTTGCAAATTTAAGAAATCTCATTGCCATTCAAAGACATTAAAGTGAGGTTAAATTAGTTAAAGTGGTTATTCAGAAAATGAAATTATATTTAATCCATCTGCAGATATTACAGTGCTCATATAGCGATTGAATTCGTAGTGATTAGCTCAGGGATTAGTTCTCAGTGTCTGTGAATGTTCATGAACAGTATGAATAAGTTGTTTGGAGAACAGAAAAAACAACTTGCTGATAACTGTTCTGGCATTACTAGTAAGTCAATAATGTCCAGGGGGATGATGAAAAAAGTGCAGCATTTGATTTAAGAAGCTGTGCAGCGATACTTAGGATTGAAAAGGGGTTATGGCTTGACTAATAAATTCGTAGTGGGTGTGGGAACCCAAGATTTGATTTTAGAAGTTACATAGTCCTACTTGGGTCTGAAATGCTTTGGATAGTGAGTAAGTTTGTATATGTAAGGAGGAATACCAAACAGCATTCACTGTTTGCTTTTCACTGGAAGTGTGGTAATCCTCTTGATTTTCCCATAGAAATCAAGTGCTCTTAATTTACTGTGTCTCTTTCCTTAGATAAACCCAAGTATTCTTCTAGGTAGGACTGATTTGTGTATGCTGACTTTTTGTATTTCATGGTTGCACCAGCTTCCTCTTTCTCTAACAGATAGATGAATGTCTTTAAATTATCTGACCATGCAGACATTGATGTTCCAAATATGATGGATAAAATGTAAAGAATGGCTATCTGAATTTTTGTTGCTAAGCTGTAAACTGCAGGAAAGAAGAAGCAGTAATGGTGGGTGACTTTACCCTGTCTGTAGGTGCCTTTGTTACCAAATTTCCCAGACCGTTTCCATTGTGCAGGAGCTTTGTACAAACTTTCTGCATGAAGGTTGTCACATCTTCTTCATTTTGGTCCCCATTTGTAGTGCTGTACCTTCTCTGCTTGCCATTTGATGAGTAGAAGGCATCACTAATTAGACAGGCACTCCTTTAATTTTATTGTTTGTGACCAGTTTCAGATCCAGTTACAGACCCAGTAAGAGGTGATGCATTTTTACAGAATTGCACCTGATCCTTGTACTGAGGAGTTATCAGGGTGAAGTCATAGTCCTACAAAGGTCAGCATGGATAGAAATACAGCACATGGTTATGGGTTATGGGTTACAACTCTCCATATTGGCAACTCAAAACCTAAATGAAATTTTAATTAACTGCGGTTAACTGAAAACCTGCCTGTGTAAAATGAAGTTTCAGTTTAATTAAAAACTTCAAATTTTGATAATATATTCCCAGATCACAATTTTTCTGCTATTTTATCAGACCTATTTATTCTTGACATTAAAGAGTTCTATTTCTTTTACTTCCTTCTCAGCAAGCAAATGTACCTAGACAATAATTCATGTTGCAGTTTACTCAATAAACAGAATGCATTTTGAGAAATACTGCCTTTTAAGAATTGCATCTGATCCAATAAACCAAATTATATAACAGCAAAGTATGTCACCGATGTAAACAAATACCAGATGGGTTGTAAAACATTCAATTTTAGATCACTGCAAATAGACTGAGATAAACACTGCTGTGGTGTATTGTCAGTCATTAGTAAAGCTCAAAAAGGGATTCCCTCTGCGTGCCCATATTCTGGAGGGTTCCACTTCATGTTTGTTTTTCTCTTTCTTTGAGTCTCGCTCTCTTTAGCCCCACTTGCTACCTGTTATTGTGCTTTCAGACCCAATGTACCAACTTGGCTGCTTTTCAAAGTGTGACAACACAAGCCAGCAAGATTTTGCTAATGAAAATCAGAAGGTGTTCCCAGAGAAAGCATTCCCAGGGAAGGGGTGTGGGCCTGTTAAGGCCTCTTGAGGGGTATGGGCCTGTTGAGCCTGCGGAGGCTGGGATGTTACTTTCTGTATTTTGGGGAGTGGGCTCATCTCTCGTGTCATTTTCCAACCCTGAAGGGATGGATGTTGTTACCTATCCCAGACCCAGCTTCCTCCAGGGTGGATGTACATGGTGACAGCTGGATTTTTTCACTCTTCAGATATGAATGCTTTCACTGCAAGACTCTTTCAGTTGTCGTCAGTTCAAGATAAAGTTCGAAGTGTGTTTCTATTATTGATTGAATGCAAGGCTGAAGTTCTTTTCCACACAGTTAAAATCTGGAGGCTGCTGTTCTGTATTTAAGATATCTGCTAGCACTTCTATAATAAGATTTTCTAATTGTGGGTTCACTGACATTTTATCTTTAGATACATGGTCTAGTGGTGGACTTGGCAGTGTGAGGTTTGTGGTTGGACTTGATGATCTTAAAGGTCATTTCCAATCTAAACAATTCTATGATCTGCTTATGTGTCTGTATTTTACACTAAGTGAAATCTATAATAATATTTAAATTTAAATTAGCATACCTCATTCAGCATTATATCAGAAGGGGTAGTTAAGTATTGTATTTGGAAGATACCCACATTTTAGTGGGTTTACTGGTTTTCCATATTGCCACCTAGATCTCTATTTTCTCTGTTCATACAGTAAATCTGAGATTTATTAGTTCATGCAAACAGCTTTAGACCTTTTAAATCCCGCTTAATACTTGAACCTAAGTAGCAGAAAATACAGAGGCAGATTTTTTGAAAAAACTTGACTTTCAGGTGGATCTGTATACTCCAGATGGAGTCTTGATAAAATCTTAACAAGAGAGGCTATTATTCCCAATATCCAGAATAAACATTCATGTAATGCTCTTCAAAAGGTTTGTATAAAATAACTCAGTTTACAAAAATTAGTTAAGTAACACAATGCAGGCAGATTTTCAGCAGATGATCTGCAAGTACCATGTCTGAATTATGAGCAATGATGGGTCACTCTTTATTATAAGCTAACCATAAAATGCAGGTTGGATCATAGAAACAGAAACACTTTGTCTCCTTCAAAATGTAGAGCTGGATTTTATTGGTAGAGAGGAGATGCAGTCAGCATGGTTTAGCTAAGAAAGGTTTGTTGTTTTCTTATCATTACTAACCTTTTATTTGTGGGTCTGTCAGCCTATTTGACATCACCAGGGATGCCAAATTTGAGTTATCTTAGGAGCTCTATAAATCACAAAATGTGCCTATTTTAGCTGCCTGTTTGGATAGAATTTACTTGTGTAAATACTGAAATGGGGTAGGGTGAATTTAAGCACTCTTTAGGTGTTTTATGTATTGAAAAGTATAGTTAATTTCTATAGATGAATTTCTATCTAGGCCAAAGACTTTTATCTTCCTTGTTTTTCTTCTAAAGTTAACAGAAAAGAGCCACTTCAGATCTGGAGACTTCTCCGTTTTCTCTGTGAGGCTTCTGAGAATCTGACATAACTTCTTTGTCAATACTTAGTTAACACAGAGGGTTTTTTAGTACATATTTTGAATTTTTAAGTGTATTTGCTAAGATATTATCAAAAGCTTTGCAGAAAGTGTGAAGTCTAGTTACGTTTTTCATATTTAATGCAGTAAAATCAAACCTTATCTACGTACAGACACAGTACACACATATACCAGAGACATGCAGATGTACCTGATCTTGATTGCATACAAAAGTTTTCTTTCTAGAAGCAAACATCTTCCAGCTGTGGGTATGAATTAGAATTGTGTTGCAGAAAACCAATACCTTATTTACAAAAAGTATATTTTCTTATTTCTTCTTCTGGGAATTAATTTAAATATGAAAAACACCTGTCATCTTGTCTGACAGCTGATGACAGCATTAAGATCACTGAGTGACTAAGATGACAAGCTATCCCTGCATATCAAAACATCAGGCTTTTATTGCTGTCTTGGGTATACAAGAAACTTGTATTAAGTGGTCTTTAACAAGGACTCATCCTGTTTGTCAGTTCTGTGACATGATTTTTATGAAGGAAGGAGTAATGACCCACGTCAGCTGAAGATGAGGAGATTGCAGTAGGTATTGCCTGTCTGCATTCCATGAAGCTTGTCTGCAGAGATGCAAACAGATCAAAGGGCATGTTTTTTTCATCACAATTCCTGATGGGGATTAGGCAAGTTTATATGAAAATTCATACATTGCTAGTCAGAAACAGATTGTTCAGATTTAGGAAAAAGTTTTCTCATGAAGAAACACAGCTTTTTTTTCCCCTTAGATTATGTGAATTATTGTAGTTTTATCACTGTCATGTTTAACTCCTGTAGCATTACAACCATGCTCAATTGAATGGGGAAATTACCAAAAGCACTGTGGAAGCATCCCTTCAATCTGAAACTTGCCTTTCATGTATTCAAAAGTTTGGGGAAATTCATCACTTTGTTTCAGTAAAAAACCATTATATTCTCTAATAGTTTTCAATATCTCCTTCAGAAAATAATTATGATCTCTTTTTCAGTGACTGGTAAAGTAAATTGAAATGGAATGCGTTGTGTTGTCTTTTTTCAACTTTTAATCAGGAAGATCTTGGCAAAATATGCTTTGTTATAGTGCCCTGCACTGAGGGTTTTTTCCAGGTCAAGTTAACAGTAAACTGCCCTATTCCAACTTCTGTATAGAGATAATTCTGAACTACAAATTCTCCTATGGCACATTCATGTATTAAGGTTGAAGAATATGAAGAATCCCTACATTTTTCCCGCCTTTTCCGGGGGATTTAGGGTCTCCCTAAATAAACGTTAAATACTAAAGGATTAGAATTCATTGAAACAGTATAATTAGTTTCCAGCCCCAAATCTAGATTTGTACTTTTCACTTAATGTGCTCAGGTGAAGGACAGGCTGATCTTTAGAAAAAAAAAATGGACAGCCTGAGTTTATCACCAGAAAAACAGCCACAGAAATATTATTCTCAGTGATTTTTCTCATGCCTCCTTGGAGAGACTTGGGCAGAAGCTGCAAATGCAGTTTCTTGCTACTCCTTATTTCATATATGAGTCTTGACCCTATGCTCTGGGTGGGTTTGAAATCACTTAGATTTCATTTTTTATTTATGTTTGTTATTATGCAGTAATCCATGGCACTGAAAACATGTTGTAAAGAAAACAGTGCAGTAGGTAATTAGTGGGAGAAATATTTCAAAACAGTATTTTTAATATGTTTCTTAGTATATATGGCGACGAGCATATTTGTTTGATTTTTAATGCATTCTCTTTGTTTACCCGTATTTGCCTCATCATTTGATGTTGCCAATATTTGGTCAATGTTACTATTTTTCATATAAGGAAATTTTGATGGGGTTTTGAATGTTATGTATTTTTATATTTTTCTGGTTTTATTAATATAAATATTTCTCTTTTTTTCCTCTAGAAAGGTCCTAAAGGAAATCTCTGTTGGAAACCTAAAGCCTAATGAAACAGTTGAAGCAAATCTGGAAGCACAACTACTTTCCAAATTAAACCATCCAGCCATTGTCAAATTTTATGCAAGCTTTGTGGAGCGAGATAGTTTCTGCATTATCACTGAATATTGTGAGGTGAGACTGAAGAAATTTGACAGAATGTGTGTATTAAAATGGGGTCTTCTAAGAAGCCATTTTATAAAATGTTTTAGTTTGAACTTTAGTCTTTATTTGTTGCTTGTGGCATCACCTTCTACTTGTTAGGTGTGTTCCTTTCAGATAAGGAGTTTTATCTGCTCCTGTGAGACTCACAGATGAACAAACCACAGAAGAAGAAATAGGTAATTTTAAGTGCAAGTTCATTTGGTATTACAAGTGTTACAAGAAAGGCTTAAATGCAGACACACTGCTGGATCTGTGGGAGAACTCAGAAAGGTTGGACCACTTGTGTGCTACTGATAGGTGAGAGAGATTGAGATTGGGCGTGTGGGGGCACGGTATAAAATCTGGTATAAATGAGGAAGGGAAAACTCACTTGAGATTTGGAGATAATTACAAGAAGCTTAAGCCTGATCACATGGATGATGAGTTTGGCAGCAGCATTGGCTTTATAAAATGAAAACCAGTGTGAGTCAAAGACCAGAGTGTAGTGGATATAACAAATATTAAATCAGGATATAGTTACCATTCATTTTTTGACTCCAGCATTTGGTTTAAGAACATACTGCTGAAATCTGTCTTAAAGCTTTCAAATAAGAATTTAAACATATTTAAGCCAGTTTTTTAGTAGTTTATATAAAACAAGTGCCTACTTTGTATTAAATATAGATGTGCTCTTTCAAAAAAAATCTGTCATACATAAAGTGATCTTTTAATGAAACTGTGAAGCAAACTCTTTAGTTGTGCTCTGCTAGACATGCTGAAATGCTTTGGAAGATAATGAACTTAGACTACTGGGTTACCTGTCCACAAATCAGATTTGATTTAACTAATCAAATTTCTTCAAGAATGTAGCTTTCATGGGAATAATTAAACAAGTACCATTCCTATTTCTTCCTTAGAAGCTTTATTTGATGACAGTAAAATGCATATTTTTTGCTGGGATATTTAAAAATTAAATCTGAAATGTTCAATTCTGTGATACAATCTGAGTATTTGTTCATATACTATTTTAACACCCATGCAGGAGCTTTTTGTACCATTCCCTGAATGTCTGACAGCTGGGGTTTGAAAATACTGTCAAATCTTCAAGGAAATCCAGAGCTCAGAACTGAAGGATTATTCTGATCTAGTCCAGCCATTACCATGCACTCATAATTTTCTCTCTACTAGCAGTACAAAGTGGCCCAATACCAGATCAGTTAAACATGTAGGAATAAAGGAACCTATTCCAGCAGCACTATATCATCTTTTATCTATCCACTGCTTTTTACTCTCTTTTGAAAAAAATTTTTGTTCATTTGGCATAAAGTTATAGGTGAATAAAAGAATAAAATGATAGTAATTGCAAGCATGACTCCTTGGAGTTTTAGGGTTTTTTATGCAGGTGGTATTAACTACCCTGCATGAAAATGTTTGGTACAGAGTTACCCTATGATCTGGGAGTCACATCCTCAAACAATGTATTAGAGCAAGGCAAATGAAGGAAGAGGAAATGGGTTCACTGGTTATGCACTAAATCTTTTCAGTTTTGAATCTGCTAGGTGAGGTCAGGATGATACTTGGCCCAATAGGATGTGCTTCTGGCTTTTTCCCAAAGGACACGTTCTGTGGTAGCGTTGCATTTAAGCCATTAGAATATATTTCATCGACTATTCAGACAAGTACAAAGCAAAGTTGCACACATTGCTATACAGTTTCTTTTCTATTTTAGGGGGAGTATTTCCAGAAGGTATACTTTTGTATTTACTTATTTATAACCTGCCTTGGTATGTGATGGGATTTAGGTTTTTTGACCTAAAAGATGCCTGTTTAAATCATGCTTAAATTGAGAATGAGAAAAATGTAGTGCTACCTGATCCTTGTTTGGAGGTCTAGTACATTCAGTTTTTCATGCATAGAATAATTACCAGATTGGCAGTAATTGGTACTCTTGGGCAGACTCAAAACAAAGAGCACACATTAAGTTGGCATGGGAACGGAACTACCCCCCTGAGCTTTATTCTGTTTTCTCCAAAGTACTGTGACTTATTCATTAGCCACCGTGCTTTGTTCATTCTTGCATGAGTAGCATAGAGGGAGCCTCCAGTGCAGCTGCCCTGTTCTATACCTTGTCCTGTGAAAGAAAAACAGAGAGCATTGGTCTCCGTTGCTCAGCTTGACATCTTTTATTACAACTAAATTTAATCAAACTTATAGAAAATAAGTATATGTGTTCTGTTTTATTGTACTTGTTGAGCTTCTTAGACACTTTCCTCAGTTCAAGATCTTGTGGGTAATATAAACATTATCAACTAACACTGATTTCAAACAAAGGTGCCTTAATGAACCTTGGATTTCATTTTGTGATATAAATTTGACTTCAATAAAATACAGTTTTTACAAGGCAGTTACTTTAAAAGTGACATCATTGTAATATTTTATAAGGCAGAACTGGTTGTACTTTACCCCAGACAATTATTTATGTCTCTTGACTGCGGTCTCAGCTGTGGTGTGAGTACACATATGCTAAGGAAATCTGAGCAAAAGGAATAACTAAAGCAGTCAATGCCTGTTCACGTTATCAGCTCTAGATGCTAAGCTGTTTTAAATAATTTACTGGTGTGTTTGATACTCTTGATATTTAAACAGAAACTGCAGCTTGGAAACTCCATATGTACCTAATTTGTTAAATTGTTGAATTCCTCATGAATTTCATTATACTGACCTTGCAAAATGCTAAATTGGGTCGACAAATTTTTTCAGAGTTTCACAGCAGCAGTATTTCAGCAATCTTTTATGATGTGTTTTTGTTTTCCTTTTTTTAGACTCAAGGTTAAATTAATTGTAGGATATTGAGACCACTCTTCCCTTCCTGAAGGTAAAAACTATGCAGTTATGTGAGGGCACATGTAGTGCTTTATTCAGCTGCTTTTGTTCTCCTTAGACCTCTTGCAGGAATTATCCCTCAGCTTCAGAGTATTCACTGCCCTGACTCTGTAGGTCCTACACTTTTCTTTGCATTTTTCATAGCAATGTCTTATTGTGAGAGGGCACACATTGGGACAGGGAGAAACGGGGGTTGGAGCCTGCTGCACTTCATCTGTCCTCACCTGGATAGTACACAGTCCCTTGAGGCCAGCAGCCAGCTGACACATTTGAGCACCCCCTCAGTCCTGGGCTCTGGATGGTCTGGGGCATCTGTCTGGAACAGTTTATTTTATAATAATGACTCACTGTTTTTGAGGTGCGTGAGTAGATTCAGGCACAGCCCATCTGGTTGCCATGCAATGGAGTACCCAGCACCAATTTTTCTTTCCTTCCTCTTCTCTGCTGCAAGCAACCAGGGGGAAGCTGCTGAACATTTGGAGTTGCAAAAGGGAAGCAGCTGCTGAGAGTTCCAAGTTCCCAGAAGAGCTTCTCTCTGGGCTGCAGCAGGGCAGCAGATGGAGAGCTGAACCCATATTCCCTTCCCTAGTGAATGAGATGATTCAGACATTTCAATTAAAAAATTGCAGGACATTGTCAGGGAACATTTTTGATAGATGACAAAACAGTTTTGCTTTGTTTTAACACACTGACTTCTGAATGTTGTAACTTAGAACCAGAAAGGCCATAGAAATTACTGTAAACTCATGTCAGAAGCACATGAATGTATAGATCTGCAAGGACAGAATCTGCTTATTTTGTAGAAGCAGTATGAGGCACTGTGGTGTTTGGAACAGAAAACAAGAAATGCTGAAGACATCATAAAATGGTGAGAGTCAACAGTGCAGAGGAATAAAGGGTTGATGATGGGAAATGATACTGGTACAGTTGTACAGGTGAAATAGTTTCTTGTATATGGCACATAAATCTTCTGATTTTATGTAGAATGTACAATGTAAAAGTAATGATTTATGGCAAATAAGCTCTCCTGATGTAAGGTAATCAGTCACTAGAGTGTAGTCAGACTCACAGTCCCTTTGCTCTGGGGTTAGTTACCTCAACATATTGCTTACCATTAATATGTGTGCATTCTTGTAGACAAAATGAATTTATTTTATAAACTGGATAAACAATCAGCTGACCACCATCTGTGTATTTTTGAGCAAAAAGAATGGCTTTCCTGGAAGTCTCCTCAAAATCCTCTTTCATCACGTTGTTGTGCAACTGGTATTTCCAGCTATCTGGATTACAGTTTTCAGGTAGTCTTTTTCTGAATATATTTTCTATTTTATTGGCACTCTCTACTGTGTGTCCATTCTACATTGTTCCATTCCTAGTGCTACTTCAAGATCAATTGTTATTTTAATGGAGTATCACAATAACACATGCTACATATTCTTGAGGCTTTAAGTCTGCTTTGTTTCTGGCAAAAGTGAGTTTGAAAGAGGGCAAAGTATCATAATTAAAGAGACTGTATTTTAATTCTTAAGAGAACAACATGGTTTCTTTGATGCTGACATGGTTATTATAACATAATAAAAGAGTGTCTCTTGACTGTGCAATGCTTGACTGGAGTGGAAATGCTTTTCTCAAATTCATTAACTTATTTAGACCAATTGGGACAGATTAATTTTACTTACCTGGGTGTCTATATATTAGCCAGTCAATGTAGGCCCTCATCATAAATCTTTGCAGGGAAATAGTGTTTCTACAACATGATCCATCCCTTCTAAGGCAGACAACTGGATGGCAGAGATAATTGCACTATACAGGTGTGTGTTCCTTTGTGTTGACCATAAAGTTTGAGGGTGACCAGCTCAGATGCTGAAGTTGGGTGACATGAAGTAAGAGCAGTTGAAAACTTTGCTGATCTTGTGTAACACTAAGAGAAAACTATGAAGCCAGATTGGTTAACACCATTTTGATCCTCACTTGTGTATGCTTTTGGTGCTGGCAGAGTTCAGAATTCACATGCATATGTTGATTTTACAGACCTACATGATAGGATGCCTGAAGGTCTAAGGAAGTGGGGTCCTGTACTATGATGAGGGACATAGCATTTTGAAAACTTACTTTAAATGTACAAATATATTGTGATATTTTTCAGGGTGGAGATCTAGACTTTAAAATTCAAGAGCACAAAGATTCTGGGAAGATGTTCACTCAAAGACTGGTTTATACAGTTGTTACTCGGAGTCGACTATATGCATGAAAGGTACAGTCATTTGATATGAGAACATTTAGCTTGGGAGGGGAGTGAATGGACTTACTGACTAGTTGGAGGTACTCAAACAGAAATGAAAGTTCTGTTCACCAAACTATTGTAGTTAGTATATGTCAGATACCTCAAGTGTAATTAATTACCTATCCTGCAGGAACATTGTACATTCTATCTTTTAGCAGGACAATGGTAGATGTCTTCCAGCATTAGACACACTTTTTTAAAAGAGCCAAATGGAGTATGGAGCACAGTAGAAATAGTTCAATATTGTTAGAAGAAAATGGATTAAAATGTTAAAACTAAGTCATCTTTTTAAAGGGGAGTCAAGAAGCATGCCCTGCACGTATTTACTGTGAAGCATCCAATAGATAGGCTTGATGGACACCCAGTAAAATTAGTGGAGTTACTTACATGCATTCTTTGAAAAGAGACAGCACTTTTAACAGCACATCAAAGATTAACTTAAAAAATTACTGCAGGTCATCCAGATATGAGGAGATCACACATGATTGGAGCAGGGGTAGTGTATATAGATGGTTGCCTACCTCGTCATCTCCATGAGTGTAGCTCTTGTCTGCAGCGTGATTTGGCAGGCTGACTGCAGTGATGGAAAGATTTCCCTTGTTGCCAGTGCGCTGGACATGTACAGTGCTTGTCTGGTCCCTTTTCTGCATCATCCTTTGCAGAGCTTGGATAAAATTTGTTTGCCTGAATTTTAGGTGAAACCGAGCAGTAGGTAGAGAAGTCACCTGTCATCAAGAACAACCGTTCCTGAGTTGACCTGAAGTTAAGTGTGTGGGATGTGTTTGACCTAAACTAATGGATGCCTAATGAGTTTTTTCAACTGTCAGACTGTGATGGAAAAGGGCAGAGTGAATTGCTGTCCAAGATGCAAGGGCATTTTTGTTCCTAAATGCCAATTTATTTAGGACTTGTACATGAAATGCTGCCCTTCCAGTGATGGGAGGACATGAAGAGAACTCTCTTGGGATGCTTTGCCTCTTCAGCATTCACCTCAGACCAAAAGGACAGACGGAGATGGAAATAAAAATCCTGACATCTTGAACTTCAATTTAACAACTTATCATTAAAAGTTTTGGTATCCTGGAAAGTCCCCTTTTGGAGAAATCCTTTCTTTAACATATGTGTTTAGAAGATGCTTTGTGCAGAATAATGCAGAATAATAATATAAACATTGCATTTGGACTCATGGTCATTGTAGGCCCCTTCCGACTGAACTATTTTATTTTATGCTATGAGTTATTCTTTTTGTCTTTCATTTTCTGTATTTCCTTATGCCTCTTTTATCTCTCGTTTTTCCCATGTGTCCCTCTTTTCTACTCTTCTCTCCATTTTACTTATCTTCTACTTGTTCTCAAACAAATCTTTAAAATCAAATAGGATCCTAAAAATAAACTTAATTTGGTAAATAGGTATATAAAATTTGGTTTCCTGAGAAGTCAGTTAATTCTTCATTTAAAGCAATTTGATTTTCCAAACATCATTTCATTTTCTCCTTTTCAATCATAGCTAATAGTACCTCTCCAGATACTTACAAATAACGTGATGGTTTTAATTTTTATATATTTATTTGTATTTTATTTTGTTGCATGTACATTACAAAATTTAACCTTTTTCTTACTAGTATAGAGTCAAACAATGGCTTAAATGGAAAAGGTTAGGCTTAAAAGAATTTAAAACTACCTGCAGAAATTTGAAATACTAAAACATAATAACAGCCCTCTGTTTCTGTGTAGAAGAGTCATGCATGATTTCTTCTCTACTGACATGGAAAAAAGCTGTAGTATATGTTTGAATTGTGTTCTAATGCAAAGAAAGCTTATTCCTAGAATTAGAAGCTTGAAGCGTTTACAACCTGTGGGTTGGTTCTTCCCCAAGCCATTCCTAAGAAATCTCAGCTGCTGTGGACAGGAGTTTTTTTTCCGGAGCATCAAAAATTATGGTTTTAAATATAGACTATTCACTTGTCCTTCTTGCACAACTTTAATTGAACTTCCACTCTTCGTGAAAACTCTTATGCTGGAAAATTGATCTTGATTTTTTTTAAAAATTTGAAACTTGAAAACAAAGTTATCTAGAAATAAACAGATTCAATCCTTATCTGTCTTTGTTATAAACAAAGGGAGAAATAAAAGAGAGACAACACAATTCAGTGGTCTGATCTAGATGGAGGCTTTTAGCATGAAACCATCCTGTAGTCTCTCATAATACACATAGCCCATCACATGTCAGGGCACAAAATTAATCCCACAGCAATCAGGCAATGAGGCCACTGATTGATTAACCTCAATTTGAATACAGCTGACCATTATGTTACCCATCATTTTGCTAATCTTTGTGAAGAATTTGTGAACACAGCTTTTTATAAGGTTACTCATTATGCAAACAGCAGATAATACAGGGTTCAGACTTACACAGAACCTCTTACTCCTCTGCAGAGTTCTTCAGATAGAGTAAAGAGAAATTAACTGCGCAAGATTTCACAGCAGTAATAACTTCAGCTTCCCTCACCTTCACTTGCGGCTCGTTCTGTTGCAGGCAAAGCTTCATTCAAGGAGTCTGCCCACTGCTCAGGGCTTGTCTTGTTCTTTTATGACTATGAAACAACAAGCAGGTACTCTACAGAACACAGATATGAGTATACTTACAGCCCAGACTTGAAACTGTCCTTAAGTATTAATTTCTACCCAAAATAACCACTTAATAACTGCTTCAGTGTCCATCAAGTGAAGTTTTGCTGGAGCCCAGTTAATTCATGTTGCCTTTATAGGTCTGTTTCGTCCTACAATAAAAAAGTTGCTCTCTTTCTTTAACTGGATTTACAGTGCAGGCTTGATATTATTTTCTTACTAGTATTAAAGTATTCTTTTCAGGTAAGATTTCTGCTGGTACCTTGTTTATCTTCTGACATATCATGGCAGAATGAGTTGCATTGCAGTGAGAGATATCATCATGGAAAACTCAAAAAAATCACCCCAAATATTTCTTTGTCATATTAATCTTACAATTATTGGTAATGCAACTAAAATACATAACATTTTCATCAATATGTTGCAAAATTATATTAGCATTACATTGTAATTCAAACTAATGTGACCCAAGCATCTTTTCATCTCCTTTTCAAATAATATGCTACTGAAAGCTTTCTGGATCGTTTTTATACTTCAAGATACCTGTTATTAAAATAATAGATATTCAGGAAAATTTCAGCTTCAGAAATTCTGTGGTTATGTGCGGAAGGTATCTTTTCAGCTTTATACCGGCTAGCGCTTGTATTTCAATGCCTTAGAAAGCCTCGAGCAGCCTTGAGAGGTAGCACGGGCAATCTAGCACTTTAGTAGCTCTAAAATCGGTACCTGAATCAGCTGCAGAGCAAATACCATCAGCAGAAGCAAAGAGGGAGAAATATAGCTCCCTGCTCACTCAATTCCCTGCAGTTAGAAGCCTTCAAATGAGACAGACGACCAGAGATGTTTACAGGAAAGTAGCTGAGCTGAGAGAGAGCCTTTGCCTCCCCTCGACCATCTTTTATTCGGAGAAGGGGAAAGGGGAGGACTGGGGGCGGACCCGGGGTGACCGGCCAATGAGACACTGCTGAAGAGTCTGAGTTACATTTGGCTTTGCCCGCGCTTGGAACAAAGGAGCTATGAGCACATGTCTTTGGGAGGGGGGAGGGGAAGCTCAGAACAGGCAGCAACAGTTATGTTTCTATAAAGGAGTACTTTTAAAAGAACATTGAAACCCACCAGTGCTCAGTGTGCAAGAATAAGTTAATGCAGTGAAAGCAAGTTCTTTGAAAGGATCAGTGTGATGAATGTTAAGAGTAGTCCTTATGAATCTAAATTAACACAACAAGATGTCTGTAAAACTCTGTGTTTGTGTGTATATAAATATATACATATATATACTTACGGAAGAATAATAAATATCACCTCAGTTTAATTTCCTTACTGATATAATATATGAGTGTGTGCATATTGCTCACAGAAGTTGTCAAATGGAGAACAAATTATTTATAAACAATACTTTATAAACATGAGTGGAGACATACTGAATAAAACTTCCATTTTTCCCAATGTGCAAACCGTTTTCTAATGAAAGTAAAGGCATTACTTTCAGGACAAAAAATTGAAAGAAAAAGAAGTGAAAAAAATTGCTATAAGAATGTGAAGAACTCTTTTTCTTGACCCATAAAAATAGAAATGTTTCTTTTTCATGCCCAGTCTACGTACATACTGCAATGAATTCTAGTATTATTTTTCATGGTTTTTTCCCCATTTTTGAACTGAGTATATTGAGTTACATATTTTTTTCTCTTTTTGCAAAAAATATTTTCAAATGAATTGTGGACGAAATTGTGTATTTAAATTCTGCTGCAGAATGCATATTTTCTAATCTTAATATAGAAACTATTTTGGAAATAATTTCACTATGTCAATGCCTAAGACTTTAATAATTCAAATTTGAGATAATACTTGAGGATTGCTCAAAAAAAATTAAAGTTGAGTATTATATTTGTTTTTCCTGCCCACGTCTCAAGAATCTTAGAGCATCAGTTTCTTTCTTTACATGATCTAAATGGCTGAATGACAACTGTATTTGTGTTACCAAATACAGTTTCTGTAGCCAGTATGTACCAAATGCTATTCTAACCTCCTCCTGAGCAGAGCTGATGACTAATCCTATGTGCTGGCAATCATTTCAAAAGTGGAGGAATTCTAGTTTAGGTGAGGTTATAGGGAACAATGCTTTTGGAAGTGTTATTAACAAGAATAAGTTGAGAATATGTTTCGTATACTGCAGAGATACTTTGTTTTCCTAAGGGACTGCAGAACTACTGTCACACATGTAAGATTTATAGAAATTAAGATGATTCTGTATATCCTTACATGGTGTGTAGCTCATGATGTTTTTTTCAAACTCTGATGGAAAAATAATTCTGTAAAAGCTAATTGTTCTGTTTCTTTTCATCTTTGTCTTTGTAAAATTCTTTCATCTTCCACACTGTTACTGTAAAAAATTGAACTACTAGCTTAGGCTATATACGTATTTGTCTTTGAAGTAATATTTTTGCTTCAGGAGTCTTCTCTTAGCTTTGAGAAGCTCTTATTGCTGTTTTTCTCATCCCTTATTCTCTTGTGAGGCATCTCGTTCTCCTGGCAGAAAATAAGATGTAATGCTTTTAAGGCGAGTCAGATAGGAAAATTTGCCTTTCTCCCTTCCTCTGCAGCTCATGCTGTGTCTGTATCTGTATTCTTAAGCTGGGATCCCCAGGTACATTTTTATTACCCTGCTTAGGCTCTCACCCTTCATGTGGGTGCCCGTGAATGCACCTCTCTGTGTGTATATGAAGCTCCTTAATGCCATCGTCTGTGGATTGTCACTGGCAGAGTTAGATGGTAGCAATGGTGGGCTGGTCTTTCTGAAAAGGGCTGAAGTTAAATACCTAAAATACTTAATATGTGCCTCTGAATGCTTCCAGTTGGATGAGGCTGAATTTCCTTTTCTATTCCAGACGGATACTTCACAGGGATTTGGAAACCAAGAATATATTTTTGAAAGATAATCTTCTTAAAATTGGTGAGATTTCCATACTTTTTAAAGATATATTTATTTTCATGTGATAGAACAGTCCAGCAGACATTTTGTCAATAAGGAGATTTAAAGAAATAGTGTTTTGATTTGTGGTCAAACATTTATTTGACAGTCAGACAGAGGAGAGGCAGTGAAATCTCTAGCTTTGAGGATGCTTCAGGCTTGGCTGGACCTGCACCTGAGCAGCCCCATGTAACTTGCTTTGAGCTAGGGGTTTGAATCAGAAGACCTTGTGAAGCCTCTTCAAACCCAGATTGTTCCGTGATATGTTTTTATTTCGAAGAATTACGGAAAATTGTTTTTCCTCTTTTTTTAAATACTAGCAGAATTTTCTGGACATACAGTCATTTTATCATGTCTAACAATAAACAAAAAAAGTTTATATGAATAGATATATATTTATATTAATAGATTATTGTTTCTACTAATATTTTTAGGAGACTTTGGAGTTTCTTGTCTTTTGATGGGTTCATGTGATCTTGCAACTACTTTTACTGGGACACCATACTACATGAGTCCAGAAGCACTGAAGCACCAGGGATATAATACAAAATCTGACATTTGGTGAGTAGTTAGAATGCTATTTTGGTTGGATTAGGCATTTATCCCCACTAAAACTATTTCAAGACATTTGAATCAAATGTTGCAATCTGAGGCCTTGCCACTTGTGTTAAGAAGCCTGTAGTTGGCTTTTTTCTAGTCAGTTATCTGAGACTTTAAAGGAGAGTAAAATTCAGATCCAGTCTCTGATGTGATACAGGATGATTGTAGACAAAGTTCAGGTTTTTCTAGGAAGAGGGAAATCTCTTTTTTTCTCGTGTTGAGAGAGATGAGTTGAAAGAAGCAACTTTCTGTGAAACTTTGGGTGGATGAGCAGAGTGATTCTGGCTGAGAAGATAGAAGGACCTTCTTAGGAACTAAATTTAAAAACATGGGCAAATGTTAAAAGCAATAAAGTATTTGGAAATGGAGTTGAAAATGAGAATAACTGCAGTGTTAAAACAGAAACAAAAGGCACTCTCTTTTATGAGGCTCAAAGGTAGAAAGAGAAGTGTCAGTTCTGCATTTAGATGGCACAAATTCTTGAGATCAGGACTTCTGAGGTGATGATTAGAGAATCAGGTCTAGAAGCTGAGATCTGTTGAAAGACTTTAGGAAACTTTTAGGTATGAGGTACCCTTCCAAGCTAAGATGGACAACAACTTTTTTGGATGGGGAAAATATCTGGCTTGTTTGTATGTCTGTCTTAAACATGTCATGTTTTAAGATAATAGCTAAAAGTGTTGAGTTTTTAGATTTTGTCATAGTATTTTATTTAAGGGGCTTTGTTTCTTTTATGAGGTGTTCTGTTGGGTTTTTTTTCCCTGTAGGTGTGTATATCAGAAGATTCATTTTTTATAAATATTCCAAACCAGGGAAGTTCCTTTGTAAAACATTTGGCCACTGGAATATACTTTGATTGCTTGTTAATTTACTCTCAGTTCTGCCTTTTCAAAATATACTTGTGACTGCAGGATATATTTCTGAAAGTGGAGAACAGTCATCTGTATTTTCAGATGGTAGCAACCATTTTTCACAGTTGACATATTCAGTCCAGCCAATGGATATGTCAGGAATCTCATCTCATGGATTTGATGTCAGATTCTCTCTTGTTCATCCGTAGCAAATATCAGTTAATACATGTAGTCAATAAAAATATATTGGGAGAAGATTTCAAAAGATGTCAGAACAAATGAATAGTCAGGGAATCCTGCCTTTTGTGGTCTTCTACTGTGAGAAATAATTTCTTTTATTGCAGTGGAAATAGAAAGTAAAATACGTGTTTAAGTTCTATTTGTGGTTACTAGTGTCAGTCCACATAGGTCATTGAAGTTGTATAGAGTAAACACAAACAGAATTTGGTCCAATATTTTTTATGAATGATGTGTTGATCACCCTTTCAAAATTTACAAAAATGCAGAAAAACGTCCCCCATCCCAAAGTCAGTAGCCACCAGCGTTCTGCTGTACTTTCTGGTTTTTGTAATCTTTCCAAAGCATTACCAAGAGCAATCATCTGAGGGTGAAACTGCCTTCAATAGGAGCTTCTTGGCCCTCACTGTAGGGAGGAGGTGTGCCCTGACTCAGTAGTTCCCCAGCCCACAAACCCTTTCTTTTTTTGAGCCAGGAAACTCTTTTCATCAGGACTCATATGTTTGATTGATACTCTCATCATTTCATCTTTTGCTCTTTTAATGGTGATTCTATTTGGTTTTTTTTTTACTGTCCCCATTTAACAGGGGCCAAAACACAAGAGGACCCTGAGCATACAGGGGAGCCCGCCCTGGAGGCTCCAGGTGAGATTAAGTCCTTGGGCCACTATGCAGGAAGTTCAGTTGCTCATGAAGAATCAAAGACTCATAGAATGGTTGGGGTTGGAAGGGCCCTTAAAGATCATCTTGTTCCAACCCCCCTGCCATGGGCAGGGACACCTTCCTCTAGATGAGATTGCTCAAAGCCCCATCCAGCATGGCCTTGAACTCTCTCTCAATTTGAAGCTGTTACCCCTTGTCCTATGATTACATGCCTTTGTAAAAACTCCCTCTCTGGCCCTCCTGCAGTCCCCCCTTATGTACTGGAAGGTGCTGTAAGGTCTCCCTGGAGCCTTCTCTTCTCCAGGCTGAACAGACCCAACTCTCTCAGCCTGTCTTCATGAAAGGGGTGTTCCAGCCTTCAGATCATCTTTGTGTACCTCTTCTGGACTTGCTTCAACAGCTCTGCATCCTTCTCATCTTGAGGGCCCAGATTTCGATGCAGTATTCCACATGAGCTCTTAGAAGAGTAGAGTAGAAGGAAGAATCTCCTTCCTCAGCCTGCTGGACACACTGCTTCTGATGCAGCCCAGATGTGGTTGGGCTGTCAGCACATGTTGCCAAGTCATGTCGACCTTTTCATCAAGCAACATCCCCCACGTCCTTCTCCTCGGGCCTGCTTTCAATCCATTCTCTGCCCAGTCTGTATGTGTGACCTAAGTGCAGGACATTGCAATTTGCCTTGTACTCCATAAGGTTGGCATGGGCCCACCTCTCAAGTCTGCCAAGGTCCCTCTGAATGACAGCCCTTCCTGCCAGCACGTGGACCATACCACACAGCTTGCTGTCAGCAAACTTGCTGAGGACATGCTCAGTCCCTCTGTCCATGTTGCTGACAGAGATGTTAAACAGCACTCTTGATCCCTGAGGAATTTCAAGGAGTTGCCCAAGTCTTTTATATGTAGCTGAAGTGACATTCTCTCTTCAGACTTGTCCTTCTGATCTCTAGCAGGACTCAAAAATTCACACACAAAAATTCAGACTTACAAGTGTTCCCATGTTAAATATAAGATAATGTAAAATATCTTCTGGAAAAGACAGTTAGTGCTATCTCACCTTGTTATCATGGTCCTCTCACTGTTCATTGGAAAGACCTTAATTTATGCTGCATTATGGATGTGCTCTAAAGAGACACTGTGCTTTTCAGGTTCACTGAAATGTTCTGCAACTGGCTTTTCAAAACTGGCTTGAATATTCACAGTGCTGCAGCTGGTGCAAGAAGTATGGTCCTTTACAGCTCAAGGTCAATAGGTGGGAAAACGCTTCGTGTTTTGCAGTTCTTCCCTATGGAAGTTCTGCAGTTGGGCTCAGAGAAGTGGCAGCATTTCTGTTTCCTCCAGTTGAAATGTCAGGGCTGGAGTTCTTTGCTATTGCACGCTTTATGTCAAATCTAAATTCACAGGAGGCAAATTAAAACTAGCTCACGTATTTTCCTCAGCATCCCTGAGCCTGGACTGGCCGGGCCATGAGTTCACCACTGCTTCTTCCCATCAGTGCTTCCCCCTACAGATCTGGCAGACAGAGAAGAGTCAGAGCAGTGCCGGCAGCCGAGCTGAGACAGAGAGAGCCTGAGAGGCCAGGGCAGGTCAGGGATCAGTCAGTGATGTGTGTGTGCAATTGGGGCTCACTGGGAGCCCAGCACAGCGTGAGCCCGAGGCGCTGCTGTGCTGCTGTCCTGGTGTCCCTTCCTGCCCTTACACACTCCCTGGTGAGACTGGTGTTGTTCCCCTGCCTCCAGAGCTATGGCACTGCCTTCATGTATCAAGAAAAGTGAAGGAAATAGTTATTTATAACTATTAAATATTATTAAATAGTTATATATAACATTTCTCTCTTCTTTTCAAAGATAGGAGCATATAAGGTAAACTTCATCCAGGAACTTTTCAATGGATTTGTGCATATTATATGTTATAAATCATCTCAGAAACAAAACTTATAACAGAAATAATAGTTGAAAACCAATTTTTTTCCCATTAGAGACTTAACAAATTCTTTGTAAGAGAGATATAAATAACTTTCTTTCTGTCTTTCAGAGACAAAGCAATGTCCCAATCACGTGTAAATTCATTGTACTGTCTTCCATCAAGTACTGTCAGATTTTGACAGATGATTTGTCTGTTGTGTTTGGGTAAATTGGGTTACCCACACCACAGATCTTGATGCTTTCATTTTATTGTGCTTGCTTGTCTGTGCTTTTCCCCCACTTTGTCTTTTTCTTTAATATTAGCAATCAAAAACTGGAGCAATGTTGAGGCTGAGGGGCTGGGGCTGGGGGAGACAGCAGCAGGGAGTTCTCGTTGAATAGCTGAGGAAATTAAATTCAGAGACATATTCCTCACAGACTCTGAAGCCAACAAATTGTAAAGACCTTCTGATAAGATCAGATTAAGAGATATAAACCATGAAGGTATATGCATTTACATTATCTGACTTTTGGAGTTGAATTTAAAGCTAGCTTGGCTCTTACAACCTTTGAAGAGCTGTAACATTTTTTACAAAAGATCAGAAGGTGTTAAAAGGATGACAATGTTTATGTAAGCAACACCAAAAACCTCAGGGTGGTTTCTCCTAAGAAGGAAAAGTTAAGGGACTGTCAGTTGAGACTGGGGAGAACACACTGAAGCCTGTCCGGATGCTCCATTTTATGATGTAATTGAGTGTATGTAGCTTCAACCTGAACTGGTCATGGCGCAATTCTGCTGAAATTATCTGCTGTTTGGGAACTTTGTCAAACCTATTCATGGATATAGGGAGTTGTCAAACCAAATGTGCTGGCTGGATGGCTTAATGACCATTTTAGAATTTTATAACGTTGGCACTTATGCAGGCTAAGATTGTAAAAGTAATTAAATTGTATGTTTGGATCGTGTGCAGATTGCTTATGGGAATTGGGAAGCAATTTCCTCCTGCTCCTTACAAGGTGCTTAGACCAGAAACGTAGAAACATAACTGAGAAAAGCAGTTTTGGGCCAAAAGCTTGTCAGTTACTTCCTTGGGTGTTTGCAGCCCAGCAGCTCTCTTGGGAAGAAATAGCCTTGCTCTGGCACCTGGGGCAGCATTTCCCATCTTAGGAGATATTTATTTAATTTCAAAGATTTAGATCCTGCAGAAAAAAACCTTATTCTTTTTCCCTCATTTTTATTAACTTTTTTTCCTATTTTTTTCTTTCATGGGACAGATGGGATCTTCCCTGGGTAATTGGTTCACAGCCCTGGCTGCAGCAGAACGCCCTGGGCATTCTTTTCATCTTTCTCCACCTCAGGTGTAGTCAGAGTACTAAACTAAATGAATAAATCAGCTTCCCTGATGTGTCAAATCCTGTGTTCCTAATGTCTCATTAAACAATTTCTAGCTGCCAGAATCAAGCAGCTTCCAAAACAGATTGATTCTGCAAAAAGGAGTTATAGTACAGTCTGTCAGGTTGGGATTTTTCTTCTTTTTTCTTCTCTCTGGGTGATTTCCATTTTTATTTGATGCTTTCAGATGCTGTGTGTGTAGGGGGTTTTTGTTGTTCTTTTTGCTTTAGGTATTTTCTCATGTAGTAATTATCTTGTTTCAGAGTTTGAACATACATCATAAATACAGATAATCATGTGTGTTAGCGTTTATTGATTTTGAAAGTTTGCAAGCTGTTTGACAGTTATAATCTTTAAAAAACCTAGGCAATTATGTATTTACCTCAGTAGTTTTTCTTTAGTTGGCTCTTAGCAAAAATGCTCTGCTAATGGTTTTCACATACTTGCTTGAAAGTACCAGTGAGTGGAGCCCCCCACTGACTCTCTCTCTTCTTATTTGCATCGTATGTAGAGCCTGGGTTTCAGCTTTAAAATTATTTGCTCTTGTTCTTTCATTTCCAGATGGACCAAAACAATTCGTCTTTTTTAACCAAAATGAATAATTGAAACTTCATTCATTATTTGCTTTCAAAGATGTTTATACCCCTTTCCTGAAAGCCATTCACCCATACATATTTCATATCATTATGCTTTATTTTCTTACTTCTTCTGGAATCACAGATTAAATTATAAATACCACAGTCAAATATAAAGATATTTAAACTGGTTACTTAGATGAGCCTCGACCTGTATCTGGCTCTCACCAGCATTTTCTATGACCTTGATCAAGTCAATCATTGATCAAGTCAGACCACTGGCTGGAGAAAAAAACCGAACATCCTCCAAAGCCTGCAAAACTCAACTCCCCTATTTTTAAAAAATCATTTGTCAGACAGAACTCAACTGAAGTGCAAACTGTTATGAATAGTCATTATGTAAAATTATTATGAGAGTGTTTATTTTAAAATGTTCAAGTTGGTGACCTTTTATGATGGCCATTAGGACCGGTGACTAAGGTGATGGTAAACCAGAGAGCCTTTTGAAATTGTTTGCAGTCACTCCTCCTGGTTTTTAAGGGTTTTAAAATAACACTGGTCCTTAGGTACGTGTCCAGACCTACATGTTCAGATTTCTTCTTTTCTTCTCCAAATAAAATTTTGGGGAAATCTAGTTTTATATGTTGCAATATGATAATGATACTCTCATCTGAATTTTCAAATTTCTTTGAGTACAAATTCATTTCATAATCTATTTTGAGTATGTAGCCAAGTTAGTGAAATCACACTGGAAGGCATTTCTGTTCTTCGAAAGTGGCATTATTTAATTTGAAATTGAATTTTAGCCTCAGTTTGGTGTCAGAAATTAATTTGCAGAACAAATGTAACCAGACCTATGTCTAAACACTGCTAAACTGTTTTCTCAGCCAGTCACTAATTAAAATTTTTATTCCTCATTTGATGAGTAATCATTTAAAGTAGTTAGTATAATTGGATTTTACTTTATTTTTAAATATATATATGATTATATATATTTATATACAAAATACAAATTTGTGCCTGTACTTATGAAAGTAGAATGATGATTTATCCTGTTTATAAATTTGTGATCTGAATAAAAATATTTTAGGTGAAAAGGACACCACAATAATGAAATATCCTTCTCAGAAGAAAAGGGCATACAATTGAGGTTTTACTTACTGTAATGTCACTATGCATGTGACTTTCAAAGATACTATGTATACTATTCCTATTTGTTCATTCTTCAAGGTCTCTGGGATGCATTTTGTATGAGATGGGCTGTATGAACCATGCATTTACTGGACAGAATTTTTTATCTGTTGTGTTAAAAATTGTGGAAGGTGAAACACCTTCTCTTCCTGATAGATATACAAGCAAACTGAATGCTGTGCTATGCAGGTATGTTATTTTCTTGTTTAGCAGGTTTTAGTAAGTTTGAACAATTGCTTAATAACTCCTTTTGGTTTTTAATGTTTCAGCATGCTAAGTAAGAATCCTTCATTGAGACCAGCAGCATCAGAGATCCTAAAATCCCCTTATATTGATGAACAACTCAAGGTATGTAAGAAACAGCAGTAGCTGTACACTTGCCATTCGAGAATGTATTTTGCAAATTCAAAATGGAGGCAGGGAAAACATGCTGAGGAAAAAACAATTTGATAGCTGTTCATGGGAACATTAATCTAAGGGACTTTCAGAGCTGTGGTACAAATGACTGAGGAATGAAGCCCTCATCACTTGACATGCTGAATGTATCCCCTCTTAAATGTTATGAGCAATAAGAAAAACAGACATTTATGCATAACAAATGTAGATCACTTGGGCCTGCATGTATATATCTCTAAACTGTTCTGGTTAGTCATAGTTTTAGTGAAAACCATTGTCTTTTGCTCTTTTTGCCCAGGCTTCAGTGCCTGTATTATTCTGCTTTCTAAGAAGGGGGGGAAGGAAACGGCTCGGGCAGTTTTTATATTAGGATGGTATTGGGTAATAGCTGAAGATTCTGGATAATTTTATCATCAAGTCTTGATACCCCTTCTGTTTTACTTCCTTGCAGAAAATACAGTACAAGTTCACAAATGTGACTGTGAAAGACAAGGCACTTAACTGGCGGAAAGAAACTGCTCCCATTTTTGGTGCTGTGTAAGTATTTTTAACAGTTTTATGGGCAGTAGTATATGAAATTACAGTGTTGCCAAATAATGTCATTAACACTTGTGTCAATCTCATAGTGCTTTATATTCAGACAAACCTATTCCCCAGAAATACAAAAGAGCAGCCATATTAGAGAGATGCATAATTAAGATTTAGGGAGTAAAAAAAGATTTGCTGATGGAATTTTTTTATTATGTGACTGTGTAAATTGCACATGCATGTGCAGTATATGTTTATGTTAATTCAGTGTACAAATCATGACCTTTGTCTTTAAATTTTGGAGGCTTAAGCTGTCATTTTAGTTAGGTCATCATCATTTATAGTGCTGCTGTTTCTGTACCTACTAAAAATTGAATGTAAAAGCTGTGTTTCCTAAATGACACCAAACTAAAAGCATGTACGCTTAAACTGATATTCATCTAATACCTCTGTAGGATACTGTTATTTTTATCTTGTAACTACAGTGAGAAATCAAGAGTAGTGGTGTTTCTTGGCTCTTACATCAGCAGTGTCTTCACACATGATCTCTCTCTTAGGCTCTAAATATATATTAAATTAATTAATTGCATTAAATTACAATGCTGCAATGTTTAAAGCAAATTCCAGCATGGACATTTTAACTTTGCCTTTGTAAATTAGCTCTGCAGTTTCATGGGCAACTCGCCCTCCCCTTTGCTCCCCATCCCTGACTTTTCTGTACAGGTTTTGTTCTGTTAGGAGCTAGCAAGCACAAAACCAGAAGTTTGTGATCCTGTGAGGAAGCAATGAACATCCCTGTTTCTTGATTCCTCTAAATAAATAGCTCTCTGAAATTTGTTCTGAGTTATTAGGTAACAGCAATAAAGATTAAAACAATCCAGAACTGGCAGTGCCTTTGAGGCAATAGGACTTTTACCTTTGTGTTTTGTGACCTCTGCTCTCATACACGACTCACAGTTTTGCAGCTGTGATCACTTTGCAGATGCTGCCAATTCTGCTGCTTGCAAGCATCCCTTCAGGAGAGGTCACCACCTTCAACTTTTCCAAACAAAGTGTAGTTTGCTGTCAGTGGTAGGAAGAAAGCAGAGTACAGACAGTTGAATTCTGCATAGCAAAGTCTTTTGTACATAATTTTATCCAATTTAACTGCTGGCGGTGTATCTGTAGGCTCTCATCTCTGCAAACTGTGTTTTGGGTTTCTACTTGTTCATTTCTGTCCTTGGTGTCCCTTGTTGACAGATGAGTCTCTGTCTTTTTGTGAGACCAAAGTTTTCCATTTTGGTATGAATAGGTACCTTTAGTATAAATACTTTGTTGAACTTTGCAAGCCTGGATGTAAAATGAAACTATATATATATATATTCCAGTTAATTCAGTTAACTTTGAGAGGATTCCTTCATTTTCAAATTAAATAGTTAACTACAGAGATGCTCCTTAGAGATATACTGTGAATAGTTTTGGGGCACTGAAATCTTTTCCACATACTACACCAACTCTATCTGAATTATATTCAGTATTTAAAGCTTGTTGAAACACAGAGTATGAGAATCTTCAAGAAGATTTTAATTCTTGCCTTTATCTTGTGGGCACAAGTTTTCAGATCTATATGTGCCAAAACCATTGCATCTGCTTTGGGGAAGCAGTATTGTTACCTGCAGAATATATATCCAGACTTCAAATATCCCCATGCTTCTAGAACAGACTGATAAAACCACTTTGTATTTTTTGTAAAATATGTACTGTATTCTATACCTGATCCATTGTCATTAGCTTGAATGTATTGAGTCTCATCGCCTTCCAAATGGACATAATTTTCTGACAGAGCTAGCATGTGGGAAGGACATTTATATATATCCCAGAATCTGTAAGTATGCTTTTTCAAAAGCGAGTCTGTAGTCTCTGAGTGGAAGAGCAAGTAGTTCTAACTACAAACATCATGCTCTTATACTATTGTTAGAAGGAAATAGAAGGTCTGCTTCCGTGCAGAGGTTTGGAGTTCCTATAAATTGTGAAGCAATGCATGGCAATTTATCTTGAGGTTTTAAAATTCAGGACATCAATTAGAGAAAAAAAATCCTAGGAGAAGCTTTACTGTAACTTATCCTCACTTGTGCTACAGTGTGATTATTTTTGCCTGAGTGTTTGAAATATGCAAGAAGCCATAATCTTATCATGACTCTCATTGTACTTCTGAGAACATTAGCTGCCTGTACTTGTAAGCAAAATGCCAGATAATTTTTGCTATCCCAGATCTAAAGAGGTAGGCAAAATGAACTAAAAATACCTGAAAAATGGCAGAGAGGAAAAAGGGGAGGAGAAAAAAATTAAACATAGTGAATTCCCCACAGCTGTTGTAATGCAGCAATACTCTAGTCTCAGTGAGTGTACAAACAATTGTTACGGTGTTCTCCTCAACCATTGCTACGTTATGTTTACTTTTTTCTCACCAGGAATTCTTTTTGCCATGTAAAGCAAAAAGGTTGAGTCTAGTTTCTTCTAGTAAAGGCCTCTGATGGCTTACTTTAATCTATTCTCATTCCAGTAATAAATTTTAAATATTTAAGTAAGTATAAGGCTGTACAAGTTCAGTTTCAACTTGAATGAAAAATTGCTTTTTTTCCCATGAGATTCTTTTAATTTAAATTAGAGTTTTTTACAGCAGACAAGAAATATGTCTACATTATTCATACTTGAAGAGTTAGTTCCATTCTTATAATTGAACTCTTCTGGTCTTCATCCTTAATCTTTCATATTTCACACTAATATTCATATCTTTGCACTATTTGAAAAACATAATGAAATCATCTCTGCTCATTTATTAAAATCCTGATTTCAAAATGATAGTCCAGAAGCAGTGTTAAAATTTGTATGGTTACAAGCCGGGGCTCTGAGATTATCAAAAGTGAATTTATCTCATAAGAGCAAAAAAGTAATTTGAAATGAATAGTTGGTATAATGAATATGTATTGTGTAAGTGAAATGTGACTGCCAAGACATTTCAAACTATGGTTTAATTTTTAATTACTGTAGTATGTGAGATAAAAATCTGAGATTAGTGTCCTTTTTCTGATAAAGGGCTACTAATATTGCTCTCCTCTGTTGATAAATACAGCTGAAATACATAAGTCAGTAATTCATGCTCAGCTTTCAGAGATCGTCTATGGAGACCATTTTACCTGTGGACTGTTATTATTGATTAGGACCAGAAATTCAAGGGGACAACATGATAATTATATTGGTCATTAAAGACACATGAATATTCTCTTGTGTTCTAGACAGCTTGAAGCAATCAATGTGAAATGTACAAGCAGTATTCTGGCTCTCATTTAAAGACTGCCTTTGTACTTGGAATATGCCCAATAATGAAGCCTGACAGGGTAAATATTTCACTGCACTTCAGTATTTATTCTTTTAAGGAGATGAATCTACCTTTTTCCATCCTCACCTGAAATGATTCACATCTTCATACATCCAAGTTTAAATATTTCAATTTAAAAAAGGCATTTGCTTTCCAAACTAAAGTCTATTTAGTCTGCTATAGTTCCAGAGGCTTTCTAATTATTCCATTTGAAATGTCACTGTGTTTCAATATCCAGTCAAAATACTGAATATTTACATTTTTATATGAAGATAGGTTTGCTTGCATTCAATTTCAGGCAGAAGAAAGTTCATTTGCAAACTCTGCAGGAACTTTCTGAAGTACAGAAAATGACACCGTGGGAACGAATGCGGCTGAGGAAGTTAAATGCTGCAGATGAGAAAGCAAAGAAGTTGAAGTAAGTTGTGCCTTAACCATGCAATTTTCCCCAACCAATAGTCTAATGAGAGAGTTAGAATTTTCAAGGTAGAAATAAAAATAAAACGGGACTTCAGCTACTCAAAGTCAATGAGGATTTTGGATGACAATAAATCGCACAAATTATTTATGTAGGAAAAAAATTAGAACATTAGCCCAAAACTGGTGCTTTGAGTACCATGTTTCTGGTTAAATAAGTATATGAGAGATTTTCAGATGTGTTACAATAGGAGCCTTTTTTTGAATGACTGGTTACGTTAAGAATTGCACAGTCTGAGGAGTCGGACGTTTAGTTACAATCCAGCTTTTGTCAATTGTTTTGGCCTCAGAGGTTTTAGAAGTTAATAGCTCAGAGGATAGATAGTCTTGTCAAAGGATCAAAAAGGGGTAATGGATTTGTTGTAAAGGCTTTATGATTTATGGGTTTTTTTATTAAGTGAGACATAATAAAATTTTTGGAAGAGATTGGGTACAGTTTCTGATGGAATCTGAGAAACAACTGAAAGGCTTTGTTTGGGTTTTTTAATAAAAACCGGAATATACTGTTTTGATGACACATTTGAAGGAAAAAGCTAAGACCTTCATGTCCTTTTGGAAAATATGTCTGAAGAGCACTTGTGTTTGACTGGCATTGCTACATAAATTTATTCTCATTTAAGAAAACAAACCCCTCCTTGAACTGAAACCACTGTATAGAAAGTATTAAATTTAACACCTCTTCCGCATGGTGCTTTCAGTAATATGGTAGGCCAATTCTTGTACTAATATGAAATTTATAAATAGGAAGTCTGTCTCTTTCACTTTTTAAAATGAATGGAGATTAAGAAATAATACTACTTGCAGGATGGTTCTAGTTTGGTTTTCATTTTCATTGCCTTGCATTTTGATGTTTTCTGTTGAGATTTTCACGTTTTCTCTTTCCCACAAAACCAAAATGAAATATATTTGTTTTTTAATATGAAGGCAATATTAATATTCAGACCTTATTCTCAGTCATGAATCTTTAAAATGGATTTACATTGAGCTCTAGATCATTGTCAACTGACTGGCTGAAAGTTTTGGAAACAATGCAAAAACGGTACCTTCTCAGACAGGAGATCTGCTTCCAGCAGTGCAAATCTAGAGATGGATGGAAGGGGAATATAGTAATGGAAGCTGGAAAAAGTGCTTAATATAGCACCCCTCTTAAGTGGTTCCACGCAGAAAACCATAGTTAACAACTATGGTCCCCCAGAGGAAGAGTTCATAGAACACAAATGTTGCATGCCTATCTACAGCTGAAAGGTCCCTGCACTACATGGTGGAATAAAGCCCAAAGTATTTAAGATCTTTGGAAGAAATAGAAAAGACTGGGACTAATAATTTACTATTTCTTAATTATGTTATGCAAGTTGTGAAAGTAAAATATAATAGTGTTTGGAAATAAGGTCGGAAATCTCTTTTTGTGTTCATTAAAACCTGAGTAGATGCCATGAATATTTGGCAACATGAAAATCTCAGTACAGAATTTGATTTTCCACATCTGCTTTTAGAAGGTCCCTTTGTGCACGCCCTGATATCACATTCTAAATACAAGTGTTCTGTATTTACAGGCGGCTGGCAGAAGAAAAATATCAAGAAAATATCAAAAGAATGCAAGAATTCAGGTCCCGTAATTTTCAGCAGCTGAATGTCAATGTCCTACACGTAAGTATGGGCTGTTGTTTTGGAGGTCTCATTTATGTGTACCCCCAGCGTATAACACTCTTCTGTTTCCCACATGGTTTCTTTAGCACTAGAGGCACAGGCCTGTAGTGAGACTAATAATTGGGAAGTGCATCAAAGTCTGGACTGCTTAGCTGAACCTCTTGCTCCATGATGAGGCAAAGTACATTCAGTTATTCACATAGGGTTCCACAAGCTCTCTGTTCATTGCAGTTTTATTTTCTTAAGTTACCCTTTCTTAATTTACCCTTAAGTTACCCTTTCTTAAATCTGAAGCTGCTCTCTGAAATGTTTTTACTGACTATATGACATTGAAGTTCAAAACACATTTCTTTTCAAGATGTTTAGAATTGTAATCCTTTAAACACTCTAATTTGGCATGGCTGTGGGTTCCTTTCATTTGGTTAAGAATGTTAATGCTTCAACCGGTGTTTTAGTAAGAATGAAGGCTTAGAATGACTCCTAGAATAAATTGTCCTTTGCTTTTAAGCTATCTGCAACAGAAGATGAGCCAGTTCAATTCTAGCACCAATTCTAGGGTCAGTTTGGAAATAGTTGGTGAACGCATCACAGAAACAGTTTTTTATGTGCTTTGTATTCTATCTTTTCTTTTGCATATCCTCTGGTTTCCATTTCCCACTGTGTCTAGAGAAAAAAAAAAGTTAAACCTGCTTCTGCTTATGACTGAGTCACTACTGATCATTTACAAAAATGTTAGAATTTTATTTTAGTATTTGCTTAATACAAATCCCAGGAATTGCGTAGATCAGGGCAACCATTGTGTTGTGATCCTGCTGAAAGCTCCATTCCTGTTTCTCCATGCTGCTTCGTCATTTGACTAAGGAATTTGATGAGCAGACTTCAAAACCCCTCATTCATTCTCAGCCAGCCACTACATGCGACTGTGTGTCTGCAGGACATGATGAACCAAGTGGAAACGAGATAAGTGAACTTGGCATGTCTGAACTTACAGGCCACGGTGAGAATTCAAAATCTGATGTTGAAATGAAAATTCCTATCAAGAAAGAAAGATTTGTCCCTTGTAGTTAATATGTGGTAGGGAAACTGCAGTTTAAAAAGTGGTCAGATTTGTAAAGTTGTCAAAAAATGGGGAAGAGAGAAGGAAATTAATCTGGGTGGATGTATGTACAGCTGATGTATAGCAAGGTTATGCGGCAGGAGGTCTGTGTTCCCAAAGTTCGAGTGACCTGTGAGCAGAGATAGTGGTGAATGAATGTACTTCCTCCAAATGAGATACTGAATTAGAAGGAAATAGCTTAAACTTTACACACATGAAATGACTAGCCTTAGAAAAGCATTTCCTAACTTACCTCTCCAGGGAAAAAAGGAGTACAAGAATTCAAAGTATTTGCACCTTCGGTACACTTCGATGCCATTATCTTTAACAATGAGAGAAGCCAATGAAAACTCTTTAAACTCTGCTTATCTACATTGTCCTCAAATACTTAGCTGCTGTCTAAAGAATATGAAGTACTATATAACATGTATTTTTCTGATATAGACAAAAAAATAGTCAGGCTTTTTGAAAAAGTGGAAACCTTGTGTTTAATGAGGAGAATATTTTTAAGATCAGATTTATATGTTTTTTCCTACAATGTTCTGGAGTACTGTCTTGCTCTTAAATATTTAAAAATCATTGTGCAAGCACTATTATGGTGAAAGATTTTAAATCAGATTTGAATCTTGCAAGTATGCATGAATACACTTTAAAGTAGGAAGACTACTTTTCTCTAATAACAATGCCTTTTAGTGTTGGTGTACATACATCTGTGAAAGTACAGGTCATTAAATAATAGGCATCAGAATCAGTTTGCTTGTGGTGGGTTTTTTTAATAGCAAATGGTGCTTTTTTCCTTCAATGTACCCTCATTTGTGTCTGTGTGGTTGGCTTGCTGTTTCACAGTATGAGGAGAGATGACCTGTGTAGGAGAGAACCCAGCTGCTAAAAATACATCCTGGGGGGAGGTTGGGGAAACGTGCAAGGGAGGACTGAGAGAAAGCAGTAAACATGGGTGAGAGATGGACTTGGAGAAGCATACAAAGACTCCTAGATAGAAACAGAACAACATGCTTGGAAGGAAAGAAATGGATTTTTCTGCCTTTAGAGGTCATTAAGCTGTTAGACTATGACAGAAAAGAGATGCATTTATATCTGTGATGCAAAAGTTGGGTCAGTCCATTGTACAAAACTGAATGCATGTTTAATTGCTTGTGCCAGAGTCTCTGACGGAGGAGTGGTGAGTTCATGACAAAAAGGAGTTATGGATAGGCAAGAGAAATTACATAGTTTCTCTTCTTTTCTTTGTGAATACCTTGTTATTCCTAAAGCTGATGTCAAAGCTGTTACTTACTCTATTCAGTATTCATGCTCTTCTTTTCCTTAAGCATTTCAGTGCAACCATGCATATCCTACATGTCTAATTATTAAGTTATTAATTTCACCTTTGTATTTGAAAATGTAGAAACTGTTCCAGCTATTGATTTTCCAACAGAATTTTGTTCTTGATCAATGGCTATACAATAATAAAAGAAAAAATACTGGAAGCAAGGCTATAAAATGGTTTTAGCAATTGTCTTACATGTTAATGAATCTTGCTGACCCTGATTATGTTAGCAGAAGAAGTAAGCCTGTAAAAACAAGACTAACAAACTCCCTACTTACAACTAATAACTAAAAACTGTTTAGAAAGGAGATAAAAGGCAGGAGCAACTTTTAAGTTACTTCGTGGCAGACCTGAAAAATGCTCTCAAGAAAAGCTAGGGATAGTATCCCAGACCCAGCAGGTATAGAGGAAAGGTGAGAGTATCTGTGGCTCATAACCTGCAGTCCTTATAAAAATTGCAGCATGAGCTGAATTGAAGAGCAGGGCTTGGAATATTGAAAGACCAAGCTATTAAAGGATTAAGGAAAGGAATAGAGAATAAAACACCTTGCGCTCCTCTTTCAGTGAAAGTTATTTAAAGCGTTATGAATCACAGTTTTACGTCATTGTGGAAGGTGCCAGATACAAAGCTCAAGGTTTAGCTTTAGTAAGTAGTTTTGAATACTGTGGCATCTTGATTCAGTTTTAGTAGTGGTAGTTACATTCAATTGAAAGTTGGGAAAAATAAGGCAGTTTACTTAGATAAACAAAACCCACTATGACAGTTTGGGGTTTTGGACTCAACAGTGGACAAGTTTTAGCAATGACAAAAGGATTCAGCTGCTACAGACTTCCCAGAGAAGTTTAAGCTTCTCTCCATGTTTATGTGTTCAGCAATGATATTCTGAACATTGTTTTATTCTAACTAGCAACCCTGTGCACTTGAGAGACATTTGAAAGAGTCCTTTGAAATCACCTGACCAATTTGTTACAGCTGACCAATTTGTTAGTCTTCAAGCACATTTATTTTCTGGAATATGAAAGATGTGATTGGACCCTGTGGTTTTGATGTGGAGATGAATTCATTGTACTACAGAAAAGCTTCCTCAAGATTGTTTACAGCTGGTACAAGTTCTTGAGAACGTAAAGAAATTACCTGATTCTTATTCCTAAAGAGAAATGCTTCAGGCAATGTAAATACTGTTTTTTAAACAAAATTTTTAACAAAATTTTTAGTTTTTCAACACTGTGTTCTTTATTATGCCATCCAGCAGTACTGTGCAAATTTATTCTTCTCTAAAGAGGCTAAGAATGCTGATGAGTCCTGTTGGACTGATGATTTTTAAATCTGACTGCACTTGCAAAGCTGCACCAGCTTTGGTGCACCTTGAGCATCTGTTGCCTTTCTGCCTGTTCACTTCTGGGATTTCAGGCACGTGTTCTGCAGCATCCTTTATGCCTCAGGAGGACATAAAGAACTTGAGGAGAGGGGAAATCAAAGAAACATGAACTTTTGCAGACAGAAATCACTTTGAAATTTTTCTTCTCTTTTGTTACTTCAGCATGAGAAGAAGGGGATCCAGTTTTAACCTGTGAGTGGGCAGCAGTGAAAAATTATGTGAATAGCAAGTCATGATATTTTTGTTTTAATAAGCTACGAGAGGAAGCTGTGCATGTAACACACGTAATGTCTCTGTAGAGACATTATCTTGGCTCCTGTTGGTGCTCTGCTAGAGAGAATGCACTGTCCCCCAATCCCACCACTTTCCCATCGTTTGCTTCTGTTCCATGGAAAGAGTACAAGCTTCAATCTGACTACTACGTCTAGACTGTACTGCCAGAGACATCTACTCATACTGTTCTTTTCCTAAAGAATTTGACCTGTTTTATGCATTCTGTAAATTTCCCCAGCTTCTCTGTGTAGAAAGCTGCTGCTTGGCCAAATACTGCAGTCTTTATGAACCTTCTGATTTCTGGCTTAGATTTACTGCTGGCTGTTTCATGCCAGAATTTTTAAGATGCATTGCCTTATTGCCTTGCAGCTTAAGTATTTCTCTCCTCCTGTGCATAAACCTCTACATGACACTTCTATATTGTTCATTCATTTTAACTGTGGTCACTTGTAGCATACCTGGACCTTCCGTCCTTATTCTTTCCGTATGGTGCTTCCTAGCTCTTACCTCAGAATTTTTAATAGATTATTTTGGTTTTAATGCTCTTAAGTTTTGAACTCACAACTCTGTTCTTTGAGTTTTCTCCTTTTCCATTATTCCACTTCTCAGTCATCTAGCGTTTGTTCTTATATTATCCTGGTTCTGACACTTTGTCTCTCTAGCTGGCATGCATGCTAGATCAAAGGATTCCTTTGTTTTGGCTATTGCTTTTCTTCATACTGCAGATCTTCAGAGAGATGGGCATGGTTTACATTACTTGCAACAGTGAAGTTTTAAAAATGTGCTTTAAACTTCTATTTCTCTGAAGTTGCTATAATAAATTTCTTAACAGTTTTTCATCTTTAATCACACTGTCTAAATTAAACAAATATTCCCCTTATATGTAAAAAGACAGACAATGGAGTGGCTAAGAAAGAGCTAGAAAAAAATTACTTCTATGATTACTATTAGCCATATTAAGTAAGTAACTGAAGTATGTTGAGTGTATCATTGGAACAGTAAATGTTCTTACTGTATTGTTTCAGCTAGTTAGACCACTAATGTGTTCCTTAGAATACTAAACCTTTGTAAATAGAAGCAAATGAAAAATGTTTTTGCTTATTTGCAAGTCTTTTATGCAATAGCTTTAATCTGCATTAAATTTTTAGATTGGTTAATTGGAAACAAAACTTAAATTATATTTTGATAATGAGATATTTATGAAAGATATTTTATAATTGCGTTTAATATTTGTTGAAAAATGGTTATATCTCCACCTTATGTGTCCAGGAGTTTATGAAATTGTCATCATACAAATAATTTAATGCTATAGTGGACAGAGCAGTTAAGAATATATTGTACTACTGGGAACAATTTTGGTTTACTGTAGATATCTTTGTGTCTCTTCCATCTCCAGTTTCTCCAAGTACAAGCAAGAGACAAAAGAGCTGAAATAAGATTTGTATAGAGATAGTACACAGAAGCACTGAGCCACTGTCAGTGTTAAATGCAAATATTTGTGTGTGTGTTGAACATATATATATGTATATATCTGTACACTTAATTTGTTTTCAAGGAGCACCATAAAATGGAATAGTAATGATTGACATTAGGAATAGCTAATGATTAATAACTGAATTCCCTTTATATTTTGATTTGGATGTTTTGTTTTCTGCTTCATTTCTCCAGTTCATTTTATTGCTTAATTATTTCTGAATGTTAAAAAGCAAGTTATTTTGCAAGTCATGGCAATGACACAGGAATGCAAAATGTGTCAGGATAAACTTGAACCTATATTTCCTGTTCTTGCTGAGGGCTACCTATGAAATAAATTATTAATTTTCTCTTGCTATCATCAAAAAGAAAAGCCACCTAGCAATAAATTGCTTAACATCACACAGCCACACCCCCCCACCCACCACCCCACTGTCTCTTGACCAATTTTTTATAGAAGCTATCTCCATTTGGACTAGGAAAGATAGGCCAATGTACATTTTTTCTGGAGATTATTGTGTTTTCAGTGCATATACTTATATTTCAATAGTGGTTTTGTGAAAATACTGGTGAGGCAAATTATATTGTAGAGCTGGCAACCAGAGGTCAGTTCATGTAATAGGAAAAAACCAAAAAAGCTGTGAAAAAGAACTCTGCATATTAAACTGCTAATTTCCATTAATGATAATGACTGCAGCTGGAATAAAATCATTCTTTTTATAAAACATAAGCAAAAATTACCAACAAGATAATAGGACCATCCATGACCTTCCACCCAGCCTTGGTGTTACAGATGAATGTGATCAGTGTCTTCCTCTGCCAGTTAGAACGAAGCAGTTCCATCTGGGCAGGTTCATTACATGTTTAATGTTTAATGATGTGGCCTCCTTCTAAAAAGCTACTGGAACCATCACAAAAGTAATGCATTGCTTCCTAATACAGAATTATAGGTCATCTTTGTCTTCTAATTTACCTGATTGAGAGCTTGTAGTCCACTTTTCTGATTCAAAAAGAATAACCAGAGAAGCAGATACCCCCTTTTCCAGGGAACTGGATATTGGCATTTGAAGATGCAGAAGGTCATCTTTGCCCTAGATTTTCACTGATGGACCACCTGAGCTTTTCTGTGTATGCTAGGTAATGGCAGATCTCTCACTGCGTCACATTAATTGTTTGAGTGCAGGTAGTTTCACCTTGGTTGCAATGTCTTCTAATGAAGCCAGATTGTACACCACAGCTCCTCTCAATTCTTTGTATGACTTGATACATTTTGACTTGCCTAGGTTTGTAGAGATATTTAATAAATTAGGGAACACTACTTAGGGGGACTTACTGTAAAGAATCCTGAGAAATCTGTATCAGACCATGCGTTGTACCCACCTATGTGGGAAAGTAGTGTGGAATATCTGAAATTTCTTAGTTTACCAGACAGAAGATCCTCTAGGTAGAGGAGCTCAATCTTTGCAGCTGAAAATAGCATGAAGAGCAAGGCATAATCCTGTTATACAACAGTAATAGCTAAAGGTTCAGGGTTTCTGATTCAATTTCTACAGTAGAACTTGCCTTGAAATTGGCTACAGAATCATAAGCTGTATCTAGCTTCTAGATAGTTCAGTGCAATTACAGATGCAACAAAAACTAGCCTTTCCTTACTATCATTGTTGATCCTTCTGGTTTGGATCAGTGTTTACATTTGAAAGATACTGGGTACAAAGCTATCTGCACTACCAAAAGCCCAGACCTTTTACAGAAGCCACAAGGAGTGTTAAATTCAACAAGCTACACTCTAACAGGCATGAAAACTTAAAGCCATGCTCTGGCATTCGTGGCTAAAAATGCCACTTTGTATTCATATCCATTTCACAGCTGATGAGACATGGTAAACAAGGGTGGAGAGGATTTACTTTTTTTAAAAGGTGTTCAAGAAATTGTATATGTATCTATATTTTTAAGGGCTTGTCCTCATTGTACCACTTCGTTGCCTGGAATGACAGAAAGCCAAAGCAAAACAACACTGAACATAAGGGGCACTAATAAAATATTATGTTCTGCATTTTTGGATTGCCAGCTGGGGCTTCCCTTGTGTTCACATCCATTTTTGTAAGAGTCCCAGCTCTGCATAAATTGCTATTGCAGTTAATAGATGTATTTGTGTGTGGGAAGGGATCAAGTTAAAAGAGGAGAATAGCTTCAGTTAAATACTTGTGGTATTTAAAATCTTTGTACAGAAAAATAATGTAACAATTTATTGCCATATGAATAATATTGTATGATCTCTCTGATCTGTATTATATTGCTTTGTATTTCTGTATACTGCAAAGATTATAACTTGTTAAATTCCTTAGCTTAATATCTTGGAAAACATTACACCTGGCAAACCCCTGATTTCACTACAGTTTCAAAATAGTGAAGTATGTTACAGTAATTGTGTACATTATTCCTGTGTCTCCATGGCTAATTTTAAGTTATGGATATATTGTTTGACTTTCAAGTGGGCAAAGTTCAGTTGGCCCTCAAACAGGAAATGTTCACTCATTGTAAAATAATGGGCTTTTTTTCTAGCCTGTTATTTTTACAAGCTTGGTTGAAGGATTTTCAAGGTAGTTTTGTAGATCTTGGAAGGTTAAAAACCTGTAATATTTCCGAGCACATCTTTAAGCATCTGTGCACACACCCCTTTGTTTTGGTGCCTGTAAAATGGCACTTAATCATACTGATGGGTAACTGAGTAACACTCCAAAAGATGACCGTACAAGTGATCATGCTGCTCAAAGGCTTTAAGGAAAGTCAAGTCTTCTTTTGTTTTTCAGTCTGGTAAATCAAAATAAAGCAGAAGAGTATTTATAATAAGTGGCATTAAGCACTTTTCTGCATTATTCTTGTTACATTATCCTTTGTAATCAGGAAATCTTGTCTCAATTAAGCAGACAGCATTGCTGTGAGTACTGCTGTGTTTACCCATTGGTCTCCTCTTTCATGTGGTTACCGTACTTCCAGGATCATAAGGCGTATTCCCTGACTTCCTGCCATGATAGTGTGGGATGCTTGTGGCGAGAAACTCGCTTGTTTAGTTCTAGCATTTGCAGTTACCAGTCCTACACTTGTCCTTGGAAGATAGGGTGACAAACTCCTGAGACTCTCACAGGATCTGAGGGTGTAGCATGCTCCTCTGACCTCCTCATCTGTCTCTTGTTTTCTTTGCTCGGTTTCACACTGAGCCCAACTTGTCCCAGATTCAGTTAAAAGAATACTAAATCTGATTTATTCTAGCAAAAGCAAGATTTAATGAAGTTTGCAAGTTTTAGCCAGAAAGTGGAAAATTAATCAATTTTTTTTTTTTTTTTAAATCATTGACTAAAGCATTATTATTGTTCTTAAGTTCTTCCCTAGAAGTATTGCCTTTGGAGAGCAGGAGTTGAATTCTAGCCATAACCTCCTCAGGAAATCTTTTCCAAATCTATCTACTCTTCAACATGCCTAGCTACTAAAATCTTTTCATAGCTTCACAAAAATTCATAGCTTACTTCTTACAAGAAGTCTTGCTCTTGCAGATTCACAGAGGGAAGCTTGCAGAATGAAGTCTTTGCACAGCAGTTATGTAAAAAAACCCAAACACGTTCAAAGTGTGGGGAGAGCAAATTATGTTACTGTATAGCTCCTACTTTTTTCCTAACCTATTTTTCATACTGGTTTAGTTTGGCATTGATAAAGAGAACCTATCTCAAAATTCACCTTGATCAATGACTACAGTTAAAATTATTCTGGCCAACTCTGTTTAAAAATGGCACAGGAATTCCCTTTACTCTTTCTAAGGCATTATGTTAAAAAACATTTATGAAACACTCTGTGAATTTAGCAATTAGAAGCAAATGCACTGAGATAAGTCAAAATTTATACTGATTGTATAAGTCAAAAAAATACTGCATGCTGGATTCTATAGCAGATACTTTCAGATAATATCAGTGTTTTAAATCTTCCTTAGAAAGACGTTAGTTTTTATTCCAAGTTGTCCTATGTGCAGAGCAACCTAGCTTTACACCGCACGTTAGACACAAGGTTAAATTGATGTAAATAAAGATGCACCAGGCTTTTGCTTGCAAACAAAGCATCAGTGAACAGGATGGTGTTGAAGATCATTTTATAAGGACTCCCAGTCCAGCCCCAGCTGCAGTTTTATGGCTTACTTATCAAACTAGAGAGCATTTCTGGGGAGCTGAAACAAGTCATATGGTGTTGTAAGAAGCTGGAGGCAATTCCAAGTGAGGAAGAATTTTCTCAGAAAAAAGATGTAAATGCTGAGTTAGTTTGCAGATTCTACCAGTGCATGTGACTGTCAGACAGCTAGGTGGAGGGAATGAGAAGGTGACAGCAATGAAGATCTTGGTCGAATTCTCCTGCTATGTTTTCTGCTTCACAGAGCAAAGTGTGCCCCTGTAATCTTGTAAATATGTGCTTTCACAAGTTCATTTCATCTAGGTGTTTAAGGGCTCAATAGCTTTTTTCTTGGTGGCAATCATTAGCTTGTTGTTATTACTTTTTCAACATATAACTTATATTACTACTTATACCCAAATTAAATGCATGTTACATGTTAGCTACATCCAGACTCTTGTGTGCACAACTGCTTGCACCAAGTTTGGATATGAGCCATTCCCATTTGTTTTCTTCTCTTTCTGTAACTTCTAGTTGTGAAAATGCCCCCAGCTTAAGTCTTAAAAATGGCTTTCTTGAACCAAATCTCAGGGAGAAGGAAGTGAGTCTCTTAAGGGGCAGATTTTGTGTTAACACATGGACTTTTTCCCTCCAACACTGTTGTCATACTGAAAGGGAAACTGTCATAAGGTCAGTATCTGCCAGATTCAGGAGGAAATCTGAGTTTTTATTGGAAAGTATAGTTTGACTGATAAAAAAAGTTTAACTCAGGGAGTAAAGTAGTTCTAAGTTGATGACATAAGGTCACTTTTCCTTCAATTTATGTCTCTTGGTCTGCTCATGCTGGAAGCAGTGCAAATAGTAGGGCAACTTCTGCAATAATAAGGACTCTTTATGCATAAAGGGAATGGCTTCCAAAACTCACTAAGTGCTCCCTGTTATTGGCTACATCACTGTGTTGTTCTTTCTCTTCATTCACTCATCATTACTAAAAAGATTTCTGAATATTTGGAAGATTTTTAGATTTGCTGAACTTTAAACCATGTTTGAAACACAGCATGGCTTCATCGTCACTGCCTACCAGAGCTCCAATTTCTGCATGCATGACAACTGGGAAAACAGAAGAAAAGACAACAAATTATTCAGAAAACCAGGGAAAAAAGTGGTTAAAGTGTTCCTTGTTACTGTTCAGTTTTGTTAACCACTCCTTTTAAGAACTTCTTTTTTGCTCTCTTGCTTTGTCTCTGTACTTATTGATAAAATACCAGGAGATGGAAGGTTTAAGGAAAAAAACCCTGTGTCCTTCAAATAAAACATTTTTCTTGGAAATTTCATTTTGGTTTAAAAAAAGATAATTTTTCCTTGGAAAAACACTTTGAAACTTGCTGCTTTCTTTCTAACATCAAGTAGTAGGTGATTCCCATATGGCCACTCTGATTTACATCCTCTGTATCTCTTTTTCTAGCCTTTTCACAATAGGTAATTCTTCACTCAGTGACACTCACAAATTAATTGAAGCTTTTTTCTTTTTTTGAAAAGCAAAGAGGAGAATTATAAAGTATTAACATTTAAATTCGGTTATATATCCAGTTCTCATATAGAAGAACTCATTTTACTTTATGTCTAAGCTGCACATAGTCCTTCCGTGCTTATCCAGACGGATTGTACAGAACTTTCATGGGCACAAAAGTCCTGTACATCCCCTAGTTGATTTCTTAAATGTATGTTCTAAGAGTCTGTTTCAGCCTAGTTTAGAAGAGATGGACAAAAGATTCCACTGACTTTCTGAACAATGAATCTTCAGAGCTTGAAAATGCATGTATCATCTATACCTGACCAAAGGATGGTGATTCTCTTTGACTGAAACTTTTAAAGTTGAAGGGTTTTGTCTTGCACAGGGAAAAAAAAACCAACTCAACCCCCCAAACCAATCTGAGTGGTCTTAGATTACAATAAAGGAGTTATTTTATTTTTTCTAACCATATGAGTATTGTCCTGAGCTGCAGAGGGACAAGAGCCCTTGGTCTCCTTTGTGGTAGAATTTCTTATTCAGGATGATGTAGCTCAGGGAAACATATCTCCGTGTTTCAAACTTCTCTCCTACTGAGAGTGCTTCAGCTCTTTATGTTTTCTACCTTGAAGGCAGAAATTCATTTCTGTTTCATCCCTCTGTGGTAACTGATGAACAATTCTGAAGAGAGCTGCCCAGCCCTGTGCACCAGCTCCTTTTGCCAGCTCCTAAGTTTCTACTTAGCTTGTTTAGTGTGTATATTAAATATGTGCACACACATAAATAGATCTGGGGTGATTCTAAACTGTTTGTGAGGAATCGCATAGCCACAGCATTATAAAATAATTTAGGGCGGAATGAACCTCTGGCAGTCTAGTCCAATCCCCTGCTCGAAGACATTCTTTTCAGATCAGGTTATTCAGGGATGTCTGATCAAGTTTTGAACACCTCCAAGGGTTGATTGAGCTACTGCAGCTTCTTTAAGCTCTGTTCCAGTATTTGATCACACTCTTTTTTTTTTCATTGTGTCAAATTAGAGTTTATGATGTTCCAGATGATGTTTGTTGTCTCTTGTCCTATCACTACTCACCTCTGTGAAGAGACTGGTTCCATCTTCCTTTTATCCTCTGGTCAGATAGTCATAGACAGCAGTAAGGTTTCCCCTTTACCTTCCCTTCTCAGGGCTGAAGGGACCCTGCTCTCACAGCCCCTTCTTGCACCCAGGTGCTCCAGTGCTGTGCCTTGCCTGGGTGCCACTGTGGCATTTGCTCCAGTAGGTAACTCCTGCTCATGTGGGCTCGAACTGGTATTTGCTGATGTATTTCCACAGAAAAGAAAGGATCAGGGGCACCTTTGTGTTGCTGATGGGGTCCTGCCAGTGGGTTGTCTTGCAGCCCAGTGCAGCACAGGAGAAAGCGGAGGAATGATTTTTCCCTGCTCTTGCCTCAGCTCCCAGGAGGGCTCATGTACAAAGCCTTGCAAGGGGGGCAGTGCAAATGTCTTTGTCCTGGCCCTCTCTCTCACTTTGCTGAGTTCTCTGTGTCAGTCTGTGGTAGCAGAGATGTGGCAGCACCACTTTCTGGTGTCCTGGTTCACGTCACCATGTTAGGAGTCCATTATGTCTCATGAGAGTGAGTCAGAGCAGTTCAGCGATTTGCTCCTCACTTTCCTGTGTGCGGTACTGTGCAGACAGAGGAGTGTAACTACATGAAACTGTAGCAATTTTTTCCTTAAGATGGGAATGTGGCAGCTGAGAAAACCTGCCTTTTTCCAGAGATGTAATGAAGCCTTTGGATCCAAAAAGTACAATAGTCCTTAAGAGTCAAGTGTGACTCTGTTACTGTGAATACAAATGGTGAAAATTTACATATGTTACACCATTCTGTTTTGTGTTTTCTTTCTTTTACTCCTTTTTTTTTTTTTTTTATAAAAGTGGCCTTACTTATTGTCTTCTGCATGCTCTGGAATGTGGGAATACTACATCAATGCAACCATGGCAAGTATGACTTTGAGGCACAAGGAAATTAAAGATATTTATCAAAAGTATTTTCATCTCTTTGGAGAAAATTGTTATTGCTGAGTTCCCATGCTACCTGAAACGAGCTCTTGGTGGATTTAAGCAAAATATTACAAGTATCACATTCCTCTGTTTTCTGTTTAGCTTGTCTTCTTGGGAAATAACTATGCTTTTATGATTTTTTTAGATAATGGGTTTTTACCCTTCAATCCACTACTAGCATCATGTTATTATTTAGAAAGAGATCTAAAGAGGAATGTTTTTATTCAAAGCTTGTTTTCTTTTGAATATCTCATAACAAGTATCAAGTGTCTCAATGCTATACCTAAGCCATTTAGTAATACCAAAACAACAGCTGAGTTTGTTCTGAATTCAATGCTTTGTAAGCAAATAAAAGGTATTGTGACTGGCCTTGGTGCAATACACACAGCTGGATAAAGCACAACGTGCTTTTAGAGACCAGCTGACAGATATGGGGATGTGAGGGAGCAGAAGCAGCTGTAGAGACCTTTCCTTGTGCTCCCTATGGAGAATATAAGTATGCTGTATCAGAGATGTTCAGCTGGATGCTAGTCCAGCTGTCAAAAGAGAGACAGGATCCCCTGGGTTCCACAGCAGCAGCTTTATTTCCTCTTTCAACACAATAGACTTGGCATTGCCCTCATTAGCACCACTTCTTTACCCAAGTACCTGCCAGGCACAAATAGGCTTAATATCTATTTTATTTGTTAGAACAAAGAACAGGGTCAAGGTCCTACCACTGGAGTCCATGTTAGGCTTTGCAGTGGTCAAACAGAGGTCAAACAGCCTAGCCCAAAGACAAACATTTTTATTAAAAATACTTCTCTGAAAGCACAAATCAAAGAATTTTCTTCTGTGCTACATTACTAAGTGTGGAACTTCACCAGTAATGTTCAGAAATGGGGGCAGTAACCAGCCTTTTGTCACCTGGTTTGTGGAAATTGGAGGTGTATATGAAAATCACATGGAATCATGGGAAAACTCAGGTAGCAAATACCCTAGAGGATGGACTGCCAACATGGAAATGGAAGTTTATGGGGCCTGAACTCCCCTGACAGTGCCTGCCCTGAGCTGAAAATACCAACTCGCTCAAGCTATCTGCACTTGGACTTTACCAGGCCAGCAGAGGTTCAGCTTGCCATGTTGATTTATGGTATCTGCTGTGCCAAATCCACCTTATCTGTTTTTGAAATTCGTCTGATCCTGGGTCTCAGCTCAATAAGCTGTTCTGTACTCACATAATTCTGCAGAGAGCCAGAGATGTCTTGTGCATCTGTAATACATGGAGGACTGGGAGTTGAGTCTACTTTGGTAGGACTCAAAGAATTGTTATATGGAAACAGTTTAAATAAATGTGTAGATGTTTTGAAGACTCCTTCTTTAAAGATACTAGTCATACAACCAAAATGTTTTAAGAGCTTGTATTAGGTAAATCCCAAATTTCCATCCACTGGAAATGCTGTCTTCTTTCAGAAATGCCACTTGGAATAGTTTCTGAATTGGGACCAGTAAACTTGCGTAGCCTGGAACACCTCTAGCATCTGAACTAGCATTTCAAATTAGATTACTAAACTTGGATTAACTGGCTGTCTATGAACAGCTGTCAAACCAATTTCACAAATGATGAAGTAAATAATTCCAACAAGGATGCAAAAGCTGGCATGGAAGTAGGATACAGCCACTGCCAGCCTCTCTGTATAGTTCAGGGGCATCACCAGTTTTGTATGGTCGTGGGCTGCTCACAAAGTATAGAGCTTACAGTAGCCAGAGCAGACATTTTGAAGTTAAAATTATGGGTAAAAAGACTGATTTTGATACCTTGTTTGGTTGGAAAGGGAAGGCTTGCATTTTTAGTACAGCAGTAAACAAATGCAGAATGTGGGAGGAAAAGATGACTCAGAAAACATCAGCGTAGTCTGATGTTTGTATTACAGCATAATAAATGGGCTGTTTTGTATATATCTGAATGCACAAGGACAGAATGCAGATGAACCTAATAAAATTATCCTAATCACTAGGATGACAGCCTCTCTGCATGAAAGAAAAATTGATGTTGGCCTCACATGGAAAAGGAGATGTGTCTTAATTTTGTAGTGTTCTTTCCATGTAGAAAGGATGATATTTAAGATTTCTTTTTTAATGAAGTGTTAGACTTTTCTGTCAAATGGCACTTTGTATAACTCAAGCAATTGAACACAAAAATAAATGCTTTCTTTTGTGAGAAAACATTTTTGGGTTGGGGGTGTTCTTTTGGAAGCTCACGTATTGATTTGTTGTTTGCTTGCTTGCTTGTTTGTTTTTTCAAACTAAGAAAGCTGAAAATAGAAACAGGAAGGATTAGGATTAGAAATTGTGACAGTGGAGCTTGGGGCTTTTATGAAGCTTCCATAAACATCTTAAAACAGAAACCTGAGTGAAAATGTGTCAGCATTTTGGAGCAAAATCAGGTTTATAAAAAAATGAAGTATTTTTGAAATTACTTTGGAGACAGTTGATAGTAGAGCTTATATCTTGACAGGAAAGCTTAATCACTTAATGCTGCAGATAGGTACAGCTTCACATTTTTCCTGAGTTCTCTTTCTTCCACCTTAAAGATTAGAATTATTGTTCCTGCCCAAACTCAAATGTCTTTTAATGGATTTTAATTGTGTTCCCCTGTTTGAATCCTTTTGGGTTTTTATCCATGTGAAACAATTAAAAAATCTGTTAATAATTTTTATGTCATATTGTTTGAATTTAATTTATTTCAATACAGTAAAATTTAAGATAGTTCATATTTCTCTAAAGGGGCAGACTTAAATGAGGAGAGTGGAATTAGCATTAGTTAAAGTTATGATGATGATTTATGACAGCTGAACATTAAATATTTTTTGTCTTCATCTAAGATTTTTTGTAATAATATCTCCCTGAAGGAGATGCAATCAGACTTCAAGCTGTTTCACTAATTCTTTCATGCAGAGTCTGGGATGCTAAAGGATTTCTGCCAGTGCAGAGTGGCTGGAGTGTCTTTCAAGCTGTGATGAATGTGTTGAGTTTTAATACCAATTATTATACTTCATGGGCTCATTGGCTATATTAATATTGCACTCACTGCTGTTACTAAAACTTTTGATAGTAATAAATTGAGAGAGCATGACATCAAAGTATGCATATCTTGACTTTATATTAGTTTCTTTTATTTTATTATAGCTTTGCTTCCAGAAAGTTTGGAAAAATATATAGGTTTAATTTCTCATATCTTTTAAACATGTACCTGATACATATTATTTTCCATTTTAGATTAGCAGTCTTACTCACCTCAGGTTATGTGTGTTAGAGAAAACAAAACTGAGTTATAATTTCAGCTCACAAAAGCTGGATTCAATTAAATACTGGCCCTGCTTTGACTAAATGATCCCATAAAGTCACTTCCAGCCTGATTTATTGTATGGTTTAGAGATTTCAATGCAATATCAATATAGATCCTTTAAGTTCATTAATTCACATATTATGAGGATTTTCCCTTTGCCAGAGACAGCTTTAACACTGCTTATCATCAAAGACAAACGTTTTAATCTGGGAACCTATCTTTTGCTTTCGATTACAGAATTCATTGCTATTGACATAACATTGGTGCTATAAAGTTCATTTATATCTGTTTCAGATCATACATTTTTTCTCCATATGTGCTATAAACTCATAATTGCCTTTAGAGATCCCTGAAGATCCAGAAATTACAGAAGAATATTATAAAGATGAGTTTGAATCCTGTTCAGAAGACAGTGAAGAGGAGGAAGATGCAGAATTGTCATGGATGGTCTCTAAGACAAATCACCAGGTATATGTGACCATTGGGAACACAGTATACACTTGATGGTCATTTTCCATGAGAAAACTGGGTTCCCAGAATTTGTCCTACTGACATTGCTGAATTTTTTTTTGTTGTTGTTAGGGGTGTGTGTATATATCAATAGCATGAATTAATTATATGTGTACTATAAGATATTGATAAGAAAGATTTTTGCATTCCTTCAAGATTAAAAATAACACTCCCATGAATGCCTTAAGGTAAATCATTGTCAGAAAACATCCTTGTGACTCTAAAACCCTCAGAGTGGGATCCTCTCAAATGCTAGCTGTGATTTAAATTAAATTAAAGCTGAGGTTATACTTCAGGCATAAGATCTAAGTTCCAGCTCTAATTCCCAGGCAAAGATAGACACCTCTAGTTCCTCCCTATATTAGACATATTTTCTAGGACAGTGTGATGAACTATGAGCCTAAACAGCTGCAAGACTTGACCAGCAAATCTGTAGACTTTCCCACATCACAGAAAGTGTCAGTGAAGAGAAAACTTATTGTTGAAAGGCTTAAAGTGGCTTTATCAGTTGAGGCTGCCACAAGAAAGTCAGGGATTGCAGTGTGAAGGTTGAAGATTATTGGAGAAGGCACCTAATTTAGATCTGATCAGAATGAGCTGAGATGAATCTTGTCTCCAGTGATCAAGTCTCAGTGAAATCAATAAACTTAAGTGCCTGAGGCAGTTCTGAAAATGGATCTTCCTAAGGCATTCAGGATCTATTAATTTTTCTCATGAGCCACCAGTTTCAAGCATGACCTACAGTGGCTCTATCTGGTTCTGCCTAGGAACATTTACTTTAATCTGTGATCATGTGCAAAGTTGGCAGAACAGGGTGTGGTATCTTGTGCATTTCAGGGAACTGGCCAACTAGACTAGTACTCTTCACTAAACTATAAATAGCTTGTGTTTTTTGAAAAATTTGAACTAATAGCTTCTTTGAGACATAGTTCTTAAGGCAAAAATAAAGTGTGAGAAATCAGAGCTCTACTTCTATCACAGTAGCAGGGAATCCTGACATTGTCCTGCAAGTAAAACTTGAAGTTTACTCAGAAACAGCTTCATTCAATCTAAAAATGTCCTCCTAGCTTTCAAATTAAACACGCGTGATGCCTTAAAATTCGGGAGCAATTTGTACAGTAGTGGTCTAAAGAAAATTATTAGTCAATTGTAAAACAGTGGAATATCTTAGACAATTTTTTTTTTCAGTTTGCTGGGTTTATGCTTACCTACAACACATAGACATACAAAGAAACCATTGCCCAGAAAGTCTACCACAAGATACTCTTGAAAATGAAATTACTGCTCATTTTCATCAGACTCTGAGAGAATTTTTCTTTTTTAGAATGCCTTTTGAAATTTTCATTCAGCTTTCATTGATGGTATCGTTAAGTGTCAATCAGTAGTGTTTTTGTACAGGCAGACAGCTGCTTAGAATTAATGAAGGGCAGAAGATAAAAATAGATTTCTCTGTAATGCAGAATAAATTATGTGTTGGCATTCGGTGAGCAGCCACAGTCCCTCACGCTGCAGTGACTAATAATTCTGTGATGACAAGAACCAGCATGGTGGGCTGGAAGAGCCATCCCACTGGCATCCTGTTGTCTCTGTCCAGTCCCAGTGGCCCTGAGGCTTTGCTTTACCAGCACACAGAGCACTGACCCTCTGTGAACTGGCCTGCACAGACTGACTGGGATGCAGCCCCGTGACCGTTTGCCTTTTGGTGCTTCCTCTATCAAAGAAGCTAATTATCTGTGCTTTTCTCATGTTGACCCCAGCACGTTAAGATATTCATTAAGTGTGTTTCTGGGTATTGACACAATTACCTTTTCTGTTTCTTGGGAAGTGAAAATAGGCAATTTTTGCTTTCTCAAGTGAAAAATTCTGCAGTAAGTCCGAGGTCAAAGCAGAATGAACGTAGTTGTGCGAATCTGAACACCTGTGTCTGAACTCAAACAGAAGGGCAGTACTGTGAGGGGAAGTAAGCAAGCATTTTTAGGGAGCATACATCTAATGCAGGTTGGATGGAATATTCAGAGAAGTCCCTCTTTGGTGATTATAAAGGGATCTACAATTATTAGCATGCACACAACATCTCTCTTCTGGATGTCAACAGTTATGTGAGATGAATCCCACTCAGAGGTAGGTGGGATCATGCTCAGTATTAATAATAAGCTTCAAATCCTACCAGAATAGCAAAGGTTTGCTTCTGCAGTCATTTACTTAATACCAAAAATCCTACTTCAATTTCTGTGGTGGGATTCATACTCTTAAACCCTTTCTTCAAAGATACCTTAAATCAAGCTCTTGAAGGTGTGTCCTAAAAAAGAAATCATTCCACTGCAACACAGTAAGGACTTGCAAGCTAATTTCTGCAAATCTCTCAAATTTCCGATTCCAAGATTGCTTTTCTAGTTACTTTTATGCAGAGAGTGCAGAAGTGCTGCATCTGGTGGTGCTCTCTGGTGACCCCATTATTTCAAACAAGGATTAAAAAAAATTCCAACGTTCATTGCAGTAGCATGGGGTCAGAAAAGTCATCCAACTGAAAAACATATTAAGGTGCAAGTGTAGAAAGGGATATGAGGTGTTTATTGAAGCTATATTAGGCTTCCACAGATGTCAAGATGGTCTGAGAAGTAGTGGCCTTGTGGGCTATAAGACCATTTAGGAAGGTAGAGTTAGGCACTGAAACAATGTAATTTTAAAGGTTTAGGATGGGAGTTGAGACAGCTTTTTTTCTCATGTTGATACCTTTCAATACAGCCTATCTGATTTCAGCTACATTGTCCAGCACTGGAGTTTAGTGTCCTTTGTTCCTTTTTTTTGGAGCAGAAATGCACATTGACAGATTTCAAGGAACAATTTGCCAATTACTTTTCCAGACCTCCACCTCTTCAAGCCAGTGGCTCTTTTCCACATGTTTTTTTTAACTAGGAGAAACAATTTCTTATTGGGGGAAATCATGAAAGAGAATGACAAACTGTTTTTAAAAACATTTTAATATGTGATGCTTAACAGAGGTTTGATCTTGAAACTTGAAACTGAAAAATTAGTGTGTAATGAAGCTTCCATTGGCTTTGATTTAGCTGAGATGCTAGTGGATGCTCCTTACTGCAGTTCATTGCCATTCTCTTAGTGGTTTTTGTCAGCAACCATAATAACAAATTCACCCTCTTCATTATGACAAAGTCTGCTACTGTGATGCAGTTGGTTCCTATTTTCAAATTCCAAGTTGCTTCCGAGATTGTCAAGCCAGACAATCAGCTGGCATAAATTATCATAGCTCCAGCAGCTCTGAGTGGTCTGTGTGCTGTGACCCCAAAGATGCTCCACTGGATTCCTAACACATGCCTCGGCATGGCTTGTGGCTGTTAGAAATGGGGTTGTTTGTTCTGAATCCGAAATGTGCAAGCATTCACCCACAATGGCCCTTATGCAAAGGAGTGCCTCTCTTCTGGGCATGTTTCTCCATTCTGTAGTGCTTTTCTTTCTCTGCAGAAAAAAGAGAAAGATTAAAGAAATATATTAAATGAAACAGCTAAATCCTCTTCCAGTGCTAAACCCAAGTGGGGAAAAGACAGGAGTCATGAAAGAGGTGAAAATACATCTTTTGCCTTACAGCGTAATGAGAAAAAGACAGTTTTGTTGTTATAATTGGAGTAAATACGATGTCCTGTTGTGAGAAGTCAAAGGTTTGGGAATTACAGACTTTATCCTCTAAAAAAAGGGGAAAAAAAGGGTTTTATTAAAGCAACAATGTTGTGTATGGTTATTTACTATGCTTTTGTCTATCTGTCTGTAGATTTGTGGTTAACTGTAAGTGATAATGAAAGTAAAAATAATTACAAAGTAATATTAACAGAAAATCAATATAAATTTTTAGTTTTGAATGAAAAAGATCTAATAACTTTTTAATGAAGCCCTAATGGTTCTTTTTTTCAGAAGTACAGAGAAATTATATCTATAATACTAAGTCTATCTTAATTCAATATATAATATGTACTATATGTATTAACATTGCATTCTCTAGCATTTCCTGGCTGCAGAACTGGAAACCCTTGTGCTGACTTGATCAAATCAGGACCCCACAGACTGCTTCAAAAGGACAAAGAGGCTCCTTCAAACCTATGAGTTTAGGGGTTACCTATTGCAATCGCCAACCAAGAAGCTGATTCCCACCTTGCAAACCTCAGCTAAAGTAGCAGAGCCTGTTTCAAATATAAGCCCATGAAACAACTTGGGGTGAAGAATAGTTAGTTTATGCTCATCCATAACAGCTCCCACTTGCACCAGAAGGTTCCAGTCATTGCCAACAATTACTGCTGTCCTGTTTAGGCCTGCTGGCAGTTCCTAAGTTTGAGAAATTTAGAATGAGCATTTTTAGTAAGATCACAGAACATAAAGCAGATTGTCCATTGTAGAAGTGGACGTCAATATTGTTTCTTTTCATTCCATTGTTTTAAGTCTTAAAGGCATAGAGTGCTGAATATTTTTTAAAAATGTGTATTTTTGACATGTTTTCTAGCAAGGTCAAGATTTTGACTGTCAGTTTTAAATAGTCAAGAAAGCTGTGTTGTCAAATGTGATATGGCAGCAGCTTCTACACAGTCAGAGTCCAAGTTTTTCTTGGACTTTCATTAACTTGTGATGTGCTTCCTGGACAGCTATCAACGCATAATGGCCAGAACTTTAAATTTCATCTGTGTACACAAACAGCATTTCATATGAAAGATATAATGGAAACACTGTTAGCCATCTGTTTGGTAAGAGAACACTTGAAATATAAAAATGTTAAAATCTCTTCTTAATTAAAAATTTTTCAATTAGTTGTTGTTATTAGACATGCAAGTAGATGCAATTACACGAAGGATAAGTATTAATTTACTGTGGGCAGCTATCATAAGCATAAAAAAGCTTGGCATAGTTAAAAAGTATATAATTGCCTTTTTCAATGTAATATTGTCTTAGATATTCCAGGACTAACTGATGATAAAATGCTGGTGTATTTTCAGACACTGCACACCACCCTCTACAGTAAATATATCTCCTTTAAACTTATGCACAGTTATTCTAAACACTTGTGTATCTACAAGGAATCTGACTTAAATAATTGTTTGGTTATAACATCATTCCAAGGCCTCATGTTTTAGGAGAAGAAAACATAGAAAAAGTCCTGGGCAATGTAACTTCATTAAAGTCTAGTCTTGACACTTACTGGTGTGATATCCTCTGTGCTTGTGGGATTGTACCTCTGGTACATAGCATTTCTATTTAAGTTTGTGCTCACACTAATGCTATTCCTATTTCATTTGTTCACAGGACAGTGATATGGAGGCAATGGTTAAGTATTTGGAGAGTGTCCTGAATAACAGGTCATTGGGTAAGGTGATATCTCTTCTTTAGATAGCAGCAGGTATTAGCAGTTTGTATGCATCACAGTCCAACTATTTCCATTTTGCAACAAAATAACTCAAAAAAAGTGATCTCCTTGAAAATTATTTCCTTAATCTACTGCAGAGAAGTATAATTATACCAAAAGAAAAGGCATAAGCAGTTAAGTGCTTTGAAAAAAATAAAGCCATATAGCATGATAGTCAGAAGTGTAAAATGTTAACAAAAACTTGGCTACTGTCATTTTTTCTCCAGAGGAAAATATTTGAGGATATGTAAGCTATTTTATAGTTTTAAGTCCTGGTAACAATAAGATAAAATGTGTTAAAATATTTAATTTTTTAAAAATTATGATCAAGATTTGAATAATACTTAATTTATATTACAGTATCTCATTATAGGTACAAAGAAAACAGTGAGAATTTAAGGTTGTAATTTAATCCTGAAATCTCTGGCAAAATATTGTCTATAAATTTAGAGTTTGAAAGCCTGGGTTCCTGTGGTCTACTTAAAAGCTAAAAAGAAAACTTATATGAAAGAAGATATTTACTGTGGCTGCCATAGTCGCTGTCCTCGGAGGCCACTGGGTGGGACTGTGCCAGCAGCAGCCTGAGTGTGAGCTGCATGAAAGGCCAGCTACGTTCCCAAAGGCTCCCATGGGAACTGCAGTCTCATTTAGTTGCTTTGTTTGCATTCGTTCAGTCGGGATAAACCTGACTCGGTATTCTAAAACCACAACACAGGAGAATCCTAGGAAGTTCTCCTTCCGGAGATTCTTCCAGTGCTGAGCTCTGTTTCACCCTTGCTTGTGAGCATGGACAGATGGGAAGAGAGAGCCAAAGAGGAGGGATGAAAGGAAGTAGTCAAAGCTGTGGCCATCATAGTTTTGTAGCCACTGGTCACCTGGGTCCCACGTCAGGGAGACCCTCAGGACTGAAGGAAGGAACACTTACATCCAATTTCTCTTCACATTGCAAAGAGCCCCCTGTCTCCAAATTCTGCACTCATTTATGCATATGCAACATCATTGTCTGCAGTGGGTTTGCAGAAGTTAAAATAAGGACAAAATTTTGCTCTGTGCTTTGATATTTTGTTATTTTAATTAAAGAGAGGAATTGCCTTGAAGGCTGCTGAGAACAAACAAGAATATTAGCCAAACAGTGCTGTTTTAAAAACAATCTTAGTATTAGAAACTCCCTTATCTTAATCTTTTTCATTCAATATTAAGGACAAGAAGAAGCCTTTTAAAAATTGTAATATTAAAGAATTAAATTGTACTTTTATCATTAAAAAAATATCCAACCAGTCTGTGCTGAAACCTATAGCCTTTCTCCAAGCTAAGGTAGTAATTAGGTATGATTTTCTCCAAAGAAATACATCCATCTAAAAATAAAGCTTATATGATACAAGAATAAGTGGAAACAAAACAAAATAGCTCACTACACAGTAATTAGAAGAACTGCTGCTATAGCCTAAGCAATTAAATCAAAATTTCTGTCAAGGCAAGACAAGATCAGACAAAGCCTGAAGCCTTGCAGACTCAGTTCCAGATGTGTGGGCTGGTGCAAGCAGTAGCAATACCATATTACTGGGCTACAGAGCTACAACAAAATTATAATGGGTACTCCTGAATTTCATGTCAATAATAGGGAAATAGAAGCAGGAATCTAGCCAGAACAGAATTTCTTGTAGCGTCCTTCATTGTTAAAGTATTACGAAAAATTATGAGTTGTTTCAAGTGGTTGGTAGTTCTAAAAAATAGAACTTTTTTTTATGTCAGCAAAGGCTGTGATAAAAAGGGTGCAATAAATATGCATTGTTTTTCATCAGGTGGAATTTGTTTAGTATAAACCTCAGTGTTTATAAAAGGACTTGGGAGGCAATTGAGTTTTCTCCTCAAGAAGTTCCACAGAGTCACTCCGAATACCAGAGCTTTAGTGTGGTACGCAGTTGCTTTTGTGTTGGCTATACAGCTCCGTGTGGAGTGCATTTGAAATAAGAGAGGCTATGCTGATAAACTGAAAAATTAGGAAGATCCCAGAAAAGAGCTGCAAAGGAAAAGGGAGTTTGAAAAACTCATTTTACAATTTACTAAATTTGCTTGGCATAAAGGAAGAGAAGGTTAGGGGCAGTTGGGTCACTTTGTGTCATTTATGGATCAGGAAAACACATCTGATTCTAACCTTTTATATCTTGTACAAAAAGGCATTGAAGGATCTCATGCGTAGCAGTGAAAGCTAAAGAAAAGAAATCTGAAATACAGACAGAAGTTTGTGACTCAGTGGAGATAACAGCTTCACAACACACAATGGCTTACAAAGAAATGCAGTAGATGTGTGTCACCAATTCTTTGGTCATTAGCAGAAATGTTTGTAGGAATGCCTTTGGGCCATAATTTATGAAAACTCTTACCAGATAATGCACCTGTGAATAAATTCCTTTCCCTACAGATCCTCAGTGAAAACCTCAAACTGATGCTCTATCACCTGAGAGAACAAAGATCTTTTGCCCTTTGCCCTGTGTTGTTCTGTGCAATACTGGGTTAGACACTTGGAGACATTCAAATACGTTTAGAAAGCCACAATACCTGGTTTTGAAAAGCCACTGCTCTTGTTGTTTCATTTGATTTTGTTTAACGGATCAAGAATGATATACTGGATAAAAAATGCAAATAATTATCTGGTAACTTTTTGAAGAGGCATGGTTCCTTTTTGTGTGTTCATATGTGGGTACACAAACTGCCTGAAGCTGGGTGCAAAATGTATTATCAATGAAGTAGCTGCTTCTAAGAAAATACCCTTGATATAGAAGTTGGAATGGTTATGAATCAGCCCAACAAAATTTGTTGAGGTGTGCTGTAGCACCAGTGTGTCAAGCTCTTAGCAGTCTTTACTGAGAATTCATTTTTTTAATGACTAACCACACCTTTGCAGCATCCTACAATCTTCAGTCCATGCTGCCTTGCAGTAGCCAGACAATCATATTAAATGGAGAGGAAGATAGAGAGTTTGCATGTAGAGATGAAGTTTTTCTTGGCTAACTGCCAATGTGTAAAGTAGACAAAATAGGAATTATTTAGCCAGAAATCCCAGGGGGAAAAAAAACCCCCAAAACAAAACAAACAAGAAGGATGTCTTTAATAATGAAATGTCAGAGGAGAAGGAAATATTGTAGTAATAAATATACTGAATTCACTAAACAGAAAAAATATGCTGAGCTCTTACTACAGTGATATATCCTGTAATAATAGCAATGCCAGAATTTATCTGGTGCCTGTGGTTAAACATACTGTTTCTTAAGAGACTGCAAGGTTTGTATTTTCCTTAGGCCACTGGTGCTCGGTGCTCAGGGCATCAATTTTTAATTGGTTTCAAAGCACCACAGCCCTACATCTGGACCTTAATGCTGTGCCAACTGAGAGAGGAACGTGCAACCCAGTAAGTCATGAGCATTGCTTTGTACAGCACCTGGAGTTTCCTCAGGGCTATCCTGAGGATAGCTGAATTTTCCAGTGCTGCTAAAGGATTTGAATGCTTACAGAATCCATGTAAAAACATATGGATATACATGTGTACTGTTACAGGAAATGATCAGGAAATGTTTTTTGCATTAATGGATGAAATAATTGGTTGCCAGTAAGAACTGGGCTTGCCATTTTTCATCTTTCAAACTGCATTAACTATACCTGAGTTGTAATACTTAGGCACCAGACAACTCCTAGCCATTAGGTGTAAAGATAAGCTAGGAAAATGTTTTTAAATGTGCAATTGTTTGTCCGTCCAGCTAACAGAATCAGGAATCCATTTCTTCTGTGGATACTTCTGAATCCAGCAGATACTCACTGTGAGTGATTCAGTAGGATCACTCACAATGGAAAGTTTTAGTCTCAGTATTCAAATGTATGTGGTCAAGGTCTAGAATCATGTAAGATATAGGATCTATCTTAACTTATAGGATCTCTTGGGAGAGCTTGGATTGCACATTCCAGAGCATTTGGTGTTCTCTGGGGGTGTCTATACCAGCTCATAGAGGGAGGGTAGCTGCAAGCTCCCTCTGGCTGCATGTGATCTCTGTTAGTGCAATCCAAACTCAGCCAAACCCCAGCTGTGTACGAGTTAAAAACCCCTGCTAGGAGGGGAGTGTGTGTTCATTTAGATGAGGCACTGTGTTAACATGTTTGACTTTTGGTTTGTTCCTATCCTATGCAGAGCCCTCCCACGCCTGTTGAGAATTTGAGTCCTGTGTGCCACAGACCACACATTTACACAGGATGTAGTCCCACCCTGATGCATCTTCTCCTCTTTTGGGAAGTGAAATCCTAATGCCAAACAATTTGCAAGAAGAAGCTAAAATAGCTGCTTTGTTTAGCTTAACAAATGGAAAGCTGAAATAGGATCTCTTTTTCCAATTATAAAGAAATGAAAGGAGTATGCAAAAGGGAAGGAAAGAACTGTGTAAGCCAAAGAAAAGAACTGGCACAGAAGGAAAATGAGCATGAACTGCTTGATAAAGAAGTTTTGTCAGGAAATAAGAGGGGAGATTTTAGCCACCAGCTCCCAGTGAGGCTTTGAAATTGTCTTTCAATGGGAGCGGTCAGAGCAAAAAGTACATAAATTTCTTAGGAAAACCACAGACTTGTATGGTGGAATGACTACATGAAATTGCAGCATATTTGAGCTGATAACCCTGACAGTCCTCTGTGATTCAGCATTTCTGTGTTCCTGTGGATGAGTACCTCAGTGGTATGTGAGTCCTAGGTCCTGAAATATTGCAACAGCTCACAAGGCCTGCAAACAGAAAGAGTGGGCATGTGTGTTTATGCACATGTATATTTCTCACACATGTATATGTACTTACATGTACAGGTATGTTTATATATATATATTCTGTTTATATATATATATATTCATACATAAAAAGAGTAGCTTTATCTGAAGGAGAGGTGATGTCGTAAGTTAAATACTTCCAGTTTACAGTAATGATGAAGCTAAAGGAGAGACTTGCCTGTTAGAAAGAATGTTCTTGGTCTTAAAAATGAGTACAAAAACAATGGAAGAAAATGCATATTACCTAAACAAATTTAATGTTATTGGATGTTAATCTGTCCCAGCACTTCCTCAAGTGATTGTCCTTTCTGTTGTAATTCCTTGTGTATCATACAGAAGGAAAATTGTTCTTACAATTCTGGTGTCTTTAAGCTATAAACCTACTTGTCCCTCAGAAAGAAGTTGCCCTTAATGTGCATTTAATAATCTCATTCATCTTTAATTAATATGGCACTGCCTTGTGAGAAACAGGAATAGTCTTCCTCCTTCTGACTGCCCTTGATTCTGCAATAGAGCTCAGGGGATGAAGGTGAAAAAGGTTGTGTGTCTGTGCATTGATTTGTAGGCTCGACGACTGTCACCGGAGTGTCTCCAGGGGTGCCCCAGGGATTCAGAGCCCTCAACAGTGCAATGGCTGAGACCAAGCTGAAACGCATGAGGGAGTAAGTGGCATATTTATGCGTTACCAATGTGCAGGCAAAGAATACGGATTTGAAAAACTGCAAAGCACAGCAAATAAAACCCCAAAATCCCATCAACAACAAGAAATGGATGGTAAGGTGTTTACAGATTTGCCTACTTACCTCTAGAGAGGATGAAAGTTGACCCTCACTTCTGATCATTCCAGTCTCTAGTTTGCCTTAATTGCTCTCGGTGTCACTCTGAATTTCACTTTCTTTATTAGCACAGCACATGCCCATAAATCACCTGCAGACATACACATTACCACCACATTTGCTCCCTCACCCACACTTCATTCTTGCGTGGAATGAAAAGTGAATGAGTCTGTTTCCCGTGGTGATATGATGTTTTAAAGCAGACAACATTGCTGCTCTTGGCTGGGATTTTCAAATGAGACAGAGGAATTTACATGGGCAGTTCCCTTTGAAACTTATTGTCTACTTGTTTTCAGCATTGCTGAAACCCCAGCTTTATTTATAAAGGTTTCAGTGTCTTAATAAAACAAAGATCTGTGTTTCCTTTCTAGAACGTACTGGTTAAAGTATCTTGAGCCCTTATCTTGAGTCAGTATTTCTGGCCTTCCAAGATTCATTGCATCCTAATTTAGGTGCTGATCTGATAACCATAGTGATGTGTATTATTTCTGAACTCAAATATTCTTTGCAATGTTGCAAGATTCAACTGTTCTCAGATTATAAACTCTTTAAAAAAGGGCATTTTTCTCTTGTGTAGGTGGACAGTGCCAATAATGTGGTGCATGTTATTGGAATGCAAATAAGTTCAAACAGTAGATGCTAATAGTTATTTGAGTCCTCTAAAGAAAATGAGTACAATTCCAACAGCATTGATAACAATCACTGTTTAAAACAAATCACCATGTATTTCAGGAAAATACCAACCACATTTACTCCAGATAGGAGTTGTTTGGTTTTATGGTATTTCAAGATGCAACAGCTCCCAGGGTTTCACTTCATGGCTTAGCTTTTATTGTGCAACCAGTCCCAGGTCTCACAGCCTTCCACTCGTATTGCTTTCCGTTCTCTTTTCATGGAAAATACTTACAAAAATAAAGTAATGCATTGTTTTGTGCCAGCTACTTGCAAGGTGAGGTTTTTAGTCAAAATGCCCACTAAACTTAGATTTCACCTTGTGTTCTCATGGTTGCTGGATAAAACTTAAAATATTTGAACTTCATAGTCATTGCTTTTAGGGCTGAGGTATGATTAGATCACTTCTTTCAAATTCTGTTTTTCCAGTGCAGCTTCATGGTTTTCACAGTTTGTTGTGACTCACGTTTTTCTCCTTCCTCCAAGAGATAGGGTGACTTTTTCATTTTCTGACTATGTAAAGGTGAGAAAGGACTTAATTGCTTGAAAGATAAAGTTTTAAGGAACAAGTGAGTGAGCACAGTATCCAGCATGTAGGTAGTCAAGGAGATCGCTGCAAACTCTGACCCGTGGCCAATCTGCACACCAGGCACAGTGGGGTTTTCAGTGGTGAGAAGGAAGCACATCTGGATGTGAATCAATACAGAAAGCCACAGCTTCTCTGCTCATCCCTTGGCAAACTTCATATGATGTGTTTGTTGAATGTCATCCACACAACAGTGCCACATAAGCAAGACTAATATAGTTTAGACTTGTACTATTCAGTTTTACTCAGGTAGATGCAGACTTCTGGGGGTGATCTTCCAGATGACAGCTTCTGAAGAGGGAGACAATGTGAGGGATTTGTCTTACAGAAACTGAGTAGCTGGAGTTCCTATAAGGAAAGAGAAGAGCAGAGCAGGGGAAGTAATGTGGAGGTGCAGTAAAATCTGTTTGGGTGCCAAGTCACTGTAGGAAGAGGACTATGAAGGCTTGGGATTTGCACCATTTTTAGATGTTAGGAGCAATAGATTCTGATGAGGGAGACTCCTATGTCATGAACTGCTCATAAAGAAACGTCGTGCCCAAACATTACAGATGACCTTACTGGAAGAAAGTATCAATAGCTCTGATAAAATGGTAGATTCATCTAAAATAACACAGAGTCTAACAGCAAAAGTGCCTTTTAGCCATTTCCAATTGACACGTGAATAATGTGGGCTTGCAAACAACTGTAGCAAGACAGTCACTTGACAAGATGTTATGTGTCATGCTTGAGTTACTGCAGTGTACTGCACTAAGTGCCTTCTTTGACTTGCTGTGTATCAGAGCAGCAATTTAGGAGGCTTCTTCTATATTCTTATGCAGGATTTGACAAGGATACTCATGTGAGAGGGAAGCTGTGCTAAAAATCTTTATGGGAATACAGAAGGAAGCCACTGATATTCTTGAATATGGTAGGTAGGAGTGCTTGGTCTCCTCCCATTTTAAGTGGAAAGAAATGGCTTTTTCTTCACTACAGCCCCTGACTCTTTCCCCAGACTTTTTCTTTCCAATTACCATTGCACTCTCTGTTCCAGCTGATCACATCCAGCATCAATGTGAATTGCTGTCCTCTCAGTAAAAGTCATGATAAATTCACCTACTCCAGTGACAACAATTTCTAGTTTGTTATATTTGGTATCAGAATTCATTATAAAGTTTATAACAGCAGAGATTAAACTTTACCTTTCAAGCAGAATTCATTCCCTCCACAAAAATTTCCATTCCAGTGCTAAACATTTCGATATTGGGATCTGCAGTGTCGATAAGAAATCTCCATTTTTTGAACTAGCTCCCACAAAGGTTATCATTATGCTCCTTCCCAGCCCTGCATGCCAGCAGCGAGAGGTCAACCAAATACAGAAACCAGAGCTACGAGATTCTTATTCCTCATATTGGGCTTTGAAACTGAGGAATCATGTTAGATGCAGAAAATGGGAGGAGCCATTTCCTGGTGCTTTCTGTCCAGCCCACAAGCTAATTCTCTTGGTGCTTCCCATCCTTGATGTTACTGGGTAACTTGGTGCATGCCAGGTGTGAGAAGCGTTATTGTCACATGCTATCCAGAGCCAAGTTACCTTCATGGAGGGATACATGAAGACAAACGAATGACTGTTCACTGATGTTCCCCCACAGAGACTTTCCAACTCTGCATCTCAGAAGAGAACCATGCTGTTCTTCAGAAGCAACTCCTCAAGCCAAAGCATTTTTCCCGTCAGATTAAATTGTAGTAGCAGCAATTAATTTTTTTCCCCCAAGGTCCATACAAAAAACTTAATACAGATCATTTCGTGCTCCTTTGTGGAGATATCCACGAATATCTACAATCAGTCATTTTAATAGCCATGAACTTTAATATGCACTTCAGAATTCAATAAAATGTGTGGCAGTAAAAGGAAAAGGCTTTTATGCCCCAAATTTTAAGTAAATTAAAATCCTTTAACCCAGCAGTAAGCACCTCTTAGTCAGTCCCCAAAGTCTTACGCGCAGCAGCATACCATGAACAAGCAAAAGACTTCATCATCTCCTGCTGAGTGTAAGTAAAGCAGTCTTTCAGAAATCATGAAGAAAAGGCATTGAGTGATATTTTTATTCTGGTCCTGTGAATGCTTGTAACACTACTGGCTTAGACTCAGGAGCAGTATGTATATATGCTTCTTGTGCTTGTGATGCTGCCATCAAATGCACCATTTATCTTAAAATTTCAGAAAGAAAGGTCGTTTTGAGGTCATTCAGTAGGCACTGGATGTTCTTTGAGATAAGTAGTCCTAAAATGTTTGAAGTATAGAAGGCTTTTTGTACATTTATGTGTACAATTAAAAAAAAATTCTTACAGTAAAGAAATTGTTTACTTGATGTAGTATTTCGATATATGTGGAGTAGATCTTTCTGAGCCAAGTGAAACTGGTTTTGTTATTGACATCTTTGAGGGGATCCTTAGTGAAGACAAAAGCAACAAATACAGAAAAGGTAATTGGTTTTTAAGAGATTAAAAAACTTCTCAGTGACCTTTTGATTGTCATTGACTGTCACATTGAAGGTGTCATGATGTAAACATGCTTGAGGAATAAGATGTCTTCTCACAGACAAAAGACATATTTGGTAAGGAAGTTTTTTGGCACTGTCTGAGCTACCACTATCTGTTTTTTGCAGATGAATAGAGTACTCCTGAAGGTATTGATCCTTAAATGGTTTTGAGCATTGAATTTCCTCTTACACACACTACTGTGTTCTGTCCAACACTCCTTTTTCAGGTAATAATTTCTGTCTGGTGATCCCAAGACGTCTTACAGCATGACTATAGTTTTCTGCATCCCATGCGCTAAGTCAAAATTTTGTTTACATATTCATTCTACTTGTCACAGTTTCTTACACCTCATTTTAAAGGCCGGTCTCGGATGAGCCCAATGAGTTCATTATGGAAACACATTAAACATCTTAGTCCATGAGTTTCTCTTTCTTTTACTGAAAATCTACTTTAAGATAATTGCACTGTTACCTTCCAGACCCAAATTGGAAGAAAGTATTTTGGGTTTGCTGTTTGCTTTACAAGCGAGACTACAGTAAACTCAGCAGGAACACTGGAAGATTGAGCCCTTCCTGTGTGTGACCAAGCTGGGATATTGGTTCTTGGCTTCTGTCAGGGAGACGTGAGTGAATGCTCCTGGCTCAGGAGTGATTGCTGCCCCAAGGCAATGACTGAGAGAGAAAGTGGGAACAGGTGAATCCTGGGCTCCTCCTGCCTAAGAAGAAATTAAGGTGAGTGAGACAGTGGCTACTGCTCAGAAGTTTAGGAGTCCTCTGCAGCAGAAACAGCAGTACCCCTCAAGGCTGAAGTTGGACCTGATGGTCTAATTCCTCAGGCATTTTCCATGGGTCTTCATTCAGCTTCTTCCCACTGTCCATACTCTTCCCCTTTCCATGACAAAAATGGGCTTTGTCTCTTATGCTGCTCCTCCTGCATCTGAGGATGGGAAGAGCACATCACCTGCCAACACCATAATTTCAGCAGTTCTTAGTATCTTTACATTTGTTATGGTGCACTTTGAAATGAACGATGAGAACAAACTTGGCAGTTAGAGTGAGTGAGTATTGGGGCACAATTAAAGTTTGATGCATTTTCTTGGGATGCTCATTTTTTGCCCATTTTGCACATTACTTGAACCTCATGTCCTACCCTTAAAACAATATGTAATATTTTGTGAATTTACTTAGATAAAGAAAACTCAGATTTTTTCATCTTCTCTGCTGAGCTGTATGTCATAGATCCATGAGTCATTCTGTTATTCTGAATTTTTAAGAACTTTTTTTTAAGTGGACAGTAGTATTAGAATTGCTTTAGCACTGGAGGGAGTTTTTATTCACTTTGAAAATTGCATTTCAGTAGCAAAACACCTGAACTTTTAAGAATAGACTCACTCATTTTAAAATGTCAAGTGGCCCCAAACACTCAAAACATTCAGAGAGTTTGACTTATACTTCTTTTTGTTTTGCACAAAACATGTTCATGGTTTCCCTAGTTTCTCCTGCTGTGCATACCCAATGCATAGATCAGGCTGCTCAGATTTCCAGTACCTTGATTTTGTCAATAGTTTGCAAATGTGAAAATGCTTTCATGCAGCATTAATTATAAAGTCTGTTTTCAAAACAGAACCACTCAAAGAACTTTGACAGTGTTTACTAGAAACAGCATTGCAACCTTGGGAAGTCGACTTGAGGGAAATATAGGTAGGGAATTTTCCAAGAGATTTGATGGAGGAATGACCAGGGCTCTGTTTTGGGAGACAATAAATGTTTTCTTTTTAGGAAAAAAATAAAAGTACTAGACTTCTATCTACCTCTTTAAATGCCTAAACAGGTCTGTGAAGCTTGTGTTATTTTGATGCAGATCCAGAAGAAACTGAATGCATAAATCTTTCTAGGCCTTTCTGAAAATCACAGATCTACTGTCCATAGTTGGTAATTGCTTTTCTTTCTTTCTCTGTAGTATGGTGTCATCATGGAATTGTATGGCTCTGCCAAGACATGAATTTTCCTTAGTCCTGTTTTGTGCTAGGAACTTTTTAAAGGGCTACAGATGTGAAAAGAGACTTGAAAGAAGTTGTGGACTTAATCCACCTAGCTTCAGGCCCCCTTGGGTGGATTTAGATGTGAGCTAAGCCCAAATGGTTGATGTTCAAAAAACTGTTTCCATAAAGTTTTATGCAAACAGATTTGGGAGTTTTTTTGTGTATACATTAGTGTATATTTTTATGTATATGTATACACATGCTTATATATTTGCCATAAATGGGCATCTCACATTCCACAGGAGTTGGGGTTTTTTTCAGCTTTTAAAATGCCTTTTTGATTGGATTGTGTAAGAGTAATTTTACTTTTGCTGTAATCTTGTATGGGTGTTTGTCATAGCTCAGAGCTTGAATGCTGCTTCACTTCCCTCTGTGGCTGTACAGTGCACAAGCCAAGCTGGAAATTTTGTGAGTAAATTACTGTGGTGTTTGTGATATTTCTATCAAGATTTGTCCATCTCCATACCAGCTGATTACATTAATTTCTCCATTGAAGGACCTGATACGTTGACAACCTTTTAATGAGACTGGCTAATTGCTAACTCAGAAATGCATTGTTTTACATCCAGTGGTAACACTTAATACAATATGGCTAAAGACAAAGCTTGGCTTGAGAAAACATATATATAGTAATTAGTATTCTGATTGTTTCATTGAAATGCATAAGTACCTTTTCCTTTCTCTGATAGGCAAATTGTTAGTTTTATAACTGTAATTTTGGTGTGAAATCCTAAATTGGGAGAGACTCCCTCCCAATATCAGGCCATGTAAAAGGAAATCATCATTAACTGTATAACCACACAGCTGAACAAAGGAGAATGCAGTAATATTCCTAAATTATTACAAGATCTGTGTATAATTATTGACTTTTCAGAGGTGACTACTGTATCCTTGCATGCCCACATTCAAGAAGTAGCTGTATATTGTGCTGCTCATCAAACATACCTGTATAAAACAAATGCATTGATAAACAAAGCAAATAACATCAGGCATGTGTTAAATGTGCCATGAGTTTCTGCTTGATCTTGATCAGTGATGCTGAAGGAATTAAACGGATGACTTTTCAAAGACTCTTTGTATGCCATGACACTATTAAAAATCAGGATGTTTTTAAAATAATTATAGCCAGGCTAGGAAATCTCAGACTGTGTATAAAGCTACTGCAGCCCAGCTATTGCAACTGAAGTGTGTTTTGGGTAATTCTTCACAGGCATAGTGAAACATTGTAATTTTCACCCACCCTACCTCATGAAGAATAGCTCTATAGAAGCAAGTATGTTTCCTCTCTTATTTTTAGTATTGGTAGTAAATTTCTGAATATAGATAGACTTTACAATTGCAATACTCAGGTTTGATTTAAATGACTGTGTTTTGTTGTAATTTGTTTCCTTCTGTGGGAAAAACTAAAAACCGCACATTTTATCGTATGATAAAGCATCTTCTAAATTGATAGTAGCTAGAATTCAACTAGCAGCTCTAAATTCTAATTAATACTTCTTCCAAGCGCAGGTGTCAGCTTCAATTCCCATTTTATAAATTAATTTATCTCTGAAAATGAGGTGCATGGAGAATACTATTGTTAATATTTCTTCACCTGTGTGTCTACATCTTTTAATAATAAGATCCTTCTTAGCTCATGGGAAAACATGTTCTAAATATGGTTTAGATTTTTCAGGTCTTTGAAGTAGGACATCAGAGAGTTTTGTTTGCAATCAAATTAAGGTGTTTTAATTCAGGAATGATGAAGTAATTAAGGATGAATTATGAAAATTATCATTGTGTCTTCAAGTGAAGAAATTTTCATTCAGCAGTAATATGAGGAAGGTCAAAGTCCATTGAGGCTTGAAGGTGAAGGTGGGGGTTAATATTAACAATTCATATTTCTTTTCTTACTAGCTTTTATATAATAATACTTTCCATTACCTTTTTTTTTTCCAATAAGGCCTTTTCTTAGACTTGGCCATTTTTTTCACATTTCCAAGATTGAACAGCTGTCAGAACTAGAAAGGCCCTACCTTTAGAAATAAGTTCCTAAAACCTGAATCATGGAACTTATTATACTCTTCTCCTAGCAGATCTCAAAGGGTCTTTAAACAGCAACAGAGAAGTTTTACTGCAAATAAAGATTTGAACCCAGAGCCATTTCTTTCAAGAGTCAAAGTTTTAATCATTCATAGCAAGTAAGGCCAGCAAACCGAATGACAGAAATATAACTTGAGAGGACAGAGATCTTTTGTGTTCTGACTGAGATAAACCTGTTTGTTTACTGAACCATGAGATGCTGTAGCAGATGTCCTAAGATTTTGTGGTACAGTTAGAAAACAGTATTTTATATGAGACTAAGGATATGTAATTTCCTGATTCTTTTGCAGAGTCATCTCAGGAGACAAATGTAACAATCTTTTTCACTAAGATTCATATCACTTCTGGTTAGCTGCAAAGTGGCATGATAGTATTGTTTTAAAGAGAAATATAGGGTTAATAAATTGATGCTTGGAAATAGTATTAATTCAGAGACAAATCATTGTTGGATGTGTTGATGAGAATCCTAAGTAATACTGCTGGACTCCATGGGGATTCCCTTGAGTTAGGAAAAACAGGACTTAGAGGCATCAACTGAAATTTTTCTTTCAAAGATCCCTTCACTTGCTTTTATGCCCCATGAGCCCAAAAACCACAGATTTGCTCTCTGCTTTACAATGTGCTCATTGGTGGTGGATGCAGGTGGCCTGGCTGCATTCAAGAGGATAAATAAATGCCCACTGGAATGGGTATTCCATGTCCAGAAAGTTTCTTTATTAAGGTTTACACTGATGTAGACATGAGTAACTAGCATTTTGAAATAACTGAGTTTTCTGCATTTGTCTTAGGAGCAGTGTGTTTGTTGCCTGTTATGGCAGTGTGAGATGTTATTGCTGGTGCCTGATCCCAAGGGACTTCATGGTGTGTTCAGTAGTGGCTTGGGCAAAGCCCCTCCTTGCACAGACCACAGGCAGCTCCCTGAAGGCACCAGTGAAACCAGGATGGCTTTAAATTATAGTTGCCATCATGCTGAATGACATTGGAAAGTGAGAAGCTGAAAAACCCCTTCGCTGCTGCTTTGTGTCATAGTTACCCTTCAAGGCAGGTCACGACAAGTTGTTGAGAGGTATTAACCCAGCTGCTAATGCCCATGCAGGAGCACAAACCTCAGCATTAATCTTGTTTTGTGGCTTTTGTCAGTGTGGCGTAAAGGTAGGTGGATTGTAATTGATCTCCAAGCCAGAAAGGAGATGTTAATATGTAGCTGGTAGCAGAATAGTCAAAATAAAGACCCATGGGATAATAGAGAATTCTTCGTTCACCCGGGGAAAGATTTACAATTTCCTCAGTCAGTTGAGAGCACAACATTATTAAATTGTCAAATTTTAGCAATTTTGCCTTGTTGCGTAGGAAATCAACTGCGAATCACCAGATAGCCTGATAAATTCATTTAGGCCCAGATCCACTAAATGACTTGGAATGGTTTTAGACACCCTGTGTCTAAAAATTGCAGTTCTCAAGGGTCCAATTTAGCTCCCCTCTACTTCCAGCAGTGCCTATGATTTTGCTGATATTCTTTACTGCGTCTCACATGCTCAGAAGTGCCTTGTCCTTGATAGAACCAAGTCTCTATTTTACATCCATGCTCCATCCTTATCCACAAATCAAATATCAATATGGCCTTTGGGTCTTGTTGCAGTTAATTTTCTCAGCCATGTGTTGTGTGCTGCACAAGAGCTGGAAACAAGAGGCATTTTTTTTCAGGCCACAGCTTCCATGGGTGACAGAGTCCCCACACTGGAAATATCTGCTGTGCAGCCAGCGTGTTAGTGGTCACAGCATGCCTCCAGCCCTGTGCCTCCTCTGCAGCCAGGAGTGAGGGAAGCTGAGCTCCATGAATCCCTCTGTCTATCTAAGACTCTGTAACAAAGAAATGAAAGAACAATCTGAGATACAACATTGAAGCACATTACTGTGTATCAGCTGAAGCCAGACTCTTGATTGGTGGAGCCCAATGTAGCTGCTTTGATTTCAGCACACTGAAAAACCATTTAGGGCAGTGTGGGATGGAGGTGTGGCCCACAATTTTTGTCACAGTAATGAAATCCCAGATGTCAGGTATCCCCTTTGCTCGTGTCATCTTGGCTGAGAAAGTGATGATGACTCATAGTGAGTTTACAGGTGAGTAAGCTATAGGATGGCACAAAGAGAGTAAATGCCAGTAAATCAGAAAAGATGGATGGCCACATGACTGTAAATGGGAGTTCTGCACTTGTTCTCACAGCACATTTCATGGTAAGGCTTTTATTCTTTTCAAAACATTAGTGCAGGTATCCCCTATTTCATGTGAAATAGCAGTCTGTAATTGTGCCTCTATGGGATTTTACATGGATGGACAAATATCCCCTAGCACAGGACCAGGCCATAATGGACAAACCTTGCTTTCCAGGAAGCGCCTTCCCTCCTCCCTCCTTCAGGATGATCGATTCACTCAGTGATGCCTCTTTGACATTTACTCTCTGAGATCCCACACTTCTGCCTCTGTGAGGCATGATGTGGTAGCAGAGTTGTATTAATGCAGCTCTCAAGTCCAAACAGAGCCTGATGTCTTCTTTTGTAAAAGCAGGTTATAATTTTTGTTACCTACCCCGTAATTTTCAACCTATGAACATTTCCACCTTAATTCTATTGTATCAGCTATTATACAGATTAGCTGATTTGCATGCTCTGCCAAGCTGAACAGAGAAGATTCGAATCTGCAGGTCACATTTATTAGCAGAAGCAGTACTCCCAGGGTACATGTTTGCTTAATTTTTCATCTTTAAATAGACAGGACTGCCAAAAAATTAAACATACTTGTCTAAGAGGGAGACAGGAGTCATTAAAGGCACTGATGAAGTAGCAGTGGTTTCAGGATAGCTTCTCATGTATTGATTTTTAACTGTTGGAGAGAAATGGTGATATTTTTTATGATTTTTTTTTAAGAAATATACATTATTTGTCAATTTTTTGGTCATTATTTTAGTTTTCAGTGGTAATCCAATCCCTAGGCTTCCAGTGTCTGAGAATTAATTATTTCCAACAGTTTTTATTTTCTCCTAAACTACATTCTTGTAGAAAAGAAAAAGGCAGTTTCTAGTTACAGGAAGCAGGACTGAGTCAGGTCTGGACCTGTAGAGATTCCAGTTTGGCCCTGTGACTTCTGATCCTGGGTCCTGGCTTTCTCTGCCCCAGGTTCCTCATCTGCCTCTGTGTCAGGAACCAGCAGGAAGGGTGACCTGAAGCCTAAGGAGGATCACACCTGGGCATGACTGAGGTGCTAGAAAAGCAGAGAGCAAGTAGGATGGGACAAGTTTGAGAAGCAATAAAGTAAAATTCTTTGCAATGTTTTCCTCGGAATTGAGGAATTTACATAGTATGGAACTCTTACTGGCTGACATTTCATTATGATGTTATTCCTCAGCAGTAACAGCATGACCACTGATGGAAAGCAGCTACACTGTTAGGTTGATTCTGCTATTGGGTGAGAACAGTTGACCTTGCCCTGGTGTTAGACATGTAGCAAAATCAGTGCAAAACAACGAAAAACTACAACTGCAGTTTGTGATGTTGTTGTTGGGAGGCAGGTTTAACCTTTTAAACTACTATGGGAAGTGTGCCTGCTCCCTCTGAACCTACGTGCACACTTACTGAAGTTCTAAGCCTTAATGCTTAGAACACGTCCGATCCCCTTCTCTGTCCCTGTACAGCTCATCCTTGGTACAGCCACAAGCTGAGGGTGTCCCAGCTCCTGCTGCCTCAGGCATTGGCTGAGGAGCCTACTGCAGGCACCATATGACATGGTTCCCTTCCAAGAACCTCCTTTTTGTCTAAAAGACGACCAAATCTCAACTACTCTAACATGTAAAAGTTTAGTGAAAGAAAACAAATCCTGTGTCAGAAGCATGAGGAGCAGACAGATAGTCTGATACACTGAAGGAAAATTACCCAGGTATTTTCCTCAAAATATGAAGCCATCACTGAGTGAAAAATTTTGTGTTACCTGTGATAAATTAATTTAAAGATGTTTTTCCTTTAGGAGGAAGAAATGCTGTTCATTGTCTTGCCATTTTCAAATGGATCTTTTTTATAAATCAACATTAAGAGTGTGTGCTGTGAATGTGTATTTTGTCACTGAGTTACAGATCTGTGTTCTGATAAAAGGAGAGCACTGTAGAAAATAAAAAAGTGTCAAGTTAGCTCATGCTGAGCTTGTACAATGGTTTTCTTGTATTTCATAGAAGCTAAAATAAAACGATGAATAAGAAAGTGTGCTCACGTAAAATGCTACTGGTGTTTGGCTGACTGGGGTTGCTCCTTTTGGTTTTGATGAAATCCAGAGGCAGTAATACGTGTCTGTTTACCAGACTTGCTGTAGATAAAAGAGTCTGTCAGACTCAGCGTGGAGAGGATTCTTGGACTGCAACAAAGACGATGACCATGCTTCCCATGACTTTACTATGGCCAGGTTTTTACTCTTGGGCTCCTGGTATGGCAAACAATCATGGAGAAATTCTCCAGGAAACTTTAGTTCGTTTTACTGTCAGACAAACAAGGTGCATCATGTAGGTTCGTTTTAATCAAACCTACAACATTTAGAAGAAATCTGTACTAGTTAATGCTTGTGTTAATATTTAACATGAATTAACTTTTACTTGACCTTTTCTATAATATTTATCCCCAGATCTGCCATTGAGAAGCTGGGAGTGGAGGCATTTGAGGCCGTGTACAGCTGTCTCAAGCAAGCGAGACAGCAGAATGCCAGTGAGGAGGAGATCAGGAGGTGTTTGGAGAAACTGGTGTCTAGAGCAAGTGATTGCTTTGAAGTGGATCAGCTGCTGTACTTCGAGGAACAGCTACAGGCTTCAGAGCCACATCTTCAGCTGTAACAGTGTGTCAGCAGCAGCTGGAAATGGCACAGAGGGGAAAGGGGCCTCCTTCAGGCCAGCAGGCAAGTACAGGTGGTGTTTGGGGGACACTGCTGAAGGTAATGTAGTACCTAAGCATGTGGGTAAGCACCATTTGAGAGTCCACACAGCAGTGAGAAGTGGGTAAATATGGCACGGATTACAGGGGCAGGAAGAAGAACAGATGTTTGTGACAGTGGAGGGGAGGATTCACGGTTACCAGAGTCCCCTTTTTCTACCACTTAAAACATAAGGAGGGGTGTTCTGGGCCGTGTCTGGATGCCAGTTCACACTCAGAGCATCACTGGCAGAGCTGCCTCTGATGGAATGAAGCAGGATTAGACTCCAGCTGCTGTTGATTTCTGTGCTAACTGGTCCTCATGATATTTAAGCCCATAATTTTTGTAATTTGGCAGATTTACCCTTAAACATATATATATATATATATATATATATATATTTATGGCCACTCATCCCCTATTTGCCTTATTATTGATTATTCAAAAGGGCTGCATTTAATCTGTTTAAATTTCAAAGGAACTGTGGAAATACATACATATGTGCATATTTATATACATATATGCATGCTCACATACACAGAGGTAAGTGTGTATATTCATAATGGAAGAAGCATGTCTGGTTGCACACTGTACCTGTAGAAAGAGTTTTAGATTAAATTCATCCTTCAAAAATGGAAAAAATAAACTAATTTTTTTCCTGCCTTGCACATTGTTACCGTTACAGTTCTTTTCTAGTGTTTATGCTCCCTTCTTCATATGCATCCCACTCCTGCTGATTTCAGCTGTGTATCAGGCTCTGATTATATACCTGATGTTTCCCTTCCACCTCTTCCTTCCTTATTTTGCATTCTGAGCTTCTTCCTCCATCTGTGCATATGACTAAAGGTTAAAAAAGTCATACAATTGGTAAAGGAATCTAAAATGAATTGTAGACCAAATGAATTTTAGGCATTAAGCCATTCATAATCCTTATGCTTCCTGCTTTTCCACCACAACTTTTAAACGACTTGGGGACTGTGTTAAATAAATTAAAAGAAATTCATATTATGAATATAAAAAAAAATTTCTATTTGACCTGAGATGAGTTATTTACAGTGAAGTGTACCAGTATTTATGGTCAATTAAGCAGTTCTACTGATCCATCTTTATGACGTGTGTTAAGAGACTCAAAGCAAAAGGCAGGTAGAGTCATCTAAATCTATTCTAGCAGCAGCATAAGCTGAGGAAGCAAAGAGCATGCCCAGCTACAGATGATGTGGCACTATACTTCCAGCTCAAAGTAGTAAGAGATTCTGGTATGTTTCAGTTTTTTCTAGCTTCAGCTTTATTTAGAATGCATGTTACAAGCCAGAGACTAAAATCCACTATGGTGTTCACTGAGGTAGGGAAACATATTGTTTGTCAGGTTTCAGTCTCTTCCCTATTATTTCTTCTTGACCTACACTTCCCATCCTTCTCAATGTTGTGTATGAGTACCTGATTAGATATTTTTTGCACAAAACTGAAGACCATTTTAAAACGGAAGTGCTGAAGTCCAAGATACAGGAGGAGTGCTTGAATGTTGCAGGGACTATAAAGTCCAAAAGCAAACAATGAGTAACTGACACAGTGAGAATAATGTCAGAAGAAGATAATCTTCACTCCTTCATTTACTTCTGCTGCAGTTCAAGGTGATTTATCACAAAAACTTCAAAAACAGCCTCTGTAAGCAGTCAATTCCTTTTTTATTAGTGACAAAGACTATTTCAGGCTTTTTTCCATGCAGCTTGAAAGAAAAAAATACCTGGGTAAGAATGGGTCAGGCTCCTTAAGTCAGTCAAGGACTCGGAAGATCATTAAAGGGAAACCTTTAAAACCTGAAAAACATGATTTAGTCACTCAGATTGACTTCAGGGAAGTGGTTGCTCTCTGATGAGCAGTATTTTCTTTCATTTGTTGCACAGGAAAAAAGAACTCACAGTGCCTTTTAGGCTTACTTAGTTGCTTTCTGCTCTCTGCAGGGAATGACCTTCAAGGCACGTGAGGATCTGGAGGTTGCTGGTTTACTGCTTATATGCTTTAAACCATACTTTGTTTTGTTTTGTGTTTTTTTTAAATGAATCATACCACAGTTAGCCAATGTAGTATACATGTTAAACACAGCAGGAAATTTTCGTCTTTGAGCTGTAGTAAAAGCACAGAAATACATCCCATGGATTTAACAGAAATTTTTACGTCGCTGTTTAACTTGCAAAATCCCATTGCTGGTGGTCATTAGTAGAAATCTAAAAGGAAGGAGGAAGATGTTGATATTGTGGATCTTCATTAATAAAAAAGCAACAGAACTGCTGGAAGTAAATGTGAGGAAATAAATGTAAAGATGTTGATATTGTGGATCTTCATTAATAAAAAAGCAACAGAACTGCTGGAAGTAAATGTGAGGAAATAAACGTAAAGGTATTAATAGATCCTCATAAAAAGTCCCATTTAACCTACAGATTTGTACCAAAAGCTTTGCAAACATGAGGCAACCTTGCTGCCTTTTTTATTGATTCTCTTAAAAATGCTACAAGATTAATTGCTTGATGAAGAGATACTGAAAACAAAGGAAGTGGGGTGAGTATTTTTTAAATGCTTTGAGGCCTTAAATCTGGTATAAAGGTGCTTGAACTATAAAGGGAGAAACAACATCTGAGTTTTCTGATAAGAAGTGCAACTGTCAGTTTCTTGTTGACAGCTGGATTAGGAGGTAGATCAATTCTATTTTTCACAGCAAACAAAAAGGAAATCCTTTCTTAGAGGTGATTGTTCTGCCAGATAATTTCTAGAAAGCATCAGAATCCCCTCTTTGTAAGGTGAATTAAAGGCTTCCAGTGCCTGAAAATCTTGCCTGCAGGAAAGGACCTTTCTTCCTCCAGGACCTGGCTTTGTGACTGCTGCCTTGTGATGACCGGCTCCGAGGTGCTCTCACAGCCAAACCACAAATCTGCAGCTGGCACAGCAGGAGCTCACCCCTGACTGCTGCTGGATCTTCAGCTCCACATATAACCAGAGCAATGGAGCATCAAGAAGATACACGGGTGAAAAAAAAGGTAGGAGGCAGCAAAGTGGCCAAATGGATAATGCAAAGGCTGACCTTTCATCTTTGCTATAAGTCAGCTCAGACTAATCTATAGGTGCAACCACTGTTGCCTGAGGGAATTAAGTGGGCAAGAGAAGAAAGGCTCAAACAGGAGATTTGTTTGGAGACAGAATCATTATGCACAGAGGCACAATCATCTTTCATATTTTGTTTGTAATATGTGTGCACAACACAGCCTAATCTGAAAACTCTTTAGCCTGTCTCCACTGAATACTCTTGTTTTTCAGGAGGGAGAAGTCCAGCAGAAAGTTTTCTGTATATGATTATTGGTAGTAAGTAGAAGTCTAATGAAAATATGGTCTCCAGATGCCCATTTGGCTGATGATCATTCCTGTTCAGGAATATGTCTGCCTTGATAATAGCTATCCAGATGTGCTGGATAGATGTACGTAAGAAGAGCTGGTTAACAGCAAAGGCAGATGTATTTATGTACAGACTGATCAGGCACAGAGGGTGGGGAAGGGATGGAAGAGGATGAAGAGGGTTGTAGTTCCTTCCTCTTATACCTTCTCCTCATATACTTAGTTACCATATCCAGTCCTACTTATTTTTGTCACTTTTTTATGGTTGGGGGAATAAAGGGACAGTGAATGGTTTTCTGAAGGCCACTGAATTACCTAAAATGAGACTAAGAATGAAAACCTAACAGGAAACCTGGACATCACTCAGGACCAATGGTCCCAGCAAGAGAAGACTGTGCAAATGCTTCTGGTTCCATACAATTATGGGTCCATTTTTCTTTTATCTAGACTGGAATATGGCCATCATGGCTGGAAAGTTAGTTAGTATGTACAGATAATTTGCTATGTTAGCTCTGCAGACAGGTTTCAGTCCTCAGTTGTTCATGAATGGTTAACTTCAGCCTCCTGACTTTCAGTATTCCCATACTGTGCAGTTAGTCACTTCCCCATCAGGTCAGAAAGCAGAAACCAGGTCATGGGAAAACTTCCAGCAGAAAGATCAGCTGAGGAAAACAGACATTTAGTCAGCTGCTTTAAAAGCACACCTCTTGGGTGAATATTTTCTATTCCACTTGATGACACCTGGCCAGGGATTCCTGATGTTTTGCAATGTGCAAGAAATACACGCACTGTGATTATCATCCTGTAGATGAAATGGGCTTGGTTTTGTTGTCATTTTTTTATTCCACAGGTAGCTGTAATCAAAGTACAAAAGCAGTGGTGTGCAACAATAAGACAAAATACCTCTGAAGAAAAATGACAAATGATAGAGAAGATTACTGCTTTGTACTAATTAGCTGTCCTAAGTATTGATCAATTTTAACATTTAGAAACTTCAGTCTGTCTTAGGGAGCCTGAGAATGTTGTATCTATGTACATGTATCTACACAGAGAAGTGAACTGTGACTCTGTCATGAGCTATCAGCCATCTCCCTCTACATCTATGCATGCACACACAAACATATTTGTATGTATATGGACGTGTATATATCCTGATGCACCTCACCATCTCACCAAACCTTCAAGAATATGTTTTCTCTCGATAAACAAAAGAGCCAGCTGCTCCAGAAAATTCTTACAAGCAGGTAAATACACAGCTGAATGCACCTTGAGCAGAAAAAAGCCTGAATGTTTTGATCAGCTACTGCACCAGGCACTGTACAAAACAGTTCCAAGGCAATCCCAACCTCCCAGCCCTCCCAGCTGAATTGTCCAGCAGGAATATGAGTGGAAGATGGTTCAGAGAAGTAACCTGAGCTTGTGCAGCAAAGTGCAACAGGAAGCCAAACAAGGGGAGCACTCCTCTTGATCCTCACCTGACATTGTGCCAGGCAGTCAGCTGTGGCTTGTGGGTACTGGGGTAAGGCAAGGCATAAAGGAGGGTGCAGCGTTGTGAAATGGATTTTAATACAGAACACCATTATTTAATGAAATATGACTCTGTGACTGTGCATGGAAGTGTGTGTGTGTGATGGACTATCAATGAGGTGATTCTGTGCCACAGCTTTATGCCCTAGAGGTGACTAAGTGCTACGAAGAAGCTGGGAATCTGTAAATTGCTCTCCTCTCTCCACTGCTGTCTGCTGACCCCTCAGGGACTGCCTTATTGTACCATGGCATTGTGGATATTCCTTTGGGCTGTGTTATTTGCTCTCAGCGTCTCTAATATGAGTTCTATTTCAGGCTTTTTCATATGGAAGTCTCTTTCTGGCAGAGGCTGCTTTATTGATCTGCATCTATAAGGGGTCAGCAGTGTGACAGTGGTCTTAAATAATGCATTGGAGTTTGCTCCCTCTGCTCTCAGTGAGTTCCGGGGAAATGCTCCTTAGAACTGCCACGGAATCCTCCTAGCTTGAACTGTCGCAGTTGTCTTGTCTTGTCCTCTTTCCACCCCTACTCAAGGACAGAAAGGAAAGCAAACTCAAGGTGCCCAGAGTCTGGAGAACAGATGCTGTTATTTAATGTCCAGAGGCAATCCTTTAAATCAAGAGAGTCTGCTTCTCTTGTTTTGTAAGACAATTTTTGAGTGTGAGCATTATTTTACTGATGCCTTTAGGCATCTGGCAGTCAGTGGCATACTTTTGCCATCCTGTCTCTGCCAGTGAGTTGTGGTTTTTTCCCCACCTCAGAATGAAGCCTGCTTGTTTTGAATGCTCTTTGACAGGAGCTTGGCTCCTGATGCTGACAGCAAATGCTCCTGACTCCCTAGAGGCCTAATTTTGCCAGCTACCCATGCATGTCCTTCTACAAACTGTCTTGGCAACTGGGGACTGTGTTTTTGGGAGAGGGTGGTATTCCAACCAGCGTAAACAAGGGGGTTGGAATGATCCTTCCATCACTTGAGGAGAACAGGGATCACTTCCAGGTAGCACAGTGGGAATGGAGGCAGCCAGAGCAGCCCTAGCCCTGAGCATCTCCCTGGTGCTGCTGGAGGAGCCCCCGGGCTTTGCTGCATCCCAGGCGGGCCTGGAAACTCAGGGATCCTCTGCATTCACATTCACGTTGTGCTTGCTGTTTTGAACTAATACTGCAGAGAGGAGATTCATGGAGAGCAAACCCTTGTAAAGACAATGAGTCTCCAGACTACCTAATGACTACTTAATGAGTGTCTAAGCACTCACTGCACCATTATTGAATTTTAATTGCCTTCTTTCTGGATTTGTGCTATAAAATGAAAAAGGAGCAAACACTACATGTAATGAGGGTAGATAATTAAAAAGTAACACCTGAGAGACACCCAGGCATTTGTGGAAAAGACTACAATAATACTATGATGAGAGAAACCAGCACTGCTGTGTGCCTGCCACCTCTTTGGATAAAAAGTTTGCTTTTACAATTGTTAAAAATTGAAGTTGTTTTCAGCATGATCTGGCAGAAAAAATAGATTATTTGGTATCAGTGATGTAATTAAACTTACTGATTTTATTAAATCAATAAATATTGGTTAATTACCGCTGTATGGATAAAACCATCCACATCACTGGGTCAGTGCAGATGGGCTTTTCAGAGGTTGCTCCTTAGCACTGTGCCCTTTCTGATGTCTGCTCAGATTATTTTTGACTGCATTGAGTGAATGTGCATTACTTCGAGCAGTAGACAGCAGAAAGGCCCCATTGAAAGTAGACCAAATGAGCCCTAAACCATCAAGAATTTAAACATGTGCTTAGCTGTGAATGCCAGCCTCACTGCTGCACAATTGCCAGGGAAACAGGGAGAACTGGGCTGTTGTACAGAGCAAAACAAAGCACAGAACTCTTTGCTCATAAAAGAGGTAGGTCTCCAGAGATGGAAGTCCCACCTTTGAAGCAACAGGCATTCAGAAGTTTGAGAAGATCTCCAGCCACTGAGACGGTGCCTCAGCCTGGTGGTCCAATCAGCTGAAATAAATTAATATAGATTTATATAGTCAAAAGATGAATTTAATTAAAATGTACACAGATTAAAAAGAGCTAAAGGGCAGAAAACATGGTTTTGGGGAGAAACTCACATAATTTCACTCTTCAGCTCTGAAGGGCGTGCATTTGTGGGGTATTTTAACCTGAACCAACAGAAAACTCTGGCCAGATGTTGATGTCTCTAATTCGACCCTTTTGTTTCTCTCTTTCTCTTTCCATGTCACACATTTTGTCACCAGGCACTAATCTGACAGGTCTCTCTTGTGCAGCTTCTCTTTTGGCTTCTGCTCTGCTGGAGTTTATGGTAACTCTTAGTGAAACGTTTTGTACGCCAATGTTTTCATAATGAAATCTTTCTTTCTTTCTTTCTTTCTTTCTCTCTTTCTCTCTTTCTCTCTTTCTCTCTTTCTCTCTTTCTCTCTTTCTCTCTTTCTCTCTTTCTTTCTTTCTCTCTTTCTCTCTTTCTCTCTTTCTCTCTTTCTCTCTTTCTCTCTTTCTTTCTTTCTCTCTTTCTCTCTTTCTCTCTTTCTCTCTTTCTCTCTGCATTTGACTCTAAGAAGCTTTTTTCTAAGTGTGTACTGGGTGTCTACATCCCTGTAACATCTTAGAAAATTTTCTCTAAAATTCCTGACGGGCATAAAGCTTATAGGTAAAATTGTTCTGACACTTTGGATCAATTGTTACACTTTCTATTTATTTATTAGCAGACTCCTCTTAATAGACACCAGAACTATATTTCTGTCACATCCCCTCTTTTTGCTTTCCCTCCCTTATGCTTTCCAGTGCTACCTACATTTTAAATTAGTTTTGAGCTTTTGAAATAATTGCAAACAAGATTCTTCCTAGGAAAGAAAGGTGAGCATCAAGCAATACTTCACAGCACGACACAACCACCCTTCTGGCTAAAGAGACTCTACAAAGCAAAACATCAGAGAGACAAGTCAGAAAAGCCAAGTTTTTTCAGCTGTCAAAAGAAGGGTCAGGTTTTCAGAATTCTTGCTACAAAATTAAATATCTGTAAGGCTAAGAAAAATGGGAAGCACAATTTAGGCATTATTCTTACAAAAAAAATCTACAGTATTTTAGTATTATCAACACCTGAATCTAATTCTTTGCCATCAAAACACTTTTTTTATTACTGTATTATATTCAGAAGAAACAGGAGAAAGGTCATTCCATTATTGTTATCTGAGAAAATCTACAATTTTTTTCTTCTTACTAAATTAAGTTTTGCAGCAAAAAATGTAAGAGACTAAAAGCCTGGACAGATGACTTTGAAGAAAAACACTTTTCTTCAAGATTTATGTATTTTTCTAGAAAAGTAAAAAGAATTTGAAAATGTCTAAAGTGTGAGCTGCATCAGCTGATTGTGTGAAAATGAGCTTCAATCAGACGGGCTTTGATTTCTCAGAGAGGAAAGCACACTTTCAATATACTCATTTGCAATCAAAAAGCCTAGACAGATTTGACTTTTTCTTTTGCAGCAACAGATTCAGGGATTTGCAGAACCTGAGGATGTGTTGATTTAATGACAATTCCCATGAATTATAATGAGTGGCATTCTGACACCTATGAACATTTCCATTTCCCCACGGTACAGCACCAGCTCATTTAAAGTTGCCCAAGAGCAGGAAGATACTCTTCCTTGTGCAGTCACTAACTAGAAGAGCCACAAACCTTCTTGTGTGGACCACACCTCAGGTCCATGGTGATGGAATCTGGTCAGGACGAGTAGCAATAGGATCGTGGGCCAAAAGCAGAGTCTCAGTCCCATCTCCGCCTGTAAGAACTGCAGGTGCTATGGCTGGGCCTCACATGGGCAATGCTACACTGGCAGTGCCCCTAAGGCAGAACATGATCCTGTTTCTGCCAGGATGTCTCATTGCAGAGTCAGTGAAAGGAGATGACCAAGGGAAATATGTCCCCAAGGGTGCAGGTGGTGTGATTTTGTTGGATCACAGAGCAAGGACAGTCAAGCTCACAGTTTTAGATGGTGACATAGGGTGGACCGCTGCTTAACAGCCCTGAGCTGGTCTGTGCAGCCCAGCACCCTGGTCCAGGGCCATTCCAGCAGCTGTCAGGCTTTTTCCAAAGGGTAAAACCTCAAAGTTGGTACTATTGTGTAAAAGGAGCCTGCATTCCCACTGCTAACATCTGTCCATAATTCCAACAAGGCAGCAGAGACTCATACAAATGAAGACAGAGCTAGTACTGAGATATGAAGTGTTATTGTTGCTTAGTGCTAATGGTTTCTGCCTTATTGTATTCCTTTATCCCTATTCTTTGTCCCTTGTCATATCCTTCTCTCAGATACAAGTTACTGTCACCAAAGATGGGAAGCAATTTAGGGGTGCTGCTACCTAAGCGCGAGTTGCTAATTATAGACTAGGAGCAGGCAGAAAGAGCCAGGTACATTCTGAATCTGTCTTGATTAATGAGCGAGCAGCTAGGCTCAGGGTCTCCAATTATGTTCTGTATGTCAGCAGACTTGCTTCTTTCCTGGCTCGTTGCTCAGGAGCCAGCACAGCAGTCCTCCTGGGTAGATGTGTGTGCTCCCAGTGGGAACTGGCCTTGCACTGATTAGCCTGCAGGTATCGAGACCTGAAAGCAGCACACCATGTCCACCCAATGTGGCCTTTCAACACCCATTTAAACCCACTGTCCTCAACATTAATTGTAAAAGCAAGACAAAAACCTCATTTGGGGGTGAGTTTTATTTTCAGGAAGAGCTCTCACTCTTGGATTTGTGGCTTTTTACTGGCTGTCCAGATAGAGCAGTGGCTTCTCAGTCACTGCTTCTGACCATTCCACAGCTCTGTCTGTGCTGGATTGGGTGGGAAAGAATGCTTCATTCCACTTGGACCACACAGCCTTCCCTGGGCTCAGTAGATGGTTGTTTCCAAGAATGTTGTGGGTGAAGATGTATTAGAAAACTGCTTCTTGGAGTGGGATGCATGAAGAGAAAGGCAGAAATTCCAGATGAGCACAGGATAAAGAGGGGAAGAGGCAAAATGTCTTGAAGAGAATTGTAGACCTCAAACCCAGCCTGGGTTGAGGATACCTCCCTTAATCAGGTATGAAGCCTTGAAAAAGAGACACATTTCTGAAAAGAGAAGGGAGTGCTGCTATCCCTGTAAGTGTATGTCAATGGTTTAAGTTCTCTTTCAAACTAAACAGCAATTCAAGTCTTTTGAGTACCAATAACACTATAAACATGCCAGCCTCTGTAAATTCAGAGAGAGCTGATGTGGCTGACCTCATGTTTCTGATAGCTGTTGGCACTAGGGTCATGCCTTAAGTCATTTGATTTCAGCCAGAGCAGGGCACAGGAAAGCACTGGGGAGAAAGTGATTTTCCTCATCCTACCCAGCAAATCAAATGTGAATAAGAGATTTCACAGTGTTGGCCCTTCTTTAATATCTGAGTATTGCTAAATGTGTCTGAGTTTACACTGGGTCTGACAAGTACAATATCAGCCATCAAACATAATGGAGCAGACTGCCTGAATTCCCTTCCCGGGATAATAAGATATACTGAAGTAGGGATGATTCTTTTCATGTTAATAAGCCAAGTGCTTTTCATTGTATTGGCACCATGAGGAATTTGAACTGAATTCAGAATAAAGCCCCTGATCTAGCAGCAGGCTGACTGTAAGGCTGTTTGAAGGACTCTTTTGTTTTAAGGTTTGCCAGTGTGAGGGTGAAGCTTGAGTTCTTCAGCAAATGGTTGTCAATGAAATATCAGCTCCTTTGTTAAGGGAAGTTAGGGAAAAGGCACCGTGGATAAACAGTGTGCTCTGAGATGTTATTCTCATTAAATAAGCTTTGCTTTACCCAGAGGCTGGATCACCAGCAGTGTACCTGTTTGGCAGCAGAGCTGTCTCTGAAGGGTGTAGAGGTGAAAAAACAATTTATGACAGGTGGTAAAATGTCCATAATGAACAAGAAGTGATGTGGCAAGAGGGCAAACCAGCAGGATACTTCAGCACAGGTAAGCCCACGTGCACCACTCATCTCCCAGAGAAGCACTGTACTGTTATTGCATGACAGCAATTAGTGCACAAGGTTGAAGAGGCGGGGGAGTCAGAAAAGTGATGTTGGCAATTGAGAAAGTCAAAGGTGCTGGCTGTACAATCAGACAAATGTGACTGCTCTCGTCAGTGAGGAGAGATGGCAAGAACATGAGGTGGTAATGAAGGAATTCGAGATAAAACACATAACAAAACCTGTAGCTGACAAGGTCTCCAGACATGTTCAGGTCGGCGTGTTTAACCATAGGGAAAAGAGAAGACATTGATTCTAAGCCTCTGCTGGTCTGAAAATCAAAACTTGGCAAACAGGCTCTTAGCCCTCCACTGATACGAGTATGAATAGTGGCAGCTACAAAGTTCCAGTCACTTGACTCAGTGCAGAGCTCAGTAGGTGAAATAAAAGGATCTGCACATTGTAACGTGTGTATCACAGTAGTAGCCTGTAGTATCCTTTCTGGTTTCCCAGGAAGCTCTGCAGGTATGTTTTTTATGCAGCAACACAAGCTGCATAAAACACATAGCTAGAAGCAGTTATTCTCATCAGCAGGGTCTTTTCTGTGTTTGAAAATGCTTGGGTGAATGTTAGTTGATTGAAGAGGTGTACTCCTACGAAGTATCCCACTGAGAGTGTCAACCAAGTGACTGCCCATCTTTTCCAAGCAAAAAGATACAGACTATCTTTCTGAATTCTGCTACAGTGTCCTTTAGGTAATCAGGGAAAAATATGTTCAGAGGTGTTGCCAAATTTGATTGCAAAAGTAGAAATCAAAGTCTTCTCTAGTTTCAGTGTATTTGCTTCTGAAAAATTGATTGCATTTCAATGACAATGCACCAAAATATGAAGCACTGAAGTTATTCAGTTAGAAACAACTTGCTGCTGCTCCTGTCTGTTTAGTCTTCCCCCACACAGCTCATGTCACTCAGAGAAGGACTTCCATTGAAAGGAGATGCTTGCTAGGCTTTCCAGATTGCTGTTTAATTGGCTCCATTCCCCAGAGACTTAGACTCAGAAGTTTTTGAAGTTGAAATGACAGTGGTGCAAGAAAGTGTTTCCTCCTTCTCCTTCACTTTAGCATCCCTGCATGCAGGTCCCCTCCCTTGGGAGGCCCACATGCTGAGGAGCATTCAAGCCTCAACTCATGTCATGAAGGGAGGGCATGCAGAGGTGACAGCACGCGACAATGTGATTCCATAGAGATGCAGATACCCTGGAGAAGAGCAATTCCCAGCTGGGGCAGGAAGATGTGTCTGTGCTTGTGCAGAACTGAGGAGAGAGGCAGGTGGGTCTCAGCTGAGTGAATGCAGAAAGACTTCTCAGTAGCTGCCCCCTGACAAGCTGTCAGACAGAGTTCCCTTGCTAACTACAATATCTCTGGTACCTCCGCACTGGGCATGACTCAGACTTTGAAAAGCATTTCAAAGCCACAAACCTGATTCAGATATGCCCTTCCTATTACTTTCTTATTACTTCTTTTAATTACCTGCTTAAAATAATTTATATTGATTGATTAAATTGAGCCTATTCAGATTAAGACATTGTTTCTTCTGATGTCTTAGTTCCAGTAATTCAGACCAGCTACTATCTACAACTGTCCCTGGCTCCTTACAGATGCAACAGAGAAAGGATGGAGCATCCATTGTGGAGGCCAGAACAGTTACTTACAATAGCTTGTCAGAATACACTTTTGCTCATGGGCAAACTTGAAAAGCTCTAAGTCCATCCATAGTTCATGGCTATTCCTTGAGACAAGGTCTTGTCCAGGTTCTGGGAGCTGAAGTTGTCACTAACCCCTGGCACAGTCTGAGCATCTTCTGAAGCCACAGATGAAAACAACCAGATCAAAGAGGTAGGACACAGGGATATGTGGGAAGTGAGCAGTGCCTGGAAATTATAACTTAAGCATTGCAAGTGTTTGCTGTCTGTACTCTATATGTACATTAGGCTACTGGAGGCAGCCCGGACCGGGCTACTTGTCTGTTACCTGCCCCTTCTTGAACCATGGGCATTCCAGCCCCTTTGCAGCTCCAGCATTCTTGTCCACAGAAAGGCAATAGGCATTCTTTCCTGACAGCCCAAGCAAGGAGGCTCTTTGTAGAGTAAATCCTAGAAATATCTGTCCCAGCACGGATACCTGGATTTGAGGCAGCACATTTACAACCTTCTCTGAGAAAAGCAAAATGACTCCAGAAAGCAAGTGCCCAACCCACCAAATTATGTATTATCCCCTCCTGTTTCAGACTGCAGAACTGGGAAGTGCTAATTCTTGCTTCTTGTTCCTTTGCTTCGTTTTCATGAGAAGTATAAGCCACGGTTGGAAAGAAACGTAGTTACAGCTTCATTAGGATAGGATAGGATAGGATAGGAAATCCGAGAGCGCTGCAGCACCGGCACTGCTCCACTGCCACACTGGTCACAGACCCTAGGAAGGATTTGTTGAGGTATTGATATGAATACACTGCAGATGCAGCAGCTTTTTTGCCACAGGTATGTTGGAGCAGCTCTGCAAAGTGCTACACTTCACTGCTGATACTTTCACTTGTCCACAGAGGTGTGGCACTCACACATTGTCCAATTACCCAGAATTAGCAAAAACTATCTATTTTAGGACACTTAGTGCTCTCTCAAGTCTTTCATGGGATGGCAGTGCATGCCCTGGTTTGCATGTTCTTATTACAGTAGATCAATGCACTGCTGAGCACACCCAGCAAGCAGGTCTGATTTCCATAGCTGTGCTGCTGGGCTCTCTTGTAGCTGAGTAACAGGCAGCTGGAAAGCGCAGCTGAAAAACAGCTCCATAAAGCCTGGTAATTCATCTAAGCAAGCTTTAACAAGCCTGTAGGACCTTCTGCTTGGATTTGGCTAGTTGGGCAGAGTACATGCTCTGTGTGTGGTCTCCAGGAAACAGCAACACATTTGCAGCTCCTCGCACTGCTGCATAAAGAAATAAGCAATCTTTAAGGATGACAGCTTACAAAAGATTTACTGCCCAATTCCAGATCTCAGCATTCACACTCCTACTTCAGCTGCTGCTCAGTCCTGGAAACCTCACTTTCCAAGTGTAACCCATCTGCCAGAATTCAACTGGCAACAAAAAGGGCTGCACTCAAACTTAACAGAATGAGCTGGAAACAAGGAAAAGATTTACTACTTGGTGAGTTTATGTTCTCCACTTGCAAAGAGAAAACAGCTTAATTAATGTTTTGTTAAAGGGGACAGCAAAGCTCTAGCAAGATAGGTAAGCAGTAACCTTTGCAACTATTTTCTAAGGTAGAGCTAGAGTTTAAGCAATTTTTACTGTATTTTCTTTTGGTGAGGCAGCTGTTAGGGCAGAGGTTGGCTTCCCTCTGCTTTCTTGCACTAATCTAGATGAAGAAATTAAGATTCACTCTATTGAGTTACAAGACCTGTACTGACTTGGGCAACATGACTCTGTCAGCGGCTCCTTGCTTTACCAGCACCCCTCTGTTTGGGACAGCAAAGTACATCCCAAGGCTGTTTGCTGGTCATTCTCAAGCATCCCTCTCTGCTTGAGCAGATGTTAACAGGCACTTTCTCTGTGTTTTCCCCCTAGGGAGTTCTGGAGAAGGGAGACTTTGGAGGAAATGGTGATGCCAGACTGGAGCTGGCATGGAAAGCTGAAAGGATCTCACCAAATCAAGCTGGTGTGAAGTGTCTGCTCTGTGTGTGGCAGCCATGTGTGGATGTTGGTACATGGTCAGCACAAAGCTCCCTCACTAATCCAGAGGGAGATTTGCATTCCCACTGATGATAAAAGCAGTGACATAATTAAAGACAAAGTGCTTGGGCAGGATGGCACAGTACTCTTAGGTGAAGGCATTATGTCTGTTGGATTTATTTGATCTGTTTTCCAAGGAACTGTTTAGCAAATTCCCTGTGTCCTTCAACCCCTTTCCCTCCATAGCAGCAATCAGATGTATGAACTGTTACCAGCATTGTTGCGCTCCATCTATTCCTGAAAACAGAGAATAAGTTGTGAGGCTACAAAAATCATCAGAAACCAAAAGCATTTTGTTTGGTTTCAAGGAAGAAATGGCTTGTCCCTTTATCTGTGTCACCATAATATCAGCTTTCAGCAATGGAAAAGCATCAGACTTTGCTATTCAGCTTGCCTAGATTAAATTATATTGTTCCTGCTCTCCTCACTCTTCCTCACTGTAACCCTGGTGCTGCTTTAGCCAAGGTACTTAGCTGGGTCCTCCCTTGCTGCAGTGAGGCTGCTAACTGCATTGTTCCACGTTTGTCTTTCTCGGGCTGCTTCCCCAAGGTGCTCCCAGAGATTAAGGGTGTCTCTTTCAGGGATTTGGAGAGACCTTTGGAAGAGTAGCATTCATTTTTTCTGAGCTGTGAGGAACTCATTCACTGATAGTACAAAACTAGAGTACCAATTTTCTCCAGCAGCACTGCTGGTTAAACAATGCCTGCCAGGAAAAAAGAAAGAAAGGGGAAAATAGATAAGGAAAATAATGAATAGGTGCCATCCTGAACCACATCAGTTCTGTTACACTGGTAAAGGAGAAGGGATGACTGAAAGACTGTGGTGGTAAGGATGTCCTAATAAGTAACTGGTAGGTTTTCTATCTGCTTTCCAGAGAATGTATCTTTCATTCTCAGGAATATAATAAACTTTCTTCTTGTGCACTGTCAGCTATGCCAATGTCAATCCAATGCCCTCACTGAAGCTTTACTTTTTTATGGCAACTGAAGGTCTGTCTCCACCACATACTGACTCAACAGACAAATCCATACAAGGACTTGACATAGTTTGAGAGTTTGAGCCTCAAAACCAAACCAGATGTCCACAACAACTGCAAATGATTTTTCCCAAATAGCCTAAAGGAAAGTGTATTCCTGCATCTCATAGGCTCCCTGGGGGTCTGAAGTGTGTGCAGCACTGTGGGCCCTGAGACACAGAAGCACAGAGGTGTGACAAGCTGAGGGGACACAGGTGCACACAGCTTCAGATCTTGCAGCTGGGTTTAGCCTGAGGCTGAAACAACAGCGTTACTGATGCCAGCAGTTGTAAGCTTAGTCTTTCCCTTGACATCCCATCCCTGCATGAGGCCAGTGGCACGTACATCCCAGCAGTGGAATAGCTGAGCTCTCCCAAGTTACACAAACCAAACTTCCTTCCATGTGCTGAGCCTCACTCATATCAGACCCTAATTTCCCTGTACTCAGTACCCAGCAGCATTACAGACCACACTGAGGCTTGTGGCAGGGAGCAAGTGATGTCTGGAAGGGCCACCAGGCCATCACTATGGCCAGCGCTCTATACAGGAGAGTATAAAAGAAGAAAATAGTAACAAAAATAGAACAGGAAAAATGAAGCCAAGATTGCACAGGAAATAGCAACAAAGTATTGGGAATAGAGTTGCTGAAAATGTCATTGCAAAGGTCAGGGCAGGCTCAGGGAGACAGTGACGACAGGAATATGAAGCACATCAAGAAATGTAAATATGTTCTTTTTCCAGTGTTCACAGAGGGATAATGAGAGCAATGCTGGGGACAGCCGTACACTTTCAGAGGGAATAAAAGAAATAATGAAGGGACTCTGGGTAAAACCAGAGTGAGTGATGAAGGACTTGCTCTTGTTGCAGATTGTTAAAGTTTCAGGGCAAGGATTCAGCTCCTGGGGATCTCAGCAATGAGCTGTGAGTAGTGGGGGCTGTGCTAGATGGACGGCCCTTGTTATACTGCCACTGTGGTCTCGTAGCAAGGTCAGCAAATGATGCAGGTAGTAGTGAATCAGGGTCCTTGAACGCAGCAGCTAGTGGGCCCAGCTGGATGGAAAACACCTGGAGAAGTGTAATTTGATTAAAATAGTCTGCAAGGGCTAACAAAAGAGTATCGTGTTTAACAAATTCTATGGGAAGTGTTTGTTCCTAAAGTGGTTCACACTAAGAGCTGACTGGCAGATGCTGTGGGTGTAATCCACCTGGCCTTCAGTACAACCTTCAGTATAGATAAATGAATACATTAAATTTGCATTTATATAGCTCTTTTTTGTCCACACAAAGCACATTGCAAACATCATGTGCGCCATACAAAAGATACATCCATGACAAGTGGGGACGAAGAGATTATTGGGAAAGCGGATCCTGGAGAGGCAGGCTGTGGGTGGGAGTCATGGATGTCTCCTGTTAGAGGAAAGGTGCATGATCCACACCTGGGTACCATCGTCTGTCCATAGAGAGCCACTTAATAACTGGAATATAAGCTTGCAGACCAATTGGAAATTTATAGAAGTGAATTCCTGCTGGCCAACTCACACAGCCCCTCCCTCTCTCCAAGGGGAATCCCCAAGCAAAGGATGTCCAGGCTGTCCTTTACCTTCTTTTGGCTTTTAGGGTTTGCACTGGTCTGAAGTAAGCTCACACCTCCCACGTCCTGCAGCAGCAGCTAGAGCTGCATTAGCCAGGCCATCCTGCTGCTGCTGAGGATGGCCCATAATGAACAAGTCCCTTAGCAAAATGCACATAAAAGCTTCCTTAAGTGTCCTGTGCGACAGCAGCAAGGAAACCTACTGCACTTTGTGGAAGCACCTACAAGCCTCATTTAGAATTGACCATAATATTTTCACAGATGATGAGCATTTTTCTTTAGTGAAAAACAGCAGAATTGCTTCCAGATAGCTGAGTGAGGTTTATATCAACCTTATCAAAATATTAGTATTTCTTTTTATTTTTAATAGAGACTGTTGTTGCACAGTTCTACAGCAGAAAGTATTTCTGCAGAAAGTATTTCTGCAGTTGAACCCTGCTGGCAATCATTTGAAGGTTACGAAAGGCAGGAAGAGGGCTTAGAAGAAGTCAAAATCACGACTAATGTGGAAAAGTTAAAGATGACTCCTATGTCAGCCAGGCTGCTCATGGTCTCTGTCCTCTCCTGCTTGATGTAGCCTTCATTGCCCTAGGAAATAAACCTCACAGTGATTGTGTCAGTAAGGATTTCAGCAGCGTGTTGGCATCAGGGCTGCACAGTACTTTGCAGTTCCTGTTTGTTGGTTTATCCTGTGGGCTTATAACCATTTCATTGTCTCCAGGACTGATGTGATCCCATGCAAGCACAAGGCTGTGTCTCTCCGCAGCCATATTGTACTGCGCATATCTCTGCAGAAGGACTATCTATCAGCAACTTTAATGGCTCTAACTAGCTGGTTGCAATTTCCTTGTAGCCAGTTTTTTTTTTCTGTTTTAAAGCACTATAAAGTGATTTTCCAGTATAAATAACAGTAACTTAAAAATCTGCCTTAAAGCTGCCTCTTCTTCAAACAATCCCTGACTTATTCCAAAAGCATTTACTATGTGAAACAATTGTGAGAAATTACACCAGCAGCCAAAGACAAGCTGTCTCCAGAGTCTGATTTTAACAGATTATTTTTATTAGAAAACACTGGGAAGTGTCAGTGAGTGACAACTTGGAGAACTGGTCTATGGCAGTCCTTTCAACAGCTATCTCTCTGCACTTACTCCACATCAATCTTAAATGAGTGTCTCCTTCGAGGCTTATCTCATCTACTCCAATTTTAGAAACAACTTAATAAAGTGCATTTATCCCCTCTTCTCTACATGGAAGCTTGGCTAGTTCTGCATTTATGTAACTTTTATGTGCATCTCAACCTCGATCTCCTTTTCCTAAAAGTACGCATATCAGCCTTTTGATGAAGGGCATTTCCTCTTCCTTTTTCATTCCTCGATGCTAACATCTCTGAGCTGTACTCATGCTGCTGCACTAAACAGTTCATTTTTCATTGTTCAGCTTTTAATGAGGGTTGTTAATGGTTGTAGCAGGGTATTTGTGATCCCACTGCCTTCATGTTTCAGCACTGTAAGGCATGAGGCACAGTCCACAGCGCTGTTTTGCAGGAAGGCAATGTGCCTTTCTCCCAGGCTTCCACAACCAGTTGATGTATGTGCACAGTGAATTTAGGACAAGCTCCTGAGCTGGAGAGGGAGTCTGCCTAAAATCCCAGGTACCACATATATATTCATTAACATCATTGTTGTTTAATTGTACCCAGTGTGCATTTTAATGAGACTTGGCTCTTTACATGTGCCAGGCCTAGGCCAGGCTCTGCTTCCATCTGAAACTCCACTGAGAACACCCATACATTTATGATGGAAGAAAAATGTGTTTCAGCACATTGCAAAGATCTACTGGTTTTCCTTCTGCTTTGCATTCAGAAATTTGCATTTGCAGCACAAATATTGATATTCTTGGTTATGATGGGGAACAAGGATTTGTAATTTGGACTGACTCAGCTTTCAGGAGGTTTTTATACAGTCTCTGGGTATTTCTCAGTAATTTTTTGTTATAGACTGTCCCTGGGGCCTCTTCCCTCTAGCCCTGCTCTCAGGAAGACTGGTTGCAATTTTAACGTCTTTGCTCAGTCCCTGTCCTTCAGTCTGTCTCTTGAGGATGGAGAGAAGGGGGACCCACCTGCATGAGGGGAAAAAACCCAAAGGTATCTGCCATCCTGTGAGGAGCTAAGCTCCCCCTGTATCTATCTCACAGGGAAGACTGGACAATTCCCCAGCCCTCAGGGCACCCTGATTCTCACAGGGCTTCACAGAACTGTACCATGTGACTGTAGTGGCAGTGCTGTGGCTTTCCACATTAATTGGGCTGCTTTACTAAGTTAATTCTTTTGCTTCTTGATTTTGCCTCTCAGGTCACCATGGTGACCAGTTCTCTGCTCTCATATCCAATATCCCACCATCAGTATTTTATATAAAACGGGCACCCCCAGCAGAGCCATGCACCCCTCACTGCCACCCAAGCTGTGCACTGGAGGGTTCGTATGCTTACACTCCAAATCAGGCCTTACCTCTCCTCCATCTCACCACTGTCTCCACTGCTGCCAGTCTTTCTCTTCCCTGGGATCCTGCGTGCACACTTGCACATGTTTGTTGCTCTCCTTCTTTTTACTGATGTCAGCAACTGTTCCAGATGTCACAGATATGTATTGAGGAGCCCACTCAAGTCTAAGGCAGTTAAATGGTTTCAGGAATAAGCCACAACCGAGTTTCCAGGAGGTCAAAAATGGAGGCATTTCTCTCACGTATGGTCTTGCATGGTTTGTGTTCCGTTCACTGTCAAAAGCTACTGCTGCACAGTAGGTCTGTGTGGACTTGATGGTATCTCTAGCATTCATGTTTTTATGCATTAGAATAATGTCTGGAGTGACCTTCTGTTAGCCCATGTGTTCAGCAGTTTTGAAAGAGTAATAAATTTCTTTTGGCCCACCAAAACAGAGCAGAGCGTGGTCTGCCTGGTGGCATTAGCAAGATGATTGAACAACCAGCTGTCCTTTCACCACAGTGATGGGAATAGGGGATGAGCTGAGAGGTAAACCAGTTCTTTTCATGTTGGAATAGGGAGTAGGTAATGAAAAAGAAGACATTCAGAAATAAATAACTGAGATGGCACTTTAAACAAAGCAAAGATATATACGCTCGCCTATTCCCACGCAAAACCCTGTAAGACTTATTTGGCAGAGTGGGAGCTGATCTTTGCTTTGTTCTCACCACAAAGACACAAATGGGGTGAGAAATGGCAGGAATTTAATCTCATGACAAACACAAGAGTAATATTGAGCCGCTTTAAAGATGTAATCCAACTTTATCCGTTTTCCTGCATGACTGCGCTCAGTGCTACATGCTCAGGCTCTCCGTCATGGGCTGCCTGTTGGGATGACACTTTGGCTGGGAAGTGTTTTCAGAGGATAACCATGGCAATTTCCTGACTTCTCAAGAAAGACTTTGAGCCCCTATCCAGGCAAGTCAAGGCTCCTTGCAACATTAGTCTGTCTTTGGTCTTTCCAGGGAGTCAGTACTGTGTGTCCGTGGAAATTTGATCACACTTCAAAGAGCAGAAAAGTGCTTTATTAACTGATTAATTAGCAACGGTGAAGTGTTGGTTGGATTGGGCAGGTGGCTGGTTAACTTCTGCACCAGCAAAGCCTGGAGACAATTCCCTGCAGCACTTGCATGCCCATGGGACACTGGTTGATGGGGGCCATCACTCTCCACTGCAGGTACACAGAAATCTGCTGGACACCTGAGACCAGGCTGCAGCATGTAGCTGTGGGGCCACACTGTCCCAGGCAGGCTTGTCCAAGGTTTGGGAGTAAATGTCCCTCAGATTTCTTACTCACAATGGTAGAGCCCAGTCCCAGCCTTTACATGCATTATTCTGTTTTGATGCTTTTCACACAGAGACCAAGGGAAGGCTACTAAGGGGGTGCTGACCAGTGTTTTTTCTCTTAGAAGTCTAAAACCAGAGACCAAACCCCAAAGCCAGGTGTTTGGGGCAAAATGATTTTATTACTTTAGATATTCCAAATGGCTGAGTATTACAAATTCAGCATATGTCACTGGTAGTGCAAGTTCTCAGCAAACACGCTGCAACTCCCCACAGATAATGGATTGAAATAATACCATGTCAATTTGATCAGAGGTCTCAAAATGTACAAGAGCATAAATTGATGTCTGAAAATACCCTGGTCTTACCACCTAATTCCTTAAAAGTGCAGGACCTGAGTATCTTCATTCCATTTCTAATCCTACTGGTGTATTAGCATATTGTAGCAGGACTCCTGGATTGTGATTAAACAACTCAAACAAAGCCCTGTTTTGGAAACTACCAGTGGTTGGCTGAGAGGGGGCATCATGTGCTTGTTTTGGTGTTGAATTATGCTAAAATGAGTCTGGTTCACCAACCCCAAATCAATATTCTGATAGTGAGGCAGCCAGAGACATGAGACTGGCAGTCAATCACTTTATTCTATAACAGTCCAGTCCACTCTCATACGGTTTGGTTCTTCTAACATATTCCTCCTTGGAGTGTGTGGAGATTCCTCCTTTGGGTAGGGGACACCCCCCAAGGATAACCCTCAAGGCTAGGTGAAAGAAATTAAGCCCATGGTCATTGGCATGGGTGAGTTACATCAACATCTATTTTAAAAATGGTTTCTTTTTGTCTGCTTTAATATAATGGCTTTTGTATAGTGCACTATCCTATACTATGCACTACTAGTAGTTTTAGCTTTTATGCTGTGCACTAATTAATTCTGATTAAGATCTTCTTATCTAATCATTAGTCACAATAAATAATTCACTTTTTATAAATATATCTCATTTGCCATCCTTAATTCTTCTGGATCAAGTAATTTAAACCACTGACAAAGTCTGGGGCTAAGATGGGATCCAGCTGCACCCAGATGCCTCTCTGAGAAGCTTAGAAAGCAAGGGGGGGGATCCTTTCTGCGCCTCATGACTCAATGGCAGGGCTTCTCTGATAAACTCCATCTGCAGCTCCCACGCACAGCCGTGACATACACGTGTATCCTAAGAGTAGAGAGGTAAAAGATTATATAAAACCTTTCACATTCACTATTTGAGTAAGCTGCTATCCAGCTTGTCATGACAACTCTGTTGTGCACAAGGAGCCAAAAGGAGAAATTCAGTGCACAAAGAGCTGTCTACATTAACGCATAATGCAGTGCAAGAGGAGTAGATCTGCAGAGTGATGGAACCGGTACCAAGGACCAAAGTTGGCACCATCCATCAGATTACTTTACCTTGGAAGAGTTCCTGTCTGGTCACATCAATGAAGGTTGGAACTCATTAGGGACATCCCCCATCTTCCAGTTTACTTTCATCTGAAAAAATTCCAGTTTGTGCGCTCTGTAATCATGCCATGATGCAAAGCAATGCATAGGAAGTGAAGAAGATCAGGATATTTTCTTTCAAATTTCACTCCTGATTTGAACTAGAATTTGAACCGAAGCAGGACAACTCCCACACTGATTAAAAAAGCACATCATATATTTTCAGTCTATACCTAGTTCTCATCCAGCAAAAAAAAAAAAGTGACAAAAGAAAAAACTCACTGGTCTGTTCAGCACCTGTTGCAGCATCTACTGTGTTTTCTAAATGAAGTGGGAAGCCATTTCTTAAAAAGATCTTGGGGAGTTGTGCACATGTTAAATGGCATGCTGAAGCCCAGGAGCTTGTTGTGACATTGCACATTGGCTATTTAGTAAATGCTCAGGAAGTCTAACTGCATCATATGGAAAGGGGAAATTAAGTTCAGATTCAGCACTTGTATTACAGTTTTCTCCTTGCTTTAGGTACCCATTTCTGTTACTATTCATCTGATCTTCAAACTGAACAGAGGAAGCTGCATTCCTATTTCATGAGACTAAAGCAACATATATCTCATTGATGAGAAATCTTTATATGTCCTTGAAGAAATGCAGAAAACCTCTGCCTGTAAGGACATGGAAAACTTAAAACAGAGAAGATAAATTGTGGCTGACAAGCAGCTGTAGGATGAGGCCTCTTTTTGAGAAAAGACCTACTAAATTAAAGGTGACATATGAAGGTTTTCTTTTCAAAAGGAGACAAATTCGGAGGTGTATCTCACAAGAAGTGTGAGACAAAGAGCTTTCCTGCTTACCAGGGCAGAGGTGACCCACCTCCATCCTTCTCGCATTGGAACTTCCTGAAAAAGATAAGGTAAAACTTCGTGGCCTCAGCCACTGGAGGTTAGGTGTATTTTTGGTCAAAACATAGCTGCAGAACTTAGAATAAAGCTTGACTCCCTGCACAGCATGGCAGAGAGAAGGGAGGGAGATCAAGAGCAGGGTTGAGCCTGGGTGTGGGCTGGCTGGGTGTCAGGGTCTGCACCAAGGTGTGTAAGTACTTTTGAAGCAATCCTGCAGTGAACAACAGAAAAATTCAGACCCTGCATGTGTTTCATCAATTATAGAATAACAGAGGCCAGAAAACTTGGAATCATCTGGTCCCACTTCAATCCATAGCAGGGATAACGAAAGTCAGTCAACGAGCTGATCACTCAGGGCCTTGTCCTGACAGTTAGTGAAAAATCTGTGCTCCAGCAATTGACCTCTCTCATGGTGAATTTTTTCCTTCCTCTGTCCAAACTCTGCCTTGCTGCAGTCTGTGCCTTAATTTTTCTTTTTTTTTTGCAATGCCTCACATTCATCTGCTCCTCTACCACAGAGCTCCTCACAGTCAATCCCAGCTGCAGGACTGCCCCAAGGAGAGGATTCTGCATTTGTTTTTGCTGAACTTCAGGAGGTTGCAGTCAGGATGTGGTCTCATGGGTCCCCAGCCAGCCTTTTTTAGAGCAGACCTCATATAGTATAGCTAATGAAGGCTTACCACAATCAGCAGGAAAACCATTAGGATCTGTCTTTGGATTTAGAGAAAAGTACTTCTGCCAAGGCGGTCCTCTAGAGGATGTCAAGGAAAAGAAAAACGACATGAAAAAACATGTAAACTGTCCTGCTCCCTTCAGTCTTTTCTTGGATGATTAGACCAGAAAACTATGGTGAGCTGGATACCAATTTCTTACACACCATGGCTGCACACAAGCACATGCTACCCTTTAGCAGGGCCTGATGCTGTGGTCCCTGAAGCAGAGACCTCAAGCCCCTGTGCTGTGAGAAGCACGGTTGTGCTGTGGAACAGGAGGGAAGTGTCCACTCTCGGGGACCAGCCACTTGAGGGAGCCAAGATGACATGCACTAAGAGCTGGAAGATTATATAAGCATTTTTGGAGTGTTTCAGCTGGAATCACCTCTTCTTCTGTGATATTAAATCCGTTGGGTCAGAAAACTCTGAGAGCTTCTGTCCCAGATTTAAATGGTTTTTAATTTGGGTTCCACATGAAGTCTTGCACAGCTGTGCTCAGTCTTCCCCCTTTGATAACTTTTGATGATGTGAGTGTGAGTCTCAGTTTCCAAAAGATTTGGTAGCTGTTCAGAAAGCTTAACATTAACTTTATACAGGTTGCATGAAAACAGACAGAAAATAGTCGTGGAAATAGGTAAAGGTGAGCTCCTTTTATCAGTAAATCAGGTAATATAGTTTGAAAAAAACACACAACCACTTGGCCTGCAAAATTTCCTTCAGGTCCAAGCCTACTGTCTCTATTTTAAACATTAGATACTCCTCAGAGGAGAAAGTTATGAGAGAGTTATAGGAAAGTGTTATATGCCATAGGAAATTAGAATGCAGTGGTCAAGGACATACTCATTTAGATATTATACAGTGACTTTTTCTGTACCTCTTCTACACAACTTCCTTTCCCCAGGACACAGGGACTATTTTCTCCCATCTCATGAACTCCAACTGCTATCTTAAACCAGCATTTTCAGGAACATTATGACTACAAGGAGAAAGCTCAAAGGCTTAACTTGTCCTAGATTTTTAGCCCATGGGATTTATCATACAGTGAAAATTTCTTCATGGAGCCAGGAAACTTCCCCATTTTTGGGTCCCACAAGAATTCTTGCCTTTCCTAATAGGACTTTGTACTATCCAATTCAACAGTTTCGGCCTGAGAGTGTCTGAATTCCACCTCAATGGCCTTGTGTGAGGGTGGTGGGATCTTGTATCCATGGCAAACTTGTTCCTGAAGGACTGTGTTGTCACCAAGTCATGACATGAGCAAGAAAGAGAGAAAATTAGGAGGCAAGGGGAGGCAGAGCATACTTAAAGAGAGGGTTACATGCAATGCTTACCTGGCACCTAAAAGGACCACCACACTTCTCCCTTCCTGATTTTACTGTGGCAGACTCCTGTGGGTGGGTTATGGACTAGACTGGTTCTTGCAGAGGCTCTTAAAGGAAAATGGTAAAACATTGTAAGACTTTTGTAAACCATTGTTCAAGTTGCTTTTAAAATGCTGTTCAAGTTTCAAAAATTATTGCTCAAAGTCTATGGAAGTGACAACACAACCCTTTGATTTTACCTGTAATTCATCTCCATGTGTACTGGGAAATAGCGTTAGAATTTTGGCAGTAGTGTTACATTATGGGCTCTCACTTGTGTTTCCTTTTCCCCCAGGCAGATTTATTTATTATCCACATCAAAATGCAGAGACTGTTCCGTCCATCAGGACCATGGCATGGAAAGGAGATCTTATCAAAATGCATCTTGCATCCTGGCATGGAAAACTTGGTGTCAGTAGAGACATTTAGCAAGTGGACAGAAAGACAAAGTTTCCATATTAACAGACACTGTATCAAATAAATAAATAAAAAATAATAATGGATGACAGCAATGACATCGCTGCTATACACTGAAATACAGCAGCAGCAAGTCAATGCCACTTGGCTGTAAGGACAACCTCAGAAAAACCCCACCTGGGAATGGGAATAGGATTAGCACATGACAGAAGGATGATAATAAACATCATGCCTCTTGCCCAGAACAAGCCTTTCTTCTGAAAAGACAGAAGGTATCAATTCAAGGACACTAAAGCTATGTGCTTTTTAAAAAGACCTCATTTTGCAGTGCATGTATGCATGTCTCTCTCTCTCTCTCTTCATGTCCCTATATATGTAAACAGTCATTATTTCTTTCCTCACCATCTAGAAGGATGAAATGGCCTATAGGTAAAATGCCTATACATGAACCTTCTTGACATAAAAATGTCTCCTCACAGCAGTTCCAAGTATATACTGCAGAAGCTGTTGCAAAAGAAGAAAAGCATCAGTACCTTTCAGCTTCTGCTGTCTTGTCCTTGTACTCTGGAAAAAACGTGCCTTTATTTAGAAAACAGAATTAACACTGAAGCAATTTTCACATCACTGGTCCTTCAGCCTCCTCAAATACTGTTTGTGGTATCTGCTTTCATGCAAGAGAATGGGGCCACATAAAAGCAATCACAAGGATGAAAATGTTCTCAGCAGGAGGAAATGGGATTATCAAAAAGCAGAGGAATAAGGTTTATGAATGTTTTGTACTCTTGGGCATCCATATACCATTTGAGCTATGTAGAGTGTTAATAGATAAATCTAAAAATAAAGAGTACATTATTTATTTACTTATTAAGCTTTCATAATCAGGAGCTGAATATGTTTGGCTAATAAAGACATCAGACCACATCCATAGGAAGACAGTGGACATAAATTGGCTGAAATGGATATCTGCGGGTCTTTGGGAGGCCATTCAGGAATGCAGACACTGGGTTACTTTTTTCTAGGGAAAATACATAGAATAAGTATGAATGCATCTCTATAACATCCTATATCCATCCTTGCCCTGCTTCCCCCAGGTAGATATGAGTAATTCCAGATTTTTTTCAGAACAAAATATGCCCAAAGGAAAATATGATTCAAGGGAAATATGATACCAGAGAGCAAATTAAATGGAGAAAACAAACCACTGAAGGCTGTTTGTTGGGATCTCAGGACCTACCAGGCCTTTGGCTGAGCTAAACAAACTGCTGGATGCGCCAGAATAGAGAGTTAATTTACAAGTGGAGAGCCTGGACCAGCTTTCTCAGGTCACCTTCTCATGAAGGCTGAATCTCTTTGCATTCTTGCCTGGCTACGCTGAAGGAGAGAGATTAGCAGGAGAGGCTGGAGTGACGGTTATTGAGTGTGTGATGTCTTCTTATGATCCAAGGATCCGTTTGAACTGGTTCCTGGAGAAGTCTGGTCTGTCTCCACACTGATCTGTGTGTCAGGCCTGATGTGAGGGCAAGGCAGGGGTCTTGAACACTGTAATGACATTTTTGGGAATCAGACTTCTGTGAAGACTGCTCACTGTGATCATTTAATCACCTCAATGATAGCTGCTCATGGCAACCATAGCACAAAGGTTTTATAAAAAGCATCAAAGTTGAGGACTTCAGAGCCTATGATGATTTTCATGGGGTGATGGGCTGTAAAAAGCACGGAAAGAGCCCTCCTGTTGTCCAGTTAAAAGTCATAGGAATCAGAGTAGTGTTACTGTCTTTTGTGTTTAGAAAGGCTTCATTCTCACTCTTCCAACATCCTCCAGCCAGGCATCTCCCTTTCCCCATGCTAATCATCCCTTTCTCTCATGATACGACCACCTCAGGACAGTCTGGCTGTACACCAACCTTGCCAGACATCAAGGGAATGAAGTCCAGAAAGAGAGCACAAAAACAGACATCAGAATCATGGAGAAATCTTTTTCAAGGGGAAAAGCCCTGATGAAGAAAGAAACCTCCAGACCATACAAAAGCTTGTTGGGTGATGAAATAGGAAAGGAAAAACTTTTTTCTTCTTTTCAGCCCTTGATTCCAAGACATGCATTATATACTGTTTATTTACACATTTACCCCCTGCCTTTTGCCACAGCCTTTCTTACAACCTTACCTTGAAAACTGTGCTGTGCATTAGCCTAAGGAACTAATCTGAACCCAACAGACCCATCTGAGTGCTCATCAGCAACTTTTGGAGCCACTGGTCAATGTTAATTGTACTTGGCAGGATGAAGTTTCAGAAAGGAAGTTTCCACTAGTTATATTTCTAAAAAAAAAGAGTGGAAAAAAGCAACAAAGAATGCTCCTGGATGTTCCAGGCTGCTATCTAAACTCTGCTCATCCTAGAGAAAAGAGGTCTTTACCTCAAGGCACAAGGTCTTTGTACAGGCTTCATACTTTTGCTCATGTGATTACTTATTAGTTTTATTTTTTTTTAATACCATTGTCTCCAGATGGCCAAAAACTGGTGTGACTTGAATTGAAAGACCAAACATTGTCTGTGTTTTATAAGGAAATTCTACCTAAATTAAAAAAAAAAAAAAGGAGGGTGGAAAGAGGGGTGTTTTAAACTCATGAGTTTAAATTTTGTATTTTAAGAGAAAAAGAATTTTGTTTTTCTGTTATACCTGTAAAATCATATTACTTCTTTGTTTTGAAATGTCACATCATCCGATGCAGTAACTGCATGCAGCTGTTAAGTAATTGTTCCACATAGCTCTATAAAAAAAATTTATTTCTGTATTTCAAATTTGCATTAAAAAAGCAGAAAGTGGAAGATTTTTTTGGATGTTATTATGTGGTAGGTACCTCCTGGGGAGAGTAACTATTCATCTGGTCTCAACAGGCCCCCAAAAGTCAGTTCAAAGCTGCCTGCAGGAGCTGGTGTGGACCTCGGGAAGTTACAACCTCCAGCTCTTTGCCTCCAGTTTTGTTTGTGGAAGACAACATGGAACACCTGTGTTGGGACTGTGACAATATCTTAAGGGTAAAACCCCCACCCTCCTCTGTGTTCCCTGTTGCTGTCTGCAAAGCCCTCCTTTGGCCTCAGCCTCCCCAGGCTCACAAAACTGTTCTTCAGTCTGCTCTCTCCAGCTTCACCTGGAAGGTCAGGCAGTAATACACAGGACTTACCTGTTGCATTTAGGTTAGAAAACTGACTTTAAATGGAGCCTCCTAATTTATAACTCAGTGTTTACAAGTGCCTGTTCTGAGAGGCTGAAGAGAAGCAACACGGTTTTTTTCCTCAGTTGACTGAATTGGGTGTCACTAATTTCCACCTCCTGAAGGCAGGCAAGAACAAAATGACTGATATATAAAGGAGCCCCCCCTCAAGTGCCAAAATAACTCATCTGAGGAGCTCCCCCTCACTGGAATGCCACCTAATGCTAACCATGATGCCAGAGTTAATTGCAGCAGTCAGCTGTTGCATTTCATCTACAAGTCCTGCTCAGTTTAATTAACCTTTGGGGAATTAGCATTTTGTTGACTTACAGCACCTGCTTTGCATTTCTGGCAGTGTTAGAGAAACACTGTGACTTGTTTCACTCAGAGACGAGTGATGCCCAAAGGCAATGCCTTTAAAGGCCTTTAAAGGATGGTCCCTGGGCAGCAGCAGGCTGATCCTGAGTCAGAAGAGCCTGGAAAGAAAGCCTCTCCTGCCACCAGACTCATGCCCCACTGTGCTGGAATTATTCATTCACCCCCACAATGGGGTCAGGTGTGAATTCCATACTCCTCCCAGAGTCTCCCGAGCATTTTTCATACTTGTTCATCACTTTGTGTTTACAGTAATTTCCAAGCGCCTCCTTCCACCTGCCAGTACCCTGCCTGCATTTGTCAAATAACATCCATGTTCTGCCTCTGAAGAGTCAGCAGGTGACCACCTGCAAGTTTCAAGAAATTATGCCCATCCTAGGAGAGTGCAACCCACAGGACCCGTCTGTCCAGGTGCAGTGAGCTGTTACTAGCTCCAAGGAAGTGTTGTCTGGCCAGGAATGAGACTTGAGTCTGGCTAAGCAACGTGTGTCTTGGGGCTTGCAGCTATCTAAGAGCCAGCCTGGCCTTGGAATAGGTGTTCCTCAGGTTCCTTAAATCAGGCTTCCAGATTATGTCCACCAAAGAAGGTGTTTCCAGCCTCTCTGAAGAGATCTGTACTGCCACCTCCTACCATGCCTCACCTTTCTGACCTAAACCTATTCCATGGCTTTGTCCCCCTTTGCTTATCTCTGGACAACATCTAAGGATCCACTGCAAGGAGCATGAGATGAGGTTATTGCAGGTGGCCAAAGGGAATGACAGCTGTGAGTCAAAAGAGAATGAGTGCTGTGACAAGTCAAGTCAGACTGGTGCTTGGGCTGGAAGGGAATGATGCAACACTGGGGTACAGGGAAGGGAGGCAATGTCGATGCTGAGTCACCAACCCTGGACTTAAGAGACAATGGTTTAACAGACCTGTGGATGTGGTGCTTAGGGACACAGTTTAGTGGTGGACTTGTCAGTGCTGGGTTAATGGTTGGACTTCATGATCCTAGAGGTCTTCTCCAAATTAAATGATTCTACTGATTTACCAAAATATGAGTAGGGATCTAATATCGATACCCAAATGAGACAGACAAAGACTCTCTAACAGTTTAGAGTTAGAAAGTGTATGTTTATTCCAGCGCCGGGCAGCTGCGCAGGTTAGCTCTCTAATACGCAGTGCAAAGGTACAAGCCAATAATAGAGTTTATTTGTCTACAAAAGCTATGAATAACCAAAATACAAGTGCATATTTATAACCTTAACACCTCCCATTCTCTGCTTCGTATGGAAATTAGCTTAAATGTCATCAAGCATGTGTAGTATGTTCTCTGAATTGAGTTGGTGGTCTTTTTATTAGGGGAGTGGTCTCATAAGACGAAGCATAAGTAGTCATCCTCAATTTGATCTTTCTGCCTTCCTGGGTTTTAACAATTCCAATTACTTTTGTTGATCTCCCAATTCCTCTTTGTGTGACCTTAAATAGGTTCTCAGATAGGGAGGAAATTCACAATTGTTTACGTTCCCTAAATCTATTTATCAATGTTTCTGTTTCTCCTTCTAAGCACAGCTAAACAAACATAAAAGTGACAGGTAATCAGTTATTTAGTAATCAGTTACTCACATCTTGAAAACTCATTTCAGGTCCAGCTCTTCTAACTATTAACCTTTAATTAATTCTAGCCAAACCTAAACTCACTTCTATTTTAATTAAATTCAGCTCAGCTAACCTTCTAACTAAAACTTTATGTTTCTTTTAAAATTCTCTGTTTCACTACAATTCAGTGATGCACTGGTTGGTTGAAGGCTGAGGATATGGGGCAGAACAGGTCTCTGCATGCTGCAAAGCACTCCTGAGTAGTGTCCACACTGGCATGAATGACCTCTCCCATATCTTGCTGTCACCTGATTCAGCCACCACAACCATATCTGAGAAGAGACAGCAGCTGGCCAAGGCGTTTGTCCAGAAGATGGAGGAGCCCATCCCAGCCTTGCCAGCTTGTGCACGGTTCCAGGAAGGGCAGTAGGCCTGGCCTCGCCAGGAGACAACTGTTCCTCCCACAACTGACTTAAACAACCTCGTACCATGAACTGACCTTCCACCCCTCTCCATGCCAAATGGATCCCAAGCTTCTCACCTGGGGATTAAACACTGCCTGTCTGAAAGTCTCCTGCAAGGGAGGACATCTTTAGGGCGGCAGCGCGCAATGCACTCTCAGCAACTCTCTCTGCAGCAGGCTGACCCTGGCCTCCTACCATCCACACTATGCTTGGCTTTCTCCCCAGTCTTTGAAGAGTGCTGAGAACAGAGGAAAATCAATGAGGTTTTGTGAAATAATTGTGGATTATGCTCTGGGCAGAGAACTGAGAAAGCACATTATAGATATTCTGGATCGATAGGATTCATGGAGCATTTGAGCTTCTACTTTAGCTCTCAGACTAATGTACTTTACCTCTGATTTGGGGGACTTTAATGTGATCTACTGTAAAAAGAGTTTTCTGTGAAAAGGGCAAGAAGGGTATCATCTGTGAGAAATGGGAAGTACTGCTTTTCCCATAATCACTTTCCTTTCCTACCAGAGATCTATAAACTTCTTACTCAGAGGTCTGACCATAGTTTAAGGGAATAAATAAGAAACACAAAAGAAAAAATAGAAAAAAGATGGATTTAGGTTATTTGGAAAGCTGATGCACAGGCAACCAGACATTTTCCTGTTAATTTAGCAGTCACTTCAGGAGACAACATAACATTTACATCCTTTACAGCAGAAAAAAGCAAAGCAGCCTGCTATCAAAGGAGTTGTCTCTGGCACATCTTTTGACTGAGGTTTGGTGGGGTGTTTTTATCCCCTCTACAGGTGTATCATCCTTGGTGTGAAACAGAATAATTACTGCTGGTTTGTGAGAAAAGGTGATAATTTGAAGCATATTTTTGGCTCTTTTTCCTGAGGAGATTCAGCCGAAAAAACGTTCTTTTCAACTGCAGTTTTCAACATTGCTAAACTAAGATACCATTCAATAGAGGATTTGCTGCCATGTTGTCTGAGACTACATTTACCTGACTGCCTGTCTATTTATACTTGGAAAATTCTTTGGCAGCAAAAGATACCATTAATTTCATACCAATTTGTTATTTTACGAGAAAGCAAATACAGGTTTTTTGACTGTTTCTGTTCTGCATTTACAGGGTGTGAGGGTTCAAAAGGGCCCTTGCTTCATCTCGCTGGTGTGTTTCCTATAAACAAAGATGGTCAAAGTTTCAGAGATTGAGTCTGTCATAGCTACTTTGCCAGAGAAAATATTTTATCATTTGTTTGTTTTTACAAATAAACACAAGATTTGATTCACCAGTCCACCTACACTCTGTTTTGTCAATGGAGCTGCAACAGAACAGCACTGGTTTTATAAAGGGAGAATCAGGCTTTTTATAGTCTAGTACTAACTAACATTTTTTTCCACTCACTCTAGCTAATAAAATTCTTTAGTTTAGGGTATTATTCATCCCTCCCTGCCCTCCTCCAGTCCAGGATATTCCCCATACTAGCCTGGGTAAGAGTAGAGGTTTGCATCTCAACAGAAGCAATGGGTCACTTCTCTTCCAAAATCCAGCCGACACATCCCACCCCATCACATATTTCTTAGTAAGAAGCATTTGGCTGGGCTGTTCAGGCCTTAAAAATGCAAGGAAACTCCCAGCTGAGGTTATAGTGCCATCTCCATTAATTATGTACCTAATTCTCATTTCTCTGGAAGGAGAGACAACCCCCTGAGCTCCCTGGAGTTCAGTCCTGTTTGATGCTTGTCTGCACTGTCTCCTTCTGCTTGGCTGCCTGCAACTCCCACCCTGCCAAACCTCTCTAGCCCTGTAGCAGGGACCAGGCTCTCAGGAAATCCTTTCTGAACATCAGCCATAACAAAAATCCCTCAAACCATTAGCATCACACTTGGCTGCAACTGCTTGGGTTAAACCTCTACCTTCCTGAAACATTTTATTTATGACCTTTTGCATTTCACTTCACATGGTCCTTCAGTTAAACAACAGCAGAGAGTGTATGAAAGTGAAGGCTGCTCTGGAGATGATGGATGAGGCTCCCCCTGCTCCCCACTGCTTGCAGCCCGTGAGTCATTTGCTAATTTCCTCAGCTAAAACTGACAGACAATTGCCCGGCATTTCTTCACAGCCAAACAGATTTTTTTTCCCAGAGCTCACTGTCTATCTTTTGATAGCAATGACTACAAAACCTGCTGCCTACAACATTGTCTCTCAAATCTTTAATATTTTATTGCTCTGAGTTCTTGTTCTCTTTCCTCTCCCAGGGTTAAGATAATTTAAATGTAATACTGCACAATAAGATGCATCTTGTATCTTTGCTGCTCCAAATCTTTTTCTGTATCTGCTTCTTCACAGCACATTACTCAAGAACTATTCTGTTAACTGCTTTATATAAATATTGGAATAAATCACGTTATTAATGAGTCTTTTTAAAGGTCGGGTTTCTTTGTAAATGCAACTCAGTGACTCTCCCAATTGCTTCTTTATTGCAGTTGATGATGATGTTTAATTTAAGTGTAGTATTTATAGTTTTGTGCAATATCTAACAAAAATCCCAGAGGTTCCCCCTCCTCCAAACCCTTTGGCTGGACTCCCAGCTTCACTAGACGGAGTGTTCCACTGTTTGGAAGACAGCCCAAGTGCCAGAGGGTCTCTTTTCCCCACAGTGGGAAGGTCTCCCTCTTCAGATAGCCTGCCTGCAGTAAATCCCTCCTCAGCATGCCTGGTGCTCGGGGCAGCCCTGTGCTCTGTAGCTGCTGCCTGTGAAGGCACCACTAGCAGATCCTGCCTGCCTGAGCCACTGACTTTCCATGGCTCAGGGACTCCTTTGCTGACCATAAGTGGGACTGGGACCAGCTTCAGAGACTATATAAGAGGAGCCTATATAAGCAGGGCCATGGCCGTGAAGAAGGGACCCTGTGCTCTCCCAGTAGCTGATACAGGGGAAGATTTTTAGAGCCCCTCTAGTTCAAACTAATAGCAGGGGATAACTTGCCTGGGATCTGCTGTAACCAAGGCCATGGGATGTTTCATGCTTAATAAGAAAGCCTTCAGTCACCTCGCCCTTCTAAGGACTTTTAGGAGATTTTATAATGGTCATCTGATACTCAGTTTTGATTCTTTACAAATTGATCAAATGCCCTATTTTAAAACATAAGGTCTTCCCTTGCAGAGATTCTCCAGCTTCAGAGGAATGATGTACCATACCATTTTAAAGGGCAATATCCTCTTTGGTAGGATAAGAAAGTACATTCTTCCCAGAGAAGCTGTGGATGCCCCACCCCTGAAAGTGTTCAGGACTAGGTTGGATGGGGCCCTGAGCAACCTGGTCTAGTGGAAGGTGTTCCTGTCCATGACGGAGAGGTTGGAACTAGATGATCTTTAAGGTCCTTTCCAACTCAAGCCATTGTATGATTCTACACCTGGGCAGCCAGTCAAAGCTAAAATGGTCTCAGAAGCTGATGGCATTTTCTGCTCCTAGGAGAGCCCGAAGAGTCCCAAGCTCTGTGGTTCGATTTCATCAAGTTCTCTATATGAAGGCATCCCCCTCTCAGCTTTTTAACCTTTTGATATGCTAAATCCCTGTCATTTATACTGCATTGGGTAGCTGTGAATGCAGTTTGGGAAGAGTCTGCATAGCCCTGGTAGGTGTTGCACACGGCCAGGTGGGCTTCATAACCTAAAAAAGTTGTGTGTTAAAACAGTCTACTCCTTCATACTTTTTCAGGCTAAAATTTATCCCCGACCATCTTAAACCCATTTTTCTTTCCTGGTGATTATTTCCTCCCTTCTGGCATAAGTTCTAGAGAACAAGTATATCTCCTCTAAAAGGGCCCTTCTTCTCCTCGACCATGATGTCTCCATCCCTCTGTCTGTCCTTGTGGCCCCATCTGCACCTGCATCCACTGAACTGCATCTTCAACATCTCAATCAGAGCTGCAGAAAACATGCCAGGTTTTGGAAGCAAATCTTACTGTAAGGCATAAAATGTAGAAGAGTGGAAAAATTAACCAAATCAGTCCTAATTTTGGAGTAAAAATATGACGTTAATTAATCTATTTTCGAAACACACACACCTCTTCCTCTTGGCTAAATCTTAACAGCTGGCAAGAACTCAGATGCTAGAAATGTTTCCTGCTCCTATTTACTCAACCAAAAATAGCTGTGAATGTTAAACCACCCTAGCACTTCAACCTAGCACTTCTGCATTCTGTACGTGTGCATATATAAATATATATATATAACGGGGGCATATTTTATATGTATTTATATATACATATGTAAAACACATATGAAACAAGCATATGACATACAGATGTGTAGATACACATATACACACACGTAAACACAAACACACACTCATAAGTGCTTTGTGGTGCTATTTTGCATGAAGCAGAACATGCAACCAAGAGCAGCCACATAAAAAAAATTCATGTATTATGTGAAACTTCCTCCAGAACTAATGGCTTATATGCATGGTGTTCACTCCAACTTCTGTAACTTTATAGAAGTTGAGTTGTCCTTTAAAGTATCTTAGACTAAGGTTATTAATTCCTCTCCCCCCACCTGCAGTTCCAAAGCAGCACTTGGTAAGAGCGCGGGTTCGTAATCATAAAGTATTGATGTCACAAGCATTTATTGCCAGGGTAATCAGAGGAGGAAAGGTTACTGTCTATGTATGTGCACATTCATATGTATGACTTCTGCCTATTCTTTGTGTCTCTCCCTTTGATTCCCCAACACATCAAAAGGCTTGTGGAGGACCCAGCTGAGCAGCCACCTGCGGCGGGGAGGCGCTTCAAGATAGTTTGCCATCTTTTGACAATGGCCCAGGGAAGGCAGGTGGTCTTCCCAGCTGGGCTCTCTGAAAAGGACTACCTAAAAGCAATTGTTTGAATTTCAGTGCTCCCCAGGAAAATGTTGAGCCCTTCCTCTAATGTGCCTGGGTTTGTTAACACACCATCCCAGGCTGCTGAGCAGTGCCAATCCTCTGTCATTTCATGCAGGCTCAGTGCTCATGTGTGCCTGCCAAGCACAAGGGTGGCCAAGGGCAGTGGAGAGGGAACCGGATTTGTCCCTCTGGTCCTGCGAGAGTCAAGCCTGGCTGTGGCTTAGAGCTGCCAAAGGAGCTGCTCTGGCCTATGTCCCTGGCAGAGCATCTCAGCGGATTTCTGCCCCACCCTGCCTTCATTTGTCCCATGTTTCTGGTCTGTGAGACACACCACTGGGATCATCCTTGACCCTTCTGATTAAAGTCATGCCTCTTTATCAAGCCAGAGCATGACAGATCCTTGACCATAATGAATCTCAGACTCATCTCATTTTGCGGATATCCTAGGCCAAATGAAGGCACAAGATCTGGGGAGTGTGAGGGCGCCAGAGAGAACAAGGCAAACCAGGAGGGTTTTGCTTCACTGAGGTTAACATGGACTGTTGCAAATCATCCTTTCACATATTGTGGTCCAATGCAGTTGGTGACCCCAGTAAGACGATGAATACATCCTTCTCTGACTCGTCTTTATTCCTGAAGCCTCTTTTCCTCTAAACTGGTTTATGGGCTCTCTGTGCAGTTGGGTCACTTCTACAAGGATCACTGCTGATCCTGGCAGCCTTCAAGTGGGAGCGTTACTGTACTCCAGGGTGAAAACAAACCTTGCCTTGGAAAATACATCATCATGAAATAAAAAACCAAACCAAACCAAACACAATTATGTGAATCTCGGAACTGCTCTTCTTGGAACTGGCTTTAAAACAACTGATGATCACATCCAGAAAGTTTGTGACTGTAAATTATGAGAATGGAAAAATTTCTTCTGTTTCAAGAAGTCCCATTCTCTATAATGGCCTAATGCAAAGGCTCCAGGAATCAGAGAGAAGTATTTACTGACTCTAATGAGAGGAAGGCAGAGGCACTGAAGGCTGTAAGGTAATATTTTTTTAATTTGACCCAATGAACTTAGACAAACAAAAATATTTTTCTTTTAAGGAAGAAAATATGTGCATTATCTGACACAGCTGACTCTAAACACTGAGCCACTGTGCTCAGAACCCATGCCATTATTAGTGACATGAATGAAAAACAAGAGCATGAGGCAGACATAATTCTCAATGATTTTTGCATACAACCATAACAACGGATGCATGGAAGAAACCTAGCCAGACAGAATTCAGAAATACCAGAAATATATAATTATTTCAAGTCTTGTAGAAAAAAAAGTTGTCACTCAATGAAAAATAGTAACATCTCTGTTTTTGGGGGGGATAGGGGGTGGATGGGGGGGCGTGACACACAACAGCCTCCAAAACTTCATCCTCACTATAAAAAAAATCTCTGAAATGCATAAGAGCGGGATGGAAACACAAACCCTACTATCTTCAGAGACGTTATATGGATTAATATGGTCTTTGAACCACAGCCCTATACAACAGAACTCTCTTAAAGACAACCCTTCAGGCCAGTGGTCATCAGCCTGTCTTCATGCTCATCTAAATGAGCCTCTTCAGCAAAGTGAGTTTCTTTGACCTTCTGTCCTGAATGGGTGTGTTCCTACAACAGGGCTCTGGGAAAGATATCTTTATAGTCTCTTTCAGCTGTGTTTTCCCAGCTGTCTCCACATGAGTGGGATCAAATGCCATTTGCAAAAAAAAGAGGCAGAAGCCTATTTAAAAACACCCGAGCTCCTTAAAGGGCTGCATCTGCACCGACACAAACTCTGTCCTTTCTCAGTGACCCAATACCATTTAAAGAGTTTTCACTGCAGCCTTTTCGAATGTCACAACTGTCAATGGCTCTAACTTCAGCTCTGATCACAAGCCAGACTGAATTGCCACCAAAGGATGCAGTGAAATCAATCCCCACACGAAGCAGGTCCCAGTTAAATATGTGAAGGGAACATCATCCATCTCAGCAGACACCCCACAGCTGCCTTCCCCAGGTACATCTGCATCCGGAGCCCTCCACTGACAATGGACAGTTTTTAGGCATTTGCAGTGCACAAGGGTGGCAGTTGCTTGTTCTGAGATAGATGGGTGAAACCCCACTCTCATCTAAAGGAGCCTGGCAAAAACCTTGCAACGATCCCACAGAGCATTTCTTCCTTTAAGGCATCACAGAAGAAGGTGGCTCCTGAAGGGAGAAGAGGAAAAGATGAAATCCTTGGGAGGACATGAAGCATTCATAATTAAGCAGGGCGTTTACTAGCAATGACTGAAGTAACAGAGACAATTAAAAACGTCTCTTCAGAAAATTCTTTACAGTGCAATTTCCGACTAATCCATGCAGCAAAAATGTTTTTAGGATCAAGCTTTGAATACAGCCATAGTTTACTACCAATTTATTACCTGTTCCAGTGTGTAAGGTTGCACAACACATAGAAGAAGTTACTGTTTTACCGCACCAGGTCAGCGAGGAGGCATAAATCATCTGTGTTTTAATTATGTGTTGATAAGCCTCTTGCTCATCAATATTTCTGTACTATGCAAAAATGAGACCATTTAGTCATATGCCCACCTCTCATCTAGTGCTAATAAAAGGCCTGGCAGCAGCACAAGACACAGCAAATCAAGGTTATATGTGTGGGGGTGGAGAGGAGCAGGGACCATCAGCTCCATGGTCCCACCCACTCAGTGTCTGGAGTAAAAAGGCACACCTGGCACACACCAGCCCTGACACAGGGACACATCATAGCACCAGTCCCAGGTGGCCTCACAGGATGTCTCCTTAGGCACAGCCAGACTTTCCTCTCTGCTCTACCTTGATTCCAGCTGATACTTTTGCATGGCTGAGCATCACGAGCTTGTACTGCATGTTTGAGGTTCAGGTCCACGGGAGCAGAACATTCCCCAGGCTTTGGCCTCTCTTCCCTGGTGCAAACACAAGCACCAAGAAGAGCCAGGGAGAGGCTTCATTCCCCAGAGCCACACCAGGTGTCTGCCTGACACCTTCACCTGAGGTGTCCATCCCACTTGGCACAAATCCTTTGTGTTCCCTCAGAGCTTCGTTAGGGCCCCATGTAACACACTTCTGCAACCCCCTTCCAAACCCTCCATCTGGACTTGGCAGGAAGTGCATTTTCCTGTAGGACTTTGTACCATGTATATTTCTCATCAGGAACTAAAAGTAATTGCTATTCACAGAGCAGCCAAGCTGCAGAGGGCCTTTACAAACAACCAAGGATGAAAACACACCCACTAAAAGTGTTTACGGCTTTAGTGGGAGTACACAAACTGTCTGCTGAGGTTGGCTGAGATTTTCTAAGGGGGAACCAGTGTCCACTCACCAAGGCATGACATTTTGCTGTGCTTCAGGGCAATGGGTGCACTGTGGCACTCAACCTGCAGGTCCCCACATCATCCTCCAGGGCTGCCTGAGTCCACTCTGCAAGCCCAAAAACTGCCCCACACCTGAACTTTTCTTTGGACTCTGCAGACAAGCTGTGGGGACAGGCATCTCAGCATCCCCAGGCCCACCTCCCCAGCCCCCCACCCTGGCAAGGCAGGTTTTTAAAGAGACTTTGAAAGTGGCTTTGGTAATAATATGCACAGCAATGACTGAGAATTCTCCCTCTGCACCTCCGGATTGTAAAGCCTAAATTGTACTGCATTCTCCCTCTTCTGCTCATCTAAGAAGAATCCCAGCAATCACCAGCACAATGGTGCTTTCTGTTTTCTGATCAGCCTGTGGAGGAAGCTAAACTGCAGAATGAATGGAAATTTAGCATCCAGGCAGAAGAGTTTCTCCGCGTTTTTTAATATTAACTGTATTTTGATTAATGTGGCCAGATCCGTCCCCCAACAGACAGGGGAGTGCTGAGCTGCACCAATGGAGCCAAGAAGCAGCAGCTGCCTTCCTGTTATTTTCATCTCTCTAAAGCCTCCCACACCTCTCATGCAGACATGCATTTGAACTCTGCTTAATTCACAAGTGTAAAAGGGGGGAAAATGGACTTTGACTGATGCTATAAATAGTTCACAGCCAGCTATGGGTGAAAATCAGAGAGAACAAATCTCCAGCCTCTGTATGTTAAGCTGAAGTGGTTCATCAGGAGAGGAAGAAGTAAACATTTGGAGTGAGGGGGAGAAGTCAAGAAGATGGATCAGTGTGCTGACACTACACTGAAGACACTGAAGAGGTAAATGTCTGGGGATGGGAGCCCTCTCACGGGACACTCACTTGGAGATGTTACCAGTGCTAACACAATACAGGGTGGCTAAGGATGTATCCCAACAATTCACAGTGGCCCAGGCTTTGCCATCCAGCCTCACTCTGTGCAGTGCAGCAGGACTGTTCTTGAGGGCTGTCAGGCCCTACTCCCATGGGGAAAGAACAGCTCTCCCTGGGGAAAGAAGCTGGTGCAGTGTCTTGGAACAAAAACTTTGGAGTCTGAACACAACTCAGGACTTGACAACTCAGAGGTGACAGCTTATCTAAGGACTGTCACAGGAAATGATAAGTTATCAGTAACATTTTGAGGGACATATCTCATGGCATCTAGCAAAGAATTGTACACCTTGGGAATTCTACAGGTGTAAAACCCCTTAGGAGCTGCCCCAACCTGTACACACGTCCCTCCTGCTCAGAGCAGGAACTCACAGCAGCACCACTGCTCCCCTTCACTCACACATCCAATGAGCCTGGCTGGGGAAGGACCAATGAAAACCTGAAGACAGAACCCAGTGGAACAGGCAGATCCTTCGAGTGTTGCTGAACGTTATTGGCAAAAACAAAGCTAACTTTCAGAATGAGTTTATGTTTGAAAACATGATTATACCACGTGGCTTGCTCCAGTAAGAAACATAGCAAGTGATTAAGCTGCAGCTATAGTCAGGAACAGCAAGATTGGCTTGTTGGGGATGGACAATGCACAGCAAGGATTTTGATAATGCATTTCACTAAAAACCAAAATATTTCTTTTCTGAATACGTAGTAGAACAAGTATTTGTGTTGTTTCTTTCATAGCCATGAAGATCAGCTTTCTGCCCGTATTTGAAATATAGCCAGTCTAGGGTAGTTTTCAGAGTCCCAGAAATGTTGGCTGAGCACCACCGGTGCTCAGAGCAGTTCCACCTCTCTGACTCTTCCTCAGACACTGGTCTAAACCAGACATTTAACTTACAGTTTCTCAGTAACCACTTCCAGTGTGGAGAAGTTTCTTCCTTAATGTCCATGCTGAACCTGTCATGCCACATTTTTTGGACATTATCCCAGCTCAGACAAGAGTTCTAGGAGCAGAATGCAAAGATCTAAGTCCAACAGAGCAGGCCAGACCATTTTTTCAAGACTGCCTTAAATTTCTTACATCTAAATTGTAGATATCTAAGTAAGTAGTCAAATCATTTAAATGCCTAGTGAGGTGTCCATAGTTGGAAAATAGCAAAACTGAATATAGGAGACTAAATTCAGGTGCTTACTGCAAATATATCAGTCACTACAAGCAGAATATGAAGTGTTTCATATTGTTCAGTATTTCCATTCTATTGGGTTGCTTCATCAACCCCAAAACTCATATAGGTTTAACATCAGGACCTGGGGAATGCAGCTTTTCCATAGGAGCCACCAGCCTTTGGGATCCTTCTTCACTGACCAGTGGTTCAGCTCAGTTAGTTCCACAGAGAGGGGCTGACCAGCAAAGAGGCTCAGCTCCTGTGGCTCCTCTCTTACAGACTTCCATAGCATTTCCAGGCAAATATCAGCCCAGAAGTACAGCAATTCCAGGCAAAGACCACCCCAGAAATACAGTGAAGAAGGTCAATTTTCACTCAGTATTGATGCTGCAGCTGTGATTACTGGTGAGACCAAATAGAAATATTAGGCTCAGAACAAGGATTTCCAGGGAAGACCCTCAACAAACAATGAGCAGATAGCTCAAATTAGCTTAAAAGCTCGAAAGGCAGAGGTATCCCTGGGTGAGGGAAGCCCATTCAACCTAAACAACAGATGATGTATGAAAAGTGAATACTTGTAAACAGAGGGCCACCCTCTCCACTTTGTTTTGCACCTCAGTTATACAGACATGATAAGAAACACAAGTGTGGTCAAACTGCAATGAAAAGGAATGGATTGATTATTTAGATTTGTTGTGATAATGAAGCTTGCAAATAGAGCTTGCCTCCCACTCTCTCATTTTCTTCCCTGGGATGCTTATGGGACTCTGGGACTAGGATTGGATACCAGCTGCATTTAACAAGATACTTCATATGCTGTTTGGATTTCACAGTGTTTGTGCAAACATGAGATTAATTAAAAGGGAAAGATGGTGAGAAGGTGCTAACAGTTTACTTTTTAAAAAAAATAGTTTTGCATTCTGTTTCTTTCAAAGACTCAAGCAAATCTCCCCATCTAAGTCTATAATGGCTCCAGTGATGTGGTTCTGCTGTAGCATCAGCAAAAATCTGTCATATTTTCCTTGTCCCAAAAGACTGCATCACTCCCTGCTCTGCTGAAGGAATTTGGATCCAGGGCATGAATACAGACAGTAGAACAAGCCTTCCTAAACACAGGCAGTGCAGGATGAGCTGCTCTGTTCACAGGGAGCACCAGCCTCCAGATTGGCCTGTACCTGCAGCACAGAAACATCTTGGAAGAGCCTAAATGGTTTGGTTGCCACATACTTGTTTGTTTAATGAAGCTGGTGAATAAGATGGCGCCAGCCAACCTTGAGACAGCTCACGGGGCAGTGGGGGCCATTTGTGGGCTGTGAGGAATAGGAAACAGTTCTGAGCTCAGGGAAGGGCTGTCAGCACTCCCCATAAAGTCAGTAACTGGCAGCAGCTTCACTGCTGGGGCAGCAGAGCTGATACCAGCTCATGCACATCCCACCTGAATCATCACATGCTGAAACACTGGGTAAGATACAACTCATCTTGAAGGTTAAAACAGAGGCGAGGAAAATTTTCCAACAAGCACTTGTTTTCCTACTGTCACTGCCAGTGGTGCACACCTCATAATTAGATGACTTGAAATTTTTTGGCACTGAAAAATAGTTTGCTCTGACTTTCTGAATAGTAATTTTAAGTCCCTTAGGACTGGCTTGGCTTTGTTGCTTTGCAGTCTGTGCCACTGCAACTCGTTTAAAAACTACATTGCCTTAGCTCACACAGCAGAGCTGAACTGCATCTGTCCATGCGAAGTACATACATGGGTCTCATTCTTTTGTTAGCAATATATTATCAGCAAAACTCTTTCTTTCTTTTCTTTCTTTCTTTCATTCTATCTATCTATCTATCTATCTATCTATCTATCTATCACAGAATATGCTGAGTTGGAAGAAAACCACAAAGATCATTGAGTCCATCTTCTGGTTCTGCACAGGATCATCCCCAGGAGTCACACCATGTGCCTGAGAGCATTGTCCAAATGCTTCTTGAACTCCGTCAGGCTTGGTGCTGCGACTGCTTCCCCAGAGAGCCTGTTCAGTGCCTGACCACCCTCTGGGTGAAGAACATCTTTTTAATATTCAACCTAGACCTCCCCTGACACAACTTCAGGCCATTCCCTCAGATCCTGTCACTGGTCAGCAGAGAGAAGAGATCAGTGCCTGCCCCTTCTCTTCCCCTCACAAGGAAGTTGTAACTGCAGTGAGGTCTCCCCTCAGTCTCCCCTTCTCCAGGCTGAACAGACCAAGTGACCCCAGCCACTCCTCATATGGTTTCCTCTCAAGGCCCTTAACCATTTTCGTTGCCCTCCTCTGGACACACTAACAGTTTAATAACTTTTTTACATTGTGTCACCCAAAATTGCCCCCAGCACTCGAGGTGAGGCCGCCCCAGTGCAGAGCAGAGTGGGACAGTCCCCTCCCTTGCCTGGCTGGTGATGCTGTGCCTGATGCCCCCAGGACAGGGTTGGCCCTCCTGGCTGCCAGGGCACTGCTGGCTCATGTTCAACTTGTCAATGACCAGGACCCCCAGGTCCCTTTCTGCAGTGCTGCTCTCCAGCCTCTCATTCCCCAGTCTGTCCGTACACTCAGGGTTGCCCCAACCCAGGTGCAGAATCTGGTACTTTCCCTTGTTAAAATTCATACAGTTGGTGATTGCCCATCTCTAATTTGGTGAGGTCTCTCTGCAGGGCCTCAAGGCAGTTCACATATCCTCCCAATTTTGTATCACCTCCAAACTTAGTATCCCTTCCAGTTCTGCATCCAAGACATTTATGAAGATGTTGAAAAGCACAGGGCCTAAGATGGAGCCCTGTGGAACCCCACTAGTGACAGGTGCCAGTCTGATGTTATTTTGGTCCAAAGGCTTTCCTGTGCCACAGCAGGGTGGCCCTTCCAGGATGTGAGACATTTGTGTCTGGAGGGCTTACCCCAGGTTGCACTGGGATCCGTTTTGAGGTTGAAAGCACAACCCTGCTGTTACCTCCTGGTGACAGGAAAGTGTTTGGCTGGAGAGGAGCACACATTCTCTGGAGCTGGAAGTACATGTGCTCCTGCAGTCCTCCTGTATAAGCCATGTCTTACAGTCACTGATTTCCCAGTCACTGCCACTTATGCCAGTCCCTCAGGTGAAGAGCTGCCTTGGAAAAGCCTGCCCTCCACCTTCCTTTGCTTTACTCTTGCTGTGGAGATGGTACATCCACATTCAATCCTTTCATGCAGGCTCCCTTGGTCTGACTTTTCAGAAGAACATGCAAAAATGTATATTTCTACGTACAAGGATTTTTTTTAAAAGTGTGTCTTTGCACTGATACTATAAGAAATGAGAAATTATATGTACAAGGTAAATTTTAGTTAATTTTGAATATGGTTACTTAGTCAGTGAACCTGGAGCTAGATTTTACAAAATCCAATGTCTAGCCTGTAAAATCCTCCAAGGTTGATCAGTTTAAGCTTGGCTTTTGAATACTTGAACCCGCAAAGTCCAAAAATGGTCAGATCCTGCCCTGCTGTTTCCTATTTTAAACACAAAGTAAAACTGAATGAAGTAGAGTGGGAAAAAGGCAGCTGAGGACAAGCAGGTTGCATTAATGTGAAATAAAATCTATCTTCCAGCTCTGCAACGAAGTAGCCAAGCATCTTCTGCTTCTCACAGGAGAAAAAATGCTAGAATTCCATGTGCTGAACAGAACCCAAGCACTGTTGCTGTCACACCAAACCTGCAGTGCCTGACAACAGGGATCACTGACCTGGCTGGCAGTTAGAGTGAGGTACTGAAGGAAAAAAAAAGAAGGAAAGAAAAAAAAAGAAAAAAAAAAAAACTGAAAAAAAGGAAAAATAATGGAAAAAAAGAAAAACCATTAAAACAAGGAAGAAAAAAAAAAGAAAAAAGAGAAGAAAGCTGAGCTGTTTTGAAGATATTATCACCTTTTAGAATTTTGTCTGTCAACAGCTTTCTGGAGATGTTAACACAACCTGTGCTGGATACGAACTGCCAGGAAGGCACAGATGTGATCAGTCACAGATCCTGTCAGGCACACGTTAAATTCCAAGTGAACCTCCAATATTTCACTGTAGCTACTTTTGGGTACATACCAGATGCAGGATGAAGTTTTTTCTCTGTGCAACTCCTTCCACAAAACTTTCTTTTCCTCCACCAATCTAATGTATTGCACCCTATTTCTCTGCTTCTTGCTGGCTGTTGCACCAAGTTCACCAGCCATGACACACCCAGCAAGTCACTGGCAGTAATAAAGTTTGTTATTAAATGACTGGCAGGCCACTGCCACAGGGAGATGAAAGGAGAACACAGAGGCAGAGGTTGATGGACTCCTCAGCATAGATCATCCTTGCATTTCAAAATGTGAGGTCTGTACATCCTGCTGGCCCCTTGCAAAATATTCTCAGTACCAAGAGTGCACAGCAGCAGGCACAGCAAGCAGGGGATTACTTAAGACAGCTAAGGATGGGGCTTAAATTTAAATTCTGCCCTTAATCAGGGAATGAAAGCCTAGCTGCAGGCAACCGGCAGGCACTTTCCTCAGGAAATAATTCAGTGCCTGGATTCCTCTTCTGAAGATTACGCGCCTGAATTTCTTATTTCAAGAGAGTTGCTTATCTTTTCAGCTGGGTTAAAGCAGAATCACCAAGTGTGCGGGGCATCTTTATCTCCCCCACCTCCCTCCAACCTTGCTCTCCTGAGAGTTCATCTATCTGATTTTGTCAGGTCACTCTCTCAGATGATGCCCAAGCTGGATCCTTTCAATGCAGTCCTCAGCTACAAACACTTCCTAGGTTTGCTACCCACATCCATCCTGGTTTTACAGCCTCTTCCCTTGTTCCCACCAACCTGCAGCACGAAGCCATGTCTCTCCTGTCAGAACTGTCAGAATTGCTTCTCTGCAAATTCCTCAGTGCCTCTTTCCTCAGTTGCACATCTCCACACCATGCCCTGTGCTGCTGGGCTGCTTGCACTCCTTACATACATCTTCCTCCTCACTCCCTCGTCGTTCCTCTCTCTCCATCAGTTTTTAGGTGTTGCCCTCGGTGCAGCACAGCTCTAACAATGTGCCCAGGCCTCAGCTGTCAGGCGTTTACTCTCTCCTCCTCCAAACCCCTTTCTGAACAGTGCCTTCTTCTCCAGGACCTCACACACTCTTGTCCTGTGTCAAGTTTCATCTAAAGTCCACAGTCTGTGGGATGAATCTTGCAGCCTACTGACATCTCAGACTTGTGCTCTCTTGAAGCGGCTACCTACTACTATAAATCTAAACACACATTAATAGCATTTGGAAAGGTAAGAGTCTGGTTTCAAAAACACTTTGTAAGTGAAGAACTGGGCAATAGTAATGCATTAGGTTTCTTACATGTGAATTAACAGATGAAATACTTTCATATTTATACAGCAATTATTTTAACCTGATGATTAATTACTATGAAATTGTTTGGTCAAAATCTCTCTGTGCTTGAAAACATGCAATTGCTTTTAAATAAAGCTCATTAAGTGATTCATAGAAGATGACCAGTTAAGCACTGGCTTCAATAAGAACAGATGACACCACCTGGTATTTCTGGTACAGTCTGCATTTCAGACAAGAGCAAGCTTTGTGTTCACATAAAAGCACATATTTTGGGCATCAGTAAACATGCTAAATCTGACTGGGGGGATGCATAATAGGGGAGAAGGCCAATGCTTTTGCTTATGTGTCTACACTGAGGTTTCAGGACTCCATTTGATTCTTTTTCTTCCTTCAAGGAGTGCAGAGAACAGACTGTTTCACCAACTGGAGCAGTTGCACTGAACTTAAACAGGTGATGCTTGAAAGCCTGTCACTGAGTCTCCTGATCAGAAGTAACAACCAGCAAGCACTGGAGGACAGGCACGTACACACACGCAGTGTACACACCGCGGTGCTTGGGTTATTCAGCTGCTAACTCAGAGCTGGTAATAGTTCACAGCTCCAACAGCCACTGTGTAGGGCACTCAGCAAACTGTGCTTCCAAAAGAGCTCCTTGGCTTTTCAGTAGCATAAGGAGACAAATCCTCCCCCAAACTCTTTCCACAGCGTGTGTAAGGTGGGGGTGGGTGAGTGCCCTCAGCGCAGCTCCTAACAGGCAGGATTCAGCAGCCACACCATTAAAGGGTCCAATAGCTTCAAATAACAAGGCTTGAAACATTCTGCCTCTGGTGCTTGCTGTGCCTGCAGGATGATAACCTTTGGGCTCACAGCCACGGCTATATGGATCCAAGATTGTGTGACAAAGAGTCGAAGGACATTTCACGGCACCTTGCTCTGTAGGGGTGAAGTAGCAGGTTAGAAACCAACTGGCAATTTCACAGAAAACAATTGATTTTCCCTTTAAGTGCCATACAGGGAAACCATTTCTCTCTCAACTCGTGATCAAGGGAAATGAAAGATGAGGGAAGTGAAATAAAATGTTTCTTTCCTATCAAGTTATTTCTCATATGCAGCTCTAAAAGAAAGGAAATATTCCAACAAAGGAAAATTTCAGGCTAGCCTAAGGAAGAACATGGTAACTCCAGAGAAGTAGCTCCCTTTGGAAAGAGGTGGTGCAATTTTAGAACAAACCAGTAGACAAAAATGCCTTTCTTGCTTGCTGCAAATAAAGGCACCATGATTTTGAAATATGTACCATGTAGTAAAACTCTAATTGCCCACTGCCAAATTTTCATGCATATTTTGTGTGGTGCTGGGTAGATGTATATTAAGCAGGACTGAGGCACCAAAACTGTAATTTTTGCTCACTACCGCATGGAGCAACAAAAGATTTCAGGCAGGATATGGTGAGAATCTGTGGAACATCACTTCAAGAGAGGCCATGTGCAGAAAAGACTCTGATTCAGCAATGTTGATCTTTCCTCTTGATCTTTTAGAAATAAAAAAGGAACTTCTATAAAATGACTCTTGCCTATGAATGATGAGTCATTCTGCTTTTCAATAGAGCAGCAAGTTGCCAAGGGACCCTCTTCAAGGTTTTGTTTTGAGTGCCTGAATAAAACCCACATTTTTAAAGGTTTTCTACTACTTAGAAAGGAAGTGAGGAAGGAGATGAAAACAGATGAAAACTTGACTTAGCTGACTGTATGCATGACTGTGTCACCCAGGGAAATGTGACGCAAATTATACAGCACAACTTGGTTGATATGAAATTGGTTTAAGTCAATTTTTTGTTAACACCCCCCCTTGCAATCCTGCCTCTTCCAAAACCCCAAATCTGGATTTGTGCATAATTTGACTTCAATATGTACATCTTATGCCAGAAGATTTTACACACAGGAATTTGAGAAGCAGCAGGAAGTACCACAGCAGAGGGCCCAATCTCCAGCATTCACTCATTACATTACAGCAAATAATTCAAGCCATTTTCTGTGTTCACACTAAAAACTGCACTCATTTTCTCAGCTGACTTTCTCTTCTGGGTTCACTTGTAGTGCTCAAAGTTACTGCCATGAAAGTGATTACTAATTTAAGCCCCAAATGGAATTATTCCCAAGCAGTGATTTTCAATTCACGGGCAGTAGGTGCCACTTGGATCAAAAAGCAAGAACGCAGCTCAGGTCTTTGGTATTCCAACAGAAATGATTCTATGGCATATCAACAATGCATAAAGGTGGCACACCATATGTAATACCTTACTGGAATGAGGGAGAACTAGGACGTTATCACGGACGTTGATGCTGCTGGAAATCTTTCTTGATGCCCACTCCAGTGCCACATTCCCACTTACCACACACACACTTCTGGGAAACAAGGGGAGAGATGCAAGGAAGATGCACGGACAGAAGGGCAGGGGACTGGACCAGTGTGCTGGTCTTCTCCAGTTCACACCCCACGTGTTTCTGGGGGTACTTCATGAGGTAAAAGTCAGCAGGCTGCATTAATTTGGAGGCTACCAGTCCTAAGGAACCCCTTTCCTACCTGACACCACAACTTGGCTGTGCACATTCCTCAGGAAAAACTGCCACCTGTTCTGCTGCCACACTTCAGACACAGCAGAGCTGCACCCATTGAAAGGAATTCTTTTTCTGGCGTGATAACATTAAGGTTACGTGTAATCAAATTCCTCCACCAGAAGCTGCATGCTGTCTCCAAAACCAGTAAACACCCAAGGCCAAGGTCAGCATTCCTGCATGTTCTTACAGCTGTTAAGTGCCATCAAGCTGTTACACAAATAAATCACACTAAGCTATGCTACATGCTAAGGTGTGCAACAGAGCAGGGCAATTTGCTGCAGGTGAGAGATGCTCATTAAATGCAATTAATAAGCACTACCTGTGCACTGAAGGGCAGAGGAGCTAATTATTGGAAGACACTGTGTACAAATAATGTTTAGTTATGAAACCAAGACATTCTCACACGAAATCTCAAGGGGAGGGGGAAATGACATAAATCAGAAGAATGATCCAAGCCAAGCCATAGCTACAAGACACAGCAATCCTAAGATTAATGAACCCCACCACTGTCCTCACTGTGGTTATTAGGCCCCTCTGTTAGTCAGATTTTATGAAGCACCCTAGGATAGGGCCAGCAACTTCCTTTGTGTAGTACTCACTTGGGCACTCCAGGGAAGCCCATGCTGGAGCTCACAGGCATGGTGCTGGCACCAGGCTGCCAGTGGGAAGCCTCTGACAGGGGTTTGGGTTACATTCATCAGCCCCCTCACAGTTTACATCCTCATCAGTTTTCTTTCAATCACAGAGTCTTCAAGGCTGGCAAAGGCCTCTAGGATCATGGAAGTCCTCCAGAACTTCTAGAATTCAGCAAGGAAACAGTAAGGAAGGTGGAATTTTACACATAAGCTCTTGTCACCCCTTCGGTTTACTAGAATAATATTTCTTAAATGCTAACAGAGCAAACCACAATTTTCCACATGAAGTGAAAATAGCAAATGAAAATGTTTATCGGTCTCACATAATGACAGAGCAATGATTTGAAAGTATGGTATTTCAAGAGAAACAAACTCCTTGTTTATCATCAATGGCTGCAATTATGTTGTCAAGTGATACATGAGTGTTTTGATTTCCTCTTCCTGCTGTCTTTTTACCTTCAACTTATATTGTAAGCTTGACACTGTTTATTCATGTACTATTACAGAACCACTGAGAGGGGTTATTATTGAAGAGTATTTATTTTTCAAAGCAGTCACGCCATGAAGCCGCAGATACAGCTAAAGCTTAACCCTACATCCTCCTCCAAAGCAGCGCGGCCGTGATGTTAAAAACACCCCACTAACCCAAACAAAAACAGCATAAGGAGGGGGTTAATGACCACCTGCACATGCCAACTCCAGCTCAGTGCCTCACCCACAGCACAAGGGCATGGACTTAACCCCTAGAGTGAGTCTAGAAAAAGGCCACAAAGGTGATCAGATGCTGGAGCACATCTGCTATGAAGACAGGCTGAGAGAGCTGGGGTTGTCCAGCCTGGAGAGAATAAATCTCCAGGGAGACTTTGTAGCAGCATTCACAAGTTACGGCACTGGTAGCAGAGCTTGCCAGCAATTACTTCCTTGGGCAGCAGAACAGACCCCAACATTGGGTAGGATGTTGTCCTATAAGATTCAGACTCCAGGTAACATGTTCAGCTCCTTCTTATTTAATAATCTACAGGTAATATGGAATAAGAACTTATTTGTGTTGCTGTTGTTGCTTGCCTGAGCAAATGTTGCCTGATGGCTCTAAACTGTCATTACTCAGCCATAGCAACAAAACACACAGATACATCTACTTGCAACAGAGCCCCTGGTTTGCCTTCGGAAAAAAATTAACACATCCTTTTGCATGAGAAACTGTTGGCTCATCTGAGACACCAGGACTTGGTATTTGCCTAACTTTGTCTCTTACCTGAAGCTTAAAAGTATCTCCATTAGCCACAACCTTCAGCCACATTGAAGAATAAATACCCAGCACCAGGACCTTTGGTAATGTCTAAAAATAGTTCAATAAACACTCTTAGCCTTTTCTAAGAACAAACTTGTAGGTGGGCTTAAAGCATTTGGTGTCATTACATTTATGAACAATTTTGCTCCTTGAACTAAATTCAAGAAAGCCTGGCTTTCCTCTGCTCAAAGTCCCCTCCTAACTCAGAAGAGCAGAAAACAGAGATAGGGACCATAAGAAAACTTAAAACACCATAAGCCTTCTAATACCTGCTGGAAGAACAGGTGTAATGGATGTTTATGTTCCAACCTGTGTTGCACTACTCTGAGCTCACATCAGCAGGTATTGCCCATCTCATTCTGAATCTGCTCTGCAGAAAATACCTTGGGACATGAGTCTGCAGTTGAGCTATGAAAGCTCTTGTCTTTGGTGTTCAAGCACTCTTATAAACAAAGATGGAAAAGGTTTCCCCTGCATACCTCAACAAAAATGAGACCTGAATAAGCAGCACCTGGAAAAAAACATACAGCTCACACCCAGCATGCATTTCAAAAGCACAACTGCAGAGACTACTGTGACAGAATGTTGGCTTCAACAGAAACTTTAAAACTGAACAAATGGAAGACAACATTAACCACAGCATTCCCTGAATGACTGAAGTCATTCCCTGGAATAACATGATCAGATCATTGGAATTTCACTTTTTTATGCCAGAAAGGGAAAAGTTCTCTTACCGAAGAAACAGGAATTGAAGTACTTCATTGATATTCCCCCCACTGGGATATTATCTGATACAGAATTCACCTTAATGTGCTTCCACAAACCTGTGGCTTCCTTTGAGCTCACATCTTGTGATGAAGCTGCAAAGATGAGTAGACAGCACTGCCAGGGTATTACTGGTAACAGTGTATGCAAATTCTTGAACTACTACAGGGCTTGTGAATGTCCTGATGGCACTGACAGTTATGCAGGTACTTCTGTACGTGAGAGGATTTACAGAACACAAAAGATCAATCTTATAAATAGTTAATCACGCAAAATGAGAAGTAGAAGGGGCATAATGATCCCAGCTACTACTGAAAGGTGGGGTAGAAGAAAAAAGCAAACACTATCATAAAGACAAACTCCTAACATCTGGCCTCTTTTCTTTGAAATAGCTTTCCTGTAACACTGTAAGAATCCATTACAGAGACCATGGTAGATGCAGAGAGACTTCTCCAGAGAGCATTCAAGGGATCCTCTGTGAAGCTCAGAACAAGCTGTTAGCAAAGGCAACAAACAGGTGGCCCCTGCAGTCTTAGTGCTGCTTTGTTACCTGAATGTTTCCCACGTGACACCCCCTCACCCTACACATGGCCACCATCACCCTCCCTCTAGAAAATCTGGTATCTGCTACATTAAACTCAACACAACACAAAAGCAAAAGGAAGAAAAAAAGCTCTGGAGAAAAGAAGGAATCAAAACAAGCTCACTCTGCAAAACAATGCTCAAGCATTTTCTTGTTTTATTTTGGATTAAGTCTTCATGGATCCCCCCCCCCCACCTCAGATGCCAAGACAGATTTGGAACCTTTTTCTGATTGATCACAGTTGCCCAGTATACTTCACATAAAAGAGAAACAGAATTTGTCACGTTCAGAAAATGAACTGGAACCATCTTCAAAACAACAGTTTTTCAGGATTGTGTAGGTTTTCACAGCCTGAGGCAGAGGACAAAAGGTCACTGAAGACACACAGTTTGGTGTGCTTTACAACCTGTCCCTCAGACTTACCTGTTGCTTGAAGTACAGGTTTGAGACTGACAGTGGGAAATCTGATTACTTGACCAAAATGGCAATACCTGAAGTGTTTAAGTCAGTCGGCCAGACTGCAATTCATAGGCTTACTTTTATACATCAATGCAATGTTCATGAAAATAACGAAAGTGTTTTCAAAGATGCGAAGACCATTATGTGAGTGTGACAGATGGATCTTTGAACTGGAAAATCTCCTCATCAAAAAGGTCTTCTGGCAGTTCTTCATCTCCATCAGCAAAAAACGTAGGGAATGGAGGGTTTTTATTGCAGTCCTTGTAAGTAGGCAATTTGCTATCTCTGACCTAAAAAGCAGGAAGGGAGAGAGTAGGGTTAATAAATCTTACAGGTTTTCAGACAGTGATACACTAGAATTTAAAGAACTCAGCTTGCATGCATAAGAAAAAATCCAACAGCATTCACACTGCATTTATTTAAAGAATTCCAGGTATAATATCAGTTACTTTAACATCAACCCTAGCTATTGAATTTAACCTTTTGTACTCATCATTAAAAAGATTTTCAATATCAGCAAAACTAAAAAAAAAATCCAAAGAGAATTTGTCATTGCAGTGAATCAAAACCTACTCGTATGAATTCACTGCTCAATATTTTAAAACGTTATTAAAATAGAAGTACAGCTTGTTTAAGCAGTGTTTATTTCCCACAGTATGACATTCCAAGTTACATTATGCAGTGTAATCACCTCTTCAACAAACAAGACACGCATTTGTAGGTGTGATGCAAACTAATTACGGCAACTAATTTTGCAAAGATATGTGCATGTGCTGTATTCAATCCCTGTGGCTATTGCAGAGCTATTCAGTGACTGCAGAGTTAAACATCTGAAGTTCTTCACTCGGGAATCAGTACCTAAGTTTGTCGAACATGAGCCTTTAAGACAGTTCATTTGCAAGAACTGTGGAGCCACAGAGAAATTCCTTTAGTGACCTCTCTACATGTGGAAAGATTTAAAATCTAGCCCCTGAAACTCCAATCTCCGAAGCAAATTAGTAGCTAGAATTATCAGCAAAAAGCAGTTTGTCTGCGGTAGCAGATAGAAGGCTGGTATCTCTGAATAAAAAAAGAGCTACAAATTCTTCAGCAATGAAATTTGATTTAAAATTAAATTCTTCTTTTCTATATTGTTACGTACGATCTTCCTCCTCCTGAGCTGTAATAATCCCTTTCAGGCACTATACTCAAGTGGATCAAAAAAAAAAAAAAGTGCAAATAGATTAGACAAAATTTTAGCAGAGGGAAGATAAGCTCTTCCTCTTAGTTTTTGGTGGGCTTTTAAAGAACAGGACTCTTGTTCTTACTTAGCTGGACAAAGACCTCACATAGGACAATTGTGATTTATGCCAAAAATTAAATAAAACAATTTTATGCCCACGGAATGCTCTCTTCTGACAGCACTATATTTACCACATGCATATCTGTTATTACTTGAACCTTTCCCAAAGTCCATGAGGATTCCTGCAGATGGCATGAACAATAAATTTGACATTCCAATAGTTTTCTAAGGGCAGGCTTGATAAACAAAAGAAAACCTTTTGCTAAGAATGAGGGTATGAAGGGCTCAACATGTTGCACTGGTTAGGATGGCTAAGTAGCTTTCCAAGTAGATCACTTCCCTTCTACAGAGGTGTTCTCTACGGACTCGTGAACTGCCAGACCTGCAGTTCCCAATTTACACTGCGTATCTGGATGGAATGAACTAGGCTGACGTCCAAGTCCACAGACCTTTGCTGCAACAGTTCCAGCAGCAGTGAGTTCAGAAGAAACAGTCAGACAGCTTCAGCAATGCCACCTGAAGGATGGCATTTTCAGAGATGTTATCCTTCCCTTTCAACGTGCCGCGGCCGTTTCTTTTACCATATGAGAACACGTTTTAATTGCTTCACTGGTTATCTATTATTTCCCTTGCTAATTTCTCCTTTACTCTCTAATCCTATTACGCACCATAAACTTCTCTGTCAACAGCAGCAAAACCCCTCATGGTCCCTACATGAGTTAGTATTAGGAAGATTAGAATAAATTATTTTATTTATGATAACTTACTTATTTCATGTATATCTTATTTAAATGTTTTTCATGTCTAGTTTTTGTTATTTTTGATTATTTTCCTCATGAACTAGTATGTGCTGTTACATACAGGCTGTGTCATTGCAGGCAGTTCTGGATACCCGGAAAATGAAAGGAATTGACATGTTTGTTTTCCCCCTATTTTTTTTTCCATTTCTTCTTAAAACAATTTCTTATGACAGGATTTAGCAGTTAGAACATCTGCTCTTAAACTCAAGGCAAATCCAACAGTCTAATCTTAGTCCTGCATTAGTTTACCTAAACGAATTTCAGATTTCTGTCCAGACTTAACATTGTATGAAATACATATTAATGCTAAGGGGCATTTTGGAGATAGTATCTCAAGTGTGATATGGAGAATTCTTAAAATAGTTCTAAGATTCTCATGAAACATCTCCAACAGACCATTGTTGCTCTCAGAGGAGTACACTACTGTTTTCATTTTGCCCCTTCCAAACTCCTCAGAAGCTTGACAGATCCCAGAAGCACAGGCCACATCTGATATTAAAACAGTTTTCTTCTGATATGCTCTTTCTTTTCATTGGTATAATTGATGCAGTATTTCTTTTGACTGGTGAAACTACTGCTCTTTTTCCATCTTCTTCTACATTCATGGCTTTCAAATGCAATTTTAAGTCAAAAAGTGCTATCTTAGAGTATCACTATCACACTCAATGAACCCCTTTCTCCTTGAAATTTAGAAAAGTTAGATATTATTATTTTATTACCAGGTATTATCATTATCATTCCTATTTAAACAAAGAACTCAACTTCATTCTACACCTGAAAGTATTGATTAACAACTAAAATATGGTATATCTGTCTTCTCAAAAGGATTATTTAATTACTCCCTTTACATTTATGAAAGGCCCAGCATACCAAAGGTTTCCTGTATCTACTACCTCAGATTCCTGAACCATCATTTCACGACAGTATAAAAGGATTCAATGGTGTGCAGCAGCAGCAGCTACACTTGTCTGTATAAGCATGTACACAGAAAAGAAGTGCAGGTGACCCAGCGCTTCTCTTCCTGTCCTCCTAGTAACCTTCTGAGAACATCCCTAATAAAGGAGTTAAATTTTCATGCTGTGTTATTAAAATACAGTGAATTTAGCTCTTACCCACAGCAGGAATCAAGCTCATAGTCCAAACTGTTACTGCAATCCATAAAAGCATTTGCAGTATAACTCATATAACAAATGCTTGGCTTACTCAACTGCTATATTAATAGCACTGTATATTACAGTAGACTGTACTACAGATAGATGGTATGTACAGATGATGGCATATACACTACAGGATATTCTCTGACAGGTCATTTTATTACAAAAAATTCTAGAGAAAGCTGAAATTGGAGCTGGTCGGGATTTTGTCACTAAATCCTTGTAACAGTCATGAAGGGTTTTGCAGACAATTAATAAAACTGCACTTATGTATGTCCCCTATACTGACAGCATAATGGGTAGCATAAGCAAATACAAACTCAGAAATCTATCACCACAAAAAGCTTAATGTGGTCTTAAACAAAAGTTAAAAACTGATGCTTAAGTCACAACTCATATCTGTAGTTTTACAGGGTTTCAGGCTGTGTTAACAGCCACAGCAAAGAATGCAAGCTATTTGCTAAACAGAAAAATGTGTTTAAATATAGAAAATGATTAGAAATAAGCTCCCCAGGTGTCATACATCACCTAACTCAGCTTCTCTGCTATTTTTGAAGCTAGACATGAAAATTGAACCCTAGAATTATATCCATTTCTGACCAGCCTTATTTTTTCTTAAAAAATAACCCAACCATACAAAAAATCCCCAAACCTCCACACAACTCTATCAATGAGGCCCAAGGCATAGGACATAGAATATGAAAGAATTGAAGGAATCACACTATTTCTGTGTGTCCTCAACTTTAGCAGAGTACACCCAAGCCAGGCATCAACAGCTAGAAACATAGTACAGTAATACTGGGAATTGTGAAATAAAATAAGAAGAATGCAAATCACTACAGACTTCTCTTAAAAAAAAAAAAAAAAACAACAAAAAAACCAAAGAAAAAGGAGCCAAACAAAAATAAGCAATCTCAAGACCTAAGTTACTAGATCAAGTGGAACATCATACTAAAGCAACTTGTATACTTCAATTTAACTCAGGTCTAGCATACAAACAGGCCAGTTCAGTATCTGACTTGCAAAGCAACTCCTATGGGCTACAAGACTTGCCAGAATTTCTGTCTTCACTACAAATGATACACTCAAAGTGATCAATGCTCAATGTCCTAAAAAAATCAGGTGCCTTAAAATTAGGGCAGGTATAAAACACTATCAGAGATAAACTATAACATCCTGAATGATAATATACCATATTACAGTACCCCCTCCACTAAAAGGCACCTACTTAAAAAGGGAGTTAAGTCCTGTGCATCTCTCTTGAATGACAGGAAAGAGAACTTTTTGGTAATATACTTGGGAGAGCAATCCAGAGCCACAACCTTTTGAAAGAGAAAACTATTACAGATGGTAACTATAGGCCCTGTGATCTAAGAAGATACCCCAGAAAGAAACAGGTGTTACCTGAGGTAGGCTATCTTGACAGGCCCAACACACAAACTTACAAATGCTTACTCTGCAATGTTACTCTTGTAACAGAAGAACTCTGTGCACTCCACCACACTGCTAAGGTTTCTTAATTTTATCAGACCTTGCAACTGAGAAAGACATCCATGCTAAAGTGAGCTTTTTTCATTAGTTTTCCAGCTAGCTAGAAACATTAAGTATGTCAGTTATTTACCTGCATACTTCAGTGTGCAATATCAAATGAAAGCTGATTCTAATGAAAACCACAAATCCATCAATCCTAGTATTCTGCAATTTTATTCTGCTGAAAAGAAAACTTGAAAAATTTAAGTCCTTCATCTCTGTCTGAATGCAGTGCTGATCACGAAGTTTCCAAAAATACAATATAAATAAATATATGCTTTAAAGGTGCACTGTGGTTTTAATGGTTACCAAGCAACACAGAGTGGGCACTGAACACAAATGCTTTCCTCTTGGAGACACACAAAGAGGAAAGTGTTATGCAATATTTCACTCTGGAGCTCAAAGACAGATGGATTCAAATTCCCTAGACATTAGTCCTACTTAATTACAGGCAGGTATTCAGTGGAATGGACAGTAAGTACGACTGTTAATATCCCATAATTCCTCTCCCCAACTACAGACCCAAACAAACATACAACAATATATTGAAAGTCGATGTCTATAAGCAAACAAGAAAACATCCTGGAAGAAAGGCACTAGGCAAGCTAAAAGCAACACAGATGATAGAGCAAGATTAAATGCAGAAAAAAGCGCCCAGAAATTAGAGAACCAAATAGTATTGCTTTGCCCGATTTTATAACTAAAGTTTTTTCTACTCTTTGGAGATATATTTGTAAAAATAAGGGAAAAAAACGAATGTAATGTAATTCATATGGCTTAAAAGGAAAAAACCACAGAATGGATCCACCAGCTCAAGGAACTGGAATGAACTGTTGCTTCCTACATACTGCCTCCAATCTCCAAATAAGAGTGGAAGCAATTTTTGGAAACCTATTTCTTAATAGCAATAATACCTACTGCTTAGTCTTTATCTCAAACAGTGCTATTTATTATTAAATGTCATGAAAATTTGAGTCTGGAGCACTTTGGTCAAGATTTTTCATATACTCTATTATCTTAAGAAAGGAGCTCTAAGAGAAGAAAAGCCTCATTCTTCCCATGTATGTTCTTCTCCAAGCACAGTGTGCAGTGTCTGATCAGCAAGTGAAGAACGATTTGTTTGAATGAGATCTTCATGGTGTACATAAGAATGTGCATTATTAACACACAGAGCTTTGTTTTTAAAAACAATTTATATTACAGGCGTGTAATAAATGTTTGTTTTCTTAACTCACTTAAAATCAGAAATAAAAAAAATCAGTTTATTGAGTCTAGTTAGAATAAAAGTTATAATCTGGTAGAAACAGGTATGGTGTTCACAGGCTTCATAAGATGTTGTATCCTTACACATAAAACACGTGAGATGTACCAGCATTTGCCACCAAGTGTGGATTTTAACAGCATGACCAGGATAACTTGCTTAAAAAGAACTATTAAGATCAAAGAATTCAGTCTGGGCATCAAGCATTTCTCATTTTTTCAGCTACATTATACTGCTTGTACACCTACATTATAATTTAAAACTAACATCCTAAAATAAATTCCCACTTAATTAAATTTCAGACTGACATAGAGCAATCAGGTTCATGCCTCAGGATTAGAAAAAATACTTTGAACACAGTTGAAGAAAAGGTCATTCAGTCCAATCTGTGGATGAAAAGCCAGCCAAACTACACTCTTAATTCTATGTAATTGATGTCAGGCCCAGTAATTTTGCAGAAGTTGTCCTGAAAATTACATCTCCCGGACATCTCTTAACCAATATTCACTACCTTGGAAGAGAAACACACAATGTACTCTCCAGGCTTGGGTGGGACATTACAATAAAAACAGTTTAGAGATACCTCGCTCAGGAAAAAAGGCCTTATTTGCAGTGACAGAAACAAATTAAACAATTCTTCTGTGGGTAGAACAGCTATTTGACAAGTAGGATTGCTGTATGTAAAGCTCAGTAGCTGTGAAGTTCTGCTCCACAGCTAAGAAACAGAAACTGGATGTCCATAATAAAATAGAAGACGACAAACTCTTTGGAAACATCTGAACTTGATGAACTCTAACTTTTCAAGTCCTGAATCATTTAAATCCCTACAATGTTTCCAAGGATTTAAAACTATCTATTAGATACACAGGTACATGTAAATTAAAATCTTTATAGTCCTTCATAGCAAAGACATTTGATACCCTGTACTCTGTTCAGTCAGAAAGGAAACAACTTCCTCCAAGTAAGTGGTGCTTGCACATGTGTAGAATATACCTAATTAGAAAGAAAAATCTTTTTGAAAATGACCCTTAAAAAGCACTTTCCTTGCTTTGATGCTAATTATTTACATCGTAAGAACTAGACTCTTCATTGTTTCAGGACTGTCTATGGAAAACTGAAACAATCTCCATAAAATTTGAAATTAATTCTGTAAACTGCCACAGAAAATAACAGTGACACATTTTTACTGATTTCAAAGGGAACTCAGACCTTTATTGTGAACTCCAGCTGTCTCTTCCTGTACCTCAACTGCTTCTTGGGAAGGTAACTGCTACTGGGTATGGGAATGCTTTAAATAACCTCTAAAGCATGACTTGCTGTGTATCTCTGCTCATGAATACAACCCTTAAATAATATTTTGGAAATCTCACCACTGTGCTACTGGCTCATGTTAGCATTCAAAGGGGATGGACATAGCCTGGAAACACTTACCACAGGGTTTCAGCAACTGTGCTGGTGTAAGATAAGGTACATGGATGCACAACCTCAGTGCACAGCTAAAAAGGGGTTTAGAGTGTGAGCCACTGCCCCTACTGATCACTCTCTTTCATGGAACTGATTCCACTCTCCTTTAATTCAACAGTACAAAATTCCTCAGAAGAAATGAAATTGCACCCTACCAGTGTTCTGCCATTTGTAAATTGAGTTGTAGAGAGCTTAAGAGTCACTAATCCCAGTATTAAAACTAGCAAACATACCTTCACCAGACAATTGGTGTGACCTGGAACAGATCCATTTACATAAATAATGTCATATTTTGTATTGATCCTCCACACCTAGGAAACAGAAAAAAAAATCAGACATTGAGCCCTGTTTAGAGACTACTCCCAGTTTTATAAACAGTAGTACAACAAAGCCCAAACTAATTAATTAGCTGTGGTACTCTGGGGAAAGAAAATGTTCTGCAGACTAAACTTGCCACAAAATTCACTCACATGCCACTTGGAGTGCAGAACCTCCTAATGCAAGGGGCTGAAAACTTTCAAAGGGCTGGTGATCAGGCTGTATTTGGTAAAGCAGCTCTTTGTTCAGTGCAACACCAACCAAAGCTTCCATGTGTCTTTTCCCTCTAACAGCAACATGGTGAAAACCACGAAAAATTGAAAACCATCACAGGTGACAAAATAAAATACATGTCCTCATGAAAATGTTCCTGTGACTGTATGTTAATTTCTTAACTCAATCAGGTGCTCAACTGAACACACATATTTTCTGTTACAAAAAATTAGTTGTAGTAAACAGAGAACAGAAGCAGCACTTTTTTTGCAAATTAGAGGTCAACATGTTTTTTGGGCAAACTGCCTTCAGAGACAGAGAAGAGTAGCTTTAATAGACCAGGAGCTGCAGCTCTGTACAAATTTGAATCTGGAGAGAAACTATAACCCCCTTTTTGCACATGAAAGACCATGATCAAGCTGGAGCTTCAAACAACCCAGATTTGGGTTGGGTATGAACAAGTGGAATAGGCATGAAAACATTAACTGAAGTCACCAAAAGCCTGATTGTTCTGCCTCTTCAAAGGCAGAAGTCAAGGGACATAGTGAAAAACACACTAGTTGCAGAAGCATCACCTGAAATCCCAGTTCTCAGGGTACCACAAATGCAAAGGATGTTCAGGTAAGTTATTTGTAACCCATGCGAAGACAGGAGAACACATTTTCTGCTCTGGTCTCTCCAGCTTGCTTACTTCAAGCAGCTGCTGTCAGTATCCTGGCAGAGGTGACAGACAGGACACCATTGCTTGGCAATGCCGCCACCTTATACACACACTGGTATACTCAGAACTCACCTTTAATCCAAAAGATGTCCTGTAGATGTTACCCATTTTACCCGGCATTTTCTTTCCGCGATAAACTTTGGCAGCTTTCTAGACAAAAACAAGGCCAAAACCACCACGTTAACTGCAAGAGGTAGTACACTTACCAACTGAGGAGGAGCACCAGAGAAAATATGCTGATATTTCCAATGTTGAAAACATGTAATATCAAAAAAATCGAAACCTGAGAAGCATTTTAAATACCTCCTGCTGGAGGTTAGGTTTTACTCTACATGTGTTCTGAAATACTTGACCTCAATCACAAATTTTTTATATCTACAGATGCACACACACTGTAGCTTCCCTCCTCCCCTAATCCATGAGTTTTTACACTGATGTCAATCAGATCTTTTTTAACACATGTATTCTTGAGAATGGAAATTCTAATTCCTTTCTCTGCTATTCCTTAGTTTCTGAATCACATTTTTGACTGGCTGGGTATAAACTAGGCAACAAAGGGGAAAAAAGGTAGGAAAAGTGCAATAATTTTCAATTCTCCACTGCTAGCAAGGGATTTGTATCTTGCACCTCTCTGTTATTCATTAATGTTTTCGGATTTTTTTAATACTTGTGAAAAATCATGATTTTACGAAATCAGCTGCAATGCAGCTCTAGGGAGAGGATTCTGTACTCAACAGTCCTGGATTACAAAAATGTCTGAGATGGCCAACCATAGATGGGAAAGTACTATCAAGGCATTGTTTTTCCCCTATTGCATCATTTCACCTTGTTTCCTTCCCATCATACCTATTTCGAATACCATTTTTCATTCTATATACTTTGTGAAATTACATCCAGCATTATTGCTTAGGAAATTCTACTTTAAAGAAGAGTAAAGAGGGGTTATTTTGTAATGATTAATACCATCTGCTAAAATAGCATTTAGTGTTCAAATATTTACATTTTTCAGTCAAAACAAGTGCTAGGTGTAGAACTCTTTTACAGCTGAAACTGAGGTATATAAATGAGTAATGCATGCTTTTACATTCTCAATTACTTGAACTTCACTGACCATTGCCTTTTTGCTTTTACTATTCTCTTGAGCATTATTAATCTCTTTTTGTATTTTAATTTCTCTAAAAAATTTACAGACAGTTCAGTACTATGACTCAGTTGATCTTAATTAGCTCACAAAAAATTCCTCTTAGCTCCGTCTAAATATTGTACAGCCTTTAGAAGACAAAGTCCGAAATTAGCCTGCTCAAAGAGCTTTTATACTAATATTATTTATAGTTTGAAATGTAAAAATATGACTCTGTACTCTGCTTAGAAATGCATAGACGCTTACACACTTCCGGGAATAATTCCCTACTAAATTATGGGGATCAGTTCATTAGGCAGCTACACATGCCAGGCAAGGTGATAAAAGGAACCAGGGTTCCAAAGAACAGTACAATAGTTGCAGTATAAAATAACGAGCAAATCCTTTCCAATCTATAAATGCTGTGATAAAAGCTTCTTAGAATTCTCTTTGAAGTATTAAGACTATTCCTCTCACTATATTACAAAATATGCCAATTTGCTCAGTTAAAATACGTGCACTCACCATCAATACAGAATATTCATAAATCAAGGCCTAAGAGAACAGCATTGTTCCTTATACAGGTTTCTGAACCTCCTTTGCTGCTGGGATTCCCTGCTAGCACAGAGTAAATGTAGCAGCTAGCTATTGTACATTTGTTCAGCTTTAGTAAGCTGTTCTAAAAACACTGAAGAATGTTTTAATGGGAAATGAGAATCCTCACATTGGTAGATATTGCTCCAGGTCGTCTGTGAGTTTTTGTCTGGCCATGGCTTGCAGGCTGACCCTTAAATCCCCACCTTTTCATGACACCTTGAAATCCTTTACCAATTCTGAAAATGAAAATAATTAAGAAATAAACCTGGGTTAGTCAGACATAAAGTTTCTAGCAATAACCAATAATTTCTGTCAGGCTCATGATTTTTTACCTTTAACAATGCTTAGCTTAAAGAATAATATACTTAAATAAAATCTGTATTTTCTACCATAAACATATTTTAGCACAATGCTTGAAGATTGCTTTACAGAATATGAAGCACTAGAAAAGAGTCAAATAGGCAAGAAGACTAACATAAAATGCTCCTTGCAGTGACTGTCCTCAATAAAAGTTACTGTAACAAACCTTTCACCGGGTGAGCAGCAGAACAAACAAACAACCCAATCAAAAACCCAAATAATACCATATACCACAACTTAATGTCAGGCCTAAGCATTGAGACAGGAAAGAGACAGCTAGAAGGAACATTTCTTTTCCATATTACAACAAACTCATCTCTTGAGAACAGCTTTGTGTATAGTGACAACATGTAATTCCTGTGATCCGTACTCATCTAACAAATAATGTCTAAAACACATTAACAAATCAAATATATTTTCAGAGTCCACGACCTTCATCTTTGAGCCACATGACAACATTATTGGCTTTGGAATTCTCTTTTTTACTGCAGGAACAGACTCAATAGTAAAAATCACCTTATCACTGCACAAAGGAAAAGCCAAATAAAGTGTGTGTTAAACTGGCATTGTCTGTGTCCAAAAGGAGAAGTCTGACCACACTGTTTATGGCTGCACTGATTATTTAATTTAACCTGAAATTAGCTCAGTTGGTTAGAGCGGGTGCTACTAACACCAAGGTTGTGAGTTCCATCCCTGTAAGGACATTTCACTTAAAGAGTTGGACCTTATGATCCTTGTGGGTCCCTTCCAACTCAGAATATCCTGTGATTGATTTAGCAAGAGGATCCTTTTCCTCCGATTTACAGAAATCCTTTCTCTGCTAATGCACTTTACATTAAAAATAAAAATATATAGGCACTTTGCATCTAAGATAAAGCTGGGTATGAGCATGCACAGAGCACGCTCTACGCAGGAACTGCACTTGGCTGACTCCCTGCTCCCTGCCATGAAAAACTAGAGAACATACAGACAACACCAACATTCATGAAAACTTTTGTCTTCCCACTTGAATAACTCTCCTCTAACTCCTGTCCTGGTTGCCTTGAACACATCAAACCACAGTCAAAAACAGCCTTAAAGACTCTCTAAAGCTACAGAACTGCAACAGAACAAGAGCTGTGCAACCACGGTGTCTGTCTCCCGGTCTTCCCTTCCCTGCTCAGAACCCAGGGGTCAATCCCAGTTAAATTTGGCAAAGAAACATGTGTAATTGTTTGAATAAAGAAGTTACTGGTTAGAAGCCCCTGACTACTTTTTGCTCCTTACCTACGGCTAAGGAAAAGCTAAAACTTAATTAAAGTAGTGGTATCTTCCTTTGACCTGACAGCTGGCCAGGGATGCAAGTGGTTGTCACCAGCAAGACAAGCCCTTCCAGGCCAGGAGACAGTGGTGGGACATGAGGATATGAAGGGGGTCGGGGCCATGGGAGGAAGCTGAATGAAGGCACCTGCAGGAGGGAGGACCTGGGTTACCTGGGATCAGGAAAACAAGACAGGAATCCAAAGGATGCAAGGCTTTGTAGCACCAGTTTCTGAGAGAATCGGCTTATTTTAAAACCTTGCAGTAGTAAACAGCAATAGTTGTAAAAAATGGTTTGAAAAATACACTTTTAAGACAGGCTCAAAACTTGTGTTTTCATATTGCTAGGGATCAGTAACTATGGAATACATGCAGAAACTAAGCTATAGGAAAACTCCTATCTGTTCTGCCAAAATGCTATTTTTCTCTATAAAACTACCTATTAGTGGCCATGTTTTCCAAGTAGACTACTTCTGCCATCTCTAGCTAGAAGATGGACTTAGCAAAGTCTCCAAAACCAGCTGCAAGCAGGTTGCATAACAGCAGCTGTGCAGTCACCAGAGTGAGCAGGTAAATGATGGAGCATGAAAAATTCTTTACCTGCAGAAATGTCCTTGCAATTCAGAGAAAACCACACAACCACAGAAAGCTACCATTTCAAAAGTAAACACTACTGTCAACCTTAGTCACAAAGAATATATCTCTGATGTCGTGAAACCAACATTTCACTCAGATTGCTCATTTTTTATCATGAACAATTTATAATACTGTAAATTTGGCTTTTAAACATTTAAAACACAAATACTTTATACATGCAAGAGATGTATTTTGAAAAAAAGAGTTTAGTACATCAAATATTATAAGATATTTTCAAAAAGAAGTGATTATATCACAAGATAAAGAGTTGCTAGTGTTAAATGATTCATGCAATAGAGAATGCTCAGTTGCTTCTTGGTCTTTCCAATTACATACATATTTTCTGTGAACAAAGAATCAGATTTTACAATATCAAAGCCTTAGCAAATTTATAGAACGTGTGACCAGACTAAAAAAAGAGCACTCTGGTAAACCTGAAAGTCCTCTTGCATCTGTTAATCTGGAATATGAAAACGAATCTTCAGCCTCTGAAATATTCTGCCTAAAGTCAAGGAAAGATATTGCAATGCTGAAATTTAGAGTATTTTATAATGTGCAATTCTTTACTACCTATCAAGGCTTTTTCACTGTATTAGTTCAATAATGTTTCAGATTAGTTTAACTTTTTGTTTGTAAAAAGCACTCAATTACCTACAAGGGCGTTTTACCTTATGACTTTCTGACATTAATTTTCTACTCAATATGACACAGCCATCATGACTGAAATAACTAAATAAGAAGCAGCTACAGGTTTTTTTCATTTTGGCGCTTTTGATTAAAAAAAAGGAAAAAAGTGTAATGTTCTTTAAATATATGCCAAGAGGAAAAACAATTGCACAGTGTATATTTCTTACTCGACTCATGCTCTATCTGGAATAAAGCTGGAATCAGAATAGGAACTACACCATTATCCAGATCGAATGTAAAGTTTCAAATAAAGTAAGGAACTACTAATATCTGGTTTATAATAAAATTTAGAACTGGCCAACTATGCAGTTGACCCAATATACCTCAAGCATTCTAAAGAACAGTGTTTCAGTGTTTTTACAGCCTAAGTTGATGTGAATAAGATCTGTTTTCAGACAAGTGGTGGATTTCTCCACTATATGCAAAAAAATTTGAGTAAATTTTCCATGATTCAAAATTTATCTGTAGTTCTAATGCAAAGATTTTACATTCTTCCCATTGAATGAAATGCAAAGTGCTTTTGAAGCTAGTATGTATCTTATTTAAACTAGGAAGAGAACTTAAGATGCATGCTGTTCAAGACATATTATGGAAAATCAGAGAAGGGTTTATACAGTTTACAGTTTTCTTAAACTTTTTTTATTCTGACAAAAACAATAAATATTATGTAAGATTATATTCCTGTTGATTTCTGAACAGACACCAGGTGTCAGCTATTAATATCACTCATTTAATTTCAGGTTGTTTAATTGCCCCCTTTGCCCTTTTAAAAAATTACTAGGTGTAATACATTCAGTGAGTGCCACCAATAAAAGAAAAATAATTATTGAAACTCAACATCAGCCAGTTGAACTTTTCAAAAAACATTAAGATCTGTCAAAGCGGAATGTTAATCCAGTACTATATATTAACTTCACAGAATAAGTAACTAAAATCCACTCAGAGAAAATCAAGTTATCTACAGTATCTGAAATATGATAACCAAGAACCTACACAGAAGTAGAATGTTTAACACCCTACTTATCCTGTTGTGATACCATGCTAAGAAATCTTCTACTTGTTGTCTTGGTTTGAATCAAGGGCTGTGTGCTTTTGTTCTAACAGTACCATGAGACACCATATCTGAACACAAAACGCCACATGCACAAGACTTATAAAACTAGATTTGAAACGTGTAATGCCCCTGTTCTTCAACAGATGCCATTTAGTGACTTAGCTTACTTGGGTTCACTGAGTGAAGCATTACCTGATTCCCAGAAAGGAATCACAGGCAGCAATGATGATATGAAAAACTAAGACACACAAGAGTTAAATGAAAGGAAAACAATCTTTCTGTAGAGTTAAAAATAGAGTTTAATTACAGTTGTTCTGGTCTCACCAGCAGGAAAGCAGATGTTCAGGTCAACCACCCAATTTTGTAAAAACCCTCGTTTTCCAGGTTTGATACAAGTAAAATGCCAGTACCTAATGAGACAACTTTCATTTGGAAAGCTGCTCAAATAAAGCACTCTAATTAAGCAACGATTTATTTTGCAAGTAACTCTTCAAATGCAGCTAATTTAAAAGACCATTATTTAGATGCTACAAGGGAAAAGTATTCCAACTACTTAGTCAAATCATTTCAGGCAAATGGAGTGCTCAGATTCAGCCTCAGATTACCCTGTCAACTGAGCAAAACTTAAATAAGCCATGAACACTCCAGAATCACCACTCAATTCTAGCCCGTTTCCAACAAAACTACTGTTGGCGTTTTTCTTGGGAGTGACAAAATTTCTGATGTTCCTCACCACCCTCACAGTAAAGAATTTCTTCCTAATACCTAACCTAAAGCTACTTTCAGTTTGAAGCCACTTATCCTGTCACTACATGCTTTTGTAAATAGTCTTTCTCCATCTTTCTTACAGGCTCCCTTCAGGTACTGGAAGGCTGCAATTCACTCTGTATTCCTAATGATCATATGCTTTGTTTTGCAAACAAGCTGTGGTCTCTTACAGGATGCTCACTGAATGCAACTTAGAAGCAGAATGAATAATTGCCAGATTTAAGTATTGCATAAGAAAGTCTGACATGGAAAAAATACTAATTCCAGTCAATTCCTTGAACTGCTTTTCTCAATAGGGTGCCCTCATAAAAGTAGTAAGGAGTATTAGAATTGCATACTCAGCTCTATTGATATGGCTGTTTTCCCCTTATATACAAAACCCTGTGAGTAGTATTGGACATGAGTCTCACACATATGTGAGATAATTGCAGTACTATCTCCATTGCAGAGAAAATAAAGCACGTAATGGAAAATATTATCTTTGTATCACGACACTGGAATATGCAGACAGGAGTTCTCTTGGTCAAGGGAAATCACAGATGTACTTCAAGAGCCATGACCATATCTTTGCCACAAGATGCCAGTTTTTCTTTTGATACCCTCTACTGCTTGAGCTCTAATTTGGCATTTGCAGTGGTTTGAGAGGAAATCATTCCTCCCACATTAAAGATCATTAGCCACTGCTGGCAAGGACATGAGCTGGAATATGAGAGAAAATGAGAAAAAAGAATGTGACAGCTCTGTTACACTGCTAAATGTATTGACTATCTTTTTGCTTTCCTTTCAGTCCACATCTCTCTTCACATCTCTTCACCAAATTAAAATCAAGCAGTCTTTTTGGGAACTGATGCCTTTCAGCATTTATTCTCCATTTTCACATACCAGAGATACTGCATTATAGATCTCTGCCTGTGCTGATCAAGTGGATGTGAGAGACAACACATGTGGCAGAACCTGACCCTTAATAGTATTAGTTGTCTACCTGCCTTGTTCAAAATCCAGAGTAAGCCTCATCAAGAAAGATACTTTGATATTTTTGACCCAATGAGTGAATGGGTGTCAATTTCCTGTCACCACCCTTGTAATTGTACTTCAGCTTTTGTGAGCCATGGGTTCAAACCAAAGTAGAGGGGGGGGAAAAAAAAAAAAATCAACTGGTCTCTTAGGGAGAGATTTAACACACATTAAATCCCCAGGAACCTACGTTTTTGCAGTAACATCCACAAACTGCCCGGGGCGGAAGTGAGCCGCATACAAAGGAGTACCTGCAAAAGAAGAGCAGAGATCATGTTCAACTAAGTGCTGAAATCCTCAAACCACTAGCCAGTCATTATCCTCCAGGGTACATTACAGTCACAGGAAAGGAAACAAAACTTGTTATTTACATCTTATTTGTTCTTCTTTATGAACCTCACTGACTGAAATAGATGCTTTGTATTTACTATTTAAGCACACTTCTCAGGTCCTAATCCAATTTCAGATAAGTAGGAAGGAAGGGTCAAGGCTTTAGTCAGATACACTGCCCTTCATACACCACCAAAACCCAGTGTCTAATTAGTTAAGACTCATAATACACATGCTTAGCAAGAAAACAGATTATGCTGCACTTAGAACTACTAGCACTTCACAAGGTTTTTTAAAAAATAAATCAAACCAAAAAAACCACAACCCCCCCCCACTTACTTTAAAAAATGGGGTTAAGAATAAAAGAATAAATAAAATTTTGCAATGCTTCTATCAAGATGAAGTGTTTCCAAACTAAAGACTGTGGCAAAAGTACAGCTTCATCCACTGGGAAATTGTCTGCACACTAACCTTTAGCAGAAACAGTGCTACTGTAGGTCAGTGACATCACTCACCTCACTATAATTACACTAATTCCTTAAGTACTTGCAGTATCAAAATATTAATTTTAGATTTGTTTTGTCTTCAGTGGTTTTTTTTTCATCCAAGTGTAATATTCTTTCATTTAGCACCTTAAAAAAACCCAACAAAGCAAATCTGGTGACTTAGTTCATTATAAATGAACTTTAATCTGAAGATCCATGTGGCTGCATATTTCAGTTTCTATTTTAGTCTGTTATACATCCATTTAAAAAAAAAGAAATTCTAATTGCTTCATGTTTTTTCAATTGCTTTCATGTTTTCTCAGATCTGTATGAATGCAAACTGAAATGATGTAAACCTCTTGAAAGTCTCAAGCATAAAAACCCCCACATTATTTCATATTATATTTACACAATCCACACATTGGGATAACTGTCAACTGACACAAACCCATGCACATAAAGGATGTCATGTACAAAATACACACCCTGCAAAACCAGTTTATCAAAAACTTGCAATTCTGCTTTATCTCAGGCTATTGCTTCAATTTATCAGTCCAGACTACCTCTTTATGTCAGATTTGATTTTTATCTGCACTGTCTTAAAAAGGTCTTGCAAAAACCTCCACTAATGGCACTACATTAGAATTTCCTACCCTATATAAGTCTTCAGAAAATACCTGCAACTACCAAAAGCCACAAAATAAAAGCAACATAATACACTACCTAATAAAACCTCAGAAACTTAAAGCTTTTCATTTGATCTCCAGACTTCCAATACTGCTCTTTAGTGAGAATGTTTGTTATAAAACATGTTTCAGTATGTTTTATTTTGCAACCTGTCAGAAAAAGCAGCCATCGTCCTAGTTTTGAATGCAGCAAGAAGAAAAAAAAAACCTGCTATTTCAGGGTCCTGAGAAACATTACCACAAAATTTTGTGTCTCTCTCATTAGGATAAACACAGAACTTCCTGTAACTGTATCCATATTTATGCCCAACAAGTCAGTCAAGGTTACATACATTTACTTCTTAATGTTCAGATCAGTAAATTTGGATTGGACTAATTTACTAATCAATGGAAACACAGTATCCAGGAAAAAGCCTACATCTCATCAACTAGAAAGTAAAACCCATTTTCTAATTTTCCCTATGAAAAAAGTTTGCTTGTGCTTAATGACAAAGAATTCAGCAACTTCTATAAAAAACAAAACTGAAATACACATCGTAACTTCCTTTAGGTCTACAAGTGGCAGATGTTAAAGGATTGTGCACATAATACTTGGTAACTCAAAAAGATTACCTGGCTTAATTATGGCATCATCTGTTACATTAAATGTTGTAACTTTCTGCTTCCGTGGCACTCCAGCTTCTTTAAAAATTTCATGTGCAGACTCTGGTTTCTGTAACAAAAAGCAGCCATAAAAAAGAAGGCATCTTAAAATACCCAAGGATCAACCTAGCACAGAAAATGATTACAGACCGTCAACATCATTCAGAGAAACAGATATATCATACCAGAATTTCATCTTGAGGCTTGCGTTTTATCTCTCCATAAAATTTATTTTAAAACTCCTGTGTCTTTTATTTTCTCTCAAGTAGTTACCCTACAGATACCTAATACAAACAAGAAATATGTGAAGATATCAAAGATCAGGAAAGGGAAACCAATCATTTAGAATGTAGATAAAAGATACTACTTTCTTTTCATGGCTTACAAGGAGTTTTGTAGTAATTTAAAAGTTTGTTCTCTTTTTCAAAGCTTCTGATGACTTAGTTCCACACCACAACAAATAGAATTTTATTTAACTAAGAAAACCATAGAAACAAATTCTCTTCTTGCAGAAACTTCTAGAAATGCTTAAATTTCCACAGAAGAAAATTTTCAGTCTCTGGGCAAAAAAAGAAAAATTAATGACAACAAGTTTATGATCCAAGTATCTTTAAGATATAGCAAGTACACTCAGTGTCAAACCACTGCTGACTTACTAAAGCAGGGATCTTCTTTTCAGATGAGTCTGACAAATTTAAAAGTACTTAAAACTATTCTCAGCAGTTTTAAACAAGACATCTCACAGAACATCAGACCACTGAGATGAAACCAAGCAACAGAAACAGTGATGCAGGAAAATTGTGGCCACAGGAAAAAGAGTGATGCAGCTGATTTTCCTTCAAATGAATTCCGGTAGAAAGCAATTTAAGCATCTAACAATTCTGTCACACTTGGATAATCTCATCTCTGAGGTTTGCTTCTCTCCAAACTTCTGTGCAGTTCCCTCTCTCTCAAAAATTATTTTGTGTATTTTAAGACCAAATAGTGTGGACAACTTAAAAATGTTACTTAGTTACTTATTTGAAAACACAGTTTTGAAAATCTGCATGCAGTCCTTTCTTTAGTTTTCAAACATTTGTTGAAAAGTATTAAAAGAACAGAGGAAGTTTTATGAAGAATGAGGAAGCAAGATGATGAGGGGATCCCTGATTAGAAAACCCAGAAAATTTAAGTTTATGAATCTGTCTTTGAGAGTGTTTTTCAAGACGTTTGTTAACTTGAGGTCACAGTACAAAATACATCAAATACCTTTAAAAAGCCAAAATCAACTACATAAAAAAATCTTTCCTAAGACCACAAATATTTGAGGGATCAGTGGAGCAACTGTATTAATCTGCAGAACCATATGTGAGAATGAAAAATAAAGAGATGGCCTTTCTAGTAAGTGCCTGTATATCAGTCTTTTATTTCCAGTTATGCAAAACTGCTGCCTTTAGCTACACCAAGGGGAGCCCTGTGCTCAGCATGGGTGGCTGGAAACAGCTACCACAGCTGAAGAAAAGCTGTGAAGTCAAAGGGTAAAATTCACTTACATCTCAAGAGTCCTACTCTAGGCTGTAGCCTTGCACTTTTCTGCTGTAACAGCACCTCCTCTTCAAACAGTCAAGTCAGAGAGATGTATTTTTACAAACAAAACACTGCAGTGTTTACAAACCCTTCCTAAAAAGCAATACTGAAGAGGAGAACACTGAGTGAATTCTCGGATGCTCTTAATTTTTAAAAACACCAACAATATCTTCCAGTATTATAGGAAGTCTATAAAATATTTTTGGAAAAAAAAAAAGTTTATGCACTGACAGAACTGTACTTTTGAGCATAATTTTGAATTAAAAAGTCATGAAAAATCTGTTCACCTATAACAGAGTGACATACATCAAGCAAGAAAGGAAAAATAAAGCTGTTAAAAATGCAATACTCCTTATCGGTTTTTAAAGCAATTTGACACTCCAAAGAAATACAGGAAATTCTTTGTTAGCAAAATTACTGAAGGAATCTTTTGATTGACTTAATTAAAAATCACTAGCTGTGAGGAATCTGAGGAAGACAGATGTTCCTAGGAGGAATTAACAAAAGAGAAATTGCTTATGCTAATACAAGACAATATCATTCACCTTTCTTTTAATTCTCACTTCTGACACTTCAGAGAGAAAAGAAACACATAAAAAGGCTGATAAACATAGGAAAACAATGATCCAATCTTGCAGCTGAACCACAGAAATACATCACTTGTTAGCACCTTAACAAGTAAAACTGCTTAGAATCAGCATGCCAAATTCTTCCTTAGGAATTATCTAGTTTATACAATGATGGCATCAAAAATAATAATACAGAACTCAGTATAATAATAATAATACACAGTTCAGTCTCACGCCAGGACCTCACCAAAGATTACTCAAAGGATATTTAATTAATTCCTTTACTAAAATGAGTCTAAGTTCAACCAAATTAATAGGAGCTAATGTGGGAAAAGTTATGCCCAAAGAAAGTCTTTAACATAACTCACACTACTAAAACACTCTTGAGTTGACTTTTCAGGTAGTTCTGTTTTGAAGAAGTTTTCTTAGTTCATAGTGGCTGTTTAAAAAGAAGTTTTCTTTATGCCTCTTTACTTCTGGCATGTTTCTACTCTGACAACATACTGGAGTACTGGTAACATCATCTTCATGAACAGATCAACTCTAAGGAGTCTAATGGGCAAAATACAACTTGAAAATTATTATTCCCATGACTCTTGTATGTCTTAGACCAAAGTAACAGGAAAGAAAAAACACAGCTGTCATTTTTCCAGGAAGAATGTCATACCTGGAAAGTGGAAATGGACTGAAGTGACAGGATAGACACCTGAAAAGTACAAGCTGTAATAGCGAAATGTGGCATAAACCCACCGAATAAAAGAATGGTACCTTGAAGTATAAGCCTGTTCAAAATCAGTAGAATATATTAAAAAAGCCAACACATCCATCAAATGAAAAAACGTCCTTCTTCTCTCACCTCTACTAAAGCAGAAACAAGTACACAGATTAATTTTGAGGCCCTGGACAACCATCTGTTTGAAAAAGGGAAATCTATGTCCTCAAAAAGCTACAATCACGAACTGAGATGATCTGCTTAGCAGTCACAAGCCCTGGGATTTTTTTACTGGCCTAAATCAGACAAATGAATGTCAGGACACTGCAAGAAGTGAAAAATTGTATTTTACAAAAAGAATGCATCACAGAAACTGCAATCCTTTGGGGGAATGCTTTGTTCCTGCTTGATCTATAACTCATCCTGAGGAATGACAGCTCTGCTAGACAATCTCAGCTACTGAAGGTATCTGGGAATTCCACATCAAGCAACTGGGATGTCTAAACAAGTGGGTGGTTTTGATATGGCTGGTGATGAGCTACAATCATGAAGCTATCTAAGTCTTAAACTTACTTATCAGCAGAACTATGGGCAAATTCAACAATGTCAACAGACCTGGGGAAAAAATAGCACTACAGCTAAAAAGACAGTACAGAAGAGTAAGCTAGAGTACATAGTCTTGTAAACAACTGATGATGCTGGGTAAGTTTACAACAGGCCCTTAAAGTGTGCATCTTGCAGTCCTCATCTCAACTGCATCTTCACAGACACGGTGAACACGCATTTCTACACTGCTAATGGTCCTTCAAACCCTTTCACCAGCATGGGACACTGCACATCAAAGCAAATTCCTAAACCCACAGCTTTCCTGGAGAATTAAGAGGCAAAACTTTCAAAAAGTTCTTCTTGCTATTCTCTTAACCAAGACTTTACACTAGCATTAGGAAAAGGCAAAGGTGAACATGACAAAAGATCAGTTCCAAAGCACGCTTGTCTGCCAATTCATCTTTCATAGAAGTCTACTTATGCTACTTTTGTATTGTAATCACAACAGAAACAACAAGCACAATACCCAAAGTGGTTCACTTACAGAAAAAGGAGATGCATTTTTGCCTCCAACAAGCAGCTTAGCTGTTTTTCCACCTGACTCTTCCTTTGAAACATATCTTAAAACATGGCAATCTTGAACCTAAAGAAAAGAAAAAGTGTTTGCTTGAGTATAAGCAGATGTGTACACTTAAAGGCAACAGTAATAAAGGAAGTCAGTCTCTGTTTTCATAACAGAAGATACAGCCTACAAGTAGGAGAGTGTTACGTTTTTACCATTGACATTGCTTTTCCAATGAACTGAAGGCTTATTTTAGAAAAAAAACCCAGTAGAATGCAAACTAATTTCTCTAGAAGTGCTCTAGAAATTGAATAAACTTTTATAATCACCTTTTGCATGCAAGATCTGCAAAATCCCTATTGTAAGCATGCAAAGCATACAGTAAGAGCCCCCATTTTAGACTCCTGCTCCTTTGCCCTGTAAACCTGATGGCCTTCACAGCAGTGGCTCCTCATATGGCAGCAACCAGTCAGCAAAAGGCTTCATCACAACAGCAGCTGCCAAAGAATATGAAGAAGCAGCTTCAGAGTTACAAAGGCTCAGAAACCAAGGTGAAACTAATCCCAACATGCCTGCAGGTGGAAAAATAAAAGAAGTGAAGTGGGATAGTTAACCCCAGATTTGCTGCATCACCTAGGTAACACCACTCACAGCTCTGCAGCCTTTGAATAGCTGAGGCAGCAGGCAGACCACTCCTAGAAAGTTCATATATAAACAGAATGGGCATGGGGTACTAAACAGGAGTGAAAGAAATCTTTACGTTCTTTCAGGACTTCCTACTCTGTACAAGTACTAAGTTTCACTTCTGCTTGAAACACCTGGTTTACAATCCGAATACAGTATAGGAGATGAAATTCATGATGATTTATTTCACCTTAAGTAGTGTGACAGCACGTTTTTCTCCTGATTTGGTCCATATTGGCATCATTCCCAGTTTTACTGCAACAACACCAACTCTGATGGAATCTGTAAATCAAAACAGAACATGGATGCAAATTCACACTTAATAATTGAAAGAGTTCATCTAATAATCTGCAAAGTCCCATTACCTCTGATCTTTCCTAAGGAGGTGAAGGAGAGAAAACACCAATAAGTCCCTGCGGGTAGGTGGGGGGGTTTTTAATCCCACCAGCAGTAAAGTTCCATCTGTTTCAGCTGTGTTTGATAGAAAATGCAACTACTTTTGGCTTGGTTTTTTTTCAGAAATACAATGCCCATGTATTAGAGCCAACTAATTGGCTCTAATATTGAAATACTTGGCTCTAATATTGGCTCTAACTATTGAAAAGTTAACTGTAGGAGGTTCCTCCCACCCCAGTCTTTGCAAAGGCAACCCGTCAAGTCTGCCACACAAATGATGTGACCCTTTTGAAAGCTCAAAAACTAAATACTGCGCTCTAGCCCATAAGAACTTATAATCACAGACCAGAAGTGGGATGTATTATATACAACACTTTTTCTTTAGAGTCCAGCAATATTAACAAGAACATTTTCAAGTTCATATACTTTATATTCCAAGGAGACTTTTTTGACGAGTTCTTAATCTATTAACTTGTTGTTGTACAGCAGTGGGACAGGCCAAGTGCTGGACTAAAAGACCAAACTTAAGAACTAAAAGCTCTTAAAAGGTTCTTAACACCTTGTAGTATTTTAAATGCTTTTTAGAGAACTGACATATTACATTTACTTATTTACTAGGAGATGTATTGAATGATTGATGTGAAAGCCAAAAGGAGAATACTTCACAAGACACAATCCTGGTGTTACTGAATGCAACAACAATAATAATTTCAGCATGAATCTGGTATTTCAGAAGAGATACTTTCTCACCTGGTGTCCACTCATTCAGTGGCCATGGCTCATCCTTCAGAGGGCACAGCTTGCTGGCTGTCTGAGCTTTGTACTCCTCTGCAGTTGCCTTCTTGAGGAACTCCACATTCTCTTCAGAAAGATGCTCATGCCACCATGTAGAGCTGTTGATGTGTCTGACCACAAAGCCCAGCTGCCCCCTTTCCAGTGGTGGGAAAAGGTTTTAAGCATCTTATCAGTACAAAAAATGTCTCATAACATGTACATTACATCTAATTTATAAAGCACCTAATTATTTGTCATTTGACTAAGTATTCTGAATTATACAGAAGGGGAGAAAGCAACAACAAAGCAACCAACCACTCATTTTAAGATAAAAAACCCCCCAGCTAGATCCATGAATAAAGAGATAACAGTAGGTACTGTTTACCTTAACTTTAGCAAGACCTTTTAAAACAATCTCTTGTGGCATCCTTCTATCCAAGATGGGATGTTATGGCATGGATAGGTAGGCTATCAGGTGAGCAAAAACCTGGCTGGATCACTGGGCTGAAGGAGTCACAGCTGATGGTTTGGACTCTACTAGAAGACCAGTTACAAGCAGATTTCTTCAAGAGTCTATTCAAGGACTTGTCCTGTTTAATATGTTTATCAGTGGCCTCTAAGAGAGGATGAGTGCTCCCTTCATAAGTTTGAAGGGAGCAGCGGATGATGCTCAAGGGTGTCCCTCTGGCCAACAAGGAACCCAATGAAATTCAAAAGCAGAAATGCACAGTCCCACTCAGAAGTGGCATGGAATAATTTGTGAGAAAGCTACTGACAAGATCAAGGCAGGCCATGCTCACTGAGGTGCATGCCAGGAGAATGAGAAGTGGTATAAAACCGAAAAGGGGAATTCAGATTTCACATAACAATGTTCAGCCTGAAGACAATCAAACACTGGCACTGAGGTCTAGAGGGACTGTGCTGATTCAGTCCTTGGAGGCTTTCAAGTCCCAAAACCACAATGCCCTGACCAACCTCAGGGCTGGCCACATTGTGAGAAAGAACTCAGCTTGGAACTTGGCTCCGCAGCTCCCTTCCAGCCCCAACAACACTGCTAAACAGCTCAGTGTCCTGCCATAAATTTTATGAGGGCTAAAAAAGGCTTGAATGCTCTCCAGTCCTCTGCAACGCCAACAAAAGGGTATTTAATAATACAGGTAGTGAATGCACGTGGCCAGCAGGCCAAGATGACCCAAAGCACGGCAGGTCAAGTCGATCACAATGCTGCGAAGATGCTTTGGAGGCGAACACGCCTGTCCTGCCATAACTCCCACGCAGGCTGGGGCTATTTCTAAGGCTGGGGCTACTTCTACGGCTGGAGTGGCCCAGCATTACCCATGGCACCACCACCTCTGCACGAGCAAAGCTTCCAGGCCGCACACAGAGGCCTCTCCAAGGGCGACCAGAGACGGCGCCCAGGGGCAGGGAGAGGCCGCCGAGGGACAAGGGCCGCTGAGGTGCCCCTCACCTTCCAGTACCTGAAGGGAATTTACGGGAAAGACGAGGCTAAACTACTTACAAGAGCATGTAGTGACAGGACAAGGGGGAATGGGTTCAAACCGAAAGACAGTAGGCTTAGATTAGATATTAGGAAGAAATTCTTTACCGTGAGGGTGGTGAGGCACAGGAAGAGGTTGCCCAGAGAAGCTGCGGATGCCCCATCCCTGGCAGCATTCAAGGCCACGATGGATGCAGCTCTGAACAACCTGGTCTAGCTGAAGGCGTCCCTTCCCCCAGCAGGGGGGTTGGAACTAGATTCTCTTCAAAGTCCCCTTCCAACCCAGGCCATTCTACGATTCTATTTGCTCGGGGCTGCAACACGGGCCAAGCCAAGCTCTGCTCCCCGCTCTTCCTGCCTCCTCTTCTTCCCCCCCCTTTCCCCCGCAGCAGCCCCTTCCCCTCCCAGCCGTGCCGCTACCTGTGTCCGGGAGCCGGCGCCGCCGCCGCCGCCCAGAGGCGCCCGCCGAGCCGGGCCAGCCGCCCCCAGCCCGCCATGCCGCCACCCCGGCGGAGCCGCCGCCGCCTTCCGGCCCTGCCGCGTCCGCCGCTGGAAACCTTCCGTGCTGCCCCGCACAGACAGTTCCGGCCCCGCGGGCGCCGAGCTCGAGAGTCGACATAAAAACTCCCGAATCACCCCAAAGGCTGGGGCTGCAGCACCCGTGACCGATTGAGCTACTCTGACTCGGGGGGAATAGCTCACCCAAGGGCGAGGACATGCACAAATAGCCATGGACAGCCTTTCCCCCCCCGCAGCATTTCCATCCCTCCTCTGCCTGTGTTCCAGCCGCCAGCCAGTAAAATCCAACGCACACGTGTCTAAAACGGGAAAATGCCAGCGGCTGGTGGGGTTTATCGCTGGCAAACACTACTTAGGCACACAGGGTTGCGGGACGATGGACTCAAAACCTTCCTGCGGGTGTTGAACAGATGCCTTCGGAGATGTGGTGGTGTCTGGGAAGAAGCGACTCTGCTGTGTCAAACCTGTGCGGGGCGCGGGGTTTAACCACGTCAGGTCTTTTCTCCCAGGAAAATGAGCGACAGGACGAGAGGAAGCGGCCTCAAGTTGTGGCAGAGGAAGATTAGATCGGGTATTGGGGAAAATTTAGTCACGGAAAGGGTGGTTAAGCATTGGAACAGGCTGCCCAGAGAACGTGGTGGGATCACTGTCCCTGTGAGTGTTCAAAAAACGTGTAGATGGGGCATTTAAGGACGGGGTTTCGTGATGGCCCTGGCAATGCTGGGATAATGGGTGGACTCGATGATCTTAGAGGCCTTTCCCAACCTGGATGATCCCATGGCTCTATGATTAGGGGCTGTGAGCGAGTGGCTGGGCGGGAGGACAGCGTTTATGGGAATTGTATTTAATAGTGTAGCCAGGGAAGGTTACGGTAAAGTAGGTGGGTCGGGCAGAGGGTTCTGGGCAGCCTGGCACAGGGATGGTACCTATGACATTCTGGTTTTAGGGAGGTCTGGCTTTCATCAGTATTCAGAATTGATTCACCCTTTTTTTCCTTTTCTGAGCAGGCAACCAGCACAGCCGAGAGTGCAGTAGATAGGATAGCAAAGATTCCCTTTTGGTGTTGGCGGAAATCTCTTTTTATAAAGACACATGAGCTTTCAGCATGGTCAGCTGGAATCTGTCCTTGCTTCTCTTTACCCCACTACTCCATCTTCTCCACCACTGAGGTACATATGTGTGGGTGTTGCCCTTGAGGCTTATAACTGGGTGGTTTTGGTGTTCACACCCAAAACTGTGATCCAGAAAATTACCAGTAGCTTTCACACACACTCCTTGTCCTGTGTTTACTTCTTGCCCTTTTAGGAACGAGCCACACTGTGTTCAGAAATGCATCTCCCAAGTTTACAGTCCAACTGACATTGCCTCTCTGAAGCTGCTTAATCTCCGCTATCACAGACATCACTGCATCTTTTTGCTCTCTCCCTGGCATCAAGAACAGCAACAGGGATGTTGCTAAATTTCATGCAGATGTGTTTTCTAATGGGGTCCATTGGTAGCTTATGCTGCTGTTCTGACAGAGACCGCTATACCAGGAGGAAGAAAGGGTCTAAAAATGATAAAGGTGTTATGTCCCAATTTCTGAATACTGTGGCAACCCTACAGTGGTGCTAACCCTACCACAGTCCCCAGGAAGTAGCAAAATTCTGTTTGTCCCCATTTCAGAGATGTGGAACCAAGGCACATAGGAAGATCATGCTCCCAATCAGACAAGAGGGCTCCCTTGATCCTAGTGAGCCTTGTTGCTACAGAATGATGCTTTTCTCATGTAGCATCCTGCACAGCTGAGGTGACACAGGATTTCATGCACCAGCAACTTGGAAGTAATAAACGGGGGCACACATTTTTGAGAGAAAAGTTTCAGTGCTGTACTTTTTCCCTTTTTATCATGATGCAAAATCAACCTTTTTGGTTGGTTGGTTGGTTGGTTTTTTTTGTTTTTTTAGGTGCATGCAGCTTGTCATGGTGCTAAAGAGGCATGAACTCATCAGGTGTGTGTGTGTAAGGGGGAGTGGGTGTAGCAAGATGGCTGCAACTGGATGCAGTCAGATGGCAAACTGCCTGCTCTAATCAGTGCGACAAGAATTCAAGTGCCTCCTGAACACAGCAGTAAAAGGCTTTCTGCACAGCAGTGGAAATGGCTACCACTTTTTTTGGAGGAAAGGAACAGAAAGGTAGAGCACCTATTACAAAATAACCTTTCCCACCAGTCTGCTGCCTTGGGTAGTACTCAGAACTGCAGTAAGTGGAAACACCACTTTTGAACTGGCAGCCTTCACAGGAAAGGTCACCTGAGTTTCACCTGATCTGTTTGGAGGGTCTCCCCAACTTTGCAGTGAAAATGGAAAAAACAAAAAAGAGGGGGTGGGAGTGCAGCCAGCTGATGATTTGCAGTGAATGCTGCAAGCAAACATGCAGCTGGGGTGACTGTTATCACTCATATAGCTCTCTAATTGCTGAAATTGTCTGTGGCATAGTGCAGCTCCTCAGCTCAGGACTGCAGGTACAAATAAGACCTCTGTGTGAAAGAGAACAGGTGGTGCTATAAACTCTATTTTTCTTGTGGCAAAATGGCACTTCTGCAAATAAAGGGAAAAAAATAACCTGAGAAGTGTAAACTTACCCTAGGAATCTTCCAGCTCATCCTTCCCATTAACAAGAAAAAAAAATCCCAGTGAATATAAATGTAGCAATACTTTGTGACTGAAATGTCCATGCTACTCAGGGGTAGGGGGAGTTTGTCTAATAACTCCTTCATGCTGGAAAGACTGCACATAGGGTAAGATTTACATAGCAGGTGTGACTGCAAGACCCATAATCCCAGGTGAGGAATGTCAATCTGAATAATGAGTTGAGTTCTTTCTGGGAGTTAGCCATGACCTGTGTTAGCAGCCAAGAACCAGACTGAAGGAGGGAGCTCTGTTTAGCTCACCAGCAAAGACCCTAGGGCAATACAATAATGAGGCTCACTTTAGCCACGTGCTGTTCTATCACAGTATTTGGTGTGTGGGTAAACCCAAGGGATGCAGTTGAATATTGCAGAGCTGCAGGGCTTCTGTCAAGCAAATCCGCACAGAACTGGGGCCTTCCCTGTGTGTTTGTTGGAATATCACCTTGGCAACCTGCAGCAAGCCTTGGCTTAGACCACTGCTCCCCACGACCCACAGCAGGTCTCTAAGATACCAAACTGTAAACCCTTTAGCTGTCTTAAGTTATGTGCCTTTGATATCTGGAGACTAAGAGAAAAGATATTTTAAAGTAATACTATTATTATAATTTCCCTTTCATACCTGTAGACCCTTCCATCAAAAAAAGAGAAAAAAAGTAGAACACTACATTGTTCATCATGGTTTTACCTTAGGGTAATAAACACTTAGCAGTGTATTAGTCCTTTTTAAAACCTCTAGAGACTTAGTTTCCCTTACAAACTAAAAATACAACTCATCCCAGTATCTGGCTCAAGAATTATAGATGTTAATGTGTTTTGGGCTAATAGGGATTATGAATCTCTTTGAGTTTTCTGTGATTTTTTTGGGTTTTGAATTGGATTTGAGATAAAAAGGAAGGCAGGGTTGTAGTTGGCAGAGAATATATTTTAGATCATTGGTTATCTCAAAAAGACAAGATGTAATTTATTTTAAAGGAGTTTTCAGAATTTAAAATGATCCATTGAAAGGCACTAGAAATTTAAATTTGCATTAAAAAATCTGCAGGAGAAATTGATGGCAGTTCAGCCTAAAGGCAGAATGGCCTAACTAAAACCTTAAGTAGATAAAATAGGAGAAAAATATCCCATTTCAGAGATATATTCATATACTTAATGATGTTACCCTGCACAAAGTCCCTAGTATTTTATTGCAGAGAGTGGCTTGGAGCAATGAAAGTAACATCCAAAGCCTCATTAGAAAGCCTTTACCATATGGCCAGTTTTGTCTTCTGTGCATCCTACACCAACTCACCACACTATTATGTGTTTGTTTTACATGCTGAGATCTGTACAGACTGAAGATTTCCAGTTGATTTTTCAATACCATGAAGGTATCTTTCCAAATACTTGAGGGCTGCTACAGAATTGCTGACTTATATCAACCACTGATAATGATTTGTTTTTAAGTAGACAGCATTTATAATCAGGCTTGTGTAAAGTAAACAGAAAGATCTGCAGCAGCTGGGGTTCTAGAGACACTTATATAGACCACCTACACACATGAAAATGACTGATGGTTCTTATAGCTCAGCATACAATAACCTGTTGCTTTCTGCATTTTACATGATGCTACATTACAGAAGCACCTTGTAACACCTCTGGTAATGAAGAGCTGTAACTGCCCCATTCTATGTAACCATAAACACTTCAAAAATCAGTTTAGTCAAAGATCACATGTACCAGAAGAACGATTTATGTGATTCCTAATTTTTCTTGCTGAAAGCTTTCTTTTATTCTTTTATTTCTTTTATTCAGTCTGGCAAATGATAAAGAAAAGGCTGAACTTCTCAACTGCACATTACATCCCTAAATGCTGGTCCCAGGGTAATGTAATACTCTTTAGATGGCGAGAGCACCATCATGCCTCTGAGGAAGGATCTCAAATCACTTCTCAAGTATTAAAGCCCCCAGTACTATTGTGAGATATGTATGATACATGACAGTGACCTTCATTTTACAGATGAAAAATCTGAGGTGCAGAAAATTTAAAAAACTTGGCCAAGAAAACAAAATGAGATACTGGAAGAGAAAAGAACAAGGAGCCATTGGTTTTTCAGTCTTGTGTTTTAACAGCTAGAAAACGCTCCTTCTGAGAATAGGGAAGGAAGGAAAATAGGGGGGGAAGTGGGAATAAGAAACTAGAGGTGTGGTATGTAAGAATTAAGATTCATTGGCAGAGTGGTGTATGACATGTAAGGGGAGATCACAGTAGCTTCTGGATGAAATACACCCACACAGGGAGAGATGTGCAGCCTGACAGAGTAAGCTCTCAAATGAAGAGTCAGCCATTTCATGGAAATGTGGATTTGAGATCTATCAATTTGGACATCTCCAGACAATTTATACCCATGACCAAGTAATAGTGGCTGCTGCTCAGTGTCTGATTCGCTGAAGAAATCTTTACAAGCAAGTGTGAATGATGGCAGTGCAGGATAGAGATGGGGCAGAACTGAATGTGCTGGGGAGACAGCCCCATGCATCTTGGCTATCCCACTGCCTTCCTTTAAGAGTACAAAATCATCAATCAAAGCTGATCCTATGGAAGTTACTTCTAAAGAAGAATCAGGGAGCTAGACTACTACATTAGCAGCAAACTCATTTAAAAATATGTATTTCTAAACCAAAACCCCTTGCTCACAGGGGAGGGTTTCCGAAATATTCAGCACTGGCCCCAAACAGCTTCTTCAGGAACTAGCAACAAGAATGCTTTCAAGTCAGTGGGAGCACAACTCATCCAAAGCTGTGCCTTTTGGACAATCACACACAGATTACTTTTTGTCAAATTTTCTCCTTAGTGTCTAACAAGTCCCCATTCTTCACAATTGTTTTTTAGCAAAAGAAGCAGCCAAAATTCGAACACAAAAAGTAACATCGATCTAATTTCTTCATTTATATACATAAATATTTCAATGCAAAGTGCAATCCACCACCATTCCATTCTTGTGTGTCTTCTTCTTTTTCTTTTTTTTTTTTTTAGAAAGGTGGCTTCAATATTCTTTTGGTAAAAAAAAACAGTTCTTCAATCACACACAGGTGATCTGTGTGAGGATGAAGTTACAAATGACTGCTTGTCACAAAATCAGGCAGTGCAAAATTTCTTTTGGAAAATGTGCCACACACATACTGCATGTGAGATTAAAAAACACAAATGAAACAAAGTAAGAATTCCAAAACAGAAGAAATTATAAATTTGGATAGCCAAAATACATCCTGTTTGAAAGCCAGCCAGACTGTTGGGATTAAGTAGGCATGTTTTAAGACATGCAATCCTGATGGATCATGCTCTCCAAGCCAGATCTGTTTACAGCTATGGTCCAAACACTTTGTGACAGCTGGGTTTGTCAGGCTTTGGAAAAGTTACTACTCAGGCCACAGACTGAGTGGGCTTGTTTGGTGCCCATGCTATAATGTGCTAACATTAGAAATGCCCATGCTTCAGGTCAGGTATCTCTTGAAACACTTCATTACGCTTTCCTTGGAATATGGAAGTTGAAAGCAGGCAGCCTTTTGGCAGAGAGAGAAATAAAGACAACTGCAAAACTGTGTTGTTTTTATTTTAAACATGCAAAATACAGTTCATGCATCTGCCATTTTGAAAAATCTCTCAGTTCATAGCAGATTAAACCAAAGACATTTTGGCTATCGACTCTCAATAAATATTTCAAAATGCTTTACAGTGTAAATATAAGAAATTTAGCAAAATTTCAACAAACCTGTATAAAAACCAGATACAGATAACTTTTTATTTCAAGGCAACATGCTGTAATGTAAAGAGTTCACTTTTTTTTTTCTGGATTTTTTTTCTCATAAAAAGTTTTCAACAATACGACCGCTTAACAGATTTAAGCCCTTAGGCTACACATGCAAAAAAAAAAAAAAAGGTTATTTTAGTTAAAAATCACCAAAACGTGCTATTTTTTTGTTTCATTTTTTTTTTAAATACAGTAGTTGTAGACAGTAGCATTTTTCTTTTTTAATTTTGTAAAAGAGTGCAGGCAGGTTCATGGAGCTAGTGTCCTGGAAGACTCGTACTCTGACACACATTTTGGTTTTATCCCTTTGCCATTGTAATAGTCCACGACTTGGTTTGGAACTTCAGCCAAAACGCTTTTTGCTAGAGCAGCTGGGGATGCCTGCAGGAAATGGTAGAAAACACAAGCGTTAACCTGGCTCTCTCCTACAAGTGCCATGGGTTTTAGAGGCATTGGTGCCATGAGATCAAGGGAGGAAGTATGGTACAGAAATGGAAGGCAAAAAAGACTCAAAGTGAATCATACTATTGCTGGAAACTCACTTTATGAGTCAGTTTAGGTATGAAGCTGTAGTTGCCTAAAAGTACACTAAAGCCAGAAGTGCTCTGTGTGACTTCAGGTCCATTTGGACTGTTTTAAGTTCAGGGTAACTAAACTTCCCTGCACTCTGGGAGAGCACCATATCACAATAAAAGGCTGCAAAGACTTCATTCATCAGTGTTCAGCAAGGAATCCTGCAGAGCTTCTAGCTGAACATGAAAGGACAACACTATAAAAGGGAGGCCTTCATCACCAGTCTGCTCTTCAGAATCTGGCATGGTGTTTTAATGGCTGGGAAAGTTTTTAATCCAATAAAAAATACTTTGTTGTTATTGGAATTAAATCATAGTTACAAGAAAGCTTCAATCCTAGGCTTGGTGGAGGCTTTAAAGCTCTTCCTGCAATGTAAAAATGGCAGGTGTCAATCAGACTTAAGAACTGATGACCCTGAAAGGTAGAGATGGATATAGAGATGGATATAGAGATGGCCAGTGGCTTTCACCCCAGGCAGGGAGGTGCAGTGAGAAACCCTGCCCTCCATCAACCACACAGAGTTACTGCCTCACACCCTGACATTGCTTCATTTTAAGCAGAGGGGCCTGTGGATGTTTTGTGGGCAACCACTACCTGCGTGTGCTGCATGGATATTCCTCAGCCCCTGAATTCAGCAGTGACAAAACTGGACTCCTGTTCTCCCATGCACACTCTTGCCCCATGTTTTAGATTAGATTGTTTCTAATGTTTGGGGAGAGCTGGTTCCAAGTCCTCCGGAGCCAGCCTGCTTGGCCATGCTCCCTTTGAGCCCAAAATGCGGTAAAAATGCAAATACTTAAATGTCATTTTGAGAGGTTTAAATTGATGTGTTTATCTCCAGAGAACGCAGACTGCAGATCAGATGATGCATGGGAACTCAACTGGTGGCTGGATCACATTTCTTCTGCACACCAAGTACTTTTTCCCAAATTAATGAACACTTTCCTCCTCACTGTCTGTTGTGTTATCAGCCAGGTTTCAAAACTATCATGTCACAAAGCAGTTGTATTGACTGTTTTTTGACCTCTTCTGTTTCATGGGGTGGCATCCTTATCCTTACAGAGTTTAAAAATTTGGTTTAGATAGAATGTAAATGGTAAACTATTTGTAGGCACGCTAATCCAAGGGTGACGAAAACACCAGGCTATTAGAAATTCCAGTATCTAATGTTATAATACTGCAAATACAAAGATAATGCTAGTAAAATCAGACACAGAATTTTTTTTTCTTTTTCTTTTTTTTTTTTTTTTGGTATTTTTGTATTTTGACTCACGTATGGGATTAGTAACAAATAAAATGAACTGCTGTTTCCCTGCTGTGACATTTATACCAAACTACTTGTGCAGGCAAAAAAGCCTGGAACATTTCTGCGTGAACAAACTGGCAAAGCATAGAGCATACTTTGTGTGACAGTGCAGCAACTGTTCTAAGGTGTTACACAGTAACAGAAACCATTTATTTTAATCCTGAAAAGTGAAATGCATGGTTTTACAGAGTTGCCCTGTTCTTGCCTAAACTTGTTTTATAGAACCATGGAATGATTTGGGTTGGAAGGGACCTTAAAGTTCATCTAGTTCCAGCTAAAACAATCAGAAAATACCCCTTGGAATCATACAAATGGCTTATTTCTCCAATGTTATTGAAAATTACTGTTTTTTTAAATCTCCTTCCCAGTCTATCAAAGCTGTACATACCTTAGCCTGCCTCTGTGCTATCTTACCAAAAATACAACCCTACACAGAGGTAAAAACAGGAAGTGGGGGAAGAACCTTGGGCCAGCGCTGCACACACGAGCCGTAGCAATCAGGAAACTTCACTCTGCTCTGTCTTTAAAAATGCTGGGCAGGAGCACTGGCCATCAGCTTCTCTGGATCCGTGTGATTCACATGTCAGAACACTGGGCCAACAGCACCCACTGCTGTGCATCATCCTCCCTCTGCCACCTCCCTCTTCTGACAGCACATCCATTCCTCCTGAACGAAGGGTCAGCCTTTCAGAACAGGCTCTGTCAGGGCTCAGATGCACAGCTAAATCACTGCCACTTGAGGAGTCCTCAACTGAAAAGCCTTTCATTGAGGTTTAAGCTAAAATATTTACTGTGCCCACAGGCTCACAGGCAATATGTGGCTCCACACAGGGTTGTCCTGGGGTAGCTGGCTTGACTCTGTGCATGGGCATGGGCAACTGTTGCTTTACTGAGTTTCATCATGCCAGTGATGTCTCTTGGTCCTGGGGCTCTTTCCAGCAGGGAACATCCCAAAACCAGGGTTGGGGTGGGTTTCCTCTCTGATGATTTGGACCACCTGTAACTTACATACTTTTTGTGGTGGTGAAGCACTCTCATTTCAGATGGTGCAAAGCAGCATTTGTTTAAGTGAGAATTACAGTCAGTAACTTTTAAGCTGAAACACAGACCCAGTTCATCAGTGTTGTGTAAGGATTACCTTTGCTGGGTCTTTACCACAGATGGGACATCAAATTAATGATTTACTGTATTATCTGTATTTACTGTATTATCATAATTAATGATTTTCTCCACTATTTAACTGCTTGAAGAGCATCCTAGCAATAAGCACCTCAAGATGAATAGTTCTCAATTGATAGCTAAAACACAACAATTAGATCACTCAGCAGCAGGAAAATGATCCCCTATGATTCCATAATTGGTGTGTACTACAAAAGACTGTTGGTTCGGTTCTATGGCTTCTCAGTGCTTAACCTTTAACTACAATGCACAGTGCAAAACATTGCTCCTTGCAGTGGTTATGAGCTGTGCTTTCCACACTCCTTTGTGATGTATGTGTTACTAAGTCAGAGCTGTTAACCTTTATGATTAAATACAATGCAGAATGGAATACAATCTATCCGTGGCATCAGATTTGTGCCCAGTAAATACATCATACATCCCCAAGGCAGAGAATTTAATCTCTTACAATATGACTGTGAATGGATTGAGGCAGGTGATTTTCTTCAACTACATTTCAGTGACAGAACATCACTGTTCTACAGTTCCAGGTGAAGGACACTCACATTACTGGGGTGGTGATGATTACAGAGAGAAAAAAAATCACTTAGGTTCAGGGAAAGTATGTTTCCTTTGTTTTCACCTTTAGTGAATGGCATATGTCACCCACTATACAACGGGAAATTTTTTTTAAGCACTAATGGTTACCTTGATTTTATCAAACCTCTACAACTACAGGATTTGCCAAGAGTCACTACAGTTGCTATTATTATTTTGATGGCTTCAAAGATATTCCTTAAAGAGAGAGAAAGAGCTTAGATGTTTTACTGAAGTACTTCTGATGCACTGTATTGTGTAGGAGATTAAACCCCTATAACAGACCCTGCTGTCTACACTGAGTCTTAAGCCAGTAAAACATTGAAGTGAGTATAAGATTTTAGGTATGTGAGTAACTAATTGAAATGTGTTGAATGCCTGCATGAGTGCTGTGCAGGCTCAAAACCTTCTCTGAAGTCAAACTTAAAAAATAAAAGGGATTTGTTCTATAGATTATTTTTACAACTTCTTTCTCCCCGCCTTCCATTTTCTCAAAGCGGAGGGTTTTGCACAGATTATTTTTGATCTCTTTGTATAGATACGAGATTTTGAGTTCCAAGCTGACCTGAGCATAGAGGTAATGAAAAAAAAATACTGCTTGGGTTGACTACAAGGGAATTTTGGTTTACTCTTCCAGCAAAACGAAAAATAAATGCTCACACAACATTTTCACCTCTCCTGTCATTTATTGATATAATATGGATTTAGGAACAAACAAATACTGGATTTATCAGAAAAACCTATAAACCTTACACAATTTGATTTTTAATCTTTCTAAAAAGATCCTTCAACTTCTTTTTCTACTAAATAAATTAACACAAGGTACATTGACAAAAGGAATGGGATTTTTGCCTAAATATATATTTTGCTTAAAGCTGTCAAAAGTTATATGCTGATGTATGTAAATTCTTATGCTTGGTCAGAACTGATCTGACAAAAATCTCCCAAATGTGTAAAATCTGCATTTCCTCTGTGGGGAAAAATAAGTTTGAATCAAAACATCACACTCACTTCTCCCATGAAAAATTATTTCACTAGTTGATGTATGGTCTTTTGTTTGTGCTAAGTAAGCAAGGAAGCTGTGAATGTCACTTTGTTGATAGAGAGAGATTATTTAGGATATGACAATAAAGAAATTAAACCAGAAGTGGCTATTTTTATGAGCACTCATCTGTTACACTGACATTTGTTGAAAAGCTGAAAGATCACAATAAACAGACTAAATATCAGGTTGCATAAGATATTTTGACTTTTCTGATAGAGCAAATACAAATCTATCTCTGTACCTGTATTATCTTTGCTACTGAAAGAGGGAAAAAAATATCACTGTTTAACAAGAAATATACATTAAGATTGCTTTCCTCTCCCAGTACTGGGGAAGTTAATCTAAATCAGCTAAAAAGATATATGCTTGTCATTTGACCAATGCTGGCAATAACAATGCTACAGATACAGTCATAAGTTAACACCAGGGGCACAATATATTTAGAGCCCAGAACTGCAACTGTCAGCATTAATCTATTAAATCCAGGATGATTTTAGCTTTATTATAAAATACAAAGTGAAACTAAAAATAACAAATGTAGCTGGCTCTGCCAGTTCCTTTGCAGAAACATGTTTTCACCTAGTTAAAAGTAGCTCTCCCACTAACCCATAAATAACTCAGCTCTGGACACTTTTCCAGTGACTACGGTGCAGGACTACGCACTTGTGATTATCTGCTGAAGGAATCACAAGTTATGAGGTGGTCGTGCTTATACTTTGTTTCAGCAGGTAGGTGGCTGTGTGCCACTGTCAGCACAGAAATGTGTGTATCTACAGCTCTGTAGTCAATCTGCAGCTATTTGGCATGGTGTCACCAAACTAATAGCGTAAGGTGAGTTTTCCCTCCTGTCTGCATCCATTGTTTACATAAAGCTAGAAGAAAAAGAGGAACAAGTTTGTTTCTCTTGCTCCTCAGTAGAGTTTTTGAAAGTAAGAAGTGTGTCTAGATCTAAGACAAATATTGCAAAATTGGATTTTGAAATGAGAAAAAAGAACTACTCTTGCAAAGAGGAAAATGAAGGTATTTTGGAAGTAACGAACAGGAAGAAAAAGCTCTTGTGGTGACAAAAAGCCCAGAAAAACTAAAAGAGAAGCTAAACTAAAAAAGAAATGTAAGCAGTGCGAACCCATATGCAGATCAAAACTAGCCCAGAGCTGAGATTTTGGCTGTGACATATCCAAATCTAAGGATCTCTAGTGTATGGGAGCAGACTGAAAAGAGCAATCTCATGAGGAGAATGAGTCAGTTGCACTCTGAGGTAAAGAAATTTTAAAATCAAATACTGAGGATATCCTTCCTAGACAGAGCAAAAAACCAGCCTGGAGAACCATGTAAATGTAACAGAAGTGAGAGGAAAGAAGGGAGAGAAAGATGTAAAAATGGAAGGAAAGGAATGTGATCAGCATTGCAGACGAACATAATGAATGCCTCCATATGGAGGAAAAGGGCTCTGAAAAACCCCTCTGTGCGTGGGAAAGCCCCTTCTGCTGGTGAACACTGTCCCTACCCTGCTGCTGAAAAGTCCCTGGAACAGATGATGTAATGTAAGGCAGGTGACTGAGAAAGTGCATGACCAAAGCTTTACTTTAGATTTGTCAATTTAATGCTGGTTCTGTTCCCTCCTTTACTACAAAGTGTCTTCTACATCACACTGGCTTCAGTCAGGAACAGCTGGCTGAGGGCAGAGGGAAGCTTTCAGTAATGCCACTTTCTTGGCTTTGTTCTTGTACAGAATTTGGGAAAGGGTTTGGAGGCAACCAGGATGCTGTGGGTGGATAACCTTGCATTTGAGAACTCAGGGAGCTAACTTCAATAAGGAAACAGCCTCCTAGGGAACACTGTGAGGACAAATTCACAGCCATTCATCTGCCTGTGGAAATGAAGGAACGGAAAGCAGAGCACAGTAGTCCTAATAGAACAGATGCAAAAGAGAATGAAGAAGAGACACCATGAAAAATTTGACAGGGAGGGTAACCAAATTAAAGCAGGGAGAAAGTGGAAGCAAGGACTGGCACCACAAAAAGCACATTTATTCTGCCTCATCTCTTCCTTCCCCACCCTCACCAACTCACTAATGGAGCACATTGCATTCTGATTCCTTTTTTTCACTATTTCTGACACAATAATGCCATAGACTTACTCAACACCTCATGCATATGCAAAGTTAAGCCCAGCCCTGTGAATCATTCACTATACACATCCACACTTCTGTAGCAAGGATGGAAAAATCAGCTTACATGTTTGAAGTTCCTAAATGGCACAAACTGGACAATGTCTCGAAGCACAGGCTCGCCCTTGGGAGACCTCAGGATGCCATCGTCACCATCCAGCATCTGCATGTCACTAAAATCAGCGTTGCCCACCCCGACGATGATGACTGACATGGGGAGGTGAGAGGCGTGGACAATGGCCTCTCTGGTGTCAGCCATGTCTGTGATGACACCATCCGTCAGGATCAGCAAGATGAAATATTGCTGAAGTTGTTGGACAAGAAATGAAAAATTATGTCATTAGTTAATAGTCCAAAGCTGCTTAAACTTTTGCAGTATAAAAATGTTTCTGGTAACTCACTCATGGACCTTTTTAAAGAGAAAAGAGCCTTTATATTGACTATATAGAATTTTTCATCCCAAACTCCTCAGCAACTAATTTCTCCTCTTCTGGAATTTAGCTCTGGTTCAGGTAATTTCCAGAAGCTGGAGAGAGCCAAAGATCCCAGTGTAGAAAAGGGGGTGTCTAGCTGCTAGGGCTGGGAGAGTCAGGTCTTGGGCTGGGAAGTCTGGAATAGTCCTGAGATCTTCACTAGCTCTATCTTCCATCTGCTGCGCAATCAGACAGTTTCCATTTACCTTTTTTCCCTTTGGGAACCAGTGGGAGGCAGGGAGGAATGGGCCACTGGAGCGTTACAGGCCTGTAGCAGATCTGTCAGGGGGTTATGACAGCTCTCTGCAGAGGAGCTTTGCTAACAGGCAAGAGGGGTGGGTGCAGGTGTCTGCAAACTGGGGGCTGACCCACTGCTGCCTGTGGGGGAAGCACCACACCATGGCAGGTCTGCTGCGCTCTGCAGAGTAATGGGGTTCCTGAGGAGAGCAAGGCAGGAATGTATCCATCTTCATGCTCTTCATATAGAGCCCCAAAGAGAGGTTTTCTCATTCTCCAGAGGACAGCAAGCAATTTGGTGAGCTTGTCATTTCTCTCCCAAGTCTCCAAAACCCACTGAACTGGGATCATCAGCCGTGACATATTTTCACTTGGTAAAGGTGAAGAGTGGCCCTTACTTGGATCCTTTATGAATTGTTAGGCAGCTGGAGTCGTTTAACACATGTGCATTAATAGGAAAAATGAACAAATCATAGAATTTGGTCACTCTGCATGAGCAATACCAACACATTAAATATCAATAATGTTTATGTATATACAGCTGTATAAACTCAAAGTGATCTGATCACACTGTCCTACTATGACTAAAACAAAACGTGCAGGGAGAAAACTTCATCTTGAAGATTCATGCTATAAATTGTTTTTCAGACAGAAAGGGGGAAGCTTAGGTATAGAAGAATGAAGGAACTTATTCAGTATGGCATATTAGATCAGAAGCAGCACTGGGAACAGAGTGAGCCACCTCAGGATTAGGTGGGTATGGAAATTCAAACATAGCAATTCCACATTTTAGGACTGAGACCCTAAATACTATCAAGGTTCTGGAAACAACAGTGGAATAACAATCATATAATCATAGAGTGGTTTGGATTGGAAGGGAGCTTAAAGATCATCTAGGCCCAACAGATGATGAGGCAGGGACACTTTCCACTAGACCAGGTTGCTCAGAGCTCCATCCAATCTGTCCTTGAACTTCCAGGGATGGGGTATCCTTAGCTTCTCCAGTCAACCTGTTTCAGTGCCTCACCACTCTCACAGTGAAGAATTTTTTTTCTAATATCTAATCTAAAGTTGCCCTCTTTCAGTTTGAAGCCATTACCCTTTGTTCTGTCACTACATGCTCTTGTAAATATCAGTCAGAAGCCCAGACTCATGAACAGAAATATTTGGGAACTGTTGCCCTAATAGGACTTTAAAAAGGCCCAACACATGAAGAAAACTTAAGAGAAAGCTCCAGGCCTGGTGATGAGACACATAGCAATGCACAGTTCTATTCTGTTCTATACATAGGCACTTTTCTTGCTGCAGTACACAATGTCTCTCTTACATCCTTCACTCCCACAGCACTTCTCTTGCAAAGGGTTCAGACCTACTCGCTCACATATTCCCTCTAATTCTCTTGTCCTCCCTTTCTCCCATTCTGTCTTCAAGGCAGGATCAAAATAAACCTAATGCATCTCAAAGATGTACATTTAAAATGTGATCTATGTGTAAGTCTTTTAGCCCAAGAAACCTGTCCTGGGATTTTTATCCGGTGCAGGCTAACAGACTTGTCTTCTGGTTTCTAAAAGGCACAGATTACTTCATCAGTAATAACAAGCTGAAAACTGTATCCTTACCGTTTTCAAATGAATGGTTGGAAAAAATCCCCTAGGTGAACAGAAAAATTTTAGTGCAACCTCTGCAGGAGACATGAAATTGGGTAGTCTGAGTAGGGAATCATTTGAACTCATCTCTTGGTACAGCCAAGACTTTTAGGGCTTTGATGCTCAATTTTTTAACCTTAGTAGTGCCATTTCTATCTCCACAGTGAAGAACTGGGTGTGCTACAGTAAAACAGCCCTAAAAGCAGGAAATAGGTCAGTGGGGGAAGAGTTTAAAGTTGTGGCAATAGAAGCTATAAAGATTGGATACACTGTTCCAGCTGACACAGGTTTAACCTGCCTACTGTGAAGGCAGTTAATAAAAACTGTGAAGGCACAATCTGCCTTAAAAGGTCTTGTTTTGATGGCCTATGAGAGATCCATCGTAAGACAAGAAAAAAAGGCAAACACAGCTTTTTTTCCCTTACCGAGGCCTCCTTGGTGTTGGTCTCCTCTGATGCAGATTTTGCCACTTTCTGGATGATGGGAGCAATGTTTGTCGGTCCGTACAGCTGCAGCTTGGGAAGGCAGCTCTGATAAGCTTCCACAACACCTTGTATTCCTGGCATGAAAAACCACACAAAAGACAAATAAAAGTGGAGCACATTGCCAATATCAAGTTTGTTTTAAATGTAAATGAAAGGTGGCTTCTTAAAGAACAAAAAAAAAAATGTACATGATTAGCAAGGACTAGAAAATTCAGATAATTTCCAGGAAGCTGTCTGTAGGTGCCTTGAATCTAGTTTGTAATATGTAATTCATTACACCATGCTTCTCCTTCCCAGCAGCTTTTAATGTCTATTTTTCATGTATGAGCTTGCAATGCGATAGCTTCCATCTTCTTGGTTTAATATGTGATGACTTCCTGCTCACCAGCTAAGATTCATGCTGAAAGGCTAGACACACATTAAGAAACACTTCAACACTTCTTTCTCCTCTTCAGAGAAATATTTTTGTTTATCATGGCAGTTGCCAACAAATTTGTCCTTTGTACTTATGTGCTAAAGCTGTTAAGGAATCCAAACATCTTTTCAAATACCTGACTCCCCTGTGCTAAGAAAATAATTTTTCAGGGTTAATTTGCATACTCGCTCACAGGTTGAATTTAACTATGACCAAAAGCTGTGAAATCTTGGAAGAAACAGCAGGATGCTTTGCAGCCTACAGAAAAATGAGCTTTAGCTGAGAAATTTTGATGGAGAGCTATTTTTGGCTTTTTCATTTCAAGATATATAGTCAGACCAGGGAGCAAAGACTTCTGCTGACACACTTGACAGATCACAGAATGGAAATAGGTATTTTCAGTCATTGAGAAGAAGGATTTCTTGAAGTGATGCACATTAGCCTCCCCATTCAGAAGTCCCAGTTTACCAGACCTAAAGGATTAGAGGTCTAATGTTGGAAAGAAAGCGATAGACTGAAAGCTTTACAAAGGATGCTGAAGAATGAAATTACTTTGGTAAGATCCTAAGCCAGTTTCAGTTTGCGCTGAAGCTCGCTCACTCATGAGATTTTTTTACTCAACCAAATTTACAGGATAGATAGGTGCAGAGTGGTTACTAACAAATTACAGGGAGTTGTAATTGTTTCACAATGACACACATATATTCCTATTAAAAAGTGGTGGAGAACAGTCTTCTCTCTTTAGAGACAGATACATATATATTTTCCCATTGCAGTGCCAACAGACAAAAGAACTTGCTCCAATTATAGCTGTGATTGGCTGAAATGTAAAGTAGTGTTACAAAATTTCCTTTGGTAATTCCAGTGACTAAATTGCATGTTGCAAAACTGACCTTTTGTTAGCTCCCAATTTTAAACTTGCTAAGGATTTCATTACATATACTTAATGATCTTGCAAGAAATTCTCATAAATCTTCCCTAAGATGATGAAAAGATACACTGTACTTCTATTCTTACGCAGTAAAATTGTGTAAGATAAACCTTACTCCCTGCATTCCACAGAGATTTAGTGTTGTTAATGTCAAAAAGTTGCCCTCATCTTAGAAAGAGACATGTTCTATAAACACAATTTTTAAATTTGCTTTCCCAGATTAATACATTTTAGAAATATCTACTGTCCATCCAATCCCAACTGAACAGGGTATGTGAGTGGATTACTTTGTAGCTTGCTGTTCTTGTACTCCTGTCTTTTAAACAGAGTCAATGTGCATTTTTTTTCCCAATTCAACCTTTCCACTTTTATTTGGAATCTGCTTTCAGCATCTCCAATGAAATACAGTGTATGGATAGATATATGGGTTTAAAACAGATGTGTAGAAACATTCATTCAGACTAGAGGTTGTTGCCTACTTTCTTCCTCAGATAATAAACTAAGTATTAATTATAAGACTATAAAAGTAATATACTATAAATATACTAAATATAAGACTATAAAGACCAAAATTTCCAAGAATGGAAATGATAACAGGTGAAGATATCCATATTTTATCAATTCCAGTGCTCTTCATCTTAATATACAGTCCCTGTATGTAGAGTGATGCTTCACACTACTTTGTGCCAACAAAAGCTCTACTTCCACAGAGAAAAGGATTTCATTCTTCAAAGGCAAAATAGACACATGCTTTTTATATTGCATCCAGCTGCTGTTTCTTTGTTTAAAACAAGATACTCTTAAGCAATTTAACTTTATTTTCTGGCAAGTATGCTAGATAGTACAAGGTAAAAAAGTGTAATCACTAAGCACTTTATCTCCTTGTCACTCTTGCATCTTTTCTCCATGTGACGTGCTGGTGTTAGTGCTCCCTGTGCCACCTAATCCAGTGAGAGCATCTAGAGAACATCACAGAACAACTGAACAACTGGTGGTAGGAACTAATCAAACACCCATGACAGGCAGATGAGCAAGCTGCAGCAAATGATTAAACAACGTATTTTCTGGTTTGTCTATTTTTCTTGCTTTCACCTAGATGGATATTATTTAAAAAGGTATCATTTAAGACAAACAAGTGCTTTTTATATCTTGCAGATACAGGTGCAAATGCTGCAAAATGTCTTCTCTGGCATTCTTTCATGCTGCAATCATTTTTTTATGTTTTCCAAGGCCTAGAACTCCTTTCAGGTGAGGGGCTAACTTATCAGATAACTGAGTTTTAAGCAAAGATACGAATAAAGTTTAAATTATTAAGTGACACAAGCCAAGTCTCATAAAACAGCTCCTTCCTTTCTTTTTTTACCCTCTTTCATTTCCATTGTTACATTTAATTTTGCATACATAGTGTGGTTTGGATAGTAAATCTCTTGCTTGCAGAGGGTTTGTCTGTCCGAACGTTGCTGCTGGCATCACCTAGATGTGGCAGCCTTTTCCATCAATAAAAAACATTATATAAGAATGCCAGTGTGGTAAAAGAATTAGCCTTGAACTCAAAAGAAGCAGCAAAGGGGGCGGGGGTGGAAATAAAAATAAGTATTCTTTGCATGGACTGCTACAGCTTTTCTCTAGTTTGCAGAGGGTCACAAATATTCCGCATTTAGACTGAGAAACAAAGCTCTATTTGAACACCACATGCATAAATATGTTATCACCTAATGCTGACCACTGTTAACTGTCTAAATAACATATTATAAAATATGATGGTCCAGACAGAATTCTGAGGTCTCTTTTGCTTCCCCACCCCATCCCCACACCAACAGTGTGACTGAAGTATCAACATCAAGCTGGTTTACAAGCTTACAGGCACTTCTAGATGCATACATGTAACTTCTGCTTCTTTGGACTCCTTAAAAGCAATGTAAAAAGCTGTGTGAGCATATAAAGCAGCTGTAGGACTTATGCCCAATTGCATTTCAAGCATGTGACCTGCAAAGGCTGGGGCAGTCCAACAATTCAAGTGCAACAACAAAGCAGGAATGCCCACTGAACCAAAAACAGGTCTTGCATTTAAGATGCGTGAACTCTGAATTCTTTTAATGTCTCTTTCCCTTGGATTGCTTGTCCTCTCTTTTCCTCACTTCATTTCTTTGCATCTTAGTTCTCATCTTGAACTTATTTGCTGCCCATGCCTGAAAGAAAGCCACTAATAAGCCTGAGAAGGGCTGAAAGGAGCAGCTAGAAAATTTGAACAGGAAGAGCATTTTGAAATACCCAGTTCAGTACTTGGATGGAAGCAGAAGGATAAGGGAGAATAACAATCTGTGAATTTTAGACAGCAATGATCGCCCGAGCAAAACTCTCAACTGCTTCTCTGTTTAGAGGTTATTCTCCTGTTCTTGTCTTTTAAAAAATGTGTGAATTGTGGCAGGAGACTTTAGAGAGACAGCACCAATCACTGCAGACCTCACTTACAAATACAAGACATACAGCAGCATCTGCAACATGAATCTGGCCTCTGATTACCAAGGATTAATGACTGTTGGTAGAACACACCAGTATCTTACTCTGTGTTAAAACAGCCTCCTGCTCTCAGGAAAGTAGGTTTCTTTCCACCACAGTAGTCCTCAGCTGCTTCCCTGCCCTTGACTTGTAGCGGGCTACTATTGCTATAGGTCTGGTCAAAGAACTGTCTCTAAACTGAGGGAATTTTTGATCAAAGAGTTTCACAGCCTGGTTTTTCATATCCTGCCCTTCTTAGCTGCACAACCTATGATGTTGAGGTAGCTGAAGATTTTAAATTAATCTAGGAGACACAGCTTTGGTTCTCAGAAATGCCAGTGATTTCAGGAAGTCCGAGTGCTCAATGTCCACCAAGGGACCTACTTTTCAGGAAATTAATGTATGGCACTTTCCAAGATTTCTAAAGCTAAGCTCGATGGTTTGGAGCCTGTCAGGTCCCAAAATCCTAGCTGCCTTCTTTAAAAAAAACAACTTTGAATAATACTCAGGTGATACAATAAAAAATGCAACCACATTTTGCACACAGAAAAACTATGGCAGTCTGTCCTAATGTCTTACCTGCACATTCTGGGTTGTCTTCATTGAAATTGATTGCAAAGTCATGAGAGACCTGCAGATACATGGAAAGAAAAGAAGAGGACTGTTGTCAGAAAAATTATTCCAAGAAGACTTGTGGTTAAACACTCTTGACATTTTTCCTATGGTAAACCTGAGACCTTTCAAGCTTTCAGCCATTAAGTGTGAAATACAGTCCCAGCTGGAGCTCCCCACAGAACCAAAGTAGCAAAACTGGAATCAAACTTGTCAATAACAACAAAATAACAACAAGATGGCACAAAGAAAACCCACCCAAATACATAAAAAATCATATAAATACGGTGACAGGATTGGGCTATCAGTGCTGGGCATAGAAGAGGAATCTATTCCAGAGGTGATTTCAATGCCACCTCTCCCTAGCTCAGCATCTCAGACTGCAGGAGAGAGAAGGCAGGTTATAATACAGCACTGAGAGCAGAAACTCAGGTCTCTTCTGCATCCTGACCTCACTGTGTGAACAGTTCCTCATCTAAGGCCAAGGAGTACTGGGAAAGTAATTCTCCAGAGAAATCAAGGATCCACTGTGGAATAGTAGTGTAAGAAGTGTAAGGAGCCTAAGTTGGTTAAAAAGTTAGATTAGTCTGGGGGGTAATAAATAAAAAAAACCCCTGAAGACTCTTGGTTTTCCTTGCATGTAGTGAATATTCCAATCTCTATCTCTCTCTCTCAATCTATCATTAAATCCTACAGAGCAGTTTTCTAAAAGAAATCACTGTGAATACAACAAAGTTGTTGATTTTCTAACAAAACAAAGTATTTTGTCTTTGGTGCTCTGGGAAAACAATACAAGACTTTTCTATGCCTAAATAATGCTAGGCACTGTAAGTCTCCAGTTCCAGAATTCCTCTTTAATGTTTATTCTTTCCTGCAGTTTTTTTTTTTCAGATTCCTTTTTATTTCTTTTTTTGATCACTGAAAAGTCTTGAATCCTTTTAATCTCTTTGGTTCTGAAGCCCAGTCTCTTAATTTTGTCTTAAATTTTCTTGAATGAAAAATCCCAGATTTTGTCTGGCAATGCATAATGTGTGAAAAAAAAAAATATATATATATATACACATACGTATATATATATATATATTTGACTTGCAAAAAGTGGATATGACTGAGAGCTTAGCAGGTAATTTGCATAATTTAAAGTTGTATTTTGGTATATCATCCCAGATTTAAGAAGGCATTTAAAAAATTAATACATATATCTATATAGCTAGCTGCAATTACACACATTTAAAGCTTTATAGATCTCTGTAGGATCTTCACAGTGATACGGAAAGCAACCTCCTGTACAATGGAACCAGGATTATTTGCAGGAAGAGATTTATTTGTTGGATGTTGCCGTTTCATTTGCTAGTTTAGACTTGACAACACAGTATGGAAATTGGTCTATGGCTAAGGGACCCGTAGATAAAATATGTGACTACAGAGAAGCTTCTGTGAAAGTGAAGTGGTGTAAGTTAAGTTGGCTAATTACTGCCAAAGAGAGATTTTTGTAGAGAAATTGAATTTCCCCATCATATGGTAGCCTTGCTTACCACAGTGATGCCTACCATTATTAAGAGGTTAAATAAAGCAGTATTTCTACCATGATGGGAAAGGAATGAAGCAAAACCTCACTGAGAAGTCTGCAGTTACTTCAGCCCAGCCAGGAATTCAGTATGCCTACACCAAGCATCAGTCTTAGAGAGGGTTTTATGTGGGCCATTCTATCTACCCTACTTGGCCATGGAAGATAATGCAGAAAGTCCCTATCTATGTTCCTCATTGAGCAGCACAGAAGATCAGGGCTGCCAAATACACATCAGAGGTGCTCCAGAGCTCTTCTGCCTGGCTGCTCTGGATGTCTCTCAGTGCACTTTGCCCAGCTGGTATCTGCCAGTCTCATGATCAGCTGCAGGCCAAAGGTAATTGCATCTGTCAAGAACTGTTATGGGAGTTTTCAGTCATTGATATTTTTTGTTGTTGTTCAGTAGCCTTTCTTCTTCCTTTAGAGTTTCTGTATTTTGCCTTAACTGTGTTATAAAAGCAAGGATGGCAATGCATGTTTATGTATTGCAGACTGATTCTTCCAACACTGTGCCTCTTGAGTGATTTTATTTCCTTATTCCAAATGCATTTGAAATTATACCTAAAGGAAAATACTAATCTTTTCAAAAGCTATGAATACAGTGTTTTAATCTCACATGCAAGCATGGTTTGGGTGCTTTTGTTGCCATACCTCTTTCAGAATCACATAATGCAAACAATTTATCTGGTTCAGGGCTACGGCACCCAGGTTATTACTTAAGAAAAATGCAGACAACAGTTCAGGCCAATAAGGAAAGCCCAAGTCTAGTCAATGTGCACATTGATCCAAAAAAATAATACTATCTGAGCATTGGCTGCTATCCTCCTAAAGCGAATGGCCCTCATACATTGTGAGGGCTATTTGCTTTAGGAGCAAGTGTTAAAATGCACCCTGAAGGCAGCACAGGAAACACAATGAATGTGCAGAAGCATTGGCTTGTTTCCTATGCTCTCTGAGCAATATATCACAATTTAAACAAGACTTAAGTATAATGTGAAGGAGAGAAGTTCTTTGAGCAGCTCAATGATGGCTCACAAACAGGAAATCATGATCCAAGGTAGGTAAACAGCAGTTATTTTTAAAGAAGAGCTTCTCCAAATGCTCAGAACTCATCCCCTACTCTCTTAAGTAAAGCCAACTGTGCTTTAACCTGCCCCTTTTCTGTCTTCCCTGTGGTGGCCAGAACGGAAGTGTCCAAACCAGCAGAGACTTGAGACTCACGCCACATACTGAAGGTCTTACTGTACTTGGGCTGCTAGCTGATAGGACTCCATGTAAAGCTCATCCATATCAAAAGGTGGTTTGGATCAAACATTTAATGTTTTTGCTTTCTAAACAGTGCAAGGTGATGAGTTTCCCTCCTTCTTTTTGTTTTTCCCCCCCCGTTTCTAATTAAACATGCAAGGGCTTTGTGGCCAAAGGGCAAACCATGCAGATGACAGAAAACCAAAAGCTGGTAAATGGCATCTTTCTGATACTGAGTGACACAGCCCTTGAATGACACTCCCAGAACTTATAAACTAATGGCAAAAAGGAGGCAGAAGTGTGAACACCTAAGATACTGAAGCCTGAGAAAGCCTTGGGGGAACAAGAAGACACTTGGCTGTTCAGAGACAGGCATGTTTATATAATTTACGAGGGTGGTTTGTATTGTGGATCAATCTAACAATCAGGAAATCCTGGAATATGTCAGGTCACACAAATACAGAATGACTGCTTTACATCAGTACCTGGCATAGAGAACTTTGCCAAGAACTGCAGACCATGGTCTGTGGTGGAAGTCAGCCTCACACTAAGGAATGTCCTCACAAAACCCTGAGTGTGTCATGGACCCTGGACTAAGTTTCAAATATGAAGCTGACGCTCTGCTCAGCCCTCCTCTCTTACCATCAATCCATAAAATCAATCCATAAAAGGGAAGGAGAGAGAAAGGCTGGCATGCTGAGGTGATTACATGGGATCAGCCTGGCGTGACTTGGGCTGCTGCACAGAACTGCACTCAAAGCCTGTAGCTCAAGACATTCACATGCATTTGGCTCTGTATTTATCTTTTCCCTCTGCAGGGCTCCAGATACATTCTCTAGCAGATACCATCATGGATGCAGGATTATTAAACCACAGCTGTCCAGGAACTTACTATTTCTCAGGTAACTCCTGAAAGGTTTTTAACAAGTAAAATAAGTAGCTCTTACATACATTATGATACCGATTACAGTGACAGCATTTCTGAGGATATGACAATTAAATAAACAGTACAGAATATTTTTGCTAAGAGAGGCTATAGAAATGTTGTTTCTTACCACCATACAATGCTTCCATTGTCTGTACACACACAGTGACAAACACCTGCAGTTTTCCATCAATGTGATGGCACCCATGAGTCTCTTGGAAGAATCATAACCATACTTCCACATGCTTATGACCACTTCAGTAGAAAAATCACACTGATTTAACATGGAAGGTAACTTATTTCCCCTATATTGGGATGCAGTGAAATTCATCCTCATAGCATGGCCCTTGCTAGAAAGGTTTTTCTAATTTAGGCTGAAAGGAAAGGAGAATTTCCTAGTTGATGAGAATTTTTGAGATTTCTCAAAAAATTATTTCATGAACTCAGAAAGTTCAAGTCACAAACAAAAACCCTACCTTGGAATCTGAAAAATAATAAATCCCCCAACATTGATAAAGCAACTTGCTGGAAAGCTTTTGAACTGTGCAAAGTTGTTCTATTTAAGTTTCATTGAAACTTGTTATTCTATTTTGGCCTACACATTTTTTAAACCCCTTTAACTGAATTTCCATTTTTAAAATAAGAAGCTATGGTTTTTATTTATTTTCAAATGCTGAATATGGATGCATGAATTCTGAAAATTAGTAATCCTTTTTTCCCCCTCTCTAGAATGTTGAATTATTTAAATTAACCTCCATGTCCCAGATAGCTCCAGCCTTCCTCTATGGTGATGGTACTAGGACTACTTGGCAAACAATCTGACAAATTCAGACATCTAGGAATGCTTTCTTAATAATTTAAATAGAGATTGTCAAAAATCCGTGAACAATAGATGCATACAAGTGTAAATGCCAAAATTCACTATGTTGGACACTTATCTGTGAATAAACTGAATGCTATTAAGCCACTGCCAGTCAGAAAACTAAATATGAAATGCCTGCATATTTTGCAAAAGCTTAAGACACTAATGAATTTCAAGTACTCTTGCTCAAAAGCTATTATTTTCAGAATGCTCATTAATCAAATAGTTTGGGAGCTGGACAGCTTGTGTTTCTCGCTAAGATACATTGTACACATTTCTGCTTGGCAAAGCTGGGCCATTTATTTTCCTTTATACTTCATTTTTGTGCATGCTGTCCAGTTTCCTTGTCTAAATCCGAGTTGCATGGTTAAGGAGACAAATTCTGTTTTGTCCCTTGGTCTGTTACACATCCTTCTACTGGTTCTTTTTTTTGTCAGGTTTGCATTTATTTTGGCCTTCAGTCTCCTGAAAAGTGCAGGAATCGTAAAGACCACAGCACTTTTCAAGTCTCTTACCTGTCCAACAAATCAGTGCAGGTCAGGGTTGTAAAGATGCTGCACTGTGTCTGTAACTGCAGTGAGTTTGTCTCCAGCATACATTCATGGCAAAATCAGGGAATGAAGCTTTCACTAAAAATACAGAAATAACCAGGGCTGTCTTAAAACAAACTGTAAATTGCTTAATACCTATTCACGTGTCAGCTTGCAATTCTTCTTTAGGAAAGAGGCCTTCACTAATGGCAATACACCTGTCATAGGGTTAACCCAATTTGAACTTGCTTTTAATTTTAACAGTAAGTCTTGTGCTCCTGTGTGGTTTTTCAGCTCCTTTGAGTCCTGCCTGCTAAGAAGTCAGTGTGTGTGGCTTGCTTTCTTTCTTCCTCTTCACTGTGACCTTTCACAGCTGTGTCTAAGCCCATATTATCTGCCACCTCTTCACTTTACATCAGACTTCTCAGATGCTTCCTCTAATTGAAAAAAAAATAAAGGCAGGGGTTGTAGACACTGCTGTGGAATAACTGGCACATTCTGCAAGTTTTGTATGATAGAAACTCACAAAGGGAATATTTCTCTCAGAGGTTTTCTGAGAACAAGGAGCAGGGTGACGTGTTTGTCAGGTCTTGGTGGAAGAAGATCATATTGTCAAATATTAGATGAAAGATCTCTAGACTGATGAGGAATGATATATATGGCAAGTCTTGCTTCCTTCACTCCCACAGATTCCTTATGCCACTAAGAAACTGCTGGTTTTCTGCTAACAGTTGAAGTGTGTCATTTGGAGTGGAAATGAGGGAAAATAAAGTCAACACAACATAGCAGTGTGCTCTTGAAATGGAAATTCTGTAGAAAGCATAAATAAAAACAAGATTTAAAGGGGTACAACATCAAGAGATTTATGAAGAGCCTGCAGAGATGGATACTGACATAGTTCAGGAAAGAAGCTATGTTGTTTACATTGTATGGAGGCTCCATGGTTACTCAGGAAGCCTTGGCAGTGGGAATAATTTCTTCCATAGCCCTAGCAATTTGCTGTCTACTGAAACAAATAGAAGACCAGATGCTGGAGTGCAGAGACCAACATGCTATGAGCAGGTTAGATCCCTTCATTAGGACTGGAAGCTTGAAAACAGACACTCTAAATTAACGAGAAGCTGATTTATCCACATGATGGGGTCAGAGCTTAGATGTTCTCATAATGATTCAACCTAAATTTGAAGATGTAAATTATTACAGTGGCACTGCTCTCCTTTAGTAAAACAAATATATGGTATGTATGACTTGTAATACCTGTGACTGAAAACATGAAAAGATCATTTGAATAGCACAAGATCTGCACCACTGCTGCAGTGTCTATAGTGTTACCATATTTTTGCAGCAGGAAATAAGAAGTTAAGGAAGAAACTTGGGAGTGCTTTTTTCCTACAGTCTCTGTTACTTCTAATTTTACCAGTTTCTTCTCTGTTTCCTATGCATCTTTGCTATGTTCCATATCAAACACCACTGCTGGCTTTGAATTAACTTTATAGCAGTGTAGACTAAATTATTGAAGGATTTTCAGGTTTATTGGTCTTGACTTAATAATGCACCATGATGAGGCTGACTCCTCACTCTTGAAGGATGTATCTTTCAATTCCGAAGTGCGTTCAAAGCCAAGCAGGGACTCAAAAGTGTTGATATTTTAAGAAGACAGATACTTTTATGGACAGTGTAGAGTATCACAGGGCGGGACTGAACAGTAGCACAAATGACTGTTAACTCCTCATGCGGTTCCAGCTGGATGTGCCCATGACAGACACCGAGCTGATTATTTGTCCCCATCTGTTGCCCAGAAGAGTTAGTCCCCTGCAACATGGTTCTTGTCTTCTTCAAGGTTTTATTATGTTTGTAAGCTGAAGTCATGTCATTTTGTCTTTGTCACTTTCTGTCAGAAGTTTCCATAGCAGAGATTAAAGATGTTGTTCTGGTCTTCACCTGCATCTCCATTTACTTTGGGACTTTTTTATTTAGTCACATATATGTAATCCACAAGCAAGCAGCCCCATCTTCTAAGTTTACCCTTACTTTTCAAAATCTGAAGGCCCTCAATCATCCTTTTCTTGCTTTGAGAAGTTAGCAACAGGCAGACTGTTCAGGAGAGCTCATGCTATGGGATAAGACTCTTCATTCATGCGTGCACTACTAAGTTCATTGCAAGTCTCTGAGTTTCTTAAGGGTATTTGTCAGGAAATTATCCAAACACTAATTCAGCCAAAGCAGAAAATCAATTGGTGTTGGTGATTTTAGGAATGAATATCTGATTACACAGACCACCAAAGTTACTTTCTGGCAAGACATCTGTTTTCCAGCTAACACCTGAAATGTGCTCTCACAATCAGTTGAGAAGGATGATACTGGGGTCTAACAAAACTGGTATGTTGCCAAAAGGCTCATGTGATCTGAAGCATCAGTGCCACCAGCTGATGGCTGGGAAGAGCAGTTTTATGCTGTGAACTTTATTATACTTCTGTCACCTGGAAACCACTGAAAAGACTTCAGCTGGCACAGTAACACCTTCCTTCAAGAAGTCCTTAGATAAGGATGGCTCTCTACAACTGAAAAAGTTGCAAGTTTTCCCCCATGCACTGACGGTCACCTCACAGATGATGGAACAACCAGGCCCTGGTACACCACCTTAAATAGCAGTGATGGTTGTCAGCTGCTGCAGTTGGATCAAACATACAACAGACACAGATGTTCTGAGCTCATAATACCACATTAAAATGTGTATCAGAGTTCTGGAAGCTGTCTCTGACTTTAGAAAGCATTAACGCTAGTGTTACACTTCAGAAACAAAGCAAGACAAAACACCTTGTCAGGCACAGACAAGCTTAGAAAGCAATGTTGTTAAAATATATGTTAACTTACCTTAGACATCTGTTTGCAAGACACATATCAAATTTGCTGTACATCACTACTGTTGTTCTTCTGCAGGTACCAAACCTACAAGCTGTGAGGAGCACACTGGTGCATTTTTTTCATGTGCTGATTCATGCATTACAATGCTGAATGCACACAATCCCTCTCAGAAATTCCCACTTGGCCAGTGTTCACCCCCCTACCCCAGCCACAGCCCAGAGACACAGCCCAGAGCAGGGCATACGGGGATACTGGATGAAATCTGCATGATCAGATGGCTAATACTTCTCTTTTCCAGACAGTATCTGAGTTGCAGAGTGCCCACCTAGATTTTGATTACTTATCTGTGCAGAACTACCTCTGTGCAACAAAGCATTTGAATTTCTACTTATTTCTTCTAAGGCCTTTCTCTGTTGGATACTCCTTCTTTCTCATCACTGTCTACACTCCAACCCTACCAGATGGCATATTTATGCTCACAATTGCAGCATCACTGCAGAGCACTCTCTTTTTTTTTTTGTTTATAAGTACCACTTCTCTCCAGCATGGCTACATGCTCTTGCATTTCTCTTCCTGGTATTGACCATGTCCACCATGACACTGAGATTTGCCACAGAGCAAAATTCTTCTCAAGTATTTATTTTCAGGAAGATGTTTGACAAGGGATGATCAAAACATCATTTCTCCTCTTAGCATCCACTAACAAAGCTTTGCCAATGCCACAAAATATTTTGGATCTCAAACAATTATTTTAAGTCTAGCCCTGCCTGATTTCTGTTTTCAGTGAGGTATCACTGGGTGAGAAAGCCAGATGGAAGAAAACAAGCAGAGGAGCTATTCCCATTTGCCCCTGCCCTGCCCTGCACCATTTCTCCCTCATTTTGTGCCTCATAACTCAAGGAAATTAGAAAATTACACTTAGGCACCTACTTTGTATTCTGGGGGTATTCTTGCTCCAAATCCAAAGGCTGGGAACATTTTGTCACTGGAAAAGAATGAAAAAAATATAAGAGTACCCACAGAGAAATGCAAATTGTTACAATAAACATTTAGTCCTCTGTATGCATTCGTGAGAAATACAAAGCGGCACAGAAATGGCTTTTAAGTCAAGTGAGGGCAGACTGGAAGGGTACTGGATTGGAGAAGTGGGGTTGTGTGCTGAACAGAAGGGGGGGAGTGGAAGATTTTTCAGGTGAGCTCCTAGTATTTTTGGGAAATTAAAATCACTTGGAGAATACTGAGGGATCAGTATTGTATGTCTTGTGCTTCTCCCACAAATGCAATAACAAGTCTGTATTACCCACTCTTTTGTGTTACCTGGCTGAAGCAAGAGAGTTTGTTGACTGAACAGCCTGTAACAACATTTATTTCATATAAGTAGGGATGTGCTCCCCCAGCTCAGAAAATGGGTCTAGCAAAGATGACTCAGATTAAAAGTGTTTGCAAATTTGGGTTCTTACAGTTGTCCAGTTGCTCAAAAGGGACTTCCTAAAATATCTGGAAGGGGCACTTTCATGCTCCCAAAACTGCAGGTTCTGTAAAGCTTTCCACCTGCGTCTTTAGTAGTTCCACTAAAACATGAGATTAATTTACTTAGACATAGATTGACTGATAACCCGCCAAAATGCCTTGAAAGTTTGCTTTCAGACACTACAGTGAGGTTATTCTACCCAAGTAAAATCTGCAAGAGAAAAAATACCTGATTCAGAGAACCTGGAAACTTCAAAGCTGTTAATACCCTTTCAGAAATGCAATGTCTCACACAGCCCACATGCTGTCAAGCTGCCTCTTCCCAGATGGCAAAGTGGAAAACAACAAGCTGCAAGGAATGTCTTGTCCCTGAGTCAGCAAAGCACTTGATCACACACACTTGAGGTTAACAATTCACTCAAACATATGCTTAATTCTAGACACATCCTGAAGTCTCACTGATGTCACTGAACTGTACTCCAGTCCTCTGATGAATCAGACTTGTTTTATCCTAGTCTACTTACAGGGTTTCACGGCCCTTGGAAAAGTTGAGTTCCAACTACCATGATTGGAACTTTTAAAAATTCCCAGGAGAGGCCAGCAGCTTCAATTTTTTTGGTGTAGTTCAAGAGATGGCCACTCTACGTATCAACTGAGTAATTCAGATCTCAGACATACTCCAAAAAGATAATAGCACCCATTAAAGCTGCTTGGTTCTTTTGTCTGGCATAGGCTGTTAAAGGCCTCATGATATTTCTGATACAACCTAAAGAAAAACTGAAGGCCTTAAAAGAAAGCAGAACTGTGTTCCCTCTGCTGCATAGATCTTGTGAGCACAGTTCTGTGTACCATATGTTACACCATGTGACAATGGATCTTGGAAAGGAAGACTAACATCATTTGCATGGTAATGAAACAATTTTTTTCCCAAGAGATGTCAGAAATGAAGTAGCTGCTGACATTCAATGCTAACCACCTGCTGATAGCATTCTCTTTGATTAAACACTTCTGTAAGCGGGAAAGCCCTTACAAATGCATGCAGAGAATTCAGGCACACACTTTGAGGGGAAGAAATAAGAAACCATTAGAAAAGAATCCGGGGGGGGGAGAAATCTTGTTTTACATCAATGATTAAGCATGGCTGGATTAGAAAATCAAACTCTGCTGAGCTGCAGCTAATTGATTTGGGGCAAGAACAAACAAAGGCTAAAAAAGAATTTTACTTAGAATTTTACTGAGGTAGAACATAAGGGTCTAAGTTCAATGTTGGCCGCAGTTATATAACTGGGAGATGCCTAAACCCATCCAGTGCCTGCATTTCTACTGCAATGTTTCTGGAGTGTAAACAAGCGTAGGCACTCTTATATCTACAGCTCCATCTTCTGCTCTGCAGCAATTCAGAGACAGCAATAAGTCATACCTCCAGCAGCCTGGATTCTCCTTCTGGTGGCGAGACTCCCACATTCCCAGTCACACAGTGGCACAGCCCCCACTGTTATTCTACACCCAGAATACCTTACCTCCACAGCCAGGACACTTGCCTTTATATTTGAACCTCCCACATCTCATTTTTGAGTAAGTGCAACCATTACACTGTGAAAGAGTAAAGCATGATCATGTACACCCTCAGAATGGGGCTCCACATGGCTGCTTTTTAGAGGGAAGGACATGAATTCTAGAGAGCAGGGGTATCCTGGGGTCTTCTCCTGTGCTTAGTACTTTCTGTTGCCTCACCTAGAATAGCTCCACACTCTCATTAGGTAGCTCACCAGAATTTAGGTCCATATCTCTGGTAATCTGATTCAAGCTGCTGGGACCAAGAAATTAACTCTCATGTGCTACTGGAGCTTGATTTCTAAGGTAAGAAGGGAACCTTTTGACACTCATGACATCTCTTGCATTAAAAAACATCATCATGTTATCCCCTGACCACACCTCAAAAATTGCAGCGGACAGCTTTCAGAATAAAAATAAAATTTAAATTTATGGAACACTTTTCCTGCTATCACACAAAACAAAGTGTTTAGCTAATATAAAGGTCTCACTATTTAGTACGTGAGCAGTTTAATGGCTTAGTGGTATTTTACAATATAACCCCCTCTAGTCTTCCCATCCACCTCTCACTTCATTACATGAGAAACAAATCCAACAGCTGAGCCTGCAGCCCTCATTCTGCTTGTCCTGCACTCTGAGACACAGCAGGGAAAAAGTGACCCAGAAGGGCAGAAAAGAACTCTCTCTTCCAGGATAATCCCTTATGGTATAGGGGTGTGTGTGCGCTGATCTAAAAGACCCAGGGCTATCATGGCAGCATGCAGAAGAAAGCAGAGCAGCTTCCTGGCTTCTGGAAGATATGTCAAGGTCTAGGCCATCCAGGAACTTAAACTGGAGTCAGAAAATGAAAAGAAGGTTTGCTCCTGCCTCAGGGGTGAATTGCATGCATCAGGGACTCCAGCCCTGTTTCCTAGCCTGGCGTTTCAGTAGAAAAGGGATCTGCTCTAATGACTTTTCTTCCTTTGTAATTTAAACTCACTCAAAAGAAGAAAAGTGAGAACCAGTTTTCTTTTCCTTTGTATTGCTTGCTCAGACATTTGGGTGTCATTTATAGCAGGAAAAGGCCTTTGACCCTGGCTGAAGCAATGGGACACGGCCATAGGCATGATCAGTGAGCACCCTCCCTGGTGCAGTGCTAGTTCCTGTCAACCAGCACCCCCAGAGACTTCCCAGGGACAGTGCTGGGTCCAGCTGTGCCTGACGCTGCTCCCAAATGCAGTCTGGGCATCACCAGTTTGTGCTGGGAGGAAGAAAGCTGAGACACAAGGACACGGGCAGTGTCATGTCCTCGTCCTCAGGCAACCTCAGGATCTGTGACTTGTTTTGTTTAAAGCTAGCCAGAGTCCTTGGTACATGCAGGGAAACTGCCTGCACTGTCCTGCTGGAGGCAGACTGCTAAAGAGAAAGGACAGGAGAGAAACATGGAACTGGAAAAACAAGCTGCTTCTATAGAACCTGAAACTTACAGTATCAGGAAAGACATGGCAGAATCTTTGCAAAATTACTCTGTCATGTCTACTTCACCTTTTATATTTTCTTTGTTTTACATAGTTCTTTGAAAATTTAAACACAGTGTAACTTTCAAAAAGCTGAAGTACTTGACATGAAGATCAAAAAAGCAGAAGCATCAGACTCTGGTTTTTATACCTGGTTATTTAAGGACATGAGTAGTCATGCAAGCATAGATGTATATGGCTTCTGGTAGTTTTTCAGTCAAACAGGCATATACTGAAAGATACCCAAGACTGAGCAGATCTATGTTATACCCTAAAAAAAAATCAGGGAGAGTGGTCAGGTTCAGTGTTCATATTGATAAATGTAAATTAATGCGCACATAAATTAATTGTCAGGGCTCCAAGACTGCAGTCTTCTGACCAGAAATACAACCAGTTAAAAAAAAGTCCCTCAGTAACCTCAACTATAACATACCACATAGCAGAAAATAATATCTGAAAATAACCCATATTGTCCTTTTGGGACATTGCTCAGTTTTAGACACTCATCCTTCAAGCTATCTAGTTGGAACAGCGCAAGAGCAATGATAAATCAAAACACTAACAGGGGGAGAGAGAAGAAAGATTTCAGTGAGCTGTACTGCACATACAGAAAAAGAGATGAATAGAGGTAATAACTAAGATTTTGTAAATTGGTAAAAGTGATACAGATAATGATCCTGTTTCCTATTTCACTAGGAAGCCTAGTGCTACTGGAAGGAAAGAAATATGCTTATAATAAAGAGACAAAATTAAGAACATTTCAAAATCTTGTCTCATTAACCACTGGTGCCCTCTGACATGTAGTATCATTGAAACCAGGATATTACATTTATTCTGAAAAGGATTTGCTATTCCTAGTAATGAGAAGGAGAAAACTCTTCCACTAGGTAAAATTAATTAGTCAGACACTAGAGACATTTTGCAACCTCCTCAGAAGCCTCAGGGACAGACAATGCTTGAGACATTCACCAGTGCAGCAACACCTGTATTCAAAAAGGTTGCCAGGATTATGCTCTCTGAAAATCACTTCCTTTAAAAATCAAAATTTGGAATCTGAGTTCTTAATTGTATGGAGAAAAAAGGCCTAAGCCATTCTATATTAATTCTGAATTAATTAATTCTGAAAGATTAATTCCTAGCTAGCCACACTTACACAGCTTCTTTGGGACTAATTTTACTGGTTCCCATGAAAGCCTTTTGGTATGTAGCTATAGTTGTGCTAAAGTTTATCCTCCTGAAGTCAATGCAGCATTTGCATGGATGCTACTTAACTGACCTTTCATACTCTCATCAGCATGAAAACCTGCTCACTTCATGCTAGAACAACACAGTAGCACAAACAATACTAATGATGAGGTGAATGGGGGGAAAAGGAAAAAACATGGAGTGAGAAGAGAGAAACACTAAGAGCCTATTTTTAGTTGTAAATACCTGAGAATCTTAAATTCACAGCTTGCAAAGAGAATACCTGACTAGAATCCCTGGATATTAAGCTGTCATTGTAATTTTGGTCTTGGGTCAGATCAGAATTACCAGAGAGGTATTTTGAAAGTACTGGATGCAGCAAAATCAATTACTATGCCTTTCACTTTCATTTCCAGTCTTAAAAGAATAAACTTTGGATTTGCTCCGCTTCACTTTTCTCATGATGAAATCAGATAATTTTCCTCCATTAGAAAGGAATTTCAAATTGACAAAATTAAAAAGAGAAGTGTGTGTTACACATGTAATTGAAGAAAGTGTGAATGTGAGGAGAGAAAGAAGGAGAGGAAAAGGGCATGGAAAGAGGAAGGGTGAGAACAGAGAGGAAAAAGGAAAGAAAAATATAGAAAACAGCAAATGCCACAAACAAAGTAGAGCTATCTCTAAACTCAATTAAAATAGTAATCTTTCATGTTCAGGGAGTGATCTGGAAGAACACGAGCTGAATTAAGTGGTTTTTTTCTAAAGCATATGAATGAATCATGTTTCTGAGTATATTATTTAGTACTTATCTGAAAAGGGCTTGATGCCAGTAAATTCTGAATCATAACAGCTTACACGGATTAACAACAGTTCCAAAGAAAATACAGAAATCATTTGAAATATTTAAACATTTTCAGCTCCCGCTTTGCAAGCAGAGCTGGGTAAATAAAGGAGATGATCTGGCATGGGGGTTAGAACTAGATGATCTTTAAGGTCCCTTGCAACCTAAGCCATTCTACGATTCTATGATCAAATAGGGCTAAATAAAACCATTTCAGTGGAAGGGACCAGAGTCCATCCACTTCACCACTTGCAGTCTTGCACAGCCACCTTGCTCCTCCAGGATGCAGACCCAGGATGCAGACCCAGGCTGTGGTCCAGCTCTCAGCCTGCCCCAGATTCAGAAAGACCACAAGAGTTCAGCAGTAGCAGTGTTTTCACCCACTAATCTGTATTCTCCTCTAAGGGATTGCTACTGTGTCGCCACATATTCACTGTGTGGTTACGTCTGGTTCGATACAACCACATCTCTGGTTTCGGCCAGGTTACTGCATGTTTAACCAAACCTGCTCTGTGCCTAACACAGCTTGGCATTCAGTCCATAATGCACAGTGATTTCTAATGGAGTAGCAAGGATAAGCTGATTATCATACATCTTGATCACAAAAGAGAGCTGGGAGCATGCAAGCCAGTGGTAAATCACTGCATCAGTACATTGTTTGGGCTATCACAGAGACGCTACGTAATCTGGTGCAAAATCCTGACACTAAAATTCACTCACTATCTTTAATTACAGCTCCCAGGCACCTTAGGGGAGCTGGAATCTGCTGAATACTGAGAAATAGGTACTGTCATGTAATTGCAATTCAAAAATATGAAGCAACGCCTGTCTCACCTGCGGGGGAAACAGATAATGAAGCAGGGGAATACAAATTCCCTGAAGCTAACCATCAAAAGGCATCAACTCATGAAATAACTACAAAGCCAAATCCAGGAACAATGGATTTAAACTCCCCCTTGTTAACATTAAAAGAATGGCACAAGAAGCTCTACAGGGTAAAAATAGCAAGTAAATGCAGAAATTCCTAGGCTGGGGAAAAGTAAATACACACAGAAAAAAAAAAGTCATTAGAGCTTGAGGGAGGAGTAGGTTAAGCAAAAGGAAATGGCAGTGAGATCAATCACTTGCTAGAAGGATAGCCTAATAAAATAACATACTCAGGAAGGTGAGACAAAATGTCAAGCTTCCCTGCAAGATAACAAATAAATTGCAGTGACCTGATTTATGCCTACATGAATGACCCAATTCAGGAAAATGCATCTTGAAAAAGAAATGAGATTCTACAACTGGGAATAAACTAGGAAAGGGTATGCTGCAAGACACTACAGTGAGTTGTCTTTAACTTCTTAAACCAGGCAGTTTTCAGTCCGTCTTGTATTTTAAGAGGTTTCACATATATCCCTCCAAAACCCTAACTCTGTATATAGTGATTTGTCTTATCTGTGGGATTATGTATAGAAAACTGTACCATCACTGGAAAGGTAATTCTCACACAAACTGAAATCTCAGGTATTTAAAACTCGACATGTCTTGAAGGCAACACTGCAGGCAGGAGGCTGAACTCCATCATGTAAGGTACAGGTTGTGAAGAACCCCAGACTGACCAGTGATGGGGCCCTGCCCTCCTGAACCACGAGTGTGGCTTACAGTGTGTACTGCACTAAGCAAGCACAAGAACAAAAGCTTTGCCACCACATAGGCACATAGTTCTGTCCTTTTTTACAAATTACATTGAAAAGGGCTGGTCAGAGATCTTCCTCTGCAAGAGTTTTATATCAGAAAATATCTATCCGTAAGGGGTATGCTGGGAAGAGGGAAATAGAGGACTGCATTGCAATATATATACAGAGAGTTGGTGGGAGAAGAATTTCTCATCAAATGCTCTCGAGAAAAAAATGAACTTTCTAGGATGAGCAGGATAAAACCTTTATAGAGATTATACAGTGACTTAATGTGATCAAATGGGCTGTTGGTGTACTTTTTCCAAAAGCAGAATGACTTTAAGTCAAAGTGAAGAACACTAACAAAATAAATTAGAGCAATACCATAATTGAAGTATGCTGATGACTAAACATTCAGCTAGGCAGCACTGAATATGCAGGAGGAAATGGGCTACTATCTTCTGTTCATCTGATCATTTGGAATCTCTGACCAAAGATAATTTCACCATAATTTGGAGGCAATTCTAAGATAGTAAATGCAACCTAGTTCACAAGAATTGCCTAGCTTTAATGAAGAGCAATTGGACCCACAAACCTGTTAAACTCAGGCATGGTATTCATTTACCCCACAGATGAGTTTCCAAATGTGAATAATTTGCTTCTCAGCTATATGCTTATATAATGGAGTAGATGACTAAACTAGTTACATACTTAAAAATGCAAGGAGGAAAGTCACACTTCTGAAATTGTGGAGATGCTTGCATTGACTAAAGATGTACTAGAACAGCATCAAATGGCATCAGTGAAAACAACAAGAGAAATTGCTCCTTTACTTATGCTTGTTTACTTATACTTCACACAGATGTGTAGTCTCTACAGTAGCAGTTGGTGGAATGCAATTTTTGCAGGGTTTTATACTGCACGTCATTTTCTTCAGAAAGGAATTTTGACAGAGAAATCCCTACAGTACCAGTCTGCACCATTGTAGGACAGTGCCAGGTACTGCACTGACCAATGCTCTTCAGAGGAGATTTCAAACTGAGTTGAGAAATAATAAAGACCACATAGAAAAGCCATGTAGAAGGTTCAGATTTTGAGGTATCTACCAGCTGACAGAATGTAACAGATGTCTGAAAAGCATTTGGAGGAAACTGCAGCTAAGCAGTTTCTTAACAAAAGAAACTTGGAAGGGACTGCTCGTGACTGGTGCACTGGCATAGGAACTGAGTTCCTGGAAGAAAAGAGACAAAGAAGACACAAAGATGAAAACTCAGCAACAGAAAAGGCAGAGCTGTAAGAATTGACAGGATCTGCCCAGATAAATGGCCCGCATAAATGTATATAAATGTGTGTGTGTCTATAAATACATGTACACACACAGGTGCATGTCTGTATGCATGTACATTTGCAGAAGAAGCCATTATGAAGTCCTCTTCCCAACACAGTTGGTGTATGAGACTAATTCTCCTGTACTGAGTCTTGGGATAAAAAGTGGTGATTGTGGAAACCCCTACATGGCAGCAGTCTACAAATTCTACAAGGGCAAATACTGAATATACATTTTTATTTATTGTGTAATCGTGCCAGTCTAGGTCCTCAGCTATTAAAGCCAAGGATTTTCACTCCAGTTTGATGATGGAAACTATTAGTGATTCCTTTTTGCCAGTGCAGTTCTAGACCTGGGTTATCCAAACACTTCAGAATATGTTTACCCACACCCGAGCTTGCTGACAAACATAAGCTACAAGTTTTTCTGTACAGGTTACTGTTTCTCCATTTTTCTTTTGTTGTATGTCTAGGCAAATTTGGTCCTATTAAAGCACTAAATAAAAAGATCCATGTCTTTTCCCTCAAGAGTTTTAAATTTGTTTAGATATGGTAATCAGCTTTTTTGCTAAACAGCCTCCAGAAAGGTTGTTTCTGTAATTAAAGTGATAAAGAGAGATGCTTAATAATTAAGCATATTTTTTATTTACTGATCTGCATGAGTAGATAAAATTTTAACATCTACAGCTCTATGTAGGGAGTTCATGAAATATTTAATGTCACATATAGTGCCAATTATTCTAGGCATCATTTTTTTTGCCCCAGTTTTAATGAACTACTATTATACTACTATCACAATCAAAGCAAGGTTCTGTTTTTCTCTTTGTGTCTGGCAAAATTACCTCAAGGTATTTAAGACAGATCCTTCCAGCCAAGGTAACTTTTTGACTCTTCATCCACAAACCCAAACAGAGCTTCAGAATGAAGTGACCTGTTAGGTCTTGGGGATAAGGCTTTGATTACTAAAGCAAGGTGTAAACTCTGGGATCTCTCTCCACTTAAATCCTTAATTGAAACCACAGTATTTAAGCATGGACTGATATTTGTATTTGGGACTAACTGCACTGATTTGTATATGACTTTCACAACATGTACTGTGTTACATATCTCTTGTCCTCTTTCTCCTCTCTAACTGCCCTCTGCTGGTGTCTGAGGAAAAGTATTTCTGGGACAGTTGGAACTTTCACCAGGCCTATATTTTTTTTCACTTCTTAGTTCTACACCAAAAGGGACAAGCTGGGCTGGGAACCCTGGTCCCTTTATTTTCTCCTTTCATTTTTTTCCCTTCTAAATTTTCAAGTGGAATTTACAGGGAAGGATGGGCTTATATACAGTTTTCAATCATAGTGAACATACTTGCTCAGGCCTAAAATGTGAAAAAGAAACAATTAAGAGCAATTTTTGCATTTACTCAGCAACTGCTGCAATTCATTGTCTGCAGAAGATAATGATGCAACTCAGACCGGGAGTTTCATGTCTTTTGTGGAAAGTGGCCTGGTTTCTAAATTTTCACTCAAGTATTTTTTAGAGGTCTACTGTCTTAAGGTGACTTTATGATGCTGTACCCCCTATTGCCTGCTCTATGCCAGACACGAGTCTGCACCTTTAAGGGTGGGGAGGAGCCGGTGGAATTCCTTCTGCGGCCGGTGTTCAAAAACACAAATAACTCGCTCGCTCTCGCTCCCAGCACTCAGCTCCTTTTCTCAGGAGAGATGGAGAGTTAAAATTCTTTGCTTTTTGGCTAGCCTGCTAGCTGAGGCAAGAACCTTTCCTGGGACTTTGGTTTTTCTTCTTCTTCTCTTCTGGACCTTTCAGCAACACCAGAACATCACTGGGAGGCCCCACACTGCAGCCCGGAGGGGCCCACACCGAACCCCACACCCAGAGAGGGCAGAGCCACACCTACAAAGAACTCTGAATCTTCCTAGGTCTTCTCCTCAGCGAGAGGTTTCATTATTTAACATTATTCATTCTTTTTTTTGGTGCCTGCATGCACCCTGATTGTTAAATAAATAGCTTTTTTCACTTTCCTCCGAGGAATTGCTTTCTGAACCTGGTGGGGAGAGGGGGTGCTGAAATCTACCTTCTATTAGAGGATACATTCATTTCAGACGTTTTCCTCCAAATTTGTCTCAAACTGCGACATCTACACATAAATAATTTCGGCCCTTTGCAGGAATAATGTACTCTTTGCTCATTAGTGGCCTTTGGAGAGGTTGCTAGTCAAGTAGGTTTTACACAAGCAGTTTATTTGTTAACATACGATCTCAGTGTGAATGTCACTTTCAAGGACCTACTTGAGGATTTAGAGTTAAGGAGACTATTTGCCTAAATGAAAAGAAAACATTAGTGTCAGGAAACAGAGTTTATCTTCCATGCGTTTCAAGAGCTCTTGAAACTGAAGAAAAATCTGCAGTATTTTTAAGAGTGAATAAACAGAGAGATTTAAAATAATTAAGAAATAAGACTACTTTGAAGTAGATTTTGAATAAAATGGAGATCAATTTGATGAGATTTTACAAGACTATGTGGTCAAATATATGGAGTCATGCATTGAGTGAGCGCATAGATAAGAATGGGGATGACCCATCAAGAATGGGAAGTTCCACAAATATCCAGTGCAGTAAATGCTTAAAAGCATTTGATAAAGTACATCTAACCTTTGTCTTTCTCAAGGAATGAATATTGATTTGACCATACAAAAGCTGATTCTCCTACATGTTTGTGAATACTTTTTATTAATCCAGTGAAGAACTCTGTATGCACAAACATAAAACTACGTGTAGAAAAAAAATAATAAAAATCATCCAGGTAAATGGGAGGCACTGGACATTTGGGTGTGGGCAAACAATGAACAATAAAGTTCAAATTCAGTAAAACTCTTAATTCCATTTTAGTGCCATCTATACTTTGCATAATACCTCAGGATTTGCTTGAGTCAGACTGAATTCAATAGGATTAGATAATAAGGTCTATTGTCTTGCTGATTAAGAACAGAAATTTTAATGCAAAGATAAATATTTAATGTAATATAATGAGATTCTTAATAAGCAGAAGCAAAAGGAAAGCTACTAACTGCAGAAATCAGATTTCAAAGTGAGGAGCAGATTATCAAGTCCTGCCATGGGCTTCACTCACAATAACATCATTGTGATAACAACATTGTGATAACCTGCAATAATGTAAGATCATTTAGGAGGTTTTTCAGACTTTAGTATTGTGTACAAGTAAAACATTTATCCTTAAAAATAAGCTATTTACAGTCTCATTCCAGCCCATTCTTCCTTTGCTAGAAACAGCAATCACTGCAGAATGAAAGATGAGCTACACTCATGGCTACTTGCTTGTATTCCAGCACCAGTAAAACAAATCATTAAGATCAAAGCACCAGCCCTTTTTAATAAACTGTGAGTACTGTTGTTATTGTGACTTATGGCTTTGCTCTGCAGAGAGGGAAGATACAAAAGAGCACAAAAGAGAAATCATTTTTTTTTACTGAATGGTTCAGTATTAACAATAAATATAGTACATCATATATATAATACCTCTATGTTACATGCATACCTAAATATTAATACACATGCGAGTAGAACTGTAGTTTTATATACAAAGAGGAGTTCAGGTCCTGACTTGCAGTCAGGACATGGCCAGACCTTATGCTGGGACAAAAGAGGAAAGCAAATGTTCCCTGATTCTCCAGTTTGGCCACAGGCTTCTCTGGCTTCCAAAATGGTGCTGTTCCGTGCCAAGCAGGGGGCAGTTTTATGATACAAATTGAAAAGCATTTGGGGAAGAGGTGCCACTCAGAACAGGACACATTCAAAATTACTCTATAACTTAAGAGAGCTTCATGGCTTTTAAAAGATTTTAGTCAGAGACCTTTTATTTCAATTGATGAATGAGTTTGCCTTTCCTCATATCTGGGTATTCAACCAGCAAAGACACCTGCCACCTACCCTTTGAAAACAGCATTCTCTTGAAGGGGTTTCCACCAGGCTCCAAAACAAATGGGTGGCCAAAACCATTGTTTAGAGTTGTTGAAGGTTAGAAGCCCTAAGCCAACACAGAGAATTGGGTTTAACCCCATCTGCCTTGAGTAAACTTGCTAACTCATTGTGCAAAACATGTAGAGAGAATATACACATAATAGTAGTGATCAATTGATTTTTCAGGATCCTGGCTAGGCTGGTATTACTGGTCATCAGAAATTATTTGTTTTGATTTCTGATACAGAGAACTCAATACAGAAAATACTGAGGTAAAAAATAAACATTAAATGATACAGAAGCAGATCTTTTAATATTAAGTACTTCAGTGCCCAATGATTTTTCATAATTTTTGCCTGTTTCTCTATGCTAGAAAAAGGTGGAGTAGACTTGCAGAATTCCAAGATAAAATTATACCAGTGACGTAACTTTTAATATAAAAGACAGTTTCTGAAAATGTTTCAACAGAAATACGTATTTCTCACTTATTACTTCATGAGGTCATTTTTAAACATTCATGAGCCACTTATCTTAAAATAAATTCTTCTCCATGAAGCTGTCTGCTTATTTTTAAGTTTTCAATGTGTTTTCCCCTTTCCAGTATTTCTAACTACATTTTAGAACCTAATTCCTTAAAACTAATAAATGTTTCTCCTTCCTTTATGATCCACTGCTGTTGTTGCTTAGCCACTGGTTATCACCTACACACTCTATCTTCTCTTTTATGAAAAACATTGTTATAGCCTGAAACAATTCTGCCATATAGATAAAGTATTAAGTATTTTATGCAGGTGAATAGCTCTTCCATTTCCATTACCATTATCAGATTGGCCTAGTCCTACAGGACTGCAGCAATTCTACAATCAGGATAATGATCAATGTCTCCCTCTCATTCTCTGAATATTACTGATAAAAGAACGAATCTTAAATTTCACGCTTAACCATGCAAAACGGCGCTACTCATTTAACTGTTTCAGGAATCTCTGAACCATACGGATAAATGTGCTTTCGGACGAGCAGAGTTTATTCCACTGTACCAAGGGATGTGAGGCAACACTTAATTTGGAGCATTAATTACTTACAGATGATTATGTTCAGCTGATATGTACAGAAACCTAGATTATGAGTAGATTTGGCTTGACTGACGAAACTAGCTAGAGTTTGTAAAAGAAAATTTTGCATTTTGAATGTAGTCTCTCTATGTATTACTTGCCAATCCAATTCCCCCCAAAATACAAATAAATGTGAATGTTTCTAATGAAAGAAGTATTTTCATTAATAACCACATGGGGATTTTTTTGCAATTTAAAAAAGCAGTCTGCTGGTATATAAGTAACAAAAGTACTTAGAATTCTACAGCTCTGCTATTGGAATGCAAAAAGTATTGCAAACAACAGATTGTATTTTACTCATCTATTCTTTCACTTGATTCAAATATATTAATCCTGAGACTGAGTTAAAACCCCTTCATTTTCCTTGGTTTGGATTAAAATCAGCCAGTTCTGCCTATTGGAGATAATTGATGGGTGCAAACTCTAAAACTTCACGTAAGAGCACTGCCATTGTGTGATCTCCTATTCTAATCTCAGTAAACACATGCCCCCTAGCAAATTATGACAATCTGGCTCTAAAGAGCCCTTAGGTTCAGCAAGTCCGTTTCTTTTCACCCCCGGTTTATCTTAATCTGGAAACAGATGTCCTGCTCCATTATCTGAAGTATGACTGGACTCACTGGAGCAGTTATGGATCTCTGTCACATTTCAGATTTCTACTGAATTTGTAATTTTTTTTTAAGTGTATATACAGAAGATTTGCTTTGTAGGTTATATTTGCTCACAAATGCAAAGTCTGAAACTTAGCACAATAAAGGTCTATACAGAACCTGTAGATCATTTTGTGTGAAGGTTTGCTCCTCCTAATTTCTTTCCTTTTTTTTTGAAAAATTGTAAATTCTCATTTCCGATTTCCTGGATTCAAAATGTGCAAGTATAAAGAAAAGGTCCTCACTTGACATTTTGATCAGAAAGCACTGACCATGTTGAATCAACTTGTCCATGGGAATATATTCATCGTGTCACAACTTGAGAACATGTACAGGTCAAACACATGCCCAAAAGGTGACATTTCCATGGGAAAACAGCTGGCTTTTGTTCAGCCCTAGTTCATAGCTCATAGACTCTCTGCTGTGCTGATTAACATCAATAGGCATTTTCTGCAGCACAATAGAACAAAATGATGCTGATGATTTCATTTAAAAAATAACTGGCTAATATTTTTTGTACTGATTGAAATATACTTACTGAGAGAAGAATCCTGATTCAGATTAGTATTTCCACATAGAAGGGACTGTGCCACTTAACTATTTAATTTTCTTAAAAAATACACCTTAAGTGATAAAATCAAAAATTCTGTCTGCATAAACCAGCCCTTTTTACTCCTTTCCCTACTTTTTGAAGTTTATTAATCCTCTGAATTATTGCTAGTAATTATTAAATTACTGCATAATTACTGGGGAATTATCAGCCCACTTACAATAAAATATTAATTTTCTTAGACTCCTTGACTAAATCTGACCATCAAATTCTTACAGAACTCATATCAGGGAAGTATTTTTCTCATTCTTTGAGAAGACATTTCATTACCATGCAAATGGAAGTGCCTCTGAGCAGGCTAATTGGTATATGCAATATGTAACAGGCAAACCATAGTCTGAAGTCACTGCAGAAAGTATAATTCAAATTTGACTGGAAATACCATTTTTTCTTGAGATCTGGTATTTACATATGGCAAAGCGGTGGGTGGATATCTATCACGTGTGCAAATATTAAAAAGAAATTGTGCAAGATACTGTGTTTCACCACCAAAGAACATTTAAAGGAAATGTACTTGGTAATTAGATTAATAATGGGCAATTCATTTGATAGAATCAGGCAGCCTATTTGAAAGCAACAGAAGTACATAATGTAATCAAAGCATATTTGGTTCAATTACCTGCATTTGTTTATTTATTTAAAGGCATGTTGTGTACGCACACTATCACTAGCTTTTAACACTTATTTTAGAAGAGAGTGCAATATTCAACAGTCCAGGAGAACACTGGAAAAGATCATGGGTTTACTTCTAAGAATAGACCTCGGGAATAAGCAGTTTAGGCAATTACAAATTCAGTTTCAAACACAACTTCTCATACTGAACTTCTCAGGAGCACTCTTCAGTAGAATGGGACACAAACAGATTCCCAAGTGTATCAGAAAGGATGCTGCCAGCATCTGTGAAACCGGCTCTAAGTTGTCAATCTTGAACACACAAAAAATCCACTCTAACATGTAATTTTAACATGTGAATATAAACCTGAAACTTAACACACAAATCAGCCACACAGCCAAGAACTGTGACTTTCTTTACCATGAAACTAATCTAAACCAGTGTCACTCTCAACAGCAGGTTAACATAGACTAATCTTACTGACGTGCAGTCATTCCTCTTAAGTGCCTAAACACAGAGCTTCTGCAGCCAGCCACAGGCAGTCATTAATTTCACACTGTGAAAACGCTTTCTAAAGACAACTCTGTAATCAAACGTGTTTATTTACCTGTCATAGTCTTGGCAAATCTCCCCAACAGCTACCAAAGCTTTCAGATACTCATTGGGCTGATAGGGGTGGATGTAGTGCAGCGAGCAGCTGTTCCTAGGATCACCGTTCGATGCAGTGAAATCTATAGCTACCTGGAAAAGAAAAGAAGTCAATGTGTTGCAGAGCTCTTGTGAGCATAAGTATACCTACATCAACTATGTATCTTTACCAGAAACAATTTGCTGCAGCAAAGAGACAGCAGCCTTAAAGCAAAGGTCATTTTACAGTGTACTTAATCAAATTTGAATTAGGATTGTACCGGTAAATATACGTAGAAGCAAATGACAGTTTATAAAATAAGAGATAACAAAACTAAAATGGCATAATTAGGTAAAAAATTACCTGCATTGCTATTCTATGGGGAAAATTATGTTCTAATACAAATGAATCAAATTAACTATCTCTAGGTTCTCATATTTAATTAAATTATTCCAGCTCAGGTGACGTTCAGGACATAAAAGCTTTGCAGCAAAAATGTCCTTAGAGAGTTACAAGTCCTACTAAAACTATAAATTAAAACTCCAATTAGGGACATTTCTTAGCTATTTTAATTCTTACTGTGGCTGTAGTAGTAGATATTGGTTGTCTGGTATTTTTTGTCTTCAAAACATCTAAGCATTAAATAATTAACCCTCCCAATTTCACAGTCAACAGCAAGCTTAACCATGAGCTGCAGGGTAAAAATAAAGCTTGAATCCTGCAAAGATTTTTTGGTTGTTGTTTTTGAAAAACCTTAGAGAAGATTGTGGGAAGTAGTCAATGCAAAAGCAAGTATTAATGAATCATCTTAAAATTAATTTCTCCCTTTTAAAATGCTCTTTATACTTCTCACTGAAGGTAGGATCTGGCATGCAACTTCCTTTGTCATGGATCAGAAAGTCCTCTGCTGAATTTGTGATGCTGCTTTATAGGAATTCCTAAAAGAAGCAACAATAATCCCAAGGGTCTTACAGAGGGAACAAAGCCATTTATAAAATGTCCTTGTGTCTAATAACCTATTCCTCTAAAAAATCCATTACACCTGAATATTCAATAGACAAACGCAGCAAGTTCAGATTTCAGCTTTACAGTGTAGCTGGAAACTAAGAAAGGGTCTTGCTAAAGGCTGCAAACAGCACTCTGAAGGCACAGCTTGCTTTTGCAAATGTTCAGCTTCCCCAGCTGCAGCCTCTGCTTGGCACAGGGAACGCTACTTTATGCAGCTCTAAAATGAAAATGAAACATGACATTTTCGTGCTTCTGTAAAAAAATTACACAGCTGTTCTGAAACTTACTTCTTGATGCTAAAAAGTAAAAGGGAAGTATCATACTAGGTCAACCCAAAATGGCTTTCATACTGGTTCTGATTTTCCACCTCTATCTTTTAGCTGAAGAAACTCCCTTCTTTGCCTTGATCACCTATGAACCCCTGGCACCTCACCACATCCAGTCAGGAGAGAGATGAGATTTTTGGCTTGCAGATAAGAGTAATCTTTCACCTCTGCTTCCTACTCACTGTTCAGGCACCGAAGCACTGAGTTTGTTTTCCACATAGATCTTTTTCCAAAAATGGTATCTGGATTTATCTTGAATAAATCAGTGGAGAACCTCTCATGACTTCACTTGTAAGGGCACGTAACTGAGAAGCACTACACATATTTAACTGAGGAAGAAAGCAACATTAGTGGTTGTGAAACCCAAGATAAACCTATGGATGCCTGTATGGACTAGCTTAGTTTTGGGAAAATTATTTGTAAAAAATCTTATTCAAGGTATGCATATTCAAGGTATGCATATTTTCTTAAAAATAAGTATATTTTCCCTGACATTAATTTGACCCTAATTTCATTATACAAGGCACAAAAATGCCACTGTATGATAGGGAAACAAAGGGGATTCCTGTAAAATTGTTAAAAGTAGGTGTTTTTGCTGATAATCTCAAACCACTATAACACCTTAACAAGACTTTAGTGACACATCAAACAGAACTGGACAAGACTTCCTTTATGGCTGTTAGCCATGGCTAACTGCTTTGGAAATGAAAACAAGAATACAGAGTAGGAATAAGGAGTAGGTTTCATGAGCTTGGAAAAAAGCCTGTGGCTAGTGTTCGGGTAAGCAAAAAACACTTCCTGGAACAAGCTTCCTTTTGAAAATGGTCCTTGCAGCAGAGGTCTGCTGATAAGTAAAAAAAAAACCTCATTTCCTATGATGAAGAATTTATGAATATTTGTACTTGGATGCAGTGTGCTTGAATTTGATCCAAGTCTCTGTTTGACTCCCACAGAGAGGACTTAGAAGAAAGATGACCCCTTTAAATTGCCATGATTCTAAAATACCAATGCAGAGCTCTGCTCTTTTAGCATTACTTAACAATACCAAGGTCTTGTGCAAATACATCAGATAAGGATTTGTAAAAATAATTTAATATATGACAGAAGTTATGTTAATATAACAACTGAGCTTATCTTTGGGCAGCAAAGGAGGAATCTTTCTTACAGTGAGTACATTTGATTTTTATCAGTGTATCTTTAAATGTATCACTTCCAATGTACCAGTCATCTTCCCTCAGCTAAATAAGAGCATAACAGAACAATAACTATACTCAGTACCAGCTTCTTTTTTTTTTCCTCAGACTCGTAAAAAGGTGATTTTCACTACACTCAAAACATCCTACATAGCTGGGACCTCCTGCTAGATCTGTCAGCAACAAATCAGGCTGCCCAATACCGTGACCTGCCTGAGAGAACATCTGTCTGATATATCTTTCTATTACAGTTCCTTTTATGCATGTTACACATCCTTTCTGCTGTATTTCCTAAAGTGATGGAAATGTCTTCTGACTACAGACCCATTTGCACTGCCACCCTCTGAACATTTCTTCTGCAGCAGGGTACACTGATAAGAGATACAGTGTTTGGCAATAAACTGCGCATAAAAATAGAGGGCTGGAATCAGCACTGTCGATCTCTGTAGATGAAAACTTCTTAATAACTGGTTTTAAAGCAAAGGAAAAGTTTACTTTTGTTTTTCAGAGATATTCTTTCTAACTTCCACAATCAAGGTACAAAGCATCCCAAGAAGACACAGCATGATGTTACCAAGGCTTTCATTATACCTTAAATTAGCAGGTACATCATGCTACAGCTTTTTGTTATCAAATGTGTGTTTAGCATCCCATTTTCCCTCCCTCAGCAAGTGCCCTTTCAAATCACATTTGTATCATACTGCCTGTACACAGCATGAGCTCAATAGAAATGTCATTAATATTAGGACAATGACAACAAGAATACACGTATCAGGAGAGTTTCAAACAATCCCAAATCCACTACAATTAAAAAAAATGGAAATCTGAGAAAGTCCAAGGAATAGGCCTCCTCTGTTTCAGTGGTCTGAATGAATCAGTTTAGGACTATGTGAAGAGGAGATTACGTGATGCATGCAGAAAGCAAGGGAGAATGGAATATCTCCCCAGTAGGCTGCACCCTTTTGTTTGAGTGACCACCGGAGAATTTATTTCGGAAAACAACACCACATCTCACAACCAGCCTGTGCAATAATACTGAGGACTGGTAGAAGAAAAGCGAAGGAAAATATGTGGAGAGCCAGTTAGTGACGATGTTTAGGTAGAACCACTAGGTTATGCATGCAGAGAGCTACAGGTACAGAGATGTCACCATGGCTTACCCTGGGTCCACGCAGGTTGAAAACTGATAGTGATGAGTTTACACAATGCTTTACCATTGAGGGCAATAGTAATTCAGGGATTTCTGCAGTTCACAGTAGTATGAATCTTCCATTTCTTTTATGTCCTCACTGCCCATCCTTGCAGATGAGCTTACTTAAGCTTTCTATTACCAATTGTTTTGTTTCAGTAAAATGAAATATAGTAAAATATAGTAGAAGAGGTACTATCCACTTTAACCCATTTGCCCCACTACTTTTAAACTTGTCTTTCACAGCCTACTAATAGGAAACGTGTGATAAGTAAATAAAAGGCAAGCAAATTGCCATAACCCTTCCTTGCACCGAGTAAGAACTCCCTCTTCCATTGGAAAACAGCTAGGAGGAACCAAAGAGAGTTTGAAAAGCACAACTGTAACTTAACTTAATATGTAAATCCCTAGACACTTTCTAATGGTGGCAGTGCTCCTGTTCTTGAGCTGGAGCTATAGGAAATGCATATTAACTGGTCTTTGCATGTGCCTAAGCACATGCCCTGATTAGAAAAGGCTTTAGAACATTACATGAAGACATTAATGTCTTTCTGATAACAATCTTGAACACAGTTGATAATTGAGTTCTTCCAGTCATATTTTAGGGAGGAAATGTCAGAAAAGATAAATTAAAGGGGTTTCTGGTGATTGCAAAGTTTCAGACTTGAAGAGAAATATGTGGATTTCTCCTTTTGCATTGCAGATATGTGGGGATAAAAGAAGTAGGTGGGTAAGGCAGAGAGGTAATTAATTACACAGTATGCTTTATATGAGAGAAGACAACTATGAAGATCTTTGTCCACTGCAGAAGGTATTTCCTTCAAAACCAGAACAGAGTCCTCAGTTCTGGGTGTTATCCAATGAGTTTGTGATTGGTACGGACAAAGTCCATGTTTAACACCTCAAAAAGCTGATCTGTACACAGGAGGACAATCCACTACTGTCTATAGCTGCTGCTGGAACTTTCGGGTACAATTAAAAAAAAAACCAACTTTCTTTTTTTGTCAAATCTTTTTGGAAAATTAAGGCTTGCCTGGAAAATGTGAAATGGAACATTTCAGTAGCATCCAGTGTCTGATATATGTGGGAGCAGAAGTAGGGCAGGGTGTTACAGGAAAAGAAAAGATCTCCAGCAGAAGAATAATACCTTGGTGCACATTTTTAGCCCTTTAGCTGGCATGAATTAGAAGTCACATAAATCAGATTGGAACTGAGCCACAATCTGTATTCCTATGCTATGGGAAAAACTGATATATCATATCATATTACATGATATTAAGTATATTAATTTTTAGATACATGATACAAAAAAAGATCAAACCTACACATCATTAAATGTTTCTAAATTTATTAAATGGAAATGCAAAAAACTGTAGTTCTGTTTATGAAGAGCCCAGCAAATCCTTTTACACCCTGTTCCTTGAACTGAATAGCTTCTGAGTACACTCTAAATTAGAACTGTGTACCCCTGTAGTGCCACCTTACTTGGTAGCTATGGCTGAGATATGAAACACCAGCATTTACCCCAGACTGACAGAGAAAAGTCCCTGGCTGGATCTCTGTGTGTGACTTTCTGTATGGCACCATTTCAGGGGAAAAACCTTTCTTTAGCGGAGCACTCATTCTGGAAAGGAAGACTGGCCCTTATTACATTTTGCAAGAAGAACTTAATAATTTACCAAGGAATGGCATGTAAGAATCATTTCTCTGAAAGTAATGAATTGGTATCTAAGGGGATTCCCTTTCTTCAAAACAAATTAGAGAAGTAAGGCACTTACTGTAAACTGTATTTGGCAGCCTCCCATGATATAATCTAAGAAAGAATGCATCTTGTGTATCTGCAGACAAGAAAGCAAGACATTCAACTTAGCTGCATACTGATAAAATGTAAGAGAACTGCCTGAAAAAAAATTGGAAGTAGGAGAGGGACCAACTGAAAATAAGGTAAAGGAAGAAATCATTAAATACAGTTTGAGACAGAAACAAAACTATAAACAGAAAAAATATCAAAATTCTAAACCTACAGAAAGGAAAATTCACATAAGAAGTAGAACCAACTGCTTCTCAGTGGGAATTCAGTGGAAATTTTGCTGTTGGTTTAGGAGGAACAAGAGAAATTTTGTAGACATAATGGAAGTCTTAAAAGGGATACACACAAAGTTGGCAAGTCTTTAGGTGTTAGAGTTTAGTATTGTCTTTTGCATTGTAAAACTGCAGGGATAGGGCAAGAGAAATGTAATGAGAGTTGAGGACAGTCAACTTACTTTTGAGATTCAAATCCTTGCCTCTACTTTTTGTAGGGAATAGTTTCCACTGCTATTCTACAGGCAGCTCCATTTTGTTCCAAGCACCATTAAAATTTATCACTGAGAGCTTAGTAAAGAAAGAGACAAAGAGCAAAACATATACATACCTTGCACTGATTAAGGATGACAATGCCTGAGTTCTTGTAGTTCTTCTTCTTTGCTTTGTACTTGGGGTTAATGCATTCCCATTGTACCTGTGAAAAAAATAGCAGTCACTCTGCAGGAAAATTTTATGTACAGATGGAATAATTGACAAAAACTGCACTGCCTAATTTCCACATTTGACTAAATCATAACAGATAATGGCACACAGAGAGGAAAAAAATGAAAACTGTTAACTATGCAGAAAATAGTTAATAGAAAAAGGCCCAGGGCAAACATCAGTCTTTGAACATATACATGTGGACAAGGCACTAAGGGAGACATCCAGATTCATTTGTTGTCATCTTCCAGTCTCGTAGTTTCAGGTGTTACATAAGAAAGATTGAGGATCTTTTGAGATCATTTAAGAGGAAAAAAAAAGAAGGAACTTAATACAAATGAAAATACTGGAGAGAGCAACCTGATGCATTGTATTAACTACAAAACTGTTGTCACAGTAACACTGAGTTTTGTATTAAACTCATGATTAGAAAAATTCTGGTCAACAATCATCTTGCTTTCTCCTTTAAGTCTGACAGGAAAATAAAAAGTTAAGAAAATCAGTAAAGTGTTCACAAAGATGGAGCTAACTACTGATATGTTTGAAATTTATCCCTAAGAATATATCAAAATCCCTTTTTGAATTTTTTTTCATAGTTTTATTTACAGATAGTCAGTTTTACAGCAAAACAGTCCTGCCTTGTTACTGAAATACATCTCCTTGTTTTCATCATAACATCTCACAGGTTCTTAATCATTTCCACTTGAAATGTTCTGCCTTCCTCTGGTTTCAGGCAGCGTGAGAAGGCCAAGCTTTCAGACCCTCACCTCTAATGTCTACAATATTATTCATGCCTCTTACTGCAGGAGTAAAGCGTACATTTGTACATGCAAGTGTCTATTGGCATTTGTATATACAGATTTTTATCTGTAATATGCTGTTCATAAGGTTAATAACATGACTATTTTCCTTCAGAGAGCTGTTTTCCAAGTGTGGGGACAAAACATGTGATGCTGGGTAACAGAAAGAAATACAATTCCAAAAGGAACCAGAATGATCGATTATCTAAAAATCTCTACTATGAAATTTTGAAATGAAACATGTCTTAAGTGTAACAGTGTTTTGCCTACAATGAAAACCTTCCTAAGTGTTACAATACTTCGTCTATAGTGAGGTACATACATGATACATCCTAACAAAGTGTCTGAGCACCAAAACCTATTTTTACTTTATGCTCAGCCCCAGAAATTTCATCGAGCTTCAAGCCACTGCCTAACAGCAATTATTTGGATGTCTCTGAAGTATTCCAGACTTAGAGATTTTGTCAAACATCAAAAAAACGGAAGGCAAAACATCTGGCTTTGGAGCAATATGAGACCATTTTGGCACAGGAGAGGAGGGGTATTTTTCATCACTGTGAAATGGAGACAGGTGACAGAGTGAAGAATGGGAAAAGACAAAAAAAAAGTTCCAACTGCAGGAAGCACATCTGCTCGCTCTCCCAGCTAGCCTACAGCTCAGTTATTTGTCTTGTGAAACAAATGTTCCAACTGAGAAGACAGGCAGATACAGGCCCTCATGTTCAGGGAAAATCCTCCATAAATATTTCTTCACTACTCAAGAGAAGCAGTCAGGCTCAAGAAATAAAAACCCTTCTCTCCCAGCAAAGAGAGTGCTCTGTGACACAATGCTGGAGTGCAGTAAGCTCATGTTTGGGTCTGAGAGCAAGGCAAAAGCACTGCCCTCTCCCATCTTGATAGGTTGCGGTCAGGTAAAATGGTTTAACACACAGTTGTCTCCACACTTACTGGAAACATTCATACAGAAAAATCATGTTGTCTGTATATTATACATACACTGTAATATATCAAATAGAAAGGAAAAATAGGAGACAGGATTCCTCCCTTTGACACTGAAACACACTGGAGAGGTCTAGTAGCTTTCCCCTGAACATCCAAGGTGAACCTCCTTAATTTTAGCATCCTCCAACATGAATATTTTTTCAATGTACATATTTAAACAAGGCCTGACCTATATGAAGCCATATACTATGCACATAATTTCTCTCCTCAGGAAAGGATTATTCAAGCCTGAAAAAAATGTTTTTCATGGTATTCATTTATGGAAGAAGTTTACAATAAATAAGGACCGAAGTGGCATAAAACACCACTTAAGGGGAGAAAAGATCTCTCAGGTTCCCTTAGCTAACTGTAAAATGCAATTATGAATGTTCACCTACCTTGCACAGCATTTTGAGATGTATGGATAACAATTCTCAGTAACAACCTAAAGCTCATTTAAATATTCTATGTGCAAGTCATTAACATTATTGACTTATGTGGATAATAAAGCAAAGGAAAGAACAGATTAGAAAATTTACAGAAAACAGGAAAACAGAAAGAAAGAACAATTTTGCACTTATTAAATCTGTTGATAAAAGTATAAAGAAGACAAAGGAATAAGAGAGGATAGACAAGACATTTCCCAGTTCATAGGCTTAAAAAAGCCAATAAAACTGTTTTACATAAAAGTCAATCTTCACTTACCCACCAAGATCCAGTTCTGACCTTGGCAATTCCCACAGTTCAAGCTAAAGATGTAACAAGCACCATTTGAAGGAAATTTCCTATACAGGTCTTACTATTTATCCAGCTTTTATAATGAGAACAAAGTTCAGAATACAGCTCTAAGCAGGTAACTAATAACGAGAAACAATTCTCAAATATTTTGCTTGCACTGTTGAGGCCAACCTCAATTTCCAGTCTGTTCCTACATTCCCAGTATTGATTTGGTATCTGACATTGTTTTTTATCGATTCATTTTTGCTCTTAAATTAACTTTTCAGTTGAGAGGAAGCTAATGCAATAGTCTGCAATCTGACACTAATGGTAAACATTGTGAAGTTCGGATTCGTCATTCTGAAAGTCACTTAGCATTTCCTCCAAATGCCTGACAGCTCTGGGCTGTGCAAACTCTTTCCCTGTCAAACAACACAGAGAATCTGAAACAGAAAGCAACCTGGTTTTAAACTATCTACTGTTAATTTAAGTAATGTTGCAAATGTTGGTAATGGACTCCCAAGACTATACTGTGTTGGTGATTCTTTTATACGCTTAAATTTAAACCACTGTGCGGAAAATTTCTGAACGAACTCCGTTCAGCTATTCTTCAATGAGAGTCAGTGAACTAATGCTGACACTTGGAAGGTCCCAATCCTCTTGTGCCTGTGATGAGGAGACAAGACATCCCTCAGTGGGAGATGTTACTCTTTGCAGTGAAGGATACTGTCTTTCCAAACATCCTTACTCCTTCTCTTACAAAACCTTCAAAAGAGAGCAAAAAGCAAACAGTGCAACCATTTATGCCACACACCAGCAAAGGGAAGTGGAGGCGACTAAATGAAGGCAACCATTGTAGAACCAAAATTTGGACAGTACGTGGCACAAGCTATTCAGAGAAAGAACTGAAGGTGTCAGGAGAGCTTCATGTACCCTAAGGCAAGACAAATGATAGCAGTTGCTTTCTCTGGGACAGTCCTTGCACACCAGGACATTGGGTAGGCCTGTAAGGAAAGGGCTAGAGAGCTTGTGTTGCTTGCAGCCTAGCTTGTGTTAGCAGTAACACGTTCTTTTGCATCCCCTGCACTTCTTTGGTTTCTCTCTTCTTCTTTCCTGTTCAGCTGCTGCAACAAATTGCACAGTTTGTAAATAACAAAGGAGGCACCACAGTCTAAAGGATGGGGCAAAACCCCCAATCAATAGCAGGCAGCTTTATATCCTTCATTGTCTCTTTCTGATGCCTCAAGAAAAACAAATCAGTTTTATGTGAACTGAGTCTCCTCCCACATGAAAGGCTACATTATTCCTGCCATCCCCCTAGGCAAGAAGACAGGATGGTTTTGTTTTGGTTCTTTTTTCTCTTTCTGTCCCAGAAATACATCCACCATAGGAGAAGAGCTGCTTTTAATCACTATCAGAGATTTCCTCTGGAAACTTGCCCCTGGGGAATGAAGTAGAAATTAAAGCATTTCTTGTTTCCCCAGCCAAGGTCCCCAGCCTCGCCTGTGCTTCTGAGGCTGTACCAATGGCTACCTCCTCACAGGAATTTGCCAAGTGCCTGGTGTGGCTGCACCCTCCACTGAGGCCTCTGCTGCCCTGTCTGCGGCCAGCAGCTGCTGCTGGTGTTGCACACAGTCCTGGGTGAACTGGGCTGTCTCCTGATAAGACTACTCATGGAATTGTCTCCTGGTGTCAATAAACGCCTTGGCCCAATACCAAGAGCTTAAAGGTCTCACAGTCATCTGAAGAGCTACTATATGCAAAGGCCCTCTCTAATAACACGCTGAACTTGTGGGAATGTCAGTGGAGATGGGAAGTACAGCAGGGTTTCTTCCTCCTCTTTCCTTTTGTGTGTGTGCAAATGCACACGTGTCCATTTTTTATGTAATACAGGAACAGATTTTTCCCTTACGTAACTCCTGTGCTGCATGGGGATCCAGGTGATTTCCCCAATTTTTTTCCTCTCAAATCCCTCTGGCTTTATTACCTTGATTAAAAAAAAAAAAAAAAAGTGACATTTTTTTTTCTCATTGAGGATTCCTCCTTTCAGCTGCGATAAGCTTTAATAGTATTTACATTTATATAATCTCAAGCTTCTTCTAGTCCTGTTTAAATATGCTTGATAGATTAATATTAGAACACCTTAAAGACTGCCACTGTTCACAGATATTAAAAACATATATATATTCTTGGAAGAAATCCTAAGACACAATAAACTCAGAGTATTTATTAGTATTTCACTTAAAAAAGATGTCATAAATAGGGACAGACTTACTGTTACTGTGGGGTTTTTTTGTGTCAAGATTATGATGAAGGAGTAGTAATGAAGTTTGGAATGGCGGAAAGTGCTAACAGAAGATTTAGAAACCATAGAATTACAGGATGGAAAAGACCTCTATGATCATCAGGTCAGTTTAGTTCACCACTAAACCATGGTCCATGCAATGGCTGCTTCAGATGTGAATTTGAACAAGAGTATGTCTTTGTGCCATCTTTTTTTGGTGGTCTGTATGAAAACAGGCTAGGTGTCAGAACATAACAGTCTGTGACCATAAGGTAATTTTTATGGAACAAAACCACATAAAGTTATTATCCTGAGGTTGTTCATGATCAGAAAGTCTTCTTAAAACAGAAGACCAGCAAGTTTTCCCAAAATTCAGTCCTCTCAGTCATGGAGAAGCACCTAACACTCTGAAGGAGTCATAATTCAAGATTTGTGAACCTCACCCAAGACATACCACATTCAGAAAAGAAATTCATAAACAACTTATGCCACTTCTGATCAAAAGAAGTGATCTCATTCAGGTAAGGAATTTTCCCTTCTCTTCATACAGAACTGGTTTAACCACTCAGAAGATGCCAGTGCTAGATTCACAGCATTTATCTAAATGATGCCTGATCTCAAACACACATTTCTGAGAAATCTCACAGCCAAGGCAAGCCAGCAAGCTGACTGTAAGCCCAACCGAGGCTGACGCTCAAAACTTGGGATAATCAGTACACAGCCCAGGGATGGAACAGTCTGAGAAGGACCACCGCCTCCTGTAAGTAAGCAGTTGACACATATCCATTCTGTCCATCTCAAGTGGTTCTGTAGCAGTTGATAGATTGGTTACAAGATAAAAATATCTTTTAGAGGGGGAGGTTGAAGAATGGGTCAGAATACTCTGTGCTTTCTGAAGGACGAGCTACGTACAATAAAAAGGCAACTTCAGCATCCTTGTCAACTCCTCCAGAGATGAGGTGAGCTGGTGAAATGGTGAGAAGCACTAGCAGTTCACAGATGCCACACAGTCCGTCCTGCTCACCAGCACAAACTATGGCACTCCCACTCTCACTGGGTAATGCAATTATGAAAACTTGTGCTGCTGATTCCAACCAATACAGGCAATGCTGATGGGCAGAGATGGAGATCTGTGTCACTGGTGTAGCCTGCTTTAAAACCACACAGATTTGCAGCAGAAGCTTAAGCAAAGTTCCTGGATTCCCTATCAATGATGACTGTTCCTTCCAATTCTCTCCCAGTTTCCTGGGAAAGTGAAAAACCCTGGCTGACAATCACTAAGGTGTTTTGATTATCTTTTGACAGAACTAAAGCAGTGTACTGTAGCTGGCTGTAAAGTCTACTGCACAAAAGAAAATATAACCAGAATAAGCTATGCTGCATCTCCTTAGCAACTCAAATAGGGGCGTCAGACCTGAGCTCTGCTCTTTACTCTGGCTTCCACAGCATCTGAGATGAAGTTCCAGGTTTTGGTCCTCATCTTTGACACTCAACACTCATTGTTGTGATGCTTTGTGAAAGAATGTTAATACCAGGGGCTGAAAGATGTAGTTTTACTCCTCTGACTGAAAGGAATGTTACACGGAAAACAGCATTTGCTGGTCTGAGGCTATGAAAGGGTCTTTTCTAGGAACAAAGAACTATGTTTAACCTACCCAACTCCCCACCCACATATAATTACATTTCTCTGATATGGCCTTCCTTATCAGAAATACCTAGCAACACATCTACTTGAAGGCAAAACACCTTCCTTCTCTATAATTTCCTCATGGTTCACTATAACCTCTTTATTCAAAGTAAACACTCCATTGCACATGCTTTTTCTTTAGGGAGACTAAAACTAGAGAAAAGAACTGACAACTGCTAATCACATTACTTAAGGTTGCACAAAGGATGTTGACATAAACTCTGCACTAAGATGTTTTTATGGGGTCCACAGACAATGGCATACACTGCCTTTAGCAGCAATGGTTCTTTCTACAGAATAGAGAAAAATGAGATAGGATGAGGAAGGGACAGGGAGATAGAAAGGGAAATTGCATTCTGGCTCCAGCCAAGTGACGTGGCTTCCCACACAATTGACCTCTCTGGTACAACATGTGATTATAGTATTGCTTTCCATAACTATGTCACCTCCACCAGGACCTGCTCAAACTCCTACTGCTTGTTCTTGTCTATCATGCTATTAGTGCTCATCAAATCCTGATTTCATCAGGGGCAAGAGCCATCTAGCATGGGCATTTATATTTTTGTACCACTATTTATCAGCCACTTAAATGACTAACACTTACTATCTTACCCACTCAATCTTGTTTTCCTCTAGAATAGGCTACAAAATAAGGATTAGAAAAGAGGAGAAAGGAAACTGAATCCCCCATTGGTAATTGTGTCCCATGAGAATTATCTGTACCAACAGCAGGGTTTTGCAGGTGCAAACTCACAGAATGACTACACAGCCACAACAGAAAGAGAGGAACAAGGAAGAAAAAAAGGCAAAATGCCTTAGGTGTGTGGAGGAAGACTGCAAGTAAAAGGTTATAGGTAAAAGACAACCTGCAGAGCGGCAAATGGCAGGCCCATTGAAAGAGTAAGATTCAGGCACTTACAGCATAGGGCAACATTAAAACGTTTCTGGACAGCACTCTGATGTTACAGTGACAGCCTAGAACAAGAACTTACAAATGGCTGTATTAACTTTTTATGCCTGTGAAGGAATAATTATCCTTTTTGCTAGCTGAGGATGAAAAAAAGCACACTGTTTCTCCATCATAATAAAGAATACATGGTTTATCCTGCAGAGCCCTTCCTGGCACTCTGGACCAGAGTTGTTGTCTTGGCCAACAAGCTGTCTCCTGGGAAGGACCATAATATGGTTTTAAGACATTTACATTGAAAATACACATCCTTTTCCACTCTCACACAATCCCTTACTGAGCCACAGGTATTTGTATACAAATTTGGAGTGTTCTCACATCACCGGCCTTGTTAATGTTTTTAATTCTGGGATTTGTTTACCTCTTTATTTCCACTTAAATTTTATTTGATAAAAGTTTTGATCCTCTGACTTGATTTGAGAGAGCAAAACAGGGTTTTATTTATACTCAGGTTGTGTTCAGAAGTTATTTATAATGGGCTAATACATGAAACATATCAGCAGTATTTTACACCCATGAGCAGCATTTGCCAAGCTTTCGGGTATTCTAAGAACTTCAATAGAAAACATGTAGAAGAGCCATAAACGTTTCTTGACATATGGCATAGGCTGACTGCTTACCATTTATCAAACACCTTCTGACTCTGTGTTATATTTTTACTAACATGTTATAAACAGAACCTTGATATAAAGCCCAGATAAAGCTTATTAGGCATTTGTGTTTGGGGTTGAGATCACAACAACAGTGGAACAATGAATACAAATTATCTGCAGGATCAACATTTTTAACTCCCCCTCACAGAATTTATCAAAACTAACACCTTTAGAAGTAAGTAATAATAGAAAATGACAATTTCTGGAATTAGATATGCTAAATCACTTATCATATTAAATAATTACTATCAACTGCAATTTGAAAAGATCAGGCTGACATAAAGAAGTGAAATTATTGATAAGCTAACAATTTCATTTTCCCTTAGGACTGTAAATCATGAAATATTTATAAAACCAGTTAGCTTCATCATGATGGATTCTAGTTAAAGCTGGCAGCAATGAATGCAGCACACGTGAAATGGAGAAAGATGGAGAATGACCCTCACCCAATAGAGGCCTTTAGGCCAGCAGAGAAATGCTTTGAATAGCCAGAATGGGCATCTGCTTTGCAGCACAGCACCTCATGGAAACCATGTGCTCGGGCTCAAAGGAAATAAATCTCAGTGGAAAGAAATGCCTGTGGAATTGGAACTAGAAAAAGACCTTAAGTATTTCAGGCATGAAAGTACAGGAACAAATGCTTTTTTACATTTTCAGATTATCATGTCCAGGTAACAGTAAAACCTATGGGAGAGATCAACACAACAACTAAATTCTGGGAGATGATGAGGCAATGCCACCTGCTTTATGACAGGACTGTCTGGGGAATATTGCTCTACAGAGCTTACATATTGAGATTGCTTGGGTGGTTTCCACTCACCTGTCTTCCCTCCATAGCTCCTCGCATTTCCTTGAAAGTCGAGCTAAATTCTCCAATGAAGTCATGCTTTCCATTGGAATCCCAGTCCCAAACTATGCACTGGGGAGACAAAGGGGAAAAGAACAAAACAGCACATTTTTCTTAAGACAGAAAAGAAGATTTATTGAAAAACGTTACAGGAAAAATTATGATATAAACTGGCTGGAGTGTTTTATCTAAAAGGAAATCACAAGGCATATTCTTGTTTCTGATCGAAAGAAACTGGCAAGTGGAATCTCAACACAGCTTGCTGCTGATAGCTCTGTGTTATGGAGTTTGCCTAACGAAAACAAGCTCATGTATTTCAGAAAGAAAGGATTTCTTGTCTACATCTTTTTGTCAGGTGTGAAAATACAGGATTATGTGTATTTGCATATTCATGGTCAAATGGTGTTGTGACTTACCTCACTGACATGTTTTACAAATATAAATTAATATTCAAAACTCTGGTTGCCTTGGGCAAACATTACCTTTCTCATTTTTACAGTCAGTGAAGGTGAGACAATAGTTACAGACAATTTTCTGAAATGGTTTTGAAACTATAAACATCAGTGTTTGGTGCCCGTATCTTGGCTGTTTCCCAGTGTTGCTCAACAGTGACTATTCAAACCAAACCTCATTGGTAGTCTTTCCTAAATTCATGCATAAAGATGAATATCTCAATGAGTTTGAGCTTTGAGAATTTTATTTTACAGGTTTTGCTAAATACAACTCAGCTAGCCAAGACTGAAGCACATACCAATAACTACAGGCTTTGCTAAATTGTAATTGTAAAACTGCTCCAAAGACAACAAAGGGGCTCAAAACTTTAAACAACAAAATCCCAAATTCAGCCTTATGTTCTCTCTAGATAAAGGTCAAATACATTGACTGAATCAGGAGGCCTTTACTGAAAATGTCCTGCTAAAAAGTATCTTTTAGGTGTTTTTTTAAAGCAGAAATGCATCAAAGCCATCTGCACTGTCACATGAGGAGTGCACTGATGTATCGCTATCAGGTGGTTCTGAGGGTAACAACAGCAGGTTTTATCCAGCTTCTTTGTCTCAGCAAGGCTCACTACTTTTGACCCAGCGCTGGTGCTCAGACAACACGAGAGGAAGAGCAAGGTTTGCTCCTCAAAGACTCCTCAAACCATTTGAAATTTTCTTGGTCCAAAGGGGCACTGGGTTCACTCAGAAGGAAAGTGAAATCAGTAGATGTCGACTGGATTTTGAGTTTTAAATATTTCCAAAAAAGCACCTTATTAAAACAGACTTCCCTGTCCACCAGTTATGCTCTCTAACCAGCCCAAATAATCCAGTCAAAGCTGGTAGGTGGACAATCCCTTTTGAGGCTGGGTAAAGACTCTAGAAAGCTTGAGAATTGGACCATCCCATCATCTGCTATTTTACTTGCTTTTTTTTTTTTTTTTACTCAGGAATCCCAGAATAAAGGAAGCTCTCCAGATCAAAATATGAAAATATTTTGCTCTAAGACTTGGAGATACTTTTTTAGCAGCTTTGACATTGAGAGGGTGGATGGAGGGAAAAAAGGGGCAGTTCCTGTGTGTTTGTTTATAGGCTAAATTTTATACAAAAGTAATCAAATGAAAGTGGGTTTCTGATTCTGAAAGTGGTAATGCTGCCTGGAAAAAAACTAGACAGAGTATTTTCAACACTAACAGTCCTGGAGTATTCTTTTGGATTAAATCTTCCCTAAAAATTACTCTCTGTTTATTATCAACAGAAATTTTTAGATGAGTTGGTAACAAGAAAAAAAATCCAAGAAAAACTAATTTAATTTACAAAAAAATCCCTGAAACCAATTTTGTTTCATAGAGATTGAAACAGCTTCATTTTAATATTTCTGTGAAATTTCTTGCTAATATAAAATGTTCATTTTTAATCTAAATTACTTTATAAATATTTAATGAAAAAATGGATTTCACAGATGAAGCATGACTTAAAATTATTTTTTTCTCTGCAATGGTTGCAAAAGTTATTTAAGATCCTAAAAGTAATACTAAGTAAAAAGATTTGTCAAAATGCCATAGCAAAATTGTTATAAATGTGCAAAGAGTGAAGTTTTAATAATGCTGGAAACTTTTAAAACAATATTTTTGAAAAGATTACTATTTCACAAAGAAAAATTAAAAGAAGAACCCTTATTATGAAATTATCCAATCAGATTTACTTTTCAGGTTCCCTCTTAAACTCAACTGGAGCATAAATATACAAATAAACCCAAGGTTATCAGAGTCCTCCAGGAAAAGGCACTTTGAAAAATTTCTATTAGGGTGCTGACTCTTAGGAAGAGGGAAAAGCTCTGAGTGCTTATTTGTGGTTAGAACTTTGAGTGGAGACAAGCAAATTTAAATTACATATAAAATGTCCACTCAACAGGGAACCAATTGCTTTTTCTTTCAAGCTAGAGGTTTTCTAACTTTAGGTTTCAGAAAGCCAGATGGTACTTTAATCTTCATATTGGCTCCATGGAAAAGGCAAACAATTACAGTATTATCTCGGTGCCATTTGTTCAATTACAGCTAAGGGAGAAAGGGGATTCCTGCAAGTACATCCATTATGACTTCTTTTTTTCCCTGAGTTTCACATCTGGCCATAGAAGTTAACTGTTACTGTCTGAAAAACATGTTGTACACAGTGATGAATATGCTTTTCAAATGCATGTGAAAAGCATTGCTGAAACACATAAATACTGTGGTCCAGACATTTTTATAAAAACCCAAACAGATCGAACAAGCAGGGAAGGATCTTTGCAAGTAACCCATAATCAGGTAAAGACCAGAGGTGATAACCAAAGTATTGTTTCCCTGTGAAATACTTTAAAGGGTTTTTTGGTCCCTCTCTTTTTTTTTTTTTTCAAGAAGGCCCTATGTGCTGTTCAAATCAAATCTTCCATAACATAAATCATCCTTTATCTTTAGGCAAACCTTAATGTGTTCTTTGGGTCTGTACTCTTGGAGGTTGCTTAAGTACATGATTAACAGTATATTTACACTCTATTAAAAGTCTCATTAATTTCAGGAGGCTTTCCATACACTTAATTTTGAATGCTGGTAAGTCAGTGTTCAGATAACTGGTGAAAGAATTCAGTCTCCTACCTACTGCTTGCAAGCTCAAATATGAGGACTAAAAAACCTCTGCTAATGCTGCATGGTAATGGAATAGCACTGACTGGAATGGTGGAGAACATCTTTCACCCCTGCATGACCTTATCTTCCTCTCCAAAATACCTGCTGAGTGCAGGGACAGGAAACACTGTGCTGTCCTTAGTAGAGCTAACTGGTAGACTCAGTGAAGATGACATCAGAGGATCACTTTTGGGTATCCACATCTTCATTCCTTCAGCTTTTCTTTTAAATAGTGCAAAATGAAACATTTCTTTCCAGGTGAAATGGAACCTTTCACTGAAGAAAGGTCCATTTTAAAAAGAAAAAGATGTCTCGGGTGGATGCTGATGGAAATTTTCCCTGATTTAATTTCAGTTTTTTCACCAAGATTAGATTTTGCCAATACTCTCGCTACAAAAGGCATTCAAGAAAGATAGCATTGGCACTGGAGCTACAACAGCACAGGCTTCTCTGGCTGATTTTCCTAATGCTTCCCAGAAGATGACAGCTAGATTAATCTTGCTACCTCTGCATGAGCAAGAACTCACTTGAAAGATTTCTGATTTTATTGAGACTTTTTCCAAGCCTTAATACTAGAGCCAACAAAATTCCAGTGCAATTGTCATAAAATAATTCTTCCCATAGTCATCGTCCTATCTAGCTTTAAATATAAGAACTAAATAAGAGAAAAGACTGGCTACAGTTAGCATGTTTTTCTGTATGAGTGTCTGCAGATACTGAGGTTATTTTCCCTATACACCTTCTGAGAAATGCTTGAAGTGGTTTGCCCCCATTAGGTTTTCACAATGAGAGAACTATTATATACAGCACCTTTGGGTATGGGTAATGGAGAAATGTGGAACTTAACCTTGCAATTTATGAACAAGCCCAAAACATGCTCTGAAGGTTAGTTTCTAAAAGACTGGCAGTGAGTCTCCTGACTAAATCCTATCAGGAGGCAGCTGACAGCCAGACCGTGGAAATGTACTTCTTGAAAATAATCCATTAAGTTTCCCTCAGCTAGCCAGACACTGCAGATTATAGCATGCACAAAGCCAGTAAAAAAATTGAAAACTCCCAGTCTTGCCAGCCTGAGTTTCTCCAGCTGTGTGTATGTTTGAAGTCCAATTATGAAATCTTAGCATGGCTTATGCTGGTACTACCTTGCCACTTAGTTGGAGAGGTAGACTGTTAAGACAGCCTTCTGGATAACCTAAGATCTTACTTAACTTAAAACACTTGAATAACTTGTGACCAAAAGATACTGGTTTGAGTGGGAGAGAAAACCAAATCCTCGGCCCCCTCTCCAGCTGCTCTATGCCAGCAGAAGTGCCAGACAGCCAGAAAGGCAGCAGCCTAGAGCAGTCAAGTCCTTTGAATAAGAGGCTCCCTACCCTGATCTGGCTCTGATCCAGGTGAGATCCTAGTTCATATATTGCATCAAAAGGGAGATTTTTCTCTGTGTTTTTACTTCAGTATGTGTCCCCTGACACTCAGTAAGGGGTGGAAGGGATACCTTTCAAGGAAGAGAACTCTCTTTGTCCATTAATTGCCTGTAGTCCCCAGCTACGTGTTAGGGTAACAATACCGAATAAGAGTGGCTAAAATTCTGAACAGAAAACTGGATGGCTTTTCCTTGCATTTTTGTGAAACAAGGTATCTTGTGGCTAGGCAAGAAGGAGAATGATCATTGTTGGATTTGAATGGAATAAATTACAGACCAGTCAGTCATAAAATTTTTACCAATTAACTCTAAACTAAAATAACACCACAATAATTTTTATAGGTAGAGTTTATATGACACTATGTCTCAAAGAAATGAGGTCTTAAGACAACATCAGTGACCTACTCTACTTCCTGTAGCCCTCTGAACTGCAGGTGGTATGAGCTGGCAAAAGGCTACAAACAAATCCTTCTTTGGTTCATCCTCCAGGATCAGTGAAAACTTTAAAAAAACAACCCTAAAACAAAAAAACCCCACCAAACATGGAAAAACCACACAAAGAAGGTGAAAAAAAATCTCAGAAAAACATTTACTCAGTTGTCAAGGTGATCCTTCTGTAACAGTCTGTCTCTCATCAGGGTTATTAATACTTGATAATGAAGCTGAAATATCCTACTGTACCTCCCTAAATTATACATACCCCCCTTAGAATACTTCAAAAACCATCTTTTTGTAGGAAGACCTTTATCCACTACCTACTCATTCTCCCTACTAGGGTATTAGAAAAACTATGTAAAACCTTCAGCATAAAAGCTAAACACTTCTAGTTATTCTGTTTCTCTAGTCATGATGCTCCAAAGACAAATTCTACATTATAAATATCACAGTATAGAAATTTGGTCTTTTCTGATGTATATGAAATACTCCACTCTTTTTTCCATCCAAGCTGGTCATCACAGTTTTATCTTTTCAGTAGTTGTGCTTCTCCAAAAAGTGAAAATAAACTTTTTAAGTCTCATTTCCAATTTCCTCTGAAGTTGGCCTCCAGTGACAATAGAGGAAAGCAGCTGAAATGAACCAATGTTTCTCGCAAGTCCCTGGTTGAAGTAAAGCCTTCTTCAGAACACCGTAGATAAAATATTTTAACTTCTTCTTCTCAGAGAGATTACCTCAATTCTTCAAACTAAAGTATTCAAAGCCCCCTGAACTAACAGAGGAAAAAGAGTTCATACATTATGCTGTTAGAATATGTGCAGCTTCTGTGAAGCTGACGTAGAAGCAACTTTCAAAGTTTTCTTCTTGACTACAGAACCACATTTTTTTTGAAAACCACATCTTCTGTTCTGCTGAATCAGAATGGACTGACACCAGTCCAGGCCAACATCAGGTGAAATACTGGCTCCATTGCAGGCAATGAGACTTTTCACATGAACTTCAACAAGTGCCATGATTTCATTAACACCTTTGTGGCTCCTGTACATAGATGGTGGTAACTGATATGTTAAAAGTTGATAGGGTTTTACTGGACTCAGATCTTTTGCCTACTGAAGGACACTTGAGACATAAACTCATTGATAGCTGCCTCCGGTTAATGGCAGGAAATTCTGCATTCCCTCTGACATGCTGCAGTAATTACAGCAGCCAAGACACTCAAAACACAAAGAAAATAATCTGCCTGTGGATATAAACACATGGGAAATTTGATTTTAAAATTGTTTGACTGGAGAGAAGAGTGAAGGGAAGGAGAATTCTTATTTTCCTACAAAAAGGGGCAGGTCCTCTGATTCAAGACTGAAGTGAGTGAGTTATTTTCATTGACAGCTGTGATATGACACCAGCCTGAGTCTACTTCAGTTCTTGAAAAGTAAAAACAGAGACTGTTTACAGAACCACTTTCACTGAACCAGTCTCTCTACACCAGCACTAGAGATTTAAGTACATCAGCAGTGGCTCAGCGGTGACGGGAATCCTCACAGTTGGATGTTGCCCCTTCTTGACAGCTCACAGCACGTAAGAATCATCAGGGTCATTTCAAAACCAATTACTTAAAACCACAGCTTGTTGATTACCTTTATTTGTACTACAAGGGTGCCTAGGAGCCTCAAACACAGATCTTTCAGTGCTGACTAATGAAGCCCACAGATACTTCTCTGGAACAGAGAAATATGCTACAGTAAGTTACACTATGTGAGGGAGAACTTATAACTGGATTTTCAATGACTCTCTAGGTTTTTCATGGTGAAAACATAAATAAGCTTCTACTTAACAGTCACAGTTAGGTCTATGCAACAACATCCTCAGTATATATATACAAGCAATGATGCAGTTACTAAGGAGGTTCAGCATGGGCACAAATGCATGCACCCTTCCATTTCTGCAGATGAGACTTAACATACAGATGTCTAGTTGTATTATACTTTCTTTATATTAAGGCCAAATAACTCCATGTTAATAACAATTTTTTTTTGGTGTGTGTGTATTTCCCATCCAAAACACCCCTAGCAACTTAATATGCAACACGGAAATCGGGCAAGTTTTTTATTATCCTGCTTGTGGTCATGAAGACTTGGTTGTCCAACAAATGAGAGAGCAGGCTGGAGCATTTTTAAAGTAAGTATAAAATGGTGACTTTCCATCTCAGTCCACCAGATTCAAGCTTTTGAGTCTGTCTTTGGCCTCGTAGTCCACAACATAATGTGCAACTTTTTTCAATTACGATAAACCAATAGCAAAATATAGTAACAGCAAAAACTTCTGCAAATACTCCTCTGAGGCTCCTGTTGTGAGATTATCAATATGCCTCCGGTAGTTTTCTCCATGAATATCCCTTCTTTTAGTTTGCAATCTGTTCTGTCCTTATGCAAAAGAATCTGTCTTTCTAAACTGCTGTGAGAGGTGATAAACTAGCGTACTGACCCAGCAGTGCCTCTTCTCATCAGATGTATCTGAGATTTCTGCTCACTGAAGTAACTAACAATTCCCTACATAGCAAAAAAAGGGCATTACTCATTGGCAGGCCTCTCTGGTGTACCTTTTGGAGAAGCTGCAAACACAGCAGTGAAATTTAGCATAATTCATGGCTGCATATCTAAAAGCTCTCAGACAGAACAAGACTCTATCCAGTTCCCACTATCTACTTTCAGTTCCTAAAAAAAGCTTTATCTTGCACTCTGAAAGGCAGCAGATAAAAATCAGCCATTGCCTAGTATGTCAAGCAGGAAAGGAAGATGATGATACTTGGCAGAAAGAGTACAAAATGCTCTTCCCCACCAGAGCATCAATCTGTCCCCAAACACCACTTGTAATATTGATGAGTGTTTATAGAAAGTAACTGATTACACTGTTCGTTCTGTTGTCAATCAGTGGGGGAGTTAATTACACATCTCTTGGATATCATTCCAAAAGAATAACCTGGCAAACAGGATTTGGTTTAATGGCCCCAAACTGACCACTCAGTTCAGTGGATGGTAACACAGTGAGGGTGGGTCCTCCCAATTACAAGTAATTTCTAAAATGAAGACCAGCAGACATTTCAAACATAGAAAGATTTTAGTATCAAGTGGACAAGAAATCAATTAAGAAACATGAAGCAATTCTAAATGTTTATTAAAGTAATATTCTAAACCATGTTTCTTATGGAAAATCAAGAGATACAGGTAGAGACAGAGCATAGGCCATTATAACTAAAATGGCTAAAGTAACAGAAGGGGCCAATGTTAAAGGTTAAACCTAAGCTTTATTAAAGGGTAAAGGTCTGAGAATAAAGGTCACAGTTCCTTATCTCATAGTCATATATTTGATTTTTTAAATCCTTGTGAAATTTCTACTGAATACTTTGCACTTCTCTCAGCAGTCATCTCAGAGTGTAAATGGCCTCATTTCTGGGGTGGGTGTTTTGTTGGGTTTTTTTGTTAATTTTTTGTTTGTTCTTCTCATGTTCTCAGCTTCAGTTAGTGCTTTCACACAAATGCACTGCTGCTTCAAGGTGAGCCCTCCATATATCTTCTCTCAATTAGTGCACAGAGCACATAATTAGAAACAAAACCACCAGCCTTTTTCAGCACTGTTTTTAGGAGTTTTATTTTATTTCCTATGCTGTGTTTAGTGTTGAATTCGTCTCCTGTACAGACACTGAAAGCATCTCCATGAAGAACATAAATCCCTGCAATGCCACAAGCACCCGAGGCAAAATATTATTGAAGAATTCCAGTAAAGAGTTAAATTAAGATCATGACATGGTGTCTGGATCTTCCAAAAAAGATTATGTATCAGCTAAACAGCGGATATTTTCCTGTTTCTTGGGAGCACATGAACCTGCTAAAACTCTGAAATGGCAACACTTGACAAAAGCCATCTTTTTTATGTAACTGCTCAGATCTTTGTGGGTTTTTTCTACACATACAATAACCTGGTTTCTGATTTTTGTTCTTGTACTGAGTAGAAAATAACACTTTAACAGAATACTTTAGAATACCTGTTTAAATCTATGCAGACTTCCTTTTCCTGTTTGTATTCCCCTTGTATCCATTCAAGTGTTTAATAAGTGCTCTCCATAACTATGAGTTTTTAGTAGCTGCTCTATATTTTCCGGGTTTATCTCTTTCAATAATGATGGATGTGACACTTTGTATAAACAAGCATGTTGTATGGTGGGGTGGGAACCTGAGGGTGAGCTCCCTGGGAAAGCTGGCACAGGAGCAGGGAGCTCTTGCATTTGCCAATCAGGCTTGTTTCCAACATCTCAGGAAGAAACAGGCTGAAAACCCGAAGTGCTTGGCATCCTGGTTCTCCTAGATGATTGGCAAACCTGAAGGTGTGGCCATATATGAATACAACAGTCTCTTCCGTAAAAATATTTTATAAAGACAGAGGCATGGAAGGAAAGGAGAAAAACAGTGGCAGAAAATTTGCTGCAGAAAATAGAACCACTGCGGTTTCCACATAGGTGAAATAATCTAGAAATTAGATGAAAGCTTAAGCCTAATGAGGTAATTGAGTGCTTTGCTGTAGCATCTAGGGAGGCGAGATTCTTCCCCTATGAAGAGGATGAAACACAGTGAAATACACATATATATTATAATGTAACATATTATAATTCTATATTAATGAAAGTATATAGAATTAATTTATCAAATATGGTGTATATATAGTATACGCATATTATATAATATATATGTAATCCAAATCGACAATTAAAATAGTATATTGATCTTGCTTTATATGAGTCCTTCCCTGCTTTTTATCAAAGAACCATGATTCCTTATGAGCCCTGGCTCATAAGGAAACTCAGCTACATACACTGGAACTAAAAGAAGGAATCTGATAGCTTTCTGTGAGCGCAACAATATTACTAAGACACAAATAGTCTGCTGCACACAGAATGCTCCAGAAAGTAGTTGCCTTAAATCACTATTGTGATTTTCTTTTGCCAAATATACAAAGCAAAGCATGTGCAAACAGTAATTAATTTGATTAATTTTGTCTCCCTTCCTCTTCTGAACCATCTACAAATAGATGATGATTTTTGTGAAATTATATATTTATTTTGAAGAGTTTCTCTGCTTATCCTGTTTCTCACTCAAGAACAATATGCTGTGACTTAAGTGAAGGTTCGAGGTTTGGTACTAAATAACCTCAACAAAATTCTGACATATTCACAACACAGCAAAATTAAGAGACCAAAATGCCCAGAATCAGCGATAGGAAGCCCAACATTAAGATTTTCAGGAAGGAAACACCCATTCAAATTCTGTTTCTTGGCATGTTTTCCAGTGACAATAAGAGGTGATGTTGTTTAATGTCAAGTTTATCTTTGGGATTTCTCTTTTACTGTTGAATTATTGGATTTCTAACAGATATTTGGCAGTTTTGAAAACGATCCTGTATCCAACAACCTTTGTTTTCTTCCAAATAAGCCAACAAAGAAACTGACACATGGCTATCATCAGTGGCATCTGAACGAGGTAGCAGAGATATACCTTCATCCTAGCCCAAAGACACAAGATTTTGGCAAAAGATATTAGTGAAGACAGACACTGACTTTATTTGGGTGAATCCTTAGCTAACAGGGTGACAGGGTGGGCTTTTCAGTACAGGGACAACCCTCTATGTACAGGATGAGATCGAAGCTTGCTGCAAAAATTTTCTGCTGCAACTCCAAGTGCTGCTGCTGCATCTGTGATGTGCCAGAATATTTTTTCAAAGGACAAGAGAGCTGACCCTGTTTCCTGGCCTGATTCCAGCACAAGCAATTAAATTTCTGCCATCTCAACAACTCCTGCAGTTCAGGCTGGCACAGAGTTATTTGCTGCTTCCTGCCCTGAAGTGTCGCAGAGTGTTTATGCCAGCTCCTGAGAAGATGCCAGAGTCACCTCCAGAATCGGCTGCCCAACAGCAGCGCATGAAGCCTGCAAGACTTCGCAATTACTGTGTAGAAAGCAACTAAGATCTTCACTGCTTATCGTGCCACCATCATCTCTCAGCAGCTGAAGAAAATCTAGGTCTAGCTCCTTTTTGTTATTGAAGAAGACTAAGTTGTGAAGAGCAACTTAAAATACTTATAGTTCCATGGCACAACAGCATAGGATAAAATGAAAACATCTGTACATATCCACCCATATTAAGTTTCCTCCTCTGCGCTTCAAATCAGTTCAGAGGGTGTACAGGACCAATGAGAATAAATGAAAGAAAATGTCTGATTCCATGAGAAATTCCTGTAAAGATAAACCCCATACATTTCAGTATGCTTGCTCTCAGGTTACAACTATCCCCTAACACACGCCAGACTGAAGAAAACAGGAAAAATAGTAGGGTTACCATACAGGACTATTTTATAGCATGTAAACCTAGCAAACAGTTTTGGAAAAAAGCAGTAATGCCTGTTTTCACTGGGTTTAGAAGAGGGCTCCTGTGTTTTGAGAATGCCAAGAAATGTAGCATTTTGGAAAAACAAGAACTTCCATAAAGAATGGAGCTGGTACTCTAAACCCAGACTTTCAATAGCTAATGTCTGTGTTTGTACTCCAAATAAGTGGTAGGAAGTAACACTGCTCAGAAATCTAAGTATCTTCTCTGAATATGCAATCACGTACTTAGATTGCATAAATTACAAAATTATACCAAAAATAACTGAATGTGAATAAAAAGAGGTCTGATTAAAACTGAGCTGGCAATTCATTCCCTAATGTTAACATTATGTCAGATTAATGTACAATTTCCTCTGCATTCAGGAAAATCATGTAGGTGCGGACATTCTTTCATTAGTCTGCAAGGTGAATTACGAAGCTGTCATTAAAATAATTACCAATGGAAGAAGAAGGAGAATCAAACATTTAATTCAATGGAATTATAAACCCTATTTCCTACTAATGTGGGTAATTTATCTCACTACTATTAAAGGAAGTAGAGCAAAACATGTGCCTGTATCAATATGCCATTAAACAACCATAACATATCAGTGAAAAAGAGACCCTATACACAGCAGAATATTCAGGTGGAAAGACGTGGTTATTCCATCTGATCTGCAGGTAGTCTCTGAAGACTACCCACAAAGAATAGTAATTGAAAAAATGATCCAAGTCATAAATACCTTAGTTTATCCTATGAAATAACTGCAACTGTAACTAACAGGATTTTCTAATATTTTCCCTATTTCATCATCATGTTTCTTTTCCCAGTTTCCCATACCAGCATGGTATGTTTGCACATTGTCTCTGTACAGGTTGCCACTTCTTATTTGCATTTATTTAGGTAAAGCACAAATGTACTGTATTTTTAACAAGTGTGAGAAGGAGGTGGAAGAAAAATCTCTGAAAAACATGTCAAAATCCACATATTAAAAGTAATAATAATAAAGAATTCATAGCAGAATATTTGGTAGTTGGGCATCCTTCAGCACTAGGAAATAGGTTTCCCTATAAAACAGGAGAAGAGAAAACCAAATTGATCAGAAAGACGCAAAAGAACTACATTAATCAGTTAATAATTCTGATATTACACTGCTAACAAAAAGAAAAATATCTCTCAGGTTCAAACAGAGTTTACAGGATATGAGCTTTCTTTATTGGTGATACGTGCACAGGGACTGACATTTGCAATGAAGTGTCTTAGCAGGTTCCAGAGCACTTGGTATCAAAAAGAGCTACAGAGAATACTGTACTGAACTTTATTGGATGCCTCTGACAAGTCACCAGGGCAAATATTTTGGTTTCAGTGACTACATTTTCAAGGAAAATAGTGAGAAGTTTAAGGTCTTATTACGGTAGCAGAAATAAAGCATCTCTTCTTAAAATGCAGTGCCTTCTACAAATAACTGATTATTGTTATCCTTCCTGTTTGTGTGTTCAGTGCTTTATTACTGTGAGCCACATTATCTGAAACCACTTGTATAAGGCTGTGGACTGCAGGTGGCACCATTATGTCATTATGAAATGAAACAACATTATTCCTGAGACAGGCAGAACAGAGTAGTCTAACCTAATTAGTGACATACTCTATGAATATAAAGTATGCCATCTAATACTAGTCTTATATATATATATATATAGGAAAAACAATTCTCTCTAAGGTAAAGACTGGGAGGTATCATCTGATGCAAACTGTCAACATTAGCTGAAGTAAATGGAGCTGTATAATTTACACCGGCTAAGAATGTCCCATTGACCTTCACTGGCCTTTGGATGGGGCCCTCAGAAGGAACACCTGAGGAAAAAAACCCAAACTGCAAGCATAATAGTGTGAGAACTCTATTTTTAAAGCAGCTGGTCAGGAGTAAAGCAGATGCCACACTGCAGTTAATTCTGCTATGCATTGGATGAAATGAAGAGCAGATATAATGATGAAAAAATAAATCTGTGATATTTTCAGGAATGTTACTGAAATGAAAATGTTGCTTACCTGCTCCTGGTAAAATTGTGTAAATTCTATATTCATGTTTTACAAAAGGAGTAAGCAGTGTACCAGAAACCCATCTGGTACACAAATCCCATCCTCCTAAAAGCTGACTCTAGCCTATGTACAGATAACAAGAAGTTTCTGGTGGATCTGCCAGGAAGCTGGAGCCTGGCTTCACAGAGCTACTTGGAAAGAGAAGGAACTTGTAACACCACTTACCTTATTTTGTGCTATAACATATGTGAAAAATACATTACACCTGTGGCTAAATCGAAATCACCAAACATAGCACTCCAACCTTTGAAGCTCTGCAGTCAGCACAGACTTCTCTCTGCCTTTCACATGCATACACAGAAGTATTTCCAATTTGTGATGACTCTGATGTGTACAAAGACACTGATTCCCAGGAGACTTCTGCTGAGCACTCAAAAGAGGTACCTCTTGCTGGCAAGGAGATCAGCATGCAAGGTGTACAGCCCACAAAAGCATTCATTTCCACTAGGTGTGCACCAGCATGTCAGCAATTCGATTCATTGTCTTTCTGCAGTACCGTGGGGAAGAGTTTTTAAGTCAGTAATAGCTGTCAATCTCCCTGTAAGCTAGCTTCCACCAACCAGTTTGATCAATTATTCCAAAGCCACATAAACTATCCCTGGTAGACCACCTTTGGATTCAGAAAAAATATTTTTGCTTAGCAGTTAGTCAGTTAACAGTCAAGATTCTAAGGTGAGACTGAGTAGTTGGTGGGGATTCACAAGTGGAAAGATGAAATCAAGGGTAGAATCTCTCGGGAAATACAAAGAGAAATAGGTAAATAACATTTAATATTAATAGGCCCGAGAGTACTCAAGGCTCAGAGAAATCTGTATTCCAGAAAATCTAACATCATACAGGACAGAATTTTCTTCAATATCTGTCATACACTTTGCTTTCTGACTGCTCACAGAGTAGTGTTAGGCTTAATTCCAATAGTGTATAAAGAGCTGGCATGGTCCTTAATGGAGATTCAAATTACTGAAAACAGATCTCGGACTTGAAAGTGTATTTGCTCATTTTTGAAGTCATAATTTCATTTTAGTATTGCACTGTGCAAGTGCAAGCTTGCATTCGGTGACATTTAAAGAGAGATGTCAACTTATTATACATCATTAAATTCTCATCATCATACTGCTGCATTTGGTCGGGAAATATATGTACAAAATGCCTCATATTCTGAAAATGACCTGTATGTACCTAAGCACAACATCCATTGTCTGGAACTCCTAGATTAATTTTGGGCCAGGAGTTAACTTCTGTGGATTTGTTTCACTCATCTGTTAAAACAAAGTAACAATCAGGCTGCCTAAGTACTTTTTCCAGATATGTTAATGAAGAGGGCTCCAAGCAAGACCTGCTCCTCTTAAAGGGATTAATTTTTATTAAGACTTGTTGGCTCCTCATGCTATAATTCTAATTCCTGTCCTTAGACAACAGCCTGGATATCCTGCATATCTCTAATATCCTGCCTGCTACACCTGTCCTAGTAAATAAGAAACCCTTTTCTAATGAGAACATGGGAAAAATGTTGTCCTCTCCCTAGCGGTTTTTCAGGATTTCAGAAGACTCCCTCCTTCTGTATCAGGACGAACTCAGGACATATTTCTTTTAGGGATGGAGGGAAGGAATAGAAGATAGTGTTTCTGGCCTATGGGTAAGAGCCTTTTTCGTTTTGACTTCTTGCTCCATCATTTTCTCTGCTTTTTTAGGCATGGGCTTTATGCACTGCTATGGAAACTATTCCAGGCTTCTACTCTGTGCTTCTCTCTTGTTCTTCTCTGTTGAAGCTGCTTTGCTTTGCATAAACCTTTAAATATTTATTAAGGCAAGGTTTTGAACCTGAGTTTCCCACATCAGAGAGAAACATTTAAATATCATATGATGGCATCAGCCTTTCCCTTGTTCACTCTCCCCATTTTAATTATACAATGTGGATCTGCTTCAACAGAAAAGTCAGCTTGCAATTAGTCAGTAAGTGAATAACTTGTATTCAAATGGCTTCTCCACATCTCAGCCAGCTGTTCTGGGCTGGGGACTCTTGCAGTGCTAATTGCTTCCTCTCTTTCTTTCTCTCTGCTATTTCAACCAGAATTTCCCATCCTGCTTAAAATATTTCTCAAGGAAAATTTTTGTCAAAGTAGGTGCTTTTCCACTAATTTTCAGATTCAATTAAATCAATCTCTCCTGGTAGAATTCTCTTCATCTATGGAAAACATCTATTGATGCTTAGCAGCCATCATGAGTGTCAGGCACGAGTGGCAATGAGCCCTGGTTCTACCACTGATGAAATCTCAGTCAAGCTATTTCTGTACACATTATCACTCTTCCCATCCACTGGCACTAGGAAAAATATGGATTTAAGGTGCAGAGCTTCTTGGCTATGTAGCCTGAGTGATGGTGTCCCTGCATTAAACCAGAAGTGTGCTGCAACTTGTCCCAAGTATTGAAACATTTTTAAACTTCACCTCCTGGAGTTCTGTGACTATATCTCAACTGACATATAAAAATTAGTCTTTGTATATAAGAAATAGTTTCAAAACCTGATCAGAAGGTAAGCAATAGTATTTAAAAATGTTATGCATTTGTTTTAGTTCTGTAACCTGCTGAGATCTGATTCATTATTTTGGACAACGGTGCTTTGCAGTGTTACCTGAGACAATGGCAGGGTCTAGGCTTTGCTTTCTCTAGTTCTCTCCAGGGTGGACGTATTGTTATTAATCAGCTCCAACATCACAAGTACACAACATAATTCATTTTAGGGTGTTTCAAAATCTTTCAAAGAAATGCTCTGAATAAATGCTCAATATTAAACCTATTAAGTAAATGTGTTATGAGAAGATTTGTTAGTTCCGCATATTGAAACTGTGAAATAAAGAAATACATTTAACGAATGCATAAGAAAGCAGGAAAGAAGAGGAATAGCTTCTTCCAGTGGTTATAACTATAATCTTCCATTCACTTACATAAACATGGTTATTTATTACCATGACATACCAGCAAGAGTTACAAAATCGAATGCAATTAGCATAACTCTCTTTTAGTGATGTGCTCTTCACTGTTTTAGAAGATCCTGTCTTTCAGAAGAACTGAAAAATACCACAGGAGTTCATCAAACATGGCAATTAACTGGGCCCTACCCGAAAACATGATCTCTGCCTCTGTTCTGTAAAATTTAACAAGTCAGTCAATTTAACAGACAACTGAGTTCAGAGGGGGCCTAGATGTGTATCTAGACAAAATAATGAAGTTGAGATACAGAAATAGCTTCACAAAACAAAAATTTTCATTGGAGACTTGAGCTATTGATTCCTCCAGTTAAGACTCTTCAAGAGATTTTTCAGAGAAAAGTACTGAGAACGAACCCCTTTGAAAAATCGAATCTTCCTACACTGCCTCAGGTTAGGTGCATAAAAATAATTGGTACTTTTTAAAAGTCCTAGCAAAAATCTCCAGTGAATTTCAGTTAAAAGCACTTGAATCAGACTTAAAGTCACATGGTTTAGGCTTACTTCCAGTTTAGGGACAGGGCTTGAAGATAACAACTTCTTTCATATTCATTCTCTAGTTCTACATATTCATCTAAGAGAAATATTATTAAAAAGGTCTTTTGAATTCAAAATATTAAGGTCCCTTCCAGGCTAAATTGTTCTACAGTTTTGTATACATTCATAGGTATTTAGATCCAAAACAGTAGCAGAAGACCACATAATTACTCTCATTTTTCCAGGGGGGGGCTCCTAAGACTTCGGGAGGTCTGTAATCCAAAGACTCAGTACAAACCCAGGCTTGAAGAAAAGGCAATTTCATCCCAGCTCAGAAAACCTTCCCACGGTTTAAGTCACTACCCTGATGTGCTTTATTCATGCTATTAATACAGTAGATAAAATATCTAAGGAATTCTGAAGGGGATTTGGAAGTAAACGCAGTGTTAATAAAATCCAGAGGAAAAAATATGCTTTAGAAGTGCCAATATCATGTTGGGTAACCATGATATCAGAACTGAAACAGAAATGGATAGGAAAAAGTTAAGGTATCATTCCTGAATATTACAATATATTATCCTTTCTGGATATGTGATTGTCCTTCTTCAGTTATCAGTGGAAATAGAACAGTAAATGAGTGATGCTCAGACACATATTTGCTTTAAAGCAGGTTTGATACATAATTCAAAGTAATGTAGGAATAAGGTCAGATATAGTTATTAAAGTCAAGTATTTTTTGACAGATTGGGCTTCACTTATCTTTCATTAACTGAGATATGATAGCCATTGTCAACAACTGAGAAATGTATGAAACAATTAACCCTTTTTTGGAAACCACTATGCAGCAATGGAAACTCCAAAGGAAAAGGAGATTCACATGATCTCTCAAAAAGAAAACCAACTTGAAAAAGGGAGTCTTGCTGAAAAGTCGCTATTTCTGTCTCTGTGAGTTAAGTACGGAGAGCAGAGGAAAAGGTGGGCTAAAAATCAAAAATAAAGCTGTAAACTAATTTTGGTTTAGCAGAAAACAACTTGAAAGTATGAGCAAGGAAACTGCCTGATGTTTGAATGCTGTGTTCAGAGTGAGAGGACTTTGCACATTTTCTGTTTTAAAAAACCCCAAACCAAGGCTTAACCAGAAACACTCCTGAGTTCTGAAACAAATGTCCATCTCTAAGATGCTTAAGATTAGCATGGTCAATGAGAACAACTTTTCATTAATTGCAATGCACTGGACATGGGTCATAAGCTAGAAAGAAAGGTTATGAAAGAAAGATAGTGACTATTTTAATTAAAAACATGTTTTTTTAATTGGGGCAGAGAGGAAGGAGAGAAAATAAGTTGATATTTTTTTTCCCGCAATTACTACATCTTTTTTATAGATAAAATCACTCAGGTCTAGAACAGGAAAAGGCACTAAGGAATTATTATTAGCATGGCAATATCACATGAAAAATTTATTTTCAAGGAGGAGAAGCTTTAGGAAGCTTGTTTAGCCTTTGGAAAATCAAAGTGTAAAAGAGTATAAAAGAAGTAATCTATTAAGTCATTGTTATAAACTCCAAGCACAATTAATTTCAATATACCAGTCTGTTCATGTTCATTGAATAAAATCATTCATGCTTAAATATGGTTTTATTTCTCCATTGCAAGAAAAGAAGATAAATGGAACATGCAGTTGCTCCTTGTAGTGCTGTAACATTCATTTTAGTAACACTCTCCTCTAGATGAAAACAGTGTTTTATCACAAAGCCAATGACCGTGTAACATCTTGAGTAATATTCCAAATTTACAAGGTAATTTAAGAATCCCAGAATATAATCAAGATACATCAGTTACAAACTATACCAGGTAGAAAATTAAAATGATTAATCAACGGCCTCTTTTCGTACGTGACAGCTGGGAGGTGCAGATCTTACTTATATGAAATGTATTCCTCCAAAATATGGTTTTCAGCAAACCATAAGGGGGCTTGGATCAAGCACCTGAACAGCAAAGATGCTGAATTCCTACTACCTGTTCCCCAGGAATGTAACCCTGAGCCCACCACCATCCAGTCTCCTGGGAAATGATGTCTTTACTGAAGGTTGAAAAATATATTTCAGCAAATTGCTCTGTTTGATCCAAACCAATTACAAAAAAGAGAATATTATTATTATTATTATTATTATTTTTATTTTTAAAAGAGTAATGGGCTTTAATTCTAGTTTTAAATTTAAAGCAAGAGAAGAAAATTTATCTATGAAACACTGTCATGAGCAGCAAAAAATACAGACATTTACTTTTGGGGGCACTTCTTTTGATTAATAGTCTGGTAAAACTGTGATAGATTCAAATTGTTTCATGTGAACCAAGTAGCATGTTTTGGGGAAAAAAGTCGAGATGAAAATCCTGACCAACTTTAGCCCTTTGTATTTATGCCTGTTTTGCAAGAGGTATCTTCAGCATTAAGACAGTATGAGCAGAGGGATGGGTGAAAAAAGGATCTGAAAAAAGGATGGGTGAAAAATCTGCCATTATCCTGTGGCTTTCCTTCAGCACAGCATTATGTTGGCATAGATAGACTGTTCACTAAGTGCTCTTGTGGGATTGTTGTTGTAGGCCTCTTATTGCAGACTTACACAGATGCTTCTCTTTCTCCATGATAGCAAGTGGAAGCACATAGATCTAAATCTCACAGAGGGATCCTGGCATCACTGGATTTTGTGGAAACTTTCCTAAAAGATGCAGGGCAATATTTTTGAAAAATTATCAGTAGTTCTGATTGTTTTTGACAAGTAAAACTTGTGCAATACTGAGATATTGTAGCAATAGATATCCCAGGAACAGCATAAATTGATGGACAGATAAATAAGAAAAGTGAAGGAAGGAGGTCTTTCCTGGCAACAGTTTATGGAATAGTCCTTACAAAAAGTGCATCTTTTCATTTTTCTTAGTCCTGGAAAACAAATAAGGGAAGCTTCCAGTATTAAAAATATGGCTACATTTTGCAGAATTCACTGGAATCTGTAGAGTTTGGGGTTGTGAAGGATCCCTGCGTCAGCAGTTGGGGGATATATATCTGACATCCAAAATACCAGAAGCAGAACTGACTCCAGTATCGGTCTCCGCTGATGCTGTACTCTTTGAAACAGAAATATTAAAAAATTAAATTATACAAACAAACAAACAAAAAAACTCTAACCAAACCAAACCGAAACCACAGGCAAACCTCTGCATGCCTTTTAAGATGAAAGAGTGCTTAAAAGTAATATCCTGTAGAGAAAACACTTGCTTTTACAAAAAAACTCAGCTTTTTGCCTATGAAGGAATGCTACTCTATACAAGACTGACAAATGAGTATCCTTCTTTGGCTATTTCTTTTCCCTTAACTTTGCTTTTATCTCCTAAGCTCCTCTGAATATCCTACCTGCAACTAATCTTGATCTTAAATTTGGTGGCAAGCCTGTCCCTGGGCACAGGGCAGCGACAGTTACAAAGTGGTGATCAGAATGATGTGCTGCCTTCTGTAGGAATGAAGGAAATCAACAGCCAAAGGAATCAGCACAAGAAGCTGTATAGAAGACAGATCAGGCTCTTATTTCTGTATCATTAAAGATCAAAGGAAAGAACTCAAATGTCAACAACTTTACAAGTACATGCTTAATGCCCTGAAAAGCCAGGAAAATGGGAGCAAGCCAGACCAGGAGAGCATGCAGTGAACATTACCTTACCAGGATCCTGTGTTTTACTTTTGCAGGTCACCTTAGAGCTATGTAGTATAGAGGATTTAAAGCTCTTAAGGAGATTAAGGGTTCAAGAGCTGTGAACAAACAAATTTAGGCCACTAAAATCACAATTCTAAATTTTAAAATGTGCATGAGATGATTATGAGTATGAGTTAGTGATTTTTAATTATTTTGTGCAAGTTTTGCATATTCATAAGTCTGCTTGGAGAAGCACACACTGCATTCTGATGAGCAATGCCATTATCTCACACTCCTAACACAGCCTCAGTGTAGCAGGAGACAAGGTTTCAGGGGCAGGACACGACACTGCAGCAGACTCACAGTTTCAAATGTCCACTGCGACACTGGGGACGGATGCTTCCCACAGCCTCAGTTCTAACCACATGTGGCACCTTCTGCTGCTCAGCTCTGGCACACCCGCTCTGCTTCACCTCTGCCCTCTCCAGAGCTGGGAAGCTTTAACCTGCATGAATTCCTCCTACCCAGAATGGCATGAGGAATGGCTCGAGCCAAGTCATGCTTCTGCTTCCCCCACATCAGCCAGCCTCTGGCAAGTGTCAGAGCTGGAGCAGGCAAGGCTCCCAGAGAGGGGCAAGGAATGGAGGAGATATGAACTGTAGCACAGGGATCCCACACTCAGGAGAAAGCTGGAAAGCATATAGGATTTATTATCATGCCCAAGACAACCACAAGGTGAAGTCCCCCATGATGGGATCCTGACTCTTCTCAGACAGCTCAAACTGGTGGGGAGCAGCCACCTAGGGAGGAAGGACACACCTTCCCCACAAAAGACCTTCCTAACATATCTCTGTCAGATAATTTGGTTTCTTTCTTAGTGGCAGTATCATGAAACATTTGTGTGATAACTTTCAGCATTGCTTGGATCAACAGAATTCATTTATTAATAATATTTATCATCAATCTGAAGCAAGGACCCCGACCCAGTTCCGTTTTATTCATGAATAATACTTGTGGTATTATGAAGAAAATACTCTTAAAATCTGAAAATTGTCAATTTTTTTACTCCCATATTTTATCCTGGTCAAAAACTCATTTTTGGTACGACTCTAATAAAGCATTTTTTCAAATATTTTGAAGTGCAAGGGTCTGAAACACTGTTGTCTGTCTAAGAGAACAATTGCATCTCCCTAACGTGAGTAGCCTACTTCTCAATTAGCCTGTAAAAATAAACCTTTCCAGACATCTAGTCACCAAACTCTCAGATGTTTTGCTTGCAACTAGAAATGGATTCATTAAAAAAACAGAAGTAGCTGATATCAAACAGGGATTCTGTTGAAGGCCAGTATTTTTATGAAAAATGTATAAGCTGATATGTACAAGAAAGGAAGGCAGCAGAGGATTGTGCATCTGTAACCAGGGTCAGTATTTGAATCAGGATGAGTATTTGAAGGCATACACAGAATTCCCTACGCTCTACTGCTGCTGCCACCGAATAGTAAAGGACTAGACTGGCTTATCTGGCTTATCTATGTGTTTATACACAGCAAACTAGACACACTTCAGCTCTAAATAATGCATTCACCTTTTTATAAAATTTTACTGGAGCAGAAAAAAAGCCTTGTGGCATGACCTACCAGCAGTATGCACACCACCTTGTTATGAATATGCACAGTTTCTCAGATAATGAAGCCCTAACTATTTAGAGGTTTTTCACATGAAAATCAATGAAAAATGAAGTCTAAATTTCATTTTGAAAGCTCCAAGCATTCATTCATAAGAAAATAATAAAAGTACATGGTACCAGTATCATCTCAGTATCATCTTTCTGTCAGATGCTAGTGAACACCTAGAGGAAGGGATATTCCTCTTTACTTCACCACGTTTTCACAGTTATTGGCAGTGAACAACCTTGCTTTCTCATGAAGCTGGAGAAGCATCTAATAGATGCTGTTAAAAGCCAGGCAGAATGCAATAACCATTCATGAATTTGTCTACTCAGATTTTTAGCATATTGACAGATTTTGGCCTCCCAACATTCTTTGACAACATATCCCTATCCCATCACTGAACTGTGTCATACAGAAAAGAGAACTTCCTTTGTGCCTGGTCATAGTGATTTTCAAGTCCATGTGCCCTGAGGACAAATAATCAAACCACTTGCTCATCATTTCCCCCAAGTCATTCATGAATTCAGAGCTACCTCTTCATCTTTTCCTACCATAGAAAAGAAACCACTATCAACAAATCCTTGAATTTTTCAGAAATAAAATAAATGAGGAGACTCACTAGGAACTCTAGGCTAGTAATGTAATGGTCAACAATGTAAGAGGTGATTAGTAGATCTAAACAGACCTTAGGCATTTGCTATCTAGAGTTGTCTAAGAGATGAACTGCTGATGTTGTTCCTATATTGTAACTTCAGACCAAGGCAATTTGGAGTGTATGTATGGGACAGGCCAGCCATAGGCTTTTTTTATCATCTCTTCTAAAAGCAAACTAGAAGACTTGACAGTCTGTAGAAATGATTTCTAACATTACCTTCTCTTCCACTCAAGCATGTATGGGCAATTCATGTGCTTTTCGAGAGAGGAAGGATTAGTATACTTGTGAAAGGAAACACTATCATTTTGCTAATCTCAGGCAAAGCAGATACAGTGGCTGTCATGCTCAGGACATGAAACATCTCCGTGGTCACAGAGAAGTCTTATGCTCAAAATAGCTTGCACATCCTTTGAGGTGTTCTATGGCAGCAATGATCTCAATACACCAAGCTTTGAACAATTCTGTTGAGCACAACTTCTATGAACAGCGTGGTGGAAACACCCACATGGAAAGGAGAAAGGATTGCAGCACCTCAGCTGGCTGGTCAGTGAGGGGCCCTGAAGAGCACAAGAGCTGGGGCTTACACAGCAGCAACTCAGCAGATGAGGGGCCAAGAGAACACCATCCTCCAAGGCTTCTTGAAGAACACACCAGTGGCATTGCTCTTGGCGAGCAGGGCATTAAAATAACTCCACTGTCCCTAGTGAACAAGCAGCTCTTGACTTCTCTTTGTCTGACGGCTACTGGGATGAAGGTGTCACAAAGAAGCTTTACCCTAAAATCGAATCCTGCTCAAAGCTCTGAGCTAGTGATAACAAACACTGTGGCAAAACATCCCTGGCATGCTTTAGCAGCTGTAACACACTAGCAGAACAACAACTATGCAGAAACACACTGACATCTCTGATCCCAGGAGCCTTGGTTTCTTCTGGTATTATCACAAGGAGGGCAATTTTTTCATGGAACCCTGTAGAGCACTGCCATTAAGCAATTTCAAAATCATTGGGAGAACCATCACACATGTCAACCATGCTTAATTTAGGGTGATTAATTTAGATTTGGTAAGGCAGATAAAGCATTTTTATTGCAAAACATAACTCATTATGTAAGGTGCATATACATTACACACGTACTCAGACACTACAAAACGTGTGTAGCATCTAGCTGGGGGAAAACACGTTTTTAGTAAACTAAAAATGCAGATCTAAATTTTAACAGAATGTGCGTTAGGTGAGATCACTGTGTACAGAAGGGTTAAATACCTATTTTCAGTGTGAAATAGTTCATATTTCAAAGTTCACACTTTTTATGTAACCATTGTGTAATAAGATATCTTCTAAAATATTTGCATTTAGACACATTTAATACCTATTTCTGCCCTAGTAATGCCTTGAACATCACAAACATTAATTTATAATTAGGCCCCTGAAGATACTAATTCTAATTTTTTTAAAACAAATGTATTATTTTGCCTAAAAGTTGACTCTGCTATGCTCCCTGAGAATACTACAATTTAAAATACACATATTTTATTATCTGCACCATGTAACCATTTTTGTGTGGCAGTATGTTAGCGCATAAACTATCACATACAATTTATGAGTAGAATTTTAAGGCAAGCTTTCTGTTTAAAGTATGTAGTTCATAGCAAAGACTATATTTATTAGAAGATTTAACGACAAGGAAAGAATTTCCATGAGTGTCTAATTTTCAATTTACACAGTAAAAAATACATCTGGAAAGAAACCAAAGGTCTTTGTAAGTTGATTATATGCTAGCCAATGTGAGGCTTTGTTACTTTATAAGAGACTGAAATGAGATTATCTAGAAATTGCCTTCCCTATTTTTTCCAATCTCATCGGAAAGAAATGAAAAAAAGAATATGAAAAACTGGTTAGACTTCCATTTTTAATATAATCGAATGCTGTAAGTCACACAGTAAAATGTCCTGTAGACACAAAGGCAGGAAAATGATGGATTTTCTTTAAGATATGCAACACTTAAAATTTTCTCACTACAGCGTTCAGCTGCTTTACAAGGTTACAGCTAAGCCTAATCCTATCTGGTTTAGTGAAAGCAGAGCTTCACTAAATTCTGGGGTCTGTAAGGATGTTAAGTGCACTATCAACACAGAGATATGAAAATTGGGAAGAATGTAGAGGTCATTAAATTAATTGGCATCCTATATGCCCACCCTCCAGTATGGAATCGATCCTCATTACCAGGGCTGTGCTTTGTTTCATTTTAAATGGTCCCAGGGATGGGATTTAGTATGTTATCAGCTATTCCCCTGTGAAGGAACCAGACCACTGATTTGGATTACAGTCAGCAGCACTTATATGAGCCTCTGCTTCATTTCAGGGGATTAAAACTCAGTTTCAAAGACAATGAGAAAGAGCCCTTCAAAACATTTCTCATACTGATGACTTGCATAGCAAAGCTGTGGAAGCCTGTATTTATTTGCCTTGGGATGGAACCATGGAGGCAGTAAGCAACTGGAAAGAAGCTCACAAGAAATGCAATGTACAAATTATTTGGAGGCAATCCTCTCTTATCTGTGAAAGAGAAACAGAGAAAACACTCCTCAGATCCCCTAATCCAGACAAACATACACAACGTTTTTGTTTGTTTGTTGTTCTCTCTGCCCTTGTTTCAATGCTCCTTGCAAGGTCAGGGGGAAATTTCATTTCTACACAAAAGGTCATGGACTGGGAGTTCTGGTAAAGAACTGGAAGTAAAAATTTCCTTTTACAGGGTGAACTCTGAAATTTGGTCTATCAGAGTCATCCAATGGTTGGTAGAAAGACCCTGTCTCTTGCTACCCTGTCCATTTTATTTAAATGTACCAGCTCTTCAGCCTTCTACCACCCTCTGCCACCTTTCTCAGCAGCCCAGCTCCTTGGAGATGTGAATATCAGCTCTTTTCTTTTTAACCACTGAGTATCAGATGATCTCTCCTTGAGCAATTCACTTGGACCCTTAATTATTGTGACAACACTTGTTATTTAGAGAGTACTTTCATCTTCAAAGCACTTCACCAACATCAATTAACCCAAATCTAGATTAATTCATCTGACAGTTAATTCGCTATATATCCAGCAATTCCCATAATGGAGAACAAACTAGTGGCTATTAAAGTCATCGGAATGAGTTCACTTGACTTCAACAAATATGGGATCAAGCTCATTTCTTGACTCTATTTCTCTCTCCTAAATCTTAACTGCAAAATGGTATTTTCTTCCCCAGAATCTTCAGCTGCTTTATCAAGAATACAACCAAGGAAAGGCAAGAGAAAAAAAAAAGAAAGGAATCTGTAAGATGAGATCACAAACACAGGGAGTTAATCAGGTTTGTTTTAAGGGTGATCTTAAACCTTACGCTCCACCTGCACAGAGTTTATGAAGATTGATCAGGTCAGTCCTTGACGTGCTCAGACAAATCAGGGTTCCAAACACACTGCTACAATTACTCAATTCAGGAGGCACTCATATCATAAGGCAATTGCTAAATTATAGGTTAACACAAACAGAAAACAGGGTGAGTGGTTGCAGCAAATTCCCCACAGTCACTGTAGACCTTATGAAATAGGCATCTTAAGTTTTTAATAAGTGCCTGTGGTAGCACTTCTCTCTCTCATGGAGAGAGAGCAAGGGGAATATGAAAGAGAAAGGAAAAGAAACATTTACTTGAAATGAAGGTTTGATGGTATTTATGCAAGCAGGTCTCAGAAACTGCCTTTCACAGTGTGTTGTTTACTTTAATTTTATAATAATCCTCAAAATAATGCATCATTCTCTCTGAAGACTGTATTAAAACTCCTACGCTCATGAAGCAGTATGAACTTAAACAAATATTTCTCTTAGCTTATTAAATATACACCTCATCCTAACATATAAGCCTATTTTTTTTTCTTTTCACCACCAAGAAGGAACTTTTTATTATCCAAAATTATCAGCTGCACAGTTAGGTCTATAAGAACTTTGCTGAAAATTCACAACACGATAATATCCTTGAAGTGGCTAATAAATAAATATTATTCAGACTATAAAGAAAGATCTGCACTCTCCAAGAGTGAGGCAATTATTCTACACATTCCAGGAAAATGCTCTAACCTAATGAAAAGGAAACAACTTACTGAAAAAGAAATTTGAAAGCATCTTCTGATTCATATTAAAGGCATGTAAAGGTTGAGTCCCCCTTTCTTATTTTTGAACATTTTCTACAAGAAGGACTCCATATGCAAATACCTCTTCAACAACACCAGGGTAAGCAAGCAGAGAATGATTGGCTCCATTGGCATTAATATGGTGAGTAAATTGAAGGGAAAATGCAGAACTGCTTAGTTAACCAAGTATGACTGAAATCACCCAATCAAGTAAATAACAAGTGAGTCTAGCCTGTGCTGTAATTTGTTCTTGGTGCCAGTCTCTTTCTACATGGAATTTAATGCCCAAAGAAAACAGCAACAATAAATGAGCCTTCTCTTATGGAACAGTAAAAAATCCTTCAGTTTGTGCCTATCTAATCATCATTTGACACTGGTTGAATTGCCTTTTAAGCCACATGCTTTTCAAAATCCTGCAGAAATTATTGCTGTTGACCGCAAACTGTATCTTTCCATACTAGTGCTTCAAACACTCTGACAGCTAAACTGTGAAAGAATAGAAGCACTAATGGATTTGTCTGAATGTATTATTCCTTGTATTTTAAGCTTTACTTAGTCTTCTTCAAAGGTTCGGCTCAGTTACTTTCACTAGTGGCCTTCAGAGATTTTCAGATGAGGGTTTATTGAAGGATTAGAGTTTATAATATACCTGTATAAGCAGAGCTGTAGTCAAGTATTAAAGATCACTGAAAACTTATTGATCTAGAGAACACAGCAGCAATAACTCAAAGAATATCAAAATAACCACTGCTATTTGCTTCTCCTTAACTCAGAATGGAGCAGATAATACATTTACAGACCTATAAGAAGCAATTTCTTCCCCTAATGATCCATCATTTTGCATGAAAGAGTCAACACTTTCAAGAAATCAGAAGGAAACAGAAAATTACAACTGTCTGAAGAAGACCCAACATTCCACCCCCAAAAATGCCATAGCAGACACTGGGGAACAGATTATTATTTTAATAAATACTTTTCATGCAATGATTTTAATTAATAAAATTAAAATAAAGTGATTATCTATTTACATGAAGAATAATATCAAGATCTTTATTGTAAGCTGTGGAGCTTCTTCTATTAATATTGCAACAAGGTTCACATTAGTATCAACAAGGCAGGAGAGGCACTGCATAGATTACTAATTTAAGCAAAGTTCTGGTCTCTCAAGAAGACCTTGTTAACAATGACCTACCAAAAAAAAAGTAGAAAATTCATGGTCTGTGAAAATTCACATTGGAAAGGGACCTATTTATCAAGGTCTCAGTGTGGAAATATGCTGAAAGTCACACGACCTTTAAAGTCCTGAGTGCACCTTACTAGGACTAAGAGCATCATAGGTACACTGGGGCTTACAAGCATATGGAAATAGAGTACTCAGCAGAAAACCAAACATAATTCATGTGCGACGACACAGCTCCAACAGATCGAATGGACACAGCCGAGGAAGTCAACTGGACATAAAAGAAAACAGAGAAGAATGGCAGAACCAGGTTTTAACCTCATGAGAAGTGCACAAGAAGAGGCAACCTTCCTGTGGTTACCAAAAGAAAGTAACAGTACTGTCTGGGGGCTTCAGGCTGCAAAGAGCCCTTCATACACACAGAGAGAGGCCTTATAAAGCGATGTATGGGACAGACCCGGTAACCATGGCTGTGTGCCCCACTCACAACTGCACATGCACAGTTTCATCGGGATCATCCCCTGTAATCTGGGCTGCACAGGGCTCACAATAAACAAACTCACAGCAATGATATAGCTGCAACATACAGATTTTTGAAAGGTAGAAAAATATCTAATGGACGTGCTTCTTCTGAAAATTTCCCCTAGGTAGGTGGAAGATGGAAAGAGCTTTCTATATAGATATGACCTGTGCTTCCCACTCTCCTAGCAGCTTATCAGTTTACCTCAGCAACACTTTTACTCCAGCTCTTTTTTGCTTCCTTTCCTACTTTTCCTTGTAAACAGAACTTCTTTTGGGGAGGTTCTCCATGCAACTTCAGCAGAAGATAGAATTATTCTGTGTCATATGCCCTGTTTTGCCTTTGCCTAACCAACACCTTGTTAGGCATTTATTTCCCAAGTATAACAGCACCTAATACCAAAACAAAAAAAGATAATTTTTCTGTGTACATTACCAGGACTCCTCTAGAAAGACTGCAACTACTAGAATGGGCAGGCAGTAGATGATCCCTACCTGAAAATACCCACAACACAATCTGGTACTTCAGATAAACCTTTGACGGCAACTTAACTCACATGCTGAAACCAGATTTGAATGCCAAAGTTTCACAATTTAAAGGACCTTCAGCACAACAGACTTGGATAAAACCTGCCCTCAGAAGAAGTACAATCCTCACTCAGATTTGTCAGTAGTTACTGTTGATTTGAAACTCTTTACATATTAGAAAAGCAATGCACTACTTTTGGATCAAAGAGGTATTTTGTTCACTTCAATGCATACACTAATTGTCTGTCCTGTTAGCATTAAAAGAAGGTATGATTGGCACTGAAGTGTGACCAGACTTCTTGGACGGTTTCAGTATGTGGGAAGAAAAACTCAGTAGGTTCGTAAATCTAATATATCCTTTTCATAATAAAGCCTAGAGCAGCAATAATTGTAATGAAGTTTTACAAGGTGTCCTGAGAGGAATAAAATGTTCATTATTCTCTGCACCACAGCTAAATAAAGCAAAATTAGTGTTTTCTTTAAAAGCCTATAAGGAATTCAAATTACCAGACTTTGTAAAGAATGCTAGCAAAAGACTTTTGAGGCAGATCCTAACTATTGGTTGCTTTGATTTTAGTGACTTGACTTATCTTTCTAAACAGACATTTTAAACCAGAAGGTTTCAAACGTCCAGACAGTGTAAAGACTGCTTTGGATGCAAGACTTATGAAGAGCAAATTTCCTGTACGTTGAACTTTCTTTGGGTTGTTTTAGGGTACTTTTCCCATGTTAATCCTCATTCCCCATAACAAAAATCTGACCAGTAAATTCAGAACCCATGTGATTTCAGTGGCAGAGATGAAGGGCCAGGACTCCAGGGTTCCAAATAGCCTACAGAGGCAAACCAAAGGTAGTCACAATTGCAAGGTGTCTGCAGTTAAGAATTTCACCAAGCTGGTAGTTCCCTCCAAGCCCTTCTGGTGCCTCTTTAAGCCTTAACTTAGATTATGCTTTCCAGAGCATGTTAAAAACTAACAGCAGGAAGAGACACAAAACTACCCAGCCTTATGCAATTACTGTTCACAGTGATCAAACAATCTTGGTAAGAAGCTGGTGCTCAGCAAGGCAGCTGGAATACACTAAATCTCCCCCCCATTAAATAAGGCACAGGGAACTCTTCCACCACTTAGCAGTAACATATTGCTATATACTTTATGAAGTGAAACAAAGCAACTGAAGTCAAATGTTCCAAAATATGGTAATGCAGAGAGTGGAATGCTCAGTCAATCAAAGTAAAATTAAAGTAAATCAAAGTATAAACATTCATACAGTGCTATACCAGTCACAGACACTTCATCTCTCTAATTCTTATCATTTTCACTCTTCTGTCCTAGCTGCCATCCAATTCCTAGGTTATAGACCACATAGAAAAGAAGCAAATGATTATCTGACAAGTATTATATGCTATCTCTCAAATACAACTGATTTGGGTAGCTGCTCTACCATAACAGCCTTCTCTTACACGCACCAAAAGTTATAAAGGGTCTGAATTTGAAATAAGTATCAAGCTTTTTTTTTATTTTACAACCATAATTAGTTTTAAAATATTCCTGTACTCATGAATGATCTGATGCAAATCTTAGTACTTTTAGCTTTACTGCAAATGACTGAACTGTAGCCTCAGGCAAATACTCAGGTATCTAAAGCAGGTCTACAAATACTTGCATACACAAACGAAAAACACGTATTCTCCCAAAAAAAGGTAAAAAAAAGACTGTCTTGAAAATTCTCAATAGGTTCACAAGACCCGTGGCTTTTGCCCTGGTTTTCTTCTTCAGCCATTCTTTCACTGACTTTCCCCATATCTTCTCTACAGGCAGTCCTAAGGGACTACTCTTGTTCCTCTTCACTTCTCCCTTTTCAGCCTCTCTTTTGGTAGTTCATCTGCACACAATTTTGACTACTGTCTCTGCTCATAGCTCAGAAGACCACCTTTATTCCCAGACCCATCTTTGCCTGCCCATACTGAAATCTGAGCCTTTCTCATACCTTCTCACCTCAATTTCAAAGAGACAAGAGCATTTTTCTCCCTGCAGAACCTCATTCCTCTACCCTTATGGACTTGCCACTTGTTCTCACATTCGAGACTTCACAATTTTGTTTGCTTCTCTTCCTAGGTTTTCTCACCTAAGTGATTTAAAGGCCACATGTGATGAAGGCAGTGCTGTGCTAATTCTACTTTTCATTTCAGTAGCAGAAATCTGATCCATCTCTTGTCTCAAATTTATATGTTGTTCCATAATAACAGGGCAAACCACAATCCAATCATTCATAAGACTGCTTTTTGCCCTTTCCACTCATCTGTGACATATATTGTAACATATCCACACCAGCATTTTATTTTTTCTATCTGCATAGCACATCCTGCAGCATCCTAAGCGAAAAATGACAACACCCCTTCTGCAGGATTTTGCAGCTATAATGATGAAAGAAGAAATGCTGGCAGTGACAAAATAAAATTCTATTAGGCAATTTGGCACAGTAAGAAAAAAAAATAGTCATACTTTCAGGTTCAATATCCTTTCATCAGGTCTAAGAGTCTGAATAGACACTGGGGACCAGTGCTCTTTGTTTGATGTTGTTTAATTTAGTATTAGCCTTAAAGCTGATCAGAAGATATAAACAATCATATAAAGCCTTGATTTAAGCCAAATTAGCCAAAAGAAGATGATTTTTTCTACACAAAGCTCCAAGTTCCCAATCATCTGTCTTTCCGTTGACTAGAAACACTTTCATTACTATGGCACATGATTCTTTGTGGCCATCCTATTCTTCAAGTATAATAATAAATCTCTTATTTCAGTGTTTCTTTTACAGGAGGCCTCCAGATAGAGAAGTGAGAAAATAGTAGTTAAAATTGTGGTAGGGCTGCCACTTCCCATGAATATACTTTCACCAGTTAAATGATGATGGAGTCAAATTATCCAACTGATTGGGAAAAACAGTCCCATTATTTTTTGAGGTTACTGCAAGAAATATAGAGCATAATCTACTGATTACAGTGGATTACCACTTCTCTGCATCCTTAATTTGATTATGGTAATCATAACGCAGCTGTGTGATCATCTTTTCCATCAAAGAAGAGGGAAGTGCAGAATAGCAATCTACAGTTGAAGAAGAGGGACCAACTTTTGTTTTCTATGAATAAAACTATTTAAAAAATAGGTATTACTTCTGACCTTTAGCCTGCGATCCTGGTCTCCACTGCACAGAGAATTTACAGACACTTTAAAAGTCTTCCATGCTGGATTTAAGTTATTCATCACAACCTGTGAGTGAAAAGAAGAAAGAGAACCCTTAACATTTCCACATCTCTCAGCAGAATGCTAACAAGAGCCACAATTCTCAATATAGTACATTCACCAGCAAGAGAAGGAAGCAGAGCTCAGCTGGCGTTTTCAGAACTACATCCATGGGATATGAGCCCTTGAGCAACCTGCAGTTTGCAACACTCCTCCTCTGGAAAGCCCTCAAAAGGCACAAGTGGGAAATGGACCTATACATACCCACAGATCATGCTACAAACATTGCTCCAGCACTGCCACGCCTCAGTGGGAGATAATTCACAAGGGGAAGGTTGTACTACTGAACCGGAAGCCATGGAATAGAGACGCAGAACTGGGCAATGGGGATGGGCAACCTCAATTTACAGGCACACAGTTTGCCCTGCTAAGAAAACTTTATGGAATCCATAACAGCCTTATAACCCCTAACACCTGCCACAGCTCCACCCTAAACACCTAAATGCCGTTTCTAAAGACAGTGCCAGTCATTACCATAGAGCAGTAATGTCACTGGGTCATAAGAAACAAATGTAAAGCACTCAGATTACAATCCCTTTAGCACCAGCAACCTGGGAGGAGGTGGGGAAGAAGCAACATAGTATTAATGGGAAAACACGATACAGCCTGTAGCCTGGTTTTGGCTAAATCTAATATTTATATCTCCTGAGCTTCCAAACAGAGTATCTGCCAGTTTAATTGGATTTGGATCTTTGGCTTCAGTATCATCTTCCTTTACCATAAGGTGCATAAGTCAAGACCTGATGCCCATTAGTTAATAATTATACTAGAGTATAACACTAGGAAATGTTTTTAAACGTGGGTGTTTGCACATCACATTTAAAAACACTTCCCTTTGTGACACAGGAAGCATAAACTATGGCTCCTGACAACTCACCTGTGTCCTTGGAAAATAAACTCAACTCTATTCCTTACCTCAGTCCTGTGAACAAGTTGTTGGGTTGCATCATCATTCACCCGAAAAATCTCCAGAAAAGGATCAGATTTGCTGAAAAAATCCTAAAATAAAATATAGGACAGGTTACTCTTGAGGCTCCTTTTTCTTTGAGCTTTTCAGGCACAATGCACTGGTGCTTTCTTGACTGCTAATGAAAAGGAAGAGGCAGCGCAGTATTAGTGAGACCTCTTGGTGTTTCTCAGCAATATTTCATTCTTGTCCTTGTCCCACAAGGATTCCCATAGCACGGTTGTTGTTCTCAGTTTGCCTATTTAATCATGGCACACAGAACTCTAAAATATCCTTATACAACTTCTTCCCTTCTCACACCCAGCTCAGTTCCCTGAGCATTAGCTCCGTCATCCCCCTAGCTTGTTTCTTTCTGTCTCCATACCTGTTTGGTCTTTTGACATCAGTTTTCTAATGCATTGCACTTTGAAGCATATTCCACAGTGGGGTTGAATTTCACACTGTTCACGTACCCTCTCAAAACAGAAGTTAATTGGCCAAGACGCTGTGCTACTACCAACTAACACAAGATGGATTAGAGATGGTTAGAGAAGCAAGTCCTCTTCAGGGTGTGGTAACATGGCCCATGCTAAGATGACAAACAGAGCAGAGTAATGCACTAAATAACTTGGTATCTCTAGGCGAATCTGTGAGACACTGATGTTCACATTCACACACTGCAGAACACCCTCTCCTAGTCTGGCATCCAGCTAACAACCCTGAACTTTCTTACACAAACATAAATTCAGATGCTTTCTATAGTGCTGCTTCAGTTTGGCCACAACCTCTTTTGTTTCAACAGCTCATTTATTCTGGACATGGTGGCTGGTGGGGGACAGAAGAGTAACTGGCTGTTAACCCTCCACAACTGGAGGGGGAAGCTTCAAATTTCTAACTATGCAATGCTGAAAGAACAGGATTTAAATGCGCTAAGCCTATTTTCTGTAGTTTCAAGTCCCTTCTTCATTTTCTTCTTCAAAAGAGCCACAGGATTAACTCTGTGTATATGAATATTCTTCTCTACAGGACATATCCAAAACCACAGACTTCCATGTCAGTCTGGGGAAGTGAGAAATTCTGTTTGCTCTCCAAGTGTTTCTATGATAGTGTTAGTGTAAAAATTACTCTAATATATATATAATTCTACAAATTTCTCCTCACCAAACATCCACCATACTAGCTGCATAGTCATTGGTTTGGGAACAGTTTTGGATAAGACGCTAGTCAAAGTCTGGGCTTGGTAAAATTTATTTTTGGGACATTTTTATGATTCCACAACTTCAAAACAAACAAAGAATTCAGGTGTTTGAAACAGGACACCTGAATTTGAATGTCTGGAGAAGAAAATGAGTCCCTATGGACCACAAAGCAAGGCTCAAGGAACCTAAAGTCTTGTCCTACAAATGACATAATGTTGGGTTCAGAGTGCTCTTCTGTCGTTGATCTGCTTCTTTACTTTCTAGAGAAAACTTAACGGCACATTTAGCAACTGGTGCAAAGCACATAAATATTTATCCGTTAAATACTATCATGGGGAGCATGGAACAACAAAGCTGTATGTTTGGCGCTTTGTTCCAACTACATGGTAAACAGGACATTTTATATCAAACTGAAAAACCAGTGCAAAATTCAACTAAGTAACTCTAGAGTTTGCCTCAAGGCCCTGATGTAGATTCAGTATCTGGACTCCAATCTAAACTTTAAACTGCTAATATGTAGGGGGTTTTGGTGATGAAATTCTGCCAGATTACCAGTACATAGCAGAGAGAACAAGCAGAGAGAGAGAGTGTTGGTTTAATAATAGTGACATGAAAATCCAGACCACATAGGGTTAAAAAAGATTGAGCTGCCTCTTCTCGCACATAAGCATTCTGATGGAAGCTGAGAAAAGGCTTAATGTTAACAGTTTCTTTATCAAACACAAGTTTGATAAGTTATTTGAAAGAAAATACCTCAAAATGATACATCCGAAGAAGACACTCTGGAGTGCAAAAGAATTCAGAAAGGAAGCCAAGATTTCATTTAAGGCTCAAAATATAGTGTCATTCCTAGCTGAGTATCATAAAGCTACAACAGCACATCAGCACAAAGGAAATAATTTTTAATACCTGGTTTTAACTACCAAGATAATACCACATAAAGGGAAAGATATAAGTGCCTTATATCACTCCTCCTTCAATGCAAAAACAAAGCCTAATTACTTTCAGAACAGAGGTACAAACAAAAAAATCCTTCTATATTGAAAGTGTTTTGTAAGAAGTAAAAAATGATAAGCTGAAGAAACATTTGCTTCACAATTAACACTTCTTTGGTTGTTATGCTGAATCTAATAGCTTTGCATTATCTCACAAGAATACCATCTGAAAGAAGAATAGCAGCAATATATTGTGTTATTTTAATATGATTTAAATGATTAATGTAATATATTTGCTAGTGGTATAATGCACATCGTTCTTCCAGGATGTGCAGCACTTACACAGTGATAACACAAGTACATGGCCTAAACTTAAAAAATTTAGATAGATCTGTTTCTAAGAACCTACTTTGACACATTTTTAGTAGATTAATTTTCAGAGCACAACAATTCATAAAATTCAGGTTTGGGGATCAAGTCAAAGATCCCTTAAAAAAGGGCTGAAGCAGCCAAAAGACTAAAACTTTGAATACTATTCAACAGCTAAACAGGGCATTTGAGGATTTTTTTTGGTAGTAGTCTAACTACTACTATGGAACTATGCATAAAAGCAATATTAGCTTGTATTTTGCAGATATTTGCTGGAGAATCTTTCCCAAACAATGGTAACTGCTTCTCTCAGAAGAGAATTTTGCCTGCCTCAGTGCTCATAATTTATTATAGCTATCATAAAAAATGTAGCTGCTTGTTATGGTAATTGTGACACAGCTATTAATGCAATAAAACCTTTACAAAAGTTATTGTTCCACGGTGAAGTATTCTCAGTGGATCTCTTGAAACAAAGAGGTGCCATTTAAGCTGACAGGGTTTCAATAAAACATGAAAATGCAGTTATACCTTCCAAATAAGCACTGTAATAAAAAATATAATGGTTATTTCTGCTAAGTCAGTTAACTAAAGAAAACTCTCACATCTGTCATTTTCCTATAAGTTTTCACTGAATGTTTCAGCCACTCCAGTAGAAAAAATGATTAGGCTTGTTTTGTAGCTTCTCTAAAATTCTTGCAGTTTTATGTCAAGAGAGTAAAAAACATGCAACAAACATATCCTGCCTGTTATATCATAGCAACAATTTCTGTTTAATTTTCCAAAAATGTGTTGTTCACATATTTTTCTTTATTGTAGGAAATGCGTACACTTAAGGTCACCAATCTGGATCCTCTTTCAAGGATCTTCTTTAAGGAATGAAGGAAGAATATTCCTGTCCATTCAAGATGGTAATGGATGGAAAGAATTTTTTTTTTTTTAATCCTGTCAGCACATACCTGATGTCCCCCCACCCCTTCCTTTATTTACAAGTTGTGAGACATTAGGATTCTATTTGTCTTCTGCCACTCCCACAGCTAGTGCATGAGCCCCATGGCTAACAAAGGTGACCCCATAGCAGAGCATGAGTGACTGCTTCCAGAGGCTTCCTCTGTCTTTCAGGAGACTCCAAGGCCAGTTTCAATCCTCAGTTGGTTTCTCTGACGTTACATCTCTACTCAGATGTTCACTTCTCTGAGTAGGGAGAGGCATACAAAACCATGCTTAGGATTTTACAAAATGGGATCTTCTCAATTCTTTGATTTTTTTTTCCTTTTTGTGACATCAGAGCACTCATTTTTTTCACCAATGGCTGAACTATGCAATTTAAGTAATTTCAAACCTTAATAAAAATAATTACAAATAGTACCTTGCATTTAATGATGTCAAAGTTCATTATAAGCCATACACTTTTCTTACAGAAGAAGTAAACCAAGCTTCAGCGAGGTTTAGAGCTACACCTTTAGCTGGAGGAAACTGAAAGACTTCTTTCAACGCAATAGGCTTCCAGAGATTTGCATCATTTGAAGACAGGAATTTGGATTCAGGTAAGACATGATGAGTCACTGCTTGACTTGCACACTGCATCATCCAGGAATTTTTTATTAGATGAAGCCCACTTTGACTGGACATGTTAAAATGGCAAAAATGACAATACTGTCGCAACATTTCAGACTGATCCCTCTCACCTTATCCCCATAAAGTGTTTCAATCACTCTCAAACTGTTGCCCAGACAACACTGATCTGGCTTGGAATTGCTCTCTGGCAGTATCCTTTTAATTTATACCAACAAGTGCTAGAAGCCTAATATTTAAAGCAGATTAGAGTTTGCATTTGTGGAAAAGCAATGACTAAATACAGTCTTATTGTGTTGTTCATGTCCTTTCCTTTTTCCTAGATGTAACAGCATATGGAACAGGAAGAAACTTGTGTACAAGTCTGGGAATTACTTCTACAGATATCTGTCTAAAGAAAGGTTGTTAAGTTTACATTTTGACACCTAAATAAATTATGCAACTCAAAACCACTAAGACTTCAGCAACTCTGAAAGAAAAAAGTAATTTATCTTTCAGATGAGAAGCAAATTCACATCCTGATCATTTATGATTGTTAATGATCCTGAGCACAGTAAAATTTTATGTTTTATCAAGTTTATTTTAAAGTTATATGCCAGTACTATTTATCTTTCTGTGTACTTTCTGCTTGCCTGAGATTTTCCAGTAGTTTCAACTGAAAATATTTTTCGTAAGTTACAACGCAATTTTGAAAACCTGATGTATATGTATCCAAAAGTAGTCTTGCTGATTTGATTTTAAGCTACTCACAGGTCAGATGTTTACAAGAACACACTTGGGGCATCACAAACCTAAACCTTTGCATAGTCCTGCCATATGCTTCTAATTAGAAGCACTTTCATATAAAAGAAGGGACTGTATACCTCAAAGAATTCTATGCCTGCTATTACACTGAAATAACAGAGAGTGGTACAAACAGTCATCAGGTTTTCTTGGGCTGTGGGTTGTTTGAGATGCTTATTATAAGTAAATGCTAAACAATAACAGATCTTTTCAGAAAGAGATACTCCTTACAAAGTTGAGTAGTGTTTGAGTCAGTGGAGAGTTTTCTTCCCGAAGAGGAAAAAAGTTTTTAACAAACATGCAAGTCTTTTTCTCACATTTGAGCTACATTTTGTTGAACAAAACATGTATCATGACTGAGCTGTTACGAAGTTTTCTAGCTGTATTTTAGAAAACTTCAATGATAACATCATTGACTACTTACAGAAAGTTCACTTCTCTAAACACTTCTGATCTGTGGCATTTTACATAATTAAATTGTCTTGGTTGTAGTGTAATTAACTTGTCTTGGTTTTAATTAGATTCCCTTGAGTTTTTTTTTTTAATTACTTCGCAACTCAAGGAAAGCCTCATTGTGAACATTCATCTGAAAACCCTGATGTGTTTAATAACACAAGGCAAAAATATATGTCATGGAAAATCTCATCAAATTATATTTGCAGGCATTCTTATATCTTTCAGAAAGGTTAATATCAAGCAGCTTACCTTGTCATCCAATTTCCGTGCACTGAATGAAAGTTCAACGTAGTCATCATTGCCAGACAATTCCTCAGCGATCACCTAAATGGAAAGCTACATTTGAGCTGTGCATGGTGTAATGGAAGGGGAGAACGACGCCATTTTTCAGTGTGTGAAGACTGCAGACCCCATTTAGGAAACTGAAGTGTGCAACAAGTTAATGTGTTTCTCTTTGCTGTCAGGAAGGGCATCACCTCGGTCAGCCCAGAAACCCGAATCACTTTGTGTCATGTGACTATGCCTTGTCAATCACCTGTCAATGGACAGACATCAACATCCACCAGGCATCCCTTTCCTCTGACCAAGTACTCCTCCAAAGAGTGGAAAACAGAGAATTCCACAATCTCACAGTGTCCAAGGGGACAAAAAATGCTCTACAAGAGTTGTATTACTTGGGTCTAAAGCCCAATTATTTTTATGCTGCTTCAGCATCATTTGGCAAGATAAATGAAAAAAGGAGTGAAGTCACCTGTTATTAGTTGTCACAAAAGGCACATCTAGAGCAGGAAAGTTCTCCTGGTATAATTTTTCTACAACTGGCAAAACAATTTGCTGTAGATGGAGTGAGAAGCAATGTAATTCTAAAATAATGCAGCATGATTCTTTCAGATGGTGTAAGCTATGTCAATAATGATGCCAGTCACTGTGCTATGCAACATAAAAAACCCAAAAAAACCAACTAAACTAGTTTCCTAAGTAAGCCATTTAACCAAACCTGGGATTTCTCAGTGAAAAATATTCTTTGAAACAAACCACATTATATTCTATTTGACAGCTTTAAAACTTTTTTCCCTGTTGTACATCTTCTCCCCAGGTATTAAATCTCCCAAAAGAACCTATTTCTTGGGTGTTTTATGTACATTACCACACACACAGCAGTCATGCCAGCTTCCCAGAGAGGCTGTGTCTCCATCATTTGAAGTCCTTGGGGAGCTGCAGGGACACCCCAACAACTTGTCAAACTGGCTTGGCAGCAGCTACCAACTGCACCCCAAAACATCAACCCGTCAGAGGTGCATATAGCACCTCTTGTGAACCTATTTCAGAAAGGGCAGCAGCTGCCAGAGGCAAGAGACACAAAGGAAGGAGAGGTAGGAGGCCTGTGAGACCACCCTAAAGAAGATCCAGGAGGAGGCATGGAGAAAGGAATGCTGTGGGGACACAGCTGGAGATTCACTCTTTGAAGGAAGTGCTCCATGCTGGAGGAGGCACCTCTGAGTGTGTATACCCTCAGGTAAGGCACATGCTGGAGCAGAGATGCCCCTGAAGGGTCTGTGGCCTGCGTGTAAGCCCAGAGCAGAGCTAAGAAAATGAGTGAAAAAAACCTCAAAGAGCAGCAAAAAAAAAATCACTGTTTTCTGATCCTGACCTGTGTCACACAGCACCTCATCAAAGGGACTGAGCACAACATGAAGTGAAGGCAAAGGGAGTGAAGACCATGAAGGAGGCAGGAGAGGTGTCAGAAGTGGAGTACAGGGAAAGGGTAGGAAAAGTATTTTCCCTAAGAGGATTTTTTTTGTCTGATTTGTTTCTCTGTAGTTAAAACTTTACTTTGACTGGCAATTAATAAAATTAAGTAAAATTCCCTGAGTTGAGACCATTCCGGCTGTGACACCTCACAGCAATGAGCTGTGGTGTTTCTCCATGCAAAATACTCGCAGTCACACAGAGGCGCAGATGCTTAACTGGGCATTAAAGTACCATCACACAGGCACATATGTGGTGTGTAACATCTTCCAGGCAAACATCAGCTTGCTGGAAATTTGGCCCATAGAGTCTGACACATTTCTCTTCCATGTAGTCTGATGGTTTAAAAGATCTGGTTAGGCTGTGTATGACCAACAGTGCTCTGGAATTCGCACACCAAATTTCGCAAGTATTTTTAACTGAAAATAATGAACCCACTCTTATAAAGGTTTACAGACTTCTGGCTGGAGAAGATGAACAATGTTCTGTTTCTTCCCACAGCCATATTATAAGATTGTGTGGATGAGGCATTACACAGTTAAAGGGCTAATAAAATTCCAGCAAAACTTGCTAAGATAGGAACTTTCAAAATCCTATGAAAACTCATAATTCACTACACTGAATGAGTTAGGAAACTAGTATTTCTAACTTCCATACTTGACAGACACCTGGTATGTCCCTAGATCCAGAAATAATGATAAATAATCAGTTTTAAATTATTCTGTTGAGACAAAAAACTTTTCACACAATATTTTTTGTCTGGGTTCCGTTTTCTCCCATTCAAGTAAAGTCAACTTGCTCTTTAGTATTGCTGGCCAGAAGCCAAAGCATGTAATTAAGGTCCATATTTCATGGTTATCATCCAGTGTGAGGCCAGCAGGGACTATTTACTCATTTTCTCTCATCTTCTGTTTAACACAGTGATTTAATTTTTGCCAGAACACTCCACTAACAAGCCTAATAATTTTAGTTGTACTAGAGCATTTATGTTTTCACAAGACTAAACTCTTTGGTGTTCCTCAAAGAAGAACAGAAGGGAGGTCCAGAACACCACAGGGATGGGCGAGATGAAGTATGCCTGGTTTATCCCAGCAGGCAAACCACACCAAGTTATTTAGGGAACAAAACTCTTTCCTGGTTCTATTCAGCCAGATGAGTGGGGAACTCCTTTCCAACCCCAGACCAAAACCAAGTTTACTGTATGCATTTAAGCAAATCAATTCCCAGCCAAGCACCAAGGAAGACATCTAAGAAATCAAACTCCCTGGGCTCTCAAAAAGTATCTCATAGTCTGCTGTCTCTTTTGTGGCTGAAGGCAGAAAAAATATCCAAACAATCAAGCCAGAAGAAATCCATCTGGCAAATCGCACATTAAGGGAAAAATTCCTTCTCAATCTCATGATGCAACAGAGCAGAGATCCCCAAAGCAGAATCTTTTATTATAGCCTTCATCTTAATGCAGAGCTGCAAATGTCACAAGCATGCCAGGTTCAGCGCAGACAAGATTGATCTCCCAAGCAAGCCAGCACAGAAAAAGAGAGGTAATACACTAATTTTCAGATTTCAGGATACACATGGGGCTATAACAATCCAGTTCTTAGTTGCATTACAACACATCTAAAACTAATCTCATCAAAATTTTTTTTTCCCTTTCTTTTTTCCTAAGAAACTTGAAAAAGCCCAAGGGAAAAGAAAGATGAGGCTCCTTCACGTCTCAAGGCAGGTAAAAATTCTGCAGGTTCCAGTCCTTCAACTAAAAGTATTCAAGCAGCAGAAGTTACTTGCTGTCATCCAAGTACCTTAAAAGTACTAGTAGTAAGTATTGTGGCTTATGTACAAATCATACATTATTTGTTGCCATTTCCTTGAAACAAGCATTTGTTAGAAACAGTGCCAGTCGTCAAATAAACAATTTAAATACATTTCTCAGTCAAGGGTTGTTCTGATGGCTTAGCAGGATGCTTTTAGAGAGAATTAGTCACATTAGATATTTCTAAATAATTGGAAAACAAAAGCATATTTAAGACTGACTTACTGTTATAGATGACTTTCCTGCTGTGTTGCCATGTTTGAGTAAGGACTTGGAGAGCTTCCTCTGAGAAACAATCTGCACAAAAATAAAAACAAAGGGAAAAATAAGTAGAATGTGTAGTAAATACATGGTTTATTGTGATTTCAATCTTATGTTGCTTTTTTTTTTCTTTTTTTCTTTTCATATCAAGGTACTTTCTCAATCCATGATCGGAGTTAACACAGTAAGACCACAACCAACAGGAAAGGTCCCCCAGGAAGCCTGCACAGGATGCGATGGAAGGACAAAACAAGCAGCTGGGGTGAAGCAGAATGGGGAGAACACAATTCACTGCATCAAACAGAATAGTGAGAAACACATAGCATTTCCTTAAGTATTGCAATGATGGTGACAGAGGACAGAAGTAAGATTTAAACAGACTTAAAAGACAATAAGAAGAGAGCCGTACACAGCAGATCTACCAGATACCTCCAAAGCTCATTTATTTTTATAGGAAACTGAAGTCCATTTAAAATGAGAAGGCATTTATTCTATTTCAAAATATCAGCAACTCTAAATTCAGGGAAGAAGCAAGCAAGCTGCCCCATATTCCAGTTCCAAAATCATCTCCTTTGCTTACCAGGTACCAGATCTCCCCTAGAACTCAGCAAAATGAACCTGATCATTAACCAAATTATAAATGTTCTTCAAATAAATGGCATCAGAGGAACCCTGACAAAAGATGTTATTTTCCATATCAATAATAACTAGCATTTTCTTACGATTTTGAAACATTTAAAACCACACCAGCAAAAGTATTAGAAAAGGAATAAACCTTACAATAATGCAGAACTGCTAAGCTATAGTGATGACCCAGTGTGTTAGTCACTAGTAAAGTTAATACTATATTAATTTACTTATTTTTTAATTGGAAAACTTCCAAATGTAGACAGATGTAAAAGTAACTCAAACACTGCTTAGAAATCACAGTATTATTTGTAATCTGACAAAACTGTAGTATGATTGTGCTGTGCAGATACTGAGCAAAAGATTGATTGTGTTCTAAGAAAAACCCTAACCTCTTGAATATGGCTTTTCTACTAGTAGTAGTCCTTTCCACCTTTCCACATCCAACAGTACTTGGACAACTTCATCCAGACAGCTGATGGAAATGATACACAAATAGACTTTGGCAAAATATGCCGAAATACTAGTTGTAAAAGAAAGGTAATCACAAAGTGACAAGGAGAGTTCCAAGCCCTCAATGAGAGTCCTGGACATCATACATATTTCAGCAATAAACCACATCAGTAGGTCATGGCCAGAACTGGAGGAGAGTGAGTAATGCAAAGTTGCAGCCAGGCAAAAAAGGTGCTGTGAGACAGGAGTGAATTGGATGCACATGCTAGCCTAACATCACTGTGGAGAAACATGTTTGGCCCATCAATTTGCTGAACTGAACAGAAAAGCAAAAGCTGCGCCTCAGATTATCCTCAGCTACAGTTGCAATACAAGCAGCAAGACAGAAGCAAGTTCTAAACAGGTTTTAAATGTGAGATAGGAGAACCACCATATGACAGGACAGCACATCTGGAATCACCGTGACCAGCTTCTTGTTCCTATTGCAGTTATAGCTGACAGGGGTGTGTCTAATCAGTTCTTAAAGACATCCAGAGGCAGAGGGAAACACACTTTCCTCTGGAAATTTATTACTGTATTCATTATCCTTACGTAAATGTATTTTCCTAACAGCTAATCCAATTCTCTGCAGTTTAAGTCCATTACTTCTATCTAATGCACCATGAATAGGTAAAACAATCTTTTTTCCTTTTTTTGGGCAATCTTTGTATCTGAAGACTATTACCAACTCCCCACAGTCTTCTTTAATACCTGACCTGAGTTTGTCCTATCTTTCCTTCTTGACCAAATTTCCTAGCCCTCAAACCATTCTCTCTGCTCTTTGATGAGCCTTCATGGACTGGCTCATAAACACTCCAAGAATAATGCTCAAAATTGGGCATAATAGCCCTGGTCCTTCCCATGAGAAGCAAGAAGAGCTTTTCATTGCAAGGCTGATACACTCCAGAATAACATTTACCTTATTTTAAGACCATGATACTGTTAACTAATGTTCATAATAGGACCATTTCAGATTGCCAGCTGCATTTTTGCAGCTGGCTATTACTTAAATGAATAATTTGACACTCCTTTTTGGACTGCCTTCCATAATGCCATCTGTTGCCAACATCTCACTCAATTTTCCAAACTAACTTTTGGATTTCAACTCTAGTGTTGGCCAGTGGCAACAACAGACAGAACTACAAGTAAGATGACAGTATTGCTAGGATTTAGAAGTTCTTTTTCTTCCCTAGAATCTTGGAAATACTGTTTGCTGTGACCTTTTAAATCATCCCTACATCTATTTTCTTGCCATCTAAACAGGTTCAAGTACAAATCATTACACTTCTGTGAACTGTGAGATGCAATTTAAAAAATCGTGTTTGAGATTCTCAGATAGGAGGCAATACAGAAATATGACAGATTATTCTTAATACATAATTAAATTATGAGTTCTGTACCAGCCAGATAATGAATTATGGCAGCTGAGGAGCAGGGTCCATTTATCTCCATGGGCTCTCCCTCCTTCCCCAAGATGCACAGGCAACTTTGTAAAATACATTAAATTTTTCCAATGAAAGCTGTGGGTGTTGTCTACTAGAAACCTGTCCAGACATCTTACATATAGATAGCCATGGTATGAGAAAGAACTTGGGTGGGAACCCATCCTTCAGTAGCCTCCTTTAGAGACAGCAGGACTTCTCCCCCTGAGCTACCCAAACTTTTCCAGCTCCCTTTGCTGCCTTCCAAAGGGTCACAGCTTTCATGAGGCGTTGCACAGCTTGGGAGCTCCTGTGCAGGTGGCAGATAGACGGCTCGCAGTTCCAGAGGGGATAATTTACTCTGACGTTCTCATTGGCAGACTGCATTAGTAACACTCGCTCTCTAAGCCAGAAGCATCGTTCTGGCCCAGTGAGCTCTCTGCACATGTGAATATGGGTATTTGCGTGCAAGTGTTTACCACCTGTTAATTAAGTGGCCACTAAGAACAATCCTCCATCTGGCAACAATGTGCCAACATCACTGCCTCAAACTGCAATTGTAATTGCAATAACTGTAAAGAAGTCTATTTTCCATAGCAGTAAATTGACTTTTTTGTTCTGCACTGTACAAAATAGTTCTCACTGGTTAAAAGAACGACTTCTATGGAAGCTGCCATCAATTACCTATCACATTTCTGTTAACATCTCAATGCAAATCTTCTTCTGAACATTATTATACAAAGCATTTGCTGACCTGATTGTCAAACAGCAAATCCTAAACAATGATAACTTGAGCGACTAGCAAGCATTAGTCTTAGTTCAGAGTTACAGAGACAGCTGAGCTAGCAAAATGTCTTAGAAGAAAGTAATTGACCATAGGTCTTTCATTTGTCAGGAGTCTTCATCTTGACCCTGACTTCAAAACCTTGCAATTTAAAACTTCTGCTTCAGAGAAAAAAGTTTCATCCAAAACTGATGGGAAGAAGTGCAGAAAGTAAATGTCTCTCTTCTTTCTAAAACACAAATAGTAGAACTGAGTTCAGCCCTAGTAAACCTCAATTACATTTCCAGAACATGCATTTTCATGAACATTTTATTAGAAAAATGACCTACCAGTGAACAAATGGATGTAGAAAATGGTCCTTGTTGAGGCTGGAATAATTTTCTTCTTTGTAGATGGTACAGGCTGTGTTTTGGATTTAGTATGAGAATAATGTTGATAACACACTGACGTTTTGGTTGTTGCTAAGTAGTGCTTTACTCTGTATCAAGGACCTTTCAGTTTCCCATGCTTTGCCAGAGAGGAGGTGCACAAAAAACCAGGAGGGAAGATAGCCAGGATGGCTGACGTGAACGAGCCAAAGGATATTTCATACTGTACACTGCCATGTTCAGTATATAAACTGGGGAGAGTTGGCTGAGAGCTGCTGATTGCTGCTAAGGGATGGGCTGGGCATCAGTCATCAGGTGGTAACTGATTGTACTATGTATCACTTCCTTCTCTTGGGTTTTACTTTCCTCTCTCCCTCTCCTTTTCATTACAGGTATTGTTATAATAAATAAAATTTTATTTCAATTATTAAACTGTTCTTACCTCAACCCATGAAGTTTGTCTTTTCTTTCTGATTCTCCTCCCCACTGTGGCAGGGATGGGGCAAGGCGGGTGTAAACAAGCAACTGCATGGTGCTTAGTTGCCAGCTGGGGTTAAACAACAACAATGCTTTTTAGTGCTCAGTGTGCCTCTCATACAAAGACCAGACCTCAGAGATTTAAGAGGTGAGACTAAGAGAAGTGAAGTCAAGTTCATTTTCAGCTACATACAAACTACTACCCAGTTCTGGCCTAAGAGCACCACATGTCCAATAAAACATCATACTGGATGTGTTTGCACAAGGTGGAAATAAGAACAGAATGTAAAAGCCACTGCTCCATTTCTGAGAGGAAGGATATGGATATGAAGTTACTCTTGTTTATCAAATATCCAACCATCTCAACAGAACATCATCTCAACTAGATTTCTGGTCTGCAGTGATAAGGGATGTCAGCCCTGTGGTAAGATGGAAGTGAGAAATTCCCTTTGAGATGATCTTAATTTTCCTTATTACATACAAGCTCTTACAGGTTAACGACAGATGCTCAATATTACTGTAGAGAAATCTGGATTCACATCTCCATTTGATCCTATTTCCAATTTAAAATACCTAAAAGAGGCTTTTCACTTTTTTTTTTCCATTATTTTGAAAGTATGAACAGATGCCAGACTCTAGATAAAAGCACCAAGGCGCTGACACCAGCTGTGTACCGAGCATTGCTCAGCAGTCACTGAGAGACAAGGAATCTGATGAAGGTTTGCTCTCTCCTATGCCTGAGTCGTGACTAATCAGCATTGTGTAAGATGAGATGTGAAATATAATGACTTGTTTTACCTGGCCTGTTTAAGAAACTTCTAAAATATCTTTCTCTAGGTGGTCCTTTCTTAACCAAATATAGGGATAACTTTCAAAAATACCATACAGAATTCCCAACACTCATAAATTGAGTGGAAAACAAGATTTCAATATGGCTTTTTAACCAGGTTATTTCAACAGCATTGATTCAGCTTGCAAGGTACCACCCTGAGCCAGAGGTCAAGTGTTGCAAATTCTTTATTTGGATTGTCTTCTTCTACACACTGGACTTTCTTACAGGAACCCCAAATTTAGTTATTTACACAGTCAGATTAAGCACGAATTTCCCTCAATCACAATAGTACACAACTTGAAGAAGTCTTTGTATCTCTTCCTTGCTAGCTGGGATAGCCAGAGAACTAACTTTTATTTCCTAGCACCTCTGTGTTAATTCTCGTCCCAGATGTGTTATTCCTGTTATATGGACTTTCATAGTTGCTCAGCTTTCTTCTAGCCAACCTAACTCTTTTCAGGACTGCAAAGAGCACCTAGGCACAGTTTAGTAGCATTTTTCCCTTGATCCAAATGCCTTTTACACAGACTGAATCTTCATGATCAAATACATTAAAGTGCAGAGCCCTTGGTGGTAAACATACCTGGATCCTGGAGAAGCAATCTCCCCCCAAACAGCAGTGGTACATATAGAAACAGAGTGTTTTTCTAACAGCATCCCCTAGAACCGTGTTGATATATCAAGGAAAGAAAAGTAGCGATCGTACTCTTTCAAAAAAACATGTCTCAAATCTTTCACCAACCCTTATGTCATTGTTTAACCCCAGCCAGCTGCTAAGCCCCACACAGTCACTGCTTTACTCCACCCCAGCGAGATGGGGGAGAGAATGAGAGAAGTGATAAAAACTCATCGGTTGAGACAGTAACAATTTAATAGGTAAAGCAACTGGTATCTTGCCAAGTTTGGGTGGGGATTTTAACATATATAATTAAAATGACTTGACTATATTCACAAAATCCTTTTAATCCTTGATGCACAGCAAGGGAAGGATTCTGTGGTAGATAAAACTTGGGACATAACCATATCAAAAGTATTTGCCAGTTATGCTACATGTCTCTTAAGCTCCTCCCTTCTAGCATAAAAGTACAACCTTTAAAGCACTTTTCTTCACTGTTACAAAGCCTCCCAAATGAAGGACAGCAATACTTTCATGATATTGCTGTAAGTGGAATGATGCAACCAGAGTGACTAGACAAATGATTGGAGATTTAACATTTGTAAAATGTATTCTGAAGCTTGTAAATTAAAATATTAGTGCACTCTTACTATAATCCACTCAAGTCAGATACTGTTAAGCCTCTAAACACCCACAAACATAATGTCAGACGTTAATGGCATTTCACCTGTACAGGTGAATAATGAAAGAAACCACAGGCAGCAGAAGTAACTCTGCCTCACAGTGTAAAAACTCTTTCTCCTACTTCATGCATTGCTCTTTAGCCTGGTTTGTGACAAAGCATGATTTATACAACTCTGATGTGCTTGTGTTTATCTTGCTATCTATCCCCCAGCTGCTTTTGAACCCACCAAATAATTTTTGTGAATGGTGGCACATAGTTGCAGATGCACCAAGCACACTACATTTCAACATGAAGAGAGACCAGACGTTACGTAAATGCTGGTGACCGCACTCCACTCTCATGGACAAAAAGGTTTGGGGAATGCATCACAGATACCGAGAAATCACTTCAAGAGAACGAGTTCAGATGTACAGGTCCCCAGTGAAGAAAGTTTCGTTCTGTCTAACTGCTCACAGAATTCTTGTTCCTTGGTAGAGCCAGTTTTAGTGCTATAATTATCCTCTCTGTACATATGATTCTTTCTGTACCATACTCACCATTCTTCAAGATTTCTTTTGTTTGCTATAGTATTGTTCAGCTCAAAGTCTATTTACAGCTGAATTATACCTCTCCCTTTGTTAAAGACCTGTACCTGAAAATAGTCAATCAAAACAGAACACTGAGAAAAAAAGATACGTCTATCACAAGAGGAATAATGTTATTACAGGAAATATCTTATCAATAGCTTAAAAGGTCTTTGAATTTAATTAGTGTGTAGAGTAGCAGCCCTTTTAGAATTAGTCATAATAATATCTCGTGATAATAGCAAACTAAATTTTAAATTACTTTTCTAAAGACTGCTACAGTAATTCATACTAAAAGATAAAGCATGCAAAAACAAAGCAGTACAAACTGTGCAAGAAATTTCATTAACTATAGCAAGATTCATCTAGAACAGAAGATTTTGCAGCTTCAGAGATCATGCTGCAATGGCAAACCAAGAGCATCCTGCAGATAACTGAGGTGCTGAAAGGGTTAGGCAAAGTTAGGGAGAGTACTGTGTTCATTATTTGCTTCTGCTCTGAGTCAGTGCGGGTAGAAAATGACATTCACATCTAATAAAATACATTATTCATCCCACTAATGAATTGAGTAACTTCATTTGGAGGAGATCAAAGGCCAAGCATTTAAAGGTACCTAGATACCTAAGGAGGCACACAGACATCTAATGAGATTTAGGAATTCAAATACCTTGAAAAAACTGGTCCTGTGTCTTTTGCACCACAGAAGCCATCAACAGTCTGTTAAACAAATATTCTCCTGTGACCTGTTTCAGTTTAATTAATTCAGGTGCAATCATGACTCTTTTAGCCTTTCTCTAATTCAAGAGCAAGGGGATTTGCAATGGCTGAAATTGAACTAATAATCAGTCATCTTTTTCAAGTGCATAATCTGCTAATGACATATATTATTAAAAGCACACGAGAAACAATTATGCTCATTACCAAGAAGGAAGATTTTCAATCCAATTTGTACACAAATGTGTGTATGGGTAATTTTAAGTCTCAGAATAATACTTGAAAATGTTCTTGACAGGAAAAGATTTCCATCTCTGCAGTTCTTTTCTGTTACTAGTTGAGCAAATAACAGAGTAACAATATTTTAACACTTCTGTAAATTAAAAGAAACTAAACAAGGAATGGAATCCCAAATTTGAAAATAGCAAAGTCCAGCCATGGTTAAGTAATGGAAGAAAAGCCACAAAAGCTATTCCCACAAAATATGTCACAGAGAATAACCCAACCCACAGAGCTGGGGTGGTTCACAGCATTTAAGAAATAAAAACTTCACTGGTTCCCACAATTTAATGACGTTGCATGCACAGCTGAGCAGTAATTAAGAACGTCTTGGCAATGTGAGTTTGTTTAGTTCTCATCAGAAAATGGCTATTCATTGAAATAGTTTTCGTGAAAAGAACAGACTAAAATTTCTGGGTGAAACTTCAGAGATAAAAAGTCTTTCTAAGCCACCCACCTGATACTTATTTACTGTGTGGTTAAGAAGTTAACTTTGGGTATTAGAAAGTTTGAGCCCTTACTGTACTAAATGATGCAATTTCAATGTTCTATAAAATTAATGGAATATAAATCTGAATGGTTCCAATAACAGAGCTTTAGAAGCTCATGACATATGAAGGCACTAACATATAAGCAGAATAGGACATGGATTTGGGGTTTTGCTGTCTGTATTGGGTTCATTTCCCCACAGCAGCCCTCACAGGTCTGTGCTGTGCATTGGTAGCTGGAAAGGTGTTGATAACACACCAGGGTTTGGCTACTGCTGAGCAGGGCTGGCACAGCATCAGTACTGTCTCTCAACATTCCCCCCTCATCAGGGGGCTGGGGATGAGAAAGATCCTGGGAGGCCAGCTCACCCAAATTAACAAAAGGGATATTCTACATCATGCACCCCAGTCAAGGTCAAACCACCACACTACCACTGTTGAATACCACGAAAATCAGACTGTTAAATTTCTGACTGTGCTTTTCCATCTAATATTTTTCCCCACTGTTTTTTTTTCACATACATAAACCTATCAAATAAAAATCAGTCTATCTCCTGACATTCAAACAATCACAGATTTTGTGAGCCAAAAAGCAACAGAAATACAAAACCCTCAGTGATTACATGGGGATTCAGTTGGAGGTGATTAGTCTGGGTGAATGGAGTGCCTGAAGACTTTTCCTAGGAACAAGGAAGAGGCAAGAGAAAAACAAAGAGAAAAGAGAAAGGGAAGAATCTACTCTCCATAGTTACAGACAACATCCGTAAAACCATGACCAGGCATAAACTGATTCATAGCATCTAAAGCACCTGTAGGACAGCAAGAGGTCACCTTTACAGAGGGACACCCCAACTAAAATATTACTGGTTGTGATTTCACTGCCTATCACTACAAAGCTGTGCAGGTGCCTCCGCTTGCCAGTGCCTGTGCAAAGAAGAGCAACTGTTTAGAGTGAATCAAAGAGTTAGAAGATTAGTGGGCAGATGCACAGCCTGATGGAGCGTCCCAAGCCATTTCTGCTGAAGCAGAAATCACAATGCCAAACCACTGCTCTACCACAACACTCCCACTCCAACCAATGAGAGCTGTCATCTACAGCAGCAGCTCAAGAAGGCTGATATTACTGCCTTCCTCCCTAAGCAAGACCAGCTAAAACTAAGTCATCTCTGCTCTGGTTATTTTCACTTTGCAAATCCAGGCTTTCTTTTGCCACTTGAAAGCTACTAAAAGTGTTTGCAAATGTTTCCACGTGATACAGGAGTGAGGGCTCATTATGACTCTGCTTACGCAGAGGAAGCCATCACCATTGTGAGGGTGCCAAACACAAGGACAAAACCCAGAGAGGCTGTGATAGCTTCATCCTTGGAGACATTCAAGACTGGACTAGACAAGCCCCTGAGCAATCTGCTCTAATCTGTTTTGAGCAGCAGATTGAACTGGAGACTCCAGGGATACCTCTTCACTTAAATTACTTTATGATTTGAACAGGAAGAGTACACATTCCCAAATGTCTATGCCGCTTCCTTTTGTGGTACTTCAAGTAAGCCCCACTAAGGATTTGTTCCAGACACACCACCTGGAGCAATGCATCCAGTTTTGGGTCTCCAGAAGAGTGCCATGGAGCGGTGGTCAGAGGGCTGGAGCACCTCTCCTCATGGAGACAGGCTGAGAGAGTTGGGGTTCAGCCTGGAGAAGAGAAGGTTCTGGGGCAACCTCAGAGCACCTTCCCATACCTAAAGGGGGCTACAAGAGAGATGGAAAGGGACTTCTTACAAAAGCATGGAGTGACAGGACAAGGGGTGATGACTTTAAACTGAAAGAGAGTGGATTTAGACTAGATATTAGAACTAATTTAACTATGAGGGTGGTGACCCATTGGAACAGGTTGTCCAGAGAAGTTGTGGATGCCCCATTGCTGGAAGTGTTCAACGCCAGGATGGATGAGGCTTGGTCTAGTGGAAGGTGTCCCTGCCCATGGCATGGGAGTTGGAATTAGATGGTCTTTAAGGACCTTTCCAACCAAACCCTGTTGGGATTCTATGAATCTGATTTCACAAATATGCTCCCACTTAAGAATAATTCTTGTGAGGTTACAAGCAAAACACATACAGTTTCCTTGCTTAAATAGCTACCATATGACTGTACAACTTAATTGTTACACCCTGGTATTATTAGATATTAGTTTTATGCATTTAATTAGAAATAAAATGCAAAATGAAATATAATAACATATTTTTAAAAAGTACAGTTTTTAGCTATGCACCTTAACCTACCATTTAACAATGTCACTTTAATTAAACAATTTAACAATTAAACTGTAGAGAATTTGTTAATATTCTGCCAATCTGCACATTACCAGGACACTCAAGAAGCTGGGAAACTGAAAGAGCCTTTCTCAGTAGAAGGAACAGCATTGTAGTACTTAAAAACACATACAAAAATCCCCCCATAACACCTCACACTAAGCCTCCTCCTGTCAAACCCTTCAAGAGATAATCTGCTATTGTTTTGTTTGAAAGGGTGACTTTTAAGTGTGATGGACCAAACAAATCACTTTGAGGAAATGTCTCTATTTAGCATGCTGATATTTAGGTAACTACACTCATCAGGTATCTATCTATAACCATTTGTTCTACTGTGTTTAAATGCTGTGGCACTGGAAATTCCTGTTGACAAATCTGCTCTTCACATCCAGGTATGACTGACTGCATGCCAGGATGCTGCCAACCACAGTACTTACCAGCAGAGGCACAGAATTCACTTGTCCTGGCAAGAGCAGTATAAATAAATCCTGCTGAAAATCCAGTGGGATGTCTCTGAACAGTGTATGGCTCAGGATCTAACAACCTATAAGTCACTGACTTTATCACACTCCTGGAACACAGATTTATTAAAACATTTGGAAGGAGATTAGGGACACCTTCCAAAGGAACCCATTTTTCGTCATTCGCACCAAGACCCCAAATTTCTGACAAACAAATACCTATTGGGTAGGCTACATGTGGGACTGAGATCAGAATAAAGAGAAAAGACACTCCTCTCTGTGAGCTTACTGTATAATTGTGCCATTGTCTTTCCCAGCATTTATTATTCCTACTAATTTTGGTTTGAATACAAGTATTACATGATTTGGGTAAACATGCAGGTTTACCACACATCTAAGTGATGATCTACAAACAGGTACAGGTAGCAGTGAATCTCTTAGAGATCAACTACTACCTAGAAGAGAGCAATAGAAGTTGACACTTTTATGGGGGGTGGGAAGGGCATCAGTTTTTCAGAGTATGCCTAAAAATCTACAACCTTCCTGGATGTCTCAGACAAGACCTACTTGCAATGGGAAAGTGAGTTGGGAAGCAGGCACTCACTCTCACACAAAATTCTCTTTTATTCAGGCATTAAAGTAATGTAGAAAAGCAAACTCATGTCAAAATTATCTCAAGAAAAGCCATGGGTCTATTATCATCATTAAAAAAATGTTGTAATTACAACATACAGCTAAGCAAGACTGTAAAGCTCCATATGTACAGCCTGTGCTGCAGGATTTTCACAAAGGCTTTACTTGGATGACAATTCCAGTGCTACTATTTTTGGGGGGGGATTTAAAATCAGTTTTAAATTGAAAAAAGGTTAAAAACTAGAAAAGGGGGGGAGGGAGCACCACAAAAAAAGTCTAAGTACAGAGTCCTCCAGGCTACATTACTATGAACAGAATTCACACTGTTATTTTTTCTTGGTTACCATTAAAATCACACTGCAACCAACCCAGCTGTGTGCTATTTATAGAGATCAAATCATTATAAAGACATTTATGCTACAGGCAGCAGCAGTGACATTTTTTCCCCCTTCTTTTTCAAGCCAATTAAGTGAGAAGAACATTATAATAACATTTTGCTTTGTTTCCCATTCCCCTTGGTGTTATAGGATAGCTTATTTTCATTAAGACCACAGGAATTCTGTCAAAAGGAACAGACTTTATAGTGCACTGTAAATATCCAAAATACCAGCATCTTTATTTTGAGTTTCCAATTTAGTAAATACATATATTTCATATTATTTCTCTGTCTGAGAGGACTTTTCCTCATCCAGCATGTTTGGCACAATAGCTTTGGTAAGAAAATCAAAGTGATTCAGGTGTGGTGGGGCTGAGGGAGGAGCAACAAAAGGTGAGAAGACAGGAAACAAAAGCATTGCAAAATCTTCCATGACAAGCTATCATGTTCAGAATACAAACTTATGTGGAAGCACTGCAAAGAAGAATCTAAACAAAAGCCTTCCTGCTCTTGGCACACAAGTTACCACAGCATGGAAAGCAAATTTATATTCAGCTCAGTGAAACTTGGCATTGCCATTATGGACAGAGCAGCAATCTGTGTTGTGAAACCGTGCATGACAAAAACTTTGCCAGTCTGAAATAAACTATGATACCTGGGACCCTGTAGGGTGCTACCAGTCAGCAGTATGGGAATGCACTACAGAGTTGGCTCTGATGACCTCTAGATATTGATCTTGTGGGTAGGACTCGTCACCCTTAAGTTTAGTAATCGAAAAAGTTAAGTATCTCCCCTAAGCCAGCTGTCTAGACTCTCTTGACAACTAATGAGGAAAGACGGGTATCTCCTGAAGACAATTTATCCTAATCTATGATAGGTGTCTCAGAATGAATCAATTGTTGGAACTGTCTGTTTCTCTCCACTGAACCAAAGATGGAAATCAGAAGAGTAACTTAGTCTAGACACCTAACTTTTGGATGACTGAGAGTCAGGGAGATGAATCCAACCCTATCTCTCTATTTGCCACATCACCAGGCACTACCTCATGAGAATAAAGTATATTTTTAAGTGTTTCTTGGACTTGGAACTTGCTGTAAATCCCATATAATGTTAGGAACAACAACTTTCTCCTAAATCAGTCTATTTTCCAACACTGGTCTAATGAGCATCAGCTTTCACTGTCCAAGGCCAATCACTGATGCTCCATTTCCTATAAGCACTGGCTGACTTGAAGCTGTACTACAGTAGTAAAACAAACCAGCAGAAGTTGTCAGTTACCCCATTCAAAGCACTGATGAAGAATTTCACCATGAATGACAAATCTCACCCATCAGTCAGTCAACAAAGCAACATATTTCATATATATATACAAAAAAATGAGCAATGAAGGGGGAAAATGGCAGTGACACTTACTTGTCCAAGAGTGCACTCCATGCCACCGAGAAAATCTGCTTCCTTCAGCCCGTTGTGATTGCTGCTAATGTCATGGACTTCAAACCGCAATCGCTGCACCTCTTCAAAATAGAAGTCCACCGTGAACAGCTTGGAGAAGACGGGATTTATACAGGTTCGAATCACTTCTGTCCTGTCAACCTGTCAATTCAAAAAAGAGGTCACATGAGTGGCTTCTCTTTCTGCCATTGACGGACAACCATGAGCTCCTCAAATACACTGTGCTCATTTATCAGGACTGACAGCTGGGACTGTGACCACAGACAGTCCTGTTTGTACTGTCAGCAGCAGCTGCTGTTTCTGTGCTGGGCTGACCAAAAACACAAGATAAGGCCACCTTCCCTTGCCTCTCCCTTCCAGCAAGTCTTTGGCAGAATAACTGAGAAACAAACTATAGAATAAATACAGAATTTACATCTCCAGCAGTACCCATCCATCAGTACAAAACAGCAGCAACTAAACTAAGCATCAAACTAAATGGAAAAGAGAGTAACACCACCAATAATAACTCATTTCAGACAATTTGCATGATTAAGAAGTGGAGAACTGGATCCACAGCAACATCTTTTCTTAAAAGTATATAAATTTTTCCATGCTGCTAAGCTGCATCCCAAGAATCTGATGGGTTGTACTGTTTATTCCTACCTCTGAGTCTTAAAACTTCTAAAGAAACGTCATTAAATCTATATTGTTATTTCTTTTTTAAAAAAGTGTTCATAGAGTACTTTCTAGTTCTCTTAAAATATAGTACTTGGGTTTCCTACTTTTGAAATAGGCCTTTGCTATTTTTCATTATGATGCATCATTGGTGACAACGTAAGCAATGAAGCAATTTCCTTTTTTCCACTCTCTTTGCCCTGGCACAGAAAAAAACTTAATAATTCTGTAAGATTAAAGGAACTGATCCTGAAATGAAGTAGGACTTGGGCACATCAGTCACTAGATAGGAGGTGGCTGGTGTGCCATGGAACAGACAAATTAAATTGCTCAGAGGAAGAGTGATGAGATCCTTTGTCTGATTCCTGATCAGGAACATCTGTTGTGCAAAAAATGACAGCCGCTTGCTTCACTTTTCAGAGCTTATAATGCATTAGCCTTGCTAGTAGTTATCGGCAAGGACGCAAAGAGTCAAGTAAATCAAAAGCAGGAGAAAAAATGAACAGTTCCTGGTAGAACATTTATTTTACTGCTCATCAAAGGTGTCGGATTGACAGCTCTGACAGTTGAAATCCTTTAGCAAGTCATCAAACAGATGCTACCAGTCACGGAATAGACCCAAACCAGTGTTACCATTGCTGCCTTCTCACACAGCTGTGTCAATGTGCTCTGACTATGCCAGGATGAAACCACCACAAAAAGGAAAGCAACCTTACTTACAAATTCATTCTTAATGTATTTGCTTAGACTAGCTGAAAATGATGGGTTTGGTATCAGTCATCAAAAGAATAATAAGAATAATGTAAGGTGAGAAAGGATACCAGCTACCTTCATTCAGATGCTGGTCTATCTCAAAAATTTTTGTTATCTCCACTAGCAACCAGTATGACTCCACCATTACTGCTACAAGGAGAAATACTTCTTATGTCAGATAATGATGACTAATCAGTTCACTGAGATGCTCCTGAGATCTCTTCTAAGTGAAAAGTGATTTGTTTCACTTGCAGAAGAGTGGTCATTTCATGAACTAGTGCTTCAGCAGACCCAATAATCAAAACATTTAAATGACTGCTTTTAAATTTTTCTTCATAGCCATAGCAATCTGCTGAACTCATTCCTTGCAAGTGCATAAACTGTTAAGTGGCATCATTTTAATTGCTTCATTGGTACAGCAGATCTCAGGCAGTAACTGAAGTTTCTGTTATTGTTTCACTTCATCTCTTCCTTTCTGCTGGAAAGGGTTCTCCACTGTGAAATACATCAAGATTTACACTTGCACTCAACACAGGTTAAATACGTGGCTGCTCAAGGGAGTAAAGTGCCTGAAAATGGAGGCACCGGTCTGCACACAGGGACATTAAGAATTTCAGTCTCACACAGAGATAAGACATTGTTTGCTTTTTCCAGTCTGTGATTGACTGACATCCTTCCCTTGACAGACACCATACTGAAATATAGCCATTTCACTGAATTTCCCCAGTCTTACCACATTATTGAGATGATACATCAAGCCAGCATGTCAGAGCATGGGATTACGTGAGAAAAATCTGTATAGAAAGAAGCAATGCCAACAGCTCCACAAGCAATATAAAATTCTTTGTGCCTCTCTCAGCCATCAGCAGCAACATTAACCCCTATTAGTCTACCTTGTGTCCAAGGTAGACTAATATATGCTTAGTCAGCATGTTTCACTGTTACCCTAGTCCTTGGCTAGAAAGCCTGGAAGGGTCCTCAGCATGGGAAGCCCAGCTCCATTCCCTGGCTTTGGTTACTGCGCAGCAGGGCTAAGCACTGATAACCAGCTGAAGTGACTCGTGATGAAGAAGCAGTGGCAAACAGAACAGCTCAAAAAATTACCCAACTCTCATGGAACACCCTGGTTGAAAGATGCTTTATAAACACAAGGTATAATCTCCACTTGACTCCTGCCACTTTTTAAAGGTTGTTCTTTCTTGAGTACTCCTGCTCTCACATTCAATCATAAAGCCTTAATGCTCTCTTTAGAAATGCTGGATAAGCATGAAACCTTAATGAAAACTGGTGGAAATATTATTGCTAAGTGCAGTTTCATGCTGATAACCATCAAAAAGCTCATGATCTACAGGGCTGCAGACACTTAAAAAAAACCCCAAAACAAACAAACAAAAAAAACCCCAAACCAAACCAAACAAACAAAAACCCCCAAAAACCCAACAAAAAAACCTGACCTGGTTTTAACCACAAGTTATCCTAATACCTGCAGGACCTGTTTCATTTCAATCAAAATACAGTGTCATCCTCCATGCTGACCCAAAACACAGGTTCACAGCAGTCTGACAAGATGTCAGCCTCAAGCCATATGCCCTTAATCCTGCTGTCACCCAAAATTACTTGCAGTACTTCCACTTATATGGATGATGAAGGCTCAAATGCTTAAAGAAAACACAGTTTAGCTTTGCCCAGCCTCATTAATTGAGCACTCAGGAAGTTACAACTTCTCAGCATGAATGTTTTCCAAAACATAATGAAGAACACTAAATCTCCATTACTTTTGGGGACGACAACTTTAAAGTCCAACAACGGTATGTTATAAGCAAGTGGAACTACACTTTTGGTCTTGTTGCAGAAAACCCTAATCCTGACAACAGGCAGGTTTTTCAACACGACATGGACAGGGGTCATGTCCACAGCTTTAGGATTTGCTGATGCCTGACATATGAGCCATCTGTTATTTTGGGACTTTGCTAGAACAAGGAATTTCTCCAACTCACTGAAGCAGAACAAATTTTCAAAAGAAACAATTGACAGCTACATGCACCTTCGGGCTGTGTCAAGAGGTAAAACTGACCTTAAAAAGAGCAGTGTTCATCTGACACCATGATCCGAACATCTGCTTCATGGTGCAGCTTCACCTGCACTTTCCCTTCAAGGACAATTTAAACAGAGAAAAGGACTTGCATCTTCACCTCCTGGGACGGACTCACACTGCTTTCCCTCTTCATCTCTTTAGGTCCTTGTCACTTCACAGAAGGTGGCGCCCTGCTGAGTAGCCAGGATTACTTGGCAGGCCCATCTGGATGCAGCCACCCTGTGAGCTTCCCCTTGGGGAACTATGAATGACATACAAACACCAAAGCTGGCAACCACAGTGCAGAGTGCCATCTCAACAGCAGGAATTAAAATATAGGAAAGAAAACGGGCCTTCTGAATCCTCTTGTCAAACTTGCAGGGAGTTGGAAGCTGGGTTTGAAAGCTGTTTTCTTTCTGTACTGTTGACATGGACGGACAGTTGCCAGAAATGTTTGCCTGTCTCCCTGTCACCATCACTGCTGAAGAACTGCAAAACTGTCTTTGCAGTCAAATAGCATCAAATTAAAGAAGGCACAAAGGACAGAAGAACAAATACTAAAATTCAGGCTTCTTATTCTGTTTATATCTTTTGTCTGTGACCTGTTGAAAAGCAGTGAGCTTTGCAGAACTGCAGAGCTTTGCATGTGATAAACACGGTATCTTTAGTGAGGAAACAGTTCCTCATCCTAGAAAAAAATTCACTGACAAAGAAGTAATTCAATGGTTGAAGTATGGGTTGAGGATCTCCACTCCATCTTTCACCACTAGTTGAGAAGTGAAGCCGAGGGAAAAGATCCACTCTGAGGGGGATTTATCTTCTTCTATCAAAATTAGATGAAGTATAAGCTATTGCATATACAAGGATGAACAAGGATTATGCAGAAGCTTAGTGTCACCCGGTATCTCAGGCTTTTAAGTGGTCACAAAAACAACTTTCTCATTATGTCCTTGGGAACCAGGAAAATGGGGAATTGTCTACAGGGCCCAAAGCTCTGCACCTCAAGGCCATGCTTCCACGTTTAGCACAAATCTGTTTTGTGGAGAACTCCATGTCCCACACAGATAATTGGTACCTACCTGCTCTCCACTGTATTTCTAGCAAACATGCAACTAGCAGAAAAGAAACACATCTTCACTGGTTGTTTCTTGGCATCTTTGAGGTGAAGAGCAGCCAAGGGCCATGAAGAATTCACTGTGTTCTCACCAAAAGGACAATTTTGGGGGGGGGGGGGGAAATTTTAATCAGGTTCATGAAATAGCACAGCAATGATACAGCTGCCTCATGAACTAAGGAAGATCTCTGGTCTACAGAACTATGGTCTGAAAATGTATACAGGTGCTGCAGTTCCTTCAGTGTTTGTAGAAATCTAGTTGAAGAGCCATAAAAATGCAAATTCCATTAAATAGAGAATGTGTGTGCCACCACAATGTGTTTTTTGGTGGCTGTTACATTTTTAGCAATTTCTTAGTCCAACAAATTGACCCACCACTCCCTATACATTGTACAGGCCATCAAGGGAAAACCAACAGGCTCTATTTTCTGTAGAAGTCATTATAAAATGCTGATTAAATCTGGTAGAATCACATTTGTCAGCTGAGATGAAAAAAAGTACAGAGGTGAAGAGGTAGCATTATTTTTAGGTCACCTGAATTTTAACAAGACTGAAAATTTCCATGATACAGTACCTTACCTGAGAATTTGATACCAAGCAGAAAGCAATTTGCACTTTGCTTGGTGGTTTCTGAGAGTCATTAATACATTTTTTATTATTAACAGTGCTTTCACAGCATCACATTTCTATCCCACAAATGATAAGTTATTGCAAAGGTCACCATAATTTATAGCCCTTGTTTTGAGTTTAATTGATGATTGAAAACAGTGGAAAGAAATTAGCAGATCTTTAATTCTTTTCAGACTATAGAGCTCAAGGCTGAGCAAAATCTTCTCAATGTCAGCAGAAACCTTTTGCCTCAGGCTGGCTTGAAGAGAAGCACTTAATGTGAATGGTCTAAAAATTACTTACAATTAATTTATTTTATTTGTGTATCTATATAAGTATTAGATCGCTTGTAAACCTCCAAGTCACAACCACAAAGACCTGCTTTCCAGCACTGGAAAACTAACATATAGAAACAGCCCAGACAATTGAAATTACAGGAAAACTAGGATTATTATTTCTTAGCTGGAAAGTTCTTCATTAAGAAAGCCCACTTCTCTGCTAAGAGCCACTGACTGGCTTGATTTCTTTTACTTTCTCAGTTACTTTTCACTGTTCTGAAGCCGGAAGCAGATAATTTATTTTATAGAATATGTAAAAATTCTGTGAGAAGTTCACGGATGGAGTTGCCTTATGTGCTCGCAACTTTTAAAGGAAGAGAGAAATGAGATTGTTGATAAGGTACTTGCATATGGTTTGTCTCATTCACTCAGAAACAAAACACACAACAGCTGTCACAGTCACTGCACAGTCACTCCGTATCAGCACTTGAGGGCCTGTACTGACCCTTAGCAGACTTGAAGCCTGTGCAGGTTTCAGAGTCTCATCTGAGCAACTCAAAGCTCTCATAGCTAGAAAACATAAAAAAACCTTTGGGTGCAATACAGGTTAATACTAGTGCCAGGCAAATTGTGGCAACATTGCTAAGGAGAAGAGTGGGGAGTTTCATGGGATTGGAAACAGTGATGCTGAGTTCCCAGGATGATGTAAGCAGGACCTAAATTATTTGAGAGCCCTTGTGCCAAGAGAATCACTGGTTTTCCAGAACAAAAGCGATCTCTGAGGAAGCTACAACAGTCCCCTTTAATTTTCAGACCATGTGCAGTTGTTGCAATTGATTTCCTTGGTAAGTCTAGGCTTTCTAGGCCTCATAAAAATACTGGAAAGTGCATACGTATCCCTCCCACTCATTGTCCTTTTGGAAAGCTCAGATACAAGAGAAAAAAAGCAAGTGCTCTGCCAGTGCATTAATGCACAGTCACACTGTTCCTGACTGCGCTATCTACCTGATCTTAGTTTACTCTCCCTCTGAAAAGAAACACCTTTGTTTCATTCAAATAGTTCTGGGAGTTAGAGAACACCAAGTCTTCTCAGCTTAATGTTATGAAACCCAAATATTTTGGGCCAGAGTGATAATTTTTAGTCACTGTATGGACTGCTATGAAAGCAAACAGGTTAAAATTGTTATCTTGTTGGGAGACTTTCATGTAATTCCCTTGGATCTTTAAGCGTTTTCCTGGTAACATGGTTGATGGGACTCTAGCTGCATCATGTGAGTCATACCCAATGTGCCCGTAAAGTACAGGGATGATTAGGCATTTCACAGGGCAAGAGTGTGCCACCGAAACATGAACTTGGGTTAAACAACAAGTCAGGTTAAACAGAGGTTTGATAAAAATTTTGCTTAGAAATGTTTGAAAATCAGCCAGCTGCTCCTCCTGGACACCAGACCAAGGTGTCTGCTCTGATTTAGACCAGAAACATGAACTTTCATCTCTCACACCACCAGGGACCATCTGAGCCACCAGGCCACTGGTTATTTCACATGGCTCCCTCTGCATTCTGTTTTCTGTGCATTATAAAATAATACTCTCCCATAGAAACACATTACAACCATGTTCCACCACATAACTTTAACTTTTCTGGAGAAGAACGCCTTAAAATGCCCCATACAGCCTTCACTTTTCTTGATACATGAAGGCAGTGCCATAGCTCTGGAGGCAGGGGAACAACACCAGTCTCACCAGGGAGTGTGTAAGGGCAGGAAGGGACACCAGGACAGCAGCACAGCAGCGCCTCGGGCTCACGCTGTGCTGGGCTCCCAGTGAGCCCCAATTGCACACACACATCACTGACTGATCCCTGACCTGCCCTGGCCTCTCAGGCTCTCTCTGTCTCAGCTCGGCTGCCAGCACTGCTCTGACTCTTCTCTGTCTGCCAGATCTGTAGGGGGAAGCACTGATGGGAAGAAGCAGTGGTGAACTCATGGCCCGGCCAGTCCAGGCTCAGGGATGCTGAGGAAAATACGTGAGCTAGTTTTAATTTGCCTCCTGTGAATTTAGATTTGACATAAAGCGTGCAATAGCAAAGAACTCCAGCCCTGACATTTCAACTGAAGGAAACAGAAATGCTGCCACTTCTCTGAGCCCAACTGCAGAACTTCCATAGGGAAGAACTGTAAAACACAAAGCGTTTTCCCACCTATTGACCTTGAGCTGTAAAGGACCATACTTCTTGCACCAGCTGCAGCACTGTGAATATTCAAGCCAGTTTTGAAAAGCCAGTTGCAGAAAATTTCAGTGAACCTGAAAAGTACAGTGTCTCTTTAGAGAACATCCGTAATGCAGCATAAATTAAGGTCTTTCCAATGAACTGGACTGAACAGTGAGAGGACCATGATAACAAGGTGAGATAGCACTAAGTGTCTTTTGCATAAGATATTTTACATTATCTTACATTTAACATGGGAGCACTTGTAATTCTGAATTTTTTGTGTAACATTTTGAGTCCTGCTAGAGATAAGAAGGACAAGTCTGAAGAGAGAACATCAAATCTGGCATGCATAATAGATTTGGGAAACTTCTTGACAAGCCGTGGAAATTCCTGCAAAGCAGCACAAGGATTTAACTTCATGGATTTAGCCTCCAGGGTAAGCTTCCCCCTGGGATTTAAGGGGTCTCAGTCTTTTGGCCCTCACTATCCCAGTACAGAGTAGTGCTCATGCCTCAGCAGAGAGCCCATTCTTCTGTATCCCTGCTTAAGCCATGAAGTTGTCTTCACAATTAGCTGTGAGATGTCACTCAGCGGTGACCTAACACAATACCCTCTTGGGTGCTGAAAAGTTTAGGCTTACATTTCCAAATAACTAGTTTCTTTTGTAATCTTTTATAAAATGATTGAACATCTGCACATACACTGTCCTAGCGAGGAAGCCCAGCAAACTCCTTGACTCCCTCTGCACAAGGCCAGCAGCTGCAGGAGCTGATATTCTGGAGGTCACACCTTCCAGAGTGACCATGGCGAGGCACCAAGTTGCGTTTTGGAGCAGCAGCAAGAGTGCTGCACTCTCATCTGCACCAGATTACCTCCTGCAGGGTCATTAAATAGAGACAAGCAGTGATTATGCCAAAGCCCTTTATCTTTTTCTGATATGATTTCTGAGCCTTAACAATCACATAAAATTGGCGACTAGAGAATTTTTGGAATAAAAGAGTGCATCTTCTGAGGAACTCAGCAAATCCTGACCCAGCCATAAGCAACACAGAAGGACCTCATAGAAATCACTCAGTGGCAGGAGATATCCATGGACTCCCTGCGTATTTAAGAAATGCTCAGCAAACACCACAAGTGAATAATGACCTGCATCAACTCATGGGATAAGGTGCTAAAGCTCATTCAGATGTGATTACATTGGCATAAGAAAGAAGAGAATTAATTTTTTCACTGAAAACTCTTGAATGCTACCTCCAAGCTGAGCCCTGAAGCCTCTGTGCTAGGTCTTTCTCTACTTGGTATCACAGATACAGCCCAGACATTCAGAGACTATGATGACTGCCATTGACTATTCCACAACCTTCATTTCATGTTGAGAGCTTCAATCAAACCCTAATGTACATGTCCCCGAGGACACAGGCTTTCTGTAGAGGACAAAACTGGTCCTTCAAACTGGTAACAAAAATATTCACGTATTTTACCATTTAGGTCCACTTTCAACTTGCCATGAATTGCTAGCAAGCAGTTTAGTGCCTGGCAGCCATCTGAAAGTCAGAGCACTATGCAGCCATTTGGAAGCTCTTCAGCCATATATTCTCCACACAGTGAGTCTTGGGAATACAGGTCTTCATTGAAGCAGTTTCAATTTCATTGTTACTTGGTTGCTCATTTTTAATCTGCTTCTACAGAGAAACACAGTTTTGTTGATTATTTCTGTTCAAGGGAGAGTTTTTTATGTATCAAATACTTGGCTGTTTTTCCCCATACAGATGATATTTTAATGTCTCCCAATCAGCTAAATTTTAAGTTCTTTACTTTAAAAGGAAATTATTTTGAATATTCTTTTGCTATTTTGAATATTCTTTTGATTCACAATGCAATACATAACCTTGCCTGCATGATAGCAACAAAAAATATTACAATGGAATATGGTTTAAAATTTAATAAGTACCTGATGGTTCAGTTTTTCAAATGCCATTGCTTGGGAATCCTCAGTTCATGGATAGAATACTGTACTCACCCAATTAGATTCTGCTACATCATTTGGCTACAAAGAAATTAATTCAAACTTACTCTAATCAGGATGCAAAGCATTTATTTGCTAATTCCACCTTTCATTACTCCAAAACTAACTTCCAGAATTAATTTTTAATATAGCCAGGTAAACTGACATCACGGGCACCAGGCTTCTACAGCATTTGCAGTCATGTTTCTTCTTTTCCTGATGTCCTGGAGAACAAAAGATTTATAAGATTGACAAATATGTTGTAGTGCCAGCCCATTGGAACCGCAGGGCAGACATTTGCTGTTGCTGAGCAGCAGTTAAGCCTGCACAGAGACCTTTAGAAGTGTTCATGATGGCACAGGATTGATCAGGAGAGAAATGCAGCATTATACAATTCCTCAAGAATTTACACATAATTGAGAACAGAGAAACATCAGGAGATTGGATGATCTTTCCTTCCTGGGTATCAGTAGGGCTACATTATACTATGTAAGACGTCTACACCACTTCAGTAATTTACTCTTTAATTAACTGACTATAAATAGTATTTTGATAATTTATTTATATTGAGAAAGATTGCCTGCCTCATACACCCAGGTAAGTTAAGCATAACTAATATAGATTCTCAGATAGGTTAATGAATTATGTCAATTGATATAGGCCCAGTCAAGTTGTTAGTTGAAGAAATTAATTTTCTAACAAAGTGCTCATAATTAAAGATTTAATAATGTGTTTTTAATGTTACAACTCAACTGCTAAATCAATTACATCATGGAGGCATTAGCAGCAGGAAGACAATGCACTATTACACAAGATACACAGTGCTTTACGAGTTTTTCCTGATATTCCTATACCAGAAGTAACAATTTACAAGGTCCATTTAAACCAGACTGAGTCTTCCCACACAACTGGGGAATTTGGACCACGTGTTTGAAAGACAGCCTAGAAAAATAACAGATTTGTTGTGACTAAAGTCCATTATAAACTACTCTCACTCTTTTTTTTCTCTTACACATGCATCTTATGAGGCTTCTCCATGTGGTTACCATTTGCTGAAGCCATTGCAGCCCAACAGTTTGATCCACTATGCAGGAACATCAGTGGAAGCCTTTCTGTGAACTACCACAAAATCCAGGAAAATAGAGTAGGGCATTATTCTTCTCCCAGTTATACTCACAAGCACACATTCTCGTAATAAATAGTACAGAACTAATTAGAAGTAGAGAGCAAGTTTAGTTGAGCTGTATTACAGTGTTGCAGACAGCATCCTATCAGACTCCTGACTTGTGGCCTGTTTGGTTTGTACTGCAAGGATCCCAGTGAGCTAAGGGTGCTAGCAGTATCTGGTAATATCTAATTCAAAATGGTTTTTGAAAGCAAGTTCCTTGTAATCAAGCCTCATGTACATGCATGCTATCCAAAGATGTGTAAGCTCAATCTGACACAACCACCATTTTCCTCTCCCTGAGAATGACTGGGGCCTGGGATATGCTACATACAGGGATCTTCTTTACTACATCTGACTTGCCTACACAACCACCTCAGGCAATAAGCAGCTAAGCTGCTTCCTGTAATGGCTTCAGATCCCCCTGGAAAGTGTTATGACTTTCCAGCAGTTATCTGTAAACAGTATGTCCACATACATCAGATACGTGCAGCACACATACACATCAGTCCCTCTTACATTCACTGTGATTTATAAAATTTGCTGGTATATGCACATCTGAAGAGGTTCAAATGTTCAGAGCATACTGAATCCAGCCTGGTACACCTCTTGGCAACAGCAGGGATGCTAAATATGGATTTTTTTTTTTAAACTAGTGAGCACAAGATTTGATCATAAAAGACAAGTGTTAGTCTTGTGGGTCTTCCATTGAGTGCAAGTAGTCCATGTATCTACTCTTGTTTCCTACTGTCATGCTCTATGTGTTGTAAATACATGTTTATGGGTGTAAATTATACGTGCTTCACCATGATTCAGTTTGTGCATATTCTGCCGTGAGATCTTTCAGCCCTGGCAGTCAGGGATTTTAACTTAGGGTGAAACAGCCAACAGAGAGAGCACAACACCCTGTGGAAGACGCTGCCCACTAGGAAAGTGGTCAATACAGATATACAAGAAACCTATGGCAAAGATACCACAGAATAGCCAGATCTAAGCACCCTTCACACAAAGTCCATGGAACTCCCAAGAAGCCCCGTGAAACTCCACATACTACTGGCCACAATAAATAAGAAGCGCCAGCAGGATTTGGTTTTCCTGGTGGACTTTAAAATTGAGCTATGACTGAAGCTATGAAGAAGCAGCCTTGTAGCAGGCAGGTTTTGATGGAGATTTGTCCGTGTGTAGTTCCTGGCTTCCCTTCTGAGGCTCATGTTAAGGACGGCTTTAGGTACTGACACAAAGACATGAAAAAAACCAGCTTCAAAACGAAAACACTGCCCAGGTTGTTCTGACTGTGAGAATAGAGGCAAAACACCCAGCACACCCCAGCAGTTCAGCATGCTCAGACCATGAAACAGGATCCCAGTTCCACAGTTTGCATGCACAGCCCACCTGGGATTACAACCTGGTGGCTCTGAAGGAGTCAGTCCTGCCCAAGGCTATTCACAGCCCTCACAGCTTCCTGCCCCTGCCTGCTACTCTAGGAGACCACTGCAGGGCAACGTGCTTAATTAGGTACTAAGTAATTCATAAGCCATTTGGTCTTTATGCATGGGGTCCTAAAATTTAATTTTGCTTACACTGCTGAAAATCTATGAGCTGCTTCAGGAATGAAAGGCATCACCAAGAACCATTTTGGCTAAAATCTCCTGAATTTTATGCCATCTTTAAAAAAAAGAGCAAAATTAATGCATCTAAATATGATCATGTATATTCTTGTCCCAAGAGAACTCTAAGCTTGACTCACAGAATTACCACATTTGGCAGTGAGGCTCTTCCACTTTTAGGGGCTGTAAAACTGTAATAAGGAACAGAAAGCTTTGATTTGATTTCCGTTCTCTCTCTGTGTATTTGAGGTCTTTTCCTGATACCAGTAATATTGAAGTCAACAAAACTCAAATATGCATTTTCAAGTCTTGCTAAACAATGGAAATGAAAAACAATGGAAACTAGCAGCTGTGCTATTATGTATCTGTAGTGTTAAATATGTTTCTCTTATTGTATTTGCTTAAAATAGAAGGTGTTTTATAAACTGGCCTTTCAGCATAGTAATATGCTAATATATTTCAGGCATGCTTCTTTCAATTGGTATATTTGGGCAATTTATCCAATGCTTCCATATTAAAAAAAAAAAAAAAATTAATACCCACTCTCCACATGTCTCCTCTAATATTCCCTTTGACAAGAATACTTTTCAATCCTTCTCTGTGCATCATGGCATTTTCTATTAACAGATACAGAAATGAGAAATGTAAATAACGCTTGATGAAGTTTGTCTTTAGACATGGAACACTGTCGAAAATCATTCCTGTTTCTTTAGATGTTTGGGTAGAAGAGAAAACACACTCTTGCATCCTGTTCCAAACTATGAGACTTAGAGTAATGCGCTTATTCTTTTTCTGTACCAACAGTCCAACTCCAAAAACTGTGCAGGTTGGACTGGAGGATGCTCTTGGTAGTAGTCTCAGCTCAGAGCCTTGTGCTGCTCACAGACTGAGCTTACTAGGGTTAAATTTAAACGAGGTAAGGGTGGGTTCAGGCACACTGCGTGTACCGTCATTGGAGTGTACTTTTCTGAAAACCACCATCAGGCTTCCACCTACCCAAACAACCGTGGCGTTAGATACACTCTGATATGGTGCAGCAAATCCTTCAGCACCCTACAATGATTGAAAAAGTCAAAAGAAAACTCTCCCTGTAGTCACTGAGTGCAAGAGGGATTTTGGCTGAACCATGCAGTGGAAACCAGGAGCATCAGGTCAGGGTGCAACTTGCATTGATCCTATTGCTGCAAGAGTATAGTCTGCACACAGGTATCACTGATATGGCCCTTAGGCCGTATGGGACATGTGATGGGACACAGGTAGGTTGGAAACTACATGTGTAAGAAGTCCAACCTGTAATCCATTCCCTATCAGTCTGCTGTGTCTTTGGAGGCCCAGTTGACAGCCCTGAAACAAATATAAACATCCTACCCTAAATGACTCATCCCAACACAGCACTTCAGCCCAAAATATGGAGCCCATTCTTGCACACTGAGAAACAAAAGCAGGACTTGGTTTCTGCCAGGTGGAAGCAGTGGCATTAGTGATCTAGCAGAGTGATGTGCCATGCAATGGGGAGAACAACTGGTGGATAGCTCCCATGGCTAGAGGAAAAAACAGGCTAGGGAAAAGTGATAGCTGGAGGATGGAATTCCCATTATATAACCAGGAGTGGAGTATTGTTCATCCTATCTTATTGCATTCCTGCAGAATAAAAAGATAGTGGTATGAAAAAATAATTATCACAGATATGCTGCTAGCTTCAAATAGAGAGAAACAAGTTCAGCAGATACCAACCTTGCCAAAACATGTCAATATTCAGATACAGTGGAGACAGAAGTGGTCTTCAAACAGTCTGCATCTCCAGAAGGCCAGCTTGTTTTAAATCAAGAACTACCCCTCCTGCCATAGTTTTTTCTAGGAGAATCCTCCTATTTACTCAGAAGAAAGCAGCTCAAGGAGAATGCCTTTCTTCATCTAGGCACATTGAAAAACAGGAAGAAAATAGTACAGCCAATTAATTATTCATTGAGATCAAGTCCTATGGTCTTTAGCCCTCTTTGTCTACCTCAGACTTCTACCTTTGCTTTTATTTTATCAATGGTAAGCAATGGCCACATTTCTACCAGTTAGCAGATTTTATTTTGTCTCTAATGTCACTTCTTGCATTTGCACAAAACAAATCTTGTAGGGTTAAGTGTATTTAGCAGTGGCCTTTCACTTCAGGCATCTTTGTTTCAGCATCTTCCCATCAAGATCTATAAAGTCTGATTTTTAACGCTGCTTTGTTCCTGGTGCTCCAACTGATTCCAGCAAGGACTGTAAACAGTCAGCACTTTTGATGGTCACACAAAAAGCGGTGAATAGTGGGACAGGCACAACCCAGCTTCGAGGTTTCCCACAAGAGAATATAGCTACTCTGAGCCATGGGGGAGCACAGGGGATAGAAAAGGAAGAGGATTGCATGAAATTTGTCCTGAGAGTTACACCAAGTTGTGCTGGGATCCTGATGAGAGTGATGGGAGGAAGACAGGCCATGGAATTCATAAATGGAGGGAAAACTTACTCTCAGTAACCTTTTCCAACGTTTACAGTGTTTCCAATTGCAAGAATCATGAGTTTTGGCACCTCTCATAAAGATCCTCACAGCAAAAATAACAGTTTTCCTAACTAAAGTTCTTTTCTTTGTGTTTTTGGGAAAAGTTCTGAAATATAAGGAGAATTATCTAGTAATTTGAAAACTGGATGGTAACAAAAAACTAAAATGGAGGTAACATTGATTTTTCTTAATCCCTTTCTTTTGAAATGATCTCATAAGCTGGGAAAGTTGATGCAATGCCCTGAACTGTGTGAACTTGGTTTTGTCAAACTTTGTAATTCCTGCTGTAATGACATGATGGGTTGGGTCACAAGTAGGGAATAAGGCACGGACTTAATGCTTTTATGTTTTGGTATGTTATTTTGAAACTCTGGCATAAACTGCCAGAGCATAGCATCCCACTTGGTCCTGTGAGTTACAGTATCTTGGGTGAGCATGAAACCATTAGTGAGAATTAAAATACAGAGCTGGCAGCCATTATAGCTACAGAATCTTGCTAATAAATGCTTATGTATTAGCGACTCCCCATTATCATTCAAATTGATTTAATGCTAGCTACCAAAAAATCTGCTGGAAGTTGCATGCAACCATCAGGATGCCATTAGTAATCTAATCCATAGCAGTCTGACGGTTAATGAGCCTTTTGGAATGTAAGTCACTTATCTCAATTTCAGCATCAATCTTGGTGAAGGGAGGGACAATCTTCTGCTAATCCAGCTCAGCACTACAAAAAGTTGGGGTTTTTCCATTAACTGTGCAATGATGTTGCAGAGAAATCTAAGTGTTAATATAATATATGGACACATGGCTGTACAAGCTGCTGCCACAAAATTTTTAAGGAACAGTTGTACCAAAACACAGAGAACAGCTGAGAAGAGTGCATTTCAGCCATGATTCCATTAGGGATAATGAGCTGTAATCCTTACGGAGCAAACAGCTCTGATGAATCAGATATATTGGATCCACAACTTTGCAGAATGAATACTGGTATATGCAGTACTTAAGAAACAAAAACCCACTTTGAATCAAAAACTATAAAACAAGACACATGAGTTACAAACTCAATCTGTTGCTTAATTTCTCCCCACCATCCCAGCCTTAATCTTGTCTTCCTAACCATAGACTCTTCAAGGCATGAACTGGCTCTTTTAAGATATAGTGAGGATGTTCCTATAATCTAATTCAGCAGCAGATTATTTCATCACAGGCACTCATATAACAGGGGTGGGAAAACTTAAGGACATCCAAGCAGCTGCACCCTTGTCAGCTGATACGGAACTGCAGACCACACACGTCAGTGATAATGTGGCCTAAACTGTTTAAACATGTTTAATGCTGCTTCCCTGCCAGTAAATCCATGCTTGATGTATCAATATTCAGAATCTATGTAAATCAACAATGCAGAAAGATGGTCTTCAATCATTGCTAAGCTCTTCAGTGTTTCTACAAATACTGCAAGAGCAGATTTGCTGTCATGCCTTTTTTCCAAAAATGTCCTTTATTTTTTTTATTTATGGGCTGCTCTATTTATTCTATGAAAATTTTTTATCAGAATATACATTAAATCCTCCAGACTTTGCAAGGCTTGTCAGAAACTAAATTTTCATGGAATAGCAGGTAGTGCTGCTAGTTTAACCCTGATTCAATAATGCATTTATGTGCCTCTTTTCATGCAGGCTCAGAATTTTCCTATTTTAATGGATGAGCAGACTGCAAAAAGGCAATGAAGCACCTAAGTGTTTTGTGAACTGGAGCACTTCATAATACTTTAATTATGTAGCAATGTAACTCTTAAAAGTCTTCTTTTCTTACAGTTACAATACTGCTATTTAAATAGCATATGGGTCCTGTTTTAATTAGCTATTGCTAGGTAGAAATTTTTAAAACCTGAAATGACAAAGGCCCAACAATTATTTCAGTAGTTTAAATCAAGCTTATTTTTGCTTGCTACAGTTATAATTGGGCCTTCATTTAGTAATGCTACACAAAACCAGCAGAAGCATTTTCCTAAATGTTTGAGTACTGTTCATTCTAGCAGGAAAGCTTTGCTGTTTCTGTTTTTCAGACACACATCATTTGCGGTAAAAACTACTGCAGTGAGGCAGGGTATGTGAACCCTGGCTTCAGCACTCCAACTAGCATACTCTACGAAGCAGAGAAACTCAAAAAGACCTAGGTACCCCCTGCCTTTTTTGACTTCTTTTTGAAGGACTTCCATAAACATACTTGCTTGTACAAGAAAAAAAAATCCACTGATAAACCATGACAGATTTCGTCAGCAGTAGAAAGATACAGTTCTTGACATCTGCTCCTACACCGTATGGAGGCAACAGGAATTTTGATTTAATTTTTAACCTTTAAAAATCTCTCACCTGTATTCTAGAAACACTGTAACACCCTCTATGGAATTGTCACCAGGCAGAAGATCTTTCAGCATCTGTCTTAATCATGACAATCACCTTAACGGAAAGGGGCACTGATTTCATTTGCTTATATTCTCCAGGGAACACTTGTATTTTTAAATGTGATTTCTTAATTGTAACGTGGCATGGAATTACTGTAAGGAAAAGGCAAAAGACCCCACATAATTATAAATTCTTCAGAACATTATTTTGGATTTCTCACCCCTGCAATATAAACCCACAACATTGTACACTCAGACTCTTAATATATCACAATGTGCCATAGCTATGTAAACAGCTAGTCTCAGAAAATGAAAGGTTGGGGTCAGTTTGTTTTTTAGAAGGTAACTTATGTAAAGGGCTCCAAATGAAAGCGTACATTGCATAGTTTTCTTCAGCTATAGGGCCAATCACAGAATGAAAGAAGAAAGGAAAAAGAGGCAACATATTTAGAAATATCAGCAAGTTTCTGAAGTGGGTGTTTTTGTCATGCTACTTAGTTGCTGAAATGTTCCTGGGTTAAAAACTGAGATCTAAACTTGTGCTGGTGATGTTTGGATGAAGCCCTGGATCCATTAGGGAAAATTGCACAGGGTCTGTCCACTATGCATTCTAAAATTAAGCTGAAATGGGGATTAAATACCAATTTCTCTGGCTAAAATATCATGTAAGTGATTGTTATGGTGAACCATCCAGAGGCTTGAGATTCAGACAGAAGGGACCACTTCAATGTTACCTGCTGAGACATACTTCCTAGAGTCACAACAACAAAAATAAGAAACTAATACAGGGCCCAAGGTAGATACAACACAGTCTCTTCTGAGAGATTTTTTGCTTCTGTAGTTACCTGTGGAGACAGCAATATCGGAAATAAAGCATGGAAAAAGTGACAGAAGATCTAAGGGGCTAAAAAGGCTAGAAGGTATTGTTGGCTTGTGATGGTGGCAGACTACTCACTGTATACTATAAAACCTGAAAATCCAAATCTTTCTGGAAAGGCACTGCTCATCTCATGAGAAGGTCTGAAGCCTTTGTGAAATATTCTGAAGGGCAAAATATTCCCAGATGACACATTTCGTTAAAAGAAGTGGGAGTTATTTCAAGGTGGTATAAAATGCCTTGGAAAGCTTGTCAGGTGGCATATGGAAAATTTAAGTAATGTGTGCAGGAGTGCACATATGGTTGGGAGGCTCTCAGAAGCACTAGGAGAAGTGTCCAACAAGCAGCAAGATGATGCCTCTGACACTGCACTCAGCAGTTACAAGAATAGACTGTTAGAACCTGGCTTTAGGTGCATCCTGTGACAAACAGCAAACCAACCCACTAGGGTCACACAGAGTTCTGTTCTCGGCAGATGTGCATTACATCAGGGGTGGCTCAGCGATAGCGTACTCAATCCAGTGTACACTCTCCTGCATGTACAGTCCTCCTGGATGAAGGCAGGAAGGTGTTTTTCAAACCTGTACCGGTTTTGACAGTATTTCATAAAACTCCTGAAGAGCTGGGGGGCCGAATGCTCTCCTCCTGATCACTAAACAGCTACCCACACCTTCTGTCAAGTACATCTGTTATTGCCAAACGTATTGTCAACGCCTCTATTTACAACTTAACACATTTTTAATTCATGCCACTTCCAAACTGTGTGCACATACTACTATCCCCACCTGCTCCCCCAAAACTCAACCACACACAACTAATGGAAGAGTTTCATGTGAAACAGAGAACTGGATTCTTGGCCAGCCTGTGATGGAGGCCACAAAGGCCTGGGCTCCTTTACCTGAGGAGGCTGGGTAGCTGAAAGCCAGTTCTCATCAAGAAATCCAGCCTCTACCTTTAGGGGCCTACAAGTTTCTAAGGAACAGATGCTGAGAAGCCATACAAAAAAAGGATTAGTAAATATCTGTCCTGTCTCCAATACAGGCCATTACTGGCCACTGTACAAGACAAGCAGTTGAACTAGGCCTATCTTTGGTCAGACACTGGTCACTTTTTGTAGGATCTGTTATTAGCATAAAGCTGTGGCATCCAGCCATAGGTAACTCTCTTTGGAAAAATGAAAGCAGAATCCAAGCAAATCCTATCATATCCTGACTGGTCCAGGGGTCTTTGGGTAGCCCAGAGCCAAAATGGTGTGCACTGACATTAGGGAGGAAGGCTGTTCACCCCACAGTTCTAAGCTGCAGACCTATGCTGAGCACACACCACAGGCTCTATTTCTCTCAAAGAAGTAACAGCAAAGAGAAGTCAGGGGAGGCAGAAGAGCTGCTCTAAATCCATATGCACACAGAAGCATATTTAGATGTGTCTCTAGATTTCCACATATGTAGAATGTGCTCTGAAATCTGCTTTCCTGAGCGTTAATCTGCTCTGAAATCTGTTTTTCTGAACAACTGCTAACAGAAGTGATATTAGCTATCCAATATAACACTTGTTAATTATACACACTGTTTACTAACATCACATCTAAACACTGAAATTTTCTTCCCATTTTTTCTGTACGGTTGGAGCATCCTATTGCCTTGATACTCATGTACTTCAAGAAGTGTCCATATAATATGAAGAATTTATAGGAGAAGGAGGAAATGTGGCATTGTAAGATGCTGAAACAAAGCCACATCACTTCTCCCTAAAATGTTCAAGAGCAGATTATGATTGTCCTAAAGAAGTGGTAGTAAAGCATAAACCAACCTCCACAATGTTTAGTGGATGTCTAGCCCACTTGCAATAAATCCAAGACCATCCAGTTTGGTTTTTTAAAATGTCTGTCTCTTTGTTGACATTGCAAGAACAGGAACCTTTCTGTTCAATCCTGTGTTTAGGTTCTTTTCTGGTTTAAGAGTAATGTCTTGTCTCACAGGGATAAGAGGAAAATAAACCCATCATGCACATATTAAGCATACAATAATAAAGTCCATGTCAACAAATTATAAAATATTGCTCATTGCTTTCATTATTCTTCAGGGAAGATGATAAAAAAATATTTGCAGAAATTATTTAGCCACAATGATTTACTCTGATGCATATCATCAGTAGGGAAAGAACTGGATCTAAATACAGATATGTACACCATGAGCATCATGGGCATCAAGGGAACAGCACCAGTATTAAATGGGGCATTAAATTTTGGATGAAGTAATTAAAACAAAAGCCAGAATTGCTCTAGGGTTATAAAGCACTTGTGGATAAGCTATACTCCAGGAAATCTGTGGTGTAGCTTCTGTGAGCTTCTGATTCCTCTGCAACAGAGCCATCATGCTCAGAATTTGGCTCCAGAAGCTTAAGACATACATAAGGACATTGTGAAATAATATGCAAGAATCATCAGAACTGTAGAGATTCTTTGAGGAAATCTTTCCATATTTTCCCTTCCTCATGACCTCAAATACTATTCCTCTAAGAATTTTTTTCCCTTGGGCTGTTCCTGGTAAACAAGGAGAAATACAAATAAAACCCCTGAATTTCTCAGGAAGCTTTAAGAAAATGGAATATGGAAAATAAGATTCTTTTAAGAAAAATGAGGACAGCCTCAGTTTAACTCAGGTTTACATGGTTATTGGGCTAGGGAGCTAGTAAAAGTGACTGATATTTTCTAGTCTGTACTTTTCAAATGATAACTGAAAGGTGGAAGGTTTTTTATACACCTTAAAAATATATCTCCATATATTATATATATAAATGCTTTTAAAAATAGATACTTTAGTCATATTTACAAAGGACTTGAGCATTTCAATCAGAGAAGGAAGCTTCTAGTAACCCTGAACCAAACCATGCTTGGTAATTTTTTTTCTCTTTTTTAGTATTTCAATTCAAATCTATGTTCTTTCTTACAGGGACAAATCTCACTGCAGAGCCCTTACACAGTGTAGGTTACCAGCCAACACATTTGCATTTCACAGAGAAATGGACATGAAATGCCAACAGGGCTCCAGATACCGCTCTTCAAAGTTCAAGTGCGCTACCATCCCACCATGAATGATATCCAGGAATTTTCCAATTCATTTGTCATCTGCTTAAACAACAATTAAGAAGCAACCAAAACAGAGAGGGAGGGCAAGGCCAACCATTCTCAGGGTGCCCAGAACCTTCCACTTATTGTTTTCCATGCCATTATTCATCTCTCATCGTTATCCACCTCTTATTCATCCCACTCTGAGGGAGGAAAAATACACAGAAATCGCAGGTTCACCATGACCACCCATGTGGGCACATCCGTGTCTGAAGTGAGACTTCAGCTACACAGTATTCTCCTCTCCTCCCACCCCATCATATCCAAATGCAAAGGACAGCAAGATAAAACGAAATACATATAAACCTTTTCAGTGTCAAGGATTCAAAGGCAGGATGTCAGGGAGAGGAAGAAAGGTATTTTTCCTCACTCTTCCAATCTAGCAAAGGTACTACCTGACTCCCACGGTGTTTTCACCAGCTGTCAAATATATCTCACATATGCGACTGTTAAAAAAGATATTAAATATTAGCATGTTACCAAACTTCTAAGTACTGATTACTGATTTTTCCATAACAGTAATAGAGGTTTAATGAGAAAGAAATATTCTTGGTATTCAGGTTCTATGTAAGGCACCATTACAGTTGCTACTACAGATTTCATGAGGAAAAATTTCAAGACAAAAGATTTCCCAGTTCTGGAAATGTGAATGACTGAGAAAAACTAAAATGGAAAATATAATGAAAAGGTTCTGTAAATAAAACTACTTTTCTGTAAGAGCTAAAGGGAGAAATGTTATTCCTTCTCCTTCCATTCTCCTGCCATTGCAGGATGAAATTGTTTTAACCTCATTTACTGCTCTCTAGGAAGAAATCATTCAGCCATAAGCCTCCCAGGGAGCTTCCCTTGGCTGTACAAAAGCTCAAAATGTCACTGCATTTACAAATGAACAGAGCCTCTTACTCAAAAGGCTTCAGCGGAGTCACCAGGAAGAACTGTGGCCTACAGGTCTCTTCCTCTCAGGGTGAATACTTTATTGGCAGGATAACGTGCATGTTTCTCTCAGCGAGGAGAAGTGCCATGGGCATGGCAGATGAAGTAGTTCCTGGCTTAGGTTCAAACACATTTATAGCCAGGTGTGACCTTGCACTTCTGCCTGTGTGACCTGGTTCCAGGAGCAGTGTCCATGAGGTTATGTAAGATCGAATGTACTTGGTCTCAGTTTCATGGGAAGTATTTCCAACTACTTGAGCCTATTCCTAAGACTGCAGAACACTATTCTCAGTCCCCTGCAGTAATGGTGTGGTGGGGCCAGGTCACTTAAGCAATCAGGGTACCAAATGGTGCTGAGCTTTCCAATCTTTTCCTGGCTTTGAAAATCTGTTCCAGTGTCTCTATTATGGTGTAAGCCACTGACAGAGCTGACAAGAATGGGTCCCCTTGTCTAACAGACCCATCCCATATACGCTCCTCTTGCACATCTACTGCCTCCAGACATACTTGGACCTTATTCTCTTTAGTCCCACATACATGCATGATTGCAAGCAATCTCAGTTACTGTGAGCCATCTTTTCCACCATTCAGCATCTCCCTCCTTGGTTTATCACTGCCCTCCCCGTGCACGCTGCTTCTTCTTGCCACTGGAGGAGCACATACAATGCTGCCAACAGAGTGCAATCACAGAATGTTCATAGTGGCTGTTTCCAACTTGGTCTAGATTCTCACACAGCTGCTTATTTTATTAGGGGAACAAGGATGTTGGTGTACATAGACTGAGACATACTTACACAGCTGCTCAAACCTTTCTGGGAAAAAAATAAAATAAACCTTTCTGTAGGTTTTGATTTTTGTCTCAGACCTTCCTCCCTTGATCCTTTGCTGATGGGTCTTTGTCCTGATCTTGTGCTGATTTAGTCCTATCAGGTGTGACCTCCAAGTAACACAGATGTATCCCAAGTCTTACCAAATAAAGTTCTACCAACAGAATTCTTCTTTGCCAGTAAGTTATTTTGGATATTTTCTGAGTTTGCATGGGCTTTGCCAGCCAAGGGGCAACATCAGCTGTACCCTCTGGAAGATGTTTGATGGTAGAGCTACTCAGGAATCTGGCCTGTGTTTGTTCCCTACTGACATTGCTTTGCCTTGAAATGGTTTCTCTGGGGGTGAAGAGCAAACATATGTTACAGCAATATCACTTGCAGCGCTACACAGGTGGCTAAATCCATCATCATATGGCATCCACTGCAGGCAAACTAGCTGTGAAACGGCATAATGCCAGCCAAAATCACACATGAATAGACAAATTAAAAATAACCACAACAACCCACTACTTAATCCAAGGCCATGAAATACACAATTCATGAACACTATATTTATAGAACGTGAATTCGAGGAAGCAACAGAAGGAGGAGGGACAGGGAGCTGGGGATATAAAATTCAGAAGGTGCTTTTCGCCACTCCCCATTGCAAAATCCCACTGCACAAAAATGAATGACCTGCCTAAATTGTATTTCTTTCTTCATTTTTGGTGTTTCGTTTTCTTTCACTTTTTTTTTTTATTGTGTATACAGATGCTTCACGAGCATAAAGTGCATATACAGGTGGTCATTTAGATCTTAGGCACTTGGCAATTAACTGGGAATTCTCCACAGACTTGTGCATGTACATACATTAATCGTGTGTGCACACTGATCAAGATGTCACACTTTGTTTACTTGTGCCTTTGAAATCTAGGAAGTCACGTGTCCTTGATGTTGGGCTGAGAGAAAGTGCAACTGCCAAAGGGAATTGGTTCACGTAAAACACTGGAAAAGGTAAGAAAAAATGCTTGCCACAGTCAAACAAATTCTCACAATTTGTACTTCTTAGGTCTCTCTCAGGAGAATAAAGAGAAGATTAAAAATTTAAAAGAAACATAATAGAAAACAAAACGAGGCTTTGCAGCCTCTTCTGTTCAAGTGATTTCTCACTTGGCTGGGATTCAAACATACACACAGCTCTCTCTTCACATGCTCTTCTCCATCAAGTTCCTCTGTACCTGCACAATGTCATTTTAAAAAGGCAGAGTCCCACTTCTCACCAAAAAAAGGTTGGTACAGCAAAAGCACGCACCTAAGAGACACTTCCCACCCAACTGAGAGACTTGCTGAAAACCTTCAGGATAGTGTCAGTCATGAAGAGAAATGCAAAATGGTTACACTTTTTTTTGTAAATAATCGAGTTTAACATGAGAACATTTCTAAATTGCCTGCTTTCTTACTTACATGCCCTACTCATAGAAACTTCAGTGCAATGGCAAAGATACTCAGAACATCTACACTAGCTGATCCCATAAATTGCATTTTTCAGTTTCTGTGAGCCAGATCTCTGTGTTTCTATATGAGCAAAATCTGTTATGCTTATTGTATGAACTTCCTTCCACAAAACTTAAACTGCTGTTCAATTTACTGATATAGACTGCAAATATACTAGAAAACCCACTTAAGCACACACCACAGTATATAATCTGATGAATAAAATGGTATAGGATTGCAGCATACAAGGACTTTACTCAAGCAAGTTCAGTCTCAAGCACACTCTTAAGTCTGTCTTGATTCTGTACAGCATATACTCAAGCCCAACTGATACCCAACAGGTTTAAATACATACTTAAATTATTTATTAAAGAAGTTGAGGGGAAAGCACGCTTTAATTCTAAAAGGAATTATTCTTTAGTTCAGCCTGTGTTATCAGGAATTTGTTTGCAAACTCCATGGTGAGAAAACCACACTGCTTTTAACACCAAAAAGCCCCTTCCAGGTGTATTCAAGAAAGCACTATTGTACACAGAAAGAGAAAGTGTACATGCTCCAGCAGAAAAACACCTTAGGCAGGCCTGCTTTGCATCTCTGCTGAGGGGCTGTGCTCCTAAAGCTCTGCTGCCTTAATTGTAGAGCACGGGCTCCCACAGGAGTGATTAGACAAAGCTCAGCATTTCACTTGGATTTAGTAAATAAAAGGGGATAGATGTATCTGATAAGTCATGAAGAAATTCTGGTCAATGCTGGAAAAAAACAATCCACATGAATAACAAGAAAAAAAAAATCAGCCCCATTCAATCTACATAATGAAAATCTGGATTAGTGCCTTTTACAGGAAGACACAATTGAGCATCTTCTCTCTCAAAGCACCACTAGGTACAAACGAAATCAAACTATGAAAGGTTCAGCCAAGTCACATTTTGAATTTAAATTGATCTTATTTGGTTGGCTTTAGTAATAATTGTCTCTGAGGTAGCCTGGAAGATATGACCTGAAGGATTTCATGTGCATTTATTCCCTTATCATTTTACTTTTCCAGTTTTCTTAAAGCAATCTCACTTGCTAAATTTATGCTGTGTAACCTATCTGCTAGGCTTTCACAGCGCGCACTTCCCATTAGCCTTCAAACACTTGAATCAAAGATGATGTCAAAATGAGCAAGTAACTGCAGCTTTCAGTTCCTTAGATTTTGTTAAGACTGTAGCCTGCAAGAAAGAAACCACTCTAAAATCCCATACAAATATAAATCAGATTATTCTTAAGCCTCAGTTAAACCAGACTTCTGATTTGCCTTTTAGTGACTTTCCTCAGCAATGCAGTCAGACACATGCTCAATAATATGGTTATGTCCTGGTAAAAATATACATAAGTCCAAACAAAATAATAGTTACATGCAAATGAAATCAGTGGGGCTTAAAAACAGCAGTTAAAAGTTAGTGCATATTATAGCATTTTACTGAATATAGCTGATTAGCTGAAATAGATGTCTCCTCTAAATGAATACAATTAGGCATATATGTTACTTAGAGGCAGCTTACAGAAGCAGTAGCTGCAAAAAAACTCCATCTTTATTAGTATCCATAACAATGAGTTAAATAGTTAAAAATATGCACTTTATAAACATGAGGTATCTTCATTCAGATAGAAGTTAAATCAGTTTCATAATTTTATAGCTCTTTACATGCTTTTTTCCTTCAAACAACCTCTAGTCTAAGAGCCTCATAAAACTGTCCTTGCAGAGATTCCATAAATCAAACACTGCAGATAGCAAGAGCAGGGATGTATTAAAAAATGTATAGCCTGAAAGAGATCTCTGATCCCAAACAAAAACCTCTGAAATATTCCTGGAGTGTGAGTTTTGGCCAGATGTGCAGAACAGGTGCTCACAGTTTTCTCTGAGCTCCTCTCCTCTCAAAAGCCAAATCAAACCAATCAAAAAAGTCTTATTTGGAATCACAGATTTTAATCAAGCACGGCTGAGCACCTTCCAGAACCCTGTTACAAACTACATTACTTTTTAATAAATTGAAGATGAAATATTTATTTCATCTTTTCCTAGAGCTGTCAGCGGCACTGAATACCTACTGGATGACCCGAGACTCAAAGAGATGTTGATACCATATTCTCAGATTTGAAGGCAAAAACCGGCAGGGAGGTGAAGCTGCAGAAATTGTAGCCTTGCCACATAAAACTGGACATTTCCAAGCAAATGGACCATATGCATTATTCTGTGTGGCACCTGCTGTTCCATTAAAATCTAATAAAGCCTGTTCAGAGTAGCTTCTGTCTCATGTCACAGAGGCTCTCTGACCTGGCACATTTTAGCACTCAATAATTTAAATACCGTATTAGCACATTTAGTGAATGTTCCCTAAACGGTAGCATGCCACAGATCACTGGGGATTTCAAGAGCAGGCAAGCCAAAATGGTTGTGACTTTGTTTTAAGACAACATATCCACAGGACGGGGAAGGATTCACAGCCCCTACAGGAGCAAACACAGCATACTTCAAGAGCCAAACCTCTCATCTTCAGCTTTCAAAGATTACTTTGATCAAAAGAACTCTGTGCCGGGCCCTGGTCAGGAGTTCTTCTGCAACACATTGGCTGCAGCACCAAGTGTTCACGCCTGCAATGACCATGTAAGGTTCGAGACCAGTAAAGAGTTTCCAAGTGCCCAAAGGGTCAGAGAAGCTGTGGAGAATAGTAGCCTGAGCCAGGGGACTGGTTTCTACAAACTTCCATGCCACAGGATCCTACCAGTTTCTTTTCCCCTCCCTTTCAGGCCACAGGCCTCCACAAGCTGAGGCAGGTGGGTGAGGGTCAGCTCTCTCTCCGAGAGAATGAAACTTCAGATCTGATTGCAGTGAAGCAAGGTCTACCTGCAACCACAACCAGCACCATGGAGAAGAGATTCAAGATCAGGTCTGAGTTGCTTGTGCATGCTGAAGATCTTGTCACCCCTGCAGATTAAAGCTATTGCTGCTAAGCCAGGAAAGCTGTCAGGAAGAGTAGGATTGAAAAATGAGTCTCATTTACACTGGAAAATGAGGGCAGTACACAGCCCCAACACTCTGCCCTCTGACCTACTGGATACGCAATCTGAGATGTGCATGGATACAATAGCTCAGATCTGCGATGTAGTGTTGTTCTGATGCAGTGGGGCTCATTGGCTTGGATGGCTACATCGCGTCTTAATCCAATCTGTTTTAAACCTGTATGTCTCCATATTATAGGCTAGTTAAACAGACCTGGCAGCTATGTACCAGAAGACAGGAAAAAGGAGCAAATTATCCCAGCTCTGACAGTTGGCTAGCAGCAAAATGGGAGGAGAAGCCAAACCCTGCTGGAGGGCCACTACCCGAACTGTACTTCCTCCAAGGTAACAATTAAGTTTATCTGGCATGGCTCTTACAAAAAGAAATGCTTTTAGGAATGCAACAAACTGGTGAGTAGATACTATCACACTTGTGGTAAGTGCAGCTAAAGATCAGGAGACCTTTGGAGAATTCAGAAATGGCAAAAAAGTTTCTCTTAAAAAATGGCTGATTACAGCAATATTTATTTTGTAACAGTGAAAAGAGTAGGCAAGCAATTCACAAAAGGCTGGAAGGCCCTGAGGGTGGTTAAAGTGGGGATGTCTCTGAATTTCACAGTAGAATCCAAACAGTGAGGAAAGGTCCAGCATGCTGTTTTGCCACTGGATATTGCCATATTCATTTCACTCTGAACATCACTAAAACTCAATGCTAACTACAAAAGTTCTATCCTGAAATTACCTTAACAACTAAGCATACTGTCAGCCACAGTGCTTTGGAGCTGAAGGCCTCCAAGTGGAGACCTGTCACCTGTTACAGTGCGGATATTGTAACACGCGTATCAGACAATGAGGCCCGTGGAAAAAAAATATATACAGACTGATTCTTGATAGATGTTTCAGAGATGTTTATTTCTCCAGCCACATGGCTGGGATCTGCTGAGGAACTCCTCAATCACGGGACCCGAGGGTCCCTGCCCGCGCAGGGAACACAAAACAACCAATGGGGAACGAGGCTTACCAGGGGCAGGGAAACCCCGTGTCTCCCCTCCCAGGGCTGCTCTCCCAGGACCCCACGGCAGGGGCAGAGGGACCCCGACATTTCACCCGCTAATTTTTAACAAAAAGAGATTTAAAACTTAACATTGAAAACAACAAGGACAGTTTCAAAACAAAACAAGCTACCCTCCTGAGTCTTTGAATGTCCAAACAGATTCTCCAGTACATCTTAAGGCTGACAGAAGGGAGACAGAACTCTCTGGGCATGCTTTGTGGTGAAACTGAGGCAGGCGAGGGTTTAATTTCTTCCTTCCCCCTTTTCATCCCCCCCTCGGCATCAGAGAGGAGTTGTAGGGAAAGGGAATTGTATAGGGAAGCCATGGAGTAAAAAACGGATTAGGAATAAACTGGGGATGGGGTAAACTTAGGAAAGGGTTCACATTGGGTATAGGGTAAAAGGGGAAAGTAGGTTGTGGGTAGGGAAGTTGCTGGGATGGATACTGTTTATAATTTTGTGCGTAACGGCTGCCTTTGACTGGAATACCCCCAGGCCCAGTAGCATTTGCTGCTTGTAAACCCTTCTTTCCTTGCACTATATCAAATTGTACAACTTCCCCATCTCCTACACTTTGCAGGTAATTTTTAGGATTATTCCTTTTAATGGCAGTTCTATGGATGAATAAATCTTCCCCTGTATCATCTCGTGTTATAAATCCATAGTTGTTTTTTACATTGTACCATTTCACAGCTCCTGTGATTTTCGTTGCTACAACTTCTCCTACCATGTGCTTGCGTGTTCGTCGTGGCTGCTTGTCCCGCGTGGTTGCTGCCTCGCCGACTCCAACGTCTCGGCTGGGCCCCCGCATTGCAGCTGCTCCGCGCCCTCTGAGCAGCGCCGCTCCAGCGCGTGTCTGGGCTCTGCGCGGCCCCGCGTTGCCATCGCTGCTGGCCCCATGCCCTGCCAGCGGTTCTACTCCACCAACTCCACGCTGCTTTGAGCGCGGCCTCGTTTCGGCTCGGCACTGCGCTGCGCCACTTCTCGCTCTACAAAGCTCTCCAATCCATGTGCTCAGAGCGGGCTTCCACGCCGACCCCCGGTTCCTGGCTGCTCGTGGGGGCCGCCTCTCTGCTGCACGTGGCCCACAGCACCCGCAGCGCCTGCGGCGTCACTCCCTCACTCACAGTTGAGCAGCAGGGGACCCCGAGACAGGGATGGGGTCTGTGATAAGGCGCGGGCTCCTGAGGGGGCTGTGCACATCCAGTGCAGGCACCTCCGCTGGCACGGCTGCAGTCATGCGCTCCTGGGATGGCCGCCGCGTGGTCTCGGCCACGGGATGACAGCCATCCTCTGCTCTAGGGGTAATGGGACCATACAAATGTTCCTCAAGAGCTTCGCTGATTACAAGGGATGCACGGAGAGGTTCCATCACTAATGCATGTTTTGTTTGATCCCTTATCTCATCCCAGATCTCGTGCCAAAAACACCCGTGATTAATTCCAGTAATTCCAGGAGGATTAATATCAAAAAGTAAGTCTCAAGAAATATAGAAGAAATTTTTGAAAAGCCAGTTAAAAAAATGTTCTAGATCTCCTGGAACAAATACTTTCTTGTTTTGTTGTTCAAGGATTCCTTTAACTTCTAGATACATTTCTTTCTGTGATTCAGAGAGCCACATTTCCCACGATTCTTCCATAGCCCAGAGAGACTATCCAAACCAAGGCAAAAAGAGAGAGATCTAGAGTGGTTTTTACTCACAAATTTTCTGTCCTTAGGGATTGGTGTCTTGCCAGCATTTCTCTACCATTTGTTACAGTGCGGATACCATAACACGCGTAGCAAACAACAAGGCCCGTGGAAAAGAAATATATATGGACAGATTCTTGATAGATGTTTCAGAGATGTTTATTTCTCCAGCCGCATGGCCGGGGCTCTGCTGAGGAACTGAGGCAATCACGGGACCCGAGGGTCCTTCCCCAGGCAGGGGAACACAAAACAACCAATGGGGAACGAGGCTGACCAGGGGCAGGGAAACCCCGTGTCTCCCCTCCCAGGACCCCACGGCAGGGGGGAGGGCCCCAACAGTCACCCAAGCTCAGAGCTCCAAAGAAGCTTTGGATTTCCTGGGTCCAAGGCTCATGGCAAATCCCATCTGAGGAAAATGTCAATCTGAATTATAACTTTTTAATGTGACTCATACCGCATTCCCTTTGAGAGAAGCAAAAAGCTTCTCTGAAACAAGACTCTCATTCTAAGCCTAATTCCAGGCAGATGCAAAGGCTGTGTTATCCCAAAAACTGTGCTCTTGTGCCAAAATTTATATGATGCCCGGAGCATTGCACTGCACAGTAAAAACCCCATGCAAAGCTATGTGATCCCCTTAAGTGAAAGAGTGTTTATTATCTGCAGTGTCTTTTTAAATTAGTAGTAAGACTTCCAGTTGACTTAACACTAGGATGGGAGAGAAAAGCAAGTAAAAAGAAAAATTGCACAAGTAAACACAACCCACCATGGTTGCATAACTTTGCCCTGCTGCAATACTTTTCACACGAAGATTTCCCTTTACAAGCATTAATCAGCAGGATTTGCTCTTGCTTTTAAGTGTACAGAACTTGAAGGAAATTAGTAGACTGTGATGTAAATTTAATTACATTACTATGCAGTAAAATTATGTCCTTGGCAGAAAATGTATATTACTATACTACTTATTGGTTTAAATATTAAATACAACTCTCTTCTTCAGAGCTCCTCTTCTAATTACACTTTTTATTTTCTAACGTACATTTGTCTTCCTAAAAGCATTTGGGAAACTAATGACAACTTCCATATATCCTGGAATATACAGCCAATAATACAGCCAAGTGACATTTAATTTGAAATTTGACATCACTTTAAAATATTAATAAGATCAGGGTAGTTTTACACTGTATATTCATCTCAGTGATTGAAAGTAGCTTGATAAAGTTGGTGCAGGCACACCTTAAAATACGAAAAATTTGTATCAATATGCAGATGAATCTAAATCTATAGAGACAAAAGAATAACACGGATTAAGCTGAGCAGCTAGAGCACAGATTTTGTTGCCAATTATTAACAAAGCCAGAATCTCCTTGAAATCTACCCAGAGGGAGGCAGCTCCTGGAACTCCCTATGAGAAAGGAAGGATATTATGTCCTCCCACAGGAAGCCATATCACCCAACTCCTAGAGCAGCTCCACACACAGCTACTGCCAACATCACACCTTCAGCATCAGCTCCCTTGCTGACAATAACTAGAGCTGTCCAAGGCATCGTTATGGATGCAGTATGTAATCACTTGAACTGCTGGCAACTCTCTTCCTAGGGAAACTGACATTTCCAATTCACCCTCCCATTTAAATCACTCCATTTTCATTCAAATTCACTTCAGTGGCTTGGACCATGGTGGACCAGCGAATGAGAAAAAAATTGTTTAAGTTGTGGCACAATAGCTGTTAAGTCTGAGGAGATGTTAAGCTCTATTTTAGAACCATACTAGTTTGAACAGTAGGAACCAGGACACAAAAGCAGTGTGTGTGTGCTGGAGCAGCAACAAGAGGGTGGACAGAGCTCCTCTGAATGGCTGGAAGAAAAGGTAAAAAATGGGCTTTGCTTTAAACTTAACACCAGAAAACAACACTGAAACACAGAAAGGGCAGAACACCTGGGAAATCCATGGAAGCATGTACATATCATGACCCCAAGAGAGAAGAGGAGCTGAAACACAGCTTTTTCCTAGAGTGCCAACACAGAGAGAACTGAGTTTTCGAATCTGAAAGAAGGAAAATGCCTCCTGTGTTACAATTCCTAGTGTGACTCATGAGAGCAAGCTTGGCATACATTTTTTTTTCACAGAAACATGGCCAGATCAAAAATGTACAAGTGACGGATTTACTTTTTCCAGAACATCAGGTACCAAAGATGTACAGGCTTAAAACTGCAATAGCGACAGACAGTGCAATGCATTCAGTGCAAGACAAGAAGGATGGCAATGGCAAGTGATGAGAAATCCTAAAACTGGCAGAGTTAAAACCCAGTTCTGTATTTATTATTTTAACCACATACTGTGCCAGTCCAAGCCATCTTTGGAGAGGATGGTGCTGCTTAGTGGTCACAAAGCAGTACAAAAGGTTTGGATACACAGTCAGACCAGTAAGGGCTTGGAGAGTCTTCCCTCAATTTCTGGAGGATGGATATAGCTTCTTTGCCTGAACAAAACAGAATATTATATTTCTGAGGAGTTCATGAGTTATCAGTAAAACTGTACTAGTCCCTCATTACACTTAATTTCAATATCATACATTGAAGTATTGAATTTTCATCTCCCCGGTCCTACACTCCTTGAAACAAGAGGATGAAACACACTCTGAACCTTCATAATGGAGCACTCTGTTGCAACCATTGTTTTTGTCTCATTATTCTGACTCTGCCTCATCTTCGTCACTCAAAGACGAGACACCAAATTAGTCTGTGTGAAAAAGACTGAAGAAAGTATAACATGGTGCTCATTATTGCCACTGACAACTGCTGAAGGTGCAACAGTTCTGTTGAGTGTCAGATTTACAAGAAAGCAATCAAATCCAGACTCTGGGCTAGCTGAAAGTCCAACTACTGTCACATGCAGTGATGACACAAGGGATCAGAAATTCCAATATAAAAGCAGAGAGCATTTTATGCAGCCAAGAGAATAGGATTAGCAAACTCAGTTCAATCTCATCTTTTCATGTTGTGGGGGGGTTTTTTGTTTGTTTGTTTATTTGGGTTATTTTATGGGAAGCCATGGGGAAAAATAAAATGGTTGGTTACCAAATGTTGACAGTTGCTATTTCAAACACGTAAATATTGTAGTTACTTTAAAATTACTAATTGTCTCATTTATTACACATTTATTAATTTCTTTCCTCTTGAAATAATTTTTGGAGACATTTTCATGTAAATGTAAGCACCCTTCAAAATTTTTCATGTATCACTATTTCATTCTTGAAATTTTAACCCACATTGTAGTCAACATTTTTTGCCTGCCAGAAAAATGGAAAAGGAAACAAGCTTTGGTATATTAAAACACTTCAGTGGTAACCAATCCTTCTTAGCACAAGTAAAATCAACTCAGAATTACCCTAACTGTGCAAAGAAAGTGAAACCACTAACACCACATTACTTTTTCCTTGCACCTGTTGAAGTTCATATATAGTGAGTTACCTTAAAATTTCATAATGTAGCCACCTGACTTTCTGTTTTATAAATGGAAAAGTAAAGGTACTTGGTCTTCAAAAAACCCTACCATAAGCATGCTATTGCCACTAGAGGTATAAAAAAAACACAGCACAGATCTCATTAATTTCAACTAGACTAATGGACAGAATGTGAAGGACTGAGGCTTTACAGAAAGAAAAATACTGTTATTCATGCAACCTCCACTTTCATAGTTTTTACATTAAAAAAAGCACAGCTCAGATGATCATTCTTAAAAAACAGAATATACTAGAGATGGCTAAGAGAACACTGGTGACTTAACACCTCAGTCTTTCTATTCTGTTAACAACAGTGATACTTAATTGATGTTATTTGTTCAGTTTTCACAAAAGCCTTCTACAGATGTTTATCAGACAGAGCGGCTAATCAATTTAATTTGTCTAGGATGGTCTTCAGTTTCTCCCACCAAAGCCAAAGATACTAGCATTCATACTAAAATGTGACTTACTATCTAAAAGCAACAAATCTATCTCTAAGCATCAGATTATTTTCTATGGAGAACTTGAAAGGCTAAATCAGCTGAAATAAAGACAGCAAGGATTCTCATCATTCCCTCCACTTGCATTTGCCATTCACATGACTTTTCCTTGAAGATAAATGCAACTACTTATGCTAAGGAGAAAACAGGTTCAGCACTGAACAAAAAAGTGCATGATGGCCTATGTATTCATTCAATCTATACGTGCATTTAAACTTTTTAGTATTTTAAAAGTAAATGCCTGTACTCATTGAATATAAATATTCATATCACAAGGAAATTATTTTAAGACAATATTTAAAACTGTAAATTTTTGGTAAACCAGGAAACAATGAAAAACCCTGGTAAAAGGTGCTATAAGATTATGTTTTTACTAGACCCCATCAGGTTACAAAAGTATGTATATACAATATTAAAAGAGATATTTTCTCTCTCAGGAATGCCAAACACCGTTCTTCATGAATATGTATAATTAGATGTTCTCTGTGAGTGAGAAGTAGTAATTAATTCAGTGTTAAACATCACAACCTATTACTTGAACTCCATGGCAACCAACATTGCCAAAAGAGAAAATGAAATTTCAAAGCCTATTTTTAAGCTATTACAGTTACACATTTCCCAAAATTTCAAAGCAAGCTTGTTCTGTTTTTGGATACAGACAATTTAAGTTAACTTCTCTAACTGGTAAAAGATTGAAATGACAACTAGTGATTTTTACTTTTATTTAAAAAATGGCTTGATGTCAGTGGAGAGGAAAGTAGCCAATATTCACAGGAGTCACTCTGTGGTACGCACAGCACTCCTAGGGATGTAATCCCAATGGTTTTCACAGTTTCGGACACCTTGATGTCACTGACTGCTCTGAATGAAGCTGGAGCCCTTGCTGGGGTTTTTGGTTCTGACCTTAATGTTCAAACCAGTGATTTTTACCCTTGAACCTACTAAGGATGAAAGTAGGCTGAGGAAAGCCACAGACAATCAGCATATCTCCAAAATATTAATAGTCTGTCTTAAATGGGAATGTTTGTACCTTTGTGTTTTCTTCTTTACTCAAACAAAGCCATAAGGGACTACAACAGAGTTCACAATCTTTGGCTTAGGAAGATGGGAACAGCAAATTGAAAATCAATGACATTCAGGAAGGCAAGTTCTAGCACACAGGGAGGTGTGACTCCATCTCTCTAGGAAAGCTGGTGTTCAGGAAAAGGGTAGTAAAGAGTGGCATGTCCTCAGAGAAAACATAGTAATGGCAGAAACACAAATCATCTTCTGGCTGGAGCTAAGACAGCATACATAGCTAGAAGACAGATTTGACCACGCACTGAGCACATCCTGTACCTTAAATTCAGATGTTTTAAAAGCACCAGGTCAGTCTCTCGAGGACAGGTAAAAAGTACTTTTCAAAGTCAGGCAAGACAAGGCCATAGATGCAATTAACAAAGCATCAGAAATAACAAGAAAGTGTCAATAAGTATTTTAATATAAGAAGAAAGCCAACAAAAGTGTCTGTCTGCTACTCAGTGAAGCTGGGACCTTGCTTAGCAATGTCACAAAGCTGAGATTGGAATGCCTTTTTTTACATAATCATTTTATTAAACATCAATTAGCTCTCATACATAGTACCAGCAACAGATGGTGAGATGTCAGTCTTGATTCAGGTAATAAAAGGATTGAAGAATACCTTGCTTAATCAGACATTTTCAGTTTGGTCTGGCTTTCCTTGAAGAGGTGCTGGCATTTATCTGGGAGGTCCTCTGGGATACACTGAGTTACCAGAAGACTGAAAAATGACAAACAATTAAAAGGAGGAGCCACAGACCTGTAAATTGAACAGCTTAGCTTCAGTTCCCTGAACTGTAACAGAATAAATAATCAAACTACTTTTAAATTCCTAAAAAAGAACCCAAGAAAATGAGTAACAGACAGCATGAATTTGTCAGGAAGAAGACCCATCAAACCAATTTAATTTCCTTCTATGACAAGATAATGGCCTTTGGGGAATGGAGAAAAACAGAAGCTGTCATATTGCTTTATTAAGTAGTTTTGACTTTGATTGCATGTGAAATTTTCTAAAATAAGGTGGAAATATTAGGATGCTCTAGAAATGTTTGGAAAAGGCTATTAAAACATACTTGGCTCATCGTGAGTAGAGACATGCATGCATTCAATGATATTCCACAGGGAAGTGTCCTAAGTGTGGCATTATTGAATATGTCTTAATGAAATGAAGGATGGAAAAAAAAGTTTGTTAAATAGCACTCAGCTGTGAGGGACTTTAACTATATTGGAAAGCAGGACTTCAAAATTCCTCAGCAAACTGGAGAACAGGCCAAATTGCATGTGCTGCTTGTGAGCAATACGTTCTATACCCCTGCAGAAATAATTAGGTACATCACTGCGAGTGAGGAAATACATGGCTACAGGGAAGACAATCTGTAGATCCAAAATGTACACATGACAACTGTTTCATCATACTGTTGGGAAAACTAAAATCATTTTACAGCAGTGTATGAGGAGAGGTAGAGCTTAAGAGATGCACAAAGTAAAGCTTTCCACTCAAATTCAAAAAGGAGTTGGAGCACCCGCTCAGCTTGGTGTATTGTATTTCAAAACAGGAATGACGACCTGAAGCAAGCTCACAGGCAGAATAGCGAAGATTGATCACAGTTTTGGAAAACATGACTTAAGAAGAAGGACTGAACAAACTGGGCTTACTGTCTTGAAAAGACTGACAAAAATTTACAAGCAGCAGCTACTTCAAAAGAGGAGGAAACAGTCTGTTCCTCATGCTCAGAGGATTTAGGTGCTGAAACTGCACAAAAAACCCCCAAGGTTAGATGTAATGGAAAGTAGAATGAAATGAACTTAAAGAGAAACAGAATAGGATGCCTGGGGAAGCTCTGGCATCTCCATCACTGGAGGTCTTGAGGAATAGGTGAGAGAGACATCTGCTTTTAGAGCACAGAAAATTAGTCTTAGGACCTTTCAAGTTCTGCAAAGGACAGACAAAAGGATCCTTTGCAAGGTATCCAGAAAAGAACCAAATCTGGAGGACCTTTTGAAACAACTCAGTATTAGATATGCCTCTGTCCTTACCAGAGTGTGGAACAGGCATAACAGTTCTGCAAAGAGAAGTGCTTTTTTTAACACACAGCTAAGGCTAAACAAGGCAGTGCTGGGTACTTCAGTGATGCCTACTGCTACAGTCAAAGCACGTTTTGTGTGTCAGAGATTGCCAGATTAGGTTTCATCTAAGAATCAGACAAAGAGAGGGAAATTTCATTAGATACAGGCAACAGGTGAGTATTCAAATGAAAAAAACCACTCAGTTACCAGGGAGCTCACACCATCTGCTGGATTGCTGTTTCTGCGTCCTGAGCAAGCCAGCACTGCCTGAGAATGCAGAAGCTTCTGCCTGTGGTGATTTGAAGATATTAGCAATCCACTTCCAACCCAAAAAGGCAGCCCTTTGGTCAAGTTCTCATTGCAATTCTGTTCTTTCTAAATTATTTCTCAAGAAAGTTTAAAAGACAAATTTCCTTTTCAAGTCACAAGATCAGAGAAGGAAAGAAGAAAAGACATTTGACAGTAAGTGGACAAGACTCCAAGTTCTGCCAGCAGGCTACTGGATGAGATAAGAAATCATGGAGCTAGGCAAAACTTCTGCTGATTTCCCTCTTGAGCAGATCTATGAATAAAGAGTTGCAGTAATTAGTCAGGTAGCTGCATTCTGCTCAAAAGTAAGACTTCACCAATAAATCTTACCAGCTGAGATTTAAAAGAATGATCAGCATTCTCTCCATTTTCTGAGATGATGCCATTTGGGGAACTTGGAGTTGAAAGTAATTACATTATGGATGCACTTCATACACCAGTGAAACTACAAAGCGTCCTGCTCTGTAACTTGCTGATATTCCAAGGCTGCTCCTCAGCTGATAGAAAATGGCCTGACTCTGCCCACTGCAGGGGAGCTATGTGAGTTTAAACTGCTGATGATGTGCTTTTCATTAGACTACTGAGGAATCTCCACCATACGGGAGTAATCAGTCAAGGAGCACACTTGCTGAAAATGCTAAGACATTGCAGTGGTTGATATTGTACTGAAAAGGACTGAATGAAACATTCATCCATGCATGTCATTTGTGCCATGAGCAGCATTTTTAATGGTTTTTTATCTAATATTCTCACAGAGTTTAGGCAACACCTCCAAAGTAGCTAAACCCTTGATGGGTAATCCCACTGAAAATATTTTCCAATAAATGAAATGTGCTGCATTCAGGAGATACCACTAAAATTTACCACCCAAATCATACCACTGTCATCAAAGTGTAGGAAAAAAAATACACCACACCAAAAAAACAGGATATGGAAATGGAAAATGCTGCAGTGCAGTCTAGCACTCTGCTGGCAGTGCTGGGGAGAGACAAGCATGGCAGTATGAGAACATCACCACGTGAAGTGAGATGAAACCAGTGGACACGTCATGGAGGTTTTAACATCACTGCTGCTGATGCTGATTTTTACACACCTAAGACTGGCTCAGTAACAGTGACCAAACTTTCTTTCCCAAAGCATGCAGAAGAAAGCCTTAAGTACATAACTTGGGAATAATTGCCACATGCAATAAATAAGGCAGTTTGAGAGTGGCACTCGGCCTCTGAGCTGCGACATTTCTGATCAAAGAGCAGTGCACTCTCAGTGAGAGGCTACCACTTTCCTGCCACAAACCACTGCTTTCTCAAGTGGATCCCAGCTTTCAGTTACCTACTACGAAATGAGGATATAATTGGCATGACTCAAGCTAGCTAATTTTAAGAAAAGATCTTAGAGCATCCATAAGATATCCTGTAATAAAATGCCATGAGCTCAAAAACATCATCAAAACCACACTGGGTGTTTCCCAGCCACATCTGTGGCTCTCAAGAATTCTTTCCCCTAAATTCTACTTCAACTCTTACTGCTTATTTTTTCACTCACCTGGGCAGCTCGGATGTTTAGGAAGCCAGTGCTATGTGGTGTGAGAAGCTGAGATTTTAAATCAAGGAAAAGCCACTGCATATACCACGAAGGCAGTCGGACTGTGGAGCTGACAGGGCAAGATCCTATGCTTCCAAGTCTCAAAATTAATTCTGTTTATACCATTCTTTCTCTTACCATACTGAAGAAATAACTCCAAATAATTAGAAAACAAAAGAGTTTGCAAAAATTGTACATATGAAGGATGCAGATAAAAAACTCAGAAAAAGTAGGTTTAAAAACTTACTAAAAATATAATTTCTTGAAATACTCCTTTTCTCCACAAAAACACAGGGCCTCTGCATTTTAATGCATGTCTCCCAAACAGTTCCTGATTTCCTAAATCAGTTTGAGGGCTATTTTAAGATTAATTTGATATGCTATTGCTATTTAATGACTGCCTGGAAATTGCACAGGGGTGTCTAAAGCAATAAAGCCATTAAGTCAGGAAAAAGTAAAAAAAAAAAAAATTACGATGGGGGTTGGAGACTACTCATCAGAAGAAAGATAAAATTATATTAAGTTTGTTTTCTCCCTTGAAGTTTGTTTGCTAATGGTGTGAGGCACATAATAAAAAGACATCCATTATCATATCACACATTCTTCAGATTCTTATTTTTGTATTCTTAAATACCATGCTACAAAGTGTAGAAGTAAGTGACATTTGCTTAAAAGAAAATACCTCTTCCTGAATCAAGTACTGAGACTACAACAGATGAGGGAGAAATATAACAATTTAAACCTGTTTGGAAAGTAATTTTTCATTTCTTATTTCCAAAGATAATGCCTCAAGCCACAGAAGTCAGGAATCCTGTGTTTGCAGGGGTGGGAATTATCCTGAGATTGAAGACACTCAATTAATTATCTATGTGTGAGACACATTTCTAACCATCCCCTCTGGAGAGGTCAGAGAGCCATCACCTAGTGTGTCTCTCCCTTCAGATGACATGAATCTGTGTCTCCTTGCTTCCAGGTCTGGAGAAGGCAAGGGAGGAGCAGGGTTAAATAAAGTCAGAAAAAAACCAAACCCAAACAGCCAGCAGCTACACAGGAACCCCACAGTCATTCAACACTGGCTGCTGTCACAGCCTTGTCCCTTTCTGCAAGTGCCTCTTGATCAGCTTTGGAGGGCTTTGGAAAGCTTTATCCAAGATAAAGAGGAAGAGAACCTCCAAGCCAAGTGACTTCCTACAAGTTTGGTGAAAATGAAAAACTTGAATTAGCCCTCTGAAGGTCCAGGGCAGTAGGGACACAACTATTTAGTTTTCTTTTTGTTGGTATTTCAATTTGATATGATGCAGAATTAATAATTGTCCTCACACAGCAGGAAAAAATTAAGATGGGAGCACACCAGATAAAATGCTCAGCACTTCATGATGTGCAATAATGTTATTGCATATTCATTTTGTTTATGTAGCACTGTCACAAAGCTTAAATAGACACACACAAATCTTGCATTAGGAAAGCATTATTAAAGTTACTAGATGAAACAGACTTCTCCGCTTCTCAAGGTTGCCTCTACAACCCTAATTTTGGCCCTTTTGTCTACATCCTTCATAATACAGTTCTTAATTACATGTCCACATCCTCGTTTTTTAACCTAACCTTTGCATCATTCAGCACACAGAATAGATGATGTTCACTTAATGAGCAGCTGTCTTCTTTCTTTCTTCTTGTTGTTCAATGTGTGACCCTTTATCTTATTCACTGTAGATTATTCAAACTGGACTCTCAAAGCAGCATAAACAATTTCGTGGGGGGTTGTGAGCTGTGTGATATTTAAGTTTTCTATAATCATGGACAAGATTATCCACTAAAATCTAATAAATCTTGACTAAACATAAGCTTACTGTTTAGAACATGCTTATTAGTTTTTATGGGCAGATTTGTCCAGAGACAGCAATGGGCATTTCTTTCACCAAACTGCTGGTGGGAGGCATTGCCCCTACCCAAAAAAATGAATGCATCTTTGAAGACAGGCAGGACAGCATACTGCATTATTGGTTCTCCCTAGCTGAAGGTTCGATGAGGGCAGAGCTGTAGGTAAAGTCACTGTGTTCAGGCTGGTGCAGCTTACACCATGGTGTGCAGCTCAGGCCTGATCCTGAATGTCAGTCCGGGGATCTGTCCAAAATTTCACATGAAATAATTCACCAGCAGGCTTATACCTATCCTGTAGCATGTCAACCCAAACAGAAGCATTTTGGCAAAATTGCAAGCAGCTGAGAATAAGTTTTTAGCACAGTAGCATGAAAGGGTGTTTATAGTCCTAGTGTCGATTTTGTTAATAGAGGAGTGTGCTGTTAGCATCCACGGTGGGCTGATTACAGTATAAAGCACTGTGGTGAACTGAACTGTGACGCCTTCTTGGCACAGAAGCACCGACATCTAACCCAAGCGGTGTTCATCTTGTCAAACTGGAAACTGAATAGCTGCCACTGAGGACAGCAAAGGCAAAGGGAAGTGCAGACCACAGGAAAGCCTAATGCTCTGACAGCTGGCAATGAAAAGGCAAAGCTAAAGTCAATTCCGGGCAAAGATGCCGGCTCTTGCTAAATCTTGCTTGACTGGAACATGAGAGAAGTAGGAGCTGAAATTTGCTCATCCTTTGCCTCACTAAGTGTAGTCTGTAAAGAAGAAGTCAGTCCTTGGAATCTGAAATAGCAATGGCAGCTTCAAAAATCAGGAGTTGTTGATTTTTTTTTTTTTGTTTTAAAATAGGTACATTGTTCAACAGTTCCAAATTTATGGCGTTTTGTGACCTTATGGATATATTCTCTCCTACTTTCTCCACACAAAGCAGAGAACGGAAAAATATTTTAAAAGTGGACAGTCATTTTGTCAGGAAATTAATGCTGGGCATTAAGAAAAGGAATGTATTTTATGTAATTTTTCCCTGTGGAACTCAAAACATCCTTTTTCCTGGTTAGTTGCCCTTTGTTATTAAGTTGGCCTCTGCCTTTCCATGGTGTTAGAGATATGACAGTGATAAGGTTGAAGAAATCTACTGAAAGAAGATTTAGTAGCCCATTTCTCCTGACCTCTGGCTCATTTTCATTTTTTCATAAAACTCTGAACTACACATATTTATTACAAAGCAACTTAGAATAGAAGCACAGGCACTGAGGTTCAGCCATTGCACTTCTGAAAATGAAGTGGATGCATTGATCTAGAAACACAGATGTCTTTGAATGTGAACCATTAAAACTCTGCCCATAGCCTGAATCTCCTGCAACAGGAAGCATAATCTGGTAGAATTTTGTTTCATATTCATTTAGATTCCAGTAGTTACAGCATTGTACAATGAATTGGCTGTTTTCCAGAGAGTATGTTCTGGGAAACTATTCAAGAAGGAATGATAAATAGATCGGTGAACTTACATTTCCATGTCAGTAAGAGGACGACAAGTGAGAAATCTGAGAGCGTTGCTGGGGTGATAAAAGGATATTTAATAGCAACCAAGTATAAAACCCAAATTAAGGATTTGAAAGTCAAACAGGAGTGAATTTGACAAATACCAATATAGCAATGTAAATGTAAATTATCCATTACTCTCATTTCCTAGGGGACTGAGAGTTTATCAGATTTATGCATCCTCTTGGTTAGACACTGTGCCAAACAGCAGTTAGGATTTCTGAACAGCCAGAGCTACACACGGCATGACTAATGGCAACAAGGCACTGGACCAGAAGCCCAGAAGTTTGCCACCCACATTTCTGCAGCCTGCTTGGTGAAATCAAGCTTCAAACTGGGAAGCCAGAGCAGCACTCCACCCTTGTAAAACAAAAGCAGCTGACTGTACACAACACAGATTATACATCTTTGACAAACTGTGCTTTCTCGAGCTCGTTCAGCACAAAAGATGCAGCTGTAATGCTCTGGATTTGCATTGAAGCTGGCAAGTGCTCCACTCTCACCCTCCCTGTCTCTCCTCCCAGCACCTCCAGTCTGTGAGCAGTGGGTGTGGTAATCCAACGTTTTAAAATAATACATGTGGGTGTCTGGGGAAACACAAATAGGTCCATATCTTCCCTGAGAACTCCAGAGCTGGACACAGTACTCCAGGTGGCATCTCACCAGAGAAACGAAGAGGGGGAGAATCACCTCTCTCAACCTGCTGGCCATGTTTCTTGTTGTGCAGTCCAGAATATGGTTGGCCTTGTTGAACCTCATCTTGAGCACACACTGCTGGCTCATGTCCAGCCTCTCATCTCCCAGCAACCCAATCCTTCTGGGCAGGGCTGCCCTCAACCACCTCAACCAGCCTGTGTTGATACCAGGGGTTGCCCCAACCCATGTGCAGGAACTAGGGCTTAGCCTTGTTGAACCTCACAAACCCTCACCCACTATTTGTATATTTTCCCTCAGATTAGTTTTAAATGGGCATTTATTTGCAAAAAAGTCCCTGACATTTTATCAGGCTGCAGAATCACCTGAATTCCAGTTGATAGGTAGGAAACCACAGCAGCATACATACAGTATAATAAAAGGGCAGGAAGCCCAAGTTTGCTACCATCAGCTGCTCCAATTAACTGCTTAACTGACTATAGTCCTTGATTTTCCTTTCCTTTTAATTCCAAACAGCAGGCTGCTTTGGTCCTTCCATCTGTACACTTCCTAGCTCCCAGCTGTGTAGAGGCTTCAGTAGAGTGGATGCCACTAGGTGAAGACTACAATAATTTTATCTGTTGTTCAGCTCAGCTCCAGACAGTCCTGATGTGCCAAAGCATACACCCTTCACGGTGCCCGATGATTATTTTTCTACAGGGAACACCCGTGCAGCAAGAAGAGAGGCTGTTACCTGACATAGGGGACATTTCATAGCCTTTACCCTCCCTGGCCTCAGGACCAACCATCCTGCACCACCATTCAGAGTCACAAGACCCCCCAGCAACAGAAGAGCTTGACCACTGCTGCATGTCCATCTGTCCTGCAAGGGGCACTTCAGCAGCTCTGAACTCTGTCACACTTACAGGTGAGTAAAAACCTTCCCAAAATGACAATGGCAGAGCGGTAGGAGAACACCCTCCTCCTAAGCCGAGTGCCACTCTGCTTGCAATTTTTTCCAGAACAAAATCTACCAGTTTCAGATCCTGCCCTTTAACTGTCTGGACTTCTTGCAAAGCATCCAGTCCCTCTCTGCTCAGTTGGCACCGGGAATCAGAAATTAATGTTTGAGTACTTTGCTGCTGAGGGAGGGAGGTAGCCAGAGAACCAGAGCTTTTGTATCTATCCAGAACACATTCTTATCTATTCAAAAGGATGACTAGGAAACTCGAGTGGTACAAAGCCTTAAAATGTAGAAAATACAGAAAGCCAGCAAACTTGATAAAGACACAATTACCTTGCACTTGTAACATTACCCCCTCACATTCACACCAATTTGAATTCCGCTTTTTTCTTTTAAGATAAAATTCCAGTAAGTATTCATGCATGCCATATTTTTTAGAAAAACTGATGAAAGGTATTTGAGAGACAAGTAGTATTTCATTGCTCAGAAACCCATTCCATAATTCAGAAAAGTAAATTTTACTCTTTTCCATACTTACTTAACAGCCTTCAGAAGACCAGTTCCTTGTTATGTATTTGGAGAGCAGCATTTCTTTGCCTGTTTTGCTCAGTCTCTTTTGAGAAGGTAATACAGAGTGAGAGGGGAAAAAACACCACTAATTATTTCCATTTCAGTTTGTTTAGTGATTCCCAGCTGGGAATTACATGTAAAACACACTCCTCTAGAGGCTGCATATCTTCACAGAAGCACCATGGAAATGAAAATATCTGGAGCAATGGGCATTTTGGTTTTCCCAATAAGTTAAATCATAAAATGGTTCATGTCATTGCAGAGAGCTTTATGGGCATCATAAAAGACTTGTTTTTGACAAAAATGGTCCTTCATCATAAAGGCATATTCACGGGAAGGAGACAAACCTTACTCATTACTTATGCCTTGTTCTCCTTCTGCTTGTAAGCACCTAGTTTGGAGAGTGAGAAGAAACAACACTACCTCCAAAGATTCCCTCACCCCTGTAAAATATTTTATTAGGGTTTTAATGAAATTCACACAAGACAGATGGATTTTGAAAAATTTCACTTTTATGGGCAGAAAACCTCAAGAAAATAAACCTCCCTCTCTAATATTCACTGAGGCTAAATGTGGCTGAACTGCCTCCAAAAACCAGTGGAATTTTTTCGCCTCCCTGGGATTCAGCCTAGGACCCAGAGGTAGCATATATGGATCAAGGACCCATAAAAGTAGGTGTTTGGCAGCACACATTGAACTGTCTTTCTCCCTCCTCTTCACACTGAATAAAGAGGGGACACAACTACAGGGAACATGCCTTAGGATACTGCACCAGACACCTGACATACACCTCAGGTAAAATGAAGGCCTACACCAGTCAGGACTGCAATGCCAAAGAAACTCCTCCATTAAGTCTTCAGTTTGTGGCAGAATGGTGCACTGAAGCACATGCCTTGAACTACTACCTCCAAGTAAAAAACCCTTTTATTCAGCTATATCACTATCCATATCACAACAAACTTGAGGCATTGCTGTTCATTTCAGTGGCCCAATGACATTTTTGAATTCTGCAACTTGCCTGAAATACTCATGTATCAGATAGAGTTTAAGAAACAAAAAAGGAAATTTTACAGTAATTATACCTGTATGTGTTTAAAGACAAAGTTAAAAATTAGATAATGAATCCACAAACTCTAGAAGAATCTGGATCCAAAATCACATTCAAACTTTAGGGTTTGTCTTACTGTAGAATCCATTTTTCACCCAGGTCAGAAGCAGCCCCTGAAACGCTGGGGCAGGTTTGGTGGGCTCATGGAGCAGTTTCTCTGGTTATTAGAAACCAATCTGCAAACTGTGAGTCTGCTTACAAAGCCCACAAACAGAGGCAGACATCAGTGTTAAGCCACAGGCAGGCTATTCCAGAGCATATGACAAAGGAGGGCAGGTCCAGGGAGCCAGCACAGCAGTGCATGGTTTGGCACTCTTGCAAGCACTGGGTGTCTCCACAAAAATCAGATGTAGTTTAAGCTTTTCCATGAAGAAACCTCACCTGTCCTGTGTATTGCTCTGTGCCACCCCGCAGAACCTCTCTACCATTTTTGCCTCTTTCTCTTCTCCTTGATGATAAGACACAAGCCCTGTGGTGTTGTGGGGCTGGATTTGATATCCCATGAAGTCTTTCACTGATTGTGAAGCTTTCCAAAACGACATCCCACAGTATCTTTTCCACTTTCTATTTACATTCACTTTGGTTCTTATATGCAGAAGGATACGCACACGTACAGAATCCATACTGAAACTCTTGAAAGCAACTCAACATTTGGATTTCTTGTGGCAGATGCTTTCTTCATAGCCATGTGTTTATCTAGGTCTAGCTCCTCAGGGTGAGAGTCATCCTTTCCTCCAGGCTGAAGCAGGCTACCCTTAGCTGGCTATTTGCAGTCGTGACTCTAACCACAGTGTCAAAATGAACCTGTTTCACATGATCAGTTCCTGAGTGACTGGAATAAACACCAGTGATTATAAAAAAATATTCTGAAAACATCCTCTAGTCTTATGTCCCCACCATTGCAAGGGCAAACAGCCATGGATATCTGGTTACCACAGCATATTAATATTAGTTTGTGCCTTCAACTTACATCATTTACAGGTCAGAGAGCATAAATCTATCCTAAAATACTTCGTGTTTCTAATTGTGGGCGTGAAAAAACCATCACCTGAAACATATCTTCTTGCTCATACTGTATATTAGATGTATTCACCCAAACTGCCTTCACCTTGCAAAGAAACAAGGGCACATATAAACTTCAGTATAAAGCTAAACCACTGCAGGACACTTATTCTAGCAAGTGAACCTCATCTGAGAAATCTTACCTTTAAGGCTAGTAAAAGACTATTATTTGTAAGACACTGGTTGGCATGAAGCCACAGGATTTGCTATTAAAATATGCAAAACCAGAGTGGAATAGTGCTGTGAGTGTAAATTATGCATGTTTCTTATTAAATCAAATCCCTTTACCTCCTCCCCTCCTCCACTTATTACACAACTTGTCATCTCTTATTTACATGCCTTATGATACACAACCCAAATAGAGAGGGCAAACATCCACAATATGTGCAGCAAAGGGAGATATTTGCATTAAAGACATGAATATGCATTAGGAGGCAACACATTCAGGACACATATTTTAAAAGTGAGACTGTTTATTTTGACAAGCTTATTGCTAGAAATGCCACTATGTCCTCCCCCATGCCTCCCAGCATGGAGTTTGTTCTCTGACTGAATACACAACACCCATCCCTAGAAAGAGATCCTGCTAAGCCAGTTTCAAAGCCATGGACTGAGACGGAAGTCACAACACTGGCAGGTAGAAGCAGGAAATTCTTGGGGAACAGAGAGAGAATCCAATTCACAGCATTCTCTCTTTTCTCTCTCTTTTTTTTTTTCCTCCTTCTTCTTAATGTAATTTCTCTGTAAAATCAGAGAATTTCTCTGCTAGAAAAAAGTACCACTTATGAAATTAGCATTGAAAAAGGCTGGGGTTTGCTTCTGAAATCAAAATAGGAAGCCAGCCTTCCAGGGAAAAAACATAACCCCCTTCTGCCCTCCTTTTTTTCTTTTTTCCTTTTTCTTTTCCCTCTGTTTTTGTCTCTGGATTTCTCTCAAGCAAATGGGTAAGGCCTAAAAGGTTAAGGTTATTACTTGTGATTTAGGTAAGTTTTATGCAGTCCCTTTTATTCCATAATTACTTGTATAACCTTGGGCATTCACTTAGATTACCTGTTTTTAGATACTACACCTATATAAAGAGCACAACATGCTGTTCAGCCTCACAGAAGTGGTACAAGTATAAATCAACCCATAAAAAATGTTATATGAAGAGATACATAAACTAGACAGATAAACAGAAAGAGAAGCCTTCTGGGTCAAGGCACTGAACTCTGGAATCCAGGCTCTGGCACATACCAGCCTTAATTCTCAATTGTATTTAATTCTCAGTTCCTCATCCACTGTTACAAAGGAGTGATGCTTACCCTGCTCTCTAAAAAGCCTGAAGGAATTAGACAGTTTGGAACTAGCAGGCCAAAGCTTAGACAGGAGGTGGCATGCCTGGTTTTCGTAAAAGGGAAATGTCAATTTTCTCATTACATTTTTCAAACATTTATATAAAATTATAAAAACAGTCAAACACACACTTCACTTCCAGCCAAAATGTTATAACATATGGCTGCTTGTTTTCCATTCAAATATTTTAAGATAGCAGCTTCCTCACAAGTCTCTGTCTCCCCCTGCTCAGAGATTTTGCTAACGCTTTGTGAAAGGCATGAAGAAACAAATATTCTGTCTTCTACTCCTCTATTTTCTTTTACTTTGAGTTGATAAAAACTTAGAGCTCCCTCTCCTTTCTGCACATCTACATGGATTTTTTTGCAGCTTTGTCCAGAGTTTCTGAGCAGCTGTCTTAGAAGTAACAGTTAACAAAGTCAAATACGCAAGGCTCTGAGTGATGGGACTTGCAAAATTCACCAGAATGAAGGAACTGAAGCACTTACTCTGTACTACTGCACAGTCTGGGCTGAGCAGTGTGCAGCAATTTTTAATGTGACAAGCCTACAGAACTTGTCAGAAGTACTAGAATTTCATAAGGGTTTTGCTGCTTTGTGGGGGTTTTTTTGTTTGGATTTGGTTTAGTTTTTATGTTTTAGTCTTTTTAACCACATACAACATCACAAATATCCATGGTGTTTTATGGAAATAAATTGACACTATTGCATAAGGTTGGCAATATGAGGAGTCTGGTCGGTTGATTTTGTTTATTCTTTGCAAGGACAACAAAGGTGAGATGTAGAGAAGGTCTGGGACAGAAAAGACATGGTTTTTATAGGAATGTAACTGATGGTTATTTGACCCTTAACCAACATGATATTCACAGACTTTTAAATTATAAATTCTGATAGGCTTATTGCCTGATCAGAATCCAAAAGAATACACAGAAGTTCAGATAAATTTATAGAACCATAGAATTGTTTTGGTTAGAAAAGACCTTTAAGATCACCAAGTTCAACCATTAACCCAGCACTGCCAAGTCCACCACTAAACCATGTCCACAAACATCACATCTTAAGGTCTCTTAAATGCCTCCAGGGACTCCACCACTTCCCTGGCCATCCTGTTCCAATGCTCAATAAGCATTTTGATGAAGAAAATTTTAATAATACCCAATCTAAACCTCCCCAGGTGCAGCTTGAGGCCATTTTCTCTTGTCCTAGCAACTGCTACTTGGGAGAAAAGCACTAATCTGAACTACTTAAACTTTCTGGCCACCAGGAGAGAAATGTGCTATCTATCCTTAAGAGAATAGCTGAACTTCAGAAAATCATTACACTGATTTCACATATAACTTAATGTAGGTTTTTGTTCCATTTAAGGAGTTTGAAACCATGCCTGACACTGGTTTTAATTCATCTGAAATTCACTGATATTTGCTTGCTAAATTCATGATTCAGAAAAAAAAATTTTGTAAAGCAGTCGATACCATGGAACTTTCAAACATGTCAAGACACAAGAGCCAACACTACCAAACCAGAAGACAGCACAACAATTCAGGAACATTTTCTCTATATAAGTTATGAATCCATAGTTAATGGTAAAAATGTCATGGTAGAATGACACGTAAAATGGAATCTGTTTTGGTTTTTTCTATGATAGAGTAAGGAGAGACTGTGCTTTGCAATTCTGTCTATCTACAGAGTGCTTCAGGTAGTTATTTTAGATCCAAATTACTGCTCCTAGTGCTGCTCAAGGTGTCACTGGCACTGGAAGCAGGACCGAGGCTCAAAGGCAAGGATGGCTTTGGTGCACTGAGTGATGCACGGGAGCAACAAGAGATACCAAACACCAAATAGGCACGATCAGCCTTTGGGAAATAACAGGTCCTGAGTTGAGCTAATGAGAAGGTCATCAGGGACTGGGTTCCTGATAATGGCGAAGGAGACATGCAACTTTATCAAACAGTGGATGGTCTCTGCTTTTCTGGATAGGAAAGGGTATCTGATATATCTTCACCAAGTTTTCCAGTACTCACAGAATACTCAAGGGAACACCACAGTTAATTCTGTGAACCAGTAAGTAAGGCCACGAGGTGACAGTCCTACCCTGCAGATACACCATATTACATTCTTTTTATTTCTGTCTTTTTTGCAGTATCTGCAGTCCTGTACACCACAATAACAGAAATCTTTCCACAGCTTTTGCTGAATCACATATTTTTATGTTACACTCTGTACTGCACGCCAAAAAAGAGATGTGAAATTAACCAAAGTACCATGAAATTAATGAAAAACTCCATAAGCTTTCTATTCTTTTTTCTGGCCAAGAATAATGAAAACTGTAAGCTTTCTTACACAGTTAAACAGTACAGAATCTACTTTTACAGTCATTTAGACTATCAAACTACACCAAAGCACATCAGTGTATGCTACAAGAAGAAAATCTTAAGCATATAGCAGGTCTGCCTAAATACATTTGCAGGACCTTCTTCAGCACTGTATTTACTACCTGTCATAGAGTCTCAGGGTAAGAAATAATTTTGACATAAGAGACAAATAAGGAAAGGAAAACAAGACTCTTGATGTTACTTTCTCAAAAAACTGGAAGAACCTAAAACTTGTACCACTAGGCACTTAAATGATAAACCACAATGAAATAACCAACAAAAAAAACCTATTATAAAAAACAAAACAAAACAAACAAACAAAAAGCCCCCAAAACCCGAGCAAAAACCAAACCACTCTTCTGGGGAGGAAAAAGGGGATCAAAGAGTAGCACTTGTCAATATTTACAATTGCTCAAATTTTTCAGGTTTTTTCACAGGGAAAACCAAAGCTACCTAAATCAGGCAAGCCTGACCCACCCCAGGCCCATTCATCCACATAGCACCATCTACTTCCCATCCTCACTTTTCACAAGCTTCAAAAGGTGTGTGCACAGCCACAAGCTCCAGGAAATGATCCAGCACAGTCCACAAGAAAGCAACAACACACTCTACCTCATGGTTACTACAGCTGGGTCGTTTTTCCACAGCAGGCTGCAACACAGCGGTGCCAAAATAACCTCACAGAGAGGGCACAGGAGAAGCAACCCTTTAGAGACCAGGACACAAACAGAGCCACAGAGGACATGCTATCACCTTGAAGGACAGTAACTATGAATGACCACTATGATCATTCAGTTACTGTCCTTCAAGAACTAGTGGTTGCTTAAGGGTAAAAGCAGTCCCTTACTGAAAGCATCCCTAAAACACTGGACTTGCCACAAAAAAATGCTGCCCACTGGTGAGGCTGAATTTCAGAAAGCTCCTTAGCTAAAGGAAAGCTTCCTTTCCACACTCAATGGGATGACACTGATTCCTGCACGCTGAGCTAAGAGCATGCATAAATGTTTGTAGGATCAGTATCAAATAACCACATTCCTCTTCAAAAGCTCTCTATATAATCTGCAGGAAGATTCACACCAATTATATATCTCATGACTAATTATTCTAATTAAACTGACTGGGCACATTAGCGATTCAGACAGAAAACAAAATATTCAGACTTTACATTCTCCTCCTCCACACTCCAGTGAAATCTCTAATGTATCTTATGATTTATTTATCTCAACCCAAAGGCAAAAATACTCTGAGAGTTTTATAAAAAATCATCAGCTTCCTCCAGCCTCTTACAAGAAACCCACCCTGTACAGGGAGGTGGTGATGCTGTTTAGTGCCATCTTCACGGTTTCATGGTTCCAGTTTATAAAGCCTTTCTATACTGGTGTACACCTCCCCACACCACCTCCGAGCACCACCGCAGTTAGTTGCAATCTGTTACCATGAGCTGCCTATTGGCAGCTTCTCGTATTGCAGCTACTGTACTGCAAAGGTTCTCACTGGTGGTTCCAGGGACTTAACGACACACTTCTGTAGGCCCACCTGCTCACAAGCCCAACTGTGTTTGCATATAAGGGGCTGAGTGCCCTACGGAGAGCAGGAACAAAAATCCCTAATCCCTGTATTTAGGAGAGCTACTACACCTTGCTGAGAATGGATCTTGATGTTATCATACTTTTGAAAATAAAGCTAAGAAAAGACACAGCTGTCTTGTGTCACTTCATATAAGTAAAGCACAATTATATCCCTCTATTTGTATAGTGCTTTCCAAAAACATCACTGGGGTGAAGACTTGTGGTTCAAAGCCAAGTGCTCAGAGTAGTAACTTCCAGAACGGAGACCACCTGTGCAGCCACAGTTTCTCTTTTTGCCTATGAATAATGATCAGCCTTCATTACATGATGATTCCTTCCCTCCCTTCACCTCATTCCCACAGGTCTTCTGTCTCACATGGGGCACAGGGCAGACCATACTCCTAAATGGAGTATTGAATATAACTAAAGGATTGTTTCTTCTTCCCATGCCCCTTTACCCTGCATAAACCAATACACTGAATGTAGTGCAGTGCTTATGAATGTGTTACTGATGAAAAGATTTTCTTCAGATACTGAATAGATATGGTACAATTGGCAACTTTATGTCTGGTTTGTTTTTTTTTTTTTTGCAACTTTTAAGTGTCTTCCTGTTGACCTAAGAACCATAGCTGACCATAGTTCTCCCATGTGTAAGCAAAAAAGAAAAAAATATATGAACTTAAATGCTTGATAAATCAAAGGAGTCTAGATTCATTTCTTTGTCTGGGTGATATTCTTAAGATGTCTGCCTTTGTAGAACCAAGAGAAGATCATATCTGCAGCTAAATGTGACGGGGAATTGGAACTACTTCAAAATCTGAAGAGCTCAGCACCGTGCTGTTCAAATCAATTCCTTACCAAGTACTCAAATAAAATAGTAAAAAAGAATAATTTAAATTGCTCTACAAGGTGCTGGCCCAGAGTTACAATTGCTTCTAAAATAAGATCCAGGTGCTCTTAAAAGTCTAAAGCAACCTTTTAATTTTAAATTGCTCTTCACTGCATGTGCCATGAATGCTGATCTTTAAAAAACGTGTCTTAATCAAAACACTCCATATTGCAAGATAATTGGTTATAAAATATAAAAAAAGCTTCATGAAGATAGCCCCAGCCAAGTTAAGTGACAAGCCATGTTTAATATTTTCTCTAAGCAAAAGATAACAAAAAATAACCAAGTATGTTTTGCTCTCTTTTCTCTGTACCACCAAATAAGCAACTTTCACTCCAAGGTAAGTTACTAGATCATTTCAACTATATCACACTTACTACTACTCAGAGACCCATCAGTATGATTATTTTATTGCAATGACACCTAGAGACTCTTACTATTCTCTGCAAATAAAAAAGATGCATTTTCTGCCTCTAAGAACTCATCGCTAAGTATTTATAAACACACACAACAGCATGGCAAGAAACTGGGGACAAAAATTCACCACAAAAAGCTTGTGCAAAGCACTACTTTAGATCTGAATTTTCATACATATATTTTTAGAATAAAACTGCAATTTGTGAAATCAGATAAAAGGTCCCTGAAAAGTTTAAGAGATCACTTTTAGAAGTGATGGCTAAGAATATGTCCATCACACCTATACCTACTGTAATCTGCTGCATGAAACATCACTCTGCAGACACACGATGACCAAGTGGAGGTATTGACACTTTGGCAAAAAGGACCAACAGCGAGAGCAGCCATCCAGGTATAAACCTCAGTAAAGTATGATCCCACTGAACTATGTGCCAAGATTTGGGTCCTGTAAGATTATTCCACTGAGAATGAAAATAGGATAGAAGCATAGCATGATCTAGTTTGGAAAATACCTTAAAGATCACCAAGTCAAACCATTAACCCAGCACTGCCAAGTCCACCACTAAACCATATTACTAAGCACCACATCTAAAGAACTTTTAAATACCTCCAGGAATGGTGACTCAATCACTTCCCTGAGCAGCCTATTCCACTGCTCAATAACCACTTTGGTGAAGAATGTTTTCCTAATATCTGACCTACACCTCTCCTGGTATAACCTGAGGTCTCTGAGCCCCTTTCTTTCCAGGCTAAGCAAACCCATTCCCTTCAGCCATTCCTCAAAGGACTTGTTCTCTAGAACAGTGGCTTCTAGAGTTCTCTAGAGTCAGGAAGCTTTGATGCAACTATTTTAAAGCATTCATAAAGAAGTCAAATGAACAAAATTTTCTTTCCTCACAGCCAGACATGTCCTTTAAAATAATCTCAGATCCGAAAGTCTCTTCCCTAGGCTTCTCTTGAGGCCACGCTCTGCTGCTCTCCAAGCTGTATTAAAGTTTCCATGCTACTGTTTTTTAGCTACGAACTCATTTTGATTCTACATTAGTGTCTGTTCCATCTTGTCTTGCTCTCCACTTTGTCATATTCAAATATACATACCATGCCCAACTAAAACTAACTTGAGCCCTTCCAGCCTGGTCATTCAGGACTTTCAATAGCTCCCTGCTGGGGAAGAATGAGGACCCCCAGAGCTGTCATACAAGAATGCTGGTCACAAAGTAAGGGGTAGCTTGTGATTTTGAATACAGTCTGAAGGCAATATAAAGTTGTGAGGAAACCAACAATAATGTTATGAAAAAGCTCAACCAACTGCTTTTAAAATAAACAAACCCTTGATAAACATTTCTCTTCAGTACTGCATGCCACAGACCAGTCCTCCTTTGAATTTCATATAACACCAACTTCTGGCAGAAAGAGGATTTCTGAATGACAAACACAGTATGTAACTTGGTCAGCAACCAAGTTCTATATATGTATTACATGACCCCCTTCTTTAACAGTTTTTCCTCTCTGCATATGTAATGAAAGGAAAAGGAAAAGGCAGGCAGATGGTCAGTAAATTATGTACCCTCATCACAAAGATCCCCAGGAGTAGCCAAATTATACAATGCTTCACAAGAGACATCAAGATAAAAGTGTGGGCTCTTTAAATAGACTGACCTCCAACTCCAGCTGAAATCAGCAGAAAAAGCAGAGTGATACAATGAAAAGGAGGAAAAAGTAATTAGCCTGCATCAGCTGTGCTCCAGTTAAATGGGTAAGAGCACGTGGCTGCTTTGAAAGAGGATATCCAGATGGAAAGATGCATACTATGACAATGTAAACTCTGTGAACTTTATCATTATGTCAGAATCTTATTTAAAATTATTCCCAACTGATACAATTAAAATGTATTCAAAACTACAGACTTCCTTGGTTTCAAAATTACTTAAAGATGCATGTATTCCTTGTATTAGCCTTCTAAAAATAACACGAACATAAATTGCTGATGCCCAGCTTAGGAGAGTATATGTACAGCTCTTCTAAACTATAAAGAAAAAATTTTAATGGTTCCTAAAGTGTTATAATGATTTCTTTCATTCTTTAATGCAAATGATGCGAATTGGAAACATTTCCATCACAAAAGAAAAGCTCAGAGACCAAAATATTATCAAGTTGGAATAGTTACACTGAGTGTGTTGTTTTCTATTAAACCTGGGACTTGCAACCACCTTCTTTCCCACAAAATGCAGGGGCACCTGAAGGTCAGGACATGGCTACTTTAAATAATGGCAACATCAGATCAAACCTGAAAAGCAAGTCTAGGGTATAAATTTAAAAAACAAGCATGCAAGCCCTGTGAGCACTTTATTTTTGGTGCCAATGCAGCAATTCAATGTTCAGCAGCAAATTCAAAACCAATCAAAATATGGGCAAAAAATCTCCACAAGTTGCAAAACAGCTTTACAGTTGAATTCAAAAATAACAGCTTTGGGTGGAACCAGAGTTGCATGTAGAATTTTAACTCGTTAAAGGTAAGTCTCACTCTCCACCACAAGGTTAGCTATCATCAACATTTTCCACTATTATTAGAGAATCTCAATAAATTCCCAGGGAAAAATATAAATTATATATAGGAAAAAGGAAAATTTGTCTGTAATATTTTGGACATGACTTCATTATGGAGCTATTAGGCTAAATCAGGCAGAAGATCAAGCAAGTCCCACCATACTAAGGAAGAAAGAATGGCATGAAGTTGTGTCCAGGGAGGTTTAGGTCAGATACTAGGAAAAGCTTTTTTACCTAGAGGATGGTCAGGCACTGAACAGGCTCCCTGGGAGTGGTCACAGCACCAGCCTGACAGAGTCCAAGAAACATTTGGAGAATGCTCTCAGGCACATGGTGTGACTTCTGGGGATGTCCTGTGCAGGGCCAGGAGTTGGACTTGGTGATCCTTGTGGGTCCCTTCCAACTCAGGATATTCTGTGACAGCTTTTTTATTAAAAGAAAGAGTAAGACTAATGCAAAGATGGTCAAGGATCTACTCTGGGATTTAAATTAAAGAATGAAGGAATCAAGCAGGCAAGCACAGGCCTTCAACAAACTAGGCACACACTGGGGACTGTAAAAAGTGTACTGAAACATCAGATGACAATGAACATAAGGTCAATAACTTCAAAGAGAGAAACAAAGGCATGGGAATTTATATTGTATATTCCTGTGCAGAATAGGAAAGACACCTATATGGCAGCTGACAAACCCAATATAAGCTGGAGAAGTGCAAATACAGTTTTAAAACAGAAAATGCCACTGTCAGTGAAAACAGTTCTGCATCCATGTGGAACCTGAAGGGCAGCCAGGAGAGTAAGGCTATTGAAGTTAGTCCAGTTCATTTGGCAGTGACACAGCATAAGCTTTTAAGTTTACCCCAGTTACAAGGCAACAGCAGACTAATCAGCCCTCAAACAGCACTTTTAGTTAAATACAACAAGATACAATGATCATCCTAATGTTTCCCTGAAGAGGCATATAGAAGGGATGCAGTGCATCATTTGGTTCTGCATCCAAATGCAGCTGGTTCTACATCAATGGCATACACGAGCCAGCTGGTGCCATAGCAAGTCAATGAGTTTTTCCAAATATTTGAAAAACAAAAGCCTCAAACCTCATATTTTAAATTGATTTGGTTTTTAATTGAAATTGAATTGAAAAACAAACCTTGAATCCCTCTGATTAAGTTTATCATTACAAATCCAGATTACCACAATGGACAGTTTTCTGCTTCAAAATCACAACATCCCACGTTGGTGGTGTGGAATAAAACTGAGTATCTCACAAAATTGTGACATTTACCTCTGATAGTTGCAGTTAATATTTTATGATGAATTTCAAACTAAAAAGTAGCTAAACAATACACTGTAGGCCTTTTGAACAAAACAATTATTCATAGGGAGCTACAGCAATGATTCCAGTTCCAATGACTTACGTGCTCTTCTAGAAGAGACTGCTCAAACCAAGAATTGGCTTGTCATGTATTTTTATTCTGCCATCTTTAAGTGCAAAAGCAGGTAAATTTATACAGATCACCTACGCAATCTACACCCAAATAGTATGGACTTTCTTTGGATTCACAGTGCCCTAAAATTTTCTTAGCAAATATGCACCTTTGTAGAGCCAGAATTGGTAAAATTTTGCTTTGCTGTCAGCAGCAGTAGCATGGTGGTGGTAGCAGCCACTCCAAGCCCTCTGCTTGGAGAGGAGATTTTTTCAGCCCTGTTGCTTTCTTGTCTTCAGAGACTAGTCTTACTAGTTTACATCTAGGTTCCTCTTTCGGAGAATGCAAAGAGTGGCAAAGAAACAAGAGCAGAAATCACGATTCTGGTAGTTGATTTAATGTGGCTCTGCTTTGGTTACCTGTTTTTACATGCAAAATTGTAAAGTTCTCAAGGGGAGAAAGAAAAAAATCAATCCTTTCAATTTTTCAAAAAAATTAAAAAAAAAATCAGGCAGATCCTGAAATATCTGTTAACAGATGAGGTCAGTGCATCTATACAGAAATGCATCTTGGACATTTCAATTCTCAGTCAGATACCAGGGAGTCTGTATTCTGGCCTGGTTACAACATAACTGATACAATACATTTTTAAGCTACTACCAAACATGAGGGAAGATGCAAAACAGTGGTTCCAGTAAAACTGCTTTTACTTTCCTTTGCACAAACTTGAACTCCATCAATTCATGTCAACAGCACGTTCTCTTATTACGCAATGGTTTTAAACCAAACCAGCTTAATGAACTTGGTATCCCTGGTCAATCAGTATTTGAATAGAAGACTTCTCAAAACACATTCGCAGTAATTCAGACTGTTTTTCTAAATCACTTATTCTCAGAGTTTCATAAGTGCTCTCTTCCTTCAGGAAACAATTTGTATTAGGCCCTAAAGCTCCTCACAGTAAACGCAGAAGAGGCTCACACTGCTGACAATCTCTAAGTCCCATTCTGATGCTACAGGTTAAGAATCAGTGTACTGAATCAATCAAGTGAATTATCTACTTACAAAGCAGCTCCAAAGATTCCTGTTTACTGTAGGTTTAGCAAAATCTGTCAGACTACTGAAGTCAAACCAGGCTTAAAATCTGTTCTGGAGATGTGTGAGGTTTCTGTATCTATAAAAAACAGCTCTTTAGAGGCAGGCATATAACTGAGGTAATCTGAAATGTGCATCTGCCTGCCCATGACAAAAGCAGCCTTAAACTCTCCATCCAAGTTTAAAATACTATGTATCTGATATATCACTGTGTCCCGCAGTGGTAGGGAGGGGAAGAGAGATCCAACAGGCAGGCATTGTGCAGCAAGATTGATTTATTTAATTATTTTACAACTCTTTTACAGACTTTTTTCTTCATAGTCTAATTGGACAAAGGATCAGCCACCCCTTGAGGTGATTGGCTAAAATCCTAAAACATCCATTGTCAAAATATTTTTTTCTACTGTACTATAAACAAATCTTTGCAAGGTCACAGGTGTTCATAGCTTATAGAACTCTACTAATATCTTCCGTGAGAGAGAAAAATATCTCACAGGACTGGAAAGAAGCAAGAGAAATTCTTGCTAGCAGCAATATTTGTATCCACATTGATAAATAATTAAACTGCAGGTGAAGTAAGCAAAAGAATTTTTTTTTTTTTTGGCGCTGCTGGCAGTATAGAATTCCTCCTATAGATATTCCTACCAAACCAGTTATTCAGGGTTAAGAAAGAGTGGAAGCACTGTAAAACCTTCTTTTTCTTGATATCTTCCTTAGATAATGTGTGTGTGTGTGTGTATATATATATATATATGCATGCATATATATGACTGAGAACAGTGTGTAAGAGTCACAGCTTTCATGGAAAGCTATCCTAAGAAAAAGTTGTGAAAAGTTAAGGAACCATGAATTAAGAACCATCAAATAGACAACATGGCTAAAGGCAGTATTTACAGGAATGGCTTAGGATGATTAGAAACACTGATGAAAGTACATTAACAACAAAGAAATACCTAGAACTGCATGAGAAGAGGAAATAATTCAGCTGCCCTGTTAATGAGGTAAAGAAAGCACTTTCATTAATATAGAGTAAAATATTTTGTTGGTTATAGTATTTTGACATCTTAAATCTCATAAATACAAGAACAGATGAGAACTCCTCTCAGTTCTTTCTTAGTATTTCATGTCTGCAATCCAATTGCTCAAAAGTTAAGATGAAGGCAAAATTTTTGAGTAGCTTAAAACCGTTCAAAATGTTTCTACCAGCAACAATACACAAATGTCTGCAAAGCCATAGAGAAATCTGACAGCTGAGCACCCAACCCAGTTGGCTCCTCCACAGGAACAAATGTCAAGATAAGTGCATAGTGCTACTTGCAAACACAGACACACTCTAGCTGAAGACATCTGCTGGAGCGTGGCTATAGAGAAATTGTTCACCATGAAGGAACAGAGTTCCTCAATCATTTCCATAACCCCTGATCCACTGCACATTGAAACAAGGATGTAAACAAGTACAGGTCATTCAGATTTTCATCTAAGCTAGTTCAGTATTGAACTGATTTTTAAGAATGTAAATATTTCCTAACAAAAAAATGACAACGTGATCCCACATTTCATTTCTATGGCTCTCCCATGGGATGATTTACCAGGCAGAAGGTTCCTGGAAATCAGCCCCAACAGAAGATCTTCCTGGTAGAGGATGGTCCAGGCCACAAGTTCAGGGAGAGACCATGTGGCTTTTACCACCTCTCATACGTAAGCATTCCATTCCCTCCTGACTTCCCAGGAGTACATGTGGTTTTATTCAATTATGTAAACTTTGAGAAAATAACTCTTCCCTCTCCATGAGTTGAAGACACAGGATCTGAAGAGGTTTAGTTGGACAGACACAGAACCAGGCTTCCAGCTCTGGTAGAGAGGAATCATCCCGTTCAAATATGACCACTCTCAATAAGAACAAAGACATCTATTTTCCCTCCTTTGCACATGCATTACATTTCACAAACTCCACTACAAAGGCAGAAAATGATATTTGAGCTAGTGGAATAATATGATATTTCATATACATTGACTCAACATGACACTATTTGTTTCCAGTTGAGACAACACGTCTGATTCAAATGAGTTGAAGCTGAAAGACTAGCTGATTTAAAAAGACAGGATAAAAAGCACAGTGGCTGTATTTAAACGCTGAGACAAGGAGAAGGCTCAAGAAAAAGCAACAGTGATGGATGAGATAAAAACAAGAGGGAGTTATTATAAAACAGATTTAAAATACATAAACAAACACATTATTACCTGGGGTCTAAAAAGAAATCTCATCAAAACCTAATGATGTTCATATCTCTGAGCTAGGCACAGGAGGAAAAAGTTCCCAGTACCAGCTTCTAATCAAATATTTGCCAACACAAAAAAATTACAGCCTTTAGTTTTCAGAATTCTAACTTTGCATAAGTAGTTGGGAAAGACCTGTGAGAGCATTCTCTTTCTTTTTAAGAAGAGTAATATAAATTACAGTTCCAGGCTTTGAGCTTGTGCATCTATATTTTTAAACACGTACTAAGTGCATTAGTGGCTGAACAGAATATTATGAATGATGCTGTGTAGGATATGGAGAAAAACTGCATAGCAGATTCCCTCCATGTGGAGAACTTTTCTTTTTCCAGAAAGAGTTAATGACAGGAGGCCCTCAGCAGGCAAACCCTTGGAAGAGAGGGTGCCTCCAAAATATTAGAAAGGAAAGGAAAGGCTTCGAAAGAAAAATATCCGATTAGATGAATTCAGGCTGAGAACTCACCAAGATAAAACATTCAATTAGCCTGCAGCCTGACCTCACAGACTTCCAATGGTGCTTGAAAAAGATGAGCTGTCTTTGACAGTCACACCATACAAAAAGACTTCAAGGAAGTATATCAGGAAAGAAATCAGAAGCTAAAAGCAAATCTTGGCAGCAACAGAGGTTACCAAGTAGTTTTGAGTAAAGAAACATTCATTAGCATCAACAGAGACTTGATGAAAAAGGAGAAAGAAAAGTATGATATAAAATTATGAGGATGAAATAAACCATAAAGGCATATACACAGGCACAATGCCATGGTGTAAATAAAATCACAGCTTTCAGTTTGATGAGTGAAAACAAGGTAAGTCTAATGGCTCCTAAAAGACTTAAGCATCACCTTCTAGGAACATCCCTTGGGAAATGAATGCAGCCAGACTTCTCCCATTTATTCCTATGTCCAAAGGTCAGTAATCAACACCTGCACTCCCAGATCATCACCTGCAAGTTGTGAAGGGCATAGAGCTGTACACAAGACCAAGTGCTCTGAAGACCTGAATGATCTGGGCAGGAGGGGCCAATCACCTTGACTGTCAGCCCCAAGTCAGGAAAGGTAGGACCTTGGCTACGTTGTGGCTTAATTAGAAAGAATCCCATTGCCTTTCTTTCCTGATGAAGGTCGTGATCATTTCAGGTAAAGACTCAATTCTTCTCCATTGGCTTTCATAAATCACAATCTGCATGGATCCAATTTTACAACAGATCTAGAATTTCTTTAAAGACTTTGATCTACGCTTTGGCCAGAGAACATGCAGGTAGTATTTCCAATTATCAGCCTTCCTGAAGAGAAAAAATCCCAAATCTGCAAATGAATCAGAAGCTTCTTCACTATGAGATAGCTAATTTCATAACCTCTATTCAGTGAAAGGATCTCCTTGCCATCATATTAATCTGATATAAAATATAAGAATTTTGTAATTTCCTTTACTTGTCAGAGAATAATCTTCCTAAGATGGTATGTTCATCTTACTGTAACCCCCTTACTTACAGTTAATTTTATACAGGATGTTTGTTCACCAAGTTGAAATCTTAAGAATGGAATGAGAAAAATAATATCTAGAGTATGCTCTAGCATTGACTAGAGTATTATTTCAAAAATTTCTCCAAACCCATCAAACATCCAATAAACCAGCCCACTGTGAAGCCTTGCAGTTTTTTAAAGCAGAGAATAAATCCCGAATCACGGCCCAGAAATCTCTGTGGAAATGCAACAACAGGTTATGGCACGGCATTTCTGCAATGCTCTAAAATAAACATAGTTCAAATAACTACCCAAACAAGCCCATGTTCTGTGACAGGTTAGGTATGCTGAATCTTCAAAACATAGATTGCCTTTTTATACAGTCACAGACAAATCAGAAGAATAAAATCCCAAATGGCATTGAGAAAATGAGCAGGGATTTTCTCAGTGTCTCTTTTAATACAGGACCAAGGAACTTAAAATTAATCACCAAGAGGCAAGTTCAAAAAAGCCAAGTAATTTTACCTTATTCAACCCCCACTTAAGCTGCTGAACCCTTATGTCCCAGGATATCCTGAAATTTTATTTTTCATATACAAAAACTTTTAGAATTATCTGAACTAAGTTATGGAAATTATTCTACCAACTTTTTTTTTACAATTACAAAGGCATAAACTTCTGTTTAAGAACTCCCTGAACTGCAGATCACTGAGAGCTGGAAGAACAAGCTGGAAAGACACTTTTACATTTCTGTGATCCCATATTTCTTCACTGTCACCAACTAGCAACTAGACGCCAGATGGGGTTAGACAGCCTCAAGCCTCATTCTGTGCAGCTGCTTGGTGGTAGTTCTTGTTTCTGATCATTGAAACTTCCAGTTCCATCCAAACGCTTCATCTATTACTTGTTCATCAAAATGAACGAAAAAGGATGTATTTTTTCACATTTACTTATATGTGGTGGGATTTTTCCCTCTCCACAGTATTTTTGTGTTTATTTTGGAACTGTTTGGTAGAGTCATGGAATATATCATCCCACAGACTCCCCTCTTTCATGGCTTGTTGGCTTCTGCAGTGGGCTGTAACAGCCACAGATGGGTAACATGAAAGATACTTTTAGGTATCTATGGAAACAAATAGCTGAAGTCTGCCTCAGGGTCTTCTCTTCAGATCCTTCCCCCAGACTAGGAAGGGGCAGGGAATCTCCCCCAGTCTCAAATATGGAGAGGAGAGAAATGTGGCAGCAGGTGCTGGGAATGGAAATAGAGCTGAGGTAGGTGAAATTCAGAAATGAAAGAAAAGAGAGAGCAGGACTAAGAGGAAAAGCAAATACAGATGAAGAGCAAGACTGTGTCCTTGCTATAGCCTGATTCTTATGAAGCCTGTTTAGTAGGCTCCACTGGTATGCTGTACCTTAACTAGTTTCATGCATTTCCTAGCTCACTGGTCTCTATCATCTGTTTGCACGAGGGTCTGTGTGGATGTGCAGGTTGATGTGAAAGGAAAAGGAAACCCAGAAAAACCAGTTTTGTTTGTTTAGTCTTGCCAAGCTGATCCTTGAAATGTCATGCTAAATTACAAGTGAATAACTTTTGTTTTAAGAATATCAACACACTTTTGTCAAAGCTCACTGAGTTTCACAAAGGGGACTTCAGAGAATATTTCAACAAAAAAATCTATTTCAGTAAACAAACTTATCCATTCTAATGATTTCATCCAATTCCATCAAGACAAATTTTAGCACGTGCATGTTGTCTTTGGACGCTGCTTTATTTACTCTGCAGTTATTGAGATTTAATAAAAGCTTTGGGTAAAAAGCAAAACCTCCAGCTGGCTGTTCAAATCCACAAGGCAGCAGACACTCTACTGTCCTGCTGCTGAAAGCCAGAAGAGTACTATTACAGAAAGCCCTCCCCAGTTCCCAAACATGGCTACTTGTCTTCCTAAGCTCCTGTTCTCTTTTCATAGCTACAGACACCACATTCCATCTGGCTATGCCAGGCTGTATGACACCTCCTGATCTCATGTAAATCTTGTATGACCAGACACAGCTCAGCAACCAGACACAGCTCAGCAACTTACTCAGCTTTCAAAATAATGTGTACTATGGGTATTTGCCATATGCAGATGACCTGTGAAAAGGTCCACGCTAATTTCTTAGGAATAAGGAGTCAATGAGAATTCCAGTGCCAGCACATCTCAGCTGAAGACTCCAATGCTATACACAGTTAACATTTATTGCACATGGACATTCACACTCTAGGTGGGTAAAATAATCATTGGAGCAAAGGAATTTGTCATCATGTACCTCAGTCATTCACCATCTGATACTTAGTGCAATGTTTAAACTCCTTGAACACATTCAAATCAAAATGGAAAAAAAGCCATTGAATTATTATCTTAAACAAACAGTTTAAGTACAACGTTTGGCCACCCTGCAAGTGTGTACCTGCCTAAAATTAAGGCCAGAAGAGCTAAAATTTGGATCAGCAAATTGGCTTTTAGTACATAAATACAGCATCATCTTAAATTCTGCTGTATCGCACCCTGTCATGTTAGGCTTCATGTGAGAGAAAGAGTAAACTGCTGATTTTCCTGGGAGACACAACATATCATTTACATTCTAGATTGGTGGAGATAGTGCTTTTCAGCCAGCACCAACACACGCACAAAGAGAAATGTATGGGAGGTGTCTGTGCACACTTGTGCATGTGCCGGTGTGTTTACAGAGAAACACCAGACAAGAAGAGAAAACCAGCAAGCATATCTCTCCCAGAACTGGGGACAGCACCAAGAATTCTTTGAGTATTTGTCCAAGTTCCTAATGGTTTCACATCTGAGGAATTATGTGTCCCTCATCAAATCATCCAGGGAACTACAGGCCCACCAATTTCACCTCAGTTCCTGGGAAGTTGATAGAGCAGTTAATCCTAGGCACATTAAGGATAAGAAAATCATCATGAGTAGACAACCAGGAGAAAAGTCATGCCTGACCAACTTGACAAACTTCTAAGATGAAGTAGATCTACCTGACCTGGTAGATGAGGGAAGAGCAGTGGATATTTTCTAACTGGACTCCAATAAAGCCTTTGATGCTGCCTCCTGTTAAGATCTTCATAGAGGAGCTGTTGATACAGGGAATGGATGAGCAGACAGTGAGGTGGATTGAAAACTGTCCAGGTCCAGAGGCTGGTTATCAGTGAGACAAATTCTAGTTGGATGCCAGTGATTAGCAGTGGGCCACAGGGGTCAGTACTGGATCCTGTTTAAGATCTTCATTAATGACCTGGATGATGGGGCAGACTGTACCTTCAGCAAGTTTGTAGGTGACACACCTGGAGCACTCAGGGGGCATCTTATGAATGTAATAGCTGAAGGGAGGGTCCAAAGACAACTGAGCTGGGCTTCTTTTCACTGGTGGCTAGCAACAGAACCAGAGGTAATGGGCACTAGTTGAAACATAGGAAGATGAGGATACATATTTTCACTTGTGACAGTGACGAAGCACTGGCACAGGTTACCCAGGGAGTATGCAGAATCCTCCCTCTTACAGATACTCAAAAACACAGTCCTGGGCAACTGGCCCTAGGTGTCCTCACCTGATCAGCACATGGACCATGAGATCTCTAGAGGTCCCCTTCAACTGCACCAATTCTGTGTCCAGGAAACAAAATCCCCCAAAACTAAACAAAACAGGAAAACCACAATTAAAAAAAAAAAATCAAGAAGAATACTTAGATGTCATTTCCAATCTCTGGAAACTGCATCTATCCACTCTACAAGAGCATCAACACATTTTCATTCTATATTTACATGTGTGGGTGGCATAATTTACACAAACACACACATATGCACACACAGAACTGCAGAACTGAAAAAAAAATATTTCCTCAGCAACAGGCTGACATATTTTATCAAAATTATCCCAGAGACAAATGTGCACGGATTACTCACTTCTAGGGATTGTCTGCACCTGTAGAGCGACTCCCTCATATCCCAGGGTCTCTAACTTCATGCACAGTGCAACCCCATCAGCCTAAGCCCACATGCTTCAGCTGCATCTGGCCCAGGAGCAGCTGTGCAGCCAGCCCTCAGTACTTTCCATGGATTTCAAAAGCACTTATATGCAAGAGCACAACCTACACAGACCTGTATATCGGACTCCACGCAACCAGAGAATGTGATCAGTATGTATATTTCAGTAATACTTTATCTTGCTACAGCATGTTTGGATCTCCAAGGGGTTTAAGGTATCTGGAAATTCAAGATCATTTCATGAAGGCACTAAATCCACACTCCTCAGTTCTACTCCTTTTTTGGGTTGCCATTTAGTGACTCACTTCACTGGTAACTAGATTTTAGGTTTTTTTAATTATTACCTTGTCTGTTTTTTCAGGTCTTGCTGGATCACTGATTGCCATCAGCAGAAGATTCCTCCAGCCAAATTATGTCTTCAGCTATACCTGAGTGACTCTACTCAATTTAGCTCAGCAAATGGAACTTAATTAAAAATTCTGTTAGGAATGTGCTGGCCAGAAAAGACTCATCACATCAGAGTGGTTTTCGCTTTGCAGCACTGATAGGAACACGAACTAATAAAAACTTTTTCTTCATACTAAAATGAATGGCCTGGACTCTCACTAGACAGTAGGAGAAAATGATGTATGATGAGAATTGTATCAGTGGGTAGATCTGTTCAGCAAGAATTACTCTATTCAGACAATCACTTTCCAAATTAAAAACCACATCAAATAGCAGGAATCTCCATTACTACATCAGAATATATAATTTTAATCTACTTACCCTGCCAAAGACAAACTGGATGTGAAATGCACACAAAGTTATTTGGAGAACTGAAACAGCAGAAAAGTTTTCATTCTGTCCATTCCAAATGGGCATTTCATTTATTTTGACCTTTAATCCATTGCTTGGTTAATTTCTACTATTTGTGTGATTACACACAGTGCAGCTAAATGCTTCTTTCTACACAGATACCTAAAATTACCTTTTTTTAGGCTAACTATTATATCACCCTAAATGTCAATACATGGACACACTGATTTTGTAGCACTAAAACAATGGCGAGAGTTTTATTTCTATTTAGAGTCTGGTTTTCTACCAGGGATACGTCTAGTGGTTCCACAAGAGCAAACTAAGAAAAGAAGAAGAATACCATCAAAAAACCCTTAACTTTCCTAGGCTGGTGCTGGACTGCACTGGAAAAATTTCAGAGGTCCACAGGTCAAAACGATTGGAATAAATTGAACAAAATCCTCAAAGTCTGACAAACTTGGCTGAAAATGCTAAATTAAAAGACCCCTAAATTTAAGATTTTGCTTTCTGCATATGCTCACCATTATTTTTTTTATCTTTTCATAGATAACACAATCCTATGCTGAATGCTAAAACTCTTGAAAACAGACAGACGGATATGCACTCAAAATTAACTGGATTTAATACATTCGTAATTTTCTCTACATACTTTCTATTCTCTTTTTAAAGTCACAGCTTTTAGCTTGATTAAGCGCAAACACTCAACTATAACTTTTAAGTAAAATAACCAACATGACATCATTAAAAGTATTACATTCCATTCTATATTCTATATTTACAATTTTAATTTCTTTAAGACATCCTGTTTCCAGTTATGAAAGAAATCATTTCCATGATCAGGCAAAATAACACAAAGCAGGATTTTAATCAAACATGCAATCTGCAATACAAGGCAAATTGATAAGGCAAATACATTAGTTTTACTAACTTCAACAATGAATCCAACTGTAATGCTCAAAATTTGCAAATCAAGCTACTCTGCCACCAAATCCCTTGCCAAGTAATAATAAATCCTCCACTCTTCCACAGTATTCCTCTTCTTTATATTGTAATGCCTGGCGGTCACTATCATTATCTCTGCTATTATATAGCTTTTATGAAAAAAGAAGCCCTAAAGAAAAAAGTTTTATGATGCTTCATTCTTTATTCATCTCAATTTTTAATCTGACTCCAAAGAGAAGTTTAAAGTTTCTGATTCAAAGTATGTTAGGGTTAATGGAAAATCTCCCTTCACTCTTACAAGATTATGCCACAGGCTTCAAATTGTTTCTTCTCTTTATTGTTCTTGCTATTTCAATTTTGCCTCAGTTTGTCTATGCCATCCGAAAGTGCCAGAAGAATCAATTTTATTTTATTAAACACTCACCTCAAACCACTGGCCATGCGACTGCATTTTAAGGATGACACAAGGATCTGGTTTTGAGAGGGCATCCCTGTCTGATATGCCTTTGCATGTGACTCGCAACTCCACTTTAGTCAGGCATGGGCTGTTAAAAATTCCCAAGGTATTGGCTGCTGATTCATAGATGTTGCTCATTTTCTTCATTCCTTGTTCTGAAAGAAAGAAAAGCTCTATTAAAAGATGGTGCACACACAGTACAGCCCCTCGTTCCACACAGATGCCAATGCAAAGTTCTGCTAGACAATAACTGTGAATGAGAGCCAGAGACTGAGGGGAAAGAATAAAATCAAAGGAATCCCTATAGAACAAAGAAATAATCATCTCATATGTTTATAAGCCAAGTTTAGAACAAAATTTTCCACCATGCCTCTGAACTCTGGGGGTGAACTGTGACCTCAACCTCCAGCTCTGTTCCTGCTTATAGAGCCACATTTCCCCAGGCCAAAGGATAGATACACAGCATGGTAACTTCAAATTTCTTATGATAACACCTTAACAAGGGTAAACTAAATTTGTTCAGCACACCTCCAATCTGCTTTTATTTCTCTCTATTCCTTCTAAAGAGTATGCACAAAAGTTTCTTACACAAACTTTTGGCATAAATGCCATAGAAGGACCCTTTCATACCAACCTTAAATTCCAAAATACATTTCACTGTTTCCACACATACTGCAGAAGATTACCTGCCTCCATTCCTAAGCAAGTAGCCAAGACTGATGTTCTAAACAGAAGGGCAGAATATTTATGCTGGCATGTTTTGTTGTTATGGAGTGTTTGCTCTTTTGGGTCAAGAATCAGAGTTACATGAACACAGATGGCTGGAATAACAGGGACCTCCAACCCTTACTTCACTGTGAACACCACCACCAATCTTGTAGCAAGAATTTCTCTCAAGAGAAGCAACAAAAATATTTTAACACAGAGCTTACCAAAAATCCCTATATGGCCATTTTTGCATCAATAAAGAATATGGGAACACTCTAATTTGCACATTTGTTCCGAGCTTCAGCCTGACCCTTTAAAAATCTGCTTCCTAATGCCTGGACTACTGCCTTCATCATCTTACCTCATACATAACAGCCACAAAGTATGAATTTCATACTTCTAGAGGGCAGATTTGTCTTGCCAGTTAATCAGCAAGCCTTTTTTGTGCTCTGTTTCAAATCTTTTCACTGTCTCTTCCACAACATCCTGTTCTCAGAGGTTAATGATTTTTGAGAACTGTTTTGATAAAAGTTAAATTTCAAGATATGGAAATGAAAGTAAAGTTTTCTTTCCCCAAATCTTCCAAGTTAAAAATAAACTCAAAACCCACAAAATCACACCCATCCAGTTTTTCTATGAATTAGAAAGGTAAAATTAGAAAGGTATTTCTCAATTCAGAGTAAGAGGAGTTGGCAATTTAGTGCTAATCTCTAATACATACAGACAAATTTCAGGTACGTAAGTCTGAATGATGAGGCAGATTATCTGCTCCCCCGGCAGAAGGGATAAAATCTTGTTAACAACTTACAATTTTTCAAATCTATACAACAACTTACTGACCATTGATCTGCTGTGAATACCCCATTCAGACAGACCTGAAGTGAGCCCAAGTGGACCCCAACCACTCTCTGAAGCGCAGGCTCTACAGGCATATTTGAAATGTGAGCCACACCACAAACATAGTGCCTGACAACCTAAGATCAAAACAGTCACCTTCAGCCCCTCCCAGTTACTTGTAAATATTGTCTAAACTACTGTTCCTTGGATTTACTGCAAGGAAAGAAACATAACTGAGAAAACAGGCAAAACTAAAGAAGATATGGAAGAGGTAATGCTATCAGGCTATGTTATAAAGCAAGGGACTGGAGAGACTTTCCTTCAGAAAGCTGCTCAACAAGCTCATCCCACAGATTTACAAGACATTTTTACATGTTGCCCTTTCCAAATTGAAAACCATTCGAAAATTGGGTTAATTCTGTCTCATGCACATCATACATCATTAATAAAATGTCATCCTTTGTGCAGAAATAGGCTGGTGATTTAATTAAACTGGATGATTTCAACACTGAAGAGAAGAGGAAAAAGTAGCAGAGTGAGGGGGAGAGATGTATTTTTCTTCCTCCTACAATAATTATACACTGGTTTTTCAGAACAGCGGGTAAGTACAAAAATTATATTTCTTTTTATCATTACAACTATTATTTCAGCTTTTGCAAGTTCTAAATTTATCAATGGAAAAGATCAAGTCACAGCCTTATTCTTTTGTCTCATTATATTCTTCCTTTAATATAATCACCAGCTTGGGCTGTTGTGCTGATGTCACATCAGGAAGCTGGAGGCCTGGAAAACAGATTTTGAGCCTACTGAAAGTGGCTAAAAAAGGTATTATTTTGCACAAACATAGACATAGATTGCGTAAGAAGTTTTTTTTCAATTAACTACAAACATTATTGATGGAGGAAAAAATTATTCATTTTTCTTTGCTACAAACTCTTTCTTTTTCAGTTCTTTAGAACCTTGTTATTCCTTAAATCTCCACATGGCTTCAATATTCACAGAACACGAGCTGTACCCATTAGAGGAAAGCAATGGCACAGATACAAAAAATAAGTGGGATAAGTGATAGGTCACATATTACTGAAGTTTTCATTTCATTGTTGCATACATTCTCTCTCATTTCCTCTGGAAATTTTCCTCTGGAAAACAGGAAAGCAGTGGATCATATGCTTCCCACACAAACTTATTAGCCAGTGCTAAACTGAACTGAATGGGGAAGCAAAACCAGGCCTTTTGTTTTCACCTCTCCGTGGTGAAACATCAAGAAGTAACAGCTGGAAAAAAATTAAAAGTGCACTATGCTGAAATTGAAATGTAATAGGTTACAAAAAAAAACCCAAACCAATGAAACCCCCCAAAAACCCCCCAAAGAATGTGTCACATACAAAGAAAAGGTGAGAACCGTGAAGACAGGTCTCTGTCTCCACTCTCTCAAACATATTCTGTACCTGGCATACTTAGAGCTCATTTACTAGAAATTAAAATGCTCTTTTGACCTTTTCAAAGAGATTGATGGCTCAAAGGGATCTTATTGATATATATGATGAGATGGGAAATTAAGGACACGAAGCCAAATTCTTCTCAGTAGCGCCCAGAGACAGGACAAGAGGCAACTGGCACAAACTGAAATTCAGGAAATTCTGATTAAAGAAAAGGAAACTTTTTACTATAAGTTTGGTTGAACACTGATACATGCTTCTTGCAGAACTTGTAAAGTCTTCATCCTTAGAGATACCCAAAACTTGTTGGGACATGGCACCCAAAACTTGTCAGGGCATGGCCCTACTTTAAGCAGAGCAACCTACTTTAAGCAGTGACTTAGAATAGATGATCTGTAGAAGTGATTTCCAACCTCTTCTACTCTGTAACTATGCAGAAAACAAATTGTAAACTTTTTAGGGTACAGACTGTGATACGTTGTTGAGTACTAATCAATTATTTGGGTCCCTTGGCTCCAAAGCCATGCAGAAAATCAAAATAAATACATAAGCCCGGCATTTCTGGTACAAAGTAGTGCTACAAAGGCTCCCACCTGTAGGTATTTCATGAAAAGCAACAGTACACGAGTTCAGAAAATTGTGCCTGCCTAGATACGATTGTGATTGGATTATGATGAAAATCAGTATTACACATTTGACAGCTACATCTTTCTCTGTTCAGGGGGACGAAATGACTTAAAAATGTTCCGTCGCCTAGTGCCTGCAGAAGTTAGGATCTTTGTGACATAGAACACAAGCAGTACATGCCTGTCTCTGGGATCTAGAAGACTTGAATTCAGCTCACACAGTCAGATCCACCCTGTTACAAAAAGGTAAGCCACACAACCTCTCCACAAACTCATAACCAGGCTCCTTAGATTCAACATGAAATAAATCCAAGTTTCTATCTGAATTCAGATTTCAAGTTTTCTCCTCTGCCCACAGTGTCATTTTGCTCTCCTACACACACAATGTCCAAAAAGCTTTTCTGAAAGCTGTCTGGGTGAAAAATGAAGAGGTGGCTCTCTGCAGCACCTTGTGAAGAATCAGGGAAACATTCACACTCAGCCTCACCTTCAGTTCAGGTAATAAGTGAGCAGCAAATAAGAAAGATGCTGAGATTAAAAGAAGTAGCCAGTGTGCTTTGCATTTAGAAAAAGGTCTTGTTATTCAGAAACCTGTATTCCAGACCAAACTACATGCAAATGAATTTGGGGGTTGCAGGTTTCCCGTCACCATATGTTGAGAACTGTGTCTGAATTATTTTATTGGCACTTTGGTGATGAAATGAAAATGACCTAATAGCATCTGCCTGCTTCTACAGAAGTAAACAGCAAGAGTCTGCTCCTGGAAAGGTAAATTATGTTTGCAGTTATGTGCACATGGTGGGAAACACCAATAGTAGAGTTACATTACATAAGAGCTGTAAGTGCCTCCAAAAGAGAACAGGCCTAAAACCCCTGGATGTTGTGGCACTAGCTGCTCCCTACATATTTATACTTATAAATTATATATGGGAGAAACATTTAGTATTCAAAACATAAGAACAGCTTAACTGTCTAGACAGGAAGCTTTGTACCTACAGTTTCTGGATCTTCCAGGGTTTAAAGTCTAATAAAAGGAAATATGAAAACCAAGTCTACAGTTATAAGCTTAAAATTAATAGAACTCAGTTAAACAAAATACAGTAAGAGCAATATTTATAGAAAAGGCTGAAATTCTGTTGGGCATTCAGGAAGAATAGTTTTTAAAAGCTCCTCTGTTTAGTGACTTGTTCAGCTCCAGCAGAATGTAGGCCATGGACCCCCTCAGGGAATGACAGTAATTGAGGTAAGTAATCAGTTTTCTTTAAGAAATTTTATGTAATTGGGAATTCCCAGTCTCTAGTAATTACTGTATCAGCTGTTGGCACTAAAGCTTCCCTGGTTGTGAAAAGCAAATCCATTCCTTCACATTCAGCTGTAAATAAGCTTTGTACAAATGAGTAAAGGTGGGAATTCATCAGGAGTTCCTGATTCAGCAAGTTCATTAAATAAATATTCCATGCGCTTAATCAGGAGCTCATTAAGACGCCTGGCTTGCCCAGGTCTGAACAGAGACCCCAGCATGACAGGGAAAGCAGATCTCTTTATTATGATATGTATTAAGGTTTTTTCATTATGTCTAATCTTTGTTGTTGCTGTGGCCATTGCCTTGGCCTTTCTCTGTGCATCTCTGGAAACTTCTCATGAATAATCAGTGCTATCTTAAAACGTAGTCATTCAATAACTTATCTTTGACCATGTTCCTAGACCCCTGGTTATCAGCCATATCTCAAATCACTCACAAGACTTTCCTGTTGGCATTAAAAAATTATCCTGGTCAACATCAACTACATTATAAATTGCTACAGAACTTTAAATGATCATAGATAATATAGACATAATTCCAGCTGCCAAAATTAATTTGAAAATGAATTATTATGTCATGAAAAGTCACTAGGTTAGCTAGATCCCTCCACAGGATAGTCTGTGCAATTAAAAATACAATTTTTCCTCCTTCACTTTGATTATCTGACAACTATTAACAAAAATTTATTTAAAGTTACACCTACCAGAGTTTGATAAAGGCCTTTGAAAAATGAGCAGTAAACTCAGTAAGGAAGGGGGATCTGGAGAATCCAAAGCAATGCTATTGTGAACAATGAGACAGATATGATAATGCAAGTAATCTATTTGGACAGTAGGGGAGAAGGTTCAGAACAAAGTGCCAGCAGTGTAAACGGAAATATACACACACTGACAGTTCAAAGGGACTCATTACCATGGAACCAACTGTTTCAATTATGAGGGAAGAAGGGAAAGTCACTGGAAAGAAACTGAGACATCTAATGCATGACAAAACACTGTACAAAAGTGTGATGCACCTATACCAGTAACCCCATTTCAGTTAAGAGAGGGAAAATCCCCAAGATAACTGGAGCACTGGGAGATGCTTGAATGTGCCCAGATCAGGATGCTCTGAGTGGCTCCCACTGAAGTCAGACTCACTATAATGCAAAGCACCTAAAGAGTCAGTGCTAAAACACATATATTCTATTGTCCTCTACTGGAAGAGCAAATCTAGGACTTGCCCTGGGTCCTCCAGCATGTACCTAATGCCATCAGTCACCTCTTACTTCACAGAGCTCCCACTGTCTTCCTTCTTACAATGCTGTAAAATATGCAGGGGAAGAGAAATGAAAAATTCACTAATATAAAAACCAGAAGACTGGACGAATACAAGACCAAAATAACCTTCCTGGGGATAAATGCAGACAACTTCCCTACTAGAAAGCACTATCAATGCTTATTACTGGAAAAGTACCAGAGATTTTTTTCACAGAATTAGCCAAAGTCTGCTTCATCTACATTCACTGGATTTGTACCAGACACAAGGAGTCTGCCTCTCCCGCAGCAAGGCTGGCTCACAGGCTGGCTTCAGAGGGTGTGTATCCAGTCTTGTTTATGAAATGACACCTTCTAAGACAGTGTGTTGGTTTAGTATGGTAACAGAATGTATTTTATTTGGAACAGTGTAGAAGCTAGAGAGAAAACAGACTGGCTCATCAGTATGCTGACACACAGGAACACACACAACTGTCCTCTTATCCACAGTCTTGTTTCCTTAAATATGCCTGTCCAAAGCCTTCACTTGCAACTCAATATTGTCAAGCGAAAACATTAAATAGTCCCAGTGTTCCTCTTCCAAATCATGAAAATGGCATATTTTACCTCAGAAAACATTAATAAAAATGGCTTTGTTCTTAATTTCATTTCTATTTCCAAAACCATTAGAACTGTTCTACAGCCCTTTCTCACAATTATAAAAGTTAAAAATGTATTTTAAAAGCAAGATAAATAAATGCCTGCAAAGTTCACACTGTTCTATACCATGACTCCCTGAGCTGATGATTTACAAGCAGGACTGAATAATATGAAGTCCCAGTAAAATTCAGGCTGCCACAAGTAAATGATTTGCCTGCTGGTTTGGGTATTGGTTCTCAAGAGTCTGGAGTACTACTTTTGAGATGATAATAACTGAAGCTGGGAATGCAGGGATTAAGCATCGATACATGGAAAAAAGCTCAGGACCACTGAATCACTTCAAACACCACACTGAGCGGTTACACACACACAAAAACCAAACCTACTCTATGCAAGTGAATTGTGAATGTAAGTGACATGTAAGCCTAGTAAATCAGAGAAATGTAATTTAATCTCTCTAATCCACAATTTCAAAGCTACTACCATGTGATACTTATTTGACTGCTTACCACTAAAAGCCATTACAATTTTCTTAGGCTTGCCATTTCAGTCTGCTGCTTTCACTAAGTGATATATCAAATGAAACACAGAAACAAAAGTATATTCACTCCAAGGATATGTGTTTGCTGCTTTTTTTAAAATTGGTTCTCCCAATTAGGTATTAGAGTGGAAAATAAAAGTGTCTTAGCAAGAAATGAAGCTTTACAACATAGTTACTTATCCACAAATCTTAAATAATTGGATATTTTGCTATACTTCAAAGAAAGATAAGCCTGGAACAAAATCAAATAATCCCAGCACTCTAAGGTGTAGCAGTCAAAATTCCGGTATCAAATAAATCCAACTGAGAGCCTTCAGAATATGTTTGAGGCAAAATAATTCTTGAAATAATTAGACAACTCTGAACAACAAGAAAGATGTATAGTCTACTACATTAATCCTTGCCTTATCATCTGCATAAAATACATTTGAAATTACAATTACCCTTTATCCACCATGCAAAAGCACACTGTCTATTAGCTAGAGGAGAATCATAGAACTGTTTACATTGAAAAGACCCTTAAGATCACCGAGTCCAACCATTAATCCAGCGCTGCCAAGTCCACCACTAATCCATGTCCCTAAGCATCACATGTACACATCTTTTAAGTACCTGCAAGGATGCTAAATCAACCACTTCCCTGGGCAGCCTGTTCCAGTGCTTTACAACCCTTTTGGTGAAGAATTTTTCTCCTAATATCCAATCTAAACCTCCCCTAGTGCAACTTGAGGCCTTTTCCTCTCGTCATATTGCTCGTTACTTGGGAGTGAAGCAGCAAGTTGTGTTCCTCAGCTATACTCAATTACACCAGAGTATGTATATAAACACATGCAATGCCTGGAAGAGTTTATCCATTTACAGATGTAACATATTGCAAACAGCTAATTTTCCTCAACAGATGGCTATAGTGGCTCTTCCTGCAGCATAAACATGATTCTACAAGAGAAGTTGCCTCCTGCTCCTGATCCAAAGACAGGCACATCAAGAGCAGTGAGGGAGGACCTCCCATTTACTGTTTAGTTACTGCATTTGGAATACAACCAGAAGGTCTACCTGCTGTAGGTTGGCTCAGGGCTTCCTAGCAGTGTGAGAAAAACTGAATTTATCGATTATACAGGAGTGCTCCTGGGGCCACAATGAGCCCAAAACTGGGACAGAGCTTTAAAGTCAAGTTGGTCTGTCTGGTAGAGCAGGAGGAGAAGAAAGGGAGCAGTGGATAGTGCTGCAAGCAGTTGCTCTCTCACTTCATAGTTGCTCCCCCTACATGCTCGACCCCTTTTTCAGCAACAAGCAGAACTCCTATGGCCTCCCAGGACTCTGACAGACAAGGAGCAAACTGCCCACCCTCAGGAGGGTGCTGGGTAATGAACACCTTTACGTGATGGCTGGAGCCAGTCCTGAGTTCTTTCCCTTCGCAACATAGGTTTAGGGACAACACACTTTGTACCACTAGTTTAAGTTAGACTCTGAGCCTTTCTTGCCTTGTCATTTACTTACTATTTTCTTTCCAAGATCCTTGATCAAATATTTGAAGAGTCACCCATGAGACTTAGGCCAAGCACACATTGCTACTGTCTCAGCTAAATCAGCAAGGGATACAATCACATTGCAGCTCCAACTGCAGGCATGAGAAAAGCTGTGACAGCCAAATTATATCTATATGGAGAGTGTGTTAATTTCTTTCCTAGATTAATTTCTACTAGCTTATTCTGACTTTCCTCTAGGAAGCTATATCCTACTCCCTATTGGGAGTGTTTTGCAATCTCAGTACCACCATACCATGAGAGATTCAGTCTCCAAATAAGCCAGTTGATATTTTTGCTATCAAATTGATTCACAAAAGAATTGCAGCATGCTCTCAGCAAAAAGTCCTACCAGTGCCAAATGTACCGCTGGTGCCAGTGCCGGGCCATTCCTCTGCTGGCGTGCTCATGTTTCCCAGGATCTGTGCTCTACTGAGCTACCAAAGATGGGTCTTAACGTGTCAGGACACAGCGCAGCCCCACAGAGATCCTAACCTGGGCCCTGGAAGCAACAGAGCTCTGTCAGCAATGTTATAGTAGACCTACATCCTTCTGACGCAGTGCCAAGACTTTGGCTAAACAACACTTTCAAAAACAAGCTCTAGAAATCCAAGCCACCAAGAATTTTCAAGTGTTTCTCTCCCTCAGGAATTCTTGAGATGTGAGAAATACCTGTGTTGTCAACAATAAAGATGAGAAGCAAGATACTTGGAATGTCTTTTATAAAACTTTGTCTGACACGAGGTTGTCCCTTAAGCACTTCTAAAAGTAACCTATGAGTGTACACAAGAGATATGTCTTCCTTTTGAAATCTACAAGTCCCCACCAGTCTTTGTTAGCATATACTGACAACAAAAGGGCAAAACAAACAATTCAGCTCTGACAGTTATTACAGAGGTAGAGGCAGAGGGAAGGGGTTCTCAGCTCCTAAAACGATGCACACAAAAAAAAGGAACTCACATAGTCAGTATTGATGGAAGTCCTACTGCCAACTGCCACACACAAAAAACACCGTAACACCTGCTGGTATTGACATCACTGCCTGGTAGGAGAACATTTCATGAAATTCACATTAGGCAAGCTGTACCCCTAAGACTTGGGCACATATTGCACAGGGCTTCACCTACATTCATCTGTCTTTAAAGGACAAATTTATACAAAGTGCAATAAAGTCCATGAACCATCCACTGCTAACAGAGAGAAAGGAATGCCAATAAGCCAGTAGTGATGGCACTCGAGGGAGAAGAGACACAAGAGGCTGGTTTTGAAGTTCCAGCCAGATGTTTCCACTTCACAAATGCAACCACTATGGTCAGATTATCTAAGACATAGTTCTGTATGAATTGAGAATTGAAAGTCATTCCTAGGCTTTCTCTCCAGACCTGTGAAACTCTTAATTCCTTCCCTCACGTGCCCTCTGCTGAATATGATTGCTCTTCAAACAGGAATTTATCTACTCTCTTACAATGTTTGTTGAAAGACAGTTGCAAAGCATCAGGGACATAAGGAATGGTAAAGCAGGGTCATCAGGATATTTCCTAAGAGCACAGAAGAGTAGAACTAGCCTCAGTAGATATCCCATCATGCCAAATACGAGTGGTGATAACTAAACTGGGTCCCAAATATTCCATGAGAGATGTCAAGTATTAAAGAAAACACAAAATCTAGAACATGCTAAACCTGATTGTTGCTCAGTGCACAAAGCAATGCCTTCCTTGTTCAAGAATTTATATCTGGATTTTAACTCTGAAAGGATGGCCATCAAGCTCCTCTATACATACATATTTTTAGAATTAGGAAAATGCATGTTGGCACTAACCAAAATGCAACTGTACCAACAAACAATATTCAAATTGATCTTTCAATTCTTCAGTGATACAAGGCATTTCCTATGTACTGTATATTTATTGATGCCTTATTCCTCATCTGCATGAATCCAGTGCAAACAGATCCAACAGTCAGAGACCTTTTTCATAACTTAAAAAAAAATTATAATTTCATAATTTCATACAATTACTGGTCTAATGCATGAACATGTTTCAGTGTACACAAGTGTAGGGTAACTCCAAAATGAAGAGATTTTAAAGCTCTTCATAAGTATGGAATCCAAGATCTTCACTTTTGTTTCTCTTAACTAGTAGAAGACTTGTTTTTTATTTTCTTCTCTAGTATCAGGAACCCCCATAGGAAAGGGTGTTTGGAGAGGAAAAGAACAAACAAAAAACCCATACAAATTAATAATAGAGAACGTGGGTCATAGCAAATTCATGTCCTCACAAATCAGCCCATCCAATGCATGTCCATCAAAATCTCAGTGACAGATGCCTTTGTAACTTCTTTATGATACCAAATCCAGCCTTGAATACCTGTGGAAAAGATGTACTAAAATTTTCTAAAACATTCTGAAAAGATACGGACTTTTACAAGAATTTTGCTGTTTCACTCATAAGCACTCTTTTCCAATTACAAAGATTACAGCAATTCAGATCTGACCCCGTGAATGACGGATGACACACTTTATACTCTGGAGTCAACATGTAAATTTTACCTGTAATTTCTGCCCTCTACAAAAATTGGGTTATACAATAATGAGGTGCTTGACTGCTGTTGCATTAAGTCTGTAATGAGACTGAATGCACAGTCATACCATTTAGTGTTTTAAATTGCTTCAACTTTGGAGTAAATACATCAGCAAAGACTGAGCTGGGATATTAAGTGTAGAGCAGTACATCAAAATAAGATGTTAACTAGCTGATGTTACATGAAAATTATTTCCATATTTCACTGAAGAATTCTTCAAATTATTAACTTGTGTAACACGTTATTAAATGAAGCACATAGAGGCATCTTAAACATTAACTTACTTGAAGGTAGAAATAACATAGGCAAATATTTCATACTTACTGTAGGAAAACTCCAATTCTTCTCATGAGATTTTTACCATAAGCTAGCAAGCCTGACATGAATTAATTTCCTACCTGTGCTGGCTCCTAATTTTACCTTTTACAAGAATATGGGCATTTTACAACATGCTAAGAAAACTGTTTCAGTCAAATGACTACTGCAGTATTTCTTATTTAGCTACTTCCAGTGTGAAGTTTCAGCTTGCTTTTTCCATTCCTTCCCTTTTTCAGCCTCCGAGCAGCTGTGTTCTTTCCATCTGTAGTAAGTAACCCATGACCATTTCAGACTTCTGCCAAGATTATGCTTCCAAGTGAATTAGGCTGCCCAAGAAAATTCTCAGATCAGTTTGAATATACCTACATCATGTTTTCCAATGATACTGCAAAGGAACTCTTTAATTCTCAGTCCCTTCGGCATCTGACAAGTGCTGCAGTCAAATTGCACTGGGTCTTCAATACAGTTAATGAAGGCCTATTGTCTAATAAGAGTAATTTAGGTTTAGAGGGATCTCTGGGAATTTCTATTTCCCATCCCTAGATAAAAGCAGGTCTAGTTCAGATGAGCTCTGGCAGTCTCCAAGGCTGAAGATCCCATGAACTCTCTGGGCTTCTCTTCTGGCATTTGACCACCATCTCTGACAACAATTTATTGTTAGTTTTCCTTGTTACAGCTTATGCCTGCTGCCAAACATCCTACCACTGTTCCTCCAAGAAAGCCCTAACTGCATCTTCTCAGGTGACAGCAGTAAGACCACATTCCCTTAGCCTTCTCCTTGTAACACTGAGCAAAGCTGGGATCCTTTCAGGACTCCCTTTGACTTCACTGACTTACTCAGCTTGTGTGTCAGAAGGTCTGGTTAACTCAGTTAAAATAATTCAGGACTAAAAAGGAAAAAGATCGCTGCAATTTCCTGCATGTTATGGGCAGAAGACAGACTTTAGAAAACTATAGTTACATTAAACAAGTAGCATATTCCTACTGGGACCTGCATCCATAAACGTCTTTTCAGAAAGCCATTTGCAATGAAAACTTTGGCTGGTCAAACCCTACAAACAAAAATGCAAGCTCTTGAACACTTCACTTACACACTGCCTACAGAGTAACTATTAATACAGAGACAAACATCTTTTATGGGGGTGTAGTACTTCCCATGCATTCGTTCAAGGCACACTCAAGAAAGGTTATACAAATTATTGCAAGTTTAGTCTGGTTGTTATAATGATGTTTCTGAGCAGAAAGGTGGCTTAATAAAATACAGTGATAAATAGGGAGGACTGTTTAAAACCTTATCTTTCATTCCTGGTACTTTGAATTCCTGAGTAAGTCCTTTCAGTCAGTGAAAACATTTTGAACTCAGATAAATGGTATCTTGAGATTTTTTTTCCTCTCAGAATTTTGTTCAAAGATTGTACTGAGAAAATTAAACATTAAAGTGGCTTTTACTTCCTGACTGTTCAAAATGGGTTCTAATTTCTGTTTGCCGTATTTTCAAATTAAAGTTTTAATTCAAATTGCTGTGCAATTTTAAGGGTAATAACCTTTTTTGTTTCCTCAGCTTATCCATCTGCTGTCCAGTACAATTACTATTTCTTATTATGTGAAATTTAGCAGTTTGCTAGAAGAATTTCTGTCTTAGCTTCAGCCTGGTGTCCAAAATGAAAACACTTCAAATTTGCCCATGACATGAAATTGTCTGGGAAAGTTAAAAGTAGTTTGGTGACAAGCTTATTGAAACAGACTCTAGCAAAGCCTCTTAGTTTGTTATCAATATCATGGGTTTCTTAATTGCCACATAGATGGCAATTTTTAATTTTGCTGGAACTTGTGTTTCTTGTTGGATGCTATCCTTGCTCTTCCCCAGCAGTTAAAGCAATAATCAAAGAGTCAGCTCAGAGAGTAAGTTGTATTTTCTATTGCTTTACTTCCAATATTCTCATCTTCAGTTTCCTATCTTTAAAAATTGCTTCATGTTTTGTATTTTTCAAAACAATAGTCTCAAACTTCCCTAACAGTAATGATGCCTTAGGCATCAGTAAGAGAAAAGCTCCAAGACATCAAAACCCAATTTTGTTGTCCCTATCTAGAAACAGAGAATACAGTCCTTAGAATTAGACAGAGGATCACACAAAAGTTTTCTGTCAAAGAAAAAAACCAGAAAATGCTACCTCAAAAACAGCTTTAAGTAAGTAAAAGAAAAAAAATAGTTCTGGTTATGCTAAGTTTAGTCTAGCAAAGGTTAAAGGCCACAAAATGATCTTTTTAATCTGGCTGCATGAAAACTCAAAATATTTTGCTCAAATATCACTCCATTTCTCATCCACAACTCAGGCATTTCCATTTTTGCTATGTATAAAATAATTTTATTTAAGCCATGCCATTTGCAGTGGTGTATTTCAGGAAATGCTAATCCTTCATTTATACTGACCTAAAGTCAGGGAACCCCTGATATTGCCCCTGAAGCACCCATAGGCTGAAAACTCCTAAGCTGACACAGCAGAGACCTGAAGTGGGAGGAACTCATCCCTGTTCTGTCACTCTAACATCTTCTTCATTTACAGTAAAATACACAGTATTGCATACAAATACCGAACAATGTATAAAACTGCTGTACTCACCTAACAGCAGCAGTCAGCCAGTTTACAGGAGAGCAAACCCAACTCTTTACAGGAAAGAGGAAACCATTTGAATCTAGCCTGGCCTAGCCAGTTGTCTGACGTGATCTTACCCAGGACTGAACCAGCAAGTACTTGTTACCACTGCGTCAACAAAATCAGGATCTGACATCAAGAGAAACTGAGCACTGCTTTGCATTTGAGTAACACAATGTGGTTCTAAGAGGTGAGGGGACTACCCAAAGTGTAAGCTGATTGAAATTACACCAGAGCAGAATGCCAAACTACACCTCAGCTTCTCAACCACCAACCTATGTGTCCAAGGACCTGACATTCCCAAACAGCAAACAACTCACAAGACCATACTGCTCCTCACTCTTCCCATCTGTTAATAAGGATGGAGTGGTCCTCCTTCTATCCTGGTCTGATGCTGTTGGAAGACTAGGCTGAGGAAACCACTGATGCATGCTACACTTTGTTATGTCATTCTAGTCTCTGCCCATTCTAGTTGTAAGCTTTCTGCTTTATTGTCCTTTACTACTTATCTCAAATGTCCCATCCCACACAGCTGTCACTGGAGGTCAAACCACACAGAGACAGGTGAATCCCTCAGATAATTAAGTTTTGGCTTCATATAGCACTATGACTATCAGAATTCAAACATTTTGGTAGCGCAATTTATGGTGGAAAGGGTGTGGAAAATAGAGATATATTAGTTGGTGGTTTGTTGCACTACAAAACTATTAGCACTTACTTGTGCCTGTCAAGTTCATTCCTACCACTGCTCAGATAAGCTCACAAAAGCCCATATATCCCCGTCTGATTACAGGCAGACCACAAATACACCTGTGAGTATGGTGTTTACCAGTGACCCAGAGGGAGGAAGCAGCACCTTTGGCCAGCTGTCTCCCTACTGATCATGGGGAGTCAAGACAGGCATCTGTTCTACAAACCACGTTTTAAAATAAGGGAAAATATCTGAGGTTGGAAGACAATTCCACATTGTCCTTCATGCAGCCCGTGCTTACCTGAACAACCTGTAGGATTTCCTACACTCCTCCACCTTAAATGAGCAAATTTTTAGGTACAAATTACTGCACTGGATCCTACTTCACTAATTCCAATTCAAAACATAGTCCCCAAAGTAATGAAGCTCATTTATCAACCTGTTGCCTGAGGGACTCAGAGATGACCTCCAAGTAATCACAAGATAGACAATGATCCTGCCCATTCAAAAACAGAACAGTCTTTACAAACCACAAAAGGTAAGACTAAACCCAGTTTCCCTTTTTTACCCCAAAATAAAAGATACAAACCAAAGCCACACACAACTCTTGTAGTCAGAGAGGATATGAGGTCTAAATACACAGTTGCTGTGACTGAACAAGATTCTGTGACATTGGAGAGAAGCTATTTTTTTTTCCAGTAGCCAATGTTCTTTCCGAAGGGTAGGATTTAGAATACTCATTTTATCCTCTACTGCCAACAGTACCCACATGCTCTTTGGTTAGAAAAGAGATATTTGGCACAATGGCTCATCATGCCAATTATCAAAATGGACCAGCTGCTTCCCTTTTGGAGTGACAGCGAGGTTGGAGTGGCTGGGACTTCCACAGCCACACAGACCACAGTCACCTCCAGAGCCAAAAGCTTAGAGCTGATACAGGTGGTATTTTTCTAAAGATATATTGTACTAGAAAAGTACAAAATACCCAAAATGCACCTTTTAATTCCCCTAGATCAGTTAAATCTATGGTATTTTGTGGGATTATTGACACTGTGGCCATAGCATAGCCAAAGAGGACCACAAAAGCCATGAGAGAGGTAAGAAAAGGACACAGACCATTAGAGATTAGTTACGAACATAGCAAGGTGTTCCTGTTCCAAGCGCCCCTGTAGTGGGAGCTCAGACATGTAACATGCTGCAGGATTGAGATTCTTGAGAAGATAAGACAAGAAGCCAGTGTTCCCCTCAAAAAAACACAATAAGCAATGGTTTCCCATTAAACCCTTTTAGAAATTGTCTCCCTCTGACTTTCTTTTTCTATTTATTTTTCTTTGCCAAATTTATCACAGTCCTTCTGTCCCAGCTCCACCTTGGCCAGCTTCCCAACCTTTTTGACAGCGCTGCAATGTCACTCCTATTTTCCAGCTACGGACAACGGAGCCTGCTGGTCTAGAATGAGACTTACTAGAAGAGCAGTGAAATGAAGAGAACACGCACAAAATGTGGCCCTAACGTTCTCTCTCTTCAACACAAATAAGAAAGTAGATCTGGACTGCTGAGTGAAATGTATCCTGTAAATTTCCCTGCACAAAGTCTGCATCTGCTCCAAAAAGGGTGATGATTACTACAGGTGACCATAATTATACCAGGCCCGCCTGTCTTCACTCAAAAAAGAGAATAAATGTCTCCATATTTTCCCTTCAGAGCAAGATGGAACAGAGCTTTAATAAAACGGGTATTTTCTATGCCAATCTAAGAGAAAACCCTCTTTCCATGAGATTTTGGTCATATATATATCATATAAGATTTTTGGTCTTATATGACCTTCTTCAGAAAGAAGAAATAACACCCACTGGCTGGTCACAAGTATGCAATAAAAACAGAAATCAATGTTTATGGAAGAATGCTGTTTGCTACTTAAATTTTATTGAACAGCAAATACACTGAGCAGACTACCACTTTCTTCATGGACATTCTGCAAACATAGGGAGAGACATCACAAAGTATCCATTCAAAACTATTTGCTCAGTTAATATCATTTTATGGCTATAAAGGAGAATATCTTCAGAGTTTCTGCAGGATTCTAGTGGCTCTCCAAACCGGAGTCTTCCCTTATAGATAAAGGTGTTCCAGTGATTTATGTGAGAGCCTTATCCCCAGCAGATGTGCTGTGCTGTTTTGGGCTGGGATTAAGCTAATTTTCCTCACAGCAGCTAGTATGGGGCTATGTTTCGTTTTGCAAAAACAGTGTTGATAATAAGAGGGAAGTTTTTTTTTATTGCTGAGCAGGGCTTACACAGAGTCAAGGCCTTTTCTGCTCCTCACACCACCCCACCAGTGAGTGCACTGGGATTCACATGGAGCTGGGAGGGGACACAGCCAGGACAGCTGACCTTCGCTGACCAAAGGGATATCCCAGAAGATACGGCATCATGCTCAGCATATAAAGCAGGGACAAGTAGAAGGAAGGAGAAGGCATTTGGAGTGATGGCGTTAATCTTCCCAAGCAACCATTACACGTGATGGAGCCCTGCTTTCCTGGGGATGGCTGAACACCTGCCTGTCCATGGCAAATGGATTCCTTTTTTGCTTTGCTTATGTGTGCAGCTTTCACTTCACCCATTAAACTGTCTTCTTCTCAACCCATGAGTTTTACTCACTTTTACTCTTCCAATTCTCTCTCCCATCCCACTGGGGTGAGCAGCTGGGTAGTGCTTAGCTGCCAGCTGGGGTTAAACCATGTAAGCTGCTGCACACTGAGAAAGTGGATCAGACCCTTACAGTGAGTTTGCAACATACATATGGAAGTAGTAAGCACACATCAGAGGAAGGACTCTCTTGAAGCAACTGTTTTTAAAAAGCTCAAAATAACTTTATGCTTCTTTTTACACCAATAATCTTTTAATTAAAAGTTAAGCAGTACAGCTACAAAGATTTCCAAGATCCTGAACATTCTCTCAACAGCTTATACTACTTACCAAATGCTTTGTTCTTTGCAATCCCCGTGATTATAAAAGGAATTGATTTTTTTTTAACCTAATTTTACATCCTTTGCATCACTTTAAATTGCATTACTAGATTGGAACATAAATCTTTACTGTTTGAGGGTTTTTTCCACCTAAGGAGAAGTGTAATAATTGCATCAAAGATCGCGCATGAACAATGAAGCATCCAAATGTTTAAAAATCAGAAAAAAACATGAGGTTTTTAAACAATATTTTTTAATATAAAACTTTGCTTTGTATTATTTAGTGTCTGAAAAAAAATGCAAGAAAAAAATATTCTGAAACTAAGGCAGCTGTACTGAAATCCTTCTTTTATGTGTCTTCCTGTCAATGAAGTCATTCGAAAAGGAAAAAATTCAAGTCCAAATTTCTTCTGAATTTGAAGGCCATTCTAAACTCTACTGAAGACAATGTAAAGATGTCATTCACGTCTCAGGGCTGTGGAATACCTGTATTCACTTGCTTTTGCAGCATTTGACCTTTCCTATAGGCAAGTTATGGAGTGAGTCACCGACAAACCTATTTGCTCTCAAAAAGAGTGGTAAAATTGCCACCAAAGATGGCAAAGACTCACCTGTTGCACAACTGTCACAGAAACAAAGGCACATGAACACTTCATAAAAACCAGTGTCATAACACACACAAACTAGAAGGCTCAATTAAGTAATTAATACAGCATATTTTGTTCTGGCATTTCCTGACCCTCAGTGCTTGGCTTTGCTTTTCAAAGCCGGGAGCTACTACATGAAATATGCCAGAGTTATTCAGAAAGCAAACCATAAGCACACAATCCATCCAACAAACACCTGTTGGTACAAAACACAGGCATCAACAAGACAGAGGGGTTTTTATTGCACAGGTACCTGCTGCTCGTGGTGAAGGGGAACCTCACAGCAGCAGTAGACTTTCCTGTCTGCTACAGGCCATAGCAAAGTAAGGGCTGTGCCAAAACACACTCCATGGCAGTGGGGTCTGCACAAAGGAGCTTTGCCCATCCACTCTCAGTTCCTGTCAGGAGAGCAATTACTCCCAGACAACGACTGCTGGCACAGGCATACAGTACTCAGACCTGCGCAGCAAGTACACCAAATGCAAAAGCTCTTCTGCCAGAAAGCACAGCAAGAGCAGCAGAGGTGATAGGAGGCAAGCATTTCATTAGCAAAGGGTTTGTTCATTGGTAACTCTGCTTTAAATTATAGATGTAAAGCAATACAAAAAAAAAAAAAAAAAAAAAAAGAAAAAAAAAAAAAAGAAACCTCAGGCCCTATTCCAGACTGTAGCACAGCTATACACTGCTCATTTATGCATCCTTCCTGTTTTCTAATACCTCTCTGTCTCTTTTCTACCCTTAGCTCACCTTCAATTTCTGCTCTTTATTTGAGCTAACATCACCAGTCTTCTAACGAATTTCCTTGTTTAAGTAGCTTCCAGTCTTGAGTGCTTCTCAACCCACACTGCTCTCTCCCACAACAGTTCTCTTGTTTTGGTTTGAGGGTTTTTTGATTTCTTTTTTGGGGTGGGGTTTTGGGAGGAAGGAGAACAACACACTGGTTGGCTTGTTTCAAAAAGAAACCCTTCCTTGCCTTTTACTCCCCTCACCCAAATCATCTTGCTCAGGAGGCTCCCTATCATCTACCTGTCTAACCCTTCAGGACTCTATTTCATATATCTGAGCTCAGACCTCATCCTTACCACAGCACCAATCTCTCTCCCCTGTTCTCACCTACTCATCTAAGCTCTTTCCAAATACAACCAAAGTGTTGCCTAGCCCTTCCAACTTCCTTGCCTACTGTATAGCTCCCCTTTTTCCAGAAGTTAATCTGTTAGTTTCTCTTCTCAAACATACCTTTCACTCCTTTTTGCCAAGAGAGGAAAGACAAACTTGAGCTAACTGCTAACAACAGTCAAAGAGAAAACTGAGGTCCTCAACTTTCATTTGTCTCAGTCTTCATTGGCAGCCTGTTCCTGTATCTCTAATGTGGATGGCCTGCAAGACAGAGATTGAGGGAGCAAAGTCACCTCCCACTCTAAGAGGAGATCAGGTTTGTGGTCATCTGAGGAATCTGAACATGCATAAGTCTGTGGGAGCTGAAAGATGCATCCCAGAGTGTTGCTGCCTGTTTTGAGCTTCCCCTCCCCCCTCCCAAAGACATGTGCTCATAGCTCCTTTGTTCCAAGCGCGGGCAAAGCCAAATGTAACTCAGACTCTTCAGCAGTGTCTGATTGGCCGCTCACCCCGGGTCCGCCCCCAGTCCTCCGCTTTGCCCTTCTCCTAATAAAAGATGGTCGAGGGGAGGCAAACGCTCTCTCTCAGCTCAGCTACTTTCCTGTAAACATCTCTGGTCGTCTGTCTCATTTGAAGGCTTCTAACTGCAGGGAATTGAGCGAGCAGGGAGCTATATTTCTCCCTCTATGCTTCTGCTGATGGTATTTGCTCTGCAGCTGATTCAGGTACTGATTTTAGAGCTACTGAAGTGCTAGATTGCCCGTGCTACCTCTCAAGGCTGCTCGAGGCTTTCTAAGGCATTGAAATACAAGCGCTAGCCGGTATAAAGCTGAAAAGATACCTTCCGCACCAGAGTCCTGAAGGAATTGGTTGATGTGATGCCTTTTCCTGGTCTTAAAATCAAGAGGCATACACGGTTAGAAGGGGAAAAGGGATTTTACCTTGGTATTTATTTTTAAGGATCCTTAGGTGTACACGTCCAGGTCATATGCATCGAGATGCACCCCACCGAGTCTTTCCCTGTGTCTCTGTGTCTCTCTTCCTCTCTGTGTCTCCGTGTCTCTCCCCCCAACATTGGGTATAACATTATAGGTTTTACTAATTAGCAGATCTATCAAAGATTCCCTAATGAGAGGCTCAAGTGAGCCCCCCTCCCCAAGGAACCTTCCCCTGGATGGTTCTATCTTGGTTTACAGAATATGTTCTGGAGAGGACCTTGGGGGCTGAGGCACACTGATCCCTAACTACAAAGCTTCTAAAATGTTTAGTCTCTTAGCTTGACAAACAAGTCCAAGAATGTAGGCAAAAAGCACTAGGAATACAGAAGTTGTAAAAGGTATAACAGGGGTATAAAAGAAAAGGCAAAAATCTTCATGGCATCAGATGTAGTTGTCAAGCCACTCTCCATGATATTTGAAAAGTCATGGCAGTCAAGTAAAGTCCCAGGTGACTGGAAAAAGAGGAACATCATACTCATCTTTAAAAAGGGTAGAAAGGAGGACCCTGGTAACTACCAGCCTATCAGCCTCACCTCTGTGCCTGGGAAGATCTTGGAACAGATCCTCCTAGAAGCTGTGCTAAGGCAGAGGGAGAACACGGAGCTGATTCAGGACAGCCAGCGGAGCCTCACCAAGGGCAGGTCCTGAATCAGAGGGATGGGAAAGCAGAGATTAAATTATTTACTAAGAAGTAGTTTGTTAGAAGCAATGCATACTGCTTGCCCAACACTTATTGTGCCTACCAAAGCAGGATGAGAAGATATGAGACTATTGATAAAGGGAAGGAATCCTGACCAAAGATCCTGTTTTTAACCTAAAACTAACTCAAACCAGTCTTGAAGTCTGGACTTAGCCCAGGGGCATAAAAAGCATGCGCAGGGAAGAAAGGTGAAAAGTTCAGGATGAGGAAGACCCTTTACTTCATCTGAGGAAGACTCTTATTTCATCTCGGAGACCCCTGCTCACAACCACCAGACAACACTGTGCAAGCACAACACGGATGTAAATAACTTTTGGGCTCATTGTAATATGAGGTGAGGCTGGGCGGGGCTAGGCAATGAATATGTATAGGAGTATTGGGAAACTCAATGAATCTGGAACTCATAACCCGATAAATACCAAGCTGAACGCAGCTGTCGGCACACATGACTTTGGAGGAGCTATCCCCCATGCGTCCCAGCACTGGAATAAACATACCTACTTTACTACTTATTCCAGTAGTGGAGTCTTTCCCACTCATCAGTCCTGCCTGACCAACCCAGTGGCCTTCTATGACGGAGTGACTACATCAGTGGACAAGGAAAAGATCTACGGACATCAACTGTATGGAGTTCTGTAAGGCCTTTGTCAGGGTTCCCCAAACATCCTTCTCTCTAAATTGGAGAGATATAGATTTGATAGACAGACTGTTCAATGGATGAGGAATTGGCTGGCTGGTCATATCCAGACAGTAGTGTCCACAGCTCGATGTCCAGATGGAAATCAGTGACAAATGGTGTACCTCAGGGGTCCAATATGGACAGAGACATTCAGAGGAATGTAACACCTCTCCTGTGAGAAAAGGCTGAGGAAATTCCCTCATCTACAACACAGAGAACCTAGTCTTGTTCAAAGACAAGACCACTGTATTTTATTTCAAAGGTATAAAAATGTTGCTTTCTTAGAATCTTACTTAAGCAATGTTTGGGCTTTCCTTTGCAGTCAGGAACAAAAATTCCAGCATAAAAGTTTTGTAAAGTCAGTAGGCAATTCAGAATGGAATAGTGTAGTGTGAAGTGTCAGAAGACCTTAATAACAACTTTAGTATCTTTAGTGTAAAGTGATGCAAAACAGCATCCCAGCTTCATTAATATCATAAACGCTGAAGATGAAGTGTTGCGAAACCTGCAGCAAGATAAGCATAACTGTTTTCTGAAGAAACAAATTAAGTTTTAGGTTAACATCAGATTATGCCTATATTAAGAGAGGCATTTGTCTCTTCCACCCAATACATCAGAAGAAAACCAACTCCTTGGAGCTTATCAGTGCTTTCATTCTTTAAAATAACATTTATACTTGCTTTCAGTATCCACCAAGATGAACTTCTCCTGGCATTACTGACTGAAATAATTTCATGTGACTCATCAATTTGCACAGGACTCTGTAAAGGTTCTCCATATTCTGAAGAAATTAAGTGCTTAATTCAATCTCCCGTGTTTTTCTCTGGGTTTTCTTAATTATTCATTTATCCACAAAAACAGAAGTTTGCATGTCTGGAGTTATGTATAAACATAGAAGCCGAGGACTGGAAAGAAGTCACTTGCCTATGTTTGCTTATTTCGCTGGGAAAATTTAACACTTGCATGAAGTGAGAAAGCTGTTAAGATACTAGCTTTTTTTCCCATCCCCTAACTAAAAGTCCAAACAACCATACACACTCACAAAAAAACCAACCCCAAAACAAAAAAATAAACCAACCAAAAAATAACTTGGTAAATAACTTGGCCTACTCAGTCAAGCAATCACATTATATAAAAGCACAGGATCATCTAATGCAGGAATTGTCCCAAGTTTCTGTAATGTCACTTGGCAGCTCAATCAGTACCACTCAGTCCAGTTCACACACTTATCTACTGATAAGCACCAAGTGATCAATCAGTCCCAGTGGGGCATGTATCAGATCAAATGACGCTGATAAAAGCTATCTGAACCCTTCACAATCAAAGCATATCTCAATAAATCTTTTTCGTGTTAAGGTCTTTGACAGTTTGGGTTCTTTACAAAGGTAACAGGGAGCAGCTCATCCAAATAGTTTCATCATGGAGGTTTGGCCCTGGCCACATGCTCCCTGTTAAAGAGCTGGCCAGGAGTACAGACACCTTAATCCTTCACAAATATTCAATGAGCTGTAATATTAGTTTTCAAAGATGTATTGCAGCATCCTTCAAAGAGACCGTGACAAGAGGAGATTTAAAAGAAAACCGTGATTTGTTTGTTAGACGCTGTGTTATTTTTTTCCCCTTAATATTACATTTCAGCCATTGCATTCATCAATAAACTTAGCAGGATGCTGCCTGACATTTTAAAATATGCAGTCAATTATGAAAAGTCATGCTGTTTGAGAAAAATTTATCCCACATTGAAAATATGAATTTAGTGACTCTCAAAGCTTTTAAGCTAATCTTATTATCCACATAATAATGTCCAGGGGCATAATAGTCTCTAGAGGCGCCAGGCCATTGTGTTAGTCACAGTGGAGTAAGTCTATAGAAAAAAAATAATTGCCTTGACCTTATCTAAAGTTTTCTGATGGAAACATCTGAAATCCAGCTTTTCAGCCACAAGTGTTTGTTCACACCTTCTTTTTACCGTGGCTGAAGAACAAGTGGAATTCTGGCCTCTGCTCTCAAGTCTACTCCCACCAAACTGCTAACTCATAGAGCTTGCTTAGACTACCACAGGCCAGTCTTCTCACACAAGTCAAAGAAAGCATATCCTTGGATGATCTGGATCCCCTTCCTAATATCTGGGACTTTTTACACCAAGAGAGGATTTTTTTTTTTTAAATTATGTGCAAAGAGCAGACTGTGCAGGGAAAAAAATCATGGTTGCAAGTGTAGCCCTGCACCCAGGTGCAACCATCCTTGCCTTATTTCAAAAGATCAGCCATTTTATATGTGAAAGTGTTGGCAGCTCCTTCCACCTGAAGTGAAAGGAGCCTTACCAGCACTCCTGTGACCAGATTTAAACCTTTATGCAAACAAGTCTTGCTTAGAAGAACCTAATTCCAATCTCTCTATTGCTCACCTAAGGTATTTTTATTGCACTTGATAGGTTGTGAAGAACAGCCATACTGATCCCAAGATTGTGGGATTGAAACTAGTGGGAACTGTTATAAAATTTTAATATATGTCATCTTCCAGACAAAAGGAGACTCCAGGGAGAGCCGACCTTTGAGTGCAGAAACCTTAATAACTTGTCAACAGTGGAGTTACATTTTCAATACAAAAATGAATGACAAAATTAGGGAGATTGCACTACAGTTGTACTGTCTAGAAACAAGAAGGTTTCTGCTAGGCTTAAGTGAATTTATGGGTTATATAAATTGAAATAATACGAAAAAACACAGAGACAAAAAATGCTGATGTAGTTCCCCATTGATTTCAAGCAAATCTGTGCCAAACAACAGTTCATAGTTGATGCAAGTGTTATCTCATCTTAACTTCTGACTATACACCCACAGGATTGACACTGTTTTTAGCAGTCCTCCTTCAACTTGTACCTTTCCATTCACAGTCATTATCATTACGAGGGAGGAAAAAGCAACCACCTGCTCAAAATAAGCAGTATTTCTCCATGAACAGAATTTCATGGAAAACAAAACTATTTGAAAATACATTTAACAAATAGTTTTGGCCAGAGGAAAAAAAGGTGAAGAGTCAGAGTTGCTTAAAATTTCAAGGGATCTCAGGAGGTCATTCTATCCAGATCCAAAGGATTGAATATTTAAAAAGCCTAAAAGCCTAATTTTAAAATTTCAGAATAATTTTGCAGGTGAAACAGTCTGTGATTGATGACATGCTTGTTTTTTAATATATGCCTTTAAAAACATGCATAGAAAATTGCTCCTTTCAAACTGATCCTGCCCTGTTCTCTCCCAATCGCTCTGTTCAGGAAGCCTTTGGCAACATTATTCATCATTTCCCACCATCTCTTGATTACAGGGCTCTACCCAGACTTATATCCCCAATGGCTTAATTCTTTCCACAACAAATTTCAATCCTCTCATGCATTTGACAGTAGGAACAGTATTTAAAAACAACCCAAGAAAATCCACAACAAAGCAAACAAAATCAGTCAAACAAATGCCAGGATCCTCAAAAGTATTCAAGAAGAAAATCAGTGACTTCAGAGGAACAGCATTCAAGAAATGGATAAGCTTCAGAATGATCAATAGTTCCTTTCATATTAAGAATATTTCTTACCTAGCTGCTCTACAGAATATGCTCCATAGCGTTGCACAGTACTCCCAGTGGTTTTTATCAAAAATTCAGAATATAATATGGCAAGTTTATTGATTCTTTTTCTGGTGTTTGAATTTCCTATGACCCTAAGTGTCTGGCACCCACCAAGGAGGAGCTGACAACTGATCTCTGGTAATAAGGGAATTATATAAGCATATGTAAAGCATAGGCTGTGACCACCATATATTTAATTTAATACTGACCTGGAAAATACTTAATGCATTAGACCTACTAATAACAATAACTGGAATACTCAGCCCTTTGCTACAAAGTCACATCAAGACAACATGAGAAAAGTGCTTTCACCACAGTCAAGCTTAGAAACATTCCTGAAAAAGCAGTGGAAAGAGAATACGTATGTTTATACACAGCTTTGGAGTAAAGCCATGTACTTCCCTGTTTTTACCAGCTTTGCACTGGTTGTCATGAGATGACGATGATCCTACACAAAGTCTGTACAGCAGAGGTATTTCTGTCTTTGCACTGTGTGGAACCATTTGCAGGGGTTTCCCATTTACTTTCCTATTTACTGATTAATTATTCAGTCACATACATCTGCACAATCTGAAAGTTTTTAAGGCACACAAAGCCTAATTATTGTCCCAGATTAAATAATTAAACTAGGATGGCCAGAATGTTTATGTGGGCATTTGCATCCAAGAAGGGCTGCTGGACAACCAGAAAACCCCAATATTTTGAAAATAAAAGCATCTTCAGGAAAGAGGATGGTATTAACTTTCAGGACCCAATTATCTTCCTGTTCTGCCAGCTCTCTCCTGCCAGACCTCAAAGTGAAAATTGAGAAAATTGTGATAAGCCTTTGTCACACAATGGGCATCAGGAAGATGATTTCTGTCAGCTCTGTTTAACATACTCTAGAGAGGGATGTGACTTGTGCACTCACGCTGAGAATGAGCAAGAACTAGGGCTTAGGCAGGCTTAAATAGAAATATTAATATAGATGTTTTATTGATTAAATTCTTGTAAAAAAGTTATTACTTTGACTGATTGATCTGTCAAGACCACAGAGCTAGGACTACACTCCACAGCAGGTTAAAGTACAATTCCTCCATGTTTTATATGTTCTTTTATTGAGAGGTTGCTGAATGGATTTTTGTATTCAGCAACCCAAAACAATCTCCTGATAAAGTTAATTTCATTTGCCCTTTCTGATCTAGGATGTCTGGAAATTCTAGACTATTTTAAGCCTTCCAGCACAGGAAGCACAAGCAGTCCCCCAAAAGAATGGCACTCTTCAAGATGAAACAATTCTAAGAAGCCATAGAGATGAACTGTGTGTTGATTGTAATTGTTCACATTCTTCCTCCAAGTTAAACAAGAAATAACTTCTACTAGAGGATGTCACAATTACAGTTAAGGTACTTTGCTCCTGTACCTACCTCTTACTTCCTCTTAGGGTCACAGCATAAGGTGCACTGATGAATGCCCCAATGCTGGTGGAACTTTGATGCAATCAGCTTCAGGTGACTACTAATTTTTTTTATTCCTTTAATTAAAGACAAGGCTAACTAAAGAGTTAGGGACAGCCCCAAGCTATTGGTTGCCTAGTTTCTCATTAACTGCTGGTGGATTTTTTTTGTTGTTGTTCTCTGCTCTGAGTACTATACTGCGTTTGCTGGATTCTGGCAGTCAAACTGCAGATTTTATTTTAGTTTCTACCAGTTGTTTTCTCACATGACAATTTTGCCATCTATCTTTCTTTATAAAATACTCAAATTGAACTCTAGGAGCCCTTTTTTTCCCAGCTAAAAGTAGTTTTTTATCTCAACGGGAATCAGTGGTACAGTATTTAAGGCCACATAGGAGTGTAGCTGTAAAAGGCTTTTCATTCTTTTTTTTTCCCTTCTTCTTCTTCCCCCTTAAGAAGTACTGCAAGCACACTGCAAAGCAGCAACAATTTGGAATGTTTATTTCAAATAATTTCTTAAAACTCCCAATTTTTTTATATTTCCTTTTTTCTATACATGAAATATGTTATTAAAAAGTCCGTTAAGTTTTTAAGTAACAGATCTCTTGGCAAAACAATCTCAAGTGGCTAGTATATCAAAAAAGGAAAATACTGAACTAATGTTATAAAACAATTATGAACAGCTCAGCTGTTCATTACCCAATAAGCCAGAGTCTTACTGTGTTTGCTTCACTAGGGAGAGTATGCAACCTTTGGATGTACTTACTATGGATGTAATGAATTCATTGTCATTTTGAGTTGCATTCATAATTTCTGTCTTTTTAAAGTTTGTCCTTTGACTCAGTGATAAATCATAGGCTCACTTCTAAACGTCAGTGATTCTGATGCAGAGTAACAAACTTCTTGTACACAGTGACCTTTTCTGTCCTTAAGGCAAGGCATGGTTGCTGGATCAGAACTTCCAGTTGCTCTCTTTGCTGGGGGCTGGGTAGTCTATGCCTGTAGTGTGTTACATTTGTTATACTACACTCCCCTACTTGAATCATACCTGAATTTTGGTGTAATTAATGTGCCTCCTGGTTTTTCATAGGCTAAACCAGACTCTTGAATCTCTTGGGAGAAAATGAAGTTGCTGAATGAGAAGCTCAGTACGTGGCACTGCTTAGGTATTAGACTAAGGAAGATCTGATGATGTAGCAACAATGATATATAAGAAACCAGAAAAAGACTTCTACAGTGATTAATTTTCTTATCTCTGGCAGCCATAGACACAGATCCGAGAGCCTGTATCTCTAGTTACTGTGCCTAGAGAAACCTGGACAAGACGATGGGAAAATAGGTCTCCCCTAAAGACTACTAGTTTGTAAAGTGGCAAGAGATTTTTGGATATACATAAACATATATATCTATTTCCTCCCTATTTTCTGGATGCTTTATTTCAGAAGGGTTTCTGCAACTCTTCTGCACTCCTTTTGCTTTGCTGGTTACAGGAAAGTCAAGTGTGACTACCTGAGAGTCAGCATTTCGCTTATGGGTCTGTGCCACACACACTATGGGGAAGATAAAAGTGCAAAAGGAATCTCTATCAAAGGTTTCCAAAGCATCATGAAAAGAAATGTGTTTAAATCAGGTCTTCTTGAGGGTGTGTTGTGGTGAGGGTGGGGAAGGGCACTAACTACTTGTTCACTGTGTTATCCGTAGCAATAGTGTCCCATTTTAGACTTTTCCTGACCTGAATCTGTCATCTGTAAGAAAAGGCTGTTTAAAAGAGCATGGCGTCCAAACAATTTCCCAGCCTCTCCTGTATATAATCTAATTCTCCTTTTCATTAATGGATGTAAGTAAAATACAAACAGCATGCAAACTGTAGTAGCTGAATTAATGTTATGACTAGTGGGTGTTTTAAAAAGAAAAAGCAGTTTTAGGAAGGGCTCTTTTTAATTTGCGAGATTATAGTTTGCCAGTTTTGGTGAGTATCCAAGACCTGTCAGATGCTGCTCATGAATCAAAAATGGAGATGGGAGAGCTGTTAAAAGGCCTAATTCTAAAAGACAGAATACATGCCAGATGAATTTCGAATGACAGGTCATTGGTGGTTACACGAAGGCTCATCAGTGTTGTGCATGGAGGGAATTTGCTGGTGCCAGGAGCTCCGTGTGCATTTGTGCAAGAGGCTGCAGCAGAGAGCACGTGTGTTGGCTGTCAGCAGGCAGAACTGGGCACACAGCTGCCCCCAGGGCTTTTCACTGGGCATAAGTGGGACAGCCAGTGGCACACAGAGAGGGGCTGCAAGGTGGAGCATGTAAAGAACTGCGATTCAGTAATCCTGCAGTGAAACACAGCAACTCATGAAACTGGGGGAGTTTGCTGTTTATTTTTAAAAAACCCCAAACCAACTGAATTTTTTAAAAAGCCAGAAACAACTCCCCCAAAGCCTGAAAAATGTCCATGTTTCCTCAAAATTATTTCTGTTTCCTTTCCTCCCTGGCTCTTGCCTTGGCCTATGATCCAGGAGGCCTGCTATTTCCCTTGTTCAGCAGAAGAGGTGGGTGCAAAAGACCAGTGGTTGCCCCTCGATGACCCTGCAGCATGGCACATGAATACCCACCGCATGTCAAAAACCCCTTCCTGAGCTCTGTGCAGTATTTCAACGGCACTCTCTGAATGCCTCAAGTGCTGTTATCACATCTCATTTAAGGCATATCTAGATAATGATGATGGAATATTATGTGACTAGTCCAGTAAATGCTGTTACTAATGCACTGTTTCTAATACTATTGAATTGCATTGCCTCTAGAATAACAATGGGGAGAATTGTTTCTAATTCACACAGTAATATGCTTCGCAATGTGGTCATGCTTGAATTGATCTTTTTTTGGCTCTGGCGATGCATTGATTGCTTTGCTGCCCTTTATCACGGCATCTTGAATAGAAACTGGAAATGTGAAGTGGGGGATTTGAAAATGGAGGTCTGGAAAAACTGGTGGGAATACTTGAAAATGGTAGAGCAGAAGGAAATTCCTAGAAAGTCCTGGATTTTACCCTGTTTCCCTCCACAACAGGTGCCAGTGCACCTCTGAAGAGCTGATACAATGGGCATCCCAGCGTGTACTGTCCTTTTAAAGGAGAACAAGAATATGGTTATCACCTTTTTTATTCAATCTATGTGCTTGCTTACTCAGTTCAAGATCAGCCACCTCTAACTCACTCATGCAAGTCCTTTTGATTAGTTAATTTCTTGCCCTTATTGAATGTCATTCTGAAATTAAAAGGCTGGCGCATGAAAGCTTCAACACAGGACCTTTGCTGGGCCTATTTGTTGAGCAGCTCAGTCCTTTTAATCAAGTTACTGAATTGCTCTGTTCCATCAGGCATTGTCAGGACTCCCGAGCCTCAAGGAATTTGGATGCAGGAAGAGGAAAATGTTAAACCTATTCTAATTTAATGATCTATATTCAGAAAAGGGTAAAATTGCTATTTAACTAAGTATATAATGAGAAACCAATTTTTAAAGGAATTACTAGGTCTGGAAATAAGCTTTGGCAACTTTTCATGGCCAATTGAAGTATTAAAGTAATGTACTTCTCAAGGATTTGACTTATATGGCTGATTTTACAGCTCTGCATTACGCTGTAGAATGGGCTAGAGTGTCGTGCAAAAGTCATCCTGGCAAGTTTATTTGTGATATTATATGAGACAGCACTCTCAGCCCAATAGACTGCAATACAGAGGCTGTGCACCCTTCTGGAGGGGAAGGGGAACATCTTGTTTGGTACTGTGAAGATTGGAAACAATTAATCCTAAAACTCCTAAATTAGATATAGAATGGATGTCTAGGATAAAAAAAAAATTAAAAAAAAAAAGCCATGAATATAAACCACTCAAAAGACTGCAAAACACTAAAAGGTCTCCATTATAAGAGACACCACTTGTGTTAACACCCTTTTATAGATACATACTGAAAACTGACTGGATAATTGCTCACTGTGGCTAAAGTTATTGCTGTCATACAATACTGGGTGGGAAACATAGATCTTCATGCTTGAAAATAGCTTTACATTTGTTCAGAATAGCAACCTAATGCTGCATTACCTGATAAGGGGAGATTCATATTAAGCAGAGCTTTTAAAAATAATCAAAGCTACATGAGGTGGAGCAATCAACACTGTGCCTTTGTCTACACTGAAAAGACTTTGCTTGGATGCCAAATTTAAGAACTCCTCTACCGTGGTCATAACAGGTATAAATCAAACCAGACTTGCTAACAGAGTTTGGACCAACTTGAACTTTTACACATTTTAATCTCTTCAGCCTGTACGGATGTAAGACATATGAACTGGCAAAAAATCACAGGCTCTGTCATATCTTCTGTAGGTAGCTGTGCTACTTGTCATTGTCCCTTCCCTATGGCTCTGATGGTAAAAGCAAAGTCCAGCAAAGTCAGTGAGCTAACTCAAACCCACTTCCCCATGCAAAGCAGGTTAAACGAGTCTAACAAATTTAGACTGAAGCAGACTAGAATAATCTGGTACATCTGTTCTGCTTGCAGACCTGTGCAAAAACAATCTCTGACAACATGGTACTGGTAAGTACCTGCAGATAGCATCAACTTCAGAGAGTGCAAAAAATGAGTAACATTTTTGCAGCCTATGATTTTTAGTTGGAGTTAGTTTAGTTAGTCAAGTTAGGAGTTCAGAGCATAAGCAGGGAGCGTTAGCGTGGCTCACCTGACTCACAGTAACTCGCGAGCCCTCCTTGACCCAAAGTTTAGAGCCTGCTATTGGTTACTTGAATCCCCTTCCTGTGCTTGGAAAGAGCTGATTAGGGGAAGGGTGGGAGGGGATTCACTGAAGGACAGGTAAATATTAGCTTTAATGGACAACTGTCGCAATGAAAAGAACAAAGAATCCTTGCACAAAGTCCCAAAATTATATTTTTGGTTCTGTCTCTTTAAAATATCCTCAAAAAAATGTTAGAACACTACAGAGGAATACCAAATCTGTTAAAATCTTTGTATATGTCATAAAAACAATACAGTACAGACTAAGGAAAAAAAAGTTCCCTGACTTCACTGGGCTGTGGTCCCATCCCTTAGTATCTCCTCAAGTCTGACATGCACCAGTTTTTTGTGCCACTTAATGACCTATCCCTTAACACCTGGTAACACCCAAATGTACAGTAAAATTTAATTCTAAGAGAGAGGGACAAAGGTAACAGGGTAAGGCTAGGAGACCCCAGACCCTCTCCACACACGCCCAATCCAGAACATGAGCTCAATCCTTCCCAATTCCCACCAAGGCCCACATCTCTAGGCAGGTCTCACCTGCATCACCCTCCTTCGACCCCCATAAACCTTCAGCTCAGTGAGCTCTGTGGTTAGGCAGCATCTTTTCTCTTACCTTCAACCCAAGGCAGCTGCTTGTCTCCTCAAACAGTAACCAAATGCGAAGCTGATTCTCAAACATCATCCACTGCTGCAGGCACAATGTTTTAAAAATAGTATACTGTATTTGAAGTAAATACTACATGGGGTAAGCGGGTTTTGAAACATGATTTAAGTCACTGTCTTCAGCGTTGTTCTACACATCCATTTGGCTGCCAGGATGGAAAATGCCAAAGCTCTAAAGACTACTGTTCATGACAATGGGAGTGTGAAAGTTTGCAGTCATAATAACACACAAAACTTAAAAGAGAAGAAAATTGAAGACATCATTCCAAAAATCCCTTACACACAAAAGCTTTGAATGTCCCTTTATGCAGCTGACAAAGGAGCTTTCTTCCCTCCTTCCCTACCACCTCATAAAAAAAAATTCATCTCAAAATATAATAAAGACTGAGAGGAGCTGGAAAAATAATTTAATGGATTTTTTTTCTACATGCATTATACAGAGCAATTTTTAGCCTAGAAAGAGGTATTGCAGTTTACCTAAATTGACTCTGAGGGTACTGTACTTAGAATGAATGTTTAATAGATGTTAGTTCAGTTGAAGTAGTAAATAGCTCATGGAAGTGAAACAGCTCTAAATCTCTCCATAAACAGTAATTTTTCCACAAGGGCTTTTGCATGGGCTAAAAGCATACCTGCACTACTGATATAACACAAGCAACTATTTCTGCCTGTCACTTAATTTGTTTGAATAGAAATTAATCAAAACTTTGAGATCAAGCTTTCTATTCTTTTTGTCCAATACGCACAAAATATTGAAAAATGCTTTTTTAGCATTTTGTGTTAGCATGTGTGCTGGACTGGAAGTCCAGACATCCCCCTTCTGGTGCCTCACTGCCACAGGTCCCTTGTATGATTGCAGACAAATCCCATAATCCCATGCTCCTCAGCTCCCAGTCAGAAGAGCTGGAGTAGCATTACTTCTCTTTACACAGATTTGAAAAAAGCACAGCAGCAATGTTTGTGACTTATTCACCGCAGCACAGAGGAGCAACACTTACACAACATTTGTAAGAATTCAGGGGCTGGTTCAAAGTGTGACTTCAAAGGCAGTTTTTCTTTTTAATCTTTCTTTCCTTTTCTTCTTGTTTCAACCTTTCATATTGGCTCTTCCTTCCCAGCGGGTTAAAACCAGCTCCCAAATACACACCTCAGGTAAGCGAGAGCACAACAAGGAGAGAAGAGACAACTGTCACCTTGCATTGCTGCCCAGATGTACCTCATACCTGAGCCTTGCTTTCCCAGAACACCCTACCGGAACAAGAGCAAGAGAAGCTGAGATTCACCACTTCCCTTGACAGCTGGTAATATCTTGCACAATAACAAGAGTATTTGGGATTCCCAAACAAGTTGAATAGGATGGAATAAGAGCTACCAAAAATGTTTATACAGATAAAAAACCCAATAACCCAGAGTTTCAGTCCTTCTGATACACCAAGTTATTCATCATTTCCACTCACTTTGCTAAATTTAGTTTTCAACTAAAAATTGGATAACAATTTTGTTCCAAACACTAGGGCTATTAATGCAGATAACTGATGCTGCCTTAGTCAGTGTGCCCCTGCCACTGATGTACTCCAACACTACATGAAACCAGGCTGAAACCAGAGGCATTGCACCTCCTCTCCCTGCTGTAGCCAGCTGAGCAGGGAACCCAGGCAGTTCTCTTGTCCTCTGGCCCAGCACCAAGAACAAACATTTTACAGAAAAAGAAGAGTTTCAATTTACCCACAGAAAGTCCTCTAACCACTGGTCCGTGCACTTAAGGACTGGCAATCCTTGCTGTTGACTTTTAAGGCCACCTATATGGTCTGCTGCCATGGAAATTACTTCAGAAAAGAAAATTTTGTTTTCAGGAGAAGACTATTTAATTTGACCCTCCCAAATATTTAAAAAAAAAAAAACAAAAAAAAAAAACTTTCATTGTTCTTTTAAAATAACTAACAAGTTAGAGGAAGATTTGTATCAGAACAAAGCAAGCAAGCATTTATGGTTACTTGGTTCAGTGGCCAATTAAAAATCAAATACTTTAGTCACTTGCCCCTGCAAGCAAAGATTCCTGACAAATGAAAGCCAGAAAGCACATCTGCTTCAATCCAGGTCAGTGGTTTAGAAGTATAATTCAGGCTTCCCATATCTCTCTAGTCCCTGAACCTCTAGGCTGGGCTTAGGGTAGCAATGTTCCTCCCACTGTAAGCAAAGAGCAGTTGGGACTCTTGATAAAACTGAATAGCCACAAGGCCCCAGGGCCTGATGAGATGCATCCCAGAGTCCTGGGGGAACTAGATGATGATGCTGCCAAGCCACTCCCCCTCACATTTGAAAAGTCATGGCAGTCAGGTGAATTTCCTGGTGACTGGAAAAAGGGAGATTACTCTAGTTTTTAAAAAGAGAAGAAAGGAAACTACCAGTTTAGTATAGCCTACCTCTGTGCCTGGAAAGATCACGGAGCAGATCCTCATGGAAGCAAGGTTAAGGCACATACAAGACCAAGAGGTGATCCCAAGACAGCCAGCACAGCTGTACTGATGTCAAATCATGCCTGACCAATCTTACAGCCTTCCATGATGGAGTGACGGCAATGGTCCACAAGGGAAGACCAGTCACCGTCATCTATCTGGACTTCTGCAAAGCTTTTAACACAGTTCCAAATGACATCCTTATCTCCAAATTGGAGAAACATGGGTTTGAAGTATAGATTGTTGGATGAAGAAGTGGCTGGACAGATGCAGTAAGAGTTGTACTCAATGGCTCTATGGCCAAATGGAGGCTGATGACAAGGGGTGTTCCTCAGGGCTCTGTCTTGGGATCTGTGCCCTATCTCATCTTTATCAACTACATAAACAGCAAGACTGAGTGCACCCTCAGGAAGTTTGTAGATGACACAAAGCTGAGCAGAACAGTTGGTGCAGAGAAAGAAAAAGACGGGATGCCATCCAGAGGAACCTGGACAAGCCTGAGAAGTGGGCCCATGAGAACCTCATGAAGAAGTTCAACAAGCCAAGTTGTTCAGCTTGGAGAAGAGGAAGCTCCAGGGAGACCTAGTTGGCCTTTCAGTACTTAAAGAGGACTTATAGAAAAGAGTGACAGCAACAGCAACTTTTTACATGGGCAGATAGTGGTAGTTAAACTAACCTAAATCTCTGCTCTTTCAGATGTTAGGAAGAAATTCTCTGCTGTGAGGGTGGTGAGGCTCTGGAACAGATTACCCGGAGAAGGTGTAGATGCCCCATTCCTGGAAGTGTTCAAGGCCAGGTTGGATGGGGACCTCAGCAATCTGACCTACTAGAAGGTGTTCCTGCCCATGGAGGGGTTGGAACTAGGTTATATTTATGGTCCCTTTCAACCCAAATCATTCTATGATAATTTTAGAATTAGAAAAGTAAGAGTTATTATACAAATATGAAGTAATTAGAAGCAAGTTTGTTCTCTTTTTAAAGTTTTTTATCTTAATCATATGCTTAAAGAGAACCATAAACTCCTTAAAGTGTTTTAAAACAGCCTAACAGTAAGAGCTGAGTAGAACCAAGAGCCAGATAATAAATGAGTGCTAAAAGCCTATCCTCTTTATCTCTGAATAAAACACAAAAACTAATGCTCAGTTGGAAATCTTTATACATAATTTGTTTAAATAGAACACAAAAAACCTGAAAATTTTCAGATGTTTACATTTGATTTTGAGACACTGATCACAACTTTGTTTTTCATTTCCACCACTAACAAGAAAACAAGATGAAAATAAAATGTAAAATACTAAACTGGATCACTGTAGTTTTTGTTTGGTTTGCTATCTTCTACCCAACTCAGTGTTGTTTGGTGCTTTGTGAGCATTTTTTATGATGGAAAAAAAACCCAATGAAGTCACAAAACTGGGCTCTGCAAATGCTGTAATTCTGCACTGAGTTCAAAGAAGTAACTGGAAGCCAAGAGAGCTTGCAGCTCAAAAATTATACCAATAGGTATTTTATCCTAGAATGGTTAGGAAAGGCAGCCAAGTCACAAGCTAGCTATACTTTTGGAGTCAAATCCCCACACTATGCGCTGCATAACAACACCTAGAGAAAAAAACATACTAGAAAATAGTGTTTCCCATCCCACTTTCCATTTTCAAAGCATCCCAGATGCATGAAATCCTTAAAACCCACACCCTACAAGAAAGAATTAATGAAGAACACCCTCTTAGCTTTTCTGCCTCATGTTTCTTCTTTATGAGTTGTCATGAAAATATGCAGTGGGGCTAATGCTGAAAATTAAAGGATTCCTCGCACAGACCACTAAGTCAACAGAAATGCTGCCAGCAATGGAACAAGAACTGTTTGTAAGTCTCTTGTTTCCTTGAGATTGTTTGGTTTGATTTTTAAGCATCCTTGCTTCCTACTTGCAATAGCAAAATGTTCAGATCATGTTCTTCCTGAAAAGTCACCAAATCAGTGCTCTGAGACCCCACAGCCTTTCTTTGTGTTCCCTTAAAACATGGGTGTTGACAAGTGCAGAACAGAGAGAGGGCCAAGACAGCAGGAGAAATCTATATTGCTCATGCTCAAAATTTATTTAATCTTCTCTGTTTAAGGTCTGAGTGCATCTCTGAAAACATACATTCATGCTTGCAAGCACCAAATATGATCTAGCAAGCTATTTAAAACAGGTATTGCCAGCCTTCCTAGTTGCCAGAGCCTCACACCACCATCCTCACACAGCTTCCAGCATTTACCCACACCACTTAAAGAGTAACCCCAGGAACAGAGATCATTCAACAGAAAATGGATGACATGAGCTCTCATGAATCACGCCCTGGTAACACAAGTGATTTCACCGCGGGAGCTGCCACAAGGGGCCCTTTCGGACACTCATCATCTACATAAGCCCAACTGTACAGCCAAGTAGGTATTAACAGACAATTCAGGCAGGACTTCCTGCAAAATGCTCAGCAGCTCCATCCATCTCCACCCTTATCGACACCTTTCAGTTCCTCTGGCCCAAAGTTTCTGCTGCTCATGCACTGTTTGTTCCGCAGAGGAATCCTGGCAACCCACTCTCCATGGCGGATTACAAGCAAAGCAAGCCAAATGCAACTACCTCACTCTTTACAAGCCTTGTGAGACTCTACAAGGCTCACAAGACATTTTACACTGACAGCTAATGCATTACCTTTTCCACAGAGGTCAGCTTCTGTGTTTTCCTCCTAACACATGGCTAATAAGAGCATTTAACACCCATCATTCGCTCATTCATAAGCTTTCAGCTGCATACTAATTTTTCCTCCACTTCAACACAAGTGACATGAACTTCTACCTTATTTTTCATCTGCAATTCCACTGGGCATTTTCCATCTGCTTACAGTATCCATAATCAATTTTAAACAAATGAACAACAAACACAAACAAACAAACAAACCCCAGCACAAAATCCAGACTACAAAAATTCTTCACTACCAGAGCCAGGGATAGGTCACATGACAATCACTTTAGAGAAACTGAATTTGTGGTCTAATGTATATATCATCACTAAGCCAAGGAAACCACAATCAATAACAGGTTATGTTCAACTGAAGTTTCTTGGCAACAGCTGCATGAAAAACATTAGGGCTACTCCCCGCTTTGTTTTCCCATTTCTTTCAGTAGCCATTTCTTTCACTGCCACTTCTACAGAACTTGTGCATTCTGCTGTAAACCAGCACAGTGGTAATCTGTGAAAATTTCTGGAGTGCAGCTCACATTTTGTCAGTGAATTTAAGGAGATCAGTTACACTGCAAGTCACTTGCTGCATCCATCTTCCCTAATTGTCTTGAACTGCAGGAGAAATGGACCATTTCAAATTGATCAAATCCTCAACATTCTCTCTGTTATTTCATTCAACCCCAACTTATCCTCTGGTCACAGTTAAAAAACTGCACTCTTTGAAAAAATTCGTATCACAGAATGGGTGGTCACTGAGAAATGGATGCAACAGCATGAAAGAATTATTCACCTGCTAATTGGGTGGTTAAACATAACTACTTCCATAATAAAACACCACCAAGACATAAGTGCAAATAAGGAAGTTAACTCTGGGTACTCACTTTAGAGAATGATTACAGACTAACTGCCCACAGTGAAAGGAATTGTAGGAAGGAAGGTCATAAAATTCAAGTCATGCAAAACTCTGCTTTATGCAAGTTACGATCCTAAATTCCTACAGAATACATTTCTTTGGCTTCATCATTATTACTTGTAAAAGTCAGGCTTCATCTTAAACTTTCTCAGTACAAACCAGGTTTAAACCTTCTTAATGCCACGTAGGTAGTGTTTATGTAAGAAAACTGTCAGGATCAGATTTATTCCAGTAAAAGAAGGACCAATGTAGCTTAATAGGACAGAAAAGCAAATCAATACATTAACATCATGAGTATCAAGGTGCAGAAATTAAAGACTTCTTTAAAGCAGGAAACAAGTATTTTCACAGTGAAACTACCTTTTGTGAACACCAGTTAAACTTTGGTTCAAAGCAGATCCATTTCCATTAGAAATAGATTAGAATAGCTAATTTTTAAATCTCCTCCAGTCAACTCTTCTGAGAATCATTGCTAGCCTTCTAGTACATCTCTTTGAGCAGTTAACTCCAAAAGGTTTAAAGGATGCTTCTTCAAAAAAGGTTTTACAGAACTTCAAAACAAATTTTATCTGATATTCTTGACTTTTTTTAAACAAACCGACTGAATCCATTTACTTAGGTGACAAATTCCACCCCTAATTAGGGATACACCTGGAAAGATCACTGCTGTAAGAAATTTCAACTAGATACAAGAACCCCTGCAAATTTTTGTTTTGCTGCTGCAGGAAGTAAAGATCACGGATAGGAGAAAGTCATTCTTCAGCATAACATCCTAATGAAAAAGAGGTTTTTAGAGCGCCAACAGTCTTGTCACCCAATTGGTTGGTTGCTTTCAAAAACAAAACTAGCAGAAATCATCCTATAAAAGACTGGTGCAATGTAAGCACTCTCAAACTGAACACTTCACAAAAAAGCAACAAACCCACAATGAAAACAAAACAACAAATCACACAACCACCCGCCACACCGCACACAAACACCAGCACTCCAGTGCATAAAATAACCCTTAACAAAGCAGTAGGTAGAAGATGAGTGATGTGCCAGTCACTGATAACACCTGATGAATGCTTATGGCAATATGTCTGAAGCTTTAAGTGGCATCTCTTCGATGGAGATACCACAGCATCGCTCTCTCTTCATAAGGAGCAGTGGGAGGTCATTCAGATCACACTTTATATAGCTCCAGCAGCAAGAGGTGTGGCACTTTTCAAAGGTCTCAAACTAGCAACTGACTAGCACGTCACAGGAGCTACTTAAAGTAGTAAAATAAATATCTAAATTGCAAAAGCAAATAGATCAAAGAGCATTAATAAATAGCCAGTTTACAAGACAGGACCACTACCAGCTGCTTAGTTCAAGAAAAAAAGCAACGTCAAAACCAACCCCAAACAAACCCCATTATTTTCACAGTTTGTTAACTCATGTGGCTTTCTGTCAGAAACGTGTTGGCTTCCTTCATGTGCTGCATATACATTAACAGTTTAAGAAAGCTGTGTCTCCTGTGTAGAAAGGATCAAACAAATCTGAAAGCCTAGTTGCTGGAAGATTTTATAAAATCACAAAGGGTGTGGCTGAAATACCATTTGTCTCCGAAACTGATTTAACTGTATCTGAAAACTTTATTGTAGACACTCTCTGCTATTCAAGCCTTCAAATGAATGAAATCTCAATTATTTCAGAATTTTTTTCTGTTGCACTACCGTTCCAATAAGAAAGTTTTTCCCAGTGTTTGACCTGGTTTTCCACTGCAGATAACAAAAGTTCCAAGTCTGTAAATTTGTAAATACAAGAAAATCTGTAAATACAAGAAAACATTTAGTTTCTTTCCTGATACTCTCTCCTGACATTCAAGACAGGAATAATTCCAGCACCAGTAAAGGCAATATAAGTTTTTCTTTGCATTTCAAAAGAGTCAGAACTTTACCCGCTGTTTTTTCATTAAAACCCACTTGTAATGTTTGATCCTTCTACCCCTTGGGAAATACCAAAAGTGTCATCTTGTCTCTTCATAAAACTTATTCTTATTTTTAACTTCTAATTTTACCTAGTGCACCACCATTTCCTGCATATAACATAGCAGGCCAGTGTCCTGATTCTCACTCTCAGTCCATCGCTCCTTTACAACTGTTGTCAACATCTTGAGCTCCACCTTCCTCTATTTCTTTCGATAGTTTTTGGGCTTTTTTTTTTTTTTTTTTTTTTTTTTTAGAATTATAAAATAACTTAGGTTGAAAAAGACCTTTAAGATTGAGTCCCAACAGTTAATCTAATGCTACCAAGTCCACCACTAAACCATGTCCTTAAGTGACACATGTATGAATCTTTTAAATACTTCCAGCAATGGTGGCTCAGTCAGTTCCCTGGACAGCCTGTTCAAGAGCTTGACAACCTTTTCAGTGAAGAAATTTTTCCTAATATTTAACATAAACTTTTCCTGGCATAAAATTAAAAGAGTTTTCCTGACCATCGGCAATCCACATCAGCACCACTTGTCACTGTCTAAGATCAGGCAAAGAGCCAATTACAAACCACATTAGTGTCAGAAATATGTACAAAATCACACTGACAGTGAAAGTCCAGCACAGAGGAGGCTTAAGTTACAAGGCTTCTCCTGCAGACATCCAGTTATTTTCAAAGTAGTTCAAATAACCTTGCAACTACTATTCACTGTGTGCTCTCCTAAAGGAATTGGCACAGCATAGCTCATAGTGATTTCACAGCTCAGCTTTGTGTGAATCCTCCTCCTCCTAGGGGTTCATCTATCTATCTTGTGATCCAAGGCCTAGATTTGACACAGCAGAACTGCGCAACCTTGAATGAAACTTCTAAAGAAACTGCCACCTTGCAAGAAAGCTGTGCAACAATACTCAGACTAGAGCCATGATAGACAGGAATGGTAAATCTGCAGCTAGACATAAGATATTTGAAAGATCCTAGGTCGTTAACAGTTCAAGGACTCAAAAAAAACCAAAAAAACCAAAACAAAACAAAAAACCAAACAACCACAAAAAGCTGTGGAAAAAAACCCCAGCAATACTGAGAAACAGTCCATCCAAGGCATAATAGAAGTGAACTTTCCCAATACTGCTGGCTGCCAGGCCAGCAATGATCCCAGGGTGAGCACGACCACGACTGGAGATGTGGGTTCCTCAGTGAAAGAACAATATGGACATACTGGAGAGGGCCACAAGGATAAGGAAGGGATGGGAGCACCTCACATAAGAGGAAAGAGCCAAGAAACTGTTCAGCCAAGAGAACAGAAGGCTCAGGAGGGGAAATTACTAACATAAACAAATACTTGAAGAGGGGGCACACAGAGCATGAAGCTGGCCTCTTTCCAGTCATGCCCAGTGACTGAACCAGATGTGATGGGTACACAGTGGTTCCTTCTGAAGATCAGAAAACACTTTTTGCACTGTGAGGGTGACCAAGCACAAGTGGCCCAGGGAAGTTGCGCTTCCCCTCACTGGAGAAATTCAGAAACCACCTAGACACAGTTCTGGGTGACTGGCTCTAAGTGGCCATGCTTGAAAAGGGGAATTGGACCAAATGACTTCCAGAGGTGCCCCCCGACCTCAGCTATCCTGTGAGGCTGTGAAGCAGATATCTTACCTAGAAGCAGTATGTCAGTGTTTTGCCTGGTTGCTAGTCACCTACCACACTTCCAGTCAGCAAATACCTGTTTTAAAGTTATGTATATCTTGCTTTCATAGTCACTTCGTGCACGGTAAAGGGTGAACAAAGTGGCCAAGGGAGCATTACAGCTAAATGCTTTAGCTTCTCCCCACAGGGATGGTTAACAGGAGCTCCATCTAACAGAATCCATGCTGCTGACCAAGTTCACTGAACAGTTGGTAAAATTCTACGGTTATGAATTCATGGATGAAATCAGAAAGCTCATAAGTCCCCACGAACTAGACATTTTAGCTTTGACTGCAAAAACTGAAATACCATCCCCCTTACCAGTCCATGGAAAACATTTAAGAATTAATCACCTGAAGAGTACTTTTCCAATTAATTTATCCTTGCAATCTATTTTATTTAATGTTGCAGTTTTTATTATATACTGTTTTGAGTTGATGGGGAAGTATTGCATCAGCTTATTCAGGTATGTCTTCCTCGAGTCCACAGTTGAACATAATTCATAAATAGAACTATTAAAATTCAACACACACAAAAAATATTTTCTTGTATAATCAGTCACTTTCATATTATTTGCACTTAAAATAATTATAGAAGCGAGACAATATTTAATTCAATACTGAGATAATCTCATAAAAATATTTATTTAAACATTTTCATGCCTTTTTGTGTATACTTTTTTTTTTAAATCAGCCATTCATTACAAATCTATGTTCAGAGATGAAGTTTTAGTCTCCTGTTTCTAATTATAAACTGCATCTGACATTTCAAATTGCAGTTACAACCCGCATATAATGAACAGTTATTCTGCTCCATCTCCCAGTCCTTGATAGAGATACAAAGTATCTAAGGTTGTGAAGAAAAAGTGACTTTCAAGCATAGTTCACCAGTTTCTTAATTTCTGACTACTCTGCAGTCCTAACCCAATTTTTTCTTATGGAAGATAAGATTTTGATGGATAGGAAAAGGAAGGATCAATACTGTCATTTTTCCTGTAAGTTGAACTTGATCTTTTAAGATATAAAATCAAAACTAACTGAAATATTTATTTGGAATCTCTCTCAAAGTTAGTGTGACTGCTTATGTCACAAAGAAGCAAAATTAAAACTACAGATACTCAGGCACCACTTAATGTAGATGAAGAGTCCAAAGGACTTTTCCTAAACTCAGAAAAAATTACATGTGCCTTAAAGGTTTCTGCTTGATCTTTCTTCACATGACTGTGGCCACCTCCAGCATATACTGTCATCCCCAACATAAAGGGCTGACATTGTATTTTATACATCTGCAAAATCACACAAAAAAAAAAAATTAAGCTTTACTACAGCAAACTTTTTTCTGTTTTTTCCATGCAACTGAAGCTGAGCCTCAGCCCAGACCTACAAGGCAAGCTTAAGACTGAAAGCTTTCTGCAAGTTCAAAAAGAACATTCCCAAGCAGTTACAAGCTGCCTGCAATCCCTCACAGAGGACTGGACCCTACTTAAAACATTCTGTCAGGCAGGCTATTCCAATTTTCTATTTTCCCTTCCCTCACTCTTCTCCTTCATCTAAACACTCACTCCAAATAAATAATTTCATAGATTTTTACAGATTTTCTTTTCTTCCTCCTTTCTTTGATCACTATGCAAAGATGAGCCTGTCTAGCCAAATGTCTGGCAGGCTCCCCAAGTCATTTTCTACCTTTTTCAGTGAACCTTAATGATCCCACAAAACTTGCACCATAAATTGAAAGCCAAATAAAAGCATCTGCTTTTATCAACACATGATGTGCCAGGGCAATATTTGCACCAGGAGTACACAGATGATGTGCACCTCCATCAACTCACAAATGCAATGGTAACAGCAGCAGCAGCAATTAGTGTAAAACCAAATAAGAAACAGCTATCTACATTACTTAGCACACTGGTAGCTGCAGGTTATTAATCTGTCCACATTTCCAAGGATTTTACTGGCAATGACTTCAAAGTGCCAGTCACAGTCCTCACAAAATTGTACACATATTATCTTACTGCAGATATTGTACAAGATATTTTTAATTCAACAAGACAGTTCTGCATTTTTTCATGATACTCTGTTGATTATTGACAGAGTCCTTCTAAATGGCAAATAACATTAGCCATCCTAGTCCTTCACATTATGCTGAGCCACGGTGGCAAGCATTACTGAAGACAACAATCTTGCCTGAAGGCTCTAGACAACACAATGCAAAATAAGAAACCTTCTCAAGACAAACAGTCAAAAAAGAGTCAGAAATTAATTCTGGGATTGCCCCTGTCCAAGCTGCACCCCACAGCCAAATGATTGGCTTTTTCCACCTGTGAGAAGGGTGCCTTGCCCCCTCCAGATATACAGTGCTTGAAGATATACTGCTGCTTGAAGACTGACAATCCATGTAACATTTAGTGATGAATTCACAGGAGCAAATTATAGAATGCAGTAGATTAGAAAAGCATGGATTAACTGGCCAAGCAGTTCCACAGCTCAGTCTTTCACACAAAGAAAACTTTTCCTGCTTAGGGCACACCTGCTTTCCATTTGTCCCCTGTTCAACTAAAGGGAATCTTTAGTCCGTACTACTCCAACTCTGTGACAGCCACTCACTTCCAGATTTTGCTGAGCCACTTGGCAGTCACTAGCAAATAACGCTGTAGGTACTCCCCCTGTGTCAATCACACATTTATTGACAATAAACGAGGAATCAAAGTCACACAGCTGGGAACCACTGTTTTAGCCACAAAAGGTTGATCTAGCCAAGAATCCTTTTAGTGCCCCACCCTGGGGTGCTTCTTGCACTGCCTTCAGTCAAGCTACTAAAGAAGCTGGCAGACATTTCATTTCCAGCTTTGGAGGGCCTGGCCTGGCAAAGTAGGAAAGATTAGTGGTAACAATAGGGTGGGGGGAGGCCAGCGAGCTAAGTTAGGAGAGGAATCTCCTTCTGCTCAGACCAGCTCCTGTACATAACCAGGCGCACAATGGAAGAAAGGGCTTTGCTGTCGCAGGACACCATAAAATGACCCAGGTAAAGTAGGCGATCGCTGCGAACGGGAGGGTGCTCAGGATGTGCCTCACCAGGGGAGCGGAACAGTGTCTCGGGATGCGCGTCCCGCCCCGCACACCCTCCGGCATCCCGCGGGGAGGATGCCCCTCACCGGGGAGCGGCCCGGGTGTCTCGGGATGCTCGTCCCGCTCCGCACACGCGCCGGGATCCCCGCGAGCTCCGCCGGTCCTCGGGCTCCCCCCCGCGGCTCCGCCCGCGCCCGCCGGGATGGGAGCCCCGGATCCCCGGCCCCGCTCCCGGACCCCCGGCCCCGCTCCCCGCCCGCAGCGTCACCGCCGCCCGCGGAGGTCGCGGGTAGGTTAATGGAACCAAGACCGGGTCGGTACCGGGACTTCCCTAATTAGCGCTGGTCCCGCGCATGGAATCAGTTATCAAGGACTGACACAAAAACGTCATTACCGGGCAAATCCCACCGTTTTTGCAGGCCACGGGTGGAACTCCCAAGGCAGTTTTCTTAGAAACACCCTTCATGTAATCATTTTCTAAAGGAAATCAATGGGAATTGGGTCATTTAGTGCATCAATTTTCACTCAGCATTTGAGTGTCAGAGAGAAAGTGAGAAGTACTGGTGAAATTTCCCAGTAAAGTGACTTGCAATGTAATGTTTCCATTCCTGTCTGTAGCATGTACAGTCCCACTCCTGGTTAATTTTTGCTGTCCGGATGGTCTCCAAATACCTGCCCTGAAATTCACTCCAAGCGCTGCACTCAGCTGCAGCAGATGCTATAGGTATAGTATTTCTGCACCCTCACAGCTGTGATTCAGCAATGCATTCCAGCTTATTCACCAAAACACTTGGGCATGTGCTAGTTTCTAAGCATGCATGTAGCTCCCCTCATCTCTGTGTAGCTTTTTTCTAGGCCACAAATGCCACTTTCAGACCTACCTTTCTCTGAGAATCCAGGCTGTTTGAGGACATGCACACCACTTGGAAGAAGAATGCGTTCCTGAATCAAAGCTAGATGGCAACTTCACAGCTGTGTAGCACTTGCAGCATAAAAGGGCAAGCGGGAGCAAATTAACACAACTTCATTTGCTTGAAGACAGAAACTACAGTTGGCCGATTAATGGGAGACAACATGAGGGTCTTTAGCGACTCAAATGTGAATTTAAACGGAACAAAAACCTCTCTCTACCAGCAACTAGCACACTGGCACATGCAACTGCGCCAGCAAAGGACACTTCACTTCCAAGGGCAGACAAAAGCAGAGCTCCTCAGAGCAGCTACTATGCAGGTTTTGCTGTCAGGTATCTTGCAAAAAGACTAAAAATATTAAGCAGCCCTAAAGTTTCACACTGCAGTTTTTAAGAGCAAAAATGGACTTAAACTTCTGAGTCACAAGTGCTTAAACCCCAAGTTACCATTTTCACATCAGCCTCAGCACAGCTCTTTGTAGGCATGTATCCTTCATCCTCCAGTTAGAACTTCCTGCTTACCTAAAGTCACCTTTCCAATGAGATACACTGAAGAGGATGATATTAAATTTTAGATTGGATATTTATGTGAAGTGTTGCTGACTAATGGTTGCACAGGAACCATAATGCTGACTGCTGGCTATCTCACATTCAAATTTCACCACTCTAACCATCCATTAACAGAGTGTTGTTTTTGCATGGAGTCTAATAGATGTTTTTAAAACATTAAAATAATAAACTCAGGAAAAGGGAAGCTACGACAGCATGATAAAATACCAATGCCTACCAAATATCACGTGCATGCAAAGAGATAGAAGGGCACATAACAGGAAAAACACTTTTTAAACTTCAAATGTTGTCAGCCAACCATTGAATGCAGCACCTAGAAAGAGCTTTTCAAACAATCTATAGCAAACAAGGCAGACAAGCCAGATCAAACTGCCAGTCTAGACCTTCCTCCATCTGGCCTCAATGTCTTGCTCTTTCAAACTTCCCAAGCAACTCAGCGAGGCACTTTATCTCTTCACATCCATGACACTTTTTTAGCCCACCTCGTGAAGCCAAATCAACAATTGTGATATATAAGTGATAGCTGCCATAGAAATGTCTCCTTTAAACCAGCACTGAACATGGAACACCACAATGTGTACCCCATTAGCTTCTCTGTGAATGGAGAGCTCCAGGCTTTGGCATACTGCTAAGAAGGTAGTTTTTCTTTCCAAGGTGCAAATGTCCAATGCCTTGAGCAGAATTAGTTCACCGTGACCCACCTCACTTCAGTGTTTCAAACTGGAGTATGTTTAAGCACCCTGTTTTAGAAAAATCTCTGCCCAAAGATTACAAGATGGACAGTTAAGCATGATAGCTCAGCTTCACACTGGCTACTGAGCTACACAAACTGATAATGCTCTTCACATGCATATTTGTCCTTTTGAATGTTATTAACAGCTTTCTTGAATACTTTTAACTTTAGTGATACACAATTTGTTTTCCATCATCCTAGCTCTGGAAAGCTGTTCATCACATGCCTGAGTTTTTCCATAGACATATCCTCAAAGATATTAGGTCTCCAACCTGCAGTGAGGTTAGCAATACCAACACATGTATCTGCAGACACTGAATTTACATGCAATGGATTCGTATCGGATTGTGGTCTCAGTCTGGGAACACAAGTACTGAATGCCAAAGCTAACAGAGTTATACCCTGCTTCAGAAACACTCCCTATTCTTCTAAATGGAAATCCAATTGTCCCAAACACAGCAAATATATCTGCCCCACTAACGACTATTTTAAGGCTATTTGAAGCTTTCCAGTAATGTGCATTTGAACTCCACAGACCACAATACAATGCCTTTTTCCTCACTTGAATAGCTAGATCGATCAGACTTTCACTACCTGAAATTTCAAGGAACCAAGAACAAACTTGTGAAGTGCCATCCCAAAAGAGTTTTTCTCGTCTGAAAGTAGTTACAACCCCAAAGAAGAGTGTTGGGTTTTGTTTGTTCCACCCTCCCCAAGTCTGGTCCTGTGCTGCTGCTACTTGAAGGGCAAGAAAGTTTCCATTTTATTTTACCTACTTTCCCGCCTTAAAAAAAAAAGCGATTTAACATAAACTCTTGCAGTTGCAGCAAGAAGAAAAGTTCCACAACCAACTGACTGGATTCTGTAAACTGCTTACTGTCAGGTAGTTCAGCAGCACAAAAAAAACCCCAACAGAACAGCAGTAACTGAATAGTCAGCTCACATGTGTGGAAATGGCAACCTCCAAGCTATTCTGGGAGCAATGCTCTGTTTTCTGTAACATTTCTGCATAATCACATCAGAAAGCATGCTCTTTGCTGGAGAGATTATGATTACATGGATGTCTGTACACCTTCTCTTACAGCTGAGTCCCCGGTTCTTAACTAGAGCTTCTGAGGCTCAACTGCAACACAAGTGAAATAAAACACATTCAGGATGAAAGCAGTTAACCTGGCACTGCCAGCAAAACACATGGAGCATTTCTAAACTGCAATCGCTCTCTCTCCGACGGATGTCACCAGCTTCCCTGTTTAACCAACACGTTTACTCTTCTTTAAGGCAGGTAAAATAGTCCTCCCACTACCTTGTACACGTCGAGTAGAGAGTGCTTAAAGCAGAGAAATGAAACAAATTTGACTTGAAAGCACTTCATACTTCAGCTGGACCAGTGAAAACGAGACCCAGTTGCAAAGTTACCTAACTGAGCCCGTACTGCACAACTACAGCCAGTTGTGTAACAAACCTCAGGACAATTTTGCAGCTCTTAATCAGGCAAAACTCCCCGCTGATTTCCACGAGGGAGCTCTAATCAATCAAAAGCTCTGAGAACTGATTCCGGTTTTCTCCTTTTTTAATGAAAAGGTTTATTTTGAGCTATGAGAACATCAGATTATATGAACACGGCAAACCCATAGCGCTCACTTCAACGGCATAAGGATTTCGTGCTGTGTTTTAATCTACCACCTGTATTTGGTAGTGTACAGGAAATAAAGAAACAACACCTTAACAGACATAAAATAATTTCACAAATAACAGACCTGTTCTCCTGACAGGTAAATAAAAGATGGAATAGACAGAGGGAGATCCGCGGCTCTTTAATTAAACTCCATCCCCTTTGGGCGAACGGGGAAGAACAGCGTCCCCGCCCGGGTTCCTCCCTGAAGTTGCGCCGCTCCCCGCGGCAGCCGGGAAGAGAATCCCCCCTCGATACGCCCGCAAGTGACCGGCGGGGGTCCTGCGAGCATCCCGAAACTGCGCAGGGAAGACCCTGGCGGAGGGAGGCGGGCGGGATGCGAGGAACCCGCTCCACGTGCGCCCCCTCCGCGCCCCGCACCGCCGGCCGGGGCGGCAGAGCCGGCGCGCCCGTCCCGCCGCCGCCCGCTCCCCGACTCCCCTCAGGTGCGCCGCCCGTCCCTACCTGCCCGTCCCTACCTGCCCGCCCCTACCTGCCCGCCCCTACCTGCCCGTCCCTACCTGCCCGCCGGCGGCAGCAGCGACGAGCCCCTTCTCCCGCGCCGGGTGCCTCTCAGCGGTCAGCGGGAGAGCGGGAGCACCGTCCCGCCGGCAGGGCGAGCCCCATGTGAAGAGGAGCAGGGGAGCCCGGCGGCTCCACCAGCGCGGCCGAGGGGAGGGGACGCAGGGAGGAGGCGGGAGGGCGGGACGCGCCCGGCGCTACCCCCGCGAGGAGCCGCCCCGGCCCCGGCCGTGCCGGAGGCGCCGAGCCCGCGGCAGCGCCCCCTGCGGGGAGCGGCGGGCACCGACGGGCGCTGGGGATGCTCCGGGGCTCCCCTGCACCCCTCTGCCCGCCCTGCGGAGAACGGCGGGCACCGACGGGCGCTGGGGATGCTCCGGGGCTCCCCTGCACCCCTCTGCCCGCCCTGCGGAGAACGGCGGGCACCGACGGGCGCTGGGGATGCTCCGGGGCTCCCCTGCACCCCTCTGCCCGCCCTGCGGAGAACGGCGGGCACCGACGGGCGCTGGAGATGCTCCGGGGCTCCCCTGCACCCCTCTGCCCGCCCTGCGGGGAGCGGCGGGCACCGACGGGCGCTGGGGATGCTCCGGGGCTCCCCTGCACCCCTCTGCCCGCCCTGCGGAGAGCTCTCCTCGAGGGCCCTTTCAGCACACCCAGGCAGGAGATGCAGTTTGCTGGTACTGCTGAGGGACTGCTAGTACTGGGCTAAGTTAGTCCAACCAGTACTTCCAGTGAGTTAAACGCTAGAGTAAAGTCGGGATATAACATCCACATGCCGGCAGAATTGAAAATGCATCGGGGCCCACAAGGTAAGGAGGTAGCAGTGCCAGCCTGAGAGAGTGAAACAGGCTTGGATGATTGCTGTTGGGCCACTGCTTCTCCTGGCATCAGGGCTCTCACTGACTCTGCAGTTCCTCACTAAATGTCCTAACAGGGAGAAGGGATAGGATGGCCCCAACTAAGCAAAAAGAGAGTTCTTACAGTTAGAACACAGCATAAGGACTTGGGATATCAGGATTCACTGTTTGACTTTGCTCACCCACAGCAGCCACTCAGTTCTTGATCTAACAAGCAACTGTGGTGATGCTGAAGTGTGTTCTTCTGAAAAGTTTGGCTGGCTTCCCAGAAATCCTCAGATTACGCAGGGACTTGGATTCATTCTTGTCAGTTAAACAAGTGCCCAAATATTTGTGGAATATGGCATCTTTGTGCCATAGCTCCCCATCTCCGTTATCAAATCCCCCTCCCTACCTCACAAGAATCTGATGAACACCTATCTGAGGCACAATGATTTCACAACGACAGAGCTCCTGAAGCATATCCACTGAGAGATAGATACTGCAGTTTCATCCCATTCTTCTCCAAACAGGCATAAAGATATAAACACAAAACATTTTGAAAAGAGGGTATCTCCAGGGATGCAAATTTTTCAGGAAAGGAAAGGAGTGCAAGACAGAAACAAGTCAGTGTGTGCTGTGAATTTGATGCCAGGGGTTTGCTGAGCTAGCAAATCCTGGAGTACTGCTCCTGACACTGTGAGGTGTGAAACAGAAAACAGGCAGGCAAACACATTTGCTAGCCCAAACCAGGAACACTCACCACAAGTCTTCCAAATTAAAAATTATAAGAGACACCTTTTAGGGTATAGTTGAAGTCCTCTGTCAGAACCCCATGACTCTCTAATTAGAGACTTCAACATGATACTGGTGCAAATGTTAAAATGATATACTGTAAACCTGATCTTTTTTCACAATGCTGATAAAGTGCAACAAAAAGCAGCATTTTACTGAGCATATTATGCAAAAAATCCTGCTGATCCATAATTTGTTCACAGCATTAAAATCAAAAATTAGTCATTCTATTTATGCACTCACAGAAATCAACTTATATTACTTTTATAGTACAGTGACAACTATACAAAACTCATCAAAATATAATAAATTTATGACTTCCCTTGTCTTTTCTGCTTCTCTCTTCTTTGTTACTGTTTTGTAAAGCTGTGATTTATTTTTTCCTTATGCATCAGTACTTAATAGCATAACCATAAATGTAATCAAGTTCTCCAGGAAGCCAAGATTTTCCCTAATTTTACTTGGATCTCACAAGTCTTTAGCTTAATAGCAGCAGGACCATATTGCACCGATATGCATAGGTGAAGCCTCCAGGGAAAATCTGTGAATTAATCCAAAGGCAGGTTGTGCTGTCCCAGAATAACTGCGGGGCGAGGCTGCTTGGATCCCAGACTCTGCATGCTGTGTCATGCCTGGGAGCTGTGACAGCACACTGGCACGGCTTCCTGCTAGTGGGATGCAGCCTCTTGCACACCAGGATGCTGGTTGTTGTGCTCGGCTCTCTAGAAAACAGCCAGAAACACAGGATGCCCTGCAGGAATAAGGGAGACCTCATGCATCTGTGGCTTTGGCAGGACTTTCACAGAACATATTTGTGGTCTAGCTGTAGGCTGGAGCCTATCTCTGGGGTAACCTGGTGCAGGGGGCTGTGAGAAGGAGCAGGGTCTAAGCTCCATCTGTGTTTATCTGAGTCCAGATGAACACGAAGAGGGAGCTTTCTGTTCTCTATCTTACACTCCAGCACTAAAATAATACTTCTCATTCTGAGGCACGGATCCAATAAGGGCCTTGAATACCACCCTTTAGTTATGTGCCCACACAGCTATATGCCTTGACATTCCCTCTGCTTGCTAATATTACCTGCTTGTATTGCTAAATCACCCTTAAAAGGGCAAGAGAGTTGCTGTAAATTAGGACAGAACTGCTGAAAGTACCTGCATCCTCCTGCGGGTGGCATCAGAATGTCTTCAGTGGACCATGGTGTGCCTAGAAAAGAGACAGGAGAGGGATGATACTTCTGCTTGCCGATTGCCAGAATCGTTACAGGGAGAGCGCATCTAAGAAGTTCACATAAATCAGCAGATCTTTAAATTAAACGAATTATTTAAAGTAGTAAGAATTAGCATCACTCCATCAACTCTTTTAATTCTGACAAAGAAACCTTTATTAAACCTCTCAGCCAAGCTCTGTACAGGTTAAAGTTATCACAAGAGGAGGATGCAAATGCATGGTTTAAACTCTCAGTTTCAACAGCTTCAGCAAAATGGGAACTTTATCACCACCAAAAGTAGTTTCACACTTTTTCATGTAAGCCTCAAGGAGTCGGTTACAAATTGATGAATGCAAATAAATCATCACAGCTGCCCAACAGAACACAAAAGTGTTAAGTGTAGCCAGGATAACAAAGGCTACAAATGCAACCAGAGCAGGGATGTTCAGTGTTCTTAAGCTGTTGTGTTACAATTGTCGTGCTTGTTTCTGTCACCTCAATAGATCAGGAAAGACGTTATCACACTGAGACATGTCCCAAGCCAATATACATTTTGGAAACATTCAAGTGCTATATGTCTAACTACTGAGGAAATGACTGACTTACCTGCAGAGTATCTTGTGCTCATTTTAGAGTACTTTTTTTCAGAATTTGATCATGCCTTGTACTGTTCAGTTGCCCATATGACTAAATTGCACTGCCTGAGACCATAATCACAACAAACCTTAGTCAACTTGTGCCCAGCACAAGCTGTGAAAGGAGGAAAGCATGACCTTCAAAAACACATCAGGAAAAATGCTTCCTTCTTTTTTGTTTCTTTTTTTTTCTTCCTCTTCCTTAAAAGCATTTAAAATTATACAAGTTGGCGCTTGTTGCCCTTGCAAGCATTGATCTGCTCACCTGACATTTACATCTGACTTTCCTACCAGAAAATCTAGTGATTTTGCTTAGGAACTTCATTGGCACTGTTGCTTACAAAAGGCCTAGATTAATTTCATTAGAGACTGCATACTTGATCTCTACAATAACTAGTGAGGTGGGACCCTTTTTTTTTTTAAAGTTTAGGACTGTGAAACAAGGCTGAAGTTCAAACCATCTGCCTTCTGAAAAACTGGGTCCTTTCAGGGTATTTCCAGGAAAAAGAAATCCCATATGCTGCCCTAAAACTCATCTCTGATTTATACTGACAGAGAATCAATTCCAGTCTACCATTTCCTACCATTAATTCATTCTTAACAAGGTGAGTATTGAAAAAAAAGCAAGATTTGTTCTCATGAGATTTAGAGTTATGAATCTGTGTGTACAACAGTCATCACAAAGAGCAAGTGTTTTTTTTCTTGTCAGCAGTGATGCTATTCTTAGTTTTGTATGTGGTCCTTATGTGTGTCATAGATAGGCACAATAGATACACATTGGCAGCTTTGATGATATTCAGAGATGAGCTGTCCAGGAAATTATCCTAAAACTAGGAAATTCCTCCCAGTCCAGGAAATTATCCTAAAACTCTCATCATCTTGGCAACAGAATTTTAACCAACACTTCCCAAGAGCCTCTGCACATTGTTGCCTTTAGAGGATTCTGAGCTACTAAACATGTTAGAGGAAATGAGAAAGACACAGGAATTGTATATTAAAAAACACAAACCCACAACAACAACAAAACCAAAATCTACCTGGGCTACAGCTATAACTTTGGATCCCAATGGTTTTAGAAATCGTTCAGGCGTTTGTGTGATGTGTGGCACTATCTGAACCCTCACGCTGGACTCTTTTGGCTTTAATCCATAATCGCCCCGTGGTCCCTTAGCACAGCTTTGTGGCACCAAACAACAGGAAAACTGACACCATTGCTGACACTAGGATGTGGTATTGAGTACTGTGACAAGACAAAGTACACATTAGCCTGAAGGCAGGGCTGTGCTTTGTAGCAAAAGAAAGCTCAGCGGTGCAATCTCTTGCTGCCTGCCACTGCTGAGTCACGGTCACTCATGCCATGGCATGACTGTGAGGAGCCTGAGCACTGCCCAGCAGCTCCCATGAAACAAGAGATTTCCCAAGAAAGACAATCATAAGCAGTAACTGATGCAGAAATTGATTCCAGTGACTTTTCAAGAGTGTATTATCTTCAGTGCCACCTGCTGAGCTACCTGACATCTCTGCAAATTGACACCAAGTGAAAGAAGGTGAAAAAGACAAAGATAACCTTGTTTCTCTAAAAGAGTCCCTTATTGGAGAAAATTATTTAAAAAGGAAAATAATCAAAGAAAGTGGTAAGGACTGAAGATTCTGAGGCACACAGAATCACCTCACCTTTACCTACCCAGCTTGCTAGGGGAACCTCATGCCACTTTACCATGGTACTATTATATAAATATTATATAAATATTATATAAATATACCACTACCGTGGTACTATTTCCCTTCCCCAGTGTATTCATCCCTTTTGCACAATCTCACAGCCCTGCTTATTGACATCAAATTGATCAACAGAGAAAATAATAAAAATAATCCTACCTCTAAATAAAAGCATTTGTCACTGCCCAAAACTGAACAAAGCAAAATTGAATCCTCCCTCATCCTCTCCAGAAAAGTCACATGGGATTTCTCATGGCTGATGACAGTGGCCACCAGTGGTGCCAGTGTCTCTCATCCTGTAGCAATGCAAAGCAACTGTAGATGGGCTGCAGTGTGGAGCTTTATGGCTTGTTAGAGCCCTGGGTTCAGAGAATTTCAGTCTTTCAGTGCTGACAGGCAGTGATCCTCAAAAGCACACTGCATTTGACCTGAGGCCTTGGGAAAGGCTTCCCAAATTATGTGATAGCACTGAGATTGTTGCTGTGTAATTAAAAAGAAGTTTGTTATATCAGTGGGTGGAATATGTAGAGATGTAGAAAATTTAGGTTTCTGGATATAGTAATATACATGTAACAAGATGGAGCATTTTGGGTGTCGGTTAGTTCTTCTTCTTTCTTCTTCCTTTTTCTTCACAAGTCTGGGTGATCTGGTATTGGTTCAAAAAACCCGCAGTGCAGAACATGAATGATTAGATATTGGATTATAAGTAAAAATAAATTAGTTGGCATTCCATAATTGGGTAGTTCGGGCTTTAAAAGACCTTGGAGGTAGAACTCAGGGGCCATTTTCACCTTGTTAACTTCAAGGCACATACAGTGCAGCTGTATTATAGATAAGAAATAATAAACACCTGAGTCCGAAGAAAAACTCTGCATCTCCTGTGTTTCAATCCGAACTCTGAGTAAAAGAACCACAAGACAGAGGCAGATAAAGAAAAGAACAATGGCTGGCAACTGTGCTTCCACCTGTGGGGTTTAGGCATACAGTTCTGTTGGTTTCAGTACCTGTCTGTGTGGTTCTGGCTTTACTTGCTGGTTAATTTTTGAAGAACCACATAGCTCAGCAGAAATCAGAGTAAGCAGCCAACCACTCACTTTGCACAATTTGCAGGGCTTGTGGCTGTGTTCAGACTTAGTACTGCCTAAAACAAAGGAGTCCATTGCAGAAGGGGACCTGTAGCTTCTCTGTGGGCTCTGTAATTGTATTCAAAACACATCCAGCTACAGCTACTGCATATCACAGACAGACAATGTTAAGGACTTGCCTTACTGCAAGTCCCATAGTGCCACACCTCCCATATTTCATGAGTCTTCATGTCATCAGACAAGTAGTTAAGAGAGGCTGTTCCTCCCTGTGACTATAGGATCACAATTCTGTCTCCATTTACCCCTATATGGACCTTCCAGCTCAATACAGGCAGCCAGAATAGTTTTTCACTGGCCAGTGGTGGATGATGCAAGACCTATCCAACAAGTATGATGTTGTCATGGCATCGGGCAACATTGCAAACAGGCATTGGTCAGGGTGGCATAACCAAACTTCCACATTGTGGGAAGGGATGGAGGATAAAAGCTCACAGTATGCAGAAGGAAGCTGTTTGGAAGCTTTTTTGTCATGTCAGAATTTAATGTGGGTGAATTTAAAAGACAGTTAAAAATGTAATCTAGCTGGCTAAATATCGTGGGAAACAAAGATATATCACACTATCTAGACAGAAAGATAATGTTTTAAAGTGGTATTACATTATTGAATAAAGTTTTCCTTATAGCAATGGTGAAAATGGAAGGAATTATAGTAGCACTTACCTAATACACTTTGGTGACAATTTTTCAAGGATAAGTTAATATACCAACACCTTTTCCTCTTACCAGCCTTTTCTGTGTTTTTTCTCTGCCCCCTCAACTCCCCCCAGAGCAGAGATGAGAATGAAAGGCTCCACCCTAAACCAAGCTGAGAATAATTGGTCCATCATAACCTTTTTTTCTGAATGAAACATGACATTTCACCTAGAAATAAAGATTCAGTTTAGTGTGGTTTTTTGGTCCATTGGTTAATAGGGGGTAAAGATTACACTTTGGTCATGCTGTTGCTGACATGTGCTTGGCCATTTGCCATTCTGGCTGCTTCTGGACAGATTTTTAGCTACCGTGTAGCATGTGCATTTCTATCACTGTCAAACAGCAATTGATTATGCCAGCCTCATGCTGTTTTCCTTGGAACAAAAAACTCTAAAGCTTGTTTAACAGTAAGTCTGTCACTTCCTCTCAACAATTGCCTGAGAGAGAAAAGCATCTTTTGTTACAAATGGTTTGCTTAAAAACATCCAGCTCCTTTTGTACTGAAGTTTCACACACAGCAGGAGACTATCTGTGTTTCAGTAATAAACTGTCTCTACTGTCAGGGTCAGAGGTGTTTTTTTGCAAGGTACCATGGTTCCTGGCAACACTTAGAGCCCTGATACCATAGAAGATATTTAATATCCCTTATCCCCTATATCCTACAGATGGTGATTTTTATTGGCTTTTATGAGAATATGAATAAGGAGGTACTGTACCAAATAGGAATTTACCAACAGAAGTACATTCAGAGCCCTTAAATAGCTTGTTATCTCCATCATTTAAAGACATCTTTAAAAGCTTGTTCTCTATAATAAGGTAATGGTCTATGAAGATAAAAATCAGTTTTTCACCATCACAACAGAAAATTCCTCTTCACATATCTTCTTAGTATCCTCTTAGCAAAAAACAGTGGAAAAGCATAATTTCAGTATCTTCTGATACAAAGCTAAGACTCCTAATTGCTCTGCATAGCTTTTAATAGAAAAAGGGGACACCTTAATGCAGTTGATGAATTCCACTTTTATTTGTGAGATTCTTTAGTATTTCACCATAGAGAAAAAATGTTAACTTATCTAACTTGTTCCTACATTCTCTTAGTATTTTTTTATTTTAAACATCAAAAGCAGCTTTTCTAGGCCAAAATGACCTCTAGTGCAATTCTCTTCTAGTCATGCCATTAAGCAATGCCATCTTTTTAGCAGTAATGATTATGGAAACCATTGCTTCCATCTTCTTGCTATGGAAAGCCAGTTGTGATGTCCAGGCAAACAAAGAGAGGCCGTGAAGATCGGCCTCTGAACAGGAAAAGAGTTGGCTTTCCAACTGGAAGAGAAGGGAAGAGAAGGAAGAATATCCTGCAGTATTTTCTCTTTTTCATTGTCAAATTTAGAAAGCCTTTGAGATTCCCTGCAATGTAGAGAAGAGCATAATTTTACCAGCAACTTTTTGATTAGCAAATCAGAACTAAAATCACTGATGTCTGGCAGGCAGCATTCACAGACTAGTCACAATGCCATGATTTCCTGCTTCTTTCAATAGTTGACCCAGAAGCAGCCACAGCCTGGTTTTCATTTCTGTATTGTGCAGTGTGCAGTATTAGTCTGGTCATCTGAAGTGTTATTATTACACATGGCTGCTTCAGCTCTTTGCCCCTCACTTTTTAAAGGGACTGCAGGTGTCCTGGAATAGGTAAGAGAAGGCAGACTTCCAAGGAAGAAGCTGCCGAATGGGCAGCTTCAGGAGCTCATAGATAAATGAATTAGAAGGAATTATATGAGAAATTCAAGACTGATGAAAAATTAATTTTCTCTCTCTCTCAGATTTAATTCAGCTAAACTTGAATTAAATTGAACTTGAGGTTCAATTTTTATTATTGCAGAAGCTGGCCTGGACACCAGCTCCACTTCTGCAAAGCATAAATTGGTGAGATTCATTGCTGAAGCCAGGGATCCCAGCTGAAACTGAAGCCCCCTTTGTTGGGGCTTTACAAGAATAAAATAAGCAGGTTGTGCCTAAGAATATGACTAGAGAAGTTGAATGCAAGAGGGCAAACAGTGGCGCAGATTAAAAATGTGACTTCTTGAAAGAATTTGTTAACAAGCCAGTTTCAGAGCCAACAGTAGACCATAACTTCTGATAATAACCTTCCCAAATCAGCACCTGGTGTGCAAAAACTCCACAAACAACCAAATGGCATCAACTCAACCACAGGTTTTGAGCCTAGGGAAGTATTTGCTATTAAGCAGCTGTTACTTATTCAAGAAAAGGATAAACTTTACATTTTGAAGTGTATAGTGATCCCAGTGAACATTTCAGGCAATATGAGCAATGTGGCTTGGCATAAGACCCAGATTTTCAGAAGACAGGCAGAGAACTACCAAAAAAAAAGTGTGTGTACACAACATATTTTCCACAATTAGTTATGGAGAACTGTAGCAAGGGCAGGGTGAGGAGGTGTCAGATGTTAACAGAGAGACCTGAGCCATTCTGCCAGCTGCTGTGGCTAGTGCTTAGAGAAAGAATTACCACAGCGACAAAGGTGGAAGAGGCCTTCAGGGGTGATGAAAATATACACTAAAAGCATTTTACACAAAAGGGTGCTTGAAATGTGTTATTTGCAGGTATTTTAACTGCTAACATGTGAAGCAGGATGCAGACCATTTTCTCTCATTTCTGCTCTCATAGCAACAGAATAAGTGTTTTTAACAGGTGTGAGCAACGGAAATTCCAACAGAAAATAAAATATGCTGAGTGAAACAAGAATAAGGTGATCCTTACAGGGAGATTCCTGCCTTAAAATTACAGATTTAATTCCTGCCACATTAAAAGGATGAATTTAATGCAGAATTCAATAGGGATCAGTCACAGCAAATCACATGCCAAGACAAGGACTTGAAAAAGCCCCACCCACTATATTTGTAACTGCACTTGTTAGAACTTGCGACTATTTTAAAATCTACTTGTTTAGGAGTGCAACTTTTCATACAGTTCAGCAAATCCCAAACCCTCTCTGATAAGATTAGGAAGAAATTCCGCCTATGCACAGGTTATTCTACATTAATCACCTGCCCACCGAGGCAATGGTAGCCCTCACAAAGATAAGATGACAGAACAAGATGAAGCATTGGTCTGATTCAGCATGAAAAGTTCTTACATGCTGGTGTTTAAGGTTTTCCCCAAAGTGCTGACTTTTATCCTCACTGACTTTAGTTCATACACAAGTGTATTAAACAAAAAAAAAAGAAAGATTGTCATCCTCCTTTCTTCAGACTGCATGCCTGTGTTTTTTTCAGCCTATAACAGAGCTTCCAAAAATGGGGTCTGTGATATTTCAATGTTTCAGCAGCCATTTTGCATCATAAATAAAAGGGTTGAGGAATCCTTAGATTTCCTACAGAAAGGTTTTCTTTTGTACTGTGACTAACACTGCTGAGCTGATATTTTTCTGCATATTTGCTGAAGATGGAGGTTGAAGGTAACGAGAAGAACTTCAAGGGCACTGTGATTTATACATAAGTTTTAATGAGAATGAGTTATCTCCTGGTGTGTCCCTTTTCAACTTCTTTTTTCAAGTTAACAAAATATTTCCAGGAATTTACCCTGATTGACCCGAACTGTTACCTGTGAAGATATTCAACCATCTGCTAAAATAATTTTTATATAGCGGCTTGCTTAAATCAAAAATATTAGCTGAAGTTCTAATTCCTGACCAAAGGGAAAGGGCTTGTGCACATCTGTGCCTCAGAACAGTTCTGATGCTCCCTGCAGGAAACCTGGAAAAAAATCAGAAATTCATAGGTTTATCCTTTCTAGGAACCTTTTTAACTTCTCTGTATGTGTCCTGTCTCTCTTCATGAATCTTACCTCTGGCACGTCATCTGAGCTTCCAGCTATAAACTCTTTCAGCTCTGTTTTGCTAACCTTAGGCTTGGGTTTATTTTCCATTCTAGACAATATTCAGGACTTTCAACATTATTATTAAGGACATATTTTATCATTTTATTAACGATCTTTCATTATGCATCTACTGTACTGCTGAAGCCAATTAGAAAAATAATTACCTTCCTGTGCCTGAGCAGGAAATTGGCTTAACTCCAGAAAAAAGTGCTCTCCAGGAAGGTTCCCATTAAAATGTAACTTACAATATGCAGTAGCCTGAACACTATTGATTCTATTTACTGAGTCCTACCTAGCCACAGTGTTTATTTCCCATAGCAAATCCATCAGCGATGAATAAGTGGGTTCAGCAGCTCCTGTCCAAAGATTTGCACTTGCTTACTGGAGGGAATCCTGCATCATCTGTTATCCTCACGCTGTCCTCAAGGGTCATCATTAGCTAAGAAAGAGCCTGTTATTTCTCGTATACCATCCTCTAGACACACACAAGTCAGCTGCTGAAGACTTTCTGGGTTCTTGGAGGCCACACACCATAACAGCCAGACCCTGAGGGTAGCACCAGCCTTGGCTGCCTCTGTCTCACTGTGATCACTGCCCAGCATGCCCAGGACCATCAGACCCTGCCCCAGCAGTGAAGCAGCAGAACTGGTCTCTGGCATCCCACAGCCCTGACTGGCCACTGAGGGCCCCACTGAGATGGGCCCACATCCCATCCCATCCCATCCCATCCCATCCCATCCCATCCCATCCCTGATGACCAGGACTGGGGCTGTCTCACTTCTGGGATGGTGGGATGGTCCCTGACTTGTGGGGTGCTGACCTGCTGCCCTGGGAAGGAAGCACCCTCAGGTCCTTGTCCTTTAGGGAGTAGCTGGCACTTCTGCATGCTGACAGTAACCACTGTAAAATCTTTATACGTCAGACTCATTGGAAGAGTTGGTAACACTGATACTGAGGGGCTACACAAAAAATCCTATTTATGAATGTTGAGAACTAGAGATTTTCTTTTCAAGGAGGAGTTAGTAAGTGAAGTATTTGCCCCAGCTATGGGTAGAAACAAATATGGGTCAACAGGAAGAAATAAAAGGGGCCAGTTGAATAAGATAACAGCAGCATGAAAGTACTGCAGCCATCATCTCTTCTGCTCCTGTTTGGGCTGGTTTTTATTCTTGACTCCACCTTGGCCTCCCTTCCAGCACTCTAAAATCCACACTTTCTGACTGCAAGGGCAACAGGTCTCTGTAAGACCCCTGACTATACAGAACCAGATGATCCACCATTTGGAGTCTGTACAACTGCAAATACTCACAGTTTGCTACATCTGTTCCACAGCCCAGACCACTGTCTGTCTTGATTCATCCAGGATTTAACCATCAGCTGGAACATGCCTTCTGTCCATGAGACGGAAAGAGCACATCCACCACATCAGCCACCTCTCTGATACAGCCCCCACCGTTGCCAATCATCTCCAACCCTGGTTCCAAGGACCCTCTGGATTTCAGTTTGGCCAACAACTAACACGAGCCACGAGCTGTTTACAAAGGAGATTCTAGGCTCTGCTCACAGCTGTGTGAAATCAGAAGGCAGCACATTCCTACCTTTGCTGGAGCTCTCCTCCCAAGGCCATCCATCTTTTCCTTTCTTTTCTGTGACTCTTCCCAAGAGAGTGGAGTTGCAGGGTCTTTCATCTCCACTGTGCTGCCCATCAGTCACATTCCCAGACATGCCTTTTTTTATTTTCTTCCCAGCCTGCTGCCCTGCTAACAGGAGGCATTTTATATCAGCGCTACACAGCATATTGTGAAAGGTGAGCCTTCCACACCCCTGCCAGAGCCACCCCTCACAGCTTTCCATTGAACTGAGCTCTCCTCTATGTACAGCCTGCCCATGCTTGGAGATCATCCATCAATTAGGGTGGCAGTAGGCAAGTACTTACCACCTCTGAATTAAACACTTTTAGCTGTTGCTTTCAAGTTTTATTAATATTTATTAATTCCTGTTGATATCTTGCCAAAAGCATTTTTTTTGAGAATGGCAAAACAGTTAGAAGGTATCCACACTCTTTTTTTTTTTTTCCTTCCTGGATGCTGCACAAATTGATTATTAGAGAAAGACTAATTCATTGTCCACAAATAGTTCACAACCCAAATGCACTGCAACCTGAACACATTTATTTTCAGCTGAACTATTCTTTTCTGTTGAAGTATGCTGCTTCAGAAAGTCCTTCACTTCTGAAGCAGGGCAAAAAGAAATCGCTGTGTAAATCTGGGGGCAGAGGATGGCTAACCCTTAACCCCAGTACTTGGAAAGGTGACAAGTCTGTATTTATTTTATTTACCAGTTACAGCATAGCAAGGGAAGAGTTTACTTCCTTCAGTGTGAGTTTTCAGCAGAAACACTTGTGCTATTCTCTGCATTTCTAAAGAACTTTAGGCAGTAATACTTTGAGCCTCACAATTTCTCAAACACGAGCAACAACAGGAGGAAAACTGAAGCAACTTGCCATTGAGAAATCACCCAAACCCCAATTATCCTTCAGCAGCTCAAAATGTATCCCACTTTTGTCTTCACAGGCTGCCAGTTGCCCAGATAAAACTGCGTTTATTGTCTTTTTCCTTCTGCATATAGACAGCCACATCATCTGTAAGCAAAAAAGATATTTGCATTCTAACAAGGAATCTAGAAAAACATTCCCCAAGAAACAAAGACATGGCCAAGTATCAATGTAAGAAAACACGCAACTGAGTATACAGAACAAAGCTGGGATTATGTGCCATGGTCTGTCTGTAGTTGTCAAAACAGACAGGTGTCTAGCACCCTGTCATAGACATTTTAAACATGGACTCTGCAGATGGGAGCTGGAATATAGATCCTAATGTAACTCTGAAATATCCTTACTTTTATACTTCTGTTTCACCACTAACCAAAGATATTTACCTATTCATAAGACACAGACCTGAGTATGGGGAATTGTAAGAGAGAATTGGGTTGTGAGCTGTAAACCCTGCTTGCAGAGGCACATGGCAGCACAAAGGAGCACATGGCAGCACACAGAGGCTTGTCTCCACCAGACCCTGGCGGGAAGAGGTGTCACATGGCAGAGCCCTACAGAGAGGAGCCTGCCGGGAGCTGATGGATGGGTGGACAGTGAGTGACCACCCCATAGAAGGACATTGAGAAAGTGTGTTGCTGATGTGGCAACACGGGATAGGGCATGCCATACAAGGAAATGCTGTGCCTTAGAAAAGTGTATAAAACCAGCTCACTCCTTTGAATAAACGATTCAGATTCCCTGGAGGTCTGGGTTCGTCATTCAATTGCCAACACTGAGTGTACAAAACAATTCCTATTCTCAGTGCTACAGAAATCTAAATAGAAAACCTTCATGCCTCCATTTTAACGCTAAAAAAATGTTACTATACAAGGACTTGGCTCACAGATTCCTGGTGAAGAAGATAGCAAGTCTCCCGTCTCCTCATGCAACATTAGATAATGACCTGCTAGCTCTTTCTGGCTGGACTTACACACTGATAGTGTCACACCCATAGATCTGTCCTGATTGTACATTATGATTGTCCCAGGGCATGCCTAACTGGTGAAAGTGAGCAGCAGAGGCATAGCTACCTCAGGATGGTGACCTCTGCGTACAGAACACTTCCAAGTACATATCCCCTTTCTCAACACCATTATGTGTCTCCTTCTGTGGAGAAATAAGTATTCTGAAATACCACAAGCTTTATATAGAGGGTTCGCATAGAGGAGTGTTCCAGTATTACTATAAAGGAATAATTTGTGCCAGTTCTGCTGGGGAAGTCTTACACCTCCTGTAAATTCATCACGCAGTTCTGCAAACAGAAAGGAAATGTAAGATACTGTTAGCAAGTAGAAAACCTTTCACATCAGCTCTCTGGCACAAGAGCAACACTTTTTGAGGCTGTCCAGAAAACAAATCTAGAGACATGAAGCAGTAGTAAAGCATGACCAGATTGTGCTGTTTTACTGTTCACTATTAAACATTTTCATGCTGACAGTAAAACTCTGCTGCATGCTCTCCAAATAACAACAGGGCACAAGAGCAGATTTTCACTTGCCAGAAACAGAGAGGAGGACAAATAATCACAGAGAATATGTTTTCTCTCAAATTGACACCACTTTCCTTAATTCTACAACAATGCAAATTTTCAATTACTTTAGAGTTTCATTTTTTGAAACAGGAAGTTCCTTTTCTTAGCCATTCCCAAAGAAAAATGGTCTGTTTCACTAGTAAATTATTGACGTTTAGTCAAGTTATTTAGAACATTAGTTTTAAATCATCTAACGTCAACCAGACCATTAAACTCTGACAATATTCACCGGCATGACAACACCACAAATGCTTATTATAATTCCAGGATGCAGCTATGCAACTCACAGGGCTTTCCTATATTATGTAAAGTATACAGGGTAATTCTATTTATTTCAGTTCCATAGACTGAGTAATTCCAAAGATGAGGAAACAAGCTACAACATCGTGTCATCACTTGCAACTGCAAAGCTGTTACATACAAAGATTTGCTTTTTTTATCTATTTTTTATTTTAAAGGACAATCTGTGTTCCCAAGGTTTCAGAGACACAGACAATAAGTGTCTGCGAAGGTAAACTGAGGCAATGTAGAGGAACTGTCTTTTACTCAGGGTCTCACAGCAAGTCAAAGCATCACCAATAATATCAGAATTTCCCAATTCACAGTACAGGACTTATCTAGGTTTTGGAGACCACAGTGTCTCCAAAAAGAAAAGAAGTTCATTGTTATGAGCCCTGAAAAACCTCTACCATGACCAGAAATCACTCTGTGTATGTTGTGTGTCTGCTGATAAACATGGTGTCAGCAAGCAATTTTTTTTAACAGAAGAAAAACTAGGAAATATACGGAAGAAATGCTAATCTTAAAGGAGAAGAAAAGTTCAGAATAATGAAAGCTCTGAATTTCTTATTCTATGGCACATTCTGATAATGTATTTCAGTCTTCTGAGCAATGAGGTTAAGATGGACACCCTCAGAGGATCCCTGATGTCAGATCCTCAGTGAGGGACATTTTAAGCATCCCTGAACTGATGGTCAAATTGCATTCATAGCCCACAGGGATTTGTCCCTGTCCTGTATGGAATATCAGACTGCTGGTGACCTCGTCACCACCCTGGCAAAGCAAAAATTAGAACAATCACTTGCAAAGTAAGGATTTTCAGAGAATTAATGCAGTAAATTTAAGATTTTGCAAAAGGAAACATTTTTACTTGCACAGAAGTGCTTAAATTGATCCCTTTCCAAGACTAAAGTGCACTTCGGGTCTTCTTGTTGAGCAAAAGATAGTAATTGGAGTGTTGCCCCCAATAACAGTACAGTGACCTGCAGACAGTCCTGTACTGTCAGATAATAGCTGAGATAGAAACTATGTTAGTGTGGTTGATGAAAAGGTGCAGCACATTTTCATGCTTCACAACTTGGTCAGCTTCTCTGATGAGTGAATAGGGTAAGGAAAAGGAACATTCAGTTCCCTGCTGCCATCCTGCCTGATGAAACATCTGCAGATGCTGCACTTCTACTAGCTCCATAATCCAGGCAAGTTTGAAGAAAGCAAAATCTGCCCTCAAAAACTGGCACAATTTTTACAATTCATTTCTGTACAAATGCTAAATAACTATCCTGGACTAGTGGAGAGCACATCAGGATGATGCTGGGGTACAGAATTGTAACCCATGATTTCTATGCTTTCCCTTCAGCACTGATTTTTGCTTAGCATTACAGTCTGATCTTGAGTCATTAATGGAAGCTTTGAGCTTATATAATAACTGGGCAATATTCTCCAGGGGATGCAGTGAGGACCTAGTGTATCGATTCACGTAATTTCTCTGTGGGCATTTCCCAAACCTATATCCTCAGACTATCTAAGTAGTCTAATGTATCTTCTTATTCTACTGTTCAAAATGGCTAAAAATGCATAGTAACTTCATTAGAAGTTTCTGCTAATGAAGCTCTGTTTTTTTTCGTGTTAAATGATAATATGTCAATAGTTTATAACTGAGATGTGTTGGAGAGGTTTTCTTCCTTCAGTCAGATATTTAAAATAGCTAGTGATGTGTGATGTATATTTTTAGAGGCTGTCAGGCAATGCTATTTTTGATGATACAATATGTCTGTTTTCCCTTACGACACAGGAAGACAGTGATGGTGGACTGAACACGTTTTTCTCCCCAAATAGCATGTCTTTGGGGAAATATCAAGAGAAGTGACAATACATAAACAAGAAAACCAGCATAATTTAACAGTCCCTTCCATATGACCCATTATTTAATTGAAAGAAAGAAAATCTTTCACAGTTGATTTTTCCCAAAGAAATTAGTCTTTTGTCAACCTTAAACCTGCTCCTGCCCTCCCTGAAATCAATAGAAGAGTTGACTGCATTCAGTCAGACCTCAGGCAATGCACTTCTTAGTGTCGTTGCTGTTAGTGGATTAGAGAGAAGAGTCTGCTAATAAGTTAGCATTCTAATACCAGGATCAGTGTCACGAAGTAGCAGAGAGAGGCTGTAATTTGTGAGCTGGTTTGTGGTGAGATAACTGTAGGTGTATGCAGTAGGAGTATAATACAGGCACCAGGAGTGTGTTGTGATTCATGTTGTACATCTTAATATAAACTAAGAAGGAAAACACATTTATTAAGGACTACAGTGTGCCTATCCCTTGCAGGGACACAAAGAAGTAGAGGAGGAGTGTGATCTCTACCCAATGGTCTCACGACTGGCAATTAATGCTGTGCCAAAGGTGTTGGTGGCAGCACTGCCTTTGCTGTTTAAGACCAGATGCAATAGGTAGCTAAGTTCAGCTTTGCCCTTTGCACACACAAATGTAATTATTCTGCAATAAAAACCCAACCAAACAAACAAAATCCCAAACAAAACAAAAACAACCCATAAAATTGTAAAGAATTCTAGTAAAATGAAACAAAATCCCAGAAGGACATCACTACAGGATGGATGCTAACGTCTGTGAGAACAGTAGCTGCCACAGGAGACCTCTCAGTTTCTTCAGTAAAAGGAAGATGCAGAGTATGCCCATGACATAAAAGCCCTTCAGAGTAACGGTGCTGTCCAAACCCAGCTTAAACAGTGGTGGTCTGTAGAAAACAGGTAGGTGCTTGTGACCTGATCAGCTTCTATAGGACTGAGCATTTGCACCACAGGCCAGTCTACTGCCTTCCAATCTCATCCTTTAACAAAACAAGGGGCTAAAACACTGTTCTGACAGAAAAAGAAAAAGCCTTGGCAGGCACATGACACTTAGCAAAGTACCCCAATTCTGAATGCTGAAGTTAATATATCATTCCTAATTATCCCAACCAAACCTTCTCTGACTGCCCTGTAGCTGAAATACAAATAAGTTTTGCCCATTGTGCTGAAAACCAATAGAACTCAGAAGACAGACGATAAATTGCTCCAGGTTGGTGGCAAGTAACAAATCAGGGTTCCTCCCATAAGAAGCATCCATAGTTACAAGCCTTCTGGAACACCAGCTCTACTGCTTCCTGGCATGGCAATCTGCTTCTGAACAGTGTGGTTTCAGAAAACACCTGCAAAATAGGTCATAGGGATATTCTACAATCTGAATATGAACAATATCAGGAGTCAAAATATTATAAACCTATTACTCTTCCACTGCAGTTATGGAAATATAAGAGACTGGATTTCTGTAACTGATCCTTATCACACAGAATATGATCATATTAAGCTGGACCTTGTCTGATGCCATTTTGGATAAGAATGTGTCCTAAAGATGACTAGAACTAAGTATGGCAAACAGCCACAAAGGATTCCTCTCTTTCCTCTTTATTTCTTGGTACTCACAGTAACAGGTTTTCATTCAGTTGATGGAAGAAGAGAGACTAGAGCAGAGGATTTGCTTCAAAGGTGTGAGCTGTAGGACTGTCTTCTGGCCCAGCAAATGAACCACCTTCTGCCTTCCCAGTGTCAATAATCTACTTATCTACTGTCAGGGACCTTATTGTTATCTTCAAATCCAAGTTCTGTGCATTGGTCACTTCAAAAATAGTGTAAGACCTTGCCCAGGGCCTTGAAGCCCAAAATAAGAAACCAGCAATATTTTCAGTGACGCCTCCACACTCAGTGGAGCCTGCTTCTTTGTTACATATGACTGTAACTGAGATGTGCTTGCCAAATTGATTTTAAGTGAGAATTAGGTGAGATGTTTTCATTTTGTCATTGTTCCTCACTAAAGATGTGGCCCAAACTGAGTTTATTAGGAGAGAAGGCTCTGATATTTTGCCCAGGTATCATGACAATTCAGAAAAGGAAGTTACTTACTGCAGGATTTTCCCTGGGAAGAGCAAGAGCACTTGGTCCAGATGCACAGAGGACACCGGACCAAAGAGCTACAGGTATGTGGAAGGGACATAGAAGTTGCAGTGCACCCCAGAAAGGTGACTGCAGATGCAAACTTCCTTGCAAAATTTCCAGTCTCTTCCACCAACAGAAAATTCCACAAGTTGAGTTTGCTACTAGGAAGTTGCCAAGTTCATAATGCCTTAGGGTGGCTTGGTACAGACAGTCCTACAACACTAGCTGAAATTCCTTCCAGGGAAATAAATTCCTAACTTTTTAAAAACAGCTGATCAGCCTTGGCCCCTGATTTATCTTGCAGAGCTGCAGTATGGTAAACTGCCAGCTGCTGGAGAGCAGCATCATGCTGCTGCCAAAGCAGAAGGTAAAGAAGCTGCAGTGAGGAATGCCCTGCAGTTTGTATTTAATTCCTGGGGTTTTGTTTCTGCACTGGCTTGAAACAGCATTAGAGGTCTGAGATGAGTAGGAGAGAAGAGCTGGAGAAAGCATGAAGGATTAAGTCCTGGAGCAAGAAGAAAGTGCTGGGTTGGAAGTGATGTTTCCATTTCAGAGAAAGGGGAAGGATTGGTGGAAGTTTTGTGAAAAAATGATATATGGCTGCAAATATTTCCAGAGTGGCATAGATATATTTGGTCAGTTCCAGAGCTTGCAAAGTATATTCTATGTGTACCTTTTCCCCACAGAAGGGTGAAAAAATTTCACTGTGTGTAAAGTTAGAGGAACAATTTAATAACTGACCCAATAACCAGCTTCTGCAATTCTACATCTACCTTTCCTTTTCATCTATAAAAGTTGAGTTATACTTTGTGTGTATGTGGTAATAATTCCTTTTGCAAACTTCCTTGGACAGTGAGGAAGTATCTCAGATGTATTTGCACTTACAAATTATTCTACATTCAAACTTTCTGAATTATGTGTTTCATAAAACCATCTTCCCAGGCCACTTTCTGTCAATGTGGTTGCTAGAGGGAGCAGACACAAGAAACTCAGAAATCACAGGCGCATGCAGCACAGTGCACACACTTTATACTTCACACAATTGCTTACAAAATCTGATTCTCTAATAGACAACTTTCCATGTTGGCTGTTTTATTTTATTATTCCTTCATAAATGAGTTTCTTTCTCTTTATTTCAGTGGACTTTCATCACTAATTTTTGTAGGAGAGTTAGCTGACTGCAGTTATGTTCTCTTATTAGATCATCCATTCAACCCACTGTACCTTATAGGATTAGTCAGGAAACAGGAGAGCACACACTATTGAATTTTGGGCTTTGAATCTCCCATGTGTAGCTCAGATCACTGAAAGGACCACTACAACTGAATTACTCGCTAAAATCAAGAAGACAAGTGCTGAGCAGTGATGAGCTGCATTTTTTCCCAAAGTCCCCACCAGCAGTCAGCATCTATTCAGAAGTGCTTTACTGGTTCTTTTTCTGGCGGGGAATAAGCTGCATCATTTTAAGGACCAAAGTACTTTTGCTTGACACCCCAAATCTCTCATCATTTTAAAGTGAGTGAAAACTTAATTTGTCTCAGTAATCTAGCATCAAACTCCCACAGCCACCTGTGACCTTCCTTCTATATCCTGCCATAAGTACCTATACACATATAAAACATTTCTTTTAGTTATATTAGAGTAAAATGTGACAGAAGCATTTGTTTTATCTATCTTATAGAGCTGTGGTTCTGGAAATTTCTAGCAGCCATTCTTAGACATCTGGACTGTTGTGTAACAAATTGTTTTTAGGACACTGAAATAACCAAATTTGTATCTGATGTGCCCGGTTGTCTCATTGGAATGATAAAAGAGATGATGCTTTATTTTTCCCATTATCAGTCCCATGGAAAATCTTAGAGGTAAAAGGAAGCTACATGTTCATTGCTGTATCTTAAAGCATTGGACAAACTCAGCATAATGGGTGGCATTTCCATCCATACCACTCACACAAGGTCCATGTAAGCTGGTGGTTTTGCCAGCATCTTCCTGAAACCCAAATCTTTTCCATGCATAGAACTAACTTGAGCAGTGGCCACCATAATGGGGATACAACACTGTCTCCTGGAAATACCAGTCTTGTCTTAACTGCTGAATCTCATAGTCCAACAATAAATAGTCTTCATTCCTGTCTAGCACAATTCTAGTCTTTGTCCGACCATCAGCAAATTAAACATGTAGCACAGTCACAAATAAATACTAAACCTCATTTGCTCTTTATAGGCATCGTTACAAACAAATCACATCCTCCACTCTTATTTTCAATAATTCTCATCTACCTGCAACTCTACTTCCTCTGGCAGAGGAACTGTGATGCTGCTCAAGCTTCGTAGGTAACACTGACTTGTGGGAATCACACCTTTACTTTAAGGCATTTAAAAAGTTGTTGGGTATTTTTTTAGCCCTCTAATATTAATTAACTGATATTAACCCCTACCCTTTCCCTGGCAGAGTGCCCCAGTCATCTTACAAACTGCATATTCCACGTTGACTTGCAGAGGAATGAACTTCCACCCTAAGCTTGCAAGTTGTTCTGGATCAAGCAATGAATCACTTTAGTGTGGTCTCTACCTCCCACAACCTTATCAGAAAACTCATCTGGAGCTTTTCTTGTCAGAGTGAACTCAGTATTAGAAAAATTTTGGGCTCTCAGAATAGTCTGCTGGGGGAAGGTTGTTGCCTCTGACCTCATATTTCTATTTCTTCTAACCTACATTTCTATTTCCAGATGTTTGTTTTAAAAATTAAGTTTGTGCTCTTCAGAATGTGACAGACTGATTATAGAAAAGTGAAATTTTTCTGTCCACAGAAGGCTTATCGTCGAGGCTCATCATCACAAAAGCAGAGAAGGTATATCCATGCTGTTGATTAATTGCAGCGCAAAATCTCAAGGGTAAAACATTTTAGCCCCCATAATTCCTTCAGACAGAGTGTTTGATTTTTTTCAGGAAATCCTCAAAATGTTTAAGTTGGTATTCTCATATCAGGATCTAGACTTGCACTCCTATCTTATAACTGCTTAAATAGTTCAGCCATCTGAGAGCTTGTGAAAGGGATTTATCACCACCTGAATGCAATATATGGCTTTTGTTAAAAATTAAGTTAAATTAAGAACCATCCTTTTGTTGCTTTGAATTAAGAAGGTTCATTTCAACGACATGATCACATTCCAAGCTTTGCGAGAACATGCTTCAGGATCTTGTTAAGAAGTACAATACTTGCATAAGAATCATCATCTTAAAAATCAAAGTTTGAGTAGGATTTTCTCTCATATAATTATGTCAGGCAAAGTCCCTCTCTTGGTCTTTTTTTTTAATTATTCACCAGTCAGTCCAGACATAGAGTAATATTTCAGAAAGAACAACTTGTTCTTGTGCACAAAATCTTTTGTGACCTTTACAAACCCTTGCATGGAATGTCTCGTGGATATAGATGTTCCTGCCAGAGTTCGTTTTTCTGCCTGTGTTCACTTACAACTGGGACTTAAGATTATCTGCAAAATAAAAGCCTGCTAACAATACAAATATATTTATTTGCTTTTTTCTCCAAGGATGCAGTATTTCAGTGAACAACTCATCAACTTTTAAGGAAGCTGAATGCAGATGGAGCTTTCACTGCATCACTGTGTGTCATAATGCAGATTCTCAGATGAATGTTACTGTTCTGAGCAGTAAATAAGCAGAATTTTCTGGTCCTCATTATTTCAAACTCAATCATATGCCAGGAATGTGCAGTTGTCCATAAAATAACAATACAAAACAACAAAAGAAACCATAAACTCCCTGCCCCACCAAAAATCACAACCACAAAACCAAACAAAACACAAAATCCTAAGAAACAAAATAATGCCACAAAAAGCCCAACTGAAACTCAACAAAAAACCTCTGTGCCCACCTGTGCCCAAATAAGAGTCCTAAACATATATTAAAGTAAAAGTACATCTTTACACCACCTCTTCTCTACCTACAGATTTTTCATAAATACACAATGCAGCTCAGGACCAATCTAAGGCAAAGTCTTAATGTTAGAAGGAGGTTTGTAGCTTGTGAGAATATCTGTTTCTAATTTATCTTGATGAAACTTATGCCCATATTTCAATTTCCCTATGTTGGAGCAATTACTTGCAAATGCCCCCCCCCCGCCCCCCACCTTTAATTTACTAGTAGAAGAAGTAGGATCAATTGATCTGTACACTAAACACATAAAACTTCAAGATAAAACTCAAGTTTTGTGTCATCCAGTGCCAAAGGAAATTCAGATTTCATTAAACAGAATTGACTTTCTTAAATAGAAAACCAAATTAACGAAGATGTTTTTATGTAAAATGTGGGAAGAGGAAACAATGTCCAACACACTCAATGAATCTATTTAAACCAAAGCTATGTATTAGTTTTCAGCACTGTTCCATAGGAACAAGATTAAACATGTTAAGATAAAACAGGTAATTTTGGTTTCTGCTTACCCTAGGGAGTATGACAGTCATTAATTGACTTCAATTTCCAGTTATTCACTCCTATTGCACACCAAAGGAATACATTCTACCAAACCGGACAGACACAAAGCAGTCAAGAAAAAGCAAATCCACTGGCAGTCCATATAGACAGAAAACAAACTAGACCCTGCAACAAGGGCTAAAAAGTGCATATCCTTAAAATTGACAAAAACAGTTTATCTGCAAAGACCTTGCAAGAAGAGGTAGAAGAAAACAGGTAAGACTCATGATATTTGCTAGCCTTTCAAATTTTCATCATACCAGACTGAAGAAACATAGAAAGCTGAAGAGATTGTAGCCTTAGTCATTCTTTTAGGACTTTGAGGCCAAATTTAACACAAACATTCAATTCAGAGATCATCTCGGTACGTCTTTCAGAAGTACTCCCTTCTACTCTACAGTCACACATTAATTAACATCAGCTTCTTATGCAAGTATGGTCATGTCAAGGTGAATTTTTTTTTTTCTAACAGTGTTACTCATGGAACCTAGAAGAACACTTGCACATGTGCATGTATATATATATATATATATATATATATCCATGTATATTTTAAACTCTGGTATATGTTAACTCCAGCCCTTGCCCTTTAATACAGGAGAGAGAGTTCCAGCAGCCAACAACTAGCAAAGGGTCATATGAAGAAGGAGATAAGTTAAAAAACCATTTGAAACTACTCTTTGGCTGTCAAATATCAGTAATTTCAGAAGTATGGAGTCAGCTGGATAACTTAGAGGAAGCACTCTCAAGTGCTTTCATCTTCAATTTTCAACACAAGGCTCAACAGTGTCTTAAAATTGTACGAAAAAATATTCATCTTCCCTACACCCACAAGGTCAGCAATCCAGTTCCTGCCTGGTGATACTGACAAGGGGATGAGAAGTTACAAGATGATCTATTAGATTATATTTCAGCACTAAGAATAATGAAAGACATTTTTACACATAACAGCATATAGTGATATAAATGTCTTCAGGTAGTGGTGAGAAACAGCTGTTCTGTACTGTTAAGTACCTTCATTAGGAGGGTGAATTGCCACCTTCAAAGCTCATTTGGGAAGGAGCCGAACAGTGATTCGAGGAGCCAGCACAGGTGTCCACATCCAGGTCTTTTCTACTTCTTCCAGGGAGTCACTCAGTGAACATGGAAAGTTGCTGTGGATCTGAAGAATTAGGATAGAGAGATTTGTGGAGGGTGCCTTAGGAAGGATACTGAAGTCAGACCTACAACAGTTAATAGCAGTTGGGACACCAAGATTCTTTCCCAGTTTTCAGAGTCAACCTTTTTTTCTGCCTCTGAAGCATGGAATTTCTCACAGGACAGCAGAGAGAATTAACATCTCTGCTAAAGGGAAATGAAATACCTCACTAAACCATCCATGGAAGCAGAGAAAGGAACATTTCACAAGATAAAAGGGAAGGAGAGAAGAGTTCCGCTTCCTGTCACATTGCCCACACCAGGTTTCCCTTTAACTGAGGTGAGAAGCCAGCTCTACAATTCTATTGTGCTGTAATTGTCTGCTGTGTATGTTTAGTATCTGCCTGTGCCATAACAATCAAACCAGTTAACTTTGTTTTCCTTTTCCCCTTCATGTGATAAGTACTGATTCTTTCCAGCTTGTGTCACAGTTTGTATTGTCTTTGTTGACAGCCCAGTTTGTGAGGGAGTTCCTCCTTAGTGCTGTGTTAATCATTTTAGAAGGTAAATACACAGTGCTAATCCCTAAAAATCAGGGAAATTGAACACCACTGTGTACCTGGCTACAGTCCTAAAAGTGGAATGACAGAGCTATTTTTTCTGAGTGCAGTGGCACTGATCTCTCTCTTTCCATAAAATTTTGCACCATACATCAAAGGAGCGGATCCATTATTTGACTGTCTAGCAAATAAACCTGGACATTATATCCTGGAACCTGAATGTCTGCTCTATGGACAGCTACACTAAATGTTTGGTTGCTGACAGGCCATCTGCAAGACATGTCACTATAAATTGATTTATGGGGGACAGAAGGTAAAATTCTCTGGAGATAATAAGTTACACTTGCAATTGCAGATTTTCCTCCTTAAATTCTGCAGTAATACTGAAGATTGGCAAGAAAAAATAAACACAGATGTATTACTGTATCCTGCAGCCGTAGGGAGGAGAGGAGAGAGGTCCAGCAGGCAGGAATTGTGCAGCAAGATTGATTTATTTAATTATTTTACAAACTCTTTTATAGACTTTTTTCTTCATAGTCTAATTGGACAAAGAATCAGCCACCCCCTGGGGTGATTGGCTAAAATCCTAAAACATCCATTGTCAAAATATTTTTCTACTGTACCACAAGCAAAGCTCTGCAAGGTCGCAGGTGTTCATAGTTTATAGAATTATGCTACTGAGAGAGAAAAGTATCTCACGGGCTTAGAAAGAAGCAGGAAAATTTGTTGCTAACAGCATTTTTGTATCCACACAGATGTTCCCCAGTTTTGGCTAGTGCCTGGTGATGGGCAGAATACAAAAGTCCCATATCTGCCTTTGGTAAAAGGCCATAGGAACTCTGGGTCCTTGTCTAAGTTTTGCGTGTGATTCCAGTAAAACTTCCACTCTAACAAAGTCTTTTTCCAGATTGTTCTTACATGGAGAAATAAGCTGAAACATTGAAAGAATAAACACAAAGTGGTCTATATAATTTTTATTTGTTTTTATGTTTGAATGAAGTAGTGACAATTCCCAAATTTTTATCTACAAAACGTAACATTTATAATGTCTTTAAAAATCTCCCATAAAGAATGTAGATTGAATAAATTATTGTTTACCAGTGAAATCAAAAGTTTTGCTCCAAACTTAACAGTGAACTAATACTATATTACATACTTCGGTATGCCTGTTTTTCACAGGATAAAAGTATTGAACTATTAAAAGGCTCTACTCAAGACAGTCCTTGTTGAACAAAACTGAAGAAGTTTAGAAAGATCTATTTCCAGTCAATGGAGATTGAAAAAGGTTAAGAAAAGGCATCTAGGCTCCTAAATATTTATTTAAATCAAAGCTCTGAACCATGACAGGTAAAAGCATTCAAAAGTATAAAATATATTAAAAAAACCCAAACAACCAAAGCTAGTGGGTAAAATATAAAGGCTATGTGACATCCTGTAGTTATCTATGACAGCTTAATAGCATTTCAGGGATATAACAAATACAGCAAAGATTTCTCCAGAACATTAATTCTTAGCTATACTAGCTCAAAAATAAAATGAATTATTTGATATTGATGCCTACAAAAAAAGAATACAGCCTTTTCCTCCTGTCATAAACACTACACATCTTCCTTACAGGAATATCCTTAACAGCCTCATCCTCTCAAGTACCACTTTAGGAAAAAAATTGCCATAGTGCTGGAATATAGCCTGTGTTATCCATCCATCCAACTCCTACTCCTGACATTAATGTTCATGGGAACTAGAGAAAAAGTACAGTAATAGAAGCCCATGAATGTGAGAACATATAACAGATCTTTTTCTGTTCTGTCTTTTTGATCCCTTTGCTGCTTGAATTTTTGTGGTTATATATTGTTTCCCTATGTTAGGAGAATGAGATGACAATCCTTTTAGTGTATTTCTTCGTTCTCACGCAAAACTAGCTTGACAGGTTAGCTAACTAAACAAAAGCTAACTCAAAAATAAAAATGGAGAAGGTGAGGAGGAATACTTTTCCTGAAATAGCTGAGATCAAAATAAAGTATTTAATAGCTCTTCTCTACAGTGAAATATGCACCTTCATAGTTTTGTGTACCTCCTTGTTAAACACTAAGCTCTCCTTGTTAAACGCTAAGCTAGAAACGCACACAAAACCATAGGGGTTTTGCCACACTTACAACATCTATACACTCCAACTAAAACAAAGAACTCTGAAGGGGAAGTATCAAAGTATTTACATTAATTACATTCACTGTGGCCAGAAACCATAATTTCAAAATTGTTACATAGAATTTAGTAAGAGAAACAAAACCGGGTACAGCCAATTCAGAAATGAGCAAGCACTCCAACTGACTTTTAAAATAGTTAGTCATTAACCCTCAGAAATAAAATATAATTACACAGATGATACCACATAGGAATGGTTGCAGGCTATGAATGGTTGCAGGAAGCAAAAAAAATCTTTGTGAAAAATACTGCACAGGTAAAGGCAGAACTGCAGATACAGCCTCAATTAAATTAAACACATCAAGGGTAAAACATTTTGAGGACAAGCTTAGTGTTAAATGCATGATTCTTGTGAGAAGCTGCGGGTGACAAAATCCAGATGGCAGCAAATCATGACTGTAAGAAAAAAGGGACTTTATACATTTATCATTTTGTTCATTACCACTGTTACTATTTTTGGTAATAAGCAGCATCTTTAAAAGTGAGCAACATTAAGCTAATTGAGATACATGCACAGTAGACTACTACCCCTGCACCCCTAAGAGCACATCACTTTCCAGTCTTCAAGATAGACATGGTGCAGAACAGGTGGCCTCTTCTGCAATGTGCTATCAGCAGTACTGACTTCCATTTAGGTCAGGCCTTTAGAGATGATCAAAACTCTTAAGGAGGTCAAAGATTTATTTCAGGCTACTTATATCAATAGGCTTCCTCAGGAAGAACCCTGCTGGAGGGTTTCTCCCAAGGCGCTTCCCTTAGAACCGGTCTCTCTGGAGGCTGTTGCCCAAATTCAGAATTCCCACAGAAAAGCCCCATGGATGACTGCTAAGGAGCTTTTTGGTTTCAGTTTTGTGCCAGGCTTGCTGTTGTAACCACCAACTCACACTATTCCTAACTCTATTCCTGACCAAACAAAACTGGCAGTTTCAGGTATGAAACCTAAAATCTCAGTGTTACAAAATTGCTTCAAAGAGACTTGTCATCAACTCAAAGGGAGGTAAGTGAGGGCAGAGTCATCCTAGTCACCACACAGACTTCTCCTGGAGGATGTGGGCTGTATAGTTAATTCATCACACAGAAAGCAAGGGGGTAATTAAGATGTCTCCCATAAAGAGCAGTTGAGAACATTAAGATTTGGTCCTGGCTATGATCTCCTGTCTCTGGCCTGACAGACCAATGCTATTTTCTATCCTCTCATCACTTACCAAATGCTAAAACCTCCCAGCCTTTTCTTTGCCTATAACTAATCATTACTGGCAACTGGCCACAAGTTAAAAAATATCCAGTGGTAGTGCTCCATGTAGTTTTCAGTAAAGAAACCCCCTTAAAAAATTACATGGTGAAACACCAGGATACAGAGAATAAGGATGACATTTTTGACTCTGGGATCCTTACTACTTCTCCACAGTACCACACTACTGCATTGTATGTATTACTGTATATACCTGCAAATGTATTTACAATATGCAGGTCCAGATCTGGACACAGAAACTACAAACCTTCAAAGAAGGACAAGAAGAAGAAAAGCTTTCTTCCAAACACTCAAAGTAATTTACTTGAACTTTTCATTTCTTTTTTATGAATTAGCATTTTGAGAGTAGGACACAAAATATGTCTTGATTTTGAAGGGCTTACTTATCTCTGATGTGTATGGTCTTTCATATGGAAATCAGACAGTATTTCTTCCCTTGAACAAACCCCATGTGCAGTTTATACAAAAATCTAGATTTACATGCCCAGAAGAAATATCACCCCCCATTTATTTCCAAGTTAATTTTGAAGCACAATCCAAACTCTGGTGATTAAGAGACTGACCCACAACCACTTACCATTTGTCCAAATTTACCCAGCTTTGGCAAACCTTCTTTGCCTACTCTTCCAGGATTTCTTGCATGTTGTTTGGACAGAAGTTCACTCAAAAGGGTTGCTACAAATCAGCAATGCACAGCTGGTGTTTTTTGTGGGTTTTCTGTACAAAACCTGGAATTTCCAAAGTTTTTGGCTTTCCACACATTGTGAAGATACAATGGTGATTTAACAGCCATGAATTGCCCAAACCATTCACTTCTGTGAGAATAATGAATAATCAGTAGCGCATCAGGACAAACCAGCATCATCTATGCCAAAATTCACAGCATTTACATTTGCTTAGCACCTAAACTTTGACCCTAATATCCTGATCCAAATGAGCATTAGATCTGAAAATGTTCCAGTTCAAGCCACCCACTGGTAGCCTTTCAGAAACATATAAAACACATTCAGATCAGCTTTCTGTAATATGAATGCTTAATTCTAGACCCATTAAATTCAGCAGCAAAATTTTAGCTGCTTTCTATGATATTGAATGGAAATAGTCCGAAGTAAATGGAAATTTACTTACTCCAAAGTGGCATTCTAATACAATAGTCAACAGAGACTATTAATATAGTATTAAGTTTCTCACCTTTAGGCTCAGTCTTTGAAACAAACAGACTACTGGCTCTCACACAGCATTTTTAGCATCAGTTAATGATAATCTAAAACAGGGAGAGTCCTGGGCTAGACTGGGGTAGGTGGGATGGATATCTGTCAGGAGCCTATTTTGTCCAGACTTAAGAAGAGAAGACTTGAGGAGTCCTTGTCTACAACTGTCAGATGGGAGGAAGTAGAGAAATGATCAGACTCCACAGCTACATGTTGGGTAGAGGAAAAGCAATAGACAGAAGCTGCAACTTAGGAAACTTAGAGTAAAAAAAAATGTAGTCAGAGTGGTCAAACACCGGCCCAGAGAGGTTGAGGGATTGAACTGTTTTAAGCAGGGGTTTGAACTAGCTTCCAGAATTTACTTCCAGCCCTGGTGATTCTCTGCAGCTTCACCAACCAGAGCCCCCCATTACAGACCTAGAAACATTTTCATACCTGTCAAATTGGGGTCATGCTCATTGGATCAGGAAAAGGAAGCCAGAAGGAAGATGTAAAGAAAAGACAAATGCCTGAGTGAGAATTTCCTTACATCAAGAGGGAAAAATAAGAAAAACTGTGCAGAGTTCTTCATTCATGCAAGATGAGCTTCTCATTTCACATCTCACTACCAATGAACTACCTATGCCACTGTCTCCAGGAAACTTACTCCAGTTCATGCTGATATACCTAGAAATCACATCCAGTTTAGAGAATTTTCCAAAGTTTTTAATAAAACATCATCCTCAGAGTATGCCACTGGCACTTTGCCTCAGCAGTCTTCAGCACTTCAGGTCTCACTGTAAAAGCTTATGCATGCTATAATTTTGATGTCTGTATTCGTAATTCTTGCTCTGGGTAACACTTAGAAGGCAGTGCTACACTCAGAAAACATTTTTTTCTAAGACATATATGTACTTTTGCCAAGCACATCTGAAATTTTCCAACCTATTTATTCTTTCAGAAGTGTGTGATCCTTTCATTTATTCCCTACCTGAAATCATCACGAGGTGCACAATCATTCCTGCAGGAACCAATTGATTTCACAGATTATTCTTTCAGTTGAGAAATAAACACGAGATGATGAAAGCTGCAGGGAAAAAGCCTTCTTGAAAACTTTCCCCTCTCCCAATCTAAAAAAAACAAAACAGCAGGTAAACTATCTATGTAGCAATTTCCAAACTTTTTTCCTGAGAAACAAGTAGACAAATGATAGTCCTAATTCAGCAAAGTATTGAAGTATCTGGACAATCTAAGAATCGTGAGTGTTGGCTAAGAAGATGCCTCTCCAAACTTAAGCCAATGTTGCGTTACATTGCGTCCTCTCCTTTTCTCAATTTCACTGACCAAGGACTCCTTCCTATGTGCCAGATATATCAGAAGAGCTAAGGAGGCTTCACAGGTACCAGCAACTGGTGAGTGCCACTCACAAGTGGAGTGTTAGTATAACTCCATGTATCTCTGCCCTCCCCCACAGCAGCTGAGTTAGGCCAGTCCTCACATCTCCAGGATGCCATTTAACCCAACACTCTATGGGAATAAAGTTGGATTATAGCTCTCTCTACACATCTGCATCAAGTTATGGAGGCACCAGAGGCAGAGTCTCTTCCAGCACTACATCCCTTCCCTAGTTCTTCTGCTTCCCAGAGTAAGATATCACACTCTCCTACTAGATAAAATCCTGCTCATTACACTGACTGAATCAGAAATACGAAGAGCAGGTGCTTCATAGCAACAGCCAAACACAATGGCTCTGAATCTTCTATATGCCACTTTCATACAAGGTCAATTGCACCTATAATTAATTTATACAAGCTGAACCCTCAGCCGCTACCTTACACAGCCTTGCAAATGCACAGGCTGCACAAAACTGCATTGGTAATTAATTTGTCAAGCAAATGCTAGGGAAGAACAACACTGGCAATTTATACCATAGATATTCAAATGAAACATCTTGCCTGAGTAATTTCATGTTAGAAAGTAGAGGAGCCGCAAAGCAGAACAAAGAATTGGAGTCTTCCACCAGCTATTTCTTGAAGGGACATTACTGTAATGTGTTATGAGCCAATTTCAGACACAGCAGAAACACATGCTTCTTCACTGAACTACTCTGGGCAGGTTTTGGCATTAAAAATGGTTGTGAAATTATAGATCCACATCCTATGTACAGCAACTGGGGTGACAGAGGATGATAGAACTCAACCAGAAAAGACCTTGTATGGGAAACACTGTGTGTTATCCTGAGAAAAATGTAGGTTAGCTATTGAAAATATATGTTGCATTCTAGTTCTTTGGAAAAAAAAAAAAAAAAGTACAGGACTGACCCCATACCCTTTCTTCTTATTCTACCACTCTTAGTATATTGTCATAGGTATTGGGACTCCATCATTTATTACCAACTGTCCTCTCCAATGATAACGCTAGTGATTGTTGTTGTCGTTACTTTTCGTGGCTATGAAATAGAATTTATTTCACTTTAAAAAAATGCTGGGGTGATACTCCAGTGCTTTGCCAGGATATCCTGGATTCAGTGGACTTCAGGAAAACCAAAAGTAGGATTCCCTGGCTTTATGACTATGCATTGGACTTCATGGTCACTGACCTGGGACACACTGTAAGGTGGAATGGCCTAGGATTGGAAATGCTTGTAGTGTTAGAATACTGTGTCTGAAAGACCCAGAAGCTTTAATTTCAACTCGGTCAGCACTTAATCCCTGCTGCAGCAATTTTGGGAGCCTTGGTGAGAACTGTAGAATTTCCGATCTTGAATAAAAACGTATCTTGAATCCTGGTGTTCCAGAGTTTCACCCTGCTGAATGACTTCCTCAGGTCTTCTACCAGTACCTAGTAGAGGTCTGGACCAGCTGACTTAAAGAAACTAAAATGTCTCAGTCCAGAATCCCACACAATGTTTCTTCATTTCTGTTTCCTGGAAAGCTCTCACCTCAGCAGTCAAGAGGAAGGGGAGAAGAAGGAATTCTTCCTGCTGGCAGAAGTTAGGTAAAGCATTTTGAACCTTGCTGACAATATTTCATAATATAAACTGTAAGAAACATATTTTCAGATGTGTTCACAACAGATGATGGGGAAAACTGGACTTCTATGTAAAAATAATTAATTTGTGGTACAAAAGAACCCCTTTATTTTCCATGAGTTTTGCTAGTTAGGGTATTACAGCCATGTGAAAAAGGCATCCCTAGCACCAAGCTAATCCATTTTCCTGACTTGAGTGTCTTAGGATATTTGAGTGGGATAAACAAGGGTATTTCTGAAGGAGCAATATTAGAGCAAGCAAAACTGTACAAAAAAAAACCCCTTAGCCGTCTGTCTGGTTATGAAACCGTGAAGAGATGTCAGTCCTTTGGGGAAAATATGAAAGCAAAGAAAGATAATTTTGAAATAGCCTGACCACTGTTAAAACCACTTTCTCTGAGCAAAATTTGTTGCTAGTCTTGAAAAAAGTTGTGCTAATATAGGTCTGATTGTGGGATTTACCCCTTGATATTTTACACAAGCCACTTAACAATAAGGCATATTACTACTAGATTTTAATCTGGCTGTATTTTACTCTCAGCAATATTTCTGAAATATATCCTGCTGAACAGAACATAATAAAACAAATGAAATATGGGATAGAGAAGCAAGAAGGATATTTAAAAAGAGGCAGGTTGGAAATATAATTCACACAGAGTTGAAATGTATAGTCTTTGGAAAAAGTGAGGGGAGTTGAGGGGAGCTCTGCATACAACTTCTGCAAAAGCAGAATTAGTGGATCTCCTATGTGATAAAAATACCACTGTTCACAGACACTCTAGGTGTACTTCAACCATACAAAAAAGAACAAAAGAGCTCTATCTTGAGCAGTGTGGAGATACATATGTAAAAGTCAAAAACAACAAACAGAAACCCTACAAGATCAGGTGGAAACATTCTGAGGAACTGCTCAGGGGGATGTAGCTATCATTGCTTAGTGGGTGCAAATTAATTCCGTCACCCAGTTTGACAGTCAAAGTAACCAAGCTAAAAAATACAGGATGGATGAGATGTAATCATGAGTATCTCATCCAGAGTATTATACAATAAGTATAAAGCAGTAGACATATCTCATTATTGAAATACCACTCAACTTTTTGGCCTCTCTCTGGTGCACAATCAGCCATCAAAGGACCTGAACACAAGTCATGTTCCCAGCAAGTGAAAATATGGGTAGCTTTGAAACAGAAAAATGTGGTAGAAAGAATATACTGGCTTCCACAACAGTCTTCATGATGGGAGAGAGAACAGAGAGCCAACATACCTGGCTTTGAAATCCCACCTTTTTTATTCACCTTCTGGGAATCCATGGACAAATCACCTCTTCTCTTGCTTTCATTTCCTTGTGAATAAATTGGAAGTGATGCATGTGTGATGGGAATTTGACAATCCTGATGTGATGATCATCACTTGAAAAGCTTTTCAAAATGCAATATGGGAATGTTGGAGAAGTGCTGCATTTGTATCCCCTCCTGGGCTTCTATTCACAGGTGCATGAGGGGGAGGACCAACCTGTTATTTTTTTAAACGAAAATTGTATTTAATTACAACCTAGATTAATTATTTCTCCTCTCAAGAAAGTTTGAGTTACTAGCTGTTGGGAAGCTTGAAAATTATATCAGTGGCCATAGAACCCAGCTCCATGTCCATTACACTACTGCCTGATGAGAAATGCAGTGTAGGGACTCCAATTTACCAGCTGACTAATGGTTCAAACCCAAGGACAAATAGTGTATTACAATTCAGTAGGAAAGGAGACCATTTCTGTAGCACAGTAATCTCCACAAAGTAATTGTTTGATGGTTTTCAGCTGGAAAGAAATATATGCTAATAGGATTGATAAACAAAGAGAAAAAAGGCTTTGAAACAATGATTTTAATACAGATCAAATAGCTCAGTGAAACAAAGATATTTCCACATGGCAGCCAAGCATGAACTAGGAAGCATCGCAGTGTCTTTTCTGAATGCAAAGAAAGAAGCAAATGACCAGAAATAGACCTTAAAGTTGTACTTAGACAGGGAGAAAAACTCAGTATTAGTTAGGGGTAAGGATTGTGAGGTTGAAGCAGAAAAATCTGTATCATCTCAGCTCATTTATAGTCGCTAAATACCTTTTTTTTTTGACATTTTTGCCAAAAGTGTAGTCTGTCCTGCTTTAAAAAAAGACTGTGGTCTGTCATGGAGGTCACCTTTTCTGGGTGCTGTACTTCATTATTTGTCTGGATACCTTCATTTCACACTTTTTGCTAAGACTTGAAAAAAATTCTTCAGGAACTGTCATTCTTCTGGCTGAGTTTCCCTGAGTAATTCTGTTCCTACTTGGAGATTAACAATAAAAATTCCCTCAGCTCCCTCTGGGTTCTCATCAGATGTTGCCTGAAAATACCACAGTGCTATTCATCCATTCTTTCTGCCCTCAAGTTATCAACCAATACTGCTGACCAGATATAGCCCCACAGACGACACGATACGAGAATTTATATTCCAAGGCTGAGAAAGAGCAAAGGCACAGTGTCTGTTGTGGTTCAGTGCAGTGGTTGAATATTAGTTAACTTCATTTCATGTGAAAACCTTGTTGAGTGCATCAGCCGTGAAACTGAAGGCATGAACCAGAAGTGTCATTGCAGTAGATTGCAAAACAAAGAGCATGCCAAGAGTAGTAAAACACAAGAGACAAGCTGCTTCTTAATTTTTTGTTTTTCACCAGAAAACCAGAGACTAGCCAGGCAATGCCATTGAGTTGCACAAAGTAACCTTCCAATCCAATCTTATCAGACTATTCTGGCTTACAGAGTTACTGTAAAGGCAGTTCCATCTTTCAGAGTATGTAATGGAAAGTCAGCAATGCAAAAGTTGCAAAGGTGGGTCATTTTGTATTCAATGGATTTCAAAAGAGGGATGGTTTGAGGAATAACAGCTTGGATGCTTTACCTAATATTGTGTAATTTTAGTTACACAAACACAGGTTTGTTGCTTCTAGTCACAATTCAGAGCTGATGTGAAAAGTGCATAGGTCTTGGTGTGGATAAAGGCCCATGTAAGCGTCCAGTAGACAACCACTGATGTTACTTTCTTTACCTTCTGGAAACTGCATATTTCACTTTGATAGAACCCTCTGTCTGAAAAGCAATCACAGGCTGAGCTGGTGCTTTGAGATGTGCCTTGTACTGACACAGAATAGGCTACAAAGAGCTGAAAATTACTACAGAGGTGCTGTGAGCAGGATGAGATTGTTGGATGGGTCCCGTTCAACACAGGGAAAAATGGTCACATATGGCACGCAATCACAAAAGTTACAATTGCAAGGACTTCAGAAAGGGCCATCACTTCAGAGATATTTGTACTTTCTCATTCTTGGTAGGTTTTTTGTTTGGTGGGTTTATTTTGTGAAAAGAAGGAGGGTTGAGTAGTTTGCCATATGGAAGGCTGCTCTCACTTCAGGACAGCCTACAACAGCAATTTCTCTAGTGCTAGGACCTGTCAGATACTCTACCATAGTCAGGAAGGACACGATGCTTGAAAAGAAAAGAAATAAGTTAGTAAACAAACACTTGTTCAATTATAGGACTAACACAAAGCAGTTTTCAGAATATTATTGACACGTGGACTTTCCAACCGGCATGAAGTGGGAGATAAAAAAATAGGTCATCCTAGTAGTAGTCTTCCATCCAAATACTGCACTAATTACCAGAGAGCGTGGTTCTTCATCGTTCTTCACAGTTTGTCTCATGCCAGCCATTTCCATCTCCTTCACTTTAACACAGTTGCTACGCTGCAGCTCCATGTAAGAAATTAAAACATTCGATCAAATAATCACTGTTACATATTATACTACAAGTATGTACTTCTGCTGTCCTTTTCAAGTTTACCCTAGACATACTTCTATTTTATGCTGGCAAGTTCAAAGGAAGAATTTCTCCCAGGGTAACCCTCATAATTTATATGCAGCACATATAATGGACAAAACTGAAATTCTAATATTTTCCTCTAAAAATTATGAACAGAAGAACACTGCTTGGATCAAACAGTAGCACACTATATAATTTATCCAAATTACTTTAATCACTGAGGTCCCCATATAATCTTTTATAAATTAGTACAGAATATTTCATGTAATTGAAACACTGACAGGAAATCTATGCTTGCTTGCCCTTCTTTTCATTATTTGAATGTTAATCCTGGAAAGTAATTCTAAAAACATGAACAGTTTGTTGACTTTGCAGTGTTTTTTTTTTAATGCTGCGCAGAGGAGACAACTACATGTAATTTAATGATGCAGAGCACAAAAGACCAAAAGGATAAAATCGGATTAACCAGACTAGATCTTTTTGTTAATGGGTTGCATTTGTTTGCTCCTTAGGTTAGGAAATACACCTGCTTTCATAATTGTATCTGCCCAATGACGATTTTCTAGGCCTAAATATACCTCTAAGGCAGTACAACAGAATATGCATGTTTTTCAAGACTTGAAAATTAATTCACTGAATTATGTATTGACTAATTAACTTGTGATTCTTACAAAAGACATAAGGTGAATACTAATTTTTGTATTGCACATGGTAGTCATCAAAAAGAGAGAAGATTCATGTTTGATATCACACAGCCCCACGTTCACTGAAATTCAAGGGTAACACAAATCTGACCTGGCTTTGTTTACCCAGGAAGAGAACTTTAAAGGCAGTCTGATGCTCCCTGAGCGAGAAACCCAGCAGAAACAAACATGTTTTACAGATCAGAGATGTCAGGATCTGAAGCAAGTAATCATCAGATGCTTCTATACAACACACCAAAACTATTTACAGTTTCTTGCAAGGCAGATCACTGAAATTTTTGGAGACCAATAGTTTGGATGCATGTGTGTGTGTGTGTGTGCGTGTGTGTGTGCATGCACAGCACATGTATATAGACATTACAGCTGGCTCACAGATGAGATTAGAAATACACACTGAGAAAGAGACACAGTACAACAAATGCACTGCTAAAAAAAGTATTTTTCTTCCTCAATTTCATGCTGTATTAGTTGTCCAAAGAAGGACCTTGGTTTTTCTAGGAAAGATTGCTGTCACGAACAGCAAAGTAGCCCAAACCAGTGCTTGTTTGGCTCAGTTTAATTTTACTACCAACTGTAAATAGAAAACACTTTTATACTAGTTTTACCAGATGCATCTAGCATTACTTTAAAATTAGTGAAAGAATTAGTAACAGAGATCAGACAAACTGTAGGATGGAACAGTTGATTTATGAGTTACCCTCTCATCTATCTTTTGTTAACAACTTCTGGACTAGTATAAAGAGGAACATCTCAAGCACTGCACAAACTCCCTGTATACAGCAATTTTGTAGCACACAAATCTCACCTGCTCTATCTCTGCATCCAACCCAAGTTTATAGCTGTCTTCACAGATAAATTGATATTTTATTCAAGGGCTCTGATTTTTTTTGTCATTTAGCTGTAGTTTTTCCTATGAAAATGGAGTTACAGGAACTCAGTATTTTGTTAAACAGCTATTATGATTTCCCTTTAATTGAGCCAGTCTAACCAAAATACACTCTCAGCCATTCATCTGGCCAGAGTGTTTTGAAGACCAAGTGCTTGAAATGACCTTTCCTCTGCTTAAGTCCTTGGCTATTATAATATCCATTTATTTAACAATCTTTCTCTCCTGAGTAGGAGATGTTAGAATTTTTCCCACAGCTTCACAGTTGGAGATGTCACAGTTTCCAATGAACTTTCACACTGTTGATGTGACTGACATTTCTTCATGCAGCAGGACTATGTTCACATGAAGGAAATGTTTTCGTCCTCAGGAATCAATGTATTTATTAGCAACAAAGGGGCCCAGGTCACAACTTCATCTTTTAATCAAGATCAATGAACATAAAGGGTGTAAGTTTGTCCGAATATTTGACTACATGAAGAAACAAACCAATAAAGCTTCTGGCACAAAGAGTGCTGAGAAACAGCTGCATATTTGTTCTTTTTTTCCCCCAGCAAAGTGTGTGATCCTAAGAGAGGAGCTGTTGTCCCTTCCCTCTGAAATACTCCCAGAACTCTCAAGTCTCTGAGATGTGCATCTTCTCTCTCTTTGCCATAGGAAAATCTGAGTCTATGGCTCATGAGGACTGGGAGTTTGGCCATCTCCTTTCTTACCTTGCCTTTCGGAAGGCAGCAAAAATCTCTGCCCACAGCTGACCAAAAAGGAAGGGGAAATTCAGTTATCCAATGCACAAACCAGCCAAGTCAAAGAGCATTGAAGGTGCATTGCAAAATTTGTATCATACTTTTGCAGTGTTCCACTGATGTAATTCCACTGCAGTGTCATTTACTTTACAGAATACATCTGGAGCCACTGTAGAACACAGGTGTGTCCCAGAACATTGTGGCTGTCTCATGGGTTTAGAGATGGATGCTAACTCAATCAGAAATGCATAGTTCTCTCTGGCAATGGTATCTCTCCTTTTCCCATTTTCTTAAAGGGAAATAATTTATATAATTTCCCAAACTGCATTTACTTGCAATTTCCCCAAAATGTCTAAGATTGCCTTTGTTATTATTAAAACCTGATGTGTGTGATACAGTGACTTCAATAAAATACAGATTTTCTTGAACAGTTTAGAGATAGATCAAAGCCATACTAAGACTTCCAATATGAATTCCAAAATGTTGTTTCCAGGAAACTAAAATTTAAACAGCAGGGGGGAGATTTAGATACTTCTGGCTTCTCAAGGTGATAAAAAAGGGGAAAAAAGTAAAGAAACATCTTGGAAATAATTTTCTTAGAGCATTATTGACAGGAGGTGGTGAAAGTGCTATGAAATCTGCCAGAAATTACAAACCCACCAATCAACAAATGTTAGTTGCTTGAAAAAGAGTAAGTAAGTATCAGAGCTATGTATCAAAAGATAAGAAAATAGAATATGGTAGTGTATGAGAAAAAAAAAAACTTCAATTGCAGCCATGATTTTCCAACAACAAACAAAATTTAATCTGAAACAAAACCAGCTCCTTAAAATGGTTTATTCAAAATAGCAAGCACAAGAGAGGCTGCTAACTTGACTTGAACAATTCTGCCCAAGTGCAAGCACAGAAACTATGCCTGCTATTCTTAAATATGTTCACAGGATTAAGAATGCTTCTTGCTTCTTCAGTGCTCATTCTCAGGATGAAAAGAAACCAGCTGTATTAGCACTCCAGTAGTTAACGTATACATGTATACAGTTAGGAAATGAATAAAACTCCATATTTACTTTTACCTTTTCAAGGTGAGCAGATGATGAAATGTACAGTAAACTTCTCCCTCTTCCTTTTCTTTGCCTACCCGACAACTTTCAGCAAATGGTTCCATGCAAATACGTTAGTCTGAATGGTTAAAAACTGTTACCTCCCATCAGCTGAAGAAAATGTCTTCACAGAGAAGGCAGCATTGCTGGATATACTGGAGCTTTCTTTATACTGTTCCTAGATGGAAATGTTTTTTTTTTTCTTTAACATCATAAAGATAGGAAATTACAGCTTCAATCACTGAAGTACAGCAAAGTTTTATACAAATATAAAGCAGGATATCATAGAGGTAAAAGTTCTTTTTAAAAAGAAGTAAAGTTCTTTTTAAAACAAAGTATTTCCAGCCAGCTGATAAAGTTCTAATCCTAAGCTCACTATCTGAAAGTCATTGCTATGAATCAAGAGAGTTCAAAGTTAAGAGAAAACATGGAAAGAGAGATATGAAAGCTACAACTTTGAATACCATCAAAAATAAAACATACAGAATTTCTCTTTCACATTAAGTAAAACTGAGAACTGAGGGGCACAGAGGAGAAAAATCCAAAACCGAACAAACTATGTGAAAAGAGGAAGAGAAGAAACTGCATTATCCCAGATCGATACTTGTGACCACTCAAATTCTCTCATTTTGTAAAATTAATCCAAAAGCCTCTCTCTCTTGCTGAACTCCTATAACAACACAGATGAAAATATGCAAAGAGAAAATCATTTAAGAGTTAATAACACAAGTATATAAAAATGACCACATTGTTTTTTCACCATTTCTCACAGTGTTGAAAGAAGAACTGGACACTGACTTAAACAAACTTGCAACTTCTGGTGGGTACATTTATATTGCCAGCAACCCTGAATATAGGAATGAAAAATGATTGAACTTAGTCTTTATTTAAATTTGGAAATGTGGCCTTGTATTCTTGATGTCTGGCTGCAGTAATGCTGTTCCGCATTTCTCAACACATTACGGGATTTCCAATGATTCTCACGGAAGTGTCCACCTACTGCAGCTGCAGCAGTCCAAAGTACAATGAACAGAAGAGAGTTTGACACTAGATGGCAATATGCTTTTGCAAAATATTTATCAGAGGTGCCTGTAGATAAAGATTCTTCAAGCTATTGTACTATTTCTTAGTTCTCATGTAGGTTTAGACATACAGTTTTTCTTTGGTTTGCATTAAAATAAACACTCATTTCATTTTTCTCTTTGTTTGCTTTAAATTAAGTTCAGACAGTACTCTGATCCAAGTAGAAGAGATTCACAGTTTAACTGAAAGTGTGTTATGAATTATTCACTATTTAGTGTCTGTGGAAAACATGTGAAGAATCACATGTGGAATGTTGACCAAATCTATCCTGCTTGGCAAACTGTAAATCAAAAGGAAGCTTCTAGTGTGGGCTACCATCTTCCTTCTACTGATGTAAATCAGAACACGAACATAACCATGTATCTTTTAAACTCAAGATTCCTTTGGGTAGATTCTTTTGGATCTCTTTCCATTACCTGAAGCATTAAACTTGCTTATCCACTTTTTTCTCTCACCTAAACAAATAGCATCTACCAAAGCCCAGGTTTGTTACACTGTTGGAATAGCCTGGATTGTGCTACAGTATTTTGTCTGGGTTAAAAAGTCAAAGCATTCTGTACTTAGTGTAGGGCTTTTTCCAGTTCCTTGGAAAGCTTAACATGTCATAAATCAAACCGATAAACCTACACTTTGTAAAACTAAACCCACACTGCAATTATCAACTAAGCTGCTAAATAATGGGTAGCTTGCTTGTTTCCAAGAATTATCAGTATTTCAAGGTAACATTAATCCGTCTCAGCAGTGGCAGCAGCTCTGAAAGGCCTTGGCCAATTCCCTGCATGATTTTAGGTGCATCTTCCTTTTACTGGCACTTCTTTTTCTATGAAATTGGGTCATTGAAGCTATTACCACTCCCACATACAACTTATTCTCCCTTCCCTATCCCAAAACAAAACAACAAGGTGATTGCCAGTACAATTTTTGTCTGTTCATCATTTTAGCTATTGCCTTCTGGATAGTTTGTCCCTTATTTCTGCAAAAGGCAATTTTACTTTTGTGGTCTTTATGTCTGTGAAGACAAATATGGACAACACAAGATTATAGTAGGTAGGAACATGGGCCATTATTTGAGGTACTTTGTTCAGGCTGATCAAGATGCCTGACAGAACAAACTCACTGTCACTTCTAAATTAAAAGAAAGTTTGAAAATTTCTATTACCCCCATATGCAATATTTATTTTAGTTTGATTTAAAGTGAGAGAAAGTGGACATATGACCTGAAAGAAAAAGATACTATTTGTTTCTAACAGTCATATTGACAGTCAATGCAAATTTCCTTGGAAATGCCAAGGCAAGCTTTGAAGTAACACCACCACCAGGCAGTCTAGTTAGTATTAATAAACACAGTACTGTGACATGAAAGCACAGTCATTCATTTTAACAGTTTGACAGGTTCATTTAGAAAATGTTTGCAGCAATATTTAAATCAATCACCAGCCTCTCAAAAAAACATCTGATTGAAAAAGATTTGAAATGTGCCATGAAAGCCTGCCCATGTCCTAGCATAAAATGCTTTACTGATTAAAGTGAAGAAGAGCAAATATAACCAAAACGTCCAAGAATCCAAAGACCCTGAAGGATGATAACAGCACAGGAACAGAACAGAAAGGACGAGGGGGAGGAAATAGTTCTGAAAGAACAGCTAATTTATTAATTCTTCACTACTGATTCAGAATACTAATTCAAAAAGTAAATTATCCACAGGGGTCAATGAAGCTGATTACCATAAAGATACAATATTTATGAGAAATTGTTGGCTTATATTTTACCTCAGCTGGTATTTTTATGGAAGACTTTTTGGTTTTTACTCCGATAGAAAAAAAAGTTATTGAAAGAACATTTCTTCCCTCCCACATATTTGCATTTCAAATCTTGCAGTATTGTGTTAGGGCATGATCAGAAATCATTCCAGCTGAGTAGAACAATTGCTTTAATCATAGTTATTGTAGCCTACCTCCAAGTTAAATATAGTTATTAAAATTTAAAGAAAGCAGCAACCCAAACCCCTCAGGTATTCTAAGGTGCACAAGGACAATAGCTTGGTGCTTGATTACACACAGGGAGGTTGTTTGGACTGATGTCAGCACCTGCATGAAACACTTCTGCTTTATGCCCAAGCTAGACAGCTGTGGCAATGACTGTCTGGAAGAAAATGTGCTTTCAGGACGAGAAATATTTCATCTCTCATTGTCAAAACAACATCATCCTGTTGGTCCACACAACTCATTAGCAAGTCTAAATGACTAGATAGTGTTGGTGGTGTAAAGGCCTTCATCTCCTTGTCATTTGCTACAAACCTTACTTCTTTCCTGAGGTGGCAGTCTGGTTATGGGATACAGCAATCCATTACACTTGAGCAAGGTTACTTGGATTTGTCACGGAATTTGGGAAAAAAAGAATAATAGACTTTTACACTGCACAAAATTCAGGTTTGTGACTCACTGATGGCCCAAGACCAAAACAAGCACCACCATTCTGTGGAATACTGCCAGCTAAATCCCTTTGTTCTGGTATTATAGTAATCATCTGTTAAAACACAGCTACCAAACTGCATCTTAATTGGCAACTCCTCCATGTCAGTGTATTTTATGACCACAAAGTTGATTAATCAGAACTGGAGAGAAAGTGCTCACATTTGAGAGAAGGGAGTTTTACAGTCCAGCAGAACTCCAGATGAAGGTGCTGAGAACATCATCAGTGGAAGAATGGCTGTGTAAACCTCAAGGAACATATACTGGAATAAGTTCATCAGCTTCTAAACAGTTCTATAAATATAAATAAGTTCATAATCTTCTAAACTCTGTATTTCCATCAGTGTAATGGAGAAGAAGCTGGCCACTGTGCAAAGAAAGTACTTTATTTCAGATGAGATCAAGAGTGCAGCTTTGAAACCAAAGAAAATGCAATTGCCTAGAACATTGAATGGCCTGAGAACAACCGCAGCCGTATTCCTTACAAGTCCCAACACCTACTGCCGTCTCCTCTTTTCTGCTGCAAGTCAAGGAAGGATCAGAGAATATGGGGCAATACATGACATATTCTGCCAGCAGTAACAAGGACAACATGCATAGTTCTTAAGGGCCCCAGATACCAGTGAAAATTACTTTATTTGCAGGACAAAGGTGCTCCATTTTGTTCATATTCATAACAAGTCTTAACCCAACTCCTCAAAGCAGCTGGATGTGCTTCCAACTCAGTCTGAAAATGTGCAGAAAAGAGTATTATTGAAAGAGTATTATTGCATGCCAGCACTGAAATCATTAACAGAAAATATGTATCTGATTGGGGCAGAATTCTTTTTGAGGTGGGGTAATGTGTCCCTGAGGTAAGGCATGGTGACACAACCTGCCTTTGTTTTCCTAGCATAAAGGACCAAAGAAGTCTATGTTAAGCATTAGCCAAATAAAGGCAGCTGATTCCTATCTATTTACCTATTAAACAAGTGGCTTGGAGTTGGATTCTTTTTGTTCTGACTGTTAGTTTATTGCAGCTGAAGAAATGATACCTTCACTTTTCTTCATCATTTAACCAAAGCCTGTAAGCAGGAGACAAAGAGGTACGCTGTAAACCAGAGCAAACCTTGAACTCTCTTGCCATATGTAGCCCTGATATGACTGGAGCTAAGAAAAGAAGATGAGGAAAAGTCATGGAAGCGGACATGGACATCAAAACTGCAGAAGTCACTGAGTCATGACTTCAACACCAGAGGCTGGAATAATAATCCCACTAAGGAGCTGTTTCAGGGAGCGGGAAGAAGGGGGGGCAGGGTGGGAAGGGTGAAATCCTCCTCCGCCTGCCTTCTTCTCCCTGCACTAGTTCTACACTGGAGTCTTCTTCTAACATGCTTATCACTGTATCTTCAACAAATTCTGACCCTTCTCCATTGTTGATGAAGAAGTAGCATCTCAAGCTGCAAATCCAATCCTACGCTGTGTTTACATACCAAGCAGATTTAACCCTACACTTAAAGTTGGGGGAGGGGGTAAGCATCACAGCCTGGAAGGGATTCTTCATATTGCAATTTGGGAGTAGAGGGTCAAATTTTATTCTTTGGATTAATAAGCTTTCAAATACAATAATAGCATGTAAACCATGAAAAAATTTTATAGCACTGGAGCATTGTTAATGAACATTTGCATTCCCTCAACAATGTCAGAGATCCAGCAGCATCTCTTAACACACTCTTCAGCTATCAGAGTACAGGACACAACACAAAGCTGTACTTTTACTTGCTTAATAATATTATGGTTATCACAATCCCATAAATATTTCATCAAGTATATTGGTAAGATAAAGGCATGTGATCTACACCTCATATATTTTCCTTTGTACTCCCAAGGAAGTGATAGAGGTACAGTTATTACCTTTATCATTATCTTCTCCTCTTCCACCTTCAGCTGTTGCTTTAACACAGGCTGCACGCATATTAAAGAAGCAGTTACCTTGACTTTGAAACAGCTATAGTTTTCACACCTCTCACCACCTGCAACGAGGAATTTCTGCAGGTAAAAGCTGCCAAGAAAGCTCCTTCTCCTACTCTCTAGAGTTTCAGTCTCAGGAACACTGGTACATGGCACAGCACACTGTTTCATTCTCCCTCTGTGACCTTGAACAGGAACAGAATTCATCAACATGGTGTACTTAAAAACAATTCCAGCCCTTCACATGTCTCTTCTCACAGAATTAGAAGCATCAAAATCAGATCATAGGAAGCAAGTATCAGCTTTAACACTAATATTTTTTCACATTTCATTAACATTTTTACACCAATATTTACACTAATATTTTGTCATCCCCACCCAAAGTAAGAGTAATTTCACCTTCCTTGTTACAGAAGTCTCATAAAAAGTGGGAGGCAATGGATGCTTGAAAAGATGAAAGTTGAATTTTTCTGCTCCTTTTGTAGATCTGCTGTCCCTCCTAGGCATATCTACAGAATATGAAGAATAGAACCTTGCAATTCTGAGAACTTGCCTATTTTTTCTCTGTTGGTCTAATTAAAAATCTTGTCTTGCAGAGCAATGTATTTTAGGAGTAGTGTCTGATGCCATGTTCTCTAGAAACAGCAAAACACAGTCTCTTCAGAGAAATTTTTGAGGTATGACAGCCAGTGGAGGCAAGAAAATGTACAGGGTGTGAATAGCTTTAATCAGTTGACCCATACCTTCCCCCAGGTGCCTCCAAAAAAAAAAAAAGGACTTTTCTTTCTCAATAAATGTGGGTAACTCCCCACATTTTTCTATTTCTAAATGTGTTAAATTTGTCAAGCACAAAAGCAGAAATGATAGTCTGACCTCTGAATGTTTCACAGAAGTATCTCTTTAGCTCTGACAGATGTGAAAGATAGGACATTGTTATCTCAGGAAGAAGAACTGATCCCTCTATATCTAATAATCAGAAGGAAAGTTCTGTTATGTCCCTTAAACTGGTTTAAGATTATGTAATCTTTTTGGGCAGCAACATAATTTTTTTTCAGTAATTTCTTCGAAATTCTTACAGAGAACTTTTGATGACTATGAAATCACCCTCAATTTTAACGTATTAACAGGACTTTCATTAACACATGAATGGGACTGAACATAGGTCAATAACTTGCAAAATCAATCCCATCTCTTGCAATGGTGTCTCTGAACTAGATTTCTTTTCTTATTTAAAATATACTAGGGAAATGACAGAAACAACTCTTGATATATATGCAGGCTATAACAATGAGAGTGTTTGCAGCAAGAGAATTTGAAAATAAAAAATTTATCAAACTATATGAAATTCTAAGGGATAGTTCTAGAAAACAGTGGCACATGCTTTGCCACTAGAGTCAACCTACTGAGGAGATTAAAAGTTCATTCATATATCTTTATATTTTTTGCAATGAATTTAGGCTTATTCCTGCTCCTTTGCAAGAAAACCTTCTATGGAAAACCTTCTGTTGCTTATTCCTCCTACAAACTACAGCCAAATTCAGAGAAAATCCAGAAATTCTTTATGAAAGAACATTTTTTAGCACTGCTCCTTCAAGCCTTCTAGTACAAAGTGTTCAGAGAAGACTGTGAGCACTAGGAATGCAGATGGTTTAGTAGCTCTTTTGCAGACAGTAAGATATCCACAGCACTTTCATTTTTGGGAAGGCTGACTGACCCATACTAAATCCTAGCTTAAGTAATAGAAGGCAACCTGCAGTTCTTTACATTCACCTGCCTTGCCACAGGCAGGAATTAGAGGCTCAGAGATTTCACTCCATGCTATACATGTGACACAGAAATTGAGTACAAATGCAAAATACACTTTTCATTTCTTAAGTTCCCTAAAAAGCACTAACCCTAGAAGGGAAGAGGGGCAGGAGGAGACAAGTTCACAGCCCACTCTTGGACTTCACTAAGCACAACTGACTCCACCCCTCTTAGCCACATATCTACTGTATCACCACATCCAGCCAGGGACCTTGGTGTGCAAAATAGCTTAAAGCCACCCTCAGGATGAGAGCAAGACAGCTGATCTGTGGAATTTGGAGTCTGTGTTTCATGTTCTGCCTTTTCTGCATCTTTCTTCACCAAACAACAGCTAAAAGAAAACTGAAGTTTGTGTCCATAGTAAGTATGGGCAAATGGAATTTCTTCAAAACCTGTCACTTACTGCTCTTCTTGTACTCTAGGGTAGGGAGGAGGGGGCACTTTTTCAAATATTTAACTATTTTCTGCATATCTGAAATTCATTATTGCTTTGTCCAAAAAAAAAAAAAAAATCTCAATTTTAAATAAGATTTCATCATTTTATCTCCTTTGTACACTCCTAGATGAACTTTACTTTCTGGATGGATAGAGACTGCTTATTTTATAGCACTAAGAGAGAAATAACACAGGATTCTGTTTTAAAATGTAAAAGAGGATTTCATAACTAAATACCAACCGTGCGAAAACCCTCTTTACCATGGAAGAGTTTGCACTTTTCCAGCGGTTTCAGTGGATTAACTTGCAAAACAAATTCCAGTATGTGAAACTCAAACAAGTGGACAATGACATTGAACAAACAACACAGAAACCACTGCTGGTTGTGAAACTAATGCTATTTGCAATGATTATGTTGTACCATTTGTTTGCACGAAGCCTGAATCTTGTTCTGAACACCACACACACTTGTAAATCATTTCTATAATTTTTGTGCTACAGTTTTTGATTTCATTTCTCCCTGCTTGGATTAAGAAATTAAAAAAAAAAAATCTGGTGTTAAAATTTTAGAATTATATGGCATATATCTACAGGAATTATGCTGCAAAGCATATGAAGCAAAGAATTCATCATAGGAATGAAAAAATCCAATGTATCTGTATAAATACATCTTTTATCTGAAGTGAAATTCCAAAACAGGTTCAATGTTTTCAGAGTAACAGTTTATCCTGTATTTACACATTAGATAACACTTTCATCACCTCTTTTGTGATGAAAAAGCCAACATATGACTTTTTAAGGCTAATTTCTGCCAAGTAAGAGAACTTCACAGCCGTCAGCCACAGAACTGTTATCTTGAGTAATAGTTTGGGTTTTTTCCTTCTGAATTCCAACTTAGTCATACCAAAATACTAATGTTCAAATATTTCTGCAAAATTACTTACATGCTTCTGTTTGTTTTCTGTTTATTTAATATAATTGTCTATACCTCCTAAAATACATAAAACCTCTTTAAAATATAATAGGGTATCCTGTAGTTTTTATAACTTGCAAAAATTTATTTGAGCTAGTTTATTCACAAACACCAAGAAAATAAGCAGTTATATTGGCTAAATAAATCAAACAGGAAACAGCTATCTAGACTTAAGGTAAGCACCATCAATATATTTAGCATCTGTCAGATACAGTACTCACTGTCATTACATATTCCTTGTGACTACGCTAATTAGTTATAATCACCACAAGAAATACACAAAAGCAATTTCATCTATTTTATCAGGTATTTCGCCATGGTGATCACACCCCACAGGAGTTTTTTCCAACTGATAAGCACAAAGAAATTGCAAGACAACAGGGATATGGCCAACTTACCAAGGTGGGTATTTTACCTGGGCCAATATACTGAACTATTGGAAGATGGTGAGTTATTTGGGGGTTGGAACTTTGTTTTCACTTGGAGAAAGCCCTTATTAAGTTGCCACTTAAGGACAGCAAGAGCTTACTAGGAAACTACAGCAACAGCACTCACTAATTTTAAATGAAGCTGAGCCAGACTGTTCTGGTTCAGTATCAGCGTATGTTATGATTTTTGATTGCAGACTAGGGTCTTCTGGGAGGAGCCAGGCACTGGTGACCATCTCACAGAATCACAGAATCACAGAACAAATTAGGTTGGAAAAGACCTTTGAGATCATCAAGTCCAACCTATGACCTAACACCTCCTCATCAACTAAACCATGGCACTGCATGCCACGTCCAGTCTTTCTTTTAAACATATCCAGGAACGGTGACTCCACTACTTCCCTGGGCAGATGATTCCAGTGCCAAATCACTCTTTCAGTGAAGAATTTTTCCCTGATGTCTAACCTAAACTTCCCCTGGCACAGCTTAAGACTGTGTCCTCTCATTCTGTCAGTTGTTGCCTGGGAGAAGAGACCAACCCCCACCTGGCTACAACCACCTTTCAGGTAGTGGTAGAGTGTTAAGTTCACCTGAGACCATAAGGAAGCTTTAACCATCAGTAGCATAAGGTGGTGGAAGTGCTTACAGACACACCTCTCCCTCAATCTCCACTGAATAGGAGTGCTTCCTTACTCATGAACTGTTGAGATCAGTACTAGCAAAAACTTTTCTTATGCTATGCCCAGGAAAGTTGATTTACAACTCAGCTATTTTAGTGTGGGTATTTGTGGAATCAGCTGTTGGTAGTAACCAGAAGCAGCTGAGGCAACCACAGATACAGACAGATGCTGTGCCTGCCTTGACTGTAACTTCTATTAGCTGCCACCTCCTACAAATGGAGCCAAGGGTGAAATGTACTATCAGACTGTAAGGCAATACTTGGGCACTGGGTGGTTTTAACCCTACTTCTGCTCCCCTCTGCACCAGCAGGACCCACTGTGACTGTGTCCTTGTGCCTCGTTCCTTTTTCCCCAAGATATGTTATTTGGATAGAAAAAGCTGCTAGTTATTTGCCCAGCACTCAGAACCAGGCAGTCTCTCTGAAGTAGTTTAGAAGTGCCAGAAGTCTGGTTGTCCCAGATAAATGGCTACAGTGCATGTGGAGGCAGACTGTGAGGTGTGTCTCTCTGTTAGGCACACACACCTTTATGTCTCTCTCCTAGGGGAACTTGCAGGTCTCCACCAAAATCAGAATAGAACAAACTGCCTGAGCAGTTCCTCTTCCCCACTGTTCTTAGGAGGCAAAAATAATCTCCAAAGCAAAATCAGGTCTGTTTCTGCTCATATCAACTCCCTTGAAGAAACAGGAGTAACAGACCAGCTTCCTAACTCAGCTGTGACTCAATAATTCCATGTAAACACTATGCAAGTTCAGCAATCCATGCTAGCTTGCTCCAGGGCATAGAAGACTTCAAGACCCAGGTGTCAGGACTTCACGTGCATATTAGGCAAGTTGGGGCAGAAGCCTAAACCACACATAAACCCTAGGAAACTGGATGCACAATTCCAGCAAGAGAAAGAGGTTACACAGTGGATCCTGAGTAACTTGGTCTGACCTCATAGCTGACTTGGCTTTGAGCAGGAGGTTGGACTATAGACTTCCTGAGGCCCCTTTCAGCCTGAATTATCCTTTGATCCAATGACTTAGAAAATTGCTTTAGGAAGCAATGAGTAATCACTGTACTTGAGATCCCAGTGTACAGTAATGATTACATGAGCAAAGTGGAATATATTTATATTTAGGCCAGGAAACACCAGGTACAAGTAAAAAGATGACAATATGGAGACTATTACAGGGACACTGTATGTGATTGTGGTGTAGTCACCATCCCTGGAGGTGTTTAAGGAAAGACTGGAAATGGTACTGAGTGCCATGGTCTAGTTGACATGGTGAAGTTAGTTCATAGGTTAGACTTAATGATCTCAGAGGTCTTTTTCAATCTAACCGATTCAGTGATGATGTGATTCATATGTCATGTGTTTACAAAATTATGGAGATAAGGTGAAAGATGTTCAGCTAAGAGCTACTAAAATGTTGGGACTGGAAAACCCATTTTGCTGGGAGGGTAGAGAATTGTCCTCAGTTTAATTTAACACAGAGATAAAGTGACTTGATTCCATTTTATGGATTATTGTTTAACTGTGAATAAGATCTGTAATGGTGAATGCTATTCAAAAGTGTAACAAGTTCCAGTGACTGCAAGTTGGAAACATAGGCAAGAATCAAAAATCAAATGTTTCAGACTGTTGATAATAATTAGCTATTACAGCAAAATGCCCAAAGGCATGGAGGACTTTTACTTCATGTCTTCTACTCTGAAAAAAGTAGATCTTGCCCAGGCTAGAACTGTAGCCTCCATATGGAATCACTGGTGATACTCTGTGGGATTCATATCCTGGATGTGTCTTCATGGACAGGTGGCTGCTCTGTCTGCACTCCCAGTTAATCAGGTCTGAGGCAGCAATAGAGAAGAAACTAGACAGATGGTGTTGGAACATCTCTATGCCTGCTTTAAGTCTCACCAGCTCAGATAAACATACACATAGCTTTCCATAGAGCAAAATACAAAACTGCATCCACCAGGAGTCATATCTAACATTATCCAGTACTGTACATGCAGCAACTTTACTACTTTTTTCTCATGTCTTCTTTCCTACTTCACTTTGGAAAGGACAAAGGTCTTTATTAAAATAGTATCAAATATTACTGCTTTCTTTTTTGGTTGTAGGAATGGATGCAGCACATTTCTTTAGCCTCTTACACTCCTGTGTTACTTCTACAGCTTGGCATACAACAACAGTATGAGCTTGGCCAGTACATGCGGAGGAGATACTCTCATTTCCTGAGCGTTGTATACAAGCAGTGTGAGGCAAGTACTGGATCTGGGCAGGAAGATGTTTTTCATGGTTGTTAATGGGACTTCCTGGATGCGTAAGAGTCTAAACCTGGTGCAGTTGGAGAAAATTTAACACCAATTAAACTCAATGTAATTTCAAAGTATCCCTGAAACTGTGGTTCAGTTTTTATTCAGACTGATGGTTAACTGAAAACCATGTAAAATGCTTTTTAGGCTGCACATCAGGTTCAGCTCCCTCACTGCTGTATGGGAGAGCACCTATGTCAAATACCTCAATGCTACACTTCCACATGGAATGCAGATACCACTTAGTTTTCATTTAGATTCCAGCTTTTTGGTCAGATTGACTCAAATAGAGTCAATTTCATGCTGTCTACTAGGATTCCTAAGGTAAATGTTACCACGCTGCAGCTCACTTGTCCAATAAAACTTTATTCCAGCTTCAGTCTTTCACCCTCCTCCTTCTTTCTCATAGTCCTTCTTCATGTCACTCCATTTTAATGATGACTTCTCCAGCACAGTACCAGCCCCTTTTTTCCTGTCAAGAGGAAAATAAAGTAAACCTAATGGGAGAAATTATCTTCCAAAATGTTTCTTTTTTTTTTCCTTCTTCGTTCAGATTTATGTTCAAAGCACTGACTGCGATCACACACTTATGAGTGCTCAGGCAAGTCTTGCCGGACTGTACCCACCGACACAGGGTCAGATTTGGAACCCCAGAATCCTTTGGCAGCCAATTCCAGTTCACACAGTGCCACTGTCACATGATAATGTGAGTATAAACTAGGGGCATCTGCTTTCCCTTAAACATTAGTAAAGTACATAGGCCATGAGATGAAGGTGCAGCAAAAAGTGCATGGTAAAGGCAGTGAAAAGTACATTGTTACAAGCATTGTGCAGAAAGGCCTAATAAGCTGAATAGAAATATTGGCAAGTATTTTCACAAGAATGGACTTACACGTCAAAGACACAATCTTAACAAAAGAGGAAGAAAAATGGAAGTACTAGGTATAGGGAAAAAGAGTTAATTTATAATGTGAGTAAACCACTGTAAAAGTAGATTAATCCTAAATTTAACGCTAACAGGACTTTCTTTGTGTGAGAAAAGGAAACATACTTAATCTCACTAGTGCTTCAATATTGCTTAGTCCACAGCCAACAGGAAAGACAAAAGAATCATTCTGGGACTTGCATTACAGGGAGAATTGAGTCACAGGATTGTTTTTCATGCACTTTGCAGGTCAGTGCATGCACTTCGAGAATTGGTGAAAAATGTAAAAGGGAAAAGGAAGGAGGACTCAGAGCTTTAAGCACGAGTTCATAGGGCAATGTATTTATTCATCTCCCATCCTCAACTCCTCACTTGGGGGTTGTAAGGAATCCTGTGGATAGCAGCTCTTTAGCCTGCATGTACTTGTCCTAGAGGGGAAAGCTGTGCATCTGACTGGAGCTGGAATATCCCGTGTGTGGAAAATCTATGGTAAAAAGTTAGGGAAGATCAGGAGTGTGCAGTATGAGTCCCAGTTTGGGACCAGGTTTGCGCATGTGATGCAATGTAAATTGTGTGGGCTTTATAAGTCTAGTTAATGCAGTCTGTGATGATAAGGGAATCAGGTTAGATAGGTCATAGAGCAATGGTTCTCACCTCAGGGTGATGAGAGCATGAAGATGGAAGGTGTGGAGACATGTCTTCCTGTTCACACACAGCCAGGCACAGAGGAGCTGCTTTCTGACACTGTCACAGGTGGGGATATCCCAGCAGACAGTCAAGAATACCTGGCCGGTATCAACACAGATGGCAAACTCAGCAAGCACATACTGCAGCTCATTTGCATCTAGGGGAGCAAGTAAGTTTATTCAAACAAATCAAATAAAGTCATGAACAATGCACATTTTTCATACTTTTTTCAACTATTTCTGTTTTAGCTTTATTCATCCTTACTACATATACAGGCTAAACTTGAGACCACCTATATCCTACAACACAGAACAAGTGCCCGTCATTTATTAGTGAAGTCATACCTGTTCATGAACCTATTGATATAATACAGAAATACTTTCCTATCTTGTGGAATAGATGGATTTTATTTCTGAAAAGACCGAAGAACTGCTCTGAAGGTCCCCAAGATAATTATTCCTTCAAAACTCCCAAGCTTTTTAAAAGTTCTTTTAACATTGGCACTATATAGATGGAGCTACATTACTGGAAAAAGGACAAAAAGCACATTAGAGAAAAGCACTAATAATATCTCAGTGTCAAATTTTAACTTTTGTTTAAAATTTAATGTAGAAAACAAGAGTAAACTCAATTTTGCTTACATAAATGAAATAACAAGTTTTTAAGTTATTCCAGTCACATGTAACCTTTAACCTTCATATGTCTTAGACTAATGAAAGACAAAACCGACGTATAGAAAGTTCACAAGTTTCTGCAATTTAGCTGAACTAAATGAAGCTGTGTTAAATACACTCGATACAGCGGAGTACGCACAAAGACTCCTACTGCAGTCTAGCTACTGCTGCTGGTAATTTGTCGTAAAAATGTGATGGTGTGTTTCAAGAAAGACTGAACACAATGAATGAAATCATTCCTGGAGAAGCTGAGAACAAAGGAGTTCATGAGGGGTTGTCTTAGTCTTCTGTCAAAGGACAAATTTCATCTTGTGTAAATGAATCCTTTAACTTTGAACTACTGCAGTTATTACCCCTCTGAACATTTAAAGATTATTTTGTATGTAGTCATCAGTATGACTCCTAGAGTCCTGAAGATGAATATCCTTGAAACTACATTCCCAAATTATTTTTCAGCTTGTCCTAACTAGTGCAGCCAATCAGAACAGCAATCCTGCAAGTGTATATAGAATTGCAGAACAAGATGCACCTTGCCTAACTAGGGTTTTGTAATTTTCTTTCCAGTTGCTATACCTACCTTTCTCACACTGCCCAAAACACAAGGAGCTTCTGAGAGAAACCTTTGCAACAAGGGATTTCCAAAAGCAATTCAAGGACTACAAGGTAAAGTATTTTCAGTTCTGGAAATCCAGTTAAAGTGTACCACTTCAACATTATCTAACAGGTAGCTATAAAAAATACCAGTTAATATGCTCCTTTCAGATCTCTTATCTTCACAGTGGGTGTAGACAACATAGCCAAAAAACAATTACAACATTACAGATCCAGCTGGACTGGGCTATTTCCAACAATTGAACATGGCAAGTCATAGAAAAATTATTGACCTATTTGCAAAAACTTAGTTTCTAGGAGACCAGACAAAACAAAAACTCAGATAAAATCAGTGCCAATGCCTCTCAAATTATTCCAATACTTCTATCTGTTTACTCCCATGTAAAGCAACTCCACTGACATCTCTGCCTATATAAGCCTGTTTGAGTTCAGATTCGTTTTCTCAGCTCAATTCCCTGGAATTTCTATAACAGTCTCAGTGTTTTCCTCAAGTACTTATTCATGTTTCTCACCCGCAGTCTTAATTCAGGCGTTCTCCTATGTTTGGTGCTTGTTTTCATATGGTATGCTTTCCTTTCTTTCTCCACCATCAAAATCTTTGCACGAGTATATAATCACGTGCTTATTCTGCTGCAACCTTCTTCTTCACATGTTTATTCAAAAGCACACTATGAGCCTCACCTGTTTTTCTATTCTTTCACCACTGACCTCAGCCATCCAACTGTGCCTCTGCACCATGGTATTATATGCAAGTAAATCACAATTTCAATTTTATCAAATTTTCATCATACCTCTCCTTCTCCAATATCAGAACAATTCTGTTTATCACACTTCCTTTAAACACTTTTTGGACTTCTTCATATATCTGTGTTCCCTCTACTTCCTTCTAAACATTTCCACCAAGCAGAAACAATCACCATACTTCAAATCTGAGCTAACATCACCAACCTTGTCTAGAGGAATAGGCCAAATTCTCTTACCTCTAGGCAGTGGTTCATTGCTTAAGTGCAAAGTGCAAAGACTGTCTCCTTTCTAAAAGTTCCTATGTACTAGTACGGCAGTGTGCAGAAATCATGTACAAAGGCCCTCAGTACCACAAGTTTGGGTTGTTTTTTTTTTGTATTCCAGCCATTTCTGAAGTTTTTAGCCACTCATACAGGATACCCACTGAAGAAGTTGACTGCTGAAAGGATTTGGAAGCTCTCTGACACTTTACAATATGAGGTAAATAGAATCATAGAATCATTTAGGTTGGAAAAGACCCTTAAGATCTTTTGAGCCCAATAGAAATTCCTACACTTCTTTCAACCTGGTATTTTTATTGGGTTTATTTTTTTATTGTGAGACATAAAAAGATGGTAGATCTGTGCTTCAAAATTTTTTTAACTATAGACTATTTTCAGCTTCTTCTCCAGAAACCCTCACCTAGCATCAAATTTACAACTAAAAATCCTGTAAACACACTATGTGTGAAGGTGCTGTGGGTCATCCACCACCATAAGGAACACAAACAAATGGCCTGTCATATTCAAGATCCTGTCAGTGGCTGCATACGGACAATTAGGCAAAAGCATAACTCTGGATAAAATTGTCTTGTTACCCCTCCAGACCCCACTAGGAGATACACAGGGATAAAACATATTGCTGGCAAAGAAACATAAGCATCCTTCCATGAAGATTTTATGCAAATTCTATAAACAAAAGAAGTCATTATTTGTACATGGCCAGTAGTGGACAGAGTATTTTCAGGAATTAAGCAGTCATTGGAACGACACAAATGGCTGTTTGTGCAAGTTTGGGAGCTGGTTCTAAGCAAAGGCATATCACAAAAAGCATGGATTTTATAACAAAAGGGCTATTGTGGTGCCAAACTGGCATGGGTATCTGGGTCCCACAGCTGTGAAACTTCATGATTTGAAAAAATCCTGACTGCCCTTAATATAGCAAGAAGTCCCACTTCAAAGTCTAGACTCAGCTGATGCAACTGAAAATTGTAGTCTTGTGTTAAAAAGTTATTGTTGAAGGCAGCTTCTGCTACCCTTTAATGCATAACTATTTATAAACTTAAATATTAATGATAAATTGGTCATCAGTACTGGGAAATTAGTGAGGCAGTTTTAGGGTGGATTTCAGAACCAACATGTAATATTTGAGTGTGAGAGTAATGAGTTTACCTTCATTACTGCAGTTTTTGCAAAAGTCCAACTTTGGTCAAAGCAGACTTGAATAGAATATTAGCCAGGGCCTTAAGTTAAATGAAATGTTAACATGTTGGGACATCTCAGTGTGATTTCAGTGAGGTCCTCCTTCCATGTTTTCCAAAGGCAGGACCACAACTTTGTATTTCAATAGTTAAATCATACTGAGAACCTGTGTCACCAGACTAATATGCAAAATCCACAACTCCCATCAAGAATCTAGCCAAATACCGTAATAAAAAAAAAAAAGGGCTTTTACTTCTAGTTTTAGATTTGATGAGCCTTGGTCTTTCATACTACTGATGGAGGACTCTGGAGTATCAATTAAGACAACTGCCATAAAAGCCTCTCATTTTTCAAGCATACAGAGACAGCGTCCTTGCATAATTTTTTTAATACAATTCATGAAACTACAGCAGCACACATCTCTCTGTATTTGTTGCTTTCAGCTGTCATCTGACTTTCAGGTAACTTGGAGACCAAAGTGTTTGCTTGCCTACAGACTGCCTTAAATAGCATGCAACCAGCCAATTCTTTCCTCAAGACATAAATCACATTTGTTAAAAGAGAAATGGATAACATTGTGCTCTGAGCTGGTTTAACCTAGCATGTTCTATTGTTTTCTTGTTTAAACAAACCCTTAAGGGGGTTGACATTTTCCTTTAAGCTCATTTGTTACAATATTCCTTGTGGTGATCTCAGTCCAAAGGTTACATTGCTCTAAAGGAAAGTTACCGACCTTGTATAAACAAGAATTCAGGGTAATGCAAACCAGGAGCGTTGTGCTTATCTTCCCTTCTCACAGTTTTGATCACTAATATACCTCGGACTGCATCCCCAAGGAAAGACTAATCCATTCCACTTTAGCTTGAGGACTGTGACAGTATCCAATAGACCATAGTAGGTATGAGTTTCATTTGCATCTCATCCCTATACCCCATACTTGGGTACATCCATGCTACAGCTATACATATTTCTACTTGATCTCTATATTCCATTTACATCTGAGAGCAACCAGTCCTTAAAATCCCGATGCTTACATAGGATTTGTTTCAGTAAAGATCTATCCCAGTACATGACTGAAAAAGTCTTACAGTGATTTTTTTTTCACCTGACAACATAAATAATGCCTGTTGCTTTATGCATAATTTTTAGTATTATATTTCCTCTTCTTGTTGAACACTTCCCTTCAAATTTCTTTTAAGCACTATGATGCTATAAACAGGAATGCTACAGCTGTCTAAATGCAAAATATAGTCATCATTTTATTACAAGAAAATATTACTGGAGTGAAACATTCAGGATTTTTTCTGATAAGAATTTTGTGCCAGAATAAATAACAGTTAGCAGTAGGAATCAGTAAGAAAATCATCATGTTTTCTTTCTTCACTGTAGGATATTACCAATTACACTTTACCTGTTTGGGCTACTCATGGTGTCAGGACCAAGCTGATAAAGCTCTCAGAATTGTTATTGCAGGCGGAATTTGGGTTCCACAAACAAATACAGAAATCACGTTTGCAGGGAGGTAAGCTGAATTCTTAACCCATTTAAAACCAAAAGTAGGATGGGAAAGAAGAAAGGGTGTATGACAAACATTGCTGCTGATTCCATAGTAGAATGGTGAAAAATGCCATTATTTGGATATTGGTGGTCAGCACTGAAAGATTTTGATTAATGGGGAGAGAGAGATGGTGAGGATATGAATCATTAGTATACTAATCTAACATTATAATGGAGGTATCGTTTAGATTACACTGTATAAGAAATTCAAAGTAATCTACAGATTGTTGTTGAACTGAATCAAGTCTGAATTTAGTGTAAGCCACCATGTGTAACTTACTTTTAAAAATGTTATTTGTAGTAATGTCTAGAATGGTGACTTTGTTGCCTAATAGTCTTCATATTCCACTACTGAGAGTCCTAAAATGAGATTATTAAACTGCTTTCTAAACCTGACTTTGCTCAGAAAACAGTGGCTGAAATTTAAAAATATTTTATACCTTTTTAATCACTCATTCTCCTCCATTCATCCACTGTCATCTTTCGAGCCTCCTTTTTGTTTTATATGGACAGCGTACAGTCAGGATCTGAGGTACAAAGACAAATAAACGTAGAAGCATGAATCAATTTGTTGCATTTTTGAAGGTCCAATTTACAAAATTTAGCACAAAGTTCAGACCTCTGCCCTTGCTTTACTAACAATTGCTATTAAAAATGTGCCAGTGGCTAAAACCTAATTTTTTCTAATTCTGCTAGCCTGTACAGTTCTCTTTTTAGGATTTTAATTTGTCAAGATGCTAACCTTATATTAACATACTAGCACAGCCATTGATTTAATTCAAGTAGTTTGTCTTACAGCTTTTCAGCAGTTAACATTAACAAAATACAGACAACCACACAATTTATAAAGCTCCAGAGTCCAGAGGATATGCTCTTTCTTTTTTCTCTGGAAAGCAGGAAATCAATCAAGCTACACACACAGCAGGGTAGTATTCATTACTGTGCTCTTCTTGCACTGTTCTGCTGGCACAAAGTAGCTGTGAATGCACTGTTTGAAGCTGTTGAGGCTGTTAGGGATCCCCAAAACACTTTACACAAAAGTAAAATAGGCCTGCTGTTCATTTGAAAGGTACTGTCACTATCAATCAAGGCACTCTGCACAAATTACTGATTAAGTCAACTGAATAAATCTGGTACATTTAGTAGCAGATTGCTAAAATGGCAAAAAACAATACAGATGTTAACGCAAGCATCCCTTTCATTGTCACTGCTTCCCCATTTTCTTTCAGGTATTCTTCTAAAAACTATTCTAAAGCATATCTCAGATGCTAGAAAGCCTTCACACCATCAAAAAATGGTTATGTATTCCACGGTGAGTGCTTTCTCTTTCTCTTGTGTTTCCTTTATGCAGTTATTAAATGCAGTGAAAGCCATGAAATTTTATTTCCTTCATGAAATACAGCTACAAGCCTTTTTTATTTGGTTAACCTTAAATATCTTTGTGTTTTTAAAAATTTTTAATAAACACATAGTACTTTGAAACCTGAAGCATTCCATTTTCCACCTCATGTCATGGTTTTTTCATTGTAATAATGTTTTGATTGAGCAGAGAACTGGAAAAACCATGCCTCATGTTTTATTAAACCTGGATCACAAACTTAACCTAAAACAAAATCTTCTTCCTGTATCTTTGTCAGGTGAAAATGGGAAAAAGAAAAGAAAAAAATTAAGTTACAGTTATTTTAGAAGACCTTATGAAGGCAGTTACTCAATTATGATCCTATACTTTTGTTTAGAATGTGCAAATGCTGTCATTGGAGGGGGAAATTTTTTGATTGTTCTCACTAAAAATCGCCTGTTTCTAAACTGCAGTTACATCATGACCTATTGGGTATGTATCAGCTAAAGAGCTTGCTGATCTGATCTCAGATACTGTTTACTTAACAGGCAAACCCACTAGTTCTTTTTAAAAGAAGTTGTAACAGCTCCTGTTAACTTTGGTAAAAGCTTTAAGTGACTAAGACTTCTTAAATATTTACATATATATATATTTTATACATGCAGCACTTAAGTTTATATAGTCATAAAGGGACAATATTTACTCAGCAGTGCAGAGTAATTATTAATGACTATTAATGAGGTCACACAAGTAATATTAATGTTGAGTGGACAGATAATGTGCTGGAAATATTGTTAAATAATAGGCTCATGCAATCGTTTTCAATACAGCTTTAATTAAAGGTTTCTTCTGTTCTCAGCATGCAGCCACCATTGCTGCCTTACAGATGGCACTCAACGTCTTCAATGGGAAAATGCCTCCTTACAGTGCCTGCCATTTTTTTGAACTTTACCAGGAAAAAAACGGGCAAGTATCAGCAAGCTGTACTGCTAATATGTACTTTTTCTAAGAAGGAATTTTCTGATACCCCAGGCCAATTAAACCGGATACGTGAGGTTCACTATTCAGGAAAATATTACACATTGATTTTAATTATTGTAATTGGTTTCAGTTTAGTAGTCAGTAGCAGAATAAGCCTGAAAAAACATATATATAGATATATAAATCTAACAGTTATGAGAGGTTTTACTTCATCCTATTAAACTCCTTGACAAAGACAGCAAACTATACACAAATTGGTGTTGACCCCCTATTGTTTAAAAAGTTCTCTTCAGAGTACTAATTGTATTAGTAAATCATAAACATATTAACAACCAGACAAATAAGCTGGCTGAAAGTTTGTCCCCAAGTACAATAACTGCACCATGGAAAGGCTGTGTGGTTTTGCATGCCTAATTTTGTTTTGACACTTCTGTATTTTGAAACAGGCAATACACCATAGAAATGTACTATCGGAATAATTCTTTGCGAGAGCCTCACCCACTCACTCTCCCTGGCTGCAAATTTCGCTGTCCCCTGGAGAGATTTACGCATCTGGTCTCTCCCATCCTTGTACACTATTGGACAAGAGAATGTAGAACGTAGGACATCAAAAGAGGTAAGCTAAGTGCTTTTGGCACATGTACCCAAAAGTAAAGTTAGGATTACATCTTGAGCCAACAGCTCATTTGAAGTGACAATCATTTTCATAAGGGTCTGGTCTGAAATGAAAAATATACAGATCTGGGAAAGAGAATTGTACCCATGGCTGTCATTTCTACTCCATTAATACATTCTTCTATTCCAGCCCAGCTTTCTGATGAAATGAAATCAAGGCTGATCAGACTTTAGGGTATTGTTTTTCATGTGGTGTTTTTTGTTTTGTTTTGTTTTTGTACTGTCAAAAAGACCTTCAGTTATGGAAGGAGTACATGTAAAGGCACTTACAACAGCTACCTTATCTTCTCTAACTGCAGAATATTTGTCCAAGCTGATTAACGACAATTAATAATTATGCATTCTCTTGATTTCAGCAGGTATTCAGAGATCAAAACAGATGAATATTGAATAGCAGACCAGATTGCTACTTACCAGAACGTCAAATGTATACAGACACACATTCGCATACTAACACATTCCCTCACAGGTTGTCTGTATCACCATATTAGGATGTTTAAATTTCCATTTTGACCACTGATGATATTTAATTTTTCAGAATGAGGGAACAGGAAGGCAGAAAATTACATTGTCTGTCTTTTATCTAGATCTACATTACTTAAGGGAAATGAAAAGCTAAGAAACCCCACTTTTTTGATGATCAAATATTTTACCCAACATTAAAAAATCCCATATGGCTTTCTGAATCACTGATCTCAAGAAAAATTTGAATTGTCAGAGATTATAATAATGCAGACCAGCCAACTCATCTGGTTGAAAATAATTTCCGATTAAATATCTTGAATCCATTAACAAAGTGGAGGTAGTCCAGCCAGAATGAGTGAAAAATTAGCAAGTAATGATTTACTAAAAAAATTTCTCCATTCTACTCATTGCTCACAAATTTTCAGGAAACATATCAGGAAATTACCACATTTAATTGCAAAAGGTAATTTGGCAGAGGAAGGGGGAGGTTGTTTCTGATGAGGGTTTTTTTTGGCCACACTAGTAATACAGTCGTGGAAGATAATGATAAATACCTCATGTTTATACTGTGGTGCTTAGTAAACTAAGTTTTGTGGAAATTGATCCCCCTCCTTCACAAAGCAAACTATGTAACTGACCAGCTAAATAAATGAAAAAAATCTATCACGTATCAAAGTTTTACAATAATAAAGACACAAATATTTAGCCTTTAACACAAAGGCTGTACTTAGTTTCAATCCTCAAATTTTGTTGAAGTAGAAGTTAGATGGTGTTCAAGCATTTTACACCAAACCCAGGTTCACTGCTTTCACTAGCAATCCTGAGTGCTGAAAACACATATGGACCACAAAAGAGGTTACAACCAAACCTGATACTCCAATAAAAATACTTTCCATATTGTCATATCAAAATTTGACACTTTCCACTATTTTATCCTAGTTCAGAATGGACCTGTTGGGGCCAGATCCTAATTTTTTGGACTAATTTTGGAAACATTCATTTCACTTTTCCTGCAAGCAGTTTTAAACTCTCTGCTGTAAATGAGTGGCCCTTGGGAAAAGGCCAAGGCACGATGCAGCACGGTGACAGACTGCCCTGTGCTAAACCACTGTGCACTACCAATTCTCAGTGGATGCAGACAGCCTGGAACAGCTGACTTTTAACAGCTAAGTTGAGGAGAAGAGTGATGCAAAGAGTTTACAAGTCACAATAACACTTGACGTATACAGGTGCAAAATCCCTGGTTTAAGGTGTTTCCAACTATGTAAAAAATAATCTCAACTATTGTTCTTTGCTAATGCATATGTTATTAATTTGATTATACATGCATGAGAGCATTTTATGAAGTCCATAAATGTGGGTTTTTTTAAAAAATAAAATCCAGGAGTGTGACCGAGCTCAGAAGTCTAGTTTATATAGACAGCTATTCTGCAGGAAGACAGCAGTTCACAAACATACAGATGTTTCCATAAAAAGCTTAATTAAGTTTTATAGAGAGGATTTATGTCCCCACTACAAGGAAATAAAGGAGTTAGGCAAGTATTATTATTACAGGTCACACAATACACTATTTGAGGGTGGTTTAAATATTTAAGTTCCTCCACATCTCAATGACCATAGGGTGGAACATAGGAAATTAATAAAGCTCAGCATATTTGGGAAGAAGGCAAAACTGTGAGCTCTCCCAGTGCTCTTTTTGCTGCTCAGGAAGATTTCAGCATAGATTGACTCAATGTTTCAACAGACTTTTCCTAATCCTGTCAAAATGGGAGCAAATGTGTTAACTCCTCTCCACTTAGTCTGAACTGCTTTCTTGTTGAGGTACTATTGACAGGTTTTTGGAGAATGCCATATGCTAGGAATGCATCTCTATTTTTCTCTTACCTTTAGGTGTTCGCTCCATTATCTTCAGTGTGATTCACTTTATGAAAGAATTCTTCCCACACTGTGATGTGATTGTGGTCCAACATTTCTCATTAAATGCCATCAGCATGACCAACAGAGTCATCTCTACCAAAAGAAAACATTCCTTAGTACTACAAACAAAAATTATAGAAAGCAGGGACTTATCCTTCATGAATATTTGCTTTACTTTATCATCTGGAGGAACCTAAGTGCAATATGAAACCAGAGGAAATTTTCAAGACCTATTCTGTCCAAAGGGACTTTGTCAGAACTAATTGAACTATGTAATTATAGTTAGAGTGTTTTGAAGAGCTATAGCCTTGATTTACAGCAAAATTGGAAAATACCTCTGAAGGAGTGTTGCCTTGTTTTGAAGAATGAGACAAGAACTTCCAGAATTGGTGACAGAAGCAATGCTTCAAACAGAGGCCCTATAAGGAGGGCCATTCCACTGTCCTTAGACTTTATTTTATTCAAGAAGTAATAAATCATTTTACACAAACAGTTCTCAGAAGCCACAAGAATTAGGATAATGTCTGCTTATTTACCTAAGAGATGTCTTTCTTCTTCTTTTCTCTCCCTCTTCCATGCATAAATATCCCATCTCTATACAGAAAGAAGATGAGACTTATGGAAAACTTGGACTGTGAATCTAGACCTAAAAGGAGCCTACAAACACAGGCTAGCTACCATGAAGACCTAGCAACAACTGGTTGACTCAACAAGGCTTTCAGATATTCTTTCCAAAAGGACAGCAAGGCCAAGTGTTAATTTTGGAAGAAAAATAATTTTTGGTCTCAAATAGCTTTTCTAACACCTTCCTTTTGTTACATTACCTTGATTGTGTACACTGATCTGATCATATAAAGGCTTTGTTCCTGGGAAATGTGTAAGCAGATGCTATTCTTGACATGAACAACAAAACGGCAATACAAAATAAAAAATTCAGAGCTGCATGCTCATTAAAACACGCAGAACATGTTGGGCAATCCTTTGCTAGTTATGTTTTCTCATACTGCTATTGCAAAAGCATCTTGTGTTCTTACTACAAAAGCTGGATCAGAACAATCAGATGCAACTAACTTCTGAAAACAGTGGACATGTCTTTGCTTGAAGAAATAGGATTTCTTTTTTTTTATTTTCTCACAGTGAATAGAAGATTTTGTCAACAGTCTTATTGCCCATTTCATTTTTGTCATTTCAAATAGAACCAGAATAATAGCTGAGATGAAGAAAATTTTGCCATTCTGGCTTCCTTTCCTCACACCAGCCTTTTAAAATAGATGTTAAGCCTACGAAAAGTATATTCTTTACAGCATAAGCAGAGAGTTGCCACTCCACAAGCTACAAAATAATAAAAAGATCCCTTTTCCTTCCAACAAGAATCTAAGTTTCAGAATTCTCACCGTAAAAGCCTATTCTCTTTTCATCAGGTCCCAAGCAACAACTTCTGTGCTTCTTAAGCCACCATAGGAAATATGGTTCATCAGGAAAGTTGTAGTTAGATTTCTAGTCAAAAAATGCAACTCCTTTTACCATAGCATCCAAACAATGGTAAAAATGTTTTCTGACAACATGAGACAACCAATTCTACCCACTTCTTAAAGCAAAGAAGAGTAAACTTGTTTATTATGTATTACCTTAATGTCCCATAATGGACACCAGAAGAAAGTCTTCCTAGGTCTGGCAGCACTCACAGGAAAGTTAGTGCAAGCTCTTTAAGTTATTCGTCTCGAAACCACGCTGATCATCACACCTCCCTTCCTAAGAAGTAATTTTACAAAACCTGCTAGACGAAAGCAAATAGAAAGGAAAAGCCAAGGCTCCATCTTTATCTGTGTTAGACTTCTAACAGATTGTAGCTTTGGCTGTCAAAACCAAATTTCTAGGCACTTTCTCTTCTCAACCTGTTCCTGTTTCTTCTTTTTCTGAACTTGTGCCAATTTGTGGTGCTTGAGTTGCTTTTAATATTTTATTTGCCAGATGTTTAGAAGTGAAAGTTCAAGAGCTATAAGGGGTGTTTCATGCTTCTCCCATCAAAGGTAAGGCTACCTTTCTGTTGGTTTCCTAGACTGGACAAGGCTTACGTAGAAAATGTGACAGGGACCTGAGACATTCTTCATTATTCTCTTTAGTCTCCAGTCCCCTCCTTCCTAAGCCAAATCCATGTCTCAAAAACTTGCAGAACCGCAAGACCCTTTATCCCACAGATTTGTCTGGTACGGGGGATCACGGACCTGGATGGACCCTGGCCTCAGCACTTCAGTTCAGTTATGGAAGTGCATCCTGTGTGAGGTCACTGCCTACAGTACAACAATGTAAGGTCCCCCTTTTCCATCACATGTTCAGACAGTATCTTTCTTCCATACTACATGCCCCAGTGTGTATATACCTTGAATAATATGATTTCTGGTGAGCAAAACTAAATTTCAAACTTAATTCACAAATTAAGACATTTCTAAATTATTTTATTTCCTCTATCCCTATTGAACAGAAACCTCATCCTGCACATTCTTTGTAATGTTTTTTGTTCTTAAGATATCACTGTAGAAACACAGAATGGAAGATTTCCTTTATACCTTGCTAACTCTGAGCGAAAATAAGCATCAGTGTTTATAAAGGCTGAAACATAAAGCCCAGATCTTACTGTAGAAATATAAATTGGGATGTCAGTGAATGAATAATAAACTGCTCTAAATTATGTTTTCTTACACCTTCACCACCTGACTTCATTTAAAAATCTGTCCTACAGTCTTTTGCAGGCATGAAGTCATAAACAGGTTTGTTATAGTTCCTCTTAAAGAAGTGAGTCAAAATGAGTAAAAATCCATATAGTTTGGCTTTGGAATTATTTAGATTATTTCTTTTTTTAAATATGTTGCAAAAGCAGGATCACCTGGATATGCAACTCCCTCTCTTCTTTCACAAACAGTACTTAGACAGACCAGTCATATTTTAAAGAAGACTTGCTAATAATAAAATAACCTGAATAGTCATAGGTGCTGTGATATAGGTGGATACAATTTGTGATCACTATTTTTACTTTCATATGCTGAAGTACTGTCAGCAAAATGGGGAATGAACAACAGAAAAGCAACAATTACAAAAGTAATTTTGTGCTGCCTGGGGAAGGTGACACTGGACAGCCCAAACTACCATTTTCATTCATTTCATCACCTTGTTTTCTCTTTGGGTTATTTACTGAGCTGACTGACTATCAAAAATTAATGAAAGAAAAAAAAACCAAAATAATCCAAACTCTGCATAATGCAGATCAAATTAATCAACTAATTTAGATTTGTTTCATGGTAGTACTAGAAGTAGGTTTTCCTTCTTTTTATTTAATGTTTATAGTACTCATCCAAGATGTGGCAGACGCAAGTTCAAGTCTCTCCTTTTGCGAAACCATTTGACTCCACCTCTTCCAGAAAATAAAATCACCACCAAACTGCAGAATTCCACAGGGGAAAGAGAAGAGGAATAGTGCTTTCTGTCTCTTTCTTATTTGCTGTTCACTTTGTTTTTTGCAAAAACCTGCAAATTAGGTTTCCTGTTTCTCAGGCAAACATCTTAATCTCGTAAGACCAAAGTGTCTGCAACCAGGTGCATATTACAAACTTGGGACAACTAAGAAATTATTAGAAGACAGTGAATAGACACTTTCTTCTCCCCACCTGCCTTAGATTAGTAACTTTGGGTTTAGGGCATTTTTCCCTGTAGTGTAAGATATAGGTTCATATTCTGTCAGCAGCAGAAGTGAATACTTGCTTTGTCACAAATTAACTCCTTTGTCCCTTCCCGCTTCCCACAACTGGGTAAAAACACCCCAACAAAGGACTGCAAGACAGTCTTGTTTTTCTCATGTTTCAAAATAGTGCTTGGAAAATGTGTCACTTTGTTTATTGAAGCCAATTTTTTTTCTTTTCTTTCCCTTGCTCTGCTCATAAAAAGCTTGAAAAAAAAAAAAGACTGGAGATAAAGCCAAACTATGCTAAGTGCTAATCTGCACATGCAGTGAGTAACAGGACCTGAGCTGTTTCCCTGTGTGAGTAGCCCGGTCCATGGCAGCAGTTTCATACCTGGTGCCTTGACTGCAGTGACTTCCACCCTTTCAGGGTGTAGTTGTGCTCCACCAGAAGCAATTACCTCAGGTAACCCTTGTGTACAACTAAGCACAGGGGTTTTTTTGCAACCAGGACACTTCAAAGCAAACCAAGCTATGCTTCAGCAAGCCTTTAAGATAGGTATGTGCACTTAAACGGATAATCGTGTTTATGTTAATTCTACTTAATGCCAAAATGTCATAATTAGAACTTACGACAATAAGCCAAATTAACATAAATGTGATTCGAATTGTTTAGGTTTACTTACATTATAATGCTTCGACAACTGCAAATAGATTAAGAAGGATTATTTTTATTTTGAAGCAGCTTTTCCTGAAAAGTGCCAGGATTTAGTTGCTGCAGCATATGACAAGTTTATAGCTGCCAAATGCCCAGTAGAAATGGAGATATTTCAAGACAGGCAAGGAAATTTCCAAATGAAATACATGCTACCATACTTACAGATTGCATACAGGATTCTGACATGACCTTATCTTAACCAGTATGGCACATGAATGGGGATATTTTTCCATTTTTGGAATGTGTAAACATTTACTTAAGTTGATGTTGTACCTATCCTTTTGAGCATAAAATACTCTGTCCAAAGTATACATGCCAAAGGGAAGAGTGAAGCCACAGAAATCACTACTAATTATCATATGCTTGGTCTTGCGTTGAACTATCATTTTTTAAGAGACGTTAACAAAGATTTTCTATAAAATGTGGTTGTTATATATTTTCAAACATTCTTTAATGATGCCATCAAGAATCCCACACCCTCGCACAAAAAATTTGAGTTCCAGTCCTAAAGTGAAGTCATTATAATGGTTCCATAATAGTGAGACTTCAGCAGTCATAGTCACCCATCAGCGAAACACAATAAACCAGCAAATCTTATAAAAACTAGTCAGTTATGAATTTCATGATAAGGTCTCTAGAAGGACAAGAAAAGATTCCAAGAGGCAACAGCGATCCTTAATCAAATAGCTTAGGAACCACGCATTATACATATTAAAAAAGCAGGACATCCATTCTTGATTTTTTGAGGTATATTGAAGTATTCTAAAGAAAGTATATTTTATGACCTGCTTTCTTAAATAATGGAGGAAGATGATCAGCTCATGTTTGTTTTCAGAAAGACAACATATTATATATTTATGAAGTTCAGATTACTCTCATGCACCTTCTGCATAGGCAAAAATCACACCAGGAAAGATCAAAAAGGAGGGTGGGGACATAACAGTGGAGGAAGAAAGAAGTCCAACTGCTGAAAACTGGGAATGGACTGAGAAGACAGACAGGAAAGTCTGGGAGCTGTGGTACTCCTCCCTTCCAGACCCATCCGTCAAAGTGGATACATAAGGACATTCACACAACGCAGAGAAGAGAATACCTGAGGCTTAGTGGGCTTTAAGGCCCTAAAGATGGAATTTCGGGTAAACAGTAAAATACTTGTTGTAGAAAATACTGCTGCAGAGAGCTCAGCAGAGGACCCTGAGACAGGTTTGGGTATGATAGGAATGGAACAACAATACACAAAGGACCTGAAGTTTTAGCATTTTAAGAACTCTGCTTATAGATCTCTGCAAACTAATTCATTTACTCACAAAATGCTTACGTAATCAAGTCTACAAGTGTAATTATTCTTATTTTATAGAGAGGAAGTCAGCAGAGGCAAGCTGAGCAACCTTCTCAAAGCCAGTGAGCTACTGTAAGAGCAACAATAAAAATGTGAGTTCCAGGACTTGTTCACTAGAAATTTTTTAGAGATTGGAGGCCAAAAAAGATAAGCAGTTCCAAAGGGGAAGTAAAGGAATACTCCAAGGGGAAAAAAAAACCCACACAAATTAAGCAAATAACTGCCCAGCAAGGGTCTTAAAGAGCATACCTGTCACAAGATTTATCCAAGTATTTTATCTGAGGGACTGAAAATTTTAACCCACATGAAATGTTGTTTTAAATAATTACTCTGATTTCACAGTGATAATGTGGAAGAGGACAAACAAATGAGGGGAAGGAAGCTGAAAAGTGGACTGGCTGAGCAGCAAAGAGAAACAGTATTGCCTAGCTCTTGGTTCTGAGCTCATTCTCATGGCCATGCTATAGTTTGGAACAATTCCAAGCACTGAGAAGTCAAAACAGAACAGGTAGGTTGAAGCATTAGGAATGCTCAGCAATTCCTTTGTATTTTAACTTCATCCTTACACCCCAAAAGAGAAAAATATTACAGGAAAAAAAGGACCTGAATTATGATTTCATTTAAAAGAATGTAAACAGTAATTTGAAAACAAAGGGCGATGCAATTTGTTGCGTAGTCACACAACATTCCTCTTGGATTTGAAATGCACCGGCGGCAGTTCCACCCCTTCTGAAAGTACAGCCTGACGTCTCACAGTTCAGCCTGAGCAGCTGCTGGAGCTACAAAGCCTTTTTTCCTCTTCTGTCAGCATGGGTGTGATATGGCTTCCCAACCCGTCTAGGATCCTGTGTTTTTCTTTTCACATTATTCTCATTCTTCTTCAACAGACTACTGCAGCACGAGAACTGAAGTTTGTGGTTGTAGTAAGTAGATTTGTTCTCTGTTTTGTTGTGGGGAATACAGGGACAGAATTACATGTCTGTTGAATCAGACAAGGTGTGCAGTTGCTTTGCCTGTCTTCAAACTTTAAAATAACTACTGCTGCCCTTTTGCTTACTGAGCTTAAAGACCTTACTTAAAGAAAGACAAAAATGTCTCTAATTATTAGAATTTTCATCTCCTAAGCTCCAGTTATTATACCAAGATAACTGACTTTGTGGTAGATGCATAGTGCAGAGGAGTTAAGAGATGCAAAGTCTACATTTACCTATTCTTCCTTAGTTTAAGCTGACACTCCAATGCATAATGTGAGAGCTGGTGATTATGGACTACCTCTTCTATGCTTGGAAGCTGAAGCTTATGATGTTACAGAAGTTACCACCCAAAAACAAACACAAATTTCCATTTCACAATAACTGTGTTGTCACAGCAGTACACTGAGAAACAGAAATAGATAGGCATTTTTATGTAGAGATTTGACATGTGTTGCATTAACTTCAGTTAGGCTGCAAACGGACTTTAATAATTCTTTTGCTGGTCCATTTCCTATTTCAAAGTAGCTAAACACTACTTCAATGCCACTTTCTCAAATATCTCTAGAAAAAGAGAGATTAATTCAATGTGATACTTTGGATCATGAAGGTTGAACCATAGTCCTTTTCATTCTTTTTTTTTAAATAAAAGGTATAATGATAAAGAATAGTTAGCCCAAAGGAATATTTTCTATACAGAGTTGAGGGGATTGGAATAAATTTTTATAAATAGGCACTTGAAGATCTTCTCCTTCAGCCTTTCTCTGAGACATTATGCGTGCATACAGGTAAGAGGCAGAAATACTGTGTTCCAAACATACCATCTGACCCTAGATAAAGTATTTCATGCACAGCTGTCTATTGGCTGCACTGTAGATGCACAGCTTGGGGGGAGGCCAGAGTGCACAGGAAAAACCAGTTCCTACTTCTGCTGAGACACCACACATAGCAGGGACCCAACGCTAATTCCAGTAACATTCTGTATATAGCAATATACTTAAATGTTGTTTCAATGATAACAGGGAGAAATGGACACACAGATGAAAACAGCACGCCTTGGAGCATTAACTCCTTGAGAGGAATGAGATTTTTATTGAATTGTAGCTGTTACTGTGTTCTGACAATGTCATGGTTTTGCAGAGAGTTACTGGAAATGCTTACCATTATGGAGATAGAGGCTTCTTATCCAAAATCATCTGCTTACCATAACTGCAGCCACCTAACAAAAAAAACCCCAATTTTTAGGGTAGCTTGTCACAATAAATATTAAAATAGTCAAAAAATTTCATTTAACCTGTCTTCCTTTTAATCCTGTTACTTTTGTTTAGGCTGACCAATCACCTAAAAAGTTACAATAGGTTTAATCTTATCACAGTATACATTTTCTTTTCTCAAGGCATCATTTACGTATACTCTAATTTTGCCTTTTGAACTCATTAATTGAATTTTCGTAGGAACAGAATTACTAGCATAAATAAATAGAATAGGAACTGACCCCAGAGCATATCACTGATATAATGGGATATAATGGGGATATTGCTACAGTCAAAGCAAGTCTAAAAGGCATCTTTCTGAGATAATTGAACAGCCATTCTCCAGCTCTCCTATGTAAGTTACTACATTTTCACCTGGGAGTATTACTGCATTGTGAAAATTGTCACAATGACTTTTTAAAACTTTCTTAGCAGAACTGCACAATATAAAATACATCTGCAGAGGAGAAGAAAAACAGATAAATGTTCGCTTTTGCTCACTTCTAGAACTGTGCTGTGCCTGAGAAACTGTCTCACTCTCTCCTCACAACTTCCAACTTCGTGCTGATTCTGTGCGTTTTGATTATTGGCCACAAGTCCTTTTGTCTGAAAAGCCCTAATTCAAGCCAATTTGTGGAAAGGCTTTTTAAATTTCCTTGTTTACATGTAAACACTAGCCTTCACCATAACTCTTTTGCACTGAATTTAAGATTAAAGGCAGAATTTAAATTTAAAGAACTTTAGGACAATCAGGCACCCAAGTAGAAATGAAATACTGATTTATTGCCTCTGTTTAAAGAAGTTCTTCCCTGTAACTTCTGCCTCTACACACGCACACATTTCACCTGTCATATAGACAAAGAGGTGTGGTTGCTGAGGTACTGTGATTTCATCATGTCTTTCTTACAACTCAGGATAGGAAGTGTTGACTGAGCGTGTTGTCTCTGAGCGTGATTAGTCTAATCAAGCTAAGCCATCTGAAACTTTGACTAAACATGCTCAGTATTTCTACATCTCTGGTTTCCCTGAACTGGCAGATTGATGGTTCCACTTGACTTTTGTTTCTTCATTCCTATTGCTGGCTTCAAAGTAAGAAATCTTTTTGTTTGAAGTCTGTTAATTAGTGTCTGCAAGAGGCTCACTATCACTCAGAGACAGATACTTCACTGGCATTTCTAAAGGAAGATCTTATGTATATATGTGTATACTACATGTGCCATGTTCTCAGTTCACCCTCTCCCCTGCACCAGTTTGCCTCCAATATGATTTTTCACCTGACAACAATGGAAGCAAATGCTGGCCAAAGTCTGAGTCATGTGACCATTTTCATATGAAGTGATCACACTCACAAAGTTACCAAGAGTGAATGGATGAACCCAGACACCAAATCAGGTTCAAGCTGTATCAGAGTGGAACGAAAGGGTAATGGATTTGGTAATTATCCACCTATTGCTTTTGAGAACTGAGGCAAAGCACTTCAAAAAGGAGTGCCAAAATTAATATAGTAAACAGATTTGCTTTGCTCTTCTTGTGTACATTCCCCTCACCCTCCCTTCTTTCTTGATTTCTGGTGTCTTTTCACCTTTTATGAGGCTTCCTTTCTCCTTTTCTCTCATTCTGCCATGTTCTGTGTCTTCTGAAAGGTCAGGAAGGCAATCTGTAGGCCAGGAGTAATAAATGCTGCAGAACAAATGTTTTTAAGTTAATTTGAAGAAACAAATCATTTTTAACAAAGCTGAAATTATGAGTGTTCAGAAACACATATTGATGAGTAAGGCAAGATCTGCAGGAATACACCTTCTTTTCCTATCAGGTGTTCTAATGAACACCTATAATCTGGTGTTCTAATGAAAAACACAGTTTCAAATTTTTAAAAAAGTCTCCTAAGACGTAGCTATGAGTGAATAAGTTAGTCTTCTAGGTTAAGTGGTTGTCCACACTGTCATTGTTTCATTTGCAACTGCAACTTAAGCAAGGTCATTTTCAGAAGTAGCAAGGTTTGAGCACATACAAAAATCATTTGGCTAAGAAGCTTTGTCCTTCAATTCCTAAAAACAGGGTTCTGCTTTTTTAAGTGTTTGTTCCCTACTTGCTGCTCCAGCTTAGTATTCATATCATATTTATGTGACACCTTGCAATGAGGTGCAGAACTACGAACAAGGAGGTGAACTCTTTCTTACTTTGTGTGGACTTAAAGAAACTGTGCTTCTTTTTAGAAGAACACACCCTCCACTCCTTCAATTTCTTAAGGTTACAAAGAAATGAAATACTATTCTTTATATCTCCTGCTCATATATTCAATATATCTTTTGATCTTGATCTTTTTGCACACTAACCTCTATTCAGGTAAAATGCTACTCTGTACCAGCTTGTTGAAAGCTTTTAGGGGTTGAGTGTTGTGACTTGTAGAATGACTGTTGTGACATGCTCAGGGTTATGTCATACTTTAAACATAAAACATCACAAACCAGTATTTAAAATCTAACACATTGTCAGTGATTTTTCAATAATAAAAAGGGCATATTTATTGGCCAAGTGTGGATCTATTGTTAAATACTGCCTAAAATAGACATAAAAAATAGTCATTTAAACATGTCAGTCAGTTCGAGCAGCTGTTAGTTACCCATAGAAATGCTTTTCTGTGAAGTTGAATAATTTAACAAGAGAGGATGCAGCTATATTGTAATAGGGAAATAAACCTTCATTCTTCACACAGGCACCAGCGTGTCCAGAAAAACTTATGAATCCTACCTGACACCTATGTATGCCAGCATAAGGAAATGTGCAGCAGTACAAAAGTCCTTCTCATTCATTTTTCTTGCACACAGCTGAATCAGCCACCAGACACTGTAGCTCTTTACTTATTCTCCTGTTCACTATGGGCACACTGAGAAATTGTTATCAAGAACCAACTGAGATTCCAAATTAGTAAGAAAATAGATTTAAAGATAACTAAAAATTGCATAGAGAAGGAAAATAAAACCCCAAACAACAAACTTTATGATGAGGGTGAAAAATCCTCCTTGATTTGCTGCAAAATATTCATTTTGGGTTGCCGACATTGTCAGTGAAATTCAACTAGCAAAACAAAAAACATAATAAGCAGTCTTCTACATGGTTCTAATGGTAACTTATACTCTAGCAAACTTTGTTGTCTATTATAGAAAATGAACAGAGGGAGAAATCTAATTATATTTGCCTTTAATGGATAGTATTTTCCATCTCTGAAGTACCTGCTCTAGCACAGGTTTGTTCACATTAATAGAGAAAGCTGATGGAAAGGGTGTGTGTTGCAATTAAAACATTAAGTCACACCACTGGTGTTTACTTTGAAAAATATAAATATGAAACACTTCCCAGTGGGAGTGGCAAACTAACTAGAGTGTACAACCCTCTCTGATGTCTAGGTAAGAATGATGTGGCTTAATGAGGCAGTGGAGAGTATTAACTATAAACAAATTATATACCACTGAGGTTTTAAGGAATAAATGTAATTTTATTAACAAATATACCAGGCTGCTACATTGTCATTTTATTGTGCTAAGTCAGGAATTAAGCTGATGATGGGAACATTGATAAGGAAAGGTAAATTTTTCCAAAAGTTTGAATCAGCATCCTGGCAGCTTGTCTGGAGCCCTGGGAATTTGTATTTAGCATTTCCTTTCATATGAAACTTTTATGAATTTAATTTTTCTGAGCCCACACATCATATGCTTAGGGGGGATAATTCTGTTTTTCAGAATATTTAAATTTAGGGTTGTCATTTTCTTTGTATGCTGGAATAAAAATACAAAAAAGGTTCATTTAATTTTTTTTTTATTAAAAATAATATGATTGAATGCATCACACTAATATTGACCATGCTGGAGTGTCCAGGATAGTAAAGGAACCAAACTCTTTGCTCTCACGGAATTTGATAGAATTTGATAGAAATAAAATCCTACAGATTTTCAAAAATATTTTTATACGTGTATGTAGAAGTATTAATAATGGAAGTATTAATTAAGATAACAATGTGAATGTTTATACTCTTTCATCTTTATATTTTAGGATGATTGAGAAATTGAGCATAAGATCCATGTGTACATAGAAATACTTTTAAAGATACTTCTATGAAAAAAACAGTTACTGGAAAATTTCAAATGTCTATGACAAAGAAATGAAATACTAATCTAAGTACATCAGTAACTGGCTTAATATTCAGAAGTGCTGAGTTTCCAAAATTCAGTCAGATTTCCTGTCTAGAGGCCTAGCTGTGAACGCAATCCCAACATCAACATCTTGGGTGATTAATTTTATGTTCTAGGAGGAAGAATCACCAGGCTTATGCCCACTTAATTCCTATCTAATTATACATATTCTTGAATGTAAAGGATGTATTCACATCCTACTTGACCAGGCTTCTGCAGACTCTCCAATGTTTTCACTTGAAAAATTACACTGGAAGTATAATGTATGCTTGACTCCTAGTTAGATAAGAAAGGATTGTTAACAGTAATGAACTCAAGGGTTTTTTACTGGTTACATTGTTAGGTTTTCCGACATGGTGACCGAACGCCAATTGTAAACTTTCCAACTGATCTACACAAAGAAAGCGAATGGCCCCAGGGGTTTGGACAGCTCACCAAGGTAGGTTGACTTCCTTAGAAGAACTTACAAATGCTACTAAAAGAGGAAGTGGGGAGATGTTTTTTGTGTGTGTCACTAAAGCATTTGCAAATCCCAAGTTCTGATAGTTGCTATTAGCAAATACCAAACCCAGTAATTCATAAACACTTTACAATGTTATTAATTCAGCTATTGTTGAATTGAAATCTTGTTCACCATAACTTTATAACTACCTTCCTAAAAGCAACAGCTTCTTGATAGTGTGTCTGCATTCAAATAAATGGCAAGTTTAAACACTGTACTGTTAACATTGATGAAGTTCTAATGACCATTAAGCACTGAGCCCTGAGTCCACATCTCATCATTGGACTGACAACCACAAAAAACCAGAAGACTCGCAGGAGAAGGTTGCTTCTGGGGACAACGTGTCTTCTAAGAAGGCCACTTGTTGCCCAGAGTTTCACTAGGATGCTCTGAACCTACTTGTTGCTCTGGCATTTTAACATCAAGCCTTAGCTCTTTGACCGTATTTGACATATGAAGCTCTGGAGCATAAAGAAGCCAATGCATTTCCTAATAACACTTTGTCATAGTGCAGAAGTATGAAACAGAGACAGTTCACTGTTTAATGTTTGAAGGGAGGCTTGAAATATCTGTAAAATTCAATCACTGAAACAATGCATTACTATCTTAGGTACCTAGCTTATGTAGTAAGAAGAAGTTCCTGCTTTGGCATTGACTTTTTTGAGAGCTTTTTGCTATTTTGCTATCTTTTTAGGAACAGTAGTAAGAATGTATTTCTCTGATAGGAAGAAGTTTAAAAGTTCAGCTCAAGCTTTAGAAATTAATAACAGAAAAGACAGTGTGCAACCTAAGACAACTGCAGGCACACCAAGGCAAAGACAGAAGAATGCTACTTAAGGCATGAAATGTAAGCCACAAATTTACAAGGTTGAACAAATAACAGAGCAATGACAATGATAAATGCTAGGTTGTCAGTCATCCTCTCTCAGCTGTCACTAAGTGACATACATTGTAAAGGACAACGTTGATCAGTGTCTACAGATCTACAGCACCGTGGAAACAGTATTTGTATAGAATCAGGAGCATTGCCTTTCTGTAGCAGATTTTGCAATCTTAGCATTTCAGAACATATAATTTCTTCATAGATATAAGTGAACATTTCTGTTAAAAATTCTAGATCACCTGAAACATACACAGTTGTTCTGGTTTTGGCTGAGAGAGAGCTGGTATGGGGCTCTGTTTTGGTTTTGTGCTGAAAACAGTGCTGATAATGCAGGGATGTTTTTGTTACTGCTGAGCAGGGCTTAAACAGATTCAAGGCCTTTTCTGCTTCTTGTACCACCCTGAGTTTGTCTGGGGGTGCACAAGAAGTAGGGAGGGGATACAGCTGGGACAACTGATGTCCACTGACCAAAGAGATATACTGTACCATATGGTGCCATGCGCAGCATATAAAACTTGGTGGAGAAGGAGAAAGGGGCAGACATTCATCTTGATGTCATTTGTTTTGCCAAGTAACTGTGATGGAGCCCTGCTTTCCTGGAGGCTTAACACCTGCCTGTCCATGGGAAGTGGTGAATAAATTCCTTGTGCTGCTTTGCTTGCACGTTTGGCTTTTGCTTTGCATATCAAACTGTCTTTAAACCCCTGAGTTTTCCCACCTTCACTCTTCTGATCCTCTCCCTGATTTCAACAGGGGAGAGTGAGTGAGCAGTTGTGTGGTGTTCATTTGCCAACTGGGGTTAAACCACAATAACAGTATGTTGTACAGTTAATGACCACTTAAAAGCTGATTGCTAATGACAAAAAAAAAAAGATAAGACATTTCTACATTAAAACCCTCCAGTCACCTTAATCTGGTAGTCACCCATATGCTTGCCTTACAGATTGGAATGCAGCAGCTATTTGAACTTGGACAGTACATGAGGAAAAGATATTCCAGCTTCTTGAACAGCACATACAACCGGCAAGAGGTATAGAGCAGATCTGTCTGGAGCACATTTCTCTGGCATAGCAGAACTATGGACTTATAAAAGCACATTATCATACTCATTTCATTAATGGAGAAATTAAGGTAACAGAAGAACATTTTTGAAAGTCAGACTTATGTCAAGTTAAAAACAGAATAAAGTCTAACTTTCAGCTCTTAATTCTGTTTGGGTCTTTCCCAGCCTAATTTTCCCACACTGAACAGCTCCACACCACCGAATGAGTTGGGAATTTATACAGTGACCCATTATTGTTTTACCTTGTTGAAAGATAAATGCCTATCCAGTCATGTGATGGGCCATGCTTACATACTTCATCCTGTAAAAGAGAGGTCTAACAGCTGTTTGGATGTGATTATCATACACTAAAGATCCATCATGGGGAAGACACCACTAACATTTTGATCTATATAGGAGGGATGCATTATGGGAAGGTATGAAAGACCTTTGCTATGCTTCCAAGAGATGTTTATGTTTTTAAGTACCTTAATATTCCTGACGTATCACTGATAGATTATAGAATCATTTATGTGGGAAAAGACCTTTATGAATTTCAAGACCAACTGTTAACCTGTCCACCACTAAATCATGTCCCCATGTCTACATGTACCAATGTTTTTCTGAATCTCAAAAGATAGAGAGCTTTCTTCTTTGAAATGATGCTTTCTTATTCTCTCAGTTCAGTCTGAGGGTTAGATTCCAAATTAAAAGATGCTTTGGCAATTCCATTTATGAAACTGAAGTAGGGCCCCGGAAAGCTGAGTTATGGTTTCACTGTTTTGACTTTATGTAAACACATAAAACTGGAAACAAGAAGTCAGGATTGACAAGTTGGGTAAAATTTCCCTATTATTATTACAGTTTCCATTTCATCTTTAATTCTTTGCCATTCTATTTTCAGTTTTACATCCAAAGTACAGATTATGATCGCACCATTATGAGTGCCCAGTCATACCTTTCCGGCCTCTTTCCACCAACTAGCAGCCAAATTTGGAACCCTGAGCTTCTCTGGCAACCCATTCCAGTTCATATTTTTCAAAAATCAGCAGAGCAGGTGAGTACTGGCTAGAAGCATTCTATAAAGTCTTAAACTTTCACATAAGCAAAAAAAACCAGAAAAAAAAGGAAAAAAGCTAAAAAACATTTTCATGCTTTTTGAGTTCAATATAACAGAAAATACCAAATGCAGCTACTGGCTGCCAAGTATGTCATAGGTCAACTGTAATAGCTACATGAAAATCCTCCTTCCATAGTTGCAGAATACCTGAATAGTCATATACCCTACCATTTTCTCCAAGGTCATTCCTTCTGACCAGAACACTTTTGGACAGTATTCTGGGGAAGTTGCCCTAAGTCTTTACAGGAAACAAGCGCTTTTCTAAACACCACTCAACTGGGCAGATCTTGTCTCTTTGGCAAGTTTGTTCCATAGTTTATTCAAGGAATTGAATTTTCCCCAGCCACTGTAATGACCTCAAAATTATTACCTTCCTATTCTGGTAGCATTTAGGCATTCTAATTACAGACAAGGGCTCTTTTATGCTCAGTGCTACAGAAACATTTAACGAAACCCTAGCACTTCTCTTGCAGATCATAAGAGTAGACCTACCTGAATAATAGGTCCTGTAGAAAAAGTTTTCATGTAGCTCTCTCTGGCTGACTCAGGTTTAGATTTTAATTTCACTTGCTCGTGACAAGGACTGCGTAAGGAACAGTGTATCCAACAGAAAGCCTCGTTTATTTCTGGCTTTGAGGACAGAAGTTGACTTTAAGGAAATTTGTACAAACCCCCTATTACATAACTGCCTGTCACCAACATCAGAGGATGGACTCAGTCTTCAGGGGGCTGCCACACCCCTCCCCCTTTGATGTTCCTTCATTCTTGGCCACCATGTTTGAAAGCAGGTACAGAGAAAAAGGGTTTCTGCAAACTGGATTAGGAAACGTGTGATTCAGCCAGAAATTTAGCCCTGTTCCTCAACAGAAAAGAATGCTGTCACTGTTATTTAAATGTGGGACACCAGAGGAAATTCTTTCAACAGAAGACAAAAAGGCATCAAAGTGGTCAGAGCTTTGTCCATATAGTACCTCAAAGCCCTTAGGGGAATCACAGTGCAATGTAATAACCTGTTTGGGGAAGGCAAGCTCATTTGTAGGAGTCTCTAGTACCTCATCACTTCTGTGGCTGCTTCAGGAATGGGTATTGACACTTCTCTCAAACACACCTCTGCAGCAACTCAAAATGCCTTTTATATATGCAAATCACCTGGAAAAAACATTGTTCCCTTGTTAAACCAAGCAGATGTTTGAAGGTATTTTCAAGCCCCAAGCAACACAAAGTGGGAAACTGAAGCCAGGTATGGTCCTGTAAAAAACCATAATCACAGCTTATTTTTAAGCCACTGAGATCTATCAAGACTTGACAGGCAACAGTAGAGTACTGCTTAATGAAGCCAAAGGGAGTGGCTTAATTAATAACAACTAGATAGGGATAATTAAGACATACAGTGAGAGAAACATTTGTTATTGTGTAATTAAACAACATTCCCCAGTTTCATATTGCAGCTTTGAGCCTTCGTCCTCCAATGTGCTGCTGTTACAGACAAATTACACCCTTGGAAATCCATCCAAGTGAAAGTGGGCTACGGTCAGTTGGTGGCTGCTGCCAACTTCACCTTGGAGACATGCTGGAAGTGCAGTCTGTTAATGTTATAAGATAATACTAGTGCTGGGTCAAAAATGCCCTGGTGATGTGACATAAAGTGCTGAACCACCACAAGCTTGTTTTGTTCATCACGGCTTTTCACTGGCACTTTATGCTGTATCAGGTATCATTTGTCTTTCTGCAATTGATACAAACCATACTTGACAGAGCTCAGAGTTTGAAGGATGCGTGTATTTACATGTTGTTCAAATCAAATATGTACTATCATGTGACCTTGTAATGCATACACTTGGAGTAATTAAAGTGAACCATATCTCTAAAGAACAGAGCCTTGAGGCTGATAGCCTTTTGATATTTCAGGAGCACAATTTATTTGTCACTCTCGTTTCAAGTTCTGTCTATGAAGTGCTATTTAAAATGCTTACCAAAATGTACTGGGAGAGCTGGATGTGTAGATGCAGAAGCAATTTAGGTTCCAGGACCAGGTGGAGTTAAGTTATATCTGGGGGGATTCAGAAAATGAGAGGGAAATGGCTTCTTAAAATTTCTCGCCATGGACCCTGACCCATTTGTCAAAGCAATCCCCTGACAGACATGTGCAATTTCTTTTTGCCAAAATCAGTTCAATTGAGGGAAATCAACCTATCATGGTATCAAGTAGCCATTGAAAAGTCAAACTACCACAGTCTATCACCTATGTAAACTCAATTCATGATTAAGGTACCCAAACAAACAATTATTGAGTAGATCAAGCACAGCCATGAATCTACCTAAAAATACTACTCCATTAATCTCAGCAACAGAAAAAACAGAGGAGTGTTGATAATTTTAGAACTATTCTAAGTTTTGCTTTTCATGTTTCAGAGGCTGAATTTTCCTCTGCCCAACTGTCCCCGTTTTGATGAACTTCAGCAAGAAACACAAACATCTAAAGAATTTCAAAATAGAATACAACCATACATGGTAAGAGAAAATAAACAAAAAAACCCCCCGAGATGTGAGAAAAAGGAAGGTAATTAAGTCATAGAAGTTATGGAATTGCATTTTTATCTTTTGTTAAAATGCAAAAATAAATTGAAAAAAATTAAAACCCTGTTTAGGTTACATACTAGAGAAAGGTTTTTCACCCAGAGGGCGGTCAGGCACTGGAACAGGCTCCCCAGGGAAGTGGTCACAGCACCAAGGCTGACAGAGATCAAGAAGCTTTTGGACAACGCTCTCAGGCACACGGTGTGATTCTTGGGGTGTCCTGTGCAGGGCTGGAGCTGGACTCAATGATCCCTGTAGGTCCCTTCCAACTCAGCTTATTCTGTGATTCTGTGAGAATTCTGTGAAAAGGTTGGGTGTTAGTGAATCTATCTGCATGTATGCTTGAGTATTTGTAGTATACTCTTCACTTTTTCCCCACAGGGTTTTTTACAAACAATGGCCGTTAACACAGGGCTTGAACTAAACCACCTTAAAATACTGGACAATTTCCAGCTCTGGAATACATATGATACTCTACTTTGTGAGGTAATAATAAATCAATAGGTGCTGGGGAAGAACGTAACTCCAGCGTCGGGGTTTCAATTAAACTAGGCAATGTGTTTTCACTGGAATGAGTTGTCTTCTCTCCTACATTTCTTTTTTTCTTTTTCTTTTTTTTTTTTTTTTTTAAATTTGAATCTAAGTTATATTGTAGTGCTTTGGTAAGAGATAACTGCAAAGCATGGTATACACCTTGGGAGACTGTCATTTCCATTTCATGTTTTAAGGACTGTTACCATTCCCATTATTTCCTTTTCCCCCTTCCCAATATGCTGCTATAGAATTATTCAAGTGTGCTGGCTATAATGTATTTCTGATTTTTAACGGAGAAATGAAATTATTAGCTTTAAACCATCAACATGTAAAAATGAAAATACTTAAGATTTTGAACATGAGAGATCATGAAAGATCATGACCTATCAGTTAAAAATTTTTGAGACGGTGATTGCTACCAGTTAAAAAAGCCCAAACTGACCCCAAGTATGGGATAATTCCATTTGGCCCCAGTCACTACCAGCAGTGTATTAAGGCTTTTGAACACATCCTCTACAAACAGGTAATTAAACATGATAAGACACTGTCACTGTTACTGTTACATGACTGGAGAGTGATACTCGTCTCTAGTTGCCCAGTGTTAGAACTGGTATGGGCACAACTGTATGGAAAGGCAGAAAAAATTAGATATTTATAACCTGAAGACCCAGAGAAAGGAAGAGAAGAAGACATATGTCTGCAATATTTCTCACCAAAAACATGTATCTCTATAGCAAGAACACATTTTACCTACAAGAAATCACCTTCACACAGGTGCTTCTGCTCTGCCCATTCACTCACTTCAGAGTGACCCCCATTCCCACAAAATGTGTTTCAGGGCATGCTCCAGAGTAAAACCGCACTGAGCAAAGAATTGCAGAACAGCCTCAGAAAGTCTAAACTTAGTAGCGTGAGGGTAGATGATGGGATGATGGAAACCAATGAATTAAAAACATTCTTTTGTTTTCCTTTATCACTAGGGTATTCACAATTACACTCTCCCTGTATGGGCCACCAAAGATGTAATTGACAAGATGGAAAAACTGGCAGAATTGTCCTTACTCTCATTATTTGGGGTTTATAAAACAGAAGAGAAATCACGACTACAAGGAGGTAAATCAAAAAATGCATAGCTCTAAGAAAGGAGGAGATAATACCTATGATAAAATGCAACATCCTGTCACTTTACTAATGCAAAATTATTCAAACAAACCCATGATTTGAAACTATGGACATTGGATGCCGTATTAAGTAAATATGTGCTGAACATTGGCACTTGCATGGATAAGATACTGCAACAAGGTGCAAAAATTAATATCTTAATTTTTTCCAGATTATTTAAGGGATTAGGACTTTTAAAAATATAGAAATTAAGGGAATAAATCAGGCTCTCATGGTTATGATCATTACTTTTCTTACAGTAGGTTAGATTAAGTTGTTTCTCCAACATTTCCTTGAATTGTTTCCTGTTCTTTTTTTTTCCCTTTGATGTACTGGTTATATATTGTGTCAAAACACTGGCAACACATTGGTAGCTCTCTGAGTGATATAAAGCTGCTCCAAAACAGTCTGATCAGAATAGAAGCTGAGAGATTCCAGTTATGTCTATATTGCAAGAACTACAAGAACTGGGACTACTGCTTAGTTCCAAAATGGGGGCACACAGACTGTGCTGTACCTTCTGACACTACTTCAGGACACAACCCAGGAATTTATCATATGATTCCCAGGTATCCATGAGTAGGAAATCAAAACAATTGAGCTTGAATATTTGCAGGCTGGAACATTTGAGGCTAGGCTTTCTAATGCACCTACTGAGCAGCGTAGATCTAGGTAAAAAATTATTAGCAGATCTATCACCTAGGCATACACACCACTGGTCAAGACACACAGTAATTAGAGGCTCCAATCTGCAGTAAAGCCCACTAGCTGGCAGATGACCACATCACATGGCCAAGACTATTTATCTAATGTTCACTGGCATACCAGTTACATCCTCTTTGCTTAGAATGATATAAACTGTGCTTCAGGGAATTTCTGCTGCCCTCACCCATTGGCTTTAGAATACCTTTGGGCTGGAGAAGTAGTACAAAAGAGCTTTGGAAAAAATGAAGAAGCAATAATGTGTTACTTGTTGGAAGTAAACAGTTAAAATACTTCTTTGCCATGTAGAGACCAGCACAGTTGTCATTATTTCAACACTACAAACAAACAAAAAAAAAGGATGGAGAGGAGATCTCAGCATAACAGAACTGGAACTGTCATTATCCCCAGTTCTCAGGATGGTTCTAGATGATTTCCTGTGATCCTGCCTCTTCACTTGACCGGGATGATGAATCATATATTTCTCCTCTGTAATATCTTCTCTGGAGTTACAAAATTTTAGTAAACTAAAAAATGAGTATGAGGCCTGAGTAGATGTCTTAGATTTGATAGTCACAATATTTTGTCTTTTTTGTTTCCATTCATACATTATACCTTCATTTTCCACTTCCTTTTTTCCCATCTTTTTAAGGTGTCCTTGTGAATATTATTTTAAACAGTATTAAACAAGCTGTCAATTCTTCAAAACCAAGAAAAATGGAGGTCTACTCTGCAGTGAGTATTTTCATCTTTCATAAATCTTGCTGTGATTTTACCAGTAAAGTAAGTTAAATGAAAGAATAATATAATACAGTTTAAGTCAGCTAACAAGCTGAACACCAATCAGTGCAAGAACACAGTATACGCATGAATCTCACCTCGGTTTCAGTTAAACTATATTTGGCAAAGAAAACTATGCATTTTACCATTCATTATTCCTACAACTTAATGGTGCAGTTTCTATTAGCTGCATCTTTCCTGAAGTGCTCCAAAGATACTGGCACATCGCAGAACTTCAGCTGTGCCTCCAAACCTCTCTGTGGGTTCTTTTTTATTACTACTATTATTATTTTATTTATTTTAGAGGGTGAAGAGGGCCACTTTCATCAGGCCAAGATCTGCTTAGCTCATTCATTATTCTGTCTCTAACAAGGGCCAAAGGCAGGGATGAATGTGAGAATAATGCCAGGAGAGAGTGATAAAACCTTCCAGCAATCTGTGTCTTAGGGACTTCCTGAAACAGAATCTCTCTGTGTTTAGTATCTCTTGACAGACTGTCTTCCATCAACTTACCTAATCACTTTTTAAATGCATTTATACTTTTGGATTCTGCAACATCCTGTGACAATGACTTCAATGTTAAAGAAAAACACACTTTATTCGCTTTTTCTGGGTCACTCATGAATTTACTATTGTCGGTCATTCCTCTTCCAGATTTCCTTTTCCAAGACAGAGTCCTACCCTATTTAATCTTTTCTCATATAGAAACTACTTGATACCTCAAATCTTTCTCACTGTCCTTTCTACACGTTTCTAGTGCTACTACGTTATTTTTGAAAAGGAAAAAAGCAGTGCATCCAGATTTTTCACTTCTGCTTTAATATCTTGAGTACAAGTATACTGTTATTTTTGAAACTGATCAGCCTAAAAAATTCCAGAACCTGAATAATAATTAAACCATAGCTGCTAGACTAGAACATAAATAGGTCTAGCAGATATATATATATCTAAAGATGCTTGCAAAATTTATTCATCAAAGTGTTTGGACTTCCTGCCTTCAGCTCCTGTTCCTACGATCCCTGCAAGATGGGGATAACGGGTAGATGAAGAAACTGCAGGTGGGTGGGTAACTGATCCCATAAAAATGGAAGTCAAACTGAGATTTCATAGTATGAATCCAAACAGAAGGAACAATTGAAAACATTCTGAAGTGGAAGTAAGGAGAATAGTCTTTGCACACAACTATTTGTCTGGTATACTACCTGAAAAAAATTACTTGTACTTTCACTTGAAATGCCTTAGAATATACTACCTTACACTGCCTTAATCTGACCTTGGAACAAAAAACACTACTGAAGGAAGGAAAAGAGAAAATGCACTGAAAAACTAAATTCATTACTCAGACCACATCTTGCTTTCCTTCAGTATCTGTCTTCAAAATCCTGCCAGATGGTGTAAGACACATACTGCAGAAACTCTTTGGAAATGCCTCCTGCTGTCTGTAGTAATCAGTTAACATGTTTTTCCCAATGGTGAATATACTGAACACATTTTTATGGTCAAATTTACACAGGTTTTCTTTTATCTTGATTTCCACTTCCTCTCTACTCTTGTCTCATTACTCTGGGTGAATGGTAGTTGACTTAATTGAGTGTAAAGGGTGGATTTTTTTTTTCTCCAATAGCATGACACCACACTTGGGGCCCTCCAGATTGCTCTCAATATTTTCAATGGAAAACTGCCACCATATGCTGCTTGCCAGTTTTTTGAACTCTACCAAGAAAGCAATGGGCAAGTATCTTCTTATTTATGCAAGAAAGAGTGTTTAGAATTTGCTACCCTCTTCCCCAAAACCATTTTTCTCTCAAATATTTGAGGAGATACAATTTTGATTTTAATGGCTACTTCACTGACCAGCACATAGGCACAAAGTTATATTAAAACTAGAGAAAATTATGTTTTCTGGATGTGCATGTGTGCTATGAAAGGCAGGAACAAGAGGTAAAACAAGCCTTATGAGAGGGAAGTAAATGGTAAAATACTTTTTCCCGATTCTTCACATGATAGCAAGAACATTTCCACGACATAACTCCCACAGTAAGCCAGTTGGCTTAGAAGAATCCAGGGCTGGTGCCATTCAAGGAGCCTTCAGAAGGAGCTTTTCAGCTGACTGGTGATCTGAGCAGTTAAATAACCAGCTTTGGCAAAGTGGGCTTTGCAGATGTCTTTCACAAAGCCTCCATTCTTGGAGAACAGGTTCTAGAGTAGGATGTTAGAGCCTATTTCCAACATTTTGTCTCAAAGTAGGAAACCTTCTATTTAAGAACCTTTTTTAAAAAGCTTTTCAATGTTGTTAATCAGGCAATATAGCATCGAAATGCATTATCGGAACGACACTTCAAAGGATCCTTATCTCCTCACTTTGCCAGGGTGCACCTCTTCTTGTCCACTTGAGAAGTTTGCTGAACTAGTTTCTCCTGTGATTACAGAAAACTGGTCAAAAGAATGTGGGAAGAAAGACAAAATGAAAGGTAGTGTAACAGTTCTGTATTTTCCACATAAGACATTAGCAGATATTTTATCAATGGCTCCAAACTTCATACCTTTCACAGAATCAATAGATTTCCCTTTAAGTGTGGGTCAGATTTACTATGGACAAGGAATATCAGTAGAAATTAAATTAGCATATTCACAAAAGGAGCTGCCTAAAGGCCATGGCCAAAACTAGATTTCCACTTGTTGAAAATGTCTAAGAGAAGTATGGATGTGGGTGTTATACAAGTGTCCTGTGCATGTTGGATACATCAGACTTTCTGCAGACGCAAAGCAAAAACGGCTTGCAAATGCATGGTAAGATTTGTGCATCTGTATTTCTGCCATATGCACTATGTACTGAAGATACCACTGTACTCAGTTGTACTGAGTGCAGCTGATCCATGCAAATATGGTGGCTATTTGCCTTGGACTACCAACACCTGAGAGCTGATAACCTCTTCCCGCCTGAATATTATTTCTGGGAGGGAGGAGAAGAGCAAGGCAATACATGTTACTTTTCAATAGTCCCATTATTTCCCCTGTCCTGCATATATTCACCATTTTGCTGATCCCTGATGAAACTACTTTTTCTTTTTTCATCAACTACACATAGTCCCTCCTGCCCTATGGAAATCTGGGAGTAAGATTTACCTATGTACAGGAAGCAATCTATAAATTTCCACGACTGAAGTATATGTTCTTATGTCGCATCTCTCAGTAAATGTGATCTTGCCAGAAATATTACCATTGTACATATATGTAATTAGACTGTTAGCTTTGCATCTAAAATGGTATATACGTATGTCTTTCATTAACTCCCTTTTCATTTATTTTTTGTTCTTCACAGATATTTTCATTGGATTTAATGTTGCTGTTGGCTTGTTGTCCATTTTTAACCTTGTACTGCTCTACCTCCTTTATCATTATGGACAATGCAGGCACAGAAACAATTACCAAGACATTTAAACTGGAGGTACAAAAATGAAAGAGAGAGCAGCTAGACATCAAGAAATACTTGAAGTTTCTGATATCCATCAGTTTGCTCAGTCAAAATAATCTCCAAAGCATATTCAATAAACCTGAACAGCTGAGGTATCTGTGGCCTAGCTCCTAAAATTCTAAATGCCTGCAGTGAGAAATGCTGTAGAAATACATTATTTTAGGAATTACTGGATGGATGGAATTACTCCAATTTATATCTTTATTCTACTACTTCTATTAATCAATCTTACATCAACCAGTGGGGTGAAGGAATGCTATTGCCTATGCTGGTTTTTTTACATTGCCTATTACCATTTAGCCCTCTGCTGCTCAGCAAGTCTTTCTTCAAAACTGCAGTCTGTAATATTTACCTTACTTCCCATAAATGGCTATTTTGTTGATGCACAGGAAAATGTTTTTAGGGAGCAGAGGCTGCAATTACTGTATGAAAAAGACTCATACCACCATTTGGACATACTGTTTCTGCCTTTATTCATGCAAATTTATGTATGATTTTTGACCTTGGCCTTCAGCTAATAGAAGTCTTCAGCCTGCTCTCTAAAGGAGTTCTCCTCTACAGCTCTCACTGAAATGAGTAGAACTGGGATAATCTCTGTCACATATCCAGGCATCAAGCAAGAAGCTTATTGCAACAGCATCTTGGTCAGTGTCTGTAACTTCAATAATATGGATAAGTAAATACATTAAACCCTATTTTCTGTTGCTACACTGTTTTCCTATTTTTCTAACCTCCCAGTCATGAATGATCTTTTGCTCTGCATCTTTTCTATAATGCCTTTGTTCTCTGTCCTGCCACAGGTCCCTTCTATAATTTTATTTCTTTGAGCCACTCTTAGAATAATTCCTCAAACTACCCCTCTCTTCATTATCTTTGATTTTAAATTACAATAACTCATTTAACTCCTTGCTCTGCTCACAATCCCATATGTTAGCAAGACATACAGTAAAAGTAAGAAAACAATGATTCTGCTTTTTTTATGTTGATCTCTTCTGTGCAATGTATTTTGTTTAGATTGTAAGCTTTTAATGCTAGGGAATGTGTTTCTGTAACTGCTCTTTAGTGTCACAAACTATATGCATAATAAGCATTAATATTGCTGTATAAAATCCTACTTATTGTCATATGTTTCAAGACTGAATCAAGACTTTTTCATCCTGTAGTCTTGCAAAGCATACTGTAAATTACAATACCATGGAGAAGTCTCTTTAAAAACCAAGACAACCATACAAACAAGTGCCAACAGCAGGGTCAGGCCAACAGATATGATGAGTTCAAGCTAATGTGCTCAAGCTAATGTGTCCTGTTGAGATTTAGAAAGAGAGAAAGCTGAGAAATGGAGCTGCTTAGCTCAGACATGCATCACAGCAATGTGAATACATTGCTTCTGGACTGACTTTCACTCACATTCTGTGGGCTGCAAAGTGGAGCCCAGAAGCCTCATGAGGTAAGCTATCGCTGAGACAGAGATCTAGAGATCAGCCCTCAAGATTACAGCTGAAATGTGATATTAAATATCATATATTAAATAACATAAGTCAGAGTAACAAATGCTTGTGGGAATATAGCACTTCCCAAACATTGCATTTCTTGTAGTAACTTCAGCTACTGAAGTGTCCACCTTTTGAAACATTATTTCACACTCAGTAAAAAGCTTTTAGTAGTATCCATGACATTTCCATTTTATCTATTTTAGGAAATATCATAATCAACTGATGGATTTGATTCTTACATGTACAGTATTTTTATTGTATAACAAGTTGATGCAAAACTGTCAAAAAGATGAAAGGCTGTCGCTAAATCAGATGGATGTACAAGTTTCAGCTTGTAACTAGTAGTTTTGATCCTCATGCAAAAACTTGAAGGAATATCTATATTGCAGTCAAATGTATCAGAGCAGCTCTAGGAAACAAGCCTGAGCCAGCTTGGTAACTATTAGCAGGGTACTTACAGTGGGGAAAAGTTCAGAACAAACTGCAAAACTCATCCTGGCTCCTGTATGTGCATATATATATATATATATATATATATACACACAGTCAGTGGTTACCTGATACTGAGCTCTGTATTGCCACAGCCACAAGGCTGCTGGTACCCACTTAAGGATAAATTATGGTTTTTATTAGAGGAAATCAGATGCTTGACAAGTGAGGATGTATCGACTGATAATGTGCAGTAAGAACCCGTTTCGAAATATTAGAAAATCAGTCGATTGCACACCTCAAGAATCAGAATGAGATGCATTTTTTCCAAGATTGCTTCTTACAAAAAGAAGTAGATTCAGACAGAAAGTAAAATGTGAAGTGTCTGAGACATATTGTGAGGTTTATGCTGCTCAAGCCTAAGCTGTAACGAAGAATTTCAAAAGATGAGGCAATTCTTATTGCAGCAGGAGCTGTCAGGAAGGAGATATATTGTAGGGACACCTTTTTGTTAACAGCTAGTCATACTTGAAAATGCATATGCACTTTTAGAAAGGATCCAGCAAACACAAGTTACAGAGAATGTAATGACAGATTCCGATGATGTAACTTCAGAATTAATGAGGGTACACTAAAGATGTAATACATTAGTTAAGTAGGCCCTGAATTTCACTTATAGGAAAGATGTTTTGTCTTGCTGTATTTAAATCAAGTAAAATTTCTCCAGTGGAGTAAAAGGTTGTACATGTAGATGAGTTTGTAGCTTTTTTATTTTTTCAGCCATATTTACAATTTGCTTAGTATAATCTGCAGACTGTTTGTGATTAGAAAATATCTTGTCTCCAAGCAACTTGTGGCACTGCAATAATGTATTTTAAAGAAACAATTCAACATTTGTAATTTTATCTTATTGAAAAACAGTGGAGCTTTCAGTATGTCTAGAATTTCCAAACAAAAGTAAATGTTCAGATTTGTTGCTTTTGTAATAGATTTTTAAAGCACTTCTGCTTTGATACGAATAAAGTTGATGACATGAAGCTCTTCAATTTGCCCTCTAGCAGTGACATTATTTGTCTCTACAATAATTACTGTAGCAACTAGATGCTCTGCAGCAGGGTTTGCTGGTGCATATAGTAGACAGTAGTGTATATGCAGGACTTTTCACCTCAGTCAGCAACAACCTCCTCTTACTGAATTGATTTTATTCTGGAACTTCTTTATTCACAGGCTTGAATATTGCACACACTGGGTAAGCACAGCACAGGCATCTGACTTCCAGAGTAATATCAGCTCAGCCAGGAGCACTCATGTTCATTTGTACCTGTAATGTAGGGACACTGGATCCAAATTACATTATTTCTTCTCACTTTAATACATTTTCTTAGCTGGGGTAAAATACAGAAAGCAGAATGACAAATGCACTCTATTTGAAAAAAAAAAAAAAAAAAAGAAAGAAAAAAAATCTATTCAGTCCAAAAATTCTTAAGTCTGGATTAAAAACCAAAAGAGAGGAGTTATGTTTCTAAATTTTTCTCCACAAACAAAAAATGCTAAAATTTCTACTTTACAAGGAATATTTATGATTTACCATGCTGGAATTTGAAAGTGATGATGAGAGCAAAGACTGGATTGTTCTTAGGTCTTGGCCCATACAAATCCATGCTGAGGTGATGTCAGCAATATTGCGTAAGATTTTATTATTGGCGTGGAAGAGTTGAAACTACTGTACTCCTTATTGCATTCCTAATAAAGATGGACATGAAAGATGGACATTTACCTATAAACAGATAACTTTATTGATTGAGACACTAATGCTTCTTCATCAGAAATTGCCAAGTATTAATACTCAAAGAGACAAACATGAGTGGCTATTGAAATAATAGCACATCACTTGAACTATTCCATTACATGGTCTCTTCTATGACAAGGCAAGTTCACTTCCAAAGGAGTTATAGCACTGGAAAGACTTGCAAGATCACGTCTAGGAGATCAAGTACAGTTGGAAAGACAGTTAAAAAGTCAAACTCCTGTTTTGCTAATTTCTGTAACTACTCTTAATAGAATGACTCTACCTTTTCTCCTGAGACTCAGTGCATTATCAAATTTGTCCACCCTGCAGACTGAGGTTCCAGCGGTCTTTTAAAAAATCTGTAGAGAGCAGAATGATGCCATTTATCAGCTCAAAGTAGCTAGAGGCAAAAGAAATTGTCCTGGCTTCGTCTCTCTGTGTATTTAGTTGTAGTCATGTGCACGTCAAAAAAAAGGTAATTTCTTTGTGCTCTGTTTACAGCAGCTAAATCTGTTGCTCTCTTCCTACAATGAGCCCTTGACTTCAGAGGACTCAGCAAATCTCCTAGCTCATCTACCCTATAAACTGAAACTATGGAAAGTTGTAAAAGGCAGTCTGATCATAAAGTCTTTTCTTTAGGAAGATGAGAATAAATATGGACTGTAATTTAAGGTCCAAACAGACAAGTTCTCCATTCTCTAATATACAAGTCTTGACAGCATTTGGATAATTACAGACAGACTAGCAAAATTCCATAATACCTACAACTGTTGAGCTGTCTGAGGACAGTGCCAGTACTTCTTGGAAGTGGAACTCCTTTATTCTTTCCATTCTAAGGCATTCTCGCAGTTTCTCCTGGCTGCTCTTCAGGAAGCAGCAAGAACTGAAGCAGATCTGAAGCCTACATCTTGTTCAGAATTTTTGAAACACATGCATTTAAGATTAAAATAGATATGATTTTACTTGTTGTACAACCGTTTCTTCACTTGTTGAATTAGAATATATATACAGAAATACTTTTACAATACAGGCCAACTCCTCCAGGGCAGTTAAATCAACAATTCAGACATAGCATGTTACACTTGTATATAGATGAGATCATTTGCTACTGATATAAGTAGCTCTTCATGAGAATCTTCTGAATCCTCTGTAATATGGTGGTGAACGAGAGCTTTATCAATCCATTATCCAAACAAACAGACTCCTCTTTTCTTGGTAAAAGAAGTGGATGAAAAAGCACTGTAGTCAGGAATACTCTTCAAATACACATATGGAAGTCTCCCTTTGCTAAATGAAGGCCTTATTTTCACTTCACTCAGTTAAATGTTTGGGAAGAAGGAACTGGAAAACATGGGCTATATTAAACCGCACTATGCCATGGTTAGCCCATCTCCAGCACAGTTACTGAGTTGTCTTCTCTTGTAAAGCTATTTGCTCTCACCTCTGAATTACTGGTAGGATAGAGGTGAAGGACAACAACACAGTGAGTATTATAAGCTTACTGTTACATATTTTAATGACCAAAATATTTGGCCATATATGTGAACCGAATGAGTCTTTAATCCCCTTGACTTCTCATTCTAACTACCACACTGAACCTCAGTGTATGCACAAAGGCATAGTCTCTGTTGATTTATCTCTCTCCCTTTCTGACCATACATTCAGCAATATCAATACTGTAAAAAACCACTAGCTGGGCTGCTTGGTCTGGTTGTCTGGTTGAGGTTTCACTATGGTTTGAATACCAGTCCTCTGTAAAGATCATTCCTCACTATGAAGTGCTGTTGTCATTAATGACTGCCTGACTTGAGCCCGAAGAAGAATCCTATACTTCACAGAATTGCAAGCCACAGTACAATGACTTAACATTTATTCACCTGATGCTTTCAACAAATAACTCTGAACAAAATTTTAGGAGATTTTCATAACCACAGCTTGCATTACCAAAGCAGACTGAGCACTCTAAACAAACTTTCTTCTTTATTTCAGTGAAGTAACTGCCACTTTGGAGAGTGCAGACATCCTCTGACTCTTCTCAAGTGTGTTATTTATAATGATGTATCTCTCTGGCTTAGGATGTATTTTTAGAACGTAGTCTATATTTGTCATCAGAGAAAACACAAAGTCTAATATGAGGCTCTTGATGATGATATGTCTTGACTGCTCAAGAAAGAGCTATGTATCCTGAAATAACAATGATAAACTTTAAAAGAACTGCATTGCTGAGCAGAAGGATATTACAGACTCTTATCTGTTCCAAGTAAATTCTACGAAAACTGGAAATACTATTGGAATGGTCATAGGTATAGGTTTGGGAGATTTCTAATAATAGAATATAAAAACTTTGAAAATGAGCTCTTGTGTCAAGAAACGATTGGGATGGTCCTGAAGCTACCCTTTCTGTTCTTCTCAGAGATGTTTTTCTTTTCCACTGTGTGCTTAAATGTTCATTGAGCCTTCATAAATGTTACTATGACAAGACCACTCCTGATTTCCCCTAAGTCTGCACAGGAGGGAGGAAGGAGGGGAACTGTGCATAGCTGGACAAGACCCCATTCTCAAATAAATCTTTCATTTATACACTAAGCAACTGATGTAAAACTGATAGCAAGATAACACGACACATGGAAAGGAACTCAAACAATCTATATGTTTCATCACGTATGATTTGTAAAGAAATTTCATCATGTTTTAAGGAAGATAAATCAAGAGAAAGCACCTTGAAGACGAATGGCATAATCTTAGTCTAGCCAAAGCATGCAGGGGAAATGTTACAGAGGCTGAGCAGGAAAGCAAACCCAAAAGAACTATGCTTCTGCATATCCATGAGATGTCCCACTAACCATCAGCAGAGCCTAAAGGATCAATCTCAAGAGTTAGCTTAAATATAGAAGCAGCTAAAATTAGCATAATCTTAATAAAAATATAAATTCTAAAATGTTTGGTTATTTTGTACTTTTATAATGCCTTTCCTAGAATGAAAATCTACTTTTTTATAGATTATTTTGCTTTCAAATCTTGTCTGATGACAGAACAAGCTCTAAATAATCTGGTGAATGTTAAGCAGATCATTCCATAAATCAGATCCAACATTTTCGCAGAGTGGGTGGGCAGCTCCCCCAAGTGTTTACCAACTATTGGATTGTGTGGTTTCCAGCAGTCTATGGGCAGTCCTCTACTTTGATACAAGAGCCTAGTTCTAGGTGGGTAATGAAAAGTCTTGGTATACACTAGATAGAGTCTCTGACAGTCAGCAAAATAATGGCATGAGAAACAAGTATGATAGGAAAGGCAGTTTGTGTAAGCACCACAAGCTTCTCTTGCAATGAAACATATGAGACAAAAGCCAAGGGATAAGGTGCATCCTTAAGTACATTAATTATTAGCAGCAGGGCATTGGGAAAACTCCTCAAGATGAATTTAAATTCAAAATAAAATCTGCTATAAAGAGAAAAAATTTGTTCCACCTTAACATCCTTTAGGGAAGGGCAAGCACCAAAAAAAAAGTTTTGTCAAAAGACTGGATTTTGCATACTGTACAGAAACTACTTTGTGTATGTAGAGATCAGCAGGGGCTGTGGTGTATCCACAGACATCCTCAGACATGTAACTTCACGTGTTAAACCCTATTTTGGTTAAAAAACTCCTTGGGGTCTCTGGAGGTAAGAGGGATTTCCGAATAGTGACGAAACTCCAGGCATACTGTTCTGTAGAGGTGTCAAAGCCATGACAGCGCTGGCTTCCCATCAACAGTGGCAAATCCTCCAAAACAAGATCGAGGTCACCCGGCTGCTGCAGGGCAGGGTAACTGCCACAGTTACTTCAGGAACTGATAACACCGGGTGTGTAGAAGCAACATCCCCTCGCCTGGCAAGTGCTGACCCAAGTACCCTGGCATGCTCTGTGAAATCCTTGAACCCTAGGAATCTCCCCACCTTTACATTTCTCTTCACATGACCTTTAGCTACAGCCCCGTGGGCATTAAGAAGGGCTGAGTCACAACCTCCTACGGATTACTGGGAGCAGTCTGCCACCTACTGCTTAGACAAGATCTTGGTGTTTACAGTTTCCCATTTATCGTAAGAAATCTCGTTTTCATAATCATAAGAAATCATAAGGAAGTTTGTTTTAAATGGGGTCTAGCCCACTTTGATGCTTCTGAATCTGAATCTAAAATCATCTTGGATGGCGAAAGGTCAGTGCTGCCCTTCCAGAACTAACTTCTTAAAGGAGTAGAAAAGATATTAACAATTTTCTTCTAGGTAACATCTGCAGAAAGTTGATAGGTAAATTACTGTCAAATGAACAGATCTTGCTGCCTCAGAAAATACCAGACTTCACTACTACACTTGGCTCAGGGATTAACCCATGATCTTCTTTTTCACAGACAAGAACTTCTATTCAGTCATATTCAATGGCAAAACTCCAGAAGATAATTGTTTTTCTGACCTCTGTTGGACTGTGTTCATCTTGCTCTGTGCTTAACTCCCACAGTCAGCTAATAACAACAAAAACCTTAAATGGAAGAGCAGACGAAAAACATCTTTGATCAGTCTAGCTGTTGATTACAGGCTTAGCTGTGCTACATATTTCCATGCTGACCACAGACTTTCCACCAGCATTTTCTTACCTCTTGTTGATTACAGTGATGAATCCAATCCATCGTATTTGGCCACTTAGTCTAACACTGGGAATTTCAGCTGGAGATTTTTCAACATTTTGTCATCTGAAATCAAAGGCTGTTGCCACACACAGATATAAGCTTTCTATCAGAAATCAATGAAAGACATATTCGTTCAAGAAACAGATGTTTAAGGCCTAGCAAGTTTGGAACCTCGTATATTTTTAATTATGGGAAAATCTAGACCATAAAAATTCTAAAACCTCAAGCTATCAATGGATAATACTGTAGTAATTTGAGAAATAATTCATGGCAAGGAAATTCCCACTTCTAAATTCTCCTTCAAGATCTTGTACTAATAGAAGTACAAAAATAATGATATACTGAAAGCAAATTTATTGTTGCAAAATATTTATATTGCTTTTAATAGTAGTAATCACATTTTTAAAAAGGCACTTCTTGAGGTAGATGAAGTTAATGATCAGAAATTAATTACTAATTTTGTGTTGCCTCCTGCAGTACAGAGCAAGGCTGCTTGAAGCACATTCAGACAAGACACAAAGAAGGGACACACAAGGGTATATACGAGATAAAAATAGCAAAGGAAATGTAAAGCTATGCAATATATTTGCCTTGCAGCCACCTCCTGGAAATCCTCACCTCTGTGATTACTCATCACACACACATAGTTCCACTGACTCTGATCCCTCACACTGAGAGCACTCACCTAAGCAAAGGCTGGAAGAGGTAGGTCCTCCCAGATGGTAAAGACAGGATCAGTGGAACAAGGAACAATATGGTAAGCGGCAAATATCTCAGACTTTGGGCAGGGGTATTAAATCTCTCTAGGAACTTGAGAGGAAGAAATAAATTGTCCTAGGGGAAAAATATACCAAACCCACAACGAACAGTAATATATTCTGCATAGGGATGCCTGAAGCCAGAAAATAGAAGGAAACAAAATCCCATGTGATGAGCTGGTTACAAACTGGAACACTGTCAAATGCAGCTTCAGGTATTTTTAGTTTTGCATTTAATCAGCAAAGACCATGCTGTGCCCCTGATTACTGGTTAAACTAAAATAAATTTAGGGCCACAACTGAACAGTCTGTGCTTTGTCTGCCATGTGCCAGGTCATCACTTTGTACTTCTGTCGAAAGCTATATTAGTTTTCCTAAAAAACTGGGTGCACCAGCTCTCTAAGCACTGGCCAGAGAGAAGACCAAATTTTATTCAAAGACATAACTGCTAGTCACTTTTACATAAGAAAAGAACAGCAAATAAACTCATAAAATACTTAATTTTCTCTTAATGACTACCAAAATGTTAGTTGATTTAAATACAGTAAACTAACAATTCAGCTTTGGTCTATTTTTGTATAGAATATTCTATACCTTACTTGACTTCAATCTTATTTGTGCATAGAAAAGTTTTCTTATAAGGATCAGGCCACTTCAGATCATAAGATTCACACTGAAATAATTAATCAGCATATCTAGTGTTATGCAAATAATTACCTCTTCATAAAAAGATTCAGTCTGAACATGGTCAGTACAAAAAAGGCTCAGCGCCTTTTTTGATAACAAATCACTTGTTTTGCAGACTGTGGGTGAAAACTATCAGTAAAAAGCTGAGCAATTATGAAATTGACTTATATATTCATGAATTTTATTCTTGACCTTCCTATAGTGGAAGATATTCCTCCTCTCAAAATGCCATTTGGACCAGAAGCAGAAACAAAAGAATTCTGTGATTTTATAATAGTGAACATGGTCCTTTCATGGCTGCTATAGCATCACCTCCATTGAGGGACAGTTCAAGCATTTTTAAACTTTGTCTACCCTCCTCTCAAGTGGATAGCACTTACTTGCTGACCAACTAATTCAATAAGCACACTAGCTAATTTCACTTCACTGCTAAGTAATTTATCAAAAAGCTGATTAATTAATATAATCCAAAACTGGTATATTAGTATAGTACAATAATAATTTTTTATTTTCCACAAATTAAGAGGTATAAATAAGGATATATTCGAGCTTCTTTTATTACATGCCTCTCTGCCATACACTAAAAATAGGACAGCAGAAGTTCAGGGAAATCTGGCCAAAAAAACAAACTAGCACTAAATAAGATTACATAACTGTCCATATGCTTATGCTTAAAAACAACAGCATATGCCTTATATACCACTTGATGGTCACGATCTCTGTCAAGGCAAAGCAAAAAGAGTGGGAAGATAATATGGATAATATACTGCCTGAAATGGATGCTAGAAGGGGTGTTAACTTCCTGCATGCATTTCTGCCTTGCTTGTTGTGCTTTGTCATATTCATCTACTTCTGTTTCCATTAATTCAGCCAAACGACCCAGTGATCTGGATATTAAGGGTGAAATACTTTTGCATCACCAGAAGCTGAAATACCAGTATCCTTGAGAAACTCTTAAGGGACTCAGTGATTTGGTCATAATGAGAAAAATGAAACCAGCAACAGCATGAGGGAAACGAAGGTGAAACTGTAAAGATCTAAGAAAAAGTATCTACCAACTCAAAAGAAAACAGAAATTTCCAAAGTACTGCTTCTGCTTATTACAGGAAATGGGGAAAAGCCTGAAAATCATGCTGACTGATGCTCTTTTTTATGACTCACTGTGTCCGGCAATCTTACATTATAGCTGTCATTCAATAACAGGGGAAAGGCAAATACCAGCTTCTCTATGTCCATGCTTTGCAATGCAGTTTAGCATTATTGCAGTATATTGCTACACTCTCCCTGTGTTGTTAATGTGGATATAATCTGATTATCACTCTAAATAGCTCATGACATGAGCTTTGTAAGCACCTGTGCCCATCTCTTCTGAGTCTTCTTCCAAGGAGAGGGTGTGTTGCCTAGGAATATTCCCCACCCTCATTCAGACCAGCACCAGTGATCACTGATGTTGCACAGAGAGCTTAAAACAGTTCTCACACAAATGATGAGACCTCTTGCCTGTGAACAATAAAGGTGAGAATATGCCTACAGGGAATACAACCCACCCCTGTGGGTTCAATCACTTTAGTTTTCTTCATGGGCTCCACAGTGGTATTTGGAGATTCAGAGCCAAGGACTCCAGGGTAATTGTGCGTGACCTCTCAGATCTGAGATCTGTCTGCATCAAGGAGGAGGCACAGCTATGTGATCTTCTCCTGGCTCCATCAGGAGTTTCAGCTTTAAATGTCAATTAAATCAGATGCACCTTGTGCCATCAGTATGTGACATGCCAGCTTTGCCATGTGGGGACAGGGTGGCTTTGTGTGCCTTCTTTGCTGTCGGAAGTTACACCAAGATGTAAAGCTACGCATAGGAATTTAGTCTAAAATACCATCGCGGATGGGTTTTAGGCATTCTGACTGAAGTGAACTGAAAGCAAAGTCACAATAGTTAATTTCTAGCTTTCCATGGCAAAAAAAGGGACAGGGGACAGAGCACCTTAAGTAGCCTAGTATAACGTGTATACTACAAACCACATACACACAAAGCTATACTAACTTTTGAAATAGTTGTGAACAGTTTCTGTGGAGAGCAGGGTTAGATAGTGAGTAGCAGGAACATGGAAAGCAACAGGTGTTGGGCATCCCATTTTCTGTGGCATGGTGCTGGAGCTAGGGGTCTCTGGTGTAATCTCATAATGAAACTTCTGAATGCTTTGAGAAATTGAACACAGCTCAATAAAACAGCTCTTGAACTAATATGGACTTTCTTGTCCTCCAGCAATCAGATAATTGCATTCTGTTGTACTTTGGAATGTTTATAAAACCAAATTACATTTTTGTAAAATCCACCATGAAAATGTGTTCTACTTGTGGATCCTGCATATAGAGCATTAAGCTATTACTGGGGTGGGAGTCTCTAACAGGTGTACAGATAATGCTTGAGATTAAATTGTTACAAAACACCTAGTCTGGATTTCTCAGATAGCAGTCATTCTAAATGGTAAAGAGCATACCACAGGACTATGGGAAGCCTTAAAAGAAAATTTAAAAAAAAAAGGAAAAATGAAAGAATCTTCCTGATTTACATTCTTTCTCACATGGCTATAATTTCAATGGCTTGACCTGCAAGTTATGAGATCATAATTTCCTCTGTTCTTCTCTGTGCTTCATGAACAAATTTTGGTGCAACTGGATATGTTCAAGAACATTCCTGCTCTCTGAAAATAGTTAAGACTTTTAGGATTCTCTGAAGAACTGTGGGCAAGGTTAATAATTCCTGTTTGTTGTTTTGTCCTCAATTCTTTCCATTGGGCATTATAATCTCACTTATTTCTACTTCTGGGATTTCACCCCAGGCTAGGGAATCAGAGAATTAGTACTTACTTTTCCCCTGTTGTTGTATAGGCTGCAGTGAGGAGTCAAGAATATATAAGTGACTCCTTCATAACTCTTGCTGATGAAAACAGTATTGTGTAAGCAACAGGAACCTGTTGCTTGGTTTTCAAAGGTTGTTCTGGTTTGGATGACAAAATTTAAATACCTGCACTGCAAATACAGATACATTCAAGGAATCTCCCTGTGATTCTGAGTAGTTCTACCAAAAAATTCCTATGACTGAATTTTCCTACTGTCCCACTAATTCAGTGTGCTCCTGAAATACTTCAGTGTTCAAAATAACTTTTTTTAACCTTCTTAAAAAAATTATTATTATTTTTTGTTTCCCTAATTTCTGAACATGAATTTCAGCCGCTTGGTCAATGTCCATTTTCTCAAATTAATAGCATTCCTATTCCTAGGCTAGCACTTAAATTTAACTTTCCACAAAAATCAACTTTTAATAAATAAATTGACAACGAAGTTGACAATTCAATGTCTGAAGTATGTGAATTTTATAGGATAGGAGCATGTCCTAAAATATGTAAGACATGTAAAAGTTGACATGTCAAACTGACACGCAGATCAATACATTGAATAAGTCTACAAGGTACACTGTCATCTGTATTGTTCTCATGTCTATAAAAAGAGAAAGGGAGAGATCAAATACCAATTTTTTTTTTAATGGGAGAAGTGTGTTTTTGCTAAAAAATTCACAATCTTTAAAGGTTGTGTTAGGATACTTGAAAATTATACACAGCAATATACAGAAAAAAACCCATTAGTGTACTTTCAACTAGCCAAATATTAGAAGCAGAAGGATGTTGTGAAAATAAATGAATTCATGTTCCTGGAGCACTCAGTGTACTGAACAATGTCACAGAAATCTCAATATGTAAATTAGTAAGCTTGAATATTCTGAATCTTGAATAATAGAGCTGGTATAGTGTACACTAAATAAATCTTGGGGGGGAGGGACCCCAACAGGCCAGCAAACTGAGAAATGTGAACAGAACACAGTATAGCATCCATGTGGATTTAATGAGTCCTTTCATCTTGTGGCGTGAATAAGGCCAAGCTCCCATGGATAAAAATGGTACACAAGCATGCAATTATTTGCAAATTCCTAATCCTAATCTTCTGGAATTTTTTAACTCTAAAAGACTTTTGGGTTTACAATGTCAATACTGTATAGCTATTTATGTATGTAAATGCAAAATTCTCTAGGTTTATTTTAAAAATCCACATAGTTATGATGTGGGATTATATCATATACCACATCTAGATCTGGAACACAGATCTCTGATGAGTATTAAGAATAACTAACAACAGAATTAATTTGAGATCCACTAGAGAGATGTCAAATACCTACGGGCATTAGGTTTCCCAGCCTGAGTTATCCTGGAGAAACTGTGGTTTCTAGTTTAGCAGACTACTGTGGGTACTGCCTCTTCTGTCCTGTCTCTTTCAGCCTGTTGCTCTGCTAAGCCCTTTCTCTCACTCCTTGCTTCTACATTTGAATCTTCCTATCATCCTATGCTGGTTCAGCTTCTATTCCTCAGATCAATCCCTGTCTCCTTCCTAGACATTCCCAGTCTTTCTTCTCAGCGACTTGTATCATTAACAGTGTTTTGCTAGGCCAGATCCAAGTGTTTCCTCTCCTTTGCTTTCCGTCTTCTGTGAGTTGCCTGTATCAGTTTTCTTGAGAAAAAATCCTCTTCTCCTTACATGAACACTTCTTCTGTTCAGAGTAAAGTTTTCAAAAATCATAGCCTCACAGTCCTCCTATTTTCCCAGTTCTCAGGTCTAGTCTGCAGAAGCTGACTGATTGCTCCCCTTCTCTCTCAGTTGTTCAAGGTATTTATCCATCCTATGATTCCCATGCGCAAAACCCACTCCTACCATGCTGGCCACAGATAGCACCTGCTCTCCAGTTCTGCTCTTCCAGAACTCCAATTTCTTCTTCGCCTAGCCCCTCACCTTTTTCAGAGTCTGCTCCTTCTGCAATGCCTCTTTGTGTTTCAGGGCACTTCCCTACACGGGCTGTGTGTCAACAGCGGGCACAAATATTACCTGGGACATCTGCAGTACCTTCCACCACAAAATGGTCCCCAAGAGCCAGATATTTCAAAGAACAGTTTATCTTAAGCTGGCTTGCAATTCTAAGGTGAATCATTCCCAGGATGAACTAAGTATATGCAATTTTCATTGTCATTTTATCAAGGTTACCACTGCACATACGTGTAGATTTTTTTTCAACAACCTGGCTAAATGCAGTCAAAAGAGAAGGTAGTTAAAGACTTCCTCTATGAAATGGCTCCTATTTTGTTTTACATGCAATAAACAATACATTTCTCCTTTACATTTTCCTTTGAAAAAATACAACCACACATTATTTTAAGCAGTGTAATTTCATTAGGAACTGTTACACCATTTTGCATTGCTATTTAGTTCCATAAAAAGATTCCTTCTACTATGAATGACATCTGAGATATTAAGCAAATCTGTTACATTCACTTTTCTTATACCAGATGTACCCAAAAAAACTAAGACTGGATTGCAACTAATATTGGAACTTAACTATTGAAAGGTAAAAGAGTTAAAAGATAATTTGTAGATTATCTTCAAAAAATACCAAAAAGACCAGATTATACAATGGTATAGGTGGTTTAAGAGATTAAAAGTTAATATGGGAGTATTTACTGCACATAGGTCGATGCCAAAATGAAAGGATTATCCAAAGAGAAGAGGAGTTATTGGAGGGATGCTATGAATATGAATACAGATTGGCACGAATCACTGTATTGAAGACACTTATTAATAATTTAACAAAATTTATCACAAAGTTAATTATCTTAGACTACAGTTATTATCAAGCTATTAGCTAAGACAACAAACAAGTCATCATTTAATGAGTCTATCAGGAAATATAGAATTATTAATGGGGAGCATCCAGAAGTTACCTTTTAATTAATGTCACAAAGAAGATAAATTATCATTATTATCTGCATTTATTTTTAGACAAAATATGTCAAGATACATAAAAATTTGACGTGAGCTTTGAACAGCTGGCAGATTGTCAGCATAGTATTAATGGATCTTTGGGATAACAAAGAATAGAACAAAGACTGATGCAGTAATGTGGGTCTGATTTCCAGAAGGCCCTCTGTGTAACCTGCATTTTGCCATTTACAACAATTTTGCAGTAGAAGTGACAAGAGACAGGACAGAGGTTTCCAAAAGCATGTTACTTAATTAGATTTATGTGGGACTTGGACACTTACTTCCCCCTTTCAAAATCTTTGTTATCCCCTCTGTCAAGCACTATAATTAGTCATCAAAGGATTACTGTTATTGTTATTTGGTCATCTAAAAATTACAATTATTAAACATATTTTCTGTAAATTACCCTAAATTTATGCTAAACTGTGGTGTACCTCCTAGATACAGTCTTTAAGATCCCCATTACCTCATGGCAGAAAAGCAGTAGTTGATCTTAGAGTGGATGGTCCGGCACCCTCCAACACTGTAAGTTAAGTAAGAGAGTAAAGTAACTATTCTCAATTCTAGCAGGAACTTCTTTTCTTGTAAAACAAGGAATGGTGGAAAAATCTCTCATTTGTCCAAAGAGATGACACAAAATTCTGCCCCATCATTAGAGACAGTACCAGGAAGGGAAGTTAATTTGTCCATTGCTTGCTGCTTGCAGGCTAGATAGAAACTTGTTCTTTGTTATTGCTATAAACCACAATATATCTGTTTCAACAGTAATAGGATCTCTGCTACTATAGGTTGTAGGTACAATCACAATATTTACTGTTGCTGCAGAGAATCCTAGCATTGGCTCTACTGTATCTGTACTGTAGTGTGCTTGAAGAATTCAGCCATCCTAAACCACAGTCTTTCAGAATAGGTGCTGATCACAGAAATAGCCAGTGGACTATTAATTATTTAGTGGTGGACTAGAACTCTTCATTCCTTCCAGATTTCAATAATTGGATGGTAAGAAGAGACCTTGCTCTCTAGATTGGAGGTGGCCTGAACTCTTTTGCAAATGGAAGTATTTAAATGGACAAGGTCAGACTGACATTTCAGTACTTCAGATGAAAGATCTGGAAGAACTGAACATGGGTTTGCTTCTCCAAAGTGGATTAAAGCAATTTAACATTTTAACTTTCAAGAAGGCATCAAACCTGTGTTTTGTTATTCTTATTTTGATAATGAGAATGGCTCTGATATGATTTCTGACTCTGTAAGTGACCAGGAAAACTGAGGGCAAAACACTACCTGTGTCAGACACAGGCAATAACAAAACTGCCATTGACATTACTGGAGTGAGGATTGTGTTCACTTTCTTCTAAAATTAAAACAGAAAACTTTTAAATTGAAGGTGTTAAAAATACAATTTTTGTATTCCAGCATTTCCACAAACCTTCAGCTAAACAGAAAAATGAGATCCTATCTCTAAAAATATCCAGCAGCATCATCTCACAAGAAACTAGAATGCTATAGTTTGCACACAATGTAATTTCAGAAATACTTTACAATTAGACAGTAATGAAATCCTGGTCTACTTTAATTTCTGAAAGATATTGTACCATGTTGTACTATATAATTTCCATAACTTCCTGTCAGAACTTCTAACCACACCTTCCTTGTTTGCTTTTTCTCTTAATAATTATTTCAAAATTACTATTTCACTATCTCTCAAATTTTCTCTATCTTAATCTGTGTTCTCCTTTCCTTTTATCAGTTGCTTGCATTAGAACCAAAGTTAATATCGCTACTTAGACAAAAGCATGTCCAAAAATAGAGGAAAACACAGTTACTGAAATACTAGCTTGAGCTGAATAAGTATACTGAAGTATAATCGGTGCTGTCTGATTAAAATCCATCCCTGAAAACATTGATTACTACTTTGTTACACCAATTTCATTACGCAAGTGTAATTTTTTGTTCCCGAGTAATAAACACCTAACAAGCTGCTGCTTTACTTCATGTATTTTACCTACCTATATCAACAATGAAAAATAAATACTAAAACAAAATCAACACCCGCCGAACAAAAAATCCTCTGAGCCAACTAATCAACAAAACCAGAAATTGCTCCAAGCCTGTCCAAAAACTCCTCCATGCACTCAAAGAAACTCTTCTGAATCATATGACTTCCCTCTGAAATTAGATTCCTACAATTCCTAGTCCGTTAATAAAACATTAAATCTTTTTTTCCCCTCCCTTGAAGTTCTGTAACCAAAAGCAATTTATCAGCTTCCCCAAAGTAATGTTATTTTCCCATCAGCACTATTTTATCACAGTGCCCCAGATTCAGAGGACTAGATTTATCAAAAGAATGACTGACTAGTATTTATGCATCTTAAGCAAAATATACGACAGATAGTTTATCCTAGAATCACAGAATATCCTAAGCTGGAAGGGACCCACAAGGATCATCAGTCCAACTCCCAGCCCTGCACAGGACACCCCAAGAATCACACCATGTGCCTGAGAGCATTGTCCAAAAGCTTCTTGATCGCTGTCAGGCTGGTGCTGTGACCACTTCCCTGGGGAGCCTGTTCCAGTGCCCAACCACCCTCCGGGTGAAAGTCTTTCTCCTGATATCCATTCTAAACCTCCCCTGACTCAGCTTCACGCTGTTTTCTTAAGAGTCTGTATGATGATGAAAAGGATATTAAAAAATTAGCAATTTACAGCCTGTGGTTTTGATCTTTTTTCTCCAAGATAATTAGTTCCAGTCACAGTTTTCCCCTCATTTCTCTCTTTATCTGCAGACTTTAATGACACTGTTTTAGGGGAAAGGCCATAGTAAGCTCATGTATGCTAATGCAAGTCATATTTAAAAACATTCAAAATATTTATGCCAATCAGTAGGCATTTTAAGGAGGTTGTGTTATAAATGCTGCCGTAGTTTACAACGTTTTTGGGAAATCTTACATCTGGTGCAGAATATGGGGAAGTTGGCGAGGAGCTCAAGAGTCCTGTAACAACTCAGGAGAGTGGTTAGCCAACCACATAAATCAGTGATTCAGCCTCGGCAGCCTTAATGTGGCATTTTAACATCGCTTCTACAGTCACGTAAGTAATGGGCATCATTTAAAAAAGCGTGCTCTGGCTTTTTAACTGTTCAACGCGCCTTTCACGGCCTGAAGCCGCCCCGGCAGGAGCCCACCGGTCAGGCACACTCCTCAGGCGACGCGCAAAGGCAACCCGCCGCGGACTTCCTCCCGCGCCGGCGCGACGCGTGCGCAGGGAGCCATGCCGGTTCCCGGCAGAACAAGGCAGGGCAGGGCAGGGGGCGAGGGTAGGAAGGAAGGAAGGAGGGCGGGCGGGAGAGAGAAAGAGAGAGGCGGAGGGAAGGGGGAGGCAGCGCGGAGCACATCAGGTGACCGCGTCCCGTGACGGCCCCGGGCCGCACGGCGGCTGCGCCGAGGGGGCGGTCTCGCTGCCCGAGCTAAGATGGCGGCCTCCAGCGCCAGGCTCTGAGGCAGCGGGAGCGGTGTAGCGGGTGCCGCCCGCCCGGCCGGCCGGAGGGTGAGGGCGAGAGCTCCGCTCAGTGCCCCTTCGCCCTTATCACCGGGAAAGCGCATTGCTGGTGGGGGCAGGTCCGGGCAGCGCGGGCTCCCCGGCCAGGTAAATCCCAGCGGCGGGGGAGGTGAGGGGGCGGCGGCAGCCCCCACCTCCTTCCACGGTCCCGGGCGCTGCTCGGGGCCGGGTGGGTGGGCGGGGGGCGCGCCTGGCCCGCGGGGCTGTGCGGGCAGCGGGGTCGGGGCTGGGGCAGGACTCGCTCTGCCGCCCGGGGGCTGATGCTGCCGCCGGCGCAGCCCCAATCCTGCCCCAGCCGTGAGGGGCCTGGGGCGGTGAGCGGGTGTCCCTCGTCCCCAGCGTGGTGCCTGTCACCAGCCGCGCGCAGCCCTTCGCTTCCTGTATCCGAGCAGGGGAGAGTCCGGGGGTGTTCTCCAGCCTCAGCCCGCCCGGTGCTTCACTCGGCGTGCCCCGCACCTGATGCGGCTTCTGTAGCCGCCGGGCAGAATTTGTCCTCTCTCTTAGAAGAGTACTGACGTGTCCATTAAGAAAAGGCACGTTATTTTTCTCCTCCTGCCCTCAGATCAAAATATACCCGTCAAGAGATGCTTTGGGAAATAATTTATGAAGGATGGGAGAGATACAATCTCACAGAGAGATGAGATTTTGTTTCTTTTTTGAGTGCTAACGGTATGTCTGAAGAGCATGAGCAGAACTAGATGCATCTTTCAGAAAATCTACCCTTAACGCGCTTATTTTTCCAAGACTGTTTGAATTTCTCCCATGGATGCTTTTAGCTTGATTTTTGTTTTATGAAAGTCAAAACAACTAGGCATATTGGATGGTTTTCTGTCTGCAGTGAGCTGCCAGCAGTCTTTGGGATAGATTTTCCTGTCAGGTGGTGTGAAGCTTGTACCTTCATAGCTCTGTCTCTACTGAGGGCCGAGTTCTGAGCCATAGTAATGTTGTCTTAGCACTTCAGTTGGGAGGGAGAGGTCTTTTTTCTCTTTTCGGCTTGGTTCCCTCAAGCTGAGGGAGTGTTTGAGCATTCTGCTTGGGGGAAAACATAGGCCTAGAAGTTTATTCAGAGACTTCCTGTGAATGCACTTAATCTCTGCTATGTGGCTGCTTTCGAAGTTAATGTAATCTGAAATGTGTTTTCCCTTTTTCTCCTGTGCTCTTTCACAAATAAGATCTATAATGGTTGGAGTAGATACAATTGAGTAGATAACTGCTTCGTTTCCTGTTACGTGGCGCTGGTTAGATAATACTGCATTTCAGAAAATAATCCTTGTTTTAGAATTGAAGTTCTCTGAAGCTGAAGTTTTTTTTTGTTGTTGTTGATTTTTAGATTTGTCTCCATAGGCCACTTGCATGTAGTGAGATATGTTGAAAAGAAGGAGGCTGTTGAAGGGACTACTAGTGACTTGAGTTTCATTTTAGGATTGAGTTAGGAAGATGCTCTACAAACAGCCTGCCATGAATAAAATCAAAATAACAGAACCAGTATTAGAGATGTGAAACTTAAGCTTGGCTCTAGCCTGCTTCAGTTCATAGATATGCAGCTTCGTCTAATTCCTGTCTACTATAGGCAGCCAAGTGCCAGAACACTTAACTAGAAGTTACTGGCGCCTTTCTATTATTACTGACAGTTTTTTCCACTTGCAGCAAATATCTGAGTGTTTGGAGACAGAGCTGCATTTCTGTCCCTGTGTGGTATCGACTTTCCAGGAACTTTAAGCTTGTATTTCAGCCTTGTTGGGACACATTTTTTAAAAGATTTATTTCATATGTATTGCTTGCTCCTCTGGGTGTCATGTGGCATTTTTCATAGTTTCCAAGCACGTATTTGTCCTGAGGGACTGAATCACTGTGTATTTCTAGATTTTAAGTGATATGCTGAGGCTTGGTCTTGAGAGCCAGATCTGTTTTTCATACTGAAGAGGTGACTTTGCTTTAACTTGTTTGAAGCTCAGTAAGTGACTTAATAATTCTTCTGCTGGCATTCACCCATATCTTGAAGTGTTAACCTTCAACTGCTTAGCTTCCTGATTTGCTTCCAAAAAACTATTCTCAAGTCAAAAAAAATTAACAACTTTCTTGCCTCACTAATAAAACAGAACATTATTCTGAAGAAATATGACAAGATTGCTAAACTATGACTGAAAGGGACACTTTTTTTTTCTTCCTTCCCTTAGTGAATATATCCTTTTGTTCTGATAGTCACCTGTCTAGCTGGTGAATTGGATTTGTTCACTGGTAAAGCAGAATGCTAATATAAATTTAAAAGAAAACCAGAATCTTCCACACTTTTTCTTATCCTCAACACTGGTCATCAGTGAGGGAATGGGTCACCTGGAGGATGGATGCTAATGTTGTCACCATCATTTCTGGTAGTAATAAGGCTGAAATTCTCAGCCCGTTTCTGTTCTGGGCCACTGAAGGTGGGATTGCTGCTATCACTGCAGCAGACTGCATGTAGCTTCTTTTAAGGATCTGGTGGGTCTTATCTCCTGCCTCTCTTACAAAAGGGACTGAGGGTTCCTACACTACAGATGAAGAAATATGTTTGCACAGCTAATTAGGCTGTAGTACTTCAGGAGAAGAGTATACTGTTCAGGGAAGAGGAAAAATTAAGGCTTGTTAAAAAGAATCTGTCTGAAGGCAAAACTCTGCCAGTTAGTGACCACAGCAGTGAAAGAGGTCGCTGAAACATAGATAGCTAAAACATTTCAGTGCAGGAAAACTCACTTATTTAGATAATGGTTTTAAAGATGCAGAGGAGTAGATGACTGGAAATCAGGCTCCAGACCCTTAAGCTAGAAGGCAGGTATGTAGAACCACAGAATAACACTACCTTAGGGGTTTTTTTAGTGCTTTGCTCTCATTTCTTTCCAGTTGGTCACTGTTTTTCTGCTCATAGTATGTCTTCTCTCTCAGAAAAGTTACGCTTGAGCTTGCTATGAGTGTCTGTCCCTCCGTAGTAAAGACTTTCCAAGAAGTCTAACTTGTATTTGGCCATGCTGAAATAAGTCTTTAAAACAAAATCTCAGTTTCTTATCTGCATTTCTCTTCCTCTTTTGCCCACAAAATCTCATTTTCTTATCAGCCATTTCTTTTACTCCTTCCTGCAGTGGAACAGAATAATAATCCTGTGTGGCTCTGAATCCTACCTTGCTAAACCTTCACTTAAGAAAGATATTGAGGCTTTGTAATAATAGAGGGATAATATGATCAGGAAAGAACTCAATCTGAACTCTGCACTAAACTTTGAGCCCATGTCCAAACTTCCAACTTATTAAATAAATTGAAGGAAACTTATGTATAAGTACAGCTGTGCCTATTGCTTTGATGCAAGGTCACAGCTTTGCTTCTGACTCAACAAGTGGTAGTTTGAGACTGACTTGTCTCAGTTTCCTGAAATAGATTGTTTTCCCAGATGGTAGTTTTGTCTGAAGAATGTGAAATCCTGGAAAATAAAAAGTGCATGCAAATTGAGCATAGCTTATGTAATATACCTACTTGTGTAAAAGGTCCCTTTCAACTCAAGCTATTCTATGTAGCTTAAACTCTGAGGCAGGGGGAGTCCTGGAAACAGTTCTGGCCCTTTAATTTAAGGGGTTGCTATTTCTGGTACATGAGGCACACAAAAATCTGGTTTCAGCTCTTCCCCTAAAGCTGTTTCACTGCTATTTACGGTACTACAGGAACCAAATAGGAAAGTATTGTTGAACTGCAGTCCTGTGAAAAAGCTGATTAAAATATCCAGGGGATATTTTGGGGAGCTGGGGTCCCAAAAGAAGTTGCAATTTGTAGACAATACTTTTCCTGCAGAATCCTTGGATTATTTGACTATAGTTTGCATCAGCATTCAGCATGTGCACTCTCAACTAAACAAATCATGTTTACAAACTGCTACTTTCAAAGTAGGTTTTGCCTCTGCTCCAGTGGAATTGGAACAACTGGGTGTTTCTCTAGTATCAAAACTTTGAAACCCATCAGTATGGGATATGCAATAGCTGTGCTGCAAAGTATTCAAAATAACCTTTGAAGTTGTGACTTCTCTACTCCTAGGTACCCCAGAACATGAAGATGATCGTTAAAGTTAGTGCTTTAGTGTCCTGGATGCTTTTATGAGTGAAGTAACAAATTTCACTCAATTTTTGTGTTAAGTCAGTTAACTTTTTAAAGGTCTATTGAATATGGGAAGAAGAGGTAAAGGTAACAAGAATGTTCTCTTATTTTAGGAAATTAATCTGATAGGACTAAGCAGGCCACTATAGCTTACACTGGCAATATGGCTAAACTTGATTCGTGGTAAAGCCTGATGTGTTCTGCAAAGTCAATGGTTATACTGTCTTCGGTGCTAAAATTACAGTCTATCACACTGTAGATAGTACAGCAAGAGTGATGCCACTCTGGTTCTGCTGGAATGAGTGAAGGAAGAGAACTTTTTGGTTTCTTCTAAAGTATCTTTGTCTTTGGTATGAACTATTTTTTTCATCTTGTTCTTAGTGTGAAATCAAAGACAGCTGGAAAATAATTGCTGGACTTTAACACAGCAGCTCAGAACACTGGGCTATTGTTAGCCCTTCTCTCTGTTAAACTGCTGGAAAATGTGTACAAGAATTAATTGTTACTAGACTTGGGCATGTATTGCCCCTGTGGTAGCCTCCTCAGTGGGAGGGATGGTTGCAATCACTGTCCAGAAGCACAGTGGGTAAAGCATCAAAGCTAAATGATTTTAGTAGTTTTCATCTAAACCAAAAAGCAGTCTGGTGAATTTGTCACTTGCACTTCAGGTACAATACTTCATGTATCAGTATCCTGATTCTAGTTAGATGCTGGTGTTAAAATTACTGGAAGCTGCTGGTAGCTCATAAATTAATGTTTCTTAGTTCTGTATTATTAGGAGTAGATATTTACAACCTTGAGAATATCTTGCTTTAAATACTCTAGAGCAAGTGGGAGACCCAATAGAGCTGGTCGGAGGAGTCTGGTATTGGTGAAACTGGAATTACAGATAAACAGATCTTTTAATCCTGTACTTAGTGGAGCTAGTCTTGTTATAACCCTCTTATTTTATTTTTACTAATACTTTAGTCAATGTCAAGAAAATGGCTTTGAAAGAGAGGCATGAAGATTGAATATAGGACATGTTGTTCTGAAAGATAACTTTAAAACAAAATTACCAGATCTAAAGTGTGCTGCTGTACAGCAGGATCTGTGTAGTTTGGGTAGAGTGTAATGGTTTGATTCTTATCCATGGTAATAATAATAGTTCTTAAACCCAGCAAAACAGAGAACTTCAGGAGTAATCAGAATGCTTTGGGTTGGAAAGGACCTTAAAGATCATCTAGTTCCAACCTCCGTGCCATGGCAGGAACACCTTTCACTTGACCAAGTTGCTCAAAGCCCCATCTAGCCTGGCCTTGAGCACTTCCAGGGCTGGTGTAAGAGTGTCCAGAACTTCTCTGGGCAAAACCTGCTCCAGTGCCTCATCATCCTCACAATAAAGAATTTAATCCTAACATCTAACCTAACCCTCCCCTCTTTCAGGTTAAAGCTGTCACTACATGCCCAAAGCCCCTCTCTGGCTTTCTTGTAGGTCCCCTTAGGTACTGGAAGGCTGCTCTAAGTTCTCCCTGGAGCTGCCTTTTCTCCAGGCTGCACAACCCCAGGTCTTACCCTGTCTGCACAGGAGATGTGCTCCAGCTCCCTCCCTGGCCATCTTTGTTGCTCTCCTCTAGACTCACTCCTAGAGGTGTGCACCAGATCCTCCTTATGCTGGGAGCCCCAGAGCTGGACACAGTACTGCAGGTGGAGTCTCACGAGAGCAGAGCAGAGTGGAAGAATTGCCTCCCTTGGCCTGCTGGCCACTCTTCATTTGATGCAGCCCAGAGTGTGCTTCTGGGTTGTGAGCGCATGTTACTGGGTTGTGTCAAATTTCTCAGCAACCAACACCCCCAAATCCTCATCAGGGCTGCTTTCAAGCCATTCTCCACCCAGCCTGTATTTGTGCTTGGGATGCCCCAGCCCAGGTGCAGCATCTTTTATGTGGCCTTGTTGAACTTTGTGAGGCTGGCACGGACCCACTAGTCTCGCCTGTCAGAGCCCCTTTAGATGTCATCCCTTCCCTCCTGCCTGTCAGTTGCACCACGCTGCTTGGTGTCATCAACAAACTTGCAGAGAGTCCAGTTAACACCAGGCAAAGGTGTTTACACAGTGCCAGTCTCAATCTTGACCCCTGAGGAATGCCACTTGTCACTATCTCTACTTCAACATTGAGCCATTGACAGCAACTCCTTGAGTGCAACCCTCCAGACAATTCCCTATCCACTGAGTCGTCCATCTATCAAATCTGTGTTACTTCAGTTTAGGGGCAAGGGTGTCATGCAGGACAGTGTCAAATGCTTTGCACAGATCCAGGTAGATGGTGTCAACAGTAATAATGCTGTTGAATATCTTGTCCCTTTCCAAAAGCTGTCTTTAGAGAATTTAACTTGCCACAAGTCACTGGAGTATTAGTTCTGAAGATTTGACTCAAAGATTGAGTCATTGAAACATGTAAATACTGCACTTCTCTCTTCCCAGAGGCAGTATCCCAAGTTTCCTTCAGTAGGTAGTGATGATTGCTCTGGTTCTTCACCTGAGGGAAGGAGTTCTAGAGTTCATTTTGATCAGATTATCCATTCTTCATGCTTATGACTCCGTAACTGCTACAGCCTTTGTTCAGAAAGAAAATAACCTGAAGTTGTAGAGTAGACCTACAACCTGAAGTTGTAGAAATTGGTGATGAGCTAATGTTACGGGTCATCCATCTGAAAATAAGAAATTTTCATTTACCAAATCAAGCAGAGTTAGCTGAAAGTAAAAAGACAGTGGCTTGTTATCTAATTTTCAGTGGGGTACTGACTGGAATTGGGTTCCTTGAGAGTTGCTTCAGGCAAGCTGTGTTCTTGCAGACCAGCGTTAGTGCGTGATGTTTTGGGGATGCCACCATGTTATTGCTGTGAACCTGAGAGTAGTACCAGTCTTCAATCAGTAACACAGAAGCCTGTTTTAACACATTTGAAAATAAAACTAATGCTGTAACAGTAAATGAAGAGTGACAACTTCACTCTTGTATTTAATCAGGGAATGTCTGTTTAACTTCCTTGTTTATGCAATAACAGCACAATGAAGTAAAAGGGAGGTTAAATTCTGGGCAACTCGACATGCATTTGTTTCAGGCATTGAAAATAGTAGTGTTTACAAGCATTCCCTAGAACTTAGCAGCTCCTAAAGCAATGATCCACTCAAGCAGTTGTGGGCAAGTTTCACTAAATTCCTCTTTGTGTGTGTGTGTTTAGGGAATAGATATTCCTGTGTGAAATAAGCATGTCAGGATGTTAGTGGTGAGATTGCATAAACTTTTCAGCACAGGAATGGTACTTAGTCAGCTCTTTGATCACAATGCTTAGCTAATAAGTAAGTTTCTCAACCTCAAATTCTGTTTCAGACTGGAAAACAAATTGTTCTATGTATCCAGATAGCTCCTTACTGTTTATTTCAAAATTCCAATAGGACTTTGGCTTAGCTGGAGTTGCAGGTAGAGGGCACTCAAATAATTTTGATATCACACAATTTTCAGGAGTAAAGCATTTTGGAGATGACAAAATATATTTGAATTTGCGTGGGCAAAGGTGCAGTGAAAGTAGAGTGATTGTAATATGGCAAATGGGACATAAATTACTGGAACCTGGTACTGTTAAGGAGTAGCTGGTGTAACAAATGCAGTGAAGAAACTAATAGTTCTTGTGCATTGTTTGATAAACATAAGTTTAAAAACAGTCTTTTTGTCTTGAAGCATATTGATGATTAGTGAACTTTGGTTTTAAATAAAAATCCTGAGAACTAACAGGATGTCTCCTTTGTTTTCAGGCCTTGGCACAGAATGAATATAATTAGAGAAAACAGAGATCTTGCTTGTTTCTACACAACAAAACATTCATGGAGGGGAAAGTAAGTAGTTTGAAGTTTGTTAATTTTGGTTTTTTGTTTTTAATGTTTTGTGTGACATTTCTCCTCTGTTATTGGATTTAACTGCATAGTTTTAACCTCATCCAACAGATGGATGAAAATTGAACTAAAGGCTCCTGCTGCTCAGTCTCTGAACTGAATGTATCTTCACTAGAATCAGTTTGGATTTTAAACACTGTGTTTTACCCTTTGTCTGCTTATGTTCCCACACTGCAGTGTAGCTCTGAAATGGACCACCTGACTTAGTCAGCTTCTGAGTCTCTTGAATTTACTATATAAAACAATAAATTTAAAGTGGAAATGCTTCTTCTCAGAACAGGTTTATGGAGGAACAGTGTCTTATGTACTTTAATAAATGAGGATCACTTAACAAGTTGTATAACAGATTACCTGTTAAACTACTAACTGAGATAATTTGAAAAATTCTGCTAATAGAAATAAACCTGATCCTAATGGTGGTCTTAGAGAATATTTGGTGATGCTTCTGTCTGCTAAAGCTTGGTAATGTCTAATAAAATTATCCACTAAGTTATTGTAACTGGTATTTGTTACACTGTGTCTGAAGTCAGTCTGAAGTCACAGGACTTTTTTTGGTATCCTTACCTACTGTTCCTTTTCACATGCATAGTATCTCTGTAGAATGGGGTTTCTCCTTGCTAGCTAAACATCAACATAACGAAGAGGGTGAGTTATCTGCACCTTGAGAACATGAGAACTGCTTGATTGTAATGGTTATATAAAGAAGTACAGTCCTAATGTGTTGTTTGGCCAATAAATTGAAACTAGTTGATTTATTTTGCCTGTCTGACACATTCATCCTATCAAAGACTGGGAATACTGAGAAGGAAAGAAGGACAGAATTTCAAGGAGCACCAGTCACGGATCTTCCCGTGAATTGTGAGAGCACCCTGCTTTTTTGTCAGCAAAAATTAAAAGTCTGGGTGGTTCAGAGTCCAGACTAGACTGAGCAGCTCTCTGAGTGCAAAATCTTTCCTCTACCAAGACAGAGTTTCGATTGACTTGAAAGAAATTGTTTAATATTTAGTTTTATCTCAGTAGAATTGTATCCAGTACTTGAGTAAATTGAGTTGTACCTGAGTTATGATCCATGCATTTGGAGTTGTGTGGGCATGGGTGAATAAACTATTTCCCTTAGTAACAATAAGGTACTATATTGGGGTAGAATATTAGAAGTTTGTTCCTCCTAGTCTTTCTGTTAGAAAACACCTGGTCTCTTTCTCAGAATTTTCTGTGGCATATGTGCAAATTTAGTGTGTGTGTGATTTGAGCCGTTTGGTGAAAACCAAATGCATAAACCTCAGATTTCTTCTTTTGCCCAACTCCTTTCATTAAAGAGCCTGAGGCAAGCTCTTGAAGTTATGATCTTGAGCCTTGATAGTAATGTTCTGGTATACTTACAGAAGTCTTAGAGAACTTCAGGCTAAGTCTAAAGTTTAGGACAGATTCAGTGTAAAAATTCAGTGGTGTGTTAGTACTTTTATAATGAAGGGGAAAGAAGTAATTAGTAAGTAGTTGCCTCTTGTTTGTTGCAGCAGAAGCTTATTTGGTTTATAGTAATTTTATATTTGAATGCTTTAGTCCACTCAGTTCATAGTTCTACATTCTCAGTATAATCTATGTGTAACATTAAAAAAATGTAGTAACTTAATGTGTGGTGCTAAATGAGCCTGAATAATTTTGACTACTCATAGAATTTGTCACTTTGAATATGGGCTCTGTGTGTGTGTCCGTAAAGTATTTCCTAGTAGTACAAATGATGATGCTCCAGTGTTAATCTGTAGATCTGTAAAATTAATGAAGATTGTTTTTCTGTTGGTTGTGGTGGTATGAAATTTGTCTACCAGGTTCATTCTGATTAAAAAGATCTCTACAGTGCTTTGAAATAATTAGTGAATAGGCAAAAGCTTTTTTACAGGGAAGAGGATGTTTGCTTCAACTCTTCTCAAAACAGCCTGGGATTAGACAGTACTGCAGAGTAGTTTGAGAGATAATTAATAGTAAACTCTTCAAGTCCTGAAGGTGTGAATACCTTTCTTACATATTTAAAGGTGAAGTTCTGAACAAGAGTAGGCCATGTGTAAGAGCTGACTTCTGAATCTGCTCTGTTCATGCAGCAGGACTTGGGCCTTCTGAATTTACCTAGGGAGAGGAAACAAGGGAAACTCAGCAAAACTGCTGTTCTGTTTTGTGTTCCTTGCCCCATCCCATATTAAGAATGCTGGAAAATAAATGCTTCCTAGATCTTGAAATGTAGACTTGAGCATGAGGGGAGAAAAGCAAGGGGCTGTGATGTTTGGAAGCTGGTCTTCAATTATGTGTAATGGTTGCAAATCTTTACTCTGCCACAAAGCACTGTGCAGCTCATAGTAGGCTAAGTAAACAAAACCTTGAGCAAGTAATAACGAGCTTTATTACTTGTGATATGCTGTTCTAAAGAACTTAAGCCTTATTTATAAGTTGTATAAAAGACAGAATACCTACCTAAATTGTGCAACAAGAGGAGAGGGAACAGTTGGTTTCTTCTTATGAACTAAGAACTGGAGCATTCTCTGACAGGCTGAATGTAGTGGAATTATTAGCAGCTAGAGTAGCTTCAAACATTCTGCTTCATTACTTCATGACTTCCTTGACCGGCATCTTAAATAAGGAAATTTCAACTATGTGGAAAAACAAACAGGTTTTGCAAATATATTAAACATCCTTAAGGTGGCAGATCAGTTCAATACAGGCGTTCCTGAGCCTTGAAGAAAATAAGCACTTGTTTAATTCCTAGGTAAACTCTGTGCCAGTAACTTGCACCAGTTTATTGGAATAATAATGGAAGATGGAAGGGTATTAAGTTTGTGAGATTGCCTGACTGTCAGATAGATGCTCTTGACCTTCCTGGTGTAAGGGATATGTGGGAGCTGCTCAGAATATATTTGAAGCCCATGCAAAGTTTGACCTTATACAGAAATGATGGCTTGTGCTGCAGACCTGTCAAGTGAGAGGGGAAAAGAGACTGCAACACAAGAATGCAGAGAAGGATGGAAGAAGTGACCTGCTGGTTCTTGATGCAGTGTCTAATACGGCACAGATTCAGATTAGTTAAGCACCTGGTTGATTATATCTTTTCCAAGCAAATCCACAGTTTGCCCAGAACTGAAACTTAAATTCACTCAATCATTTTTAATGTGGACAACTAGCCAAAGTATTTTTATTTGGTTCAAGAAAGGCATTCATGTTCAAATGCTGTTGCTTTAGTCAGAGAGTACTTACTGGTATTGGCTCTGGTTCAGGTTTGGCTTTACTTTTTGGGCCGGATGGCTTCCAGATGGAAGCACCCTGTAGCATGGTTAGTGCAGATAATAAGGTATTATTAATAATCAACTGTTTCAAACTCTGCTTAGTTATGTTGCAGAACTTTCAGATCCAGAAATAGGTAAAGAGTCTTTATTTGTTCAGGGTATGTTTTGAAGATAATCTAGTAAATGAAGCTATGGTAAGGTTTCGATTTTGCACTTGATGCATCTAAATGCCTTGGCTTTAGCTCATTGCTGGTTGTTTCTGATACATCTGGAACACCAGCAACTACCTTGCTACAGCTGTTGTTTAAGCCCTGGCACAGTTAACATATCTATGATATCGATGTACAGTGACTATAGCTTCAGTGATCTGAGTCTTTCTAGAGTTTGGTAGCTTTGGTTTCCCTCAAGATGGAGAAAATCAGGCTTGGCCCTAGTAGTGCTTTGACTTGGTACAGTTTTGTGACCAGTTGTGTGAATTGGATTTTGTGTTAAAACTGTTGTCTGAGACAGCTTCAGACAGATACTTTAAACTATTGCAGGAATGGTTGGGGGGTTTTTTCCCTATCTGTGTAGCCTTAGAATTTTTTCTGGTCTAGTAGTACCTTTCAGTGCAAGTTCCAAGAGTCTTTGATCCTGACTTAGCAATTAACTTAAGAAAAGGTATGCATAAATAAATATATTTAGTAGTATTTAACTTGTATGTTCCCTTTATGGATATATAGAACAGAAGAGCTTAACATATTGTAAGGGTAAACTTCAGGCTAAGAACAAAGAAAATTCCATATCCGTTTCCTAACAAAGACCTGTATATATCTTCTTAGCATCATTTTTGCAGTTCAGCAGGGGTTTTCCTGTGACTTCTGGAGAAACTTAACACTTTTTTGTTTTCTAGATATAAGCGAGTCTTTTCAGTTGGAACCCATGCTATCACCACGTACAACCCCAACACACTAGAAGTTACAAATCAGGTAACTATCATTTTTGAAGTTGATTTTTGACTTACATTCATTATCCACAGTGAATAGTTACATTCAGGCTTTAGAAACCATCTAGTCTGACAAGCTCTCGGAAAAGCCAGAAGGTGTGGCAGCTGTGTACGAAAGCACACATAACAGAAGGTCTGTGTTGCCTTCGCTGACTCCACAAATACCCAGTAAGGTTTTCTACTTTTAGGCAATTTCTCTGTTTTGGCCAACAAGTAGTAATTTGCCTTTGGCTGTGCTGTTCCAAAGGAACTGGGATAAGTTTGATCACTGCTAAGCTATGTCCCTGAAGGGAGTCAGGACACTTACTTACTTTGCACAGTATCAAATAGGAAGTTCCAGCTAATGCTGTCGTGTAGCATGCTGACTGTCATCTTGTTACAGCCTGTCCCTGGGTTATTATAGGTTCTAAGGGGTTTAGAAGCAGGGGGAGATGTAGCTGTAAAATTACTAGCAGTATAACCTAATTACTTTCAATTGTCTAGTGGCCTTATGGAGATATCTGTAGTATTTCTCCTGTTGGAAAAGGACAAGGAACAGAATTTAGTCTCACTTTTCGCAAAGGGAGTGGAAAAAAATCCGAAACACTTAAGTTTTCCACAGAGCACAGAACAGAACTCCTTACAGAGGCACTGGTAAGATTTTTATTTTTATTTTCTTCAAGCAAGCAGTAAGTACTTGGTTACCATTACCATTTGTGGTAGCTTACTATGCTTTCTTTCCCTGCATAAAAAGTAGGAAAGCAAGTTTTTTGAGCTGTGATGTTAATGAACTTGATCTAGTGTCAGTTGCAGCAAGTACTGCATGATTTGTAAACAGGGAGTAAAGCTACAAATATTGAATATATTAAACTGCAGTGGAATGGTGAGCCTTCTGAGGAGGCTTAATATGAGTCCCATGAAACAGAGTCAGCTTAAATGTAGACTTTCTGGATAGATTGGCTGTCATATTTGCATTCATTCATGGTTAACTTTTTTAAAAACAGAGATTCAGGACAGACTTCTCAGAAGGAAAAATCACAGGACGGGTAAGTGTCTGGCTTATCTGCATCATGTGCAGTTTTAAGGAAATGATCTCAAGACTTCTACTTTGTTCATGTATTTTATGGTTGTGATATATGTGCTACCTAAAATAGCTCTTGTGAATTTGGATCTGAAGTCTTTAAGAAGAGAAAATGGAGTTTGTTCAAAAGCAGGAAACCTCTTTACCAGTAGAATATTTGAACTCTCTTCAGCTGGCCTGAGCCTTATGCTTGTACATGGACTATGAATCTTACTGTTGAAATACAGGGCTGTGGCACGTGGAGTTCTTACTTGGAAAGAAGAAAAACATTGATTCATTAGTCAATGTTTACTTTACTTTCTAACTAAATACTTTTCTGCATAACATCCTGAACATTTGATGCTTCCTAGAATGATTTCTATAGGTCAGATTACAGACAAGATTGGCATTCACTGAATTGTGGTAACACAGTAATAAGCAACACAGTATACAGAGCTTTATATTTGTCTTTTGGTCATAGAAAATAGCACATCAAGTGCTTAAAGTTACTTTAAGTAATTTAAAGTATTTCGTAGAATAAATCTTCAGTCGTGAGCATAGTAACACTGGTGGAATATGGGGATCCCCTTTGTCTTACTGTAGTGTAGAACAGACCTCTAACTTTTGCTGGTTTAAATAAGTCTCTATTTGTAATAGAATGTGACTGCAGGCGATCAAAAATTTTCACTCCAGTGATAAATGTACCTTAACTTGATTTAATTAGCTGAATAACAGCATTTGGTATAAATGCTATTTCCTCATCTAACCACAGTGTTCAGAAGTCTGTGAGTAGACCACCTTCTGCAGCAAGAGAACTTACTTCTTTCAGGAGTGGCTCTTTTGGGATTCTGTTCTTGCTTCAACATGGATTATTTAAGCTGTGACCTCCTTGTCAGTTGACAGCTACTTTCCTTTGCTTCATAGTGTTCTTAATATAGATAAGAGCATTAAGGGAAATTATATAATTTTTTGAACTTACTAGCTAAGTAGAGAACTATTGCTGTGTAGTAAAGGAGTGTGTGTAGATGTCTTAAAATAGCTCTCTCTGCAGAGGTATAACTGCTATAAGCATCACTGGAGTGATACGAGGAAACCTGTGATTCTGGAGGTGACTCCTGGAGGTATTGACCAAATTGATCCTGCAACAAATAAAGTCCTGTGCTCCTATGACTACAGAAACATTGAAGGCTTTGTTGATATTACTGGCTATCAGGGAGGCTTCTGTATCCTCTATGGAGGATTTAGTAGATTGGTGAGTATTAAATCAAATATCTTGGTATGGTTCTTAGGATGTTTATAGCTGCATATTTAATAATGAAGCTTCAACATACGTGGCGCATACAAATATGTGCGTCTTTGGGACCCATCTGTGGAGCCTCAAGGTTTATGGACAGGTCCTAAAAGGAAAGGAAATTAGTTAAAACATTTGAGAGTTATGTATGGGTTTGGTTATGGTTTTTGGTGTGTGGGGTTTTTTGTGTGTGTGTGTGTTGCGTGTTTAAGAACTAGAAAGGATGAAATATCTTGGGCTTTTTCAGGTAGAGAATATGAATGTGATGTGGATGTGGAATTTCCTGTCATTTCTCAAAGTTACAGAAGTGACAGGTAGTGTGTTACTAAGCTACCTAACCGATGGAGGGATTCTATTCAGAAATAGATTGATCAGTGATGCTGTTGCCTCTTTAGACCTGTGATCTGATTACTTGGCAGCTTTGCTTGGGAAATACTGCAGTGTAATGTTGGTTCTAGAGTCATAACAGGGTTTCTGTGTACTGTACTTCAGGATTTCTGTGTACTGTACTTCAAGCAGCTGAAAAGGGTCTTTATGTTATTAACAATAAATTAATTCCTAGGTATAGCTACCTCAGTCTCTACTAACAAAATAGGACTAGATCAGGGTTTCCATGTCTTTTGTACTGCAGCATGCTTTTCTCTGGCATAAAACTAGCAATATATAATTGATCCTCTAGAACTGCCCTTACCTTGCTGATTGCCAGTGGCAGCCCCAGTTGCTTTCTCTGGCTCCTCGCTTCTGCCAGGCTGTCAGGGTCTGTTTCCAGGGGTGGACAGGCAGGTCGTGCAGACCATAACTTTAATGGCACACAAATGTGTAGCACAGTGTCCTTGAGGAATAGCTGCTATAGATTTTTTTTTTAAAGGCAAATGTAAACTTAATTGTGGATCTCTTGTGCAATGAATATGTGTTTATACCATGCACTTAGCAAAGGCTAGTCTGCCTGCTGTGAACATTCCTTTGTGTTAGGTATATAGTAGAAGATTGTTAAACTGTGATTTTCTTCAGCTGTGTTGTATTTTTCACCTGTTAACTTTTTTTCTTGACAAAATTTGCAGCACCTGTTTGCCTCTGAGCAAAGGGAGGAAATTATCAAGAGTGCAATAGAGCATGCTGGCAACTTCATAGGCATCTCTCTGCGGATAAGGAAAGAATCCCTAGAATTTGAGCAATACTTGAATCTTCGCTTTGGAAAGTACAGCAATGATGAGTCTATAACATCTTTAGCAGAGTTTGTTGTTCAAAAAGTAACACCTAGGCACTTGGTAAGGCTATCAGACTGAACATACTTGGTTCCTGTTAAGTACTAAGTGTTCTCTTTCCTAGCATGCCTCTCTCTTGTTTTACAAGGAACCTGTGAAAAGAGTACTAGCTCTTACAGAAGCTTGCTTAGTTGAGAGGGATCCAGCTACCTACAACATTGCAACTTTGAAACCTCTAGGCGAGGTAAGGTACATTCTTTCTCAGTACCACTTCTTCTAATGAAAGCTCTATAAGAGTGGAATTGATAGTATACGTAAGCCTTAATTTGTAGAGTACCTAAATAACACTGCTTCATGAATGTGATCCTTGTCCCTTATTTTTAGGTATTTGCAATAGTGTGTGACTGTGAAAACCCCCAGCTTTTCACCATTGAATTCATCAAAGGACAAATTCGGAAATACTCTTCAACAGAAAGGTAACTGGAGCTTCTGTGCATTACAGGTTCAAATGAAGTTGCTACTGTAGTGCTTGTGGTTTCTCAGCTTCCATAAACTCTGACCTTTGGAGGGGTTTATTCAAAGCCTTGCTATTCTAGCAGTCTGCCACTTACAAATCAAGATTTGTTACAGGAAATAAATCTCTCCCATTTGCCTTCATCCTAACTTCGAGCAAATCTCTCCAGAAGATTTCTGATGAACATGAAAAGGTGTTGGACAGTTAGGTACAGCCTGTTTCTCCTAAGCAATATAGTTCTGGGTATGCTGTACTTGGTTAAGTAGTATATCTCAAAGAAGGGAAGAAAGCACAGTTGAAGTAATATGGAAATGTAAAGGCTGTGAACCCTTTGAGCTCTTTGCTTGAGACAGTCTTAGTTGATTCTATTTAAAACAACCAACAGAACAGTCCCTGAGTGCACTTGCAGTTGTAATACAGTCTAATCCTGCTAAGTGAGGTTTTGCAGAAAGCACAGGGATGATTTGGCTCACAACATGTGTAACTCATTAACAGATAATCTAGAATTGATCCCATTAGTGAAAGGCTGCAGCTGGCTGTACTGGATGTAAGTCAGCTCTCTCCCTGCAGTGAATAAAGGAACACTGAAAGGCTGTGGTTTCTTCTGGAGGTGTAGCTGTTGGCACTAGTGGTAGTAAGAGATTCCAGGTATTACTGCCTTTCATTATGTGATTTTTTTTCCGCCCCATTTTTCTTATGACTTGGTTCTTTGGCACCACTTCTCTGATATAAATTGTATTTGTGTGTCTTTGTCCCAACCCAGAGATTCTCTCCTGGCTAGCTTGTTGGATGGAGTGAGAGCCTCTGGTAATAGAGATGTCTGTGTGAAAATGACCTCCACACACAAAGGCCAGCGTTGGGGATTACTCAGTATGCCTGTAGATGAAGAAGTAGAGAGCCTTCATCTGAAGTTTTTGGCTGCTCCTCCAAGTAAGCTAATGCTTCTTACATAGGTTTATAGTGCTCTTTAAAGCATCCAGATACTGAATCAGGCATTGTGCACTTAACTTTTGTTATGTCTTTTTCCAGATGGTAACTTTGCAGATGCTGTGTTCAGGTTCAATGCTAACATTTCCTACAGTGGAGTCCTACATGCAGTTACACAAGATGTAAGAATAGAGCCTTTACCCATCCTTCTAAGATGTTGCTAATGCATAAAGAAATTATTGATTGCTATTTTTTAACCAGGGTCTGTTCTCAGAAAACAAGGAGAAGCTCATTAATAATGCCATAACAGCATTGCTCTCCCAAGAGGGAGATACTGCAGCATCTAATGCAGAGCTTGAAAGCCAGTTCCAAGCAGTAAGACGACTAGTGGCTTCAAAAGCAGGCTTCCTTGCCTTTACTCAGCTTCCAAAGTAAGTGCAAAGTCTCTTCATGCTTGGACATAGTAGGTGAAATAGTTCTCGAGGTTTTTTTAGTAACTTGGGTCTAAAACTGAGAAATGGAGTTAGGACTCCCTTCTGTAAAAGATTGTAAGACTCTGTACACGATTGTTTACAGTAGTGTGAGGTTGTCACCCGGCTTTAGTGTAAATTGAGAATCCCAGGTAATCATTAGCAAGTAAAGCTGATTCTTCCTGTGCTAAATATTCTGTCTTGAGGCAAATACAGTTTAATGATTTTCCTAGGGGAAAAACTTTTAACATGTACCTTCATCTGTCCTTTAAGTAGGCAGTTCTTCATTCTGAAAGTATGCTGATGTCATTCCTATCTTCAGTTCAACACAAGCTAAAATGATGTTAGCAGGTTGTACTTCTGTAGTAAGTACAGATTGCTTGGAGTTTGCCTTAAATAACATAAGGAAGCAGAAAAACTGTCTGTTTTTCTGAAAACGAGAAATTATTTGAAATATTTCTGACTAGGAAATGTAGAGCAACTGTAATATACAGAATGATGAGAAGAGTCACAAAAGCACTTAGTCTGAGACCTTTGTAGTTCTGTTTCTTTGTAAATGGTATCCTATAACTACACAGATACATCTTTATTTTGATGAATGTGCTTGGCATGTTGTTAACAGTGAAGTCAATATTTTCCTACTAAGAATCTCAAATTTATGAAAATATCAGGGTATTGGCTTGCTAAATGCAATGGGAGCAGACTCCTCTTGGTCACTTTAAGATTTTAGTTTCTTATCTTAGTGGTTTTGCTTTCCTTTCAAAAGATTTCGAGAACGATTAGGAGTGAAGGTCGTGAAAGCCCTCAAAAGGAACAATGATGGAGTAACCCATGCCTCTATTGACATGCTTTGTGCTCTTATGTGTGTAAGTATTAAATTTCAGGTTCTTTCGCTTTGGAATAGATGAACTTCAGGCTATTGACAGATGTGGAAATAGGGACTGCCATTTAACTTGCAGTGTGTTCAGACATGAAATTACTTGTTATACATTGATTTCATGCTGAACTTGAAGGAGGATGTGCTTTTGTGGGTACAAAGAATGGCTTTTGGATTACAGCTGTTAAGAACTGAGGGTTGAAATGTGACTGCGTAGTGAATACTTCTTTTTTTATAGCCCATGCATGATGACTACGACTTGAGGCAGGAGCAGTTGAACAAAGCTTCCCTTCTTTCTTCAAAGAAGTTCCTAGAAAATCTACTAGACAAATTCAATTCCCATGTGGTAAGTCAAATTTTGAAAACAGATAGCTTCTTTAAGTGCCTTTCCTAATTGCTGTGAAAATGCTTTTGTCATACTTAGATGCATCTTTGAATGTATTTGTACCTGCAATTGAAAATATGGCTCTGCACTGAAGTTTGTTTTAATTAAGCTTGGATCTCGACAGGTTAGGACATAGCTGTCTATACTGCAGAATTTGAATGTCCTGCAACAAATGTTTGCACGTTTAATATGAAAACTGGATGTTTCTCTTAACTAAAAGAATAGTGTAAACTGAAATTGGTGTGATTAAAATAGAAAAAGTAGTTTGAGTCTCTGCTATGCTTTAGAAACCAATACTTTGCCACAGTAGTGCCATACTCAGAGTAATGGAGTATACTAAACTTGTAGTTTTTGTTTACAGACTGTTTTAATGCTATGACAGGGAAGAGCACCTTCAGCATCATGAATACTCTCAGGCCACTGTATGTGAATTTACATACCTGTCTTCCTGATTTCAGGATCATGGGACAGGTGCCCTAGTAATTAGTTCACTTCTGGACTTCCTGACATTTGCCCTATGTGCTCCATATAGTGAGACTACTGAGGGGCAGCAGTTTGACATGTTGTTGGAAATGGTGGCATCTAATGGAAGAACATTATTTAAGCTCTTTCAGGTAAGACTTACTTTTCACTATTTTTAGAGGCTTCAGGTAATCAGTGAACATGAAATTTTTCTTATTTTCCTGAAAGACAGGTTTGTCTTCAGCTGGTTAATGTGCCATAATAAACTTTTCTATCTTGGTGAATTTTTTAGTTGCCTATTATTTTGCCTTCAGATATCAGATTGGGGTGGTTATTCTGTAGTGAATGATATGACAAATCATTGTAGAATAATCTGCCTAAGACCTGTTTCCAGAAACACAGTAAAAAACCACTTGGACATTAAGATAAATTCAATAGATGCACAGATCCTCCCTGATTGGAGAGTCGTCTGCCTTTTTGTTTCTCTCTCAGTAAACGGAGAGTTAAGAGAGTTAGAAAACAAGAGTAACATCCTCTTCGGTAGTAAGCCTGTAAGGATTGTAGCATTTTTAGCTAAAATGTCAATGCCTTCTTATTGTAAAAACAATATTTTCTTCTGCTTTTTGGTTAGTGTCAGCCAGTTTCCTCAGTATTATTCCAGCTTCTCTGATATATACTGCTGTTCAGTGCCAGGAGTTCTGTCTGGGAGTTGTATGAGAGATGCTTGTTCAAAGGTATAGGGTAGTAACTCTTCTTAAGGCTAGCTTTCACAAAACTGAGTTGGAGGTAGAACACCCATGTACATTAGTTAAGGAAACTGAATCACAGATGATCTAATCTTCAATTTTTGCACTTGGATAATTTGTTTGTTAACATTCTGTTCTAGCACCCTTCCATGGCAATTGTGAAAGGAGCAGGTTTGGTAATGAAGGCAATAATAGAGGTGAGATTTGATCAATGTTAGCTGGGATAGCATGCTAAATATGTACTGTCTATTTTGGAAGTGCAATTGCTTACCAAGAGAAGTTTGTTATATCAGCTTCTCAAATGGGGAGTGGGGAGGGGGAAGTTGGAAGGTGAGGAACATAACATCTGCTTAATTGTGAGTGGTTTAATATAGCAACTTGCTTTATCTTACACTTGGGGATTTGGAAAGCATGTGAGTTGGGACATTAGGTAGTGCCTTGCATGTCTTCATACTGCAGTCAAGATTTGGCTGTAAATGTTGTATGTAGCTCAGTCACATACCTCAGAGCCACCAGACTTCTCCTGCATGTTAGAGAGTGTCTCAAGGAGGAGAGGCCGTATTTCCTGGGATGCATTGCCAGATGGAATGGGACTGGGATTAGCAAGAAGTAGTGTCCCAGAGCAGACTAGTGATGTCAGCCTCTGTTCTTGCTTTGGCTTTAAGTTTCCATACCACATAATGTATGGGCTAAGTCCATACTTCTTGAGGGTTCCTCATGATTGTTGCAGGATGACCTTGCTAACTGACTCTTGACACTTCCTGTGTTGAAATTCAGGGCTTAAGTTAGTGCCTCATTGTATCACAATGGCTTATGCATCTGAAATTCATCTAGTACTTTCTTGGAATGGAGGTGAATGAACACTTGAAATAGAGGTATTCCAAATCTTCAAGTTTCCATTGATGTACCTGATAATGTTAGCTAAAAGTTGCTATGTTATTTATTAAAAGTCCTATCACAGACGAGTAAAACTGCTGCAAAAGCTTTTTCTTATTCATTGCAACTGATGTATCTTGTCTGAGTGGCAGTCTTAACCCATGTGGCTGTGTAAACTGAACAGTAGCCATTAGTCTTAAATGTTGGCAAAAGTCAAGCAACAAGCAAATATGTGTGGCTGCCATTCTTATGTTTAATCCTAATTTATAATTATAGTGTGGAAATGGTGCTTCTACTACAACCTCCTGATCTATGATGGGAGATAGGCATCCTGACCTCTTCAGTTACTGTCCTCAGTTACTGATGTAACTACCAGTTATCTGGTCCATGGCTTTACTACAGCTTTGAGCAGTTGCTGTTGAGAACTTTCACTTAAAACCTATCATACTCTAGCTTCTGGTTTTTGAATATGAGGTGGCATAATTGATGGTCAAGAAGGCCTTGGAACTGTAGACTGAGATAAAAGCAGCTTAACTAAGATTCTTTCTTTAGTAATCATCTTGCCCTGTTTCCAAAGGAAGGAGACAAAGAGATTGCTACCAAAATGCAAGATCTTGCCCTCAGTGAAGGTGCCTTACCTCGTCACTTGCACACTGCTATGTTTACAATAAGCACAGATCAGAGGATGCTTACAAATAGGTATGTCCATCTCACTTGATATATCATGTTTAAAAAAATCTTAAGTAATGGCCTAGTGAACATTGGGAGGTCAGGGAAGAAAAGTTGCAGCTCTTCAGGAGAATATTTTCTTCAGCAGCTGGTATGTTTTAGTAGAGCAAGCTTCAGCCAGGATTGCAGCCACTTAATAAACCTTGATTATTTTTTGTTAAGGTGGGCTTGGGTTGGTTACTCATTAATGGCTCAAGTTTTGATTTTTTTATTTCTTTTAATTCAGGGAAAGAAAAGGCAAGTAGAATGTCTGGAACTTGTAAAAAGTTTCAACTTGTACTGTACAACTGTATAAAACCTGGTGTGCACATCTCAGACATCTTGCATGCAATTAGGGTCACCCATCCTACCTGAGAGAGAAGTTTCCCCACAGAAATTATTCCCTGAATCAACAGTCAGTAGAACTTGTGATCTCTGAGGGAGTGCTGTGGAGGATGAGCAATGAGTTAATTATTTCCACCCAAATACAAGATGATAGCAGCTTTAGGTATGCATTCCTGAAGTGCTCAGAGTTGCTAAGGAATGTAGGGACAAGTGGAGCTTGTTGCCACTGTGTGTCATCCAGGAGAGAGCTGGTCTGAAACCATCTGTTAGGCCAGTTCTGTTTGGTGCTACTACTTACGATGTGCTTGTAGCAATGCTTCAGTTCAGTGCAGTAGAATCCTAGTGATAAAGTTGGCAGGAAGTATCAGTTGGCATAGAAGGCAGGCTCCCAGGAAGGCTTTTCTAGCCAATAACTGGTATTAAGAGCTTCAAGTAGAGCATGTAGCAGTTCTTGATGGCTTCTAGACTCTTAACTTTAGTTGTAACTTAAAGTTGGCTGGATAAACTTACACTTGGTTATTAGATGTTTCTGCTCTATTGCTCAAGTGTTCTTTTGAGGTCTAGATCAAAATGCATGTGCTGCTACTGTTCCACTAACTTCACTGGAACTTCTTAAAGGCAACACTTTAAAGCATGCTAAGCTTATTCTTGAATAATATAATACTTTGTGCTCTTACTCACTCAAGAGCACAAAGCTCTTGCTCATTTTCATTTCATCAGCATGGTAAGGGTGGCGGTTTAATAGTTTAAAAATCTGTTTAAAGTACTAACTTGCAGTTTGTTAATTTCAATGGCTTTTTCAGGCAGTTAAGTAGACATTTGGTTGGCCTCTGGACAGCTGAGAACAAAACTGCTATGAACTTGTTGAAACGTATTTTGGTAAGTAAAAACAGAATATGGAGTAGCAAAAGAATAAAACATGAAAGTTTGCAGTATCGAAGTTGGAACAGTCTATATTGTAAACATATTCCCTTTTCCCTTCAAGGGGGAAGGTCTTGCCTGGGAGATCAGCAGTCTGGCATCTGCTAATTAAAGCATATTGATGTCTAGTTCAAAGCATCTCGTACTCTAAAAATTTTCTGTTACTTTCCTGACACTTTTTAAAATACTTTATGGCACAAAACTTAAAAATAAGGTGTATGACTTCTTTTTCTTGATTAAAAGGACAAAAATGTGGGAGATATTGTAAGCATGTCTCTAATGCTTTCTGTGCCAATAAGAAATTAGGGCATTAAGAGTTCTGTCTATGCTTTCATGCCTTGCCTGTCCAATTTTGCTTGTAATTTGGTTAAACTTATATGTTAGTTCATATGCTGATAGTTCATACGTTCTTTCACCCTTACAGCCTCCTGAATGCTTCTTGCTTAAGTTATTGCAATGAATAGTGTTGTAAGGAATTTTTATATCTGGGAAATTACCAGCTTTTAATTTCAAAATAGCAGTTCCTTCATTTTTGGCAGAGCAAACTGTCCTGCTCTTCGTCCCTATCTTATGGAAAGCTTAGTCAAAGAAGACTAACTCATCTCTAATGTCACATGTAACACTTAGTCCATATCAGAGAATGTAGATGGATTCTAGTTTTTTTTCATCCCCTTTGGTACTGCCATGGGATCAACTCTTTTCTTCCTGCGTTTTCAAGGTGCATTAAGTGCTGCTTTAAGAAACGGGATATAGCCAAGAGTTCTGCTGCACTGAAGCTAATAATGTGCCTCTGTTAAGCAATTCTGTTGAGGATGATGGCATTTTACTAATCACAGCAAAAAAATGCTGTAGCTTTACATACTTACTTTAGAGTAGAATATAAATTGTGTTTTGAAATCCCTGATTTAAAGAAATTACCTTATTATCTAATGTGATGGTTTCTATTCATTAGCCACATGTGTGTTGACACTGTTTTTGAATGTTTTTAGCCACCAGGTTTGCTGGCATACCTTGACAGTGCTGATCCTGTTCCTGAAAAAGATGCTGATAGAATGCACATTAGAGATAACCTAAAAATTGCAACTGTAAGTAATTGTAGTTATCTTACCGATTCCATTATACAGATGTACAGTCTTAGTGACTTTCCTAATACAGACACTTGACTGCTGCATTGACTTGCAGCGAAGATAACCCACAACTTTTAAGTAATTGGTTTTATTCTGCAGGATCAGTATGGCAAGTTTAATAAAGTGCCAGAGTGGCAGAGACTGGCTGGAAAAGCTGCAAAAGAAGTTGAAAAATTTGCCAAAGAGAAGGTGGATCTAGTCTTGATGCACTGGAGAGACCGAATGGGCATAGCTCAAAAAGAGGTAAAAGTATTTTAAACTCTTTGTTAGAGTAACTTGACTAAGTCACAGTTGAGTGTCAGAACACACACTTAATAGTAAAGAAGTGTTGTGATGTGAGAGTGCTTCTTCCTTTTAGCAGAAACTCTCTACCTCATACTATTCTCAGGTTAGGAATGGATTCCAGGCAGAATGTAAACAAGGCAAACGGATTCCTTCAGCATATGTATTAAACATTAGCCAACCTTATCAAACTGGAGTGCAGCCTACATGCATTTCTTGGAAGATAATTATACAGGAGAAGAGAAAATTCCTTGAAATGCAGCAAAGCCAGTTTTTGAAGTATATTTAGAAGAAACGGAATATTCTTTGCGTTCAAAATTATGTACTTTACACCAGTGATATTTTAGTTATGGAACCCGCTTGAAGAATCATGGAATGGCCTGGGTTGGAAGGGACCTTAAACATCATCTTGTTCTACTCCCCCTGCCATGGACAGGGACAGCAGCTTAGGATTCCCTTGAATATGGTTATCTCAGTGCTTAAACAGCAGCACAAGACTGTACCTAAGGTCACGATTGAGACTGAAGTAGTAAATAACTGTTTTGATCTAATATTATAAGAGGAGAGCTTAAGCACTGCTTGAGTTTTACTGTTGGTCTCCTTTTTCTTCTAGTTTTATTGCCACGTTCTATATGACAAACTTTGAATTATGAGGTGTTGCCCTTAACTTTCTTTAGGATACTGACTAAGCTTGTTTTTATGCATTCTGGAAGTGAAACAATCTGTTGTATATGCAAGGAAGGATGAAAAGTGCAATACAGAGTATTGAAAATGCCTTTGTACTTGTTCTGATGTAGTAATAAGCTTTAATTTAGGAAAACCTTAACTTGTTAAAATCTAGCTCAAGTTTGATGTAGACTGTGAGCACCAGTTTGACAGTAATATTTCTGAAATAATGGTGAACTAGGTTCAAAACTGGAGAAATGTGAAAAACAGTGGAAGGTCAATTGCACTTCAAATAACTTGACTTAGACACTGAGTTTAAAGAATAATTTTTCTGTGTGGAGTTCTGAGCTGTATCATTTCACAGTAACTATGTGCAACTGTAGCTTGGAAAAGGTAGTAGCAAGTTCAGTGTTACTACGTTAAATTACTTCAGTGACTCTGGAGCGTTAAATGTATTTTTCTTTTTCTTCCAATTTTCCTTCATAATCAGGACAGAAACAATATGGTGAGTCTGTATATCTCTGTCATTTGTGTGGACTCTGTTGCTCAGACTTCTGCTTGCATGTGATACGTCATGTAGATTATAGCACTGGCTGCATACTTCATCAAAACAGGGAATCTTTCAGTGACCAAGTCAGGCTTGCGTTTTATTTTTGTGACTTCCTCTAGTTCTTTCCTTTCAAGAGCAAGACATTCTTCATGTGGGTTTTCGCCTCCATCAGCTTTGAAGCTGATCAATGCTTATGGTGGTGGGAACTAAGCTTTTCTCAGGGATAACTTGCTTCTAAATGAATGATTTGTCCAACAGCTGAAAGTTTCTCTGGCATGATTTAACTTGGTGCAAATAACAGTTGTGAAAGTCTGTTGCTGCTACTGGCTAGAAAAGGAGACGTTATTAATGAGGCTTAACTTAGTATGAGTAGTAATGACGCTTAACTCCTTTTGAAGGAGTGTAAAAAACGCAGCTTTTTATTTTAAAAGGGGAAAATGGGAGGTACCTGCTTCAACTAACTTGTGAAATTTGGTTCTTTTGCAGAACATTATTCAAAAACCAGTGATATTAAGGAAACGACGCCAAAGAATAAAAATAGAAGCAAATTGGGATCTCTTCTATTACAGGTGAAAATACTGAAGTTAATATGGTGGTCTCAGATCCAAGTTATTACCTGGCTGGATATTTTTGTTAATATCTTCTGAGTTGCTGTAACTTTTCCAATTTCTGCCTACCTTGAAACAGTGCAAGTGTTTTGTAACAGCTACTTACTAAAACCGCCCTAAGCTATACTTAAGGATTCCACTTGTGTTTAGGAAAATGAAGAATTTAGAAAGCTTCTGAAATATTATTGAACTACATAATTTTTCCCCTTGAACCAAAAGGAAGAGCAAATAAACTGCAGGTGCAAATCTGCATGATATTGAAGGCCAAGTGAAGTAGCACTGGAAAGCATTGTAGTTTGTTGGTTCGTCAACCTGTAAGTTATTCAAGATGTTGTAACTTGAATTGGAAATGAGCTTAAAGCAGGGCAAGAGAAAGCACATGGATCCTGGATTTCAAACAGTGCCACAGATCCTAAATGCAACTTGCTTACCTGTGAGTTCTTACAGCTGTCAAAGTTTACAAGGGAGGGCCTTCCATCTGAAAAAGATAAATCACTTTGGCTAGAGCCATTGTGTTAAGTGGACTAATAAAGCTTGGCTTGGCTAACAAACTATGTAAGCAAGCTTGGGGAAATTCCATAAACTTAACTGCTTGATTCAGTGCTTGATGTTTCTAAATGTCAAATACAGTTTTATGAAAGGAGGATTCATGTGTTCCTAAACCTATTAAAGTACTGTTCTCAGTCTTTGGATCCAAAGGCTGTGGTGGTAACTGCTGCTAAAGAATGTCCAGTGACTGTTTTGTGACACTTAAGGCATCAACTTCTATTTTACTGCATGAGCTACTTTTTGTTGTTGTTGTTGGTTTAAAACACAGCTGGTATGTCCATGTCTGCTGCTCTGGATTATTGTTTACTAGTAGCCCTTACTGGCTTACAGTGAATAGCTTGTATGTCTCCTGGTCATCAACTACATGCAGATGGCAAACTGAGCCCAAAGGAATCACACAGGTGTGCTTTAGTCTAGGCTGGCCTCCATGGCTATGAAAACAGTATAGAAGTGAACAGCTGTAATTACAGTAACAAACTGGAGACCACTGCTCTCTGCCTTCTAATTAAGGTCCATTAATGCTAACAATCTCCCCTAGCTTGCCAGCTGAGTCTTGTCTGCTTTTCAGATAATGTTTTGAGGGGTTTAAACTATGTAAATTCTTTTGTAGATTTGTACAGGATCATGCTAGATCAAACTTGATTTGGAACTTCAAAACACGGGAAGAACTGAGAGATACTCTTGAATCTGAGATGAGAGCATTTAATATTGACAGAGAACTTGGTAGTGCTAATGTTATCTCATGGAACCACCAGGAGTTTGAGGTAAATGACCTACTGTAGGACTAACTGCATCTGTAAAATATATCTACTTGAAATGTCACTTCTCTCTCTTATTCCACAAGAGAATCTTGTGTTGATGATCCCTGACTGCAAGCTAGAATTCTTTTGAGGTTATGGAATAAACTGCTAAGGCTTGATTTCGTGAACAGGCACTACTGTCCAGTGTCACTGTGCAAAACAGAAGCCTCTTTAACTAACAAATGACACTGTAGAGATGAAAGATTTATCAGAACCCATGGTGTATTCTTGCATTAAGACGAGAGTTGGTCCTTACACTGTTATCAGATAAACCATACTTGTTTTTGAGTGTGTTCTATCAGACTTGTTTTGGGTAGTTTCAGCAGTCACTTCTTCCTGATAACAAGTTTGTCTTCCTTTCCTTCATGTTTCAGTAATCCTATGTCTGTTAAATACTGGGTTGCCAAACATGCTGCATTGTAAATTATAGATGAAGGGCACTGTCATCCCATTCTAGAAACAGCAGTACCTAAAGTTAAAAAAAAAACTTTGATACTTCTGCAAAGCAATCAGTGTGGTCCTTACTGGCTTTCTCAAAACATCTTGCAAGATGTTTTCAACTAATGTGCTAATAAACACTTCCTGTACTGTTCTCTTATCTCCAGTATTGTTGTGGTTCCACATAGTTTTAGTTAATGTGTAACACTTAGGTAAAGCAAGGCCATGCTTGAATTCAGCTACAACATATTTCTTAGATACTCCCATTGCCATCCTTGTTAGAGTACAGCTTTCTAGTGATTTCTTTCTTCATTTGAGCTGAGAACTGTTAGTGAAATGAGAAGACACTTGGTTTGGGGAATTTCTCAGCTCTGCAAATCAGGAAGAACTGCAAGACATCAGGCTAATGCTTTATGAGAGAGAACTAGTTTATGTATGCAGTTTATCCCTATCACACAACTACAGGTTGCTTCTTACCTTGCTGAAGTAAATAGCTAAGACTGGGTTTAGATTGGTATTTCTTGCACTGGCATTTGTCTTTGAACGTTTCCTTCAGATATAGGTCAGGCACAGGACTTGTGGGCATCAAGAGTGTCTGTTATCCCAACTTTTTAGCTGTGCAAATTGGGACAGAATCAGAAGCACAAATTTGAAACTTAGTAATACAGACTTCCCCCATGTACTCTACACTCCTATGTGGCTTATGCTGCTGGAATGTATCAGTAGCGTTCTTGCAGCTACAGCCCAGGATACTTTGGGACTGGATTGAACAGCTGCTGTCTCACAGATTTGCTTTTAAATACTTTAAATGAATATGTTATTTGGACTATGCTGTAAGTATTTGAACTACATAGTGGTGACAAAGGCTTTTCTATCAACTGTGGAACCTGTCATTTTGCCAAGGGGGATGGTGGCTTGAGACTCCTCTGAAAGCATACCAGTTAGTGGAATGTCTTTGTATTGTATGCTGTGATCAAATCTATAGATAACTTTGTGGCCTCATGACAGTAATCTGCAAGCTATAGATAAGAAAACCCACTGTAGGTAGCTTTTGTTGTATGTTAGAGGTACCTCTAATTGAAGTGCTTGCCAAATGCTTGTTACCACTGAGCATTGAGGCATTTGTTAAATTTAATGTAGTTGCTCTGAAGTTAATGATGGTTCTTATTGTGCTATTTTACTTCAGCTTCTTGTTTTGTGAACTGATGCCTCTAGGCTTTTATTATCCAGCACAATAGCAAGTATAACTAGTAATTAGGTCATGCTTGTGTTTCATACTTGCAGTAACATTAAGTGAAATACCTTGCACTGGAATAACTACTTATTAAAACTTGAGTCACTGAATGCATCATGTATTATCCAAATTTAGTTAATAACACCAGCTGATATTAGAAACAAGTTAGTTAAAGACTGGAAATTGAGAGTTCAGTGAGATGAGAGGCTTCATTTATTTGGGGAGGCAGCAATAGCCAGTGGCTTTGTATTTTGTAGATGTGTGTTTCTTTAACAGAAAACTTGCAGATTTCAGTTTTCCGACAACTTAGGAGGGGTTGCTAACCTTGTTGAGTTTTTAGATGCAATCAAGTTCAGTATTGTTATGGAAGCAAAAACTTACTGAAGAAGAAACAATATATATTGTTAAGTAAGGTGTTCTGTGTTACAGGTAAAATATGAGTGCCTTTCTGAGGAAATAAAAATAGGGGATTATTATCTAAGACTGCTGCTGGAAGAAGATGAAACTGAAGAGAGTGGAGCAATCAAAAGATCGTGAGACATTATTAAAATCTTATCTCATTCCTAAGATCTGTGTTTGTTTTCTTTACTAAAATCGTATCTCTTTTTTAGATACGAATTCTTCAATGAACTCTACCATCGGTTCTTGCTTACCCCAAAAGTGAATATGAAATGCTTATGTCTGCAAGCATTGGCCATTGTTTATGGAAGATGTCATGAAGAAATAGGACCATTTTCTGATACTAAGTATATTGTTGGAATGTTAGAAAGGGTAAGAATTATTTTAAATTACTGGATATAGTAGTTAACATACTGCTAGTCCAACATATGTTCAGATCCTTTGGGTTACTGTGAAACCCAAGTTTTGGGTTTACAGAATGTGAATACTTTTTCCATGCTGTAAATGGCTGTTGTTAGTATCTCCCTTTGTTTCAGTTTCATTGAAGTTTAACTAAAAAAACTGCCGATCATAGAGGTATTTCAAACTAGTCTCTTTAAGGCCAACAAAATGCAGATATAACTTTAGCTTGCTTTTGAAAAATGCAGAAGCTTTATAAGAGAAGAACCTTGTTTCATATCATGTTATTTCAAAGTACTGACTTTGAGTTGCAGCCCCAGACCTCATGAAGTGATAGCTTTAGATGAGCACATGTGGTGGATTAGATTTGTAGTGGTAGCTGCTTTGCCCATTAAGTATCTCTTAAGTTACGTCTGACAACTGATTCAGCTTGCAAAAATAAACTTCTATGCAGTCTGAAGGAGGAGTTCTTTCCTTGCATCAGCATGGGTTTTGGCTGTTGCAGGTGAAACTGAACCAGTGTAGTCCCTTGTTATTTTGCCTTGAGCCTGGATAGTCTCACCAGGGATGTAATACTGAAGATCCTCTCTGCTGGCTAAAAGCATTCTCTTTTTCTCTTGTGCTTGTTTTAACTGGTTCACTTGGAATCCAAACATGGTCTTGACAGAATAGTAGACTTAGCAGAATAGTGAGTTTGATCCAGGGCAACAATAGGGTTGGAGGGCAACAAGGCCTGTGCTCCTCAGTGGCAGAAAACTACCTTTATTAGCTGTGCATGAAACTGAACACTTAATAGTCAGCAGTTTTATCTGGGCATAGAAAATAATATGGGACTTTGCAGGTGCAGCTGTGTTGACTTTTGAAGGGAACTCCTACTATGTGCTGTGAAATACTAACTTGTTCTTTTCTGCTGCAACAGTGCACTGACAGGCTTGAGCGGGACAGATTGATCTTGTTCCTCAACAAGCTGATCCTCAATAAGGTAAGGTGGACATGTACACTTAACAGCACTTTATCAGTCTTTTGACTGTGTAAAATACAGTCTTTCAGGGTTAACTTGAACAAAAATTCAGGTATTGAGGAAGTTTTAGAACAATGATACAGCTTTCTGGAATGTGGTAGCTGTTATTTACTGGTGAGAAAGCTGAAGGAAACATGTAGATGTTGTGGTGATTGTACCATTCTAGTCACTTTAGAGAATGATTTGACTTTTTTTGTGGTCACTTCTTACTTGAATAAAACTATTCAGTGCTTAATTGTAGCAATGCTTATCTAGAAAATGCTTTTGGTAACTCAGTTTATTTGTTAACAGAGAAATGTGAAGGACCTTATGGATTCAAATGGTATCCGAATCCTTGTAGATCTTCTTACTCTGGCACATCTTCACACAAGCAGAGCTACAGTCCCTTTGCAGGTACTTGGCCTTTGTTTCTTACTACTCATATGTTGCTCTGCAAAAGGGACAATTCTTAAAAAAAAAACCTATGTACTTTTCACATTTCTTGTAGAAATGTGGTATTTGCACTGTGAAGCTAAAGCTATTCTTGTAAACATCAACTTTTAGAGCAATGTGATTGAGGCAGCACCTGATGCGAAGAGGGAGAGCGAGAAAGAATGGTACTTTGGCAATGCTGACAAAGAAAGGAGTGGTCCTTACAGCTTTCAAGAGGTACCTGTCAGCTTCAGACTCGCAACCTGACAAATTATTTCTGTCCTGGTGACTGGGTGTGTTTTAAACAGTGAGAGGGACCATAAACAATGCTAAAGAATGTTGTTCTCCGAGTAACTCTTTAAATAAGGATTAAAGCTAGACAAGAGACTTGATGTTGTGCCAAGAACCACAGCCTTTTTGGTAAGACTGCCTATTCCTCCATGCCTCAACTAACGTTGCAACATAATCTGATACCTACTTCATGATTCTGTGACAGGGTTATAAACACGTTGAAATTTCATGCCACTGTAATAGTCTGCCATACAGCAGTTAAAAGCTTGTCATGAGTGTGAGTGTTAAGGAGCAAAGGTGACTCTGAATGTTGGATGAACTAAATTCATCTCTTATCTTGCAATAGATGCAGGAACTATGGAACAATGGAAAGCTGACTTCAAAAACTCGCTGCTGGGCTCAAGGTATGGATGGCTGGCGACCATTACAGGTCATCCCTCAGCTGAAGTGGTGCTTGCTTGCCAGTGGCCAGCCTGTGTTGAATGAGACTGACCTTGCCACACTTGTCCTCAACATGCTCATCACCATGTGTGGATATTTTCCCAGCAGGTAAACAGTGATTTTCAGCAGAAGGGGTTAACTTTATCTGGCAGACACATGAATTTATAAATTCTGTCTTAAAGCTTTTCTTAGAAAGTAGTACGTTAAAGAACTCTATTAAAGAGCCTTTTACGTGGTAGTAATTAATTCTGTGGGCAAATAGAGAGTTTGTAAATAAGACAATACTAATATTGTGAAAGGGATTGCAAGAATGAATGCACAAGCTATGTGGATTTCTAATGCTATAGACAGGCTCTGTTCAACTTAAACAAAGCTGCTTTAATGCAGGACATTAAACTAAGCCTAACAACAAACTTTGAAATTAACAAAAAAAGACAAGGAATATGGCTTCAATAGTCTCATGCTTAATAAAATTTCCCTTTCAAGAATGAACAAAGGCATGTGTGCTTACTGCTGTACTACTTGATTTTTTTAGGGATCAAGATAATGCTATTATAAGACCTCTGCCTAGAGTGAAAAGGCTGTTGTCAGATAGTACTTGCCTTCCTCATATCACCCAGGTGAGCAACTCTTCAAAAATGTACCTAAATGAGTGAAAGTTTGACTAACTCTATCATCTTCCTTGTGTGAATGTTTTAAGTGGGGCAGACACATCAAAGAACAGCTATAAAATTGCACAGATCTCTGACCAAGCAGTTGTTCATTTCATAGGGTGTTGTTGCAAATTTTGTGCTTTTCAGACAATATCTCAAAAAGAAATATTTCCACCCTTGGAGATACTGAAAAGCCACCTGGACATGGTCTTTGTCAATCAGGTCTAGAAGACCATGCTTTTGGCAGAGGGGTTTGACAAGATATCTCCAGAGGTCCCTTTCAACTTTAAATATTCTTTGATTGACAGTTGCTATTTTTAAGCTGAAGTATTCTTTAACTGTAGTTCCTCTAAGTTTACTGGGTTGTCTCAATAATTAGTTAAAACTTCAATTTTGGCTAGATAGGTTGCACTACTTGCAGCTAATGTAAATGCTTGTCTTTATTTTCAGCTATTACTGACTTTTGATCCTATCCTTGTGGAAAAAGTCGCTGTATTGCTCTCTCATGTCATGCAAGACAACCCTCAGTTACCTCGCTTTTATTTGAGTGGAGTATTCTTCTTCATCATGATGTACACAGGTTCCAATGTACTTCCTATTGCAAGGTGAGGAAAAAGAGCAGCCAAAAGTACCTCTTGATTGCTCAGGACTGCTGCTCTACATCTCTACATGATCTGTGGAGTGTGGCTTGCTAGAACCAACATGAAATCCTTCTTCTAGAAAAATTGCCTTCACGTGATCTAGTCAGTCACTAAAAAGTGAATTGCTTATCATCCTTCCAGAGAGGGAATGAGAGCATGTCTGATGATACAGTTCTAACAGTACAACAGTCCAACAAGCTTTATTGTAGAAGAATAAACCATTACAAGCTCTAAAGAGCAGTAACACAGGCTACCTATATACTAATGTAGCTTTTGATAGTAGGCAGCTGTTGAAAGGATTTAAAAAATCTAATAACCTCTTTCAGTATTGAAGCCTAAAACAGTTATATCCATCTGTACTGCCTGATACATGCACTGCACATGCAGGTGGCTATTGCAGTTCATTCCAGTGCTTTTCCTCTAAATGCAATAGTTCATAAAAAGCTGTCCTACAGTTCCAGTTAAGTCTCTTTTACAGTGAAATGCATTGGGAAATGATTACATGCTTCCATGATGACTCTGGTGTAATAGAACTGTCAGCAGTTAGTCTAAAATCATCTTGTTTCATCCCTGCAGTGATGAACTAACAGTGCAGAGGTTGTCTGTGTGTCTGTCAACATCTTTGTGTGTGTGTAGAAAACAAGCTTTCAGGAAGAAGACTTTCAAACTCAAATGATGAACATAAGGCAACATTTATAACATGGGACTGCTTGGCTTGGTGGAGTTCCCAAGGATTTACTTTGTACGAGGATGAACTTTGTACAGAAATTCATAAAACTGTTGCCATTACTCTTTTATCTCAAAGTAAATGTATAGTACCTGCCAGCCTGGACTATGTTGGTCTGCTTACTATTTAAAGGTACTTAAGTATCAATCAAAAAGAAAATAATTGTTGTTTCTCTTCTAGGTTTTTGAAATACACTCATACAAAACAAGCTTTCAAGTCTGAAGAAGTGAGTATATTGCAACAGTAACTACCTCTGTTTCCTAATAGTTTTGCAGACTACCTATTGCTGTTTTAACTAGAATTTAAGAACTGTAGGGGAAAAGGGGGAGAGTTTTTAGGTCTCAAATTAGTTAGCAAGACAGAATTCAATTACCTTTGAGATGACCATGTGATCTTTTCTGTAGACAAAAAGTCAAGATATTGTTCAAAGAAGTATACTTGGACATATTCTTCCTGAAGCAATGGTGTGTTATTTAGAAAACTATGAACCAGAAAAATTTTCTGAGATATTCCTTGGAGAATTTGACACTCCGGAAGCAATTTGGAGCAATGAAATGAGGTAACTGTTTTCTACCAGAGGGACAAATAAATCTGAACTGCAGGTTATGTTGAAGAGATGTTTCATATTCTTAAAGAAAGATGAAAATACCTGGATTCTATGGCTTCCTCTTGTTTGCCTTCTGCAAGGGCAATGTCCTACATTACCCTCTGCTTCAACCAAAAATAGCCAGGGCAAGGGAGAGCAGAATTGTCAGTGGGAGGGGGAATATTTCCATGAACATCTTGATTAAGTTACTTTTGTGAATGGAGACTTGATGATGTGTGTGAGGTGCTGCTTTATATTTACTCATTTATATGTACTTTTTTATTACCAGCACCTATCTCTGTGATATACCCCTAATATTCCAGTACATATTGGGGTCTTCCAGAAAGGGAAGAGGTGTTGAGAAAAGCAAAATGTCACTTTCAGTTGTTTTTAATAAACTAGTTTTCATGGTGTTTATATAGCTCTGTAATAGAATAGGACAGAATCCTATTCTAAATCCCTACTGAAATGTGGGAAGCTTCTAAGGAAAACCTTTTCAGAAGAAATCATTGAACACACCTGTACAGTGAGTCAGGGTTGAGGACTGCTGGGCAAGTGTTAAACTAAACTTTGCAACTTTTAGGCGTCTTATGATAGAGAAGATTGCTGCTCATCTTGCTGACTTCACCCCTCGTCTTCAAAGCAATACAAGAGCCCTCTACCAATACTGTCCCATCCCGGTTATCAACTATCCACAACTGGAAAATGAGCTGTTCTGTAACATTTATTACCTCAAACATCTTTGTGATACATTCAGATTTCCAGACTGGCCAATTAAAGATCCAGTAAGTAAGAAGTATTTTAGGATTCATTTATTTCTTGCTCTTTCAGTCCTAAAAGTTAACAAAAAGTCCTAAGATACTAACGAAATCAAATGCTAGGTTTGTTGCAAGTAACCTCTTCATCATGAATTTTAGTCCACAGGTAAGTACATTAAACCCTACTTTATCTTGAAGCAGCATAGTGTTCTTTCCATATAGCAACCCCATAAGTATATCCTTCTTGTGGTGACTACTTAAATAGCAAAATAAGGCATCCAAGAAACTTCAGAGTGTTTTCAGTGAACCTTTTTGGGGGGCAGGGGACGGTAGGGAAATGGGAATCATGACTTTTGGGGTTCTTAGTTGTCCATGCTGCACAAGAAACTAAGCTAATGTCAGTAGTTTAACTGAAGTGATGAAATATTTTTGGTACAAGTCTGTTGACTAGATCTGTCTAAGTAGCTATTTTATTTATGCAGCTTTGCAGTTTTTACAGTATCAAGACAGGAACTTCATCTTATTTAAGTGATTCTCCATCTTCTAGTGTGACTCTTAAATAGTCCTTTTAATCTCAAGGTGCTTTTATCTTGAATAAAGTACAGGATTCATGAATAAAACAGCATTTTATTAGAAGTTGTGTACTCGTGTCAGCATAAATGAAACGCTAATAAATTGTAATTATTCAGGTTAAACTGTTGAAAGATACCCTAGAAGCTTGGAAGAAGGAGGTGGAGAAGAAGCCACCTACCATGTCAATAGATGATGCCTATGAAGTTCTTAACCTACCCAGAGGACAAGGCCAGTAAGTTTTCAGGATTTAAACTTGTGTAACTACTTTATATAAACTCCATGCACTGACCAAACTGAAGTTTCTTATCTCAGTACTTGGCACGAGTTAATGGTACCAGGTCAGTCACGTGTGGCACGTTCTTCTTTCAAAGTGGAAGACTGCCTTGCTAAAAAGAAACAAAGCTTGGAAATACAATTACAGTGTTTGAGAGAATAATTGTAGAAGTGTTTAGATAAGCTGAAAATAGGGAAGAGAATGCTTTCAGCTCTGCTGTTTTAGAGTACAAGCTTTAGACTCAACCATAGCGAGCAAAGAATATGGCAGAACTTGAATATGTTCAAAGTGGAGCTTTTCTTTCTAATCATCCTTCTCCCTCTCATATATTGCCCTTTTTCTTAATGATTATATCCTTAGAATTTTTTCCTTCTGTCTTGACACTGGTTTCTGACTTCAGGTCTCTAGAAGTAAACCAACAGCAGTTTGGGTTTATCCTTCAAGAACAGTGCATTTATTACAAATTGTGAAATACTAACTTTTAACACTTGTAGCTCATTTAGGTTCTTCATTTAAAATATTCAGGGATTTTGTGCGCTTTCTGGTTAATATATTACGTACAAAAGATACTAAAATACTTTCCACCTCTAAAATTCCTTCCTATTGTGAACACATGATTACTCCCCCATTTAGTGGGAATGATGAAGCGGGGTTTTAAAATGGAAATAGGAGAGCTTGTAGTTTTCACTCAATTGCAGTTACTGTTAGTACTGTTGTCAGAACCCAGGCTGGCTTTGCTGTGGTTATTTTTGTTTTTTGTTATTCAGTGTAATTGATGGAACTCGTTTTGTTGTAGAAATGATGAAAGCAAGATCAGGAAAGCTTATTTCAGGCTGGCTCAAAAATATCACCCGGACAAGAATCCAGAAGGCAGGGTATGTACAGCACAAATTTATGGTGTTAATAAAATGGGGAAAAATTCAGCTATTACATATATTAAGAGTTTTGAAATGCACACCTAAATTTTCTTTCTTCCTTTTAAAAGCTATGCCCTAGGTGTATGCTAAAACACAGATTAATGCTACAGATTAATAATTTAACTAATGTCATTCAAGGATTTAGGGTTTCTACAGTAAACTGGTGTAGTCAGATCAGACTCACATCTCATAAATGGTCTTGTTTGAAGAGCTACACAGGACCTAAATAAGCTGTTTGTTCCCTTTCAAAGACAGACTGCATCCTCTGCCCATTCTCACAATCCAGCTGTACTTACTGCTTTTGTCATAGTATGATTGACTTAGTTTGTCTCTTGCATAGGGCAGAGTTCGGGAGACAAAAGAAAACTGATCTATGAACAAGTGTTGCTTGGAATATTTGATGAAGTGCAGTGAGGCAACAAAACTAGTGCTCTTGCTTGTAACCTGAAATGCTTTATTTTACCTGCATCTAAACTGATGCTCCAGTAGTTCAGAGGGTTCTTAACAACTCTTACAACTGTTCCTCCTTTTTTGCAGGATATGTTTGAAAAAGTTAATAAAGCATATGAGTTTCTATGCACAAAGTCTGCCAAGGTGATAGATGGGCCAGATCCAGAAAACATAATTTTGATCTTGAAAACTCAAAGCATCCTCTTCAACAGGCATAAGGAAGGTAAGCCTGCTGCCTAAGTGCTTTGTATTCATTTCTTTAGTGGTCATTTTGGTCAGCTTTGATCTTCTCTCTTCTTGAGTCTGTCCTCTGTTGATCTGGTTTCTGACTTGCCACAGCTTCAAATAGGGCTTTTTCTTCCATTAAATAAATTATTCTGCAGTAAAACTTAAAACAGCATGAAATAGCTCTTTGAAGTGCTCTGCTCCGATACTAATCAGTTTGAATCTTCCTCTGTATGGAGAACTCCATCTCTGCAGAATAATCCTCACTAGTACTCAGTCACCAAGATGCTGGTTATACATGAGGTTACACTCATCAGGCTGTTAACAGTGAGCCATTCTTGCAGAGATTCTGATCAGTGTTAGAGTCCTCAGGTGAGTGTGCTGCAACGTTGCTCAATTGGGAAAGAGGGATGGCTAGAGCACCCTAACACTTGGCTCCATCTACAGTCCCAGGCTGGCAGCTGCTGCCATGTCCAAGGCTTGCAGAGCCAACAGTGTTTGTCTGCGTAGGTGTTACATTATAATGGTAAACTAAGAACCTCACATGCAGCCATAGTGCTGTTAGTTCTGTCAGGGGCTAGGGACAGCATTGGTATAGACTTAAGCGGGTTGATTTGCAGTTGGCTCTATATGAAAAATGAAGTTATTCTTTAGCACTGCTGAACTCTGCAGGAATGAAAAATACAATTTAAAACTTAAAATTGTTGTGTCAAACTGGACAAGTTCCCTATAGGGTTATTGTTAGTCAATCCTGGCCTAAGACACAGACCAAGCTATACTTGTTTTTCTCTGGAGAGAGACAAACATCATTGGAAGGCTCTGAGCTTTGGGGGCTTACTGAGCTGGATATAAGTCTTTTTGATCTTAAATGAGTTTTCTGTGAAGCTCTGTTAGCTTCTAGCCTGAACAGTTCTAATGTGATGAGGAGTCAGATTGTGTTGACTGCTCAGTCTTGCTCCAGATTTCCCAGGTGTTGGCTTTCTTGGACTCCTAGTCCTTATATATCTGATATATCTTCTACTGATAATTTTGTGGTGGCTTAAATTGCTTAGACTCTGCATATACATAAACTTGGACTTTTTTTCCTCTTTCAGATTTGAAACCTTACAAGTATGCAGGCTATCCTATGCTGATAAAGACCATTACCATTGAAACATCAGATGACCTTTTGTTTTCCAAAGAATCTCCGCTGTTGCCTGCTGCTACAGAACTTGCTTTTCATACTGTCAGTTGTTCAGCATTAAATGCAGAAGAACTTAGGAGAGAAAGTGGAATTGAGGTAAATGTAAAAAAATATGTTGAAATGCATGCTTTTAGTCTAACTATTCCATAGCTAGAAATCTTACATCCTCAGTGCGTAGGAAATCAGATGTGATTGAGAATCACTTTTGGTCTTGAGATATCTGTTCTTAACACCTCAGATATTCTGGATACAGTAGGAGAAACATCTTGCAGAGTCTACCCTTTTCTGGACCTAGGCTTGTCTGTTGAACTGTGAGTAAGCAAGCTACATACAAGGTCTCTCTACTCCTTTACAAAACTGCTGGAACTTCTGCAATTCCAATGTAACAGAATAGATAAATGTGAACAAGTCACTTGAGCAGGGGGCCTTTTCATTGCACGTGTTACAATATTAGAACCATTTAGATTGTAAAAGACCTTGAAGATCATGGAGTCCAACTGTTAGTCCCAACACTGACAAGTCCCACTAAATCACATCTACATGTCTCTTTAAATACCTTCAGGATGGCAACTCAGTCATTTCCCTGGGCAGCCTGTTCCAGTGCTTGACCACCCTTTCAGTGAAGATATTCCTCCTAATATCTAATCTAAACCTTCCCTGGCACAACATGAGGCGATTTCCTCTTCTCCTGTCTCTTGTTTCTTGGGAGGAGAGACCAATCCCCACCTTGCTACAGCCTCTTTTCAGGTGCTTGTAAGAGAGCGATAAGGTCTCTCCTGAGCCTCCTTTTCTCAAGGCTGAACAACCCCAACTCCCCAGCTGCTCCTTATCAGGCTTGTCCTCCAGAACCTTCCCCAGCTCTGTTGCCCTTCTCTGGACCCACTCCAGCACCTCAGTGTCTTTCTTGTAGGGAGGCCCCCAAAAATGAGTACAGGGTTCAAGATGCAGCCTCACCAGTGCTGAGTACCAGGGGGACAATCACTGCCCTGGTCCTGCTGGCCACACCGTTGCTGATACAGGCCAGGATGCCATTGGCCTTCTTGGCCTCCTGGGCACACACTGGCTCATGTTCAGCTGCTGTTGACCAGCAGCCCCAGGTCCTTTTCTGCTCAGCAGCTCTCCAGCCACTCTGCCCCCAGCCCCTAGTGTTGCATGGAGTTGTTGTGACCCAAGGGCAGGACCTGGCACTTGCCTTTGTTGAACCTCGTACAGTTGGCCTTGGCCCATTGGTCCAGCCTGTCCAGATCCGTCTGAAGAGCCTTCCTGCCCTCCAGAAAATCCATAGTCCCACACAACTTAGTGTCATCTGCATGCTGACTGGGGTATGAGCTCACATGTGAGAAGGCTGTCAACTCTTAAGCATCAAAGGTTACTAGTACTTGCAAGGAATTTTGCACTACAAACCATTTAAGCAAGCAGCAGATTTTTGTCAAATGTTTCCCTTCAGCCATTAAAAATGACTTTACCAGCTAATGTTTTGTTTTTGCTGGCCTTTATCTGTTTTTGTTGTGACTGAACTTGTGCATCATCCGATCCTCACAGGTATTGCAAGAAGCATTTAATCGTTGTGTAGCAGTCCTGACTCGTTCTAGCAAGCCAGATGATATATCTGTACAGGTGAGTTTAAAGCAGCACCTTTAACTGTCTTCTCAGAAGACTGCATGGTGTATGTATATGTATAATACGGTAATAAACACAAATGTGCATATATATAATAAAAACATTGATCTAGTAGTGTATATATTAAAAATACAATTGTAAACATGTGTTTTTCTTCCACTTGGAAGCAATAAAATATTGTGTTTTGTAGGTATGTGGATACATTAGTAAGTGTTACAGTGTAGCAGCTCAGTTTGAGGAATGCAGAGAGAAGATTACGGAAATGCCTAACATAATTAAGGACCTCTGTAGACTACTGTATTATGGCAAGGTGAGTGCTCCTTTTCCTTGTCTAAATGGGTGTTTAACTGTTAAATGTGTAGGGGAATATTCTGCTTTTAGGGCAGGTAAGACAATCAGAATCATAGACTGGTTTGTGTTGGAAGAGACCTTAAGTTCATCTAATTCCAAACCCCCTGCCATGGGCAGGGACACTTTTCACTTGACTAGGTTACCCAGACCCCCATCTAACCTGGCCTGGAAGACTTCCAGTGATGGGGCATCCACAGTTTCTCTGGGCACCCTGTTTCAGTGCCTCACCACCTTCACAGTAAAGATTATCTTCCTAACATTTGATCTAAACTTACTTTCTCTGTTTGAAGCCTTTTCCCCTTGTCCTGTCACTCCATATGCTTGTAAATAGTCCCTCTCCTCCTTTTGTGTAGGCACCCTTCAGGTACTTGAAGGCCACAATGAAGTGACCTTGAAGCCTTCTTTTTTACAGGCTGAACAAACAAAATTCTCTCAGCCTTTCCTCATAGCTGCAGTGACTGGTCAAACCCTTCTGTAAGATCCCAGCCAATCATGAGATACAGAATTCAACTTCCTTGTTTCGACACTTGTGTTTGAATCCATTTAGCAGATATAAACTGCAGCCACTTTAAAGATTCAGCTATTTCTGCCGTTTAACTGACTTGTCTAGTAGCTTGGCTTAGTGTACTGAATCAGCAGATTAAAGTACTACAACTAGATCTTTCATAAACAGACTCTTAAGTCAGCATAAACTCTGGGAACAGTATTCAAGAAGTTTTCTTGACATTTAGCTCTTTTGAACTTGCCTCATGTTATAAAAATGCTGAATTTTGTCTGAATTAAGAGAGGAAGGCTTGTCTTGAACTTTTCATGTGGAGTGTATGAAAACAGGAGACTAAAACTAGATTCTAGTAATTGACTATATATGCTTGTGTGTTCTTTAGTCCCTGCAGGACACATGTATTGCCATAAAAAACTCACCTGGGAATCTCTGCTGCAGTTTTGAATTGTTTTTCCAGCAGTTCATCAGTGCTTCTTTCTAATTATATGAAATAACTATTCAAGTACTCTTCCCTTTGAAAAATGCTGACTAATTAGCCATGTTGTTGGTTACCAAATATTTCAGCTGCAGAAGTTATGTCTACTTCAGTTTTCATCTCTGTGCTGCTTAGATAGTACTGCAGAATTAGCAAGTTTTGGCTTTTAAGTCTTTGGTAAGGAAGCCAGTTGCTATTCTTTGGTTACAGGTACTAAGGCAAACTTCTTTTTTTTTCCCCCCTCAGACCATACCACGAGTAGCTGCTTTAGGAGTAGAGTGTGTTAGCTCCTTTGCCTTAGATTACTGGCTACAGACACATTTGTTCCAAGCTGGTGTTCTCTGGTACTTACTGGGTTACCTCTTCAACTATGACTATACATTGGAGGAGAGTGGGATTCAGAAAAGTGAAGATTCAAACCACCAGGTAATGTTACCAAGGTGTTTCAACAACCAGTAGCTGTTGTTTGCCATCTCTTACTAACAGGCCAAGTGTATTCAAATATTTGTTAGAATTATTGAATTGCATGAAGAGTAACATTAACAGAGAGTTTTGGAAGGGGCTTTTTGTGTAGTGGTAAATACTCTGAGTTTTGGTTGTTTGGTTTTTTTTAAAGAGTTCAAATGTTAAAGCTGCCAAAACCTATGGTTTCTAATAGGCTTAATGCAAGAGACTTCTAATCTATAGCAAACAGTATAAAAGTAAATTTTTGCTATTGTAAGAAAGCTCTAGGTTTCCTCAAATTGTCTCTATATTTTTCAGGAGGTAGCAAATAGCCTTGCTAAGCTCAGTCTCCTGGCCTTGAGTCGCCTTGGAGGGTATCTTTCTGATGAACAAGCTACTCCTGAAAACCCAACGATCAGGAAGAGCTTGGCTGGAATGTTGACACCCTACATTGCAAGAAAACTTGCTGTGGTCAGTCCTACCGAGGTGAGCTGCTGTTGGCCAAAACTTTCTGTAGTGATTTATGAAAGGAGTACCTAATTGCTTCTAAAACACTGAACTCTCTTAGACCAACTTGATACTGAGAACAGCAGTGTGATTTTTCTTTGCAGTTGAGGTAACTGCAGGGAAAACAAACTGCTTCAGCCTCAAACACTACGGACAGGAACAGTGCCTCATAGAATAATATTTGCAGAACAAGTATAGGAACAAAAAAGTTAATAGTTCAAGGCTTAAAGATATAATGATGATGGAGAGCAAAGGTTAAACTTAACTCTTCAAAAGTGGTGCCAAGGAAGTCATGTATAAAGAGGTACTGCAGGTAGTTGCTGCTCACTGTCAAAAGTGGATGGAGAATCTGAAGTAAGTGTGTCTCAGAGCAAAATAGAGAGAAAACTAAAATGCAGATTGTACTGTACCATGTAACTTGCACATACTGTTTTTCCAATATTGGAAATTTCACACTTCAAACTTACTTGTGTAATTGGTGTAGCTGTTAATGACATTGGATTGACTAGTACCACAAAACATGCTGATTACTGTGCATAATGATCCAAAACTGTTGTACATGTGTTTCATCATGTAAATTCCTTTTCTTAGACTCTGAAGATGCTTAACAGTAACACAGAGAACCCCTACTTGATCTGGAACAATGGGACACGAGCTGAATTACTTGAGTTTTTAGAATCTCAACAAGAAAGCATGATTAAGAGAGTAAGATACTCTTTACTTTAAATCCAACTACTATTTTTTTTAAAAAACTGTTCCGTGTTTTCTTATATCTGCTTGGGATGCAATTGTATGGCTAATACAAGTATCCATTGTTGTCTACTCCTAAGTCACTTTCTTCATTCTGTACTTTTTAAAAGCAAACAAAAACCCTAAGATTTTGCTTGTTCATTTCATGTTATGTTTCAGTCTGAGCTTCTGACTTGCTGAAGCATTAAGTTTTCTGTTCAAGTATTGCCTGTTTCATTATCAGATTATAGCTTTACACCTTCTATGAGATTATTTTCTGTCTGAGCTTGTGCTGCTTATCTCTGCTTAAAGGGTGATTGTGACAAGAGCTATGGATCTGACTTTGTCTTCAGTGACCATGCAAAGGAACTTATTGTGGGAGAGATTTTTGTTAGAGTCTACAATGAGGTCCCTACCTTCCAACTAGAGGTGAGATGTAGCTAAAAATCTTCCTGTTGAAACCAGTGTTTGAAATGCTACTTCTTCATGTTTATCTGTCAGTGCAAACAGAATGGAGAAAATACAGAATCGTATGGAAATTTCCTTCAAGATCAGCGTGTTATGAGAAAGCTCTTCACTGGAGCAGAATAAATTAAAAGAACAAGTCTGTCATAAGGTGTGCTGCTTCAGCTGTCCTGGTGACTTCTCTCTACCACCTTGCAATGCAGGCACTTGGGTTGATTCAGTAGTTCCAGGAGGTGGTGGTTCTGCCTACTGGCTTTACAATCAATCGATATATATGGGCAAACACACCTGTTGGAGTAGTGGCAGCTTTTTAAGTCTATGTTTAGACAGAAATAGGGTTAATGTGATCCAGATGTTACAGTGATCATAGAGGAATGTTGCCTGTCTGGAAGAAAGGAATATGTGATATGTAGAAGTTACATGGATACGTTTTGTTCTGTTGTGGGTACTGTTGCATCACACAGCTAAAAATGCTCTCATCTCTACTTCAAAGCTTCCTAAAGCATTTGCTGCAAGCCTCTTGGATTACATAGGCTCACAAGCACAGTACCTTCATACACTAATGGCAATAACTCAGACTGGGAAAGTGGAGTCCAACCAACACGGAGATCGCTTACGGAGAGTTGAAATGGCCCTGGAGGCTCTGAGAAACGTCATAAAGCACAGTCCAGGTAGGCTTTAAACTGAACTTCCCCAGTATACTCTTCTGTGGACAACCTTAAAAACTGTGGATCTCTGTAGTCTTTATCTTCCAGTGAGAAGGAAGTTTGTTTTGCTGGCTAACAGACTTTAACATTGCTGGTAAGCCATATAAGCTTGCTGGTTTTTTCCTTACCTGGAGAGCATTGTCAGTAGATGTAGCAAAATTTTAGGTTAAGTTCAAGCCTTATCTGTTTTCATCTCTGAATCATTAGATTTTAACTCTTAATTCAATCCTGCTGTTGCTAGGAAGACTTAAACCTCTTGAAAGAAACTTTCTGTAATCCTTCAAAGAATCTTCAACTGATTTTTAAATTACCTTATTCCTTGAACTGAGTACTGTGTGTAAGTGGCACCTGTGTTAGGGCCTCAGTAAAACAAGAGGAGAAGATGCTTTTGAGAGTGGGCAGCTAATACCAGCAGTTTTATGAGCAGACATCAATGTATAGACTGGAAAACCCTGAGACAAATGATTAGGATGTTTTCCTACTGTATTATATGCTACTTCTAAAAGCAAACCATCTTACTATTGTGGCATCTAATAATAGCTGGTTAGGATGTTCTCTGTGTATGCAGTTATAATCCTGAAGGCAGCTGTTCCTGCTGGAGAAAGCAACCCTGCTCTGAGCTGGGACATTCTGAAAGGGCAAGTGTATTTGAAGACAGGAGGTATTGATGATCAATGATAAATAAAATTATGGAATTTGTTCAGTTGTTTTGTAAGAATGCAAGTAACTAGGTAGTCCAAGAACTACATCAGTTACTCTCCTTAGAGAGGGGAGTTACCCTCTGTTTTTGAAGTATTGTTGACCTGAAATTCTGTGGAAGCTAGATTAATAGAGGAGTTCGTAATTTTCTAACTCTGTAGCAGGTGCTGTCCTGTACGAACTGTCACAACTACTGTGGCAGACTACATACAGTTGTGTAGTCTTTAACACCTGTCTGTATAATGAGATGTGGGCTTGGGACAGCCTTCAGTGAATGTTTTGGCTAGCATGAAGAGTAACTTATTTGGTCTCTTGCAGGTTCTGAGTGTGAATGCATAGGGCACTTTAAGTTGATATTCTCCCTCCTGCGTGTTCATGGAGCTGGTGTGGTGCAGCAGTTGGCTCTGGAGGTAAAAAACCCAACCAACCAAAAAACAAACCAACCCCCACAAACTCCCAACCTCCTGTGGGGAAACACAAAAGGTGAAAGAGTTTTAGGTGTGAGAAAAAAAAAAAGCAGTTTTCAGGAATAAAGCAGAAGAGTTTAGGCATCAGCTTTAGCTGCAAAAACTTGAAGATAAAATTAACAGCAAACAAGCGCATTAAAAACAATGGTAAGAGTTTCTAGGTTTGGCCTAGATAGATTTTGGAGTTGCAAAAAATATGCTTAGCAAGATAGATAAGTTTAAGCCTTAGAGTGGAATATCGTGTATTGTTACGTTAAGGCATAACAAGCCAGCATTGTGCATAGCAGAGGTATGTGCGCTGACTGGGGATTGGTTAAGACAGTTGTCTGTAACTTTTAGAAGCATGCTGATTGGCTAAAAAGCTTTTAAGCATGCTCTGTAACAAGGAAGTCTTTGGATGCCTGTGACGGTGTGAGCTCTGTACCATCTCTGTCTCAATTCGGTATGTGAGACTGATAACGGAATAAAATAATAAAAGGCTCCTGGAGCGCCTGTCCAGGCTGCCCGTCCCGTTTGTTGCCAAAAATGCCAACACCTCCCTGTCTGGATGCTTTACATAATCACCATAAACAACCTTGATTGTGTAGCTGTTAAGAGTAACATCTAAAAAATATTAAGATGAAGGTTCCAAGGTGTCAGTTTCTCCTTGGAGGAAACATACTTTGTGCCTGTGCCTTTTGCATCCTTCTTTTCTGAAGAGACAAAACAGTTTGGTGGCAGGAATAAATGTAAATATCAGCTCTATTGGCCAGTGAGGTGGCTGACTTCATACACCGTGTTTTCTGAAAAGTGTCTTCATAGCTGGAATATAATCAAGTGCTGTTTCTTATTTTTTGCAGGTAGTGAACATAGTAACAAGTAATCAAGAATGTGTTAACAACATTGCTGAGGCCATGGTTCTTGCTAACTTACTGGCACTCCTGCATTCCTTACCTTCAAGTAGGTACCATAGGATCCTCCATCTTGCAAGGCAAAGAGTTTCTAACTCAGAAATTTATAAGAATGCAGCTGGCTGAGCTTAGCACTGAGTTTTAAGTTAAAACGGTCTTGTTAGCTTTATAGAATAGAGAGCTGGATTATGAAGAAAAACTACAGTAAGAACAAAGCTTTCCTCAGGTTTCCCAGCTGTTGCTGTGCTCCATTCCAGTTGCTCAGCTATTGAGAGCAGTGAAAACAGTACTGCAATACATCCTCAGTGAAACACGGTGTTTCTATGCCCAGTTCTAGTGTATAACACTCTTCAGCTATCAGCTATTCCCCTGCCAGATAAGAAAAGCAGAGGTACCAAACAGGAATCACCATTTTTTTAAAGATGACAAGAAGCAGGACTAGAAATAGGTTGTTTTTTAAAAAAAATGCAAAATTCAGACCAGCTTCGTCATCACACAGGCCCTATGATATGCAGCTAAGTCACTTCTATTCTCTCTACTGATTTAATTATTAGTGACTATCATATCCAAAGCTAACAAGGATGATTTACAAAAATGTTGTGTGTGTGACCAGTTTTTTGTCTTAAATGTGTGACCTGAAACGTATGAATTGCAGATACTGACTACTTCTGAATTGTGTAGTGTTCGATTGACAAATTATTCCTGGGAGTTTAGCTAATTAGCATCTAATTAAGAAGTTATGCTGTACTAAAATGTGTGATTGATTGACATTCCTTAACTAATGTAGTTTAGCCAGAAGTCCCTAAGCTTGAAATTGTCCTAAGCTTTATTGCACATTTGATACAGTTTTCTGTTAAGATCAGTTACATTTATCTTTACTTATTCATTCTCTGTGACACAAAGTTCTTCATGTGTTTTATTTTGACAGGTCGGCAGCTTGTCCTTGAAACTTTGTATGCTTTGACGTCTAGCACAAAAATAATTAAAGAGGCCATGGCAAAAGGTACATTATTACACTGAAAGCAAATGTTTCTCCAACAATGGACCTAAAGTGCATGGAGTGGCCGCTCTTCCCTTTAGAATAATCAGTATGGAATTGGAGAATTTCTACTACTTGTGACCAGAAAAAAACCCAATTGAGTGCTTCCTATCTCTCTGTTACAGGTGCTTTAATCTACTTACTAGATATGTTTTGCAACTCAACTCATCCACAGGTCCGAGCTCAAACAGCAGAACTTTTTGCCAAAATGACTGCAGATAAGCTGGTGGGTCCAAAGGTAAGAATCTTAACAGCTCATGTTGGAACTCTTTGTTGGTAGTACCTGCATCTCTCTAAAGATGAGCAAAAAAATCCTCTTCTGTGTCTGAAATATCCATGTAATCAGATGTAATATCCATGTAAGAGCAATCAGGCTTTTTCAAAATAAATTAGCTTTTAATCTGTGAGCAGACTTCTGGAAGTTGCTGTATGTACAGTAGCTTGCATAAGCAATTTGGTTTCTATTTGTAATGACTTTTAACAGCAGAGGCCTAGATTTCAGTGTCAGTGGCTATTTGAAATGATAGCAGTATTTTATTTTGTGGTGTTGTGGTCTAGCAGTTGACAGTTCTAGCATTACAGATAATTGGACATTGTGGAGTTTTCCATTTCCTAGTCAGTTTGTCCTGTCAGTTAGTTTGTCTTATGATACACTAAATGTCATTTATGTTCATCCTTTCTAGGTTAGAATTACATTAATGAAATTTTTACCTGGAGTCTTCATGGATGCCATGAGAGACAACCCTGAAGCTGCTGTTCATATCTTTGAGGGAACTCATGAAAATCCAGAATTAATTTGGAATGACAGCTCCAGGGAGAGAGTATCAACAACAGTTCGAGAAATGATGCTTGAGTATGTGGAAACCTACTGACTCAGTTATCTTTAACTGAGACACTCTCTTAGTGGCAGTAAACCAGAGTTGCTGTAGAAGAACTGTGAGACCGAGCTCTGCCTGTAAAAAGTAGAATTCTTGCAAGCCAGATTTCTGTGAAACAAACTTGTTCATTGTTTGTGTACTGTACCTGTAACTGAGTGATGCAGGTACAGTTTGTGCACAGTTCAGGTATTTGCTTACTGCTGTAAGATTTGGAGGGATCCAGTGGGGGGAGAATGGGGCTTAGAAGCTGGAACTGCTTTACAATGATGGAGGGAGACTGAGGTGTTGAGTAGAGAAGACAACTGCTTTCTTTTCCTGCTCATTAAAACTTACTTTCTTTTTAAAGGCACTTTAAACTTCAGAGGGACAACCCTGACACTAACTGGAAGGTAAAAATGTACTGTTTCTGCTTTGAGTGTGTCCAGGGAGGCTATAGCCACATGATAATAGATGCATGTATGTGACTCTGACAGGCTTTTCTCTGAAAGTACTAACAGGAATTCACTGCTGTGCTGTGAACATAACTGTTCAAAACTGAAAACATTACTGGTTTAATGTCGAATCAATGCTTTTGTTACTATGTGTACCTTGAAATTAGACACTTACTGGTAAAACCACTGTCAGCATACTCTGAATGTTCTGGTAGTCCAGGTCATTCTAAAACACATAAAAAATCAGCAACAAAGGAAAATACTGGTTTGCTGGAAAAAATCCTGTCACTACACAGCCACAGTAAACTTGATCCCAGTAAATGTGAGGTAACTTTAGTAAGTCACTGAGTCTCAAAAAATATTTGAGTCCTGAGCCATTCCCTGACATCAGGCCTATCAATGAGGTGCTTCAGTATGTAGTGATTCCCAGTATCTCTGAAAAGCTAGACATGACTTCCTCCCAACAGTAAACCAGTTTCTAAACACATCATGATGGCTATTTTGATCCAGTTGAAAACTGGAAACTTCCTTGGACTGATGGTGAGAAACCTTTCCTGGAAGTGTGCAAGAAAGGAAGAAAGGGCTGTTGTGTGTCATCAGCCTTGTTGCTGGTACTTCTCTTGAACTCGGGTTTGCCACTGTTGCAGGTGTAGCTTCAGTTACTTGTGTTCTTTGAAAGAAAAGTTCACTGCAGTGGTGCTGCCTGCACTGCACTGTTCTTTCTACTGTCACTTCTTACCTCATGTTCTTTCAAGATGAAGGGTTTATTGGTCTTGCACAGCTCTGTTCTGGAGAATACAGTTAGTGACCCTGACCACTTAAAGCAACGGTTTTAGCTCTCACAAATACCCTTGTCAATAACTTCTACTTTACAATTCAACAGCTGCCTGAAGACTTTGCTGTGGTGTATGGTGAGGCAGAAGGTGAACTTTCAGTGGGAGGAGTCTTCCTCAGGATTTTTATTGCCCAGCCGGCCTGGGTTTTACGGAAACCAAGAGAATTTCTCATTGCACTGTTGGAAAAGTTTACTGAACTACTGGAGAAAAATAACCCCCATGTAAGATGATTTTTTCTGGTTCTGTGCTTTGAATTTGTTTAGCATTTCTAAGTTTTTAGTCTTTTAGTGTCTGATTAACTTAGATTCTCACACTTTCTTCCCATCATGAGTGGGGTTTTCTGTCTGCTTTCTGACTTTCTGTTAAAGCCTGTTGATATGTTTAGGCAACTTTTGAACATGAGTCAGGGTTTTTAAAGTCCCTGAAGCCATAGAATTAGCTTCAGTGAAGTCTTAGAGACTTACTTTGTGCTAGAGATGAGGCTTAACAAATGAAGCGTCTTTTAGTTATTCTATGACTGACCAACCTAAAAAAATGGCATTTGTTCTACACCACCTATTTTCTGCTCTTGAGACTTCTGTTGTCCTTCTGCAACACTAACTTCCCATTCTGGTGTAAATTATGTGACCTACAGAAGGCTGCCACCTAACAGTGTAATGAGTACAGCAAATCTATTACAGTTTGAAAATTAATTCTTTAACAGTGTTCAGACAGATTCTGGGTTAGACTTGCAGGATGGAAACTAACTTGCGTGTTGAATAAAACAGGCATCTTTATTACAAAGGTGTGATAGCAGTTTGTAGAGGCATGGAGAATACACAAGGCATGACAAGTGCTTCTGCACAGACTGCAGAACCCTTCAGGAATTCAGGTGGTCAGCTGGACATCCATGCTGTCATGATTCCACTGAGCAACTTAGCCAGATACTGAATTCTCAAGATGCTGAAATAGTGCTTAGGAATTCCTGTGTGGTCTCCCTTTGTGGAACTAGTGAATGTTTGCCACTATTGGAGCTGATAATCATGTTCTTAACTTGTTATTTTAACAGTTTGAGAGCAAAGTGACATAAAAACATGAGGGAAAAAAAATCTGTAATGCAGAGCAAGTGACAAATGTTGTTATTATGATGATACATAAGGCTTTACTGAGTTGCACTTTCTGTTGATTTTCAATTTTCTGCAGGGGGAAACTTTAGAAACCATTACCACAGCAACTGTGTGCCTGTTCAGTGCCCAGCCTCAGCTAGCTGATCAAGTTCCTCCTCTTGGTCATCTTCACAAGATAATCCAGGCTATGAATCACAAGAACAATGCCATTCCTAAAAGTGCCATTCGTGTCATGCACATACTGTCAGACAATGAGGTACTGAATCTTCTAAGTGCTTGAGGGGAGAAAAGCGTAGCTGGAGTTATTTGTATTGTTTAGTAGTGTTCCTAAAAGGGCATTATTCTAACTATAAATACTGTGTAACAAGTGAGCAGGGACCTATACCTAACTGATGGATTAAACACTGAGAAATTTATGGTGTTGGCTGACCATATCTGCAATAACCATTAATCTTGGCATAAAATAAAGTCCTTGGGATGTTTGTCTCTCTACAGCTTTGTGTTAGAGCAATGGCATCACTGGAGACCATTGGCCCTCTCATGAATGGAATGAAAAAGAGGTCGGATATAGTTGGGATAGCCTGTGAAACACTGAATCGAATGTTTCAGAAGGAACAAACTGACTTAGTAGCCCAAGTAAGTAGTACATTCTCAGACTTTAAAAATGTGGTATTTTTATATTAGGGTATATCTAAACTGTTCAACTTAAATGGCATCTGGGAAGCCTCCTGGACACTTAATGAATGTGCTTTTCTTGTTGGAAAAGCTTTTATCTAAAATGCAGACCTGTTCAAGGATGTTACCTGAGCACTGAAGCTTAATGCACGTGGTAGCGTTGTGTCCACTGAGAAAGTGTAGTGGAATGCTAACTAATTGAATTGAGTTTACACTTAGAGCAGAACTGCTGGACAGTATCTTTACTTTCTCTTGTTTGTATTCATACAGCTCAAGAAAAATGGACTTGTCTTGGCATTTGTAGTAATAGCTGTTGGCACTTTTGGTTCACACTAATGCTTGTAATATAAAACATCTGTATACAACTTCCTGGACTGTGTTAAGACAACTCATTTGGGTATGTTTGCAGGCTTTGAAAGCAGATTTGGTCCCTTATCTTCTAAAGCTGCTTGAAGGTATTGGTCTTGAGAACCTGGAAAGCCCATCTGCAACAAAAGCTCAGATTGTTAAAACTCTGAAATCCATGTCTCGCAGCCTGCAGTATGGGGAACAGGTGAGTACTGACAAGTGCTTATCTGGGCTTTGACACTTGGTAGATCAAATTCTGAACGTCCCTTGTTTAATCTTCTGGCTGTTACGTGCATCATTCCACCTAAAATGTTAGCATTCTGCAACTACAAAATTACTATGGCTTGGAATGTCTTAATATCTTCCTTGTGGAGAAGTCATTGGTTCAATGCATGTGAAGAGCACTAATAAAAAAGATAAATCCCAAGTGCAGAAATATTCTATAAGCTGGTTAGCTTTAACTGACAACTCTTCAGAACTTGTGCAATTAATGTAAATTGCTTTTTTGTTTTCTGAGTAAATACGTAACTGCAGCAGCTTTATGGATGTATATCTAAGTTGGTAAATTTGTCCCAGTAACTGCACTAGTTCTCGATGCTTTTTTTTTACCCTTCTGTTGAAAGCTTTCTCAAGGGGAGGAAACTGGGAATTGGTCTTTCTTCCAAGTATCCCCTGTCTTGCTATAGTACAGGAAAAGTCCTGTTCTCCCTTAGCTGTCAGTGTGTGGCAAGGGGCTGCTTGCAGGGTTTCTTTTCCTTGTCAACTTTTTAGGGAATGAGGGACAAAGTCAAGCTACCAAATTACTTTTTTGAGCATTGTGTTCAGCTGCACAATTCACATGGAAAAGCAAGTCTCCCTGGAAATGTGTGCAAGTTCCGTATCACAGCCTGAACTACTGCTCTGTGTTGTAATCCCTTCAGAATAGTTTGGCTCTAGAAAATGAGTTTGTTTGCCTAGAACATGACAAGCAGCGCTTGCTCACTGTGTTAATCTCTTGAAATACTGTAGGTAAATGAAATTCTGTCCCGTTCTTCTGTGTGGAGTGCCTTCAAGGATCAGAAACACGACTTGTTCATTTCTGATACACAAACATCAGGATACCTCACAGGTTAGCAACTCTTTCCTGTTTATGTCCTGAATTATACTGAACTGTTACTTAATTGTCACACTGGACTCTGGAGATAGTTTATCCCCAGGAGCTAGTGCCATCATGTGGTCTGAACATTCAGTGCTGTAAAAATATAGTAAGTTTTTAAAACACTTACTAAAAGGTAAAATTCTTGCTGGTTGAGAATGTATTTCACTGCATAGTCTTTGCTGTACAGGCTTAGTAATAGAATCTGGACACTGGCAAGACTTGCAAGTACTCTGTAGTGATAAAGCAGAGATGTAATTGAAACCGATGAATGACAGTAGCTTTCCATGCTTTCTCAGGATCAGTCTACTTCAGTTCTAGAACAAAAGTTTTTCAACAGTTGGAGGGGTATGTAAACTGTCTTCAGAATCACTCAGACTGTCTGTATTAGTTGGCTGTGTGAATTAACACTGCTTTAATGTTAGGCAGGTAGTTGTACTGTTGGAGTGCTAATAGGTTGGAGTTTGAGGCTGTGTTCCAGCCAGAATCAGTGGCCTGCCAGGGTGGCCATGTGCCTGTAAGCGGAGCTTGCAGCATATACTTCACTGCAGCAGTGGTGCACCTTGGGTGGGTGCCCTGCTGGTGCCACCAAGCTTAAAATGGCACCCCAGAGGTGCCACCTCAGTCCCACCGACAGTGAAGAAGAGCATTTTAGCTGTGTGTGCTGTGCACTGTGTGCACACTAAGGTTAGCAGCTGATGGGAACTTCCTTGCACACTGCAGACATAATCCCAGATCAGTTATGTCACAGCAAATCAAGTCCTGGTTCATCCTTTGCTCATGCAGCCCTTGGCAGACACAGTATCGCAGTCCAAAACAAAACTACCACATAAAACATTTTCAGATACAGCAAATAATGATATTGCAGCAAACTTTGTCTAAAGCAACACACGATGCAAGCTTCTGACTCCTCAGTAGCCATTAGCTGAAGAAACACTTTGTCTTAAAAGCTTTGCCTCACAGGTGAGGTTTTAAAGTCCTTTGTGACAAGCCAGTATGGACACATCATGTGCCACATGGAACTTTCTCATCTAACCCAATATAGGAGTCTTGGTAAAGCTTTTGAGCATAACTGAACTAATGAGGTATAAATCAGATGGCCAAAATTTTTCTTGCAAGATAATAGCATGTATTTTGAGAAAATGAAGCAAGAGCCTTTCAAGTCAGGAATTACACATTCTAGAAGCAGTTGCTTGAATTTTGGGAGTAGGTGTAATGCAACACTTGATGCATTTTCTCACACAGGACTCCATGCTTTAGCTCTGAACGGGAGTTTTTTGGGTTTTGTACCGTTTAATGCCATTTTGACAAAGAACACCGGAACTGATTCAGTTTGTACTGAATTTCCTTGCTATTTCTTAAATACTATAAATTTAGAAATAGGAAGAAAATGCTGACTGATTACTGGCCAAGAACTCAAACAATACCAGATGTGGTCAGGCTTGAGACTGGGGGCAATACAGTTTTCCAATTGCCTTAAGGCCTGTGCTGCTTTAAATTACCTAATGTTTAAATGCTTGCCAATGTAGAATGAAGGTGCTGTACAAATGCAAAGTGTAGATGGAAACCAAGCTTTATTTTTAACCTCTCTTATCTTGTATTCTGCCTTATGTCTTGCTTCAAATTGCTTTGCTATTTGCACTTCCCTTGAAACTTCCCTTGCTTATTTCTCTTCCCTCAGGTGTCTCTTCTCCTTCCCTTCTAACTGGCAGCAGTCCCCTTCACCTGAGAAGTGGGCTTTAGATCTGCTGTGTCAGGCAGCTTGCTAACTTCTGTGTAGCTCTCTAAAGCAGGTAGATACCACCTCGCAGAACGCACACTGCGCTCGCTGCATTCCGAGTACCAGATGCATGTCCTAGAGCTGTACAAATGCGTGGTCCCAAACTGCCCCACACCGATACACTTGCCTGCCTCGAGCACAGAGGAGCACTACACTGCCAACTGCACTGGCTGGTACTTGCTGGTACTACACAGGAACTCAGCTTAGGAATCCTCCAGAATGGAAAAGCTTGAGGCACAAGATAACTATGGGGAACTTTTCCACTAGGATGTGTGACAGTGGGTGTGACACTTGGCAGGTTCAGTTGACAGATGGGCTGGCAAAGAGAGGTTGTCTCCTGCAGCCAGAGAGCTTTTTACTGCCACAGGCACTGCTTGCTTTGCTCTCTGCCTCGCAGTATAGTGTGGGACTGTTTGCAGGGAGGCAAACCATGCTCTGATGTTCTGGCTCTGGGCTATAGTTTGAGAAAGAAGGGTGGGGCAGGAAGGAATAGTAAATTTGGGAAAACTCATTGAGGATGGCTTAAAGGGGAAGAGTACAGGACCCAGCAGAGTTTAGTATGTTGAGTATTGGCAGTGTAGGCTGGAGGTGTAACACCAAGTTGATCGCTGTATTGGTGCAGGAATGTGTTGTGAATGATCAGTTTTCTAGTCACTAATCTGATAAAAATTACTGTTAAAACACCTCATGCTGCAATATAAGTTTTTACTGCATTTGTTGAAAGTTTCTGTATGACTAAATTTTTAATTCCAGGCTTTGAGGGAGAGGGCCTTTGCCTGCAGTGCAAAACTGATTGCCCCTATAGTAATCAGCATGGAGACTTTAGTAATGGTATGAGTCCTGCATCTCCAGTACAGAATTTGTGTATCCCAAGAATGCTGTCACTTTATTCCAACTGAAGGCACAAAATGCTGGCTAGACAAGCTTTAGGCAGTTCTGCTTCTACATGAGGCAGCCCATTGTACTTCCAGGAACTATGCAGCTGGGAGAAACCTTTACAACACTGAAAAGATACACAAGGAGCCCAGTAGTGGAACACATGCCTGACCTCACTTTAATTCCATGGCAGGGCCTTTCTTTAGAAAAGGAACTCTTTACTACTGCTTCTATGATGGCAGGTGAGATGGGTAATGCAGGTGGGTGGGGGTCCTCTGTAACTTATTTGGCATATCAGAATAAAAAACACTGAGCAAGCTCAAAAATGGCCCCCACAAGCTATTCCACTTGGTTGACTAAGAAGTCTTAGTTTCTAGTATTCCTAGATTTCAAAGAATCTAAAGAAAAAGTCCTAAATGTTCTTGTGTAAGGTGTCTGGTTGACTTAGATGATGTATCTGAGTGTTACCAGAGGAAATAAAGCTGTTCAGTCACCCCAGTAGAAGGAACACTAATCAGCAGTACTTGTTTTCCTCCCGAAAGGCCCTGGAGTTGCTGGTTACCTCACTGCAGGGACGACGTCATCCGTAATGCCCAATGTACCACCCCCGGTAGACAACGAAGTGGGAGATGTCAGCTAAGGACTGGAAATCCTTGTGGAAGAGACAAAGGCAGACTGGCCAGTGACGAGGAACAGCACTTCCCTCCAATACATTGAAGTGAACTTACTGCCTTGCCAGGTGTTTATGACAGTGTTATTCCTTTTTTCTATGACTTTTTTTTTCTAGGAAAAGTCAGTGATTCTAACTACCACACTGTAACACAAGAAAGCACTCTGTGGATCAGCTGAAATGGGTACACAAGAATTTTTTCTTGTTGTACATAAGCACATTTTGTTCCTTTATATTTGTTTACAAGACTGTGAATCAAACTTTCCTAGTTTTTATATTTTATGAATTAGCATGACTGGAGTTGATCTACAGTCTAGAGGAATTGGGCTAAAATAACTTTGACCTCACCAACCCCACTAAAAGGGCATCCCTTCCTTTCTCAGTCTGATGTGATCACTCCATTGAACATGACCTGAAAGGGTTTGTCCCTGCACCAGTTCACTCATGTCCTTAATCATTAACATTACCTTCTTCCTTGGATCAAACAGCATTAGACATTTGTATGTATAACTGGCTTGACCAAATTGACAAAGCTTCAGCAAAAAAACCTTAAAAAGTTGACATGTTATGTAAGAAATTAGTGTAATTGTGAAATGTTCTATACATTATCCAGTATATAAAACTTTCTATATTGAGTGTACATTATACAGATCATTCATATGTACATAAAATTTTAAAATAAAGGGAATTAAGAGCCTTGTTAATGAGATAAAGGTGGTGTTCTTGTGTAGCTGTTCTTTGAAAGTGTGGGAAATGAGGGCAGTCAAAGACCCTAATTGGAAGGTGGCTAAATAGAATCCCTGGGTGTTCTTGGTTGGAAAAACACATTGTGTAGGTTTTGACAGCCTGGACCAGAACTCCTGAAACACATGTAGTTGTACAGTGCAGGTGGCTTTGTGTTTGAAGTGCATTTCAGCCACTGACCTGCTGACACTCTCAACTTCCTAGAAAACATTCTTGTCAGGAAGCAAGAGGAAACTAAGGTGAATGGAAATGTAAACAAGAATTTCTGCTTTCTCAAAAGAGGTGTTATAATCTTGGTTTTAAGTATAATGAAAGAAACTTCATGGAATGCTTCCAGTTCTAGGTACTCTCTTGCTGTTCCCCCCTGAGTGACCACAGCAGCTGTAACTGGACACCCTTCGGGTGAGCACTTGGCTCTGGGCTCAAAGACAGAACTGACCACAGCCTCATCCTAAAGGCTGAGCCAAGCAGAATGTGTTCTCCCCAGGCTCCAACAGGAAGGAGCTTGAAGGGGGGCTTGTTTGTTCATGCAAACAGTAAAACCTTGTGTCTTTAACTTAATTGCCCTTAATTTACCCCCCCGTGTAAGTTGGAAAGTGATTATCCTAACTCCAGGAAGGAGAGCTACCACTGGTGCAGTGTGCTGTGATCTGCCTGGTTCTGTTCCTGCACGGGCAAGTTCTCTTGAAGTAACTCAGGTCAAAGGGGATTGGTACAGGAGCAGAACTGAGCAACTCTGACCTTCGAGAACTTCACAGAGGTGTATCGGGCATAAATGGCAGAGCCTGTTTTGGTAGCAGCAGAGGCCACGAACTGCACCCTGACACTGCTGCTGCCAGCCAAAACATCGGCTCCTTAGGGAGGAAGGTTCCACCTGAGCTTAGGCATATTTAAGAAAGGGTGAGAGCAGCTGGAGACAGGAGGAGGCTTGTGAGGGTGCACAAAAGGAAAGACAGGAAGAAGAATGCAAGGGAAGACAAAAGGGACATCTCTAAGGAAAAATGGGAGGAGATCCATTTGGAGAAGCACTGCAGATTAATAAGCAAGCAGTAGCAGACAAACAGCTACACGTGACAGGAGCTTCCTGTGCTGCCCTGAGCCTCACTTGAGGGGAGCTGGGTGAAGGACTGCAGCTGAGCTTTGGAAAAGAAAAAGCAAGGTACTCTACCTCCAGTGTTTGTCGTTTATCAAACTTAGAAGTTTAGCCTAGCTTGCAATAAATTAGAGTGTCTGGGCCTTCTGACTCAAAACTGCTTTGTCTACAATGAAAGAATAAAGGGCTTTGATTCAGAACAAAGGAAATACTTTAGGCCTGTTAGAAAATGGATTTTATTTAGTGTTATAAAGAACCCAGGTAAGTTATTTATATGGCATTCTGCAAATTCTTAAAAGCAAGCCCATAATTATTAAGTGTAATGAGGGTAAATAGTGAGAGAAGAATTGCTTCCAGTTAGAATCAAGTTTTTGTATTCATCCAGTTTTACCTAGATAGCATTATTACACTAACACTTTCCTAAGCCTTCTCTCCATTTGAGAAGGCTTTATGCTGACATTAGATTTTTGCAGTGAGCTTCTTTGACTGGTCCAGGAGTTCCCACCTTGCAATTGTTGAGAGATGAACTTCATCAGGCCCATCTGCCAGGCGCAAGGTCCGTATATACGCAAACCTGGGGGGGTAGGGCTGAGTTAGGGCTGGGTTCCTGACCTGCCACAGCAGCCACACAGGCTCACACAGGAGGGCTCAGCACTGTTTTTGCTACAGCTGCCTTTTGACACTCTCTGCTTTGATAAGTGCTAGCACATGGGAGATACTGCAGCAAAATCTTCCTGGCAGGATTGAGATGGGTGGGCTGGGAATTAAGAAGTTTTGCTTCTCCCCAAGGCTGTAGGGAATAACATTAAGCTTTAGAAGCACATCCTCTTCACTGCTGATAAGAACTATTTTAGGTCCAGTTCCAGCTTTTATTTTTTGTAAGGCTAATTACACTATAAAAACAATTGTTCTAAATTTTATCGCTTAAAGGGACATGCACTATTATTTCATGCTGAGATGAAACAGCATGTACTGGTGTTAATAAGTTACTGTAAAAGGAATGCTTAGAACCTACAGGAAATCTCCCTTTACTCACATAAATGCCAAAGGAAAATCCTGAGAAACTCCAGCTCCACCACACACTTGAACTGCACAGTCAATCACTTTAAGCACAGCTCGTGGAACAACCACTTTGGTCATGGCTACCTGTAGGTAGAAGAGAACTCACAGTATCAGTAATAGTTTCATAAGCAAGTGAAAATATTTACCCAACACTTCTGCAGAATATTGGTATCTCCCAGTACATTCCTTCCTGTCGGGGTTGGATGAGAGCTGTGCTGTTCCCATTCCCTTGGGTATGGTAAAACTGTTTCCAGTCACCCAAAACTATCTTACTGTGTTGAGACAAGCAAGCAATGCTTGAACAGATTCTACTCTATTTCTGAGATCACTCCCCCATTTTCTGACAATTAAAAGCATATCTTAAGGCTGTTTTCAACATGGATTTATACTCTACAATTAGAATGTTTAACAGTATGTTTTAGCTGAATGCACAGGCATGGCATCTGCCAAGTCCTAGCTACCAAAAAATAAAATTTACCTCTTTTCTTGCTCTTCTGTTGCCCAACATGTCTATCTTGTGGGCTGTCTGTAGTGTGAGCAGGCGAGCCTGTTCTATGCTAAGGCGGCATTCTGCAATCCAGTGGGCAACAACTTCCTGCAGAACACAAAGCCAACATCAGGACATCAGTTAATGCCTCTGAGCACACGTGGAGCTGCCCCTCTTCCTCAGCACGTGCACATTCAGGTAACCTAGAGCCACTCGTGCAAATTAAAGCATCTCTAATATGAGGCATAATAAAGAAAACGTTTTGCTGACAGAAATACTAAAGAGAGAGCAATTCTTTTCCTGCCAGGAAAGAAGAAAGAGGGAAAAACTGGATTTTGGCACATGATCAGACCCCACTGCATGCTGGCCATTTTCCTGAAGCCCTTCCATGCCTGCTTTTTCCTCCCTGCTTTCCTTTACCTATTACCATTCCTCACAGCCCTCTATCCATGTAATAAACCCCAGTATACAAAAACAGGGGGTGAAAGGGGAGAGGAATTCCTTGTTTTCCTTAAACTGCTGAGGGTAGCGTGCCACACAGCGAGGCGAACAGCTGCAGGGTGGTGCCTGCTGTATCTGCCTCATGATAAATTAGTAACCGGATCCAAAATGAAGTTATGATCTTGGCGGCCCTTCCCTGCTCTTCTTGGCTAATTCCCCCCTGCAGCCAGCATACCACAGGAGAAACAAATCTGTGATGCTTGTCAGTGCATTCTGACAAGTCCTGGTTGGAGCCTGTGGATTTTGTAGCTTTGGCAGGCACAGGACACCAAGCAAAGGTGCAGCACTTGCTTCTGTGCAAAGTCTGGAGGCTCAGCTTGACTGGTGCCAGCAAAGATGGTCTGAACCTGGGTGGAGTGTCCAGTTTTCTCAACAGCTCCTGGGGTCATTAATGGGAACAGGCACCCTGGTACTCAAGGCAGCCGCCAGCCTCACCTTGTCCTTAGCCATCCTTGCTGTGAAGAACCTGCATGGGCTCTGCAGCTGCCTCCAGGTCATGCCTGTGGCTTCATCAAACATCACTGTTACTTTAACAAGTTTTGGAGAAACAGAGTGTGCCTCAAACAGTTCTTACTAATTCTAGGTTATGGTGGTGAATGGAAGTTTGGCAATTACATATCTATTTTCCAGTCATGTGAAGTTGCTCCCTCTGGATCTGCACAAACAATTTGCTATAATCTGTGCCAGATGCTAATTCAATTTCCTCTTTCCATTACTTTTACTTGTTTCTTCCAGTAAAGTCATCCTAGCTGTTGGTTAAGACTAAAGAACACTTGAAATGTGACAGGCCAACTACCCAAGTCTGATGGTTCCTATATAAAGCAAACTGTCATATTTTTATTATTTTAGCAAGCTCTTGCTCATGAAACAGTATTTCAATTCCAGAGCAAGATAAGAGCAAGAATCTCCAGTATGCCTTTGATGTGGTCTGTGCTTTCATAAACAACTACAAATATTTGATCAAAGAAATAAAATTTTCAGTGAAATTTAGACTCCTGAGTGTCTCCAGTGATCATGAATGGGGACATCCAGGTGACAAAAGGGATACACAAAAATGGTGAATTTGGATTGTAACTGCAGAAATATAAGCTGTATGCCTGAAAAAATACCTGTCCAAATTGATCAGGGAAAGCAGAGAGCAACACACAGTGACAAATTCCATATTCAAATCCAGCAAAGGATATCCAATTCATTGCACATTGCAAGGGGAAAAAAAAAAAGATGCTGTAGGTTATGGCAAAAAATGGGAGCCTTGCAATATGGAGGTTTTTTTGTCCTTTGCCACCCAAGGCTTTACAAATAGGAATTCAAGGTTAGGGCATGGCTGCTGCCATGTCCATTATCAGAGCCACAAGGCTGTGTATGGGCAAAACAAAGGTCAGTGTCTGGAGTGTGTGAACTGAGCCAGAGAGGGAAGGTGCTTACGTGCTGATAGAGTTTCTTGCCGAAGGTCTCGCGCTGAGCCGCGCGCTGGCACAGGATCTCCAGAGCAGCTTCGGCCGCCCCGAGAGACCGCATGCAGTGATGGATCCGGCCCGGCCCCAGCCGGCCTTGAGCTATCTCAAACCCCCTGCCCTCACCTGGTTGGAAAGAAAAACAGGCACTGCAGACTCCGTGATTCCCTCTTGAAAGGATCCAAGGCTCCAAGCAGAAGTGGCCCCACAGCACCAGAGCTAGAAGCTGCTTTAAAGCTTATTTTGCAGAACTGTTGCTTGTTTACTCCAACCAGATCTATATTGACACACTTAACAATACTTAGATCATGAAGCACACCCCAAAATGGTTTCTGAGGGGATTTGACTCACCTGATTAAATTTAAATTTTGTTAATCTTACACTGAAAAATACATCTATAGGATTTGGAATGAGTATCTGGGGGAAGACCATAAGGTTCACAGGTCCTAGGGCTACTCAGGAGAGAAAGCTCTCTGAGAAAAAATTTTAAAAAGCAAAGGAGAAAGAAAACATCAGGATTTATACTAAGTGAGAAAAGTAGAACAGAGTTCTCCCAGCAGGGGGTCACAATTCTGGCCTGCTTATTATTTCTTTTTCACTTCTGCCAAGTACTGGCCATGGAGTGCAGCAGAACATTCTTTCTGAAAGTCTGTGAGATCTACGAGAGCTGGTTTTGGGGGAAGAACACCAGTGACAGCTTTTGCTTTGCTCTACTTCAGGGCAGTGATACTTGCATGACAGCCAGAGCTGCCCTGGTTGCTTTCTGCTCTAAACAAGGTACATTTAAGCAGCGGGTAGGCTGCTAAAGGAAGAGTGGGCCCCCTCAACTGACTGGAGCTGTTTACAGTAAGTTACGGTGATTCATGACATAAACCACTATTTCCTAAAGCTTGTTTCATTGCTGTATATATTAAAGAGGAATTAGTGCTGAAACTCACCCAGTATTATATTGGAGAGAGGTACTCGCACGTCATTGAAGTGTATCTCAAAATGCCCTCCATGGATCTCATCTGCAGAGACAGAAAACACAACAGCAGGGTAAAACGAAGGAGGATAAAAATACAGGCCTCCAGTGGCCTGCAGCTTCTGAGACTGCTAATAAATTAATACACATATAGCTGATAAATATGGTCACCTACCCATGTAGCCAAACACTGAGAGGGGTCTTATCAGCTTCAGCCCTGGGGTGTCCATGGGAACAATAATCATACTGTGCTGCTTGTACCTGATCAAGACAAAAAGCACAATTAACTCTGAGCCTCCCTTCTGTCCCCTCCTTATGCTTTTGTTACTTTCCATCCTCAATTTAGGACTCGGATAAAGCCAGTGCTGAGATTCACCTGTACCATCTGCACCATCCTGCCCACACAGTATGGCTTCAACACTTCTTGACACACCAGTCAACAAGTGAAAATGTATTAGTGGCACCTAATGCACCATGACTGAGAAACTCCTGCTGCTGCCACTTCTGTGCACACACTTCTGTATCACCTAGTCAGTTCCCCACCTCTGCCTTTCTGTTTTCTTCTCAAAACAAGTTTATCAGAATCATCATCTTGGCTTGCCTACAGTTTAGGGAAAAAAATCCCCATGTTTACATTCCTTCAGAATACTTAAGGTCAGTTGTTAGTCACACAGAACTGGAGGTGATGCCCCAGGTCTCTGAATTCAGTCTCCAGTTCTAGCAAGCGCAGTGTCACATAATCCCCTCCATTAGCTGCTCTCAGCTTCTAAGAGCTCAACAGCTAATGTACAACTTCCAGGAAAACCTTCCTGGGTGCTGTATGCAAGTTACTGATTGCTTCTTGGTGGAACCTAGCTAAATGTAGAAACTTGAGATAATCCACAGGATTTGGGCGAAAATCCATCTTAGATATAAATGTTCCAGTTCTTTTGCATTATAGCTGTGTGACTTTAATAGCACCAGACATGGAGCATTTTATTCATTACTTGCATAAGTTTTTGCAAAAGTTTGCAATTCTACTTTGATAATAAGAGTTGAACAACATGTTTGTGTCAAAGAAGAAGAGGTATTTATTTACACATATAGGAATGGAATGAGTAAGTCTGATTTAAGATGTACAATGCTCTCTGCTTACACAACTTCATATTACCAACACCCCACGTTTCAAACTTAACTTTTGGTATCTACAGATATCTTTGTGAAAAACTTAATCAGTAACTTCAGGTCTCTGATGTGCCACTTGTACCCATCCTGTTCGGGGAAGCTCTGAAAAGTTTTGGTTTTATTATTTATGCATTACTATTTATTATTTAATTCTTCCTGGTGTTAGTTGTTTTATATACTATATTTACAAAATAAGTAAGCCAGAGGTAGTTGTTGGTTTAACAAATGATGCAGACTAAAATTTATGTGACCAAGATAAAGCTAGTGAAGCACCCAAAATTTCCTGATCCAATTCATCATACAGCTGCACAAACACTAGAGCTGGTGCAATGGAAAGAGGCGGGAAGCATGCCAATGAAAGATGGTAACAGTGGAAAGGTTGGGAGGACTCAGTCAACAGCATCTGACAGCAAAACAGGAACTCAGGCTACAACAGACAGATGCTGAGGTTTAATACATCCCTCTAACTCAGGACCACATCCAACTGGTCAAGGTAATTAATGGCATTTCACTTAACAAAATTTTCACAAGCAGTGACTCCTCCATGGAATAAGTTTTAGGGAATTCTGTGTCTCCTAGTAATTCTTACCTGGATGCTGATGAGGTTTTGGTTTTGCCCATTACAATTGCAACTTTGCAATTTGGGTTCCCAGCACCTTAAATAAAGTGGCAAACACAAAAATAGTTTTTAGTATAAAATCTCAATGTTGAAGCAAATGAAGTTTCGTAACAAGAAACCCTACTCCCTTCCTTTTGTGATGCAGGAGATGCGATCTACTCCTGTGTTTATACTCTGAATAATTATGCTGGAACAAAATACAGCTTACTACTTAACATGCAAAAGGGAGCTGACTTGTGGGAAGGGGAACATGAAAAGCCAAATATCCAAACCCTCCAGCTCCATCATCTATTCCTATGAAAGGGGAACAAGAAGGTACTTGAAACGGCATTTAATTACTTCTGTCTCCGTTACAGCTGAGCAAATAAGTGTGATACAACAGCACATCTATCAAGGTGAGATGCTGCCATTTCAAAAGTAAAACTTTTAAAAAATCTTCTTTAGCCTATAAAGACTGGAGGGTCTATGTGGAAATGACACACCAACCACATTATAGCCAAATTATGCAGATTTGTCCCCCTTCATGCAAACGATTTTAGATCGCACTTCAAAAAAGATCTGAGTGGAAACTGTTACCTGAAAATAGTCGGCTAGTATTTCAAGCCATTGATAACATTATTTGAGATGTTTGTTATATGGATATATTTATTAAGCCTTTGTAGCATAAAGACAGCACTTTAATGTACAAGTCCTAAAGAAGATTCTTCCATTGATTAAAATAACATTTCTGTGACCCTTAATCCTCACTGTCTTTTTTCTTAGTACCAAAGCATGCTCTCATTCCTTTCAAAGCCTCCCACAAACAATAAAGCTAGGGGAAATACCCAATGGGTGTAGCAATCAGTAATTTTTTACTGCTATCTCAATGCAGATGACAAGCTCTGCAGAGATTTAATTCGAGGCTTGATCTGCAGCAGCTTGGTTTTGTTCTGAGGTCAGAAACAAATGCAACTTTTTAACTTCTCTGGCAGCTGTTCTCACAAGGTTTGGGAGACTCTGGTCTGGACAATACAACCACCTGGCTTTCAGCTGAGCCACTTCCTCCTACAAACAGCCACTGTGATGGCCAGGAAGCAGGAGAGAGATTTATTTTGGTCTGATAAACACTGCCTGTTTGGAGGGCCAGACTGCCAGCTGTTTACTTTCCTCTTTTGCAATATGGTATTCATCCATTGTTTCCAGAGGGGCCCATGAGCTAACAAGCTAAAAGTCCCAGTGAAAAGCTTAGGGCAGGGGGATGAATCAACTTGTTAAAAAAAAACCAAAACAAAACTTGGCTCATTTGGGCAACTGCAACAAGCAGGTGACCAAGCCCAAATGACCCAACATATGCTTTGCAGGGTACTACCCTGCACAGGGAAATGTCACCCCTGCATAGGGGGTATTTGACACTTCTCCTTTTCCACAAGAGGTAAAGAATTGCACAAGTGCTATTTTCTAAACCAGACCTATCTTCAAGTGAGGTTTACCACAAAAGATATTTTGACCTTCTGGAATATATCTTCAAAAACCATTTTGTAAATTATCCTCAAGTCACATTCCTGCTTCAAACCAAAGGGCAAATTTAACCATGTTGTATAAAATAAAAAAAAGCAGAAGCTTTCATGTTGAACTCAGGGAGAAGTTCACTGAGACCTAAACATCTGGTTAGATGCTCTAAATAATTTGTACACATTTCTGGAAAGCAATACCTCCATCTCATCTGTGCTTGCTCCTATCTAAGCACAGCAAAGGAAGGCAGATTCCTGGCCCTTCCACTCCTTAGATTCTGAAATCCTAAAAACCTAAAACAAATTTTATGTCACTTTGACCCTTAAAAGACAGAAAAAAGTTCTTGTCTAATGCAAGACTCCGAAAGACTCCAGTGTTTTGGCAGGAATGCAAACAGCCTGGATGGAACAAATATCTCGTTTGTAAATGACATTTTCACATCATTTACAAAATACAAAGACATTGCTGGAGGATGGGGGGAGGAGTTAGAGAGGCCTGTTATTTTGGTAGGAGTTTTGCAAAAAAACTCCCAATTGAATAGACAGTAGACATTTTAAAAGGTCAATTTTAACCCTATTTCCATATTGATGAGCTTTTCAATAGTTTTCAATGTATACAACTGAACAACCTGTCCAAAACTTTTAGACCACAATGCTGCTACACCGGCAAACATCTTCAGTTTAACTAACTTCTTACACTTTTGAACTCTTCACGGCACTCACTCACATAGGCAAAGACAATATTTTAAAATGTGCTTAGAGTGTTGATCACAATCCCATTAGAAGCCTAATCTTTGCTATCAGGGGTATAACATGCTTAAGATTACCAATCTTCACACAATCAACTTATACAGGTTCTTTCTGGTGGAGAGACTACTAAATGTGGTGACCTTTGAGCACCACCTGTACTTGAGGAAGCTGCCACAGAGCCTGCTTTCAGAAGCCAGTGGCACTTCAATTCTTGCAATCTATCAATTTTTCAGTGTTCAGTCTTCAATTTTCTTTCTAAAATGACTAAGGCCAGATAAACTACTGCCTGAATGCTGAATACCTACGATTTTTGCCACACTGGCTGCTGCATCCATCAGCCCAGCAGGGGTCTGTGGTGACTTACAGACCTGACAGCTTCCTAGACAAACACTGATAAACACATGTCCTGGACTCTCCTGCAAGAAGAAACTGGTCTTAGCAGGGTGGATGGCAGCATGGTACTGATTGTTGGAACATGGGAGTCTCCTAATGGAGAAAAGGGACACACATACGCACAGCCCAACAAGAGTCCGCAGTAATTTCTATCCACTAGCATATTGTATTCCACAGTTTTATCTCATCTTCTCCAGACAATACTGCAGGCAGCTGGTTCGTGGTGGGCAAAGACTACACTGTAGCTGCAAGCAAACTGGCTACAAGCAGTAAGGACAGAGGCAATGCTGGGGTTGTGCAGCTGCAAGGAAGACTGCAAGCTTTGCAGTCCTGTCACTGAATGCGGTTGCTGGTCATTCCCAGCTGGAGCTCATGGGCTCAGCTGGTGCAAGTGAGAGCAGCTGCTGAGCTTAGGAATGTTTTTTACCTTGCCTTCATGCCACTTTCACACAGCCACAAGGTTTTAGTTTTGTATTCACTCTTACTTACTAAATAATTTTTGTTATTTTTGAGCCTATAGGACCCTACTGAATACATACATGACAATATTATTTCTCTACTCTGACTGGAAGGATCTGACCTCCCTGCACCCCTGGAAAGTTATAAGGAGCTGAGGAACTGCAATAAGCAAGGCAGGGTTCACATGAGCTGCCTTCCTACAGCCTGCCCACAGACCCTCCTGGGCACTTCTGCAGCCAACACACACTTCCCTGAGAGCATTCTCAGCTCTAGCTTGCTTATTTCATCTTATTGGAGACCATATTGAGACAAAGCCTATTCAGAACTGAGAGGTTCATTTGTTTGAAAGAGATACAGCTCAGGCCTCAAAGCCATGACATGACCTGCAAGGAGATGGCCTGGAAGAAGCCCAAACATCTTATCTGCCACTGGGAAAACACCACTGAAGTACTGTGATAACTCAAGATGAAAACATTGCAGAAATGTGCACAAATATTGTGGCACTCTTTAGACTTCCTCTCCCAGCCCATTTTACTTTGTCATCTGAAACAAAATATAGCTTGTGGAAAACATCTGCCCATTACATTCTTAGCTGCCCATCTTTAAGAATCTTTCCTTTCACATACTTCAAAATAATTGAAGCACAGACAGAGGGTTAATCCAGTCGTGGCAGGTACATCAGAGAGCCAAAAACCACCAAAATCTGACCTCTGGTCGGCTCAGTATCTCTGTTATTAGGCTTCAATATTGTATTTAGTGGAGCTCATTAGACTGCTATCTGACCCAGGATAATTCAAACAGGTCACTAATTTGATTATGAGATTGACTGGCAACATTCAAGTCCCTGAGAACTCTCCCACAGGATGCAGGACTATCTGCTTGTACTCTGGTTGACAATTTGCCACTTGTGTTCACATATTTTCCTTATCATCTTTCTGGTTTCACAGACTGAAGGAACCCCTTTCCCCACCTCACAAAAAGCAAACTCATTTTTCTATTGTATCCCCTAAAAAGTTATTTAAGGAGGGGATATAAGGATCCCTTAAAACCTAATACAGGCATCCATCAAAAGCAGAGTAGTGCCCTGAGGAAAGACTGTAGTGACTCCCTATGGTGTCTGGGGCAGTAACTCAGCCCCAGATGGACCTTCCTCTTCTCTCTCTTCATCTTTTTAACGTGTGGCTTGATAAAAGCCTTTTGATGATGTATAAAACATTTGGACTTCCAGGAATAAAACCACAAACAACAAAGAGAAGCAGTAAGAGTGTCCTGACCTTCCAAAGAGCAGTCACAGTCTGGTTGGAAGAGGAAGGAATGTAGGAAGTGTACATGTTCAACACAAGAAGAGTTTCCAGGAAAGCACAATTTTTTAAAGGTTTTTTTTTAAACTGTCAAGTCAAAATGAAAGTGCAACTGACTTCCACACGAGGGTGTGGTGGTTGAAGACAAAATGCAATGTGTCAGACCAATTCAGATCACTTCACTGACGCACATCTCAATTGCAGTACCTGCTACTCATCTGCTGGCAAAAGAAGGTGAGTTTTGTTTTAATCCTTCTTTCTCTGTATATTGTATGATACCTTATTTGCATACATTTACTCACAGTTAAGTTGGCTTTACAGACAGACATCATTTCACTAAGGCACATCTCCTTTCCAGTATCAAAATTAGATCTGTTCAGCAGAAGGACAGAATACGGCTTAATTCATCAGAGGAAAAAAATCTGTCGCTTTAAACTGGGATATTAACTTAATTCACCACCATTCATACAATCCCACATCAAGTTTAAACACACAGAAACACTGAATTTCTATCTGACTGGAAGGCTGAAATAATTCTGCAAGAAAACATGCAGTTGCAGACAATATATTTATTAGTATACCTCCTAGAAAACACTATTTGAAAAACCAGCAGAGTTTCTGAGCTGTTTGGGTACTTGTGGGCAGTTTGTATGTGATAAAATTCCTTTCTGTCATAACATCCTGAGAAGTCTCCAGCTGTAAGATGCAGGGTACCCACAGCAATCTGCTTCTGTAAGAAATTCCACACGGGCAGGGCTTGCTGTGTGGGATGGAGACTAAAGGAAGCTTTTCCACCGCTCTTCAGCGCCCGACTCCCATGGGACTGCTTGGCTGTTTGTAAGGGGCACCTGCACGTGTGCCTGAGAAACAGCATTACCAGGAAAGATAAACAGGAACAGGTATGGGAGCCAAAACATAACTGTGTTTTTAAGGGAGAAATATCAACTGTTGTATTTTAGATAACTTTGTTTCCGTCAAGAACTCAGGGCAGGCAAAAGCTTATCAGGCAGCAGAGCACAGAGTCACAGCCAAACTGCTTTGTCGTACACAGACTTTTAAAGCTTGCCCTGACATGCTTACTGGTTTGCTTTCAAGTAAATCTGCCAGTGATTCCATTTGATTAAATGTTCCTTAATGGGTTCTGTATTAAGTGTTTTAAGACCACAACCAAATATTTTCATTTAACTTCTAATTTTCCTCAAATCTCAGCTAAGTGGATTAAACTCTTCTTGCTGCAGCTTTTCTTCTACTAAAAAAAAATTAATAAAAACAGATTCTTTTGCTGCTGATAACTAAATCTCTCCTCAAAGTACCATAAAGTTGCAAAAGATTACTGCTGCTGCAGAATCCTGCTAACACAGTTGGTTAGGCATAGAACAGACATCCCTTTGCCAAAGTACTGTGACTGTACTTTTCCATTCTGCACATCTCATTAAAGCAACAATAAAGAACAAATTGCAAGACTTTAAATAAGAGTAATAATTTTTTAAAGTTTGATGGGGAGTGTTTTGAAATATTAACAGAAAAATAAAACAAAGTCATTAAAGATGCAGCCAAACTAAATAGTTAATTTCAAACTAATACACTTTTCAAAAATTTTGGCTAGGGGAATCATTGAAAAAAAATTGAAATGATTCATTTCTCTCTATTTAATTGGTCTGCATCCCTTATTATGAGATGAATCAGTAACTTATTTTTTCCTAGTAGACAGATATATTAAAAAAAAAACTTTAAGAGACACTTGGCAACTCTTCATTTAAACAATTGCCTAAGAAACAGAAATGGTATTTGCATTTTTCTTTCAGGCTTGAAAAAGCCAAATTGTAGTTCTGGGGCAGAATATCAGATAACAATCTGCTTTCAGCAACACTGACTTCAAATTCTGAACAATGTATATGATGAGAAAAGGGAGATATGTTTTTCATTCTCAGCTAATTTTTGCTGCTGCTGTTGAGAAACCTTAATCCCATTTATTACAAGAAAACAGGGTACTGCAGAACTGTATTTTACAATAGACAGAATTTCAGGACATTAGTCAATGTACACAGTCAAAGGAAAAGAGGAAAATACTGCAGGATATGACTTGCTTAAGACACAAACTGAAGATACAAATACCTAAACTTCAGCCCTAACCTGGCAGTGAGAACCCAGCCTCAGTGTTTGCACAGTAAATCTGTCATGAGATCGTACTTGAAAAACCAGCAGAGTTTCTGAGCTGTTTGGGTACTTGTGGGCAGTTCGTATGTGATAAAATTCCTTTCTGTCATAACATCCTGAGAAGTCTCCAGCTGTAAGATGCAGGGTACCCACAGCAATCTGCTTCTGTAAGAAATTCCACACGGGCAGGGCTTGCTGTGTGGGATGGAGACTAAATTAAGCTTGTCCTACTGCTGTTCAGCAACTGACTCCCCTGCTGGGATTTTTGTAATGGGCATGTACAGTGTGCCTGAGAAACCAACAAAAAGACTCTCCTTGTATTATACTCATATCCAAAATTTGTCAAAATTTATGACAGCAGGCACTGAATATTTATGACAGTAGGCAGCTGCTTGCCTCAGCTGTAGTCTGCTCGTATTCCTTATACACCTGACTGTAACAGCATTTACAGCCTTCAGCTGGTATTCCTTTGCTTTGCAGAGGCTGGAGAGGGGAAGGTGTAATTCCAACCCTATAAAGGTGCAGACACAGTTATGTGCAATGGAATATTGTCAAACATAACACAGTCAGAGCAGTTAAAGCAATGATGGCTCCTCGACTCAAATGTGGAAATCAGTGAGGGGCACTCCAAGCATTTTACAATCTCAAATGCTAAGGGTAATAAAAGCATTTCAGTTGAATCTATTTTACTTTGTATTGCCCTCACAGATGTTGCCAGTTGCCCTATTTCACATGAGAACTTGAGATGGTCTGTTCTGCCTGTTACTGTCTAGCTTCCCTTTGATTATTCACACATGTATTCTCAATATCCAAGTTCTTTAAATTTGAGATGTATAAGCAGCCCTGAAGAAGGGTTTTAGGTTTCAACAGAAATTTTAAAACTTAAACCCAGTATTATTCTTTGGTGTTCCCTTCTCCCCACTTTTTTGTGCTTCTTAGCTTTGCCACGGTCTGAGATATGAATAACTCTACAGATTACTGGATTGAGGATGAGGAGGATGATCTCAACCCTCTTATAGATTACAATACCTATGAGCTTCTCTGTGAAAAAAGTGATGTGAGAAATTTCAGAAAATTATTCCTCCCGGTGCTCTATGCACTGACTTTCACAGTTGGAGTGGCTGGAAACTCATTAGTGGCTGGAATTTACGCCTACTGCAAGAAACCCAAGACCAAGACGGACACGTACATCATGCACCTCGCCATCGCCGATCTGCTCCTGCTCTTCACCCTCCCTTTTTGGGCTGCAAATGCAGTGCAGGGATGGGAACTTGGAAACCCGATGTGCAAGTTCACTTCTTCTCTGTACACCATGAATTTCAGCTCCAGCATGCTGTTCCTGGCCTGTATCAGTGTGGACAGATACAGGGCCACTTCTGAATCCCACGGCCATAGAAGAATTGGCAAACACTGCAGTGTTACTTGCATCTGTGTCTGGCTGGCTGCCATTTGCCTCAGCATCCCTGAGCTGATATTTAATCAAGTCAAGAAACACAATGACAGGAATGAATGCCTTCCTGTATTTCCAACGAACATGGAAACACTCTTAAAATCAACCATTCAAATCCTGGAAATTATCCTGGAATTTCTGCTTCCTTTCCTAGTAATGCTGATCTGCTATTCCGCTACTGCTCGGGCAATCTTTAGATCTGCAAATGTTAAGAAGTCCAGGCCTTTCATGGTTCTGCTGGCAGTAGTGGCCACTTTCATTGTCACCCAGCTACCCTACAACATTGTGAAGCTGTGGCGAGCCATAGACATCATCTACATGTTGGTTACGGACTGCGACACCAGTAAAACCATGGACGTGGCGCTCCAGGTCACCAAGAGCATAGCTTTGTTCCACACCTGCCTCAACCCTCTCCTCTACGCCTTTCTGGGTGCCTCTTTCAAAATGCATGTCATGAAAATCGCCAAAAATTATGGGTACTGGAGAAGACAACAGCAGAATGGGAGACCTGAAGAAATTTCTATGAATTACGAAGACCCTACTGAAGAAACAATCAGTTTCACTATATAGGCCCTCCATTGCTTTCATCATCTTACATAACCAAGGGAATTGTTTACTAATTGCAGGAGGTATTGTTTCTGCAGCTGTTTCTCCGCAAGTCAACTTTCAGATGAATTTCTGAACCTGCCAAGACACTTCAAAGTAGAACATGTTTATCAGAATCAAGCAAGAACTGGACACTGAAATTCCCAGAAACAACCAGAGATATTTACTAAGCAACATCGAACAACTCAAACAAAAAAACCCTACCACACCAAAACCCAAGAACCTAAAAACACCCCCAAGATTTAAATTTCAAAGTGTCACAGTACTAGGCAATTAAGTGATTGTGTAACGAACAACCTGTACACATCTAAGCATGTAACTAAAACAAAGAAAAACAATCAGCAATCAAACGACAGTACAGGAACCTTTGTGCCAGAAGTTAATAATAATCTTGTGTTTCTCCAACTATTTTGTAAAAATTTAGAACATTTGCCTAACAGCTCAGTTCCATTTCTCAACTCAGCTATCATTCCATAGATACTGTTGCAGCTTGAAAGGAGGTATAAGCTTATGGCTGAGAATTGAGAGGGAGAGAGAGAGGGGAAAAGCCATTCTCTATGTGTTTCTATAAATGTATAGCAGCAACAACATCCTCCACAAAAAAACCCCAGTAACTCCTTTTCTATAACTGCAGAAAAAATGACCTTTCACCTCTTCTTTTCTGCCCATCCTAAACTTCAAGATCAGCGCTCTAAGGGCGGCACATTCTAGATTTTTGTAAATGTAATAAAAAGTTAAGTTAATCTTCAGACACAAGGCCTAGATTTTCTATTCAGAATTTTTAAAATTAATCAAGCACTGCAGTAACTGTATCCGCTAAAATATATGGAGACACAATAAAATCAAAGAATAGAAAAAATGCACTGGCTTTTGTTTTTTCTTATATTTATTTTTGTTTTGTTTTAGTAGGTACTGACATCTGTCATCACAGGCATTTACCAACCAGCAAAGGGTAGAGGCTTTGCTTGACAAAAGAGAGAGGTTCCTATTCCATATGGAGCTCAGTTTTTACACAGAGAGGTACCAAAGCTGTCCCCTGCCACAGTGTTGTCAGGAATTCCAGGAAAACAGCAGTTTTCCATGAGTCACTGGAAACATTTCACTGACACATTAGCTTAGCTTTCAAAATGAAGAAGTGGTGTTACAGCATGCTGTCCTTATCTTCAAACATCCTGCAGGCTCTGACAAAATGCCTGATCTACAGATTAGGAAAGCCAACAAGAATCTCTCTTTTTTAGATGCTGTTGCTATTAGGGACAATTAGGGACTGGAATAAAAAGCTCTAAAATGACAAACTAGAAACAACAGTAGCATAAACAAGACATGAGCCTCTTCTCCCTGTTTGGATGACAAAAGCTTACAGAATGTCTGCCCAGTGTTTGGAGAAATACTAGGGCGTGAACAGATAAGTCAGAAGTGCTTGACTGATTTTGTACACATACACCATAAATCTGACATAGTTAAGCCATACTGGATTTACTGTAAACATGCAGAGCATAATAAGAAACCCCACTTCTTCCATTAAGTAACTGACTCCTTGCATGTGTGATTTGTCTTCACAAATACAGAGTGGCATTCTGACCAGGCTGTCAGGTTTCTGGAATTCCCAAACATCCAAGGTTCTAATATCCTAAAAGTTAAAAAACCCCAACCAGAACAAAAAACCCCAACCAAACAAAGCAAACAAAAAACCCACCTACCCAGCCAGGCAGAAAGGGAGACTGACTAACACAGAGCCAAATGAACATGTTTCTCAAACTTCCTGAAATTGCAGTACCTTTTTTGTATCTGTCTTCATGCAAATCTGATTGCCCTAATTGTATTTATTAGAAATAAGACAAACCAAAGCATGCCCTTTTTTATAATTCACATAACTAATTTTATGAATATTATTTTGTGTGTGTGACCCCCTAAAACTTTTCCATTACTTCCTTAGGGTCTGAAATGCGCAGCTGGGAGACACTGACCCAGAGCAAAGGTTAAGTAGCCAGCAGTTAAGCAACACTCTCGGGTCAGGAGACAAGATTGCATGTCTCCTTTTGCTGCCAGTTTTACAGGAGTAGAACAGAGAGAGAGATCTATCTTCTGGTGACTCCAGGTATTGCACAAGCATGCATCAGCAAGTAGCTGACACACTCATCTATGTAAATAAAACATTCAAGTTTAACAACTCTGTTTATTTACTTGGGTTCCAGACTCCCAAGGAATGATGACTTTCAAGCTGCTGTCACACATGTTTTGGCAAAAAAGCATCAGTACTACAATATTAGGGACATCTACCACTTAGAATACAATCCATTGATTTTACTGGGAATTATAATATAAGAAAATCTCCTGTAAGAGCCAGTCCAACAGCATCACAGGCTACTTTAAAAGCAGCCACATTTTACTGTAGCTACACAGTACTCTCAAACCTCTCACACAAGCTGTAAAAGACAGTTTCATGAAAACAAACTTTAAAGGGTTCAGCCATAAATGTATAAGTTAACTGATAAAAAGAGGTAATGTTTAAAGAAAATAGCAGCATTCATTCTGTGAACAAAATTCAGAGGTTCCAAAAAGCACCCAAATCCCCAAATTGGATTGAATCTTGGACTTCGGTTCAGAGAACAAAAGCTCAATTCAGCTCCTTCTTTTGTTTTATGTTCTATTGCCTTTACTCAAGAAAAGACAAAATTTAATCTCAGAAATAGAGCGCAAATAATTTTGTTTTAATAGTTATTGGAAAAAATTTTAGACTTAGCCTACATAAGAGCCTGAACTCTTATTTAGATTTCCACACTTACCACTGCTCCACCACTTCTTGCCATTGATCACATAGCTGTTCCCGTCTCGCTCAATGGTGCATTGCATATTGGTGGCATCACTTGAAGCCACATCAGGTTCTGTGTTAAAGGAAAAAAAACAAGCCACCAGGTTAAATATAAAGGTAATATAACCTCCACAAATATCAGGCTCTAGATATATTCTATTAAAAGTACACTGTTTTGCTACCAGTAGAAAAGCTGTTTGAAGAACCTCACTGCTGGTGGTCAAAAGACCTCCTGTTTTTCAACAACCTGTTATTCATAGCCAGTTTAAATGTACTTGGTCTTGGACCACCCTTTGCAATCAACAGCCTTCTTCCTTTCCTTGTGTTTTTAAATCCTTTATCCTTCCATTGTACTTACAGGTAGCAGTCATATTGCTCCTCAGCCTTGTTTTCTCCCTCTGGGCTCTTCTCAAGTGAAAATAGACTGAAACTAATTTTGTGGTGGCATATGAAACAGACCACATGAAGTGGTCAGCAAAATGTCATCAATGGTTTTTTGGAACAGGAAAGATTCTTCCTCTCTCCCTTCATCCTTACTATCCACTTTAAAACAGAAGTAACTATTTCCTCTTGGGGAACACAGCAAAACAGAATTTGCAAAGTAAGTGTCTGCAAGGCTGAGCTCTCTCGATTCCTCCTGACACAGGAGGATCAAGATTTTGACATCACATGTTCCAAAAACTACCTTCCTATAGCAAGAGCCAGACTTTCCAGAGATGCTGAATGCCACAAGCTTTCAGGAGCAAGACTAAATACAATGCTGAGCTATGGACATAAATCAAGTTATTTTGGGGTTGTATCTAAAACATCTGTGACACACTGCAAAACTACACAACTTTAATCACAATAATGATACTTGGACCCAACTGTGTATGTCTAGAGAACTCCAAAGCACACTACAAGAAAAGGTAAGCTCTACTGTAAACCTGTTTGGTACTATAAATTGTATTTTACTAGTACTAAAATTAAACTGAAAATGTATAGAAAGCAAATACTAATTATTGTAACCATGAAAATTGGCAACTATCAGGAAAGGCAGCAAGGGTGCTTCAGTTTGCATTCACACCTCATAGATGAATTCATATTCAACATATTCACAGATACTGAATTTGCATAGAAATGTCCACTGTAACACACAACTTGCAGTTTTTTACTTTTTGGTGCATACACCATGTGAAGTTCCTGCCAATTGCCTCTAACTTTTTTCTGGAGAAAAATTTACCTGTCATGCAGAAGCAAGAACTAATCTTCCCTTCTAGGAGGGGCTCCAGCCACTCCTTCTTTTGCTCTTCAGTCCCATACATGTGGAGGACCTCCATGTTTCCCGTGTCTGTAAGAAATCAGCAGTCATGTTTACTGCTCGAGACCCACAGCCTGTAAGGTCTAAGATGCCCAACTTTTTAATGCTCCCAGTGCCATAGTTTTGGGACAGCACTGCTAACCTGGTGCATGACAGTTGAAAACCTCAGGAGCAATAAGGCATCTCCCTGTCTCCTCAGCTATTATGGCATAGTCAAGCTGGCTGAGACCACTGACATCTGGGAGGAAAAGGTTCCACAGACCTTCTGCTTTGGCCAATTCCTGTTGCAAGAATCAACAGAAAAAATATCAGCAACAAGCCTTAAAAAAAAAAAAATTAAAATTCAATTCTGGCTTGCTACACATTTTCTTCCCTCCTGCCTACTATACTGTCCAATATATCTGCTGCCATTTTTCAATAGCTATTTTGAAATAATAGGTACAGTCTTTGACTTAAAGTTCAGATATGCCCCTCACAGACCTCATTTTGTTTTTCCCTTCTCTTATTTGTTTCTCTTACCTTTTGCATACTTCCCTATTCCTTTCCTTATACTTTCCTCACACTGTTTCTTTCCATGCAGAGTAACTTCTCCAGCAGGATACACCAATCCCTCTTATGCTCTATGTCTGTGTTCTTTTACTGCTAGAGTGCTAAAAATATTTATTGTCCCATACCTTCAGTCTCTCCAGCAGTGGTGGCTTCTTCCATTTGTCCTCAGTATTTCTATGTTCAGCATAATATTTTACTATTTCCTTAGAGAAACAATTTAAAAGATGCTGTTTAAATTAAGAAAACATGTAACACACAAAGAATAATAGTCCTCTTCCAGATCTATGATCCAAGGAGCCAATTAAAAAATATTCAACACAGGTTTACATTATATAGTCGGTTGCATTATAAAATTAAATATATAACTGAAAACTCAACTGCAATCTATTAATTTTGCAAGACTTTAAATGTGAGATGACCCCAATCAGTACCTTATTTTATACTACTATTTGGAATGGTTTAAAGTATGTGATGATGGCACTAGGAGGTCAGTATTTTCTGGAGATAAAAGTACCTGTTACCAACAGCACACACAAGAGGCATGAAATAAAAGCCTGATGTACTGACACTTAAGATTCAGGTTTCTGGTCACAACATTCAGATACATAAGTCAGTTAATCTTTTGTTAACTGAAAAAAAAAAAATACCACAAAAATACATTTTCTCTTCCTGTCAAAATAATTCCTTAACAGATAATGTAAGCAGTCATTCCAACCACCAGTCATTAGCTGTAAGTAAACACCTATATTCATTAATCTTAGTATTTTCACAAGCATGTTTTAGTGAGGGACAGAAGATATTTTCTGCATTTCTACCTGACTTAGGGAAAAAAAAATCAGAAAGCCAAAAAAACCAATTCTGCAACAAAAGCCATCTGTACTTCCACAAGGCTAAAAGCTGAACCAACTTTCTAAGCAGAAATTCCTAACCTTCCTAGGATAAGAAGTAAAATGCTACATCTCATTTTCCCTTCCACCAACTATGGACTTTGTGTATATTTCATTAGCTGATTTCAAACCTTCATTGGTATTAGATACATTCAGGAATGAGGCTACTTTGATACATGATACAATCCCATTTTTTGTCACAGCCTAAAAAGCAAGAAACAGAAACATTCAGCTTCATATGGTTAAAATCAGCAGTATTTTAAAATAGGTGTTATTCAGTTTGGTATCTTAGAGTTCTAGGTTGTTGTTAGTCTAACAAGTATTTTGGCAACTTCCTTTAAAAAGTAACTCTTTCTAAAAAGAGAAGTTTTTACACTTCAAAAGTTAATAAAAGCTAAGAGTTACTTTTTAAACAATGCATACAATAATTTAATCCTGAAAAAAAAAATACAGTCTATAATGATTTCTGCTAATATTTTGCACTGCCACAATCACCACTGCATGAAAATAAGGCTGTTTTGGAAAAAAAAAACCAGAAGGACATGACTTCTATCCATATTTTTACATTTTTATAAAGTCTGGTCAGAAAATGTTCCTTTATAAACAGGTTAAGTAAAAGCTTTTACCTTCTCAGCTGGATAAATGTGCTGCTTCATGAACTGCTTAACCTTCAGCAAAATTTCTTGGCCTTTTCTACTTTGATGGAAGAGCTCTCCAGAAGTGCTGTGCTGTGTGCTGCTGAAGGATGACCTAGGGAAGAACATTCAAGGCAGTAACAAGTAAGACCAGATTTTCCCTCATAATAATATAAGCTGCCTTAGAAAGGCATTTAAATAAATGAAGATGTTGGAAAAGCTTTGCCTTGCCTTTGACCAGTAGTCTAGACCACTCTTACCTTTTTGAGAGCTCTAATCCTCTTTCTGCCAAAGGCTTCACTATCTTCGCAAATTCATGACTGTTTTCTGCAGAAGCATTTCCAGTGAGATACCTGGCATATACACCCTAAAACCGAAAGAAAAACATATATGATATAATTATGCTCTTAAAAGTGTCTCTTTAACACACTGGTGATTTCTTCAACTATAAAAGTAACACTTAAATGCACAGATTTTTAAAAGGAAAAACTTACTGGGGTATGTTGATATTGGTTTGGGTGCATTTCTGATATAATGGAGATGGTTGTTGCACAAGAGTTAAGAACATATCCCAGCTAAACCAAACTAAAGGAAAATCACAAAAAGTAGTAGTGAAAAAGTAAAAAAGAAAAAAGAAAATACAAATGTCTGCACATGATATGGCAAACGAGCCCAGCCTGTCCCTCAAGCCAGCTGACAACAGCATAGACATACGATTATTATTCATGACTAAATGAACTACCCACAGATACACAAAGCTATATGACATTTCAGCAAATGTGAGGGCATTACCTGGGCTATTGCTGCCATTTTAAAATATGACAAAGCAAGAAAAAAGTTAAAGTTGGATAAAGTAGTGGTAATATGCCGGCAGCGGCAGTACACGGAAACCAGTTCTTCAAAGGAAGGAGTTTCTACAAAAAAACAGAACAGCTTTTTTTAGAATACTCAACATTTTCTATGATTTTTTGCCACCTTATTCTTCAAACATTTGAACAATTTTAAGCTTTATGAGACAATTCATTTACACCATGATTGACCATTTCTCATGACATAACTGTGACATGGAGAGACCAAGGGAAGTAGGAGTTGCCAGAATTTCAGATAGCCATAACATTTCCTCCTGCCCTTTGTCTCCACTCCAGTCAGGAAAATAATTTCATCCAGGGGAGAAAAGGCTTCTTTTAAAACTTAAATTATATATTTACATTTAAACTTCTTTTTTCTTCCATTATCTCTTAGAAAGGTTCAAAAGAAGTAGCATGTTGTGGCTAAGACAAAGCTTGATAGAACAGAACTATCTAAAGCCTCACTATCAACATGTTTGCTACAATGAAAAAATTATGGAAAATTTCTTTACAAATGCAAAATGATATGCTTGTGAATTTACCATTTAATTCCTGTTTATAAAGGTAGCATTTCAAATAGAAATCAAGCCAAGGATTTGTTTCAAGAAAAAGATGATGATTTCATACCTATGGTGTCTTTGAAACCCAAGATAGAGCCTTGACCTAAGTCCTTAATAGACGTAGGCCAAAAGTAGAACTGAGTGGCATATGCTAAATCTGCTAAGGGATGACCAGTAGTTGAAAGTTCCCAGTCCAACACTGCCAAAACACGAGCCTTAAATAAAAACAAGAACCTCAAGTAAGTGCTAGAAGACATGTTTTCTCCATCCACAAAGGCACAACCCACTCAATATCCAAGAGTTTTATTTGGTTACTATGTGTTTAAAATTAAAAACACACACTGTAGCTGTCTACAGCAAAAAGAGTTCCTTCTGGCACTATCTAAGGATCTGAAGAAAAGTAACATTCACATAGGGATAGAAAGCTAGGCATTTTTCCAAATAAAATCTGATTTAAATCTACAGTTTTGAGTAGTGTTCTTCCTGTCAGAAGCTTCCAAACTCTTCTCATATAAAACATGATTGAATTAAAATATCCTAAAGAACAGTAGTACTGAGAGTTGTGTTTCTCTCCCAGTCCTGTTGCCCAGTCCTCTGGCACAGAAATTCACAGCCAGACCATGCATCAGAAAACCTAATTTATCACATTATACATAGAATAACACTTACATGGGGAATTGAATTTCTTAAACAGGAAGTCAATGACTGCTGAGAGTGAGCCTCTGCTGCAAGCATCCTTGCAATGGTGTCTTCAGCTGGGTGGTCTGATACTCCCCACAGTGTTATTTTGATAAATTCCTATAATCCAACTGGCCTGTCAACCTGAACAACCCCTCCAGCCTACTCATGATCCATGGCTACTTGAAGTACATGAAAAAGTCTTTCCTACACGGTCACTCCTGCATCTACAGGAACAGTTTCTATAGATGACCTAAAATTACTTATGTACAGCTTGATCAATTCCTTCAACTGCATGAGGAACAGCTGGAAGAGTCCCCAAGACTGTCAAATTCCCTTCTCAGGGAATCAATCAGCACATTTAAATCTACAAACCATGTCTACCAACTAATCTATGCACAAAAACTCTGGGAATCTCTGGGATCTGTTACTTTGCCATGAAGCAGGCATTGCAGTCATGGTCACAAATTCCAGCCATGTCTTCTGGTCACAACACAGCAGGTAGCATGGAGAAAAAGTAATGAAAATGCAACTGTGTTGATAGCACACATTTATTTTGAAGCACACATATTGTTGATAGCACACTAGGAAAAAAAAAAAGGAATCTTTCTTTCCCTAAAGATGAATGAGGAACTTTCAGGGTCTCTGTGATCTACATGTGCTCCATAACTAAACAGCTTTGGCAGATTTTCCTTTGTTTTCACTAGTGTCATGTATCATGCATTCAGATCCTGCTCCAAAGGCCCTTGTTGTTAACTGAAGCCATACCACAGATGTCAGTGGGCTTTGGATCAGATGCTCATGTAGTTTAATGAAGTGAGCCTTCAGCTGCACTGAATCCAATAGGATTTATGCATATAAAAATGCTTTGTTCCTGTACTTTGAAGCAGGGACTAGAACCAATGAATAAATTGAGTATCTCTCAAGTCCAGGCTGAATGAGGGGCTCTGAACAACCTGGTCTAGTAAATGGTATCCCTGCCCATGGCCAAGGCATTGGAAATAGATGATCTCTAAGGTCTCTTCCAATCCAAACCATTCTATGATCCTGTGATTCCATCAATTCTATCTAGCTCTCACAATGAAAGCCAGGACTGTATTAGGTACCTAAAAACCATACACAGAGCATAGAGAGGAGTTCGTTTTCTACTGTTTCTTTCAAAGATGTATCATGCACTAAAATAATCCACATATAAGTGTCCTATTACATGATAGGAGTACAAACAAATGGAGGACCAAAACTTGCTAAACATACAAATACATTTCAACTACCTCTGTTGGGTGGAAGATGATGTTATCTATTCGGAAGTCCCCATGAATCAGGTTTTCTTCATTGTCATCAGGTGGCAAGTTGTTTGCTAACCACTCAGCCAGATTGTTCATGGCAGGAATATTTGTATGAGCAGCTGCATCATACTGTTTTTTCCAAGTTGATACCTTAAAAATACAAACATTCCAACAGATTTTTCAGCCGATTCACAAGTTTTTCAAGAGTATAAAATTTTGAAGCACTTGCTTCAGGCTTTGACTATCACCATGTTGCTTGAAAATTCAGTAAAACCCAGTACCTCTGCATTTGCAAATGTGAACTGAGACATCAAAAGATGAAATGAAGACTACATCGATTTCAATCTTATTTACATAGCCCAAACCCAGTGTTAGTCCAAAAGCAAATGAGTATCATTCCCTAAGTATAGCATTACAGAATCAATCTGAATGTAGTAGTGGCTTTAGACTGTGCACAAATAATGGAACTAAGTGTGAAGGTGTTTAATAGCTAAAATATGATCATTAACAATTTAGCTTGCAAATCAAATAAACATTCAAAGACCAGACAAAACAAGAGAATGTTAAGAGCTGTACCTGTCTTTTGCAGTATCCTGGTCCTCTACCGTATCCTTGGAGACCCAATGACTGCAAATTGAAGGAGTGCAACAGGGCCAGAGTTTCTATCATTGCAAGATACAGAGCAGAACGCTCTGCTGGCCCCACCTCAGGCAGTGAGATGTCTCGGAAGATGCGACCCTAGAAATAGCATAAATCAATGATAATTGGTGGGATGTACACACCAGATGAAAAGAAGTAAAGCTATACATTCCACAACCAAAACCAAATGTAGCGAACCAACACTCCCTATGCAATCAAAAATGCCTTCCTCAGTTATTTTATTCCTCGCCCAGGGCCGATGAAGGCATTCACAGTAATCCCAGGTTATTAGTATATGGTGTATCTGTAGATGAAAGTCTGAATTAGAACACCCAATCCAGGTATCCTCAAGCTTGGAAAGCACCAGGAAAAATGTTACTGTATTGTCTCGAACAGCTGAATTGCAGAAAAAATACCAATGATGGCCTCAGAGGGCTGGAGGGGTAGGCAGGAAGAGGAGGGGAATGGGTGGGTTGCAGGTACAAAGACTCAAACAATCCAAAGAAATTCACTTGTTTTCTCCTTAAAAGCAGTTGAACACATTTAGAATACGGGTGTGTTGTTCCATTTTCACAATTGCTAAAAACAGAGCAGTGCAGTTCATCGTAGAATTGACAGACTGTACATTTACATACTTAGAAATGTAACAAGGTTTCTTCTTAAGGAATCGCTTTGTTCTAGTCAAAACCAGAAAAATTCTCCATCTTAAATGTAAGAAATCTGTTTCAAATTGTTCACAGCTTTTACATTCTATTACCCTTGATTTATCGTTTTTGTAGGAAGGCTAACTTAATCTTCAGAAACTGGCCCACAAACTTACATTTCTAATTTCCCAGTGAACCTAATGATAAAGTGGGATCCAATGAAAAGGGAAGAGGCCTGAATTCAACTCCTCCTCACACAGGATAAAAAAAAAAGACACAGTACAGCAGACTTATGCCCAAAATCTAACAGAAAGTGTATCAACTCAGCTACAGCACCCCCAGAGTGGTGGACCACAGACGAAGCTATGCTGTGTTCTTTCTGAAACTAGTGTTTGAACTGGAATCCTGCTTTGTCTTCAAGAACAGGTGATTGTATGTCAGTTCCTATCTTCAATACTAAACAGGCTCCAGGACCTCCAAAGATTCAGTTTACAGACTAATTTTTTTCCCTCTGACTTATGTATGCTTTTCACAGAAGCAATATTGCCTCATTCCAAGATATCCTTCCAAGAGCTCAAACAAGAACAAGAGGTTAAATACTGAGCTAGAAAATTCAACAAAGTGTGAAATAAGCCCTGGAGAAGCTGAAATCTGTGAGAATCACTGATAGCTAGCATTTCTCAAAAATATCAGAAGATTATTTACACTCATCACAAAACTGTGCTGGGTAAGGCTCTAATAGATAGGTTTTAGACAATTTAATAGCAGCTTGTAGTACAGAGAAGGAAAGAATCTCTCACACTGGAGGACCAACCTGCACATGCTGCATTACATAAAACTCTGTTCCAATGATAGAAATGTCACTGCAGTACAACAAGGGCTCAGGCACTGGAAATCCAGCTGAAAATAAGGCTTTCTGAACACGATATTCTCTATCAACCTGAAAAAGACACAGAAATTTAGGTTCAATTAAAACCTCCCAAACATAAATGAGTGCAGTGAATCCTCTTGAATGTTTAATTATATGTAGAGCACAGAACACAGAAAATGATCCAGCAACTCACTGCATTTCTGGACACATTCATCAGTGTGCTGGACCACCATGCATAGACCCACGTCACCTGCAATACGAAGTGTTTGGAGCTCAGTGGACAATTTTAACTTACCTTGTGTGCTCTAGGTAAAAGGGGACCATGGGGCTTCTTCCTGAGCACAAAAGCCTGCCCACCCTTCTGAAGGTAAAAGGTTGGGTTTGACTGGCCTGAGCTGCAAAGAGAAAGATTAAAATTTCTCAAAAATTCAATTACTTACAAATTTGTAAACTTCTAATAGAAATGATACTGGCAACAGGCACTGTGACTTGACCAGAACAAAATGGCAGGACGGAGGAAAGCATTCTTCTCAAGAGTTGTTTTGTGTAGGGTTTTTTTTTTTTTCAAATCTAGTCTTACAAGGGACCAAGTGATAGCCCACAAAATCAGAAGTCAGAGGTTCTATTCCTGCATATAAGAAAGATGTCTTCTTTCCCTGCAGAAAGGTCACAGATAGCCAATTTGTTCTCCTGCATTTACCTCTCCTCCCTAAAGAGACATCATGGACTTACTCAAGGTATGCAGTAGACACTAATCTCAAAACCTTCTGATTGGGAGGAAATTAAACAGAGCAGAATTCTCACTGGCTCATAATTGTATTTGTCTTTTGGAAAGCTGTATTTTAAACAATATAAGCATAAAGGAAGCTCTTGCATTTGGATAGGGACTTTCTTTAAGAGCATGTACTGACAAGACAAGGGGGAATGGATTCAAACTGAAAGAGGAGAGTTTTAGATTAGATATTAGAAAAAAATTCTTTACTGTGGGGATGTTGAGGCACTGGAACAGGTTGTCCAGAGAAGCTCAGAATGCCCCATCCCTAAAAGCGTTCAAGGCCAGGCTAGATGGAGCTCTGAACAACCTGGTCCAGAAAAAGATGTCCCTGCCCATAAGCAGGGGATTGGAACTAGATGGTCTTTAAGGTCCCTTCCAGCCCAAAACACTCTATGATTCTATTCTATGTATGATATTCTAGCACCAAGCCCCATTGTATGCCAGCCTGATCATCACGTCCATAGATTATGCTTGAGGGACAGCCTATAGGAACTGTAAAATTTTGAAGAATGAATGTTGGAGTCACAAAGAAAATTAGACATTTCAATCACACACGTGTAAAAGAGAAGGACAACCCAGATAAACTCTTCATTACACCTTGTCTATCATATTCCAATCAAGCCTACTGATCCTTATTTTCCTCAAGGCTCTGTGCTAATCTGCATGCCTTTCTCCCCTTATTCTTGTTCATTTTTAAGATGTATTCTGACTTAGTTCAATAAACAATTAGACAACTATTGGAAAATAAAAATTAAATGGACTTCTGATTTCATTCCTCCCATCACATTTTCATTCTCCTGGAAGCAGTTAGGGCATAGTTTGTAATATTTTAATAAGTTTAAGAGACAAATACTCTGCCGAGCGCAAAAGAAATTTAGGCCAGCTGAACCCTGAACTGCAATTATAAGACAAAGTAGTAAGAGCATAAATACTAACAAAATTTTAGCAGATTTTACTATTAACTACTCCCCTAAGGCCCCTCCTAAAGTCTCAACTGAGGTATATACGAGCATCAGGGCACAGCTGCGGATTGAATGCATGTTTTATATTTGCATCAGAAGACAATGAAAAATTGTTCACTGTTTCTTAGTGATAGCTGCAGATAAATTAGTCAAGGTCATGCCTACAAAGGAATCAATCCTCATTTTTAGAATAACTTAACTTCTAATAGCTCCTGATATGAAGTCATGCAACCACTCCACTGATCTGCTGAATGCAAATGAACTCCGTGCTCTGTGGAATAGTGGCTTTGGAGCCTGGGTGTAGCACGTCCCTGGCACACTGCCATAATGCTCTCTGGACATTAACGGGAATCTCGGCACATCCTTACCTGTTCTCGTGGACTTGCTTTACCCGGTGACAGCCTAATGCTTTTACTATTGATTTCTTAGGCCATGTATGTGCTTCTGAACATTACTATTTGCTGTGCGATTAAAGATGGAGCAGGTCAATTGAGATGTATGTGTAGGCAATAAAACAATTGTGGGTTGTACTCTGAGGACAGTGCGAAGTCCACCCAACACACAGCCCGGCCACAGACCGCGTGTGAAAGGTCACCCTGGCCGACATCGCAAACTTTGCCTTCTGCAGCAGCTCAAAGGACGAGCCAGGCCATGCCTTTAACTGGACTAAGTCAGAACGCATCTTAAGAATCCGTCGATGGGTGCTGCCCGCCATCCCCACGGAAAAGGGCTCTACCTCTGACCACCCTCCCTGCCAGGCGGCAGCGAGCGGCTCCTCTCCTCTCCCTCCCGGGCGCTCTGAGCAGGGGAGCTGTGTCAGTCACCTGTGTTACCTGTACTGCCTGACAGCCAGCGTGCCCGCGGGCTGCCGAGGGAAGCCGGGCAAGCGGCTGCTCAGGTACCGCTCCAGGCTGCCCTGGTCGAAGCGGTGCTGCCGCCGCACCTCGCTGGTGCCCGGCTCCGCCGCCATCCTCGGAGGCCGCGCCGGAGCCCCCCCCGGCCGGGTCACCCGGAGGCGCCTCGGTCCGTCAAGAAAAGCGCTTCGCAGCCCCCTGGCTGTCGGGGCCGGTCGGTTCTCCTGGAAGATGACGTTTCCCAGGAAGCAAATACCGCCCCGGCGGACACCGTCCCTCAGCCCGCTCTGCTGCCGGGCGTGAGGAGGCGGCCCCGGGAAGGGCCCGCCCCGGCGCTTCCCGGAAGCTCCCGCGGCCGGGCACAGACGTGTCGCTGCCATGGCGGATCCCGGGCGGCTGGAGCGGCTGGAGCGGCGCGTGCGGGAGCTGGAGGAGGAGCTGGCCCGGGAGAAGCGCGGGCGGGGCGCGGCGCGGGCCCGCATCGACACCATGAGCCCCGAGGTGACCGACTCCAACCCCTACAGGTGCGGTGAGGGGCTGGAGGACTGCGGAGGGCTCGGTCAGGATGCGGAGGATGGGGAAGAGGGAGGGCCGTGGCTTGGAACGGCGGGTCTGGGTGAAGCGGGAGAGGCACACGGATGTGGAGAGAGCTCGGACGGGTGGGAATCTGAGGGACGGGGCTGGGTGTGTTCAGGAAGGTGTCGGGCAGTGCCGGAGGCAGGTGCTCTGTGCGGAGCAGGGGAGGGATGCTCTCGGATTTCCCACCTGGCTGGGCTGGCAGGGGTGGATGTCAGGGTTGCTTTGTATTATCTTGCTTTACAATACAGGCGGGGGGAGAGAGAGAGAGGGGAAACCTTGTGAGCTTTTCAGCTAGGTTGCTAATAAATGGGACAGGTGTTAGTATTCCTTGAGGTCTTATTCTCATTCCTCCAAATTGTCTATTTTAGAAGTTGGTTTATAGAATTCTTGAGCTTTAGAGATCACTTCCCATCTAGAAATCTGATGGGTTTGTTGGTTTGGGTTTGTTGGTTTTTTTTTTTCCTTAATACAAGTTGATACTTGTACTTTCATGAAAAAATGCAATAGAGGGGTAAAAGATTACTTTAAAATCCTTTCAGTTATCCTCAGAACCTGATAGTCTCTACTTTTTTTTTAATGTTATGTTAATCCAATCAAATCGATCAGAAAACAGTGCAAGTCTTCACTAGTTTGCTGCCATATGGTTCATTACCAAAAAGAGGTGTCACCTTTCATTCTGTAAATCTGCGATTCATTTACAAAAATAGCTGTGTCCTCCTGATTTCATCAATATTACTCATACCAATAGAATAAGTACATGAGTTTCTGCAGGGTTAGGACTCTGGTGCAAATAGGAAAGCATCTACTCTGTTACTCAGACTCTACCTAGCTGGCAATCACAACTGCAGTGGAAACAGTAGGCTTGAGTTTAGTGCTTGGTGAGGTTATTTCTAAAGCAAAAGTAATTTTAAATACCTGAAAAGCAAAATTGCTGTTAGAAGCATAAAGAACATTTTCTGTGTAACATTGTTGGTTTTTTTTTTTTTTTGGTAGTCGTTTGATGGCATTAAAAAGAATGGGAATTGTCAAAGACTACGAGGTAGGATTCTGTCTGAAATGAAACATTGCTTGTATTTTTTCCCTGGGAGGACCACTTTTGATACACTGATATACTGATTATTTCTTTTTACAGAAAATCCGTACCTTTACAGTTGCAGTAGTAGGTGTAGGTGGCGTTGGCAGTGTGACTGCTGAAATGCTGACAAGGTGTGGCATTGGTAAGGTAATGAGAGTTTTTTCTTCTTCTATGTCTTTACAGCAGATGGACTAGTCCTCTTTGTAAAGAATTTGATTTGATTTCACTCTGTTGATTTTACCCAAATAAAAAAATGTTGTGAAGAAGGCACTCAAGAACAGCACCTGTGTAAACATCACACATGAAGAGTCTGTATTTTTATTATGCTGGTAAAATTGATTTATTTAGGGCTTAATCCTGTATCATGTGGATGATTCTTGTTTGGATGCTTGTCATCTCCACATTCTTATATGAACCCATTTATCTAATCTTCATGCTGGATTATTGCAAAAAGAAAACAAAATAAAGAAGAAGGAGGGGGTATTTCACATAAAAGATAAAGTCTTATGAGAACCAAGTTTGTATTCATGAAATTGAAATGTAGTAGATGCCAAACAGATATCTTTATCACAAACATTATTTGTCACGTGGCAGCAAGTAGGAATGTGATAAGAGAGATGATACTGTTCATGTAGGTTAATCTGTTGAATATTCTTAGTTTAGATCAAATGACAAGATAACTTTTTATTAAGTAATTTTAATGACTTAACAGATTGGTTCAGTTTTTCACATCCTTACAATGTTGGTACCTCTTGTATGTGAACTGAATAGGCCTGGGAGGGAGGGAGGTTGGTTGGGGATGGGGTTTTTTTATGTTTTTGGTCATAGAATTAGTTTTGTTGTTCAAAATGCCTTGCCATAGTGCTCTGTTTGCAGAGTCTCTGGAGATTCATACATGGTAAAACAATCTTTATTGTAGCTGCTTCTGTTTGATTATGACAAAGTGGAACTGGCAAACATGAACAGACTCTTCTTCCAACCTCATCAAGCTGGATTAAGTAAAGTGCAAGCAGCAGAACATACTTTGAGGTATAACTTGGAGAAGTGGGTGTCAAAATGTATTTAGCCAGGATGCTGCTCCAGAAAACCAATGTTTCACTCTTAATCATTTGCAAAGGAGGATGATCTAATTTGGGAATTTGGGTATAAAATATTTGTGGGGATGATGGATGCTTCAAAGACATTTTTGTAGTGGCCAAAACCTTAATGTGAGTCTGCTTTTTAAGTATAACAAGTCTTGCTCAGAAGTTTGGTATAAATGATACCAATTAAATATGTTGCAGGGTTTTTTCTCATCTAATCTGAATTTTTGACAAATATGGGTGACTAGAAACTTAAGACAACCCTTATGAAGTGAGGGAGTAGAATGCAAATTATCATTGTATTCTTTACTATTGACTCCTGTTATTTCCTCCATAAGGAATATTAATCCTGATGTTCAGTTTGAAGTACATAACTACAACATCACAACACTGGACAACTTTGAACACTTCATGGGTAGAATAAGGTAAAATCCCCCAACTTTAGCATATTGCTAACTTCTGCTGATGTGTGGTTCTACGCAGCTTCACGTTTTTCTTGCTGGGGCTCTTTTTCAATTTCATAACTCCCAATTGAAAACCTCTGGGACATATATGTATATGAAGACATTCCTGCCTAGATGTGTTCTCTACAGCTGACATCTATTTCTACTGTTACATAGTTATTTCTTATATGAGTGCATCTTTAGATCTCCTACCAAAACTGTGGGGTTTCCATTATAGAAAACAGATCAGATCATATCTTGAGTGCTCTGTAATGGTTTCAGGTAAGATTTTTAGAATGAAGAAAGAAAATAGTGGTTAGTGGATCTCATAGAGATTTGAAATAATTTATACCATTTGCAGTTCTGTTGTAGAAAGATACAATTCTCCAATACTTTGTACTGTGAGTGTATACTATATAAAACAGTCTAAAATGCTCATATATTTAAATCCCAGCTTTAGCATGGTGTTGTTTCTACAACCAGCAGATCTAAGATGCTGGTTGTATCTGTACTGCATTTCACAAGTTTTGTTAGAAATTCACTTCTCTTGGGCTTCTGTACTCTAAAGCAGCATGTTGGTTGCTGTGGTGGTGTTTTGTTCTGCCAGCAGTTTCATGGAAACTTCTGATGCTTGTTTCAGTAACGGTGCACTGGAGGAGGGGAAGCCTGTGGATCTGGTTCTAAGCTGTGTGGACAACTTTGAGGCTCGCATGGCAATTAACACGGTAAGGCCACCAAAGGCATGAGCTTGTGCAAGTCTATTTTCTCCTATAAATAATGTTAGGAATTGTGGGGCTATAGAAAAGACAGGAACTTAAAAAGAATTTCCTAATTAATGACCCCCTTGGCTTGAGGAATCTGAGCTTTTACCCAGTTCTTATAAATCAATTTTATGTATATAAATATAACTGTAGACTTTTTAGTTACTATCAGCTAATGGTTAGTAAAAGATCAAAGTGTCATAAGCTCTGTCTTTTCAAATTACTCTGTTTATATAAAGGTATTTTCAAAGGCTGGTATGTTCAATCTTACAAACTTTTAAAAACTTTCTATAGCTAATTGTATACTTCATATGACTTTTTGTATCCTAAAAATGCTGTGTACCTAATCAAACTGTTTTTCTTTATAGTAGCAGCCAATGTAGGGTATATGCCAAATGTATGTTTTCTGTTATCCTTCAGCTGACTTGATCCATAAATTGCAGGCACTGTATCAAAGCCTCTAAAAAGAGTTTGTGGAATTATATTCTGTAGTGTGCTGTAACTGGGTCACTGAAGTCTGTATTTGTTAAAACATCTCAGGTCCTCAGGAAAGCACAAAGGGCTGGCTTCATGAGGGCAACTTTAATTTGCTGTTTGATTTTTCCTTTGATAAATAATTTCTATTCTATCTCTTCATGTCCCTTTTTCTGACCAAAGCCTTTTTGCCTGAAAGCAGGGAGATAAATGTGTTTCATCAGTCCCAATTTATCACATTTTTTGGGTTCCTTTTCTTTCCATTGAACTTCAGCAGTACTGACGTGTGTGTTTCTGTATTTATAAGGCCTGCAATGAACTTGGACAAATCTGGATGGAGTCTGGAGTGAGTGAAAATGCAGTGTCAGGACACATACAGCTGATCATACCCGGTGAATCTGCTTGTTTTGCGGTACGTGATGCTCTGCTGAACTGTTCACTTGCCTTTTAGAGTGGGACTGGGAATGTGAAGATTAGCTGGCTAGGGAGTGTGATCCTGGCACAGCTGATGCAGTAGCTTAAAATTTTCTGTGGGACTTCTTGAATGCTTTTTTACAGCTTAATTTCTCTATTGTCCCTCAGTGTGCTCCTCCACTTGTAGTAGCGGCAAATATTGATGAGAAGACATTGAAACGAGAAGGAGTTTGTGCAGCCAGTCTTCCTACAACCATGGGTGTTGTGGCAGGAATGCTTGTACAGAATGTTCTCAAGTAAGTGACTGAGTTGTTGCTATTTGATGTGTACAGCAAATAGATGAGAAAAAAAAACCTCTGAAACTCTGAAGGAACATTTCATAATGACAGGTCTGATTCTTTTTACATGTTCATGGCCTGTTTCCTAATGGCATTGGCAACATTGAACAGGGCTTGAATTTTAAATAGGACTTTTCAGGGGTAAGAAGCAGTTTCAGTGTTTTCCAAAGAATTTTTGTTACTGCATACACACATGCACATTGTTTTCGTAGTTCTGCATTTAAACATGCTCTGATTTGACATCATTAAGTTCTACATAAAAATTGCTACAGTGCTGACTTGTCTTCAAAATTTTGTACATGGACAATGAATAAATTACTTCTCTTGCAGTGTTTGCATTCTAAAAACCTGAGGGGAATTAAAAATAGTTACAGAGCAATATGGCATATTTTACTAAAAAAAGTACTGTCACATGACTCCAACTGCTAAAAGAATTGCATGCATCGGCAAGGAAAATATTTGAACAACTTTGTACTCATTTTCAAAATGATGCAGTGTTTTACAAGAATCTTTGAGGATGAGATTGTATTTAGCCTGCTTTTAGCCTTAGCTTGGTTTGGTTAGAAATACAAAAATTTCAAGTTACCAAGGAATAGAAGTACTGTTTGCAAATGTGCCTATCAGCAACAAAGCTTCATTTTCAGCTGAGCAGAGAGAGGTGTTTTTCTTGAACAAAGAATACAAACCTTGCAGCTTAATTAGAATCTTTGTTTTAATTGCAAATCTGACCCTACAATAAAGATGACTGAAGTGATTCTGATTAGCTCTGAAAACTTCCCCATTGTAATACAGGACACCTGAGTGTTCCAAGCAATGGATTAAGGCATGGGAGAACACTGCTTACATAGAGCCCTAAATACATTTTTTGTGAGACTGCAGCTGAGTTATTCTCACACACCTTGAGAGGATGGGGTTCTGTATTGATCCAGTTACTCTGTTGCCAGCTGACTACAGCATGACTGGATTTAAGGCAATTAAAGTAACTGCAAACTGCACAGGTGTGAAAGTGTATTCTAAAAGTTCTTGGAGGAAAAATTATTCCTTGAGCAACTGAAGTTTTAGGTTTTCACCTGTATTACAAGCTCCTTCTTTCTCTGTGTTTCTAGATACCTGTTAAACTTTGGTACTGTGAGTTATTATCTTGGTTACAACGCGATGCAGGATTTCTTCCCAACTATGTCTATGAAGCCAAATCCCCAATGTAGTGACCACAATTGCAGAAAACAGCAAGAAAATTATAAGGTAAAAATGATGTGGGTTTGTGGGTTTGTTTGGGGGCTTCCTCCCCCCTCCCCCCCCTTTCTTAAAATCTTAAGAACAAAGCAAGCTACAACCTTTCTGGCAGTCTTACCTTTCTGAGTGTTTATGGTTTTGGTGTTTTTGTCAGTTTGCAGGTATTCTGCCTTTCTGCTCCTAAGCAATCACCATTTAGAACTTTCTTATCTCACGTATTGAAAGAAATGTGAATGTTAGGCTTGATCTTCTTTGCTGTTGTTGGAATTAGACTGTTAATTTTTGGTTATTGAGGAGTTTATTTTTTTGTGTTTTCCCTCCAGAAAAAAGAAGCTGCAAGACCAAAAGAAGAAGTAATTGAAAAGGAAGAAGAAATAGTACACGAAGACAATGACTGGGGTAAGTCATCAACTGAAGACTAAATGATGTTCCCAGTTACTGAGATTCAGTTTGGGTGAACACAGTTTAGGATACATATAATGCTTATAGTTCCTATGTTTTTTAACTTATACTGTGTAATTACTATTGGCTTTTCACAGGTTTGGAAAGTAATTTTAGCACAACTTGATGATGTGTTTTTAGTGCAATGTGCAGGTTTTAGGCTCAAAATGTAACTGCTGCTTGAATAAAGAACTTTCTCAGAGGATGGTCTGAAGATGAGAGAGATGTGACAAGATGTATTAACTGCATATTCCTTTTAAATATACTAAAGAGCAGTTTTCATTTCCATAACCACTGTGCTGAGGCATCCCATGGATTTTTATATTCCTCTGAGGGTTTTAAATTAGAAGGAATTGTCTTAAGGATTAGAAGGAATTGTTTTAAGGAATGGTAAACGTGTTTTATATAACCATTTATATAAAGAATGGAGATATACATGTTTATTACATGAGAAAGAAAATAATCTTATCTTACAATTGAGAGAAGTGTCCTCATGGTAGGATTTAAATGATAAGAACAAGGACGAGGTGCCATTCTTGTCCATAAGTTGCCTATATAGAATCATTTCATATATTGTAAAGGGAAAATATTTTGTATTGATAATGGGATGAAGTTGTTGAACTTAAAGGGCTTCCTGCTTTTAATTGTTTTCTGTTTCAGAAAAGTAGCTGCAGCTTTCCTCTCACTGTGATATCTTGGTGATTAAAGAACTTTTTCTTCTAACTTTTAATGGAGTTCTTGTTTCCTTTTAATGCAAAGGCATCGAATTAGTATCAGAAATTTCAGAAGATGAGCTGAAGGCTGCATCTGGCCCTGTACCTGATCTTCCTGAGGGAATTAGTGTAGCATATACTATCCCAGACAAGGTAATGTATTTATTTTTTATGAATTTTTGAAATACACATTGTAGATTAAATTTATAATACCAACCAGTTTGGTTCCCCTTTAAACTTAAAAGAGAATTCCATCTTGAACAATTGCAGTGAGACTGGACCCTCAGTACATCGTGATTAGTACCTTCTATGGTCCAGTTCTGTGTTCCTATTAAATACATTTCTTTTAAGTTTGGATGCTAGTGTGAATGTACTTCTGAGATGATAGGAATGAATGCATTTGGGGGCTGGGGGAAGGACAGCAAATGTGAATTTCTCAGTTGATATTTTGGTGACTAAATAATTTTTATCATACATATCTTGTAAAAGCTGTATATAGTCAAAGAGCAATGTGTATGCCTGGGGAACAGAGAATCTGAATGTATTGCAGTAAGAACATTCTAACTCCTAGTCAAAATAGTTTACAATTTAAGCTTAAAATCACTTAGGCCTAATCTCACAATCGGGTGCCTGGTTCTAGGAATATGGTGTGGTGTAACAGCAATAAAGCTGATCTGTGGGGAGTTTCTTTGTTTATTTTTTTTGTTGACAACTTTTTCTTCCTGTTCCTAACAGGAAGAGAATTTAATGACTGGGGAGACAGTAGCAGAGTCTGAAGAAAGCCTAGAAGAACTCATGGCCAAAATGAGAAACATGTAGATAAACAAATATTAAATACAACTTTCATGAGTTTGGATGGACGTTGGATTTTGAGAAGACCAGATTTCATATTTTTCTTTTTTTACCTCCATTGAAGCTTACCTTTACTTTTCTGATGAAACAGATCTGTTACAGGGGCAGGAAGGACACAGATTTACATTGTTTGTTTATATTCTGTTTTCTCATCATGTCTTTATTAACATATAGAGCTGTGCTACTGTAAATTTGAGTGACTCAGCATTAAGTGACCAGATACTAAGTGTAAAATAAAAAGGACATGCATAAACTGAAAAAGCAGGCACAGCACGTTATATGCCCTATCACATGATGAGAATAGAACATAGAACAGGACAAGGGAAAGATGAAATCTGCTGGAGTGGACTGAGTAGGTGAAGGGCAGATAGTGCCTCTCTCATGTTGCTGCTCCTGATTATCCAGGCACTTGTACTTGGTTGTTGCTCACTGGTCCAAAGTCTTGGCATGGATCATGCTGTGGCTACTTTTTTTGAGTAATGAGAACATCTAAGCCTTTTCATCTGCCTTAAATATCCCTGGGATGGAATTTTCTTTATCAGTGTCTTACTACTGCTTGTCGTTAAACAGCTGCCTATGTTTTGTATATGAGAATGTTTTGAGTATACTGTAAGAAGGTGAAGTCTTTTGTTAGTATTACATTAGCAGACTGCATATCAGCATGCCACTGTTTTTCCTGGCAGATGCTTTTCATGACAAAATTATGAGCAACACTGGAAAGAACCAGAGATTTTATCTACCTTTTCAAAAGTCTAAATATTATATTTTTGTTGGTTACTGAAAGTTTAGCTATAATTCTGATCACTCCCCATCACATGGGCTATATTAAGGAATATAGTCTGAGTTTGCATAGAAAGTCTTCTAAAATTAGATGCTATAAATTTTGAGTTTTGCAAATATCTTCATTGGAGTAGCTCACCTGTTGTATTTGTCTTGTAAATGACATTAATACAGTCATATAACCTTTTAAATGGCCACGTGTTAAACTGACCTGTAAATATTTGCATCCTGGAGTGCCAGTACCCTGCAGAACTGGAAGGATCAGTTTCAAGTATTTTAACTACTGTGGATATTAGGTCCAGAACTTGCTAATTATTTCAGCCTCGGCAGTATAAAACAAATATTTCCACAGTGTGCTGCAGCCAACACAGCTGTTAATGGCAGTAGTAGTATCCCACTAATGTGGAAAGAGAGAGCAATATCATGGTGGTGCCTCTCTTTCTTAGGGCAGCTGAATGAATACCTATTCGTTATACTAACAACTAGTTTAAAAAATGTTTCATTTCTAAGTAATGATTACAAACTTCAAAATCAGTTTCCTCCGCAGCTGACATCAGATTAAATTATACACAGAAATCATCTCTGCAACCAGTGAGGGAGATTTTGGGTGCGTTTTGAGAGTGGGGCATTATACTGTAAAATTGAAGTGGTTTTTTTGGATTGAGTTCTATTTTGGAAAAACAAGGTTTTAGAAATGAACTGTAAAGAAAGATTGGAAATAGAATAATGAGACCATTAAAAAGGTAGATACTTTAATCTGTGTCACTAAGTGTACGTTAGCTTGACGCGGTGTCAATTTACGTGTTACTTACATTTCTCTGTGACTTTCACCTTTCTGTTGGGAACAATAAAAGCCAGGCACACAGCTGGCTCTGGAGATTCTGAGGCAAATGGCTGACTCATTTCTACAACAGCTCAGATCATCCTGACTCTGAACTATTTGGCTGACATGACTGCTATCACAGGATTGACAGCTATACGAGAAAAGGACACTTTTATGAGGGAATTAATACATTTTTGTATGCCCTGTTAGAGAGTACCCGAAATGGTTCTCATGTTACTTTTAGACTTTCAACTTGTATATACAAGAAGAATTTGAAATAATCAGAAAATAAATTAAAGAGGATTGTATGTGTCAATGGTTAAAATTATTTAAAAATAAACAGCATCCAAAAAAGCAGCTTTAAGGACTTTTTAAAATTAAAAATACATTTACATGTATAATGTACTCCAACTGTAAAACATAATAGAAAATTTATTGCTTCCTTGGTTATGAACTAAAAAATCAAAGCATATATATTGCCATGATTTAAGTCCAGCTTTGTTTATTGTGGCAATCTTATAAAAGAAGTGTTCAGTTTTTACAGTGTCTCATGAACCTTATTAAGATGTTGATATTCTGACAGTGTAATTTAATCTCCATTGAAACTGGTGACCCTCTGCTTTGAGGTGGAGTTCTCCTACACCGAAGTATTATCTGGCATACCCCATATATATAAATGACTTTTCCTTGCTGTCCATGAGGTACAACTCCATGGAAACTGTCTTGTAAGCTTTCTTTGGGTTCACAGGCTAGGCACAGGATCCCTCACTGTCTTTGCCAAATGGCAATGGATGGCCCGGATCTGATAGGGACCAATTTTTTTATTTTGATTTTCTATTCCAAAACCAACCCTGCAAGCTGTGAGGAACTTGGAGAGAAGTTGGTCAATGGAAGAGTAGTAACAGTTCAGCAACAGTAACACTGAGGATCTAGAAAGTAGCTTCTTACTTAAGCTAGCAACAATAAGGAAAACCATTTAGGAGAGGAAGATATATCGCTGTACATGTTAGAATCAGAGGTGACAAGCTAGACCAGACATCTGATAATTCTTTAGAGGAGAGAATCACCAGCAGTAAGAACATCAGACAACATACACACACAAGCTGAGTAGGCTGAGGTTTTGGGGGGTTATTTTGGTTTGGGGTTTTTTGCATGTGTATTTGTTTGTTTTTCCTTTTGCCCCTCTTCTTAGTTGGTGACAATCCTGCAAAGAACTTTCCAATTTTAAAAACTTTCCAAGGTAGCTGAAAAAGAGTGGTAATACCCTTGCTTTGCTTACAAACCCATTTTCTGAATAAGAGGAAAATATCCAGAGAACTATTACAAAGTGTCAACTCTTAGTGTTCTATCCTAACACCTTCAAGAGATATTTCGGATTTTTTTTCAACTAAACCTTAATATTAAAAATCAAATTTGGGTTGTATATTTGTGCTGTCAGTTTTATACACTTTTCTTTTTACTGCATTACCAAAATATTAAGTTCCTCCTAATCAGAATATGGGCTGAAATGAATAATATTTAATTCTACTCTAAAAGAGAAAAAACACTGTGAAAGTGTTTCACTCCTTTGAAGTGAAAGCCATTTGCATTTTTCAAACTGGATCAAATTAATCTTTACATTAGTTGCCTCTGAAATATTACGGTAGGGTTTCAATTAATTTTCCACTTACATTAGTTTTTATAAAAAGTCTTTTTTTAGTATGTATTTAAATTGATGCATGCATTTATGAACTGAATGAGAACAGAACTCAAACTGATTCTTCCAGATGACTCAGGTATTAAGAAATACAACAGGCAGGTAGATTTGATTAATGATTCTTTATCTGATGGCAAACTATTTTGCATCACTAGTGTTTCCCAGCTAATACAAACATTCTTGTATTGTAAGGGATCCAGTAAGATTAAACAATGAAAGTATTGCTAAAGGCTGCACAACAGGAAATCTGGCCATAATCATCTTCATTCTGATTCTTCACTGGAAGTATTTTGATTGAACAGAGTTAAATCTTACAACAGCTTTAACTGTAGATGAGGATATATTTGGATACCCTAGCTTCCCAAGGAAACCAATTAATTTTGCACAAGTCCCTTGAATGAAAATTTGCTTAAGGCTGAAATAACCCTGGAGGTAAAACTTCAGGTTAAACAGTATTTTCAAAGATTTTTCAAAATTACCGTTTCTTCAGAAACAACTTTAAAGGCTGGTAAAAATAGGCAGGAAGGATTGATGAACAAAAATAGACAAATCCTCTAAGACATGCTATTGCAACACAGAAAAATACCCTTAGAGTTTATACAACTGGTTCAGCTTAATTTGTTATAATCCTGGCACTTAGGCTACGAGGCATCCATGTTTTTGGTAATAGCTACAACTTCAGCAAGTGACTAATGTGTGTACCCATATACAGTGAAAGAAGCTCACTTCGTACCATACAGTCTACAAATGCAGAAGGATTTCAAGCTGAAACATTTGTTTCCATGTCATTCCTGAAGACAGGTGTCGGTCCCAAAACAGTATGTAATCCTTGCAAAAATGGATTTGTCTTATTAATTTTCTGTCTACTTGAAAATATCAGTGGAGACTGCCTTTTATTGGAGCAGGTTTGTATCACCTTTGTCCATGTTCCAGGAAAGCGTTTGGTGATAATGCACTTTTTAAGCTGAATGTGTCTCCACTTGATGAGTGTCGAGAAGCTGCTTTTCCACCTATCAACAAAGTCTCTGCTTCTTTTATTTCCATAGCTCTCTTGTAAAGTTCAGCTGCCTTCTCAAAGTCTCCCCTTTCATAGCTTTGGAAAAGAGTAAAACAAAGTTGAAGCAAGCAAATAAAACAATTCTCTAAATTCATTTACATTGAAATATACACCATACTATCAACACAGTGTAATTAAAACTCTACTTTCCCAGAAAGTACCTAAGGCCAGATGTTTCATGCAGTAATTAGCTTTTATAGGGTTGAAGCATATGATCTTACCTTAGCACAGCCAAGTTTTTCAGCGTTTCCCCCACACGAGGATGCATGTGGCCAAAGCTGTCTTCATAAATCTTTAGTGCGCGTTCATAGAGAGGCAAAGCTTCAATCTGCTTTTTCTTTGGGTAGTAGAAAGTTTCTTTGTTACAGATGTGTATTTCTTTGTTACAGATGTGTATTACAATAGCTTTTTTTTTTGCCAACATAGTATCAATGCATCCTAGATGCAGTGTCGTGCCTACCAGTCACAGCAATTATCTTTTCTGTGCATACATTTTCCTTGCCAAATATGCTTTCCACGTTTAAAATGGAACCCAAGAATTTTCAAGTACTATGAGGAATCTCCCTTTTAAATACGATCAAGTTTCTTTCATTTCATTTAGGCACAAATCATAAAAAAGCCTAAGACAGGAAAAATAAATGTTAGGCATGAAAAACTTACCATCTGACAGTAAAGGACAGCCAGGTTTACCAGAGCAGTTGCTACACTCGGGTGTTTTGGGCCAAATGACTTCTGTCGAATTTCAACTGCTAGCTCATACAGAGGAACAGCCTTGTCAAGCTTTCCCTAGAAATAACAGGGAAAAAAATTACTCAGTTCTCTTGTATCAAGGTGGTAACAGTAAAACCTATTTTAAACAAAAGCACTGGAGAAAATCTAACTGTTTCTAGAATAAGGACTTAACTTTGGTTAATTAATAGCTATATTCTGCACAATTGTTTATTATAAATACTAGAACCTAATTTTCCAAAATTACTGGGCATATTCAACTCCCAGTTAATGCGTTTCTCACCTAAGTCTATTTCTTCCTTTTCTAATTTATTTTTTCCCCACAAGTGTCTCATTGAGAAGGCTATAAAAAGAATTTTCAGTTGTACTTTTATTGAAATAATTTTCTCCACTGACTTTTAATTTGTGCTCCTTCAAACTAGCGAAGAGGGTTTTTATGCAAATATTGAGTGTTTTTGCAGCTTCTAACAGCATGAAAATTAGAAGCTGAAGTGAGGAGAAAATAACATGACCCAAAACCATTTAATGCACACAATAGCAAGTAAGAGTTTAGTGAAAACACGAGCAAATTTGATCCAAGGGATTATCTTCAAGGTTTTTTTTTCTTTGAAGAACAGTAAAATGTGAAAATATAAAATAAATAAAATTCTTATAACCCACTGAATTTAATCTTGGTTCAGCTGTTGGAAACAGTATATCACTACTACACTAATAATACCAAATGATTAGAACAACCATCTACAAACACAAATATTCATAAAACATTTTGAAATTACAAAATGCAGAAGTTGATACTACTGTTAATGTTATGCCTCACAGTGCATTTTGCAAAGGAGTAATGCTCATCTTTCACTGAGTCAACATAAGCTGAAAGTGGCTCAGCCAGACAGTTTATTTGTGAAGTACTATCTCCCTCATAAGCCCTCAAGTTACCCTTAAACTGACTGTAAAGTTCAAGGTCATTGTGTAAAAAGAACCATTCCTACACCCTAAAACATGATTTTTCCATTAAGAGAAAAAGACACTACAGTTAATTTAGGTGATATGAAAAAGTAACAGGCTTGTGCTCACCATCTTTTTGTACAGCACTGCCAGATGTTTCACAGTATAAGCCAAGGAGGGATGATCTGGAGCCAAGGCTCTCCTCCTGATGTCCAAAGCTTTCTCATAGAGCTCCTCAGCCTTGTCATAGTGCTTCTTCTCATTGTACAGGGCTGCCAGGTTGTTCAGAGACTGCGCGCAGTCTGGGTGCTCGGATCCCAGGACGCGCTCTCGCATTTCCAATGAGCGCTTCAGGAAAAGCTCCGCTGTCCTACACAACATAGTTGTTCATCAATATTTTAAAGCTGGTAACATCTGTACAGGCTGAAGTGCCAAGCTCAGCCTTGGAAACTCGTAGTAGAATCTGTTTAGAACTGACAAAGTAGAAAAGACTCTGTGTAATGCCACCACTGAAGCAAAGGGCACATTTTATCTCACTACAGTAGGGTACTACTATTTCATTACAGTTTTACAGCAGCTCCTCTATCAAAACAATGGATGATCCACCCTAAGACTGACAGCATCCATTATAACTACGCAGCTCCTCATCCTGACATACACACAAATTCTGTGTGATGCTATTCTCAACAGGTCATCTTAGTAAATTGGAAAAATCCATTCTACATTATAGAGGAAAAAAAGACCATTTATACACAGAACTGTAGGTTCAATTCTGGAGCTCTTAGACAAGTGTCAAAAGGTGTTCACTCTATGCCAGGGCTGGAGGATGATGTGTGGCAAACTATTCATTAAGTGACATACCCTTCTGCCACTGATTTCATTTTAGCTACATGAAGTCTTGGGCTTGCTGGTTCAGAGCAGAGACACAATATCCAGTTTTAAAAGTTCCTTAAACCTCCACTAGAACAAAGTTTATACCTTTTCTTACCTTTGAAATAGTAGAGATACAGCTACTCTTGAAGTAAGTTGTGTTGAATAGGAACTATGTATGAATAACGTAGGATATTAAACAATCTGGTATGAGATTAGATAAGATATTGCTCCTCTATAATCAGTCACTTCATGAGAGTAAACTGATGAAAACCCCACATGTCCAACTGTTAAAAATCAAATTCCTTCATTAAAGAGGTCATGCATTTAACAGAAGTTCTGTATGCAGATCCCAGATAATGATATACTTCTGTAATGATCCAAGAGCTACTGGTGCCATAAACAGGTACAGAAAGAACTAGAAGTAAAAATACTTCCAGAACTTACTCTGTGCTTTTTCACTGGGTACTTTTGTTCTTCTCTGAAAAGAACAAAAGTTCTTTTGTAGTTCAGTAGAGTGGGATTTAGGTGACTTTACAACTCCCTCACAACACACAGTTTAGATTCCTCTGTCAGCTGAAGAGGTTGATGTGAAGAGTGGCTAAACATACAATCAGAACTGTCTTGCACCTTTTATTCCCCTTCTCCAACACTCCTGCTTATCTCTGTCTGCTTTTAGAGCACCTTTGTGCTGTTCTGGCCCTTTTTGGCTTTAACAGGACATCAGGGTAAAAGCTTAAGGATTACAAGCACAATGAGTATTTAGGTCAGGACTTCTTTTAATACTGTCATAGAAAAACAACAATCCTGCTGTTCAAAGATAAGCACAGCAAAGGAGTCACAAAATAGAGAAGCTGAGTAGAGAAGGCACAAATTTGAGAGAGTACTGGTATTTGCAATAAAGGCTAATTAACTCTGTAACATCAATTCTGAATGCAGGAAGTGCACTGACTTGTTTAATACTCACATGCCAACAGCAGCAAATAGAAAATAGGAGTGAATTTCACAGTGAACAAAAACCAGTAGAATGAATCAGGGATGGTCACACAACAAGTGTTGATCATGTGTCTGCATTTAATGCTAGTTCTCAATGCTCTGCCTCCAGACACCTGAGAACACTCAGTGGATGTGTCACAATCAGTACAACTTACTCAAGATTATTCTGCAGGTAATAGAGGACTCCAAGCTCATTGAGGGTTCGAGCATTATCTGGTGTATCTTTGCCTAATGTGAGCTCTTCCAGTTGCAGGGCTCTCTGACGCAGGAGAGCAAAACCACACTGCAGCAAAGAGAAGGTAATGTAAGCCAGTCACCAGTACTTACAAAGTTTAACACTAAGGCTAGAAAACCAATAGACTTAGTTTGGTGCCAAAGGAGCTCAATAATCCTACTTAAGTTCTATTTTTGAGCTACATGGCACATGGTTACTTACAATCTAACAGTGAATTTCACAAAAAATGTGAAATTTTGGTGAAAATTTCCAGGCAATTCAAGTTACTGTGTTGTCACACCACTCTCCATCACACATGCTAATTTGCTTAAACTGCACAGTTCAAATAACCAATTCAGATCAATTCTTAGGCTTATAAGCTCAAAACTTAAAATCAATATAATCTCCAATCCTAAACACCACATACAAACACATATAAAATACTACTCAAGGCTTCACATCAATCTTTTTAAAATGGGCAGACAAGTTAATGCTTACAAGCAAAATAAATCACAGTAAAAAGTGCAGCTGTTTTTACACACTCTGCCTATTTTTGATCCTTGCAGTCTTGATAAAAATATTTTTGCAGAAGAACTCATTACAGAAACAGACCAAATTGTCATGAACCAAATTCATTTTTATTTAATCACTGTAGAAATAGCAACTTGTTTATGGTTTTTTACTATTTCCATCAGAGCTACAACTAGAGCTCTGGAGTTATTAGCTGAACGCTTACAGTACAGATAAACATGATAAAGATTTACATGATAAACTCTTAGCTCAAAAACGACAAGAGAAACCCTGTAGCTTAAAAATAACACAGAAGAAGAAAACAGGGAAAAACTCTTAATGTTACCTAATATTTTTACTGGGATTTTCCATTGCAGTAAGCACTGTGTTCACTTGTAGGATAAATGCCTCAGTTATTCTGGAGAATGCCTTTTTTCATTGTCACTTTGACACACAGTCGTATCAGCTGCAATTCTGCACCTCTGAAATGTATATATCCACTTCTTTCTTTTCCACTTCTCTCAACTCCATTCCAGTTGCACTGATACATCTCTACTTCCAGCAGAGTTGAAAAGGCAGCTACCAAAGCTGCTGCTAAGCTACTTTACTACCTATGCCCACAATTATCAAAAGCCCTGGAGCATTGTCAGCTCCACAGACACAATTTATCGTCTGTATAGCAGAGATGCAACATGCCCTGCACCTTTTTTTAAATATCAAGCACTTCCTTACCAGACTGCCTTTCTGCCTTGCTGCTCTTTGGCGTATTTTGAAGGACTTCTTCCTCAGCTGCTCAGCTTGTTCATATCTTGAAAGTAGTTATTTGTAGTGTTAGAAGAATGTCAAATGTAGCATCAATAAATATGCTGGAAAGATTCTAAGTTACTTGAGTGGACACATTTGAAAATTTAAGAATCTTGAAAAGAATCCCACTTTTTTTCAAATATAAAAATACCCAAAATGCTTAGGGCCAGACAATGTTCCTCATTTATCTCTAAAAGTTTTTGTGGAACTAATCACAAAATTTGGCCCCTCTTAGGTGACCTGCTACAAGAATAGAGAGAGGATGTTCATGGTTGCATTGAACATAGGAAACTCAGAGAAAAGAACCAAAGAAAAACTCTGGCTTCAGGAAGAAAACCTTTGCTGTTATTCTTTTTTTTTTACTACCTCCACATAAAACAAAAACAGCAGTGTAATTACGCTTACTTGTTCTGCTTTTGGTACAAGGTCGCAAGTGCGTCAAGCTCACGTGCCACCCGAGGGTGTTCAGCTCCATAGGCGTTTTCAGAGATTTCCAGGGCCTGTTTATACAGCTGTTCAGCATTTCCAAACTTCTTCCACTGAACATACACTCCTGCCAGCTGGTGGAGTGACTGTGCCACCCTTGGGTGGTCTGGATCCAGCGCAGTCTCTCGAATCTCCAGAGAGCGCTGCAGAGGAGCTACAGCCTGTAACAGCCGAGTCCGGAGTGTGAGCAGGCAGCATCCTCTATGCTACAATGACTTAACTACTGCCATAGAAAGCACACACTGAGCTCTGCTTAATTTGCCTTTTTGCTGTTACAACAATCTCTAAATGTACTTACCTGACTGAGAAGACCTAGGTCCTTAAGAAACCGTCCCAGGGTCTCATAAAGATCAGCCAGGCAGATCATACTTTCCTCTCCCTCACTGCTTTTTTCATATTCTTTCAGAGAGTCAAAATACTCAGCTGCCATAGAGCTCTTATCTTTCCCAACCAGCTGCCAGTAACTCAGCAATTCTGCAAAATGTCCCCTGTTTTAACAAGGAAATAAGAATCTTATCTCTGATACCCCTCTATTCAGACGGATGCTAGCTTAGGCAAAAAGGCCTATATGCACAAATGATGTTGTTATGCTACAGCATCTACAGACACAATCCATGGAGACTAACGCTCTTCAACAGCAGTATTTATTCCTTTACCAAACCCCCGGGGTGTAACAGAACAGAAAAAATACATTATTCATATGGAAATAGCATTTAGCCCTTCAGCCTCTACTATTTAAATACTTCTAATATGAATTTGTTGCTTTCTGATTTATATTGATAAAAATTACTTTGAAATGTTTATAATGGCCAAAGCAGTTGCTACCTTTGTACCTTTTGTAAAGGTTTTGGGACACAAAGAGATTCAGAAGACACTGGTGGAGCTTTTGCTTATCACCCTGCTGTTGGAAGAGCCAGGGAAGTTCATCTGCACTTCTCCACGTCACTCGGTCTTGACTATTGAAAGAAAAACAAATGAAACTTAAAACTCTGACAGGGCTAACAATTTGTCAATTTGATGTGAAAATTAGGCAAGCATACAATTTCCATACCTGAATGTCTGAACAGACAGATTACTGTAAGACCTATGTACTCCATTTTCTTACATCTTCATTTTAATTTCACCTCAGAAGGCACTGGAACCCTCAGGCACTGCACAAGAAGCTGCTTCTCCATCCCATAAGGGCTAATCTGTGCCTGCCAGCAGGACTGTGCCCTGCAGCAGCCCACTGTCCCTTTGTGCCTCCTTTGTCTGGCACACTGTAGCCCTCTTGGCTTCCTGCTACCTAACAGTGGATGCTTGGAGGAGCAATAAACCGCAGCCCGCAGCTGAGACACACTAACGCAGGATGTAAATGCAAATCAGTTTTCAAGCTGGATATGAACTTGTAGATGTTCAGCTGTCCTACTGGACCTCCTCTTATCTATGTGCTAATTGCTTCCTGAACATAAGTGGTCTTCTGCTTCAAGTCCTGAGCAAACTCAAATTTCCCAGCATTTGCTGGGACTTAAAAATCCATGGGTTCTTGGAGACCACAATATAACCGATATGGTATAAATTCATGCCCTACATTTTCCCATGATCACTTTATCATATGCCCATTCCCCTTCACAGACCTTACTCTTTTCCAAGATTAGAAAGCAACATATCAATAAATAAACTTCTAAACTGAAAATCTTGCATAGTTATTTTTCCATAATAATTTCCTAAACTCAAAGAAGGTATATGAAGAAAACAAAACTATCTATGAGGCATAAAGTCTGCAATTTAGCATTTCTGGAAGAATTCTGACCTACCTTAACTGCATGGTGAAATATTCCACTAGTTTTTGTCTATAGGCAGAAGTAACATTTTCATCTGCTTCCATATACTCTAGTTTCACCATCTCCCAAGCCTGAAAGAGAGTAGAATTAAAAGAAAGGGAATCCATTCAATTTGTTTAAGTGCTGCTGATACACAGGGTGCTGTGCAAGATGAAACAAATCTCATATTGTAGAACTGAAAATCTTTCAATGACAAAGGCACTAAAACCAAATCATATTATATTAGACCACAGCTCCGGTTATTCAGGGAATATTCCCTTCTCCTTCAATTCTTCTTGGTTTTTTGTGGAGCCAGTGTTTTCGAGGATACATGAAGTTAACAGCTTATAGATTAGACAGTTAACAGCTAATAGATTAGAAATTTATGAAGGTTTACAAGGCCAGATTTTCAGCAATACTGGTATCACAGCTCTGGTAGCTTTCAAGGTGTTTCTAAATCTGACCAGATGTTAAGGAGAATGGATGAGCAAACACAAACATTTCAAGGCCAACCTAACTAACAACAGAACTTATCTAAAAAAACGGGCGTTGGAGTTGGGGGGGTGGAGCTTCACTTGCACATGTTTAGAATTACAAACTTTACCTGGAGATGCTGGAACTTCAGCAAACCACAGCTGTATGTCAGCAGACACATTTTGTGGAGGCTGTGAAGGAGCGAGGCCAGCACTGCAGAAGTCAGCTCAGGATAAAGCTCAATTAGCTCTGACTCACTCACCCCATTGTGGCTGACACCGATGACACACAGTATCTACACAGAGCAGAGAACAGATTTCACACTGTTAGCAATATTTGCTGGAGAGCTTAGTTACACTGAAATGTCAAGAAAAATCCTATTTATCACTGTGATAACTTTATAGCCAAAGGAAAAAAACCCCTGCCTACACAAGCCCTTTCTCTCTTCTCAAAGAAGAGACCTCAGTGTTAATGGTTTAATATTCTAATAGATAAAGCACCAAATGGGACACTCTGGAAGAAACAAATGGCTCCTTAGGCTTTCCTCTAAAACACTGGGAGAGAATAACTCCATTACCATGAGGAACTTTTATCTAAGTACAATATGCTGAAGGTCTCTATGCTGCAAGCACCAAAGAAGTAGCAATTCTCAGTATTGTGTCCTAATTAAAAAAATGCTTCGCACAAGAGGGAAATTCTGCAAAGGTAGGAAGAGGAGCCAGAAGTGTAATAAGCAATGCCTGTATTCACAAGACACCACGTTTTGATTGCATTTACTATGCTCAATGTAGTTTATCACTACATCATGATAGTGATCAGCAAGGAAGTGCTAATTCTATATCATATCATAGTGTAAAAGCCCTGCCTTATTCTGTGAGACAACAGCTCAGTTTATATTTAACACAAAGCAGTCATACATTCTATAGTTATGCAACAGATATAATTATTAAATTGCCCCTTCTATACTAATAATAATACACAGTAATCTCTGAATCATACTTATGAACTCATATAAATTTGTATTTAATTTTAAGTTAAGAAAAACTCTTTACAGGAAAGAGTATTCATTATCTGTAGAAATAGTGATGCATTCTCTGCTTACCTCTCTCAGAAGACCTTTCTCTTTATCACTCTGCAATGATTCCTGAATTGATCTAAGAACAAGCCTGTACAGTGACACTGTGTCTTGACACTGGCAACACTGCTGAAGAATCTCATCAATATTTCCTGTATTTCCAACACTGAGCAGAAGGACAGAAAGGGTAAGGTTTAGCATATTTAATTTGGCTGAGTAAGATTGATTTGAAACTACTGAAGAGCTCTATCTCAAATATTCTCTGGATTCCTACTGGGTTCAAAAGGTGCACAGCACCTTTTGAATAGGTGAGATTTTTGAATAGGTGAGATTTAAACAAAGAGGTGAGTTCTTCCAAGCCAATTTCTGTCATATTGTCTGATTTTTCTAAATAGCTGCAACAGTTTTATTAAAAAAAGTACACAGCAATGTTCTTTTCTCCAGCAGGAATACAAATACGAACATCAGGATGGATAAAGATAAAACCACATGCTGCTGTTTCATTTAATGCATTTACAAAGCATGTTTCCAGGAGCAATTAAGTCTTCTAGAATATAAAATGTGAACAAAAATAATGAAATCAGCCACCCGGAGTAAATTACCAATTAGTGTATCATCTTCTGGGAGTCTCTTAACTAAAAATGCACCTTTCTCTACAAGATGAAATCTAGGTTTATAATAAGCAAATGCACTTACTACGTATTCTCTTGCACAAGAAGGAAGATTAATTTTCTCCACAGTGGGAATTATAAGGCTAAGGACCATATGCAGGATGTTGTTGAACTAAACAGTTGTTGATCATCCTTGTAGCCTTAAAAAGGGATGGGGCAAACTCTCTGGTACATCAGTGAATACAACACATCTGAATTTAACTGTTTAACAACACAATACCAACATTCTCCAAATACCTTTAGAAAGCACTGAAGTAACTGATACACCCAGAAAGAAGAATAACATAAAACAGAAATAGAAGAGCTGAAAACAAATAGGTACAGCTATTTGGATTCATTTAGTATCAAACTGGTCGTTGTATACTCGCTGATTTCTGTTCCCGTTGCATTCACAGTCAGTGAAGACGGAGAACTTCTCCACTGTTTTCTCTTAACAAGATTCATTCTGTGCTAAATGAAAGTATTTCAAAAGGCTAACCTACTTACAGTCCTCTAATCTTTAAGTGATGAGCATAGTCACTTCCAGAACACCTCAACTTACCAAGCAATGGTTTTGCCCAAAAGAGTGACATACAAAGCATTGCAAGTTGTGGCAGAACGACAATGTCTCTCAAGCTTCTTCTCCTACAACATTTTAAATAAAATCTGTGAACTGAGATGAAACTAACCATACAATTTGATAAGAAAACAATAGTTCTAGATATTCTTCTATCTATAACATCTGAAGACTATAACATGGTAAGCAGTGCACAAAATACTGCACATGTTTCTAGCTATAGGAGCATATGAGTGAAAATTCCCATTTGAATTTAAGATGAACAGTTAGGATCTAGCATTATATCTCAACATGAGGATTACCTTACAGAATCAGTCTCAAAGGCAAAGGTAAAATACTGTTTTTCTGACTCTGCCAATCATTGTTACAGTATTATGCAATAATAATTAATGAAAACATAATTAAATCTCCTGGTATTCTAAAATAAAATAACACATTTACAGCAGTATGTGCAACTGCTCAGTTTTTGTGTTAAAAATTTATGTTGTTCCATCTGTGTTTCAGTGCTACGAGCCATGGGGTAAAAATACTCTAGTATTTTTTTATTATGAATTATATGAATTATGAATTATGAAGTAAAAAAACTTCATGCTATATTGAGCAATTGTATTTAGTTAGCTACATATAATTCTTTCTTTTGGCAGCTTGGCTTATTTCCTCTTTCCATGATTTCATTAAAAGTTATACTAGAGTAAGATATTTTAGAAAAACTGCAACAGACATACCTGTTCTTTAGTCAATTTAACATTTGCAGAGTTACATTCTGCACTAATGAGAGATTTAACATCTTTGGAATTCAGTGGATCAAGATGAAGAGTGGGCCATAACCTTTGGTAAGAGAGAACAAAGTCATATTCGAACCTTATTAAATAGCACACAAAAGGAAAAAAAAAGATATCAGAGTTCCAGGGCTTTTTAAAGATTTATATCAAAGCAGTAATTGAAACTGTTCCCTGCTACTATGAAATTCTAGTCATCTGAAGTCAAATTTCCACTTTTAGCCTTATCCTGAATCTACATCATGGTACTGAAGTTCTTGATGTGCATCTAACTGCATTTAATATCGTCTTTCATACAGTCATGTGGATTGATCCACCACAGTAAAACAAAAATCTGGTTTTCCAACAGCTAAAATCTGTCATTGCAGCTACGATAGAGAAGCTTTCATTTTTCTCAAAGATTGCAAAATCTAATCCTATTAAATCGCCACGTCTTGACAAATCTGTCTGCTCTTCAATGAGTAACTGCAATTTAAAATAATTCTAACCCAGGATACTCTGACACATCAAAGAAATATAACATACCTCCAAGCCTGTGGACACGTTTCTACATTCACTGATACAATCACTCTCACGTTCACTGGCAGTGGATCTATCAACCACTTCATATGCTTCTCAGCTTGCTTAAAAACAAATTTTCATTTCTTAATATAGAGGTTGTTCAAAACAGTGCCAGAAGTTGCTATGTTTCATTAAGTGTTCAACTCAATGAAACTCAGTTCTCCAGTGTCCTTTAAAATCTTTCAAGATCTGGTCCTCGAGACGGTCCTAAATGACCCATTTATATGTATCAGCACAACTGTACACTAAATAAAGCAGATAGAATACTATTTTTGAAATGTTCACCTCATAAAAACGAGGCTATTTACATGCCCGTTAAGTCAGCTCACAGCCTTGAATCTTTGGATAGCTAATGTGCCTGGACTGCTCAAAAATTAAGGTGTTAAGATAAAATATAGAAGAAAAAAAAAAAAACAATCCCCGAAAAATTTATCTACAAAAATAACTCACCTGCACTTTTTACAAAACTATTTTCTATATATTCTCTTCAGAGCAAAGCAAACACTAATATTTATGTTACATAGTTATGGCTGAACCTATTACAATAGTCAAGATTGCCTTTAGACTGACAAATGGCAAAGATTTTGAAAGCATACCTGTATTTGGTCAATAGAGTCAATAATTATAATAATGCTGCCTTGATGTCGTGCAGAAAGTTTTTCCAGCCAACGGGGAAACTCTTCCAGAAGTTTAGCTGGATCAAAAGTCAGAGGTGATACTAACCAAGAGTGTTGCATAAGCTGCAGAATTATAAACATGTACAAGAAATTCTACCTTAAAATCAGCTAGGATAGTTTAAAGAAGTCCTATAGATACAAGAGAAGAAAAAAAACCAGCTCCCCTCCCATACCTCACCCTCTCCCCCCAAAAAAACCCCATGTGATTTGGGGGCAATTTTTCTAGCCAAATTCACACAGAGTTCTTTCCTTCTAGTATATGCAGAAAGCTGGCATATGCAGAACAAAGAATATTGAACTCAATGTGTAAATTCTAGAGAGATAACCTCAGTTTACACAATGGACAAGAAATTTGGAGACTTAAAGGACTTAAAGTTGCACAGGTTAAACAGGCAAACATCTAAGATAGATGAGAAAATTGCAAGGATAGCACATCTGATTACATTTTTCTACAGGTTTTAGCACTGAAAGGCCCTTAGTGCCACTCTGTGATGGAAAAAGCAAGTTCAGACCCTGGCACAAAAATTATCCCTGCTTATACCCCACATGTTTAGCACACAATTAAAAATAAATTAACATAGGAGAGAGCCTAGTCTAGGAACAAGATGGTGCCAAGTGGCCAATACAGCCTCAGGTTTCTAAGCACATAGACAGAAGAGGTACCACCTGCCTCTCTCATTGGCCAGATGGCAGGGAATTTTGGAAGGAGTTTATATGGTTTTGTAAGTCATCAATATAGGTCACTGGAAACGTAACTGCTAATGCTGATCTACTATGGACATCCCAGAGGTGCTAATTAATTGATCTACATTAAGTGTATAGGATCAGATTCCCCTCATTCTATAACACCTTACATTTCATAGACTCACAGAATAGTTTGGATTGGAAGGAGCTTTAAAGGCCACCTAGTCCAACTCCCTGCAATGAACAGGGACATCTTCAACCAGACCAGGTTGCCCAGATTGCCTCCCCAATTTGAACTTGAATGTTTTTCTATTACATTTGTATTACTTTCCACTGATGCTGAAAAATTAGTAGAAAATGCTATCTTTGGACATACACAAGCTGGCAGTTCCCAAAGAAAGATGCGATGCAGGGGATGTAATACAGCATTACCTTTAGAGCAAGGCGCTTAATTATCAATGCAGATTCTGAACTAGTAGACATGGGCCTCCCAACAAAGTGGTAAAGAATTAGAGTGTTTGGTGAATGCTTCTGTTGTAACTGAATCCTAATGAAAGAAGAGAAGAAAAGAAAAAAAAAAAAGACTCAACAGACTCTACTTTTGCAAATAGATCTCAAACAAAAAGCATCAGTTTTGCCAAAGGAGACAGAATATCTTAGCTACACGTGTTCCATGTTTATTTTACAAAACAGGACAGACATTTCCTGAGCTATAATTGAACTTTTAAGGTGAGATTCCATTTTTGCTCTCCCCAGTACTGAAAGCAATTAATAAGTGCCCTTCCTGGCACTGAATAGTCACAGGCCCCTAAGCTTTTAAGAGGCAATGACACCATCAATTTATTTTTATGACAGAAAATTTTGTCATAGCATACAAGTGACCATAAAATACATTTCTATGATAAATTATCAGGATTTTTTCTTTATTTCAGTTAAAAAGACTCCAAAGGACCCTTCTTGTGTATCAGAGAAGGGCAACATCATTGGGCTATCAAAACAACATTGTAATGCTGTGCAAAGACAGATATGTAAGGTGTTGCAACTGGAGTCAGGGAGATGTTAAATGCAGTCCAGATGAAATAAGCTACTCCAATACCACAAATCTTTCCAGGATGCTTCAATAACTTCAGTGCTTTCTAAATGCCCCCATTTTACTTCTTATTAGGCTGACACAATGTTTGAAATGTAATGGAAATTTTTTCTTAAATTTCATTCATTAAAAAAAAAAATAAATCCAAACTACCATTTTGACAGAAGGAGAGATTTCCCAGAGCCTGGTCCTCCTGATACAAGCAATGGTGGAATTGGTGCTGGTGCTGCTACTAGGTCATTTAGACGTTCAAAATACTATAAAAAAGAAGCAATCATTATAAATATTCCACTGTTTAAGGATCAAATATAGTGCCTGGTATTGTAAACCATTTAGATTCAAAATGTAGGTACTGATTTATTAAGGTGAAGGAGTAACTACTGAAATGCAATACAATACAAGTGTATATAGATGTTGCAATGAAACACCTAAACCACACCTAAACCCCAGAATTTATTATCTCTTTTTTAAAAAGTGTAAAAGTAATTAACACTTTCTTCAAAACTCTATTTAAAATGGAACTTTCAGTGCTAATAAACTGAAATAGTGTTACTATAGTAAAGCAACTGGGTTCTATATTTGTTCAGGCCTCCTCGCTCCTCCTTTTCCCAAACTACTCTGCACTGGATATGGTTGTCAGAAAAAAGCCTTCAAAGTTGGCATCTGCCATGAATATTTTGAGACACTAAGCATACAAAAGAAGGCTTTCTTTCACCACATGAATGTCCAAAAATGTTCTAGCAGATGACAAAATAAATCCAAACAAAACACCCTTCATCTTCTTGGGAGAAATGTTTTGTCTCCAAAATAAGAGGTGCATTAAGACATATATTGGTATTTTTTCCTTAATGTGCTATTATTCTGTTGCTCTAGAATGTAGTAAAGACGGCACAATCCTCCAAACCATTACGAAGATATGAGTGGTGAAGTAAAAAAATATATTGTGCTAGTAAAATAGGGGTACTAAGAATTTAAATACAGTAACAGAAACTGCATGCTTACATTACATTGCCCCAATAAATCATGGCAACACATTCTGTGATGACTTTGATGTTTATCTTCATACATTCATTTTATCTTCCCAACATATAACGGTTCCTGATACTCGCAAATTGAAATGTTTTAAAAAATTTATTTCCAGTAATGAATAAATATTGAGCTATTCAACAGCTTTCCACTTTCAAGTTTCCTTTGTTCTTCTTTTATAGCTGCATGATGAGATGAAATCTTTTCATTAACCATCTCCTAAAGACCTAACTCCAGGTGTCAAGAAAAAGATTGGATTTCCTTGGGGAAAAATAAAAGAGAAATAAAAGAATAAAAGAAGAAAAGATAGATATTCAGAGTGTTTTCTATTGATGACCAATGTCTAAGAGGATGCTCTGCTTCTGGCACACTTACAGTGCTTTTCTCCAGCGCAGGCACAAGAACTACTTCTTCATCAATGTCATTCAACAACACATCACCTGGCATCTCTCCCAGAAAAGAAATATGCCATCTATATCAGACATATGGCTTCTCCCAGTGTAAGGAGTGATAGCCTCCAGGATGCTCTCAGACACAGCTTCTTCTGTAGAAGTGCATCTTGCCAAACAAGGGATGGAAGTGAGTGATGACTTTCTCTTCATCCATATACCTTTATAATGTACTTACTTTCTCAAATCCCAGCTCACATGTTGAATTAGAGGCCTGCTGAAAAGCTTCCATCTGTTCTTGCTCATCATGTGCATCCCACAATACATCACCAAAAACTTCTTCTTCAGGAGCAGTGGAGTCTTCCTTATTACCCAAATCCTTGCCTTCTAGGTCTGTCATTTCACATCCCAATATATCCTTAGTAAAAAGAAATTACATGGAGAAAACTGCAACTATAGTGCAAGTACATTTGCTGTTAGTCTCAATATGAGTGTGGCTCTACTAACACCAATATGCTCATTTCCTCTTAGGGTAGCAGAGAACACAAATAAATAAGCAATTAGATGAAACCAAGTTAACTCTGAATGCACAGGTCTCAAGACACTGATTTTAGATATCTCATAGAGGAAGCAACTCACCACAAGAAAAAGGAGAGAACATATCCATGATACGGATAAAGAGAAATTAAAAGCTAATTTAGGCCCATAAATAGAACCCTTTTCCCTGGTCCTGTGCTTTTGTCCATAAAAGCAGAGCTCAGTTTGGGGTTTTATTTTCCACCTGCACGTTTCTTTGCTTGCCAGATATTAATGATAAAACAAAGAGATATTTTGAATCACATCTAAGTATCACATAGTAATCACACTGACATAATTTAAGATCATAAATCAGTGTAGATATAAAAAGCTAAAATGCCTCGTGTACTTTACCTGTTTAATTATTTTTTCCACACAATTATAGATTTCATACACTCCTTCCTCCACACCACCAACATGGTCAATCATCTGAAAAAGTAAATGGCAATGCATGATGCAACTCTAAATCCAACTGAGAACAGTATTTAGGACTTCCAACAAAAACATTTTGGAACACATTTAAATTCCACTCTGTTGCCTTCCTTATGTAAGATTCACTTTGCCTAAGAACTTTAAAAGGTGCACATCTAGTTTCAGCTGTTCTCAAGAGTTGTCTCTGCAGATGAAAATAAATGGTAACTGATCAATTTTCAGGCAGCAGGAATCTCTCTGGAGGTACATTTCATTCCCTTCAGTGGCTACAGAGGGACCTCAGATAAATAACTTTGCCATTTACATGCCTAAACACAGGTAAGAAATTCTAACCTTACAGCACAGCCATTTTTTTTTCAGTGAAAATGCAGTGGCTTTTTTTTCTCCCCTGCTAATGAGAATTTCATAACATTCATAAATTTCAGCTGCATCCATCTGCTCACAGAATGAGCATCCAGAGCAATAAGTGCAATGCAATTTCTCCTAAAATCTGAGACTATTAGCATGCAGTGTTGTTTATAGCAATTTTTAAATGCCATACCTTTGCTTTGTTCACATAAGAAATTTGCTCAATTAACTGTTGCACTGCGACTGAACTGACTCTGCCATCCTCCCTTCTGTGGTAAATTAACCGGGGTTTTTCCTCTGGATTTCTCAAGAAGGCTTCTTCACAGTCCTCCAACAAACAACTAGATTGGAAATCAGCATTCTTGTGCTATATTACACTGCTGTAGTAAACAGTTCAATCAACACAAGCTCCGAAGATGGGTTTCACTGCAAAATCTAATTCAAAAGTCATATCTATTTATAACAAAAAGCAATCAAATACTTCAATAGAGAATTTGAGAAAAATTCTGAAGCAAGGAAAAGCTAAGAGAGGGAGATTTATGCTACTTGTACCAAAACCAGTAAAACCATTTATTAATTTTTATGATTATTGATTTGTAAATGAAAAGCTGTTTTTCCTGTCATACCAATATGCAGCATGAACAGTAATTGCCTTGCATGGAAAGAATGTGGTTTCACATATCATTAATAAGCATCATGTATATGCTTTGCTATCAGTTATCTGAAGGTTCTGTTCTATTCTTTGATCTTTTTAGGAAAACTCCTTTAGTATTTATCAGATGTCTTGGGGGACAGTCTTTCAATTTCTAGTATTTAAAAAGAAGAATTTGACACCTCCAAATTCAAAAGTACTTTGCATTTATATATGTGAATGACATCCATGGATATCTATTGCTGTTCCACAGAAGGAACCATACTACTTGGGGATGCTGACAATAGCAGACAGGATTCCTCAAATATTACCATCTTTACACAAGCACTACAATTTTCATCAGAGTTTTTCTAAGAGAAATTCTCTAAATTAATACTGTTGGGTTTTTTTTCCTTGCATATTTTGTTCTTACACATTTGTTCCCCACATGCATAAAACTGGGTTTTTTGACAACAGCATATAATGCATACCAGTAACATTCCTAACACAGTTTGAAAAAGTATCCCTCCTTTGGTGTTTTTTTCTTTAGTGAATCATGCTTCTTCTTCTAGAAGATTAAGAAATTACTCACTGAACAAACAGAACACATTCCATCACTATTTGTCATGAAACATCATGACTTTAGTAAATTGAAACTGTCAAAAGCTAGCATAACGTAACACAGAGGAGAGACATGAAATTAAGTCTGAAAGACAGCCAAAACCAGGCACTAATATGCAATAGAATAAACCACAAACACTACAGGCAGGTGTAAGGCTAGATAAGGAAATAAAAAACACTGAGGACATTCACACCAGCCATCTTGAATTCCTAAGACACAGCCACATGCACAACAGAGAGCTGGTCTTGGAAAGCAAAACATTTATGAAGACATCGTTCAAGCTGTATTTTAAGAGAATTTGTAGCTACAAGAAAAAGAAAATGGTACAAAGCTGATGTGTTCTTTTAAGTGTCTGCACTAAAAAACCTAAAGTTTGAAGGAGTATCACTTTGAAGTTACTAGCTTAGGCAATGTACTGAGCAAAGCATCCATACATTTTAATAAGCTAAGCACTCCGCATAAATTACCAGTTGCCATTTGTTTCACCAGCCTGGAAAATACTCACCTTGGCAAAGTTAAATGCAGGAGTAAAATGACTAATGAACTTTTTTCGATTTCCCATTTTCTTACATCCTGAAGAGGCCTTTCATTCTCTGTTGAAAAATTAACAACTTGAAAGAAGTATCCCATTGTTTCACAGACTCTTTGAAGTTTTGGAGAGTAGTTCTGAAAGCAAATGTGAATAACAGTGCTTTATTACTAAATATGCATAGCACTAAGGATCTATCAAACAGATCTCTGTTTCTTTTTTCTAAGCAGTTTCTTTCCCTGAAGCCCTTGACAATATTTTCACTGATTTCACTGAAATCAGACTACACCTACTAAAGCTTTCAAGAAGTATTAGACAAATTTCTGAACCAGCATCACACTGGAAACAAGACAGCGTATAAGGGAGCATAAGTTTGTGATGTACTCACTCTAACAAAGATGTTCACTTCTGGCTGAGTCTCATCAGTACTGATAATATAACATCTTACTGTGTTACTCCACAGAGAGTGGGAAAACAGAGGAGTAACCTGCAACAAACTGGCAACAGCAGCATCCCAATCATCTGCCAATGAAAAGAAAAACCAAAATGAAGTCTTAGAGATCTTCACGTCATTACACTGCATAACAGATAAGTCATCACCTCTTAAGATCATGAATACTACATTTTATTTAAAATAATAGCAGTGTTTTTACTCAATTATTTAAATTTTACGAACTTCAAGAACCCATACCATTTGATAATGTCATACAATTTGATAATGTGGCAAAATAAAAGTGTTAAATATATTTATATTATCATCACAATGATATTTCCTTTAAAAAGGATTGATCAGATGTTTCCACAAAATCAAGCTGATAGTTGTAAAATAAGTAACAATATGCAAGAGTAATAAATTCACTCATAAGCAAACACTTTTTTTTTCCTTCAGATCTACATGTATTTCAATTAGACCATGTGAATAAATGACAGCAAATGCCTTGTGGGAACTTCCTCTTCTGGAGAAAAAATCCATTGCTTTCTGTAGCATTGTATATTTATTCCCTACAGAAGCAATGAGTTTTAAAACTTTCTTAGACCCTTCATTTTGTGGCTGGTCATTCTTTCAAGATAGGAATAGGTTCTGTTGATGAGAGGCTTAGTGTAAGAAGCTGGAGCCATCCCAGGGAAGACCCTCACCCTCCCACTTTGTAGGCACAGACTTCTGAATTAGAGACTGAAGGATTGAAAAAAAAAGGGAGAAACTGACAGCAAAGTCAACTATATGCAGGAGAGGTTTCAGAGCCAGGAAAGGCTGAAGGAAACCAGAGTATCAGAAGCCAATTTACAAGAGGCCACTTGGGAAACAAAATTCAAAAGCAGCAATTATTGACAAGAAAATATCAAGCACTGATTTGCATAACAACACGTACATCCTGGTCTTGCAATCAGATTTCCATAAGTGGCCCCCTAGGCAGAGTCAAAACCCACGCAAATTCAATGAAAAAACAGGGGTATAATTTATTCTAATACAAATGTGATGTTCATACTCAGGAAGTAGAGAATCTGAATACAAATGGAAAAAAGAACACCAGCAGATATTGAAAGAAAGAGTCACTATCTTCCATTGTGAACATAAGGAACATACAAGAAAGCACTGGTAACTGCTGTTTGCTAAATCAGTGCTGCACATACCATAGTCATCACATATATTAAACACAACTTAGCTACATGTCCTTTTATTTTTATAAAGAATTCCAAACAATCCTTTAGTTAAATTACCCAAGAATGGACAGAAAAGGATCTAAGAAGGAACAGAGTTACTTAAGAATGGTTGGAAAAATTCCATAGACACCTACAATCCCAGCAAAACGAACTACCATTACTTACCTCTGTTTATATTTGCAAATGGTCCCTCGACATCTATGGAGCTATGAGCAAATTCAGGCCCTCTGAAAGACTGCTGAAGTTGCATCATACTACCCATGGATGGCTCACTTCCCAACACTCCTCCATTCCAGTATTCAGACTGCGCCCCAGTAGCTAAGAATTGGAAAACAAACAAAAAATCCCCTCTTCATTGTCACTACACAAGGTAAATTACCAGTCCTAAACACTCCAGCTGAAACCTATCGCCACATGCCACTGACTATCATTTTTTCTCCTTCAGCAAATTTACTCACACCTTTGTGTGCTGTAGTTCTAAGCTGTTGCTTGTCCAAAGCTAATGAGAATCCATGACACCAAAGGCTGAGGGCATTTCCTAGTATTTGCTGTTACATAGATTGCTCACATCTGAACCCTTTCCATGTTATTAAATTCCTCATACAGCATATACAAGGTTTTGTACATACTTCATCTTTGTTAAAGATCTTATTCTCCTGTTCTGGAACCTACGGCAGCTGGCACTGGCATATGTCATCATCCAAAGTGTCTAAGACTCCCTCTAGTTTCAGGTCTGATTTTTGGATCCTTTGCAGCATTATCTCTCAGTTCTAGAATAAGAAAACTCAGAAAGAGACTAGAAAACTCAGAACAGTTGACAGAACAATTTTTAAAAAGTGTTCAAGTGACTGTGTCTAGACAGTACTCTGCCTTCATCTATTCATTTGTAACACCAGAAATATGAGGTTCCCACAATCTAAACCAAGTTTGCAAGGTTTGTTGCTTTTATCTTCAAACTACTTTAAGTTGCTTTTCATCTGGATTAATAAAACCTTTTTTCAAAACAACATAAACATCTGTCTCCTGCTTTACTATTTGGAGACTTCGGTCATGTTCCAACACAAAGTGTTTGGGATAAAATTCTCACCCGTAACATCTGTACAATTATCATCAGAATCAGACTCTTCAGGATCAAACACTTGGATTCCCTGGGCCTGGAGTCTCTGGAGTTTTGCTTCTAGCTCTCGTTTGGCCCGCAGTAAGTCCTGAATCTCATTTTCTTTAGTTTCTCTAAAAATCTATGAGCAGGAAAGAAAAGAAAATCTTTTAAAATTCAGTATCTGTTCCTGAGCTCATGTCACGTACTTTCAATTGGAAAAATAAGTTTCCTGGCATTCATTTAGCAGGCAGAGGCATGAAAATGTGAACATGAAGCTATCATGAGTCAGAAATGAGCAGGAAACCATAGTTTAAAATTATCTATTTTTAAAATTTTACCATTATAAACCTCAGCATACCATTCTGAAAGAAGCCTGCATTAGTATGTTCATTAAAAATGAAAATAACTCCTTTTACTTTTTTAAATTTTTTGTCTGCTAAAATCACTACATGTAACAATTTTTTCGAAGTTTCCCTTTTATTCTTCCATATATTTTTTACCATTACATATAATCTTGTATTTACTTTTTATTGTTGCAGAAATTTTAATTTCCTATGACAGAAAGTGATCAAGCACCTCCAGCTGTCCTGTTTGTAAAGTATTACCATCCTGTGGGGAAGAAAACATGACCCAAGACTTAAATTCAAAGAGATGAAGTAGTCTTCAAGTCTCATTTTCTTAAATAAGGTCAAAACCAATCCTCTTTTTATACAGCTGCCAAACATGAACTACACGTAGCTACAAATAGCTACAAGTAAGGACATGAAGAATCTTGAAAACCGTGAAAAACTAGGACCTACTTCCCTGTTTTGGGTGGCAAAAGTATCATCTGCAGCAAAGGAAAAGCAGAAACATCTGCCTGGCCTTTCAAGTCATCCCTCCAGAGTGCAAATTGTCACTAACTGGCTATCATATTTTTGCAGTCAAAAGAGATGCACTAATACCCACTTCTTAAAAAAATGTAAGCTAAAGGTGTTACACCTTACAATGGAATATATAAAATTTATTCAGAAGTAACGGAACCCTGTGTTTATACATTCCTTCAGCATGTTTGCAGCTCATGTTTTGTTGTCACTCTCAAATATGAATATACTCCTGCATTCAAATTCAAAGCAGGAATTTGGTTTATGATATATCACTCCATATTCTCCTTTTAATATTTAAAAAGTTATTTCCTATTTTTTTCCTCTTAGTCTTACAGAGAGGTTTTGGTAGGATTATTTTAATGGAAATAGGCAGCTACAGCTATGACACTCTAAGGTTTCTTTAAGAAGGAGAGAGCCTCATGATAGATGTTGGAGAAGGGTTTGTTTGGGGAATGTGAACAAGTGACATCCATCTTTTTTGGTCATTTCCCCAGGAAAAAAAGTCAAACCATACCTTGAATTGCCTTTTGACCTTGTCTCGATCATGTTCAAAGGTAGCAGCTCTCTCCATGGCTTGATATTTAGCTTCTAATGCACTTTCTTTCTCTCTTAGTATTTTCTGGTATGTTTTCTGAAGTGCCTGAAAATATTGCATATTTCATTTTTTCTGAGTTTTATCACTGATAAGAGGTTTTAGATTACTTTTCATGTCTGACTACAGTATTATCCCAGAACCCTACACCTCTCCTTCGGGTAGGGAAGCCAGAATCACAGAATATGCTGAGCTGGACGGGAACCACAAGGATCATCCAGTCCAACTCCTGGCCCTGCACGGGACACCCCAAGAGTCACAATTTGTGCCCAAGAGCATTGACCAAACGCTTGATCTCTGTCAGGCTTGGTGCTGTGACCGCTTCCCTGGGGATCCTGTTCCAGTGCCTGACCACCCTCAGGGTAAAGAAACATTTTCTAATATCCTGCCTAAGCCTCCCCTGGCACAGCTTCAGGCCGTTCCCTCGGGCGCTGTCACTGGTCCTCACAGCCGCGCAGGGTGTGGTCCCCATCCCCAGAAGCGCACTTTGACGGCATCCCGACGGCTCAGCAGGAGAGCACGGGCACGCACCATTTCCGCAGCACCTTGCCTTTCCTCGCACCCGTCACCTCCCTGCCACAGCTTTTCCCGGGAAGCGGGACGAGTCCTTAGCAGCCCCAGCTTCCCTGCTCAGTGCCCTCACCGCGGGGCAGCGGGCGCTACCTGCAGCTCGGCGCGCAGCCGCTTGTTCTCCCTGTCCAGCTTGGCCTCCTTCTTCACCATGGAGGCCACCTCGTTGTTCTTGCTGACGCGGAAGATCTCGTACTCCTTCCTCAGGCGCTCGTACTCGGCCACGCACTCCAGCTCCTGCACCGAGGCCGTCGACTTGAAGCTGGCCCCGATGAGGCCGCCGGGCCGGGAGCCGCCGACACGCCGCAGGGATCCGCGCAGCAGCCGCGCCTTGGGCTTCACCTCCACCGGGATCTCGCAGGCCTCGCCGCCGCCGCCGCCGTACGTGTCCTCGATCACCTCCCCGACCGCGCCCGCCGGGCTCACCAGGGACGACGCCGTGCCCATGGCCCCGCGCCCGCCCCGGGCGAGGCTCTAACCCCGAGCCCAGGGCTCTGTACCCACGGCGGGACCTGGCGGCGGGGACGTGCCCGGCGCGGAGCCTTCCCGGCGGCGGCTGCGGGCCATGGTCCGCTCCTTGCGGCCGCCGGACGAGGAAGGGAGAGCGGGAGGAAGCTGCCCCGCGGGCCGCCTCTCTCCCTCCCTCTCCCTCCCGCTCCCGCCCCGTCCCACGGCGACTCCCTGCTTGGGAACGCTGCTGGAGCAGCCCGGGAGGGGGAGCGCCAGCCGCCGCTAGAGGCTGGGGAAAAGCGGAGAGAGAGCCGGAGGGGCAGGCGGCGGGAATCTGCTCCTCTCAGCAAAAAGTGACGGCGTTTTAGAGTTTTGCTGCTAAAAACTAATGCTAAAAACTAATGTGAGGTCACGGCAAACTTTCCCATTCCCGCTGCCACCACCTCAGCCTCGCCGGGGGTGCTTCGGCAAAAAGAAAAAAAAAGTGCCCATTTTCTCCTCGCCGTGTCTATTTCTCCTCAAGTGTCCATTTGTCCTCTCTCTGTCACCTGCCCCGGAGCCCTCAGGTTGCGCCGCACCCCGGGCTGGTCTACACGTTTATATCGCACTCTTCTCCTTGGCCAAACAGAGACACGCAGGTTGTGCCACAAACTTTGGTGTTGGAGAGACCTTGGAGGGGGAATTACCCCTCACCGCTCTGAAGTTGTGACCTCTGAGACCAGCTGGCGCTCCCCAAGGAAGAAAAACTGAGAAGAGCTGGTAGTGGCACCACCAAGAAGTGAGTGCTGGGCAATGGTGCCACGTCGTGCCCGAGGTCAGTGCTTGCACCTTGTGCATCTCATCTGAAACTTGTGAATTTCCTGTTTGAAGATCTTCCCTGTCAAGAATAAGGAAGCCGTAGATTATCTGCCCATTAAATTATCCTAATGACTTTTCCGTCTCTGTCTCTCAAAAAAATCCTCTTTGGTTCCTTCACCTGCAGTAGGGAATTCAGCAGAACAGAACATGGCTGAGGAGAACACCCATTTGTTCCCAAATCTCAGAACCTGCCCTAACTTTGGCATGAAAAAAATGTCACTACTTCAAAACAGATTTTTCCTCATGTGTGTGCCAGGTTTGTTAGCCATGGCCAAGGGAGCCATTTCTTCTTAACTATGAGGAAAAAAAAAATCTTAGAAATGTCTTTCCAATGAGACATCTCTGAGCTTCAAAATCTGCTGGAGGGGGAAGTTACTTTTGTGTACAGTAACAGTAGTAGAAATAGAACAAAAGATGTTACTTTATTTCCCTGAGTAAAAATTTTGTGTTTGGAGAGTTTGAGCTTTTTTCCCCCCTAATTTTGCCCCATTCTTTGCATGAGGAAAGAAACAACTTCTTGTCTGAATATAATTTACTGATAAATCACCTTAATCATCTATTCTGCTTAAACCCTGCTTCGGTGAAAAAGACAGATATGGAATATGTGACAATTCTGGGAAGAGGAAGGGTGCTACTATGTTTTCTCTCATATTGACAGTAACATAGCCTGTACAGTATTAGGTGATTCAGTAAATAAGCCTGTAATTCTGTAACAAAGCAAGGCTCTTGGTTTCATTTGTATGTTGGTATTGGGCAGTTTCCCCACTTCACTGCTGGGAAGAACTAAAAATACATTAATGCTGGTGCTTGAACTGAAGTATTGTCATATTCTGGGTTTTTGAATATCAAAATCTCCAAGCTTTAAGCCTAGAATAAAAGGTATAGTATTGTAAGAGCTCTTGGATCCCTTCTAATAATCCACTTGACATTAACAAACAGATTGGAAGAACAGTAAATGCTGTTTCTCTAATGCTGCCCCTGGGTGCATTATGGAATTTTTATGGATAATAAAGACCATATTAACACAGCCCTTTCTAAACAGAAAAATTACATTGCTTCCCTGTTGCTTCATGGATTGGTTTTTCTAATGTTTAGAGATTAAAATAGCTTACTTCAATATCTAATTTGTAAACTAATAAAGATTGCCTTAAATCACTGATTAGGACAATTCAGAAAGAAATCCAGCTGTTCATTGCACAAATATTAGAAACAGTGTCTGAGGATGAACTGTCTTGAACTTCAGAAATGAATTGACCCAGAAAATGATTTGCTGGAGAAAACACCGTATCAAGTTCTTTAAAAATTTTTATTCATGTTATGCTACTTTTTAAAGTGTCAATTGAAGCAGCCCAATCCTTAGTCCTTTGAGGATATTGATTGTATAGAGGTGTCTGGGTGTATTGTGCCATAAAGTTCTTCACTGGTGCGTGAAAATATTTGGGGTAGTTGAGCAGCTTCCTATTTACTGTTTCCATTATTTACATAATTTAGGCAGTTTGTTAAAACATTCCATGTGTGAAACATTCTGGGTTAACCTCAGCCAGCTCTTATTATTACATGATGTATTGTTGAAGTTTCTTACTCCTGACTTTATTTCATTTTTAGGAGTTGTTGGTGACTGTTGACAAACAAGTTCTATGGACCTAAGGATCTGTCCCATAGAGAAAAGTACAACTGCAGGAATTAGACCTTTGCAAGAAGGTTTGGTTTTTTCATGTATTATTAAGTTAATCTCTGAGTTAGTAGATGTTCATTTTATAAAATAATGTATCTGATACCTCTGCATTCCAGTAAAATTTAGTATACAAGGTCAAACAACGGCAAGATAAGGGGATGCTTAGGAAGGCTGAAGATGATAGGTTGCTAGAGATTAATTACCCAGTAAAAATGAGAGTTTCTTTGTTTAGAATGAATGGTGATAATGACCTGAAAACAGAAGGTGCTTTAAATGAAAGGCAAGTGACTAAACTTCTGTGCAATGTTCTTTCTGTTAACTCAGAGGCTGGAGTGACTTTTAAGGCTGTATGCTACATGCATAAGCAAAGTGTGTTAAAAATCCTTCATAAATCAGTATTAAATTGTTTTTGCCTACACTGAAGGGAGTTGAAAATATTATCTCATTCATTATTCAAAAATGTCTGTGATAGAACATGATAAGGGAATTCTAGTGAGGACATAGAGTTAAAAGATGTAGAATGCAATTCTTAAAAGATTGCTTTTGTCCTGGATTATACAGACTTTCTACAAGGGCATGGAGTGATAGCACAAGGGGTAATAACTCTTTAAACTGAAAGAGGGTATATTTAGATTAGATACTATGAAGAAGGTTTTTTTTGTGAGGGTGGTGAGGCACTGGAACAGGTTGCCCAGAGAAGCTGTGGATGCCCCATCCCTGGTAGTGTTCAAGGCCACGCTGGATGGGGCTTTGAGCAACTGGATCTAGTGGAAGGTGTCCCTGCCCATGGCAGGGGGGTTGGAACGAGATAATTTTTAAGGTCACTTCCAACCCAAGCCCCTTCATGAGTCTATGGTTCTATGGTATAAGGTTCCACTTTCCTCTTTTTAGAGATGATGACAACTTTGCTCTAAAAGGACACTTGCTATTTGGCTGTTCTTTATTAACTTGTCTCTCCCCAGTGCTCTACATTGAGCCCAAAGTGCAAGTCTGAATAAGCCAAATGGCTGATCTACTTACTCAGCTTCTTTGTTTTATATAACGAGGCCTGATGATTTTCCATTTAGATGATCTGTTTTGAATCTGGTACACTAGTTATTCCATAAAAGCCTGAGACTGCCACATCTTAGCTCTAAGCATGAGAATTACTTTGTTGTCTCTGCCCTGTTGTGACACCTGGATTTTGTTCATCTGCATGAAAGACATCTGTACATCTGCATCTGTCCTCCTTGGAGACCTTCACGCTAAGGGTCTGCAGTTCCATGATTCACCAGCCACTATTGCTGGTATGTAGGGTTCTGGAGCTGTGTGCAGCTGAGCTGATGGCTGATGGATAGGTAGATGTCTTCTTCCCTTTTTCACGTGTCGCAGCATGGCTGTGGCTGCATCCATCATTATGACTGGCTTGCACCTTGCAGTCTTTCTGTGACCCGACATGAAATTAAATAACTGGCATTTGAGTCATTTGAGGTGTTGTGATTATAGGAGACAGGGTGGCTAAGAAATTGATCACAGTTCATCATTAGCTCAACAAATTAGAAATTAGCATTCATAAGCAAGACTTTGTCATAAACTTAAGTTTTAGAAGTAGGACTGTACAATTGAAGTCTGAAGAAATGTACTGAAAATCCCATATAAAGTCTTAACATAGTTTAATATGTTAATATGTAATAGGCACATTTATGAGAGTCTGTAATACATCTGCTTTTTCAAGCTAAAAATAATTAAACATACCTGTGGTTAATTGTAGACTGCCTAAAAAATTCAACCTTGGGGCATAGTTCTAAGTTCAAATAGCTACTGAACTTGCTATGTTTCACTCAGTAACTTTGCTACAGTCTGGCAAGTTGAAATCATCAGCTTCTTTCAAGAATCCATTTGCTGAGAGTCCTGAAAGTTACCTGGAGCAGAGATGATGAAAATCGTAATGAAGGAGAGGACATCTGCTTTCAAACGCTCCCACAGCTTTAGCTGTCATAGCCCTTTGCCGCTAGAGGACAGCAAGACCTCAGGAAAATGGGGTTGTGTGAGGAGGTGAGAAAAAATGAGAGAAATTGCTTACACAAGAGTTAAAAAAGCCTTAGTTCAGAAGTTACATGCTTCTAGGTATAATCAATCTTCTTAAAGGTTGAGTCAGTTTTGGAAGATATTTTGAGACAAAATACAGAGGAGGCAGATAAATAAAAGCTGAAGTTTTAATGCGGTACTTTGTGTATCAGTTATAGATAATGTTATTTGAAAAGTACAATACTAATTAGCTTTGAGAGATGTATGCTGTTTCCATTAAATTCATATATAGTTTTGTATTGATTTCAGCCAGAACAGGGCTTTGCTTTGAAACCTTAAATAACTGGTACGTGTTCTGATTTTTGATGAAGGAATTAGATACCCTTATGTAGAAAGGTTTTTACAGTCTGTTATTTAGAATGGAAATAATAGACTGAACACACTGAAAAGGAATCTCCTGCCTCTACGCCTATCTATTACTTTAATCATATTTATGTTTGTAACTTCTAATGCAAGGATTCATTAAAAGTTTCAACATAAGATACAGGAAATGTATTCGGAACAGTGCAATTCATAACTAAAATCAAACTTTTCACCTTCATGGCTTTAGTATATCACACAAGAAAAACTTATTTAATCTTTATGGTAAGTCACTTGGTGATATTTCTCCATTAAGAGTTCAAAAGCCTCTTTGAAGTGACCTTAGTTTGTCATAAATCTGAATTGAGTTTTAACCAAAAATTACACAATGAGTTATAATCCTAGTAAGAAGACAGCTCTTGAACATCTATTTTATCATCACTGAATCATCACTGAACTGAGAAGGGCATATCAGATTTTGCAGTCTCATGGTCATTTTATCCCAGGCCAGTTGGATTAATGTGTATGATCACAATGCTGAGGAACAACTAATCTTGTTCACCAGAAAAGTGGGGTGAAAGTGAAGGAAATATCCAAACAAACAGCAAAATAGAGACATACTAATGACAAGCAATTGCTGTTGCCATGCTCTTTATTGCTTCAGCCAAGAGCCAGAAAACTACAGTGGTGCATAGCAAGGGATTAATATAGAGAAATATGCTGAAACTTGCACCTAATAATTTCGACAATCACTTACTTACAAAATCTTCTTGTGTTAGGGGGAATGTGAAATTCAGTAGGACCCAAGTGAAATTTCATGAGTAGTTTCATACTGCATTGTTCATCCCCAGACCATCTGCCTTCTTGGCAGAGCCAAGTGTCCCAATAAATTATCCTGTTTGGGATTTGCAAATTAGGCCTCCTAAATCTGAACAAAATTTGCCTTGAAAACACATGGAAATGGTACTGTCGATTTTAAAATTTGGTACCTGAGTGAGTTCACTGGCTTTTTTATCCTGCAGTGACTAGGTTCAGCATCTTTTGTTTTCCAGAAGGTTGCCTTGACCAAGGGGCTATAGGCAGGACTGGGCTCAGACCTTCTGCGGTTGTCTGGGGAGAACTAGTATGTCATACAGCAGAGTGCATATTTTGTGGGACCATAAGGAACTGTAAGAATCATGATTCTCTAAGTCAGGGATTAGGATTCCTCCTGCCTTCCAGCAAGCTAAAAAAAATGTATTTTGTCTCCAGATGTACTCAGCTGTACCCAGATGAGGATGAAATGATCTCTTACTTCATTTTAAATGCCTAATTCTGGGAAGCACCTGAGATCTCAAGAGTGATCAGGTATAAACCATAGTCATTTTTCATCATTCCTTTAGGTAGCTATTATCTCTCTCATTCTGTATTCTGTCTGTGGTCAAGTGTGACTCTGCCCTTGTAGTCTCTAGAGGTCAGACTTTTAAAGCCACAGAGTGCACTGTCAGGGCTTAAAATTTGGTGTGACAGTGCTAGAAGATGCCATATTTAAGTCTCTTTCTAGAACAGTCTTTATTCAGTGATGCAAATGGTTGCAGTTCTCTAAGGTACCAATTTAGCAATGTCCTTAATCATGCCTAATCTGTAATCATGTCAGTATTTACTTTGAAATCCAAGGGGCTAATTCGTTCCTGCCATTTTTTTCTTGAAGTTGGTGTCTTTCTTATCTTCAAGCACAATCAATTTTGGTTTTAGGAGTTATAAGGACAGCCACAGAGAATTTCTTTTTTCTGACTTGGTCAAATGCAAAAGAAATTATATTGAAATTGTGTGAGAAATTTCTTCAGAAATCCTTGCATTATTAGGCTAGTGGTAGAAGTGCCAGCAGAGGCATGGCATGTGGGATGTTGAATCCTAGCTTTAAGAAAAGAAATACTAGAAAGCTTCCCAGAAGTTCTTAGCCTGTGCATTTGAAACTCTGATTTCAGATCTGAGTGGGTCCCATCAAAGGACTATGCTCTGAACTTCCAGAGGCAGGTCCTTTTCATCTAGCTGAAAATTAAACACTAAGTTCCTTTAGTTTTTCATTGATGCCCCCAGTTTTAATTATGTAGATTGAAGTGCTTATTACTGAGGGGTGCTGCTATATTTTATTATGTGTACTGCTAAACAGGATACAATTTCAAAAAATTAATTGGATAGTGTGGAAATTGCTGAAATGAATGAAGAATCTTAGGTATTTTCCATGGAGTTCATGTTGTTAGACAGAAAATGTAGATACTTGTGTGCTACATTAGTTCTGCATTTATGAGCTGAAACTGACAACCACATGATGTAGAATTTTATCTCTAAACCATTATGTGGATATTTTTGAGTCAGTTTATGTGGTTTCCTAAAAAATTTCTCACGCTACTGGGGTAGCAGGTTTTTTTTAGCAATTCATTGTCTATTGAGTTTGAATTCTCTATATGAGACATGTATTGAAACCAAATTACGTTTCTCTTTTTATAACTGCAGCAGATTCTGAATATCCTGAGGCTATAACTGACTGGCATACAGAAAGATTAGATAACCATTGCATAATAGGAGTGGCTGGAGAACTGGAGCTGCATATACTCTTTTAAACACATGGAATTTAAAAAATGTGACTCAAATGAAGAAAGACTTCAGGTCAGATATATATTAAATTAAGTTACAGCTTTTGCCTTGAAGACTTCAAAAGAAAGGACATACCACATGATTATTACTTCATTTCTGAAAAGTTGTTTGCCCAGTTGTTCTTTACCTTCCACAAACTAATTTTTTCCCCCTTTCAGTCTTCATTCCCATGTCACCTTTCACCATCTTTCAGTACATGCCAAAGGAATAGTCAGACAACCAGATAGACATTAGCAAGGCCTCTTCACTGCTGGTACTGAAGTAGGAGTGCTGCAACAGCCAAACATTTCTCTGGATTCTTTTAGGTATTGCTCTGCACCACAAGTCTGACCTCGTTCCCTCAGACCCCTGATTTAGTCTTCTGTCTCTTTAAAAAAAAAACCAAAAAATACCTCCAACAACTGCTGTTTGAAGAGGCATCACGTATGATAAAGGAAGGGGAAAAAGTTAAGAGTTATCTTTTTGGCTTGGGGTCAACATAGATGAAAGTATGTTCTGACAACTGGAAGACTGCAGTCTCATCAATATCTGTGGTAGGAAGCAGAGCACAGGTGTTTCAAATCGTGGAGAAAAGACAGGGCAAAGTGCTTGGTGTGAGGTACAGTCTTTAATACCTGCTGGTATCTCAAGTGCATTAGACGACAGTCTTTGCAGTCACAAGGGCTAAACTTCTTTTTGAAAGTTTCTGCTCTGCACAAAGAAAGCAAGCGCTAATGACAGGAAAGACCTAACTCCCCAGGGCAGTTTCTAAGAACAAACAAAGCAGACTTTTTCTATGTGTTTTAAAGACCTTTTAAGGTCCTTTTAAAGACTTTTAAAGACCATAATGAATTCAAAGGGAAACTAGGCTATAAAACATCTTTCAGTGTACTTATAAACAGCAAAATATCACTTTATTCTTAAGCAAGGTAAATAAAGCCATGAAATACATAGCTCAGACCTGTCAAAAACATACTGCCTTTGAATCAGAAAAAATATTTCCCACTACATCTTCAAAACAATTTTCAAATTCTGTCTGGCAATGAGACTAGTCTTCAAAACAGTAATCCTACCTAGCTTTAAATTGTTAAACGTCAGAGCTGAGCTTATGTTCACAATGGAACTAAATGATGAACAGCACCAATCAAATGACCTTTATTGAGTAAACAATTTGTTGCAGTCTCTGGTGAAGCCTTTCCATTGACATGCCTTTAGATTAGATGATACGTTAGAATAAACACTACTGATAGCTAACAGTAAAGGAAACATTCAAAATATTACTTTATTTCCCCATCCTCCCTAAAGCCTGCCACTTCATTCTCGTGTACCTGCTAAAGAAATGCCCAAGGCTGCTTGAACATTCAGAGATTTCTTTGAAAATTAGTCTGCATGGAAGAGAAATTGAGAGCAAGGGCAACCTTCTTCCTACCACATAGGTGATGGAAGAAAATAACTGTAATTTTTGGGTTAAAGGCCATCTTGTGTCAGGAAGTGAGGTTGCAACGAGCTTTTCTTTTCCCCCACAATACCTGAATATCTTGGAAATTAACTGGGCACAAGTGAAGTACCTTTGCTTTGGGGTATGATGGCAGTGCTTCCTCAGGGCATCAGGAATACCAAGGTGGGGCATTCATATCTAGTAAACAGCAAACTCATGTGCTTGGTTTCAGAACCAAATGTCTCCAAATTCCTTCCGCTGGCAATGTGGCAATGCCTTTTTGGAATTGCATTTCAGGGTCCATTCCCTGCAGAATGTGCTATGGAAATAAGGCCATGTCTCTGTTCTCATCTTGTTGCAGTTTAGGACATGGTATTAAGACAGGGTAATGGCACAGAATTACAGAATATGCTGAGTTGGAAGAAAACCACAAGGACCATTGAGTTCAACTCCTGGCTCTGCACAGGAAACCCAAGAATCACACCATGTGCCTGAGAGCATTGTCCAAATGCTTCTTGAACTACGTCAGGCTTGATTTGATGCTGTGACCACTTCCCTGGGGAGCCTGTTCCAGTGCCTGACCACCCTCTGGGTGAAGAACCTTTTCCTGATATCCAACCTAAACCTCCCCTGGCACAACTTCAGGCCGTTCCCTCGAGTCCTGTCACTGGTCACCACAGAGAAGAGATCAGTGTCTGCCCCTTCTCTTCTCCTCATGAGGAAGCTGTAACTGCAATGAGGTCTCCCCTCAGTCTCCTCTTTTCCAGCTAAATAGAAAAAGTGACCTCATCCACTCCTCACCAGGCTTCCCCTCCAGACCCTTCACCATCCTTGTTGCATGCCTTTGGACACTGTCTAATAGCTTAATGTCTTTTTTACATTGTGGCACCCAAAACTGCCCCCCAGCACTTGAGGTGAGGCTGTCCCAGTGCAGAACAGAGCGGGACAATCCCCTCCCTTCCTTGGCTGGTGATGCTGTGCCTGATGCCCCCCAGGACACACTTGGCCCTCCTGGCTGCCAGGGCACTGCTGACTCACATTCAACTCAACCAGGACTTGCCCTGGCGAGGATACTGCAGTGTTTGGATACATCTTTTCAAAGGCCAGTGTGTGCCTTTGGTTAGCCTGAAACATAGAATGGTGTTTAAGTGGTATGGCTTGTTTTTCTGAGCATAGGCAAATATGTGTTCCATATGAAGTGTCTCCTTAGGCACCAGGCACTTTCAGAAGGGTGTGAAAGCAGAATACTAGCCTAAGAATGCAGCTCACAGACAAATGATGAGAGCACAGATGGGTTGCAGTGCCTGAAGCCCACAGGGAATGAGCAACAGAGTTGAGCATGTGTTTTCCTCAATGATGGTTGGGTAGAGACTGTGTTCCGTAGTGGGTTCTGATTTTGTATTTCAGTGCAGTCATGAATTTTCATGAGGTTCAGGAAGCTACCTATTTAGTTAGTCACACTGTAGGGAAATTTTCATATGCTGAATGTACGAGTATCTTGCTCTCTTATAGCATGTTGTCATTGGGGGAGAAGTATTGGAGTCTTCTTTTTTAAGTTATTTAAAACAAACTGGTGAAAAACAAGTGTAGTAAGCAATCAGGTCAGTGCTAAAAAGTTCTCTCCCCAATTCTGTGCTAATGAATGAGGAATTAACTTAAATCCATGACAAATTCAACTAAGAAAGTAATCCATCTTTCTGTGTGGTAAATGTCAACTTGAAAACTCTCAGTAAGTTTATCAGGTAAAGATAATTGATCTATGCATGTTCATACTTTTGATATTAATCCAGCTGTTTACCTCCTTTTATGTTTGCTCCTCATTAGTTGTCACACACATAATTTATGATCTAGTTTTTTAAAGCATAGATTTCTGTACATTGGTTCCTGTATATCTTCTTGTAAAGTTTTGCTGTAGAAAACTTAAAAACTGAGAGGATCATATCATACTAATGTATAAACCTGTACAGAGTGACTGAAAGAAGCAGCATATATCCCCTGCAAACTGATACTTTCTCTATGCAGTGTTCCAGCTACATGGAAAGGACATGAAATTATTTGATTGATTTTTCCAGTAAGTGATGCATATATTTGGTTACCTGGGACATCTAAAGTTCATCTAAAACAAGCTGTGCAAGATTTGGTGTATTTGGCAGGGTGCTTGTCAGCGTTCAAGGTCATGTGGCTGGGTGACCTGCAGGAGCTCTCGAAACAGCTGCGGTACAAAAGGATGGGAAGAGTAGGAGGCTGCAGGGGAGCAAAGGTGGAAGTAGGAGCCCGCCCCAGGGCAACACGTCTGGGTGTAAGTGGGGAGGTGAGAAGTGGATATTAACAGAGCTTCATGCAGCTACACTTCCATATGGTTAAACAGCTGTGTGCTTGCTCCTCTCAGAAACATGTTTTCCTATTACAGCTTGGAGCTGATTCATTCAGAGATGCACTCCAGACCACAGCATAATGAAGCAGAGCCTTGCTTTCTATCTGTGTTATGATATTTTAATTAAATACCAGGTAAAATATTAAAAAACCCTCTAGGTGACCTAGAAATCTAACTTACTTTTTCATCAGATTTCTTAGAACAATGTTGAATTGGTCTTAAGATCTGTTTGAACCAGTGCAAAAATGTGGCCTAAATACCAGTGTCTAATGTGCAGCCATAATTCTTTATTTTAAATAATCTTTGTTAGGAAAGGTAGAAAATCAGAAATATTATTGTTGCACTCTTCCTTTAAATTACTTAGGCTGGCTTGTGAAAATGAAGAGTAAGCAGTGGTATTGGCAGAAAAAAGTAGGAATTTCATTAAAAATGTAAAGGAGAAACCAAAGGTGAAAGAAAATTAGTGCCCTGAAGAATTATTTTTCTTACTACATGATTCTTTCCTAGATCCATAACACCACTGAGCAGATTATTCTATTCTTAATTCTTGTATCTTAAAAGTCTACATTTTAATTTACTCAGACTGTGGAACCTTGCATTTTTAATCTTTGCTAATGTCTGTTGTAAATACCATGTTTGTTTTGATGAAAGAAATAATGTTTGGGGGAGTTAAGCTTTTTCTTCAGTCCCTCTTGCTTAACTTTGTTATAATCTTTTAGGTGAGCATTTTAAAATAAGACATTTTAAAGAGATTTGGAATTGAAATTTGGAATAAATTTGGAAGATTTTAGAACGATACCAAATCTTAAACATAGTTGAGATGTTTGCTGACATGTCTTTACTGGCTGACAGAATATACTGTATAGCAAAGCTATAAAGAATGGCGAAATTACATAATACTTGGATTTGAGTCATTCTTCTGGGCTTTTGGTCCTGAGATAAAATACATCAACTTCAGATGTAGTTTCAACAGCTCTTGTTTTTCTCCATTTGTAAGTAGCGCAAACATTACTGAAGCATCTGTGTACAGACATAGGTAGGAGTCACTCATCCATGTATTTTCTGCAAAGCTGGTGCAGTTAACAGGACTGGAAATCCACAGCCTTTACTCTTTGGACCTTCCTTCTTCTTCCTGTAGAAGTAATTTCTGCAGATCCAAATTAGCCTGAAATCAGTGAAGACAGAACTGAACCCAGACAGTTCCATAAATGACGTGTCATCTTGAGGTGAGGCTGTGACAGGAAAGGACTTTCTACTGCTTATGTTTCTACTTCTGCAGAGGAAAAGCTCAGCCTGGATATAAACAACTCTTACGGATTCTGTGGGATGGATGAAAATTGTGGTATAGTATCACACATTGCACCATTTTCATCACATTTCATAATTTTGTAGAAACCCGCCTACTTTATTTACCCACTTCTTTCAAGAAATCTATGTTAAAATACTTCAGTTGTGATAGCTCAATGTCCATATTGCTTAGTCATATTTTGACTTAATCCCCCTGAACTTTATGGAAAAATATGTACTCTATTCCGTTTTTAAACCACCTATTCATGCATCCATATACCCAAAAGAAGTTGACTTTTAAAGAAGTGATTCCTAAAGGTTCCACTAAAATATGTACTCACTTTGCAAGCAAATGTGTGTTTCTTAACAAAGCAGATTGAAAAACGTAAAGGTGCTTGTGAAGAACTCTAGACCTTTACACAAAAGCATAAAGAATCACTAGTAACGTCACTGGATTTAATAAAAGATGTAAACAGAGAACTGCTTTTCCTTAAAAACTGGAGTAAAAAATTCTCTCCTATAAAAATCTTCAAAAAGAAGAAGTAGGATTATTTCAATTGCACAGTTCACATCATAAATTTTCTAAAGAAAGTGTAATCCTGTGTTAATGCAGCTTCTTTAACTTGACTGTACAAGGTTTGGTTTGAACCCAAAAACCTCTTCAGGAGTTTTAATATCTCTGTGAATAAGCTCTGGAAGAAGAGTGAAATTCTACAAAGGAGACTTTGCACCAGTTTTTTTAAGTCTTCCAAAAAGAGATTTTGCAATTTTCATACATCAGTGTGGGGGGGGAGGGGAGGGGTTGTGTTTGCAGAAGCTCAGTCTTTTAAGTATATCTTCCTTTTTTTCATCACTTTGAGCATATGGTTATAAATCTCTTTTAGAGTGACTAATGATAAAATTCTTGTAAATACATCAGAACTGTATTTTCTAGGGTGGCAATTCTGCATCTCAGAATTTTTCAGTCAGCATTAGATTTCTTTTAGTCACTTGATTTCCTTCAACCACAATGGTGAGCTAGATTCAAGCACTGCACTATAATATCTAGGAGATTTTTTTTTTTTTTTATTTCGGTGTCAGGTGACACGATTGTAAATTCTTTTCAGATCTTGAGATGTTTCATTGTTCTCTTCATGGATACTGGATCTTGAAAAAGGGGGAGGGGATTGGGAAGGTGGCGTGGGCATAGAAGTTAGAAACCACTAAATGAAGGCAGAAGACAAAATGGCATGAAAGGAGAAAAGTATAAAATAAATGAGATAAAGAAAGCTATAGATGAGCATTCAGCTTCAGAAAGTCAGAAGAATGTATCTGACAGACCACAAAAGCAAGTGCAAGGGGCAGAGTTGATTGAAAAACTATTTGCTACATTGCACATTTTCATCAGAACCAAGCTCTGCACTTAGTTGCCCAAGCCTTCAACTTCTCAGGTACACTGGTTCCATCAAATGGAGCTAAATTGATCCCATCTTTCTTTTGCTTGATACCAATCAAAAGACAAGAAAATGAAGACATTCCGAGGGCCCGGCAGGCTATGAAATGTATTTTGAGTAATGCAGCTACTTCTACAATACCAAATGAAATTTATCAGCTTTGCTACTGTGCCAATTAGCTATAAATAGATCTTGTCATTAGATAACACAACAGCTGTATATTTGATATGATTTACTTTGCTTCTTCTGATGGCAAACAATGCTACATCTTAGTGCCAGATTTATTTTGAAAAGGGGATTTCTAGCTGATATAAAATGTCATCATTCCACTGAGTTAAATCCATCCAAGTCTCAGTTTAAGTTGAGTGTTTGGCCAAAGTGTTTGATAGCTGGTGCCAAGAAGGGTAACAGTAATGCAGTAGGAAAAAAGAAAGAGTGAGTGATGAGAGATCTTCATTTTACGAAACACTTATCTGATTTGTGGGTTAAAAAGTTGTGAAATGATAGGGGCAAGTTCCTATCTTACTGAGCAGCTCATTTACTTTTATGGATACTGACCACAGAGTCCTGTAAACAGAACATATGACTGCATACCTTAATTCTACTGAGGGAAAAAATCTTTCAAATGCTCTTTTGCTTTGCTTTATGTCATGCAATGGCATTTGATTGTCCAGTGAATGAGAACAGCAATCTGCTGGCTTGTTTTGATAACTTCACAATGAGAACAGGATAGTTCAATTACTGTTTCCCATCCTATAGTAATAGAGATGTATTTATTTAATAGAGATATATTATTTGAACTTACTGTTTTGGATCCATATCAGCTCTTGTTTTTCTCCACAGTTTCTAGTAAACTGGAGTCTGGTGTTTGTATCATTTCTAGATAGTATCAAAAGACTGTTCGATAATTTGTGCAGGAATTGGTTATGAATTTCTTCAGACATTTCTGAGGTTTGAATCAAATCCACCTGGGTTAGGACCTATGAACTATCACTGATTATACAAGAAATAAGACTGAAATGAGTTAAACTGCTACAAGGTATATCAGATGTACAGTGAGTACCCTGGATTACTACACTGGCTAAGAAGAATGCCTCAAGGTCCTAAAATTGCATGAATAGTGAGAGTTTTTCTACTGATGCAGTAGATAAAAATGCAGTTTCCTGATTTGCATTGACTTTTAAAATAATGGTAGTCCTACAGAGCCAAGTGCCAGCAATTAAAAAGCAAACCCAAACCCCCACATATATTTGAGATTTCCTCTTTACAAATTTAAGATTAATTGTGTTTGACCGCAGTCAAGTACAGTGTGATTTTCAAACCTTTCTAATTTTACTTAAAGGAGCATTGAAGTACTTCCATAGATTCTAGTTCATATTTCTGGTTAACCATACCAGAGCTTTGACAGTTGCATTTTTCCTCTGCTGATTTTATTCCTTTTGAAAACTGTTTCCCTCTGTCAACTGTATGGAACAAAAGCAATCTCTGGAGCTGATTGTCATGGTACTTTATTTCCATATTTTTAAACTGTGTGAAAAGAAAGAATCCAGCTTCATAAAGCGCTTCTAGCTTTCCAGAGCAAAGTTCACTCGGTGAACATATTCAATAGCAAGCATTTAACAGAAGGTACAAGGGCACTGTTATACTTTGGGCTTATATAGGTTCATAACTCCCCAGAGGACAGGAATAGTTGAAGTACAGACTGTTTGTAGTGTCTAAAATGAAACATATGCATTAAGTCTTTGAAGGAAAAAGGTCTAATTTTACTGGTTTTTAATGCCAGTAAAGAAGAACCCAACTTAATGTTTGAGGCAGCTGTCACCTCCTTAAATGGCATACAATGGTGGATAATGCAAAATTAAAAGCAGTTTTGTTTAAAGGCAAAATCAAAGAAAGCTGTACCCTATGAGCTGTTCTGTAGCCCTCTGTATGTTCTAAGGTGCAATGATCTTTGCTGATGCTATCTTCAAATGGAAAATACAAGTGAATTTGAGTGGTCCACAGAACATCAAATTTGTAGTGTTGTTTATCAGAAGATATTGAAAGACTTTGGAGAATGTTCACAACTCTTACAATGAGGCATCTTCAGTTTGAGTACTTTACTATGAAAGTTGTGGGACTGTATAGTGAGAAAGATGTGAATGCCAGATGTTTACTGAAATAGAAATTCTTATGCTTCCCATCATGCCAAATCTTTTTGCACATTTTTAAATTATTATGCTGCATGTACTGAAGCACTGTGTTTAGATGTGATAGCTGTGATATTTCATTCCACAGTATTTTAGTTGAAATAAACAGTCTAATTTAATACTTCAAATAATATTTGCTAAATATGAAAAATGTCACCATGTTATATATGTCTCTTTAATGTATGGGGATGAAGCATTTTAATAAAGTACCTTTTTAATGAAATAAAGGAGAAATATCTACTTTAAAATATTTTTAAATTCTGAGTCCTTTTCAATAGCAGTATAAATTAGATGGAGTGGCAACCATTTGACTGTAGTGCCTTCAGTTTTCTTAAAAATAATTTGACTTGGGGAGGGAGCCTCAATACATGTAGAGCACAGGAGAGAGAGATGAAACCCTTTCCAGTGCCTTTCCAGTAAGGCAAGTGCTGATAATGCAAAGTTTGTTCAACATCCCTATGGAATTTCAACAGTGACGCCTTGATCCTCGACTGGGATATGATAGTGCAGATTTCTGCATCTATGAAGAATCCTTTTTATGTCATTGGTGTACACCTAAGTGCTTTTCTATCACAGTTTATCATCTGTTCTATTTGTTTTAGAAGATCACAAGTATCTAACTATATAAAACTGGGCTTAATACAATTCAAAAAGATAGAGCAAGCTAAAGAAAAGGTTGATACCACAAAAATTGCCCTTTTAACAAGATAAGGTCAGTGTCAAACAGAGTTTTTAATCTTGTTTCAGGAAATAATGAAATGAAAACAATGCGGTTCTTGATTTCAGGTTCACCATTCATAACATTGCTTTTTCTCCCTGCAGAGAGAGAGGGAAGTGATCATTCTTATAATATTCTCTCTCCATCATGATAAGTAAGATATTGCACCTGCAGGCAGATTAAACCTACCAGCTGTAACTAAGACCAGAATTGCACCTCTCTTCTTTGAAGGAAGACATTGAGCACTTTGCCATATGCTTACAAAAATGTTTTCTTTTGGCTTCACTGTGCTCTGGCAGTTCAGCTACATAGTTATCTTGTTTATTTACACTTGATTTTTATGTCCTTATGAAAAAGGTCTTCAAACAGCATAAGTAATGTATACTCATCAGTAAGCTACAATACCTAAGCTTAAAGAAACATTGAATTACCTGTGTTTAACGCCATAGCTTGTACAGAAGAGTGTAATTATTTGCAAAGGGGAGATGGAGAGTCAGTAGCTTCCCCATTTAGAAAGGAGCATTTATGAAATCACTTGCCTTATGTTTGTTGTGTTACATTAAATGCTAGGAAAAGCAACTATAGATTTTTCAGATCCACATCCTCAGATAGAACAATATGTTTGAGAAGCCAGGTTCAAATAGCAAGAGTGTTGTTATGCTGTGGGTCTCATTTTGTTGAGAACTGTGCACACACAAAAGAAGAATTGTGCTTTTAGCTTACAAATTATATCTTAAATAAAAGTCTATGTGTTATAAAATGGATATAAATGAAGACCAAAAGGGAGGACAAAGATTCATTGGGCTGGTTTTGGTCAATCTGATAGTCCATTGTGTTAGCACACTGGCACAGCAAAGATGTAAGGAGGATAAATAACAGGGCAGATATGCAGATGTTAAGGTTAACATATGCCCAAAGTATCACAGACAAGAGCAACGAAAGCATAAATTATGTTACTGCTTGCTTGCTTGCCTGTTCATTTAGTAAACCTAAAATGAATTCAGTGTTGACAGATCACCATGTCAGTAAAATTTGTTTGATAGGTAGAGATGCATGCACACGTTCTGAAAATGCATACCAGTCTTTTCTGGTTTCTTGCAAAAGAGAGGGCAGCCAGTGGAAAGATGCGAAGAAACAGCAGTTAAAATACGAACTTGGAAAATTACTTTTTCGGCAGCTTTCTGGATACGTATGAGCAGAGCCAGCTTGCACTGATCAGGACCAACAGAAAGGAGGTTGCAATATTGCAAGATAATGAGATGTAGATCCTATGGTTTGATAGCATGCACAGAATCTTAGAGGTGGAGTGTAAGTTTCTAACGATTGAGATTCAGATGCAATGTGGGTGTGAGGATTTTAGAGGGAAGTCTAACCCCAAAGTAGTGATCAGCTGCTGTTATGAATACTGATGAGAGAGATTTGGTGATTGGCAAAGGAAAGAGAAGGGAGAGATTAAAAGAAAATGTAAGAATGTCTTCGTTTTACTCATGTTGATGAATCTGTGAGACAGAAGGAGACAGTTGAGTCATTCAGTTTAACTCGTATTAGTGAATGTTACTGGGTGCTACATGGCTCTCCAATGTATTCTTACACAATCTCCAAAGTTGCAGCTTCTGCAACTTACTTACTTCTGCTACTTATCTATCTTTTACTGATTCACTACCTTTGTCAGTAAAATACTGTTTCTAATGTCTAACCTGAATTGATTTTGCTGCGGGTTGTGTGTCTCCTTCAGCCCTTTTTTTCCATATTATCTACCTTTCATTCTTCTCATGCAAAAATAATGTAATCACTTCCTTCATGGGAACAACTTTTTTCTGTATATGATCCTATGAAGTTGTTGAAGACCAAGATGCTTCTACTTTGATGTTCTCTAGTAGCTGCTTTCTAGTATTAGAAACAAATATTGAGGAATATTTGCGCATAGCTCTTTTTGACCAATGTGTTTCAAGAGCTGAGTAGACAAAACATGTTCCTTCCCCAAAAGATATCTGAACAAGCTAACATCACTCATTCTCACCACTCAGTTTGTTTTGAATGATTTTGCAAAAGGCCTGCAGAAATCTTGATTTTTTTTTTTTTTTGATGATTTGGCTTTATGAGTAACCTTTCCAGAACAGATCCCCCCTTTTTCTTTCTTTTTCCTGTTCATTCTTATGCTTTCAGTGAGTTCATCCACATTCCAGGCTTCAGAGCAAATTCTTCATGTGCAAGCTAATGTCACCTTCTCTCTTCTTTCTCTTCTATCTTCCCGAGACAAACTAGGTTAAATGTGGGGCAACTGAGTTATGCATTTGCATCCCTTATTTCACACCCGTGATCATCTGCCACCTGATTTCTACCACCTTGTGTTTCTTTCTTTAGTATACAGACATCTAAGTTGATCAGTGATTTGCAACATTACTTCCTGTTGTTCTTCTCATTTCATCTTCAGCTATTTGCTCTGACAATATTTCTTTTGCCCATAATATTGTATTACTATTAGTAAAACTGGATTACAATACAATTTTAAAAATCGAAAGAATTTCTCACAGTAACGCGTTGAAAACAAACTGTTCCCATGGAGTGGGTTTTCTTCTGAAATGACCTGTAACACTACAAGTGTCGAGTCTGTAATGTAAAGAAAGATGACAAAAGAAGTTGTTTAAGTGTAAGTGCATGGCAAGTTATGGTGAGAACTGATATCTCATGTTCTAAAAGGATGATCACAAAGAATACAGCACTTTCAAGAATTTATTACTCTATAAACTGCACCTCAAATTTTAAATGAAGGGCTATAATCCTGTGAGATTGCAACATATAGGATGGATAAATTGAATTTATATATATTTATTTCCAAACATAACATAAGCAATAAAACAGTTAATATGCGCTATGCAGTAAGAATTGCACTAGCATTTTTATTACATAGTTAAGGGCAAAAAACATGTCAAAGGAAGGAAAATAACATAATTCTTAAGTTTAAAGTTACTTCTAGCAGCAGGGGAAGTAGTCTAAAACAAAAAATGCTTACTTTACAGAGTATTCTTGTCTATGAATGCTGAATGTGAAGGTCAACTGACCCTGTGGCCTCAACTTTTGTTTTGTAGTGTAATGTGTGCTTTGTTGGCTCTGATACACAAGTTCCTGTGATCAGAAAACATAATTATAGAAAAACAGCATTTGAGTATTGAAGGTTAATGACCTTAGTGAATTCGATTTCATGCTATCCACAAGACAATTACATTGAGTTTGTTATAAGGCTATTTTTAATAGCTGCTGGACATTTTCCATTTAAGAGAGCATTTCCCATAATTACAGAGCATGAAAAGCCCAAACAACTTCAAGAAATTTAACCCTTTTTATCGAGTCTGGGTTCATAGCTGATGAAATCATCTGACTCCTAGGTATCAAGGTTAACGTGGAGTTTTCTGGAAACCAGTCCCTGTGGGTGCAGTGAACAGGGTGCTGAGCTGTCTTTCCTCCCACGGACATCCAGTAGGAGCAACAAGATTGGACAGTCTAGATTAATCTACTTCAGGCTTTGTTCTTATCTTGACTAAGGAACTCTGGGCAAAGTATTTAGTGAATGTTTTTAGGCCATTACAGCACAAGGTGTCTGCTTTCTGACTCACCTTTGCTTCTGGAAAGAAAGTGCTCTTCAGACAAAGTTTCAGATTAACCTTCATTTTTGCTTTAATTCAAAACTATAATAACAGTACTGTAGATAAATAATGCCCTTGTAGCTAATGTTATTGAGTATATTCCATCTTCATCCAGAAACTTTGGTGTAGACTAATGATACTGATTGGGTGGCTCAAAGCAACTGTCTAATAACTGTCAAGGAAAACTCCATCCTTGTCACTCCTCTTGACCTTCAAATTTTTAGTGCTTTTCCTGATGGTCTTCTAATGAGTTTGACTATCCTGTAATTCTGCACAGGATAACTTACATATGTAAAATATATGTAATATATACAGCTAATTAGGCTTCACAAAGGAAAATTACTTTCTTCTCATAATAGTTTTAGAAAGGCAATTTATTCTCCTTTGACTGCAGAAGTAGTCTTTTTGTTTATATCTTATTTGACTTTCTACAAATATTTTGTTAACTGTTCTAGACTACTCACTAAGCTTTTGTTCAGGTTCCAATACCTGATAATCACAGGCTTATGAGTCTTCTAATTTAGGTGTGAAGACACTGTTGTGGTCTGTTGTCTATCTGTGCAGAATGCCTGTCTTGTAAAGAGCATTGCTCCCTTATAGTCAGTCCTTCAGGCTCTCTGCTGTTTCTTTCCTCAAGTTTAGTGATAAACAGAATTCTGCATCAGCAGCTAAGTATTTCCTGAAGAATTCAGTGGATTGCTAGAATCAAATCCTAATATAATACTATAATATTTCCTATAAAGAAACTGTTCATGTCTTTCAATGTCTGCAACACATGCCTGATGTTCTTTATGTTGTATCTTACATATCATATCTGTTTTGATCTGACATCCTGATTGCTCATTAAACTGTAACTGACAGGAAATTTTGACAGATATATAAAAGTATCATACTTGTTCTGTACTTGGTGTGCCATTACCTTATTTGTGTGCAACAAATCTCCTTTTAGATATTTGTTATATATATTCTTTTTTTTTCTCATGTATTTATAGATATGGAGGTGTACTTCAAATGTTTTAGGGAAAAAGCAAATGGATTAGAAATTTAATGTGATGTACCTGCATTATGAAAGGACAAGTTTATTGACTTTTGGCAAACATTTATTTGTTTTCTGTCATTCCATTATATTCTTAGACAGTAACGGATGGAATAAAGGAAATGCCAGGTTTGCATCACTGTTTTCCAGTTTGGGGACATATTTTGTATTTGTGGCTTGAGACAGTATATTGTCTTGAAAGATTGTATCTATAAGGCAGTAGCTTGGAAGGATTAAGTTCCTCACATAGCTATCCATTTATCAGACACATGTTAATATATATGACCCCTTTTGGTTTTCTGTGAGCAAGGGAATGAATTGCTTTGTTCCTAGTTGCAGAGTTATATTGGTGAAAGACAGGAGAGTTTTCTCTGTTTCTGTAAACTGTCAGGAAATAGCTTGTATGGTCACTTCAGTTTTACTACAAAATTAGTCATTTGATGTAAGATGCTTCACTCTTCTTGTAGATTACTATAATTGGATATAAGTAAGAGACTGTAACTACGTTGACTTGGGAAGCTGCAATGCTGCTGAAACCAATCCCATGTCTGACAGTGATCCATAACTGCTGTATGCTTGATTATTTATAGAAATTTTTTTTTTGTTATTTCCAGTTTATTCCTCAGTTTAATTCCAGTCCTTCCCAGGGCGATTTAAAAAATGACACTGTTTACAGGCAGAATCCTGTGTTCTGGTTTCTGGTACAACTATAGACTTGATTTAATTGTCTCATGGAATGGCAGTTTTCACTTACGCAGTATTTGTGTTCTAGCAGTCAGCAGTTTTACAAATGCAGTGGATGCAAGGCTTTGTTTTTCAGGGTGTGTGGCAAATCATCGTTGGATTGTAAATTGATGGTGGGTACTGCCATCAACGTCTTAGCTGCTTCACTGGTTACCAATCTGGAGCAACAATGTAAAGGAGGAATTTAGACCTTAATGACAACAATTAAATTAAAATAATCTATTATTTACAATGGGAAAACCCCCTTAACTTTGTTCATTTTCTCTTGTGGGGTGGAGAGGTCAATACCACTTCTCATTTATGAGACTTCTAACTAGCTTGGAAAAATGAATCCTCTATGTCACTTAGGTTTATATTATATTTCTAGGCTGACTGCTATTATCCCTTTAAATATTGTCAGTGCAAACCCATTACTGCTTTGTTTCTGCAACTATGCTCATCACCATTTTGTTTCTTGAAAGGAAGCAGACACAAAAGTAATTTTCCAGAAGCTTGTGACTTTCTAATTTTAACTTTGAGATTTGAAACTCAGATCTCTCTTAAAGAAAACAGAATAGGAAAATTTGTTTTCTACTTTCCTTTGATGAGTGCTCTAAAACAGACTTCATTACCAAGCACTAAAACCAAAATTGTCTGGTTGTAGTCTGAATAAACAAGCTATTCTTCTAAGCAAGAATATATTTTGGAAGTCAGAGCAACTTTGAAGACAATGGAGACAAATTCAGTAAAGCAAATTCGGAACATCTGCAGGTGAGATGAGAGAAATGACTGTGCATGTTTCACAGTAGTCTGTGTATGGACTATAGCTATGGCTTAAGTATTGCATTGCATTGCAAAATTTAAGACATTAGCATGAATTAAAACTTTAATTTAGAATTCCTATTTCACTCATTATATACTTCATAGCTGCAGTAATACAATTACAGAATAAATTAAACCTGTAATTTTTCTGATGATCTTTAGATGAGTCTTTGCAATTCTCCCAGTTTATGGAAATAAATTACTTACAACAGACCACAGGATGAAATGTAAAATGCCTTTTCCCTTCTTGTCTGTAGGTAGATGTTAGGCAGGAAAACAACAGGTAATAACCTTATTTTAAACAATATTTTGACTCCTGTAATTTTTGATAAGTGAGTTAAAAGCCTTAGCTGTGTATGGATCTAAGAAGCAATTACTTTGAACCTATAGTGATTTAATATTAATAGTAAGATGCTTCTTTACTTGAAGAAAAGCTAATGCAAGAAGAAACTGTCATGAGTAAAATTAGATGGTATAAAGGACCATTTGTTTTCATATTTTCAAATAAATGGGTGCTCCTGGGGGCTTCCAGAACGCAAATAATGGGGAATGTAGAAATTATTACTTCACTTGCCTTTAACTGAAAAAATTATTAGATTCCCATTTAGAAATGTTTTTGCAATGTTTTTATTAATTAATGGCTATTAAGAAGAACTCTAAGACTTAAAAGTAGGAGATAAATCTAGTCACCATGTAATTACTTTACAATTAGATTAGCAATAAAGACTTCATTAAAATTTTTGTAATATAAACCGACACAAAATATTTAGATATTTAAGAGCTCAGGCTTTAAAATTATTTAGATCTCCCTTATAAGATTACAGCCTTTAGCTTCCCTCCCTTAGAGATAAACTCTTCTTCAGTCTACTGTGAAATAAATCCCTGCAAGATGGAAATCTTGAAATTGTTCTGTTGGAACTTGCTTGAATGCCATTAAAATATATAGAGGATAATTTTCTTTGTATCCCACTCACTTGTACCAGTAACTGTAATTTTAAATTGTAGTTCCACTCTGTCTCCTAGTATGGGCATCTCTTTACTTTGTGTGAAGCATTATTCTGCATACTTACTTTACTTATTGTATGTACTTAGTGTTAATACAGGAAATAGTGTTAACACAGGAAATTAGTGTGCATTAGCTATTGAATTTCAAATTCACCTGTTAACTTCCTCATCTAAACAGGACTATAGAGGAACAAAACACCCATTTCAGGCACAGTTTAAAATAGAATTTACTAGTCAATAGAATCTTGCATCTCCTTCCTGTAATTCCATTAATTTTCACATAAATAAAGGCAAGGGTGGATACTCTCATTAAATCACCTCTGTTCATGTAAATGCTATTATTTTTAAAATTCTGACCATTTTCACATACATTCCATACCATATATACCAACACCATATTTATGGGACATATAAATATGCATCTGTATATGCCTTTACATGTACCTAAGATACTATCTGTAACAAGAACATATAATTTAAAATTTTATGTTTGCTCCTGAATATCAAGATGTAAAAAGACCTTCTGTTTTCTCATTATTATGAAATGCATTTTGATGTACATGCATACATATCTGTTACTGAATTTTAGCCATGTTTTAATTTCAAAACTAACTTCACCTTTCTTCATTCTCTCACAAATATGGTTACAAGAACAGGCTGGTCTAAACTACTATCAGTGTCTGGCCGTTTAAAAGTCCAGTTGAATCATGCATCTTCAATTTAACCTCGTTTCTAGTGTGACCTGGATTATGGTTTTCAGTAATCCATAACAAAGTTCTTCTCCAGGAATGTTTATTCAGTTGGCAGTAAACAAATGGGAAGTCTCTCATACATGTGTGGCTCTCTTGTACTCACGTGAAATTATTACTGGAAGAATTTTGTATTTTGAAGAAAAAGCTGTGGGTTTTAAGGTCTTATCTTTACTGACAAACTGAATATCTAGAGCAGAGAAATGACAATCTATGGTATGTAGATTCAACACAATACAGAAGTTCTATTTTTTCCTCTTGCAACCATATGTTGATTATTTCTTTTATAAAAGCGATCAAGAGTGAGTTTGCTATGAAATGGTATAAAACCATTGCAGTCCATTCATCACTCTTACTGTTTGGATTTTGATAATTCGTATACTCTTTCAGAAAGAAAGGACAAAAGGCAAGAATAAAACTTTTTGCTTCATTTTTTTTTTAGGAAAGAGAATGTTTTTATCTGTTTGCAACAAAGACAAAGAAAGGAGGATTGGCTACTTCTTGCAGCCCTTTCAGCTGCTTCAGGCTGAGGTGACAGGAGGGCTCACAGAGAATAGTGATGGTGATATGAAGTTTAGTGGGATTTTGCATTGCTGTTTCAGAGGGGAAGCAGTAGCCCGCACTGAGACAATGTGTGCCCTCATGAACTCATGCACTCATGAATATCAGAAGTAAAATGCAGCAGTATGTGACATCCTCTTGAGGCTATAGCACCTTCTATTCATCCAGCCCATTACTTGAATTTATAAAACTGACTGAAGAGCAATGTCAGGAGTTAATAAATACAGCTCTATTCAGAAAAGGAAATGCAGTTTTTAGCTGTATTTACTGAAGCACTATGGTAGATCTTGTAGGAAGATCTGCGAAAGGAACTGTTGTTTGTACACCAAATTAGGCAGATCACAGCACACAAAGGTGCTTTGTTTCAAAATTATATAATAAAAGCTCTGCCTGTATTCATGCTGTCCTTATGGATGTTGCCACTTCTTAGCTATTTTTCATTCATTCCCCTTTAGTTCAGAGGAGATACTAAAATATAAAAGGTCAGCTCAGAAAAGAAGATATTCTAAAGACAGTTATAACAGGAGGAAGCTTGGTGCATAAAATCCTAGTAATTAATAGAAAATAATTAGTAAATGCCTTAGGCAAGGAGAGATACTGAATTCCTCCTGGAAAAGAAGAAAATTATGTTATTCTGTTGTATTTTATTCTTCTGAAACCTCTATAGAACTTGAAAGATCTCGTGAAATTAAAATGCATCGGTCAGAATCTAAATGCTTCAAAATTAAGCTAGAGATCCATGAGTCTATGTGGTCCTTTGTGAACACCAAAAGGTACAGAAACAATTAGAATAAAAGGTACTCGAAGCATACGAAATATGCACAATATAAAATATATATATAGCTCAGCAATCTTCAATTGTAAACATGGAATTAGACAAACCCAACAGTGTGATTTTATCTCTCAGCTGAATTCTCTTTGTTCAAAGGAAAAGAAAGCTTGCAAGATTGGGAAGAGGGTGAGATACACCTTTTCCCATGTATCTGTGGAAACAAGGTACCCACGTGAGGCAAGAGCCATTTGTACTAATCCCTGTGCCTCTGTTCATTGAGGGGTATCTTCCTTTCAGTCATGCCCTTTCTCCCGTGGCTTCATGAAATTTTTGCTGCCTATTTGCACGGAACTTGTATGAGAAAAGAACCTGGTCAGAAGAACTGTAGTTATTATATTGAAAATAGACATCAGCTTAGCTACAGCTGTAATAGAGCACATGACCATCATTAATGGCCTGGACTCTTCATGAAAAGTGTGGAAGAGCAGCACCATGGTCAGTATTGCTAGCAGGGCCATTCTAGGCTCATGCTTGTTGCCAGCTACTCTTCAAAATTGTCAGAGCATTTACATGATCTGGTGTTAGGCTAGAAGGATAGAGTTAGACACAGTTCCGTGGCAGTTAAGCTTGAGTATTAAAAGTGTTAGTCACAAGACAGTTTGGATCAGAAACTGTTAAGAACGTCCTGAGTATGTATCAAAGTATTTAAAAGGGGGGGCTAGTTTTACATCAAGATTGTAAGCAAAATGCTAGGTAAAGAACAAAAAAATTGCTTTGGGAGTTGGAGAACAAACTGTATCGCCAAATAGGAGTTTTGACCCAGGAAGAACTGTGATTCTGTGCCCAAGCACTTAAATAAATTGTTTTTTCTTTATTTCCTTTGCTTCTGAAGTTTTAATACACAGAAAAGGCCAGTGTAGTGCTTTTGAAAGTAACCAAATTTCAGAACAGTATTTTTTTGCTGTGGTATTCTGCTCTCTTTGGGGAATATTACTTTGAAAAACTGAGGATTAAAACAACAGAGAACAATCTAGGCCTACTGGTGGGTGATGGGTAGGGAGAGAATATTTTACAGATTTCTTCCTTGCCTGGAAAGATGAAGGGCTGGTAAACACAGCATTGAAGAGGGGAAGATAGAAAGAAGTACCAAAAGTTATAATCTAAGATGCTTGGGTGGAAAAACAAAACTTAGGAGTATGAAGAGATGGTGTTGAAGATGTTCTGTTTGTTTTCAAAACAGAGGGGATAAGAAGGGTAGCAGGGGAATAGAGGAAATTGTGTGTGGTCCATGAATCCAGAAGTCTTTAAAAAAATTAATTTAATTAAGCAATTTAAAAAATCTTATCTAAAAAATAAGTAATCTACATTGAGTATCCTCTGTCTGGTGGGGATATGAATCCATGACCCTCAGGGGATATAATAAGTCCAAATGTTGTCCACAAAACTGGATGCTGCATTTGGGTTCCACTCTGACTGACAGATATGTAAAATCTCATGAAGACAGACAGCTCCCCACTGGCTCTGCATCTGAGGGAGGTTCCTGTGCAATGTTTTAATTAAGGTTATTTATTTCTTTATTATGATGATTGCATTTTAATTGCTCATGAAGCACCCCAGGGGTGGAGGTGGAGGTGCCTTATAAATATTATATGACAGCATGTAAGGGGAAAGTGTTGCAGTTTTAGAAAATAAACCAGCAGCTACATACTTCTGATGCAATCTAAGAATGAAAGCAGAAGTGCTTCTTTAAACCCTCTCATAGCTTCAGAATAAATAATATTATCTTATTAGTCTTCTCCATTTAACGTAGGTGACTGGCAGTGTAAGTCATAGTTGTGTCCAAGTCGTAGCTACATGAAAGATATCTGATGTACATCTCCACTTACAGAACTCAATGGGACCTTTTGGATAGGGTCAGGGTAGACATTTATACTTCCCATGAAAGCTCTGCCTGAATAAATCTCTACTGAGGAGGTAGAATGGGAAAAATAGCAAAATAAGGGAAAAAATCCTGTTTTATGACAGCTAGTCCCTCAGTTGTTTCTTCTTCAAGTGTTGCTTATGTCTGTGTTTCACAAGTGGACAAGCTGGATGTGAGATCCACATTGTACAAAGGTGTGGTCTGCTTATATGGCTTTATATAAGCCTTAGGCTGTCTCTTTCTCATCCAAGGAATGGTTTTGAGCCAGGAACTCAAGATCCTTGTTTATATTTCTATATATCTCTCTTCATGTGCACAGATTCTGGCAGTTATAAATTCTTGTTCATGGCAGAAACTTGTATTATGATGCATTGCAAAATATGTGCATCGAGCTGAAGTGGTGTTTTTTGTTGTTTTTTCTATGAGCTATTTTTGCAATTTAATTCTTGATTCATGAAAGTGCTTATGGATGGACAAAGATTTATTTTCTTTCTACCCCATATTTATTTTCAATGCTTAATTTATGAATTCAGAAAGTGGTATTTTTCAAGATGTTTTTTTATCTGGCCAAACTGGGCTTTTTTTGCCTTCCTTCAAAATTGAAAACTGTTCCTTACAGAAAAAAAATAAAACTGAAGCATTTCATTATTCTTGAATTATTTGACATTGTACAACAATTTGGAATTTATTTGAGCATTTCAGGCTTAAATATGCACTTTAATTAGGAAGAGATTTGGCATTTTTTCACACAAACACTGAAAGAGGTACCTCATTGGGTTTATAAACAAGAACTTTAGTACTATCTATCAGAAGATGCTTTTATTCAGCAGTAAACATAAGACCATATGGATATCTCTCATTTTCTCCATCTTATTCTTTAAAGATTGCCGCATACAATAAAGCACAGGAGCCTGGCATACTGTCCAAATTGCAGTTTGTGTGCTGTGACAGTAGAGCCTAAAGAGTTCTGGTGCTTGTCACACCTCTTTGACCACATAAAAAGTTGATTTAAACAATGGTTATCTTCAGGAATAAGGTACCCTAATTTGTGGCAGGGTAGTTCCATGTAGTTTCTGTATGTATCATTAATACTGTGGGTTGATATTAATGCCCTTAGAAACTGGCTGCTTTATAACTGTTACTTTTTCAGAGCTAATTCCCTTATCTCAAATAATATAGAATTCTGCATGTGAGAATATCCTGTTGTATCCTTGCTGCTAAAAATAGTGTAACTATTAATATGGCTACAGCTTGCTGTACATATGTGGGTGGTTTTCATGTACAGAAATCAAAACCACAACTTCCAAAACATTCTTCAGATCTGCTCTGTCTTTATTTTATCTGCCTCTGCTTTGTTTTGCTGGCAATGTTTCAGAAAGGATATTCTGCTTGTCCTTTAACAGTAAAGAATCTCCTCAGCCTCTGAAGAAAATAAAAATAAGTAGTGAGGGATATTTTATGTGCCAAACATCCATGCTAATGATTCAGTTGCCAGAAGTGCATACACTGATGTTTGTTCCTTAGCCACTCATTATTACATGAAGTTGTGGTAGAGCCAGCTCTTCAGCACTGGGAACTCCCTTCTGTGTAGGTTCTGTACTTTGAGGGCCCTAGGTTCAGGGCAGCAGAGCCTTTGTAAATAATTTCTCTATCACACTGTGGTTATTCAGTCACTGCACACAAATAATTTGCATACAAAATCTGACAAAAATTGTTCAGTTGTTCCCTCTTTGCTTTCTTTGATGTCTCTTACCTGCTTCCCTTTTTGTCTTTACAGCCTGTTAGTTTATTTCTGCCTCTTCCCCTGGTCATTCGTCATCTTCCATTTCCTCCTACCAATTCCATTTCCATCCCAAACAATGCTGTCTGATGCAGTGCTTGCAGTACTCAGACAGCTACAGCACACAGGGACATATATGAGCTGGCTTTGTAGTAGCTCATTTTGGTACTGATAGCACAGTTTCTATTTTTGTCTAAAAGTCCAAATATGTACCCCTGCCCATGGAGCCACTGTTGATGTCTGAGCTAGTTCCCAAATGTGCAGGCACAGTGACTGCTTTTTAGGTACACCCTGAGACTAATGCAGACAAGGTTCAGTACATTCACTGCCTCTAGTTTTCAGATGCTTAGTTATTGTATAGAGTAAAAAAGGCACCTAAATTATTAAGGAGCTACTGGCTTTAATCAGTTACTTACATGCAAGACCTGTTTACTCTGCAGGAAGCTGGTCTTAAACTCTGCAGGAGTCATGGCATCTGCAAGGCCCTGACTATGCTTTTCTTGATTGTCTGAATATTTTTAAAGTGTGTTAGAAGCATCACAAAGGGTACAGATAGAGAAATTTTTTAAGGAGATTTGAGGTTTTTTATTGATTGATAATTTATGGAAACTGTTTCTGAGCTTGAAAAAATTAATTCACTAATTATTTTAAATTTATCAGAGATTTAACTTCTTTTCATTATCACCTCCCTTGCATCTCAAACTGAGTTTAATATTAAAGCATCTTTATTTGATTTATTAGTTTGTGCACCTGCATCATCAAAAGTTTCAACATCTCTTTGAGAAGAGTGTTCAGTGTTTGCTGAATAGGCAGGGAGAAGGCATTGCTTAGCAGTGGTCAAATCTACAGCAGACTGCATTTTAATGGGAGTGGATGACGTGAGTGAAAAAGTCAACCAGTCAACCACTTCACGAATCTGGAATAAACTGACTCAAAGTAGTCAAGGACAGAGGTGATGCTTAAAGGAATTTATGCAGTTACTTTACATAACGATGATGTGGACACAATATCCAGAGCAGTGGCTTACTCATGACTCTAGACAAAGAGTGCAAGGTGCTTAGAGAAAAAAAGCCTCTAAAAAAGTGTTTTGATAGATCAGGACATTTCCCTTCAATCATGTTAATCTCCTTGAAGTAGTATCTTACAGTATGCCATTCCCTTACCTATTAGCAAATCTCTAACCAAGGATGGCTTAGTTATGTCAATAAACACATTTATTACTCTTCCTGGTCTTGCTGTTTCTACAGCATTGGAATAGTTTAGGAATTTGGAGAGGATAGGATTTGCAGAGGATAGGGCAGCATATCAAATATATGGATTGCTAAATGCCTGAAAGTTTTTTTCCCAAGGAGGCCATTTTAAATGAGTTATGGAATACTAGGTTTGTGAGATATTAAGCTCTGTAGCAAACTGGGACAGTGCCAAGTTCCCTAACCCTGGTACCATTTGTTTGCTAGGTGGCATTTGTGCCTGTCTCTGCTTGGATAGAAGTGCTCTCTCTGTTTTATCTTAGCCACTATCCCACTCAGGTTTTCAGGTTTTTATACAACTGTATTTTTGTTAATTGCTGTAATGATTTCATTACATTGGTAGTAGATCTATTTCATATTGGAATTCAAGTAACATGTCTTGTAAGATGTTAGAAATGCCATGGTAAATTACATTAGCTCTAAGTGCATTTAGCAAATGATGATATAGTCTGACTTAATTTGAAAGACCTTGAAGGGTCAGATGCATACAACATATATGCTCAAGGTGGAAATTCTTTTCAAAAAGCATATTAAACCCAGTTTAACAGCAGGTTAGCTCAAAAAGAATAAAAAAGGCATATTCTGTATGTAGAATGAGTACAGAATATATCTGATTCTTTTTTATTCTTCTAGGTTTTTTTAAAATCCATCTGCAGCCATCCACTGAGTGCTCTGGGCACTCTATGTGATGGATTAAGAATTACAATATAAGCTTTGACAAAACTTGTTACAATTGTATCTCCATTTTCTGAAAACTCCCTCAAAAGCTATATAAAATATGGAGAAAAATAGGGACTGGGAGAAAATTAGTCCATTTGGTGTCCAGGAACTCCTCAGAGTTACCACGATCCTGTTGAAATAGTGCCACTATAACTGAAATGCTCATAGAAGGAAGGTCAGGGCCTGTGTATGTTTTGAGGGAAGAGTCTTGTTGTGAACAATTTAAATAGCAAAACAAAATGTCAAAAAATGCTTGGTATAATTTTTTTCAGATTGTCTGAAAGACTTTCTTTGAAAGATCTGAGACTTGATAGAATATTAGGTTTAAGTTTTTTCCATAATCTACACTGAATTACCTACTCCTCTTCTGCAGAGATACATGCAGCTGGAGACCTCTGTTTCAAGGTTATCTTTAAGGTGAGAAACCTTTGTTATTGCTTTTCAATCGTAATACTTGAAACATGAAGAAATACTTTAAATCTTTACGGATACAATTACCTAGTCTTCAGCTTTCACACTTCAATCATAGTATGACTCTTAATAGAAACAAATTTTGCAAATGCCAAAACAACTTTATTTCTTGGACACACATTTCACTTTCTTCTTGTTAAATGCTACATTTAAATCCTGTAAAGTCCATTTTCTCTCATCCATTTTCTTAGCATATGAACACGATTGTTTAAAGAATAATCTATTTTTGTTCAATGCATTTAGTTCAATGCATTTATGTCAAGATTCTTTTGCCTTTCTTTTGCCTAGTTTTTCTTTGTGTGCCATTGTCCTGTTTCAGTAATGTCTTTACAAAAGATTCTGTTTATACTGTCTTCATATCTCTGCACTGATATAAATGACTATGTTAAATGCAAGGCAACAAGGAAGCCTGCTCTTACTTAGATTACAGCTCCCAGAGATAAAGATTTTCTTTCTTTGTATCTCAAGCTAAAAGTCTTTCCTTCCTTGTATCTTTTTTGTGCTGAAAATTCAGCCTATGGATATTAGGGAGAGATGAGGGAAGGAAGATTTTGTAATCACTGACAGGGGTACTTGATGATCTGAAAGGTCTTTTCCAGCCTAAATGATTCTGTGATCCTACTGGGAACTTTCTATTCCAAGGTGCAGGAGATCTATTTCTAATTGCCCCAATCAGGGATTATTTATGATAGACACAACTCACATTACACAAAACCATAAAAGTCTTTCAGGGTCCACAGATGTTCCTTTCTAAACATTTGATAAGTAGGTGCAACACATACCCAAGTCATAATGAAGTCATGTCAACTGGTGGGATGAACAGTGACTGAAGAATGCCAGTTACTCATTAACTCTCAAAGATTCTGTAGGAAACCAGACATCAATATGTTGCCATCATGGTGTTAATTTTCATTTCTGTGCTTTGTTTCTCCATGTAATTCCTTGGCTGGAAAACCAAGATAATTTTGAGTTTCCCCACTCTTCGTTCCAGAAAAGTCAGATACTGAAAGTATCTTGTGCATCATCTTGTCGTCTGTATTTTTGTAAGCCTGAAGGTATAATTTTATTTCCAGATGAATTTGGCTGTAATTCTTTTTTAGTGATTCACAAGTATTTTATTTAGCAGGCTTTGCTGAAGAGCACTGTCAGTGAAAAAACCTGTGTATCTTTTTATTTAGCCTTTATTTAGGTGAGATCACTTTTGACTGGTAAAACTAAAGACCCTGCCAGGTGAAGATGTAGTTGAGATTCCTTGGAAGTTTGACAATGAAGCTTGTTTGGGGTTTTGTCTTTTCCAGTTCTCCTTGCTTCTGCATTGCAATTTCTTTTGGGGAAATCAGATTTCTTTGAGCCAGACAAGTTGTTTTTAGTTCTTGTGCAATTGGCTTGAGGGTATTTTCAGTTTCTGTCTGCTGTGTGAGACTGTCATTTTCATTCTCTGATGTTGGACTAATCTGGAGGTGTTTTGCTTTTTATGGTTTCTGTTGTATCCTCCCAGTATCTGTTTTCCAACAATAAAATTTATGAAAGTAAATTTATGATTGCTATTTATTTAGAGTTGCTGTGACAGACTGCTGAAGCTCTTTACTTAATTTCTGCTATTCCTGCTTGCCTTCAAATAGAGAGATGTTTTCTAAAATACTGAAAATTAAAGTAGCTGTTGCAGTTGAGATATATTGTCATTCTGAGACATGATCAAGTGGTAGAAATATATTTAAAGTTATTGATTTATATTAGCCATCACAGAATGGGTATTCAATAACAAAACTGTATCTCCTAGAATGCTGAAAACATTGCTATACTTCAGTTGTGAAACATTCAATATTTGCATGCTTTTCCAATTCAGTTTACCTTGGCCAGCTGGTTATATATTCTTTCCAAAACCAAAGATATAGCTATTGATACATGTCTTAATGAACATTTAGAAATGTAGCCATATGTATGACGCACTGTTACCGGGTTTTTTAAATTTCTGTAAGGAGCCTGAAGATTTAGGCCTTTTCTTTAACTTTTATTGATGTCACTGTTTTAAAAATAATAACTCTATGACTATATTCAGAACATAATCTTTTTCTGTGAATGTTTTTTTAATGCGAAAAGTACAACCTATGTGTCTGAAATAACAGCAGCTTTGCCTCCCATGACTATTGGGTAAGAAGACGACACTTTGAAGACTGTAATAATTTTGGCAGAAGCTATTCTGTTGAGAAACATCACAGTGTATGGAAATGCTACATGCTGTTACGTGGTGGTGTTAATTGGCATATAACAATGAATGCATTATAAACCTCTTACATTCTTTTAAAGTACAGTCATGCTATGTGTTTGGTGGTTGATGTATTTAGAAGTTTAAATAGACAAGCTTTGAAGAACTTCAAAGTGGTTTTGGTTTGAACCCCATCTAACAATAATGTGTAACTTACCTGAATTAAATTAGCAACCAAGAAAATGGTTTTCATCCTGCCTTCATTGAAAAGTCCTATTAGAATTATTTTGAAGTAGCATTTGCCCATGGTTGTTTTGGGAGAAAGAAGGAAACATACTAACTAGTAAGGATGATAGTTTCCTTGTTGATTTCTACAAATAACTTCTTAGAGTCATATTGGTGTTGATTGTTTTCATTCTCCCTGGTTCTTCTACCATGTAGGGTTGGTCTTTGGTGAAATCCATATTGTGCAGAATGGATCACACAGTGTGACTTCATACTTGTATGTTGCTCTGTACATTGACTTTTCCTAATTCTGCTTCTTATTACGGAAAAATACCATTAGTAGAAGCCATGTGTCCTACATAGCTTTAGTGTTATACAGCATCCTAATACTAGAATCAAGGCTTTGATGGAGTTATTATAAATAAGACCATACACTTATACAAACTCTGACAATGGTGATTGCTTAATTCCATCAGTTATCAATCAGTTCCAAAAAAATACAGTATGTGCAAAAGACATGTAATAAAGGATTAAAAAAAAATTAAAAGGAAATGTGTGTGTGTAAAAAAATACTTCTTATTACAGTTTGGATTGAAGGTGTTATACAAAGCAGTTTCCTTTCAATTCAGTGTAAATGAAGGAACAGTTAATTCACTTTTGTTCAGCCACAGCAAAAATAGAAAAAGCAGAACACAGCAGAAGCCATTTTGGCTAATGCCTTTTCTTGGGAAATGATAACACACATGGAGGAACTAGGATTGACTGGAGAAAAGACAGAAGGAAAAGGAAATGCAAACAAATCAAAAGCAAAGCCACAATGACCTTTAGAAAATTAAGGGAGAGGCATTCTTGGGTTCAGTACTGACTGCAGTAAGGCATGGAATTACTCGCTGGGGTTCAGGGAAACAGGAGTTTACACTCCTTTGTATACAAATAAGGATAGTATTAAAGGTACTTGGGCTTCCATTATCAATTATTCCTCCCCAAGGAACTAATTTGAAAGCTTTCAAATTCTAGAGACCAAGTAGGTATCCCAAGGCAGTCTTCTATTAGTAGCTCAGCTGATCTGGTCACCAAGAATAGTAAGGCATAACAAGACATTCGAAAATAACATACAAGGATGTACTGGAAATGTGTGTAACTACTTGTTGGCTTGCTTCCAGGATTAGCTGCTTAGACTGTGGAATCAAAATGAGCATTTGGATGATCTAGCAGCTCCTACTGCAGAGCACAGATAATAAATCTGCAATTAGTAATTCGCTTACTAAATACATTTAGGAGGCCAGATATTTTGTAGTTAAAACTTGTAATGGCAGGGCACTTTCCATCTCTTGAGGCTTCTCTGCATTTATTCAGCAAGCAAGGGGTGGAAAAATCAACCCAGTCTTAATTTTCTAGCCTTGTTTTTCAGCTGTCAGAACAAGTTATAATTTTCCCCTACAAACTGCAAAATACTGACAATATAAATGGATGGATCAGATTTGCTATTCTTGTAAGTGGGTACGATTTCATTGAAATTAATAGAGTGCCATCAAATTTGTGTGAAAGTATCACTACACTCCTAAGGTTTCAATATGCAGTTCAGAAATATAATATTACCCTTGGGTTCATGTGCATGAACTTTTACTTGGATCTCTTCCACCCCTTTGCCACCTCATTCCTGTAACTGCAGCTGAATCTGTCTATAAAAATATTTGTATGGTTAAGATGGTAATTTACCAGCTTGAGGAAAGCTTATTGTAGGAAAACTAGTTAAAGTTGAGTGAAGTTTTTCTATTTTATCCTACGCTAGCCAACACTCAGAATTTTAATACCTTGAAAAATAATGATATTAGAAGATTGAGGCAATAATGATTGACAGTAAAAACATTGTTGCAATAGTATCAGTTTCCCACAGAAACAAAGGGAGAGGAGTTTTGAAAATATATTCCAGCTTAGCCTTTTAAGTTAGCTTTCCTGTCAACACAGATGACTGACTGCTTTCTGAGCTAATCCTGACATTTCTTTCTGTAGTTGACCAAGTAGTAGAGCTACTGAAAATTCTCTTTGGCTTCACACAGATCAAGTACTCTGTAAGTTTTGACAGGATAGAAGTTGAAGAGAGCATTCTCTGACAGCATTATACTAGCTTAGAGGCAAGCACAAATGATTTGTTAGCCAGGTTGCCAGCAAGGTAAATAAGAATTAAGATATTTTTGGGAAATGTTGAAAGCTGTAATATTAAATACCAAGAGTCTGATTTGGCAAAATAAATGGGATATATAAACCAAAATTCAAACTTCAGTGATGTGATGTTTTCACTTCTCCGCAAACCACTACTTAACTTTCTTTACCTCTTCAAGTTACAATTTCAGAAAAACTTGAGATGAAGTAACTTGACAAAAGGTTCCCAAAAGTAAATGTTTGTAAAGTAGAAAGAAATCAACAGATGTTATCTATATGGCATCTATGTCTTTCAGAGGCAGCTGATGCTGTTTCTGCCCTGGCAATAGAATAAGGATAGTGCTACCACAGTTAATATTTTCTTTGTTTACGGTCTCTTTTGCTCATATGAACTTCAGTTCTTATGTTCACTCTTTTGTTCATATTTACTTCAGTGGAGTAAATCCTTTTGAACATGAAACAAAGGAAAGGAGAGAATGAAAAATCCTGGAAAAAGAAGAATTATAAAGTAGTAGTAGTAGTAGTAGTAGTAGTAGTAGTAGTAGTAGTAGTGGTGGTGGTGGTGGTGGTGGTAGAAGTATAGAAGTGACTGGAGTCCCAAGCTGCAGCTCTCAGAAATCCATTGAGGCAAGACCATAATTGCAACAGAGGAGAGTTTGTGCATCATTTTCCCAGCAACCTTTTCTTATTGTGGTTGTTGTGTTTGGGGTTTTTTTAATCCAATATTCATAAAATTTGCATGGGTCTGACATTTGCTGCTCGTTTTTCCTTATAAAACAGATCAACTACCCATCTGTCTACATAAGATAGAAATACTGTACAAACTGTGAGCCTGTATCCAGACAGGAAAATAATCACATCCTTTCATCTTCAGTGTATGGAAAGATGTCTGGAGTTGAAACAGACACAGAAGAAAAGAGACAGTGACTAAGTAATTCCTGCCTTTCTATTGTTAGGATTCAGACAGCTTGGTCAGCAGTCAACACAAATAAATTCCAGAAGGGAATTACAATCAAGACACTCATGCTCTCCCATTCAGCCCAAAATAACATGGAACACTGTTACTTCCAAGATGTAACTCCAGAAATGATGGGTAATGGAAAACAAGAACCATAGTGAAAAAGTCAAGTTGAGAATAACTAGCTATATCAACCTTTATTTTCAAATCTTAGTTTAAATTAAAGTCTGTACTGGTTGTGATCTATTATAATTCAGTTGTTTTCTTTGGAAGGGATTGAGTGAAAATTATTTTTATAGCTTTCTTCAGATGATTGTGAAAAAAATTCATGATAGAAAAGGACCTATTTTTGGTCAGCCTAATCTTCTGAGGATTTTATAGTGTGCCTGGCACTGTGGTTTCTTAAGAGTACCTCAAAAAGTGACTAAGGAAATTTCATACTTGGCTAGAAGTTTCTTACTGGCTCAGAAGCATATACTGAAGTGTATACTGAAACATCCTGTCTTTTATTTCCTGTAATGTGTTACTTTGCCTAGGAAAAAGATCCCAATTGTGTGAGATGTGGCTTGTGGGACAGGATGTGCTCATCCAAGGTAGTACAGAAGTGGCAGTTCCTGGTTACTTATTGATTCACCATGGCTGTTTTATAAAGTTTTGCCAGACTCTGCTTTTGCAGTACCTTGTAGCACTAGTTAACATTGTGTGTATATAAATAAAGTACTTAAAATATTGGTAAACACATGCTACTTGTTTGGATATTGTGCAGCATACAAATAGGGCTTTTTTTTTGAATATTTGGTAGCTTAATATACCGACTGTGGTCAAATTGTATCTGAGTGTTATGTGTTTTGAATGTCCAAACCATGGCCTTACCCAAAGGTGCTAGATTCTGCTGAACTAGGAGCCATGGAATCTTCTCTCTGTGTTGGCTTTGGTGGGAGGGTTGGAACATCTCTGACCTAAACCACCACTGGCATCATGTTAGTGCCCCTGGGATGGCTGTACAGTACAAGTCATGGGCAAGGATGAAATAAAGACCTTCATTTTAGGGGCTGAGGAATGGACTCAATATTTTCTGATGTCCAAGACCTGAGGGGTAGCCTAGAAGGTCTGACAGTGTTCTTTCATGTCTCCTTTTCTGTTTTTCTGGCATATTCTCTTCTATTTTTTTTTTCGCCTGCCCCCACAGACTCTTCACATACAATGAAAAAAAACATCTTTGAATTTTTGTTCTGGGTTAGGAATGGTACTCCCCAATTCAGTGCCCCCACTGAGTCTTTCAAAAACCACATTGCTGCTTTCTCTCACTCCCCTGTTTCCTGCTCCCTTCCCACTGCAGTGTGATGGAGTTGAGAATTGGCGGCACAAAAGGCAAAGATCACAGGCTGAGATAAGAACAATTTACTGGAAACAGCAATGAGATAAGAAAGTGAACAGTAAGACCTGCAATATTAATAACAAAAGTGTACAAAAGAGAAAGCAGTTCACGTGCAAAATGCTCACTGGGCCTGACCTGACCCAGCCATATCCAGAGCCACCCTACTGCTCTCTCCAGCTTGGGACTGGCACCATACTAACCCAATCCCCTCAACTATCCACAGTTTTCTTGACTGGATGGAACCCCTTCTCCCTGGAAGAGAGTCCCTTCCCCCCACCCCTGGCAATGACATGAGGTGGTATAGAATAGTCTCAGTGTCCTAAGTCATGCTTCACTCCTGGTTACTGCAAGAACTAACCCTGTCCTGTCTAGAACCAGACACTTACATTTGAATATTCCTCCAAAGTGTGGGAAACATTTTGGATTCTTACTTTTCTCTACCTCTATTTTTATTTTCTTTTGAGGTTCCTATTGTTAAGAAAGGTCCTGTGACAGTCTCTACCTGTCTGTGAGGCACAGCAATTTTTTTTTTATTCTCTCTCTATTGTATTGGGGTTTTTGGGGATGAAATTCTACACCTGCATGTAATATTGAAAGTAAGGATATCACCAGTGATTTTTATATTAACATTATATCTTTAATTCCTTCTTAATGCAACCTAATGTGTTAGCATGGTTTTTAGGTACTGGCTGAATACTGAACAAATGTCTTTATTCAGTTCTCCTTGATGACTCCTTATTTTCTTTTTTTTTACCAGGATCTTATTACTAATTCAGAAGTTATCAGTGCATATGAGTAGTTTAAATTGTTCTTTCCAAGGTGCACTGCCTTGCACTTTTCTACTTTCAATTTAATATGATCGTCATAACATCCAATTGCTTTGTTATAATAGGTCCTGGTGGAGCTCTTCAGAATCACTTGTTCAAAGGTTCCTGAGCGTTTTATCCTGCTGCCTTGTCTGTCAGTGCGGTAACATGCAGCACTTTTGCAGGAGTTAGGAGATCAATATGATACCCCAATGAGAAAGCCTTGTGCAAGCTAATAGAAATAAAACCAGTAGGTCTCCACATACATTATTATTAAAACCATGTTTCTCTTATTTAAAAATGACCTTTTTTCCTATGGGCTTTAAAATAATGCCTAATGTAACCCTTTATTTTTAGATGAACTTTAGTTGGCAATTCAAAAGGATAAGACACCATGGAAAATCGGTGTTTTTCTAAATGGCATTGTAAAAATCCCTTCCATAAGGGGAAGCCCTAAATGATGTATTTGAATAACAAAATGTACTTTCAAGGAGAAAATAAATGAGAAATTGTTCATCAATTTTAGAAAGCTCCTTTAAATAGACCCTATAAATATAGAGAAACAGATACAAAACATTACTAAAATATGGTAGTATTTCTGGCTTAGTGGATGCCATTTCAATCTTTTGCAGTATATGCATACCCCTACATTTGAAATATCTTTAGTATAGTATCAAATCCTTTATTGCTCTTGGCATTTGATGGTTTTCTAACTAGAGTTAGAAAACTAAAGTTAGAAAACTTGACCTTTTAAAATTTTATGTATTTGCACTTACTTGGCAAACCTTTTGCTCTCATTACACTTTTAATTAATAATACAAAAATATGCCATTTTGAAGTTTTGAATAAAATGGTTTTCCAAGGTATTGTTTTTTTTCCCCCAGGCAAGTTTTTGGTTTTCATTGTAAATTGAATCTTCTCTCCTGTTTTTTTGTTCTTACTTATCCCATGCTTCAATCTGTTTGTTGATTGATTCAGGAGGATCTTGAAAACCTTTTAAACAATTCCTCAAAATAAAATATGTTGCTATATTCAGGGTAAATTATTCTGACATGAAAAATAAAATTCACCCAAAATAAAAGCTATATTGAATACTGGCTTTAAGTTAAGATTCCAGTAAATTTACTTCTCTCCATGCAAGGCCATCTATAGCTCAATGAAATTATCATCTAGTAAACTGGTTGGTATAAATGAATTTTCTGTAATTTTGTGGTCACAAGGACCTAAATGTGTCAGTCAGGCTATTGTTACTCTTTCCCTTCCTGTGCATCAAACATTAGATTAGGAATTAAATTTTATGCTTGATTTTAGTAATATTTTCATTACTTAATTATACATAAAATCAAATCTCCGAGGATTTTTGTCTATGGAGTCATGAACCTCCCATCACATCCATATTTATCACTTGCACGAGAAGATTAAGTTGAAATGCTTGTGTGGTACATGTTGCATATGTAAGAAGGAATAGAAGAAGGTAGAAATTAAATCAAAATGGTGTTAATTGCTAATAAATGCAGGATGCACAGCTGGAACGAAATTTTGTTGTTGTAGGTAGAGTCAAGATTCATGTTATTTAGATGTTTAGCAGTATCTGCAAATCTGGTCTCCTTTATATATTCTTTCTATTTTCAGTGTTTCAAAATGTGGACTTGGAAAATGCGAAATCCACACTCATGCCCAACCCTCCCTATCTTCACTCTAGAGACAGCAATAACATAAACCTATGGGAGAATATTGCATTTGACAGAATATTGCTATTTATATAAGCTATTCATTTGCTTCCAATATATGTGAGGAATATTATATGGAAAGGTTCTTTCTCACTCCAAATACTCAATATTCCCTTACAAGTAATATCAAGATATAGACTCAGAACAATGTAGTTTTTCAGATTATCATAAATATGGGGATTTCACAGGGCACAAATACGCTCCCTCTCAAAAAACCATGCAAGATGCCAGTCAGTTCTTTCAATAAAATAAACTGCTTGCCTGTTGTAAACAAAGCACCAAGCCATATTTCACAATTGCATAATAGATGGAAATATTTTTCTTTAGTATTTTAAATAACAGCCCCATGAGAACTCCATTCTGTCTTTCATGATTAAAACATTTCTACAGAGGGAGTTAGAGATTAAAATCTATTCATTATGGAAACTATTTTCATGTTGTTGGAGCTTTTATGAAAGATTCCAAGTTTCCACACCATTTATTAAGTAATAACATCACAAGAGAGAACCCCCAGGAATATTTTAGATTGGAGGAAATCTAATAAGGACTTTCCGAACTGGGGCGAACATGATTTGAAAATATTTTAAAGAAATCTTATCATTGCTTTGGAAATAGGGAATAATCTCCCTGCCCCACCCTCCCATACTATCCATTTGGACCAAAGTCATAGCTTTGCAATTAAATCCAAGTTATTATGAGTCATATGGTGACTTTCCATTCGGTAATGGCAAACCAGGATGTTGGAGCAGTAGTCATCAAAAGGATTCACTGAACTGGAAAATGCAGTTTTGCCTATAACTCCAAATAATTTAAAACCTATGGAGATGTGATGATGGGCTTTGCTGGCTTTTTATGGAGAAATATTTAAAACTGTCATCTGTTTAACAGTAATTTTGCTGGAAGATACAGCAACTGAACAGTGTAAAAACATCCAAGGGGAAAAGGAGATAAAAGTGTGGTTTATTTTGTATTTGATTGCCCTGTAAAAAGGTCAAAAGTAGACCTGTGACCCACTGGGTGAGAAGCCCACCTCTTTTTCCAGTGGAAAGTGATGGATTTTTCTTTCTCTTGCTAACATACCAAAATCCAGAAAGATAGCTGTGCTTTTCTTTTTTATTTTATCTGGAAGTTTCTCAGGGGGTTTTGTGGATTTTTTTTTCTTATACTGTAACCTTAGAGCTTAGAGAAAAAAAGAACTGGAAATCTTTTGTGCCCAGAACCAGTGCAGGGCAGGACTCCTGTTTTGACCATTATAATGCAGTTTAGCTCAAGTCTCAGAAGTCTCAGTATGCTTGTGAAACCTGTCAGATATAAGGGATTTTCTGATGGTAGGCAGCTGTCTATGCAGACCTGGTGAAAGACAAAGAATTCCCTGAAACTGCTCAATGTACTAAAGAGGTACTAATGTATCCTTAATACATGGTAAATACATCATCCTTGGCTGTCCTACTGTACCTGCCTTGGCTGAGCAGGCGCAACATTTCTTTATTGACTTTATTTGTTCTATTTTAGTCTATTTCTTTAAAATATCATCCAACTCTGGCCCTGTGCAGGATACCCTGAGAATCACACCATGTGCCAGACAGCATTGTCCAAATGCTCCTTGAACTCTGTCAGGCTTGGTGCTGTGACCACTTCCCTGGGGAGCCTGTTCAGTGCCCAACCACCATCAAGGTCTAAAACCTTTTCCTGATATCCAACCTAAACCTCCCCTGACACAGCATCAGGCCATTCTCTCAGGTCATGTCACTGATCACCTCAGAGAAGAGTTCATTACCTGCTCTTTCTCCTCTCCTCAAGAGGAAGTTGTAGACAACAAAGAAGTAGCTGTGGGGTCTCGACTCAGTGTCCTCTTCTCCAGACTGAACAGACTGAGTGACTTCAGCCACTCCTCATATGGCTTCCCCTCAAGGCCCCTCACCATCTTTCTAGCCCTCCTCTGGACACTTAAAATTTTTTTTTTCATTTTATTTTAATGCTATTTTTAAACAATTACTGTTTAAAGGCTTCAGATTTTCAAGGCCTGTAAAAGAGAGTGAATTTTTTAAAAGAAAGCACCAGTACTTCTTTAATCTATTGCCTTTGGCTTTATGTCCTGGAGCTGCTAATCTATATTTATTTGCTTTTATTTTTAGCATGTGGTCATAAAGATCTCTGCAAAATTATTTTGAAAAGCTTTGCATGTGTGTGTGTTTGTGCATGTGTTTATGTAGGGGAGTATATGATGGATCATTATTAATCCATACATTACAAATTCATTTCTCTTCTGTGGTATTTTTCAAAGCCTTCACAGACAGGAGCTTCTTTTCTTTTAGTATCTACCTGCTCTGGATGCTTTTATCCTTATTACAGTCTCATAAGTAATAAATTTTAGAGTCATCTGAAAACTGTAGTGTGTGATAAAAAGATTCAGCATTTGTCCAGGCCAGAAGGCTGCAGCTATCCAGCACAAAGCAACACTGTGCAGAGATATCTGCACTAGAATACTAGAAATTATATAGCTGTGTTCACCTAAAAGAAGAGCTGTGCTAAATGCCATTGCTGAGAACACATCTCTAGCATGAGACCAATAAAAATGTCAATAGAAACTGTTGCAAAATTAATCCAGTCGGGAGCCTGCCATTAGCAGGCAGAGTCCCCCTTCTATGGTAGCTGATAAGTTCCTGGAATTGATCAGTAATTACAAAAATTGGCAATCTATTTCTTCATAAGAGAGAACAGTGCAAGACAGTCTGAAAGATAATAAAGAGGTCTATTCTTTCACTGTGCATCATTTTGTGCCATAGAGATCATACTTCTTACTTCAGTATTTTCTAGCATTATATTTTATAGCTTTGTTTATTTGCATTTCACCATGCTTTTTTATTCTTTCTCAAATAATATAAATTATACTTCAGAAAAGGAGAATAATCTACTTGGAGGATTTTCTGACATTAGTCAGGGGTGTAAATACCTTATTGGATCAGTCAGTTTGCCCCTTTCCAGACACAACTATTCCTTATGATATATAATGGCCACAACCAGTGTTTGAATTTGAATTATTTATTACTTTTATCTTTTCACTGGATAAACTATTCCATGCTCTGGGACAGCCCATGAACTAAAGGTATGTTCACTGCAGGGCAGACAAAGCTGGACGCACAGCAGGATGGTCACTAATTTAAAGTTGTATCAAAGTAAGATTTGTCAGAGTATGATTTTGATTTGGATGTAGAAAAATTTAAAATCACTGAACAGAATGGAGTTACTAGGTATTCATGACAATGAAGAAGAGAAAAAACCCAGGAAAAATAACAGGAGAATAGAGGATGAAAAGGTAACAAAGGAAAAAAAAAACAGTAAGGGAGGAGGATTTTAAAACAGATTTTGAATTTGTTAATATCTGGGCCCAGGTAGAGATCATATACAGACAAATTATAAAGAGGAGGTCATTAAACCCAGTAAACTTCCAGGAGTTTGTGGACGCAGAAATAAAAATCAAGCTGAATTGCAAAATGTGTAACAAGTTTCATAGTGCTCCTTACTATCATGGCTTTTGAGCATAGGATGGAGTCCAGCTGCTCAGTGCCTGAAGTTCAGAATATTCTTCAAGAGCTGGTAATAAAACCGTAGAAAACATGATCATGCATAAATGGAAATAAAAGCCAGAGCATAAAAAGAACGTTTTCTTGCAAAATCCCTTAATTCTGAAAGCTGCCAAAGGCTGAGATGAGCTGAAAAGATGACAGAAAGCTCAAAACAAGATAAATTATGTTCTTCATAATTAAGAACTAAAACTCTGAAGCTCCTTCTTCAAGGAAGAGATAAAATGGTTCTAAATAGGTAATTTTAGAACATTAGACATTAAGTCACCAAGCACCCTTCTGACTAGTGTTGCCCCCACTGACAACACTGAGTGTAAAAGCCAGGAGCTCTGAATGCAACTGCTTTGAAGTTCCTTAGCTGCTTTCATAGTAACTTTCCGTGAATGTTCTAGGTCAGAGACTGCTTTCATCTTGAACCCCTAATTCGGATGTTGCTTTTCCCAATGGGTCACACAAAGAGTTGTGGAAAGTCACTATGAGTTTTCTAACTGGAACTGAATTCATAGCCCAGAGTGCAGTGCTTAAAAGGATGGAATATTTCATCCTTAGAATGGTGTGTTATGGCACAATTCCGTTAACTGGAACGGGAACAGTCTGTTTATAAAACGCAGGCTTCATTTGGAGAAATGACTCTTTGTGAAGTTGTTTCCTAGACATCAGCAATTTCTCTGTGGCTGTTTAATTACAGAATAGCATTCTTAGTTATAACTTTTCTTATTTAAGAATGAGGTCAGAGAATAAGTCACAACAAAATAAAGATAACCTGAAGCTGGCTCATTTTGTTCTCAAGGGATAAAAATTCACAGTCTAATTAATAAATTTATTGGAGTTTTCTATTTTGTTTCTAGAAAGAGGAAAGTACTGCAAATAACTAACTGGAAGGTAGCATGTGTGCTGGTGAGTTACTTGTCTCCATAGCACATACCATGTTTAAATATTAAGCATTTCAGCAAAGACATGCTCCCACAATGAGCTAAGTTATAATGCCTTATGCTGTAGGTGGACAGAATGACCAGAAATTAAGTTAGGGTTTTCTCATGGAAGAGCAGAATTTGCAAATATACTCAGTGCCCTAATCCCCTAAACTCAAAACAGGTGAATATATTAATGTTTTCCTGGAGATCTAGTCTGCACTCTGAGCTATGAACTCAGTTCCAGTTACAAAATTCATAGGGACTTTCCAAAACTCTTTGTGTGCCCCACTGGGAAGAGCAAGAGCAGAATAAAGGATTCAAGATGGAAGCAATCTCCAACCTAGAACATTCACAGAAAGTTACCACAGAAGCAGCTGAGGATCTGCAAAGGAGTTGCATTCAGGGCTTCTGGCTTTTAAAATATGTACATCCCATAATTAGTTACTGCTCTTTGGTAGGGTTAATCAGAGCCAGGTGTAATTTTCCATTGTCGTCTCTGAGTCTTCTCAGACGCTTCAATTAATAGGCTTTGTCTTATTGATCATAATTGGCTTAAAGCCAGGTATTTTGTTTTTCTGAATTTATATTTTCAAGTAGGAGCCAGAGAGGCAGATCTGTCATCACTAATCCACAGAATACATGAATCTGCGAAGGACGTTTTCCTTCCCCTTTGGGTGGTACCTTGTAATCGTGGGTGATGCAGTTCTGAGAACACTGTGACGATAACTGATACTTTTAGTTGCACAGTAGGCATTACAGAGAACTGACAGCTAAGTGAAATTGGGCCCAAAATCCCAATAGAAAAAACGTGTAGACCAAAGGTTTCAGATAGATTATTTGTGATTAGAGATATAGGTTTTCTTCCTTTAAATTACATAATTCTGAAATCCAAATACTTCCAAATGAGCTCCAAACATACACATGCAGTTGCCGAGACTTAGGAATTTTGTATCTGAATTCTGCAGCCGAGCCCATTTCTAGAGTGGACCCTGATCACCTCTCAGTTGCCTTTCTGAGTGCTTACCTTCCAGGCATTAATTGTTGATATACTGGAGTTTTTTTATGTACCACTGCATCCAGTGGTATGCTGTTTTCTGTCAGAACTTGGCTGGCCTTAAAAGAGAACTTAAAATATTTAATGTTAGAAGACTCCGAGAGGGCATCTGGTCCAACACATCCCACGCCAACAGCTTTCTAAAAGCTGGGGGTGACTTGCTAACAGAAAAGACCTTGGGTGGAAAACAGTTTATATACACAATTTTGGAAAAAAACATTTTGTGTACAGCTCTCAAGAAAAAAGGATGCTCAGCATTTTATAACGTTGGATCTAGAACTGTTGCAGAAAGTGAAATGTATTTCAGGTGAACATGCTCACAGTATCCCAAGAAAAGTGACTTTGCACTCACATTCAAAATTTCATTGTTTTCCATCAATGTATGATGTTGGATTTCAAATAAGTATTATAAAAATAAACTAGTAAGTCTGGCAGTCAAGCCCATCTTGTGAATATACATGAAAGAGATCCTTAATTTTTCCATGTGTCATGATATATTTAAAAAATGGTGTATCTGCAAGTTTCTGAAATACAGATTAATTAAATAAATATAAATATGAACAAGAACAATTATCTAGCATCAAAAATATTAGCTATTTCATTTTCTCCCTTTGATATGTTTATTAAAATTATCCAAGATGCAGAAATTGCTGCTGTGTAACACTGTGATTCTCAGCAAGATATCTGTATTTTGTTATTAGTTCATTAAATCTTTATGCTGTTCGTCTTTAAAATATTTTAAAATAGAATACAAATAAGCCCTAATTCTGGTTCCGATTTCTAGACTTTCAGAAAACTGGATAATGGCCCAAAACCAACAGGTTGATAAAAATGGAATACAAAGACTATTCATGGTATTATCACATGAACGGAATGGGAGTTCAGGGTCTTCACATTTTCATTAGAACTGGAAGAGAGTGAGTTGTTTAAAAACTATAAACCTGTTTATAGGAAGAACCTTTATGAGATCTATTTTCCCCTCAGATTATATCTTAAAGTAGGCAGCCAAACATAAAACTACTCTCCCTCCCCTCTCTGCACCACCATGAATCTTGGGATATCTTAAATACATAAGCTGAATTTAAAATCTTGGCTATAGAACTAGGTGGTCCTCCTAGAAGGGAGTGCTTGCTCAGACATGGATTTCTTACCAACATAAAGTTTTGCTAAATGCACATGGAACTTGCAGTGTCCATACCATTCTCCTTGCCAGGTCAAGTGGACATTTGTCATGCAGCAGTTGTGTGGTTTTTGTTGCAGCAGTGATGGTCTTGTGAACACAATGAAATCAGTTATAAATCAGCTACTTTGGCTATTGCTTCCAGGCTCAACACAGAATGACCGTCTAGGTGTTTATTTCATTTCCTGAGTGCTTTTTGTGGCATAAACTGAGCTCCATGTTATTACAGCTTTGCATTTTGAAATTTCCTATGCAGCCTAAAGTTAACAAACTGATTAAACTATAATTTAATTACATACCTAAGCTGTCATCACTGTCATCACAGTGCAGACATGTCCTGCTTTGCACAGAGCTTATTTTGATAGGTTGATGAGATGGTGCAGAGACCTTGACATAACCTAGAATCATGCCATAGGGTTTCCCAGGAATTATTTGTCCCAACACTTTGCTCAGTCTGCAGTGCAGAGGTGACTGGCTTTGGAGTAGAAAGAGTTGAACACGTGCCTTTGATTTCGAGGGTACTTATATATTTGATTAATGATGCTGTGGATCTATATCCCTTTCTGGAAGCTGTATCCGGGAACGTTTTCTTCCCTGAATAGATCTTATCCAGCAGAGTATTATTGTGAAATAAGTCTTCTGTAAAGATGCAGAAATCTCACCTTTCGGTACTATTTTGCAGATCTGAAGATCACCTGGGGATATTACATTTTATTCTAGGTGGGTTATGAGGTTTTCACCATTGTGTGCAATCCTGCCTGTCTAAATTACATATTCAGATAAGAAAGAAATGATCTTTCTTTTCTCCTTGGTAAAAAATATCATGAAATGGGTTTTGGATGTAGGAAATGTTCTCACATGAATATTTTAAGCCTAAGAAAATTACTGCAAAACATTGGTTAAACAATAGGGATTCAAAATGTGTTTGACTACAACTTGAAATGATTGATTCACAGAAAAATTGACAGACATTTTTGAAAATTCCGGAGTTGCTCTTACATTGATAATCTTTATGTCTGAATTTGCAAAGTGTAATTTCTTTTAAAGTCTTTACATGAACAGCAGAAAGTGAATTCTGATATAATTTTAAGGGAATTATATCAGAGAGTCATTAACTAGCATCTAAAAACTACAGTTCAGACTACAGCTCTATACATCTCAAAATTTAATATGGTTCTAATTGGGTTTTATTTTCAGAACATACATAACTCCTTCTTGCAAATTAGCCATTATTAGTGAATCATTCTCTACATGGTATGCATTATAAATCCTGATTTTGAGAATGGGTGATCTTGACTTTCTGGCTGCAACCTTTTCACCTGCCACTGCGTTTGCTTATTCCTGCGGGATGCTGAGAACCCTCAGCTCCCTCTGTCTTTCACACAACCAAGCTCTGAGCCTGCTTAGATTCCTTGATTAAAAGTTTGTTCTTCCGTTTGCTTTGTGCTCCCAAAGGCTTTTCTTCCAGGCAGCCCACATTCATTAAAGACTCTGTGGAAAACACATGGGACAAACTTAATTGAGCAGTGCCAGTCCAGAATAGCAATGCCTGTTCAGTGAGAACAAGGTGCAAGACAGCTGGCATCTTGGGAATTGTAAACCGTCACCAAGGTCTTCAGAGGCAGGTGCATTTGCTGTGGACAGCATGGTGCATCAGGGGATATTGCATCTCTCTGTTGTAGAAACAGTGACTTTAAAGGTTACTGTATATCTTTACCCATTACAAAATATCACACTACTCTTGAACTATATACTCTATACACTGTACTCTTCATCCCATTGCTTATTCCAGATAGTTTGGGTTTGGGTTTTTTTTTATTGTACGTAACAGAAACGGACTTTGGTCCTGTTTCTGCATCTACTGAGATACAGGAAGTGTGCCATCCACTTAAACAAAGGGCAGGAGAAAAAACCCCAACACTGTCTTACTTGGTGTATTGAGTAGTGTATGTACTACCTAGCGTAATAAATACTTCACTGATAGCTAGCAAGTACTTTTACATGTAAATTAGGCATGAAGTATAATGCAATTATTAATCTCTGATCTAAAATATTTACATTCTTAATTGAAATACAACTGCAAGTGTGATTTGCAAAGTTATCACAAATGCTACTTAACTAAAAAAAAATAAGTAAGTACCAAGAAGACATGCAGATTTCCCAATAAGGTGATTCAGCAAAGAATATTTGATCTTGGTGAAGCAAATTCTGCATCTATTTCCCAAGGGACTTTAAGGAACTACAGAAATAGAATATTTATTTTTAAACGTAAATTAAAGTTCTGGATTTTTGCCTAAGGACTGGAATTTCTTCTCAGTGACAAAAAGTCATAGAACATAATATATTTTATAAAAATGCTATTCTAAGTAGTAACAGTAGAAACTGCAAAGCTATTTTTGATCAATATACAGATATCTTAAAAATATACACAATATACATAAAAAGGGGAAATTGGACATCCATATGCAGATGTACCAGTTTTGATGCAGTTTTTCCATGTTTCCAGAAAAAGAGATTTTTGCAGCTTGTGTGGGAGTCCAGACTCATGAAGCAACAGTCAGCACATAGAACCCCAAATCAAACAAAATTTGAAGCAGCCTGAATGCAAAATAACCCACCTGATAACCACCAGTGCTATTGGGGATGCAGTCAGGTCACTGTTTTGTTTCCTAGATATATTTTTACCTGTTTTCTGAAGAAAGGTGAATTGAGAGACTTTTCCTTTTTCCCACAGAAAGGAGAGGTGATGGAAAAGATTGTTTGTTTGAAGCAGTTTTTGAAAGAGAAGGAACTAAAGTTTGATGTGTTTTAGATTCAGAATGGATGAAGTATGGAGCTAAGACCCTTATGAAGTCAAAAAGATCTTGTTTAATTTTTCATCTTATGACATGTGTCTAACATTTAAAAAAATCCATTAGATAGCACTGCCCCAAGTACAAAAGCTCATCTTTGGAATTTCCAGCATCTGCACAATAACGAAAATTTGCAGTTAAAAGCACAAATATCATATCATTTCTACTTTGTAAAGCTTTTTGATATCTATAGGAGCCATTTCTCCATCTGATATTATTGAACCAGCCACTGATGTTTGGTGGGTTAGATGCATGCTGATGCTTCTTCTTGCTGCTTTACTTGTAAAACTAGGACTTTTATGAACAAGTCTATTACATTTTTAAACTAGATTTCAGAGTCATTAATTTTGTCGGTTTTAATTGGAAGTTCTATCACCATTCTGGTGATTTTTGAGGACAGAAATAGCAAAAGCTTGGTTGGGTGGCCGTGCTTGAGAAGGATCCAGACCCAATCTCTTGCGAACGCAATGCTGGATGTGTTTGCTTACAGGTAAAGGAAGAATATGCCATTGAGCATTTTACTTTTAACTCCTTATGCACTATCATGAGCCCAAACTCTCAGAAATAGGTCACAGAAACTCTTTATATGTTGTCAGTTAAACTGAAACAGTTTAAAAACTGAAAGAGTTAACATAAACTGAAACAGTTGCCTTGCAGGGATGAGTGATACGGCCAGTTAATTCATAGCATGTTATATGCAGCTGATATTTTTGAAATATTTCCCTGCAATCCCACATTTGTCCTGTTCTCAGGAACAAACTTATAACTCCCATGCTCTTGGATATGACATAAATAAAAGGAGAGAGTGAGATTGTTGGGGGAGTTGAAAATAAACCAAATAACTTTGCAAAATATCAAATATGGAAAAATTATGCAGAATTTAAGACAGGCTAAGACATTACTATTCTTAATATTTAATTTTTTTCAATCATTTCTGAATGGTGAATGACAGCCTTTGAATAAATGACCAGCAAACCTTTTTCTTGGATGCAAATCAAGAGTATGATTTTTCACTAGGGAAATGTCAGAACCTTCAGAATTTACAGTTTATTTGATCAACACGTGTACAATTTAAGAATATATTTTCATCAAAAGTACTCTTAGTGGCAAGGCAGAATAAGATTTACATACCATACAGCTCAATCATTTAATCACCTTCTCAGAGCTATTATTTAATATTGAAGAGAGAATGTCAGGAGTCCTAAAAGCCTGCTTTTAAGAATTCTTTTTTTTCTACAGTTTATTTCATTTCTTTCAGAAATTGCATATGGTTTTTCCAATTCATTTGTGTTTGATAATGAGAACTTACTGTGTTTTATGGGCATAACTTGCCTAAGTGAAAGGTCCTGCTTCCATGCCAAGAACCTGGTTTTAATAATAGAATCACAGAATGTTTGGGTTGGAAGAGACCTTTAAGATCACCTCTGGTTTTGCTGAGTCCCAATGCTGTGATACATTAGAGGTCTGTAGTCCAATGGAAATGTCCTGATGCAGAGTAAAGCTTATAAAAGCAATACTCAGAAATGTTTCTGCAGCACAAGTATGTTGTTGGATACTTCAATGACCACGCCAAAGAGTCACTCTGTTGTAAGTCTCCAAATGCAGTTGGGTTGTAATTGCCATCTACATTTGCTGTTTTCTCATCTTTCAACAACTTGCTCTGCTAGAAAAGCACTGTCTTCTCTGAAAGCATTGACTTCAGTCCCCCATGGCTGGTCATTTGATGAAACAGGTTTATTATGTGGGCTTCTGAGTGAGAAAACAAAAACAGCAATAAAAAGAAAGCAGATTGGCAGTTGCTATGGCAATTCCATCCTTTGCTAGGGTTTGACATAAGTCTTAGGAGCTAGGGGAAATGCTTGGAAATGGTAACTATTATTTTTTCAAGGGAATGTAATTTTCCATTGTGAACAGACATTATAAAGTCAACAATTTAACTGGTTCAACTGGAATCTAAATTTTATATTATCCATTTCTTAAGGAGGAGCGAGGGACATTTTCTGTAAAATAGTTGTATTGTTACCTGCATTTCCAATTATGTATTGTCAAATTCTCTTCCAGATAATTGACTTTTTCCAAGTATATATTGGTGACGATGGTTAATAATATCTGAGCAAACACAAACCCAGTAAAGTGTGCTATTTTTTGCAAAGAGTTTCATTAATTTCAATATAAAACATGGTGCTAAAATAACTTGTTTTTTTCCCAGAACCTGAGAGGAAATCATTAATTGAGTTTTGGGACACAACTTTGAGGGATGATCTCTGGGGATTTTCTGAAAATGATATAAAGTTGCAATTATGTGGTATTTATCCATACTGTGTGTTCAGTAGATAACAAAGGACTTCCAATTTAGAAGCTTGATACCAAGCCATTTTTCTCTGGAGAAAAAAATTCTAATGACAATGTACATACTACTGCAGCTAAGCTTATGAAATAACTCTGCAGTTTGGGTAGACTAATGGAATATACAGTAATACTCTTCCCCATTTATTATTCCAATTCCAGACATCTAAAGGCTCTTATTTATATATTACTTTCTTACTCTGAGACTCTTCTTACATTAGTACTTACTAATTATTTTGCAGTGATGGACTTTTTATATTTCTAAGGATCTATTCTATATTGAATAGATTTAGTGGTTATTTTGGAAATGCAATACTCAAAATTCTCTGTAGAAAGTGCAGCACAACCATGGGACATCAGTTGTGTATTCTTTGATATTTTTTTCCAATAGAGTTGAATTTGTAGGAGATAATGGTTGTTGTCATGAAGGACAATCGATTCCTACTCTCTCTTTTAAAATCAGTGTACTTATAAGAAAATTTAAACTTCTACCATTTGGGAATAGTTGTATCCAATATCCTGTATTTTCTAGCACAGATGTAACATTGGGGAACATACAATGAAATGCTCTCACTGCTGTGTCTGGACAGACAAAGGAGACATTCTAGGAAAATGAGCTAAGAGTGGAGAAGAAGCCATTCAAAAATACTAACAGATGAAAATATGGAGTCTAGCTAACAGGTGAGTCACTGTATATGCTGAAATAAGCCTGCAAATTCAACCAGATCGTTGTCTGGCTTTCCTTTTTTTCCTCAGGTTTTCTGCAAGCAGATTTTTTGTCAAAGTACATTGACAAGGCAAGATAATAGTAATTTTTAGGGCCCCATTTTAATTAAAATGTCATTGCACTTTAAAAGATATTGTTTAAAGTATACGACAACAAAATGCAGTCAAATTTTTAATTATGCTTGTGTTTCCACCAGAGTTGTAGTCTAAAAAGAACTTCAAAGGAGAGGGATCTCTAACTCACTATTTTCCTATTTTGATCCAAGAGATTATGATTTACAAAACAAAACAAAGCCAACAGTCAAACCACAACACAAAAGGGAAGAAGTTAATTAATTGCAAGAAGGAGCACTTCAAAGGCTGAACATGATGTCTTTCTCTCTGGTTAGTACTAGTTGCTTCTGATTCACACAAATGAGGGCAACATTCTTGTGTGCTTCAGCTCTGAGGTACACAGGAATATCGGACACCTATGTGAAGAGAAGACTCTTCATGCATTTGGATGCATTTTTCCTCTGAGGAAGTCAGCTCCTCATTGTCACTAAATGTATAAAGACCCTCAACCCTTTAAGTGAAATGATTAAAAAAACCAGGGTAAACAACCTCTGGGTACTTCAGAAAGACATATTTCTGAAATTAGGGGATATTATCCTAAAATCCTCATATGCTTACAGTATCCTGGGAGGCTTTCAGGGCTGACTAAATAATATCCTTGTAACAGCTAGTACTTACTTTTTATTTGTTATGGGATATTAATTAGCCTTGGAGTTGACCCAAAATTGTGCATAACCTACCTGCACAAATTTTCATACTCTGGTGTGCTCTGTAGGGAATGCCCAGGCATGACTGAGGGCTGCATTTGCCCAGTCTAAAAATGAAGACAATGGATGCGCAGAGCAGAACATCACTAGCTGACTGTGAATGTATATAGACTCATTCTCCTTTAAAAATACACCTCTGTACAAAGAGCTGGTTCAGTTCCCTTAAGCTTGTGTAAGAGCTTTTTGTGGAGACTTTGGGCTTAGCCTCAGCAGATCCCCTGACATTTCATACCCTGGTGTGCTCTGTAGGGAATGTCCAGGCATGACTGAGGGCTGCACTTGCCCAGTAAGTGACCCCAAATGTAAAAAATCAGGGACTGTGGGCTGGCAGCAACAAAGGTGTTACATAGCACTTGGTAGCTCTGAGAATCCATTAGGAGATCTCACAAAGAATATTTCTCCAAAAGAGATCATCTGACCAGAAGCCCACAGCAGAGCTCTTAGAGCCTCCAGGGAATTACTTTGCATGCTAACATGTCTAGGCTTTTTGAATAATCTGTGCTGTAGAGAGATGCTCCAAAAAGAGTCTAGAAAAATATTTTCTCAGGACTCTGAGGATGGAAGTATCTATTAAATTGTGCTGGTTAACATTTTATAGTATTTTCTTTGTATTACCATCCAGGCAGTAATTTCCTATTGGTTATATGCTGTAATCCACTGAAACAGTTTAATACAGTGGGGCACACAAGAGCCAGTGTAGGTGGGAACGTTTTGTCCTCTGGCTGTCTGCATTACAGGCTCCTCACCAACAGGAATATACATGCAAGAATCCAGATTTTTTCTTTCCCTGTAATGGTCACAGACTTGAATGTGCTGAACAGACAAGTTGGAAAGGGTCTGCATTATTCAAGACAGACACAGAAGGACATCTCTAAGTCTATACAGTTGTTGCAGTGTTCTTTGCCATCTGTCTCACCTGGAGGTGCAGAGGTGAAGGAGGCCAGACTGATCTAACAAGAAGATTATACAAATAACTGTAATGTTGGAGAGTGAGATTTCATCTCTGCAGTCTCTGGCTCGACACAGAGATGACCCTGAGCACTAATCCAGGGCGGGACCTGGCACTGGAGACTAGTCTAAACCTAGTGCTCTACAGAGGTACTCAAGTTAGGGTCTTAAAAAAGTGTTGAGTCTTCTCAGTCAAATGCAATCGGCTACAGAGGTGTGGAACAATTATTCCAATCAGAAACACAACACACACATTTTCTTCTTCCCTAGCATCCTAATATCTGTCAAAGCAAGGCTTGCATTCATTGAGCTTGACCCTGTGTGCTGTGGCTAGGGATGGAAACAATTTGAGCTGCAGCCTGCATAAACAGAGAGGCTCGATTCCTTTGGCATCCTCTGTAAAGAAGAAAGAGAAGTAACAGTGGCGGAAGTGAATAACCCAATGAGTTGAAGAAAACAAAGCAGTGGGAGGTGTTCTGGAGCATCTACATATCTTGGTGCAAGAGCACCAGCTCAATGACATTATCTTTCCTGCCTTGGATAATGGAGGTTGCCAAAGTGAGACATGGATTCTAGCAGCTTTGGGAGAAACAAAGCAGGAATAGGCAGGATTTGCACACAGGCAGATATTTTCTGAGCAATTAAACCTTTTTAGTTCTGCAGGTTTCTCTGTGATAATGTAATTCTGATAGTTTTACAATGTGATAAGCTTGGAGAGAACAGGGATTTCACAGTAAATGGAGGTACAGTGAAAGTGTCTTGTAAGGTTCACACCCCATATATCAATGTATTTAAAAACCCAAGTAATTTTGGATGATATCTTACATTTTAATGTATTAGTTAAAATATGGTTCATGGTCTAAAATTAAACAGCCTAGGGTGATCATATGGTAGAGGATAAAATATTCATCTCATTATAATTACAGAACTTAAATATAAAAGATTTAAACCTAGTAATGTTGCATTTTGAAAAAAATATTTTATTGTAATTCTGGGGGGTTATGTCAGCAACATCCACCCTAGGATTTTGAAATATTATTTCCTAGCCTTAATAAATGCATTTTCTGTTGGATTCAACTTCTTTCCTCTGTAAAACAAGCAAACTAACAGTGTCTTTTTCACTGAGTGGCACAGAGAATCATGGTACAGAGAATTCCCAAATTAAAATGTACATTTGCAATAATACTACTACATGATTAATGGAAGAAGCTGTTTCCTTCCCTGCCAAAAATATACGCACAGCAGAAAAATCCCCTTGAAGTCTACCCAAGGAGGATGTGAAAAATAGTCTGGAGAAGAGTAATCAGAGGCAAGGTAATACCAGTTTTCAAATGGGCAAAAAGGTTGCTTAAGAAGAGATATTCTGGGTCCATCCACTCTGTTATTCTAAATGTAGCACCCTCAGAGGACATAAAAAAGCAAGTAATTTGTACCAAGAAACAGCAATCCACCTTCATTATGTACTCCCTCCCCTGTTTATTGGACGTCTTAGATACAGCAATTATGGCAAGACTACATGGCTGGGAGCTATCATGGAAAAAACATGGTTATGAGAGAACTAGAGAACCTGCTTAACTTGAAATGGGGACAGCTCCCATTCCAGCTGTGATTTACTATTAACTGCGAAGACACCAAGGTTTCCTGACTCAATAGCTTTTGAAGCACAAATTTCTGGCCTCTCTATGGCTATAAAAAGCCATAATAACATTATAATAGGATTTTAGATTGTAGCAAGGAATATAGGATGCAAATTCAAATACCACTGGGTAGATTTGTCATAAGAATATATGGCTATAGACAAAATATCAACAAATCAAAATATATGTAGATATTAGCTCAGACTTCAAAAAATGCTTGTAAAGGACAGAATGAAGTCAGACACGCATGAAGAAAGCTATTGCCAAACACCTCAGCCTTTTGCTACCTCTTCAAAGTCTACAAGGAATAGTTTAAGCAACAGCTCTAGTAAATAAATGAAAATCATAAAGAGGTATTAGATGTAGATCCTTTTCCACATTTTATCTTTTGATTACTGCAGACAGATGCTATTCATGTGGAGCATGCTTGTTTAATTGTGTTGCATTTATGATGCTTCCTTTGAAATTTTTTGTCATGTGAGCAACTTCTTCAGTAATAGCCTAAGCTGCTGGGTCTGTTTTATACTCTGAATCTCATTAAGCAGGTGACACATAGCTGTCTGGGAGGTCAGACCAGTGCTCACTCAATAATGTCGTATCATTTTAATGGTTCTTTCTTTCACTTTGTGGTATTGTTATTTCATGTTTGTAACACCCGGTAGTGCTAGAGAGCAGCAAAGCACAAGGCCCTGTCAGGAAGAGGTCTCATTTTTTAAAAAAAAAACAGGGAAAATGGTACACTTTTGTTGGGTTTTTTGAGTGTTTGATATTGGCAGTCAATCAGGTTGTCATCAAATATAGTCAAACATGATCTTTCCTTCAGTCTTGTCAACAAAGCAAATGGCATTCTGCTCTTCATTGTATCTGTAGTTTTCTGTTCAAAATTCTGTACATTTCATGAGATTGAACATATACCTTTTATCAAGACTGATTTTGTTTTGTAATTAGATACTTGATAAGCCTCCAGCCACTTTGACTCTATTCTCCTTTTCCTCCCTGTATAAATCAGCAAAATTAAATGGAAACCTACACTTGTGTCACAGGCTGGTGCTGTGCTCTTCTGGTGTCATGAAGAACAGGAGAGTTTGAGCAACTCTTTCCTTCCTACAAGAAGTAATAATTCCTCTGGCAATAGATTGCTTGCTAGGTGAAGTTAAGTGAACATGCTCTGACCTGACTACCAGCTCATTTTGTGCAAACTATTTGAACTATTTTCATTTTTTGGAATCAGAAAAAAGTATTAGTTGCACAGAACAACTTGTGTGCCATGGATTTCTGGAGCAGATGTGCAGATGTGTCAATATTCCTGCTTCACTGCCTCCTCCATAACGGTTGAGGTAAAACTTGATCTTCTGTCCAATTAAAGACATTTTGACTAAAAAGTGGCATTTCTCAGGGCTGCATCCAAAGCTGTAGTAGCAGCAACAACAAGAAGAGGGGAAAGGCTGCATAATTTCTATTGAGAAACAGTCCTTTGCTTTTCCCCATCCGCATACCAAAGCGAGTAAACCACTGCTAATCTTAACATCAACAATCTGAACCAGAAATTAGACCATGTCCATTATTTATGAGGATGGATGGAAAGTAAATAATCTTTTTTAGCATTAAATTGCAAATTTGGAGAGAGATATGCTGGTTTTGGATGGTATGACACAGAGAAATAAATCTTACTGCTTTCCCAATTTAACACATCAGATTCTAAAGACATAAAAGTGGTTTTATTTGCTGCATCCCATTTGGTTACTTCCCCCTTTTGGTCCTATATCTTAACGCATTTACTCTCTGCTGTTTTGCAAGAGACCAAAGTAAAGCTTGGGTATACTATCAAGATGGTATAAGGAAATGTGGGCCCTAAGCTTCCTTTCAATTACACCAATGTAAAGCAAAAATTTAATTGGAATTACATTTCCTTGGTGCAAGGCCTGCTGACATCAGTGGTCCCTCTACTATGAATCTAGTAAAGTAAAAGACAGTTGATGGATTTTTGTTCACTGTGGACGATGGTAGCATCTGCTTTTCTACTGCCCACACCTGAACACTAGGCTACAATAAAATTTGCTGCTTGTTAGTCTGTCATTGCAAATCGGGTGCTTTGATATAAAGGAGAAAAAAAATAGTACAATAATGTTGTTGTTTGCCATTGGCAAATTTTAAGAAATTCTTATTTAACAAGAAGAGACATTCGTTCCCCATTTCTTCATGGTGGGTTTTTTTTCTCTCCTTCACCCAGTGTCACTTTAAAGTCTTGTTTCTTGAGTGATGGTGGAAAAATAAGTCCTTTTGTAAAGAAATAAGGACAACCTCTTTTAACTGTGCTCCAGGCTGCTTTCTTTGTCGATGTCACTCTGCAGCCTCTTGATGTGAAACAGTCCATATTTACAATCTAGAAAGACAACTTTTGGAATGTGTTGGAGGCTATTGACCCTAGAAAAATAAGCTAGCATTTCCATTTAACTTCTACCCTGGAGGCTTCTCACTTGCATGTTAGAATTCATTGTCTACACAGAAAATCAAGCTTAAAAAATAACAGGCAAAGGGTCTGGATACACAAGTGTAGAGCAAAACGGTTTCTTATATATCGCAGCAAATCTCAAAGGGCTTTCTGGTGATGCTGATGTAAATTCAAACAGAAAGCACAGTTTTCTTAATGTCAGGGATATAGCACACTCCCAACCATGCCATCAATTTTTGTAAGTAATGCTGTTTTTCTTCACCCTTCCTACTGCCATCCCTTTCACCCCCATGCCCTTTTCTGCCCTGACATTTGTACGTTTGATCCATTAGCTTTTTAACTCAGTGTTTTCCCTTTTTACTTTCCTCAAGGAAGATACACTCAAGAGCATAGCCTGGAGTCATTTACTTCTTCTTTGCAAGATGTTGCCTGTAAGAGTATATTACTATCAGGCAGATATTCTTCTGCTCCATTGAGTGCTTTTCCCTATGCACTACTTGCATTATGGAAGAATTCATTAGCTGATTGACTCCTATCTCTTTCCTCACAGCAGCTGGTAATGTTATCTATGAGCATTCAATTTAAATCCCAGTCCAACTCGATGTTGTATGGTCATGAAAGAGCAGGCTAAGGCTGTGTCTGTACTGAAGGATAGTGAGATCAAGCAGGAGAAAATTGGGTGTTTGTTCAGGAACTACAAATTCCTTATGTGCAGCACTATGTCCTTTTGAGAAAAGAAGTTTATAGCTTTCTCACACACAGAGTAGAGCTTATCTTCTGGTAATGGAAATGGATTGATCCACTGACATTACTAGAGCTATTTGGATCAAAGCCAATTAAGGACTTGGCCCCTTAGTCCTGCTTTCCCTTTTTCTCAAGGAGAGGCTTCCAGTCAGAATATACCAACAGCAGAGATGGTTTATCATCACTGTTCAAAACAGGCACATCTCTGTAAGGAGCACTAAAGAGAGCAGGGCACACCTGAGTTCCAAAGACCATTGATATGGGCTTGAGCAGCCTTGCTGCACATGTGCATCAGCTTAAACATAGCACAGTGCCATGTTATGCTGCTGTGTGTTTTTAGAAGTCAGTTGCTATCTCCACATGAGACTGGAGTATATGGAACTGCCATCCCAGCTGGAGCTGTTGTGGGAAGCAGTGAAAATAGGGTTTTACATAGCTGAGATCTACTCTGCTGCTATCTAGCACTTTAGTGTGGTGGAGGATTGCCTATCAAGGAGAGAGTTGTCTTTGCTGGTGGCAACTGACTGCTGCTCTGAAGCAGAAATGAAAAAATAACTGCTAAGAATTTTTTTAGGCAAACTGCATATAAATTTCCCCTAAAATATAAAAGAATGGTGATTTCATTAGTCCTTCAAAGAGATGAGAGTCAAAGGACACATTAAAAGAAATTAATGCTGATTTCTTAGGACTAAGCTTTTTCTGCATCCTTTGCAGTGTTCTGGTCTCTAAAGACAACTAGGATTGCCGTACAGAAGGGAAGGTGAGGTTCAGTTCCTTGCTCAGCAGGAAGGTTTGTTTGACTCCATTCTAGTGGGGTTTTTTCCCCATGGCTTGGGGCTCTTCACCAATAAAATCACTGAGGTTCCAGAAATACAATCACCACGTTCCTGTTCTATCCAGTCTTTCAGGATCAATAAAACATTTGCATTTGAAATGTTAGTAAATTCTTGGTCCAATTTTATACTGGCTACAAGATTACCAATAGCAACTTTGGTATGTGCTTGGGCTTCAGACCTATGTTGTCAGTGTCATTCCTTCATTCCTTCTCCAGATGTATGCAAGTTACTTTACTTAACTAGTTGCACCAATTCAATAACAAAAACCAGGTGACTAGCATAGATTTGTAGATGATAACACACAGGATATTAGCTGAACTCTTGCTTATATTTACTGCTTAGCGAATATATTTTGCTGCAGATTTTAAATGTCCTTCTCCTTTTAGTTCGACCAAAACAGATGTTGGCCGATAAACATAAAAGACAGGCTGCAGGATGTTAAAATATCTTGAAATAAATATGGACACATGTCACAACCATCACAAATAAGGTGCCATATATCCATTTTTTACTCAAAATGTGTACATTTTTTACACAAAATGTAGCTTATGTTTCATGCTTATGAAGTTGTTAGATAAAAGTTTTGAAAGCAAAAGCCTAAAATCTGACATGTACAGCTGTATTCAGACACATAAAGAGAAGTGCATGACTAAATTGATAATAAAGGTGCCTGGATTGCTATTTCTTTTAGACTCACAACTTAAGTGATGACTCATGATTTTGTAAATAACATTTCTTACACAGAACAGCTAAAGCAGGTCAGACAAGAAGGTGACCTTCCCTGGCATCTTTGGCAATGCCCAAGAGTGGATGCTTTGAAGAGAATATTAAAAACTGACAAGCATACAGTGACACTACTATCAGTATATCCTCCCAACTTCTGTCTGTTTAAAACCTTAGAGGCATCTCTTAGTTTGGAGTTTGCATCCATAACTGCAATCTCTAATACTATTTGATTCCCATTTAAGGATTTTTCTTGCATGAATTTGTCTAGTAATCTTTTGAGTCTCTTCATACATTTGTTCTCCCATGGCCATCAGTTCTGCTGCTGAATTATTTCATTGTGTTAAATTGTTCTTCTCTTTTGTTTCTTATTTATGTCCCTACCTTTAAAATACTTTTAAAAACAGTGTGGCAAGCTTGATCTCTCCTGGTCTCTAATTATTGCTTCAATATTTTAAGAATTATTTAAGAGTGCAATTTTCACTTAGGAAAAAATACAGTTCTCTTGTTTCTAGTGTTCTTTGGTGCTAACTAGGCTAAACTTTCCTCTCATGTAGAAACTCTCTGCTAGCTTCCAGGAGGCAGAAAATGACAGTACCATATGTCAGTTTGTGATGTTCCCAGGTGGTAGGTAAGTGATTTCCAAACACAGGAACAGATTGGTGATGTTTAGACTCCTTGCTCTCTAAGGAAAAACACTCTAGTATATCTCACTGTTGTAAAAGCAAATCGATTTCTTCAAATATTCTTAGAGAAGTTGGTTCTCGAAATGCTAAAATTAGCACACACCCGAACATTTCAGATAAATTAGAACACAGAAATAAATCCCCAGTAGGAGAATGTGTTGTGGGACCTCATAGATCTCTTCCCTTTCTAACTTTTGTTATATTGTCATTCATGGTTTTTAAAATTTATGCTTCTGACAAATAGGAACCCTCTGGAACCTATTAGAGAGATGTAAGCAGCCTCTTAAAATGAGGGTGGTGTTTGCTAATGGTACACCAGTACCTCTGAAAGTTTGCAAAGATTACCTGTCCAATCTGCCCAGCAAATCTGAGCACTAGGTGAGAAATACATTTGCTGCTGGCCTTAGTGTGCCAAACCTACTATTTATTCCTCCCTAAGGCATCTCCTTCACATTTCTGCTACTATTTCAAACTGCTTGTTAAGGAAAAGATGGAACAAGTATGTCCTCAAATTCTGACTTTTTGAGAAAGAAACAGTAAAATAGAAGCATACCAATTTTGATGGAAAAATATTAGGATCTTTTTAGATTCAGCATACAGACTCCTGCAAAACGGCCATATGAAGAAAAGAAAGATCCTCAGAGCAGCTAATAGCCACTAACCAAGACATTAATTTGGGTTAAAAACAGACCTGGTTAAATCAGGATGTTGAATATGGAGCAAGGGCTCAAACAAGTGCCATTGTATCTGATGAATGCCTTACACTGAAATGATTGGCTTTTCCAGGATGGAAGTCTCTCAGACTCTCTGGATTCAGCTCCTGTGCTTTGTGTAAGAACTCCACCTCTCTTGGCAGCAGAGATATTAACCGTTGTGATGGATGGTTAGATCTCTCTTCTGTCCAGAATATGGGAGACTCAAGAAAGGCAGGACAGTGGACCTGTGCCTCTCATGTGTAAAGAGTTGGTTGCCTTGATTTAAGTAACCTGTGTTCAGCATGTCTCTCATTATTCCTGAGAAAATACTGGCAATTCTTTATAAAAGGAGCAGCAAATGACTGAAATCTCAGAATTTTTAATGCATTCTGGTTTTCTGACCCGTTGTACAAAAGCATACATCAAAGGGCCTAAATTGTGTCTTCCTTTGTAGGGGGAGTAGGTTTTAATTATACAGTACTTTTAAGAATGTGAGAAACACTGCAGAACAAAACCATTGTCCTTATAGTTACTGCTCCATCTAGATAGAAATGCTTTACATACAGTAAAGGTTTCTGAACAATGCAATGGACATACAGAAATATTTTCTATAAATTATGTGGCATATGCAATATGCAGCATGGCATAGATATTCAAGTGGTTCAATATGGGATGATACTCATGACTTCAGCACCCCAGAGTAACTGATCCTTCCACTGTTCCTTCTGTTTCTTGTCTCATTGCCAAACACGTTCTTTCTTCTGTGAGTGCGATACACTAGGACTTTTTAAAACTTTTTCTATCATTATCCTTTAAACAGAATGTAAACTCAAGGCAGTTTGTCACATTTTCAATCCATTTTATTATTGGGTTGCAATTGGTCAGCACAGACTCTGCTCCTTTCTCCTTAACTGAAACTAATACTTAAGGGAGATCCAGAATAAATTTGTATCTTATGTAGAATGCCAGTCATGTCTGCACAATGATACAACAAGGAATTTTAAAAAAATGATACATAATCATCTTCTAAAAACAGCACTTGGAATTGCTCAGAATTAACTGCTGACTGTTCAGATCTTATAACTTTTAGTGGGTACCGTAGTGGAGATCATTGCATTTTTCACTAGTGTCTGCATGACCATGAAATAAGAGAAGTGTAATTTGGCATCATTTAATCAGAAGGATGTCTTTTCTGGTTTACAGCTATTATTTCTGTCCTATGATATATTTTTGAGCTTTAAGGTAATCAGATTTTACTCACCATGTAGACTAAGGGAAAACTGGCAACCTACAGACAGTATGAGACACTTGCCATGAACTGAGAAAGAAGTAAAAATAAATGTTTTTTTTTCACTGCTAGTCTGCAGACAGAACATTTATTTTTTTGAAGTATTTCTGTGTAATAAAATTCTGAGATTCTATTTGATTGTTTATCTTTCTTATTTTACTTACAATGCATGTGGGACTTAGTCCATATAGATAGTTATAATAGACAGTTAAATTGAATGAAGTTTTAACTAGCTGCACACTGGGGTTTGGGTTGAGTTGAAAAGTCTGAATCTGATTTCACATTCAACTCTCCTTATGAGTCAAAGACATATGACGGCACTGGAAGCATGAACACTGGAACAGCAAACTCTGTAAATAAAAGGCAAGTATGGATATGGAAGAAAAATGTCAAATTTAGATTCAGAGTTCATATCTGGCATTTTGATTTAAGTTAAACTCCCTTTATCTCTTTCAGCTTTCAATTAAAAAAGGTAGGCATTGTGTACTCTGTTGTTAGATTCCCAGAAACTAGGCAGTTCCTGCCAGCTGCATTCCATTTTTTCATGCTGTGCTTCCCATCATCATTTTCAATAAATCTGCTATGCAAACTGACCTTGATATTTAATGTAGGGATAAACTTGTCTATTGATACTGAGATATTGAATTTAAAGCATGGGAAATTGTGTATTCTCACTTCAGTGCATTTTGCTATTGATGGTATCTCTCAGCTTACTCCTTAAACTCTGGTGGTTGCTAAAAGCTGCATCAGAACCTGAAGTCACTTCTCATTTTTCACCCCTACCTAGGCAACCTTTTCTGGAAATCAATTTGATTAAAACAAAACAGGAATTTAAGCAATACTTTATATTCAGGTCTACTGGAAAAAAGAGCATTGTGTAGTACCAAAAGGCAGTGCTGGTTTCTCTTAGCTGGTCCTGGCAAAGCTACTCCAAGGGATGACACATCTCTGTTAGTCTCATTCTCATGCAAAACCAGTGGAAATGCTAAATGTTGGATAAAGCAGTGAAAATAAAGATGATAATAGAACTGTAAAATAAAGCAGTAGGCCAGGTGCTGAGAAAACAGTCTGGTTTTGCTCCATTTGTAGATAAAGTTGTGATAAAGATAAAACTTTAATCATTTCACTTGTACTACGAATTAATTAGGACCTTAAGGGTTGACCAATGCTGAATAATCACTCTAGCAATCTACAGTGTGCAACCTATTTATGTCATGGAAAGGGCAGGAATAATTACAGGTTATAAATAACTTGGTAGACAAAACATGAAGACAGAGACCTCTCGTGTTTTTATATGAAATCAGTACCTTTTGATCCTTTTCCCCTTTGATTTCTTATTGAAGAAAAGATAGTAATCTCACATTAATATGCTGCTTTTCACCTCAAAGCACATCAAAAAGGTATACATGCATAGCAGCATGCGTGTGTAATGTCTTACATAAATATTAGGCCTTCTACTTAATAGGAAATGGCAAGGAGATGGAGGCTTAGAAGACGAAGTGGGAAAATGCCCCAAATAACCATTTGAAATTTGCTGGGCATTTAAATCTCCAGAATAGAATTATCCAGGTTGGTCTGGTTCTGGGAAAGGGATTCCTGAACTTTTTAGGCCATGTAGCATCCAGCATTTCAGGTTTATCAGTGCACAAAGCCACCATCTTCATGACAATATGGCTGCACAAATTTGGCACATATCACTGTGCCTTCCATGATACTGAAAGTAGTTTCATCAAAGCAATTGGGAATTTCAGTGATTTGCAAAGGCCAAAAGGATCAGTTTTGTTTCATCATCTGGGTGACAATCATGCCCATTGCCATGGTGATGAGGAACTGTGTGCTGTAACTGTTGATGGTCCTGTGGCTTTGGGCTGGTGATTCCACTGCCGAGCACGGTGCTGGCCTGATCCTCCTGAACTTGCGGAAACAAAAGTCATAGCCTCAGGTTTTTCACAGGAGAGTGAGCTAGAGAATGAAGGAGAAGTAGTCCCTCCCTAGAGCTGGTTGCTGTGTGGCAGAGGACATAGCATTTAGGAATAATTTTGTCATTCCTTATCTGCAATAAGTACTACATGGGCCAACCAAAGTAAAGGGGGATCTGACAGCTCAGAATGAATGGTCTGAGAAGCACGTGCTAATGGACAGAAAAAAACCAGCAGTTGTGTTCCTCATGGTCAGAATAGAGGCAACAGTGTATGATCACTCCAATCCACACATCAGAATATAGAAACTTTGTGTCATATATATTAGGTTTCATTCTTAATTTTCTTTGTATATTAGAAATCCACAGAAAGGAGGTAGCTGTGTGGGACTGATACATGGAGAACTTTGCAAATGTTGCCAACATATAGAGTTAGCAAATAAATTTAGTAATAGAAAATCATAGAATCATAAATTGGGTTGGGATGCAGGGTTGGGTTGGGAAGGGACGTTAAAGATCATCTAGTTGCAACTCCCCTCCACCATGGACCGGGACATTTTCACTAGGCTGGGTTGCTCAGTACCCCATTCAGCCTGGCCTTGAACATTTCCTGGGGTGGGACATCCACATCTTCCCTGGGCAGCCTGTGTCAGTGTCTCACCACCACAACAGCAAAGAATTTCTTCTTAATATCTAATCTAAACCTGCCCTCTTTCAGTTTAAAGCCTTTGTCCTATCACTACATGCCTGTGTAAAAAGTCCCTCTCCACGTCTCTTGTAAACTCCTTCAGGTACCAAATGATGCAATAAGGTCACCCTGGAGCCTTCTCTTTTCCAGGATGATCAACTCCAAACCCCAATTCTCTCATCCCTTCCTCTTAGGGCCCTAACGATGTAGCAGAATCTTAGGCAAAAGGAGGAAGGCAGAGTCTGAGTATGCTTGGGAAAGAAGGGAAGAAACACCTTTCAGGGTGTGCTCAGAGCCTTGCAGGAGTGATCTGAAAGCAACAGTGGCATGGATGGAAACATAGGCAGGAAGTTTACATTTTGATGAAATCTGTCCAAGCCTTTCTTCCCCCTCAGTACTTCAAACAAAGCACCCTGTGTTACTCTAATGAATAATGGGTCCAGAAAGGTGAGCAGTAAATAGCATTTTCTATTGACCCATCAAGTAAATGATGCTTTACATAGCCTTTTAATCTTGGCTCCACTGCATTGTTGTGGTATGGTATAAGCACTGCTAATGCTAACCTTGATTACAAAAAGCATTGAGTTTCTCAGATGTGCCATTTCCTTTTGAAACAGCAGCAGTTGAGACAGACTGGTTTCCCAAGGGCCCAGAGTAACTGTTTTCTTTGAAGTACTTTTCCCAGTTGATAATTTGGCCTGATCCTATGATGATAACAGCCAAGTTGTTTGGTGGTTTTTCATCGTTGTTTTGTTTTATTTTGTTTTGTTTTTCCCATTAGCAGCATGAATATCTCCCTTTGTTCTATAATACCATCAGCCTGAGACCTCCTTTGGAATCACCAGTTCAGTGGTCCAGCAACTTAATGGTCAATCATAGTCTGGTCTATACCAAGTATTTTCTTCTTCTTTTGGTAGAACCACTGCTTTAATCTGCATGGTAAACATAATATTGATATAGGACACACTCTGCCTCAGACTGACACATAAAAAACCCCCTCTTCATTGTCTTGTCGCTTACCTGGACAATAATTTCTTGATTTCACCAAGAAAAATCATCAAAAGCAATGATAGTGCTGACAACTTCTGTGATGACTGTCAGGGTAAGGACACAATAGATAGATTTCTAGAATTTTTTCTAGTGAGATTCAGAAAGAAGGTGTATCTTTAGTTAAGAGTTAGTAAAAAAATGTTTTAAATCTTACCCCTTGGTGATAAAATGGCAAGAGAGCGACAGCCTAGGGACATTGGTATATTGATATATTGGATTGAGATCCTAGTCAGGGGCCAAAAACTGTGTGGAAATGTCTGCAAAGGGCATCTGTAGCACTTATTTTTATTATGTGTTCCCAAATACTTGTGTGATTTCGTTCAGATGTGATAAGCTGCATTGAATTTTGCCTTTGCATAGTTATATATTGTTTCTTGACTTGGTTTCTCCAGTGTAACACTTTTCTTCATCAGCAAGAACCTTGGATTTTGTCCTCTTCTCACAGGTGTTTCCTTTTCCCAGACTAGTTTCTTAACATTTTCAACACTTCCCATTTATTACTCCCCAGCTGTCACATCACACCAATAAATTCATGCAGTAAACATCTCAACAACAGAATAACCTGAGAGAATGTAAATCAGCACAGAGCAGCTCAAAATCTGTCATGATCCAAATTTATGAAGCCCAGAGGTCTATAGATTTGAACCTCAATCACAGTCATCTCACAAAGAAATCTGCAGCCAGTTGTGTGCACCAACACCTACTTTATAACAATCTTCATAAGCAACAGAATCTATTGTTCCATTTCAGGGAAATTCAGTTTTTCTCTCTTAAATGTTTTTCTTACCTATTCTCCTCCCCTCCTTTTCCTTGACAAATCCTGGAAATCAGGCCTTATCGAAAAACCCTCATTTGAAATTTATGTGCAAGGCACAAGTTAAGTAGTCTGTGTGCATGATGTTTGTGTGTGTGTCCGTGACAGAGAGACAAAGCTTACGAAGAATGGCATTAAACCAGCTAATACATTTGGGACAAACAATTAGGCTCCAGATGCTTGTCCCTGGAAACATGTCCATTTTTCCTGACTCAGTCATTTGAGCTAGTAAGAGGTTGTGCCCATCCTACCATCCTAAATAGCATCCTTGCTATTTATCAGAACTATAATAATAGTTTTTTATGCATCAGGTTTTCCTCAACTCATGACTTGCTAGCAAAGCAAAGTCATCTACAGTAGTTAATCTGGATCTGCAATCCTGTCAGCACAGGGTAAATTTGAGTGACATGAAGGAATGGATGTGAGGGATCAAGCACTGAAACATCCAAATGATTCACTGAAAACTAAATGAAGATTTAAGAATACACCTGTTCATCAACCCTGAGACAGCAGTGAATAAATGTGTTTCAGTAATGATCCAAAGAAACAACAAGGCACAGCCCTCTATTACTAGGACTGACAGGAATAAGAGCATGGGAAAATAATTAATTGCTTGCTGCCTGTATTGGATTAAGAAGTGAGTTATCCAAACAAAGATGGAGAACATAAAGTGAATCGATACTTCTTTTTATACCTGATGGGGCAAAAATCTACATGCTTGACTTATGCTGGCACAACCTATTTATAACTGTGCTCCTGCAGACTTAGTGGAATTTTTCCTGTAATCAGATGTTCATTGCAGCACCAATGAACCTTCAGTCAGGACCATGCCTTTCTATTCTTCAGTAGAGCAGCACCTGCAGATGTGAATAAATGTGTCAGAATTGTCATCTTTTATTTTTAGCAAAGTGGATAAAAATTAGGAATTGAGCTATAGCAACCTCTCTCTCTCTCTGAAGTATTTTGTGCAGTTGGAGGTCATTATAGTTGATCTCTGATTTTATGAAGGCTTATGTAAATTAAAATCAGGATTACATAATTCTATGCATTGAAATCTGCTACTATTGTTTTCATGCCAGATAGCTAGCAAATTGATAATAGCACTGTGTATGCAGTGATTAATTCAGAATTACTTTCACAAGCAATGACTGATATAACTATCTTCCTTCTTAAAAAAAATTCCTGAAAATTATTTCCCTTTAAAAAAAATCCATTCTTTTTGTAAAATAACTAATTCCCATTTCTCTGTAATATTACTAATATTTTCCTCCAGACCCTTTAAAGATAAGACAAATAGGCAGCAATCTCAGAAGCATGCAAATCATAGAAACATTTAAATCCTGGCAAATGATTTCTGAGGAACAGTTTTTAAAACAATGTAAACAAGGCAGACTGGAAGGGCAGAATTTTGTTTTAACAACCAGGATTTAGAATCTGACAAAGTTGAAATGAGAGAGATGGAATTGAACTGCTTCTGGCTAGTGAAGTAAATGGCAACTTACCAGACTTTTCTGTTAAAGAAATGCATAAAGAATGCCTCACCTTATCAGGTGCTGCTATTTCCAGTGGCATATACCGTACATTCAATTAGGCAGAACCTTACAAAGAAACTCTGAGCTTCTAGACTACCCTATGTTGTCTTGCTGTACCACCTACAACCTTCAAAATTAACCTTCATTTATACCAAATCTGTAAATCTGTCTCCACATTTTGAGCAAACTCAGGTCTGTTTTTCAATTGTGTCTTCCCTCACATTTTCCATTCAAACAAGAGCAGTGTCCAGAAAATTACAAGTGTACTCATTTATATTTCAGTGAACTTGGGCAGCTCTTTAAGTATGAAGAAGCAGAAACCTTCTTCTAGCAGAAAATGTAGCTTGTTGAACAGGAAATACCTCCCAGGTCATCCTCTTGAATTGTCCCAGTTGCTAAAAAGAGTGGTGGTAAGACCAGGAAACTTAGTATGACTTGTGCCTTATCTATTTTCTTTTGTAATCCAGGGTGTCTGATGAAAATGAGTAAGCATTGCTAGACCATGCTCTAGGTATGTTTTCTTAAGCAACTTATTTTTCATTAAAATTGCCTATACACAAAGATTCATGTTTTTAATATTTCACAGTCATTTGCTGCTTTAGAAAACACTCTTGAAACTGAAATTTCATTTTAAGCAAAATGCAAGGAAAATTAATTCTGCAAGAGGAAACTGTCTGCTTCAAAGCCAGTACCAAACACACAGGGGTTTTTTGCAAGAGCATAATGTCCTTCTGGCCAAAAAAATGTCTGATACCTTACAAAACATTTGGGAATTTGCATCTTCTAAAGGAATTATTTCTTACTCTTTCTGTACAACATTTAGCACTGTTGTTGGTCCCATGACTGACTGGCGCAGTTTCATACTATTTTTAGTATTTCCTTAGACCTTCATTGCTCAGTTCTCTTTAATTTTTTCGCATTATGGACAAAAATATCCCCTGACTATTTGTATGTCTGCTATAAACTTATTAACCAAGATTGTTTGTGTCAGGCAAACAGATTTCATTTCAAAGTGAAATGTAGGTTGTTTCCCTTCCTTTCAATTCTTATGTGTTTCCTATCCTTCGGTCACGAAGTTGACCAATTACAATTACACTCCAGAGGAGATTATCCCGAACAGGTTTTGATCTAATGCAAAAGATATCTCCGTTTTCTTTTCATTTCCCCTTGTATTCAGGGGCATTAGTTATTTATAACCTGGTAATTATTTTTAGTCATTCAGCGGAACAAGATAGGAAGAAAGCAACAGGTAAAGAGAAGGTAAAATCACTTCTGAAGCTAAAAGAAATACATTGTTTCAAAAGCAAAATCCTCATTTGGATCTAAAATGAAGTTCTTGATCCTTGGAGTCAACAGCAGGGCTTATATTGACGTCAGCTGGACAGTGCCACTGCCAGAGGTCTTGTGATGCCACTGCAAATGTGCAAAGGGATGAGAGAGCCAGTAGCAGCTATTGAAGTACAAAAATACTGGTAGGTCAGCATTATGTAAACCATGACTGTGTATTTAATTTTTCAAATTTTTTTTTTTTATAATTCTGGTGTTGTTCAGGCAGACTTTTAACCAAGTTTGTCTCTTTAGACTACATTTTCTTTTGCCTGGGTGTATTGTATTCCTCATATGATCTTTCTTGCCATGGCTAGAACAGAAAGGAAATAAAAATCAGAAGGAAAGAGGAGAATCAGTTCTAGTTTGCTTTAATAGTGGTGGAGTCAAAGCTGATATTAATATAGATAATGTGAGAACACAAAGTTTTCCTGACAGTCATGCAGAGAAACTTTTGTGATTGGAAATACCTGTAGTGAGCAATGAAAATATATATATGTGCATGTAACTATGTGCATGCAGCTGACAAAGAAAAGCAGGTTCCTTCACTGCTTACTTTGAGAAATGGAGAATTGCAGCTCTCCATTAGGTAAAGCATTTCTTGGAGGAGATGAATAAGCAAGTGCCTAGCAAGGCATTGGTGAAGGTTGAATAGGGCTGAGATGAGGCAGGTGCCACACTGAATGGCATTATAAATCAAAAGGCACGGAATAAATAAAAACACTGCTTGGAAGAAGTTGATTATGGATTGGCTAAAATTTGCCTTGAATCTGTGATGAGGCTGGAGGGGCAGAGGAAGAATGAGTTTAGAGATTTCTTATTGAAGGAGGATGAACTCTGAAGACTTAGCTGTCTGAAACAGGTACTAAATAATTAAAGCTGTAAGTTGTCTAGGATAAAAATGGTTACATCAAAGCTGAAATGTGGTCAGTGTCTCCTAAAATGAATTCAGAAGGAGAAAGGAAAATTTAAACGTTTGTTTGAATTCAAACGTGTGTTGCATGAGTGCTAAAATTCCACAGGCAAATTACATTAGTTTTACAAATGTCCTTTGTTTTCTGTTCATTTCTTCATTCTTTCCTTCCATCATTCCAACAATAACTGTAGTGGGAAAAAACTACTCATGGTCCTCCTCTAAGGCAAAACAAATTGAAAAAAGAACAGCACCAAAACATACTCATTCTTTTTTACCAAATACAGCATTGCCTTTACATTTTCTCTAATTAATTTAATTTTTGAATGGCATCTTAGGAAAAATAATTTATACACTGAGGTACTACTCACACAAGTGAAAAATTCAGTAAACTGTTAATATTGTAAATCTGTTACAATTTTCTCTGCTCCATTACATGCACATGACTTAAGTTGAAGCTCAGCATATTTGAAAAATCGGACGTAATTTTGAGTCCTGAGGGAGCAAGGCTTAATAAGTACTCATACTTCTTCCTGCTTCATTATTACTAGATTATTGCTTTCTTATTCCACTATCTTAACTTGTATGACTTGACAGTTCAAATAGAAACTCATTGACTTGAAAATGAGCCCTGTTCAGTTGGCTCTACAACTTTTGCCTTAGAGGAGAATTTTTAATGATGTAAACCTTGAGAAACTGCAGACACTTGCATAGGAAGAGAAAAGAATGAGGCAAATATTTCCACTTTGTCTTCAAGAGAAGAAAGGGTATGCAGCGAACAGGGTATTTTTTGTTCCTTTGTCTGCAGTTCTTAACCAAAAGCTTTAACGTTTCTGAACTCCTTATTCAAGCAAAATTAACTTCAAAGTCTCAGAATAGTTTACAGGCCTGTAAAACCATTAGGATCATCTTGGTTGATGTGTGAACTGCTAGAGGGTTAATAACAAGGCTGAATTAAGCAAACAGACACAGAGATTGGAAACCACCATTTTCCATGTACAGTGAGGAAGTTACAGGACAGATGGAAGACATGTAAACTCTTCAATGGCCTAAGAAAACTCCTTCGCTTTTGAGCTGAAAAGCTTGATGCTAATGCTGAAAAAATAGTGTTTATTTGGGAACACTGATGAAAGAGGACATGGATGCTGTGTTGGAATTGAGCTGCAAATCACAACATATTTGCTACTGCATGTGTGCACATTCACACTCAGACATAGTTTGCTATCTATTCTGTGAATTCACAGCATGGTGTGACGCCCCTAGTGAGGGATTCCCAAGCCCCCTAGGGTTGGTTGGTTCAAGTGCAGAAGTCCTGCTACTGTAAGTCCAGGCTCAGCAGCTACCAGCCCAACTCCTTACACTGCTACCACAGGGCTGGGTAAATTAGTACAAATTTCACAGCCTGAATACACCTATTTTCTTTCCAAGGATTGGCTTGCTGGCGTTCCAATGCATTGGATACTGTTCATTTCAGAGTGTGACCAATGTTCAGCTAAACACCTCTAAGTGTGACACATTATGAACAAATTCACCCACATTTGGGACCCTCCTTTATACTGGACATGTGTAAGAAGCCAAAACATTTGCTGATCCATCCTTTCCAGGAAAGTCCCTACATGATTCATGCAAATATCAGCAATTGTGCTACCTGCACTGAGTAACTTGTAATTGCTTTAAAATCTAGACAAAGTGGAGGGTGTGCTTGCTTTATTGGATGTTCAGAGGTTATGGAGCTTGCCAAGAGACTAAAGACCTGCTTACAGCCATCTGCAGAAGTGTCAGTCTGTGGCTGCATCTGGTTAACAGTGGGAGGGTTATTACGAGTCCCTGAGGAGTGTCCTGACAGTGCATCACCTGAGCCCAGCACTCTTACCAACAGGAAACCAGGGAATGGCACTCTTTAAGACTCATCTCTCTGATCGTAATGCTGTGTCTGACAATTAATGTCAAAGTTAATTAATAGAGCTAATTCATACACATTATGAGATAAATACCCAAATAATATCATCAGAACTGATGTGGCAAATGTAGAATTTGGAGATTTGTATTGCAAAGCTACAGACTGGTCTTTCCAGAATTTTGGAAGAGTCAAACACCTGAACCCACAGGAAACCAATGGGCAGAGATTGTTTAGAAGGTAGGCCCTGTGAAAATGGCTGAGAACCTTTTACAAGCAGGGATGAAAGCAACAAATGGCAGAAATGGTAGGCAAAAAGAGGATGACCAAGTGGATGGAAAACAAAGAGGGATTTTTTGCCCTGGACTATACTAAAAGAAAGGAGAGCACTCTCTCAAAATTATTTTATTTTTCCTGTAAACAAAAATATCACACTCTGTCAATAAAAATAATCAAAAGAAATCAATATACTAGAACAGAATTCTCCTGCCAGGTTTCCATGTAGTCAGTATTTTTACTCTTTTCTTTTTTTTTTTTCCCACAGAAAACAGCCATATTTTATTTGTTCTGTCAATGCTCCACATTTATTTTAATAATAAACAAAAGGCAGATACCTTGGCCATACCTTCTATTTGGCTGAAATACTTTCATACTTTAATTGGAAGTCATATTTAGACAAGATACCTTCTTTTTCTCAACAAAGTGATAAAAAATACTGTTGTCAGAACATGGAAGCTGTTGTGGAACTCTTCTGGAAAGCTGCTCTGCCTGGGGCATTTCCAGGAGTCACACCATCAGACAAGTAATGCACAACTGAATCAAAATCCAGCAGTATGCTTTGTGGTCGAATGCACTTAAAAATCTCTACAAAATGCTAATGTTTACATGGCTGAATTTACAGCCCCTGAAAAAGACTTATAAAATTGTTTTGTTAACGCAGTTGTTCAAATACTTTCATCCAGCTATCAAGAAGAGATCCAGCAGGCTCTAAATGGTTACATTTTCATAAAACCCAGAAATAACAGTGCCATGATGGCAGAGGGATAGTTTTCTAATTGGATCAGGGACAGTGGAAACAATTTTAATCAGACATCTGTTTCTGAAGTCTCACTTCCTAGACTTGTAAGTTATGTGACAATTAATTTTCAGTACAAAGTGTCGCAATATTTGAGGTTGGAAACATGAATTTTCTATTCCTTATCTATTCCTTCTCTCCCTGAAATGCACAGAAGAATGTCAGAAGAAGACAAATAGCACATCTTATTTTAGTCTTCTTAATTTGGAGAACTATAATAATTAATTAATCCAACACCTTGCTAATTGGAACATGATTGTAGTTTTAGAGATTTTTGCATTTAGGAATAAGAACTGCACTATCTTTTCAGGGGAACTTTTAGCTTAATATAACCCTTTGCAACTTATTTAAAGTCTTCACTGTATATATAATTGTGGCTTCTGCAAAGTTATTTTACAAAAAAATGCATCTAATAAAAAACTGCTAGAGATACTATAAATCTGGACAGAACAGCTCCAAAGGAAAAGAGATGCAATTTAGGAAGAAAAAGCAAGGAAAATTTTACTTTACCTGTAAATGAAATGACACGTGACAGATGGTGAGCACAATCTTGGGTAATCTGTTAGTCCTTGTGAGTGAAATCAATTAAGTTTAGAAAATCTATTTATTGCCAGGGAGATTAAAAACTAATTAGCAATTATAAAGAAATCTGAAAAGATCCTAATTATAATGAAGCAATGAATTTAGTTTCTGCACAGGAGGGAGGTTCTAAATACATGGGAATTTTGTATATTATCTTTTGTTTATTAAGAAAATAGCAAGCCCTATCTTTTTGGTATTTTGGTGATGATGTCTGGAAAGGCCACCTGGATATTTTTATCACAATGCTGACACAATAGCAACATCCCTAATACCAGTTCATTAAAACTCAACTGCAGGATTAAGTACTTAGCTAAGAGCATTTTGCAACAGATAAGAAAATAATCTTGTATTTTTTTTAAATTTTCATATTCTTTCATCTTTTCCTGCAGTTGCATTTAGTTTTAATTAGCCTTTTACTTGCAACATTAAAATAATATTTTTTTCTTTTTCTAAGAGTTGGGCATAAGGAGAATAATTTAATTTCCACAATAAGTTTCCATGAGATGTACATCACCTGGGCTCTTTGACTGCTGGAAAGCACGTGTTAAACCCCAGCCTAAAGTTGGTGGTGGAACATTTCTGTCAACTATACAGACATAAACTAGAGAAACACCTGAAATGAAGGAAAAGTCAACAACAACAAATCCCTGGAGTTTATGGGACACGTGAAGATATGTGGCTTGTTGAAGAGCCTTAGGTATGTTGTGGAGGGAGGTCTTATCGTCACTTGCTGTCCAGATTGCCTGAGTTTCTTCCCTGCTGTGCCACTGTTGTTATTCTTGACTCTGATAGACACATGGTAAAATGGAACTTAAGCCTCCACTGTTTTGGTGTGATGTGACGACCTTTCAGGAACACAGCTCCCACCAGCAGTGATTGCTCGAGCAGTACTAGGAATTCTTTATGGATAAGGGCTACTTTAAGCTAGTTTTCCTTGTTAACATGTTTTTAAAATTGCTTTTCTCTGTGTAAATTACTCTCTTTGTGCTGAACCAAAAAACCAAATAACCCTAAGTTTACTTTCAGCTACCAGTGATCTTCCTCATAAATGTGTTTCATTAAGATATGGGTGAGGTATACACACATCCTCAACACATCTGGTTTTGAACAATCTCTTCAGCACATTTATAAGAGAAGCATCCACATTTCAAAACCTGATATGTAATATTTAGATACAGAACTAAAATAATCGTGGCAAGCATTGACAATGTTATACTTTAGTTTACTCTTTTCAGCGGTATACTCCATGCTCTTCTGCAGAACCCCTAAACAGCTACAGGCTCATCCAATCAAAAGTACTCTCAAAGTTTTTTGAATTCTCCTGTAAAACCTAAGGTTTTTCCTTCCCTCTATGAGAACTTTCAAAGCATTAGTAATTTTTTTTTGTTTTGTTGAAGGTTTTGTATTTTTAATATATTGCTTCTTTTCCAATCTCTAAGATATTATTTGCTTAATTAACTGCTTGGAGACTTCTGTTATGTTCATGCAACCAGCACAAGAACAACTTTCCCCTATTAATAGCTGCCTTTTTGAGAGCCCATCTTAATCAATATGCATCAAAACAAAATCTGTGATAACTTTCCTCAAACCATTTAATATATAAGCATGTCTTATGTGTAAATGCCTTTGGCATTCATAGCTGATCATCTTTTCCTTCTTCAGTCCTTCCCTTTCTCTTTATAAATTCTGGGGAGCTATGAGATGCTTCTGAGAGACAAAAGAGGATAAAAACCCCCAGACACTAAATTTAAGGTTTTTGAAGTCTGTAGGCTTAACGTTGGATTTCCAGGACCATGTATAAACATTTAATTAAAAAGTGCTCAGTCCTAGAGCTGCTAGGTATTTATAGCTTCTACAGGCAGGTAAGCATTTAAAATGCCTGAAAATCAAACTATTTAATTAAATATTTTAACCATGTATTCAGGGACCCAATGTTAAGCATAAGCATAAATACAAAATTACAGTAGTAAAAGAACACTCCACCACCTGCTGTTATCTGACTTCACAATCAAAATTAATCCATTGGATGCAAAATTAGAAACATTGTTTTTTAAACTTTCTAAAATACCTCAAGCCAATGCTGTGGTCCTGAATGAATGAAACTCCAGTATTTTCCTTATTCTTCACTACTTTTGTTGAATCTTTGTGAGGTCCTTCCTTCTTTCATTCTAACTTATCCTTCTTAGCACATACATAATTTCATGACTTTGTAAAGACCTAGAGATGAATTAAATTTGAGATGAAAGGAAAAGAGATTAATAGTGAAAAGGAAGAAGCTTTCTACTTTAAAAACGTGGCTCAAATACTACAGATTCATGGCCAGTGCTTTTCTGAGAAGTATTTATGATCACAGATGTTTATAAGCGAAGACATTTTTGTAAAAACCCTTCATGTTTCAGAGACAGTTTTATGCATCTAAGGAACATATTCTTAACTCATCTCCAGGTTTTATTTTTAGAGCAGTGCCACAATATTTTAGTATAATTTATTAAAAATTTAATATGCTGGTAGCTCAAGTTGTAAATGAAGCATGTAGGAGGAGAGGGATTACTACTGTACAGCTTCTGCAACAGGGAATAATTATAGTCCTTCTAGAAAAAGAAGGGGGTGGGAAAATACTGTGTAATAAGTTGTGTATAGTTTTTCCTTTCAGTGACAGACTGATTCAGTTTTAAAAACTGCAAACCTCCAAGCTCCTGCTGGGTGTTGGTTACCCACCATGCGACCGGCCTACAGAGAGAAGGAATGGATACAGTCAGAGGACTCATCTGTGATTCCTCGTGGCTGTAGCTCTGAGAGTCGACAACTCAGTGTTGCTTGTGCACCTCATCCTGCTCCTTTGAGGCTGATGGGGATCTATCAGGCTTCAGTTCTCTTGAGTGCTAAGGAGTCCTTCAAGGACAAAGAATTCTTGTATATACCCTTGTTCATCCCATTTTACAACTTCCTTTCATTTTGCAAAGATAAATTTTACTTTATGTCTAAATCAGTTCAATTTGGATTTTCTATGCACTAAAAATTTACATTTATTTTGGTTTGACACACCTTTTTTTTTTTCCATTAGGTAGAAGATGAATAATGTCATGTGTTTTTACAAGTCCTATGAGGATTCTGAAAATTTCTTATAACTATAGTTATAACATCAAAAAGAATTTTTTTTCAGTGAGAAAGAAATTCCAATCTTTTCCATTTGTCCTTTATAATTACTTATGAATTACCTCAAAGGAGCCAAGCTTGCTAGCTTTTTTGACCAGAGACAACATAACCTCTCTTCAAAGTGTGAGTCTCTGAAGTGGCTGAACTTTAGTCTTCTTCAGAAAATATCTTTTAACCTGTAAATGTCTATTGCTGGCTAGTTAAATAAACTGCCTTAAAATGGTCAACCTCAGTATGTGAAACATAGGCAGACGAGTGATCTCTCTGAAACATGGTTTCCATATGTGGTTTGTGTGAACCCTGGGATAATGTTTTCTTAGCAGCTGAAATTTCCTCCTGAACTGTACTAAGCAACTATAGAAGAAAAAAAGCTTTCACAGAACAAAATTATTTTAGCATTAGTTTAGCAGAGTTGATGGACATTCTGCCAAACAAATCCCCTCTGTGAGGAGCAAAGGGGTCTAACTTCAGGCTGTTAGTTTATTCCATATGGGGCAGCAGGTAGATTAGGCAGACTGATGCTCCTTCTCTGTTTCACTATTAACCAGAGTATCCACAGACTGGCAGACATAATTGAGGCTGCCAGCCTGGGAAACTCTCCTCATATCTATTTGCTCATCATATAGGAAGGTGAAAATCTTACACTTCCTAGTCAGTAATAGGTTACTCTTACTACAGCTTCATTAACACATTTAGCCTAATAATTTAATAGTTGTACTGTGATTGAAAACATAGCTAACTGCAGATGTTGTTAGTTGTTGGTGTATGATATAGATTCAGCCATTCATGCAGTGACTTGAAGGAAATTTGGGGCAAAAGAAGAAATGAGAAGGGAAAGCCTGAAAAACACAGCAGTGGTTGGTTTTTTTACTACTGACAAAGTAAAATCTCACTGAATAATCCATAGTTTCAATGTTGGTAATATTTTACCAGCAGCAACTCTTTCTTTAATTGGAAGGAAGATTACAAAGATCGTAAAGCCTCTTGAATGAAGTGCTGAGCAACCAGGCAGATGGGGAGACCTTGTTTGGCCTTTCAATGTCTAAAAGGGGGCTTATAAGAAAGATAAGAACAAAGTTTTCAGTTGGGGCAGTTGTGATAGGGTAAGGGGTAGTGGTTTTAATCTAATAGAGTGTAGGTTCAGAGGGTGGTAAAACACTGGGTTCCCCAGAGAGGTGCTGGATGCCCCATTCCCGGTAAGATTCAAGGTCGGGTTGGACAGAGCTTGGAACAACCTGATCTATTTGAAGTTGTCCTTGCTCATTGCAGGGGTGTTGGACTAAATGACCTTTAAAGGTCCTTTCCAACCCAAACCATTCTGTGATTGTTCTATACATCAGAATCTCTGTGTACCATTTTGCACTCTTAAGTCCTAAATTCCTGACACACTCAACATTTCCACTGAAGTAATAAGAAGTAAAAAGTAAGACAGCCTACACTGCCAGAAGACAGATGTAGCAGGTTTGTATTGGCTGAAAATAATTATACAGCAATAGCAAACCTAAGGCAAAAAGAGGTAACCAAAAAAAGGTAGGATTTTTCCCTCTATTGGTTAATATAAAAAAATGCCAACCAATAATGATTGTGGCTAACGAGGGGAGAGGAAGGAAAATGTTCGTGAAGCAGTAGTGCTTTGGGTAAGGCATTGAACAGGAAGGGACCTGGGTTGAGAGCTACCACCGTTTCTAGATCTACACTTCCGAGGCTCAGTTTCTCTTGTACCAGCCACACCAAGGTCCCTGCAAACGTTCCCTTGCCTACGGGATAAATCCTAACTCAGCAGTAGTAAATGTCCTTTGGAGGTCTCTTCCAGCCAGGCTCAAACCTGTAAGAGCTGTCCTGATAGCATACGAGCCCTGGTGTAAACGAGTGGTAAAATACTGCCAGGATGTCAAACAACCCACTGCTCGCAGCGGAAGGGGCTGTGTGGAGGGAACCGCTGTGGCAGCCACCTGTAATTTCACCGGAACGCCGTATTCCTGCCAACACCTTCTGTCGTGCAGTTAACCTTTCCAGCCCGGCCACGCTAAGCCCCGGGCTTCCCCTCTCGGCGTACTTACGGCTAATCCCCCCTCCCAGCCCCGGTAAAACCCTGCCCCTGACAGCCCCTGCCGCAGCCGCGGCTTCTCATTCACATTCGCTGCCCGCGCCTCGCCCCCCGCCGCCGCTCCGCGCCCCCGCGGCGGGGCCGCCGCCGCCTCCCCCGCCCTGCCGCAGCCAGGGACCCTTCCCGGGGAGGCCGGGCCGGCGGAGCCCCGCCCGCCGCCGGGGCAGCAGCAGAAGCAGCAGCAGCAGCAGGAGCAGCAAGAGCAGCAGCGCCGCTCGCTCCGCAGCGCAGCGGAGGTGAGCGGCGGCGGTAAGCGGCGGCCGGCTCTTTCTTGCCGGGGCTCCGCCGCCGGGGCGGGGGCTGCGCGCTTCGGTTCGGCGGCACAAGCTCCGGAGTCAGGGGTGCGAGAGGGATCGGGCTCCGCTTGTGAGACGCATTCGCTTATCGGTTTGTCTTCTTATTCTTGTTTCACGAGAGATCATCTGAAGTGGCAGCAGCCTGGTGGCTTGCACCGATAGTTTAAGGAGCATTGCGTTGTAACTGTCCTTCTGCAGCGTAGTGGGCTCGGTTATATGTGAATAAGCAGTTTCAGGGGTAGGCATGTAGTGAAAATAGCGTGTGGATTTTTCCCACTTTTTCCGAATGGGTGGGAGCTGCGAGGGAAGGGGATATTAGTATCTATCATTGCATGAAAAGCATCATATCTCGGGTAGAAGGCAGGATGTTTTTATTTTTTTTGTTTTTCAGGCAGGAACTACCAGGTGCTTGTCATGACCAGTTTGCAGAGATGTGTGTTAGTAATACACAGCCAAAGGCACGAGACTGCTCCATATCGTAATGAACTGAGCCTGTGGCTTGCGTGTTGTATTTAAAGTAGAACACTGCATGTGAGACGGCATTCTTTTTAAAAGATGTCTTGAAGTGTAACCACAGAAAAAGCCTGTTGTAGTAGTGATAGGCAGTTTACTAGAGATAGCCTTCATGTATTTCTCTCATATAGTAGGAGGGGCCAGATGACTGTTTCAGGAAAATATTTTAAAATATTTTAAAGCATAGATGGTTGTAACAGAGATAAAACAACTATGGATGAGTAATTAAGGATTGAACAGACTTATATGGGAAAAATTGGGGAGGAAATTGAACTACGCTATGAATAAATGGCCATGCTTGTGCAGCAGAATTACAGAATACATACTGTATGAGAGAAAATTCACCTCTCTCAACTGCAGAAAGCAGTCAGGCATTCAAGGTCTGTGGAGGGAGTCCTTTATATCAAGAGGCTGCTGTGGAAAAAGCTGCTAATTAAAGCAAGCAGGATCAGTTCCTCTTTATCGACAATTTAATGTTTAAAAATGACCCTTTGACTGCCTGAGAAGGTAAATCAGCAATGAGAATGTGCTTTTGATGAATGAAGGTGTCATTTTACACCTGGCCTTTATTTTTTGGGGGGCATGGGGGAGGAGGGGAAAGTGTGCAAATTAGTAGATTGGGGAATGCAATCAAAAGGAAAAAAAAATGAAGCAATCATTTTCTGATAATGCTTTGCAGCACTACCTGTGGAAAGCAGATGCAACGGTTCAAATCTATGTTAAGTTCTGAGTCTGATGTTTGCAGAGTGATTTTAACCAGATAATTTGTAGGAATAGATAACAGTATAGTAACAGTGACACTACCTGTATCTGAAGATATTCTAGTGACTTAAAAACTTAATTAGATCTAAAACTACACATGCAAGCAACTGGCTGTTGCCTACTACGCTGTTGTCCCAGAGTGACCTATTCCCCTCTAGTTTATGTCAGACTTACTGTAAGTCATAATCATAAAGTAGTATTTTATGCAGTGAAATGGTTATGCTAAATTTCTTACGAGCTATTCTGATTGTGGTGGACCCTGCTAATCAGTTGTGTGAACACCAGTTATTCCTTTAAAAAAAATGTGTTACTTCTGAGGATTCGAAAACTGCAGAAACATCTTTAATCCTATTAGAACTGATGGAATTTGCTCTGCCCTTGTAAACTGATGTTCTCTAGACTAATGCCAGGTATGGAACAGTTTGAACTTTTGTCTTTCCACTGGAGAGATTAAAGAAAGAGGGAAGCCAGTTACAAGTGTTACAATGGCAGAGATGTAATTATGTGATTGCACCCAGGATCTGCAGTTACAACAGCCTAATGCAGAATAAAATAAAACAAAACTCAAGTTTATTATTGACAAAATCTTTTATTTCTGCTAATAAAATGGATGTGTCAATATAATGCTGACATATCTGCAATACTGTGCATACATTAAAGAGATTTTATGTGTTGTCACTGCCTTTAAAAGTTTGACAACACTGGGCAATCTTTCCTCTCCTGGCAACAGGAGGCAATATTCCTAAGTGCTTGTGCTGTAGCATCTGCTCTGGTGCTGCCTTCGATTGGAGGTCTTGCCAGGGCTGAGTTTTGCCTTAGCAGATAAGCTGAATCAGCACAGATTACATTTCTTCACAGCCTGTAGCTCCATGAAACAAGAGTTCAGCTAAGCCAAATCCCTTGGTGGCCACGCAACAGACCTCAGTTGCATCAAGAAAACCAACCAACTCACGCTCCAGTCTAGTCACTGGATTGTAGGTAGACCAGAAGTTTTGGCCATGCTATAAATTAGATTGATCAATTGCCAGGTAAATTGAGGCAATTAATGTAATTAATTCTAGTGTATGTGTTTGCAAATGATTTATTCTTGTCAGAGTTTGTAGATCTGTGTAGAAAACCTTCCCTGACTTGTTCCATGACATCCTTGCTTGTGCAAAATATGAACTGGTATGCCTGGCTGTACTTACTAAATGACTAAATGAATTAATAAGAAACATATGATTTTTTATTAATAGGTACTAAGTTTTTGCATCCAAAGCTCAGCTGTGTTGTGGAGCAGAACTAAAGACAATATGGTGGTTAGAAGAGATCTCCTTTGAGTGATAGGGAGCAATTTCATGACTGTGATACTGAAGATATTTAATCAATAGAACTTAAAATCAATAGAAATTTAAGTGAACCAAAAATCTTGTTATTCCCTGAATTATTTCAAGGAAACCACTAGACACAGTTACTGTGGGGTAACTATGAATGACTCATCTGGAGACATGTGCTGGCCACAGTAAATATACAAAATAGAAAGAATGAAAATTTCTGTTAAGTTTTTAACTTAGCAGCCAAAAAGAGAAAGCTTCATAGTTAACTCTCTTGTCTGACTGAAGACTGAGTTATTCTTCAAAAGAAACAACAGTGAGTCCAGGTTACAACTTTGGATCTGCTCTGTAGTCTGTTATAAATAAAGCTTTTCAGACTTCGAATTTGAGATACTAGGACTCAGAATGGTGAGGTTAGAGGTGTTACCAGTAGATCATTAATAACAGGAGTGTGGTAAGTGTTGAAATAAGGAGTGATGTGTGTAGGAAAGGATGACCTATCTCTTGCTCCTGGCTGATGGAGGAAATGAATTATGCAGAACACTTAGCCCCCTCTTTGGGCAAGAACATGACACATCTCTGCTTGGTACTGAGTAATCCTTGCCACTGACGATGATATATGTAATCCACAGGTAAAACACTCATTGTGACCTTTGGTTTACTGATAGCATTCCCTGAAAGAACTGTATGAGCTGGCATGCTTGCCAGTTTTCCTTTGAAAAGCTCTCTGGAGCTGGGTAAGGGTCCAACTTGTTCTTTATTATGGCAATGAATTCTCTGTGCTTTCTCTTCATTCTTTCTGCATCAGAAAAGCAGGTTTTATCCAGTGTGCTGGGAGGCTGAGGGAAAGATTTGCTAAAAATTGCCTTGGCAGTCACCATTTGGGAGCATGATATAAAGGGCAAGACATAAATGTAATTCTACAAGTGGGTAATGCATTAAATGCTGAAAGTAGAAGTACTGATCTTGCTGCAGGCAGCAGTGACCACTGGAGCTTTTCTCCTAAGAAAAGCATAAAAGGAGCCGCATGATTCTTAGAGGAAGAAGCATCTCTAACATCTAGGTACATTTTCAAAGTCATTTTTTCATCAGTCCATTCCATCCCTGAAGTGTGGAGACCTCAACTGAAATTCTCACATACTGTTCAGGACCAAGTTTTTAATTTAGCCAGGTCAGTAACATACTATGGTGAACCTGTTTCAAAAAAAGAGTTAAGTAAATTTGGGAACAGGGTTCTGTTTACAGGGTTGTAGAATTGCTGATGTTGCAGGGGCCTCTGGATGTTGTGTGGTCCCATTCCCTGCTCAAAACATGTAGAGCAGGTTGTGCAGGACTGTGTGCAGCTGAATTTTGAATGTCTCCAGTCTCTGGGGTTGGCGACTCCACTGCCTCTCTGGGTCACCTGTATCTGTATTGGACCAATCTCACAGTGAGAGTTTTCTTCTGTTTAAATGCAGTTGCTTGTGTTTTCAGTTGTGCCTGTTTCATCTTGTTCGTTCAGTGAGGCCCTGAGAAGAGCCTGGTTTCATCTTCTTTGCTGTCCCTTCTTTGTCATGTGGGCATGCTCCTTGTCCGTGGTCAGCTTGTCCACTAAGGGTCCCAGATCTTGCTCTGCAAACCCATTTTGCCAGCCAGTTGCCCTCCAACCTCTGCTAGTACAGAAGGAAAGAGAGGTCTAAACAGAAAGGCTGGAAGAAGAGAAAACGACAAAGGGAAAAGAGTAGGAGATGTGGTGGGAGGTGGGTGGGAGTGTGCAGAGGAATGCAGGCATCTGGAGACATTATGCTGGTTGCAGCAGGCTGGTTTACCTCAGCCCCATTATAGTGCTATTGAGGGAAGACCACATGTCAATCCACAAGTGCTTTTATGCCTGGTAATTTAAGCAGGATTTAATGCATCCTGTCATTATAAACAATGACATTAGTATGAATCAACAAGGATGTGTGAGTTTTTTCTCTGAGGTTGGTATATACGCTTCCAGGGCAGCCAAGAATTTTCAACAGTCTTTGCAATGGCATAAATTCAGGCAGTTTTAGTGTAATTTAATAAAAGGTTTGGCTGGGTAGCTCACTTTGCCTTATTAAGCTGTCTATTAAGGCAGACTTTTCCAGGAAGGGCCCTTCAGTAAAGCATCATGATGCCTAAAGGAACAGCAGTAGTTCTATGACAAGCCACTAGTAGAATATGTTAGTTATGGAAGAGATGGGTGAGAGAAGCCTTCTGTGGTCACTGGCATTCATATTTTAGTCCAGGGGTAGTAGTCCTCTAGAATAGATGGTGCAGGACTACATTTAGGAGTCCTTTATGGTGGTCGTAAGATGGAGGTTGTGCGATAAGGTTGGGTCTGATGTTTTGTAACACATGTATGCGTGTGCATTAGAGCACAGAACTCCTTGGTGTTTGGAAATCACACAGGCATACTGAGAGTCTTTCATAGCTCAGAAGTAGTTGCAACTTGTCCTTATCATTAGTCCATATCCACATCCGCTGTAAATAGGTCACTCAAAGTCATTGGAGCCATACCTGTCTGCCCATTGTACTTTTGTTTTTTCTTCCAGAAGATTGATAATCACCCAAGAAACATAAAACGGTTTTCCTTTTCAAAGTCACCAGAGGTATGATCCATGTGATCCATGCTAAGGTGTTAGAACAATGATATCAAAGTTCTCTTTACCTGCATCCAGGCACATGCCAAGGCCTATGTCCCAGATGTCCCTTTTCTTAACCTGCTGCCTCTTCCTGCCAGGTTGAGTGATCCTAGTCCATGTTTCGGTGAAGCTCCTCTTAGTCCCACTATTCAAAGGACAGCAGCCACTCACCTCTGTCTGAACCCTGCTTGCTTTAGGACTCCTTGGTGCTACAGGGAAATGGAGATTGATCACCTCACTGAGATGGTTGGCTGTGTAGAGACAAAAAGACTTGCTGGCTGCCTCTCCTGACCTACAGGCCCTGGTCCATCCAAAATAAGGGTTTAATGTGTTAAGACTGTTGGATTTGTATTCTGCAAGAGTGATACAGTATTATGCCAAAATCCCAGCACAAGCATGGTGTAGCAATTGTAATACATAGTGGAATTGCAATGCAAGCCGCTTCCCCATGCCAGTCTCTGCATGCTCCACTGTCATGAAGAAGGAGGATTTGTCCTAATTAGAGAGATCCCAAACTGTGTGTTGAATACAAATATAGCCTGGAAATTTTCAAATAACCTGCATAGTGTGGCACTTTCAGTGTTTTTTTCCTAGCAGTTTGCATTGTGGTGCTTAATTTGCAAGAGTGTGTTGTATTTTTTCCCAGTGTTAGGTCATAACTGTCATTTTACCCAGTACTTCTGGAAGACAGATCTTTTACTTCACAGAAACCAAGTCCTGAAACATTTTGGGAGTAAAAAGAGAGCCTGGGTAATGTTGGTGATTATTTGGTGATTCAAAGTCAAGGATTCTAGGGTAATTGTGCGTGACCTTTCAGATCTGAGATCTGTCTCCATCAAGGAGGAGGCACAGATCTGTTAAAACATCTCTGAGGATCAAGGCTTTTTCTGGCTCCATTAGGAATTTCAGGTCTGAATAGCAATCAAACCAGATGTAACGTGTGCCATCAGTGTGTGACATGTCACCTCTGCCATGCAGGGATGGGATGGCTTTGTGTGCCACCCTTCATGGTGAGAATTTACATCAGGATGTAAGGCTACAAGTGGTTCATACAGCATAAAGTGTCACCACTGATGATTTTTAGGCATTCTGACTGAAGTGAGTTAATTTTCAATTTTCCATAATAAAAAGGGAGGGAGAGAGCAGCCTATGGAAGATGTGTATACTACAAACCACATACACACAAAGCCATACTAACCTTTGAAATACTCACAAACAATTTCTGTGGAGAGCAGGGACAGCTTTTAAGCAGCAGGAGCCAAAATGTGGAAAGCAGCAAATATGCATCCCATTTGCTGTGCCATGGTGCTGGAGCCAGGGGTGTCTGGTGAAATCTCATAATGAAACAGTTGTTAGAGCAGTTGAATACAGCTCAGCAAAGCAGCTCTTGAGCTAACACGGGCTGCGTGTCTGCCAGTAAACAGATAATTACACTCCGTTGTTTCATTGAACTTTTGTGAAAACAGAAATATGTTTATGTAAAATCCACCATGAAAATGTGTTCTGCTTGTGGATCCTGCATAGAGGGATCAGGATATTGGAGCGGGGTGTCAGGTACAGAAGTAATGCTCTATATGCTGAACAATCTGCAGTGGAGAGTCAAGCATATGTAAGTGGCTCCCTCATAGCTTTCGCAGAGGAAAACTGTATTGTATAAGCAGAGAACCTGTTGCTTGGTTTTCAGAGGTCCTTTTGATTCAGATGACCAAATTTAGATGCCTGGAAGGCACTGCATTCCTGGATACATTTGAGGAATCTCACTGTGATTCCCTGAGTACTTGAAGAAAAAAAAAAAAAAAAAAAAAAAAATCTCTGACTGAATTTTCCTGCTGTCCCACTAATTCATTTTGTTCCTGAAAACCATTGAACAGTTGCCAAAGTCACTTTTTGGGAAGGTTTTTTCTTTTTTATTACCTTGATTGCTGAATATAAATCTTGGCCACTCTGTCAACCTCCAGTTTCTCAGATTAGTAGCTTTCTTATTCTGAAACTAGTATTTAAATTGAATTTAGTCTCTTTCCACAAGAATCAACCTTTAACAGATAAATTAACAAAGAAATTGACAATTCAGAGATGCAATTTTTGCCATGTTTTTTGTTAAGTGTTTGAATTTCATAAAATTAGGAGCATGTTGTCAAATATATAGGATATACACATATGGAATGTGACAGTCTGGAAAGTCTGAGTCTACAAAGAAATCCTAAAGAGTCTTCTACTTATACTCCCCAAAATCAATAACCTACAGAAACAATGTTGTGTGTAATCCATTACAATGAAAGCTCTGGAGAGCAATGGGAGCCACATGGCACAGAGCCGTATGTATTTAAATTGAATGCCTTATAAAATGAGATGAATAAACGTCTTGGAATAACACACCCACTTCTGTAAATTTACAGGTTGCACCAGCTGGCAGATTGAAAATAAAGAAGCAAGAAGCTGGAAGAGTTTTTATCACCAGGAAGATCTGAACCAATGGACTGTATGGATATAGATATGTTTGAAGGCATCTGCTCTTCCCATTACAAGGTAAGGCACAAATGGATTTCTCTGCTGGTTTGTGTCTCTTCAGTGCAGTGCAGCTCCCTTTTGTGGCACTGCCCAAGATGGTAGTAGAGGTGTTTTCCAAAGCTTGTTCAACTTAGTTGCTGACTGCTAGTAACTGTGGCCAGTTATTAATAACAATGTGTAAATGGATGATATGCATACCCAAAAAGCCTCAAGTTTCAAAAGCCAATAAATTCTGATCCTCGGGGCCTGTAAAATTCAAAATTTTATTATATGAAGTATCTGTTCAGATAGCTCTACAGGTTGTCTAATTTTAGCATGTGCTAATAGACCTTCGTACTTACCTAAGGCATATTTTTTATGGGCTTATTAATTGCTGTAGATTGAAGCAGACTTGAAACCTGTACTTAGTGTAGTGGCTAATCAGGAGAAAAAGTCTCTGAACTGGATGCTAGAAAATGTCTCTGTCTGGAGATGCAAGTTATGCCATTTTCTTTGTACAGTTTTTGTGTTCTTTCACTTTCAGGATAATACAGTTTGTTTACAAAATCTCTTTAATTTTCCTTTTTTTTTTTTTTCCCTACCAGTAAAAATAATCACTTACTGGTCTAAGGTGAAGGTGATGGAGAGCTTGATAGATTTTCTGGGCATCTTTTGCCTGATGCCCAGATACACTGTCACTTACACTGAATGTTTTCTTTAATGAGTTGTTTCCAGGGAAGGTACAAAACACAGATCTTCAAAAAGCTACTTGAAACTGGTGGAAACACTTGAGAAACACATTAACTGAACTTGTTTTAAAGTAAAATTTCTTACTTTCAAGATGATGTAGTTCTGCATGTCTGGAGAGTGCCTATATGGGGTGACTTCATATTTTAACAATTCCGATCAACACAAGTTTGCTAGAAGAGAATGCAAAACCATACCAGTTCTGTGTTACTCAGGAGCTCATATCAGGCAGCTGAGCAGTTGGAAAAAGAGGCAGCTGCAACTGGGATTAGCTGGTCTCTGCTTTAACCCAGAGAGGCTGAAGAGAGGACATTCAGCTCAAGTCAGCGTGACACTTCATTTCTCCATTTTCACCAGCCAGTGTTAAATGATAAAGGACCAGTCCTGTGCAGTGCACTGCAATTGCTTCTGTTCTGTGTGGGGAGATATGACCACCAGTGTTACAGTCTGCCATTTCCACAAGTGTGAGAGAACCAGTCTCCTTCTTCTGTTGTGGAAGAACTAAACTGAAGAGATCCTTAGGTGGGGAACATAAGACTGTGGCACCGCATCCTGTAGATATTGGGGGGGCTCCCTTGCATGCTGAAATAACAGGGATGATATGTATTAAGTATTCAGAAAATGCAAAGATAAGCAATAGCAAACACAAGTTAAAAGGAAAAACACATTCAAACTCTTGAGTACTTGGGGCATTCCAGGAATTTTCTGTAACTGTTGTTAGGAAGGAATGTACATAGATCATAAAAACCTGTAGGATCTGGTCTAGATAGCAGACACTTCTCTGGAGAGTTTTATTTCCCCTACTAGATGGTTGTGTAACCCCTGGTGTCCACACTCAAGTGCCCCAGTGGAATCTTTATAGCCACCAGTTATTGCCAGCTCCCACAAGCACAAATGCCTGCTGCTGGTCTGTGCTTTCTTGTTTGAATGCACCTTTACATAAGACGTATGCAGTGGGGGTGGGGAATGACAGCTTTGGTTCTGCGTATGTGAAGGGACAATACCATTTCCTGTGCCACCTTGCCTGCTTTAATCATGTCCTTCTCTGGATCAGAGCTTCTGAGTTTGTGCTTCTTGGCACAGCAGGGAGCCCAGCCTTGGACAGGGCCTCTGGCTGTTGCGTGGCAAGTAATCCTTCCAAATAGGATTTGTGTTCTTGCAGCAGCCGTTCTGGGGATAGAGAATGAATACATGGAGGCAAATTGTGCTTACACAGACATAGCTCAAGCCCAGCCATTCAGAACACAAGTTGATGACAGAGTTGCACACAAGTTGAGTATCTGAAAAGAACATGTACTAGTGGCTAAGAAAAACGTACAGGGTCAGAGTAGCTGCAGTATCTTAGTTAACTGGATTTATTGGTGCTGCTTCACAGCACAAATGTTTTTAGAGCCCCAGAGTTGCTTTGTTACTTTTCATCTGCCAGAGTCTGTTGTCCCTCCAGTGTTGCTGTGTGGAAATGTGAGCTTGTTACCAGCTACTACTGTGAACGGTCTTGGTCTTCACTTAAAACTCCATTGCTCTTTTAGTGCTGTGCACTCCCTGCTTTAAAGAACCTGAGATGATCTACTATAGTGACTCTTGTATTGGTATAGTTTATATAGAATAGTTTATATGGTAGATGTTGTATAGTGATTCTTGATGGTAGCCTGCAACTGCAGGATAGAATAAAAAACTGGAGGTAATAGTGACTTAAATCAAAGCCAGAGTTTGAATTCCTGAGCTTTTAAATTGTGGTTTATTTGTGGGCATTATTCTTGATAGCCTTTTGGCTGTGTTTTTCTGGTTTTGGCTGAGAAATGCTTGAAACACCAAACAAAGCTTAGGAACTGGAGGAACAAGCTGCCTTCTGATTTATACCCAACACAGATATTCCGATACTACAAGAAGCTGAGTTTCAGTTAATATTAATTTCATGAAAATGAAAGCCTGAAGAGGAAGCACCTGAAAACCTCTGAAATGTCCTAGATTAGAAAAGTTAAAAACTGAATAAACATATTCTTCAACTCATCCAAATGTTTTGTAGCTCTAGTTTTGTTGTGGGTTTTTTGTTTGTTTGTTTTCTCTGTAGAACATAAGGACGTGTTTTTTCTCCGTATTGAAGCACTTGTAATTTTTAATTGAAACATTTATTTTTAAACTTAAGGATAGGTGAATCAAAATGAGTTCACTTTGCTAGGAGTTTGCAGTCCAGTGAAAGATTTCCTTAAATTCAAAAAAAAAAAAAAAAGGAATTTGCTTATGACTTAGTCCTGTCTTTCTCCTGGTGCACTGAATTTTATGTTCCTATTATTCACTTTTCTAGTAGTGCTAAGGGACCTCAGGCCTTGATGAGGCTTCAGTTGTTCTGCATACCGTGCTGGGTTCCACATAAATTGCAAATGCATCTTTCTGCAAAGACTATATGATCAAAGAGGCAAGAGAGATTAGATGGGTATGACCCAGGAGCATAGGGACAGTGAGACATTTTTCATCAGCATGGTAAGCAGTGCCTTCAGGAGCCTGCAGGCAGCCATTTACATATACAGCTCTGTAGCCTTGAGGTGATCGTGTTTTAAGGTGGTGGAGAATCAAAGCATTTCATCCACGCAAGTGGAGAAGGATCCGAAGAATTGCCCATCGTGTCACTATAGTACTCCCTCTATGCTGTTCTGATTTGAGTGAGAGCAGTTTGATTTAAATCAGCTTGGAAATGGGAGCAGGTTCTTGGCAGTGGGGGAAGCCTTTTCCTTTTGGAAGGGAACATGACATACAGCTCGCCTCTCCTGCTGGGTAATTTGTCCTGACATTTGCTGGCACAGTAAGTTCTTACTAACTGCAGTGACACTTGCCTCGTGTGACATAATTCGGAACACTTTTTCGTAATACCTCCGCTTGAACTGAAAGCAGCCAAACTGTCTTTTCTAATTTCAGCCCTCTTGATCCCTTGTCCCCAGTGATAAGTTTGCAGTTTCCCAGTGCTGCCTGAAGTAAAATGATGAGATAGCAGCTAGCAATCCAAGGTTTTTCCCTTGTTGCTACTCAAGAGCATGCTAGAAGTCACTGATCCTTTATGAGCTATATCCTGAAGGAGTTAGCTTCACAAGTTCGCTCTCCCAAAGCAGACATTAAGATATAGAAGTAACAACAGAGCCACCTAATAACAAAATGTGTTGTTCTTGCCTCTATTACTGATAACATTGGTCATTAGTCACAGAATATTATATTCAAAACCCATCAAAAGGAAAATGGTATGAAGAAAGATCACAGTCTAAACACTCAGAAAGGATTTTTCGGGTTTTGATGTGGGGATTGTTTCAACTTTGTTTTCAATTTGTTTCTAAAAGGAAAGTATTCAGTATTCTTTAGTAAAGAATACCTAAACACTTGTTGCTGCTTATTCATCTATTCCAGCAGCCATGTGAGATGCAGCAGTTATTTCTTGATGACTAGGTGGAAAATAAAGTTGTTTTGATAACATTTTGTTTGTGTTGATGCCACTGAATGTACATAATTCAGTCTACTTGGTGACCTGTCCCTGACAAGTTTGATTACTATTTCTAACAGTAGATGATAGTGTATCTTTTGGGGTGGTAGGAGACAGTGGGGATGAAAAGTCTTTTGGATACAGTTAAATGTTGTTGAATGTGGTGGGGAATCCATCAGCAAGTGGAGAGAGTTTGGGAGTATGATCTCTTGTTCAGTATCTGGTATGAAGGTAAACTGGTATACTGTGTAAATCAGACTTGGAACTCTGATAAAAAGATGAACTTGCTATGAGACTAATCTAAGTGGGTCCATCAGTACTGGCAGAAAGAAAGAAGCAGGAATGTGGCTATGCAGCATGTCATAGTGCTTCCTCTGGCTTCTCACCAAACGTAGAAATGAAAGCTGGGAGACTTTTAGGTATTTAATTATTTAGCCTCAGGTTCCTCACAGCCCATAACAAGCCATAGTTTTGAGGACAACCTCGTATCAGCTGGATGGGGTGGGGAAATGCCCTTAACCCACCCCCATACAGATGGCCACTGAGATTAGCCCAGGATCATGCAAAGCAGAGAACTAAATTCCACTTCTAAAACTAAGCACCAGACCTGGCTATGCTCTTACATCCGTAGGCTGATCTTTCTGCAGAATGAGTGGGCCATACCATTCCTGTCCTCAGTTAGATTAAGGATCAGCTGTACATTTCTAGGTCAGATTTAAAGTGAGCAAAAAGGTCACACTTCAACTGTTTGCTCTTCAGGATGAGAACTGAAAATAGTAAATGGAATACAGAGAACTACAGAAATTCAAGAGAGATTCAGTTTTCAAGAAGCAGGCCACACTGAACTTTTAAACTCTAATCTGTCTGCAAAGGTGAAATTGCAGCTGAGGTAGCATCACTTTATGCTAAAGAGGTCCCTACAAATGAAGATCCTCATACAAGAAATTAAGTCAGGATAGAAAATGTATACAGGGTGGCTTGTGTATTTGTTTTTCTATCTGTGCTATTAATTGCATGTTAAATTACTAAAAGTAAATTTTTTAAAGCTCTATTTGTGATTTAACCTTTTCTTTTTTGTTTCTGTTTTCCCCTTGTTTTTTATTCCTCCTTACATGCATGTGGTGATTGCTTAGATTTAGTTAGACGTTAAACTGCTTAAAAACAAGCCTTTGCAAAAGCAAATGCAAAGTAACATTCTTTTTAAAAAACCTGTCTTTTGGCATTTAGCATGCCAACAGCAGTTCTGAGAAGTCAAGGGAATGCCTGCAAGTAGGAAGGCAGAAGCACATCAAGTGAAGTTTCACAAGTGAAAGGTAGCATCCTCTTTTGCAACTGGTTGGGGATGTTTACGGCTGTGAAAAGCTTGCTGACTGCCAAGCTGTCAAATCGAAGTGCTTAAAAAGTAGGGAAAGATTTTGACTTCAAAATGTTCTGTAAAAGCCTGTTTTCATGCACTTCAGTGTGGGATTCAGAGTTAAACTGTTGGTTGCTTTGTAAATGTGTACAGGCATGAGAAACTGATATATATGATAGATTATGTCAGAAGAGGGCACAGTGGTGTTTTTTTGCTAGAGAGTGAGACAAAGATGATCTGAGCATGGTCATATGCTCGGGATCTCATTGGGGTTTTTTTGCATGGCTTTAGATAATTTCCTAATTATCCACCTTAAATCTTTCCTTTGGTTGAACGGAGTAATAGCTTACTTCAGGAATGAAATGAGGGGTGGAAATATATGTGCAGCTGCTGAAGCTCCAGATTGTTAAAAGTGCAGAGTACTGCTGTTATACAACTTTGGTCTAGTTTGAACAACATGATCAGCAGGCAGCATTGTCTAGGCATCGTAGTGAGCTACCAAATAAGTGTTTAATATCCTAAATCCTCTATTGTGGTTGTCTTTTGTATGCATCAGTGTCATAACTCATGTTCTCTTTTATAGCTATTCAAAGAAAAGATTGGTGCTTTTTTTAAAGTTATGTTCTTTGTCCTAATCCTTTTTTTTTTAATACTGTGAAGAATTCTTGCTCATTTAGCTGTGTCCACTGCTGACTTTCCTTGCTCAGCTTAGTCAGATTTTGGGGGTAGTATATATTGTCTATAAACTTCAGGTAGTTCAGCTGCTCTGCCTTTCATGCTGAATCTTTTTTAATTTTCCACACCATTGTCCAGAAGAGACTTTCAAAGCTAAGAATGATTTCAGAGAGTCACCTTGTTCTGTTCTTTCTGATTTGGGCTATTAACTGCTCATGCCTGATCTTCTGGTAAAGGCAGCTGTTCACCAAAAATGGTGCATGTAAAATCTTATTCTCGGACCTTTTCTTTAAATTGAAAGATGGTTTACCTATCACAATAGAGATATTAGTTTGCAGTTGTTTCTTTCTCTTTTGAAATGTCATCCTCCTGCCCTTGAGTACAATCACTCTTAACATGATGTCTTAGGCAGACAATGTTTACCTTTATTTCCTGATTCTGCCACACATCCTAGTAGCTTTCAGAATGGAAGCTGTCAGGTACCAACTGGCAGGAACCACCACACTTTTATTTTGCACTTTCTTTGGCAATTTAATAATACTGCATTTTTCAGTTTTCTGTTTCTCTCTTGTAGTTTGCATCTTTGTTCATCTTTCATGATTTTCTGCTTTTGGAGGATGTGACGTCTTTCATCCTTCCTCTTAGGCTGTTGAAATTCTTCCTTCATCTCACTGCACCTTTACAGGTTAATTTTAGTTGTCTGCTTATGGGTGATCACTCTGTTTTTATCCAGCTTTACACTAAGTGGAATCTTCTTTGTGTTTCCCTCCTGGGACTGTCTCGTCCCTTGAACTTCTGCTCTGTGGAGAAGTGGAAGTATTCTGCTGCTTGATCAGAAAAATACCAAAGACATTTTTATGCTAGCAGGTAGCTTTTTTTTGTGTCTTATCTAAATTCATAGCAAATAGATTTACATGGTGTCTCTTAATCTAATGCTAGCTTTCCTATAGTCTTGTGCTAAACTTACTAGGCATGGGTAACATCTGTCTCTTGCAGCATCAATTATATATGTATATATGTATGGAACCTGTGCTTTGTGCTCTTCACTTGTATATAACTTCCCAATTACTTTCTGCTGCATATCTGCTGAGTTTCCAGTCTTGTTCCATCCAGAATCTTTTCTAATTTAATGTTGCTGCTCTCATGATTCAAGGTGCAGAACACCTGGCTTCCAGACTTGGAAGAGTGAAGGAAACCTGGAACTTGTTAAAAAAATTTTGGCAAGAAGTGGAGGTGGTAATTTTCAACAAGCCAGCCAACAGCAGGCTGAGAAATCCTAATGCCTGGTTTCTCTCTGATGTAAGTGGTACCATGTATTTTAAAGTAAGCTCAGAAATAAAAGACCGAAATAGAATAATTCATGTGCTGTACACATGGCAGATCAGAGCAAAGCAGTCCTAATGAAATAGCAGTCTTTCCACTCTTAACATAAGCTGCTGCTGGGACAGAAGTGTAGTGATTTTCTCCTGCACAGGTAGAAAAGGCACAGAAAAGCAATGTCATGAAACCTGTAAGGGAAATTTTCCTTAAAAATTTCCCTGGAGTATTGGCTTTCAAGTATGAAGACTGGCTACAATGATCAGTAGATCAGTTAGGCATAGAAGAAGCCATTCTGCCTACTTTCCTGCAGATCTTTCCCTGCAAAACTGCAGAAAACTTCTAACTACCTCAGATATCAGAGGCACCGTCTCATCTAAGGTGTGCATCTGTTTCAGTGGAGCAAAAAAGAAATAATTGGCTGCTTTCCAAAATGTGTGTTTAGTTTTTAAGAACCATAGGATAGAGAGTACCATCAGGGCTCCCTAAGAATTGCGTTTGGATAGATGGCTGCCAGCAGTGACTTTTTGTTAAAAGGAAAGGTGATTTTAGATACCAGCGACTAGTAGTACGAAACCAGTCTAGCACTCAGTCTGATAGCACAGCCGTTGAGGTTTGGTGCCGAGGTGGGAGCTGGGGAGAGAGAGTCGGGGAAGGCGTTGAGGGGGTGGGAAGATAATTTTCACACTCTGTACAAGTAACATAAGCTCTGTGTTTAATCTAATATCTTGAAATCTGACATGGATGGCTGTCCTCAGGGGATATTCACATATTAGTTGTAAGTTCTTATTTGATGAGAGGAGAACTCACTGAAACATTGCAGGAAGGGTAGCTGTGAAAATTTTTCCACAATTTTTTTTTCAGTGCTTCTTATTTCCTCATAACCTCATGTCCTACTGAATTGCCTTCATTTTCCCTGTCTGATATGAAATATATTACTGGGTTATGACAAATACTCAGACCTGTTGCAAAAATGGGATCATTCACTATTTTTCTTCAAAATTCCAGTAATATTGCTCAGTGGCTGTGGCATACAACCTTGCAGTGGTGCAATGACCTGGTCTCAGGCTTTCCAAGTGTTTTGTGTACATTAATTAAACTTCACAGTACCCTTCTGAGGCAGTGTCTGACCTATGTTAGGCAGTGCTCTATGAGTAGTTATAGTGTAATTATTGCAGCTGTTTAGGGATGCAAGTATGGTGTTGGGTAAAATCACAGAAGCTGGCCCCATCACATACCATATATCCTCCTCTCAAGGTCTTAGCACTATGATAACAGGAATGACAGAAATAGAAACTATGAGTCGCTACTCCTGGGAGAGTGATTTCATCATTGGGCAGTGTCTCTTCCCTTAGGACCTTCTGTGTAGTTGCTTTAACCCACCTTCTTTCTACCTTTGTTGCAAAGAAGTAGTCTGACTCTAAATCAAATTTTAAACGAAGCTATTCGCAGTAATACATCTCTTCCATAGGTGGTTTGCACTGTCTTTCTTTTTAAGTTAGATATACTAGGAATTATACTGAACTACTTGCTGTGTAGTCAATTGTGCATGAAAATTGACAACACTGAAGCACCTTTTCAGAATAGAATGCCCTTACTGATGATGCAAGGCAATTTAGTTCTGTTAGTTCTGTTTGTTGGAAATCAACCAAAGCGCAACACCAGTTTTTGTTTCCCTCATCCCCGTGTCACAACCCTCAATCTTTTGTGTAGATGTTCAAAGCTAAAATTCTCATTCTTTAGAGAGCCTGCACAACTTCACTCTATTATCATTTGGATTATCATGTGAGGTCTAATCGGGCTTTTTTTAATACTGTATAATAATTTTTGCATTATAAATGCAGCAAAACTTGCAAAACGTGATCACCAAAGAACTGTTAAAGCTGATTTCCTATCACTGGAGTTTACAGTCTGTAGCTGACAGCTCGGTATACATGTAACAGAGTAAAGGTCAGAAGTAATCCACCCCTTTGCATTCTGGCACTGCAGACCCATTCTAAATACAGTAACTAGCTGCAGTGGTGGGTTCTGTTCAGATCTTCCTCCTGGCATACACAATGCGATGAGAAAAGTAGCTAATGAAAGCTTAGTTTTCAGTTTTGAGAGGGCTTGCCCAATTCTGTTTACTAAAGGTCAGGCTGCCTTCTGCTTTGCTTCAACATTACCATCATCCAAAATAAGACACTGACTGCTCCAGAATAACACACTGACCACAAATCATGTTTGGGAACAGAAAAAGTAGCTGATATCGTGGTGCTGCATGGTAGGGCAGCAGCTGTGACAGAGACACAGGTTCTGTGCATGTTTGTTCACTGGTTTCTGAGACCAGTCCCATGGCTGAATTTATTTGCTCTTTCTCCTTCTGTTTTTTGAACTGTGATTTTTTTATTTATTTATTTTAAAGTTGTAATTTGGTTTTGGTTTTGTTCGGCTTGGAGGTCTTTGTTTTATTTTGGTTTGGTGTGTTTTTTATCTTGGTATTGGAGATACCACCTCAAGGGAATCCACAGGGGCATTTTCTCCTATTTATGCAGCATTTTCTACTGGAAAGATAATGAGGTCCCTACTTAGTATGAGGCAATCTTCAGTAATTTATGCCTGTGTCTTGGCTGCAGAAAACAGACTACATCATATTTATTTTTGGAAAAGCACGGGAGATCTCTTACTGAAATTAAAAGTAAACTTTCTGTTGACTTAATGGTTGAAATTATTTTCAGTGGTTTTGTGCAGTTGTTTTCAATTTTTTGGACAGGACTGATCACAGGAGAATGATGAAGATTTAGTAGCAAGAAAATAGGATTAATTAGAAACTGTGAGGTCCTGCAATGACCCTAGAGATTTCTAAAGTAGGCATGACTTCAGTTAAACATGATATTGGCTTCTTGTCTCCAAAACAGTGACACCCCAAAGCGTGGATGAAGTTGTTGTAAAATGTGCTTCTTCAGAAGGTGTCATTCATCAAGATAAAGCACTTTTTTATGTTTCTGTTGAACTATTTGAATAAACATGAATCAGATACTCTCTTTCCTATTTACTCATGAGTCAACATGAGAGATGTTGATCCTGTGCTATTAATGATCGTAATTTTAATTGCAATGGTTTTATGCAGTGCTTTTAGTTGGACTTCTTCTCTAAGAGGTTATATTATTTTTGTTACTTTATGTACTTCAGCATTGTTTAGCACATTTGAAAATTATATTTTGTCCTAATTTAGAATTTCTTCTTTCATTTTGCAGTACAGCAGTGTTATTATGTTACCATATTTTTATAATCTTCTGAAGAACACCACTCCTTGATTCCAGCATAATTTCTGTTTATTTAAAAGGCTGACACATTATAGTTTACTCAGATCAGAAAAAATTAGTGAACACTCCAGGAACATCAGGGGTGAGTGACAATTATTAGTTTGTAATCTCTGCAACTTTTCTCTCTATTCCTTTTCCTTCATAGGAAGGAAGGATTCAACTATTAATATTATTCTTCTTTATTCATTGAAGATATAATTCAAAATGTATTAATAGCTAACTGCAGAGTGCCATAGAAGTCTAATAAGATAACAAACTACTTTAAAAACTAGGCAACTTTCTGTACATTTTCTTAATTCTAGACCATGTACTTTCACAGCTATGTACTTAAGCCAGTGTCCTCTCAAATATTCTCACCCAGTTATTGCAGTAGGTCAGTTTTGGCAAGTTCACTGTTCAGTGTGAACAGGAGTACAGACTCAGGTTTCAAAATAATTCATCTGTCTGTGAAATGAAACACCAGTAGTTTAATGTGTTTTTTTAAAATTAATAATTACAGTGTATTTATACTGTCTTTCAATTCACGTAATTCAACAGCAGATGATGAAAAAGATCATAGATAACTGGATTCGATGCCATGTCAAAGCAGGATTGTTCCTGGTGTCGTGTTTTCCATTGCGTTACCCAGTACACTTTTTGGGAACTTGAAGGATAGATTGCCCTTAATTTCCAGCTTCTGTCTAGGTAAGGTTGAGGTTCTTACATGGGTTTTGATAAGAGGCTCATTCTTTGTTGCAGTCAGAAGTTCATCAATGTAGAATGACATTTGCCGAGATGAATCCATGTGTTTTGTGTAATAAAGGAGCAGTTTATAAACCTTAATGACTGGATGGTGAAATTGGAAGAGAAAGCCTGTGACCCCTTGACTTAGAAGGGTCTGAAAAGATAGAGGTGTTGCTTCTTGAGGGTCTTTTCAGCTGGTTTATTAAGTGATTGGTTTACGGACTCTGCAGTAAACATTGGGCTTTGTATTCCAACCTTGTGGGAGAATTCAGTGGTAAGTAGATTTCCTGGCTAGCAAGGGAAAAGTTGTGGATTCAGTCCCTCATTGCAGAAGTGGCAGTATTCCTTAACCGGAATTACTAACCATCTTGTAATTTAGAGAGAGAGGCTGATCTGTAGTACGAGTCTCTTCCTATTTTGTAACTCACTATCTACATGAAAGGATTGGTAGTCCCGCCTACTCACATAAAGTCATCTTAATCCAGGTAAACTTTTTTCTCCTCTCTTCTTTCCCACAGCCCACCAGGCTTACTCCTCAACTAAACTTTTAGTTGTATTTAAAAGATTACTTTAAAAATGTTTCCTTTACTTTTTGCAAAATTTCACTCAGTCTCTTCCAGAAATAATTTCCAGTGTGAAAGTGCTTCAAGTGAGCCCTTTCTTCAAGTGGAAAGTTTTTGCACTTTCTTCTTTTATTTAATAGACGAAAACATTGAAGAAGTTACAGAACTTGACCTTCTGTGGCTTGTATTGTCACTTAAACCAGCTACCATAAGTGATGACTGAAGGATGTACAATCCAGCATTTATCTTGCTTGATTAGCAGATCTATCCACTGAATTTTGTTCTTCCTGACACTATGGAAGTGAAGCTGTTTGCCCAGCCTTCTCAATTCTGGCCAGCTAATTATCTCTGTAGGATTAAAAGCAAACAAACCACAACAGGCAAATGGTTTATGCTTGGTTTTCAAAAGAGATGTTAGATACTGATTTCCATTTGTTCTCATTGTTAAGGAATTGTGCTGACAAAAGCACTTTGCTCGTGAAATAAGAAGAATGGAAGGGAGAGGGGAAGGCAAGATTAATAGGACTGAGGGATGTGCGTGTGGCTTGGCAAATTGAGCAAGTGGAGGAGGTGGGGTCAGAGTTCCTGACTTCACAGCTGATAAACTGATTTTCTCAGTTTAACTGATTTACTCTGTGACACAGCGTGCCTTGGCTCTTCAGTATGCCCATCCATAAGATTGTGTTACCTGATTTAATAAAGGGTTCTGCAGATTATTTTGTAAAATGCTTTGGGAAATTTGAATGAGAAGATTTATAGCTAGATGGGTACAGATGTAGAAATAAATACAGATATGCATCTTAGCCTACTGCAGTTACAGAGCACAGCATTACTGCCACCAGTGGAAAGGACTGAAAGAAATCCCGTGGAAGCTATTAAGTAATTCCTTGAATCTTTTCATACATATACTAGATGTTTCTTTTGTTTAGCAACAGAGGTGGGGTGATATGCAACTTAGTGCATGGATAGAGGCAGAAGTGTGGGGAGAAAGGACCATTTGTTGAGGTTTTAAAATTCCTTTTTAACTTGTCATTAGAACCAATATTCATTTTTTTCTCTCCTCTAGAGCCCTAGCTATTTACTCGGTGTTAAGTCACTGGCATTTTAAATGAAAGAATTTCAATACCCAAGAATTACATCCTGAGGAGAAATAAAAAGGCTTTTTCAAGCATGCTTTTCTTGAAGACAGAGTACTGGGTAGATAGTTTCCCGGTCAGCTTCAGGATGGCACTTTTTAGATGTTTATAGCTGCTTTTCTCTGAACACTTGCTTCTCCTATGGCTCATTAGTTCCATTTGCAAATCACTCAGGTTTTAAACCATTTAATGACTCATTCTTAAAAACTATTTTAAACCTGTAGTGATCTGCTGGAAATAACACCAACCTGTTCTTCTACAGCACTATAGGATTCATTCCCCATGCTTTGTATCTTCCATATATTTTTCCTTTAGATTCCCTTTCCTGTTTCTTCAATTTCAGCTATCCTTGTGTAGTGGTGTTCAGATGGAGTAGAAAGCAAGAAGGGAGAGTTCCCTTAAAGCATTTTGGTACACCATTGAGAGAGAAGCCTATTGGTGTGTGTCAGCGGGGACGCAGGCAAGAGGTAACAGGTGGCATGAAAGGAAAGCTAAGAAGCCATGAAGATACAATGGAACAGCATTTGTCAAAAAAAGATGAGTAATGTCAAAGCGATGTGCAGGGAAGGGAGACAGCTGGGGACCTAAGCCAATGGTGGTCAGAGCTTGAAAGTGGACAAACACCATTCTTCCCAGACAGAGCCTTCTCTGGAATGAGTGACCCATGGTGACCTGCTGACTACTGGGGGAAAACCTTTGGCCTCTTCACACTGAGCTGAAAGACCCTGGTTTCTAGATCAAAAGGCATACAGACTTCTCAAGTATTTTGATTCTTGTTTCTTCTCAAAGGTGTCCTGTGCCATAAGTACATGGGTACAAATTGAAAGAGGGGAAATCTAGGTTCAATATTAGGAAGAAATTCTTTACTGTGAGGGTCATGAGACTCTGGAACAGGTTCCCCAGGGAGGTTGTGGATTCTCCAACTCTGGCATTGTTCAAGGCCAGGTTGAATAAGGCCATGAGCAACCTGGGAGGTGTCCCTGCGCCTGTTGGGACTAGATATCTTTAAGGTCCCTTCCAATCCCTTAACATTTTGTGGTTCTACGATTAAGCCATGCAGTGAGGGAAGAAGCTATAGTGCTGCAGGGTTTATTTTGCCTAATCAGTATGGCTGCATCAACATTAATAAATGTGTCCAGTGTGCCCAGCGTCATTCTCAGGCCCTGAGCGCAGCTAGCTACATGGAGATCAGCTCTATATAATCAAACTTTTTGTAGGTTTTAGATGATAGCCACATGTAAACTCCTTGCTTGTGTAGTATCTGTAGATTGCTAACTCCCAAAGTGTGTCTGGGAATTGTCAAATCCAGGACAGTGACCCATGAGTGATTTATCACCATTGGTGATTGATTTCCAGCTCCCAGGGTGCAGTAGGTTGGCCTCCCCTGAAGGGTATAGAAAGGGTTGGAAAGCTGGCATTATAATGATAATGGAAGGTCAGACATAAGCAGTGAGGATGCACAATGAGACACGTTGATCTTGACAGTTCTTGACAGCCCATAATATTTTGGGTTGACTTTACTCCACCTTCAGGAACTGAGAGAATATTTTGAATAAGTTTTGCTTTTGAATGTCTGAAGTTTGTTTCAGCCTGAGGAGCTTGATTGGAAAAGTGAACAGGGACAGATTGCAAGTCTTCTTCCACAGAACTGCTTCAGTTTTTTCAGAACTCTCTGCACAAGATTATTGGGACGTTATTCCATGAGGACCTGCTATGAAACAAGGCTAAAAAGAGGCACTTTTCTGTTTACTGCACGAGGAATTACACTTGCCAATGCCATTATGTGAATATGATCCTAATGCCGATTTGCAGCAATGCTGTAAGCAAACTTATACCATGGTTTATTTCTTACTAATTAAAGTCTTATTTAGGAATGAGTAATTTCTACACCGGAATGATTTATTTATTTATTTAAAATCACAGAGGCAGGCATTTCGTACTGAGGTCTGCTGCCTCCGTAGTGCAACTTATTATCCCAAAAATGATCTGGGGTTGCTTCTCTCTGAATTCAGGAATCTGTAACATTAATGTTACTGCATTTTATAATTGGTACTTTATAATTTAAGTGGATAATCAGCTAAGACATAAATGCAGCTTACCAGGAAACAATTGAGAATTTAGGATCATAAGGCTGATTAGACACTGTGTTATGCCAGTCTCATGCTAAGATAATTCTACTGAGTTGAAGTTGTACAAATAATGCTGTAAGATGCACAGTGGTCAGGCAGGCCCCCTTCACATATGCTTGACTGCTTATCTTTGAGCAGACACTGAAAGGTCTGAAAGGTAGCAAGCTCTTGTTACTGAGAAAGATTATATGCTCCTCAAGTCTAGGACCATAGACATTTCCTGTGATCTTTGGTACTTCTTTCATAGAGAAGTTTGAAAAACATCTCAAAGCAGTCATCATTTCAAATTCTTGTCTCCTGTTATCTAGGCTCTTTATTTTAGTTTAAAACATTAAGGGAGAAGTATCTTGTCCAGCATTACATAAGCCTGGTGGCTTCTAGCATTCATTGGGAATGCTCGTGTGCTGCTAAAGCATGTGTTAGTGCTCTGTGGAGGAGGGAACTGGGTGCGTTTTTCTGGTGGACAAGCACAAGAGTAGCAGCACACAATTCGTACAGGCTCTTAAATTAGGGCCCAAGTAGTGGCCCAAGAGTGGCCATGTGGTCCGCTCGAGCTGTTAGGTAAAGGTGAACAAAGAAAGCTTTATATTATCTTTGGTACAAGGCTTCATGAGAACCAGTTTAGTCTATGTCACAAAAGATAACAGCCTTATTGTCTGGTCTCAAAGGGAGGCGGTGCAGAGCCTGGTGTGGAAGATGTTGTTGCTGGATGTAGTAGCACAGGAAGGAGACCACTCACTCTTTTGTCCCAAGGGCTCATTCTGGCCCTGTTTCCCATGGTATGGGGATGGAGAGCAAATGGAGAGAGTTCAGTGATGATAATTACAAGTTGTTTTTTTTCCTACAGTGTGCTTCCCTGATACCAGGAAGTACTTTTACTGAGAGGATTAACCTGTCAGTATTTTGTGCTGCTCTGGGACTCGCATAACCTGAATCATTTGGATCTGTTTCTCAGATTCCTCTGGACTTACTAGGCTCATGAAATCTATGCACTCTGATGAGCAGTTAATGCTCTCTCCAAAAGTGCTGGCTAATCCCCGAGTGCCTGTTTGGCACGCCCCTGACAACTTCGATGTCGCAGGAGCAGCAGCTGGAGCTGTGTGTTCAGTGGCCATGTGATGGTTGGTTGGGGTGTGTCAGACATATGCTGCGTGTTCAGGCCTATTTAAAGGATTAATTTACATGAGCCATGCAACTGTATGGAAACTAGTGGTCTTCAGTCTGTGCTCATTACTCTGCCATTCTTGAGCACAACAAACTATTCATCTTATTCCCAGTTTATTTTTCCTCCCAAAAATTCACCAAGGGAAAAAAAACTCCCATGAAAATAACAGAACAGCCTCCATGAGTGGTTGGAAGGGAAAGAATAAATTAATTTCCTTTGCTTTCCTGCTCTAGGCTCAGTCTGGCTGAAACCAGCTGCCCAGTCTGTCTGGTTCATAGCTCTGAGTGAGCCACTGTACCCAGGAAAGACACTGGAGTAGGTGGGCGGGGAGCTTTTCTGAGATCATTAAGGTAGAGGGGAAAGAAAATTACTGTTTAGGAAAACAGCTCCCAGTGAAATGATTGCTTTTTAAAGCAATTTAGTGGAATGACTGCTCTTTGAGGTAATATTCCCAAATTTCTTCTTTAGTTACTGACTATATATCGGGTTATTCTTTTAGGTCTTTACAACAGACTTTCTGTTTCTTAATGGAACTTTTTTGTTTCCTGTACAATAAGGGTCATTTTACTCTGTCTTCTAAGCACAGGAAGCTTCACTTTTTTTGTTTTTCTTTGAACTTAATAGGTTTACTTTGTTGTTCTTAGGCTGAGAATTTTTTAATTATTACTTTGTTTGTAGAAGTATGGCAAAAGTCCTGAAAACTGTTGTCCAAAAGGAACTAGCCCCTGTTTGAATTTTTGCTTTGATGCCAAAGGAATTTCTGTGAAGGAAGGGAAAATTCTGATCTCTTTGTCACTGAGAGCATATCTGAACTGATTTGAGTGGTATCTGGTAAAATTGGCATCATCCATAACTACTGGAAAAAGACACATTACATTATTGTCTTACTTCTTAATAACAGTACAGTACCATTTCCATCAAGGTTAGGCAGTTTTGAAGTTTGCTAATAAATATCTAATTGCAGCTGTGCCAGTGGATCAGCATGGCTCTGAGTCAGGAAGGCTGAGATACTGATTTCTGTTCAGTCTTTGAGGAGCCAACTGTCCCTTGACCTGTCCTTCTATCAAGCTGCTGTTGCCGAGCTATACATTAACTTTCTAAGAGCCGACTTTTTCCTTTTCCCCCACAAATTTCTGGACTGCTTGTTTTATTTGTTTATGCATTTATTTATTCATTTATCATACATCTAGCAAGATGAATCTGTATGAAGAGCTGACTGTAATTCAGCCGTATCATCACAGAGGATTTTTCCAAGGAGAATTGGAAAATCCCACTATGAGAGTCACAGCCCAGCTGCACATATTAAAACTTATTGCAGCTCTGAACAACTCAATTGTACAATTTAAATAATGAAGTGGATCTCAAATGCTTTTATTGCAACCAAACAAATAGACACACGATGAATGCGGCCCTGCCACTGTTGACCGACATAAAACATTAGGAAATGTCATATTTCATGGTGCAGTTAAATACCCATCTCAGCATGGATGTCATATTTATATTGTAACAGTGCTTTATGATGGCCATGATTTTTACTGATGACCCTTGCTACCCATATAAAACATGTTTTCTTCCAGCAACTGCGTTATCAAACTGACATCACCCCTCTTTGTCCTCCTTTCCTATTCCACATCCACAGCAACTTTTCACAGCAGATGGATTCCAGCATTTCACCTGTTTAGCTGCTTTAAAAAAAAAATCATCCATAGATTAAAACGACAAGATGAAATTATAACATTTCTTAGAGTTCCCCTCTCGAAAGTGTATGTGGCACAGAACTTTATGGGAAGGAAATGTCATATTCAAATCTTACATAGCAAGAAAATCTAATCCATCTCCTGCTAAGGATGCTGATTTGTGGGGTTTGGGAATGATCTCAGCTTTGATAATGAACGGAATACAAATCACTTGAAAAATATGGCCATTTGCCTTGATCTTTCAGAGAAATTATACTAAACTTACGGTGAAATAGCCATTTCCAATATGGTCAGCCAAAGACAGTATTAAAGGAAGGAAGTTTGTTAAAGTTCAGAGAAGCTAAATGAATTCTTTCAAACAGTCAGTAAGAATAGGGGGGAGTTTTTAATTATTTTGGCACTTTTTACATCCTTATTCTTGCAAAGCTGGAAATTCTGTGTGAATAGCGTCCCTCTGGGAAAAAAGTAGTATTTTATTTGCAGCCTGTCAAGAATAGAGATATCTGAAAGCTGGTTAAAGTGAAAACCAAAGAAAATTGTTTGGATTGGGCTGCTGCCTGAAAAAGCTTGCTCTGAATGCTGGCCTATGTATTACTTAATGCTAAAAATGCCCTCATTGTTCAAGCTGTCTTAGCTAGTGGATTGAATTTATTTAGGAATGTCAGCTGAAGGTGCATTCTATGTTGGGATGGGAAGTTATTTGTATGTTTTGTGGAAAGAAACCTGATATTTTTAGGAAAATTAGTTATAAATGCCAGGTACACTTGTGGCTGAAATTTTGGTCTGGTAACCTACTGAATTTACAGTCAGAATTTGGTTTTAGGTGGGATGCAAAATAGAGCAGGCTAGATAATCTTTCTAGCTAGATGGGTGAGCACTTTTTCTAGGAATAAACAACAGACTGATTTTTTCCTTTTCAAAGTAGTTAATGTTCTTCAAGGACTCTTCCTCAACCTTTACAAGCAGAGCATAAACAGTGAGGGATCAATCTTCAGTGCATCAGTTTCACATCAGCCTGCAAGAAGCATTTTACCTCTAAATGGTGCTGAGCCCTCACTGTACAGTGAGGCGTTGCCTGCACACATGCAGCAGTTCTACTTCTTTCTAGTTGTGTTGGACACAGTGCACTTTGGAAGGTTTAATCTACAGGGCACATCTTGCACAGTTGGTGTGGGCAGCTACAGTTGTCAAATGCATTTTTGTGGTGAGGTAGTCCTCTGACCAGGGCTGTTTAGTGTCCAGAAATTCCAGACAAACAGTTGAATCTTTTTTCTTTTCCTTGTCTGTAAAATTCCTCAAGCAGTAAAAAAAAAGATGTGAAGACGAAAACAGGGTAGTGTTAATCACAGTTATCTGTTGTAATAGGTTTGGAATTCAAAGAAAGGCTGATAATCTTGAGGCTTCTGATGTCCTTTACTGCAAAAAAATTGCTCAGTCACAGTGGCTGCAGGCCCTGTCCCTTTGCTTGTCCTTCTGCATGGGCTTATGCCACTCATAAATAGGATCCTACTCTCCCGTGCTGAGTTCTGTGCAAGCTTGGTGAGGGTTCACTTGGAAAACTGAAGATAAAAAAGCAGATGTAGAAAATAGAATTATGTGTTCTCACCTGTTTTGTCTGAGGTAAAGCAAGTTGTTTACTGACCTTTTCTTGCTTTAATGATCTCCGTGTTCCATCTCTTATTCCAGGAAGCTTTGCTTATCTGCTGGTACCTGTGACTAGAGAGCATTAATTTGGACACCTGGATGACAAAGAATTGTTTATTTACACTTAAGCAGCTGCAGTGTTGTAGTGCATCCTTTGAGGATAAGAGCACATGATGGACGCTAATTGGAAGACTTTAAAAGCTGAGCAGTATCTGCCTTGAATTATAACCTTGTGCTGTGCTCTGCACAAGATCTGTAAGATCAAGGCAGAAAGTCTCACTGAGAACTAGTACAGAGTTTCAGAGATTGCAAAAAAAAGCATTGGCAGTCCTCGAAATGCCTCAGTGAGGGGTGAGTGGTAGACATACCTCTCAATTGCATTGACCTGAAGAAGAGGAAAAAATTTTGATGTGCTGTTGGAAATTCTAAGCTGTGTTGTGTTAGTTCTGCATGAATTGTAGATCTCTGTTAATTTAAGAGAGGGCTAAGCTTCAGGACCTGAACAGGCTGATTTTTCATGTGCAGAGTTCTGCAAAGACTGCTTTGTAGATTGTTTTTTTAGGTATCTGTGAGCTTTACAAGCCACTGTACAATGGGCAAAAGGAAAAGTATATAACCCCAGAAGTACAGACAGTGAAAACTATTATCTCACCAGGAAGTATAAAAAGGGAACATCATTGAGGCAAGCAGCTGGGTGAAAAACTTTGTCAAATGGTAACTTTCCCTCTTTGGAGCTTTTCTGGATTTGCAAGGCATTGAGTAGAGTATCAGCTGGGGCATAAAGCACCAGTTTTAGTGGGACATTTGTGGCAGCAACGACCATCACATGAGAGGAGACAGAGGGAAGGCAGCAGCCCGATGGAGATTTACCTTGTCATTCACCTAAGAATGCAGCATCTGAGAAAGGGGAACTAGAAGAAAAGCCAGTTGTATATTACAAGGTGTGCTGTTGTTGTAAGGTGTAGTGCAATGATGTTTGCCATTATCCTTTGCAGTACTGCCTGGCAGCCAGGCTGCTCTCTGGAGCAGTATGTTGATTCGCAACAGAGAAAGGCTTGCGGTGTCTTGGTCACTTTGGGTAGTTTCTGTAGTAGACACCAGTTCAGTGACAAGATCCTGTGGTTTTTGTGTGTCCCCTAGAAAGGAGTCATTGCCCCTGCCCACCATTTCCTTTGTAGATGTGCAGCAGCCTGTGATGAAACATAAATTTAGACTATTGTCATGTGCCAAAAACCTGTTCAATGTTTTCATAATGCACCTAGAGTGATTTTAGGCATGTGTTTCTTTTCTTTAACTTGCTTGCTAGTCATGTTTATGACTTCAAGAGCACATCATTCAGGGTACCGTTTGGCCATCCTTGTGAAACCCCTTTTCAATTGTGTTGTTGGTTTATGTCTGAAGATGGAAAGCTTTTTAGTATTAGTCCTTCACAGAGGCACTTCAGTTAATACTTGGTATACAAAGTACAAGACTAGATATAATGAAAGAGCTGTTTGCTTGATTTCTTGATCCATGTTATTTGGGTGCAGTGATTTTTACATGGATGCAGCTAGTGGTGGTTTCCCATGTAGACAGGCTTTTAGCAGGGGGTATTCCCTGACAGGCCTGTTTTGGGGATTTGTTATATGCATCTCTTATCATATAGGGAAAATGGTATTTTTAAAAATAACTTCTACATGATAGCTTTACTAACCCGGGTATCTGAAATGCAGATTTTACTTTTGTGGAGATTTGAGGATTAGAGGCTCACGGGTTCCTGTACAACAGAAAGCCCTTCATTACTATGTGTGTCTCATCTTGGTATGAAATGTTGACCTAAAGCCTTGCTTGTGTTTCTCTTTGTATATCCTGGCAGCCGAGTGGCTGGTGTTTCTGCTGCAGGAGTTACAAAAGCTTCCAATTACCATCTGTCATGTCATACTTACAATTTTCAAGATCCAACCATGGCTCTCCTGGTGCGATTGACTTCGAATCATGATTGACGTTAACAGCTATTTTTAAAAGTCAGAAACTAGGCTTTATTTCTGACAAGGGGAGCATGTTTGATATTGAACTCATTGCAATAATATAGTTGAGTCCAGGGGTCCTGCAGTGACATTTATGACAGCTTTCTTTCACGTGCACATGTACCGCTATGTCCTAGTTGTGTAGGGCCTGCTCCAATGCTTTGAATTTAATTCCGTGTTTGGGGGGCCCGAAGAAGGAAGAAGAAGGGAAGAGTGACCTAACAGAGACTGTGAACACCCCATTGAGAGAGTTGTCCTATTACTGAGTGGAGGAACATAAAATGTAGCTCTTGCACATTGACTTCAGACATATTTTTGTTTGCAGAGATGCATATACCTTTTTTTAAGCTGTGGCATGCTGGCAGTAGAATGCACAGGGAGTTGATATGTTTTCTGCCTATTGAAAATGTCAAAAAATGCTCTGCAAGGGTAGTAAATAGTCTTTGGAACAGGCTCATTATATGCTTGAGGAAAGCAGACTCTTAATTAGCTTTACTTTTGTCGTTCATACCTGATTGCTTTTTATTTTGTATACAATAAGTAGTTATGAGAGATGCAGGCAAAAAGTTTTGATAGTTTTGATTCAACTTTGAAGCCAAGCCAGAAATAAAATGGTTTTGCCAAAAAGTAAAAAAAAAAAAAAAAAAAAAAATGCAAACAGACTTGTGTGAACTAAGTTGGCAAAAGTAAATACTACAGTAGCTTTAGTTGCATTGATTACAAGAAAAAGAAGAGACAGCTGCGAATGAAGTCCAAAGGACAGCAGCTGTGGCCTGAAAAATCAATATATTAGAATAAATTGTGGAAAACACTGGCTGTAGTTGAAAAGCATGTTCTGTAGAGAAAATCTTTAGAAGTAGTTATTGTACGTCAGAACTTTGCCCTTGTATTCAGTGGTTTTTCTGCTTCTGTATATTTTTAATAATTTGTGAATGAACTAAAATGAAATTTTGAAGGTTTTTTTTCTTTTTTGTGGCATACTTCTAGACTTTTCAGTACTCAAAACACTTTAAGTGACAACACAGTAGCATTTAAGTCTGCCACCAAAATTAGCGCTATAATTTCTGTGCAATGTTAAGGTGTTTTTGATGATTATGAGCCTGTTTCTGTCCTGTATAATAAAGTTTTTAAAGGGTTTCCTTCCAACTCTCTGCCTCATTTTTCGTGTTGTGAGTTTGAAGGGCTGGGCTGGCACCAAATTAAACAGATCTCTCATCTCTGCTCCCTCTGTCTCCGTGAGACATGGAATAAGTAATAATAAACAGTAAAGACTAGATGAGCTTAGAAAATCTGCATAAATAAAAAATGGGATAAAAATCAAGTTTGTACAGAGTCGGGGGCAATTTTGATTTTAGGCCAAGTGTCATAATTTTTAGAGAAACACCTTACAAATATGTAAGTTTATGTAATAATTTGTGAAAACAGCAAGCCATGAAAGGCAGGGTTCTTATAGGACTACATTGCAACATGATATGTGAGTAGAATTAATTATATCTAACTGTATCCAATGAAACTTCTAAAGTAAGGCAAAACTTTAAACAGGCATTTGTCATTACTTCCCTCTGTCAGAAGGTGGGACAGAATATATTTATCCTGCAGTCCCTGGGAGGACCACTAGTGTTTGGCTGCCAAACACTAAAGGTTTTCTAGCAAAATTATGTTCATGGCTGCAAGAAGACAAACTCACATTTGAACAAGTATGTTGGATTATGGTGCCTACAAGCAGATAGCAGTGCTTAGGATGCACAGCCAAGTGTTTGCATGTGTATGTACAAGACATTTATATTCTTGTAAGCAGTGCATGAACACTTTTGTAGGTAGTTATTAGACATTCTTGTGAAAACTTGATCTTTCAGTTGATAGCCTAATGGACTGATGCCGTATTTTAATTTTCATTAAAACACATATACTTGAATTGATTTTGTGTGAATGTCACTGAAGAAAGAATGTACCTCGTGTGCAGGCCTATTAAATTTTGTCTTTCATATCTTTTTCTAGTCTGTGCTTTAAAAAAAAAAAAAAAAGAAAAATTGTAACAATTAGAGTGTTTCTTGGCATGAACTTGGAATGTCTTCTGAAGCAAACTTCCTTTTTTGAGCTGACTTAGCAAAGTCTGCTCTGTAACATTCATGCTCTGAATGCAAGTTTGAAATGCAAAGAAGGTGTCTGTTTTAATACCACCGGCCAGGAGCAGTGAAAGGAGTGCAATTCTTCTTACCTTCGACATAATTCAGTGCTCCCAGTTCTTGGGAAGGGACTATTGAAAGAAGAGTCCTCAGTTTGGAAACAGCTAGTGATTTGTCTTTGATTTCAGGTCCTTGACCAGGTGAGATGCCTGACCAGGATGTAATGAGAGGATCATATTCTGAAGTAAAAAAACCCCCTAAGTAGAAATAGCTGAGGCAAACAATTTTCAGTATTTCTGTATATAACAGAGGATATTTTTTTCAAGTGCATGAGTGGATGTTTTCTGTGAAATTTGTAATGACCGTTATGTTCTTTTTGATTCTCATACATATTAAAAAGCTGAGACATGAGATATACAGTAAGGCAGATAAATTTGATCAAAGTTGGTTTTCTTTTATTTGAAAAAAACCCCAAAAATGAAGAGATATGAGACTTAGTACTACCCTCAATACTTGTGAGGTGTGCTAAGGAAGGCTTGTGTAATTGTTTCCACTGGGAACACAGAATTCCAGTACTAGTTGAATGTTCACTACTCTAGGGCATGCCCATGCCAGTATGAGTAGGCTCATGGAGGCTGCACTGTGGTCCTGGGGCTCACAGTCTACAGATGCCCAGGTATCACTGAGCTACTTCCTGAATGTTCTACAACACAGAGCAAAGTAAAGTGAGTTTACTTCAGGAGGTTTAAAATTGATTGAAACCCAGGCTCACCTCCATTGGAAAACACCGAGGGGAGGTCTGCAAATGGAGAACAATTGAAAATAACTAGGCTACACAATTACTTATGTGTGGTTATTACAGGAAGCTAATCTAACTGCACATAAAAGCTCTCAGTGTGGGTTGCTTTGACATTTGGTGTCCTGTATATACTGGAAAAGAAATTGCTGTTCTTTTGATTTCTTCAGATGAAGTACATTTAAGTGTTAAAGAACGCTTGTCCCATCTGGTGGGACAAAAACCCCAGATTGTTCATGAGAACTCTCACAAGTGTCTGGTCTGTTTTGAGCTATTTTAGCCAACAGACAGAATGCTTTTATGGTCAGCCATCAACTAACAAGATTTTAAAATCAATTGTTTAGATATCAAATGCTACCTTGGCACAACTGTTACCTTCTAGCAATGACTTTTTAAGTAGATTGTACTCCAGAGAGAAAGAAAAGTGTCTCTTGGCTGTTTGTGTGATTTATGCTTCAAGTGATGTGCATATCTTGAACAATAATATTTGCATACTCAATTCTATTTACAAGTGAAGCACTTTTTTTTTTTCTTTTAATTTCTAGTTAGTTTTGCTTCCATGATGGGTGGCATGGTTAAGATAGACCAAGTTTTAATGGATGGGACTAGTTGCTACAATATGGATGCTTTCTTGAGCAGACTTTATGCAGTTGAGGTGAGTTTTATGCATAAGTTATTATCAACTTTAGATATTACATGCTTACTTTTGTCTAGAGATTGAGGTGATCACATGTATAGATATTTGTAGATTGTTTCCATAAGTGAATGTTTAGTTCTAAACTGTAAGGCTAGACTAGAAATTAATAGCCTAGAATTTTAAGGAGATTCCAGTATGCTGAACAATCTATTGCTTTAACTTGGCTTCAATGTATTTGAGGTACCTCTTGTAATTTTTTAGCACATGCATATTGATGTTCTGGGCTGAGTTTTTTAATTGGATTATTTTTTGAATCCGAATTAAGAGCATTTGTGAGCTCTGTCTTAATTTCCTTTTAAAGAAGTAGGTTTTTATAATCTCAAGGGATGCTAGTCCTGTAAACTCAGTACCTTGCATATGTGAACACCGCAGAGTACTACAAGGAGTTTTGCAAGTTCTTGTTCAGCAACCTTTTGCTAGAGAAAGGGCTTGTGGTGAGGGAGGGGACTTTGTAATTACTACAGACCTCTCTCTTAATCATCCATATGGTTATGTCTTACTTTGCTCACTGAAGATCATTTTCTTAGCCTTGGTCAGGATGGACAAAGCATTGTCTGCAACATCTCTTCCTTTTGCATGCATTCTTCTAATGTCGAAAGATAGTATTGTTCTGAGGATATGAGACAGCAGAGGATTCCAAACATATCCTTGTAAAATGAAGTCTTCCATTTCTAATTGTCACTGAAGACTTGGATGAGAGAGGAGTGCTCTAAAAATAACTGTTCCAGGAGCAGTACCTTCTACTACTTAATACCTGACCAAATACAAAGTCACAGAATCATATAAATTGGTGATAAGCAGGGATCTCTGAAGGTCACTTGGTCCAGCCTCCAGCTCAATGGGGGCTACTGCCAGGAGTAGATTAGGTGAAGTGTGGCTTTGCCTTGCTGAGTCTTGCAAACCTCCAAAGGAGGTTTCACAACCTCTTTGAGCAAAGTAGCACTCCAGCATGATCATTTTGCTCTTGGGCAGGAGGTTCAGCTAGTAATCAGCTGGTGTTTCATAAGCACACAGTTCTAGGTGGAACAAGGAGGAATTAATCTCTCAAACTGTAAGACCTACACTGTAAATCAAAACACTCTACATAAGTAGGTTTGCTGAAGAAAGCATGAAGGGGAAATTCTGTGCTGGTTTCCTTTAATCATTTCAAAGCACAACAGAGGAATTTGAAAATCAGTTATACAGACATGACTGCAAGCCAACACATCTCTTTTGGAAACAGCAGAATTGCTACTCCTCATTTTGCTGATCATGTCATGAGGAATCTGAAGCAGCAATCTGAACAAACTGCAGCTTAGGCAATGCTTTATCAGCAAAACAGTTATGGATTTTTGGTTAGCAGCATATCGACCATGTATTTCAGTGTATTTGGCAGTTTTATCCTTTAATCTGCTTGTAAACCCTTTTCACTGGCTTGTAAGATAGGCTTTCTCAAAATATGTAAACTGCAGAGGTGATTTTGTGTAATATTACACTGAGGTGAGCATCTCTCGTGGTTAATATGATGCCATTTTTTCATATTTGGACTATGGGAAAAGTTTGATAAGAATGTAGTTATTGATTTCAGTAAAAAAGGGCAAGAACAGAGTAGGTCAAGCTGGATACAAGTAGATAACCACAGTAGGGGGTTTCAAAATACTTTTGAAAGTTGGAATGAACCCAGTGAAGTCTGCATTGGGGCAGTGAAATGTACTGAACACTATTGCTTTCAGAAGTAATACCTGATTTCTGCTGGAAATAAGACCAAGTACATGGGAATAACAGTGATAGAGCTCCTTTGAGATACTCTTGGTTTTGCTGTGCGTAGAAACTCTTCAAGATTCTTTCAAACTATTTTCCACTGGAAATTTAGTGTGCATTTTGCAAGAAAATTTGCCTATGTCCTTGAGTTTCAAGAACAAGCAATTGGTTTAAGTTGCAACTCCTGCATGATGGAATACACCTGAAAATTTGCAATATTTGTTCCAACAATCCAGCAAGATTCAATATCTAGTTGTCAGGAATTCACCTGCCTTAGAGATGAGTGCCTGAGGGCAGGTTTTGCAGGTGCGACTTCGCTGCTGAGCCCTGCTGCCTAGGTCTGCTTATCTAGACATGGACTTCTTGCTGCAGTTGAGTATGCAGGCTGCCATGGGCATTAAGCAGTTCAAATTGCGTTCTCACATTTTAATAACAGCAAGTTCCTGCCCTTCCGGGGCTGGATGATAATAAAATTACTGTGTGGAGATGGAGGGAGGACAAATGAAAAAGCTGAAAAGCTACATGTGACAAGCAATATGGAGGAATAAAACATTTCCAGGGCTTTCATTTGTGCTGCATTATGGGAAATGGATGAGAAATGGTTTTTTTGTTCAGTCAAGATTTTGTTATGAGGCAGCTAGGTCACCAAGGTTGACTTAGAGTGAAAACAGGGGAATATTGACGACCCCTCATTGCTAGCCAAAAGCAGGGGAGAGGAAACAGCAGTTCATTTAAAACTGAGAAGCGTAAAATGTCACAGAGCACAAGCTTTCTGTTTCATGAGAAAACCTAGGTAGAGGACTTCTTGTTCTCACTGTGAGTAGGCATCAGACTTGATTGTACGTACAGTCATAGATGTGCCAGGTAAAAACTGTCCCATTAGCCATGGCCTTCCCTTGCAATCCATGCCAGCTTAGTAGTACTTGCATCCACTTATTGCATTGAAAAATAATGACTGAGAAGTTTATGTTTCTTTCCATCTCTTTTTCCTCCCTCTAATAGATTAAACATTTTCTGTCTCTGTAAGAAATGAATCAATAAAAATGGCTGGAACTCCTTGAAATGTTCATCATGGTTTTTTTTTCAGTTAAAGGGTTTTTTGATGACAGCACTTCAAGTCTATTATGTAGTTAGGAATCCTAACCTTCCCCTAAGGTAGGTAAGTAATATTCTCTCCATTTACAGCTAGTTAAACTGCAGAAAAGCAATAAAGTAGCTTATCAAAAGCAGCGCAGCATCATTTCGTGAGAGGAATCTGGGACTCACAAGTTTCTAATGACACTGGAGTGTATTTTTGAAAGACTGTGCTGCTGGGTCCTGACATAATAATATGCACATAAAATTTGCAGGTAGCCACCCAAGTGAACAAGAATGCTGTTTTTTGTATTTCTTGACTGTTTCCACATGCCAGCCATATGCCACTCATTTAACCAGCACCATTTGCTAGTATTTTTGTTAGCTCAGGTTTTCTGAGTCCTTTGTCATCAATACACTGAGAATGTCCTAAATTGCTAGCAAAAGGGCAAGAGTCAACTTCACTAAGCAACTTCTTGAGGCCTTTTCTTCATTGGGTACAGATCCCTCTGCAGCATGTACCAAAGACTAATTGATTCCTTGGTACTGTAAAACCTACCTGTGATGGAATGGGATGAAATTCTTCAAAGGGTTAAAATAGTAATCTTCTCTCCCTGGTAGGGCTCCTTTTAAGTATGTTTGTTTATACCTTTTCAGATTGTCTCCATTGATCATTTTTCAATGCCTTGTTTTCTTTTCGCTTTTACTGTTTAAAAGTTACTGTGTTTTTTCTGCAAACAAGGAAAAAGAGTTTCTACATAAAGAGCGCTGCGGAATATTACCTCTCTGTGTTCAGAAAAATATGGAAACAAATGCAAACAACTAAGTGTACAAATTTTGAAAAAGAAAAATACTGTGCATATATATAAGCAAATAAATATATCTGCATACATAAGTAAACACACATGCCCATGCATACTTTTCCTAAGTCATTACAGCTGCTCTAGATGCATCTTGTTCACAATTGTATTTATGATATTATCAACTCATGTACATCAACACTTTATTTTTCCTGTATCCGAGAAAAAAAAATGGTTTTAGATGAAGTTGACATTGTATGATAGGTCCAGAAAAGAAGGGGTACTTGTTTTATGGTTGAATGCTGGCATAAGGTCCTTGAAAGCATAAGGTCCTCCTAGCTTGTAGTTTTTCCAATCTCTCTGAGCTGGAGCTGGAGGAATTAAGTCCCTACAGCGCTCTAAAAAGAAAAAGTGGGAGACAGACAGCACAGACCTTGATAAACACATCAGAAGACCTATTGATCCAGAAGTATTAAAATTGCTTGGAGTTTGATATGAGGAAAGCATGCAGTTATTTGTGTAGGTTCTGTTGGACAGCAGCGCAAAGTCAGTTCATGTTTAGGGCCAGATGATGGAAAATAGTATGTGGCCCACATGGACAAGTGCCTTGAACCCTTGATATAATAATGCCTTTTTTCTGGCCAGTGAAGATGGGATAGTTAGAGACATATTGATTCTTGATGCAAGTTTGCTCTTTGCATTAAAAATTGGGCATGGAATGTTGCTGTTGGTCCAGGCAACTCATATCTGACACTGCTAGCTAGCCAAGGCATGCATGAGGTAGCAGAAGGTAAAACTTTTAAACTCCTATCTGCTCAGGACTTCTTTTACACTGACTCAAGAACAGGATAAATTGTACAGGGTTGTAAGTGAAATTCTTCTACCTCTCCCTTCTGGATACAGTCACAGCTTAGTAATCTCTTAGCTGTGTAATACAAGAAAGATTCAACACTGAAACTTAAAAAATCCATACTTCAGTGTTACTCTTGTGGTATCTTCTGCCATCTGACACTGTCTTTGGTGCCTTGTACAGAGAAATTCTGGTCTCATACACAGATCATTTTTTGTTAAGCTGAGCAATCTCTGGAGCAGGAGATGGGAGACTTTAAAAAGCATGTCATGGCTTTGCAAGAGTATGGCTTTGAAATTGGGAGAGAATGTCTGTGGGCTGGCATTTCTCAGCGGAACATTAACAGTTGGTCATGATCTCCCAAATATACCTTGGAGTTTTTTCATCCTGGTACCTAATTTTTGCACCTCTAAAAGATGGCACCCCCAGCCCTTGATATCACATTCGTCTCCTCAGTCTTGACTCTGAGGTAAGACTGCCATCTATTGAATCCTCAACATTATCTCCCCCAAAATTTAGCTTTCTACCTAAATACTGACCAGTTGTAGTCCTGCTTTTTTTTATGGGATCTGATAAGATTGGAGGCCTCCCTGGCATGCCTTCAGGCTAGATCACCTTGCAAGCAGAGATCAAAGTGTCAGAAAGTAGCAGCTGTGCAAGAGCTCTTACCTTGCTGCACTGATTCTTTTTGCACTGAAAGGAGCCATTACAGATGCATCTTTCCAGAACGTGGTTGTCAGATGCATTTTTTGAGGGCTTGTCAACTGCAGTAGGATGCAGCTGTCTTCCATCAAAGAGAATTTCAGGCACTTGAGGATAATAGAAAGAAAGAGATAAGAATAACTTTCAGAAAACACAAAATTGGAACATGATTATAAGAAAAAACCCTTTCCATTCAGCTCATTGATTCCTCTCAATGGTTTTTCTCTGCTTTATATGCAAGAATACTATCAAGTTTAATAAGATTCATACCCTGCACAGTAGTAGCAGAAATTTTTAAAAACACTGGCAGTATGCAATTGTGAAATGCTGCCTTCTCCCTAGACACTACTTCACCTTAATAGTTTGATAATGTGGAAATTCCATAAGCACAACACTTGAAATTTAAAATTTTTTTTTGCTTTTCAAGATGTATTAAGAGCCTGCTCCAAGGCCCATGAAAATCATCTGCTGAATGCAGCGGACTTTTAAATAAGATTCCCTCATTTAAAGAAGAAAACTGACCACAGCCCAAGGTTGTTTGAAGACATGTCTTTTCTGGATGCCAGTGCATTGGGGCTCTAGCAGTTTAGCTAAGCTGACAGGCCTTGAACATTCTTTGTTAACCTCCAGGGACTTCCCTTGCACAGCCAACAAGGGCCTGTGCGGGAGGATGGTGAGGAGGCTGACTGGCTCTAGACACGCAAGGATCACTACCAACCTAGCGCCTGTTGAGTTTTCAGACATTCCTTCTCCAGGCACTGGACAAGTTTAAAAACTTAATTTCACTTGACATATTCTGTGTATCTGTCTAGAGGACCTCTGTAAGGCTTTCCTTCCTTAGCAGTTTTCCCTGGAATATCTCCTCTGTATAATCATTTCCAATGGTATCACCTCTTTCAAGCAAAATCCTAAATACCATGCACTGCAGGATGGAGCTAAGCATCTAAGATGTCTGAGTTTAAGTTGTGAATCCCCAGAATATTAAGGATTCTTATTATTTTATGTTGCCTGCAATGGAAATGTTTGCAGCTATGCCAGCTGAAAAAGAAGGTGAATCACAGGCCCAGTTCTTCTTTGCTCTCCCAGAAACTGATGAGAATTACTGGGAGCACTCAATTCCAAAGTGTGGTATATTCCCCTTCAGTGATAAAGCAGCAAAGCTTTGGATTTAGGAAAGATAATGCTTTCCTATTCAGGCACCATAAATGAGATAACCCATCCCCATCAGAAGGCAATGGAAAAGACAAGGACCAAAGGTTAGCATGAATCTTATGCTAGTTTGTCATTGCCTGGACATTGGAAATCCACTGTGCTGTGCTCATCTTCTACAGCCCAAGGAGCAGAGGCCTCATGTTGTTCTGCATGTAGTAGTCACTTGTGGCCCTTCTCCCAAGGCTGTATGAGCAGTGAACTCCTAAGGGAGCCAGAATTGCTCGGCCATTGTAAAGTGCAGTATAAAAAATGGAAATGTCCTCATCCCTTAGGGAGATAAATTGGACGGACACAGAAATGAGAACAAAAGGTTTTGGAGTGGATTGAGCAAATAATACATTTTACCACAAAGAGGATCAGCTCATATTGGGTGAACATATTGCTCAAGAAGGTACGTTAAAGCACATAACTATTCACGCATGGACTTGTATGCTCCAGTGTTCTGTCTGTTGGTGGTCTTGTCACCCACTTTTCTCACTTATACACAGGCAAACATGGGCTTCACCCAACCTAATTCTGCACAGTGATCCTGTACAAGGCCTTTCAGCACAATAAAAGTACCTGTGCAACAACCTCTATCTGAACTGCATCTCGCAGGGGCGGGACTGACAGAAAATAACCTCAAAACTGAAACATGATTTTCTTCCTTGCAAAATCTCCATTTTCTCTCAGTCATGCTTGGGGGTTTTCATTCAGACATCAATAAATTCTTCCCTGACTGCCAGGCACCCAGAGAATGATGATGGCCCAAGAGCTCATTGTGTGCTCCAAATGGCAGTATCTTGTCCGTTTCTTGACTTCAAAGTCTAAGGGAGATTTGGTTCCCCTGAGCACATTGGGTAAAAAACTGGGAAGTAGTTGGGCATTTACAAAAATAAATTTCCTCACACTTGGTGTGAAGTATTAGCCAGAAAAACCAACTAATGAGTTAATGTATGTGTTTTATTCCTCCTGAGGCAAATATGAATATGGATCATCATTTGTTTATGCTGGACAAAGAATTTGCATAACTTTAATAGGGCTTTCTATTAGTTTGTGACAAATAACAAAATGACAATATATTCATCGTTCCAAACCCATTAAGCCTGTCAGCTTTGCAAATGATTGATAAAATGCTCTGATTTAGACTCGCACATTTCATGCACATTTTACTACAACCACTGTTTCATGTATGAGGCACAGCATTCTCACCAGTTTCTCATCAGGGATAAGTAATTGGCCAATTAAGTCATTGGCCATGATATCTTGTAGAGTGGAGTTAAATCAGTGATAGTCTATCTCTGAACAATTTGAATCTTAATGTGGGATAAATTAAGCTGCCTCTTTGCAGTTGCCTTCATACGGAATCCTCTGGTTTGAATAATGGAAAAACTGAATTTGTCAGTCAGGTAGGACTTTAGTTCCCTTTATTGTCACAGATTTGTTTCCAAACTGGGTTCCACCTCTACGTTTATTACTGAAAAGAAATTACCAGTTTGGTTGATAGAATAATGCCTCCCTTATTTATGGCTGAAGCCTGACATCTTGGTAGCAGGAAGAATTTTGTCAGGATGAGAACTCCAGGACTTGATTTTGGAGCTTTGACAGATTACTTTCCCCCAGTAATTTTGGCTTCTTAGTGCTAGGAGTTGAACTAATAGTGGCAGTCCAGTAGTGTCTATAGGTTTTGAGCTGTACCAGATCTCCACTGTATCACAGACACTGTATAAACCCATAGTGGGGAAAAGTCCCAATCCTGCAGAGACTGCAGTATAAACAGGCAAGATGATGGGTAACAAAGAGGAAATGGTATCTCTGTTTTTCAGATGGGGTTTCACTATTCACACAGGATAACAGAACAGTAAGGCTGTTTTAAAAAGTGTGGAGAAATAAAGCATTTTGCCAAATGTCAAAAAGAGAATTTTTGTTAGAGTAGGGTATAAGCCGAGGTTTCTTGAGTCCCAATACACTACTCTGATCAAAAGACAATCCTCCTGCTTTGTGATTTCTAAACAAAATTCAAGCATATCTCCCATAGGCTGGAAGCTAAGTAACATTCTTCTAGCAGATGAAGAAAAGCACTGTACCAAGTGGGGAAGGGGCAAAAAGTAAACAGAGATCATAAAAATAAATTAGCTTTTCTTTTTTTCCCCTCTAAATAATTTACAAATATCTTAGCAACACTGCTAAAAATGTAAGAATTGTTTCTGTTTGACTCAGAGCACTGCCTCATGGTTGGAATATCTCGTTTTAGCACTTAGGGTTAATCTGGCTGCTTGGACAAGAAGGAACAAAAGAGGTGAAGTGTGTGTTTAAGCTCCTAGTAACAAAAATTGTGTATGTGACTGAGGTTTGCTGTTTACACTCCTGGATCACTTTTCTGCATTCATGTGCTGGCAGTGGGTGTTCCCTAACTCAGGACTGAATGTTTTTAGCAAAGGCCCTCCCTGAAATATGCAGCAAACTCAAATCCTTATTTTTAAATTGAGCCCAAGCCCAGGTATTTTTCCATAGAGGCAGGGACCTCCAGCAGGGGAGGTACAAAAGCACCGTTAAACCCGTAAGTTCCCTTAAAAAACCAGAATCATAGAATCATTTAGAAGGGAAAAGACCTTTAAGATGCTCAAACCTAACCATAAAAAAAACCAAACCCAAACCTTTTTGGTTTTGAAGAAGCTGATAAAATATAGTTTATCTATTCCTGACTCATCCTTTGGTTATGAGTTAGACAACACATATGCAGAAGCAGTAGCAGGACCACGAAAAGTCCTGACTTGGACTACATTTTCCACTGAATCTGTGGAGCTGCACCCAGTTTCCAGTAGTGAGGAATTTGGTGTGATGTCATGTGGCAGTTCCAGGGGCAGATTGTGGAAAACAGAGAAGCAGGAACTTCTACAAGCATTAGTAAATTTGATTTACAGCCTTGGAAAGAACTTGGATTAATGTAGTGGCAAAACTATACATACTTTAAGCAAAAGAAACATAAACCTGTGTTTCTATAGTTGTAAGTAAGAAAATGTATTGGGTGATATGGTGAAGGGTTTTAAGTATAGTAATGTGATTTTATAGTTTAAGTTAAGAATTTAGATGTTATGATAGAAGAATATGTGTGTACGTGAACTAATAAGTCATTGGTTGTGGAACAGACGCAATGCAGTAAAAAGTACTAAAGGTGACAGGTTTTAAAGTCAAAACAAAGTTTCGTGTTAATTGCTTATTGGACTAAAAAGTTATAAATTACGATGTAAATTATGGTGACTTGTTACTAAATCACGGCCTTTGAGACTGATGCCTTGTTTGTCTTTAAGTAATAAATCGTGATAATCGTGATCATCCCATCTCTTGGATAATAAGGTGCCGACAAAATAACGATAATGACACAGATGAGGAGGGCAGTAATGTTGCCTCTGCTTCGCCAGAAAGATTTCCTGGTGACAAAAGCAAAATGTCAGCCCTGATTGTGGAGTTTTCCCAGCCCAGCATGGAAAAATGAGTCATTGAGCATTTCTTTTTGGTGCTCTGTGAACTTTTTGTAGGTGGATCATGTGTTCATACACTGAGGAAGGAACAGACTTGGCTTTTCACACCACATCAGAAGAGCTTGATTGCTTTTTTGGAGGGAATGTGCCCAGACACCATCAGGGGATAAGTAGTAACCAGCTGGTGAGAGGTATTTAGAACAGAGACACATTTGGCGATTAAGTTTTGACTGTTTCACTGATGGCCTTCAGCCTCCTTTCCTTAATGGGGCAGACTTGGCAGCATGGAGGAGTCGGAACACCTGTCTGTTGGCTTCCCCTGCTCTGGCTTCAACATCGTTTGAAACACTGGACATCTGCTGCTAGACCCTGTCTTTGTGAGCACTTGCATACATTTTCTAATACTTGCATATGAGATAAATGCCAAATTCATCTGGGGCAGGGTGTCAGGAGTCAAAAACTGAAGCTGAACACCTTGGCCTCTGGAGCAATCAGTGAGCTTATTTAAAAAGAGCTGCAGAACAGTAGTGCAGTGGGTCTCAGCTGTGATGCATGGTAGGCTTGTGCAGACTCTGAAAACAAGATGTAAAAAGCACCTGCATTTAATCAGTCTGGGGAGAGTTGTCTCTGAGCTTTATCAGGACTTCTGATCAACTGCTGGTGCCTAACAACAACCAGGGAGGTACTGGGAGTTGTTATTTCACTGGCAAGATATAATGCTGTTGTTAATTTAATGCTCTTTAGATTGTTTAATTTGGAAATTCAGATTTAATCAAATGTCAAACTCACTGTCCAAATTCCTAAATTAAACATGAATTGTTTGGAAGCTTCTCCAGAACTGCTGTTTGTTTCATCAGTCCCAGAGTCACTTTTGTTGGTTGCAGAAGCAACCGTTATGCAACAAGGTAATTTGGCCCCTACTACAGGAGTAGGAATAGCTGTCTTGAGACATTCTGAGCCCATTTTCTCTAAGAACCTGTGATTTTTAATAACATCATCAAAGTCATTTTGGTGGGGGCTGAGCAGGAGTGGAATAAAAACCCACAAAAAAAGGGCAATTCCCATTCTTATTAAGGCACTCATTTGGTCTCTGTATCTTGATGTTTGTCTGCTTAATGACTGTCATCTCCTCGATCCTCCCGAGGGTATTCATGTTTGTCTGCTTTTATAAGGAATGAGTCATCGAGTTTGGGCGTCTTTGTCACATAAAAGCATCTACAAAGGTCTGAATGCTAGGGTTTGTTCTGTTGGTTAAAATCATGCTGTGGGATTCCTCTCTGCAAGCACTGTGCTGCCTAAAGTGGTATGTAATAGCTTTGCAAAAAAGGGGGAAGACCAGACTTGGAATGTAAATATGTATGATTATTTGTTAACAGTTGAAGCTCTGGAGCAACTTTTTGATACTGGAGTTTTTGGTGTAGTGTTGTATATGTCTGAGTGCTACAACACTGCAGTCTGGTTCCTTGTTAACAGCAAGGGCTTGTGTGAGCTGAGTGTTGCTGAAAAGCCTGTCCCACTTCTGCTTGTGAACGGTTCACAACAGATATACAGGTCCATCTGGTTTTTATTGACCTCCTTCCTCACTGGCACTTTGTAACGGCATTGAGGATGAGCTGTGAGACAGTAGCTGTTCTAGATTAGAGTACAAACGCCATGTGTCTCCCCATGTTGTCCTTCTGAAGAGTTGAAGGATTGGAGCAAGGGCTTTGCACAAGCCAGTTATTGCATAAATGCGTGTGCTGTCAGAACAGTTTTCAGGAGAGTGTGGTTTCTGACCTTTTGTAAATCCAGAACAAATGAAACAGTTTTATTTCATACTTTTCTTAAGCTAACTGAAAGCATAATTTAGTCCTTAATGCAGTGTATAAGAAATAAAATGGTCATTAAGTCCCTTAAAATAGTGACATTGTACTCAGTCCAGGAGGACTTACCGAAACGTACTCTGCTCCTCAGCATCACAGACAATGCAAACCCCCCTTGCTCAAAAAATAGTCTTAATCAATACCACTCATATTTGTATATTTGTTGCATTTATGATTGTCTTCCAACTTTTCTTAATATAAGCAGCTGGCTGTAGTTCACTAATTCTGTTCTTGTTGCTACTGGCAGAAAGGCAGTTAAAAATGTGTTGTGTTAGTGCAGAATGGGTTTTCAATATGCACCTAAATTTCGGCCTGACCCATGTACTTTTTTATGCCAAGAACACTGAGACTCGTGTCCCACAGCTGTTCAGAGATTGTCAGTGGTACCAAAAAACTTGCATTCTGGTCAGAGTAAAAAGAGATGAATCTTCACTGCAGTGCTGCAGGAGGTACTGGGGATGCTTCGTTGAGGCAGTTGTAGCATTTGGTATTGATGGGACCCTTGGCCTTGCCAGACCCATCGCAGCTGGAAGTGACTGAAAACTTCTGAGCCTAAACCTGTAAAAGTGTTTTTGTTTGTGTGTAAGGTGGGACTTCCCTCAGTTCAGCTGAGCTGTTGAACATCATCAGAAGCCAGCAAACAGCTGCTGCTTACCTCTTCCTCACTCACTCTGTAGTTTTTGACCTGTAACTTTAATTTTGTTTCAGCCTTATTTTTACTCAAATGCGACTCAGACTTGTCGCTGGCACCTGCAGTATGTGGAGCAGGAAAGAAGGGAAAGTAGGGGGGAGAAAGGGATAGGAAAGGAGCTGGCAGTGTGGTCAAAGCCAGATGGTATATGAATATGTTTGGGGAATGATATCTGGCTTCTGAGAATATTTTATACCCTTGTTATTTAATTTTTTTTAAATGACATAAGAGTCTGCAGTTAATATTGCTTCATCACCAATGTGTAACAGCTAAAATGTGTTCTTCCTAGTGCTGCAGAAAGCTGTGTCCCAACTAAAGTGTGAAGCAACGTGTCAGAAAAGCAAAGTGACATACTGAGTCCTGAGCAAGACTTTTCTTTTTTTGCTGAAGGGTAATGAAATCTGAAAAACATGGAAAGCTGTTTTGGTTTAATAAATCTTGCTTTAGTGCAAGACTGGTAAAGGGCAATATGAGTATGCTGTGAAGTGGACGTACAGAATGGGTAATTTAATTTTGTTGCTGTTGTAATCTGCTGGGCATTTTTCCAAAACAAGAGTAGGGAGTAACTGGCATATTTCATTACAACTGCCCAGATGACTAAGAGGAGATTAAGCCTTTAATTACAAGATGGAGCATCCTGAGCCAGCATTACAGCTTGTGACTGAAGCCACAGTCAGTCCTAGAAAAATCTAGAGGGTCTCAAATAGATGACCTGTATGTACCTGCTAAAGACTTTACATCTTGCCTATTTACGTACTTATTTTATTGAAATTATACAAATATATGTGTAAGAGGATTAATATTTTCCATGAATTGGAAATACTGTCATGCATCTGGTCTCCTAGCCATGTGGTATTGAAACAAACTGACAGCTAGTTCTTTTCCTCTATGTTTGCATATCAGCAACATAATTTTTAAAAGGTGCTAGCCTGTGTGGATAGGACCTTTAAACACCACATTTAAACCCCTTGCCTCCTTTTTGACTTTTCCCTTCAAATTAGCAAGGCTGGTTGCTGTCAGCTGTTGTGAATGGTTAACATTCTTGCTGATCTTACTTGCCATCGGACTGTCAAGAGAGGAGATGACATGCAATACTCATGTAAAAGTGGCAGAGAGAAGATTTTTGGTATTTTTTTTTCCCTTGTTGTAAAATAGTTAAAAAGCCAAATGGAGAGAAGATATCAAGTACCAAGAAGGGCTGTCTTTTGACAATATTTCATCAAACCAGTCTGTATGAAGGAGCTGATTTCTCTTTTACCCAGAACATTTTTACAGAATAATGATCTATCATTTGAATGTTTTGGTTTTTAGGGAACTCCTTCAACTCTATTTGTCTCTGATGGGAGTTGGAAGGGCTCAACTTATTACAGGAAAAGAGCCCTAAAATTATGCCTTTAGGCACAAGACTTGGGCAATTAAATTTGGGACATTTTCAGTAAATTATGCTGGAATAGTAGCTAGAGCAGAGTGAAAAAATTTATTCTGCTAGTTCATATACATATGTTGAAGATTTGGCATGGAAAGCTGTATTGTGCCAGTATTGGATGGTCTGCCAGCAAAATGAATGAGATAAGCATTCAATGCCATAACGCTGGGGTATTGCAAGCAGTACCTGGCTGTGAAGAACTGTCATTCTCTGTCAGCTGCACAAAGCTGCAGGATGTGGGTGATTTTGTTACTCAGATACCTTAAGGCCTGGAGCAGCACCCGACTTTAACAAAGCTCTGGTGGTGTGGATGGTTCTGTTCTCCTGCACCGGGAGCAGGGTGCATTAAAAGCGGCAGTTGAAAACAGCCATCAAGTCAGACCTTTTTTAACACACACTCAGTGTGTTTTCCTCACGTGTCTCACTCTGGTTGGCATGAGGTGGCCTCTTCCTGAGAGAGGTCTCTAAGAAGAAAGCGTAAGTGCAGGGTTTTGAGACATTACAGTATGTTTGTCTGAGACAGCAAGAATGAAGTGGTTGCCGACATGTCAAATGTAGTTGAGTGACTGAAATATGGTGACCATCAGGAAAGACCTAAAAATGAGCACAAAATTCAGCTTTAATGGGATTACTGTGAAAAATGATGTCCTGTGTGTGTGCAGTTTTTGATGTTGCTACTCAGAAATCCTCTGGATGACAAAAAGTGTTATGGAGAAGCTCTAATTTTGCATGGGATAAGTGCACTTTCTCTTTTGAAATACAGCATACGCTGGCAATGGCCTAGTGAGTTGATACTCTTCAGCATCTCAGTTCAGGCAACACTGCTGTTACATCAGTGGGATTTTTCTGCAACTTAATTGTCGCTTAATAAGAGGAGAGGATGTTTTCAAAAGTGAAAATATCCCTGCTAGCTTCTTTGGAAAGGAGTTTTATCTTGAGAGCTTTGAAGTTAACATTAGAGAAGTCAGTAAACTAGCAAGCATTTTGGTATGTAAAGGTCAAGGATAACTATTAGATAGAGTGGCTGGCAGAGAAAATCCAGGCATTTAGCAGTGAATTCATGCCACGGTGAGTTATGATCAGGCAGTTAAATAGCAGGGTGATTTGCATCATCCGTGTGGCACCACTATGCTATTAACCATTCCTCCTAGTGTCCTCTACAACAGTGTTTTTGAGAGTTTGTATTTAATTGCATATATATCCTGAGGCCCAGACTTCTTCTTCTTGTGTGAGTGGCTTGGCAAGGATATCAAGAGCTGCAGGATAGGGCACATTGCTTTAGCGTAAGAAATTCAAAGACTACATTAAAGTAGCTCTTTCCATTATTTGTTCTTATGTATTCTGCTTTTCATCCTTTGAACATGACAGGAATTTATTTTCTTTTCCCCAATAGCAGAGTGCATTGTGAGCACTGTATATGTCCCTCAGCTATGACTGAAAAATAAAGGAGAGAACAGTTGCAGCTATTCCGTAGCCAGCGGCAGCAATCACTGCATGCTGCGTTGCCTGCTTGGCAGGCTCTACAGCTCCCTGCTCAGTAGCTGGTGCAATTATCTCAGTTTATTTATGGTTATGGGGGTACATAAAGAGTAAATTTGGGGAAAATGTCCATTTTCATGGTATACCTGGAAGCCTCAGTCACTGCACAAACTCAGCAACCTTACCTCTGTTAAGGCAGAAGCTGAAAACTCATCCATTCCAACCCAGCTATAGACATCTTTCTTGGGCGTGCTTCTCTTGTGACCTCACATCTGTGTTCTCAGTGATCAGCCACATTGAAAAAGAAAGGCAGGCAGCAGAGGGTACATCCTAGCGTTGTAGTTTGGTTTAGAAATCTGGTTTGGATGAGAATCCCTCCAGTTGTCTGCGCTTCTTACGCTTTCATTCACAGCAGTCCTGGTGCTTATGAACTGGACTGCTTTTGGATAAAACTAGAAGAGAAGCTGCACCTCTGTATGCAAATTTCTCTTATTCAATCCGTGGGAGACTAAAGCAAAGCTAATCCCAAGTAAACTGCCCTGAAACAATAGGATGTGGTTTCTGGACCTTTAGCAACGCTGCCATACAAAACTAGTCCGATTTGGCTACACTACTTGCTTAAGAGATGTAGCCTGGAACTACTGAGCTCTGTAGAGCAACTCGTTCTGTGGAGTTCAGCTCAAGCCTTCATGCATCTCTACTGCCATGTAGAAGACTCCTTATTCAAAACCTCTCTTGATGGAGGTGGTGATGGTGATTGTCTCAGCAGCCCCTAAGTACTCACAGCAGGGCAGGGTGAGAGGACCTCAGACACCAGCAGATTCACAGCTGCCCAGGGAGGAATGCTTTCTTTATCCTACAGTAACTGTGGTCCTTTGAAGGTGGATGATCCATATGAACTCCACTTTCATTTAACCTCAGTGTTGTGGTGAAATGCCACCACCAGGACTCTGGATTTGTTAAGGAATGGAAGAACAATTGCGACTTCTTCATTTCACATGCTGTGAATTAAAAGTTGCTGAATACAACACAGGATACAAGTACTTCCTGAGTAACAATGTTTGTTACTACTACCGTCTGGATGAAACAGGACAGATTATTGTAGGTATATAGTTGTTAAATGGTGTTGGGGTTTTAGGAGCTCTCTTGGTTTTTTGGGGTTTTTTTTCCTGCTAAAGGAATTTTCCCCCCATACATGCCGCTAGGGGAAGAAATGGCTAGGTATTTAAGAAAAACAAAAGAGCTGGGTGCTCTTTTTGTTTCACCTGTGTGTGTGGTCAGTCGGTCTCGGCGTTCGGACAGAGAGGGTGGCTGCTGTCTTTGGCTGCTTTTCCTTCTGCCAGAGAAACCCCGGGATCCCAAGCCCGCCTTCCCTGCCCCGCTGGGAGCCGGGCTGTGGCTGCCCTGCCCCGCTGCTGCTTCGAGCCTTCGCTACGTTGTAGCCCTGCTCACCCTGCCTGCCCAGACCTCAGGGGCTCCCCGTTTGGATACATCTCGTCTGCCACTCAGGATTTGTGCTCGTCCCTGCCGTTCCAGCCTGCTGTTCCTGAGGGTCCAGGATCAGCTGCCCAGGGGTTTGTGAAGCCTTTGTTCCATCCCTTCCCGGGATCCCAGGGCACCGGTGCCGCGTGCTCCCCGAGCTCGCTCCGGAGCGCCCCCTGCAGCCGCGGGGGAACCATCGCACCTGCCCTGCTCACCGGGAGCCGCCAGCGCCCCTGCCGGCTGCGAGCGGAACTGCACCCGAGGGGAAAGGGCCTGACAGCCGAGAAGGCTGGCACTGGGTTTGTGATTGTTCGCTGTTACTGCCACAGTTATTGTTGTTTGTTTGCTTGTCGTACACATATAGATATATAATAGTAAAGAACTGTTATTCCTATTTTCCACATCTTTGCCTAAAGGCCCCTTGATTTCAAAGTTATAATAACTCGGAGGGAAGGGGGGTTGCATCTGCCATTCCAGGGGAGGCTTCTGCCTTCCTTAGCAGACACCTGTCTTTCAAACCGAGACAATGGTCAACAGAGCACACATTGTGGGGAGGTCATGAAAGTTCAGAAGATGCCCCACAGCAGCTGAACAAAAGACTGGAGTTGCAGCTTATTCCCACCATGTGGTCTGGCTAGTAACCCACAGTTGCCCACTCTTGCCCCGACAACTGGGTGGGCCTGTTTTCTTTCATGCTGTATCAGAAACATGTCTGTGGTATCCAAACAATGCCAGTGTTTTCTGTATTACATTACCATAATTGAAAATACTACTGAATTGCTAGAAAACTGCCAAATCAAATGTTCCAAATAACCGTGGTGTCATTTGTCTGACAGATAATGTTTGATTTTCCGGAGAACCATACAGCATGCAGAATTAGGCGAGGGGAAATACACTGCATGGTTATTAATTCTTTAATGCTTGAAACTACTTAGCAAAGAACATGTAGATCAAAGCTTCTGCTTGAGAAGATTGAGCTTCCGAGACAGGAGATAGCGGGAGCAGTCTGGAGCAATATAACAGAATCCTGGAGGATAAAAAAAAGAACTGATTACATTTCCATTAGTTTTTAAATCTCATTTGTGTTCAATTTAGTCATATTCATGGCTCTTGTATTCCAGGTTAAATGTAACCTGTTAAGCCCTTGATCCATTTGCTTGAATTGACAGGCAGTAGCTTTCCATTTTTAATAAATATATTTGGAATTTTGGTAGCCATCCTTTAAGAAGAAAGCTAAGACGCTTGTTGATTTCTGGTTGTTACCTTAGATTATGAAAGAATGAGATGGGTTGCAGTAATCCATTCTTCACTGAAACCGTCCCCAAAAGAGGTATTTCAGACAGGTCAGATTTTCGTGACATCAATTGCTGTTACTCATAGAATGGAAAAAGGAGGGATAATCCTTTTTTTTCTTGTTGTGATGTGCATTCGATGATCTGATTCATATTTAAAGCCCAAGTCTACCATAAGTACATTCCCTACTGATTTCATTGAAAACAGAAATAGTATTTTATACCCAAAAATCCTGTAAATCCAAAATCTGACCCTCCTGAAGTCAATGACAATTATACCAGAGATCTTGTAAGTAGCAAAATTTGGCCTCAGGCTCCTCTGGATATATACGTGAGCTTTGGAAAAATTATTTGGAGCACTACCCCAGTTCAATTACATGGAAAAGAAAATAAAACATTAGGGGTCATTTTTCATCTCTTGGTAGCTTTTTAGCATTTAATGTACTCAGTAATTTGATAGTATCAAATCTTCTGAGGTTCTGTGCTAGTGTATATTGCAGTTTAGTGTTACTGAAAAGATCAGTTAAGCAAAATACTGATTTTCATTGAAAACCCATCATATTTCATTAGAAGGAATTGCATTTCTCTTTGTGTAAGTTATTGAAGAACCTGAATTCCATCTCATGTATCTCTAAATCAGTTGAAGCAAATTAAGATCCCTACAAATCCTGTATTAGTAAGAAGTTGATACAATGCATTCTTCATATTTCCCTGACATATAATGTGTGTTCATTTCTGTAATTAGCACAAGTGTGAAAAATAGCACAGATTAAGACAGCAAACAGTCCGGTTTACAGAGCTGTGACTTTGGGTCACTGGGAGGGGAGTGTTGAGCACTGGCTTAGTTAAATACACAAGCCAAGGAGTAAATCATCAGAACACAAAAGTAGGCTTTAGGAGATGTTAATGCTACTTATGCTAATAACCCTCCATGTGATACAAGAAAGTATATAAATGGTTCTTTCACCATTGCTTATTTTACCCTTTTGGTACTAACTGGCAAAGCTTCAATTAAGAAAAGGTCACCAAAAGCTTAAATTCTTAGTGGAAGTTTTTCAGCTCTTTAAATAAAAACCACTTTTGTATCTTCCTTCTTTTCCCCTCTCCACCCCTTTCCTGACCCCTTTTTAATGGGTATAAGCAATACTGGGGAGGATTTACAACATGTTTAAAAGTCAGTGTGGCTCCACTGACTTCAGTAGAGATATGTTGATTTTTGACCAAACACCTGATATTTTATCTTACTGTGTCTTTTCTTCCAAAGAGATGCCTGAATCTTGACTGGTTGGTTGGTTTGGTTTTGGAGTTTTTTTGCCTTACAAAAATGCTTCTAACATTGCTAGGTATCAACTGGCTGTTTTAAAACAGTGGGAGTAAATAAAAATGAACAGAAAGTATAAATATGCCATAACAAATATAACTCTATCTTCTACTGCTAATTAGAAGTTGAAAGTCAGATTTTTACATGTAATTTGTGTGTGAATAGAGAAAGTCTTTGTAATTGAAGGCTGTCAAAAGAGGAGATTTTTTTTAACAGCCAGTTTTTAATTTATAAGGTGATTTGTTTGTTACCTGGTTCATGGCTGCCACAATTTTGGGTGCACCTGAGTCTGTGGGCCCCCAATGAGGTGCCCTGTGTTTTAGCCGTGTGCCTCTCCCCTGGAGGCACCATCACACCAGAGACTGTTGTCTCAGGGATGAAGCACTGCAGGCTATGTAGAATATATAACAGCACGTAGCAACTTGGCTCTTGGTGTGCATCACAGCCCACTGAGCGCGCCTGAGGCATGTTGTGAAGCACCTCAGAAAGGCTCAATCATTTTTACAAACCCAGGTTTACTTACCTGCTCAGTATTGGTTCACTGGTACTGAAGTATTGAACTCCTTTATGAGGAGGCAAATGTGTAAAATTCAAAATGAAGGGGTTTGTTTCAGTGTGGTAGTCTGGGTTGCACCTTGAGGCATTGTGTGAGTCAGAGCAGAAAGGAAAGCTTCTGGCTGGCAGTGGCAGGTGTATTGAACTTTTCATAGGTGTGATTTATGCTGCTCTCTGCTTTACAGCCACTTCAGTTGGGCTGAGGGTGACAGGAAACAATTTATCCCATGCCTTTAAAAAACAAATCAAAATAAGTTAAAAGCTGCTAAATTTTCTTCCCTCCTTCCTTCTTTTTTGACCTCGAATTCAGTGTAATGGTAGCATGTTTGCAGCAGCACAGACAGCACTGAAAACACTAAGAGAAAATCCTCAGGTAATGCCATAGCTAGAACAGATGAAGCACTACTTAGCAGGGCCTGGCTATGTTCTCTTGAGTTTTGGACATGTTTTGTCAGTTCTCATCCATACTTCTTTGTTAGTGTAGCTTTATGGTTTGCATACATTTACTTCATGGCAGAGCATTTGCCACTGATGTCATTTTGTCTGTGCAAGTGAAGAGTTGTGCAGTCAGTACTCCTGTTAGCACCGAGCTTGGACCTCTTAGATATGAATTATAGCAAGCCTCGATGTTCAAAATGCAAAATATTTTGTCAGAAAATACTTTTGCATTGAAAGGAAAGTGTTCTTTTCCTGAACCATAGCAATTACACCTGATCTCTGCTTCTCAAGTCCAACATAAACTTTCTGGTCATAAGACAAAGAATGTCCCTCTCCAGGGAATGTAATGCCCTCCTGATGTAGACACTCATGTGAGAAGCTGGAGCTATAGATTCAAGTCCCTGGTTGAATCAGACAAAGGGACAATGTGAGCTGGTACTTTTCTAGATCCTAGGTGAGGTTTTGTTTAGGGTTTTTGGTTTTGTGGGGGTTTTTTATTATTATTTTTTTTTCCCAATAGAATTTTAAGCAAATTCCTTGCCCCAGTGTGGAACAGAAAAATATTCAAAATGTTGATAATTTTCTTAACAGAAAAAAGATCCTGCCCTTTATCCAAGATTGCAAGGAGCTCTTTATTTAAGAGGTGTGTCCTTCAGGAGGAAAACAAGATGGGTTAGTTTGGACATGTAGGATTCGGCAGTATGTGCTGTTCTGGAACGCCTGAAAAGTGAGAAACGAAGTCTCCAAACACTCCCTGCTGCAACAAGGGAGCTTTTGCATTAGCATGCAGGTTTTTGGAGCTGCTATATCCACACTGTTGTAAAGACGGAGGAATGTGGGAACACACTGTAAGCTCCTTTCTGCACTGTCTCCACTCGTGGGGAGTGAAGTTTGCAGTTTGGGACAGAGGGTGGTTCTTATGCTGTCTGGAGGACAAGGACATAGGTTCTTCCTGGCCGTTGTGGAGCTCTTGGGTGGGTGGGGAAGGTGCTTGGGGCTTCAGTAGGACTCTTACTATCTTCTGCTAGACTCAGAAGAAAGGCTTTGTTTTGTCCTTCTCCATCTTTCTCTCCATCACCCACATAAGAGTTGTGAAAAATCACTCCTTATAAATGCTCTTCAAATAAATATATGTCTGTGTGTTTAGGTACACATGCACTCACACATGTGAGTGTATGTGGGTTGTCCTGGGGGACGTGCAGGTGGTCAGCAGGTGGAGAGCACTAGCATGTAGCAAATGACCCAATTAGTTTTCCCCTGTTAGTCCAAACAATGCCAGCCCTGCTAGTTATTTCTGGAATGTGTTACAGCAGAGCCATGTTCAGCAGACTAGCTTTGTTGCTAAGGAATAGTGGCGACCAGAGGGGAAAAAAAAAGCTGTTTTCTAAGCTTTTCAAAACAATGTCTGGAGGGATTTCCCTCTGGACTTAAAGTACATTAATCTTTCTATCTCTTATCTGAATTGCAGTGTATTCATGTTCAGATATCATAGCTTGGCTGGGGGAACATTTGCAAACACAGACAAATGTGTTTTCTTTGAGTATTAGGGTCTTTTTATTTAAGGAAAGCAATTCAGCCACTTCAAATAAATTCTTTACATCTTGTGATTTCAGGAGCTGGGAATAGCTCTGGCTTGACAACCTCAGGTACATGGGGCTTTTGTTTTGCCAAACAGCTTTTCCTTAGAAAAGGGAGAAAGATGTTGTTTTTTCTAATGTTTGGTGAACAGATCAGCAGCTGGTCCACAAAGAAGGAAACCTAAGTAATATGGCAGCAGTGTAGAGTTTTTCACGTCTGTGTCCATCCATATGGGCAGAGGGATTCTGCGGCACCCTTTTATAATTAGGTAGAATTAATCCCAGTGGTGGCTGTACAGCAGAACATGAGTTTGCTGTTGCTAGTGAATGGTAATATCTGTTCAGTTGCAGAAATGGGTGGATTTTGGTGCCTAAAGCCGCTTTGCTGCAGCTGGTCTGTGATGAACATATTACAATAACGTCTTAACTGTAGGTTTTTTAGCTGCTGTTCAATAAATTGTCTGAATTGGAGACTGCATCTTTCTTGAAAGAGCAGCAAGAAATAAACATGAAAGTAAAGAAGAAGATTGTGAGAGAGAAAAGTAAATCTGTGTATGCATCCCATCAATTGGAAGCATCACCTCTGTACTGATAATTTGCTTAAAGCATCTACAAGAGCCAGGTACAATTTATTCCTGTAATAGAAGGGGGACTTTGCTATGTGTGCTCATGGCATACATGAACTTATCCAGAAAACTGGATAAGTATGATATTAATACATAAATAGCATCATAAATATGAATTACTACTCAACATAGCTCTCTGTTTTGCCTTCAGATACATGCTACAAAATTAAGCTTGTTTCAATAAAGAGTGAAAAAATAGAAAGTTTGATCAAGAAACTGTTTCCTGCTTCAAGAGATAAATTCTCTGTAGCTAAAACATTTTTTGTACCACCAGAATTATAAAGCTGAATGTAGATTGTGTAAGTTGTTTTTTTTTCTTGAGTATTACTGTCAAGAAAATCGATAAAGATTATTAAAAACTGGCTTCCTCTCAGCCCTTTCATTTGTAAGGATACAAATGTGCCAGTCTCAGCAAACAGATGTCCACATCATAAGAATCATCATCACAGTTGGCTTGAAACCTTGCCTGCCTCAAAAATCCATCTAAGGACTGAAGAGACGAGTAGTTTTACCCCTCTTGGTCTCTCTTAAGTCAGACCTAAAAGAATAGCAAAGGAGAGTAAAAAGAAATCTACTTTGTTCCTTGGATGTTATATTGTATGGGTTTTGAAATCCCATGCTTCCTGTTGCTGTCCTTTAGGGATATCTTGTTATTAAAACAGACTTGTAACCAAAAATATGTAGACAGTGTTGTTGTGTGATTGTTACTTTATTCACACAGTGCCGAGCCTGGGAGGGGGATGCATTAAGGATTTAGTGCAAAAGGAGTGGGAGAAGGAATTCAGTTTTATCCCCAGACCTGGCACAAGCACTTGGATCACTGTGAAGGAAGAAACTTACCAGAAGAGGGAGTTGATCTGAGTGCTCTTGGGCAATTTTGGGGAGCTTTGTGCAAATTCTTTTACTGACTCCTATAAGGGTGTAAGTCAGACTCATTGGATATGCCTGGGATCTAGCTGTATGTTTTTCAGATACAAAGATTGCATGAAAATGCAATTTTCTGAATCCTGGCTTTTTGTCTTTTCTCTGCATAACAACTCTTAAGAGCCAAGAGTGGGTTTACAGACAAAATAAGGTGTTTAGACCAATACTTTATTGAGGAGCAACTTAAAATTTGCTGTGGATGCTATAGCTTATCAGCCACCAGCATATGCAAGATGTAAGAGCAGGATGCTTTGGGGGTGTCTTTGTTCCTTAAAGGCTTTGTGGATTTACTAAAGCCTGAGATGTCTGCCAGTCAGCGCTGGTAAGTAGTGTCTCACTGCAGGATGAGTGTGGAGATTGCTGAAATGCTAAAGTCCCACTTCACAGATTATGGTGCTGTTCAGTGCCTGTGCAGAGAACAAAGAGGCTGTATCTCAAAGGACTTTTAATAACCCGAAATTGGGTTTTTTAGGGAAAGGACTGGGTGATTTTAGACTACTACGTTGTAGGGTGAGGTCCTGTAATCCCAAACTACCATAAACTGCTGTCTCTAGTTTTTATCAAGAGTTTATGGTGCCACAAATAAAGTCTACTGTGGCACTGGGATGGGATAGATCTTTCCTTACAGTCCTAAAAGTACTGTGAGTCTGACCTGTATGAGGAATCTTGCCGTTATGTGGTGTGCTGTGCACGGCATGTGTGTCTTCTGCTTCTTGTGCTGTGACCTGTCTTGTGTGTAGGATGGTGGGGGTGGAGAGAGGTGTCTGGGAAATATTTGTCCTTCAAAAGGGCCTGCATCTTGTCTGCTTATACAGAAATGATAATGCTGAATTTCTTATACCGTTAATTTCCATGGCAACGAAAAATAATCTCATAAATGTGGGATTATTGCTTTACGATCAAAGAGGGGAGAACCTGGGCTGTGAAGGAGAAAGTTCTTTATTTAGATATCTTAGCTGCAGGAGGAGTAACAAAACATCTCTTGAGATTCGCACATATTTTGCTTTTATTTCTTGATCACCTACAAACCCAAGCCTAAAATATTAAGCAAATAAAAGCTAGAATGTCCATCTCTCTTACTATATTATCTAGTCAGCATTGTTCATTGCTTCTGAGTGCTCAGCAGACAATGAAATAATTGCAGTGGAGCAATAAAGTATATTTAAAAGAAATCCCTTCTGGCTCTTAGTAGTGCCCTCGCACTAGCCAGCTGGAAGGTTAGACCCCAAAAAAGAGCACAATACTGTCCACGTTGTGAGAATAGGTGACTCATCCCAAACAGCTCTTAATGGGGGCTCCAGTGGAAATATTTCTTCACAGCAGGCTGGTTGGAGGGCAGCAAAATCATTCATGAGCTTGCTGAAGAATTCTAGGTGGAGTCCACTGCAGTTTTCCCCATGAGAGGATTGCTGCAAGCATCTCAGTGTCCTCAGCTTCTTTTCATCACATGTCATTTTGAAGCTGTTTGTCTCTCACATACCTACTTACATACTGAGAAGCTACAGAGGAAATGTAGGTTTATAGGAAGGGGCTCACCAGCTGCCATTTTCCCCAAAGAAAAGCTGCAATTTAACATTAACCTAGCAATTAAGCAAAAATTTACGCGAACATGCTGCTTTCTTGCATAAAAATCCCTCTCAGCAACTCTGAAAATTATCTATGAGAAAGGTAATAGAATAATTCCCAGCATCTTTGATTTGCAAAAGCCATTTTCTGGCATGATTGATATTTCCTTTGTGTTAGCATGGGAGGCCATAGAAAGAGGAGTAATCTCTCTAATGGGTGTACTCCATGCTGGTGCCTGGGGTCCATGATACATTTGTCAGGCTTTAATTAAAGCTCTGGAGTTGAATTTCCACAGTAATTAACTTTTATTTTCAGTTATACTATGTCTCTCATTTCTGACACTGACACTTTCCTGTTAGAGATAGGGCTAGCAATTGGCACAAAAAAAATGAAGAATGTGGAAATGAGGCATAACTTAAGAAAAAGCTTTGTATTTGCCGTGACTTCTGAAAGCAGACAAAATTGCGTTTTCCTTCCAAGCTGTTTTGTTGTAAGATACCTAGTATGTTTTCTCTTCTGCATAAACACATATCCTATTCCCCTGGTTACCCTTCCTTATGCAATGGCCAGTCGTAAACAAGCAACTTTTGTTCAGTAGTATCCTACATCCATGTTACAACAGGTCTTTCGCATTATGTCTCACAGAAATACTTCGTTACCTTTAGGCAAATCTTGACTTTTACGTGTGAATGTGTGCTAGGGAGGCTATTCAACCATTATTTCTGGACTTCAACTTTTAGTTGTTTTTGTTCAGTTCTGGGTTGGATTTTTAAGAGTAAATACCACAAGAGTCTACATTCCATTGTTAATGGTGGGTTTGGATTGCAGGAATTTCTGTCTCATTGAACATACACACTGCTTTTATTAATAGAAGTTAGGCACTTGAATCTGCTCTTTAGATTTCAGGTATCTTTCTCTTCCACTTTTAATTTAGGTAGTTTTCACACATACTGGGAAGTACTATTATGTAGAAGCACAAATAGCAAAGTGACAGAGTCATTGACATTTGGCTTGGCCTTAACAAAACAGCCTTTCCAGGAACAGAGAAATGCAGACCTAGAATCCAGTCCCCTTCTGCCTGAACTGCAGTATCAATAACTCTTTGACAGACCCACTGAGCTTCATTTTAAAAATTAAGGGGTTTTCTTTACACTACTGTGGTCTAAAATCTCTGCTATTTATTGACTGTCTTCTGATTTCCACTCTGAATGTGTTCCCAGTTGGCTTTCAACATGTCCTCACATGTGCCAGCCGGCATTTTCCAGTGCTCCCAGGTGAGATAGGTGAAAGCCTCCTTGCAGGATGCTGTAATTGAGTTTAAAATTCTGAGAAAAAATTAATTTCCCAGGTGTCCAAATGTTGTCTTGTCTCACTCTCAAGAATAATCTTCCAGAGAGGAGGTGGCTGCTTTCTAGCTTTACTTTTCTCAGACCTGTTGGTGTAAACTGACTTTGGAGTTTGCTTTCTGTAATTTGCAGCAGCATCTTCTTTCCCAAATACTTGAAATGTATCCCTTGTTTCTAAACTGCAGATCTGGTCTTGCTGCCATAGCTCTGAAACAGGTGATGGAACAGGCCCTCTGAATGCAATACTACCAGTAAAAAAGCAGCTAAGAATAGTATCACTTCTGAAATAAAGCACTAGAGATAATTAAGCAGAACAGTGTAGTAAATCAGTGTGGCACTTAAGGGCGTGGCAAAGGCCATGAAAAAGAAAGGTAATAAATTGTATGGTGAGAGATGCTAATTGATCATTGTTTGCAATTTCAAGCTGTGTCTCCAGATTTCATTTTAATATTTCTTGTGGACTGAAAAGCAAGTGCAGAGCTGAACTGATGTTGATAAAATAGAAGAGTGGAAGCTGGGGAGAGACATGGGCTATTCAGGCATCAAATTCCTGTGAAGTAATTCTGACTAGCAATATGTTTCCAAGTGTTTTGCCTATCTGTTTTATAATGTGCCGGCTCTACTCACACCTCACAGAATGTGTCGGTACTGTAAAATCTTTTATGATATTTTCTCTATACTTTCTCTTTTTTAATTTGTCTTGATTCTTCCTTGATTCTACCATCTCTATACTTCATGTCTCCATAAATTATTTATCCACTGTCTATTAAAATTGTTCATTGTAGATAATTTTACCAGTTCTTTGATCAGCTTTATCCCTGAATGTGCCTCACTGCTAGCATCTGTTTAGCAGTGCTGTGTCAAGGACTGAGTGGCATTATTTTACATGCAGTTGCTCTAGAGATGTCATGGAGAGGAATCTCATCTATGTGTTCCACTGCAATATCCTCTTGGAAGAGAAACTTGGGGTTTGTTTGATTTCTGACCCTGCTCAGGTTCCCAGATCTGATTTTGGACTAACCTGTGGTTATTTTTTAATGTGGTTATATTTTAATACAGGACCTAATCCCGACTTTGTTAAGATTAAAAAGGAGCTAATGTAAATGGCTTACATGAGATTCCCAAAGATGAAACTTGCCTCAAATCTGCCATTAAACTGTATAATATTTCCTCCAGACACCATGGAGTCTTGCAAAGAAAGAATTAATGTGCATGGGTCCTGCATTGGTAGAGAGGAATGGCCACTGATGAGGTCACAACTCTATAAACCATGTTTGCAGCATTGTTTGGAAACTCATGTGTGATATATTGTGTTGTATATCATTACTATTGATCTTTTTTGTTATAAGTACATTTCTAAAGTTTCCTTCTTCATCTGCAGAGCATTTTATGCCATAAATGTATAATGCAGTTCTTCCAGGATCTATCTGTTTTCCCCATAGAGCTATTAATTAATGTTTTACAGAGAAATCTCTTACCAGGAGTAGGGTTTCCTGCCTATTAGTTGTCCTTTGATGGAGTTTTTCAGACCGGTCTGAGTTCACTTTGATCTTGACTTCCCCAAACTCACAAGCTTCAATGGGAAGCCCTGTAGCTGACTTAGCTGTGCTTGATCCAATAAGCTCTCTCAGGAGGCTGGATTTATTCCCTAGAGCATAGTGCCACACTGTGTGCCTTTTGCCTTCAGCCAACTCACATTTTCAGTAAAATAGTCTGTCCTTATCTGCAAAAGGCTGTGTAGATGTAATACTGATATGTAGAGTGAATGTGTCTTGCCTGGGACTGCAAGCTCTTGGCTCCCTGGGGAGGTAAGTCTTTATATGTAGAAGGTATCTAGGAGCAACAGTTGCATTCCCAAACCTTTAGGATGTTTGAAATCTTGCCCTTCATGTGGAGAAACAGACCACATGTGCATTCATAATGCTTTTATAGCATATACTAAAGGTGAAAATGCACTGTGACATTGACTGGAATCATCCCACCACACGGGGAGGCTTTCAAGGCACCTGCTAATCATTTACAGCATCTGTGGTCTTTCTTGACTCTTGCTGTAGCCAAAATATTGTCAACACAAGTTAGCTCAGCTGCTTTGCTTCCATGTGCTTAATATCTGTGACAAAATGAGCATCCATTGTGAACAGGATTTAATATTGACCAGAAATCTCAGGCTGTTGATGTTGATACATAGATGTCTCAGTCAAGAAATAGAGTGAGGAAATACCTATCTGAGTTTTAAATCTATGTGTGTAATTTTATTCTTTTCACCTAAACTGTAAATTAACAGGCTACAGTCAATCTGTGCACCTTAGTCCTGCTATAGCTGTTTTGTCTCAAATAAATAGTTCAGTGTTCATGGCCAGAGAAAGACAGAGAAACTGACCCTGTTGTTTAGTGGACATTTTAGGGCATTCTCACTACACAGAGGAGACTCAGGTTTTGTGTCTTATTTTTACAAAATGGAAAAATATCTCTAGGAGGGCAGGGAGGGAAGCCTTATGTTAGATAAGCCTTATGTTGGCATAATGATGGGTTAAGTACTTATCAAGCTAGCTTAACCACCAAACTGGAAGGAGCATTGTTTTACTGAGAAAAGAGTTGAAAGGCCATTTTTCCATCCAAGAAGAGTAGTCAAATATCTGAAACCTCAATTAAAGAAAAAAAATTTGAGGTGGGAAAAATATCTAACATCTCACTGAACAGCACTCAGTTGTACACACCATCAGAAAGTGTCAACATCATATGTCACTCTTCAGTTTTATATTTCTACAGTTGACAAATTGGAGATCGGGGCAGCACTGTGTCAGCTCTGCTATCGCTGCAGTATTCTAGGCCTGTGTGCTGAGGCAGTAAAAAAACAAGCCAAAGCTTTAGCTCCTGTGTAAGCAATGATTCTCCAAAATGCACAAGTAGGTGAAACTGGAGTAAGAAATTGCATTACTCCTTGAATTTGCACTTTATGTCTAGTGCAGTTCCAAAGTGTAAATACATGGAACTTGCACATATGGTAAGCTCACATATACAAATTGTCCTCCTGCTGACATCTGTAGTGCTGTTTGCATGGCCAGCCTGCTTTTGGCAGTAGAAGTCGGTAGAAGTGCCACAAACCCTAGGTAAGATAAATCAGAATATATGGGTCTCATCTGCATTCATAGCACAATGGGAAAGACTTAACAGAGTGATGAAGATGTAAGAAATGGGAGCTTGCACAATGCAGGTGCTATGTGCTAAGTTACTTAGGCATTCTGAAGATGAAGTTATGTCCTGTTTTTTCCTGAATCTGTGATAAGAAGGATTATTCAAAGCTGCAATTGATTCATGGATAATGCAGACGTAGTATATTTTCACTGGAATGCAGAGAGAACTGGTTCATACAGATAAGTTTTTAGAGAGGAATGGCACAAGATTTTCTTTCCAAGTGAATAATCGAGCATCTGCATTGCCCTCAAAATGTCTAATATTGACTTTTTCCAACAAAAGAACATCAGATTCAGTGGGCCACTGCTTTTGTGACTGTGCCTGGTTTATAGATCCAGTGATCACTATGACAAATCCCACTGGTTTTTGGTGTGAGGTATGCTGTTTTTTCAAGAAAACATTAAATGCTTTATATAAAGTCAGTCTCCCTCCTAGCCCTAACAAACTACTCCAGGATGGCTCTTTGTTTGCGTTGTTTCATGTGCATTTAGCCTTCTGGTGAATAGCAAGTGAAAGTTTTGTTCTGCTGTGTTACAGCATGCTCAGTTGTACTCCTACCTGGTGGGAACAGATGTATCTACTTCTCCTTCTTCAGAAATGCCTTGCAGGGCTTTGAGACTTGAAATGGCCTATTATCTACCAAATAACAGATGTCTTCACAGATTAGCCTCTTGGAGTAAAAACACAGGCACACCACACAAAAGATGATGATTAGCTAGTTGAATAACAATAGACAAACTCCAATGCAGATGTACAGGAAACAAGGAAAGGATCAGACACTTATATTTCTATTTTTCTGAGTTCATTATATACATTCATTTTTACAATGACATCTTAATGTTAAAGCTGCCATTACGCAGCTTTCTGTTTCAAAGCTTCTAACTTATGATTTTTTCAAATTAAAATAATGTATTAATATTTCTCCCAATTACATGCTGATAAAATACTTAATTCAGTTTGCCTACAATTAATGCATTTGTTGCAAAAGTATTCCATATGTTAGTTTAGGTTTTTCTTCAAATAATTTTCAGTTAAAGATTTGCATTCGGATCTTTCAATATGAAGGAGATTGAAGAACGCTTCAATGATAAATCCTGCAAATCATAATACACCTCTCCGTATATGGTTCCAGCAGAAGCCAGAAGGTTTACTCACATAATTTGGAGTGAAGCATATGAAGAATCAGACACATTTATCTACAGGACTTCCCCTTCTTGATGGTCTGATTGCCTCCTTGCAAAGACTCGAGTGCCTGCTATGGTTAGGTGGTCAGAGTCTTCCTGAATGCAGAAAAATATAGACTCTGTTGACCTTGAGTCTGGTAAAGGTTGCCTGATACCTATTTTAGTCTGTAATTTTTTTCATTTCAGTAAGAATAATTTAGTCTCTGAGAGGAAAAAAAAAAAAAAGAACAAAACTGGGGGACGGGCAATCATATTTCATTGCATTACAGTACATTGTATTATTTTGTGGGATTTCCATATCACAGATCAGGAAGTTGAAATCTGTCAGGGAGAGAGGACAATGCACAACAAAAACTAAGAGGGATTTCTGTAGTTGAAGTCAGGGTTAGCATTTTTTGCATATTAGTGGAAAACTGCCACATTAGACTGCATTCTGGTCTGAAAAATCCTTATCCATGTATGTTTCTTTAAATTTTTCAGCTCAGCTATCTTAGGATTTTGTCAGAAGAGAGTATGCTTCAGATGGAGGAGATACGAAGGTTGTGGCCATGGCCTAAGTGGTTGACGTGTGTATTGAAATGATTAATAAAGGATAGGGCTGGGCTTTGGTCCTCATGTAAGGGAATCTAGGAAAGGGACAAAGTGATTATTAGTATGTGGGCATAAAGTGGTGAGACAGAGAGAGAAGGAGCAGAGGAGTGCTGAGGAGGAGAGGATGGGACATTTGAGAAGGGATGGAAGCAATGCAGAGGAGAGAGAGAGGGGTGGACAGGATTCTGGCAGTAGAGACCAGACTAGCAGTAAGACAAGGTCAGGTGTTAATCAGCCTAAGGGTTAAAGTCTGGGCTCAGAACAGAAAAGTCTCCAGTTCTCTGGAGGATTGTGTGGGTGTCAGTATGGCTGTGTTACACAGTCTCTGAGTTGGAGTCTTTTTTTTATCATTTTCTTTTTTTTTTTTTTTTTGACTGTTTAAGTTACACTTAAAAGCCGTTGAAGGGTACAAAGCAAAGGTCTCAAATGTGGAGAGATTTCAGTCAACACTGCTCAGATGAATCAATATTTTATTTTATCACAGTAGTTCATTATGTCACCTCTTCCTCCCGTAACTGTACATCATTCAGATCCAGCTTTGAAGCCAGAGTTATTAATTTCCTGGGGAGCACTTCTGCGGCTCTCATTATTGCGGCATCCGAGTACTTTAAAAACATTAATGAATTTGTCTTCACAATGTGCCGATAAGGTGAAATGACATTATACACCAAGGAAAATGATGCACAGAATCATAATGTCAACAAAGGACATTTAATTTAGATGCCCAACATGAGATGTTCATGCTCTGATTTTCCAGAAACAGCACTGGATCATCCTCTCTTTGTTCTGGAGCTGGCTTCTGCTGAGTCCATCACAGTTGGAATTGCTCCATGCTTCCAAAGTTCAAAGCGCAGGTGTTCTGTGCTCTGCTCTAAGCAAACAAAGAAGATGCAATTAATGATGGCCTGCACGGAGTTTGGGTTTTGTGCCTTCCTTGGCATGAGGCCCTGGGACAGAGACAGAATCCAGTTCCCCAGGGCAGCTTTCCACTGCCCTAGGCACAACCATGGTGGTTTTCCAAGCCCTTACCTCAGTCTTGTTGGACTGTCCAGTGGTGAGGCAGCAATGCAGGAAACAGCAAGTTTCTTCTTGTTGTGACCTTGACTTGCTGAATGTGTGCAGTCAGTCCTTGCTCTTACACTGAGTGGGGCTGAATAGTAGATTAAAAACCAAGCTATGTGAGTTTATTATTTGCATCGTTGCAGCGTGTACAGACCATAGCCAGTGCAGATTTTTTGCACTGCAGGGATAGGTGCACCAAAAGGGTATGCTCTCATACCTTCATATTGATTCCTATCTTCTGTAACTCTGTTGTGGCAATCTTAGCACTCAGGAGCAGGGGCTCCTGAAGCAGAGAGAAGCTGCAATTTTATTTGAAAAGGATCCTTCATTGTGTCCCTGGGTGGCCTCAAATTGTGTGAGCTGATTTGGGGTGAGGTGAGAAACATGTCACACAATACACCCGTGGCTGGGCATCTCCTGTCTTTGTCCTTGCAAGGCTGAACTCATGTCTCAAGTGCATTGCACCCAAAAGACACAACATATTTTCCCCAACTTTTTACAGCCTGTAGAAGCAAAGCCATGGTGCAGTCAAGCAGGATATGGAAGAGGCAGTCTCTATTTTGCTGAAAGACTTTTCTTTAGTAGTAAAAGAGAGGGATAGAAAGGTACAGAGAATGTTTTTCAGATGCACAAATAGAAGTTAGGCTCTATTAGCTTCACAATGAGAAGGGAGTCTCACTGAAGTCTGTACCTGCAAAAATCCTGCTGTAATAATCGAGTGTCCCCAGAATCCTCTCCTGTTCTGCTCAAGACCATTCTTCCCATTTTCCTTCATCAGTTCATTTTTATATGGAATCTCATTGTGGTGGAACAAAGTCACTGGAATTACTCTGGGTTTGCAATCAGCATCTCAGAACATGGCTTAGCCCATTTCAGTTGTAGTGTAGCAAGTAATACCTGACACACCTGAAACTGTCCTCGTTACATTTTAGCTGCAGTCAGTTATTCAAGCAGATGTTTATTTATTAAATCCACCTATCAGTCCTTCACCTAAGCAGTCTTATTCTTTCCCTGTCTGGGCTCTTCCTTACCTCTGTCAGAAAAAAAAGGAACAGCCTTCTTCAAATGGTGCCATTTGCTTGCAGTGCTTTATGAATCCTGAGCCAGGTGCTGCATCTATGCTGAAATCTCCTGTCAGGGTCAGTGGGCTTCACCTGAGGAAGAACTTCACAGTCCCAGGCAGTAAATGAGACTCTTCACTAACCTATTAGAATAAGCTGTGCATCTGAGCATAATCTTACTTGACAGCATAATGTGTTTTTAGATGCTGGTGGTTTGAGATTTCCCATTTTTTAAAGATGCGTTTCCTTCTGGCTTACTTGCACCTCTATATATGCCAGTGAACCTTTTGAAGGAGGAAAGATGAGCTGTTTAGCCAGTAGCCGTCTTGCTGGCTGCACAAAGTGAAAGGGAAGAAAATAAGACACGGGATGCTAAATCCTCTCTAAAGCTACAGACCTGTCGTGTAGAGCTAAATCTGTCAGTGCCAGGTTAGCATCTTGCCCTATCATCTTACCCTACCTCTCCTTCTTTTGCCTTCAGTCCCCCTCTCCAAAGCCTTAAGTTGTAGACATCACGTTGACACAGACTAGAGCATTATTATTATTCAGAGTTGCGTAAAAAGTGAATTTACATTGAGTAAAACCAATAAGCCGTGGTGCTCTGACATTTAATTTTCCTGGAAATTCTTCCTATTGAATCAGACAGCACTACATGCATTTTCAAATGGAATTCAGTGTTTGCACTACAGTAACCTTGTAGGCAGAAGAATGAATAATTTGGAAATTATCAAGAGCCTATTTCCTGCCACCTTCCTTCAAGCCTAAATTTTTATGGGGCTGTACTTCTATGTGATGCCATGTAAAATCTTCATTTTATTTCCACCCACTGTCTCAAAATGGTGTGCAAAATAGTCTTCTATAAAAAGGGTTGCTATTAATGGCTGGTTCACTGGTTGGTAGTCTCCTATTTTTTCTGTGGCCATTTCTTCCTTTGACATCAAACCCTGGGGAAGTTGAGGATAAATAAATGGTGTCCTTTGAACTAGACAAGGTTATAATAAACTCTGAGATGAAATGTCAAGTCTAAGCAGGTGTACTATTCTACTTTCCAGTGTATGTTGATCAGCCTGCCAAAGCAGAGCAGTCATATTTCAGAGCTCACTTTATCGCCCTTCTCTTCTTACCATATTGAATGTCTGATTATAAAGGAGGTTGTAAATGGCTCTGTTAAAAGGAGGTTTAACCAGAGAGACGTAGGTCAAGACATCATCTTACTTTCTCTGTCAAATGATTATGCATTTATGCATCCATCCATCCAGATCTGCCAAAAATGTCCCTATTCTTAGATCTGAAGTTGTTATAATTTCATAGAAGCAGCCACTTCAGACAGACTTTGTCTTTGAATAGATAGACTTCATTTCAAGATGAATGTGTGTTCTAAAATAGCTGAGCAAAGGAAACCAGCAAACACTCCACTTGGGACTGCCCCTGAACTAGCACCGTGTCATGTGGGCAAGAGGATCTGGCAAAGCACACAATGAGGTCTTAAAAATGCCCAGCCTTTCACATTTGTTTACCATACTGATATTTTTACTAAAAATACTATTATGAACCATGTTGGGTTTTCTTGGGATTTATGGCCTGTTAAAAAAGCTGGCAATATAGGTTAGTATTAAATACATTAAAGCACCATTGAGACTGAATGGTTAAGAATTCAAAAGGTGGTTATGCTTTCCTACCATGCTTTTTTCGATTATAATAAAATGTTTCTTTCAATCTTAGGTGCTTGTGTATGTCTATTATAACCTGTCATTGTGAAATTAGATCCTTATGCTGTACTTACACAATATGATTAGAGCTGGTTCAAAACATTCAATCCAAAATTGACATGGAAATAATCTTAAACATGTATTTTGATGAGAAATTTAATATGATTTTTTTTTGACTGAAAAGAAAAAGGAGATATGTTGTATATATATATATATACATATATGTATATGTTATATATATATATATGTGTGTGTGTGTATATATATTTCTTCTTTTTTCTTTTTTTTTTCTCCTTTTATCACTGGGAGAGGCATGCTAGTATAAATAGGGAAGGAAAGGCAAACAGAAAACATAGCTATCATCTATACATATATACATAAATATATATGCAATTCAAAATTACAATAATGAATGCATTGCTTTTTATTTAATTTTTTGTGGCCGCTGAAGTGGTTATGTTCTCCTTAACTGTGGGGTATTGTTTGGTACAACCAAAATATGTGGGCAGGGCACTCCGACCTGATTCAAAGTTCTTCTTCTTCACCCATCTTCAGTTTTCAGAAAGGCTGGGTCAGCATCTGATGGAGCCAGAGGAGCACTACATTGGCATCCTTCACGGGTGGTTATTTCCTCTGTCCTTTGTAGATGTAAACCAGCCTAGGGAGTTGAGAGGCAAGGCAGAATGGATGGGTCTTGTACTCGGGTCTGCTGTGCTTATCTTACAGCAGGTCAGTTGAAATTCCCCTAGAGATGGCCCCCAACTTAATTAGCCTATCTCCATCTTTTTCTTCTTGCATATCCTTTAATCTCCTTAATCTTTACAGTCTCTTGAGGAAAGTTAGTACAAGGGACCTTTTTTACAGATGAAGTTTTCAAAGCCAAACCTCAGTATGTGAGATTTTTGTCAAAACGATCAGAGTCACTTTCCTCTCTTAGCTTGCATCTTTAGTTCACTGTAAATCAAATAATGCTGATGGACAATATCGAGCCTCCTTTGTGGTGGTGTCTTAAGGGTTATTTGTTTAGCTGGTTAATTGTGAGGTTCACTAAAGGGAAGATGATCTTGCAGTTAAGATGTTACATTGAGATGTTTCCATCTCTACTATAGATTTCCTTTAAAGTCATCTGAGGCCTGTGTAATACTGTTTTCAGGGCTCCAATACAGTATGTTTGACAGCACAGGACTTGCTTTTTGAAGTACTTAAGCATCTTTGTGAAACTGGTATTTTGGCCTGAATTTCAGACACGCAGAGCATGCATACTCCTCTTTGTGTACAGCTGATGCTTTCCATTCTTGAAAATTTGTCAATCTGCCTTAGGAATACAGCGCCATATTATAAGAGAGGGGAAATAGTACCTTCTCTTTTGCGTGCTTTTTTTCTTCTCTACTTGAAATACTTGCATTTAATCAAGCTGAATAGTGTGAAAAGCTTGGTTTCAGCTGCTTCACAAAGGTAAACCCCTCTTTCACTCTCCTATGTTTATTATAATGCAGGCAAAGCTATTTGCTTGCCTGTCCTTTACATTAAGTCTTTTTTTATTGTATATCCTACACAATGGGAACAAGAGAGTAGTTTAACACAGCTGCAGAGAAGTTAACCCCATAAGCCTTGAAATCTTTGTAGCTGGAAAAAGCTCTGGGTGAGATTCCTTTTACAAATGTTGACATCCTCATTTTCAATATTACGGGCTGAAATCCATTGATTGACCTACAGCCGTCTGAAACTCAGTGGAGAGAAACAGCCCCACATAAGGGATGGTCCCCCTCCTCCCAAGAGAGGCATTTTAAACAGGACATAGGCATCAGGCTTCAGAGGAGCCAGTCCCTTGCTCTCTGCAGAGAGAGTTTCAGTGAATAAATTAAATGTCACATCCACAGTGTGGACATCCCGAGGCCCGCAAGATGCTATGGAAGATCCTTCAGGGAAAACCCACCATCACAAGAGTGATGTGGAAGTAGAGCTTGTTTCTACATCCATTCCCTGCTGTGACTGAGAAGGAAGAACAAGCTGTATTTTCCTTATTTTTCCAGAAGTTATAGAGATATCTTTACTAACATTGTCTTGTGTGCTAAAAAAGTCTTTTAGCAGGAGAGCTTCCAAAGGTTATAAAGTTTCCTGTCAAAGAGCAGGCAATTTCCACTGCTGAATGCTTCTTTGGTGTAGTCCAGCCAGTTAAATTTTCATCACGATCTTGAATATTAAAAGATTTTCTTTGGTTTGGCTCTCATAAGACCCACAAAGAAAATTCTGAAAAACTACACAACTTAGTCTTAAATCTGTCATATTTCATTTTTTAAAAAAAAGTCTTTTCAAGATGACAGTGAAATGTGCTTTTCACTAAGGACTTTTTCTGTACAACTTTCTTGACTCAGTTGTTTCACTTTTTTTTTCATGTTGTATTGTGAAAGATTATTCTCCTTGAAACTCAGAGAAGTTGGACTTTTTTTCTTCAGTTATCCAAAACAGCATGTTTCAAGGTGTACAATAAAATTTCTTTATCAAGGTTTCAAATGCCCATATATTCACATGTATTGAGGGGATTACTTACTAGGAAAGAGAATATTGCTAGGTGTCCACAGGGATTTCAAAAAAAAATTTCCTATTTCATCATTGAATATTTTATATTCAGTCATATACAAGTTTTAAAATGAGCACAGAATTCTTCCCCTCTCCAACCCTAATATGTGTTAATGACCAAATTCTAATTATCCCTACAGCTGCTAAGTCAGTTTGGTCTTTAGGAAGATGTTAGCTTCTCAGACATGAATGATGTAAAGGAAAGGCTTCTTCTTTTCTCATTCTAAAAATTTTCCAAAATGGTCATGTCTCTTGTGAAATGACCTTTCATTTCTGCCCTGATATTTTTCCCTACCCCTTGAATGACTGTCTTTTGCTGTTCAGTGATTGTTCATGAGATGACCATAGATGCCCAGACATTAAATAGCCAAAGGCAACAGCAGTTTCACCTGGCCTTCTCAGACTAAGTCCTTCCCCTGGCCGTGGTTGCTTAGATGTGAGGTTCTTCATGCCCATCTGTTTTTATGACAGTGAATCCCACGATTCTAGGTCTCTCCCTTTCATCAACATGCCCCAGGTTTGACATGTGAACAAAGGAGGATGGTGAAGGGTGAGCTAGCTGTCAGTGTTCTCCACTTGCCACACAAATGACAGTAGCCTTTAAGTGGTCATCTTGTCTAGAGTTGTTCATGGAAACACTGTCACAGCCGGGAGGAGGGCTGTGGGAACACAGTCATTTGGACTGTTATGTTAGAGAGATGGGGGATGGCGACTTCAACAGTTACTGATGAAGTAGGGAAGCTGAGGAAGAGGAAGAAATTGCTGTCAGGGTTTCCTTGAGTATCAACACTACTTTTTCTGTGTGTTTTTCTTGACTGGTGTTTATCTTTGTGCTAATGGGGAGGTATGGATTCAAACACCAGTACAAGAAAAACCACGGCCAGCCTCAGGCCCAGTGGGGATTGTAGATGTTCTGCATCTGAATTCAGAGAGGCGAGGCTTTGGGAAAGTTGGGGTTTTGTTCTGGATGCTCTGTGGTTCTCTGCTTCCAAGTTCTTGTCACATAGGATGCAAGAAAGGCATGGTAGTAGCTCTAGTTCAGTTCCTACCTGACTATTCCTTATGCACATATGACAAGGCCTGCACTCCACCACCAAGACTGGTTTTATTGAGCTGTGATATCCTGAGGGTAGACCCTACTCTGTGGAGACTTTAGGAAAGCAAAGGGTGTACACTTCTGAGGATAATTTTGGAAGTAGATATGAATTGCTCATTCTTAGATCAGCAAAGAAGAATCCACTTCAAAAAGTGCTGAAAGATCTAAGTATAAAGTGGACATAAATATAAAAAATGCTGCACTCAGGATGTTATGAAGAAAGATGGTGATGGTGGTTTGCATGTTCTAAGCAGTGGGAAATAAATCACAGCAAACAATGTGGCACATGTTGAACAAGAACAGAGAATTCTTACTCAGAGGAATCTTACTGCTGCAAGTTAATCATCTTTTTATTAGCATGCCCTGAAGCTTTTTGAGATATAAATTTTGCAAAATAACATCTGGATTGTGGAAGTAGGCCATAAAATTAAGAAACAAATCATGAAAGCTGGAAAACATAAAGCTGTGCTTGAGCCCTGTGTAGCCAAGAAGAGGATACCTGCTTCATTTTATGAGGCACACTGGAATACCCACTGTGACTAACCTGTGGGAAGCAGTGGATGAAGATCTTGGTGGTGGAACTTACACTGGGGGAGTAACTCCTGGGGGTGCTCCCAGCTCTCTTGAGTTGTAAGTGAGGAGCCTCTGCTGTTGATGTCTTGTAAGAAATTTGTTGAACATCCTGGGGCAATATTATACTGAAAGGATCAGGGCTGGGTTTCCTTGATAGGGGAGTAAAAAAAGATTAGAGATGGAAGTACTTCTGTCTCCTTTTTCTCCTTCATTTTCTGCAGAAATACTATTGTTGAAAACTGTCTGTGATGCAGCTTTTTCTTTTTTCCAGAATGATCCATAGTGGAGAGAAGGCAGTCAGGAATAGCATAATGAGGTTGATGTGCTTTATGGATGGGAGTGGCATGTCTTTTTCCTGTCTCCTCTTTTCATTACCATTTTTCAGCTTCATTGTTTCAGTCTCCCTGTTTCCATTTGACAGACAATGAAAAAGGGTTCTCCACTAACTGTTAGCTTTGCTTCAACGTGTATCTTCTGTTCTTTCTCCTCTATTTTTTTCTTTAATTTAAGGTCTGGTTGGCATTTTTTTTCCCATCAGACATAATGAATGGCTGGGAGCTGTCAGCTGTTTTGGACTCTTTTGTCTTCAATCCATCATTATGTCTTCATTGTCCTCTTTAATTTAACTGAGATGTTGAGGGGATCACTTACTGTGAAAGACAATATTGCTGGATGTCCACAGGGATTTCACACATCTATTCATCATCTTGGTAAGATAAACTACATGTGAAATATTGTGTACTAAAAAATGCAAAATATGTTAGTCCATTTCAGACACAAAGTGCTTAACCAATATTTTTGAATACAGGTATCTGTGGTGAGGCATGTGACACCTTTTCTGCATAAAAATTTCCTCTAATTTAAGTATTGAAGATGGGTATTTCAAACTTGAAATTGATTTGACTACAAACTTGCACTAACTTTATTACTTTGTTTCAAAGTATGTCAGTAGGTACACCAATATGACTTGCAGTATAGAACTGGGGTGAAAGTCCTAATTACACCTTTATTTCCTGGTTTTCAGAGGGAGTTCAGAGCAATTGGGAGTATGCCCATTCACGTGGAGACCAAAATCTAGGAAATTAAGTTTAGAATACTTTAAAAAAAATAAAATCTCAAGGATCAGGTATATTTGTATCAGATAATTCCCTCAAATACTCAGAATGGCTTCTTGAACATTAAAACTCAGTATGTTTCAAAATTAGTAATGTGGAGAAGTCTGCTCCCAAAAAACCTCAGGGAAGAGTTGGAGAAATGAGTGAGGAGTATGAAATTGATACAAAACTCAGAGACTCACATTAGATTTTGGATTATTGAAGTTTAGCATGCATTTTCCAACTAAATTTTTTTCCAAGACCACTTCTGTTTCTACTCATCCTTTTTTTTTTTTCTTGTAAGTGACAGTTTGTGTATTTAGAATAGGTGGTGTTACTCTGGTTTTAAATTAAACTGCCCAAAGTCAGGAGCTGGCTGTGTGTCTGCATTTTCCATCTGCATATGCACAACTTTGCTAATCTCTCAGTGCCTAAAATTACATACTTGCATACCTAAGAGAACACGGGTTGGTGAACTAGGGCACTCTCAGCTACCAGCCACTCAATCTGTAACCTTTCTTGATTGTGATAAATAAATGTATTTATCACAGGAGACCTGCAAAAGATTTTCATAAGATAAAGACTCCAAAATCCAGGGAAAGAATTTTTGGATTAGATGCGCCTGCAGGGCCATGCGAGAGTATTGTGATGGCTGGACATAGGTTGATACTCGGAAAGGAGGTTTCCTGTGCAGCTATTGAAATGTCTGACCATGAGACTTTGCTTTGTCTTCTTAGAGGTACAAAAGAATTGCCGTGATTGGAAGGTATTATTTTAGAGACTGTGGCAACTTCAGAAGTCCTTATATCCTATAGGTATAGATTTGTAGTGTAATAATATTAATAATAATAACAGCAATTCAGCTCTTCGTTGCTATCTCTCAGAAAAGTCAAGGTAGTAAATGATTGCATGGTAAAAATGGCAGATGAAATTCTGTGATGACAATTTCAAAGTCCCATCCACAATTTCAAAGTCCCATTCTATGATGACAATTTCAAAGTCCCATCCTAGGCAAAAATTAGTCCTAGCTCTAAATACCTGAGGATAGACTTCAGGTGAGTTATTGTTACTCAGCAGTCAACTCTATAAAACAGCGGAGTGGAGCTCATGAAGACAAAGAGAATTGTAGGCACAACTGGAAAGAGAGTAGAGAGGAAACAGGAAATATCACTGCAATATAAAACTCCAGTACACACTCAAGTTTGGGTGGCTGCATGCGATTTTGTTCCCTACTCCTCAGATCTGAACTGGAATGGATATGTTCAGCTTAAGGCATGGTAGTTATCAGACATAAGGTATATCTTGTTTATGAAAGAAGCAAAAAGACAGGAATTCCTCAGCTTGAAAAAGAGATTCTAAATGATGTAATGAGCGACTAAAATTGTACGAACTGGAAGAGATAAGTAAGGAATAATCATTTTCAAGTTAAAAAAATATGGCACCTTAGGTAATTTATTCCATTCAGGGTTGCTAGAGAGAGAACAAGCTATACCAGGGTGTAAAGACTACCTTGCACCGAGGCTGTTTCACAAATCATTTCCCTGCTGTCCTGCTTGCAGCTCATGTTAAAGTTAGGGTAATGGGCTTGCTGGAGCTTTCACCTGGGTGGGTGCAGCAGTGGTTCCTCTGTTCTCAAGTCAGGTCTTGATTCAGGGACTTAAAGGGCTGGTTCTTCTGCCTCAATTTTGTGCAGCCTTGATAATCATTGCAAGCAGTCTCTGCCTTTGGCAAACCATCATTGGTGTTCCTGGGATTCCAAAGTTATACAAATAAATCTTATTAGATGTCTCTTGCCTTAAAGTAAAACAAATCCTTGTTTTTCACATATTTCCTGTATACAAGAAATAAGGTATCAAAACTGTGGAAAGCTTAACTGCAGTGTTTTCCATACGTTTAAATACAAATTAGTTGAACTAGATGATCAGTGTGGGTCCCTTCTGACTGAAATGTTCTCTTCTATTAAGCCCAAATCACACTAAGGACTTGGAAGAAATTGAGACATTGTAAATTAATGGCAACATTTCATTTACGTATGTTCACTGAGTTCTCTATGTATAAATTTATGGCCACGTGGTCAAAAGTGTAAATCTTCTAACTGAAACCAACAGAAGAACATAATTCAAGTTTTTCAGTGACAACTTTTGTTTCTTTCCCCATATGCACACTAGTTCATATTTCTTAGCGCAAGTTAAATTACCGGTCTAAATAAAGATATATACAAAAGCATACAATTTATTTTAACCACAATACCAGAATTTATAAGTAAATACCTTTATTTATTATGGGTAGCATTAATATGGAGATGGAAGAGAAATACAAAAAAAAATTGTAGTTCACAGCCAAGAACTGCATCACGTCAACATTGCCAAGCGTAGTTCAAATTATACAAAGCCAATAATGTCCATTTAGGGTTGCAATTTCAGATTTTCCCTTTTTTCCATTGTATTTTTATGACTTCAGATGGGTTAGTGATTGTAAATCCTGTTTTAACACAATTTATTTGTACTTTGTAAGAGTACTTGGGTATATGGTAGCTACACTGCTGGTGGCTTATATGGTTTTTTTCTCTTCCTGCATGTATTTTTATTAATATCTTAGTGGCTGCTAAACACAGACCTTTTGTATATGCTTCTTTGAAGAGTGCTGTAATAGGCTATGTGATGTCTGTTTATGCATAAGGACTGAGGTTTTTTTACTACATCTGGTTTGTCATTTGGTAAACCACAAGGAAAAAAGGGCAAAAGAAGTCCCTCAGCAAGCTTCCATGAGAAAACTATGGCATGAATCTAACATTGATTCTAATTAAAAATTGGAAGATAATTTACAGGTGATTGCTTCTATTAAGGAGAAAACACCTAGCAACTACTGGCATTTCTGCAAGTTACTGAGATGTTTTTAAGGTCCAGTTTTAAATGGAAAGTGTCGGAGAATCCAAACACACAGCATTTGTGTGCATAAATTTCCGTGTGGACTAACTTAACAAAACCCATGCATCTTTTGTTACAGGCTAAAAAGTCATGATCATTTTGAGTTTCCACATAAAAGTCAAACATAGTTCTTTTTTCACAAACTCTGCAGCATTTATAAAGTTCAAAGGTGTTATTCATTGGTTTGACTTGTTTATCTTATGTCTTCAAGGTTGCATTTTAAGTAAGCTCTGAAATGACTCAGAAATGTCCCTAGGAGTTCAGAAGATGAAACTGTGTTGAATTGAAAGATAGAGGATACTACATTTTATTTAATGTTGACCAGGGACCTTTCAGGAAGGTGATCTCAGTGTCCTGCTTTTCAGAGGTTGTTTTGAATGTTTAGCAAATTCATTTTTCTGGAAAAAAGAGCTTAAATGCTGTGTTGTCTTTGGGCACTCAGTGCGACATTACTCACAGCAGTGCTTTGGGACCACATTTGCTTTTCACTTCTGATTTATGCATTTGTTTTCCTCACAGTGTGAATAATTAATATCAGCATGATTGGGATTTATTTTTTCATAATATTTTTTAAGCCAAAGTGAAAAAATATCCATGTCAAGTATTTGAAAATACCATCTGAGGACACATAACATGTTACTAGTTACTCCCCAAGTGGTCAAAGGCAGGGAGGTAGGGTGGTCACATATTTTTGCCACGTAGCATTTTCAGACAGCAGGTGCAAGAATTATGAGATCCCTTTCTACACCAAGACAGTTCTGTTTAGGAGAAACAGAAAATGTCTAAAGACACAGGGAAGGTTCTCCAGCCCAGGTAGCTGGTGGGATATATCAGGAAGGGATATGACCTGCAACAGCTGACTAACATGAAGCTAAAAATGCCAGGACAAAGCTGTCCTCTGTGCTACCATTTCAGAAGAGTATGAGATCTCCTCCATGCTGGCACCACTACAATTTTCATTGGGGAAGGTGGGGGTGGGCTTTCTACTTGTACTTCTTGAGGGATGTGAAAAGAGGAGGCTCAGGGAGAAAACTACAGCCCCATGTGCCCAGCACAGTGGCCTGGTGGTGTTTGCATCTTGCGTTTGCTTCTCCGCTGAGGACTCTTTCTGCAAATGAAAAAGACTCCTATAAAATTAATTTTATCAAGCCATAAGCACGACATGAAAGTGATTTTCAGTGTGTTTATTTTGTATACTCTTGAGAAATTTTCCCGTTTGGCCATAACTCTATCTGTCCCTGCCAAGCTCTTGGAGAGCATGGCTAAAGAAGCAAAGTGCAATTAGGCAATTTCCCATTGCTTATCAATACAATTTTCCTATGAAGCTTCATCTTACTTTGTAACGAACAGGTACATCAAGGCAACCTATATTTTTCATACATAATTTTCTCCTTCTCTTGATTTTTTTTGACAGAATCATGAATAAACTGGCAGACCAGCAGGACCACATGATACCATGAAGAGAAGCTTACAGGTCCTCTATTGCCAACTGTTTAGTAAGTAAATATTAATTTTTATTCTGTAAGAAGGGAACTATTCAAATTCTTACGTAAGATAGTAATATTTATGCAGGGCACAATTCAAGGAAGTACTTAACCATGTGTCTTACTTCAGGTACCTGGAGGAACCATATGGAAGTTAAATTACCCTGTTGTCTGAGATATTGGGAGATGTATTAAAAAAATGAGTTGAAGGATCAGCTGATTCTGCAGAGCTTTGTACAAGATTAAAATTTATTTGCTATGTCTTGTAACTGTGAACACCCTCAGAAAAATGAGATGTAGGTACAGAGGATGGTGGCTGGAAGAAATAATGCGACATTTTTGCAAGAGGGATCCATCCCACTTTGCATTTCTGGTGGTTGCCACTCAATAAAAGATGTATGAGTGAGGAAAAATCTAGACTCACACAGACCTAAATTCTGTGCCACTTCCTGAGATGACAAATTTCTTTTTATTCCTAAGATTTGGCTTTCTAAAGAGTCCATCCAGTATGAAAGTCCAGCAAAAACATCAGATGGAATTTAGACTGTGTAGACAGGGTCTGGCTCCCCTGTTCATGGAAGTAAGGGAAGGTTTTAGGTGTAAAACAGTATTGACTGTTGTTCTGTAAACTGAAAATTCTCAGTGCAAGCATCATAAGCAACAACTTTGCTTCAAAGTTGTAGAGATTAAATAAAGTAGGACTAGACAAAATATAGCTACTTGCTGTCATGTTTCTCAAGGGAAATTGCTAATTTCCAGTAAAAATGAAAAAAAAATGAGATTTTTAATGTTGTCACTTCAATTTGGCAGAATGTCTCTCTCCAATATACACGTTTTCATAGACAATTTTGTATGGATTTCCCTTATTCGGGCCCAAGCAAGAGAAAAACCAGGAAAACATGATTAGTATGCATGGAATGAGCAATGGAAGGACTGTTAGTTTAGAGTGTGTGAAAATTAACTCTAAGGAGTAGTTTGTGGACTGTTACAGAAATCTGGTTACTATCATATCTTTACTCGTTGTCATCAGAGTATAGTGTGAGATTTCTTTTGCTTTGCTAGGTTGGTTGGTGTTCCTATTCCTATTTACAGTTTCTCCTATGACATAGGAGAAACAGAGCTGTGTCCTCATGACCTTAGAGGGAAGTCTCCAGAGGTGCACCCAAAGCTATCTTGCTTGAGCATAAAGCTAGGCCAGATGTGCCTACATGACCTGCCCAGCAGCACACCTTTGGTTCCCAGAGATTTCGTGCCTGGCTGGAGTGCAATGTAGGAAGAGCTCCTCAAGCAGAATTTTAACCAGAAACCCACTGAGAGCAGTGGGAGCTGTGATATTTTTACCATAGCTAAGGACCCAGAATACTTTGCTGCATCCATTTGCCATGTTGAAATGTGATTTAATTCTAAAACCAGCTTGGTTGCTGGACCAACATTAGGTTCTTTGTAAAGAAAATATGAAGCAGAACTGTATAAATACATTTCTACCAACACATAGGGAAAAGGAGGGTATACTCTTCATCCAACCTATTACAGTGTTGAGTCTTTCTGTAACTATTTTAATTTTTTTTTGGCGCCATGCTTTCCTGCTTGGCAGCATTTCCCTTTGTCATCCCCGCTGCTTTAAACTGTATTTTTCAGGGTAACATGTTTAAGAGATAGGTGGCAAATAGAGGAACATTGATAATAAAGAGGGAAAAATTGAGAAAACTGTGTATGTGTATATACACACACACATATATATGCAGTATGACTGTGCAAAAATGTTGTCAACTCTGTGATATAATGTGAAAAGATGGATTCTGAACTTACTACTTCTAATGAGAGATAAAGAAACTGCTTTATTTCTTTATTTATTTAATTTATGAGTGCAACAAAAATATGTAATAAATGTAGTTTTCATTAACAAATGCAGCAACTGTAGCTATATAAGCTATATATTTTGGGCATCTGGAATGAGCTTTTTGGCTGGTTGGTTTATAAAAAGCCTATGACAAGATCCCCCAAGTTACTTAATTTCTATTATATCGACTTTCTTTTAGATGCACTGAGGTGTGTTACTTAAGCTCACTTTTTCCCCAGTTACATCACAGTGCTAAAAACAAACTCCAAGAGAGTGCATTCCGTCCAAGGAAGAGGAAATTACTTTAACATGTTTCCTGTAACTGTTCTTTATGGTATAAGAAGGGCCTGCAGCATGGCCTTATTTTTTTCATTTGGACAAAAGAGGAAAATTGCTGCTACTATACAGCTGAAGAAAAAGCAAACCTTCAGAGAAAGAATCAAAAGAGGATATTCTGCTTTGGACTGATTCACCAATGTCTTCCGCCTGCCCGCCTTCCTCATCTGCAACTGCAACAAGTGGGTCTGTGGTGCTGCCTTGACAACGTGGCAGTGTTTTCATCTTGTCTGCTGTGACATGAGTGAGTGATTGAGGTTCAAGGCTACAGGGAGAAGTGCCCTATGTATGCATTCTTGCAAATATGTACATAGGGCATAAATAAATATAGAAAATCTAGGACAGCTGGAACAAAGTCTTGGTGTTTTTTTGTAGAAACAGTGATCAGCTGGAGAGACAAGACTCTGTGTGTGCTTGTGGATGTGCGTGTGGTAAAGAAATGTAGGAAGAAGCAGTTTCACCTCCGAACTGGTGTGTTGTTATGAGGCTTGTCACATTTTGCTTGAGTCCCAGCTGTGCTACTGGGCCAGTAGTGGCTACACTCATCTGTGAATTCTTTTCCACCTCTGTTAATTTGTGCTGTGTTCAGCTATGTTTGTGCAGTGTCTGAGACAGTAGGACTCTTGTACTCTAGAGGAATTCTTGGCTTTGGGGCTGAAAGAAAAGACTTATGTAGATATTGGTTTGATTTTCAAACAGTGAGATTTGTTAGCTGTATTTTTAAAAATCAGACCCATAGATAAATAATATTTTGATTGTAGGTTATGTCTGGGTTTTTTGGTGAATTTCACATGAGTTATGTAAGCATTCTATTGCCATCCATATTCTTTTGCTGTGCTTTCCAAAAAGAGCACATTCCATCCATTCATGCTGATCAAGAATAGCATGTGAAAATGGCACCAGCAGCAGCTGCTCTTTTGCATAGAGCTGTAGCTGGCTTGAATCTGATCCCAGCTGCCAAGAGGTAGAGTTTGTAAAAATTGTAGCACTACACTTGGCCCAGGACAGGGGCTCCGGGCGATGCTACCTTACATCTAGTCATTCATAATTTATGAATAAGTAATTAAACATGTGATGTAAAACTATAAAGAAGTAATGCTTTCATACTGTATCTTCAAAGATTCTATTTAATCTGAAATCTCTTAAGACATTAAAAGAAAAAAAAAACAGAAAAAGAATAAAACAAAAAATTTGGAAGAGGTTTCTTAGTAAGAGCTCTTTGAAGTCACTAGCTAGATTGAGTTGATGAGGACCAATTAAAGCAAAACATGTGTCCACAATTTGCTGCCATTTGTTCTAGGCACATCTTTATGGATGAAATTTGTTGCCTCTCTAATGATGAAGATGCAAATGCCTTTCCCATGAGGCTGAGCAATCTCCATTTCTTATAAAGACCTAATGTGATGATTTAAGTCCTACAGCATGAGCCACAATATGTCTGCATTTTCTGTAATAAAACTTGCACATTGTAATTTGCCATGCGTGCACTGTTCACTCAGAGCTTCCAAGTTGCATGTAAGCTAGAGAAAAATGTGGGGACAGGTAACTGGTGGAGCTCTTGGTGCACAACCTGTATATAGGACTTTCTTCCTCAGGCATTTATTTTCCTGAAAAAATGCAAGGACTTTTATTTTCTCTTTACTTCCAGCACTAGGGTCTGTGTGAGGACCTGTCACCATGGCATTTGAAATAAATGCCCATCTGAGTGCTTTTTCATGTCATTATCACTTAATGTGTTCCCAAGTATCACTCTTTCATCTCAGAAGCCCAGCACGATGCCTAGTAATATCAATAGAAAGAGTTTTCTATTTGCAAGCATGTACCACTCTCTGTAATAAAATGAGCAAAAATGGCTCAAAAGTGGCTGTGCCTTATAACACAGGCTGTCATAAGTCTTGTATCCCCTTGCTGTGGATGCAGCTCTCCTTCCCCAGTGTTAACTGGCAGCCTGACTGCCTTTCAGTCAAGTCTTTGCAGTGAAGTTCACCCCGTAGAAAGGGTTAACACAAGCCTGCACTCCATTCCAGTCTGAAACAAGTCCAGGGGCTCATCCCTCTTCTCGTAAATATTTGATAAGCAATTGAGTTTGTCAAATTCCTGTATTAGAGAAGACCCAGTTCTAAGTACCTTCTGAGAGGTGTTGAGCATCATTACCTCCTAATGCCTCTTGCCTCTGATAGGAACCCACACCCACCAGCTTTTCTTTCTGTTGCCAAGTGCTGTCTGTGAATAATTACGTGTTATTAATAAGATTGTATGCACTGATGGCTCATTTATACAATTACTCATGGCTCGTTTAGAGCAAGTGAAGAGGCATGGTAACAGTACAAGAAACACTGCTGCCAGATGCAGGAGAATAACCTGTTCTCTGCCCAGAGTAGTAGATGAGACATGAAGAAATGGATTTATAGAGGAGGTAGCTTGACATGAGGCATCAGGCAAAAATGCTTTAGCAGGTAAGATATTGAAACCCTAGAACAGGCTAGTCAGGAGGATTTAAGTCTGGCACTGAAGCACCGAATGGAAAAAGAAACATCTCTCAGGGGAGACAGAGGTCATCTAGATGATTTCAAAAGCTCCCATCAAACCCTCTGATCCTGTGACCATTAGGTGCTGTGTCCTTACTGCAGATGAGCCTGCTTGCTTCCACAGAGGGCTCTCAGCTTGCACAAGCCATGTATAATTAATCCACATGCTAGAAATGCACAGCTGACATGAGCTTAAAGGTACTAGGGATCACTTGATACACATCAGCAGAGAGTGTCGTCTATCATTCACTAGAATTCAACAGAGAGAAAAAAACCCAGCATTTTTGTTGTGTTCTGTTAGACTGGCAGGTATTAGGTTGAGCAAAGACAGCAGCAGGGAGTAGTTATCCAGCAACAGATTCCATCTAGTTTGCTTAAAAATTAGAAAGATAAACAGCCTCTGGCTATGCAGTGTATCATGTACAAAGCTTTTTGGGATACTCACTGGGCTGAGGCATTTGTATTTGAGAGTCACGTGGCTTGGTAACAGCCTGCCCATCGGGCAGCTCACAGCAAGCAGTCCCTCAACACTTCCTTTTGCCAGAATTCAATTAAAGGTTGTTGCTTCAGTTTCTCAGCAAAAATTGCCTTCTTGAAAGAAGCTGCAACCTTCCATTTTGCGGTTCTGTCCTGGAAAACAGACCTTTTTAAAGAGGATTCTAAAAGCAAAGCAATGCACCTTATAAAGAAACTAAATGGAATATACATTTTCTTATCAGATGTAGGCTCCAGTGTCTTTGATGTGCCCTTTAGTGAGATTTCAGCTGCACACACACATAAGAAGGAGGATTCCTGCTTGCTGCGTGAATAAGCACAACTCTGTGAATCGGATGGCTCTTGCCATTCAAAAGTGAGATTGTTCCCATTAATAGTTTGCAGTATTTATTTTAAATATGCTGTTTCCATGAACATTCCTGCCCTTAAAGGCATTGCAGTTTTGGTAGGATTTCACAGATAGCGTGAACTCTTTAACAAGTTTGAGGTACATCTGTGGGGTGGGGATGTTCTGCCTTGTTTTGCCAAGAGCAGATACAAATTTAGGACATAACAACACAAACAACTAACATATTGTGTAAAGTTCTCCAATTTTCTTGCAGCTTTGCTGAAACACAGAAAGATGTGGAATAGGCCTGGGGCTGTAGAATTTCAGGTCATGGTTTAGGTCCTTGACACTGAATTTGGGATAAAAAGCCAACAGGCAGTTACATTATTACATTTGTTCTTTCTATTTGCAAACAAGCAATTCATGCCTTTGCACATATCATTTGATAGTCTGAGTATGTTCTTAGCATTAAGCACCTTCAATTTTATACTTATACTGGTGCTATTTGCACTAGAACCCTCTGGATTTTTCAAAATTAATGAGAGCACGGATCTCTCACAGTGTTTATATTCATCAAGCATTCACACACCAGTTGTGTGACATTCTGGTAACAATGTCCATGATCAGTATGCTAGAAAACCAAGGAATATTAAATAAATACATATAAATATGTATGCTTAGCCAAATGTGAAAGTGCTGGACGGATTTGGTTTTAAAATTCCTTACCACCTTGTTAAAACAATAATCCAGTATGAACCTACAATATTATTTCCATCTTATGTAGTGAATTATTTGTGGTTTGGACCTGAAGTGATTCACATTGTATGACAACGTATCTGTCTGATCTATTTTAGATTCAGTACTGTTTCCCTCAAGCTTTGAGAGAGATGGTTTAGAGGGAGAGTGAATAGGCAGGAGCAGAAATGTGACTTTCCTCTATTTTCCCTTTCAAAAGACTATTCATCCATCTCTTACAGAAATGAAACTTCAGGAACAAAGACAGCAGCCTGTGGAATTTCACGTGTGTGTTTTGAGACTCAGCGTCAAGTGGAGGAAGAAATGCTGCTGATGTGCAGGCCTAGCAACCATGAAATATGGGTCTTGTTGAGTTCAATGGCAAAGCTCTCATTGACATTAGTAGGATTGGGATTTTATTTCCAGCCTTCATGTTCCCAGCTTGCTTTGATATGTTGCAACATAGAACAAAAATATCCTGTCAAACATCTACTTCTTTCCCCAAAGCCTTCTTTTCTTCCTGGCTGTGCCTAAGAAACATTTTATGGTTTCTGACAATTTTGCAATCAAGGCCTGATTCAGCAAAAGACAGTTAAATATGTAAATTGAGTTGTTAGCCCCAGCCAGACTGCTCCTACAGCAGCCACTAGCCTTGGGCTTGGATTGCTGCTGCACTACATTCCAACAATCTGAAATAAGAAAATTTATAAGTCAACATGGGCTCACCGGTGTCTAATGGCCATGAATTATCCAATGCCTATGAGAGTGTTCCTGTGGGAAAGACAGAAAAAACTGCTGTTAGATACTCTGATACATTGTTATTTGATATTCCCCAGTGTGGGAGCTGCCCTGCGCCACAATTTGTACCACTGGTATCAGTAACACAGCAATATTTAACCCCTGCCATGTTTAGGTGCTGAAACTCGTATAAGTTAAGTGTCTTTAACTTCTTGAAACGCCTTTGATCTTTTCTCCCTCCAGGCACCCCTTGGCATGCTACATTCTGTTATTTTTGAGCAGGAAAGACGTAACTGTGGATGTTATGGCACCTTCAATTGCTCGTGTGTGTGTCCATTGTAGCTCACTGCAGGCTGTGTAAATAATTTACTTGTGAAACCAGGCTCATTGCAGGCAGTGGAAACAGTTCAGAACAAATACACATACACCAAAATGCCATCCAGTTAGACAGCATGCGATGGGTACTGTCCCTGTCCCTTCTCTAAATAGAAAATATATGGATGTCCTCTGTGGTGCTACAGATTTACCAAAGAACTTGAGATTATACCAAAACTTAAGCACATTCAACTCAATGAAAGACTTTAAAACTCTACCTGTGAAAAAACTTGGTGTGAAACATCATCCAAGTTATCCTTTGGAACAAAGTCTTTCCTTCTAGAGGCAGTGCATCTGTCTGGTCTTTATTTGAAGACAGGCAAAACTTCCTTGGCAAATCAAGGCCCTGTACATAATTAGTATGAATGTATTGTTTTGTAATACGTTACTGGTTTAAACTATGTATATCCTCTAATGCCTGAAACCTCAAGGGCAGGATGTGCTCCCAAGGTCTGGGAAAATCACAGTCTCATTTCACATGAGTTTATTCCCCCTATTATTCTTGGATAAGAGGAAGGTATTTGTTATATGTCATACACAAGATGTTTTAAAAGTCACCTTAGCAGGAAAAATACTCTACCCCTGCTATAGTAACTTAAAGGTCCTGGAAATGCGGAGAGAAAGTTTATAGCCAGTCACAGCCCTTCTGCTAGAGAAGGCAAGGGAACCACAACACTGAGGCCATGATTCCTTGGGGTGGAGATGCTGGGCCTCCACACTGGCTGGTATCTCACAATGCGCATCACGAGTGCCCACGAGGAACCACCACTTCAGGTTTTGAAGGAGTAGTGCAGTGTAGCCCTGCCGGCTTTCCCATTACCGAACTATTCCTTTTGCTCAAGACCAGGCTCCTGGTCATATCCAGGGCCAAGGACAGGATTTCTGAGGCCAGGTTTTCCAAATCAGCAAATACTTAATAACTGATTTTGGCTCTCAGTGAATTTTCCGAAGTACCTAAGTAGATTAACCTGCTTTCTTCCTGGTGGCTAGAGCAGGAGACTTCTGCAGGTGCCTTGAAGAAGTGCACAATGCACGTCTCTCTAATACAGAGTGCCAAGATATTTTGGAAAATCTGATCCCTTTTCCTCAAATGTAAGGGAGCAGACTTTGTTTCAAATCTATGTAGTACTATGCAGAGCATAAATATTTTGCTTCAGAATTGATGAGTATCATTCAGTGCTTGCTAAGACCAAGTTGAAAGGAAGGGGGAAAAAAAAAGAAGGCACGTGGAAGGAAGCAATACAGCAGGGATGGGTAGAGAGATGGCTGGATATTCCTCATTATAAAGTAAATATATTCATAATAAAGTAAATATATCCATTTCTTATTGCAGGTGTAATTGCAATCTTTAGGTGTATTTCACATACCCATTGAAACACTTGTGCTGATAGGATTTATTGTGTGCCTGTTCTGTATTCATTAGACTGTTGTTCCTCTACTTTCTACTGCAGGCACATGTAAATATCTTTCAAGCCACTGCCATCATCAGTAGAAATGTGTGTGCTGTGGCAGAATAAAGCTTGCTCTGCATGGAAACCTAAAATATTGCTTACAAGGAAATGTTCAGATCACTCAACAAACTCTGTCTCATAAGATTTTTAACCCATGGACCTTCCTTATTGCTAGAAAAGGAACAAGCAATTCCCTCTCATCCCTGAGGAATATTGGTCTTAAATAAATTGATGACCAATGTCATCAGTAGTTGTGAGTCATTGCAGGAGACCCTGAAAGAGTTTGAAATTTTTGTGCACTTATAGAAGACCTCACATCACATTTTATTGTGACTTCCAGAGTGAATCATGGAGTATTAGTGACCGTGCTTTGGTGTAAACTGTGAAAAGCAGCATGGTTTCTGGCCACATTATAAATCCATTTTGTAAAACCCATGGCTTTGTTGCTGCTGGAATTCCCATGCATACAGCCTGTGAGGGATGTTCAGTTCTCTAATATGAAGCTTCTCATTCTTTATGCATTTGGAAAAGGCACTGCTTCTTAAAGTTAGCATTCCGTGGGAAGGATGATGACTTTGCAGTATATTCTAAAGCATTAGATTTCACTGGCTCCTGTAGAGGCTACAAATTCATTATGCCATTGCAGCTTCTCATTGCTGAGAGCATTAACAATTAACATGCAGACACCACAATGAAGACGTCAAAGAGAGGAAAGTAAAGATAACAAACCTGATAAATTAATAGCAGCATGCTTGCAGGGCAAAATACTTGTGTTTGTATAGACAGATTTAGGTTTGCCTTAAAGCACAGGGAGAGAAAAGAAAGTGGCTTAAAATCCTGTGAACTTTCGGCCTTGTCTTGGAGGTAGAATGGATCATCTCCCATTTTTTGTTGTTCACTTCAGTAGTGCTGGGGTTTGACAGTATTTTTTCCTTAGAGAACCTAGCCATTTCACCTAGTTCAAAGATGTTTTGTTGTGCCATTTCAGGAAGGAAGAACTGTTTTTCTGATCAAGGTTCTGTACATGCCCGAAAGCCTCATGTTAAATCCCTGCCCTGGGACCTACTTCGTAATGCTGAGGTTGTGAAGCATAAAGTTAATCACATTACAGCCTGTACTGCACAGAGGTACCCTGAAAGTTATTAAGGATGAAGCCTGTGTTGGAGAAAGAGCACTAGGTGCTTAGGGAAGAAGGATCCTCCAAGGCTGTTTCCCAGGAGCAGACAAGAAGGCTGTGCAAGAATGGAGTAGTGTTTACAGCTTATTAGGAATTGACAGTAGCAGGTTTTTAATTTTTTTTTTTTTTGTGCAGAGCAATCCTTTATGAGAGAGATCATCTACAAGATAAGAGTAATAGTACCATGGGCCTCAGCTATGCACATTGCAGTGCATCTTTTCTTGCCCTTGGGACATTTGTCACTGGGACCATTAGTTTCAGAGTCACTGCTGAGCATGCATGTGACTGACAGGGAATCAGATACAAATCCTGTAGTCTCTGAGGTGGAGAGGAATGAACTGGAGACAGAATAAAACAGACAATGCTTAGTGTACATCGTCAAAGAAAGGGCTTCTACAGGAAAAAGGAAGATCCTCTTTCCTTGTAGTTTACAGAGCTGAAGAAAACCTGGGGTGAGTGAGGTACAGTGTATGACTAGCTTTCTTTCAGGAAAATCTGTTTCAGAAATGAAAGGAAGTTCTGAGGAAAAGTCTTGGTCTGAATTGTTGTTGGGAACATCTCTTAATGCTCCTAGCCATTAAGCTTCTCTCAGTTCCAGGGCACCTCTCTTCGCCAGTATTTCCCCAATCTGGAAAAGATCCCTTTTTCTTGCAGAAGATGGTGACATCATTTAATGACTTCTGTCAGTTCTTCTCAGCCCTGAGCAGGCCACTGTCCCCTCCTGTGGAATGTTCCCTGCTCCTGGCACTTCAGTTCTACCAGAGTAATGTGCCTTTTCCACAGTGGTTTTCAGTGCTGCATCAAAATTTTCAGCTTCATTCCCCTGGTTCACAGGCTCTGTGGCAACGCAGAGCTGCGCAGCACAGCTCAGCCCAGCAGCCTGTGCTTCTGTGGACCATGGGCTGGCTGTGCTCCGGAGCAGCCCTATCACAGAAAGAACAGCTTGAGGGTTACAGTCAATTAGCATAAATTGCCAAGGGCCCAAAATATGTTGTAGAGCCAGTGTGGCTTGTTCAGCCTCAAAATATGTTCCCTTTTTCTTCCTTCCTTTTTTCTTTTCTGACTCTGTGGAGGAGAAAAGGCTTAGAGCTCATTTTTGTCATTCTCAGAGGAGGGATGTAGCTGATGCAGCTGGAAGAGTAAGGCCAAAAGCACCTCCTAATATCCAGGAGACCCCGGGCTTTTGTTTTTGTCACTGCATGTCTTATCTTTTGAACTGTAAGCATCTGAGGCTAGGGGTTGGCAGTATTTGGATGTGTTATACAGTGCTGAACATACTTTTGGCTCTTATTTAGTAATTATAACAATTAATAAGAAATACCATATGGCTAAAAATATTGTAACTCTCAAAAGAATTCTTGGGCCACTTATTTTTTGTGCATATGAGTGTGTGCCTCATTTAAGCTAATTATTTTTGTATTAATAAGCATTGGTTATGCCATCCTTCTGCTTTTATTTTTAGAAATATTCAGGTTATTACAAAAAGTGTGAAGAGTGAATGAAAAAAAGAAATCCGTTTCCTAGTACTTGTCTTATAAAATTAAATTTTCTGGTTGGATAATCCTATATTTAATCCTCAAAGGGATGTGTCCCCTAGGGGGAACATTCTCTGCGCCCTCAGGTACCTGCTTTCAAAATGTCAGAGGATGGGAGATGAATCCAAATGAATTAATGAACCCAAATACTTGTTTGGAAATCAGGTGGTGTTTGATTATGGATTTACCATCTTTAAACACAAATGTGAAATTTATGGACTAGAGACACGTTACTCTCAAATTTTAATTTCTAGGTTGTGTTCTGCTTTTCAGACAATGCAGCAAAATATGATGGAGTCCCTCTTACTCCCTGTCTCATCAATTATGGGAGACCGGGAAATCTCAGTCTTCAGTGTTTCAAGATGAAATTTTTAGGTCTAACAGAGATGATCCTTTTTAGCATGGCATAGACAAGTGTAAAGCCTCTTTTGTCCTATGGATTGAAGGGATTCAAGCTTTATATCCATGGAGGAATGGAGACCACGCATGGTCCTGGTGTGTCTGCAGACTGCTTGTGTGTGTCCCACTTTTTGGACTGGAGACCTATTGTCACAGGCTATGACAAAAGTTTCTGTGCTTGTTCAGTGATATTTTGACAGCAGCGTGTTGTTACTGAGCCCCTGATCTAGTGCAAAGGATGCATCCATGTGTGATTGTACTGGGCAACAGCATCCACAAGGGAATAGAAAACACAGACCAAGGACTTGGGTCACCTCAGTACTTAAATTATCAAAGTAGGACTTAGAGTTGATTTTTAAAGTAATGAATGAACTTACAGAGGTGTATTTCTCTAAAATTCAGCTGTGAGTAGAATATGATGCTTATTGCTGTTAAGGAAGGACTGACATAGCGTGCCCATTTCACTGATAATTTCAGAACTATTTCCTGTGTTTAAATATTAAGTAGAAATTATTGAAAAGCTTTAAGTACTGCCTTTTTGAGAACAAAGGTAAGTATATTTTTAAAGTGTGATCTGATATGCTGAAGGGGAACACAGGGGAGAGATGTGCAGAAGAATGCAGGTTTGTGTTAGTATTTTTTTAAAAAACAGCCAATTATTTTGTGAAGTAAAGTTGTTTTGTGGTGACAGATGTATAAAGACATTGGTTGTTTCAACATGAAGTGTCACTGCCAGATGAATAACAAGATTGTGTGAAGAACTGCAGTCAGATCAGCAAGGCCGATTCTTACCAGTCAGAGAGCTTTTGGAGATTACAGTATAGCATGGAGAATTTATTGAGGTGATTTATCCACAGTGCTTGTGAATATACTACATCCATACTCTGTCTCAACTAGTGTAGAGTGGATGTCAGTACCTACAAATGTATTATTAATGTTACTTTTGGAAAGCAGTACGTTTTTGCATAGTTTCAGTATCCTTCATGTTCATGGATTTTGAGCATAACTCTAAAACTCACAGTAAATCTTCTGCTGTTGAAACAAATAAATTTTTGGGAAAACATAAAAAAATACTTTTAAAAATTACATTTGATAACAATACCCAGTCAGCCTTTCTGCTGCCGAGAGCCCCTGACAGCCAGAAGTGGAAGCCTCTATAAAAGAGACTTCTGAAAGAAGCAAAGGAGGAAAGTGGAATATTTTGGTTTTGCCTGTGGGGCTGTCTTCTTGTTTTGGAAGCTTCCATCAGTAGGTGTGGTTTGTAGAAAAGACAGGTGGAGAAAAGCAAGCTAAAAAAATGCAGCAGATGAAGCACTATTTCATGTTCAGTCCTCTGCTTTTCCTTTGCATCCCTAAGTTCTTCTGCTATGAGTGAAATGAAACCAAAAAGACTTGGTAGAGGAGGAGACCAAGAACTTTTCTTTTACAGTCAGCAGTAAGACAATCGTGTGAGAAAAGACTCTTCATCCTGTGTGGTTTCCTCTGTCATGATATCAGAGAGGGTGAGTTCTCCCTGCTTCACAATGTCGAGCAGTTCTTCATCTGTTCACCTCACGCTCACAAAATCTACTAGCCAACCATGCTGACGTTGCCTCCTGCCCAGCCTTGCAGATCCATGTATTTTGTTGCTCAGCATCTACAGCCAGGGAAGAGTTACCAAAAGAAATAACTCCTTTACAGCCACCAAAGAAGGACCCCTGCCTAGAATTTCTTGTTGCACAAGTGCTCCTTGTGAAGTGCAGAGAAAGGAGTCTGGCAGAGCTGCCGATTTTGGCATCCCGTTGGAAACTACTACTGGAGGTAGGAGGAGAAGAGTGGAGCGGGCAAGGGTAGCTCCCCCAGCAAGGGTGGGGAAGATTGCTTTCAGACCAGTGTAGTACACTGCCCTTCAAAGCTGTAGTGAGAAGGAAAATGAAGTTGTTCCAGGAGGCCAGTCATCTGTGTCTGAGTTTTCATAGCAAAACATGTTTTCTACAGTGCATCTGTGCAAGAGTAGGAAACAGTCATGAATTTGGCAGTGAGAAAATTTTGCCTTTATAAAGTTATTAGATGCAATGGTTTCACTTTGACAGCCCTGAAATAAACAAGACACTGAAGTGAGAGCTTCTCAAGTTTGGAAAATTCAAAACTGGTGTCTTTGCTCTGAGTTATGGCAGAACACTGTGGAAGCCTCTGGTAAATGAGCTTTAGAGATTTACATCCTTATGTTTGCTTTTCTGAATAAGCCAATATATTTTAGTATAGAGGCAGTATCTTTTATGCAGGTAAGCTAGGATGCCAGTAGAGATGTGTTTGTCATTACATAAGATCAAAAATGCGTTCATTTATAATGTGCATTCCAATCTCGAGACCCTGTTAATTTCAATGAATTTCAGGGTCTAGTTTGAGGGACAGTGTTTTAATGAAGACATAAATCACCATTCATAAGCACCTTTTGCTACTTTCATATATAAAATCAGTAGCTGCATTCGGGGTTCACTGGTATTCATAGTGCTTTTGGTCACTACTGAAGATGTATTTTTCTGACAGGTCATTTATAATGAACTGTGAGAATAATGAATTGGGAACTGTATGTGTCTGAGGGAGAGAGGTACTTCATAGTCTACTGAATTTGCCACATATTTCAGTGTTTTAAAATATTAATTTATTTTTATTCCATTACTTAATGCATTGTCCATTGTTCAGCATAAGAGAATTTCAACCTGTCTGCCATACATGCATTATGCACATCTACTAGCCTCTGGTACACTCATCAGGCTCTGTAGGTTGTCAAGATACTGCCTCTAGGGCAAGTTTGCATATGAACTGCCTCAATCTTGTGCTTTCTTCCCCTTCTCCTACCCCATTTTCTTTTGTAGAGGACATTGGCACTGCTGGCTGTCATAGGAATGTGGTAGGATTGTTCAACAGGAAAAGGGGAGATGCATAGCTTTGCCCATAATACATTTAGGTTGTTACCTCCAAGCTCTGCAACAGCAAGGGACACGGCATGGAAAGAGTCATCAGTGACTTTGCAGTTGCAATAACATTCTGGTGAGGGCAGTGGAATTTCAGTACTCCTGTTTCGAGCCCAAAGGCCTTTACAACCCCCAGCGAGGACTGGGAACGTGTTGTTTAGGTGCTCTACAGACATAGAGGTGATAGATACGTGTGAGTGAAGTGTACACCCTGCTGTTCTGTGGTCTCGTGGAGAAGACATCGCTGTGATGCATTTCACAAAGATGTTGCAGAACTTCTCAAGTATTTGGTGACAGGACAGAAAAGCTACCAAACTATATTCCCTACAGCCTTCACAGAAGAGGCAGAAGCTAAACTGTGTTGTGGATGGCATGTCTTCACCCAAGAAGAGTGCTTCGTGGCACAGTTTGGAGATGAGGTAAAGGAGAGACCTCAGAAATGTATGTCTGACTGCTATGCTTCTGTAGTATTCCTGTCAGCAGCCTTCTAGCTGTTTACTCAGCTTTGAATGGAATTATATTTGTGATGGCTCCTCTCTAAAGCCAATTTCTGTGATGGAGGGGATTAATGGGTCTCTTTTTTAAGGGAGCTTTGCTTAGTTCTGTCAGTATGCTAAAAGCACCCTTAGGCTGTTTTTAATGTATACTGAGATTGCAGTACTCTAAAACACTGCTGGCAGTGATGGAGCACCTGCAGTTTTCATTCTTTTAATTTTATTTCCAAGCATTTGAACAGGAATTAATCAGACTGTGAGGAGAGTGCTGCAAAGTTTAGGTGGAGTTGTGGCTGCCCAAGCTGCTTCCTTCAAAAAAAGAATCTGTCCATTTCTCTGTGACCCTCTCTATGCTGGCAGTCACTACATCAAATACTTAGCCTGAACAAGAGAATGGAAGGTCTAGCTGAAGAGAAGATCCAGAATATTTGAATATCCTGAACTTCTCTAAAAGTTGTTAAAATTGAGATAAAAATCCTTACCGTACTTTGGTAAAGAGGAGGCTCAGCAAGTACAGGTGAGTCAACAAAACAACAGTATGTGTAATGGGAATGTGGATGCTTTGGAAATGAGGACTAGTTTTTAGTGTTGCTTAAGAAATACCTGACACAAGTGAGTGAGAATGCAGGAGCCTGAAACATGCTGCATTTACTCCACAACAAGGAGAAATATGTCACCAAAGGGAAACCCTGGGATCTCTGCTGCTCTGAGTACCACTTTCAGGTTTCTTTCTGAATTTTCATATTTCAGTGTTTGAACTTCTTGATACCAAATTGCTTCATTGCCATAAGGAAAAAGTAAAAGTAGGTTATTATTAATGCTTCTATTGAGTCTAAATCTATATTGATAGACTTCTATTGAGTCTATATCTACACTCTTATCTATATTTCTAGCAGTGTCACACCACTCAAATTTCTTTAATTCCCTGAATCAGATTCTTAATGGTCAAAAAGAAGTGCACGATTAGCTTGGTTTAAGTCATTATCACTTCACTGAAATACATCACACTCTTTTATATATACTTTATATATTGTGTATTATATTAGTAAAATGTGGGAATGGTACAGACAAGTATGAGAGTTGTGTCTGGCTTTCTCATGTCCTTCTGCTAGAGTTCACATTGTTGAAAACACTGTTTATTCTTCAGGACTCGATGAGATTATGCTCATCTTTTGGGCACAGCTTTACTGCAATTAATAAAATACTGATACTGTATTGCAAACCCATATATTTAGTACAACATTTATTTGCAAAACCTGAAGCTAGTGGATATTCACTAAAGCATCTTTTTGAAGATGTTCCTACTGTTTTCTACATTATAGTAGTCTCACAGAAATATATATGTAAGGGCTGTGCAAGTCCTTTTTTACATGCAGGTACTCACATAAATCACTGAAATCCATCAAGCATCTCTTAATTTATTTTCTGGTTCTTGACAACTTCTTTCTTTTGCTAGTACAGGCATTTAAGCATTGTCGGAACACAGCTTCAGATTCTCATCTTGGTTGCTCTGATAATTTAATTTTGAGGAGAAAAATTTAATTCAATAGGTCATCTTTGGATTTATACTGTGATCTGGTTCACTCTGCATCTGTTCCAATGAGAAAGCCAATCTATTGAATTATTTTAACATTTTCATATCCCTTCTTTGCTGCATTTGCTTTAAATTTTGCCTATTTATGACAGCCCTAGATAGCAGCTATCTAGGCTGGTTTATTGTCACGTGAGAGACCAATAGTGGACATCTGGCCAGGGTAGGATGCTCCATAGGAAAATGATCCCCTGAAGTGTACCGATTTTGAGCTATGCACAGCCCAAGGAGGAAAGTTGTGTGGAGTGACAGATGGATGCCTCTGGCTGACCTCGCTGTAGGTGCAGGAGGAGCAGATGGCAGGCAGGGTAATGTCCAGACATATGATTTGAGGTACCTTTGACCCTCAGCATAGCTGCATACAGTAGCAAAACTGGAGTCTTGTGAGTCACCTTTCCATGGTGCAATGTGCATCTCTGGTAATTCAGGCACAGGCACAGTTATGAGCAATTATGAAAGAATAATGTTGTCCATTATTTCTTCTTCTGAGGTTCTTGTGGTATCTTGCATGGATAAACTGAAGAACTCATACCTCATTAGTGAGGTCCACAAATTAATTGCCTCTAACTATTTCTGTCCTTCATGCGCTATAAATACATGTTGTAGGCAGAAACAGATAGTGTAACCATGCGCATAATTAGTTTCTTTGCCTGGTTTGCAGGTGGGAAGCCAAGTGTATGCAGGGGAAATGATTATAGGTTACTAACTGAGATAGCTTACTATGGAAGTTATGTGAAGACCTTCAGCAAGTCAGTGGTAGAAGAGAGCTGCAGAGCCATTTTTTCTGCGTGATTCCTGGTTGTGGTAGATTTTTGGTAAACATGGCTCAAATTCTGAAGTTTTTCTCTAAACATTTGTTTTTCCTTGACTGGTCTTAGTTCAAATGATGACTTGATCAAAGGAGGAGTGTGGTGATTTAACCTGAGATTGCTTTTATTTCTCTGAGTGATGGCTAAATAGTTCTCCTTCTTTCTTGGATGAAGTAATGCCTGATCATGTGAACAGACATTAATCTCTACTGAGAACATTTCATATAATGGGAAAATGGAAAGAAAATGAATCCAGGCTTTTATGCAGAACTTGGCTTTCTTCTTCTGTAGCAGAAAGACATTAGTGTTTTATAGGAAGGGTCCCAGTTCTTCCTTTTTTGACCCCAGCCAGCAAGCAACTAAAGGCTAGATACAGCAAAGTGACTGCACAGCCAGGGTATAGAGACCAGGCTAATCTCTGGTATGACAGACCCCTTTGACCACTGAGAAGCTCTGCAGTCGCCACAGCAGCAGTCTTGCCTGCAGTAATGGGGTCATATAAGGAAATGCCAGTTATGGGAAGCCTCTTCCTCTCACCTTTGAGCAGATCCATCGGTCTCTCACACCTTTCAGGAGCCACTGGAAATCAGTATGTAGAGATAAATGAGGCTATTTAAGGTGAGGAGGGTGAAGTTCCTGCTACCAGAAGAGTTTCTCTCAAATACAGCCATTGTCAAGGTTGTGCTCCTCAAATGCCAGGGACAAAGGCACAAAAGTTGAGGAAAACTTTCTGTAGCTTATTATTTCTGGTGACAATAATAGTCTTTTTGTGTTCAAGCAGGAGAAGGGCTCATTTTTCAAACCTGTGCACATATGTGCAATACCATCCTGGATCCCAATGCATTTGAAATCTGAACTGAGAGAAGATGAGCAAAAGCATTATTTTAGCATTGGAAAACTGAAACAATGTATGATCTGGCTTCTGCAAGATTGGAGGGATATTTGATGGTTCTAAACTCTACTCTCAAGGCCCACTCAGTGCTTTAGTGCACATTCTTCACTCATTTTGTCAACCAGTCTAGCTTACTGAATTGATCCTGTGTTAATTTCTCTTCTTTCTGGTCTTCAGTATTGTAGAAATTAAAACTAAGCCACAAAGAGTAAATAACTTGATTTTTGTTTCACTCAGAACTGTATAGTAATTGTAAATCCTGCAGATAGTTGTTGTGTGATAAGCACTAGGCTCGCACAGGGAGCTTATCTTCAGGGGAGGCAGAATTCCCCTATTTCCCTATAATCACTATGGCTTTATGAGGGAGAAAAGCAACACGTAGGTTATATTGACAAAGGGAGTTTTTATCGCCAAAGTGGATAAACTACAGTGGAATGGTAGTGCCTGTTGAGCACATGGTAGGGCATCATTGCCTGCCACAAGACATGAAATAGGTGTATTTCTTTCCCTTTTTAGTGTATACTGAAATCTTTGGCCCTTCTCTTCACTTGTCATCTTTGTTGGAAGCTGACCAAGAATATGGTATAATCATATTGCGTCATATCAGATCGTAGTACTCAATGGGTAGACTGAGCACACACTGAAATGTTTGTGTGCACCTCTTCCCTACTCACTTTCCCTGGGAGACGTGAGATTGCACATTCCATTAAGAATCACAGACTCAAATCCTCTTTGTTTATGTTGGATGTTTTTGGCTGTGTTGGATTTTCTTACTGTCTCGTGCACTTTCTTTTTTGACAGTTTCCTTGTCTGTCATGTATTTTTGTACTCGTTGTGCAGCTTCTCTCTCACATTTGCTCAGCTTGCTGACCATGGCCAGTGGCATTACCCTGCTGAGTAATGCCCAGCCAGGAGCCATGTCTTGTCTCAAGCATGGCAGAGCAGGGCTGAGATCTTGCTCTGAGTAACTGGCTCCACTGCCACCTTCCGTGTTTAAGTCTCCCATTTAACCTTGAAAGACTTGGTCCATCTTTTGCCTTGTTTCCCCATCCCTGCACCCTGCCTGGCCCGTATCCTGTGCAGAGACTGGGATGTGCAAACATAGCAGAACTCAAGGCCGTAAGTAATGCGGTGATTTAATGTCTTCTTGTGTTTTTTTTTTTTTAATTGAAGCCAACTGCCTTCAGCAGCACCCACAGATGAAAAGGTCTTTCAGTGCTGGTGAGCTTTAGCAGGAAAGGAACCACTTACTCTGTGTGAACCTGAGTATGCCTTGGAGGCTTCTCTAAAACAACATTTGAAGAAGACAAGAGTTGATTTCAAGGGTGCTCAGAGCATCCTCTGCAAAACAGACTCAGTCCTGCCCTGTTCCTCTCATTCATGTTGGTTTGCAATTTGCAGCTAAAGAAACTTTCATGCTGACCCTTTGGAATCACCCTTATAAACAAAAGCATAGACTTTTTGGGTTTGTTCCATGTGTGCACAGAGTTAGTGGCTTATCAGCTCAGGAGAGGTGTCCTGCTCTGGCAGTGGCTTCTGGGTACATGCTCAGCGTGGTGAGTATGTAAGATGTTTGCACTGGGGATGAGCGCGTACTGAGCCTTTGAGGGAAGGGATGCTGCTCCTAACCTTGTGCTTACAAAGCATTTGGTGCCATGTGCCTAGTCACACTCATTCATTTGATACTCTGCTATTAAAAGCTGATTTTATAAAACTGCTTGTTTAGCACAAAATCACAGACACTGGAAACAGAAAAAAAAAACATATTAGGACATAAAGTTTATTTTTACACTCTGCCAATTGTCTCCAGATGTTCCCAGCTCACACTTTCCAGCCTGATACAGTCCTCTCTTAAGTCACACCTTTCATCTAGAAGTTACCAAGAAATAAAAATTAAAGGTCTATTTTTATCTCTCCCAATACCTCATAACTACACAGGACATGAAACCTAATTTGTATGACACAGAGCTAGAATTATGTGGGAAAGGCCACAAAATTTTTCCTTGTCTCCTTATCTATGTGCCTTCGGTTTTGGTTGAGCTTCATTTACTTCCCGTTAACCCACATGTTCCGTTCCTGGTGTATTGTTCTTGTTTGGATGTAAAATGCAATGGGCAAATACTCCAGTGCATTGCAGAAATTGTCCAGGGAAAGTTAAAGGTTCCAGTAAACAGACTGCATATTTTGGAACTTTGGCTCTGTCAGACAGTCTCTCCTGACATTGATCAAAAACCTGATTAGGAGTGAATGTCCCCTTTTGTTCCTTCTTTACACAAAGCTGGAGGTGGCTTGGAAAGTATGCTTGAGGAACCCTTCACAATAACAAATCACTATATTGCTTAATATATAATAATAATTACTGCTAGCTACTGCCAGGGAAAAAGCACATTGCACTTCTTCCTGCTGATGAAACCATGAACATGGTAGAATGAAGATATTTAATCTGTCAGCATTAGTATTCAGAGCGAACAGAGCATTGTAGTAAGTCGTAAGATACCACTTCCAGATCTGGAACTGCTGCTTATGCATTGTGCTGGTTGAAATTAAAAGGGGGTTTTGTTTATGTGTTTTTACTTTTTTATGTACTTGAAACACTAGCAATTTTAAATTGAATCTCAGAGGGGCATGAAGATTTGAACTTTAAAAATGAGACATTCCTATGGCTCTTTCCATTCTCTCATAGCCCTGTATTCTGAGGAATTTGATTATTTTATTTCCTTGCACTCTTAATGATCAGACTGTAAAATCTCACTAATGGATTGACTGCTGTCTAATGTGCTGTGTGTACCTGCCAAAATGACCATGGCACCCCTTTACAGGCCAAGCAGGGGCAGGGTCCCTGGCACCAGATGCTGGCTCTACAGTGAGAAATAGGTAGTCTGTATTCCCATCCAAACACTCTCACCTCTCATTTTCCTAGACGTTTCAAGAAAATAATTTTGGATTTGGCAAGGGAACAGGAGATCATGCATGGACAGATTCCCCTGCACAGATAGCAAAGCAGTTGCGTCCAATTTAAGACGACAGTCATCCAAGCTGTTCTCCGTGGAGCCAAATTGAAGTATACCCAAAGCAGATTGCAGGATGTGAGCCTAAATTTGAAACCTCAATATTCTTAGAACTTTTCTTTTATATTTAATTATTATTTACTGTTTGTTTATTTTGTAGCAGTTCTCTTCTCCTTCATCAAGCAGAGCATTTCCATAAAAATTAGCCAGTTGATTTCTGTAAACGTGTCAGAATCAAGCTTTCCTTATGAGTAATAAAGAATACATTTATGGAATGTCTCTTTTCCACAATGTAATGCCAGCTCTTCTTTGTACGAGGATAGACTGTCTCTTCCATGGCAACTGGAATAGAAATACAACTGTTCGGTTGAAATATCGTTAAGAGGCTCAAAACAATGAGGCCCACCTAGGACTGAGGGGTCCTAGACAGGGATGTTTTCTGAAACAGTAGGGCAGAAAGTCTCTGAAAACCCAAACACCATCAGGCAAAGAATTAACTTCTACTTTATAGCTGCTAAATTGAATTATCACTGGAAGGGAAAAAATCCCCTTAATGGTTTACCCAGATATTGATTCTCTGTTGTTGTCAAACCCCAGCTGTTCTGTGGAAAGGAATAGTGGGGTCAGAATATAACCCTTGTTCCACACCACAGAGGATCAATACCTTCAGTATAATTCAGGTAGTTGTAATTACAAGGTCTTGACAGCTTTGCCTGTAGGTTAAATGACAGTCAATACCAAGTTGGTAGATTTCTTTTTCCTGAAAGCCCCTAAATGTGTGGGGTTTGCTTCTTTTCTAACAAGAGGGGATCTTTGAGTCCTAGCATTTCTAGACTGTGTGCTCTGCAGACTAGCAGGTCTGCTGATGGTGGGTGGGTGTGTAGGATAAACTCTGGCGTCATTTACACCAAGGAATCACATTACTTTGCTTTCCATGCAGCCTGCAAATCATCCTATTTTATAATGTTAAGATATTTTGGGTCATGGTGGGAATGGGGACAGGCATTTCCAATGACCAGGACCAGTTTCCCTTTCATGTGAAGGACAAGGCTGAGGTTTCCAAAGCAGCAGCATGTGCTGGTGGATGGGATGGCAGCTCTGAAATCAAATCACCTGCACTCCAGAAGATATGCTGGAGAGCTTTCTGAATGTATTGCTGCTCCTGGATTTCAAGTGCTGTCTTGAAATTCTCATCGAGTCTGCTGTCACCGTGGATTAAATTATTTGTGTTTTTACCATACAACTATAGGACAAACCATAAGGCTCCTTGTGTACTTGTGTGAATGCAGGCACTCGTGCCTACTTAGCACTCCTGCTTGTGACCTAGTCTCAGGCTTTACAAGAGACATTCTACCCTGGGGGGCTCCTGCTTTACTCCAGCACAGCTCACCACTGCTGCTCAGCTCTGATGGACTTCCATCAGTGGGAGGAAGAGGATGGTGCCCAAGACAGCAAGAGCTCAGTGAGACCAGTCACCATTGCACTGATAGGACCTGCTTGGCTGGCCCTACCTGTGAAATCGTGCAGGCAGTATGTCATTGAAACAATGCAGGTGCAACTCTATACGTAAAAAAATGATGGCGTGGTGCTAATCAGCATTAAAATAAAAGCAGCACAGTCCACAGTCTGCTGTCCTAAGAGACCCCAGTGCTGGGGCTCTTCAAACCCAGCTGAGCACAGCCCAGCTCTGCATGCTGAGTCCCAAGAGCCCTGAAAGTAACCACGTGGGTATGGGCTGTTGGTGCTATGTGTGCATCAGTTTGATATTTTTGCATGCTGATGAGTGGTCCAACTTATATAGCATCAGGGAGGGAAAAAACCTAACTGAGTTACATCAGTTTGTGAATGTTGAATGCTTTTCCTGACATTCATTACAGTCTGTGGTGCTGGAAGAGTTTATGGACTGATCTATGTATTTCCTAGGAGTGTGTTCATGCTGAAAATTTTATATTGTCATCCTGCATTCCAAGGAAGAACAAGTAGATTTCTTACCTTGATCTCCCTATCCAGAACCTCTCAAAAAATTAATATTCACCTAATATCTGATGTGCACTTCCAATGGAGTTTTCCATGTCTTTGGAACAATCCAAAAGCTCAAAAATTTTAGTTGTCTGTCATGACAGTTCCCTCATCTGGAGAGAGTTAGATCACAAGTAAATACAAAAGGAAAAAATCCTGAACTTCAAACAAAGATATATTGTTAATTATTACCACTGATGGAAACGGAAAGAAAATCCCTGTCTCGCCCTTGAAAATAATATTTATTCTCCTGCTGTATATTTCATCTGAAAAAAGTAGCCTCCTTAGTAGCATCTAGGAATCACACTGTAGTGACAGAGAGGGAAGTTTGCCACCCTATGAATAACAAATGAACTGTCAGTAGTACCCAAAACCTATGATTTTTTAGAGGTCTGTCATCTTAGAATTCACTAGACTAAACCATACTTAGCTGTTGAGACCAGATGAGATGATAGAGGAGTTACAATCTGTCCCTGCTGTGGGCAGCTAGTAAAGTAATTTAATTTTTAGCTGGAGATTTATCTGCAGACTTTCACCTAAAAGACCCTGAATTCAGAAGCACAGAAAAGAATTATATCTGTTTATCTAAAAGTATATTTATAGTTCTTATGTATTTTAAAGAATGAGAACTTACTTCTGAGTCAGGATGTAAGTTTTCAAGCTTAAGTTGTTCTAATAAAATAAAAATGGTTCGATACATCCAGTTCAAAAAATTTTTGAAGGACAGTGTGGGCAACATAACCTCATATTTTCCATATGAAGCTGTTTAACAAAATGGAGACATCTTTCAGTTTGAAATTTCTATAATCTCTCTGCAATTATGGAATAGACAGATAATCGATTGGAATTTTGATTTTTACTTACACTGAAAATCCACCCTGATCCTTGTTTTCACTGAAACATTTGGTGTTAAAATAATTTGGATCTCCTTTAGATAGGAATGCCTAGAATAGGATTTTCGACTAATATATGCAACAGAATGGGGAAGCAATGTTTACAGGTGTCCCTTGAGTCTCAATCAAGGCATTAGCAATGGTTATTGTAATAACAAAGGAAGGTGCATCCCCTCTTGGCAAATTCCTGTTGTTTGCTTATCTCGTGTGCAGCTCTCTGGTGTTTTATTTGAAGGACATTTATTGATTGTTCCTCATTAACAATCATGTTGTATTGAATGAAAGGAGTCAAGTCATGTTTGATATACTGCCCTCAAACCCTTAGGCTTAGCACATCCATCCTGGTTCCGTTTTTTCCCTGACTGATTCTATTCATTAGTTTTAATGGAGACTTTGAAAACTGCATGATTAGGAACTGATTGTGTTTAATTGTTTTCTTTTTCTTTTTTTTTTTTTTTTGAATGAGGGAAGACGTCTTATGTTGTAGGAACATACCAGCTCATTCAATTTGGCACATCCAACACCTAGATATGCGTGTATCTAATCTGATACTATCTTACTGAGAATGGCAAATATGTTGGATGAGAGTACAGGAGGTTCCCTAGAGAACAACTGCTACCTTAATTTTGCTTATGATTGACTTTTGTCATGAAACAAAAGAGCTTATTGTTCCATTTTAAGCTAGCTAGATTAGCAGTGTGCTGTTCTTTTTTTTTCCCCCCTTAGAGCTAGATTGGCTCTTGATGATTCTGATTAAATTCCCCTTTCTACAAGAATAACAGACCAATTTGTGTTCATCTCTCCTGTTCAGAACCATATACCAAACCAATTTTATTTCTACAGCTTCTGTTTTCATACATCTTGCTATTCTACAATTCTAGATACTATTGAATTTCCAGACAGAGTAAATAGACATGTTAGATTTATCTATCGTTATTAGTGTGCAGAACTGTCTCACAATCCCTTTTGTGCATGTCATCTCTAAGCCTTAAATCTTCATCTCTTCAACTTATCCATAAGGATAATCCTGACAGACTTTAATTATTTTTAATATCATTCACATTTTCCTCCTGCCAGAAAAGGTATTGATAATTCTGGGGTTCAACATAATACTTTTTATCTGATTGTATCTATTCCTGAACCATACATCTATACTTCTGCTTCATCATATTTAGCAGAATATTGGCTACATAATTAAAAAGGAGAACAAGACGTTGTAATGCTACTTGATAATTGTATAAACAAACCATAACTCCAAGAAGTGACATTTTAACAATCATCAGCTAATTGGACTTAAACTTATAAATAATTGGGGATGCATGACCTCAGTTTGAAGAATGTAGTCCTGCTCCTTCAGCGTAACCATAATTCTGCTGTCTGAGTCATGAATTCCCAAGCTGCCTGTTTTTCTCTGGATGGCGATCCTGTGCACATGCATCATGCAGCACTGACACAAACACAGTTTATTAAGCCACTTTCATCTCTGGTGAAAGTAAATGCTACTGCTGATGCCTGCTGCAAAGTCATCTATATCAGCTGAAAAAGTTCTGCTATTGTCATATTATAGGCCATAATCCTTCAGAGCTCTGGAAAAAGAAAACAGTGCCAGCTACTGGTTGAATTGAAAAACAGATTATTTTTGGGGTGCCTAATATGTATTTTGGCATTTTTTAATTTCATTCTCAGCAAAGTCTATTCTACAGCAATAAAATTTAAATATGTATTTCCATCTCCTTGGCAACTAATGCACAGATTTATATCAAAATGCTGCCTGAACAGGAGTCAGGTGTGGCTAGATGCCCTACATCCCATGCCAAGTCAATTCTTTGTTCCCAAACCATTAAGCAGATATGTCTTGTGGAATGATTATTCTCTCTAGCTGAAAACTAATTTCATTTTTCTCTCCACTGTCAGATGATTTCTTTCTTATTTTATTTTTAGTTGAAAGTGCAAAAGGGACAAGGGATACCTGACAATGGACAGGGTAGTGAGATTTTGTCCAAACATCCATTTCTGAGCAGGCAGTTTCTTTGTATATGACCTTAGCATGCATTTCAGTGAGCAAATTCAACGCCAGCTGCATTTCCCCTCACCCACAAAAAATTATCCTTCTGGGGCTCAGATTAGTTTTCCAAGAAACTTTTCTAGCCTTAAAAATTGTGGGAAAAGCTCAAGAATGTGACTTCAGTGTCACAGGACACCTCATTGTGGACAAGCCTTTTAGGTGGTTGATCTCTTGCTACGTTTTGGGATGTTTTGAAGCACTCCCAGTTTGCACACTGACCCTACTTGCAGCCTCCCCCCAGCCCATGCAGATGCTTTCCAACAGACACATACATGTGTGCATTTTGCTTACTAGACTTTACGGGGAGGTTTCCTGGCTCACTGCTCTCACCAAGCGGTGCTTGTCTTTCTCACTTTAACAAGATCTCACCTCTGGGAGTCACAGTTATTTCCAGTTTCCATCCTTCTTGGAATTCCCAAATTACCAGAGGCTATGAGCTCCTTTCAAAAAAGCCAGACCCTCAGAATCAGGATCTCACAGCAGACACGGCGGGGTGGCTGTGGCTTGGTGCTCTTGGCTTGTGCTGGTTTGGAGTTGAATGCTTCCAGCAGCCACCAAGGTGCCTGGCTTCTCCTCGGAGCTAGAGCTCTGATCCAAGAGAACTGAGCTATGATCCACTGCTCATCACACATTAAGAACCAGCTATCAAGGTTCTCCCAAGCCAATCTGTGCTACATTTTGGAAGCCAATGAGATAATGTGTGCTGATGTAGCCTCTGCTCTAGGACCCTACAGCTCATTTTTAGATGTCAGCTAAAATGTGCAACTGAGACAACTCAAAAACTGATTCCAGGGTCTGTATAATGGACTTTATCGCTACCTAAATTTGCAAATAGCCTGAAATACTGGCTTTGAGCAAATAGCCCCCCTTACTGAGATGCTTAGAAACAAAAGGCACAAAATGAAGCACTGAAAAAAATGGAGTACAATATAAGTAAAATCAGATTTTCTCTCAAAATAAGCAATAATAATGATGATTATTCTTCCTACTTAGTCCAATAGTCATATATTTTAAAATAATGTAACTCTGTCCCACAAATGTTGTAATATTTAGTTGCTTTGCAACAGAGCTTGAGTCATGCCACTGCTGAGCTATTGCAGTCAAGGCTGTAATTCATATGTCTATAGTGAGGAATTTGAGTGTATGTGAGTATTTGAAAATCAGAGTTTGACTTTGTGGTGGGTTGACCTTGGCTGGAAACCAGGTGCCCACCAAAGCTGCTTTATCACTTACCTCCTGAGCTGGGCAGGGGAGAAAAAAGTATAGCATAAGACTTGTGGGTTGAGATAAGGACAGGGAAAGATCACTCACCAGTTACTGTCACAGGCAAAACAGACCTGGCTTGGGGAAATGAGTTTAATTTACTGACAATCAAATCAGAGTAGGAACAGGAACAGACTGCTCTAGCGTTAGTCCTGCACAGGGTCACAAGTCTTGCCAGCAAACCTGCTACAGCACAGGCATCCCCTGGCATCACAGCATCCTTCAGCATTTACCTGCTCTGGTGTGGGTCCCTCCTTGGGCTGCAGGTGGATCTCTGCTGCACAGTGGACCTGACAGGCTGCAGGGGACAGCTGCTTCACCATGGTCTTTGTCACAGGCTACAGGGGAATCTCTGTTCTGGTGCCTGGAGCACCCCCAGCCCTTTCTTCTCCACTGACCTTTGTGTCTGCAGAGCTGTTTCACTCACATGCTCCCACTCCTCTCTTCTCTGACTGCAGTTTCTGTTGTGCCATTTTTTTCCCACCTTGAATGTGTTCTCCCAGAAGCACTGCCACTGTCCCTGATGTGTTCAACTTTGGCCAGCAGTGGGTCTGTCTTGGAGCTGGCTGGCATTGGCTCTGCTGGACACAGGGGAAACCTCCAGCAGCTTCTCACAGAAGCCCCCCCTGTAGACCTCCTGCTACCAAAACCTTGCCATGCAAACCTCAGACAGACTTACAAGAAGATAACCATCTCGGAGGAGCCAGATCCCTTGACAGAACTGTTGAGCAACACCAGTATGCTCAAATATCAAACTAAACAGAGGCCAACTGTCTGGAATCCCAGTCTCTGCCTGATTCTTCAAGACCCTGCTCATATCAGTATTTTGTGGAGGATAGCCAGTTGTCATCTCCGCAGATGAAGGTCCTCTCCTGACCTTTACAGTGCAAAGCTCGCAGGCAGTGATGCACAGTCCCCTGACACTGTTAATCTCAACAGCAAGCTGGAAGGTCTGCCGTGGGGACAGGTAGACCACTCATCACCCAGTGTCACCTTGTCTTCTTTCAAAATAAGAAACCAACCCCCCCACACAGTGCTTCATAGCAAAACTGACAACAAGTCTTTATTTGTTACTTGTGCTGGCTGTTACCAATTTTGATTGTCAGCAACTTGGAATGCTTCTGAAAATTGGTCTCTGCTTCATCAGTTGCCCACAGCTGCCAGCTGTATGTTCTTCATGTAGACCATGCTGTACCATCAGATAAAATGGCAATATTGCCTCCAAATAATGATCCATTTAGCACTGTGTCCTAGTCAGGCCCATATCAAAGTATTTTGAAACTAATTGGTACCTGGTGAGTTTTTTATATGGGTGAAGGTAGCTCTACTGTAAATCTTGGGGTTGGTATCAGAGCACTAGAGCAAGCTTTGAAGCTTTTGTCCCTGAGTATTTCCTCCTCAACCCAAGACGGTTTATCCTATGGTCATGTGTAAACGGTAGCACACTGATGGATAAACAGTGTTCCTGCTGTGTCCTGTTTGGGAGCTGTAATTATTACTCAACAAATTACTGGATACCCTGCTGAGACATTATTTAATGCTACCTCAGGTGCACAGGAACTGATTAATTGAATGCCCCTGTAAGCAGCCACTACATTTCAATAGGATTTTATTGTTTTGTCTCCCCTCCATTGGGTATTTAGAGGACTTTTTCATTGCTTAACTGTCCCATATCACAGGCATTTACATCTAAGGCAGAGGGAGGAGATCTAGCCCTTCAAGGTCTGTCTGGGACCATGACTTGGCTTCTGTAAGAGTGTGCACCACATCAATTAACACAGATAATGATTGATGGTTAGTTCTTAAGCTAATATGACTGAAGGTTTTCCTCCCCATCTAATGCATACATTGGATTAGCAAAACCATTTAACATGACTTTTGGTCACAAAAGAGAACAGTAATCAGGGAACTTGAGCCTCCCAATCCAAATGAGTATGTCTGAAATAGATCTCACCCCTCATATTGCAGTCAGGATTGGGCTAATCAAGATGGGTTAATGGAAAGATGAGTTTGGGCTGCTTGTGAGTTAATCCACAGCAAAATTCTAAATTAGCTGTCTGCATACAGAGAGAATTAGGATATTTTATAAACCTTTAAACTGTTCACAGATCATGTATTATTCTGCATTTTAAATCAGTCTCATGCAAATCAGCTCTATGGGAGGAAAAAAGAGTTAGTTAGATCCTGATTTCTAACCTGCAGTTTTGCTTAAATTATGTTTTTCTGGCACTGATGTACAGACATGAAGTATAATTCTCTAATCAGAACCTCAGATGGACTAAAAAAACATGATTGCTATGGCTAGGGGAATGCTGTAATTCGGATCTGCCTCCATTTATGCTGCAGTAAAGGAAGAACTGTTTTGTTCTTTCATTTTGCTTTATTTGCTAGACTTCATCCTGCAGAGAAAGTAGATCTGCAGATAGCAAAAGATAGTTTGCAGCTCCATGAATATATTTTTGTTAAAACATAAACAAGTTCTTACTTTCAAAGTGGTTTTTAGTGTCTGCCTGCCAGATACTGAGACATCTAGTGGTTTTCATCAAAGTGTCTGTGAGCCTTGTTATGAATGCCTTGATGGTTTCTCAGCTCTAATTTCTCTCCCAGGTAACCAGCACTGTTTCCTGGATAGATTACCTTAAGCTCCCTGGTCAGATGGGTACCAGCACATGTGCATGATGACTTCTCCATCTCAGCTACAAATGAAAACTAGCCGTACATACATGGAAAAACTAACCTGATGAGCAACTCCTCTTTCTTCTTTCCCCTTGTGCTCCATAAAGACCTTAATTAATCTCAGTGGAAAAAAAAAAACAATCAACACTTAAACAATGAGGTTTTGCTTGAGACCCTGGGCAGTGGTTTTTAAACAGCTCATGGTGGTTTAGTCATGTGCAACTCATTTGAACTCAGTGAGTGCTGCATGCCTGAAACTATGCAAAGCAGTTTGAAATTTGTACATACAGCAGTGTATAAAAATAAAGTATGAATGCTGTCTGCTTTCAGGTAGTTTTTCATCCCACATCGGGTACATGAAGAGGCACCAGTTCTGCTGACATCTTTATGTGGAAAGAGGAAATTACAGTTTTCCTGCTGTCACCTTCCCAGACAAAACACAAAGCTGGTAGTTTCTGTGAAAATTCTCACATCTTATTCAGTATCTTTTCCTTTGTCTATTTTTCTTTAGTCTACCTATAAATTCTTCTAACTCTAAAAGAGTAGTGTTGTCCGTTTTTTAATTTCTTGGGTGCCTAAAGTGGCTGCACTTAATGTGGCCTCAAAGTACTGTATTTAATTTGTGTCCTGTTACTTTGCCCAAGAGAACTATGGATTTCAGCAGCTGAATCTCATTTAGACTGCCAGTGTAGGCTAAGGCAGCATTTTTGTTTAGATTAGAATGATACTTCTGAAGTGAGTCTCCTGCCTGTCCCTGATTACTGCACTTTGCTTCTCATCAGGGAGCTTTCTTGGCATGCAGCAGTTTGATCCCTGTGGATGAAACTAGGCTGAAGTGCTCACCCTGGGACCACGCTGTTGTACCCCAGCTGCTGATGCGGGCTAAAGATCATCAGAAGGAGCCCCCTGAAATGCACAGAGTGTAGGTGTTGGGTCCTTAGCAGCTCCAGCTGCACTCCAGAGCTTTGCCGTGGTTGCTGCTGGAGCTTCTAAGCTCCAGAGCTTCACAGCCATTGCTCCACACTATTTGCCAGCATGGATGTTGGCGTTTGTTTCTGGAGTCCTCTGCTGCTCTGAGTCACATTGGGCTGTGTGTGCTCTCTGCTCTGAGTCAGCATTTCTGGGTGAGCCAGGTGACTCCAAACAAGTCCCTAACTTCATGTCTACACCAAACCCATTATCATTCCATAGCAAGAACACTGCTGCTGTGAGATTTACTACGTATATATGCATAAGGTGAAATGAAGATTACAAATTTTTCTTTCAAAGCAGGTTGACAAGATAATGAATGAATGAATGAATGAATGTGCAGCACTTACTGACACTGGATGCCTCATTCAAAAGTCATCCTGCCCATGTTAAAGTCATAATTACCATCAAGTGAGAAAAATATCCATTTAGCTCATGCTACATTTATTTTAAGTTGCTTATTTCTCAGTTTTCACGTGCTATCAGATTTCGAGTCCCCCATTGTCAGGTGTCATTACTTCAGAAGGTTCGGTCAGAAGAACCAAATCACAGCATTTTCAATATCCCTCTTGGTACAGTACTTCAAATCCTTTTGCCCATGATAGGAAATGCAGTACAACTAACTTGGTAAATGCTTGAAATAATTGAATAAAATCCTATTTTGAGAGCGGAATACAGAGGTTCAAAGCAAATGGTTTCAAATCCAGAGATCAAAATAGAAATGCTACGTAATGGGTGTTGAAGGAGCAGGGGAAAAAAATTCAGTTTTATTGTGGTGAAATGCTGGGTTCTTTCAGCTTCCCTTGCAGTGATTTTGATTTTTTTCGTCACTCTATGTTTTAAACCACAATTTAGATTTAATACTATGCCAAATGAGATAATTTGTCTTCGTCTGACTGCATATTTCTACTTAATCTACTTAACAGATTTCTACTAGCCCTGTGAACCATAAACACAACTCTACCCTTACACAGATTTGTTTCAGAGCTTATGGCTGTGTGATTACCTCTCCCATCTTTGCTTCTGTAAGCTTTCTTTCATGCATAATGGCTTACAGCTCAGTTGTGACTTCTCAAAAAAAAAGAAATGTTCTGTATGTATGTGGTTATGCTGTTGGGAATATAGCATCCCTTCTTAATCAGGAAATGCACTTGGAGTATACAGCAAAACTGCTACCCTGCCATAATTTTCACTGGTACTGTATTTAAGTCCCTTGCAACATGGAGTGTGCAGTTCTCAGTTATCTTTTTGTGCCACAAATAAACAAGCATAGTATTTTGCATATTCTCAAGTTGTGTAAACAGTTGTGAAATTGATTGCTGAGGCAGGCCCTGTGTTCTCCCGCCTTGCTCCCACTCAGCATGTGTTTAACATTGCACCTCTGGAAGTGGTTCCAGCTGGTCTTAATCTTATTCCACGTCTCTCACGGGCACTTCAAACTATTTATGCTGGTATCTACACTAGTAAATTAACCGTTCCCAAGAACAGTCCTGAGACCTGATGCCAATTGGCAGGAATCAGTGGGCTGCTGAGGTTTACTGACATCCCTAGGCTGGGAAACTCTCCCAGCCAGCACAAGAGGGTGGCTGGTCCCCACTGCACTTGGCAGCAGTTCGGTAGCCCCACTGGAGCAGCACCAGTACTATGCTTGAGAACCCTTTTGCTTTTGGATAACATGGACAGCTGCAACCCAGGACCTGGAGGTCTTCCCATGTCTTACTTAATTAACTAATATAGGCATAGCTTTATTCAAGGCTTGTGTGCTGTCTTCCAAGGAAGTTGGTAAGTAAAAGTCAGATTTGCAATTTAAGATTCATGTTTTTCTCAGATGGTGAGATTTCACAGCACTTCTGAAAGAAACATTTAAAATTATTCATACTGCCTGGTTGTCATGCAAGTGAAAAAGTGCTAATGGTGTAAAGGGGTTAGGAGTGAGATGAGGTTTTGCATGGCTGTTCTGTGGAGCACTCTAGTACTGAGCAAAATCAGAAACGTTAGACTTGGAGATCAACATCAGTGCTGTGTCACAGAAAATGGGCATGGAATTACTCCTTTTAGTTAACTTATAGTCCCAATTTCTGTGATAAGGAAATAGGCTATTACCCAGCATGAAAGGCACAGAAAAATTTCTGTCTTTGTTCCAGAGTCAAGGAATGAAGAGAAAGGAACATACATCAAACCTCACTGCTTTCTGTTAGGGAGCTCTGTTTGCTGTCTTCTATTGCAGTGTTATGATCGACTTTGATATTGAATTAATGTGTGGTAAGAGATCTCCACATAACAATTTATGTCTCTTGGATGGGGACTTTGCACTGAGATAATGAGAAAAGAGTTGCTTTCACTCAGTCTCCTTGAGTAATGGTTTTAGTTGCCAAATCATTCTTATTTTCAGTGGAGAAAGGGAAAAAAAGTTTTTAAACATTAATCAGGGTATATGGCAAATAGTTCTCCCTTTCAACTATTTTAACACAGTGCATGTTTTAGAAATAGATTCCATTGATAAAACAGTACTTAGCAAGCAAGAAAATTCTGACTCATTTATTTTTTTTTCAATGATGTATTGTAATAAGGCTTATTCCTGTTTGAAGTTAATATATGTCAACTGATATTTATTTAATATTGGGCAAAAGAATTGCAAGAACAGCAATAGATCGTATTCTGTCGTGTCACATTTTTGGTCCACTGAAATAGATGGTAACAGGAGCTGGTAGTGGTTTTTGCCGAATAAAGAAAAAAAGAAAGCTGATCTGGTCAGTTACTGACTAGCTCATCTCTTTTGGATGTTGTCACTTGTGTCACCTGTTCTTCATCTTTCCATAATAAACAAGATCAGCTGAGAAAGGTGAAGAATTTTTCTGCAATGAAATAAAAATGAGGAGATCGTCAATGCTCTGGTGTTAAACATTATCTCAATAGGGAGCTTCTGTCTCAGTTCAAGATAACAGACAATGAAGCTCTAAGACAGGAGCAATTTAAATTACATTTTAATCAACTCTCAGGAGGGAAGGCAGCATTATGTGAAACTGTTAATAGAAAAACAGCAATATTTCTTACTCTATCATTTGTGTGCATTATGCCTGAACAATCCGATGAATTAACAGATTATCTCCTAATTCAGTCAAACACTCTTCTGTGATGCTTTAAAAAAAAATCCCATCCTACCTTCATGACACTCTTTCAGAACAACAACATCAGATAATGAGAGTCTCTTATCTAATTTCATTGCATTTAAAGTCTGAGTAGTGAAGGCAGTGTGAATGTAAGAAGCAATGTTGTTCTCACTGCTGCATTTTGATTTTAATGGAATTATTTTTTCTTCCTTAGACTTCTATGCACCCTGTCACTGTTGCTGGAACAACCTATAATCTGTGTAATAAATGCTAGATATTTGGCCTAGAGTCCAATGAGTAGGCTGCATTTTCATGTAGCTTGTTCTTCTTCCAGAAGGCAGACTCAATCAGCAAAATCTACCAATTGTAACAATTATTTAGTGTGAGGTATCACTGACAGAGATGAAATGGCAAGTGTGCTGTGCTAATCCCACTTCCCAGGCTGGAAATGGAAACTGCTGATTAAGAGCAGCAAAGCAATTTGCTAACTATAGTTCTAAAAATAAGGTGTGCTGCAAATAGAAAATTAATGGGAAATGGATAATATTGAATGGATTGATCAATGGAAATGTAAGAGAAGACAAATGATGTGTAACTTTACTTTTCCCTTGGCTAATCAACTTCATGCCCGTAGGTAACCAATGAAAGGAGAGGGAGAGAGCACATTAGTAAAAATTAACCAACCACACTGAACACTGCTCCTTCATAACCTTGAGGAATTAGTGCAGGAAAGAGGAAAAATGTTTTACATGAAAAAAGCTTGTCTTTCCCAGGGTCTTGATTGAGCTGAAGTAGATCCACTGTGTGCTTTATGTTATCCCTGAATCTGAGGAGATACTGAGAAAGGGCAAAAATGGAGGTGGGGGCATTACTGGAGGGAGAAGGAGTAATGTCTAAGGAACTTGCACTGGGCTAGAGGAAATATTAAAGTTTAACTGCTCATTGCCATTACCGGGTTTAACTTGCAATGGTGACTGTGGTCATTGTTTCGCCTCACGTGCTAGCCCAGTGACTGATTTGGGATTACTCAGACTGAAAGAAAGGGAAGAACTTTGCCTCTTAAGACTGGGCAGTGTTAGTGGAATTTGGAGGAAACAAAGCAAAAGTAGAGCTCCACAGCTCAGAGATACAGTTGTGCTGCAACCCAGATTAATCTGAATACCTGCAGTTGTGCTGTCTTTTGAATTCCCTCCTTCTAGAGGCAAAACAGGTGGGTGATTCATGACCTCTTCTGGGCGTCACACAAATGTGTCTGCATGAGGCTCCAGTAGTGATCTTGTGCTCTTTGAGAGCACATATCCCTATGTTGCTCTACATCATATCTTGGTTCCTGATACGAAAGCCACAGCAGTGTTTCTCATTCATTTCAAGCCAAGCATGTGATGGTGGAGAGTCTGGAGAGAATCTAGTCTTTTTGGTGCAAAGGTCTTTTTTTCAGATAGTTTTCTTTCATAAAAATTGGGGTTTTGAACATATTTTAAATAGGAAATATTATTTTAATACATAAATGTGTACTAATCTCTGTAAAACTGAAAACACTGATAACATTCTGATTTTTGAAAAGATGGGGGAATCTGGTGAATGTTTGTCTTCAAGAAAATCAAAAGTAAATTCTTTTTTGTTGTGATGTTTGAAGATGTCCAAAATCTAGTTGCTTTTTAACTTTTAGAGTCTAGTTGCTTTTTTACTTATAGAATTAAAACAAACAAAGCACAAAAAAGCATTTCATGCAGAGACAATTCAAAGCCAATCCCTAATTTCTTTCAGGAATTATTTGCCAGTTTCTTTCAGGAATTATTTGCCAGCTTCTGACCAGGAGTTCCTCTGATCAGGAAGTTCAGGATTAAATCCAGCACAGAGCGAGGTCCTGATGATGTGGATGCCAGTGCTGTTTTCTGCAGGCTTCTCTGGGCAGCTGACTGTGTTTTAGCAGACCAGAGATGTCAGCAGCCCACAGTGCAAAGCAGGCATGTCCTGATGAGGGTTTGTTGGCGTTATGCTACTGACTGCAATCATCACAGTGTAACTTCACGTTAAGGTCATGAAGCAGGTCCAATCCCAATGCCATCATGGCTTGGCACAGCCTTTCCACAGCCAGGTATATTCATCAGTGGCTGGAGTGTTTTGTCAGATCAATGTATCTTCCCCATATCTGATCCTTCTGCTTGTGGCAGTAATAAGATTCACGAGACTTAAAGAAGAGTAATTGTCTTTTCAAAATTAATTGGATTTCCTACATGAAAAACCAGTTTGTGATTACTCTGTAATTGTTTTGGGGTGCTGAGATATATTCTGAGGTGAGCTGTATATTTATTTAATTAATCAATTTCCTGAACATGCACGAATGTAGTAAACACAGTTGCCAATCTGGAACAAGCCAGTGTTGATACCCAGCACAGTGGGACATCTAGCTGAGATCAAATCCAACTTGCATCTAGTGCCATAAGTCATAACAGGAGCTCGCTTGATTACTTGGGAACAGAGGAACTGGGAGAGGGAAGGTCTGAGGTGGAGATCCAGGTATGTGCATGAGATGACTGGGTGATCTTATAGATGGCATGTACAGTTGAACAAACCAAACAGCACTTTAACAAAAACCTGAATGATTTTGGAAACTCTCACAAGAAATGGTGCTTTGAGAGAGTGTATAAGTCAAATGACACCAGTGGTGCTCTTCATCTGGCTCTACAAGCTAAGCAACCTTGACGTTCCTGCATTAGGAGGTGATCATACTAATCTAGCATTTGTGATGCATGAAGTGTCCATGCTGTTGCCAGCGTCTGGATATATGGAGAGCTTTTAATCTGGCATGGCATGTCATCCCAAGGAGAACACTGTGCCTGGATCTTCAAAGATGATCTTGTCTCATTGGCTTCCAGTTGTGTTTACTGGCAACCTGCAGCGTGTTGCCATGCAGCTGGTGTGCAAGCTGAGGAGAAAATAAACAACACAGTTGGGAGACAAAACATGCTGTTTCAAAAAAAGAAGAGAAGAAAAAAAGTCTGAAATGCAGCAGCCCATTTTTATGAGAATTCCATATGGAAACAAAGCACAATAGAGAATCAATCACATAAATTATTATTTTTGTGGAAAACATTCCCTTTTCCCTGATGCTTTCTCTTCAGCGATCTTCCACTGTAATTCCTTACCATTGACTAAGGGTTTTGGCAGCCTACAGGGTCTAGCCTGCAGCTGGCCTTTTTGGATGCTGCCATCCTATAGGAAAGGGGTGCCAGGACCACCTTATCTTTGCTTTGCCATTACAAAGAGGCAGCTGTAGTAGTCCAGTAGCTCTAAGGCAGCAGCATCCATCAGCTCAGGGCTGTGGCCAGGACACCCAGCCATGCTCTGCATACACAGCAATGAATGTTGGAACACAGGCTGCTGGTGCTGAGAGCAATGGCAAAGTATGCTGCTGCAGGCCACATCCTCCCTAGGCTGTTAAGCTGGCAAGACAGCTTAACCTCCTGATTGGCTTTCCTTCCTGGATCCCCTGCTCTTCCACCTAGAAGTGGCTTTTTTGCACAACATCTAGGTCTCACAGAGCATGTTTTGTTTTCTGGGTGTCATGACAGTAGCTCATGAGAGTTGGGTCTTACTCCAGCAGATACAACCTGCTGATGCTGAAAGCACTGCCTGTTTCCTCCCACTAATTGCATGAAAACTACTCAGTCTGCTTTAACCTCCTGCTTCCCTCTGTCTGCTAAGGACTGCAGAGCAGGAGCATGCTAGGAAAATAGGCAGAGGTCATATATGGATTTCATCTTTCCAGGGAGACCAGCATGTCAGAGAAGAACAGGAGGTCAAAGGCACCAGTGTGCTTCAACATCTTTGACTTCAGATAGCTTTTCTCATCACTGCTTGGCCTTTCCTTTGCTCTGTCAGTGTCTTGCAACCCTGGACCAGGTGTGTCTTACAGTCATCTTAAGCTGTGCTTGGTGAAGGCAGGATGTTGTCAGTGCTCTGTGTCCAGATTGAAAAAATACCTGCAGAGAGTCAGACTGGAGTGCCACAGCCTTCCTGCTGCAATGGGCTTTGGCTCTGCTTTTGTAAAACCAGATGTCAAGGATCAGACATGTGAAAAGGCAAGTAGCTGTTATAAAGTAATTTAGTAAATAAAATAAGTGGATATCACATCCCCAGCTGGAGTTTTTGCAGTCCTAAGTGCTTGAAAGTCATTAGTCAGGCTCCAAGAAATCCTGAAATTGGCTTAAATAATATGAGATTAGAAAGTGCTTTTGGGGTTCATGTGGATGCTTTTCAATATTGAAGCATTAAGGGCTCATGTGGGTTAGAAACACATTTTTATTAAAAAAAGTGAAGCAGGGATTTTCACTGAGGCTGCTTCCAGGTTTGAAGAATTTCACCAAATATGGCAGAACTCACTGAAGCAGTTTCCTCAGTTTTTGATCTGGGAAGGAGAGCAGCATCCGCTTTCAATGGGTAAGCACTTGCTTCCTCTAACTCTATAGGTGCCAAGGCAGCTGCTCCAAATTTACACTTGAGTGTGTGAGACCAGAGTCAAAGTAAACTTCAGCTGAAAAAAAATGGTACAATGAATTTATGATTAGTCTTTTCTTTGGTTGCCTTCTAATTACTTCATATACCTCTTAATTTTCTATGTCAGGCAGCAAAGCATAGGACAAAAAATGTGGACTGTTGTATAATGAACATGACCTTCATATACTCAGAGTCATGTTTTTTGCAGTAAAGATGGTTATTTCTAGTCAATTCCATTTATATGCTGGCATGAAGATACCATATGAAGATGAGGATTTTCTTTTGAGATATTCATGTATCTTCAAGAAAGATAAAATCTTTTAATTCATGTAATCTCTAGCAGCAGCACCGAGGTACATTTTGATAAAAGCAAGCTAAGACTTTTTAAAATTCTGTATCTTCCTTATTGATACAAAGTAAACTCACAGCACTTTTAATTAAATTGTCAGTGTAGTGACAGTGACATTGAGAAGGTAGTTGCACAGTCATTCCTTTTTAATGATGTCTCTTCTTAGTAATTAGGGTAATTCCAGATTTATGAGGATTAAAAAGCCACATACCTTAAACTTGTTCTTGGAGGTTCTTGTAAGAGACTGAAAGTATTGTGTCAATGTAGTAAAACCAGAGGCAAGGTAATGACAGATCTATGATTCTCCCTTTCTGAAATCATGTCATTTGTCTTCTGAACATTTTTACATCTATTGTATGTGTGGCTGGAGAGAGAGCACAGGCTGCCCACAGACACAGAGACTGCACTGGCATGGAGGAATGATGGAAGAGCATTTCCGAAGCAAAAAAGAGGTGCTGGTTATGGTGGTGAGAGTCTCCTACAGTAAAATCTTACCTGCTTTTTAAATGGGACTAATGATTTGGGGCACTTCCATCTAAAGCAATATGAAGGTTGGGGAGTAAGTTCTTAGAGGACAGGTAGTAGCAGCCTGTTCAAAATCAGTGCTCTGTCAGTTTCTGACATTGATGCTTCGAAATTGAGGCATCCATATCCAGAAAAGAGGTTGGTGGATGTGCCTGTCAAGTTCATTTCCTTTTATTCCCCACATTTTTCTTCACACACTGTAGTCTCTTTGTGTGCAGAGTTTCTGTTCAGCATGTAGTCTTGTTCAGGGTAGTGGAGGAGGCCAGGTGGTGGCAATGCCAAGGCAGGGTTAGCTCAGTGCCTCTATTCCCCATGTGCCGAGCTCTGTGCTGCCCACCCACACCAGCGGGACTTCCATTACTCGCCAGTGCTTCTCCCTGAAACAGCAGTGTGCAAATAAAGCTGGCAGAAAACCGGCCTCGAAACAGGAGCTGAGAAATGCGGTCGCTGGGCAGGATGCAAGGGAGCAGCCAGTGCTGTGGCTGTCTTGCATGGAAGGGGGCACTGTGCACTTCACCCAAGCCCTGATGTCTCCTGCTCATATCTCTGGTTTGAGTAACAGCCTTTTCATGTATCAGAATTAAGGAACGAGGTATTCCTGTATAGACACCATTCCTGTTCCTCTAGTGCCTGTCTCTCCTGCACAGGAGGATAGATCACCATGTACTCTCTGCAGCATATATTTAATAACTATTTAACTACTGCCTGCCTTTTCACATGTCCAATTCTTGACATCTGTTCTTACAAAACCAGACAAAATCACACCTTACCTATCTGGATGGTGACTCGTTCACATGCTTGAAGTACTCAGCTGAGGTAAAATTGCCACTGATCCCAATGCAACTCTTATTTGGGGGATTGAAGGTTTAATTCCTTAACATAATACACACCTGCCACAGTGAGTGGCAGCCAGAAGAGCCAGTACCAGGAAGCCCTGGGTTGCAGGCAATGGTGGCACAGCTGCTCCCAGCCACACCGGGGCTGAGGCTGCATCCAGGGTGTCTGGAGCTGAGCAGGAGCACAGGCATTGTCCTCTTTCCCTGAACTGGGGCATGTTTTACCCAGTGGGCCAGTTGGCTTATGGGTGCAGACATCCTTTAAATGAAAATCTTATTCACTCAAGAATGCCTCATGATTCTAAAGGAAAATGCATAAATGAAAATACAAACAGTGAGCAGAAAGTGGTAATTAATGTCCAGTGCACATGTGCAGCATTGCTGATAATGTTGCCTGGTAACAGAGGAAGGGGTGGCAGAGCCTCACCAGGAGCCAGTGGCAGCCTGTGAGTCCTTTTCAAGTCTGGAGTTTTGCCCAGGGGAAAGAGAGAGCCCCACTGACAGCTCTCTCCTCCTTATTGACCCCCATTTACAGATGTACATGCATGCATACATGCATACTTACATTTCTTTTGGGGCTGTAAAATGCCATCCTGAATAAATAAACACATGCGCTTTCTCTTTTCATCTCATACCAGACACTCATGTTTTGCTGTGAGGTGCCTACAAAGGGCTTTGAATAGCAGCATGTTCCAGTGGGGGAAATTTTTGTATCCTGTTCCTTTGATCATGATAGCATGGTGAGAAGGAAGCAGACTGTCTTCATTTCTGTAACTAGGTAGGGTGCCCAACTTGACAAGGAAAAACAGTTCTTACCCTACCAATTTGCTTTTTATGACCTAAAGAGCATTAGAACAATTTATGTATTTGTAAGTGCATTAGAAAGAAGCTTGAAAAGAAGATTGGCAGATTCCTCAGGAATCAGCATTCTTTTTCAGTCCTTAACATATTCTGTTCTATGAAATTATAATCTGTTTTCCTTGGGGTTTTTTTACTATGTTTTCCACAGTTACAAGGCTAGTGTCCTTTCGTGTTCCTGCTGCAGTGCATGAGACTGTTAACTAAAATTTCTAAACCATGAATAAGCAAAAATATTTTATTGTTGCAGCAGCTACCAAGGCCACAAAGAGACATTCCTGAATTTACACTCCCAGCAGGCTGCAGCACACATTTTTAATTCATCCATTCTAAGTACCACCTGGTGCTGAGAGCTCAAGCCCAGGATGGAGTCCACCCAGAAACAACACGCATTGTTAAGTAAAACGTGCTCTCACAAACATAATTTCCATCTTTTAAGGATGGAACTAATTGTATTAGGTGTTTCAATGCTGATGTGAGTCAGGCAGATTACAAATGGTTCTCACCGGCTCTCACAAGTCAGGATAGTTTTTATGTGCAGCTGAGAGGTACCCCAAAAGGATGTGTATTTTCTTTTCTTTCAAAACTACCCTGTGAATTCAAATAAACTCCTTTCTGCCAGAGGTGTAGCAAAAATTGCTGGTGGCCAGCACGAGCTTCTGGGAGTCATCAACATCTTTCTCAAGTGAGTTTTGCAATTCATTCAAGAAATAGTTTGTTGCTCTCAGTAATTCATAAATGTTTTATTAAAATGTTGATGGCATTGACTGGAAATGAAATAAAAGGATTTTTAATTTCTAAAAAGCCTGTAAGTAATTACCAGTTCATGCCTAGGAAACCATTCAACTTCAGTAGAGCCTCAGACCTTTTTTAGCATTTACCTCTATCTATTTTTTAGAGTGTAGAAGATTAGAAGTAAGAAAACCTATTAAACAATTGAATGCCAGTTTTTACAATAACTGTAATCTAATAAAAGATTAATGCATCACAGCAGATCTGTGTATGTTGCCAGTGGAAGGTTTTTGACTGAGCCATTAGAGGTGTGACTTTCATCACAGGCTAATGACTACACAAATAAAACCTCACAGTAAAAGAGTTTCAGAAGGCTTTTTTATGGTAATAAAAATTAATTGCCTACAATCAAAAGTGAAAATATGAGTACACAAGGGAGATCCATTATTTGAAGTGAATCATAAAAATTGTTAGGAGAATTAAAAAGTTACAACACAAACAATGTGATTCCTATCACCACAATCTAAGTTTGCGATGAACAGCAGAGTTACCAGCTTTGTTTTGAAATGATAGCAACACTTTCATTGTTTGAGGACAATAAAGAATAAAAATGTCGTCTTTTAAAGGCACTTTCCATTTATAGACTGCGTTATTCAGGGACAAAGTGCTGAATCCACCAAAAACTATATCATGTTTAAAATCATGACTCAAACAACTTTGCAGGAATGATATGCAGCCACAGTTCTAATTACTTGCAGTACACAGGATAGATGGATTTTCTGTTCACTTGGGATTGTCACAGCAGCAACGAGCTGGGTGTTTCTGAGCGAGACACTTAGTGAAATATTACCTGGCACATTGAGTAGCCATGAAATTGGAGGGAAGGTTGGACACCCTGAAAGGTGTTTTTCTGCAACTCTGAAGCCATGAAATTGAACAGCAGCCAATCCCTTTAAAAGACCGCTCAGTAATGAGCTGTAAAAAGCAGGATAGTTCAGTGAGATGCTGCTTTATAAACAGTAGGAGAGAGATTTTGGCTAGCAGACAAACTCCTTCCAGCATCTTGATGAAGCAAGCATCGTTTCCCTGCTGGGATGCTGCCCATTAGCATCAATCCTGACCACTGCACTTTGGGTCTTCCAAAGGAGTATTTTACACTAATGACATTAACAAATATAAATTCAGATAGCACCTTTTAGCCTTACTGTGTGTGTTACTAAACACAATTAGTAATCACAATAACAACGTATCTGAAGTAAAGTTAGGACATGGAAATACAGTAACACCTCCACAACTTGGTGTCAGGTTGATCATCTGATTTTAGTGGGAGCTTCAAGCGGTGGCAATTGGATTGCTGTTTAATAATGCAAATACAGCTTCATGACTCCCTACACTGAGAAAGAGAACCTAGCCAGCAAAGGCTGTTTATTTTCCTTTCCTCTATTTGCTGTTATCCAACTGTATTGGGTTTTTTCCAAAGATCTGCTACTGCCACACAAAACACGTGGCAATGTCAATAGCTGTAAGGACATTATTTCCTGGAGGTTGTTGTGAGTGGTGTCCTCTCTCATTCTCAATGTAGAGCACAACCTGCTTTGGTAGGGTTCCTCCCTGACCACCTGCTCACTTCGAATATTTTCTGGTGACAGTCTAGCAGGATAAATGCCAACCATGAAAACTTTTGTTTAATGCTGTAGTATGAAGCTAATTGAGCCCCAGCAGCCATGAGGGAGTGACAGAGAAAAACAGGTAAGCACAGCAGGATGGACTTGGTACCATCTGGATTCAGGAGTTCTTCGGGGTTTTCTCATTTTCTCCAAATTACTTCTGCTAGGGAGGGGTTACCCCCTGGAAATGAGCTCACTTTTGTTAGGTACTAAAATACATATTAACATACTGAACTTTACGTGTTCACATTTGGTGATCTCTGTCTAGGAACTCAAAGTTTGAATGGATGTGGGAGAAAACTTATGGAAAAGTTCATTTTTCTCTCATGTAAAATCTAATACATTTCTAATTTAGGCCATTCTGTTAGGCCTGTGGTCTTTGGACCAAATTTTTTCATCACTGTACCTCCTAGTTCCTAGGAGCTGAATACGGTTCAGAAAAGGAGTTAGCAAATAAAAAAGTAGGAATTTTTTATTGTAAGTTAATTCATTCTGGACATTGAGACGTGAGTAACCTTCATAACATCAAATTTTGAAGCACACAGGCCCTGTTTGCCTTCACTTTACCCATGGTTGAGGCAGCATATTTTGATTAGCCAGGGATCATTTAGACAATCCTTTAAAATTTTGGCCAGTTTCATTAGTCTTTGTGAGCCTACTGAGCCCGTCTAGTTGGTTTGGAAAGCACCAAAATCAGATCCTTAGGATGTTTTTGTCTCTCAGAAGCTAAAAATTCTCACAAACAGAAGGGTTTATCTACTGGTGGCAAAGATGTGGTTTCATCTCAGTGCAATATTTGAGACAGTGTCTTGGCTAATCCCATCCTTCCTGGATGCTGTTAGCTGCAGCACCACTGGAATATAAACCTGATGGTGACCTTCTGTGCAATTATGAATTTCTTACCTTACCCCTGCTCTCTCAAGTGTCTGTGTATTAGGAAGAAAAAATGGCTCATAAGGATCTTGGGTATCCAAATCTTTGTGTTCACTTGTATGTCAAAGCTGTTGAAACTGGAAGGATTCTTGCGTCCCATATGTATCCGTGTTGGATAGACCTCCACCATCTATGGCACAATAATAAGAACAAGATGCAGGCCTAGAAACTGACAAAAATGCAAACCTCAAAGCTGCCAAATTAAGTAAATTTGTCAGAGAAGCAGTGAAAGCATCTGCAGGCTGCATCTCATGAATTTCGTAAGGAAGAGAATTCCACCAAATTGGGGCCAGGCATATTCCAGATGGCACAGATGGTTTAGCAAGTGACAGATTGGAAACAGAACCCAAATTATGAGCAAGTACATAAACAGAAATCAAAATTTCTCCAATAGGTAGGAGTCAAAGTCTGAAGGGTCTTCAGAGACAATAATAACATGTTAATTTTAAGCCTTAAGAAGTAGCCAAATTGAACGCCTGAGTAAGGATGGAAGATGACAAGTTGTGAGAAGAGCGCACAACTTTTCAATAGCTGCCAAGCCTGGAGTAGATTCTCAACAAAACAGAGAGGCAGAAAAAGGCCCCCCAAATGCAGCTATAGTCCAACCTGTAAACTGCAGAAAAACAAGTCAAGATTTTGTTAACTGGCTCATTACAAAACCAGTCTGAAAGCTGCATAGAAAAAATGACATTGTTGTCTTTTTTAATCAAAATCCAATTCAGACTGGCTTTTATGAGAGCCAATTTATAGATGGGTGAAAATGTGTAAATTATAAAAACACTAAGTACCTGTGACCACGTGAAGAAAATGTGTGAAAACAATAGGAGCAATGAAAGAAGAATCAGAAGTCAGAATATTTCAGTGTCAGTAAGGGAGGGAAGGAAATCACAGCAAAGCTAATCCTCAAAATGGCACGTGGGGAAAAGTGAGGAATCTTAGCTCTGACTTAAACAAAGACTGATTATTTTATTATCCAGTAATACAAGCCACCATATGTACTGTCTTAAAATTCAAGACAGCAAAACATTTTAATTAATTGAATAATAATTACATTTTAGGGGCAGTATAAGAACTTTTGAGTGTGAGAACACCAATTATAGGTTCATGTGTATGTGTATGTACATATGTGCACACAGAGATATGTTTATACACACAGACATGTAAAGTGCATGGATAAAATTTTACAGCTGCAAGTGTCTCCTACTCCCTTTAAGCCAATGGTAATAAGGCTTTCAAAAACCCATCCCCTTTGTGGCAATGCTGTCCTTCATTGCTGATGAATCCCTAGATGTTAAACACGGGCTATGGTCCTTATTCACGTGTGAGAGATGGTTTTGTGGCCCAGGGAAGGACTTCTATAGAATCAGAGTGACAGGGAACATGCTGTGGAGTGGCATGCTCTCTCTTAATACCTTCTAGACTTCTCCCGGCATTATGGACAACAAGTGTTTTCCTGGTAAAAGGTCAAAATCATAAAAGCAGTGGTGGTTTGCTGTTTCAGGCACGGTTAGCTCTTCCGTGTGGTCCTTTTGCAGAGGGGCTGTGGACGTTCTTTTCCTGCTCTTCTTTAAGGAGCTGAGTATGTTCCATCTCCTATAGCCACATGAAGAAGGCTGGAGAGCCTCAGTAGCTTTGTTCTGTCCCACCATGCACACATACACCCTTCAGTTTTCAGGGTTGCAGAGGGCCATTTAATCTGATAGGTTTTGTTTATGCTTTTATCTGGCCAAGTGCACTAAATGCACATCCCCAGGATCCTGTCCAAGCTCTAGATTTATTCTAATGTGGATCCAAGGAACTGTCCTAAGCAGGGCTTGCTCCATAGTACTTTGGTGTAAAACTGTATCGTAGCTCTTCTGTCACCCACTGTCAGAAATTGTTCAAAGAGAGTATGTGTGGCCTATGAACAACCCATAAAACGTCTGCGAAAATTAAGGAGAAAAAAAAAGTGTGTTTATGTTGAGCAGTTTTGCCTGCTGGCCAGGCAGGTCACCTCTTTTTTTCATGTTTTAATCTGGTCTATCTGCAATATCATCTCTGTACCGTCTCCCTAGTTTCTTTATTTTCTTGTCAGTCTCTGCCCTACTCCTTGCCCCACTGCCTTTCTGAATTTCTTTGATATTCAGATTGACTGAAATATGCTCTCAGATCAAGCAGCGGAAAAAAAGCAGTAATTTAAGCCACGTTATAAATCTCAGATAGGCACTAAAGGTTTCTCTCCATATCTGCCTCCCTTCCCTCCTAACATCACCAGAATGTTTTCAGGGTCTGATACTGCCTGCCTCCTCTATCTTTCCTGAATAAGGGAGAAAAATCCCCGGTGGGTGGGGAAGGCAGAGATGCTAAAGCCTCTTGTCTCCTCTGATGTGCAGCACGTGCCGATTGCGCGGGAAGGAGGGGAGGGAGCGCTGCCGGGGGAAACGCGTGCTGTGTTCCTTGGGTAAAGGCAGCAAGCCTGTAGCTTAATGAATCAGCGGCTTTCATCTGAAGAGGGCCTTGCACAACGTCCCTAATTGGATTTCTCTGAAGAACTGCAGGTCCTAGATCATCGCCTGAAAGGGGGAGGTGGTAACAAATGTGGATGATGTGTGGTGTTGCTTAAAGGAAAGGGAAGGTACTGGGTTGGAGACAGTGTCAGCACCAGCCTCGTGTGGCTGCTGTGATATGACGAGTCCCACATCAGTGATGGCATTTCAGGCACAGCAGGAGACCCTATTAAAAATAGGAGAAAACTGCCAGCCTTTCTACAACAACACAACTTCCTGTGTGACAATTTATCCAACCCCAAAGGATGCCAGCATCCCTGGGGGACATCTGCATTCCCACCTCGCTCCCCCATCACTCACCCTGACTGAAGTTGTGCCATCCATCTGTGGGCTCACCCCACTGACTCCACTGTCTCTGTGGGGTGTGTGATGTGGATGCTGGGGGCACTGGCAGGTGGTCTCTTGGGAGCTCATGAGGTAGGAGCCTGCATTAGGGCTATGCCAGGGAGCAGACAACTGACTGGTAATTAAACATGGCTTTAGGCTGTTGTCACTACACCTTTGAGAAGATGATTAAAGGAGAAATGCATTGACGTGTTCTCTTTAAAAAAGAAGTGTTTAAAGTCTCCATGTATGTCCCACCATATTTGCAGGTGCAGGTGTGCTTTCAATGGGGGCTCGTGAAAATATGCGGTGGGCTCTCACTAAGTGAGAGGAGGCAGATACCAAGAAATTCTCCTGATGACTGGGAATTCCCCTGCAATCCCTTGGATGACCATATTTTGCACCTCCTGTAGTTGCTGTTGATTTCAAAGAAAGCAAAGAGCCAAATTGGGTTTCTCTGTGTATGAAAGAGTGTATTCACTGGTGACAGCTTTGTCAGAAACCAAATGGAGTCTTTAAACTAGGAGTAGATTATCTGACCTGTCTTTTTTTTTTCCTTATTCCCTCTATTATGACTGTTAATTTTTCTAAGTAATTTTGTTCTTTCCCTTTCACAGTTCCACTTCAGATGCTTGATCCTGCCTAGTACTTTCTCTCTGACCTCACAGGCTGTTGCCATGGAAATTCAGCTTGGTAACTTCAGTGATGGATTAGGCGGAAGACAAAAGATAGACTGGATAGAAAAATGTTACCAAAAATCCATGAAATAAAACGCCTTAACACCAATGTGGCATTAAGAAGCAGGATTCTTTACTTGGTGCCAGATGCACAAGGGGATATTTCCACCAAAATATTGCCCATGCTGAGTGCAGAAAAGGCTCCTCGTGTTTATATACTATAGTTTACATACACAGTCATTGTTTTCCCAGAAAAAATATACATATGATAATCATTTCCTCGGAGTCATCAGCACATGTCCTCCCCCCATCAGCACATGCGTTCTCTTGTCCCAGGAGTCTCTCTGGTGGGCTTTGGTGGTCACTAACCCTAAAGTTGTAGCTCGCTGCCTGATGAACTCGATATTGCTTCCCAAAAATGGAGCTGAGGTGGCACAACTAGTCTAGTTTATTACTTTGGAGACCCTTGATCAACAAAGCATGTTTTCCCGTCCCTCTCCTTGGTTAATGTTTAACACGATCCTCCTCACAGTGCAGTTTCCTAGGTTGATGGTTTTGCAAAATAATCATTGTCTTTTCCCTACCAGCTGAGCAAACAGTTCTTCATCTGGCAACAAAATGAATCTTCATTTGCTGAAAGGGCAAGACTGGTTGTGGCTGTGCTACTACCAAGTCTGAGGAAGCTGCTGAAAGCAAAGTCCTGACTCTGGATTCGCCACATGATGCCTGGGATCAGGCTCTGGACCATGTGTGACTGCACCAGGAAAGTGGTATACCTGGCAGCCCAGTGCTGGAAGAGGGGGTTCAGTCTGTGCCTTTGCCCACCACAGGTGGGTCACATCTCAGTAGCTTGCAGACAGGTGCCAGATTTTAATCAGCATTTCATCAGCCCCTCCTGGGAACTAGGGCTACTAGGGCTCCAGTGGTCTATATGGCTGCAAATCCTTGATTGACCAAGCCAAAGCACACAAGGCTCCCTGAAATACTTGCATTTCTGTGGAAGTTCTTACAGAAATCCCCCAAGAAGAAGCTCTCTATTAGGAAGGCAAGGCCAGACATCCATTTAATGTTTTGTCTTACTGCACTTTATCTTTGCTGTAGAAAGTTGTGATGGGTATTCCTTGGCCTGCTTGCCCCCATGGGTTTATGTGGTGATTTCAGTGGGTTTCCAAGAGGGTGGGTGAGCAGTGCTGCTGCTCCCACACAGTGCTGCACGTGTTGCTGCGGGTGCATGGATAGGGCCACCAGATGTGCAGCACTTTGCCGATCAGCTCCTGAGAACCCCGCAGCTTCCAGGACGCTGCTTGACATTTTGGTACAATCTGACAACTTGCGGTGTGTGCCCAGAGCGCTGTATTGCTGTCACTGTGCTGGATGTGGGCCAAGCATCCAAAGGGCAGTGAGTTGGTTAATATGGTAATCACGTTGCATCCTAGTCTCTCCATATCACAGAGCTTTCCATTCCTGTTCATGACTCTGCCACATTTTTCTCTAAGGGCAAATGTGACTTAAGCGAAGTGGCAGAAGGGAAAGAGACTAGTCAGCATTCATCAGGAAAAAGAGAGATCTGTGGTGTAAAACAGTAATATTTGGGATTATAAACATCAGGAGCAACTCCCACCACTGCTGGATACAGTCTGTTTGGTCTGATAAATCTTTGAGGACTGGGAGCCCAAATAGCAACAGGAGTGCTGGAAAATTAATAACCCAGTGAGGGTCAAGAAGCCTTGGGGTGGCAGGGACTTCCATGTCCAGTCCATCAAAAAGAAGGGGGAGCTGACATATTTCAGAAGAGGTGGTGCCTGTTCTCTGAGGGATGAGAGCTGCAGCAGCTGGCGATTGTGCAGCTGGCTACAGGCAGTGTTTAACAGCTGGCTTAGCATCCAGCCCTACTGAAGGGCAGAGCTGTCCTCACACCGTGGGAGTTATTTGGCTTCCCAGCATGATTTTATCCTCCTGCCAAGGATTAGAGCAGTGCAGGGGCCTCTGCCATTCTGTGGGGACGGAATAGGGCACAGGAGCTTGTACAAAATGAGAGCCAAGCTGAAGGTTTTGGCTAAAGCCACTTTAGATTGGTGGATCCACTGATGGCAGTGGCCCCAGGATCAGACCTTGAATCTTTGCATCTTGTCTTGAGCAAACACGAACCTTTTTAAATGTGGGGTTATGTCATCCTAAGAATTTGCCAGCATTCCCAGCCCCAGAAATGAACTCCAGAGTCTCCAGCTGCACCTGCTTCTCCTGGGTTTGCGCAGGCTGAATTTGGTGGTATTACTCTGAGCTCCTTGGGACAAGGGCTCTCAGTTGCTACATGCTGGTAGTGGGCTTAAGCTCATGGAAACTTGCTTCTGGCTGCTTTTTCCAGTTTCTTGGGCACAGCTTGGCCTCATGAACAAGCAGAACATGGGTAAGCAGAGCATAGGGAAGGAAGAGGGCTGTGATGCACCCATCCAATTTCTTCTTTGTCACAATCCTTTGCTATTGAATTGGGTATTGTATTTTAATGGAGAATATAGAAACATTGTTCATGCAATGCACTGCTCATGCCATACATTTCCCACCATCAATCTGAAATAAAATACTGATTGATATGATCAGTATTTGATCAGCAAAGCTGTAATATCACCAGATGAACCACAAGAACTTTCAGCTTAGTGGCAGAATCCTTTCTTAATGTATCTATACAATACTTCAAAAATATTTGCAAGGGATTTATTTCCAGTTGGGTCTAAGTCCTTCAGAAAACTCTAGGTTTATTACCTCTGTCGTGTGCAAAATACCTTCTTTATACCTCATATCAGCTTCTTTTCAAACCAGGTGGTACTTAGAGTTTATGGCATAGTACATTATAGTCACTTAGCATCATGCATATTGTGTTCTTCCATGGCTCTAAATGTTAAAGGACACCTTTTTGCCCTATTTGAAAGGAGGGGGAGAGCAGAAAACACATGTATTAGCAAAATTGCTGTCATTTATTTCACCACATCAAGGTTGAAATAACCAATCCATTATAAGAGAGGTAATGCATCATTCATTATTTGCTGCTTGCTATGGCAAGCCACTGGCTCAGCACATACAGACTTATGGATTTGGTATGTGGAAAACTGTAATGAATGTGCAGTTGTGATGAGCAAAATTGATGCTAATATTTACTGCTCTACACAACTGCTGTTTATCAACTGCTTCCCCCTCTCTTCCTATTTGCCCCCCTCTGTACATGCAGGCAAATGTTCCAGCTATTTAATTTCCATCCCAGCTATCACTCAGTAGCAAGCTCATCTGCAGGGGCTCCAACTCTTTAGAGAACAGAAATAGAACAGAAACCTGAGGGAGGCTGGTTTGCCATGCCATTGTGCCCTCCTCTTTGGCTGCTGTTGTGCCTGTGTGTGAGGGCACCTCCAAAAAGATGCCGGCTGTGAACTTCTCTCTCCACGAAATAGTTTAATCAAAATATTTTGGATCAACTGAGGGATGTCTGGCTATGCAAAGTGGCAGTGAAATTTGGCATCAAATGTTTGGAACTACTGTAACAACATAATACCTTATGGTGGCGTATATATATTATACTTTTTATTTTTATATCTAGAAAGACATTAAAAGATATATGTGATAGATAGATAGATAGATAGATAGACAGACAGATAGAGAGACAAATAGATCTGTTACTGTATTCTTACAAAGCCACCCGCTTGCAACACCCCATAATAAGACCCTTTATTTAAGCCCCTGCTCCATTCATGGCAGGGTCAGAGTGAGGCGTAAATAGGCTGGATCGGCTGTGTCCTGCCCCACTGTGAGTGGGAAGAGGACAGGACACCATGGGGATACAACAGGCTCTGTCCTTGCACTCCCAGGAGTTGCAGACAGCCCTTCTGCAGCTTCAAAGGAGAGTTCCTTTGGCAAGTCCTGGAAAGGCAGGGATGGGCAGGGCAGCATGCCTAATGTCAAGGCTTGGGTGACTTTCCATGTGTTCCCTAATGCTCTTTGCATGCAGCCTTTAGGTTCCTTTTGAAGTAAAGCAGAAACATCTATATATACAAGCCTGGCTGTTCAGAGTCACCTGTCTAGCGATGCAACAGGGCATGCTTGAGGCTTGGTGCTTACAGTTTCTGGACTCATTAACTACATGTTCAGGAGGTGGATCCATAAAATTAATTAACCTTGAATGATGCATCAGTACTTCCTATGGTGCAGACATCAGCCCCATACTCTCATTTTTGCAGTATGGACAGCAAGAGCACGCTCCAGGATTAGTTCTAGCCAGAACACAGCTGCTCCACATGCACATCCCAGGCAGCCTGAGCCTGTGCTAAACCACCTGCCCTTTGGAAAGGCAGGGAGAAACACGGGGTCACTTGATCACCAATGTAAGTTGTTTCATACGCAGTGCAACAACATCATTGCTACTATTGCAGTGTATCATTATTTTCAGGATCTGATATGTTTTTCTAATAAAATTTTCCTGTTTTCCTGAATGCTGAGTTGCAGATGGTTTATAACTACCACTATCCTATTATTTTTAAATAGGAAGGCTGTATGCTCACTGAAAGTCTGAGTGGCAAACCTCCTATTAATTAGTTTCTCCACCTTTCAGCATTCCTGTGTCACCCACTTTAGTCAAATGGGAGTTGTGTGATGCACCTTGGGGGGCAAATCCCTGTAAATATGCAAACACTGAAACTTATTTCTAAAGAGGAACAGCTTCACTATTATGGCTGGTTTCTCAAAACAGCCAGAAGATAACGGGTCCAAACTTGCCCTCAGCTCTGTTTCTGTAACCCCTGTGATTTTAGTGCATTGCAGGTGCCTTGTGGACAGGCAGATCCTGCTTCTCTGTGTGTGTTGTTTTGTCCTGATCATCGTCAGAGCACCAGGGTGAGATTGAACCTGACAGGGAAGCCTGGTGGCACAGGTGGACTATGCAGGCTTTTTGTGTTAGAAGCATGAAGCAAAAATGGCAGAGCAGGTACCTGGGTCCTTGAGCTATCTTCTGCCCACAGCACTTGCCCTTCGTCACCATAAAAAATGTATTTCAGCATCTCAGCGACCCTTCCTTCTGGTGATCAAGATATGGGCATTTCTGTCTCAGTATTTCTCTATTTGTTAGGAGAGCTTGAGCAGGAGCAAAACAAGTCATTCATGGCTCACTAGAGCAGTGAGTGGTTGCAGCTTCTGACAGCGTGACAACTGAGTAATAGCATGTTTTCACATGGTGGCCCCGCGTGATGTCCTCAGTGTCTTCATGCTGTGCTAGAGATTCCCTGTCCCAGGGAATGACATGTGAAATGGGGCAGTTACATGGTGTTTCATAACCACTGCCTTTGGCTAAGGATGTGCATGCAGTTACACTGGTCAGAGGGTTTTCAAGTGCAAATAATTTTTAGCTAAAAAGGGACTAGAGGTAAATCAGCTTTTTATTTGTCTGTGTATCTTATATGCAACAAAAGAAGTTGATTTTTAATCACCCAACTCATATTCCTCCTTGAACCTTCCGATACGAGCATTTGGGGTTGGGGGTTTTACTTCCAGTGACTCAGACTTTTGAAAATCTCATTTACTCTATCAAAGCTGCAGAAGACAAGCATGGGTACAAGTATTCCTTGGAGAATGACCAGATGACTACAGTGTCCCTGCAATGCCTAACATAGAGGAGGCTCCTCATCTGACCAACGTGTCTCAGTGTGAAAGCCATAAATATATCAGATGATGTTAATACCCTTGGGCAGGCTTTGTGAGCATGCTTCTGGCCATGGTCTGGGGTACAAGGTTCAGCTTGACAAATGGGGCTGCCAAAGCAGGCGGTGAGCAAGGATCTGAGGGAAGTCCTACACCCGTTCCCAATAGTCATTGTGGCAGGGTTCCTGTCTGTGAGACATAAGGAACAGATTAAAATTTCCCCAAACAGCCTATGATTATCTGATGCTAGGAGCAAAAATGTCTCTTCTAGGAAAGAAGAAAGCCACAGTCCCACTCAGGAGCATCTAGGCTCTTCCAAAGTTAATTTATGATGGAGGTGTGGGAATTGTTAATTACTTCTGTGGAAACAAAACCACTGTTACTGCTTCAGATTGGTTTCTTTTTCCAGGCTCTTCCCTAGTTTTCACTTGTTCCTAATTTTCTCAAGAAAGTTCCTTGAGGGGTAGCAATGTACCTTTCAGGCTTGGCTCAGTCTAAAGGTGAATATTTTGAGAACTCGCAGCAAAAGCAGCCTGGCTGTTTTTATGATATGTGGGTGTGAAGAGAAACCAGCTATTCCTATTTGTTCCGGTTGCAGCTTCTCTGACCTCATAACTCAAGAAGAGCTGATGCTAGGAAATTTGAACCCAGCTTGTTTTATAGACCTCAGTGATGAAGGAGAAAACAGTTCATGTCTGAAGAAAATCAATTCAATATTTCTGGAGTTGGGAGCAATTAGAATTGAAGGCCAAATTCTGCTTTGAAATACTGCAGCACAGTCCTGCTGAAATGCCAGTCCGAGGGCAGAGCTCATCCTGGCACAGTTTGTACATATTGATGAAGAATTTAATTTTTCCTCGAGTGTTGAACAGAGGTTGAAGGGAGGAATGTCAGATTTATTCTGCATGAAAGGTCCAGTTCCAGCTCTGATGCCAAACTATGAGCCAAAGTATAAATAATGTTCATTCAGCACAGAGTAAATATCTCAGCCATGTCAATGGGAGGAGGATATTGCCATATACAGCAATTAACTTTTTCAGATAACATTATTTATTCTGAACATACTTCTTATATCCAGTATTGCTTGGTAAGAAAATATGCCATCTTCCATTCTTACTTTATTCTGTTCCCCTTTTTCCTTTCTCTGTCTTTCTCCCTACTCCCTGTCTTGGGGTATCTCCTTTGTTCTTCCTTCTTCCTTTCCTTCCTTAGAGCAGTTCTCTAAGGCTGCTATCTGCAGAGGTTTCTCTAATATCTTAACCCATTCCAGGGAGTAGTAAAGAGTTAATGCTGTAATTCAAGTATCATTTTGGGGCTTTGGCTCGACATGTTGGTGGCGGTAGAGAGAGACAAACTTTCAATTTTTAGAAACCCAGAACACAGGTATGGATTACATCTCATCAAAATGTTGAGGCATCGGTCATGTAAATCCATTGAGTAAGTTTGAATGAGCCTTTGACTTGGGTCTTTCATTGGGTAAATTTTGTTGTTTCTGTCAAGCTGAGCACTTGCGTGAAATTCCACATGAAATTCCACATGAAATTCCACATGAAATTCCACATAAAATTCCACCAAATCTGCCCCTTCATCTTCAAATAAGCTTCTTGACCTAAGAAAAACCACTGTAGACCGCAAATCGTTAAAGGGAATAGATATATTAAAACCCCTTAAACCCATAATGTATTTACAGAGGGTGGATTTTTCCAGCTCCTGCCTTTATTGAATTGTCACGTGCTGTGTCAGGCGAACTGCAAATGAACAGCAGTTATGAAATCAAGTCTTCCTACTCCTAAACCATCAAAAGACACCTCCACAAATGACCAGCCATCCCCTGACATCTCTTGACAGAATTCTCTGCGTAGTCTGACAGAGGTGTCCCTCAGCAAAGCCCTCCAGGCCTAGCTGAGGTCAGTTTGTCAGCTAGGGCTCTGTACCACCCAGTTGAAAAGGATTCTGCTTGTGGTTTGGAGGCAGAGCACTCCATTCTTACACCTCAGCTGAGTGTCAGTTGTCATGACGTATATTTGGGGTTAAGCAAATGTGGTGGCTTCAGTTTGCTTTAGGAGGGATCTTTTTAAATGGACTTGATATTCATAAGCTGCATGCCATGTGTACATGGTAGAAGATTTTGCCATATGTAGAGATAATGCCTCCAAATGTGTGAATTTGCTCAGGGTCTGTAATAAGAGACCGACAAGGAGACTCAAATGTCTGGATTTTTACCTTCTCTCCCAATGGATATGATGTCGTGTGGACACTTCAGACCCATCTCAGAATGGTCCATCTGATTCATGGTACTGCCTTCCTTGGGCAGCTTGTGTCAGTAGCTTTTTCTAACTTCCAACAAATGAAAGACGTTGATTTGTTTACTGGAAAAGGAGCTAAGACCTAAACTACAGTAAATTGCATTTTTTCCAATTTGTTTTTTGATAAAAACATTAACAAAATGAAAACATGAAATATAAATGTATGTGTTAATTATAACTTACAGTGATATGCCCAGACTTATTCACCCGCAACTCCTGCTATAACATACGTGTGCCTGTGGGTGCACAGGAGGGGCAGAGAAAACTCTTCAGCACGGTCATACACACATCACGGAAAGACATGTAAATGCATCCCACAAGGTTCCTGCTGGGAATGGATTTGCATAGCTGCCACCAGCAACTCTTTGTCTTTGCAGGGTGAGTTTGATCATATTCATGCCTGTGAATGAATGAATGAATGAATGGGTGATTAAATTTTTTTTAAACAGAGATTACAATTGGTTATTTTGTCCTACCATCTTAAAATATTATTCCCTTTCTCCCTTCTGGTTGTGTCCTCCCTTTCCTTTCTTCCCCCTTGCAATCAGTGTACTTGTTTGAGGCCAGTGGCAGCACTGTCTCAGGAGGGAGGTGTAGGGAGAAGCCTGCACTGACATGATCCTGGTAATGGACTGTGCCACCAAGATGAGACTGGAGCTCTGGAGGGGTCAGTCTGCACTGCTGGCTCTAAGGGTGTGGTAATGATAGAGTGCTCTTGGCCTTGCAGCTGTCCAGCTACAGAGCCAGCCCCCGGATGGCTCCAGCTTGGCAGTGCTCTTTGGGTTTTAGTAGGGTCATGTCTACAGAGCCTGCAAGACAGTTGATATGTGTGTTGCCTGGGCCAGGAACTGAAAATGAAAGGTTAGGTGCGACCTGCTCACCCCACAGGTCATGGCGCTGAGAAAGCCAAATGAGCCTCTTCTGTCCATCCATTCATCCATCCATGTGGCTGGAGAGCTGTGTTCCACCAGCTCTTTACCTCCATGTTTTGTGAATAATTAACACCCTCTAGAGTTATATAGCCTCCATGGAATCACACAGGAAAAGTTTTAGCCTGCTGTAGAAAAAGATCTGATTCATCATTAAAACTTAAAGGATATTAAAGAATAATTTCTGATGCAGCTTGCTGGTTTCATCCCTGCTAAGCTTTCCCTGAGGCTTTTGTCTATATGGGCTGCCGGGCAGCAAGCAGGAAAGCCCGGATGCAATGTGCATCTGGTGCCTGGCCCCAGAGCTTGTGATGCCCCCTCTTTCTCACCAGACAGTTGTTGTTCGGGAGCCACAAAGGGAGCAAGATTTAAAATGTTTCCCTTTCAAGCAGCAATGAAGCGCAGCAGCTCTCTGCGAAGTGACTCAGCCTGCCCTTGGGCACATCTCTTACGCTGCCATTCCAGAAACCACGAGGCAGAGCTCTCCAGCTGCATCCTCTCCCCTTCCTCCCCATCCCTGTCCTACACTCACATCAAGCTCCATCACAGGCAGCAGGATAGAGCTGTTAAGATAATTCAGTGCTACAGAGACAGTCCTCTTATATCAGAAAGGTCTTGTTGAGGGAAGTTGTGCTCTTCCTGTACCTCCAGAGATGCTGTATAGGTGACTGGGCAGTAAAGGATCAGGTAAAATCTCCTGCTCAGATAAAAGCTTGGTGTCAGATGTTTTGCTTTCCAATAACTCCATGTAAAACAATAAATATCTCTTTTGTTTTCAGGGATCATTTTTAAACTATCTTGTGAGAATTGTCATCATATTCCCCTTTTACTCATGCTTTGCCAAGAGCAGCTGCTCCAGAGGTGAAAGGGTGTTTGTGTCCAGCTGCTCCCAAGACCCCAGTGAGTGAGCAGAGACAGCGCTGCCTCTGTTTCAGTTCAGGGTTGAGCCTTGCATTGCTCCTTCTCCTCCTCTCTTCTGGAAATATCACCTCTGGACTGACTCCAAACCTGAAATGTTTTAGCCCTGTTAAATAATTATTGTGACAGTTATATGCCTCTTAAAACCACAGGCTTATTAGGGAGCCATAATTTTGGTCTGTGCCTTAGGTACATTCTTCTCTTTTACCCTCCTCTCAGTCCTTTCTAAACTGTTCCACATACATTTTTAACATGTGCCAAAGATTTCACATATGAAAAGAGGGAAAGTTTGGAAACAGCACTGGATAAGTTAGGTAATATGATGTCATTTCAGGGAATAAATCTGGATATTTTTTTCCTCCTGCATGGTATGTGCCACGTAGCTTGGAAGATCAGTTAGTGCCGTGGACACATGCATGGTAGCTTGATGATTTTTCAAGGGACATGCTGAAAAAATGAAGTAGCCAAGCCTGAACCCAGTGCAAAGAGTTATACAGCCTTTAAACTACAGTTAGTAACTAAATCCAAAGATGAATCTGACTGTAGAAATTAAAAATATGTCAGAAAAAAAGCCTTGAAAGCACCCAAGGCACTGCTGATAAATATGGAACATTTGTGTCTTACGAAATGTATTTTTTCATAATTACCAGTATATGGATTTGTTCTGTCCAAAGCCCAAACAGTGAATGTTCTGTGATGGATGTGCAATAAAACAGGACTAATTGGAAGCATTAATTTAGACAGAGGCAGAAGTTGACATGGAGCTCTGAGTAAGAGATGCTTTATATTACCATAGCAAGTACAAAGTGCTTGCATGTAATTTGCAAGCTCAGATCACACCACCTTCACAAACGAATTGTTGCAAACTGTTGCTGTGTCATTTTTTCCTCTTTTTGTTTTATTACACGTCTGATAAATATCTTGGACCCAAGGTCATCTTAAGGAAATAGTTGTAATGCAATAGAGACGTTGCTGTAGGTGCTGCTGTGTTTCTGGCAATGTAATTGACAGTGAGTGAGCATGCAGGAGCAGCTCCCAGCAGGAATACTTTTGAATAAATATGCAATAAATAAGCACAGAGGAATGGGAAAGTAATGTATCTCCATAAAGAGCTGTATTCTGTACATCCCCCCAAAGCTCTTCTGTGGTTTAGGCCTGTAAGAGCAGAGGTACATGTCAATTTTGCTGCTCCCCCTGCTTTATCTGCCTGCTCCCACTCCGGTCCCAGTTCAGTCAAGTGTGATCATGCATGACTGGCATGTGGGTGGTGCCACTGACATCAAATGGAAGCAGCTCTCTCTCCAGTGCCCTTCTGAGGCAGAGCTCAAAACAAGAAGTCAGATTCTGATCACATGAAGATGCAATCTTAGGCAGGTTTCTTGTTATCTTAGGGATTTCAGCTACTGACCTTGGTTCCTGCCAGATCACTTGTTTCCAGTCACTATATAAAAGTTACTGTTTGTAAGTAATCTCGGACTAAGTAGCTGTTTTCCACATCTTTGGTATTTGGTTACTGGTCTTCAACTCCCAACTGTGTTTCACTTCTTCAGGTTCATTTAGTGTTTCCTATGTTATCCTTTGAGAGTCATTTATATGTTTAATAATCTTCCTAATTGCACAGGAGCTGTCCTGGATTTATGCTGGTGCAGCAGAAGCCACCATCAGTCCCAATGGAATTTTCCTGACACTGCTATCAATGGTCCTGGAATTGGTACCTCAAGCAAGCCTTCTGTTATTTATTTCCATCCAGTCCTTTGAACTCACACTGAACAGGGCTGAAACTCTGCACTTAAAATTATGTCCTTTGTATAATGCTTCTTGATATTCCTTCCTCCTGGTGTCCTGACCTTTCCTAAGGCTATTGCTAATAGATTCTCTTAGCCACGGTAGTTAATGCTAATGCAAGGACTAATGTTCTCCTGCAGCTTGAACGCTGATGTGCCACACTTAGTGCTCTATCTCCAAACAGAGCTGCGTTCTGATACCGCACTTTACTGTGGGAGTGATTTTACTGTTCGGGTACAATGACAGCTGAGAATGCTTAAAAAGAGAGAGAGGGGGAAAATGTAATAAGGCAAAAGTGTGACAAGACACTTAGGTCAGTATTATCATTGCATTTCATGGGAATGTAATGTCTGATTGCCACACAGCCCTTCCAGCATCTGTCTGTTGAGGACTCAGAGTGACGTTTAATTGTAGTTCATTCAAAGTGCTTGAACAGAAAGTTCTTCGTTTGTCAACAGCGCTGCTGCACCCTAGTTTCAAGATTATGTTTTGCATATTAATAAGCTAAGTCCAGACCAAGGAGAGCGTGGAACTGAGCATTGTAGGCAGTAAAAACATGTTATTATCTGTTTCCAAGATGAATTTGTCTTCCCAAACGCACCTCTGGGTATGTTTGCACTTGCATTGTTTCTAAGGAAACAACCCACAGCTGCGTTGGAAGTTTGTTGCTAATGTGCCAGGAAATCTCAAGCCCTCTCTGAGGCCCAAGCAATGCAGTGAAGCCAGGTGCTACCACTGAGGTAGGCACTGACACTACCAGAAATTGAATGTTCCTGTTCCATGGCTGGCATTTCTGCATTTCCACCAGAAAAAAAATCAATAGCCCTCAAGAGCAGAGCAGCTGGGTTGTGGAGCAGAGGCACATCTCCCAGTAAAGCATTAGGACAAGCACCTCAGGACTTGGCTCCTGCAGTGCTTTCTCAGCATGGGACACCCATGTACTGTAAAGGCAGAGGTGTCTGAGCACTTGGTACTCTTGGTAGCCACCCAAGGGTGCTGCTCAGCTTTGCACAGCCACTGTGCTCTTGGAGGGGAGATGGTGCAGGGGAGAGATAGGAGAGCCGCTGCCCTCTGTTGCCAGCTCCCATCAGCAGTAGCTGAAGAATAAACACTGTGCTTTGGGAACTATGTTATAGCCTGACTGAAATGAAATGAGGCTCACAGTGCGGTTTCTGGAGGGGGAAGGAGAGAGATAAGGTGTCCACGTCATATCACCAACAACATAACTGGTATTAACGAAACAGAAGTCAAGGATGAATGAGCATCGAGGCTGAGCTAACTTTCACATCAAGAGAAGATCCCCAAAGGGCTGTGTGCTGACAGGGCAACATGGAAAAGCTGGTACACTTAATCTCTTCACAAGGGCTGTTCTGTGAATAATCAGAAGTTGTTAGGGTTGTCAGTCCAATTTCCTTCCAAAATAAAATTAAGTGTGGAGGTGATTCCATTTCAGAAATGGGTGAAGTAAATTCTCTCCTGAGTATAAATAGAGGCAGGTTCAACCAGAAATGAGAGACAAATAAAATATCTTACCTATAAAGTATTGTGTGAATAATGCTGCAGTAGGGGGGCCTGCACATTATTATTGCTATAATTCCAAACAGTTATTCTGTGTTGATGGTGTCAAGTGCCAGCCTGTCATGTGTAAGGCAGGATGACTTTAGTCCACTATGAACACTTAAATCATTGAATGTAAATGATGCTTCAGACACACAATGTATTTCTGTGAAAAGACAAGACCAACACATGTTCAAAATTGCATTCCAAAGCAGCACACACATGTTGGTAGTGGATCTTTTATTTCTTTTTAATGCAAATGGACATGTACAAAGAGGCCATCCACAAAGGAAGGTGACACATTGAAACATTTTACTTTGTTGTGTAACTGCATTCATGCTGAATAATAAATAGAAATTGCAGAAGTGAAAGAACTGCAGAGTTGATAGAGCACATTTTTATAAAGTGAGATCCTCTTCCTAACTTCACGTGTATTTCCATTTAAATTACTGATCCCCTGACTAATCAAATATGCTGTGTCACCATGTCATCTCCCCCTGCTGTTCCCCGTGTATGTTATTGTATATCTCCACCTCTTGAATCGAATTCAGAAGCAATAACACTGAGTAAAATTCAAGCAGAGGAGTCCTGCTCTCATTAGCAGAAATTATATCCAGTGCCTGCTGTGACCTTACTTATAAGTACATATGATTTACTACACCAGCTTGAACCATCATTCCTTCCAGACCAAGACCCACCTTCAAAGCACGGCAAAAAATCCATATCTCAATACCTGTGCAGTCTTGCAGTTCACCTAATGGAGCAAAAACCCCATTCTTCATCTCTGCAGCGAGCAGCTGATGTTTTCAAGAAGGGAATTTGATCTTCCCATTTTATCTTTGTATGTCCTAATGCAGCATGCACCTCTGACATTCTACAGTTCCAGGCACGCGCTTCTGCTTTTTTGCTGTGCAGGGTCTTTGCTGACCCCCTCCGGCCACAAGCAGAGCTCTTTGGAGAGTAGCTCACAGAGTACCCTTGTGGCTCAGTGCAGATGGGCTGTGATGAACATCCAGGTTATTCTGAAATCAGCTTTAGCTGAAGCTGGGTTCAACTCATTCCTGCAAAGAGGCAGTACAGACTTTTGTCCCAGAAGTCAAAGGACAGCTGTCTCTCTTTGGTAGGAAGGATGAACAGAATTGAAAAGTAAAAGTTCACTTCTTTCCCTAGCAACCTTACATCCACTCCAGAGGCCTTGCTAGCCCTGTTTAATCCAGCATATAATAAAAGCAGCACATTACAGCCTTTCTGGCTGATTTATGTGCAACCTTACATCATTGTGCTGTTCTCACAGGAGAAAATATGGACATGGAAACTTTCACTCCCGATTATATCCCAAGCCCACTTTGGGAATAATGCTCATTTACATCTGACCCTTTGTATCCCCAAACCAGACCCCAGTCCCCCACACAGGAAATGCTGACTCCCTTGATCGTGACCTGGTTTGGTTCTCATTTGGCCAGATGATATACTGGGACCATAAATAACTTGCACAATTCTCCCCTGCCTCACTCTGAGGCAGTGTCCCTTTTCCTTCAACTGGAAATGATCAAAAAATCAGAATAAAGCTTTCCTGCAGATAAATATAGTAATTACTCTCTAATTGTGTCTTACCTGCTCATATAACAAATCAGTACAAGCGCCTCATTACCAGCTCTTATTGGAGATCAAGCACAAGGATAACCAGGCACTTGGAAGTAATAATGTGTTTGAAAGGGGCATGTGTAATAAATCATCCAAATTACTTTCAGTGAACAGATGAAATGACAGAAATACCTTCAGGGTTTATAGGAGTCAGTCAGCCTGTGCATAACTGCAGCATTCCTTCTGGCTGCAGTATCAGTGTTTCTGTACCTGCAGCTGGAGAATTTAAGCACAGCTTTTGCAAGTAGAGGAGAAGATGCTCTGCACTCTCGAAGCAGAGGGATCCACGAGTAGGGTGCTCTGCTCTGCCTCACCAGTTGTCATGCAGTGTGTTGCAATATTTGGAATCAGCCATGGATCAGGAGTTAGTGGGAAAGATAGACATAGGGTGGATAGAGGATGGATAGACAGGGTCTGTTCCTTTAAATGTTTCTTTGGAAAAGACAAGTTGAAATGACTGTGCTGTAATGAAAGAGTATCCTGAGTCTAGAATAAGCATCCTTGATTGATAAGTCAGTTTAAATTACTTAGGGCTGGAGGCTTAGTCCTGAAGAAATTAGGTTTGGAAAAGACATATCATCTGGTGCTGGAATCAAATGCCTTGGACTTGGTTGCCTCCAACAGCAAGTGGAAGGATTTTGAAAGGAGTGCAGCAGGCCCAAGAGCTGTGTGTTTTTGGAAAAAGGTTTATGCATGAAGAAGTGGCTCCTACTTCCTCATGCTACCCACCACTTTCCAGTTCAGCAGGCAGCAGACATCTTGCCTTGCAGGGGCCAGGAACAGCTGATCCATAGTGTGCTGTTTCTTTGAGAGGCAGCAGCTCCAGTTTCAGTTGAATTAGTGTTTGCCCACTTACCCTCTAATATGTGAAAGAAAAATGCTTCCTAATGCATCACCATGGAAAAGCTGTCAGGCCCTGTTCTAGTCCACTCTTTATGCCAGTGAAGTATTGCTCTATAAAGCTTGTTGTTCATTTGGTGTTCTGTAAAACCTGGTTCTGAATGTCCAAAGCAGTGGGATTTAATCTCCTGGAAAGTATCACAATACAGAGACTGCATTTCACCTTCTCAAACATCACTTTTATTTATCCCTTTATGTTTACTTTATGATGATGCCATCTAAATAGCTAGAAGGATATGAGGTGGGATTCCTCTCACCTAATTTCCCTCACCTGAAGGATGAACATCAAGTTAAAACTCATCATCCTCAATGTGACCTCATTTGCTAATGGCAAGAGAGGTGCCTCTCTGAGGTACTGGTCAGCCTCTGGATGGAGTGAATTGCCTGCCAGAGCCACGGCTACCTTAGCCTAAGCACATAACTTTCATGTATGTGAAGTTACTCACTGTTTGGGGAGTTTTCAGGAATGTTTTTAAGATGGCTTTGAATCCTCCTTTCCCCTTTCTTATCAGTGCCTGGGAAATGGATACCCTGGCTTGAGTTAGCATCAGTGACACCAACTACATCCTCTCTTTGGCAAGGTCCTATTTTAAGCTTTTTGTCAGAGGCCACAGCTATTTGTGTCATTGTCAAAACTCTTCAAAAGGTCCAGTGACATTGATGGTAGGTCTCTCAGAAGCCAAAGGTTCTGCAGTAACATAAATAGGATCAGCAGCACTAAGTGCAGGTGAAAGAAAAGCCAGCTGCACATCCTTTCTGTCTCCCTTGGCAACAGCATCCTGCCAACAAAAACTGCTGCCAAGTCAGGGCTGGAAAGGAAGGGATGTGCATTTGCAAAGCTGGGGCTGGACAAGCTTTGTGTGAGGGGGGAGCTGTCAGACCAAGGAATGCTCATGTGCTTTTAAAATTATTTTTGGTTTGTTCCATGTGTTTTTGGACAAGGGAATGCACAGAGCCTCTGTCCTTATGAAGAGTTTTCATCTGAAATTCCAAGTGACAGTCTTTGCAGTTTTGGGCCATGTGTTTCCATCCATGACAGCACACAGGGAAGAAATCTGTGGTGAATTACTACTTACAGATGTGGCAAATCCCCCAGTAAAGGTTCAAATACGTGGCATGGTTCTCTTGTTACACCAGCTGCAGCTTCATGCTAAATCATTGTTTCAGCAGCAAGCTCTTAATCAGCCCTGAGTTCTAGAAACTGCTAAACAAGCTGATATTTTTAAGGACCAATTTTTTTTTTTATAATGCACTAAATATCTTTTTTTAGAAAAACCTTCAGACTGGGAACAGTAAGGGCAAAAAGTGAACTGCAAATGGACGGGAGAAAAGGAGCATTGTCACAAAAGCACAGAAATGCAAAGCAGATCTAAGATTATTATTTGTACTCTGTTTTTCTACAGCCTTCATGGAATTATCATGGTTGTGAAGACAGAGTTTGTGTAACTGGGGGTAAAATATGCTTGTGATATATACACCTGTCTACTCTTCCTGATAGGGACTTCTATCCCCAAAAATCAGCATTGGGGTCACTGTCAGAGTCCCCATAGCTGCTAGTGCTGACAAGTCTCAAACTTATTGTCACAACATCATTTCTTACGGATTTGGCCACAGCGTCAACAAAGAAGTCTGGTGGCAACATGCTTACATCCAAAGTCTGAAAAAAATAGGATGTTCTCACCTGGTATAGTAAGAGAGAAGAAAGAACTGGCTTTTCTCTCTAGAAAGATATAAGGAATTAATTTTGTGAGGACCCTATGTAACAAACTGCTTGTGCTGTTGCAGCACCCTTGCATGCAACAGGAACTCTGAATCAAAAACTCTCAAGAAGCCCCCAACTTGTTGCTCCCTTAACATTTCCCTGTGCCTTTTGAGGGATTGTTATTTTGCTGCCCAGGGCACATTTTTGTGCCCTCCAGGCAGTGTGTTCTTCCAGACACCCAGCTGTGCCAAAGAGACAGAGAGAAACAGGAAAAAAAAGGAAAAAATGGAAGAAGGAAGGCAGGATTATGACTTCAGTAATCACAGGATCTGTGGACTTCTTTAAGGTTACAAGTTGAAATTGCCCATTCACCACTGAGGAGTGAAGAAATAAAATACAGAGTATGTATTTTGATGCCAGGGAAGGAGAAGGAGAGAGGATGATCACTATTTCATTCCCTGTATTTCCCTCTGACAGGAATATTAATATCACTAGAGATAATTGAATAAATGCAAAGTCTGGTGGAGGTGCAGAAGCAGGAGATAGATCTGTAAAATCTATCCACACACAAAAAGCTAAGCACTGCTCTGGAGGGAGGGCACTCTGCCTTGAAACAGGGACTGAACAGCCTCACAAGGGCATGCAGCTGGGGCGCTTGTTGCTGTTTTGTTCCCGGAAAACGAGAACTGCCAGCAATCCTCTGGCATCTGAATAGACTCGTGTCAGACAAACTGTATCTGGACTTGATGGGAAACCAAGCTGGAATACCAAGCAGCCCTTCGATCTGCTGGCAGAGAGGGGGATTGGCTCAGTAAGTAATCTTGCCTTGCAGTTGCAAAGGTACTCCATAAAGGAGTGAGCCCTCTCGCTGCACAGCTCTGCAAGACACGCCTGCCTGGGCTGGCTCTGTCCTCATTCCTTCAAACCAGTTCCAACAATAACAGCAACTCCTGCATGCAACTGCCTCATTAGAGAGAAGATGTATTTTTCCTTTTTCTACTGAGGGATGAAGGTTCCAAATCTTTGTGATGTGAGCAGGTGAGAATGTCTGCTGACAAGTCCAAATGATATTTTCAGGTAAGTGCTTACCTTGAATGAACAGCTAGAGTCAGGCTTTTTCTTTTTATTACCCTCCTCTCAGTAATTACTGTTGCCCTGATTGTCAGTAAGCCTTTTCACAAGCTTGAATAGCTCCGATATCCATATACATTTAGCTGAGTAGGGGATCTAAATAATTTCTAAAGCACCTATTCCTACAGTATCTGTGAGTGTATCTCTAGTGCAGTGTGAGAATGAATTGGGAACTGCTTGCTCTGTGACTGCATGACACTGTTCTTTTTGTATCACCCATTGTTTAACTCTCTGGAGGGCCAGAAATTAATTTTGATTCTCAGGCTCACGCTCTCAAAGTCTGTGGTGTAAGTGCATTTTAAGGCTGTAACAGTGGTCTGCAATGTTTATGTATCTTTAAAGGACTGGGGCTTCTTTCCAGATGAAAACCATAACTGCTCTTACTGTTGTTGCACAGGGAGTGTCAGCAAGTGCTGCTTAATTTGTTTTTGTACATGTGATTTCCAGAGCTTCTGCTGATGCTGTTTAGCATTACTGCAAACAGAGCTGTTACTCTGTGTGTCTCATTCTCTGCACTTTACCAAATGCTTGTGTGCTGAAGTTCGGGGTGATCACTCTGTCTAATACTTATCAGGGAAAAAAGACAATAACTTGTAAGTTAATATCTGGGACTTCTGGAATGACAGACAGACTGTCAGGGAAGAGAAATTTTCTGTGCAGAGTAACCTACTTTTTCTTCCCTCAGTTCTGCCACCAATCATGGAGATTAAATTTGCTTAACTCTTTGTTTGTACAAAGGCTGCTTTATTGTGAGTGAAAATCGTATTGCTTAGACAGACTACAAAGAAATGACCATAACGGAAGTAATAATACACACTTTGTGCACAGTTTCCACATATTAAAGATTCATTTTGCTCCCTGTAACATTTTAGGTTTGTTGAGAGACACATGAGAAGTTATTAGTGTTGAGAAGAAAGCTTTTTTTTACAACAATAACATCATTGTTGCTTTGAAGAGGTTTTGCAGAATCTTCTCTCACTATTAGTAAGTGAAGACAGGAGCACGGAGAGGCTTCAGCATCCCATACTGTGGCCATGTGCACCTAAGCCCTGGGTCTGTAGATAATGGGTCCTTTGTAGGACAGCTCCCGTTGCTTTCATTGCCCACGGCAGTCTGAAATAATGAGTCCAGCAGTAGGTCTCTGCACAAAAAGCTCTTCCTGACTTCCTAGAGCAAAAATGTTTGCCAAGTACTGCTCAGGCTGACTCTGTTTGTCTTGCGGTAAGGTCTGAGGTAGCAGAGGCCAGAAGGGGTCAAACACCAGACTGAGCTTGTTGTGCGTGTTCATTTGCTGTAGAAAATGTAAATGTGCAGCTCAAAAGTTTCCACTGTATCTCTGGCAATTAGGACTTGATCCAAAGCTCGCTGAAGCCATTGGGAACCTTTCCACAGGCTTTAGAACAGGAGTTACATAAGTTTGTGTTGTTTAAAGGGGGTGCCCCAGGGAGGCTGAACGCATGAGCTGACTCGACAGCCACATGGCTGCTCTGCCATGTCATGCAAAAAGGCTGTTCTCGAAGTGCCCATGAAGTGTCCCGTGCAGCACCAGGCAGTGTTAACTCCTGAGTGAAAGCTTTTAGTGCTGTCCTGTGCCGGGACACCGGCTCCTAGTGGAGCCTCCCGAGGTCCTGAGACAAAACAGAGAGCATAAGCTGCTGAGGCCTGAATTGCTTATGTTTTCTGTTAAGGAGGGACACAGTTCTGCCACTTGTGTGCAAAGAAAAGGGTCACAAGGAAGTTTCCAAGTAGTAGAACCCTTGATTTCGTAGTCTAGGAAAGTGAAGTATTCCTAATCTCAGACTTTTCTGAGACTTCTTGCAGACATAAATCACAGTCTTTTGAAACATTGGTGTAAAGGAACTGCTTAATTTCCTTCACATACACAACTGTACACACCATTTCTGGGCTCCTCATGTGAGTGTACAGTGGGAAGAAGCACTGCAGGGAGATCCCGTTGAGATTTGAACCATTGTACAATGTTGTCAGGAAGGAGTTTTTATGGCTAAATGCACATCAGCATCCTCTGTGTACATTCTGCTGTCACTCTGCTGTGTTTCATCCTTGAGTTAATTCATTTTGTACTTAATATGCCCTTCCTGGTGCACTGTGCACTATGCAAGACCACAGTTCACACCACAGGGATGTCAGGTCAATCAGCCTCCTTATTAGGGTTGAATGGTTTTAATGTAGCCATAAAATTAGGTTCCAAAAGCGTGAATTTGGCACACAGCATTTAAAAGACAAATCAGTTTGACCTGTTCTGACCCTGAGCTCCTGCACCTTAGAAACAGCCCCTTATGAAAAAGTTTAATGGTGTGAGCTGACCTTTGAAAGTATTATTATTTGCTATAATGTGCTTGCATCAGTCTGTATTACTATTATGCCAGCAGATCATAAGGACTGCCGGTCCTTACTCCAAAGGTCTCATCCTCTAAGTAAAATCAGCTCTAAGAGTCTTAGGCAGCCAAAAATGAAGGATTTTGGCAAAGGCTGCAGTTCTGCACTTCGAACTAAACAAGAGCATTTGCTATCTCACCTGCGATATCAAAATTTGGCCAGGAGAACTTGATAGCAACCAGAAGGCTCCCTTTCAGTGGAAGTGGGATTGAAGGTGAGCTGAGGCACCAGAGGACAATTGGCCTACCGTGGGCAGCTGCATTTGTGAAGCACAGACAGAGGGAAGAGAAGGGAGGAACTTCAGAGGTGCTGGATAAGTGCATTTCTGTGGCAAATGCTTCCTGTGCCTTAGTAGGGAAATTCAGAATATCATTTTCCTAGACTTAAGCCAAAGTTGCCAGTAAGGGCAGTCCAGTATCAGGGACTTCAGTAAGAGCCCCACTTTGTAAGACTTTGCATATCCTCAATGATAGAAAAGTAAGTGGGAGTTCCAGGCAATCAAGTCACTGCAAATCCAGACAGAGCTTGCTTGGGTGATGATACAGAGCATCTAAAAATACCAAATCCAGCTTTACTTTTGCTTTCCAGCAAATTAATTCTACTTAAAAGAGCCAACAAAACTCACTGTGAAGTCCTTATCATCAGCTGTTTCTCTCTAAATATACAGCACTGGCTATTTTTACAATGATCTGCAAAGCTGAGTATTTTTTCAGTACTTAGGGGCACAGATTAGCTCTAGTGGTTACTGAAGGAATTACTGTGGTCCATCCAACCAGCAGAAAAAAAATCCTAAGAAGCTGTAGGTTATAGGACCACAGTGGCTCTGCAGAGGCTGTTAGAGCAAGTGTGGCAGATGAGGAAAACCTGACTGCCACAACCTGAGATGGCCAAATGTCATGGGAGTTACTGTTTATTGTCAGATAAATTACTTCTGATGTAGTATTTCCTTTAAATATTTATTCATACTTTACAAGCCACCTAAAGGTACGAGCTAAATGCATCTGGTTTCCCATGCCTGATGTGTGGTGACCTGCTACCACAGCAGATTGCCTCAGAAAGACTATAAATCTTTATAGCAGCAAGCCTCAGATTTACCAGCATTTCAGGAAGCGGAGATGGATATTAGGTAGGTTTTCAGCGGAAGATCAGGGTTTCTAACCCCAGGGCACAATATGCAGAAAAGCTGACAACTTCTTTATTCCTTCAGGAATATCCTGGAGAAGAACATTAATCCAATAGTGATGGTTTTTTGTGTGTGAGGTGTGAGAGAAAGTAGTTACACAAAGAACATAAAAAAATTCTAGCAGGCATTACAATCATTATAATCTAGTATCTCATAATATCTGCCAACACACTTTATCTTGTGTGCTCAGAACAGCAGGCCCAAAGTTTCCTGGAACATTATCTCCACACACCAAATCCAAAATAAATCGTCATCCTTTCCTCTTCGAATTTGTTCTGTGGCAGCAACTTGTCTTGGCATGAAATATTAGCCATATGGACACTAGAATATCTGCTTTGACCTTGACCTCAGAGTAAGAGCTGCCAAAAAAGTGAAGATAACTCCCGCCTTTCGTTTCCAAGAGTGATGCTCCACGGGTACAGCCCGATCTGCTCTCCTGGTTGCATCTCAGTGTACAGAATCCATGGGTTTTAATTTGAATAGGTGTTCTGCTAAGAGCATATTGTCTGCGGCTGGCTAGGAACTGGGAAGCAGTATCCCAGACGATGGTTTATTTGGCAGAGATACTTATTCCAGAAATTTTAAAAAAAGGGATCTAATTTTAGCATCAGGCAGTGGAAAGTGCATTACTTGTAATTGGCTCTCACCATGTTATTTACTCAGTGTTTTCATCTTCTGGATGCTCTTCCAAGTAACAGGAGGCTGCTGGGGGCAAGATGAGCTGAATTTTGTTGGTTGCAGAGCTCTGCACTGCTCTGGTTCAGAAACGATGGTTAGTGATCAAAGTAGAACATTTAGGTGGGTAAGAGGAACAGACACTGCTCCTTTGGTGAGTTTTTGCTACGTGTATTGCAGTGATCATGAATGAGTGTGAACGATGCTCAGGATTCAGAATAAACGCATTTCATCACATTTGCATTTGCCCAACATGGAACAGAATCAGGGCCAGAAGACACCTAATCAGAGATCTTTAATTTTCCCAAGTCCCTGTCTTCCTTTGGCCCATAACAGACATTCCCAAATAGTGTAGAACTAAATGGTGTAACAACACTCATGGGCAAAGCTGGCCAGATAGGAAGGGTAGAGGAGGGGACAGGAAGGCACTCACAGTCCTGGCTGGAAGGTGATCATCACCCAGTTTGGAGTCCTGTAGTTTTGATGAACTCATCTCCCTGATTTGTTGAGACTGTGGCATTTTTCACCTCGACGCTTCTGGTTGAAATTCACACTAGCACAGTGCTAATGGTGCCATCTGATGATGCTCAGTGGACTGTGCAAAATAGATTTATTCCATGTGCTTCCTAGTGGGCAGAGATCCACATTACACTCGACAGCTTCAACATACGGAAATGGTGACGTGTGATTGATGTGGTCCCTGCAGGTCACACTAACTCACAGCGTATTAGCCCTGCATCCCGGGGAGGCTTATGCTACTGCAGCTGCCCACCTCCATTATCTGAACTAGGAATAAATGAAAGAATTGATGTTCCCAGCGGTGTGAATCTGGCACCTCCTGAAATGATGTGCAGCACTGAGGGAGGTGGGATGCAAATTTCACACCATCCAACCCCACAGCACATGTGAGCACAGAACAGGTTACAACCAAACTTCAGTTATGGGTGCGAAGGGCTGTCATGTTAGATGACAATAATCACAATGTTTTTTGAAATGACTGGGATAGCTGTGTTTTCTTGTAAATTTCTGACATTTGGAGTGACTAGATTTTCCAAAGTCACTAAGTAAAGCACAGCATGTATAACCCAGGTAGCCCTCTCACCAGCCATCCCTTCTTGACCTAATTTTCAGCAAGGCCTAAGCAGCTGCTCTTTCAAAAAACAGATTGCTTAATGGCAGCCAAGACTGGAGGCAGTCAAATTTAGGGTTTTGCAGCCAAAGGAGTGAGCAGGCTAAGGTTTCCCATAATGATATGGACATTCATCTGGACACCTCCTGGCCACAATGAAAATGAGGACGTCTGTTGTTTCTGCCCCTGATATGTAGGATGCTTTTTAGCTTCTCCAGGGAAATCACCTGCTTATGGCTTTTTCACATGAGTCAATACTGCAAGCTCCTCTCTCTCTTTGCCACAGAAATTCCCTGTAATCTTGCTCATCGCTCTCATGGCCATGGGGTCACCACAGCTCCTGCAGATTTGTCTTTCTCTTCCTACTTTCACAGAGAAGCCAACAAAGTTGGATGCCGACTCTTCTGCCCTTCTGCAGAACATGGAAGGTATTCCTTCCTGCCAGACACACAAGCCATGCCATTCCCATCCACTGGTCCCTCCCTAGTATCTCACCCTCCTTTTGTGTTTTTTCCTCAGGTGTTCTACTGATCTTGGCACTGACAGAAGAGCTGGTGTTTTCTGTTCAGGTTCTGTCTCCCACTGTCTCCTCCTCTCAGGGCTTCCCGATGAACACTACAACTATCACAGCCATGGGAACAACACCTCACCACAAAGACCACCACACGGCAGATCCCCTTCCCACGTCTGCTCAAGCCATGTCCCACCCCATCAGCCTGGTGGAGAAAGCCCCTTCCACCGGGCAAGAGCAAGAGAGTGGCCCTCGCATCGGCGAGAGGGAAACTTATCATTTATACAACCAGAGTGCTTTGTACTCGGGACAGTCTCGCCCCAAGGGGAAAATATTCCAGGTTTTCAAAGGCAACTTCTCAGAGTCGTCAGAGCCTTACCTAAAGACAACCCTGCACTCTCCCTTCCCTACCCTGAGGAGCCCTTTCACAGACCACCCATTTCAGTCCCAGACCACAGCATCCAGTGATCCAAATGGAACGGGGCTGGAAAGAACTACACACTCAGACCCTTCTCCCCATCGCAGCACCTCGGGAAGCCTTAGGGAAGCAGAGCGAGGGGATGGGACCGAGGTAGTAGTGCAGGAGGCAGATTTTGCCACCACAACTGCTGGACCATCAACTGATCCTGAAGCAGTGTCGGTGCCTTTTAAACCCACCCGCTATGGCGTGTGGGATATGCTGAGCAAAAACAACTCTTGGGTAACCTTGAATCTCAGTACAAATGTCCCTCTGTTTGCTGGCTCTGGATCTGCAACAGCAGCAGCTGGTCACTCAGTTCAGACCAGTTTTGATGTCAGCATCTCATCCCCATCAGCAGGAGGCCCCGAGGGACTCGCTCCAACACAGCACGGCGTGGTGACCAATGTCACATCGCCGGGCAGTGCTCTCTCCTCAGCGCCTGCCACGAGGTTGTCCAGTTCCACTTCCACAGCGGGCTCCACCGCCACCGGGAACTTCCTGAACAGACTGGTTCCTGCCGGGACCTGGAAACCAGGGGTGCAAGGAAACATCTCTCATGTCACCGAGGGGGACAAACCCCAGCACAGAGCAACCATCTGTCTCAGCAAGATGGACATTGCCTGGATCATCCTGGCTATCAGCGTACCTATATCCTCATGTTGTAAGTTAATTGCCACTTTATTTTGCTTTCTCTTTAAGATTCAGATTTCAGCCCACGATTCAAGGACTAGCTGGAGACCTAATGGAGGCAGGTCAGTTTTGAATGGATAAGATGCACAAGGATCACATTCACTGACCAAAGTGCTTGACTTCAAAATGCAGTGCTAAAATGTTACACTCAATGCATACTTGCTCTATTGCTATTAAAAATCTTACTGGGTCACTCTCCATTTGAGGGTATAACACAAGGCTGAACAACTCTAGAATGTGAAGCAGCTTTACTTCAAGATGTTTAAGATGGTGACCAAAAACTGTACGATTCTTTAATTTAGGAACTAGTATTTGCAGCCCTGAAATTGGATTTTAAAAGCCCACTGCTAACCCAAATTATTAATAACATCTGTAATGACTAATAATTTAGGCAGCACCAGTTTTCCAGTGCAATAAAATATTTCATTGTAGGCAGTTCATGAACTATCAGATTTAGAAATCTGAAAACCAAAGTGCTGGTTTCCTCCATTTTAATTCCAACTTTACAGTTGCCAAGGGAAGAGAAAGAGTTGGAAAGCCTGGCCTTCAGACACCTGGAGTCAGCCACCTGCAGGACCGGGGCAGGTTTGGCTTTCCAGAGCTGGCTCAGGGTCTTGTTGTTTGACTCAAAACACACAAGAAATTATGAGCAAGATTGTGAGTGCTTGCCAGGATGTCCCGTGACTAGCTGGGTTGTATCAGCTTGGTGGGACAACACAGTCTCTGGGGTCTCAGTGTAATGGGATGTGATTATTCTGTTTTCTGGAGTGAAAGAAAACCAAACATTTCCCAGCCTTTGCTGCCTGAGGAAACATAAAAGGGTAGCAGCCAACAATACTGAGTATTAATTCTGTTATTTACAGCTAAGAGATGTACTGAGGACAAGGCTAGATGAGCTGCCTGAGCCAGTCTCACACATAGCTTACTCCAGCCAAAAAAGACAGTGCTGCTCTCTCCTGCTTTCTCCTAGGTGCAGGCACCTGATCCTGCCCCTCTCCTTCTGCCTGGGCCTGATTTGTCGCCTCCCTGAGACACTTTCAGATTGTTAAAGTGGCCAAAAAATACTCACTTTACTCTTTGGTACTTTCTGTCCACCCAGTGAGCTGAATCAGCGCCCCACAGAGTCAGATGAGCATGAGACCTGGGAAGGATGAGGCTGCAGGAATGTAAACCTGGAGAGGGGACCATACTAATCTTTTCAGCAGCTGCAAGTTATTGGATTGGGTCAGCATATTTTTTAGATTCACACCTCTGGGACCATCAGTTCTGCTATTGCCAACATGGTTAAAACCACGAGTGAGAACAAAGCTTAAGGCTAAAAGATGAGCAATCAAAGAGAAATCAAAGCAGAATGTGCATATACATTTCTGTGTAAGATGGAGAGGAGGAACTGGGACATAGCAAGCACGTGGTCAGAAGCAGCAATATTTGACGATTTGATGAACTATGCTTTGTCTATCCATCAATAGAAGTAGAGGATCAAATAAATTCTTCCAAGAATTATGTTTTAGGCCAATATCCAGAAAGAAAGATGAGCAGGATAGAAAGCATCCAAATAGAAAATAAGAAGTGTAAAACCATACAGCACAAGCATGGGAAGCATAGCCACTGGGTAAACTGGTCTGTGTGTACAGAGTGTCATATATGAGGTAAATAATAACAGTAACAATAATAATAATAATGGTAATGGTAATAATAATAATAATGGCAATAATAATGTGAGAAGTCTGATAGCAGGACTTCTAATCTCCTATTCATTAAATAGTGATGTTAACACTTTTTTCTTTTCATATGTGCCATAACGGTATGTGTTCATGTGACTCTGCCTATTCTGGTTCTTGTATTCATAAGCTGCATTTTTTAAAGACGTCAAATGCTATTTTGAAAGTTATCTGTATCAGTTCTAATACAGCTGAGTGTTTAAATGATTCGAGTATTTAAGTCCTGCTTTCAAGACCAGATTCCTGAGGCTGGCCTTCTTCGGGACTCTCCTTTTAAAATCTGGAGATCCTCGGATGTATTTGGAAGTTGAAATGAATGGGATTTTTTGGGGGTGATCTGGCTTTAGTGCCTAGGAAATTGCTTTCATCCCGACTGTTCAAACCGTGCTGCACAGCGGAGGGACACTTTATTACAGTGTGTGTGTGTGCGGTGCGCGGTGAGAGGCGCACGGGCTGCGGGCTGTCCGAAGGGGACTGTCGCCACCTCCCGGGCACAAGCGCTGCAGCGGGACAGGACAGGCCCGCGCTGGCATATGCTCCTCTCTTCTCGGAGCCTTCCACGGGAGCCTGCCGCCGAGAGAAGGATGAAGAGCACAGATACCTGGGTTTCATTTCATCTTCCAAGGGGAAAGAAGTTTTCCGGGAGAGGCGTTCACAGCTGTTGCGAGCACGAATTGAGAAAAAACATTGTCGGGCTCCTGCCTTGGGATGCTGAAAGGCTATACTCAGTCCCATGCTGTAGCACGAGCCTGAAGAGCCGTGCCTCAGGAGCTCTCCTGCTTAAATAAGAGCTGGGGTTTAGCCTCCCACCCTTACAGTACATACTTCTTTGCAGATGCATAGATTTCTTGAGTCCCACTGAAATCCCAGAAACTGCTAGCCAGAAGAGTAATGCTTTGAGTAGGAATGCACAAGCCACGTCTGCTGCATGAACCTGGGGAAATAATTTTACCTTTTGGCAGCTCAGTTTCATGGTATAAATAATGAGGGTAATGTTGCTAATGCCATGGGAAGGCTGAAAAAATGAAGGGTTCTGTATCATTCCCTTCCCAGAATAGCAAAATCATATATAACAGTGATGTCATTATTTTCTGCATGTCACAGTTTGAGTTGGTTTTGCAGTGTCCTTCAGGCAGCCTTGAACACTTTTGTGCACGTGCTGTTGTCCATGCATAGATGCCTCTCTCTGCAATGCAGAACAAGACACAACATGAGCTCATTTTAAAACCCACTGTTCCAGTCCTTGGGCTCCTGGTCCTTACATCACTGTAATTACAGAATGACACAATAAAACGTGGAAGAACAGGAACTTGCAAATCAGATGCACAGAAGTCAATTCATCCAGTCAGTTCTGCTGACACTTGAGAACACAGGAGGAAGGCTGAGCCTCTGAACACAGGCATCAGCAGAACTCAAAGAATATGTGAAGAATTGCCTTGGACCTAACCTCACTTAGCTCACATTGCATGCACTGGAATGATTTCCAAAATTACCTCACTCACTTTCTCCATCACAAAACCTATGTTTGCTTCCCAGTCTGAAGCGAGAGTCATCCCAAGCCCTGAGTCCAATCCCCAGGTGTGAACTCAGGCTGAGCTGGAGACAGCCTCCTGTCTCCAGATGTAAGCAGTTGTAGTCAGTAACCAAACTCATCCTGATACCTGTATCACAGCTAAGTATTTGCTGCTACATATAGGAAACCAGGGAAATTGAAAGAAATATGGAAAAAGCACTATTTTGGTCATTGAGGGAGGGGTTCTGTAGAAACTTACTTTGTGTTGTGGTCTGCAGGCATAGGGAGAAGTAAATGAAGATCCTTCACCCTGAATATTGCATGACTTTTAAGTGCTTACAATTTCAGGTCTGTTAGCACCGTGTTTCCCTGTTTTGCGTGGGAGCTGGAAAGTGGGGGAAGGGAATATGCGGCATGTAAGATTGGTAAAATATTTTAGTGAGTTGAAGGGAAAGACTGTCAGAAAACTGTAGGAAATTGTAATGATCTTATTACACTGCATTAATGAAGCTGGTATTGAATGTGGTGTATAATCCTAATGGGTTTTGTTTAAAAAAAAACCCCAAAAGATTAGAAAAGAGCCATGGAACAATTCAGGAGTGGAGAAATGCAACATAATTCCACTTGTGCCATGATGCAGCACAAAAAGAGGCTGAAGCCTACATACATAGGGGACATTTCTGACAGCATAGTGGAAATTTCTAATAAAAAAGGCAAAAGAACATGGAGGAAGTGACAGTTGAAGGTGAAGGTATTTACACAAGGGGAATGTAAACGTGTTCCCACAATGGAAATTAAACATTGAAACAAACTTTGTGGGAATGGGGTGGATATCCAGTCACTCTGTATCCTTAAATAAAGCTGAGTATTTTCATATGAGATGTGTTGTACCTTAAATACAGATTATGCTAAAGGTAACAGGTGAAAGTCTCCTGGTGTGCAGGTGCTGTGTGGGTGACAGTAGGTGTTGGACATGTTCCCACCAGCCTAGAAACCTGTAAGCCTGTGATAATCTTGTTTCCCCCATTTGTGGAGTGTATTATGTCCTGTTTCATGGGTGGGGGGGTAGATAATGAAGATGTAACTTGCCTTATGGCCAAAGAATGTCCAGTGTCAGCTGGAGCTCATCATCAGCTCAGCCACTGAACACGTGAAAGGAGATGGGTTAGAATTCTTCCAAAATCTCTGAACCTCCAGAGACTGCTCATACTTCCTAACTTGTGTCACAGTCTCTGTACAAGGGACTTCAGGCTGACACAGGGACAACATTGACATGTCCTTCTCATGGCACTGGCTATTGGCTTGAACATGGAGCAGGCAAAGGGAAGTTAGTTGAGCTTTTCTGACTCCCAGAAAGCAAGCAGAGGATGGCTTGAAAACCAGGGTAGAGTAAACCACATAATATACCAGGAAAGATAAGCAGGGTGTTGCAGCTACTATTTCTCTCTCTTCAGCTCTATTGTTGTCATTACTGACATTTGTGTCTTCCAAACCATCTCTGCCCTCTGTGTATTTCATCCACTTAATATGTCCTCCCGGGACATCACGGTTGTCTGTCTTGGAGAGTTTTTCTGTAACACATGTAATTCTTAATATGGGAACAAAAGGGTATCTAGGAATATTGGTAAAGCTGTACCCTGGTCCTAGTGTTGTTCTGGAAGTGAGAGGTCCTATGTTGGCTGAATTAATTTCACTAAAATATGCCCCAAATGTGGCATGTTTTTAGGTTATGTGGCACTTAATGCCATAGCTTAGTGGTGGATCTGGCACTGTTATGTTAATGGTTGGACTCAATATTCTTAAAGGTCTTTTCCAACCTAAATGCTTCTATGATTTCTGGGAAAAGGGCTGCTAATAGAAGATGAAGAGGGAATAGCCCCATTCCAACTCTGCTGTCTTCACTCACCCTCTTAAATGAGGTCTCTTCTGCTTTGAATTGGGGCAATTTAGGTAGACATTCTTCTGCTAAAATACATATTTGAGGAAGCTCAGGAACCCATTTTCCATGCTCTTCTATCCATTTTCTTGTGTGTGCACCACAGTTGGAGGCCAAGAGTGTAATTAAGGGAGGGAGTATTACTGCTGTATATATCTGTACATGGCAAGGCCATTTCCTGCTGGAAGAAGCTGAGATCTCTCTCAGCTCAGTGTAACTGGTTTTCCAGCCCCTAAACCCCAAATCTGATACTTCTATGTCAGCAGCCACAATATTTTATAAGCTGTAAAACCTCAGGCTTTCAAAAAATTATTTGCAGAAAGTTGACTTTGCTGGGGCTCTAGTGTCCTCAGGCACCTTCAGAATTGCTCTGTGCCTTAGGGATGGATCGCTTGTTGCTGGAGTACTGAGAAGCTCCAAGGGCTGTTGACTCTCACCAGCAGTGGTGAGGACTAAGTGCAAGTCCTGCATCACTTTCTAATCTTCCCAAGCCTGCAGGCTGGCCTGGGAAGGACACAGAGAGGGCAGCAGCCATAGTAGGGATAAAAGGAACCCTTCAGGAGGACAATCATTTCCCCAGGCAGGGAGAGCAGTTCTGGTGGCCCACAGGGTGCAGTAGCAGGACTCAGGCTGTCAGGCAGCAGATGAAGTTGTTAGTGACAGAGCTGCCTGAACTCAAACACATTATTTTTTTTTCTTAGTAGATTATTCTTTTTTTTTAAATAGAGGTCTAGCCTTGCACTTTTGTGTTGCTATTTTGTGTGGCAGATGGGATAAGAAGTTAGACCCGTGGCACATAGGTAACTGCAATATTTGTCAAAACATGCACAGCAGCCATGACCTCTCTGCAGTTTTTCCTTTCCTCTGAGTTCTAATACATAATTTTACCTGTAGCTGAGGAAATAATATATTTTTCTGCTTCATGAATAATTTCTCTCCTCTCTTCTACCATGAGGGATTCAGAAATGATAGAGGGAATTTACAGCAGGGCATTCCCTATTTCACAGGTACAAATCAAAGCAAGTTCATGTGCAGCTACCTGTCTGTATAAATCAGGCAGATTACAAACACAACTGGTCAATTAATTCCACAGGTGTAAGAGAAACAGACACAGCTTACACATTACAGCCCTGAGCAAACCCTTGCACATGCCCCAGCTTCTGCCTGAGCGAGGGCCATTGGGAGAAGTAAGTCTGTTGCTGTGGGTTTGCCTGTCTCTCATAAAGTTGCCAAGATTACCCATCTGAATTGCAACAGAGGTGAATAAACTGAAAGCAATTCCAGAAAATAACACTCAGCCAGCTTTGTCTTGGGCTGCCTGCTGGGAGAGAATTGCCTTGGCATTTCTGGGGCCCGGGGTTGCCTGTGGCCCTGAGACCAGACACACAGTTACATCAGGAGTTTCACTTGCTGGTTGCTTCATCTTGCCTAACTGCTCTACTTTAAGTTCAAATATTTCAGATTGTGAAAGCTTCAATGTGCTCCCCAGGTGAGAAAAAAAGCCATGTTCAGACATTACCCAATGCCCAGGCAAGTGAGGGGAACAGGTTACCCTTATCAGTAGATCCCACATCCTGATGGAGCTGATGGAGACAGGCAGGAGAACCCCAATTCTGGGGTTAACACTATCCTGGAAGACAGGTGCAGCAGGGGATCTCCACGCCACCTTACCCCTGTCTCATCCTACTCAGGAACCCATCTATTCCTCTGGCTGGTTGCTGATGTGTTGGAACATGGTCACAAACCAAAATCCAAGTTACAAATGGCGGGCAACAGAGGCAGGGTCAGTGGCACTTCAGGAGAGAAGCTTTTGGTATTGAAGGCATGCAACTGCAGGCATTTATGAATTTGCTGTTTGAGCTAGGACAGGTATCTCTCACTGCCCACTTGCTGATGTGCTCATCACTGCAGCCTCTAAACACACCAGACACAGAAAAGATCCCCACAGAAGCATCTTTCTCAGTCTCTGAGGAATGCCCTGTCTCCTAGAGGGTCTATAAATCCCTGCTTAGGTATTAAAACACCATCAGTTACAACAACAAAGCTTTTTATTAATCAGGCAGCCACATCTTCAAGATTATGCACTCACATCAAAAAGAAAGTAAAAACTGCATCTTCTGCCAAGCCCAAAGCTTCGTCTGCGTAGCCCAGATTCTGACATAATTCTGTAGGGTTTGTTAGCAGAGAGTGAGGACTGACTGAGATTGAAGCGTATGAACACAGGTCGCCAGCCCTCTCCTTAAGTAACATAAAGTACAAATCCATTGTACTGATGAGTCCCTATTGAAAGGAAATAACCAAATTTTTGACATGTTTCTATTGACAGCAGTTCTGCTGACAGTCTGCTGCATGAGAAGGAAGAAGAAGACATCTAACCCAGAGAACAACCTGAGCTATTGGAATAATGCTATTACCATGGACTACTTCAACAGGCATGCTGTAGAGTTACCAAGAGAGATCCAGTCACTGGAAACTTCAGAGGTACCTTGCTTGCAGAACTGGTGTCTGAAAACTGTAACTGAAGCCATGCTGGGAGGAGGGGAGGGGAAGTCCTATTAATAAAGCCTTGAAATCCCTACACATGTTCAGGGAAACAGCTTTTTGAGAAGGACTGACTCCTACACATATATTAGATGGGATAAATATGTCAGCAAAACTGGATTGCCATCTTATTCCCAGCCACTGCAGATCTGATCCGTACTGCTGCGTGGTGACGGAGGTTAACCACCTCTAGGTGAATTTGTCCCTGGGTTTCTCTTCCTTGTGAGCGTTCAGCCAATGTCAAGCCATGCCATGGTGGCTTAAGGAGAGCCCTTTGGGCTGGCTCATTGCTGACAGTCAGTTTACTGTGCGTGTGCCACACAGCATCAGAGAAGGAGGATGGTGGGAGTTAATAATGCAAAGAAATTTTGTGCATTTATGTCTCAGGAGCTGCCTGTAACTTCTCAAATACCAGTTCAGGGAGTGAGTGTTCCCAGTACAAAAGTAATCAGAACATCAATATGTGGGGGTGTGTGGTGGTGGTGGTGTACACTCATCAGCCCCTTCCTAAGAGATCTGACTGGTTCAGTGGGATTATTCACACATGGGCAGGTGATCCTACTGATAGAAATGTATTCCCTGGCCTCAGAGACAGAGAATAATTCAGCTTAGTTCAAAAGTATTTAAAACCTAGAAACAGTGGAGAGTTTGAGTTTATGCTGAAGTGATTTTCAGATCAGCTAGCTGACTAGCTCATGTGATTAAAAAAAAAAAAAAGAGGGTTAGAAAGGAGCCTCTGAGATGTGATTAGACAAACAGTCACAGTTACTTCATTAACCCCACTTCGCTGGCAATCACATTGCTCCATCTAAGGCAGGACCTGGTCTAGCTTGCCCAGAATCAAATGTCAGGCCTAGTCACATACAGGATGGTCTTCCAAAGGTGGGTCATTTAAACCTGATCAGAATATGACTGAACTGGGGCATACTCAGGTGGCTTGGACCCATATATGTGGCTTTCTGATCTGAAAAAGAAGCTGAAAATGCATCTTTGAGGAGTCAAGCACAGCTGAGAGACAGGAAACACTTGCAATGAGTCAATAAAGTGAAAAAACCCCAAGAAATGTGGAAGCTCCAAGTCTGCAAAGGGACTTGGTGCATCTGACTTGTGGGTCGCCAGGCTGAGAAAGAATCAGCCAACCCTCAGAGGAACTCTTCACTCACAGCTCCTGCCTGACAAAGGGCAAAACCACCTCACCAAACCTGGCTCTCCAGAGTCACAGCCCACAACATTCAGGCACCTTTGGGGGATTGGGAGGAGTGCCCTGTGTGCTTGCGGAGGGTGAAGGGTGTGAAGTGCTCAATCTGCTGCTCTGTTTTTCCCCTAGGACCACCTGTCCGAGCCGCGCTCCCCGGCCAACGGCGACTACCGCGACAGCGGGATGGTCCTGGTGAACCCCTTCTGTCAGGAAACGCTCTTTGTGGGACACGAGCAAGTCTCCGAAATATGACCCCGCAGCTGCCCCTGTACTGCAGTTTCATCTCTACTGTCTCCAAATTATAAATAAATATATATATATTATAAATATAACCTTTGTGTAACCCTGAATTACAAGAAATGTTTTCAGCTTTTCTTTTGTCCCTCAGAATTGTCAGCCCCTTTTTTATAAGTGTGGTAAAACTTTACAGAACAAACTGTGGCTTTATAAAATAAAGGTATTTCTAAGCAAAACACCTGTCAGGTGGACTGTTTGCTTCACTCTCATTTACAAACTGCTGCTAAATATACATGGTCTGGAAAAATACTGAGTAAGGCTGCTTTTGGTGCAGGCAGCATGTGGTGGGTACAGCATCCTGCATCCTACATGCTATCACTCAGCTGAGCATAAGCATTCCTGCTCAGTGACTGTTCCTTCTCCTACTTCAGCATGACTTCAGTCGCTCCTTTCCTTTAGGCTGCCAAGCTGGAGTGCAAACCAGACAGGGCCAGCTCAGTTGCCAGAAGCAGTCTGTACAGCCCCTGTGCCAGCCTTGTATCCTTTGTGTGAGTCCAGTGCTGCCTGAGCACCGACTGGGATGAGCCCTTTACTGTCCCCCTTCCAGTCTGAGCTCCAAAACTCGTTTATACAAGCAAGAACAAGAATGGACCTTTATTCCTGCGTAAGTGTTTTAACCACACTACACACTGGACTCAGAGTTGCTACACCTCAGTCCAATAAGCCTAGAATTATTTCCTGAAGATCACGGAGCCTCAAAGGAAGCATATAGAGTGCTCTTTTCAAAGGAAGAGAAAATTCCTTTGAATTTATCAGAAATTTTGAGATCTGGTGACTAGGGACTGCCACCAATTGAATGCTGTGGCTTTGACCACATTTCCACTTCCCCACTGTTTTATTTATCTTATGTGCTTAGACTGCTGGTGTCACTGAATCAAGTTTCCTCATACCCTCTTCTTCTCTCTGAGACTTTCCTTTCCCCCTTAGGAAGGAAAACACAGTGTTTCAGAGCAAAATGGCAATTCTGTCCTACCTTGTTAAGTACTAGGTTGCAGACTCTAATAGTGTTAAGGGAATAGTAAGGGTGCACGAAGCTTAAAGGATGGATTAAAAATAGGTTGCTACAAGACAAGACTAGTATGGAACATGGAATGACCTTGCCCAAATCGATGGTCTCTCTTTGAGTAACTCAGAACTGTTACTGTGGGACCAATTTTCAGTTTTGCTTCTCAAATAGCTTTCTGATATCATTCAGCAAGTGAAATGGCCTCTGTCATTTGAAGTCTCACCCTCCTTCTCCCCACCTCTGGCCACCAGTCCTGCTAGACTATTTTCTGCTTTCACTGCTCACTTCATCAGGAGCAGGCTGTGAGGGGCAGTTTACCCCCTGCTCCAGCTGGCTGCTCCCTGCCACTGGCTGTTCAGGTTTAATGCTTGCTCGGATGACAGGGAAGTTTGAGCAGGACAGGGTTAGTGTAGCATCATTAACCATATGCCTTGTTCAAGGTGAGCCACGGCTGCTATTAGAAAAGGGACTTACAGCAATGGCACATCTGGTCCAGCTGTTCCCACCCACTGACAGCGTCCCAGTGGCTGCTGTTAGTCAGAGCAATGTGACAGCTTTGCTGAATGATGGATGCTGTCAGACCCAGACTTGGCTCAGTGGGCCACAGAGGCATCGTTGCTCCTCCTTTCTCCTCATCCCACACATGCTCTTCTATGCCGAGGCACAAACCAGAATGTGGACTATGGGCTTCCAGAAACTGGAAGATTGTAATGTTACAGGGGCTCTCCTGGATATTTGTTTCTCTGCTCAGCATCAGAGAGTAATGCAGGGCTTTCTCATGAGGAGACCAGGGCAGGCAGGATGACAAGGCTGTGTATGAACATGGACAGGCACTTTGGGTATATATCTTTTCACTGTGGGATAAAAATTATGCAATATGATATCTGTGATCCTCATGATCAATTACTAATCAGCCTCCTGGAAACCACTGTTTGATAGGAGAGTAAAAATTTCCTGAGGGTATTGCCAAGAGCAAAAACAATACCATAGGGATCTTAATTTTTATTTGAAGAGGTAGGTGGAAAGAGGGAACAAGGTTACAGAAAACTAAATTCAGTTCTTTGAAAAAAAAGTCCCTATTATATTACATTTGCTTTCTGTACCTGTATTACTTTTGCAAGGTAGATTCTCTAATTTGACACAGAGCAACTACACTGAAAACTTTGTGTAAGAAGTACTGGAGGATTCTTCTCATTTAACCAGCATAGTTTGTTTGATAATCTCAAGGCAGAATACCTAAACTAGCCAGAAGTATTTGCAAGGCCTGAGAGATGCTGCACTGTTCCCAGTCTTCACACAACCTGGAAATGGTGACCTGAGTGTAGGCAGCCTTGCAGTTCTCAAAAAAACCTAGTGAAACAAACTCCAGCCATCAACCCGGCCAGCCAGGATTAGGCACCAGTGGAAGACAGGGATTTCTGATTGTATCCTGTCTCGACAAAGACACCACTGCCCCTGCACAGACCTACACTGCATTAGGGCAATGCCCAACATCAGCACATTACAATCGTGCCTACAAAGATGTGCACACAGTAATCCTACACTTGGAACGGCACCCTGGCTGTGAAGTATCCCTGGGTGTAGGTAGAAAAAGCTAGACCTGATACTGTATTGTGAAGGATCACACTGTGCCAGGAACACATCCTACTCATTGCTTATTATTACCTATGAACTACCCACCTGATCACTAGCAGTTAAAGAACATTGACATGAGAAGAAGAGCAGGGGAAATCTTTCTCTTCCCCTGCAGTAAGTCTCTAGGACTCTTTTGCCCTTTTCTTTCAGTTCACAGTTGCCTCACTTTGTCACCACGTCATGCAGGCAAAAAGTGAAACAGGCCCTTGTTGAACAGAGAAAGTGCAATTGATTATGTGAAGTTAAGCTGACTAAGCAGGGGTGGACATGAGGCTGCTTGTCCCTATAAAATCTGCTGGGTTTATGTCAACGTGCCTTGGTTGGGTGGTGAAGCCAAAGCGCAGAGAAACCCAGAAGCTGCAGCAGACCCAAGGGAGAATTCAATGCTCTGCAGTGGCAAAAAGCTGGCTCGGCTCTGCTCAGTCGTGGCCCAGTTGACTCCACAGAGGTTCGGGTTTTGCTAAGCTTAAAAAATGTCTTGCTGAAGTAGACTATGTCTGCAACAAGCACTGGCATGAGAAGCAGATGCATTTGTAATATATATCTGGATACTTGTGGCTATAAGAGTAGGAAATCATCTGGGTGTCAGCGTAGAAAACACTGCTGGTATTTTAACACGTACATTGTACTGAATCCCCGTCCCGCTGTCCCCGTAAACACCATTGTGCTTTTCATCTGCCACATTTGCAGCAGCAGCAGCAGGGAGATTTCTCCTGAAATGGGATTGCTGACCCAGCAGCCGCCCGGACAATGTGACGGGTGCTCCCAGGCAGCACAAAGCCCCCCTTCCAGAAAGCCGTCGCACAAAGCCGAAATCCCGCGCGAGCCCAACCTGCTGGGCTCGGCACATCCCTGCCGCCAGTGCGGGGCGAGGCGGCCGGGCTGAGCGGCGGTGCTCGGCAGGCTGGAGCGACAACATGCCCTTGCCGAGGCGCCGGTCGTCCTTCCTGGGGCAGCAGCCCTCTTCCTCCACGGCGGAGAGCTCGGGGCCGCCCGGCCGCCGGGTGAGCGTCGGAGGTGGAGGGAGCCTGTCGAGACCACCCGGCGTCTACGTGGGCACCGTTCCCACCGGCGGCGTGAGCAGCCTGGGCACCCGAGTGTCCCGTAGAGCCCTGGGCATCAGCAGCGTCTTCCTCCAGGGTCTCCGCAGCTCCGCCGCCGCCGTGCCCCTGGCCCCGGGGCTGGATAAGAGCAGGGGTCTCTCCTACGAAAGCCTGAATGGCTGCTTGGTGGAGTACATCGAGAAGGTGCGAGCTCTCGAGCAGGTCAACCAGGAGCTGGAGGAGCACATCCGAGTCTACCTGGACAAGAAGGCGGCCAGCGTGGGTAGCTGGGGAGCGCTGCGGGAGAACTGGGAGGCGATTTACCATCAGGTGAGCGCTGGAGCGGTGCCGGCAGCCGGGGGAGCGGGCGGGAGCTGCACGGGTCATTAGCGACTCCGGGCTGCTCATGAATGCCGTCTGATTTCAAAGCGCGGTGCCCTAGACAGAGGGTTTAAAATCTATCTTCATGATAATTAGCATTATCATTTCACAGTGTGTTGTGGAAAATGCCTATTAAGCAGGAGAATTGCCTCAGGCATCGTGCGCATGGGAGCGATTGAAGTGCACCCCAAGGCGCCGAAGTCTGGGCTGGTTAGAACGGGTCGGGGTTTTTTCTTTTTTTCTTTTTTTCTTTTTTTCTTTTTTTCTTTTTTTCTTTTTTTCTTTTTTTCTTTTTTTCTTTTTTTCTTTTTTTCTTTCTTTTTTTTTTTTTTTAATTTTTAAAGTCTGTGGTTATTACACTGAGTATCAAAATTATTAAAAGAAACCTGCTAGGACTGAATTAGGTTATCCCTCAACATAATATCATTACAAGCACGTTACAGGGGTTTTTTTAATCAGCAATTCAGATTTTTACTTTAATCCCTTATTTGCTTAATAACATTTCCAGAAGCTCTATTTATTTAAAAATAATGATTACATGGCTACAAATGAGTGACTCCCTTCCTTCCCTTTGTCATCACCCCACCATTCCTTTCTCCCATATTTTCCATACGGCACAAATTTTTATTGTGGGGGTCTGAAATGGTGTCTGCATTGACCTCACGGACAAGACAGAATTCCTTTTGCTGACCAGTTATACCAGTAAGGCCTTGCAGACTGATGTCCTGCTTACAGCAGACACAGAGCTCTGTCTGCTGAAGTCTTGGTGCACCACATGAGTCCTGGCTTCCCAGCTCCCAGCCAGTGGGAGCAGACAGGACTCCGAAGACCTGGAGTCCGGCATCTTGCACAGCTCTTCCCAACAGTGCTAGCGCGGGCACAAAAAATGCCATCAGTGGGTCTTCAGAAAGCCTGAAAGCCACCTTTAAGTTGTCTGGGACAATTGTGTGCTTTAACTTGGGCTGGCCAGGTTTACTTTGCATTTTTTAGGGCAGGTCTTCTCCCAGAATGCTACAAGCATTGCCTGAACTCTGAATGTGTTGGCATAAGCTGTTGTACAGAGATCATGTCAGCAGAAACACCCAGTTAAGAACCAGCTTTTAAAGTTGCTACCTTCTAGTATTAGCAAATGATGTTATTGCTTCCTGAAGGGAGCAGCTGCTGAAGGAAAGGGGTGCTCTGAACCTGGGGTACAAAAAGCCATCGCCTCGAAGCTATTAATTATCCCACTGGGACAGATGGGGATTTTGGTGGGGGACAGGGAGTTAATCCTTTGCAGCTGCCATCCCATGTTCTCCAGACCAGTGTCTCATTTTGTAGTTGTAGATTTCACCTGTAAATCCTACCAGGACTTACGGTTAAGACCAAAAATATGGGACCCTAGATACTTTAGAAAGGACTGTTTGATTTTGCTTTATATAAATCCCCAACAATAACAGTGCAGATGAATCTGCTCATGTAATAATTTTTCATCCAAATTACTTTCCTTTGACCTTTCTTTGTAGTCATCCTTGCCTCTACCTTTCTTTTTCATGAGTAAATAAGAGAATCTCATAATGAAATCTAGACTGAATATTGGGCTCTTCCTATATGAAAATCAGAAAAATAAAGCTGTTTTGTAATAGCATTTGTGAGTATCATAGAAAAGAAGAGAAAAAGATTAGCATCATCCATATCCATTTAACTATCAAAACGCATCAGAGAACACATAAAATTTTCTGAATTGCTTCAATTAAATCAATAAAAGGGGCATCACTTAGTGGGTTTTGTCTTTTTGTCTTTGGGATATGATCCAAGCTGTTATGTGTGATTCTGATTAATAGATTTCTTTGCTTTTTTTACTAAACATTTAACCAAAAATGAAAGTAGGACCTCATCCAGCCCAAGCACCATTCAACTAATTTGTCCTAGAGCTAATTGGTAAAATTATGCTAGCATCAACATCAAAACCATTATTTATTAAAATAATGTCAAAGTCAGTTGCTACAGAAACAGCTGAAATCACACAAAGTCAGAACCCTCCTGCCACAACACATCCCAAACAGAAAAGTAGAAGGCATTCAGGAGCAAGGTGTAACAGAAATGAGAGACACCTGGCAGATACATTCCTAAATGTCATTTTTGTAAATACATTCAGATTTTCTGCAGATGTCCACATCCACCTTGATTTCTTTATGAGTGACATACCCCATTTTCAGCTTCTTGTAAAATCTAAGCACTCATTTCAATTCCTGGCCAGGCCCACGGGTTCAGCCAGGAGAGATGCCCGTGAGCCGTAAAACCCCTCGGTGCCATCCGCATAAAGCAGCTATGAAGGTTTTGGGCAGAAAACCACTCAAGCAGGTACCTGGTTTAGCCCAAGCACTCATAATAGAAACAGTTTTTGAACAAGAGGCAGCAAAGAGAAATACACAATGGGGAGGGGATCTAGGCAGGAGCCTCTTCCTCTTGCCCTGGTAGTGAGAAGACAAGGATGTGGTGACGTAGGACTCTCCTGGTCCCAAAATCAGAAATGAGACAGGCCCATCTCTACAGTGGCACAGGCGAGACTTCAGCAGACCTGAAGTCTCATTTCCCTCCTGCGCTTCCTGGGATGTGTTCCAGCATTTCAAATTTTGGGTAGTTGCATTCCCAGCAAAAACAACTTGGTGCCAGCATATCCCCCAAACACAGAGCTAAGGGAAAAAATGTGTCAGTGGGTGACTCAGAGGGTGTGTGTGAGTGCAGGGTCCCTCAGGAAAAACCACTCGTGTTTCCTGGCAATTGTCAGAGCTGTGGCTGCAGCAGGGGATCACTGGTGGGAGCTGAATGATGGAAAGCCACTATCCAGCTCCCAGTGTTAATTATCTGCCTGGGCAGCTGGCTTCTAGCAGAGCAGGTGGACACACACTAATTGGGACAGGCGCAAAGTGAAAGGATTTTTGCAGGAAAAGAGGGAAATGAGAAATCCTCGCCAAGAGGAATTCACATGACAGAATTGCAATTTCATGACAGAAATATTAATTTTACCCTGCACATACTCTTCTTCTCCAGGCTTCATCCTGGTCTTCTTGTGGAAAATTCTACCTCTAATCAAATGTGTCTCTTCTGCAGAATAGGAGACTCTTTGCAATGGGAATTCCTTCCCAGGGAACAGGGCAGCACCTGGGAGAAGTGGATGCTTGAAACAATCTCAGTGAGTTTACAGAGAGAAGAGGGTAGCTCAACCTCCATGACTGTTTAATTAGGGCTGTGTGGGAGACACAGAGATTTATTTTGTCTATGAGATGGCAGGCACATAGTGCAGTTCAGATCACAGGAGAAAACACAAAAGTGGAAGAAGGAATCAACATCCTGGACCAATTTTATCACTGCGTGACTGATCATAACATCCTGTGTGTGGTTGGGAGCATTTGAAAGAACTCCAGAGTATTTCTGTAGAGCTACTTTTATTTGCACGTGGCCTTTCTATCAGCATTTAATCAGTGTGATTATTAAGCCTGGAGAATACACAGGTCTAACAGCCCAAGGCATTGCCACATTTGGACTCACACCCTGCAGGGCCAGGAGAGCTGCTGAGTATTACTTGTGACCCACTCTGGCACAACACAGTGCATAATCAGTGTCTGCAAATGGGTGAAATAGCACTCTGCTACTCATCTAAGGTACAACAAACTCCCACAAAGTGGCACAAAGCTTGATCCACTGCCCTACAGAGGATGGCAGTGAATTAGTTTTAATTATGTTCTCTCAGCCACCTCCAACATAAATTTGGGCTGCCTTCACAGGCAGCTGTGAGGGGGTGTGAGGTTTTCTCCTTGTACTTGGGCAACAGTTTTACAGATCATTTCTTTGAGAGGTATCTCCTGCTTTGAGAACCAGGCATTCTCTGATGCAGTCCTGTGTACTTACAAAATATTTGATGCATACATGAAGTCGAAATTCCCTGGATGCAGCAAGAATCAGCAAAGGAGCCATCAATCTTCTCAACCTCTCTCCAGGTATTACCTTTCCTGAGGTGATATAACAAATGTTGCTCTTGCTGCCTTCCAAGTTTCCTCCTTCAGGCTCTGAGAAAAGGTTCAACATGGAAAGCATGACCAGGACCATTATGAGTTTACTGCTTGGCAGTGCAGGTTGCAGGCTTTTAGCCTTGAGTTTAGCTGGGAATTAAGATGTGTTGGAGGCAATGGTCTGGTACCAACTATTCCCTTGCATGTGTGGAAGAAAAGACTAGATCGGCATCTTCTGATCTTTCTCCATGGAGACATTTGCTTTAACTGAAGTGAACTTAAAAGCCAGAGAAGTTTCCATTACATGAATAATTAAGCCATGAGATTCATTATTACAGGCCACACCTGAGGCCATGAATTTAGTAGCAGTCAGAAAGGATTTAGACACGTGTAAGAAAAGCAAAACTATACAAAGCCTACAGATGAAGCACAGCGAAGAATTTGAAAGGCACAGTAAATCTTGCCATGCCAAACTTGGCCAAATCTCTGTTAAAAATCAAAAGTTGCTAGTCACCAGGGATAAGGAATAAATTCTCCCTGTAAGTGTCTGTATCACATCACACTTTATCAAGTCTGGCATCTGCCCACTCCCTTGAAGCAGCTGTTTTATCCTTGATGCCAGTTGTAGCCCAGCAAATGGGCCAGCATATTGATGCAGGTTTTGATGAGACTTTTCTTCCAAAAAATTAACATTGCATTTTCATGTCTATAAAATCACAATGAAATCAAAGAAAATTGTTGCTGCTTTGTACTTAAGATGTTTAATACCATGGATATTCACTGTTAATTCAAGAGCTGAAAAAAATTGTGATCAAAAGGTGTATGTGCATCACAGATCTGAGTGCTGAAAGAAAATGTGTGACTGGAAGGAGTTATTATTAGTAATAATATTTGCATTTTTTTTAACACTTCCCATTTTGTCTCTTTGAATGCCACATGAGCATCAGGGACTTAAGCCTCCCAGAAGCACATTGAGGCAGGACAGCACTGCCTTCTGCCTTACAAGCAGAGGAGGCAATGTCTAAGTGCTTGCAGCATTGCAAAGTCTCTCGTTTCCAATGGACACAAAGGGTGTTTCTTAAACTGCTGCATCAAGTGTTTTAGTACATGTGTCTCACTAATGCTGTGTGTTTGCAGCCAGCTGTTGATTAACAGGAGAATTAAATCAAACAAAAGAGCCACTAGATGGAAGACTTACATCTCTTCTTCTGGAGCCTAGGAAAGGGCTTTCAGAGCTCATGCAAATCAGAGGGAATTTCTCAGGAAACATGGTTTGTACCATGTTAGACAGTAGTTAGAAATTACTGTCTAATTACCCTTCAAGTTCACTGTAGATTTAAAGGGTACACCGGTGATTTCCAGGAGGGCTGAAAAGTTGGTGCCTGCTGGTTTCCACTGCAACACTCATCCCTGAAGTCTTCAAAACATGCGTTTGGGGGTTTTTTTTATACCATTTTTACTTATGTGGCAGAGTTCAGGGGTTTGTGCAGCTTTGGAAAGCCCAGGACTTTCTCACTGAGCCCTTGGCTGTTGGTCTACAAAGAGGAGAATCGGGGTATTGACTGAATTCTCAGGAGTATGATAAAGACGTACTGTGGGGCAGGTAAAAGTTACCTCAAATGCCTCAATAAATCCACAAAATCACTAATGAAAAACACTTTCAAAAACCAGTCTGTCTCCATATAGATGCAGAAATCTAGGCAGCAGAAATTCACCAGCTATTGCCTGCTTCTGCTTTTGTTGCAGCCCAAAAGCATTTCACGCTGGATTCAGCCTCTAAACTCAGCCATTAACATGCCTCTGAGTGACACTGGGCAGCTCACAGGATTTAATGTTACTTTTGCTCGCAGGATGTTCCCAATTCCCTCAAAGACATTAATTTGCATCAGGCTTTAGGTAAGATGTTGTAACTGCGTGGGATCCCTGCCAGAGGCAAACGAGTTTGTTTCAATGGAGCAGGGCAAATCACAGGGCAGCATTTCTGCTCCTTGATTGAGTCAAGAAAAAATGAAAGCTTCTCTGAAGATCCACACATGTATGAGTTGGCAGGAAGACAAAATGACTTCTGTAGGAAAGAAGAAAAGAAAAAATAAAGGTAGAAAAATAAAGCAACCGAGATTTCAGAGCTTGTGTCAAAGAAGTCCCTCTACTTCTGGGCTGACTAAATGCCAATTCTCCATCCTTCAGGAGAAATTCAGGTGTCCTGGTGCAAGGGAACCTGAGGACAGAAGAGTAGAATGTCCCCAAAGTCCCAGCTCTGCTCAGCTGCTATAAAATTCCACAGACGGACAACCCAGGGTTTGGGGAGTTAGGATAGTGCTGGTAAAGTGGGGCTGCAAAAAATCAGGGAGAAGGAAATGAGGGGTTGAACAATGAAGAGCAGCCAGTTCTGTGTGCAAGTGACCACACAGAATTCTTCTGTACACAGCAGGGCTGGCTGGTGTGTGGTGAGGGGCCATCTCTTTGCCCACACCCTGTGGCTTTTGTGACATCTCTGACTCCTGTGCTTTTGCTGCACTCCCCAGTTTTCCCATGCTGAAACTGGGACTTTTTTCTTTTTTTTTTTTTTCCAAGTGGCAGTATTTACAGGATCTCTCTTCTCTGTCCAGATGCTATTTTCATGAAACATGTTAGAACTGGATGTCTCTGTGATGGCCTATCCCTCTATCATATTGGTTGGAACTGGACAAGAAATCCCACAGTTATTAAAGTAAAATAGGTTCCCCATGCAATGGTGTGAAACAAGCTCCAGCCTCAGGCTTCCAGCCACAGCCACCTTCCCTGTTTTTTCCTAACAGTAGGTGAGAATTAAGAAAACCACTTTCTTAACTCTTGTTCATTGTCAGATTGAAAAGATGTAGAGTGCTTTTAACTTCATGATCCACTATGGACATAATGGATAGTGAAGGAACCGGTTCTTTCTCCACATTTCTTCTTACCAGTTGCCTTCAGGTATTACACATTTGTTGGTCCAAACATTTGTAAGACATTTGGAGCAGTAAGCCACTCTTCATGAAGGTAAATGTTAATGACCACCTTGAAATGCTTCAGCCTTGCATGTCCACCTCCACCCCATCACCAAGCAGCCTCAGAGCAGGTGGGAACACAGGGCAACAATCCCACTTGAGATCCACTTGAGATAACTTGTCTGGATGCAGCCTTGATGTTTCCACATTGCATGGTGTGTTTCACCTTGGAGGAGCAGAATGCTTTGGGTGATTTGCAATCTCACTTAGTTATGGACTTAATTATCTAAGGAAAGATTTTTCTGCTTCAGGAACTCTTCTGGCCAAAAGAAGAAAATCTGACCTTATTCATGTGGTGATTTAGTTTTAACTGCAAATCTTCATGGGTGCCTCCTGAAAAAGACCAAAGAAATGTTCAGTTTAGCTTTTCCAGAGTGACAGCATGGATCACGGGATGTCAAGAGCTTCCAGACAGTTACTTGCAGAGGTGATCACTCTAAGCTTGGTACTGAATTCTGCATGGTTTTGGTCACCTCCAAGCTCAGAACATGTGTGACTCCAGAGCAGGCAGTGGTCTTTTTTCCCTTTTTATCATTTTATTTAACCTTCCTGAATCACAACAAGCTGCTAAGTCACAAACCTTTCAGGTTTACTTGCCCCTCCAAGTGCCTCTTGGACGTTAGAGACACACCCCAGAGCCATAGCAATGATACCACAGTCTGATTTGCACGATCTTTCCAATCAGTGTAATAATCTTTGAAGGCTTCTCAGGTCTCATATCTATCGCAAGAGCCTAGAGGATCCCATAAGAGAAGGAAAACGACGCTCTGGGAGCTGAGGAGGGCTCGCAGGCGGCATGAGCAACAAGTATTCCGTGGCTCCCTGAGGAGGACGACCCTGAAGAGGACTGCTGATATGGGAAGTAGAATAGGAACTGCATAAGTGCTGCTTAAATTTTATCTAGAAAGCATAAGTGGGACTTAAACAATGAAAATACCTTGTGCACAGCAATGAATTTTGCCCCTTGCAAACAGCTGGTGATCAGAATAAATGTGTTTCTACAAGAAGATGAGTACTTAGGAGGAATAAGCAGTTTGATGACAAATTACAGCCTAGTTGCAGAGAATTTGTGAACTTATATGTACAAAACTAATTGATTAAATTATTTGGAATGAGTCACTTGAACAGCCCTAGGATAAAGAATTATTTTCAGAATCAAAACTGTACATCTGCTTAAGATACATGTGCTGAAGCTCTTCACTGCTTGAGCTCTGTTGTATCTTTCTTCTAGGTGGGTGAGGCAGTCCTTGAAAATGCTCGTCTTATGCTGCACACCGAGAATATTCAAGCCTGTGCTGAAGATTTTAAAGACAGGTAGTCCTGTGGTGGCACCTAGCTGGCCACTTTCTTTAAACTTTGCCTTGGTGAACACTTCTTTTTTAGGGGTGTAATGTTAGGGAGTAGAATGGGCTTGTTTTTTAAGTTGCGGGTTCGTATTTAACACCCTGATTTGGGAGAAAAATAATGATGGTGCGAACATTATTTTGGAAGATTTTGAAGATTCATAGTAACAAAAATGTGCACAAGAAAAATTACCTAGGCTATTCTTAACAGAGACATTTGTCTTAACACAGACATTAGTATCTCATGGAGAGGTCAGTATTCATTCAAAATTGGGTTGGCATTTTATAAAGGCAAACTTCCATTGGCATTTTAGTTGTAATTTTCAGTACCACACAAGTGTTTTTGGAAGTAACAATCATTCTGCTACAGCAGCTGAAAAAGCAAAACCTGCACCACTACAAACATCATTAGACAAGAAAACAGAAATGGGCTGTGCTGATTTTCCTTTTCTTTACTGAGAAAAATAAGTAGTAAAAGAAGATTTTAAACACTGGCAAACTACTTTTTTATTGTCTTTCTGCTTGAAAAGCATGATATTCATGTGTATGAGTGCACAAAGATCTTTCGATTTTACTCGGGAGACATGATCCTTGTAGCTTTTTTTACTCATAATGGTTTCATTCATTTACAAATAGCTTTTTGCAAGCTCTGACACAAAAACTGTACTTCAAACTAATTGATTTTTATCTCCCATGGTTTTTATCATCCCTTAAACTTCTGTTTCTCTCTCTGTGGCATTAGTTTATTTAATCATAAAACCAAAATGTGTTCATCATTCTTAAGTTTGCCTTTTATTTCAGAAAGGTACAACTCTGAGATACTCATTTCACTTTACATCCAGCAAGTTATACTCATATTTTAAGTAGTTTTTAAAAAATACTCTATAGAAGTGTCAGCAGACTTGGACAAGCAGTTTACATAACAAAAAACAATGTTGTGTCCATCTACTGCATAGTGAAAGCTCCTGGGATCAGCTGCCACTCTCCCAAGCTTTAAACTCCCAGCAATGAAGGTGGCTATCAAGGAGCAGTGTTTATGAAGTGGGTTCCCAACTAACCTGCCAGCCCCTCCTGTCTAACCTTCCTGGCCACCAGGTCCCCAGGTTGGACAGGTTTGGCACAAATGTCTCCCACCCAAGGAGATTCACAATGCAATCCACGTTTTCAATGGAAAGCCCAAACCAAAAAGTTACAAACAAGAGCAATGCAGCAAGCAGTGCTGTGGAATAGAAACTGCTTGCCAAAATTTCCCTACTGTTACAGCCATGGTTTGGAAATGAGCCATTTGTTCTAACAGCAATTCTAATTGACAAACCAACCACTCAAATTTCCTCTTTATTTTGATACTGCTGGGATTTGGTCTTAGGGATGAGCCAGGACCCTGGAACACAGACCAGACTTCCATCAGCATGTCCGTTAGTAAAAGCAATGCTCGATGTGCGTGTGTTTAACCATTGCTCTGATAGGTTTTTGTGTAGACAAGTGAGTAGGTATTCTCATTTTGCAGCCAAGACAACTGAGAAAAAGCCACCCATAGTGATACTGTATGTAAATATCAGATCTAGCAAGGGACCATGAGCCTCTCCATGCTTTTTCTGGAATCCTATGAGGTTGATAACCACCATAGCACATACTGCTAACTTGGCCTGTTTTCTTACACTCTGAATTAATGACAGGGCACTTCAGGCAGTTAACTTCAAGTATGAAGAGACAAGGTGAGAGCAAAGAATACTGTCTGTGTTTCTGTGCCTCTGTCTGGGACACATTTACTCATCAGCAGAAATAGTGTCATTCAAAAAAAAGGTTTTAATTGCTGAGCTGTGCTATGTTGAAGTTTGGCTTTTTTTTTTCTCTGCAGGTATGAAAATGAGCAGCCATTCAGAAAGGCAGTGGAAGATGAAATTAATTCCCTATATAAAGTGATTGATGATGCTAATTTAACTAAAATGGATCTGGAGAGTCAGATAGAAAGCATGAAGGAAGAACTAACTTTGCTGTCAAAGAATCATGAAGAAGTAAGTCCAGACTCGGGACACTGCAAAGCCAGTGTGTGCCTGTTTCATCTGGTTGGTATCATACATCTAGTGCAAAGCAAACATTAAAAACTCCACCTGCCGTGACTGGGTGGGGGGATTTTCCTGAAACCTACTCCTATTTCTTTCTTCTCTTTTAACTCAAAGGACTAACCCCTGAGGCATTATCAAATTACTCACATTTAGGTGTTAACCCTTTCTCATTTGAAAAATGTGACATGGGAGAGACACCATCACTTTGTTTCTTGTCAGATACCACGTGGTGGTCAAGGGGCTGCACAGTCATGTATGTGGGCATCTCAGCAGTGAGGTCTGATGGAAGGAGAAAGTTCATGTGCAGGGAACCAGCTCTGGTCCTGCTGCACTAATGTTGAGCATCAGCCAGGTTCTTAGGAATATTCCCTGCTTGGCTTAGCAAAGTGCTCGGTTCCCAAACCTGAGTCTCTCTTGAGAAGCACACCACTGAAGCAAGTCACAGGGACAGTGGTATGAAGGAGTGGCTCTAAAGAATCACCATCAAAGGTATTGGCAAAAGCAGGTTTAACATGAATTGTGAAAGTGCAATTTAACTTTGATGGCAAGGTTCATTTTATTACTTACTATATAATGAAGCTCACTAAGGAAAATTGGATTAGAATCAATCTAGAATGGTTTACATGGAAATCAGGGATGCAGAGGGTAAAGGTGCTAAAGGATAAAGGTTCAAAAGGGTTAGGGGAGGCCTTCCCATTGATCATGAGGTTCAGAGCAGACCTCCTGGCTTTCTAAACTCCTGATGGAGATTAGGTGCAGCTGAGTCCAAACTTTACCTCAGACTTGATTTATAGCTAAAGGATTTATCCACACCTGATCACTGACTAATTTAACATTTACAAAATGATCCAGTAGGATTTCCTATAAGCACAGCAGTAACTTAACTATAGATCTGGGATGGCACTATTCATACTATACTTGCTATAGGATATTTAAACCAATTCACACTCACACACAGCCAGGAAGAAGCATGTACAAAGGTGCCTGTTAAAAAATTCCCTCAAGTTCAGTGCAATACTCAAGTCAGATGCTTCTGCATCTCTCAACAGGTGAGGGCTGAGCCTTGAGGAGTAGTGGGGATATCCCAGGCCCCACCATCAGCTTTTGGCAACAGTCCTCTGAGTATTGCAAACTTGAGAGCTTGCGAGCGGATGTCCCAGTCAGAGGGAGATTGCTGCTCACAGCCCACTGCAGTCCAGGAAATCTCAAAGGGCGTCATTCAGGACTACTGTTTATAGAGTCACAAAATGATTGGTTCCAGTCATCTGTCAGTCTCCATCCTGGCTGTAATCCAAGATGGTAATTACTGGAGTTTTCCTCAGAAGCCTGGTAACAAAAATATTGTTCCACTAGGGCTATGATTCAGGCAAATAATATTCCAAGGTTATGCTAGGATAGCTGACTATCTCATCCCCTTCCTTTGTTAGGCAACAGAAGCTCCTAGGAGCAGACAGTGTTTCTGATAAGCTCAAGGGAAGCTTAATTAGCCAGGAGCCATTGATTGATTAAGGCTGAGGTCTATAAAGAATTCCTGAAATCACAGAGAGGCCCGAGGGGGTAGGGAGGATGCACCACCACAGACAGGCAGCCAGAAGAGAAGCCTGTACTACCCAATTTTGCAATACTTTCCTGCTTACTCACTGCATTCACCAACACCATTTGCATGAAGGTGGTTTACTGCCTTCAGCAGGGATTTCAGGATTGAACACAAATCAGCATCTTTATTCATGGGGACTTGAATATGGAGCTGTTACTAATCTCTCATAAGGGACAGCAAGCAACTGTGCTGGTGCCTCAAAAGTAAGATTAGAGCTTGAATTTTGATAGCTCACAAAAGCAAGGCATTATCCTACCTTACATTTCTTACCAGTTGTTCCTCCAACCACAAGATTTCAGCAACATGGGTTTGCCAAGATGGGGTTGCATCACCAGCTCCCTACTTGCATCAGTCTAATTCCAAGGCTGGCATTTTGCAGAAAATAACCAGTGGCTTCAACACCAGTGCATGATAGGAGAAAGATGGAAGTTGTTTTAGATAAGAGGGTAAAGAGAAAAATGATAGAAATAAACAAGATCCCCTTTAAACCTCCAAGTATTGCAGTGACTGCTGTGAAACCAGAAAAGCTGGTGCTGATGCTGTTCTCTGTAAATAGCTATGGCATAATGAGAACACCACCTGTCCCTCTTGATCCTCACGTAGCCAGCAAGGAGCCCTTGCAGGGTGGAGAGATGCTCCTTTCTTTACCTGTCAGGAGTACCTGAGCATTCACAGAACCACTTCAGCACAGGCCTGGTTTTCCCATGGCAGCAGCACCAGGGGAAGCTGCTTAAGAGAAGACACAGAATAAAGGCTAGAAGCAACTATTGCTGAGCTCTGGCACAATAAAGTCCCAAGGAGTTCCTGAACTAATTCAAACCTTTCTTTCCACTGATGCTCCCACTAGCAAATCCATGCCAAGTCCTTTTGAAGCTTTTGTGAACTTGGAGTGGGGCACATTTCGAGGTTTGCATTCTTGCAGGTTCATAATTCACATAATTTCCATCCATTTTTTCCAGTATTGTCACTGGCAGGGGCCATTGCTTACCAATACAATTCCCAGATGCTTTTACACTACCTTTTATTTGTGCCAGTAACACAAATAAACAGATTGACATAAAAGGATTGCAGTGCCAAACAGTTAAGATACGTGTGAAAATCTCATTAATTCTTGTGTTCCTGAACATGAGGTACAACTGACATGCTACCTTGCAGTGTGCAGTTCTGGACCTGCTAATTCTCCACTGGTTACATGTTTTTGGACCATTAAATGTAATGAAGGAACAGAATGCTGTCACAGAGGAGAATCCTCTTAATCTAACATGCACATGCAAAAACCACACACAATGTCTCACACAAGCTGCGAGGCTGTAGAGCTCCTGCTGCTTTGCACATCTTGTGTCTCCAGTAGGTGCATGCCCATGCTCCTGCATGGTGCAGCAGCAAGGGAAGAGCAGTGTTTGATATCCTGTAAGCTGTTAGTTCCTTGGCCAAAGTCCACACTGCAGCTTTATTGGCAATATAATTGTGGTGATTTTGGGTCCCAGCTGTGCAGTGTGCATGTGTCAAGCACTGGCTGCTGGAGAAACTTGCCACTGTTCAGAGGGCTGCTCCAGGCACTGCCTTGGTTCAGGGCTTCAGTCTCCTTCCACCAAGGGGGAAACTCTTCCAGTACATAGATCTGCAGGAAGAGATCCCATGAAGAAGCAAAGCAAATCCACATCTGAAAAAGAAACCCTTCTGTGCACTAAATCATTAATGTAGAGATACCTTTTGGGACCAAATTTAATTACTCTCTCTGTTTGTGGCGCCAAAAGAGCTCTTCCTTGAGCTTCTCTGAAGATACCATTCAATTGTCCAGTTCACTTTCCTTATGTTTGTTATTTTTGTTCAAGGATGTGAAGGTATTATACAAGCAGCTTGCTGGATCTCAGCTGGAAGAACTTGATGTTCCCCTGGGAAGTGGCCTGGATGACATTCTGGAAAAAATCAGAATCCACTGGGAGAGAGACATTGAAAAGAATCGTGCTGAGACAGGTGCCCTGCTCCGTACCAAGGTCAGCACTCTGTAACCCTCTCCAGCATCACAGGATTTGAAGCAAACACAAAATCTCTCAAATATTCTGCAATAACTTTGAGGGTTGGGTGTTTGTTTGGGTTTTCTTTGAAACAAAAAAGACGTTAAAAATCTAAGGTGTTTTGGTCCAAGTCCAAGGGAGAATGCACTTATAAATATAAAGGCTTTCTTGGGATGCATAGAGTTAAGCACTGGTGGAAATGGCCCTGCTCATATCTCAGGTATCTGTGGGAGCCTTTCAAGGGCTCTGAAATGTTGGCTAAGGAAAACAAACTTAATCAGTTGACACCTTCTGTGTAGGATAAGCCACTGTTATTACCCTTCTTACTAGGGCTGTTCCTCCACTTAATAATTTACAGGGGTCTATAAATCAAGAGGGCAAAACACATTGCCCTCTACACTACAGAGTCCTTGTTGGTTTCTCCTCAATATTGTTTCCTTTGGCAGCAGTGGGAAAACTAGATATTAACTTAGAAATGAAAAGAGATGATAATAACCATTCCCTTTAAATAGGAATTCTCCTCTCCTGAGGCTGAGTCTGAACACAGCCTTTTAATGCAGCTTTTTCTGTGTCATGAAGGATCACTCATTTCCAAATTGTCTGGCTGAAGTAAGTACTTTTGCAGAGCTGAAGCATTAAGTTCAGTAGATGATCCTGTATATTAGAAGCCATCTCATTCTGAGTTGGCTCTTATTGCAGAGCATGACAGAGTAAATCAGGAGAGCAACAAAGATGGTGAAGGGCCTTGAGGGGAAACTGTATGAGGAGCGGCTGAGGTCACTTGATCTGTTCAGCCTGGAGAAGAGGAGACTGAGGGGAGACCTCACTGCAGTCTGCAACTTCCTTGTGAGGGGAAAAGGCAGGACAGGCATTGATCTCTTCTCTGTGGTGACCAGTGACATGGCTGGAGGGAATGGCCTGAAGCTGTGTCAGGGGAGGTTTAGGTTGGATATCAGGAAAAGGTTCCTCACCCAGAGGGTGGTCAGGCACTGGAACAGGCTCCCCAGGGAAATGGTCACAGCACCAATCCTGGCAGAGTTCAAGAAGTGTTTGGACAATGCTCTTGGGCACCTGGTGTGATTCTTGGGGATGGTCCTGTGCAGGGCCAGGAGTGGGACTCAGTGATCCTTGTGGGTGCCTTCCAACTCAGGATATTCTCTGTGAAATCATAACTGCAGCAGTACTGTAGAAATACTTAGCAAAACCATATAAACATATCAAACATATCCCCCCTGTTCCAAGAGCTGCCATGAGAGGTGTAGGCGGTATCGAGGGCAAACAGCAAGGAAAAACAACAAAACCAAGAAATACGTTTTGTAAACATATGTGTAAGCTCTGAGTTAATTTTCAAAATAAAGAAGAAAAATCCTGTGACAACAGTGATACCAAAATTGCTGGGAAACACACAAGAAGCTAAGCAGAGGGATTTATCCCAGAGGTCCCATCAAGTTTTTGAGAATGTCAGACTGTTACTAAGCAAAGTGTTCACAAGGTTAGTCTGTGGGGCCTGATTTTCAGCTCATACAGTCCAAAGGAAGTGAGTGACACAGTAATAAACTACACAAGCCTGGAGAGTGCCTCCACACAAAGCACATGCAGCCCTGAAAAGCCAGGGCATCCTCAGTAACCTATTGAGCTCTTCCCAGAAAATCTGTTCCTGACCCACTGCCAGGTTTCAGCAAAATGAGCATCACCCTGATGGTGCCAAATTCTTCAGTGCTCCTACTTGCCTGTCCTGCTTGTTCCTCCTCCTTCTCCTCCTGTGCAAAAACACCCTAACAACTTCTTTCTTCCTATTTCTTTCATACCTTCAGTATCTGGTCTTTTAGCTGCTGAGAGATATCATTTGGGGAGAAAACTGCCAGCTCACAGTACACTGCTCTATCATGTCTGTGATACCCAACCCATCCCTACTCGGCCATCTTAGTCTAAGCTCTTACTAGTTTCAGTTGTTCCTGTTTTGGTTTGGTTTTTTAATGCAATGAAGAAGCAGAATATCACAGATTTCTGGAAAGATCAGTTCTGGTTCTGGTGTGACATTCTAGGGGCTTTTTCCCCACTAATTAAACCCAGATTATGCAGCTTTGCGTGATCTCCTACAGATGCAGATCTATTCAGATTACTACCATGTATGCAGATAACAAGAGTTTAGCTTTTATCAAATAAGCTTGTGGTTTTCTATAATCTCGGTGGCTAAGTTGTATTATTTGGTTATCCACACTGTGACAAACTTGCCCTTACTCTTTTGTGACATCACAGGAGGGAGAGCAGTTCCTTCCACTCCTTTGCTCTTCATTACCAGCTTTTTCAATGGAGGTTTTCCTTGGTCCCTAATATTTTAATTTCCTTTTTCTACACCTACTCCCTGGTGTAGCCATGATCAGCCCAGACCAAGGTTTTTCAAATCATGTCCTAGCACTGACTTAGACATGAGGGCAGTATTTTTGTTATTTTCTGACTAATTACCTTGCCTCATTTGCTTTGTCTTGTGACTAGATTTGCAGTCTTGGTTAGATTTGTCAAGGACATTTGGGCACCAAAACACACCAATTTAAAGTCATACCTAATGGGGTTTCACATGGGCCTTTTTTAGATGAATAACCTCAACACTCAAATCCATTGGTTTCACCTGTGCACTTTTTGGTCTGTAGTGGTCAAAACCTTCCCTTGAATTGACAAAAGTGATTTAAACCCTTGCAAGACATGCATACTATTTAATATTTTTCCCTGGAAAGATGCTTTACTTCCTGATGAGCTGTTCATTCATGTAATTTGAGTCCACACATCTACCCCTGCTCATTGCTAATCTCTATGGTTTTCTGTCATCCATAAATCCTCCTAGTTCATAGTTCATTCCCAAGGCAGTAGACCTTGAGGCATCAAGCTGTTAAGCTTCTGTCTTAATGGAAGTAGACCTTAATTTTCCTCTTCATGTTCTGTCTCTTGACCAGCTAGCTGTTGATCCATGGAAATGTTCTGCCCCGAGCACGCAATTACACAGCTTTCTCTGTTGTTCTCATAAAAGGTTTTGAAAAATCTTGTGAGTTATGCCAGTTGTTTCTCCCTTTTTTGCTAATTTGCGAAAATGTTCCCAGAACTCTCAAGAGCTTTCCAAAGTAACTTCCCTTCTTTAAATATTATGCTGGTCAACTCTGGGTGCTGGTGTTCCATTCCTAATCATCCTGTCATTAGCTGGATTCCATGAAATACAGACTGACCTGCACTCACGCACAATGCTTGGCTCAGAACTGTACAGATGTGTTTGAAATCCACAGATTCCTAGGAAACTTAACCAACAACATGATAAATATTTAGGAAGATGAGTTCATCCTCTCCCCCCATTAGTCCAGTTGTTTGTGGTCACCACATGTATAGTCTTTCCCTTATGGGGCATCTTGGATATAGGAAAAGTCCCCAGAAAACATGAATTGCCTAGTGAAGAGGACACACAGACAGCACTTCTCCACAGAAGGAACCCCAAAGCTGGGGCCGAGTGTCATGCCCAGCAGCACCCCACACATGGACTCTTGGGGCTGGTAATCCTGTAAGAAGGGTGGGGAAACCTTGTGTGACCCAAAAGCTTTAGAGCGCATTCAGTGTGTGCTTCCTTGCTGTGTCCTCCTCCATGTTTAGGGCCTGACGTGGCCACCTGCATCTACTCCACCTGCCTGTTCTATTGTTCACACCACTAAGGTCAGGTTCACAGCTTAGGGTAGCTCCTGCAGGGGTTCCAATGTCACCTGTGGTGAGGGCAAGCTAGATTTATAGGTAGCCACCAGCAGGGTAAATGTGAAAGCCAGGCTGCAGGTAATGGGTGTAGGCTATAAATATAGATGCAAAGGCACCTTCCCTTTCCGGTGTATCTCTTTAAAAAGAGGCATTTAAAGTCCTCGTAGCGTAATAACATGCAGACTACACTCTCAACACAATTTAGGAGGCACAATTTACTGAAGAGTGGCAGGTCCATGATCACTGATTCACCAGGAATAGTCAGGTAGAATTATGTCTCTCTGAAGCACAAGCCACAACGAGGCATTTCCAGAAAACACAGAATCTGTGTAATTTGCTAGAAAGGACAGCTTTGGTGTTTGGATTGAAATTCATCTCTCTGCAACAGATTTTAGGTTCCTAAATCTAAAGTTCTGTTTAAGACTTAACTGGTACTTAAATGACCTTTTTCCAGTGAGGCTGTTTCGTTCACAATGTGCAAGGTGTGGGGTTCACACGATGGTACCAAAAGAAAAATTATTTTTGATGCATGGTCCTAGATTTTTTTAAAATTTGATTTTAAATAAAAGAATGCATAATCAGAAAAGCAGGGTCAAGATGAAGTTTCAGAGTGGGATGGAAGTATTTTGCATAGTTTAATTTTAGCATCAACCACAAGAAATGCAGGTTTTGACTGAAAAATTGTATTTTCTAGAGAGCCCAGAGCTCTGGGCTGAAAAACATTGATTTCAGCCCTTATTAAAAAGTATAGAAATTCTATTTTTACTAAGGTACTTTTTCCTTCACCTATTTTCAAGGAACCTGAACTAAACACCTATAAAACCTCCCAAGCCACAAGAGCAGGAAATATCATAACAATGACTTAATTAACAGAAATTTTTTTTGACCCCTGTGATATGACCTGCTGTCTGACTCATAGACTCTTATGTGAAAAACTAAGGTGTGAATAGTTCTGAAGTACAATAGACTAAGTGAAGACACCCAAGTTTTTAAGAAATATTATAGTATGGCTATAAAATGAACAATTACAGCAATGTTTTCTCTTTAGAAATAATTTGAAACATACAAGTATGAATTCTGAACAGCTGTTGTTGACACGGATTAAGTATATACACATATGCATAAGCCATTTTACAGTAAATGCCTAGAAAACATGATAATTTTGACACTAAGAAGTATCTGGAATTGTTCAACAGAGGGATTTAATACACAGGAATCAAACTTAGAGTCAGAATTGCCACAAACTGTGAAAATATTACTGTCAGCTTGGTATGTAAGGAAGCTAAACCATAATTTGTGTAGGTTGTGATGACAGTCACCTTCTTTTACCAGCAACAGGCTGAGACAACGGCTGCCGTGCGAACCCAGGAGGAAGAGCTGGTGGAGGGCCTCAGAACCGAGTTCCATGAAACTGCCTGCAAAATACAGAGCTTGCAAGCAGAAACTGAATCTTTGAGAACCTTGGTAAGGAATGTTAGGCTTTCAGCGGGTGTATTCTGTGTGAACTCAACACACCTTCTGAGGGGAACATTCCCGTCTTGGGATGCAGAGTTAAGAATGAATCCCATTTTCCACCAGGTACTGTTTCCGGAGATGCCAGACATTTCTGGGCTCTTCTTGATTGACATGGTGCTCTAAGTGTCCCACATTTGACAACTAGGCTCCAAATTTCAATCTTCAGTGTATTCATACTCAATAATAACCTCACTGAGATTGCTCGGTAGTGTAGTACTAGAAAATGTGAGGAATATCTGCACCTTGTAAAAGTACTTCTACTTTTCTAAGGATAATACCTAGTATCAAGGTAGCTAAAGAAAGGAATTATCAAGATATATATAGTCAATAGAGATATTGGCCAAACCTGAATAAAAATCACTATGAAGCATATGAAAATTGACTGATTTATTTTCTCCTGCCCTGCCCTTGCAGAAGAGGGGTCTGGAGAACTCTTTATACGATGCCAAGCACTGGCACGACATCGAACTGCAGAACCTAGGCTCTGTCATTTCCAAGCTGGAGGCAGAGATGGGAGAAATCAAAGTAGAAACTGAGCAGCAGCAGAGGGATCGTGAAAATCTGCTGACTAGCAAACAGCAGCTGGAGAAAGACATTGCTGCATATCACTGCCTCCTGGATGGAGAGCAAAGCAGGTACTTGTCCTTAAAAGGGTGGAGAACATGCTCCCTGGGAGGGGGTTGTGAGGTTGCTGGAAGCAAGAGGACTGGGATGGTTCTCACGTTTCATAAGACTGGCTGGTAGATGGTGAGGTTTGGAGAATCTGCCAAAGGGGAAGAATACACAAAACCCCATCAAACAGAGATTCCTAATGTATTGGAGATGGGTGGTTTCCTGCACTACCACAGAAGGACATGGTTTGAAAACATGCCATGAGTTTCACTTCTCTGAAGATTTGAGATGCGATATTAAAAAGCTACTACAGCATCCACATTAGTGGCTGCAAAGCAGATGTGTTGTTGTTTCTTGACTTGAATACATTGTGTCATCCCTCCTTCTCCCTCAATACAGTCCAAATATTATAGCTGTAACCTTGGGAAAATTCTCTTTCTTAGCTTTTAAGTTACCCCTGAAGTCCAAGGACAGAATCTGGACCGCTGACTGTACCTTTTGTGAAGGACTGTAGTTCCAACTCTTAACATTTTTCCTCTGGGAATAACCTGTGAATACCTTTATAGTGTTTGGGTTGGGTTGCTTGGTTGGACTTTTCTAAGATCCTTAATCACCCTTAGACATGAAACCTCTGAGAATCTGATCCACAGATTCTGACTCGCTTTTTTGCTCAAGCCAGGGAAAATTTTAAAAGAATCCAATCTTGCTGAAGCTGGTGAGATTTCACCAGCTGAACTGAGGACAGGACTTGGCTCAGCAATTTTCCTATTTTTAGGAGTGACCAATCTTTATTTTTATCTTTTTTTTTACTTCCAGCTGATTATGAAACTCCCAGCCCACAGAAGACCATTGCCATTAAAGCAAAAGATGTCATTGCCAATTATGTTCGTGGAAGTTAAAAACCCATCAAAGCAGCCTGCTTTATACAGTTTGATTCAACAATCAAAGTAGGTTGTAGCTTGAACAACTTTATTAGACCCTCTTCATGTAATTGCTTTGCTTACAGATTTCAATTTACTCATGTTGTTAAAATTATAATAAAAATAAAGAATATCAGGCTTTTGTTTGATTTTTTCTTTCCTTCCAGTATATTTCATGATATCTGGAGGGGTGTCATGCTCTTTCCACTTCCCAGCAAGGAAACTCTTTCTTTGCACAGTACAAATATATCAACACTGAGCCACCCCTCCACTGTGCACACAGCACCCACATGGAAATGGTGAGTGCTCTGTTGTGTCACAAGACCATCAGCTCAGTAGTGCAAAATCTTATTCAAATAATGCTGAAGGAGTTAAGTGCACTGTTAACTCAATGTGATTAATTTTGAAATATGTAAACCAGTAGAATCATTAATCCCAGCATCCCACAGTACTTTATAAACACATTTTTAAGTCTAGACTAAACTTCTGGAAAAGCTGAAGGTGCAGGAGAGCAACAGTTCTGCCTGCAGTCCAGGTTACATCCTTTTACTATATACTGAGAGTCCAAGCCAGGGTGTCAGTTTGCACAAATGTGATACTTTCTGATATACTGATATATTTTTATATTTGTTTTTATATGGTTGTTCTTTCTTGATACCAACATCCCTCCAAGGAAGGTCAGCCAAACTTCTTTTGAACAGGAATCCACATAGCATCAACCTGTTGGCTGACCTTAGGTTGTTTCCTGTATTTTGATGGCATCAAAAGGAAAAAGATTTGCCATCTTTCACCTCTGACTTTCTTTTATATTTTAAACTTTAATAACCTCATTGTATTGCATGTGCAGTATGGTCACATAAAGTGCCAAGATGGATCTTGCATTTTCAGAGAAACATAATGAACCTTAGCTCCTATCACGCAAAATTTTAGGCAGGTGGCTGGCTTTCCTTCACAAGTTTCCACACAGCGATGAAGTTAACCATACATGTGTTTGTTGGATTGGGACTTTACAAGACCAGTAGTTACACCAGGTGACAGCACAGTTCATTAAATGAACTCAAGGACTGCTGAGAAATGGCATATATTACAGAACACAGTGGCATACAGTATATATGGCAGGTAGACTATAGATATTTTGATTTTTAATTGAAACATTAGCTAAGAAAGCTACTTAGATTTTAATGACTGATAAAATCAAGTACCCTCTGAATCCACTAAACTCGATCCACCAGTGAATTACAGGAATAGGGACACAAGTGTTGTCATGCCTTACCGTGTACATTCCCCCCCCCCCCACACACAAAAAATCCTTCCTGATACAGCTGCTTGACAAACGATCCTTCATTTAATCTCTGCAAAAAGTCCATCTGGCATGTACCACCTGCAACATTTTGATAAAAAATTACTGGATTAAAAGATCACCCAACAACAACCAAAAAAATAAAGGCAGATACTGGCAGATTCTGGGGTTTTTTTCTCAAAGAATGTAGGCTCCTCAGAGCAGCAATAATACCTTCTTATACATCAGTGCAGGCAGAATTTAGCAAGCTGAGACTCCATCAAGAATAGTGATGATGAGAGAAAATACAGACAAACAGTGATACAAGAAATTAGATGGTACACGCCCTTGGGTTGGGTCTAACTGGAGGGTGTCCAGCAATGATCACTTTTTGGCATTAACAAAACATAACCTCCCACTTATTCCTGACACAGAAGAGAACAATCTCCCTATGATTTGAAAGTAAAGAGGGAATTTTAAAAACATAACAATATACAATCTGGATTCAGATTCCTTTGCTATCTTCTAGTGATGTTTCAGGTATGAAAAGCAACTGCTGACTATCCCACTGTGAAACTGTTCTTTATAAATGTCACTCAGGGAGATAAGCCTGATGAAATTCTGAGTCTACAGTTATACTCTGATGTGAAAGAAATATTTTTTTAAAGTTTTTTATATGCCATGATCCAGTATTTCATAAAAATTAAATTAGGTTAATATTAAGATGTTTATTCATTGGAATGGAAATAGTTTCTTGCAAAATCATCAAGGTATTTCAGCATGGAGAAGTGTCTGGAAAAGGAGGAAGCATCTAAGCATAAACAATGAATTTCCGGCAGCTTTTCTCTCTATTCCTAGCAAAGACCAAAAGCCACAGAAAAGATTATTTTTGTGCATAGTCCATCAGAAGTCAAATGTAGCATGTCTGGCCCTTCTAAATCAAAGTGCTTTCATATTAAGTGCTAAAGCTCTTGTGAAGAAATCTCTCTGCACTTTTACACTAACTGCTGTGGGTACCTAGCTAGCTATGCAGCCCCTCCAGGGTGCCTTGCCAGCCTGAATGCTGTCTAAGCACTGACAGCCTTCACCGTGTGAGATGGGAGATTGAGAGTATGAGAGCCTAAAGGCTTTCACAAGTATTTGTAGGCACTAAGGTTCATAAACTGATTTAGCTTTATATTTATGCTGTAGTCTAGCAGTTGCTTTGTTAAATACATGTGAACGTGTTTCCAACTGGCTTTCCTCAGAAAATCAGGACCAGAAAACAGATTTTATTATCCTCCACTGCAGTATCTCTCACACCTATATTCCTGTGAAGGAATTTGTGGCATTTGCTGTTATGAACATTTGTCTGATGTCTCAGGAGACAGTTCAAGAATCAAAATCAGCAGAAATTTAGCCCTGTAAGATGATGGAAGGTGTTCCTGCCACTTAGTTCCCTGAATCAGGCCACTGCAGGGACAGACATGTACCAGTGGCAGCAGAGGGATGGGAAGGGGAAATGAACTAGTCCAGACTGTAAAGCACAGCCACTCCCTTAGTGATAGCTAGTAACTAGGTCAGATGAGCTGTGCTATCAAACCATATGTGTACTTTATACTTCTCCCAGCCAGGCACAGCTTCTTCTGCACCACAGCCTGAACACACACTGCTGCATCCTTAGGGGAAGCAGAGGGTGCCAGTTCTATGTGAGCCCCTGCCTCATTTAAGATTTCACACTAAGCAGCAACATAGCAGACCAACTAGGAACTGGTATTCTAGCCCATCATTCTAGTGCTTACATTTTAGTGTAAGAATTATTATACTGATTCTGTGGTTAAAAGATTGTTTTTAAGGTCACTTTCAAGCTGGCATTTTCTAAAATTTAACACTTTAACAAACCACCATGCACTGCTGGCAACAGCGCCTGCTTTCAGATGGCAATTACTGGTGGAGAAATGTGCATGATAAAACTTCTCCCTTCTGACTGTACAGGTCTCAAACTACAGCAAACTCTGAGCTGAGGAAGATTAAGCTCCTAAAGAGAAGTGAGCCCATGCTGTGACAAGGACTCCACCACAACCCTTCTGCAAGCTGCTCTGCACCTAAAGGCACCTTCTCCAATTTCCTTAAGCAGGCGTCTGCCCAGGAGTTACTGAATGTTTTTCTGCTTGTGCTTTGCAAATGTCAAAGCAGTTCGCAGTGCTGTCACCTTCATGTCACAGAACTGAGATAACTGGGTACAAAGGAAGATGAAACAGTGGGGGACTGGAAATGGAAGTCTGCTCCTAACTCTTGCACCACCCACAACTCACTCCAACTTTCCTTCCTTCGGTTTCTCCATGTGAACAGTGACTGCTGCCTCACTTCCCCTACATGCAGTAATGCTTCATGCCTCAGGCTTTATAAAATGCACCAAGATGCACAGGGAACAGCATCATGGCAGGACTTGCCATAGCTACAGGATGGAGAAGAGGCAGGCAAGCACCACTGTGTGGGGGAGGAGAGAGATGAAGTCCTCAGAGTCCTGGGGGTAAACCTGTACATGAGCAGAAGCACTCGGAGTGCCGTGTCTTGCCAAAGGCAGGTCACACAGGTCAGTGATGCACAGTGCAGCAGGGAGCCGTGCACTGAGCTTGTGCTCCCGGCACAGCAATGTGGCATCCTGGATATATTCCTTGCATTACAAACATCACTTCTGCCAGTCCATGCCTGTGAGCCATTCTTCAGCCAAGTGTCCTCTGTGCAACTATTGAGGGACATTGAATTTGAGAAAGGAAAAGAAAGCCACAAAAACTGACCTTTTTTTCTGCATCTAACTTTTTACACAATGACAATCTTAATGGTAAAAGCTGATGCAATGCATTCACACAGAACTACAAATGCTGTGCGTCAGCACATTTTCACCATTTTACATAAAATAAAAGTAGAGGTGGGAGGTAAATTCAAGCATAACTGCATAACTAATGCTTCCTTTAAAGCACCAACTGAGATGTCTTTAAATCTGGATCTAAGCCTTCCGACGCCTAAAACACTGCTGCTATTTTCCATGATTTCTGCCGAGCCTGTTCCAGACTTAACAGCTGAAATGTTTCGTGGTACACTGCTCCTGACAGGTATTAAGTTTCTAATCCAGCTGGGCATTCCAGCCTTACAGTACTGTGTTTGCAAGAGACAAGTGATGCAGATGCTAAAAGCTGCAAAAAGGCACCAGGTTCACATTCTCCAGCCTGATAACGGGGCTATCCACAACAGTACAATGAAAATATTTTACCAGTTGCTGAAATTCAAGAAACGATCAGCTTAGAATCGGGCACAGCACTGTGCTTAGTACATTATTAGGTGATCCACCGCAAAAGCTGAGGGACAAAAACTGTCTGCTTAGTTGCATGGCATTACCAGTGCTGAGCCTGCAAGTCCCAGCATGGGGCAGTGCCGGAGGTATGTCAGCTTCCCGGGCAATAACGGAGCACAAACACAGGGGAATGTGGCGCCTTGACAAAAGGAATGTCAAACACTCCTCCACAGCCAACAGTTCGCTGCCACGCCTTCCGCATGATCTTCTATCAGCTGAAGGGGACAGTAAGCAGGGAGCACCCAGGAGGCACAGAAAGATGAGACTTTGCTACCAAATTTGCTCCCTACTTCAGTAATGACTCCTATCACAAATGGAAAGTGTCACTGATCACATGACATTTTCGGTGTTACCAAATGAATTGTTACACTTGCAGCTTCTAGCTCTCTAGGGCCTGCTCTGTGCAGGCTCAAATCCTCGAAGTACACAGGTAGTAAAAATACAAGGAGGACAGCGGGTGACACATAAGAAGAGGATTGTAACACATTTCCCAAAGGCAGAATGCTTGACTACAGTGATTCAATTACTCACAGCTACAAAACACTTTACAAAGACATCGTGTATTTAACCTCTTAAAATGGCACCTTGCCTGTTTTTTCAAACAACCTAAGAAATATGAATGGAAAACACTAAATAACAGCATTTGCATGGACATAAATTGAGACTGTCACCTTCCAAAGTTTGGAAAAACTTTTAATTTGTATGTTAATATATATACACACACATATGTAATTATCTCAAGAGAAGATATGACAAAGCACAAAATTATACTAAAGAACTCAAGAATACAAACATGCTTACTTTTATACAATTCTAATACGAACCAATGCATATTTGATAGGTAATTCTCATTTGAGCTCACACATTACCATAGGAACTTCTATCTCCTTTAGATGGCTGATGAATAAAGTAAGTAATTGGAAACAGTGTTTCATGTAATTATTTATGACTCATGACAGTCTGAGGCTGTTTTTCCAAATGTCCTGCTTCAAAACTTTTGACATGTCTTGAAGCCACAGCGAACTTCTTAAACACCCAAGTTTTTTTCCAGAGTTAAAGGTCACTACAGTACCCAAAGTGAGAAGTAACAATCTGCAGACACCCACTGTGGAGTTTATTTTCCAGCACATATTCCCTAGGCTTTAATGCGAGTCAGAAAAGCAGCTAGGAAGCTCACGCCAACACATCCGGACATCCTAGACAGAGTGGTGTTTCAAGACTTACTCACTTAACCACACAGACCCAAGATGAAAGCTAAATGACTTCCTTGCATCCTTTGCAAAGACAGTGTAAGTTCACAGGCCTTGCTGGGGTGTGGGAGGCAATGTCTTTGTCATGGTAGTCCACGCTGGGAACGAACGCCACCTCTCCTCATGGGTGGGGGGCGGCTGGGCTGGCTGAGCAGTGCCCCGAGCCTGTGGGGACCGGCTGAGCACTGGGGCTGCTCCAGCAGTTCTCTCAGCCTGCTTGGAAGTGATTCCAGCCGTGCTCTGAGCCCAAGGGAGCTGTCCCTGTTTCACTGTGAGGTGGCCCCAACAGGAAGGGCCCGCACCCGATGCGGGAAGCGGCCAAGCGCTTCCAGAGAAGCTATGGCTGTGCTCAATCACAGAATCGTTGGGGTTGGAAGGGACCTCTGGAGATGATCCAGTCCAACCCCGCTGCCAAGGCAGGGTGACCTACAGCAGATTACACAGGAAGGCATGCAGCTTGGTTTTGAATGTCTCCAGAGAGGGAGACTCCACACGCTTCCCAGGAAGCCTCTTCCAGTGCTCTGCTACCCTCATTATAAAGAAGTTATTCCTCATGCTGAGGTTGAACTTCTTATGATTTAGTTTATGGCCATTGCTCATTGTCCTGTTGCTGGGCGCCAGGGAAAAGAGCCTGGAACCATCCTCTTGGCACCTGCCTTGGAAATATTTATGTGAATTTATGAGATCCCCTCTGTGTTTTTAGACTGAACAGATTCAGCTCCTGCAGTCTCTCCTCATAAGAGAGATGCTCCAGTCCCTTAATCATCTTTGAGACGCTCCACTGGACCCCCTCCAGTAGCTTCTTGTCTTTCTTGTACTCAGGAGCCCAGAACTGAACACAGCACTCCATATGTGGCCTCACTAGGGCTGAGCTGAGGAGCAGGATCACCTCCCCCGACCTGCTGGCCACACGCTGCCACGGGGCCCCCCGGCAAGCACGGAGGGCGCGCACGCGGCCGGCTCGCCCACAGCCCGTCACACCCACGCGCTCTCCAGCCCGGCCGGCACGCGGAAGGGCGGCACGGGAGGGGCCGGCGCGAGCCCGGCCCTGGGCGCGCGCGCACGCCCCGCCCCGCCCCGCCCGACTCGGCCAATCCGCGGCCGCTTCGCCACCGCCCTCCCCGCTCCCGCCGCGCGCATCCTCACGCGCCGCAACGTCAGCGCCTTTCGCCCCTTTTTTGGAGACTCCCCCGAGCGGCCGGCGGCGCTCATTGGCCGCAAGGTGGCGGCGCATGCGCGGTGAGGGGCGCGGCCCCGCCCCGTCTCCCCTCAGCCCGTCCGCTCCCTGCGGGCCGCGTCAGGCGTGGGGCGCGCGGGCCGCCGGGCGGGCCCGGGCAGGAGCTGCCGCAGCCGCCGCAGCAGCCGCAGCCGGGCGGCCGCGCTCGCCGAGCAGCGGGAGGGCCCCGCCGCTCACCTGTTGGCCCGGGCCGCCGCTGCCCGCCTTCACCCGCCCGGCCGCCGCCATGGCGGAGACCGAGGAGCGGAGCCTGGACGACTTCTTCGCGAAGCGGGACAAGAAGAAGCGGAAGGAGAAGAGCAGCCGAAGTGCCGCCGCCGCTGCCGCCTCCAGCGCTTCCAACGCTGGCTCCAACGCGGCGGGCGCGGGCGCGGGGACCCCGCGACCGACTGAGGGCGGTGGCTCCGGGGCCGCCGCCGCCTCCGGCGCCGCCGGCGGCTCCTCGGCCAAGGCGGCGAGCAAGGTGCGGGCGGGGAGGCCGCGGGTTCCTGCCGGCAGGGGGCGCCGCCGCCGCCCGGCCATGCGGCGCCCGGGGCCGCGCGGGGCTGGCGGCGCTCCCGGCCCCGCCCCGGGGCTACCGGGCGGGCGCTGCCGCTGCTTCTGCTGCTGCTGGCGGGGTGGGGGGAGCCTTCGCCGGGCGTCTCGGCCCTGTGGGAGGCGGGAAAGCGGGGCCCCTTCCCGCTCTGCAGCTGCGGTTCAGCCCGGCACTCCCTCCCATGTTTCTGGGTGTTGCGGCCGGAACCGGAGGTTTGCGTCGGGTGCCACCTGGAGCTGTGCAGCGTGGCCTGTGGACCTTGGCGATATGATTCCCCCAGAGTCCTCTGAGCTCTGTGCCTTGTTGCCAGGAAGGGTTTTGCTGCCAGTAATTTTTTTTGTTGTTGTTTTTGATAGCATATAAAAGTGAAACGATGAGCATGCAGGAGAAGCTTAAATGTCCTTAGTTGAGTTGGTAGCTCTGTTTCTTCCTCCGCCCTTTTTCTCCCTGTCCACAACATCAGCACCGAAGTAATGAAATTTAAATCAGAAGTAGTTATAAGAGCTTTAATGCTGTGAATTTTAAAAGGCGTTTTAAGAAATACTCTGCCGTTTCCTGATGTTTTTTAAATTGTGGAGCTTGACACGTGCAGTACCTTTGTTATATATTTGTCTGCTGTAGACAGGACGGATAGGACGTAAAAAATTACTTGTGCCTTTTATCTCTTTATTTCTGGCTTGGTTTTTTTGCCTCTTGGTATTGTTTTCCTTTGGAGGCATCAGCATACAGTAGTCTGAGGATGTGTTCCCTGTCTTTCTGGTACAAATCGAATCTTTATCTATCCCAATGATATTATACTCTCAGAGTACAAAAAGATGTCTTGTGAAAGGGGTTTTGGAAGTTATATACCTCACTTCCTTCATGCTTATGTAGAGGATCAGTGATTTAAGGATATTTTCTCGTTGTGCTAGATGGATTACTAAAACCAGAAGCAGTTACAAGAGCTCTAATGCTGTATATTTCAAAATGAATTTTAAGAAATAGTCTGCTGTTTCCTATTGTTTAACCTGGGGAGTTTGACACATGCAGTAGCTTTCTAAGTAGATCAAGGTCAGTGGTAATCTTTCAGCTGCTCTTCTGCTCACTTGCTTGCAGAATAGTATTTGGCTTTGACTGAAGCTAGTACTTGGATTAGAAACAAAAGTCACTAAATGTGAAAGGTACATTAGCTTGGAAACTGTAATGTTTCCATGGAGATGGGAATGTAAGAAATCTAAAATATTTTAGAGCTGTAGACTCCTGCTCTTCCAGAAGACTGAATCTTCAGCAGGCAGTGCAAGTTAACATGAGGTCGCTTCCTGCTTCTGCTGTTACTCTAAAGCAGGTCAGAGTTTTTCTTTTGGAGATTGACTGTGTAGAAGATCCCAGCACAGGGCTCTAAAAGCAGCTTTATTCTCAGCTGTTCAGTGGAAAGAGGTCTGTGCCTTTGACAGACCTTGCTCACAAGGTCTTCCTATTTGGAGTAATATAACTGCATTTCACGTAGGGTGTAGGAATTAGGTAAACTACTAATTAGGCTGTGTGTGTCTTAAAGCTGGGACTGGGAACATGGGAGGACTGTGTATCTGTTCTAGTCCATTTTTGGTCTACCTTAATAATCCCAGAATCTCCTGATGACACCGTAGGACAAAATCGCCTTCACTTAGGAGAGTCCCTCTTTCCCCAAACAAACTCCCATTTTAAAACCCTAAAGTAGTTCTCTTGAAAGATACACATATTTTGTGTACTAAGATTGCTGTGGTTTTGAAGCTGACCTTTTTACTGTTATAAAAACACTGCTCAGGAAACAAGACTATAAACTTGGTTGTGAATGTGAAAAAGTCAAATGTACCGTTATTAATCTTTGTCATAAATCCACTGTAAGCTATTCCAAATGTTCTTTTTGTTTGGCTCATGAAATAGGTGATGGAAAAGTAAATTTGAAGTTTTGTGTGCATTTAAGCTGTCATGAAAGCCTACTGTTAGTGACAGGGAGAGGTCTTGCCCTTGTATTGCCCTGGTCATGACTGCACAGTCCTGTTCCATACATTATGTTGTTCCTCGACTTCCTGATGTGTTTTTGCTGAGATTATGTGGCTTTCTTTCACTTGAGTGACGTTTTGCTGGGGCATTTCTTAGCTGTTTTAGTGAGTTAAAGTCAGCTCTCAGGTGCATCCCAGGTGACACACAGTAAGTTAGGGGATGAGGGCATGCAATCCTTTCCCCTCTTGGCAGCGGGGAGCACAGTTTGGTTTCTTCTGGAACTGTACCTTCACTCTCAGGTTTTTTTGTATTATCTTAGTTACGTTCTTCTTTTCTACTTTGGTTGCAAAGAAGGTGACACCTTATATTTCTCTCCTCTTACAGGAAGAGGATGATTGGAAGGAGTTTGAGCAAAAGGAAGAAATTGATTATAGTGGTCTTAGAGTTCAGTCCATGCAAATAAGGTACTACCTTTTCTTCTTTTTTTTCTTTAGTATAATCATTACTGATATCTAAAAAGGATGGTTTTTTTCTTCAGAGCTGTTCCCGTGGAGTCCAGTTAAAGAGAGGTTTGATATGTTTCTGATAGTACACAAGTTTGCTACTGGGTAACTTAAGTTTGACTGGTCTCTGCCAATGTTGTCTTTATTTTCTTAATCTCTATTCCTACTCTAGATCTATCTTTTTTGCTTGGGACTCAGGACTTTTTATTACAAATGCTTAACGTTCCCATCCATAAAGATAGTCAAGTAGGAATTTCTCAGAGGAGTGCAGACAGTAATTCCCACTGAATCATTTGACTGCTGTAAGGGTATCTGACTCAATCTACTCAGTATCTTCAGTTGGGGAGCAAATTCCTGAACCATTGCATTTGTATTTCAAAAAACCAAAAATACAGTTGGTAAAAGTAGTCTCCCATGATAAGATCCCACAGGATTGTGTTTATGAATCCAATTCATGATTCCTTGTTCATTTTTTCATTAGACTTTTCCTGTGGTCTGGTGCAAAGTAAGTCTACTGTTGTCTGTCCTGGTTAAGAAAAATGTTTTGTCGGGTCAGAAAATGGTTTTTGTGACCTCATTTGTAGACTGAGAATGTCAGATAATCCTCATTGTCCAGATATTGATGTTTAAAATAATGTAATCTTAAAATCAACCTACCTGTAACCAGTGCAATAGATGCTTGCTTCACTGTTTGAGCAGGTCTGACATTTTTGGAATTACTTACTTTTTTGGATCACAGCATTCCCCCCACTCCTTTTAGTTAACTAGTCCTTTTAGGCTATTTGCATGAATTTGTCCCACAAGCTGTCCATGGCATTGAAGTGTCACAGTGGATAATCACATGTCTGATTAGACAACCAGTGGGCTGCAGCTTCACTGACTGCAGGTACTGTTTGACTGAAAAGCCTCTAATTTGGTTTTCCAGACAAAGGCCAGCATTCCAGATACTTTTCATGCTGTGGCAGATTTTCAGGCATGTGGAAGTTTCTGCCACAGGATTTTGTAACGATTAAATTAGTGGATTCAAGGGAAGAGGGGAGAAGTAAATGGAAGAAAATCCTACTAGAGGTTATAAATTATCCATCTCTGGAGATCTCTTTGCTGAAACAAAGATACAGAGTGTCTGGAGGGGATGGGATGCTCCCTGTGCTTGCTCTATTGTAGTTAAGTCTGTAGACATGGCTTCTGACTGTCATTTAAAATAAGGTAGTGATGTGTTTAGGCCCTTGGACCACCTTACTATGATTGTTACTGTGTTTGGATGAACAGTGAAAGGGCATTTAAAGGCATTTTTTTCTGTTCACTGATCATTACTTACAGAGAAAGCTTACAAAGGTCATGATTAGTAGGATTTGGTGTATTATGAACTTCTGAATTCACACTTTGCTGCTGTTGAGATCAGTGTCTTGATTCTTTTCAACAGCGTCACCCTCCACATCTGTCCCATTCTACCACACAGCTTTCTGTAGTAGCTTTTACCAGCAAATTATTTTGGGTGTCTGACTACATCTATGCAAAATGAAATAGTCTAAATAAAATACAGCCAAGCTTTTGCATTTGGTCTGTCTTTGAAAAAATTAAATTTTTGTCTCTTGTGCTTTTTTTTTGATTGCCTGCTTTAAAAAAAGAGATCTAAGTTTGTTTGTGGATTGTATATTACCCATACATATAATAGTGCTTCTTAGGGGATTGTGGTTATAGGAAGAGTGAGCTCAGGACTTGCTTGCTTTCAACACTCCTCCTCTGTTTCTTCCTCTTGACTAAAGTATTTTATGGAAGCTGGACTTGTAGACCTTTCCTGCTTTATCTTCTAATCGCTTCCAAATGCATGACTCTCTTACTAAGAGAAAAGCCTTTACATTCAAAATAAGATACCAATTTCTTTGATCTCTTAGTTCAAGTTGAATTTTTTTAAAAATTCATTTAAGAGTTTTTTCCTTCTCAGTTGCCAAGTTATGTAGCAGCATGCCAGAAATTGTTCAGCTGGAATTGCTAGTACAGTGATTACAGAACTAATGTGGTCTGGTTTAATTTAGTATCTTTAGTACAGCAGCCATGATGTCTTTTCTTATGAGGACTGTGTAACCTCTGGCAAATCTTAAACCTCTGTTTGTAAGGTGCTGCTGATCATTTGTCTCTTATAGTGAAAAAGAAGATGATGAAAGTGAAAAAAGAGAAGAACCTGGTGACAGTTGGGAAGAGACTGGTGGTGGTGGTGGTGGTGTAGACAGATCGTCTGGTCCTTGGAACAAGTCAGCTCCTCCACCAGCCCCTGTTGTTGAACCAATTGGTAAATTTACTCAGACTTGTTTTTTTCCAGTTACATCAGGTTGAATTAAGCTGCTCAGTGAGTAGAGCTCAAGGAACAGTTCCTGTTCAGGCACCCTCTAATGAACCTAATGGCTTGTTTGGCATGCTAACCATCAAGGAAATCTCCCTGTCAAAGGATCTGAGGAACTGAATTGAAATTAAAGTATCTGTCAGATACTTTAAGACACAAGTGGAAGGGTTTTTTTATTTCCAACTTCAAAGGGACGGGAGGAAGCATTCTGTCTTTGCAGGAGATCCCTCTGTTTTGCAGTCTGTAAAATACCTGTTGGAAGCATTTCTGTTGATCTGAAAATGCTGCTTTAACACTTCAGTGGATGTTCAGCCAGTATCTGATCTATTGTGGCAATTAATAGCATGGTTTTCAAATCAGTTCTAGAGTACTGAGAACATGGCATTGCAAGATTGATTCTTTAACTAGCATAGGACTTTTTTTTATTAAATACAGTTTATTAATATCAGTGGAGATAAACTACTTACTTAGTCATCCTCTGAGTTCAGAATATTCTTTTCCACCGAGAAATTAATTGAAAAATAGCCTGCTGTGCCCTTTCTTGTTTGTAAAGGAGGTAAAGCTAATTAGTGTTACTTCATGTTAGATTTTTACCTTAAATGCAAACTATTTGGACAGTCCCCTCTGCATCTGGAGAGGTGTTTTAAATAAGATTTGGCAACTATGTAATTATGTGTTTAAATCTGTTTTAAATGTGTTTTAAATTGTTGCTAATAAATTGCAAATGAGAAACATGAAGTCCTCATTAGTAGTTTGGATTCCCTAAACTTCGTGAGGCAATACAGTGGAGCCACATTTAAATTTGACTGGGTGTAGGTTAAGTTAGGTGACACCTGATTTCCTGCCTTGTCTAAAATACTTGCTTCCAAAGCTTAAAAGGTGGAAAAACATACTTGTAAGATTCATTTTTCTTCTTTGTGGAGTTTTGTTTGTGTGTTGGTTGTTTTGGGTTTTTTTCAGCTATGAATGCAAACTTGTTCTCACGTGTGAATCTTGTTCTTTTACCTAGTTACAGAAACTCCAGAGCCAGTGCAGACTGGTGGCGTGTACCGGCCACCCGGCGCCAGGGAGGGCGGGCGGCCACGGAGAGCACAGCAAGGACCACCAGAGATCTACAGTGACACTCAGTTCCCATCACTGCAGTCCACCGCCAAGCTCGTAGACAGTCGAAAGTAAGTGCATTCCACTGATTCCCCGAGAGACATTTCCAGCTGCCTTCTCTATGTCCTTGCTTTGTCCTAGTGCTTCCTAGTCCATAGAGGAAAGAAATAACTAAGAGGCAGTAAATGTATTTTCCAATTCTGTTCCTGTGAAATAACTTTGATAGGATGTAGCCCGGTGAGATAGCCAAACAAGACTGCCGGTTATGTTATCTTTGATGGCTGAAGGATTTCCCTGGATATTTCTGCTATTGACAGCATCTGGTTCCCTCAGACACTAGCCATAGTGAGGCTGTGTTCCTTCCTTCAGCAGACAGATGTAGGAAGCCCTGAGCATGTGGCTTCTTGTTAGAGATGTGAAGGTGCTTTAACCGGAGGAATGGGGTTTAATGCAAATACAAATCAATACACTGGCTGGCTGAGCTGTGATTTAGTGACAAGCTCCCCCAATTTTGCTGAAGTGTTACGTATTATGTGGTGCTGAAGACTTCAGTCTCACCCTATTTTTGAATACTGATCTTTCTATAACCTTATTCCCAGTAGAAGAGATGACTAGGCCAATACATAATTCAGTTGGGGGATTTTGGGTGTTTTTTGTTGGGGTATTTTTCTCTCCTGCCTCCTATGCTACTGCTTAATACAGCTTAGGAGAAGCTTTGTTTCCTCCGGGTATTTTTTGGTGTGGAAAAGGAGACAGGCTGTCATTGATGCTTTGTGATTTGAATGGTGTAAATTGAACAAGAGGAAATTCTGAATGAACATTCTAGAAAGTGACTTCTGCTCTCTAGAACCTATTTTTCATAAATGCACTTAAATTTACTTTGTTAATCTAAACTGTACTGGGTGATGAGCTTATTTTGGAGATAAGGTTTTAAAAGATTTGCTTGGGAATGTTTAGGTATTCTGTTAAACTCTGAATCTTACTGTTTGTTCTGTGTTCATAATGTTTTTGTTGGGATGGGGTGGAAATGGACTAGAAATTCACAATTCACAAGTTAGTGATAAGATATTTACTGATTACATTTATTTTCCCATAGGGATAAAGAAATGGAGAAGAGCTTTGAAGTAGTAAAATACAAAACTAGAGGTAGGGATGAGGTCTCAAAAAACCAGGCACTTAAACTTCAGCTAGACAACCAGTATGCTGTGCTTGGGGATCAGTAGAGCCGCACACACAGTACAATTAAGGAATGCTTTTTTGGTAACCCTTCTACTAAGGTAACTAAACTACAGCTAACAGCTATGATGAACATGCCACCTTATTTCTGCTGGATCTACTGCAGCAAGTGCAGACTACTTTGACGTAAGTGATTGGTTCTCCTGCACTATGGAAGCGTAATATGTTGCAACTTCTCCATTGGATATGGGGCAAATTAATGTAAATGATTGAACAAGAGTCATCAGTGTTCTTTAATTGCTCAGAAAGATACCTACAGCCAGTGGTCATTTCAAAATCTTTTTATGTTCAGATACTGAGCCTTCGTAAAGGTTGACTACCTCAGACTTGATGCATTCATTGTGGACACCATGTGGATCACAACTTCTGGAAGAGAAGGTTACAGCTGTTTTAGTGGCCATCTGAAACTTGAAACCAGCTCTACTGGATTCCTGTCAGAAATCCTGCAGAAGTCAGCCATTTGGTTCCAATTTGCTATAACAAAGATTTAAGTGACCTTAATGACAAACCTGTTCGTTCCCCTTCTGAGGAATCCTGTCGTGTGTAGCCATAGCCTACTAGAGACTTCTGGAGCGTCCCATACCACTCACACTATCCAAGTACAACAGAGCTGTAGTTTGTTTACCTTTCTAGAGTGCTGTACGGAAGTAACTGCAAAACAAATTAAAACTCATTCAAGTATCAGATTTCAGGAATGATGGGTTTGAATAGTTTGTTTGCATTAGCCATTTTCAAAGTTGTCTGTTTAAGTTTTTTTTTTTCTATTACCCATAAAAAAAATGCCTGCCTTGTTTCTGATATCGATTTGCAGTATATTTAAACAATGATAAGATGTTGTAGTGAAATAGGGTTTATTTTGGTTTTTGTCATGAAGTTTGTCTTTCTCACCCTAAAGCACTAAGACTTAGAGTTTTGATTTGACACAGAGGTATCCAGACTCCCAACTACAGTCTTCAGAATTTGTCCTTTAAAAATGAGACATGTGGCAGTAGGGGTACTAGATAAAAACTATCTTCTATCAAAAACAATTATTTGTTTGTTGAGGAGTGATGCTTACTTGATAAGCAGAATAACTTAATATGCAGAGAGATAACTAAAGCTGGTAAGCCTGATTTGTTTGGCTACTTCTGTGAAGCATGCAGCTCTCTGAGGCAGCAATCCTCCAAGTATAATTCATAAATGGTGTTTATTCACAGTCAGGAAGTTTAGTAATGACGGAAAGCAGTGACTTGTTAAGTTACTTAATTTAGTGGAAGTAGGCAAAATGGCACTGGTACACTAGGAATATAGGACATTGCCTGTAACTGTTTCAGTGAACCAAACCTGTCAAGTACCAGAAGTGTTCTGCTGTAACTGTTTTTCTCTTCTCTGAATTTTTACACCAGAAGCAAAATGAAGTACAATAATGGTGTGCTCCAGTGTTGAGGTTTCTCAGAGTAAATGCCAAAAAATAGACCCAACATCCATAAGAGTTGCCAATGGCAAGAAAAACAAGGGAGCAAAACAAAGCTTGCTTATGTGTGTGGGAGTACTGTGTATGTGCAGAAGATAAGGATAGTTCAGGAGTCACCCAGTTGGGTTCCTTTTGACTAACTGCTGACTTGCTTTAAATTTACTTCTCTGAGGCCAATGCAGATTTTGCTGTTGACTTCAGTGGGGCTGGGGTTTCACCTGGTTCTTTCATGCACAGACTAAAACTGGCCTTGCCCTTGCAGAGTTAACTGTCTATAAAAATTCTGCTAGAAGCTGCTATTAAAGAGAGGGCTCAAGTTCCTAAAGTTGGAGACTTCATTTGGAAACAAAACCCCGCTGAAAGACTGATACCAATACCTTGGACTCTGAGCCATGTATCTTCCTTGAAAATCCATTGTTGCCAGCAAAAATGTTGTTGTCACAATTTCTTGTGGAATTCATGGTAAATGGACATGTCACTTGATGGGGTAGAGATGTGAAGTCTTAAAATGCTTTTCCTGATGCTCTAAAGAGATTGAGATCACTAATGCACATGAATAGTTTTAGTCTCCTGTATGAAGGGTAGATGAGACTGTCCATTGTACCACCTTTAATCTGAGGTTTTTGGGCATGAATTCTGGCAGTTCAAGAAAACCCTGTAAAAGTTTCAAATCAAATAAAATGGAAATATACATGGATTCTGGAGTCTAGTGAGTCTTTACATTTTAGTTTGAGCTCATGACTGTACAATAGCAGAGGATACAGAGCATTTGGATTTCTTAAGGGATAGGCCATGGAGTGGGCAGTTGTCCTTATGGCCAGGTGGGCTCTATTTCAGAGCTTATAGCAGAGCATATTAATAAAACTTTTATTTGTACATAGAAGTTTAGTGTGCTATCTGGCACAGTGTCTTCTTACTCCCACCATATAGGACTGGTTTGAGATGGTGAGTTGAGTATGAATGTAGCTTTGATTTGCTTTTCACTTGAAAGTACCTCTGCTAAATTAAAGAATGGGGAAGAAAAACCCAGCCTCTAGATGGCTGCTATCACTGGAGCCCATCAGGTACTGATAACTAAAGGTGTTCCTTTGGGGGCTTCTCTCAAGCATATCATTCCAGTTTCTTTCTGGAGGCATAAGGAAAAAAAATCAGAAGCGCTGCAGATTTCTGTAGTACAGAATGTTAAAACTGTTTTAAAAGAAGTGTTTCTTGTGTTAAATATAGCTGCCAGCAACTATCAAAATGCCAGTTGTCAGTATCTTCCTTGTACCAAGTAATTGTTTTGCATGCCTGAAATTTTGAAAGTCAGTCCTCTGTGGAAGCTTGGTATGCTTTGGAGACTCTGAAGTCCAACTTTATCTGGTTTGTTGTTGCATTCATTCGAGGCATGCTAAGAATGTCCTTTTCGTTCCTTCAAAATGCTTGTTTGAAGGCGTATTCCATAAATGAAGGGTTTTCAGTTGTCCTTGATGCCAGTCAGTTTAATGCAGTTGTGTGCTGCTTCAGGGACTCCCTGGCCTGTGACACCCTTTTATGGTGGGTTGCTTGTTAATTCCCAGTTTAAAGGTTTTTATTTCTTTGGCTTACAATAAAACAGAGCCATGAAGGTACCAACTTACTGGTAGAACGTTGAAATGTCCAGTGCTTACTGGGAAAAGAACAGTTTGGATTTGTTTCTCAATTTTACAGTCTGTATTTAAGGATGTTAAAATTCTAAAAACTAGGTAACTTCAATAAAGTTGGACTTCCCAAATGTCTACTGTAGGTATCTGGAATCTGTATTGAGCTGATGATAAATGTAGGAGAGGATTAGTTTTGCCCCTCCCTGTCTCTCCCAGTTTAGCTGTGTCATGTTTAATCTTATTCACAAATGAAGAGGAATGGACAACTAAAAGTGACTGTGTCCTGCTACTTCAGTTTTGTATTTGTAGCTAGCTTTAGCAGTCATGTCCACAGTAACTTACATGAATTTTAATGGTACAAATTGTGCTAGAGGCCTGACACCACAGGGAATAGGGCTTTTGGTATTTGACTGCATCCGTCAGCTCTTGGCAACTTTTAACACACCATGGCTGAGACCTCTGTGCTGTTCAGGTCAAGTAAACACAATATAAATTTGATTGGGCTGCACATCTTGGAGTTTGCTTATCTGAGCTTCTGCAATAGTTGTAGTTTTTGCCTTTCTAATTTCTGCCTGGTTGAGCAGTTTTAAAGTCGCTTGTGGTTTTCTGTCAAATACCCTAACTAAAATGGAACAGGGATTAATACAGCTTCATGTGCTTAAATAAGGTTGCTTACTTACAAGGTAGTAATGTTATTCTTCCCAATATTGATGTGGTCAGAAATTTATACCTCAGTGGCCCAAGTAACTAAATTATACCAAAACCACCTTGAGTACCATAAAATCTTTATGAACACCCACAATCCAGGTTTTGTTGCCTGACTGTAACTTAGTTCCCAAATTCTCTCTCCCTGTTTTCAGCTTTTAATGTTAAAACTTGTTTTTAATGATAAATAGAGGCTTTTGTTTGGCAGTATAAGAAAATAGTAAGTGTACTTAAACTTCGGATATACAAATTAGGTATGTACAGAGGGGAGGAAATCTGACATATTTGCAGATAAACTCTCCGGAAAAAGTTAAAAAGATAGCTTGTCTGTATTGAGGTTAATATGAGAGCCTGCAAGCTCTAGCAGATGAAGGAAGAAATGACAGCAGAAAACAGAACTGAGGAGTCTTAAGTCATAAATATTGTGTATCTAAAGTTTGGCTCCTCAAGCATCACCTGTAGTTCTACCATGTTCTGTTTGAAGTGAAATAGAGCAGGAAGGAAGATTAATAAATAAATAAATCAGGGAGAGTGGAAATTATGCAAATAAAACATAGGTGCTATAAGAAGAGAGGGATTACGAGGGCTGTTTTCTAAATGATAACATTAAGTGCGTAGCCTGAGGCAGGGAGTGGAGCGTAAGATGTTGGATAGTACAAGTGCTGCCTGTATAGGTACTGCTTGCACAAGTGACAGATTCATCTGACTTTAAATCAGCAAAACTGTTTAAAGTCCAGTACTTGGGGAAGGCAGCCAATTTTATTTCTTCCTTTCAACAAATTGGGAGAATCTGTTCAGAGAGAAGGTAGAATTTTGCATTGGTATGAAGCTGTCTGACCTGTTGCCTAAAGAGAGAACTGAGGACAAATTTCAAGATGGCTCAACAATCCTCTTCGGAAGTAACTTGTGTATTTAAGAAAATTATTTTTCACTTCTGCATGATAAAAGGCCGAGACATTGTTTCAAATAGCTGTGAAGACTTTTTTTTGGGGAAGTATCTTCTAAATGGTACATACATCATGAGTTTATTTTCAGTTGCTTAAGAGTATGTGTTGATGCAGCAAGGTTAATGAAGTTCAGTGTTCACTTCAGTGAAGTTCCGCTTAGCCAGAATACAAATACTAAAGACATATCACAGTATTAATGAGTCACCAGGAAAAGTCGTGTGTCTGGAATATTGGATTGGAAAATATCATCTGAAACAACTGTGTGCACTGAAAAGAAGCCAAGCCTGTTTCATAGCAAGAGCAGGGGAAGCATGGGACCAAGAGAGTGGGATTTGGCCTTGGTTTTCTGCTGAGCTGCTATGTTCAAGTAATTTAGTTTCACTTTGCCTCAGTTTCCCCAGCTGTACCAAAAAACCAACAACCTACCTCACAGGGGTGTTGTGAGGCCAAAGCTGTTCTTTGTCAAGGGCTGGGGCTGATGGAAGGTTCTACAGAGGACTAAAAATCTTTATTAAAAGATCTTTATATTAGCTTTTATTGTAGTATTTTAATACTATTTTGGCAAAGGCTTATTTCTATGGAATGTAATATACGTCCTATTTAAGTATTATGTAATTAGACTTATTTTAGTATGTATGGGTAAGGAAAAAGTTCAGGCTGAGCACTCTTAACTGGTATTTCCTCTCTCCAATTATCTGTGCAACCTAAATGGCATATTAATATGAGGCTCTTTGTTTTTATGTGGAACATATTAAAATCAATATTGCTATATTTTGTAAACCCCGTGACAAATAAAATCCTGCTCACAGTTGATAGCCATCTCCTATAATGTGGCTGTTTTAAAGTTTGTTCAAATCATGTGAACCAGAAATGTTCACTCCTGGTATTTGTTGTAGGAATGTATTATTCTTCTCCTCTCCGTGTGTAAACACCTTCTTCCTGCTTTTTATTCTTTCCCTTATTTAAGCTGAAGTGGCATGCAGCGACAAGGCAAATGGGAAGAGAGAATAATCTTCAAAACTTGTAAAATCTGGTATTAAGGCAAACCGTAGAGGAAGGGAATGAACAAAAGGGAAATGTTGGTCATGTTGGTCATGTTGGCCATGGAGGGGTTTTTATGAAATAACAAAGGGAAGAAATTATCAAGAACTTGTGCTGAGTGGGGTAAGCAGAAGGGATAGGTAAGAGGAAGGAATACAGATACAGCAGAGGTGATTACCTCCTGACTTATCTGTTAACTGCAGCTGGAGTAACATGAAGCAGTAACTTACGAATATGCCTTTGTCTGTATTTGCTGGTGCTTTCAAGGTTCATTGCTCAGCTTTTACAATGGGACTTCAAAAAAACAGAGAACACGATGGTGGCCTGCATGCAGACAAATGAGTTCTGATGGGTCCTGGACAGAGATGAGGCCCAACAGTTATCTTCTCTTATTGACATTTTTATCATTGCAGCACCTCTAAGACAGTTGTTACTGTGCATCAGCAGTGACAGTTCTCTGTCAGAAATGATTAGTGTGAAGCTTCAGCAAACTGTAGCAGTTGCTTCAGAGGAAATGTTTAACTAGCTGAATAAGCACATAAGCACTGAAGAATAACATGGGGCTTTTTGGAATACTTATGATGATGATGGTAATGAGTGATATTAAAGTCCATATATTGTAGGTGGCTTAAAATGACTTTAAAGTATGTATCTTGTTATATGGTGGGAAGGAGAATTACTTTTAAGATGTTTATCATCTATGCCCCTCTTAACAAATAAACTACCTTAGTCTTACTGTCTTTCCAGCTCCAAGGAGCTGCTTCTACCATTCTCTTATTATTTTCCTGTCACTTTTTTTAAGGTGCTGAAGAAACAGCATATATTCATTGAGGACCTCTAAGAGAAACAGATGCTGTAATATTTTTCCATATTGTTGTGTCTTTAATACAGCCTAACATCTTACTCGCTTTCTTGACTGCAACTACACAGTGAGCAGATGTCTTCATCAAGCTGCCCATGGTGATGCCTAGATCGTCCCCTTGAAAGATCACAACTAATTCAGACTCATGTCACAACTACTACCAGAGCATGTATGAATGGTTTAAAACCTTTCCAGTATTTATTGCCTTGGTTTTTTCTGTTGACAACTCACCTGCCCCTGATTTGCCAAGTTTACAGAGTCAATTAGAGTATCCTGGCAATCACCATCAACCTAATAACTTCCATGGGGATTGGCTTTTGCCATTTGATGTACTGAAGTCTTCAGTTTCATGTATATAATTCACTCTTCTGGTCAGTGAGTAGCATGGCAAGCGCTTACTAAATTTTACTCAGTCTGATGTTTTCTGTTCCTTTTCATGTCTCTTATCTTCTGTACTGAATTTCCATTCTAGCTCAGTAACAGCAACGAAGTCATTACATCTGTCTGCTTTATTGCAAGTAACTTGCCTACAGAAAACTGTTAGTTAAAATATTGTCATAAGCTTCCTTTTTTAAATTAGAACAAACCACTTATTCTGTATCTTTCAGAGTACGTACAACCATAGCAAAATGATTCAAACCATAAAAACTGGCTGATACAAGAGAACAAATTTATTGAGAAAAACGCAAAATATATGTCTGGGCTCCCAGAGCTTAACTTCACTGGTTTCAATGCAGTTTTTTTCTGCCACACAAGGTCAGTTTCATTAAAATGTTATTTGAGATCATGTCACTTGAAGTCTAGGTGTAACAGCCAGAATCAAGTGCCAGTGAACAAGTCTCATAGAAACTTGTTTTAAATTTCCAGATTATTGTCTTTGTGCCAGAGATGAAGCAGATGCATTACTATTAGTCTCTGACCAGCATGGATTCAGCCATGCTTGGTCTAATATACCTGTAGTAGTATTTAACTGGATATTGAAACTGGATTACAATATTTGAGATGAGGCAACACTGCAGGGCAGGCTTAGTCTTTGTGGTTTGTGTCATCTCTTCATTCTCATCAGCTTGTGCTTTAAAGAGCAGCTGTAAATGATGTTGTCTTTAAGTGCTGACTGCATTTCCCAGTCATGTTATGTTTACAGATACAAAGGATGTGGCATAAGGGCAGACTCAAGCCTGGTAGGATGCACAGCCTGGCCCTTGAGAGCTGCATTACCTCAATTATCAGAGTACTGCATCCTAGAGAGCAGCTGCTTCCAGTACTAATGATGACACTTGGTTGAGCAGAATGTACCTTGGCTTTTGCATCCAATAACTGTATCTGATAGGTATTCTATTACAGTGGTATTCTGTCAAAAATCAGTTGTGGCTGCTGGGAATTGATTAAGTTGGCCAAGGGGAGTTGGAATTTTTTACTTTTTGAGGACGTGGGGGGGAAAACAAAGCCAATGAATCTGAGAGTTGTTAGAATGTAATACTTCATACCCTCTCCCCCGCCACTGGAAGACTCATCTCTGCTGCTACACTCACCAAAGCCCTGTCTTGCCACTGTAGCTCTGTACTGTTACTTACTAACTGCCCAGTAACCTTCAGCGCTGCCAAGTTCTGTGACCGTGCACTGTGTCTCTACTCGGAATTGGGTAAAAGGCAAAGTGGCTTTGGAAACTGGCATGACAGCGGGGTAATGGGCTCTGCTCATTTTTTCCCCTGGAACTCAAAGCTCAGCAAAATTCTCTTGCTTTGACCTCTCTTTGCCCTAGAGTATTCTTCCTTCTGTTCATCTACATTATTACCATGCCAAGGATTTCTTAGTCAGGTGCCTGAATTATTCACCACTTAGAAAGCAGCAGGCAAGAACTCCTGAGTCTTGATGATGCTGCACTGTTTTTTGTCAGGGCTGTAGTATCACAAACACTGCAAAATTGCCTAGCAAGTAAGTGCAGTCTTCTTGAAGAACTGAAACCTAGAGCCTCAAAGGCTACATGGGAGCCTAATTCCCACTAAATACAGCAAAAGGGAGGCAGTAGCACTGTTTACAGTACAACACAGCTCAGCTATGGGAAGGAGTAGGGTTGCATGACTGGTAACGTTCTAGCTTAAACAAAATTGTCTTACCTGGACAGCAGGATCTAGCCTAAAGCTTTTTTTTTTTTTAATGAAGAGATTACTGAGGGAAGAATTGTAAGAGGATCTCTCTGTAAGTGAAAAGGAAAGAAAAAAACCACCAACCTGAATTTGTTTTCAACAATGTACCAGAATGTCTCAGCTTCAGACTTAATGTGAAGAAATGAAGATAATTGTGTGCTCAGTGCAGTGCAAAAGAAAGAATGATACTGTCTGTCTGGGAAAATGGTTTGGCTGGGAGCCTATGGAGCACAGCAGAAGCTGTTTCAACAAAGTAGAGTTCAATCTGATCTGTTTCTGAGAATCCCTGTGTGGCCCCCACAGTTAACACAGGAACCTAATGGTGCCTGTATATTTATACAATTATGTTTATATCATAGCTTAAGTTCAAAACCTGAACTATATATATTTCTGTCAATAGGGGTTTTTTTTTACCCTGGTTTACCTATCATGGCTGCCGCATATGACAACTTCTAACTGTGGACTGCACACATCTGTTGTCCTTTTGTCCCACGGTAGAGTAATGGTATTCAAACTCTGTAAAGCACTTTCGTGATGTTTCCTGTGAAGAAAGCTGAAGAAAATAAATTTATCTTAACAGCACCAACTGAATTTACATTTCCCAAGTTTGTCTTGCTTGTGTTGTGTTCCCCCCATGTGTGACATATGGACAGCAGTGTGCTGGATGGCAGGGCAGTGTTTGAGGCCCAGCACAGAAGAGGAGCTGGCTCTGGCTGCTTTCTGCTCCTGTTTCCCCAGCACCCCCTCACTGTCCTGCCTCCCCTCTGCCTTTAAACCAGTGTCCACCAGGGCAGTGCACACTGGAGAATATGTAGTACTCAGATCCCAGGTTACTGGTTTCCCTGCATGTTGGTATGTGCCTGATTTTAGCTGCTCCCCATTCTGCCCTGCCTCAGGATTCACAGCTGCTGCAGGAACTGTGTGGCTCCAAGACTTCTTTTAAAGCTTATGTTAAGTGGATCAGGGAGTGGGTTTTTATTTAAAGTGAGAATAGCAACAACACTCTTCCACCCTTCTGGGGACAGGGAAGAAAAAGTCACAGGAACCTTAGGTCTTGTCTGGTAATGTTCACACCTATTTCAAATGCCTGCAATGCAAAACAGCACTTCAGAGGTAGAACAGTGAAACCAACAGTTAATTCAAGGTTAAAGTTAATTCAAAATGTGATGTAAAGCATTAACAGCAGCATTATTTTCAGTATGAGGATTTGGAACAAGTTGGAGGTGTTTGATGTCCACAAATACCAAAAAGCATCAAGCGGTCATGAACAAAAAAACCAAAGCAGGTGATAAGACTGTAGTCACTGCAACTCAACATAGCAGTCTTGTCACAGCCCAGCCCCCAGTGATAGGGGGACATATTTCACTTCTTTAAAAGAATCAAATCCCTCACATTCATTTGCAATCCTTCCTGACAATTCCTTCAGGTCATTCTGACAGCAGGTTGCAGAGCTCTCTGACAAAAGATCCACTGCAGTAAAGTAGGAAGCAGAAGCACAAAGTACAGCCTTGCACATAAAGACAAGGTGCTTTCCTGTTCTCTCTCACCTGGAGACCCACAGCTCAGCTGCCTTGTCTCTTCCCCAAGCAGCAAAGGGTTAGTTCTGCCCAGCCCAGAGTGATTCTCCAGGTTGCACAGGGCTTAGACGCTTGTGGCTCAGTCTTGGATCTGCAACAAATACTGATGCAAACTCCTTCTAGACAACAGTATTCAGCAGCTAGAAAATAAATGTAGAATACACCCTTGCCTTCAAAACAAAAAAAGAGGTAAATTAAATAGACTTCAATGTTACATGAATTTTTCCAGACAACTCCACTGGTCCTGTGCAACTGAATGCTGTGCTTTTCTGTTCAAACAGGCTGTAGTAATTCCAGCTGCTTAAATACAGCTCTTCAAGTTCCACGAGCACACTTTTGCCCAGACTATGACAGTGCACTCACATACACAAAGTTCAGTAAACCCAGACCCAGACCCCACTGTTACTGAAAAGGTCAAACACTTTGTCAAATACTGTGGTTGTCTGACTAAGAACATTTCCAGCTGCCAGAAACTGAAGTCTTTGTCTGGCTCTGGTTCCTGTAACAGAGTCAAACAGGGAACATGGTCAAGACAAACTTCACCTCTTGAGTAACAGAATTGTTTCTACAGTTGCAGAGCAAATTCATTAGCACTCAGGATGGCAGCAACAGCACCTGTGATCTATAGAAAATTTATTACACTCTCTAGTAGTACAAAAATTTACAAGCCAGTTCTTTTTGTCTGGTTTCCTTCTTCCCTTCCAATAGAAAACACCAAAAGATGAAAAATTAATGTAAAAATCTAAGCCCATTACTACATGGGAGATGCAATGGAATTCTCATCAACTGGTATTTTCCCCAAAACACAGATAAAAGATGTGATAAGCGTTTTACAAATTATTTTTTAACTATTATTATACAACTGTGTCCACAGACAAAATCACTAGTGGGATAGTTTGGACACATTAAAGTATTTTTTGGATGAATTCTTGCCATATTTTTAGATGCTACTGGTAACCAAAGCAATCTTTCCTGTAAGTATTACTGCAAATTTATTTTAATCTCAGGACAAGTTAGAGGTGAAACTCAAAGCTTTTAATTTTTTTAGGCAAGAATGAAAAAATATAAATATGAATTTAAAAATGTACAAATTAAGAACAGAGAATATGCTTAGTGTATTCTGGATCGCTTGACTCTGCTCATTTCTCCCAGTGCTTTTCTTTTCTGGGATAATCCAGTTCCAAGATCTGAGTTATTCTGAAGGTAAGACTCGGCTTCTGGCAGGCGGTAAGACTCCATAGGGGGAGGTGGATCCTTCAGTAGGGAAAGAAAAAAAGAAGCAGAAGCACAAGCTTAGCAAGAAGAGCAGCTTCTGAGAGAACAGAAACAGCTCATTAGTTGTCTAAAACTGAAAATAACAAAACAAACATTACACACCTACATTTTGAATGTGTTTTGCAAGCAGCTCCCTACCCTGCAACAGATCCCACTGCCAGCAGCAGAACAAGTCTTGTTAGAGCATAAATTTGAGGCCACAGATCCAAGCCCTCAGCATAGGCACCTTGTGGCCACAATTCCTGGCAAAGCAGGCCTGTGACTGGTAGAGCAGCAGTCCCCTGCAGGGGGCTGGGGCTGTGTGGCAGGCGGGGGATCCCTCGGGCATGCCCACCTGGATGAGGTAGTCAGCGATGTACTCCGGTTTGAGGCAGTTCACTCCCTGGGCTGCCGCCTCTGCCACGTTAACCCTGGAGTCGTCTGGCTTCAGCTTACTGAAGTCAGCAAAGAGGTGAGTCGCTTCTTTAAAGAGAGACACAGAATGGCCAGAAAACACCTGCAGACAAAACATGACCCACGAAAGTTTAGTTGTGTTTCTTCCCCAAGACAAATGAAGTTCATGACCTTTAATTTCACTCAACAAATTAACAGAAACCAGTGGGAAACCAAATACCATTTACAGCTACATTCTGTACCATTACATAGCTGTCCAGAGGGGTGATCCTTCTCATCACAGCAGGGCACAGAAATTCTATCCTCAGTTCCCACCAGCACTACTGACTTGGGTAACCTCAGACAAGCTGCTCTGCCTGACCACTTGCAAAGTGAAGATGACAAAGCTTTTTCCTCCCACCCTTTGACCATTTCTCAGCTACCCTGTGTAAGCAATTTTGTTCATTAAGACCTTTTACTCACATGAAAAATGCCCAGCACAGAGTTAGACAGAGAGAAAAAAAAAATTAAACCAACAACTATGTATTTAATTATTTTTTTCAAACAACTACATACTTTTGCTCCTCCTGACTGAAGAAGGCGCCTGAATCCCGCTTCCTTGGTTTGATCAACGTTCAGGATTACTTTCCAACCACTGAAAGCTCCCTAGATAAAAGACAATTTAGTCAAAAGTACACTGGTACTGAAAAAGTACAAACACTTAATGGATCTATAATTTACCCCTTTTGAGAATATCTATCAGATGAAGACTTGCAATTACCTAGGTTTGCCTTTAAGTGTACATGCCAGAAAAAATTTCCACAGAACATACTATTGGGCCACAGTCAGCAGCTTGCCACCCAGCCCCTTCTAAGGAAAGACCCTTAGCAGAGAGTATGCTTTCCAGAACACCAGACGCTGAGAGAAATCATATATTAAAAGAACCCCAGTTACTTGGAAACATTTTCCTCTGTTCCCCCACCCTGCACTTAGTTACAGTAACAGCACCGAGGGCCAACTGGTTGCCTCCTACAAACACTCAAGTGTGGTTTCCACGGAGGCAAAGGGCGGGGAGGATTTGTTACAGGCATTCCTTTTAAAAAGGTTACTGTAAAACACACATTTTCCCGGACATAATTGAAATAACACCTTTCAATGAATCCTCAGCTGCAGTGCCTGATTTGAGAGGGGAGTTGAAAGGCTTTGGAGAGTTCAAGTCTCGCTTCCAAAAATCTCACTGAAAGACTATGAAACCAGTAACCAGTTTTGGTTTCCTAGCGGAGCTGAGTTAGGTTGGCTCTCCAGTCAGAGCTCTGAAACATAAACATCATCTTCCTGGCTGAGGGACATTTACATACATAAGTAGCCAAATTCTAGCTTTGCAAAACATGAACACTGGTTCAGAAGAGACTAAGACTTTAATGTACCAGCACAGAAAGTTTTTTAAAAAACAAAATTACTTAACTAGAATATATCAAGCCAAGACATTTTGTTCTTGATAACAAGACAGGTTACCTTCCATTGACAGTTAAGTTTTTAGTTTCTTGGTGACAGTCTCTGTCCTGTTCACCCACATTGTACAGCTTACATTACAGGAGTATCTATATACCTCAACAATACCAGTTTCTTGACTCCCTTTTTGAATTCTTTTCCTCCACCTCATGGCTGCCAGTGCTAGTTTCTTCTGGTTTACATTGATTCCAGACAAAACATTAAGTACAGAGTTACTTCCCCACTCATAGTCTTCTTCCTGAAACAGCCATAAACTTGAATTACAAAGCAGTCCTGCCAACTTTACCAGCAGGAAAATAGATTTTAAAAACCCACACCACATAGAAAACATAAAACCCTGAAAAAAACCCCATCTCACCCTAGCTATATATATGGATTTTATCTAGCCAAAACAGCTGTAGGTAAAATTTGAGATATGGCTCTTAATTGCACATGCATATCTAAATTAACTCATGTTTTCTGTGACATCAAGTCATGTACACAACTTGATTCCTCTTGCAGTTACATGTACCATAGAAGTCAACAGCAGGACAAAGCAACTCACTACACTGGACACCACTGATTATATTTCTGCAGTGTCTTCCAAAACAATGAAAGTTGGTTTTAATACAAAAGGATATGAAGCAGTCTACAGGCATTATTTTAAAGTTAGCCTGGTCAATGTAAAAGAACTGCCTGACCCAGGAGAACTGCAAAATTAACAGTTAGGAAGGCATCAGAAGAGGCAGAGTTCAAAAACACTTATGTATATGGTTATAGAATCAAGTTATTTTAAAATAATATATGTTTATTTATTGAAAGGATCAAGATTTTATTCCTGGTTTAACAAGAGCCATGTAAATTTGCTGATACCGGTGAGAATTTACCAAAAGGTATTCAAAGACTCAATTTTAAGAAGCTATTATAAAAAGAGTAGGTATTTCATTTATCTTACATCAGGAGTTTGGTCTAGGACTAGTTTTCAGACAAAGCTGGCCAAAAACGTCTCAGATTTTGGATTCTGAAACTCCCATGGGTTGGGCACCCTAAACTAGCAATTGGTTTTGAGAAGTTGTCTTTTCCTAGTAGTGCAAAACAAAAATAAATGCAAAACTGTAAAACCTACTAATGTCCTAGTGATAGGGTCACATGCCTGAACAAAGCAGCCAGCTCCTCTACATGCCTCCAGGTAGGAACGATGAAGCACCCACTTTCCAGCTGCCATCGAAGCCAAGAATTTTTCATTCCGAAGAGGATGTCCCACAACAATGTGTGTGCAACCCGGATCAAAGTACTGTTTCTCAAGTACTATTCCACCTTGAATTGAGGAATGAATTTGATTCCAATTATCTCAGTATCATGCTGTACACAGAAAGGATCAACTCAAAGTGAGAATTATTTGAATCACTTAATGATGAATAAGTGAAATGAAAACTCATTGAAAAGACGAGATGAAAACTCAAATTTACATTGAGAGTATTATCATTGAAATGACATGGACAGAATCTGCTAGGGAGGGAGAAGCAGCCAGGAAAGAGTGGCTTTGTAAAGTACCACTGCAACACAGACAGGAATGAGAGACACCAGAAGACAGCCCATCCTGGGCACTCCCAACAGTGAAGAATGAGGCTGTTGTGAAGACAGATGAAGGAAAACTATCAGAAGACAAAACCATGGCTGTTTTATGGCAAAGCTGATCACTCACATAATAATAATAATACATCCAAAGAATTGCTCCCAAGCACAGAAAGCCATACATTTGAGACCTCAAATCTGAGGAGTCACTAACAGAAGCACTTTCTTTTCCCCAACAAGCCACAGCTGAGCAGACACACACAGACATAAACAATTCTTTGTATTTCACAAATATCTGGTACCTAATTCCTCAATCAGGTGGCAGTAATCAAATCTTTCTTGAGGATTAAGAGAAGACAGCTGAAATTTACGGAGTTTTTCTGTTTCTTCATCAGCCTTCTTATCTTCTGTAACAACCTAGAAATACAGTAACAGATTTTGAAAATATGACAGAACAATTAGGTTGACAGCTGACTATTTCTCTGCCAAATATTCTGGGTTATTTAAACATTAAGTTTTCTTTTAGCTGGGAAAAGCAGAACCAAACCTGTCAGTCACGTGACAAAAAGCTTGAATCTTATCAAATTATCCTTAGGCTCCTGCTTGAACATCCTCTTGGTTCCCCTTTTCTTCGGGGCACAGCTGAACTAATCTGTCATAACAACTAATCCTTCATTCACATCCACAGAATGCCAGGTTGAACACATGAAGAAATCAGCATTGATCTATCACACTGCCTCATTCACTCACTTTCTATCAAGTCGGAATTCTGTACTATTTGAGGGCCTTTCCACTTACATGACACATTATGCCTCTGAAGACACAGAACTGCTAAAAGTCTGAGCATCAAGTGACACACTGCAGGCAAGACTATAAGCTCATTTTCCTTTCCCTTTCCAAGTTCACAATAAAACTGAATTTTAAAGCAGGTTTTGGCAGAAGAATAATTTCCCATTTGTACCTAAACATAAAATTCCAGATACCACCAAAGAAACAAAGGCCTAACTTTTTTTTCCAACATCCTAACATGGCTGGAGGAGTTCCAAGTAATACACATAGTAACTCTTCACTCCAAAGCCTGCCTTAGCATTCCAGCACTAACAGGACAAAAAGCTTTATTTGTCTAAATAAACAAGCTTTATTTTTTTAGCAAATACTATTTGTTCAAAATCTCAAAGGAAGGGGGAATATTGAAAATAACAGAAAAAAGAGACTAGAACTCCACAAAAGTAATCCACCTCAAAATTTTAAATGCAGATCTTCATATTTTATATTAACCATCAAATTCAAGATTTCTTGAAGTATTACTTCATCTCTCAGAACACAAATCATCATAAATACTATTTCATTTGACAAACCTTTTCTTTGGGCTCTGGTGCCACAGGAGGGTTAGCCAGGGGGAAAGCAATGCTGGGGGCCTGTGGAGTGGGGATCAAGTTATCTTTAATTGGTGTTTCAGGAGATCTACATATGGGATTCTTTAGACCTTCAATCACATCTCCATCCCCAGCCTCAGGAACAGCTGTGAAAGTAAAGTGTTGTTGCATGACTTGTCTTTGGCAGAATATAATTGTGTATGAGGTAAAAGATAAAATAAAAATAAATAAAAAAAACCCCCACATGCTGCTACAACATGTACAGTTATATTTCACCTGCCTTTCATAAAGATGCTCTTCCTTATACCACAAACCACCAACAGCAATACTGCAATCATGTCCCTGAATGCCTTGCTTAAAAAAAAAAAACCTCACATGACCTGATTTCTTTGGCTAAACTGCACTGATTTGGTTGAACCAAAAATTAATTGAAATAATTTATCTAATTTTCTTCAACCTCCTCCAGGACAAGGTCAGTTTTCAGGAAGACTGCTGCCACAGAAACTCTACAAGTAGATTGAGGAAAGAGTTGGTGGCAGCAGAAATAAAGAAATAAAGGATTCAGCTATCTCAGAACAGAAAGAAAACAAAAACAGATGAAAAAACATCTGGTTTTGGCAGAAAAGGTATGTTGCTTCCTTAGCTGTAGCAATAGACTTTAGACTTCAAGAAAAACAGGGAACATAAATAAAATACCTTCACTGAATCCTAACCCCAGCATGTCCATCAGCAACTTGACACATCTTGGTTTTTTGGGTCCATGACTTAATCTTGTACCCCAATTCTTCACCTATAAATATTTCCACTACAATGGAAAAGATGTGGCAGACATGAACTCCTGCAGCTGCTTTTGTATTCTCATTTGAATTCCACTATACTTACCCTGAGGTGTTACCTGGAAACCAGCTGTGGTTCAAAACACCAAAAAAATCAAAACAACTTGGAAAATTTTATGAAGTCTGTCAAGTTGTTGCGGTTTTTTTGGAACCACAGCAGTCTATTTTGAGACCAGAACCGCCTTGGTGTTTGACCACAAATGGATGGGAAAGCTTCTCTTTAAAAAACAGCAACACATAATGGAGCTCAAAGACGTGAAATTGTATTTTTGGCATTTGAGAAATGCCAACAATGCTCACTTTTTTTGTTAGTAAAACTCAAATGCTACTCTATTTTAAAAACCCCAAAGACCAAATGGAACAAGGATATTGCATTTCTAATTTTACCTATACCTGTCATCTCTGCATCAAGTACAGATCCTTTGAGGACAGACTCATCCATGTTCTTATTGGTGTTACTCTGACCTTGCTCAAGGTACTGAGAAGGACTATTAGGCCACTGAAGGTTGCTCACAAGTCTTGCTCTCTCTTCCCTCGCAGTAGGATCATCCCAAATGATCTGCTCACTCTGGGATGGCTCTGTGTTTATATCTGCCAGTGCCTGGCGGGATTGCCTAAGGGGAAAAAACCACAGATACCTTAACATACTCATTTCACAGAAGACTTCCATTCCAGAAGGCAACGTGTTAATTATCACATCAACTGCAGCACCCAAGTGACCTCATTATTAGAAACTATGTCTGGGAAAGGGGAAAACTTCAGTATAAAAGCTATTCTAGCATCCTGGCTTTATGAATCTAAGTGTCAGCATATCTGAAAAAAGGCACTCAAAATACCAGATATTTTTATTATATGCATATTAATAAGTTATTACAAAATCAGAGTACCTTACTCTTTATTAAGCCTATTTATTTGCAAATAAGCACCAAGCTAAATGAATAATTTTTGCAAGGGTTCCATTACTTTCTTACTGCACATCAGTGTTGATGGAGATCAAATCCTATTCTCCATTTGAAGAGAAAAGAAAAATAAAAGAGAAGAAACATTCACAGAGGTGCTTTGCAGTAATACCTACTACTTCTTTATGACCTATGTAAGCATTCATAAATACTTTCTTCAAAATCTGTAAGAACATGAAGGAATCTGAAGAGACAGAAAATAAGCCAGTTCAAAAACCAAACATTAAAACCAATCATACTAATTTGTTTTTTTTAAAAAAAACAAAAGATACCCACTATGGACTAAGACAACACTCTGACTTTACATAGCACATCCAGTTAAAGATTCTGAATTGCAAAAGAAGCAACTTAAGCACATCAGTAGAAACAGACAACACATCTGAAAACCCTGGAGACCTATTCATGTTTCAATGAATGTCTAAATGCACGCAAGGACAAAACAAGATACATTTAAATACAAATCGATACCTTAGAGCTTCCAAGACCCTGCTGCGGCCATTTCGCACAGAGCGTGCGCTATCAGGAGTGGCTGGAGAACCATCAAAGCTGCTCCTGGAAAGGGATCCTCTTTGCCCTTGTGGTTTCACTAGTGATGTGGCAGACATGAGCTCCTGCAGCTGCCTTTGGAAATCTTCCCTCATTTCTAGTGCTTGGGTTAAAACTTAAGAGAAGAAACAAAACTTATAATATCACAACTCTCATACTGTAACAAGTGAAAAGTGAACAACTGCTCACTGTTTCAGTGAAAACTGAAATTCCAGTCAACCTCCCTCCTCCACCAGGACAAAGACTATACATTAAAAAGAGAAAAAGTACTTGGGTAAGAGGGTCTAGGAAAACTACATATGCCCCAAGTCACCTATTTTTAGACACAAGGAGAAATCTCCATTTGGCTCACTTCTGAATTTCCTCACACAATCTAACTTAGATCCACAACTCTTCCATAACACATTTATTTACATAACTTATACTCCAAAACAACAATCTGTCACATTAAGGACAAACTTCAGTGTTTTAAAAACAAAGAAATGGCAATTAAGTATCCTCCAGTGAATGATCATGATTTTCTTGTGGGCTGTCAAGATCTTTAAAATAGAGAGGAAAACCCTTTCCTGGCATCCAGCAGCAATAAAAGCTAGCTGTACTTGACCAGTATATAAATATGCTACCTAAAGTTTCCCGATCTTAACATTCAGCACCTGGAACTGCAAAGACTCATATTGATAGTTTGATATTCCATAAATAATATGAAAACAGTGATTTACATTTACCTCCTTTGGATTCACTTGCTACAGCTTGTTCTTCCCCTATAGCAACCATTTCCTTTATCTGGTCAGTAGTTACATCATCATCAGCATCATCTTCATCCACTGGAATAATCTAAAACCAATGAAGACAAGTAGATTCCTCAAAAAACATTCTTTTATTCTTTTTAACCATGTCTGACACTTGTAGAAATTCTGAAGATTATTATTCTTGCCTTAGAGTAAATCTAACCTTTCTGCTACTGCAATGACAGTAGAACAGTAACATGGGTGACAACTCCTAGTCTGCAGGCTTAATGTCTATTAAAGCAAGTTCACACCTTGGCTCTCATTACCTAAAAGAAAAGACATCTATCTTTTCAAATTTGGAAAGCAAATCCTGAAATGCCTGTGTTTTCCTCCATCGCCCTAGAAGATGAATATTACAAATGCAGAAAAACCTTAAGGAACATCTGCAATAGCTGCTATTAATCACTAGCTAAGCCTGATTCAGTACTTATTCATTACTGAATAAGTATTAATGTTTTTATTAATACGTCAATATAACTACTAGCTGAATCCAAATCACCTCATGGAACACACATTCCTATCACACATCATACCTCATTTTCCTCTGCTGGTTTTCCAGTTGAAAGAGGTTTACTGGAGCAGGAGGAGAACCTGATGTCTTGTACTGCACTGATGTCCAAGCTCATTTTGGGATTGTAAGTGTGAGGAAAGAGAGATTCAGGAAGCCGTTTATATTCTCGGGCACTCTGTAGGAACATCAGTTAATAAGAGGAAGATGAAGGAGTGATTGAGATAAAAGAAGTTTCACACCTAAATATAGGAAAAGTACAACAGAAACATTGTCAAAAAAAGTACTTCGCACAAGGGGAAAAAGGTGGTTGCCATTCTGGGAAAAAAGTAGCAGAAGTGTTCAGTGGAAGAAAATTCATTTCTCCTCCTGGAAAAAAAGGTAAATGTATATCAGTGAAAAGAGATCACTCAATTTATTAATTCAAAGTGGGATGCAAAACATTATTCCTTATATATGTTTAGTATAAATGCATACAGATAATCCCCTGTCATAGAAGTGGTTTTAAGCCTCTATTTCCCTTTACTTTTAAATAGAGAACAAAACAAGCTTCATACCTCTAAAAGCCAGTGCTCTGAAACAATATGTATACCCCGTTCTTTAACAGATTTGTACTCTTTATTGTTATCATTCTGTCCTCCCTTATAGATGAAGTGTGTTACTGTTTCATCAAAGCACCATCTGGAAAAGAGAACAAAATACAACTTGAAGATGAAATTTCTATCAAAAAGTATCATAAATCCAGCTCAAAAATTGTCCTGTCTCTTATTCAAGTTAAAGTAGTTTTGCCTATTTTGTTATGCCTCAATAAACAATGAGAAAAGAAAGTGGGTTCTTTGCCAGAAAAGACAGCATTCAGTTTCATGATAGAACAATTTCAAACTGCTTTGAAAGCATTCCTGAGGAAAATAAACTAAACAGGATAAACATATGGAAACATATGGAAAGGAGGGGTTTTGCCTCAGGATTTGTTTTGTTTTTATTTAAGTGAGTGGAATTTTAAATCAGTTTCTGAAAAGAATGGGTGATCCCAGATAAGAGCTTTTTCTTTTGTTGTCATATTGAGCTGCAAGTGAAATACTGATCCTTGAAGCTCAAAATAAACAAAATGAGGACTGTTAGTTTTTAAACTGATAAAAACAAGTACTTGCTATCTAATCCAAGTATCTTCAGCATTTCTAAGCTACTGTCAAACATAAGGGCAACTTCCTTCACACCATGAATAATAATACTTATATAAGTCAGTAACAAAACACATAAATCAGATTTAGTGGAAGCAGAAATCTGATTAAATCACAAATGTTAGTTGGTAGTTTCCCTTCATGACAACCTATTTTTCCTAAGCTTTTCTAAGAACACTGACATCTCACTGACTTGAGATGCTTCAAATCTAGAAAATAATTTGTTTTGAGCCAGAGAGAAACACACACAAATTCACATCAGATTCAAAATGTAAAATATAAAGCAAATGTTAAACCATCCAAAATCTAAACTTCTTCAAAACAAAGGAAAAAAAAAACCCAAAAAACAAATTGCAGTTCAAGAAGACTTCTGGACAAACATTATGAAGAATACAGGGACTGGGGACGTGGCAGGGAAAGATGGCCTCGTTCCACATCACGAGTGCATGACTGCTGTTTAAGATGGTGCAATCTAATGTTTAGCGATAGCAAAAGGCGTATTAGGATGCAAAGACTTGTAGTTATTTGAAGCCATTTGTATTGGCTGGTACCTGTAGTCTGCTCCAAGAGAAGCTGCTACTGCATTCAGCTCCCTTTGCCTCTTACTAAGTTTTTTACTAACATATATAACAGCATCAGCTAAAGGCTTGGGCTCTTCTTCCTGGTCAAGCAGCAGGGATAAAAACAGGAGAGTCATGACTGGAAGGCTTCTGTATCAATAACAAAAATATTTTAATATTTAGTGAAGCATGTAGTAAAATACACAGTGACAAGAAAGGTAAGATAAACACACTCCCTCTATTTCTGATGCTCCCCTACTCATGCTCAAAACCCAGCATTATTAACATACCATGCACTAGGAATGTCAAGACAAAAGATTCATTCTCAACCAGTCTCCCTAGAACAGAGTATGCTCCTTTCATCACAGGCTGAACACTGAAATTAGGGAATTATCAAACCTAACACTACTGAAGTATTTCACTGTAGAGGAGTGAGACAAGTAAGACTAAGGAGCTACAAAATAAGAAGTAGTAGCCTTCCCTTTCCAGAGCTCATTAGCTTTCTTGACCCTCCTCAAAAGTAAACAGTGCACTAACATAGCAAGCAATGCATAAATGCTCCCTTTCCTCCTACACCCTTTTGTTTTCTCTCATTTTTTTTCTCCTATTAAGCACCAGAGCAGCACCTTCGAGAGGAAGGCATGAAAAGAAGACACATGCATTAATAAAGAACTCCAAACTGTAGTCCAAGACAAAATATCTAACCCTGTTCAGCTGGAACCTGAGAATTTCTTAAATGTGATATCTCACCCCAACACTACAAAATCTAAATTGGTACATGTTTATATGCCATATTACTTAGCAACTGCTTATTCTTCAAGACTGTAGTACAGACAGTAGAAAAAGGTTTTAAAATTCTTTGCCTTCCATGAGGAAATTCTTCTATATTACCTTCCTTTAACTGTCATTGAAGAACACATAATCACATGAATTTGTATTCAAACAGATCACAAATAACAATTCACAAATTCCTTTGTAACTTACATCACAAAAGATAAAGCTTTTTCCTAATCAAACCTATGCTCCAGCAACTAAACCCCCAAATTTCCTACCACTTCTGGCTGTGCAGCAGCCAATTGAGGGCTGGCAGAAAGAGCTGTTGCCTGCGTTGTGCTGCTTGCCAGTGCCAGTTTCAAGTTTCTGCCGATGACTTCAGAGAGAGGCGTACTCAGTTTCCTGGTTTTTTGTTCAGGACCTCTAGGAGTTTCCAAAGCTTCCAGAGCATCCTACCAAAAAAGAAAGAAGAAACTGACTGGCTTTCATGAACACCTCACAAAATTCTCACTCAAGTGCTTAGTTTTACAAATACAGTAAGAGTTCATACTCCTAAACCAGGACAGCAAACTACAGGAGCAGCTACCAAGTGCAACTGTAATACCACTGCACAAAAGCTGTACAAGACAAACCTAATCTTGGAGTCTGTTTAAGCAAAAAAAGAAGACAAGAGATTCTCTGACGAGATTCTCTCTGTTCACTGCCATCACTGAGAATTGCCCTCAGTGGAAAAGCCAGTGACCAAACACAGGTATTCCTAACCCCAACCAATTACTTTCATGTACTTACACCTTGCCCCACAGGAGATGCACGAGTATGTGATTCTATCTGCACCTTTAAAATACCATTTCACGCTGTCCTTTTTTATACAAAAAGAGAAATTTTGGTCTAGAATATATTGCTTTTGAAAATCATCAGAGCTTTTTCCTCATGAATCAGAACTATCTAAAGAGAACATTGGCTTCTTCTACATTTGCAACATGTTTTGTCCTATTGTGGGCAAAGAGATTAATAAATAAAACAGAAAACCCCCCACAACAGAACAGACAACCCACAAGCAATGCCCCAAAACACCTAACACTGCAGGAATTCAATGCATTGACCTTTCAGTTAAGGCCTTGAAAATTAAAAACTAACCCAAAGCCTACCAAAGCACACCTGAGACATTCAAGAGCTCTTCCAGTACAGATACTCTTTAAGTGTCAGGGGGGGTTTTTTGCTGGTTTCTCCAGCTTTTTGTGGCCTTCAGAATAAGACACTGAACCCAAAACCCCAACACATTTTTCAGCTTGCAACAATAGCTTTGTAACTGCTCTAAAGCTATTACATTAGAACACGTCATCAAAGCAGCATTTCATCAGAAAATGCAAACACTTGTTTCCAAATACCTGGAGCAATTTTAAGGTGTCTTGTTATTATCAGTCTTTAGGTGCAAAGAACACCGACTGGATGCTGTCTGAGGTGTAGGACACACAAGCATATGACGCAATAAGCACAAAGAAGCTTTGTTAAGGACATTACAGCACTTTCTAGTCAATAAATTTAGTCCACAGGTCATTAAGTAAACTATATAAATAAAGGAGCCAGTTTTCCTGGCTTTATTCAAAAGGGAAAGTCTGTATATGAACAGCATAAAAAGGGGTAAAAACACAGGTTTCTGTGCTGCTTTCAAGTTTATGCACATCTTAAACAGTAGTGGCCACACAGACTAAAAGGTTTGCAGTAATCACCTTTACATCAAAAGAAGGCTTGAACAACTTGTCTTTGGAAAGAAACTTTGATGGTGTATCAAGATGTAAAGATGGCTCTTTCTGGAGCGGTCCCCCTTGTGCAACAGGGGTTGTCTTCCCAGTATGATGAGAGATTACAGCTTGGAAAGCTTTACTCTGGAACCTGTTGATATCAAGGGGGGTCACAGCTCCTTTTTTTCCAGCTTCAAGGAGATGAGTAGGTTCTGAATCGGGAGATTTAACAGTTGCTGGTGTTTTGCTAAGCTGGGTAATGAAACTCCCTGTATTTTTAAAAGAAACAAAGAAAACGTAAGGAAGCACACTGTTTGTTCTTTTGAACACAGACCCCACATACTCTTATTTAAACAACAACCGTGAAGAACTGAACAGAGGGGCATCAAATCATTGCAGACTAACAAGTCTGAAGTCCTAACGTGGATCTGTCATTAATTCCCATGCAAGCTACAGAGCAGCATATGTGCCAAAAAGGACAAAGCTGAGACACTGAGCTTGAATCCAACTGACTGATAACCACAAGACCCCACTGGCTTCACCAGATTTACAGCAAACACATGGTATCACTTCTGTAATCACAACTCAACACCAGGAAAAAATACGGTTGCACATGCAACCTGGTCTAATGGAAGGTGTCTTGGTCCATGGGCAAGGATCTTTAAGGTCCCTTCAAATTAAACCAATCTACAATTCTATGTTAATATTTGGAAAAATATCCTTTAGCTCTAATACTTTGAAGGTGTTAGGAAAAAAATTTCATCATACCTGCCTTCTTTATCATGAACAAACACTACAATGACACAATCATATTCCTAAACTTGCTAAGAACCAACCTTCAGCCTCTCCATTTTCAACCAAGAACTTGCTTTCATCTGCTCTCTTTCCTGTCCTTGCAGACTGCAAAAGCCAAGCTACAGTGACTGCTGGCAAATTCCACTTCTTTGCAGCTTCATACTTGGAGCCGCTCGGTTCTCTCACCACAAGATGGGTGCTGGCAAACATTCCTTTTTTCGCGCTGGCTTTCCGCACAAAGAATTCTTGGACTCTGCAATTAGATTGATAAAACACTCGTTTAGTCATAAACAACATTATTCTAGGGTACATTTATACAATTATAAAATGTATTCTTGCAACAGAAAAAGAAGCAATAGAATTGATACCTAAGGCCACCCATTTAGCACTTTACAGCCTAACCTACAGAAAAGAAAAAAAAAAAACCAAAGAAACCCCACCTCCCCCAAAAAAACCCCAAAACAACAACAAAAACAAGTTACACAGTAATGCTTTGCTTCTACCAGCACTGAAAACAATATTTCTTATACTCCAGCAATCTTTACATATCCCATTTTCAAATCATACACTGGGCCTAACATTCTTCAGCAAGATGAATGGAACAGGCTTGCTTCCCTTCCAGAGTCAAGCATCATTTCCAAATGAACAACAGTTTTTTTTATATTACAGTTTTTCTCTTATTATCAAGGACACAGTCTTGCAAAAAGATGGCAGGACTGAGAACTCACCAAGAATTTAGTCCAGATAGGCTACAAACCAGATCAAATGATACTCCAAGCTAGACAATTTTGCCATGTCGTGACTAAATGCATTTTTCTTAAAGTTTTTCAAAGATCTTGATGAACTCTAAGTAAATAGGGCACCATTTCTAAGGAGCTGGGATGGTGAATGGGGTTCACCATGGTTACGAGGCTGAGCCAGATGGTACTGAAGAAGAACAGTGGTCCTTCCCTAGATAATCAAAGAGCATCTTGGAGGCCACACCAGAAAACCTGACTTTCATTGATTGATTCAAGAGCAGAATAAAAAGTTGCTGAGACTCAGTTATTGGAAAATAAGAGACTGAGCATATTCTGGTAGAAATCAGACTGTGTGAGTACTGATCATATTTCCTTAAAAGAGAGGAAAATAGAAGAACTATATAATGATGTCTCATTTCAGCACCAGGTTTTGTAAATGAATGGAATTCAAAAGAGCTTTAACTCCAATATTGTACAGAAGAAATGAAATGCATAATAGCAGCACATTGGCTCTTTAAGAACAGGAAGAAACAGTAACAGGAGATATACCTGGCTCCCAGCACTCCTGCCAGATAAACAAGGGAGTCTCTCTCGGCACCGATGAACTGGCTAAAAGAAAGAACACAATCTTCCAGAGGGGTAGCTCCTTCCATTACCAGGACTGGTGTGAAGAGAGGATTGGATCGGATGTCTAAAAGGACTTGCTGTTCCACGCATGTTATCTTCAAGAAGATGAAAGAGAGAAAAATGTAAATCAAGGCTACAACAGCATTTATGGACTCAACAATGAGCAATCCTGCTTCCATCATTACACCTGAGACAAATTGTTCCCCATTGGATCAGACAAATTCTTTTTTAGACCACGTCAGTTTTGTCAAGTTTGACATAACGAGGCATTATTCAGAACTTTTCTGTTACTAAAGTTCCAACCCCAGAGATTCCCATAAAACTGGAGGTTTCCAGTTCAGTGCATGATCTGAGGATCTGTATAGATTTACTTCACAGGGAGTTACTGAATACTGAAAGTTACTAACAGCTGGTAGTCTGTATCATGTGCCTGCTCTTGACAAATATCCTTGGTATTCTTTGACTTTTAAGCTATAAAGGTGACTTGCTCTTCTGCCACAAATTTAAAAAAAGCTATAAAAAGCATGAAAGAAACGAAAATATCAAATTAAATCATTATTAGTCAACTAGCTCCTTCTAGAGTTCATCATTTAGAAACAATGCTGTCAGACCTCATATAAGCCTGGGTCATGACAATGAAGTCCTATTCAAAAATCCTGTAGAAAATGAAGTGAAACAGATAGGACATCCTAAAGTTGCAGAGGCTTTTAATGCAGGCTTTTGTTCAGTACATCTCAAATGAAATGAGGCTAATATCTCAGTATCTTCCTTATATTTAAGCCATCAATAACTGCATTCTGACAAGACAAATTTCTAATACAGATACTTGTTTATTTGGGAATTGAAAAAGTGTAACTCCCTTACCAGCCATGTATTTGTGACAACGTCACCAACAGTTGCCTTCACTGTGCACCCTAATAAAGGTACCACAGCATAGTCTGCAATGGTTCTGCTTTGCAGTGGCAGAACTTCCCCGGCATTGTCCTTTATAATATCTGCAATGCAGGACTCGTCCTCTTCATCAAAACCCAGAAGAAGAAATCTCTTTCTGAAAAATAAGCCTCCTTCAGCCAGTGCAGAAGACTCTGCCAAAGACCCATTACAGACAGAAGGCTGATTCTCTCCTTGAGCAGTCAAGTTAGTAACATCACTGAAGGTTCTGGATGTTAGTTTTTCAACTTCATCTGAAACGGTAAAGAAAAATAAAAAAGAACCAAGCGTAATAATTGTTTGACAAGAACATCAACGACAACTCAAAACAGTTTCATGAAGAAATCACAGTATTGTGCTGTTTTCAGCCAGGTTTTAGTTAAAAATGGTTCTATATAGGCCTATTTAAATTTGAATTCTAAAACACAAAGTAGAAGTTAACATACTAGATACAGGTAAATTTTTAATAAGCAAATTCTGCAAGCTCAAATGCTAATTATGAGCAGTTAAACTTTCTACAGTATGCTGAGCCTAGAACATACCTAGTGTAGGATAGTTATTTACATATTGAGAGAGGAAGTCATCTTCAGCAGCTTTCTGGTGCTTTACCATGTTCACAGCATCTTTCTTCAAGAGACTGTTTTTTTTGGGAAAAATTGACTTCATTCCAGGTTGTTCCAAAATTGGATTCTCTAACAGCTGGTAGTTTAGAGGGATATAGTGCTCCACTGGACAGAGACAACCTTTACCAAATGACTCCAGCAACCATTTTGCTGTCACTATATGAGGCCTATAAAATAAAATGTTATAGAAACAAGTTACAGCAGGTTTCAGACCTGTGAATCTTCTTTCCTCCTCCAAAAATACCAGTATATACACACACATGCACAGAGTCTGTAACACTAATACTGAGCAAGCTTTGGGCAATTTACAACCCTTAAGAGACTTTTTAATTCTTTCAGTCTGAGAACAGAGTCTTTCATAATTATTTTCTATAACATAAATTACATCTGCCACTGCTGCATTGCCAAGTTCTTCCTCCTCAATGTACTAACAAATACATGTTAACACCTCTTTTCACCAATAAGAACACTTGCTTTTCTACTCACTGAGATCACTCATAGCTACCCAAAGACAGTACTGGAAAGCACACGAGGATATACATATGACCACTAGCTTTAAGTCTTCTCATTTAACTCAAGAACTGGAATCAATATCAATATGTGATTCCAAAGAATCATACAGTGGTTTGGAAGGAAACTTAAAGATGATCTAGTTCCAACCCCTCTGCCATGAACAGGGGACACCTTCCACTAGACCAGGTTGCTCTAAGCTCCATCCAACCTGGCCTTGAACACTTACAAGGACGGGGCACGACAGCTTCTCTGGGCAGCCAGAGAAGCCTCACCACCCTCACAGCAAAGAATTTCTTTCTAATATCCAATCTAGACCTCCTCTCTTTCAGTTTAAGGCTATTCCTCCTTGCCCTGTCTCTATATGTCCTTGCCAAAAGTCCTTATCCACTTCTCTTGTAGGCTCCCTTCAGGTACTGGATGGCCACAATTTGGTCACCTCAAAGCCTTCTCAACCTAATCCTCTCAGCCTTTCCTCGTAGGAGAGGTGCTCCATCCCTTTGACCATCTTGGTGGCCCTCCCCTGAACTCACTCCAACAGATTGATATATTTTCTGTGCTGGGGACCCCAAAGGTGGTGGCAGAAAGAAAACAAGGTGTAACTAGACCTTAAGCAATGTAGTTATCACAACCTGTGAGCCATTTTGTCCAAAAAGTGTTTCAGCTCATCATTATTTTCCCCCAGAATGACATGAGTAACATCTTCATTAAGTTGATTAAATCGAACACCACCACCACAATTAATAAGCCTTCTCATCTTGTCCAACTTCCTGCCACTGAAGCCACAGAGATAGATCTACAAAGAGAACAGAGTAACACATAAAGCCGCAAAAATGTAAAAAAAAAATTTAAAAAAATAGAATGTTTTCATATAATTTGTTTCAACTGCTGCAGAACACAGAGAGTAGTGCTGCAGCTTCTGAGAAGAAGCAAAAAAGTTAAGCATTTATAAATGGATTAATTTATCTTTGCAAATTAATCTAGCATGGCTTCAATGTTTACTAATGGAGTGAACCCCCAAAATCGCATAAACAAAAAAACCCCCCAAATAAACCCACACACTAATTCTAGAACCCATTCACTCTAGTGTTTGAATACAGATGCCTATGAATATAAAATTTTATATTTCTACTACATATTTAATACAGTTATACACACACACATAGACACACACAAGCTACAGCATGTGGAGATATCTAATATTCGTTGCTGACCACGGAAACAATTTACTCAAGCAGAAAGTGCCAGTGTTTCAACATAGTTGCTTTCACTTGTTAAAATGGAACATTTCAAAGTATACATTGTTAAACATACTCGACACCCATCTAACAAATCTTCAGGGGCTTGAAAAGAACTTATGTCCAAGTTTTCCAGCTCATCAGGAAGAGGATCCAGTCTGCTGCTCATAGCTGAACTACATGCAGTTTCATTAACACCGCTTAAATTGATATTGGAAATGTGGCTGACGTCCGAAAGGGTATGATCTTTAAATAAAGTTAAAAATAAAAAAGAGGCATTAGACTTGGCTCAGCTCTCTCTGCTGCTTCATTAAAGAAAATACAAACCTACCACTTATGATTTTGTGGTGCTGTAAAAAAATGTAAAGTCTGAAGTATGAAAAATACTAGATAAGTAAAACCTTTGTTTTTTTCACACACAGAATGAGCATGGTCTTACTCGAAAAAGTGCTTATACCCCTCCTGCTTATTCCCTAAAGGATGACACCAATGACATAGCAGCCAATGAGACTTGCTTTCACAGCTTTTATTCTAGTTTTGTGGCCACCTATTAGAAACACTTTTAAAATTAAAAAAGATTCTCTATAGTAGAGAAATCAATGCAAAACTCTGTAACTTAAAAGAAGTAGGAATCAGTACCAAGTGCACACACTAAAGCTGTTTATCTTTCATGCCACCATGCGGGCTTACAAAATACTTTTCTTTTCTGTTACTATCATGGAGTAAGTAAAACCAAGTCTATAATGAAAAAAATAGAAAAATATTATTAAAAACTTCAAAATCAGTATTTTTCCCCCCACCCCCCAAGACTGCTATAAGCTTAAATTCATTACAGACACTTGTTTTAAACTACAAACGTATAAACTATTGTGCTTTTCTAGATATACACCACTGGCTCTCAAGCAGAAAATCATACACCTGATTCAAGTTTACTTTTGTAACAATCATCCACATGTTTCAAGTCTACACATGTTGGAATACTCAATGTGCATAAAAGCAATCTGTTGTGTTTTATGCTTAAGCTGAATCTAGAACCCAAACTGTCAAACCACTGTTGTAAAAGCAAGTACCTTACTCATCTCAAAACAGTTCTTCCTCCTTAATACAAGTACTTCCTATCTTATTTGAACACATTTTAAAATATCTTACTTACTATGAGGCTTGCTGGTGTCATTTGTAGGTGTTGATGTACTGGGTGCATTATGCAGTTTTGATCCAGCCTCTATTCTATACATTGTCTCATCCTGACAGAAGCCTTTCTTGATGCTGTCAGAAAACCACTGCACAGACACACAGTGCACATTCCACTTTCTGGCACATTCATACTTTTGACCTTCCAGATGTAAACAAAATTTTAAAAAAAAATCACAATCATTAAAAGACTAAAGCATTAAACAGTGATTGCTGGAAGATGGCTGGACATTAAGAAATTTATAAATTCAAATAACTGATTTTAATGGACAGATTATGTTTTACTGGACTGTTGATATGCTGTTTATACTCTAAATAAAGTTAGAGTAAAAAAAAAATCTCATGGATGGCTAACTCATGGTATGACGAGGCACTAAAGAAACAAAAAAGGGAAAAAGGCTTTAAAGCATTCAAGCACACACAAAAAAAAAAAATCAAAAAGTCCAAGGATATTTCACTGTAGGCAAAGAGAGAGAAATTGGGGAAAAAAAAGAAAACCCTTCCTTTCTTCTCACAATAAAAGTAAAATCCTTTCATCTTCCCAAGAGGAAGGAAAAGGAGCTTTCATTTTATTTTAGTAGGGAGTTTGGAAGACACAAAGAATAATCAGGTAAAAAACATCAGGCCACAATCCAGTTTCAATCACAGTACAAATTAAGTCCTATCCAGCTCTCCCAAAAGAAGATTTTTTTCCTTTAGCCCCTTCTAGGATTTTCTCTTTTCCCTTCTTTAAATACCATCTATGCCTCTAGCTTTTTTTCCTCTTTTGCTCTCTTTCTCATGTCTTTAGAGCAAAGCAAAGGCACCCTGTGTTACTCTTGCCATCAACAGTGATTCCCTAAACAGAAGCAGTAAGAGCAACACCGAAGCAAACATAGAGGCAGTTCCAGCTCTTGTGCTTACACACATTCACACTACTTCAACTCCAGAAGTGCAAACAACATTTACTCTGTTGGTTTTACCTTTTGGCTCTTGAACTATGAGATGAGTGCATTCATTCATCTTGAGCTGCCCCGTGTACTGCCCACCATGCTCAGCAGTGAGGCGCTGGACTTCTTTCCTGTCAGAGCTGCTTAAGCCAGTTACACAGATCGTGCAGCCGAGGAACACAGGACAAGCATAGTCCTCCATGTTAACATCAGTGTACCTCATTATGCTACAGGAGTGAGATAAAGTAGTTATTTTCCAAGTAAACTCAACTAGGAAAAGAAATTAGTCGGTACATAAGATTTACCAGTCCCCAAAACAAAATCAGTTTTGTTTTTTTCATACCGTTGCTGAGACTTATCCCACAATGTCTTAACCCAAGAGGGAAGCAAAACAGGTTTCTTCAGGGAAGCAGCTACCAAGTATTTCTTGCTGCCAACTTCTCCAGCTATCAGATGAGTCACTGACATGTTGAGGTCTCTGTATATACATCCACCCATCATTTGCACATACTTGTGAACTTCTTCCTGGATGGGGAAAAAAAATATAGAAAATTATCAGGGGAAAAAAAGAACCTACATGACAGTCATGTTCACCTTAAAAAACCCCCCCAAAATGTGGATTTCAATTGTCCCTGATTTCCCCTAAAAACTGTTCAAAAATACTAAATACATCTACATGGAAGCCATAAAAACCTAACTGTAGTTTCCATTTTACTTGCACTTACTATAAGCAGAACATAATATACTCCAAATAAAAACATCACTACTATGCTGTATGAGCAAAATTTTGCAGATGGTTGACATTTTAGGTAGTATGAGAAAAAGATATCGGAATAAATATAAAGTAAACACATATAATCATATTTGAGGTGTATTAATATGTGAGCAAACCACACATAGTCTACAAGCTACAGAAGACTTGATGGATCTAGACACAGGCACAAGGAGACTTCTATGCTCCGACTGCTGCCTTAGTAATGAGCCATGCAAAGCAAATGTCAACGACAACCAGCTGAACAATCCATCCCTGGGAAGGCCTTACCCTCACATCCTTCTCCAGGCTGGTACAGGACACCGTGACGTTGGCCATGGTCATGTTGTACACGGGATACTCAGCTCTCGGGACACACCGCTGCGACTGCATGCAGTACAGGACTACCTGTGGTCCAACAATCCTACAGCCAAGCTGCAATAAAATAACAGGAAAAGCACAAAGAAAATATGCAGTGGGTACACTGGCATTAGGAAGGCTTTCCTTGTCCCTGAGTTCTGAGGAAGACAGGGTCCTTGGTCTGTCCTCCCTCTCCTTTAGCATCTCCAGGTAGCTGACAGTTTTCACTTTCAGCTGTGGATTTTCTGTACAATCACTGTAGATTTTCTGGCCTCAGTAAATCAGCCAATGCTATGGCTATGGTCAAAGAATTCCAGCTAGCCTATCTCTGTCCACTAGACAACTCCTGGCAGTCAAACCAAATCACATTTATCAGGAGATAAAAGGTGTAAGAACCATCTTAGGGACTCCAGCAGAACCAGCACCAACCATACCATTTATTTTTCCAAATGTTTGAAAATAATCATTATGGTTTGCTGGTCACCTTCTTCCTTAAATACAGGATGCAGTGAAGTTCCTACTGCTACACTCAGTGCAGGAGAGAACATACAGGATGCAAGTATGGACACAAGTGCTTCTAAAAATGAAAACAATAGAGCTCAAAGTAAGTTGCTGGGTGACATACCTTTTTGAGGTGACTGAAACCCACGCCTTGGAAAGGATCACAAATGTAAAGTGATTTATCATTTTCTTTTATATTGAGTACTGTTTCTTCTTCAAGGATCTGAAGATGTTCTTCTGACTGGAATTCTTTTATAGACTGCAGGTAAATGATGCATACAACATTTATCTAATTAGCAAGTAATTAATAGAGGCAGTCCTGTGCAAACTCCACAAGTGCATATCCTTGAAACAGGTCACAACAAAGCTACCATGCAAACAGATACTGGCAGAAGAAAGAGCTAAAACATCTCATGGGTGTTCCCCTCATTCCCTTGAGTCTTCACAATATTCTGACTTAAATATTCAGCACAGAAGCCTTCAGGACCTGATCCTGCCACATGGTGCCTTTGGCTCACACTAACCTCCCAAGATGTAAAACGATGCACAGTGTCCTTCTAAAGTTTGTGTTTAGATGAGTGACCACCACATAGGCCTTCCAGGCTACATGTCCCTTCCCTACACGTCACCAGGTTTTGAAATTGAAGCTATTTCGTTAAGTAAGTTCTTCAGCAAAATTGCTCTTACACACTAAACACCCCAGCTATAGAAACAGCTTTATTTCCAGGTGTATACATGTAAGCTAGCCTATTGTATGGCACATGCAGCTAACTCAGCCACAGAAATCACATGGCAATTCACCAAGCTCACATAGGTGACCAAACCCACTTACCTCAAGGGCTTTAGAAAAATACTCCGAGCTCCCGGAAGACTTTATGAACTTCACAAAAAACGGCTCCTTACTACTTCTCATCCTTTAACTAAGAAGCAAAACCCAGTGAGCGCCCTGACATTCCCGCCGCAGCCCGGAACCCCTCTCGCCCTGTCCCTCTTCCCGCCGAGCCACGGGCCCGACGCACCCCACCCGGCCTCGGTGGCGCCGACTTCAAACGGGGACGGAGGGGCGGGGACAGGCCGGCCCCACCAGGAGGCCCCTTCCCCACGGGGCCCAAAGCCCGCACGGAAGGGTGGCCGCTGGGCAGCGGGCGCCCGGCACTCCCGGTCCCCACAGACCCGGCCCCACCGCAGCCGCCCCCGCCCGGCCGCTCACCCGCGCGGGAAAGCGCCGGCGCTGGCACTGCGCAGGCGCGGGGCGGGGTCTGCACGGTGGGGGCGGGGCCGGGGTGGGGCGGGCCGAGGGGCTCGGCGGGGCTGCGCGCTCGCGCTCCGCCCGCAGGGGGCGCTGGGAGGCGCGTGCCAGGGCGGGCGGAAGAGGCTCTGCTGAGGGAGCGCGGGGCGCCGGGAGAGGCGGGAGGGGAAAATACTTACGGAATCACAGGGGGATAAAGGGCTGGAAGAGACCTTAAAGAGCATCCGGTCCCAGCCTCCCCTGCTATGGCAGATACGTCCCACTAGACCAGGTTACTCTATACCGCATCCAACCTGAACTTGAACTCTGCCAGGGATGAGGCATCCACAACCTCCTTGGGCAACCTGCTCCTCACCACCGTCACAGTAAAAAATGTTTTCCTAATATCTAACATAAATTTACCCTCTTTTAATTTGTGCCCATTACTCTTCGTCCTATCACTGCAGTTCCTGATGATGAGTCCCTCTCTGGCTTCCCTCTAGGCCCCCTTCAGATACTGTGTATTGGGTTTGCACGGCCGGGTTTTTGGTAACCAGAGGGCTGTAGAGGTCGCTTCTTTAAGCAGCTGCCAGAAGCTTGCTCCATGTCCAGCAGAGCCAATCCCTGATGTCTCCAAAGATGGACCTGCCACTGGCCAAGGCTGGGCCAATTAGAAATGGTGGTAACACCTCTGTGATAACATCGTCACGAAGAAAAAAACCAAAACGTTGTTGCCCAGTGGTAATTGCAGCCAGAAAAGAGTGAAGTGAGTCAAGTTTTTCATGAACCATCACCCCCAAGTCTTTCTCCATAGGGCTGCTCTCAGTCACTTCTATACCCAACCTGGATATGTGTCTGGTTCCCATGACCCTGGTGTAGGACTTGCACTTCACTTTCATTCTTGTAGCTTGTAGCTTCCAAGCTGTGAGAAAGAACATCAAATGCTCTCCTTCCAGAGCAGGGTATGGAATCTTGAACCGCACTATTGGCATCTGCCTGCAGCATTACAGGGTGATCCTGCCTATGCGTCCAATGGACCTCCATTCCGTTCTTAGTCACCACAGTGGCTTGCTGCTCTTTCCATAATAGAGATAATGGCTGTAGTGAGGGGAGTCATTCCATTAGAAGATTCCCTTAGGAAAAGAGATCACAGCATCAGTTAGCTTGGAAAAGACCTCTGAGATCACTGAGTCCATTCCATGACCAAACACCACCCTGTCAACCACACCATGGCACTGAGCGCCACATCCTGTCTGTCCTTAAGCACCTCCAGAGACAGTGACTCCAATACCTCCCTGGGATGCCCATTCCAATACCTAATCACCCTTTCTGTGAAGAAATTCCTCCAAAAAATGTTCTGAAGAAGGAAAGCACCAAAAACCTTGCTGGAGTAGTGCATATTTGTTGGCATCAAACTTTACAGTGAGACCACATGATGGCACTGTAATCTTTAGAACTGAAGTGTGTGCACAAGTCCACCGTAATTGTTAGCTGTTTGCTAGGTGACCTAATTACTTAGGTCACTGGAATTCTTTTGTACGCTTATTTATTTTAAAAACCACCAATATCAACCATCTAGGATCAGTATGAATTGTCTGAGATACTGTTTTTCCCACTGGTAAATGTAAACAAAAACAAATGTAATGACAACCAAAATAGCATATTTATTATTAGATTATTAGTGACAAGCAGTTAAGAGCACTGGAGTTATCTTGATGGTCCTGTTTTATTTGATTTTGCTGGTTCTTAGTCCAATTGTAAAACCATGAGTTTGTCCTGCCTGTTCTTTCAGAGTTATGAAGAATTTATCCTCCTTTTCCATTCTTCTGGCCTATTCTAAAAAATTGGGGATGGAGGTGGGAAAGGATCAAGAGGTCTAACAAAAAAGTTAACCAACTTTAATGGATGGTATAATGCAAAATGCTATTATAGTTATTGGCAGAGTCCTTAATTGAATGTACAAACAGTGCTACCAAATACTGTGTTTTCAATTGTCTCCTTGAATGTGGATCACAGTTCACTGCAGTAGCTGAAATACGACTTGTTTTCATGTGAAGTGTGATCCCTTTCCAGTGAAGTGATGGAAACTCTTGATAAGCTGCTGATCCACTGGGCCACCAGTCTCAGTTCTACCTCTTTTCTCCAGAAGCTGCTTGTTGCTTAGAAAGAGCCATGATTGGAGGTCCATGCTGCAGAAGGATCAGGGCAGCTTTTTGACATGCCTCTCAGAAAGTTTGTCAGCGTGTCCATGCAAGTTTGGTTGTTGTTCTTTACTCCTGAAGAGCTGATAAAGATTCATTACTGTGTCTGGCATCAAAGCGCTCCAGAGAAAGTAGTTTTCTAAAGGCAAGGTGTTTTCAAGGCCAAGTGAAAGTTATTGTCAAGAGCAGAATAAAATACAAAATTGTTTTCATAAATGTATTCTATAAGTAAAAAAAAAACCAAACCCAACACACATATATATATATATATATAAATGCAGCCTGACTTGAAGTTCCTGCATGTATTTCTCATTATGCTGATATAGGCACCCATTTTAAAAGCATATACAAAGTCCAGAAAATAATTGATGTACAGGGCCCTTAAGAAGAGTATGAAGCTGAAAATCTGGTAAATGAGAAGGTATGGTATACTTCTGTTACACTTCCCAAGTGGACGTAGTTCCAAAGTGGTGTTTAATATGACAAAAATGAATAATTCAAAACAAGTGGTTTGAGAAGCAAAGATTTCCCTATTCCACTTCCTGCTTTCACAAGAACTTTCCACTGTAAAATTTCTTTGAGACTTCTTGAAACATTTGCTTATTTGAAAATATTATTTAAAAGGCTGTCTAGAGAAGTTGGGAAACAGAAATTGCCCTTCTGGATAGGAACAGCAAACAAAATATTCATTTTTAATTTCCTGTCTCCAAAGTTGTCCAATACAATAAGTCTTAGGGGAAATATAAGAACTGTTAGAAGGAGAACTTGGCCCAAATTAATTAATAGTGTGATTTTGTTATGTTCTTAAGCACGTGAGTAGCCCCATATTTATTTCATGTTTTCTATGTGTTCCCATGCTTTAGAGGTTCTGAGCTTCACAGAGAATCAGTCACATTTAACCATCAGTCTCACTAATTATGGAAGCTTTTGCTCTCTGTGAAACTCCTAAATGGCAAAAGACTCCCGTTGTCATAGCCCCCCAAATGATACCAGCTTCTAAAACAAGAGAGATGCTCTATGCCCTTGACTCTGTAGAACAGAGAATATTTTTACTTATTCAGATGTTTTGTTAACTTAAATGTTTCTAACATACACTTATCTTAAAAACATCTGTGTTAATCCTGTTCAGAAATCATTTTCACACCTCTAACGCTGCTGTGGTTTGGCAGCCATTATGCCCACATTCTTTTTTTTAAGTTTTATGTAGGCTACAAAAATGGCAAGCAAAATCACTGTACTAAAAAGCTAAAACACTGTTGGCTCATCGTTCATGTTTGATCCAACCTAGTTAAAGCTCCATTTGCAATACTTTATTTTTAAAATACTGTTACCACACTGATTTTCTGCAATTATATTAGCTTTTTAGTGTGAATAGCATATAAAACAGCAGATGAGTAAAAGAGAGCCTTCAGAAACATCAAACTCTAAAATCACTCAGGTATTAGCCCCTAGTAGTTAGAACTATTATGAGAAAGATCTAAGTGGTTTATGTATGGTTCAATCGTACAGAAAGGAAAATATCAGAGTCTATTCTAAGTGTATAAAATTTTCCATTCCGTGCGGTATCACAGACCTCAGTAATTTAGCATTATTTACAGAGATACACAACCAGCCTAGTAAAAAATGTGACTGAGACTGAGTTTAAATGAGTGAGATATCTTGTGTAATGTACAGTCAAGAGATGTTTCCAAAGAACCAGTGTAAATTTATAGCTTCTAGTTCACTTCAAAAAATCTGTTAGTCTGCTAGCTCAGGCCCCAAATCAGGTAACTTGCTACATGCTTTTCATTTATTTACAAATACCCAAGTCTATGAGCAAAAGCAAACTTTGATAAATATGTATTCTGTGATTTTTTTTTTTTTTGCAGCTGCCTTAGAAAGAATATCCAGGAGAGATTCAGTAGGCTTTCATCACAGAGTTGATCTCACAAGAGTCAATTCCATTTTTTCACTAGACACAACTTACAATGCAGCAGAAACTTCTTGTTCTCCGGTAGATTGTGTGTAGGTGGAGCTAGCTCGTTCAGCTGTGTCAACATAGAAAACAGGACAGTATTTAGAGAAGTGGACCCCAATCTGCTTTCGGAAAAAGCTGTGAAGATATTTCCTAAATTTTTCTCCAGCAAAAGCATAAATTACAGGGTTGATACAACAATGGATCATTGAGATTGTTTCTGTCACTTGGATTGCTTTGTGCAGTTGACCATTTCCTTCACAAGTAGAGATGGAAAATGCACCTTGAAAATCACGCAAGAGAATGCAAATGTTGTATGGCGCCCAGAAAAAAAAATAGATAATCATGATGATAAAAATAAGCCTGACTGCTTTATGTTTCTTCTCATTCCTACATTGCAATAACGTCTTTATAATTTGTGTGTAGCTGCAGATCATAATTAACATTGGAATAAGAAGTCCCAGGATGTTCATTTTTAAGGTGAGGAATTGCTTCCATGTATTTCTCTGCTCTGATGGATAATGAGCAGTGCAAGTGTAGCCTGAACTTTCCTTCTGAGTTTTGTGAAATACTACCCCAGGAACAGAAATAAGAACAGCAACAGCCCAAGTGACGACACTGGCGAGGATGCCGTAGGTGACTGTCCTGGCTTTCAAAGCAAACACCGCGTGCACTATGGCCAGGTACCTGTCCAGGGTCAAGAGGATTATGAAAAAGATGCCACTGTAGAAGCCAAGAAGGTAGACACCTGACAGAATTCGACACAGTGCCTCCCCAAAAATCCAGTCATGAACTGCGTAATAAGCCCAAAAAGGGAGAGAAAACACAAACAGCAGATCAGAAATTGCCAAGTTGAGCAGGTAGATGTCAGTCATACTCCTCAGCCTCTTGTATTTTACCAGGATAAGGACAACAAGCATGTTGCCTGTCAGGCCAAATATCACCACTAAAGAATAAAGAGGTGGCAAAAATTTTGCTGCAAAGTGCTTTTCCTCAATTCCCATGCATGGTGTCGAATCGCCATAGTCAAATTCTGTTGTCACTGCCCAGTCGGTGAAGTCTGTGGTTTCATTTGCCATGGTGTATTGGTCTGGAAAGGAGAAAAAGAAGACATTAAACTAGAGGAATCTCCAAGCTTTGCAGTGAAGAGAATGAAACATGCTGATGTTCCCTTCTGAAATGCATTTTGCTGATGAGCACAGAAGCACTACTATGTCAAGGTGTGAAAGAGAATGAAATTGCAGAGCTCCTGGGAAACCCACCCACACAGCTGTGGAGTCACACTGGTGCATGTTGGAAGTGTGCTGTGTGTCATTTCCCACGTGTAAATTATCACATGCATTTTTCCTCCTCAGCAGAGCCTGTCAGCTGCCTGGCCTAACCAGAAACAGAGAAATGGCGGATTGAATCTGAGGCATGGCTATTCTTGATTTAGGGACTGTGTGAGGGACTGGCCTTCCCTTGCAAGAAGGAGTCAGGGCCTGGGAGGTGAGTGTGCAGCAGAGCTGTGAAAGTCCTCAGGCAAGTTCTGCTACAGTGGTAGCAGAGAAAGGCTTGTGACTGTGACGTCAGCCCCTCCAGTCTTCAAAGCCTCCCCTTTTCCCAAGTCCCTGGTAGGACTGTGAGCCAGATGCAGAAGCACAGCTTTGTGTAACTTGGTCTCTGAAAAGCTCAGGACAACTGTCTTCTCACAGACCCCCAGAGAACATGGTAGAACTCCTCTGTGTCCCATGAGAAGCTGGGCAGAGGATTTTGTGAAGATGGGTGTCACAGGGACAAAAAGTGCTCCCTGGTCACTCAGTGGGGAAGTGCAACCAATGCCTTTGATAGCCAGTCAAAGAGAGCTACTTGCTGTCTGGTTAAAGGGCTGCTCTGTCTTCCTGTGCCACCATGACTGCTTTTATCAGACACTTCATGGCAGACTGGTGGCTGCCCACGGCAGGGTGTTGGTTTTGAAATTAGCCTCTTCCTGGAAATGTTATGCCTGCTCTTAGACAAGGCTGAGACAGTGCTCCCAATGCAGAAGCGTTCAGGCAGTGCATGTGCCCCAGCTTGCTGTGTGATCTCTGAGTGCTCGTGGTTGTGCTCCTTTTCTGAATGCACTTTTTTCAATGGTGTGGTCTGCCCTGTGGGATCACAGGCATCTTTTGCAGAGACCAGGCTCTCAAAACCACCTTTTCATTCTCTCTGCACTTGAGGTCTTCAAGTCTAAATGTAACTGAAGAAACTCAGCCCATGTCTGGAGTGACTCAGAGACAGGCCCCTGCTCTACTTTTTGGTACAAGCTCATAATGGTCCGTTCCGACTTAGAGCATGTGAAATCCCCAAAGCATCTTTGTGCCTGTAGACAAAACCTCTCAGGAGAAAGGACTATTTTCTGCTGTAAAAACAGATTGCTTAAAATGCCGGTGTCCTTAATCTGTGTCAAAGTGGTTGACTTAGCCCCTTCCCCAAGACCTCAGCTGAGGTTTAGCTATCTGCCAGGTCTGTGACCTTAAAAATCAGGTTCCTCTGCCAGCTCCTGATGGTGATTCTTATGCTGCACAGTGCAGATATGCATCTGCCCCAAAAGAGAAAGCTTTGTTGGAGCAAAATCTGCACCTTGTACAAAAAGAAATGCTGCTTTTGCAAATTTTTTTACTGCTCTTTCCCCAAGTTTTTGAGTCTGGCTACCAGCTCTGTGCCTAAGAATAATAAGAACAACAGCATCATGTTCAGACGTTACTTCGGTAAGTTGAGTATGGCGTAAAGTTTTCTTTGGGAGAATGAGGAGTAAGAGAATATTAGCAAATTGTAACAGTTTGGGTCTCAATTTTGCCCAGATACAATTTCTTGATGAGAAATAAGTGCTGTCTTCAAAGGCTGTCTGTCAGGAAACTTTGGAAATCTCTGTGAAACAGTTTTTTTCCCTAGTCATACTAATTACATAGTTGTTACAATGCAGCAGTAATGGTTTTATTGCTAAAGGAAGTGGCTCCGTCAGTAAATAACTTGATTTTAAAGCACTTAAGGGTTTATATTTCTTAAGTACTTTCAGTAACATTAAAAAAAAAAAAAATCAAGTTTATAAAACACTCTTTGGTCTAAAACATTAACTTCTTTACTTCAAAACATGATGAGACTTGGGCATTACCCAAGTAAATATTTAAGATTTCTTTCAGCTAGACCTGCTAGATCCGTGTTGCATACCCTGACAGTACACTCCTGGTACTGCATGTAGCTAAATATCCTCATTTACAATGTGTCAGTCAACCATGCTGTATACTGGGATTAGGGGATGAGTGACCCAGCACTTCCGGCCTTGCTCATTTTGCACCTGGGGGATGGTCATGCATAAATATGAGTATGAAAAACAACTAAGTCATAAACCCAGAGTGGGATTTTATGAGTAGGCAATTGATAGGATTCATGCAAATATCTTTGCAAAATGCTGCCTTGATATTACTGTGATAATTCTTTTTGTGACAGACCCTTCTTCCTGTTAACTGCTATCTCAATGCCTTCTCTCTTTTCCCTCTGCCTGCCTAGAATGACAATCACATCTTCCCTGCATCTTGTCTTCTTCCTTTCAACCCTTTTTGCATGCTTAGATTACGGCCTCCCCTCTGAGCAGTTGCCTCTGCTAACTGAGCCCCATTCCTCTAGCCCAGCTTTTGTTTCAGAAGTCTCTCCACAAAAGTATTTACTACTCTGAATGGTGTATAGTATCCAGCACATGCTGACAGTGGAGACTAAAAATACTTGGAAAAATAATTTGGAAACCAGAAAAAGGAACTGAAAGCAGGTTTGTGCTCTATCCTATAATCTCGCAGTTTTAGGAAACACTGTTAGCTACTGGCTAGAATATTTCACTGGGTTAATCAGTTCACCTAACTAGAGTAGGTTGTTCACCTAACTAGAGGGATCTGACTGGGTTTATGTTTCCTGATCATTAAAAAAACCCCGAAAGATAGTCAATGAAGATCTCTGAAGAAAGGGTATTTCAAAAAAAGTTCTATATTATTCTGAATACCGTTTAAATAAATGACATATTTCTAGAAACCTGCAATCTGTTGTACAAATTCTGTTGCTCTGCTTGAGACTAGCAGTCATGCAGTTTTTAAAAGAAAGGCTCACCATAGAAAAGATGAGTAAACTCATGTCACTGTTTTATTCTGAGTTTCAAGTCACAGTTTTCTGTGTTTTAAGAGGCAAAGATTTTATTAAAATGAGCTTCAGTTCATATGCATAGTCCCATAAAATGGTAATAATTATAAAGCTGTAGCAAACAGAGGTAAAGTGCTAAGGTATGCTGCATGTATCCAATGAGATCAGTGTCTAAAATACAACACTACGTTTTCTGTGGTCATCCTGTGAGAAGAATAAGTACTCTTCACTCAAATAACACTCAAACAATTGCTTTGTTTTGAAGTAAAATCCATATTTCTGTCATTGCACATCATTTTCAGAGACAAAATCAGGGAGGCATACTCCATTATGTTTCTTACTCAGATCAGTCTCTAGAGATTTATTTCTTTGCTTACCTGGATCCTCTGCTTAAGTCTTCTAGTTATTTTTTCCTTTAAAATTAGTGTATTCCATTTAACATGTATTATGCATTTTGCCAGGGTTATTTTTAAAGACACTGGCAGGATTCCACAAGTATTTTTCACTTCAGGCATCATACTACCTAAGCAGCTACTAAATGTTAAAAAAAAAAAAAGAGCCAAAGATGACTTACCATGTATCTTATGGTGCAGGTGATGTCTTGTATTATTACAACATGAGTAATGCTAAAATGACTTGTCCGTCACAAGATGAAGGTCAAAAACATCTCTTCCTGTGTGAAGAAGGATGTATCAGTTTGAAAACTTCTGGCAAAAAAAAATCTGTTTTCACTTAAAAAAAAAATGAAGGAGCTGTTCTCTGGTTCTCTTTTTTCTAAAAATGGGTCATCAGATGTTGCTTTTCTAACTCTTGAGACGTGCAGATATGTTGAAATTCTAGAGGATCCTCCTAGGAGTTGAAGTTTCACAACCCACAGCTGTAGTTTCAGAAAAAGGATTTATATAATTATTTTATCTTTTTTTTTAGCTAGCCTGTTTGAATCAAGAACAGTTTACATGTGGTTTATCCCTTTATATTTTTTAGTCATTAAATTTCTTTTATGTTTTTCTGTCCTTTAACTAAAAGCGGAGCCAGTGAATAAAGTTTATGCTTCTATTCAGAACTACCTGGACTTTCTGTTGTCTTGCTCTGAGTTGCAGTCCTTATATTTCAGGAGAGTTGATCGATCCTATTTTTCTTTAACCTGGTCTTCTGGACTGTGTTTTTTATTTTAATCACTCTCATAAGACTATGACTTAGTCTGTGTAGTGAGTCTGACCTTTTAAAACAGGACTGATAGTTACGTTTTGGTATTAAACTTTAGAAAAGCCTGATAAAATCTGATTTCTTATCAATTTCCTTCCTTGTAGTTGATGCCTTTTTAGAGTTAAACTGAAGCTGCATTGTGAGCAGATTTCTATATCCTTCTTGGACATCAAAGAAATGACACAGGAGGTAGGAAAAATACTGAAAGCAAGAAAGGGATGGTGCCTTACCAGATGCCAGAGAACCCCTGAGAAGATACCTGATGAAGTACAACCCACTTGACATATCTTGGTAGGGTTCTGGAGGATCTGTGTAGTGGTTTGACCCTGGCCCAATGCCAGGCACCCACGAGAGCTGCTCACTCACCCTCCCCTGCCACAGATGGGCAGAGGAGGGAAAAGGTAAAAAAAAAAGTTAACAAAGGCTTCATGAGTGAGATTAGGACTAGGAGAAACACTTCAAGGCCGAAACAGGCTCAACTTTAGGTTGCAAAGTGAATTTTTTACTAACAGAATCAGAGGAGGATAATGAGAAGTAAAATAAGCCCTTAGAACACCTTCTCCCTCCCAGCCCCTCCCTGCTTCCCACTGACAGCACAGGAGACAGGGCGTGGGGGTTTGGTCAGTCCATCACCGATATTTCCTTCCGCTGCTCAAGGACAGGAGTCCTTCCCCTGTGAGGCCGTGGCTCCCTCCCACGGGGGACAGTTCTCCTGAACTTCCCTGGCGTGGGTCCACTCTCAGGAGCAGCAGCCCCACCGCCCCTGCTGCAGCCTGAGCCTCTCCCACGGGCACACAGCCCTCCCAAACTGCTGCGCCGGGGCTCTCTCTTTCCACGGAGTGCAGCCCTCCAAGGACAGGCTGCTCCAGCCTGGAAGCAGGGCCCTCTCTCCCCGTTGGGTCTCCCACTGGATCACAGCCTCCTCCAGGCATCCACTTGCTCTGGCATGGACACCTCCCCACGGCCTGCGGGTGGATCTCTGCATCCCCTGTGGATCCCCACGGGCTGCAGGGGCACAGCTGCTTCACCATGGGCTGCACCATGGCCTGCAGAGGAACCTCAGCTCTGGCACCTGGAGCACCTCCTGCGCCTCCTTCTTCACTGACCTTGGTGTCTCCATGTTGTTTCCCTCACATGTTCTCACCTCCTCCTCTTCTCTGACTAGAATCCCAAAATCTTGTGACTTTGTTTTGATTTTCTTCTTAAACATGTCATAACAGAGGTGTTACCAGCCTCTCTCAGTGGCCCAGTTTTGGCCAGCAGCATGTCCGTCTTCAGAGCCATCAGCCATTGGCTCTGCTGTACATGGTGGGAAGCTTCCAGCAGCTGCCTCACAGGAGCCATCTCAGTGGCCCCCCAGCCACCTAAAACCAGGCTGTACCAAACCAATACATCATGCTATCAGTGAAGGCACTAAACGGATGTCTTTTCTGCACTCACTCCTTGGTATTCTTAAAAGATTTTAAAACACTAAAAGCATAATGGGAGTGTCTTTGTTTGGATGCTGCTGTTCCTTAATGGAAGTCAAGGGAATCACAACTTCTGAGTTACCTCTCAGATCTGGGGGGAGACAGTAAAAAGTGAAAAGCTCTCTCTGTTTTCCTTGTCAACCCTTCTTTGCATGAGGGACTAATCTTTATTCCATAGGACAAATGGATTTTTCTCTTCCTTTCCTAATCTGCTGTTCCAATGAGCTCTTTAAAGTCTGGAGTCCCAGGGTCAGAATTAAAATCCCCTGCACGGTACTCTAAAGGTATGTTAGCCCCACCATGCTTGATGGGCTGACAATGTTAGGCCCCCTACACAGTCAGTGGCAATAGCTGCTTCTAATACTGTTTCCACTACATCTAAAACAAATTCACAATTATTGCGTAACTTTTCTGACTAAAATATTCTGCTTTTATACTGAATTCTTATAATTCTGAAACAAGGTATTATGTCAAATTCCTTATTCAATATATAATTACTAAACAGTCTACATACTAAAATTAACAGACATTTTAAGTATTTCTTCATGAAGCCTGCATTGTTTACTGTATGTTACATGTTACTTAGCCCACTGGAGACTCTAAACCCTTTCATAACTTCACACTATAGGAACAGGGGAAAGTCTCAAATCTGTTGCTGGACTTGCCTGGTTTTCATCAAGCTTTTTAATTCTGAAATATGCTCCTGCAGAACTTGCCCACAACATTTCAATTAATGATGACAACAACAGTTACCACTACTACTTCAAACTAAGATCTGTGGTAGGCTGGTCTTAAGAAACAGTCCCTAGTTCTCACTGATTCATTGGCTTTATAAATGTGTTTGATTTTGTTGATTATAGCTTTTGGTTCCTATGGCTCAGTCTGGTCAGCGAGCACAATAGGACATGTTATTTACTGATGAAGAGTATTGCTTACCAACAGAGGGCCTCTGCCACTCACGGTTATAGCAGCTGAATAGGGGGAATTCACTTGGTCTGCTCACCAGCTGCGTCTCACAGCTGGATGAGACACTCCCCAGAGAGAGCGTGAATTGCTGTGGCACTTGGCAGCCCAAGTACTGGGTTGTGTGACTTTATTATCAGCACCTGCAGGATATCTACAATTAGCTCTACCCCAGCTGCAGATAAGCAGAGCTGCTGGGAGGCCAGATTTGATCAAGTCTTGCTTGTGGCTGCAGGCAAGCTAAATCCCCTTGTGATGTTTGTGGGGAACTGAGTGATGTGCTATTCATCAACGCTGTTAGGACAAGATCTTTCTTGCAGGAGTTGGTCTCCCATCCAGCCTGAAGTTTTATCACGCTAATCTGGGACTGGCCATCTTAATGCTGTCTCACCTCCTCTTTCTTGCTGCCTTCATCCAGTGTGTATGGACACAGGTATGGACAATCCAAGCAGCACATCCATGGTTGCAAACCAGATTCTTCTCAGTTTTTCGCAATCCCTTGCCAAGCATTACTTTGAATAAGTGTACTGGTGCTTGTCATGAACTCCAGTGGATTTTAAGAATCTTTACCTAAGTTGAACCTCATCATTTTACCAAGAAATTAAAGCAATTCTTCAATAATAAAAGTAATGATTCAGTGGGTTGATATAGCTTTGAATTTTACCTATCATGGTTTTCATTCAGAGATGAGTAGGAGTTATGTTTAGTGGTGTGATGCTCCTTCCCGCCATACAGGTATTCCTGGAATGGAAGTGAGCTTTGTTCCTCATCTGTGGGGCTCAAGTTGATGTACTCAGCAATTGTGCAGCCATGTACTCTGTCAAGTCAAGCTGCGTTTGTCAATATCTCCTATCCAATGACTGATAATATGATTCATCTTTACAGTAATCAGCCCATCTCACTGAAGTGTCTGGTATCTGAGTGGCGTGGCACTCCCACAAGGAGATGCTGTTATTTATATGAGGTTTACACCAGAACTGAAATGGCTACTAGGACACATACCAAAAACTCATGTACCATTGTGATACACAAATGTCATCAATTATGGGTACAGAAACTTGAAAATTTGACTAGCAGTTTCCATTCAAGCTATTCCAACCTTCACCACCTGAAAAAGAAAGGCTGGGGGGAAAAAAAGAGTCCTGGGACAAAATGACGGATGCCTTTCTTAGGTATACACAGTGTGATAGAGCACAACACTCTTGTTAAAAGTCTATCACTATAGCTAAAATTAATCCTTTTCATCTGGAGAAGAGGTCAAATGAAGACAAGTGAACACAAAGTAGATGAATCTTGTTACTTGTTAGATTCACAACATCTGTGTCCAAATTAAGTTAGTATTGTCATGTATTTTATTTCATCAGTAACAAGTGTCTTTGTCTTGAAGAAGTTGAATAAAGACATCTAGCTAAAACTACTTTGTTGCTTAGGCTATTTTTTCTTATCGGCCTTCTCTTTCAGGCTCTCAAGTTCTGGTGACTCATCATCTGAGCCACCATCACAATCACACCCACTCTTGACATCTGTGAGGTGTATTCTTTTGGGGAGAACAAGGGAAAAGCATGATGTACCACACCCTAAGATTTCTATCATGGACACTAATGAAAAAAAACAAAACACTTCACACGTAGGTGTAAAATAAGATGGGTTACAGAAACAAACTCTGGAAGATGCAAGCATTTCTAAAGCGGATGAACACTTCTTCACGTTATTGTTTATTGTCAATAACATCAAAGGTTTTGGACCTTTTCACTTATTATTCTTAGGCTGTCTGTTTCTTCCTTGTAAATCTGGCACATACATCACTACAAATTGCAGCACATATCTCTATTGTCATGGTATTATTTTTGTTTTGGCTTTCTCTAAGCTGCTCTTACTGAACTATGTTTCCTTATGCAGTGAGGAAGAGAACATTGCTTCCTTCTACTATTTTTATCCAGGTTTCTGATGCACTCTCTCCTGATTTATAGACAAAGGGTTGTCACAGTAAGATAGATTTTACTTTTGGGCCACAGTTATGCATTTCACAAAATTTCGTCTCTCAGAATCTAATTTTTACATAGGCCTTTAATTCACACACTTTGTTTTTTTTAAGGTACATTTATAGTACATAAATTCTAGGTCTAGAATTTGTGTTTTGGGGCTATCTCATCTGTGCATTGGATATGCTCCTCAGTGTACATGTAACTCCTGGACCTTTTATCAGGGAGGCTGGGAAAATCACACACCATATTTTTTCCCAGTGAAAACTAGGTCACACAAAGGGTGAACAGAGTCTGTTATATGACAAAGTATATGCCAGTAATGCAATAAAGTACCCTGAGAGAGTTAAAAATTCACCGAAGTATAGTACAGGATAAATAAAAGAACTTAGGAAAAATGAAGGAAGAACCAGACATGCAGGAACCAAAATCTATTGACCTGAGAAGTAAGAACAGGTTGACACTATAAATCTAACTACAAAGAAAATGAAACTGTTGATAAAGCCAAAGAAGTTTGCTTAGTCATTAACAGAGTTAAATACCTGCTTATAGACTATGATTGCCTCTTACCCACAAAACCCCCTTCTTCACAGATCATGCAGGGTAAAGGAAGTGTGCACTCCACCCTTAAACAGAGATCAGAGAATGCAAACTCAAGGACTTCAGCTTTAGGTTGGTACATATGTGAGAAATGTCTAATTTTTATTGTTCAAAGCATATAAAAATGAGCACCTGGCATTTTGGAGGTGTGCCAGCTTTGTGGATTCATGACCTAGCACCCGTCTCTGCGTAGATATAAAAGAAACAAATAACTCTGTGTGTGTGAACCAGCTTCTTGCACACCAGGTAAAAGAACCCATGTTTGGGACAACACCAGCACCTAGAAGCCAGAAGGTTTCAGGAGCCAAAGGTTAGATAGAGTCTGTAATAGTTCATGCCTTATATTAGTGTCCCTACAAGTTATGTCCAGATGGCTCTTTTACTTCCACCCATTTGGTTTCCATTCCATTCAAGAAGCCTGGTATCAGGATAGGTTGTGTTGTTCATGTTGCATGCATCCTACTGGCACAACCCTGTAGACATCTCTGCAGAGTTGAGCCTCACTTGGAGGTTTGTGCATTTTTGCATATTGGCCTATGTTTCTAAAAATTTTGCCCTCCTCCATCTTAGTGTTGGGGTCCCACCTTCCCAAGATCAGTCATTCCAGACTTCAAACATTCAAACTGAGATTGCTCTCGCTGTCACCAGACATACAAAATATCTTCACAGTTATACAAACCTAGACAACCTTTTTTATATCCTCCCATTCAATTTTTTGAGTGGCGTACAGCTCCTAGTAGGCAAGTGTCACCAGAATATGAGTACAAAGCAATGCCTGCACCCCTTTGTTCTGGTCTGGTTGCTATTGAGATTCTACACGCACCAGAATTTTCCAGTCTGGTTTTTTTCTTCTGTTCACTAAATTTTTTTTATTTCTATATTGAGTAATGATTCTGAAGCCACAGTAACCACACTAAACACTTCCTAGTGAAGGCCAGTAGGCATCAGCAGTTGAAAACAGCAGCAAAATTAAATTTCAAAATGAGCAGTAGCTGCCTGTTGTGCCATTTACCTGGTCAGCATCATGTTATACTCGCGGCACTTTCTTTGTTTCTCATTAACTGCAACAAGATACCATGTAAATTTGTCCTCATGTTCTTTGTATTAATTCCTTCTCTAATTTTCACTGGAAGGAGAGATGTTTATTTGGAGCTTCATAACTGGAAGTATCTCTTATCTAAACCTTTTAAGGTTCTGCTTAAATTATTTACCTCTGGCCTTCCCGTTAGTTTGGCTATTATTTTTTTAGTGTCTGTTAGGGCTAATAAAGTCATTCTCTCATTTTTGTGACCACTTTTTTCTATTTATCCATTTCCATCTACTCCCTTTATACTCCATTTTCATTTTCTTATATAAAATATGTGCACATAAGGTTGTGCACATAAAGTTGGGTTAACAAACAAGAAAGTCTTGTGACAGGAACATGCCTATATACTGGTTACCTAAAGTTCACTGTTTCTGTTTGTCAGTCATACACATACAGACAAACCAATGGCAGTAACTATAAATCTGGTGGTTGCTTGTGAGTGCTGTTCAGCACTCAGCAGTACCATATATGCACTTTTGCTACATTTCCTCTTGCCCCTTAGTCTGTCTGACAGCTGGCAGAGTTCTCTTCTGCTATGTGGGACATTCTTCCCTACATATTTCTGAACACGTGGCAGTAGCATCTCCTAACAGGAAAGCTGGACTCTGTCCTGTTTGGCGCATAAACTAGACTGTGTAATTGGTTTTGGAGCTGTGTGCAGATACTCGTCCATGGCACGTGACCATTCTTTTCATAAGCATGCTGAAAGCCCAGGCATCACACTATCTCCTCAGGAGTTCCATGCCAGAAGTTTTGAACTTGCAAAAATTTTCACTTAGCTGTTCAACATTTGTTGTAAAGCAACAACTTATTTGTGGTGTCCAGAAAGGTCTTGTCTTGAATCTGTTTGATATTCTGGTGAGACTTGTATGCTGTCTCAAATGCTTGCTTTTGTCTCCTCAATTCCTCACCAGAGCAGCTCAGATGCCTCCCAAACACTGCAGTGGTTTTTCCTTTTGTTAGTTTTTTTTCTGCTGTAATTGCAATCCTGGCATATTGGTAAATCCTTGCCATTTTCTTCACATACCTCTAGCTCATCACACAGTTTGGGTGCATCTGCCTGTGCCTCTAACTCTTACATACACACTGCATCTTCAGCTCAATGTTTTTCCCCTGCAGACCTTGAGTTACAGAATATTTGTCTCCTGTATGTAAAATTTCTACCACTTCTCTGCTGAGGCGACTTGTGTTCTCTTTTCATGGCGACTGTGCATCTTGTTAAATCTTCCCCAAGAGTATCTCCATCCCACTGTGACCAGACTGCCTGAAATCCTGCTAGCCTGATTTGAGGCTAGCTGGCCTGTAGCTATACCATGGTGCAGCCACAACAGACTGATAAAGACTCAAAAACTGCCACAAAACTGTCTAGAGCCCTGCATGTCTCAGTGCAAAGCTGCAATGAAGAACTAAGGATTATCTTGATTATCCTGCTTGGGCACATAACAATAGGATAATGTTTAAGTTTAGTTTATTTGTGTTCCTGCAGCACAACATAGAAAATCAAAATCAGAAACAAAAGAGAGTGGTTATAGAATTTAGCCTATCCCATGGTGGACAGACGAGAAGAGTGTGCAGGGGAGAGAAGGAGCTGTGGATCATAGGCTGAAAAAAGGAATGGGCACAATGGAGCAGGGAGAACGACATGGTGAAGCAGAAGCACATTTCCATATTGAACTTTGAGGGCTTACACATAAAACTTGGGACACCAGGCACACTGCTTGGCTTGCACCACTCTGTATGGTGCAAGGAGATCTGAAATTTGCTGCAGAAAGTCTATGGAGGATCCTGTTTTTATCCCAATATTAATACAGTGATATATTTTATTGCCCTCTTTTATTCCCTCTCTTTCCCTATTTATAACACACACAACCCTGTTTCTCCAAATCTCACTCATTTAAAATCTGTGGCCACAGATTTTTCCAAAGCTATTGTAGGTCACTCTTCTCAAGCTTGATGGTGGATAAAAGCTGTGCCAGCTGCAGTAGCTTCTGGACTGGACACACAGTTCTCTGTTTGCTTGGTTTGAAGTGTGGTATTGCAAGTGCCCATGGCTGTGTCTTTTTCCTATCTCCACTCTGAGAGCAGAGCTAATGCCTTTTTGCTTACAGAAGAGAACATGGGCTGCAGGGTATACACAGATTTCCAGACACTGATTTTATTAATTTCACTGCATTAACATGAAAACAGGAAGAAATTTAATTCCAGCAAGATAAGGATTTACAATAAAACACAGCAGTAGAAATATCACCATTACAGGAGGATTTGTATTGCACTGAACTAATTAATGCTCTAAAATTATAAAGGTGCTTTCACCTTGTTTCAGAAAAAGAAGTAGAAAAGAAATGAAAACTATTATTTCCAAGCAAGAAAGTTTACTGTGAGTATAGTTTTTGGTCTTTTGTTTAGTCTATCTGTGGCTGTTAACTTCAGAAGGTCGCGACCAGGTAATAATAGCTGATAGGAGAAGAACTAACAATTAATAGAAGCATTGCCCGCACATTTTAAGGCAAGAGGAGGAAGAGTATTTGCACCATCTAGATTAAGGGATCTGATGACTAAATTAAGAGCCTGGCATTTTCAGTTTCCTTCCACAGTTAAAGACACTTAATCTTCCCTGAGACTATTTAAATCCCATGTTTGCCTCTGGCTCAGGCACTTATTCTCTACTGACCAGTGTGGGACCTTGAAGAGATTTGCTGTTAACGGAGGCATCTGCATCACGTGCCTGGTGTTAAGTAGCGTGGAATTCCCTCTGGTGTCCTTACATTGCTGGAGGTTAGTTGAACTTGCCTCTCCAGATATCCATGAGCCAGTCCTTGTGTGCATGAGCAGTGCCCTTCCACGGAAATGGAGAAAAAACCAGAAGGACAGCTCCCTCGCATAAGGAGTGCTCACCTGCACCTCCTTACAGTTTGAAGTAAGAAATTGTCTGCTGTGTTCCTCCTCCCTCTTTTTTGCTAACCCCATGTCCCTAGAATTCCTCTTTCTTTTACAGGGAAACTCTTAATAGTGGACTGAATGTATGGCCATAGTACACCAGTAGGCCAATGGTCTTTTGTCTTCAATCAGCACACAGTTCTCATTGAGGCACCAGTTGGCTAGAGGCAGTCTTCTCCTGGGAAGGCAAGAAGGTATGCCTTGTCTGGAATTGGCTGCTTTTGCAGGTCCAAGACCACTGTCTTCCTAGAAGTGTATCCCAAAAGTCGGACTTGCTGTGTGTGTGAAGAGTGTGTTTTTCCCATGCAGGAGCCTAAACTGACACACCTGTGTCATGTGTTGCCATGTAAACTCTTCTTCTGCACTTGATTTACCTGTCCACAGCTAGGGAGGCCTGGTCTCAGTACTGTGGTCACAGTCTCCCGAAATCCTTCAGAGGGTCCTGATATTTTTCTCATACAGAATCTTGCATAGCAAATACCAAGGTAATTTTCATTCGGGTCCTGCAGGTCTTTGCTGAAGTGCCTTTATTGGTTTAGTGGGGTTTTTTTCTTGAAGGGATATGACTTGTCAGAAACAAGTTCATGCTTTTTAGGAGTGCATCATTGTCTTATCGTGCAGTCAGTAAACTTGGTGTGTGCAGTTACTCGAAAAATTGCACCCACAAAAATCACAATGTTGCTGATTAAAAGCACACTTTGGAAAATGTCAGCACCTGAATGGTGATATGTCAGACATAAAATTAAAAAGCAAAAATCAAAATAACTTAGTTATAACTGTTAAAGGATTATGTTTAAAAATGACTGCACTATTAGCTAAACAGGTAAATCCTTGGGTTAAGTGGTCACAGTAAGATCTTGTGAGATGACCTCTTACTCATTAGACTTTTCAGTGTTGTTTTCCTCCCCCCCGTAAATCTCAGTGGATAGATTTTTATTAAAAAGCACAATCATAATTGTCTGGGTCCTATTTAAATCTTGATGTGACACAGCTATGCAGTTAATGCTTCCTGGAGAACTCATTGATTCTCTTAGTTTAGCAATGGAAAATTCTATAATCCCAGGCAGCAGTTAACCACAAGAATAAGGAGGTCATCCAGTTTTCAGTAGTGGTCGACATTAAGATCTCAGATAATGTCAGGCACGTCTTAAGGCAAAGCAAGTGATGCAAAATTTACCAACTAATATTCTGATGTATTTTTACAGTCCAGTAGAGACATCGTGCTCTGCAGTGGATTGTGTGAATGTGGAACTGACTCTTTCCAATTTTTCACGGTAAAGACTTGGACATTTTTTGCAAAGGTGAGGTGCAACATGCTTTCGGAAAAAGGTACGAAGATATGCCCTAAATTTTTCTCCAACAAATACATAGATCACAGGATTGATGCAACAGTGGATCATTGAGATTGTTTCCGTCACTTGAATTGCTTTCTCCAGTTGACCTTTGAGTTCACAATTTGGGATGAAAAGTGAATTTTGAAATGTATGCAAAAAAGAAGAAATATGGAATGGTGTCCAGAAGATGAAGTAAAAAATCATGATCACAAAAATAAGTCTGACTGCCTTCTGTTTTTTCTCATTCTTAGATCTCAATAATGTTTTTAGAATTTGTGTGTAACTGAAAATCATAATGAGCATTGGAACAATAAGTCCCAGGATATTCATCTTTAAAATAAAGGAGTACTTCCAATTTATTGTGGAATCACTTGGATAATGAGCACTGCAAGTGTAGCCTGAACTTTCCTTCTGAGTTTTGTGAAATACTACCCCAGGAACAGAAATAAGAACAGCAACAGCCCAAGTGACGACACTGGCGAGGATGCCGTAGGTGACTGTCCTGGCTTTCAAAGCAAACACCGCGTGCACTATGGCCAGGTACCTGTCCAGGGTCAAGAGGATTATGAAAAAGATGCCACTGTAGAAGCCAAGAAGGTAGACACCTGACAGAATTCGACACAGTGCCTCCCCAAAAATCCAGTCATGAACTGCGTAATAAGCCCAAAAAGGGAGAGAAAACACAAACAGCAGATCAGAAATTGCCAAGTTGAGCAGGTAGATGTCAGTCATACTCTTCAGCCTCTTGTATTTTACCAGGATAAGGACAACAAGCATGTTGCCTGTCAGGCCAAATATCACCACTAAAGAATAAAGAGGTGGCAAAAATTTTGCTGCAAAGTGCTTTTCCTCAATTCCCATGCATGGTGTCGAATCGCCATAGTCAAATTCTGTTGTCACTGCCCAGTCGGTGAAGTCTGTGGTTTCATTTGCCATGGTGTATTGGTCTGGAAAGGAGAAAAAGAAGACATTAAACTAGAGGAATCTCCAAGCTTTGCAGTGAAGAGAATGAAACATGCTGATGTTCCCTTCTGAAATGCATTTTGCTGATGAGCACAGAAGCACTACTATGTCAAGGTGTGAAAGAGAATGAAATTGCAGAGCTCCTGGGAAACCCACCCACACAGCTGTGGAGTCACACTGGTGCATGTTGGAAGTGTGTTGTGTGTCATTTCCCACGTGTAAATTATCACATGCATTTTTCCTCCTCAGCAGAGCCTGTCAGCTGCCTGGCCTAACCAGACGGAGAGGACAGATGAATTTAATGAGTTATAGGTAGTTTGGGGCTCTTGTGCTCATCAGTGGCATTCCAGAGGAGTGTAGAAAGCCAGGAAGGCAGCCTCAGGAAAGCACAGTGTCTGGCATGCAGAGCATAGTCTTGCTTCTCCTTGGGACCTGGCCACCTGCCCATCGTGCCAGTCCGTCCTGTAGCCCTTACCCACGGAGGACCAGGCACTGGTCAGGTGTAAATGGTGCATGCAAAGGCACTGTGACATGGGTGAAAAACAGCTGACTTCAAGCACTTCTTCAAATTGCTTGTGACTTCCTGGGAGCCTTAATGCCTATGGGAATCAGGACAGTACTAAACATACCTGCCTGGTGGACCTGCTGTTGTGGGTGTTGCAGAGTGGAAAGTCGGCAGTGTTGAACTGGGTTAAAATGGCAAGCACTGTGTCCTTTAGAGAGTCCGGGGCAGGTGTAGGCAGTGGAAGTGTGCTGGTTTCAGATAGCTCTGGAATGAAATCAGTGCACAGTCCTGTAGAGAGAACAGACAGATGAAGACCTTGGCAAATGATGCAAAAGATGAGAGTTGCTGTTGGGGTGGCCTCTAATACCTGTGTCTGTTGTGGTACCTTCCTGTCAGCTGGAAGACCTCCCACTGCTGTTTGGAGATATAAGGAGTTTTGTTTCCTTATTTCAGTAGTTTTTTACAGCCATTATTCAGGAGCTGCAAAGTTTAGACTGGTAGAGTGTCTTGGAGGGAGCACAAAGGCAAAAGGCAGATATGGCCATAGCTAAGAGTGTGTACTGCAGTTTTTATGTGATGTTGTTCTTCAGCCTTTCTCAGTCAGTGCTCCCAGTAAGGCAACAATGAGGAAGTGCAAGGGTTGTGCAAACTCTCTGTCCCTTATGTTTTGGATTGGACTGTTGGAGGGACTGGACTTCCCCTGCAAGAAAAAATCCGGGTGTCAGCCCCTCCAGTCTTCAAAGCCTCCCCTTTTCCCAAGTCCCTGGTAGGACTGTGAGCCAGATGCAGAAGCACAGCTTTGTGTAACTTGGTCTCTGAAAAGCTCAGGACAACTGTCTTCTCACAGACCCCCAGAGAACATGGTAGAACTCCTCTGTGTCCCATGAGAAGCTGGGCAGAGGATTTTGTGAAGATGGGTGTCACAGGGACAAAAAGTGCTCCCTGGTCACTCAGTGGGGAAGTGCAACCAATGCCTTTGATAGCCAGTCAAAGAGAGCTACTTGCTGTCTGGTTAAAGGGCTGCTCTGTCTTCCTGTGCCACCATGACTGCTTTTATCAGACACTTCATGGCAGACTGGTGGCTGCCCACGGCAGGGTGTTGGTTTTGAAATTAGCCTCTTCCTGGAAATGTCACGCCTGTTCTTAGACAAGGCTGAGACAGTGCTCCCAATGCAGAAGCGTTCAGGCAGTGCATGTGCCCCAGCTTGCTGTGTGATCTCTGAGTGCTCGTGGTTGTGCTCCTTTTCTGAATGCACTTTTTTCAATGGTGTGGTCTGCCCTGTGGGATCACAGGCATCTTTTGCAGAGACCAGGCTCTCAAAACCACCTTTTCATTCTCTCTGCACTTGAGGTCTTCAAGTCTAAATGTAACTGAAGAAACTCAGCCCATGTCTGGAGTGACTCAGAGACAGGCCCCTGCTCTGCTTTTTAGTAGATAGTCAATTTAATTATGTGTTGGGCCATTCTGAGCTGCAGCACGTGAAATTTTTGAAGTGTCTTAAGGTCATGTCAGCTTATTCAGCAGTTTGAGTAAAGGCTGATTTCCTGATATGTCATTACAGAGCATTCAGGATCCAGAAGACATAGTTTTGATTTGTATTTTTATCTTGGTGGATGAATGTATAATACAAATAAACTTCTTGAACAAATTTTGTTGTTTACACAGTAGTAAAACAATTTTCCATGTGTGTATATGCACAAGTAAATATACATATACATACACTTATATATATAATCATAGTATTGTAGAACCATAGAATCATTTAGATTGGAAAAGACCTCTAAGATCATTGAATCCAACCATTAACTTAACATTGTCAAGTCCACCACTAAACCACGTCCCTAAGCATCACATCTACACGGCTTTAAATACCTCCAGGGATGATGACTCAACCACTTCCCTGGGCAGCCTGTTCCAGAGCTTGATATCCCCTTCAGTGAAGAAATTTTTCCTAATATTTGATCTAAACCTCCCTTGGTGTACTTAGCCTTGTAGAATCTTTGTGTTTGTATAAAAAGAAAGTAACTTATTTTTTTTCTTCCAAGTTTGGAACTTATTTTGAGTTGTGAACCTGGCAGAAAATAATTGTGAGAGCAACAAAACTAAAGTTAACTGACTCCCTACAGATTTGTCTCCTTTGCTGTCCAAGTCTTATATCCTGTGAGGGGTTAACCCCAGCCAGATGAGGCAGGTAAGGCCTCATCTAGTCACCTACTCACTTCTCCACAGCAGGATCAGGGAGAGAATCAGAAGTGCTGAAGAAAGAAAAACTTGCAAATTGGGAAAAAGACAGCTGAATAAGAGAATGAAACTGAAAAAACCCACAAGAGGTAATACAAAGACAAATGCTTGCCATGTACTACCAGGCAGACAGATGCTAGCCAGTCTTTGAGCAATGCCTACTCTGGAAAAACCTCCCTCTGCCCCTAGTTTTATTCCTGAGTGTGATGTAACATGGCACAGAATATCCTTTTGGTTAGTTTGGGTCATTTGTCTCAGCTGTGGTCACAAATCTAAAAGGGCTGTGGTCACAAATCACCATAAGGGCTGCTGGGAAGAAAAGTGAGTCCATTCCAGTCAGATCAAGTTCACGTTCCCACCACCAAAATCGAGCTCTTGCCCCATAGAAGTCACACTAATCCTGGCTAGAAAGACAGCATGTGCTGTGATTTTTTTATTTACTGTCTTTGACCTGATGGGAAATGATTAAGTATTTGCATGCTCTAGAAGTCAGATCCTCCTCTTCACAACAAACACAAAATACTAAAAATATTTTTCCGAGATACGTATTGAAAAAATGCTTCTCCTTTGCACATAGGCAATATTAATCATAAATAACTCTAGAAAACTGGCCTGGCTAAAAAATTCTATTGGAAATTACTGGTTGCACTTGATTTTTGTTTTTTCTCATTTATCTGTAACCATATTTCTCATTTTAATTTTTGTGCAGAAAGAAGCATCTTCTGCAGAAGCTGTAGCCGTTGACGAGAAGTCTGGGTTTGGCTCTTAAATTATCTAGGTGTGAACTGATGCCTTAGGTTTTAATTTTTATATTTTTCAGATTCTGTACTGCTTAGTGTGTGACTCTGAAGTTTCTTGTAGCCTGCTAATTTCTGCTCTCTCGTGCTAGGTAGACATAACAAAACCTCTCTGGGCCTGCTCTTCAAGGACACCCAGACTCTCTTAGGCCCAAAAGTATAAACCAAAGACCCTCTAAGGGGGGGGAAAGCTGAGGGGAATTACATCATTAAACCAAAGCCTTAACTGGAGAATTAACCCTGCTATGCAAATGAACCAAACCTATGAAAGTGTGAAGAACTCGTGACCTGTCGTCCATCTCGGGGTCCATCTTGGCAATGGCCTCTGGCCCCCAGGGGGTACCTTTGAAGGCCTTTCAAATAAATACCTACCTTATTCCCTTACTCCTGTCTAGCCTCTGTGTCTAGGAGGTCTCTTAAGGCATCAGAACCTTCAGAAATGGGAGTGTTATAGTAAAGAAATCTCCAGGTTTATTTCTGCTCTTGAGCTGTTTAAACATAATCTGAGCAATTCTGATTTGGGAATTTGTAATTACTTATTTGATTTATTTTCCTCTTTCTTTTCTGTCCAAAATTACACACGAATATTCAGAAAGTCTTAATTATTTTCATTTGAGGTGCTTTCTCATTTTCTGGCCTGCGTGTGGCCATCAGTGCCCACTGTCCTGACCACAGCCTCGCTGTTTCTGCATGCACAGGGTAGTTTTGGTTGCTAACAGAAATTCTGAATGATTTTTGCAAAAGAGAGTGACATGTCAAGCCTAACGTAGACATACAAGAGGAGAACTTTCTAATTTATCCTGTGTTTAACCACGTAAAAGTATCTAAATATGTGAGCAGTCCAAGAAGAGGCTACTGTTATTTCCCCTTGCAGGACTGGTTATGTTCTGAGTTGCCAAAGAAGCCGGATACAGAGAGGTGTGACCAAGCCACGGGCCAAATACCAGCACCCTGGAAAAGAGTTCTTGCAAAGAACATCGAGTTACGTCTTGAATGGGAGAAAATTTGGTTTACTGAATACTTGTAACTTTGTGAGCGCAAATAAACATAATTTCATTTCTGTAAGTTTTAACAAAGCTGAGCTTATGGCAACATCAGATGTTCGTGTAATGAAGATGTAGTGCTGAACCATGTCTTTCCAGATTTCTGTGTTTCAGCTGCTTTGAGAGAAGCCTCTCTAGCTCTTGAGCATTAGCTGCTATTTACAGCATGTCACTTTAAGCTAGAAAATGTCTAGGTGCTGGTAGGACTATCAGGTATTTCCAGGTCATTCAAGCAAAGGAGCTCCTGAGTTGCTACAGCAACTTATTCAGGGATGACATTTGTCACAGCCCAATGAGTGTGCTGTGCTCTAGAGGGGATTTGGACAAAGTTTCCTCTCAGAAACCAGAACTTGTAATAACTACAAGTTACAAGAGCATCTGTGCATGAATGGAGCTGCTTATCTGAAAACTGAATGACCTCCCCAAAGTTCCCTTAACCTTTTTGCAGTCTAAGACAAGATTGAAATGTATGAGTGGGTGACACAGCGCTACTGCCCTTGCCCTCACTCTCCTCCTTTCACAAATGCCAGCAATTTGTCATCCAGAGAAAGAAATTGCTTAATGACTTGTAGTCAGCTTAAAAGTGTGTGTCAGCAGCATCTAGGGCACTCTATGACGAGAGAGAAGTGCAACATAGCACTGAGTAATACTGAAACTAAAATAACAAAAAATAATACCACATGTTCTAATAGCAGGCTTTGCAAGAGATGTACTCAAAGTTTCCTGCTAACAGCTCTACCTTTTTATCTTTGCCTTTGACTTTCTAAGAGGAGCAGAACTTCAGAGAAATCTGTACATAGACACCTGCATTTGCTTGGAGAGCAAGCATAGAAGTATGAACTTTTCCTGAGTTACCAGGAAAGATGAAGGAAAAGATGGAAGTGTGAACTAAATACTCTGTGTAAGACTCTGAACTGATAGTTGCCCTCAAACACACCTTTTCATGTGGTAGTGACCACAGGACTTCCTTCTAGGATTTGACTGGGGAAAGAGCCCCTTTCAAAATTAAACCTTGCCTGGGAAACCTCTTCCTCTTTTATAACAGCTGAGCATTAGAAACATTCAGAATTACTTGCCTCCTAACTGATGGGGTTTTTTTCAGCCCTGCAAGGCTTTCAAAGTAAAATATATTCTGGGCTGAAAAGAACAGGCTTAATTCTCTGTGAGGCCTCAGGATCTGATTGTTTACATTCCCCATTGAAACCAGAAAGAAGGTCTGGCAAAAATTCTGAGCTTTTCTGCAGTTTAAATAAAGTCAGCCTATGGGTCCCAAGACAAAAGAAGTAGGATGTATTCCTACCTAAACAAATTTACAGTAAAAGAATATCACAAGCACTGAAAATAAATATTCTGAGAAAGAGAACCTTGAGACAGGTATTAGACATCTTCCTCCAAATCATGAGTATATATATACGTGGCCTCTTCTCTTCTGGAGGCTAACTTCTGGGCTAGTATATCTGTTAAGGGTTTTTTGCTGTGGTGTGGTTTGGGGTTTTTTCAGTATCTGATAAAACATTGAATTCACAGTAATACAAGTACTAGTTGTAGTCACAACCATTCCAAGGATGAACTCAAGTACAAAATGGAAGGTTAATAGTTTGGAGTGAAGATTGCCAGCATATGCCATAGGGTCATGTGATGTCCTGTTATTGCTCTAAGGGTCTGCTCTCTCTACACTGAGAGGTTCAAGCCCCTGCTCTGTTGCTGTCAACTGTTGCAGGCTAATGACCATGCAATTATCCCAGGAATGCAAAAAAAGAGAGAAAGAGTCCTTAGTCTATTGTAGCTTTTTTGCTAATATACAAGTGGCAAGTCTCATTTATCCAAGCAGAGGAGCTCACCTTTCCTTGTGTGTGAGCAGAAAAATTCCAGTGTAGTACTGATGATTTTTGTTCATGTAAAACCTCATTAACAAAAATTGCAAGCCAGATCATGACTGGGTATAAAACCGATATCTCATTGAGATATAGCTGAGATATGGAGTACAGACTTTCTAATGTGGTGACTCAGAGACTTCACATTAAACAGAGGACCCATTTCCAAATATCCCTTTAAAATGTGATAATGAAACAACACTTTTAACAGATAAAATGCTTGAATAATATAGAGAAACCATGTGATACGATAGGGATGGAGAACACCTGCCAACTGCATCTGACACAGCAAGTTGTGACTTAGATATGGAGAGTTTAGGTTAAGTTTGAAGGATTTAATGTCTGACCAATTTTTATCCTTAGCAGAATGCAACTTCAAGCTATCGATCTCCTGGAACTGCTTCAAAACCCAGACCCAGTAAGTTTCTGGTACAAAAAAGATTATCATTTTCTACATCAGTTGTCCAGTTGAATTCTCTACTTTCACATTTAGCCTTATCCCCGGCTGTAAGCTAGTTACAAGACCCAGTTGTTCCCAAAGATGTTACCTCTGCTTCCATGTCAGCTCTATTGCCACTGCCATTTAGGCACATATACTCCCCACTTAGTGGATTTCTCTTATATATACACACATTTTGATGTAAAGATAAGGAAAAAAATCAGCTACTCACTGTTTCATCAAGCTGGTCTAACTGTGGGTTCTTCTCCTTCGTGAACGAACATATATCTGAAAATAGGAAACAGCACTTCCTGTGATATGTTGCAAAATGAGGGTAAGCTTCTTCTTCTCTGAAAAAGCTTGGTTTCCAGGCTGAGGTCAGAATTGGTGGATGAAGACTTTATGGCTGCCAACCCAGCCATATTCTGAACTACTCCATCTCTAGAGGGTTAAGACTGGCTGATCAAATTCAATAAAATCCCATTCTCAGGTCAATCAGTATTTCTACCTGCTCTGGAAACTTCCAATATCAATTTACTCTCTTCCAGTTTGAATCCATTCCATGCCCTTGTAAAAAGTCCCTCTTCTTTCTTGGAGGCTCCCTTCAGGTACTGGAAGGATGCAATTAGGTCACCCTGAAACCTTCTCTTCGCCAGGTTGAACAAACCCAATTTCCTCAGCCTTTTCTCACAGGAAAAGTGCTCCATCCCTCTAATTGTCTTGGTGGCCTCCTCTGGACTCTCTCCAACAGGTCCATGTCCTTCCTGTGCTGGGATCCCAGAGCTGGATGCAGCACTGCAGGTGGGGTCTCACCAGAGCAGAGCAGAGGGACAGAATCTCTCCCTTGCCCTGCTGGCCACGCTGTTTTGGACGCAGCCCAGGTTGCATTTGGCTTTCTGGCCTGCACATTGCCAGCTCATGTCCAGCCTCTCATCCATCAGCACCCCTGTCATAGGTTAGCAAGCTAAGTCTCGCAAGTGATGTTGTTCATACAGCTTCCTCTATGACCTGACAGAACCTATCAGTGGCCAGTTTGAATATGGACAATTCTTTAAGCCACTTAAAGTTGTGACCACCTCTGTGATCCACACTTAAGAATAGACGAACTCCCCCCCCAAGCTCTCTCTCGTTTCCGGCGCTGGGACAGGTGGCTGCAGGGCCTGTGTGGGGGCCAGCAGGCCCGGCTAGGCCCTGCTCGGGCCAGGCCGGGCCGGGCCACGGCCATCCTGGAGCCATGGACCTGTTCCAGCCGTGGAACCCCCCCCCACTGCCTTGCCGTGGGCAGCCGGAGCGGCTCAGCTCTCCCCCCTCTCCACTGCGATAAGAAACATTCCAGCTGCAAGGCTGAGGTGAGATTAACCCTTTTATTGCTGTGAAAAGCTGAAAACCTGAGGGAAGAGAAAGAGGAGATGCTTAAAGCTGAAATTCTGTTGTAACGCTATGATATATCAGAGTATCCCGTTGTAATTTCATGAAGATATGGGGGGTGGAGTGTTCAACTCGTGAGCAAAAGCACCTGCGCTGAGATAGGCAGATGCTGATGCAGCTGTAATTTCATGCGAAGTTGGATAGGGAGAGATGGAAGCGATGAGGACTTTTGCTCCAAATGGAAAAGGAGAAAACCTCAGTTCCTAGAGATGCTCCCAGAGATAGTCCTAAAGATGAAGCTGAAGAAGACCCTTTGCTCCCAGGGAAGGAGAAGGGCCTCTGTTCTTAGAGATGAAATGCTTCCAGAGATGGGTGAAGAGAACTTTTGTTTCTGAATGGCTCAACCTTAAAATTGTACCCCAAAAACCTTCAAGAGTGGACCCTTGAAAGCTGTTGCGGGAAAAGCTGCAAGTCAGGGGGAAGGGACTCACATGTGAGCAGAGGGACCTCTTCCTAAATGGACTGAACAAAGTTATTTGGAAGTGGGCGGCTGTCTTGTTGTGATAATGTGTTCATAGCACGAGCAAGAAGAGACTTCTCTTTCTAAACGGACTGAACAAGGTTATTATGGAAGTGGTAAACAGACTGAACATCTCAAGGGCTGTCTTTTTACATTGTCAGTGGGAGAAGGGAGGAAGGTGGGGGGAGGAGAAGAGTTCTGAAGGTGTGGTATAATTTTTTTCCCTCTTTTAGGTCTGTTAATAAACTTCTTTATATTCTTTCAAGTTTGGTGTCTGCTTTGCGTTCCTCCTAATTCTTATCTCACAGAAGATAAACGGTAATGAGTATCTTGGACCAAACCACTACAACCCCCAAGTCCTTCTCCCCAGGGCTGGTCTCGATCTGTTCATCCCCCAGCCTGTGCTGATACCAGGGGTTGCCCTAACCCAGGTGCAGCACCTTGCACTTGGTCTTGTTAAACTTCACAAGATTCTCATGGGCCCACTTCTCCAGCCTGCCTAGGTTCCTCTGGATGGCATCCTGTCCTTTGAGTGTGCCAACAGCCCCACTCAGCTTGGTGTCATCTGCAAATTTGCAGAGGGTCCACTCAATCTCTTTGTCATTAATGAAGATATTAAATAGCATTTGGTACCAGTATGGACCTCAGAGGGACACTACTTGTCACTGATGTCCACTGGGACTCTGAGCCATTGACCACTTCCCTCTGGACAGGACTGTCCAACCACTTGCTAATCTATCTAACAATTCACCCACTGAATCCATCTCTCTCCAACTTAGAGAGAAGGATGTTGTGGGGGCTGTTCGGAAGTCCAGATAAACAACACCCATAGCTCGTCCCTTACCCATTCTTGCAGTCACTCCATCACAGGAGGCCACCGGGTTGGTCAGGCAGGTGAAGATGCCCTTGATGAAGCTCTGCTGCTGTCCTGAATCACCTCCCTGTCCTCCACGCGCCCTAGCGCAGCTTCTAGGAGGATCTGTTCCATGTTCTGCCCAGGCACAGAGGTGAAGCTGACAGGTTGGCAGTCCCCAGGGTCCTCCTTTCTACTCTTTTTAAAGATGGGTAAAATGCTTCCCTTTTTCCAGTCACCGGGGATTTCACCTGACTGCCATGACTTTTCAAATATCATGGAGAGTGGCTTGGCAACTACATCAACCAATTCCCTCAGGACTCTGGGATGCATCTGACTGGGTCCCATAGATCATTATAAAACAGGACTGATGAGTAATTTTGCCACTTCTCTGCTCCCTATGGAGTCTTTTTCAATTTTATAGCAAGGCTACTTTTTTCAAATTTGCACTCTTTTGGCAGCAGCTCTTGACCATTCTCTCTAAGACTGCAGGGTGTTTTCCTGCAGTGTTCCTGAAAAGCTGTAAGACTGGCTTGTGCTACAATTACAGCTGGATTTTTTCATATCCTGAAAAATTTGTGTGGAGTTTCAATAAACCCAGGGATACATAATCTGATCAGATGTGTTATGGGGAGTATGAAAGAGACTTATCAAGCTGTTTCAGAAAGAGTGCCTAAGCAAGGCTGTAGGAAGAGGGATGTGATGGCTGAAATCACATAAGGGAGGGGGCTGTGTAGATTTTGCTGTAAGTATAGACAGCAAATCATTGAAAACTTTCACGCCTGAGCAGAAAGTGCCTTCCCTACAGCAACACAGTGGATAACAGGGAGCCACCATTCTATACCATCTCCCTCTGAGTTGCTGTCTGAATGTGAATTCTTTTTACCACTCAGGACATCTCTCCCTACTCAGTGTTCAGGCTGCTAGTTCAGAAGTCTTGTTTGCATGTTTCATCTTTTGCGAACTGCTATGCCTGGTAAAGAAATGAATTGGCTTTCAGAATCAAAAATCCTGCCTAAGCACTTCATTTTCACCGCCTCATTAAAAAGAAGGATGTCACCTGGAGGAGGGGCTTATCTCAGCTCTTAAGAGAGAAACTGGTTTGGAATCCATTGTCCAGGGTCTCCATGCGGGTGTAATCTTCTGGGAGTACCAGAGGTAATCCTTGAACTTTTCTCTCCCTGTCTTGTGAAACTGGGGCTTCCTTCTGCCTTGCTCAGGGTCTTTCTGGAGTCACCAAGCTCCCAACCAGTCCTAGGAAAGATCACAGGAGAAGTCTTCCTTGGAAGAGCTATGTGCTATTTTCATAACCTGGGGATAAGCAGCAGTTTGGCACAATGGGTTTGATGGATCCTTGTGGTGGTGAATGAGTGACTCCTGACTGCCACTGTATTCTAACTTTAGGGAAAAAGCACAGTTTTGCACATATTGTTTGAAAAGAATTCTAATTCTTTGTGCACCAGTCTGGGTGCTTAGACTGAAGACAAGTGGACAGTGTTTTCAGGCTGCCTGAGCCCAAATTGCTCTGACCTTTGCAAATCAGGAATGGTCTCTTTCCAAATTGGTAATGCAAATAATCTGAAGCTGCTTCAAAAACTTTGAGCAAGATTAAAATACAGGAGGAAAAAAACCGAATACATTCAAAGGAAAAGAAACATTTCATATTAGTAACTTAATTTTAGGCACCTGTGACTACATTTTGAATTGTAGCTGAATCAGTGCCATTTTATAGAGGATAGAGCCTGTTACAAAGGGCAGAACCCCCTGAAAGTGCCTTTTTCAGCCATGTTGGGACTCTGAAGAAATCCAGGGGAAAGAAATTGTGTTCGTTTGTCTAGAAAGCATGGCCTGTGAGAAGTGATTGGGAAAGGACTATATGATTTCTGGAGAGCTCTCTCAGACTTAATTTTTATTATTTTACTCATAGTATCTTTCCTGTTTAATAGGCTTTATAAACATTAACTAATCCATGTAACTGCCTAGGAGATAGAAGCAGAGGAAGCAGTGGGAGAAAAGCCTCCCAAAGTCAGAGACATTGCCAGGAGAAGATTTCTTGCCATATAATATTATTCTCCACCTCCATACAAAATTAGAATGAACAGTAAGAAAAGAGTACATGAACTTCACCATGCTAATCCATTGAAATTCTATCAACAGGGAAGTACTGCTTGACCAAAGGGAAGAATCAAGAATGAAGAATTTCTGCAACAAAACCATTTTACTTCATCTGGGACTTTCTACAAGTTGTCACAAGAGTACCACTAAGAGAACTAAAGCAGGGGAATCAAACCATGATGTGTTTCTATTACTCTATTAGCTGCTGAATGTAAGAGGGAACTAGCTTTTTGTGACAGTAATACAATGTTATGTGCACACTGAAGTTAGCCTGTGGGGATACACTTAATGCACTGAAATTATTTACCTTCTTTCTTGAAGGAGTATCTTTTCCCATGGAGGGAGAGGGATAGCTGGAGACAGTTCACTGATGGCAAAAATATTGGTAAAATTACCAGGCAGATTACTTACATAGAAATGACTGGTCTTCAGCTATATACCAGTAAGACCATAGCAAAGATAAGTGATGGCTTTGCAGTTCATCTCATGTTCTAGGCTTTCAATGGAAGGAGAAATTCTGGCTTCAGTCCCTGTGTCAAAGCCTGTTCAAGAATTTGAGGCAAAGCAGGACAGCATGAGGGAAGGTGCATACTGAAGGAGTGGCTTTCCCATTGCTCTGGTGTGCTTCAGCCTGCCCTTTTATGATGACATTGGATGAAGTAGATCTTTTGTGCTAAAAGAGGAATTCAATAGACATCTTAATGAGATGTCTGCTCAGACTCCTCTCGAGCACCCTCACCCACAACAGCCCTCATCAGACACTTTGCTGACTGTATTCAAGCTTACAGGGGTGGGCATGTGGCAACTTTGGTCGAGCACAAGGAGGAGAACAAAGCAGGCCTTTGCAAGGTCTGTTAGTAGGCAATTCTTTCCCAGCTCCTTCAAACTGGAAGTTGTAGGTTGTAGGAATCATCTCTCCCACCCTTAGTTGGTTGTTGGCTAGCTAATCTAAGGGCTCCCTCTCTAGTCAAGGGACAGAGGTAGGTATTTGCAGAGAATGACAAATGATTTTAAGTTTCTCCACCTTAGGCTAGAATTAATCACCCTATGGAGGGAGCTCTCTTTAATGATATAAACAGCCCAGGCAGCAAGTTCAGGGTAGACAGCCAACCTGTGTGTTGGTAAAACTGTTTCAGGTAACCTGAATGAAGTCTTCAGGGCTTTTGGTGACAATAAACGATTTATTTTGGAAAAACTTCAAGTCAAATATTGTTTTGCTGCTTTGGGGCTGAGGTGATTTTTAGCAGGTAAGCCTGATAATGCTGTCTACTTCCATTGCTGGAGAGGAATAGACCTAGAGCAGATCTAAAAACCCGTCTGGGTGGTGATGCACCCAGAGGCAGGGACAGATTTGTTATGGCACTATGCAGACTGTACTCTGCTCGTGCCCATGAAAACTGTATGTGCTACTTATCATGGCACAGAAGTAAGGCTGCAAAGCCTGTCCTCCTCTTGCCCTACATCCTCATACCCATGCGGGTGTTCTAAAACTGTGTTTTGGGAGGGGTAGGAAGAAGATATGTAAAAGTAAAACAGTTTCTGTGGACGGCTTATGCAAGCTGCCTCATCAGTTGCACAGTGTGACAGTACTTCCTTACAACTTTAGGGCGCTTCACAGAGCCTTGGAGGAGTAAGACTTGACAACAGAGATGTGCATAAACTGGGAGTCCGACATATTCTTAAGATACACTGCATTACTCACAGAAGAAGTACACAAGGACATATCAATGCAATCTGCCCTTCACGTTAACCTCTCTGTACAAACATCGTGGTGCTCAGTGCACCATCACAGTGCTTGGTTCAGCTTGCAGAAGGCACCCTCCCAGCTGAGGGACTGGTTATTTGGGGTTCTCTTTGCTGCACTTCACCATAGTGCAGGACCAGGCCCTATTTAACATTACCCAGGACCTTCTAGGATTGTAGAATTTTGCTTTTCCCTCATGATCGGGTCTCTAGTAGTCTCAGGCTGATATCTGAGTCCTTCTCAGACATTACCGTATTTGCCTTCTTACCACATTTATAAGATGAAGCAATACAATTATGTCCATTTTGCAAGCATCCACTAATTTGTGGAACCTGGTTTGTAAACTGTTTTTCTCCAAAGCAAAGTGCTATGCTGGGGCAGGGTTCTCATCTGTTGTAGCTGCTGGTTCTTGCTCTTCAGATTGAGTCTTGGAACATGAGGAACACAACAGCAGAGGGTAACTATGAAAATCTTAGTGTAAGTAGAAAGGGAAGGTGCTTAATTTGTGTGACATTAGGGTGGGTAGGATAGAATGAGCTCTAAGTGTCTAACTGCCTTGATGAAACTTGTGCCTGTCCTGTGATAAGATTGCAGATTCCAGTAGTATTTGTGGCACAGGACTTGGCATCTCTGAAATGCAAGTCTTCCCTGATTTTGCTTCCCAGGTATCCGCAGGACTGCTCAGTGAAACTGAACCCGAAAGACTCAAATGGCTCCAAATAGTCTTCAGTCTTCTCAGAGACTGGCCTCGCACTCCTGCGCACCTACCTGGGAGACCCTGCTCTATCTTTGAGAAAACTCCCCATGGAGAGTCCAGCAGCCTTAGGCCAGCTTGGCAGCCACATTACTTGGCAGCCACCAACTGACACACATAATGAATCAGATCTTAGTCATCTTCTGACAAATATTGTTCATGGGGTAGAGGCACCACTTCCTTCATAACTTCCGTAGAGAGAATAGAAGAAAACACAGGGCCTCAGATAAGTCATCAAAACTTTTTTCACAATCCACAGCAAACTAACCACTGAGTCTGTAGTACTACAGGCTTCAAACTCTTCTCCATCCTCAGCAAAAGTGGATGGCTTGGTATCCTCTTTCTCTCTTTTTTTTTTAATTTTTTTTTTTAAGGCAGTACAAATCGCTGTCTCATAATGGGAATGGAAGAGCTAGCTTACAGCTTTGTCACAAGGGAGATATTTTACACCTGCTCTGTCACTTGAATGCTTGTGGATAGGCTGTTTGAGCCACTGTGCAAAACAGTATCAGTGTTAGCAAGAATGGTAGGAAGCCAAGTCCATCTGTATTTGTGAAGCTCTCAAATCCCATTGCAGGAGTTGTTTTGCATTTAGCACATGCAAACTAGCTTGTCATTCTTCTTGGAAAGATTGTGTAAGTGTTAAGATGAAAGCAAGCTCCAAGTAAGTGATAAAAATGACTTCAGCTAAAAAGCTGTATGAGCAAGAGAATTTAAAAGAAAGCTGGTACTTCTGCTTACGTGGTACTAAGATATGCAGAGATAAAAGCTTACGTAAAGATTTGTATGAATCTTAGCAAAAAAAAATGTATTTTCATTGCCTAAAGTGCACTTGGTTTCACCTGAAATCTCAAAACCAAACTATCACTGGTGTGTTTGTTTGGGGAGTTAACTTTGTACACCAGTGCTCCGTTTTACAAGACTTCGTCAAGTCACACTATGTTTTCGATACTATTGGATATTGGAGAAGTTCACTGTCTATTACTGGTTTTCACACTGTCCAGGGACCATTTCTTGTCTCCTAGTTTTTCATATGTTAAATGCATTAAACATTAAATGCTTACACAGTGCTTACCCGTGGCACATCCAACTTCCCTCCCTCTACACATTTCACTGAAAAGACTGTCAGGGAAGTCTAAGACACCTAAGCCTGTGGTTTTTTAACCTGAAATCAGGAGTCTCTCCTGAGGTATAGCCTAACATTTTCTCTGCCTGACAAAGAAGTGTAAAAAAATTAGGGCCAAAGGCTCTGGACATCAGCCACAACCCGGAGAAGCTGTGTCAGAAAGCTGTGACATGTGAAAACAGTTTGTCAGCTAGCTCGAGAATCAGTGTGAAGGAAGAGAACAGGATGACCCACTAGGGGGAGAGACAGACTGACCAGCTGACACTGGAGTGCCCTGGGATGGATGAGAGAGGACACCTGATTATCTTCTCCAGGTCAAGAGAAGGAAAGGAGCTGCTGACAGAGAGCGCAAGCAGCTGGGCACAGAAGTCATCCAAGGGCCACCAGAATGATGAGCAGACCTCTGAGATTTTTGGGTTCTTAAAGAAAGTTAAAGTTAGGCACACTTCATATCTTAGTGGTGTTATGAGGTCATTTCAGCAGAAATTGCAAACCACAGAAAGTTTTTTGTCTCACTTCTGGGTTGATTTATTAATGCATTGGGGGTTTGCACTGAATAATGCATTTTGGTTATAACATATTTCTAATTAAGAAGAACAAAACCCACACAAGGTATGAGGCAGAAGATGGTGTGAGGTGTGTTACTCTAAGCAATATTCTGTTGCAAGGACTACAAATAGTTACCGTGTGTGGCCACAAATGAGAAATGTCATTGATTTTGGCTTACAACTATCCTTCTTTACAGCTTGAGCTCAAATAAGAGGAGGAGGTAAGACATACTTCTTACCTGGATCTTTTAACTCTGATGTCAAGCCCTAGGAAATATTATGGAAATTCCCAATAAGTACTGTGTCCTGCCTCACTGAAGTCAGTGGTGGCCCTCAAACATGTGACAGAATCTGGCTTTGAACTGATTATCATACACACACCTGTGAAATCTCAGGCTTTCAGGGTGAGGCACCTTCACTCTCTCACGCCTGTTATGGGTTTCCCCAAAGGGCTGCTGTACCTCATAAACTTGTGATGCCACAACCCAGTCTGTCTACCAAGGTGTCCAGTGCTGCCTGTTTGACCACACCTGTAGGGCAGATGTAATGCTCACGGTGTGTAGATACAAAAATGCTGCTAGCAAGGATTTTCTTGCTATTTTCTAAGTCTGTGAGAGACTTTCCTCTCTCACAGAAGAGGTAGCAGAGTTATGTAAACAACCAAGCCACCTGCAACCTTGAAAAGTCTTGTTTATGGTACAGTAGAAAAATATTTTGACAATGGATGTTTTTGGATTTTAGCCAATCACCCCCAAGGGGTGGCTGATCCTTTGTCCAATTAGACTATGAAGAAAAAAGTCTATAAAAGAGTTTGTAAAATAATTAAATGAATCAATCTTGCTGCACAATTCCTGCCTGCTGGATCTTCTCCTCCTCCTCCTCCCTATGGCTGCGGGACACAGTGATGTACCTTAGGGCCCAGACCTGCGGTAACAACGGTGGGCAGAAAGGAAACTCTTTGCACAGAAATCAAGTGATTTACTTTTAGTGTAACTGAACTTTTTAGCACCGTAATCCCACAATCGTTATTAGTCTGCATCTAAATATCTCAGACAAAAAAAAAGGAAGACAAGTGGAAAAAATAACAAAGACATTAATATTTCTGAGCAGAAACAACAACAATAAAATATGATACTACTACTACTACTAATAATAATATGTCATCCAAAACAAGAAATAGTTACATTTGTTCAGTCAGTCAGTCCCTCATGAAATGGTCCCTGTACACCTCTTGCTCTTTCCCTGCTTCTCAAGGCCTCTACTGTCATTCTCAGGCTGTATTTCTCTGTGTTGCAGCATCATGTTTGAAAGAATAGATACTTTTTACTACTATCTGTATACAAACTGTGGCTATGCTCCAAAAGGTAAGCCAAAGTAGGACAAATTAAATATAGCCATCTACTCAGAAGAACTGCTGTTACAGCTAAACCAAGTAAAAACAAAGCTTTGGGCAGGTCACAATGGGTTCTGACAAAGCCAGGCTGGCAAACGTCAGCCCTGAGGCCTTGCACACTCAGCACAAAGCCAGTGACCCGGCAATGGCCATACCAACTCCATGTTACTGGGTCACAAGGTCACAGAAGACACTTGGGAAACAGTCTCCATTTACAAGGTTACAGAAATCTCCCCCTTATCATATTCCCCTGTAACAAGAGGTAGTTTTCAGTGAATATTTCACAAGACAATACCAAGAAGATACAGTAATTTATTTCAAGAAATGTTGATAATTTTGAGCTGGAGATAGGCTAGAAGAATTCACCAGCTTCTCTTTCCCTCACCAGCCTTCCACATAGGGCAACTTCGTTCAGCCCCAGCTTTTGAGAGCCAACAACCTGACAGGTTGGTATGGAGAAGCAAAGAGGTGTGCTGTAAGGAAAGGATTATGGACAAAGGAACAGATTTATTCTCCAGCATGTTTACACTGGGAAAGAAACCAAGGTGCTAGAGACTTCTAAAAGAGAGGAAGTAGTCCTTAGGATTGGGAAGTCTGTGCTAAGGGAAGTGATCCAGAGAAAAGAAAGAGAGGCAAGGAAACTGAAAGACCAAAAATACATTAGAGTGGGTTGAAATTTCTAAGTTGGAGGGGACTAAAGCAGATCCTGGAATTAAGAGCAGTGCCCAGGCATAACTTCATGTTCCCACCTTCTGCCAAGAGATGAGATGATCTTCCACCTTATAATTCCATCTTCTACCATAAACAGCTGTTACTGATATTTTTTCTGTATTCTTTTTAGAGAACCTGTGCTTGGTTTTGTCACAAATGTTCCATCCCATCTGCAAACTTTGAGGGCTCTTCATGTCTTCCGTGCCCCTGCTGTAACAGACTATTCATATCCATGTTCCTGAACTGCTGAAAAACCTGAGGGACTCTCCAATAGCCATTCTTAAGAACATTTTGATGCACAGGTTGTAATAAGAGGAGAAATGTGTTCATATTGAGCAATTACAGGTACATCCGAGCTAGGTGCAGAACCAGCAGCCCTATGAGCTGATAGTCACAGCTCTCAGCTGCTGTTTGTCCTGAGCACAGGATGGTTTTCTGACCTCACAGGTTTGTGTCTCTGAAGCAAACTGTCTGTGTGATGATACTGTAAAGGTGCCTGGGGCTGGCAGTGATGGGTTGCCTGGAAACCACTGCCTTCAGTATCTAATGGACAGTAAAGAACACCTGGTAGGACTGTAAAGAAATTTTCCAGCTCTTTGGAGGCATATACTCATGGTGTCCCAAATTCACTTAGATTAGATGGAGTAATTTAGTATTATAAAAGGAAGTTTATTGTGATTTTTTTTCTCAAAGCTGTATCATCCTGAAGTATTGCAGGATTTCTGTTGTTGTTTCAACACATGGTTTCTATGGGTTGATTCTCACTTGTCATACTGCTTAAGCATCTTAAATGAGAGCTAATGAGAGATCTTGAAAAGGGTTAGATGAATGAAACTCCGGTACTTAGTCAGAAATCAACATCTGGTTTTCCCCCCTAGAAGTGGAAGAAGCAAGGAAGAGTAGATGTTTCCTACAGCTTCTGTGGGTTGTCTTCCTTGTCCTTCTGTCAGCTATTCCCATTAGGAAGGTATAGTCCATTAGCTAGATCACAGACCTCTACACTTGCTAGATGCCAAGGGCAAATCCAGAACAAGCCAGCACTTTTGCCGCTCTCACACCAGGTGCTTTTCCTTACAGAAGGAGGGGAGCTTCATGGAGTCAGAGAGCCAGAGCATGCACAACCTCCCAGTACTGCTCCTGAGTAGGCAGAACTTCAGTTTCAGGAACTTGTCTTCCTGTAGAATGATCTTTCAAGTTCCCATTTTTAATCTCCCAGAAGCCCTCATCAAATCAGATTTCTCATGACCCTAGCCTGGGGGGTAGGCTAAATGGAGGACATCTAAAATTCAGTCTCACACCTTCTTAAGTCTGGGCTGTCCCATGGTAAGTCAACAGAACTAAGGAACACTGTGAAAGCTCTGAACCTGTCAATCACAGGCTGGAGAAAAGCCAGAGGAATCACCAACAGCACCACAATACACATTATTATTTTTCTTTTCTAACTCTCAGTGCTCCTTTGCAGTGCTTTGCACAGTATTAGTATAATTCATTTATTTTAAAGGTCTGGGAGGTGTTTTTGAGGATGTGCACGTTTGGATATTTTGTTGCACATGGCCAAGAGGCCTTGGAGTAGAGTAAGGGCAGACCTGGATAAGGTCACAGTGTCACAGGCATCATGCTACAAAAGGACAGAGAAACATGAGACAGAAAAGTGGAGTACTGTGAAACATGTTGGATGAAAATGAGTAGCTGGAAAGTTCAAGCCCTTCACACATGCTTCAGAACTAGGTAGGGAAAAGTTACTAAATGTGAAAAGTGGTACTTAGTAGTTTTACTGTCAATCTGATATCAATGGTTTCAATACAGCTTGGTCTCTGGAGAAACAAAAATTGCTTTAGATGTGCAACATCTCATTAGAAGATCTGTTCTACAAACAGCAGTAATTTCCTTATTCCATCCTCTTTTGAATAGTGATCACCTTTCCACCAATTTAGTGGAGCAAGATTGAGCTATATATTTTGGCCTATATATCCACAGCATCACACCCAGCCCCAGGAAGCCCAGGTGACATCAAATCTGAATGTTCCTTGGTGGTTTTTCAGTGGTATTTGCACCTGACAATATCTCAGCACATGAAACCTAACCGATCTTGTTATGAGTAGATTGCAAAATTTCTTTTTACCAGCTTTACTTTGTGTCAGAACCCTTGAAACTGAGGAAACAGTGCATCTGCTACCTGCTTTATTCCAAGATTATTACACCTGAAAAGTAGATTGTCATTGACAAGTTTCTGCCTAAAAAAAAAATGTGTAATTGAAGAGATGGCACTACCAGCTTGTTATTACTATCCTATGAATGTAGTGCTCTTATCCAGAACTCTTTCAGTGCATACAAGTGCAGAAATTTTTGAACGTTGCTTAGTGTTGCCATAGATTCTTTCCATCACATATAAGAGTAGCATAAAGTCTTGTGGTTCAACCCATTAAAAATAAATTTTCATATTTAGAGAAGAGGCACAATGCTTCTGGGTGCTCTGCTGTGTAAAGCTTCGGCAAGCTTTACAAGTGCTTGGGGTGATGCTGGGTGTATTTGTGTCTCTGTTCTGGTACTTCCTACAATAATATTTTGGCACCAAGGTTGAAATTTATTTTTGAAATTTTTAGGAAGTATAAAAACATGCAATTATATTTTCAGAAGGAAAGGTAGGATTAGGAAAATATTTAACATTTTTATTACCCTAAAAAATAAAGTCTTTGACGATATCTAGGTTGTGTTTTCCCTGATTTCATGTGTTCCCTTGATTAACTTTTAAAAATGTGTTTGCAGTAATACTACCTCAATATAAATGTTATTTTTACCCTGTGAATTTTTACCGGGATTTGGAGAGAAGGCTTCCTCAGCAGGAAACTGGAGATAAGACTTTTTTTGCTGAAGAGCTTCAGGGTGCCTCTCAATTCCATCAGATATATTTTACGTGATACCCACTGAAAAATAACCAAACCCAAAGTTTCCTTATCCTAATCGAGGCTTGTAAGTCATTAGACAGACTTTCAAGAACCAAGACAAAAAAGGTGGAGCTAATGTTTATTCAAAGAAAGCATTTCAAAAATGGCAGAAAATAAAGATATTTGGGAAAAGAGACAGAGCCTACTTTGCTACAGGCCATTTTGTGGTCTGCTCTGAGGACAACGTTTCCAAGTGTAGGAACCTCCATGAGTGACCGGTATAGGGGACACCTGGAGCCATCATTTTGTTATTTTTGGAGGCATCACTACCAAAGGCTGCTCTGGGCAGCAGCAGTTCCAAGGATTCCAGGGCTGCGCCCCTGGGACCATCCCACAACAAACAGGGTCCTGAGGGCTTTTTTGTCTGGGAGCTGAGGCAAAGGGGAAATGGTGACAATGGCTGAGGTGATTCCCTCTTTGCAATGTGAAGCAGTCCTATGCCTGTCCACTTCCTCACTTTCCAGAGGGGTGTTACACACATGTCCCAGGGATGCAGGGATTCAGCTTCCACAAGCAGAGCATACTTGGGGTGAGGCAGAAGCGATGCTTTTGTCAGAGGAGAAAATAGATACTACGAGAAACACCCTGCTTGCTGAATTGTATTACGAGAGCTCTAAAACTTAATTAAAAATTATTCTGTGGCAACGTATGGTCACCATTTTACAAATGCACCGGTGCTCTTGGGAAACCAATGTCACAGCTTCTTATGTGGCAGTTCACAGCGTATCCCAACAGGAGGCACAGGCATACTGCATCTGCCAGGGGATGCTGCACACATGGTACAACCTCCAGCACCACAGCAGACCTCTGGCCAGCCCCTCACACCAGCAGAAGGTGGCTCAGGTGGGCTCACAGGGCCCCTGCACTGTCAGACCAGCCAGAGAGCTGGGTGGGTGCTGAAAATGACTGTCCAGCCCCGGCACCTCCGGCAGGGCTGGAGAGGACACGGCCACAGGACTGAAGGAGTCCTTTAAGATGGGCCTTGAATGTCACGCCAGCGAAGGCGTAGATGATGGGGTTCAGGCAGCAGTGGATGAAGGAGATGGTTTCTGTCAGCTGCAGGGCCAGCGCTATCTGGGAGCTCGCCTTGCAGTCATTGATGATGTGCAGGCTCTGCAGAGAGTCGAGGAACAGCGCGATGTTGAAGGGAGTCCAGAAGAGGAAGAAAACAATGACGATGATGAAGATCATCTTGATCGCCTTGACCTTGTTTTGGTTTTTGCATTTTTGCAGGTTTTTTAGTATCTGAGTGTAGCAGCAAACAAGGATGCTAAAGGGAATCAAGAGGCCTAAGATGTTGGCTGCAAACTGAGAAGCAACCTTCCAGGTATTGTCACCTGGGGGGTATGTGGGGACACACTGCAAAGCCTGCTCAATCTCCAGCTCCTGGCTGAACATGATGTTGGGCACAGAAGCCAAGCCAGCCACCAGCCACAGAATCAAACTGATAATTATGCCATAAGTGGCTGTCCGTATCCTCATGGCATAGACAGCATGGACAATTGCTATGTACCTGTCTACACTCATCAGGGTTATAAAGAAAATACCGCTATAAAAACCTGTGTAGTAAATGCCAGCCATTATCTTGCACATGGCATTGCCAAAAACCCACTGGTCTGAAGCATAGTGGGCTTGGAAAGGGAGAGGCACAACAAAGAGCAGATCAGAGGCTGCGAGGTTCAGCAGGCAGATGTCAGTCATTGTTGTCAGCCTTTTCCTGGTCAGGAGAACCCAGAGGACCAAGGAGTTTCCCAGGAGGCAGAAGACAAACACGAGGCAGTAAAGAATTGGTAGAAGGAGGGATTTAAACCTGCGGAAATTGTTTCCTTCGTTGCACGGAGCAGTGTTTTCATCGTATCCATAGTCATATTCTGTTGTGCCAAGGAATTGGCTGGTGGGATTCATCTCAGGTACCTGTGCAGGAAAGAGAAAGGGTTAAAAATGTCTGGCTGTCCTGGCACAGCACTCCCATGGTGGCTTCTGCCTCTGTCTGTGCTGTGTTGAGTCTGTGAGTCAGCTTCCAGGCAGGGGGGGACTACGAAATGCAGTCTTGGTCTCACTGGGTGCACAAGAGCAGCTGTACCACCCAAAGGGCTGCCCTGCATGTTCCTATACATGTGTGACTGTGAGCACTGGGATGCTCTCTGTTTTCCTGAAACTGCTTTAGACCCAGTGGACCAGCACCTCATCATTACAATGACAGGGAAAAATTCAGGTCTCTGAATAGTCATAATGATAAAAAAATTACAGATCCTGCATCAGATCTAAGGTTCTCAATTTTCTTGTGCTCCCTGGGGTGGGGAAGCTTTTTGCCTGTAGCATAAAGACCCTCATAAAAGTGTTTTGCCTGAAGAAGCTGTCACCCAGCAGCATAACCTCATTTTTAGCAGAGCTGATCAGGGCCAGGTACTGGCACAGAGTGCAGAGACATGCAAGCTACTTTTCCATGGGTGGGTCCCGGATTGGATACAGAAAACTCTGAAGCAACAAGGAGTTCACAGGGCTGCACAGCAGTGCCAAGCTCTGGGCTGCCACTGAGCTCCAGGGCAGCTAGTGAGTAGCTTGGGTGTGCCTTTTGCTGCAACACAGCAGTTTAGTGCTCCTGCCTGTTCTGTCCAGCTTCAGTTTTCTAGTGTAGAGAAAACCAAAACATTAGCGGGAGTGTTTCCCCTCTGTCTCATTTCTGAAGAACTGCAATGAAGGCAGCCTCAAAATAGTAAAATAATCTGACGTGTTCTCCAAGAGTGAGTCTGTGCTTTAGCCAACTTTTTTATTGTTTCAGATGTCAGTTCATGACCCCTATAAAAGTGGATTGGGTTTCCAGACTTGAGTGTTCACATTTCAAGAGGTGATTCTTTCAAAAGGGTTTGGTTTTTCACTGCTAAGACATTTGAAAGTTTATGCTGTGCTGCACCTATGTTGCACCTGCTTACAGGTTGACCACATCTTGAAAGATCTTCAAAGACACACAGTTTCCAGGAGGGAAGAATAATTTGTAATAATCACTGCTGTTAAGGTGGAGCAATAATATGAATGGAAGTGATTCACTCTATAGAAGTGGAGGATGTGCTCTCCTGAATTAAAGATTACTGCCTGGGGATACAAAAAGAGAGAGAACAGGGAAAACTTTTTGTATTGATAGAAAGGAATCACAATTCACCCCTTCTTGGCAGGCTGTGCCACTTGTGGGGGGAACAGAACGATCTGTGCATACAGCCCAGAGGAGTGTCAGCGTCCATCCTCTGCTCCAGGTATGGATCCTGCTCATGCCTCACTGACCTGCCTCAGCTCTTCTTGGAGGACAGTTTCAATTGGCATGTGCAATGCAGAGAAAACTGTTACAAATACAGCATTCAACCCCACAGAATTCCTTGTTCAGAAATAACAAATAATGTGAGAAAGGCCACGCTGCATCGATAGTGTAATTCTCTACTGTATTGAGCTCTTAGCTGTAGCTAGGACATCTGCATTATTAATTTTAACTTTTTATAAGGCATAAACCTTTAAATATGAAGTTACTGAGTCACTAGATAATGGCTCTTCTTGCAGCAACCAGCAACAGGTAAAAAATATTTCCTGCTGATGGTTTTGATGTGTGAAAATGACAGGCTGTGACTAAGTGATGCAGCACTGGCTCACGTTTCTTAATTGCCTGTCTAGGACCTCTTAAAAACAGTTTGTAGATTCAACTATCAAAACTAAAAAACATTCCAAAAATAATGCATACTGTGTTATAGATACATTGATCTATAAGTATGAAGATAGATATGTAGAGATAGATATATCTAGATTTATAGATATAAAGCATCTACTTCCAGCAAAATTCAAGTGTTTCTCCTGGGTTGAACAGAGACCAGAGATGTTCTGCTTCCGATCCTTACACCATTAATACCTTTAACAGCTCCCAACCAGGGCACAGCATTTTCCATTTTCTCCCTTCTCCACATCACTCAGCAGAACAGTCAAACTGAAAAAGCAGTTTTACAGAGGATATCAAGGGAAAGGTAGCTGCTGCAGGTCCCCTGGTTGGCACAGTGAGCGCACTAATAGCACATCGAATATGGATGGACTTTACCTTTGGCAGCAAGACGCCTCTACTCTCTCGGATGGCCCTGGTCCCCTTCTGCTTGTCCCCTGTTGCTCAGGCTCAGGGTTTTCCGGGAGGTTTACTTCACCTTCACTTCACTCGTGCAGAGAGCTGAGATTTGGTGATATGAGGGTGTCAGATGGGCACCTGCCAGATACAGAATAGATTGGAGGCAAATAGAAGATTTTGTATCTGTGGTAAACAGGAAAAGAGTGAGAGGGCTATCGAGCACCTTCTGTGAAACGAGTAGCAAATACATCGCTTTTTTAACACGGTAATGCGTAGCACTCCTTTTAATGTGTTTGCTAAAACCCCTTCTTCACAGCCACCCCTGTGAAGTGGGTTTTAAGTGAAAAACTTAAAAGTTGAGGTATCTCCATCACAGGAGACATGCTAATAAATTTGCAGCTTTTCACAGAGGCTGATATGGAATTTCCTGGTCGCATTGTTTTAGTTTTTCAGTTTCTTCAGCTGATAACAACTTATATACTGCATTCTATTTATATCCCTTCCAATTAAAAACTTACTAGCTTTTTGAGCAAAATAAGGAATCACAGCTACTGATACCACTCTGCCATAATTTTTTAAGCAGTTCTTATTTAGTGGGGTATTTCAGTTTCTTTGCTACCTTGGGGTTTTTCAAGTTTATTTTAGTGACTTGAGGATGGAAAAGGGCAAAATATTGAAAAAAAGACAGGCTTGAAATTTTTTATTTTATTCAATTGCTTTAAATTACCTATGTTTAGTGGAATACTGTAAATTGTGGTGTTTCATAAGTCAGACAAATGATACACTTTTTATCCATTAATCTCAACAGGCACCATTTTCCTGATTTTAAGAACATGGGGAATGCCAGAGGTTCACTCAAGAGCCCCCAAACAAGCATGGGGCAGACTTTTACTGACGTTATTCACATGTTCTTTGGTTGCAGCTCCAACCCAAAGCACCTTTACAGTTGCTGGTTGTTGCAAAAGTGAGTAGTGAAAGAGATCCTGAAAGAGAAGAAAAGCTAAATACTGCAGGCAGTAAGGAAAAGTGAGAAAATAGTCTGGGGGGAAAAAGGAGCAGTGTCATGAAGGACCTGGCACTAGTCAGTAGCACAGTCAGAAAAAACAGACCTGTCCCATCAGGTCTTCAACATGCTTTCAGTGACCAGGGCATCACTCTGCCTCCAAGTACCCAATTGGTCTTACTACACAAGAGAGACTAGCTCCTCTTATTCTGTTTATTTTTTTTCAGAACTAATTTTTGAATATTGTTGCAACAGAACTTTTTTTTATTGTATTCTCTACATACTAATTATATGATTAATAATATGTCAGTAGTATGTCCTGGTGCTACAGACACACAGTATGACATAATGTAGCTTTGTTCTATTTAGGTTTATTTACATTTGTTTAAAAATCAATAAGGTCAGTTTTCATTATTTCTTAGGAACAAAACATTAGTAAATTAAAGATGCCTCCTCTTCCATCATATGCTTTTTTGCATTAGTTTAGTTGATAAGTTATTAACACATTAAAAAAAAAAAACCAATAGTTTGACATGAAACCAATAAAGGAAAAAGAAATTTCTGCATTTTAAAACATTAGTACATGTTATAAAATTGAAAAAATTTTGCATTTTTTCCTGAGTTATTTTCTGCTGCAGAAATTACGATCTCGCAAAAAGATTTCAGTTCATTCAAAATGCATATTTTTAAATTGGGAAATCTTCCAGCTGTGTATTTTCACCATCCACAATCCTGCACAGTCAGGCAAAGGGAGGCATGAAGCTGGGAGAAGCAGTAGGGAAACATCAAGGAAATGCTGCATGTGTTGGAGAAAGTTGGAGCAAGCAAGAAAATGGAGACAACCTAAAAGGCAAGGAAAAGAGCTTGAATTCAAGAGAACAAAAGCTAAGAGAGAAGTGAGCAGGCCTGGTGACTGATATGGCTGGAGGATGGCCGGGCTGGCTGCTGTACTTTGGGCAGGCCAAGGCAGCTTGGTAATAAGGAGAGCAAGGAAAAAATTGTGGTGGGGACAGTGTTCTGGAGGAAAACAGTAGAATTATGGAGTCTGATGCTCTGCTGTGTTTTGGGAAGTGATATACAGGTGTGAGTTTCTGGCCCTACCTGTCTTTCAGAAAGGTTTATGTGCCTGCTCTTCTTCTGGAGTGGTTTGGTGTTCCTAACACACAGCCAGAACCTGAGCTTTTCTCAGCAGAGAAAGAGAATTAATGAAAGAAAGCAGAGGATGTGATTTGTCAAAAGCAGTGAAAGGAATGAAGTGGAGATGGGTTTAGGAAAGGTGCTGTTTCTGACTGGCAGGTATGAGGGTGGGTGGGAGGGAAAACCCACAGGGGTGGGCTTGGGAACTGAAAAGATGGAAATTATGATGTTGGCTGAAAAAGTGATAATTATGATGACAAAAACTAATAGGAGATGTCTGTGTTGGGGGACAGGGAAGAATCACAGACAGATTTTATTTTTCTCCCCATGTTGAGCCCTACTGGGTCTCCTGCAGGTCACCCAAGAGGAGCATGGGCAGGCAGAGCCCTGCTGGGCTGAAGGGCAGTAGAGATAAACAACTACCAGTGTGTTCACAGACTGGGGTGCTGCAAGATGCAGGTGTGCTGAACTCCCCTTGAAAGCTCAGAGGAAGGTATCTGGTGGAGAGAGAACGAGAGGTACACATTTCCAATTTTCTTCATATCAGCTATAAGCTAGGCTTGTATCTGTCCTGACACTTTTTCAGTCTGTGAGTAGCAAACACCACACTCTGAGTTACACAGGGGCCATGCAGTCAAACCCGGATTTTCTACCAAGCCAACACACAGCCCTTTGTAGTTCACCTACAAAGAAACAAAGAAAATGTGGTAAACCAGCAAGAGGTGGTAAGATGGGAACACACAAGTTAAAGGTCACCTGCATCTGAAAGTGCTAAATTCAAACAGAAGGAGGTGCAGAGAGGATGTGAGGTGGGAGGATGAGCAGTGCAAGGGCTCAGTGTGGTAAAGCAAGGTCGTGGAAGGGATACATTTGCTACATACAGACAAGCCAGTGAGGACACAGCCAGGGGAAAAGAGGATTGTCTCACCTTACAAAGAGTACAGCCATACCACAGCAATATTTACCCCCTTGGGCTCAAGTGAGTTTGCTGCTGGGGCACTGGGGCTGTGGAGCAGGCTTGCTGTGGGAGGAGAGCCAGCCAGCTGGTGTAGAATGGTCCTGGGTTAAATGTCTGAAGGGGACGCATGACCCAGGGGCTCTCATAGCCAGGGACAGGACAGCAGGCACCAGGCAATCCTTCCCAGGGCCTCAGGATGTTCCCAAGATGCTGGGTGGGAGCTGAGGAGCAAGAAGGTCTCAAATCTATTTGTTAAGAGCCTGTGCAAAATCCACCCCAGAGCCTCCTTCTCCGGTAGCCCTGACTGCTGCCCTGCAGTGTCCCTCCAGTTCAATTTTAGCTGGTCCCTAATACCAGGGCTAGCGATGTCTCTCCATACTCTGGTGGGATCTCCTGTGAGAGAGAAATACCTTACAGCAAAAAGGAGACAACTGGTTGTGGGTATCTCTGGTGCTCCAGCCTATGGCCAGTTTGGGTCCATGCAGCCACTCAGGACTGTGAGCTACAGGAGGGAAGAGCCATATGGCATCACCGCTTTGTGAAAAGGCTGATGGAGGCAGTCCCCACTCAAATTAAAAAACATAGCAAAATGTTGTTGTATCAGGAGCTTTGTTTTGTCTTCCCATGTTTTGGCAGTGGCCATCAGGGCCAGCCTGCATGGGCCACTGCAGCCCCAGAGAGATGGCAGGGCTGGGGAGTCTCCAGTGGCTGTGCACCACACTGCTCATGCTTCCCCTTTAGTTGCTGCCATTCCTTTATTTACACTCGAAGTAGCAGTTTCTGCTGTTTTGTGTTCTGTCAGAAAAGTTGCTTCAGTGGGGGAAAATGACCAGTGCAACCCTTCATGTAGCTGAAGACACTGTCAGCCCAACCCATCAGAGTAATGCAGACTTAAACTCCTCCAGACTACTCAGAGCCCCAAGGTCAGGGAAGAGATGCTTCACTGAAGCCCTATGTTACATGGAAAGGCTATGGCAAATGCTGCAACCAAAAGGAATCTTGCTGTGAGACAAACAGCATGGCCACATCTCCAGCTCCTACAGCCAGAAACCTTCACTGGCAGTGGAGACTCCCCGTGCACACCAGCTCAGCCTCTGACATCAGCCCCAAAGGGTTTCCTTATCCTGTGCCTTCCCTGCAGCTCCTCAGCCTGGAGGAGATGGTCAGCTTAGCTGCTGCAAAACCCCTATGCCTGCTCTTGTAGGAACCTCTCCTTCCTCCTACAGACAGTCTAGATTAATTGAGTTTGAATACAGAAAGGAAACTGTAGTTGCCACAGAAGGCAGCACCAGCAAGAGCTTGCTTTGGCCTCAGGAGTGTCAGCCACAAGCCCTGGTATTGCTCTTGTTGTTCGCTACGGAGGATGGGAGGCAGCTTTCTGACACCATGGCACAGGCTCTGGTGTTGGGGTAGCAGCCATTAGGAACATATGGGAATAAAAGCAGAATGAGAGAGCCTACCTGGTAGGGTATTTTCCTAGAAAAGGCTAAGTATTTCCTGGATCTGCTCACTACCATAGCACCACCTGGAAAGTGCAGGACACGTTTACCTCAATGCAATGTTCAGCTTCCACCTATCTCAGAGCTGTGGTAACCAGCCAAGTCAGGTGCTGTTCTCCAGAAAGATCACTTTCCTCTGCCTTTGCTCAACAGCAAAATAAAGGAAGCTTCTTAGTCAAAAGGAGGCCTTTCCCTTTCAGATCTGTTCTCACGTTACATCTCAGAGGGCTTACTGTGTCATATTGGAAGAGGGAAGAGATGACTTAGGTCAGCAGAGGAAAACAGACGATTAACTGCAACAGGGGTCATGGGATGTTCAGAGATGCTGGGTTGTTCAGCTAAAATGCCTTGCAAAATACCAGCAGTCATCACTGTTGGTGAGAAAAACAATGAGGACAGCTCAGTTTTGCAGCAGGTAGAGGTAGGGGTCAAGGTGAGCATGTCCTCTGCAGTGTGGCAGGTAGCACTTTGATGAATGTCCCACCCCAGATTCCTTCTCCTGGAAATCCCTCTGTCCCAACAAACCTCTCCCAGGTGTCTCTGCTTCCTGTATGGACCAGCAACTGCCCTTCCCCAACTGCAGCACCCTCAGTGAATTCCTTGCACCCGTCTTCCTTAGGGCAGCAGGGATGGGCAAGGAGGACACTGAGCCCTGGATGTGCCCGGCTGGGAGTCCCCCATGAGGTACAAGAGGAAACGCCACACAGGAGCTATCTTTTGAGGAATCCTTGCCTGTTTTGGTTATTTTCACAATGTTTGGGTCCATCAGCATCAGCTATCAACACACCATCTTAGCAGGACCGCATTATCTTAACAAGAATTCATTTCATCCGACCACTTCCAGTGTAGAGGTAAAAATATGTCATATGGCAGAATGGTTCAATTCCTTTTCGCAGTGAGAATAGCATATTTGTATGCCCATGTACAAAGGGCGGGGTGAGACTTTGTGACCAGGTAAGATTCTGAGTGATGGGTTTTTTTGACGTCAAAAAGGTATATTTTTGTTGACTAAAATATCTCTGAAAGTGCCAAGTTGTTTGAGGAGAGGATTTTCCCCCTCCAAATCAAGGGGGGAAAAAAAGAACAATTGCAATACTTTGTTCTGAGAAGTCCCAGACAAAACACTGCCATTTGTCATTTTCAAATACAGCATTTTTTTATAAATAACCTCTTCTTCTAACCCTTCTTCCTCAAAAACAAGCAGACTTCAAAGCTTCAAAAACTTTCCAGTAGAACTAAGATGTGTCTGTTGTGCTGATAGCAGGCAGAAGTTTTCATTTCTCTTTTCAGCTTGATCAGCAAAAAAATTGACACCCTCCACTGAAATGTGGAGTTGTATTACCGTAACAAAGCACTTGTCTATGCAGACATGTGCAAATGTGCACAGGAAAAACCTATTTGGCATTGTTCTGGCTCTCTCTCCTGCAGCAGATGCTCCGTGCAATAAAAAAGGCTGTGAGCCAGAGAATCCTCCAAAAACTGTGGCTGAGTTTGTGTGGGAGAAGCAGCTGGAGGTATTTGGTGAGGCTGGACCAGCTCACTCTGCTCCACGGTCTGCTTTTCACTGCCGGCACCGAAGCCACAAGGATTATGGCTCTGACAGCTGCAGCCTTGCACAATCGTTTGGTTTCACCCAAGCAGAAATCAGTGCGTTGCAAAACTCCCAGCACAGTAACTCATTCATAGCAGCGTCAGCAGTGAGTGGAATTTCTCACCCAGGCGTTACGAGAGGTTAATTGTGGGACACAAAGGAGTAAACAAATACAGCTCTTGCGGATGGAGTCTTTGAGAACAAAAATCTTCTCTATCTGTCCCTTACTTGACGCTTATTTTTCTCACCCTGGAGCACTTAGGTTGTTAAACCTTTGCTGTCCCAAACCTTTGGTTCACCAGTGCACAGGCACCTCTCAGATTTGCATCTGACAGTGCTTTGGCTGAGGGTGGAGAGCAGAGAAGGCTGCAAGCAAGAATCAGTTGGAACAGAGAAATCACAGAACGCCGGGCTGCATGGGACACTGGGAGTTCCTGGAGTCCGTCCTCTGTCTTGAAGGCAGGGGCAGTGTCCCACTGTTCCTCCTGCTATGCAGTTGTTCAGCCTGCTCCTACAGCCCCTGCTTTCCCCCAGCTTCTCCTTATGAACCATCCTAGTGCTTGTCCAGATTCACTCCTAGTAAATTTGTCTTAATCCAACACTCTCCTGGTATAATTTGAGCCACTTATTTACCTTAGCCTTGGAGGAACAATTAGTTCTAGGTATTTTAAAATATTATAAGATAACGTTTTCCATCAATCTTAACAGCACACAATTAATATTTTTTCCTCTGAGGTCATGCTTTCTAAATGGTTAATTGTAGTTGCTATTCTTCTTTGGTGACTATCCAGTTTTTCTTAATATTTTTGTGCATTGCAGTGCCCCAAACTGGCAAAGCAGACTGGAAGAGTCACCTGCCCGGGGTAGCTGTTTTCTTTTGCAATCACGTAGCACTGGTGGATTCACAGTTCTTTCGTGCTGGATGTCAGCCCCCAGATGCTTTCTTCAGAAGTGCTGCCTTCCCCATACTGTCCTTGTGGTCTCAGTTGACCCTGCCCATGGGGAGAAGTGGTCGTGTGTCCTCAATGCACTGCAGCCCATTGCTGCCAGACTTTTTCATCTGTCAAGGTCAATTTAAGCAGTCATCCCGTCCCCCAGTGCATTTTTACCGCTTCCCAATATGATGGCATATGTAAAAATAGCACAATCATGCACCAGACCTTCATCCAGAGCAGCAAAGTGCAGCAAATGCAGGTTTGTGCAAGGGCAGGGTGCAGCCCTGGATGCAGGATCCTTCTGAGTACTCCTCTTGTCCAGTGGCAACCACTCAGGAGTTTGTCTGAGCACCAACATAAAGGCTGATTGAGGTGCTCAGAAAGCTTGCTAGCTCTGAGGTATGGGATACCACTGCTTTGCCCGGTGGCATGAGCCTGTAACTGAGGCTGATTTGACATAGTGGCCTCTTGACAAATCTGTATCAGCTCCTACTTTTTTATTTTCCTGCAGCCTGCTTATTCCTTCTAGAGCTTTCCAGCAACTGTAGTTGCACTGACTGGCACGTAATTCCCTTTCTGGCATAAGCTGATGGCTCCCCACCAGATTATCAAGGGTCTCTGTGCTGGCTGGCTGCCCAGAACTCACCACCACACTTTGGCACTGGCCACACTGGCTCAGGGCAAAGGTGGGCACTGGCCACCACCACCACTGCTGGATGGCTCCACACCAGCAGCACCCAGTTGCAGCTGCCCCACCCTGCCAGAGCACAGCTCTGGTCCTGGCACCGAGCCAGGCAGCGCCTGTCAGATACCCTTGAAAACCACAAGTGGCTGCACCACTTCTGCCTCTCAGCTGGCCTCAGACCATGCCAGCCCCATGGCTGTGAGGAACCAGGAGGCCTCAGGGTGGGAAGCACCCCGTGTGGGTACCAGGGCCCATGTCTGTCTCCATTTTTGCTGCAGGAGCCTCCTCTGGAAGAAACTCCAGATGATTATCAGATTTTTAAAGGAAAAAAGGTGAAACGCATGAAATCATGCTGTTAAAACAGGGAACTCTGTGTAGTTTAGGATTGGATTGATGACTCAGGGACCCTGGATTCAAACCTGCACCCTTGCCACTGGCAGGCTGCTCTCAGCACTAGAGCATCATGCACTGAAATCTGGGCATCCGGCATTTCCCATCTTGACCACAGTGGCTACAGTCTTAAAGCAGGCATCTGTGCGGCTTTGTCCTGTCTCCTTCAGGCCTCTGCCCTTGCCAGGGGCACGAAAAGAGGCTTTGTTGGGGTAGCACACACCCACGCTGCTGCGGTGTGAGCAGAGTTGTGAGGAGAGCTTGGCAACGCCACTGGTAAATCTTTATCTGAACTGCTGGTAAACAGGAAGCTGGTGAACATCTTTACTATTTTTCTTAGGTTTTTAGGTTCTTTTGGTCTGATTTTCATAGCTATTCTTTTTCGCTTGCTTCATCTCAGGAAACACATTTTTCTGCCACCTCTTGCAGGAAATGTGCAAGATACCAAGTGCTGAAAACCTCAAGGTTCGCTCAACCCTTTCTACGAGAGGTGATGAGTCAAAGAGCCTGGTAATGAGGGCTTCAGAATGTGTTTGGGAAAAGCTGGAAGTGCAAGGGTCAAGCTCACAACAATAACCATAAGGCTAAAAGAGTTTGACAATGCAGAATGCAGACACTTACACACCTTTGTGCCATGTTCAACGTGGGGTGGCTTTTCACCAATATCAGAGAGAGAATTTCAAACCTTTCTGGTCAAGACATCCAGGGGCATATGTCTCTAACGAGGTGTGGCACCAGGCTCTTGGGATCTCATTTTCCACACCAAAGACCCACCCTGCTGTCCACACCAGGCACGTCCACCATCCTCACCACTGCCCAGCTGCTGTGCTGGGCCCATGAGCCAGAGCATGTTGGGGGAGAGGGAAGGCCCTTGCACTCAGTGTCCAGGCACATCATGAGCAAGCAGGGCAGACTGTTCTACTGTTCATCAGGTACCCCTGTCTTGTCTTAAGCTGAAGGCAGCAGTGCAGGTACAAAACCTGCAGGGATTAATGCTCACCACGTTTAAACTTTCTCCTGATCTTGCATGGTGCTGCTCAAGAGAACAAGCAAATAATCAAGCCCCTGCTGCTTACAGGGAAGCACGCCAAGGTTTGCCAGCAGGACCCAGGGGCTGCAAACGTGACTTCGGCTGACCTTGAACTGACAGAAAGGAGTTTGCTTTTTGCATTCACCTTCTTACCCTCTCTTCACCACAGCAGTGAGGAAGATCACTTAAGCTAGACAGGATAAAACAGATTCCCACCACCTACACCATCCTCCTCTCCTGTGGGCTGGGGATGGACATGCACAGCTCAATGAAGATAATAGATACAGCCTAAAATGTTCAAAAAATAACAAATCCAGCAAGAAGCTGGGTTGAATAAGAGAAAGACGAGTCACTTTCCGGTATGCAGATGTGTGGGTCAGGTTTCCTTCTCAATATCAAACTGCAGCTTTATTTTTTTCTGGTGTAGGTTTCAAATGAGTGGGATAAAGCAGATGAACTTTTCCACTGCATAGTTAAAATCTCTATTTGCTTTTACAACACATGAATTTTCTTTTGCTGACTCTTTTCTGATAAGCTCAAATAATTCCAAGGACCATCAAGATTTCCTGCCTTGTAAGCTGGTAGGCAGGAGAGTAAAAGGTCAGAAGTTTCCTTAACTTTTTGAGGGTCTTTCTGAGCAGGACCTAACTCAAGACCAGACCTAATTCATAGAGAAGAAAATTGGTAATGTGTCCATATTTCTTGGACAGAGAAAAGGACATCTGAGAAATCCCGAAGTCAAGACCTGAGTCACAGTGCTCTAGGCACTCTTTGAAGAAAAAGAAAGCTCTTGAATTAATCTCAAATAGTGTTCAAAACAAAAAAAATAGTGTTTTGGGTGTCTATGCTTCCTAAACTCAAAATGATCTCTGCTTGCTTCACCTTTATTCTCTCAAATATGTGCAAAGTCAACAACTCCAAACCCAGAAAGCCCTACCCAGTGTCAGCTTTCTCTAAAGAAGAGCCCAGCATGTAAGTGGGGGGTAGTCAGCACTGGGAAACCTTTGCACCCCATTTTGTCAATCATAGTTGCCATAAGCTGGGATAAAGTAAGCTTGTCTTTTTGACTATTTAGGACTTCTATCAGTAAAATGGGTCTGAAGATGGAACAAACCAACCCTTGTTTGTTCCTGCTATGGCTCTTGTCAGCCTGGAAAATTAAAAGCAAATTTAAAACAGAAATTCTTCTCTGTAACGTAATAAAATAGATCCACAGTCCATGGCGGCAAAGTGAAATCCCATTATGAAAAAAAAATGCACAACATTTTGGGGTTTTCTTTGCTCTTTGAAATGTGAATAGGTATTGTGATAAGACATCAAACAGCAGCTGACCACATAAACCAAAGGAGGTTAACACTTAATGTACTTCCCAGTAAGGCATGCTATTCAACAGTATGAGTGTGCTCCCATCACAATTTCATTTATGCTCTCGCTGTTAAGCTTGGTATAAAACACACCTCTTTGGACAAAAGAAGGAAGTGACTGCACAAGAAAATAAAGTGTTGGTCTCCAGGCTCTCTAGAAACCTGTGACCAAAAAGGGTCATGAAATCACAAGTGATGTTAAAAACTCAGCCCTGGGAATATCTGCAAGTCTGACATCCAGTCTTGTCTTTAGTACAAAGTTGGTTTTTGTTACTCTTATGTCTCGAATCCTAAGCTATGGTCTGAAGGTGCTGGCAGACAATAAGATCACATAAATGGCCTTCAGATGTTACAGAACCCTAACAGAAGTACATTCAGCACCATCCATCCTGCTGATCCCAAGGGTGCTCAGCGGTCCTCCAAGAAACTCTTTGGGAAAAAAATTTACACAACCAATACAAAAATAACAGAGGGACCCGGAAAGGATTTGGAGAGGTTGGTGTAGCAAAACAGCCATAACTCCAGCTAGCACAGCTCCAGCTTCAGCATGGCTCTGCTGTCCTGAAGCATTACAGGGGGCACAGCAGGGAGATCTGCCTGCTCTGGCTGAAAATCGATCTTATGCAAAAAGCAAGGGCATCCAATCTTCCAGGAAACAAAAAGTTTTCAGCAGCATCAGCAAAGTGACTGGCTCACTAAGCAGTGCAGGGCTGAGACACAGGCTGTGGGGAAGAGAGGCAGCTGGGCAGGCAGCTGCTTCCTACTGCTGCCCTGACATCCCCCTCTGGCTCCTTCGTGGCCACAGAGTGCACATTGCACTGAAAGGAGGAGGCTTACCTGTGGTGTGAGAGCAGAAAGCAGAGAGTTGCTGCAGGTAGAGAGAAAATCCTGCTGTCATAAAAAGCAGCCAACTCTGCTGGCAGTCAGGACACACAGGTCTTACACTTCATTTGAAGTGTTTTCAGAGAACTAGACAGGAGAGAAAGTATCAGCCCTTTGGCCATCACCAAAGTGTGAGCACACAGTGCCTGAGCTGAAAACATCCCCAGCATGCCTGTGTTTCACATCCTCTCTCATCTCCAGCACAGGCACTAGGGACTGGATTACCAGAGGTGAGAAGCACTGCAGAGCTAACAGATGCACCAGGTCATCCAGAGCTGTGGGTGCAAAAATACAGGCATCAGTCAGGGGAGAAGGAGGGACCAACTTTCGACATAGCCTCTTCCAAGACAGTGCAAAGGCAGCTGCACGAGCAGCAATTAGGCTTCACAGAGTCCAAAAAACAACAGGCGAGCATCAGGAAGAAAACAACAGGCTGTCCTAAAGATAAAATACCATCACTGGTCAGTCCCCTCGTAGCAAAGTGCCAGAGCTTGGGAAAGTTTTCCTCAGTACTTGATAGGTAAAGCAAATTTCCATGCCTTTGAGCATTACCTACCTCTCAGCTCAGCTTTGCTTCAGCGTCCTCCTCCTCCTCAGCCGACAGCTTGTGCTTTAGCAGGACCTGTGCAGGAGCCCGTGAGGGAGCAGCTTTCAGTGCTACAGCGTGCTCAGCAGTTGCTGGCTCCTGAGGCTGTAGGGATGCCCAGATGGAGCTGGAAGCTGGCATGGGGACAGCACTGGCTGCCTTTGGGCATTGAGGTTCCCCCCCTAACCAAATAGTCAGATATAGTCCAGTTTTCTGGAAAGAGTGTTTCTGTATGTTCCGATATATGCGAGCTGTTGTTTCCCTGACTGCTGCAGCTGTCACCCAGCTTCTCTGTCTCTAATTGTGAATGTGGTCCTAGAGCGCCTACAGATTTCACGGTACATGATTAAAACAGGGAAAATGCTCCACGTTGGAGCAATGCTGGAGTAGAAAGCACAGTGTGAATTCCCCAGTCCCAGCTGTTCCCCAGACAACATGTTAGGTGTTTCTACACTTGCACAGCCTCTTTTCCTGTGTCCCATCTACCACTCTGAGTAGTCCTTTCCTCTCTACTGGACACCACCGCAGGTGCCTCAAGCAGAGGATGGAAAGGGGCATGAGGACGCTCAGGGAAGAGCCAAAGGAGGAGGGATAGAGACAGTTGTATGGCACCTGTTCTGGGCATCACCAGCCCACGGTAAAATGCAGCCCAGTGGTGCCTTTGCTGCCCACAGCCCTCCAGCAAGGGATGTCTCCACAACAGCCTATTGAGTGCAGCCATTCCTGTGCCAGCCCCTCACTGCTGCATGCAGCTGCTTGTCTGCCTTCGCTAGCATGGGTTCAGCAACAGGAGCACAAGTCCACGGCATGCTGAGGGGAGATCTAGGGAGGTCACAGGCAGCCAGGGACAGGGCAGAATGGTCAGTGCAGCACTGAGAAGGAAACAGAAAATAAGCAATGAGCATGAACATCTTGCCACACTTGAGCCTTTCTTTTTTTGTGCCCTCAGATGATCCAGTGCCTCTTCCTCTTCTGCTGCACCACACTGACCCAAGGAATCAAGCTCTGCTGTCTGCATTGTCAGATAGGTATGGAGCTGTCCTTCTGCAACTAGCTAACCCTTAACTTTTCCTGCTGTAAACCGAGAGCAGGATCTGGCCCCCGAGCACCTGGTTGGTTCCCCTTTGTGCACAGCCAATTTGACTGTGTGCCCCCGCCTTCCACTTTTGGCATGGCAGCTGTGCAGCTGCCTGGCTCTGCAGAGCTGGTGGCAGGACTCCCACATGCCTTCTGCTCTGCTACCAGCTCTTGTCAGTTCCTCCTCACATGCACTCCAGAAAACAGGGCAAAACCACAAAACACTCATGCTTTCTCCCATTGTACTGTAGCTCTCCAAAGCTACATTGGCAAAGAACTGTGAAGATCAGGCCTGCTCATCAGAGGACAGGGAATCTGAGCCAGGTCATGGTAACCAAGAGTGCAGACAATCCTGTAAGCAGTCAAGCTCCCCCCATCCACCTTGGCCAAGTTCTTTGTCTTCCCACCCCGTACCTCACTCTTAGCTGCTCATTCTGCAGTGTTACTTTTTGACATGCTTAAGATATGCTATTTTCTCAAAAAAAAAGTTAAAAAATAAGCTGAGGTTTCTCAGGAAGAGATGAATTAGGGAAATCTTTGCAGGAGTTTTGCCTTCTGAGGACAGTTTCAGCTCACATCTCTATCAGGATCCAGTCACAGCCCCAAAAAACAGTAGGATATGGGAGCTCCAGCTCTGATACTGGTGGTCCAAATTAACTAAAGAAGGAAGAGATGGGACAACCTGGGGCGACTGTTGGGGTCTCCCCCCCTGCCATGGAGCCCTGAGGGAGGGGCCCTGGGGGGGAGACACGGGGTATCCCTGCCCCACCTCATTCCCCATTGGTTGGTTTGTGTTCCCTGCGCGGGCAGAAGGACCCTTGGTCCCGTGACTGGAACAGTTCCTCAGCAGAGCTCCGGCCATGCGGCTGGGGAAATAAACATCTCTCTGAAACATCTATCAGGAATCTATCTGTCCATATATATTTCCTTTCCACAGGACTCCTGGTTTGATATATGCATGTTACAGTATCCCCACTGCAACAGGCGACTACAGCAAAGCCTGTGCTCTAGCATTACTCTTGTTTTGGAGAGTTTTCCAGAGAGCCAACAAAACTAGTTTCCCGAGGTAGTGTAATGTATCTGGATTTGGAACCAGCATCTGGCCCTGACTCCGAAACCCACCCTATTTAAATATCCTGAATGTTCACCATCATGCATTAGACCCTGATTGTCATCGTGGGGCTGTTTGTGTTGTGGCACACAGTGCAAAAAGGAGCAGAGGCTGCAAAACAACTTGTGGGAAAAAGAGGGCCAGAGCTGAAATTGCAAGGGAAGCACTGGGAAGAGGAAGGTGCACAAAGGTCCAGATTGTTCCTGCTTAGATTGTCCCTGCCTGGTCTTAATTTTTCAAAAGTAAAATTGAGAATATATGTTTTTAATCATTACGATGGCTCCATTTCCACAGCAGTTCACTCTTGGGTATTTCTCCTCCCTTTTCATTTCTCCCAATGCAGCTCAGCAGGACAGAAGCCCACAGGGCCAAATTTAGTTTCACAAGTGCAGTTCCACTGACCACAGCAGGGCTACTGCACAAAGCACGGGCTGAGGTGCTCCAGTGGTGTTTCATACTGACTTCAGTAAAAGTGCAGGAAGTAAACAAAAATGTACCAGTCCCTGCTCGAGGAACATGCAGTGATGCTTTGATTAAGTTTCTAGAAGAGATGAGTGTGGTGTCTTGTCTTCAAGACAGTTTAAAAGCGGGTTTTAGAGAAACCTGTATACAGAAGATTACACTGAAGCTGACGTAGATGCGGCTTACGTTAATTTAGCTTGCTTTGATGGGAGGAAGGCACAAAGCTGGTACAGAAATACATAAACAGACATAACCAGACTTAAACTAAGATTTCACTTGCATGGTTTTGTAGTGCTTTAGCTAGATCAGCTCATGAACATCCATTTTGTGTATGGTCAAACAAAGCTTCATAGCTTCTTGTCCCAGTAGTTCAAATGCCTCCCTCCAGCCCCCTGTGCTAAAGCAACAAAGTGGGGTGCTCAGTGACTGCTGGCAAAGGTAGGCACTAGTTTTGAACCCACTTTCCTCACCAGGTTAAGCTGTGCCACCGGACCTTCGCACAGCTGTATCAGAGCTGTGAGCATGCATTTCATCCCACCAGGGCATGCAAACCTGCCCTAGGGTTGGCCAAGACCAGTCTCTCACATATAATGCTCCATCCATTCCCCTCTGATGGAATGTGAAAGCCCACAAGAGCTGGAGCAGCTAAAACCTCACCTGGAGACTTTGAAGGAGAGTTGCAGAAGCTGTTTTGGCGGTGTTTTCTTCAGGAACCTTTATTTTTGGCTGGATCTTTGTAAACTTGCTGCCATTTTAAGGACTTTTTCAAGTTTGAGAAGTCTGGTTTTAGTAGGAGAGGTCCCTGCTTCCCTAGGGACAAAGCTTTCCTCAGCCCTGAAGTAGAAATAAACTCAGAACTTCAACAAACATGTTTTCTTCAAAATGTTCCTTTGTCATTTGAAGTAGAGAGAGATTAAATAAATCAACCTACACTCAGGAAAACGACTTCCACAGTAAGGCATATTTCATTTGCCAGGCATCAGAAGATCTCCACACTAAGCCGCAGAGCACTTCAGGAAAACCAGAACAGTCAAACCTGTCATGTGCAGTGACACAGGCAGAGTTTCCCCATCTTTTTTGCCCATATTTAAATTTCTGCATTTCTGTTACATCTGATAAGGATATACAAGCCAGGGAACAAATTTTGTCACTTTTCCTCTTCCATCATTAAAAAATATAGACATTGCTCATTCAGCATAAAAGAACACAATTATCCCCTGTTGCTTAGACACCTCCAGGGACAGACTCATGAAATCCTGGATGAAGGGTTGAAACAAAGATACCTACATTTCAAATAGTGTTTTGTCTGTGTTACAAATTGAGATCTACTGCTAGAGGTTCACATAGAATATTTCATCAGTTTGTCTAATCTCTCCTCCACTTGACCTCCAGTTGACTGTTAGCAAGGTTATTTACTTGTTATCTTGGAAGTATCACTGAAGCCAAGGGACTTGTCCTTATGTGGTAGAAAAAGCCTTAATGATTGCAGTTCTGACATAATCCTTTTTTCTCTTTCTTCTGTCTTCTGCCTGCTTCTATCACCTGCCTTATGGGGCTGAGACCATTTTTAAGAATAATTTAATAATATGTTTAATAATTTTAAAGAGTGTCTGAAGAATAATTTAATTTTTATTATAAGAATAATTTAGGAGTATTTTAAGAATTTTAGTGTTAATCAGCAACGTGGATACACCCAGGTTGAAACCAAGATAGGACAAAATGTCAGGGTGTCTTTGAGAAAGGGAACATTGAAACTTATTCATCATGTTATCACATTATGTGATTTTTATCAGACAAAGTGTGAAAGTGGCTGTTGGTGGGGAAGCTGTGGTGAAAAAACATGCCATATTCTTATTTCAAATTCAAGCAAAACCACAACATTTTTGTCCATTAGACTTGGGCAGACGGTGCCTCTCATTTGAGACTCCTTCTCTTTGGAAACACTGTGAATCTTCCAGAAAAAAATTTGGCATACCTCCTGACCAGGGGCAAGCTGGGGACCAGGACAGTGAGGCCCAAGGATGCATGGCCTGGATGCTGGAGCAAGGGCACCTTGCACCTCCCGTGGGGCCAGGGTGGTCTTCACCTGCTCTAAGAAGGGGTCCTGCCCTGCAGGGGTACCAGTCTAGTGTGGGCAGGCAGAGGCAAGGGGGCAGCATCCAGCCTGAGCTAGAGGCATCTGCCACAGCCCAGCTACAGCCATGCCCTGTCAGCCCTGTGCACGGCTGAGTCATCTCCAGCAGCCTTTGGGAAATGAGGAGCATTTAGCAAACAGCTTCAGCTGGAAAATAAAAATAATAAATAGGAGAAAAAAAAAAAAAAGAAACCATTGTGAAAAGTTGACATCCAAGATTTCATCTTCTAAATGCCAGGCTTGCCTTTCTTCATGTTCTGCTCTTGTGGTTTTTCTTGAAAATGATGCTTGCACTTTGAGAAACAAGAAAACCACTGGGTAGTTAGAGTGCCCTTCTGCCTCCCCCCGTGAAACATTTGGTCCCAAACAGATGGGTGTTTTTCTTACCTTTTCACTAAGAACAAACCTCATATATTTTCATTTCCAGTGTATCTGAAAATACACTATTGCTGCTGAAGTTTTAGTCAGGCTTCACAAACTGAACCGTAAATCACCCATGCATATGCAGGTAGTGCTTGGAGACACTCGTGCTTTCCAGAAGAGACTTGGTCACTTGGGGAAGACCACAGGTCCCAGAAACATCCCAGTCAGGTGGTTTGAAGGCAGCAGGGAGGGAGAAGGTGAGGCAGCAATAAGACAGCCAGCTCCAGGCTGCTGTGATGGACTTCCAGACTGGATGGGAGATGAAGTCCTGCAGAGGCTGATCGAGAGTGACTGAGAGGAGTAGGGGAGTGGAGAGGGAAACAAAAGAAAGATCTTGTCCTAGCAGCATTGATGAACAGCACACCACCAGCACCCCAGTGCCCTGCAAACAGTGCAAGGTACCTGGAGTCACCTGCAGCCACATGCAAGACCTCATCAAATCTGGCTTCCCAGCAGCTCTGCTTATCAGCAGCTGATGTAGGTGTAGATGTATGTGCCTACTGAAGAGCAGATGTTCATCTAATCCTCCCTTTGGAGGAGAGCTCTCTGTCAGGATCTCTCGGGCTGCCGAGGGAAGGCAGGGGTTACCCTGTTCAAGCGTGCCACCTATAGCTGACCATGACCACTGCACGCAGCCCGCGCCCGCCTCCCCTCTGCAGAGTCACCGCAGGCACAGTGCGCCAGGAACTCGTGCCGTATCTGCCGGTCCTAACGCAAAAACCGGACAAATCTCTTCAGCTTTGCTTACAGATCTAAAAAACCCAATAATAGCTATAAATATGCAGTCGAAGTTAAACAGACACATCCTTAACCTGGATAGAAAAGCGCAGTGCTGCAGCTGAAGGGCGTGAGCATGGTGGGCTGCTGCTGAGCAGGATGGCTACCAAAGCTACCATCCCAATAATGAGAACGTGCATGTGCTCTAGGGAACTGTGTTACACCTGAAGTCATAGAATCATTGAATGGTTTCAGGTGAAAAGACCATCTAGTTCCAACCCCCCTGCCATGGACAGGGACACCTCCCACTGGACCAAGTTGCTCACAGCCTCAGCCAGCCTGGCCTTGAGCACTGCCAGGGACGGGGCATCCACAGCTTTTCTGGGCAACCTCTGCCAGTGCCTCAGCATCCTCATAGTGAAGAATTTCTTCTGTATATCTAAGTCAGCCAGACTTTACCTGCAGCAACAGGTTGTATCTTTTGCTAGAACAAGAGACATTGGTGAGAAAAGCAACAACGTGATGGATGGAGCAGAGATGTTTTATATCTCAATCATAGAAGAAAACCTGAAAGAGAAGGACTCACTGAGGCTCCTCTACCAGCAGACAAGCTCTCCAAGTGTCTTGGTTTTTCCTTCTGTGTCCTGTCTGGTCTTTAAAAACCTCCTTCTGCAAACCTCACTTTGATCACATCAACCACAGAATGCTACTCACAATTTTATAGCCCATGGGTGGCAGCATCTTGCATAGGGCTCAGCAGAAGTTGGCCTTTTTGGTGTTGTGGGAAATTCCAAAGTAAGAGAGAATTGCATTTTGTTTCAGGAAAAGAAGAGGTAGTTTGTGACCAAAAGGAACAAAACACAGACATTATTCTGAACTAATGCAGGTTAATTCTGGTTGAGATGGGAATGCACACTTAGAGCTGGGGTCTACACTTCCTGTGAGCTCTAGCATCCAGAGCTGAACAGGGGGCTTGGTGGTGCAGGATCCTGACCCCCATTAGGGCAGAGTTGCACAAGAACTGACACGAAGCTCAGGAGCAGTTCACAAAGTCTGCTCGCTGCATTGCACACAGCCATGACTGCACAGGGTTTTGGCTACATCTTCCAAGACAGACAGGCTGCTGCAGAGACCCAGGTCAAGTGCTTTGCATTGCCCGCATCCTTCATGCTTGTCTGCCTCTTGCCAGTGAAGGAGCAGCCTCAGCAGGCACACCATATGGCTTTCCAAATGCATGCTTGATCCCACTGCACTGTACAGCCCTGCAAGTGCCTGCTGCAAGATCAGGGTTGAAGGTTTGCTCTTTGCGTCTCAGTCAGCTCAGCTGCTAGAGAAGAGGTACTGACATGTACAGAAGTAGCTCTGGTCACTTGGGGTGGTGGCTAAACTACATAGCAAAATTCAAGAGTTTTGGCTCTGACTGAAAGCCTTTGCAGGGAAACTTGAAAACCTTGTGCTCCCTGGAACTGAGACACCATGGGGCTGCTTCTTTGGGCTGGGAGGGGAGAGGTGGGATCACATCCCAGTTTTGAAGAAGGAAATATGTTTGTTGATTCTATGTCCTGAGTGGATTCTTCATGTCATCCATGGTTAACTAGCCTGAATTTCTTTATCACCCACAAATGTATTTAAAGCCTGTTTTAAAAAAGGAATAATTTGAAAAGATAAAGGGTCCAAGGAGACCATTTTTCTAGATTATTTCACCTTTATGCAAGCCGGGAGACTCGTGCCAACAGCTCCTAATTGCATTACTGCCTTCAACTTCTTGCCTTTTGGTTTTCTGCCCTTTAATTTGTGGGAAGGACCTGGCCACAATTGTGAGCCCAGCTCACAAACTGGATTTTCCTTGAAAGACACAACAGTAGTTGTTTAATGTGGTTTGAGTGTAATATCAGTAAAGAAGAAGGATATGCCTCTGCCAGGTGAATTGAACAGGCCAGGTGGCCTGAGTGACTGGGGGGTAAGCATAGTGCAATCTAGAAGCTGGGGAACAGTTTTGGGAAGAGCATGCCAACCGTGGTTGCATAAAGTATTGTTTGCCCTCGCTGCACTTACCACAAGGTCTTGCCAAAGGACAGATGGCCGGAGAAGTTGTGAAATGGCTCAGGACCTGGAATATTAAGATTGTGTCCCGGTTCACCAACGCTTCACATATAGAGCCCCTGGTGTCACCCCCTGCAGGGGAATGTGGGCTACAGCTGACTTTCTGCTGAAGAACCCCTTATCTGGTGGACTTTCTGCTGCTGGCCACCTGCTTGCTCATACTTTGGTGCTGAAATATGTGTATACAAGCGACATGGTGTGGCAGATGGAAATGTGCAGATGTCTTCTGCAAAGTGGTAAAGCACTTTCAGATGCCTCTTGTAACAACAGTGAATCTTCAATATAAACAAATGAGCAAAATGCTAGAGAAAAAGATGTGGGAGTGTGAGACCAAGCCAGGTCTAGCAGGATCTTAAGAATTTCTGGGCTCAGACTGAATGTTTCAGCCAGCAGTACTGCAGCCCAAACCTTTGACAGGAACAGCTGTGCTCACAGGGGTAGCCAAAGGAAATGATTTCTTCTCTGAAAAGCCTATTGAGAGGAAAGCATGAACTGACTCTGTCTGCCAGGAGATAGATTTCACCTGGTGGCACAGATCAAATGCAGTCCACAGCTGTCTGAACTGCAGTCACTGCAGGATCAGCTTGAGAAGTCATTGCTGCTGCAGTTGTACTGGGGGAACTGGGGGACAATATTTGAAGAGATGCACCTTGTCTGGGCTGTGCCTCTAGCCTTTGAGCAGGCATGGCACACCAGGAGGAAGTGCTGGGGTTTGGGGAAGTAGTGACTAAAACAGTACAGGAATGTTTGTGATTGTGGTCAATTGTTTCTGGTGCAAGCTATTAGTTGCCTCATTGTTAACGTAAACAGTGCTCTGAATGTGCTGTGTTTTGGGAGTTGTTTTATCAAAAGTGATTTATTTTCCTTTGACTCATCAGACAAAGAGTGTTGGGAAACTGGCTGTGCTCTGGAAATGTCTTTGCACAAGGAAATTCCTCCAACTCTGTCTTCTGTAGAAAACTTAATTTTAATTATGAAAAGCTTTTCTTTCCCCAGTCAGTTCTGTTTTCCCAAAGTCTGACTGAGGCACCCCCTCACTGAGCTACTTCCCAACCACCATTTGAGATGCCATCGGGTTATCAACCCAATAAAGCCTCAGGCCATTCTCCCTTGCAATCTTTTGCTTCTCCCTTGCAATTTTTTTTTTTTTTTAGGGCTGTTATAGTCCTGACCACCCTGCATCCTGCGCCTCTTTTCTCTGACTCCAAATTTAACCCAAAGAGCAGCCCCAGCCTTCGGTTCTCTCCAGAAGCAGAAGGCCAATAGGAGCAAAGAGAACATATATACACTACATGTATATGCAATCTGTATATAATCTTCTCCAAAACTGAAAGGAAATTAGTGGTCAGTGGTGAGCAGAGTGGGGTTTTTTGCCTTCCTTTATTGTTTCGTCTGGTTTTCTAGCATCACCCTCTTCACAGGCTGCAATGTGGAGTGGCAATTTTGGCAGCCAAGTAATTCAGATGGGTGACAGCAGAGGGGACAGCAGAACAGCAGCGAGGTGTACTCAGATGTCCGGCACCTCCATGGCAGTGGGAGCACTTCAGGTCTGCAGTGTCAAGAGGTCTGTGCCAAAGATTGCCTCATCCAAGCCTCTGTCAGAACACAGAGGAGCTGCCACTCTGAGAAAAAGCAGGGACAACACAGCAGCCAACAAATTTTTCCTGGTGATAGGCAAATGCCATACTGTGACTTGCCTCGTATGGATTCACCCTATCCCTCTGGGCACAGGGGGCTGCTCGTAAATCAGGTTTTAGGCTTCATGAGAGCTTCAGCATGTCCATTCAAGAGAGTAGGTAGCAACTCACACCAGCAGAAGAGGGACCATCATACAGCCAGTGGAGAAGGGGATACAGCGGTGCTTCATTCACTGACCTGGCTGCAGCCCTTTGTTCTTCAATCTTGCTTTTGCATCCACATGAAAAGACTCCCCATCGCTGCCTCAACTGAGTTCCACACTAGGGAGAGCATGAAAGGGCTCCCAGCCTGGCCAGGGCAGTCCATTTGGAGTGGTGAAGGCACACAGGGTGCTACCCAGCTGGGCCTGGGTGCCAAGGAGCCACGCGGGTTTGGGGTAGGCAGTAGCTGATGCCAGCAAGTACCAGTGGGCTGAATAAGGCAAACTCAAACTCTGATGTTCTGCTAAGCATGAGGGATGTGATGAAGGGAAAGCGAAACAAAACTGGTTAGAAAGTGCAGAGAAGACAGCAGTGACATATTCAGTTCTGTGATGGTTGATGAAAAACTCAACATGGGCCAACAGTGTGCACTCACAGACCAGAAAGCAAAATGAATCCTGGGCTCCATCAAAAGAAGTATGGCCAGCAGGTCAAGAAAGGTAATTGTGTCCCTCTACTCTGCTCTTGTGAGGAACCACCTGGAGTGCTGAGTACAGTTCTGGTGTCCCTGACAAAAGAAGGACATGGAAGTGTTGGAGCAAGTCCAGAGGAGACCACGAAATTCATAAGGGGACTGGAGCACCTCCGCTACAAAGACAAGCAGAGAAAGTTGGGGCTGTTCAGCCTGGAGAAGAGAAGGTTGTATGGAGACCCCATAGCAACCTCCTAGTATCTGAAGGGGGGCTACAGGGAAGTCAGAGAGGGACTTTTCATGAGGAACTGCAGTGATAGGAAAAGGAGTAATGGGTAATAATTGAAAAAGGGGAAATTTCAGTTAGACATTAGGAAGAAAGTTTTTACTCTGAGAGCGGTGGGGCACTGGCACAGGTTGCCCAGGGAGGTTGTGGATGCCCCAACCCTGACAGTCTTTAAAGCCAGGTTGGATGGGGCATCGAGCAACCTGGTCTAGTGGGAGGAGTCTCTGCCTGTGGCAGGAGGGTTGGGACTAGATGATCTTTAAGGTCCCTTCCAACTCCTTAACATTCTATGATTCTATGTTTTTGTTTCCTTACACTACACCCAGCCTTTCGCTTTGTGCAAACATGGCTCAGTGGGTAGGATTTTCTCCCTTTCTTTTCTTTCTCCCTTTGGCTAAAGCCTTGCAAGTCTCTGGGACTTCAGCATCAGAATGGCTTTATAAGCGGGAATGGTCTGATACGAGTGAGCCCATTTCATAGTCAATAAAAACAGATTGTGTCTGTACTGCCAGGGTTGAGGACAGACTTTGTGACAAAGCTGGGCTCCTTGCAGCGACATTGCTCATCCATTTCTCTGGAAAAGACACCTCCTTCTGCCTGCACACACAGGTGCTGAAGCTGCTCCCATTACCTCTCCCCAGGCCACATCCCAGGGCTGCAGTCAGGAGCCTCAGGAGCAGGGGAGCACCCCCTTGTACATACTGGTCACATCAACGGCTGTCAGCACAGTTTCCATCTGTTTCTGCATCATTCCTGAAGCAATGGGCTCAGCAGGAACACTGGAAATCCCACCCAAGATGTGGTACAAAAATTCTTTAGACATATGGCTCATAATCCTCTTGGGAGAAAAAAAAAAAGGGTGCATATAGCTTAAATACACCAGCAGAATGTAGAAAAACACAACCCTGTTCTTGACGTTATCTCTGAGCCATAAAAATGAGTTCATGAACTTTATGTGGAGGCTTGAATTTTGCTAAGCTTTGGAGAAAGACATGAGATTATTTCTCCCAAAACTGTGATGTGCTCCTTTGTCTTAATAGTTTTTGGGTTTTGCCTGTAAGAACCTGTGGGGGAATAGAGTCAGCTTCTTTACACACATTTTACTTAACAGATTTATTCAGCTCTAAGATTGCTATTTAAATATAGTGCAGCGGCCAGTGAGATCTCTTAAGGACAGCCCCATCTTCCAGTGTATCATCAGGAGGATATGTGTACATCTGCGCACAGAAATGGGGAGGGGTCAACATTTTGTTGGCAGCAGAAACCTGCAGATATGTTCTGCTTTAACAAGAAAAATAAGAAGTGGTTTTGCTTGGTTTCGACTGCCAAGAAACCCAGCTACTAATAAACAAAGTGATGCTCTTTTTCACGGCCAAAGAATGGAGCAATTATGTTCTCTATGGAGCAGATGGGAAAGTGGTATGCCATGTCACTGCTGTCTGGAAAAGAGAAATGGGATGGTGTTCAGGGCCTGGCAGGAGTGCTGCTATTAAGAAAAATCAGAATTACATGTCAGATACAGAGATCAGTGCAAGCTCTTAGCTTGCAAAAAATCAATTTAAGCTCTCACTTGTCTAAACTGTAGAAACAAACTGACAATTTCTCCACTCAAAAAATCCCAGAGAACTCCTGTTTTCTGTTTCCTCAAAGCCAATTATTACCCAAAGAACTACTTCTTATCATCCTGCAGAATTTCTTACTCATCCATCCCTGCATGAACTACCAGGAAAACCACGGCCAAACCCTACCTGGCTGCAAGCAGGGAGCGATGCTCTCCTTTGCACCACCCAGCCAAATTAAGGGTGCAAAGGAGATTTCTGCTTGCCCTGGGGGAGCATGGAGAATACCCAGAGCTGCAATCCTGCTGGCACAAAGCCTGTTGCAGGCAACCACAGGCAAGATACCAACCTCCACTTCCACACAAGCCTCTTTGGCCAAGGTTGCTCCTGCCTGTGCTCTGTTGGACAGCTGCTGCCCAGCTGCTGCCCAGCTGCTGGCACCATGTCCTTTCTAGCCAGCCTTAGCACGATAAAACTGCAAATTTGCTAATGGTAGACTGAATACCCTTGTCCAGATCATCAGTAAAGATATTAAACAGGACTGGGCCCAATACAGACCCCTGGGGGACACCACTAGTGACTGGATGTGGCACCATTCACCATGACTCTCAGGGCCCAGCCATCCAGCCAGTTCTTAACCCAGCAAAGGGTGCACCTGTCCAAGCCGTGGGCTGCTGACCTAGCATGTAAATTTGAACTCAAATGTGTGTTTCAGGATGGCTTCCAGGCTCATGGTTTGGGATGTTTGTGCTTCCCTAGATTGTGGTTATCACAGGGCTGATGGCCAGGACTAGGGGACAGAGCTCAGGGGGAGCAGGAGGTCACCAAGACTCTGGGCTGACTGTGAGTGTTGAACCTGCCTGTGAAACCCATGGAGTACAAGTGGAAGCATTGGTCTCAGAAAATGACCCCAACCCAACAGAAGGTTTTGCTTTAAAAATAGGGTAAGAGATTCCTTGATGAACTGGGCTTCTTGAGGCTTTGCAAAACTGAATTGGACAAGGGAATTCCTACTGACTTTTCACTTTACCTTGACTTTTTGCTTTACCCATGTCCTGGTAGAATTTGTAACCATGTGCAAATCTCCTCTAAGGCAGACAAAAAGTACATCCACCAGCACAGACCACACTGTTCAGAGTACATTTGCTTTGGACCAAGTCTATGGACCAGTCACGACTCCCAGGACTTTCCTGTCCACCTCCTACATATGACTCCCAGGCTGTGCTCCAAGACAGATACCAATCATACTTAGGGAAGGAGAAATGTTATTTAATGTGTTTTAACTTCCTTAAATTAAATTGCTGCTCCATAAGCCTGTTTTAAAAACTAAAGCCCCTTCCTGCCAGAAAAGGTCACACTTGGGATTATTTCTTCCTATCTCATTCTGGAACAAGAGATTGGCTAAGGAAGCAGCTACCAGATAAATTTAGTTATGGGGAACAGAAATTTATTGTATGTGTCAACGTTTGTTGCCTGTGTAAACCAGCCTGCAAAAACATCTAATTTACTTTTTTTCCTGAGAAATGTGGAGAACAAGCTGTGAAGCCCAGAGGCTTTTTTGGATGAAGTGAATAAAAAATGCCATCAGTGCATGTCTTATGGTAGGGGGCTTCTCTCTACTGCACTCCCCTTGTCTTTTCCAATTAAGATGAGATTAACCTCAGTTTGTCTGTGTAAATGCCAGGAATCTTCTTAAAGGGGGCTGTCTCAGCTGCCTCGGCCTGGGGAGCAGACTGGCAGAGCACACAGCAAGGGCTGATGTGGCTCCTGCCAGTGCCTCTTTCTCTCCCTCCAACTGACTGCAAAGTGAGCAGACAACTCCTCCCAGCCACTCTTTCAAATGCTCAGTTTGAAAATGAAATAAACTGATCAACAATATGTACCTTCAGCTGACAGAAGTCTGACTGAATTTTCAGAGAAGAAGGAAATGGAACTGGAGGTCACTAGTAATATCATTCCCCCATTTCTCTATTAGAATCCTTTTTTGATATGATGCTCCAAGGCAAAGCACAGGCCTGCTAGAAAATGAAAGCTTCTGCAGAAGCAGTTTTTCTGGTAAGAGTGAAATGAATGTTGAATGCCCTGCTGAGTGTTCTCAGCAGGGCAGGAATGACTTTAAACAGTGTGATGTGCTTTTCCTCTGTTCCTATTTGTCCTGACAACTGAAATTAAGGTAATTTCCGTTTTTCAACCAACTTCTGCTCTCATGAAACAGTTGCATGATTTGTATTTCTTGTGTGACACTGACATATTCTCAGCCTGTTGATTCAATCACATCATTTTTTATCTCCTTTGCATATATCTTAACTAAAAATCCATGCACATCATTTCTTACTTGTAGAGTTGAAAGTGGGGAGATAAAATACAATAGAATGATTTAAGGAGTTTTGAGGTAAAAAGGAAAAGATCCAAGTGCCTTAGGTTCCTGCAAGGTTCTCCTTACCATCATTGACCTCATGGAGGGCTTCCCAGCTGGAAGATATGATGGAAACATCATATCAGAGCACGTAATCCTGATCAACCATCCACAAGGTCTGATGATTTGGAGGTTGGAGCCTCTACCTGTAATTCCATGGAGCCTGCATCAGGCAAGATGGCATATGATGAATTAACTTGTTTTGTGAAATGTGGCATTATCCAAGAGCTAACTTAGCAGTACTAAAAATCAGCCAGGAACAAGCTGCCTCACAGAAGCATTTTCCTACATTCTCTGGAAATGCTGGACCCAAAATCAGAGGGAGGACAGCTGGTTCCATGTAAAAAAGCGTTCCTCTGGCTCGTCCCAAAGTGCAAGACAGAGCCTTTTGAGTCAGGTGGGTAGGATGCCAAGGCATATGAAAATTTGGAGATGGAAATAGCAAGAGTTACTAACAGGGTTTCCAATCACAGCTCTCTGCCAGCATGAATCAAATGCCTACGCACTCAGCATCAGTGTCCTTGGGGAAGATGGACACAGAAAAATGGAGACTGTTTGGACTGTAGAAAGTATTTACCATCTCTTATCATCTAAACTGTGAAGAAAATAGATGTGTTGATACACATTTTTTTTTTTTTGGGCACCTAACTGTTATTTGACATAAAACACCGTTGCAAAATGGTGCTTTCTGCCTTGCAAGTATTGCTCAGCTCCGACAGCAAGCAGGAGGGTGAGCAAAGCTCCCCAGCAGATATCTGCTCTCTTACCACTGCCTACCTTGCAGCAGGGGTGTGAAGAGCAGAATAACATGATGTGATGAGGGACAGGACATGTGCAGGTCAAAACACTTCCCAGGCAGAGGCAGGGATCAGCGCTGAGGTCTCTTGTGAGAAGAGTCCTGTGTCAGGGGCCAGCAGCAATTGTGGCAGAGATCAGGAGCAGCCCTGCTGGCTTTGTAGCTCCTGGCCTGTGGGCAGACCTGCCCTCAGGCTTGCTGTCACTGAATGGTCAGCAAGGAAGGAGAGAGTAAGTGATGAAGACACTGGGTAGTACTATCCTCTCATCCCTGGAGAACCTTGATTATTCACAAAGTGGCTTCTCTGCTCCCTTAGGACAGCTGCTAAGGAGCAGCATACCCCAGCATGAGCTGAAACAGGACACAGTGATGGTCAGGACCTCAATCTAAACTATTCATTGCTTAGGTGTTGTCTGTACTATCATGTAAAACCAGAGAGGATGACTGCCTTGGCAAGGACCTAGCCTGCATGCCTGAAAACTGCAGTGTGATACAGACTGAAGGCCACAAGCGTCTTTAGTTAGAACTGTCACTCTGGTGGTAAATGTTCCAGGGCCACTTGCTGTCACAGTACTGAATCCTACACATCCCTTGCCTCCAAAACTTGCTGACCACAAGCCACTGGATAGATGGTCCCTGTTCTGTGCTGCCTGTGTCACATTCTGGCTGACCTGAACCACCTACCCCAATGGAAAGCATTAAATTCTGGCAGCCAGAAGTGCTCCCTGACATGCTTTCCTTGTGTAGACATAGCTCTCCTGTCCTCCAAAGGCAGCATGTCGTTTTAAGCCTGTAGCAGGCAGATTCTGCCTTCACTAATTCAAAAAGGAAAATAGCACTAGCACAATTTTGGCCCAAGCAGTGGAATCTCTTTCTTGCAACTGTACTTTGAAGGAACTCAGTGGCAGGTCTCTCACGGGCTGTCAAAACACGATCCAAACATGGTGTTGCAGATAAGCCTTCTTCTAGGATAAAGTGAATTTAGACTTTAAACCACTGCTCAGAGACATCACTGATTTTTCTGTACCTATTTTTTAGCTTAATTTCATAAAGAAACTAGGCTGATTGTATGCCATTTTCCCAGTCCCACTAACTGTTGATCCTGTTGGCCAATTTCAACTCGCCATCCATCTGGGATTAAATTCTTGCCTGCATACAGGCAGCACTCTCAGAAAAGGACTGTGATGTGGTCACTGCTCCTGTTGCATCCCTGAGAATTGTCAGGCCACAGAGGTGCCCAGAGCACCCAGTGTGATGACGCTTCTGTCACGGCTTTGAGATGTTTAGATATCAGCAAACTTCAAGACAAAAATCTGTAAGAAACCTGGCTTTTCTAGTTCTTAGTGCTTACAGTTGTTGCTACTGGTACTGCTCAGCTTTTTAGGTTTACGCAATGCTGAATTTTGGTGGCAAAGAATCATCTATACAGTGAAGTGCTTAGGAGTTGGATACCATTACAGAAAACTGAAAAAACAGTAGCATATTTAAAAGTTTGGGCAACTGAGATATTTACATCAAAAAACAATGCACCTTCATACAGTAGAAAGTTAGTAATTGGCCGTTGTCACCAACCATTTTGGTTCAGAAACATCTTAGTTTCTGACTTCTTAAGTATTTAAGATTTGAGTGTTTTGCAGTAAGTCTTTGGTATCTACCTGTTCATGCTCTAGTCATCAGAAGAAATTAGTCCTTTCTCTCCCCAAGCCAGGGAAAAATGACTAGTTTCACTGCTGCTTTTCTCTCTTAAAATAGAAGTCTCCACAGTGGGAGTTTAGTTATTGGGTTGATTTTCACAAAAGTTTTAGTTTGATTGTTGCAGTCCTTTGAAGTAGCTGCTGGAGAACAGCACAAAATTTGCACAGACAAATGGATGAAGAATATAATTTAGATTATAATTACTCCTATGAAGACCTTCATGAAACCAACGTCTGTGAAATGGGTGACTATTTCACATTCAACATCTATCTCACTGCTGTCCTCTACACTCTGGTATTTTTGCTCAGCCTGCTAGGAAATGCTTTGGTGTTAGGGATCCTATTCAAATATGAAAACCTTACGTCTTTAACAAACATCTTCATCATGAATCTCTGTATCTCTGATTTAGTTTTCTCCTGCATGCTGCCTTTTTGGGTGGTGGACCAGTCCTTTGGATGGATTTTTGGTGAGTTCCTTTGCAAAGCATCGAATGCTGTTTTCTCCATTGGCTACTACAGCGGTGTTTTCTTTTTGACTCTCATGACTATCCTGAGGTACTTGTTTGTAGTGAACCCCCTTTCAACTTTGAGATCCCAGACGCAGTGCTGTGGTGTTCTGGTGTCCTTGGCTGTTTGGACTGTTAGCATACTAATTGTGGTTCCTGAGGTGATTCACACCACAGTGCAAGAAGACTTGGAAGAGAACATGTTCTGTGATTATGCTGATGGGAATTGGAAAAAGGTGGACATTTATGTGAGAAATATACTCTTCCTGCTATCCTTTGGAGTCATCGTATTCTGTTACTTCAAGATACTCATAATCCTGCTCAGAGCAAGATCTCGCAGAAAGCACAAAACTGTGAAGCTCATCCTCATTATTGTGGTGGCTTTTTTCCTGTGCTGGGCACCCTACAACATCCTCAGCTTTCTGACTACTTTTCCATCACCCACCTGTAGGTATGCAAAAGACTCCAACCTTGCCTTTCACATCAGCCGTAAAATTGCTTTCTCCCACTGCTGCCTCAACCCTGTGCTCTATGTGTTTGTGGGAGTCAAGTTCAAGAGGCACTTGGCACAGTTATGCAGTCTGTGTTTACACTGCAGCAATGGTCAAGCCTCCAGCCCCAGGACCTGCTATGAAGGCAAATTCCAGAATGAAGGGGCATCCTTGTACTGAAGCAAGACCTAACTATTAGGACTAATCCTGAACAAACTTTCAGATTTAGCATGCCATGGATAGCCTCTAATTCTGAGAGGCAATTCCCTGAGAAAGAGACATAAATTTACTCTTTGCAAACATGCTGTGTATGGAAAATAACAAAATGTACTTGCAGTGGGATGAAGAGATGAGAATGCCAAGAAATTACTTCATTGGCCTGAAAGTGTTAAGTTCCCAATTTTTTGCACAGTGAGATGGATTTTCTCTCATTTATATTCTCTTTTGAAAAGAAAAGGATCGCTTTTTCCTTTGGGCATTAAAACATAAGGTTTTAACATAAAAGTTGTTGCATATCTCTTTCTTACCTGACTAAAAATACTTGGATTGTATATAGCAATGGACACATAAGTATTTTTGCAAATTTTAATGCTTTTCAGAGTTTATCAGTGTTTATCAGTTTACTCATTCGTCTTTTTGTGGGGTGGGGGGTGTCTCAGGATTAACTGTCCTGACAATAGCTACAAGACCTCAGAGTTTCTGAAGTTCTCAGGGCAAATGTTCTTTTATCTTTTGGCAGATAAGTATACATAAAACAAGCTTTGTGTAAAAGTAGTCTTTTGTGTCTGAAATGGAAACTTTGGGAAAGCCCTAGAAGGAACACAAGCTGTTGAACAGATACTTCACTAGGATATAAGTTTTTCTCCTGTTACTGTTCTTTGCCGCAGGATTCTTCCAGTCTTTGAATATCACTTCAGACAATTGCAGCAGATCAACAGCCCATCTCCTGAGCAGAGCAGGAGCATATTTGCCTCTAAATGCTCTTTCCCTCCTTTTCTCCCTTTCCCATGGTGCTGAGAAGACTTAAACTTCTATATAGGTTATAGTGCAGGAAAAAATGGCTTTTTTAAATAGCAGGATAAAATGGCTTGCTTTATTTGTAAAATTAATGTTTGGGCTTTTTTTTTTTTTTTTTTTTTTTTTTTTTTTAAAGAGAAACTGATATCCTTCTTCATTCTAGCTCAATGGGGTATTTTTTTCCCCAGGCAGTGTGTGCACACACATAGTGCATGTTATTGTGGTGTAGCTGAATGACAAAGTCCCTGGAAAGCAGAATATTTAATTTCCCGGCATTTGTATAGAAAGCCAAGGTAGTTTTGCAGTGGCACCTGCAAAAAAGCAATGGTTTAGCAACAGTTCTAAGCAACAATCTGGCTTTTTGGGCATCTGTCTTAAAATGTCTATGCTGCTTCCACACTATTTCATTTGATCTCTAAAGATTATCTGGAACAGACAACAGATTCTTCACAGCTGCTGTATAGTTTACAAAAAGTAGAAACTCAGATGGGCCCATAGTACAATATCCTATTTGTGATTATACCCAGAAGCAAGAATACCTAAGGAAAAGCAAAAGAATGGGGTGAAAATATATGACATAGACTCATTAATCCCACTGGGGAACTCACTTGTGTTCAGACAAGCCATGGAAAGGGAGAAGTTGTCACTTTTTCTGGTTTTGGTGGAGACCAGCCTTTGGCTATTGGCTCCTGATAAGAAATATTTGAAATGAATGTGGCTTCAAACAGCTTTGGACTGGGGACTGAATACCATCAATTATTGAGGAGACAACCTTTTAAAGGACAAATGTGTCCAATTTATTCTTCTATTCTGGTAAGCCAGGACCACTTCATGGGCACCAGCAAAGCTCCACAAGAGGAAAATACTATGACCATGAGTACAAGAAGGTCTCGTGCATAATTTCAACAAGCTGTCATTCAACTGATTGACCTAGAGCCACACAACTGTGAAATATTTACTGTTCATATATTTTACATCTGTCTGAAAAAAAGTTGAGAATTATAAGAGAAGCATGAAGACTGAAATGATCCTGCTCTGCCCAGTTTTTAGCAAGTTATTGAAATCTGTTTGTAGCTTGAGCATATTTTGTTACAGTGTATCTGAGCACATAAAAAGAACTCTTAATATTACCCAACTGTATTGCTGCCATAACCAAAGTAACTCAGAATGTAGATATTTTGCCTCCTGATATAATGAAGTAGTACTAATAAACATTCAGAAATTCAACGGAATACTACACTGTGACTATTGTTCTCAGCCTCTGATAACCACCTATTAAAGTTAAGGTATTTTTAATTGAAGAAGTAATTGTGAATTTTCATAGGTTAATTTAGCCTGGAAGAGACTTCTGGAGGTGATCCACTCTTCTGTGCTGCTCACAGAAGTTCCATCTCCCTGGTCAGACAAGGTCACTCAGGCCTTTATCTGGTCAAACTGATAACCTGCAAGATCAGGGACTCCATAACTCCTCCAAGTCCTTGTTGCAGTGCTTAAGAACTCTTATGGTGGATGTTTTTGCTTCTACATGAACAAAATTTCTTTTGCTGCAACCTGGTGATGTAGTTTTTTCCTTACCTTCTCTGTGTCTTCACATTAGATAATGGAACAGAGCCATCATATCTCCCCTAAACCTTGTTTTTTTTCCTGGGGATAAACATATCCCAGGCAATTTAGTGTCTTCATATATCATGTGCTCCAACTCCCTGTCCATCTGTGATCCTCCATTGGGCTGATTTCAGTCAGTCAATGTCTCTTCCTTACACTGCTGGCCATCAAAATCAGAGCAAGAATCAGACTCATAAATGTGGGCAATTTTGGCAAAGCAGAACATGTACTTCTTTACTGCCAGAAGTGTTTTCATTGAGTCAGGATACCTTCATATTCTCAATATTTTGAAATATTGAGTTCATTGAAATCGTAAATAAAATTCTATTTTATCTTCTCCTTATCGTTACTCTGCAGTTGAAAATGCCCTTGCTCATCCAGTGAAACAAAAAACCAAGGAGACAGAAAGGACAAAGAAATGTGTGAGGAGTGGAGTACTCTCTCCATACTCAGAAACTGTTCACGTAACAAAACCAAAACATATTTGAGTTTGTTTAATTCCTCCAAACAATGCTGCTTTCTTCCAGCAAAGAGAGGCAAAAAGATAATGCTCTTTATCCATATGCCTATACATACATCCACGTACACCTCTATAGATGTATATAAAGGACTCTGTTTCATTTAAACTGCACAGTCCAGAGTCTAGGTCTTGGCTTTCCCACATTATTTGATGCAGTTGAACCAGCATCAAACCAGATCAAAATCTTGGTACCCACTTTGTCCACACAGGAGTGAAATGCAGCCAGTTCTGGGCAGTGATAGCTCCTAAACCTGATGTACTCAGGTGGAAGTCAATCTCAGAAGCTGACCTCATATTTAGCAGAATATTCTTCCAAGCTCCTCAACCACTTTGTCTAAAATGCCATATTTGCTTCTACATGTTTTCCAGAGCTTTGCTGATTCTTTTTATGTTGCCTACTCCCAGCTTTACACCTACTGACTATTATTTGTCCACCTATTCAAAACAGAATGCAAACAAATGCAAAAAGCGCTTCCAAAGCTTTCTCCCCACAGTCACAGAAGGTTTCTGATGATGAACAGCAGCCTGTTGTTCAGTCTAGCTACAATGGTATGTTAATCCACCAGGGAAGCTGGGGGTTAGCTGCTCTCATAAAGTACCTCAAGTGCCTAGGGGAAGCAAAGCCCTTCCACTTATTATATAACATGAATTAACTCTTGCAAAAAATTTAAAGAAAAATTGAAAATAATTCCCATCTAGCCCATCATAGCTTATGAAGAAGTTAATCAATAAATTTTATCAGAGTAAAAATACAGGAAAGCAACACGCATGGAGCAGACAACGTGGGTTTTTTTTCCAAGTGCAGCTTCCAAAAAGGAAATATCTCTAACATCTTTTATTGCTAAGAAATGAGGAAATACAGAAAATTCTAAAGAAGTGTTGGTCAGCTATGGACCTAGTTGGAAACAGCATGTTTTTCTCTGAAGAAATTGATGTGTACATAAACAGGCAATAATTCAATAATTAGTATCAATAATTAAATATTTCTGGAAGTAGCTTGTTACTACATAATTAAAAGGAGGAACAATCCATTCCAACTGATTATTTCTGAGTGAAAAGTAGAATAGCACAGACTTTTTGAAAATTTTTAAAATAAAATCCATTGCAATGAAATTATATGGGATTTGATTTACCATTACTTGTGTCTGATGACCCCGAGATTACTTTTGGAAGACACCCAGTTGCCTAGAGATCAATGGAAAACAAACGTTCGTTTTCAGCAGATGCTCCTGGCACTGCTGCATGATTCAGCAAAGTGTGCCAAGAAAAGTAAGCCTGAAGGTTGCTTCCAAATGATGTAAGTCATCCCCGAGCATTTCACAGGTCATGTGCCTGCAACATGTGTAGCCCTATAACCTGCATTTCTGAGGGCACTAAAATGCTTTTGAGCTACTCAAAAACATACATTAGATGAAGATTAATCACCAAAACTTAAGGTCATTTAGTCATTCTTATGTGTGGAGGATGATGGAGACATGTCAGTGACTATATACTACATATATTTCCTCAACAGTCTTGAAAATTTGATGCTTTGATCTTCAGCCTAAGCTGATGTTTATGACACTAACAAAGTCACAAGCATTGTGGCAAGAACTGATGACAAACTGCTTGCTCACAAGTTTAATTTAAAATGGTTTATTTACCAAAGTAATGTGGGAAAAAAAAGCAAAGGAAGTCTTTCAAGTTTGCACTTCAAGTGCAAAACAAGCGTAGCCTCTTTCAGGCGCTGGGAAAGAAATGTCCTTTCAGAGAATCATATGCATATCATATAGGAGGGTTAAAATCTGAAAAGAGGAAACAGCCTGCTTGTAGAAGGGGCCTGGTGCTGGAAGCGTTAGGAACCCTGTGCCCCACACCCTGTCTCAGGAAGCAACCTCTTGTTCCAGTTTCACACCTGTTTTCTCTCAGTCTCTTACTTTATACAGACATATTAATTTCTCCCTATGTCTTTCACAGAATCACAGAATCAATTACGTTGGAAAAGACCTCTGAGACTGAGTCCAGCCCATGACTGAGCACCACCGTGTCTATCAGACCATGGCACTGAGTGCCATGTCCTGTCTTTCCTTAAACACCTCCAAGAATGGTGACCCCACCACCTCCTTGGGCAGCCCAGTCCAGTGTCTAATCACCCTTTCTGTTAAGAAATTCCTCCTTATGTCCAACCTAAACCTCCCCTGGCATAGCTTGAGACTATGTCCTCTCACCCCTTCAGTTTAGGGATGAAGATTTTCCTTTCATCAGCTGGTGAGAGCAGAGAGGGAGGAATCTGCTGCATACCAGTTTTGTCATGCCTGACTTTCACATTTGCTTCAGTTGTCTGTGCAAAGTGCTTGATGAACTGATGAGAAAATGAGAAAAAAAAGAAAAAAGAAAAAAACCCATAAAGAATAGTCCTAAAAGCAACAGTCAGTACTATATTAAAAAGTATTAAGACAAAAATTTATTAAAATTTTTTTTTCAGTGGAGCCCGCAACAGGCCAAGGAGCAATGGCCATAAGCTGAAACACAGGGAAGTTTCACCTCACCGTGAGAACTTCACATTGAGGGTGGCAGAGCGCTGAACAGTCTGCCCACGGCGGTCATGGAGTCTCCCTCTCTGGAGACATTCCAAACCCACCTGGACGTGTTCCTGTGTCACCTCCTTGAGGTGACCCTGCCTTGGCAGGGGGGTTGGATCAGGCATCTCCAGAGTCCAGTCCAACCCTAACGACTCTGTGATTCTGTAAAAAGCGACCCTCTGGTGTGAGGGCACCAGAAACACCAGCTTCCCCGAGAGGAAACCACCCCAACGCTGCCGCTGTAGCCGAAAGCGGCGATGTCTCTCCCAAAGCCATTTCAAACCCCTCAGCTTTGCCCGCAGCACTCCGTCCCGGCCGTCTGCGGGCGCCCCTGGCGCTGCGCCCAGACACCGCCCCGGGCGTGGGGCGGCCCCTCCGCGGCCTCACGGGAGTTGTAGTCGGGCGGCGAGGGCCGGAGCCTCACCCCGGGCCGGCTGTGCGCGACATGGCGGCGGCAGCCGCGCAGGTACCGAGCGACCCCTCCCGCACACCCCCGAGGAGCGCGGCGGGGCTGGGGGCGGGGAGGCGGCAGCGGGCGGAGGGAGCTGACGGGGAGAGAGGGAAGTAACTTCGGCGGCTTCCACTTGTTGCGGCGCCGAGCTCGGCTTCGAGGGGAGGAGCCCCAGCGGGGAGAGAGTTGCCGGCCGCCTTAGGGGGTGCCCGGGTGGGCTCAGTGGTGGGGTGAGCGCGGGCATGGCAGGGGCACATCAGCCCGGGGTGGGTTGGATGCTGGCTGTCATCGCCTGGGAGCCCCTCGAATGGGGGTCACCGTCTCTCAGGGCCAGCGCCTGGGCGGACGTCGGCCACCATCCAGACCCAGTCCCAGTCTCCTGAAGTGTCATCATGTCTCCCTGGTGAGCGCTGACTTTAGGCCCACATCAGCACTGCCCTCTGTTTTCTCCTCTCCTGCAGCTGCAGGGGGAGCGGAGTCACCCTGCTGGAAACCAAACACCCGCCCGTGTCCGTGCCCTCACCCCGCTATAAAGTGCTGACAGGCAAATATTTGACGCGGCCCTAATCCCACTTTGCCCTTGTGTCGGCAAATCTCCGGCGGATGGATAGGGAGAGAGTTTTGCTGGCACACGGGGCGGCTGGGTCTGTCTCCAGAGCAGATGCCGGGTTTGCAGCCGGCCCTCCTCCTCCGGCTTATGTTGATCCTGGTAATCCAGAGTGAGCAAGGAGAAGGAAAAAACACAAGGTTTTAGTGAAATGGTTGTCTGCCGCCTTTGGACACTGGATTCCACTCGGGCAGAGGTCCTGCGGTGGTGAGTCGGGCTGTGGAGGGTCTGTGCCGTGTTCTGGAAACTGGTGTATCCCTTGCTGCTGCAGCTGCCCGAGCACAGGGCCCTGTTTTCTGTCCAGGTCACTGCATCCAGCCTCCTGCTGATTTTTGCAAGGTTGGTTTGGCACACAGAGTTGGTCAGCTGTAGACTTCACGCTCCTGGTTCTGCCTCTCACTTGAAACCAAACTTCAAGTTTTAAGTTTCAAGTTGAAACAGAGGGAGAAGTAACAGGCCTTTGTCTGCTTAATGCTGAAGAGTCAAAGTGGGTGATTTTACCCAGCTCTGACTTTGTACGCTCATAAAGGCAAGTTAGGATGAAACTTACAGGGTAAAACATGTTCTCTGTCTTATCAGTAGCATTGCAAACTGTTCTCTCTTACTGCCATGCAATAGTGTGTTTTATGTTTTCCAGATTTTGTGGTGTGCAAGGCAGTTTGTTGGAGTCTTCCAATGATCCTCATGGGAGTGATTGAATTTTAAAAATGTTCTAGACGTTCCAAATAGTGTTTTCCAACACCCACATTTAGAAGAGTGCACTGCAGTTAAAAAGTTGTTTCTTAAGAGAGTGCGGTGCAAAACAAGTGATAGTCTGCTCTGCTTCTTGTAGTGTGTATATATATATCTGTAGTATATATATTTGACAGCATTTGTTGTAAACATGGTTTCACTGCTACTTCTCAGGAGCCTGTTAGTTATGGAGCCTGATTTTCATGTATAAAGGAGTCTCTTATGTACACCATTTGATAACAGCGAAAGAGTGTGTTATATTTGCAGTCCCTCTCTCCACTGCTAGACGGTTACATAAAAGGAATAGGAATTTTTCGTAACATCCTGGAGACTAGGTTCCTCTAAGACTTGTTTGGTGAGTGATCAAGACATAAAGAAACAACTAGGGAGAGAAAACTAGTCAAGATGTAAAGTCTGTAAAATTTCAGAAATTATGCAGTGGACCCAAGGAAAAGTAGTGCTGAAATTTTTTTTAACCCAGATTGTTATTTGTTTTTCTTAGTTGATCACATTTAAAAATAAACAATTGTCTATTTGTCAAGTAAACACCGAAACCTTCTAGTGTTCTTCACATGTTCTTGAGATTATTAAACTTAAGGGAACTCTAAGAGCCCCAAGTGTTTTTATTGTTACACGTTATTGTTTTTATTTATTTGTTTGTATTACTGTGTGTTTGGTTGGTTTTGCCAATGCAAGCAAACTTTAGCAGCTTGTATCTAATCCAGTTCATATTTTGATGTAGTAATTTCAGTTTGTCCACGGAGTAGTGGCTGTTTGTGTCCAAAAATTCTGTAATAGTAATAATTTAAAATCATTTACCTGGATGCATTCTGACAGTGGTTTTACAGTTTTTGACACTGGTAGGAGGAGCAGAACTTTTTATGCAAAGTGCCTGGATCTCAGTGTAAGCACAGGACCTTGACTTGTATGCCCTTCCTTCGGTTTAGTATTTTTGCCGATCACAGTATTCTGTGTTGGTTGGTGGTTTAGTGACCTCAGCAGATATTTACAAGCAATTAATGCCTGAATGAGGCCTGCTGGGAAGAAGGATGAAGATAGGAAAGGTCTTGCTACTGCTACAAGCCAGTTTAGGTTTCGAAAGTGAACCAGTTGGATCAGGGTATCCCGAATAACTGGGCTCATGCCAAGCCTGCGTCATCTGTGGGCCTGTCTCTTCCTATTCACCCAGTATGACAGTCTCATACAGGCCTCTCCTCCAAATGCTTCCTAATCTTTGGGATTTGTAACTCTGAAATTTCCCCTTCCCCCCAAAATGGTGACCTTCACTGGAAAATTCACAAGAACAGAGGCAGAGAAGAAATACTCCATACTTCCTGCTACAGAGGAAGGAAAACAAGAATTCTTTCTGTTGACTCTGGGGCAGCATGACTCAGTGGCCTGTCAGTTTGGGTTGTCTCAGCGTGGTTTTTGCTTGCCTCGCCCTCTATTTGGTCTACATGTGTGTGGTCAAGACCTGTAATTTTCAGTGTTGCATGTTGGTATTTTACTGGGAACTGCATATAGGCTAAGAGTTATCCTAAGGAGCTGCTGGCTGGAGGGAGGACGCATGAGATGCTACAAGTGGGCAAGACTCAGCACCCATCTGCCAGACTTCCCAAAACCATTAGCTGGAGGAAGCCTTTTCAAGTACTTCTGAAACCTCAGCTTGGAGGGACAGTGTGCACCGGTATATACAGAGGTAAAATTGCTGCTAAGGAAAGGTCCCACTCAGAGCCAGGATGGAATGGTTGTTGCTTTTAACTATCCCGAAGTCTCAGAGGTGGCTGAGCTACTATAGTCAGGCCAACCTTGCTGAGGAAATTAACAAGGCCCAGAGACCAATTTTGGAGACCTGAAAAATATGAGATTCTTTGAAGTCTCCAAGCTTGTGCGATGAATGAGTTGAGTGTCATGAATCGCCAAATGCTCCTCTGCAGCTGGAAGTCCTCTGGTGTTTCTATTTCTGTAGGTGTCTATGTGGTGCTACGCAGAGTAGCACCTGAGTGTCATGTGCCTGGCTTGAAGAACATGTAAGACATTTAAATAGTTGTGTGAGTTGTAGAGAGAAAGAGCAGATTTTGTGGCAGGGAGGGACACAGGGAGAATTGTTTAGGAGAATAAGAGCATGAAGAGGGGAAACAAACCTTTTCACTTTTGAATTAATTCTGTCTTTTCAGCTCACATACAGACATTGAGGCAGCAGGGGTACCTTCTCCCAGGGAGAGTGAAAGAGGGTGGGAGCTGCTGTGGAGAAACAGGTCTCTGGAAGAGTTATTGTTGGGTTAATTGATAGATGTTAGTAAACAAGGTATAGCATTCCTGATGTGGCGTGAGGTCTGGCGTGTCCTAAGGGAAAAGGGCAGACAAGTTTGTTAAAAGTGATACTTGTTCAATTCCTGTTATCAGAAGAGAGCTCTTCTCTTTGTAAACTGACTGCTTCCTCAAACAGGGAAGTTCTGTCATCATGAGATAGGGCTGAGACAAGGTTGTCTTTGTGAGATATGTACTAGCTCATCCCTGTGGTGTTGTTTGCAGAAAGTGGTCATTGAGTTCATGTTTGTCAGCAGTTACTGATGTGAAGGAATATCGGAGACAACACTATTCTCCAAGTCAGGAATCTGTGTCCCTGGTCTGATGCATCTGTCCTGTTTGGCAAAGTACAGTGTAGGGTATTAAAGGGTTTTAAGCCAGGTGTTAGAGAGGAGATCCAGTTTGGTAGATGCAGCTTTAAAAAAATTTGGTAGGGTTGCCAGCTTTGTCCACTCAAAGTTAAAACTTAACTCTGTCTCATGGAGTTCTTACTGTGCCACTGTATACTCTTGTCTGTTGCCTAGCTTTGATCTTTTTCTAAAAAGAGGTTGTAAATTCAAGGAGTAGGGGTGGAATGCAGGTCAGTTGTCCATAGAATAGGGAAGACTGCACAAAAAGTTTATAAAACTTTACTGATTCTTTTGTGTCAGTCTTTTCTGTCAGGTTAGGGGTACAAGCAGTATTTTACGAATGTCATTAGTTTGTGTTTTTATGTTGTAAAATGCAAATACTCCTAGAGCACAAGAGCCTTCCCACAAAAAGGCTTTACTGTAAGGAGTTCTTAACTATAAAAATGCTCTTTCTCTGCCAAGCATTTGCAAAATATGTGAATGTTTTTATGCACTTCATCTAGTTATTCTCTTCCTCTATGTTATGATACTCAGAGAATTTGTTTTTCTGGACACGTATTTTCTGCGAGATGTCTTTTATTGTTAATTGTTTATATTCCCAAACCATATTTTTGTCACTGAGATGTGAAGATTTGCTGATGTAGAAAATTAAGGGAAAAGATTAATTTAAAAAGAAGATTTCACTTCTCGGAGTGGAAACCCTAGCTGTCATTCAGACTGTGCCTGCCTTTTGCTTTTAATCCTTCTATTTAATATAGTCCAGTCACGTATCTTTGTATAGAGTGTTAAAGCACAAACAGTTGAGTTGCCCAGTAAGAAGCACATGTGTGTGCATGACAGAAGAACCACGCTGTCTTTTTTATACCTCAGACCCTTACTTCCAGCAAATAGTTCTTCAGCTTTATGGATGTGCAGCTCTGTGTGCCTGCATGGTACAAAATGAGAAAAGCTGCAGCGCAGCTGCTGTGAATTTCACTGGGGCTCTATGTTTGCTGCAACAACAAAGTACGAAGTAGTTTTTTCAGACAGTTACTGTAATGAAATTAGTTAACTAAATCAGTGCTGTTACAATCCTGAGAGTTAGGGACTTTCTTTTCCCAGTTCTTCCTTCATCTCTGCCTGAGGTTTGCATTCAGTGTCTTTTGTCAGTGTGTCTTGTAGCCAACTGTATGACCAGGTAGGTTGTTTGGGATTTTTTTTCCAGTGTACCTTGCAGTTATCAATCAGTATCTGCTTTTATAGAGCATACCATGTTCACACTACACAAGGGAATAATACAGTTCAAGCTGTGACTCACAAACATAGGATTTGTCTCAGTATCCTCACTTGCCTGTTTTGTTTCATATAGAATGTCAGAAAAGGCATAGGATTGCAGGCACCAAATAATTAAAGGTCTTGTGATACCACTTGGGGCCATGTGATGAAGTGCCCTTGTTTGGAATGACTAGTCCAGAGTAGTCATATTAACAGGAAGTATTTCCATAAGCAGTAGAAAGTAGTGGGTCTTGGTTTCCAAAGAATAGTTTTTGCAAATCTGATTTACTGTTTAGCTGAATTACACCAAGTCTGCAGTGTGAGCTCTGCTCTTAGTGCACACTGAAAATGCACTTGGGTGGGGAGTGGCTTCTCTGATATCAGGTTATAGTGGAGGTCTCACTGTAGTCTTTAACAATGCAGAGACACTCTGCTCATGGGCATCCTCCCTGCTTCCTGTTTTGATTGCACATGGAGAAGTGTACTATTTTGAAGATGATTGCCTTCTCTCAAGGTTGGCCAAAATTGACCTAAAAGGGTAGCTGCTGGAGATGCAGACATGGTGTAGAAAATGAAGATAAATTTTATAGAATCAGATTAAAAGTAGGTCATTGTAGCTGCTTCACTAACCAGTTTAATTACAGTCATTACATTTTGTTGCCTGTTTTATATGTGTCTCACTCCCCTTCAGGTAAATCTTTTCCTGTATGTGGGCTATTTCCTTTCTGCTTCTTTCTTTAATCTCCAGGATATCCTCCTCTGTAAAGAAGATTGCCACCCCCACACTAGCACTTATGCCATCAGGGAAGGCAGGAACCACCTTCAGAGATCAGCAGGCATGGCCCAGGAGTGCGAGGAGGGACTGGTGGCATGCCCTGTGTTGCCTCCTTTGTGCCAGGTCCTTAGTGTAGCTGCACTGATGTCATTGCAGCTCAGCAGTTCTGGGCAAGTTAATGCCATCAGCCTCAGTCCAGTGTTGTTATATAAGAGGTAACAATGCATCATCCAGAAAGCTTTTGACCCACAGTGGGTCACTCGTGCCTGAGGAATGTATCATGCTGTTTTCACAAAGCAAATATTTACAGGTTTTAGTAGGATAGGAAATGCTGGAGGAACAGTGATGTGCTCTAAGGAATTCTGGGCAAAATGTTCTGTGATCAGGAAGGACTAGATCAGGTGTTTACAGAAGCTCTTCCTATTTTGCAATCTTGGGAAACCAGTTAAGATACATTATCAGCTTTCTTTGCCATAGGAAATGAGAGCTCTGCACCTGTGTTTTCTAAGAACACCTCTGGAAGGACCACAGAGGGGAGAAGTATCTTTCTCCCCATTTTTTAGAGGAGAAGGCAAGTAGAAGTTTCAGCACGTTTGCCCTATGCCATAGCCCAGGTCAAAAGATCCTCTTCATCTCTGGGAAGAGAAGGGGCTAAATGCATGTCTCATCCATGGGAACTGATGCAAGGAAGGGGAAACTGTGAGACCTTTCTCCAGGTATTGAGAAAAGACGTGACAGGGAGCAGGCAGAGGAGTGGGCTGTGCAGCTTCATGCCTCCTGCTGAGTTGTGGTGTCTTTTCAGGATTCTCACATTCTGCCTAGGACATCCAAACAGAAATAAAGATGTGTATCTTGGGCTGCTTTGGCACAGCAGTTATCAACCCACTGGGAGCACGTAGCCCTCTCTTGCACTGTGCTGCTGAGCTGTTGTGCCCCCAGTAGTCATTTATTTGTGACTTCTGGCCAAACACACTGACTTAAGCAATGCTAATGGGGCTGGGGAAACTGAACTGCCTTAGTCCTCTTCCAGTGAATGTGTACTTGTGCACCCTGCTGGGAATTAGCACTTGACAAGGTCCCATGCTGTGCCTGGCTGCCGTAGGATGCCCAGTGTCCCACTCCCTGCTGGTTATTGCAAAATAAAGGCTCAATTCCCAATTGCCTACTCTCCCAGGCTCTCTGTATGTGCCTGCAGCTGGCCTGGTCACTGTTTTCCTGGCATGCCTCTTGCATTGCCTTTGCGTTTCTGGAGCCTTGCACGGGATCTTGTTCTGGCCTTTGGGAAGCACAGGCAGGAGCCTCTTGTTGGTCCTTGCTCTTTTCCCTCTTTGTGTGAGGAAAAGCATTTGATTTGGTCACACTTTCTGGCTTCCATTGCCCACGTGGCACAATCTTCTGGCTTAAGCTCCTTTATGTAACAGTTGCCAAACCGAACAGATACGGCTGATATTACTGTGTGTGCTTAAAAAAGGAAACATTGACTCACTGAGTTTGTTACTCTTGCTTTATTTCAGTAGTACCCAAACTCACCAAGTAGCCCGGAAGTGTGGCACTTTGTATGGTCACTCCCTAGAATCAAGATAGGAATCTTGGGTATGTCACATTGTTGATTTAAGGTAAAAAATTGTGTTTGGCAGCACAGGTCAGGTGGTCTATGCTGGGCCTTCTGTTCCTGAAGCAATCAGTTGTGGTAGGGATTTTGCAGGCCAAGGCCCTTCCCCAGACAGGACATGGTCCACATGACACTTGTGTCATAACATAACAACTGCCATCAAGATATGGAAATGGAAACTAGCAGGTAACAAAGCACAGGTATGCAGAGAAACACACGAGTAAGCCTAGTTTCAGCCTTCTCTTTATGCTTAATGTATTTCTGTCTCTATGGCTTTGTTAATGTTTGCTTTGTTTCAAACAGAAAAGAATATGGGGTCACATCAGGATCACTTCCTAACAATACCTTAATACATAGGGTAGGAAGGATGATCCATTTGATTAATTCAGACGCCTACTTCAGCCATGCCAATTTAGCTCTTTTGGGAGTGAAAGAAAGGAAAGAGAAAGGAGATATAATAATGTGACCTAATCACATTAGATTCAAAAGTTTGTAAGATTTTAATTAGAACTTAATTTCATTGTAGTTCAGCTTGAATTGTAACAAAAGCACTAATGCGTAACAGCAATTTTTCTAAAGATTCGGTACTTTGGGTGTTGTGTTGGTTGAAACTTTGGCCGTACCTCTGCAGACAGAATTCTGAACAAACTTTGAACAGGATGCTTAGTAAGTTCCCTATGTAGTTTCTATGTGGCTTTTTTCTTTGAATGATTGTTCCCAGATTAGCGCTGGAAAGATTGCATCCCCAGGCATGATTGTTTTAGTAAAGTGTTTGAGGCTTTCAATTAATTTTACTTTAAGAAAGATTTTCTGTGAGTGCCAAGTATAACTCACTTATCCTAAGCAAAGAAGGTGGTGCAAGGTATGTTTATCCAGCCAAGGATGCTGTAACAGAGCTTAAAATAAAGTGGTGTCATCTTACATGTGTAGGGAACAGTGAGTTCTGAGAAGGGTTTGAGAGGTGTTCCTTGTGCTAAAATCACGCTCCAGTACTAAAGCTTTTCGTAGCTCTTGCGCATTAAAAGTATGCTCCGGTGCCAGAGAGTCAAGCATGCATCATTTTTGACTCCTTGGCCCATGCCTAGTCTGTGTCTTGAAAGTCTTTCTGAAATGGTCTTATCTTTTTACTCTGCAACCTGTAGGGAAGATCTGGCAGAGGCTTTGGGGAGGGAAAATCATGTGTCATTGGAACCTCCCTCAGGGTCACAAGATAGACTGGATGAGATGCCAGCCAGAGCTGGACTGTACCACCAACTGTGTTGTAACTCCAGCCAGAGAAAATTGCTCTCTGAGGTTTGCTTGGTAGTTTTGTAAGATATAACTGAAGAAATAACTGAAATGGAAAGTGAAAACTAGAAGAAAATATTAAGGAGATTCCTGGAAAAGTGTTGGCCTTGGAATTCATTACTCAACAGGATCTAAAATGCCAAAGCATCTCTCTGCTACTCATTTGAGCTGATAAAGACTTTCATTTTATTTTTGACTTTTACAATTGCAGGTGTCACAGAGAAGAATAATCAGCATCAACCCAATGGTCACCAAGGCTATGAACTCTGCTGTTTTTATCTAGATGGATGAAAAGGTTAACAGCCCAGGAGGGGAGTTCCTTTTGTTTCCAAGATGGCAGCAACTAGTGGCGAAAGTCAGCTGCAGCGGATTATCAGAGACTTGCAAGGTACATGCTGACAGATACATTCTGGAGGCTGGACTGCATCCTCTGGGTTTTAGATAACAGAGAGTAGGAGTTGTTTTCAATTGTGTAACTCCTTCCAGCAGCAATTGTAGCAACATAATTCGAGGTGTGCAATGTGATGGATTTTTTTTGTGAGACAAGTGCTGTACCTTCTGCAGGACCCTGAATTCTTAAATCCTGCAAATTTAAACATACAAGAGAAGAAATAGGTTTTACAATTTAAAGAAAGGTGTGTGGGGGGTGTGCATTGTGAGCTAGTACTTCATCGGCATGCAGAGAGTTACAAGACTTTATGTGAAGTAAGGAGAAAAGGCCTAAAACTCAGGCTTCCTTGATGGGAAGCTGGTGTGGAGTTGTTGCTAATGTGGGAAGGGGAAAAACCAGGAGGCCAAACCTAGCTGGGAAAGGAGACCCAGAGGAAGAGTGCTGGAGAATTACACCTGCTGTTCTTGCTGCAGTGGAGCCTAACTTGTCTTCCACTAGAAGTAGCCAATCTCATTTTCAACAGTTCTGCTGCAGGCAGAATTGGCATCAGATTCATAACAGTTTTCCTGCTCTCTTTCTGTCCTACTCAGCTGCTTATACCAAGATTCAGATATTTTTCCTTTTAATTTTTATTAACTATAAGGTATATGCACCAAAGCTGAGAATCTAGATCTTCCTGTGACATAAAAAAGGAGGTCTATGTGCCTGCTGACAAGAAGAAATTTTAATTTGCAACGGGTTATCAAGTGGGACTGGGAGCTAAAGCTCACTCAGTCACCTGAAATAAGTATAAAACCAAGGTTGAAAGCAAGCTCAAAATCAGTAATTTCTGATGTTGAGAAGTACATCCTTTTGGGGCTAGAGTGCCCAGGGGGACAGTAGAGTGTATTTTGACTTGAGATTTCCTCACCCACTGTGGGTGTATATTTTAGGGAAGAGTTGCTGTATGCTTATTTTTTGTGTAAATTATTTTTTTCATTTGTGTTTGTAACCAGCACAAGCTGAACCTTCCTGAATAAAGCATGGAGAAGATAAATGTGCTGACTGAACGACTGTTCTCGTGTTACTGATCCCCTTTAGCAGATTACATGCTTTGTCCTTTCTAATCAGAATTCTGTTTGTCCTGTGGCAATACCTTAATGTGCACATGAGACAGCAAAAAGTCATTTCTCTTCCCTCTGCTGAGGTAGCAATTAGCAATTGTCTGTTAGCAGGTTTTGTTAAGTGTCAGAAGTACTAAGTGTCTTTTTAAGAAGAAATAATCCGTACAACAAATTGACACAGCTTGAACTCCTGTTTTCTTATAGGTGGTCTTAAATTGGAAGCATAGCAGTCATTTTTTTGTACTGTCGTTAAGACATTGCAGCTAAAAGGAAATGAGTCCACATGCATAATGTCCATGAAGAAAGTATTCATTTAGTTGTTTATGGATTCAGTGCTAGATATCCTTTGCATTAGTTAACTATTTTGGTGTCTTGTTTTAAAGATGCAGTGACTGAATTAAGTAAAGAATTTAAAGAAGGAGGTGAACCGATCACTGATGACAGTGTCAACTTGCAAAAATTCTCCTACAAGCTTGAGTACCTTTTACAGGTAAGAAGTGATTTGTGTATTTGTAATCCACCAGCAAAGCTCGGCCTTGTTTTCTCTTACTTCCTCTTCAGTATGTGGGGTTTAACTCAAATAATCGTAAATATCCAGTTGAGTCTCTCTTTGTATTTATTTTTTGTTGTGTGCGATAAGTGGACTGAAATGTGTGCTGCCTATTATACTTATTTCAAGTGAAAATAAATAATCACAAGGCAGTGCTGGTAGTTTGATTGAGGAATGTAAGGCATTTCTGTACTGATCTGAAAGATCTGGGCTTGATTTTAAAGATCTATCGTGCTAAATTATCCTGAAAAAACTGTGGTAATGAGATCTTGACATTTTAGTGCAAAATAAATACTAGTAAGCTGTTCATGGTGCAAAATGTAGTGGTGTGAGTAATTTATAGAATTTCAGCAATTTCACTTTGAATTTTTTTTGTTGTTGTTGTATGAAAGGCTTAATACAAAAGGCTGATTTTTAATCTGGAATGTTGTGTTTTGTCCACCCTTAAAATTTAAGTAAAAGAGGACACTGCTGGGCAAACTGAAATTCAGTTTGCATAGTGTGGTGTCCACATATACTGTAATCATGTTAGTGATTGCAACAAAGACATGCTAATGTAGCCTTAATCTAGGCAAAGGAGTTTTAATGGGATTGCAGAGGCTCCAGCAGAAACTGAAAATTCTTTTGGGATTTGAATGGTCCAAGGTGCAGTTCATACCCTTGCTGCATTGCTGCTCTAAACATGATTTATCTAGAGCAGGTTTTTCTGGTACATACATGTGTGCTACTGGCACACTTAATTACAGGTCTCTCAACAACTGGCTGTTAGTGCTTTGCTCTTGAACAGCTGCAGAATCTGCTGCAAATCTTTGTTTCAGCAGTTTTGAATGGATGTCTGTATTTTAAAGAGCACCAGAACATTATTATCTCTTACTGTCAGTAAAGTAGCTTTTGTAACTGCTGGATTGCATCAGTACAGTGCAGTGTCTCTTTCCTTTGTGAATACACTGGCTAAAGCTAAGAGGACTTATGAAAGCACATGCTGCTGGGAGAGGAACAGAATTTCAAGTAGCTATATATAAGTATATTTCTATTTAGATTTTGCTCATTGTATTTTGTTTTCCTGGTTTAAGTTTGACCAGAAGGAAAAAAAGCACATTGCTGGGGAACAGAAAAGACTACTGGGATTATTTCTGCGACTGCTTGGCAAAAATCAAAGGAGCTAATGATGGAATCCGCTTTGTCAAGTCTATTACAGAAGTAAGCATATCAGTTAAGCATCAGAATATGTGGGTTTTGTTTTGCCGTGTCTTTTCAGAGAGCAGTAGCAACAAACCAAAAAAAATACACTGCTTTTAACACATAGCAAAAAAACCTTGGGGATTTTTTTTTTCTCGCATAAGGTATAAAAATACAAGATTTCCTTTTCTACTAGGGCACCAAATTATGTAGGATTAGAAGGCCTGACTCCTGTTTCAAAGACCACTTACATAAGTGAATGGACCTGTTTGTCTCTGATTGTGCCCTGCTTTTTCATAAACTTAGTGCCATTTTCTCTTGAAAAGAAATGAGAAATTGAGTCAAGGGTAGAGCATACCATCTTCAGCACAGCTTACAGCAGGATTTGACTCTTAAGTGTAAGATGAAAAGTTCACCATATTTGACTTTTCTTAAGACTTTTTTAACTGGTCCATAAAGTTGACTGACTGAGAGCAGCAATTTCATCTTCTGTCTCAACTCTGTTCCGTCGTGTGAAATAGCATGATGGAATGACATGGGATAGTTGTCATTATTCCCTTGGGTAAGCTGTCAGGAACAGCACAAAAAGCCTTGTTCCTGTTAGATTTAGATAGTAATAAAAACCATGTTATATCTTCAGGTCAATGTGGGGTGAAATAAAAGCTGTGAGAAGCTTTCTGTGTTGATCCTGTCTGAGTCTTTAGAATCGTTTGAAGAAGATTTTCCTTGTGGGTGGAAGAGGCGGTGGTGTGGTGGTGCTGGCCAGTGTTGTCCTGGTGCTCACTTCTATTATCTGTGAGCAGTGCTAACTTGGATTGGCAAGTTGCTATTTACAGCAGATTTTTCTATTCTCTTGGGAGTTCTTCCACAGCAGCTCTAGATAATGTTGTTTTGATTCATCTGAAAGAGAGCCATGATACTGCAGCAGAGGCAGGTTCTGGGCTCCCTACCTTTCTTTCTTCTCTTGGCAACTTTCACAGTGTTGAATTTTGCTGTTCCAAGGTGAGCAATCCCAGGAAGGGCTTCAGTTTGCTTTACCAGTGGGCAGGAAAAGAGGGGAGAGGCACAGAAATTTGGGTTGGATTTCGCACTGCAGGACAACCAGAGAAGTAAGGACAGTAGCCGCTGCTGCAGGAAAAATCCTCTGACTATAGATAGTGGCCCCTAAATTCTCAGTAGCAGGAGCCACTCTGATTTCTCTGCAAAGGTGGCTGTGCTGTAGTCTTCAACAGTCTGTTGCCTGTGGTATCACCTGCATATTGCCACATGTAAAGACTGCTCTACTTTTTCCTTCTACAGTACATCTGGCTGTTAAATTGTTAGCACAATATAAAAAATTATAGTTTGGAAGCAGGATATGTTCTACTTCAATTTCTGTGCAGTCATAGAAATTAGCTTGTGGAAGGTTTCTTTAATCTTTATTAACTTGTGGTTTAGGAATATAAACTCTTAAAAGAGGAATCAGTGATTGGTTTCAGGTAACTGAGCTGGCAGACTCAGGCCCAGAAATTAAATGACACGTGACACAAATATATGTTTGTTATTCCCCTTCATTACAGGCAGAAATCAGCAGCAAATTTTTGAACCTGGCTGGATAGAACATAAAGGTTTCCAAATGTCCTCTATTTGCTCACTGAACAATACTAGTTGACCTTCAAAGGTGGAGGTGAACAAAAAGGAAAGAGTAATAGTTAATTTTAAGGATGGTCAAACATTAGACAGCATAATGCCTCTTCTGTTCTGCCTGCAGTGCTTCTAATGTTAGGGTGCACGGTGTGCTAGAGAGGTGGAGCAAGGAAGCAAATAATAATGCCCTGGAAACTCTTATCTGCTAATTAAGCAGAGGGCCTTGTTCTTGAGGGCAGTAGGTGAGCAGTGAGTTCTGGTCATTCCTCTTTCCCTTTCAAAAGGTGATTACACTGAATACACCTATTTCCAAATCTTTACAGCCATACACTGCACCTTAGCTACAGTGTTTGCTGTCAACATGGAAACACTGTCAATACCAGACACTCTGCCTCCCTGATTTCTAGCAGGGCTCCAGGACGTGGCATGCTTTTGCTTCCTAGTCAAATAGTCTTCAGCTACTTGTAACTGTATATATGTAAATATTTTCCTCTACTTCTCATTATGTACATTTGTTCTGGTCTCTTCATATTGCTTGAAGAAGGCATTGCAATTTAAATTGAAAAAACAATGGGAGTAAGGATAGGATTAATTCTGTGGCTTCCAGGGTTTGGGATTTTTTTTACAGTTCTTAAGATATTCACTAAATATGCCTACTTAGGAAAAGACACTTGTAAGCTTCTGTGCATAGAGTAGGAATAGCATCTCCCTGAAGAAATATTCAGATGTCTGCAGGGTGAATGAGGGCAAAAACCAGTTGGTAAATTAAATTTGCTGTTTGTGGTATACTTAGTGTTTAGGGACCATGGTATTTTGCACTTTGTATGCTATAGAATTCAAACCAAAAATCAGTAAAAAGTGTTGCTTTCTTTGCTTCACGTTTCATTCAGGTTATATTTATAAGGAGCATTTTTGTATGTAGTGGGTTACTGAGCTAAATGAAGAACCTGTGTTACTTCAGAGTAGAAGCCCAGTAACAGCAAAAACAAGGAAGCTGAGGGTATTGCTCTCATTTCACCACAGTGGAATACTGATTAGCCAGAGAGAAAGCTTGTGTGGCCTTTGAGCCTTGTTTCACACTAACTTTCCAAGTAAAGTTACAGTAACCTACTAACTTGTGCCTCAGCCTCTCTATTTTTGTCTTGGCATCTATTTTACATCATAAATGTATTTGTTTTGTTGGTTGGATGAGCAGTTTGGTGAGAAATTCTTTCATCATGCTCCTTTCCCGTTCCTAAATTGATTATTGACTTTGATAGAAAGAAGAAATAAAACACAACTATTCAGTGCTTCACTATTTTGCAGGACAGAAAATGGTTCAGATGTAAAAATAAAACATCAGTTCCCCAAGTCAATAGCTATAACAAAATTCAGTGCTGAGCTTTGTGATCCCCCTTATGTTGATTTAACAGCTGTCTTCATAAAAAGATCCATTAAATTTTGGTCATGCAGCTGCTCTTGGTCTGAAGAAAGAATTAGATTTTAATCAACTTAACAGCTAAGTATTAAGAAAGGCTTTTTGTGTTGTCTGGGGTTACTGTGTCCATGGGGATGTATATTTTTATATGTGTACATCTTTGTTCTATGACTAAATCTGTCCAGCTGTGGCCATATGCATCTTAAGTAACTTAAGCAGTCACTTCTGCCTTTGCTGGGCACGTTGAGATTTGCCTTATGTTGTCAAGTGTCCTTAGCATAGTCTGGACTCAATATATTAGATGATTCATTGGTCCTGTGATGCCTTTTATATAATTATAAAGTGAACAACAGTCAGCTGTAGAAACAAATCCATCGTTCTAAAAAGATTCCACCCAATGACAGACTTAGGAAAAGGTTCTTACTGGTTTCCATTAAAACTTTTTCCTTTACAGTGGCTTATTATATTTTTGTGTTGCTGTGTGGGCTTTTCTGGCCATGTCTCTACATTATTACAAATGATATTTAGACTTTTCTTGTGGTTTCTCCCCTCCAGCTACGAACCTCTCTTGGAAAAGGAAGAGCATTTCTTCGTTACTCCCTGGTTCACCAAAGGCTAGCAGACACCTTGCAGCAATGTTTTATGAACACCAAAGTGACCAGGTGAATAGCAAAGTGCTTTTTAAACTAATAGGTGTTTTCTCAGTGTGATCAAGCAACATCACCTAGTAGCTATTGAAAGAAATTGAAACACTTCCAAATGTTTGGCTTAGAGAGCTGGTAATAGGATATGAAGGATCATAGACCTTTTGTCCTGGGTCACTGGTTCATACCTATCTTGGGCTGGTAAAGATTGAAAGTTATTACAGCTAAATATGTGTGGAGTGGGTTGCACTGGTGCTTCTGTACGTCGGTTTCAAAGGTGTTGTATTTATAAGTATTGAAGATCCTGGGTTTGATGGGCTATTCATCATGAGAGAGGATTAATTTGGATGTGTTGCACAAAGCCCCAGAAAGCATTTGCATATACCTCTGGATGGTCACACAGAGGAACAACTTGCCCTTGGCCAAGAAACTCCAAGTATAGTTTGTATTTGGTTGGAGGGATGCTGCTAGGGCTTTAAGAAAAAGCCAGCTATTTTCACAATATATTTAACTCTGGATGCTGCTTTCTGTTCCTCATTTTTGATGTTTTAAATGTGTGATTTAGGTATTTACTGTGTGATTACCCAGTGCATAGCACATATTTTGTATTGTCAGGGATTTGCCCAAGCACTACAGGAAAAAATATTTTGTGCAGGTACTCCTATAAAGATATTTATGTGGAATTAAATAAAGGTGTTTAATTTCATTTACATTGAAGGGATAGGATATTGTTCGGTGGGTCTGTTCATTGTAATTTGTGTTTAGAATACTGTATCATCATTTTTCTGAGGTGGAGTGAATAATGATGTGGGGTTTTTTGTACGAGAAACTGCTACTTCTCTTTTGCTTATGAATGAGTACTTCTTTTTAATTTGTTTGTTTTTAAGTGACTGGTACTATGCAAGAAGTCCATTTCTGAATTCCAAAATGAGTTCTGACATTGTGGGTCAACTGTATGAGCTCACTGATGTTCAGTTTGACTTGGCATCAAGAGGCTATGATTTAGATGCTGCTTGGCCGGCATTTGCCAGGTAAGATGGAGCCACGTTGTGATTTTGTGTTAACAAGGACATAAAACACCTGCTTGCTGAAGAATCTGTAAAAGCTTCTGCTTTTGAAGGTAGGAATACTTGTGTTTGAGCAGGTATAAACTTTTTCCATGTAATTAGTCCATGACCAAATTGGCCTGTTTCTCCTTCAGTTTACTGAGTACCAGTGATCAGAGATGGTGCTCTGTAATACAGCACTTACAGTAATTGCAGTTTAGGCCCAAATCCCAAGCTATTCTCATCTATAGAGGCACAAGAAGAAATCTTCTTAGCTTCCTCTGTTTCAAGAGCTGAGGCTGCACAGCCAAGCAGTGTGCTTCACTTGCAGCAATGGTGATCCCACCTAAAAGTGGGGTATAACAAACCTACCAGATCTGGTCCAGGTCCATTTGTATCGATGGGAGTTTTCTAGGGCCCTTTCCTGCCACCATCTGGTTGAGCAGCCACCACACAGCAATACAATTCCTTAGAGCAAGGCTGCATTGGTTCTTGAGGATGTGGGAACTGACAGCTACCAGCCCCATCACCTTTTATAGATGCCTTGGATAGCCCTATATTATTTTTCATCAATTTCATCAATTTCAGTGGTTATTGGGCAAGACAGCAGGTGCAGTTATGTCCTTTTTTATGTGGTAGTTACCACTAGATAAATCTTACATATACAAGTAGAAAGACACAGATATGTCTGCTTAGACTTACCTTATATATTGTTTCTCTGTGTGATCCACAGGAGGACTCTGTCCTCGCTTGGATCTTCAGCATATTTATGGAAGCCTCCCAGTCGCAGTTCCAGCATGAGCAGTTTAGTGAGCAATTATTTGCAGGTAAGCAAATTGCAAATAAATGTTTATATGTCATGGTAGGTCTCTGGTTGGCATAGCTCCAGAGAACTTTGTAGTTTTATGATGGTTATAAGTCTTGAAATGCTAAACTGCTAAAAGCATACTTAATTAAAAGTAAAGGGAATTGTCTCTCAGCTGCTTCAACTTAACATGGAAATCTTGTAAAAGAAAAAAAATATGTTCAGAAGATAGGTATGTACTACCAGCAGATAGGTATGTTTTCATTTATCTTTTGGGAAAACAAGCCCCATTTACTAGAAGTTGATGTCTTGTAGTGCTATGAAGGCAGCACACAATGTCACTGTACATTAAGACCCTGAATTGCTCTCATTTTGGCACACCATTTAAGTGCATGTTTAATACTACTTAAACTTTCTTCTTTTCCCCTTCTGTTCATTTAGGCACAAGAGTTTCCTTCCAGCCCTGATGTAAATAACTCACTAAATGTTGAACACCTTGAGGGCTATGAAGAGATGCGTTTAGAACTTGACCAGGCTGAGCTGAGGCAGAGGGAACTTCAAGATCGTATTCACCAGCTAGAAGTTGAAAACCAGGAGCTCCAGGCAGCTGTCAGCCTTCAAAAACAACAAGTACAGGTAGAAAAGGAGAAGAGCAATAACTACAGTGAGGAGAACTCTCGGCTGACAAAGATAATCACAGAGTTACAGAAGCAGTGTGAGGTCTCACACTCCACTCAGAGCACTGTCCATGACCTGCAGAAGTGCCTACAGTCACTGGAACTGAATGCAGTGGAGCAGCAGAAGGAGCACTCAACAAAGGTGGAGCAGCTGTTGACCAGCAAGGAAGGTTGTGCCTCAGAATTGCAGGTTTCAAATCAGGAGCTGGAGACCTCTAGGGCTTCGATTGCTGTGAAGGATCTTTGCGTTGATGAGCTCAAAGCCAAGCTGAGTTCCACAGAACAGAAGAACCTCAACCTCCTTGCAAAAGTTGATGCTGCCTTGGACGAAAAGGGACAGCAAGCCATAGCCCAGTACGACTCTGCCCTACAAATACGGGCACTGTTAGAGAAGCTTCAGGAGATAGAAAAGGAAAAAGCAGATATGCAAAGACTCAATGATGAACATACATCTCAGCTGAAAGCAGCAAGGGAGGAGCTGCTGCTGAAAGAACAGGCACAGAAGGAACTAGAATCAAGATACAGTAGCCTCACTGCTAACTCCAAAGAAGAGAGTGAAAAGCTGATTGAGAGCCTGGAGACCATGGGCAAAGGAAAAGATGCACTTCAGAAGGCCCTGACTCTGAAAGGAAAGGAGATGGCTGAGCTCCAGACCCAGGTAATGGGGTCGCTGGCTCAGGTGGGTTCACTGGAAAAAAATCTTGAGGAAGCCAGGAAGGAAAAAGAGAAACTTGAGGAGGAGTATGGTAGGAGGGAAGGAGCACTGAAGCAGGAAGCCCAGTCGCAAGCAGAGCAACTTGAACTACAGGAGGGTCGCTTAACAAAGGTGAGTCAGACTGTGTGTAGCCTTCAGGAGCAAAACCGGAAACTCATGTCTGAGAAGGAGCATCTCGGGCAGAAAGTCAAGGAGCTGGAGGAGCACATGGAGCAGCAAAACTCTGCAGTGAGTGAATTGGATGAGGAGAACAGGAAACTGAAAACAGAGAATGAGAATTTGCAGCAGTCTAAGAAGAAGATGGAAGAGAAACTGAAAAATCTGGAAGCTTCTAAAGCTTCCCTAGAAGCCGATGTAGCCAGGTTGAGAGCCTCTGAGAAACAACTTCAGAGTGAAATAGATGATGCCCTGGTGTCAGTTGATGAAAAAGAGAAGAAGCTCCGGGGTGAGAACAAACAACTGGATGAAGACTTGCAGAATGCCAGGAGGCAAAGCCAAATTTTAGAGGAGAGACTGGAGGCTCTGCGCTCAGAATATGAAGAACTAAAGCAAAGAGAAGAGACCTCCAAGGAGTCTTATGCCTCATTTGAAGCACAGCTGAAGAGTGCCAAACAGCATAGTTTACAAATGGAAAAAAGCTTGGACACCTTGAAGGAAAGCAAAGAGTGTCTCCAATCACAGCTCACAGAGAAGGAAGTAGAACTGCAGGGCATGGAGAGCCAATGTGAGCAGCTAAGAGCAGAAGCTGAAAGATACAGGAAGAAAGCAGAGACTCTTGAGATAGAAAAGCTCAATGTTGAAAAGACATGCCTTCATCAGACAAAACTTATAGAATCTCTCACATCAGAAAAGGAATCAGTGGAAAAACAGCAACTACAGCAGGCAGTGTCCCTGGAGAAGGAGGCCAAAGAGCTGGCCTTCAGACTGACCATGACTGAAGAGCAGTTGGAGGTCAACCGAGGTGAAGTGTCCAGGCTGCAGGCAGAAGTCCTCGACCTACGAGTCAAGCTTCAGCAGGCCACTGATGAGAGAGAGAGGATGAGAGGTGAGCTGGCAGTCACTGAGACTCTCTTGAGTGAGCAGAAGACGCTTGTCCAGCAGCTGAAAGAGCAGAGTGAGTCTCTCAACAGAAACCATGTGCAAGAACTGATGCAATGTAAAGAAAGGGAAGAAAAGCTGAAAAAAGAGCAGGAGAAAACAGCCCATCAAAAAGCTGAGCTGGAAAGTAATTTAATGAACTTAAAGGAAGAGCTGTCTAAGGTTAAGCGGTACTTGGAAAATGCTAGAGTGGAAAATGAAGAAAATAAAGATCTCCTCCACAGGACCAACACTGATATGGCTGAACTTGGTATTCAGATTTGTGCCTTGACCTCTGAAAAGGTGGATGCAGAAGAGCAGTTGGCCCAGGCCACAGAAAGGTTCAAAGAACTGGAAGAACAGGCAACAGAGCAACAGGAGAAGCTGAAGCTTGACATCTCTAATCTCAGAGAGGAGAACAAGCACCTGCAAGAGAAATTAGAGGAGGCTCAAATGTGTGCTGCAGCTGTTCCAAGTCTGCAAATGCAGCTGGAGACAGTACAGAAACAGGCTAAGAGTTTCCAAGAGACCAGCCAAGAAGAGCTGTCTGCAATAAAATTTCAAATGAGCACAGAGATTCTAAATTATCAGACAAAATTCAAGGTAAATTAATGTAATTATTATAGCTGAGGGAGCTGCTTTACCATCTGCTGCAGCAATTACTGCATGAAATCCTAAGGTTTGTGTGGGTCAGGCTCTGAGACTAACATGCAACTAGCCTAAGCCTGAGAATCTGAAAATGTCTCTATGCTCATGACCTGGGCCTCTCTGAGGTAAAATAACTCCTCAGAGTTCTATGGACACGTGTAATGGAAAGGCCATGTGATACGGAAAAGCAAGTCAGTACTCATGAGGGTGATGATTTCTTATGTTGGCACTGAAGGTGGCATCTGCTGTCCCTCTGGTTACAGCTGTGGTTGTTTTCTTTTTTGGTAGGAGCATTGCAAGACCTGTCTGTCACACCTGTAACACTGCTTCTCCTAAAAACTGATTTTGATGAAAGGAAACTTAAACTGAGACCAGAATGCAAAAGCATTTAACTCCCGCATGTATTTTTGCTTTCAGCTGCTCAAGGCAGCAGCTGAGAAGATCAAAGTTTTGCTTCCAAAAAACCATGAGTCAGCCCTATGTACATAAAACAGCACACCTAAAGCCTGAAGATTTCATTGTGTTTGCTTTGCCATTCTGATAAAATGTCTAAGATTGCTGGTTGATCAGAGGCTTATGCCACTGCATGAGTTTGACCTTCTTTTTGCTGAGAATTGCAATAGCCTATGCAAAGTAACAGTGAAACACAGTTAATGTGCCACCATAAAGGGAGTTTGCTTGATTCCAGGAGTTGAGTGTCTTTTTAGCTGTCTTTCATGAGCCAGTGGTGCTGCATTTATCCCATGCATGGCAGTAAGAGCACTCATAACTCACAGCTGGGAATTTTGTAGGTGAGGGGGTGGCCGCTGGAGGATTACTAACTACTGGCTCAATCTCTCTGCCAGGCTGTCAGTGAGGAGTGTGGGAAAGTAAGAGAGCAACTTGAGGAACAGAAGCAACAACAGCATGCTGCGGAGGAAGAGATTACAGAGTTACAAGTAGGTGCTTGATCTGATTTAAAACCAGAGGTGTTTGTGTCAGCAGGCATTAGTGTTACCACTGGGAAGGCAAGCAGCATTTCTAATGACTGGCTGAGAATCTGAGAATGCCTTTGTATAAATACAGTTGCTGCAGAAAAAATACTGGGCAGCTGACAGCCACTGAAACAGAGATTATGAAAAGCACAATGTCACTTAGGATTTGCCCTGCCTTGAAAGCTGGTCAGGTTTTATGTAAGACCTGCTTATGTGTTCTCTTCTTAAATGGGGGTATAGGTTTAAGATGTGTCTTTCTTAGGCTCTGCATGCCCACACAGCCACATGTGTAGATCCATCTGTTTGCAGGCTGCAAAGGGCACTGAATCAGAGAATTAATGTGGCTGAGAAATAACCCAGCCACAAAAAAATAGAATTTTTGCAATAAATTTGTCAAACAGTTGAGTTAGAAGGGTCATACTGAGTTCTAAGGAATCTGGAAAGAAGAAAGTTAAGATTACTGGATGTGGCCTTGCCTGCTAGGAGAAATCCATACCCTTAGAGGTAGTTAGGTATGTTCCCTGAGGACTCCAAGTTTGGCAGACTTCTCTGGAGAGTCTAGCTGTGAAAGAAGTTGGGTTGTTTTCAAGTGTCCTTCATATTCCATATGGGTTTTAATAAACAATATTTCCCTCCTATTTAATTTTTCTCTTTTCAAGCTTTTAGGTGGTGAAAAAGCTTTCAGGGTATATTCTCTTGCCATTATTTTAGAGAGATTTTTCTTGATAAGGAGGCAAAAGCTCAACTGACATGGATTAACAAGAATTACAGGCTTAATACTGTCTTACTTAAGAGTGTATCCCTTATTCAGTGTGACAGAAGTAATCAGTCACTAGTACACAACTAATTACTGCCTGCTTATACAATAATATCTTAATTGGTCATTTGGCTGTAACTGATTCTTTTAAAACATTGTTAGCTGTCTTGGTAATTGTCCTGTGTGTGGTAAAGTCTTGTTTTTATATGTAAAGAAATACAGTAATTTATTTTCCTAGGCTGCAAACACGAGTTTGTGTAGAAAGCTGGATGAAGCAAGAGAGCAGCTGTCGGAATCAGAATCTGCTCGGCTGCAGAAGGAAGAGGAGGTGACGTCTCTTAGAGAGCTCTTGGAAAGGTGAGAGTTTGGGTTCTTTCCATAAGCTGTTAATTGTAGGCCAAGCAGGGGAACAATAATCAAAACATATTGAAAATTGCCACGGTTTATGAAGTACCATATGCCATGGGGTTTTATACAGAACAAATCGTGCATGGGCACTGACAGGGAATATCAGATGGACACTTCAGACGAGAAACAAGGAAATTATCCAGCACACATGAGTGCATGGTTTGGTTTTTACTGTATTGTTAATTTAGCTGATACAAATTCATAAAAGACATTTTTATAACCTCCTTTTACCTTATAGGTTAAGCACAAAATTAAAACAATATTGGGGTTTTTTTTTGTAAGGAATGGAAAATTTATGCTTTTGGACAGTTTGGTTTTTCTCTCCTCTTCATGAAGTTTCAGGGAATTATCTGAATGGGACCACATCCTGCATGTATTTGTCAGGTTTCTTATCAGCTTTAATTATCTAACTCAGGCTATGCTTTCGAAGTCTCTAATGTGGGCCTGTGTGGTGTGGGTAATCTGGCAGTCAGAAAGAGATCTTCATGAGGCATGGGCTCACACAGAGTCTAACAGGTTAACCAACGCCTATGTATTTTTATATTTTTGTGCTGATAAGATCTGTATTGTTCCTAGTTGGTAGTTATCATAAGCTTTACTATAAGCAGGGCATCCAAGAAATTGCTGGTTCCTGGCTGTGTTCACTAGATAATGGATCTATGTGCATTTTCAGTGATGCAGAAAACTGGGGAGATTCTGCCTAGTTCTAAAAACTATGCACATTGAGAAAAATTTCACTGAAACTACCTGTTTATCAGGATGGAGGAGCCCTTCCTCCCACAGGGAAGACTTGAATGCACATGAGCTAAAAATGATTCATAATTGCCTTTGTATTTAATCAGGATCCAAAAAGAAGCTGATGAAGCAAAAGAGAAGATCCTGGATTACACTGAGAAGCTCAGCAAGGTGGCAGCAGACAAAGATAGCAGTGACCAGAAGTTATTTGCTGAACTGGATGACCTGACAAGAACAAAGCAGTTCCTTGAAGAACGTTTGATAGAGCTTATCAGGTTGGCATCATAATAAACAGCAGCAGAAATTCTTGCTTAGGATGTTCAGGGATACTGCTTAGGTCATCCAGGCTTGTATTCCTGAATTGAAGATACAAGTAATGGCCAAGTTCATTAGTGGTTGAAATTTTGCATTTCCATAATATAGTCAAAAAATATAACACTCAATAGTATCTCCTTATTATGCTGTCTGTTTTAAAAAAAATGTAGTTCTCTGCATGACATGTGTTTTTCTCCCTGTCTTTGCAGAAGCTTCAGTAGGTTTTTTTGATCTATCTTTATTTCTGAAAGCTCCTCAGAAGTTTGGAGCAAAGGAATTTTTATTATGAAGCTTTCACCAGCATTCCAGTTGAGGTTGGTTAACAGAAAACCAGCATTGACAACTTCTATGTGTTTTTCTTTCTTTTAACTGTGTCATTGCAGAGATAAGGATGCTTTGTGGCAAAAATCCGATGCTCTGGAGTTCCAGCAGAAGCTTAGTGCAGAGCAGAGGTGGCAGGGGGACACAGAAGTTAATCACTGTCTGGACTGCCAGAGAGAGTTCTCATGGATGGTGCGCCGACACCACTGCAGGTCAGTTGCTGAACTATATTGCACTGTTCAAAAGTAAAACTCAGTATGGTTGTCTACATGGAGGAAATATTTCTTAATGTTCACAGTTCAGTGATGAAAATCGTTAATACATGACATTGTGGAGGCTGAAAGAACACATGAGCTTACAAGGGGATAAGACATTATTGGAAGGATCCCTTGACATGTATTAAGGCAAAGATCTGGATGCAACTCTGACTTGTCTGTTAGTTTCTCATTTCTGGAAACAAAGATAAACACACCCTGTATAGTGTGTTTCTTTGAAGGATGGTGCACTGGTCTGTGCATGCTCTAAACAATATTCACCAGGATGGCTTTGCTACTGTGATGGAAGTATTCCAGAACGAATTTCAATGTGCTGTGCAATTATGAATTCGTTTACTTACACTAGGTATGTTCAGAGATAATTAACTATTGCAGAATAATCTTTTTAAAAGTGGATATTAAATTATTTCCGCTACAGTTAGTATTAGTTATCTGATCTAGATTTCTTAAAAATGTATTGAAATGGATACATTTCAGAGTCCTAGTGGTATGTTTGGTTTGACTCTTTACTGTTCCTTATCCTCATGACCTGATTTGTCATGTAAGGAAAGAAGGAAGCACTGAAACTGTTTCCATTTCATGTGAATGTAAACAACATTCTATAAGGATTAGTGAATGGTGAAGTCATTTTGGGTAACAACTTCCAAATTACTCATTCCTGCTAAGGTCTCTGAAGGCTGCTCATGTCTTCACCCAGTAATGATTTAAATTATTGCGAAAAACAAAACCATTAAAATTTCATGAGTAGCAGTCATCCTTACTGGGTACTTTTCTTCATGAAAATCTCAACATGCTCATTAAAAAGTAGTTGACAGGCTTAATACTGAGAGACTTCAGAGTGGAGAGGGCAGGAGGAATGAATGTAAATGTATGTGTCCAATACTGTTTTTTCTTTCCTGTCTGAAGGGGAGAGGGGTCATTACAAAGCAGAGACATATAGATGTGTTCTTAAAATCAAATCAAGTTTTGTTTTACCTGTCTATGAGATTCGGCCTGTGTAATATTATTAAGTACATTTCCTTACTTTGTACTTAATATAGATATTATTTATTTGTTTTGCATATTTGTGGGCACTTGATTGTTTTTTGTCTTTAAATGTGGGTTTTTTGTATTTTTATTTTTTCTGTTTTCCCTGTTTATTAAGGTAGCAAAATGTGAATGTGAATTTCTGTCCTATGCTTGTCAAGAAGACTTGCTTCACTTCAGAAAGGAGCACAGTCTGTTATGAGTTCTGCAAGTGGGTGTAGCTTTCATGCTTTTGCAGAAAACAAGTCCATTATGAAAGAGCCCCAAGGTCTGTCACATAGATATGTTCCAGCTGTGTATGGTATTTTTCTAACACCTTTGGTTTTGAATCATTTCTAGAATGTGTGGCCGCATTTTCTGCTACTACTGCTGCAACAACTACATGGTGACAAAACCTGGTGGAAAAAAGGAGCGTTGCTGCAGAGCTTGCTTTAATAAGCCTAGAGTCATTGTCGACAGTACAGATGACTCTGGATCCAGTGCCAATCAGGAAGGATCACCAGCTTCATTGGAATCTCCTGTGTCACCATCTGAGAGGGCTTTTGGTTAGTTTACTGTTTGCATGCTGTGGAAAAATAAGTAGGGTTCTTTGACAGTCTCCAAGAAACCACATGGTCACCTCCTCCTCCAAGGATCTGCAGGAGACCATAGAGTGTTTTCAGGGTGGGACTGATCCTGTCTTTGAATTTGATTGGTATTGAGAGAAATGTTCATGTATATTAAATGAGTGTCAGTCAGCCCAAGGTTTTCCATTAGTTCTAATAGTTACCTGAAACTTCTGTAAAGGTAGAAGAATGGCCCAGGCTTCCCCCTTAAGGGTTCTTCTTGTTTGTTTTCCAGAAAACCAGCTAATAGTGTTTATGTTTCTTCTCATGGTTTTTTTGGCACAGTTGCAAGTGAAGCCTCTAAACCACCAGATGATGCAGCATTTGATATAATCACTGATGAGGAGCTGTGCCAAGTACAGGAATCAGACTCTCTCCACAATGAAAGTCAGATAGAAAGAGACTCTCTGGATCAAAGCGTGACAGATCTGTGAGTAAACTGCTTCTCAAAGAGGGGACTCTTTGGGATTTGCTTTAGAATGTTCTTTTTTTTTCCCCATTCAGTGAGAGTAGTCAACCTCTGTGTAAAGTGAAGACACCTCTGTTGCCAGGCCACATGTTCAGTAGACCAACACACGATAATTTTGGTCTATTTGCACAGCCAGTATTCAATCTAGTAAATCTAAACTGCTAATCCTCTCCCTCCACCTGCTTCACCACAGCACAGGGGTGTAGTCCCAGCTCTGTGCTGTCATCAGGCAAGCTGTCACCATTAAAGTCAGCATTCAGGCTCTCTGTGTCTGTAGAATTCCTTACTACCGTAGAGATGACAGCTTACAGAAAATAAAAAGAATAACTGTGTAGCTACATTTGGCACAAGTTTGTTCTTTTCTTTCTTAAGAAAATGAGAGTGAGTGCAAATTTCAGTAATTTTTTACATCTATTTCTACATAAATTACCAATGAAAAGGATTTAAGGCCATCTGAATATCCAAATACTTGGTTTGCAAATTACATTGTAGTATTATAGTTAAATGTGTGTCCATTTTTAGGCAAAATATTGTTTTACTATTGTTCAGATATTTTCAAATATTTTACAAAAATTCTGTTCTGTGAAATATATCGTTTTTTAAGAAGAAAAAACAAAAAGAGCAATTTCACCTAAGTTATGTACTTGGTTTGATTCCAAGCAGAAAAATAGACATGATAAATCTAAATGCTAAACTGAAAATAGTCACAGAGTAAATAGTCTGCTGCTGAGACAGCAGACCTAGACTCTTTTGCTCTCAGCAGACCCATTTCCAGTAAAAACCACAATGACTTGCAGTTTGGGTTGAAGACAGACAGTACAGACTGTAAAAAAACTTGTCAAAATTCTACATATTTGTTTCTTGGTAAATACGTTATATGTATTCTGCCTACTTTGTATACTGTTAACACTGGCAGTATATTCCTGCTTATGATGTGCTGGGCAGACATGAATGAACTGAGCTTCGCAGTGCCCTTGTGAATTTAGTATTGCCTTTGTTTTGCAAAGGGACAATTTGTGGTGGGGAATTTTTGTTTGGTTTTTTAATGAGAAAAAAGTGAAGTGTACAACTTCTTTTAATTCATGCTGTCTGCAACAGGTATATTACAGGTGAGTTAACTCTGCAGAAAGCAACCAGGAGAAGAGAAATAAGTGTGGGTCACCATTTGTTTAAATTTGTGATTGGTGTAAATTCATCTTGTCTGACAAAGTATTCAGGCAGGAAGGAAAGATTGCCACTAACAAGGGAATACTATTCTTGAAGAGCACCCATGGAACAACTTACTTACACCATGTAAACTTTTAAAGGTTGTATATCTTCCCTTGTTGTCAGATTGTAGGCAGGAGAGCCAGGAAATAGTGCTTTATCCTCTGTTGCTTTTTGTTATCAGTTTTGTGGCAGGTGGGAGAGTCCTACTGTGGTTTGCTTTGAACTTGAGACATTCTTTGTAGAGAACACAAACAACATCTGCCCTTTCCCATGACACCAGTAATGCTTGGAAGATCTCACTAACCTGAGCACTGGAGAGGAGAATGGCCTTCTTGCTTTGCAGATGACTTGAGCATCTGGTGTTGATTGTGGGTTTGTGTTATGGGAAAGATCTAGAAATTGATACGTGAGCCAGATGATGGTGTGGTGCCTGTGGTGCATATTGAAGAAAAATATCAGGGCACAGTGCTGATTGCGACAGCACACAAGTTTTCTCACTTGTTTCTGTGGGGAGGAGTACACGTGTACTCAAATGAGATACTTTGGCTGTTTGTAAGTAAATGTGCCAAAGCCACTGTATTGAGTACGAGCAAAGGTTCTGCTGACCCTCTGTCCTATCTCTGACAGCAGCCCATGAGAGATACTAAAAATTTTCCACTCTGTTTTCTCCCACATTTCAAAGATCTGCAGTTCAGTGACTTTCTGAGCTACTGTTTCATTGCTGCAGATTTCTTGGCTGTACTGGACTGAGCACCTGGAACTTCATGTAGACCTATCATCTTTATTCTTTTCCTTTCTAAAGTGTCCAGCTAAATGTGGCCTGATTTCTATGTGGAAACTTCACATAGTCTCTAGTGGCATTCCAATAATGCTCTCTTTGCATGAAATTGAATATTTGGAGTAGAATTTGCTTTGATACTGTGTCTGGGGAACACACAAAGGATCCAAGATTGTGGTTGCTAGATGCATGTCTGAGGAAGACATACAAATAAGTAAGTTTTCAGGCTAAACTTCTTTATTGAGATCTGCTGAAAATAATCCAGGCTATTTTGGTTTTGCCAGAGATTTGCACCAGCTGGTGGAACTCTAAAAATGAGGGAGATTTGCAGCCAAGAGAGGGAAGAGAAAGGAGGCTTGCTGTCCAAGTAGAAGATCTGCGATTGACATGCTCTGTTGACGTAGTTTCTTATGACCTTACTCTGGCTGATGGCAGAGATTTTCACACTGACCATACCTATTCTAGGTGTGAGTCCTTGCTGGACTGAAAATGCAAGTTGGTTCTCAAAGCAGTGAGTTTTCTTAAAGGACATTCCTGTTTCCATTTGTCCCCCTTTGGTGCCTACTGTACTTGTACTCTATTTTTCACTTGGTCTCTTCACTTAGCCCTTCCACTGTTGTTCTTTCCTTGAAGTGACATGAAACAATTACAACAAAACTATTTCAGAACAGCAGGTTTTGAGTGACTGTCTTTATTGGTACAGGTCAGTTGCGAATCAATTAAAACTCACCTTGGTCATGAACTGCACAGGTGTGTGGCAAGGTAAGAGAGATGATGTACTACTACAACGCTGGCTGACCTTGAAGTAGTTCCTTCCTAAAGGTTAGGATTAAGCAGCAGTTGCTTTATACTTTCAGGTCTCTTATGTGTGTTTGGAGCAACCTGATCAAAATCTTAAATGTGAGAAGCTGAGATTAATTGTGCGGTTGTGGTATGTTCTACTACTTTAAGGCTCATGGGTTTTCTTTTGAAGTGTTGTATTTTTGAACTTTTATTTCTAAAGCATTCACATTTACAGATTGTGTTCGAAAACAAAGGGCCCCAGGATAAAGCAGTGCACTCTTTCCATTTTTATGTATTGTAGGCATAACATGCCTGCAATAAATGTTGCAGCAGCAAAATCAAGATCATAGACAGCAGAAGAGTGAAAAAAGCCCCCAAACTTGCCACTGCCCTGGTACAGGAACAAAGTTTATTCACACCTTGGTAGTGGTAGAAAGAACATCTCAGCCTCTCTGCACAGTTGTTCTTTGGTTTAGATTTTTTTTTTTTTATTTAATGACTCATAACACTCTTTGCTGACCTAATTGCAACTCACGTGGCTGGGCAGGGTGCAGTGTGGCCAGAAGGGGGAAGTGAACATGGTCCGAAGCATTCGCTGCCCAGTGCAGAACCAGCCAGGAAGGAGTGGGGACATGAGCACCTCTTGCCACCCCATGCTGGCAAAGCCTGCATTGCAGTTATGTGTTGAAATAGGATCTTTACACATGAAATCACAGCACATTCCTTCCTAGCTTTGTTTTTAAGGATACTTCACTGTGGAAGAAACAAGAGATTGTGTAGTAAAGAAAGGATTGCCTAAGCAGCTGTTTTCTAAGGGGAAAAATGGTAACATGGGCACAATGCTGCCAAAAAGGGTCAGGTTCCTCTGAGCTGCAGTGCTCTGATAGGAAGGCCTAAGTATAAATGGGGAGTAAAGGAAGATCCCAGAGAGTGTGGTTTTTGCAAGAATGGTTTGAAGCAGTTAAAACTGGTATTTCAAAGGTTTAATGCAACAGACTTTGACCCTTTGGGCCAGACTCAACCCTGGCTTTATTGCAAGCAGCCCACAGCTGCATAAAGTCCTCCCTTTGCTCCTCTGCAACATCCCTTCTTTCTTTTCCCTATTCCAGTCTCCACACCTGTTCTACTACTTTCTGCAAGAGCTTCTGCATACTTTTCTGTCCTGCACACCTTTTTGCTCCAACTGGGAAGTGAAAAGACCAGAGGTGGAAAGGGAGAACTGGTGGAACAAGGTTGAAAAATAAGTAAAGAATCCACAGTTTCATGACAAGGGAACCAAGGTGCCAGGAAAAACAGACTGGAAAGATGTCATGATGCAAAGAATGTGTGGGGAATGGTGGTGTGAGAGTTCTCATCTGCAGAAACACTGCTCAGTGTTGGAGCTAACGTGTGGTATGACATCCCTTGTGTTTACAAGGGGCCTGGTAATCTGGCAACATGAGCTCTGTTACCAGATATAAGATACCAAGATGTGTATGGAATATTCAGACTGTGAACCTGATAGTAGATGAAAGGCAGATGAAAATGCTACTTTATTACAGAAATTTTAGATGAATGCTAAAGGATTGTTTGTAGAGACCTTGGCCCAGATGGAAAAAAAGCCCAAAACACCCAAAACACCACAATCACACATGAAAGCCAGCATGAAGATTGAAATATATATGTTTTTAATCCAGGAATTCTCATTGAATGAATGGGCTGAACTAAAATACGTAATATATTTGAAACAAAACTCATGAAAGCTTTCCTTAACAAACACCATTCATAGAAAACCAGGAGACCAGAGGTTTGGGAGTCAGGAAATTCAAATTACCTTTATGTCATGAAAAGTGGAGTTTTATCTCATTGTTTTTATACTTTTTGAAGACTTTGGCACTCACTTACCAGCTTGGACTGGAAAAACAGGAAGCAATGAAGTATCATGATGAAAATAGATTAGTCTAAAGCTGATCAGTGTTTTTTACTAATGGTATTGTATTTCCTCTTTCACTCAGGCTCCCTATATCAGTACTTACAAACAAAACAAACAGGAAAAAAGAAGCTGTAAAATAGTTGCAGATTTTCTAGGCAGTGGGTACATGCTTGTGGCATCTGCACTATATGGAGCAGTAAAAGTTTGAGTCTTCCTCTTCAGTTGTTTGCTACTGTAACTTGCCATTTGGCACATCTTGATTTTTTAATAATTTTGTGTTAATACTTCCTGATTTTCATTTCCATGAAGAAATAGAGGGTTAAGACAGCCATAAAAATAAGCAAGAGCTTTTGTTACGATAATTGCCTTTTCAAAGCTGCTGTTCAATTTAAAGCTCCAGTCTATGATCTTTATCAATCTGAAGAAAGTATAGGGTATTTGGGTAAGAATAAATAGGACAACTACAGAAAGTATTTTTATAAGTTTGTTCTTTTGGAGACTTCTAGCACACAGTAAGGTTCTAATAATTAGTGAGTAGCAGATGATCATGGCTAGTGTAGGAATAAAATAAACAAGGGTCACTTGGATCACTTCAAGAACCAGTTCTTGCTATGGGGTTTGGGTATTCTTCCTGACATATTGCCGTATCAAAATTAACACCTCCCAAAAAGTGTGGTGCAGCAAATACTTGTGGATCACCCAAATCAAGACAGAGATTAATTTGCCCCATGCCATTTGTATGGTTTGACACGTGTGGTTTGGTGGCAAAAGTAACAGCAATAAGCTGGTCAAAGGTGATAGACATCAGAGTTAACATTGAAGTGTATACAAGCCCCATATAATATGACATGCCACGATGCCTGAAGTCCACTCCTGAGCAGCTGAGAATGCCCAGAGTGGCAGCATCCAAAGAAAAGCCCGGTCAGCTATAGCCACGTTCAGCAAAAGTACTGTCAGTTTCTGTCAGCGTCTTCAGTTTCATGTGGAAAACTAGTATGCCAAAGACCAGTGCATTTCCTGCTATGCCAAGGATGAAAACAACAAAATACATACATGGCAAGGAAGACTCCTATAAATATGAAAATTCTCATTTCTGTTTTCATAGGGATCAGTGATGGAGAAATTATAATAAAAGTTAGCAGTATCTGTAGTTGCCATCTTGCCTTCTTTTTAAAGGCAGCCTGGAAGAAGGCATATTGAGATTTTTTTACTCAGCAAATGATTAAATCCTAATGCATCCAGGAGACAGACAAAATCCTAAGTACTAACAGATAAGAGTTGTAGTAAAGCATCCGTGACAGACAAAAGCAAATCTATTTATTTGCTGAAGAGGATTGTCTTGGCAGTCAAGACCCAAACACAACAGCTGGTGGATTTGAATACATCATCTGTTACCAGATTTATACTGATGGGGACTCAAAAGCATACTCAAAAGACAATTACAGAGACTTCTGAAAACAGTATAAGGATTAAGCTTTCGAATACATCAGTGGTTTAGTGCTCAGACTGAGAGTTTCTGGGAAAACCCATGAGAGAAATAGAATTTATTTTGCCAAATTTGGCATTTAGACTCAGGTTGCAGACTGAGCATCAGAGTTGTTTGGCTTGGGTTGGACCTGTCCCAAAAGGCAGGGTTTGAGTCTCAATGAGTACCTTAGAACTTGTGGTTCAGTTAAGCCTCATCTTGTTCTGTAGATGTCAGTCACATCATCAGATGACTTCCTCCTCCTCTCAAGTCACTTACTGGAAACACGGAGGATTTTCATTAATGTACTACATTTGTATTACTTGCAGAGGGAGGAGTGAGCGATTCTGTCAGCCCCTTCCCTCACACTCCCTCTCAAGAGTTGATGCGGTTTTGCAGTGTCAGCTTTCCAAGTTAAGGAGAGGCTTAACTCAACAGCCCTGCAGTCAGGGCTGTTGCCAGCACATAAAAGTAACAGCTCTAAGACTAATAATCTTTGCAAACTGCTTACCTGGTAAATTAAGTCTTTTATGAGATAGGTTTATTGGCTTTTTTAAGATTTAGCCCAAAAACTAAATGCCCTCTCTCAAGCTACAAACCCCATGTTTCCGTGAGATTAATCCTACTACAAGATATTACTCAGCATAAGATTAGCAGAACTCACCTCTGAATCTTTAAGATTGGCTGAAACGCCTCACCTGGTGAGTTCTAATGTACAGCAGTTCGAGTGTCCCTGCATTCTGCAAGAGAGGGAAACACTATTCAGAGGAACGAGCCCATGCAGGCAAATCTCTGCAGCAGCCTGTAGTGCCGTAGCTGGAGTGCCTCTGGGACTCTGACTTGTAGAGCAGTGAGCTTTTCTCTCTGACTACTTGAGTTTGGTACCTGCAAATGTGTATGAAAAAAACCAGCACCAAATCTGACTTATTTCTGCAGCATCATTTACTGAAAGAAGACAACTGACATAAGATATGTAAGGCTGTGCAATGCTCTTTGAAAATGGAGTTCTCCCTTGTGCTTCATTGCATGTAATAGCAATTTCTCTGCCTTTAAGAAACAAACTGGGAGTAAGGTGCTAAATATTCACAAACTGTTCCTGTCAAACAGGGGAGCAATAGGTTGTGACAACCACCTGCTTTTATCAGTTATTTTCAGATGCAGAATAAGGTATGAGGGTGACACAGCAGTGGCTAAGCTGTGTGGTAACATATGGATTGTGTGAATTCATCACCTATAGGGAGTGGGCTGAGAGAGTACTGTTACTCCTGGATGAGTCAGTCTGAAGAATATTTGATTGTAAAGCTGTGAAGGACCTTGGGTACAGAAACCACCCTGGCTGCAGGGAACCTGCAGGCTCTGGGATGGAGCAGCCTCTGTGGAGGTACAGGCTGGGCAGGGAGGACTGGGCAGCAGCTCTGCTGGAAGGACCAGGGGCTCCTGGTGGATACTGGTGTACACTCAGGCCAGAAACTGCTTGTGCTGTGCCTCTCCTATAATTCTGCCTCAGTTTCCCTTAATAGCCTCTAAAGAACTGTGTGAAGAGAAAATTCCTCTTCCCTATCACAATAGAAAAAAAAATCACAAAGATTTTGCACGTTGTCCCCTGGAGCACAGAAATATTCCTTTGTCATGATTGTTTCCCTAGCTCGCTTTCTCTGTATTGCCTCTTGTCTTGCAGATAAGAGTGTGACCAGTTTTAAGGCCACAGAGTCCTTTTGTATTGTTTGTTGCATTTTTTCTTTGTTTCATACAGGATGTAGCCTAGCTACATCAGTCATACATTTTTTTTTAAACAGCTGGGATTTCCTATGTACCAGTATGCAGATCCACCCCTAGCACATAGTGGTGGATTTTCATGTCCATCTGGGTTTTTTTTTCATCAGTTGTCTGTGTAATGCTTTCCCATCCCAACGTATGTCAGGGTTTGCCCTTAACACTTCCATCCCTTTCCCACCCATACACCTTCATGCAAGACACTGTCTTGCACCCTGTTAAAAATCAGTGAGCTCTGTATCCCCCTTGCTCCATCCCAAACCATGCCTCTTTTCTTGTCCATGTCAAGGGCTGTCTGTGGCATCTTTTCTTCTGATCCTTTACTGTCCTCTTTCTTTCTTTACTGCTCTTTGCTGGGTTGGAGAAGAAGGCTAATAACTAAGTTAGGGTGCCTGGGGTGGGTCTGACCTGCTAGATAACAGCAGGCCCAGGGAATCATTGGTGCACTTCAGCATAATGCCTTTGATTGTTTCTTTGCATTTTCAGATGTGTTTGCTGGGCTAAGCAGCTGTTAGGGGCTCTGTACAGCCTCCAGTCTCCGTTTCAGGTTTCTGGCTTTCACACAATTCGGTAAGACTCTCACCTGGATGACAGAAGTTCTCTCCAGAAATCATTGCACTGCTGACAGGCAGATGGCTTCTGGGATTTCACTGCTCGGCCGCATGAAGCCGACACCTCAGACACGTAGCTACAGCTGTCAGAGCTCGGGTGTTTATGAAAACAGAAAATTGCTGAGTCCAGAGTTGAACCAGCTTTTTTCAGGTTTTAATTCTAAAAGTGATTTCTTACTTTTAACTCCACAAGCCGTTTATGATGTTGGCCACAGTATATTTAGTACCATTTTTAAGAAATGCTTTCCATGTATAACAACAAGCACGCTGGAACAGACCATCCACCTTAGAAACAGTGACCAACAGCAGGTGCCTGAGGAAGTGCATGAGAACAGGACAAGCATGAAGTAATAATTCTTCAAAATGCTCTATCAGCTTCCAGCAATCTGTCTTGAGGCTTTGCTGAATCCAAGCTCTTCTCTTCTTGCTGTAGTGTCCTTTCCATGCTTCAGTTCCTCCTGCTTTCAGCCCCACTTCGTCTCATTTTTAAAAAGATAAAGAAGGGAAACAATACTGGCTGTTTAAACAGATACACCAGAGGGTTCATATTCATAATCTGGGGACCTGTCAAGCTGCGGGAACATTCTTAGTGCTGACACAAAGGGCAAATGGGTCATGCAAGAATAAATTCTCCTGTCGGGGAAAAATGCTTCAGTTAAATCATGAGACTGTTTCTTATATTATAGGCTACCAGACCTTAGTTTAGACTGTTAGACTCAGTGAGTCATCATAAAGAGAAGGAGGATTTTCTTTGTGATTATAAGGCACTTTGGTTTAATACACAAAGTAGGAGACCTAGCATTCCCTTAGTCTTAGATGTGTGGTGAATGTATTGGCTGGAACAGCCAAGTATCAAGCTAACCACCTAACCATGTACTGGGTTGCAGCAGCAGGAGTAAGGAAAATCATGTGTTAGAGGAGAACATGGAACATATATTGGTCCTGGGATTTAATCTACATTTCAGGGTTCCAAATGAAAGGTGAAATTAATGGATTAAATCAAGAACTCTAATGGCATTGTGTAGTAAATAATGGAGTTTGACACTTCTAGAAAGCCTGTAGTTGTGTAGTTCTTTTGCTCTGCATGAATTCAAGGCTGTGAAATTAAAGCTGTGTAGCTAACCTGGTGGGATGGGAGACTTACGTGGATCACAGCATGAAGCCTGTTGCTGTTCCCACTGTGCAAGAAAAATATATGTGTAGTTTTACAAGCTATAGTTTAATTTCCTAGTTTGTTGTTTTGGGGCTTTTTTCAGAATCCTTTTTCTTATCTAGTTGTATAAAGCTAGCTAACAATGAAATTATTTGTATCAGTAAGTATTTGCCTAGATACTGTACTAACCTTTATGGACCAACATGTAGTAAGTACTTCACTCCTACATTTCTAGTGTCTGCTTACAGCTCAGGTTTTGGCACTTAATTACAGTTTTGAGTCTCCCATGCACATCCCAGCTGTCTCTTTAGGGTATTGACAGTAGTGGTGTGACTCTGAAGAAGTCAAGAATTATCCAAGAGGCTGCAAGAATAGGAAAAACAGGAATATCGAAACACGAATTCTGTAGATAACAGTTCAGGAAATGTATAGACAGTGGGTGCAGTTTAATTTGCAGTCATAACAGTAAATTCTTCCTCTTTTCAACCAATGGTGTCACTGCACTAAACGGACATGTGATTGCATGTGTTGACACAGTTTATTCAGATGCTGCTCATGACCCCCTGAAGGAGATATTTTCCCCTGCTCTTCTGCTCAGCAGTGCTGCTTGTAGAGCAATGTCCCACTGGATTTAAAAGAAAGTGCTAAACTGGGCATTGGTTTTGAGAACTGGTCTACAGCAAGTGTGGCAATTTTGCCCTCTTGGGTCATTATTGCACTTGATGATTCAAAAGCACATATGGTATTACATTTTATTAGATTCCCCTGGTTTTGGAAGGAACCAACCAGCTGGTTCCCTGTAAATAAGAGCCCTTGGCATTTTTTCTGGGAATGACAACTTAATTGTCTCAAACTGCTGGAATGCAGAGAAGCAAAACGAGAATCAGTTAGAGAAGCTCTAACTTACTTGGAAACTATCAGTGTTTGTTTCTTGACTCTCAGACTCATCCTTCTCTCTGTGTCCAGCCCTGTGATTCATACCTGGTGCTACTCCAGTGTTCACCCAGAGCATATACCTTTTTTGAGGGAAGGAGTGGATAGCAGGTTCTTCCCTTGGCTTCACTGCTTGCTGGGACACATCATGGTGCGGAGGAAACATCGTGCTTTGTCATCTTGTAACAGTGTCTTTAGTGTATTTGTGTTCGAATCATGCAGTATTTTGTGTATGAAAAGAAGACACAGAGTAGCAAATTTTACAGCAATAGAAGATGTTTGTGTACATGTGTCAGAGTAAGGAACTGGATAATATGTCTGTAAAACACCTCACAGATTAAATCCAGGGAGATGTCTTATCCTTTTTCAAGCTTTGTTTAAAGGACAAGTGCAGACTCTTTTGCTTGTGTCTGCCCTCAATCAAGTTCCCACCTGCCAGAGAATCTTTAAAACATGGCATCATCTCAATAAGGAATTTATGTTATGATTGCAGAAAAGATGTTCTGGATGTATATATATGTATTCCTCTTAGCTCATGAAACCAGGATAGGAACAGTTTTACATTTGTGCACAGTGGTGAGCAGAACAGGGCTGCGGTTTTGCCCAGTTTTGTCACTAGAATATGCCACATAAGAATCCTAGAATTTGGTATCAGGACTATCAAAACATTTCTATTTTAGGAAGGCATCAGCATGCAGATGGTATTCAACCACATACTACTCAGAGAATCATTATTTTCCTTCTTTCCTTTGTTCTAGAAACAGCACATGTAATTCTTCAACCTTTGATGAATCTGAAGAGTGGCAAGTTGCTCAAGATGCTGAGATATGCTTGTTGAAGTCAGGAGAAATCATGTAAGCACAACAGTTTCATTGCTATAGGTGAAAGCATAAGGGCTGAGCTCAGATATCAGCTATGTGAGCACAAGCCTTGCAGGCTCCTGGAAGAGTTGATCACTTGTATCCCAGAGTAGAATTTGGTCTGAGGAGGATGAGAGGGTGTAACTCAACCATACAGAGCAGCAGCAATGAGCCAGGTCCTCTCTCTTCAGTCCTAGGAAACTTCAGTGCAACTGGGGAACAAGAAGGAAAGATGTAGGTCCACATCACACGAGAAAACATTTCCTATTTTTATTGCAGGAGTTGCTGTCAACAGGAAGGAGGTCGAGGGCTGTGCAGTTCTAGCAGTCTCTGAAAGAAACTGCAAGGACAGGTCAGGGAATGCAGCTCCAGTTGGACTTTTGCCAAAATGAGGGAATTGGTGGCCTTTTGGAGCATGTATCTGTTATTTTTTGATGGTTTCCTAGTGTGTCTTGCCTGCTCTGGTTGATACATGCCACAGCATAAAATGTTCACCTAAGCCTCACCTCAGGCTCTGTGTGTAATGTGTGTGCACAATTCCCTGTATGTGTCCTGCTCTGAAAGTCAGAGGTATATGCAGTAGTGATAGAGCATGTCACTTGCACAGCCAAGAAAGGAATCCAATGTATGGAAATGCACGTGACTTAGAGAAATTCACCTTTGCTCACTGCCCCCTTAAGCCTAGCTTTGAAATTTTGCCTTAGTTATGGGGAAGGTTTTAAACTTTATACTGCAAGGAGATAAATTAGTCCATGTTTCAACCTTGTTGCTGCTGTTCAGAGATCCAGGTAAATGAAGTAATAACTAAAACCATAGCTGAGCTGTAAGGCAAAACCAAGAATTATATTTAGTTTATTAAAATTAAAGGTCACCTGAGACACCACAGGACTGTGGTTTACTCTCATCTCATTGACTTGCAAACAATTTATTTGGCCTAAAGAGTGACGGATTATATTAGTTTTAGTTAGGGTAGTGTAGGTGAGATTCACGGCTCTTAGAAATTACAGGTTTCCCCTGAAGAAAGTAACTAGTGTTCTCCTGCTTTAGGACCTCACTGTTTGCAGTCTTAAATAGATACCAGAATGAAGTCAGCTCATATAATGCTGTAGGACTCAGCATAGAACTAAGAACTTCCTTTTTAACTGGAAGTATTTTGAGTCAGTTTTTTTGCAGCTTGGTTGGGTAAAACAGAGCCAGATGTAGCGTTAAGTGCTTCGGAACGGAGCTGCTGTTCACATTCCATCCACCTGTCCCCTCTGCACTCCTGATCCCTCCTGTTTCCTGTGCGAATTTTTATCTTCACCTAGGAAGGTGAATAAACCAGGAAACTTACTGTTTGTTTAAAAAGAACAACGGAGAGCAGCACTCCTTTCTTATTGTAGTAAGTCTAAAAAGCTTTATTCCAGCACTGGTTTTCTTTAGTTGAAATGAAATAAAAGTGAACAAAATCCACATTTGGCAGAGTAGTGAAGGTTCTTAGTATCAGTCAGCTTTTTTGTAGTTTTTGCTTTCATCTAAGGCTGAATTTTCATGCATCTTGTGGACCTGTCCCAAATATGCTGTGGGGTCAACTGGAAATAGATGGAAAATAAAAAACAATGATTAGTGGTTCTATCTGAGTAAGTGGATTGGACTCTTCAAGTAATCATATTTTTCTCCCTCACAGGATCAAATTACCCCTTACAGTAGAAGAGATCATGAATTTTGGAGAAAGCAACAGAGAGCTGTTCATCAAATCCAGCACCTACAGTATCATTCCCATCACTGTTACAGAGATGGGCCTAACAATTAGCTGGATCTTCTCATCAGACCCCAAAAGCATATCCTTCAGCGTTGTCTACCAAGAATCTGAAGACACACCGCTGGATCAGTGCAAAGTAAGGCCTTTGTCTCCTTACTACCTTAGAGGTTGTAGTGTTCTACACTCACCCAACCTACAGCAATTGACAAGTATTGCTAGGAGGTCTTCACTAGAATGCCCGTTGCTATTGCATAAGGATTTGTTTCTCCAGTTAAGCTGCAGTTCTGCTAAAGGCAAAGCTACATCTTTAGTTATTTAATGTTGCCTGCAAAAGTTGAGTTGAAAAACCCTCTAGCTCCTTTTGGTTGCATCTGAAATTCACCTACTATTATTAAGCAAAAATAGAAGTCCAAGTCTGCAAAATTCTTTTTTTTCCTCAATTTCACTTAATTTGTAAACTCTTTAAAGCTGATTTTGCCAGGCTCTTGAGCAGAAGCCACAGGGAAACAGAAACATTGTTTGGGTTACCTACATTTCTTACAATGAAGCATATACTTAAGTGCTTTGATGGTGTGCAAAATCTCTTTGCCAGTGCCCAGGGTACCTGGTTTTATATGTGCTGTCCATATTTCATGCGGATTATGGCTTAAGTGAATCTATTTTACTCAACTAATTGCAAAGTTTTACTGAAGACAGCGCAGCTGTTGGTTTAATCCACCATAGTAGGGTGAACTCTGTGGCTGTGATTTCCTAGGGGAATAAGACATTTATATAGCTTGTGTTAATTCACTGCACAGTTACTAACTCTATGTAAAATATCTCTTTTTCTTAATCTGAAAGATGAATGGAGTGTGAATGCTGCTTTTGTTTTGATAAATTTATTTGGTAAAACTTTGTGTTTTATAGGGTCATCCTTGATCTATGTCAGCTGCTTTTCTGACAGCTGTGCTAGGGTTTTACAGCAAGACACACACAGAACCACAGATACACACACTTGTGCTGTAAGCTCAGATAAACAATTAAGATTTGCTGAGAAAGCTTATTTTATAACACAGAGAGCATAAAAGCATATATTAAAAGATATATTTAGCCAAATCTTGCTCTTGGATATATGAATTTAATGTACCACTTTCTGAAGTTACTGAAGTTTCTTAGCTTGACATTTAAAAGTTCAGGATTTGATTTTATCTCTGAAGCAGAGATGAATCGCCATAGGTTAATGCTGTAAAGATATAATCAAAGGAAAACAAATGTCTCACTGTGAGATTTTAGTTTGGGTGAGTTTTTAATGCTAGTCAGTTAATTAGTTTTGCAGGCATATATGCACTGTGGGAGTTTCAAGGTGGCTGAAATCAAGGTTTTCTGAAAGAAAGTGTCGATTTATAGGGCAAATAGCAAACTTCATTTTCATTTTTATTGAATTCCAGGTTCTTATCCCAATGACTCGCTGCAACTCTCATAAGGAAACTATCAGAGGACAAGTGAAAGTCAGAAACCCTGGAATCTACACGCTGATATTTGACAACACATTCTCTAGGTAGGTCCTAGCCAGGTATAAAAGGTGAAATAAGCTTGGTTTTACAGACTGTGGAGCTGATCAGATGCGCGTTATTCTGCCATTCAGAAGTAAGTATAAGAAATTTTTCCTCGCTTGCCAAGAGATTTTCAAGACTGAGTTTTGGTTCTCGTTCTTGTTTGGGGTTTTTTTTCCTACCCCCACAGCAGAATTCCACTCTTCTTTTTGGATCTTTGGAAGGGTTAACAGAAGTTAGCAAGTAATTTGTTACTCATTCCAAGACAGTTTAGTTAGGACTGTTGTCCTTTTTACAACAAACTGTCAGTTTTTTGCCCAAGTATAAACTGAAAGACTGAATACACTTTTAAGAAGCTTCCTCTCTTGTTGGCTTCAGCTAATATGATCTTTTTGCTCTCTTTCTTTCCTTGACAGGTTTATCTCAAAAAGAGTGTTTTATCACTTGGCTGTAGAGCGACCTGTCATCTATGATGGAAGTGATTTTCCATAGCCTTTACTATACTATGTATTTTTAATTAAATTTTTAAGATATGCTATTATTTGTGTACATGTAAGCATTCTGATTACCACTGTGTTTGAAGACTTTGAAACTATGCAATAGTTCTAATGCACTTAAGAGGAGATGTGTACACTAAAAAATGGAAGCCTTTTCAGGAACACTAATGGTTCTGTACTGTGTACAGATTGCTGAAAAGCCATGTTGTTTGGTTTAACTGGCCAATAATAACCAATATTTTTTCAGTGGGGAGAAAAATAAGTGTGGGGGTGTCTAAATGCAAACTGAAATTCTCTGCTGAAAATTGAGCTATTTTTCTTCCAAAAATATCCTTCAAAAGGAAATTTAAAGAAAAATGCCTATTTTTGACCTCTTCACTGAGGTGTAATCATAACCATCTCTGTTCTTCTGTACTGCTCTTACAGTCAGAGCAGCAATTATGTAATACTTCAATTTTCACAGGCAAATACGGTAATCCATCTAGAATTTTTTATCTTTTCCAAGTTTTATAAGCAGCAAACCATAGGAGTTTTATACTTTTTGGGCTAAGATTTGGCAAGTTTTAACTGGCTTTTTAAAATGCTTTGGCACTGAATACCAGTTACAAAATAATAAACACGAAGCAGCAACTCCTTTCACTTTGGCTCACCGTACTCTATATGTTGGTCCATGGAACCCAGCTGTTATGGTGAGCACCAGTGGCAGAAAGCAGAGCATCCCCTGTGGAATAAAGCACTGCTCGCTGTGTGATATTGGGAAGAAGAGCATTCCTTTTTCCTGCCTTAGCACCTTAGTCATCAGCATTCACAGGAAAGCACAGTTTCTGTGGAGATCAGCAGCGTCTCTCTCTCTAAACCACGTGGAAGGCAGCAATAGTGTTTGAACCGGTCTCAAAACTCCATCCAAAACGGAATGTATATCCAGGCCTGGTGAGCTCTCCACCCAGTGGTGTTAGTATATTCTGTCCTTTTCCTAACCCTTGCAGTTGCCCTATCCAACTGCTGACTTTCCATATCAGATTTGGGGGCTGTTAACACTGCCTTTTAAGGGAAGACTGGGTTCTCACTTTTCTATGCAAGCCATCTGCTTTCTGTATAGAATTTCAGCTTTTTGTCAGAATACCTGAAAGCGGATTTTTCCGTATAAAAAACCTGTCTTCCAATAGAATGGCAAAACATTTGGCAGGAGAAAGAAGAAAAGCTCTTTCTCTCAACCAGCCCTCCTCATAATTTAAGTGTGTCTGATTTCTCATGTTACTGATCTCCCAAGGAAACCTTGGGAGGGTTTTAGTGCAGCAGTTGGTAGAAGACCAGCACAACCTGTGAGGAACCCTGTAGAGACTTGGTGGCAGCTGTAGCTGGCATACAGGGGTCATGGTGGGAGACAGAAAATAAAGCATGAGGGGAAAGAAGAAAAAAGGGCAAGCATAAGCTGAAGCAAATGGTTTGGGGAAGGGAAAGGGGCAAACTTAAAAATGTAAAAGCAAGGACAGGGAATTGGAGGAAGAAGCTCAGCTGGGAAAGGTGGTCAGGAGAGGCCAGCTGGTGTTTATGTATTGCTGGTCCAATCCAATACCCATACGGGATCTCCCACACTAAAAGACTGGTTGATTAAGAGGTGGAGATCACAAACCAAGTGTTGAATATTTACATAGGAGCAGCTGAGGCAGAGGGAGATTTCTGATAATAGGAAAGAAAAGAATTGCAGATAAAGCTAAAGGTTGCTCATAATTTGTTCCAGTTGTTAACAAGATATAAATACAGTGATCTTGAAAAAGATTGTGAAAGAATGACTGCTTTTCATGGAGCACCTAGGATTTAGGTCTCTGGCTCATCAATAGCTTTTTCTTGCCTTCAGCTGCCTTCTTACCCATGGTGGTGGTGTGCTCCCAACCCTCTGCCAGGCAGAGTGGTCAGTGGAAGGTGCAAGCTCTTGAGGGCTGCAGTGCAGCTAAGCCCTGACCTGGTTGAGTGCATGAAAATGAGATGGACGAGAGACTGACATGGGCAATAAACAGCAATAAATGGCATGGATCGGTTCATGAATTACAGCATATTTCAGTCTTGAAGCTATGTTTTATATTTAATTAGTCAAGAAGAGATTATTTATTGCTTAAAAATGGAGTACTGTGTACCATATGCTATGCAATTTCACTGAGCTGTTGCTGAAGTCTGCTGCAGTTTTCTTTTAAGCTTTTAGGTGTGGTTTTAAAAAGCATTTTGCTGTTGTTTACTTAGAATACTAATCTTACTGGGATATCTTTCTTAAAATGCCAAATGTAAGGTAAAGGGACACTGTCAAGTATCTTCAGCCAAAATATGACATCTCTGTTCAAAGGAATTTGAAATCTCTCTAGTCAAAATTATTTGACAGCCTTGCCTCTTGATTTCCTCTCCACATCCAGTTCTTGACATCTTTTCATCCTGTGGCAAATATTTTTAAGCCCCTGTTCATGTAGCTCTTAAAATAATTGTCTCTATGTAGTAAGCCAAATGTTTCCCTGGAGGTCTCATGTAGACAGTCCTGAGACTGGCTGAAGCCTGTGTTTGGGAAAAGGGGAGTAAATCCACTGGTTTGTGTTCATTTAGCATTTGAGTCTTTATGGTCCCTTCTCTTCAGGTTTTCCTGCCCATTGAGAGTAATTTTACGGCTTTTTTTTTTTCCTCTCTGAAAGAGGTCTAACAGTAGGAGTCAGAACCTGTAGTTTAAAGATCAAAAGAAAATGTTTGCTTCTGACCAAAGACAGTAGTTAAGGAGAAAAAGTTTCAAATTATGAAATATCAGGCTGGTAAGGTGCAAGTGGACAGGAGTGCAGCTGTTCAAAGAAGCTTCCCAGGAGCAGTAATCCCATCATAACAGCTGGAAGAGGCTGTGCAGAGAGAGTAAAGAACCTGACATTAGTACAGACCTTTTGTTTGAATGTCCCAGACAGTTTATTACTGGAAAAGTAGAAACCCAATAAAGGACTTTGCACAAGTGCAGGCTTGTGCAAGAGATTATTTAATTCAAGCACTTCATTCCTCCATTCACAAAATGCTTGTTCATGTGAGCTATGCCAGCAATGCTGAAAAATCTATTTATTTATAGATGCTCAGGTGATTTGTTGGATTGGGCTTTTTATTATCTGTAGGAATGCAATAAAGAGAAAATAAATATTTAAAATGGATCATGAAATTAGTTGAAGGAGATGTCACATTCATAGGACAAAGAGATTATACATTGTGGTCAGCATAAGCAATTAGATGATTTTCCTGGGTGCTGGAAAGGGTAAGGAGCTATGGAGGGTAAGATTTTTTGTTATGAAGAGGTTTATGCGAAGGAAAGAATGTAGTTTCTTCAAGAAAGTGACAGTGTTCCTTTACTCAGCATTACTCCATGTTTTTTTATGAAAGATGTATTGCACAAGAGTGTACCATGTTACAAAATAGCAAAGCTACAAAAGCCTGACTTCTTTCCTAAAACTGAAATTGCACTATAGTTTTAATTATGCTCAATCACTGAGGTTGTAACTTGTTCAGAAGCATTTTTTGGTCTTAACTGCCAAAGAATTGCAAACCCTGTTCACATAAAACTTCCTGCTCCAGATTTGGGAAAAATCATGTACACCGGTGTCTGTACAGTTACAGAGATGTAAACGGTTGTGTGTTGGAATATTTCTTGATGCTTTTTTTCCCCCTTTTTTAACCTCAGGAATTTAAAAATAAAATTCTTTATCGTTGCGAATGTGTGTCCCTTTTCTGCCTTGTAGAGATAACTGTGTGTGGAAGATAAATCTGATGATTGTATGGTCTACTTGAGGTTTTTATGAAATTCAAGGTTATCCTCCTATTGTGCCATCCCCTCATTTCAAAGCTACAGTTACCAATAGAAGTTTCAGAGCACCTCAGGAGGCATCTGGAGTCCTGGCTCCACATTCAGAAGCTTCCCTCCAGGAGAGTCTCCAGGAAAGCCTAATGTAGAGTACGAGTGACCCGCAAAGAGTGAGTTTTACGTATACCCATTTACATGTGTAAGTGACTGTACTTTGCTGTACCTCAGCTCTGCAGGGGAGCCATTGAAAGTCTTTGTGTCCATTTCCAGTAATGCATTTCTATTCATACTGGATAATACCTTCTCCCTTGGTGCTAGGGGAAAGGCTCTCCTAGCCCTACTTCTGCCTTAATGTTTCTCAGTCTGTGCCCCAAGACCAGGCCTTGGCACACACAGGATAACGTTTTTCTGTGGGGACCATGTGAAGCTACCACAAGACAGTGGTATCCTTTGCATTCGTCCTTGAAGTGTCACAGGGATGCTTTGAAGTCCAAATATAATTCCTGTACTCTCACACCCTTCCATCACTTCCCTGCTCTCTGGAAGAAATGCTTCTGTGAAGATGTCTCTGTTTCAGGCAGAGCAGGCACTACGCAGGCAGGTTTGCCTGCAGAGAGTGAAAGTTCCTCATGGGCTCTCCCAGCTTCCTCCCCTTGTACCACAAGCTGTGCTACGTGACTGCCTGCACTGCAGTAACAACGCAGCACTTGGGGCAGATACGAGTCCAGCTGCCCCTTCAAAGAAGAGCAACAGCATAGGAGACTACAGCCCAAAACTGGGAACATCTAGGAAAAAATGGTCTTAAAGAGAGGGGAGGGGAGCCAAGCTATGGGAGATCTCAGGCCCCTCCCAGGACTTCCAGCAACTGCTCGGTGACCATCCTGCTAGAGCTGTGCATAAAACGTGAGCAGAGTCCCATGGGATGTGTGAGGGACCATGGGGCAGGGGAGCCAATACCCTTTGCCTGGGAGGAAACCTCCCATCCCAGAAGAGAGCATCAGGTGAAGGATGGGGACACCCTAGTGAGGGACAAGAGGGATTGTGGTAGGATAAATCCAAGTAAAACATCAGGGCAGGGGGACAGAGGAGCTCAAGGAGGGCTTGACCACAAGCAGCTGTGCTGCTGGCAGACGGAGGCCCCAAGGAGATGGAAGAGGGAGTAATGGCAGAAAACACCTCCATGACTGAGTCCTTGCTGTGTGCTGGCCAACAAGGGTTGGTAACAAGGCTGCAGCCAGAGGGGCACTGGGATGCAGCTTCCTCCCAGAGTTTGTGTGGTGAGAGCAGCCTGGGGAGCCACCAGCAGCTGCTGGACCACAGGCAGCTGTGGTGGAACAAGCCCCAAGAGGAAAATCTGCCCCCAGCGAGGCTGGGCCACTAGCTTTCCCTGACAAAGTGATGAGAGCAGTGTGACTCAGAGCAGGATCTGCATGACCCAGGGACAACCCTGTCACCCCAAACTGCTGCAAGTTCATTGCTGTTTCACCACCCTCAGCAGTTTCACCTGCTGATCGAGTATGAGTATTTCCCCGAGTATGTTTTAGGGACTGAAGAAGCTTTACTTTCTCTGAGATGGCCATGCAGTTCAAGTTCCTGGGGCTGGCGAAATGCTGTGCAGGGGAGAGGGGCTTGCAGCAGCTAAGGTTTGCACACTTATTTGTTTGCATAACTGGACGGGTTTTTTCGGGCCAGGAGAACCCTCTGTGTAGGAGCACCATCAGCCCCAGCCTCAGGAAGGGGTAGTGGGACTGAGCTGCTGTGGAGAAGCATCTGCCCCCAGTGTGCTCCCTCAGAAACCTGCCCTGCCTCCCCAGACTGCACCTCACCCCTCACCTCAGGGTGCCTGTGGGGTTCTCAGCTGCAGCTTCCACACCACAAGGGTTAGATCTGTGAAATAAACCCGCTTAGCAAAGCTTTCCTTCGGACTCTTTTGAGCAGGGTAAATGCTGTGATTGCAAGCAGGTTATGTGTATGGATCCGAACTGGGAAGGATGTGTGGGCAAGAAACAACCACTTCATCCCCTTGGTGTACATGGCAGTGCCTTTATTTAACAGAATTTCAGCTTCTGTTTGCTGAGCACAAACTGCAAACCCCCCCCAAACCTTTCTTACACATACAGTAAAAAATATGTACATCTTTGACCATTTTTCTTCCTAAGGAAAAGGTAAAAAACCCTAATAAATGTATATGAAACTTGAATGACACTGAACCGTGCCATAAATCAGATCCCTCCTGATGGGAGAGAATTTTCTAAAAGTCCTTGCAAGGAGTTTCAAAGATAAACCAAGACTTTTCCTTGAGTTTCAATGCTGCCGGATAGTTGTTTATTAAGTCTTATCAGAGGAACAGAGCCACTAACGTGACACAGGTACAGCATAGAGCACAGAAAGCAGGAGTGAAGTCTCTAATTATCAAGATTTACACAGCCTTTTAAAAATAATTTAACCAATAGTTACTAAAAACATATATTATTTTCACTTTCCTACCAATTATTCAGTAACACGGGCAGGAACTGCGGAATGCTCTATCCAATCATCCCAAACTACTTTTACTGCAGAATATGGAGTAGTAGAAGAAGGAGAAGAAGGTTTAGAGAACAACAACAATCCTCCATTTTGATATTTTTCACTCTTATCTATTTACTACAAAGAGAAGCCCCAAAATCTCTAAATTTTTACCCTGTGACAATCTTACATAATAGTCTATCACCTAAGTCACACCACTGTATGTTCTAGTTCTGTCTGACCGTTGGTAATTTTTTCCAAGGTTGGAGGTTAAAACAGTGTTGTTCAGGGGAGTAAGAACCCTTAAAAACAGGCAGAGAAATATTCTCGGCACTCTGGGTTCCTACACTTGAACCCCATCTGCCCAGTGGTACCCTATTAGCTAGAAAAGTGGCACCAAACTTTGCAGAAAGCTCTTATTTATCGACATGCTTTAATGAAAAATGCACAATGACAACCCTTTTTCCCCTGGAAGAGCTAATTACCAGAAGGCAAACCAGGTTAAATGAAATTATTTAAAACAAAGCCGCCAGAGCACTACAACCTGCAACTGAAGAGTGAGAGGTGCAGGCTGTGGTCAGGCAGGACAGGCGATGCCACGTCCCTGTGAGGGGATGAGCGAGGGGGAACAGATAAATGATGCCCTTGTGGGCTCGGGTTTTGGGGGGTGCATTACAGCACACCACTTTTGGGAATGGCAGCCTCCACAAACTGATGTCTCATTCCAAATTTCATCAGGTTTGATACTTAATTACTCCCTGTCTTGCGGGCCCTAGGCTAAATATATTTTCCAGAGATATTGGTGCATAACTGGCTGTCAGTTGAACCATGGATTTGGTTTTTGTGTTCTGATTTATGACAGCTTTGCACCATACAGCAAATATCCTTGGGACAGACAACTCAATGTCTCTGAAGCCCTTATATTTTCATTGTGAGAGGTGATTTGTTTCCAGTATCAAAACGGGAGCCATCACACCTGACATCACACAGCTAAAATACAGGAGAAAGACAGATCACATTCTGCACTTCATATATGTGAACTACTGGCCTTTCTTTGCAAGAAAAGCCACCTATGGAGCCAAAGAGAGCAGCATTTGCTCACTGCAACAAACCAGTGTCAGAGCTAAATGCTGTTCTTCTTTAGAGGGGAGGGGATCTGTGTAGAAATCTGGCAGGGCTCCCAAGTCAGGCCACCCTCACAGGGGAACGAAGGCTGAGCCCCCTCCTGCTGCTCCATACCTATGGACAGAACTCTTCATCTGCCTCTGTTGCTGCCATAGCTGGGTTTACCACCTCCCTGCAAGACTTGTTATTTCAGGTTGTGGTCTGAGCTGCAGATGGGCCAGCTATTTACAGCTGTCACAAAGATAGCTTTTGACCTCTACCAGTTCTGTTTATAGCAAGTATGGTTCCATTTTGCTCCCATCTGCCAAAGGTTTCCTGTCCTCTCAGCCAGCAACCCTTGGTTGGGTCCCGCACGTCAAGGACAGGCCCCCAACCCTTCCTGCTCCTCTGGGATAATCTTTGGGGTATACAGGTGATTTCCAAAGAGTTTGGTGCTTCTCTGGAGAGGAGAGGGTGAGGACTAACTTACAACATGACTTTGCAAGGAGGGGACACACCAGAGGAGGTCCAGTGAGTGCTGAGGATGAGAGAGTTCCTCACCTGCCGCCTCCCCAGCATGGCAAAGGACAAGTTTGAGCTGTGCTCCTGGCTGTCACAGGCAGAGGAGTGCTCCTGGCCCCTGCTCCAGCAGCAGCCACAGCTTTGTATCATCCTGCCCAGCGCCGTCCTGAACCGCTCACCAGCGAAGACATAGAGGAAAGGGTTGAGGCAGCTGTGGAGGAAGGCGATGCTCTGGGTGACCTGCAGCCCAATGTCCAGCTGGTTGGCAGCCTGACAACTGTGCACCACCCCGGTGTAGGTGTTGATGGCTTTGACCAGCAAAACAATATTGTATGGGAACTGAGAGAGGAGGAAAGCAGTGATGATCATGGTGATGATCTTCAGTGACTTCTGCTTTTGGGATCTTTTTGCTTGTAGGAGGGTGTTGATGATAAGGGCGTAACAAATAACCATGACAAAGAGAGGAAAGAAGAATCCTATGATGACTTTCAAGGCCAGGACCGTAACTCTGAAGATCACACTGACATTTGGTGGGTACATAATTTTGCAAGCTGTTACATCACCCACCTGCATGCTCTGGCTGTAAATGATTTCTGGGATGCACAGGCTCACAGATGTCAGCCAGACAGCCAGGCACATGAGCTTGCTGCGCAGGAGCCACCTTCGCTTACAAGTTTTAGCTTTCATTGCCTGGACAATAATGATGTACCTGTCAAAGCTGATGCAGGTTAGAAGCAAGCTGCAGCCATAGTAGTTGATCTTATACATGCTGTTGACGACTTTGCACATGAAGTCCTTGAAGATCCATCCATCGGAAGCAGCCTTGGCCCAGAAGGGGAGGGTGAAAAGGAGCAGGAGGTCGGCAATGGCCAGGTGCAGCAGGTACCGATCCATCATGCTCCTCCTGGAGTGGTATTTGCAATAGACAAGCACGACCAAGGTGTTCCCCACTGTGCCCACAGCAAAGATGAGCCAGAAAAACACTGGCAGGAAGGCTTGAGCGAACTGCCTGACCTGCCTCTTGTCGCACATGAAGTCTGTGCTGTTCACTGGGTTTTCACACAGGGACAGCACCATGCTGTAATTCCTGTAGTAATCCAGGCTACTCTTGCCAGGATGTGTGACCTGCAATAGGACATGTAGTGAACTTGTGTTGAGAGGCTCAGTAAAGAACACATTTACCCCTCTCTACCAGATGCAGTTGAAGATGCCTGATGTATTCCATTTAAATGAGAAAGTTCAAAGGCTGCCAGTGAAACAGAGTATTTCAGATTGCTTGAAATGTGCAGTACAGCAGAGATTTATAAAAATGACCCACTGAATAAGAAACTCTACAAAAGAGCAGTTCACGAAGTCCCGCCAACGTCGGTTATTAAAATGGCAGGTGGTGAAAGCATTATCTCAGGTAATTCAAAACATGGTTTGCTTGGCTTCAAATACATAACAAAAGGCAAAATGCCCAGCTTGGAAAGAGGTGGAGAAGAAGTTGTGTTATTGCTATGTTGGGATAGTACCAGTGGCTCAAAAGAGGCAGAAAACTGATGGAGGCAAAGAGGGAGGGGAAGGAAAAGGAGATGAACAGTGACATAGCTGTATACTCACTACACTTGCAGCTGCCATCTTCAGCCAGATCGCTCCTCAGTCCTGAAGGAACCTCTGTAGCCTGGAGAGGAAAGATGGGGAAAACAATTGATTTGAAACAACTCTGAAGCAGAACTGTGACTCTTCCTTGTACTTCTTCTTCTTCTACTTTTAAGAAAAACCTCGACTCTTTGAAACAAGTCTGCCCGGAAGATGAACAAACCACACAGAAATTGATGTCGCTGATTTGAAATATTTAGCTATTTCCATTTTACAAATTTACATTTAGCCTACATTAGGTCTTCAGCTTCTCTACGGCACTGTGCTGATTAAGTCCTTTGATGAGTCACTGCAATCTCATTTTTCACAAGCTGTAGACTCCCCAGTGTGCACATGTAAAAAGTAATCTAAAAGCTCTGTATCTTGCAAAAGATTCATAAGAAAAATTGAGATGTGTCTCTTAAATTATCTAGCAACTATGAAGGAAAAGTACCTGGCTTTAGCAGTGCTTTGCAGTCTTAAATATTTGCATCTGCTTCCGCAAGTAATTAATCTCTACCTGCAACTTCTCTTTCTTATCTGTGAGTTTAGACACAGTGCTCATTGCTGTTGGCCTGCAAAGCTGATCATTAAGCCCCAGTAAGCAAGAAAATACTGTTTTTTTCTGATGCAGATTCCTTTTCTAGTCAGCCCATCATCACAAAAGGTAGCTGAGCCTGGTGGGCTCGATGCAAGACACATGCACCTAAGTATTCAACATGTTCTGCACCAGCTTCTCCAGAATAATGCCTGGTGACAACACAAGAAGGGTCAGTGCTACTGGGGAACTTCAACTAGCACAGACCTTTCCTCCAGACCCCTTCAAAAGCAGCTCACATAACTGAGAAGTCACCTTGAAGAGACCCCAGCAGAAGCTGGATGGAGCCAAACCTCCTCCATGGGGAAGTGGCCCATGTCCATGCTCTGGCTTCCCTCTGGCTCCTCGTTGGGGGCTGACTAAAAGCACCTGTCATTGTGCCTGGTAGCAGGCAGTCAGTGAGCTCCTGATTTCTCCCCAGAACTCACTTCTAACATGTCATTGCAGCATCTGCTGAAAGGTGCAGAGCTGTGCATCCCCAGGGAGCTTTTTTGTGTTATTTTCTTCTAGCTGTCAGACCTACCTTAAATTGCAAACAAAAAGATCATTATAACTGGACCAGTTTGGTGGGGAAAGAAAAAAAAAAAAGTGATTTGTAATTCAGTTTCCTTTCCATGGAGGCTGCTCGTGGGAAAAAGAGACATGAACAGTGGAGGAGTGGGGGGACTCATTGGGATAGTTGCTGCAGCAGGGCCAGCCTGGATGTGGCACCCAGGAGTCACACTCTGCATGTGATGTTTGCTCTTTACACCTACAATTGGAGCTCTTTTTAGGCTGAGGTGAGTGTGTGCTCCTGGGGTCTCAGTCTGATTAGACCTGTCACAGACTGTTCACTCTGTGGTTTTCATGTTTTAGGTGGCTCAAACACAGGTGGCAATCTTCTCTTTCTTTTATTTTTATTTTGGTTTGGTTTTTTGGGTTTTTTTTCCCTGGTAAGTTCTTTCAATACCAAAGGGACAATGTCTCATACCATCATTTTTCTGCTCATATGCATCATCTAGCACAGGGCAAATCAGAGGTTGCTCCTAGGCTGTGCCTTGCTGCAAAACACTTTCACTGGGGAAAAAAATATCCGTGAACAAGAACTAGATGCCTCTGGGCATCTGCCAGTGTCTTCTTGGGAAGGCTGGGACAGGAATGAGGAACCAGGTCTAGTCCTGACCGCTCCAGATTGACCCACAGTCACAGCTTCCCACTGCTGTCTGCCAAGGCTGCCAGCAGGCAGGAGCCAGGATCACAGGGTCTGTGTCATGCCCTGCAACACCAGGTGCTTTACAAGCAACAGCAAAATAGAGCAAAACAAAAGCATGCCACCTTCAAGAGGAAAGGCCAGGCTATCCCTGCTGCAGGAAGTGGGGAGATCCAGGGCAGGATGGCAGGCAGTCACATGAAGTCCCTACTGGTGGCACATCTTTATGTGACAACCATCCAGAAGAGTATGGTAGGAAAGACTTTGAAGAGGAAGGCAGTGAGAACTGGTTAATAAAAGTATGAACTTGCACATCTTATGTCTTCTTTCTGGTTGGCTGGCATGCAAATGATGCTGATTTAAGTTCCCCTCTCTGCAGGAAGTCTGAGCACCACGGGGTTTTGCTTTAATGATGGTGTTCAGCTGTGACCAATGCTCATTCAACTCACACTTCAAGGAAATTTCCAAATTGCAGTTCAAGCTCAGTTCCAGTTATGGAAAAAACAATGATTCTGGCTAGTTTGTGGGTTGGGCTCTGCTGTCACTTGGCACCATGCTCATGTCAGCAGCAAGGCATCTCCTTCCAAGGGGAAGGAGCCCAGGATGCTCCACACTCAACTGCAAAATCTCCCCTAAGGCATCTGGGTATCTCTAGTAATTGGTTGTCATCTTAAAACTCTTCATGAAATGAGCATAGGTCTGTATGATGATACCACTGTACAGTACTTGGCTTCTTTCACCTCCTGGGCCATCCTCTAGGAAAAGAGGAGTGGGGGAGCAGATCTCAGCCAAACCCCAGGGCACCCGCTAAGGAAAGCCCAGGTGTGAAAGCACAGGTGCAGTGTCTGGGACTAGGGATGAGTTACTCTGAGCTTGCAAATGGCTGCCTGACAGTGGATCCATGGTAATTATCCTTACTTCAGGCTAGTTTGGCCCTTGGTATAATGCAAGCTGATTCAGCACTGGGAGGGTTACATTAACTGCTGTAGGGTAAAGGCATGCCCATGGGCAAAGCCTTTGATGCAAGGATCTTCACATCCTTTGGTCTCTCCTTCGTGAATCTGAGCTCTCATGTTCAGGATTTAAGTGACTTTAATCAGACTTAGTTTAATTCTCCCTGGAAGCAAATTAAAATGTGTCATTTAACCCACCACTTTATACAGCCAGTCCCACTGTACTAAAAGCCCCCGGGGCACATAAACCTCCAGACCAGAACATGGGCAGCTGCTCATCCTGTTCTTTACTTTCCTGCCACATGCCATTTGTTAAGTGAGTGTTGCTGACAACAGCAACTTTTTTGCCCCTCAGAGTGGGAACAGAAGCAGAACAGTGTGAATGTGAGTCCTCTTGCCAAATTTCTGCCAAACTGGTTCCTGATTTGTATCCTCACTCAACGCCATCCACAGTTAATTCCTTTCAAGCAAAACCAGAGACAATGCAGTCAGTTCTTGCAATACCAGCATGCATTGTGAGATAACTTTTGACTTCCCCTCAGCTCATATTGATGCAAACCTAAGCATCTCTGTTTTCCTTACAGATTGCTTTCATGTTCATCAAGAGAACTTGCAAGTGAAACACTATATTTTTTGTTTTGTTTAAAGTAAGAAAATTAAAACCACCAGCATTTCTTCTATGTGTTCTTTTTAACTTCAGGGTGCTTAATATTAAGCAGAATTTGGGGATGATTTTTAAAGCCCTAATTTATTGCAGGTACTACAGACAGAGAAGTACTTAGCTTGACATACTGATCAGGGGCTGGAAAGATTTTGCAGAAACAGAACAAAACTTGTGGTTATATCCTCTGCTGACCCTGACCAAAAAGTTTCCTTTTTTCACAGTGAAAACTGCATTGTGTTTGCACTAAATCTGTCTTTTAACATACCTGTTTTCCTTCCCTCGGGTAAAAGTAGGACATTATGCTGCTTCATTCCAAGCAGGCTATTTTAGAAGTTCAATAATTCCTCAGATGGTCTGTTTAGGAGAGGCTGTGTCTGCAACTCACTGGAGGATATTTGCAGTCAGTGAGATCAGTGCCTCTGATTGCAACTCCAGCCAGGTTACTTACTTATGTAGATTACACAGAGAGCTTCCTGGCGATTTCCATACCCAGCAAACAAAAGGCTGTTCTTATTCCCATTTCCAGCATGGGTGCACAGTCCTTAAATTTTTCCTTCTCTTCAGAAAGGTGGAGAGTTAAAGTGAAAAACCATCTTGAAAACTCTCTGAATGGCCCTGTCAATTAGCACATCCATCACAAAAATGTGTTGGCCCAAGCCTGCCCAGATAAACTCCTAACAACAGCTGAAATAACAGTTTTGGCTGTGAGGATGGGTTGCAAACACAGAGCTTGAAGGAAAAAAAAAATTATTTACATTACCCTAAGTGTAGCAACACTTTTCCTCCACAAAAATAGGACAGGTTTAAAGTCTAGGTACTGAAGACACACAGTTATCTGGCTTCTACCACCAAAAAAAAAAAAAAAAAAAAAAAAAAAAAAAAAAATATATATATATATATATATATATATGTATGTATTTCTGTGAACCCAATTCCTGTTTGCTGGCAAGGAATGTTGTAGCAATTCCTGTATAGAGCCATGTCACCAGCAGCTCCTTTTACAGAGCACTTGGCAGGTGAGGACAGACAAACCAGACCCCAAAGGCTGGTGTTAAATGTTCTCATTCCTGTCAGGTATTCATATTCCTGTGCTGTGTATTCTTAATTAAATTGGGAGCTGCCTGTGTCTGCTTGCCTGGATTGGAGTACTCATTTTAGAGTACACATTCTTTTGGCTGCATCTGTTCTCAAGGGATATAAAAACTTCACAGATCTCAGGTCCAACTACTATTTTAGGAGAATCGCTGGCTTTGTTACTCACACTGTAGCCTGGTTCATACTGTGGCTTTTAACTCCTAAGTGTTTGTCTGCAGAAGTGTGCAGGGGAAAGGAATAAAACGAGGCTCGCCAGGGATGAGCAAAGGAATGGCACACCAAAGTTTGAGAGACTGTGCACCGGTGAGATCCTTAGTTGGCTACATGAGGCACTGGGTACAAGGAACTGCATTTGAAGTGTTTCTACACACAGCATGAGGAACAAGCAAGAGGAGCTTAGAAGCCTTGGCTCTGCCCCAGAGATGCACCGTCACTGGCGTAAGCGAGCCTCCAGGTAAGGATTAAAGGACAAACAAATAAAGCGGATGTGATTGTGGGAGTCTACTACAGGCCACCCAGCCAGGATGACAACACCAACAAATTAGTCTTTAAGCAACTAAGAAGTACATGTAAATCAACACAGCTGATAAAACAGGTCCACAAGATTCCTAAAACACCTGTACTTCTTGGTACAGGTACTAAGAGAACTGACTGGGAAAGGTGCCCTCCTTAATTCGTTGCTTGTTAACAGAGAGGCACTTAGGGGTTGAGGGATGATTTGTGACTTTCTTGGCCACAGCAACCACGAAGCAATCAAGTTTAAAATCTCTGCTGACAGAAGGAAAAGTGCCAGCAAAATTTCAACTCTGAATATGAAGAGAGCAAAATTCAGGCTGCTCTGGGAACTAGTTAGTGAGGTCCCCGGGCAAAATGCCTCTTTCTGGTTTGGGTTTTACTTTTTTTATTTACCCTTTTCCCTGTTTCCCCTCCCTGGCCCCGCATTTTGTCATTCTCTTTCCAAAGCACCCTCACCCATGAAGTAGAAATTAGCTGCATGGATGGAAGTGAGAGTAGGGCCACCTCCCTGCCTTCCTTTTGTCCCCCAGGCATCCGCACCTCTGGTGCTGGCCTGGAGACTGGGAGACCCTTCTTCCACCTCCTTGGCGTGGGTGGAGCTGTGTGAGGCCTTTCTGCCCAGCCAAGGTGGCAGAGGCGGCTGTTCTGTCATTCCTCTGGGGAGCTGGGACAAGTCCTTGGCCTTGGACCGGCTGGAGCGCATGTGGTGCTGGTCACTGGAGGTAAAGGCCAGAACCAGCTTTCAGTCCTGGCACCTTTTGCATGGGAGCAATCTTTGAGATGTACTCGGCATTGGAGGTTGTATGTTAATTTTACTGCTGGGCAACCGAAAGAGGATGACAGTGCTCTAGCACAGGAAGGAGAAGTGCTTCTGCTCAGGACGATGGGCTGCCCAGGGGAGGTAAAGGGCAGCAAGACCTTTCTATCTTGGAAACTTTTGCGTGAGAGGAATCCTTGGATGTATTGGAGGTTGTATCCCAAAGTCTCCTGTGAGCTGCTGAAACTGCCCGGCAGTGCTTTAACACGGGAACTAGCGCACCCACCCGCACTCCCTCAGGGCTACCCAGGGTCTGTCCCGGGGGGCGAGGGCAGGAGGAGGCCGGGCTCTGAGGGGTGGAGCGCCGCTGCCGCGGTGCCGGTGCGGAGGGAGGAGGAGGAAGAGGAGGGATGCCCGTCCTGCGCCGGCCGTTTCCCGGCGGAGCCGTCAGCTGACGCCGCCGTTTCCTGGCTGCCGCCCGCCATGCTGCGACTCCTGCTCCCGCTGGCCGCCCTGGCCGCGCTGCTCCGGGCGGCGGTGAGTGCCCGCCTCGCCTCCCCCTCCGCCAGGGACACGCGGGGGGTGGCTGTGAGGGGCGCGAGGGCCCGGCGTGGGCGAGGGAGGGCTGGCAGGGGCCTCCTCCCGCCGCTGGAGGAAGGCGCTTCGCCTCGGTCCTTTTTTGAACCATGAGCGATTTGGGGCTCATGGGCGGCGCGCAGGGCGCGGGTGCCGGGCTTGTGGCATCGCCGAGGGGGAGATCCCGGAGCCGGGGCAGGGAGAGGTCCGTTCCCTTCTCCCGAGCAGGCCGGCCCGCTCCCAGCCCGCTGGTGCTGAGGAAGGGCTGGCGGTGCCTCCGTCCGGGCGTGATGGCCGGGGGCCGGAGCGATGCTGGCAGAGCCGGGGCTCCCTGCGCGCCCAGGAACCGTGAAGGCCTCGCTGAGCAACCCGGGGCAGTGGGAGAACCGGTACCGACACTGTTGGGAGATCCCGTGGGAAAACTTGCTGATCCTGTGGTGTATGAGAGGAGGGAAAGGGGTTTTTCCTGTTCTGCGTAGATTCTGTTATAGCCGCCTTGTCCCGGGGGACACAATACCACAGCCTGAGGACAAATCCTCAGGCTCCACAGTTCTCGTGGTTTATGCCTTGAGTTTGAGGCAGAGTGTCACTGCATCATTGGTAGATGTTGCAGTTGAATGGGGTACAGGTGGTTAAAGGCGTAGGAAATGTAGAACAACATCATGTGAGACCTTTATGGAAAGGAAGATTGAGTCACAGTCAGTGTGGTCTCTGAGGGGTGAGGTTGTGGCTGAGCCTTCCAGAATTTTGAAGGCAGCAGGCAAGAGGAATGGAGGACAAATACTCTTCAAATTTGGTAGTATTAGCATTTTGGGGGGATTTAACAGGTTAGTTTCAAACAAATAAAATACTGTAAAAATACATAGTTTTGAGAACTTGCTGCCATGGGAGGTTGGAGAAGCAGACAGTACTTAACACATGAAAAAAAACCACCAGGATTTGCCAAATTTAAATACATCAAGTTCATAAACAACATCCAGAAGTGACTATGCAAGGATTTGCCCTCTAACGTCCTTAGTGTAGCAGCTTTGTCAGCTGAGGGGGAGTATGAGGGAGCAGACCACAAACAGGGGCCAGGGTCCTGTCATTTCTTTAAAAACAGCATTTCTTACTGCTGTTGTGCAGACAGAATATTGCATGGTGCCTGGAGGACCTGTGGACTTGAATCAGTAGGGCGTTTCTTGTGCTCTTATCTTCCTAGCTCTGTGTGTTTTCTGTAGAGGCATATGTGTAAAATAGCACTATGTCTTAATAGTTCAGTAACCGCTGAGAGGGCTTGAGGAACTGAGGCTGGCAAGCACAAGTTCCCTTATCAGCCTGCAGTTCCCTGACACAAGCAATGAGGGAAGGGGTCTTTTTAAAACTTGGTCTAGTCCTCAAAGTAGATCAGGGTCCTGTCATCACAGATGTGCTAATGTTCTTTTAAATTAGCTTGGGAGGGTATATGCAGCAGCTATAAGCAACCTGACAAACTGGAGTTTGCAGACTTCTGGGCTTAGGCTCACTGCTGAGCCCCGCAAGGCTGCTTTTGTGCCCTAGTTCTGAGATATTTTGGCTTTAATGATTGCTTGCTTTCTCTATCTAAGCGTGAATTGAGAGACAGGAAGTGTTTTGAAAATCAGTATGCTGTTATGGGACTGTTATGTCAGATGTGGTCTCTATTATATGTCATAAAAGACTATCCAAACTCTTTTTCATCTATGATTAAAATAAAACAATAGGTTCCTTTTAAATAGAAATGTGCAACCTGAGCATTAGTAGAAACACTGTGACTGAGCAAAATACAGAGCAAACCAGGGAATTCTGGTACCATTCAAACAAAACTGATGCTTGTTTATTTTCAGTCTGTGAGCAAACATGCATTAGATTCTGTGCTCCCTTCTAAAGGAGCAGGGTGTGGTGTTTTAATCCCTTTTCAACTTAGTTGCATCCTGTTAGACCTGGATATGCTGGAACAGGTGTTGAATCTTGGAAAACTCTACACGTAGTGGAAGTGAGCTGGAAGTGAGTAGCAAAACACAATATGAATTTCACTGATCCTACTGATTTTCAGGGCTTTGGAGAAGTCTGATTCACAACTACAGGCAAGGATATCTGCTGATCATCTGCAGTTTCTGGGACCACAGTTGCATCTGTTCCAGTGGGGATTTCACTGCTGCTGTAGCATGTGTTAGTAGAACCTCTTGCATTTGGTAAGAATGTTTTAGGGTGATGCCTGCTTTTCAGACGGAGCCAACTGCTTGGCAAGAAGAACAGAGATCATGTATTAAGTTAATAGCAGAAGCAACTTAGTCCCAGAACATGTATGGGATTTACAAATGTTATAATGGTTGTTCCCAGGACTCATTGCATCCCTGTTGTGATGTATTGCCAGCTACTATTAGGAAGTCTTAATGAGAAAAAAGAATTTAAAAGAAGAAGGGGTGTGGGGGAGAAATGATTTGGGGAGGCAGACAGGGAGCTTGGAAGGGGCCTTCCAGGATCCAGTCTCTTCTGTTGTCTGATTTACTCCACTTCAGGACATCTCCTTTGTGTCTTTATGACAGTGATTCTGCATGATCCAGCATCTTGCGTAGTATGTAGAGTAGCAGTCCTTTATTGCAGTCTGGGAAAAAGGGAATGTGTGTAATATTTTAAAGCGGCTCATACTGGTTCCTGGTTGCAGGCTTTGTTGACCCAAGGCATCCCTTCATAACCGCATTATTGACTACTGGAGACTTCTGCAGAACAGAAGGGAACAGTCAGGAAGCAAAGATGATCTCCTTCAAGCAATTGCCCATTGAAGCAAAGGCTGCAGTGGCTGCAGGAGTGGTTTTTGTCTCCATGATACTATCGCGGAGTTACCTGGCGGAAAAACTCGATTTCAGGACACGGCGCTGGCTTCTAAGGCTGCAAATGGCGCTATTTGTTAATACACTCATGTTGATGGGATCTCTTCATGTTTGGAGAAGCACAGTCACCACGTTCACCAGGTCTTCAGCTGCCAGCTCCTTCTGTTTCATGCTGTGGAAAATAGCTGTGTTCATGTTTCTAGCTTTGGCTCATTCTAGCTTCTTTACATTGCTATTTCTTGTTGCAGAAGAGCCTTATTTCTTTTCTTTAGCTGCCTACACTTGCTTGGGGGCCTATATTATTCTCATCTTTTTCCTCTTCACTCTAGGCTCTGTAGAGCAGGCTTACAAGTTCTTGGCTGGGAGAGGCGCTAAGGCAGGCACTGGCAACAAGAACAGAACAGCACTGAAACCAGTTCTGGCAGTCTTGCTGACTGTTGTGCTGACTGTTGTTGGGCTGTTAAATGCTTCCCAGCCTCCTACTGTGAATTCAGTGGAGATTCCAGTTCACAAGCTGCCCTCAACAATGAATAACCTGAAAGTGGTGTTGCTTTCAGATATCCATCTGGGGCCTACAGTTGGGAAGACCAAGCTTGCCATGATAGTGAGGATGGTTAAGGCTTTAAAACCAGATATCACTGTGATTGTTGGGGACCTGACTGATGCTGAGGCAAAGATCATACGACCTGCTGTTGAGCCTCTTGGAGAACTTGATTCCCCTTTGGGAACTTACTTTGTCACAGGAAACCACGAGTACTACACCTCAGATGTTAGCAACTGGTTCGAGCTGTTAAAATCATTTAACATTCAGCCACTGCATAACGAGAATGTGAAGATTGTTTCACCAAAGAGCCCTTCAGACTGGTTCTGCCTGGCTGGCGTGGATGATATTGAAGCAGATGTGTTGCACTACTCAGGACATGGCATGGATTTGAAAAAAGCTCTCAGAGGTTGTAGCAATGAGCACGCAATAGTACTCTTAGCTCATCAGCCAGTTGCTGCAAAGTGGGCCCTTCAGGAGAGGCCAGACATAAATTTAATTCTCTCTGGCCATACTCATGGGGGGCAGATTTTCCCTCTAAATGCTGGAGCTTATCTTTTGAATCCATTCTTTGTTGGCTTGTACAAAGTTGGGCAGAACACCTTTGTCTATGTCAGCCCAGGGACGATGTACTATGGAATACCCATGAGGCTGGGCAGCAGAGCTGAAATAACAGAGATAATTCTGCATTCTCCTTGAGGAGTTTTCCAATTGACAGACTTCTAAATTTTTTTTTTTTTTGGCCAGTATATTGGCTCTTCTACTATGAAAGCAAATCCTTTTTCAGGGAAGCCAGAGAAGATATGTTGGGCTGAGCTTCAGCAGGTTCTGTTAAGTTCGAGCAGAAAACGCTAACTGTATCTTGGGGCTATGAAACAGATTTGGGACATATTAAATTACTGAAGAAATTAGGTCTTTGAGCTCATTATTGTTGAGGTTCTGCATTTAAAGGTAACACTGATGTCATGGAGATAATATGTGTCCTGTGCATGTTTAGTATTACCTGTGTCCTGCAGCTACTTCACGTTCCACTGTTCGGTATCCATCAGGCAGCTGCCTTAACAAATCTCAGGCAGGTGAAGTTCTGAGCTTGTGCTGTGAAGTCACTTGTGCATGTTTTGCAGAAAGGCCTGCAAGAGTGCCCACTGAGTATGTAAACTCTAGGAGGCTTATGCTAGATTTGTTGTGGGAAAGGAATAGTATAAGGTTTTTTTCTTTTAATTGAGGCTGGATGTCTTTATTCTGCTAGCTGTCTGCAGCATGTACCAGGGCTTCTGGTCTGTGCTTCTTACTAGTACTATAAGTTGCCAGGCATCAGTTCTGAAATTCAGTTTTGTCCAGTTAAGAAGTTGGTGAGACTGATGCCAAAGGGTGAAAGTAGCTGTCTTTCTCAGGCATTTTCCCCAGAATAGCTGGGCATCCAGTAATTACTTACTGAAAATAGGTCTAATAAAAGCAATTGAAAAATATTTCATAGTTAACTTCTGTTGCTGTCTGAGCATACAGTACCTCCTTATATAAAGCACTAATTCCAAAGCTGAAATACTCAGTGTCTTTTATCTTCATTCTATATTTTTTCTCTCTGCCTAATTTCTCCTCCATCATTTTTCTCTTGCAAGAGTAAGTAGATGCTATTTGAAAACAATGCAAATAGGTTAATGCTTGACATTTGTTAAAGGCTTTAATATTTAAGTAAATTATGTTCTCTTTTAATGAGAGTAAACTCTGCAGCAGGTGACTTTCCCTAAGAGCATTTGCATGTCAGTGTCATGGTTATCTGATGGGCACATAGCAGAGTAACTGCTACAGGATAATGAGGGATGGAGGATTTCTTCCCATCTTTCATGGAAGGTCTTAACATAAATTAACATAATATTGGGAAATTTGAGGTATTAGAAAATACTGATACAAACATTCTTGTTTCTGTATCTTTGTGTTCACATAAGAAAGCTGGGGTGTAAAATAATGTGTGAATTTTGTCCAGGCTGATGAAGCACTTTACTTCCGTACATCTTCTCTCTCCTCCTGTCCCACCTCAGTGTTGCTGCATGAAACATCACAGGCAGTTGGAGCCTGGGAATCCTGCCTCTGCAATCTGCAGCTGTAGCCACAGGGTTTTCCTTGCTCTGCCTTTCTGCCCAGCAGTACCCGGGTTCCTCTCAGGCAGACCCATGTAGCATGAGGCAAAAGAGAGCAGTTCTTCTACAGGAGACTGAGGGTGGAAGACCAGAGCTGAGGTGTTCGGTCTTTTCCTGTCTTCCTGTGTGATCCTGAACCAGACAACCATAAACGCTTTGTTTCATTCTTCAGCTTCTGTTCTCATATTGAAGGAGATAGATGGGGGTGTGTTTGAAGAGTACCATAGTCTTTGTACAGTTGAGGGGTTTTGTAAGTTAAATTCTGAAGTTTGTCTTCATCCACTCCAGACATCTCCCAGGCAGAGTTTCTGATTCCTATGCTGGTTTTGTAGACTGCTCCTCTGTGCAAACATCTTACATTTTCACTCAGGAATAATGAGAAATACTGTAAGCATGTCATGAAGTTTATTGGACTTGTGGGAAAAGTCAGTCCTCTTTCAGCCTGAAAACTAAATACCTTACCAGCCAGGCTCTCTACTTGCCAGATTAGATAATTTCTGTTTCCCATCACTTATAATTTTTGTAAACTTTTTTTTTTATGATTGTGTGATAATACCTGTTTAAGTATCTTAAAGTTTCCTTCAACACTTCCCACTGTCCATGTGGGATTTTTTGCAGTTAGTGGCATAGTGTCAAATGGTCTTATGAGGAGAGAATTTTGATAGCCTGTAGCCCTCTGTTTGCTTGTCAATACGCCTTCAGTTAAAAGCTGTGTTCTGGGTTTAGTGGTGCAGAGTATTCTCACCTGGCCAGTAGTCCAGGAGGATTGTTTTTAACTTGTTGCACTGAATATTCTTACTGTGTTAAGAACACTAATTGTTAAGCCAGTTTCTTCAGCAGGAGGCATTTGTGGGACTGATTTTAGATGGTGTCAGTTTCTCAGTGAGTTGCTAGTATTATTTACTTTTTCTTTTTTTCCCTGCCCATTTTATTTCTCTCTTCATTCTGAGGAAGTGTGTGCAAAAACCTAGCTGAAGGGATCCTTCCATCCCAGAATTTCTTCATTACTTTGTATGCGCCTCTCTTGGAAGATAATTATGTATCCTTTCAGAAGCAGATATGCGTCCTTTTACGAGTGGTCATATTGTCATTTCATAAATTTATTGAGTTCTCCCGATGTAATTTAGTTCTTGCCCATTTTTTTTGTTTCTCTCCCTCTGAAGGGTTGTCTGCTTGGTGATTACTTATTACTTAGAATGTTTTCTTTCTGTGCCAAAACACTTCAAAGCCTTTTCTTATTTTGCTTTTTAAGTATGAATGGAAGGTATCCTAGATCAACATTCTGTTTGATAAAAGCAATGAACCTTTTCCTTCTGTTTGATAGAAGGAATGAACCATTTCTATAATCTCTCTAATCAGCAATCTCTAACTGTCCTTCAAGGTTCTTTCTGTACTTTTTCCAGTTTGATTTGAATGTGCACAATAAAGACCTGTGTTCAGTATTTCAGATGAAGAAAAATTGCTGTGCTGCTTATTTCGTAATTTAAAAAAAATTTTTTTTGTAACTTTTATGTGTGTGTGTAATGTATTTAATCTGGAGAACTTAACTAAATGAATATATATTTCATCCTATAAAAGGCCAGTTCATTGGAGGGTGAGGAGGAGTTAATTACTGCAGAATTAATAGCAGAATATAATAGTACCATCACTCTGGGAAAATTATATTTATTATATAATTACTATAGAATTGATTGGAAAATATGTAAAATTGTGGTATAACAAATGCTTTAAATGTTGGGATTCAATAAAACTTTATTCTTATATCAAGCATGAGGCCTCTAATGACCTTTTATTTTGTACCAGTATGCACTGTGGCAGTTTATGCTGAATAGTTTTAACACACTCATTCTATTTACCAACAAAAACTACAAACAATAAACCTGACTAGTTTTGGAAACTCTTACACCCCCACTGCCAAGTGAGGCATGGTGGAAAGTGGGAAAGGTAAGGCCCCTATTACATTTGCCTAAAGCCTCCTAGGAGAAAAAGGTGCAGACTGAGGCGGTGAGGATGTGACACAGAGAAAAGGGTCACTGTGAGGGCAGAGAAGGGTTCCTAAGAGAATTTTTTGGAAGGAACAGAAGAAAATTAGTGATTTGTGATTCTCAATTTTGATACTTAAGCTGTGAGGTAGAGAAAGAGGTGTTTTGTGATTGGTCTGTGTAAGAGAGGCTAAAAATCTTCAGAGGTGGAGGATTTGTACCCACATTTGTTTGCTTTCTAAATAAGAAAAAAACCTGTTTTGTAAGTTTGGAGAATGAGAGATTCTTGCCACTAATAAGCAGTCCTGTGTGTTGAAAATGGGAAAAAATCCTATGTTGAGAGATGTGCACATTATAGAATGTTGAAATAGCATTAAGGTTGCAAAAATAAACACTTGATTTAAGCAAGGACAAATTCTTTAGTTCTTCTCTTTTCCATGCCAGTATGCTCTGAGGACGTAAGGTGCAGCATTATACCATCGCCTGTAAGGGTCTGAATTTTCACCTGGGCACTGGTATGATTTGGTATGAACGAGCTGGCACCCCAAACAGTGCTGTTAGTGTGTGTTGCTTACCAAATGAGCAGACCCACTGCCCCATCTTCTAGGGAGACAAAGTAGGAACGAATGCCCTGCATATTCACAGCAGTGAGTACGCAGTATTGGCAGAGCCAGACATAAATTCGTGAGGACAACTCTCCTGTTTTTGTTGCAAGACCTGGTCTGCATGCAGTAGGTCATCCACTGACAATAAAGTAATGCTGAGGAATTGATCATGATGAGAAGTCCGTTTACAATGAATGATGAGTGAGGTGAAGCAGAAGTACTCTGGTAGCTTCCTCCCTCTCCTCACCCACATAATAACACTGTCAGGAAGTGTATGTGTTGGGATGGTGCTTTACAGCTATGGTCACAGCTTTAAAAACCTCACTTCTAAATGGTAACTGGTTCAGTGATGACCACTTTCATAATTAGTACCATCTTTTAATTGTTTTAAGATAGCCTTAGCTCTCTGTCAGAAGTGTCTGTCCCTGAGGGCGTGTAAACAGTTTTTTCAGCATTCATAATCTTAACAGTTCTCTGCCACGAAAAGAGCAAGTGTCTTTTCCATAGGGCTCTTGATGTGGTTAGTCTAAATGAGGGTGCTAGAATCCTCTTACAGAGGGACACCATAGCAATTTATTTTGCCTCATCTTATTTCCAGGGATAGTGGCCTTTTAATGTGTAAGGTGCTTCTATCCATAATGATGCTTTTTTCTGGTTTCTTTTCTGTGTTGTTGCACTTGGATTCTGAGTTCCACTTAGTCATGATCATTTTGAAGCACTCAGCTCTGCATTAGTGCTGTGAGTTGTCACAGTGCCCTAGAGTAAAAAAGCGTTTCAAGAATGTGAAACATCTGCTTGGTGTTTGTAAAGGTGAATAGTTTCCTTCAGGGGTGCACACAGAGCAATTCCATCCTAGTGCAGCATGCCCAGCCGTCAAGATGCAGGTTATAAATGAAAGATCAGGAAAAGGTCACATACATTTAAATTGAACAGAAAGTAAGCAGCTGTAGCTACCTGTGCATCCTGTGCAGCAACAGTTTACTTGAGGTCTAACAGCCTGGAGTGACTACAGCATCATAATTTCCTATGGAGAATCCCAGCTTTTGAGAGCAGTTGGTTTGTGCTTCTGAGTTCTGTGAGGTCCCAATTTTGGAGAGGCCTGACATGCCCATACCTTTGTTGAGTCAAGATTTATTTATCTTTGTTAGGTAGTCTTAAGAATGGGTCCATGTTTGTGGAAACAGAGCATAAAAAGCCTCTGCTGTGCAGCACTTGGCAGTCCCTTGCTGGATCCTTTCATATCTGTTGTTACACGTCTGCCACACAATCTCACTTGTTCACTGTTGGCAGAGTGCTGTAAATTGCTATGTGTGTCTAGGACATTTTCCACAATGTTTTTCAGGTTTTCTGTGAAATAATGCCTTTGTTGCAGATGCAACATGCTGTTGTCTTCCTCCTTGGAGTTTGTAGTCTTCAAATGATGACAGAGTGTTATTGCAGTTGCTCTGTTTAATGGCGGTCTAGGGATAGGCATATTGGCTTAGTAATTTTGTCCTTCATGTTTCAGGAGGGAGTGTGTTTTCTTTAAACTATATCTGCTAGTTTGCTGGTTCTTTTATCCTGTGACACATTGCACTGGCTCCTTTTTGCTATTTATTGTGCTGAGACTGAGGTCGGCTGCAGACAGCTGGAGGAAAGTCATTCACCATCTCTTATTTTAGGACCATTGTATCATCTATTGTAGGCAACCCACAGATGTTGGATAGCCTGTTCTCTGTGTCTTTCAAAGCAGAAAAAAATTACATTGTGTCTCTTTTTTTTTTTTACAGAAGGTACCTGAGAGGAGTTTTGGGATTGATTATGATTCCAACTCTTTTGTCAAGGATGGGAAACCTTTCCGTTACATCTCTGGTAGCATTCACTACTCGCGGGTGCCCCCGTATTACTGGAAAGACCGCCTGTTGAAGATGAAGATGGCAGGGCTTGATGCCATCCAGACGTGAGTAGCTGTTGACTTTCCAAGTGATTTGTGGTCCTGGCAGCTGTATGAGAAGTCATTAAGAGGAATGCTGCCATTGTTACTTGGTTTATTATTTTGTCTGTAATAGGTGAGAAAGCTCTGGAGAGGTTGAAGGGTGATACAGGATGACCTCTAACCACATAAATGGGGACAGTGGGGCAGGTTGTAGCTAGCAGCCTGTTCCCCTAATGATAGGCAACACCTCTTGCTTCACAGCCCAGGGTGCAAATGTGACCTGAAATAAATTGTTCAACTGTGAACTTCAGCAACTACGTAACAGCTGTACATGCTCTGCCTCTGCCAGAGACATTGTACTCTGGTCAAAAGGCAGACTAGGTGAGAGGAGACAATAACCTAACAGTTAATACTGCCTGGGTTGTATCACCCAGAAACCTTGAAAATATTGGTAAAGACTGCAGTAATATTTAAAGGTATTTCACCAGGAGCATTTAAATTTAGATAAATGAATGGGGAATTAGATGTACTTCTTTAAAAAAAAAGAAGTTTAAACAGCTTTCAGTTTTGTGTGTGTGCACAAACCCCTTAGTCCATTTTTCTTGTCTTTTCTACCTGGTTGTGTACTTAATTCAACAGATGAGGCACAGATAAAAAAAGCTTCAGCTTACTCTTATTTTTGCCATAGCTTCCTTGACAAGGGAAGTGGTGGAAAAGTATAAGGCACAGTCTTTTCAGGAAATGGTTGTGATTCCCAAGCAGGTTTGTTTTCCTTTCTTAAATCATTGAAAGGCTTAGAGCTTCTCTTTGAAACCATCTGCTTTTGTGCTATGGACAGTGCATGTTCTGGCAGTGCAGAGCCTGTAGGCTAAGGGCATTTTGCTCAGTGAGAGTGTTGTACCACCTCTTCTTCCTCACTCTTGAAATTTCTATTGTTGTTAGACCTGCAAGTTGCAGGGTTGCCTTGTACACTTGTATCCTTGGGGATGAGATTAGTCAGAATTAGTATGTGAAGAAGAGACAGCAGGGAAAGAAAAAAAGTTGAATTTTTCCAGATTTAGGATTCTCTATTTTTTTGTGCATCTTAAGACTCTTCCCTGTGTTGGGATGATGCAGTCACTTTTTGGTGAGTGTATTTTGTGGTTATTTTTGTTGTTTTCTATTAAAGAATTGAGTTCTGCCTTCGCTCACATTAATAAGAGCAATGGGATTAGGTAACACACTTGCTCAGGATAGTGTTGCCTGATTTGCCCAAGTAATTACTTCTTGCTGAAATAAAAGTAATTTAAAGTGGACCTGAAAATTATACCTTTTGGTGTCTGGCTTGAAGGTCAGCCTGGGTCCAGACAGTGGCTCTGTGGCTCCCATGATCCATAGTGCCTCATACTTCCCTTATGTGTCTGATTGATTTTCCTCCTCCTCCCAACACCCATGGGTTTTCAGTGCCTTCTCTTAATTTCCAGCTTTTTCAAACAATCCCTTCCTTTTTTTATTTATTTTTTTTTCCAAATTGCCTTTTCATGCCTCTGCTGCATCACTGGCCTTTTGAGATAGGAATTTCTTTTTCCATTTCCCCCATCACTATTGTTCAATGGCAAAATTGCTGTGGGGCTGGTTTGGGATTTTTTCCTGTTGCTTACTCCTCTTCATTTGTAATCTCCCAGCAACAAGGTGTGTTTTTTCCTTCTTTCTTTTCTGCTTTTTTCCCTTGTTGATATCTTGTGCTCTGCTTTACTGTTTTGCATTAGCGTCTTTCCGCTGTGCAGGAAGGAGTGAAGATTTGTGTTGTTTTGCTGGTGCCAACTGATCTCTGTTGGTCTTAGGGGAGCTGAGCTGTGTCTGTTTTGGCACAAAAGGTGCTGTGCAGCTGGCAAGTGGTTATGGCACCTGTGGCTTTAGGTGTTGTTGCTGGATCACATCACAACAGCTTTGTTACAGCCTGTTTTGTTTTGCTAAGAGCAGACTGAGTTTCTTTAACTTTCTCTCCCATTATTGCTCACCTTTGGATCTTTTCTACTATGGTGAAAGATAAATCTAAAAGTGTACCTTAGAAGCAGAAAATACTCCTGTGCCTTGCATTTTCTACAAGAATCAAATCCATGTGTCTTTTCATTTGACACTAATCTCTCTCTCTCTCCTGATGCTGAAAAAGCTCCTCACTAATCAAAAACCCCTTTTGTTTTTCTTTGAAGTTTGCCAATAATCAAGTCTTACTGCTCTTGATAATTTGAGATAAAGCTATAAATATTCATATTACCCCAAAGAAATCTTCTGTGATTTTGGTAAAAAAAGAAATTGGTCTACGTGATTGGGTTTTTGTTTTCTCTTCTGCGCACTTTTTCCTAGATCAGTAATACTGCTAGCAAGGGACTGAGATACAAATTGTGTGAAGTTGTTCTGGAATGAATGGGCAGCAACACTGCCAGACTTTCTGGCAGAATGTGGTAGTTGGAATCCCAATCTTGAGGCAACCTCTGAAGACTGTGATTTTGCTGCTTGGAATTTTTCCCATAAGATAGGGAGCGGTCCTGCTATAATTTGAAGTATGGGAGCATTCCTTGTCCTTATCAAGGCATTCCTAGTGAGGTTTACCACTTCAAGGGAAACAGGATCCTTTTATTATGGGATTGTCCTTGTAAATACCTTGTGGTCAAAGCCAACCAGACATGTTCTTCTTCCTGTTCTCTGCAGCTTCTTTTCCAAAAGGCTCACTATGCCTTGATGCATCATTCTGCTCATGACCGAGTCAGCAGCTCATGCCAGACTCTGGAACGGGTGAAGTCAGTACACGAATATAACTGTCCGCACCTGGTAGCATCTTAAACAATAACAGAACAGGAGAAAACAGGTGACAGAAAGCTTGATCTTGCATTAAAGCTTAAGAGATCAAGGCCTACTCCTTCTAAAGAGCAGATTGAAATTTAATGTTGTGGTCAGTGTCCCAGAAGATGGTGGAGGAGGATGCTGAGGAGCTCACTCCCCACCTCAGCAGGCAGCACACAGAGCTGTCTGGTCACACAGGTAACTGTCCTTGTTTTTAGTTCCTGGACTGTGTCTGCCAGCTGGAAATGGGTGCTGGCTGATAAAGGCATCTGGAAAGCACGAAGTTTGGGTTTTCTTTTGCACGGAGCAAGTAAACAGCCACTAGATGGGGCTGAAGATAAACAGGATTTGCTGATCAGTGGAGATGCTTCCTGGAAGAATCCGCAGTTGCCTTTACAGGCTCATAGAAAGTTAAAGAATGTTGAGCATTTTCTTTGTTTTACTCTATTTGTTGACTAATGAGCAGAAAGCTGTAAACCTGTACAAACTCCTTCTAAGAAAGAGCTACTGTTTAGCATATCTAATATTTAAAATTTAAATACAAATTACTGTTTCTAAAGACTCATATATGAGTAATTTAACTAGAATGCTCATTTATGAAAGTAGTACAATTTATTTAACTTTACAGTATTACAAAAAATCCCACCCTGGTATTACAGAGAGAATTATCTTGTACATTAAGGAATTTGAAGAATTTTGTCTATTGATGATCTCTGAAATAGGAGGGGAAAGCTGTGACTTCTAAAGAAAGGAGGGTTATAGCATGAAGCTTAGAAATTGTGTGTAAATGGAAAGTAAACTCAAATACAGAAGAAGTACCATGTTTCGAGTTTGAAAAAGGATGTGAGTTTCCTTTATAAATTCATTGTTCTGTAACTAAAGCAGTACAAGATTAACAACTGACTATAAATTTCTACATTGGTATGTAACAATTATGCTCATTAAAGATAACAATTTCAAAGCAAAATTATTTCATTTTAGACCATCACTAGCTGTAGAAAATACATTGGGGGATTAAAGTGTCTTAATAACAATTTTTAGACCAGTGTTAAAAATAAATTTTTATCATGATTCATTATGTAAAAAAACACTTTCAAATAAGTTTTTTTCTTAGTCTTCTTCCCTTTTTCTCCACCAGAATCTGTTTTTTTTCCAGTGTTGTGGTCAAGCATGTGACATAAATGAAAACTGGTTTTGGAAGAATTTTTCTATCTTCTTCCATCTTGAGCATAAGGGAGCTGGAGAAACCCTTTCGTCCTCACCTCAGACAATATTAAGCGTATTTAAACAAGTTCATAAAACTCTTGAATGAGTATATTTTCACATGGTTCATATATTCTTTAAATGCACTTGTAGTTTTTTTTACAAGTGAGTTAGTCGTGTTTCAGAAACAATTAGAGCAGCTTGACTCAGAAATAAAATATACCACATAGAGGAAAAAATTTGCTCTTTGATGCCTGAGTGTATTGCTTTGACTCCATCCTGGCACTCAAATTTTAAGCTTTATCTTTTCAAACAGAGGCTTAAAATTTTGGCATTTGAGATATAATATTAAGGTTGAAAGATTATAATTTTTGTATTTGATGTTCATGTGCATATTTGTCTGGGTATGGCCATTTCATTACTGTACTCATGTGAAGCTTGTTTTTCTTCCTTATAGAAAACATTGTTTTAGGATTTTTCTTTCCCTCTTGGGTAGTTTTTTCAAAATTAAATGTGGAACATACTAACAAACCCAGGTGGTAAGAAAAGTGTTGCCTGAGAGGATGTTTTCTTGACTAGGAACAGTTTTGTGAATTTTAGAAATTTTTCTCAAATTAGTTCTCTCTGGAACAGTGGCAGCAGTGTTCCTAAAAGGATTACAAACCCACGTGCAAAACAGTAAATGTATGAAGAATAAATTTTCCCATTCCCTTGAATCCTTGCTCAGGTTGTACTCATCCCTAATTTTACTCTGTCTGAGCTAGACTGCCACTTAGTAGTATGGCAAACAAAACATTCGTGATTGTCAAGCAGGGACCATCAGCTACAACACTACTCGTGGTAGTTGGTAGATTAGTTTCTTTATTGTCTTGCAACCAAAGTGTGGTTTTTTTTATTTCTGTGAGATGTTCTGGGCTGAGGTTGTGGTCTCCTAAGTCCTGGAGGTAGGAGAGAGGTGTTCTTTCAAATGGTGATCTGCACGTTTGGCACCTTTATTACTTAGTTGAAATTAAGCTTTACTTTGTCCAAGCTCTTGGACACCTTAGCATCTCTTAACTTGACCATTCTTCCTATGGCGGTTTTCCAGAACTTGCATTGTTCCTGGTCCATGAAAACTTTCAGGACCTAGATGCAATATCATTTGAGGCTTAGGTGTTTTTCAAGTTCCTTGCAGTGGCAGCGGCGTAGACCTGTCAGCCAGGTTGGTGTTCCCTGTGCAAGCTGGGTGATCCATTCATGAAGGGTCATGTGCTGTTTTGGGCAAGCTCATTTTTGGCCTCCTCCTTCATGAGTGGTTTACCACATTCATCTCCTCATCAACCTCCCACCACTATGCAGCTGTAACTGTTTACTTAAATTTAGGAACAGACATCGTGGTTTCAAAATGGCACTCCCAGAACCTGTTCTTACCCCGACAGGGACTCCTGCAGACATAACCCTAGTTTCAGTATTAATTTCAATGCCTTCTGCCATATGAAATACCTCACAAAAGAAAGGCTGTAGAGTTACTCTTGTCTTTTACTGATCTGAAGGATGAGCAGCATTACTGATCTCTGGGGTATGTAGTGCAGATAGTTGCTATTCGGAATTCTGGTTTAGTCTCAGTTTCCTAATGGAAGGTGATTTTCTCTCTCAATAGGTATATCCCATGGAACTACCACGAGCCCCAGATGGGCACGTATGACTTTTCTGGTGGCAAGGATCTAGAGTCTTTCCTGCAGCTTGCCAATGACACTGGATTGCTTGTTATCCTGAGAGCTGGACCTTACATCTGTGCAGAATGGGACATGGTATACAACCTTTTGTAACAGCTCATTTCTAGGGTAAATCTAGTGCAAGTATTTCTTAAAGTAGACAGACTTACTTGGTGTGTCCTTGGACAAGAGTCTTGGTTTAGTGTATTAAAATCCATGCATCCTAAGTGACTTCTTACAATACAAACTTACTCTGTATTTTTTTTTTAATTAGGAATTACTACTTTCTTGTAGAAAATCAGTTTTCCTGTCTCAGTATATGTCTTGATAAAATGCTAAATTCTTCTTAGTTTTCCTAAAAATGTCTCTGAAGTGTTTCCCTTTCTTTTCCCAGGGAGGTCTTCCTGCATGGCTGTTGGAAAAGAAATCTATTGTTCTCAGGTCTTCTGATTCAGGTAGAGGCATAGAAAAAGGCTATCAAAAATACACTGTAGCAGCAAGGCGACTTGCTGTGTGAGACCATTACTAGATAATTCATATTTCAGCTCAAGTTTTCTTGGGAGTAAAATCTTCAATACTTTTAGTTAGAAATGTGCATTCAAAAAGTATATAGAACAAACAAAGTAGGGGAGAAAGTTTCCAAGGTATTGTCAAGTTGGTGCCAAGAGGGGAATCATTGTCACTGTTGAGGAAAAGACAGTCTTTGAGGTTTTTGGTTTTGCCACAGCCACTCATAATGGGGATCCTTCTTGACTGGTCAGTGTGCAATCCAGAAGTAGTTACAGGATTCTCATGTGCTCCTGTTAATGGACCAGACATGGAAGAATGAGATGAGACAGGAGATTAATGTGTTTATTGAGGTGAATGTAGGGGATGAACATGTAGATGTCATATCCAAGTTCAGTTCTGCTGATTGTGGGTTAAATTATCTATTTTAAAAAATAGTACATAGATCAACATTTGAATTTGTCTTCTTGTTGAAATGTATTAGGGCAACCTGTGAGACATAATGAAGTCCCTTTGATAATTTTCCAAGTTCATCGGTATTTAAATGTTTTATTTTTTATTAAACTGTACTGGAAGCATTTATGAACAAGTGTAAGAGCACATTTGTTCAAGTATAAGACCAATCTGTTCATTAAATGCTGTTCATAATTTACATAATTAGAACACTATGTAAAAGTGACCCATATGTAATTTAAAACGAAAATAGAAAAAAGCAGAAAAGTTGAGAAATGTTTATGCTTTGTGTGTCACAGATTACCTGGAAGCAGTAGAGAGATGGATGAGTGTCCTTTTGCCAAAGATGAGGCCTTACCTCTATCAAAATGGAGGTCCAGTCATCATGGTGCAGGTAACTTTCTGAAAATCAGATGAACCCCAGCAGCATGAATGCTTACACTGCTCTTGCAGACGCTCCATGGGTCTTGGGTGGTGGTGTCACAGGTGTTTCTTAAGTTTCAGGTAGCTGAAAGATTCTGATGAAATACCTTGTCCTAAAGAACTGAATCCACTGTTTCTAGAAGTCAAAGAGCATTCATCTGCTCTGTCAAAGTTGTTTCCCACAGTCATATAAAGCAGTAGAGGGAACTTCTATGGCTTTTTAGATCTGAGGTTCATGGCAATTCTCACATAAAGCCAAAATACATTACAATTGCCTGAAACAATCTGACAGGAAAAAGGGGAATAAGAATACCCTTAGATAGAAGGAAAAGCAGTATGGAGTAAGCCTAACTTAAGATGTAAATGTTTCAGGACACAATATTTTATGTTCATGGTGAGTAGCTTCTGTCCTAAACTCCTTCTAGATGTGCAGGAGTGATTGTTCTATATTTGTAGTATTTGATCATAACAAAGCTTTATTTCAATTTTTTTAAACTCCCTGACTGGCACAGTGTGGGATAAGAGAAACTTCTTGTAATATGCCCAAGATAATTTTGTTGAACAGTGTGTTTTGTCTGTTGAGCAAAAGCACTGGGAAAAATTGTTCTTTGGCAGAAATAGGATGATTATAACAGGACCTTCAGGACTGGAACCTATTGGTTCTGGAGCTGAAAAGTTCATCTCCTTGGAAAAGGGGCAAGATGCGTACCTCTCAGTAATAGCAGAGTTGTCCTCCCTTAAGTCATTTTGAGTCTATTGCAGGGCTTTGTGGTTCATGTGAGCCGTTTTTAGATGTCTCTGTTCTGGATGCCCAGTTTAGTTGCAGTTTTGATCATTTCACAACGTGGTTTTATTGTTCTGCTTGGGAGGTGAGTTATAGATCTCAAATTTTAATAGAGACTGTATTATGATCGCTGTAGCTAATTAGATACTTCAGGAAGGGGGAGGAATTTTGCAGGAAAATGTCTTAGCTCTGCACAATGATTGCTCCACTGTAAGATACAGGTGAGAGGAATGAGTCTTGTCTTCTCTTACTCCTCCCATCTGGAGTTAAAATGACATTTTCAACATTGCTATCAAAGGACGCAGAGGGTTGGACTTGTGCTTTCTGTTTTTGTTATCAGATGCAGACTGAATTGGTTATGGCTTTACTGACTTGCTTTTGCTCTGCAGGTGGAGAACGAGTATGGAAGCTACTTCGCTTGCGACTACAACTATCTGCGTTTCCTTCTGAAGCTCTTTCGCCTGCATCTTGGGGATGAGGTGGTGCTCTTCACAACTGATGGTGCAAGCCAGTTTCACTTGAAGTGTGGGGCTCTCCAGGGTCTTTATGCAACAGTGGACTTTGCTCCAGGTTGGAAAGTGCTGTTTGATTCCAGAAATTCTGAGTTGTGTGTGTTTGTGGCAGAACAAACTGACTTGACTGCTTGCCAAACCTACCTGCTTTGTTTAAATGGGGTAATAGGTGTTTATGTACATCTGATGTGTGCTTAAACATACAAGAATCACCCATGAGCTCCCAGTTAGAAAATCATAATCACTTCCTTGATTCTTGAAATCATGAATAACCAATTTACATTGCTCATAGTGCATATCTCCTAAAAATTAGCAATAATAGTTGGCATTGATTCCATGTGGTTTTTAATTTTCTTTTTTGGTGGTGGGGTTTTTTAATGTCCTCTGTCTGTCTTAGAATCCAGCCATCCAAATACATTTCTTTTTAAGCCAGAGGTTATTATAAAAAAAATTACTGTTGAAGATCATCATTAGGAGTGTGCACACTGCTACAATTTGCTGTGATATAGGCCTGAAGAATGGCTAAGCATCAGTAGTGTGATCAGAGAGTACCCTTTTGACAGTAGAGTTAAGGATTTAAATGTTCATATACTGCATGGACTTGACAAAACAGGCTTAAAGCACAAGAAACAAACTCCAAGACAGATGTTTTAATTTTTTTTAATGTGAGGCTTCTTCTGCACATTATTCTCTCTACAGCCAAACACGTGCTTAGCAGGGATCTGTTTTCTTGCAAGTTGAATGATATTGTGAACTCCTTCATGTGTATCCTTTATGCAGTGGTGAGCTACTCACTAGAGTGATTATTTCCAGCCACTGTGGCTTGAGCCACTAGGAGTGATCAAAAGTGAAACACCTCTTTAAAGATTGCCTGGCTTCTGTTCTTCCCCGTAGCCTTGGTGACATAACTCCAGACTTAGACTTTCCAATGATCAAGTAGCAATTCTGACACATCTCAGACTTCTTTGTGCCAGGATGTCATTTCTGAGAAAAGCTGGATTTTCAAAAAATGTATCTCAAAATCCAAGACATGTACACGAGCATGCATACATGCACGTATATATTTTAAGTAAGTTTTGCAAATTAAACATTGGAATCAAAAGTATCGATTCCTGTGTTTGCTGGAGTAACTTTCTTTTCATGTATTTTGCTAGGCTGGAAGGGAGATAAGACACCAATTTCAGTAAAATGAAGGACCCAGAAAGTCATGGTTATAGCAACTCAATTTTATTTCTTTCTGTTTGTAGGTGGCAATGTCACAGCAGCATTCTTAGCTCAAAGGAGCAGTGAACCTAAGGGCCCTTTGGTATGTCTTATCACTTAAATTTTTTGTGTAATTTCTACTCTTGAAGTTGTTAATCAGAGAGGGGTTGACAGCAATGCACTGAACAATTTTAGGGACCTGTTGACAAAGCCATAATTTCCAAGTCAGAACAGAGGAGCTTCTGTGTGTGTTTGTCAAACCCATGTTAACTGCTGCTCTGCAAATGCTGTTTTAGTCTCAAAAAGTATTGATTTTGTTTCAGTAGTTTTCCTTGCTAAGACAAATGTTTACAAAGCAGCGGAAACACTAAGGATGGTTAGATGAGTTAGTGAGATATGTGTGTAGGTGGAAGTTAAAAGCAAAATTAAAAGGGCAGGTTAGAAGTTGCTTCCTGTTTTCAGCTACCCTGGAGGTTTTGCACATATATATATGTGTGTAAAACTATAAAGCTATAATGGGATGTGAGAACACTGGAAGCCATTTTGACAAAGGGAGAGGGCCCATTGAGGGTACAAGATTATCTCTGTGCTATGGAGTTGTTTAGAAAGCAATTTGAAATATTTATTTTTCATTACATCCAGTCTGTGTATGTTATTCTGCAGAGAATAGCATCATTTATTTGAATTCCAAGCATCTGAAACATGCCCTTGTTGACAGGTTCCCAGGAAATCCATGGTCCTTGGTGCCTAAGCAATTGTTTTCAAAGTGTCCCTATAAAATGACTAAAACAATCTCTTAATTTCTTTGACCTGTAGTCTGCTGCAAAGGACTGATTTAGTATAGACCTTGCTGTATTTATTGTAGTTCAAAAATGGCTCAAATTAGTCAAGGTGCCTTTTTCTCCTTCCCTCTTACAGTTAGGAACTTTAAATCACATTGCATTCTGTTCTTGTTCCCTCTTGATGTTTTCCCTTCCTCTTTTGCCCTTCCTCGTTTCAGGTTAATTCTGAGTTTTATACTGGATGGTTGGATCACTGGGGGCACCGTCATTCTGTTGTGCCCGCACAAACTATAACTAAAACACTTGATGAAATCCTGGCACGTGGTGCTAATGTTAACCTGTAAGTGTGTGTTCAGCAGAGCTTAATTTTGGGGGGATTTATTTTCCCAGTTCAGCAAAACCTGATTTTTTTTCTTTTTAGGTACATGTTTATAGGTGGGACTAACTTTGCCTATTGGAATGGTAAGAAATTATTTAAATGATAGTAGTGGTGGAGGGGAGCTGTTTATTAATTAGGTAGTAATGTATTCTGTGAAAGAATAAGGTGTGCCTACTTACACATGGCTAAAGATGACTGCACTAGCTGTTCTTTGTTTATTGCCAGCACGCTGTACTCAACCCACATAGTGTTTGTCTTTGCCAAGGCTACTTCTGCTTCACTCAGTCCTGGGAAACAATTGAGACACAGATAAATGTTTTTCTCTTCAGAATATTTCACAGAGCAGTGTAAGCTCACAATGATGTTGTCCTCCATCAGGAATAGTTTTTTTATGCCAAATCCCAAACATCAAGGCCTACACTGAATCTAAAAATGTAGCAGTCTGGCTGTAATCAGAAAGAATTCTGAAAGTAGATACCTTTGGAAAAAACCATTTCTTCTCCTGTTTGTATTGCTCTTTCTTTTTTCCTCTTCCCCTAGGTGCTAATATGCCTTATATGCCTCAGCCCACTAGTTATGACTATGATGCTCCACTGAGTGAAGCGGGAGATCTGACAGAAAAGTATTTTGCCTTGAGAAAAGTCATTGGTATGGTGAGTGTCCCCAGGGCATTTTTGGAATGGTTCTTTGAAACATCCCCAGTGTACGCCAGACTCTCTTGTTCTTGTGTTGGTGTAAATTACTCCTCAATTTACTATTTTCTGCAGCTGGGGTAAGTGAAATGGAACAAGACAATTAGGCCAACCTAACTGCTTCTTGTTACAAAAGGGAAAAAATCTTGCACCTCTCTAGCTGTTCTTTCTGTCTCAATGGCTTCCTCCTTCCTTTTAGAGGAGAGAATACTGCTGTAGGCCTGACACTGACATGATTCACCTCTCCCCTTTTGCTGTATTTGTTTTCTCTCAACTGAAGGTCAGTAAGGTGAATCAGCTCACTCAGTTGGATGAGAGCCAGTGCTGCCACAAGGGGAGCAGAGGGAGGTGGGAAGGGTTTGGCTGGCAGTAGAGATGGAGGAGAAGTGTACAGAGCCTTTTCCTTGCAGCATCAATCAGCCATTCAGTCAGCTTAGGCTTGTGACCTGATGTCAGCCCAATGTATGCAGCAGCTTAGTGCTTTGGCTGTCTATCCCAAGCTTCATGTTGAGGTTTTGGGCCTCTGTGAGAAAGGCCAGGCTTACTCAAAAGGACACGTCTTCGTTTTGTGTTTTCACAAACTGCACCTAGTGGGTGGGACCAGGTTTGCCTTGCTGTAAAAATGCACAGTGTCTCCACAAACTGGAGACTGAAGGGAAACGTGGAACCTGTGTCTGGGTTTTGAGTAGCCTTGCACTGGAGGCTGTTCAGATGAGGCTTAAAAACAGGTTCCATGTGAATGCCAAGGCTCAGGCTTGTAGTCGCTATCCTGTTGCATACCAGCAACACTCCTGTTCACTAGAGGACATTTTTATTCTGGGAGTAGATCTCCCAAAACTGTACTACACTTTCGCTAGGGTTGAGCATGCCCTTGTCCCTGTAACTGTGGAAGGCCTGCTGTGGATTTTTTTCTTCAATTTTGTCATTATCCCTAATCCTGATGGATAAATTGGTGGGATAATTTTGACGGCCTTTCCAAGGGGAGTTTCCTGTCTTGATACAGCTTTTCCCACCAGAGAAATCCATCAACTTCCTGGTTTTGAGTTGTTTTCTTCAAAGTGCAAGATCCCTCTCTGAGATGTAAGTAGTATTCTAGTGCACTGAGAGAGCCTTAATAAGATGTGAAATGTTCACTATAACCTCAGATGTATTGGGTCATTTTTTGGTGTGGTTGGTTTCTTTCTTACTTTGCATATCCATAGATTTTCAGTAAAGCTTTCCTGTCACTGCTGTGGATTCTAAACATGTAACAATTTATCTACTCTGTTGCGGTTTGAGGTAAAGATGATGAAAGAAAAGAAAGTTGCCTGTAACAAATGTCTGTGTTCAGTATGTTGGCTGTGCTACCAGGATAACTTTAAAGTCTTCCTTTACATTTGCCATTAGTTAAAAAATGTAATAAAGAAGAATAATTTCAGTCTACAGCTTCTTCCAACTGCTGACAGCATTCTATTAATTTTTACTATTTGGGGTGAAATTTTTTACTCTTGACTTCTTGGGTGAATACAGATTTTGTTTAAGTCTAGATATCTAGATTATTTTCAAATGCAGAGGAGAAGAAATGAACTTTTACCTGGAAATGTAAATTAGGCTTTCATCCATCTGTAATTGACACTTGACAGGATAGCACTGGGGATTATATATGCTGTGGTCTGTTAAAATCAAAACAAAAACCAAACTGAAAGAACAAAAAAAACGCCACCCCAACTAAACAAACAACCTTTGTCTTGGCGCGGAGGTAGCTTTTGAGCAGCATGAGTTTTACGCTGCTTATACCATGTGTAAGCCTTAGAAAACCATGCCTTGTGCATGATTTCCTCTTGCATTTCAAGTGGAAATCAAAGTAAATCAAATATCTTAAGAAAAATTCCCTTTCAGCCCCTAGCCATATGTATTTTAAAAAAACCTGACAAGGTAAGCACTCTGACGTCACGAAATTTGCAGATGGAGACACTTCACAAGGGTGGGCTTTTGTGCGTGTTTGTTAAAATGTAGGCTTGGATTGCTTTTTCACGTGGGTATCTCATCTGCAGCAGTTTTTTCTTTACTATGCAGACAGGCCATGTCTAGTTAATGGAAGACGAGATGGGAAGAGTGGATATAAACTAATGGCAGGAGAGGGAGAAGGGGATGATGACAAGGAGAAAAGAAGGTTATAGGCTCAGAAAGGAGAAGGCCCAGTTATTGGGCAGAAAGCCACTGTCTGGTCTGCCATGCCTCAAAGGTGTCCAGGAAAGTAGTGAGCTGTGGTCTCAAGGCCTGTTTCTCAAAGACCCCAGTCCTGACAGTAATGGATTAGCAGGTGGTGGTGGTGGGATATTTTAACTCTGAAAGGAAAGGCACAAGAGGCTAATACTTTCTGTAAGGAAGTATTGCTGACAAAGAGTCTGGTGGAAATGCTGTCCTACAGATTTGGAAAGGTTTATTCAAGCTCCCATGAACTGGGGAGAGGACTGCAGAAAAGCTGTGGAGGGCTGTAACTCAGGCTGTAGCCACAGGAGAGCTCCAAGGGCACTGGGATTTTTTGGCAGCTCACTTTGTTCGTTATACTTTTTACCTTTACCTAGAGTTGAATAGTTATTAAAAATTTTTTGCCATATGTGATCAAGTCAGATTTTTTCTTCAAAAAAAAAAAATCTTCATCTTAAGACTAGATGCAGCTGTAACCTTTAGGGAGGTTATTTACTTTAAGCCAAAGTTCTAATTTTATAAGTTGTGAAGTATAAAGTGAGAATTCAGTTAAAGTGTGTTTGTATTTAACTTTTGTGTGTGTGTGTCTTTTTTTTTTCTCTTTCTCTTTCTAGTATAAGCAGTTACCAGAAGGTCTTATCCCTCCAACAACACCCAAATTTGCATACGGGAAGGTTCTCTTGCAGAAGGTAAATTAACATCTGTAATACACCATGTATCTTTTCATAATGCTCTCTGTTTGCTTTTTACAAAAAATGTTTGTAAGGGTGTCACAACAGGGTCTAGATATCCTACAAAATAAAGACAAAAACCTTGAAAGCAAACTTTGAGAAAGGAGGGAGCAGAGCTTGGGAGTTAGGAATCATGCCCATATTAGAAAATGATCAAATGCATCTTACGTGGATGTAAAAAGATAGTGTTTACAGTATGCAGTATGTGCCTGAAGCTTTACTAAACCGAAACTAATGTATTATTAACACAACAGTAGCATAGTTGTTAAAGATAACTCATGTATCAGTAATGTAGCTGGGAGGAATGTTACCATGAGACTTAAAAGCAAAGAGTGGTTTTGTTGCTGATGATGCCTCTAAAGTGGAAGGAAAAGTAGGATATACATATTTTAAATACTTCTGGGTGTTTAAATTTTTTAATGTGAAACATTTTGGATCAATCTGAAAGTTTTATTGATAAATTTTATGACAAGATTTGTGCAAATCTGTAGCTGATGAGAGAAATTAAATCAGTTCCCTGCTGAGGGAAAAGCACACAGAACTAAGCATTCAGAACCCAGACTTGCTATGTAGTGTCTGACAGCAGTGGTATAGCTGGTCAGCTCACAAGTATCTGGGGTTTGACCATAGCACCATCATTTTAGGACCAAGGACAATTTTCTCTGAGATATGGTTGAGAGCTAGGTTCCTGCAGTGAGTGAAGTGGATGGTTTAGTGGGCAACAGAAGAGACAGCAGGTATGAATTTGGCAATACTCTCTCTGCTGGGCTCAGACAAGTTTCGAGATGGAGTATTACTGTGGTTGATGTGCTGGATACTGTAGCTCCTAATGCTTTGTCTTTATACTTTGTAATTTCAGTTTGACAGTTATTTTCCAATTAGTGATGTATCTGATATGTTACCTTCTGCAGCTGAAGCATTGCAAAATTTAGTAGTGATAAGGCTTTGCAGGCACTTTCAAGTCATTCTGCTCAAGTGGTAGGCAGGAGTACTTTTTGCATGAAAGTGGTTCACCTGTGAAGTTGAAATAGATCATATCACTTTCAACAACCTTTGAGTTCTTACCGTGTGAGGTTTCACTGAACTGGCAGTGGTGACTAATTATAGGCTCTTATTGCTACACCCACCACTCTGGCTGCTGTCTTAGGTTGCAAGCAATTGGCAGCCCAGTTATCAGATTTTGACTCTCCCATCTTGTCATGGTTCATGGCTCTCAGATAAGGCTGTCCAGTTTTACTAGAATGAGGAACTTTCTCTTTCATGCCTTCAAGAAATGAATGCTGCTGGACTCTCACAAAGGAGTCAGATGACCAAACTTGCTCAAATATCACATCTTTGACCTGACCTGCACCTTCTACACTTTCTGACTTTTTCACTCTCCAGGCAGCAGTTTTAGGAATCCAGATGGCGTGCCTAAACTGCCAGATGTAAAGTTCCTGTCATGCCTGTATATATATTGCCATCTGCACTGAGAGCCTCTGGAACTGTTTGCTGTGAAGAAGGCGACCTTTTGCTGTGGGACCCACTGCTTAACTTCACCAGCAGTTTATTCTTCTGGGTTTCCCTGCAACACAAGACAAGTCTCCAATCACAGAGTGCTTGTATTGTGTCAGCCCAAAGCTGCCTTCCCAACTCCATTCTAGCCCCAGCTGGAACCAGGTCCAAGCATCTTCTTGTGTGGAGAAGCCTGAACGTATTTTGGTGAATATCGGAGAGGGAATATTCTAAATAATAGCATTTAGCTTTGGTAACAGTAAACTTCCTAGCTACATCATTTGCATGACAGTCAGTGCTAACACAGGTACTGTGTGGATCTTCACTCTGCAGCTGAGGTCCATCAGTCAGTCTGCCATAGAGAGCACTGGATCTACTCCAGTGAACCAACTCCCTTGACACTTTTGCAGAAAGGAAGAGAGAAAGGAGATTCTGGAGTATTTTCGGGCATCATATGTTGTACTTTACCAGAGGTACATGTAACCAGAGCAGACTGTTCTCTGTCTTTTTTATTCACAAGATATTCTTTGGCAGTTCAGTCTTTAAGTACCAACTCCCCTGATCAGGCAATTGTTCATTTTGAGTTATTGATTTCTTTCTAAAAATCCTTCTGGGTGGGAAAAATACAGTTTATTAAAAGATGCTGGAAACACTGACATTGTTATATAAGAGAAAAGGCAGGAAAGCAGGTGATAAGGAAAAAATCCTGTTGCATAGATGCAAAAGAGAAGTGTTGAAGATGGGGAAATGGGGGCAAGCAAAGGCAGAACTGCAGTAGATGGGCTCCAGAAGTGTGAACAAGATGATAGGTTTTAAAGATTTAAGACCCAGAACTTGGGAAGCATTCTTTCCGGAGGAAAATAAATGACTCTTAGTGCCTGCAATGTGTCCACATGGCTGTGTAGGCTTGTGAGCAGGTGGTAGTTTCTGGTCACCGCTTGGAGAGCCCTGAGAAATGCTTGGTCACAAGGAAGTGCTTGCCCTAGCAGAGCAGCCTGCAGACTCAGATTCTGGAGGTGTACTCAGTTCTTAGGATGTGGAGAGCTCAAGCAATAGCAAGTAGCAGGCAGTGCTGGTGTGTATTGGGGCTAGAAAGGGATTAAGCAAACAGGATGCTGCCAGTAGTTGGTATTCCTGTTGGAGGTATTTTGTTTCCTTTTTCTTTGATGGTTGACCTTACACTTGGGTTTTGAGGACTTTGCTTTGGAGGTTTAAAAAAGCATTGCTATTTCTATTAGTAGTCATTTGTTGTTTTACAGGCTGCTTTTAAAAATTCCTGGCAATATTTGTAATTTTTAAGTTTACTGTTAAATTTCTCTTGTGATACTGATGGTCCACTAAGTAGCAGTCAACAGGAGTTTGCAGCAAGACCGAATCTTGTGTTGAAGGTTTTCTTGTATGTACCACGGAAGACTGAAAAGCTGAACAAAAAAATCCTACTGAAGTTTCAAAGAAACAAGCTTCTACCAATCTCTTAAGTGAATCATATATGGTTGACCCATATTCAGAATAGAAGCCCCTTTGGTAGCAGGGACTTAAAAAAAAAGTCAGACAAATGTACAAGCTGCTAATACTCAGGTCAGCAAGGCACAAAGCAGCATTCATTGCTGCTTAGTAGCTCATTCAAGTGACTATGTCTTAATGGTGCTTGTATTCATTTCTGGTTTCACTGTCCAGCTGAGGCTAAGACTATTAATCCCCATAGGATTGTTAAATTCTATTGATTATCTCTGTCAGTGTCTGTGCATCTCTTGCTTCACAGCTCTTGCTGAAGACCTGGTAGTTCAGTGTTTCCTGTGGCCTGGCAAATCCTGCATATTGCTGTAACATTACTGGCTCCCTTGGAGGAGCACAAGATAAGGAATGGACCATGTATGCAGTGTGGAATGTTTGGGAAATTTTACTCTAGGAAAGATGATTGCTATTTCAGGTACAACGTTTAAACTGAAAACATAAGAGCAAACTACTTTCATCAAAATTTTGCAAATCATGTTTGACCAGCAGTCTTTTAGCCCAAGCAAACATGCTTAGCTGTGGGCTAGTGAGGGTGACCCAGCCTCCAGGTAGTGTTGGTGTTATCTTTTATATACTTATGGCTTCCTTTTGCTTGGTTGTTCCTGGCAAGAGTTAATATAAGCTCATTTCAAGTCTGTTTAGGTCTGTGTCTACGTGGTTGTTGTGGTTTAATCCTGGTAGGCAGCTAAGCACCAGGCAGCCACTCATTCTCTGCCCCAGTAGGGTGGAGAGAATCAGAAAGGTAGAGGTGTGAAAGCTTGTGGGCCGCAATAAAGACAGCTTAGTAGGTAATGCAAAAACTGCATGCATAAGTACAGCAACATAAGGAGCTCATTTGCTACTACCTTCGTGGAGGGAGGCATTTGGCCTTCCTCAGGGAAGCAGGGCTCCATCACAGAATCATTAATGTTGGAAAAGACCTCTAAGGTTGAGTCCAAGCATTAACCCAGCCACTACTGTCTTCTTCAATAAACCATGTTCCAGAGTGCCACATCACAGACCTTTTGAACAATTCATGCGTTTTGGTTACTTGGCAAGATAAACACTTGTCACTCCAGGCATCTCCCCTTCCTCATTTTCCCCCCAGTTTTTATTGCTGAGCATGGCACCATATGGTACAGGATATCCCTTTGGTCAGTGGGGGTCAGCTGTCCTGGCTGACCTGTGTTCCCTCCCATCTTCTTGTGCATCCCCAGCCTACTCTCTGGTGAGAGAAGCAGAAAAGTTCTTGACTCTGTGTAAGCCATGCTCAGCAATGCCCAAAATATCCCTGTGTTATTAACAGTCTTAGCAAGAATCCAAAATACAGCCCCATACTAACTACCATGGAGAGAATTAACTGTATCCCAGCCAAAGCTGCAGACTTAGTTATGGGTACATAGAAAATTCATGCTGGCTTCTGTTGCATCACTGTGAAATACTGTATGTGCATTTTAATATTTCAGTACAACTTTCATGTAAGTTCTGAAAAAATTCAATATTTCTGTTATTGAAGTACCTTCAGAAGTTTGTATTGCTGTGAGTGCTCTTACATTATACAGTTTTACATTATTTTAAACACCCTTTTTTTAGTAAGCATTTGAATGTAAATCTGATATGTGAGAGGTATGTGAATGTCTAATGTGTAGTTACCACTGAACAGTGATAATAATTCTGGTGAAACAGACTGACATCTTCCATGAAAAATTGCATGCTAGTGATTTTTTAAGCTTGTAAGACACTAGGCATATTATGTGTATTTTGACCAACCTAAAACTGATGGTGGTCTTTGAGAGAGAATTGTAGATGGGTAGAAAATTCCATAATCACAAAAGGAAATTACAGATGGCAAAAAAAGGCAATTTAATTGTACACATCTAAGTCCTTATTCAGCAAGGTATTCACGTGTGTGACTAGCCTAAACCTTGCTCCCAGTCTCATTAAAATTAGTCCAGCTTCTTACATGTGACAACTGAATTTCAGCCTTAGAGTTTCTAAAATAATTTAAGACTAAATAGGGTAAATTCATCTTGGATGGCTCTTGATGGAATTAAACTGTATCCCTACTTAGCTCAGAATCATTCCAGTGGGAATCAGTGACATTTTCCCTAGCTTGATTCTAAGTATAATTGAGCAAAATTTAGATAATATATTGCGTTGTATTAATTGTCCAGAACAGCTGCATTTGTTTATAGAACTTTTGTGAGAAGCTCCTGGGTGAGTTCTAGTTAAATAATAAAGGGTCACTTTTATATTTATGAATGCATAGCAAAATTAGAACATCTGGTTTTTTTAAAACACTGCTCTACATGTAGCATATTTCTTTCAGAGTTTGTCGGTTGTCTCTGCTGTGTTGTATTTTAAATGTGTCTGCAAAGATGGTATAAAGATTTATTAACTTTCTGGACACATGCAGCTAGCTGGCTTGGTGGCTGGATGTGCAAGCTGTTATGGACTGAAACTTACTGACCTTTATGTATCTGCCTTTTCTGTGCTGCAGGCAGGCACTGTGTTGGAGGTTCTTGATGGACTGTCACCTTCTGGACCAGTGAGAAGCACTTACCCATTGACCTTCGTTGACCTAAAGCAGGTGAGGGTTCCTTCAGTAGGCACTTTGCAGTAATTTTGTAAAGTTTATTTGAACAACCCTCTCTGGTATTACTCTTCTTATGTCATGTCTTAAACTTTACCTAGCACAGAAGTAATAGTATTATAAAGGTATCCAGGATTTTTGCATTGGAGGCCTTTCCATATTCTACAGTGCTCCTGTTTGCACCTGGGATTTTCTTCTTCCCCTGGATGTAGGTATCTGTGCTGTCTATGCTTTCACCTTGGTTTCTCTCCTCTCTGAAGTATTAATTTTCAGGTTTTTAAGACACTTTTTTTAAAAATCATCTTCACAGCACTCTGCTGGATCTGCTCCAGTAGTTCTATGTCCTCTTTTCCTGAGGAGCCCAGAACTGGACACAGCACTCCAGATGTGGCCTCACCAGGGCTGAGTAGAGCGGCAGGATCACCTCCCTTGACTTGCTGGCAGTGCTCTTCCTGATTCCCCCAGGATACCATTGGCATTCTTGGCTACAAGGGCCCTGCTGGCTCAGGGATGTCTTGTTGTCCACCAGGACGCCCAGGTCCTTCTCCACAGAGCTGCTTTCCATCAGATCAGCCCCCAGCCTGTGCTGGTGCCTGGACCCCGCACTTGCCTTTTTGGAAGTTCATTAGTTACCTCTCCACCCGACTCTCCATCCTGTTAAAGTCTCAGTAATGGCTATGACTTTTTTTTTCCATTCCTGATGGGCAACTTAGTGAAAAATATTTCAAAATGTTCCTGATATAAACCATGTAGTATTTAAAGATAATTAGATGATGTTGACTTGATGAATATAGCAATTTATGGGCACTAGGTGAGAAGTGAACTTGCAAGTTTTTTATATAAACTCAGTTATAAAGGGATTTTCACCAGTTTACCTAAAGGTCACCCATTACTTAAAGGTCAAAGTAAACTCTGATCTGAAATGGTGTCTGTGATCATCGCTATCTGAAGTGAATGAAAGTTAACGTTTCAGTCCAAGTGTGTAGGCAGAAATGTGGGATGTTTTTAATTCATGACCTGAATTGAAATGACAGAATGACTTGGTTCATTAACTTGTTGGGGTTTTTCTCTTTCCTTTTCTTTTCCTAGTATTTTGGGTTTGTACTGTACAGAACTACACTTCCAAAGAACTGCATGGAGCCAACACCGCTGTCTTCACCTTTAAATGGAGTCCGTGATCGTGCCTATGTCTCTGTGGATGGGGTAAAAATACCGTTTGCTGGTATTAATGTCTGCCATCACTGGCCTTCATGAAAGTCACGGATGCAGTCTGGGGTTTTTTTAAACTCCTTTCTTCAGATTATCGAAGCAGTTCTGATCTTATTTAATCATGTAAAGAAAATAAGAAAGTATCTGGCTAATTCATACCAGATGTTCAATTTTGTGTTTCAGAAAACATGACTATATATTGTCTTGCCATTTTTGACATATTTGAATGTTGATACAGATTCATTACTTAGGTGAATAAAAGACCTGGAGAATAGATTTACTTGCAGTTTTATGGAATATGTTACTGATATATATGCTTGGTGGCTTTCTGCAGTATTTGCAAAGATTTTTTGTAATTATTCCCTTTTTTCTTTCTTTGAGCATGGAAGGAGGAGGAAGCCTGAGAAGCCTGAGCCTGCGTCTTACCTTATGAAACTGGCTCCAAACCACAGTTTCAAAAAAAAAAAAAAAAAAAAAAAAAAAGAAGTTTATTTTACAGGAAGTGTACTTAGTCTTTCTTGCCGTAAGCAGGGTTTTGGCCCTGCTTAATGACAATTTATATAAATTTATAGATTTTACAGTCACGTTTTTAGTGAATATTTGACTTGTATTAACTCTCATCACCTTTGTGTCCAGGTCAAGCTCTTCTTTCCATGTGTTGTGGGAATAGGAATTAATAAAACTAAATATTGATGCGCACTTAATTGGAAGATAAGCCCGTTTAAATCACTGATATTGCTGAAATCTTTTCAGTCACTGGACCAAATTTGGGAACTTGGTTTTTGTGAATCAGGTGCATCAAAACCCACTAGCACATCCAGTTGGTGTACTGAAATGTGAATGTTGTTGTAGAAGCTCTTTGTGTGTGCGTGTGCTCACATGCAAGAGGGGGAAAGGAAAAGGCTTTTTTTACTCTTTTTTTTTCCCTTGTCACTTTTAATTTCTTTGTGCAAGTTGAAAAAACAAATAACAGGGTATTTTTTGTTTTCAGTGGTTATTGTTTTCTTCCTCTTGTTGCAATTCATATAGGTACCTCAGGGTGTCCTTGAAAGGGACAAATCACTGAAGATAAATATAACTGGGCAGGCTGGAGCAAATCTGGACATCTTGGTGGAGAATATGGGCCGAGTCAACTTTGGTAGATACAATAATGACTTTAAGGTAAGTAAAATCTAATGAGTTACTGGATTGTAATGGCTTTTCCTCTTTTCTGCAGGTTAAAAAGAAAGTAGTAAATCAGAAAGCGCAAAAAGGTCAGGATGTGACTTTTACCTTAAATATAACTACTCACTAGTTTCCATCTGAGTTTTTCCAGTCACCAAAATCAATGTGAAATTAAAAGGTGCTAGACACCTTTTAAACTTTACTTGTTTGTTCACTTGGACTGTCAGCCAAAGTGTCACACACAGGATTTTCTGGTTTAGTTGAGTTTGTAGATAACAATTTTAAAATTGTTTCTATAAACTCCAAAAATGGGTTGGATATTGGTCCAGAACTTGATTGCACTTTGAGGCTTGTGAATCCTGGGATTGCTTTTGGGGGGCTGGGGGGATGTATGTATGTGTACATGAATACACCTTTGTATCCTCCTTGTCCCATTTAATTTGTCAGCAGTGTACCCTTGCGGTATTTTCAGTGTGGCTGGGAAGGCTGTCCATGAGCACTTCAGCATGCAAAAGTGCCAGTTCACCTGGACTGACCAGGTGTTAGAATTATCAGAACTTCCCTGTGCTTCTGGGTGTGTGCTGCACTTTGGGACTGTCACTTCCATGGGTGAGTGGCCGTGGTGGGTTGACACTGGCTGGCAGCCATGTACCTACAAAGCCACGTGCCCATTCTGTTACTCCTCCTCCGCCAACAGGGGAAGGGGGGAAGATACAATGAGGGGTTTGTGGCTCAACATGAGGAGATGGGGATCACTCAGAAATTACCGTCATGGATGAAACAGATTCAACTTCGGGAACTCAATTTATTCTTAAATATGTCATCATAGAGATGCTCCCAGAATCACTGTTGGGCTCAGCAGTGGGTCTGTTTTGGAGTCAGCTGGAGCTGTGTTTGTCTAGCATGGGGTAGCTTTTGGCATCTTCTCGGAAGAGCCCCCACTGCAGCTCCCCTTGCTAAAAAACCCTTGCCATGTAAACCCTATACCATGGAGGTGCCACTAGTGTAGCACTAGGAAGGGCAGGGGCAAAAAGTAAACTTTTCTGGTTTTAGACTGCTGCGTGATAGTCAATAAAAGACAGGATTGCTGTAAAGGTCAGTCTTGTATTATGTTTGGGCTGTGTACAGTTCACAGCATGCCTTTTTTTTGGTTTTTTGTATTAGTGGGACACAGTAGGTAGCAGTAGTGCCAACTATCATACTGTCTCTTCAAGGTACTTTGCCTTTATCTGAGTGGCAGGGGAAGGAAGCTAGTACCCCAGAGTTTCGCCTTTATGTTGAGGCAGCAGAAACAGGTGCTTTTTTTTATTTATTTATTTATTTATTTATTAACAGGCCAGATGATAGGAAACCTATATACTTAGTGCCAAATTAAGGTAACAGAATAAAGGTTTAGAGGTTGGATTAGGGAGGTGCTCAGTTGCTGTGGTTGAGCTGAAATTCACATGTAACCTTTTAATAATTTAAGAGTGAAATCAGGTTTAAGAGACATGTCCATGGTGACAGTAATCCTCTAAAAGCAGGATGTTTCTGTGTAGAAAAGGCAACCTTCCTTGATTAGCTTTGCACTGTGTGCATTGCTTCTTCCCATAGAATCCATCCCTCATACTCTCCATTGTGTCGGTGTTGAAAACTGGGTATAATGATACCTTGGGTTTTAAAAATTCATGTGCTTTTGAAAATCAAGTTAGGGGAAGAGGTTCCTGCCTTGTGAAGCCTTGAATTTTTAAGCAAAGAGGATAGGTTTTCAGGGTTTTGCTTGACTGGAGTTTTACCACTTTTTTGAGCTTGAAATGGAACTAGGCATCTAGCTTTTGGGAAGGAACTTTTAAAACATCCTATTGATCTAAGTCATGTTGTTAAAGGATACGAAGGAAGACTGTGGTTTCTGGTTTTTTATGTGTCTTCTCACATGCACCCTGCCACCTATATCTCAGTTTTACTTGGAGAATTTATATCTGCATCTTGGTAACACTGAGTCACTAACCCAAGACATTATCTTGCACTGTAGCAGAGAAAGTGGTATTTACTTCCAACAAATCTTCTCCAGTTATGGATTGTTGAATGTGTATTCTTATGCAGACCTAAGTAAGAATGTTTAGTAGGCACTTCATATAATTTGAAAAATCACATTTCATAGTGCCTACAGATGAGCTTAGGGAGGCAGGTTAGAAGGTTCAGCCTAAAAGTTACATTGCGTTACTTCATTTGATTGCTAGACAGAGTAGAGTCTAGGTTGTATAGAAAAGTTTTGTCTCTTAACTTTTGACACTTGCAGATATTTTATTTTGACATAAGAGATATAGGCTCCTGTTATGTAAAGTGGACATTAGGTACAGGAACAGAAAACCACTTAGTGCTTGTACAGATGGTCAGCCTTGTGGAGACAGTGCAATGCTTATGAGGTATCACGGCATACGCACAACATAGTATCAGCTCTCCAAAGCCACAGAAGCTGTGGTTTCGCTTGTTCCTGTTTGATGTGTGGTGTTTGCAGCATAACTTGTGTTGCACTGAAGAGCAGCTTCTATGCAGGGTCTATTCAAGCCCTTGCACTGCACTGAAGCACCACTTTAGGAACTCTTACCGTAACAAAATTAGGGTGTGTGCAGGGGTAACTTGATGTTCTTTTCATTCTTCTTAAATTATGACCTTGCCTTGCTTTGGCATTTGGTGTGCAAGTACCCCGGTGTGCTGTGAGCCACTGTGTACACGGTCCCATAGAAATGAGACGGGATTCCATGGGCTTGAAGCTGACTGTAAGCTGAAAGTATTTCACTAAATTGGGCATATGCATTGATTTCATGATACTGTATCTTATCTGGAAAAGATTTGTAGGAAGTAAATACCACTTTCTCTGATATTGCACAAGTTAATGTCTTGGGTTAGTGACTCAGTGTTACCAAGTGATGGTATCTCAGGCTTAATGATATTTAGTGTTGCTTCTCCTTTTATTAAGCATCAGGTTTTGGAATCATGTTCATGTTAAAGCAAAACAGAAGTTTTCCCAGTTACAGGAAAAGAATTTGAAAAAAAACCCCCTTGTGTATCAGCAAAAACCTAAAACTTTGAAGAGGAACAGATCTTTCACAGAGAATAAGTGAAGCCCTTCATTCTTAAGCAAAGCTTACAACTTGGTGAACACCAGATGCTTGTTTTTTCATACACAGATTGGCAGCCAGCTGTTATTTTGATTCAGTTTTTATTCGTGACTGATTTATAGTTGCACCCAAATAACTTCAATAACATGAGGTAATTATATTTTTGTGTTGGTTTTTTTCCTTCCTCCTAGGGTCTAGTTTCAAATGTAACTCTTGCTCAAGATATACTTGTTGGATGGGAAATCTATCCTCTGGACATAGATGGAGCAGTGAACTCTGGCATTATTTATCTCCATGATCACCCGAAGACATCTGCTGTCAAATCACTGAGTTACGAAGTACCTACATTTTACACTGGTACTCTTTCAATTCCTGGAGGGATCCCAGACTTGCCGCAAGACACCTATGTCAATTTTCCTGGCTGGACAAAGGTACAAGTTTTTGCTGTAAAAACCTCTAAGTCCACTTAGAAAGGTACTGAAACTTCTATGGACAGTCTAAGTCCACCTCTCTTACATGGGTAGAAGTTGGTCATAGTGGTGGGTAAGAAATTGATGCTTTGCTTTAAGTAAATCTAGAGATAAAACATTAAGAGAAGGGAAACACATTCAAAAGATACATGGTATTGATCTAGAGAGTGGAGCATCACAAAAAAGCCCCAAACCAAAGCAACCCAACCAACCCACCCTAGTTTTTCAAGAGTGAGAAAGAGTAACTGTCAGGCTGTTTAGAAATGTTGCATTTAGTTGTGAGGGGTTTTTTTGGAAAATATTTGAGTCGCTGAGTAGGGAGTTACGGATTCTGTTGCAAAGCATAAAGAGTGTTGGACTCAATGGCTGGTGGTGTGCCCCTAGATACAGATATAGTGCATGGAGAAGGTTACCTGTGCCTGGACTGAATGGATCAGAGGGCACTGCTGTGGGAAGCCTGTGGGCAGATCTGTGCCAATGGGAACTTCTCACAGGACTGGAGCATAGCTAGAGAAGGAAGGAGTGTGTTTTCACAGTGCCATGTTTGAAACCACCAGCAGTGCAGGATGGGTGATGAGCAACTGAACTCTCTGGTGGGAGGCACAGGGAACAGAGTGGGTGCACTTCCTCTTGGAAGCCTGAGCATTTAAGTCCAGGCTTTAGGGAAGTGCCTGTGACAGTGTTAGGTAGCAAAATCGTTCTTTTCTGAAACAATTAATTTGCTGCTGTTAAAATAAAGTGGGAAAAGGAGTTGCTGTTGATCTGTCTCCACTGCTAGTATTGTAGTTAAAGCATTTCACAATATATAGGAGACTGTGATTCATTGCATGCACTTGGTGTTGTAGACACTGAGCTTGGATGAGGAAGTCTGACACAGTCCCTGTTCCCATATATGTGCATGTCACACAATCACTGAATAAAATTCATAAATAGCTTTTTTTTCATGGCAACTGTAATCTGAGACATTTTTAGTAAATTCTGTGATCCCATCAGTCATAAATCTTCTTCAGGAAGCAAGGTGGCCATACCTGCCATTTGGCAAACTCATATTTAAAATGGCAAGGTAGTCCAAGAATTCTTAAGTATAGGTGGAAATCTTTTCCTCTGATCTATGGAAACCTCTGTTTTACATAGTTTGTATACCCTGTCCTGGTAAGAGTCCTGGTAAGAGATTCCAGGTGAACTTAAGTATGACTGTTCAATTGATCCTCCAAGCTTTGTATGGATTGGACAAGAGTTTTAAATAAGATGCCTAGAAACTGAGACTTTCAGATAACTTCACAAATCAGCAAATGCCTTTAAGGCAGAGGGCCTTAAAGGGTATAAATTCCACTTGGCTCTTGCTGTGTGTGGCCCTTAGTTCCTTGAGTGGCACTGTGTAAATTGCCTAAGTGTGGAGTGGGATTGTTAACAAGGGTTAAAACTCGCCTATTTGAGTAGTTGAAAAACCACAGAAGCAGCACTTAGCAAGAAAATTTAAAAGTCCTAATGATGGTCTGCCTTTGTGAAGGCAAGGAGTATAGCGTGATGGACAGCCAGGAAGGAAGCGTGCAGCATTAACAGTCATGACCAATGTTGTAACTTGCTTCCCTTCAGTGCTTTTTAAACCCTTTGCTAGTAATAAAACCTACTACACCCTCACATGAAGAATCACGATGCCCTTAAGCATACGTGGCACTGAGTGAATTCTTAGATTTATTGGACCTTTTTTTTCTTCAATAGAAAAGAGGATTTGGAGTCAGGACTGTTCTTGTTTTCTGTAGTTGCTGTCCCTGCTAAAGGAAGTCTTGCTAGTGAAGATGAAGTTCCCCCCCTTTTATTTTGTCTAGGGCATATTTATTAGTAGTGTATATAGTGTCATAATTTGTTGGTTTAGGGCAAACAAATTCTTGAGTGTGCAGTCTTTAGAAACTGCAGTGTTAACAGAGACAGTTTGGAGTTGAGAAACTTGAGTTCTTAGCTTTACTGGAAAAAGGACTTACAACCACTGACTGATTCAGATCAGAAACAGAGACCTGTCTGATCATAGCTCCTGCATCAGAACTCCAATGCAGTTGATTCCTACAGTAAACACCTACTTTCCACAGGTTATTGTCATTCTCTGTGAGAGGAGGGCTACTGTATAGTGGGTACATTCACTCGTCTGTCTTGTTTGAAGGGAGTTTGCATTCGTACCATGTTTTCTTCTAAACCTACTACAGGAAGTAGTGAGCTTGGATAAAGATAAACCTGATTTAAGAAAAAAACGTTTGAGGTCAAGGTTTATTAACACCTTGGCAGAGCAGTGCAAGATAGCATCTTGTACCACGGAAGTGGATACAGAGGCGAAATAACTCAGCTGTGTCTGTACATTACTAACTCCTCAAAAAGTTTCTCTTGTGAGTTTCATAAAATTTTTTTCAAAAATACGTGAAAAAGGAAACACTAGAAAAATACCACTAAAGCAGCTTGAATGGCAATACTTATTATATTACAATTGTGCTTCTGTAAATTATGTTAAAATATTCTAATTTCAGCTATCCTAGACAACTTTAGGAATGTAGTAAAATTCTTTCTTTCCACTGATTCAGTCAATTTTATTATGTTTATCAGTGTACATCCATGCCATGAGTCTGATTGTCTTCTGTATTCTGATCACCAGAGACTAAAGCAAGAGAGAAAAACAGATGCAGTTATCTGTTCCCATCCCTTTTCTTGACACTGAACTCTTGTTTGATATACAGTGAAAGGGCACTTTGGAGGAATAAAAGCAAATTATTCATCCAAATCAGTTGTATATCCTCCCTTCTGTATTAAGAACGAAGACTCAGCGTGACTCAGGAGGAGTCCGTTTACAATTTACTAAACCTTCTGCAGCTTGCCAATTTATAGACTTCTGGAAAAATCTTCATTTATGTCACTTCAGTGTGTCTATTTTGTGGTAGATAAATTAGTGTTTTGACTTTTTTCCTTTTTCTCCTTGCCCATTTTTTTTTTTTTAATCTTTTGAACTTAAGGTATTTATGATGTTAGGACAGTATTTTGAACTAGGGGTTCTGACCACCTTAACTATAAAAAGCAATTTTAAGAGTTTGTATGCCACAATTTCATTGAACTTAAAATAATACTAGCAGGTCCCCAAGGCTTTTAATGGTTTTATGTAAGTACAGCAGTACTTTCTTTCAGTGTGGTTTCACAAGTACTTTTGTCGACTAAGCTATTACAAGTAAAAGAGAAATCTGAATTTCATGTGTCTAGACAATCTGTATCTTGCCCTTGAAATCTCAGAACAGGGGCTACCAAGGTAGTGTAGTCTTGTACAGAGAACCGTAACAGCATTAGAATCTGCTTTTTTCTTCTGTGCATTCATTCTCCTTTTAACAATTAGCTTCAAGCAAATACAGTTTTCAGATTTGTTTTGGTCTTAAACTTGGGGCAAAAAATCAGTGCAAGGAGCCTGCAGTTGTTTCTCTAATTATTGTCATATATGGAATTATTGCAGTGTTCTACCACTCTCTTTTTAAATATTAGTGATGGCTTTAACTGCTCAGGGAATTTAGGTTCTTTTGACTGTCATTAGCATTTTCTTGTACAGATTTTCTATCTGTGTGTTCAATCAAACTGAAAAATGAAGGGAGTTGTTACTATATTGAGTGTTATGCTTAAATCTATTTTGTCATTTCAGCTCTAACAGATTATTAAAATGTTGTTATTTTTTCTTTCTCTCTTAACAGGGGCAAATTTGGATCAATGGCTTTAATCTTGGTCGCTACTGGCCAGCCCGTGGTCCTCAGCTGACCCTTTATGTTCCAAGTAATATACTTGTTGCATCAGTGCCAAACAACATAACAGTGTTGGAGCTGGAGCATTCTCCTTGCAGCAGCCAGGAGTGTGAAATAGAATTTGTAGATGAACCTAATATCAATGCAACCCTAAAGCATGAAACTGAGAAACCCCCACTCTTTGTTAGAGAGCTATGGATACACCATCTATAATGATTTGAGTATTTCTTTATCTTCCCACCCCCTCTTTGCTTCTCTTTCCCTCAGACTATACTGATTAACACTGAGTCTTCGAAAAAGGGAAGTTGTTTCGGTGAGGCAACTTCTTAAATTATTAAAGACTTTTTTTTTAAAATCTCTCAGTTAAATATTGAATTTCTTTTTAAAAATAAAAGCTGGAGCTTTGAAATTTGCCTTGGACTGTGAAATTGAACTCAACTGGAAGTTAATGTTTCCATCAGTCTTGTAAAAGTGTAGTCTTTGTACACTGCTTACACTACAGTAACCTTCTTATGCTTTTATTTTTTACCATGTTTTGCAACTGGAGAGGGGCCTACAAAAGGGGTGTACAGCCCCCCACTACCTTGCTGGTTTCACTTAAGTGGACTAGTAAGTCAGAGCTGCCAATAGACAAGCAGCTTTCAGCTTCCTTAATCACCTGGTTAAAGTATCCACATCTTTTTAGTCTTACTGGGTTTACTACCAGCATTGAGTGGACCTCACTTTTTTAATGCAAGTGACTTTGGGGAAATTTCAGTTGATTTCTTAGAGGAGCAGTGAGAAAGACTGTGGAAGAGAGCACTCAAATGCCAGCTGGTCCAAACAGCAGTAACATGGAGAGGGACCTTGTGGTCTGCATCTGTCCCCTCTTAGAAAGCCAGTTTTCTGCTTCCCTATTGCTATCTCTAAAGACTTAAAGTAAATTGATTAGTACAATGATATATGCAAAATTTAGGCTGCTTTGGAGGAACCATAGCCTCTGACTAACCTGCCTGCAGAATGTGGTTTTTAAATGATCAATTTTTCCTTTGATTTTTTTTGTTTGGTTTGGGGGTTTTTGTTTTGTTTATTTGTTTTGTTTTATTTCTTTTTTTTCCCTAGTGGGCATGGAGTATCTGCTTTTCATAGGCCAGCACCTTGAAAGTGGAATCCTTTAAGTTAAAAAATTTTATTTCTCTTTTAGTCATTAATTCTCATCACCTGTTTTGTTCCAGTAAACTGATGGTCTTTGTTAGTGCCTGATATTTGCACAAACTCCATCAGTACATCTGAGTTTCTACAACGGACAGACTCTTCTTTTTGATCCTTGTGATTTTGATGTCAGTCACACAAATTCCATGGTGATATTTAAACAACAGAAGATGATGGAATCAAGTATTTTTATAATCTGTGACTGCTTCCTTTGATTTTTGTCTGACATTATTAAAATGGTTCCTTAAAGATTAAATTCCTCCTCTGTGTGTTTGAGAAAGAAAAAGGGATGAGAAAGAATTGTGAGCAGTATTAAGGGAGAAATGAGATTATAAAGTCTCTGTGGATGAGGAGTTTTTCTTGTTGATGTATGGTTTATTTTCTGTGAAGATATATGAAGAAGTATACAAAGTAAAGCAAAATGAAATAGCTGTGATGGGCTGAGCAGACACTGCAGGTGCCACCCTATTCTGAAATGGCCAGTGCAAACACCTGACTATTTCTTCTCAGCTAGTGAGGACCAGTACTGTCACTCGAGAAGAGAGTGAAAAAGAGCACCGCTCACTTCATGCCTACTACATATTTGACATGTTTGATGGGCTTTCAAAGGAGACAAATGTGGCTCATCTGAGACCAAGAGGTTCTACTCTTAAGTTCTCACCACAAATGCCAATTCCAGGGACTGAGAGCTGTGTGTTCAGTACCCAGACATGCTTGATTCTTGGAATGAAGTGGTCCGCTCTGACCCCAGATTTTTTTCTTTCTTGGCACCATCCCTATGGAGAACCTGGAATGTGCTCTGCATGCAGTTAATTATGAAGTATTAATTACCTCAGAGCCAGGCCTTGAAAATAAGGGATGAAACAGAATTAGTTTTTAACTAATTATGGGATTTGTGTCTTGGAGTGTGCAGAATGACAGAACTATTCACGTATTATTTAAGCTCAGTGCTTTAACAGCTGGGAGTATTTTTATTTTTATGTCAGTGCTGTGAGGAGAGTGGAACTCTTGGCTCTCACTCTTATTTCAGTTTACATTGTAATAGTGAAAACATAGTATAATCCATGAGACATCACTTTCCACCATAACTGTAATATTGCCAGTAGAAAGGCTTTGCATCAAGAATTATAAGCATGCATCTGATTAGTTCTAAGAATAAAAATAACATGGAAAGAATGAATTCAAAGTTTTTCAAGTAGGGCTCTAGATAGCTTCTTCAACACACCTGCCTATTTACTGCTTTCGGTGAAGTGGTCTCCTGTCTACAGAAAAGAGCTGAAAGTTGTGGTCCTGATTCCTAACCCTGTTCTATCTACATGGAAACACTGCTGGAGATGGTATTTGAGTATGCAGAAGGAAGGTCCCTGTGACAAGGGACCTTCAGAGTACAGCACTAGCAAGAGGAACCAGTTGCCAGTTGCTGCTGCTTTACCCAAGGATGTGTCTGCAGGTGCGAGTGTTCTGCCCTGCCTGTGCCCACACTGGGGCACTATGCCCACACCACTGCTGCTACTACATGCCTGGGACTTATCCTAGGTTTCCTAGCCCTGGCATGTAGTCCTGCTGGGACTGAGTGTGATACGAAACAGGACAGCGTGGCATTTGCTCCTTTGCAGCCTCAGGTGGGTCAGTTATTTTAACCTATCCTCAAATGTAGTTCAGCCATGTCTGAGGTGGAAATGTAATCAGAATGAAACTTTCTGACTGTGGGCAAACGAGTAAGAGAAGAGGGGCCATGGGGAGTTACCTGGCTCACCTTGACCCAGTGGGCAAGGCACTGGTGGGTCTAGTGTCAATTTTTTTTTGAAAGCCAAGGTGTGAAAGCATTGTCAGACCCCTGGCTAGTATCTGTGGTGTGAATGAACCAGCTGCTGGAGTTCAGCAGTGTCTCGGTTTTGAAAGACAGGTGTCTGCTAAGGAAGGCAGAGGCCCCCCTTGAAGTGGCAGATATAACCCCTTTTCCCTCCAAGTTATTATATTTTGAAATCAAGAGCCTTTAGGCGAAGATGTGGGAAATAGGAATAACAGTTCTTTACTATATATATATATATGTATATAACCAGTCAAACAAAACAACAACAACTATGGCAGTAACAGCAATCACAAACCCAGTGCCAGCCTTCTCGGCTGTCAGGCTATTTCCCCTCGGGTGCAGTTCCGCTCGCAGCCGGCAGGGGCGCTGGCGGCTCCCGGTGAGCAGGGCAGGTGCGATGGTTCCCCCGCGGCTGCAGGGGGCGCTCCGGAGCGAGCTCGGGACACACGCGGCACCGGTGCCCCGGGATCCCGGGAAGGGATGGAACAAAGGCTTCACAAACCGCTGGGCAGTTGATCCCGGGCTCTCAGGAACAGCAGGCTGGAACGGCAGGGACGAACGCAAATCCCGGGTGGCAGACGAGATGTATCCAGATGGGAAAAACCCACGGAGGCCCAGGCAGGCAGGGCGAGCAGGGCTACAGCGTAGCGAAAGCTCGAAGCAGCAGCGGAGCAGGGCAGCCACAGCTCGGTCTCCAGCAGGGCAGGGAAAGCGGCTTTTGGGGTCCCGGCGTTGTTTCCAGCAGGAAGAAAGAACGGCCAAAAAGAAAGAAGCAGCAGCTCCTTTCTCTGCAGCTTCTCTCTCCGGACGTTCAGAGCGAACTGAACTCACACCCAGGTGTAGACAAAGGAGTAGCCAGGTCCGCCCCACTCCCCTTTTGTCTTTCTTAAGTACAGCTATTTGTCCCCTAGCAACATGCATATGGGAGAAAATTCCTTTAACAGAGAAAAAAACAGACTAAACTAAAACCCCAACAAGCAGGATGGTCTCTCTGGAGGAGGCTGCTGCCTCCTGAAGGCCTGGCAAGAAAGAATATTCCTAATGCTAAAACTGTGGGTCCTCAATTCTTTCCTGGTGTGTCTCCTTGGGAATTTGCAAGTGCTTTACTTACACAGGAGCTGAGAAATGAGCACAACGTTCTCTGATTTTGGGAGACAGTGCAAGCATGGTATTTGGTCAGAATCAGTCTGTGAAAAACAGAGGTATTACACTGGTTCCATATGGAAGGTAGATGGATCCTTGCAATTCCATAAGGGGATGCCCTTTGAAAGCCACACATAAAGTAGTTGTAGGGGCTCACCTTAGCACAGATACATTTTTTTTTCAGCTCTGGAGTAGGGTTTGTAAGATTAGTCTTTAATCCTGCCTATGCATGAATGAAGAACTTTAAATGTGATTATTTGGAATGAATGAGCAAACAGAAAAGCAAGAACTGGTAGCACGCATTATATAGCTGAATTCTATCTCCTAACCTATGTATGAGACTACTCTTTCCCTTATATTCATAATATAACTATCTTACTAAGTGTTGATCAACATTTTCTAGTCCCTGAATGACAGGAATTGAGACTTGACTTTGTCCTCCTTTGGACTCTCCATGCCTTTTGTAGTTCTCTGGTGCAGTCTCCAGTCTCCTGCTTTCCAATCTCCTTGGGAGCTCCACAGTGCCTGTTGTTTTCTTTTGCAGTATTTTTGATGAAATACTCATTTGTTTGCGGTTTGGATACTTGCAAGAGTGACTAGAAATAATCCTTCTGACTGGACAGCAAGCACTCTCCACCTGAGAGATATGTGTCAGTTGTTCAGAAATGGTAATTACATAAGAGGGGTAATCCTGTGGTTTGCAGTGTGCTCTGAAGGAGGTGATGCTGTTACTGTACAAGCTTGAGAAGGTGACATGTTAACCAAACTCTAAGAGGAGGACAAGGGGAAGGAATCTATTTTCTTTGGAACTTGGTCCCTTTGCTATGATCAAATGGATGACAACCTATTGTAGTCCCCTTGTGTTCACATTTCAGATACACTGAAACCACTGGAGCAACAGCATCTCTGTATGTGCAAAACGGATATGCTGACACTTTTCCTAAGACACTTTTCCTGGAAATCTCCCCATATTTGAGCAAATAGCTCACAGTGCTGACAGATCCTAACCTGAGTAGCAGCTTGGTTATTTACTGACCATTTTTGTCTGCACCAGCAGGAAGCTACTTCAGAATGCTTTTCTGTTACATGACTTTGCAGTCGCTCATTGTTTTCCTTTTTTCGCTTGCAGATGCTCTAACATGACTTCCCAAAGGTGCTGGTGGTTGATGTCCAGTCCCCATACTTTCTCTTTAACCTGTTCTGGGGTGTATCTTTTCCAGACTGCAAATAGCACGTTAACAGATAATGCAGGATGAAAGTTCTGTGAGAGATGATCTAGCCCTGTGTCTCTCTACCCTAAGGCAACATCATTTGTATCTTAAATATTCTCAGTGTGTTTCTTTAAGCTAGCCTTCAAGTTTTCTTGTGATGAAGACTCCAGTCTTTCCTAGGCAAGTTATTCCAGTGTTTACTATTGGGAGACTTGTCAACAGTAACTGAAGTCTTCATTGCTCTATGTCAGCCAGTTATCACTTTCACTGTCCACAGCCAACACAAAGTGTGTATTTGTGCTCCGGGGCTGTTTTGTGCCCTGTTACTTTCTTATCTCTGTGAACTGGATTTAGAGAAATTTTAAGAGATGCAGGGTAACACAGACAAGACTTGGCAAGGATGTGAAAGGTCAACCAGCTTCCTGAATGACTTGGTCCAGGTGCTACAGCATCTTTTTTTGCTAGAAATTACTGAGTTGCAAGGCAGCTGTGTTGCAGGCTGGGACTTAAAGGCGTAGCAGTAAACTTCAAAGTCCTGGCTGCAAGATTGTGTGATAGAAGAAACTGGAAACCGCAGAAGAATGGGGTCTGTTTTAATGGTTCTCCTTCAACGAGAACACAAAACTGGGCAAATAGATTATCCTGGAACTTGGTGCTATGGGCTGAATGGAAAAATGTTGGAAAAGTCCATCACAGAGATCTTTGTTATGCTTTTGCTGAATAAAGTGTGTATGTTTAAAAATCCCTTTTCAGAAGATATTCCCTGTTGCTTGTTAGGTTATCAAATATGGAAGTAGCAACCGGAATTCCCCTGCTTTGGGGGAAATCTTGAATCTCTGTGTTACCTCAAAAAGTTTCACAGAACCAGGGCTTATTTCAGGTAATGCAATCCCCTTTGACTAGGATATATGGTGTAGCCAAGGAACTGGGGATGTATTTAAGAGCTCCTGTTTTGGGCTTTAGCACATACACCTGTCTCTCAGGAGGCAACTATATACAGAACTCCAAAGCCAGGGTCTTAGGAAGGTGCCACATTTAACTCCCTAGAGTTGGAATGGGAAGCACAGTCTTGTTCCTGAGACTCCCCAGCACACGTTGGTAGCTGACCCTGTGCCCGCATAACAATAAGATCACTGTCTTGCGCTTTGGTGGTGTGCTTACAGCTGCATGACCCTAATTTAGCCTTTTAAAATCTTTTGGTAGACAAGAGAGGGGAAAAAAACAGCTCTCTAATGAAATTGAGAATTGAGTTTGAAACTCCGTCTGGAGGTACCTTTGTTAAGTAGAGTGGATCTGTTGAATACCAGTGCAAATTCAGTAGGAAATTGCAGCCACAATTACAGTCTGAAAGGCTTTTCCTGTTTTAAGTTTTCTTATTCACTGTAAGTATATGCACTATTTTTATTAAACTTGGTGCTTCTGTAGGGCTCATGCTTCTATACTAATAGTGACTGAGCATTTTCAGAGTTTGTAGTTGTGGGTCAGAGGATGCATCTGGGCACTGGGCACAGTGTGGGCAGATGCCTAGCAACTCATCCCTCTGATGCTGTAGCTAAGAAATTCTTACCTATTTCCTGTTTCATTCTTCCTGAAGTCTTGCTGGTTCTTCCTCTCACAGTACGGAAGTCTTATGTGTAGAGAAACTAAAAAAAATTCCTTCCAAAATATGTCTTTGTTTGTCTAAAATGGAATGGATTTCCAACCCTTCCACCTATCTGTTGCTAGTTTGCAAGATGAAGATGCCTGCACTTCCAGCTTGCTTTTGCGTGTCTCCTGCCTTTCCAATTTCATTCAGAGATTCCTTTTCTCAAGTTCCACCAGCCTTGGTCAGGTGTACAGAGTGAACACTCTTTATGGATCTCTAGTCTAAATTTGGCCAGAAGTCTGCCCTGGCTGCAGACTTGTCCAGTAGCACTGTCCAAACCTACTTGAGAGAAGGTGAACTGCTCATGTGTCTTGTGGCTGCAGGATCTGGTCTTGTTCCTGTGCTATGGGTGAAGGGGTTGTCCAAAGCACAGGTAGAACTGTTGGGGAAAAGGAGGAAAAAGAAACCGATAGCTGGCTCCTAACCTTCCTCATGCCGTGCCTGTTGCTGAGCTTTAGACCTTTCTCCTGTTTGCTGAAAATGTTGGTTGCTCTTTTCACAGCAAACAGAAATGGAATAAGATAGAAACTCTGCAGAAGAAAAATTTGCCCTCTTTTCTTGTCTCCTCCATGTTAAGTTCTATTTCTGGATGTTGAAACACTCTGCTGTACCATCAAGGCTTCCTGGAAGACTTTTGTCATGGTTTGACACTGGCCAAATGCCAGGCACAAAAGTCACTCGTTCACCCTCCCCTGCCACAGCTGGACAGAGGAGAGAAAAATTTAGCGAAGGCTTCATGAGTTGAGGTAAGGACCAGAAGAAAACACTCCAAGGGCAAAACAGGCTAGCTTAGAGGTACAAAGTGAGTTTATTACTAACAAAATCAGAGGAGGATAATGAGAAGTGAAATAAGTCCTTAAAAACACCTTTTTCCCCCCAAACTCTCCTTCCTTCCCACCAACAGCACAGGGAGACAGGGCATGGGGGTTTTGGTCAGTTCATCACCTGAGTTCTTCTTCCACTGCTCAGGGAGAGGAGTCCTTCCCCTGTGAGGCCGTGGGGTCCCTCCCACGCAAGACAGTTCTCCATGAGCTTCTCCAGTGTGGCTCCAAATCTCATGAGCAGCAGTCCTGCAAAAACTGCTGCCACGTGAGCCCCTGCCACAGGCACACAGCCCTCCCAAAACTGCTGTGCCGGGGCTCTCTCTTTCCACGGGGTGCAGCCCTCCAAGGACAGGCTGCTCCAGCCTGGAAGCAGGGCCCACTCTCTCCATTGGGTCTCCCACTGGATCACAGCCTCCTCCAGGCATCCACTTGCTCTGGCATGGGCACCTCCCCCACGGGCTGCGGGTGGATCTCTGCATCCCCCGCGGATCCCCACGTGCTGCAGGGGCACAGCTGCTTCACCATGGGCTGCACCACGGCCTGCAGAGGCACCTCGGCTCCGGCACCTGGAGCACCTCCTGCGCCTCCTTCTTCACTGACCTTGGTGTCTCCATGTTGTTTCCCTCACATGTTCTCACCTCCTCCTCTTCTCTAGCTGGAAGTAACAGTGCACCTCACTTTGTTTTGATTTTCTTCTTAAATATGTCATCACAGAGCTGTTACCAGCATCTCTAATTGACCCAGCCTTGGCCAGCAGCATGTCCATCTTTCAGGGGTTGGACATGATGGAAGCTTTCAGCAGCTTCTCACAGGAGCCACCTCTGTGGCCCCCTCGCTACAAAAAACCAGGCAGTGACAAACCAATGCAACTTTAAACTCTGTGAGATGAGTTTGGATCCTGCATACCCTTTACATATGTTCTTTTAAGCTGTTTTGCTTTTTTCCCCTCAGTTTTAGGATGTGGTCTGTACTAATAATGAATAGGTAGATCCGGTGTGTGAAGAACCCAAGAACCTGATACTGAACTCATGAAGTGTTAGCATGATTTCCTGCAAAATATTGTCTAAGTGGTGCCTTCTGCTACCCTATATCCCCATCTGTGTTGCTTTGCTGGTCCTTTGACCCAGAGCAGTATCTACTTCAAAAGCTGAAGTTAAGACAATGTGTGTCTTTTGACTGCAGCCAAACAGAGACACTTTCAGACATGACTTTTTTTAAAGCACTGAGTCCATCTAGCTCGTGTTGAAATAGAAGAAAATTTAGCAGAAACAACTAGCAGCAAGCTGCCCATTTTTAACTTTTTCTAGTCTAACCTCTCAGATCTGTTTGCTTTGATTCAAAGGCTTCAGAGGTGATGGAAAAAAAAAAAAAAGGTATGGATTAGCCAAATTTTGTGCTCCTCTTAATGTCTTTTATTGTGATAGGAGGGACCACATACCCTTACCAACCCAAAATTAAGCTTGTTCACCAGTCCTAGGAAATAAGGAGGACTTGGACAGATGCCACTAATTTAGATGCAAGAGTAGAAGCTACCTATGCTGAAATCAGCCAGACGGCTTTTTGTTGTGGTTTTGGGTTTTTTTTCAAAATTCTGAAAAACTCAGTCTCTTCAAACATGCTGAAAAGAGATCACAGTAGTAGCATATTTGACTTGCATGAAAGCTGTTTCTCCTGTTACTGTAGGTACCATGCTGTTGTACTTGTCCTGCAAGGACAGAACAAGGAAAGAACATTCAGAGATTCCCAAGGTTTCTCCTCTCTCTGAGTTTGTTAAAGATTTGGCACAGCACACGAGTACTCTTGTCTCAGAGGCTGAGGGCTTTGAAAGGGCCCAGCTTGAGGGCTCAGCTCATAATTTTTGTTCTTTTTTTCTCATTTAATGGAACTTTACTTTTTCATGTAAGAATAACAGCAGTGAGCTTGCCTAAGGTCCATCTAGCCCTGTGTCTTCTTTTGAAGTAGAGCATATCTGATCATCTCTTTTTGAGTTTCAGCACCTGAAACTTTAAGGTGAACTCTTTTTTTTGGTACAAATTTCAGTGCTTTTAAGCTCTTTTCAGTAGAAGAGACTCAGCTTTGACTGCTGATTCAGCTGCTCGCTTGCCATGACTCAGTTTGCAAAAATAATACCCCAAAACTCTGAAGGTCACACTCTGCAAGACAAACTGGAATACAGCAATTGAAATAATTTAAAAGTATAAGCTCTGTTCAACAGCCTTGGTTGGTACTCCATAGTGTATTCTGATTTGGGAGACTGCTCATTTATTGTCAGGCTGTAGACCTTTTGATGTGAAATTGTGATGCTGGCTTGGAAAGAATGTTCCTGTTCTTTCTTGCAAAGTACTTTGTTTTTTCCTGTTACCTGTTTTAGTGTGTTCATGCAAATTTGTGAAACCCCCCTGCAGATTACAAATGCCAAAACCTCAAGTAAATCGGGCAAACAAGTTTAAAAGGGGTAGGGGTTCAGTCTTCAAACCTTCACGATTCAGGAAAATCACCCATTGACTGAGAAGGGGATGAAAAGCCCTTTTTGGGATGAAAACCAAAGACTTGTGTTTAGAATAATGCATTATGAAGTTGTTTTCATCTTCTGTGGACGGAGATAAAACTTCCTCGGCTATGAGTAAATGAGAGTGCACGGTTCTTGATGTCTTGAGACAAAGCAAGGAATCTAGCCATTAATACACAGATTTTTGTTTCTATACTACTATTTAATTGTAGTACTTTTCATCTGCAAAATGCCTTGTTTTACAAAGGAGGGCAGAGTTTTGATTTCTATGTGGCAAATGCAGGAGTCAAATTGACCGACATCCCTGTCAAAGCTAAAGGTTGAAGCTGTTTAAAAACAGCTTTTGTTTGTTTGTTTTCAGGGAGAAGTAGAGGACAAGCGTATTACAGTCTGGTTTGGGTTTATTGACTCAGATTGATAGGTACTGATGGGCATGGTTGGGATACTTCTGCCTGGTTTAAGTCTGCACCACTACGATAAGGAAGCCAGTGCAGACAGTGGAGGCCATTTAGTAAGGCAGTGTTAGTAAAACATGAAGTTTTTTCTAAACATGACCATTATCTGTACAAACGCAACTGGGTCCAGTTAGATTCTGCCCCCACGCACCACAGTCTGTCTGTGAGGGACTCTCTGCATTTGCAGTCACAAAGGAGAAACAACACACTTTCATTCAAATATCACATCTGGCTGGTGAGTCCAGACGAGGTCTCAAGGTCTCACCTACCAGCTCCTCAGCTGCTGCTCTTGTTGGAGTGCACTCACAGCTCGTGCCATTCCCTGACCAGGCAGCTGTGGGTTTTGCTATGAAGGATATCACTGATTTTTTTTTTTAATTTATTTTTTTTACTGTGTTTCATTTTGCTTTTGCCAGAGCAGTAACTTTGTGGAATTGTATGGCCTCAGGTCTAGAAACATGGCAGACTTTTTTAGGGGTCCCTAAAATTAACATTGATACTAGCTACCTATTTGCTCCATTGTTGGGCAGTATCAGCTCTTCTGCAGCTATTTCTGTACAATTAGTTGACAATTCTAGAGCTTTTTTTACATTTTTCCAGGAACCTGGAAGCCTATATATACCCACTGAATTATGTTGGTATGACAATTCAAGAATTTGGCATGTGCCCTCCTGAAAATTCAGGCCACATTCAGTTGTGTCATATTATGACTGGGGTCTTCTTTGTGAATTACCTTAGAGAAAAGGTGGGCTTATTTTTTTCCCCGCCGTTTATGACACTATTAGTAGCTTCTCAGCCTCTGTGCAAACCCATTCCTGGAATTAAAAAAAAAAAGGCAAACTATAATTTGGCAGAATCTTGTGTATCAAGTACTAACCTTGCTTTCTCAGTCTCTGATGCAAATTGTTAAATAATTATCACTTAAGAATTGACCTTTCGTAAATACTGATACGATGTTTGATTGTTTAAATTTTATTCACAGTTTCATGTTGACAGAGTCTATAAAATACCAGTCTATTCACTATAGGCAGTAGATGTAAAAAAAAAAAAGCACGGAAAAAAAATCCTATCTTTGTCTAATAGTCTTTAGCACTCACCACTTCACTGAAATTTTGCTTCTAGTGCTAGCTTTTTTCCTAAATTCTGGTAAATTCCTATGGATATGTGTAACAAGCTACTTATTGAGCAATGTGGTAGATTATTAAAGCTATTTAAGTGTTCTAAATAAGACAAATCCTTGAATTTTTTCTACAGTTTTTGGTTACATGAGGACTTCTGAAATTATTTCCCCCATCAGAATAAAATTATAGTAAGAATTCAGAGCAGTATTAATGAAATACTTTATTTGAGTAATGTTGACAAATAGGCTTGGCTTACTCTAAAATAGTTTTAATCTGAAGATGAAATGAAAGTGCAGATGAAAGCATTGGGTTAAAAGGTGTTGATCGTTAGCCAACAAACCTGCTGCCAAAAATCTGCTCTTTCCAGATTTTCATAGAATCATAGAAGTGTTTGGGTTGGAAGGGACCTTAAAAGGTCATCCAGTCAAACTCCCCTGCAATGAGCAGGGACATCTTCATGAAACTGCCTTGTCAAAAGCAAGACATTCTGCGGTGCTGTGACAAGACAGGCATCCCACTGCGTGACCTCTGCATGTGGAGAACGTGAGCTTAAGCAAGTGAGGAAGTGAATGGATTGACTCCGTGTGATTGTGGAGAGAGGGTGGTTGCATACACATTCATGCAAAAAGCCAGAGCAGGAGCAGACAGGCACCAACCTCCCCATGGGAGATTTTGGAAGTTCCCTAGTACTTCTGAGGAAAGGAAGCAAGTAGTGATCTGCATTATGCAAGGATGGGCTGATAAAGCAGAACTGAGGAGAAAACAGCCAGAATCCAAAGTTGCTTTTTCTTTCCTTTTGTAAACTCTTCAGCCCCTTCTCTGTAGGACTGCAGAGTTTTGTGTGACACCTCATACTATGGGTTTCACTGTTGTAGAAAGTTTAAACAAGATTCTTGATAGCAAGGGGAGACAGGTTCTCTGCAGCTTCTCAGTGCTGTTTGTCTGCAGGACCTGCAGAACATGTCATTGCTCCCTGCAATCAACTAGACAGATTTTCTTTCCATTCCCAGTGCTTGTAAATGAGCAAAAAAGGCATAAGCAACAGCAAAATCCATCCTTATCTTCCTTCTATGAGCTTTTTGCAGCTTTCCCACATACTTTGATAGCAGAAAAGGAAGTCACTCAGTCTGCAGTCATGGTCTTGCTTGTGGTCAAATTTCAGTTTACCAATTATGAGCAAGAGTGTTGTGGTCTTCCCTCACTTGGTTAAGGTTACTACAAGCCAGTACTGCTCTCTTTGTTTGTGAGTAATTGTGACAGGTTAAATGCTAGGGAGGGCCCCTCTCTTCCATTGTCCTGCCCAAACCACAGTACTACTATGGAGGTACTTTAAGGAGTGCAAAGTTCCTGTGCAAAAGAGACAAATACACTTTTCATGTAGGGATGTCCACCCGTTGTTCCAATCACTGTCCCAGGTGCAAAAGTGTCTTCCTGAACTTGCCTGCTTGGACCTTCTTGGAAAATGCTGATTAAATGCCACTGGTCTCTCTTGAGAAGAAGAGGACATCTAGTAACGTCAATCTTCATTCAGTTTCTGTTTTCTTACATGTTCCTAGCATCACTAAGAGTATTTTTTATGAGTGTCTCATATCTGTGGAAAAAGATCAGATTCTTGCAGATCAGATTCTTGATTACTTCCCATTTTTGTTAAATGCAAGCAAACAAACATCTTCTGGGAATTAAAAAAAATTCTTAGTGCCTTAGTAGTTTTATTTTGCAACACTTGAATTCACAAAAAGCTTGCAATGTGCAGTCATACTGGATGTGTGCTGTTACTTGTTTTGAAACAAGAAATTAAAACCCAGAAAAAAACTTCAACCCTTCAAAGATGACTCAAAAATTAAAAGAAAAAAAAAGCCAAAAACCAGCACAAAAACGAAAGGAGTGTGATCCATTGATCCATCATGTATTTGGGCTGCATTTACACAGAGGACTTGATTTTGTTGGCCTGGAACAGATAAAGAGCTTCTTCATTTTTGAGCTTCATTTCTGTGAGAAGTGGCTTTGACTCAATGATTGTCCCGTTAGATGGCATTTTGTTAGTTTGTGTGATGGATGTTGCTGCTGGGTGACTGCGAAAAAAAAAATCATCCTGGGAGCTTCTAACTTGGTGTCTCCTCAGTGGTAGTGCTTGCTGCTGTAAGAGTGACTTCTCCATGATTGCCTTTGGCACCTACATAAGTCATTGCTGTGTCACAGCAAGATGGTTGCAGATATAACCACCACTACTTCTCCTTTGTATGGTCTTATCAGTTATACAAATGCTACAAATCTCACCAGTATTAGATCATTTCCAGTCTCCTCCTTTCATGACTGGAGTAGCAAAATTGAACTTTCAGGAGGCATTGCCTTAGGCACTGTTTTAATGATCATTTTGTTTGACATTACTAAATGGTCCTTGATTTCTAACTGTAAAGCAAGTCAGATAGAGATGTTGGCATAAGAGGCAGGATGTGATTAAGTTGGCTTAATCTGTGGCTGTGTTAAGAGAGAGATATTGGCTAAAACTGCAAAGATTTAAGAGCTCCTGGAGGAAAATGTGTAATGTAGATCCCTGCTGGCAGTTTAGAAGCATCCTGGTAACAGAGGAGCACTGTGGTGCCTGTGGAATTGTACTCCAGAGCGGGTGTGCAGAGCTGCTGCTGGGACAGTGACAAGCAGTTGCAGTCTAGGAAGAAGAATTGCAATTCCTCACTGGCTCTCAGACTGAGAGGAGCAGGTTGACTGGGGGCAGGCTGCTGACCACGATGCTGCTTCTGCACAATTAAAAGGGGGGAAGCTGTCCTCCAGAGTAAATGTGTAACTCAAGTGTTGTTTAGGGAGTGACTGTAGTGTGGCCTAAGCACACTATGAAAACTGACCAATCAACTTGTTATCTTTTCATTATTATTTGTTTTTGATCTAATTAGCTGATTTCCCCCTTCATCTACCTTTCTATGGCTGCTTAGCGTAACTGAAGAGAGGATGCAGGCTGGCCTTCTGTGGAACCTTGATGGAAAAATGTGGGTTTAAGGATGAGTCAACTTTGCTTCACTCAAATGTCTGTCCATTCTCTTTCATGGTTCAGTGGGTTTGTATGAATATTCTTCATCACTGGAAACTCTTGTTCAGCTAAAATAACACCTTTGTCAACTGACATTTTGAAAATCCCTACTTTATTTTTGTCTGTATTAATACTATTATCTCATCCTTTCTCATCAGCAGATTTCAAAGCCCTCTCTCAAAAGAAGACTGGCATTGTCCACTGCAGCTTGGTGCATGGGGGAGGGGGTTTTGTTCTGGTGACAGAGAGGGAAGCAACCCAGGTTCGGTGAGCTCCAGCTCCAGGACCTGAACTCCTGAGCCCATCAATTTAATATGAGCTCCTCTTTGCACCCAACTCAGCAAAGCTGCTCAGGGCACAACTTTCAGCTCAGTTGCTCATCCAACACATGCATTGAGTAGATGTGAATATTACTGGGAGAACTGGAAGAGGTTATTTGGCGCAGAGGAACAAGACAACATTCACCGGGGAGGAGCTTTGGCAGCACCAGACACCATCTACACCAAGGGCAACCATGCACAGGCTGTGGGGCACAAAGCTGAGCAGTGACATGAGGCACATTTGAGTTTTGTGTGGGAGAGCAGCTTTACACTGGCTCTGTTTGTGTCATTGCTGCACAGCCGCTGGGTGCACATCTTTAATGCCACGTGGTGAGCATCCTCCCTCACCACAGAGTGTGCCCAGACCTGGACCGGCCTGCAAGCCATTCCCTGACACCACTCTTAGCCCTGGACCTCTCTTAACATCATGGCTGTCAAGAGCCTACAGCTTGCTTGTTCCTTGCTGAGCATCGTTTTTGCCAGGCCAGCACAGGCAGCCTTTCCCGTAGTCTGGAAATCAAGGACCCATTTATTCTTGATGACTAGAGGGATCACAGAGCAGGACCAAGAAAAAAGAAGTTGCAGTGGAAGCTGTCTGGCTTCCAGGCTAGTCTGTGCCCCAGACAAGTCATAGCTCAGCAGTTCACAGCGCCTCTGCTATCAGCATCACCATCTGTGAGGATGATATGCTGTGCCACCTTGGGACATTATGATAGCTTCAGTGAGAATTTGAAGCACCTCACACTTGAAATTTGTCTTCCTTTTCCTCTTCAAAATAGGTGATGGATAGCTTAACCCACTCTTTCTATCAGTTTTTCCCAAGTGATTTATGCAGTGGCTTCTAAGGTCTTGAGTACCAAGAATTTACAGTCTTTTTCTTGGAAATGAAGGCTCTTTCTTACTTCAAGTAATATCTTCCACAGCTATTCCTATTATCTGCATTAATGCAGATCCTTGCTTGTCATCCTCAGAAAAATGCTAATGGTAGTGCATTCACAAATTTAATTATGATTGATACATGTGTGTGTGAGATTTAAGTGTACTGCATTTCATTTTCAGCCTTGTATCATGAGAGAGGTCACATGGAGATGAGCTTCCACTTATGTCTCTTATTTAGTGATGAATACAATGGCACTACAATATTTTTACTTTTCTTCTTCAGCCCTTTCCTGATGTGTTTTAACACCTTGTTTGCTCTTTGGAGCCTTGGCTGAATGTTGAGCAGGCACTTTATTACTGACAGTGTAAGAAAATAAGTCATCTGGCTTGTAATAAGTAATCCGAATGGTTGTTGTCCAGCAAAAAGACACACCAGAAATATCTTCTAATACATATTTTTCAACTCCTAATTTGTCTGCTGCCACATTACTGATTTTTTGCCTTTTAAAATTATTCTTGAGCCAAAATCTAAACACTGCTGTGTGAGTTTCCTTCCTGTTACAGATCTCTGAGTAATTAATATCCTGTGAGCAACTACTGGGGTTGCACTGTTTGCATTTTGCTGTTATCAAATGCAGGGATTCTTTGTGTGGTTTCTAAGTTATGACAGACCCTTTCTACACAATCTCTGTTGTTACTTTCTTTTGTTTTGCCAGATACATCTTCAATGAATGAAAATTGAGTCTTGGAGTTAAGTACTTTTGGAACAAAGAACATTCACTTTAAAATACATGCTTTTAACCAAGATGCTTCAAATTTATTCACACATGCTGGAAAATAAGGGTTTTTTTAAACACTTTTATTCAAAAATATTCAAAACACTTTCTATGTTAATTAAAATACAGAATTGCTATCCTGAATTACAGTGATAAAGTAATTCAAAATGCCTATATATACACCTACATATAGGCATATATGTCAACCTGAGAGAAAACGCACCTACAACTCAAAGTAATGGCTTTTCCTTGTGTCTTTGTGCACAGAGAGAATATATTTTCTCCTTTTTCTTAATGACAGAGGGTATATCATCCCCCTTGAAAGGAAACATTTAACAGTAGCAAGTACTGCTGATAGCTACCTCAGTTACGAGTGAACAAGTCCTACACAGATCAACTGCAGAGTAAAAAAATACGGTAATAATCATCCTTCTTGAATACAGGAGTATGTTTTCCAAGTGCATGTGCTGATGACAAGCTGCTGTCTTACCTCTGCCCCTCCATGCAGGCCAATGTCTTGATGCTGGTGAAAAAGAAGCCACGCAGTGCAGTGCTTTGCACAGAGCTGAGCAGTGATTTGTAATCACAGCAGAGAAACCTTGCGTGTCCGTCTCCCATGTTCCACATTTGGGACACCTTCTGTCATAACACTCAGAAAGTCTAGGAGCACAAATAAAGCTGAAGTGAGTAATTATCTGGCACTAGCTTATTGTTAAATGTATCTGCATTTGCTTAGCTTTTCAAAGTTCCTGCTGTTGTCATTTTGCTTGCTGCTGAGTTCAGTGGCCGGTCTGAAACACTTTACAGAGCGTCTTGGTCTCCTGTTGACTGTGTGTGGAATGAACTGGTAGATTCAGTGTGGTAGGTGATGTGAACTCCACACCACTTGCAAAAATACCCAGGTAACTGCCAGTTCTTAAAGAGCATCTTCAGGTACTTCTTAAATTTTTCCCCCATGAAGAAGTAGATGACTGGATTGAGGCAACAGTGAAAAAGGCCGAGGATTTCTGTTACCTGGAAAGCATAGTCCAGACTCCTGCTCACTTGACAGTCTCTAATGACTCCCATAAACTCCAGCAGTTGTAGGAAAATAACAATGTTGTAGGGGGTCCAAAAAAAGAAAAACACAACCATGACAGCAAAAATCATCTTCACGGCCTTATTCTTTTTGTCATTTCTACAGTGAACTAATGTTTTAATGATCATGGAGTAGCAAAATGTCATAATTATAAAAGGGATTAGGAGCCCTAAAATGTTGATTTCCAAAGTGGAAAAAAGCTTCCATGTTGTGAAATTGCCTGGAAATCTCGGCTTGCAGGTTGTATAATTATGTTCATTAAAAGACTCTCTAAATACAAGCTCGGGAACTGAGGCTGAAAGAGCTACTAGCCATACAACAAGGCTAGTAATCAAGCCATGGAAGGCAGTCCTTGCTTTCAAGGAAAACACTGCACGAACAATTGCCAGGTATCTGTCTATGCTCATAAGCATAATGAAAAATATCCCGCTGTAAAACCCAACCAGGTAGATCCATGAAATGATTTTACACCAGGGAGTTCCAAAAACCCATTGGTCTAGTGTGAAATAAGACCAGAACGGCAAGGATAAAACGAAGAGCAAATCTGAGATGGCGAGGTTTAGCAGGTACACATCAGTCATGCTCTTCAGCCTCTTGTATTTGAAGAGGACCACGATGACCAGAATGTTTCCAACGAGCCCGACCAGGAATACCAGGGAATACAGAACAGGTAGGAAGGAGGCTGCAAACTTCCTGACGCTTTCCTTACTGCATGGTTTTGGAGCATCGTTGTAATTATCGTAATAGTCGTAAAAGGTTGAGAGTTCAAGGGACTCTGTACTTGAAGAACTCATGTTTTTTTCCCCAGTTCTGAGAAGAGAGGAGTATAAAAATGTCAGTGACTTTCAGTGCGTGAAGACCATGTGGTTACTCCACAGACCTGAATCACGAGTGACTGACTCACAGCTCAGCACACGACTCACTGCAGGTTCTCAGACATTATGTAAGCATTATGGGATGGGTGCATGTGCACACTTGAACAAAGTACTGTCCTTAGCATGCATGTACTTAGTCCTTGCACTATGGTGCAACTTGCACGTCAAGCACAAATGGATGTTCAAATGGATGAGAGGAAAGCAAACAGGAATGAAAGATGTGGGCCACAGGTGTCAAATCAGAGAGGGTTAAGCCCCGTGTAGAGCAAAGTAAAAAGCAAAGCCACTGTTCATAGCAGTTCAGAATTTCACTCATCCACCTTTCCCATCAGGCATATGCCACCCACCATAAGAAGACAGTGATAAACATGCATCAGACTTTTCTTATGAAATAACATTTACTGAAAGCTGCCATGAGGTTTCAGTAAGTGCTATTTTCGGTGGCTAAATGAATAACAGGAATTTTTCATGTTCTTTTCTAACAGGCAGATACAGAGTTTTAAGTGATGTAAGCTGGACACAGGGAAAATATATTGCTGACTTATGAATCTGTGTGTTATTCACATCACAACATCATTCTTTTAGCCTAACATACCAGAAATTCTGAGTTCTGTTCTTACTTGTGTGTATTGCTCACGTAACAAGTGGCGTTTTTTTAGCCTAGCATACCAGAACTCTAAGCCTGAGCTATGTTCTTCCCCTTTGTCTTTATTTTGTGAATGGAAAGCAGAAGAGAAGTGAGTTTCATTGCTTTACTTGTCTTTGCCATGCGTGTTGCTGCTACATAACAGCAAAAATAGACTATCATTAATCTGAGACCTACTGTATGTAGTCCCAAGCATGACACCTTTCCAGCCCACAGTTCTGTTCCATTCTACAGAGAGAGGAATTTAATATTATTTACAAGCCACAAGGACAAAACCATTTGACACCAATGGTGTAGAAATGACAGCTTTGCGGCAACTGCACCCAGACATACCTGAATCTAATCTGGGTTCAGCATATCTTTGAATTCTTAAAAACATATGCTCACAGAATACACCCACTTCTGATGATGCAAGAATTCTTAAAAACTGCCTAAAAAATTACCTGAGCGGCTATAAAAGGTAAATGAAAAAGCATTACATTCACACATATCATGAGTGTACATGATACACAAATGTCTGAGGAATTGCATTTTAAGAATTTTACCTTTTCTCCTCCTTTCTTCCCAGATGATGTGAAGAAGCTTCTTTGCTCTAAAGGTGCAGAATCACTTGCTTCTCATCAGGTAGCTCTGCCAGAGATGAGCTACCCACACAGCAATATCCACCAGCTGCAAAAAGCAGATGCCACTAGGTAGCTGTGTCTCTTAGCGGAAGCTTCGACTTCCTTAGATTATATCACAAGTACTTCTCTCCTCAGTGCTCATCAGAGACAGTCCCTTTAAGTCAGAAATAGAATTAAACATGTCTTATAATGTTTAAAAAAAACACAGTTTCCACTGGGAGACTGATTACTGAGTTAAAGCAGCTTCATCTCATCCAACAATCATTAAAACTGATGTCACTAAGCATAGATGTCACTCATCTCTCATTCAACTGAAACCTCGTTCTTTTCTTAATCTCAGAAAAAAATAATCAAAGAATCATCTGTAGTGAGCAGAGAGGAGGCAAGCACTTGGTAGGTGTGTGGAAAGTGTGTTTCTAGTCCTTCTCTGACAGATAACTGATTTTGCAAGTTGCACTATGTAATTGTAGAAGAAAAAACTATAGATTTAGTGTAGGGAAGGCTCACTGTTGTTTGATCATCCTAACTCCTACTTCTCTTACTAAAAAAAGAAATGAAGGCATGTTCATTCACACTACCTTTTTGCTTGATGTTTTCCATGGCAGGTTTTATATGCAGCAAATCCACCTCCTACCACTGACCAGCACAAAATGTAACAGTGGTCAGAACATCGAATAAGAAGTAGGATGTGCGCACGCGCTTGTGGTCTAAGGGCAGAGCATGCAACGTGCTGAGGTTTACCGTGGCTGTCACATCAGGAAGCTCAACAGCTTCTATGAATTTCTCTTGAGAGTGAGGTGGGCCTTATTTGTCTTTTGCGGGATCCTGAGAAGGGAGAAGAGAGCACAGAGAACATGTGCTAGTCAAGTGGGATGGTTGTGAGTCCTGCCAGCACAACAGCTGTGCTGGCAGCTGGCAGGTGCTGGTCTCCTCTGTTTCCCAAAAAAGGCCAGCCAAGCAGAAGTACAAGCCATTTCTCAACAGAGAAGCCTGCTTTCTCGTGATCAGGAGAAACTGAAGAGACAGGACAAGAAGCAGAAACAAGAAATCTACAGAAGATGGTAGTGAGAACAGGAAGATTCAGACATCTCTGTCCACAAGAAATTGTATGTTTTCTTGTTCACTCTGGTGTTTTTCCAGACACAGGTATAGCTTTTGTTCAGTTATGCTATTTGCTGCTATCTCATGTCTCATCATGTCAGAGGCACTGTTACACTGCCCAATAACTTATGTTTGGCTGAAAAGCTTGATGTGAAGACAGTGGAACATGTGGGATCTACTGGTTTCAGGTTTTGCCAGAATAAAACAATTGTATGGGAAGGACCCTGTCAGTCATCTTTCACAAGATGCATCTGTGGAAATTTTTAAATCAGTCTGTGGGAGATGTTCCTTCAGTGCAAGTTATTGCTCTGCAGATCATCTACATTTTCTCTTCAGCTTACTAGCAGTCCTTAAAGGATGTGGACATCAGATAAGCAGACAACAGTGTTGTACCTGTTTCATCAGCTCTGCTCACAGAAACTCGAAGCTGTTCCTCTTGATGTTCTTTTGTCTGTGTAAGGGCCCCATTAATCTCTTCTTTGACATCTTGTTGCACTAGGCCCACAAGTTCAGCTTTTTACCCACAATAACAATGAAATTTCTTTAAGTAGATGCTTTTCAGGAAAAAACACCTCTTGCTCTTGACAATGCTCTCTTAGGCATTGATGTTTCTTAGTTCTGGCTGTAATTTTTTTCTCCTCAATAAACCACCATGCATCTGCATGCTTATCTTGTCCCACTCATTATTTTCAGCTCTATCAAACCCGGTATCTTCTTTGAATTTCATCAGTGGCGATTTTTCTTGATTTCCAGATGAAGAGGTGAATAGAACTGAATTCAGATATTATATCTCTCGGACCCTGTAAGAACTCCGTTTGGCTAAGGAACGATTTCCTATCAGCAGCAACATTTTGCGAGATGTGTTGACCACCATCAGCAACATTTCGAGACCTGTCCTTAGCACACAGGCCACACTTCACATATGCTTCTGATCTTTCAGTCATACTGTTAGCAGGGAAAAAGTCTGCAGCCATATGAATTCCAGTTTAGTATGATCCCTATGGCACTGGCCTGAAGAAAGCACCTACCTGGCACAGTGCCTCTTGCCCAGTCCTTCTTTGGAAGCCTTTCAAGTAGCAAATGCACCTGCCATAATACCAGTGCACTTCATACTAAATCACCAAAGGGGAAGGTCTGTCTTTGTAAGGAGACTGAGCAAGAGTGTTTCTGCAGGAAGAGGAATGCTCAGCCACAAAAAGAGAAGAATGTTTATGGCTACAGATACTGAAAACTTGTGATGTGTGAACTCCAGAAAATGAAGATTAAAAAATATAACTGCCAGTTCGTGAAAATCAAGAGGATGTGAATAAATCCTGAAATATCTTCTGATGGTTTACCAATGAACAGGGTTCCTGGGAGAGCCTGCAAGGAAAACTGTGGTGAAAACAGGAAAAAATAAGGGCAAATGAGACAGTGCAGAAAATAGAGGGAAGGTGGTGTGAGTGCAGGTCCTGCAATTGCTTGGAGAGAAAGAACAGTGGAAGGGACTGAGTGTAACTATAGTCTGCAGTAGGGGAGCTCTGAGGTCCCCTTCTGACATGGCAGCCTGTCTTTTTCAGCTGCTTCTTGGAGAACCTGGCAGAGACTAAGAAAAGGAGAATGGCAGGAGATGGCAAGATTAAGGGGAAAGGGGGAAGGGTTCTCAGTGGTGCTGCTGTAAAACTAATGGTTTTGCAGGGGAAGCGAAGAAGAAAAGTCATCTTACTTCTTTACTAAATGGTATCAGGATATGTGGCACTGACCAAATATATCATGAGTGCACAGGGGTGGACCAAACCTGATTAGCCTGACTGGAAGGAGATTAACCTTTTATATGGGATGGTGTTTGGGGGGGGGGGCACATTAAATACAGCAGGATACAATACAATATTAATATAAATTTTAATAAAAGCAAAATGCGGAACAACCTATACCATAAAAAACTTTGCTTTTCACCAAAAGATTATTTCAGCCACTCCCATCTTTTATGGGAAGTCTTATGATTAATTTGCCATTTTACAGGAGGCATAGGACTCTTGCCCAGGGAAGGACTGGAGATAGACATTTACCTAACCCACTAGGCTGTGAGATACTCACTACTGGTATGCCAGTGCACCATCCATTCTGTCTGATCTCAATGCTGGCCAGGGACAGATGATTCAGACAAGTCCTCCTTTGGAAGACGCTTGCCCAGGAGAGAAGCAGATGACAGTAAATAAAAAGGGACCACTAATTGCAAGAATGAGTATTTTGATTGATTGTGTGGATCAGCGCGGGATCCATGCTGCCACAGATGGGCAAACATTTACCTTTCTCATCAAAGCATTCTCTCCATCAGGTGGCCAAGTCCTTCATGCATGGTCAGGCCTTGTGTGATTCTTCTTTTGCAGTTCAGGTGAATTTGGATTGCAGTTTGCACGTCTCTAGCTCCCATACTTCCTTGTTAGCAAAGTGTTTGTTCTACCAGCTAATTGTACAGTTCCTTTCTTTGTAATTTTTAATGCATTCCAAATTTCCTGTACATGACTAAAACTGCATCATTCTGAGAGAGAACTTAAGAAGGGAAGTGAGTGATTTCCCTGTTTTAGAGACAACCCCTGTGTACACTGTTTCTCAGGTGATTCATCCACCATTTATTCAATCTTTTTGAAAGCATGTATTCCCTTTGGCTAAGATAGCTGTTTGTGCTGACAAGGAAATGATTTAAGCCAAAAACATATTTTGCTTGCTCAACACTAAGCTGCAATTCCCCTCATCTTTTTTTCTTTCAGGGGACCAGTCCTGCACATTCTACTGTTTGTATCCACTGGTGATTCTGTGAATGGTGTCAGTCATCCTTCTCCTCGGTCTAATTTCCTTTCTTTCCACATGCCGTGCTTGCAAAACTGCTATAGACAGAACTCCTCATTAAAAAAAAGAACTGAAAATTCTCACCTCAAAAATGACAGAAACAGTCATTTTATATGCCTAATTTTACTAAAAATAAAAATCACTAATGCAAAAAACATGAGTTTTACTCTTCTTAACTGTGAAATGGCACAGCAGGGAGCTTTCCTTGTGATGCTCAGCAATCTGTTAAATGTTACCAAGCCGTTTCTACAGGTAGGTGAGAAATTTGGGCTGTTTCCACTCTGAGGAGCCGTTGATACCTGAGATTTAATTTTTTGTTTTTCCTAAATGTCCCAGCCATCACCCAACCATCACTATGAGGTCCTCTTAAAGGACGCTTTTTCTGAAGAAAAAAAAAAACAAGGCAGTGGTGAATAGCAGAAGTGTTCTCAGGCCACTTTTTTTGATGTTTATTGTGATGAGTTTAGATACAGAGGAATGATGACAATGTGGCAAAAAGGCTTTGGATTCTGTGTGCTTTGTGTTGCTGGTAGCCTTTAAAAGCTTATTAAATGCTTTTAAGGTTTATTAAATACAACAAAGACAGTAAAAGGTCTTCATTGGAGCATCTCTATCATCTTTGTGATTCACAGGCTATTCTGATGTGTTATGTGAATTGTTGGTGAAACTGCCTGTAGTTAATTTTACATCTACAGACTTACATTTGCTCACAAGCAAATAAATGAAACCTCTGAGAAATTGATGTTTCTTCCATCAGCAGAATGTAGTGACTAATTTTTTCTTACTTTTCATAAATATATTTTTTACACTCTGTCTTTTTTAATCAGTGACTCCACTTGTTTGGCTGGGGCGCCCTGCTTTAACCATGAGTGACTTTCAAGTCCAACAGGGTTTAATAATGCCACCTTCTGGTGGAAATGCAAAGAAAGCATTGACGCTAAAGATGGGCAGAAGGAATGAAGGAGCGAGCTTAGAGCAGAGGGTCCTGCGGGGGCAAGGCTGATTACAGGGATAGTGAGAGGGTGTGGTGACTCTGGAAATACTTGGCTCCCGGTGCTGTTGGCCTTGTGCAAAAAGATGCATACTACTGTCTACCATTGCCCCTTCTGAATCTGACCTGATCTGTAAACCCTGGCCTGTGCATTCTGTATTGTTTTTACGATAACTGGTATTTTGACCATCCCTTCACTGTAGCCCCCTGAAACCTGAACTACCAGGAGGACCTGGAGAGCAAGGCTCAGCAACAGGACCAAGAAAAAGGAACTGAACAAGAAACCAACTGAGGGTGAGCCTTAATGAGGGCTCCCTTGGAAAAAAACAACAACAAAAAGCTGATCACAGTATGAGGATACCTAATTTCTAAACAGGACTCCGAGGAGGAGAGGGACTACAGTAAAGCAAAGATTCATTGCAAAGGGGCTCTGAAGCCACTTGGGGGTTATGACCTGGTCCAATTTTAGTCAGCTCTGATACTGCCATTCCCAAAACAGGCAAACCCAGCTTTGAGTCTCCTCAGACACCTTCCTTCCAGGGCAAAGAAGATGTGAGGTGAAGGTCCTTCATCTGTACCAGAAGGCCTAGCATGATGTCCCTAGGAGGTGCTGAAAAGGCAATTCCTGTGCACGCTTAACCAGTTCCCCATCCCTGCCTGGTTACAGGCCATCAGCACTGCTGGTTGAGGCCCTTCCGGTGGGAAATGCTCCCCCTTGCTTTGTGCTCCAGCTATGGCCAAACTGGGATCTCTGTTGCTCAGCAATTGCCTGGGGCAAAGTGGTGGCGAAGGGCCGTGAACAAAGCTGGTTCAACAACCTGCTCCAGGTGCGTTTCAGATTTACCATTTCCTTCTGGTTTGCTCCTGCCTGGTTGGAGACTGGAAAAATAATTGTTGCTGCAGCTCAGGGTTTCAAGGAGCTCCTATCTGTAAGGAACCGTCCTGGTCCGGGGCACAGGAGATTCCACGTGGGAGCAGTAGGTCGTGTCTGACACCAGGGGGAACTGTCTGTCAGAGGTGCGTGGAGCCACCGCCCCTGCGCTGCCTCAGCTTTGTCGGTGTCCTCCATCGTGCTCTGCCCGTACGGGCCGCTGCAATCTCTGCTGCCATTTCTCTGCCTCTCGGTGCCGCTGGCTTTAATTTTAATGTAGCAAATTTATGGGCTAAACGCGAACTCCTCGTGGGCAAAATGCAGCTTCTCAGCTGCCTGTACTATCCTGGCATATTGGACCTATGTATTGTGGAACTGTTGTGCTGCAGCTGGATATGGAGCAGTGACAGATGCATGCAATGGATCAGAGACTTAACAATATGAGTGGGGTGGGAAACAGACTGTTCCAGTGACAGCTGCAGCTGGAAAGTGGATAATATCCCCTGTATAGTGAAACAGCAGTGCCAGAGTCCTTGCTCTCATTCTCTATCCCATTCACTACCCTCTGCCTTCAGTGATATAAAGTTCATGTACGTCTTCCTGATTGAAACATCATGGTCAGAAATTTGGTAAATGCAAACTGTTCTTCACAAGCAAACCATTTTCCTCATGTCCAATGGGGGTTATTTTACAGTATTTCTTTAGGGAGAGGAATGAAAAATGCAATATATTAACATTTTTGTGTCGAGTATTAGTGTAACAAGCAAAATCAGACAGGAACAGTCGGTGGACTTTTTTTCCCCCATACTGAAAACAATGTGTTAACACTTGCCCTGCCCTGTAAAATGCAGGTCTCAAATTTGGGTGTGTATGGTGAAAACCAAGTTCTTAGAGTTGCTACCAAGTAAATTAGGAATTTCTGCTTTACAGTGGCAGCAGAATTACTGCCAACTTCAACAGAAACTGAATGTGGTAAGTGTCAGAAAACAATCTTTAATAGTTAGAAATTGTTCTCAATTTTTGCTTTGACTACTGAACTTGAATTTCAAACTAATAACTCTGGATGGCTCAGGTTTTCATTAGAATTTCAGGTGTCCTACGGAGTTAGGAAACTGAAGTGCAAACAGTAAAACTTCGAGCAGGACTATGTATGTTCTTAATACAGAAAATATTTCATTCAGTGGCTATTTTAGAAGTGGTGTATCAATGGCCCTTGGCAAAGCACGGCATCATGCTTGGGCTATAACTGCAGCAGAAAGAATTTACCATCTAGGACCTGAAAAAGCAACAGTGGGTAGAGATAGTACAACTTCAGATTTTCTTTGAAAAATTCTCATTTGTTTTTTAGTGATAGCAGGACTTGGGGTTTGCATGGATCAGACTTTTTCCCTTGTGGTCCTGCTAAGACAAGGGCTTTGTATCACTCACAAGATCTCAGTGAGGGACTTCACAAAGATCACAGAGACAAAACGGAAATGAGAGAACTTAACCCATAACCCATTAATTAATTAATAGTTTCTCTGTGAAGAACATCATTAAAACTTCAGACTGCCCTGGGCCAGGACTTCAAATCTACTCCCAGGAAATGCTGAATCCAAAGGAAATATGTGGGTAGCGACTGGCTCCTTCTGATGCCAGTGTTGAAAATGACAGCTTTCACTGCTGAGCAATTTCCTAGGCCAATGTGATGCTTTGACTTGCTGCATTTCTAAGCTTTTTGTACAAGTTTTTTGTTAAAAAACCCAAGAAACCAGAGTGGTTAAAAAAAAAAAAAAAAAAAACAAGAGGAAATGTAAATCCTATTATTTTGGAACTGTGATGTAATATTTGATTGAGACAGATTCACAGTGGCACCTAAAAAATACTGATGTCCATGTATCTCCCTGCAAGCAGTTTGGCTGAATGTGTCTTGTTCATTCTATTTTTAAGTAGAACATGAAATACAGTCGTGAACCTGCCGAGGAAATTTGGATTCAGGTTTTATTAGTTCCTCAAACTGTAACCCAGCTGGAAAATGATTTATGGTAAATGTCAGTGTGATTGTCAAACAGGAAAAAAAGTTGATCATGATGAAAAATAAAGATGCAAAGATAGCTTATCACCCCTCAAAAACCCAAAGCCCAACACCCACCCCCCCAAACCCAGAGGTTTCCTCCCCTCCTTTTTGCACAACCAAATACAATTAACTGGAAGTCCAGTTCTTAAAGAGACATCAATGGGCTCTCAGTCAGGCTTGAATGGTGCAGTGCAGCAAAGGGCAGCAATGCCGGTCTCAGCTTGCAGCTGAACCCAGACTTAGCAAAGTTTGTTACTTGCTGCTTTCAGAGCACTGGTATGTCCCATGGAGGCCAAAGTTTTTTAAAGAATAGAAGTTTTTTAAGTTACAAGAATACTCTTCCAGCTAATACCAAAAAAAAAAAGGAAAATGGTGATTTTGGTTTTCACTTGGGTTTTCAAAGATTTAGCACTGCTCCTATGAGGAGGAACCTGCATAAACCAGCGGTTTGTTGCAGAGCCCAACGCCTAGAAGCTCCCGAAGCTTTTAATCTCATACAAATGCTCAAATATTGGGCAATAAAACCATGAAAATAAATGGCAAACTTTATATAATAACTTGCAAATACATGGCATAAAACCTGATAATGTCATGCTGGCAATCCTTGAAAGTATTCCATTGCACAGTGTGGCAGAGAAGACTGGAGCACAGGTTGTCAGGAGGGGCCCTTGGCTTGTGTTCCGGTTTGGCCAAATTTAGAAATATATCCTCTGAGAGAAGGCACAACCACCCCTCCCCCACCAGGTTCGGGAAAAAAAATAAATTTTCCTCGAAGGAAAGTGAAGAAGATAAAACTATTTATTTAACAAACACACGGGAAAGGAAAATAATGTTAAATGGTAAAATCTTTTGCTGTAGAGGAAAAAACCTGGGAAAGCGTTAGAGCCCTCCCTTTGGTCTCCTCGGAGCTGGGGCTTGGGCCAGGGCCAGGCCCTCTGTGCCTGGTGGAAAGTCCTCCTCATGTGCTCTGATGTTACAGCAATCAGGCAGTCCAGTAGAAAAGGGAGAAAATCCGGAATTCCAGAGAAGGAAAAGTTCGACTCTCAGCCTCTCTCTGGAGAACAAGAAACTGGAAAAACTGGCCAAAAGCTGACTGGAAAGCCGCAAGCCGGGTGCTTCCTCCCTCCCCTGCCCCAGCTGGGAAAAAAAAAAACCTGCTATCTTTATGTGACCTTGAACAAGCTGCAAAGTGCTCTGAGAAAGTTTTGCTCAGTTTTTTTCTTCCCCCTCTCAGGCTCAGTTTAGAGGCATAGAAAGGCCAATAATTAATTTCTGGGCATAGGCAGCGATATGGGATACACATCATAAAGTCACCCCAAGACAGCTTGGAAGTGAAGGATTTTTGCAGCTTGCAGGGGACCCAGGGCTGTCGAGGCAGTCTGACTCACAGTAGCAAGTCTGCCCTGCCAGAGGGAGATGCACCTGGAAGGAGAGGGATGCACTGTACTGTGACGGGTAGGATTGCTGGGGAACCCCTGGGGAGAAGCAGCAAAAGGCTCCTCGTTCCTAGAGAGCGGGCATAAGGCTCTGAGTTTCCACCTTTCATTCTGAAGACAGCACATGGATCATATTTAAAGGAGCTTTTTACTCTTCCCACTCAGTAACTCACCATTGTCTGGAAAATCTAAGGGAAGTTAAATAAACCAAGCGCAATTGCCTTGCTCAGTTTGGCAATCCACCATCTTCAGGCTGACTTCATGCAGATAACTTCTTGTTTAGTCTCAGAACCTTCCTCTTTCTGTCTGCACATCTTGACATTTCTTTAAAAAAACATTGCAAAAATACCACTTCTTAAAATACCACTTTCTTGGGGGTAGGGACAAAAAAAGTTGCCACTTGATTAGGCAGACTGAATTTTAAAAAATAATTTAATTTCAAGTGACACTCGTGCTACACTTAGACAGCAAGTCTGGAGTGTGGAAGTCCACTTATAGCTGAAAATTACAAAATTAACATAGAGAATATATTTCCACCAAATACAAAGCGTTTTATGAAAAGGGGGTTTGGTTGGTTTTTTTTTAGTGTAGAGGGTGATGAGTGTTCAGTAGCAAAAAATGGAATGTTTGTGTAATTATTGCCATTGGAAAATTGCTTAATGGACACACTCTCCTCCACGTTTTTTTAGAAACAAGATAGTACTAGGGTCCACAAGGAAAGGCCCTACTCCTCCCCCTGACACTCTGAAACAACTTTGTTGTGTTAGTTCAGAAGTGAGAGAGTTACTTTGATTTGAGATATTATCAGTTTCTTCAGTGTATAGAAATAGGGTTGCACTCTCATGGACTTATTTTGTAAGATTGGTCCTTGATTTTTCTTGTAAGGTGATCTCAGCTTCATTATTGGCAACAGTCCTTTTTCCCTTCACCTAACTCTAGTCCACAGTGCCAACAAATTCTCCTTTGTTTTTACAGCAGATGATGACAGGGATGCCCAGGTAAAGGACTCAGTTGTCTGATGGACATTTTTCTCCCCCAGTGCATTGTTACTGCACGAGTAAAAAGGATATTTGGAGGCTGTGAAGTGCACATGGGAAATGCGTCCTCTGGGATGCTTTAAGTCTGGGTACAGCTGAAGTTTTCCCTGGGGAAATCAGCTGTGGTGGGAGAAGTCCCAAAGCTTGAGGAAGGCTGTGGTAACCAGCAGGGGCAAGTGGTCATTGTGTCCCCAAAGCTGTTGTCTGTGACAGTGTAGACACGGCTGGGATTTACAACATGTAGCAAGCAGGGCATGGGGGTGAGGCACAGACCATGCTCAGCTTGATCGTGCTATGCTTGGACCAAGCACAGGGATACCCATACTTCTAACTCCCCTTGTTCCAGAGGGTGCTGATGTCCACTGGTCAGAGCCCTCGGGGATGTGCTGAGTGAAGGACTCCACCGAGCTCTGGCATTTGGCTGAGGCCAAGCCCGTGAAAATCAGGAGATACACCCACTGGCATATCTCTAATCCTTGAAGATAGATTAGAGATCTTTGCTCTGATTTATTGCATGCTGTAAACACAGGGTGCACTGGTGACACTAAACACATGTTCAGAAAGAACTCCTTTTTATTGTTAAACAGTGGGACTTTATGACATATGAATGCGCGGTTAAAACATTTGTTGCAGTCAATAACCACAAAATTACTTCCTTATGGATATATAGCATCAAAAATACACCCCTTTACTATCAGAAATATTCCCCTTTCCTAAAAGTCAGTCACCATTCATTAAAGAGATTTCTCCTCCCTTAAAAATGAGTTTAGGTCTATGTACATCAGTATCACATGCACGTACACTGACACATGCACAAGTTGCAGTGGTGGAACTGTTCAAAAGCTTCCCTATCCTTAAATTCTTCTCCACCTCCTTTTCTAGGCACGGAGCACTCCTTTTCTTTCTACTTTCCCTCTTCCTTACTCTTGATCCAATTCCATGTTCAACACTGACATATTGTACTGCTTTTGTTTTTAAAATCTTTACTGTTTTAGAATATTTAATGCTTAGCAAGAGGCATGTCAGTAATTCAGTGCAACCATTAAGGCTCTTCATACGGATAATGGCAACCCCTCAGCAGTTGCTATCCCTGCAGGACACACATATTGATACATTTCTCCTTCCCAGAGCCTTTTAGACGAAGACAGAACCATCCTGGTCGCTGGTGTTCAGGGTTATGTTGCTGTTCACCACACTTTCTGCATAACTAACTGAATGGGTGACCTGGTAGCGACTGCAGGGCCCACAGAAACACAGGAATGGACAGTGCTTCAAGCAGACTTGATAAAGGTATTTCCTGAATTTTTCCCCAGCAAAGGCATAGATAAGAGGATTGAGACAACAGTGACTGAATGCAATGGTTTCAGTCAGGTGCATTGCATAGTCCAGTGACTTAATTTGGTTGCAATTTGTGAATAAATCATAGTGATATAAAGTATCTAGAAAAATCAGTACATGGTAGGGGGACCAAAACAGAAAAAACACCATCACCACAACCAAGGTCAGTTTTATGGCTCGTGCTTTTTTCTGATTTTTGCAGGACAGGAGGGTTTTGATGATCCCACAGTAGCAATAGACTATGATACAGACTGGGATGAAAAAGCCAATAATGTTCAGCTCCATATTGCAGAACACTGGCCAGATGTTCTCCAGCTTCTGTGGGATGACAGCAATGCAGTCATTTTCTACGAGCTGAGAGAACACAAAATGTGGCACTGACACTAAAAACACTACTGCCCACACTCCGCAGGCTACAAGGAAGCCATGTTTTATTGTTCTGGATTTCAGAGAATAAGTTGCCCGGACGATGGCCAAGTACCTGTCAACACCGATAACAGTGATAAAGAACATGCCCCCAAAGAAACCGATGTAGTACAGAGAGGAAACAGCTTTACACGCAATAGTCCCAAGGGTCCATCCACGGACCGTGTTGGACGCCCAGAATGGGAGGGAGATCACAAAGAGAAGGTCAGAGACGGCCAAGTTCAGGAGATAGATGTCAGTGATGCTTTTTTGATTGCCTTTCACTATGGCAAAAACCACCATTAGATTCCCTGTGAGGCCGAGAGCAAAAACCACAATGTAAAATATTGGCAGAAATATTCTCCCAAACTCTTGGATGTCGATTTTATTGCAGGAGAAAGCGTATTCATCGTAAGCGTATTCACCTGTTGTTTCTGCATATGCTTCCGTCATGATGAATTTGCTGGCTAGAGGCAAAATAGAAAGAGTAAAAATAAAACATTAGAGTGATCTTATGTGTGCTGTGGTAAAATACTGAGGGACTGCACCAAGCATGCTTTGGGATTTTGTCACTATTTATTTGAGTGAGGGTTGTATTACAGTGGAGGTGATGGTAGTTACGTTATGACAAAAGCCCAGACTCTGCTGTCACGTGTACTTCACTGAAAATTAACTGTTTAGGATAAGAAAAAAATTAATGAGAATTTCAAGGGCTGTCACATAAGCCCCTGCTTACTGCAGTGCAGCAGGAGCAGCAGCAAGCTGAGATCTGTGCAGGTGGTACATGCACCATGAGCAATGCAGACGCTGTGCCAGCCTGTGGGGCAGTGTTCGGCAGGAAACGATACTTCACAAGTAACAGTTGAACAGATTCAGTGCCTGTCAACACCAACAGCCGCATCTCCCCCACACGCTAACCCTGGGCTGGAAGGGTGGCAAGACGCCCAGTTTGGCCAGGCCTGAGCTGATGCTTGCTGACATGAGAGGAGCAAGTCTGCACTGGGACACTGCTGGCAGTGAGCGTATCTTCGATGAGGCTTTTCTAAAAATCTTCCTATGATCAAAAGAAGAGAAACTATATTGGCCCTTTTCCTCAAGCAACAAAGCATCTCGTGACTGCTCCTGCTTTGGCTGTGAGGCTGGAGCCAGGAATACACCTCGACTGAATCCAAAGAGAGTATGGGGTGCAGGTGTGTGACCTCTGGCCTCACTGGTCTGCACACCCAAAACCTCAGAGCACCTGTCAATTCATCTGCTCTCCTTTGGGATGTAGTGTTCAAGTCTCCGCAAAGATTTCTGTTTGCAAGGAATCAAAAATCCTATAGGAGTGCAGGTGTTGCTGTATTCAGTCTGCTCCCTAGCTGGATAAAGAGCTTGTAAGTATCCATTGCTTGCTCTTGCTGGAGGAGATGAAAGAAATTGAGTGTGATACACTGTGCAGAAGCCCAGGGAGATGATAACACGGCCAAACCAGCCTGTTAAAGGTGAGACTGAAAAGAAAAGGTCAGTGCTAACATAACTGCAACTAGTAACTACCCCTTGGCAGTTATCACTGTCACAGTGTCACCGTCTTCTTACAGGAATCCCCTGCTGCCTGTACAGAAGTGACTCAGTTCAGTGACCATAGGCTGTCTCTGAGATGTTCACATCTCCTGTTAGTGGGTGGTATAGTCAGTACAGCCAACAAACAGCAGTGCATCTCATCCAATGCAGGTCAGGCCAAATCTGCTTTCAGACAAGACAGACAGCTTTGCAGACTGCTGACCACACTGATGAAACTTCTTTTTCCAAATATAAGGCAAGCATGGACACACTGCTCAGTGGTAGGCGCTGATGGTGTATAGCTACCCTGACTCCTGACACTTAGAGCTAAGTGATTGGAATCCCAGCCTGCAGGTCCACATTTCACCAACAGCAATAGTTTTTATACCTTCTGTTTAAAATAAGCCATGCAAGATTAAACATGAAATAAAGATGTCCTCAAGTGTGAGACAGTTTCCTGTGACACGGTGGTAACTACAACAATCTTGCTATTGTGACCATAGCAACATTTTCTCCTAATGCTTCATTGCCAGAGTATTGTTTGTGGTGTTGGCTGTGAAGCTCTGGCCTCTTATTTTGTAGCAATATCTTAAAGAGGGTTATTTTTTTGTGCTAGTTTGAAATGCATGCTCTTAATTTTAAAATAACTTTTTATTCTGAAAATTCAAACCCTGATGAGAAGTGCTCTCAGACCAGAAAATATGTTTGTGGTTTGCGCAGGAAAAGTGTGCTAGAAAGGGCTGCCTCAGCACTGGTAGCTCTGGGGCATGGGCACCGTGTGGGGAAAGCTGTTTGCAGCAGGCAGCCACACCCATGGGCAGAGCGGTTCTTGCAGTATCTGTCCACTTGCCTTGGGAGCCGAGTCCGCCTTCAGTCCGTCCAGCCCCGTCAGCCCAGTTCAATTCTCCAGCCTCTGGAGACGAGGGATCTGACACCGGCAGAGTTAAAGGGACACAAACAGGAAAAGCTGAGGCGCTGGGGCAGAAGCTGACAGCAATTGCAAACAAGATACTTATTTTCTACTTATTTTCTACTGGCGAGATAAAGAGTTGCCATCTCTTTATCTGCCGTGTTGAGTGATACATATATGAGCAGGAGACATCATACATAACCTCAATAACCCATCATTTTCTGCCTTCTCATCCTGATTTCTTTCTTCCTTTCTGAAACTAAATGTATGCAGCAGAAGCGCCAGGGCACACCAAGTCTCTTGTGCCGAACATGTGTCACTGTCAGCTCCCCAGCTCCTTTGCCTGTTACTGCATCCATCTGTGCAGCGCCAGAGCCTCAGCCTTTCTCTGCAGGCTCATGTGCTCCACAGCTGCTTCTTCACTCATGCAGAGGTTGCTGAGGGCTACAAAAGTGACTGACTGGAGCAGGAACACCTGGTCTGTGAGAAGACACTGGGTTTGGTCAGCCTCAACAAGAGATGTCTCAAGAGAGATTTAGGGAGAAGGTGTAAAGGTGAAGTAGACAACTTTCCTCAGGGGAATAATTAACAATAGCTGTGGGAAATCACTGCTTAATGTACTGAAAACAAATTTTTGCCATGACGATGCTCAAACACCAGGACAGGGCTCCAGGGGGGTTGTGGGTTCTAATCCCTGGAGATGCTTGAAACTCAGCTGATCCTGCTCGGTGCATGGGTTTGAACAAGAGACCTCCAGAAGTCCTGTCCTATCCTTGTGACTCTGTGGCAATGCCAGACAGAGGTCATGCTGTTTCTGCAAAGTGTCCCAGCTTCTTCTCAGCCGTGGAAGCTCCTGTTTCATACATGTCATTCCTGGTGTGACAGCCAGAAGTCTCATCAGACAGAGGGGGAAAATTGATCGAAGCCTGCTCTTATCCCCTTAACAGCTTTGCTAATTGTGCTGTCATCCAGAGAGGGCTGTTCGGTGGTGCTTGCCTTGACTGTCTGGGCTGTGTGAAATCCCTGCTCTGCAGAGAGGGAATGCACATTGCTTCACTCTCCTCTCTAAGAACCTCTTGCTATGCTGGTTTTTAACACGCTTGCTCCCTTAATTAGTATCTAGAAAGGCAGCTTGTCCATCTGGAGAATTTCCATATGTGTCTGTAGAAGTCACTGTGCTCTATTGGACAGAGAGGATATCACATATGTGAGGAAATGCAGCTCCCACCAGGGCTTAGCCCTCAGATCTGGCAGACCCCTGCACAGATTTCAGCACTGGCATTGCCTGGAGAGAGAGCTGGGCATGGGAATGGCCACCTTCTTCACTGGAGAACATCTACACAGGTGTGTAGGAGAAACTCCTGGACTTAGTGAAGTAAAGAGAAACATTGCTTGTGCTGGGATATTTCCTGAAATGCCATTTCAGTCAGGTAACCTCCTCTAGCTCACTGATGAGGATCATTTATTTCTACAGTAGCAAATTATTTCCTTTACCCTCAGATGGGTGCTTGAGGAGTCTGTGGTACCTACAACAACGAGAAGGGTAAGATTGTGTATAGCATGTCCAGGGGCAAGCAAGAACTGCACTTACCAAAATGATACTAGCCTTTGAATCTGCTGGCAGTCTGTGGCTTGGTCTCTCTCTAGCTCCTGGATTTCATATATCAGCAGTCACACACTCATAATCTTCCACCACCACTCATCCTGCAAGGACAATGCCGCCAGTACTGTTAGAATATTTAGCTCCTCTGACACCACTTTGCTCAGTTTAAACTGATGATACTCAGTAGGTGGGCTGCAAACTACAAAAGGCTCCCAAAACCCAGCCCATGCTAGATAGGGATGTGTTGAGATGATATTGCACCTTAAAGAGAGAAACTTAAATCTGGCCATCCTCCATCCTTTCCTGCCAGCCTCTCTGTCAGCCACTAAAAGTCCAGTGCAGCTTCTCACTGTCAGCTTCAATCCAATTTTCTCTTTTATACTTACAATAAATGTTCACCTAAGGGACAGAGTGAACTGAAGAGTGTAGAGGACATAGGAGTAGGACTGCAAGGCTTTGAGGTTTCTCCACCAGATATTTTCCCTTGCTGACTACAGGAAATAGTAGATTCACTTCTGCTTCTCATGGAACTGCTTGACCACTTTTCTCTCTCTCTGGATTTCCCCATCGATTTTGCACCCTACTCTTCACAAACACTTCTGCTCTTAATCACATTTATAGCTATCTCAAAGACCATAGTCTGCAAGACCAAGACCCCTGTTTCTCAACCCAGCTATTCCCAAACCACCATGTGCACCCCATGTAATATACAGGGAAGTGAAATTGTGAGAAGTCTGCAAACTCCTCCAAAGAACAGAAGTTGCTTTTCAATCTTCAAACAACACTCGCATCAGGCTGGGTGACACAAAAGGAAATCCTGTTTATGCATCTGATCTTTCCAGGTGTCATCCCTGGCACTTCAGCCAAGTGCCATGTTACAGGCTTTACTGCCAAAAAGAGGGAGATCTTCAAGCAGTTTGCCTCCCTGTGATGCCTCTCCTACCAAATTAAAAGAAGTGAAAAAACCAACCAAATCCAGTCTGCCAGAGGGTTACGCTTCAGATTTGCACAGTATGCTAATAAACGTATTTCAGCCTCAGAAAGGTTTTCACACCTTAGTCAGCATTTCTGAGCACTGCTTACACTCTTTTCTCATGCTGGCAAAACATGCTTTCAGTGCACACTGAATGGCCTGATGAATCACCTGGCCCTGGGAAGCTGTAGGCTTTGTGGGAACCCCTGTGCAACCCTAGAGGTGCATGTATATCCCTTTGGCACCCTTAGATCTGAGCTGCCATCACCCTACCCAAGTATAAATGCCCTTGCTTTTTTCATTTGCAGCTACACCCATCTGCTTCTTTCCAGCTGGTGCTTCTCAGAAAGAGCATAGGGATGACCTCAGGCACCTCCAAATGAAATGTTGTAGCTATGGTGGCACTTCTAACACACAAAAGAAAGAGATTAAAGAAAATAACCAGAACTGGGTGGGAACTAGAAGGAGATGGCACAATGGGTAAAACTTAAACAGCCTGGCCAAGCATCTACCACACAATCATCGGAGTGTCACAGACACCTCCAACCACAAAATCATCAGTGCCGTGGACACCTCTACCCACAGTTTAGATGATACACCACCCAAAACTTAGACTTATGGGTGGTACATTAACCAGAGATGGGGCCCAGTTGCTAGTCCTACGCCCACCTAGTTCGTGTAATTCACTTAGTTTGTTTTTCAGAGCAGGGTGGTTCCATTCATAGACAACGGCCTCTGGAGTTGCTTGGGATCATGTTAGATAGCCAGGGCCAAAAGCAAGCCCATCCCAGCAGATGCAGTTACTTTAAATCTTAAATGTCAGTCTTTTATTCAGTCCTGAAGTGGGGAAGATGTTCTCCCTGTTCCTCCTCTACATGCCAACCTTTGAAAATGGGAAGGAAGGTGAAAGGGCTGATCTAAGCCAACCTTTAACCCAGGCAAAATGAATTTAAACTGTTAAGGAGCAGAGCACAGCTGAGGCCAATCTGTGTGGCTTTATAGAAGAGGAGCTTTAGCTTGGGCATCTGATGGGATTGCAAGGTTGAAAAAGGGGGCTGTGTGGGAAGAGTTGGAACTCTGGTTTGCAGTGATTTGTTTAACACATGTCTCCAGCCCAAAGCAAGGCCAAAGAAGCATTGCAATGGGATTTGGACTGGTTAGACATCATATCTCAAAAGACAGACGTCTGTGGAGGAAGCCTTGCCGAACTAGGAATATTGCTTGTAAAATGTTTGTGGAAATGACAAGTTGAAAGCCAAAAACTCTTCGGTATTTTTATCATTGCTCTGAAAGCAGATTGGCAATGAGAGCTGGCAGGGGCATGTGAAAAAAGGGTTCCAGGACTGGAGAGTGATTCAGACAATCTGGGTAATCTAGGGCTTCTGGGTGATTCACATTGGCTCTAATGTACCCACATGTAACCAAAATGACACACTTGGGAGTTAAACAATGTGGGCCATGTCTCAAGAGCGGGGGCATATCTGAAAGGAAACTTGACTGCAAGAAAAGCTGATGCAACCCTCAGATGTTAAAAGAGCTGCCAGATGGGAAGGAACAAATGACTTTACCATTGCAGAGCTTGATACAGGGGCTGTAGACATAATTTGTAACACTCGATTTCACTTTTGCTTGTGTTAATAATCTTGCTAATTATTTGAGTGGGATTAGCTGTCCGTTACAGTGATGCAGGGAAATTCAAACTAGAAACATGCAAGACAGGAGTAAGATGAACATTTTTAACAATGAAAGCCTAATGACTGGAACAGATTTCAGGTAGGAAAAGGACATTTTTGCATGTCTGAGGGTCTCACTTTGAGAGAAGGTATTGGTCTGGGAAATGGATTTAGGCCAGACATAGTGGAGAATCTCAGCTGGAGGGTGCTAGGTTAGACCCTACAGCCCTTGATAGGCAGGGAGGCAGACCAGTTTGGGGCACTTCTCTCAACAACCATGACTCTCTTCAGTAATAAATGACGGAAAAAGCTAAACTGCCCTCTCCCCCACACTAGCTAGCTCAAATCCTGGGATGTGACCCCTGGAAGGAAGCAGTCTCCTGTGAAGAGTATGGAGTAGCTGCTAGCACTGAGGCCATAATGATGGCTGTGGAAAGGAAGCATCACAGTTTGGAGATGTCACCAAACAGCCCCCCTGTTGAATCCTGTGTGTTTTCCCACCTAACCAGTTCTTTTTTTAATCCTCTCTAGCTTCTGCGTGAGTGTGGTGAAATCCCACATGCTCCCTGCCCCTCTAGTTCTTCCTCAACGACTTTAAGGTGAGGAAATTCCTTTCTTTGGTGTTTCTTCCTTCTTCTGTCATTTATTCTCAGATCAACTGGACTATTTCTGTGGCCCATCAGAATTCTGCAAACCCAATGATTGCTTTTCAATTTGCATGATTTAATTTATGGAGGCTTCCCCCAGTAATGTGAGGATACATTTTTTAAAAGCAAGTAGTTCTCTGGGATGCTTCATTATTGAATTTTCCAATTCAAGGTGAAGTTGAAGGTGCAGAAATATGATGCTGAGGCTTCAAAGGATTAGGCCACTTAGGGTGTTTTAAGTAAATGACTCATAAATGGAAGCCGATAAAATCACTGCTGATAAAGACAAGACTGAATCTTGCCGAGGCTTTTGATCCCTTTACAACAGTATTTAGGTCAAAGATATTAAAAAATGCCACTTCCCTGATCCAATTCTACAGTTTTTACACCAATATTACCAACTAAATTAGAAGCAGACACCACTAGCTGAAGACGAGAAGCATGTAAATCTACAAATTTAAACCAATAGTTTTTGGTGAAAAAACACATTTGAAAAGATCAGACTTTGATCCTGGAAGGCAGGAGGAGAGAATTTAGAGTCCAAAATCCCTAGGGTCTCTCTCGCCTTTGCCTAGGGCATTATAGCTTTGGAAAGTGCTTTCTCAGTGATGCTTCATGCTCACCTGGAGGCAACTGCAGCACAGCAAGTAATCAGAGCACAAGATTTCTATTAGCCCATCACATCAAAATTAGGTGTAGTCACGATTCATAAAGAAAACACAAAAACACGGACTTCCAGCTGTCTCTGCCAATGTCAAGGGCTTCATCACCCATCTTTCAGAGCAACAACAGAGGTGCTATTTTGAACAAGACCTCGCCCTTGGCCCCTCAGTGCACTGGCCAGGCTGGTGGCCTCAGTCAGGCTGTTTGTGCTACCATCATTGCAAAGCAGGCACAGGGGACTGAACTCAGATGGCCTGGGCACATCCTGCCCCCAGCAGCATCCCTCCACGTGCTGGTTTTGCTGCCCCACCAAGAAGACTTGCTGTGAGCCAGTTGGAAGGGACAGCTGCATCCCAGCCGTGTGTGGTTTGCTGGGGCCACGGAAAGCCCTGCCAAACCCCAGGCAGCTCACTGCTGTGGTTGCTGGTGTATTTATAGCAAAAGCTGAAGGTTTCATGGTTTCAGCTCCTTCCCTTGGCACTGGGGAGGACAAAGCCCCTCTGAAGCAGACAGGGTGGACATGCAGGAGCCTTGGTGCCTGCACACTTAATGGAGCAGGGAATAGGTTCAGGTTTCAGGGCATGACCAAGTCTCTTGAGCACATGAATCTGTTTCAGAAATTACTTAATGCCTTTAGGAAAGATGACCTGACAGTATGACTCGGACTCCCACATCTCCCCTGCATCTTAAAACTGAGGTTCAAAAATCACTGAAATGGTTCTAAAATTTGCATCCATGTCTCTCAGAGTGGTCCTGATCCTATGACCGGAAGTAAGGGAGCTCTGCAGAGCTTCTGCAGCCTGAGATGGTTTCCCAGCAGTGTCCTGCTCCCAGGACCAGCCAGGGGGTGGGAAATTAGGTAAATGGTGAGTATTGTTGCAGAGCAGTATTTATTTTGGTCCTTGCAGAGGCTGGGGAGCACTTTAACTCAGCTACTGGGGAAGCAGTGGCAGAGCTGAGGGAGGGAGCAGGGGCCCTCCCAAGAGCTGCCCACAGGGAATAGGGTGTTTGGGATTGTCATCTGATAATGGTGACTGGATGGTGACTGCCAGGATCAGGTTTTTTTATTTCACAGGTATTTTATCTAGCCTGTCAGTTCCCCTAATTACCCTTTCTGCTTGCACAGTTTCTTAGGAACTCTGTATCTTTTTTTTTTTTATGCCTAGCTGACCATTTTGCCAGTGTTTTTCTTACCTGCTCTTCCTCAGTATTTTTTTTTCCCAGGCCTTCCCTTCTGAAGCAGCATTCCAATTTCTTTTGTATTTTCTGTTGAAGGGACAGTAAAACCAGATGATTATTTGTAGCTAAGAGCACTGTTTGTACTTGTTTATGGTTACTATGGGCTCTGTCCCCTCACTGCCTTTATTGTGGCATCTATTTGCTTCCTGCCTCAAACCCCTTTTTGTGATTAATAATTTCATATTGCCTCAGCATCTCTGAGAAATCTGAGAGGGCTCTCTATCAGTGGGAGCTCTTTTAAGTCATCTTCTCCATTGTTTCAGAGAGCAGAGCACATTACCCCTTTCTGACTGTGTATGGATGAGATTTAACTTCTGGAGTTGCCAGCTCCTTCCCAGGAAGATCAGGTTTTCTATGGGATTTATTCTCAATGTACTATGTGTTGTTTCTTGTCAAATTTTAGCCTTTTCTTCTCCATTTTGGACTTTTTCTGCACTGCCCAAACCCTTTAAATTCATCACAGTTGCTGTCTTTTATCCTATCATCCAGTTCACTGCCTCTGGCTGCACTGCCTGCACACAGGGCTTGCCCCGACAGACCAGATTTTGGGAACCACTGTTCTGGATCTGTGTTTATATCACACAAGTACTGAGTGGGTGGCCACCACTGAGTTACCCAAATGTCTCACCCAAACCGGCATACATCTTTATATAACATCTTTCCTGTGGAAAGGTGAGTCACAGAAAAATCAGGTATGTTATACAGAAATGTAAGGCTTTTCAAACGTCTGTAATTTCCATTGCTCTCTTGCTGATCTGTCTGTATCACATGCTTTCTATTGGCTCTACCAGATTTTCTGCTTTTTGGGCTGTCTTTCAGTGTCAGTGATGTTTTGGATGTTGGTTCACTGACCAAAACTAGAAGCAAGCAATGCCGGTGAGTTGTGAAATCCCTGCAGACATTGAACAAAAAACTTCTAATGAAGTAGAAGGGCTGTATCTTCTTGGTCTGTCCTTCTGGGTTAATGTTGCACACTAGTCATATATCAGCATCTGCTAACCTTGAGCATTTCTATCCGTGGTGAATATTCCTCTTACCACAAGATGCCACAAATAATTAGTGACCGAGTAAAATTTATCTGTCCTGGTTCACTTTATTAGCAAAAAATGCTTCCCTTTCTACTTTCACAATTTGTAAACAGTACCCACAATTATATATTATATTTTATATATCATTATATATATTAAGTATATTATATATTATAATATATATATTAAATTATATATAATTGATATTATTACATATCATTTAGATATAATTATATATTTCAAATTATATATAATTTAGATTTCAAGCAGTAAGCAGTGAAGAATTTCTTTAAGTTCATAAGACACCATTTCGTTCGTCTTGCTCTGTCAAATTAGAGGGAAAATATAATTGTCTCTTACCTTAATTCATAACTGCATTGAAAACCTGTTGCAGTGGGGATCCTGCATAATGGGAATGATAGACACAAAAACCAATGTTTCCCTCAAGCTGAGCCTGTTTGGATTTAAATGTATGTTTCCTCTTCTCTAATCCTCATGCCTATGTGAACGTGTTGGCTTCCTGGGCTGAGCTTCTTTGGGGCTGAGATAGTATTGATGTGCTGTGCTTGGGTTCTGCTGGCTTGCTTGTGAAATTTTGAAGTAGGAGGCAGCCACTCAGAGGGACAGAAGGGCTTACAGAGGACAGGACTTGCACGGAAGACAGAAATGCCTGACGTGCTTCATACTCAGCATGTCAAAGCTGTCACCCCCTCAGTTCCTCCCATTCTATGCAGAATGAGACATTTTTCACTCAGACACAGTACGGTGTGTAGAAATACAAGTTTGGCACAATAGCAGGGACCTTGAGCAGGGGGGACGCAGGAAGCAGCACAGAGGAGTACAGGTATGGGATGGTAGAGGATGGGGCACAGGCTGGCACTGGGGAGCCCCACAGCTGTACACAACTCACTGATGGTCAGCTAAAAGATGCAGATCTGGAGCTGGCAAAACTGGGTTTAGTGGTAACAGAGAGACCAAAATCAATATCTAACATACATAAAGGGCACCACCTATAGAAGGCTGTGTATAGACCAGAGAAGAGAGAAGAAGCTATAGAAGCATGTTGGAAAACATATAAAAAGGATCCAAAGCAGATCCTACAAAAAGACAGATGGAAAAACCAGGGTGAACATTGCATTCATCCCAGGGAAGGACTGGAGATGCTGACAGCTTTCTCTGACACCTCACTTCACCACAACCAACCAGGTGAAACCACAGCCTTAGGACCCAAAGGAGCAGGGAAAGGGTGAGCATAACACCAGAAACTATGTGTGTGCAAAAATTGAAACTGCAATAGTGTTCCTGTTTTTCTGCACCCAGCAGATCTAAACTGATAACAGTTGGAGCCTTGAGAACGCCATTGCACTCACAATAAACTCCTGCCTCTACCTATACATATACTGTGCCTCCTCTTTGCCTGTAAACAAGATTTTATGTGTAATGTCTCTCTGCAGCCCAGAACCAGTGGAGTTTGAGGGTTTAAAATATTGGGATGTTTATTAATCAAGAACCCTTCTTGGCCCCTGACCAGAGCATCCTGCTCAGGGTTGCATTATGAGAGCAGCATCACTGGGATGCTGTGAAGCACATTGCCAGGCACCACTGGGGCACAAAAAGCTGTTCCTCTGGGGTGGAACCAGGCAGGAGGCTGTGCAGTGGGGTGTGTTACGAGAAACAGACACCGCGTGTGGTTGGCTGCTGTACCAATACCAAGGCCCTCAGCACACAAGGAATGTGGTCCTGGAAATACCCCCAGGTACTGCCCCTGCCTCAAATGTCAAGGGAGATTAAAATGCCTTCTCCCCAAAGGCAGAGCTGTGCTGTCTTCAGGCAGGCTGACCTTGGTGGGATTTTGGGGGTGAAGAATATCTCTCAGGTTGCCTGAGCTGTTGCTTGTGCATTGGTTAGCAAGTTGCCAGGCAAACACCTTCGTATAAGTTCAGTTCTGGTATTTCTGCCGATTACATTTCGGGGTTTTTTTACTGTATTATGCTTTATCTAGCAAATTTTACATTCCCAACAGCTACACAGCAATGTAATTAAGGTCAAACCATGGGCCTCCAACATCAGCCAAATTATACAAATTATGTGAGCCAGGTGGGCCAGGAGAAGAGCCTGTGGAAATAATCAGGGAACTGACTCCTGGATAGGTGTTAACCAGGGACAGAAAAGATACACTAGTGGAAATAAAGTTTAAAGGTTAGGGAATTATAAAGGGCCAGAGCAGCAGATTTTCAAAACTCACCTTTTTCTCTGACAAGTGCCGGTAGACCCATTCTGCCATTCTTTAAAAATAGATGCAAATCACTTTGCACTGTTTTCAGGACAACATCAGAAGGCTAATGGCTGGTTTCTTCCCACACCCTGAAAGTAGGATCTATGACTGCCAAAATTACAAACTTCTAACTTTCAGAAAGATAATTTCTGGTAGATGGTACTAAGGAAACATTCTCATTGTGTGACAACCATGAGATTCAGGAAGTTGAATGAAGGCTTCCTTGATGCCAGTCTGATATTATCAGAGCAGCACTGCCCTGTCTGCAGATGTGCTGTTGTTTGGAGGACACCAGCAACGATGCGAAACGACATGGACTCCCCAGGCAGGTGCAAAGAGGAATTGCTTTATTGCAAAAAACAGGCCTTTTTAAGCAATTAGCCCTTTATCAGTTGTATTCTGGTGAAGCACAACAAATGTAATTCAACCAACCACCATAAACCACGATGTGAATATGCAAAGGTTACATAACTTGTTTTCTACCTCTAATTCAGCTGAGTCATTCCCAGAGTCCTTTTCTGCTTAGCTGAAGTAACAGGAGTGAGCCATGATTTCACAAGGGTAACAAAGCCCTCATTTTGCAAGGTTTTACTTATCTGCTACAGACACCCAAATCTAAATTTGTCTCCCATGTCCTCATGGGGATGATGAGGGGCTGTGTCCCTCCAACCCCCACCTCCCTCAGCCTTGTTAAAGAGGGCACAGATAATCCAGTAGGAGCTTCCCCACTGGGACCTGCACATGCTGAGCTAGTTTGCTGCTGACCTGTAAAGTGTGGGCAGAACCCAGACAGAAACGGCTGCCCTCACCCCGGTGGGCAGCCACTCCTGGGTCACCAGTACTCAGCACAGTACCTCTGGTGTAGCTCTTTGCAGGCAAAATCCTCAAGAAGAAGGGTCAGGACTTCCCATACGTAACAGCAGGACAGGCTGTCCCCAGCCATTGCTTGCCTCCAGGTAGAAAGAGCCTCCTAGCAACAGGGTTTCCCTTAAGGTGGTCATCAACTTCTTCCTCCTGTACTGTCCAGAATTTAACTGGAACTGAGCACAGAGCAGGCTATTACCCTCAAAAAGAAATGAGGTTTGTCAAAAGGGATACCCACACAGGTTGTATCTGGAAACTTCAATTAAAGAGAAACCAAATCAAGCTGACTCACAGAGATCCTCAGCAGGTTTCCCCAGGAGACAGAAAAGGCTTTCTGCTGCATTCTGCTGTGAGTGATAACCCCAGATAAGTTATTGCTCATTATCATGGTGTGCACTTGTAGTGCAATACAGACAGGTGTGAAACCAATACCACCTGAAAGACAACTGCCACATCCACAATACCTCTGCTCTCCATCTTCAGCCTCTGCTCACACTCTGGCATTGAGGACATATCTCAGGAATAAAAAAGTCTGAGGAAGCTGCTGGAAGACTTTCATTCTGGTCAACACATGATGGAGGAAAACATCTTTTGTTTCTGCAAGCTAAAATGAAGACATTGCATCCCTTGTAACCAGAGAGACTTCTCCTGGGAAGGGCTAGGTGGAGTGTGCTGCCTTCCCCGCTGGGAGGCACACAATGGTTTTACAGGAAGAAATCAAGAGTAAAGGATGTGTGTGTAGCAACACTGTGGGTAAAGAGGGGCAAACACCCTGGGTTTTTTATTGCATCTCCTTCTGAGTTGCCTTACAAATTTGAAAACTCATTTCTCTCAGTATCTGGTGAGACCAGGGGTACTTCAACACCACTGGCATCTCCTCCTGCTCTGTGGCTGGGCTGCCAGGTCAGCTTGGGGAGGCAGACTTTGGCACAGCAGTGCTGGCAAGTTCAAGCTTTGTGGACTAAAGCATTTGGTAAAGAAATGTCTGACCTAAAGGATCAAAATGCTGCTCTCCCCAGCACACTTTTCTTTTGCTGCCATGGGGGAAAGCCTGATGGTGGTGATTTTCTACAAAAAGAAGCTCTCTTGGTTCTCAAGAGTTTCACTGGAGTCCCTTCCGCAGGGCCCATGGGGAACACTAATGGCCTGGGGGTAGCTACTCCATCCTCCCAGGATGGAGCCCCTGAGTCCCACGGGAGGAGCTCTGTGGCGCAGAGCTGCCCTGCATGGCTCGGCAGCAGGACACACACCATAGCCGTGACTGCACTGACCCCTGCTGGACACTTTTTCTTTTAATTTCTCCAAAACTCTCGTCTTTTCTGTCAGTTGGGCAGAGGCACTTCTGGAGGTGCATCCCTGTCACATCAGTGTCCTGTTCCTCCCATGCTGTCCTGCAGCAGAGCCCACCTGGCAGCTTTTGGTGCAGATGTGAGCACCAGCTGCTCACACAGAGACACACACAAGCCTTCACAGAAGTAATTTCTGTGTCTCTCTTTTGAGAGAAAACCCATCAGAGGAAGCCTCATCCCTTCATGTTACTGTTCTGCAGAGATGCAAGAAGACAACTGAGCTCTGGTGCCTTTCCAGCCACCAGTGGGAGATGTATTTATTCTTCATTAAAAAGGTGGGAGGCAAAAATCACTCAGAGTGAGGAAGAGAGAAGTTATGTCTAGAGATGGAAATGTTTCATCCTGAGGGCTGGTGAAGGAAAGAGTCACAGAAGGATGAAGGTTTGCACACTTTCTACAAGCAGAAGGAGTGTGGCTCAAAGAGATATCAAAAAGAAAGAGGAACATTTTTCCCACATTAAAAATGACATGGAAGTGATAAGGGCATTGAAACAGTTCAGTGCTTAGGCTCACTCATGCCTTGGTGACCACATCTGTGTTCCTGAGTTCCAGCTGCCACACTGAGATGGTGCTGTCCTGCCCCGCAGAGATGGCAGAGGCTCAGCCAGGTCTCCTGCAGAGGTGTTCTCCCCTGGGACAGGTGATGTGCCTGTGAGCTGCTCGGATCTGCCTGTTTCAGGCTGTACCTGAGTTACACCGATCACTCAGAGCGCATCGTGAGGCTGCACTGCTTGTGAGGTCAGCTCCAGCAATTACAGCACGACCCAAGAAAGATGGGAAGAAGCCTTTGTCTGGGCAATCATATCCCTTCCTTCCCAGGCTCATCCAGGCAGGAGGAATGGCTGCACAGCCACACTCCAGCAAGCTGCTATTCAAAATGCTGAATAAAGAAATGCCTTTCCCCCCCTCCTTCCCTCCTCCCCCTCCCCCTTCTCTCCCTTGTGCTGCTTATGAGAGCTGAAGCTGTTGGGTACATTTGCACCAGCACCACCCCTCTCTCTGCAGGGCTGCAGCTGAGCACACGTCGGGACAGTGTGGTGCTGGGGACACTGAGATGTGCAGGGATGGTGGTGCAAGATGTGCACGGGTACAGAGACATTGTGAGAGAGGAGAGTGGAAGTGCTGCCTGCCTTGCACTGAGCATGGACAAAATACCCAAGGAAACCACCCAGCATTGCTCTTTGCTCTCAGCCCAGCTGAATACCTGAGCATTAGGGAACAAGACCCGTTTTCTCTACTCGTTTTATAGGAAAGGCACTGCCTTTTGGCAGCTGGTTTGCAAGTGTTTCTTGCTACACAGATCTCTTTATCTTGCTGAGTGCTGCAGCCAAGATTTGTGCTGAGTCAAACACTGAGGACAATCAATATTTTTCAGTGTCCTGGCAGTTCGTGTTTTGTTCATCCTCACATTCTGCACACGTGTTCGTACCTTCTCTGAACTCAGGCATGTGGAGGATCACAGAGACTGCACATCATCCAAGGGTGCCAGGTGAAGAAAGGGATGAATGTCTTGCCAAGGCAGACCCACATGTACATGTTGCACATTGATTAATGTTAGTGGGAAGTCTGCCTGGATACCGGAGTATATTGAGGAAAAACTGTTTGCTGGGGTGACAGCAGACACTGTGGTCTGAGTGGTGGTACTTTTCTCTTTCATAGAGCTTGTCCGATGTGTAAAGTCTGACCCAGCTGCTGACACCAGCATTACACTGGCTGCACTGACTGCTGGAAAGCACACAGACCCGCAGGGATACCTGCCAGGCCGGAGAGCAACGTTGGGTCAGAATGAGGCCCCAGCAGACACATGCGTCAGCAGAGGCTGTAGGAACCCAAATCTATGCTATTCTGAGGTGGGGATTTCTGTGACCTTTCTCTGTACATTTTAGCATTTCAGGCAAGTCAGCAGAAACACAGATTTACGTAGAGCAGAAGCACGCTGCTCAGAAACCGTGTGTCAAAATTGACGCACTACAGTGGCAGCTTTGCTTTGCCTGGTATTACTTGCTGCCTTTAAGGGTCATTAACATTGAGGTATTTTAACCAAATATGAATATCAGCCCACACATTACAGTTAAACCTGACATATTCAGACTAAGGTTATAATTACCTTTCAATTTCCCAAACTATTTTTACATCCAGACAGAATATCTAAAGTCATGTTTATTTTTTTCTGTCATGTTCCTTTCTGGATCCTCTTCCGGCACAGTTAATAATTTCTATGCTGCTTCATAACTGGTATACATATGTATATATATATAATAAGTGTTTTCAAGAGGCTGAAAATAAAACAGGATTCTCCTGGACATGATACAATTAACTTGGAGAGTTGGGCTTGGGGAGTTTTGTGTATGCTAATGTAGACCCATCCCTGCACAGGAGCATCCTTCAGCTAAGAGAAGAGTGGGATACAAACACCCTTCATTAAATTTTCTTTTTCCTCTCCTTAAAGTTTTGTCTGTTTCTGACCTCCAGGTGTAGCTGGATGTTGCCACAGCAGAAAGAGGCAGAGTTGTGCTGCTGGCTGACAGGGCTCCTCCAGAAAGCACTGAATCAGTCCTATCCTCATCCCCAGACTGCATGCACTGGCCTGAACAAGTGACCTGAAGGCCAGAGATTCTGTCAAGGATTTAATAAGTTTGTCTCCATGTTGTCTTGGGAAGAAGGCTTCAGCATAATTCCAGAAAAAGCCAAATATGGACTAGTTTCTTACTCAGGCATACTGTTTTGGGACAAGAGACTATCATTCCCTGTGCTCAAGTGGCAGTCCTGCAGCTCCGCGCTGAGATGAGGAACAATCTGCTAGGTCCCACTTCACATTATTTTCTGAGAAATCTAGCAAGACCATAAACTAACATGTCCTCATACATCCCACGTTTTGCTGGTGTAGCTCAAGAGCATGGTCCTTAAACATACCCATACAATTGCTGCACAGGCTTGCACAGTGTGGCAGGTGACGAGCCCCCCTGCTGCCACTGCAACGCTCCAGCCTGTCAAGGCTTTTCTATCCAGACACTCAGAACATCATGAGGGGCATCAGACAAAGTCTCCGTCTTTCTAACAGACCCTCTGTAGAACGGAGCCTCTGGTACAAGTAACACCAATAAATCAAAAATAAGTATGCATTTTAGGTTTAAGCTTGAACGTAGTCAACAGTTACTCTGATGTCTGTTTTAAGATGACGTGCTGAAGCCAGAACAAAGTGACTGTTTCATGTGCCAACATCATCCTAAATCCTCTTTAACTTGCATCATCTCAGCAAAAAGAAAAAACAAGATCAGGATTTAAAGATAAGCAGCAGATTTGAACAGGAACAATATAAGAGCTGTGGTGGGTACTTTTTATGCAAGTACGTGAACAGGCACTGGGGATGTGCAGAGTGTTTTAGCCTCAGCTTCTTGTGCTCCCTGCTCTTTGGAAAACCCTAAAATTTGGCACTTTCCACAAGCTCTCTGTCAGCTTGCACAGATACAGGAAGATGTCTTCTGCTCTCAATGCCCTCACAGGCACTGGAAGGGCAGCAGACTGCTCTAGGCTCATCCCTTCAGAAAGCAGAGGAGCTCTGTGACCTACAGGGATGCTTCTGGCCACCCAGAGCAACATAGGGCAGCTCTTGCTAGCCAAACACTGTCCGGATGTGGGTCTCACCTTCTTCATTTGCACAGGAAGGCAGCAATAGCAGCTTAAAGCAGCTGGGCAGTGAGGAGAAGTTGAGGTCCAGCTCAGAGGTCCTGGTGTTGCTGATAAAGTGGAAGCCAGCTGCCTCTGGCAGAAAAACCCTTTAAACTGAAGAAAGCATCTCCTGCCTCCTTGCTAGAAAGGTTTGCATGTGGTGTTGAGGCAACAGCAGGGCAGGATGTCCTCCAGTGAGAGCTAGAGAAGTGAAAAACTTTGCAAAGAGGGCTCTGCATGTTCAAGCTATCCTCATGTCACTGGGTTACAGCCCTTGTGGGGAAGCCCTGGGTCGCAGCCTCACTCCAACTGCAACACAACAACAATCAATGAAACCTCTGAGAAGAGGGAGATATTCCCTAGCAGAGATGCTCACCAGCCAGAGAAAGGCCATCATCATCTTGCCAGTTTGGGCTAATGGGCTCCAGCACCTGTCCCAAAGCACTCACACAATGGGTGCAGGATGAGGCTGTGAGGCTGCAGAAATCATTCCCATCTCTTGTGCTTCAGCTGAGTGAATTGTGATCTGGAGGGTTCATGCTGTGAATCTGCAGGGGAGAGAGTTGGTGCCATCCTCTTGCCCACCACCCTTTGGCTTTGTCCTGAATTTTTGTGAATCCCCTTCTAGAGCACCTGAGGGTTTGCATATCCAAAAAAAGCCTGGCTGGCAATAAGACACCTGAAAGGTAGAAACTGTACTGCTGTGCCAGGTTGTGACCCTGCTGCTGGGACCCAGGCAGCAGCTGAACTGAAGAGGAGGCAGGGAAGAGGCAGCTGGAGGGATTATCAGCTTCATAGATCTGCCCAGGACAGAATAAAATGCAGATGCTGACACAAATAATGATGAAACAGGTTTCTCAAGTGTAAAGATTGTGCAATTACACTGCACACAGCATCTTTATTATAAAACTTAAAATACGATGATATCTTGTAGGGACAGATAGAACAGAACGAAAAGCTTCATTGCATTTATCTAACAACATTTGTACACATAAAAGTGTATATATGTATATAAATGGGTATATGTGTGTGTATTTGTGTATACATACACACATATGCAAGTGTAGATATGCCTGTATATGTACATACCTCTCTATATATAATACATAGAGATATATCTATACGAATGGGTAGCCATTCACATATATAAAATCAGTCATTCCAAGTTGGAACAATAACTGTAATGTCAACCCCAGTCATCTGCTCAAGAGCAGTGACCACACTGGCACACCAGTTGCCAGTTCAAAGAGTTCAAAAATGTTCGAAAAGTCCCCTCATGGGGACGTGTGACAGCTCACACCCACTGTTTTTTCCACTCTTCAGCCTTTTTCCTGGTAACAATTTCTCCATCCATTCCTACAGCACTCATTCATTCCTGCAGGTGTTTTTCCTTGACACCCACAGCATCATTTCTAAGCTACAGCTTCAAACCCTTCCAGCCAAGAAGCTGCAGGCCCTGGTAGCAGACAGGGAATCAGGACCATACCTAGATATTAATCCACGTTGCTTTCACCAAAACACATGGACAGCACTTATTTCTTGGTTACTTATCCAGTTACTCACTCACTAAGCACTTTTGGGGCTGGAAGTGTTGTTCAGATCTGTCAACTGGGAGCCAGGCCCTGGTATGACATCTTAAACTTGGGCACCATTTCCCTCCAAAGTGCAGGTTGCCACTCCTACAGCGAGTCCTATCCCTGCTCACAAAGCCAACACACTCTGCTGAGGTGAGGGAAGGAGTGGCCAAGTGTCCAGGGTTTGGAAACATAAACGGTTCTTTTCAGTACTGGGTCTGAAGGGGGGAAGGTATGTTTCTAAGGTACCTCTCCATGCTGCTCAGGCAGTGTGGGAGTCTGCTGGTAATTTCACAAAGCAAGCAAGGCAGGATGTGCTGAGGGAAAGGGAGGATGGTGCTAACAAAAGACTCTAAATAGTGAGTACACCAAAAGCAACCATGATAAAAGCAAAATCAAGCAGCTGCTTCCACTTTTCATGTCCAAAAATGTTGTTCAAACAGTCCATGGCTGTGGATGCCCAGATGAGGATTTCTCAACTTTAGGTCACCTGTCCAGGAGGATAGTTTTGGACTTGTAGTTCTACAAGACAGTACCAACAGAAGACAACTGTGAGGACTTTGTGTGCAGAGAGGAGTGCCTGTCCAGGCTGTGCCCACTGAAAGCCCTGTAGTCTTTGCAGTTCGACAGAAAACATGCAGATTTCTTGAAAGCTTCACGGAGATGCTTCTTGAACTTCTCACCCACAAAAGCGTAGATGACTGGGTTGAGGCAGCAATGGACCAAGGAGAGTGCCTCAGTCAGCTCCATGGCTAGGTCTAGCCTTTGGCCTGTCTGGCAGTCGTTGATGATGGACATGTTCCTCAGAGAGTCCAAAAAAAGTACAATGTTGACGGGGGTCCAGGAGAGGAAGAACACAATGACAACAATAAAAACCAGTTTTATTGCTTTGTACTTGCTCTTGGTATGGCACTTCTGCAGGTATTTCAAGATGCTGTGGTAGCAGAAAATGAGGACACCAACAGGGATTAGCCACCCCAGGATGTTGACTTCAAAATTACTGAAAGTCTTCCAGGCATTGTTGCCATCAGGGTAGTGACGGAGGCACTTAATCTGGTTATTGTCATTCACTTCCTTGAAAAATATTAAGTCTGTCATTGATGCTAAAATGGCAACTGCCCAAACGGCCAGACTGGTGATAACTCCAAGGGCAGTTGTCCGAATCCCTTGAACATGGAGAGAGTGGACTATGGCCAAGTACCTGTCGATGCTCATGATGGTTATGAAGAAGACATTGCTGTAGAAACCAATGAAGTAAATTGAGCTGATGATTTTACACAGTGCATTTCCAAAAATCCACTGGCTCATGATGGAGTACTGAACCAAGAAAGGCAGGGACAATACCAAGAGGAGGTCGGAGACTGTCAGATTCAGCAGATATACGTCAGTCATGGTCTTGATTTTCATGCAGACTGTCAGAATCCAAACAACCAAAGCATTTCCCATCAAGCCTGTCACAAACAGTAGGGAGTACAGCACTGGAAATAAGGTAGATGCAAATGCTGGAACACTTTCAGGATGACAGATGATGTGTAGTTCTGAGTAGTCGAAGGCATATTCATAGGCTGCAGAGGAGTTAGGTGTTGGTGATGTGTAACTCACCTGTTCAAGGATAATGAAATTCATATGACCCAAATTGCACGTTACTTTCTTAGTAAATATACCAGGCACGAGTCAGCACACACCAGCTGCATGAGGACAAAAAACATGTGCCAGAGCTGTGGTACAGAATGCAAATGAGGAAGGAACACGAGTGACTGGCCATCCCTTGCAAGACCCAGGATGAGATCCTTGCATCCGAGGGGCAGAGGAGATCAAGGAAAATGCAGCTGTGGTGGTAGAGGTTACCAGCATCCTCCCGCTGGCTCCATGTGAGGCCATGGCCCATGGCCGAGTCCAGGTGGGGTACTGGGGCCAGAGACAGGAAGCATCCTCAAAACAGCAGCAACATGGGAATGGCCAGGAGGCCGAGAGCCCCTGATGTGGGTTTAGGGGTCCTATTTTATGTTTCCTTCTGAAAGGAAAAAGGGAGCAGGGCCCAGGGAGAAACTGACATGCTAACGCTCATCTCCTAAAAGCTTTTTTTCCAGTTAGGAGTCTGAGTGCCAGAAATGGGATGCGCCAGCAGCAGCGACATGCCCCCTTCCTGCTCACCAGCTCCCTGCAGCTCGCCCACCCCCCAGCAGCAACCACCACATCCCTGGGCAGTACCTGTGACAGCAAACAATTAAAGAAGATGGATAGCAGCATCCCAGTCAGGATGTCCTCCATAGGACACTCCTAGCACTACCTGTGCCCTCAAGGGCAGTCTTCTTCCACAAGCACAGTCTCATCAGCTAAAGGTATTTTTGCCCTGTGTTTTGGTTTCTTCCCAGGGAACAACAATCACACTGATTTCTTCTAAACCCCCATCATCTCCCCCAGTACTGGGTCGCCATAGGAAAAACTGGACCCCTAAGATGTGCTACTGTCCTCAGCTTGCAGGAGAGCAACCTGGCAGGGAGTGACTCACCAACATGTCTTCAGAGCCACCACTGCCCAGCAGGTATGTCAAATTCTGCTCCATAATCCAACACTGTGTCTGAAAGAGTGCAAAAAAACTGTGTTTATATCATGTATTTTTAAGAAGCAGGCGTACCTTTGCATATATAGGCCGGCAATATTTACCTCAGCTTATGCTGCAATGCCAAGTCACAGGCAAGGTCCTCACTGTGGCAGTGCACAGTCCTAAAACAGCTTTTCCTCTGTATGACCTGTACTACATTAAAGATGCGTGAAACCCCAAGCCAGTGAGTTCAGCCTCTGCACTTAACACCTACAGAACGGAAATGTCAGCCTTATCTTCTATATGATCAGAAGGTTTTCATTTTTAGCACTTACATTCTTCAGTGGAAGAGATCTGCAACTTCCTCCACGTCTTTGAAGTGTTCCTGTCTCCTACCTCTCCCACCTCCATGCCCTGTCCCACGTGTTGTCCCTGCTCTGCACTTCCTGTGTCTAGGAGAGAGAAAGTAGTGCTGTCTCTGCTCTGCTCCAAGGACTTCTGGTGAAGATGGCTGAGGGGAATGGTCCAATGCTGCTAATAGCCAGCAATGGCAAAGGGCACCATGTTTGCTTTAACATTTCATTTTCCTTGGAAGGCACCTTCCCCCCACACCCACCCAGCACAGACAGGAATACCTAAGGGAAGTTATCATAGAATCATAGCCATTTAGGTTGGAAAAGGCGTTTAAGATCATTGAGTCCAACTGTGATCCTAACACTGCCAAGTACATTTGAACTTTTCTTCCCAGACTGCTCACACTGCAGGATGCTCTCACAGACTAACACTGAAATAAAGCCCTGAATAGCACTGAATTCCCACCAATTCTGCCACATACCTACTGTGACTTCATCCAGACCTAACACAGCTTCCATCCCACAGCTGTCTCCGATCTTCCCCACAACACAAGATACACAGGAAAGAGCAGCACTACTGAGCAACAGGCAACATTTGAAGTGTGTGTTACCTCCTTAAATACTGCTGCTCCTCACTAGAGCTTGGTGCCATTACTGAAGTTCAGGCAAGTCACATCGCCTTTTTGTTCGTTTTTGAGCAAACAGCACCTCACTGGGCATCAGTCCGTAGATGTGCTGCTGGAGATCCCAATGTGGAATGGTCTGTTGTCTTTCTCAAACCCTTTGGATGTCCACCTTCACACATCATCGCTCCAAAGGCAGAGGGACATATATCTGTGAACCAAGAAAATCTGCAACTACTGCATGTGTGGCAGTGGATGACTTTCCTTGGCTGCAGTGGGCAGTGTGACATTAGGTCAAAGTTTTATGTGTGAGTCAAGCCATGACAGCCAAGCTCTGCTGGGTATTAACTCTTACAATACCTGAAACTAGGAATTAAAAGCAGAAACAAACTCTTTTGTCACAGGCAGTGTTACTGGCAGTTGCTGGTAGTGTTGAAGTGGGATCTCCCCTGCCCTTATGCAGGTTTTAAATGCACTCACAACTCTGTTAAAGTGGCAAAGAATACAACCAGGAATTATTCAATGTGGAAAAAGATGTGTCTACCAAATGGGAATTTGGCAGTTCTGTGCCTCTAATCTCTCATCTCCTAAATAGAAATGACAGGCTGTCAGAGCAAAATAACATTCCTCCAGGACAGCGACACGATGGGACGCGGCTCCCTCTGCTGGGCATTCCTGCAGAAGGGCGGCAGATCCCTGCAGAGATGTGTGTGATCAGAGGTGCTGTTTCACCTCCTCATTCATCACGAGGCTTATTTAAGGGAGAAAACGCTTCCACAGCAAGATAAGGGCCTGGAGACTGGTGTTGCTGACAGGGTTTCATGCTGGATGAGCTCTTTCTTGGGATGCATGCCATTTGGCCAATATCACTGCAGTCCATATTTTGCTTCAGAAAACAAGAAAAGAGTCTATTATTGCTCTACCCAAAGGCACGGAGGGAGAGGATCCAGCTACACCACCCGCAGCTCCATACAGAAATATTTCAAATGCACCACTTGAGTCTGTCAGCCTTACTAGGGTTAAGCTTACTCCTCTAAACAACCTACTTATCCAGTCCCATCCAGTACAACCAGAAACACGCCAAAAGAAACAGCCAAGGGGGCTTTTTCAAAATGACATATATATCCCAGACAGCTTCCTTATATAATCAATTGTATAACAGATGATGATGCATTAGGTGTACATGGCAAGGTTTTGGTAGCAAGGGGACTGCAGGGCTGTCTTATGTGAGAAGATGCCAGAATCTGCCCCTGTTGGTGGTGGTAGCCAGTTCCAGCTGACTCCTAGATGGCCCTGCCACTGGCCAAAGCTGAGCCCATTGGTAGTGCCTCTGTGATTCAGAAACACTGCGCAACAACAGCTGTGAGAGAGTGAGAATATGTGAGAGAAACGCCCTGCACAGTCAGTGCAGGATGGAGGGGAAGGAGGGGCTCCAGGCAATGGAGCAGAGATCCCTGTGCCATCTGTGACGATGCGTGCTGTCCCTGTGTTGGTCCACAGTGGAGCAAGATGTGAGGCAGGGAAAAAAGCACCAGCAGGGAAGGGGACGAGCTGATCCTCTTTTCCATGAGCTAGCAGGCAAAGTCAGTTAATGAAATAAAAGGCAGTCACTCACATGAGGAGCGAACCGTGTAACAAGAGAGGACTTACCAAAGGGAAGAGGGAGTCTGTAATGAAGTGCTTTTGCTAGCCTGTGTGTTACATTTTCCCAGAGAAGAAAATTCTCTCTTTCTTCAGGGACTGCCACAAGGCAAAGCAAGCACAGGAGAGGAAGTGGTTTGTGCATAATGGCTACTGCTGCACACAGGGTTTTCCTTCTAGGAACAGCTGGAGCATGACGTTCTGGACGTGTCATTCCTTACGTGGCCAGGGCATGGCAAGTAGGCAAATTCTTAGAAAAGCAGCTTGCCAAAACCATCGCATGCTCCTCCCAGGTCCTCCGGCCGGTTTTGTTGTCGATAAGCAGTGTCTGGCTCTGCAGGCACAGTGAAGCCACAGTCTCAGGGCTGGCACAGGTCTAATACTGAAACGCTTCATTTTGGCGCCTCCCGTCTTCAATGCTCTGGAAAGCCAGCCTTCCTCTGCTCTGGGCCCAGGATGTGGATGAGCAAGTGGAAACACTAGCGATGGCGGTAAGGAGGTGTCAGTGAGCATCTCAAGTTTCTGAACAGCACGGTGTCCATAAGAAGCTGGTTTTGTGGGGAAGTGGGAGGTGTGAACTGAGGGAAGACATGAAAGCTGTCAGTTATGAACCGAGCCTTCCCACTGCTCATGTCTGACAGAGAGCACTGGGGCTCAGTTGCTGGATACAGCATAAAGCACAGGAATATAGAGTACAGTTGCTGGAAATGAGTACAATTCTGGCGCCCCCAACTTCAGGACACGGAACTGTTGGGGCAAGTTCAGATGAGGCCACAAAGTTGATCAGAGGACTGGAGCACCTGCCCTATGAAGACAGGCTGAGAGCATTGGGGTTCTTCAGCCTGGAGAAGAGAAGGTTGTGGGGACATCTCATAGCAGCCTTCCAGTATCTGGAGGGGGCGTACAGGGAAGCCGGAGAGGGACTCTTCATCACGAACTGCACTGATAGGACAGGGAGTAATAGGCATAAATTGAAAGAGAGGAAATTTAGGTTAGATATTAGGAAGATTTTTTTTTCTGCGAGGGTGGTGAGACACTGGAACAGGCTGTCCAGTGAAGCTGTGGATGCCCCATCCGTGGCAGTGTTCAGAGCTACACTGGGTGGAGCCTTGAGCAATGTGGTCTAGCGAGAGGTGACCCTGCCCGTAGGAGCGGGGTTGGACCTAGTTGAACGTTAAAGGTCCATTTCAACGCCTTAACATTCTACGATTCCACGTAGAACGGCGAAAAGCCGTGGCAAACACGCGATGCGGGGGCAGAGGCGGCTGGAGGGGAGCCGGCTGGGGGCGGGCGGCCGCCGCTCGCCCCGGCACCGCGCCGGGCTGCCGCGGCACAGCAAGGCCGCGGCGGGCAAAGGGTTACGAGCGGCCGCATGCGCCGGGCGGGGCGGGCGGTGCTCCGGAGCGGGGCCGGCTCGGGGCTGGGCCTCGCCGCCGCCCGCCGCGCTCTGGGGCTGCGGGGGCGCTGGGATGCCGGGCCGAGAGGCGGAGGTACGGCCGCGCCGCACCGGGCCGCTGCGCCGGGCCCTCCTCGCTCGCTCTGCCGAGGGGAGCCCGGGGGCAGCGCCCCGGTGGGAGGCGAGGGGGACTCGCTGCGCCTCTTACACTGCTGCGTCGTGTTCCGCGGCCTCGGGGCAGCGGGGGAGACGGGGGGGACGACGGTGGGTCCGGGCGGAGCTCGGGGGGACCATTGCTGGCTTGGAGTGTGTCCCGCAGGCTTCTAATCTGTCTGTGCTTTCTAATCTGTCGTGATTCTGCTGCGCCGAGGGGCACAGAAACTTGTTCTCCGTTAGCAAACACCGTTATCTGTTTGTAATAATAAAGATAAACCTCTCGAAACACCAAAAAGTCTGCCATGGGCTTTGTGCCTCCTGCCTTATTATTTCCGGAGAAGTGCCCGGCGGCGGCAGCCGCTGTGAATAGGAAAGGCAGCCTCAGCTGAGCAGGCCGTGCCGTGCTGTGGGTGCGCTTGGGCCGGTTTGGGTCGGGGCAGCTTTCCCTGGCAGTGCCCGTGGCAGTGGGGAGACCTTCGTGTGCAGGGTGGGAGGTGCTGCCAGCAGAGGTGAATGGGACTGGGGAAAAGGTACAGGTAGGTGATGGGAAGGGGCTACCTATTGCCTTTGCCATCGCAAAGGGTAACCAAATGGCTGCTAGTACATTTGATGTTCAGAAAACTGTTTCCAACCACCAAATTTCAAGGAGATTCTGGAACAATCTCCCAGAAAAAGCGGAGGGACCAAAAACCACAAATAAAACTTGATCAGTCTCAGAGAAGGTCTGGAAAAGCTTCCTGTGCTCTAAGCAGCTGTCCTTAGCATCTGGGGTCAGCTCACCTCCGTTTCCTATAGCATGATATATCAGCTGAAATATTTCCTCTTGTGCCATTCTTAATTAAATGGCCATTTAAAGTCCTATTCTTCCTCTTCCAGATGCATCCAGTTCTAAAGGCCTTTGTGTGCGGCTCCATCAGTGGCATTTGTTCCACGCTCCTCTTCCAACCCCTTGACCTGCTGAAAACACGCCTGCAAACTCTGCAGCCTGCTGTGAATGGGTGAGAGGGCAGGGATGTGTGTGTGGGGGGGGCCTGGAGGTGCTCTACCATTTGGGCTTCTGCCTTATTTGCTGGCTGGGGCTTGGAGTTCAGAGCTGTAATTTGGGAAATCAGTCTTTCTAAAAGAGGAATTATGTTTTTATATCATGGAGAAGGATTGATATTTTGCTCCAGAAAAGAGAAAATGTCTGTGGCTGTGAATGCTACTGGAATAACTTGTAACCTCAACATTTGTCCTCCTCTGGTGGACTGGTGTTTGCTGGAGTGGCTACTGTGCAGTTTCATGGGGTATCGTCTGCCTGAAAAAAATCCTGTATGGTTGTCAGATAATTTTTCATGCATGCAGCTTGGTGTATTCAACCTACAATCTGCTGCTTCTAACAAAGGGAATGAGCAACTAAAAATGTTCATGGGAGAGGGCTCTAATGTGTTACAAGTTGTGAGAAAAAGAAGGTGATGGAGGAGCGCTGGCAAGAGTGACCAAGAAAAGCAGACTGAGATGAGAAAGAGCACCTTGGAGGTGCTGGGTCAATGCACAGAGTTATGAATGAAAGGGGTGGCTGTGGAGTTCATCTGCCAAGGAGCAGAAGAAGATAATTTCTGCAGTTCCTGTCTTGTCTTTCTTTCAGGTCTGGTCGTGCTGGGATGGTAACGCTGCTCTTTAGGGTTGTTCGTACTGAGAGTATTCTGGGGCTCTGGAAAGGTGTCTCTCCAGTAAGTGGCTGTTTTAATGCTGACTTCTAAAAATAAGTAGATAAATAAACTTAGTGTTTATTGTTAATTATGTGTGCCTGAATTTAAATAGCCAATTCTTGTACAATTATGAATGAAACCACATGATTTAGATTACATCCTATTTTAAGGAGTTAATGTTGTGAATTTTACTGATTTGGTTATGGCAGTCCTAAGCAGCTGAACACTTGAATACTTTTGCAAATGTGGGGTGGCAACTGCATGAACTTCATTTTGGTTTGGAATATCTTGTTCCTAAAAAACTGCAATTGAGGAATGCATTAAATCCTGACATCATTTGAGTCATTTATCTGTCAGTGTCATAAATGATTTCTACCTTATTTTCTTTCTTCGGCATGTTAGCTTTAGTGATATTTTTGTCTTCTACAAAGCTTCCTGTCAAGTTTAACAGTCTCAGAAATGTTCTGTAGTATATTTTGTCTTATGTAAACTTTTTCTTTCTTCATCTGCTTCTGTTTCTCCTGAAGTCCTTTGCAAGATGTATTCCTGGGGTTGGGATTTACTTCAGCACTTTGTACATGATGAAGCAAAAGTTTCTTGTGGACCGTTCACCCACAGCCCTGGAGTCTGTCTTTCTGGGTGCCACCGCTCGTGCCGTTTCTGGGATTTGCATGTTGCCGGTGACTGTAGTGAAGACCCGATATGAGGTATGACTTTCCAATTAGTCCCCTGTTAATGGTGTCACACACCTTCCTTGTGATGCAAAATAAATCCTTTTGCCTGGAGAAGGTTGCTACCACTTGTATACAGACAGGGATGTAGTCCTGATTTCATCTCAGTTCACATATTCTGCAGGAAATGATATTTAGTCAAGAAGATGAGATAGGATTCGCCCTGAGATTTGTAAGTTTCAGTTGTATACAATGTTTGTGTAGCATCTTTCATATGTTACCTTCCTGAAGGATTCTTTTAAAGGCTGAGGTAGGTGAAACCCAATTTTGCATTGGGTTGTCCTCTGTGTTGCCATTGGGCATCACATTAAGTTCACACTACCATTTGTTTGGATGTTATATCCTCAGGAGGTGTGTAGGGCTCCTGGACATGTGGATAACTGACCTTTGTCTGCCCTTGCAGAGTGGAAGATTTGGCTACGGGAGTGTATATGGAGCCCTGAAGAACATCTATCAGACAGAAGGGGCTCGTGGCATGTTCAGTGGGCTCACGGCAACGCTGCTGCGGGATGCGCCCTTCTCTGGCATCTACCTGATGTTCTACACACAGACCAAAAACCTCACACCTCAGGGTGAGCATGAATGTTGGAGGCTGGAATGGAAAATGTTCCTCTTCTCAGATCTTGCTCTGCAGCTGACAGCCTGCATGCTCTGTTTACTGCCCTCCACCTCAGCAGTTAAATTAGTCTCCTGTAGGGCTTTAGGTGACACACTCACATTTGCCTGTGGAGAACTGTAGACGTGTAGCTGAGGTCAGTGCAGAAATGGAGACTGGCCCTAAATTGGTTGATTGTCCTTATGAGGACTGATGCATAAGTGGGTAAGTGAACAACTGGAGGCAGGGTGTCTTCAGCATTGCTTGCTGCTTCTGTTTGTCTTGCATACTGCTCAGTTTCCACTAAACTGGGGCTTTTCTGATATTAGGACTCACTGGGGCAACATTTGTACAATTTTTTCTTTTCTGATTTTTTGTCAAACTCATTTCCCCAGTAAGTGAGGCTTTTTAATAATGCCAACCTTTGACTAGTAGCCACTTTTACCCTTGAAAGGTTTCTCTAGCTGCATAGATTTTAACTTCTCTTAGACTCTGATGTTGATTTAATCATTCAATAGCTTTCACTTTGTCACACAGCATGAGTGTTCCTGGCCTGAATGGTGTCTGAGTGCATTCCCTTTTCTCTGTTGCAGACCAGCTGGATCCAGTGCTTGTGCCCTTGCTGAATTTTGGCTGTGGGATCTTTGCGGGAATCTTGGCCTCTCTGGCAACGCAGCCTGCTGATGTCATCAAAACACACATGCAGCTGTCACCCCAGAAGTACCACAGGACAAGCCAGGCCATTGCCTTCATCTACAAGGTGAGGTGAATCCCTTCTGACATGCACAACCACACCCTCAATTCTGGTCCCCTTGCTCAAAGCACAGCTGTGCTAGGGAAGTAGTTGTTTTTTAAAGGAGGTGAACAAGTGTCAGTGCTTCATCTGCTCTTGCAGTTGGACTATTCAGTGTCAGCATTTTCAAGATGATGAAGGGGGTTGTGCTGTGGTAGACCAAGACTATAATGTGCAGTGTGAAATGCTGGTTTCAGGTCCAAATCTGCTACAAAATAATTGTTTGCTCTTTAGACATCAGAAGAGAAATAAATGTCCAGGTCTTTATCCCAGAAACGGGATGGAGAAGAACTCAAAGCCCACCTTTTCCTTCTTGGTGTCAGAAGGACAGACCTTGGCAGGTTCACTTTTTTTCCTTATTGAACTCTATTCCTAAGCAGGAATCTGTTTGTTTGTGTATGCATTTTAATGTATCTTTTTTTTTTCTCAAATCAGAATGTTTTTTTACTTCAGTACTTAGAAATCTCAGTTTTTACAGAATTGCTAAGAGACTTTTGTAAATATGAAGCTCAAAGACTAGTCATTTTCCTGAAGTGTCTGGAAAAGATTACACCTTTGTCTTATCTTTGTTGGACTTGAGTGTGGCTTTCCTCACCTATTGTGTCCATCCTGGCCTTCGTTTTTCCACTCACTGCTCTTCCTGCTTTCTTGGGTAGCCCTGCAATCGTGCAGTGCTACAGATTCTTCCTGAACACTAAATGCTATTTAAGCCCAGGTCTTTCAGAGACTGAGGTGGGTCTGTACATCCTGTGCTCTTCCATGTAATAAACAAAGAGAAATTAAAACCTTATAGGCAGATTGATGAATTGCTGTTTATCTCCTGATGCAGGACTTCGGGCTGGTTGGCTTTTTCCGAGGCGGTGTGCCCCGAGCCCTCAGGCGCACTCTGATGGCAGCGATGGCATGGACGGTGTATGAACAGATGATGGAAAAAATGGGCTTGAAGTCCTGACTGAGCTGCACGAGAAAGGACCAGCTTCACTCCTTCTCCCGCTTGCTGTGATCAGCTGGCACTGGGAAGTTCCCAGTTCCACAGAGGAATAAGCCTTGCTCAGCCAGGAGGAAGAAAGCCCTTCTGAGACAGGGGATTAGGCCTTTTGGCAAGTGGAGGAAAGGAAGGATCGGATCTTTGCGTTATTCGATCCATGCATTCCAGAAGGACTGCACTTGCAGACTGCCATGGGAAATGGCAGGGTTTTCACAGCCTGGTAACTATGCTGAGAAGCCCCTTTTAAAAATAACTCTGTGCTCACCACTTTTATGCAATGAAACAGTGCTAGAGGAGAAGTGTTTGAGGAAAAAACAGTGATGGCACAACCTGCCAGCCTGTTCCTTGCTGGTGTGGCCAGAAAGGCCACAGTGACCACCATCTGATATAGATCCTCCTTCCCCATATGCTTTGTTCTCACAGGGGAGCACTCCAGGCCCTGGTGGGAGACTGGATGTGTCTTGTAGTGCTTATATTGCCAGAGTGGATGAAAGAGGAGTGAAGTGCAGAAGAAAAACTAGAAACATGGTTTCTGCCATCACTTTTGTACCGTGTGTGATTGCAGAGAGAGTAACTAAAACGTCCTTGCTGTGTTATGTGTTATTTGATTGAGCATCTTAGCACTCTTGAAATGTCTTTCTGCCTCTACAGGAGGGTTCGTGCAGGAATTAAGAAGCATAAGGCACTTTAAAATTGATTGCTACCAAAGTTCTCCTTGTTCTCTGAAAAAAAAATTGCTGCTGGTCATACTATAGCAGGAACACTCAAGTGGGTTTTGTTAGGTTTTTTTTAATGCAGTTGTCATAGAGACTTATTTCCCTCCTATTCCTTATTTATTAATCCCTGATCAACACCCTCAGTGTGAACTGGTCCTTAGATGTAGCTTTTAGGGCCATGGCTCATAATGGATAAATGTATAATGGAAACAGGTATAGATACTGGCACTTCAGATTTCTCTTAAAACAGCTGCTGATTGCATGTGGAGTATGTTTTGGTGTGGAAAGAAAAGGTTGTTATTTCTGTAAGCTTTCTCCAAAGTTTGAGCACTATGGGTGCTTGGTGGGGAACTTTAATTTTCTTACAGACCCTTCACATTTTCCTGGCTGATGCTTTTCTCTTATCAGGTAGTCCATGTTCGAGTATCCCTGAGTTTAGGCTTAGAGATAGATACACACTTTTCATCCTCTGTGCCTTCTTACTCTTTCCTACTGTGTTACACAGGCCTCACAGTATGTGCTAGGTACAGCCTGCTCCCCTCTTCACTTGTGCCTCTGTGGTGGGTTGGGTCCCTTGCATCTCTGTTAGCATAGCCATGAAGCTGGTGTGGAAGTGTGCATCCTGTTCTGTAGTGTGCCCTGCAGAAATCTTAGCTTTGGCTTTTATTTTCTTAAATATCTAGGGATATTGAAATTCACTTTAGAACCAGAGCACTTGTCTCTAAATATGAAGACATGATACTGTAGCTGTATGAACAAACAGTGCTACCTACCTGTTGTTCATAAATTTTAGAGTGTATTTCGGACAATCACTGCCTGCCCTGGCAACTTCCCAAGCATAAGAGTAGAGGGGATGTGGGTTGTTAAGGTGTTCTCTACCAGATTTCAACTCCAAGAAGGCTTGATGACTGATGTAAAAGTTGAGTGAAGTGTAAGAGGACAGGCTGGAGGCTAGGAAAGTGCTCCCTGTTTTCAGACTCAGCCCGTCTGTGAGGGGAGGCTGGTGCTCTGCAGTGCAGGAGTCTCCAGGAATGGTGGTAGAGGGTTCCATGTGCACATGTGTTAGCGGTAGAGCACTGCATCAAATCAGGCATGTGGCACATTATTTGCTAAATCCTAAATGTGAGTACCTGTTCCTTCCTTTTGCTGTTCCTTCTACCCTTAGTGACCTGAACTTGTGAGAGTGCATGAAACCGTGGTAACTGCACATCCTGCTTGTTTGTTATCCCGAGCACTACTGGCACGGAGAGCGGGAGAACCAAGTCTAGGATTGCTGACCTGGTGGAATAAGGTGGCAGTTAGATGAGTTACCTCATTTGTCCTTTATTCCCCTATGCATGGGATCAAACCAACATTGTGGTGGGAGCCTGAATTTATTTGGGGCTTTCTAAATCTGGCATGTGACTTGGATGTCTTGATCGTCCTGGGCTGTGGTCGTGAAGGGCAGTGTGTGGAGTCACCTGCAAAGTGCTTTACATGTATTTTGTTCCTGTTTTAGCAATGGCAAAGCAATGTGCAACCTGTGCAAACAGAAGCTCTTAAAAATGAGGCAGGCAAGTAAAGAATGACAGCTAATCTGGAATTAAGTAAGGTCCTCATCAGAAACCTGAAATTCAGGAACACTTTGGTGGCTTTTATGTCCCTGTACTCCTGCCTGGTCAAGTAACAAAGGAAGAAGTAGAGAATTTATTCCCCTGTGCTAATGTTTAAAAGCCTACTGTGGGTTGTTTGTTTGTTTGTTTTAAATCTGCAATCAGGCCTAAAGCAGTGTTAGCTTTTTCTTTGGGAAAGTTGTTCCGTTCTGCTTTGGTTCTTTGTTATTGGACTAGAGTGAAAAACTATATGGTTTTTGGCTTGTGGATTAATCTGGGCTCCTCTGAGTTTAAGATATCGAAAATCTAAACTGCACTGTGTTTCATCTACCGTTGGTGCTGCAAATCCAGAAGCTTATCTACCTGTGAGTTATGAATGGGGAGAATGAATTCTGTGGTGCAAACTTGTTTTTCTTTGTTATGTCTTTTGTCCAGTGTCATACATGGGGGAAGGGAAAGCCTGAAGTTCTGCTTCACTCTGTTCTGAAAGCTTTATCACATAGTCAGGCACAAGACTGTTTCTCAGCTCTGATCCTTACAGTCCTTCACCTTTTCCCCTCTTCAAAAACATTCTGTTTCTGAATTAATTTATTGAAGTTACTCCTTGATAGCTATAGAAAGTCAAGACAGTCAAGTGTGTGGACTTGAAGTTTAGATGTATTCTCCTTGAGTTTTAATGCTTCTGCTTAACAACAAATGGTCACTGTACAGCCTAAAGGTAAAGTCAATCAAATAAAAGATCTGGACAGAGATGCTTAATCACCTACCTCCATCATGCCAGCAATTCAACACTAACAATCTTGTCAGATAATAATTTCAAAAGCCATCTTAGGTTGGATTCCAGGGACAGTGGTGTGATCCCTCTGTGCACTTCAGAATCACAGCTGGATCCCTCTTGGACTGATCTCTGTTGCTGGCAATGCACTGTTGGGGAATGTGCATGGTCTCTGCTTGCCCCTGCAGCTGTGGCTAAGAACACAGCTGGCTGGCACGTTGAGGCAGGCAGTATTTAAGTGAGTTGTAAGGACACAAGAGAAACAGTCTGATTATTCATGCTTTAGAAACTTCATGTTTCCATTCTTCCTGTGTGATGATTTGTTTGGGGTTTTTTTTCCTCACAGTTTTAAAGAGAACTGGAGCTTCGGAACATTGCATAGCTTTGAGTATTGTGAGTGCTTATGTGTCTATATAAAATATTTATGTGAGAAGATGTATTATATGTTTCTATTAAAAACTGGTTGCAAAACGAAGGATGTAATCTCTTCAGTGTTTCTTTAAAAGAAAACAAACAAGCCCCAAACCAATCAAATGCATGAGGGATTGGATGGGATAGAGGCTTAAGAAGGCAAAAGGAGTTTCCCAAGAGGACAGGACTGTTGCATGTATTCAGAGTCCAAAAAAGGCAAGGAATATTCTCTTCTTCTGTGGTGTTTAATATGCATAGGTTATGCTAGTAAAACCTAAATCAACTTAGCTTAAATGGAAAAAACACACAGCAATGGGGAATGTTATGTTTTGTACAGCTTCTGCTGCCTGCCTGCTGTGTGTAAAGACAGATGGAAGTTGAATCCCTGTACTAGCTGGTGAAATACCTGCCTTCAGGACGGTGGGGTTTTAAGCTCTCTGCAGAGAGACTGTTTTTAGTCTCCTGCTGATCAGGTTTTTGCTACTCAGGCAATCTGATCTCAGCAGGGGACCAGAAATTGTGCCTGGGAGACAGTCTCCTGCAAGGCATAATACAAGGGGATGCTGGATTGCTGGGATCTCTTGCTGTCACAGTATGGTCCTGGGATTCAGTAGCAGGCAGGCTGTGCTAAGCAAAACATTGTTGTTGATACTGAAATGTGCATCTTCCAGATGTGAAGATCCCAAACCTCTTCTCTTTTCTTGCTTAGGCGATACATTCTCACACGGAGCAATTTTCATGGAGGGTTATCTGTGCATAACAGACCTACCAGACCATCCTGAGGTGCAGCCTTGTGCCAGCTGAACCTGAATTGCTTGTGCAGGTTCCTGATAGCAAGTTAGGCCTGGGGTAGTGCCTACTCCTGCAGACAGGGCTCCCCAGAGCTCTCCTGCTGCCCTGGAGAGCCACCTCCTGTGTAGAGGGTGCTGCTGTCTATGCTGCTGACAGCTGCCCCAGCTGTGAGAAGAGATAGCAGACAAGCTCCCTAACCTTTCTGGCTGGTAGAACGTGGGGAAAATTGAAAGTTTAAAGGCACTGTGGTTGTAAGAAAACCATTGAGATACAGATCTCCCTTTCACATTAAAAATGGGCAAACACCTTGCTTGCTTTTTAAATTTTTAATGAGTTATGTGCCGTATATAAGCACTGACACCAGAATTGAGCAGAAAAGATTCTTCATCCCACACAGACACACACACACACATATATATATATGTACTTTTGCAAACTCCATGTGCAGCTCTTGAATATGCTTTTGCCTTCTGGCTTTGGTGCTTGTTTCAAAATAGCAAGCTGATTTTCCACATTGCACTGTTTCTTAATTTGCGATTTTACCACTGTAAAATGCTTTAGGAGTTTTTATCATAATGCATTAAGGAGTTTTAGTAAAAATTACAAAATCCCAGTAAGAGGTTAAAAAGAAACCTCTGCAAGTTTTGTAACAGGTGTTAGACAATTCTAACTTTGTAGAAGTAGAAATAAGAAGGGAAGAGATTTGCCAAAGTATGTTTTCCCAAAACATGCAAGAAGTAATAACAAACCCTTGAAACACAAGCCAAAATGGAATTTACAGGGAAGCACAGTAACATTAGTGCAGTTTCACTGAAGGTTGGTTGATCTTCATAGTTCTTCTTTGCCTCCTCCAGGGGTGCCACACCATCTCTTGGGTGACACCCACTGTCATGTTTGGTGGGGAAGATACTGCCCAAACAGCTTTCTGCCTGAGCCTCTTACCCAGACACACAACTCAACCTCTTAATCACAGGAGCTGTTCTGGCAGCACAGAACCTCCTCTGCAGCTGTATGAAGAGCCCTCTCTCCCAGGACTGGGGGTCCTGGTACAGCCCCCTCCTCAGAGGCTTCTGGCAAGGGCTGCTGCTCTCTGCTGCAGCCTGGGCTGGCTCTCTGGGAGATGCTCTTTCTGGGGCTTTGTGACCACCCCAGGCACCTGCTCGAGGTTCTCAATGCACCACCCAAAGACTGGTGGTAGCTCCGTGATGCTTCTCTCTGCACCCGCGGGCCCCAAGTCTCCTTGGCACTGCAGGAGAACCAGTGGCTCAAACCCCCTTTCCCTGGGTTTGCTTGCTGCAGAGAAAGGCTGTTCCCAGGGACTGCCTGCAGCTCTGCATGTAATTGTGTAACAGATTTCAGTGTGAACTTTAGACCAGGGAAACCTTGTTTAAAACATGTGATAAGATAGATACACTTTCACCTGAGGGACATGTCCATTAGTAACTGAGTTATTTTGAACTGTCTCAGCCCACAGAGAAAAAATAAAGCAAGCTTTCAGGTAATTTAAGGAAATAATTAGAAATACTTTACTGTCAAGCTTCATCACAACTTTTCCAAGCCCTCTCATGGGCTTTGGGCCTCACGGTCAACCAGAGAGGGCCCAAAGAGTAACAATAAGAAATAAATTAAGTATTAGAGATGCCAGAGGAGTCTATAATGCTTACCAGTGGCACTCTTTTGATAACATCATATTTCCTGCAATATTCATTACCTAATTTCCAATCATTATGTTCAAATACATTTTTAATACAGTTGGGTTTCAACTGTGAAGAAGAGCTCTCCAGATTAAATCCACTGTACACAGTGCAGTAACATCACCACCACCCCTCCTCTTCCCTCCCAAGCTAATATTCACATGGCTCCCATCTCCTTAGGCTGTACATACTCCCATCAGGTCAGCTCTCACTGTCCACAGTGCACTTATCAAAGTGCCACACGTCTATAATCTCTCAGACAGTAATAGTTCATGCTCTTGCTGAGAGCTCACTAACCTGTTGCTGAGCTTCATTTTACCTACTTTGTCACCACCATGTGACAAATGTTTGAATTACTCTCTTACACTGATCTGGTAATCTTGCTAATTAACACCATCTAATGAGCATGCAGAAAAGAAGAATAGGGAGCCATTTACCAGGAGACAAAGGACATACATGAGATGTTGTTGTAACTTGCTGCTTAAGCAATCATCCCCCAGAGTAACTCAGGGCTCAGATATTGAAAAGGGGCTGCAGGAGAGTCCAGGCGCAGCACACTGCTGTGCTTATGTGAGATTAAAATAGAGGAGAGAAAACTAAAGGAGCACTGTTGTTAGAAAGATGTGAAGATGAATTATCACTTGCAGAAGGCACTGGCAATAGTGTTTGCACAGTTCAGAAATCTGTCCAGAAATGTATCCAGATCTTGATGATAGCAAGCATAGTAAAGTAAGTATCACTACTTTTCTTTTTTTCCAAGAAATTCAATTCTCAGGCCTGTGTCTGCTTCCAGAATAGGACAAGGAAGATGAGAAAGATGAAGATTCTTAAATCACATCATTTTCTGTTGTTTCTTAAAAGCAAACAACAACAAAAAACCCCAAACCAAACAACGTGCACAAAAAAAGGGGCAAGCACCACAAGAGTGTCTACTGCAGAACAAGGATGTGTAAGTTTAGTGCCAATTTCAGCTGGTTTTATTGTCATTTCTGCAAAGGACAGGGGACAGCCTTGACTTCCCAAGCTCTCCCGCGTGGTGCCAGAGCAGTGCCTCTGCAGGGAAGGGCAATGTGGGTGCAGGGAAGGATGCTACAGCTCTTTAGAAGCTTCCCCCTCACAGCAGGCAATTTAGAGGCTAGATATAATTCATCAAATAATTAATCAGCCCCCTGAGAACAGATATTTCACTTTCAGCAGGAAAATGGAATTGTAAAATGTTTAAAATAAATATTTGCTTTCTTTTTGCTTCAGGACCTCAAAACCAGCCTTGATGTTGCTTGGAGCACAAACCACAGGATGCTCTGAAGCAGCCCCAGAGTGACGGAACCACAGAATCAGTTCGCTTGGAAAAGACCAATGAGATCGTGGAGTCCAAGCCATCACCAAACACCACCCTGTCAACCGGACCGCGACACTGAGTGCATCGTCCAGTCTTTCCTTAAACACCTCCCGGGACAGCGACTCCACCACCTCTCTGGGCAGCCCATTCCAATGTCTAATCACCCCTTCTGGGAAGAAATTCCGCCTGATGTCCAACCTAAACCTCCCCTGGTGTAAGTTGAGGCTGTGTCCTCTTGTCCTGTTGCTGGTTTCCTGGGAGAAGGTGCCGACCCCCACCTGGCTACCCCCTCCTTCCAGGCAGTTGCAGAGAGCCATAAGGGCCGCCCCGAGCCTCCTCTTTCCAGGCCAAACACCCCCAGCTCCCTCAGCCGCTCCTCATAGAACTTACACTCCAGACCCTTCACCAGCTCTGTTGCCCTCCTCTGTATTCGTAATCCCGCAAATCCTACAATTCCCACAAATGTCTTTCCGAACCCGTGTCGACAAGCGGCAGGCACACCGAGCTGGCGCTCGGCGCGGGGAGCGCGGGGAGGCGCCGCTGGAGCGCAGCCCCGCCCCGGAGGCGCCTATTGGCTGGCGAGGCTATATATGGGCGTCGGGCGGGGCCGCGCTTCCTCTCGGCTCCGCGCCGCCCGGGCCTCCACACGGCGTTGTCAGCGTGAGTCGGGGCCGCCGGGCGGGGGGCGCGGGGATGGCCGGGGGAGCGTTCCCGGCCCTGCGGTAACGCCGGCGGGTTCTGCCCGCCCCGCTGCGCCGCCGGCGGCCGGGCCTGGCCTGGCCAGGCGGCGGGGAAGGCCGAGGCCTGCCGGGTGTAGCGCGGGAGGCGGCCCAAGATGGCGGCCGGGGCGGCTGGGCCTCGTGGCGCGTCCCCCCCGGGCTGAGCCGGGTCCCTGTGCCCGCAGGTTCCCTGTCGTTGCTTCCAAAGGGAAACCCCACAATGTCCGGAGGCCTCGATGTCCTGCAGATGAAGGAGGAGGATGTCCTCAAATTCCTCGCTGCCGGGACCCACCTGGGAGGTACCAACCTCGACTTCCAGATGGAGCAGTACATCTACAAAAGGAAGAGCGATGGTAAATAGGCGGGAGAGGTGGCCCGGGTTGGGCAGCTGTGATCTTGTGGGCACAGCTGGGAGGAGCAGGAAAGTGCTTGTGCTCTTTAGCATGGCTTCTCCATGGCCTGAAAGGAGCAGATGCCTTTGATGACCAAACAGTGTTAACTCAGAGAAGTAGAATGAAATACAGATTTTGGAACAATTCTCCTAGTTCTTGACTATCTTGATTGTGGAATTTGGTAAATCACTCACAGCTGGTTTGGGCAATTTTGCTAGTTCTTGACTAAATTAACAAAATGGTTTTAATATCTTAGTAATGATTCCTCCTTGTTTGCATTGGTCTTCAATCTAAGCTGCCCTCTTTTTAAAAAAAAAAGGTTAAAGCTCATACCAGGTGTAGGTTCTTGGTGGCAGATGCTGGAATGTGTGACCTTAAAACCATAAGGGGACAATTTTCCTTGGAGTAGCTTTCCACTAGCTAGAATGAGGCTAGAATGTCATTTCATATGGGACATTGAGGTGCTGGAGCATGTACAGAGAAGGGCAGCAAAGCTTTTAAAAGGTCTAGAAAACCTCGTGAGGAATGACTGAAGGAGCTTTGTTTAGTCTTGGGAAGAAGAAGCTTAGAGGGGACCTTATCGTTCTCTACAACTTCCTGAAAGAAGGGGCCAGGCTCTTTTACCTGCCAGCAGTCAGAGGACCTGAGGAAATGGCCTTAAGATGAGACAAAGAAGTTTCAGATTAGATAATAGAAAAAAAAAAAAAATCACTGCTTGGGTGATCAGACAGTGGAATAGGTTGCCCAGTCACCTTTAAGAGGGACCTGGATATGGTTCTGGGTGTTATGGTTTAGTGGTTACAGTGACCCTGCTGGGTGAGCGGTTGGATGGGATGATCTTAAAGGTCTCTTCCAACTTTGATGATGATTCTATGAATTTTGGAGTAACCACAGCCATGTGACAGGTTTAATAGCAGAAGAGTGCTATCCTGTTTTAGCATCTTGTATTTGGTGGGTCCTCTAAAGCCTTTTGTTGCCAACAGGTATTTACATCATCAATCTGAAAAGGACCTGGGAAAAGCTGCTCCTGGCAGCTCGTGCCATTGTTGCCATTGAGAACCCAGCTGATGTGAGCGTCATTTCTTCCAGGAACACTGGACAGGTATGGACATCAGGAAGCCTGCAGTCTTGGCAGCAGGACTCCCCTGCCATGCATCGTTGCCTGCCAGTGACAGCTTGGCGATAATAGGCAATAACACCAGTTTTAACTATAGGAATGCTTTCTGTAAACATGGTTTTTGTGTTGCACTTGGCAGCTTAAAACCTACTCCCCATTTCAGGGTGTTTGAGGACTTCTTTTTCTTCCATATCCTTCTTCCTGTTGGATTTCTGTCATACTAGTAGTCAGTCCCCTGGTGGCCCCTTCTTCCCTGAAATACTGTGTGTCATTGGCACTGAATTTTTGGGGGCAGTAAGCACGTGATACAAAAGTTGTCAAAGAAGAAATTTTCTCTGTTACTGAGGAAGGTATATTTGTAATTTTAACTCTAAATTTTTAGCAAAAACATTCTGTTGTAGAAGGTGATAACCTTTAAATCTTGCTAGTCACTGGAGTTTTTGAGCTTAGTTTCTTTAGGTAATTGCAGGTGGGGCCACAAATGTTTAGGGAGATTCAGGGGTGGGTTTCTGAAAGGAAATTTGGTTTCCCGTGGGCTTGATGTGCACGCTATTAAAGCTTGATGCTGAGGTCAGTTTCTGGCCGATGAGCTCTCAAGTGTCGGAAGTGTGCGACAGCAAAGGATGGCAGGGTTTTCGCTAACGCCAGGAGAGGGAGGGACTCCCTCTAGGATTGGAGTTTGATAGTAGGCCCTGCCACATGCCTGAGAAGTTAAAAGCTGTTGTAATTGAATAAGAACTGCCAACTGCAATTTCAATGGACACAGCTACAATTTGTGTGTATTTACTGCTGAGTTTTTTCCTGTAGTTCCTTCAAGTTCCTGGATAATGAAAGGATGTAGAAATAGTGGAAGAAAATGTGCTTTGCTTTTTTCGTAAGCTTTTTGTTTTATTCCCCTTTTCACGATCTGATTATGAGAGTTTAAAGTAGAGCTTGCCAATAACTTTAGGGGAAGAGAAGGCCTTTTTCCATATCGTGACTTCCCGCTTTGCTGGTGGATATGATCTTTTAAACTCATGGTGTAGCTCTTTTCAGTAACATTTTTATTTGGTCTCCTTCTGAGGTGGTGAGCCCTGATTTCACAGGAATTGACACAAATAGTTCAGTTAAATTTCGTGCATGTTCACTGACAGTGACCTGGTTGAAATGCAGTTTTCTGGCTTGGTTGAAATGCACTTCTTCTGCTTCACCTTTGCCATGTCCCTTTTGCAGCGTGCGGTTCTGAAGTTTGCTGCTGCCACTGGGGCTACTCCTATTGCCGGGCGTTTCACCCCTGGCACCTTCACAAACCAGATCCAGGCGGCTTTCCGTGAGCCACGGCTCCTGGTGGTTACAGATCCCCGGGCTGATCACCAGCCGCTGACAGAGGCGTCCTACGTCAACATCCCCACCATCGCCCTGTGCAACACCGACTCCCCGCTGCGCTACGTGGATATCGCTATTCCCTGCAATAACAAGGTAACACTTCATTCTGGCATTCCAGGCAGCTTCCTCCAGAGCATGCCCTGGGCTTCCAAGATGGATACTTTCTGCAAGGGAGGGTTGGCTTGTATCTCACCAGTTTCCTTGGGGGATGAGCTAACTAATGTCTCCTGCAAACTGGCAGGCGGGTGGGGAGGAGAAAATAAACTGCACACAGTTGGAGCTTGGAGCTGAGGCTGGTTTCTGGCCAAGGAACTCTCAAGTGTAGGACGTGTGCTATAGTAACCTGGCAGGATTTTTCGCTGACGCCATGAGGGTCTTTGTGGCCCAATGAGTGGAGTTTGATAGTCCTTCTTGCCACAGATCATGAATAAGCATGAAAGATAAAGTGAGCTGAGGGAGAGACTGCTCTGAAACATTACCTTGCCAGAAATCACCTGAAACGTAAAGTCTAGGAAGATGAGAAGCTATCTTTGATCTTTATCTAGATGTCAGTCACCAAAACTAGTGTAAGCCACACGTGAGGATGTGTGTAAGCTTTGTTTATTTGGTCAAGTTTTCGATTTCTTCATTCTTGAGTATGTGGTGAGCATTATCCCTGTCTTTTGGATGAGATTCACGTGAGAGTGGTGAGCCACATGAAACTCCATAACAGGAGAGTTACTTCAGGCCGTGTTGTAATGGCGCCATGACTTATGAAAATGCCAGTGGGAACTTGAAAAGTTGCCCTTTTTTTGAGCCCAAGTACATAAGTTTGGCATTGGCAAGTAATGTACTTCACCAAGCAAGAACCTTGGATTGGGTGCAAATGAGTCTTTTGCTCTTTCTGCAAAAGTTTAGTTACAGCAACTCTTAGCTACTTTTTTCTGTTCCAGGGAGCCCACTCAGTGGGTCTGATGTGGTGGATGCTGGCTCGGGAGGTGCTGCGCATGCGTGGCACCATCTCCCGTGAGCACCCTTGGGAAGTCATGCCTGACTTGTACTTCTACAGGGATCCCGAGGAGGTAGGAGCCTCATGGCAGGAAGTGTGTCTCTCTCTCTGAGATGTTTTGCTTGTGCTCCTATCCTGTGGTCCCGCGTGTCTGCTGTCGAGGACAAGTTTTGCCAATATAATGATTGCATTTCACACTTTAATGTGGTGGCTGGTTAATTGTACTGCAAGTTGGTGCCTGTTGCCTGATATTTGATAGTAAGGGTTGTGTTCTGGGTTGTGTTCCTGGGAGACTCAGGCTGGGCTCTTGCATTGCAGATTGAAAAGGAGGAGCAGGCGGCTGCCGAGAAAGCAGTGACGAAGGAGGAATTCCAGACTGAATGGACGGCCCCAGCACCTGAATTCACTGCTCCTCCTCAGCCTGAGGTTGCAGATTGGTCTGAGGGAGTGCAGGTCCCGTCTGTGCCCATCCAGCAGTTTCCTACAGGTCAGTTTGGGGAGGTGTATGTGGGAGGGAGTGAGGGGTATTGTGGGTGGAGGGAGCTGGGGAGCACTAAGTATTGTTGTCTTTGTGATTGCAGAGGACTGGAGTGCCCAGCCTGCCACCGAGGACTGGTCAGCAGCTCCCACAGCCCAAGCTACTGAGTGGGTTGGCACTGCCACAGAATGGTCTTAACTTCAGCCCTGCTGTACTGTGAGAGAAATAAAGGCTGGTTTAGTACACGCTGTGCTGGTACTGCGTTTGTAGAGTTGTTGGCTGGTGGTGCATGGGTAGCATGGGGCACAGTCCTCAGCCAAGAGCAGGGTGTCTGTTACACCCTGCTGAATGGAGCTGGGGGCTGTGGGCTTTGTCCCTGCCTGCAGCAGCTCACTGGGCTGCCCCTCCTGTCTGTGTCAGTGTCTGGGGCTGGTTTCACATTTCCCTGCTTCCCTGGCTCCGCCCAGGTGAGGAGCTGGCAGTGTGTGTACTCTCCAGAGAGGAGATGGTGACATGGAGCAAAGCAGTTTGCTTTTGGTTGATTTTTTTTTTTTTTTAGCAGCCCCACTGGGCCCACCCAAATGGGCTGTTCTTGTCATTCTCCTTGGGGTTTCACACCTTTGCAGGGTGTTCTGGTGACCAGGTGTGGGAGGTGGCCTGACTGCACAGTGTGGAGAACAGAGCCCTTGAGTGGCAGCTGCTCCTCTGTTGGAGTCCTAGCTTTAGCATCAGTATTATCAATTACTTCTTCAAAAGTACTGCAGGAATCTTCAAGAAAAAAACCACCATATTAATTCATCTGCTTCAATTCTTGAGGATTATATTGCTGTGATTATTGGCAGTAATGGAAGGTAAACCCTTCACCATGAGAAATGAGGTTTTGTTTGTTGGAGGTGAAGATTGCTCAGATTGGATCCTTTTTTCCATATTTGTGTGGTTGCAGATTCTCCTTTTTGTACCTTCAGCACTGCCAATCAACCTGTAAAAGAATCTTTTCTCTTGACATGTGCTCATTTCATTTTGCTGTAATAGTGCATATTAGCAGTAAAAAAAGCCTAAAGCAAGTTATGCATATTACTGCACAGTATCTGTCCAAAGGAGACTGATCTTTCTTCTTCTTGTCTTTACCTATTACATGCAAGGTGACTAAAGATTTTGTTGATAATGAACAGTATTTAGCCAAGAGGCAGGTGAGCACTTCATTTGTTCCTGAAAGAGCCCTCCCTGTTCTGTTTGTGCACCGTGTCCCTCAGATGTGTGCTTGTGGCACATCCTCCAGTACTTTACTTTCCAGCACCCTTCAGGGGGAGGCTCCTTCCTGCCACCTGAGGTCTGTCACTTGTGTGTTGGGTGGATTGAGAGCCTGGTCATTTTGGGACTAAGGTTGGGTGTTGTGGGTGGATTGAGAGCCTGGTCATTTTGGGACTAAGGTTGGGTGTTGTAGCTGGATTGAGGACAGCCTGTACAGCACCTGCTGATTGACTCCCCAGATCTGAGATTACCCCAAAAGGTTTGTTGGCCTGGACTTTGTATTCACTCTGCCACATTAAAAATTTGCAAACTCAGAGCACAGTCTTACCCGTACACTGAATCTCTGCTCCTACTGTTTCACCATTGTCCCTTTTCTTCATCTGTTGTGTAACTTCTTCATGCGAATGTATTCCTGCTAATGAGTGTGTAGAAGTCATCAGACAGCTCCTGTGTGGGTGATGGTGCTGTTTTAAGTCGATCACTTCTGAGTACTTGCTACTGAAATATTCCTGGAGTGTTTCTGGAATGTGGCTGTTTTCATTTAAGTATTTCCTTAAGTATCACTTCGACTTTCATGATTGTTGGTCTTAGAACTGAGGACTGGCAGTGGCAGGTGGATGTGCACAGCCTGGTCAGGAGGCAGATCGCTGCATGTGGGTTCAGAATCACCGTGTTGGGTTAATTAACTGGGGTAGAGTGGGAGAGCTCGTTTGCCTGCAGCACTGGAGAGGGGATGAATAGCAGCCTTTCAGAGAAGGAGGCAGCCTTGGCTGTGACAGCAGAGGATGCATTGCAGGAAGGCTGTGATCCTCAGCGTGCCAGAGGCCCAGGGAAGGAAAGGTCTCAGCACATGAGTGGAGACAGCAGCAGAGACATAGCAGAAGATCCTACATCTGAGAGCTTCCCCTGTGGCAAATACCTGGCAGATGTAATCTATTGAGGCAGTGTAGAGGAGCAGGTAGAGGAGGCAGGAGCAAATCCTAGAGACACTGGCTTGTTTATTATTGCATTTTCTTTTCTGGCAAGTGCAGTGTTGATGTTGAATAAGGCCATCAGAGAACTTGTAACTGTGTTGTTCTGAATTGATCTGATTTGACCCAAAATGGCTTAGGCAGAGGTCTCTGTATAGTGACAATTTCCACTGAGGGTCATGGTAGTGTTTCCTTTCTCTGTGACCTTCTCTTTGTGGTTGATTTGGGTTGATGGAGCTGGGTTAAATGGAGCTAGGTGTGCTTCTTAGGATAGCCTTCTTCCAGAGTTGGTCTCAACAGGAGCTGGCTGGTGTTGCTGAGCATCGTGTAACCCCTCTGGAGAAATGAGCTGTTGGAGGCCTTGCCAATGTGCTACTGTGTGATCCATGAATCTCTCACACACGTGCTCTCTAGTTCCCTCCCTAATTTATATGCCACCATTCACAGATGTTCCTTTCCCACTCCAGTCATTTCTTTGCCCACTTCTTTGCCCAAATAATCACAATATTTTTAGTATCCATGTATTACTGTAGGATTATACCAAGGCTTTTCTTTTGTAGGAAGCAAAGGGTTTTATGCACAGTTAAAGAGATTCATCTCTCTGCTTAAATCCAGGCTGCAAAAATGTTCCACTCATTGCATCTGTAGTCTGTTTTGCTTTGTAAAACTGAACAAGGCTATGGTATGTTTGATGCTGACTTTCAGGAGTATGGTGTACTCATATTGTGAGCCTGTTTATTGAAGTCCGTGCACCATGTAAGTAAGCATGGAAAGGAAACTTAAGGTGTGTGTGATTGATGAATTCACCTCACTGCTCCTCTTAGGAGGCTTCCTCCCCACCCAGGACTATGAGCATCTAGTTGGAGTGGATCATGTAATATAAATTTTTTTTTCTTCCTTGGATTAATAGCATCTTGATGGAGATAGACTCCATGGAGTAAAGCGCATGGCAAATTTGCAACTGTCATGAATGCAGCACTCTCCAAAGCTGTGTCTCTTGAACCTTCTTTGGACAGATGAAGTATCTTGAGCATGTATGTCCTGGCAGAGGGAGCAAAAAGAAAGATTCCAGATTTATCTCATTATTGCTAGAGGACCAAGGTGTTGCTGGAGCATCTCCCCCCTGTCCTGCAGCTTCCAAAGAGACATCAGCCAGCATTTCAGGCATTTTCTTTCCTCTAGCTAATGCTTGGCACTGCCAGCTCCCAGCCCTTGCAGCCTAGAGCTTGTGAAAACCACAAAGCCTCAGAGCTGGTGAAAACCTCATCTGCATCGAGTCTGTATGGCAGGTAAAGGTAGAACAGTGTTACAGTTGTGTGTTGCGCTGGGAGTAAAGAACTTTATTGATTATCAGCCCTGCAAAGAGGCAGACTGATAAACACCTTGGGCATGGGTAGAGTTGCTATGTCACAACACTGATTTTCTCAGTTCCTTGCTTTGTGGGGCACTGATTTCTGAACCTGTTTTCCTTTGGTTTTTTAGTACTTGTGGTTTTAAGAACACTCACTACCATTTTTCTGCTGTCCAGCTTAAGCATGTCATTTTTATTTATACTTTATTTACACTCAGTAGTCAATGATGAACAAAACTACATAGTGAAGATGCCTTTTTGATTGTTATCTCTGTAGCTGAAAGAACATGTCTTTTCTGAGCTGCTGCTTAAATCTTCAGTTTATAAAGTGTTAATAAAGACTTGAGTTCAACTGATGTGTCTTCTCATGTGACAGAGTCCTAAATATTTCTGTCAGTGTTTGTTTCACTGGCTACAAGATTGCTTTTATTAGTTCTGTTCAAGCATGAATAAAATAAATTCTAAACGGATGCAGGATGCATCCTTTGAAGTTATGGCTCCCTAACCATGCTTTGAGGGCCAGAAAAACCTGCTTTGGTAGAAAACCTTAGTCTTCACGCTAAATGCCATTGCACCACATGCGGAAGGGTTCCTTGGGTTGTGTAACACAGCTCACTCCTCATTTTGGTACAGTCACAGCTGGTGACTTGGGCAGGACAGGGGGGTACCACAGTGCACAGGGACGGCCTGTGCCCACTACCTGTAGTATGGCGCTTGGGGTTTAGCAGCTCAGAGGGGGAGAACAGGGTGTATTGTATGGGCCAGAGGTGGATGCTGAGGACTGAAACAACATTTTGGGTGCTCAATGGGACTATACACTGTTCCATTGCGTATGTGGGTCAGGGTCAGATTTAGGGTTTTGCAAAGCAGGGAGCTCAGCATGAGAGGTGTGGCACGACTCAAGTCTCAGAGCTGCTCTGCCACGAGGACAGTTGTGTCTAAGATTGGGGCAGGCTTTTGCCGTAACAGGAGTGCTGGCACTGTTCCTTCCTGTGCTGCAGCTGGGGATGTCAGGGTGCGGCCGTACAGCCTGGAAAGCTGCTGTAAAGCTCAAGTTCTCACTTGGAGTGTTGAATTTGTTAGCATTGCCCAAGGAACTGGGTCCAGAGTGTTTGCAACCTTACCTCTGGAGAGCCCAGGGGATGCTCAGAGTGGAGGAGATGGTCTGGATGTTTGCCTTTTGGGTCTGAACTAGGTCAGGACGACCACACCAGCCTTTGCCACTCAGACGCTGGCATGGCGACAGAAGTGGCTTTCCGGGAGCAGGCAAACACCCGAGCATCGCTCCCACCTGGCAGGTGTTAGGATGGTGGTGCGTTGCGGAACTGCAAAATACGAGTGTGCGGATCGCTTCTCAGTCTCCAGTAGATGGGGCTGTTATTCCTGGTTTGTCCTTATCTCGGCCGCCGCTGGCAGCGTGGCAGGAGAGCCGGACAGAGCCGACACCCGGGGAGGGAAGGTACAAAGCTGCCCCTGGCCTGGCATTTTGACTTCCTGTACCAGAATGGTGCCGTCTCACAGGGACCATAAGATGCTTAAAAAACCCCCAATCAACCAAAATCCTACTATTTTTCTATAAGTGTCTGAATGTTAAACTTGTTGCCTCCATGCTCAGCTGCAAACCTTGATCTTGATTTTAATTTCCCGAAGGGAGCAAGTGTGGGATGCTGCTGGCTGCAAGTGCTCCTAGTTGAAGAAAGTCCGTGTTGGAACCTTTCTAACTCATCTTTTCTGTTTGGTTTGTTGCTTCCAGCATTTTCTAGAATGACTTGTCTTCTCCCTAGTACTCCCAAAGCTCCCAGGTATACAATTCACTGCACCTGTTGGCTTTGTTTATGTATGAAAAAATTAAGCAGCACATGCAGAGAGGGAATCAACTGTGTGCCATTTCCCCCCACTTGTTATTTTGCTGTTAGAGGCTCTAATTTGAGTGGAAAGATTAAAAAAAAAAAAAAAAAAAGGCAGCACCACTTCCCTCTCTGCAGCGTCTTTTCTGAAGGCTCCTTTAAGCCACATTCCTGCTGCCAGCTGAGTAGGGTTTTATGAGCCCCAGGTGCCATGGGTTGAAGTGTCTCCTACCATTTTCTCACAAGGACAGGTGTGGGGCAGGAGTGAATGTGCTGTTGGCTTTTCTTCTCGGCTTTGTGAGGCAAACCCACTTTGTCTGCTGTAAGCAGCCAGTGGTTCTCCATCATCTCTCTCAGAAGGGCTGAGAAGTCTAGCAATTAGTTTTTCTGATTTCAAGGGTTCAGCCCTTTGAAAAAGTTTGGGATAAAATTCAAGTCATACTTCGTTTCCCTAAGTGTGTCTTGGATTCCTCCTTGACTCCTATGCTGCCCCTACTTCTTGTTTTAAATTTTATTTTTGTTCTGTGAAAGCTACATGTCTGTGTTTATTGTTTCAGAATGAGAACTGGGATTTCTCAAACCATACCTTGAATATAGAAGAAGGAACTTCATAAAATGTCAAATCTGAGACTTGTGATTTAAAATATGCCAAGTTATCAACTCTTGAGTAGTGCCCCAGTGGGTTGAGTGCTCTGTGAAGCCATTCTTTTGTGGCCTGTGCTGTCTCTACTCTCCTAGGATCCGAGGGATGGAGCTTGCTCTGTTAAGGTAAGTGTCAAGCTTCTGCATTTCTTCAAATTTTATTTTAAATCTTCTACCATTACAAGAACAGTGGATTGACCTTCCCTTCTAGTGTCCATTTGGTAGGCACTGCTCTTCTGCTGATAAGATAATTGCAACACAAAATACGGAGGGGAGCAGTGAGTGCCTCCCATGGGGCAGTGTAAGCCCGAGGGGAGCAGAGTGGGCATCAGGCACAGAGCAGCTGCCCTGTTGCTCTCCAAGGCTGGGGTGAGCTCAGCAGCTGCTGGAGCTGCTCATGCAATATACTGCTGGTACTATAGGGACCCCTGTGGCAAACGTGTGCTTGGCACATCTTCCTGGTTAGGTGAGATTTAAGGGATGCTGTCTAGGATGCATCTGGGTGTTGTGGAGCCCCCAAAACTGCCCAGAGGCTCCCTTCTCACCTGTGGCTGGGTGGAAGAGTAGTCTCACAAGTAGTTTAAACAGATGTTACTTTCAGAGGCTCTGCCTTGCCTTCTATGTTCTTTCCTCTGAATTCAAAGTCTGGTGGTGGCAGGAAAGAGGAAACACTTTATTTTAGGTGGAGATTTGTTTTTTCTCCTGGACTTTGGGTTGGAGGAGTACTGTGAGCAATGTATGTCTGGTTCATCCCGAACAATGGGGTGGTTTGGGCTGTTTGATGGATCACCAGTTCAGATACACTACTTGGCTTCACTGGCACCATGGTAGTGTTGCAGACCCAGCGGTGACTTGTCCTGTTCCAGCACAACTAGTTCAGCTCCTCAGAGCCAGCCAAAGACCATTAAAAGCTACGTACCCTCCAAGTTACTGGCACAGGCATTTGGGAGGACATAAAGTGCTGAAAGGGCAGGTGAGTGACACTGGACTTTCCCCAGAGATGGGTTACAACAGATTTCCACCCTTTCTGCTCAAGGGAATTGCTTTTGTCCACAGGTCAGTGCTCAGGGCAGTGCTAAGCCAGATGTTTACCCACTGCTGGCTCTCTGATGCTGTGGCACAACCCCATACTATGTGGGCATGAAGACAGAGGTGTGGAAAGTTGAGCAGAAGCTGCAGAGAGTTCCCCAGGCAGAGCTGGAGCTGCTTGTGAAGAAAATCTTGCCAGCGGCTCATTTGTTACATTTGCAAATGCAGTATCAAAATGCTGCGGCAGCCTTTTCCTCCAAAAACTGCTGGGCGTCTTGAGGAGCAGAAGCTGAGTTTGTCAAGGCCCTCTGCAAAAGCCCTGCAGCCCTGGCCTTGGAGCTGTTTCCATGCTGCAGCAGCTGCTGATGGAGCTGGGGGACCTGCAAGCCGCAGCGGTGCTGCTGTGGTGGCAGTGAAGCTCCGTTGATGTTCAGGCAGTGTTTGTGCTGCTCTGTCCAAGCTGCTGTAGCAAAGTGCTCTGGCTAATGAAGAAGGCATGATTTTTATTATGGTGGTGGCGTTTTTTCCTCTCTTCCTGGTCCTGAGCCCTCCAGGTACATTATTAAAATAAATCTGATAATAGCCTTCATATTCTGAAGATCCTGAACATCTGCCAAGGCACTGAATTATTTACTGCTGCTGCTATCCAAAAAAACCCAGAAGTCCCATATGTGTGAAATGTTTCTTAATTAGATGAAGGTTTGGATCTGGAGGCTTTTGTAGGAAAAGCCTTGGCTCCTCCAAACAACTTTGCTATGAGGGAGGGAGAGAGAATGGAGGAAGGAGGAGGGCACAGCTGCTTGGGATGTTTCTGCAGCTGCTCTTCCCTGGAAAAATGAGTTAGTAATGCCATTAAAATAATGTTCCACCTCCTACTAACCTTATCTGTACACTCGATGGCTGTGATGGTTTGTCTGTCCTCAAGCAGTCCAGGTAACAGGGCTGCGCCTCTATGGTTGTTTTCATTTTATTTTCAACTGAGCTGAAGTTATTTTTTCTCCCTCCCACATTGCCAGGAGAGGGATGACATTGGCAGCTTGTGCAAGCATTGCTCAGTTCCTAATGGAGAAGCTCTCCTGCTTTTATATCCTGCAGCTGTTTCCTTGAAAAGCTTTTTCACTGCCTTGTACAGCAGTGTTGGGTACAGTGTGCCCTTACCCCCACGCTGGCCCTAAGACAGGTGCAGGGCTGTTGAATTTCTTACCCTCTTGATTTCCCAGCTCTGAGCTGGGTTAAAGGATGCTAAATCCCACTCTCGTTGCCTTGGGCATGAGCCTCCAGGGAGCACAGCTGAGCTCAGCACTGGGGCTTCTTGCGTCCCACTGTTGCTCTCCTGCCTGGGTCTGGTCCCCAGGAGGTGGAGAAGACTCTCAGTGGTTGTCCTTTTCCTCCCCTTGGCTTCTCTGCTACCTTCAGGTGACTTTTGTCCATTTGGTCTTTCCGGGGGGTTTGAGGCTGATGCACATGAAGCCTCTGCTTGATGCTGGGAAATGGCATCCATCCCTCCATCCATCCCTCCCTCCTTCCCTCCCTCCCTCCCTGTCGGCTCTCCTCCCTCCACCTGCGTGCTTGGAGCACCAGCTGCAGAGAAATCTCTGTGCTTCAGTGCTCTCTGGTTTTTCTGTCAATCATGAAGGAGTGGTGCAGAAAATAATACCAATTCTGAAACATTTTAAAAATCCACTCATCTTGATCTCAGTGCCTGAAACACAGACATGTGGGAGCTTGGTGACTTCTGTTTGCTGAGGTCATGGAGGATGTGGGTATTCCCTGAGTAGCACCATGTGGTACCAATTTAAGATTTAGAGACAATGCTCACAAGTGAGTTTGGATGTTTGTAGATGTCTGAATGGAATGGAACCCCAGGGAGTTGGGTGCTGTGACTGCAGCAAAGCCAAGCCTCCCTGCATTAGCTCAACGCAGCATTGTGTTGGTATAGTCCGTTTAAAACACAAGGCTGAATTCTGATTCAGCATTGATGACTACATTGTGTGAGAAATGGGCCAGGACCTAGAAAACCTGGGGTTTCAGAGTCACTTTTTTCCCCAGGGGAAAACTGAATCTGAGCATTTGGGAGTGATAAAGCCTTGGCTGCAGATGAAGCCAGGCTGCCACCTGCCAAAGGACAAGCTGCTGCCTCAGGGCTCAGGCAAATGGAAAGAAAACCATGACAGAGAGGAAAAAAATCCCCACGGCTGTCAGGCTGAAGAGCTGATAACATTGCATGCAGCATGAATCAAAATGGGGGAAATCGCTCTTTTAAAATCTTTTGGCAAGCACTTCATTTTTTTCTTACCAGGACATTGCTGCTTTGAAGAGATGTGGTTTAGAGAGGTAGGGGGGTCAGGCTCCAAGGTCCCTGTCTGACCTGCTTGAGTGGCAGCAAAAGCGCTGATACATGGCTGCAGAGAGGGGTCAGAACATGCTGGGGTGCAGGAAGATGGGAGACCTGCTGTACCCACAGCCTGCTGAGGTCAACTCAAGGGCCCACAGGACATTACGTTGATTCTTAGCACATCTTCACCAGCACAGAAGCCACTCTGATGCTCCTGACACTGTCAGAGGCCCTGCCTCGCTGGGCTTCTGCCAGTGCTGGTCTGTGAATGTCCACCTTTGAGCGGTGCAGCTGTTTCTAGAAATGACCCATTGGTTTCTCTGTATTTGAAAGCAAAACGCAATCACCTGATTTTTGAAGAAATTCTGAAGTCTCCTTTTATCTGTCTCTTGCTTGTATTTCCTGGAAGCAATTTAACATTCTGGTCTCTTTTATAAGCCAAAGATATCAAGAAAAGAGCTAGGTCTCCATGAATAAGCACAACACAGTATTTAAGCTCCTAATTCCTGTGAGGCAACAGATACTCAAGTGTTTTTCTTGGGTTAGACCTTTAAAGGGGAATCCTTTTTGAATCTGCCTCATGTCCGACCTAGCCAGACTCCTTTGCTCAGCTCCTTGAAGGTGGACATTCCCAGACTGGCACTGGCAGAGCTCCTGCCCAGCCAGGCAGGAGCTCATGGGGCTCCTCAAGCTTGTGGGACAGGATAAACTGATAAAATCCCAGTCTCCATCGCCAAGAATTTTTTCTGTGTGTCGGGAAGTGGTTTTTGGTTGTCTTCCTTGCCTGGATTTGTCAGAGGAAGTTTCTCAGCAGGTGCTGGTGCCAGTGCAGTTTGTGACCCTTGTCCCTGCAGTGGCTCTTGTGGTGTCTGGAGCCCGTCTGTAGGTGAGAGGTTTCTTTAGCTTAGATGTGCAGCTGACAACCCGCCTTAGCACCCTGAAAGAAACTAAGAATCCATCCCCAGAGCTGTTAACTGGTACAAGAAAACCCTCTCCCCTGTCCATGATCAGAGAAAGGTTCCAAAGAAGAAAAGAGGTGGATGACACACAGGACCTCTGCAGCTCACATTTTCAGGCAAGGTGACAATTTTATTTCTGTGGAGGTTTAGAATGTGTGATAAAGGGCTTTGCCATAGTGCAGGGTTAGCTATAGGATCAGAGGATGAAAGCTCAAGATGATCTTGACTGCTTGTTTGGAAAAAGTGAGGTTATCAGGAAAAAGAATGCTGTCAGTAGTGGTGGCATTCAGTGCTTGTTTCCCTTTCTCTCCTTGGAAAGCTTCATATAAGCTACCTGAAAATACAAGTTCAGGTGTTTCAAGGTTCCCTTTTGAAAAGAACTTACAGTCCTTCTGCAGCAAGAAGCTTTTTTTTCTGCTTTGGAGAAGCCAGGGTGCCTTGGTACTGAATACAAAACCAGTGTATGCTTTGCATTCTTTCCTGGGTTTCTGAGCAAACCTGTTTAATGGTGTCTACTGTTTTCTGTTCATTGAGAGTACAGAAAGCAGCTTGTCCTGTGTACAGCTGAGCACACTGTGATAGAAATGTCTGAGTTATGTTTTCTACCCTAATAGAATTGCACATTGTTATCCTCTTCACAGCTCATGTTTAGCCACGTTTTGCAAAATTGTCCTTTTAATTTTTTTTATTTTGCTGAGATTCCTGTTCATCAGTAACACTGAGCAGATGCTCTGCCTGGCCATGAAAACTAAAAACTGATGCCCAGGAGAGCTCCCTGTTTAAAACCAAACCTCTGATGAGTAGAATAATAAAATAATTAAGCTTAGAAATTTCCTTGTTTTTTTTATCAAAACCTTTTGGATGCAGTGTTTGAGCTAGTGGCAGTACAAGATGTGAAAAATTTGCAATGCAGAGGGTTCTTCTAGTCATCTATGAATGCAAGCTATAAGCTGTATGAGATGTTACTAGGAGGCTCCCAGTACTTACCACTGAGCTTTTATCTTTTTTTTTTTCTTTCCACTTGAAGCTAGACTGAGCCCCGGAGAAAGATTGAGATGGACATAGTCTTTCAACAAATGTTAGGGGGTTGGAAATCAATGCTCAGACAAGGGCTTTTTGCTGTTTCTAAGAATGGAAAAACAGGGATGAAACCAAACACTACTGAATATTCCAGTGAGTTTGTGGCGTTTAACCTTCAGTTGCACATGAAGAACTGGTAAATGGACTCAAAACTCCAAGACAGGGACAATCATTTCAGTCAGTATGAGGAGTGAGGGTTGGCATTTTTACACCTTTCACAACTGCTGCGCTCTGACAGAGGACCCCATTGTGGATTGAAGGCAGGGAAGAGAGTTGCCGCTGGTCTGCAGGAATTGTCAGGCTGATATTATGGCCCTGGTATCCTAGAGTCTCTGAGCTTGCAAAAGACATTGATCAATGGGTGAACTGAACATATTATAATTAGAGATAAACAAGCCATGACAGAGTAATTAGCTAATGGGCAGTTGTGAGCTCCAGAGATGACAAAGTGCTTTGGAATGCTCCATATTATTGCAGGTCTGATTCAGGGGCCTGATGCAGAGAGTATCCAAATCCTGTAATAGTTACTCATCTGGCCTAAGTCTGTCTCTGCTTCTCTGGCTTTCAAAACCTGTCTGGAGTTCTTTATGGCTCCTTCATATCTCTCGTTGCCTTTATTTGTGTGCACAGATGCATGCACACACACGTTTCCAGCCTCTTTCTGTTTTCTAGCAGAGGTGAGTGAGATCTGAACCCACATTCTCCCCTTTCCAAATTGTGTTTCAGTGTGAGCTGAGGAGTGAAGAGGAGGAGACCCCTCTTCCTTGATATGCAACCATTCCCTAAGATAGCAAAATCTGCAAGGCAGACAAGCTGTGCTGAAATCAGGGCACTGTGTTGTTTCTGTGATATCCTGCTGGGTTAGCAGGCTGGCAGCACCTTCCCCCAGCACTTTCTGATCAGTCTGACACCTGAAAAGAAAGATGGGGGACCACAGCTTCTATCTCCTGGAAAGGACCTTCTCTTGTCTGACTTCTGTCCAGTTCAGTGACTGGGTATCTCTGCAAAGGGCTCACCACAGCCATGTTGCATCAGCAACTCTCACGGCAAAGAGGCAAGGCAAGACCTTATCTGTGGGACCCATCAAAGAGAAATGTCCTTCCAAGCCCAGGAAAAAAATCTGATGAACAGCTTCTCACATGGAGGCTCCCTGGGAGAACGACCAACCCTGACCATAGCAGTGTTCTGGGAACAGCCAAATTGATTTTGAGCTGTGCACCAGGAACAGCTATTTCTAGAAACAATCCATTGACTTCTCTGTATTTGAAAACAAAGTGCAATGATTTAATTTTTGAAGAAATTCCAAACTCTCCTTTTATTTGTCTCTTGCTTGCATCTCCTATAAGCACTCTCTAGGGCTCTGGTCTCTATTATAAAGTACAGACATCAACAAATGAGCTAGGTCTCTATTTTCAAGTAAGCATAGAACAATATTTAAGCTCCTAATTTCTGTGAAAAAGCAGATGTCTAAAACTTTTTGTTGTATTAGACCTGAAAGACTGAAGCCTTTTCCCAGTCTGCCTCATGTCTGACCTGACTGCTTTTCCCAGCTCCTGAGAGGTGGGCATTCCCAGGCTGAAGGTCAAATGCTCTGTGCTGTCAAGACATAGAGGAGAAATAAGTTATTGAGTTTCTTGTCCTGAACAGCATTCCACAAGATTTATGGAATTTAGTAGAAAAAAATTCAAAGTGAGGACCTTTTTAAATCCAAATATTTCAGGTTTAGCAGAACTGTTACTATCTATGGTTATGGATTTGAAAAATTTTATTTTTTTATAGACATTTTTATGAAGAACAACGTATCTGAACACCAGATCTAAGCTGACCAGGATGGGTTTATGTCAACAACAGGAAGAAACTGTCAGTGTAAAAGAGCAGGTCAACCCAGAGAAGGTCTGTCACAGAATCCTGGGAAGTCCTGTAGATCAGGATGATACTGTTCTTAAATTGCACCAGGAATTTCTAACTGGTTATAATCAGAAACTAGGCCAAGGCAGTGTTAGTCTCTCAGTTGTGCTGCATGGTGTTGCTAGGCTAGGAATCATATCCAGGGGTTGAAATAATGGTGCAAGCTGCTGTCAACAGACTGTGAAAGGAGGAGAAAAGTGGGAACCTAGAGAAAGCAGTGGTGAGATTGAAACAAAAAGGTGGAAGTTTGGAGGAGGTAGACTGTCATAAGGGACAAAATGCAGCTGACGAAATCTCCTCTGGTAGGAATCCTCTACTCCTAGTAGCAGCTGCCTTGTGGCTGAGCAGGAACACTCATTTTTTTAAAGAATACTAAATTCTTCAGGCAGAGGAACAACAGAAAAAACCCACAAGAAACCTCTGTTTAAATGACAGGTAAACTCACACCACTTTTATTAATTAAAGAAGCCTTTGAAAGGACTGGCAAGCACTTGCTCCACAGAGCAAGGTCACTGCTGTTAGTGGCCAGAGGGCTGTGTCCTGTGTGAAGCAGTTCAGCAATATCATGGCTGATTTTTGTTCTGACTGCCTCCCATTTCCCTTCTGACAAAAATCAGCACAGCCTTTGGGGTTACAACTCTGAAGTACTACTAAGTGTCTAAACAAATTTATATTAGAGAGTGTTGGATAGATACACACCACCACGAGTGGATGTCCAACATGCAGGAATCGTTTCCTACCAAAACTACAACAGTTCATGCAGTTCATGTATTCTAATGTCAAACAGGAGAAACTTCCCTGAGGTTATCGAGCAGCCCGTGGGTAGCATGGCTGCCCTCTCCCTCTTCCAGGAACTGGTCCCAGTGGGTACCCCCATGGCCTGGGCTGGCCAGGGTAGGGTGCCCGAACACCCAGTGTCCGTGGCTGCGTCACAAACACTTGTGATGGTGGGGTGAACGCTGCTCCTCTCCCACCGGCCATGGGGCTGCCATCCAGGACTTCTCCTCTGCCTGGTTTCCTGACCGGGCTGGTTCCATTCAGAGACTCTATTTTCTTGTCTAGAGCAAAGATTATGAATGTTATTTTCTTGGGAGCAAACACTGCCTTTCATCCTCTCCCCGGCGGCTGCTGTTTCTCTGTGCAATAACCAGTGTCTGAGGATTTGTGTTTGAGCATCTGAGTGAAGAAACCAGGACTAAGACTGTTCTGCCCCCACTCAACAGCCAGTACATGTCTCTGCTGCCCAAGCCCTCTTGTCAGGTTCTTACTGATGCATTTATAAGACATGATAATCCTACTAGCCAGGCATGGGGTGGTCACGGGTAATTGCTGATTTTAGTCTTTATTTTCAGTGCACTCAAAACACTGCCAGCACTATTTCCAATAAAATGAATGCCTTGGGCCTGCTTTGGAGGGAATCTGTATTGGGTTACTCTGAACCTTCCAGTTCATCTCAGCCCATCTAAATTCAAAGGGGCTATGGTGGCACTGGTCTGTTTTTCTCACCTGTACCAAGATAAAATCAAAATCTTTCAAGTGATTTTCACAAATGAGAGATGGAAGCTCTAGCAGTCAGGAAGTGGCTGGTTGAGATCGAGCCTGAAGGATCCATTTTCTTTGAAAATACCCACATCCTGAGTGCTAATGCCTCCTCCTGCTTCTTTCTGCCCAGTCATGGACCCCCACAGCAGAGCTTACACGATGCATTTATTTACCCTAAGACCTAACCCAATCCTGTGAAAAGTTTCAGCCTCATTCATGATGAATTTTCCAATGAAAAGCTCAACTCAGGAAGGAAAAGTCTGACTCAGCTCATCAGCCCAGAAACAACACTGGAATTTAAACGTTGCTCCCAGAATAAATTGCTGGTTTCATGACCAGCATGGCTAATAGTTGGGGGGTGAACCATAATTTTGGTTTACAATTCCCACTGTAACAAGCCTGTGTGAGATATAATCTAGTCTAAAAATGTGCCCTTCCTGGGTTTCCATTGGCAGGTGGACTTCTGTGAGAGGACAAAATCTGTGCTAATTATACTCATCCAATCCCTTGCTAAGGTGTATCCCTCCAGTTTCTCAATCCTACCCAGTCACTTTGGTGGCTAAATGAGCCTTTTCAGAAGTGTTATGGGGAGATTGTTTAATTTTTACCTTCTGCTTGTTTAGGGGGACTTTCAGTCTTTGTACTTGGTGTAAGTAAATCCTCCAGATCTTGCAGCATAGGGTTGGTACTGGCTTTGTTGTTTCTCTTGTTTTTCTCCTCTTCACGTTGCTGCATCAACAAAAACCATTTGGTTTAGTTAAAAACTGCAGATGTAATCTGGGAAATGGTGACCTGGTGTCATGTTTGCCTGGCTAAGTGTTTGTTGGGGTGAATGGATCCCTTTACCAAGTTCAAGGTGCTGAATCTTGGTCCGGTGACCAAGTGTTTCTGGGAAAGAAAGTACATCCCAGGCAGGACTGGAAAACAACGGCTCTGCTCCTCTCAGGGCAAAGCACTTGCTGATTACATGGTTTAGGTCTGTTAGGCTGTCTGTGTGTTGCTGCAGCTACCAATCTGCCCTCTCTGGTGTATTGGTTTGTTTTAAATATGAGCTTCTTGTGAGAGAGGGTGTCAGGGATAAATGCCAGAGGAAGAAGGAGAAGGTACAGCAGCATAGGGATGGAATGTAGGGCTGTCTTTGGCTTTACTTGCATACAACTAGTGCTGCAAAAGATTTTCTTCCAGATAGTAGAAGGAATCTGTACTTTTGTATAGCGCTGAGTCCTGCTGTGTGATCCCTTTAGCCCTGATCACAGCCAGGCTGTGCAATGAAATAGACCAAGTGCCCCAAAGTCCCAGTGTGCTGTAGCACTTGTTCAGCTCTTGCACCAAGGCACTTAGTTTAAGACATGTGCATGAGTGATTAACTCTGCATTGGAGCATTTAAATATAATTTATGGAGTCCCATTTCTCAGCACTCACATCCTCACTTTTAATGTTGCAGCAATCTCTGCTTTATGAGATGTTTGGCTTTATGTGGGACTGCTTCCTTGGCTTAGATCCTGTCCTGTGCCAGTAAAATGGCTGATATGAGTCCTTTGACGATATCACATCCTCTCCTGATGCAAGGCTTGATATTTTGGGCACATCTATGTCATACAAAGCAACAACTAGAAAACTCTGGAGGAAACTGATGTTGCCAGATCAGCACAAGCCCTGGTACCAGGACACCTTTGCTGTTTCTCATTAAGACTCATTCTCTGAGCAGAGCCTTGTTTTTGCAGGTATCCTTCTGGCAGACCTAGTTCAGGAACACTTGTGTTATGGTCCTCTACATGTTGCAACTTCTCACAGTTCTGGATATCATGAGGCCCAAATCCTACCTTGCTAGTTCAAGTCATTGCATCTGTCTACACCTTGCTTTTCCCACGTGCACAGCAGAAACAGCCTCCTCTGTAAGGTGTTTTGAGAATCAGTGGTAAAAAAAAAAAAATGTAATTGCCATATTGTTCATTATGGCTCTTTGCTCTTCAGCTTGTACAAAATCTGGCTGTGGTTTTCATGGGCTTATCATTGCTCCTGGTAAATCTCAGACACCAAAGCATTGCCTGAACTTCGAGGTAACTTAATTTTGTACATGGAAAACACAGTTTATGGGAAAGCCAACAGTAGTTCTGGTGTATGAAATAGCAGGCTGTTATGGGATGTGACCACTCTGTGCAGCTAGACATTAAATGCCCTCAGAGGGGACTGAACAAGCATAAAATACATCATCTTCTTGTGTTCAGAAGTGAAGAGGGATTTAAAAGCATATGCTACACATCAAAATTGAGGTGCATGGTATTTCAAAGGCAGCTTTGCCAGATCAATACCTACCATTTGCATTTTCTTCTTCAACTCTGCATTGGCTCGCTGATACGCTTCAGACACAGCATTCAGGTAATAGATGGCGAGGCTGGAAAAGAAAGCATGTTGCTGTAGTGATAGGATCAGGGGAAAGAGGAAGTTTCACAAGAAGGGAACGTGTAATTTTTTGCCTACCTTCTAATACCTAGTTTTTCCACCAACTTTTTCCGAACTGCTTTTAGAGGCTCAAGGTTTAGGAAGAATTTGGGCTGCCTGTGGTATGGTTAGCTGAGATGAGCTGAGCCCATCCAGTAGCTCAGTTCTGCTCAAACAGAAGAAAAATGACCACCCTGCCCTCGTGCGTCCACCTTGGCTGGCCATAGGCTCCCTTTGCTTCCTTTGCACCAACCGTGGTGAAACCAGGCACCAGCCTTGAGATGCAACTGCCACCAGGTAACACAGGGACCTTAGGAAAAAACTAGGAAACCGGGGAAATAGTGGTGGAATAAGGCCTTGACCCCTCTTTTGAAAAGCAGTGCCCAAGGAACAGTCCTCCTTCCCCCTTTTCTAGGACCAGCTGCATCCTCTGTCCCCAGACAGGGCCCTTGAGAGCGAGCAGAGACAGGAACAGAGGGCAAGCAGAAGCCAGATTGGAGTAGAGCCACCAGCTTTTGTTTTGATCCCGTCTTCTCCAGAAAGGGCACGCCAAAGCCAGGGGAAAACTGAGCCAAGCTGGAGGGAACTGAAAGGCAAGCGGGGATGGGAGAGGGCATGCTGGCTGCCAGCCTCTGGCACACAGGGAGGCTGTGTTTCCAAACATGCCCAAGTGTCTGGGTCTGTCTCACCACCTCTGACACTCACCAGCCAGTAATATTTTGGTAGCAAAAAAATGTCTCCTCCTGCTTTTGTGGAGTGCTTTTATTTTTCTAAATCATATCCATCATCTGTTCAGCAACTCCAAGCCATTCCCAGGAAAAGTACCAGCCATTCAGTTCACTGCTGTAGTTGTTAGCGTTTTTTAAAAATAAAGTAGAAAATCTTCTTAGAAAAAAAAAGGTAGGGAAAGAAAAAAGGTTTCCAAACAGTTCATAACCTGCCTGTGTTTCTCCAGCCACGTTCAACATCCTCAAACCATACTCAAGGATTTCATCAACTGAGTGCCTGACCCTAAGCTCAGCAAGGTACCATGTACTGGCATGTTGGTTTCCAGGTGTCAGATCAGGAAGCAGCGCTTAGAATTGCCTTTCTTGAGGCTTTTTACAGGGGTCTGTCTAGAGGAAACACATTTGCCTCCTTTTGTGTAACATTAACCCAAAACTCAGTCTTGGTGATCTAGGCTCTCTGTCCCGAAAATCCTCTTGGAAATTGTTTTTAATTTTTGTTCTTCTGTAAAGATGTGATAGTTTTATTTCTTCTATGTTATCAAGCTCATTGCCTAGAAAATATTACCTTGTAATCAGGGCTGTGAATAAGAATAGTGTTGATAACACATCAGTGTTTTGTGTTTTGCTAATTCTTGTTTATCCTCAGTCCAGCAAGGACCTTTGTTTTTGTCTCATGCTCTGCCAGTGAGGAGGTACACAAAAGAAACTGGGAGGGGGCATAGGTGGGACGTGTGACCTGAACTGACCCAGGGGATATTCCACACCATAGAACATAATGCCCAGTATATAAACAGAGGAGTTACCTGGAATGGGGGCCAATCTGGTTTTGGGAAGGGGGGGTCTGGCATCCATCAGTGGGTGGTGAGCAACTGTGTGTCACTTGTTTTTCCCTTTCTATTATCATTTACCATTATTACTATATTTTACTTTGATTACTAGACTGCTCTTATCCCAACCTACAAGTTTTGGTTTGATTCTTCTCTCCATTCCACCAGAGTGGGGGAGAGAGAGAGGAGACTGAGCAAGTAGATGGGAAGTGCTTAATTTCCAGCTGGGCTTAAACCACAGCACCCCTCTTCTCTGATGTACTGTGTCCCCAGTTCTGGTTAGAGTGTGGGTCACTGTCCTTTTCTAGCCTGCATAGAAATTTTAATTTTTCCCCCTTCTTGATGCAGTAAAATGCTTCTGTCCTCTGCCAGGAAGCTCTGCAGGCCACAACTTGAAATTCTACTCTCAGCCTGAGTGGGATTAGGTTCTGTGCCCATGGACACAATATCTTTCATTCTTCTTTCTCTTTATTCCCTATTTCCCTTGTCCTTGGGCAGTTAGAAGCAGGACAGTAAGCTTGACACTCGTGCCACTCACTGAACCCCATCATTGTTTGTGACCAGGAGCTAAGAACTGAAATAAATAGAAGATGTGTTTTGGATTGCACGTGGAAAAAAGGGAAGGGGTTTTCATGGCTAGAGAAAATGACTTAATTCAGTCCATAGAAGTGGAAAACAGGTTTTTTGAGAGGCTGCAACAAAATCAACAGACCATCCATTTACAATCCACCTGTTGCTCTTTGTAGAGGCTATTTTTATTTAGGCTGGATTGTAGGTTGCCTTGCCTGCTGCTTTGGGAGCTTCTGGCTCTCTGCTCATCAGGACTAAACAAAGCTTTTGCATTTCCCTGGTTTCAATCTCTTGAAAAACTGGATGGGGATCAGCACAAGGACTAGCTCCAGCCTGACCCTGTCTGCCTGTCAGCACCACAGCAGAAGCTGAGGATTTTCAGAGACAAGGCAGGAAACTGGGGACTCAACCAAAAAGGAGAAAAGGACTAAAAATTATGAAACCACCTTGTTTGGTCGCTGTGATTGTATCTGGGATTATCACAGGCAAGGTGAGTATGTGGATAACAAACAGTGCCTCTGCAAGGCACCTGATGCTCTTGGGGCATGCAAGAGCACTGCCAAAGGGCCGTAGGTCTGACTGGTCCAGGCACCATGGGGGAAGCCAGTTCTTTAGGGCTGTGACTCTCTCAGGAGCTGAACAACTGGAAATCAAATATGTGATACATACAGGCCATACAGGCAGTGTATTTGCGTGGAAAATGAAGATGTTTTGGGTAACATGGACATAAGGTATCTCTCAGTTCTCAGAGGGGAATCAGGGCAGAGACAAAATGGTGTCTCAAGGAGAGATGGACTGATGGTAAGGCTGTGATGTGCGAGTAGCCAGCACTGAGAAGGTGTGATAAAAGGTGTCTCTTCAACAAATAAACTGGATTTGTGCTGTTACTTGTCTCAGCTGTCAGTGGAGAAAAGAGCAGGAGATTGTCACTGGAAAAAAACCCCATTCTTTTCAAAGGTATTACTCTCTCCCATCAGCTTTTTTGAATGTTGCATCAAAGCCTCAGAAACCTGGCCTGCAGCCCTTTTGTAAAGGTGGCCCATTTGGGCTGTTCTGTGGTCTTCATTTTGTCTTTGCAATGGCATCTGGCAGTGCTGCTGTGAAGCCCACAGGAACAGAGTTTATATAATAATAATAATATACAATAATAATATACAATAATGTGCTTGGCCATGCTGGGGATGTGGTGTGAGGCTTCTTGTCTCCTGCACACACCTGATCTGATCCGTACAAATGTAGCATCTGCCTGTAGAAGTTACAGTAACTGATCATCCTTTTTAGGTTAAAATGGGTAAGTAGTTTGAGGCAGGTAGAGCGGTGACATGCCATTTTCAGTTTAATTAGGATTTTTCTCATGTTGTTTGTATAAGAAATTTTGTATGGAACTTGTAATTGACATAATTTAATGGCGCTACCTTCATGTAGCTATTCAGAATGGAGCACCACAGTGCCCTAGGGCAGCTGTACTGGCTCAGCCCAGAGGATCATCTCCAATGTGTGTGGATACCCCAGGAAGAGTCAGTACAGGAAGCTCTGTATGTAACAGGCTCCCCAGCTCTCTCCCTGTCTCCCATTGATTAGTCTGAAGTGTTCAGAACTGCCTACAGAATTTGGCCACAGGTCTCCTACTCATTTTGATAGCTATGGAAAACCTCAAGAACAGTGCCAAAAATATCTTTTCAAAAAAAAGGAGAGCTGATCCTAGTACTGCTGGAGGTACTGGGGATTTAAGTCTGGTTTCAAAGCTGAAATGATCAAACAGCACTAAAACAAATACCAGATGTATTATCTGGAAAATGAAAAAGTAAAACCCCCCAAACCCAAACAGAGCTCACAACTCTTCGTATTTTTGGAACATGTAATTTTTGAATGCCCTGTCTTGGCTGTGCTCTAAATACCACCAGCTGTGACAGGAATTGCTTCTCCAAAAGGCACCAGGCTGAGACTATCCATTTATTTCCTGGTGGCTACAGAAAATTTCTCATATGGAAGCTGCAACAGCTTTGATATCTACAAAGCTTCTGTCAGCAATGCATTCCATCTACAAAGTTGTGTTTAATTGGGTCAGGTAATTAAATTTTGTGAAATTGGGTTAGGCGAAGGTAAGGGGGCTAGGGAGCATGTGTCTGCTCTAATCCATGCAGTTATCTCAGCAGAAGATGTATCCCAGAATCTCACTAGCATCCCAGAATTTTTTTTTCAACCTTCTCCCCCAAGCCAGGCACATAATATTGCGAGGAAAACTTACACCATGAGCAGAATTGCAGGTATGATCAGTCCTGGATTTGCCACATAGCTGAAGATCTTGGCAACAAAAACTGGAAAATCAAGCTCGATGGTCTCTTGAATGACATCATACATCCTTTTCTTTCCACTGGAAAGACAAACAGCCAGTTAAGGAGTGTAGGTGTCTCCTGGAGGGACAAAATGGCTCCTAGTCTCATGGTGCTAAGCAGAAGGTTTCACCTCTCTTTCAGTGAGCATCAGCTTGCTGTTGGCCATCAAGGAGTTTAAAATGCCTTTATTTTAAATTATCTATTGGTCCATTCATTCCCTCCCTGCCTCCTCCTATTGATTATACAAATAATCTTTGCTAGGCCAACTTGCTCCTGGAGTCAATATGTTTATTTCCACACTTGACTCCTTTATGAGTCCTGACTATTTACGCCTCTGAAATAGATAAAAATCTACAAGGTCTAGTAACTCTACATTTCTGATGGATATCTTGTTAAATTTGGCCTTTTCATGGTAGAGATGACTTTCCATATGCAAATTCCGGCTTTCTGAAATAATGAGCCAACTTGAAGAGCTGCTAAGTAATGACAAAAATAGCAAGCTGTGATTATTGCTTAATAGGAGACTCAGTGAAAGAGTAATTTCAAACAGGACTGATAAAGCAGATGAGAGTATTCTGTTTGAAAGGAGAACAAATCTGTAAAGGGCTGGATTACGTAATTGACCTTCTTCTCTCCCCAGCATCTCTGGGTCTGGGAATCCAACCCTATCAGTGCTATTCCTCCTTTTGAGGCTTGGTGCCTCCTGGGAGCTTGCAGGATTCCAGTCAGGATGATGTTGAACTCTCTGTCTTGATGGTGAGAGTCAATAAAGAAAACTTGGATAAACAGTATCCCAACTACATCAACTGCCAGGAGCCCACGAGAGCTGAGCTTTCAGTTGAGCTGCCAAGGGTCTGAATCAGGCTGAGTGGCTTTTGAAGGGTTGATTGGGAATTGAAATAGCTCTTTCACATTGCAGATTAGTCATCTTCAAATGATAGTGTGCGTGCAACAAGTTACTTGTCAGATCTTCTGACATTATTCGTTGACACCTGTCCTTGTTATAGAACTGAGGATATTTTGGTCTCTTGCCTTTCCCCCGAGTCTTTTAGCTTTCTGATGTCATTCACCGTCAGCAAGCAGATAACCTAAAACAGTGCATCTACAAGAACAATATGTTCCAAGCTGGCTCCTTGCTGAGTCAGATTCAGCAGGCCCAGGAAATGGTGTTATTCAATCAAATTAGACTTTATTGGCATGTTAATCCAGTCCACTGAATGCTTTGTGCAGTGCTGATTCTGTCCTAATTAAAAGAAAAAAAAGCCCCGCAACATTTAAAAAAACCCAAACACCAAAAAAAAAAAAAAAAAAAAAAAAAAAGGAGGAATTTTACAGGCTCACCCCTATCCATTTCCTGGTATTTGTCAACTAAAGTCAACATGTAAAATGCCTCTCATGCTGTGGGAGTTCTTGTCTCTGTGAAGGAGACTTCGGACTCATTTTGTTTCCACAATGTTCCAAAGAGCCTTAGGGATGCTCCTGTTGGGTTTTTTTGGGCTTTTTTACTGAGGGCTGCACCTTGCTGTCCCACCCCTGCTGTTCTCCGGTGCTTCCATCAGTGTGTGTTGGGAAAACACTGGGAATCATGTAGCAGAGGAGAGCAGCAGACAGGAGCAGGTTCAATGCACCCAGCTGATGGTTTATAGCCCATAGCTGGATATGAGCCTTTGCCTCACATTGCTAAGGATTTAAACATTTCATCATCTCTGCTGGAGTCCAGTCCTTCTAACTACAGGAAAATAATCCCATGTACCAGAGAACAAAAATGTCCTTTTTGGTGTTTTGGTAGTACCTGAAAGGTCCACAGTCAAAGGAGGGAGGCAGGGACATGATGGTGTAAGCTACAGGCAGGAGGCTGAGGAAGAGGATCAGCAGCAGCAGTCCCATGTAAAAATTGTTAGACTTGGATGCTTTGAAGACTCTTTCATGAGGGACATTGCTACTCATAACAGCCCAGCACTGAAAATACATGGAGGTTAATAAGCGCAGCACGTTTATACCCACGAGCCCTGGTGCATAAAAGGATCCCATCCTGAAAAGGAAAAGAGGACAGGTGCTGTTTTTTGACAGACTGGAAGGTTTACTCTTTTCAAGAACAGAAAAAGAGGTGTTCGTTGGCGGCAAGTTTGTTCACAAATGAAGTGTGAGTGGGGTGATAGGTGCTACCCCTCTGCTCCCACAGTAGAAGCCACCTGCATCCATAGGGTATGGTTATGGTATGGTTATGGTATGGTCCCCCTCACTTAGGACCAGACCTCTCAGGGGTCGCAAAGAAAATTTTTCAGTTTGTGACAAACATTTATTGGAGATGGCTTGAAAAATGTCAGGTGAAGGTAACCAGCAGAGAGAGACCCACTTTTATAGTCAAACACAGAAAGCCAATCAGTCAGAAAAACCAGAACTCAAAGGTTTATCTAGTTGGCTTGGATGCTTTCTAACTCCACTAACACGTTTTCTAAAAATGGGGGGGGAGGGGGGTGTGTGGAATAAAAAAAAGGAAATATCTTACCAAATCATTCCCTGGTTGAAAACCAAACCCAAAACATTGCCGCTAATGTCAAACTCTGCGTAGGACGGCTGTATGGGGAAAGAAAGGAAAGTGTGTTGTTGCTAGAGGTACCTGCTATTGTTTTCTGCTGGGTGTATGACGCTTATTTAAAGCTGTCAAGCAGGGATTCCTGGGAGGGCTCCTGCTGTGTGCACACTGCTCGAATGACCAGCAGCAGTGTGGGGAAAGCAGAATTGGAGCTACTGTGCTGTGGGCTGCTGCTTCTCTCTTGGCTTGCTGAAAATTGGAAAGATATATGAAGGTGCTTAGAGCTGCTCTGTGTTTTGCTCTCCCTGTTAATATAACACCAGCTGTGAGCATGGCACGGGACTACGTTTAAACTCCAGCTGCTGGCTGGCTATGGACTAGTTCTACCCTAGTAAAATATTGACTCTTGAAGCAGTGATAATTAGGAGCTGGTGGGCAAATGCTATGCTGGATTATGTCCATGTCCCTGGGTCCAAGCTGCTGAAGAACAGGAACAGAGGGCAAAGGGAAAGAAATATGAGGGAATATACGACCTGATGGGTATCAGGTGACAGTTTACTCTGCGCTAGCTGATAGGTTGTTCCATATAAAGCAGTATTTTACCTATCTGATGTGGGTGCTAATGGTGGCAGGTTCAGAACAGGCTGGTCTGATCTATTGGCAGTATTGGTTGTTTTATAAATTATTATTTTGTTAGATTTACCTATGATGAAGCTATTTCTTCTATATATATCTACTTTTGTGCACACAAAATTCAGGTGATTTTTGGCAGATGAAACTACATGTAAAGATTTTCTTGTTATGTTTTCTCGAAAAAAACCTACTTTTTTTTTTTTAACTGCAGTGCAGAAAACAGAATTCTAAGAAATGATAAGTGATGTTCTTGTATCTTTGGAATATCCTTTGTGGTATGTGTGCTTTTCATGCCATTTGCATTTACTTAATACTGTCAGCAATTCATAAAGTTGAAGATGTTTGTGCTTTATGATGAAAACTCAAGGGAAGCCTAGTCAGAGTCTTGCTTAGCTGACTGCTCACAGCTTTGGGAAGGGACGGATGTAAACATTGTTCTCTTTGTTCTTTTGATTCTGGTCCATTTCTACATTAAATCTTTAGCTAGAGGTTAATATTGGCTTCTTTTTTGCATGAAAAAAAAGACAACTTTCAGCATCTGCTGTCCTCTGCCTTGAGTACTCCTGTGTGAGAAGGCTGGGTTAAACAAGAAGCTTGCTCACTATCTGCATTAGAAAAACACATCTAAAATTGTCCTGGTGCCAATGCCGAGGTTGGGTTAGATGGCTGTCAGCAAACCTTCTTTGCCCAAGCAATGAGAGTAATTTCATGCTGCTTGGCTGCTGGGAGGACTTCCCTAGGCCACCCTGGGAAATGTCCTCTGCCTCCCTCAGAAGAAACACAAAGAGGTCCACAAGCAGCAAAATGCCTGTTGTGCCCCACCTGCTCTTCCTTGCACAAAGCCCTCCTCTTTGCTCTTCCCCAGATGACTCCTGGGAACTCTCCCAGTATGACAGCTAGGTGGTGGGTGCACTGATCCACTCATAATCTTGCAAGGTTGTTTTCATCTCCATCTGAATCCATCTGGTTCCTTCTCCTGTCGTGTGAATCAATGGACTTCCCTCAACCCCTCCATTATTTTCTTCTGTGTTTTGTGCAGCTCCAGTACCGACTGCTCTGGTAATGCAACCTTTATGAACGCCAAAGAGTCCAGTGCTGTTGTGTGTTACACACACACGAGAGGGGAAGGAAATGCTCCTTGTTCCACTGCAGCAGAAGAAACACCAGCTTCCAGCAGTGATCAGAAGACACTGCTGTGAGAAAAGCAGGTTCCTGCCTGAAGGGTGGGCAGTGAACAGGAAGGTCTGGGGCTTTGAAAGGGATATAGAAGGGCCCAAGGTTTTGGGATTATAACAACTGAATGAATACTGGATTATTTCTTTTTAAAGTCAGCTTCACGTTTTAAAGTTCTCAGATGGGGAGGAGAAGTGCATTTTTGTAGAGTTCTTACTGGGGTGGAACTGATAGACTCAGAAAAGTGCTGCATAGACTATGTACACCAATTATATTATCAGACAAGACCAGATGACCACTGGAAGCATTCAAAACAAATCCATTTGTAGCATTTGACCAAATGGCCCTAACTTGCTTTTATCTTCTTGGCTATAAGATACTGACTCGGCTATAAGATACTTACAAATCCAGCCTCTAGATCCCAGCACCAACAGTAATTCACAAATCTGACAAAGCAAGCTCGGATGAAATCTCCCACCAGAATGGTTATGTAGGTCACCAGGATATCAGACACAGTGAGCCTCACAAACTCCTGCAATTTGAAAGAAGGAAAAAAACCCATTTAACTCCTATAATTTCAGTAGCGCATTCAGGACTGTATTTTTTATTAAGCCATTTGTCTTTATATGACAGTAACCTTCAGAAAAACATGCCATGAGCAAAATCCCTGCCTGTTTTCTAACACTGACCAGTGCCTAAGCTTTACCTCTGTGCTTGGGAGCTACGAGCTCTGTTATAGCTGTTAGACCTGATAGCTGCTGCTGGCATTTTTGACTGCACTGTGTGCTGTGGCAGCACAGGAAGTGGGAGCAGAATGCTAATGCTGCAGTAAGGGTGGTGTAAAATATACATATGCCCACAGTCGTTTTTATTGTGCATAGTTCTGGTATGGCTCAGCTCTGTAACTTTTATGTGGACTCCTAAGAAAATTGTTCAGTTGTAAACAAGAACTGTGTGTAAGTGTAGAGAAAGGAGATATGCAAGACAAAGAAGATAAAAGTACAGGCAGAAGGAAGACTCATAGAGTGGAAATAACTGGCATCCTGTCCTGGTTTGAGACAAATTTAGGGGAAAACATTCAAAATTAACGTCCCTCTAATAGAAGGCAGATTTCAGCAGCCCCTCCTCCACCAGGTTCGGAAAGAAATTCCTCGGAGAAAAGTGAAAAAACCCCAAATTTTTTAACAAGCAAAGTGCACGCAGGCACGGAAAAAAGAACGAATAATGTTAAATAATAAAACCTCTCGCTGAGGAGAAGATCTAGGAAGATTTAGAGTTCTTTGTAGGTGTGGCTCTGCCCTCTCTGGGTGTGGGGTTCGGTGTGGGCCCATCTGGGCTGCAGTGTGGGGCCTCCCAGTGATGTTCTGGTGCTGCTGAACGGTCCAGAAGAGAAGAAGAAGAAGCCAAAGTCGCAGGGAAAAAAACTTTTCTTTCCTCAACCAGCAGGCTAGCTAAAAAGCAAAGAATTTTAACTCTCTGTCTCTCTCCTGAGAAACAGAGCCGAAAGCTGGCTAAAAGCAGGAAGGTGCTTTCCTTGGCTCTGTAGCAGCAGGTGAGTTATCTCTGTTTCTGAATACAGGCCACCAAAAGAATTCCACCAGCTTTCCCCCTCTGTCTTAAAGGTAGAGAAAGGCACAGGATCCATGTTTGGGCGTAGAGAAGGCAATAGGGGTTACAGCATCAGAAAGTCACCCCAGGACACGTCCCAAGGATGCAAAAGGAAAGGCACTTACAAGAAAGGTTTTTAAAGTCTAAGGAGGGGAAAAACAAAGATCTGCTGAATGACAGCACAGTTGCACCAAGGATCAGCCTCTTCTGAGGGGTGACAGTGGCTGGTCTTTTCCCACACAACTGAGAACCTCTTGACTTGTGAAGACCCCTTGGGTGTGCACAGCAATGCATAGCCTTGTAGTTTGGCAAGCCCTAACTATCTCAGTCAGTCAGTAAACAATTGCTTTTACTTTTTAAGTTGTGCTTAGATCTGGCTGCAGATCTTCTTGGTGCAAGGTAAATGTTGCAGGGTGAATTTGTGTGGTGAAACTCAGAGGACCCTGCCTGTCTTTCAAGGGGGTTACTTTTGCCTAATTCTGCTTTCATCCCATGGCCTCATGATGCATTATGGATTGGGATTTGCCAGGAGTTCCCTTGAGGCATGTCCTCTGTTTGGGTTTACACCTGCACCAAAGCCTCTCTGGAGCAAGTGTAGCAATAAATGGAGAAGAGAGGTTTGCTTCAAGGCACAGTCATGATCTGAAAAAAACATGGTGCAGGCATGGCTGCAGACTGCCTGGCCTTTTGTGCTCTTCACAGCCAGTGCCTCAGCTGTGCATGCCCTGGTTGCTTGAAGCCGAGGATTTTACCACCATGGCTTGAGAACCATGACCAAGGACTTGTATTGCCGTGGTGATGCTGTATGAGAGTGGGGGAAAGAGCTGTTTGTGAGGAAAACTTCAAGCCTGGAAATGTTAAAGGCATCAACGAGAAAAACAAAAATGGACCATCCCAAACCAACACAGAGACTTGCTACGCAATGAATTTCTTACAATGCCAACAGTTGTCTCCCAACAGGGCCCCCTGGGCACATCTGCAGGGTCAAGGGGAGGTGGGGTGACAGTGCTGTCATTCCCTGCAGACGAGTTGTGGTGGCCAAGCAGCGTCCAGTGCGTGATGTTTTTCACCACATCCTCTTCCGCCAGCTGCAACGAAGAGACACCCCCCCAGCCAAAACCATCATAAAATAGAAGTCCCAGTGCACATGTTTGAAGAAATCCAAGACACTGAATTCCTCCCTTCTCCTTACCAGTTACCACCCCATGTATAAACATCCGCGTACAACAGAGTTACAGTGCTGGCAATAGCACAGAAACTCCTCTTTTGCCGGGAGCAGGGGGGCCAGCAGCTGAGAGCGGGTCAAGGCTCCATGAGTTTTTGGGGAGCAAGCAACCTACTCCCTGCACGTGGAGGAGTCAGACCTCCTGCAAGACCACTTTGTGCAGAAGGAGCCTCTACCCAGTCCTCCTCCTTCGCACAGTTCATAATTTTTCAGGGCAGAGCAAACCACCTCGATTCCTCTAATTCTTCTCAGCCTAAAACAGAGTAATTTTTTCTGTGGATCAGTTAGACATTTATCCTTTCCTGCAGTTATCTGCCCACAACACGCTACCAGGATAATGTTAAAGAGGGGAGGCAGCGGAAGCGGATTATAAACTGTATCCTTGGGGTCTGCAGTAATAGAAATTGCAAACAATGTCAGATGGAGAAAAAAATAGAATTACCCTAACATGCTGTGATTATAGGAAGACAAAAACTGTGCCCTTTTCAGGGCTGTTAGGAGAAGCCAGAGACTCTATTTGGTGAATCTCCCTGGGGCACTGCTCAAGAGGGCTGGGGACAGAGAAAACACCAGCTGCAAAGAGGGTGATTGTCCCTTCTGGCTGTGGGGACAGGGTGTGTTCACCCTCAGCTCTGGGAAACGCTATTTGACAGTGGCTTTTTGGCTCAGCTCTTACTTTTTCGTTGACATCATCCATCAAGGCCAACAGAAATGTGTAGAGGTTCCCCAGGAAGAGTGCAAAGATCCGCCCCAGCTGCCATTTCAGCCCAATGCGGGGGTGGTAATTTTCTAGTGCAGCGATGGTTTCAAACAGCGGAGGGCAAAACATGCCCAGCAAGGACATCACAATTTCAACCTGCCACGTGAGGAAAACGAGATAACTGCTCATAGTAACAACAGTGACTATCTCATTTTGAGCAGAGTGGGAGCTGCTGGCAACTGGTTGGATATTTCTGAGGGATTTATAAAGGGGAGGGAGTCAAAGCAAACTCAGATTCTGGCTTTGCTTAGCATGTAGGCAGCAGTGTCAGACTTCAGGGCCAGGTTGCACAACTTGCTCTTGCAGGAGCACTTTTGCTCTTATCTCAAAGGGATGAGCTCTAAAGAATTTGTTCCCTGTCAGTCCAGACTCATGAATATTTAGGTTCCTCAAGTACCTTACAGTAGTGCTTGCATCAGCTCCAACGTTCTTATTTTAGTTTCAGAGGAAGCACAAGTCTTGGCTTGTGTGCATAAAGATAATTAGTCAATGCTAATGTTTATTTTCCACGTTCAGCACCTTTGTTTTTGCAGTAGGCATTTACAGACTTGAATGGAAACACATCAAAAACTCAGTTTTGCAGCTCAAGATAATATGTCCTAGTGGTATTTTTGTTCCTCTTTTTCATGCCAGAAACTAAGTTGCACTGTGGTCAACGAGGTCATTGGCCAGTCAAGGTTAGCTCAGGCATGACTTACAGGCTCTAAACTTTTTTACAGCCCTACAGGTCCCATTGGCCTGTGGGAGACTGTGTCTGTACAGGTACAGGGAGTCTCTGATTCACAGGTCTCTTCTTTGTGCTTTTCTTTCCAAGAGAAGTAACAGTACCCAGGGCTGTATTCATTCAGATCTCACATTATCACCAGGAAAGGGTCAGACATTAAACTTTTTTTTTTAAGTATGATTTTTTTCTTTGGGAAAATTCCATAGTGATAAATCAAAGCATTTCGTAAGCAAGTGCCATCTTTCTGAAGTTCTCTGAAGGAATTGTGAAAATGCATTGCTTTGAATTTAATTTGGCTTTGAAATATAAATACATGATAATATTGTAGACATTGAAAGTAAACCTTTCCATAGGTCGAAAGAGCTTAAAGATTTGAACTTCTCATTCCAAAATCAGACACAGAAAACCTCGACAATTGAAATTTTTTTGTACATCCTAAAATTTTATTCCCATAATTCAAGGTGGATGACAAAGATTTGATTTTAGAGTTATGAATTATGGACATTTCTAACACCCAGAGAGCTTTCTGGTACAACTGAGTTTGTAAGTGTTAATATACAACTTAAGATGGTGGTTGGTGTTGAAAGTGCTGAAAAGCCATTAACTTTTCTAGTGATTTATTATAAGAATATTTTCCCTTCTCTGCAGGAATTGTTAATTTTCCCTAGGAACTTTCAGTGAGATCAATGTGCATTGCAGCTGCAACAAGTGCAAAGGTACTGAAGGGGACTCTTGGGCCCTGCTAGGGAATCCCTCTGTCTTGGATGCTGTCCTCAACCTGTGGCAATGATTATGCTGATGTTCAAAGAAAATTATCCCAGCAGAAAACTGGAAGCAAAGCTTTCTCACCTCATTTCTTTCATACCACCCAGCGTTTTGCATTTTAGAAAATGTCTGGGAGCGTTTCACCACGAAATAAATGAGGTAGCCACTCCCACACAAGCAGCATATGATGAGGACATTGGCCAAAACCCGCAGGAACCTCCTCAGGTGGATATTCTCATCCTTGTTGCTTTCTTGCTCATCTACAATAGACTCCTGAAAAAAACAGGGGTTCTCAAGAAATTGGAATGGATATCTTGAAGCACCAAGCATAAGGTGACATCACAAGTTTTTTTCACCCTATGAAATGCAATCTTCTTCTACTCTGGCTATATCCAACTTGGTAGTTTTGGTTAAATTCAAACTAAGCTTCATACAGGCGTTCTGGTTTGACTGAAAGGTATCAAATGGCAAAGAGCCTGACATATCCCAAGAGAACTGCACTCCAAATTAATACAAATTCTTTTAACATCTGAAAAAAGGGATTTAGGGGAAGCGGGTCACAGAAGTTGGAGCTGCCATGGATCAGCACCATGCCCTGCTCATATGGAGAGATGCGGAGCAGGTATCCAGATTTCCCCTTAAATCTCTGCCATTTGTAGGTGCTGGGGAGGAACAGGTAGGGGAAAGCTAAGTTTCAAGTTTACCTTGAAGCTGGTGGTGATGGATGCAAACTTGTTGTCTGCTGTCTCTGGGTTGCCAATGAGGTAGTCCCAGCTGGTGAACATTTTCCAGCTGAAAATGAAGTTGTCATCGTCCCCATCTGCTGTGCTTTCGTTGGCATTGCGTGCCATCCTGCGTAAGGGCGTGTGCAGTGGCAGGGTCAGACAGAGTTCCACAGAGCCACCTCATATCCTTCAGCTTTGCAAAGCTTGGGATTGCCGGTGGGTAAGATGGAGTGGGGCGACCATTCTTGGGGTTTGGGAATGAGTGACATGGGCCATTGGACTTTAGGTCTGAGGAGGACTGAACTGTCAAATGGTGTCTTCAGGGCTACACAGGTCTTCTATTAAAAATAGTGGTATAGAGAAAAACTAGCATAGGTGATTAAGGATGTTAAAGATTGCTTCCTCCAGCTGGTGCATGAAGAAAGTCTATTTATGGTGCTTCCGGGTCCTAGGCTGCAGTATATGATTATGGCTACCTTTAGTTAGTTAAATTTAGTCAAAACTCCCTGGTGCTGTCCACTACACCCACTGCAGCACAAAGCTTTAGTGAGACTTCACTTGCTGCACAGTGCTGAAGCCAAAGAGCTTGCAGCAAGTCATGCAGGGAGAGAAAAAGGCTTATTCTTCTTAATCAGCATAGGAGCAGATATGGCTTCTGCTGTTTCCTCTCTATTATTTGATCCCTGAAATCCTTCTCTAAGTCCCCCTAGAGTTCCTAGCACTAGTCCCTCAAGGAAGGCAAGACAACAGATGCTTCAGTTTCATGGCAAATGTACAGCAAATCCCCATGTCCCACTCCAGCCAAAGGCTCAAGAGGCTCTTTCTGCTGCACAGCAATATGGCCTGCTTCAGCAAGCAATACAAATCCATGGGCTTATTCTTTCTTCCAAAGAAAGGAAGACCTTTTCATGGTGTGTCCTTCAGGGAGAGATAGAGGAGCTTATTTTTTTATTTTTAGCTTTGCAGAGACCATTACAGCACTGACAAGTGCTTTGGCTGCAACCTCAGTACCCTGAGGATGCTGTGGGAGCCTCACTGGTGTTTGGGGAAAGTGCACAAGGGGCACAGAAATTGTGGCCACTTTTAAACTGCACTGATTTGTTTAGGGACTCAACAAATACAGTCTAGTAGCACTTGGCTCTTTTCTGCAACCCTTGCACCATCTGTGGGACCCATGTTGGCATTCAGGAATATTTATTTTGCAATGAAAGCATGCAAAAGGAACCTTTGAAATTTACTGCAAGTAAAATCCTCCTTCATGTACGAAATCTACCTGTTTGATGGCCCTGTAGTAATGTTGGAGGAAGGGTTAAAGTGATCTGGAGAGGAGGAGAAGGAAGAAGATGGCTGGAGTAGGAGAGGTTCAAAATAGTGCACATGAGTACACAGACGAGGCAGGGCAGTGCTCAAGTCCCCCCAGCCCACCAGAGCCAGGGTGGTGGACAGAGAGGCTACATGCATGAAAACAGCAGGCACACAGACCCCCTTTGCCTACATTCCCCCTGCCATCCAGCCAAGGCTGGACCAAGTCTGGGTGCCCATGGAGGGGAACCCAGCTGTGAGACACATCTGGGTGGATTTTGCAGAGGGAGCAATGTCAGCTGCACTTACGATCTTATAACAACCATCAGGCTGTAGCCAAACACGCTGATCCCAACCATGAAATATGCCATTGGCAGCCTGTATTTCAACCAGCCGATTGTCCTCTGGTTGTTGTAGTAGCCATAAAAGAGTGCTGAGTATTTGATGTAGCCCTGGAGGTAAAGCAAAAGCAATCCTGTGTGAGCTGTGCAGCTTTTCTTCTGCAGGGAAGGGGTTTCTAGAGAAAATGGAAGATTTAGAACAAGGAAAATCAACTTGGAAAAGTTTTTAGGGTCTCATTCTTGTCTGTTTGCTGCCCTGGCACCTTTGAGTGCCATCTTCTTAAGAGTTTATCTTCCTAAGAGAGGGAAGATGGCATGAGCATGTCAGAGGATAGTAGCTTAAAACTAAGATGTAGTTTTGATCCATCACTTTTTCATCCCTCCCAGAAAAACATCCTTATTTCTCTTTGTGCTTGTAGCTCACCTGCTTCTCTAAGACAATAATCAAACACTCAGATCTTGTAGAAATGCTGTAGCAAAGGGCCTTCCCACCATGATATGAAACTTTTCCTTTCAGGTAGGAGGCAGCTGATGCTCAGTACCTTGCAGATTTAGTTCCTTTTACCAGCTGCTGCCTGCAGAGCAAATATAACTAAAGAGTGAAATCAAAGCATTACTTTCCAGTGGAAAGCGGAGCTCAGACACAGTATCAACCATGTTGTCTCAAGTAAATGTACTTTTTGCTGTGCAGTCTGTTAGGCACTCAACGAGTGTGCAGATCACCTAATCTGCGTTAGCAATCTCTCCCTGTTTTTCTGTCATATCCCATCCAAGTTGATGTCTATCACTGCACATTGTACTTCTCTACTTTTTGTCCCTTGCCCTTCAGCTCCTAAGTTAAGTGTACTTAATCAGTCTGGCCATGATAGTTGAGCATGCTCCCCTCTGATCAAGCCTTTGGAAAAGATAGAACTTGAAGCTCGTACCAGAGCCCGTGTAATGGCTCTTGTTTAGAGACACTGCATGGTTTACATGTGAAAGGGCTTGTGGAGGCTGTCTAGTCAAGCCCCCTGCTCAAAGCAGAGCCAATTGCAAAAGGAAGTGTTATGGCTTGGTGCTGTGTCCAGCTGAGCTTTGAAAATCTCTAGGGATGGAGATCTCATGAGCTTTCTGGGCCTTTCTTGAAGCGTTTGACCACCTTCAGTTAATCAGTTAAACTGTGCTCTCCCAAAACTCTAGGCTTTTTACTCCTAACCTCATAAAAAGCCTTGGTGTCCCCAGGTGCCATGGGAGCTGCTTTTTTGCCCTTCACAAAGTGCAGTGCTGCAGGTCCAGGACCACTCCGGGTGTGTTTCTAACAGTGCAGCAAGCCTGTGGCTGGCACACCACAGCATGGCTGCTTGGGGCTCGTAGCCTGTTACACACAATGTCTGCTGGAGAGGTGTGGTGGAAAAAAGCCTTGTAAAATACAAGGTCCGTGGAAGGCACTAGTGAAGTTTGTTTCTCAGGTTGTAATTCCAAACCTTTGTCTTTTTGATTCATCAGATGCCAAGGACTGAAAAAGGAGTTTCTCTGCTCACATCATCCTGTATATTCTTTAAACTCCATTTGTGACACATGGTGTCTGGTGTCCAACTGAGATTTATTCCTTTCTGCTCCTCTAGATATCCATGATGTGACCTCCTTGCTGCCGAAGCATACATTTCTCCAGCTCCTCTCTCTTGAAAGGTATTTTTCAGGATAGTAGCATTGACTCTTCATTTATGCCTACCCTGATATATATTTCTGCCCTGCACCTCTCCTGTGGAGCATGCTGGAATAAGCCTCTATGCATTTTCAAAGGGCAAACCTCTGCAAAGGGCTTCGTTTAACATCTCCTGGCTGCAGAGGGTATTGGTGTACAGTGTTGCCCCATACCTGGAGATGCTTCTCAAGCTGGAATGATTGCTCCCTGATGTCAGACAGCAAGGGAATGGGTACTGGATGGGGACCTGTATGGCAGAGGGGTTCAGAGGATCAACACCTCAGTGACAGCAGGGGAATGTAGATGTGTGTACCAAGCCAGAGGCAGGAGACTGGCATCTCATAGGAGGAAACACTTCCTGGAAGAATACAGCTTCATCCAGAGGCACGTTTCCTTACTGATAGGTCTATTACTTATGGTCTCCCAGAGAAAATCAGCAGCTGCATTTCATCAACACTCCGTCAGGTTTTTTTGTTTGTTTTGGAGTCTTATTTTGCTTTTTTTTTTCTTCTGGCTTAATGAGTTTGAATGCTGCCAGTTGTATTTTTACACTGCACGGCTCAAATGAGCTTTTCATTCCTTACACTCCTATTAAAAATGTCCCTAATTCACCTCTGAATTTTGGATTCTGGCAGTGGGGGAAAGTGCTGGAAGAGGAAGAGTTAACAGGATCCTTAGCAGACAATGAGAGGGTAAAGGAAGGCCTGGCCCTGGTAGGTTCCTGGACACCAGTATTTGAAGCCTTATTAATAAATTAGTTTAAATAATCTGGTTTACAACAAAGTAGCTTTGTTTGTTTGTTTTTTATTAGGTTGGTGTTTGTTTGGGTTTTTTTTAAGCTAAGGAAATTGCAAAGGGGTTTATTACAGGAGTGGGTCCTGTGCTTGTAGCATGTGGGCCAGCGCTGACAAGCACTAAAAAAATATTTCCAGAAGTAACAATTTTGAAAGTCAGATCCCAAGGTATTTGTTACATCAGAAAATCTACGCCCCTTTCACATATCTTTTCTTGGGCTAAAAACATCTAAAACCACTTAATCCCTTTGGCTTAAATCTTCAAAGTAACTGGGGTGGGAGGTGAATGGGTGCTGCAGGCAAGCACCCAGAGATGGCTGGAAACTTGGGATTTTCCTGGGGGTGCAAGTCCTAAACTTTGGTTCCTGCTTCTGGCTCATGTAAACATTTCAGGCAGGGCAGGGACGTGGGGAGCAATCCCCTTCCCAATCACTTTCAGTGGTCTGGCAAAGTGCTCCCTGCTTGTGAAGGGGGTCTGCAGCTTGGAGTCTCTTTCTGGCTGTCTGGTTTGGAGCAGCTCCAGCCTTTCACCTGGGTGCTTGCTGCCTTTCCAGCTGGAAGCAAAATGGCTTTTGTGTCTACACACATGTGACATATACCAGCCAGCACATTTGTATATGAAAGTGGCTCAAATCCATATGCAGGTGTCTGCATGTGTACATGCTGTTTTGGCCAGAAATCTCAGCACCTGCCAAGGCTTTGTTGCAACAAAAGACTTCCCAGACTTCTTCTGGAAGAAATAGGTGCTCTGCTGGCTTATCTTGGAACAAATTCATCCTTGTAGCACCACTAACTTCTGAGGGGTTTTAGAAGGTATTCAACTGATCTTTTATGATTAACACTTGTGTGCTTACCTCAAAATCCCAAAGAACTGAAAAATCCATAGCAGTTGCTTGCTCAGCCCGGGGTACAGTTTTCCTTGGCATACTCCCATATGGCATTCCCATCAGGACCTGGAGAACATTAATAACAGTGATGCATATGTAGTATAAAGCACCAAGGAGTTTTTAACAGGTTTTATTTCTTAACGAGTCTGTTCTCATTTGCTTTTGGTTTGTCTTCCTTTTCTGTTGATTTCAATATATATTTCATTTCTTAATACTAGAGCAGCAGTTTTTAAAAACTGCTTAGCATTAATTTCATTTATTGTTATTTAGTATCACTTACATATATTAATACTTAGTATTACATATATTTATTAATACACATTTTAAAATTTATTGTTAATATTTAGTATTAATTTCACCCAAATAACCAGAGGACTTCCCTTTCCCTGGCCGCATTCATTGCACAGGAAGTATTTTTTGGGAAACTGTATCCTTTCATGAACAGCTCCAGTTGAAACGTCCTTAGTTTATCAAGGAGTTCTTTGCTTGAACTTCATGGTTCTAATGCAGTAAAGGGATTAGCTTCATCTAGTTATGCAGAGCTCCTCCTCTGAGAGAAGTCAAGAGCACCAGGTCAAGCTTGAAATATAATTTGTATTTTTCAGTCCTGAATTGAAAGATGTTCTCAAGGTGAGGTAAATGGCAATTAGGTTGGGGAAAAAAATATATGACAAAAAGATGCAAAGAATAGTTTTCATGGCACAGCCTGTCCTGATGGCACCATGCAAAGCAGGTCTTGCAGCTGGAGTAGCAGCTGGAGTCCAGACAGAGAATGCCAAGGGCTATGGAGAGTTATTATATTTACAAGCTGACTGGTGCCTATACCAAAATATCTCATTAGCATTCATAGCCTAGCAAGGTCCTAGCATATCATCTATCACTTATTTTTTTAGGGCTGTCTAATTACATTCAAAATAATTTATGATTAAATGTTTACTGCCCAGCTACTCCCCGTATCGTAACAGCTCAGTAGGCAATGAGTAACAGTGTGCACACTTCAGAGAGGAAAGCTCCTGCCATATGCAGAGTTCCTAACCAAACACATTTGTATTGTTCAGTGCTAATGGTTATGTCTCCTCATCCTGGAAGGAAACTGAGCTTTCCCTTTCAACATTGTGAGCAAGCATATTAAAGAGAACAAAAGCATGGTCCTCAGGAGGGATTCTGCACTGCATTTTTGCTCCATAAAATTCTGCGCTGAACGGAACAGATGCCACTGTCTGTGGATTGCACAGCCTTTAAATACTGCACTGAGTAATTCAGCCAGAGCTTTAATGGCTACATTAAAGAATTCTTCAATAAACGAACATATAAAGTTGGCTATGAGATCCTTTTCCTTCTCCAAGAAGAGTGAGAAATAGAAAAACTAAAAATAAAACAATTGCTTGTGAATCATATGAATTGGAAGTACAAAATAGGGTTATTTCCCAAGCAAATGTTGGCAAAGTGCTGGGAAATTGTCGGTTCCCTGAAGGGCTGTGCCATGGCTGCTGCCCCATGGTCATGCCCCCCAGAGGGCCCAAAAGTGAGGGTATTTAATTATTCTCAGAGCAAAAAACATTTCTTGTGGCTCTTGCAGACTGGATCTTGTGTCTAGGTTTGGAATGTCACATTTTTCAGTTTAGTCAAAATGTAAAACTAGCCTTGAATTAGATTGTTGAGCCCCAGCTTCATCTGCTGGATGGGCAGGATCTTTGATAACATTTTAGGTCTCCTGATACCAATGCAACTTCTGCTCCTGCATCAGTAAGTCTTTGTAAACAATCGTCCTCAGGCTTTTTCTAAAGCAATGCCTGTTATAAGACATTTCTTTGTCCTGTCAATGCCGTGTTTGTGTCAAGCAATGGGCAAGATACTACTGAAAGGAGAGCTAAGCACTTACCTCTGGAATTATAACCAGTCCAAATATTAACCCAAAAAGGACGAGATTTACTCCATACATCCACCGCAGAAATATGAAGTAGGAAGCAACTGAGGAGCCAAAGTGACCTTAAAGCAGAAGACATTTCATGGTTAGGAGTTTAGGAGGGTTAAACTGTCCTCAGCAACCTTTTAACCTCCCCAACACATTTCCCATGAGCCTCCCAACAGTGTCCACAACTGATGGAGAGAGCAACACCTGGAGCTGCCAGGGGTGTGTGCTCCTTGTTTGGCACTGATGGCCAGGAAGCTGGAATATTGTTTGTATGAAGACAAAGCGATCTTACAAAATGTCACACTGCCACAGCACAGCAACTTCAACTTACTCTCCACTTCCTTTATCTTCATCTCCCAGGGTATGCACTGAGTTTTAAAATTTTCAAAGTCTCTCTTGAATTTCACCCATTTCTGAAACAAGACAACATTGCAGCGAGCAATGAGAGATGGGGGTCTTCTCTGAAGCAGGGCTTTCTAATATCAGAGTTTGGTAGCATGGTTAGGTGAGGGTGTAAAGCCCAAAGCAGGAACTCTGGTCTGGGTCTTATCTTTTGGGCTATTTGAGAAACTCACTTCAATCCAAAATCCCCCCATGCCCAAGAGTTCACTTTTATGATTTGAGTTTTAAGAATTTTAACCTTTCCAGGCTTTTGGAAATCTGCAGTTGTGCTATGGATTCATCAGATTATACAGGGGTGGTAAATTCAGACCTGGATCTGGATTGAAAGAATTGGTTCAGAATAAACTCTATTTAAAACAAAATTTAATTTGATAAAACTCTGAGCTGGAATCTTTCCTCACCAGGCCAGCAGCTAAACTCCCACTGATTTCATAATCTCAAGTCTGGCTCCATTTTACACTTCTCAATATAGTCTCCATGACAACATGCAACTTGGCTACCAACTTCAGTCTCAAAACACAGCCATCATTCTCCCTATTATCTCCTTGTCACTGGAGAAGATGAAATTTTACAGGACTAAGGGTAGTGCAACAGTTTGGCAGAGCCTCTTTCCCCTTTAGGGATACCTCTTCTCACAGCTCAAGGTTTTGGAGATCGCAACCAGAAAGCCATGGTTTTCCCTGCTCCTGAAAACCCTCCCTTGCTTCAGGAAAGGTCACAATGAGGTTCAGTTTGGGGTAAATTTCCCCCTGTTCTTTCTGCAATAGTCATATATTCGAAGTCAGCTACTATTTTTTTGAATGTGGGTAGGAACCTTGATTCTGATTTCCTTGTGCTGCTTTTGCCAAAGAGAGGTCAATAAACCTAAAAATGTGCTAAATACGTAACTGAGTATCCAAGCCTTTCCCTGACATCACTGTAGCACTCACCTTCGCCATCATCATCTTATATGCATACAATTTTTTGCCCTTTCCTTTTCCCAGAGCTCCTTCAAACTTCTCTACGAAATCTTGTGCCTCCCTAATTGGAAAACAAACAAGCAGGTTATTAAAATAGCAAGGGGGTCCTTAACTTTTCACCCCTGCCTGCACCAGTGGCAATGAAGCAACAAAGGTGGGGGCTTGGTGTCTCTCCTTACCTGCTCTCTGCTCTCTGCCATGTAGAGCTCAGACACCCACCCAGGTCCCCAAAGCTCTCATGTTCATGTAGAGATGTGCCCCACATCTTGCTCCATACTTCTCCCTGGGTGCAAACTAAAAGCCTGCCCACTTCTCTTGCTGCAGAGCTCTCCCAGCCTGAATGCTTGTTACAATTTCTCTCTCCTGATGCATTGGTCAAGATGAAAATAACATTGCCTAGTGAAATAAGCTCCAAGAGGATGCAGAATTTCCCTCCATGAACACCTCCCTAGATAAGTATCAGAGATGTGAAAACCCCCCAAGGGAATAATCTCAGTGTCAAAGGAATGAGTGTACACTAGCCAGGAGTAAAATCAAGCTGCAAAATGAAATTAGTTTTACAACAGGATTTCTAAGGGAAATAGAGAAAGTAGTCTAGGTAGATGCTGTTATGCTAAGTATGCTTAGCTCATGAATAAAATTATATTGTATATTGGCCTTGCCAATGAGAAGAGATTAAATTTCAGGAGCTGGGAGGTTTTTTGCCATCCTAAGCCTGTGGGAAAGACAAACTTCCACTTGGCATAAATAGTTGGCTAGTTCAGCCTGTAATCTTAGGAAAATCACCTGTGACTTCATTTGAAACCCTAAAGTGAGATTTCTAAGTCTTGAACATATTGTTTTGCTCTCTTTGTGTTTTACACCCCTTATCTGGGCTAATAATTTCTTGTCTCAGGGTTGAGTTTATGCAACCAAAATTAACTAATGAATGTACAGCATGCTGAGAGCCTTTCTGGAGACCCCTGCCCAAGCAATGCAAAAGTTTTGTTTAGGTTCATTAGTAGGTAGTAATGACTGCTATAATTCAGGAATAAGATGAAGCTATGGAGGTACATTATCAAACATGATCCTAAGAAGAATTTTAGTCAGGATCCTACACCACAGGGAAAAAGTGCATCAGGAATAACTGCTTTGCTCTTTTTTTTTTTCTTTTCTTGAAAAAATTTGGAATTTTAGGGTGGTAAGAATTTATTTGTTATGAGCTCAGGCTCATAGCATGCCTGTAAGGTGGAAAAGCTGCTTTAATACAGTTTCCCTATTATAGATCTTTACCCAGATTTTCAGAAGTAATTGTCAGAGTTCGCAATTTCTGATTTTACTGGAAGATGGAAGAGGTCTTGGGCTTCAGGGCATAAAAGAGAGGAGCAGAGACACATGGTGAATGCCAGCCTTCACAGCACAGTCCCTGCAGCTCTGAGCAACCTCTCAGCAAACACAGAGCAGGGGCATCACCACTCGCTGTAGGTCTGTGCATGATTTGAAATGCTATTTTGAAATCCCTCCTGATAGAAAGGGGTTTCAGAGGATCCTTAACCAGTAGAGCTGGGAGCTGAATCATTGCCCCACTATGGGAATGGCTTGTTATGAGCCATTCCCTGTTGACCCATTGGTTTTGATTTCCCTGGTCTGCCCTGCTCCACTGTCCCCCGTTGCCCTGCACTAAGGGGTCTCTGCTGCTGCCTGAGCTGTTCCCACCTTCATCAGGGGCTGTGTGGCAGAATTATCTTTGCTCCATAAACCTCTGCAATTAACACAGCATTTTTTCCAAGCATCCCCATCTCAGGGTTGTGCAGTAACATGGCACTGTGTTGCTCTGATTTCTGTCTGACAAAAGACATGAATAAGCAAGCCAGGGTACGGAGTTTACTTTAACAAGTAGCCTGACAGTAGTGAGTCATTTGGTTTTAAATACGAGGGTAGGATGACCTGGCCATGGGTATCAGTTGAACAGATTTGCACTTTGTCAGTTCTTTGGTTACAGAGGCTGAAAATCAGATTCCACATTTTAACTCTGATTGTTTGAACGCAGACATGCCGGCCAGGTTCTGCCGGTCACTTTTCCTGATACTGGGGTATTACAGGAGCAGCAAATATGTAATTTCAAGGAAAGACAAAGTGCATCTGACAACACACAACACACAAGCCAGGAGAGACCTCAGGAGTGGGAGTACCCATTTTGATGGGTACCTGAGCACCGAGAGCTTCTTCACCATCCTCCAGGGCTTGTTCCTCATGGTGGAAATCAGTTTTTTCTTTTGCTCCACCTGCTCCTTCAGCATCGCGAGCTCTTCCTCTGACAGTGACTCCTCATCAGATGAGTCGGAGGAAGCAGAAGAAGTACTGGAAGAGACACAAAATAAGGGACACAGAAAAACTTACAGGGGTTAGAGGGAAGGCCTTGCTTGGGGTAGGCAGAGTGCAGCTGGCCCTGGGGATCCTACTCCAGTCTGGGTACAGTGCCTCAACATCCCCTGGCTCAGTGCCATGCCAGTGCCCTTCGCACTCAGAGCAGGGCTGTTTCCTGCCAGGATGATGAGGAGGCATTAGAATTCACTCAGTGTCATGCTTTGGAGTACACTTCAGCTATAGAAGCATTGCCTACAGCTACCAGGGCTACAGCTGGCTCCAGAGAAATGGTTTTCATATCTTCAAAACAAAATGGGAGATATGGGGAGAAGTCGAAGGTTGGAACAACTAAGATTTGGAAGGGGAAGAGACATGAAAACACAGGGGATCCATTTTAACTGGAATGTTTCCATAAACCAACCAAAAAACCTTGTCTAGACTCAAATTCTCAAGGTACCTTCTTTAGGCATGCTTTTCTACCCCTGGCTGTAGGTACTACGACTCCACTACATGCATAGACCTGATCCTGGCTGAGAAATACTAATGGCTTGGAAACATTTAGTATTGTGTGGCATTTTAAACTGTTTTCCACTGCTGTGTCTCTTTTAGGAGAGCAGGAACTTACTTGCAGTCTATTGGTTTTGCCATTCTGATCCATATGCCACTGGCATGTCAGTATAGCTGCAAGTCCAAGCAAGGCACCACAGTCAGGGATTGTTTAATTACCTGTTTTTCCTGTCTTTCTTCTGTTTGTTCTCCCCCTCCTTCCCTCTCTTGGTTGTTTTCTTTTCTTTGTTTTCTGATTCCTTTTGATCTTTGGTTGGAGCCGTTTTGCCTCTGTCTTTCTTCCGGCTTCCTTCCTCTCTTGCCTTTTTTCCATCTCTGTTTTTCCTTTGGTAGTTTTTTCTCCTAGAAGCTCTGTTTTGTTGGCTGCCACTGTCTTCCTCTTCGCTCTCATTTTCTTCTCTGTCTTCTTTGTCTTCTTTTTCTTCTTTGTCTTCTTTTTCTTCTTTTTCTTCTTTCTCTTCTTTGTCTTTCCCTTGCTTTTTGCTTTGAAGTCTGCTTGCTCTGCCAGTTTCCCTGAGGGGTTGTTTGTTAGTTGTCTTGTCCTTTACTTCATCTTCTGCAAGTGATAAAAGACAATTACATTGGGAAATCCATGCTGGCAGAATAAAGATTCATCAGAAAAGCATGGGCAGCCAGGACACCTGACTCACACCCTGGCAAATTCAAAGAGCATGTGCCTGTTGATCTCGATGGGCTTTGTGTTATGCCCTGTCCAAGAACCAGGTGTAACTCTTTGGTCGTGCAACTCCCATTTAAGACAGCGCAATTGAGCACATCAGTGACTTGTATGTGACCATAAGAAAACTGGAAATTAGTTACAAATGCAAAAGCCCATCCATCAGACAGTACAGAGAGAGATCTCTCTGACCTGTAAACACACCAGAACAAAGGAAACAGAAATTGCAGTCTATTACACAATGTGTAGTTTGCTTGTTGATGTGATGTCCTTGAAAGATGTTTACTTTTCAAGGCTGGGAATGGAGTTCTTCTATTTATAGAGAGAAAAGGTACAGCACAGGCAGTATCCGGTTTTGTTTCTTGGAGTTTTCTTTTATATTGGATGGTCTGCATTCAGAGAAGAAAAATACCAGGTAGTTTCTGAGAAATCTTTCATTCTTACTGGCATTGCAAACTAAAATCTCTTCTTTCCAGAAGTGCTTCCAGCTTAAAGGATTGAAATGGAGCATGATTTAACTACAGAATATAATGGAAAAGGAAAAAAACAACATTCAAAACCCCCCAAGTTTCTCCACCTCTTTCACTACCAAGTCTATTAAAATCAATAGAAAGTTTTCCAGAGTAATCTGGCTTCCAATTTTCCAAAATTTCTAGCTGAAGAAAAGAGTTGGAGATACTGTCACAGAAGAAGAATATTGTGCTGGAATGGGATCCAGAGTGTAAAATGAGGAGCCTAAAAGGGGAGAAAAACAGAAGCAAAAAAGAATTTGAGCTTTTGCATTTTTGGTTTGGTGAAAAGCTAGAAATTAATAACAAGCTGATAGTTTCTGCTTGTTAGTGGCAAAAAATTAGTAGGCAGTGGCTGTCACATTTGACGCTGGAAATGAGAAGAAGCTTCCAACTATTTCTCAGGAGCCATTAGGAAGGTTTCAGTTATTATGTAATGGTCAATCTAAACTGAATTTTGGTCAATCATCTAGGTCAAAGGACCACCTCCTCTCTTTGGGAAAATGTTCATTTTGGATAGCTAATGATCTAATATTTTTCTTATTTGCAACCTATCAAGTGTTAGGTTAAATGTGAAGCATTTATTTGTTACCGTTGTCTTACTGCCTCTTTTGCCTATATGGAAAAGGTGGATATGATTTTTTTAAAAAAAATGAAATCCCAGTAGTTTGCTGTTTACTTTCTCATATTCTGTGAGTAATACAGACACAATTGTGAACCATTTTTGCAGTAACAGCGACATTTGTATCACCTCTCCAGTGCTGTCATGGTCTTACCTCTTAGTTCTCTCTCTTTAGTTATAGTATACATGCAGAGTTAAAGGTGTTTTTAGTCCTGTCATGGCCTTTTCCTGATTTCCCTCACAGTCATAAGTCTCCCTTCAATCCATTTTCATTATTTTCTTCTTGTGGCTATGATTAATCAAGATCCCAGTGTATTATGGTCTAAGCAAGCATTACAGGGAGGGCAAGCAGGACCTCAGTATAGCACAATGCAGTCCCAGCCCTGCACAGGGTGGTGCTTTACTGCAGTGCCTGATTTACTAGGGGCTGATTCCCAAGTGATGTGGGCTCTGACAGCCTCCCACTCTGGGAACATGAATAAAAGAGGACAGAATGCTTAAGAATGGTGGTATACATATCACTATTGTAAGTCAAACCTCAAGGGAAAAATCTGCTTGCCTGCAAGTAGCTCGTGAAAGAGCTCGTGTCGTAGAGCAAGTCACAAGTCAGAGAGAAAAAGAAAAGGTATCACCTCTTGTATTTCAAACAAGACCACATTTGTTAATCTCTACATTACCTTCTACCTACCTTCACTCTCTGTGTCAGTTTCAACTTGTCCGTCAAACTCTATTCCAGCTGCAAAACAAAGAACAAAGAGTAATTGCATTTGTTGCTGGAATTTACACATGTGATGCTTTACACGGCTAACCTTTAAGTGCCAGCTGAGCTTGGCAGAACGTCCCTTATTGATTATACATTATATTCTTTCCCTACAGCAATGCTCTTAATATTTACTTCAGTCTGGCAGACTGACAAAAGTTCCCTGCCCAAGCAAACTGAAATTGTATGATTTTTGAGAGACGCAAAATGATGTGCACGGGAAGCCCCAAGAGGTTTAGTCAAGTATTAGGCAGCATGCAAACTGAAATAATCTCACAGTGATACCAACCATCTTCCAGGATGACCTGTAGAGCACTTTTCTTTTTCTTCCCCATGGCAGCCTCCCGTCTATCGCACAGACACCGTAGCCGCTACGCTGCATACACACCCCAGTCATACACAGGTTACTCTCTCTTCCAGTGCCCATGTGCTTGTCTCCTCGGCATTGCAGACAGATGGGCCTGTCCAGCTGTCAGCGACCTCTTGCTCATGAGCCATGAGAACAGGGAGGGGTGGGAGAGGCAGGAAAAAACCTGGGCTCTGCCTCAGCCCACCCAAACACTTTCCCTTCTTCTCCCTTCTCCCTGTGAAAAAAGCACCTGTTGGCATTACATTGCATTTCATTATTTAAACATGAAGGAAAACCCTTTGGTGGGTACTTGGTGGTGTCATATGAAACACAGAGACAAGTCACGTCTGGTTCTGACATAAGCATGTGGCTGGAGGCTTTCAAAGGATCAATTTTCTTAATGCCATATTCTTTACCGACCTGAGTCAATCTGTGTAACCCCGTTAGTCATTCTCCTGCATCTTATTAAATCTCTCAGCCAGTGCGCCTTGGGACACAGCTGTGGGTCACCTTTTGTCCTACATGTGTGTCCCTTGGAGGGGACTCATGAGCTAATAGATGCAGCAAGGAGTCAGGAGTCAGGATACGAGGATCTCTCTTTCCTTTGCTCCTCTATTCTCTGTGACCTTTGCATACTCATTGCGCTTGCTGGTAAAATAGGATAGATTTTCCTTCTAGGTGCTCTGAGGCTTAATTAATTAATGTGAGACCCTCATTTGGAAGGTCCTTTAGTACCACGAAGTATTGTATTGCATGCTGCAGCTTGCTGTTTTTCAGTGGGCCAAGAAGAGGTTTGTCTGAGCGGTCTCCAGAGTAAAACCTGCACCGTCTGCCTCAGCTGTAGCGTCCTCAGAGGGCAAACCTAAGGGGTTTCTCTTGGTTTCCCAAAGGGAGAGCTTACCCTCACACCATCTGCAGCACACACGTGCTGCAGACCCTTGGCTTGCACAGGTGTCCCTCGAGGACCTGGCATAATGACTTTTTTCCAGAGATTAACAGGGAGAGTGTTAATTCCTTCCTTTCCTCCCAAAAGAGAGGCATGTTGTGGAGATCAGCTTGAAGCTGCTACTGCCACTGACGCGTGCTGATGACTCCGGCTTTGGATCAGGTGTAGTGACTGAGGAGGTGCCAGCCTGAACCTCTCTCTGCTGCTTTTTGCTCACTGAATTTGGGTCCAAGGGCACCTTTCAAGTATTTTAAGTCCAATCCCATGGATTGTTTGATCTATGTTTGACTTTAGCTCAGCTCTCCTGAGCTTAATACATAATGTATGGTATATGTCCATACATTATTACCAACTCTAACCCTACAAGTTCATTGCACAGGGCATTTTCACTGTGTGTTCCCTACACCAGTGAGCTTGACTGGGTCTGAAGACAGTGATAGTGCCTTTTGAAAGTCTTCCCAGTGAATGAGTTTCACCTGTAGCTCTATATGTTGATGTGGTTTGTTTCCAGTGTGATGGCTAGGTCATTGAATTAATACTGCTCGAGGAAAAAAGGAGAAATTTCCAGCTGCTGGAGGCTACTGGAACAGATTTTCTGCAGGATACTTCAGTTGCCTCAGCCCCAAGCATCTCTTTCCCAAACAGAGGATCTAGGGACCTTCTAGTTAAATGAAGATCAAGTTTCTGAAGAATCTTGTGGCATGAGGCAAAAGGGCTGTGGATGCTCATCACACCTCACCTCTACCCCTCCAATACTGTACTCAGTGATAACACTGCTTCTGCTTCATGGAATCACAGAATGGTTTGGGCAAGAAGTGACCTTTAAAGGCCATCTGTTCCAACTCCGCTGCATGAGCAGGGACATCTTTGACTAGACCAGGTCACTCAGAGACCTGTCCAACCTGACCTTGACTGTTCCCAGGCAGGAGGCATCCACCACCTCTCCAGGCAACCTGTGCCAATGTTTTACCACCCGCATTGTCAAAAACCTTTCTCTTTGTACCCAAGCTAAATTGGCCCTCTTTTAGTTTAAAACCATTTACCCTTTGTCCTTTCATGGACCTTACCCCTTCTTTCCACCAAGGCATGCTCAGATGCTTTTTGCATGCTCAAGGTCTGCTTATGTGAGCATCTCTTTGGCAGAGTTGAGTGTCCTGGTTTCCACCCCACCAGAGAGCCACTGATTCACCCATAATCTGCACTGGAGTTGGGACAGCTGCAGGCTCCAAGCCTGCTTGTGCCACTTGCCATACCCATAGGTACCAAGTACATGATTTTGAAAAATGATGGGGACTGCAAGTTCACTTTACTACCAGAACGTGTGGCCAGGTAATACCTCTGTCTCCTGCCCTGAGCTGAAACACCTGCTCTTTGATTTCACAATGTGTTCACAGCAGTGGGGGCAAGGTGTGGTGTTTCCACAGCAGTCACAGAGGCCCTGGGCACCCCTTGCCACATGGGGGGATAAGACTGCTCTGCACTCCTCTCACAGTGGGAGTGACAGATGAGGGGTGCCAGTGTATGGGACAGAGCAGGAACAGGGGCCGTTTTACATAGTTCCCATGAAGCAACACATCAGTATGGATGAGCATACTTGCAATAAGCTCTGCTTGGTTGTTGCTTTGCTTCTCTGTACCTATACTGCCAAAGATAGTAGGACTGGCCATGAAAAAACGATACTATTACAGGCTGGGTGGCAGCATTTCACTCTTGCACTCACCTTTATTTTTCATGCTTCTGGCTCCATTGGACTCCATCCCATGGAGAGGAGGGAGCATGGCAATTATTTCCTAATGAAGAGTGTTATTAAAGTGTCTGCCCAAGAACTTACCCCTAAGGAGAAATCCCTACATTATCTTTCCAACTCAGCCTGTGGTGTAACAGACCCTTTGCATATGATATGCTGCTCCCTTTGCCTCAGAGTCTCAAGAGAAATAAATAACCTACTCCATCTGATTCTGTCTGACTCCTCTGGAAGTGATGGTCCCCCTGAGGCTGATGTGAAGTCACACAAGCATGATGAGAAACCTTGGAATCCTGATTCTTTGTTGTACATGTCCTTCGGGGAACATGTGGCAGACTTGCAGAGCGCCATCACTTTTGGGGTGGACCAGGTAGTGCTAGAGGCTGTGATGCAGAGAAAGGCTGGGCAGCAGAGCCTGGGGAGGAGAAGAGTGGGATTCATTACAACAAAGTGGTGTCATGAAAGCTGAGACCAAGAAAAAGTGCAAAAGGGCTAGGTTGTCTTGCCAGCCTTGCTTGCCTTGTTTTTTGGTAAGTGCAGAGAAGTCTGTAACTTCCCCCCACAATCAGGCTGGTGGAGATCTTGCCGTACCTCTGGGCTGGTTTTGCCTGTGTGATAGTCTGCTTGTAGTTTGTGGACACTGAATAGCATTGGCCAAAGAAGAAAAGATATTGCAACATTGAATTATTCATGAGGAAAAAAATTTATGGTGGGATATTCTGCAAAATGCTGTGTGTGAAGTAAGAAAAATGTACTTCACATTCTTTTGACACCTGTCTTTGATGGCAGAAGGTGCTCCATTAAAGGAAAAATATACACAAAAATGTTACAGCAAGACCCCAGCATGGCAGGCCTGGGAGAGCAGTAAGGCATCTCATGGGCTGCGAGGGAGGGGGCACACGAGGACTTTCCATGTCTCTGTGTGTGTCCATCAAACAGATGACAGGTCCGTGCAGGGCTCACCAGAACTTGCATAGTCATACAATGAGGAATTCATCAGCAGTTCTTCAGCACCAAGCACACCACCATCCTCAGTTTATGAGCCTGATTTCCCTAAGAGGATAAAGTGTCTTGCGGGGCTTAGGATTTCTTAGGATTATAGATTGGGGGGAGGAGATTAATGGATGAGTCTTTTCCCTCTTGAGTTATTCCACACAAGGTGTGAATAAGTAATGCACAGCCACAAATTCAACTATTACTTATGTAAATGTCATGTGTATGCAATTTATGGAGTTGTAGCACAAATATATTTTAGTGTACTATTTATTATTTTTCTCCTCACACTGATGATGACTGACACTGTATAATTTGGCAGTTTTAGCATAGGAGGACATTGGGTGTCCCACACACGTTCAAGTGTTAAATAAAAAACAGTTGTGTTATGGAGAGAGGGTAACTGAATCCTGGAAGCACATACAACATACTTGTAAATGCTTAATGAGCTAGTGTTTCTCCCTTTCTTGCTTTCTGATTAACATAGGGCTTTAGCTAATTAATCCACGGATTACATTTATTCAATATTCATCTCATCTATAAGTAATCTTTACTTTAGAGGGTTTTCAAGCAATAATATTAATACCTGACCTGTGTGTGGATATTTTGATGAGGGCTTAAAACTTGTGAATTGCCAGAGCCAACTTTAATGCTATATTTGAGAGAGACATTTAAAAGTGAGAGATCACTTCCAAACGCTTACTTGGTTCTGTTGAACTGTTAAAGAAAATGAAATTATTTTAAAAAACCCGAACCAACCATAATCATGTTTTCCAAGGTCTCTCAGGCATGCTTCGTAAAACTGGATTCAGCTTGGCTGTGATCCAGCCTGACTTTCGACCATATCAGAGTTTAACTTCACAAAAACAAATTTCTTACAAAACCATGAAAATCCACCAGGGCTACATGTTAACCTGAGCATATATCTATGCAGAGGTTATCCTTGCCCTCACGTGATCTCTGCAATGCTGTAATTTTATGCCGTACTTCGGTACCAGGATCTGGAGTGAACTCTGACAGAGCAGCATGGAAATGGTCAGTAAGTAAGGGCTCACTTGCGGCATTGACTGCAAACACATGGGAAGAAAGCCTCATTATCTTGACATAATCTGGGAAAGAAATTTTTCAGCTCTTTGCAGACTTTGAAAATAACCCTCCGGCTCCTGCAGAGAATGGTAGGGTTAAATGGTGTTGGGGATGCTCAAGTCAGTTCCTTGTTGTCTTGTGCTTTGCCCATGAAAATGACTTTTATCTGTGTAATCCCAGCCCAGGGTGTGAAGCAGAAGGTCCTCAGGGACATAACTATTGCTTTTTTATTACTTTTCTGCTGATATTTCATAACCTCAAGACACAGTCGGGAATTTGCTGTGAAGGAACACAACAAGCTCTGTTAGCCATTAGCCTCTTTTAGCTGAAGAACTGTCACAGAACTGCTAGTTCAGGTGTCCTGCCAGGAATAATTAAGCCAAAACAGGGAGAGGATGTGCACCGGCAGGTCCTGGCGGTGTGCTGCCTCAGAGAGATATCTTGGAATGTCAGATCAATCATAGGACAGAGCACCTCAGTCTTCCATAGTCTTCCACTGATAGTGTGTGTTGCCCCGTATCATCCCTCCTCATTGCTGACGTTTATGGGGACAGGCTTTGAGGAGAACAGGCTCCTGTTCATCCAAAAAATGGCATGCATCATGATCCTTTGAACCTGGCACTGCATGAGTAACTAAGTGACATTGGAAAAACTGTTCTGATTTCTAACCAGATACAGACACCCCTACCCAACTCCCACACTCCTTTTAGGGAATGGAGGCAACACAAGATTTTTGCCAATGTATTACCCCACTTATGCAGAGTAAATTAAATCCAAAAATGAAGTTCTCGTGAAGTTTCCAAGGACAAGAACAGAAAATTATTAAAACAACAAACTTCTGGACTAATCTAAAGTATGAAATGAGTCAACACACTCATGCAGGACTTAAATGGAGAATGATTCTTTCATTAAGGATTTATATGAAAAGACTTGTCACTTAGAGAATGTATGTGCAAAACCAAGAAGAGACCATGTTTTTTGCTCAGGTTCTGAGGTAGGAGGGTTTTTTTTTTTGAGGAACATTTTTGCCTGGCTCCTTTCCTACCTTATACTGCTGCTATTATGGAGGAAAATTTCAGCATGGTCCCCTCAGCTTTGTAGGAGGTGCCTGAAAGGACATAAATGAAGGTCACAGCATGGTAAGATCCCGAGAAGAACACCCTTCACAGGAGTTGATCCTTTTATGTTGACTCCTGTCCAGCCCCTCCAGACACAGAGGGGTTGCTGCTGCTGGATTTCCCCTTCTTTTGTCCTGGATCTGAGATGATTTCTGTGGGTGTTCTGGTTTGGCCAAATTTAGAAATATATCCTCTGAGAGAAGGCACAACCACCCCTCCCCCACCAGGTTCGGGAAAAAAAATAAATTTTCCTCGAAGGAAAGTGAAGAAGATAAAACTATTTATTTAACAAACACACGGGAAAGGAAAATAATGTTAAATGGTAAAATCTTTTGCTGTAGAGGAAAAACCTGGGAAAGCGTTAGAGCCCTCCCTTTGGTCTCCTCGGAGCTGGGGCTTGGGCCGGGGCCAGGCCCTCTGTGCCCGGGGCAAAGTCCTCCTGATGTGCTCTGATGTTACAGCAATCAGGCAGTCCAGTAGAAAAGGGAGAAAATCCGGAATTCCAGAGAAGGAAAAGTTCAACTCTCAGTCTCTCTCCAGAGAACAAAGCAGCTGAACCACTGGCCAAAAAATCTGTCCTGGGCGCAGCAAAACCAAGTGCTTCCTCCCTCCCCTGCCGCAGTGGGGAAAACCAATTGCTATCTCTGTGTGACCTTGAACAAGATGCAAACTGCTTTGAAAAAGTTTTGCTCAGTTTTTTCCTTCCCCCTCTCAGGCTCAGTTTAGAGGCATAGAAAGGCACAGGAATTAATTTCTGGGCATAGGCAGCAATATGGGATACACATCATAAGGTCACCCCAAGACAGTGAGGAAAAAAAAAAAAATCACTTTTTTTTCTAGAATCTCTTTGTCTGAAAAGCAACTTTTTTCTTTCTCTTTTATTTAGAAATCAGAGGCAAAGCTGCCTGACAATCCAGTCATGGCAGGAGGATCTTGCATGCTTTAACCTGTCCCTAAAAGCTCCCAGAGAAGCTCTGCTTTCATTTGCATGAGCTAGACCCTCTGTTGCTACAAACCCTTAAAGTTTTAGTGACTTCCATGAAGATTTGACAGGTTACATCAGCCATGGGTTACTGCCAAATAGCCCTAGGGCTTCTGCTGGATCATAGGCTCAGAGATGCACAGGATTTTGAGGGATCTCCTCATAATGCTCTTTCAGTCAGATGGTCCCTGTGAAGGTTCCTGCGTGTGTCAGAAAAGAAGAGGTAGCAGGGTGACTGGAAGTCAGAACTAGTATCTCTGTTTAAATGATGTCGAGGCCCTGTACAAGGTTGATTTATACTGGATAAAAAAGTCCAAACCCACAAGCTTTTGTGCCATTGTTGGAAATATAAAGCCATATTAATGGACTATTTTGGATTATTTTTTTTATTAGGTTTTCCAGATAAGTTTTTAAAAATAATAAATTGCAGCATCATGATGGAGGACAGAAGTCACATAACATGAGAGCTAGCTGAGATAAAAAAGGACCAGTTTATTTGGGGAAGAGGACTGCAGTGATCTGGCATCCTAAGGGATTCTTTTAGTACATTTATGTCATGCTACTGTAACCTGCTTCGTCCTTTTCCTCAGTGTCACTGTGATGAACAGTTGTGGTGTACAGATGCTGCTCACAAGAACTGTATCCCTCTTCTGCCCCTATGAAAGCAGGATTGCTAGCCTGTAACCTGCTCCCGGTGTATTCCCAGCTAGCCGAGACCTGGACCAGCTCAAGAGTGATGTGCAACCAAAATGAGTTTCAGCCCACGGACGGTTTCTGCATAGGCAGGGAGAGGTGAGATGAGGTGTCAAGGGAAGGGAGAGCATTCCAGGGGAAAGGCGTCCGTCTTGTGCGAGGTGGGCTCGAGAAAAGCGGGGGTAGAGAAGCGGGTGGCTCCCAGGCTCGAATGGCAGAGGGATGGACGGCTGAGGGCTGCTCCACGCAGCGGAGGTGAGCGAGCCCAGCTGGGCGCAATGGGACCTCCCTCTTGCGGCAGCCCCTCTGCATAGCAAATTCTCCGCTTCAGCTGATTTACCGCCTCTTCTGGCAGAGGCAGCGCACTTGAGAAACGAAAGGGGGCTTGCCCTGTCTGAAAGTGGCATTTCTTTTTTTTTCCTAGCACGCTAACGAGCCGACAGCCAAAGGATTTCCCGCCTCAACTTCATCTGTATTAAAACCTAAAACTGCTATCTTCTGCTCTCTTAGGCAGAATAGGAGCTACAGCCCCAAAAATCAGAAAAGAAGCAAAGAAAGAGAGAGGGATTTGAGGGCTTAAACTTTCATTTATCCTAAATGATTTACATGCCTGGCCATTTGCAATATTAATTTCATATTGTGTAAATCTGTCATAGAAGAATTTTTATATTCTATCTTTTTATTTTTAGTTTTATTTTCTTTTAAGAACTATTATTAAACATCTTGCTGTTGAAGGATCTGTTTCCTTTCTTTTTAAATTTTTTTTTTTAAATTTGTGCTCCCTGTACTTAACAGAATAGAGATGGAGCTGGAATTACTGCTTTGTTAACAAAAGCAGATCAGAAAAATCTCTTAGGACTATTAACCTGAAGAGTTTTCAAAACACAAATATGTGTAGGAAGAGCCCCAAACTACTGGGGGAGGGGCTGGAAGAAAATAAACTTCCAGCAGGGCGGGTTGAGGAGGCATCCATCACAGCTGAGCTCAGCAAGTCTGCCAGTCTGCACAGGAGGGCTGAGCCTGGGATCCGAGGTCAGTAATTCAGCATAATAATAGACAAGTATTTAGAGATGGGGGTAAGGCTATGCAAGTGTGTAGGGATTTGTTTTCAAGCAGCTAAGTAATTCACCTGACTGCAGCCCTGCCATGTAAATACTTTATGTTAGGCATGGTTTCACAAACTTGGTCAGTCTGAGTCTCTGATGGCACACAAGGTGAGAAATGATATCTCACTGATTTCTGGTGCTGGAAAGATCTCTTTTAGATGTACCTGAAGCCCTTGCTGAAGAAAAATTCTGGGTTGTCTCTCTAAATTATTCCAAATTGCTTTTATGAAGTCTCATTTTTAAATGTGTTACCAATACACTTTAGTATCAAATCTTAAGGCAACAGGCCAGCATGTCTTCAGAAAAATCTTGTTAGATTCTCATTCATAGAAAAATATTCCTTAAATTCAGCAGAAACATTTGTTGTTTAGTCTCATGAACAAATTAAATTTCTAGTAAGTAGTAAAGGAAGAAAATCACAAACAAGTTAGATGCTTTAAAAGTGTTAATTATTCCCATGCTTATTATTAAAATGTCTGTGTCTTATTAAGTAGTGACTAATAAAAATATAATGTTAAAGGTCTGTCCTTTGCTAGCCTGGAGTGTATGGCAGATATAACAGACTTATGAGAAGCTATAGTTTTTATCTGGGGTTTATCCAAAGTCACTGTGTATCTGCTGGTGCATTTAATCCCTTTAGATGGTTTGTGAGAAGCTCCCTTTGTGTAGAGAAGTAAGAAGAGGGTAACTTGTTCCTATTATTAATAATGTATATGTAGCTATGTATTTGTGATCATGTGTTTGTGTGCTGAAACTTCATGGCCAGCATTAATACAGCGCATATTGTAATTAATATAACGTATAATGTAAAACATATCTGCATGCCTCTCCTACTGCATGGTCATGTGTTTATATGCTTCACTTTCATATTCTTTTGAGTTTCCAAAATATATATTGCCTTCATCTTCTGGAAGATTCAGGTTTTGAGTTGGGTAAGTCAAGTGTTAAAACGAAAGCTGAGCTGGTATGGATGAGGCTTCCAGTATCACAATGAAACGGGATTTTTTGAGAAGCTTTTAAATAAATGTTGAATGCAGGTGTGCGCAAGCAACATTTTCCATCATCTTGGTCTGTGTTACCACTTGGGCCAATTCATGATCTTCTGGAGGCTGAAACAGGCTGGCTTTAGGCTGGGAAAACAGTTTCTGGCAAACTCGTAAGAAATGCTGTGATGTTCACTGGACAGAGCAGCCTGAGTGTTATTGCTGAGCCACTGCTGCTAAGCTGGGCTCATGTGGTAGTGTAACAAGGGGAAATTTAGCCTGATGCTTTAAATTTTATCAAGTACATGGTCACTGGCTCAGTTTTTTGGGTGCTTCTCTGATCAGAGACTTTTAATACAGAATTTGTTAAGTCACCCTTACGTGAGTTTGAGATCAGGTGAACTGCATTGCCATGAAGATCCAAATGAGAGGGTTTGAAAGATAGGTTATTTAAACAAGACAAATCCCTGTTGATTAAAATATTAATCTTGTGTGTGGAGTGCAGAATGGATTTTGAGTTTTGTTTTTGCTTTAACTTCATTGGCCTGCTCCTGAAACAATTTGTTAGCAAGTGCTCCTTTACAGTGTCACTACACACTCATGCTTTTGACTTAATAACCTGCCTTCTGGTTTGTAGTTGCTTGCTATGACTGCAGGACTCTTGTCAAAATCAGTACTAACTTGCTCTAGCCATTGAAGAGAGAGATTAAACTGTATTTATCAAGACCAAATAGACAGTCCTAAGAAACCCAGTCCTAACTCCTCTTGTTTTGAGCAAGGGGTTGAACTTGAGACATCCTGAGTTGTCCTTTCAGCCTGAACAATCTTACTTTAAAATATCATGCACTTGTGCAATAATGGGAACTGTTCTGTAGGGCATGAATGAGGGGCTGCTAATACAGACTATATAATCTAAACCTTTAATTTGAGCTAGAGTTCTTAATCCCTCCTTTTCCTTAAAAAAAGGATGCAGGGATTCCACTTGTGTAACAGAGAGAAGTGCTGACTACACCTTCTGTTTCTAGCTTGAAACCTATTCCTGTTTCACCAGAGCATCAGACTGTTTGTTTTCTTTGGCTTTATAGGAATTTGAAGAGTTTTCTCTAAAATTCATACCTTTATGGATATGAAAAAGACGTGAAAGGCCTTCATTTTGGCCCGCTAAAGGTCAAACAAAGGTCTTCAGCTTTGGTCTTCTAATTTTCAGATTTGTGCTCTACCCACATTTACTTTCAGGTTTTGTGTCTCACCTTGGGTTTCATGAACATGTGTTCCTCCTGCTAGAGATTTCTAAGTAGGGCCAAATTCCTGTTTTTATTAAACTCTAGTTCCTAAAACCATTATTAAGACTTTTCCCTGATGAATAGGCAGGGTGAGAATGCAAAGTGGGTAGAGCAAAAATTTCATTTGGAAACACCAATACTATCAATCTCTGACCATGGCTAGAGAGGTGTCTGGAGAAGTGAATGTGGAAGCATCATCTCAGGGCCAGGAGCTCCACTGACTCCCAGAACCTTGTTGAGGGGCACCATCTTCTGTGAGAACAGCGCTGACCAAAAGGAGATGGTATGGTAGAGTGAACTAAAAATGCAAGTGCCTCGGGCATGTTGTCACTCCTGACTGTATCCTGGGTGGGTTGAGTGTAGGTGGAGATGAGAAACAGCCAATGAATCCCTCCTTGTCCGTAGGTAGATGATGTATTTGAAGATTTCCGCAGCTCAAACAGTGCCCAAGAGGGCAAGCTACTGCCCTCTCAACCAAGACATATCTAGATGAAACAAAAAGTAATTCTATGCGCTTATTTGAGCAAACTTATTCTGCTTTAAGATGATACTGACTATGATGCGTGGATCTGAGAAATACTTCAATACTTGACACATTGATGGCAGTGAACCAATTCAGTGAGTTTTCACTTTTGACCCCTGCCTCCCCCAGATGCTGCAAACTAGTGCTGTCTCAAGAATTTATATATGACTTCTTCACACCATGTGGGTTTTGTTACACTGGGAGGTAGAGGAAGGATTCTTGCTGCTTTCTCAGAGAAATAGTGTCGTGTTACCGCACTCAGTGAAAACAACTTGGTAATTTACTGGGAATGAAATGTTGCTATTATAATAAAACATATAAATTATAAAAATTAGATTGCTCTGTCAAGAAACTCAGAGATTCAAGTGCCTATTTGAATATATATATATGCAAATCTAATGGATGCAAGGCTATAAATGCAGAAGAGAGGGAATTATTACAGCAGTAGATTTGTGTAGTGATCAATTTATAAAAGTCAAACAGCCAAGGCATTTTTAAAGGAGAATTAAGATATCATTAACAGACAAGTAAGTTTTCAGACAAGATAAAAGGAAGGTAAACTCTGATATTTGCTAGATAAAAGGAAGATATTTGTTTTCAAATCTGCAGGCCTCTCCAAAGTTGCTTGAATAGATTTGCACCTTAAAAAGCATCTCTGTCTGTCAGAAGGGCCCTCTCAGGTCCTTACAGATAAAATCCAACCTTTGCTTCACATAGCAAACTTCCTTGCTGCATTTATCACCAGCAGCAGCTGTCAGGATGGAGTTCAGGCTGCTCCTCTTCATTCCCTTGAGTTTCTTACTAGCTTGACTTGCTGGATCAATTTTTTTTTTTACTTCTCTCAATTTTGAGGCACACAAGCAGAGACAGCTATTCTAAAGAACACTAAAAAATTCTTCTTTATGATTTTTTTTGTGTATGATTTTAGCAGAGTGACTTCACAAACAAAAAATGAAAGTGTGAGAATTGGTAGCAGAGGTGGTAAGCACAATGAAGATCCTGTGTGAAATCAGAGCAAGCTCTTGTGGATGATCTGTAAAAGGAAATTTTGAAAAGAATCTATTTCTAAATGTCAGTTTTGTGAAAGATGCAGGGCAGGATGAAGAGAAGATTGCTTTGAGGAAATAGGACACTTGACTTTAGGAATCTGTAAGCCATCACATTTTAATAAAAGGTACCTGGCATATGTGTCTATTCTTATATTGACTAAGACAAGCCAGAGTTTTAATGTATGTAAGACTGAAGCAGACGAAGGCCAGTATATGCTAAGTCATAGAAGGTGAATTGAAGAACCACCTCTGGCAGTTAATGACATGTTTGATCACAAGCAAATCCATCAATAACCAATGACAATTTACAATACCCATGCTACAAAAGCCTACACATCATATCACTGTACTGGAGTACAGGCAAGAATATGCTGGGGCACCTACTGGCCTCTCAGTACCACTTGGAGGAAATAAGCATATTATGGAGTATTATTTTGTTAATTTGCTCTCAAAAAAAAGTTACATTACAGTGAAAGCAGTCATGAGAAAGTACACCATCACAAGGAGTGCTGCAGTGAACTTCACAGTGAGCACAAAGCACTTGGAAATCCACAGTGTGAAGCATGAACACTAACAGTGACATGTACAGTAGTAGGGATGCAAGGATGTCCTGTGGGCTGGCCAGAAACCTCTGGGCATTTTAAATTTTGCTTTTCATAGTGGTGGGACACATTGTCCTTTTATCTGAATTTACTTCTTCCTGAGCTTCTTATCACAAGTTCTGGTACATGTATAACCCACTTGCTGTGATGTGACATGCTTTGGAAATTCTTCTCAAGAATCACAGAAATGCAAAACAGAAAGGTTATTCTTCTGAGTTCTTGCAGAGTCCCTGCTCTGCGAATATATACATATATATGTGTCTCTGTGTATATATATCTCTATTTCATTCATGTGGAAATAAGGTTGTGATTCATATATAAGGATGAGGACCTCAATGATGCCTAAAGGTTCACAAAGTATAAATCATCTTGCCATACTGAACAGCAGAAGATCATTACCATTTCTAATCAGTGTTAGAAACCTGGCCAGATCTGTGTCCAAAGACACCCATGCTGCCTCCCTTTGTTAGTTGTGCATTTCCCCAGACAACTCTAGTTTAGAAATGCTGGCCAAAGCAGGGTTAGAGTAAATGTTAGTTTGAGGAAAGTCAGTGTTTTTAGGAGATGTCATTAGTAAATCACTGTCATATGTTCAAATCCACAGGTCAGCTAGGCCATTTTCCTAGCATTAGGGAAAACTGTGGTCAAGCTTCCCAGCCTGAACTTAAATATGGGGTAGCACAAAAAGAATCGGCTTTGGATACGGTCTGGAAAACTGGAGGTATTAGTTCTCTCGGTAAGCACTGTAATGCTACCGCAATATTTGCACACTTACAAGTATCAATAAATTAACTTCCCAGCACCATATGAAGCAGGGAAGTCCCTTCATTCACCAGAACAAAGGAAAATTGATGATGTGTTTGCTGCCTTAACCGCACTGTGGTACAGGATGAGGTGCAGGCTGTCTGGGCCACTGCAATGAGGATATGGGATTCTGCAAGCTGGCTGGGCAGAACTAACTCTGGTTCATTGCTGTCACCTCTGATGTGGCCTGTGTCTGACTTCTGTCTTCTTTCAAGACAGTTAGCAAAAATGCACGCAGCCTTTTCTCTCTGGCTGCACTTTTTCTGGCTGATGTGTTGAATTTTAAACAAGCTATCTGGCTCTTCCTTCAGTTTACTGTGGAGGGAGTATTTGCTGCTTGACTATTGATGTGTTATTCTTAAAATGGAATAGAAATAATTACAGTATCCAGTATTTTTAAATGCATGCTGTCTAGCATGGCCTGTGAGGCACTTCCTTATTCTCAACAGAGAAAAAGCAAACCTCTGATTGTAGTTCAGTGCATTGAATGCAGGCACATCTCTTTCTCACAAGTTCCTATGTGGCACCTGAGGGTTAGAGAAAGAAAAGAGGAAATTATTGGAAAGACTCCTGCTGCATCCTGGTTTTCTTCCTTTGTTTTCCTCCCCAAATGTTTGAAAATTAGTATCATGGTTAATGGCCAGGCCCTCTGATCTCTAATTAGAGATACTGGTCAAAATAAGAGGCAAGATTTCCTGAAAAACAAAACTAATCTAAGTCAAGACTTCTTTCAGCCGCCAGCTGTTTTTCCTGTACCATGTATCTTGGTCCATCACTATACCTTGGAAAGACTAGATTTCTTTAAAATCCCACTTCATCCTTCTTATCCCAGCCATACAGACAGTATAGTCTGATCTAAACTGCTCTGTGAGGCCTCCATTGCTGCCACTGGTTCAGGTTGAGTTGCACTGGGGCAGGATCTGCCCCATGGCTGCAGGGATGTAGAAGAAAGATTGCAGGATGCTCATCTGCAATACGCAGATCTCCCATGGGCACTACCTGTTTCCTGGTCTTTGTCTGGATGCTGAGCTCAGGGCTAAGATATGGGCTGCTTGTGATGAAACACCCAAGGTCATGCACACCAAAGCAAGAAGTGCAGATTTTGAAATGCAACGTTGACTATGCAGAGGGACAAAACTGCCAAGGAACAAAATAGCATGAATTAAGTGTTAGCTGCTGATGTTGGAGAGTGATGGTTTGCAGGGAGCTTGCTCAGCTCAAGAGGCTCAGTTTTTGATGGGATGCTGCTGGCACAGGACTGGAGGATTTTCGCAGAGGGAAGGAGGCAGCACAGAAGTCCCTCTGAATCTTTTTCCCTCCCTAATTTAGGTGGCTACAGACCCACCTCTTCTTGTTCTACCTGCATTTAAGCAGATGAGATCCATAATTATTCTCTTGAGTATTGCATAAATACTCATGGAGTGGCAATATCCCTCGTGTGTGGAGCCATATTGGCTGTGCCTGCACCTGGTCAGCTGGATGGAAAATAAAAAAAACAGCATCAGGTGGAAATGGATGGAAACTGGGAATTAGGGGGGAAAAAGGCTCTGAAAGCCTGGAAAATCCTTTGAGAAGTGCTGGTGTGTTTGGCATTACACAGCACTGGCCACATCAGTGCTCTGTGTGCAGCACTTGCTTGTGATAGCCTGGCTTTCTTGGGGTTTTCATAGTCCCATAAAGGATATAGGCTTCTTGTTAGCTAACAAAACATGCTGTGTAGTTTAATTAGCTCCCTGGGAAGGGAAAATCCCCATGGATTTAAATTACGAGGAAACTCATGGGTTTAAAGAAACTCTGCAAGCACAAACCATGTTTTTGGCTGGTCTCCTGACTTCCAGTTGCAGAGGATTTTTTGTCCCTCTTACTGGCACTCTGTGCTGTCTCCCTGTGTTTTTCAATGTAAACAAAGCAATGTTTTTACCTAATGTGGGGTATTTTTTCTTTTTTAATCAGCATTCTTGACTGAAGTTAGCAGAAGCCTCCACCGTTCTGCCCCACCACCTTTGATTTGTGTATCGAGGAGGAGGCTGCTACCCTGCTGACTGGCACATCACTCACGATGCTGTGTGCTGATCTTCCTCCATGGGAATCCTTTCCTGAGAATCCCGCTCAATTCTTGAGCATCTGGCAAGAGATTACGGTTAACTGCTTTTTCAGCAGTTAAATCCAAAGTTGCCTGCCCCAAGGGACTCAGAAAAAGAAGAGAGCATCTGTTAATTTGTCTTGGGCTCTATTCCTGCCCCTTTATGGCAATCTGTTTCTTAATTATGAAGTGCAGTATCAAATATCCATCCCTCCCACACACACAGCATAGGAACCAAAGAGAGGTGTGTCCATCTGCACCATCCTGTTGCTTTTGCAGCTTGTGTCAGAAACCACTCTTCAGTCTTGGATTTTCTGTGTTGCTCCTTGTAATCTGACCTCTGCTTTAGGGAAAGCATCAGAAGGTGTCTTATTTTCTGATCAATGGTTAAAAGTTGATTTCTTGGGGCATTCACTAATGCAGACACTTAGCTACTGTTTTACATTGCTTGTCTTTGAAATAGTTAATATCTATTAATCAGTTAGTATCTGGTATGGATTGAAAAAAATTTAATACTTCTGTAGAAACCCACATAAAACTAGCATAGGATGAATTTTAGAAATAGTTGCTGTGGGAATGGAAGAAAACCTGATTTTGGGTAGTTCCCAGATCATTAAGGGGGGATGGGTTTTCACAATTGCAATGCTGTAAATTAATATCTGTGAATGGGGAGGTGCTAATCAACAAAAATCCTTTTGGAGCCCTACCCAGGGGGCTTCTCACTGCAGATAGAGGCTGAAGACCTCTCATCCCTGAAGAATTTCTTCTGGAAGAGGTCCTAATCCTGACCATCAGTGAGACAGGCATCAGTCCACTTAAATGCTGGGCAAATCATTATGATTCTTGAATATGGCTTTCCCCGTCACATGGGTCAAGTAATTTCGTTTTCCTTATTAATGAATGCCTAAATTTTTGACTGGATTCAAGTATCTCCTGAAAAGCTAAAGACTTTGCACAGCTAAGATCCAGCACATTTCAAGCCACCTTATTCCATCGATCTTTGCAGGGAGACACTTTCTCCTTCCTTTTAGTCCTGTTTAGGATTAATCTTGTTGTCATGAATATATTCTTTTCAATTTTACCTGATAGTTTGGGTTCACCTGTAAATGCATGTGTGTCTTCCTTTGTCAGTCCAAGAGGATTCTTGCCAAATCAGGTGCAGAAAAAGTTCTGGATACAGTTTCTAGATTGAACTGCATTCATCTAAATCTTAAAGTACAATTTGCTACTTCAAAATTATTATTTTCTGAACTTTTGCCAATTAATAAAAATTCTTTGAAATGTATGCAGAAGCAGTAAACATCCTGTTTTACAGCCTCCTTCATTGGTATGTATAGAAATGTCTGCAGCTTATTTCAGCTCGGGGTGTTCCTTCTCTCCTGTCCCGGACATGCCTTTGCCATCTTTGTAAGTGCATTATTTCCCACCTGCTTCACAACTTTGCTGGCTCCTTCAAGTCAGATGCTCTGTGATGGCAAGGAGCATGGGAGTCTTCCCCTCACAGTGCAGGGAAGGTTCTGTGGCACTGGCAGCCTGAACTGGGTTTTGAGGCAGTGAAACAGCCTGGGGAAGGTACAGCACGAGAGCACTTTATGGCTGCATGGTTCCCTGGTCCTTGCAAGCACCTGCACATTTAGCCTTGGGCTTACCTTTAAACATAAACCCTGTAGTGTTTTTACTAATCATGACCAGGTTTAAGTAGGTACCTCTAGGTGACCAAACCACCCACCATATGAATTGTAACATCCCCACAGGACAGTGATGCTTGGGGCTGCTGTTAAACAATGGATTAAATTCAGAGCAGCTTTGGAGATCAAAACTTGCAAATTTTTACCCCCTGCCATGCTCTGATCTTTCTTTCTTTCTCATTCTCTGACTTAATACAGGAGACAGCCCTGTTCTTTTTGAGTTTGTGCTATGGAAAAAGCAGTCAAGTTTTCTGCCCCCATGTCACACAAAAGAAGCACCCTGCTCTTTCAGGAGGAAAGAGACAAACACTGCTGTCACGTCCTCCATGCCACCTCACCAAGGCAAACTCTGTCCTTTCATCTAGGACTAAGTGGTAAATTGAAGCAGAGGGTCATGAAGCAAGTTCACAAATTAGTCTACTTAAAAGGTTGTGCTTTACATATTTGAAGATAATTGAACCATTGTGACTAATTCATGGAATGATTCTGTGTTGACAGAAAAAGAACCATCCATTCTCCTAAGATTAAACATCAGGAAAGTCTACTTTTTTTATCCCCTTTCTATCCTAATGGATGTGATCATGAAACAGATGTATTTATTCCTTTTTTTACATAAAGGAGTCTTTCTCAATTCTGCACTATAAAGGCATGAATAAGGCACTGGATATCAAGAAGAGGCTTATTGTTGTTTATGTGTCTCTGTATGAGATGTCAAGGTCATCTTTCCTATTGTATCCCAGCCTTGTTCAGCAGTGAAGTAAGAAAAACCCACATGCCACAGTTTTTTCTGCTCTGAGTAATGTAGCAATCATATTTGCAGGGAGAAGCCTTCTGCTATTCATGCATTGGCTGCATCAAATTGATGGCAATTCTCTTGTAGATGGATATCTGTCTTGCACATGTCCCTTTCCCTTACAGTAGGCAACAGATGGCTGTGCTTCAATGGGGCTCTGTATGAAATACCTTGATGCCTACATTTATTCCCAGAGAATTTTTTTCAGATTCCTTATTAGCCATTCTGTGCAGGTACAAACATGAATACTGAAAAAGATTCGATAATTCCTATAAAAGAATCCTGCTGTAAAAAAAGGAAATAATTCTCTCATCCCTCTTTAATGCCTCTCTATAGGCTGATCCTTAGATGTGATACAGTGCCTTCAACACCATGAAAATCAGTGGAAAATTGGAAAGAGGAAAGGAAGCAAAACAGCACGAACCTCAAGCTTCTACGCCTTGAGGGTAAACAAGCAGTTTTGCTAGTAAACAGTGGTATTAGATAAGCAGTGCATGATATAAGACATCAGTGACTTTCTTTCCTGTCTTATTTTTAATCATTCTATCATGTCTTAGGACTGTATGTTCACCTGTATTAATTGACTGAAATGCAAATTAGTAGTGGAAAAACAGTTTTGTCTTTGTTTGCTGAATTATTGGGCTGATAAAGTACAAGTCCTATTCTCCCTCACCCCTTGGTTTACTTCACGCTTGCTAATGCTCTTGAACCAGTTGTATCTGTGAAATAGATGTTCCCTTGTATTGAGTGGAATTTTACAGACCTGGGCACTAGCACAGGAAAGCAAAAAAGCCAGAAAATTCCTCACATCATCTTTTCCCATATCCAGAATCTCTTGGGGACTTTTTCAAAATTTTTTTTTGAAATCCATTAATGTCTCATTGATCTTTGTTGCATACCTCGAGGCTCTGCACTGTAATAGATCTGATGTTCTCATATCTTTTCACTTCCACCTATTCCAATTGATCTGTTTCCTTCAGCTGTTGCTTTTAATATTTATTCTTCTCTTCAGTCTAGCCACTGTTTTTTCAGCTCTAACACCTTTACTTCTTCCAAGCCAAGCCTTGTCTGATCTCCCTCACTGTAATTCTCTTCACAATTCCCTCTATCATCTTCCAAAACAGGTATCTTCACCTCTTTCCTCTGTGCCTGGTTTGAGGTTCTGCTGTCCAGGCTCCTGGCACCTCTTGCAATCCACCCCACTGTCTGTAGCTCAGATGAGTGGCTGGGCTTGTGCACACCATGCTTCTCTTTGATCTGCAAAGCTACCAAGGCATCTTGCTGCAAATCCCTTAGGTACCACAACCTGGAAATGCAGCCAGGGCCAGCATCCTGCTCACATAGGCACTGGCAGTCCCAGCCAGGATGCACAAGGTTATGGTTTAGGGACCTGGAGCTGTGTGAGAAAAGAGTTTGAGAATAGCTTATGTTTAATAAAATTTTGCCTGGAGACTGAACTTCATCTGAAAGATCCTGCTCACGAGTGACTGTTTTCTGGGTCTGCCTGTGCATTTTCCTCCCATGTGTAACCAGAAGGAAAGCGAGCTGCCTCTGCATCCCAGCCACGTTTTCTCAGCCCTGTTGTGCCAATCCCCACTTCCTCTCTTTCAATGGCTAGTTTTAAGAAAGCAGGTCTTGTATCTGGACTAAATTTTGCTTTTAACTTTCCAGGTGAACCGGTGCCACTGCCACTTCTGACATTTCTTGCTCGAACTCAAATGCTTTCCCTGGTGGCTTCATGGGGCTGCCACCCAGCTGTGATGCTGCTCACAAGTGCATGTAGGACCTTTTCCTCCTGTTTCCCATCATGGAGAGGGCCACGTGATGAACATAAAGCCCTGCTGTGAGCCAGAGGTTGTGGTGTGACCTGATTTCCCCAAGTGCTGCCCTCCCAACCAAGCCAAGAGGACCTGCTGCCTCCCCTTTTTCTGAGCAGTGTTTCTCTTTTTGTGATGTGGAGCCTGCTCATCAGCCTGTGCAACCTGACTGCTATTAAAACTGCAGGTAGCTGTGCTGATTTACACCTCCCAAGGAGCCAGCCTGTCCTGCTGGTGCATTATTTTAAATGATGAAAACATCAAAAGTGCTTGACTTTTCCTAATCAGAACTGCCATAATTTTCTGTGGTGATGTGATATCACTTTTAATTAATTAATTAATTGACTTGTTTACTTGTTTTATTTTGTTGAAGAAATACTGTGAAGGTAATTTTTCTTCTCACCAATGCCAGGTTCACTGTGACACAACTAAGAACGATTGGGGGGCACCTCTGTCCTTGTGTTGATGCAAAAGGAGCAGGGTTTCACTGGGCACCCAGTCAGCAGCACAAGGGGGTGCTCCCTGACACAGTTCACCTGGAGCTGCTTTGGAGCAGCATCAGCACTGCTGGGTGGTCACCCCCAGGCTGCAATCATTGCTCTTCCCATGAAAACTGTGGAATATGGGAAAAGCTTGCAGTGTGGTTTCAAGCAGCCAGACGCAGAGTGGTTCATCACTTATGCCAGGATGAAATGAAAGGAAATCAGTCTCCGAGGGGCAGCTGTGTGAACATACATATTTCTTTCAATAAAGAACTTGTGTTATGAGAGCAAGCGATGCCATAGGTAGGGAGTGATGGGCTCGTTGCCATGGGAACTGCTCTTTCTACTTGAATAACAAAATCAATAATTGACTAAAATCTCCACTGTGTGTTTGGAGTTTGGTTCCCTTTTGTCATGTAGTTTTTATGAGAGGGGACATGATGGATTCTCCAAGAAAACAAAATCTCAGTGGGTGCTCTGTGCTGTCCCCTGCCCATCTTGGGCCCTGTGATGTGATAAATTAATGCCATACATTAATTTAAATAGATGGAGGCTTTATCCTGCCATGTTGAAGGCCTAATTCTGTAACCCTTGCCTTTATTTGAGGGGAGCAAATCCTGTGCTCCTAGGAATGGCAACAAAAATACCAGCAAGGTTACCAGTACTGCAGTTACCTGTTACCAGTTACAAGAGCACTGTATCAGTAAAGACTGTGTAGACTGACCACAGCGTGAGGATTGTAGGGTTTGAACCAGCTGGTCACAGTAATTACCTATAGTTCTGAATCCCTCCCTATGGAGAAACGAAATTCTGTTTGGGAATAGGTGAGCCAGGCTCTTCCCTGGCACAGCTCCCCGGAGCTGTGGACATGGCTCCCTCATGTCCTGGGGACCACCTGGGAGCTGGCATTTCTCCATCACCATGGTGCCAAAATAGGGTATTGCTCCAAGTACATCATGCAGGTTTCTGTTTTGCACCCACCTGTTGCACGCTTTGGTCAGCAGTGCGATAATTCCCAGTGTTAATGCGTTAGAGGCTCATTACTGGGAGTGACGCTGATGCCCCACTGAGATGAACAGAGGTGATTCATGCTGCTCTCAACTGCTGGGTTTGCTTGTTTACAAACTCAAGCTACTGCTGTGACTGCTCAGTAACATCTCAGGTTATGAGTTAGTTTTTATCATTGTGAATTTCCTTTTTGGTTATTTTTTGGGGGGAAGCCATGGAGGGAGCTATTTAATTTCTGCATATGTTTTGTGTATTTGTGCTAGCAACAAGACTAGATAGATGAATTGATTTATATGTAAATATTTGTGTTTAGCCTTTTGATGTATTCAGCAAAATGATTTAATGATGACAGGATATAGTTCGTGAACATTCCCTCCCTCATCTACTTTCAGTAGTGCTGATCTTTCACACCTGGGAACCCCAGGGATTTTTTAATCTCTGCAGTTTACAAAATATATCAACAACCTGAAAATAAACATCAAAATACTCAGGAAAAAAAAGTGGTTTCTTTCCCTTCCCATCATAATCAACACGTTTATACTGGTTTGTTTTTTATTTTGTCAGATTGCAGTATCGCATACAAGGGGCATTTACACACTCAACATTTTTTTTTTTCAAAGAGAGGATAGATTTTATTGTTTATATGTAATTTTGTCCACTGGGAGTTTGAGGAAGGCAGATGTCCGGGCCTGGAGTTCCATTAGAGCCAGCAGACATGATTGATCATTGCACCAATACAGACAGAGGTGCTAAGATAAGGAGACCACTGGAAACAGCAGCATGTGGGATCATCACACATTTTCCAATTGGTTGTTTTCCCAAGGCTTCACTTGGGCATGCATACACACATGATATCAGCTGCTGCTCATTAGTGCATAATGGTCCCAGTTTTACTCCACACATGTACTGCAGATTGGCCTGTCTGTTTATGTGGCACCTACCATTGTAGGATGCTGGCAGTGGATCTATCAGGAGTTAGTTTCCAACTTGTGAAATTTGTTCAGCTCGGTCAGCTTTGCACGTTTGACATTTGTTATCTTCAAAGAATTAAGGCCATAAAAAGGGCCTTGGACTGAGCAGTTAATAGAGGTATTGAGTACAGTATCAAATATGCTGCTCTCCATTTATTTGACAGGGCTGGGGGGAATTCACTAGGTTCACGAGCTGGCAAAGCCTGCAAATTGGAGTTTAACTTCAAGCTGGCTTTTTTAGTCGTAGCATTAAGTAATTCATGTGACTCAGAAGAAAGTTGGGTCCTCATCTGCTGCACAACCTGCTGAAGGCTGATGGAACTCTGTGAGATAAGCTTTTACATGGCATGAGCCAACAATATCTGAGCTGGTGCAAATCTGTGTCAGGAGAATCTTTAGAGGCCTTATAAAGTCAGCAATGACTTTAAATTATCTCTCTTATTTTGGGTTGGCAAAACAACTCCAGAAATCTTTTTTTTTTTCCATATGATTGACTAGAAGCAGAAGCCCTTTAATGTGGGGTCACATTTTTGGGTTTTTTTAGCTTACTAGGTTTATTAATGGGATTATTTAATTAGGAATATGAATATTTCCATTGATTCATCCTTCTAGTCTCAATAAGGGAAATGTTTTATCCTGCCTCCATTTTCTTTCTGGTAGGGGCAGAACTCTGCTGCCCCCTCCAACATCTGGTTTCATAGTCAGGAGTCCACATTCATTATTTACCTTTGTCTAGCAGGGCTGCCAGCTGAAGTATCTCTTGTTGCTCTTAGTGATTTAGACTGTTTTTCAACAACTACTTAAATTTCCAGAAAGAGACTATTGAGGAGTTTCAAATGTGCGGGAGATTAATTGATTTTTTAAAGATTTTTTTTTTTTTGAGAATAAAATGGTAACTTTTCCATCTAAAATATAATCCAGTGTAATGAGCACATGAAATGAACAGGCATCTGTAATTAGGATGCACCAGCCATGAAAATAATGAGTCACAATAATTATTGTTATTGTTGAAAAGACACCACCACCAGTCTGGGAGAAGATGAAGCTCTTTAAGTGCAGATATCCACCTTCTTCTGGTTCTCTGTGTCTACCGGGACTCAGGACCTCCTGGAGACAGGAAACCTTGGAGCTCTCTTTCTGAGGAACAGGACGAGGATAAATACCACACTGAAGAGATTATATCAGGACCTAAGGCTCAGTGTGACCCTGTCTCACAGCTGACTGGGTTCACTGTGTACCAAATTGTTTCCTTGTACTTACACTCTCTAGGGTACGAGGATCCCTTGACACGATGGGCAGAGATGTCTCCCTCTTGGCAAAACAAGAGGGGACAGGATGAAGAGATTTAAAAATTCCTCCCTCCCCCCAGTTTTGAAAGCAGATCTAGGAATACGCCTTTTCAGATTTATCTACTTTTTCCAGCAAAAGTAGTTTTTCTTTTTTTCTTTTTTTTTTTTAAATGGACATGTGCTTGTTTCCAGCTCCCTCAGAGCCTTCTCAGATCTTCCTGTTGTGCTGACCTTGGCTCAGGTCACAGAATAGCCTCACTGACATGTCCCCCCATCCAAACTTTTGGGCGAGCCTCTTTTTTGCTGTTACAGAAGCTGTCAAGTTTGCCAGAAAAACAAACCCGCTGACACAGAAGGCATAAAGTTGACGTGAAACAAGTGTTGGTCTATATTTAAACCATACCCCCTCCTGGATAACTGGGAGTAATTGAGGCTTTGATGGATGAACTCTGTTACTCCAGTCATTCACTGATGAACCTTTGCTCCTACTTGAAATTCATAGAAATTCCTGTTATTGAGCCTGTTTACTGTGTACATGATGAATATGGGCCTAGCTTGCTCTAATACAATTTTGCAGTTTCCCTTATACTTTATTTTATTGAAGATCTCCCCTCTCCTTTGTCTGGATGGTTGGCAAAGAGCCAATTGCTGGAGCCAGCATCATTCCTGGGGGCCATCAGCTTTGATTTTCCTCTTACACACTGCATTCCTGCTGCCTGCACACTGGAAAGCTGTGTCATAAATCTAAGATCTGTGTCTAAATCAATATGATTTCTATCCTCACTACTGACAGGAGTTGCTACCAAGCTTGCCAGTACATTGCTGTGAATTAGAGAAATTGCCGTCTAAATTTCTTCAGGGAGTGAAGCAAAGATAACAAGAGAACCAGGAAGGACAGTCAAGGAAATTGTGTGTGTGTTGGCCTGGGAAGTCAGCGGTTCAAATAATTCCCTTTAATATAGAACAGCACCAACCTACAGTGCCAATACCTGGTAGAATAATAGCACTGGGTATATGCTTCAGGTTTGCGTAGTGCAGCATTTATCGCTGTGGAAATGGAATTATGTGCTTTCAGAGTGGTCTGCAGTAGTCTGCTCCACTGCAGTCTTACAGTGGGAAACAGAAATGTGCTCAGGGTGCTGAGGGTTCATTACTTCATATCTGCATGGGATCTTAATGCGAAACTACAAGAATTTGCTTTTCTGATGGGTTGGCTCTGGCTGGATGCCAGGAGCACATTGTATCTGCTCTGCTGCTCCTCTCAACTGGACAGGGGAGAGAAAATGCAACTAAAGGCTTGTGGGTGGAGATAAGGGCAGTGCCATGTCCATCTTGCAGACACCTGGCACTGGCTCTATTGGACATGGAGAAACTCCTAGCACCTTCTCACAGAAGTCATTCAGAAGCCCCGCACTACCAAAGCCTTGCTACTCAAACCCAATACAATTATGTATTTAGGACTGTCTGAACTCTAAAATACCTTCTCATATTTAACAAAATCAGGGTTCAGGCAAAGCTGATAGCATCCTATCAAGGAGGTCAACTTGTTTTCACTTATTCCTATTTTTCTTGCAGAAATAATATAGAGAAATTCTAGGGACTATATACCATCTAGTAGCACCGTTTTAGGGTAGGAGTTTCCCTAATTTCTACTAACAGTGTCTGTGAGAGAAGGCCTCGGGGACAGGAGAAATAAATGATGTGGGAAGTCACAGTGCAGCGTCCTGTGACTATAAGTCAGAAGTGTATTTGCTCTTGTCTAACACACAGACTGTGCTCAATGGCATTTTTTCAGCTTAGTTGATAGACAAGGCAGTGACTCCAGTGCGGGTAGGATATAATCACCTTCTATAAAGTGATAATCTTTCATCTCTTATCACCTTTATAGACTGCCTCTGTCCCTGCTTCCCAGGAGAGCGTGCAGTGAAGCATTTCCATGGACTTGCCCTATTTTTGCACTCTGCCTTGGGCACCTATCACAGAAAACACCCTCTGGGAAGAGCTGGGTCACCTTAGGTCCCACACAGTACAGACATTCCTATGTCTTTTCTTTCATTTCCTGACCTAGAGATGTGGGGACAAGTGCTTGCAGTTTGAGTTAACATGTAAAACAGGTCTCTACAGCCACAGGCCTGAACCTTTACTGTTGCAAACTACCACACTGACTAATTCCCACTGTCAATGAATCCAGATCCACTTTAGAGTAGTAGTATTTTTCAGGCAGTTTGGATTATATGTGCAGAGATACAGTAATTCCAGAGGAAAACTCCAACAACTCATAGGGGAAATCAGAGGCTGGAGATGAGTACAGTGCACTTCTTCTCCAATGAGCTGTGCATGCTTGTAGCCCCCACAATTGCTGATTTATAGAATATTTATTGATCACATAAATGCTGTAAATTTGAAAATATGGTACTTCAAATAATTTTGATTATTTCATTTATTTTGGATGCTGCTTTAACACCAGAGTGCTCTAGTGCCCAAGTTACATTTATTTCTGGCCAGTTTATACTCCCGTGTTGTTCTACTAAGGGCAGCTCTGTGCTTTCGACCCCTCTTTACAGAGGGCAGCTGTGTGTCCACCCAGTCCTGTCGCACAGCTAGAACAGAACAAACCAAGCTCTTAGATAGCAATTGTAAATCAGCTTCCCTACTCTTCTTGGCATCCAGCTGAGAAGTATCTGATTCACTGTGGCATGGAAGTGCACAGTCTAGTACTTTTTATAATTAAATTTCCATTGTTCCTCCCTTCAGGGTTCTCTAGTTTTTCTTAGACAATTTTCATATTGTCATCTTTACTAACTGTGAGTTCTCACTTTGAAGTCTTGGTAAGAAATGTGCGGATTGCACAATGTAAGCAATGAAAACACTAATGAATATGAATAGAAAAAAATGAAAAGATTGATCAGTAATGGATTCTGCTTATAATCTTCCTCTGGCCTGATGAAACCTTTCTTCAGCCCAGCTGGTTGCAGTTACTTTAATCACTTGAAATTTCCTGTATTAATTCTCAGTTTATGTCATAATACTCCATAGTGGTTTAACAAAGTCCAATGAATGCAATTTGCCACATTTTCCTTCATCTAGAAAATAACTTTTCCATCAAAGAAAGACAAAAATCTAGTTCGGCATAACTGGAATTGCTAAATATATGCTAAATGTTATCCCCTTTTATATCTTTAATGACTCCCTTCTTCCCTGCTTTCTTCTGAACACTTGCTGGTGCGACCAGACTGCTATATCTCAAGGATGCTCCCAAAGTTCTGTTCATCTCTTTCTTAAAAAAAGCAGTAACTGTGTTTGCTCTTCTTCCACATAGTGCTGCATGAACCACAGTGATGGAGGTCGCTGTGCTGTCTTTGCCTCTCACACATGATTGTCCTGCCTGGAAAAGGGTAAAACCATCTCAACTTAGATTTTGGATGGAATCTAGATATTCCTTGATGTTTTCAGCCCCTAAATACCATCTTATCCCATCCTTGGTTTTAGCAGGCCAAATGATCTGTCCTCCTTCCCTCTAGGAGTGCTTTCCCATAGGCTTCTTCCCTGGCTTCATGTGGAAACTTCAAAGAGCACTTCTTTTTCCTTTGGATATATGGAAATATCAAGCCTTAAGCATCCAAAAGGCTCCAAGATTTTCAGTCCAGCAGACTTGCATTTCTCGAAGATCTCCTTATTTTTCCACATATGCCTTTGTAAGAGACTCCCATTTCTCTCTTTGATTCTTTAAAGAGAAACAGCTCAGGATTTCTCCATCTCAGACCATTTCCTTCAAGTGGCTCTTTCATAATCCCTTCATTAGGTGCCAAACCCAACTTCAAAAAGAGCATCAGCTCTTGTTGGCTGAGTGCCTATGTCTTCTGCTGTTTGCCAGCTCTCACATTCAGACACCCACCTCCGAGGGGAAGCGTGCACAAAGCAGAGTCTTCACCATTATGCCGAGCCTAACAGTGAGGCTTGATCTTCACAGACACTCTGGTTCCTTGACAGGAGGTTTCACTCTAACTACCTGGCAATTATGTCAGACAAAATTATCGTAAAGCACTGCATGTAGCTGGTTGTTTTCCATGCCAGGTGTCAAGAGGGTATAGTACAGACCCAAACATCTCATGTTGAGGACAGGAAATGAGACCAATTCAGTGATGACATCAATCATGTCAATAGTGATGAGTAAACAAAAGGTCACAGCTTCTTGTCAAGGCTCCTGGAGCTCAGTAACAACAGTGGTTAAACTAACTTGAGGCTTCTGGAGTTGTGAAATATCATTATGCTAATTTTGGAGAGGCAATAGCATTAACTGAAGCCTAGGTGACTTGTTGAATTTGTCAGATTAGCGCAATTTGCTGATGTGATTCTATTTTCATTCACTATAGTTTTGTCTTGGAACATTTAACTTCATGTGTTTATTTAATCCTGTACTGCAATTGAATCTCTTATCTTGCATATACTTAGCCTAGATTCACAGGCCTTTAGAGAAAAGAGGCTGTTATTTTCACACCTAATTTGAAAATTTTTATATGCTGGCTGAATTTTCAAAGTGTTTACATGATCAGGGATAAAAAGTCCTACTCACAGGACTTTTATTGGGGTAGGTGGTTGCTGAGGACTCACAAAAGATCCTTTGTGCTACTCTCTGTGACATTACTACTTGTGGAATGCCTGGCCCTCTGGCCATGGGGACACGCCTATGTGTGGACTGCTGAAGTCCAATTAAACTGACTCTAAACTCCTAAACTGACAGATAAACTGACAATTTGGCTCTGGCGCCCTGGGGCTGTTTAGCCCAGATCACTTGGGATTTGGATGGGGTGTGTTGACCGTGTCTAGAGACTGGCTCCTGCCCCATTTCTCATTCTCACTTTGGGTCAGGCAGAACCATTTTTGGGTTACTCTTAACAGCAACTTTCGTACCCATTGCATTTGAAACGCCTTGTGACACTGACAGAGACGGACCTCCTTTAGGGAAAGCATCCTTATTGAAGAGCTTTCCTCACTGCCTTTCAGGAAACAGATTCCCTCTTCATCCAGAGCTTTGGGATGCTGGAGGAAGGGAGGAATAGCCCAGAGTATTTACTGTCATTGCTGTGCAGGGGACTGGGCATGCAGCAAGAGCCAGTTCTTTGTCATCAGTGATGCTGTGTCAAAGTGAAATGCAATGCATAAAGGAGGCTGGATAATGTGAAATGGAAGGCTTAAAAGCTTTTTCCTCCCCCTTTTTTTTTTTCCCCTCTGGAGCCTCCTGAAAACAAAGGCAGTGCCCCTTGGCTTGAAAGGGTGTATGACTGCAGGACGTTATAAAGCAAAAGCATCGTGTTCCCTTGAAATACAATTTTGTACAAAGGCGGCTTGTATCACATCCCTGTTTGAATGCTTTTCAGAACTACTCCAGATCAGAAATCTCTTGTAATTGCTTTAAGTCCTGCTATTCCACTACTCCAGATCTAATCTTTGTTTTCAAAGTAGTAACAGTGGTTGCTGTCTGCATGCAGTCTTCAGACAAAAGCGTCATTATTTTGGCACCTGTTGGTCCTTAAAATCTGTGGGTTTGGCTCAGGATATCCTCAGTTCCACCTCTGTAGGTAGAGTTTTCCATCAGTTCAGCCATGGAAAAGTCATCCACATGTCTGTTGGAGACTGCATGTAACCAGGGTTACAGCCCTGGATCTAGTCCTTTTGTCTGCAGGACAGAGTTTTTCTGACTGAATATCCGGATGTATGAACAAAAATTAAACTTTTGCTCTGGGGTTTGGTTTGACTGAAACTGCAGTTTCAGAGACCTGCTAACTGAGGCCATTCTTCACAGAGCTGACATAAAAAATAAGAATTTAAAGAATATTAAACAATTTTTTGATTCTTATTTTCAAAACTTGTGAAGAAATCTGATTTCTAGAAAGAACATACGAAAAAATGTTTCTTAAGATCATTAATTTACCTTTTAAGGTATTTCAGACTTTGGTACCTGAAAATTGGATGAATGCAAAACCATTAATTTCTTCTGGTATTCTATTCTGTGTCCTATTTGCCTTTCTTCATTGGATGAAATTTGCTGCACAGAACTCATGTAGGAAAAAAAGAAAATATGAGAATTTTATAATGAACACAAAATCTGGGCTCATTTCAACACTGAGCAATTCAGATCAAAATTGATGCCCCTGGCTTGCAATTTCTCTTAGGAGTACTTTTATACTCATACAAAAGTAAAAGTTTCTACTGGAAAAGATGATCAAATAACCTTAAATCCTAGTTTCAGAGTATTTCGGGTCTGTGTTTGATATTTGCAAGTTATGCCCCCCTGTAGCATCCACAGTGATTTTGCTGCATAGCCCTAGAAAAGGAGGGCCTGGTGCCTGCACACCTGTCCTTCCTGCCCCGGCACTTCCTCAGCAAGGTGCGTGTGCGTTCCCTGCCAAGCCGTGTCCCAGCAACCGGTAAATCCTGTGGCTGAAATGCCATCTCCCCTTGCACTCCTGCCTGCCGTGCTACAAGTTCAGGTAAATGCTGACAATTTAAGCTGATGTTATTCTGCCTCCTGGAAAGCAGCTCCTGTCTGGAGTGCTGTGAGGCAGCAGTGATGGGAATCCAGCACTGTGAGAGAGTGGGCACAGACTCCTCTGAGGTGAAATCGTGTGAACACTTGTGTAGGGTAGCGACAGGCAGATTCATCTCCTCCATTGCTCTGATGTTCCCCCAGTCCCCTTCCCCAGGAACGGGAGAACATGGCTGTATTTGACTTGAGACCATGCACTCCTCTCTTCTGGCAGAGCTGTTGCCAGCAGTATTTACTCTCAACTTACTGCAGTGCCCCCATTTTATATGTGACTATTGGAGAAGTAAAAACTGTTTCAAGTCACCATTCCCCACCAGCTTCCCTCGTATGTTTGTGCTTTTTATCTCCTTCCAGAAGAGTCACTAACAGGCAGCAAAACGTTGGATGTTTGTGCTGTCTGTCTTATAAAGTCATTTACCAAGAGAAGAAGTGTTTCATAAGTCTCTCCTTAACACAAGTGCAGACATATGTTACCTTCCATTATCTGCACCAATGGGCAGAGGCCAATTGCACGATGCTCAACAAGGGCAAGTGCCAGGTCCTGTGCTTGGGTCACAACAACCCCATGCCACACTATGGGCTGGGGGCAGAGTGGCTGGAGAGCTGCTGGGCAGAAAAGGACCTGAGGCTACTGGTCAACAGGAGCTGAACATGAGCCAGTGTGTGCCCAGGAGGCCAAGAAGGCCAATGGCATCCTGGCCTGTATCAGCAACGGTGTGGCCAGCAGGACCAGGGCAGTGATTGTCCCCCTGTACTCGGCACTGGTGAGGCTGCACCTCAAGTGCTGTGTCCAATTCTGGGCCACTCACAACAAAAAAGGCATTCAGGTGTTGGAGCGTGTCCAGAGAGGGCAACAGAGCTGGTGAAGGGTCTGGAGAATACGTCATATGAGGAGCAGCTGAGGGAGCTGGGGTGCTTAGCCTGGAGAAAAGGAGGCTCTGGGGTGACTTTATGTGAGAAATGAGACAACTCTTAAAAAGATTCATTTATTGAAAACAGAAAAATTGAAAAATTACAGAAATTAGAAAAATATAAAAATTTGGGATCCTATGGCTCAGTAGATGGTATGCCCCAGGAGCGCAGGGATTTGAGATCTTCTGGCTGAGACAGCACTAGACCTCAGGTAGAGAAAAAGGACTTGCAGTGCTGGGCTGACTTTTAGCTGGTCCAAAGTAAAAAAAAATTACTAATGGCTCCTTAATAGGAGTAGGCTCTTAACACCCAGCACCAATGTCTCCCACAGCTAGCCTGCAGAGAGCAAGAGGGGAAAAGAGGCCCCACCTCTATGCTTCATCCTTTTTATAGTGTCTTTGCTCCCCCCCCCACCCCCCCCGGCCGCCCCTTCAGTCCAAAGTGATTGGTGCTTTCCCTTTGATGGATCATCTCCGTCCACCAATGGCTCATCGTTGTCGGCGGGGGTGGTATTGGTTGAGATAAGGGGGCTACAATGCCTTCATTAAAATTCAGGTATTCAGGTTGCCATGGAACTTGCCTGCAAAGTAATGGCCGTGGCTAAAAATAGCTGCTGGCTATTAGACTGGGTGGGGTTTTTTTTGGCCTTGGAATCTGAATGCAAGTGAAAACACCTACAAAAAAGTATTAAAATACATCCAAAACATCTTAAAACACTTGTAAAAGTATATAGTAAACACAGGAAAGGTAACTCTTATTGTGTATAGGTGGTTTGAAGTTTGAAAAGGTCAAGTTAGTGATTTTTAACTGGGGAAATTTTAACTGGGAAGGGTGCAACTCTCTTAATAAACTATTTTGAACAATTGAAAACACTGATAATGGAACTGGATTTTTGTACCTGGGCTGATGGGTTAATTTTAAGATTCAATTTAAAAATATTTAACTCAAAATTAATTAATTAAAGTACTTAATATGCAAAGGCCAAGCACAAATAGGGATTTCACGTATGACACCTTATCACTTTATACAACCACCTGACAGGAGGCTGTAGCCAGATGGAGGTCAGCCTCTTCTCCCAGGCAACCAGAGACAGGGCAAGAGGACATAGCCCCTAAATGTGCTGGGCGAGGTTCAGGTTGGACATCAGGAGGAATTTCTTCACTGAAAGAGTGGTCAGGCATTGGAACAGAGTGTCCAAAAAGGTGGAGGAACACCACCACTGTCCCTGAAGGTGTTCAAGAAACAACTGGATATGGCACTTAATGCTATGGTCCAGTTGACAAGATGGTGATCAAAGGCTGGACTCTGTGATCTTGAAAGTCTTTTCCAACCTTAATGATTCTGTGATTCTGTGATCAAGGAAACCTCTTACCAGCTTTCAGTTTTGCTTTGCTGTAAAGTCCCATCATCCTTGCTTTGCACTTCTTGCTTTTCCTCAGTTTGCCAAATATTTCTTCCCAGGTTCCTGGAGTATTTTTCCATATTTACAGATTCAATTTTGGTTTGTTTGTTTCTCCTGATATCATGCCTTATGAGACCATAGAAGCATTTTGGAGGTTGTTCAAGCATCACTTTTTGACATATCTCCAAGCTAGTCTTGGAGCGCCAGTCTTTAGCTGCTTTGCACTTTTTGATTAGGCTATTCATCATGAAGTTACTAGCTTTAAATTATTTTCCTTCCTGCTTTCCAGGTCCTCTTACTGTTCTGTACCTAGTTCTCCACTTCTTATTTTTGCCTGCAGATACAATGCTGTATTGAATCTCTGAGCTCTGAGTTTTCAGTTTTATTCCCACTTGTCAAATTTATGCTCTGAAATTTCAGCTACTGACACCACTTTACTTGGCAGAATTTAGCACTGCTTCTTGAAGTCTTCTGGATCTGTGGGGTTTTTTTAGCTATTTAACCTTTACTGAGGAAGAGCTTAGAAAAAGTAACTGCATTCTTAATGACAAACTTTCCTAGTGGACGATGCACACATTTTTGGTACGACACTGAAGTTTTCTGTATTTTATGTACTAGTCAAAAAGAGTCTCTACATATCAGGAATTAGTTAGCCCACTCCTCCAATGACTAAGTGAGTCATGAGCAGGTGACTCAGTTTACTTCTGTAAGGTACTATAAGGCAATTGCAGGACATTACAGTTAGAGTTTGTATCCTCTGAGTTTTTCTGCTTAGAGTGTTGATATATCTGAACTTGTCTTTGTTTCCTTTTCTGGGCTTTGATAAAGTCATGGCAGTAAAAGATGGCTCTTCAGAGGGCAAGTCAGTGTATTACAGACCAGCCTCTAGTCCTTTTATGCACCAGCAGGGTTCAAATACAGTTACACTTTTTTGAGAAAAAGTATTTATCAGTCTTAGCGATGAATGTACAGACCACCTTGGTCTTACCTTGATGTTAGAGAGCCAAACTATGGTTATAGCAAAATACAATAAGGACAACACAGAACCAACAGACTGAGCCAGAGATTTCCTAGAAGCATGGATAGCTGAATGAGCCTGATTGCAAATAACCAAAACATATATATTTCATTATATGTGGTAGGGTAGCTTTAATTTAGCAGCTGTCACAGTTTAACCCCAGCCAGCAGCCAAGCCCCACGCAACCACTCACTGCCCCACCAGCGGGATCCAGGAGAGAACAAAATCCAGAAAACTCATGTGTTGAGGTAAGGGCAGATTAATAGGGAAAGCAAAAGCTGTCCATGCAAACAAAGCAAAACAAGGAATTAATTCACTGCTTCCCATGGGCAGGCAGGTGTTCAGCCATCTCTGGGAGAGCACACAACACTGACTTGGGAAGACAAGTATACTTACTCTGAAATGTCCCCCCATTCCTCATTCTTCTCCTCAATTTATACACTGAGCATGGTGTCCCATGGTCTGGAATGTCCCTTTGGTCAGTTTGGGCCACCTGTCCTGGCTGTGTTTCCTCCCAACCTCCCACACACCCCCAGCTTCCCAGCCAGTGTGGCAGTATGGAAAGCAAAGAAGTCCTTGCCTTGGCTCTTTGTAAGCCCTGCTCAGTAACAACAAAAACATCTTCATTTTATCAACCTTGTGTTCAGCACAAATCCAAAACACAGCCCCATACCAGCCACTGTGAAGAAAATTAAGCCTAACCTAGTCAAAACCAGCACAGCAGCACAGATAATGAAAGAACAGCCCTGTTACTGGGTGAAGCGTTCATATTTTTTTCATTGCTGCACATACAGGTTCTCTTCTGTACAAAACACCAGGTCTCCACAGAGAGATACGTGAGGTTTCTGAGTTCATTGCATTTAATTTCTTATTCAGCATTGATATAATTTGTCTCCACTCATGGTGCATTACATATATTGCATTTATTGTTTCTTGACCCCTTATGAAGAGTAGTTAAGGTTTTTAATCAAGTACACTGGTTGTTTTCCTTTTCTTCTTTTAAAGATTGTAAAAAGTGTTTTTCTCCTCATGGGAAGGGCATTCCTTGAAAGTCTCTTGAAACTGTACTTGAAGGTCAATAGAAGGAACTGACCCCATTTTGGAAAGGAGCTCCTTTTCCTTCACTGACTGACAGAGGGTCCCTCCCCTGGAAATAATAAAAGTTATTATTAACTTCGCCGATTTTGTGGCGAGGCAGATCCCAAGGCAGATGGGATAATTCCTCATGTATTAACTCACAGTTTAGCCTAATACAAGAGCAGCTAGGCAGCAGGTTTGTCTGCTCGTAGTATGTGTCAGGCATGGCAGCCTGGGTAGCGGGGACAGCCCTGAGGGAGGCACCGCTCTTTCCTGTCAGCAGTGATGCTTCCCTATGTCCTGGTAGGTGTCAGCTGTAGCACAGAGGAGCTGATACCAGAACCTGCTGGTACCTGTTGTTGAACTGGGATGCTGGATGTACTCTGATCATTCTCTGTGGCATGGGGTGGCAGCTCTCCAGTGGCTGGGTCCCCACAGACATGCCTGTTCGCATGGTGGGACATCTTTCCTTTACCTTCATGGTCCTCACATGTCTGCCAGTACTGTCCCAAGCCAAGGTGCGGCTCAGAGGAGAGATTTTTAAAAATTTATGTTATTATTTAAATAACAGACTAAGACTTATTTAGTGTGGCATTTTAAGACTATTTAAATATCCCACTGTCTTGATCTAGTCAGTATTAATGACTAGAATTTATTAATGATTACACAACACATGGCAAGAAAACATGCTTCAGTGGCATATTTTCTTTTCCACATGACAGAATAACAAGTCCCTTCAGGACCATATCAATGGCTTTATCTTGGTTAATCAGTGCAAGTCTTCCATCTGTCCTATTACAATTGCATAAAGGAAACAAGCCAATGGTTTATATACACTGATTATTCTTTCATGCCTCAGGCCTGAAAAGACTACATATTATTTCACTAAAATAATGGTTTTGGCAATATCCAGAATTGAAATATCTGATTCCATTGCTTGCTTGAAAGTGCACCCAACAAACTCCAAGTTCTTCACCATTTAGTTCCATAAACATAACGCATATGCTCCAGACCTTCAGTAACCATCATGTTTATTGCAAAGAAGTCAAATGTTCACCAAAAACATGTAAATGGGAGCAGTAGCAGATGTCCAAACAAAACTGGTACTGTGCTAGCCAAGTTTCAGCTTGGTGCCCATCTTAGACAAACTCTTCACAGGGAAAGGTTATTCTATCTACAAAAACTATGTTAAAACAGTGAAATAAATCTGTCCAGCTGAGCTTTTGCCATCTTGGAAGCTACTGCTCTAACTTTATACTAGTTCTTCTAAAATTCGTCATCCTTAAATGTAGGTTTGGGTATGTTAGCTCATCTTGCATAGTTTTTTACATGTTATTCCTCATATTCTAATTCATTTTTTTGCTCAGCTGTTTCCACATGATCCTATCAGTTACAGAGTCCCACAGCATGTGCTGCTGAAGTTGACTGTAGCTGGAGGCTTCCCATTCAGGTTTCCAAAGAACAGTGAACAAAGAGAATTTAGGAAAAGCTTCAAGATAAGAGACATAGTGAAAAAAAATACAACCTCCTTGGACAAAGTCTTTAGCATGCAAGTAAAAGATATGTCTGGACTGTCTTGTCAGAATCAGATTTGGGCACCTGTCTTTGCACTAGATATATTTTAGTGACAGCACAGGGCAAGTATTCACTCAGCTCTTCTGGTCTTCAAATCTCTGTGTGATGTAGTCATAGGATATGATTTATTATCATCTCTTCTAGACAACTGGGGTGACCCAAGACACTCTTCACTAAAACATGTTTCAAGCAAGGAGTCTGGAAGGCTTGCCAGGAGAAAGTACAGAGGGACTCAGGAGAGAGAAAATCCTTGAGGTGAATGTTTGAGAGCCAAGTTGAGAGAATCTTCAACTGAAATTTTACTAGTGTATTAGATTGAGTTATTAATAAAATCAAGGTTGACACTCAGCTGTTCTTAAAGTAGCACAAACAAGCTTGGCTGCAAGGCTTTTAGTACTGTTAGATTGATTTAACTGGAGAATAAGAATTTATTTCAACATCTCTGTACTGTATTGAGGGCTGTATAGTAATTATTTATTTGCAATGTATTTCTTGGTGTAGTGCATATAAGGGGGAGTTTTTCAGATGGCTCACTGGTTTTCTTTCCCAGATATTTCACCAAATATTTTTCACAGCTCCTCTTAAAGACACAAGCGGATCTTGATATCTCTTTGCTAGTGTTACTCTCATGGTACTCCTCTGAAACCCTTGGCAAAGCTTTCCATTCACAGTAGGATTTTTATGTTTGTGTTTAAATAGGAGTGTACTGAATGTGCGAGACATCAAGACACTGAGCCTGATTCCAGCTGTATTTTTATACCATGGGTTTAACTCTCCTGACAGTAGCTCTGTTCTTAATTTTGACACATCATTGGAGCAAAGTAAAAAGATTACATAAGCTTAAAATCAGATCCAAAATCTATTCTCCTGTTGTATATCCTTAAGACGTAATCACGTTCTTATACACACTCATGAAGACTGATCATCTATTTGGTTGATTTTAATTCGGCTTTAAAATTTTCCTTAGAAAAAATAGAGTGAAATGTAATTTTACCTTTTCCAACACCACTAAATGTCTATTCCAAGCAATAACTATTTGACAAGAGACACTCTGGGTGAGGGTTGGTGAAAACAGTCAAATTGTTGCTTTAGCTCACTGGCAGAGGAGGTGTCTAGAAAAAGGAGCAGAGAAAGAACATAATCTGCCTATGACTTTAGTACGACCATAATTCGCACCTGTTCGATGTATTTATTATTCTTGCTTCCAGAAACATCACTGCATCTCGGTGCTGCATTGCTGGCAAAGGCATGCCTTGTGGTAAATGCAGACCCTGAATTTAGAAGGAAATAAACCCTAGGTCCAACTTGGAGCTGTCTGCAGCCCAGAGAGAAAAGTGTTGCCTTCCCCACTGCATTTAACCTAATTATTTCTCCAATATCAGAAAAAAGCCTGTCTGTAAATCCCTGTTTGCTGTGAAGAAATCAACACTGATGGGGATTCACTGTTTCAGGGTAGAGTTCTATTTCCTTCTCTCCCCCACTGTTTTGCTTCTAAAACATAAGAAAAAATATGATAGATACATGCTGTGCAGAATTCAGAAGGTAGCAGTAAGCTCTCTCTTGCAGAGTACCTTGAGAAAGTTTCCCGTGCAATAATTTTCTACGCATGTACCTCATGTATTCACCCACCTCCTTCCTCTGCCTCTGGCTGGTTTATTTTTTTTAATGATTGCAGCTTCTGGTTCCGTTGTCTCAGATTTTATTGTTTAAAGCTAGAACAGATGGTGTTATGTCTATTAAATACTAAACTGTGTCATGCAGGAATCATTATCTCAGCTGAATTGGCTCCTTGTAAGAGTGGTTTTATCCTTTAGAATAGATTAAAGGCCTCAGAAGAAATTCACTGCACTGCTGGATGCCAGTGATGGGCTGAATGGATGACACTCCATTCTTGGCCAAAAATACGGTGTGGGTGGACAATCAGTATTCTTTGCTACAGGATCAGATTTACCTCAAGTTTCTGCATTCTCAGGTGCAATGCAGAGTTGTAGCACTGAGAGGGGAGTTGAGCTGGAGAACTTCCCCCGGGGCATGGGGTAAAAGCCCTGCCAGATACTGAGCGCCTTCCTTGCTTGCTTTACGTGGACAAATTGATCTGGATTGCATGACAATTCTGTCGCAGGAACCATATTTTCTTCTTTTTAATACAATTTCCCAGGAGTCCTTCTGCATAGGTTTGCAGAGCTTTGAGGTATTTGGGGCAAGAATTATCTCCTCTTTTAAATTTGAAATGTACAGTGGCTGGGTCAGTGTGCCCCAGTTTATCCTCTCTTTATCTCTCATTGCTGCAATGCAAATAATTAATGAAAGGATTGGTTGTAAAAAGCCACAGGAACAGCAGTCCTCTGAGTGATATATTACAAAACAGGATTCATTGAGTCTGGGTTTGACTCCCTGAAGTATAATAGTCTTCCAATTCACCATCTCTGATGCAATGGATCAAAATATTCCTTACAACAAAATGAAGACATTTCCAAAGTACAGGACTGTACTTTAATAAATGTTGCCAGAAGGAATCTCATTTAAACAGCAAGATTCTACATCCTCTATTTCTTTCCTTTCCTCAACAAAACCCAGTTTGCTCTTGAGATATTTAAAATATCCTTTCCGTGCTTATCAAGTGACACCATACAGTGCAATGAATACAGCTGGAGAGCTTCACATCAACGACACGCTGTGTGGAAACGTGTTTTTCTGGAGTTTCTGTCTCTGAAGGGGTCAAGATGATGTGTCAGACAAGGGCTCTTCTTGTATCACAATCCAGTAGTTCCCAATTCAAATAGCTCCAAAATACTTTTTCAAACATGGACTTCCCTGAGGCCTCATTTCTGTTCTCTTATTCTTGTGATCATCTGTGCTGAAGCACCAGCCAAGTTGTGCTACATGCCTTGTGTATACTTGGAAGCATTTCTATTTGGCCTGAAGCAGAATTATTTTGCTGCATGGCTGTTTCAGGAGCTCTCCAGCACAACGGGGCAGTGGTTGCTCCATCTTCTTTCCCTCCACTGCCGACCAGTTTTCAAAAATGCTTTTTGAAAGCTCTGTTGAATTTTTCTATGTTTGAAAATCCTTATACTGGGCCAAGACTGCATGTTTTGTAGCCACCGCAAATGAAATTACATTTCATTAGATCACTGACTTGGCTGTCTCCCAAAACAATCCTGCACTCTATCAAACTCTTCTGTTAGCCATGTTCTTGTAGAACAATGGAAAGGGAATGAAAAAGCTCTTAAGGCCCAACCTTACAAATCACGTGTGTGTGTGTATTTTATAGAAATTTATGTTTCACAGAAAATAAAGTGGCACTAGTTAGCCTACAAAGCTATCATAGCAATATGAGTTTTTCCTCTGCTCATTATTTTAATGTCCCTAGTACTTTGCACATCAAAGGGACCAGATCAACTTCCAGTTGTGGACTTTAGTAACCGAGTAGACCTCAGCATGTCGTGCCAGATCCAAGCACTTGAAAATCTAAGTATACCCAGGGTGATGTAGCTTTGGCAAGCGCTTTGGGATTTTTATTTCTCCACTTCATGTGTGGCTTCACCAGCTCAGCATCCCTATTCTAATTTCTGTCTGAGTCAAAAAAATGCTGTTCTTAGTCTGAAAAATCTGTGATTTGAGGTGCTTTGGATTGACCCTTTATAAAACTCATTTGTGCTGTTTCAATCTTAGATTTTGATGCTGAGATGTAAATGTGGAATTCTTGACTGTTGGCTTCACTTTCTTGTGGATTTGATGAAATCTAACAAGCAATGTCAAACCCTTGTCTTTCTCACTCCTTTATTGCACAGTAAATTATATTTCCCTCCAAAATGAAAGCTCTCTTTTTGTTTTCTCCTTTTTATTTCTCTTTGCTGTGCCTCATATGGATGGGCAGAGTGGCTCCCACATGGTCACTTGTGTTGGTTGCTCTGGAGAGTACAAGTAAAAAGCTAGGAAGTTTTTTTTCCAGGGTGCATACAGAAGATAAAATCCTCATCGAAATTTATTGATACAACTCTTTGGGGATAGAAAAATGTAAGAAGTGAGAAGCAAACTCTCTTTGTGACCATTCTACCCTTGTAGGTCTATCATCACCAATTTCACTCTTGTATTGGTAGTGTTTAACAAAGGTTTCTCAAATCAGAAACATGAGCCAAACACTTCTTGTTCTAAAGATTTCTACTAAGTAGGCAAAGTTTAAACTCAGTTAGATCCTGGCAGTACAGATGGTTATCAATGCTTTTGAAACACTGGCAAATGTCTGAGAAATAGATTGCATTAACTATTGATGAATGACATCTCTGCAGATAGTTGAAACTACACAGACCATTACATTCATTTTCTTTGCAACCAGAATTCCTTCTCTGTAGTGAAATGAACTTTTTTCCCACTCTGAGCTTTCCTTATTAGATTCCAGTTCATTATTGAGGGCTAAAAACTCAGTGAGTCATCTGCTCAGCAGAGAAATTCCTGAGATAATCACCATTCTTTGAGGTATATCTGTGTTCCTTGCCTTGCTGAAGAAATGAGATGATAGTGAAGGCTTCCAAAAATAAGTACCTGCAGCTGCAGCAGGAAGAGTGGCTGTGTTCAAGCAAAATGCTCACAGAGGACCAGTACTGGGGTGTCTGGAGGCTGCCCCCCCAGTTTATAAGCTATCACTCTTTATCCCTTTTGTTCCCTCTGGTAATGGGCAGGCTGCCTGGACCCCTGCTCAAATGCAAGTGTTTAAACTGGCTGTGTTTTGGTCATCCTTAAACTCCCTCTGTAAGGTGCAAGGGGAGTGGCCCTATCAGTGCATATAATCACATCACTCTCCACATTTTGACAGTACCCCCTCACCGTGCAGTCTCCTCACTTGCTGCTTAAAATGGAACAATGATTAGCTGAGGGCACTGGTTCTCAAAGTCATGTTTAAAGTGTCTCATTGGAATAAGATGCTATAAAATATACCCTGAGTATAAAAGTGACAGAATCCTGGATCATCAGAGGGAGACAGAACACAACAAAATCCTGTGTTTTGCCTACATCCTGTCAGGACATAGGTAAGATGCAATCCTGACAGACTTCTTTGCTCCCGACGTGGTCTGTAGCTTCCAAAGATGCTTTTGTTGTTTACATTTAAGGTGTTTAAATAAACCATTAATCTAAAGGCTTTCCTTTGGTGTGCAGCAAGCATCTGTTTCCCAGATCTCTTCGCCCAAATAACCAATTCACTTGCTCATGTTTGAATGGGAGAGAGGCCACAAGATTGAAGGAATATGGATTTGGTTTGGTTTATTTTAGTTTTTCTCACAGAATGCAGCATGTAGCACATCATGGAAATCTAGGGGTTTTTTCCTAAACAGAGGAGAGAGTGCAGCTATTCATACTTCTGAATGACTTTGTCACCAGGAGCTGTGTGTCCTTGTTGGTAGAGAGCACACACCTTGGCCAGTAAGTGCCATTTCTGCAGAGTTAACTCAGATGGGGGTAGTTGCTTCTGTGCTTGGCAATTAAGTAAGTACCACTTCATTACTTCTGTCAGCATTTGGAAGTTGAATTTTTTAATGGAAAATCTAGGGATTTGAAAAGCCTAAACAGATCAACAATCTTGTAAATGGGACCCAGGAAACATTAATTAAAACACATTGGTTCTCACATCCTTATCTGTCCTCTGACAAGTAAAGATAGGAAATGCCTCCAGAAATTATACTCTAGTTAATTTATCTATTTGCAAAGGTTTTTTAAATTATTTTTTTCTTCTCTGTTACAGCAACTTATGCTCTAGAACAATTTTATTTCCTGGCGAAGCTTTGCAAGGGAAATTTTTAAGCTAGCAGCTGCTACTTTTGAGCACTTCAGCGTCTGTGTTTCTGAGTGCCAATGGGTTCACAAACATGGTGGTGTAACCTACACCGATATAGACAATTGTATGCATGGACCACACATGAAAACTTGCTTGTATCATCATCCATGAGGACTCAGTCAAAAAATTTATGAAGCCGGGACTTGAGCCTGGGGTTTATGGGTTTTACTCTTTAAGAGTCTTGGATCTGGAAATCTCTTTCACTTCATGCAGCTGGTGAAAATATATGTGAAACTCCCAAACTGATAAGAAAGTTTCTGTGGAGGTTCTTGGTTGATAAAGTGAGTCAATTACCTGTTGTAATAATGTCTATTGCACAGACTGGTTTGACACAAGAGAGAGTTTAAAAGTCAGCTGATGGTGCTTGATCTCAAGGGCCTGAATTTGGCCATTAAAATCTGGTCAACACAGTCATTAACCTCTGGAAAGATGCAGTGATGTATGAGAGATTTCGGATTATGTCTTTGACAAACGTTGTGGCTAGGAGTGTCTGAGGAAACCTTGTGGAGCTGTAGGCTTCATCAGGGACACACCCTCATTTCCAGACAGCAGTGATCAACCTCTGTATGGATGGTCACCAACAGCTCCTCTGGAAAGGAGGTGGCTTCCACAGGAAAAGGCACTTAAGATGCCTAAAAACGTTTGTATCTTTACTTTTATCTCCCTGAAATAAGAAGGAAAGGCTTCTCCTGCTGTAGTTATGCAAATTCCAGCCTCTAACTTTAAAATAGTCCTTTATGCTTGCATCAATATTGATTCTTTTCAGGATGGCACTGAGGTCTCCAGGTGGGAGGGAAACTGCTGACTCTTAAAAAAAAAAGGAAAGAAAGAAATGGCTGACGTTTAATAGATACTAACAAAAATAAATAATAGCCTGGATAAAAATAAGGTATTCTCTTAGTGAGCCAGGTTTCATACTCATGGCTTCTGCTGATTCCCTGATTACTCAAGGTCTCCAGGGAAGGCTGAACAATTTGCCTTTGGTTTCTAAGGCAAAGGCCCCTCTGTCCTCCCACAGCCTCCTCTTTGCCCTCCTTCCCAAAAAGCAAATGTAAAATATCTCACATTCACAGGCCAACTTAAAGCATAAGGAACCAAACCACTCACAGATACACATTTTCCCTTTTCAGTGACCTTTAATCTGTTTGCTTGTGTTGTGGGAAGCAATTCATAAAAATATGGAAAGAGTGTCAGATTTGTCACAATATTTTTTTGATGCCAGATGGCTTGCTCTTTAGGCCTATCTATCAAATGCATGGCATTTTAATGCATAAATGCACACATCTTCATGCAAAGGGAGGAGATGGTTATTTTAACAATTAAGACCACAGATGAAGTGTTTATTTTCACTCTGCACACATCTTACATTGCATTGCTGGTATTTAAGACTTTTGAAGGGAGGAAGAGAGGCGTCTCCTAGGCAGCTGAGCATTTCTCTTATTTCTTATCTGAAAACGGCAAACCCTGGCCAGGTCAAAGGTCACTTGAACTGGTCTTTCAAGTCAAACATCTTTGCACACACACTCGGGGTCCCATTCCCAGTTATGTGAGCGAGATGGAAAAGATTCACAACCTTCTGGCATTATCAAAGCAGAGAAGGGGAACAGCAGATAGAGCAGTCATGGTATCTGGCTGCAGAATAGCCCAGGCAATCCAAATTCAGAGAGATTTTACTTTTGATCATATGGAAAAAGAAGCTTTATAAACCTGATCAAAAGTTTGCTGATACCAGCAGAAGTCTGCGAAATACTGATAACTATATAGTGACATGCAGTTATGACATCAATTTTTTCTCATTAGCATACTCAATGTCATTCCTCTGATCTCTGGGGACAGAGTTTTCCTTCCCCTAACCCTCCACAGCCCCATTTGGCTTGGCAGCTTCCACAGCAGCCCTGCTGAGACTGACAGGGCACAGGATTATTTTCCAAGCTTTGCCTCTGTAAAATGCCACACAAGCACCAAACATTGCTGATGAGGATTCCCAAAAGCACAAACAGCCCAGCAAGGAGAGCAGGGAAGTGGTTTGTAAGAAGAGAAATGCAGAGGTGGCAGAAACCCAGGGAGCCTGTAGTGCAGGGGAGACTGAGCTGAATGTAACCCCAAGGGTGTGTGCGGGAGGTTGTCCCCACCACAACTGGTTTCCTCTGCCTCTCTCCCTCTCCCATTGGGGGAGATTCTGGGCATCCCACAGCAACATCTCTGAACACATGCTGGAGTTACATACTTGCCCTCAGTGATATTTGGGAGAAGCCAGTCTGAGTTATTTGAGTTTTGGATTAGGGATCTTTCTCCTCCTACACCTTACATGCTTTTCCTTCAGGTTCTCCTCTTTCCCAGGCACTGTGAATGCCCCCATTTGCTTTAGCTGCTTTCTCTACTTGTCTTTTCCACTTTCCTTCACAATGCTGTCAGATGAAAAATAATTCTGGGCAAGAAGTACACCTGTCTGATATGTTGGAGGAGCAGTCTTAATTGCATGTGGCATTGCAGCACAGTGTAAGATAATTGCTAGAGGCAGATCTTCTGTATTGTAGATACATTCATGATCCCAAATCTGCAAGTGTCTGTAATGATAAAGGAAGCAAACTTCAATGAGAACTGATATTTTTCCTCTTTTGGTCAGGAAGGCAATTGACTGGCATGTCAATCACGTCTGAAACCTCTATTTCTTAGGAATCTGTCCCCATATCTCAGAGATTTGGGATCTCTATGACTGCTATCTGTGCAGTTAGTTTAAAATATGCAATTACTTCCACAGCTCCTCAAGACAGACCACGCTAACCTGCCAGTCAAAATCACACTCTAGATTCAAATAGTTTTACGAAGGTGTATGTACATACAGGGTCAGATCATCAATTTAAAGTCATATCAATTTCCACTTGAATTAAATGAATTGTGTTTCATATAAACCAAGTCTCAGACACCAGATCTGCTGCATGCCCCGTGTTGTTGGCTGAACTAAACCAATGCGACTTTTGATTCAACTGGACTCTGTCCATACCCAGCTCACAGACATGTCCCAAAGGTCCCAAGTTGCCACACAGCCTTACATGAGGAGTTAGAACTGTGCTGCAGGCACCAGCCTCATGGAAAAGTGAAAGCCCATGTGTTATCATGTGTTACAATCCTGACAAAGGCTGGAAACACTCACTGGTGCGTTACAGCAACTTGGCTGGCAGGCAGTGATTTTGTAGGGTGGGCCAATGTGTATGAGCTTGGCAGAAGAATCAAAGGTAATTACTATGCTAGCACTTATGCTAGTGCAGGAGAAGGGAAGACTGAAGAAACTGGGATGTAGGTAGTATCCGCTTCTCTCAGGCCAGTGTCAGCTGGTGCAGAATTCATGACCACTGCCTGTCAGATTACCCGTGGTCATGCTGCTGTTTACCATTGCTTAGCTCAAACTGGGTGCCGGAACCTGTGTCAGATTAGACCCAAGAGACATCCTGGGAGAAAGGAAAAATGATCTGTGCCTAAAAGCACAGTGAAAGCAGACTCAGATTGCGTTTTTAGGTGTTGTCCCTCAAGCATCTCTTCTTCAATTAAAAGTGTGCTGGAGTTAAGACCAGGGCCGTCTCTTGCCAGCATTCAGATAAGAAAAGTTTCCTGTAGGCGAAACATTACATGATTCCAGTGTGGGACTGGGACAGGTCTGCATGTGTGTTTGTTACTGAGGGCATACAGGCTATGTACATTCACACAGTTTAACCCATGCTCAAAACGCCTTAAAATGCCTTTATGTAACACGGAAAAACATTTCTCCAACTTGATTTGGAGAGGCTGAGGTTGAGATTAGCCAAACCCACAGCCTTTACACTCTATAAAATCCCACCTAGTTTGAAAAGAGCAGCTGAACTCAGCTTGCCAGGAGCAGCATCTCCTAATAAAGTTTAAGTGACATGAAAGTTGATATAGAAGCAATTTCATGTAAATAAGTTAGAGTAGATAGAAACCAGGGCCTCTACTACTTGCTGAAGGCTCAGATTGCACTCTGCCATGTGTACATCGTTGGTCATCTCCAAGATTATGATATAAAAAGCAGCGTCATGCAGGTAACAAGAGATCCAGAAGAAGGACGCTTTTATGTCCAGAAAATAAATGGAAAGCTGACTAGTTTTCATATTTCGCTTTTGTGGATCCTTGGTCCCACTTTTTCTGGAAAGCATGTGTTCAGCTCATACGACAGACGTGTATTATGTGATAGCCCCTCAAACTCAGTTTCCAAATGTTTCCAGCTTGGAAAACATTTGTTGCCTTCCTAAGCATTTTGGGAATAAACCTGCCCTCCTCTCATGTCACCACACTTGGGTAGCACCCTCCATAAAGAGAATGGGAAGTGCTCAGAGGTTATTAGAAACAAGCTCCCCGCAGGCCCTTCAAGCATCGCAGATACAATGTGCTACAGCTCTCAGCATGATTCTACTTGATTTTTAAAAGTTTAAATTCTCAGGTTAAAATTTTAATTGACCTCTTGACCACTTATGTCACTCTTTCTCTCGGTTGTTTATTTGCCTTTTGGGAACAGGAGAATATAGGAAAGCTTCCTTTTGGTGACATTCTGCCTACCCAAATATCAGTAGCAGGATTTAATAGCTTCTTGTCTTTAACTCTGATGCATTGTTGCAGTTAAACTACTATCATGTTTCATACCTGAACCAGTTCCTATCAGTGATGGATAGAGCATTGTGTTTTTATATACTATTTCTCAGCCACAGATTGTAAATTCTGTGCAATCCTTTTGGGGCAAAAAGCACTAGGTAATGATAGGTATGAATCATTTTGTGTAATACCTAGCTGCAGCTATTACTGTTTTAGATATTCATCTCACATCAGTGCACAGATGTTTAGAAGACAGGCCTAAATAAAGCAAAATTTAAAAGAACTCTGCCTGTTTCAGGAGTTTGCCTCACTTAGTGCTTTTTGCATTAAGTTGAGCTCGGCTTTTTTTACTCCTGTATTAAATCATATCTCCTACCATGGCTAATAAGTTTGGGTTTCATTCTGCTCATTGTAGTTCTATTTCTAAATGAAACTGAAAAATAATTAGGCCCCTTCTCCCTCCCAATGGATTGAAAAATTTATTTAGATTCTTATCCAGAAGCTATGTGAAGAGTGGTATTTAAAAGTTACCAAAAATAGGGTGTCCGAGGAGTACTGTGAAATGTGTACAGTTGATGTATTTCCCATGTGAAGCATTGGTTCAGTGTGAGTCTTCCCTGGCAGATGAAAAGCTGTCACACCAGAAACAAATGGTTGCTTCAGCTTTCCTGTTTGGAGCTGCCAGCGTCTCAGCTTGTGTACGTGCATATTTTGATGTCCACATTCAGTGCCAGGAAAGCCACATTATCTTCTAAGCATTTATGCACCTTGTCAAGCTGATATTAATTTCTGCTTTATCATTGTTGTGAACAAGAGAAAGAATAACCTTGCTGTCTCAGGAAGAACTGCACAGACAATATTAAAGCATGGTCAGTGACAGAGGAAAAGGAGATTCTCTGCAGCTCCAATCACGTGGTCCAAAGACTTGCATAAAGGGGAAAGGCAAGCACTGGAGGAGAACTGAGGGAAGCCCATAGATGAACACTGCATCTCCCAGCAAGCTGGGACTTGCTGCCGTGCTCCTAGCACACTGGGCAGCATCCTCTGGCAAACTTGGTGCTGTTCCTGCGAGCAAGGGCCTATGCATTTAATACATCATTTTTTCTTCTCCAAGCTTCCATATAAAGCCCAACAGTGGTCATTCTTGGTGCTGTACATCTTAAAAAACACCCTTGTGATGCCATGAGTTGTCTCTCCAGCTTTAAGAACATAAATTGCAGTCTAGAGTGACGACAGTGGCAGAGGTGTGGGAAATGGAAGGTTCCCATCTTCAGAAGGAGAGTCTGTGCAGAGCATAAATGAACTGTACAAAATCTCAGGGGAAGATGAAGAAGCAGAAAAGATTTGAACTCTGATCCATAGAAAGGTAATGACTACGGAATTATGTCCATCTTCAGGTGTGTTCCTTGCACTGAATGCGCTCTTTTGCTCTCAGCTCAAATCCGTTTTAGGTTGGTCTGTCTTCACTCCCATTGTTTTAGAACTAAATAAGTAATAATATTAGTAACATGTGGTTTTTTATTTGAATGAAGCCCTTACTTTGAGGCTCAAAGAACAGTTTTCATTTCCAGTTCGTCATCATCAGGCAAACCAGGATGGTGGAAATGGAGACCAAAGTCAAGCACTGATTTGAATCCTGGGTGTCCTTCATTGATAGTCAACTTCTCTTGCCCCGTTCCTCTTCTATAAAACTTCAAATAAGCCTACCAGGAGAGAAGGCCAGCTCACTTGGGAATGTTGTACAGCATGGTGTTTAGAGCCCATTCCCAGAATATGGAGAGGTCTGCCTGTCCTATCTTACCCCATCGCAGGTGACAGGAAACTGAGCCTGCTCTTCTCATCCACTTTAGCCCTTTAGTCTTAAATATACAGCAAGATGATAGTGACTCTTTCTCCTCCATTTTTTGACTGTAGTTCACCTAACAATTCTCATTTCAAACCCACTGCTGAATTTGACACAAACAATGGATAACTTTTAATTCTTGATTTTATTTTTTTCTTAGGCAAATATATGACTTGAAGAATTTTGTTTCACTATTTTGGCAAAATCTTGGGTTTGATTTAATCTTGCAGTTCAGCTGTGACTAGAGAAATGGGTATCTTGCATCCCAGGTAGAAAGCAGGAGGGGGAAGAATCCCACATCCCCAGAACTGTTAGCAGGGGAGAAGAGGGGAGTCAGGTGTACCTTATGGGATTGACTCCTACCTGTACCCTTTCTTGGGATCCCACACACCATAGCTGGTCTTACACACACTATCAGTCCTGCTTGGGAGCTTCTCTCCAGTATAGGAGCTGAGGAGATCTGGAAGAAATGTCCTCCCCAGCTGCCCCAGCAGCTGTCAGTGCCAGAGCCAGTGGGCAGGTAGGGGGAGGTTCAGTGCAGGGTGAGTGCCCACAGCCTGACTGCAGAGATACGTGATCATGTCTTCAGCTCATCCAGGGGCACATGGGGAGATTACCAAAGAAATGACTACTGCTAGCCTGAAGTACTGTGAGAGAAGGAGCATCTTTCTGCTGAAACACAACAGACTTCCACATCCAAATGTGACTGACAAATCCAGTCTCAATAACTCTTTAAGGCAAATCAATTCATTTAACACTCCTAACTTGCACTACGTCTCAGCATTCTGTAAATTGGATTTTGGTGGGATTTTCATTAGAGCTCCAAAGGGACAAAGCTGCATTTATTTAATACTTCAAAGGAAGACAGGGAACTTTCTGAAATCCATTTAGATTGTCACCATTTAACTTATTTATATAAAACAGGTTTGTCTTTTATTAGGAAACTGGGAATAATTTTATTTATACATGTTTCTAGCTTCAATTTTGCCATAAGAGGCATGAAGCTGTTTTATCACTTATACTCAGCCCACTACAGAGGCATTTAAAGATCATAAAATCTAGTTGTTTCACTCTTACCTAACACAGTGTGAGAAATGTTGCTATTCACTTTCTTCTGCCTGAAAACACTTATTGTGCTACTATTATTTTTTTATTACTTTTTTTAAATGCTAGAGATTAGAATCTAAAATGTCTGCCTGCTTTCTCTTCAGATCTAGAGGTAACAAAGGGATGAAATCAAACAGGAACTGCCTTTCAGAGGCAGTGGTTTCTCACACCAGGGCTGTGTTGTATGCTTATTTTCCCCAGCTCCCAGACTTAGTGTATCTGGCAAGTCAGCCATCCAGCTATCAGCCAGAGATGCTGCATGGGATATCTAAAATCTGAATGAATACTGAGACAGTGGCTGGCTAGGTAAACGCTCAGTGCTATCTGATTAGCGTGCAGGAAGCCTGCTAAGAGGCTAAGAGGAAAAAGCCATGAGAGGGGAACTTTGGAGACAGTGGGGCAGCAGTAGAGAGAGGCAGCTTCAGGCTCACAAATTTAGATGTCGACCCCATGCAAGCTGAAGATGAGGAGAGGGGACAAATCCCCAGAGGGGAGTAGCCCATGGGATGTACTCAGCTGCTACTTTTAGATCTGCCAGAAGAAGACCTTCTACAGGACCTGCACCCAGGGGAGCAGCCTCTGGCAGCTCATGCCCCCTCTTGCCATGTGTGGTATCCCTGCCTCCCTGGTGCCTCTCAAATCCTCTCTTTGGATAGGGGAGCTGGAGGACATCATGTAAGGCTTTGTATAGGGGCTACAGGCTCAGCACCCACAGAGCAGAACCTGACAGGGTCCTTCAGCATTTGGTATTGTGTTAACAAGTTAATTTGGTCTAAAAAGCCTTTTAGTGGGAGAGACCAATGTGGGGCTATTCTGTTGTTCATCAGAATGACATTTTTTTAGTTTCTGTTTGTGAGTATTGGATGGTAATGCAGTGCTGCACAGTGCAGCAGAAAGACCAGGAGCGATGCTTTTAAGCAACAATAGCTGACCATGACCAAAGGAACAGCTGTGACCAAGAGCATCCCTGGCTGTGCCAGCACAGTTATCTGGCTGCTCTTGGCAAAACTCTCAGGATCCTGGGTCATTTATGGAGCCTGGGATCATAGCTGTCTCCTTTCACCATTTGGTTTAGTCTAATTGAGTTGGAGAGGATGGAGAGTTTTTGGAGGAGAGGGACTGGCTGGCAGGTTTCCGGGGCTGGGAGCTTTATCTGCAGGTGCTTGGATTTAGGCTGTGCCAAAGGCTGGGAAAATTGACTTCAAGGGGTTGAAATCAAGGAGAAAATATGAGATATTTTCTACATGAAAAGCCACAGTTTTCTCCTTAAATGTTGCATTGAACGCTGCTCAGACACCTGCCTTGAGATGGCTTTGGCTTTGCTCTTGAGAAGAATGGGGAACTTCAAAACCCACAAGCAGAGTCTGTACCTGTCCAGAGATGTGCACCAGAGCAAGACTTGCATAGCACCATGTGCTGTCATCAAAACATGTTAAAAAGCAGGGCAGTCTTGGCTTCAAATATCATTTTCCTCCTCAGATGTCTTTCTACTGCTTTTTCAAACCTGTGAGTTTATAGGTTAGTAAGTTAATAAGTACAGGATAATACCTACTGACGGGTCAGCCTACAAGGAAGCTGGAGAGGGACTCTTCATCAGGAACTGTAGTGGTAGGACAAGGGGTAATGGCTTCAAACTGGAAGAGGGGAAATTTAGGTTAGATATGCAGAAGGAAATGCTTTACTGTGAGGATGATGAAGCACTTGAGGTTGCCCAGAGAAGTTGTGAACTCCCCACCCCTCCAGCACTATTCAAGGCCAGGCTGGATGGGGCTCTGAGCAACCTGGTCTAAAGGGTGGTGTTCCTGCCCATGGCAGGGCATTGGAACTAGATGCTCTTTAAGGTCCCTTCCCACCCAAATGATTCTATGATTCTGCTCTATGATTCTGTATATTAAATGGAATTACTGTGACTAGGTGGGGCTGTGAAACCTATTCACATAATTCATAATAATGTATAGAATTTTGTGTTTATTTGTCTCTTCCATTGGTGCTAAACTGGTGCTCTTTCAAAAGACTGCCTCACTTTCCTCAATTTATATATCTTTCTAGTTTGCCTCTGATATTTGGTCACATCAGTGTTTAATTGCCTTTCTCTGAGAAACAGCACATTTGTGGTCACAGGTCAGTAGCTGTTATTAGTACTCTTGTTAATGATAAATGTAAAGTTGTTATTTCTTGCTATTAAAAAGGGGGGTTTGTCTCTTAAAAGTAGTTTGTACTGCAGCAGATGACAAGAGGCCATCATGCATTTTATTTTTTCGAGATACAGGCAGACTTGGCTGAATAATGAGTAGGGCTACAGTAAAATTCATGAGCATTCATCGTCTGCCTGTGCTGAAGGTGACATATTGAAAGGCTGATGACTAGCAGAGATAATTACAGCTGTATCTGAAAAGCTGTGGTAGCATAATATGCAAAGGGACATACAGCTTATAGGAAAAAAAAAACAAACTAGGGGTGGCATGAAGGAGTGGGTCATTGATGGTTGATTAGAAAATGGGTCATTTGGTAGCTGCAAGCTATGAAACACCTCCTGGATTTCCCAGTCGAACACCTGCAGAGTTGGAGATACCTATGCATTCCCTAAGAAATAGCAAAATTTTCCAGTGCTGTGGTTTCCCTACATTCATAAAATGTACAGCGATGGATTCAGCCCCTTTCGATGCTTCAGAAGGGCAGATTGTTATTTACACACACACAGATTATGGAAATGGCATAATTCTATTTTTGGTGTGGTCTTTAACCAAGTACCCCCAACCTTTATGAAAATGCATGTGGAAACCATCCTTGAATAAGAATCAGAAATAATTACCTGCAGGCACCCCTGAATTTCTAAGGATAACTTGCAGCTAGATTCTAATTTACAGGGACTTTCCAACCAAGCTGAAATAACACCTTTTGGACAGCATTACTGTAAATGAACAAGTTACATCCAAATGTGCCCATCAAGCTAAGAAATTAGATTGGGAGCATTATCTCATTACAGGATAACCACTATGTTCCACCTTTCAGAGTTCTCGCTTAAATATAAATAATTTTAATGATGGTCAGCCTAGGAAGAAGAATTTGGGATGAGGGGTCCATGGGATAAAAAACAGGTTTTATATGCTCTTTTTCTTAGTACAGTGTTGATTGACTAATTTCCTATCTCCTATCGTCAGTTTGGGCATGTGGCCTTTTCTCCTGTTTCATTATTGTAAGCCCACTATTATCTTCTTTCCTCTCTGAATATTTGATGTCACTGATTCCCATCTTCTTCCTAACTTGTCAATATATATTTACAGTAGTTTGCAGGAAATAAACCACCAGATTCTGGTAGGGAGCTGGCTGCATATTATGCCATTGACTCATATGGGGGCAGCAATCAGAGCTTGGGCTCTGGTCTCGCAGGTCTCCTATGAGACAGACCCTGCTCATTATTTGGAGTTGTTTTTAGGGATGAGCAAGTGAAGAAAGCAATGTTAGTACACAAATGGGATGACCTCTACCTTGGCAGTCACAAGTTGCAGTCTGTGCTCTTCCAGTACCCAGCAAACCCAGAGGACCATGTCAGGCAGACGTTGATCACGAGCTGGAGGCACACTTTTATCTCTACCAATGAGTAGCAGTACATTCTTCTGAAAAAAATGAAATAAAATCTGAAGACCTTCTTCTTTCTACAGTTAGTAAATCTTTACCATTTAACACATGCCCAGGTGTTAGTTGCAGTGCTCTTGACAAAATCTGGTAATGATTTTGTCTGGAAATTTTGTTTCTCACTTAACTGTGCCTTTTTTTTCATCCTACCTTCATCTGAAGCAGCTGAGAGCTGCTGTGCTCTTGTGCACATTGATAAACAAGCTGTAGTTTTTGGGCTATAGGATCAGAAGAGATTCAAGTGAAGTTCTTGCAGTGGAGACAACAACAGGAGCAGCTGTGAAGGTTCACTGTGAAAGCATTTATCTTTTATTAATCCTTCTTTTTTTTGTTGCACAGTTGAACTTGTGGATGGAAGAGTAGCATGCTTGTTCTGACTTTGGCAATAGATTTTTAAGAACACAATTTTTTAGAACAAGAACTTATCTTTATTACTGTGAAATATCTACTCCAGGTAAGGAAAAGTGATTGTCATGAGCAATGATGAATGATGTTCACTCAGCTGCAGGTTTTCCTTTAATATTTATGATAGCAGTCAATTTTTTGAGCTGATACATTTAAAAGTTTTAGACTTGTTTTTCTCTAACACGTTATGTTTCCCCAGTGATGTGAAGATAGTTATGGAATAATACAGAGAGGTGATTTATTTCGAAGTGTAAAATATCTCTGAATGGCTCATTGTCTGGTTTAAGGGGGCTGCAAGGAAGATCAGACTCTTCAGGCTAGTTAGTATTTCTGAATATCTTTTCTCAGTGACATTTTTACAGGTTCCTTAGGATAGTCATGCTCTGACTCATAGCTTACCATTTTATTAATTTAGTTTCTCTTGTAACCTCCAGACCTTTGTCTTATGTCCCAAATCTAGTCTTCTTTATCCTGTCCTGCACTGGGGTTTCAAAGTACAGCAATTGTCCTCTGGAGATTGATTCATTGTCTTTTGTTAGGCACCCTAATATTTGCTTTTCTTTTTTTTCCTTCTTACTCTGTGTATCTAAATTATTTTATTTCCCATTCTGTCCTCTCAAGTGATCACACTAGAAATCAAAATTAAAAATGGGCATGGTACAGCCTACTCATTGAGTGAACAGCTGGCATCTTAGAGAATTTGTACCTTTAGTCCTAGTATTCTTCAGTGGACACAAGCTGGAAAAAGGAGGACTTTGATTAGCTTTGAGGAACAACCTTTTCCCTGGGTAAAATTTTTTTAACCCAGAGTAGTCAAACATTGGAACAGGGTTGGGCTGGAGACCCATAGGGGCCCCTTCCCACCTGTGCTGGATCTGTGACTCCCTGCAAGGGAATAATTGTCCTATGTAATTTACTGATACCGCAGTTACCGTGCATAGCTCAGTGGTGGCTCTGCTGCTTGTGGAGGACACAGCCTCCCACATTGCTCCACAAATGTTTTTACCACATAACTATTTTCCATCTACAGCTTTTGCTTTGGTTTTGAGTCTATTTGTTATGCCTTTTGATTGCAAAAAGTCATCCTCTTGGCCAGGACAGATCCATGTTCATAACAGCAATTCCGTGCCCAATGGCAAAAGCCATATGTTCAGGGTTGCTGCCAGCTCTCCAAGCAGGGTCGTGTGTGGTTATTTAGCCAGCTGTGGTCTTCTCTGCAGTGAGAAAGACCCGATTTTTCTTGTATTGGATCTGCCTAGAGCTACTTCCTCCTTCCTTTTTCTCTTTTATTTAAAATAAGGGAATTTATTGATACCTGCAGACACCTAAAACTGTTCTCATCTGCAGTAGCAGTTCTCTACTCCATGTTTGCTTCTGGCTTTAAAGATGCTTTCCAGCCCTTCTGTGCTGGAAGACAAGATGTAGTATCTTTGCCTTTACCATTAGGAACCTCCTTCTTAATGTAAGTATGAGCACAGATTTACAAAGACAACTTCCAGCCAGACACCTTCCCCTCAAGCTTGAGCTCAGGGTAGCTGGGAGATGATCATCATCTGGGGTTTCCTTACATAAGGTGAGGCTGTTTTGCTGTCAGGTTGCTCTTTTTTTGACAAGGGCCCTGTTTATTCCTCATCTACTTCTCCTCCCAAAGGTTGAGCTGCAGGTCACATGATCCTGCAGAGGGTCCTGGACAAGCAGGCGAGTAAGGGCATTGTGGAGATCTCTGGAGTGAGAGGAACATGAGAATGCAGAGTCTGGGTGGCAAAGTCAGCACGAAAGCACCGGAGAGCCTGTATTTCACCAGGTCCCCACAACCCCTTCCCAACCACCAGTAAAAGGCTGCAGATTTAGTGGCCGGGCAAAAATTCCTGCTTCTCTGGCTGTGAAAGCGCCGTACACCAGGCCTGTATCCCATGGGCTTGCTCCTTCAGGGTTTCTTTCTTTGTTCTTTGGAAGAGCAGAAGCAGATTTGTGGCACTGCCACTTCACAGAGCAGAGGACTCCCGCAGTCCCCAGCAGACCCAGTCACACTGGTGCCACGCAGCTGGAGGCGGCACACCACCAAGACACAAGAGTGCAGGCATGCTTCTGAGGCAGTGGTCAACAATTTCCCCTTGGAATTGTTTATAAATTAGCAACTTCTTTTTTTTTTACCCTATAATTTTTCATCAAAAGAGGAGCTCCTGTGTTCCCCCTTTCTTTCCCTTTCTGTCATCAAATATGAAATAAAAGAAATACAAGTATGTTTGGGGTTCCGCCCCCACCTTTCTCTTTCTTGTTTTTCATTTTGACTTTCTGAAGCTTTCTTAATTTTGGAGCTGGTAAAATGAATTGCAGGACACTCTAGATCTGTGCTTTAACTGAGGTCCTGACCTGAGAGGAAGGGTTGCAAATCAGCAGAAAGGATGAAATACAGGGAGGAAAAAAATTATTATTAAAATAAAAACCTCTCTGGATATCACTGCTGCATTTTCTCACATAGAGATCTCAGTGAATCTTTAGCTGGTAGCTAGATCTGCAGAGGAAACCTCATCTGCATTTCTTAGCAAAGATGCAGATGTAATAAATATTAACTGAATATTGACTTCTTTGGAGTTGTTGAGATTTAGTGTGATAACAGGATGAATGATAATGCTGAAATGAAGTCCCTAAAGCCTTCAGTGGGCATCAAGGACTGCAGCAATTACGTGTGAATCTTATATTCCTTATTTACTTGGCCAGAGGAAAGAAATGCAGCTCATTTGGGAACAAGCAGACAGTCTCCCACTTGCTTTCCAAGAGGGGAAGTGTCCCACCATTTGTGCAGGCAGAAATCTGTCCTCCCAAAGCAGGGATCTGTCCTGCATCCCCACCACAGGTACTGGCTGCAGATGGGGGGTGCTCTCCCCATCTGTAGGCCCAGATTTGGGGTCACTATGACCTTTGCCATCCCTCTGCGCTTGGAAGCTGTATCCCCCTGCTTCCTCTTGGCTGAGCGTAGTCCACTATCACTTGTTAGCCAAATTTTCAATCAAATTCTTTTCTGCTTTCTCCTATGCTGTTCTTTGTAGTGGAGAAGAAAAAAGAAAAACCATAACAATGACCATAAAGCCAGATTTTCAAAAACTCTTCCAGCAGACATTGCTCTGACCTGTGCACAGATGTGGATAGCCCCAAGCTGGGAATGGGATGTTGATGTGCATTGTGTGGGGTGGCCCTGCCTCCGCTTCCCTGCATTCATCCCCCTGTCCTCCCCGAGGATATCTCCTGTCTCAAACACACACCACAGCGAGCTCCATGGGGCAGGGATGGGCTTTCTGCTTGGAGCACAGAGCCTGTTGCTTGTCATGAGAGTCCTTAAGGAGCACAGGCATTAATTATAGATACCAGGCAGAGACCTTCACTTCTGTGAGGAGGTGTAGCAGCTCTCGACGTGGTGAGGCGAAGATCCCTCAGCACAGATGTTCTCAGTGTTCCTGGTATGCCAAGGATCGTTTGCACCCGTGGGAGTTATTTTTACTGTGGCATTTCATTAGCTTTGTACCTCTCCTGAACCTTTCCATAAGCTTCCTGCTTTAAAACGGCAGCACAAACGCAACTGCTGCATGCTCGAGATTTAAAGGTGAGCTGCTACCAGCTCCCCTAGAGCTGGTGATGGGGAAGCTCAGCTGTGGGTAGTGCTGCAGATGCTGCTGCTCTGAAAGGTAAAGTGGAGCAGAGGGAGGGAAGGCACAAGTGGTGGAGGAGGATGGAAGGCAAAGCAGATGCATGACAAGAGAAAATGAAAACAGGTCTGTTGTAAAATATTTTTTTAGAAGAGAAGGTTTTCATATATTTCTATGTTGGACAATTTAACTACAGTTTTTGTATAAGGTTGTCTGCATTTATAGCAATTAATTCAAAAAGAAACATAATTTAGATGTGTTAATGTGACCTATAATTCCTTATAAAGCACCAGTAAATATGAATATATTCATATTCCCACCTCCATGAAACAGCCATGGGCAAGTGTGATAATTATTAACTTCTGCTTACCAAACAAAACTACATTTCATCTACAGCCAAATGCTGGCTCCTTCTGAATGCAAAACAGAGTATTTTTCCATACCAGAATTCTGCACAAAAGCAAGTGTGGTTAAGCCTTATCCAACTGCTTATGTAAGTAAAGCTCTCAATATACCTAAGTGTTAGTAATAACAGAGTAATGTAATTTTCTCTCAATATATGTTAGCGTTTGTAATAACAGAGCACTGTAATTTGAGTACATTTTAACCCTGCTTTGAAGTAGTATATTTGGTATGGCAAGTGTTTTCCTAAGTAATGAGCCAAACAAATTGCTATTCAGCTAGAGGAAGAGGTTGCAAAATGTGAGTCCTCTGAAATATCACAAAAGTATTTTCAACAGATAGCAGTAAACAACACAGAGATATTCACCATTGCTGGACTTGCCTCCTTTGAGAGGAGTCACAGAGCAAGAGCTATACTGAAGTTATCAGTAAGTATTTTATCCCAAGGTTAAAGAGGAGAGGAAAGAAAATCATACAATCATGAAATGTAAAGATTGAACATTTTCAGTGACCTCAAAATCTTTTGGATGAGAAATGGGTTGTTAGATTACTTGTGAACTTGAGGGTGCTGTCAGTCCTGAGTTTTCATCCTGAGAGAACTGGATGTGCCATAAGGTAGCACATACGTGTCTGTTATTCCCCTTGCATATCCCCCAATGAAAGTCTCTGCTAGCGTGTTACCTCACTCCCTGTGAGGCTCTGCACTGAGCTTTGGTCATCTCAGAATTTCAGCAGAAGCCTTGTGCCTTTCCCTGTGGTAGGGTGCAGGACACAAAGCCCCCAGATTGGGTGACAAATAGTGGAAGACATGAACCTTCACAGAAATCGAAGGCACAGAAATCCCTTCCTGCTGCTGGAGCAGGCTGATCCCAGAGGAGGGACCCCTTGGCTGGGTCCAGGGTAGTGGACTTAATCCTGTGAGGATGGGAAATGCTTCTTGATCCAGGGAAGCTGCCACAGGCTAAGCAAGATGCATGGACCACACTGCCATAGCACCTCCATACCTCCTCTCCTATATATCTTTGTTCCTCTCCTGGAGGAGTGCAGGAAGCCAGGTCTGTATTTACACCATCTGGCTTATCTGGAGCAACACTTGCCCCATCAGTTTTGCCCAGCTTCTTGCATGGTGCTTCACCTCTTCATGAGCTGTGCTGCAGATGTCAGCTTGCAGTGCTGGTGCCCTGATGACTGCAATGGGACCTGGCTGCAGCTCCAGCTGTGAAGTTTGAACCATGTGGGCTGAGAGGCCAGATGCAGACTGATCCCTTTTTGCCAGCCAGCCCTCCCTAGCCTGTGGTGCTGCAGGGTTTATCACATCCCAGCCACAGGACTTTGCATTTGCCTTTGCCAAATTCATGACTTTTCCATCCACCCTCTCTCCTGCCTGCCCAGCCCAGCTCTCTGAACGGCAGCCTGACCCTCCAGCATGCCCATTGCTCCCTCAGGTTGCTGTCGTTCTGTGAACCTGCTGAGATCTCACTCCATTCCCCTTTTCTGGTGTTAGCAAAACTGCTAAACAACATTGGCTCAAGTATCAGTGGGCTGCTAGTTGGATTCTATTCTGCTGGCCAAAACCCTTTGACCAGCCAAGTTTCCACCCACTTTATGTTCCAGTTATCCAGCTCACACCACACCAGTTTGGTTACAAGGAGGCTGTAGGAGGGAATGCCAAAGGACTTGCTGGGTTCAAAATATGCAACATCCAATTGCCTAATCACAGGCTGTGGAAGCCAAACCCTCATGAAAAGACCACTTGAGCTTGGTGCTGTACTGATACAGCCACACAGTCTGTATTTGGCACTAGTTTGGCTGGTATTTCTGGCTGTCACTGAGCTTGAAGAGAGCACAGGCTCTTGTTTTTCCACACAGTTATTCATGCAGATCTATTCTTTTCAACGTCAACCCAAACAGCCCGTTCACAAACAAAGAAGACCAGACAAGCAGTATGTCACTCAGCACTGACAAGATGCAGAACTCTGAACTGGCCTCAGGGAAAGGGCTGAGTAATGTTCATCATCTGAGTTTAAACAAGGATAACAGCTTTTAATATTACTTGCAGCCGCAGGAAGACTTTCAGTAATTTTTCTAAAGCCTTAATGTTGGTTATTGACCATTTTTAGCTCAGCTGAACTTTAAAAGATATTGAAAGCTCAGGTGCAATTCCTTTGGGGCATAGAAAGAGCAAACTCGAGATAATGACGATAAAATGTCCCACCACAGTCAAAGGGTTGGTTCCAACACAGGCTAGAAGTCAGCAAAGAGTGTGCAACCACAAATACAAATTTGCGATTTGCTGAAACTAAACCTCAGCTCTGGATATGAGGAGAGCAGACTTAAACCTGGTCAATGTCAAGTTGAACATGAGTCAGCAGTGCCCTGGCAGCCAGGAGGGCCAGTCCTGGGGTGCATCAGGCACAGCATCACCAGCCAGGCAAGGGAGGGGATTGTCCCGCTCTGCTCTGCACTGGGACAGCCTCACCTCAAGTGTTGGGGGCAGTTTTGGGTGCCACAATATAAGAAAGACATTAAGCTATTGGAGAGAGTCCAAAGGAGGGCAGTGAAGATGGTGAGGGGTCTGGAGGGGAAGCCTGGTGAGGAGTGGCTGAGGTCACCTTGTCTGTTTAGCTGGAAAAGAGGAGACTGAGGGGAGACCTCATTGCAGTTACAGCTTCCTCATGAGGGGAAGAGAAGGGGCAGACACTGATCTCTTCTCTGTGGTGACCAGTGACAGGACTCAAGGGAATGGCCTGAAGTTTTGTCAGGAGAGGTTTAGGTTGGATATTAGAAAAAGGTTTTTCACCCAGAGGGTGGTCAGCCACTGGAACAGGCTCCCCAGGGAAGTGATCACAGCACCAGCCTGACAGAGTTCAAGAAGCATTTGGACAATACTCTCGGGTGTGATTCTTGGGGTGTCCTGTGCAGGGCTGGGAGTTGGACTGATGATCCTTGTGGGTCTGTTCCAATTCAGCTTATTCTGTGATTCTGTGATGTCATCTCAAGCAATTTCTACTTGATTGGTGTTCTGACCAGGAGATGCATGGAAGAAAGTTCCCAAGCAAGCAAATATGATCCTACTAAGAAATAAATCATACTGCTAATGGAAAAATGCCTGCTGACCAGGAATATTTCATGTCTGAAAGCTACATATTTGCTAGGGAATCAGGAGCAAAGCACTGGAGCACAGCTGATCAGTGAAGCTGTGTCTGAAGATTTCCTCATCCCCTCATGGACTGGTTTTGCAGTGATGGAAGGAAATGTGTTTATGATATACCTATTTTGTGAGGCAGTTTCTTAATGCTTCTGCTGTGAAACCTGCTGTCACTAAGTAATGGTTTATAATCTCCAGGGCTCTGAATCCAGTGTTTTCTGCAGTATCACATTGTGTCACTGAGGGCTTTTCTTGGCTCAAAGAAGTTGTTTGTGTCTCTGAGCATCTTGGCTGGAGGCAGCACAGGCACCAAAACAGGGAATCTTAGTGCACTGGTTGGGTTGGGTGTTTGTATAACTTCCCTTCTGAGAGACGCTAGTTAGAGTAGGGTTTTCAGAAGAAAGTTGGTACTAAGCTCATTCTGAAAATCAGACCCTTTAAAACTGCTCTGAATTGGGTGCCCAAAGCTAGAAGCCAGCCTAGAAAATGCTTGACCATCAATTTTTTTTTAATAGTCTTTGAATTATTTAAGGACAAAAATGGAGAAATTTCCCCTTGGCCGCGTTTGGGGTTTAAGGCTTTGAACTGAATTTTATTTAGAGAAGATTAAGAGATAAGGTTATTTCTTGACCCTATGCCACCTTGTCAGGGCCATGGAGGATAGGGAGAGGTGTGCTCCTTGTTTCACCATTGTAGCTGGGCTTCTCAAAATCACAGGGAAGTCGGAGTGTTGGGTGTGTAGAAGGTCAGAAGGCATGGTTCAGGCAGTGTGCCCTCTTCTGACCTGCAAGGGGTGAGGAGCTGAGCTTTAGAGAAGCCAAAATATTTGCCATCCCTGCCATGATCACCAAATGGGTTCAGATTTCAAGCTGAAGTGCCTGAGCTTGTTTCCCCAGGTCTAGAGCAAGAGCAGGGAAGGGGAGGCAGGGCCATGTGGTAGGGAGAAGGAAGGAAGAGCATGGCCAGGAAAGAAGTCATTGCTTTGCTAAAAAATTATTCCACTGCTGCATCACACCTTTAGACAGGTGTAAAATGTGGCTCCCCAAGGCGGAATGAAAATGTCTCTGCAAAGTTTGAAGCAATCAAAACAAATAAGGAAAGTCCTAAACTTCTAGGCACCCACACATGACAGGGCTGGTTTAATAGCAACTTAGAAATTTTGTAGAACTGTAGAGTATTCTAGAACAAAATTTTGAATAACAAAAGGTGCTGCTACCTTCTTTACATCACTGCTCTGCCAGCACCAGCAGAAGGATATTCTGGCTCCAGATTTTGTTTCTGTGTGATACCAGTATCTGAAGAAAGTCATCACATAAATTTATAAAATATATGCATGTGCACCAGGAATGAAGGTAATAGTCAACTAATTTATTTCTGTTTTCTTTACTGCAGATACACATAAGTAAGTAGGAAAAGTAAGAAAAAAGTCTTGCTTTGATGATTCCTTTGATAAAAAAATAATAATCACAGTATCATGAGTAACACCACAGGAAACAACTGTTTGCTGATAAAAGAATAAAATGCAGAGGATGGGAAAGCTGCAGCTGGATAGACAAGTAGAGGTGTGTCCAGCCATCCCACTGCCATACTCATGATGCACTCTGGGTTCTCCATCCAGGGACGGAGACACATGATTGAAGGAAGTTCCTCGGTGCCTCCTCACACCCCAGCACTGGCATAAGGAACACTCTTTTCCCTTTGTAGAGTTTCTCCCATCAGAAAGGACTAATTTACGTTTGCAAGCTCTCATGCAAAATCAGTTCAGCTTTCACCTTTGTGTTTTGTCACCTGCACTTCTCCCTTCTCCCCTTCTGGCATCCTCCTCTCCTGCTCTGCTTTCCAGCTCCAGGTGCTTGCACAGGCAGTGGAGCAGGACCCTGGCTCTCCCAATGGGGAGTTTAACAACATTCCAGCATCTCAGCAGATCCCACAGCATGCCTGGGGAGAAGCAATTTACTTGGCAAAGTCTCACGCTGGGTCCCCAGCAGGCTGTCAGGGCATAGGTGGGCATAGGGAGGCAGAGGCAAAATCTGGAGGAGAGCAGGGCTGCAGACCTGAGCTTCTTGTTTTCAGAGAAAGCTTGTTATAGTCTTGCTGCTAAGTGCAGGGAAAACTCTTTGATGAGTCCTGCAGTCCTTGTTCAGGACCTGAAGTGTTTGGTAAAGCTGAAAAAGCTGATGTCTCCAAGAGAGCAAAGCACATCAGATATGCTGTTCTTTGTACAGACATAACAAGAAATGCCCCTGTGATTTGGGGTAAATTTTAATATGGGATATTATGAGCAAGCCAGGTGGATGACTATGGCTCACAGAGCTGTGACATTACACAACTTCAAATGTCATACATTATTACAACAAGCAAAATAGAGCTGACAATGATGTAAGGAAGAGTTTTGTTTAGCAGTTGAGGTTGCTAGCAATGCATGAGTACTGTTGATGCATATTTAATCCGAGTAGTCGAGTGCTGGACGCTGTATTTCACATCTAAAAGCTTAAGCTAATTTGCTGTTCTGTACTGTTTTAGCAAGAAAGCTGCAAGATTAACACAATTACTTTGTAAGCAAGAGATAGAGATCTGTGTGTTACAGAAAAGGAAGTTTAATTGTCTTCCCCTTTGCACATTTAGGTAAGGAGTGGTAGAAGGCAAGAAGCTGTTTTTAAATGACATGGCAGATGATTTTCCTAGAGGAGAGGCGAGTTTGCCTGAGTTCTGGTGACTTCCCACAGCTTCTACGGAGAGAGATGATTCTCCAGGGCTGTATCTCCTGCTGTGCCTTTGATCTGCCTTCTGTGCCTCAGGGTGAGAGCAGGATGTGGTGCAGAGTCCTGCAGCAAAGCCATGGTTTTGTTGTCTTCATCAAATCAGGACCGCAGCCTACACCAGCCCAGGTGTCTTTTAGAGAGTTCAAAGCTCTGCTTTCCTCAGGTTAAGACCTTCTTGCTTAAACTCTATAAAGGGGTTCTTTCTTCAGCAGAAGGCTTGGAGGCCAGGACTAATTTTGCATGTTTATAATCATCCATAATTTACCTGCAAGTCAGAGGTGCCTAAGCCTGAGGGCTTCTTCTAGTGCTTAATGCAATAGCTGACTCCAGAAAACTGCAGGGCATGAGGAGATTTGTTGATGGGATTGCTGCATTTTCCTGTAGACTCCCAGTGGATCTAGCCAGCCCTTGAGAGGGCCCATGTCCATGTTTTCTTTAAGGGCTGCAGTTTTGCTTTCTTGTTTTCTTTCTTTGCAAAATATGAAATGAGCTGTTTAAGAGCAGAGTACCATGGTATACACTTCAGCTTGCATAGTAGGGCAAAGGAGCTCAGTTTTTGATTAAACATCTTGCTTTTATCCAAAATACAAGGCTGTCCCTTGCTCTACAGCATTATCTTTTGAAGAAGAAGTTTAAAAATCCAGGTATTCCTAACAGTAGAAAGTAGAAATTTTAAATAAAAAAGGAAATCTCATGAGGAGCTGAGGTTATGAATGTCCAGAGGACATTCCCCTAGGCTGAAAGGGTAAGAAAGACAGCTGACCCATGCATGAGCCTGTAGCCAGCCAGCTCACAAAACCCTGGAGCAGGGAACAGAGGAGATCCTGAGAAACTCATCACTGCTCACTAGATCAGCTAGTTCTCTCCAAGGAGGTGAAGTATCAGGAAGAAAAAAGACTAAAGATTTTTCAGGGGGGAAATGAAAGGCCAGAAAATGGAGAGGGCACTGGCAAGGTCACTGCTAAAACCAGGAGTGGAGCTGCATCTCTGCTCATCCTCTGCAGCAAAGCATCAATGAACATGGGCTAAGGGGATGTTTTGGGTCTGTGTTGGCAAATCCCATGGGAGTTGATGAGTGTGAGAATTTGCACACTGTAGACATCAAAAAGCCCCTAGACAAGGGCTCTGGTGTTGTAGCTCACTGCAAGCTCCTGGCACATCGTTACCCATCAGGGTTCAGGGCTTATGCCTGTATTTGTTGTGGCAGTGTGTATACTTAGAAGAGGAGCTGCTGCAAGCAGCACCATAAAATTAAAGAAAAAAATAGCAGTATTGAGTTTTTAATAGCAGTTTTGGTGTGCTTCATCTCTAATGAACAGTTTAGTTTTGTAGTGTGATTAATTTGCTGCCACAGAGGATGTTTTGTTAATCTTAAAGGACATAGAATTGAAAAGAGGGAGGGAGTGGGAAACAGGCTTTTTAAGCCTAGAAATTTAATTGCAAGATAGTGCCTGAAGTATGAATTGATACATATAACTGCTTTGAGAGATAAGCATTGCTGATGACGTTGGTTTCTGGCAGACAGGATCATCACACTATTATGAAAAAGATACTGCTCTGGGCTTTACTTTGTAATTTATATGGGCATGAATTTGTTTGACATAATTTTCTTGGCTGCTTCTCATCCTGTAATAAGGCAGCACAGCTCTTAAATCTTGTTATGGGCACAGGAATTTGTGGAAGGGGTGGAAAAGTCCAGATTCTCCCTGAAATACATAGCTGTGAGAATCAGGTTTATGATGATATTTTCCAATTTTTTCCAATTCCCTTGAACCAAGTGTGGAATTCACACTCTGTACTCTGTTCTCCGAAGTCTGGTATAAGTCCTTGCAAAGGATGGGCTTGTGTCTTCCTAGAGTAAGGCAAAGCAATTCCCATTTATCAGGATGTGGCTGAATTATCTCATAATAATTAATTTCTTTATTGCTCTCCAGTGTTTGAATTTCCAAGCACCTGGGATTTTGGTTTTTTGGTTGGTCTTTTCTGCTGTCTCAAATGTTCAGTAATTAGTTAGGGAGACACATAAAGTATTTTCACATCACAGACCATGGCAAGTTTACAAGTACCTCTAAAAAGTCTAAGAAAGCATTCCTACAGTGATAATGGATGAAATGTTTCTAGGATCCATTTATCCACTGAAGTTGACTTTTTCTCTGTTTGAAAGCTTGAAGTGGTTATTTTTTCTTAATCGTGACTTCTGAACCATGTTTGAAGTGGATAACTTTGAGCTGACAGCTGTGTCTCAGGAGCTTGTACCAACCATATAAATCCTGTATTGTAGGTATTTGCAATACGTCATAAACAGGTGTTGTGTGTTTAAGAAAGCAGATACAACTATAAGCCAACAGAGGCAAACCAGTTGGATTTACAGTTTTGTCTCCCTGGATTACAAGGGACCCCAGAGTCAGCTTGTAATTCCTTTTCTTCACAACTCCAAAACCACAGTAACACTAAAAATAGACTGCTCTAAATCAGAGCAGCCCTGATGAGGGTTGCAAGAGTGTAGGAGGAGCAGAGAGGAGGAAGAAGAACTACTTGCCAGATGGGTTTCCTCCAAGAAAAGGTAGGTGTCTAACTCAGATATTAGAGACATTTTTGCATCAAAGATTCTGTATTGCAACATAGGTTTACAAAGCACATTGGTTGATCCCACCCTGTGTAGTATTAATCCCACCCTTAGGAAGCAGCAAGAGGGAAAGGTAATTCATTATCATCTGAGATCAAAGCTAGGAAGTGCAAGAGAGGTTCAGATGAGCTACCCTAAGTTTTTCCCAACCTGAGACCAAATTTTAGCTGAGGCCTGATCAGGTTGAGTGTATTTCACTTTCTGCCCTGCTTATTTCATTCATAGCATGAGGTACAAGACATAGCCATCTGCAGAGAGGTGAGCTTAGTATGTGTATTTAATCTCTGAGAAGTGAATAATGAAACTAAGGTAAGGATAACAATGTTCCACTCTACATAAAATATCTTGTAAGTGAATTTCTTTGGTTGTAATCTTTCTATTGTAATCACAATCCCTTTTCAACACTGCACCTCCAGCAGGTTATGTAAAATTATGGTAGGGGGCATAATTTATGACAATATTTAGTAATCAGATAAGTGGTGTATTCACAGGAAGGAAGACATTATAGCATTCAGCACTCTGTTCAGCTCAGAAAATAGCTCTGATGTTAAAAAAAAAAAAGAAAGAAACAAAAAAACGGGCATGATTGCAGGCACTTACTGATGCTGGGTTCCAGAGCTGTTTTCAGTGATATGCAGTGAATTGCTAGATGATATAAAAGCCATTTGATACCTAACAAAAGAAAACCGCAGTGCTCAAACAGGCCAAATACACTCGAGTGGCCACAAGACAGAGCTGGATCAGTGACTCATGGGCAATTATTGCTGGCAGTAATTTCAACTGGCAAGAAACTAAACTAGGAATTTCAGTTCTTGAGAAAAAACCTTCCCAAGGTTTGTCAGCCCACCCGAGTCAGAGGCTTCCTGATTATTCCCTTAAATGAATATTTAGCTGATGTCCCTTTTATCTGGCTTAGAGACTCCTGAGGGGGAAACAACACCTGTGCACTTGCTGTAGCTCAGGAATGTGGGCATTAGTGAAAGGCAGAGGGCAGGTGAAGCATGTACAGGGTGAGCACTGGTCAGATTTTACTGGGTATAGCAGGGGCATGCCAAGGAGATGCAGGAAAATGCTGATACTGCTGCCTCCCAAAGTGCTTGCCCTTAAAACCCTTAAACCTTACGGCCCAAGTCTTTATCCAGCCACCTTAATCCTCACCTTCTTTCAGACCAGCTCACCACCGACACAGCTTTGCTGATTCCAGTTCCAAGATTTAGCCCAGGAGTGCCTCCTGACTGCAAACTAATCCTTAGCTCCACTGAAGACAGGGCCTTTAAAAACAGTGTTACCATTAAATCTGAGTTTGTAGACTGGTTTTAAATGCTAATAACAGGAATGTTTGAGATTAGGCCTTGGACCAGGGCAGAGGGGAACTTGAGTTGGTACTGGTGCCTATAAAGTCTTTCTCCCTAAAGTTTGGTTTGGTCAAGTCCAAAAGTAATGTTGGGTTTCATGCTGGAATCAGTGCCAGAAGGATGGGAGAGGAGCTCTGTATAATTGGACTCAGTATGTTAGTGGTTGTCTTTCTAATTTGTAATGTGAAAATGGTGGATTAAAATAAGAGCTGGTGTGAGGTTCAGACTGGAAGAGGAAAATGCACGTAATAGAGCACTGCCTGGGTTAAGAGCTCTCTCCAGTAAGCACCTCCATGGTCATAGGATGGAGACAACAGGCCTAAAGCGATAGAACTAATGTTAGTAGTCCTCACCTCACCTTTACCCCCCAGCTGTAACTGGAATTTTGCTCTAAATCCAGAAATGCCTGCTAGCACTAGATCTGAAAACAGAGTTTAATGTTGTTTTGGCCAGCATCGTAAACTTCATCTGGCAGCTTTTTTGCACTCCAGTGAAATCCTATCTCATCAGCTTCTGATTGCATTAAAAGCAGTTCCCTGAATTCTACAATCCATCAGTATTTGCTTAAGACAGGCTACATAAATGCATGTTTTCACATTGCTTAAGTCTCTACAAATGAGTTCCTCCAAAGAAGGTTCCAGATGTTTTAAGACACATATGCCAGATGAATCAGTCATTGAAACACTTCCATGTTGGTTGTACAATTGCTACTATAACTTTTTTTATTCCCTGTCCCATTAATGATTTATCCACGTCCTGAAACTGGGCATAAAAAATTAACAACCCCATTATTGAATGTATATTTTCAGCTTGTTCTTTTTTCAAAGAATATCTAAAACTAGCAAATGTGAGTAGAGGTGCAAGGAGACACTAGATTCTCTGCAGAGCAAAATACTCTAGAAAAGGCTTTTTAGAAACGTCAAGTTTAGCCAAGAGTTTTGCATCTCTGGTGATTGCCAAAAACCCAAGACTTAGGCATGGCTGTACCAAGCCTATATTAAAGATTCAACCCATGATCTGCTGAATATATAGGCAAAGAATTTGTTAAAAAGCAAGTATACAGAAAAACTACCCCTTTCGGTTCTTTTATGTGGGTTTTTCTTATTCTGACACTGGTGCACTCCATCTGACCTGTGTTTTGAAGAAACTGGAAAACTGGAAAACACTTTTCTTCCTATCAGAGCTGTAATGGCCACTCAGTGTGCAGCCTTCCTAAAGCCAGGAGCTGTATATTTCAAACTGTTTCACTTTGGGGAAAACTGATCTGAGAACAAATTGTGCAGTCCCTGTGTTCCTTCAGTTCACCCAGGGAGCAAAACTGAGGCTCTGCACCCTGTGTCCCTCACTGAGGAATGCAGTTAGAAGAATTGAAGGACGCAATTACATTTAATGGGGATTTATTATTATTATTATCATTGTTGCTGTTGTTATTTTTATTGTCACTTTTTAGAAGTCATTAAGCAAAACTGAACTGAAATGAACAGGCAGAAAACTAGTTTGAAAGTTCCCAGAATTGCTCATCTTGGTGTTTCAGTGAGGTGCCTTGGGAGAATGACAACACCTTGGTAACAATTTTTCAGTGGTCAAGGCAGGGTGGAAAGTTTTTTAGGAAGACAAGAGGGAAATCCCTACATTTTTCTGATGATGGGCTGCTGTTGACTTGTCTGTCAAACATTAAACATTAATATTAAAATGGAAATTCCCCTCACCAGATTGTGTTGAGGAGTGGGAACAGCATCTTGATGAGTTTTCAGCTGGGCCTGTTTTCCTGTAGCCAGCAATGTGCCAGTGATGTTGTGCCAGTGGTGTTAGCAGAACTGTGTTGGTATGTCTTCAGGGGTCTTTGGCTTTTCTCCTCTGATGTGTTGGCATATGAGCTAGTTCAGTGGGAGAGCTAGATGCACATGAAATCTGTCCTAGTGGACAAGGGCAACAACTAATCTTGATTTGCTGGCAGATGAATCAGACAGGCCATTGTTTGGAAGACCCTTCCTCACACCATGAAGAGCATCCTCACAGAGAAGTGTTGAATTAGCATTGGCAAACACAGCTTACAGAAGAGACTACCACATCATTTTCTCTTGTCATCAGTGGGAAAGCTTTTGTGAGCATTGAATAGAATTATTCAAATTCCATACAAACAAGGGACAAAAGCACAAGGAAGAATCTCACAGATGTAGTGATAAACACAGACCGAAAGCAAAATAAAAGTCATATTAAATGGCTGCAAAAGGCTCGATGGATAAGCACTCACCTATAATTGCCTAGCAGGTAGCAAGAACATCTATCTCTTCAAGTTTAGTTGTTGAAACATTTGATGTTCAAATATTATAAACTCTGCAAGGAATCCCACGATCTTATCCTGTCAATCTCTTAACCTGGGTATAATAGGTGATAGAAAGGATAAAGAAATAGCACCAAGAAGAGGGCTTGCAGAATAAACATTTTCATCATTGTACAAATAGACAGAAAAAGCTCTCTATTTAATGGGAGTGCCCAATGTGATACTATGATAATCCAGAAAGGCATGGATGAACCCCCTGATGTTTAAAGCAATCTGAAAAGTCAGTAGAGCAGCATCTCGCGGCAAAGAGATATCTCAGTTGCTGTGCACCTCTGACCCTGTCACATCAGTGAAATGCTTCCCCTTTCTAATCTGAAACTGTTACTCCTTTTGGGATTTCACACCATTCTCAGATTTTGTTCCACACTTGCCAGCTATTTGCCATATTTCCCTAGAGGGCTGGGGGGAGGTACCTGCCTTAAGCTATCATGGCAGACTATGAAGACCATGTTCTTACAGCAAAAGATGGGTTATTCAAAAGCAAAGTACTGCAGCAGAAAACAATCTTAAGGCAATAAATAGGCTACACATATGTCAGTTTCTCTGGGTCCCATACCTTTACTTTTCTCAATTCATGAGGGAAGCTCTTTTGAGCAGCTACTGTCTTGTTTGAGATTTCAAATAATATGTCATTTGATACGTAAAGAAACTTAACTAAGTGTATCTCAGGCCTAGTTGTAGTGTCTGCTCTCCATGATGGATCCGAGAGGATAGTATATTGACAATAAGAAATACAGGCATTTCTGCTTACAACCACATTAGGGAAATGGCAATACATCAAATCCCCTCTTTAAACATTCATTTGTTTACTTTGGTTCTAGAAATACTCATAAAATTAGCCTACAGTGACACATTCACCTGTCTTAAAGAAATCTATTCATTGTGAATTGTGGAAATCTAGCTAATAGGGAAAGACAGTTGCTGTATCATGGAATGACGTCAGTGCTGGTCACTGGGGAAGGAATCTGGCATTTACTGCTGACTTAAAGACATCTTTTTCCAGAGGGATTAATAAATGTGACTACACACAGTATATGATTCTATTCAGATTAAACGTGGCAGAATCCAAATAAGCCTGGAGATGTTAAAAGACTATGATATGGATAAAAAGGATATGAGAGCATGAAAAGATATGAGAGCAGCTGAAGAACTAACTGCTGAAATTAGAGGCCAGAGTTGTGAAGAGGAATTAGTTACTGGAAGGAAACCTGAAGAGTTGCTCTGTCCCTAGTTCTCCAAGATCTCTTTTCTCTGTAGCACCTGCAGCAGTTCTCTTTGTCTTTGCATCTTCATATCAAAAGACCTAACTCATGGGAGTATTCCCATTTGTCAGATCCTGAGCTGAGGAAAGTGAACACTTGGTTTAGCTCAGGAGGGCTGGTCCCCTCAGCTCATTGTAATCTCTCACAGAAATCACCAATGTGAATCCATCCCAGCTGTACTGGTCTTAAAAATCTTATCTGAAGGGATATGCCAGTTATGTCTACTGTCCCAGCTGCTTCAGGTAGCACTTTCCAATGTCTGCTTCTGAAGAATCTGACACATTGACCAGAGTAGGTCCATCCCACCAGCACGTTGTCAGATTGCCCTCTCATATGACAGAATCAGAACCAAACAGTTGGTATCTGTGGATGTCCCTGATAATTCAGGAATATACCCCAATGCTCTGCCACAGCCACTTTGCAGATGGAGGGATCATGTTGCTGGTAATTAAGAAGCGTGCTTTTTCTTGTTGTTTGGTCCTTGTCTGTCCTGCTGGAACTCACCGCAGGATTTGCAAAAAGGGAACAAACTCCTCCACCTTGAAAGACAGCTTTGCATTTATTTATTTATTTTTCAGTCAGTTGCCTCACAAGAAAATTACTCTGTAATCAGTGCAACTTGCTTGCAGTCTACTGGTACCATTGCCCTTTGATGTTAAAAAGTTTATTAGTGGAACTTCATTTTGTATCTGAATAATGCATTACTCTGTAGGGCTTCTCTCTATGCAGGCAGTCAGAGGAAATGGGGGAATCCTTTCCCCCTCAGCATCTTTGTATCATCCTCAAAATCTCTGCCTTTTGCATGCACAAGATTGAGCTTCTTAGAACAAAGAGTTGCTTCCAACATGGTTCAGTGTTGACATTCATCTTCTTATTCTTAAGGATTAATTGTTTCTGTCACTGAGGCACTGTCTCAGATGGGCACCCCAGAACCTCAATGCTTTGAACAAAGGGCTGGAAGGGACTCCCTGGGACCACAGCATCATGCCCCCTGGTGTGGCAGGCAAATGTGCCAGACTGTTCTTGCTGGGAAAATGCCACATGAAAAGCAGCAAGGATGTTTTTCTAGGCCAGTTTAGCCCAGATTTTCTGACCCCAAATAAAAAATGTCTCTACTTGTTATGTTCACAGATTTTATTCCAACATGGTTTGAATTCTCTTAGGCAGCTCAAAGTGCCCAGGGATGTGGACTGCACCATAAATGAGGCAAGAGCAATTGCCTCTGCAGTAGCATTAATAGTTTCCTATCTCTCCTAGAAAAGCTTTTTCTGATGCACATTAATTGCATTTGACTTCTGCTTTGTCAGCTCCTTCATCAACATGTACTTCTGGCTTTTACTTCACTCTGGGGACACCAGCTCCCCGTGCTCCAGGTGACCTCTGGAAAGCTATGGACAGCTTGCTATGCAGGGTAAAAATCTACCTTGTCAAATTAGAGTGAATGATGATATCTTACGATGTGTAATTCACTCAATTTGCTGAGAGTCCTAGGTCACTAACATGAACTAAAGTCATCCTGACAGTTCAGCTGCAGAGTTGAGCTGTGGGTGCAGGTTAGGACTGCAAAATCTGATAGAACAAACAGCTGTACTTAGAGAAAGGTTAAGCTGATGATTATATGCTTGCAGCAGCAATAGTAACAAAGCCAGCATGAAGCTTCCTCCTGCAATGAAAGGTACTCTTCTTTGGTGCCCACAGAGGTTTTGGAAACACAACTGCTCCTTCCCTGAAAGCAAAGCTTGGTATGGTACCATCAACTTGCCACAACCCCATGCTAGAGGCACTTGCTGTTTCCTGTTGTGCACTACTGTAAAGTTATCCAGCAAAGCTGTTTGTGATTTGCCACCACTTTTCCATTGTTTTAAAATCTAGCTACAAATTTCCATGTTGTTGTAAGATTTAAAGCACTAACATAGAATTCTGTGTTCATTTCCAGTGGAGTCTCTAAAATCTTCTGTATCTCCTGTCTTCTAGCATATTTGCCCATTACCAGTCCTGGTATAAGTTCACACTAGATTAAGTGTTTTAAGATGGTTTTTTGCAACTCTCTTTTGCAGTTAAACAAGTTGTCCAAGGAGATGGATAGATAGATAGATAGATAGATAGATAATTTGCTATGTGTGTTTCAGCACATCTGGTGAATAAATTATTTCAGTTATTGTCCTGCAAGTGAAAAATGTTGTCTGAATTTTTATAGACTGAATATTCGTAGAAGGTGAGCATTTTAGCTGTTTGCTGAGCGAATACAAATGCAAACATTAACATCACAGACTCACATCTGCTAGAAATCTCTGGCACAAAACAAGAGTGATTTGAAGTGACAACACTTTCCCACTTCACAGGAGATGAAAAGCAATGATTTAATTATAATATTTAAAACACCGAAAATTAATACTCTGATCAGAATTTCTTTCAGAATTTTAAATTAACGCATACATGTGGGATGTGGACAGCTCACTGCTGGTCACCCACACGCTGTCTTCATCCTTCCTGTAGTTCTGCCACTTTTCCTCCTGGGAGTTTAACACTGATGAAGCAACTGAATGCCTCTAAGTTACTGTAATCATTCACAGTAAGTTTAAATCTGCCAGAGAAAATGGAAATTTAAGGCTAGGAATAAGAGAGAACATCTTCAAGTTTGGCTTGAATTCTTAAGTTTATTTTCTACTGCAGGTAGGTTTGTCACTGCTGTGTTTGATTGAACACAGTATGATGGCATTGCTGCCTGACAATTATTTTGGAGGAAAGAATGGAATGTGTAGGGTATTTTTTGAAAGACTCAGTTGAATACTTTTGTCCTGAGGCTCCCTTGAAATTGTTTCATTCTTGTAGGTTATGATTTTAGTGGTGAGAAGCACTGTTTCAGACTTCATTAAAGCATTTAATGCAATAAATCAGGTCTCCTAGGAGTGCAAAGAATTGTCATTAATAATGTTGTGACTTTTACCCCGAAGGCAAGGAAATGAAGGGAGATACTGGAGACAAGAGGAAAGGAGAGAAGCTGTGTTTGGGCCTAAGCATACACAGGTTCTGATTCTGGCTTGGATATTGTGCTGTTAGAATCCTTTCCTTGTGTTCACTGATTTTCAGTTGGAAACACACGGTTGATTTTAAAGGTGTCCATTAGTTCCATGTCTTGAGAATGAAGACCTGATTTTTCCCAGCTGTCCTGGCTAAAGGATGACAAGTGTGGAGCATTTGTGACGTCACCTGCACTGCTTTGTCTTTGTACCACCTAAAAGCCATGAATAGCACCACCCTTCAAGTGCCTACATAAGCAGCTCTCCCTTCTGTACTGCCTACAAATGCCTGACATACCTGAAACTGCCAACAGTTAATTTGCTGGAGTGCCAGGATTATTCATTATTGCCTGGACAGACATCCTTTCATCTCAGCGCTATTCCTTGATGTATTTGAGGACAGGAACTCTCTTTGCGCTTTGCATTGGCACAGTTCCTGGTGAAACAACCATCTGGCATGGGGCTCCTCAGCATGTCAGTGGTGCAGATGGGAAGCAACACTGGATCAAAGCTCTGCATATTTTTTCTCATTGCTGTAAAGATGTTCAATGTAAGGAAAAATGGGTTCCCCTGCAAGGCATGGCTGGCTGGCTGCACAGAGGCAAGAAGAGCCCTGCCAAGCTCCTCTTTGGTATCTTGTAGGGTAACACAAGGGCCAGCTGGGCTCCTCACTGTCTGTCTGAAGATGGGGGTGTCACAGCTTGCAAGAGCACAGAGGGACTCTGGCAAGGAGGTGGTGAGAGGGGCTGGAGGCAGGGGCTGACAGCCAACCTTCTCCACAGTGCCTGGGAACTCCAGCTCACCCCAAGTCTCTTCTAAGGACAGAAAGCAGCCAGGTTAACATGTAGGGAATATCTGGGTGGAGGTTAAGTCTTTTCTCTCTCTACTATTTCTCTCTCTACTACTTTACTCTCTCTACTATCTCTCTACTGCAGTAGCAGGATTACTCCTAAGTGTGGCACTTTGATTTAGGATGGTTATTTTGGGTTGCCTGGGTCTTAGGCGATGAGAGAGAAACAAGATAGTGTTATTCTCTCCCAAAGCCTGTGGGTCTTACAATCTCAGCCACACATAAACTGCATAATTTTTGATTATTTCCTGATCTAACTACTGACTTTTTTTTCCCTGTTTGGTAGGACATACACTAAACCTCCAACCCTCTGGGTAGGACTCTGTCAGAAACTCTCCTTTAGGTCCATCAATTATGTCTCTCAGCTATTACGAGTACTCAGGACCTGGGCCAAAGGCAAGTATGGGTGCAAAGAAACATAGTCAACTCAAAATCCAAAGATCTCCAGTAATACAAAAGAGGATGAGAGAATACAGAAAATGAATGGAAAAGTAAATTATACATGGGTAAAAAAGTAAATTTATGCATAGATACTGATGCTGCATTTTTTATTTTTTTGCCCTAATGTGAAAGTCCCTCTTTGAAGTAAAATTAGCAGTAGCATAGTACTTTGTGTTTAATCAACATGGAAACTACAAATGAAAGGGCAGCTAGATAGATAAGGAAAGTAATTATATAATCTGAAGAAAACAGTAGCAGTAATTAACTGAAGAGTTTTATGGCTTTGGACTTGGATAGGAAATGAAAATACATAAAGTGCAAAACTTATTTCTAAAAATGTAGACAGATGTGGTGAAGTGCCACAACATTATTGTTGTCTGTGTGACACTGAAGAAAGATAGGAGTAGGCTTCTAATGGATAAAGAGTTCTTTTCTGAGAAAACACAGTAAGTCAGACAGGGAACTACAAAGCATAATTGTTTTATTCAATTTCAAATTTGAAGCTAGTTGAGAGAAAAACTGATGTCAGTGGCAGCAACAATACATTTTGGGTGGCTGATTATAACTCCTGAATTAAAGGTATAAATTATTCTGTTGAAGAAAGGGAATGTTCTCTGCTCAAATCCTTGTGACTTAGTTCAGCATTGAGCAGAGATACACACAGTACAACAACCTAAGGAAATGTTTCTCTCTAGAGCTTGTTTGATCTTCAGCTGAGGCTGGAAAGCAATAAATCAAAGCATCTCCAGCAGATGGCAACTATTCAAATTTCTGCTTTCTTTCCTGCCTGTAATGCAGGATGAATTGCTCTTACATTTTATCCAGCAGAAGCTAGTAAAGAGGGAAACAAAATCTAGCTATTAGGGCCTGAAGACTGTGGTGGCAAAGAGAGCACCTGGCTTCTCATCTCAGTTCTGACAAAGATGAGTTATGTGATCCTGAGAAAGTAATTTAACTACTCCATGAACTGTGAAGATATAATAAACTCAGCACATAAGACACAAGTGGGTAAAAGTCTCATTGTGCCAGCACCCAGCAGTGGTAGGAGCACCGGATAAAGTCTCTAGAGGTACTGAGCATTGGCTTTGCATCATCATCATTTTTTTTATTAATTTTGAGCAGCTCACTCTATTTATATAGAGGTAAAACCACTGACCTATCAGACTTCATAAAACTGTCCATCCAGGCTTTGTGCTGTGCAGAAGGTTGTTATTCATATATAGCAAATTTATTTATCCAAGTCTTGCGTGTGCTTTGGATTACCTGCATTCAACCTGCACCACATGCAACAGACCAAACCTGCTGCTGCTGCTTCAGTCCACAGGGCTTCCCACCACTGACAAACTGCTGCACAATGGTCTCTTCACTGGGCTTGGTCAAAAACCACCAGCAAGTTGTAAGTGTTTGCTTGCCTTGTACCACATCCTTAGAGTGATGCATCTAGGTGTGACTGTCATTACCTCTTTTGTGTGTGCTTTGAAAGACCATTGTTAGCCACAGCAGGTAGAGAGTCTTCTGGAGCATCTGCTCCTTCACTGTCTCTGCTTTGTTACATCTTCTGCATGGTACTGTGTGTCTCAGCTGGAAGCACTCGCACAGACAGCACTGGCATTCCTCCAAAGCCCACGGGTGGCACCAGTTGACTGTGACTGGAGACCAGCTTGCTTGATATTGGCACTACATAAATAAGCAAACCTATTTCTTCAGACTGCCCATGAGTGAATTTGGTTACTCTTGTTTTGTTAAACCATTTTTTTGTGGCTGTTCATTAAAAGATGGTTAACAAGTGAAGTGGTTTGGTCTTCATTAATTCACATTCCTGCAAAGAGGGAAACCACTTGTAAAGGAGTAACTTGTTTTTAAGCTTGGTCCAGGTGTGGCAGTGTCCCTGGAGCAGCCTGGGCTGATGCAGAGGGAAGCATTAATTCATAGCAGGTGTACCATAGGACTGGCTGATCCTTGATTAGGAAGGGACTAGCTATCCCTATGAAATGATTCTACTCTATTTTTCTGTGATGCAGCAGTAGAGGAGCTATTTAACTGCACTGCTTAATTCTGCTGAAAATACTGATGTCTTCATGAGTTATGAAATCTTGAGGGACTGAGTGAACAGTATCTGTATTCAGAAAAATTAGGTTCCTTAGCCCTGAAGGATCATGTTTGATCAAGGTCCTCTAATGCTTTTTCCATTATAATAATTTTGCAGTATCATTCAAGACAAGCTGGGAAGATCATTTTATGAACTACTAGTTGGCTCATTTGTTCTTTTGCCTTTAACATCTGAATACCTCTATACTAAAAAAACTTTTCCTCAGGGACATAAATAACTAGATGCTAAATGGTGGTAACTTAATTTTGAAAATGTACAAATTGGCCACAGAGTTTCCAGAACTGAATTGCATTACCGCATGTTTTTACACAGGTCACTGTAGTAAATTCTGTAGTAGAGCTCAGAAATAGCAGGGATAGCAGCACTCACAGGCAGCAAGATCTGGCTAAACTGACTTCTTAAACAACCTCCCTGTGGCGAGGTCTGACTTTCAGAGCTATATTCTGCTCACTCCAGAAAACTGGTATTGATTAACTTTGCTTGCACAGAAAAACATGTTCTATTGCTTTCCGTTAATGACCAAAACCGAGGTTTTTGCTCAAACTTTTTGTTAAGTCGGGAGGGGAGCTGCGACAGCACCTCCTGTGTAAAGATGGCCCTGAAGCATTTGAATCCTGGCCATTCAGTCCCCCCATATATTTGCTATGTGTTGAAGTCCCAGTAAAGTAACTGCATCAAAGTGGGGAAATATTAAATGAGCCCTAAAAGATGGTCTCTCAGAAGCTTCACGCTAGAATAGTGAGGGTAAGTGAACAAGAGAGAGTTCCAGGGACTTTGTGAGTAGACAGAAAACCTTGGTTTTCCTGGCCGTTTCCTCATCCAACCCACTGGGCTTAGGGCAATCCCAGCACCTATCTCACAAGCTCTGTCTCTCAGCAACGGTGTTTTCCAGCCACTGATTCTTTTAACCTTTACCCCAGGTGGAACTTCGCCCCCACTACTCAAAACCATCAAAACACAAATATCATGTTCAGTGAAATGTGAAGCAATTGGAGAATCCAAATCCATCCTCCTCATGGCACTTTGATATTTTCTGCCTCTTGTTGTGAGGTTTCTAGATGCCTTGCCAGCACTCTGGCCCCAGCTATCCCCCTCCTCCTCACCTCTCAGAGAAGTGCTGCTGATTATTTTACTCAGATATTTACATAAATATGACACACTGAGAATCTGAGCTTAGTGCCTTTGCTTTCAATTCATCTTGTTTGGAGGATAATTGCTAAGCTCCTGTTCAGTGAGCTGATGAGGTTATTGTTTGTGGGCACAGAAGCAGTTTTCCAAACACTGACATTAGTGTTTTTATTAACATTAAGATGAACTGGCTGGGGTTAGAGAAGAAAAGTGGCTTGTAAAAGGACTATCAAGCAGCACAGGGAGATCTAGGATGTCCAGCCCATGTGGCCTTTGGGCAAGGCAGCCCTGGAGAGGCAAAGAAAACAGTCCTAATCCTGACTTTAGTGCACACACAGCCTAAATCAGTGTTCTGAATGTTGCACCAATAAGGGAAACAGCATGTCCTGCATCACTTTTTTCTCAGATTTCTTTAGCTTGCATGTTCCCTTTCAGTTTCCTAATTTCCTCAGTGTCACTGGTGAGATGGCATCTGCTGTGGTGACACACGTTGACCATGGACCTGCCATGATGGTGTCCTTTTGGCCCTTCCTGTGTCAGCAGCGCCCTGGGACCACACTGTCATCCTCCCTCTCCAGGGACCTTCCTGCCAGTCAAGATGGGGAAGAGATGGGACAGCAGCCCAGTATTGTGGTCATTACCTGTCTCCTGCTCTGGGTGCTGGGGGTATAGTGTGGGACTCTGGGCAAGGTCATGTGGATCTGATGGTTACTCCCTCATTTCAGTGCTAGAAACACCTCAAATAACTTTCAGAAAAACATTTTAAAGGTCTTGTCACAGTAGAGTGTGTGGGATTAAATACACATTAGATCTCCTCTACCCTCATCCCTATGTGATCTTCATGGCTATCTCGCTAGCCTAAAGCCTTCATCCTGATCTACTGTGACAGGTCAGAACAATCTGTGCTATTTAGGGAATCAGCACTAGGCCCCTCTCCCACCTTTGTCATTTAATTTGGCCCTGAAGCCATTGGCTCAGATGATTAAATCAGCTCTGGAATTATGAAGGGTTGGGATTGGCAGTTAAACATGTCATTTTTTTGTGGGTGTTGATGTCATTCTTGTGTACCTTCATGGACCAGTCACGAAAACCCCGGTGTTCTTCTCGGCTGCAGAAAGTGGCAGCAAAACTTTGCGACTCAGTTCCTCCAGAGCTCTTTTGATAGAAGCATCCCTGTGTTTCACAACAAGGAAAGTCATCAGGGGTGGTTGACCTGTTTCTCATGCCTGCATGCTCTCCTAATGAGGGAATTTCCCTGCAGGGAGAATAGGAAGGTTTGTGCTGGCTGTACCATTCTGTCATGTGCCTCCTGAGACAATACACACTGGCCCAAGGCTGCTGAAATCTGAATGGGAACAAAAATATCACTCAACAAATGCCCTTTATGTGAAGTCCAAGAATGTCAACGTGCATGAGAGACTGGAAATGTTTAAGATTTTGATTATCTAATTCAAGGCATCCGATATGGTTTAGTGAAGGAGGTCAGGTCTTTCTAGGGAGGAAGAGGAGAATAGCCAAACCAGAGCAGTTGCTGTAGAAATAGCTGTCTCAAATATCACAGTTCTTTCTTGAGTGACCACACTTTTTAAAACTGCTTTTTTACCCTGTTCAATTCTCTGTGTATGTATATATTTTTAATTCTTTTATATCTCAGCAATTTCATTAGCAAGAAACACCTGGTTTGGCCCCAGAGGGGAATGCAGGGAGGTAAGAATATCCACTCTGAGCTGTGAGCAGCTGACTTTCCCACTCTGATTCAGATGGTTTAATACTGAAAAGGCATTTTGCAGTTTCTCTAGTTTAGGCTACCACCTCAGTAGATGTAGGCAACTGAGATGGAGGCTTTGCTTCGGCTATTTCGTGTTGTGCCACAGAGTGACGTCACTTTTCCGCTGCGAGATAATGGGTGCAGAGGTGAAAATTGGCTCACTAGTTTCGTGTGGGAAGGCTTTGATAATGAGTCTGGGATGTGGCCATGTGGGAGGGCTCTTCTTCTGTCACAAGAAGTGGCAGCTGCCATCCCGCTGTGCTTCAGGGCAGCAGGGAGCTTGTCCCAAGGCACAACGTAAATACACGGTGTAAACTGAGTCATAGCAGGGGCTGGGGGAAACCCTAGCTCTGGTGTTCAGTGTGCAAGAGCCAAGAGACCAGCACAAGGAAAGCCACCAAAACCTCTCATGAGCCCATAAGGCTTTGCTCATAGGCAAGGATTTCAGAGTATGGCCATGTCATAGCAGTGGACTTGTCATTACAGGGAAGAATTCTGCTGCCTCACAGGTATCACAGGAAAGGCTATGACTCAGGTTATCCAGAGAGGTTCTGCCACCTCCATCCTTGGAGGCTCTCAGGACCTGACCAGCTAAAGCCCTGAGGCACCTGATGTGATCCAATGGTTGACCATGATCTGGGCAGGAGACTGGAGTGGATGTCTCCTGTGGTCCCTTCCTACCTCCCAGGATTCCACGATGCTGTGACCTGAGCAGGCAATGCTTGCTGTACTGCCTGAGCCAGTGAGCAAAGCTGCAATGGAATTGCATTTCATCTACTTTGCCAGTCTTATGTATATGAGATGAAACATATGCCACTTTTCTGTCATTTCTCCTGACTCTTCTTCACATTTCCCTAAAGCTATTTTCACTCCAGGTACGGAAAGGAAAAAACAAGAATACGTGTTTTCAACAGAGATGCAGATGTGGTATCTTAACTTTGAAAAGAGGCAGATTCACAGTAAAAGCAGAAGAGGCAATACTGGGGAAAAAACCACTCAGAAAAACGCATACAGAGATGTTATGAGAGACTTTATCAGTTCAATATATTCAATCTTTTTCTTGTGGTCGATGTCTACCAAAAGAAACTTCTGCTGGTACTCTCCAGAAATTCCTAAAATAATATTCCTGTACTTGAGCAAGAGATGCTCTCCACATCAATTTACGCTAAATAATACTTTAAATATTAATCACCTCTCTCAACAGTAATGCTGCAATTTGGAATGGCACAGATTAATAATTTGCACCTGATATAGCAACATATATATCAGCAACATAGCCCATATTCCAACCCTGAAACAATCTTTTGGAATGATTTCTTCAATCATTTGAATGTTTCTCTGGCTTAGGGAACTTCTACCAGAAGCACACTACCAGAAGTTAATTTTAACAAGATTTTTTTGGTTTAGGAGCTGCAAGGACATTTGCAAATGAAAAATGAAAATATATTTGCATTTTATCTACAGTGGGATGTCAATTTGCATGTAACCCAGACCTGTGGTATGAATTTGCAAACAGTCCTTTGTCACCAGTCTTGGAGGAAAAGGTGAGTTACAGGACACAGTGTGCTGGGGTTTCTGAGGTGCCACTGGGCTGCTCCCTCCATGCTTTGACCCAGCTGAGTGGTAGATGCAGCTGAGACTCCCCCTTGGCACTGTGCCTCTTGAAGCTGTTTTTTTATACTTAAATTAGTTATCAGGCTGCAAGGATGTGCTTCAGAGGTGTGCAGGATGGATGGTGGTGCCTGGGAGTGCTGTGGGACTGGCTGTGCCAAACATCACTTATACTGGCCACACAGGATTTTGCAGAGAGCCAGAGCCAGTGATCCTCCAATCTCATGGCCCCCTTTTCAGCAGGTGAAAGGTGGGTCCCGACTTAACATTCTTCTGTACACATCCAGCCCTGGAGACAAATGGGGGTGGGACAGGAACAGCAGGATGTCTGCCTGGATAACACTGAGCAGTTCTGTCTGCAGTGGGTGGTTATAAGCAGGGTTTTTTCATTCTAGTTCTCTTAGCATCATTTTTCTGCTTTGTCTTTTATTAATTTTTGAGTAAATGACAAATATTTTTACTGCCTCTTACACCACCTCTCACTTCTTGTTAGTATTCTCAAACTTTTACTCTCTTAGAAAGGATTTTTTTTTTACTGCCAGCATCTGAGGGGGGAAAAATGCAAATACTTGGAAATCAGCTTATCATGGTTGTTTTATTCCTCCTTCAGCTAGGAAGTTTTGCAAAGGCTGTATTTCTGCTGGACGGTTTACAGTCTTCTAAGATCTATGTATATTTTTCCTGAGATTACATCCACCTCCAGAGAAAAATTTAAAAAAATATATAGTCTGTGGCTGCTCACTAAAGAGTAGCCAGCTTTTGCTGAAGCCCAGGGGTGAGACCATACCTGTCAAAATACATACCTTATGGAAAACGGGAGAAATTCACTTAGATTTCAACAGCTGTAAGAATCAAAGTTTCCAGAAAGCTTTGCATGCCCTTGTGATTTATTCCTTTTACAGCACCATGATGACTACCCCACAGCAATTTAAGCTGTTCGGTTGGTAACAGATCCAAGGAAGCCTGCTTTCTGACAGATTTGGATTTTTGGCTCCTGTATTTTTCCCTGCATATCTCAGTACGATTATGCAAGTGTGGATGGAGCAGTGGCCTGTGCTGGCTTCCTGTAGGGCAGTTCTTTTCCATCCTTCTGCTGCCCTTCTGCCTTCCACGTGTTCTCACAGGCTTTGAGGCATGGAGTCCTTGCTGAGATGTAGTTGAAATTGTCCTTTGGATTAAAAGTAATTATGTGGGCACTCACAGAGAAGACGATTCTATACCTCCTTTTCCTAGAAAAACAGGGTAAGAGAATGTGTCACTGATCAGCAGCATAGAGCATTTGCATTAAAAAATGAGAACAGCTCTGGGGTGTCAGGAAAGTAATATATGCACAGAGCCTGAAATGTAATAGCAGGATACACTCTTCTGCTCAGATTTGTTAATAAACTGCACAAAATAGTAATTTAAATAGTAACAGTAATAAAATGGGATTGCACAATCTGGGGGCATCACAAATGACACCCATCTGGACTGCTAATGCACAGTCTGCAAGGATTTTTTTTTACTGCTTTGCCTCTGAGTGTGTCTGCGAGGCCCCATTTTTCTCTTATATACCCCCTTTTTAATATAGTTGTGTATAAGTTATGATATCCAGAAAGAATAAGTAAAACCAAAATCACTTATTGTGGCAAAATCAGTTATCTATCCATTTTCATTGGAACATGACAGCCCAAATCATTTACAATGGAGGACACTTCCTCTCTCAACATTTTGTTACTGTAAAGCAAGAAACACTAGAAGTTTTAGTGTAACAGACAAACCAAAATATTTCCTCCTACCATCACTCAAGGGAATGGAACAGAAAATTCAGCTGAAACCTTCCCTACTTTCTTGCAAAGGAGCTGTCTTCACAATTTTAGCCAGAATGGTTTAAATTTAATGCATTTAAAATAAAAAAAAACCCCAAACACATATTTTAAAGGAACAAGCATTACAGCCTGAATGCCATACTTGCCTGTACTAAACATTAGGCTGAACTAGTCTGCCAGGCTTCAAGGCAGGTTGGTGCAGGCTCTGGTCAGAGAACTGATAGGTTAGTGTTTGGGGTATAAGGGGAATGGTGGCACACTCATAGCAGCTTCCTAATGAAAATTGTGGTTTACCTTTCAAAACTTCCTTTGGCAAGCTGTGAATTATTTACTGTGAGGGTGGTGAGGCACAGGAACAGGCTGCTCAGAGAAGTTGTGGATGCTCTATTCATGGATGTGTTCAAGGTCAGGTTGGATGGGGCTCTGAGCAACCTGGTCAAGTGGGAGGTGTCCCTGCCCATGGCAGAGGGGTTAGAACAAGATGATCTTTAAGGCCCCTTCCAACCCAAACCAATCTACAATTATATGATCTGTGTGTGGCTATTTTTAAACTATAGAAATATAATTTGAATTTTGGAAGCCTAAATATGGTGTGATCTTAAACCTCTTCATAGAAGCATGTGTTGCAATTCTGATGTCTGACTGGCTTCAGCCTCATGCAAAACCAAGAGGTTCTTTCTGTGCTTGTTTATGTCTAGTGTAGCCCAAAGGAGAGTGTTTGCAAATATTCCAGCAAGAAAAATTTGTTGCTCCTGTAATGCCATGGGTAAGAGGGCTGGTCTTGGAGCCCTTGGTTTTCTTGGATACCACTCTGGTTTTTTGCAGGCTGTGTGAGAGCTGAGCTTCCTGAGATTCCCCAATGGAGGCAGTTCCAGCAACCTGCTGGACAGGAGTCCCAGGACTGTGGAAGCATCTGGGCTGTCTCTGGCTGCTCTGTGCTGGCTTGGACCCAACTGCTCTGGCTCCAAAGACTGCCCAAATCAGCCCTCACCTTTCTTAGGGGCAGCACATGCAAAAAACCCTAATCAGTCCTATTCCTCACTGTTTCTGTCAAACAGGAAATGAAATCCTTTAGTCCAAAGTGACTATTTAGAGCTGTGGCTATTTTAGAAAAGCCCTTTTTTTTTTCTTTTTTTTGGTGTTACAGCCTTTTTATATAAGAAAAAGTTGAATCCATCTCCTTTAGCCTCTAAGAGCAGCCTTGTTCTGGCAGCTTTGTGACTGGTTGCAGAGCTGAGCAGCTCCAAGGAAAGGAAAAGACAGAGAAGAAACCACAAGGTACCCAAATACCAAAGGAGAGGGTGGCTATGTGGGGGGATTACCATGTTAAAAGACAAAACAAAATCAATAGGAAATGCCATCTGGGTCAAGCTCAGCTCTGAAATTTGGATGCAAGTGAGAGTGTTTCCCTGAAATGGAAGTAGGAAAAAAGTGTTGCTCTGCGTCCAGCAAAACACACCGTCTTCCCAGAAAGCAGCTGTTTGCTTTCAGGCACTTGATATCAAGCAAAGGAAGTAAAATACTTGATTTGCAGAACTGCTCACGAGCAGCCCAAGGCTTTGGGCATGCATCCAGGGGTGCTGGAAATCAACATTATGGAAAACAGACCTCAGAATTTGGTAAGCTTACGAGACTCACTTTTCAGAAAAAAAATGCCTTTGGATATATTTGTTTCTCTTTCATCTGTCACTTATACTGTGGGCCACCATGAAAGTTAAGCAAGCTGTTATTTTTGTGGTACCTTAGGGTTTAGAAAACAATAATTAAGGTGATATCTTTGGAAATGGCAGTAGGAAGGCAGAGAAACAAGGATCACCTTTCCGTGCGTAGTGGTGGATTCCTAAAAGCACGGAAAGAATGATTGGAGATCCCAGTATCACAACTTCTACTGCACAGACACAACTGAAAGCATAATTTCTGTGTCTTAATTCGCTGCACAAAAGCCATGGGAGCAGACAAGCTGGCTAAGGATTAGCTTCACTACTTGAAGTTTCTAAGGGGAATCATTAGAAAATCTGTTTATCTTGAGCCTCGAGGGAAAAACCAGAATGGTATTGTCCGAAATCACTGCCTAAGCAATGATGATTTTTTAACCGTTAGCACAGCTTGAGAAAAGACATATTGCATGCAATGCTGGGAGCTGATTGTTGCTGTGTTGGGGACAAATTGGAAATTAAGACTCATTTGTGTTAAAATTGGAACTTAAGAGTCATTTGTGTTAAATTAAAAAAACCACAAAGCCCTAAAAGTATTGAATTGGCTAATTGCTATGTTTATTATCTCTGGGCTCAAGCAATAAAAATGTCTGCTCTACTCCTGCTTTCTAACTGCAGGGAAAATGGTCTGAAAATGGACTGAAAGGGCAGAAATGCTGCTGTTTTCCTGTAGTTACCTCCTTTGTAGCCTTGGAGGGGAAGCCAGCACACAGACCAGCCAGGTAGCAATGTGGTTAGTCCATGAAATGAACAGAAGCCCTGTACCCACATGCTGATCCACTGCCCCGTAGGTCCTGTCCAGCTGTGACTTTCGGGTGTCTGCACTCTAGGTCTCTTCAGTGTAGGTCCTTTCTGACCTTGGATGTGCTCCCTTTACAATGGTGCCATGCAAGGATGCTCTCTCTTGGTCATAGGCATGCTGGAGGGATCTCAGGAGATGCAGCTGCAGTGAGCTCTCTATACAGTTACCCACACGCCTTCATCAGCTCTGTCAGATCCACAAATCCTTGTGTGAAACACTCAAGTGGCACTTGAGCCTGTAGATGCTTGGAGAGATCTTCCATTAAGGAAAAAAAAAAATGTCCCCTGCCTTGTTTTGTCGGTGGGTGTTTAATCACTAGTTTGATAAATTTCTGTTAGTCAGCAGGCTGGTCCTGCAATAAGCTGATCTGTGAGCTTCTGTAAAGGACACCTAAAAATGTAATGTGCCAGTTTGCACCAGCTCCTCTCAGCCTTTATTGTGCCATCCATTCGTATTGCTCTGCTGGACATATTTGCAATCCAGCCCTGTAATCAGGAGTCTGAAAAGAGTGGCTGCACTGCATTTGCACAGCATATGCCGTCCCAGAGCTACTGCCTTGCCATCCGCCAAATCTCAGACTTCATTTCTCTCCATGCCAAGTCAGACAGAAAACTCAGGAAAAGAAAAGGTCATCCATACAGAAGATGTGACATTTATAAAAATGGACAGGTTGGAAGAGGATTTGCTGTTTAAGACAGACACAATTAGAGTAGCTTTGCCCCTCCAGGCTCAAGCGAGTGTAACTTTGCCAGAGGAACTGGAAAACTGATGTAGGGACAGTGAGCCTGGGCGTGGTAGAACCCGCCCACTTTCCTAGTGCCATAAGGATTTGCACCACTGGTTTGCAGTCCATTTCATGTGTTGTACCAGTAGCACCTGGGAGACTGACTGGAGAGCTTAGTGGCTCCAGGTAACCCAGCTAAACAAAATCAATCTCAAACACAGCTGGTGAAGGAAGCATCACAGCAGAGCAAATCTCTGGACATGTTTAATGGAAAGCACTTGGTGCTCCAGAATCCTACCGAGAGCAGCATTCAGCATGTGACTAAAAGAGTGTAGGTGTGTGTGAGACAGGAAAAAGATTGTGGGGGACCAGTGGAAGAAGATACTGCTTTTCTTCCAATTATTATTTTGGATCCATCTGGTGTTTAAACCAGTCTTGCCAAGTCATAAGAAAAAAGATCTGCTCTTCAGCAGTATTGCTGTGAGTCCCAGCTGATTCATGTTCATGGATCATTAGGGAAGTACCTGGAGAGGAAAAAGCCGTTCCAGGACCAGGAAAGCTTCACAACTTTCCACTTCTTATACTGTGTGAAAAACAATCTGGAGTTTATAGGGTCAGTCACCCACTCTGACTGCACTGCTACTAAAAGGAACTGAGAAAATTATTTTCTTAGAATGTTATATTACTAAAGGTGGTCATATCTCAGTAGGGTCAGGAAAATCTAAAAAGTCCTATATAGGTAAAATACAAGTTCTAAATATAATATAGATAATTAAGTATATGCGTACTGTTTACTTTTGGCCACATCAAAATTTTGTCTCAGCTGACACCTATCTATCAGCCTATCCCAGGAACACATTTTGTTATGCAGTGTGGAAATTCAGGTTTGAACAAATGGTGGTATTTTATATAAAACCATGAGTTGAAATTAAATTTTCTAAAAAATAATTGCCTGTTTCTGAAGACTATTTTAGCAATTATCTGGGGGCAGCTTTTTGTCCAAGGATTTTTTTTCAGAATTTTATAAGCAGTCATTACTGAAGAACTGTATCAATCTGTGGGGAGGCATAATTAAGTTCACGATGCAAAAATTAGTGGAAACATCCATCTTTAAAGACTGAATAGTTCAAAACTTCTAATTTGCCCATCTGACTAAAGTCAGCTTCAGAAAAGGTTTTGGTTTTTTATCTCATCTTCTAATAAAGATTTCTCACATCTTTTTAAATTCTAGGAATTGCTAGAATACACTAGAAAAGAGAAATTACATGAGTGGGTCAGTCTTTTCTCTGCTGTTCTTTCCCAGACAGTAGGGCTTTCCTTTTTCTGTCTCCTAGTGCACGTTTTAATATTCTCATCCACGACGTGTTAGTTTATATCAATGTGAGATTTCAGGGGAGTTGTCAGTGAACAATGATTTCATTATTCCTTCATTAAAGCTTCCAGGTAGAACACGTAATTTGGAGCATTTTGCACAACAGGAATATAATTTCAGTTTTTTCACAGATAGTTTCAGAGTTTGAAATTATACAAAATACAAGCCTTGGTCCCCCAAAGGCCAGTTCTGACCATGGTAGCTCACTTCCTCTTCCAGAGGGGACAGGGTGGCTGTCCCAGGTAAATCCAGTGCAAAAGCAGCGACAATGACAAGGATGTGTTTTGTGCACACCCAGAACACTGTGGGGCATTTGAGGATGCTGTGTGATCCAGCAAATCTCGGCCTAAATCAAACCCTCCAGATATGGGGCCAAACATCTTCCCTTCTCCAGGCACCCCTGATCCCTAAACAGCCTGGGGCAGGGAGGGTGGAAGGAATGTGTGCTGTTTGGTGCAGCATCTCCCACTGGGCAGGCAATGAGCTCTGCCTACATTCCCTCCAGCTGTGAGTCCGCTCCATGGGCAACCTAGACCATATAGGATTGTCACTTAGGGCAGCAGCAACACACTGGTTTTGAAATGGGCTTCCTTTGGGTTTCTGTGTGCCCAGAGCAATCCTATGTGATAAAGATGCTCCCTTTCCCCTCAAATATGGGCACAAGACTGGTCTTTTTTTTCCCCTAGAGCTTTTTCTGCATGCATGTTTGAGAGAGTGCAAACATACCTATTTAATCTAGATGATTTAAGACTGACAGGTCGCATTACCAAGGACATGCTTAGTCTCATCTCATGCATAACATCTGTATGAGGAAATTTGCCAGTGCATCATTACAAACATTGTTCCAGGAAAAATGCAGAGGTGGAGGTCTCAAAGGAGAGGCTGTTCACTTGACTGTGTGGGCATCACTCCTCAGGACATTTTGGCTAAAAAATTTAGGTGCTGGAAAATACCTTGTTCCTTACATGGATGGAGAGAGTAGGTGAGAAGCAGATCCTGCTTTGGGACCAAAGGGATTTCTGGTGGAGGAGCTAGAAGTTGGTGTTAGTGGGGGGGGGAACCCATGCAAACACACCTACTGCCTACTCACAAAGGACATCCTCCCTTAAGAGAAACGGAGGGGAACAGTGCAGTCAGCAGTGTGATCAGAGAGATACTGTACCCTGTACTGTGGGCCTAAAAATCTCCTGCTAAGAGAAAGGTGTCTGCTTAGATTGAATCTGTCACAACTGAACAAGCAGCAGACTGGCGCTCTTGGAGGAAAAATATAACCTGTGGGTGGTTAAGCTCCTCCGGAGGAGTGAAGGAAAGAACAGAAAATTTATAAAGGTGTTACTTGGGAGAGAGATAAAAGGAAAGTATATTCCTGCAGCAAAAATAAACTGCATTATAGATTAAAATGGGAATTTGTTGTCAAAATTTTAGGGAAAGTATGATCAGTAATATTTGGGTATTAAAAAGCCTGTGAGTAACACAAAGTTTATCAAGCAATAGTGCAAAGAGCCAAATATAGCTAGGAAAAAACATGATGTTGAAGGCATTTAAGCTAGGAGTTGTTGCTAGAAAGGGCTTCTGTTCTTAGTGCTTATGTAAATAAATAAATAACACTGGCTTCTGCTGATACTGGGTAATTTTTTTTTTCTTTTCCACATTCAATAAAGTACTGGCTTGTAATGTGCAATGCCACTATTTTTTCCTGAATAGTAAATGACTCTGAGCTTTGTTCCCAGCTGTTGTTTAAAGTTACCAGAGTTTGAAGGAATCCCTGCCCTGTTACAACAGAATTTGGAGCTTTCTGGTTCATTTTTTGTAGTCAGGGATGGGGGAAGCTTTCTGCTACAGTTAGTGCAAACACATCTTGAGTATATTTGTCCATGCCCTGAAAAGATTTACAGAAATAATAATTTTTTCTGCTCACTAATAATAGGAATAATTAATTTCCTATTTTCAATGTCATCTGCTGTTCTCCAGCACTCCAAGATGAGATTCCTTTTTAGGAACGAAGCAGGTGAGGGAACTTCCTTTGTTTCTTCTGGGACTGTGTGATGTGGAAAAGTAGAAAACATCTCTTCACACTTAAGACAGGTCAAATCCACCGATACCCTGGACTTATCCATGGGTAGGAATCAGGTCTGCTATGTGTGATACTTCACGAAAGTAATACAAACATCAGAAATCTGTTAAAACAAACTCAGATCTGGGGCTGGCTGTGGTGTGCAGGTAAGCAAACATCACTAAATTGGTGCAGGACTACCAAAGTCCCAGCAAAAATATTGCTGCTGGTCTCCCCAGTGCATGTGCTGGTTGGAGTATCTCACTAAACCAGTTCTTATTTTGTAGCCTAGGATTAAGGTGATGAAAACAAAATTCCTTTTACAGTATAATTCACTAGTGACTGAGAAGAATTACTGAGTCTAGTGTGTATTTTTAAAGTGAAGTTCCTGAGTGTATTTCACTTTTTTAGTATGCATTAGTTGAGTATTTGATAACTGGAGGGTTTTCAATTTTCCACTGATATATTCTCCCTGCAAAATAAGTGTTTAAATATAATGCTATTGAATTCCTATCACAACAGTTGTCTCTGTCTTAATGCCAATAAGAAATTTAATTTGCCTCATACACCCTTCTACTAACCATGGTATAAACTTATTTAAATAAAGTGGATATCATCTCCTTAGAATTGCCAATGCCTTCTTCTTGGTAGGCAGAGCTGAGTAGATAAATTATTTTCAGCCACCGTTAGAGGCAATAGGAAGAACTTTCAATTAATTGCAGCTGTCTTGGCAAATCTGATCTTTCGAGGCAAGCCAAGACTGTGCAATAGTCTCCATTAAAGCTGCTGCTGAGGAAAATTGCAGACAAAACTTATAAATTGGTTGTTAATTGTGTGCTTGATTGGTTAAACTGTTTGTGATGTTGTGCACAGTCCCTATTATTTTACAGAGGGAGACAAAAAACACAAGACTTGTGTGCATTATAGTAGTTTACAGGAAGCTTAGAAGGATGACTTGGAAGGGGAAAAGCCCAGCCAAATTGTAACAAATCTCTGCTGTGTTTCCAGTTCTTGATCTGTCATGCATATATCAAAACGATTTGCAGTAACTGATGTGTCAATTTTTCTACTGCAAATATGTCAGGAAACTGTGTAAGTGATAAAGACAAAAGGCATATGATTTTTTTTTGCAATGTTGGATTTCTGGATTAGATAATGATCCCAAACCATGAAATACTAGTATTTTTACCTAGCAGTGTGTCTTGTCATCCTAGTTAAACATATATAGTAAATCATGTGGTGACCCTACCAGCATTCAGAGTGTCTATAGAAGCTGCATGTGGAGGAAAGAAACTCTTAGTCCATCTTTTTGTACCCTTTGCAGCACATCTATTTTTAAAACCTCACAGAGGATTTTGTCCCCATCCTCTTCAGAGCACATACACGTCAGCACTGCTTGTCACTTTTATTTTCCTCTGACTAGAGAAACTTGTAGAGGGAATTCAAGAAGTATGCAGACAGCCGACATGACATGAGCACAGTCAGGGTCTGATGGCAAGCAGCTTTAAGCCATGCTTGGAAATGGGATCAGTTTTTTTTCCTCCTCCCCTAGATTGCTTTTTCTTTTCTTTTGGTTTTTTTTTTTAAAGACTGCAATTCTGCTCAGCATTGTGTTAGGAAAAAATCAAGATGTCCTGGAGAAAGCCAAGAGAAAAGAAGCAGAAGCACACTGAAACTGCTGAGAAGATGAGGTCAGGTCCAGCCCAGTGAGGTATGAAGGGTCTGGCCCACAAAGGGTGGCTTTGGGACAGCAACAGCTCTGCAGCCCAAGTGCACAGTGAGGAATAACAGAGCTGATCCACTGCTTGGTGCCTGTGCAGATGCCATTGAACCCCATGGTGGAATAGGAGTAGCACCCAACTGAGCTGCCAGGCTGCGATGTGCAGTGCAAACAGGGGTTTATTTGGGGTGAGCTACTGAATGATGGCCACAAATTAATTGGGTGAGAAGATGTGGGTCCTTCCAGCCATCAAAAATCACAGAGGGTATTAAACTGGTGGGGTTAAATGTCTATAATTGTATGGAGAGAAATGAGCAATTGGCAGCCAAGCAGGAAGCCCTGGACACATTTTATTGTGTACCAGGGATGTTTCTCTGTACCTGTTAGAGCAATGCACACAATTCCTGCTCCCCTCGTTTAGCAGCTTGTGGCTCCTTACTCCCATAGACACCCTGAGCATGTCTCTCCCTGGTCACAGAGCATCCCTTCCCTGGGCACAGCCAGCTCTAGGTGACAATTCCTTTTTCTTCTCACAGCTGGCTCCTGATCAGATCGGCTGTGTGTGCATGCACCCAGGGCAGGGGGTGTTTTTGCTCATAATCGCTGTGCAGGTGGTGCCCAGTTACTCTGTTTAAGCACTGTGGGGAATAACACGGGCACAGCCATCAGCTCTACCAGTGCTGAGAAACCAAAGCCTTTCCTGCCTGTTTGAGTGGGTAAAAAAGAATTTGGCACCCACTGCAATCCTCATCTCTCTTACCCTGTCTCATGGTAAAGCCACATCTTCTCCTTGCAGACTACTTCCTTTTCTGAAAAACTGCTTCATTTAGGGCGATTTGAGAGGAAGCAGTCCCTGCTCTTCGTGCTTTCTTGCTCATTCATTTCACCCTAACATGCAGAGATGGACAATGTGAGATCAAATGCATTCAAAGGAATGGGAAGCTGAGTGTCTCCTTGTACAGCCTGGACACTTTGTTAGGACATGATACTGCCTTGGTCAAACCACGGAATGAGAAAGAACACAGGGGTTTGTAATGCTTTTCAGGGAAACTCTGAATTTAGCTTAACCCAGCTAGCCTGGTTACATTTTATCATACACCTTGGAGGGCTGAGGCCAGGAGAATGTGGTGCCTGCACCCTCAAGATTAATTAATTATCGTTAATGCAAGAAGAGAACATTCAATTTAGGCGTGCAAGGCCTGGGCTATAAAATGCCCCAGCTCTTTAGTGCAGCACCAGTCTGTGCTTGCATTCTTTACTCTCCTAGAGGAAGGCTGCACACCCCAGTCTAGCTACAGAGGGGCTCAGCCTCAGGTACCAAGGTCAGCAGGTTGTGATAGTCCTGAGTAGCTTCCCCTGAGTGGGAGCAGCCTAAGCTGGCTGGGGAGGGCAGATGAGGCTGGGTGGCTGCAGGACTCTGAGGTATGCAGGAATATATATCCCAGTGTGGGCTGACCTCTCTCACACCTGCCTCGGTATCAATGGAGTAACACAAGAATCTAATGTGGAGACAGGCATCATTTGTACCTTTGCTTGTTCTTGTCTTTGTAGAGACCAGAAAGATCCACAAATGAGAATGTATGCAATATTGCCATTAAGATGTGCTCTGTAACTATCTAATTCTGCAGCTCATGGGTTGCTTCCAGAGTATTTCCTTTGCTTGGCCACGTGGGTTTAGTATTAACTCCTTTTATTTTTTCCTGCCTCACATCTCCTGACTACCTTTCCAAATTGTGATTAGCTTTAAACACTTGCTTAGCCATCCTTGACACTGAGCAAGGCTTCTCTCTTCTATCTTAATAGTCTTTTCTCCTCTGACAGCAAGGTTATATACTTTCTCACACTGTCAAGTATATGATCCTCTTCTCTGAACTCCTCAGCAAACATTTCATATTGCCATCAAGACTAATGGTGCTTACAAGCTGAGTTTTTTACATTTAATTTTAGTAATCGCCCTCTGTTTCTACACTCAAAGCTGCAAGCTGCCAAGCTGTGATGGGAGAAAAAAAACCCCATTAATTTTATAGGCCCTGAATAACTGGGTTCACTGGGGTTGTACCTGTGAAAGCAAAACAACCTGCAGTGCAGAAATTAATCTGGGCTCACCATGCAAAGAGCTGTATGATGTACCCAGACTTGGAAACTTCCCCTGTGTCTCTTCTCCCTCTCATCCAATTGATTGTGCAAATGCAGTGAATTCCTGCTCCAGGGATAAAGACCTCAGCATCCTGGTGCTGTGATGTGGCTACTTGCTGTGCTGCAGCAGCTGCCTATTCTGGCCTCCAGAGAGTTCAGCCTTGAAGGAGAGCAGGGTTTGTTCCTGTGGCTGAAGGAACCCATTAACATAAGCCTTCGTCAGTGGAAAACAGTGAGGTAAAAACTTGCCAATGAGTCATGCTGAAAATCAATTTCCTCTGTAGTTTAAATCATAAGGAAGATGGATGTCCAGGGTATGCTGATCTGAGCATAATCCTTGCTGACACACTCCCTGCATTCCATGGGAATATGTGGTGGCCTAATCCAGAGAGTATGCAAGTGGACTTCAGTGTTGACACATTCACCTGTGTGCTGGCACTGTAGGTTAAAGAACACCTCTCAGGCCCAAAGATAAGCCAGGGACAGTGTGATTGGGTCCTTCTGGAAGGAGAACATGGGAAATGTGGTAGATGAAATTAGGGCGATATTGAGGAAAACGGGGAACCTGAACGTGTCAGAACTGTGATCAGGCTATTATTCATTCTCTCATCAAGCTGACTGAAGTGCAATTTGCTGGATTAAAAAAATAATTTTTTGAAGGCATTTTTTGGCCCACCACATTCCTTGAGCTAGCTCACTATGTGAGTGCCCAAGGAGAGAAATCATGACTGAGGAGGAGCACAGTGGCAACGTCATTTGAATATAGCTTCGATGCAGACTGGTTTCTCTTGACTAAGGAATCCAGCCTCAGAGAATTTGGGCTATTCTTACCATTACAGTGTTTAAAATGGCTATTGTCCCACCTTTTCCCATTCATGTATTCCATTTTGCTTAACAAAGAGCAAACTTCAAACAGCAATTCGCTCTCATCACTTGAATGAGGTTCAAGGTGATGTATAAATCATGGCTTTGTGATTTATTCTCATGCTATCACATGACTATTCAAGCTCAAATCCCTACAGAGAGGAGGTATTTTAAGAAGAAATAGCATAAATGTGACCAGACCATTGAAGATGTCTGTTGTCCTTGTCCATGGACTACAGGGGCATGTGCTTCATGACTGCTGCAGAGAATGAACTCCAGGGGCATTGTGCTTTCTTTGCTGTGGTGCAAACACAAAGGTCAGATTTTAATACGAAAGGTCTTGACATTTCCCGTAGGGAAGATTCTGTTTCAGACCAGTAGAGGGAGAAAGCAGGCCAAAGACATAAATTAGTGCTTTTCATGAAGATTTATGGGGGGGGGGGGAAGTCTAATTTATCTCTATAGTTAGAGTGCAAGAACAGTTGTCTGGGTTGCTGCTGGGTTCTTTGCTGGTGCCCTTTATAATTCCATTCATTAAAAAGCTAACCAACATGTTATATTTTCCTGGCAGGGGAAAAAAAATGACAATTTCATTTAAGAAGCAAAGTTATAGTAGTCAGTAGCTCAAAAATGCTATTTTGGCAAGGTAAAAAGAAACTATTTGCACCTATGAAACACTTGTTGCAACTCAAAAAAGTTAATCTTCTGGAAAGTGTATAAGGTGCAATGTCCCAGAAGACCATTAAAGAATCTTTGAAACAATAAAACATAACAATAAGCAAAATAATAAATGTAGTCCCAGATTTTGGGAAGTGATTGAAGTTATCACTCTCATTCATGATCGATTTGGTACAACACAGGCAGAGAGGGGTAGAATAACTTGCACATTCAGACCCTGCAAGACAAGGAACAGGCATTTAGGAGAACTACCAAAGTAATCACACCCAGAGAGTAATGAGGTTGTCTGAGACTCATCTTGTTGGTGCCACTGTTTCAAATGTAGGTACTCTGGTACAGATTCAGATATCACACTCCTCACACAGTCTATTCTCATTTCCTTGTAGAAATGGATGTGACTGTCATTTCCAATGGAGTGTATTCTCTCCTTCCCTTGGTGTCTGTAGGATGTGCTCCAAAGTGTCTAAGTCTTATTGCTTTTACTGTAAAATGCATATCATATCAAATATTAAGACAAATTTGAAGCAAGCAGCATGATTTTATAGCAGAATGCAGGTGGGTTTTTACTGTGTGTCTCTCTCTCAGCATTGGCTCCAAGGTAAGCAATACCTTTGGGAAGCTCTGTCCCCTGCCAAGGCCGTAACAGGGGAGCTTCAGAGAAATACGCAGCCTTGATTTCTATCCCAGAGCCTCAGAGGACCTTTTATACACTGATTCTGGGTCATTACAGAACTGGAAGAGAGGAATGAGATGCTGTGCAACATGGTAATACCAGGGCTACATCGGGCTTCAGAGCTGCATTGCAGTGTCCTCATGTTGTTGGAAATTCTATAACAAGGCCAGAATATTGTTCACTGCTTTGGGGTGGAGTCTCTTAGTCAAAACGAGATCCTGTGATTCTTGAGGGGAATGGCGGGGAGGAATCCGACTTTGTTCCAAAACAATGGTATGACCTCTCCAAAAGTGATGTGTGACACCTGTAAAATGAGAGTTTGTTGCTGTTGAGAGCTCTTGGAAATGTTTTTAGGGATTTTTTTTCTTCCTATGCATCTTTAAAATTTTGTCTTTCCGGAGTTCAGCTTTTGGTGGGTGAACTGGTCTCAACCAGAACCTGGCTGCTTCACTGTTGCTTTTTTCTTGTATTGCTGAAACCACCCTTTCACATAACTTTTACTTGAAAAAATAAATTTAAGTAGTAATCCTGCAAAGTAAGACACAAGTTATGTCCCAACATGATCACACAAGGGAACTTGGAAAGGTGTGAGTTTATTTTCTGCCTACAGGAATCACTGACTGTAGTCTCTCTCATCACTTGTTATTACAGCACCATCTCACATAACATACCAGGCACTGTGTAAGCAGAGATGGAAAAATTGCAGATTATGTGATTTTTATCTGTTCATCTAGTGACTTTAAAGGAACACTGAATGAGTCTGGAAAGACAACTCATGTGTGTATCCATACACAAGGACTATTTTGGTTGAGATGCCATATTAGCCACAACCTACTGGGAAAAGATTTTAAAAGTTTTAGCAGATTCCCTGAAATCTACAGACCTTGTTTAATCTGAATGGCAGGATCTGTGTTAGTTAATGTTCCAGTGTAGATAAGGAGGATAGATTCCCCCATTAACAACTGAACACAGTCCACTGAGGTACCTAATTTGTACTTCATTTATAGTTTCTGTTTTGCCTTTCCCTGAGTTCCCGAGATGTGATGTACCAGCTTCCATGAGTGCATGTATCTGGTCCCCTAAAATTTTCTCAATAAGTAGGAATAAATATTGAGCTGACCTAGAGCTGACCACCAAAGCTGGTGCCTCATGTCCTGCTCTCGAACTGCACTTGGTCAACAGACTGAAGGAATTTAATTATTCATGCATCTGGTAAAACCCTCTGTATTTCTGTCTTCTTATAAAGAATTCATCCTTATCCTCACCATTTTCTGTTCAGAGAACCTCACTTCACAGATAAAGCTGTGTTTGGGGGCTACAGGGAGCCTGAATTTTCTCTGTTTATCCATTTGCATTCCCTTTCACTTCTCCACTGGCAAAATATCCCCTTCCACCAACTGAAGAACCTTGATAATGCCTTTGAGAATGGAGTACTTCCAAATTGTTTGGTACTTCATATGGAGATTTTTTAAAATGTTTATGCATGTAGTAGAGGTAAGATTAAATTGCTAGAAAGGGCAATATAGCTGCAAGTGAAACAAATGAACCTCAGATGTAAAAGCTAAAGTCTTTCAGCAACACTGGCTTGACAATTTATTTGCTATTCTGTTTGAGAGTTTGGTTTGGGGTTTTTTTTGAAAGAATTATAGCTTGCAGTAGAGCTATTTGCATCAAGTGCATCGACAGGGTATTGAAAGTGTAACTGAATCTATTCCCATTAATGTCATTTAATATAGACCATTGAATGGTTTGGAAGTAATGAAGTCACGTAATGCTCATGGTGTATGCTGGGTCACTACTAATAGCTGCTGTGGAAACCTTATTGTCTCTTCTACCTCAGCAGTGCATAATTGTAGCAGGTTTGTTTTTTCAAGGATTACATTCCAGAGCATTTCAGAGAAAAACAGAAATTAATGACCTTCACCAAAAGTAGTTTCATTAAAGGAGAGCAAATTTCTCACTTTTCTGTGACAGGTGTGGTAATAGGAGTGAGGCTTCATTTCAGATGCCACCTCAGGACCACTCCAGATTTGCTGCTCAGGCACAAGGAGATAAAGCTACAGAACCAGGAGCACTTGAAATAGAATGGGCTGAAATCTCTAGTAAGAGCTATGGGCCATCTGCTGTTCCAGAAATCAAGCCGTCAAGCAGTGATGGCTGTAAAAGTTTAATTGCACATTGATGGAGGCTGGCTCTAAATGGGTTTGCATACAGGGAGGATCCAAACAATGCCAACTTGTTACAGGGAGCATGGTAGCACATGGGCAGCACACTGGTACCAACCTACCAACACCTGGAAAACTCACCTGCCCTGGAAGGCTGTTGATGGCCATGATCTGCCTAGGTGTATTTAAAGAAAATAAACATTGGTCTGCAGCTTTATATTTCAGTTAGGGTCTAATGCTTGCCCAGCTGGGCAACCATCCTTCTAGCCATCCCGAGTCCTGCTGTGAGGGCCACAGGCATCTTTCCTGACACAGAGATTCTAGTCAGCAAAGAGCCAGTACATCAGAATAATTCCTCATAAGAATGACCACAAGAAAAAACTAAGGACTTTCAAAGTGAATGTCAAAGGGTTTTTTTAATCAAAAAGGTTGTTGGATTAAGGCTTGGCTGCAGAGCTTTCTGTTCCTGGTATCACAGATGGCCTGGGCACAATAAGACTAACTATTCTCTGTGCTAGACCCTATTTCAGTAAAAATTATCTATAATTGTTTTAATGACTTCGTTAATGATTCACAGATATCTTATATGCACTATTTACTCATCAGTCTTCATTACCCCACGGCCTACAGCAGAGATGCCACCGAGAAGAGCAACAATAATTGGTACTCATAGGAAAATGAACAGTTTGAGCTGTGCAATTAGAGACTGGTCTCTCCCCTTAAATACTTAATTAATAGATGTGGGTATTCTGCATTTTAAAATTCTAGTGGTTGTATTTTTATACATTCACCAGGAACTTGCATAAGGAAATGAAGCTTAGTGTATAAATATTTGTCTGGATTGACACACCCTATTGGTCTGAGAGCTGAGAGTTACAGAGCCGAGCAGGGAAAGAGGATGTATGTCATCTGGGCCTGGGTCTGCTGGAGGGCTGGCATATGCCAATTTGCAAACTGGAAAGGTAGTTCTCATAGGAATAATAAAAACGAGACATTCCTGAAGTCTAGGTCTTGTTTGGGCAGAGGGCAAGGAGTTAAGGAATAAGCCTTGCAGGGCTGATGCTGGTCTTGCAGAAGAGGAGTACATCCGTGCAGTGCCTGCAGCCCTCTGCAAGGACAATGCAAGGTGAAGTGACACGGTCCTGTCAGACACAATACCTTTAAAACAAGATGGAAAAGTAAAACGGCTTATCTGAGGTCCCAAGGCAGATCTAGAAAAAAGAAACTTGGTTGTATTTGGGACAATCCTTGGAGGATTTGGTTTGAATAAAACCACACAGTCATTTCTGCAGCTTGTGACAGATATAATCCTTCTCCAGTACATCCCATGCTCTTTTGGGGGTAAATTAAATAAGAAGAATTTTACTTTGTGTGTGAGAAAACACCAAGGAACAAACTGATTATAGAAAATCCAGGGAGAGGAATTAAAGTGTTCATGGGATAAGCTCTTTGAAACAAGCACAATGTATTTTCTATGCGCTTGTATGGAACAAGCTCAAGGGGTACTGAGCATAATCAAGGCATGTGAGAGGTTGTGCAAGAATATGTCAAACAGTAACATGATTAGATGTGCCAGCATCCAACACATCTACTTTCACAATACTTTGACTCAGTCCTTTTCTGGAATGGTGCACTGGCAGGCAACTTTCTTTTAATTGCTTTGACTGTTGCTGATTTGTCTCTAAGCTTTGGGTTTGGGAACAGACAAACTACCTTTCTGAAAGAGTCATCATGGAAATAGCTTCTTCTTGGTAATTTTTATTTTAATGTCCATCTCTGCTAGATGTATCATGGAGAAAAGATTTTCAGAATATCTGTTACTACTGCTCCTGGGTAAACCTTACCTGTCAGTGTATCCAACTAATATGGCTCAGAAACATTTATGAACTAGCCTGTGTCATTTGCAAAGAGCCTGCTTCACTGTCACCAGGCATTTTTGCTGTTCACAACATCCATTTTTTCCTCAGCCATGTGCTACTGATTTTGAACAGATGAATACCACAGAAGAAGGGACTTCGATGTAAGATGGCTGCATAAAAGTTTATACTGTGCACAAAATTGTACTGATTTCCATCTGATGCTCTAACGGGAAGGGGAAAAAAGTGAGCAAACTTTTTCTCTTTGAAAAGATGAATTTTCTCTTTGACTCAGAAGTGGTTAAATCCTAGATCCCCAAATGATTGGTTGGAAAATTCTGCTGATCTGGTTTTGTTTACCTTATTTCCATGCAGAAATTGCTGTCAGGATTAGGGTTTCTTTCAAAAAAAAGAAAAAAAAATTTCTGAATACTACTTTATTCAGGATGTACTAAAATATAAGAAGTTAATATAAAGTATTTTAATTTTGACTAATCCTCCTTAAAGAAATTCACTGGTTTTGTACTGCCTAGGATTTTTAAGACTCTGTTCATGAGGATTTGTTACATTATTGCTGTGGGTTTGCTTGTAAAATATAAGCATAGAATTATATAATGTATACTCTATGCATCTGAGGATAGTTCTTCTGTATAGAGTTATATTAAGGCACAGAAAAGCATTTAACACTGTCACCTTCATTTATCAGCTTTAGCCCAAGGCAGCTGGGTTGATGACAAGATCGATTTTAATAATTTCAAATAATGGAAAGCATCAATTTATTTGAATAATAGGTATTTTTATGAAAACAACCTTCTAGAGTGTATTCTTGTAGTCTGGCTCTAGGTATCAGAGGTGTTAAGTAAAATAAAAAATTCCTGATAGTGCTAGAGAATTGAAGCAATGAAATCAAAAGAGAGCTGCAGGCGTAATAGTTTTAGATGGGTTTGTTTTAAACCCAAAATTTCACAGCCATCTGTTGATTCTGGTACAAAGAAATCAAATGAAGCTGAAAGAAAATACCACTAAACACAAGAGATCAAGAGCTAAACCAACACTCGCCTGTTTGTTCAGTGCTTGAATCTGTGAAGTCAAATCCGCCTTAACATGAGCATTTTCCTGTTTAGTTGGAGACTTGCACAGTTTTTCTTATTCCTCCCCTGGGCAACACTGAGCTTTTTCTCATTTTTTTAGTTTGTGAAGAAGAGAGCGGAGCTGAGCCATACTAAAGATGCTGCCACATCCTCAGTGCCACTTTGCACAGGACAAAAATGCAGCTCTACAGAAAAGCTTTGGTGGACATATTCCTCCGGCTGCTGCTCGTCCTCGGATTGGTGACTAAGGAGGAGTTATTGCATGAAAGGTGGGGCTAAGTGGAGAAAAAGACTGATGTAAAAAATAAACAAATAAACAAAAAGCCACCCCCTGAGGATGAAAGGCACTTGTTGCATGTGTTTCAGCCACTGTCACAAAATGAAGTCCATTCTTTGGGGAAATTGAAGAAGTCACCACACCTTTTTAAGAATTTTCTTTTTACTTGTGGAAATGTAGGACCTTAATCTTGTCCTCACCCATATGTGTTTGGTAGCAATCATAAGGGAAGAGCACTGAGTCTTCGTTTCGTTGCATGCAGCTTCTTCCACAGACACCTTCAAGCTTGCATTTACGCACCCTGAATGAATGAGGAAATCTGCAGTAACAGCAATACAGCAGCATCGTATTCTCTTCTGCAGCTTATTCCCATTCTGATTATTCCCATTCTTTCCAATAATTGTGGAAAGAATTTCCCTTACTATTTTCCCTTACTTATTATGTATCATATGCTTTTTCTCTACCATCTCTCTTACTAACTCATATTCCTGTTGTTGCCTTTTCATTGACCACAAAACCACAACCACAACAACAACAAAAAAGCCCCTCCTTTCTCTCCCGGCACGGATCATAAATTGTTTTTTCTGCATTAGTTACAATTTGTCTGCAACTGTTTTCATTCCAGTTGTGAGAGTTTGGTAAGTTTGTGTCTTTTCAAAGTGTTAGCTTCCCTGAGTTCTGCGGCTGATAGTTAAATACCACAACTCCCTCAAGCTGTCTCTTTTACTAGTGTAGGTATGTAACCTTAATTTTCTCTTCTCTCAGCTTTCCTCTTTCTCTTTTCACACTTAGCATTTGTCAGAGCTCCTCCATGCGCTGTGAGGCTTGTGGGGTAGGGAGCATGGCTGTTGAAATCTCCAAAAAAAAGTTGTGGCAAACTGCAAAAGCAAATTTTATGCCCTGCCACCTAAATACTGTTAAAAATGTGTCCATTCTTTTCACTTCTTTCTCTTCTTACTCATTTTCTTATGGCCTATGAATAACTTCACTATTTTAACTTATTTATTATAATACTCCATGTTTTGCATAGACATTTTGTAAAATTATTTATATTTATGAAGTTCTTTAAGACCCTAAGATAAAAAGGTTACAATGACTTCCAAGTTATTACCATCAAATTATTGTTAACTACATTTTGTGAAAATACTCTGAGGTCTTAAGAGATCAACTGAAAGCAAGAGAGACTTAATTACTTATTACTGTCTTCATTTGCTGCCCTGACATACCAGTAGGCTGAAATAAATTCATAATTGGTCCCTGTGGCTAACACAGCAGCTGGTGGCTTTTCAGCAGGTACTGTCCACATTTGCATCTCCAATTTCCTTACTAAAAAACCCTGCTTTAATTGAGAAGGTTAGGACACTCGGAAAGCAAACTTCACGAAGTCCTCCTGGAGTGGTCTGTGATTGTCAATGAATAATCCAGCATGACTGTGTGCATTGGCTAACATCATTTTTCTGCATCCCCCCCATGTATCCTCTGAGGGAATACTAAACCAGCACAAATCTTATTTTCTCAAAAGCCAATGTATTTGAAGGTTTTGCAACAATCGTCTGCTGTACAAGAAATGGCCAGAACTCCTGATCATATGAACTCCAAAAATCTTCTATGGCTAGCAGCCCCATTCCATGGATGCTGAGGGCAGCGGGAAGTTCTTTGTAGAGTGGGACCTCCTGCCCTGAACTCTTGCTGTAAGGCTAAGGCAGGGTCCCACAGGTCCTGACATCAGCCTGTCCTGACCTCCTTAGACCAGTACAGCCAGCTGGTTACAGAGCACAGCTTAGGGACAGCCTGAAGAGTCACCTGTTGGTCACTGCAGCCTTGTAGCCACACATTATGGCATCACTGGATTTAGTGCTGAGCATTCCAAGGAATACGAGCCTCCTTATTTCAGTCTACATTTGGAGGCCTTTTTTCTTTATGGAAAAAGGCTGTATTGTGACAAGAGAAACTCACCACCAAGAAAACACATTATTTTCTTGTCCTGCACCCCTTTATTACCAGATCTGCCTCTCATTTTTTACAAGAATTTTCCCATGCTGCTGCTTAATCAGCACCATATGGCAACATGGTTGGTGTTTCTACAGATGTGTTCCAAGGGTCTGACTTCATTTTTGCTTCTCTCCACACTGAGGTTATTATCACTGAAAGATTGCATGGTCTGTAGTGTAGCCTAACCATGGTGAACATAAGGAAAACTAGGAATTTCAGAGCTATAAGATGTGAGACAAGCATGCAGGCCAGTCCCCCTTCCCTGATGACTGCTCACTCTTGCCAGTATCCCTTGCACCTCTCAGTGCCCTGCTCCTCTCTGCAGCTGCCAGGCACTGGGTGGGAAGGTGCTTGGGCATGTGTTGCTTGTGGGGTAAAAATTCCCATGCCACCACTTGGAACTTGTCTTTGACTGGATACTTTATCTTCCTTAGACTTCTGTTTATTCTGCACACTTATTCAGATACTTAATTAATCAGTGGCTATGTCTCATGTGATTCCAGTGAAAGCCTGGCATATCTCAGTTTCCCCATCTATCTCTTATGATCTGGTCTATAGGGGTGAAAAAGATTTTATGCAGGTTTGAAGTTCTTATTTTAGTTTGGTTTTTTATTGTGAATAGCATCCATCGAAAATACTTGCTACAGACATAAAGAGAAGTCGATTTCTTTCCAAATGAGACACCAAAAACCTGTAGATGAGGACCAATAGGGCATCCAACAAGTAGGGTAGAGATACAGCCAAACAGAGAAGTCCAGCACAGTATCCACAAGATGATTACAGGATTTCTTCACTTATGCATTGTTCCCTTTCCCCTCTTCTAGTTCTCTCAGTTGTTAATGGCTGGCTTAGCTATGCAATAGATTAATACCTTCCCCGTGGAGTACTGTTGCAGTAAAAACATGAAAATGTAAACATGTAAAAATATACTGATTTATATGTAAACATGTGAAAACATATTGATTACTTCGCTGGTGTGGAATGAAAGAGTCTCAAGTCCAATGCTTTACCTCCAGTGGAGTAGAATGCGAAGTATTACCTAGAAAGGGAAAAACTCCCTGTGTACCTAGTTGCACAATGTTGAGGCAAGGGCATGACATTACTCTTGCACTCAGTATTAGCTTAGTAGCTTGAGTGTGAGGAGCAGGATGTCAAACAGTTTTATCTGTTTGACCTCATGGTTGTATAATCATAAGCACTATAGAATTATCGGTGTTGGTGGCTGACTTTAAAACATTATTCTTCCAGTGTTTCAGCTGAAAGTGTAAGACTCGAGAGTGGTTTCTATCCAAATGTTTTTTCAATTATTAGAAGTGCTCAGTGTGTTATCAATTACTCTTTTAATACAGGCAATATGTGACCTATCGGTTGAGTCAATCCCTGATTTGTTGCCATGTCATGTTGCTCTTGAAAAAATGTTACTGCTGAAAATAACTGGTTCCTTTTCTTGTTTTCATTTAAAGAAGTAAAAAGTTTCTTCTGTTTGGGAAACATCAAGACATGTATTTACCTATAGATGTGTTTGGGAAATACAAAATGGTGTTTGATGCAGAGTACTTCCTAAAGTTGTTTTTGTTTGTTTGTTTTTTGTATGCACATTTAAAATGAATGTGATGTTTGCCTCACAGAGTGGCACCCATTTTACTAACACAGGCAAGTGTAGGTTAGCATAGAAGTAAACGTTTGCTAAACCAGTTTATTTGTAATACCGTGAAATTAATGTAAACAAAAATACTCTCCTAGAAAATATTTTCTTTGAAAACCTGCCAAGATTTATTGAATTCATCTGTCTTGACAGAGCACTTCAGCTGAGATCAAATAAACCCATACCTTGCAGTGAACAGCTGCAGCTATTTTAAAATGAAGTAAAGCAAGCATGGAAAAAGAAAAAAAAAAACGGGAACGACAAATAACACCAGGGGGAAAGTAATTAGCCTAATACAATACAATCTGCAGTGATTCAGGACATAAAAAAGCGCTTCCACGTTACAGCGATGACTCACTGATGAGCTAAACGACTGACCAGGCCGCACCTTCCTTATGACTACCCGATGCGCCGCATCCATATGGCTGGAATTCTCGCCTGTTCCCAACAACCGGCCTCTCTTTTCCTTTGCTAGACACCCGCCACGGGCGGCCCGCACCACGGCGGGGCCCAGACAGGCACCGCCTGGCAGCACCTGTGCCTCTCCCGGCCAGCTGGAGCTTAAGTGGCGCACGGGCCGCAGGTGTCCCCCCGTCCAGCTGGCGTGCCAGCGGCGGGCGGCCCGGGGGCACACACCGCGGCGGCGGGAGCCCGCTCGTTGCCTGTCGGGGGCGCAGCTTTAGGGATGGATGCGCACTGGGGCGCGGGCGGGGGGAACGCGGAGGTGCGCGCAACTCCCGCCCCTGCCGGGCGCGCCGCCCCCGCCCCCCGCCCGTCCCCTTCCCGGCGATTGGCGGCAGCGCCCGAGCAGGTGCCGGTGCGCGGCGGGAGCTGCCGCCGCCGGCACCGCAGCAGCACTCGGTGGCGCGTCCGGCGGGGTGGGGAGGGCTGAAGGCGGCGGCGACGACAGCGACAGCAGCAGCAGCAGCAGCAGTGGCGGCAGAAGCGCCAGCAGCAGCAGCAGCAGGAGGAGACAGCTGCTCTCGCCTTGCGCCGGCCGGTGCGGAGCGGGACCGGGGCACCTGTGCCCGGCGGCTCCGCGTAGGTTGTGCCCGGGGGCCGGCGCCGGGCGGCCGCAGACCCCTCCGTGCATGAGCGACGGGGCGCAGCCGCCGGCGGTGGCTCTGCCCGTGCCCCGAGCGCGGGGCACTTCCTGCCTGCCTGCCATTGTGGTGCAGCCCTCGCACTTGGCCGGGGGTGAGTACGGCCGGGGGCGCGGCCGCCGCCCCCCGCGGGCCGGGACTGGGCCGGGCTGGGGGCTCCCCCGCCGCGGCAGCGCGGGGCCGGCCGGCGCCGTGGGGCGGCCTGCGGCAGGGCCGTGGTGCGGGGCCGCAGCGCCCGTCGGGGGCGGCCGGGCTCGGACCGTGGGGGGGCCCCGCGCCGCTGGGGAGGGGTCGGGCGGGGCCGGGTGTCGGGGCGTGCTGGTGGCCGAGGGGTCGCCGCCCTCCGCGGTGTTCGGGGGCGAGGCGGGCTGCTGCTCCGCGGCAGCGCGGCATTAGGCTCTCCTTTAATTACCGGACAGATGTCTGAGCAGCTTCGTGGTGCTCTGCTGACAGCGTGGCTATTCGAGCGCTGTCACTGCAGTGCATCATCATCGTTATCACTGGAGCGCTTTAGTCTTGATCAACTTCCCCGGGAGCCCGGGGAGGGTTTCAGCGTGGCGCTGCCGCTGTCCCCGTTTCATGCGAGCATCCCGCCACGCTGCGCTTGTAATTTATGCCTCAGACAGAAGCAGCGTGCGTTTTCCTAGTATCAAGGTCAGTTTATCGTAACTGCTGAGGAAAATACCATATGGCTCAGACTGACTTTTCTTAGGGAATCTAATTAAGTAGGAGCCTGTGTTGTGCTGGGATTTGTGTTATGTTTCAGGCAAGCGTAACCGAATTAGATTGCAAAATGCCTTAGAGTGTGCGTGCGTCCCTCCTCAAGCATGTTTGTGAGGACATTAACTGTAACTAGCAATCTGTTTTGACATACTATGCTTTTTGCCTTATACCTACCATTTTACTATTTACTGCGTTTCTGAAAATGTGGGTAGCTGCCTTGCTATGGAGCCAGGAGTTTTTTAGAATAGGCACAGCAAAGATTTTAGCAATAGAGGTTTTTACTCCTTCCTCTTATAAGCCTTCTGGAAGGCTAGGGAGAGAGAATGGAGGGATAGTTAGTCTAGTTCTCACATTACCAGACATCTTTCTGATTTTGACAGACCTATTGTCAAACTGGAGAGGATTTTATAGTTGCTTATTTATGGTGATAGCTGTTTTCAGTGAACTGCATTGAGACCATTAAGTCTCTGCTGTTAAATGTCAAACAGTAGTGTTTGCCGCTTAATTCTACTTTTAGAAAGTAAACAGAGCTGTACAAAAAGCAGAAGATGCTGCATCTTGTACGTAGTCCCTCAGGCTACTGCCTTACCCATCGTTACTCAGGTATCAGATTGTATCAGAGTATATTTACTGATGCCTTATGCCCAAGCATCTAAAAATGTACTTGGCAGTTCTGTAGCCTTCCTGGGGAGTTTGTCAGGTAACGTAGTACAATGCAGTTAGAAACAGGGGAGTATAATTTTCAATACCTGTGGTACGTTAATTGCCAGTAGTGAGAATGCACGCAAGTCAATTCCAGCCCGGTAACCCTCACGGGGGTGAAACATACTTACAGCACTACGCCCTGTGACAGGATTTGCCTCTTAGACCAGCTGCCTGTTCAAATGACACAGTATTGTCCTTTCAGGCAGGGTAATGCTTTTTTGTCTTCGTCTGAACCAGTGATGTCTGGATCTAGAAAACTAAGTTAAAACTTTCAATTTTTTTCCTGAGGTGGTTTCTTGCTTCCATGCTAACCTGATGAATACATCTGAGTGCATTACATAGAGTGTACCCAAGTATATGAACGCAGTAGGAATTCACCTTTCTTGCTTCATACTTGCAGTAAACAGAACACTTGAAGGGCTTGTATTTAAATGAAGAAAAAAAAAATCCCCAAAGTATGCATGGGTGATGATGAAGAAAGGCTGTGTGTACCAAGTGCACTATTGTTCATAAACAGTACATCTGTATGAAAATGTGACTCCTTTGTATTGCTGCCAACATTAACATGCCCTATTGTTATAAGACTGGAAACTGTGGTTTGGCAGCATAAACCACCTTAACTTGCCCTTGGAAAGCTGGACAAGTTGAAAGAAACTAGTTGAATACAGTTCCATGAAAACCATAGGGACAGCTTTTCTCATTGAGAAAACCCATTGAATTGTTGGAGTGGATTAATGCTGCCTTCCCGTGGAATGCTTTATTCACCTTCCTTTTGGATGCAGGTAGATTATTTTTTTAGAAAGATTCTTAGGGATAATAAAGGCTTCTGGCTTACCTGTGAACCACTGACAGCCAGAGAATAAACCAAGTTTCTTATATTCAGAGATTTATAGCAGCTTACTTTCAGAAGAAGCATTTAGGGCTTAAGGGATAAGGAATTTGACTTTTTGGTGTGAAGTGAAGCACACCATGCTATTCCTCAGTTTACCAAAAAAACTTTACCTTTACGATATAATCGGGGAATTTTACAGAAGGGCTGAATACAATGTAATTTGATAAGACTTCAAACGGTGGTCTAGTTTTGTGCGTCTCTTTTTGAGATTGGTCAAAGATGCCTATATCCAAAATTTTGTGAATTTACAGAAACCCAAGAGAAAAACCTCCTATACATGTCTGATATACCAGTAATTTCTGTTGTTCATATGGTAGACTAGTGATTACAATGTGCCTGCTATTTAACTTTCAGTTAAAACATGCTATTTTTTTTTTTAACAATCTTGTAGAGAAATGTCCTGCTGTATTTTTTTAAAACTTCATTTTCAGTAAATAAATATTATGCTTGACATTCTGTGCCCTGAAAATAAATAAAGCACACTGTAGTGGAAAGCAGTTTAATGAACCACCTTAGCAGCTTTATTGTAGAGGAAGAGAGTATAAAGACTGCAGGGGTTTGACTGGTCAAAAGCTGATATCAGCATTATTGCAATAATGACAGATTTTTAGATCTTATGGATACTATTCAGGGAATAGGAACACAATAAATTTCCAGGCCAATATGCATTAAATTTCAACAGCACAGCTATATATATGTATATATTATACTTCTTCAAGAATGTTACGCTAGGAAACCACCTCATCTAGCAAGTTTTTACTGACCAATTAGCCCCTGAACTGAGTAAAAGAAACAAAATGTCTTGTTACTTTTTATTACCTTTATGCTTCACTTACCTTTTGATCCATTGACCATCATAAAAGGAAAAACTAATATTGGTGTTTGGTGTCAGATTATTGGAGTTATTACTATCTACTGGTTGTTTTAAGATATAAAGCATTACCAGAGGAAATGAAATACACATTCTTCAAGGCTAAGTACACCTCCAAACAAAACATCACCTATTGGGGTGGAGCTGACTACTGTGGAGATTAATCTTGAGACACTTTCAATGACATTGTCTCCACTGGCTCATGGTAATCAGTTAAATAGTTTTCTAGAGTTTTGCTGGCGTTGACTGGAAGCAGGGAGGCAGCTCTAGCCTGTCCTCTTGCTGAACACCCAAGCTGAAGTTCTGCTGTGGAGCACTTCAAGAAATTCGTTCTGGACTCTTCCTTGCAAAATGTGCTGCTTATTGATGGAGAAGTATAAATGGCGCAGCTACAGTTTCTGGATTAAGTCTGTTTAAAGGGTGCTGAGGTAATGTTCTGTAGAAAGTGAAATGTAGTATCTTCTTGTGATAGCAACCTGAAGTGTAAAGTCTCATTCAAAGGCTGTTCAAGTTCATGGCATTCCCACTGTCTTTAATGAGTCTTGAAGCCAGGCAACAGCCTGAAATCTTTGGGGTTTTTTAATAATAAAACAATCCCTTCCCCAGCACCCTCCACCTGTCTCCATGCAGGATAATAGGTGGTTCTGCTGTTGTAAAGCAACTTTCTGCTCTTGGAGGAAGACAGTACATAATCTGTTGTTTTCTTTCTCTAAAGCAAAGAAAGCAAAATATGTTTATAACTTGTGGAATGAACTGTTCTGCTCTTGTGTGTTGGGTTGACCCTGAGTTGATGGACAGTCTTTAAGACCAATTACGCTTCTCACAATTTACATATTTAAACCACACAGAAAGGCGGGACTTCCCCTTTTTGGTCGGAGCTCGCCTGCTGGAAGGTGGGGGGGCTCCGAGCCTCACGGCCCCGCCGGGCCGGGCCGGGCCGGGGCCACTGCCCCTTTCCCCCTTTCTCAGCGCCACGGCACGGACCCTGGGTCGCTGGGGGGGACTGTCCCAGAGCCGCAGGCAGCTAAAACCAGCCATGGACTGCTCACAGCTAAACCCATCCAGCGCAGCTTCTGGGGACAGGCGGGTCCCTCTCCTCTCCATGCGGAGCCGGCGGAGCCAGCGGGAGCCGGCAGAGCCTCCTGTCTGCAGCCAGCACACTTCGTGCTGAACTAAAGAGGACACCGTGCAGCCAGCAGCACAGAGGGAGCGAGGCTTTCCCCACCGTAAAGCCCGAACAAGAACACCCTTCAACATGGCGGTTTCAGAGTCAGAGAGAAAGAGAAGTGAGTCACGTGGGACGGAGCTGGAAATGGCGACAGGAGAGAAGAGGGCGGTGCCGCAATTCTGGCGCGCAGCTTAAAAGAAACCTTCTTGCATGCCGTGGTAAGAAACCGTAATACCACAAACTGTTTGTCTCTTTAATCCAATGAAAGAACATGGGGGGATGGAGTATCCTCGTGTGCCTGTGAAGATTGTGAAGAATGCCTATGCCAGGCTATATAGAAGTAGTAAGAGGCTGTTAGAGACTTGTGGCGAAGAAAAGCCTTTGTGTGCAGGCCAAAAGAACTTATCCTTAAAAAGATGAATAACCCCATGTGATGGCCCATGTTTTGTAGTATGAATGAACTGTGAAATTCTTCATGGGAGAGATGTTCTACACACAGCAGACTGTTTGTTTCCGGGCGGGCCTGCTATTAGTGGCAGTTTGGGAACCATGTGCAACTGAAGGAAAACCTTTTCTTCCTTAAGCATAAGAGAAAAGATTTTTCAAGAACTGCAACACTGACTAACATCCCATGTTCTGTCATCCCTTGTGTGAGCTGGATAAAAGGAGAGGGGTGCTGGAAAGAGGGCGGGGGGGGGGGGGGGGGAATTTACTTTAATTTTGTTTTGTTGTTTTCTCTTTACTTTTAATTCTGTTAGTAATAAAGCTCTTTCATTGTACTGCAACTGTTTAAGGTTTGTGCCTGCTTTGCTTTTCTCCTAATTCTTATCTCACAGAAGAAAAATAAGTAAATAATGGATATTTTGAATCAAAACCACTACATTTAATTGCTGTTTCCGCCCGGTTTCGAACTCAACCCGCTACATCAATGGTGGAGAATGCGGGCAATTAATGAGCGCTGTGAGATGAAGATTAATTAGGAGAAAATAATAAGCAGAGCAAGTAGAAAGTTATAACATTAAGTAGAATAATAGAAGAAATTTGCTTTGTAGTAGTAGTAAAAATTCTAGGGGTGGCGGTTTATGGAATTTGTTTTCTTTTAGCTCTGGTTTTGCTATTTTAAGTAACTTTTGGATATGTAAATTTTAAGAAGCGAGGGGTGGAATGTGTTGGGTTGACCCTGAGTTGATGGACAGTCTTTAAGACCAATTACGCTTCTCACAATTTACATATTTAAACCACACAGAAAGGCGGGACTTCCCCTTTTTGGTCGGAGCTCGCCTGCTGGAAGGTGGGGGGGCTCCGAGCCTCACGGCCCCGCCGGGCCGGGCCGGGCCGGGGCCACTGCCCCTTTCCCCCTTTCTCAGCGCCACGGCACGGACCCTGGGTCGCTGGGGGGGACTGTCCCAGAGCCGCAGGCAGCTAAAGCCAGCCATGGACTGCTCACAGCTAAACCCATCCAGCGCAGCTTCTGGGGACAGGCGGGTCCCTCTCCTCTCCATGCGGAGCCGGCGGAGCCAGCGGGAGCCGGCAGAGCCTCCTGTCTGCAGCCAGCACACTTCGTGCTGAACTAAAGAGGACACCGTGCAGCCAGCAGCACAGAGGGAGCGAGGCTTTCCCCACCGTAAAGCCCGAACAAGAACACCCTTCAACATGGCGGTTTCAGAGTCAGAGAGAAAGAGAAGTGAGTCACGTGGGACGGAGCTGGAAATGGCGACAGGAGAGAAGAGGGCGGTGCCGCAATTCTGGCGCGCAGCTTAAAAGAAACCTTCTTGCATGCCGTGGTAAGAAACCGTAATACCACAAACTGTTTGTCTCTTTAATCCAATGAAAGAACATGGGGGGATGGAGTATCCTCGTGTGCCTGTGAAGATTGTGAAGAATGCCTATGCCAGGCTATATAGAAGTAGTAAGAGGCTGTTAGAGACTTGTGGCGAAGAAAAGCCTTTGTGTGCAGGCCAAAAGAACTTATCCTTAAAAAGATGAATAACCCCATGTGATGGCCCATGTTTTGTAGTATGAATGAACTGTGAAATTCTTCATGGGAGAGATGTTCTACACACAGCAGACTGTTTGTTTCCGGGCGGGCCTGCTATTAGTGGCAGTTTGGGAACCATGTGCAACTGAAGGAAAACCTTTTCTTCCTTAAGCATAAGAGAAAAGATTTTTCAAGAACTGCAACACTGACTAACATCCCATGTTCTGTCATCCCTTGTGTGAGCTGGATAAAAGGAGAGGGGTGCTGGAAAGAGGGCGGGGGGGGGGGGGGGAATTTACTTTAATTTTGTTTTGTTGTTTTCTCTTTACTTTTAATTCTGTTAGTAATAAAGCTCTTTCATTGTACTGCAACTGTTTAAGGTTTGTGCCTGCTTTGCTTTTCTCCTAATTCTTATCTCACAGAAGAAAAATAAGTAAATAATGGATATTTTGAATCAAAACCACTACATTTAATTGCTGTTTCCGCCCGGTTTCGAACTCAACCCGCTACATCTTGTGATGAGTTTTATCTCTTCTGAAACTAATACAAGAGCTTCTTTTCTTATCAGGCATTACTTGAGGGACAGAAGATGTTTTTAGTGGGGTTTTCTTCTGCCGCTTTTGAGCTGTATGAACAGGACTTTGTGTCCCAGGGTAATCCAAAAAGGAAAGTGCTGGTTTGTGCTATTATGATTAATTGCTACAGCATGGATGTGCAGTGTATGATTCAAGTGCTGTTGACAGAGATGCAACTAGCACTGACCTGAAATACCTCAAATTTCAGAAGCGTACCTATTTTTCTAACCACTGTTAATCTTGCAAGAAGTTGATTCCTTTCTTTTCCCCTTATGAGAACTGGTCCTTTTGCCCCTCAGAGATCATCCCCAGGAGTGTTTGGTGTACTTTTCTGGAAGTTCTTTCAGTGCTTGCATCTAGCTGTCATAAGTGCTTTGGTATTTGTTTGACAGACCGTGACTTGGATTTAAGTTAAATCATAGTGTGTGAATTGGAGCACCATCAGGTTTCAAAAACAATTAAAAGAGCTTTGGGAGGATTCAAAAAGGTGATGTTGTTTTTCACTATCTCAGCTTGTCTTGATCTAAAAGTCAGTGACAAAATTTGTCCATGTGTTGATTGCTGCAAGCACAAAAACCATGGGTTGAGTCCCAAATGAGAAGAAAGCAGTTCACCTCTAGAGGAGGATAAGCCTGATTATTCCATCTCCCACACTTCTTTTCTAATGTTTAGTGGTGAGGTTTCATATTCCTGCTGCAAGGTAGTATTACAGGTCAAAAAGAGGCAAATCATTGGAAATACTGTGGACTTAGGTTCCACACATGATTAAGTGAGGAGCCCTAGTTAGTTCCTAAAGATGATGGCTTGGTTATGCTGTTCAAGTAGTAAATTATGTTGGACTTTAAAAGGTGCCTGTGCTAGCTGGATGATTCCCTGAACCTGTAAGAGGATGAACTTCAACTAAAGGAGCTGTGACACTGCTCCAGTTTGGATCCAAGTATCAGTGAAGCAGCAGTCAAAACTTGACACTGAAGTTGGCCTTTGAACTCCAGAAAGTGACTCACTGTGTCTTATGCTTGAATATAAAAATTCTTTATTTGTATAAACTTATGATCCAGAACTTCAGATTTGTGTTTATTGGTCTAGTTTCAGGTTATCTCCATGTTGTGCAGTGTAAATATAAAAAAAAATCAGCCAAACACTGGTCCAAAGCAGAGCCTCTTTTGAGCACAGTGTGGAGTTGGTCCCAGTGTCAACAAACGAATCCATTAACTCCTCCACGTGACAGATTAACCCAGCTCCTTTGGTTTGCAGAGGCTTTTTCCAGCTCTGGCTCTATTTTACTCTTGTTTTATGCCACTTGAAAAATGGTTATCTAAACAAACCAAAGACAACCTGCTCCTGAAATCCTTTTTTCAGTGCACAGGGCTTAAGTTGTGTGTCAGCCAACTACAGCTCATCACGAAGTCTCAGTGAAATGGGACATGTGGCTTTATACATGTCACTTCATTGTTGTATCTCTTATGATCCTTGCATCTTCAAGGATAAATCAGGGTTAGAAGCATTTTGCACAGTGTGTCACAGTGAATGTGGAAGGCACAGTCTTAGGAACTTATTTTAGCTTTTTATTTTGTTAAGTTACTTGCTAATCTGTAAAATTCAGTAATTTGCAGTGGGGTTTCCTGTCAGTGGTTTGAATTAACAGTAATTTACTGTATTAAATTTGTTTTCACATCTGGCAGCACTAGAGAATACTGCCTCATTGTGGCAACTGCTGTTGGAAGCATTTTCTTACTTCTAAAAATAGAACTTTTGTCCCTCTTCTAGTCCTGTAGGAAGATTCTCTCAGTGAAAGTTTAGCTCTTGGATAAATCTTAATGATATGTTCATGGGTGGTATTTCACAAGAGGGATGAGGGATATCAATTAGTGCAAGAGATGTTGTGAGAAAAATATCCATTTTACTGTGTAGGATATTTTAAGTATGCCTGTGGTATGTTTGCGTATTGGTTGGATTTTATATTATGGATATTTTGGTAGCAGTCAAGCAATCCACACTTAATTGTTTACTTTTGTATTTGGCATGGATTACTCACAGTATGTCTTTTAAGTTTTGATGAGTTTCTTAATTTATCATAACTCTTTTGCCTGGATTATTGAAAAGCGGAATTATATGCAGATGCAAAATGTGTAGTGCTTCCAGAGCTGATTGAGTTTTTACAAAAGTTTCACCTTTTCTCTCAGTGTTTTTTTTCCATATTAAAGATGTTAATAACTCAGATGAGAAGGCTTATCATCATTTAACTCAATAGTGATACTTTGGCATCTTGAAGTTGTAAAAGTTATCATAGTGGACCTATTTTCTTGGTTAGTTTGTTGAATGTTATCTGTAGGAGGCTCCTCTCTAGTTGTTCTAACACATAGTGACTGCTGTGGTGCTGGGGAAGGCATTTAACTTTGAAATACATACTTGTCACATGCTGCTCCACAGCTTGTACAGTAGTGGAACTTCTGTATCATTTGGTTGCTTCAGGTCATACAAAAACCAGGATGCTGGCATCCGAAATAGGGATCTGCACAGTAGTATCACAGAATGGGTCCGTTTGGAAGGGACTATCTGGTCATCTGGTCCAACCTCCCTGCTCAAGCTTGGCCATCCTAGAGCACATGGCACAGGATTGCATCCAGGTTGTTCCTGAGTACTCCTGATGAGGGAGACACCACAACCTCTCTGGGCAACCTGTTCTAGTGTGTGGTCACTTGCTTGAAAAAGCTCTTCCTCATGTTCAGGTGGAGCTTCCTGTGCATCAGTTTCTGCCTGTTTCCTCTTGTCTTATTGCTTGGCACCACCAAGAAGAGCCTGGAAACATCCTCTTGGCACCCTCCCTTCGGATACTTAGAGACATTGATGAGGGCTCCTCTCATTCATCCTTTCTTGAGGCTGAACAGGCCCAGCTCCCTCATAGGAGGCCCAGCCTTTCCTCATCAGAGAGGTGCTTCAGTCCCTTAATCATCTTTGTAACCCTGCACTGGACCCACTTCTTGAGCTCCATGTCTCTCTTGAACCCAGGAGCCCAGAACTGGACATAGCATCCCAGATCTGGCCTCACCAGGCCTGAGTAGAGGGGCAGGATCCCCTCCTTTGGCCTGCTGGCTGCACTCTTCCTAATGTACCCCAGGACACCATTGGCCTTCAGGGCCACAGGGACACTCTCCTGACTCACGGACAGCTTGTTGTCCACCAGGACCCCCAGGTCCTCCACGGAGCTGCTTCCCAGCAGTTTGGCCCCCAGCCTGTGCTGGTACATGGGGTTATTCCTCCCCAGGTGCAAGACCCTGCATTTGCCTTTGTTGAATTTTGGACAGGTCTGCTCTGCCCATCTCTCCAACCTGTCGAGGTCCTTCTCAAGGGCTGCACAGCACTCTGGGGTACTGGTCACTTCTCCCAGATTTGTGTTGTCAGTGAACTTGCTGAGGAGTCATCTGCCCCGTCATCCAAGTCACTGATTGATAAGTTAAATAATATCCTCAGTTGTATTCTCTTATACATTCCTCCACAAGAAGGGAGATAAATAATTGAGCCTTCCCAGACTTAATATGGCATTGAACCTGAGTTTTTCTGGGCGCAAGTACTAGACTGGTATTTCATATATTTACACTGGTAAAGTGAGTGCTCACTTCTCTGCCTGCCTCTTAAAATGGGACAGAAACCCAGCAATTCTTTGAAGGAACCAAGAAGTATTCACCGTTTCTTTCATCTCCCTTCAATCCGTGTGGCTCATTTGAGGGCCATTGATTGTGAAAGGCTGGGACTACAGGTGTCTCAGGAAAAGGTTGTGGCATGTGTAATGCAGCAGAGGTGGGTGAATGTATTTTTGCAGTCCTCACTCTTGAGCTAATGCTGAGAGGAAAGGTAGGAGTACAAATGAGCTTTTTGTTTAGTATTCTCTTCATACTGGCTCAAGCTTAGAAAGTACAGTGTGAAGCCTGAATTTCCAGGTGTGCTGGTTTGTGTTTTGATGCAAAGGTGGAAGAAGGGGCATAACTCAGTTCAGTGGCTGCTGCGCTCTCTGTGCAGGGAATCTGGGTACATAGCATTAAGGTTTTAGCCCCCCTTTGCAGGTTAGGCATTCAAAGGGAAGCCCTTGCAGTCTTGTGCTTACAGACGTGCAAATTTCTAGTTGTATTGGACTCTTTGGGATCAGTTGCATTCCCTAAGTGCACACGCTGGCTTTCTTGCTGGCCTGTGATGATTTGCTCTGGAGGTGGTTGACAGTCCGATACAGTAATGAGCTGAATTTCATGCTTTAGATTGAAGGCACATGGAGAAGAGGCAAATCATCCAAGATAAAATTACGTGTCAGCACATTACTGCTCCAGTTTTGTCTTTTTCTCCAAGCTGTCTTCTTCATTTCTGGAAGAGTGATAGTCAGTCTCACACAATCAGAATACTGTCAGACCCATCATCTTGACTACGCATTTTTCCATAAGACAGTTGCTACTAAATAGAGAAAATAGAACTGAACATGGTTTGCCTAAATTCAGCATAAACAGTGGAAGAGGAGACTGAAGTAAAATGAGAATATACACTAACTGGAAATCCAGTTGCTGAGAACTATGTGCTATCAGTATGTGCCAGATAACCTATGATCTTTAGCAGCTGTGGGGACAAATTTTGGATAAGACTTTCCTCTAGCTCAGTTTAGCAGAGAAGATTATTCTGGTCAATCAATTTAGTTTTTGTATCACATTTTGAATTCCGAATGGGATTTATACTTGTGTATCAGTTGTAGGCCTGATACCTAAATATAAAATAATCATCTGCTTATTCAGATTCTCTTTTTAATATGACTTTTTTGAACCATCAGTGGTAGATGACAGAAATTACGTCCTACAGTGTTATCTTTAGTGTTTTCTAAATTTTTTTTTCTATTTAAATAAAATGGCTTCTATTTTTTTAGAAACAGTTTTATATGCTGTGTTCTGCCTTTGGGAGAGTGCTATCCTTAGATGAGAGTTGCCGTTCTTTCTTGAATGGAATGTGACTTCAGTGAGATTTTTAATTTTGTGTCATGGTTTAACCCCACAGCGCTGTACCAGCTACTAAGAAGAAAATGAACTCTATCCCAGCTGTCACCAGGACATTCCGCTGTTTCATATTCAGTACTTAAAATAACATAAAATATAGAAGCAAGAAGAGTGTGAAACTCATGTTCCTAAATAGATTAAAATTTAAAACCATGCAGTACTAGCCTTTGACCTGTGAGGTTTACAATTTCACCCATTATAGTATATTCCAGCACTCTTTTAGACAAATGTACATATAATTATTGTGATAACTTGCATTAATAAGGAACATTTCTCCCAGAAGGAACTGAATGATCTTCATGTTTTTTTTTAAAACCTGCTGCTTTACCCCTTACCCTCCCCAGTGGAACAAATGTAACTTTGCTCAGAAGCTTGCCAGCTGTTGGCCTTGCTTTTTGCAAATCTCACGTAAAATTAGTCCAAGGCTGAAAGGAAGATTATTTTTTTTTTTGCTTTGGTTATAGACTAGGAAATATGTGCAGTAAAACACAGTTAAAATCAGTGTGGGTACAAAGAATAACATCCTCTTTCAGATCTTTGTCTTACATCTCATTTAAAATGTGATACACGAGATACAAGTCCCATGTTGAAGTCAGGTGAGCTGTATTTAGTTTTTCAGTCAAAGGGGTGGCTTTTTATATTTCTGATGAGTAGATTTTCCCTCTTCTTACTTTGAGACATTTGTTCATTTCTAGTGTAGAGAGAGGAATACCCAGTGGTTTTTGTGCAGCTTCTGGACATTCTTGAAGTTTAAAAAAGATTAAGAAATTTGTGGCCAATATTAATTATGCCTCATTTTAGACTTAATGATGTGCTAGCTGGAGTAGAAATTAATTTAGACAGTGATGTTTTTTAAGTGTTGGGTTTTAGCTAAAGTCTGTTTTGTTCAAGTGTGTTGACGTAACTCAAAGCACTATTCAGACCCTATTTTTGTCACCTTATATTTGTCAAATAAAGTGTGTGACATTATGTAATTTATATGCTAAATGTTGTGACATCTGCATAGAAAAATTAGCATAATGACCTCATGTGGGCAACTTCTTTTGGACAGTTCAGTAAACAAAACTTTTTAAAATATGAGGGGTGGTGAAGGAGCTGTGTTGAGGACAAAGTGCTTGTCTTCCTCTTTGGCTTAGAGATGTGACTGTCTTGTTGTATGATTTAAAAGAGAAAAATGTTCACCAGTAAGATTATACAAGGAATTTCTTGTAGTGCTGAAAGAGTTCTGGAAAGAATGACAAGAACGATTGAGCAGTATTATTTGGGTTCTGAAAGACTGCTGAAGGAAGAAAAGATGAGCTTGCTGGTGACAGAATCAAAGATCTAATTACTTGTAGGTTTAATCTTCTTGATTTTCTACCTAGAAAATATAGACGTGGTAGAGTAGCAGAACAGAATAGAAAAACTCTGGTGAAAAGTTTGGTTGCTCTAAAGCCGAGACCATGTGGGGGAAAGATACTCTGTATGAAATATTTCAGTTGCAAAGAACTGGGTTGAAGGAGTTTGTGGTCTTGGTTCCTCAGTTACCACATTCCATCAACGCACATAAGCAGCATTTTAAAGCAAAACTTACACTGTGTTGTGGAAACCGGTGACATCTTGATTACAAATGTGCTCAGAAATGGAAAGAATTTTAGAATATTCTTGTTTGGGGAGCTCTCTTCCAGATACACACTGGTGTACACAGATATCCCCAAAGCCTTCTCTTCTCCAGGGTGAGCAGTGCCAGTACCTCCAGCATCACTGCCTGTGAAAGTTGCTCCAGTCCCTTAACCATCACTGTGGCCTTAAGTATCTTTCTTGTTCTGGGGAAGCCCAAACTGGACACAGGATTCTAGATGCAGCCTCACTAGTGCTGATTGTTTTGCTACTGCATAAAACTAAGAGGTCTGTGTTGTACAATATTCAGGGTGACCATTTGCATAATTAGCTTTATAATGTGGTTCTTTGTTAAGCAGAGAATCTGTCTTAAATATTAGTTGGCACTTAGCCCACAAAACTTTTTTTTTTTCTCCCCACCCTCCCAGTAATGCTAATCATCTGCTGAGACTCCAAGTCCAAACAGCTTAGCTGTCATGTGGGTGACTAGGAAATGCACTACTTGCCCTTTTTTCTTGTGTTGATGCCCTTGTCCGTGTTAAAATTCACAAGCATTGCGTTCAGTTCTTGAAAAGCATTTAATTTGCTTATTTTTCTTTTTGTTTGGGTTTGGTTTTGTTCTTAAGGTTTAATTCAAGAAAGGTTTTCAATGTGGAAGTTTTTAGATTTTAAAATAGACTGTCAGGAGTGCTAAGATTAGAGTATTACTCAAACAATACCCAATCGTTTCTTGTAAGCGTAGGCTTTCCTGTTGCAGTGTTTTAATTTGTTGAGCAAAAGTTTTCTAGGGAATGATACTATTCCTTGTAAAGTCTGTGAGATCACCGATTTTGTATTCAGTTTGAGATTTACCAAAGAATTACTCATGAAGGCAACAACCTGAACAGCCTCATGTAAGTTATTTTAACTGAAGCCGGAAGTTATTTTAGTCCGAGAAGCTATTTTGTTGTCTAGTTGGGGGTTTTTTTAAGTGTAACTTGTTACATTTCCTCTAGAGGATTTGCCATTGTGAATTTCCAAAATGCATAATCTGGATCTACCACAAAAAGGACATTTGAGAATTGTTTATAAATATTTATAAACTGCTGTGATACTCCCAGATCAGAGGTGATTTAGTAATGTGATGAAAAATTATTTCCTGGGAAGAAACACAGAAGTTCCTTAGATGTTAATGTAATATTGGAATGCAGACTGAGAATACTATAGAGAAATAAACCACATGAAAATCAAAAGTTAAAGGTGCTTGTGATTTTAAAGCATATATACTTGAAATTAAGTCTTTGCCAGCCTCAGAAAATCAGAGGTGGTGGGGCTGCCCACTTATTCCCAAATTTAGGGGTAAATTTCCCCCTTCTAATACGCACTCACAAACAGCAGTGGCAGCTGAATCCAAGGGGTAATTTTCTTTACTGATGGACCAGTTTGCATGTGTGAAAAAAGATTATTTATTTTTACACCATTTCCAAAAGGATTTTGATGAAGACCTGAAGGGAGAACTTATTATGAAAATGTTAATTACAGTTGTTAACTTGATGCTCGAGATACTAGGAGATCAAAGATGGAATTCCAGTTACCTTCATCATCTTGTGTCCCAGAAGATTGTAGCCCTAGCATGAAGGTGCCTCTACTGGCATCAGGAATTGCTTAAAAAAGTTTTATTTCCTTTTATGTTGTATCCTGTATTTTCCCCTTCAGTGTATGTGTGTGAAAAAAATTACTTGGAAAAGTCCTGCTTACTTCCCCATGGATGTGGCTTTCCTGTAGTTAAGCCCTTCCATGCTTTTAGAAAGTCAGAGGCGCCTTTGCACCCCAGTGCTTTGTGTGGGAAGAGCTGAGCAGATATCCCACAGCTGAGCAGATATCCCAAAGCCTGAAGGGAAGGATGTGTCCCACGGCACTTCATGCTCTGTGTTTGAGCTGCAATGTGAGTGTAACCTCAGCAAGCCCTTCTTTACCTTTTCTTTTGCTTGCCAGTGCTCTGTGAGGTTTTGGTACAAGGACTGTAGGTGAAAGGACAGAGGAAAATCTTAATATTCTGGTGAAAATTTTGAGAAGATTTATGAACCTGTGTGGCATTGAAAAAAAATCTTGCCAGTTGTTCCTCGCTGTGTTCTAGCCAATCTTTAACATATATTCTTGGTCTTGCAAATGTGATTAATGAAGACTACATATAGTCCTTAGTTTCTTTGGCACTTTTCTTGTACACAAATCAGTGTAATTTTTTTTAGAAGTACATTTTTATAGCCATTATTAAATATTCGTTGTTATCTTCCTTGGTAGATTCAGAGTCAAGCCAGAACACTGTGACTTTTTTTTTTTTTTTTTTGCTGTATGGTAAGCATGTGTCTTGTTGGAGGAATCTTGTCATCTTGATTTCACCTAAGCTTGTATTACCATCTGCTTGGTTTTGGTGAAATGTTGTTTTCTTGAACAAAGAGTTTTCTAAATTTCATGGATAGCCTAACCAAAACAGAAAAAATAAGCAGGGCCCTCCTTCTGTGTGGGTGTGTTTTTCTTGTTTGAAGAGTGGTAATCAGATGATTGTAGGAAGGTAAATATTGTATTAAAAAAACCCCCAGCAAGCTAACAAAAAACCCAAACAAAACCCAACCAACCACATGCCACATCATTATGTGAGTAGCAAATGAATTGTTATGTTTAGAAAATAAAGCTGATCTTTTTTCTTCCATGCTTCTACTTGCTATAGTACTTGGTGCACTTAACTGTATGCCATAGCAGTGTTCCTTAGAGGTGGTTTTTTTTTGGGCCAGAACCAGCTTAGTTGCTTTGCATAGCCTCATTCACTCGCCACTCACCATGGACGAAGAGGCAGTAAGAGTTGCCTCCTCTATATAGTGTAGGAACCATAGCATGTTCATGGTTATATGCATTGCTGGGAGCTCATAGCAGAGGTTCAGAAACTGTCTCATGCTTCTGAATCCATAACACAATGCGGACATGGACACCTCATGATTGCCCAAATAATTGCATAAATCAAATGACAAAAGTAAATACTGAGAGCTGAATTTACTAGAATTCAATTAAATGAGTAAAAGCCATGAGAAAATAAATTAGAACAAATTTCATTAGTGAAACTTAATGGACCAAGCTCTAGTTCAAACCTTATTGTACATTCAATTCATCTATAATATTAACTACTACTTTTTCTCCTCCAAATATGGGAAATAATGATACAGTGATGATAGTGACATCTAAATCTTTCCAGTCACTCTGGAAAATGCATTTGAAATTAATGCTTTTTTAAATGGTGTTTTAAAATAATTCCTGTTTTCTCGGTTGGCAGTATAAAATAGTTTTTGAGTGTTACAGCAGAGTATGTTCTCTGTTCATACACAGTCACAGGGACCGCACTGCAAACAGTTTTATAAAATCATGGCATAAAATCTTGAGAAATGTCTAAACCTGATTTGACCCGACTTAGTTTAAACATGTTCCTTTTTGAGAGCAACACTGAGGTCTGTCCTCAACATCTCTTAATATCCCAAAAAATGTATCTTTTCTATTTACATTTAAGTGGGAGGTGATTGCTTTCAGTGCATGGAACCTGAAAAATAATTCTGAAATGAACCCTTCAGGTTGTACCAGGGAAGCTTAGATTGGATTTTATGAGCAATTCCTTCACTGTAAGGGTTGTCAAGCATTGGAACAGGCTGTCTAGGGAAGTGGTTGAGTTGCCGTTCCTGGAGGTGTTTAAAAGATGTGCAGGTGTGCCACTTAGGGACATGGTTTAGTGGTGGACTTGGCAGTGCTGGGTAATGGTTGGACTCAATGTAAAAGGTCTTTTTCAGCCCAAAAGAGTAAATTGTTTTCTTTTCTGATGTTTTCGGTATCAACTTTCTTTTTGTTGGGCAGATGTGCTTGTGATCTCAACACACTTGTGAAAAATATGAGTGCTTTCAATTTATTTTTCTATTTTATTTTCTGTTTCTGATTTCAGATATTCCTTATAGTTGTTCATATCCAGGACCCAGTGTATAATGGGGAGAAAACTGGACCTTTCTGGCTTGACTGATGAAGAAGCAGAGCATGTGCTCCAGGTGGTTCAGCGAGATTTCAGCCTTCGTAAGAAAGAAGAAGAAAGGCTGAGGTAAGGATAAAAACAGGATTAAAAATACTGGTCTATTTTGATTGTTACAAACTGGCTTTGGAGGAAACCAGAGAACACAGCTTTTTTGTGGTGTTCTATGCATTAATAATCATTCCTGTCACAGAAGCAAGAAATATTCAAACTCCTTCACATGAATTCAATTATTGAGTAGTAATTAATTTTTGCATTTAGTCTATCCTAGATTATACCACAGCAGTGGTCTCTAAATCACCTGTGTATATATCCTGGGTAGAGGCTAAGTAGTGTTTGATGTAGCAAAATCAAAAGTTTATCTTAAGGGAATTTTTTGCCTGCTGTAGTCAGTTCCCTTTTTTTTTTTGACTCAGAAACTTTGTCTGCATGCAAACATCTCAAAGTGGAGAAATTCAACCCATCTCTTTCCCCTGAAACAGTTAAAGGGATATGTTATCCATTGTATTGAGTTAACTTTGCTTTCAGTAGTCTGTGTACAAAATGATCACAAACAGAAATAATCCAGAAGAAAACAGTTGGAACCTGTTGGCAAGGTAGCTGAGGAAATTCGGTGACAAGGGGACTACGGATAGAGACCTGAATTGGTAGATGCAATATTTTTCTTTCTAGTTTCAACAATGTTTCCTTGAATTATTATGCCTGGTTTTTTTATTACCTTCTTTGAACACATCATTATTTTTTATCTAGAATGCTCTCTATGTTGGCAAATGCACATTCTCTTGCTGTGCTACTCGTATCTCAGGCATCATCTCTTTCTTTTTTGTTTAGTATCAAACTGAAGTCAACAGAGCAGGAAGATGACTGAAATCAACAGAAAACTAGGCATATATACTATGTGCAATTGAAACTGAGAGGAATCCTGTCTCACCTGGAACATTAGGAGCACAAAATGTGTCTTGCAGCATAGGCCTAATTCAATTTTGACATGCTGTGTGAGTTCTTTCTTGGGTTGGGAGTGCAAGCTCGCTGCAGGGAGAAAAACTGGATGAGGATGGCACACAGAGGTTTGTTTGGTTTTCTGACTGTTTGTTGTACCATGAGTTGTTCTGATTACTTTGGTGATTTTTCACAACACAGCCAAGAGATTCTGGAAACACTTTAAGGAGGGGTAGTGCGTGAGCTTTCTCTGTCTTTTTATACTGTGACTGGTTGTATCTTACTGGAGCAAGCATACCGCGGTTAGGAAGTGCTGGGGCTTCTTGCCTGTTCCATGCAATAGATCCACAGTGGCAGGAGGAGGGGGAGGGATGGAAGACAGGCACACGGAAAACTGGCCAGAAAGCCTGGATAGATAAAATTTTTGCTGGCGTTTGTGTTTTGCCATTTTGCTACTGAAGTTTTTCATGAGACTTAATTGAATGATCACAAGTAGAAAGCTGGTGTGAGAAGACAGCTAAAACACTGGAAAGGTAGGAGAAACACATGGATGCAACTCAGCTTGTATGTGAGTATGTATTTCAAGTATTTATGACTTTTTTCTTCTTTCAAAGTTATGCCTTTTGCAAGTATTAAAGTATGTTAGAGTGCTGCAAATAATGAGCTATACTGACAAAGTAAAAGTTCTGAAATTCAGCTGATATTTAAGATATGAATTTAAGTAGTTTTAATGACACTAAAAATTGCCAGTGAAGTTCAAGGCTTACTTCTAACTTAAAAGCTATGACTTTTTTTTTTTTTTTTCCCTTTTTTAAATCAAGCTACTTCGGTTGGTTTTGGTTGCTTGGTTTGCAACACATTTTTTTGTCTTACTATGTGATTGAAAATATATAAGAAAATTATATGATCTTGCTATAGATAGATTTTTCAGCTTGTAAGAAAAGAGATTAGATCTGCTTTGATCTTCTGGGCTCTATTGTGTTTGTGTTTAGAATGTTATCAACTGGCAAAGTTTACAGTATAGTTTCACTTTAGAAGTGAAACCCTGTAAGGCTTTGTAATCTTTTCTAAGATAAAAAACCTGGCACATGTTAGACTTCTAGACTTCTTTTAACAAATTCAAAACCAAGCTATATCTGAAGGTATGGTTTTGTGTTTCTTTTTTTCCTTCCTGTAATTAATTTGAGGTAGTAGCATTAGACTTTAAATGGAACTGTTGAAGTTTTTGCATGTGATATTTTTCTTAAAATAGGATTTCTATATAATTCTTGATATCATAGATAGTTTTATTTTTTGGTGCTTTTCCCCACCAAGATTTAAGTAGCTCTTTCACGTATCTCTCTCTGTATTATTCCCATTGACAACAATTTTTTCTAAAGATCAAGAATTACTTAAGGGAATATAGGATCAATTTCCCCTGTATCAGGAGAATAATGAAAGCTAAAAAAACTGTGAGTGGTTGATAACTTCAATTTTCCTTTGCTAGTGGCAGCTGAACAATTAACTAGCAAGAAGTGAAGCTTATCTTTACTTCTAATAAATGTTTTTAAGGTGATAAAGTAAAATGACAACCGTTTCAGAGCTAACAGTCCAATGTTTTTTATAATATTGCTGGTTTTACATGTTAATTTAGTTTTCCATATTCTGTAAACAAAATGACATATTGTATGGAGAAACCATACTGATGATCTGCATTTTCTCCTGCAAAGCTGTTTTGAATTTCTCTGCAGTGAGGTTTTTTTTGCAGTGGTTCTCTAATTTAAGTCTTCCTCAGAACTTTGATCTCCTACTGTTATCAGACAGGTTGCTCTTGTACATTTTGTGAAAAAAAAAATTAGTTGGCTACAACCAGTAAGATAACAGTAAGATAAAAATGTGTACACGTTTAGTGAGCAGAGTGGTTGCTTTATTATGCCTTACTGCTTCATATTGGTTTAGCTTCTTTTTTTACTAAGGCTTTCAGCCTGATATGAGATTAATAAGATTTACTGTTCTTTGTCACTTTTTCACCCATTATCTTTCTATTTTGATTACATGTTCATTTTGTTCTTTGGCAGTAGTGTTATGTTTTTATTTACTTCAGTGTTAGCATAGTCACCCAGAGCCATTGTGGCTAAAATTATAACAACAACTGTAAATAGATGGGCTGAGTTTACTGTGAATCGATTGAAGCAGACAAACCAGGCAGATCTGGCATAACTAGGAAGGTGATTGGTTTGAGTTTCTTGGTGTGTGTGCTCAGGACAACCTTGTGTACAATCCCTTCTGCCACTGAAGCTCTGCAGGCTGTCTCTGGGCTCCTGGGACACTAAGAAATCATAGGTAGCTTTTTGAGGAAGTTGTCTGGACATGCTAATGATTTGTTTCCTCATGTACAGATTTATTAATCTTGAATTTCAGACTGCATGCAGCTGCAGAATGTCAGCAGTGGGAAAGATAGGGCTGGGTTGAGGGTTAAACAGCTAATATTTTGCTGTGTATAACATCTTTGTCATATGTGCAGTTTGGGAGGGATTGTGTACTCTTTATTAAATTTTTTTTTTCTAAAGAAATGACAGAGGAGAGATAATAAGAGCTTCCAAAGCCAAATGTGTGTTTGTGAGGTAGGCCTTTATACATAAACAGGCGTGTAAAAGTGTTTGCTGTCTTTTATTTGTTGCCTGCTTATTTAGTTCTCAAGACTAAATGTACCACTGTTTATTCTCCTCCACTGTGGGCAAAATCAAGTCCTCCTTTGGCTTTTTTTTTTTACAATTACTACTGTATTTATAAACATGTGTATCCATTTGTTGTAGGTCAGGAATGCTGAGAAATCAAGGTGTTTTAAATAAGTGAAATTATAATTTCACAGAAAATAATTGATGGATCATCTTGTTGTGGTGGATGTTCCTGATCTTTTATGTTTTAGCCATGTGGACAGGTTAAAAAAGGGCTGGTCTGATTCTGAATTTAACATTCAGAATGACTGCAAAGGGAGGAAAATTATAAGGGCAGAAGGGTTCAGGCATAGAAAGGGCTCAGTGCTGATCAGCTGCAAGAAGAGCAGATGCTTTGCCTGTCAGCAGCTACTTTACTTTGGAGGCCATGGTTGGAGTGACTTAAGCTGTCCTTCTGTAATCATTGGCTAAGAAAAGTTTCCATCACCATAGTGAATGCTGGATCAGCCATTTGCATGGTGGTATTCTGGTGGTAAACCTTAAAAACTTGCGTTGGGCAGGGATGAAAAATGCTTCTTTGCAGGCAATGTGATTCTCTTTTGTTTAAACCACTGCTGTTAATCACCACTGCTGAGAAAATGTATTTACAAAGGAAAACTACTGACCTTCTGGTGCCACATGGATATGTGATCATAACACATTAACAATTAATATACTTATGTGGGGTTTGCTGGAACAGCACAAGGAAAGTATTGAGAATGACTGTTCCTGACAGGAAGAAACATCACATTGTCTTGCTTGGTATTGTGTCTTTCCTAGCTAGGTTGCTGAATATCAGCTTTGCTACCTGTATTCATACAGTCACATTTTCAGGTGTAGTAAAGACAAATGCAGCAATTCATTATCAGTTTTCCAGAAGTGTTTTATTTGCAGAAAAAAATGAGGTGCCTGTGCTCACTGGCAGGCCCTCTCTACTCTGGTTGTTCTAATTACCTTTTTAGCCAAAGAATGGGTAAGGGATTAGACTAGAGCCTTGTGTAGAATATTATGAAAGGGTTTAAATTGCTTTTGCCTACTGTCTTCTTTTTGCTCCTTTTGCAGCATATCCCATTGTAGAATGAGTAGGCCTGTGAAGAGGCTTCTGAAGAAACAAATTCTCATACCTGACAAAATTCAGAAACCAGTTTGACAGTTTCTTGTCAGACTACAGTAGATTTCAGTGTTTTTACAGTATGTGTCATGGGTCTTGTAGTGGATAAAATATTGAACTCCTTCCAAAGCTGGCTAATCAAAATATTGTCAGTGTGAGTCATATCAAACTGGCAAAATGCCAGGACAGACATTTGGGTAGCTATCTGTTGATTCTACATATCAGTTCTTGTTTGTCCTTCCTGTGGCAGGCTTGTATCAAATACCTTAAACCAAATAAAAGCCAAGCAAGAAAAACCCCGGTCTTCCTTCTCTTCCTCACCTCCCCAAAAAGCCATTTTGTAGCTATTTTCCTAGTCAGGAAGGAACAGGAGATTGGTCTCATTGTGTCAAGCATCAGAGTTCCAGCAGATGAACTTCTGATCAATACCTTATTGCTTGAAGTGATTTCATAAGGTCAGCCTTCCTGCCCTTCACTGTGATGAACAGTGTGGGGGAAGCCCGTTACTCTGACCTTTTCTTTTTTTTTTTGTTTTTGAGCAGGTAGTCACTGTTCTGCTTCCTGTGCCTGCTCATTAACTCCCCAAGGGATCCAGAGAAGGAGGCTGTGAAATACCACTTCATATCCCTGCTTCTGCCCATGACGCTTGAAAGGAAGGCCACTCTGTGCTGAGGAGAGTGGCTAGCACATCTTTAGGGGCTGTCCTGACAGACATGTTCTCTCCCTGTGATAAAAGGTCTTACAGCAGTTTACTCCTCTGAGAAAGTTGCTCTTTGTGATTCTCGTGTTAACACAGCTGCACACTTCTCCAGTGCAAGGTTCTGCTGAGCTGTCAAGAGTGTAGCACTCATATATCTAAAATTATTTTTGGGTGCAAGGAGTGATTCATCAGAATCATAGCTGCATCTAAATACATTCTTTTACTAGTGCTTTGACTTACAAAACAAGATTAAAACATATGTAGGGGTAGGGCACTACAGCTGTTTCCTGGAAGTAAGGGTTTATTAACAAGATTAAGAGCAAGACATCTTTTTTTTTATAGCTTATCACCAATTTTATTACATAAGGTTCCAAGATGCAAACCTGTTTTCTGTCTCACACAGACTGTCAGGATTAAGAGTTGTCAGTAACTGCATGTGTGTACTAGATGACTTACACTGTTACTGTGTAGCCCTCTCTCAACAGCTGTGTTTAATATTTTAACAGATATCCCTTAGTGGTGTTCTCAGGTCAGGATAGGTTGCTTATCAAAAAATGGCTACTTGGATGAATTCTGCATGAAAGTCAGATAGCTGGTGGTTGTTTTTGTTGCAGTCAGTAAGGAGGCACTTTAAAATGCATTTAGAAACTGTTACTTGCTTCTAATTTCAGGAAATATTGATCCAAGTGTGCTGCTTGCTATGGAATAATGCTGTGTTTGGGGTCAGACCAGGAAAGAGGTGTCTCAGCAATGATGCAAGGTCTTACCTCATGTGCTGTGCAGCAGCATTTTGTGTCCTTTCTGTGGTTTGCCCAAAACTCCTTGCTCTGACACAACAGGGTCCTGGTGCAGAGATGGTAAGTGTGTAGGTTCTGCTGACTGACATTGATCCCTGCCTCACCTGTAAGTGGAGAAAGTGATTGCGGCTGACAGGACAGTAGGATCTAGTTCATGCTTTACAAGAGAGAAATCAGGGCACTGGAAAGAATCTGGCCTTTGAAGCAAAGAACTTTCATCTGTTTTAAGTTATAGATTTGGGCCCGGTTTTTATTCTGCCTAATGGAGGAAAAAATGCCAGGGTACTTCCAAAGAGCAACTTACGCTTAGTTGCCTCTAAAACAAGCTCTGCGCACCTTGCTAGTGCATGCTTGTGACTATCATGGGAACCCACTATGACTGTTCTTGCCATCTGAATGGCATGAAGATGCTGTAGGAGAAGCACAGATGGAACTTCTCAACAAGTTCTTCCTGCCAAGTATTTGAATATAGGCAATTCCAGATGTGAGTTTTGGCTTTTTCAAGATGTGTTTACGAATGCAGTTACAACTGAGAGGAAATGCTGGTGAACCAAGCATCATCTCTCATGTTTCTTCATGCTTATGAAAAGGTGCAAAAGGAAATGCCTAATTTTACGGGATATTAGAGAAACTTGTTTAGAAAGAAATGTCTCCAGCTCACATTTCTAATATTGGACAGGCCACGGGAGGTGTAGCTGAAGTGCATCCCACATTCAGTGTGCCAAGCTTGCATAAACTGTGGGTAAGTCTTTAAAGGAAGCAGCATGATGTGGAGATGTTATAAAACTTATTGCAGGCTTTTTTTGTGTAATTTGGTCTTCATTGTGGGTTATGACTAATCAAATTATTGGCTACAATTTAGCTAAAAGGAATGAGTGTTCCTAGCAATAATGAATAGCTATAACGTAAAATCAATATTTAATCTCCGATGTCTCGTGTATGAAGAGTCTGAGCTGTTAAATGTGACTTGTAGCAGTAATCTTCTCTCACCTAACTGGCCCTGCAGTGTGGGAAAGGGATGTTCTCTTGCATATGAACTCCTGTCTTTACAGTTTAGTCTACCTAAGTGTTGGATTCTCTGTTTGCTGTTATTATAGCAGTGCAATTGGTACTTTCAAGTTATGGCAGAACATATAAATAAACATGAGAAGAATGGCTGCATAATGTCTTTTATTCAGGATTTATTCTTTGTATTAGAGTTTAGAGAACAGGGATACTCCATATAATGTTCACTAACTTGTAAGTAGTGACAAGTGTTACAGTTTTGGAAGAAGTCTTGTATTTAAAATGTGGGTTGATTTTTGGTTTGGAGTTTTTTTATGACAGAAGGGAATGGTTTTGCTGTTAAGTTACTATAGCAACATGCCATCGGCCTGCCCTTTTCTGCACCAATCTGGATGGATCTGACTGAAGCTGCAGGGCTTCCTATCTTCACTATACTCAGCTTTGGTTCTCAAGAAAATAAGAAATACTGCTCATCATTATGAAGTTAGCTCATTATCAATCTGAGCTATGACTTTTCATTTAGATCTAAAATTTGGCTTGTAATCCTTTTTTTCAGAAACATGCATTACGGAAGTGCAAAAGTACACCTTTAAGAAAAACTAATGGCTGTGAAAGGAAAAGACTTCTGCTTTTACCTACAAAGTTGTAATTATTCTTAAGAAGTATTGTAATATTTCAGAGATAGGACATTTAAGGAAATTAGTATTGACTTGAAGTTGGATTTGTTGATGTTTTTATTTCAAGTATTGTTGGTGAATCAAGGGATAGTCTTTGCTTTGCTTGCGTCAAGCATTTCCATGCTCTGTGTTCTCCATAGACAATGAAATTTATCTGGTCATTTTTTGTGGCCAGTTTCTGTGCCCCCAACTGGGAGTAAAACCAAGAACAGCTGTAAGAAACAGCACAGGAAGGTGACAGAGTGAAAATTGGCTGCTGTGAAGTTGAGTTGCCCTTGCAACTGAGCAGCTGACTATGGAGCTGTATCCCACTGTCCATGCTTTTGATTATAAAAAGGTGCATTTTGAATACTTCCTAATACTTCCTTTCTAAAGCATATAAACAACCGAAAGCATCTTGGAGTCTGCATGACAAATAAATACTCTGTGTGTGGAAGGAGCACTTTGGGGAGGTAAGGCTGCTGTATTAGAGCAACTTGAGTGTTTTATTCACTATGCCAAAGCTTAGGGAGTATGTCACGAGATCTGCCTCAGCCTATTGAATCAGCAGAGGTGAATGTTAATAAATGGCTTCGGTGGGTTTGTGTTCACGTAACACCTCATCCTTCAGGTTCTCTAGCACTCTTGTCTTGTGCAGCTTCCTACTTACAGATGTGCCAGAGGAATAAGCTACTAAATGGGATATGGTTCTTAGAAATCTGTCCTGAGTCCAGGAACCTGTGTCTTGAGAGGTTCATGGAAAGACAGCTGCTTTATAAATTACTTGTGCCAGGTTCTTCACTGTAATACCTCACTCCAAAGTGAGTTGTTGCAAAACAAGTTGTAGCTTAAGGGGAGGTCAATTTTTAGTGTTTATGAGTATTTATACTTTATAAGTACTTATACTTATGTGATTATGGCAAGTTCCAAGGACTACCAGTCAACTTCTGTGAGGAATGGAGCTGACTGATTTGAGGTGTGTGTTAGAGATTGCTGATCTCTGTTTCAAAAATGCCAAAATTTTCAGCATGAAGTTTTCTAAATGAAATTGGTGAACATTTTCAGCTAAGGGAAAGAGGGATATGCATGTGTGGGAGAATACCACAGATGTCAAAACACTTCGTCAACACTTCCAAAGTGTAGCTTCAGAAATATCTTTGGAGGTACTTTTTAACTGTAACACATTCTGCCACTTGTTGGTTCATATTTGAAATAAAATGGATTTGCTTTTGTTACTTCTGTGAAAATAATAAAAAAAAAGACTAGTAGTAGTAGAAATTAATATGTTAAGTTTTGCATTTATAATATTTAGATATACAAAAATAGTCAGCTGTATCTCAGCTGAGGGTATTATGCAAGTTAATATACCTCAAAGTTTTGCTGCAATGGATGTTGCCTAACCCTTGCCTAACCCTATGATAAATGCAAGATAATTATAATTTACCTTTGAGGGGTACAGTAAGGAGCTTCATGTTTGCCTAAGGGGGAAGGAGCTAACATATGGGCAGTTACTGCAGTCATACTTTTTACTATAATTTAACTTGGGGTAAATTGTTAATCTACTGTTGTCTTTATTTACAGTTGGTATGTATTTGGCTCTGTGCCTGAGGCAAGAGCAAGTCTTTGAACTGCACACTAGAGTTGTTTTTGATAGGAATGAATTATAACTGCGCTATGTATTTGCTTATGCCTCTTTTCCTTTATTGCTGTAATAATTTGATTCTCCTTCTAGTTATGACTTTAAGTTCTCCTGAAAGCAATTGAATTCAAATATACTTTTTTAAGCTGTTTCCTCTATGGTACTTACTTTACCCATTCTGCTATCCTAACTAAATAAAGGAAAATAATAAAATGTCTTTATAAAGCTGGTTTACAACAGAATAGTATCTTAGAACATCATAGCAAGTCTTCATTAATGCAGTTCTTCAGTGCATTAGGAAGATGCAAACCTAATGCTAGTTTATGGCAAATTATGTGTGGTTCTTGGTACTGTTTGGATACAATTTGGCTAGTAGATATTGGAAGATATAGACTGCAAATGATGTGGTGTTTCTGCAGCACTTTCAGCTTGAAAGGATAGTCTAAATTTATCTTCGTTTTGTGAAGCGCATTGGAAATGGAATGAAGCACAGAAGTCAGTGTTTGCATCTCAATCAAAAGAAGCCTAAATCAGGAAGCAATTAAAAGAAATGCCTGATGGAGGTGGCAGGGATTTAATAATTTTTTTTTTCTGCTGTACAGAAACGCTTTGATTGAGATTTAACAAAAGAATCTCTAATGTCTCTCTGGACTACTGTGTGGCATTTGTCAGTGAGGGTGGTTGGTTATGTGCTGGTAGCATCTCTCTCCCTTATCCCCCTTCGGTTTTCATCAGTGCATGATGGACTTGAAGGTTTTTCTCCGAGCGTAGCACTAGGAGAGAGGGGACCATTGTATTGTGATAGAAGATCTGTCATTAAAGGGAGGCAGCTCATTAGTGTTGCCACTGTGGCCCTATGCTTTATGGTTCTTGAACCTGAAGGAGGTGATGAGTTATTTGCTTCTGTTTTGATTTTGTGGGGTTTTTTTCTCCTTTACTTTCCGATTTAAGAAAATAAAAATAAACTCATGTTCTTCTAGTAGGAATGTACGATGAATTTTAAAGGCTTTTTTGTAACTGCATGTAGGCTGTCAGTTATCCTGGAGATAATCCTGTGGTAATTCTTCCATTACTTTGGTCACACAAAAGAGCAAACCCGTCTTTTCAATTGATGTTCCTTCAGCTGATAGCAAGATGTCACCTGTGACTCTGTCTTTTGAAAACTTGATTTTATTGGATTGTGGACTGATATGAAGATAGTCACACACTTGTATGGCGGGTATGGAATAGCTCTTGTTAGATAGAGGACTGTAGTCTAAATAATGTCACTAATAAAGAAATCAGCTCCATGCCATAAAATATTTGAAGTTTCTATATGCGTCATAAATATTGCCTGTTGTTTTTTCATGGTTATATTTTTACAAGTAGCCGAATTCAGTGCATAAAAGTGGAATGTGAATTTGTGTTTCATGTATAGCTAATTGATTATCTCGATAAAGAAAAAAGTAATTTTATAGTAAATTAATTAAAATTACTGTGAATTTGCATTTATTTTATTTTCATATTTTACGCACCTTGGTTCTTGGGAACAATTCTTCCGTGCTAACATGAAACCTAGTTATCTAGTCTGAGCTGTGAACTGACAAATTTGTTCTATGGTAAGTGGTCAATGTGTAAAACTGAGTTTCTTTAAGTTCAAAAAGGAGCTCTTAAACAGTTTATATATCAGTCCAGACTTGTGAATTTTCTGTGTCTCAGCAGGCAAAATATACAGTAGCCTGAGCATTGTTTTCCCTCTGCCACCTGGACTTTTTATTTTTTTTCCTCGTAAGTTTTAATGTTCTATTATTATTATACAATACTAATAATATTTAATATCTACTCGTTTTCTACTAGTATAGCATATAATAGAATACTAATCAGTACAACCATGCTAGCAAAGTGTGCTTTCAGATTGCTAGAGCAGGTGATAAATTAGAGGAAGACAGCCTCTGAAATAAGATCTTTATAACAAGTCAAACATGTATCTTCATGTTTGCCATTAACACAGGCTAGACTTGAAGTTTTCCAAAGATGCAAACTTGAGATTAGAAAACTAGCTTAGAACTTGGAAAGTAGCCCAGTTTCAGAAAGGCTGGACACTGAGACTGAATTAACATTCATGTGTTTGGAGTATTGTTCAGCACAGATTCTTTTGGATGACACTTCTGTCAGCAAGCTGTAAACGAGGGTTTTCCTGGCTTAGATTACATCAGCTTTCTCTGAGTACCTGCTTGAAGGTGTTTTTAGTGTTTTATAGTGAGTCTGAGGAGGAATAGCCTTTAAATTCTTTACATTTGCCAAATTTTAGTTTAGTTCCAGGCTGGTATTTTTATCCTTTTGTAATCTGAATGAAAATGAGGACAGAACACAAGTATTAGTAACACAAGAGGGAATAATCTTTCTTTCTAATCAAACAAAATATAATTCTAGGCCTTAGTAGAGTCTATGATCATCAAAAAGTGTTCTTGTGGCTGACAGTTCTCTCAAACTTCATTTGTCTTTAATCAATCGAGGAAGCAGTTCCAGGCACTCTAATGCAAATCATTTCTGCCCTCGGGTAATGTAAAAAGATGCAGCATTCCATTAATCAACTTAGGACTCAGTTTCATAGAAGGAAGGACAGCAACTCCACCATCATAGAAATTTACTTTGTGGACTTTTCGGGAGTACTGTGCTTTGACCTACATTTCTCTGGCTAAGCTGATAGCATTGGCATTTTTATGATAATATACACTGTTTTTCAAAATTCCCCTCGGTCTCATGTTTACAATAGCTGAGTTAAACAAGGTAGGTTTCAGATGCATATCAGTAATGACTCCTGCTAGGAATGGCAAGTAGGACTGCTGAGATTCAGCAGTTAAGTGGTCTTGTAGACTGTTGAACAGGAAATTCCTGACAACAGGACTCTACATTAAAATGTTCTTTTAAGCAAACAGGCCATACAACATCTACTTTGAATGAATTAGAGCAGAGGATAATGTTGCAAGAGGAGAATGTGATGTCATCACTTTGAGCAGAAATTATGGTCTTAAATATATATATTATCTTGGTATGGCAAGCATTGCTGCTTTAGCATCAATTATTGACATTAGCATTAATTACAATTAATGTGATGAGCAAATCAGCAGTACATAATTGTAGTGTATATGAACAGGTAGGAATTTTTAAAACTGCTCTGATGCTTTTTTCATTCAGTGGAAAATCCCTTAATACTGATGTTTTTTGCAGAATAATAATTTCAGAAACTTGCAGAGCATTTCAGTCATGTATTCAATGTCTCCGCATTTAACTTGCTTAGCATGGTGGCATTTTCCTTTGATTAGTTTGCTTCAGCATTTTACACTTTGTAATGGTGATTTGAGTTATCCAAGACAAGGGAGATTAGGAAAGAGATGAAGAAGGAATATCATGGAAGTCACTGTTATCTGGTGAAATCTGATGTCCCCTTTATCTGCTTATGTTCTCTTGATTTTGCTGCCTCTATTGTGGTTTATGAGTTTAGCTCAGTTGGCTTTGCATGGATAAAACTCCTCTTCAGTACTATGGATTTCTTCACTCAAACAAATACTTTAGTTTTAGATAACAGCAATTAGCATGGAGGATGTAAAGTCAAGATTTAGCCTTTTTCTTTCTGAATAATAAAAACCAAACGGTGAGGCACTACAACTCCAAGATACATATATATTTAAGTCTGCATTTTGTAGCTGCCTAATGTAGCAAAACTTGAGACCAAAACAACTTACTGTAGAGATGCTTATGGATATTGGGTTTCATGAAGCAGACAGAAATTGGGTGACAGAAATAACAAACACTGTATCTTTTTATATGCTGCACATCTTGAAAAAACAAACATTTTCCATAGCTGTCTGTGATGAGAAAAAGTCATGATGTGTGTTGGTGCTGATTAGATCTACCTATTGATACATATGGTACATGTTATATGGGTCTTCTCTCTTTTTAACTCTTGTTTCCAAGTATTCTGCTGCTTTGCAAAGCTTTAAATTGTGCTGTGTGCTCATTTTCCTACATGGCTTGTGAGCTACTATTTACTACCTCATGTTGATCACGCATGATGTGCTTCCTAGACAAACATTTAGGTTTGCTTTAATGGATAAGCAAATGTTGAGAAGATTGCACATGTTGTCATAGTTTCAGAGTTTGAGAAAGTAAATGCATTTCTATGGCCATAATAAACCACACTGTGGTATTTGTTGCAGAACCTTTGAGTTATATAATTGCTCTCTCTGTCATCAATGTTAGAAAAGGCAACAAAAATACTGTATTTAAACCAAGCTCATGCATAGTCCTGATGATGGGTTGTTTAAAAGTGGATGTTGTTTCCTGGAAGGAATAATTTGACAGGGTGTCCACTTTCCCTCCACATAGTGTGAAATCTGGTGAAATTACCCAGGAAAGTGACTGGAAGGGGACCCTTTCACAGAAGGAAGTTGTGCAATGAGCAGCTGCCATTAAAAGCAAAAAAGCCCAGTGTTTCCTGTGTACCAGAAGCCAGATGCCATTGGCATTGCAGTGATCCAGGCTGTTGGTTTAAGGCAGTGAGTGGGTAGGAACTTTCTTCTGGCACTAGGATTTTGTCATGCTATCCTTAGTATCCTGCCTCTTCCTTGGCTCATGAAACATGTGGTAGGGGAAATAAATTGCACTCATCTGACTGAAGTGAGTGTCTGTGTGTGTGTACAGAGGATCTGGGATGTGGTCTGGAAGCTCTTCTGTGTGATGCCAGAATGGACTCACAAATCTGTCCTACCTTGGGGAAGAGAGGAAGGCTTCACAGTTTGGCTGACTGTTATTTAGCAAGGTACAGCAAGGTGTGATGGTGTTTGACTTAATGAAACCCTTTAATGTACACCTGGTGCAAAAAACTTGAATGTAAAAATTCTTATTTGAAGTTCCATATTCACTGTTTCTTGGTATTTTTTGATCAAATGCGTTCAATATCCCCTTGGTACTAACTGCAAACTTGACCACTGCTGCAAAAGTTGAGCTGAGTTCTTTCAATTCGATTCATTGCTGTCCTTTAAAATCCCTGAAGCACTGGTTGAGATGGAAGTATTGCTTGTGCAGCCTTTTCATCACCAGTAGGGTTGCATGACTGTGAGAAATTAGATTTTTTTGTAAAATACTGCACAAGAAGTAATAAAGCCATCTGTGTTTTCAATTTAGCAATGTTATGTCTTCAGGGCTTCTGAGGAATAAGAAGTTATATACTGATTTTCATCAAACAAGTATGAATACTCACTGGGAGAGAGTCTGTAGCTTAAAAAAACTGGAGAGTTGTGTTTCAACTCAAGTTAATATTTCTGGAACCATCATCTCACAAATCCACCCCTGCGATAGTAAGAGTTCAAGAGTTAAAATTTTAGACGTATTGAGCCGTTTAAGACCTGTTATTTACAGTTGTTCTAATGTTTTTAATTTCCATGGGTTAGATACAAATCAAGTACCATTTCTGTGTCTGTTAGCTAAAATGAACCTATCACATAAAAGGCTTTAGCTTTCATTACAGACCTAAATCTTCAATAGTTAGTGAACTGTGATTGTGTCTTTCGTCCGTCCATTTACAATTGTCACTTCAGTGTTAATTATGAAGAACTAAATTGTCACGTGAAAGGCAGTTTTAGTTGATTGAAAACACCCATATTGTGGACAATATTCATATTTACCCTACTTCAGCTGGTTTCCACTAGCATTGGCAGATAATCTGTCATTAAGTTTTGTACCTAGAAGTGAATTTGTTATTAAAATGGTTAACAGTGAAGTAGGCTTTTAAGGTCTTTGCCTGCTAATATTTGTCTTATGCAAGGAACAAACAAAAAAGACAAAATCCATATGACATATGATTGTACTATAAATACTTTGAAATTTTTTTTTTTTTATATTTCTGGACTCATCACAAGGATTTTGTATGCGAATATGTAAAATCTAACTTCTTTTTTCTGAACACTGAATTATACTATTGATTGCTATTATACTATTTATTTCTATTACTTCCAGTCCATACTGAAATATTTGTCTATACATCATGCAGTAAATTGATGTAGAAAAAGTTGAAAGTACCGACTAACAGCTGAAAGTCTCAGAATTTATATCTTGTGGCAATTTCTCATTTGATCATATAATAAATTTCTACTATTTGATTAAATTTAGGCTATAAAAATTAATTTTCCTATACTTAAAATTGTGAAAGACGTTAATCTTACTGTTAGCTGGAGGTGGAGTTAGTGCCATTTTTTCCCCTCTTCCTCCTAATTTCATAGACCAAAGGAGAATATGCTCATCCTTCCTTTTTCTCCTCCCTGTTTCCAGATGCATTCTCTGGTTCATGCTTTGGGCAAATGCAGAGTTTGTACCTCCAGTCTACTGTACCTTTTTGCTAATGAATTTGATTACAGATTTGTTTGTTATTTAGTTACTGAACACAGCAGTGCAGTGTAGGCATTGTATTGATATCGGGCACTGAGGAAGGTTTTCAGCATTCGGTGTGGCTGTTGTTGCTGTTAGATGTATCTGTAGGAGTAGTTACCTATATAGGGGATAATACTGTAAAAACTTTATTGCCCATCTGAAGAGAATTTTAGATGGCTGAAGTCTATATCCTCACCAGCAAACGACTGTTGGAAGAAGTTTATCTACTTATATAAGAGAAACAGTTCCAAACTCAGTAGACAGTAGCTAAAATACCCTCACTGCTTTGAAACGGGACAGGCATTCACTTAAATGTTCTTGAAGCCTTGCCATGGGCCAATTTTCCATCTTGACAGAAAGAGGAGAGGGACTAATCTTCTGAGTCAAGACACTCTAACTTCTTTCCAGCTGGTCTGGTATCGTTTCATTAACTCTTAAATGAAGAGAATGGAAGATCGTAGATGATTTAGGTCAATGCTTCCCAATAACGAAGAGATGGGAGAGCCTGCTTGTCTCTCACTTGTCCCTTCTTACTGGTAGGAGGTTGAGAACACTTGTAGAAGAGGGGCCTTTCTTGCATTGACTGCCATATTCTCTGCTTTTCCTTTTCCCTACAGATAAATGCATCCCCCTACATCCCCTTCGTGTCATTGCATTGAATGGTCTCAGGGCTGAAAGGAGCATATTCCCTGATAAGTCCCTGCAGGGCTTATTAGCTCCCAGGCAGTATAAGCAAGACTAAGTTGTTCCTGGAGTCAAACAGATTTGTTGTGTGTCTTACTGTGCTCCAGCATAGATGGAGTCCTAGGAAAAAAAAAAAGTGCAAAGTGTGTACATGGAAGAGCCTTGCAACAGAGAATCGACTGCTTTTGTGTAAATGGTGTTTCACTGTAATTGTGTATAAGGGAGAAGATAAATCACCTCAGTATTGTCAACCCAGGTATTAAAAATACAACGCATCCTCCAGTAAATAAGTTTCTCTAAAACCTCTGGGTTAAAAAAGGCAGAGTTATTAATTTTCCTTTCTACGTCCAAAGGATAGCATTTCCTACTCTGTGTAGAAAAACAAAACCTAAAACATTTTCTGTTCCTAGGCAAATAGAACTTTACTTTTTAGGAGTTTTGCTGTCATCTTTCAGAAACACTCGGGGAAAGTAAAAAAAATACAGTGTTGGTTTCTCATTTGTATGAGCCTCATCTTGTTCAACAAGAACTTGAAATGTGTTGCAGTGTTAAATAATCTATTCCTGACCTAAGAAAAGCAAACTTGTCTCTTCTGAATGTAAACATTAAAACATGGCTATGTTTTTAAAAATGTCTCTTATTGTAAGCAGTATATGCGGATTTATATTGCTTGCTTTTATATAATTAGCTTGATGACAGCTATAAGTTGCTCATTCAGTTGGAAGAGCAGACCTTTACAGTGTATCAGAAATGTCTTTCAGTTTGGTGAACTCACCAGAACTGAAGTTGTGCAGTGATAATTGGTTCCAATATATTTAGCTGCCAAGTGTGTTAGAGTGGCCTTTTTTTGAAATGTGAGTCATGCATCCCTGGCAGAGATAAATGCAGGATCTTTGAGGGTTATTTAAGTTCTATAAAATCCCCTGTAATCAATTTGATAGTATTTGAGGGACCATAGATGACAGAGGCATGGGTCAGATGGAGTTCAGAAAGGTTTCTTTATTTTGGGGAAATAAGCTTAATCTGAGTTGAGTGTGCTCTTTGTTTTCTCCTCATTCCCTGCAACTGATTTTTAAACCAGACTTCTGATAGAGCATTTCATAGTAAAGGTATTCTGGGAGAGTTTTGTAGTTAGTGGAATGAAGTATTTCACAGGACAAATGCAACCTTCACACTTCTGGCATGTTAGTGCAATCGCTCTTATCTCCATGAAACGTTTCTGATTGCTGTTGCAGCAGCACTGCTTTGACCTCATCTCTCTCTGCTGATCTCACTGCAAAGTTCTTCTATAAAAATGTCACATTCGTGCTGTATGTCTAATTCTTACCTGTTTCTGATAAACCTGTGTGTACTGCCAGCCTCTTTCCCTTGCAGGCTTGCACCTTTTCTTTCCTGAGCATTTGGGCATGGGTCAAGAAACAGAAGAGGGTTGAACCTGTCCAAGGAGCGAGGAGTACTTATCTCACTGTAGCTGAAGGGCAGCTCTAGTACAGTGTAAATAGTGTAGCATTTCATCTGAAATTAACTCTGCTATTAGCTGCTATGTTTATTACACCAATTAGAATTGGTCTCAACTTTGCTCTGCCTCAGGGGAATGTGGGACAAAGGAACTCGTTTGCATTTGTGATCCTGCTCTGAAACTGGCAGCCCTGTGTCGTTCTGAACTGTGCTGCTTCTCAGAGGTCTCCAGTCTGGCTACTGACCCTTCATACAGGAATTTGAAACCGGACAGGATTGACATAGGTAGAGGAGAAGCTGGTAGCCAGTTTAAGCACCCTGGGAAATAAACCTGATCCCCATCTAGTAGACTTACAAGCTTAGTTGAGCACATACTCGACCTGAGGAAACCAGCAGTGTTCTGTGGGTACAAAGACTAGCTGGGCAGAGACCTTAGCAAGGGATTAGCTGGGTTCAATGACCTGGGCTCCAGCCTCAGCCATCCTGGGAGTGTATTGGGGTTTTCTTTGTCTTCTTGAATTTGAGTTAGGACTTTGGCCTTTCTTGAAATAAACTTGTGTATCTGATTTAACAAGGTTTTGTTCTTGCTCTTTGTAGTATTAACAAAAACCAAAGGTTTAATCTTGAAGACACAAGCTCTATGGAACCATGCACCCATGGAGATTTGTCAGCTTTAATCCTCTGTGACCTTCTCAGTAGAGCATAAGAGGACTATTGTTGCTGTTTTGGCTTGTACTCTTTACACGTTGTAGCAATGGGCCCAGTGATTTAAACTTGAGGTTTTTTCCTTTGTTTATTAAGGAATTCTGTCAATAAGTGATCAACTCGGTTTTTATTTTAATGAAGTAATATATAAATAAGTATTTTCTGTTTGCCTCACTACCCTCCAAATTGAGGATATTCAGTTAAGAATGAAGAAATGTTGGAACGGGAGATACTGGCAGAAAGAGAGAGTTTGTCAAGCCAGAACAGTTTATTTGAGGGAATGGGCAAAGGAGGACAAATAATTTCGCCTGTGTCAGGCTACAGTAGAGGAAGCAAAACAAGTCAGATTAGAGTGGCATGCAGATTTATTCTTGTGTATGAACTTTGAAACATTAATCAGTGCTAACAGCTGGAAGAGTTGGGACAAAAAAGTTTGGGTAATAATCATATAAAGGCGTGATGATTTTTCTGTGGGTTTTGATGGAGAGTGGGGAAGTCGTAAGACCAGCTTTGACCTGAATATCATTTTATGATGTCTTTTTTGCTAAACTTTAGTTTCATTCTATTTTGCTATCGTGATGACTTCTTACTCATTTCGTTCAAGAATTTGTGTATTTAATACTCCCTTTTTCACTTTTAGCCTTTCCTTCATCCACATACTGTCTTGTTTTCTAACTGTTAGAAAAGCTAAAATTTGCCAGTCTTAGAATCATGTCCTTCACACTGTTACAAATAAGTCTAAAATTCTAAGAGGCTATATCTTTTGGGGAACATTTTGTGCGTCAATATTTCTGATGTGAGTGAGACTTTTATCAGACTTTTCACAGGTGGAGTTGGTCATTGCATTGAACCTGTCCTTTGTTATCTATTAATTGAGGTTAATTTCAAAAATTAAGTGGTATGTGCCTGTAAAGAAAATATATTCAAGCTTCACGTTATTTGTGCTTCTGTTTAATATGTTGTTATTACGTTTTTTCATCATGTTACTAAGAATTTAGGTTAGTTGCTGGCACATACTGACAGTTTCATTCCCGACTGCTTTTCAGCATTGTTTGCTCCAAAGTATTGATAAAATATTAACATTTTCAGAGGTGCCTTACCTTCTATGCTTGACAACCTCCACCCTCAGCTAATAGCATTGAAGTGCAGTGTTCTCTGGGCCGGACATGTCATGCTTAACTAATGCCTGTGAACCTCAAGCATCCAGATCCTGCTTTCAGAAAAGATATATTCCAAGTGACAGGTTGTCTATAAGTGTATATGTTGTTCCTTTAAAGTCTGTTTGGGACAGTTTCTCTGCAAAGCTGCTGAGCTTGGCATGAATACAGCTATAAAACATAATTTTAGAATACAGTGTTGGAATAGCAGCTGTTGTTGAAAAATAGATGGAGGACTTGAGGTTTTGATTTTCTTCATAGTCTTCCACTAAATTTCAAACCTTTAATTTTTAATGTTTGCGAAACACTTTAAAGTGTGGCAAAAAATGTCAAAATAATTTGTTAACTTTCTAGTAAGTTGAAGAGTGTGCTGCTGTAATTCACAGCGGGCACAGTTGCAGCAGTTGATTTAACTTTCTACACATCCAGTAGAACTATTACCTGACCCTTCTTTTAAATTTCAGCTTCATTACATGAAGGCCGCAGGAATAATGAATGTTTTTTGTCTGTGTTTCCTCAACAATTTGTTGTCAGCTTGTGAAGCCCCTTACGAAGATGCAACAGCAGCCCAATTCGTGGTATTTTCCCAGTGCAGCTGCTTTGGGTGAAGCTGCCATCCACCTCTGCACTGAGTGGTCTTTATTTCCTATTGTTTGTCTCAAATTACAGCATCTCTTGTGGTGGTAGGAATTTTCCCAGGTGAAGGTCATTTGAGTACAGCATCCTGCAGAATCCCTCTTCCCTTGTGTGCTGGACTAACGCACAATAATGGCTGCACTACTCCCAGCACATGAAGAGTGCCTTTGGCAGCAGAAGCACACCTTGGTGGCTGGTGCTCCTTCTCAGCAAGGGTGGCTGAAGAAGTAGGTTATCTTTTTTTGACCTTTTTTTAATACATGGCGCTTAATGGCTATCTTTCTGACTGAAAGTATCAGGAAGCAGATCAGTCGAGTAAAAATGTGTGGGGTTTTTTCCCTCGTAGAGGTAATTTTGTAGTGAGCAGCTGTTCTTTGGTCTGTTTGAAGCTGATGTGTATTATTCATAAAGGCTAGATTTGTTTTAATAAAGATAATTCTCTTCAGCTAACATAGGAAAAAATATTCGGTTTTATTTGGTTCCGGTTCTTTGTGATCCTGGGGCACTGGTCATAAACAATAGCTCTGATATTGTAGGTTTTTTCTTTGTGTTAAATTAAATGGTCTGGATTTCTTTTTAATTTTATGTTTTTAACTAGACCCCTTCCATAATTAAAAATGTCATTTGTCCTTCTTCCTTCTGTATGTTGGAGGACATCCAGAAAGTTAAATGCAGGCAGCATGAAGTAGCTAGAGAGCTTGAGAGGTCCAAGTTTCTTTTTCAGCTCCTTTTGGGACACATTTAGTTCAGGCTCAAACTACCTTTTCAAACTAATGAGTGTTGGGAACACTTCTCTTGTAAGCAAAGCTGATATATTGGTGATTGTGTGTATATATATATAGAGAGAGAGAGAGCTCTGCTCTAGAATAGAGTTTTATCAGCCTTCTGATACTAGTGGCTTCTGACTACAGCATGTGAAATAAGGGGAGCTTCATACTGGAAGTACAAAGACTCTTATTGAAAAGTCAAAAATACCCTGAAGGTCATCAAGACTCTGTTGGTGGGAGATTTCAGGAGTATCTTGAAGCTCTAGCATGAAATAGTGAGATTAAAGACTGACTCCTAATGTATGATTAGTTTGTGACACATTCTGTGTGAATCCATGTATTTCCTGACACTTGTTTAACCGTGCAAGCGTGACATCCTGTGGTGCTGCTTTTTTCAGTAGAGTTCTCATTTGTTTTTAATTGGGAGTAAAAATAAATTTCATTGTCTGGGAGAATTTTCTCATCATTGTTTTTTCCATGCATTAGGCTCAGTAAATGAAGTCAGGAGTGCTTCCTAGTCCTGTCTCATTAAGAGACTGTTTCAGAGAAGTATGAAGTGTCCCCAGCTCCGATTCTCTCACTGAGAGCTGAAAGCACACAGTCCCTGCACAGCAGGTGAGGTGTATGACCCCACCTCAGTGAGAGGGTGGATCCTGTAATGTTATCTTGTTCAGGAAGGGTGCAAAATTATAAGAGTTGCATCTAGTCTGTGGTTTCAGAAATATTTTGGGATTTTTCTTCCCCTCAAAATCTTGGGCATTGTAATCAGAGGGCACTTGTAGAATAGTGTATCCTCTACTTAGAGTTGGATAATAGAGCTGATGAGTTTGAGCCTAAGCAAGATGTTTTGGGTAGTCAAACCAAATTAATGATTCATTTCATGTGAGGCCTAGAACTGCTGTGGGGCTGTTCCAAAAGTTTTGATTGAATGCCTTGGGGCATCAGGGAACATGTTTTCATATATTTGCTTCCAGATTTTTATTCCATCAGTGGTTAATAATTGATGACTTTAAATTTGCAATGGGGAAAATCCAGTGGTATTTAAACTGGTGTACTGTAGATGGATAGTTCCGTTCAGATGCACTTTAACATGAAAATTGATGGATTAGAGTTACTGTATTAGGTGATGCATTAGAGTACTGTATGAAAGCTTTGTCTTTGTACTGTGCTTGTCCAGCTCGGGGTCTCATTTTGGAAGCAATGTGGTCTTTACCTGGCCTTTAATCTTTGATGGATCTTTCTTCTTGTCCTCTATTTCTGCCATGGGTAGCATTTTTCCTGTGAGAATTTCATACTTGATTGATATTGCCTTATTAATTAACCTTGCCAGAGGCTTATTCAACACTGGGATTTATGTTTAATATCAAAGCATAGTAAGAAAGTAGAAATTTTTTGCCTTATTACTTCTAAAAATAATTGTCAAACATAATTTCATCCATTTGAATTAAAGTATTGATCCAATAATAATACTTACCCATAATTTTGCCTATCTATGCATATTGTGCCATCTTCTAAAGAGTGCTTTGTTGATGAGAACTACAGCTCAGCATTTAATAAGATTGCTGAGGTTTGAACAGCATATGAAATTTAGAGTGCAGATTATTCTGAAAATGGTAAATTGCAATGCTTCTTACTTTCTTAGATGTTCACAAAATCATAGCATTGCTGGAAGGGACCTCTGGAGGTCATCTTGTCCAACACCCCTGCTGAAGCAGGACCTCCTAGAGCCAGTTTCCCAGGGCCATGTTAAGGTGACATTTAAATTTCTTCAAGAAAAACTCTGCAACTTCCCTGGACAACCTGTGCCAGTGCTCTCTTTATCATGGAGGTGACTGCTGTTTCCTGATGTTCAGGGGTAACTTCCTGTGTTTCAGTTTGTACCCATCACCTTTGATCTTGTCCCTGGGAACCACTGAAAAAAGCCTGGCTCTGTCTTCTGTGTGCCCTCCTTTCAAGTATTTTTGAGGAACCGATGAGATGCCCCACTGAGCTTTCTCTTCTCTAGGCTGAACAGTCCCAGCTCTCCTCACAGGAGAGGTACCATAGCCCCCAAGTCTTAGTGGGCCTGTGCTGTACTCCTCAGTATATCCATCTCTCACTTGTACTGGAAGCCCGGAACTGTCACTTTCTTATGGATATTGTGAACGCCCCATTTGTTTCAAAGTTTGATGTCGACATTTTTTAAATGGTCATCAATAGGTGATGTGATTAACCTATAGCAAGGACTCAGTCTCCTGTAGGACTTTTTTTTTTCCATCAAGAGAGGGGAATGAGCCAGTCCCATTAGCTGTCAGAGGGAGGTCTCATATTTTGCATCTCTGGAAAGCCAGTCCCACTGACAAGATGCAGCTCTTGTATGGGTCTGCAGGCTGACTGACTTTTCAGGAGCCATGGTATTGGGAGGTGGTCCTTGAGGAATGATGCTACTTGGTTATCACACTCTGTGCGAAAATGGCTGAGGAAGAAGGCGAGCTACCAGACCTCAATTTGCCCCTTTTTCATTTTACTGAGGACTTAATTTCACAGAAAAATGTATTGTGAAGACAAAAGTCAGTCCATTTCATGAAGTGCTTCAAGTTGCAAACTTGCTAACAGCTTTGAGAAGACAAGACAGAGTAAAACTCCTATCAACCTAAGCTACTTGGTGCTTCTAAACTAGAACCTTCCTGTCTGCACAGTTGCTTGAGACTAAATCTGTTGTAGAGAGCTGTGAAAGTACTTTTGATCCAGGGGAGTGCTTGTTGCTTTTGAGTTGGGTTTCTAAGGATAGGTGTAGAAGAGGTCTTGGATAGGTTCAGTTTGCTCTGGTATGGTATATACCATTGCATGAGGATTAAATCAAGGTGCAACTTGTAGGCGCAGCACAGCCTCCTGTGAACTGTTTGCAGAAGTAGGACTCAGTAAGTTTGGCTTTCTGAGCTGCTCTGAGCATTTCAGTAGTGATACATCCTTATTACCCTCTATTTGTGTTTTGTTCTCTACTTTATAAAAAATTTTATTTAAAAAGGATCAATAATAAAAAGATTGCCATAAAAGATTCCTGCTACTGCATTCTGGAAAGTGTATGAAAAGATACGCTCATGTCCTTTTCATAAAAGCAGGATCAGTGGTTCTTATAAATCCATCTGCTCCTGATCACTTCCAATGTGACATCCTAATCCTCTGCATATGACAGACAATCCTTTTCACAGCAACCAATTGTGAAAAATATTTACGATTCAGAACATTAGTGCAAGTTGGGTTTAGGCCTAATTAATTGTTGTTAATGATTATATTTTTCATTACAGGGAACAGAATTTTAAAAGATGTTGTGAAGGTACCTTAGGCATATGTTACTTTAACGTTGGCAAGTCAGTTTGTACCGGCCTTTTTTTCATTTATTGAACCCCAGCTTTTTAGCTCAAGCAGCTTTCTTCAGCTGCATATAATCAATATTTTCAAAGTATAAATGGTCACTTACGTGAGGTTGACTTGCAACAAGTCATCCTGGAATACAAATTCATACTGCCTCAAAGACCTACTGCAAAAGCATTTATTTCTTACTGGAAGAAGATGAAAACATGTTTCTCAAGTTTGGATTGGGTTGAATTGTTCCTGGTTGGTTTGGTTGTTTCTTGCTAACCAGCTGTGTTTCTGTATCACAGTTACTGGTTATTTGAACCTCTGTGGTTTATCTTTTCTTGGCAGAAAAGAATTTATGTTCCACTGTGTGTCAAAAGAACTGTCTTTTAGGAACTCAGTCTTTTATGATCTAAAAGAACTATTTATGCCAGACAAGCATCAGATCAGAGTTTATGTGGCAAGACTGAGCCCTAGAGATCGCTGAAGAAGTAGCATTAAGAAGGGTGAGCAATCCAGAAGCTTTTAAATTTTATATTTGCATCAAAAATGAAAAATTAAGTAATAGCAGTATGTATGGTAACAAACCTTTAATTAGTAAGTAAACTATTAGAGTGCAGAAAATGATCTAACATATTTCACTTAGTTAGCCAAACAACACCAAACCTGCATATGTTTGGTGTGCTTGGGGTTTTTTTCCATTCAATGACTCCAATTCTGTACTAATTTAAGAGTCATAGAATGGCTTGGGTTGGAAAAGACCTTAAAGATCCAAGCCCCGTGCCGTGCACAGGGGCGTCTTCTACCAGATGAGGTTGCTCAAAGCCCCATGTAACCTGGCCTTGAACACCTCCAGGGATGGGGCATCCACAGCTTCTCTGGGCAACCTGTTCCAGTGCCTCACACCCTCCCAGTAAAGAACTTCTTAATATCTCTGTCAGTTTAAAGCCATTGCCCCCTTGTCCTGTCACTCCATGCCTGTATAAAAAGTCCCTCTCTTGTGGGCCCTTTAGGTACTGGAAAATGCTCTAAGGTCTCCCTGGAGCCTTCTCTCATCCAGGCTGAACAGCCCCAACTCTCTCAGCCTGTCTTTGTAGCAGAGTTGCTCCATCCCTCTGATCATCTTTATGGCTCTTCTCTGGACTCTCTCCAACAGGTCTCTGTCCTTCCTGTGCTGGGATCCCAGAGCTGGGTGCAGCACTGCAGGTGGGGTCTCACCAGAGCAGAGCAGAGGGACAGAATCCCTTCCCTTGCCCTGCTGGCCACGCTGCTTTGGATGCAGCCCAGGACACATTTGGCTTTCTGGGCTGTGAGTGCACATTGCCAGGTCATGTCCAGCTTCTCATCCAGCAGCACCTCCAAGTCCTTCTCAGCAGGGGTTGCTCTCAATTCATGCTTTGCCCAGCCTATATTTATGCTTGGGATTGTCCCGACTGCGTGCAGGATCTTGCACTTGACCTTGAAGAAGTTTATTCTATTATTTAGAGGGGATGACTTAGCAAGCTTAACTATAGGGGTGCACAACATAAAATTCTTTAGGGGGAAAAAAAAGAAAAGATGAAAGGCTTGAAATTTCCAGTAATCTTTATTAATTACGGATAGAAATGCTTTGCATTGCAAAGTCAAGTCCATATGTAATCCTGGAGCTGTTGTGTTATAAGCACACAATATATGTTTAACTTGCATTTGTGGTAAGACTAAGCAAGTTTTGTCTTCATAGTTACGTCACTAGTTAAACAGTGTCCCTGAGTTTTTAAAGCTTGTTAATTTTTTGGACTAGATGTTACATGTCTTTTGCCTGAGACTGAGGAACAATGGCTGTGAATATAGAAACCTTTTTTTCTTTGCAGAGCAATTTCAGCAGAGGAGGTAGTGGCACTGCTGTACCCTTGTTTTACTTTTGTTTCATCTAGTGTTTCGAGTTACAAAAAGGATTTTAATTTAAAAAAAGAAATAAAAGGAACAGCTAAAAGGGAGGGTGCTTGGAGTCAGGATGAATAACGTTGAAAGTTAGAGCCTCAAGTAAATGTGTCCCAATTAAGGGTAAAGTCTAAAAAGAAAAACAAAAGCCTCAGAAAGCTGAATGGAAGATCCGTTGAAAATAAAAATGCTTCCTTCAATCAGTGAAAGCAATATCCACTGAAGAAAATGCAAAAGATGTAAACTCTGACATTTTAAAGACAAAATAACAAAAAAAAAAGACCTTAATTTGTAAGTGCATAACAACTATTAATACATAATAAGCAAGAAACAAGTTTGCCAGGGAGTCAGCAAATCTAATACTTAAAATGAAAAGGAAACAGTATAGATGGATAATGTGACTGCAGCACAGTTAATTTAAATATTTTTGCATTGGAGTTCATGTGTGAAAAACTCAAGAGTGTTTGCCCCATTTAAATATTAGACAGGAGTTTGCAATATGGTGACACTTTTTCATTATGGAGAAAGATTCTTGTGATTCAAAAGCAACTATGAAAACTTACAAGGGACTTTATGGTTTCAGTGTTTAAATACAGATGGGATTAAACTTTGCTAAGTACCAAGCACTGTATGTGGTGAAGAAGAAAAAAAAACTTAAAAACCTTAACCTTTAAATTAATAAATCAGCTGTTGCCATTAAAGAAGGGCTTAAGTCTTAGGAATTGGTTCAGTACTCAGTGGCACTGGGCTGTCTAGAAGGAATCTAATAGGATATTTGCAATAGACTAGTAAAGGAATAGAGAACAAATCAGAAAACTTGGCTAGTTCAAATGCATGAATCACTACCACATCCACTTTTCAATATTATGCACTTCCCTAATGTTATAGTTATCTTTAAAATATGACAGAGTAGTAAATGAATGGCAAAGGTTGTCATACTTGATCAAAGGTATGGAATATTTTCTGTCTGAGGACTAAAACTTCTCAGAAAAAAACCCAGCTGGGAATAGATCAAATAGGTTTTTAAAATCCTGTGTGTAGTAAAGAGTGTGACTATAGACTTTGTTTTCATCATTTTGCATTGGTGGTGTGAATTATAGTACATGGTTGAAGAGGGAGGAAATGGGTTATTTAAAAAGAGCACATGAATGAACAAGCTGATGACTCTCTTCCTTCAAAGGCCTTAACCTGTCCATAGTGGTAGTGCAGCCAAGATTGTCTACAGAAAATAAAAAAATATAAGATTTGTAGGAAGAGGTTATATCCTTTATTATACCAAAAGTCACAGTCATTAAAATCAGAGTAGTCTGAAAAAAGCCCTGTGTGTCCAAAATGCATGTCTTCCTTCTTCACCTCCCCTGCTGCATTAGCTTTTCAAATAACCAAGTTGTGGAAGTTACCACGAATTAAATAAACATGCAAGTTATGTTTAAACTGCATAGTTTAAACAAAGGAAAAGCATTTCTTTAGAATGCAGGTTTTCTTGCATCTGTACCAGGTTCTTCTAATGACTCCTTGTCTCTCCATGATAGTGTCAGCATTACAGATTGATGTGTTTGTGTCAAAGGCCCAATTGTTTCACTCATTTTTAATCTTTCTGGCAGCTGTTGTGCCAGTAATGCATTTTACTGTAATCTTATTTTTAGGCTATACCTTTTAAGTTTGACAAAGATTTAAACTGATTATCCCCATTTCCAAATACGTGGCCTAGATATTGATAATGTCTCCATGTTCTTAATATGCCCAGTTTTGAAAAGCTGTACGACTTTGTACAGCATGTACCGAATTATTTGGTCCATATTTATGGCTAGCTATAGTCTGGCAAAAACTCATATCTTTTGCATTGTTTCCCTCTTTTTCTTGAGGAAAACCAGTCTATTCTGAAGGACAGTCTAGTTGGCATGCCTGTTAGATGGAGTCCCTTTAGAAAGGGAATTAAAGGAGACCTACCAGTAAGCAGAGATGTGTATGAATCATCTACTCTTTATACCAGATATGAAAATATTACCTTGTCAAATGGCAAAAGGATCTGCACACTCTTTATTATATGTGAACATCTCTCAGTTAATCCTTTTTTTCTTGTCCCTAAGACTGAACTGATTTTTATTTTCATTCTGCAATTCCCAAAACCTTCAGTATATGGCCTCTAATCTTTCAGATTTCAAAGTCTGGAAATGATAGCATTCTCCACTGATAAATCTTTAAAAAATGTAAAAGTAGCAGTGGTATTTTAAGAAAAATTAAAGTAGTCTTGTGTAACTAATCAGTGATTTGAACAGATAGCCCTCTGGCTTGTCAAATTATTTTCGTTAAACATGAGTACTGTTAAAAAAAGATTGCAAATTTATTTTATTTTTCCTTCTGAAAGTTAAAAACTGACATATTTATTTCCCAAGGGAAAAAACAGGCCATTTCAGTACTCTTGTCCATCCAGATGTAAAGGCGAACAGTACATCTTGCTCATCCTAGTGTTTTGGTGGCCTGTCAGATTTCAGTTTGCTTAATTATTTTCTACTTTTTCTGCGTATATACATATGTTCGTTCTAGTTGTTTCTGCTATTTTGTTGGTCTTTTAGACTCTTAATATTTTGGTTCCTTGCCCCCCCTTAATGTTTTCAACTTTTTGACCTGTAATTATATGTTGTTTTCCTGGTTTTGAATTGTACTGTTCTGCTTTACAAGAACAGCTTCTGGCTTCTGAAATGTCATGCTTAAGCCTTTCCTTCCTCCAATTGTTGCTTACCTCACTGAGAAATAAAGAAAATCTCGACTAGGAAATTGCTTGACCCTTTCACTCACTTGCAAATCATCATATTTGTCAGTTTGGAAAATTGTACAGCATTAATTTTTAATTCATAAAATACTTATAAAGTTATATGGAGTTGACAATAGTATTGTTCTGTTTGGAGAAATAGATGGAACATTAAATCGAAGAAGCAAATGTTTAATTTGAGAGAAGAAATTTAAGGATTTAACTCATTCTCTCCTTGCCCCTTGATCCTCCCTCTAGTGAGGCTCACCATTTTAGTGTGACTATTTCTTGTACCATTGACTTTATTCTGGTCTGCTCACACCCTGAATACTGAATGAGCTGTGCCTTGGAATGGGGGCTGCTTTAGTGGCAGGTGTTGCTGCAGATAGTGATGGGCATCTTGTTCTTCAGGAGGGTGACTCAGGAGGATATAACAAGTCATGCGTGCTGCTTCAGGAGGGCTGAAAAGCAAGGACTGGAACAGGGGGTGTTGAAGCAATGTTTTGGTACACAGCCACCATATTGAGAGCAACTGGTTAGTGACCTTGTAGTTTGAAATCTACCTTTCCAATCAAATTGGATGGCTGCAACCCCTTAAAGGGAATGTAGTGTCCTCCATCACCTCTCAGGAAGAAGGGCAAACACCTCTGTGAGATGGGCACTGACATGCTGGATGTGGACAACTACCAAGCAGACATAGTGTACCCGACATCCTCATTTTCCTAGTGCACCATCTACAAGCTCACCTCATTATTCAGTTACAAACATGCCTTAATCTAATAGAAGCCTTTATATCCTGTTAAGTGTCAGGAGAAAGTTATACTTTTACATGCCCAACATCCAGATGAGCTCCTGTTTCATGATCTCAGAGGGCAATGGCCTGAGATGCTTTGTGGACATGATCATCTGGACAGAAGAATGCTTTGACTTAGGCCAAAATGGAATCTAGCAGTCACCATGAAGTAATGGCTCAACTACAAAAGGCAAGCTTATTTCAACCAAAACTTTCAATTGAGACATAGAACCTTTACTGTCTTGCTTAGTTTTATTTGTTATTTACTTGTGTTTCACTGTATCTGGTTCTTACCTGGAGAGCCGAGTGTGCGGTGAGACTGTTTAAAAATTTCCTGTGGTTGCTATAGCTTTGAATAAATTTTTAGAGTAGGGACAGGATTAAAGTTGCTTGCAGAAGTGGGGTTTTCTCCTCAGCTCCCACTGTTGGTGCATTTATTTCTTTCAGTAGTTGGTGCATTCAGGATGTCAGAGTTATGTGTACCTGTGTTACATCTCAAACACCAGGGACTGGATTGGATTCACTTTTTACTGTGATGAACCCTTTGGGAAGGCGGTGAGTTTGTAGCATGTGAAGTGTGAGAGTAAGAAATACTCTGTGCCTTTTAAATAGTGCAGAAGTTGTTCTTACGAGGGTATGGAAAGGGAGAGGTTGCAGCTAGAAATGGCACAGGTGGAGAAACTGGATAGCTGTGTGGAAAGGGCATTCTTGTGAGCAGAGCATAAGCCTGCTGACCCATTGGCAGCTAGAGACAGCCTTGGAGCAGTCTTGTCCAGCAGAAAACTTGATTCTGTATTGCTTGTCATCGGCTGTTCTCTTTTGTGCAGTAGTAGCTCTTAGGAAGGAGCTCCAGAGGCAGCATTTGATTCAAAAAACTTCCCAGACATAGGGAACCATGTGTTGCAGGTCTCACAAAGTGTAATGACAGACATCCCTGTTCTGACAGTACAGCTGACAGGAAATGCCCCTCCCCAAAAAGGCTGGAGTAGAAATACTGTCAAAACTGAGGGAGTAAGAGGAGAAGGAAGCAGTTGGTATCATCTGGTTACACACACAATATTACAGTCCTCTCCCTGGTTATCCTTTCTTTTCTTCCCCATCTTTGGGGGCCTCTTTGGGGGCTCCCCCTTTGCTTTCCTGTGCTATATTCTTGTTGGAAACCACTGGAGGGGTCAGACCCCAGTGAACCCAAACTGAAACTGGAAATCCTGTTAAGTATCAGTCAGCATCAGCATCCTCAATTAAGAGGCACTTGGATTCTGAATTTATAGGTTCTATTGATTTTTTTTTTTTTTTTTTCCCAAAATAAACTTGCGGATGTTGCCATGTGATATGTGAAAAAGACAAGAAGCAATCAGTGCACTATATTTAAACATTGCAATTATAAATAGACAAAATGGGTATCTTTAAATGATTCATTAAATATAAGTAATGGAGCAACTTTGCCCCTTTTTTTCTAAAGGAGAAGAAACAAAGTGTGCACTAATGCTTGACTAAAATTTTAGTTCGAAAAGACACTCTCAGTACTGAGGTAACATATTTACTCTTTATTATCCGTTATCTCAGGATCTAGATAGTTTAGCTAGACCTGGTTGATGACTTCAGATCATTTTTAGCTGTAATTCCATAAAGCTCCAAAATTTTTTTGTGCCTCAGGAAGCCCTGGGTGTTAGTATAGGTCTGAGAGTAAAGGGCAGCATTCTCTCCTGTCTCCCTGTCTCAAGAGTTTAAATGAATTTATATAGAACACAAAATGAAAAGTATTTAACACTATGGTTTAGTGCTGCAAGATTTAATTGTTAGATAAATATTTGAGTACTGAGGCCTCCATCTTGTTTGAACATGAAGTAACCAGTCAGTAGCTGGGGAAGAAGAAATCCATGTAACTTTTTTTTTTTTAAGAAGAAAGAAACCCAACAAAAGAATACAGTTAAATACAGAACTATTTTTTTGTTGTCATAATGACACCTACTTGTTTCTGTATCATATAATTTAAATTTTGAGGTTAAAATGTTACAGACATACTAACTAGTACTTCTAGAGGAAAGGAGGAGAAATTAGAGGCCAGGTGGAGGGGGCGGCTGCTGCTGTTGGAGTGCAGTCGTGTTCTCTTAGACACCCCCCCAGGAGAAAGGCATGGAAGGGAAGGGCAAAGACCAGAAAGAGCATTCATTTCTGCAGCTAGTGCTCAGTGCTGAGGGCAAGTGGGAAGCATGTTCCCTCCTTAATTCTGCCTGGCCAAACTTGTTGAGTTTGTGTCGCTACCGGGCTGCTTAAGGCACTGGCTTCAGGATTGCCTTGAGCTGCTGACTTGCAGCAGTGTTGTGCAGAGGAACCATCCTGGTTACTTAGATTATACTTCTTTAAGCAGAGGGCATAGAGAGGATGGGGTGAATGAGGAATAAGAAACCTCTTTCAGGATTTAGCTGGTGCTGGTATCTATGAGCCCTCTCCTTTACCCTTCAGGGAGAGAAGAAAAAGATGCTATGACTTTCCTTTGACGCATCAGCCATAAATGCTCTCTCATGAGGTCAAGATTGGCCCCAAGATCACTAAAGTGTAGGTAATGAATTTGCCTCTGTTAACCAGCATTCTCCAAACAAATACTCTCTTGCAACTCTTAAAAATTTATGCATGTTTCCAGTCAAACAACTCACGTGAGCCAGGTGGTTTAGCTCTGATGTGTTTGATTCCAGTACCCTGCTGGCCCAGTTGAGTTGGCCCAGCAATTAATGCACAATCTTCATATGGTGACAGTATTTGGAGAGTGAGGTGGTACTCTCATAGCTGATAGCAAATCATCTTTGAGGAGATGGCATAAGTTAGAGGAGCTGAAATGATGGAAATGACAGATAATTGCAAAGAAAGGTAAGCACAAAGTGGGAATGTGTTTTAGACATGTGCCCTGCAGGTTGCAAAATATCTAGGAGTACTGTGATAACAAAATGCAGACATGAATGGTAGAGCATACAATAAAAAGTCCTTTTAAATAAGAGTACTTTTTTGTAAATTGTTTTAGTATTGTAGCATGCAAAATAATGTTTACCAAAAAAAAGTTAGAAAGGAAGCTGTTTCTACAGTAGCAGTAATTGTGGAAATTCAGAAATGGAAGAATGGGTGTTACAATTTGCTTGGCAAATTTTTGACTGGATTTCATTTGTTTTAAAGGTTAACAGGAAACATTTCTCCTAGGTTTACAGTAGCCAATTCATTAAGATTTTTTTTCTTAATGAATGTAAATTACTTGTTTTTGTCAATGTCCTGACATTTTCTGTGGTCCTTGTAAAAATCAAAGCTTCTGTTTTGTCTCTTATTACTTCCTTAGTTGAGCCTGCGAATTTGGACTGCTGTTGACTCAATATATTTTGTTGCAGATTGTTTCTTGTGGGTGGTTTTTTTTATTATGCAATGTGTACTGTAATGAACACTTTTTTTTATCAAGTTTGCAGGTTCTACTGCATCTAGGGTCAAATGAGGCTGTGGAACAAGGCAATGTTCATTCAACAATATCTCATTCCTAAAAAATCCCATGATTTTGCTTTCATTTACCTCAGTTCTTTCTGCACTATTATATGCAGTTAAAAATAGCATCAAAACCATCTCCTTTGAAATCACACAGAGTGTAGGGAAACTTCTCTGTGAACAGTGAGAGCCTGCTCTGTGTCCTCTCCACCCTAGCAGTGCCAGCTCCCCAGATGTTTTCCTATGGCTCCTGGGCAAGGAGCAGTACTGGAGGGAGGTCTCCTGGTGCTATTGGGGTGCTGGGGTGTTCTTGCTGACAGGCCTGTCAGTGATTACCAAATAGGGCAGTGGAATAGCTTAGCTTTCACTTTAGGCTAAACAAAACTGCTGTCCTCTCTGTTGGAGTCTAACCCTTCTGGTCACCTAATTAATTCTATGCAATCTGGACTTTACCTCTTTCTTAAATAGTTTTGAAACCTGCTAACAGTCTCAACCCACATCAAAAATACTGCTCTGAGAGAAACATCTTACAATAACCTACTAAATGCAGGCAGATCCAGATTTTTTTTCTCCTAGATAAGAGTATTCAGATGCTCTTAGACACAGCCAATCTTGGGATTATGCTGTATCTGTTAAGAAGTGCTTCTTCAGCACAGTGATTCATTCAAGTTTCTTTCTGTTTCGTAAGTTTGTCCTTCATACCCTGTGGCTTGCCATTGATTCTGTTCACAAAAATTTGTTGGTCTCTGAGTTCCTCCGATTTTGCTAAGATAAAGATATTTCCTACATTTTAAAATTGATTAGGAAGAGACAAATTTCTGTATTTCATCAATACAGTACAAATTTGATATGTATAGGCATAATTTATGGGTCTAATATATCGTGTTTTTTGACCTAGAAGCAGTGACATTTTGTTTCTGTAGTTGCTCCTTAGACACATCAGAAACAGTGTAATTTTTCTCTATATCTGTATAGAGAAGTGTATGATCTTGTATTACAAAGTAATGGATCGTTTTTGACTGTTCTATAAAGCATTATGAATCCTCTCTAAGGAGAGGAAATGAAGTTTATTAAGCACGGTATTAAATCAAGCTGTTTATTTTTCAGTTCCATTTAGCTGAAAGGCTACTGTTAAATTTTCATGTTGGAAGTAACTTTTATTAAATTTCAGTGTGTGGTCAAGATGGCTATACAGGAATTCAAAACAACATAATAGACTCCATGTTCTTCATTTATACTTTCTTGGAGTAGGGATATAGTTCACCAAGGGGAAGCACAAAGTCCTGCCCCTGGAGAGGACCAGCCCCAGGCACCAACATATGCTGGGGGCTGCCCAGCTGGAAAGCACCTTGTCAGAAAAGGACCTGGTGAGCACCAAGTTGAATGTGAGCCAGAAGTGTGCTCTTGCAGCAAAAAAGAAAAAGCTAATGTTATTCTGGGCTGCATGAGCCAAAGCACTGCCAGCAGTTTTAAGGCGGTCATCCTTCCCCTCAGCACTGATGAGGCTGCACTTAGAGTGCTGTGTCCAGTCCTGGGCTTCCCAGTACAGGAGAGATATGGGCATACTGGAGGGAGTCCAGTGAAGAATATTAAGGAACCAGAGCATGTCTCCTATGGAGAAAGGCTGAGAGAGCTGGGACTGTTCAGCCTGGAGAACACTCGACTCAAGGGGAAATAACCAATTTTTCGTAAATACCTGAAGGTCGGGTACAAGTGAGGATGGAACCAGGCTCTGTTCAGTGCTTCCCAGTGACAAGACCAGAGGTGCTGGGCACCAACTGAAATGCGGGAAGTTTTCCCCCTGAAAATCAGGAAAAATTTTTTCACTCTGAGGGTGACCAAGCACTGGCACAGGTTGCCCAGGGATGTGTTTTGAATTTGCAAGCCACTGTAGTAAAAGCAAAGCAGAAGTGGTAGTAGCTAAATGGTGTTACACTCTAGATGAGTATAATGGAAAAGAACAAAGTAAAGAAATAGCATCCTACTGTAGTACTCTTACATGTACTGTGGTAATATAAAGGACAGTGACACATAGGTATGTGTACAAATGTCACATTCACTCATTCTGGGGGTTTAATTATGCAAAGCATTTTGTAATTAGGAACACTGCCTCATTAAAACTAATTGCAAAATGTAGAAGTTTAGAATATCATATACATTTGTCACTCTTTAAGAATGAAACTACTGACAAATAATTAAATTGCCAATAATAAAGCCATACAGCAGCTAAATAAAACCCCTCCCTGTAATTGGGTAGGATTGTACTTTGTGATGATTAGTAAAATATGAGGCATTTTTGCTCTTTAATCATTTCAGCTGAAAAAGACAGGATGCATACATCATCTGTATTACTGAGAGCAATAGATATCACAAGAATATCATCAGCAGAAGAACAGAAAACTGAAAGGTACACTATGTGCATCACATTTCATGGCAATGACTCTACAGACCCCTTCCTCCACAATTTTTTTCAACAGCCTTTGCCATTCCCATTAGGGTTCCTATGTTTAAAGAATGAAATAATTATAATACATTGATGACAAGGATATAAAGCTTTTTCCCTGAAGATCACAAGTTCAAATTTAAATATAAGTGGCAATGACAATGTAGTTGCCCTCTGTTGAGCAGTCTGTCTTAGAGGGAGTTGTTGGTCCTAGCCTCGAGCTCTGTGGAAACATGCCCATGTAACGCATGGCATAGGAGTGATCAGCTTGCCAGAGGGCAAGAATTAAATGGGCATCTGGACACTTAATTATTCTCTGACTCCTACAATGTATGTTTATTTTTGAAAATATGTGGTCAGAACAGCAGTCGAACCCAGCTGGACTGCCTCTGAGTATTTTCTTTGCCCTGACTCTGAAGCTGAGACATGATATGAACAAGCTCAGAGATCTGTGCATGTTTCTTTAATATAATGCATAAATGGATGTATTAAGTGAGATATGTTTAGGGAGAATTAATTTTTCATGTGTTTTGCTTCGACTAAGCTTCTCCAGTAATGTCAACTGTAAAGCTGTCCTGACTCTTATTATTCATAAATAAAATGTCTTGTTCATTATTATTTATAAATTTTAAAAAAGAGCAGTTGTTTGGATGGGAGATGAGTTTTTTTCCTTTTAAGTATTAATGAAGAGTTTTTTGCTTTTATGAACCCTTTCTTATAACTACAATTCTGTGGCCAAAATGTATTCTTGTAAATGCCTCTTGCATGCTTTTTAATCTAATAAAAATACCCATTGGCATGACTAAGTTACACTGGAAAAATTTGGGGTTAAAACTGGCTTTTAGTGCTACAGCTAAAATATTCCGAAGAGAGACAAAGCTTTTTAATGTTACACTTTTTGTCCCTCTCGCTTGTATTTCAAATATTTTCAGGGTTGATTTTGTTTGATTGGTGGTTTTGTCGTTTTGTTTTGGGGGTTATTTTCGAACTTTTTTAAAGCAACGGGAAAGATTCAATCATGAAGCCCCTACTACGTTTCAGGTTATGTGCTTTTCACCCTTTATTATGGACTACCACTGTTGCCATATGGTCATTACCTATACAAGGGTTCTCAAGTCTTCAGCTGAGAAGTCAAAGGATTATTGTGGAATGTTTTAACTGTTTCATCATTTGGTAGATTTGGGTGTATTAATTGTGTTCATTCTTTTCCTTCCTAATGCTTCTTGCATTTCACTGTTACAAAAAATGTTCAGCTATCCCTCAACTCTGTCTAGTTACCAAAGAAGCATCCTTTTTAGTCTCTTCTCTTACCCCAATAGCTTCCAGTTATAGCAGTGAATATTTTCACTCTGAAAGTTTTCTGTATTTTAAGAATACAGTAAACTGTGGATAATAGAATTTAAATAGCAGGGCTATAGGCCTAGCATTCTGAGTGATTTCCACCCCTCCCCTGAACTAATTAAACCACCTCTTTGCCATCACTGTAGTCTTCAGAACCAGAGAAATCTTTTGTCTTGAAATCTTGACAAAGTGGAGAAATCTGTGTTCATTTTCTTTTCCTAGCTGTTTTCGCACTCACTTCGGAGGATTTCTCTTTTTCATGTGCTGGTTTTGTCTTTTCTTGTGCATCCTATAAGCTCTGTTCCTTGCTCTTTGATACTGTATGTCTCATTGTAGGACTGCTGTCCTTTTACTGGTAATGAGTTGATCTATCTGTACCCTAGGCCTGTCTCCTTTTTGGATCAAACTCAGCCTTCACCCCTGAAAAAAAACCAAAATATTTGTGGGACTCCAACTACCTCTTTGTAGCTAAAATGGAGCTCCCAAACTTTGCTTGGCCTGCCTTCTGCTACCTTTTTCATTGCCACAGATGAACTCATCATCCAGCCCATCGCTTTGAACCTGTAATCTACTGGTACTTTTAGGTCCTGGCCTCTGGGCTGTATCAAAAGGGCACATAATATCAGCTAGTTGAGCTGCCAAACTTTATCTTTCTTTTCTGTATACGTTCAGAACTGTAGGCCATGCCGTGATTAAGATTTCATCTGTACAGTCTGTGTGCCTGTTGCCTCACATGCTTCAAGCATTCAGCAGCAGGTTGATTTTGCTTGTTGACAGCAGTGTTCCAAAATGCTGAAAGTAATGACTAGAACTTATGTGTGTAAGGGGTTAATTTGTTAAGGAAAAGGTGTGTTAAAATAAAGAAATTAAATGGAAATAGTTTATTCCCTGAAGATAGTCCTTACTGTGCACAAAAGCAGTAATTTCAGATGGATATGCTTTACTATGTGGTATTTTCAAGGGAGATTTTTCAGTGATGCTCATTTGAGAACAGTGCAAGAGAGAGAGATAAAATAGCTGAGATTTACAATTGTGGCCTGCTGAATTTTTATTATTTGATTCGTCAAAGCTGAGCCTAGGCAGTTTCCAAAATGTGCCTGTTCTAAGTCTGCTGTCATGTCTCAGCTGAATCCTTCTAGTTAAATATGATTGTTTCATTGCATTAATTAGGATATTTTTCAGACTACAAAGACAAAATAAACCAAAACTCAAATTTCCAAATATAGCTATTCCAATGAAAATTGAAAGACTAGTCTGCCAATTTGAATTCACCTTTTATTTGGCTTTTCAGTATGTAATGAAATGTTTCCTATTTATTTTCTCTCACCTGTAACATGCTGTAGTTGTAAATTATGCTTCATTTGTCTGGATCAAAATAGGGATATCTTTTACTATGGCAAAGAGAACAGTGAACAAGTTGGAAAAAATGCATCTAAACAAATTTGATTTTTCACCCATCTGCAAACACAATTATTAAGTTAACTGAAAGAAATGTTATTATAGCAATTCACAGACTACTGTGAAAGAATCTTCATTGCTGAGTCCAGTCATCCTAGAAGTCATGTGTATTTTGAAATCTGGACACATTCTAAGGTGTTAAAAGTACAGCCTTTAAGATACTCTGAATTAGACTGTCTAGGAATGTTATCTGAAGTTGGTCAACTATATCTTGTGTCACTTTGGAATATTGAATGCAAAACCTCTGAAATGAAAAAAGATGCATTGAAGTTATACAGTGTGACGTTTGATAAATGGGGAAAAAAATCTTTTGCCCAGTGTAAGGAGTGCCTTCCTACTAGTTTGCATGTCTCTGCATTTAAAGTATATTGAAATGTAAGTAATAAACTTTTTATGTTGCCGCTTCAAAACAGGGGTTACTTTTCAAATGTAAATACAATTTTCATTTTTACTGTGTGAAGTGATCCCAAGGGTTGATGCTGACATTTTCGGAGTCAGAAAATCAGACAAAATTTATCAATCATTTCTCGGTTTACCTCTGTGTGAAACACTGTTTTTTGTAATTAGTTTATTTTACATAACTGCTCAGTCATTTTCCTCACTATATGCACAGTCCTAATCCTTGGATGCTGAACTAATTTTTGAAGTGAGATTAAGGCTTTACTTGGATGTTTAAGTATGAGAGATAGAAAACTACCCAGATGTACATGTCAGCATACAGCTGATGTATTCTTAGAGGAAAAATCCTTGAGATACCTTAAATCTGTGAGTGATGATGGATGCCTTCCTTTTCTGTTAAGAGAGGAGAAGAAGCTTCTGTATCTATTCCACAATTCCGTTTTCTTCACTTCAAAAATTATAAACTTCCAGGATGTACCTGAAGGAAAAAGAAATTTTGATGAGATACATTTGGATGTGCAGTTTTATTCTGAAGAATGTTGCATTTCAAAGCAAAGGATCTATTAATAAGAAATAACCATGCCTATTTCACAAAATAGTTTGAAAGTTGGGAGCTAGAAGATCTTATCTGGGTCTGTGTGCTGTGGCAACCACAGCAGCTATGGAAGGAGTTAATGTGGAAACATTCCCATTTTTAAATAGGGGAATGTTATTAGCAAGTGTCAGTCTCCTTGAATCAGGATTGTCCTCAATTTCCCTGGTCAGGTCTGTCTGTTAAGTTCTGCACCCCCCTACCCAATCTGCTCATTTTCTCTTTATTCCTTTCCCTGCCTATGAATTTCAGCCGTTTAAAAACATGCCAAGCACATATTGTGAGCATTTCATTTTAAGAAAGATGAAGAGACATAGAAGGGACCTTTGGAAATCAGCCTTTTTTTCTAGGCTTAATGATTTTTATTAGGTAGATATTCTTTTTTATATTTTTTTTTCCCCTAAATCTCAGATCATTCCAGTTGCTGCTGCTGACTGTATTTGCTTGGTGCCTATATTCCTGAAAAAGAGTATCTTACCCTGGTTTGATAAGCTCAGCTGAGACCTTACCTGTGTAATGCAGGGGGATTTCAGGTGTTTTTCAGGCTGTTGCTTTGTCAATGCTTTGTGTTTTTGCAGCAGTATTGAAAACATTGTTGCCTTGTACTCAGCTTTTGCTACTCTTCTGGGACTGCTCCACCGCTGTCTTCATCCTGTGTTTGCACAGTCGATTCTCTCTGTGTAAGTCTCCTGCCTTGTATTTGTCCCTTGCTGAATTTCACAGAGGTTTCTTTTCAGACAGTTTACCAAATCTCAATTATTCTGAGTTTATTCTGACTGCCTTTGTCATCTGCAAACAAACATATTCTTTCTTCAACCTCATTAATTAACAGTGAACAGCTGGTAGTGCCACTTTAATCTCTTTCCATTTTGAGAGGTCCATTGAAAGCTCCTCTTTGACTATAGTTGGCCAATCCATTCAGCATCTACATTTCTTATGTCAAGACTGTGCAGCACAGATTAGCTCGACTTTATTTTTAATGGTTTTTATAAATGGTATCTAAATATTTAGCTTGTAGAGTTTTCATTAAAAGGTAAAAGAGAAGCTTGTTTTGAAGGTCACTGAAAAGCTCAGAGTTAGTTCTTGCTGTAATAAAAACAGCTTTTTCTCTCAGATGCATTTAATGTGAATTGCATAAGGGAAGTTGATTAGCTTAGATTTTGCTGCAGGTTGATTGCACTTAAATAGGACATAGTAAAAGAATTTAAGTGTTGCCACAATTTCTTTGTTCTGTTAGAAGCTGGGTTGCCTGATACTGAAGGGTATTATTTTTAAAACTGACTGACTAATCTACATCACCCCATTCCCTTAAATGGACAAAATGCTGAATTATTTAGTGAGGTAATATGGGAAACCCTCTGAACAAAAGCAATTTTGCTTCCATGTTCCTCATGCTCATGAGAACTCCTCAGTCCCTACATTAGTCTTACACAGCCTGGTTTGCCCAGCGGTCTCACAGAAAAAAAGGAAAATCCTGTGACCAGAGGTGAAGTGGAGCTTATACAGAAAACTTTGATGTCTGACCTTTGGGAAATCAGTTTGTCCCACACTGTTTGGAGATACTTGAGTCCTTACTTCCACTGATTTCCTTAAATGTCTAAATGCCTTTGAAGGGCCAAGCCTGACCGTGTATTTTGAGTAGTTGAAGTTGATGGAAGGCTGTGCTCAACGCAAATGTGAGGCTCCCTGCCATTGCAGGCAGTGATTATAAGTGATCACATTATGTTTATCTGAGTGAAATCTGACCCTCCAAAACGGAATTGCCATTCAAGGGGCTCCTCACTTTCACAGCACCTCTGAATACATTAAAAAGATGGGACCCTGGATCATATGGATTATGTAGTACCCTAACACCAAAATAAGTAAGAACAAAGATACTAAATAGCAGTCAGGTGCCAAGGTCTTCTGGCTCATGAAAAGTTAAAAGGGATGCTGGATTTGACTGTGCTATAGACTTTGGTGCTTAAATTTTCTCACCAAATTCTAGCCTCTGATTTTCTTTAACTTGAATGTTTTTTGAGACATACTAAGGGATATCCAATATACCTTTATGTTCTCTTTACATTATTAAACATAAGATTTGCTCACAAAGGGGTTCATTCTTCCCACAGAATTCTTTGTGCTTCCTTTTTTTCTCTTTCATAAACTCTTTTGGGATTTTTAGATAGAGGAGTCTCAATCTACCACTAGCCTTCAAAATGTTTTTTTCTGGGTGTGATAGTCAAATCTGTGTAATAGTACATTACTTTCAATACTACCCTGGAAAACCTTCCTCCACTTCATTGTTCTTCGTTGTGTTTGTATTCCTTCCTTTTCCCATTGAGTTGTGTTGACTGGTAACTTCATCACATAAAGAATGAGAGTGCATGGGTTGTGTCCTTGCATATTTCATGAAACGTGCATTTGCTGCAAACTATTTCAAAATTTTTTGGGAGGTCCTACAGAGACAGCTTTCTTCTGAAACCACATTTGACTTCTGCTGTGAATTAGATCTCTATGTATTCCACTGTGAAAAATATTGAAGGATGATGTCTTTATCGTCCCTTTAACTCCAGTTTGGAAAATAAAGTTTTGCCTTACTGTTTTTTGAGATTCTTGTGTCTTGAATGGATCCTGTAGTTTGTGTTGGCTTTACTCCAACCCAATGAAGTTGCCTTTGCAACAGGTGATTTCTTTCTATATCACCATAATGCTAATTAGTATGCTGGAATTATGAAGGATACCTTTATGACTATAGGAAAACACAGCAACAGTGAACACAGATCATTTTGTTTCTGCAGCTTTTATTAGATAATATTTTAGTTAATTATAATTTGGGGAAAGATAGCTTGCCTGCAAGCACAATTCACTTGCCTGCATGATTTAATTAATAGTTAAAGATATCAGGATCCCTACATAATTAAATTATGCATGTTTGTGTGTAAATGATTCTTTACAACTGACATTTTAACACAGATAGCCTCAGGAAATAAGAGCAGTTTTCTGTATTTTCAGCAGCCTTCTTGCTAGGCTCAGGGACCTATTTTCCCTCTTGCTGAAGGTGATAGGTGTTTGTCTGGAGACCACTGTGGGTTTAAAGAAAACGGTTTGAATCAATGTAATTCTCCAGTCTGGAAATTACGGGATGCTTTTTTTTGAGTGTCAAGAGCTGGCTGCATGTTATTTGTGCAGGGACTTGGCCCCTCTCTGTGCTAGCACCTGCTTCCCTGTCCGCATTACATTTTTCTGTTTCCTTTTAAGGCTTTGTAGTCTTTGATAAACACCAGAATTTTCTGTGTATCTCTTTCACTTTATTATGCACTTAATCTTCAATTGCATTAGCATCTGCATGCTCTTGTCTTTAGTCTGTGCAGCCTTTTACACATCCCTGAGAGTTCATGATAGCCAGGTAAAACTGGGGGTGCAGGTCAGAACACAAGTGGAGGCCAGGAGACTTGTCAGATGTTGCACAGGAGCTTTCCGTAGTGCAGGTGGCCAAACCTTAGCTCAAGCTCTCAGCTTATATATAATAATTATAAATTATAATTATAAATAATAATTCCTCTGCATAATAATGAAACATAATAATGAAACATAATAATTTCATAATAATGAAACAACCATTTCCAAGGTATTGTTTTCTACAGTGTAGAACAGAGTGCAAAATATGTGGCTGAGAGATGAGTTATGATAACGTTGGTTCTGTCCTTTGGACTTTGGAAGTATAAATACAAATTCTTTTAGTAACTGGTTGAAACAGGCCAGAAAGTATGTTTCTTTCTACCTCTTTAAATATGTGTATGTGCGCACTGAGAAGTTACAGCACGCCATTCGCAGAAGCAGCCTGTTTTGCCTGTGTCTGTTTCAGGTCTATTTTTATGTACTGCTTTCATTTCAAGGTCCTGAATAGCACTGCTTGTTTATGAAATTGTGCATATCCTGAATCTTAAATTTCTAGTGTATCTAAATTTGTACCCTCCTAATGAAAGTGTCATAAATAGGCGTCCTTTAGAGACATAGCATATTACGGATGTAAAAACAGATAGAGTCAAGCCTAGAATGTAAAAATTTGTAATATAATGCTTGATGCTTTTATACCAAAGAAAGAAACCATAAAAAACCCCAACCATAAAAAACCTACCATAAAAGCTAACTTTCCCTTGGATTTTTGATGCATAACATTTTTTCCCTTTATATGATCACATAAATTTTTTAACCTAGCTCTCATGATAGTGGAGTAATTGGTATTTTGAAAATTAATATTTAATGCTTCAATTTGTTCTGTGGCCTGAATTTATTTGTTAACTGTGAAACATAGAAATAAACATAGTGGAATAAAGATTATTAAAGCTGAAAGAATTTCAAAAGTGTTTCATTTTAGACCTTGTGCCTGTTTTAGCTGCAGATCTCTTTTTTGTTTTTTTTTTTTTTTTTTTTGCTTTTCCTTTCTCTAAGATAGGTAGCCGTTTTCATTTTCAGGCTTCTGTAAGTCTGGGAATTTCAGCATTGTCTGGGTCAGCCCACATGGCGCTGTCTGAAGTATTCATAGTAATATTGATTGGGAGGAGAAGAATCTAATTTTGAGGTTACCAGAAAGAAAAGTGTTATCAGGGATTTAACTTAATTCTGTCATCAGTTGTTGCAGTAGTGATAAACGTCAGGCTGTCACTCGGTTGCACAGCAGCTTTCCCTGAAATGCCTTGGAACCACATTGGAATGGGGGGGTTGTGTGCCATCAGCTTGATATAAAGGAAGAACAAGGAAATGCAAGTCTGAAGTGACTTTAGAGTGGGTACGCTGGTTTGAATAAAGGGGAGTGAATATTTTTTACTGTTTTACCACATGTCCTGGTATATAGATATATTCAGTGAGAGTGTATGTGGTGAATCTCTCATCCCTTCAGAGGTGTGTTGTACAGGAAAAAAAGTGAGCAAGCAAAAGAATATGGTGAAGCCAAAAGGGACAGAATTTCCTAAAAGGTAAAGGCATCAGGAAGTCTGCCTTTTGTAAAGGTGAAGACAGGCAGAGAGGAGCTGGTTTTGTAGCTTAAGGTTGCAGATGTTATGGACTGAAGTGCGGTGCTGAGCTGCATGGGTGGGAGGATAGTTCAGGCCTGTGAATGGTGAGGCCCTCCATCCTCCCTCAGGCTCTTTCCTGTGAGCTCCAGAGGAGGAGAGGAAGCGAGCTGGAGTATCTCTGTCGTAAGGTCCATGTGCACTTCTTTTTGTCTTATTTCTTGTCTTCTTGTTTCTGCCCTGTGCATCCCCGTGTGATTTAGGTCCATGTGGACATGGAGCAAGCATGGAATTACTGTGGGACAGCTTTATGTGTTCCTCCTCTCCTTCTCAAGACTTTCGAACCACTTCTAAGATTCCTGTTACAGAAAAAGTAGCTTTTCATTATTCCTGGGTACATAGTGTACTCGGAGCTATCTAGCATCGATATACATTATTCAGACTCTATATAATGGCAAGCAATGAGCAATGTACGTAATCATAAGGTCAAAGAGACTTGGAAAACAGCAGAAAATAGGCTGTTTCCTCATTAAATTTAGAGCTAAGGACACAGGCAGAAGTTGAAATAAACTTTTTTCATTAGGGAAAAAAATTATTGCCTGCAGAGGATCCCAACTGTTTGCCTGATACTGCCAGGCTTTAAAGTCCTTGCAGGGTTTGTGTTCTGTGCACCTATTTCCTTCCTAATGCTCCTTCCTTGGGGAAGATAATCTCTGTGAGAAGGGGACAGTGTGACCCAGAAACAAGGCAGCTCTGGTCTTGGGAGAGCTGGGGGAACATTGTGAGCCCTGTGACCAAGTGGTTGTGTGAGTCTTGGCAAGTTAATTCTCTTTGTTTCTCAGTGCTTTGCCTAAGCAGTCAGGGCAGGCAAGGCCAGTTACAAGCGCACTTAAAGCTTCCTACTGTACACAGGTACAGTGCCTAGTACAGCATAGTCCTCATTGTAAAAGGCCTCAGTGCCAGAGAGAGCACACGTTGTGAGCTGTGCAAAACACACAACAGTTTCAAACAGACCCTCCTGAACACATCGTAGTGTAACACAGCTCTGTGAATAAGAAAATCAACACTTACTAATGTTTTTAATACTTTAAACTTCAATTCCATAACTGTGATCTTTTGACTAAATCCCCAAATGACAAAGGTTTGCAGTGGCTAACTGTAGTGGAAGGAAGCAATGGGATAATGTGCTGGTTAACAAAACAAATGTTGTAAAGAATTTGCAGTATTTTCCATGATTAACGATTTTAATTCTGTTCTCCCAGGTAAATTTTTCAGATGTGTGTTTTTTTGATTACCCAAGAGAATGGAATTGCAGCTAAGCAGTATTAAAAAATACATGTTATGTACCTAATAGGCTAGCACTGTTGAATATACATAATTACAATTCCATAGCTTTTTTCCCCTGAGTTTGTAATGTGAATAATTTCTGAATTATTAGGTATTTTGGATGTTTTCTACTGAAAGAAGCGAAAGATTTCTTAACAGCAAATGTAGAAATAAAAGTGCAATCCTAGAAGAGGCTTTTTTTACAGCTGAATTCATTCTTGTGTAATCTAAGACCTGTGCATTACCCTGTCTGTTTTTCACTTTCTGGAACAGCCGGCACTATGGATGAATATTTTGGAAATATGCAAAGGGTTATCTCCCAAGCTGAGCAGATGTTACATTAATTTAGGAAAACAGTTTAAAATTAATTGCATGCAGAAATTTGGACCCAGTCCTATGGAAAAGTCCATATTTGATGCTTACATTGACTTTGTGGAAGTGTGGCATCCTCCAAGTCAGCTCATTTTCCACAGTTATGAAAAGTATCACCACGCAGAGCTAAGTTTTCATTCCATGCTATGTTTTCCAAAAACAACAAAAAAAGGTGACCTCTAATCATAATCTAAACTGTATGATAACTTATTACCAAACATAATGGAAGCTCTCATTTTCCCTCTGAAGTTAATATTTTAAAACATGCAACATCCCAAATTCAAATGATCATATTTGCCTTATTAAGATGGTATTTGCGTGAAGTTCAACACACTTTCAGTAGTTTTTAAAAGGGCTAATGACAGTGCCAAAGTTTCATAGTTTTTGTGGGGCATAAGACTACTGAGTATCTAATGTAGTAATCATTATGCTAACATATGATGTATGCATCAGTATGCTAACTCTGTGATCTTTTTTATACTTCGTTGGGTAGTAGAGGTAAGGAGGTTAATATTTCAAGCTGCAAAGTTCAATTATTTATGATGCAAGGGATGGGAGATTTCCATGAAAAATCAAAGCTTTATATGTAGGTGCCAGTGAGTTGTATTCCATGTTCCAGTGTTGAGCATTACTCCTGGTTTACTTGTTTGTACCTAATGCACTCAAAAAGCTGAAGATCCTCAAGTGTTCAGTGAGGAAGCAAAACAGAGCAACAATACCTTATTTTGGTTGCACAAGGCTCTACCGCTAAGCAAGTCAATGCAGAATCACCCTTTACATATTGATAGAAGATGGTGGAACAAAAAGCATATAAACCCTCACTTAAACACAACAAAAAATCAGGAAAATTAAAATGTTACTATCTTTACTATTTTTATTTAGAGGATTTTGCTCTCTTGTGTTTGATCAAAAATCATTTAATTGGGTTTTCTATTTCACAAGTAATTCCATCTGTGTATGTTCTTGCTTTAAAGTTGTTTTAGGCTCTGTCTTGCCTCTGGTGTAGTTTTTCATCTCCATGAAATATGGCTGAGTATGGTGTCTGCCTTACTCAGGAAAGATACAGTCTGTGTCACTGTAGCCATGGAGAACCCAAGAAACCTTTATTGTTTATTTCATTAATGGTCCCATTTCATAGCTGGAGACTAAGGTTAATAAGCTGATGTAGTTAAAGCCCAAATGTATTCAGGAAGGACTTTGTGAAGATGAATGTGTGACCTCTTCAACCCTGAAAGAATGAACAGCTCCTGTGTAATAGTCTCTTGTGCAAGAGGAGGAAGGAAGGAATGGGCATCAGGAAAGCTGATCTAGACACACTGTGGGAGCTGGGCTACATATCCTGCGCTGAGGCAACTTGGCCTTGTCGCTGTTGTAGGTATTGCCCTGAGCAGTGCCCCAGCTGGCCCCCTTTCTGGTTCTTGTCTGTTCTGGGTCTCCAAACTGGTTGCTGTCCTACTTGATAATGGAGAAAAATGCCTGCTCTCATAAAAGATGATTAAATGCCCTCTAACTCTCTGAGAGATATTCTAGTATATAAATTTAAAGGGATTGTCACAAAAGCCTTACATTTTGTTATCAAGTCAGATAAATTTCCATGCTTCCATGTCTTCATAAATGTAACTTAACGTATTTGAATTGACTGAATGTGTGATTATATAAATAGAATCTTTTTAAAGGTCCTTTTAATAAGGAATAGCTGAAGTTTATTTCTATGAGAGACCTATATTTCTTGCCTGGATGTTGCCAATCTTTTACTCATTTGTATGGAAGTGAAAAACTCTGTTTTTCAGCCCTAAATAGCCAGACCAAAAAGGTTTGAGCATATTTATATTAAAAGAGGATACCTTTAATAAAAGTACTTTTTCTTTTTTTTCCCCACCAGAAAAAAATGATGCCGGTGTATGCTTGTGTGATACTTAATAAAAGAACACTGTGAAACTGTGTCTGGGAGATTAATGCAAGCCCTAAGGCTTATTTCTATATGTTAAAAGTGAAGCAGCATTTCTTGAAAATTTAATGTGGTGGTGGGGAGACTATCCACAAAGTGGCCGTTGAAAATAAAATGAGACTTCATTGTTCTCTCCAAGTAATTTGAAATGAAAGAAGTTTGAAGCTCACCAGAAGTGCTTTATATAATGAAATTTGAGAGATTGTTTATTCCTGTATGGCAACAACAATATCCATGTACTCAGGGTTCATGGAGCTGTATGTTTGTCTCATAATGGCAAGACCAGATTTATCTTGTAAAGGGTTGCAAGGTCATTCAGCAAATGACTACAAGTTTAAGAGTTGACAAAGCAATGTGTAATTTCAGAAGTAATTTTGTATACTTGTGTATCTGGAAGTTCTGAGTAACATGCACTTGTGAGTGATTGGCTACAGCTTACACTATTTTAAAGATGATGAGAATGTCGGCATGCTAATCAAATGAGGGCATGCTGATTTTTTCTTGTGTGTGTGTGTTTTTTCCTTACTGACAGTCATACTGTGATTACTTAATATATACTGTATTTTCAGTGATGGTGTGGAGCCTAGACTTACCATCTTGGGCTGAGATACATACTTTAGGCATGTGAAAACAACATAATGTTCTTCTAAAGCAAATTAAAAAAAACCCAACCGAACAACAAAAATCCCCACAGTAAGTTCCAATCTCTGCTGTTATTTAAATAGCAATATTTTACCCTATTCTTTGGCATGGTGTTTATTCAGTTGTACTAAAATCAATTTTCCTTTTGTTGGGGGCTGATGTGTGTAGAAATCCATCCAGTGGGAAAAAAATGCAGTTAATTATAATAACTGTTGTGTTTGCCTCTGTTGGCAGAACAGTCTGTGTCCACAGGGAATCACATGTCCCCTCCATACAAAGTAGAACTGTATATATTGTGTAATCCTATTCATTCTCATTGTGAAATGGGTGACTGCTGAGTGGATTTAGTGGGTTTATCTCACTCCATTCGCATAACGTGCAGTATCAGAAAATGCACTTGATATACCTGGCCTGAAATGCTGAACATCATGTACCATGGAATTCTGGAGCAAAACACAAATTTGAGTATTTTTGTAACTTGCATTGAAGTTTTTACTACTTTAGGTTTCTGATAAGATTTCTTCCTTCCCCAAGCTTTTCTCTTTGTACAGGATAGCTAGAATTTTATAGGTACTTGTATGTGCTTTGAACATACCATGTTAATGTATGCTGCAGATTCTTTGTTTCTTTCATCAGTTTTGAATGAAAGCAGAAGAGGAGTATCTTGAAATAAGACAGATTAGTTTTCAGAATAAATTTTAAATAATTCTGGCTATCTAGTGTACCCCTTTCCTTGTTTTCACTTTAAATAGTCTAAATTCCATATAGATATTGGGTTTTGGAAGCTATACAAGTAAACTCCCCTATATTGGAAAAATAGAAAACTGAACACTGGTAAGACCCACTAGTTGTCCTACTCTGCCCTACATATATATATATATATATATATATATATATACATACACAATTGAAATATTTAGTTTCAGAAGTGAAGATAAATGAAGTGGGAAAATAATAATTTCTCTGTAACCTTTCAACATTCTTGGCTTACTTTGTAACTACAATTCAATGAAATATTTGAAGTGGGTTCGAGCAAGTTTAAATCAGAATGAAAATTCATGGAAAAAAATTTCCACAATTGTAAGTTACCACATCATATTCTCGTTCTTGATGAGTTCTTTCAGGTTCTCTAACTCTCCAGAGAAATCATAGTTTATCCTGCTGAGTATTTGTAAAATTAATTAGGCCTTTATGGCTTGCCCTTCTTTGTTGAAATTCATTTAACTAAAGCTGTCATGAGTAATTATAGGTGTAGATTTGTAAGAGGCAAAGGAAAAACTTTTCATCTTTGCCACTTTATTGTTGAATGTTTTACCTCTATCAAAAATTAAAGATACATGGTTTTGATTGACATTGTGTAGTAGTTTGCTGTATGACGAGACTCAGGCAGCATTAAGACTATTAAAGCAAGTTTTATTCAAACTCTGGAGATGAAAAAATGTGGGGAACATGAATTTTAAAGAATCGCAGGCACTTTCATACATCCAAAGGTTAAAACCTAATTCCATTTTGGTGTGATACAAGATTTCATGACACTTGTGCTCTTCATTGCAATGTCAGGTGAAAATTTCACCAGGGTGAAAATAAGAATTCTTCTTAGGAAATTTCAGTGCAAGAAAAATAAGAGTAACCTGAACTCGGTCAATTACCTGAGGAATACCTTCTAAAATAAAGTGTAAAAAGATTGCAACTTCCTGATGTAGATTTCCTCCATTTCTGGTGCTATGCTATTCTGTATTTTAATTATCTTTAATAAGAATTTTCAGTTGCTCAGCTGAGATGTTGAATGAATGAAGTAACATAGGGTGTATGCATCTTGACTGCTGCTTTTGATGAGTTAGAATACTGTAGTCTTTCCTGAAAAAATCGGATCAATTTGGATAAGTAGGAACTCAAGGCTTTGGAGAGATCTTGAGTTATTATTTCTGAATATTTAAGATCGAAAGTAGCTGTGAGGACTTCATCTCTTTAAGACTGATACCGCATCATTGACTTAGATTGTAGTCTTTCAGTGTTATCTATTTTCACCTAGCATTCATTTCTATAGCAGATTTCAATGCCTGATGGGTGATCTTACTTTGTTAGCCCTAAACTGCTTTCTATTTGCAGGAAAGCTTTTGCATGTTAAATGGAGTACTTTTTGACCTCTTCTCTGAAACTTCTGTGTCTTGTGGTTTCGGCCTGGGTGAAATTGCTTCAGAATAATCCTATCTGTGTGATTTACTCAGGAAATGTTTTCACTGTGTGCTCAAAAGATGATCAAATGAGTCAGTGAGGTGCGTAGTACAAAACATAAAGCAATATCCTTAGAGTACATAAAAATAGGACAAAGGCTAATTTCATGGTTGGTATAGTAGAATAGCAGAAGTAATGAATATTATTTACAGAAAGATTTGTTGGATTTCAAAAAACTTTCCGTAGTTAATTTTGTAAAAAGTATGACATTAATTTTTAATAGACCGTCTCATGTCTGTGCCTGTCTTCCTTTGTAAAGATTAGTCTTGTTAAGCTGATGGATGTGTGTATAATGTGCACACTTGGGTCAAAGAGGTTAAATAGTCCTAATTCCAACCTCATTGAATATTTATCATGTACTACTAGCCTTTGGACAGACAATAAGTAAGTATTTTAAATCTACTGTGCATTTTCTTGTTCATTGTGGCCTTTAGTACGTGGGGTGGGGGAGAAAGAGAGGATGGTGGTGTAAAGTTTGTGTGTTATGGACCTGAGGGTTACAGAAAGCAGATAGTTTCTCTAATATTCGAACTTATTTGACTGTATCTCCTGTGGCATCTCATGCAAGCTACTACTTTACACAGTTTCTTAGATAAAAAAGCTTGTTTTGACAGATGCCTAGTAAGGTGTGAAAGGCAGTGGCATGAACTCCTCAGGAAAGGATGAATGATCGCTGACTGTCACATGAGAAGAAGGAAGGTCAAAGTGTATTGAATTAGAAAACATGGGCATGTGTGGTCTTCCCGTGTCCTCATTTGACCATTTCTGATGTATGGTGAAAGTGGCAGGAGCTCTTTCAGTAGGTGTACAGCTCCCACAGCTGTTAGCCTGAATGCTTGTTGAACAGCAGCTCTGTAACACAGAGAAACCTCAATTAGACAGGCGAAATAAATGCGGTGTGCACCGAAGAATGAGTCTGAAATACCTCAGAGGTCCTGCAGCCTAGCACAGTCAGGCTGAGATGTACTGCACAGACCGAATAAGTAAAAAACTACTGGAATAAGAGAGAGGGGATAAACAGCAGGTGTTAGGATATGAATTAATGTGTTTAAATTGAAGTGAGGGTTCACACTGAGAAGCACTCTTAAACACTGAGGGGTAGTGAGCTTGTAGTGCTTACTTGCAAAAATTTTAGAATCTCCATTTCTAGCAGTGTTTTGGAATGAGGAAATATTCACTAGGAGCTGTATAGATGTAAGCGATTCAGCCTTGGCAGGAGGTATGAACTAAATGTTCTCATGAAGACCCTTCTCTGCCCAATTTGCCATAATTCACCTTGTATAACCTAGGGTGACTGGCTGCCTGACACGCGTTCTCAAAAAGCATAAATTTCTCTGTCTCAATGTGTCAGGTGAAGCACCAAGACAGACATCTCAGCTGCCTTGATCTTTGCTTCTGTTGCTCAAAGCACTTTTAGTTAGCTGCCCTTTAGTAGGACAAAAGACAGGATGTAGGACACTGAAGATAACTGAGAAAATTGGTATTCAAAAATTGTTTGAAATTCCATGTTTTGAATTTTGAGTAAAAACAGTCTTGAAATTAAAAAAAAAAAGGGCAGGAAAAATACAGGTGAATACAAGATGCTCAGATATTGTCAGATATTGTACGGTCGTATTACTTGGGAAGAAAAGCGTCAAATTTTGACCTACATGCTTTTTATAATTAATATCCTTTTGTCCATCAGCCACAAAAGCTTAGAGTTTGGTTTAATAAAATACAAAGATCTAAGAATACTTAATGAAACATTTAATTTAGTCTCTTTTGTTTCACATTATCTCTTCAGTCTTAATATATCTGCAGTAACCAAGGTTGCAAGCAATTGCAGCTAAGGCTCCCGGTAGTAAAATGTCTTGATACTGAAAATTAGCCAGATGAAGTTTTAAGGTATCCAGCACCAAAAGAGGGGCAATGTTTTCTTACCTAACCACTGTGAGAAACAGAACAGTGCCCAGATCTTTTCTTTAACCTGTGAAGTACAAGTGGTATTTCACTGTATTCTGAAACACACTGGTAAGATGCAAACTGTGGTCATATCACGACATAACTTCATAGTGTCAGTGATCACTAGGCATGGAGTCTGTTGGTAATCTGTGTACTGGTCTTTCCCAGGCAATTAGTCCTTCTTATCCAGGCCGAGAGCAAATGATGGTTGTTGACAGCTGGCTTGTTTATATGAACTTACAGCACTACACCCCGCTGAGTATCCCCACTATATCACAGAACAGGCTTTTTTAAAATTTACGAATTGTTCCGAAATTGCTGCTTTGTATTGAGAAAAACACAAAATTCTCTAATGGCCCAAATCCCCATCATGCCCACATGTTGGAATTTAATTTCTTTAATATGTTCTAATGTATCCCCATTGCATATGTAAGGAATTGGGGGAAAGCTTTTTTTTTTTTTTAAATCAGGAGTGATACTTGTGTTGAGGAAACGTAGAGAAGTTCACCCTCATGCTCAAATGGACCTTATCTAGATATTGGGTTAGCCTGTACTCTGACCCTTCTTAGGATGGCATGTCTAGAGGCAGCCAGGGTGGTCTTTTTCTTGGGAGGAAAAAGGCATGACTTTGACTTCTGCTATGAACTTCTTTTTCCCCTCTGGAATTTAATAAACTCAGGATTTTTAGTTGATGAGACATATGGAGCCATTAAGACTTGGCATCTGTACAGCTACTTTTTTCAGTACAGCAGAGCTTTCATTCTTTCTTTTAATAATAAAGTGCCAAACTAAGTGATTTTATGCACACTGTTCTTGGTGCTGAGTATGTTTTCTTTTCCCATCACATTTTTTGTCTTATATTTTTACATTTTCGAGACTGTTGGATTTATGCATCTAATCATGTTGCAATATATGAGAATAAAAGTCTATAATGAAAGTAAATATGAAATCTATTGGAATGTGATAGCTGTTCTTTCTGATTCTTAAATTCTCTCATAAAACCAACCTAAACTCAGTGTTAAGGCACCTTTACTGTGTTGCTTTATTGTATTGAGCAAAACAAGACATTACAAAAATAGAGGATTAATGTTTAAGTATGTTTTGTGAGTCTGACTGTATGTTTCACTGACTTTTAAACACAGTGTTTTCCAGGATTTTACAGTTTTTTACATTTTATTAATCCATAGAAATACAGAATTTACCTAGTATATCCATAAGAAAGAACAAAATGAGGATTGACCCAATTTACTCAAACTGAGACACATGCAAAGCATAAAATTGCTAACTAATAAAATTAGTTTTATTGCAACAGATATTTTTGTTACAGTGATGCTAAGGCTTTGCCTGGGTTTGCATTAATCACTTAAGGCTTCAAAGGGCTATAAGAGACAGGTTATGTGAACTTTCTTGCTAGACGCTGATACATTATGCCCCTGGATCTTGAGTGTTTTCTAACTGTACTTTTCAAAAGGAGGACAATCCATTTGTTTACTCTGCTGCAGCAAAGGTGATAGTTCACGGTTCAGGGCACACATTAAGGAAACTTGATCACACATGCAGTGACTTGGAGATGTGCTCTGTGAAAGTCTTGGTCCCAAAAGCAAATGCCCTAAACCTGTTCGGCTTCCTTAGAGCTGTTGTTAAATTGTTGGCGTTTTTTGCTGAATTTGCCAAGCTTTTATCTGGCAGTGGTCTGTGACACAAATATTAAGTAGCAGAAGTGAATGAATAACTGTAGCTTTTCTGTCTTATTGGATGTGGAAATCAAAACAAGATGGAATCAGGAGAATTGCAGGTCCACTGCAGTTACATCAGCTCAGGTAGAGCTGCCCAGTGTTACAGCTAATTCAGGTATCTCTGTTTGTAAAGTAGCAGAATTTGCATGGAATTTAGTGTCAGTGCACCAATTCATTTGTGGGCACCACTTTTGGGGGGGGGTATGTGCTGCCCTGCATGTGTGAATGGTACTGGGCACCCTCTTAAAGTCAGCTTGGACTCACTCCTCAGTGTAGTGTTGATGAACGTGCTGGAAGGTGTCCGGCTTCCACCTATCAACACAGTTCTCAAGTGTCTCAGCGTCCTTGACAGGGGTTAGATAGGTACCTATCTCCAGGTAAGGGGAGTGCTGTTGTAGCAAGGCGTAAGTCAAGGCATAACAGTCCTTGTGAGTGCCTGGTGAAGCCTGGCTTCAGCCAACCATGTTTTCACTGCTGGGAAAGGGGAAAAACGGTAACTTCCTTGAAATGGACACATTTCCACTTACTATCCTAATAATTAAGGACAAAGATGTCATACAAGGCATTCAATACAAATTCCTCTTCATAGGAGAAGTTTTCATATTTATTGACTAAGTCTGTATTTATGAAAAATGACAGTCTTAAAGTTGCATTTTCTGGTTTTGAAGGTTTTGGCAGCAATGTGCCATGTGTAACTGCACTTACTCATCTGGCCAGCATCCCATGCAAAGGGCAAAAAGGTTCCACTGCTTTTTCCTAAGAATTAGGTTTTGTTAGTGTATGCATCCTTGTAAACTGTGCTTCTACTGAAATATACTCCTACTGAGTGTGCACCCCACTGCTACTCAGCCAAAGCTTGTAGTGCCGTCTACTCGATACACTGACAGGTCCTAAATTTAGGAGCTAAAGCAGGTTCCAATCAGAGTGAGACAGAGAAAGATTGCTAGGATAAGGATCTTGGCGTATTCATTGCTGGTTTGCATTCTGGGCTGTAAGCCTTGCTTTTGATGGCTTCACATTTGGCAGGTGACATTTTTAGGAGCAGTTAACATTAGGGTGAAGAAGTGTGCCTTGTAATCCAGCCTGAGGCTTTGGGGGAAGGTGGTAAGACTGTGTGAAAGAGAAGCCGTATGCTGCTACTCTGACTTCTGCTCTGTGCACTCTTTCTTCTAACATTGTTACTCCAGTGTTACCCCGTACAAGCAAATGAAACTGGGTTATTTTCAAATTCCCAACACAACTTTTCCATCTAGTAGCTGTATTACAATCAGTTGATGTGACTCTTCACATCAGTTGCTTCACATGAGCAAAAGTTAACTTCAGTGTGATTTATTTGAATCATCCTAATTTTACATCATTAAAAAAAAAAAATCAAGCAAAAAAACCCCACAAGAAATTCACAAATATTTTTCCTTTTTGAACGGAACATATTTTATTCATCTTAAGTCACAGTAGTTTCAAACATCTAGTTATGGTTACAAATCTAGTGGTATTATCCCACCTGAGGATGGTGAATGCTGCCAGGAGGCTGTAATTGGGAAGTCTCATGATGTTTCCCAAAGAGCTGGACAGACGAGTTGTGCTCTGCTTTTTTCACAAGCAAGTTGTAGCTAAGTTTTTTCAAATGTGCTTAAAGCCTGCTGATTGGGGTAGGAGTTGTGGGTGAACTATACTAGTTTAATTTGGAGCATAAGAACTGACTGTCCTATAGAGCATGTAAGTAGTATTTGGGTCAATTTTGTTTATGTTAAGTTACTGGTTACTTAAAACAGGCAACTTTTAAAATGTAAAGTTAAATAAATTTAACTTTCTTCTTTGAAGAATTATGTGAGTTACAAACCATAGTTTGCGGCTCAAAGATTACAAATTGTGCTTTTCTAAGTACCCTATCACTGTAGTATTTGAATGTTTTTGTGATTCTTGAAAGGGAAGTACAGTCTTTCTTTCTTCTCCCTTGATAATAATTTGTTTACAAAGGAGACTCTTACTCAAAGAAAGCTGAGTAAAATCTGACCAATGCATCAAAACAGCTGAGCTACTGTGAGACTGTAGGAACTGATCATGTACATTTTGCCCCTTGATTTGGTAGGGCTTGGTACAGCATTGCTCTTCATGTCAGTAGAGAAGATCCAAGCTCAAGCTGGCTGTCCTGTCCTGTTGCTGGATACACTCCTTCTCAGACACAAGAATCTTGCACATTCAAAATTCAGAAAAAAAATCCACAACAGGTTGTGTCAGGCTTTGATTTAGTGTTTTTCACACAGGTACTCACTGGGATACAGACGAGGGTGGTGAGAGTCAGCTATTTATGCAAGACATCAAGACAGCAAGACCTGCTGGGGAGCATCTTTCCCTTCTCTTCCAGTGCTCTGTGTCAGGAGCTGAGTGGGGAGTCTGTGTCTCAGTGGGTTTCTTACGCTTTTTCTGACTGGACTGGGGACCTTCACTTGCCTAAAGGACATCTGAAGAGCTTCAGAGTGGGATTTTACGTGACTGGTTCTCTTCTTCTTCTTACTTTGATATTCATGTTTTCAGACATAGTGCTTCATTGCAAAGGGGCAGGGTGGAAGGGCATGATAAGAAATCTCTTGTACTTGCCACAGCCTGGAAATGTAGGTTTGGGAAATGCTTTTTCTGCTTGTGGGACAGTAGGTGGAGCTGTTTGTTACACACTTGAAACCTGCTCCTTCAAAAAATTAGAAACTCAAAAATGTCATTGAGAAACAGTTTTCATTTGCACTGATGGAGTGATGTATTTAGCACTACTTTGGTCACCTTAGGGATCTGAGATGCTAGTTCTTTAAAGATCTATCAATTTAGATAGAAGAGTAAACAGGTGTTTTAAAAATAGTGCAGCTTCTTGAATGCTGTTTTATCTGTCGGGTCTTTATTCTGCTATTAATGTAATTTTCCATATTGATCAAACAGAGCAGCTCTGTCCTGCTGTGCTGCACTTGGCTCTTCCAGTTTTTTTCCCTTCTTGTTGTAAGATTACACATACATTTGCAATTAAAATGCTTATATATTTAATATGATTCATTTTATATTGGTTATGTCACAGTGTTAGAGTTGATAATTTACTTTTTTTTTCTTTTTTGCTTTACCATTATAAAAGATTTTTTAAACATATCCCTTTGGAGGACCAACATTCTTCTCCATACCTCCATTTTGCAAAAGTGATATAAGTTCATTTTTCCTGCACTGAACAATGAGAGATCCAAATATCAGCAGAGTGACCTTTGATTTGAGTTTCGTTTGCGTACAGGGGCTCAGTTTGATTTACATGACATGGAAGAGCTTAGCCTCAGAAAGGACGGGCCTGTTTGTATTTTACCCTTGCTTTTCAGTTCTTTATCTGAATGAGGATCAGGTAGATCCAAAGAAAGAATCCTTTTGCAGAGGGTGGTCCGGGAGTTTTCTTTGAGAACTGTCATTGCTTGCAAAGGTCTCTGGCTCCTTCCCTCTTTGATGAGCTGCTGTGCTACCTGCTGTTGGAGGTGTTCTACAAGAGCTTTCTCAAGCCCTTTGGGTGGTGGAATCAAAATGTTTGGCTTGAGGGAAGCTGATGCTGTAACTGAATTTACATCGATAAATTTATGTTGCCTGTTCGCAAGTTTAAAGAGCAAAGTTACTGAACTAAGCCTTAGAATCCATAGTAGTAATAGATAGTCTTCTGGTTTTTTTGCTAATGAAAGCCAATAAAATGGTAATTGCAGTTTCTTTTGCCAATCTGTACTTAATAATAACCTTTGATAAAAATGAACGTCTTTCATATAATAGCCTTATTTCCAGTGTTGGCCGGTGAGAAAATTAAAGGAAGCATATAATTTAATTTTCTGCAGCAGGTAATGTAGCAGAACATTATGGTACGCAATCAAGAGCACAAGCAAGTATTACTTGCAGGTTTTTTTTTCTTGGTGTTGTACTGGACATCAGTTAATAAGGTTTATTGGTGAAATAATCACGTTTACTGGAGAAATAATAAAAAATAAACAGCAGTGTGTAATTTGCAGAACCCCTGGGTTCTCTTGCTTAGTTAACTGTATACTCAGTAAAACTATTCTTGGCAACCAGAGGGATCTGCTTTTACAGTATTACATAACAGCCAGCTGAAGTCAGGAATCTGGAACTTAAAAAAATAATAGCAGCAACAGCAGCTCAGCATCTCATTTTAAACCCAAATTACCTAATGACTTCTAAAGCGAATTACTCAGTAATGAAAAAATAGCAGTGCATCATTCGTTATTGCTCTTATTCATCTTACCATCAGCTCTGGAAGACTTCAGGATGTTCCATGAATACACGATTGTATCTTATTCCAGTCATTTGAAAGCTCCTGTGTAGGTGATGGTGTCTTTCTGTAAGTCAGTGATAGTAGATTACTCATTTCTGAAATATTTTTGGCATTTTCTTGGAATGTGATTATTTTCATAAAAGAAGGAGTTCCTGCAGGCATATCCCCTTTGATTTTGAAAATCTGAGCAAAACATTTGGCCACAATTTTGGCTGTTTATGATGAAAACAAATTGAGGTGCTTTATGGAGAAAGCTTTGGAAAATGTGGTTAGAACCCAACCAATTGCGTCGTGTTTGCTGAATTTGCAGAAAAGCTGTAAGGATGCTCTGGAGGTGTAAATTATCCCATTTGTATCAATTCAGATGGCAATAAGGATGCCCTTAGTGTTAACTATTTTTCTGGTCATCAGAATGTTTAGGGTAAGAGAAGTAGCAGTCTATTACTAGGATTTGACAGGAAAATGAAGTTTCTTTGTGGAATGACTATCAACTCAGTTTTGATTACTTCCTTTGGTTTTCTGTAACATGGGTGATGGAACTTGCCAGTGAATTAGTACAACTAAATTGCTAAGGATGGGGGAGTAATTAAAAAAAAAAAAAACAAAAAAAACCAACAACAAAGCAAATAACCAGAATTTTGAGCAGAGATATCAAGAGGAAGCTTTCTGGAGAGTTTCTGAGTGTGCTATCTGAGGAGGAGGATGAAAAAGGAGCACTGCAGGAAGATAAAGTCAGTTAATAACTGCAAAAGAAATTTTTTGCATTGGCTTTTTTTTTATAGTGGGAGAGTTTAGAAGAGTTTTCACATCAGTCTCTCACTGTGTGAGGGCTGCCTTAATTGGAAGTGTCAAGAGTAAGTTTTAGACTAAATCAGTAAAGAGAAATTAGTCTTCAGAACCAGATGGCAATTGCTCACAGGTTCTACAGGAACTAAAAAATTAAGTGTTTGAACTGTGGCATGAAAATTGTCTCCTAAATTGTTCTTGATACCAGGAAAATTAATGGATTTGACATGTGATGCTGGTTTCTAAAACGGGGTGCAGGAGTGGGCAAGCTGCACACAAGGAAGACTGACTTCTATACTCAAAGAATAATGAAGTTGGTAAAGAAAATAGTCATACTCAAACCAGGAATACTGGGGAGGAATCCACCTGATTTTGGAGGCAAAGTCACTCCATAAAAATCGAGCAGAGGGCCTTGAAGGATCTGACAAACATGAATTATGGTGATCAAGTTGCTATACTGCAGTTGGATTTAAAAGGTTTTCAGAGAGTTCACTCAATGGAAGCTCTTGAGGAAAGGAAGCTCTTGAGCAATAGGAGGGAATGTATTTAATGGATTGAATACTGATTTTTAAAGATCAGGCCAGGCAGAAAAATAGGGTTAAATGATCACTTTTCTTAGTATTAGATTATTACTGGATTTCCTTTAAAAACTGTGTGAGAATAAATAGTGAAACTGGCAGATTTGCTGAGAAAAGTTGCACAGAGACTTCTGATTCTTAGTGATAGGGCAGCAAAACAGCATGTGAGACTGTTGAAAAGTTCAGGTTTTTTATACACATACATGTGCAAGCACACTGATTTTTCCGTAGGTGATATGTTTTCTTAATTTTAAGAAAAGCAACAAACATACCTACCAACCTTAAGGCCCTTGTAATATAAATGTTTTGGTAGGGAGAACTCAATCCATCACAGAAAAAATGTTAATGATCATCTTGATGTGCACTATTTGAAAAATTTGGGCCCAGTTTGTGATTCATGTTGTTGTTACATTTCGGAAGGTAATTTCAGCCATTTGGGAAGACTACTAAAGCATTTTTATTTTGCTTCTTTATTCAAATGTTGATAGCTGTTTTTGCTTACTAAAGGTGGAAAAGATCTGTGACTGAGTCACAGATGTGTAGAAAATTATTTATTTAGGCCTACACAGAGCCAGAAAATGACGCTACTGTAGCTTAAAGTAAGTTCTTGAAATAGTTTCAATTGTTGTATTTTCTCCTATAGAAGCTTAAATGTGCATGCAAAAAATATATCTCTTATGTTCGAAGAAGATAAAATTTTCTTAGGCATGCCTGAATAATTTGAATAAGAGAATATGTGATGAGGTAGTTCATGGTTCAGAAGATAACCATTTCTAGCAAAACTTGTTGATGTGATTTGGAGTTCAGCTGATTTTCTACAGGCTGCAGTGTTTCATATATGTTTTGGTTATTCTGAGGAGTATTTGCATGCCATTGTTTTGTTAACATAATAATAAATATTTTTAGCTATTTGTTATATTAGACCTTAATCAATAGGATGAGAAATTATAATAGATTCAGAATCATCTTACCTTATGTTTAAATTAAAGTATGTTTTCAATTTTTAATGCCATTATCTCTAGCAACAAAGAAGAAATTAAGATGCATCCATTATGTATATCTCCTATAGCACTTTTCACTTGCAGGTGTGATGGTGCCCTCCAGAGAAGTTGGGTAAATGTTGCATCTCCGTTTAGCAAATGAAGAAAGAACAAAACCAGTGTTCTGGAGGATTGTATTATTAAGGAATTGTATCCAATTTCAATTAATCCATTAGTGTTTGTTTAAATATTTAAAAAAACAGTAGCCATAACATCTATAGTTTATATCATACTCCATGTGTCAGAGTTAAATTTCTAGTCTTGAACCTTTTTGCTATTTTCTCTGCCTAACTCCATAGTATTAATTGTTTCAATTTCCAAAAGCATTTGGGGAAAAAAAAGTCTCATTAATAAAAAGAATTTGAAGAAAAGGTCATGATGTTATCAGGAGGTTAGAAATAAAGAAGTGCTATAGATTAGAAACTGCAACTAAATTAATAAGTAGGAAAAAACTGTGAATTTTCACCTCTGGTTAGAAGCATGTGGGGCTTCATATTAAAGGGCTTCTATTCATTAGCTTATTAAACAATAATTTAGAAATTAATGGCAAGGTGTTCAGAAGCAACAGAAGGATTTCAATTAGGTGAAGTCAAAGGTGTCTGCAAGGATGTAGGTAATGGTTTATTTCAAGCTCTGACTGGACTGGGGTTTTTTTTGTTTTGTTTTAATTTTTTTCCCTCTTTTTTTCTGCTTTTTGCCCTTTTGACAAATGCTGGTCAATGCCACCTGGATAGAGGGACCTAGCCAGGTGTGCTGTACTGAGTTTGAAAACTCATGGGAAATTGATAGGAAGATGCCTCATCAAAAACTGTGCCTGTGCAAGGTAGGCAGTGGAGGATGTAAAGATTATGATGAAATGTAGTCCTCTCGTAATTCCACTGTCAGTCTGAAGGTGCTTTCTTGCCTGAAATAGTCATTGCTTCTGATAGGGATGGGAGCTAATAGATAATAATGAGAGCTTTCATTAGAGAGTTTGCCTTACAGAAGAGCTAAGAGAGGACACAATGAAAGTACAGGAGATACTACATGGTATAGAATTAAATGTTCTTGTAGTTCCTTTTGATAACACTTGTACCATCATCAACTTTACTCTACATAAATCCAATTATTTTTGCATGGTTAGGCCAGGGAATTAATTTTTCAAATAATACTGAAGTTCAGATTTAACAGGGTTTTTGAACAAGCAGACGAGCAACAAAAATTCATGTTATGAGTCCTTGATACAACAGCAACTTGCACTCTTTGAAGAATAAGACTATTTCTACAGACAGGAGCATGGAGGGAAGAGAAAAGACCCCAAACTTTCATTGTTCCAAAAACTCCTGCCCATCCCAAGTGTTACATGGACCATAGTCCATCATGGAATTTACTTTCCAAGCCTAAAGTCTGTCACTTCACAACTGTTAGTCACTAAACTGAAATATGGAGGGGAGGGGAAAAAGGAGGAACAATGCAAAGAATAGGCAGGGGAGGTACCCTGATCAAAGTGGGGGAGGTATGTGTAAGCTTCGAAGTCTGTTACAGACAGCCCAGGATGCAGCCTTGACAAACTATTGTAATGCTGATTGCAGATTTTGATTATGTGCACTTCAAAAGAAAAAAAAGGGTGAAATTTAATTCTGAGATTGATTTTTTTAGTGAAGGCTGCATGAAAAAGCTGTTGAGATAAGTTGCTAGCTGTTGTTTAAACAATTCACTGGAAATGTTTTAAATACTCAATTTTAAGTTTAAAAGTTTAAACGTCTGCCAAGCTTGATGTGTGTGAAAATCCAAATTCGGAGAGCGGAAGGAGGAAGATTATAATCCTACAGAATAACAGCAGCAAGAGCAGAGTGTACAGCAGGAATACTTTCTGTATGTCACCCTCTTTACACACGTGGGTTTGGGCTGGCATGGAAAAAGCATGGTTCATGCAGGAGCATTTTGATTTTTTTATATATGTATGCACAATAAATTTCTATGCTAGGGTACCTGATATCTTTGCAATATGCCAATGAATTCCTTGGTCTCTGGCAGACAATTAACAATACCAGGTGCTCCAGAGTCAATATAAAGGAATGCACTCAGTGCTCTAATGCTCAGGAGACTGAGTGAAAGCCTTAAGGGAGGCAGATGATTTTTAATTAACTCAGGTTGAGAATTTTGCTGGAAAAGATCACCAGAAGAAGAAAATTAAATTAATATATTGGAGAATCTGAAACTAATATTTTTCTTAAAAAAAGCAAGATAGATTTTTGCTTCTACTTAAGCAAAATGTGGGATAATCAGGTTTAAAATCCATATTGGTGAAAAAGGTAATAGACACAGTATTTATTTAGCAGTATTTGAGTGAATAAGCATTTTGCTTATGAAAGGTGAAATTTATTTCCAGAGGGCAGTACTGTAATGACACCTCCATAGTTCCTTTTCCTTTGGCAACATTTGGAAACATGAAATGGAGTGGGAATTGTTAGCTGCATGGTTAGGCCTAGTATTAGATGAGGTAAATGTTACTGGCCACACTTCTCTGAAACGTTACCAATGCTCTCTGAAATGCATCAGTTGCCGTGACTTCCTTTCTGGATGTGCCAGCACAAAGCCTCTCGTGACAACAGGTGTGTGTAGTTATTGCTTGCACGTATTGTAGGATGGATCGGTGCGTTAGCAGAAGGTAGAAAAACAGGAGGAGCAGAGGTGAAGGGTGAAGTTGTTTCTTTGTGCAGTGTTACAGCGTATGTACTGTTAGCTGATGACCTGCAAACACACAGGCTGGTGAAGGGAATGAGTAAAAGAAACCACAAAACAAATGTTAAGAATAAATTGTTGGTGCTCTGAGAAGACTATCCTAAGTAAAATGTTGAATCCTATACAGTGTATTTTAATATAAGCACTTGTCCAAGCTTAAGAAAGATCTCCCTGTGGGGAAGAGGAATATTTTCACTGACTTGAAGGTAACTTAGCTTGAGTTACTGAATTATATAATTGCCCTTAAGGATCCACTTTCAGTGGCTTGATTAAATAGTACATATCAGGATAATTGGCACTGGGAAGTCAGAGACATCTTAGAAATACCCAGCCTGCTAATTAAAATCAATGCCATTGCTCTTACCATTTTTTGTTCCTTCCAAGTGGCAGATTCTGTTATGCTTGCTGTATCTGATGTAGCGTGTAATAATAAGATACCGAAGTAGGTGAATTTTGTGTCACTCATATTAGGTCACATACATTCATACCAAAGTGTTGTGGGTTAAGCTGAATGGCTTTTGTTATGCTCTTACTTTATTGAAGGGCAAAGCCCCTGTCAATCTCAGATGTGAGAATCAGGGTCCTAATTAAATTTAGATGCCATGTTTTTATTTTTATTAGGTTGTTTTGGGGTTGTAGTAGTGTTTACCAGGAAGTCAAAATGAGTCACTTGTGCTTTATTGAATAGAAAATTAGATCTCCTTAGATAAAATACTTGCATGCTCTCAAAGAGTTTGGTTGGGATTTTGGTTGCTACAATTGCATAAACACAAATGTAACAGGCATATAATAAATATTTTAAAATGTTTCTCCAATTTATGTAGCTCACTTTTTTCTTACTGCATCTCTGTTTCTTTGATCTTTTACAAACTTGCCTTTATGTTCTCCTGATTAAATAATAAATCTGGGAATTTCTACCTGCTTGTAAACAAATATCTTACTGTTAAGGGTTTTGAAGAAGTTGGAGTCATTGATGACTTTTGAGAAGATTATTGAAGAAACTTCTCAGCTACACAGAGTAGAGGCAATTCATATAGTTTACTTCAGCACAGCATTTTCTTTTACTTGGATATTTGTAGTATAACTTTAAGATAGAAAAAAAAGTGCAAATATTCTGGTATAGTGTGCTGAATATAACCCATTTTGATGGAGTTTGACAAGAGCTGATATTGTAGTAATTAACAATAGAGAGTAAAAACTCTATTTGATCAAGGCTTTTGGATCTTTAAATTTTGAGATATGCAAAGAGAGAAGAAGAGAGGAAGAAATTTAAGGGACTTGATTTTCAAGAAAGTCTAAGCTTTCACTGAAAAACAAGCTCCAGTAAAACACCTCTCATTCTACATCCCATAACTTAGGAACCAAAAATCTGATCTTTAACATCCTACTCGAGTTATATGCAGTACGTGAAAGGTATGATCTAATATTCACCTGTACCTGTACAGACAGACTGAAGACATTCAGAATGCCATTTTGAAAAATCTGTCCTGATCACAGAGTGCAGATGACTAAATCTAATGACATTGGGTCTTTTTATTGCTTTGCATTGCTTGGTTTGTGCTCTGGGGTTTAGCTGGGCAGCGTACAGCCAAAAATCTCTGAAACTGCTGGTAGCTTTTATAGCATCACTATAATTATTTGTTTATTGAGTGTTATTTGAGCTTAGTCTGTTCATTTTCTAGCTATTGAGTGTAACTGATGTTGATCTGTCCCATGTGAGCCTTAACTGGTATTTTTGCAAAGTTAGAGATTCAGTTTTTTAAGTGTGCTGGGGAGCTTAAATATATTTGTAGAGTGGTTTAAGTCCTTCTTGGGCACAGATTGTGGTGGCACTGTTCAGAAATGAAGTGAGCTGCATTCAAGGGAATCTTTGTAACTTCAGTGTTTCTTGCAAGGAGGAAATACTTCAGATGCTACAGCTTTCTCCATAATTGATTATGTGCCTTAGAGCCTGTGCATGCTTTGCCTGTATAGCAGAAAGAGAAATGCTTTGCTTTAATTCCTTGCTGATTTCAAATAATGTTTTTTATAAATCAGCTGCTCTTCTCAAGTCTCCGTCTGGTTTTTGAAGTAAGGCTTTGCTTTGATTTATAAACTATTGATTGTATTCAGAGCTTTTGTTTTATCTGCTTTTGTAGTTACACAGATATAATCAGCATACTGAATTCCTCTAAAGCTTTGCTTTTTTTTTTTTGCTCAGGGGGAGGGTCCTTGATTATAAGTGTTGGTGCATTCCAATTTGTGTTTCAGAGCTCTCAAAAATGTTATGTATAATTTGCCTTCTGCTTTAGGAATGAATCTGTGCAACTGTTTTTCTCAGTAAAAATAAGCATCTGTCAATCAAGATTTTTAGAAGATTTTTGTGTTTTGCTGTAAGTTATAAAATACTGCCTTTTTAATGTCTGACTTACACATAGTGCCACAGTAACTGCAATTTGCACCCTTAGCCTACAGTGGTGGTTTGAAACAACCTTGAAATGTTCAGGAGCATACTAAAGAATTGTGTAAAAAATTTACATAGCCTTGTTTGTAAAGAAAACCGTCATCTTACAATCTCAGTATTTGCTTGTGTTTTTCCTCTTTTGACTGAGCGTAAGTGGCTGCTAAACTTCCAACAACTAACTCCTGATTATCTGCTTCTTCCACCCCTGCTTGTGGGGAGAACTACTTGACTTTTGGTTCTTGTGGTCCACCTTTTGACCCTCTATGACATACTTTCTGAATTTAACTCGCACCTTTTCCGGGATGTTTGTACTTTAGACAGAAAATACATAAAAGTGTAAAAGCTGTAAGAGTGGCATAGGATAGAAGTGAGCAAACAAACAGAAAATGAATGGTGATTGCTTTGCTTTCTTTGGAAGGGAAAGGGATGAGAAGGCAGCTCCACAGTTAGGGAATATTTATAGAAAACATAGGTATGCCTTTTTTAAGCAGTAAAATCTTGGTTAAATATGAATTTTAGAACTGTTTTGAAGGAGATTTCCACTTGCATTTCTTTTACCCTCTAAGCATCAAGTTGGTCACTCCTAGTCTTTTCACATATTTGCAATTAAATGTGCAGAACTAAACTGAACATTTAATTTCTTAAAAAGAAATATTTCTTCTCTCAACATTAAAATTTTTAATTGTTAATTGTACAAATGTATAATTTTTAATTATATTGTTATGGTTCCCACTGGAGGATCTTCTTCCAATTGAAATTTAATTAAATGCATTTTGATATTTGTTATAAATCAACCAGTATTTCAGTTACAGAGATAGTCCCTTGAGATGACTTAATCGTGCAAGTTTTGAAGTCCTGAATTAATGGATATGCCAATGATTTTATATTCTAGTTATTTTGAAAGATTAGGGTTTCACGGTCACTCTTCTTTTTTTCCTCAAGAATAAATACTTGGTTTTGAGAACTAGTTGTTACTTTAAAAGCAGTAGTTCTGCTTTTGATGTATTTAATTTTAAATCACTTACAGTCACACATCAGAAACAGATTTAGTCTGTAATTCAGGTGGTGGTGCATCAATGCAAAAGAGGGCTTTAGGAGAGGACTGTCTGCTGACAGTTCTCTGCCCACAGACTGTCACTCCTGCTGCTCCGCCCAGAAGGTAAATCCAAGCTACATGTATCTATGAGGAGAGCAGCTTGGTAGCGCTTTGGTTTCATTCGAAAGCATGGTAAGGGAAGGAGGAATTAATCAAAGCACAGACATCTGCTAGGCAGCAGCAAAGTCTGAGAAAATGTGTTTGTGTTTTCGTGAGAGAATCCCTAGGTTACTCTGTACCGGTTTTCTACTGCTGAAAAAAACCTGACCATCCTCTGGTAGCATTTCAGGCCATAGCTACAAAGGTGTAGCTTTTGTCTCCTTGTTCCATTACCCTGTCCGTCTTCTTGGACCACAGCTGATGAAATTCCTGGAGTGATACCACCATGAACCAATGCAGTGCTATGGAGAATTAAATCAGTTATGTTCAAAGGTATTTCAAACTAACTGGTGCAAACTACGGTCCTATTGGGAATGCTTTATAAAGCTATACTTTAAGTATACCAATCCAGAATACGTCTCAAAATGAAGTGGGTGTATGATACACTGAACTTCTAATGTTACTTCAAGGGAAATTTTCAAAACCCCATGCACAAGTCTTCTGGCCCAGCAATTTCTTTTAAAAGAGGAAGAATTCCTAATCAGAAGCTACAGCTTTGGAGCAAGCCTACTCCTCCTCTCTTATCACACTATGGTTTACAGGGTGGTTTTGGTGTGTGAGCTAGATTCCTTTTGTAAGTAACTAAGTCAATATTTCTGAACCAGTGAATCACACAAGCAGACAGGTTCAGACTCTGTGCAGTGTGGGAATGCTTGGTGCAGGGAATCACACTGTCTTCCCTGAAGCAAAGCCACAGAACTACATGCTGTGGAGCTGTAGGCCTTCAGCATTGTCTAGTTCAGGCTACTGATCTGCTCTTGGTGCAAGCAGATCTCACAAATTCAGACACAGCCACAGGGTCTGCGCCAAGTATGCGAACCAAGTCTGGGGTTTGCCTGTGCCACAAACTCCCCACAGGGGAGATGTCTTCCATCTGCTGCTTTTGAAGAGAGAAAATGCTCAAGGGAGAGAAGAGAAGCATCAGATATCTGAATGATACTATCCACAGAAGAACTGAATAATAGTATTTGAAACTCTTTTATTATGAAAAAGTCAGAACAAAGTGACATTTTTAAAATTCAAAACACATTATTTTAAAAATGGGGAAGAACTATTCTGTCTTTTCCAAATGTGTACCACCTAATCATCTTTCTGAATTCTAATTGTGAATTAGGTGAATTTCCATTTTTAAAAAGCTTTTGTGTTATTTCGGTTGTTTTGACATTCACCAAAAACATCCCACTGAAGTATGTTTGCTGTACTTCAGATTGATAGATAGCTGATTGGGAAGATCAGAGAACACAGACAGGCTGAGAAGAGGAATGAAAATGGCAGCTTTATGAAGTTCTCCTTTGTCCATTCCTCTCTGGGACAGTTCACTGACCTTAGCTTTCTGTGTCTGGGGTGAGGCATACTATCGTGGGCTAAGGAAGATTAACTGGGATTCATACAGCTGTAGGAGCATCTGCATGAGAGGGCTTTAATTTATCTCTAGTTCCATAATATGCTGCTTGTCTGGTAACCTGTCTGTCTTTCCTCGTCTCTAGCTGAATCGCCTTGTCAAGGACAATCCGTAGTACTGCGTTTCCATGGGGATGGGTATGGAGAGTACTAGGTGGGTGAGAATCCTGGTCTTCATTTGCAAGGGATATTGAATAATGCAGTTTATCTATAAGTGTATACATGCTCACACACATATGCAGAGTAAAACTAAATAGTGGCACCTCTAGTCAAAGCTAAAGAATAAAGATAGTTATTTTCTAAAAAAAAATCTGAATTATTTGGGGTTTTTGTTTTTCATGGTTGCTTACTGATTTCCTTTCAATCCATTACTGTATATTCATTTGTATGTTAAAATATCAGTATGTTACTAAATGTGCAGAAACTTTCCCGTAATGAAAAGTTTCTGGATTAAGTTAAGAACATCAGCTGTAAGAGAGCCGAAGTATTACAAAAATGTTAACTGAAGATCGTGTCTTTGTTAAATACAGGTGTTTCTATAGGAGTAGTATATGCCAGTATTTTTTTAAAGGACTACCCCAAATATGTGTGTTGGAATGAGGAGGTGGAGGTGCGGTCGATATTTCTTGCCCCCTTGCAGACATTTGTCTGGTTTGTAAGAAAAAAAATGATGCTGCTTTCAGAAGGTATTAATATTGTTGATATGAAGCACACCAGGGTAACACATCACATTAAATATAAAGTACATTCTGTGAAAATAGATTCCTTTGTCTGCCAAAATACTTTTCTTGTGTACGATACGGGTGTGTGGTAATTTTAAGCTTCTAAGCTTAAAATTTTGTTTGTTTGTCTTTAAAACAAACGAAACCTACATGGAAATTGCAAACAATTTCTATCGTTAAGAAAATAGTTGTTTATATGTTTAAATCTGCAAAAATATCGAGCTGTTGTTTTTTGACACATGGCAACTCTTTGGAATTGCAGGGCTTCAGTCTTAAAGCTACTTGATAGTCCATGTGGAATATCAAAGACCAGTACTAACTATATGTTAGGAGCACGGGCAGTATGAAGAGCAGTTGGACTAGGGAAGTGGAATTTAGGAGCTATATACATGCAGACTTATTGAAAATACAATGTTGAGTGCTACAGTTGCAAGGAATTCACACTGAAAGCAAGTTAATGGGAACTTTGTGGTGTGATTCTGGGATTTCACAGGAGTCTCATCTGAAACAAGCCCATGGATGGCCTGGAGCATTTGTTAATGCCTTCTGCTCTCTTCTTTTGGCACATTAGGGTTCTTATGGTTGTTGCTGGAAGTGGCAAAATACTCAGTGGACATTGGTGTGGGAGGGTATGTGCTGATTTGTCTGAGTTGCATTCTCCAGGGGGGTTGTGGAGGACATGGCTTTCCCAATGTTCCTGTCCCACCTGGGTTCTGGAGTGGCAGTGGTCGGGATGGCCAAATTTCACAGCCGGTTTCATTGGGCAGAAGGCCCTTGAGTACACAGCATTACTCATCCTGTCTGTACACAGACCAGGATGAACATCTTTGGGCTGCTCTTTCTAACAACACACTCTCAGTCGTCTGGCACTGACTTGTCAGGCTGTGAGACCCAGTTCTGTAGTGTGCTCTGCCGCTTGTTCTGCTGCCTGCTCTTGTTTATTCTGCTGCCTGATCTGTGGGGAAGGGTGAAATAACAACAGTGATGCTGGAACAAATCTTTGTAGGCCTGTATTGCTAGAAGTCCAGCCAGGAAGAGGGAAGAATGTTGCATAGTGAATACTTCAGGGATTTTCAGAGCCACTGTCTCAGCTACTCTGCTGCTGTACACTAGCCAGGCTATGAATTGTGCTTTATAAGGTCAAGCCAGAAGGCACTGTGAAAGGAGCACTGAGAGAACTGTTTAATGTAGTAGGAGTGTTTCTATTATTAAACGAAATTTTTCAAGTTAATATGGACATAAAATTTGAATTCCAAAGAAAGGTGGCCTCACAGATGCCATCATTGATGCAAAGAATGTATTGCATGTAACTGTGATGGAAGAGTATGTACATTTTAAAAAATATTCTCACTAAATATTTTTTGGTTTTTTTGAATTGAAAAATGTTTTATTCTAAAGAATTCTTGTCTGTATTTATCATTCTCTAGGGGTGAACCTGTACTGAAAGTCAGGATCTGATAGGAGAAAGGTTCCAAATTCTCCAAGGAGAGGTACCAGATGGGCAGTGAGAAATAAACTTCAGGGAGAGCAAAATGACAGTTATTGAGAGGAGATGAGATAAAGGGGAATGTAGCAAATATTCAGGTAACTAAAAATCACTTTCAAATGTGGGAAAGGAAAAAACAGGGAAGCCATATAAGAAAGGTGGTAAAGCTAATGATGTTTTGCTAAGTTGTTAGGAAGTTTGACAGGGTAGTACAACATAAAGTATTACCTGTTTGTAATCTAAGAGGAAAGTGCCCCAAAATGCTATTGTAAATAATAACTAAAGCTTACCATTTTGTAGTCACATTTCAGGGCTGTGGCATATACAGGTGAAATTATGAAAGAATCACTTAGACTTTAGTGGTTAGTGGTTCAATATGGACGTAATAGGGAAAAAAGGGGGAAACTTTCTGGTTTATCATCAGTTGCAGTTGATGTCCAGTATGGATACACACCTTTTGATTATTCTCAGTCAAACTCAGGATTTAACCAGAAGGTCCTATAGGATTTAATCTGCAGCAGAAGTGCTTGTCCCTGATACTGACACATTATTTCACCTCAGACCACCCAACCTTACTGCAGACTGAGCTGTAACTGAGATAGCAGAGCAAATGAGATAGAAGAGTGAGGGGTAAAAACTATGTCAAAACCCAGCTTTTTTTTCATATGTCTCATGTGGCAGTAAAAGAATGGGAGGGCAAAGGAGTCCATACTCACGGCACTGTCTTGAGAAAGATCATTTCAGCTTTCATGTGGAGATTTCCAGTATCTGCAGAGCTCCCCAGAATATCTGCTCTATAATTCAAAACCTGCTTCACTCTTGCTGCTCCACTTGCCTGCAGAAGATTTCAATGCCTATCAGTTAAATGTGGTGCACAGCCTGTGCTCCTGTGATATCCAACATGACAAAAGAAAATGGGGTTAAATAACAATGTCCCTTGACAATTTGTGGGTTTCCAAAATGACATGGAATTTAAAATAATACCAGTATACTATTTATTTCATTTATCTACACTCTGACATGTCAGTTCCAGCTGATGATAGACACTGACTGACAGTGCTTGTGCCAGCAAAAGAAAAGGAAACTTCCCCTAATAGCCATTAGCACAGTGTCTATAGAGTCATACAGCAGCAGTTACTCTGTGAAGCAACTTCGCCTCAGCACGAAATTGTTAACAGATTAGGATAGAATCTGATATGACAAAATAGGTACTGGCCTGGGGCAAGTGCACCACAATTTGTCTTGGTGCTGACTGGATCTCTTCCTCTAGCAAATGCAGTGCCTGATCTGTGTTTTTTGACAAGGGTAAGTGTTCAGTATTTTGGCACTTTACTGATTCTATTAGCAGTTTAATTGGTTCAACTGTGGTTAGCACAAAACTTTCACAGGTTAGTTTTCACAACATTTATTTTATGGTATTTAATAAGAAATATGAAGGTGTCAATGCAATTTTTTTCCCATTGTAAGGAGTTTTTGCATATCTTAAAAAAAAAGTCAAAACCAAAAAACAAACAAAAACAAAACAAAAAACCATCAACAGTGTTTCCACTGTGATGGATTTTTTTTATTTTTAGAAAGAAGTTGTCCCCAGATCAGAGCATAGCATATATGCAGCATCATCACTGTTTGCTCCCACTTTTGAAGAGAGAAGGAAAGAAAAATATAAAAATTGAGATTTGATAGGAATACACATTAATATTATAGAAATTTAATTTTATAGAAATTAAAAACTGAAGAGAAAAAAAACCTCAAGAGATGCTAGTAAGATCTTAAGTAAAAGGACATAACTGCAGTTGGAATAATTGGACTGTGAAATATTAATCTTCCTGATTTTTGTACAAGTGACTTACTCATAACTATTTATGTTTCTTAGCACTCCCCCTGAAGACTTTGTGTTTAGCTTTTTTGCTTCAGGATGTTTTTGATGTTACTCCCCACTGCCCCCCCATTTACGGTACACTCCCTGCTGTCTAATCTTCCCAAAAATGTCAGCTACTGCTGCTGGATTGATATCCTTCTGAACAGATTGAAGTGATATGTGTTCCTCAAAGGCTCCCCAAATGCAAGTGGTGTTTTTGCGTGTGTGCTAAGCATGGCTTTTTGATAGTACCAGCAATGTGTAGAACACTGTTTCCTGTGCTGAGTGTTAAATATAGCACAAGGCACAATTGTGATAGTGTTGGTAAGAACTTAAGAAAAAAGGCCTTGATTATCAGATAATGAATTAACTTGGCATTTGCTATAAAGGGACATGGTACTATCCTGTGCTCCACTTTTTCAGAGAATAACTAGAGTTTCACTAGGGAAAATTTATCAAAGACATTACAGAAACAAAACTGGTGGTGGTGTAGCACTGGAAGTCTGGAAGTTGTGTTAGATGCCCATTTTGATGGAGAAGAATAAACTACTTTAGAACAAGAGGCAGCAAAAAGAAAATAGCACTGAACCCTTAGAAAGTAAATAGTGATGGAGGCATATGCCTGCTGGTTCTTATTGTGTACTGCAGGTGGAAAAGGTGTATGACCCTGTCAGCATAGAGCTTCACCTCTGTTTGCACCGTGCCACACTTTGAGACACAAGAAACATAGAAGGGATAAGACACTGAGCAGCTCTCCCTGGCAATTTTGCCTAGTTCTCTCAGATCCCTGCCCAGGAGTCAGGCTTATAAAACTTCCAGTGGGTGTCTTTCCTAAATTTAGCAGTAGTTTACTAATCTGGTTGGTCTGTTTCTGAAGGTTTGGGAGGTTGGGTGAAGAAGAGAGGAAGTAAGGGCTGAGATGGGAACCACTCCTAGTTATCACAATATAGGATCTTGAACATCAAATTGAAAACATGTGAGTGGGAGAGAACTTTCAGTCACATTCAGCCTGTGACTCCCTCTCATTGTTCTCTAGTAGTCAAGGAGTAAGAGACTGTCATGTTCTCCACAGATTAAAAGATCTTTACCCCAGCTCCCGCATCTGGTGCACATCTGGCAAGTTTAAGGAGAGTGGAGATGGGAATACTGTGTACACTTTACCCACTTAATATGAAAAGCCCTTTGTCCTCCAGCATTGTAGCTTTGAGGGTATTGGTAAAACTTGTATTTTTAAGTGATCTTTGTAGCCCAAGAAAACTCCTAGCCCAATAAAGCAAGTTTGGATTGACTGTGGGAGCGGAAAAACATGAGGTGCAGTGGTAAAAATGGTCTCTCTGAAAGGCTGGAAATGGGTACATCAGAATTTGGTCATCTGCTCCCCAGAAAATGCAGAAATCCAGATTCTGTGCTAAACAAAATGCCTCATTAGCATGTTATGTGTAGGTGAGTATTGAGGATGCCTGAACAGAAAAGTGTCTGAGGGCATTCTCTTCTGTGGAGTGAAACAGCATTTTAACAGTTGTCAAACTAAGATTGAAACCAGTTTTAAGACAAATCAGTGATCTTCATGGAGATCATTCACTCTGGGAAGTGAGATAGTGCAAACAGGTGCAGAGAAGAGAGACAACCAGTTACCCAGCTGAGCAGAACACTGTTCTTCTCAGAAAAGCACTTTGCAGTGTGTGCTGTGTGTTCATTGGTCTTTGAAGTAAAAAAAGCTCTAGGGCCAACGGATAAAACAGCTTATTCTATGATATAACTATAATTTGAATTAGAAGGATGGGAAACAGAAGCCCTCATCTGTAGTACTGAAGGAGAAAGTTTCTGCCTGTCTTTGATAACTTGTAGTCAAAGCACTGCCTCTCTGTTCAGCAGGAGGGAGTGAGGTGAAGGAAATGGGATTATATTGTAACTCATAGGAACATTGTCCTTCCATTTTCCTCTTTTCCTGTGCAGGCAACTAGAATAGATTTAACCTCTGCTCTACTGGGGAAGATAAAAGGTGTTTAAACAGCAGGAAAAATTGTATTTGTCCATCACTTAAGAAAGCAACAGAGCAAATGGGAACCAGTCCAGCTGGACTTTGCCTTTAAACTGCCAGGTTCAAACTCCTGAAATGGAGACTGGTGTGAGACAAGAGTAAGATGGTACAGCCCAATAACTGGGCTCAGAGAAGCCCTTAGAGAAGGCACAGAGCTGCATTTTGGGGAGCTTGACTGACAGACTTGCTTATACACACTCTGTCTTGGAGCTCAAGCCAGCTATCAGGTTTTCACCAGGGACTGTTCTCTTTGTTATATGCAAAACAGGTGGGGTTTTTTTAGCTTTATGTTGTAATACAATTGCCTGCCTTATGGACTCCTTTCCATTGCTGCACCCTGTGAAGAAGTTTGGAGTGTGATCACCCTGAACTTATACATTTAGCAATGACTTTTTAAACCTGTTTCTCAAACTCACCATAAGCTTCCTTTCAGTGTTGCCTTATTCTGGCAAGTTGTCAACATGTATAGTACTGTTGACTTTGCAGTTTGACGTTAAAGCTCTGCCTGGCTGAGCCCTTGCATATTTAATCACAGTAATGCCTATTGGTGGGAAGCGTACCAAAAAAAAGGTAACTTTTAGAAAGGCTTTTCTCAAAAAAGCTTGCATTTCTGTTTTCAGGAGGTGAAATATACCAATTGTTTTAAAGAAATTTATTAGAGGAGAAGGCATTGTTCAAGCAAACATTGAAGAATTATGTTTAAACCTTCCAGACACTAAGAAGAAACAAACCATACCAATGAAAGCTATTTAATTTATATTTTAAAAAGTCACAAAAACGTAGTGGGTGATGAGGGGAAGACAACTATTCATCCTCAGAATATAATAGCAAAACCTACATCCAAAACAGTGTGATGCAAAGTGTCCCTAATCTGACTGTTTGTGGGAATTACATGTCAGGAGTCTATCACCCAAAACATTGACTGAAATTTATTACATATTTTTTAATGCAAACTGTGTAAATTAATTGATAAAAGCTTCTAGAACAATCTGATATGCATCTGCATATTTTTGAACTTATTTGGAACTTGGAACTCATAGTTAAATAAAATGTTCTTTGACAGAATTGGTTTTGGTGATAGACATGCTGGGTACCTATTGAGTATTTTTTGCTTCTTTTGTACTTGTAAGCAATCGGTGAAATGCAACCACTTGAGAAAGAAAATGAAACCCAATCTGAGATTCATTTGCACAGCAAGAGTTCTCTTCTCCACAGGTGCTTATTACTATGTTACACATAACCATAACAGCTGAGCCCCATCAGTTGCGACTTGTGATGTGAATAAATCCTGTCATTCGTGCTTCCCACTGTTCCGTGCTTACCCCAGCAGGGACATTTTTTGTGCAGTCATATTTTGTTGCTTGTTTTATTTGCACACATATTCTAGGTATACATCTCTGAATACATTATGTTCCCTCCTTGGAGAAGTAAGTGCACATGAGGGCACATTCAGAGAGCGAGGGGCATTCCCTCTCTATTCTCTGTCTCATCCCCCTCACCTATGTTCTGTTGGGGGAAACAGTGTTGCCTGGGGAGGAAGGGGCAATGTTTGCAGTGTCTGGGTGGTTCAGCCTGCTTCTTAGGAATAGCTCCTGCACAGGTGGCTGTCGTCCTTTTGGAAGCGAGTTTCACTTCATGAGACAATCAGTTGTTGTTGGCTGCTCCCCTTTCCTTAGAACATTCTTACAATCTTCTTGCCATTTAAACATCCTGAAGGTAAAGCCTGAGGCTTTCAAACTTGGGATGCCTTGAGGTTCAGCTTGTACCTCCTGATTTTCAGTGCCACAAACTTTCTCAGTGTATCAAGATTGAAGCCCACATCATCCCACTCACAGCGATCACCCAGTGATCACCCATCTGGAGTTATGTGCAAGTAAGGTTTTCTCAGCATTGCTGACAGTAAACCAGTGCCTGCTTTTCACTTCAAGTAATTTTCCTCAAACCAGGCAGGTTGAATTGCCCACCAGAGTTAGGCAACACTTCACTTCTATATGAAACCCATGTTTTGCTTCCAAGGAAAGAGTTTGGAGAGGAGCCTTTTGGCTTCAAATGACAAGTCCAGTTGACAGTCCCTTTTGCCATTTGACTCCTTATAGAATACCCTTTGGCAGGCAGTGCCTGAGAACCTTAATTTGCTACAGCTGTCAGAGACGTGCATTGCTTTCTTTTCTGTTCTGCCTGGTTTTCTGTGGAAATGAGGCTTTTTCTATCACGCTCTCTCTCTCCCAGCCTGTCCAACCCTATCCTATTTACTTTTTTAATCCATTGGCCGATTTTAATCCTGTTTAGCACTGAGGCAGATGCCTTAATGATATTGAGTTCTACCACTATGATGAATACTGGCAGCCAGATAGAGGAGAGAGGTATAATTAATGCCTGTTCTGATGAAAAGATTTCAGTGTGTGCTCAGCTTTTTCTAGGTATCAGGCTTTATTAGCTCTGTTGTGAACAAAACTCCCTGGTTTTATATTGTAAGCATTATTGTAGCCCTCTAATTGGTGGCTTTGCTTCTCTGGTTTATCTTGATATCATGCATCAGAGCCCTAATGAGGGTTCAAAATGCCACTGAGCATGACAAGGTTGAGTGTGTGGGCTGATACTACCAAGCATCTATGTTTCTAATTCTGGGAGATAATAGAACTCCGTAAGGGCAAAAATCTCTTCTTTCATCACTCCCCTGGACCCCGATTCCTTAGCAATTCTCAATTAATGGGAAGGCCAGCATCTGCTGCCTGGGGTCCCTATCCTGAGGCAAAGATTGCAGCATCTTGGCCTGCCAAACACTTTTCTATGCCAGAAATCCTCCTGGAATCATACAGCCCTCACCTTCACCAGCTTTTGTTCTGGGACCTGGAGTTCCTGCCTGACCTTCTGTGCAGAAATAGTGCTGTGTCTCGCCCCAGTGCTACAGATCAGCATGCCTCCTGTGGATGGGGGAGTGACGTGGAGACAGTTCACTTCCTCTCTTGTTCCACGAGGAAGATTGTCCACGTAGAACCAAGGTGGGAGGGAGTAATGGAGATTAGGGCAAATTAATCTAGCCATCCCATTGAATCTCTGGGATAGTTCCATCAGTTTACCTGAGGAAGCCAGTTTGACTTGCATAATTCAGACATTTGTCTCTTACATGATAATCTCTTACCTTTCTCCTCTTGCACATTCTGTAAAAATGTGGCAAAACAAGCATGTTCTGCCATCTGGACAAAAAAAAATCCTAAAGAAAGATTATTTACTTGAAAGTCCAAAGAGTATCAGCTTCAACACCTAGTCTAATTTAGTCAAACCCTTGTATAGGGTGTGCACAGCAGAAACACACATCATTTTCAAATTTTAAATTTATAAAAGTCATATATCAGGAATATGCTTAAATATGATGTATGTGCGAGTTCAAAAATTATATGGTTTAGATCACTGCTTTACTTGTCTTTTAGACTTGAGGTTTAGAATTGACCTGTCAGATTTTCATAAAACAGGCTGGTTTTATTTTGAGTAATGAATCTGAGGAAGAAGTGGCAAATAAGTTGATGTATAGCCTAGTAATGTGATTCTTTTTCAAATTCCAGACTTGGCTTATAATAATGTTAATGGATGATCTTGGTTGAGTTCCTGAATAAGTATGCAATAAGTGTATTCTTTTTTCCTGTAGCAAGATATTTAAACATGAATTTAAGAGTAAGTCAGCATGTCATGATTAAGTCCTCTTGCAATTTAGTCTATTTTGTGGTACCTCTAAATTTTGTTTAGACTTTTCTGTTACTCTAGTCTTATAAGTGGTTTTTATCAGTAATTGGAAATAGTAAGGTACTCACCACTAATTCTGTGAAATAGAATGAATACAAGTATGTATATGCTGTGTTAAAAGCTTTGATTTTACTTGTTTATTTTACTTGTTTTTCATTGATTCTAATTTTTTCTTCTCATAGGGTATGTCCTAGTTGTACATGTCAGAAAATGTGCAATGAGTTTGCAGACTTGTCTGCCTTCACATCTCTTCCTTCTGCATGCTTTTTTATTACTGCTGTCGTGGAATATATTGCCTCATTTGTAAATATCAAAAGCACTGTAAAATGGGAGATAGCAATTCACTTAATACTGCACATGCACAATTTATTTCAATTTTTTTAATAAATGAGCTCTTCTGCTAGAATACTTAGGAATAGAAGAAATGTTATGCAGAGTGCCTGAAAAAACTTTCACAGTTGGCAGTTGTCTTAATATTGGTCCTAACTAGTAAAGCACCCAAATCTCTCTGAAATGAAGGATGTCATTAACATCACTTGACAATTTGGAGCTATTATGATTAATATGACCCCATGGGTCAGATCTAAGCAAACTTTTTGTTTTCAAAACTATTGGTCGGAAGGATTTTTTTATTACTGTACACCAAGCTTTTTGACTTCCATAAACTGGTTTTTGATTTGTAAAGGGTTCTGAGGACAGCCCTGAATATTCACATGGCATCTATGGCCTGGCACATCTGGAGTGCCTGGAGCAGCAACCTGGCTTCCTTGGGGTTGTCTCTCTGGAACCAAGTAAATTTTGCTCTGGTTTGTGACTCAGGGAGAGTTTAAGTGGGTTGACCATGGGTGACTTAAGGGAACATAGGAGTTTTTGCTTCCCAATTCTAAATTTAGAATATGCATTTCTCATATTCATTTCACATCTGCAAAAGTTATTTGTAGAGTATAACATGAATATGTGAAAAGAGGAGAAAGATTTGCAATTGAAATTTTGTTTATATTTTTGTTCTTTCCCTTTTTATTCCAGCGAAATGAAGCAGAAGTTGGATGAAGAAGGCAACAAGTGCAGCATCCTTTCCAAGCAGCAGAAGTTCAATGAGCACTGCTGCATTCGCTGCTGTTCCCCTTTCACATTTCTTATCAACAGCAAGCGACAGTGCCAAGAATGCAAGTACAACATCTGCAAGAGCTGCAGCACTTACCATAAGAAGGAGAAAGCTTGGATTTGCAGTGTCTGTCAGCAAGCAAGGTAAAGGCTTTTGTTCAACAACCTGTGCAAAGCAGCTGTGGCCTGACCTGAGCTTTTCCTTGTATTTGTCAGTAGTTAACTCTGGTGGGATAGGACATGAAGTACCTGTTTATGTAGGGGTTGATTTGTTCCTGACGTGCCTGGTTTTTGTAGAGGTTAATTTGTTCCGAGAGCGTTTGGTTACCTGTTGCATTTGCCAGGCTTGTTTAGCTGGACTGATGTAACAGCAGGCAGTAATTGGGCATGGCTTGTGCAGGACTGGGATGTCCTGAAACTCCTGGGTTACTAATGGAACCTGAGCACAGATGGTGGTAAGGCAGTTAATAGTTTGGCAGCTAATGCCACTGATGAGTCGGGAATGGAAGGAAGAATATTTGTGAAGAGATCATCCAGCTGTGACTGTGTTTTAGAGTGCTTTTCTAAATGCCAGCTTATTGGTAGGGATGCCTTGAGCTTACTTTGGCAAGTACCCAAAGAAAATAGCAGTGCAACCTGTTATAATTCATAACATCTGTTAAGAATATGTTGCCGGGCCTCTATTTGCAAAGGGTATCAGGGATTCACTATCTCACCCTTCTGAGGGTAGCTGAGCCCCAACAATTAAAGATAGCACCAGAAAAACAAAGCAAAATACTTACCAGTAGCAGAGGGGCTGTTCCTTGGAAGGTGACTGATAGTCCCTGTCTCCAAGTTCCAAAAGCAGCCGTAGCTGTGGTGACAGTAGTCCTGATCAAGACCCTTTAACTCAGACGAGAAGGGTGAATGAAGTAACTCATTTCCTTATGGTTTAGTTTTGCCCACTGGTGACTAAATCAGCTGAGCATATGTGACAAAGATGGCTGTTTCTTCTTCATCTTTCTCTTTAGTGGAGAATGCAGGATGAAGACAAGAGACAAGTCCCTTTGCAATGCTGTATGATACTCCTGTGCTCACCAAAGCCTTCCTATTCCCTCTTGTTTCCCATTAACACCCACTTGAAATGTAAGCTCTCCTATAGTATCTGTGAATTAAGTGTGTGTCCTTTGACACAGGTCCTTAAAATCATAGGGATCCCAGATGGACGATGCTGTATTTCCAAACATCAGTCTTTGAAGGTGAAAGTGGTTGTGTTCTTTGGGGCACCTGATCCTTCTCCACTTTTTACCTGGGAAAACCTACAGAAACCCCCTTTTCCCTGGTGAGGAGGCAGATGAATGACAGGAGTATCTTTTCCAGCAACACAGAGCTGTGGAGCCAGTGCTTGTTTCTAACTTAGTCATTCAACCATTTCATATTACACCTTTTTCTTCCATTTAACCCGAGTTCACCCATACGGGCAGCAGCACGGCAGCCAGGTTTGTGGATGCTGATGAACTGCACGTAAAATACCTTTTGCTGACTCCACAGAAAATGCCTCAGAAGAATTTAATTTCAGAAGAAAAATCTATAGCTATATTACAAAAATGCTATTTCTGACCCTTGAAGTCAGGGCTTTTCCCACAATCCTGTGCAGCCCTCAGAGCCACCCACCTGTAACTCAGTTATAAAAACATTTTCTTTATTTATGAGACCTGAGACATAGCTTGAGTTATTTTTCAGTGAATAAATTAACTAACACTGCTACTAATCATTTTATGTTCCAGTTTATTGGACTGTACTACTTACAAATCCCTGTAGGTAGGTCAGGGGCTAGTATTCCTTAGGAAGTGCTGATGTATTTTGATCTGGTGGGGACTTGTGTTCTGGGGTGGGGTGGTATGATTTTTTGGGTTTTAATTCTCAGTATTTCTTCTAGGAAAAAACACAGGGGAAAACACAACAGTCTGTTGTGAGTTCCTGTTGTCTTCTCAGTGACTTATTCCTCAGGTGGACTGTGTTCTCCTGCCCCTCTCCAGCTCCTCTCCTTGTGTCTTTTATTTTTTCCTTTGATAAGGCAGCACAGGTAGTGGAGGTGTTTCTGGGTTTAGCTGTTACTTGCCTGCACATCTTACTGCACAATAGATAGTGAGCTGTAGTGGGCTAGAAAAATCTGAAGACCGTGTTCTACCAGTTTGTGCTCATCAGCTCGTCACTACAGCAGTACTCAAATAACCCTGAGTTTTATGTCCAGTATGTATTTAGAATATGTCAATGAGCTCTCTGATGTCACAAGCAGTTTTCTCCAGTATAAAAGGCTACAAAGGAGATGTAATCAAGTGAAGCCCTTCAATCTGGGTTTAAAGTCCTCCTGGGAGTTGTACCCTTTTCTTTAGACTCTCTTATTTCCTATTATCTTCCTCTGAATGAGTGACATCAACTTTGGTAGGTTTTAAATAGTGTCCTGGCAGATTCCCATGCCAAGGTGAGGTTGACACTGAAGAAAATCTGACATGTTGAGTTAGTCTTTCAAGGCTTGACCATAGTGGAGATACCTGTTCTGTTGAAGATGATTTTTCATCTTCCATGGCAGAGAGCTGTATTAGCATTTAGCAGAGAGCAAAAATTCAGGTTGGCATTTGAAACATAGAACATTTGTAGAAAAACGGTCAAAGAAGTTAATCTCTACTTCTTCCAAAAGCAGAAAACTCATCATTAATAAGCCAATGAAAACTTTGGTGTTTGAATTCCTTTAAAGCACATCTCCTGTTGCAATGCATCTTTTAAAAGTCAGAAATTGGGCTTGGTATGGAATTTCAGGCTCAAAAATGTCTTTACAGCAATGTCGGAATTAATCTTCTGAAGAACAGGAGAACCTTCCTTCAATTTCCCAATTTCCCAGATTTAGCACACATTCTGCAAATGCTTTTTGATTTGGAGTTATCTCTGAATACTATTATTAATGTTCTTGGGGTTTTCTTCTCTCATATGTATCTTCTTAGTCTGTAAGTACTCTATGCTAAAGTTATGTAATACTCATTTCAAGGTTTTGATTTGTATAGTGCAGTTGGGATTCTTCCAAAGCTTTGTACAATGTCTCCTTGTTAGACACCTGTCAGACAATGTATTTAGGCAGCTTGCTGAGGTCCGTACTTTTTAAGTCTTCTTGGCTTAGTAGATTCCAGGCACAGTTTCTTTGCCCTCTGGATTAATGCTTTTGATGCCAGACACAGAGGTTCTTTGCTCATTTAATAGAAATAGGGCATGCTTTCCATGTGCCTGAGACCACTTTTCCATTCTTCAAGGAGCCGTATCCCAGAACACCCTGCTTGTGATACTCTGCTTTCCAGTTTAACACTTGTACTAATAAAAATAATTTTTTAAACTAGCATAATCCATTAAAATGTGTATTTTTGCAGGTTTTCTAAACTAATTGCATTTTACTTCTGGACTGTAGTATGAGTATGTAGAGTCCAATCCAAAATAAGGTGTACAAACAACTGGCTGTCCACCTCAGCTTTTCATGAGTATCATGCATGAATCCCTCTGCATTCTTGGTTCACTTCTTCTGGTCTCACCATCTGTATGTCAAAAGATTTCTGTCTCTGTTGTGAGTGGGAGCATGGGCACCTAATCCTTTCATGCCTTCACATCCATGCGTTGTGTAATTTTCTCACTTGTTCTCAAAACTCTTGCTCAGGTGATGAGAGTGCATCACTTAGTGGACTCTTGCTTTGCTTTCTTGGGCCAGGCCATGGGTAAGAGGGTCTGCAGGAAGTCATTATTCTGCTTTGTAAGAGCTGCTATGTTGCTGATGGTCCTTTGCTAGTAACAGCTATTAAGAGACAGAGACCTAGTCACTGGTCCTTTTCTTTTTTGTGTCATTAACTAGTGAAAAAACAGTCATGCTGCACATACTCAGACTTCCTGCAGTCAAAAGTGATGTTTTGGGTGGCTCAAACTGGGTCCCAAAAATTGTCGCACTGGTTGCTTGCAGCACAGATTTATTTGAAAGTTTAGGAGAACTGCTCTTTTTTTATTAACTTTGGTTTTCGTACTCCCAATTTAACTGCTGCTTTTAAAATGAAGAAAGCAAAAGTATCTCAATTACCTTCATTGACTCTTCAATCCAGAGTTATGGCTGAATGTTCATTACATTTTCTTTTGAGTTTGTTGAGGTGCCTGGTCAAATATAACTAGACTGTAACAATTTGCGTCAGTAGCAAATGTAATTGTCTCACTGGAACTTGAAAATTAGCTAGACTAATTAGATATGCCATGGGGATTTGTAATGCACATCAGAGTGAGGTTTGAGGAAATGCATTAAGGTCTAGTCTACTTGCAGAACCCAGTACATTTTTCTGCAACTGACTTGTATTGGAATTAGCACTAATGTAGAAGTGGAGCAATGCTTCTGATAAAATGAAAATTGCAACAGAAAATAAAAGTCTAGACTCACTTGGCAGGCAGAACACTCTTCAAATAGAAAGAAGCTTTGCCAGCCTCAGGAACAGTCCTAAATAAAACCTTTATATTTAATACGGTTTTGTTTGGAGGGCTCTGTAAAACAATGTAATGTGTTTTAATGTCAGCAGAACAAAGCAGGTATTTGTGGAAACATGATGGAGTTGAAGTTAGCCTACCGATAGGATACATCTCTTCTGCTTAGCTGATGCAACTTTTAGTGTAAAACTCTTTACAGTCTTTAGAGGGAAAAAGAGGAAAAAAGCACCAAAATTTGGCAAAACCTTGGTATGGTACTTGAGGAAAAGTAGTACTTCTAGTTAATAACTGAACTTTGTATTTGTTTGTCAGTGCATTTGGCTGTAACAAAACAGTTTCAGGACTTAGTTGTGGAAAACTAAGGAAGATATAATGCTGCTTAGCAATTGTGTTTTGCTTTCAAGCAGGCTCAACCATCTGGTAAAAGGAAGCCGAAATGTATTTTAGGTAGTCTGCCTCAGCCATAGCTTGGAGCTTTGTGTACAGTTTTGTGACAGTTGCTATTTCTGCTGTTTGAGGTCCCTGTCTGACATTAGTGAGAACTTCTACAGAACTTGGAAGCTGTGACATTGTCAAGTAAATGCCAGGAAATGTGTTTTTGCTTCCGAGATCATAGAATTGTGTAGGAACGTTCACTTGCTCTGTGGCATAGCACAGATAATTAAGTCTTAGTTCTACCATGTGCATGTTGTCTTCATTTGACCCATATGGCTCTTGTTCTGCTTTTTAAAAAATTCTCTGAATGATCCCGTTCATATTGTACTTAAAGCATTTACTAATTTTAAGTAAATTGCAGTGAAAATTATTCTTCTCAGATGTATATACTTGTAGAAATTGATGCAATTCCTTCCAAAAATGCATGCTGCTCTATTCAATTTTTTTTCTTCCTCCTTATCCTGCCCCTGTCTCTTTGTTTTGTATCCTGCCTCTTGACCTTCTTGTCCTTACCATGCTTTAGCATCACAGTAGATCATAGACAGCATATCCTTTTGTTCACTGTACCCATGAAGAGCAAGGACAAGAGCTTTGATTTTGCACAGAAGCCAAGAACAGTCTTTGGTTTATTCAGTTGTTCCCTAACTTGATGAGGAGAGAGAGAAATGTGCAAACTAGTTGCTTTGACAGGTTGATCTCTGCTGGGTTTTTTGCTATACTGATCTATCTTAATTATTTTGAAGTATGCACTGTGAAGATTTCATTTCTGCAAGACAGAATAAAACTGAACTTGTATAACATACAGTAGACTGCATTGCTGCACTCAGCTTTAAGAAAAGCATCTAAAAATGGAATTGAAGAGGAGAGTAGGAAAGAGAGTTCTATTAAAACAGCTAAATACAAGTGCTAATTAGGTGATGTTTTCTAGCTTTAAGTAGCCTTGGAAGTGAACGTGTGCCTGAACGCCTGGAGGAGTAATCAGTGTTTTAGAAACTCTGGTTCCCAGTTTTAGCTGTCAAGTGACCTTGGGGAAATTTCCATGTATCAGGTTTCCCCATGTGCAGAATGGATTTGATGATCCTGAGGCCTTGGAGGTGAGTGGTTGAAAAGTTAAGTGCTCTGGTTGTAAAGCACTAAGTGTTATTAATGTACTTTTATTAGATGAGTTTTGCTGCAGTCAACATGGCTAAGCCTTTGGGTTTCTCAGTTGCACAGAAAGGTAAGTGCTTGGATTCTTGTAGGGAATGAATGAGGGGTAGAGTATCATGGCTTTATGTTCAATGTTAATATATAAATGCTTGCTTGTGTTTGGCTTCACCTACCTTCAGCAAGTCATTGTAAGAAAGGCTATTAAACGTTTTCCCTAGTAGGAATAAATATTACGTAAATAACGTGCAAAAATATTGGGACTGCTAACCTGGGAGGAGCTGGATATGAAAGGATGTAACAGAGTTATTCCTCATAATAAGCAGCATACAAATTATAGGTTGGACTTACTTAGCCTTTCAGTTTTGCAAAAGCTGAGGGACTTTCAGTGAAGGTGACAAATTAAAAGCTAATTAAAATTGCACAAGATTCTTTAAGTATGGGCACTTAAGTGTCAGGTGGGGACATCATGCCTTACAGTACCTGAGATGGAAAACCGTAAGTATAGAACACAATTAATGGAAATTGTGTCAATTCTGCAACTGGAACTTCATGTGCTGTTCATCATAAAATGTATGTGATAAAGCAAGAAGTCGTGCTGTGGTTAACACTCCAGCGGTAGCTTTAAGCAGAGCAGAGTGCCCTTTCACATAGACATATCACTGAACATTTTTTAATTAGCACGAGTGAAAGATTGCTACCTGGTTTGATGTATGTTTGTTTCAGCATTTGGTGAGTCTTCCTGTTTTCTTCTGTTGTATTTGTGCAAACACCAAGCTGTAACAAAGTACAGAAATTGGTCTGTTGCTTCAGCTGAGGCTGACAATCCCACCTTAAGGAGTGAAGACAGCTTATGGCCTGCACTCTGCCAGTCCCCAAGGGACATGCTGTGTGCATGCCCTTTTCGGCTTCTATTCATATGTGTGGTGGGGCCCACTGTGAGTTGAGGAACCGGGAGGTGGTGCCATGGTGCAGTGAAGGAAGATTCTTCTCCCACTAAAGCACCACATACTAAAGCTAAATAGCTTCTATATAACTTGCACAAGGAGAGAAGGCTATTTTATACCTGTATTGTATGCCTCTCTGACTCTCTCATTATAGTCTGTATATGAAGACTATTTTGACTGTCCACAAGTAATTCAGATTATTTTGCCAAATTATATTATTTTTATCCTACTTGCTATTGATAAAGGAGCTCTATGCTTCCTCAGTGCTTTTTTTTTCTCCAAAAGATTTATCCTGTTAACTGTGAACAGCTGCCCAATTACGTGTGGGTACCCTTAGAAGCATTATAAATGCTGTCGTTAACAAAGGGGTTTTTCTTCTTGGTGAGAAAATTGGAAATCCTCCAGACTTGTAGCCAGTGGCATCGAATGGCAGTAACAAATGTGTCTTTCCTCTGGCTAGTGCAGTTTGCAGTATTACCCTCTTAAAGTGTTCTTGTGTTACCTCAGAAGTTAAAGTGAGAATTTAATTTGTCATTTTAAAAAAGATTGACCACATCAATAAATAAGTCACTCCATGTTCCTATTGTTCAGGCCCACCTCTCACATGAAATAGACACTGAAGCACTCACTGCTTAAGTGTCTCTGGTAAGAATGAGATTCTACATTCACATGTTTCATCCTGCTTCTTCAACTTGAGGGAAAAGGAAGGTGGAAAAAGCAATTGCTCTGTTTCTGACAAAGATGAGGTTTTCCAAACTTGTGTGCTGAATTAAGTATTTGGGTTTCTTGTACTTTTTTTGTAGTAGCGTATCTTTTCTGCATCTAGGTTTTTGTGAAGTCTTCTTTTAGATAAGCACTGCATGAGTCTGGTTAGAGAGTTAATTACTCTTCTTACATCTTCCACTCTCTCAGCTTTCAAAATATGACCCTAGATTTGTGGATCATGAACTAAGTGGTGATGGTTGCCAGTTACCTGTACTGGAAGTGCGTTTCATGCACTTTCCTGTCTTACATCCCACCTGCGTCTTTTGCTAGCGCTGTCCAGGCAAACATCTTGTCCATTTTAGCCCAGGAGCTAACAGAAAGCTCTTTCATTGATCTTTCATTTATCTTTATCTATTCACAAATAAGATCATGTTAACATAGTGGAAAAGCCATCTCTGACCTAAAGCTGTCTTTGAGTTTGTACCCCCATTCATTTCAAGCTGTTTTATTCTTTTTTATTTAATTATTTCTGCAGAAGCAGCTTCAAAAAATGAAGATTGAATTTTGAAAGAGTGCCTAAATAAAAATTGCCTGAAACCAGAACCCTTTTGTTTGCAGAAGTTGTGAACTCTTTGGAAGTGCCATTTCATCACAGGAAAAAAAACCCTTTTGTTTTCAGATTAGTATCGGATTTGTAGTGCGCTTGGGATTTACCTTGATAAATTGTTTTCATCAGAAAGGTGCTGTAGAAGAATGAAAATTCTTCACAGTAACTGGAAAATACTGAGGGACAACATAAAAATAATCATACCAAATATGCCTTCCGTTCTCCTCATACCCCCATCCCCCACCAAAATACTTGAAAATTCTCTACGTTTCTGGGAATCAGTGTGGTGTGCCTTTACAGTTTGGCTTTTGTCTCTAGATGTTAGAAGCCAACAGGGAGTTGCTAACACTCTTTTGGAGGGGTTTTGTTAGTCCCTTTGTTCGAGGGCTGTTCTGTGACTGAGCGGCCAGTGCCTTCCCTGAATGAACATTTTTGCTTTGGGAAGGAATCTTTGTAAGGTAATGAGGTGGGTGTGAGTGCTGGATCTGTAATACTGCCTGTCCTGATTGTTTTGATTTGAAATTTAATATGCTGTAAAACTTGTTGTTGTAATTCAGCAAATGATGTCTCTGGGCTATACATGGGAATCAGATGCCCATACTGGTTCTTTTTGGTTTCGTCTCTGTTTCTGTCCATTGATGTGAAGACTTGTGGGGTGCTTCTCCAGGCCCCAGACTGAAAGAGCCCTCCTTCTCTTTTCATTAAGGTCCCAAGAGATAATTAGTGTTGAATGAAAGTTTGTTCATCTAATTAGGAAATACTGTTTCCCATCGTCAATCATGCTCTGAGGTTGTATGTGAGATTAACAGTGTAATGGAGACATCATGGCTCGCATTGTTTTCAATTTGCTGATGACAGATTTGCTTTGTGTTCGCGGTTTTTCCTGGCTCTCGATGTAGGGGCTTGTAGAACAGTGCCTGGAATATAGAAAATTGAATAAATTTATATTTAAATATAAATTGAGATAGAGGAAACCCATATAAAGAATGGTAGTTATTGCGTCAGGAGTCACAGGTGTAATTTTGTCTCACTGATGTGTTTGCAGGACTTTGTAACCTAGGGGATTTCTTGAGTTCTTTGTATCTCAGGTAGTTGCAACTGTCAAAAGAACTTTCAAACTCTGGGTTGATAAAAAGTGAATTAATATCTGTTAGCAAGGAAAAAATTTATGATGACTTGTCTCAATCCTGCAAATTCACCAGTAGCCAGGCCTCTGTCTGTGGTGGCAAAGCATACCTCTGATCAAACATGTGTTTGAAAATTGTCCTGGGGGAGAAAACTGTAGAGTGCTGTACTGAGAAGTGTGAATGGAGCTCCATTGTGAGCTACATTTTTAATGACTCTGCCTCCTGTGCTTCAGAAATCCTGAGCCATTCATCTCGGGGAAGGGGGTGTGTGTGTGTGTGTGTGTGTGTGTGTGAAGTAGTTCTCTTACATGTTTTAAAAAACCCCACCACATTACAACTGGTGCTTTTCAGTCTTTGGCATTGTGACCTATCACAAAATGCCCTCTTGTGTTTTGCATCTAGGCTCAAAGGACTATTGGATGTGAGGAAATTTAAGGCTAATATTTTGGAACAGGTCTGTATCAGCACTGCTCCCTGAAACTCTTTCTCTGAGTAAAGAAACGAGACCACTCGCACAGAAGACGTACTTATCTAGTGTCTATGTTAGTCCTGAGCATAGTGTGGCAACAGTGGTTATTTTTCTCCTAATGGAAATTATAATTAGAAATTGAATATTCTTGAGAGACACCAGCTTTCAAAGCAGTCTTACATAGGTTTGGGGTAGAGAGGGTTGGTTTTGAGACCTGTAAAAGCATACTTTATTGAGTCCATTCTGTGTGGTACATTTAAATACTGTATTGCAGTGTTGCAGTTGCTACCAAAGAAGGTGGTTCTGGCAAGAGAAACAGCAACAGAGTAGAGTGAAAGGAGATTGACAGGAAAAGTCTAAGGAGGAGGGTGGGGGAAATAGTACAATTGCAGTTTGAAAAATTAGTCATGTAACGTGTCATTGTAATTCCCAACTGGCAATTAAACAGCACATATCTGCATAAAGGATTAGTAACACTAGAGGGTAATGTTCAGGATCTTGAACAGCACTTCCAGTATATAATTTGCAAATGGTTTGATGGATACCTGCCTCACACACTCCATAAACTACCACATTCCAGTGCTTAATATAATTAGTCCTAACAAAAACAGACCTCCAGCTCTACAGGTAGCTGGCTATGACTTGATAATATGTTGCATTAATAGACTTGAAAAAAAACAAACATAAAACCAACAAAACAAAAAGGGACAGCCAGCCAGAAAAATTACAATGTTTATTTCTCCTCATGTGTTCTGTGCCAGCCCCCAGGGCTATAGTGGCTGGGCCTCCAGCAACCTCCTCTCTGGTGATAAGAGAGGTCCAAGGTGAAACAGAGCAAGTGATTCACAGCAGGTTGTACAGGGCTTACAAAGGAAGCAAGTAAGAGCCTGAGAAAATTGCAGAGGTAAATTCGAAACAATGCACATTGAGCTCTCTGTAGTGTTATCACTTTTGTGATACCTCTTTTTAGCGACAGCTCACTTTTGATGGGATTAATGGATGCCAAATAAGCTTCTCAGGTGATCACCATGGACCAGCTACAGTAACAGCATCTAGAATAATCTGGATGTGAAAAACGTTGAGGAGGGAGTTTTGGGACAGAAACCCTCTTTGATCTCAGACAGCGGAGACTTCAGCCTTGCAGCCTTTATTTAAATCTACTTTCAAAGGGATATGGAGCATTGTGCTAAGTGAGCATATATGTCACCTCTGGAAGGTTTGCTCCAAGTTTGGCAGTGTCCTTCCCACAGCTGCCATTGCTCAGATGCACCAGTTACTGATATTAGAGCATCATGTGAGAAAATTACAGTCTCAAAATTCTGAAAGTCAAGATGTAGCTCCCAGCTTTCCTTCAGATGATCTCTGTCTAAGGGCAGCTGTGTTAAATTTTGCATGCCCCAGGTCCTTTTTGGTGAAATATAAAAGATGATGATGGCAGTTCCTTTATGTTTAAGTGTAGAGCTTCTCAGGAAAGCACCACCTTACATTCGGCTCAGATCTTAGGCACACAGTACAGCTGATGGGTGCTACCAGGATGTAAATGCAGACCAGCACCTCTTCTGGACTCTCTTATTTTATACAACAGTGCGTGGTTTGGCCTTTTTATGGGCTTAGTTAGCTCCTGTCACACTCCTGTCGCACTGAAGATTCTGCTTCACTCAGTTCGCATGTACCACTCCAGTTATTAAAGGGCACATTGAAAAGTTGCCACTGCAGCATTGCTTAAGCTGAAAAGTGTTGTCAGAATTACTTTGTAAAATACAAAGTGAATGTATGCATTCTCACTGTTGAAGCTAGGCAATGACTTCTAAATTGTGTTGAATCTCATGAGCTGTCTGATATATTTGCACACTTTTCATTTAGGTTATGAAGACATCATTGTGGCTTTCAAAATTATTTGGACACTTCTATTTTCCTGGACGGTTGCTGATGCTGATTCTGTGAATTTCAGATGTCTTTGAATGGTTTATGAAGGGTAGAAGAACTTCAAATCAAAACATAACTTTGATGTATATTTAAAGGTAGAAAATTAATACACAGATCCTGCTGTGGAGGAAGAGGGTGTTTCCTCCATGTCTCTACATATGCTATATCACAGATATATGTATGAGGACTCATAGATGGTTATTTTTTATAGTACATGAAGGGAGGAAATATTTTTTTACTCCATAGGTGACAGAATTCATCAGGTGAGGAAGTAGAAGGTGGACCTGGATTCTGCTTCCTGCTCAGAAGGTGCTCACCATCTGGTGTTGAGTAGGTCACTCTGGCTTTCCTTTTTTTGCTCCATTTTGAGAGAAATGCAATCCCTACCTTGATAAAGCTCATGTGAACTTTATATATGTATGTATGTGTGTATATATATATATATATAAAAATATAATTTTTTATATATATATTTATTTATATAATTTTTTTTTATTTTTTACTTGCTGTCATACAGACTTGGAGTGCTTAAATAAAAACCATGGATGTGACAGGCTCCATATGGAAAATCAGGATTTTGGAAGGCTCCAGGCTCTGAAAATCTTACTATGTCTTGAATGATGAACAACACATACACCATCCACTTAACTAGGTCAGACATTTTAAAGCTTTTCTCCTTCTGCATCCTCTGTAAGGATCAGTCCAGAGCCTCGTCTCATCTATCAGAAGTAGGGTATCTCTAGTCTACTTTTCTCTATTATCCTTACTGTGTGTCTGTGTGCTCTGTGCCTTGTTTTGGCCAGAGTTTGAAGAAGGGCTTTCCAAGGCAGAAGAGCGTGCTAGTTTGTTTTACACACAAGGTAGGTCCATGGTCAGAAAAGCATCAAAATGGCTCATATTTTGCTTCCCTGTGTGCTGTAACATGTGAAAACAGTGGGATGGTGGGGACACAGAGCTGGGATTTCTGCCTTCAGATTAAAAAAACCCCTACTTTGTAGGCTTTTAAAAGTTGATTCCCACTGCAGTGGTGTGTTTTTTCAGCGGTCAAGGCAGTGCAGTTGAACCTGAGAGACACCTGTTGGAAAAGCAGCCTTTCCTGTCCAAATGATTGTCAAGTGAAATCTGAAGAGAGCTCACTGGAAAATTCCTTAGCGGAGAACACAGCAGATGGGAAATCTTGATCAGAAAAAAACCAAAACATAAAAATAAAGCCTTGCATTTAGTGAAGGGAAACACCTCCTCCGTAGTAGCTGTCTTTAGCTGCTAGGTTTCATGGGTTTAATAACTTTTTTAATAGTGAAGAAAAAATCTAAGAACTGTGATTCTCCTAGTTATCACATAGACATTATCATACATTCTAACAGACTGTTTCAGGCTTGTGTCCAGGGCTAGCTGATTTGGTTGAAATTGGCCAGCTGATACAATAAACTCTAAAAATTCTCTTATAATGAGATTTTTCACAAGTAGCCTGGTCCATTGTGATGGCATTTCTTAAATCATAGCAAATCCTGTTCATGAAATCAGGTATGGGTGTACTTTATACAAATGGAAGCTCCTCCTGTCCTTTCTGGAAGGACCAGTAGATGAAGTTTACGAAGTGCACCTGGGGAGCCAGGTCAGGAATGAGAGCTTAATATAAGTGAGAATTTAGGTTCTGTAAGTAATTTCCTTTTAGCAGGGCTTGTAGATACAGAGTGAGCTAGCTTATATCCTACGTGTTTCATCCTGCATGTTTCAACTAACTTCCATTGCTATAAGGTATGTAAGAGAAAATCAGCGTGTTATAAACATGAATCTTGCCCTTCATTGGTAAGATCTGGGTCACTCTGCAGGCATGCTTTGTATATCGAGGAGATTGTTATTTAAGAATTATCGAAGCTTAAATTATGTTATTTATTTAAATTACGCTTATATTCTGTTATTCACGTTTTGCAACAAAAAAACTCAGATACTATGTGGTGAGAAAGAATTAGCTTAATCAGAGAATGCTTTTAACTGGGAGTCTGTATTAGCCAGAATTTCCTTAGTAGTGGGCAATTTCTGTCAAGGCAAGCCAGAAAGCATAACTGCCTTACCATGCTTTTGTGATGGCTTTCTCGTGCTAAAAATGTCTTTTGCCTTTGGTAGCAAAGATTCTGGCAAATATAAAGAGATCTGGGGTGGGGAACCAGGTGCTAAGTATCTTCATTGCTTCTCTGTGGTGAGACTTTTTCTAATCCTGTCAGAACAACAACATATTGGTTGTTTGACTCTTTTTCCTATTTGACATATATGTAAGATAAGCAGAAAATCTTCTTCTTCCCTCATTTAAAATGACTTGCTCTCACTAGTGCACCATCTTCCTAGAGGAGGTGAAGTGTTCTGTGGTACATAATATAACAAATCTTCAGAGCCCCTGCACTGGCACAGTGCTGTTTCCAGAGCACTAAGGTTCTCTCAGGCACAGATCTCACAGGTCTGTTCTGCTTTTAATTCTAGCTGAATAATTGTCTCCAGATGCTTCTATAGATTCATCTCGATCTGAACACTGCCTTCAGAATAAATGCAGCATTTACAGCCCCTGAAAGTCTGCAGAAACCAAAATGCTTCTGCCATTATCGTTACTGTCGGGATTTATTAGACTGCTGCTTTTATGCCTAATAATTAAAAAACCTGCAGTGTCAGTAGATATTGCCACAGGTCTGAAATAAATTAATTCAAGCTGACATCAAGATTTAATTGAGCTTTGCTTTTTCTTATGACAAGGAGCTGTACCATCTCACTATTTTTTTTAATTGCTAAGTTAGTCTGAGTTTGCAATAGAAAAAAAATTTTTTTTCAAGTGATAATAAGCTCTTCCCATGAGGTGAGCTGCCTAGCTTTCTGCTTTTCCAAAAGTATCTCAGTTTTTGGTTATTTTCCTCCAGTTACTCCTGTTTTCATAAGTTTACAGTGAAAGATCACAAAATACTTAGGATCTTTTAACTGGTTTACACAAAGCCTCTGCAAGATGTCATTTCAGGTTCTGTGTTTGCTTTGATGCCAAGGATTTAGTTGTGTGTAAAAGTACCATGTCTAAATGGCTTTTCTGTGTATTTACAATCTCTTTGGCCTTGTTACGAGAAGGACATGAGAAATGTTAATTTAGGATATTTAAAAATCCACAATGGTGCTGTCAGAGGGAGGAAAAACCACCCTGAAACCAAATTTGCCATTCAGATTCAACATGCATATATCTAGTGGGATCATGTGGTCCTGGCTTAGCTCATATAAATAAATATGAACTATAAATAAATATTCACTAACATCATCTGTGAAATTTACTTGATGTTATTATATCAATACTGTTTGTGCTTCAATAATTGAAGTTCAAATGAATTAAATATTTGAAGCAGAGCTCCACAAGAGGGATACTTCACAAGAGGTATCCTTCATATTGCTGCTAACATTAACAAATACCTCTAGGGGGTTGAAGTAAATATTTTGAAAATTTTATAGATATCTTGATTAATTTGAATTTAATCTAATTTCAAAGTAATTTCTCTCCATAATACAGCGTAATGACAGAACAGGGCAGGTTGTTCAGACTTCCCATTTCACTAAATCACTGAAGCCTTTTGTTATGTATGGGGAATTTCCTCTTAGGACATGGTTTTTCTGCCATTCTCTATAATGAAAGTTTCTTTTTCAGCAGGGAATTAAGACATGATGAAAGAAACTCTTAAAATCCCTTTGCTGTCTCAGAATTACTTCCCCTATCTTGTTCTGTTCAGCAGGACAATCTTTTAAAATGCACATTACTCACTGATCTCTTAAAGAGAGTAGATCTCAATGCTTTCTGGGACAGACAGTGACTTTGAGCTATCCCTGCAGTGTTCAGTATTGACGTATTCCCAAATGAACCACAACTTTTGTTGTGCCACGCTACAGTATGAGTGGGAATGGAAAATATTCTTTAAAAATCTTTAACGTGGGACTGTGAAGCTTATAGAACTGCAGGCTAAGATTGGTACTGCTTTTAGCTGTTTATGTAATTCTGCCTTACAGGTACATACTTTAATGTGGCTGGGATCTATTTGAGATGTAAGTTGACCTTTTAGTTTGGTGCGTTTGGGATAACACACACGAATTTTCAGATTTTTATTGCTTTTTTAACCTAAGTTTACTTCTACAGACTCTTGACTGCAATGCCAAATTGAAGTAGGCTTAAAATTTAAACCCAACTGTTGAAATTATAAGGGGTAAGGTATAGAAGGGGTAAAAATATTCCTAGACTTTTGGAGACAATCTTGGCAGTTCATTTCCCAGTAAAAATACTACAAATTTCAGCTTGTAAATAATAGTTCAGGTACTGAGAAAACTCAGAATAAATGAACAGACAAGTAAATGAATGCAAGAAAAATGTAATGTACTCTGCAGAGAAATCCCTTTCTTTATGATTCTGTGCTTACCCCAGATACCTGCTGTTTAAAACCTGTGCCATTTTCCCAGAGACCTTCTATTTGTCACTGGTCTTTGATTATATTTCCTTGGTAACATTTCACTTTTCTGTTTTCCCTTTCACAAGCTTTACCTTGAAGTATAAGAACTGGTTATTATTGAGAAAAGATATAGTTCAGGTCAATCTTAGTGCTCCTGGTTACCTTTACCAACATTATATTTTATCAGCTAATACAGTAGATTTACTCTTTGCATTGGTAGTGACCTAGTTGTCTTTCTTTGCTCTTAATGTTTCTTAAAAACATTTTTAACAGTCTATAAGCCAGGAGGGCTGCAAAAAGAAAATTGCTGGGATAGGCTAAACACAATCTAACACTCTAAATATCTTAGTGACACAAAGGTGTTTAAAGAGCATTTTAAGCTGCAGTGGTGAGCACACGAGAGATATGTCTTGCAATGATTAAGAAAGAAGACTGAAGGATAACTCAAACATATGCATTATAAATTCTTTTCCGTCTGTGATTTCTCACTGGTTTGCCCACAGGACATCTGACTTGTTGTAGTCCCACTGCAGAAAAGAAAAAAGGACTATCTAGAGGTTAAAGCTGTTGTTTGTTTCATTTGTTTCAGAAACTGAGAGTAATGTGGTCAATAAGCCAAAAATTGCCCTGCAGGAACAGCTTACATTTCTTTACAGGAATCTTCACAGCTTCTGTAGTCCATTTGCATAGAAAAAAAAAAAAAACAAACCAAAAGAAGTCTTCCTCGTGTGCTACTGGACTGAGACCTATGTGCATCTTTAGCAATGTCTGCATGTTTCTGCAAACCTTGCAGGTCTTTGGCACTTGAGGCAAGAGGAGCAGCAGGTGGTTGTTACCCTTTGGGAGGCAGCCTGAGAGTAAAACGCGATGCTTTGTCAAGTTGCTTCTTAGAGATCTGTCAACAGCAGATGACTCAGGCTCTGCTCCTGCCTTTGCAAGGGTGTGTGCTTTAGTGAGCATTTATTTTTATATAGAGTGTGTTGGCAAAGTCACACCATGCTGCAAAGTCCCTGTAAACTTCACTGTGGTTTCTCAAAATCACATAATTTTGCCAAGGCTTCTTTTTTTTTTCATGGAGCAAAAATGCACAAACTTTTCGATGTCTTTCAGAAGTTGTCCTCCAACACATGCAAGAGCAAAGCATCTCAAGGGAGAAATCAGAAGATTAATGTTTTCACATATGTGAAAAGTGTGTTGTTCTTTAGCCTCATCCTTAGAAATTCCAGAACAACACTGATATTTTTTTCCAAATATTTATTGTAAGTCAAATTCCCAGCAAAACTCACTTAATTCAAAGAGCTGAAGTTTATCAAAGTAATTAAGAACAGATGGATATGTCAGGTAATCTAAAGAGAGTAACAGTTAATTATAAGCCAGTTTACAATATACTTCAGACATTACCTGCCCACCTCCTGACAACCTGTAGTTAGCTAACTTGGGAGGGACACACTTCCTACCAGTGATGAGTATTTTCCTCTCTTACTGTGTGTCTTCAATGGTTATGCCAATAAATCTTTCTTCAGTCACTGTACCCCTTTTGTGCTTAGAAGCTAATTGCATTACAGGGTATATTTCTCTTCCTCTACACTTAAGTAGCTGGTTTCAGCAAGGGAGCCACCATATAAGGGTGTCACACTGCCTTGGAGCCACATTGCTTTCTATTCTAATTCTGCCTGTTTTTGCAATGTGTTTTCATTTGCTGGAAAAGCATTCAGACACCAGCAGGTGCTGGAATACAGCAGAAAGCAAGAGTCTTGTTCCCGTTTCAAGCACATTTTTCCCTAATTTCCATTCTCATAGTGGGGATCAGGGATTTATTTGGGGTTGTAAGATGTGCTCTGTGAGGCAATAAAACCTGGTCTGCTCATTTGGCTGCAGCCTAATTAAAATCTTGGAGTTCATTGCTGTAGTGGAGCCATCCATGTGCTGTGGTTAAGAACTTCCATCAAGGCTTTGGTAGATCAGATTATTCTGCATATTGTTCATAGATTGTTCTGCATAATGCCAGATTTCAGGCTTTTCTGTGCGGAAATTATCTCCTTGTACTTGTTTTCTCTGTTGTCAGGCATGGTAAGGCCTTAATGTGGACGGACTTGCTGCAGAAATCCTGTGTGATACTGAATAGCAAATTCTAGTACTGTTTTCTTCTGGAGGGTGGCTTGCTTTCGTCCTCACAGTCTTCTGTGGAAATTTCCTTTAAAGCCTGAAAATCCAGTTATAACCTTAATTAACACAGAGCTGGGAGTTGTTCCAGCATGGATTATTTGATCATGTGAGTGTGGCTTCTCTTGTCATTGCAAGCCAGGCTGAACTCAAGATCCTTTTACTGCTCCTGATGATCAATTAAATGTTAACCACAAAAGGGAGAGTTTAGTAGTGGGAGAGATTTGCCTTTTCTGAATTTAAAGGTGACATTGGGAACAGTAGACCATATTGAAGTTTTAATTAAAAGTATTGCCAGCTTCTCTTTAAATTTTACTGTCTAGGTTATCAGTTGTAATCAACTGTTTCTAAGGATGTTTAATCAAAAAGCACAAGATCGATACAACTCTAACGTGAAAATAACAGCATTTTTTGTGTATTTATAGTGCAGTTATGTAATAATTTAAAATAATAAATATTTATGTCTGTAGTTATCTATGTGTATGAAAGATAATTTTAAACAAAATTTGTTGTACACACATTCCAAAACTCTTTTCATAAGTCATGTGAGCTAACATGGAAGCTTCATGTCAGCATTACTTAATGGAACATACCCTGCATAAAGAGATATTTATATTATTTCCTGGCCCAAGGGAGCAATTTTGATACAATATATGTGCAACAGACGACTATTTTAAATAGTGGTCAGACATGATGTTCGAGCTGTACTTCTTCAATTTGCATACATTATTTGTTGAATATTTTATTTTAGAGCCATTGGATTTTAAATTTAATTACCAAGGAGACCTGCAGTTTCAGAGATTTATAAAGAGTAACTTTTAATTTTGTGTCTCAAAGACCTCTTTAAATAAATTAATTTTTTTTTTGAGCCATAAAACAATTTGGCTACGGGTAGTTCTTACAGAGAACTTCGTATAGAGGAAAGTGTGAAAATTTACAGTTTCATGCATATGTTCTCTTCTAGTAGAAGAATACTCAGTTGTGATCATCTTTTTGATAATTTTCTGTGATACTGGGCAAAACAGTCCACCTCCAGGTAGAATACTGTATGCACAGGCATTTTAGAAACCTGTTGGAACTAGTACTGTGAAATCTTAATCCATATTTCTCCTCTCTTGCTGGCAGATCGGGTTTGTGCCTAGAGTAACCGAGCTTTTCTTTTGCTGGAAACTAGGGTTCCAACAGTGTGCTGCACATCTGAAAATCCTGAGGAGCTTTGTTTTTCCATAACCAAGTATGCCCATTCCTGTACTAATTCTTTTGATAAACTAGCCACAGTAGTCTGCATTGTAGTGTGAGAAACCCAAAATTTAGTTTGGGTTTGTTTTTTGTGGTAAGTCTCTTGCTTTCTTTGGTAACACAACAATATTGACCTGAAAGTGCAAATTTTAATTATACTGAAGTAAAATCCATGTGTGACTTAAGCATATGGTGGATTTAGGGCATACAGAAGGGAAACCACAGCTTCAGTTTTCTTACTTTACTGTTGATCTGTGTTATGAAATTAATCTGTTTTGGAAAACCTCATTTTTTTACCTTTGCCATCTTACTAGGGTTTTTAATGTTTTGGGGTTTTTTTCTCCAGGAAATTACACTACATGAATTTCCCAAGCTTGCTTTTTTTCGACTCTAGTTTGACAATTTTGTGTTTTGAAGTGTTGCCATGCTGTGCAGATTACAAGAGGAAGCCAGAATTACCATAGCCAAAGGTCTTAGTGTCTGACTTATTGAATCTTAAGACCAGTTCCTACATCAAGATTGTCATCATAGTACAAAATTCAGTATTTTAGCTTGTAAGATGCATTATAAATCTAGAATTACTGATTTCTCAATCAAGTCTGCCTAGGAATAGTGGAATTTTTACTCTTCAGAAATACAGTTTTATTATTCATTTTTCCCCAGGGGAGGAGCAAGGACTAAATATTTTCATTTAATAATATGCTGAAATCTGTGAGCTTATATTTTAAGAAAGTTAGAAGGCTTTATGATTGGTAAATTAAATATTTAAGACACTTTTCTTCCTTCACTTAAAGAATTCTGACACTGTCAGTGTCTGAATGTGAGTCTGTACCTTTCCTGCATTAATAGTAAATTGCAATATCTTCATAAATTGCATTGTTTCACTCTCTTTTTGCAAATTTCTCTGACTTCTGTGCAGACACGATTACTTCTGTAAAGTAGTATCCTCTATTTTCTATAATTAAGTCAGTAACATAGTTGCCTTCAATTTAATTTCTGCATTTTCACTTTTAGTGGGAATGAGGTAAATGAGTGCAGTTCACATGTCAAAAGGTGGAAAGGAGTGGAATATACACAGAAGCTGTCACAAGGACACAAGATGTAAAGGTGAATTACCACAGCTTATTAAGGAATTAATTACTTGTCACATTTAAGTCTTAAGACTGGAATTAAATTCTTCAATTTGATGCAATCTGTTGTTGGCAAAAGGAGAGAAAGCACACCAAGAAACCATGGGGAGATATTTGCATGCACCTGCACCAGCTGTAGTTGGGTCATTGCAAGCAAACTGTGCTGTTTATGTACTGAAGCACCAGCAAATCACAGAGTCATTGAGGTTGGAAGCAACCTCTTGGGATCATCTTGTCTAGCCCTATTGTTCAAGCTAGAGCAGGTTTTCCCTGAACATATCCAGCCAAGTTTTTAATATCTTCATGGAGAACCCAATAATCTCTCTGGGCAGCCTGTTCTACTCTTCCACCACCCTCAAATGGAAAAGAAGTGTTTTCCTGTGATTAGATGTAATATTTTGTGTTTTCATTTGCCTCTATTGTCTCTTGTCCTGCCACTGGGCATTACTGAGCAGAGCCTGGTTCCCTCTTTCTAATTTCCTCCTATCAACTGTTTATACACATTGGTAAGATCCCTCCACTAGTCTTCTTCCTTATAAAGAGTCTCAGGTCTTCCAGCCTCTCTTTATCTCCCATAGATGGTCTAGTCCCTAAATCATCTTTGTGGTTTTGCCCTGGACTTTTCCAGTAAGTCCTTATCTTTCTTGTATTGGGGAACCCAGAACTGGACACAGAACTCCAGATGCATCCACATCAGTGCTGAGTAGAGGGGAAGAATTACGTTCCTCAACCTGCTCATGATGCTTATCCTAATGCAGCCCAGGATGCTGGTTAACTTTTTCTTTTTGCAACAATGGTGCGTTGCAGGCTCATGGTCAAGCTTTTTTCCCAGCAGGATCCCCTTCTAGGCAAACCTGCTTTCCAACCAGTCAACTGTCAGACTCTGCTGGTGATTTCTGCTTTTCTATCAAGCCAGTCATCTCATTGAGGAAGGCAGTGAGGTTGGCTAAGTATGATTTTCTCTTTGTATCTCCATGCCGACTACTCCCTTTTTTGTCTTTCATGTGTTAGGAAATGCTTTCCAGGAGAATCTTCTCCATCACCTTACCAAGGATTAAGGTGAGGCTGACCAGCCTGTAGTTACCTGAATCCTCCTTCCTGCACTTCTTGAAGATCAGAGAAACATTTGCTGCCTTCCAGTTTGGGGGATGAAGGCTGAATGTGTGGTACCAAGGAAGTGTGTTTAAAAACTGAAAGAATTCTGTGTGATTTTGTTCTGGAATTAATGTAATAAAGTATCAATGCACTTGAGAAAAGTTCTCGGAATGCAGGTAATTGAATTCCTGTTCCATGAGGACACCATGTGTGGCTGTTCTTCCTGCTGAGTTGTCCAAGTACTATGGTATATGCTTATTAGCGTTATCTGAAAAACTGCTTCAGGTACACATTCGTGGAAGTTTTGTTTTGCATTTGCGATGCCTGAAGTGACACTGGTGCAGCCCCTTGAAAATGTAGATGTAGGTCTTTTGGAAGACTTTACCACATTTTGAAATGGCATTTATGGGGGATGAAAACCTGTGCTTTAAAAGGACAAGTGCCCTGCCAGTTGGAGTGGTGTGAGAGGAGCCAGGATCTTGATCAGTTGTCAGCAATAGTTCATGTGCAGTGCCACGCTCTGCACAGACTTTGCCCTGCCAGTTTGGGAGCTACTGCTGACACCTGTACAGTCTTCTGCAGGAACAGATCCTTTCCCAGTTCCTAATGGTGTCTGCCCTCAGCTAAACTTTTGAGCTGCAGTTCTTGTCCAGGGTTTGCTCTGGTAAAGGCACTGATGTTTGTAGAGCCTTCAAAACTGCAGTAACCCTTGTCTCTCCTGGCAGAGGAGTAGCTGGTAATCAGTGTATGCTTTCCAGTCTCTGTGTCCGGGAGCCTTGCTTTCTTCCCTTAGCAAAAGTTCTCCACGGTATTGTTTCTAAAAGTGCTTGTGTGGCCTCGATTACAGCAGTTCAGTACCGTGACATTGTCATCATGCTTTATTTTTAAAAATGACAGCAGCAAAACAGAAATACCAATTTAATGTCACATTCACCATGGGAGATTCAGTCTAGTGGAGAGAACAATGGCCTGACAATCAAGGGGTCAGCCTCTATTTTTGGTTTGCTCGCTGACTGGCTGCGTGGCCTTGGGCAAATTGCTTTCACCTCTCTGTGCTTCTGCTTTCCCTCCAACTCCCTGCCTGTCTTTTTCATTTAGATGATTAGCTCCCCTAGGCAAGGAATGCCTCTTGTTTGTACAGTTCTCTGTGTTTTGTTGGAGGCCTTGGGGTCTCCAACCCTGTAACAACAGGGATTCACATCAGTATTTCCACTTATCTCTCATATACAGATCTGTGGAGCCTAATTTTCACAAAGGGATGGATGTTCCTGGTGCTTGTGTTAATAGTGTACAACAGGGAGGTATAATGACAAGAATCTTGTCTTTTTGATATGTCAGACCTATCACATCTCCAGGGCTTAGATCAGGACTCACACAAGTGTTGTTCCTGCTGATGCTGGTGTCACTCATACAGGAGTGTGGTGTGTCCTGTGCTTGTGTACATGGCCCAAGAGTGAGATGTGCTCAGTCAGCTCATGGTCTGTCAACCAGCTGGCCCTGCATATCTGCAAAGTATGCTCATACTCAGGCCTTCAGCCACGTTGCAAGTTTTGGAGTAGTTGATGCCCTGTGTCCCTGTGTGATCTGTCTGCTTTGCTGTTTGGAGTCTGGAGTAGCCAAAGATCTTACACATGGTTAAGAGACCCAGATCTACAGGAGCTAAGAGAATCGTCAGTACTGTCCTCACTCAGGGCTGGTTGGAGCCATGCACTACTGTGCTTGCGTGTAGAAGCAGACCAGGATACCCACTGTTAACCAGCTGCTGTAAAGGTAAGCAGCATATAAATGCCTTGAGCTCATGATTTCCCTAATCCTGACTTGTTAGAGTCATTCAGCCTTGAGGGAGTGCTCTTCTTTTGAAAGAGTTTTCAGCAGTTGTTTTTGCCTTTTCCCACAGCTGTCACCAGAGCAGGCGCTGCCTGTTGGGCTGACATTTGTGTGTCACTCCCCTCAGAAGCCCCTTCCCCTTCCCCATCCAGAAGTGTCCCATCCGGGCTCTGTCATACACTAACATGACACTCATGGTCTCGCTTGCATTACTTGCTGTTCCTTCCTCGTAAGTTGTCAGCTGTTTGTGTTTAGTGACAACGTGATGTCATTGGGGGTTTCTTCTTCACATGCTGTGTGATTTTGCTGGCAGTCATGATTTTATTATGGATCCTGTCGTGATTTCCCTTAAAGCTTCCGTTTCTACAGTAATGGAATGCCCTGGGTTCTCTCTTAAAAATAGTTGTGATGCTCAGCTCTTTAGAGCAGAAAATATGATTCTAAAATGCTAGAATATTGAAGCAATAAGTAAAAATACATCAGTTTGTTCTATTTCTTATACTCTGAGTTTTTAAAAGTTCAGGATTGACAGAACTAATTACATAATGTAGGGAAGAAATTATAACCTGCTGCCACCCACCGTCCATGCCATTTTAATGGTACTGAACACCCACCTCCCAAAGTGGAGAATACACTCCCATGATGGATCCATATCTCATCTCTTGTCGTGGCAACAATACAGGCTGGGATGTGTTCATCTTCCAAAGCATAATATGACTGTGATGATTTCACCAAATAGAAGTTCAAAATGGACAAGTATTATAATAAGATGTGTCAGCGTGCTTTTAATTTGCATAGGAATCAGCATATATAAACCACATGGGGATGAAAATTCTCCCTGAAACTTCTCTGAGTTATTATTAATGGATTACCAAGTATAGTCATTACTATATCATTTTGAATACTATTAATACAATAACCATTACCATTGCTTTTTTAAAACAACTAGTTGTAAGTAATATTGTTGTTTTAAAGCTATGGGTGAGGGAAAATTGGGGTCATATCCCATAGGGATGGTCATTAAAGTCAGCATGGACAAGAGACTGTAGTAATTTAAGAGTTAGTGTGCCCTTTAAAAGTCTGCTGTTAGCAATAATATGTATGAAAGCAAACATTTCAACTCCTGTTGTTTAATGAAAAAGCTGCAGTTGTAGTCAGGTGCTGGGGCTGCCTGTGAGATTGCATGTGAGGGATGCTTAGATTCCAGCCCAAGGCTGGAGGAAAGTGCCAGAGCCACACACTGCATGTCAGCTCAGCCCCTGGAGCTGTCCAGGAGCTGCAGCTGGGGATGCCAGATGAATAACCCTCATGCTCAGCCTGAGGCTCAGCAGGTCTTCTACACTCCACTTACATGATGGCTGGATGAGCCTTGCACATATCTGATAAAAGTGTGATTGTCTGGCACATGTGCTGTGTAGATTTGCTGGCCATTTTTACGTGCAGAGTAATTTTTCATCTGTTTGGTCACTTAAATTACTGTTCAGTAATGGGCTGTAAACAGGACTGTCTGAGCACCTGCAGGGGTTAATGTCTTCGTTTTTTGTTCATTATCAGAGGGGAGAAAACACTAAAGAATATATTGGGGACAATGGTATCTGTAAATTCTAGCAAAATTTAAAAAGTGGCAAATGAATCTTGAGGAGGGGTAGTAGCAAGACTGATTTTGCAGCTAGATTTCAGGCCAAAGATATTATCTCACACCATATTGCTGTTTGTCTCAAAATGTACATCACGTTACAGGAGCTGTAACAGGGAGGTGTTGATATTGCTATGGGAAATGTAATGTTTTGCATTCCCTAATGTTGGTTATTTTAGCCAACTCCCTGTGTTAGGTCCTAAACAGTATATCAGAGCCTTAAAATCTTTTCTGTGCCTATCCTTGTGTGGGATCTCCGTGAAAGAGGGACATACAGCATGCCTTAGCTGAAGAGAGAAGCAGCTTCCTGAGCCTTTTCTTCCTTTGCTTTCCCTAGCACCCCCTCCTTCGCTTATACTAGCACTCGAGAAATTCTCCTGTTATTCCACTGCAGGCTGTTCTGCTGCGAGCGAGCTGTGTGTGCTGGGGAGAGAAGCACTGCTGAGAGGAGCTGCATACACTGCGACTGCCCTCCAGCAGAATCCTTCTGTCCACCTGCAGCGTAAGAGTTCAGCTGGGAGAGCTGGGAATGGGGGGATTTCTGTTCCCCCCACCCTCTGCTTTCCTTCTGAAAACCTTACAGTTCTTCCCTTAATAATGAGGAGTACATATGCTATGAATAAAATGTTAGTGCAAAGTGGGGAATATACTTTAGGGGTGTTCATCCAGAAAGGAATATGAAACAAAGCGGGAATAGAACACGGTTACTACTTCAGGTAAATCTGCTTATTTCTTTATTATTACCGTTTGTAATGATGATACCCATATCTTTGTCGTGCATGATAGTACAATGAGATGACTTCATTCCTTGTGTTGTGCACCACTGTCCTTGCAATGCAGTTCTTTCAGTTCATAACATTAGTGTGTGACTTAATCATAGGGTTGGGATATTGAATTATTGATTGCAACATTGAATGCTGACATGCAGTGAATGTGACAAAAAATTCGAAGTTTTGGTTTTCTGAACTTGTGACAAATGTATCTCTGCACAATATTTATCTGGGCTGTGTAGGGGGAGCTTTGATTTTCTTGAAGATGCTTTGATTTATCTTTACATTTATTATGACCTTAAGTTGTGTTTTGAAATAGCTTAGTCCCCAAATGCAGGCTTTAAAAATCAAATCTGGCAACAGAGAGGCTTACATGAGTAAAATAATTTTACTTCTTATATTTCTGAGTAAATAAAATGTTTAGTCAGTGTTTATTGGCACTGCTGAAATCCCAAGCAATGCAGTGCTGTGTGGCTGCCTGAGGAAGTGGACACAACCGTAGCAGGAGTTTCCTTGGACATACAGATTTGCTGAGAGCTCACTGATGCAAAGTAAACTACTTACTGATTTAATGATGTTTTGAGGATCCACAGTGTTCTCTGTAACTGATGTAGAACGTGTTTTCTTCAGCATTGCATCTATTTTTTGTATTGACAGTGTTTTGACAAACATTCCATAGTGTTCCTGCATATTCTCTCTTAATGCCTTTTAACTGTATTCTAGGAAGCAGCATTAACATTAAACACTGTTTTCTCCTGCTACAGTCATAACAGAGGTTTTACAAGCATCAACGTGAAGTCTTGCCAGATGCATCACAGCATCTGTGTTGTGATGCTGGAGAAGTGGTGTGTTATCCCACTAATGTAGGGGGAATCACCACTTCTGAAGTGAGCAGAAGCTGAAACATTATTACACTGCATATACTTAAGCATAGGTAATGAGAGGATAATTCTCCCTTCTGTGTTCTGTCTTGCCAGCTGCAGCAGCTTCAAAGTCTTGGATGTTTATTTTTATTGTAGAATGGACAGCAAAAAAAAAAAGAAGCTAGGCATATTCAAGCAACTGATTGTTTCGGTTCATTGTGAAATATATTCTGGTTCTTCTATAAACACAGCTTTAAAGGATGTAATGTCTCTCTTGCAAGTATAATCAATTTAAATGGAGAAAGGGCATGCCATTAGAGACTGTACCTTGAGCTTGTTGCTGCTGAGTTGTTCCCATCTCTGCTGCTTGTGCTATGGAGATGATCTACCGTCTGTGCCCATGAGTTTCTCTGTGTACTGTTTGTAGAAAATAGGGCTGTGAATAACTGATAGTTACTCATCATTCTGGAAGCAACAAACACTGTAGCTCTGGCTGTCAGTAGAAAAAGTAGCTGCAAAAATATTAAAGCAACTCTAGCCTGGGGATCCCAGTTTTTTATAATAATAAAAACTTCTGTGGAGTTTCCTCCCTTGATATCCAGTCTGGAAAAATAACTCCGTTCTGACTCTCTCCTTTGCCAGGGGCTAATGAGAAATTTCTGCCATACTCACCAATGCTTCTGCAATTAAAAGGGAAGGCCCATGTAATTGAAAAATAGAGTGTGCAGTAAGAAGGGAAGGCTGAGGGACCGACCAAGAAACCAGCTGTACCTTTATATGCCCAGCTTAGCACCAGGGGGACTTCCTTTGAAAGGACATGAGGTCCACTTGTTTGTCCATATGAATTTTTGGCTGCTGGGTGGGAGCCACAGGCAAGGTATGGGAGTTTGGAACAACCTGCCAGTCAAGGACTCCTGCCTCACCTTCCTTCCCAAGTTTTTGGCAAAATAATACTTAGCTGCCGACACACACCAGAATATTACTCTACTTCCGTGGCTCCATACTGTATGTGGTTGGATATTCAGTCTCTTTCAACCAAGAAACTAAACACAAGGATGTGGCAGAAGGTTCCACTAAAAGTATTGTCTTTGTTGCACCTTTACAAGCAGCTGTGCAGGTACAGGGTAACACTTACACCAGATTTGAGGTGATTTTAGTTGCATGCATTGACATACTTTCTTAATGTCTGAGTTGTCAGGGGAATGTTAGATGCAGTACAGAACAAAAGGGCTTGCAGAGTGCTGTGGGGAGGAAGCAAAGATAAACCAGTGTAGTAGGGAAAACAAAGGGGCCAGATTTAGCTGCCTGGTGTATTGTGAGCATGAATTTACCCTGGCAGTGCCTGGGAAATGTCTGCAGTGGTGCAGGGTGCTGGCAGGTGTCCTTGGAGCTGAGCTCTGACATACGCTAAGCACTTCTTTCCACCTGCTCCTTTCTTCCCCTCTCATTGAGTGACTTTAAGCAGCCTGTCCTTGGTGTTCAGTCATGTGGAAAGTGTAACAGCCCCACGGGCAGTAGCCAGGTCAGTCAGGTTTCTCTTGCTGTGCCATTCCACCATCTTCTGATGGATGATTGGCCCTGGCCTCTGTTTTCCATATAAAGATTTCTTTGTTGAGCATTCACTCTTGCAAAGCTCTAAAGGTCATGGCATGCTTCTGGCTGTAACTTCTGAAGAAGGCCAGTGAGGAGAGAGAAAGACTACAGGGTCTTCAGTTCCAAGTGCTGACATTTCCCTGTGCTGTGAAACTGGACTTCTGACCCTGGTCCTGGCCTGGCTTCAATAGGAAGGGAGTGAAAATTGTGATTACGTAACTGGTTGCTCTCACAAGTGACTTGTTATTAGTTCCCCAGTAGAAACCTCTGTTATCCAGTGATCATAATTCTTGGGGAATTAAAAAACTAAAGGTGAGTTTGTGACTTACGTATGAATTTAGGAAAAAATCATTGGAATCTAAAGAAAGAAGATCTGCTTGTGAATCATAAAATTTACACAGTTACCCCATCCTAAACTTGTATTTCAAAGAAAATTACCAATATACATAATCTTTGAATACTGGTAAAATAGCAAATGACACAGGTGCTTTTTAAAAATATATTGATCTGAAAGTGATGTTTGAAGATAACCTGAAAAGAAATACCTGAAATATTTTGGGGCTTTCTTACGTTCTTCCATTCAGGAAAGCACTGAACAATCAGAAGTCTCAACAAGTACAATCATAGAGGGCCATGTCTCGTCATATTCATTTGTAAACTGTTTATACAATGTTTATACAATAGCAAACTTAAGGTACATTTTCTCTTCTGTTTCCAGAGGGGTTCTCCAGTGTGTCTCCAACTGATAAAATATATTTCACTATATGCAAAGAAGTTAAAAGATGTAAGAATGGTTGTGTATGTTTGTTAGAAGATACTTGTTGTCGATTCATACAAACAGCAGACTGTTTTATGCATGTTCTTAGAGGAAAATACAACTCATGCCTACTTTTATGTCTTAACATATATACACTCATATATATGAAATACGAGTGAGAAAAAGACATGTAAAAGCAGTTATTCTGATGGTGTAAATATGGGAGAAAGCCCATCCAGCTGGCTAGGTATGAAATCTTATGTCAAATATTATAGCCATTTACCAGTAGTTGACAAGACAAAAACCTGTTAGTTAATTTCATTTATAAGCTGGATAATAAATTTAAAAAAATAGAGAACAAGCACTTTCCCAGCACTCACTGAAGAATGATGCCAAGAATGCAATTAGTTTTGTTATGTTGCTCCAGTTGTTTATGAATGATGCAGAACACAAAGGTCTCTCCTGCACAGAGGTGAGGTGTATTATAACTTACTCATTAGTCACAAACCCATTTCCATATGCCTTGATATACTGCAATAGACTGTGTCACCCTTAGAGGAGCTAATCATAAACAAACAGTCAAAAGCAATTCAGTCATTTTGTTAGTTGCTCTTAGGATGAGGCTGCTGACAGCCTCAAATGCTCCATTGTATCAGACATTAATGGCCTCATTCTACACCCATACAGTCCATGGCAAAGCCACCAGCACATTCAGAAGTGCAGGTGTTTGCTATTTGCACCATAAAGTCCCTGATGAGGGCTGTATTCCAGCTGCAACACGTGGATGAAACAAGTAGATGAAAAGGTAAAAATACATAAAATAATCACATGATAATGGATAATCATTCTGTAGTCTCAGTGACCCAGCTGACATTTCCCTCACTTTGACAGAATAACTAGGCTGAATATTTTTTAGACACTGTGTTTCTAGTCACTCCAATCCCTCTGAAGAGCTTTCTTTTGGTAAATTGAGGGATAGTGATTTTGTTTGTTCATTTTTTTCCAGGCATTGTTGAGGTGAGCAGGAAATAACAATGAGCAGCTAATTTCCTTTGGACTCTGAAATAATGTATTCTGTAAGAATTAATGATTTTTATCACAAGCATAGCTCAGAAGACTCTGTTGCTATACAAGGCTCCTGAGCAGGAAACAAGTACCAGATAATTGCATGTCGTCAGTGTTCGAGTATGAAGAAAAATAAGGATCCCTTACAGCAAAAAAGGAAAATGCATTGATTCACTAAGGCAGAGTTAAAGAATATCTGGGCAAACTACTGTATTAATTATCATCAGTCTTGAATTTTTCCAATGATCTCTTACCATGAAATGTACGTAAAGCAGTAGCAGTTCTGTTCCAAGGAAAAATTACCTGTCTTTCCAATTATAAAAATTTTTGCATATTTGGTTTAAGGTTTTTAATTAAAGAACTGAGCTAGATTATTACCACAGTTAAAATAAGACATGAAAAGTATTAGGAAGCAACTTTACTGAGCTGATAATTGGCTGCCAAACAGGGTCTGTTAATTTTGCAACTGTGAAATCTTGCTTACATCCCCTTTAGCCCCCTGGTTTTCCCTTTTATAAAAGTGGATAATAGTATTCCCCACCATTGTAATGTAAGTTGGGCTTCCCTGGAAGAAATCATTGTTCAGAATTAGAGGTAATGCTGCCTCTTTATGCCAGTTGCTGGAACATGTAATTCAATCTGCTTTCGTAACACAAGCTTCATCAAACTCATTATATTGACCCTAGCTTATTCCTGCTAAGGTTCTGGTGGGTTAATAGCCGAAGTGTCAAATATTACTGCTTCATCCTACTTTAAATGCAACCTGTGTTTTTTGCCCTCCTTCCCCAAACCCCAGTTTATTAACACAGAAATGTTGTCTTTGAAGTTTGTTTTAACGAGAACAAAAAACCAAAAAAACAAACAAACAAAAAAAACCAAAAAAAACCCAACAACAACAAAAAAAACAACCCCTAAGTCAGTTTTTATTAGATTTATCCTTTTAATGAGTGCAGCTACATATATCTAATTACAATTACTGAATTCTTCAACCTCGTCTTTGGCCTACAAAATATTAAATACGTTCCTTATAAATTTTTAGTCTCTCAAAAAGGTAAAACAACCTAGAAGTCTGTAGTTTGTTAATTGTCTACAACTTGACTAAATGCAAAGTTTCCTCTCGAGACATAGATAGCTGATACTATTACAGTGCTCAGATGTGGTCAATGTGTCAACTCTGCAGATAACTAAAAAAATAATAATTTCTCTTTTTTTAAGCAGACTAAATCCAGCAGCTGAACTCTTGACTGTGTTTCTCAGATCATACCCTGCCCTGGGGCCCGTGCACGCTATTGGGGACAAAATGACCTCTGCAGTGGATCAGCGTTTTTATGTTTTATAGCCTAATCTAAAAATCTCCCATTCCCTTTCTACGCTTGAGATGTAAAAGGCATCAGGCCATGTCTTGACAAGTGTTTTTTGCCTTTTGACATGGCACCTTGCTCCTTCATTGCTGGCGTTAAGAGCTGGTTGTGAAACACCTTAGGTTATAGACCATGGGCTGGTTGAATTCCAGGTCTGTCATGCAAGCATGGTTCTTATTATCTGTGCAGCTCCTTTTGTGAACTTCTAGCTGCAGCTCATGCTTTGTGGCAAAAAAATTATTCCATATGCTAATTGTGTTTTTCATGGAAAAAACCTTCAGTCTGACACATGGTTTTTTTAAAGATCTGTTTCACAGATAATCTTTGTGGATTTGTCTGTAGCTTTTTTCAGCCCCGTTCTTCTGTCATATATAACTCTCCTTTTTTAGTAAGTCTCATTATCCCTCAGTTCAAGGTAAGAGCTGGTCCACTTCTCACTGCCTCTTCCTTTAGGTCTGTTTAGGTCTTTGCTTAAGACACCTAGATAAGATCTCTTTGGTTTCTAAATATGTTTCTGATCTATATCAAATGTCTGTATGAAAGTATTACTTGTGTGCATGTTATGCACACTTTATTCACTCATTTACATTTTTGGGGGGTTTGTTTTGTTTGCTTGTTTTATTTTTTGGGGGAGAGAGGGAGGTGTAATTTGGACACATTTAGTTCACAGCTTGGTGATCTGTATGAGCAATTTAAAATTATTTCTTTCAGTGTGTCATCTTTCCTTTGGCAGCCATGAAGCTCAGCTCCCATCACACTGCCCCATTTGTTCATGTCTGATCAGTCACCCTGAAGAATATGGTCTGCTTTGGCCAATATTTGAATGGAGCTGCTTGGGTTGTATGACAGGACAAGAGACTTGTGTTGCTCAGTGCTGCTGTCACTGAGCTACCCTGGGGGTCACAAAAAGTCTCCAGTTGCCTCCTAAATGGTTAATCTGTGAGCCGCTGCTGCTGCTGTCCATTGTTAGGGTCCTATCTGGTTTGTAATAAGGTCACTTACTTAAAGTGATCCTAGTTGTGTTTGTGAAGGCTATTGGGGTATTTGAAAAGTGGTCTGATCTTGTAATGGAAGCAAAATGAACTAGAAAAGCAGTTGGCTCTATGAAACAGTTGCGTTTGGGTCCTCCCTAAGTTGCATTTTTAACTTCTGTACAGGGTAATGCAAGATCACCATACTTTTCATACAAGAAGTAGAAGAAAGTGTGTGATTCTACTTGGTCCTAAAAAAAGATTAAAATAATAAGTCTGAAATAGAACTTACAAATAGGATTTGGATTTCAAAGGGAAGGCTACAGCAATTAACATCTACTAGTCTACTATGAAGCCAGGCTGGATTGTGTCTGACAGCCAAATGCTACAGGCGTGAACAGTCAGTGACTACTAGAAAGGCCTTTGTTTCCCTGAAACAAACCACAAGGAATTTTTTGTGACACTATTTGACCATAACATATAGTTTATTTACCTTCTGCTCAAAGTTAAAAAAAGAAAATATAAAATTTTGGGAGGCTAAATGCATTGCTTCAACTGCAAAGTTAAAAGCAACATGAGGGGCTATACTAGGAAATGATGTTGCTACTTCATCTACCTCCAAAACACATTTGTGCAAACAACAGAACAGTTATATACATTTTATGAAGAAGAAATCACAGTTGTACTTTTAAAGTGAAAACCTAACTGCAGAAAACTGGGCAACGAAGAGAACTTGTTGTCCTTGTCAGAACACAAGGAGATTTAGAAAGGCATTGCCTTTCGTGAACAATTTTATTTTAAATCTTTGCTTCCTCACTTTTCTGATGACGTAGGAATAATGTGGTAAAAGTAGGGCATCAGAAGAAATGATAGGAGTGGAAGAGTTCAAAATGAAAAATCTGGAACAAGTGGAGAAACCCGAAAGCACTTGACAGTAATGACAAATTATTCTTTTCCAAGAGCTGATTTTTTTTTTTTTCATTTTAAAAAGTATTAGCTATTAAACCTATACTAGTTGAATTGAAATATAAGATGGCCATTTCAGAAGTCTGGGAATGAAATAACCTAATAATTTCAAATAAAAAGTAGAATTTGATCAAAGAAAAGCTTGTTTGAAGGTTGTTTCTACATTCCCCTTGTCAGCATATACTTTTCTATAGATTTTCACATTATTAATGCCTGTAAGCATTTCAGCTCTGAATATGAGCTCATCATATGGGGAGAGATGAATGAGTGTGATCTGAAGGGCTCTGGGATGTGGTTTGTGGATTCATGGTCTTTTCTTAAGCTTAAGAATGAATAACACAGTTTCAATAAGGGAAATAGTCTATTACATTTGTTGGTATTCTTCCATGATTTTCTGTAGTACTGTGTCAGCGTGGTATGATTTCAGTGCTTTTCCCTGGTGATAGCTCAGGAGCAGAAAGCTGGGGCTTTGGTGTTTTGGTGTTGTTTTGTTTTTTTTTTTTTTTTAACGCTTTGTTAGAGGAAATGATTGCAAAAATCCCTTTAGCAATAGCTTCCAATTTTGCTGGATACTTGCAGAGGCCAGTAAACTCTGCAGCATAAATCAGAGAGGGGAGAGTTGGTAACTGACAAAAGTGATTTTTCTTCTGTGAAACAATTTATGAGCACATTTGCTTTCTGGAAGCATAGGTTAATACCCTTTAAATATGCCTCAGAATAAATCTTTCTAAAGAGACACAAAGGCAATTGAGGAATGAAGGAAACGTGAAGTGAAGCAAACACAGCTTAAAGCTAGTCCTGCCCTTTTGCATCAGGAACCTTGCTTCAAACTCACTCGACTTATGAGAAGTTTTGAAGTACTCTTGAACAGATTCTTGAGGTGTTTGGCAGCTCTGCTGTGCAGAGTGCAGGTAATTCAGGAGAAATCCTCACCTGCTATGTGGTGCTTCTGACTTCAAGAGGCATATTTGTAGCTCCCGAGCACATCCAGTGTGGGAAGTCTATAACACATTCATCATTGACTTTAAAACATGCCTGGGAATTGGTGTTTTCTTGCCCAGTTTCCGTAATGATCCTACTTGATCCACAGAGTTTCAGTAGCTTTGTAACTTGACCAGACTGGAAGCATTACGGGAACAGTAACACAGAGCTCAGGCAAATTCTGTAGCAAACAAGTGGGTTTAGGGAGAAAGCTGAGGCTGAGATTTTCTAGCTACTAATCATATTAGATACAAAAGGAAATCCCAGTAAGAAGATTTAAAGACAAGTGGGAATGAACAAAGATTCTGTTTCAGATATTTGTGTGGCATCTGTAGCACAGTATTTCATAACCTTTTATGTAATTAATGTAAGAAGAAAGGGGTGGTGGTGTTGTTGTTTTAATAAGCCCCAGCTAAAACAAAGGGCAGCGTCTAGAAACTCCATCTGCTGAGTCAGTCTGTAAGCCTGTGGGTGTTTTTTGGGAGGGAGGAGTATTGCTGGTTTTGATATCATATCAGGGATGGACACTAAGATTTGCAACTTGTGAGCAAACATGATTCTGTCATTAGGGCAGAGAAAGAGTTATTTTTAACTTTCTTACTCTAATGCTTCTACTGAGCTTGGCATACTTGTTGCCTTTTCTGTGTCATTCAAGCTGCTGCTATAGCTTTGGCTGTACTTTGGCTGTCATCATTTCTTGATGAAAGGAGAAGTAACACCTCTTTTGGGGAAGACTTGCTTAGAAAACTGATATGTCCTCTGTTTAGACTTGTTAACTAACAAATTAATCACATACATTTTATGAAAATCTATCAAAAACTATGGTGCCAGATGAGAACAACATTTTGGTAAATAATCTGTTGGATCTTAGGTTTCCTTTCTGTTACCTGGAGTACAGTGAAGAGATTAAGAATATCTAAGTTACAAGAGGTGCTTGGCTAGTCAAAATAGGGTTAATAAAGTAGGCTTTTGGCAATGACTTAGAGATCCCTAGTGGCTGAAAGTGCTCATGAACTTTTTAAAAGAAGTTATCAAATCTTTTTGGGAAAAGATTAAGCCATTCATTTAGTGTTGTCTCAGACTAGAAAATGCTAAATTTACCAGTATTTTACCAGTGTAACATATAGTTCAGTGGAATTCTTGCATTCGAGGCATGGTTCTTCCTGGGGTCGTCCCATGAAGTTTGTGCAAAATAAGATAGGAGAATGTGTGCACTTAAAATCCTCCCTTACTTCCTGACTTTGGATGGAGAATCGAAGTCAGTGAAAGTAGCACCATCCATTCCTGAAGGAAGTTTTCATCCAAAGTAAGGCCGCAGGTTTTATGTATGCCAGTGATGCATGTTGCTGCTGCTTCACAGGGCTTGATCTGTTCCATGCTGGAAGATGGTAACATTGCCCCTTTGCTCAGTGGATCATCTTTTAATCGGAACTATTTAATCATTTGTTCCCTGTCTCTTGTTACTCAGTGTATTTATCACTTGACTATAAAGTGTTTTGAAGTTGAAGGAACTTGGTTTTGTCAGGTATGAGAAATGCAAGGCCAGTGGACTGACAGGTGATGTGTATTGAAATCCTGAGGGCTTGTGAAGATTTACTCCTTTGATATGATCAGTGAGGACCATTTCACTTGTGTACCCCATGGAAAAGAGATTTTAACTGCTACTGAGCTACTCGTCTCTGTGCTTAGCACTTTTATTCCATCTGTAACATGGAGGTAAGACTTGGACATTCACACAGAAAGCTTCTCAATCTGCGGATCAAAAAGTGCTGCAAAAGCCTTGGACTGTGTCAACATTGGTCTTCTCTTGGTATACAGATTCAGTGATGTTCTGGGGTGTTAGCCCCTAAATCCTGGTGATGGAGCCTAGGATTTCATCCCATCTAATTGCTGAAGTATGAGAAGGAATAACAGCAATTCAGGCTTGGGGTCTATGAAAAGTCCTGCCAGGGTTTCAGTTGATGTTCATGCCAGCCCATGTCTGGCCAGTGGAGAAACATGCTTCTTAGTGTCAAGTGATTCATGTGTGGCTATGAGAAGCTGTGCTTCCAGACAGCCTTAGTCATGCAGAAAACTTCTCCGCTTCTCCAGGGGAATAAGCAGTACCACTGGAAGAACAAGCCCCTTTGATAAGCCTTTAGCAATCAGCTTGTTTCCATTTCTCTGAGGATGAAGAAGTGCAGAAAAAATCAACTGAGTCTGTTTCTCTTTCTTTACCAGCTGTCTCATGTCACTTTTTATCTCTGGCACAGCCTATCTCTGGAATCTTCCTCTAAATTGTATTGCAGGCAGGAAGATAGGAATTGTACATTGTCAATGGTCCTCAGTTCATTTACTACTTGCGTCATTGGAGAGCACAAGTCACACGAATAGCCTCATGCAACAGTGTCTGTACTTTCAATAATCCCTGTTATTCACTTGTTATTCTGAGTCATTTGATAAAAACTCCGCCTAATTCATTTTTAGTGGATTTGCTTGTCTGCCTGTTCCTTCCCCTGTTCCACCAGCAGTGATACAGAGCTGGTGAATGACTTGACCGGTCTTCTGCAGAGGCAACACAATGTGTATGAGCCAGAAGGTCACATGCTGGTACAAGCTTCTCTGATTAGTCCCTTTGTTAGCATCTGCTGGGATATGTTTTTTGGCGAGTGCCAGATACGTGGGTAATAGGTGGACGAAGGAGTAATAGATATAAGGAGCATGGATTTCCTTCTCCTTGTGTCGTAATGACCTTCAGTGCTGCTGCAGTTGGTGATGTGTTGTTCTCTTTGGTGCAGATGTGTGGATGTGAGCAATGGATCTGTGCCCCTTTCAGCTTCATCACCACACGCTTATAAATCAGCAGCATGAGGAAGAATATACTTGTGCATGTTAATGCACAGGTCAAGAAACTGAGATGAGATTTCCTTTTTTGCACATCATTGTTTGGGGACACTAACTTAAACCCAAGTATTTTCTTTCCTTTTAACATCTCTGTCCTTTAAGTATTTCTGTAGGATTTAAATTTAAGTCCTAAATGACTAGGTTATTTGGGACAGGTTGTGTTGATGCTGCTGAAGGAATCTGTGTTTTGGAGACTGGAAGAAAAACATGCAGTTGGTTTATCTGATGCTTTATCTAGAAATTAGGCAGTGTACCTATACTGTACTCCACAGTGCTCAGTGCAGCAGAATTCGTAACCCAGTATCTCTGCATTCTCATGACTTTATGGGAACTCTCATTCCTGGAGAATTCTGCCTGAAGTCCTGTAGTGCAAAATTTATCTCTCTGCTCTGTGTGTGCATTCATATTTTTTGTTTCTGTAGAAAGGGCACAAACAACAATATCAATGTTAAAGTACTACAGCTGAAAGCTTGCTGGCCAAGGTGAGCCACCAGATTTTATATCTGAAATAATACTCATGCTTAAGTTATGCCCTGTCAGTGGACAGGAGGAGCAAAGTAAAAAGGAAGAACCTGTTGTCACTGCATGGTACTCCAGGTCTGGAGAGTGTTAAAGGGAAGAAAGTATCTGCAGGAGTTCTCTGTTTTTTTCCCTGGTGGATCTACTGGTATTTTGCCCTGGTTTGGGACAGCTGATCCATCAGCCACACTGAGAGTGCTTGAGCATCAGCAATCCTGGGCCTCCAGGGGCTGTGCATCAATGGTGTGTAGTGGGTGAGTTTTCCTGAAGCCAGAGATGCCACTGATTGTGCAGACCCTTGGCTAGCTGGCTTCTCACAGTGAGGAGCCGTGGTGCACAGGCAGGAGCTCTGTCTGCGTTGGGCTGGTTGGTAACTGCAGTTCTCAGGGGAACTCAGGTCTAATGGCAGTAAAAAGAAAGGGAGCAAGTCTGAAATGAAAACAGAGAAGTGGTGCGCCCGAGCCCGAGGGTGGACAAGTGGACATCACTTTGGTGCAAAGGCAACTTGGTTTGAACCAGAAGAGTCAGCATCAAACACCAGTGTACGTTTTGTCTGTCTTGTTCCTAAGATGAAAAACAGTGTTACTGTTAGTGACGATTAGTAAATGGATGTGCTAAGTGATAAAGAATTCATTGAGATTTCATTAGATCTTGTTGTACTGAAAGCTGAGGATAGCCCCCACTCTTACTTCTGGGTTACTGATACTACTATAAAGAGTGCTAATAGCCTTGTACCTCCATTGCAGGTCTAAGTGCCTTTCTAAATAGTTGCTGCCGCCTAACATAGATTTCAACATGTTTTCTTGAGAATGTCCCTCTCTGGAACTTGCATTACTGGCAGCTTTAGGAATTTGTGATTTGGTGGTCACTTTTCCATTCCTATGCGAGAGCTTTTTGTGCATTATTACTCATCAAAGGCTCCAGTAAAAGTTTTTACTGAATTTTACACCTATGGCAGTGTCTTCTCACAGCCACTGAGGCAGAGGAGTATATGCAGTTTCAGAAATACAGTTCTGATCAATAATGACACCAAGATAAATATGAAATAGTGTTGATGCTAACAAAGATGTTGATGTAGAATAAAGAAGATAAACCTATATGTATTTTTTTTTTATTAGAACATTTTTTCATTCTGAGATTTTATGGTACTTTCTAATGAAAAAATATACCTTGTTCATTTTGGACATAATCCTGAGTGTTCTAGAAACCAGCTATATTCAAAAAAAAGCTGACCCATCTATTTCAACCAGCCAAGCTTGGGGAATAACAAGACATGAACAAATCTGGTGTTAGAAATACTTTTTAATCTCTAGGGCTGTAAAGATACGATTTCTATTCTACAGAAATCTTGTAGGTTTATTTCCAAATGTCTGCTCTCCTAACAGAGATTACCTGTTGTAAGAAAGATTTTTCAGAACAAATACTTTGAAATTTTTCTTCAGTACAGCAATTGTCCTTGGTCCAAATTCAATATTTCCTTTTTGCCTATATATAATTTCTGTAAACTAGCACACTGTTAAATTCCGATTGCAATGAAAATGCAGTAAGTGGAATAGAAAATAGACTACTTAATGTTTTCTGTTATATTCCTCTTGCAAAATTTTGGTTAATCCTTCGTCTTTCCCTTTCTCTGATACCAAATTAGTCTGCAAAAGCATTCTGGGGCTAACTCAAATATGCAAGATGAGGGTGTGTGCAATCTTCTGGTTGTGTTTCTTAATCCTAAGGTTTGTGTTAAGCATAAACCCCTTTAATATTATCTGTTTCATGTCTTTTGGTGTCTGGGGAAAAGGGCGGTCTGTAACACAGAACATTTCTAGTTTTACATGAGTATTTTATGACTCATTAACCTTCCTTTTGGTCTGCACATATAAACAAGAATCCCAGTTTTTATCTTTACAGTCCAGCCACTGTACCTTTGGTTTATCTATTCATGACCATTGAAACCACAAGTGCCTGACAAACTATACAAGTGAGTCAGCCGACAATTTAGAAGTTAATTTAAGAAGCTGCTGCTACAAATTACTTCGTATCAAATATCATGAAATAATAATGGTCCTAATACTACTGTGAACTGTCCGTCTGAACTTTGACAGAAAGCATCGAAATGACATTTAAAGAACTGAGGCAATCATTAACCTATGTGTCTCTGCGATACTCCTCTCTGACCTCTTGTTTAACCAAATAGATGTGCATGTTGTTTCCCATGATCGTTCTCTTCCTGCAAGTATTCATAGCGAATGCATGTGTAATGAGCTTGTCAAAGACACTAATTCTATGTAACCTTCTGAAATACATGAACCTGCAGGTTGTATAATATTTTGAACATGTTAGTCAACAGATTCAGTGCTGTACTAAGTGCAGTCAACCCACCTGTCTCTCAAAAGAGTGAGGAAGAAATTTTTGGTGGCGTTTTATCCTTTCAGCTTGGACTACACTTACATAAAATGTCTTCTATTCTTTGCTACCTGCAGTAGATATTTCGTCCTGCATTTCTCAAGATCACTACCAGCATCCTGTCAGTGGGGGGCATTCTGTCCCAGCAGGCAAGATAGGCAGTCTGATGTGGGCAGTGGGTGGCTGATCTCCTTGGCCACCCCCAGTTAACTCTCATACCAGCACACCAAGTGTCACCAGCAAGCTGCTGATGATTGCCCAAGACCTTAAGTCTTAGGTGAAATGATTTCACTTATCCTAAAGTGAAGAAAAGTTTTATAATCAGATAATCTGGTTTCTTTTTTTTTCTTTGATTTTTGATAGGCAAGGAAAGTATCAGTAAACTCAAAGCAAGAGCCAGAAGAATTGGCAGACACAGAAGACTCAGCTGTTGAAACCAAGGCGGGAGGCGGCATTTAATTATAGTAGGGTTTGCTAGTCTTGGGGTGTTAGTTGGCTGAATTGTTGATGTGAATTTGGCATAGTGGGTGTAATGCACAGAAGTAAGACTTCAAGCAGGCATTTTGTTTTGAGGGAGGATTAGGGATTTTTGGGCACCCCTCTCTGAGCTGGACTGCAAAAGAATTAGAACAAGGAGAGGAAGGGGATGGAGGAAGAAGTCAAGCACAGGTGAACCCAACCCCCTTTTCTCACCATTCTGACACTTCACCCTCAGAAGCTGTATTAGGCTTTTACGATGACACCTGCCTATCAGTTATACCATGTTAGTCCTGCTGTGAGGGCTGAAAATAGGTACAGGCAGAAGCATCAACATGAGTCAGGAGTTCAAGGGAATCCCAAGAGCTGCAGAAGGCAATGAAGATCTTTCAACATGGGTCTCTTCACCCCTCAAATAAAACTTTTAGATCTTGTTTGTACAAGGAATCCATTTTCATCTCTCAAAAAAAAGCAAAGGTTTTTACATAGTGCCAGAGCTTTTAGAGCAGGCACATAGAGGTATGCAAAATTTTCCCAAGACTTAGATGATTGTTTGTGGCACTCACTATGTTTACTCCCTAGGGGAATGGATGCTTGTTGTATTCCCACCTTTTGCAATAGCTCTAATACATTACAATAGCTTGTGGTGACACTGACAAACATTGAAAATTTACAGCTATTATGGTTTGCCCTAAATCTGTTTCGGAATAGGGATGCACAGCAAGCACATGCTTGTTTGGGTTGCGTCTGTTGCTCTTGCCTTGTTGATACTCCAGTACCACTTCATGCTTCCTCTCTTCTACCCAGCTCAAGACCACATCTCCTGCTGTGTTGGTAACCTGGCTGGCTGGCAGCCTCAGGGAGGGCTGTCACACAGCCTCGAGTGTAGGTTTGACAGCCTGTTCAGACAAACCATCTGATCACTGCCTGCTTGCTGTACACCAGCCACTGCCAGTCACCTGCTGGACATGCCAAAAATCTGTGAGCTGGCCCAAGGGGTGCTGTGGTTGTGCTAGCCTGTCCCTGGCTAAAGTGCTACTGCTTGCCAGCAAGGTTGCTGTGCTCACAGAGTTATGAGGAGAGGATGAAGGGAAAGTTTAGAAGAAGAGAGAAAAGCTCTGCACACAGTAATTATATAGCCTCTCTAATTGCTCATGGTTTGTGAGCGTTCTGTATCTAATCCTACTGTGATCATGCCAATTTTAGTGTTTTGATGTAATGGTTGGACTCAATGATCTTAGGGGTCTTTTCCAACCTTAACAATTCTATGATTCTGTGAAATATGCCCCTTGGAAACTTCCTGAAAGAGATGCAAATGTCTTAGCAGACAAACATTCAGGGCCAACTGTTCTGGGTTAGTTTCAAAATCAAACCTAATCTTTAACTAGGAAGATAAAATATTTTCAAAATACAAATTAGAAATATTCCTATAAAGAGTATGAATAAACTTCTTATTGTGCATTTTTTGTGGTTTTTAATGTGCTCATCAGCACCACGTAAGCACCCTAGCCTCTATCTGGGACATTTTAATGGCAATTCTTACCAAAGCCATTGAAAGTTTTTGGTCCACTCTCCTTTTCTGTAAAAGACAGCTGTTTAAAATATATTTGCTTTTGTTGAGAAAGAAATTATGAAAAATTGCTTCAGCGCCGATGGGTGTCTTACAGCCACCTGTGCCACTTCAAGTTCTCTGTACTCAGACAAAAACAAAAGCTGTGATAGCAGCTGTCTTTATCAAAACCAAAACAAAACCTGTGAGTTTTAAGAATAGAGAAAAGGCAGTGGTAGAAGCAGGGAGGGTTGTTCCTTTTTTGCATGTGTCAGAGTATTTTGACATTAGACAATGAGGACAGTGAAGAGGAAGGATTGAATGACATTGGGGAAGGTCTAAAGATCAGTATTAACTGTGGTTAAGTTGGTCAGAAACTCTTTTGGGATGGATGTTCATACCAAAGTGCTTCATTTATCTTTTTCAGGTGCATTGATTCATACTTCTGTGATTGCCATCCCATATCCCCTTCATCTGTAAAGGGAACAGAGGTTGCAACATGCTCTTCAAAAAACTCCTGAAGGAAGGCTAAGACTAAGACTTGCTTTTGCATTCTCTAGTATGAGATCTGCTACCCGTGATCCATACAGGATAGGGGAGCATGATTTTCTTCAATGGCTCTCTAGCCGCAGCTCACATGGGGAAGTGGTACCGTGGTCTTGCACCAGAAGACTCAAAGAGAAACAGGAGCCTCTGTGGAGCCATGAGAGATCATGGAGCTGGCTGCTGCTCCTGCCTAGTCAAATGCCTCCTGGGCTCAGGCAGGCAGGGCTTTGGGAAAGCCTCAGGAGAGTCATAGTTGCCAGCTGAAAGTTCATTCGTTGAAGCAATGTCCAGCTGAGGATATTATGTGAGGTCGACTGCTTCTTCCCCTTCAGCCGCAATGGCCCATTTGCAGGCAGCGTGAGTCCCTACATCCAGCTATATGGATGAAGAGAGGTGATGAACTGTTAGTTTTCTGGCTGTGACAAAAATTATTTTCTCCCAAATAGGAGCAGTTTGGCTTAAGGCCACAAAGACCTGTTTGTAGAGGAAAGTATTACGAATAGTGTATAGCAAACCCCAGACAAGATTCCATCTGCGGGAACTTTGTGTCTAAATATCCCTGAAAGAAGCTTGGGTACAACGAAGTAAAAAAAGGAAACAGACAGACGTGCCTCTTGTCTTTTCCGTGCCTAATCATCACAGTCTCAGGTCTTTTAGGTGCTGGAGTGTGTCCAAAGAAGGGCAACAGAGCTGGGGAAGGGTCTGGAGCACAAGTCTTATGAGGAGAAACTGAGGGAGCTGGGGTTGCTTACCCTGGAGAAAAGGAGGCTGAGGGGAAACCTTATCACTCTCTACAACTGCCTGAAAAGAGGTTGCCCAGGGAGGTGGTGAGTCACCATCCCTGTGGTATGTAAGATGGGGTATTTATGGATATAGTTCAGTGATGGACTTGGCAGTGTTAGGTAAACAGTTTGACTCAATGATCTTAGAGGTCTTTTCCAATGGCAAACAATGCTATTCTGTTCTGTGGAACTACTCATGTTTGATTTTAAAGAAACAACTGGATGCAACCTATGTTCAACTACATTAAAAAAATAATAATGAAAGAGTGTGTGCCCCACTATAGTAACTGGCACTGTGCACTCTAATTTTTTATTTCTCTTTTCTTGGTACTCTATTCCCAAATTGCTAATTAGAGTCAACAAATTGGCTGTGGAATACAAGAAGACATCATGTAGTCTGCCAAAAAGAGTGGCTGGCATTTGTACAAACTGGGTGATGATGTGTTTGAAGACTTAATGTTGGAAAAATCTTTCCGCATTCTCTTCATCCTCCCTGTCCTCCTACTGAAGTGACTCAATTTCAAAGGCAGCAACATATTGCTCCTTTGTTGTCAGAGGTTTGGTTAACAGAAATTAAATTCCCCATCAAAAAATTTGGTCCTCTGCCAATTAAGTTTCATCGCTGTGCTAAATAACCACTAAGTGCAGGCCCTGAGTGAAGGGCAGCTTGAACATAACCCAGCTGAAGTGTTGTGATAGTGGCTGCAGTATTTTGGCTTGGCAAGCAGAGAAGTCTTGAATGTGTCTTCTGCTGCAGGGTAATGTATGTAGAACTGCTGCAGTCGTGTGGTGCTGCACAACATATGGACGTGTGTTGTGCTGTGTGTCCGTGTGCTCCCTCCCTATGCCTCACAGCTCACATACGGGTGTCTGAAAAAGACTGTTTAGAGTGGAGCTGGATGTTCCAGTTCCTTTCTGTGCTGAATGTGTCTGAAATGGCAGTGTTGGTACCATCACTTGCTTTTTCTTGGTGATTTGCTATCCTCATATCCCTGTGTATTGGCCAATGATGTGCAGTGGCTCGTTTGTTCTGAATTTGCATGGTAATGCAAAGGCTAAAGCAGAGTCCTGATGTTAATTTTCCAAGGATATTTTTACTGGCACAGTGGCAGAACATTTGGATACCGATGATACACAGAAATTACTGCAAGTATTATTTTCCAATAGAATCAAAGACTATTATGAAAGCTTTTCCTCAAAGTAACTTGCTACAGATGGATTCTGAAGTGACATTGGATCTAAGGGTGGTATCAGGAGGGAGAACAATTCCCTTTTCTTCCAAAATCTCCTACTTCATGGAGCTTTCAATTAGCCTAGGATTCAATAATTTTCAATAAGCCCAAACTTGGAGTGATGGTCTTGTTTATAAAAAGGGAATATAACTAAAAGCATTCATCTAGGCTGACCTGACTCCTGCTACTGTGGTGTCTTGGGAAATGGAGCCTTTTTGATCATACTAACCAAAAATATTTCTAGAATATATTTCCCCATTGATAACTGTTGTCTTGAGGAATTATGAACTTTTTTGAATGAGGCAGCATGAGAAACGTTAAAGCCTGTAGGTGTGGGCATGGAGTTTTTTGTGTGTCATCCCAAATCGTCTGGGAATAAAGGCAGTGTTTGGGCCACAGGGCACACAGGCTTGCACAAAAGGATTTGTATGGCAGGAGTTTGCTGGGATACATGGTGTGTGTTTGTGGCTCCTTGGCTGTAAAATGGGAATGTCTTATTTCTCTGATACATTTCTGGGCACAGCAATGAAGCTGTTGGAACAGAAGCAGTGCTAAGTAGGCTTAATGCAGATGATCACTTTTCAAGATTTGCATCTGCCATCATATATTCAGCCATTAGTAATTCTTGCCGTATATCTTAACAAAACAATCTGCAAAATCCTTGGCTGCAGGCTGTTTCCAAGTTCAGATATGTTGCTTGTCTGCTGGATTTGGAAGAGGATTGCATGCATTGTCACACTGCCTTATTCGACCCTTTGATCTCACTCACAGTTCTTCATGCGTAAAGATTTTGAGAGTGTTGGTTTCCTTTTCTCTTCAACACAAGCATCTAATCTAAAATATCTAATTTGAACAAATTGCGGATATGAAAATAGACCTTTAAGACAAATGTTTATTGGCTCAGAATTGGAGAGGGATCAACTTGAGTGGAAAACACAAGCCTTGGAGTCAAGATGTCTGAATTCCTTTCTCAACATGCTAGATTTCCAAAGTAACTAGAAGCAAGTCTTTTGGTGCCTCAGTGAGTTTAAAGGATATTTGGCCCTTTCTTTTATTTACTATTTGAGGTTTTAGTTGGCTTCCTTTCAAAGATCTTAATTGCTTTAAAATAATGGCATTATTGTCAACGAGGTAGTAAGTTTCAAATAACTGTTGTATATTGTATATACTTACTGATTGTAAAGAGTAGTAAAAAAAAATATAAAGCGTAGCATAAAAAATAGGATATATGTAAAATAGTTTTACTAGCTGCTTCACCTACCATAGAATTGTTGCACTTTTTCCTTTACAGAGTTCATCTCTAAAAAAATTAGGAGTTGGATCATAGGTTCTATCACAGGATTAGTAGCTGGCTCTGACATGAAAAAATACTTTGGTTACTATTTATTAAAGAAGTTCTCGGTTTTAACTCTGTTTCTAGACATTGCCTGGAAAATCTCTTTTTGCTGCCTGTGTTTTTGTTTTCAGTATACTTAATAAGTAATCCCATTGTTGCAGCTTGTAGAGTATTTGTTGTTATTATCTCAGATTGTGTTATTTAATAGTGTTGATTAGATGTATAAAGGATGATTAGATGTATATAGTATTGATTAGATGTATATAGGATTAGATGTATAAAACCCAAATATTTTAAAGCAGCACTACTAACCTGTCATTATTCAAGATATGATTCATTCCAGGAGTCAAACGTCCATGTAGATCCTCTTATTATTTTCTTTAATATGCTGAAAGTAGGTGGATACTCTTGATACTTTATATTAATACAGCCTCTTACTTTTGGGGACTGGGGGCGAAGAATGACTTTTTTTTTCCCATCTTGAAACTCAAAGTCAGGTGGGGTTTTTTTCTGATTTTTGTGTTTTCCCTCCTTCCCTGGTGTTTCTACCCCTGAGGTCTGTACTCCTTTTCAAAAATGAACTTACGGAGAAAATGAGAAAGAGTATTTTTTTAATGAAAGTTCATCATAACTAAAGGAAAATTGAGGGTAAACACCCTTGAGTAGTCAGTATGTATTTATTTCCTGTCTAGAAGAGATAATTGGTTTTTTCTTCTCGCTTTCCTTTACACAGTTACAAGATTTAATGTGTCCATCTGACTCCATATAGATTAATCTGTCATCTTAAAAGACTAATCTGTTCTGTTTCTCAATTATACGATTCTTTTAATGCTTTTCTGGGTCCAGAATAATTTTTAACTTGTTTTGGTTGAAAATATGTGTGCTCAATTCATGAAAAACATCCTTTAAAATGGTTATTTAATTATTTTCTCATGAGTATTTTTGTAATGGAAATTACTTTAGCACACCTGCACTGTCTTTGTAACAGGGCAAAAGCAGAATTGCACTGGCTGTGAGGTAAAATTTAAGCATTATGTATACTGGACATTTCATATCCCTGTTTCTGCCAGACTGGTGAGTTCTTGTAGTCTGACCTCCTAAAAGAAGGTCAGTGCGTTAATGAACCAGCATATACACAGGGAACATTCTTAATGTATTGCCTTCTGCCTGCCTGCCCTAGTACTCTGCAAATTTGTCTTCAGTAATGCAAGCAAATCATTTATCCTACCTTCACATTGTCCTAAGAAAAGGAATAAGGATGGAGAAAAAAAGAATGACAAGGGGCAGGAGCAGCATGACAGTTACCTACAGTAACTCACAAAAGTACTGCATATGTGCAGAGAGAAGGAAGATTTCAATGTTTTTAAGGCATCTGCCTTAGCTGCAGAGGATAGATAGACATGCACCCCCCTCTTGTCTCCAACCCACCAGGGCTCAGCAGCCATTTGGCAGCCTGCAACATGAGCCATATTAGCAGCTGGTAGTTCAGAGTACAACCAGCCTGCTCAGTGGGTGATCGTAGTAGTTAGGATTGCTTCCCCAAAAACTGCTGTCAAGTTTCTCTTCTCTATGAGAGGAGTTCTGCTTGAGAAATGACCTAAATTCTGTCTCCTTTGAAGAGAGGTGAGAGTAAACGATGTCTCAGAAATGACAAATGGCTTCTCTTGGCCCCATCTCTCCCTGTGGTCACCACACACAGGAGGGATACCCAAGTAAAGATACCTCGTGTTACTGCAGTGGGACCTCCTCTGCCACTGCCAGGTGAAAGTACAAGAGTGTCTGTATGCAGCAAGTCTGCATTAAATCCTTTTATTCACTATGGGCTTAAGCGACATGTTTGGAAAAATGTTAGAAGGAACTTAGTTTCCTTATTCTTCAAAATTACCTCTGTGGGTTTACCTTAATCAAACATCAAAAGCTGTGGTAGTGATACCTTGTGCAGTTAAAGCAGAAAGAGATATCTAGGCCAAGTAACATAAATCCTTTATCTACGAGATATTCATTGCAGCTTAATGGGAACTCAGAAACCCTCGGTATGCATTTCTTTGGTCAGTGAAGCAGGGGCTCTTCTCAGCTGAGCTTTGTGGACATAGCTGAGGAGGGCTTTGATGTTTGCGCTCCACTCACTGCCAGCAGCTGAGGGCCAGCACCAAGGGACTCAAAGGCACACTGCACGCTGGCATCAACATGTGCATGACCAGGGTAGCTGTGCAGCTCCTCCTGTTTCCATCCCTCCTGTTCATACACTGATTCTTCTAGTTCCTCCCATTTTTCTTGGTTGATCAAACTTGCTGATGACATGCACACATGCATCTTATCACAGCTGCGTGGTCCTATGAGGATACCCCCTGCCTTCTGCAGATGAGAATAGGCTTGCCTTGGAGAAGGCAGGAGAATTGTATGTATGGCTTTGAAGATTTCTGCTGTTAGAGAAGTGAATCCTCTGGGCAGCAGATCAGTTTTACCCAGAGGCAGGACCAGTTCTGAGAAACAGCTGTATTTCTCTGACAGTCTGGCTAATCTGTGCTTTGTTTTTTATTACTTTGATACAAGCATTTGTAAAAACAGAGATTTGGGTTTGGTTTTTTTTTAATTTTTCATTATTCAAATAACTGAAAATCCATATGAAAAGTACATTTGTATGTGTGCCCAGATGTAGAGCCCCTGTTAGTAAGGCCAGCTGGGATTAAAGTCTCATTTGTATAATTTATAAAGGCTTTGGAATTTTTCCTACGGTTTTCAGCCGTAAGCTGGAATTTGGCTTTTGTCAGACTGCTAGACAGCTTGCACAATAAAGCTTCTAACTAAAAATATTTTCTGTGCAGCCCAGAAAACCTCACCATTTAAAATGCAGTGACTATGGAGATGGTTTGAAAGAACAAATTATTAAAAAAGAAAAATACCCCAATAATCATGTCCTGTGTGTTTTCAAGGCTTAATCAGTGAGCTTCATGCATAAGTAGCACAACATAGAGAAAAGCAGAAATGGTAACTTAGGAGGCACATACGGGATGCTCACTTGCACACAAGTACCTTTGCACAGCATCAGATACCCTCTGATGGGTTGCCCTTGGTTCATTTGGGAAGAGCTGCTGAGGTGCAGTGGTTGACTGAGCCCACCTCCTGGGGCTGGCCAACTATTCTACTTCTAGCCCATTTTTCACTGTAATTCAAGGAAATCTCATTGCTTGAACTGCTGGATAAACATCTGAACCCTGTCCAGGTAGTTTGCTCTCCGGGGAGTGCAGCCTCACTCCATCTAATTCTTCCTCCTGCCACAATGGGTGGGTGGGTAGCAAGGAAATACTTTCCTTACACCTCCCAGCTAGGGACCTGCATGGGAGGATTTGGAGGTGCCATGCTCCTGCTGGATAACACAGCAGTGCCTGCAGTGTGTTCCTTAAGCTGTTCTGTGGCTTGTGGAGTTGCGAAGTGACAAGTATGTCATCTCACAAGGGGGTGGTGGAGTCACTGTGTGCACAGCTCCTGGAAAAAAGCAGTGCAGCCTACTCCAGCAGAAGTTGGGCTTGTGGGGTGAGGTAACCAGTACAAGAGATAGGAACTGAAATTGCATCTCTTCGCTCCCCAGCAAAGTATTTTTAAAATTATTTTTCACCTTTTTTCCTTCTTTCTTACTTAAATAATCTTGCAATGAGCCCAACTTTCTCTTTGATTTTGTGTGGTGATGAATCTTCTCATTTTTGCTGGCATTTCACAGCTGTTTGTTCACAGTTTTCTCCAAATATAAGAACAGAAACAGACCTTCAAGCAGAGGATTGTTGTCTTTTTGGTGTTCTTGAGCTCTATGTTAAAAGCCCTGCGTATTTTTCTAATCAGGATTACAGAATTAATTTGCATGGTTTATCCTCTGGTATTTTTTTCTGATGGAGCAGAGTTTGTATCTCTTTTGTGAAAATTTTTATGCTTCATCAACCTTACTTTTGTAGTTGTTCGGCTGCTTTTCAAGAATCTCTGGATTAAAAATGAAGTTTACAGAAAGAAAAGCCTTCGTTTAGGTAATTTGAGTAACTAATCAAAGTGCCTTTATGCTCTGTATAGTTTCACTTGGTAACTGCTGTGGTTATGGAAAACATTTCTCATGTGTGTGAATGGTGCATTTATTTGTAGCCATTTATATTCGGTTGCATTTTGACTGTAAATAACTTTTGTTTCAGCAACATGAACACAAAGTTCAATGAGCAAATGCTCCTGAGGGTGTTTTGATGTTGCTCTCTGCATTCGAAAGTTTATTTACATAAGGTTTCCATATGAATTTTCCTTCACTTCAGTGGGTAGGTGCAAAGGATAAATTTGTAGTAATAGCACAGCAGGAAATGAATGTCTCTGCAATTGAGAATTTATGAGTATCTGATGCTGTCGTTGTTTCTTAAGAAAAGCAGCAGGATGCGTTCATTTTGAGGTACTGTCAGTGTGGATTTTTGTTCTTTTTGTGTGCCTTCTTTCAGAAATCTGAAGTAAAAATTACACTGATGCATTGTAGCGAGTAGAAACAAATATGACAGGGACAGCCAATATATGTGTGTTCAGTGTAGCTGTAATACCTTGTTTTGATTCATGTTTATTTGTGTTTTGCTTCAGCATGTTGTGTGCATGGGAGTGTCATAAATTTACTGATGGTGAAGTATTGATAATTCTTATGATTTGCCTAGAAAAGTATCTGGTACCAGATGGCCAGGACATAAAATTTCTTTCCTTTGAAAAATACTGGGATATTGAAAATGCATTTTATTGCAAATTAAGATGGAAAAAAAAAGAAAATTTTACATGAAATTTCTGGGGGAAATTACTTACAGGGGAAATATTTGTTTCAGAGCTAATATTTTTGATTTTTATGATTTTTGCGTCATGAAATAAATTCCTTGGATCATATACAAATGTCAGGAATGTATCCTCACAAAAAGCACTTTGAAGCGAACACATGGAATGTTTTATTTCTGCAATATCCACGCATTGCAGCTTTTACAGAGGGATTTGGACTTGTTTCCATTCAGTTTCAAATATCCAGTGGTTACTTACTTAATTTTCATCTGGGTTGACAGGTAGTATTAATGAGCTGTGTAAAGATCTGCATTTTAATGAAAGGCTTAAGAGGGAAATACTTGGCAGTGTGATGAGGAAGGAATTTCCAGGCACTGAATGAAAAATGTAGAAGGGCTGAGAAAAGAAGGGGGCAAGTTCTCTCCTTCCATTTACACCTGTGGTGATGAGGACTACAGACCAATTTTGGCCACTGAATGATCTGCAGTAGCTGCAGTAACATCTGGGGCTCATTGCACACCAACCCAGAAGTGAAAGCAAGAGTCAAATGAATAGAACTGGGCTTTTTGTGCAGGTGGAGTTGGTAGTGTTATGGATATGACCATAAGGCTCCTTGTGAATGACAGGCTTCATGGTTCTCTGATGTGGCAGAGCTATTTGCTGATCAATAACAAGGTGTAACATCTGAGTGCCAATGAGAGACACTTTTAACCTCATTTATGAAAGTGGCATCCATGTAATTGTCAGTTTAAAGAAAAGATGGAATGAAAATAGCCTACACTTAGTTTGACCGGCTCGTTCTTTCTAAAGAGTTGGCAGTTTCTATCGTGCAAGTGTCAGCAAGACTTTGAGGGATGTGTGACTCACAGCACTGTATAGCCCAGATTCAGGATCAGTGTGGCATGTCTGGTGCTCTCAGTGCAGGATGTCATCCACAGGGACTGCGCTGTGCTAAGTCACATCCCCACAGTTACATTTGGCTTTCATGAAAGAGTGCTGGTGCAGCCTCAGCTTATCCATTCTGGGTCTGTGCTTACAGAGCCATATAGACCACTTAGATATTTTCTTACTCATCCCAGGGAAAAAACAGTGGGAATGATTAGATGACTAGAAAACACGATCTGGGATGATCTGGGATTTGTTAGCCTTTTAAAAAAAAGGAAAAACGAAAAGAGCAAACATCTTAAACTGTCTTGTTTAAATAGAAACAAGGAAGGTTCAGCTTAAATGTTAGGAAAACCTTTCAACATTAAGATAGGAAAACATCGGTGCGTGTCTGGGGAGCTCTGCAGCTTCAGCAGTCATTAAGAACAGGCTGCCTGTATATCTGCTGGGAGTGATAGAGGTATAGCTCATAATGTTTGGGGGCAAGGGGAACACCAACGTGATCCCATTTCTTTTATGGCATAGGGCTCTGCCATGGTATCTTGAAAGCAGCAGTAACTTGTACTGCAAGCTCTCTGCAAGCTCCCCTGCAATGCAGCCTTTTGAACTTTATGGTTCACAAGTCAACTCTGAATAAATAAGCATCAGTTAAATGAGGCTCACTTTACAAAGCAAAAATGGAGAAAGAATATTCACTAATGACTGTAAGACATGGCAAACATCCTTCTAAGCATGTTGTTATGGCAAAATTTTATTAGCTCATGCTGAGATAATGTCAGGAGCTGTATTGGATGTGGCCTCTTACATCTTTTACTGCTGGTAGATGCCTGAAGAGAGGTCCTGCCCCTTCTTCGGTCACTGCTTTAACTGCTGTTAACTCTCCACAATCATGCTGTCACCCCTGGAGTTTATAGTCAGCTAAATTACAATGAAGCACTGGGTTTGAAAACCCTCTTCTTTTTAAAAATTGACTTTAATAACTGCTGCAAAATCCATATTTCACTTGGGTTACCCTAAAACAAAACACTCTTTCTGGGAGCAGCAGGTCATGTTGATCTGTCAAATACACATTTATTTGTGAGTCAGGGGGTCCTGACATAAAGTCTCACAGGGAAAATACAGGGCAAAATAGCTCAGTTAAAGGCTGACGTGTTCTACTCTTGTGTCTGTTTTCTTACTGGAGGAAAGAAAGACTAGCACAGAGATTACAAATTGCAATTAATCTTTCTCTTTTTTTCTTTTATTTAATAAAACATGGGCTAAGTCTGTGATTTTCTTAGAAGAGGGGCACTGTATCTTCTCCATTCTAGTTTTCAGAAAGGCTGTTAGAGGCACATGCTCGACTCCAGATTTTTACATACTGATTACTGTCCAATAATTGAATTACGTGTTTAAGGATCAGCAATCTCATGGTTTATTTTAACATAGATTAGATTAGATCAGTCTACCACTGGGCATATGAGTCAAAAACATATGGCACAGAGAAATGTCTGTGAATGGAGAAAGGGTTTTTAGTGAATTTCGCATACCGTATATTTAAGATATTTCTCCTTTTTTAGTGACTTTTGAAATATTACCTGGTAGAGGAAAATGTGACTCTACACGAACCATAACTCATTTTGAAACCAGCACATTACTTGCTGGTTTTCCTCAGCCTTTCTACAATGCCTGTATTTTCACTAAAGCTTTTTTCCGAGTTTTGCATGCTGGTGTTACAGAGCTTTGTTGCAGCATCTCATGTCAGGGCATGTATGGGGCATCCAGAGAATTAAAACATAGATGTTAAAGTGAGGAAAAGTGAAGCATCTCTATATGGCAAGTAGCTGCAGACTCTAATTGTCAGAGAGCTTTGAGTGAGCCAGAACTATGCCTAGATTGAGATGAAGTATAGCCAAATTTATGGAATGTAAGTCCATCCATATGTGTCTTTTGAGACTGGTTTGGTGTAATGTCAACTGACAAGTGCTGAGTGTGCTGAAGACAGAGTCTCTGTTCACTTGGAGCTTTCCTGTCATCTCTTCCATGTCATTTCCAGTGGCCAGACACAGAGTATGAGGCTAGGTGAGCCTTTTATTAGAGCTAGTATGGCTCATTATCTTATTTTTATGAACCAGTAATCACTTCCTGTGGCCTGCTTCATAACACAGCGATTCCTGTACTTTTGCACATGCTGCTGTGAGCAATCCTTGTCATGTCTCTTTGGAAAGGCACTGAGACTTGGTTTAAAGGGCCAGGGTGGTAAAGATTTTGATTCTACTCTCAATAACCAGGATTAGGTGAACTTGTTACAAGTTTTGGTCTTTTTTCCATTCATGAAGTATATATAGGTTTTCTGTGTAAAACCAACTTTGTTTCTCTGATCCAACTTCTTGACTTCTGATTTTGAAGGTAAAGGAGACAATAAGGAAATTTGAGGGTTGCATATACTGCTATCTTTTGTAAACAAACAAATCTTTGTTTCCTCTCTGCTAACCTTAATTTGTCATTTCTTGTATGTTGCTCCATGTTGAAATTTAAAAATCCAAACTGGAGCAGTGAACTTCTCAGTGAATGGTTAGGAGGATGTGTTTTTTTAGGAAGTGCCCTATGTAGTACCATCCTGTTGGTTGAGCTCTCTGAATAATTAACCTACTGTTGCCTGCAGTGCAGTTACTGGGCCAAGTTCATTTCTGCTGGCACAGGAAAGTCATGATTTCACTGGGAGGGACATGGACAGTTGTTTTGTTCCACTTGGGAGAAAGAAACATGATGTTTTCAGTGGGGTAGACAGTTTTCTTTCTGGGGTAGATGCTTTGACTCGAGACAGTCTCCCCTCTGATGTTACCTGGATTTTGCTGACTGCAGAGCAGTGTATTCACCGTGCCCTGCTGTGGCCTTTCCTGGGACACACCTGCGTGGGTCAGTGTGCTGTGCTTTGACCTGTCACAGTGTAATCCGTGTGCAGCCCTCTGCTGTGGATACTTGGAGGAAGAAGTTTTCTGGAACAGCACTTCTTGAGAGATAGGCAACCTGTAGAATGCCATCAAGAGGAAAATAAATTGGATTTAAACTTAAAGCTTGGGAAGGCTTTAACAACGAGTTAGCAATCGTCTGCTGGGATAAATGATTAGGAGCTGTTGTTTGTTTTTGAACAACTGCCTTTCATAGACACGGAATAGATGCGAAACAGTTAGGGAAGCCGCCTCTTGAAATGACATGAGCTTGGTCAGAGTTCCTGTTCAGGGCTTCAGGGTGCTGAACTTTCTCAATATATATGGGGTTTTTAAGTCTGATTTTCAGAGAACTGAGCATTGGCAGGATATTCATGTGTGTAGTGATTTTGTGCTATAATGATTCATCCTGAAGGGAATGAAGGTGAACTTGGAAGTAGGTTTGATTTCACTGAAATGGAAAGAAACTGAAAACCTTTAATTCAACAGTTTATAATGAGCAGTACATTACAAGCTCTGAAACATCAGCCCAAAAAGAAAACGCAAATATGCTATTGGCAGAGAAATAATAGTTCAGGATGTTGAGTTTGAAGAACTTTTACCCCAAAAGTAATAAATAAGAAGTGACAGGTTAAATCTTAATTGTTTCTCTGGGCACCAGGTTGAGGCCACTTTGTGCTGGGAAATGGAAACAAAGGCCTTGAGCTTCATATTGCGTGTAAGTCAGTGCCAGCAGAGAGCCCGTATTGGGGGGGCTGTGACAGGCAGCATGCCTGTCACAGCCTAGTCTGTATTAGCTGGAGTTTCCCAAGCACTGATTCAAAACATGGCACTAATGCAGCCTGAGGGAGATGGATGTGCAACTCCCCAGGAGGGGCCAAGGCTTCCAGGATGTCAGTCCCGCAGCACCACTCACCCATCCGTGAGGAAGCATCAGGGTTAAAGGCAAGAATGTTTAACTGCAGCATGGCTCTGTCTCCAGCCCAGCATTTGGCTAAGCAGGTCTGCTCTGGGGGAGTCCTTCCCACCGGTGCCCAGCTCTGACAGAGCTCAGTAGTCAGTCTTCTCCTGGCTCCCACCCCTCCATCACTTCACTCCTGGCTGAGCCTCTAGGCAGTTCAAGGAGCCTAGGAAGTACTTTCAAAGAGTGAAAACTAAACATTGATGTTGCTTTTCCACTGACAATTTGCATTTCTAATTTTTCTTAAGTTTGATGTGCCTCCCTCCTCTTTAAGTTCAGAGCCTCCCCCCCAGAGCAGCAGTTCTGACCTGTGCATAGTCCCATATTTCAGAGATGGTTTTGATTGGCCTTTTAAATTTTCTTAATTTTTAAAAATTGTCACATCTGCAAAAGTAAAAAGGTCCAAGAATTGTAAAGCAGCTCCATTCCTAAGTGAAACGAATCAATTGCTGAATGCAGATCTTGACTGCCCTGAGGCTGGATGTTGCAGTAGGTCATGGGCACAGCAGGAGAAGCACAGGATGGCAATTGAGGGACTAGAATAGTTTACTGGCCTGAGTGTCAGCACAAAACTATGGAAGAAATGTTAACATAGGTATGAAAAGCTGAAAAAGGAGGCTTCCTTATCCAGTGAAAGTCAGTAGCAGGAAAAATCCAAGTGATTATGTGTTCACGATGACAAATAATGTAAGCATTTGTTCGACTTCAGGAAGCACCTCCTGACTTACAAAAACTAGACTGCAGCTCAGTAAGTGACAAGTTTGTCTTGTGGGGGGAAACGTCTCTCAAAGTCCATGGAAAATGAAAAATGGAAAAATGTTGTTATAAAACACTTCTTCATAGTCCAGCTTGTATTATGAATACAGATTAAAGTCATAAGTATTAAATTGGTACTATATTTTAGAGAAAAGTTCTTGCAGAAGCTTCATATTGCCTTTAGGCCAAGTAAAGCCTCTCAACTTTTTAGAAGAAAAAAGAATTAAAGTGGTAAATCAGTCACTAAAGAATCTCTTATGTTTTGAGTACTGTGTGAGTGATGTGTTTCATGTGATAATCTTCTGGTCATCACTAATAATGAGGGAAACGGTTCATGTCTCCACTCCCCAACACAGCTGGTGTACTTTTTTCTTCAGAAAATGCTAGAACTTTACTATTTGGGTGTTTCGGGTGAAAAGTGTACCGAAGACCAGTTGTAAAGATTATAGTGGGCTTATCCCTTCTCATGGTGCTGCTTGATTAAGACAAACACATTGTGGCACTTAGAAAAGGACAGAGGCTTTAGAATACTTGTTCAAGTTTTATGTTAAATCAAATGCATCTTCCTGGCTTTCACACTTTCTAGTAGGACAGAATTTTAAAATCACAGTATTGTCTTCTGCCAAAAGCACATCAAAATGCAACTCAAATCCATGGCAATATTATGTAACATAAATAATGTCCTTAGTGTTTACAGCTATTTAGCAATAAAGACATAGCAGTCTTTGTGGCACAGAAAGAGCGAGAAATGGCTTCAACCAGTCCTGCTTCTTTAAAATGCAGACAAATAATATCCTTTAAGTGTGAACTTCCATTTCACGGACAGAACTTGTACACTTTCATTTAAAGCTAATAAGGGAAGTTTCATTCCAACAATTTAATGCTAGCACTGTCAGAGTCTTTCAATATTCTGGACTCATGGACTGCTTTTGCAGAAAACAGCTTTAAAATATAGGCCAACATTAAAGGATTTTGAAATGAGTTGAAAATGCTCTTATTCCTCTTTTGGGTGAGTCCTTTATTTTAGTATCTATAAGAGAAGTTCTCTCTTCTCCAAATCCTTTCTCCATGGGAGGAATCAGCAGGGACATTGTAACTTACTTGAAAGTTAAGAGGCTGAAAAGCTTTAGAGGAGGCATTGTAATCTGTTATAAAACATGTTCAGGACCTAGGCATAGATTTGGAGTTGTTGGTAGCTCTCCAGCTCATAAGAGGGAAGCATGAGATGATTAGATTACTAACAAAGTGTTAATCCCACAGCAACAAGGAAATCTGAAAAAAAAAAAAAAGAAAGAAGAAAATCCTTGTGTTTACACCAGATTAACTACTACGAAGAGGAAAGCATCTCCTTTCATGGTTGCTTTGAGATGTATAATCTCTATCCTTTTGACTCTTCCAAAGTCCACATATGGAATATGTTATCATTACTAATAAAAAACCTGTTTTAGTTGCAAAGCATTCTCACCTCATCAAGAAATCAGTTCTGTTAGCTTTCTGCTTTTATACAAAAAGTATTTCTGAAACCCAGAAAAACTTGATGACACAGGGAAAAAGATGAGGAAACAAGCTTGCAGTGAATCACATCTTTTGTTTTCCCAAGCTGCCAGGTCAGCATTCATAACTGGCTGTCTTAATTCACACAGATTGTCCAAAGACAGGTGACTCTATTTTATCTTGTCACTCAGTCTGAATATTAAGAACTGTGTCTACTTGGCTTCCAAGATGACAAGTTTAGCGTTTTGAGGTAGTGTAGCTGAGGTTACTTGGTAAACATGCTGAGGGAGTTAGTAGGGATCTTCAAAGCCCTAAAACAATGTATTTGAGGACTCCCAGTGCTGTGAGTCCCCCAGTGGTGATGGTGCTGCAATACTTTTCTGTGGACAGCTTGTAGAATGCTGCATTCACTGGGCAGAAGAGCATCCCTTCTGGTCAGTACCTCCTGCTAAGCCAGTTCCAACCCAGTCATGCAGTTTTATCCTTCATAATGATTGTGACTGTGCTATTGACTGAAATCTTACCCTGTCAGACTCTGTAGGAACTCAGTGGACAAAAGTGAGTAAAATTCAGCAAGCGGAAGACATAGTATTCTGATGCAGTTTACATGAGAGCAAGTGCTTCCTGCCTATAAAGAAGGCAGGTTCTCAAAACGCCAAAGAGTTACAGGTTTGGGAGAGAAATGTTCCTCCATTCAGATTCATCACTTTGCCAGCAGTGAAGCAGTAGTCAGTGGGTCAGGTCTTGAACAGGCATCATAACAAATGTCTTGGTGGCAGCATTATGGGAATTCAGAAACCCTATACTTCACAGACAGACCAAGGCATCCTTCCCACTGCTTGTGCTTGTGTACATCTGTGCACCACACGTAAGGACGTTTTCAAAAAAAAACCACAAAAGGATTTTTGCCCTTGTCACATGTTAGTGATATTTGTATAGTGGTGAATATTGGAACTAATCAGCCTCCTGGGATCCATAATTAGGCTTGGGATATTATGGTGCAAATAGATATTAAAGGGCTATTATTCTTACATTCTCTGTAAATATCTCTTCTGCATCTACTTGCTGAGACAGAATGCAGAAAAAATAGGCTTCTGTTCCATTATGTGCTTTTTCTTCAGTTGTCTTCTGTAGAGCAGCTAATGTAACTTTAAGGGTTCACAGTTTGAATACGATAGGCTTCATTGATTTTTAATTTCCCACTGCTAGTGTTTGCTTCTAAGCACTTTCCAGTGATGACAGACAAGTGGACTATATCATGATGTTCTGCTTCTCATGAAGTGGGTGTTCCTTTTTATCAGTATACTGAAACTTAAAACGTCTGGATTCCGACCGGAAAGACATAGTTGAACCCCCAGGCTCAGCACGTTTGTTTGTTTGTTACTATCTCCTGAGGTATGGTGCTGAGTAAGAGCTACATTGCCAGTCTGTCAGTAGGTGGCAAAACAAAAATCATGCATTGTCACTTGCCTTGCAATTCACAAAGAACAATCCAGAGTCCCTGAAGGAAAATTTAAAGGTGACAGTGAGACTGTCATTCTATTTTGTTTTTCACACGTGGCCCCAGGTTTAAAAAGTGGAGTTAAATCATCTAAGTATGTTCAAGTCTGGAAATGCTGAGGGTCCAGCACTCCTGATGGCAACATCATTTCTTTGGAGTTCATATATTGACACTGAACACTGACATTAGCCTTTTGTTCTCACAAATCTGCTGTTAAGAATAAATCAGCTTGAATTTATAGGTGGAACCCTAGGATCCAGCCCCAGTGACACCCTCAGTAGGAAATGTACAGGTCTGCGGTGGATTACCCTGCAGTCACCTGAGGTGGCTGTTGCCTGGGAATATGGCACAGGTTCTCTCCATGCACTGCTGAAGGAACAGGTGAAGCAAGTTGCCACATGCCACACTGGAAAAAATACAGAGCTTGCCGGATCTCGCAGTTTTATAAAGTATCTGAGCTCTGGGGACAAATCCGTTAAGACGAATTATTGTTGTCAGTGATGCTTCCTGTGAAAAGTGAGAAACCAAACTGCAGCTCATTCTGCTTTGAGGTCTTCTGATTAGGCTTTGTCTACTCTAATGTTTTCCACAAATAAGAGCAGTGATGTATTTTTATGTAAATGGAGGGGGTTTACGGCACACTGATGGGCTTGTGTTCTTACATTATCTGTAAATCTGTGTAAATGAAGGCTATTTTTAAGTCCTGTGCTGTTCCAAGGCTTGTTTGTATTTTACAAGAGGTAGTAGTGTGAGCATTATAATGTAAAAGGGGAGATCACCTTGTCTGATAGTACCAAAAACCAAATAAACTCTTGAGTAATGTGAAGAAGATATTTACTTACCACTTAACCTGTTGGGTTTTTTCTTGCCTTCGTATACCAGACACTTGCAAAGTACAAACAATAAAGAAGTATTCAGGAATTAATAGGTTTGTGATCTGAGGTCTAAAATATTTTTTTTTCCACATTCATTTGTTGTAGAATCATTCCAAATGTGTGGTTTATCTTTCTGTTTTAGGCTCCTAAGGACCCAGTCTCTGGATTGGTATTATAATAATGTCAAAAGCCGCTTTAAGTGCTTTGGAAGTGCCAAGGTCCTGAAGAACTTGTACAAGAAGCATAGACTGGAGAGTGGAGTTTGTCCTGATGCGATAGGTAAGAACAGCTGTCTTGATTTCTTATAAGATTTATTCTTATCTACTTTAACACACAAGCTGAGACAATGGAAATTCTGAGACTATTTCAAGAGAGATTTTTTTAACACAGTTTTCTTTTTTGCAAAAGAAATATCTCAGTGGAGAAAGAAAAGGATGAAGTGTCTAGAGAGCTATTTAAGAATTCAAATTCAATTATTCAATTACAATGTTTAATTGTAATTATGTCACTGATACAGAAGAACTGTCTATAAAGTAAATGGCAGTTTGTATTCTAGCTTGTGTCCCAACATTTATCACAGTTCTGAGTAGTCAATGAGTGAGAAAATAATTTTGCTTTCAACATTTGACCATAGGCATATTTCTATGGTGTTTGAAGCAAAATTTGATTAACATGAGATACATTCAGTATCCGGGTTGGCGAAAATTGAGATTTCCGTACTTAGAGTTTTGCATGCTTAAGGATCTGAAACTGGGTACGTTTTATTTTTGTATCGATGTTTGTAAATAGGTAAAAGATACTGATAAAGTATTGACATCAACCTTTTAAGTGAAGGCATAATTCTCCCCTAACTATGCTGTTCTAATGCCCCACCCCATAAGAAGAGTGACTGGAGATAGAAAATGGAATTGAAGAAGTAGAGCTTGGTGTCATACTGGCAACTTCAGAAAATACTTAAAACACATCTAGCTGAATATTTACATTTCACTGGATTTATTGGACCAGATAATTTACTATTGTAATTCTTTCAAAATTTGTACAGAGACTGTAATTTTTCTATAGTCTTTACTTTGTTTTTTCCTGAAAATACATAGGATGGTATGTAGACTTTCTAGTCCTGAGTGGAAATTTTAGGTGTTTATTATGAAAATTGACATAAAAGCTTCTAGGGTGAAGCGACCTATTCACTAAATCGTCCTTTATGAGTCTTTTTCCTTTTTCATTATCAAGTTCATATTTCTTGAAAAGATTCCTTAACGACTGAGAACAAATATGTATGAGGACAAGCAAATCTGTTTCAGTTAGGGCAGAAGAGGGACAATGGAGGTAAAAACTGTGGCAGTGGATGCTTCCAAAGTTTCTTATGATGTATTGCTTTTATTTAAACCGTAGTCTCAGTGAATGGGTGCTTGAATGGAAGTGTGAACGATGCAGTGATGAGTTGCAGTGGCATGTGCGCTCTGGGTGAGACCTTTCTAAGGAAGGCCTTGGAGTCTAAATGTCATTGCTAACTTTCTTCTACTCTCTGGTGTGACTGTTACGTAAACCTTTTGTTCCCTTTGAAGATAAATACTAGTATGCATCTCTGGGTTTTGTCTTGTTTATACAGCATTGCCCTTTAACATGTAGAATCTATTTCTACCCCAAATGTCATAGTAAAAGCAGATTCTCAGTATTTAACTTCTACCATGTAAGTTTTATGCCTAGTAGCATCTTCATCTCTTTTTTTACTGTAGTAATAGGTTTTCCATTCAAAATGAATGAGAGGTCTTTGATATAAAAGCAGTCATGTTTTGTACGAAAGGTGATGCAGTCATTCTTTATCCAACAGCAACAGCTAGGAGGAATTTTCCAGTTATCCCTCATTGTGTGTGCAATTCCACCATATCTTGAGTAAATATTCTAATCTAATAATGCCTCTGTTGTTAATGGGTACTTCTTACAATAACACATGATTCTGTCTTTCTTTTTAGCAGAAGAAAGTTTGTATGAAGGAAGCTTTGAGAATGAAGGAAGCATTTGTGGCAGTGACTCTACATTCTACCAACAGACAGAAGGTATGCTGCTAAAAACTCTGATTAAAAAGCAGTCCTTACACTTTCAATTACTGGACAAGTAGCTTAGAGTGCTGGTAAGTCTTGTCCACAGATCCAACAATATTTTGGCTGAACCATTCAGCAAGACACTAGAAGTCTTACCATGCTGTGATATCTTTCTTCAGCATTACACCTACTACATGCCATTTCTAGTGTGATTTTCTTAATGTTCAGTTTTTGTTACTTCTTTCCCATTTCTTTTCCTATGCTCATATATTTTTTTCATTCTCTTTCTTATATTTTGTTGTTCCTGCTTATAAGAACTTTACAAAATTCCTTTCAATTATTCCCTCCAAACTATTTTGCTACAGTCTAAAATAAGCAACATAAAAATACTAAATGTTTTATTGTATCTAAGATTTACATTAAAGAAGAAACTTAGAGATTGCAACAGATTTCTCTGTCTGAAGTTTTTCATTTTACTGTGCGTAATTATGGATTGAGGAAATAACTTTTTCATGAAAAATATAAGATTTGAATGTGTGTCCAGAATATGAGTTTGAATTTTGCAGGTCATTATGCAAAATGTGAATAGATAAAGTACATGGTGGTTTTATCTTATTCTTCATCTAGGACACAGCATGATGGATACCCTTGCTGTGGCCTTACGTGTTGCCGAGGAAGCAGTGGAAGAAGCTATTTCTAAGGCAGAGACCTACAGTGACAGCCTGGTAACACTTTCCAAAAAAATGTGTTAATTTACATAAGAGAATCATGCTTCTTTTAATATGGGTAGTGGTACAAACCAAGTAGATAAAAACATGAAAAAGTAGTGACTATCTCATGATATATCTAAAGGGTTGGGCATGGGTTTTATTAACTGGTATCCAAGATGCACATTGCATTTCAGAAGGTGATATGCACTTGAAGTGCCTGTAAGTTCCTTCCCACAATGCCAATAGGGCATATTACCCATTTCCAAATCTATACATTTTCTGTGGGAAGGCTGTTTTTATGTGATTTTAGCAAATACAGATATCCATTTTCATGCAGGACAAGCAGAATGAAGCTTGTTACTTGCAGGAACACAAGGAGGACCTCATAGAAGAGCTGGCCACAACCATTGTGCAGAAGGTATGGCATGCTTATTTTCCCTAGCCTGTTTAATAGCCAAATCACAATGTTTTGCAGCTCAAACTCAGCTAACAACAAAAAGGATGACACCAACGTAGAAAGTAAAGTAAATGGACTATGGCAGTGTAGGCTTCATTAGCGATGTCTGACAGAGATCAGTTTATAAGTAAGATCAATCCAGTGCCTAACCTGATGCCGTACATGCTCAGAGCTGAGAGGTGCCACTCCCTGAGGTTTGTGATGTCCTTTCTTGGAAGGGAGGGCCCTTACCTGATGGAATTTTACATCTGTATTTCACAAAGTTTTCTAGAGGCATGGCTCTTGACCATATACATCACTTCCCAAAAGACATAAAGTTTGCCAGTGTAAAGAAGTGTGACTTCTGACCGTACCCTCTACTGAACCCTGCATCTGCAACATGTTCAAAGAAAACATCAATCATTAACACAGAATTCTCTTAATGATGCTGTGAGAGAGACACTCAAAAAATCACAGAACCCTTGGTGTGTCTGATTTCTGTGGCTTTTCATGTAAAGCTCAATCTTCTCCCTGCAAAGCTCACAGTTGGCAGAATGAAAGTGGAGGGCTAGTGGGAAAAAATACCCCTTGAGTTTGTCTGGACAAGTAAGTAAGGCAAGATGAGCATGAGCAGAGCACTATTAAGCTCCTGTGATCAGTAAAGTAACCACTCTGCTAAGTTAGTCTCCTTCCATGTGAAATAAGCTAGACGTCACATCTTTGGATGGGCTGTGGCATTTAACAGCCGCATGTGGATCACACACCAAAAGAGGAACATGTTGTTTATAAGGCTGCCAAGAAAAGCCGGAAGAGCAGCAGCTCACTGGAAAATAATCTGCCTTCTTTTTTAATGGTGATGTTAGAATATCAATTCTGTTTATCGGGTCCTTCATAGTCCAGAGCCTATCTCAGCCAAGCTTGAATTGCTACCATTTTTGTCAAGAGCTGCCTAACAAAAATCTTTTACACCATAGTATAATGTTCTGTAGATATTTTATTTTATTTGAGTTGTGGAAATGAAGTGTAGCAGGATGTAATCTGTCAGTGTAGGGAGACATGATCAATCTCTATCTTAAGATGGTGTAGATTTTCAAGAATAAAAATAGTGTCTAGAGACCTTAGACCTCTTTGTTTTCACTAGAATTTGTCTGCGTGTCATGGGAGCCTTTGAAATTCCCCTCATATCTAGTATTTTATGTTTCTTGGCAAAAAGTCTTGTCTGAGAAAATACTTGACAGTTAGATGCTGCTGAAGTGTTACTGTAGCAACAGGTTTCTATGTTTGTGTAATTCACCTCTGGTATTCCTACAGGCAGTATTATATATTGTATCAATGCTTATGTGCCTGCAAGCAGTAGGACTTCAGCTGAGAAATCCTTGCATGAGCTACAGCAAGAGCAAAGGGAAAGTCAAATGTTTCTCCTGGGGAGCTTGCCTTGAGACAGGGTTCATCTAAATCTTCTCCATATGGCTCAGACAGTATTTTCCGAGCAGCACTTTTCTGTCCCCTCCCACCCCGTTTTTCCCCTACCCTGCAGATTATAAAGAAGCAGAAGAGCAAACCCGGGCAGGCCGAGGCCGACTTGGAATGGCCGCCCTCGCGGAGCAGCGGCCTGGCATCCGTCGCCGTCTCGGATCAGAGCATGCTGACCTTCCCAGGGAGCCGCAGGGGGTCCTACACCTTGTGGGTGAGTGGCACAGCACAACTATCCGTGTTTTCTGGTACACAAAAACAGAAGGTTGCAGTCATGGATACGTATACTTGCTGTCTGGAATGGTATGTAGAGACTTGCAGAGAACAAGCATTAATTCTATGTCTGGCCACACTGTCACTCAGTTGCATGCTTTCCTCGCACCCCATGGGCCTTGGAAGTACATCACAGACATTGCGTTGTTCTGGTGAGTGTGTTGGGGAGGGCTCAGTTTGTGGTATGAGCAGTCTCACTGTTTGGTTTGAATGCTAACAGGACTCAATGCCTCAGTGTTTATTCCTCAGAACAGTTTTTCTGCTCACTTAACTTTTATGTATGTCTTTGCTGAGGGTTATATATTCTTTTGTATAAAGTTAGGTTTCTGTAATGTTTCTTTTTCTCCTTAGCCATCTTACAGAAAACAGCCACTACCAGCAACAAGAAAGTAAACCCAGCTGCAGAGCACCATTTATGTCTTACACTAAAGAGTGTTTCCTCCTTCCACTTACTTCTCAGCACGATGTCTTTAGCTCCTGATATAAAGCTGAAAAAAATCTGACAAGCTGCATTAGTAAAAGTTTTAAAAGAGCAGCGAGTAAAAAGAAATTAAAATAAGCTGTAGGCTTGGACCAGCACTTTGACAATCAGAGAGGAAAGACAGCGACAGATGAGTTAGTTCCAGTGCATTTTGACACTGTGGTTTAAGCTGCTGCTCCAAGTGCCCTGCTGCTGTGCCAGTAACTGCCTCTCCCCCACTAAGCAGAACCATCAGAACTGAACGTGGGCTATGTCCTAGTTCCCAGCTAAGTTTGCTCACTTACACTCCCAGTGAGAACAGATTTATGCCAGAATATTGACTGTGTGCCAGAATTGCTGAGATACAGACTCGCATCCTAGTCTTCTACCTATTTGCAGAATGAAGGGGTACTGCCTGTAATGTGCTGCTGTTAATAAGTGATCAGAAGTCAGGGTGAGCGTGACTTAAGTGCTTTGCTCTGTCGCTCCTAGGCAAGTTGCTTGTGGAATATAAAAGCCAGGAGAGAGAGAGTTAATTTTGCGTCTGACTCAAATGAGTTTTCTTCCTTAAGTTTAAGGACAGGACTCGGATGAAAATGCTGTTCAAATCCTCAGTCATTATACCAGAAGCCTGCTCTGCATTTGGAGAGTTAAGCTTGATCTCAACACATTTTGAAATTCTCTTCTGAAGTAACAATTTAGTCCTGATTTTTTTGCCAGAGGGAGGCTCATTGGTTTGAGTAATAGTAGACTTTGTGAAAAACACTGGAGAAACAGAAATGTCGCACTAAGGTGTGAACAACTTCAGAACCTCTGTAGCCATCAGTCAGTACTAGAGATCCAGATGTGTACAGTATTTTATAAGGACTCTACCTCTGTACAGGGTCTTTTGCCACATTTGTCACCATTTGTTCCAATTGTCTTCCCACAGTGCTTTAAGGAACATGAATGAATCTGGCCATCTGTTGTGCGGTTTCATCTCTCCCATAAATTTAGTTTCTGCCTTTTGATTTGCTAGTGTTGTGTTATTCTGTTCTTTTCTCCTTTGTAGTGTGTATGTGTTTATTTTTGCTTTGAATAGAGGAGAATTTTGTTAGTGTGACCAGACACCCTCGTAAAGGAAGTATAGCTACAGTCATTCCCATAGCTAAGATAGTTGCAGTTATGTTAGGCTATTAGATAGCAGAATTAAAGTCACAAAATCTGGGCCTGCTGGAAAGTTTACTGAGAGGCAATTTGTGCAGAGCAAATGCAGAGCACTTACAGCCTTCTTGATTGTCCTCAACAGTGCTGAAACAACTCAACTTCCTCCTCCTGAGCTTGCTTTCCATTCCACTTTGTTTTCATTCAGCTACAAATGGGAAGCATGCATCTGTCAGTAGATCTACAGGACTAAACCACATTCTCTTCTGTATGTCATGCAGGAAAGTTGTCTTTTCTGCCAAAAGTATTGCAATTTTTTTTTCTTTTCGAAACAAATCTTAACTTCTACAGAAGCTGGCAGAGAGGCCTTATGCCCATTCCAGGCAAAACTCCTTACTGCCTCCCAGGAACTCTTGAGTGCAAGTCTGTAACAGCAAATCTTCCTGGATTTCACTACAATAAGTTAAGTTTTCTTAGTTCCTAACTGATGACATTAGGTTGACAAAAAAACTCAAGCTCTTGATTTGAGTATATACATCCTAACACTGAGCTGTGTGATGGCTTAGTTTGGGCAGAGATCTGCCTGTAATGAAAAAGACCTTTACACGCCACAGCTAGCAAGGGGTCTGCTGCAACAGATTTATTAGCACAGGTGTTCCTACTGCAACCAAGGTTTTGGTAGACAGACAGTGGCCACAACAATCCCAAGGGAAGGAAGAAGAGAAACAAGTTTTCATTTTTTCCTATCAAAGCTGTCCAAGGACACTATTACTGTGTCAGAGTTACGTGTGTGAACCTGTTTCCCAATAAAGGTTATTTAACTAGAACTTCCCCTGTTCAAGTATGTCTTTGGTACCAGGCTAACAAATTAGCAGAGGCAGGGTAGATTAAATAAAAGGAAAGAAGAAACATTATTAAGAGAAAGATAGACGTACAGGGTAAAGAGAGGTAAGGATAGCAAATCCTGAGGCAGTCAGAATTGCATAATTTAAAAGTGAAAATTTATCTTGGAGCAAATATTTTTATTTGTCTTCTGTGCACAACATCATACATGTGCTTTTGCTAGCACAATGAAACTAGTAATATATAACACAGGGCAATTGCATGCTGTAACACTGGCCTTTAGAAACCCATATTTATTATTGCATTGCATTTTATTGCCAAAGTTACTTGCTTACAGTGTCAGGGGGTGCTGTAATAATCCCAGATATCACCTTGTGGTTTCACCTGCCAAGCAATTTCTCTTTTTATCTCAGCTATTTGTGTGCAGCTCATCCATATCAGCCAGAAACTACCAGTGGTCTCTGGAAGCCCTGCCTTACCTCCATGCTCATCCAAAACCACTTGCTTTGAAAAACTAATTAAATATGATAAACTTCCCCGCTTCCTCCCCTACTGTTGACTGCTTAACTGCAGTACTATGGTGTGCTAGTAGCTATAGACATTGTCTTTTCCCTTTTTTTCCCTCTCAGATTTTTTTGAGATCCCTTGCCCAGGCTAAAAATAGTGAAACAGGGCTGAATATTTTATTTCCTCATTTCATAAAAAGAGATGGATGGCACCATCTGTTTCTCATTACCAGTAAGCAAAGGCTGTGCAGTGTTGGGATAGGAGAAGTACAGAGCAATGGGTGGATGTTTCTGTGCTCTCTCAGTCCAGTTTGCCCGCCATACATCACTGCCAGCCAGAGAGCAAATGACCAGTTGGCATATTGTATCCCATTTAAACATTGATGGAGTGAAGGCACCCTGGTGTGTTTTAAGTGCTGTATTAGTGGTCTTTATTTTACAGCATAAAGATTGCATATACAAACAGAAGCTCATCCATAATTTATAGCGTATGAAACAGCTAGGGATATAGGGAAAAGGAGGATTTCATTAAATACACATTATGATGCACCTCAGGGGAAGCAGAAATATACTGGTTAAGCTAATTATAAGGTCCACAGTGTACTGACAGTTGTTTATTTTTTCCTTTTTTTTTTTTTTTCTCCTTTTGATTTGTTTTAAAGAGAAGGAAGGTTCTACGAGCCTGAGGTCTAACACTGCTTTGGAAATCCTTGGAGGTTTTGCAGCTGCTCTGTACATTTTTAGGTTTGTCTCAAACAACAGTGCTTGAAGAAAACCTTTTTGAGGAGGAATCCTGTTCAGCAGTCATGCAGCACAGTGGGAGAGCGATTTCAGATGAGGGAGGCATAGCACTGCAGGAAGCTGATACCAGCTGCCGTCAGTTCCTACCTGCCAATGACTGCATCAGAAACATCATATTTATGTCATAATTAATAAATGTGTCATGCTGGAGGGAAGATGGAGCTTTTTACTTTTATGCAAGAGCTGGCATCAGAAGGTTGCATGGTGTGTATTGCTGGGACCTGCTTCCAATGAGGCAGGTGTGCATTCACCCAGAAGCCCATCAGCTGGATCCCGATGGGTCATTTGCTGTATTGTTTCCTTTGAAAGAAGTCAACTGCAGCACCATCTTCTTTGCACAAAATGGGATAGAACAGTACATTTCGAGATGGAAAAGCACTTGGTGCTCTAAAAATAATGTCTCTTTTTCATTAATATTCATTATTGGAAGATCCAAATTTCCGTAAGTGCTTTCCAGGTTAAAGATAATACTGGCATCTGCTGACTCCGCAGGTGACACTGTAACATTGTAATCTGGTCGATTTTCCTCCTTCCACTGCTGCAGGATAGGATACAACTAGTCTGTGATTCTGACTCAGCAAATAGTGCCAGTTTTTAAGGCTCAGGTCACTAAGTAATCAGTAAAAGGCTAAACATGACAGCATTGTCCTTTTAAAGCTGTTTGTGTAGCTTGAGTTTGTACTTCTTCTTGAGATGTATCTCTAGCATAAAATTACTGATTTTTGGTTTCATATACTATCCATGCACTTGACAAACTTCCAAGAAGACGGTTTTCGATGCTAGGTACATGATCAAGCCCATGCAGGCCTACATTCAGCTGCATTGCACTTAGTGTCAGCAAACCAAGATAGGTTTTAAGGCATGAAAGAGAGTAGGAGAAAGGACAAAGAAGGGTGGTCATTGTATAATGTCGTTTTCCAAATAATTAAGGTTGTTCTTGCAGGTTTATTTTGTTTTAAAGATTCTATCTTAATACATTCCTGGGTATCACAGAATTTTCAGATCTCACTTAAAACCTGTGATGCTCAGAGCTGGGCTGCCTGACAAACCTTACTTTATTTTTAGATTAAATCAGGGTGTGTATTGCCAGAGGAAGAAGTAAATAAACACAGAACACTTAAGGCTTCCTCTGGTGTTTGAGTAGGAGATACAGTGATTCTGTCTGATTGGGTGAGTGCTGTGCGGAGCACAGCTTTGTAGATGAGGGTCAGAACAGGACATGAAAGGTTGCACAGGGAACTGACACACCTAGAGATGGATAAAAAAAGAATAGTTGTGTTTAGTGAAGAATATTGACTTGAAAAAAATGGTGTGTTTATGTGTAAGGCTGCAATTAGACCTGAGACGCAAGTGCCAACTCACCTCCTCCCCCTACCCTCTTAAACACAAGCACGCTTCCAGAGAGGTGTGCTAGTAGCAGAGTAAAATCCTGCTGTCCTACACCAGAACCAGGGATTTGGCTTTTGCTGTTGCTCAGCTTTCTCTTCTGTAAGTAAAGTGGCAATACTGACATCACAGATACTAACTGAGCTCTCGGTGTCTTCAAACTGGGAAGCGTCTTCCCTCTTTGTTCTTAGTTTCATTTGTTCGGGTTTTTTCAGATGTCATACAATACTCAAAGTGTGGGAGGAGGGAAGAAGAATGGGCTGTGGGTGAACATGTGAGGAGCAGTAATGGCTAAATGCACAAGGATCCCTTGTAAAGGCACTGCCTGGATTTCATTTGCCTTGGTATATCTAGTCTCTATTCCACAAACTTCAACAGACTTGTTCACGTAAATCCATTACATCGATCAAACTATGATATTTTATGCTCCTAGCACTTTCCTGAATTGTTAACCCCGTAAGTACAATAAAAGGATGTTTACACTCATATTCTAGAATCAGTATGAAATATCCATTATTGCTAGTTTACAAATTCCTTGCAAACAAAGCAGTGGCACTTTCACATGTGGGGCCAGCTTTTTTTTCCTTTTTTTTACACTATAGGTGATGCTGTAGAGCTACTGGCATGCCTACCAGCAATGGGTTTGTTGAGGAATATGCTCTTGTGTCTCTACCTTTACAACCCTTCTCTCCATCTGCATAATCAAGGTCAGATAATCCGAATTGAACCAAAATAAATGTGCACCCAAATGTGGCTCCACATATTACTACACAGCTGTGCAATTCATCCTGCTGACAGTCCCATTCCTGATTAGCTAATCATTATTTCTGTAGTCTTTTTAAAGGAACAGTGCTTCTAAGGGAATCAGATGTCTAAGAGGCCATAAGAAGGATGGAAACAATCCAGTGCAGCCAGGATGTGTCTGTCACTAGTGAACAAAAAGCTAGCTTGGGCAGACCCTAGGAAGACTATTCTAAGTATATTCTACGGGTTTTGCAAGAGAGGGACCAGTCATATTTGCTTTATCCTAGCCTGCTGTTCAAGGGTTTGCCCTGATGGCTGGGGTATCCACAAGGGGTGGTTAGGAGGGAATTTTCTTTCAACTGAGTGTGAAAATCTTTTATTCATCTGCCTGTTCTTGCCCTTTCTCAGAAGGTTGTTAACAGATCCTTTGCCACATACAAGATTAACTAAGGAACAGATGCTTGAAACCCTTGGTATTTCACTCCCACTGCTAGTTGTCTGGAGTGCATACATTTAAGCAGAGTGAAAATCACTTCCAGGATAAATAGGCTGTGGCAGAGTGGCTCCATTTGCAAGCTCATACTGTCTCCTTCCTGGTGTGGGAGTTTTCTTACCAAAGGATGCCTGAGCTGTTGATGCCTAGGGACTGCTACTGTATTTGCTACCAGACCTGCTGGTTCTGTGAATTGATTATATTCACAGAGCACAGCTGAGAGGGGGATTTGCTGCACCACTGGCAGGCATAGCTGCAGAATTTGCAAGGGAGGAGAGGGGATCGATAAGGTTGCATTTGAGTCATCTGAGTTTATGTGTCAGTTCTAGGTCGCTTCCCTGAATAAACAAGGTGGTCCTCAAAGCCCAGCTTAACAGCTGCCACTCAGGTCAGAGCTTGCACAGCACAGGATTCTGCTGCTCAAATCCAGAGGTACCTGCCCTCAGCACTGGTGTTGAGGTCCTTGTGCCTGCAAAGGCTCCTACAGTGGTGACCCTGCAGCTGCCTTGTGGCACCCGGGGTTCTCAGTCCCTCCTGAACCTGGGAGAGTCCTTGATCTATTTCAAACAACTGAATCACTGTTGAAATCACTGTTTTATGACTTACACCAAACTGAAGCATAATGTAAGGGTGGGAACAGGGTGAAATAGGAGGGAAGTGAGGGGAAAAAACATGCATGATCCACTTGTGAAGTCCTATCAGATGCTTTTGGGACCTATTTTGAATTTACATTTTGGCTTTTCTTTAGGAGAAGGAGGAACTACCCATACTTTTTCATCTGTTGAGGAATAATGTAGTGCAAAATCTTAATGTTGTCTCTCTAAACAATATGCATACATATAAGGAAGTTGTTGAAGGTAAAGAATCTATGGATTATCAACATTAGATTCAATATTCATTATTGTGGTTTATAAAGTTGTTCTTTCTTTTGGTTACTTTTTTTTATTTATTCAGTGTTCAGAAGAGTGAACTTGAAAATTTTTATTGATAGCAGATGGAATATTTATATTTGTTAAGTAATGGAAGATGGGATTACTTTTTATTCACGCCTTCCTTCTTTAATCTTCAGAAACCACTTTGTCTTCTTTTTTATTTCTTTATTTAAGGCCATCAATGAATTAGATTATTCCTTTTAGTTCCAGGTCAGTAAAAAATGAAGGCTGAGTTCTCTCCATCCAGACATTATAAACTATGCAACAGAAATCCCTGAAGAGGGATTTTTAAAAAAAGGACAATAATGTGCCTGGAATTGTAGCAAACATTTCACGGGACGTGCCACTAGGCAGGATTTGGTGGGGAACTCATCTAACTCAGGTGTTTGGAAATGCCTGTCAGTACCCCAACTATATTTTGTGAGCCGTGCTGCATTGCCCAGCGCTCCAGCAGGCAGCACCTGCCTCTGTGGGGTGTGTGCAGAGCCCAGCAAATGATCCGCGGGGCCGCAGTGCCATCTGGTGATGCACCAATTCACTGCAGAAACCAGCAGTGTCCGACTGAAAACTTACAGGGCAGCCTTGTCTTTCACAACACATAAATACACCTAAAATAGCACTTGGCAAATGGGTTGTGGGTTTTTCCGCTGAGGAAACAGAACTTCTGGTTAGGAAATATGCCAGGTATCTTTAGCTCCTTTCTTAACATCTCAGGTCTTTATAAACCAAAACCAAAGTTCCTACATGCCTGCCTTTTGAAAATTGTATCTAGGCTCCTGTATTTTTTTGGATACTTTTGGTTCTTCTGCCCCGAGATCTTGCTGCAGTCCAAGCATATAGACAATCGATAAAGCTTGAGGGATGTGGTTCCTTCATTTGGTCAGTAAAAATCCCTTGTTCCAAAGCAAACCAATCCAAGAGCCTGTTAGGGCAGCTGGCCTTACCTCCAGTACTCCATGCATCCATTCACAGGGAAACTACGTGGAGCCAGGCAGGCTTCTCAATCCTGTTCCCTTATTTTCAGTGTTTTGCTTCCCATACAAATATCCCCAGGAGAAAGATGTCCACTGTGGATCTACAGATGGGCTGTTATCTCTGTGAAGAAAGGAGGCACCGATGCAGCACAGTAATGTGTGCTTCTGCTGCCTGCACAGGTCAGTGCAGCAGTGAAATCAGCCCACAGGGAAGTAGGATGTAGCCCATGCTGCAGCTGTAGGGCTCTGGAGTTATCGGTGCTGGCTGAGTTTAAGTGGATGCATGTGCCAGCCAAGATTAGGGCTCTTGCTGTGTAACCTCACACCAAATAACTAACTTTTTAGTTTGTTCTTTATTTGCAAAAACAACAAAAGGAGGTCCTGGGGTCGTTTGCATTTCAGGTAGAGTCATGAGTCAGGCTGCTAATTGATTGGAGATAAAATTGTAGACAAACATTTGCTTTTGTGCTCTGAAAAATACAGTCAACTTAGACTGGTTTGTTCTCACACCAGGATATGTCTCTGTCCTGTTCCTACACCAAACTTGGCTATTGACACTCCTTTTTTATGTCATTATCATTGCTACCAGTGATTTGAACTGCTCAGGAATGAATGTTTATGGTTTCTTTCCACCCCTGCTTGTCTGAGGAAAACACAATTCTACTGCCAGCCCTATCTAAAACTAACTTTCAAAACAAGAAATAACCTAATCCTCTACTTTTATTTATTCTTCTGAATTGGAGCTTATGACAACATTGGCACTTCTTGATCATTTTAGTCTCTCCAGGTACAAGAACTACAGAGAATTGCAAATATAGTAGTGAAGGGTGCAAGTTCAACAGCATCTTCCTTTTTCAGGGTCTAAATGCAGGGGTGCAGCCAAGCTATTTTATTATGCCATTACTTTTCTCTCCTTGAGTCTTCTGTGACATTGAACCATCCTCAGTGAGAAAAGGTGGCACTTCTAGTAGAGCAGAGCAGTCCAAGACAGATTTTGTCCAAAATTCACATAAAGTGTAGAAAAATAATGAGGATGGCCTCAAGCCAAGCTTTGGAGGCACCAAAAGCTTTGCCCGTTGCTGTATTTCAACTGGATTTCCTGGGAGTAGTTCCTGCCTAATACCAATTTCCTGCTCCACAGAGACCTTGCAGAAACTGTGGAGAGCAGTTGCCCTCTGATCTGACCCAAAAGTTTTAGCACACAATTTCAAAAAATCAGCTTTTTGCTAGGTAAGCTTGTTTGGTTGAGCTTATTTCAGATCTTAAGCCACTACACCACATGGGACTGTGTCCACTTTCTTTTCTGTGCTTCCTTGGTTTTCACCTCTTTTTATCCTTCAGGCTGTTCATCTTCTCCTTTTTAAATCCTTCAAGCTGTTGTGTCTCTCCTAGTCCTTCTGAAAGCTTTATCTGCCCTATAGTACTGATGCACCTGAGCTGGCTTTAAATTGCTCGGGCACTGCTGGCTGCAGCTTTGCTGCCAAAGCATCAGCCTGGGGCAAGAGTGCCCAGCTCCTTCAAGAGGTTTCACAGCCCATGCCAAGTTCTGTGTTGTCAGGGTTAAGCTGCTGGCAGGTCTTAGGTGAGTTGAGAGCAAAGAGCAGACGCTGCCATCACTTCGATGGCATCACTTTACTGTGATGTTGGTGAAATGGTGAGTAGGCACATGAGAGGCTGCCATTTAAACAAAACAGGAAAGCTGTCAAACACACAGATTTTACATAACAAGAAAAGCATGTTACTCTCATTGTCAGAGTCCAGGTTATCATTTTACAGACTATTTAAGCTCTTCCTGATATTCTTCGTCTTAAAGATCCAGTTCTTTGAGTAATAAGGGAAAATAGATACTACTGGTTGAACTGTAGGGTATTCCTTCTTTTGGGTCTTCTGAGTCTCTTACCTCTCTTGTTTGCTATATGTACATGGAAAAAGAATGTGCCCTGAGAGAATATTCATGGTACTGTGAAGACAGTGACAGCCACAACAGCTTGCTGCTTCCAGTATATAACAGCTTTACCACAAAGATTTCAAAAGATGTGTCAGACACCGGACCTAATTTATTGAAAACATGGCAAGTTTTGTAGTTCTAGCTTTACAATGAAGTGGAGTGAACCACAACAGGGTTAAATCTTGTCACAGTTCAGGTGGCAAATTTGTGGCAGAGCTCTTTATATTGTCCACATATCCTGCCAGGATGAAATCAAAGTTCATGAGCAAATTTCCTGTAGTGAAACAATTTATGTACCTGTGTGCATTGCATTAAATTATTTTATTTTATTACTTTTTCAGGGTTAAGAAGGATTCAGATGATCTTGATCAATGAAAGATCTAGTTCAAGGTTTGGAACAGACTAAATATACACTTGAATATCGCTGGCTTGTAAAAGTGATGCACCTGAAAGATTCGCTGTAGTAAAATTGCTTTGAGCGTGTTGTGAATAGTTTATATCACTAAATTTAAAAGGAAACACTCCAATGCATCATATTAGGACCTGTGTCTTTGTCTGGACAAGATTAACAAAGTTGTGCAGTCATTGTAGTTATAGAAAATATTTGATTCTAGGGCAATAATTCTGGCTTTTCTTCATGAATTCAGAAGCCAAGCTAAACCCTTATGCTTAATTGTGTTTCCTTTTACTGCTGAGCCAAGGATACAGAAAGATTTGCAGTTAATTAAATCTTCTGGCATAGTACATGGGTCCCACAGTGGAGCATTTCAGATGAGAGGAGGTGCAGCCAGAAAGTGGTGTAAGTGTGGCTTTCAAGCCAGCAGGGCTCCCAGCAATGCTTGTGCTGTCCTGGGATTTGAAGGACCTTGAAAATGACTGAAAGTCAAGTTCTCCTTTACCTCACCTGCACCAGTGCAAAGCAGACCTCTGATACAGGCAAAGACTGGCCCTTTTGAGAGTAACAGATTTAGTTAATTATTTGTCATTTGAACATCAGTAAAAATGTACAAGGATTTGAGAGTGCCAACTTGGCCTGTGCAAAGCAGCTGAGCCACTTGAAAACCTGTCATATGCAGTCTTCTACTGACTCTGCAGGAAAGGCAACTCAACTCAAGCTCTGTAGCTTTGTTTCTAGAACTACGTATGTGATTTGATATGCAGGAGTGAGTTCTCCTGAAATCAGCTGGACACTGTCAGCTTTCACAGCTTTTTAAAAAAGGCGAAATTTAAATGTGTCTTCTGCAACTGACTGACTTCTCTGTGCCTAGGTCAAAACTAAAATGTCTGATCTATTTATGTGGAACCAAAGGAAAGTTCCTTCTCCTCAGTAGAAGTCAGGGCTGATTAACAATCACAACATTATTTTACCTTATTGTACCTTGAAATGTGACCCTCCTAGAACTAAATAGATGTGCAATTGTAGGCTATGTTGAGTTCATTAGTAAGACTGCATAAAACTGCTCAGCATATTGGGTGTTATGTCTGTATGTCCTAGCAAACAGAATTCTGCATTAAAACCAGTTGAGTTGTATATCTATTTCTGGGGAACAGGCTGTTTGTTTGCTTTTTTTTTAATTTTTAACTTCTGCAAATTGTTACACCAGATGGCCTGTTGAGCCAACAATAGATCATCATGTCTCACCACAATGGGATCCCTTTCTGGCTAACTTGAGTCAAAGCACTTAGTTCTCACCAAGCACATTCCCAACAACTTCACCTTAATTATTTCTCTCCATCTGGTCCATGGTAGTATAAACAATTTCCTGCTACTTTGCATAGCATCAGAAATGCACATAAATAAGCAATCTAATGCTGGAACAATTCTTTTGAATACATTAAATCCTATTTGTGATGGTAGCAGATCCCACACTCCATGAGTTACTGAATACTAATTATGGTAAAGGGTTGGATAATTAACTACTTTTATTTTTAAATTAAACTCTTTGATTTTTAATCCCACAGAGGTCTCAGTCTGCATTCTCCCTGGCTAGCGAAGATACGGCCAGTAAAGGACAAGACCTTGCGTCGTCTGTGACCGAGGCTCTTCGGAGGCAGCAAAAGGGACAGTCCAGGAAGCAGAAGGAACGCAAGCTCTCTGCATTACCCAGCTGGAAGAGTGTAGACAGGCTAAATGAAACAAGTAAATATTTCTAGTACGAATAAGATTCTTTTTTTGGTTCTCACTCACATGGAATAAATACAACTTAAAGCAAGGACCTTCTCGAGGGCGTTTTTGCTGACCTCTGTGCTTTCAGAGGTCACATATAAAATGTATATTTGATGTTGCTGTGTCACAATTTCATTGGGCTATGTCATTGCTTATTTTAACTTTCTTTAAAAAAAATTATTCAAAATTTGGTTCTCTGTGAAGTTGATTTTGGATTGTTACAAAATTTAGGCAACTACTTCAGATACATTTCAGAGCTTCAAAGATGCAAAAGCCCAAGGGCCCTTCTTTGTCATTGGTAATCTGTCCTCCAGTTGAAGGGGTTTGCAGCTGCTCATTGTATCCCTTCTGTGGCACAGGGTGACTTTTCATGAGGTTACATAGTGAGCCAACCATTGAAATAATTCACATTTAGAATTCCTTCTTGCAACTTTATTTTCAACCCTGATGAATTCGCGGTGCAGTGTTCTGTGCAGCCCTACTCACTGGTGCTTCCAGACTAGTTTGAGGAAGTTGTATGCGTAGGAACTTCACAGAGCAGCAGCTTCCCTCAATCTGACCTCTGTCATCATGCATTATGTATGGATGTAAATATGGATGATGGATGGTGAGCAGCTTTCCAAGTCAGCTCCATTCCTGAATCAGCACCCTGAGATAGGATGCAATTCCCTGGTTACTTCTAGATGACATAGAGACAGGTTGTCATTGAAGATACCAATGTATATAAGTATCTGAAGGGAGGGTGTCAGAGGATGGAGCCAGGCTCTGCTCAGTGGTGCCAAGCAATAGAACAAAAGACAACAGGCAGAAACTGATGCACAGGAAGTTCCACCTGGATATGAGACAGAACTTCTTCATTATGCAGGTGACCAAGCACTGGAACAGGTTGCCCAGAGATGCTGTGAAGTCCCATTCACTGAAGATACTCAAGAACCTGGATGCAATCCATGTGCAGGTTGGTTGGACCAGCTGACCTACTGTGGTCCCTTCCAACCTAACTCTTTCTGTGCTTTTGCAATTGTGGCTCCTGCTCTTGGGGTGGTCCTGTTTCCATTGCCTCTGTTATTCTGGCTGAAGCATTTGTGAGGCCACAAGAGTGTAGCACCAGGCAACTCCCCCACCAAAGAGTTGGTTAGTTTTTACCCCTACAGCTGCACAAGGGGAAGAGCTGAACTCGTTGCAGCAGCATTCCCTGGCTCCAAGTGTTGTCATCCCATGACAGAATCTGCTTGTTCTTGCTTCTTCTCTTGTAGCAGCTGTAGAACCCCTCTGACCCCTGTAGCACATTGGTTCATGAAGCTGTACAAGCAGAAAACTTCTCTTTTGTGGGGTGAGTTCACTGGTGCTGTAACTCCCACAGCTGCCTCTCTACACACTGGCAAGCAGAAGCAGTCAAATGTGTGTTTGGGTTTGGTGGGGACCTGGGATCGGGGCTGCCCATCTGTTCAATTTGTTTATCTGTACTGCCAGTTGATAACTGGGGAGACTGAAATGTAGACAATTTCAATACTTCTCCTCCCCCCTGAAAGAAATTCTTCTTAAAGTAGTACTAAAATCTGATGTAACCAAGTATGCATTACTCTGTGAATTTTTTAATCAACCCACTGTCAGAAGTGGTTTTCTCCTGGGCATCTTAGTGGAAGGTGTATTTTCAGTAAAGCAGTTAATTTGGTGCTTAAATTTAAGAACCCACTTGAATCCCGTTGCATTCAACTGTTGAGCAATTTAGTATTTAACAATGCTTAACCATAGCAGAACAACAAATTGACCCAGTTTCTTTTCAGGTGCTCTACTCAGAGATTTTTTCCGCTTCTTTCATCTAAAAACCACATTTGTGCTGAAATTGTGGTGCCTATTGAACTAATAGTAAATAGCTGATTGTGCTAATATCTGCAAACATGGTCTCACCTATGCAGTAATAAACAGCTTTGTATTATGATACAGAAAACGAGAAATCTCAACCAAGAGTTTGGTGTAGTTCACAATTAGTTTTGGTTACAGTTCATATTGGTTTAAATGGTGACTCAAGAGCCAAATTATGATACTGGCTTTTTTCCCCCCTTTATCAATAGTCTTAAAATGACACTTCTTAAATCTTTTTTTCCTTTTCACATGGATGAATTATAGCTTATGCCCAAACAATTGTGTGCAGAATCCAAAGTAAGTGACTTTGTTTTGAAAAATCAGGAAGGGAGCCCTTGACATTGTAGAAGCTGGGATAAAACTGAGTCGGCTTTCTGCATATAGAGTTCTCAATGGCTTTCTACCCTGTTTGGCCCTCTAAGATGTAATCAACTTCTATCCTGTCCTTTTTTCAGTTAACTGAGGTTGGTTGACTGATTCTCATGTGGTTAAATGTGGTGTTGTTAAATAGAATAAGGGGGGTTATGGTTTGGGGTTGAAAAGAAGTTTGTGGCTCCCCATTACATTTGTGTAATGTGGTGCAGTTGAATTCAGTTCCTGTTGGAGATTTATATCCTGCAGAGCTGTTGGCTTTGTTTGAAGGAACAATGTTTTAAGGGAAGTTCTTTCTCTCAAGAGAACCTTATACTTAGATTAGTGAGTATAGATGGGAAAAGTGAACAAGCGGAAGTTTCTTATGCTTGATAGCTTGTTTGGGTTTTTTTCTCCAAAATCAGAGGTTACAATAAAGAATTATTAGTCCTCCTTACACACCTGACTTCAGTTACAGCCTTGGTTGGTCACTGCTACAAGAGAACTAGTATTATTTCGATTTCCTTTTAAGCAGGACTAAGAATTGTATTTTCTCAAGTTCTCTGAATTGACTTAAAACTTAGTAAGTGAAAACAAGCCAGAAGGATTCAAATGAGTAAGAAATGCAAAAGCTGTCATAAAACTCTCATAGCCCCTAAGTTCAATTACCATGTAATTTTTGTTTTGTTTTTTGTAGGGGTGTCAAAATGCCTAATTATATTCTACAACAGACCCAGATATTACTGTGTCCACTTGAAAATAGTGATGTTCTGCTTACCTTTTGAGAAAACTAATGGTTTATATTAAGTATTTCTATAGGTTTCTGAAAATAACAAATTTGAACCCATGGAAGGACTCCATAAGTCTGTAAAGTTCATTCAGTAGGCTGGATTACCATGTAAATCCATGGCATTATATATTTGTTCAAGTGCTGAAGAAGGCAAAGTCGTCACACATCCATATTTCCCATGAGGGAAATTTTCAGTTTTGATTGGAAATTAAATCTAAATTTAGAGGAAATGCAATTCTCAGAGTTATGAGAGTTATACAGCATTTTCTGACCATATTTATGACTTTTTTTGATTTTTGTGTTGGAGTTGTACAACTTACTCTGAAAATGTGGAAGGATACAAGAGAAGCAGTGCTTGTGTCAGACAGAAGCCTCATTTGGTATTTTGTCTGGGGTACAACAACAGCAGCAACAGCAGCCATAAGCAAGAGTCTAGGAGATATTAGGACAAAGCAAGTATTTTTCATACTGCCTTTGAGTAGGCTCTGAACCTCTAGAACTTTCAACTTAATGACTATCTCAGCTAGAAGTGTTTTTCTGTATTTAGTAAATTTTAGTGGATTTCTCCTCCATGTTCACAGCCATCTCTGTTTTATCACACATAATTTCAAGCATCCAGGAGAACCTTAGGCAAAACGCCCTTAGGTTTCGTATGCATTGCATCCCACTTCTTTCTTTTGTTTGTTTAGAACCTTGTTTTCTCTGGCTTCACTTCATGCTCTCTAGTAGTTAGGTTGGAGGAGATTCCCCCATCTCTTTTAGCATGTATTCTCTCAGTCTTCTCTCCTCCAGATGGCAGAGCTCTGGCTTACTTAATCATTCCTTGAATGGACACCATTTCAGAACCTGGTACAACCTTTGTTGCTCTTCTCGGATTCCTTTTCTGTCTTTCCTCTTCAACATGAGGGACCAGAATTGCACACAGAATCAGAGGCATTTGCAAAACTCAGGATTTCTACATGTCTATATGCTGATGTTCCATCAGGCTTTCCTAATAATTCTTTTAGAAAAAAGCTTTGGTCCAAGTACCCCCCCATTTTAGTCGTCACCATGACTTAAAGTGGTGGCTTCTGAGTAGTAGGGCAGCTTGCCTCTCAACATAGGAGAGTTCATGTGGCAGCAGCACTTCCGTTTGTCTGTTAGTTTTGTTGAAACCTTCAATCTGTGGCAAGTAAAAGCAGCCTTTCACAGTGTGATCACAGTTGTCCTTGTTTTCTTTTCATAGGTCCACCTTCTGTTTTCCAAAGCACCGATGGAAATTGGATGGCTTTGCAGAATGTCACTCTGCCTCGCCCTCGAATGCTTGCCAAACCAAAGAGCCAGGTGTTCAAAGCTTTGGAGAATGAGTCCAGCATTGTGTCTGCCTATGACGAGATGGGCTCGGACAGCGAGGATGACTATGACTGGAATGTGGCCTTGAATAAGCTGCGGCAGAGACCTCGACAATTGCCAGACGACTTCTATTACTCCAATTCCCAGTATGGCAGTGAGTGGGCTTATGGCAACAGTCAGTACCAGGCAGTGACCTCCCCCTCCTCTGGGTTGTACACCAACACTGAAACAGTGTTCTCCGATTCGGAAACATCTTCAGTAAACTCTTCCCAGGAAGCTAAAGGACCTAGCAAGCTTCTCTGGTTGCAAAGCAGAACTCAAAGTGATGTGCCCAGAATGGAAAAGAAGCACTTCCATGGAGAACTAGATGTAAATTTCAATCCACAGGCAACTAGCTTGGAGTATTCAGACAGCAGTGAGACTGAAGAAGTCCATTATGATATAGAAAAGAGATCAAGAAGGTGGAAGAAAAACAAAGCCATCTCTGAAGACTTATGTGAAGAAAAGAATCAGGCAAAAGCCAACAAGATGAATTTAAGTCAGGTAATTGTGTTTGAGCTTACCAAATGCATTCTCAAAAAGAGCTGGGCAAAACTAATTAAGCTATGCTGGCAATATCATGTGAAGCATGAGTGGGAGGTGGAGTGTTCTTGCAAGCTTTATCTTCCTCATGCCTCCTAAATGAGAAGAAGAAAAAGTAGGGTGTTAGATAGGCTTTACTTTCTTCTCAAATAGGCCACTTTCATCTGATCAAAGACAGTGTTAATGTTGTAAAATACAGTGCTCTTAAAAAAAAAACCCTCAGGATTAACAGCTAAAAAATGTTAATTAATCACTTGTTTTGTTGTGCTAGGGTTTTTTTAACTTCTGTTTTCTTGGTATAAGAAATAACTCATATGCCTGGGAATCTGCTCTGAAGTGTCTGCAAGTGTTCTGATAAGGGATAAAGCTAATGAGCAGCAGAAATTCTAAAAAGGCTTTTTGTGAGATCCAGCCCAAGTGATGTCTGTTTTTAACTGGTCACCTTATGATGAGTTCTGATGTCTTAGGGTGAGCGTTTGCAAACTACTTCCATTTAAAAAATTTGTCAGTTGATTAAGAAAACAAAACTCAAACACACAAGCAAAAAACCCAGACTGTAATATCTCAAACTTGGAAAAACTGCTCATACAACTTGAAGACAGCAAACATTTCTTCTAAACTACAGGTGTTGGCTAACCAGAAAGCCAAGAAGTCTCCTCTGTTGGAGTTTTTCCAGACCTGGGACTGATATTAAGGGATCCATTTGTCCCCCAGAATTTATTTAGCAGTACAAGCACACTAGATCAGGAGAATATTGATCCCTTATTCAGTTCCATTTCCCACATCCTACCCATCTTAAATCCTGAAGCTGCATCATTGCTGCAGCAGCGTAGTGGGAAGCCTGAAGCAAGGAGCTGAGGGTTGTCTTCTCTGCCTCTGACTACGAGCAGCCTGATTCAGTCTCAAAGCTATCTGACCAAATTTAGGATACCTGGAACAGTTTTTCTTTGCTTATGCTACTAGCCTGTATTTCCTATAGAAGAACATCAGTACAGCTGATTGCAAGTCAATATTAGGATTCTAGGATTTCAGCAGGGCTTTAATGCTGGGTGTCATTAATTCTGTACCCATTCCATCTGCTTTTAGGACAGAGTGTGGGTGTTTGGGGTGTTCTGTACTGATTCATTTATACTCGTGTCCTCATATATTTATAATCAACAGTTGTTGAAGGGGAGTATGATGTATTATAACTTGATCTGACAACACATCAGCGGCCATTATTGACTTCTTAGACATCAGGCAGAACTACAAGGCTTTACAGGGACTGCACAAAGACCATATCTTGTACACAGACTTCTGCATTTCGCTTTCTGGCTTTGTGTATTTGTGCCTGATCTCTGTGTGTCTCTATTCATATTGTGGCTTCCTAGTCACAACAGACAATATGCAGAGCATGGAAGATCAGAGCTCACAGAGAAGGTCCTGGAGACATAGAATCACAGAATCATTTATATTGGAAAGACTTTTAAGATCATCAAGTCCAGCTGTTAACACTGCAGGGTCCACCCCTGAACATTGGCCCTAAGTGCCACAGCTACACATCTTTTAAATACCTCCAGGGATGGTGAATCAACCACTTCCCTGGGCAGCCTGTTGCAGTGCTGGATAATCCTTTCTGTGAAGAAATTTTTCATAATATCCAACCTAAACCTCCACCACGTTCATCCAGGTGAGGTCAGAAAGGCAGGGTGCTTCCCAAGCATACTTGATGGCATCCTTTAGCAACTTAGTGTGTGCTTCAAAGTGCAAGCTGGTGTGGAAAATTATTCTTCTTTCCAAGTCCTTTGTGAGTTGCTTTGTCTCTTGTGACCTCTCTGTTGTGCTCAAAGTGCAAGATTTGGGATTCTAACCCACTCTCCCCTTCATTTTACCCTTTAGGCTGTTCCTGCTCCCCTGCTCCCTAGCTTCAGTGGGGCAAGCAGAGGCTCACTGCCTCCAGATCATGCCAGTGTTTTCAAAGCAATGAAATGCTCACTGTGAAGTTTATGTATGGGTGGGTTTCCATGTGTTTAGTTTGTGTTTGGGGACACACACACATACACAGAGGTGGCTGATTTGACCGCTGGTGTTCACATTTGTAGAACTTTGACTCCAGCCTCTGGCAAACAAGCACTGTTGGGACCAGGAATGGACTGACTACCACAATTTATAGCAAGGATGTTGCATGGTTGAACAATTCTAGGAAGCAAGTAAAATTATCATGTGTGTAAGGAATCTGCTTTAATGGATGAAAATGAATTAGCCAGGCATCATTTAAATTGCTTAGAAAAATGTGATTAAAGGGATGTCAGAGTTTCATATGTTCCCCAGAGTAATGTATTGATCTTGGTAAAATGGTTGAGGCTGCAGCATGGAGAGCCCTACGTATAAACAGTTTTACAAAATGATAGTGTAGGTGTGTGAAGAGCTGCAGACAGCACAGACTTAAGCAAGATTGACTGCGGGGTCTTAAACCAGGCATAGCTTTTCACATGATGAGATTATGCAGAATTTGCAGAGACCATAAAAACTCTTCTAAACTCTTGTTGAACCAAGATATTAGACACTGAATAACTGATTATATGTCAATTGCAGTGAAGAAACACACTTTTTCAGTACTTTACTGCATTGCAATATAATCTTATTTTATGGCATTGTAATAATAAGATGATAATTTGTTAACCGTTGTGTTTTCATCAGCATTGTAGAGCAGGATTTCAGTTTATCAGTCTAAAAGTTGGGGTTTCATTTTTAGTTTTCAAATAGTGAAGATTGCTTTTTTGTTTTCTACTCTCCAAGTTTCTCAGTGAGATGAAAACAAGCCCTTTTCCCTTTCTGCTCTGAGTCTAGAGAGTTGTAAGCAGTTATGTTCTGGAAAAACTGCAGTCAGTTCATAACTCACAACTGAATTTCAGTTAAAAATCACGTATTTTTTAAATCAAGATCCAGTTCCTAGATTAGGATAATGCTGTGGCATGTTTTTTAAAACCATATTTTAGACACAAGAGTGGAATTCTGACTTTGTGACTGAGAGATAATTTTTTGTATGAAGTCTTCAGTGACTTAGAAGGGGAAACCTGAGAGTAGGTACCAAGATGTACTGTATCTGGGGAATTTTTTGCTTAATAATAAGTAAAAGAACAAGCTCCTTTACTGAGCTGCTTGTAGAGATGCCACAAACACAGCCATGAAGCAAGATATGAAAACTGTCCTGATAAAACCAAGGTCTTGCCATAAATAATTTCGGATTGCTTGTGTACCACAGAAGAGTTACATTTCTGTGGGGACTGAACTGGAAAGTGCAAACCTTGCTTTTAATGATGATTATTTTTCAAATTGTAACTTTTTACAAAAAATGGACACTCAAGCCACCAATCTTTATCTGATTTTATTATTAATAGTTATAATAATAGTTGATACTATTAGTAATAATAATATTGATATATTGGCTCTCATTATCTTTTTGAGAGAAAGATATGATTATTGCTTAATGTAGCTGAAATTCTTGTGTTTCTGATGCAAAGTGGAGGGGCTTAATTGCTTCAAGGGAAAGAAGTGTTCTCATTATGAGTTTGCTTCTTGGATCAGGAGACCCCACCTGTTAATTACAGCCCTCCTGCCCTGCGGCCAGGTAAGGGGTGAGCACTGTCAGGCTGCCTGTTGCCACAGGATGGCGCTTGGGATGTATTCTTTGAAAACAGCTCCCTGAAATCACTCTGGCTCATGATGAGAAACTGCCTGCAAACCTCACAATGTGTATATTCTCCTAAAAACTTCCAGTTTCTGGGTTTTGGTTTCTTATATGAAGGAAACTTTATCTCAGGAGTTTATAGTTTAACATGGATTTTGTTCTGGAGCCTTTTTTATTGTATTTTGGTTTCATCCACTGTGATTACCTTGGCTTATCAGTGATTTCTGTGCAAGGATTTGGACACTATGTATGCATAAAGGTGTATTTCTTTTCTCGTTGTCTCCTAAAAGACTTATGCTTGCATAGAAACACTTGATTTTCTTTTAGTGAAACTGGGTTCGTGGCTGTGTCAGTCTGCCAGGTCCTCACAGAAACTCAGTTTTCAGATAAAATGGTAGCCCTTTATTCTTGTTTGCAGATGTTAGCATTATGTGTTGCTGATAGATGCAAATGGGAATTTACACAATGATTTGTGTAATGACACAAAAAATGTCATTAAACTTACCAGAAAGAGTGAAAATGTGAACAGTAAAGAATAACAAAGTTTAATGCAGCATTTATTAAGTAAATATTAATAGTAGTACCTTTCAATTTATTTATTTTTTTGTTGTCATGGCTGCCCATGCATTTTTTAACTTGTCAGTCCATGAAAGAGGTATAATCTCCTCACAAATAGTTTGCTGCCACTATCTGAAAAGCCCAACACACAAGTCAAACAGCCTGCTGTTAACAGAAACCACGAAGTGCAGCAGTGTAAGGTACCATTATCTCTGCATGTGCACAGGAATTAGCAGCTCTTGCAAATGTAGATAATCCACCTGCTCATTTTAAGGAGGTTGGAAAGCTAAAAAGAGGGTAATAGGCGTACCTGAGCGCAGCTGTAATACAGTCAATATTCTCAAGATGGGTCCTCCCCCAAGAAACAATGTGCGTTCAAAACACAGATTTAGCTAACGCAGAGTGGGACCCTCGGATTACCAAGGCAGCTCATGACTTTCATTTGTGCTGGCAGATCTAGCAAAAAGATCTTTAAGTTGCTGCCATGTGTGATCCTATGAAGACTGGTATTTTTTCAGGATCGAGAGAAGTTGTCGTATTGCTGTTGTCAGTATGGATTCTTTAGATTAACTAGTGGTGCTTTCCATGGGTGTATATGTGCGTTGCTGCTCCAATAAAGCTGCTAAGCAGTTAAAGCTAAGCAGATCTATGTAAGAAGCCCCCAGAGGACTCATGCATGCCGTGCTGCACAGTGAAGTCTGTCAGTATGTTGGTACAGCAGCGAGGAGGTGGGAAAATCCACCACTCTGGACTTCCAGCCTCCCTCTCTGCTCCACTAGATTTTATATAAATACCTATAAGCTTACTTAAACAAGAATACCAAATTCTTGTCTTTACAAGCTTGATCTGCTCAAATGTCTGCATAGAATGGGATTTTCTTCTTTTCCTTGCAGACTTGACCTCAAGGTAAACCGTGCTCAATCTGCATCAACGCTGCTAGAGGAAGCCCACACCCTTAGTGCAGAACTGTAATCCTAAACCAGGTGTTTTGGTATATGAGAGGAGGTTTTTGGAGGTACCAATTAAATAAATGGAGGTAATTTAGGTAAAGAGGGATTCCAGTAATTGGCTTAGACTAGATACCTAGCTGTAAATAGCTCAGTTTTAATGAGATGTATCTTCACTAAACTGTATTCTCATAAAATACAAGAGCACAGTCTAACTGTGCTTTCTATTCTGTATATCACATAAATTATGCTTTTTTCTTTCCTGGGTACAAATTGATGGACTGATTGATTCAGCAACAGCTTTCAGATTTTTTATATAGTAGTTTAGTGATTTGTGAGTATTGGTCATTAGGAGATTGTTGCTTGAGGTGTAATACTGATACTTGTACTGAGCTGTTGAGTGATATGCAAGATATGTCTGAAAAAAAATCTCTTCTTACAATTTGAGGAAGCACCATTATGATTATAAAAATAATTATAACAACCATTATTATTATAAAAATAGAGTTTTTTAATTAAAAAGCTGAAATACACAGTCTTTTGCATGTGTGTAAGAGCATATCATATTATAGAACTGAAGTGAAAACACACTGATTTGAAATCGTGTTCTTGATAATTGAACAGCTTTTTAGCAGAAAAAGCTTCTTTTTAGTCTGCAAAAATTGATTGTTTGGGAAAAGAGTTTCAGCATAAACCCATGGTTCCCCTTCTATTGTACCTCTCAAATTTCTATTGTTTCTTCAAATCCTGATTTTCCAAAAGGGCCTTCTGCATCCTGAAGGTGAACTATAAAGCAATAATTTAGTTGTGTTATTGATTGAATTGCAAATAACTGCAGACAAAAATTGTCCAGAACACTGTGAAAGTGCTGAACAGTACAGTGCAGTTGACTGTGTGAGAGGTGAGAACTGACATTATGAACATGATGTGTCAATCCATTAAAAGCAGTTAGGTGGGTAGGGTTTGTGAGGGAGTGGGCAGAGTTAACATTTCCTGTGAGAACTGGAGTCATTGGTTCATCCGTAAACAGTGCTGCTACAGCTGGTCCTGTTGATGGATTTCCCAATGAATGGATGAGAGAACACAGATTTTAGTCTCTCCAGCAGTGTCTGGTCTTGTCACAGTATGAGAGCCTAAGGCAGACAGGAATAATTTCCTCTCTGAGAATTGCTCCAAATCATCCTCCTAGACCTGCTGAGATGTACCTACCACTCTGGTCCCAGGCTGAATTCTTCATAGCCTCCTTCTGGGTGTTTTTGCACAATTATGCTCCATTTCAAAGTATCTGACACTTTTTAACTCACCTAATTCCATCTTATTTCTTGGACTTGGCTGAAGCACCAAACAAACTATCTAATGATTCAAAAATTTCTCTCAGCAGTCAGCAGGGAGAGAACATTTCCAGAAGGCAGTTAGCATTATAGGTGAAACTGGCTGCTCTGGGATATGCCTGTCTCTCTCCAGGGACTGTGGTGGAAATCAGGGCAAATTGGGTCCTAATCAGACAGCACAGATCCAGAAAATGAATTGATATCCACTTGGGGATTAGTTTTTAGAACAACTGTGAAATATTCTCAGATTTTGTCAGCAAGGGCTGACAAAACTATCCCCTTTCCTCCTTATTAAATGCTGGGCAGGCACCCAGCTAAACAAAATTGCAGAGACTTTGCTTTTCTACAGCTTCCAAAGTGAGGGACTTATGGTCAAGTCTGTAATACCCACTGTTCTTAACTGACCCTGTAAGTGTTTTCCACTTTTAAGAATCAGAGTCAGAAAAGAAGGTGCTCCTGAAGATTTAACTTCTTCCAAGGAGGTTGGCATTTGGAAAATAATCAGCTCTGTAGAGGATCCACCCATGCAAATAATCACTGGGAAAGTTGACAGTCTTAAGCAACATCATGTAACAAAAGAGAAGTTTTTCAAAACTTGTTTCCAGCAGTCATTAAGAAAAACATGGATAATGCTCAAGACCAAGCAGTCAGGGAATGCAAGCACAGCTTACAACTGAAAGCTGAACACAGCTGCCAGGTTACAGGTTATTTCATTCCCACACCTCACTTTTATCTGCACTGTGCCTGTGAGGGATGGCAGTGCTGGGAATTGGAAATGCCACGTAGGCGTATTTTATTAGTTACACACAGATACATAATGATTCTGATAGTTCCTTTTTAGGTAATATGAAAATAAGCAGGAATGATGACTATAATCCAGCAAGTGTTGGTTTATTGGCATTCCTTTTTTATCAGAACACTTAGTGTGCTTTCTTTTTAGCTTCCCTGCGGAGTAATCGTACCTATAGTTTTCTAGGAAGCTGTTTTTCTTTCTGTGCCTATGCAGGAATTATATGTTCTTTTCTAATTTCTTTGTAGGATTTTGATGATTTATCAGAAACAGATATAAGCAATGAGGATCAGCACCACGATGTCAAGCCTGAACTTATGGAGGATGAGCTTAAATCCAGGTTATTTCAGCTTGCTGCTAAAATGAGTGACAAGGAAACATCATCTGGTGAAGAACAAGAGTCAGAACCTGGAATAGATCCAGAAAACCAGAAGGAGAGTTTGTCCTCAGACGAAAATGGCAGAAGTATTCAGGAAGAGTTAAAGAAGGTAAGTGGTCATTCTAAAGGAGTGGAAATAGTACTGTAAGAGTTAGAATCCCAGAAGAGAACATTCTGGCTAGAAAACTGAACACAGTTGCTAAAAGAAACCTGAGGTCCTTTATACCACCCTGAACCCCTTGTGTAGATAAAAGTTCAGTTAAGGTGTGTGTTCCTCTCTGTGAGAAACAGGCAGCCTACAGCATCAATTTCAAGCGGGGAACTTAGCTTGTGCAACAAAACTGTTAACTGGGTAATATTAATGGAGTTATACTTTTTGATTTAAAAACATGTCCAGTTTTTCTTTTCTTGTCTTTGCTAACCAGACAGTTTAAGTGTTTTTTTCCATCCTTTTAGTTGCTCCTCTCCTTTTTGTATCATCTAGTTCATGCTGATGACATAGATTGTTCTTTGGCATCTCTATCAAAATATTTACTGTTTCTTTAAAGCTTTCCAACCCTGTTACTCTGTCAGCTAATAGGCTTCTGAGAGTAGTAACATTTTCTAATGAAACTGAAATTTGGTGTCTTTTCTGATAGTGCCTGAGGTCCCTCATTTGTGCCATTTCACCCTTACAATGAGATACCAGATTTCAGTGTCACTCTACAGGATTTACCACCTCCTCTTCTCCCTTTCTGCCCCTGGATTTCTCTTCAGATCATGTGGTGTGCTTGAATTTGGTGCTACAGGATTCCAGTCCTGCCCCTTGCCAGTCAAGCACACTTATTCCTTAGATCCGCTTAGGCTTGTTCTAGTCTGCTGCGTATCTTGACTTGCCTTTTCGGGTATTGCCTGCATAGCAGGTCTGCTTTGACAAGGGACATGGACAACTCTCTAAAGAAAATCTATTTGTTGTCATTTGGAAGGTGTTTTGTTCAAATGATACAAAGAACTGATATAATACACTGGGAGGTGAAAACAGGATCAAGTCATCCAGGCACATGATAGAGATGCTGTCCAAGTGTGCAGGAACAGTGTCACAAAAGCTAGATCCCATCTGGAGTTGAATCTGTCAAGAGACACAAAGGGAAATAAAGTCTTCTGCAGGTCTATCAGCAGCAAAAGGCAGATGAGGGAAAGCTGGGCTCACTACTGCAGTGACCTGGTGACACAGAACATGAAAAAGGCTGTTACACAACATTGTTTTCACCTCAGTTTACAGGTAAGATTTTCCCTTAAGAATCCCAGGCCCCTGAGACCTATGGGAAAGCTTGGAGCAGTGAAGACTTATCCTTGGTAGAGGAAGATCAGATTAGCAAATATTTCAAAAAACAGGATGTGCCCATGTGCATGGGGTCTGATGGGGATGCACTTCTGAGACCTGAGGGAACTGGCCCATGCCATTGTGAGGTTCATCTTTGAAAGATCATGGCAATCTGAGACATTCAGAGCTATGAATATTGTTTATTTTGGCTTTAAAAAGGCTTCTAGCAGTCAAATGCGAAGGGAAACACGAAGTCCTGCACCTGGGAAACTATTAACTCATGCAACTCTATTCAATATTGGTGAGGCCATTTCTGGAGTGCTGTGTCCTTGTCTGGGCTCCCCAGTACAAGGAACCCATGGACACACTGAAGTAAGTCCAGTGAAGGGCCACAGAGATGATTAAAAAACTGGGACATCTGTCATAGGAGAGAGCTGGCATTGTCTATCCAAGGAAAGAAGAGAAGGCTTGGGAGAATCTCTTCATTGTGTTTAAATACCTGATGGGGGAGAGTGAGGAGTGTTTGATGTGGGAAATAAAGTGGGAATAGAACTCTTTCCACTGACAGGAATGAAAGCAGTGGGTGCAAACTGAAATACAAAGAATTACATCCAAATGAAAAGCTTTTTCCACTGTAATGGTGCTTAAATACTGGAATAGGTTTCCCAGAAAGATTGTACAGTCTATGTCCTTGGATATAATCAAAATCTGACTGGACATGACCCTGGGCAACCTGGTCTAGTTGACTGTGCTTTGAGCAGAAGTGTTAGACTAGGTGATCCCCAGAGGTCCTTTTCAAATACAACGAGCCTGTGACTCTCTGATTCGGAGTTATTTAGCCATGGACTACACGGGAGTGTAAGTACCTCTGTTATCACGTATGCAAATACCTCCGTGATGTACACACAACCTTTCCAAAGAAATCACATGAAGGCTTTATTGTCAGTGCTTGTTAGCAGAATTTAATTTGTTTTTCTCTGGTTTGTAAAGACAAAACAGCAATATCACATTATTCAACAGCATATATGGCCTAGCTGGGGTTACAACATTATGCAGTTGAAATCCAGAATTAAAGGGTGTAAAGAGGACTTTCTGAAATGCTCCTATATAGAGAACTGAGCACAGAAAATGGTGAATGTATGTTGTTGGTGTATTTATTCATCTACATGCCTCTACAAAGTAATATTGGTTGTTTTTTCCTCTCCTAATTGTGTTATTTCTTTAACATTTGTATGTCAGTTATTTAAAATAAAGCAAAGATTAATGGTTTTTTCCTCAGTAAAATTATCTAAAGTTTAAAAAAAGAAGGGGTTTGCCACGTTCAGCAAAAAGGGAATGCTTGGAGTTCCTAATCCTTTATTTGGTTTGGATAAAAAAGTTCTCATCATTAATGGTCATAGTATATAATCTTCTTGTCTATAATAAAAAAACCAGAATACTCCAGTACTCTTCATCGTCTAGACTTCAAGAGAATTGGCAGGGGAACCTTCTCCAGCTGTAGAGAAACAAGCACACTGTTCTCATTCTTATTCTTGACAGTTGTCCTTAAAGGTACTTTAAAATCTTCTGACATGTGCCTTCTCTCTGGAAAACTGGCTGGCCAACATCTTACAAGGAAATACTGAAGATGACAGTGTATAACCCCGGCTGTGGCTGTGGCAGTCTAAAATATGAAGACACCTCAACTCATAAAATATGCACTAACTTTCGGATGGCATGTGAAAGACCGGCACAGAAAACCTATTTTCAGGCAACCAGTAATTTTAGATACCTTCAAAGCTAGAAGTCCCAGTATGCTGTCTCTTTAAATAGCCTGATTATTGGAGAGTGCACTTGTAGGGATTTACAGATCTTTCAGACTAGCACTCAACTTTATTGGTCAGAGTCAGCCTCCTGACCTGGGCATCAGGTTCCAAACTAAATATACAGAAGCATTAATTCTGCACCATTAAAATGAGAGCTGGAGTGCCTAGATTCTGCTTTTTGTTCCTGAACATAAATACTGCACCTTAGCCATCTTGCTTATATTTTAGCCACACTGCTTGTCTTTGTTAGCCTTTAATCTTCTGTTCTCATAAGTTTATTCTGGAACACTTTAGCAACTTTAAATTGCTGGGAATTTCTTGTTCTCGTACACCTGATCATGGAATAAGACTTAAAAAAACATGTATTATTTTTGAATTACTGGAAATTAAGTACCTGGTGTTTATGAAAATCTGACCTGCACCTGTCTGTACCTTTAAAAACCTGGAATTCTCTTTTTAATGGCAACTGGGAATCTCATGTAATCAGATGTTGAGCTGATGCTTTTAAAAGGGTATTTAGTATATTAAGATCTGAAGCATTGGTAAAAATTATCTTTAATGGAGAATTAGCTGAAGTTGTTTGGCATTTATGGAGTCTCAGTTCTCAACTTCAAACTGAGCTCTTGAGTGGTATGTCAGCCTTCAAGATGCAAGTTTGAATATGACAACCTTTAAGTTAATTATTTAGTCCATCTGGGATGCCTGAGGATTCAGGTGGGTATTAATTAACACGAGTTAATTTTGTGACTTGAACTTAAATCATCTTAGATTTTCAGCACCCTCATTTTCATTATCACACAGTTTGTGATTGCCTAAAATGGTCTTGTGGAGATTCACAGTTCTCATTTTAAAACAAACATAATCCTGTAGCAGACTTGTTTTTATGGAAAATGTTTTGTGCTTATTAAGCTGCAGAAGTAGTTCATGGTCTTTTGGGTGTATGCAGAGCCCTGAAAAGTCCATTTGTCTTAGTTGCACCGTGAAAGGCCGTGGTTTTCACCAAAAGCCACACTGAGGGTAGAGTTGGCCTTCAGCCCCTCTAAACTTCAGTTGTGAACAAACCAAAACTCAAATTGTGCAACTGTTGTCTTAGTGAAACATTTTGTACTAGCACAATGATTTGCACAATTCTTTCTGTCTTGCTCTTTTTTTTTTTGATTGGTTGTTTAGTTTTTGTTTTATTCCCCAAACCCTAAATGAATGCCTAAAGAAAAAAGCAAAATGTAAATTCCCTTGGAAGTATCTTACTGGTACTGACACTGAGAGTGGCAAGCATGATGAATGGGATGTATTTACTTCATACTCTTCTCTGTCCATTCTCCTTCTCTTTTAATGCTTTCATGAAGATAAATTGACTGGGTCTTTATTTCATGGTATATGCCAGAATTATATTCCAGAAGACGATTTTGGCAGGCTGCATTTCGAATGCAGTCTGTCTCTGTGACCACTTTATCAGAAACTATAGAGATTATGTTAAAAAACAGATTAGCCCCTGCCATTTTTTCAAATTGCCCACAGAGCATAAAAACTGAAATAGTTGTTAAAACCTTACTTGTGTTTTTTCTTTTTTTCTCTTCTACTTAGTACTACAACTTGCTTAAGATATACAAATGAGCAAGTTAAATTTCCATAGTAACGTGGAGTTTCTCTTCTCTTTGCATTAGTTTGATGCAATGTGCTGTGTGCTTAAGGAATTTCTTTAAATCCCTTTATGCATTTACTTCTGCTCAGAGGATCTTACAACCAAGGCTTAGTAACTGTTTAAATTCTGCTGTTGTCTGTTGACATTACGTGACACAGTGGCTCTTTTCTGAATGACAACCTCTAAGTGAGTTTGTTAAGTAGCACAGCAGGACCCTGTTTCCTAAGTGAAACCTCCCCAGTCTCTTGACAGTATGAATAACAGCATAAATAATCTTTTCATTAAATATTTATGCTTCCATCCTCTGGAATAATTTTATTCTTCTTAAGTTTTATAAAGCTTTATTTTGGGGAAAGCATGTACTACAAGTAACATTTTTATGTGGATTTTTGCCAGAGGCCTGTATTATTTGTTTCAAGAGAGTACATCTTGCTTTTTCGCCAGGTAAATTAGTACTGTTCAACTACTGGTATAATGAGATTGACACTTGTTAGAAAATCTGCCTGGCCTCTTTTTTTAGCAAGAGGAGTAGCCATGGGTGCATGTTACTGCAGAAGAGAGAGCCAGCTCCCTGATGTGTGTATGCTGGTGGCTGTGCTCAGGGCTGGCCTTGGAGGGGGTGGCCAGTAAGGGCTCAGTAAGGAGGTCAGGCAAGCATGGGGCTCACTGGACTCAGTCACTGGAGAGACATCTGCTCACAGCCTTGATGGAGCTGGACAATGGCATTGGACAGTTCATTGATGGGGTCAGTGAATCCCTCCTGTGTTATCACAGACCTCCTGAAGCATCACGGCAGGGATGGCTGGGATGCTGAAACAGCAGTGCTGTAATACCAAGAGTGAGCCTGTGTCTTCTGGTGGCTGGAATTCTGTAGGCATTTGTGCTGGTGCAGGCACTGTCCTCACAGAAGATGATGTCATAGTTTTTGTGATCATTATCTTGCAACTGCCTGAACTCCTGGGTATTTTGGCTGGTGTGTTGGTTCAGGCTGGGGTTAATAGGAAAGTGCCATCCAGCTTCATATGCCTGAAAGCTTTAGAAGTCTCTGAGTAAAAGTTTCTAAAGGACTCAGAACCGCGTGGATCACTTGGGCAAGAAAACAGCATAAGTGCAGTAGTTTTGCTACATTGCTGCTGTTATGGTAGTAATGCTGAACAGTGTAGTACAATGGCATCTTCCTGGATTAACAGCTTGGAAGATATTTGTGTGTCTGTTGTTTCACATTTTTGTGTGCAAGATGCACAGACTAATTTTTGTGTTTTCATGGATCGTTGATTTTAAGATTATGTTAATTAATCTGGGCAGTCTCCCAAAGTCCAGGATTGAAAACCTAATGTCAGCAGCATTGTAAAAAGTGATCTTTAAGGTTTATGAACTGCAGTTATTCTATGCAGAGGATTTTGAATGACAGCAGAGAAAGAGAGATTTTGTTTAGGGAAGGTGAAAAGAGGTATAAAACAATAATCTTCACATTGGGCTAATGGATCCAAAGTTTTAAGTTCTCAATTTAACAAAGCAGTCAAGTATATGTTCAGTTTTAAACTGGGTTTAAGTGGTTTGCTGGAAAAAATTCCCATTCAAGGTATTTCTACTATGTATTTGCTATTAATCAGTCTTTAGTATGAAATATCAAGCTGATCCTGTTTGTTTTGTCAAAATCTGAGTCTTCTGTTTGAAGCATCAAGACCATAAACATTTATTTTTCAGTTTTCGAAAGTGAGCAGTGATGTTTGTGTACCTCCATTTCTGTCACTTTCTGGGGTCAATACAGTTGCATAAATATGGATGTAGATAGACCATCTGAGATTTCTTAGAGTGTCCCACAGGGCCTTAGGCTGCTAGTCCAAAAGAAACATGAATCTCCCAGGTCCATGTTATATCTGTCAGGGTTGTTTCAAAATCCTCACATACTTCAAGCTGTTTCAAAATGCACTTTATCTACCTGTGTTTAAGCAACTGAATCAAAGCCCTGTTAGATCTACTGGTGAAGTGCAGAAGAGGTGACACTTCAGCTGGCTTCACATGGGGAATGCAGCATCTTTGTAAACAGCTTTTCTTCTCATAGTCTCAGTTTTGACACTTACATGCAAGCCAGCTCTGTCCAGTGTGCGTGCAAGGGGGATCTCCTTCAGTTCTCTCCTCACCAAAGATTTATTTACTTAGGGAGAAAACGTCCAAGCCATTTTACAGATACAGTTGCAGAAAATCAGTGAATATTAGTGTAAGCTGCTGGAGCAAAATGGTGGGAAAATAGACTAATTTTTACAACTATTTTGTCTTCTTTTGTAAGCTGCCCAGAGACTTGGCAGTGAAAACTGAGCTCTTTCAGATCTAGCTGGAAGAGTTTCAAGGAAATGCTGCTCCTCAGCTGGAAGATACTTTTGTCACAGCACAGCCAACAGGGCAGCTGTGGTTTTGTCATTACTTCCAGGCAAAACCAGCCAGTTTAGTTTAAACAGGCCTAAGGAAATTAGGGGGATTACTGTAAGCGTACTGGCTTACACTGGAGACTTGTACTATGAAGGGTTTTACTTGTTTGTTTTGGGACAGTGAGGCCAGGAGAGGGACAGCAGTAAACAGTAGGAAGTGATTTGGCGTACGACATCTTACTTAACTTAGCCCAGGTGTTCCCTACGTGGGCATCTGACTGTGGCATAAGCGAGGTACAGACTCTTTGGTAACTGTGTCCAAATTGCAGCCATGTACACTCCAAAAGTGAAGCTAGATGGCTTTTCTTCTTCTTAACACCACTGCAAAAGTATTTTTCCATTCCTAGTGACACTTCTTGTGATGGTAGAAATAGTATTTTCTCGCTATTTCATTTTATAAAAAATTGTATGTGATTTGCAATATCTGTCTCAATGAGGTCTGTTAGTCTAAATCCCAAAAATAAAAATAAATTAGGCATTGCTTTATTTTAAATGTTTTAGTAATAAATGTAAAATCTGAATTTTATGGCATTTTAATCTTGGTAGTTTCTTTATCCTTGCTGTTTATCCTAAACTTCCATTAAGTCTGAACCTATATAAATGTTAACCTCTATAGCTGTCAATATAACTTTTCTGCCTTTTTATTTAACTGCTTGCCACTATCTAGGAAAAACAAAAGGCTTTTGATCTTCATTTAAAGCTGCAGTTTTTATCCACTGTATTGCAGCAGGTGAGAAAGCTTTGTTTTGTTTGTGTCTTCTTACATCTCTTATGTAGTAAGAGATGCCATAACGTGATATTGAGGGTTTCCACATTTCCCAACCAACATTCTCAAACTCAGAACGTTTTCCTGGGAATATCAGGCCTGGAAAATCATACCTTCTGGCCACAATCAATAATCGGTGCAGAAAATTCTTTTATAATAAATCACAGTTAACACGTGGGGCAGACTGGCTCCCTTGTTTGGCCTTGTGATGAAAATTTGGTTTTATCAGTAAAGAAGAACAGAAGACAAAGATAAGGTGTATGATCTTGCTATTCTCATGTACTCACCTCTATTAAGAAATTTGGAAGGAAGTTTTCTGACCATAACGGTCTTCAAAAATCTTTCTAAGTTCTCAATTTAAAAAATAACCAAAACCCTTAATTCATTGCAGAGTTTGTACAGTAAGTAGATATTTTCTCACTTTGCTGTTACTGACTGTTGCTTATCATTCTTCTGGGCGGAAGGAGGTTTCATATTCTGTGCTATTTGAGTCTCAGCTTATGAGGATCACATATTTAAAAAGATTTTCATTATATTCCCCAAGCAAATATATGCTTATCTTGTATTTTAAAATACCTGCTTTTTTTAGTATGTCATACATCATTCTCTCAGTCATAAAATAAGAATCACTTTTTTTTGTGTCAGATTAGCAAGACACTTCTCCTCAACTTTTTCTTTTTTCCTTGCTCTTAATTTTGTCCTATGAGTTCTAATCATCTTTTAATTATCTTGATTTTATTTAGTAAAAATATCAATGGTGACTTTAAAGAAAAAGTATTCTTCCAGTTGTGTAATGTCACCAGTCTGTGTCCAGTGTAGATCAGAATCCTGCGTGGATTTTAAGATATAAATATTTTAATTTCCAACATAGACTATAATATTTTGCCTCTTGGAAAATCACTTCCTTTCTCATGATTATAGGCAACTTGTCTCTAGAAATAAGGCATTAAAAATTAATAGACATAACATTGGTAACTAGATTAGGACAGTGGATTGAATTAGTAAAAATGTGATATTTAGCACCATCAAAAAGAGAGACTTTATTTCTCTGTGTTATACTTTGGAGACTATCAGTAGAATAGTAACTCTCAGTCTGTAAGATAATTTTGTTGGGTTTTTTTCCTAAAGGAATGCCCATAAATGAAGATAGTGATGTTAAAGGTCTAGGCAGGAAGTCTTAAACTTGAACAGAAGAGTAATTCCTTAATATCACAGTTTATCATAGTACACTTGTCTGCCATCAAACAGCCAAATTTAGCCTTTTTTTTTCCCCACAGTCTTTGTGGTAATGAGTGATTAGGGCTCACTTTTGGGCTGAAGATCTTTTGAAGGTCAGGGTTGATGACTGTCACAGATAGCTGGGCATTGATGGCTCTTTTCTTCCCACACTGTGACTGGGATTTTGCTGGCCGGTGAAGAGTTTTTGTTGGGCTTTTCAGGGCCTTCTCAAAACTCTACAATGGACTCCCATAGGGTGGGGAGATGAGGGAGACAGGTTTGGGGTTTGCTTTTGTTTTTACCCAGCTTGGATTCGGTCAGGTTACCCCGACAGGATGAGTTAATCAGTGGAAAAGCAAAACGTATTTTCTCCTCTGCTCCCCTTAACTCCCTACAAAAAAACGAGAGATATCGACTGTGACGCAGTGCATGATATAACACCTTGACACTGGAGCTAAAAATGACTGCACCACAAGTCATCAAGGATGTGGTCAATACTGCCAGGACTGCTAGTGATGGAAAGGTGTTCTTGCTCTACTTCTTGATCTAGCTGTTGATGTCACTGTTCTCTGTTGAATTGCATGTCACTCCCTCCCATGCCAGTTTAAAAGAGCCTAATGACATCATAGTGGCAGAAAAAAAGAAAATGCTAATGGCTGAGTACAATGGGCAGAAAATAATAGTGCTGGTGATAGAGAACTTAACTACTTTAAGAGCATCAAAAATAAAAGCAATAATGTTCATGGAAAGGAAAGGATGTGAAAATGTCACAAGCTGCTGAGATGCATACAAAGACTTAAAGCTCACCTGCTCTAAGCAGTTTGGATACTTAATACTGCTTCAGTTTTATCATCCTGTTTTCCTTCTGTTACTTGTGCAAGAATGCAAATAATGGTCTATAAAACATCTTCCAAGTGTAGCATGCTTGAGTTAAACAACACAGGAAATATTGTCAGCATCAACAGGGAAAGGAAAGAGAGACAGCAGAAGGACGAGGAAGTGGCTAACAGTCAGCAAGAGGTATCTTAGACCACTGAAACATAATCTTCTCAAAACAGGAATACTTTCCATCTGACAAACAGAAATGACAGTAAAGAAGTTTTACAGGATATTTGTTATATTCAGTGCATACATGTATGTGTGTATGCTTGTATACACGCACATTTTTAGCATTTCATTGGTGTTAAGACTCAACCACAAAGAACTCAGAGAAATAGAGCATGTTCTTTTGACTTATCTTTAACATATTTGTGACCATGGATATTAATTATCATAAAAAGGATAAATGCATGTTTTCCTGATTCCATTAAACGCTTAGTCTCAAGTTCAGTAAAAAATACGGTTCTCACAACTAGTAGAAACACTCATACTTGGGTCTGCTGCATGGATTTGATTTGGAAGCAGTGGTGTTGATTCAGAAGTAGGGTAGCACAGTTGAAATCAGGATGCATCCCAGGGTTTCAAGAAGAATGGTTGCACTTAGCTTTCCTGTGCTAGATATTTGTACCAGACATCTACCACATCCATATTAGTTCTTTGACTCACTTGACAAGACAGAGCCTGCGTCACGGCATAACAGCTGTCTCTGTGAATCACTTAGAGGTGTAAACAATGACTTTCTGGCAAGGGCAAGATAAATTAGACAACCAAGAGGTGTTTAGAGCAATTTGAAATCCACCTACCAGGGTAATCTTGATGTGTGTGTGTCTGTGAATTTTAGGTGATTTTTATATGATCTTGTAAATCCTAAGTTTGACATGGGTGGTTGGGGAGGGGAGAGGTTTGTGAAGCACAAAAACCCTGCAACACACTTTCTTCTTTTATTATTATTTTTTTAATTTATTTTGGGTTCTTCCCATTACACATGTTAAATACTTATATCTAGAGCACCTCACTATATTTACAAACTGACCATTTTGGAACATGAGCTGTTTTAACAGTGTTTGACAGTTGCTCAGAAGGAGGGTAAAACATATGGAAAACCATTAACTAAGTATCCAGTTTTTTACAAATCACATTTCTGCACATACGGAGGATTAGATTGGACATTAGGAAGCATTCCTTTGCTGTGGGGTTGCTCAAACATTGGCTTCCTAGAGAGGTGGTCAATGCCCAACCCTGTCAGTGTGTAAGAGCCATTTGGACAATGTCCTTAACAACATGCTTCAACTTTTGGTCATCCCTGAACTAGTCAGGTAGCTGGACTAGGCGATCATTCGTCATCTTCCAAATGAAAAGATCTTCTCTTCTCTTCTCTTCTCTTCTCTTCTCTTCTCTTCTCTTCTCTTCTCTTCTCTTCTCTTCTCTTCTCTTCTCTTCTCTTCTCTTCTCTTCTCTTTTCTCTCCTGTTGAACTTCTTTTCCCCTAGCCATTACCTATTGAGAAGCTAGGGTATTTTTCACTCAAAATCTTGATTTCACAAAGATTTCTATCACAGACCACTTTACCTGGAAAACAGAAAAATTATTTTATAGTAATTGGTCTGTGAAAAATGCCAATATGGATTCTCCTATTGTGGTATAAAAATAACTTTTTCTAGTTCAATTTAATCTTTTTTTGAAATTCATCATTAACTACAAAGGATAATAAAAAAAACTTAAGAAATAATGACACTAAAGTGAGGCTACAGTTCTTGAAATGGAGAACATACATCAGTGAATATGATGAAGAATATGTAGTGTCTGGCCTTCATCCTTTTTTGTTCACTACTCACAGAATATAAGGACTAGGTACTTGTGGAAGCAAATAATAAAAGAAAGTAGCATTGATTTGTCTCTTCTTTCCTATAAAATTATTGATCTGTTTTTAACCTAATTGGCACTTGTGAAAATAAATGGAAAAAACCAGTAGGCTATTCATGGGGTTCAAGTATTTGTTCTCAGTAAGAGAGTCCCAGGCCTGCTTGTTTGGGGCTGTGTTGGCTGTCCTAACAAGCTAAAGATCTGAGTGCTGCAGCATAATGTATTTGCTTTGTTCTTCTTCTCTTGAATCTCTCATTCTAATTATTTCTTGTAATTCAGAGGAGTAACAGTGCTAAAGATGCCTTAATGTATTGATACTCAACAATTGAGTATGTATTGCTAAAAATGTAGCTTTTCAGTAAAAGTCTTATCTAACATAAGAATGGACATCTGATTAAAGGAAAGAGATAATGGAAGTAGGTTTCCAGTTAACCCATCAGAATTTATGGGAATCAGAAGAACAGTATTTCTCCTATATCCTGCCTTTATACATTTTTAATCTGTTATACTCTCCTGTACCATAGAATTTACTGTATAGAATCCAAAGACTGTCCGTTTCCTCAGTATTGATCCACAGATATTTTGTTTGTGAGAATATTTACAGACAGGTGAGCCCCTAATTCACATGCGTAAGTATTTGCAGATTTGAGGAATTAATTAAATTTTGGTCTAAAATTTTTCACACTTTCTTTTAGGCAAAGCACCATTAAAGGTATTGCATATATATTCAGTGACAGCATTTTTATTGGCTTCAACAAGCTTTGGCTCAATCTTCAAGCTGTATAGTTTGGATGTTGAGCTTGGTGCTTGAAGGTACATCAGGTGAAATTTTATTCCTCCATCAGAGGAGTTGTCCTGAAGCTTAAAGCTATGTGAGAATCATAAGAATCAGGACAGTTAATTACAAATTAAAAGTAAGGAATACTGCTAGAAAGGTTTTCAGTTGTTTTTAAAAAGTTGATAAAACTGCATGCTTTTCCTTGGTATCTGATATAATTTAGTCCGTATTAAAAAAACAGGTAAACTGAAATTTAAAATAAAAGGATATGAGTGTTTGCACACTTATAGCTCAATCTTTTTTTTTTTTTGGTGATCATTTAATTCATAGTAAGAATTTTAGTAAAATGCTATCCTTACAGGGCTACTGAAGATTGCTTTCCCACGTTTGCATCTGCAGTGAAACGGCTCCTGTGGATATAGACATACATGATTGCACATCTCTTTGCCAGTATCCAAAAAGGAAAATTGTGTTTTAAAACATGTTTAAAACACTTTTGCAAAATCAGCTTTATGTAGCTCACTTAGAGTTTAAAGCTGGATATCTGTGTGCTCCTTTTGGATAAGATTTGGACCATACCTCCAGTAGAATTGTGTTGTAGAATTGCATGTGTATGTTATTCTGCATGCTGTAGCACTGTGGGTATGTGGAAAGGGGAGGGAGGAAAAGATAAGTAAACTCCAATGCCATTACTTGGTTCTTGCCATGGTCTGTTTGCAGCACATGGCCATGGATATGGTTTTAGCATGGCTGAAGCTGTGGCTGATAGAAGGTGATTTATATCTTACCCCTCTGTGCTAATTTAATGCTGTTGTTTTCTCTGTCTGTTCTTGTAACAAAATAGAAGTACTCTGCTGTCTCTCTCTGCAACATATCTACAGAAGTCCTGAAAGTCATCAACGCCACTGAAGAACTGATAGCAGAATCCAGCGATGCCTGCGATTTCCCAGATGACAGTCAGGACAGAGGGAGAGGAACCCTCCCGCTGGGCACAGATCCCGTCAGACTCGATGAGCAGCTCACCACCCTGGAAGAAAATGTAAGGACAGAAATCAGTGTGTGAAAGAGTCACATGTGAGTGAGTGCCCCTGTGAGTGTGCACCAATTCAAAAGGGAAAGCACATGGGCAGCATCAGTGGATGTTCAAAATTAATTTGGGGTTTATAAACAAATATACAAACAGAAGAAAAAATTGTGTTTCAGCAGTGCTTAGCTGTGTTGGTGGGGGTTTTTTTGTCAGTACTTTAAAATATTGAGGGGAGGGGAGTTGGATGCTTTGAGGTTTACAACTAAATTTAGAAACTCTATCTCAAAAGCTCACTTATACCCTCCAAACCCTTGTGGCTGTGTGGCTATGCCATGCCTGGCTGAAACCACACATCTCCCAGTCTCAGCACAGCCTCATCACTACAAGGGCAGGTGGGGAAAGCATGTTCCCAGTCACACAGAGAAGTGGAGAAGCTCTTCCTCCCCCCACACATCCCCAGTACACCGTGCTGAGCACCCAGGGAGCTGGAGCTGCCTCCTGCACTGCTAGAAAGAGCAGGCTGGAGAATCTGAATTAAACAAACATTTGTTTGTCCATGTCCAAAAAAATCAGAAAATCATCTGTCTTTTTTCATGAGTACCTGTCATCTGCAGGAGAAAGTGCAATGCTGAATCATAGAGGGAAGTCACTACCCATTGGAAATTTTTGTGAATCCACTTAATGGAGTTGGTACACCTGAAACTTTCGATTTTCTCTTCCTTCCACATTTAAGTGATTACATTTCAGTGATCTGTCCCTTCATTAGGAGCTCTTAAAGATCTCATAGGAATCTTCACTGTCCCATTATAACATCCTGATCAATTCAAGAAAACAAATCCTGGTTTCCTTTAGCTACAGAAAATTTACAGACAGAATCTCCTCTTAGGAGATAAAATCAGTTTCCTCCACAAAAACACATTTCCATAGCAGCTTCAGGCTAAGAACTGAGTGGAAGATACCCTATGGCACTAAAAGCCAGTCCTGGCACCGGACTCTCTCTCTGAAATACTAAAGTGTTCTAGCTCCAAACACCACAGAATTCATCTGGTAGGAAAATGAATACGGAATAAAAATCCAAGTCCAGGCTGGACCACATCTTCAGAAGAACTGAGAAATTCTGCAAGACAGAGAGCAATTTGGGGAAATCTGCTCCCACTGGATTTTTTTTGGAGAACTGTGTTGTAAACTACCTAAGGTGCATGGGTTTTTTTCCCCAATTGCACTCTTCTGATCCCTCCCAGCAGTGTGGAGCTTTGGCATCTGTGGTGCTGTGGCCTCCAATCATTCATTTGGGCCAAGAATTTCTCACTGAGCAGACACTGGGCACAGAGGCAGAGCATTTCTTGCTTTGTCATCGCCCTCACTGCAGCATTTCTGGTTTATCTTCTCCCAGTTCTCTGCAGAATTCACAAGATACCCAGCTCAGCCTTGCTGTGTCCCCACAGTATATCTTTCTCTGTCCCTCTGTCACAGGACATGAAGTAGGTGGCAAAAATTTCACAGTTTTAAGATTTCACCATTTCAGTCCATGGTAAAGAGCATTTAGAAATCCAGGAAACTATAACTTTTCCCATTGGAGTTGGGGCCATATTTACATGAGCCACAGGCTCTTTGCAGCAGCTTCTGCAAGAGGATTTGGGTGTTTATAAACACTTTGTTCATTTTTGCTCTCTCTAGCCTTTTGAGGACTGTGCATGCAGCAGTGTGGAGAACGTAGGGCCATCTGTAACAGCAAAATGTTGGGGTTTTGTGGAAGCTGTACATACCTAAATGATGGTCAAATAAGTCTCCACAATCTAAATGTGAATGTATGAATAAGGGCATCATTTAGGGGAGGCCTGCAAGGACACCATTGCTGTTTGGAAGTGTAACAATTGTTCAGGTAAAGAGAATATTCTTTAGAAAAATATTTTCTTCAGATCCAGCTGGAAAATGTTCATTAACATTTCACAAATGTAGGGGCTGATTGAGTTATGGAAAAATTGATGAACTTCCTTTCTCACATTTTTCCAAGTCACATTTTCTTGATATATATTTTTCACCTCTTCGAAAGGACATCTTACTGTGCAGTTTTTTGCCACAGCACTTAAATGCATCTTTTCTTTAACTTTCTAAAGATGCTTCTGTTCAAAATGTCCTATTTCTTCTTTCTCTAAGCTTTTAGATGTGACAGGGAAATCTAAAAAAATCACCTTTTAATCTGAACTGGCTGTGGTATGTCATACTTAAAAAGTGTATCATTTAAACAAATGGAAGGAATAATTAAACCCCACAAAAACAGGAGCATTTCTATTTAAATCATCATGTTAACTTTATGGACCACCCGTGTCTCCAGGTACTTCAGCAAAGATGTTACAACAGATCACTTACTTCTTCTAGGTATGTTTTTCAAAGATTTCATGCCTGCAGTTAGAATGTGTTCTTACAAGATGCAATTTGTATAGATGTAGTGATTTTGTTTCTTAGCAAAGTCACAAGCATGAAAAAAACCTATCTACAACTGACACAAAGAAAAAAGAAAACTATTGCAAACAATTAAGAAACACTAATGAAGTAGAAAAATAATAAAAAGTAAACACATCTTGATTTGGCCATTCTCCACCATTTTGATCCATAAAGTCAGAATATTGCCATAAATTATTTTAATACCTCTTATGTCAAAGAGGTATGAATGATCCAGGAATTGTGGGCAGATATAATGACTGGAGTGGAAGACGTATAAAATGAAGGTATTGGCTCAAGGATCTGCTTCAGATCCTGTTTGCTTGTCCCTTGAACCATGGAGTCGGCCACAGCCATGTTTACTTCATGCTGGGTTTGTAGCAACATGGTCTTTACTGCTATTACAATGGGGAAATCAGAATATATATTTCATTGCCACTGTGCTGTTACCAGCCTCATGGAAACAAGTCTCTTGGCTAACAAGTAAATAGGCAGAAAGTGCAGCATTTTCATGTGGTTCTGCACACTTTTAAGCACAGATGTCAAAAGCTAATGCTTGAAAATTACCCTTTTCTGTAAACCAGTGACCTCCATCCAGCTGTGTACCTTAGGGTGTTTTGTGAAATAAAAGAAACAATAAAACACAGTGTATCACTAATTACTGCTCTGAGGAGCTGAATGGGAAATGAAACCTTTAGCTGTATTTATAGATACCAGAGGTGGGCCAAAATAGTAAGAGTTGTTCATTTTTAGGGAAGAACTCTGAATTATAACATCAGTAATTCCCTCTTATGTAGCCCAAATAAGCCTGTTGATCCTCCACACGTTCACTCAAAGGCCCAGGAGGTGGGAAGGTTTTGCCTGTTGTATATTTGGGTGAGAGCAGGATGGGATGGAAAATCGTTATACATATAAGCACATTTACTCCATAGGAAGTTAATAACTATTTGCTGCTGAGCAGTTATGCATGCAGTTTTTACTGCCAGAAGGCATCTAAGTGGGTTTAAAGAAACACAGATTTATATGAAGCATAATCTGTTGACTTCCCTTTATGCGATTGAATATCAATAACAAAAAAGCCAACTTTTCAACTTTCTTCTTTGCCGATCAATCTGGAACAAATCTGGTTTGTACCATTGTAGCACCTATGAAATCTGTAATGCAGTCACCTTGTTCGTCCCTTCTCTTTGTGGATGTGTGTTTTTCCGATTATTTCCCCACAACTTTCATCTGCCAGGTAAATCTCCCTGTGGTGGGCTAGCAAGCCGGGAAGTTTGCAGGTATGATGGAAAATGCAGTCTGCTCAAACCTGCATGCCCACAAACCAGAAGCCACTGACACTTGTCCCTGCCTTGGCCCTGCAGGTGTACCTGACAGCCAGCACAGTGTATGGGCTGGAGGGGCAGCTGACCAACCTGGAAGATGCCGCACGCAAGATCAACAGTGTTACTGAGGAATCTGAGCTGGCCGATCTGGAGGATCAGGTGGCCACAGCAGCTGCCCAGGTTCATCATGCAGAGCTTCAGGTGAGGACAGCAGCTCCTCCCCATCTGCAGGTTTTGCACTGCCTTGCCTAACACCCACCTCAGCGTGCACACTTTGAATATTCTTTTGTACTGCCGTAGTCTGATGATCTAAGGATGCTGACAGCATCACACAAGCTGAGCAGAGCATAACTGAGCTGTGTAGCTCAGCCCAGCCAGATGTACTATATCTGTTTGTTTCTTCCCTCAGCTTGGTTTTGGACATGGGAGCACAGCAGCCTCTTACTGCAATACTAATGCTGGACTGCTCCTTGCTGCCAAGCAGCTCCCATGGTGCGCTCTGTGTCGTGTGTGTGGGCCTGGTCAGACTGCAAATAGTGTCTGAGGCAGTTTATCTAATCAGCAGCTTGTAAAGCACTTCCCAAAAGATGCCAGTGTTGGCAGCTTTCTACCAACAAAGGCCAATGGCAGCCAGAGGCTGAGCCAAGCACCTAGCCTAGGGCTTGCATGCCTGCCGTGGGATTTAGGTGCTAAGCAGCACATATCCAAGCCAAAGGCAAGAAATCTTGGGCACTGTGATCTAGCGGGCTCCAGAAAGGCTGGGGCTCAGAGCACGTTGTGATCTGGTGCTAAAAGCTGAACAAGATAACATTGCCAGAGCTCAAGGGGCTGACATGGCTTTCAGTTCACTGCCCAGTCTGTACCCAGCAAGACACCCTGACCTGCCTGTGTCAGGGTTTAATGGGAAGTACCTGGTGATTTTACTCAGCGGAAGCATGCTCAACTCAGGACTGAGCAAAGATCTGAGAGCCTGACATGTCTCTGATGTCAGAAATGCATTGTTGCACTGATTAGTTAAAACCTTAGGTTTTAACTTTTATATTTTTCAAATTACGTACTGCTTAGTGTGTGACTCTGAAGTTTCTTGTAGCCTGGTAATTTCTGCTCTCTCGTGCTAGGTAGACATAACAAAGCCTCTCTGGGCCTGCTCTCCAAGGACAGCCAGACCATCCTAGGCCCAAAAAGTATAAACCAAAGAGCCTCTAAGGGGGGGAAAGCTGAGGGGAATTACATCATTAAACTGAAGCTTTAATTGGAGAATTAATCCTGCTATGCAAATGAACCAAACCTATGAAAGTGTGAAGAACTCGTGACCTGTCGTCCATCTCGGGGTCCATCTTGGCAATGGCCTCTGGCCCCCAGGGGGTACCTTTGAAGGCCTTTCAAATAAATACCTACCTTAGTCCCTTACTCCTGTCTAGTCTCTGTGTCTAGGAGGCCTCTCAAGGCATCAGCACTACTTGGCAAACTGGCAGTTGTGTTTTGTTGGCTTTAGTCATTATCTTAGCGTAAATCTGCTAATGGGAGTGACAGGGAGAAGGAAAGAGGCCTAAGCTATGCAAGGAAGCCAGTGGAAGATCTTCTGCAAAGTGAAGCCAATTGTGGTTTCAGGTGTCATTGTGAATCAGGAGCTGGGTTCTATGTCTGACTTCCCTGACTCTTCTTTCTCTTTGTCAACACTTGTTTCCACTACTCTCAATATCAGACTACTTTCCCCTGGCAATTTGTTTTCCATTCAGTATTTTTATATAGTCTGTGCCTGCATTAATGCATGCTTGTATTTAATATGCATATACATTTGCACTATAAATACTTATGATCAAATGTTTAGATTTTGTGACAGAGGATGTACTTTGTGTGTGTATTAAAATAATTTTGAGTTACGAAATGTGTCCCACAAAGTCATTCTTTGAATGTAGCCTTTTAAAAACACAGCTTGAATGAATTTGGGATTATGCAGCTAAAGGTAATTGGGAGATAGCAGATGCAGGTTTTCTGTGCTCCTTTCTTTTTTTCCTCAAAAGGAGTAAAATGTCTCTTCCTTGGAGTCACAAGGTAGGTTGGATTGTTCTTTTACTCCATCTTTACTAACAAATTAAGCCCCTTTTAATGTCAAGACTAAAGAATGCAGGAAAGTGTCAGAATTGCTGAAGAAGTTAGCCATCTGTTTATATTTTCTTATTAAAGAGGATTTTACTGGGGGAGGGTTATATTTTAGTAGTGGCATCCACAGTAATTTTAAAACTTCTTTTCCCCCCTCCCCATCTGTCTGTCTCTCTCTTTTATTTTCTTTGAAGATTTCAGATATTGAGAGCAGAATATCAGCTCTCACTGTTGCAGGCTTGAACGTGGCTCCCTGTGTTCGCCTGACAAGGAAACGGGATCAAAAGCAAACAAACCAGGTGCCAGAACATTATGTTCAAAAATACATTGGGGAAATCTTGCCTCTTTCTCTATAATGGAGTTGAGTAATGCATATGTGTTGTTTACAGATGCATACAATAGACACATCAAGACAGCAGAGGAGAAAACTTCCAGCTCCACCAATAAAAGGTGCGCTTGAATTGTTATACGAATTAGAGAGAGAGAGATGCTCTTTATAAGATTCAATATAATGTACAGGTTAGCAAAGTAGGGAAAAGTTTAAGTTATGAAATGAACAGAGAAAGACTAATAGACTGTCCCATCCTCCTCATTTTCCACGTACTTGCATTATGTAAAATACCCCTTTGTCACATTAAAAAGCATCACCACTTTCTCTTCAGTGAAAGTTGTGACAGTGACAAGTAAACAAGAGCAAAGGCAGAAGGCTGAGAAATGTTGAATACTTGAACCTGCAAGAGGGGTGCTGCTGCTCCAGCGTGGCTGGGGTTTACTTTGTGAGACCCAAGTGGTCATAGTGTTTTATTTACCAAAAGCCAGCTGCCGCCCTCCGCAACTCACCACTTCTTTAATGTCTATATTTGCTGATTTCAGTCCATATGAAGTGGCTCAGCAATGTTCCTGGTATGTCAGACAATGGCTGTGAAATGTCTTCATAATATCAAGTGGGTTTTTTCTTTTATGATTTTTTGTGGATTTTTATTGGGGTTTTTTTAACTCTGCTGTGCGTTATCTCTGACAATTCTAGGGCTTGGTTCACTGCACTATTCTTTTGTAATTCCACTGATTGACATGGCCTCAAACTTTAATAAATTTGGAGTACCACAGCCTGCTGTTTTTAATTTAAATTAAATCCAGCTTTCCTCATACATCTTAGGGGAAGTTTTATCTCTCTAGAAGCTGTGACTCTTCAGAAGTATTTTTGTATCTGCTTCAATCTCTTACGTGAAAAATCTCCCCTTTTGTATTTTACCCAGGTGAAAAAATAGATAGTTCTCCAGTAACCACTGTCAGAACATTTAACAGAAACTTCATGCTTCAAGGATCTCTAACACAAAGAACTAAAGAAAGGAAAAGCACTGCCAAGGACTTAATGGTAAACAAATGTTTTCAAAACTCTGTTAAAAGCTGTTAAATAAAGAGATAGCACTATCTGTGTAGGCAGCTGTATTTCAGCATCTTCAGAAATCTTTTTTTTTGATAGTATGAGGAACAAATATGACCAGGGTCCTGGAAGAAGTCTGATTATATACCATAGAATAGCAGCTCCTGAATTTCAGCCTGTGATAATGCAGCCTGGCTGCCAGGTCTCCAGGAATGTGTTACCCTTATTTTTTAAAGAATAAATAAATTTGTCATCCCCTGCATTTCAGACTTCTGAACCAGACCCTCACAGAACCTGCTGCACATTGTAACTTGGCAGGTGAGAGTCACCTTGAATTTCACTAATTGTTGAGAAATGTTCAAAGGTTACCTAAGTGGAATTTAAGGGGTAGATGGATCATTCATTGGCTCTGCAGGGTTTGAACAAAGAGGCTTCACTCAGGACACCCAGGACAGCTGTCAGTCATTTCTTCTACAGCAGCCATAGCAGGATAAGGAAAAAAGCTGGCTGTCCCAAAGCAGTCTGCCACAGGATATGTGGGAAATATGTGGGGAGGTGAGAAGGGCTGGCTCTGTTCTTCAGCAGGCTTGTTTAGTCCTTCACTCATATTTTTCTCTTTCCTGTCCCTTTCTGTTCTAGGAACCTGCTATAGGATCTGCTGTGATGTACTAAACTTACACTTCCCTACTGCCAATAACACACTGCCTAAGGCTGTACACTTGAGTGCCTTTTCTTAACAGCCATTGTGTATGTCCAGCTGAAAATGGACCCTCAAGAACCCACAGAGCCTCAGTTATAGGGCTGCATTTGGATACCTCACTGAGAAAGCTGTCCAAGTCTTCAGCATTGTGGTCTGCTATAGGAAACTCTGCCTTAAAGTTCTCAGAGGACTCTAGACAGGATGCTGTGTTTCAAAAGCAAGGCTCCACATTTTAAGATGCACTTTTTCTCCCTATCGATTGTACTAAAGTATGTTGTCTTTAAACTGCAGTATGTTTTTGTACACTCAATCAATCATAATTATAGGCCAATTAATCTGCCAAAGCAGACCTGTGATCCTTATTTTCTGGCCTCTTACTATTCATGTGGGCATCTGTCTTGTCAAGCAATAAGAACAACTCGGTGCAGTGTGTGCTGCTTTTCAGCTGCTTGGAGGGAGAGGAGAATCTGTGTACCTTGCTCTGCCCCCAGGGAGTCAGTGGAGGTCTTGGGAGGGTTGGTAGGAGGAGGAAGACTTCTCTGTTCACTGAGAATACATTTCTCAGATTGAATGTTCCACCTCCAGAGCTAGGGATACTGCTCTAGGCAGCAGGGGTGTCATGCTGAATCAGAAACTGGTGGCCACGCATGTGGACCAGATGTCTGCTGACTTATGATCCCAGTGTCTGGAAAAGTCTGAACAGTGTTAAAGAAACCAACACCTTCGTATGTGTCGTTCTTCTTGGCAGCATTGTCCACTTGGTGGTGACCAGCCATGCTGTAGTTCAGAATAAATTCTGTCCAAACCTTTAATATTGGAAAAAGGGAGTGAAAGCATTGGGGATGAGATCTCTGCTGACTGACTAGTAGTTGTAGGATGGCTGCAGCTTGCAAGAGATTCCTTTCTGACATTCACTGGTGTTTCTGAGAAGAAGGCAAATATAGCCCAGACATCAGTTCCTATACTAGTCTGGAGTCCCTAGAGAATAGCTGGGGCCTGTTGCTGGTGCCACATGCACCCCTCTACCACTGGACCAGTCTGAATTGGATTGTGAATAGAAATATTCCTTCTTTCATTTCTTGAGACCGTTAACAGGCGAGTCAAACTACAAGGCCCTTCGGCAGATGCCCAGGAGGGAGGATGCTGCTTACAGGGTGTCCCTCTCACCCTTTCGTGGGAGAACATTGCCAATTTGTGGTATTTTTTGCTCTGAAGAATACAAAGAAGGTAGTCAGAGGAGGTGATAAGCCAGTGAATCCCTTACCTTCCCCACCAGTTGCAGAGCAGGTACCCAAGTGCAGATGGGGTTGATGTGAAATGTGCTATAAAAGAAGGCATGGGCTGGCAAGTTTCCCCTCAGCATTAAGGAGTGGTGAGCTCTCCCAAGAGCTGTGGGTGCCAGGAAGGAGGGGAATTCCTTCTTTCCCTGGGCTCCTAGTGAACACCCATGAGCAGAGTGCCACACATTACCTGCCATGCAGCAGGAAAGCAGTTCCCTGGGACACCAGGCCATGAAATGTCTGTGGTTGGGCAAATACAAGCAAAACAGGGCAACTTTCCTGACTTGGCTGGATTTAGGGGCGTGAGTGAGGAAGACAAGGAATGGCTGGATAGGTTGATTGGAACAACAGTGCCAGTTGCAAATCTGCCATCCACATTTGACATCTAGCTTGTCAGTCCTCTGATGTCCAGCTGCATGTGAGGAAACCTTGGAATAAATAAAACCATCTTCCCACTTGTAAGTGTCACTCCATCCCTTCAAAGAATTTCCATCTGCCCAAGATCTGACCCAATGTGTTGGGTGAAAATTTCTGGGTGAAATTAGGCCTTCTTTTACTCTCACAAAATACTAATTCTCTGAAATTGGTTTGCACAGATGTGAGGGAAGAATTTGGCCCACTCTGTTTAATATATAAATATATATATAAAACAAATAGATTTTATTTATATATGCAATCCAGTAAAGGAGATTAAACAGAGTAGGATGCCTAGTAATTTTTTTTTGTTACTCAGTTTCCTCCTCCATTGACTGTTCTTGTGTATGTATACAATACATTCCCAGGTTCTGGTTTATGCAGGTATGTGTGTTATCAAATGTCATTAATGGTGGTTGGTCTGCATATTCGTCTAATAAATAATAACTAATATTGTGTATGTAATATCAATACAGAAATGACTAATTTTAATAGAATAACTCTTTGGCTTTTTGTTCTGTTAGTGTGATTTAAACAAGCCAACAAAGTTTGGAGTAGGTTGTTTTCCTTAAGAGGCATGAAAAGCAACTATTATTGTGTTACAATGTTAAAATATTCAGTCTTCTTTGACAGACAAATGTGTACTGTGTAGGCATTGCAAAAAAAAAAAAAAAACTTAAAAAAAAATCCCACCTGCTCTAAGGCATTTGAATTTTTACAAATGTTTATTGTGCCAAATACGTGCAAAGATATAATTTACTGTTTTAAAAAAAATCATAAAAGCATATGTTATAGCATACAAAGAATTATTTTGTCATCAAGTGATTTCAATCTTTAGTGTTAATATTTATATTTAGATTAATTTTTATAAATGAAGATATTTTAATGGGTAAAATGAAGACTATATGACCTATTTGATGAAGTCTGAGTGAATATTAAGCTTGCCTTGCTGTTGTTATCTGCATACTCACCAAGAATTATTGTCAAGAGAAATTATAAAAGAGTAAAAGCGATTTATGAAAAGAATGCCTTTTCAATTACTTGATTCATAAAGAAAACCAAAAAGTTCTTCTCTGTTGTTTGGATTTGTGTGCACTTTGGCCCAGAAGCGTGCAGAACCCACAGCCACACACAGTGCTGATGCACTGCCTGTCCACGAGTGACACCGTCACACCCAGGACATGGGCATCTCCACAGAGGTGCCGGGGTTTGCCGAGGGCAAGGGGGCACGCCAGGTTCACACCTCCTCCTCTAGGATTGGGGTGGGAGGAATCCTGTTAGGAACATTGGATGCTGTTCTTCAAACCATTGAGTCTGTTGGGTGAAATACCATCTCAAGCACAGTTTCTCAGGCAGAATTTCTTGATCTCTCTCTGGGATTGCTACAAAAACTGAGCAAGAACCCTGCCGATAACCTCGGTCTCACACTTCCTAGCAATGAATGCCAATCAAAATATTTATCAGCATATTTTCTCCACCATTAAAGCATTCAGTAAAATTAGTGTGTTTTAAGTAACACTTTGGGTTAACAGCTTTCTTGTATTATAAATGGTAGTAACTCCCTTATTATAGTAAAAACCCATCCCTTGCTGACAGTCCGTTTGCAAAAAGAGAAAGAAGGATTAAAATGTCTGCAATGGTTAATTCAACCATTATTCAATTTTAGTAGTAATTCTCACAAAGCACAACTAGAAGTGGAAGTCCATTCAAGTTTATCCTTTGCAGAATGATTCATGACCTGGATTTAACCATCTGTTATTACCTAAATTGTAAATTATCTTTTTTGGATATAGATCATAGATTAAACTCTATTATTCCTCCTAACAGTTATTAATCAAGATGAAACACATTGTAAGTAACACTTCTTACAAAAGTAATACAACAGAGTTATATTAACATGAATAAATATAGGTATTGAGCTGTATCTTCAGGCTTATTGATGTGGACTAATGTAGTCGATGGTACATGGCTTGTGATCCTCAAAGAGTGAGTTTAGCTTGCTCAGACAGTGTACTTGGAAATAAAGACATTGTTTTAAAGGGAATCAACTCATTCAGGCCCTTTCCCCTTTTGGATAATGGTGCATGGTTATATGCAGTAGGCACAAAACTACTCCAAGAAGTTCAATTAGCCAATTGTTTTTTTCTTCAGCAGGGAAAAAATACTTATCTTTGATAGGAGCTCCTCTTTGTTCATTAATATCCCTCCAGCAGTACAGGATGAATCATGAAGGGCCAGTGGGTACTTCAGAAGGGAGACATCCTTAGGAGTGGATGTTAACAATCTCTATAAAAGCTACACACAGAGAACCAGCATTTCATGCCATTAATGCTGGTACATTAAAAATTGGTAAGAGCCTTTTGTCTTTCTTCCAGCCATTGCTTTTTATTTTTACATATTAACAGCCATTGACCTTGAAATATGACAGGAGGGTTTAAATGTAAATGATACATTTAACACTGCAGAGTTTAAATCCCAGCCCAAATGCCGTGTAGGTTTTGGATAAACCTAACAGTGAACCTAGCAGCGAACAGGATCAGGAGATTGATGGGGATGCACAATGAAGAAACATTTTTATAAGCTGTGGTGGCACTCAGTGCTAGTGTCCATGCATTGTCTTTTACCTGCACCCTGAACATGTTTCTTTTTGAAGGTACTTGCACGAGAAGCAGAAAAGAAGAGCAGCGTGGGATTGCTAGGCAAAAGCAGAACTGTAGGTCTGAGGTGCAGGGGAGGGCACAATTCAAAAAACAGAGGTTGAATTGCCACCTTGGGGAACAGAAATCACCAGTCATTGTCCTCTGTGTCCAATAATTTTTGCTCCCACAAAGCATTCAAGATGAAATCCAGGTGTCTGCTCACAGGCCTCAGGCTGCCATGGCTGCTTCTCAGCTGCCTCTTCCCGAAGCGACCGATGGGGCGAACACCACGGCCCACATACCAAAAAGGGTCGATCTCAGGACCTGCAATTCAAAGCAGTCAGTGAGGATGTACCACTGCACTTGGAGGCAGCGTTTCCTCAACATCTTGAGGATGTTAGACAGCTTACTTGTAGCCCATGGGGAAAAAAAGGGAAAGGCCACAGCCAGACACACTGCTTACTGGTGCCTTTGAGGGTTACTTTCCATGTATAGAGCCCAAAGGAAGAAGATTCAGATGCAAAATTAATTTTCATCCATCTGGGATGCAACCTGCATTTCTAATATAAGCCAAAGGGCCCATCAAAATTTTCTGCAGTAGGTACCAGGTACACTATTTCTACAGGCTAACAAATCCACTGGATTGCAGAGGGGGTTCCTACATGAGAGGTAAACACGAAAAGTTAATTCTTGTTCACTTAAGAAGTTGTTTTCATGGATGACTTTTTTTTCTTTTAAACCTCTGACACATTACTTATTTTGGGGTCTAGTGCAGTTTTGGAGCAGGTGTGGGGAGGAGTTATAGTTGTATTAAAAGACTGTAATATTAAAAAGAATATTTTAAAATATTAAAGACTGTATATTTAAAGATATAGCAGCAGGGAAATTCTAAAACATGCTGGAGATTATGCCACCCTAAGGAAATGCCAAATTGTTCCAGAGCTAGACAACTGTCAAGAGCAGGAATAAATTACAATTTAAGTGCATTATATATCATCCCAGACACATGAAAGTCTTAGTCAAGGCAGTAGGATTTTCCCTTGTGAATTTTGATGCTTGAACAGAGAAAAAAATCCCTTTGCCTTTAAATTTCTCCATATATACATCTTTTAAATCTTTCAGTACAGTGTTTAACAGCCTTCCTGCTCCACAAGACCCAAGAAACTTCCTTGTTTTTCACCTGTCTACCTAAAACCTGAGGTTCCCAACATCTCTAGTCCTCTTTAATGGGGAGCCCAGACACCTTACTCTCCACAACCCCTCTCTTCTACTCCACCTACAATTATCAGCCTGTGCTCCTTGGGGGAAGATGAGATTTCTTGATAAGATTTTCTGAAAAATCTTTAGGACTGTGTGCTAGTTTTAACTTGGGATACATGGTATCACCCTCACCTGGCTACCCTCGGTTCTTCTCAGCATCTCTGGAGATAGATACTTTAACCACTTGTATTTGGACTTTCAGACAGCTCACAGTCCCAGACAGAATTGAAGATGTCTGTAACATGAACTTAAGCTTCCGGCCCTTGCTTTCTATTTATTATATAGAAGTAGTTGTGTAGGTCTACAGAACACAGCTGAAAATTTGGTGCTTAAATATTTGATGTATATCACTTTACATTTTCTTGTCTATCCTCTGCACATTAGTGTCTTCTCTGATATTTATCAAAAATAATGCTATTTGCCTTGGCTAATTAAGGGCTGTGAGAAGGACATGAGGTTCTGTATATGTACTGACAAGTGCAAATGGAAGCACAGGGCCTCACACCAAGGTTTCACCATAGAAACACCTGCATGATTTGCTGTTGAACTTTGCCTGACAGCCCAGCCCTGATCCCTCAGTGCAGCAGAGACTGTGGGGTCACCATGTCAGGTGAGAATCATACTTACTTCTGTTGTCTATCTGATGCTTAAATGGCCTGCTCTGTCCCGAAGCAAAGCTGAGCGACATCAAGAGCATCAGGACATAGACAGTGACCAGCTTTAAGTGGTTTGGGGACCACTGGGCACGTGGTGTCCAGGAGATTGGATGCCACATGGCAGAGCAGTGGTGGGAAGGCTGTAAGGAGAAGAGTGAACATGGGGAACACATGTGAGTTAAAGCTCTCAAGGTGAAGGAATGTGTCAACTGTAATGGTATGTTCCTGCCCATCAGATCCATTTCATGCTCTTAAGTTCTACAGAACACTGATGCTGGGGATGTCCTGGGCATTTCTCTTTGAAGGCAAAGGCTATGAAGTGGGCCATCTACTGAGATAAAAACTGGAGACTTTTTCTCTCCAGCAGTGAAAGCCTTCACAGGACACACAAGTCCTGGCCCTGAGCCCACTGCTGATTCTGTATGCCTCTCTGTATGACCACGGGCACTGGCCCCCAAAGTGTGTTTTAGCCACTACCACCAGCATACTTTCCTTGCTTGTAAAATGTGTCTAAAATTTGTGTTTTACACACTCTTTTTACAACTAAATGCATTTCAATATGAATGTCAATGCTCCTCCTGTGCCATCACACTGGTTTTTTGCCAGTGTGCAAAATTACAATTTCCAGTTACAGTTTCCACTGGTATGTCCCAGTCCTGTAAAGGCACCCAGATACCACAGAATGAGAAATCCCTCCCAATTCCCACAGGATAGGCTGGGCAGAACAGAAGGTGTTGAGCTGGGAAAATTGCATCCAGGAAGGGGAGGGAGCCAGGCTCTGGTTACCACTGTCTCCAGCATTTTGTACAAGCTTCCTCTCAGCAGCTCTCCCAGCTGTCATGCCAGGATAGTCTGTCTTGTGACATGCAAGGTCTGTCTCCACATCTGACATCCTGGAGCCTCTCTCTATAGAGCAGGAGCCTATTTGCTTAAGCATCATGTAAGTGATACAGATAGGCACAGAGGCTGTAGGAAATCCTCTCAGCTGTGCCTATACAGAGGCTTCTCTTTGTATATATGCAGAATTTTTCCCCAGTTGCTGCCAAAATCTTAGCCTGCCTTCAGTACAGGCAGAGCAGGAATGAAAATATTTGATGCAAGATGCTTCCAAACACACCAAACAGGCAACACAGCAAAAACACATGAAGAAGTTGAGTGTGTCTTTCACAAAAATGTAGTCAAAAGCTCCTTCGCCCCTAGTATTCAGTGAATGTTTCTCAAGGGCTTTTTCCCACACTGACGGTTGCTTACCAGGCAGCTTAGAGGAAAGTGATTTTAACTCATGATTTCAGAACTTCAGATTAACTTTTTCTAACTTGAATATCTCATGACAATCAGGACTAAATTATCTTAGTGTGTAGAACCACATGGGATGGATTCTGCCTTCAGTTTCAGCTGGGGTACCTCGCCTGTTGCTCCATTTTTAGCAAAACCTTAGGTTCAGTGAGACAAAAAGAAGGTGTTTTGAGGCATCTCTCTGGTGTGTTTACAGGGCTGCTGATAGGTTTTCCAGGTTACTTGTTCCCTGGTTTTGTGTCTTGGGTTTTTTTTGGGAACCGAGTTACAGAAAGAAAGAGCTTGCCTTCAGTTCATTGTTGATGAAAGACAAAAACACAGGGAAAAGCTTTTAGCACACACTTTTTCCTAAGCACTGCTGTGTCTCAGTACCCACCAGCTGGTCCTGTGCCTGAATCAGCCACTGCAGCCACTTTATATAGCATTGATATGTATTGAACTTTTTGTTCATACCTTGTCTTGGCAGTGTTTCTGTGAAGAACATTGCTCCCACTGCTCCTCAATAAGTAACATGCCACCCCTAAATAATCAGGGGGCTCAGCATCTCTAATGCTCCCTAATTTTTCCTACACCTAATTGTCACACCACTGTTTATATGGTACTGTTTATGAGGTGCTGCTCTGAGCATTTCTAACACCCAGCACCATCTTGTGACTAAGCAAAAAGCCTGGTTACCCACGCACAAGAGTCGTGTGGCTGAGAGATGGTCTGTGATCTCCTCAGGTCCAGACCTACCTTAACCCATAAACCTGCAGATTTCTTCCAAAAGGAAAATTGGAAAAAAACAAGACCTCACAGAGTCAAGCTGTGTGCCTCCATTTTCAACTATTAAATAATCATAAAAATTTTAAAAACTGACTAGTTGCAACAAAACTTGACACAATGAAAAGTTTCAGGAATAATTTTGCTCCTGGAGGTCAGCAAAATTCAGTGCCACTGTCATTTGATCAACCTGCCACTTCTGCTTGGTGCCCAAGCATAGTCTTTAAATTTTGGCTGAGCAACATCTGTGCAGCAGTCTGGCAACTTTAATCGACATGAGAGGGGAAAGTTAAAACCACAAATGAAGTTACAGTGAAGCAGCAGTATCACAACTTGCCATGGGTCTGTCTCACAAGGAGTCAGGGACCAGCCTGGCTCTCCCTCTGGGCACACAGGGGCTCTTATCATACCAAACCCAAGCTCTGCTTCGGGTCCATCAGCTATAACCCTACCACGGTTGTCCTCGGAAGACAAGGTGCTATTAACTCTTTACACCCTAGACCAGCATCTTCCTTGAGATCAGCGGCTGTGTACACCCCCTGCGACGCAAACGTGAAAAGCCCTCCTGTTCGAAAGCAGCGTTGGAAGCACCACCGAGGGATAAAACCCCAAGCAAGCGCAGGCCCGGGACCAGGCTCGTTTCAGCGCCGAGAGCCAGGAGAGGTGCAGGCAGTGCTGCGGAGTCCTGCCTGTGCTCTCCCCGCAGGGCACAGCTCTGCCCGCGGGGTCAGACACCCTGCCTCGCCACGGTCTGCTTCGCTAACAAAAACTGGGTCAAAGTTACTGAGCACAGGGCACAGCTCTGTATGTTAACGTTTTGGGCTAAAGCCCAAAAAGAAAAAAGGAAATTCAGCAAGAAATAACCTGGACAAGAGCTGAAGCAGATAGGGGAAGGCACTCACCTGTGTGCACCAAAGCTGCTTCTCAGGTAGTCGCTGCTCCAAGCAGGGCAGCTGATGGGGGCATGTGCCTTTTATACTGGAGGGAAGTGGACTTGAAGCAGGGAGGGGGAGTCAAGAGGTGGGCCAGCAGGACGTCAGCAGTACTAGTGAGTAGGATTTAAATTTACAAAAGGAGGAGTAGGAGAACAGAGGCTCTATTAGAAAGCCATTGATCAGGGAAGGAGGCTGGGAGCAGGAGTTGAGGACGGCACCAGGGGATTTTGGGGGGGGCATGGCAAGACACATGACTGAGGCCCCCAGACCCACCAGGAAGAGAGCAGAGGGAAGGGGGCTGCTGCCATGTCCCTATGAGTGGGGGGGCACAGACAGACGGGAGCAGCTACACTTTCTGCAAAGGAGAGCCAAGCTCTCTGTGCTGCCCAGCCGAGATGCTCTGTCTGAAGAGCATTATCTGCAGGAGGAAACGCTCATGGCTGAGGATGAGCTGTAGGGAGAAAGAGGAGATGGACAGTGGGGAGCTAGCAGAGCTAGCAAGCAGGAACAAGTCAGTCCACACACTCCTTCCCCAGCCCTTGTTCCTCTTGCTGTTGTCCCATCTGTGTTTTGCTTAGGATCTTACTTGATGGCAGCTCTTTTTTCATTCAGCCCCAGCCCACAGCTGGGATCAACCCACACATGCTTAAGTCACATTGCAACACAGCACACAAGTAGCTGATGAAATCAGTAGTGATTCAGTGCTTAAGCAGGCCCTTGCCTGTTTTGTGGCAGAGAATATTTCATCTGCGTGAGGCCAATATCTCAAGCAATATTGTATTTTTACAATACGTGTCTCTTCTGAGTGGTTATTTTTAACTCTGTCTCTTGACTAATGTGTCACTGCAGCCTTGCTGTTAGGGATCTTGCTGCTGTAGAAGCTAAGACCTTGTTTACTCTGGTGGTTTGCAGGGGAGAGCAGCTCCGCTCCTTGGGCACCATCCTGCAGAGAGGCTGAGATATGAAGCGTTACTGGGCTGACTGGGAGCTGCAGGCTTTCTCTTCACAGACCCATGTTCCTGCTCTGCTCCTGGTGAGGTACCCGAAGGAGCAATTTTAAGGTTGTGCTTTGAAAGGGGGCTCTGAGGCCTGACCTCATCCATAAACTGAGACTGCATAGGAAATACTGCAATCCCATTAGGATGAAGAGGAAGTTCAATAGCAAATATGTTCAGTTTTTCCATAAAGACGCTTCCAGCTGGGAAAACTTCAATGCACAAATAATGCTATTTCACTCTAGGCACCTCTGAAAAGAAATGAAATTATTTTATTTCCTAGGGGCAGTTTGTGGGGTGCTTCTACGAGGAAGCATGGTGAAATGTTACCTGGCCCTGCCCTTACTCACCATCCAAGCATCAAGTATCACTGGGAGAGTATGGTCACTAATCGCAGGGATTTTTCATTTCTGTGTAATAGTTTGTTTTACGGGTACATATATGAACAAAAGTGGTAAAGAAGCCTGAGAAATACTCTTCTGTTCTCCAATTTCCACCCAACAACAGCTAAAAGAAGTGTCTTCCTCATCCAAGTTTTCAAGAGTTTACTCAGACTACTCAGGATCACAACTGCAAAATATGAAGAGCACTTCACATCCATGGTAGCACAAAACGTCTTCCTACAACTATCACAATCAATAATAGATATACATGCTTTTCTCAGAAACCTCCTTTTAGCATGTTCCCTTTGAACCTTGCAAACACTCCCTACCTAAAAATCAATCTGCATCCAAGAACCAGGCAGTGGCTGTGCTTCTGCCGTGCTAATTTTGTGTGCATGTGTGCAGAGGCTGTCTTCTTAGTAAGTAAAACCCTTCATGGCTTCTCATTAGAGATCTTTTCCCTTACTGGTTTTCACATTTATTTTGACCAGAAAATGTGAGTATTCTTTCATGACCTCTAATGGGCAATTGCTGGAGTAAAGGTTTCTTTTCTCCAGGATATGCAGGACCCTGTCTTGTTTTGTTGTTTTGCTGGTGATCCTATCATCTTAAAATAGAAGCAAAAGTTTTTTCATCTCATTTGCTTTGTCTAGTCTTGCTGGCACTGCAATGTGAGCCTTTCCATAGCACAGATCATTTTCACCCATTGTCACCAATATGGAAATTACCACATAAAACAAAATTATGCACTCCTCATGTTAAGAATGCTTGTTTATTGATAAAGGCTGCTTGCAAATAATACACCATACAAAATAAAATAAAAAATACCCTAACCAGACACAAAAAAAATCATTATTAGGAGAGCCAGCATTTAAAATGCTCTAATATGAAAATTTACCTTCATTCTGGCCCAAAGTTGATCTACTGCAGTATCTTGGTTTTGACAGTGGGCAACAAAGAACATTTATGGAAAAGTCTAAAAACAGGGCACCATATTTTCACATTCCTCCACAATACTCTTCTCACAGACCCTTGAGCCCTGTGGTCCAGAGACGTCCCAAACCAAATGTTTCTTTGTGGTAGGTAGCCCTTGATGGGCTTCTTCTCTTTCACTGTTGCTTCCTGAACCCATGTAAATTCTCAGCATCCACAAAATTGTGTGCCAAGGACTTCACAGCTCTTTCTCTGCTACAAGAAGGATCATGGCTATGCATCTGTTCTGGACACACTACTTGCCAGTTTCAAGAGCTTTCATTTTCACTTTCATTCAAGTATTTTCATTTTCGCTTTCAATCATTCTGACTTCATGAAAGGCTACTGCAAAATGTCCTCAGCAATGAAGAGTAATAAATTACGTGACAGTCTGTTTAAATGAGCCTCATCAGGCATTTCTCTTACCAAAGTAAACTTTAGTCCACCCTCATTCACTGGACGACATCATTTCTATCCACCAGACCACAACTGAACCACCACAATGCTACGTACAGCACTCAGAAGCTTTCACAGAAATCATTCTGGCTTCTCAGGGTCTTTTCAGGCAACTGTGACTTTATTTTATTTTGTTACCCCATTCATAATAGGTCTTATGCTTTGGCTGACAAAAGCAAGTCAGCTCATGCAGCACAGAAATGTGAAAGCCATTTAGACTTGGGAGGAAATGGGAAAGATCTGTCAGGGGAACGAGGGTTGTGAAAGACTGAACCAGAAAGATCATCTTGAGGACAGCTTGGTCTGTAGCGAAGGTGCAGAGATTTGTGTGTTAAAACTTCCATTCTTTTCCTGTTTCTGAGGGAGAGGCTGGGCACATGCTGTCTTCTTTGTAGAAGATCCTTGAGAAGAACTCAAGTCCTGCCTCACACACAATTAAAGACTCCTGCACATAAAATTCCTGCATAAGTTATGAGCAGGAACAGGGCTGAGCCAGCTGCTAGCTGGAGTGTCTCAGTGGGAAGGCTGACCAGGGATGCACCAGGGATCAAACTAAATCAAAAGGCAGTAGATACACAGGTGTGAAGGGCTGTGAGGAGAAAAGCAACTTCCCAAGGTAAGGAGAGGTCAGGCTTCTGAGCAGGAAATGCTGAGGAGGGTGAATGGAGATTATAGGAAAGTATTGCCTGGAGGCTGGAGTGACGCAAGAGAATGAGGTCCAGGGAGCCTGATGCAGAGAAGTATTCTTTGACAAGACAGCACCAGAGGCCAACAGTGAACTACAGTTTTGATGACAAATTCTACAATTTGGTTTTCTCAAAGAACTAGTCCAAATCTTTTTTCTGTACTTCTTTTGCTGGTCAGAGCCTTCCACAAACAGAAGGTGAAAAACCACAAAAGCAAAGACATTTGATGCAGTTGGATGGAGAAACAGAAACTTCCCCCCTTCCTCCCTCCCCACCCAACCCACCACTCTCATTTTTTCACATACCAGTCTGGGAATAGTTTGCAAATGCCTTGAACTACTGCCTGACCTATGAATCTGCCCAGCCTTCTGTAGTGGGGTAGAGGTACAGTTGCACTAAATGAGTTTGGAGGACTCATGAAAAGTTGTATTCAAACCTATTCAGAAAACCATGCCAGTTCACTCAACTAGATGAAACTTCTAGTAACATTTATCTTTACAAAGAAACTGTTCTCTATTAACATTCAGGTTCAGAGAACAGCCAGGACTGGCTTTAGTTTGGAGCTACATTTTTTTTAATTTGAGAAAGAGGACCATCTAGTGGTTAATGCCAAAATTATCATCTTGTTTGCAATCATTATTGAGTAAGCAATGAAACCCCCACATTGCAAACGAACATGCGTGTATCTTGAAATCTGACCGTGTACACAAGCCCAGCCAAACTACACATAACCTTGTCTCTCTTGAGTTAGGCTGGATATACAGGTGTTTATCATCAGCACAGTTTCCAGTTTGCCCAGTGTCCCAGTCAGTACAGGCTTATTGGGACAACTTGTTAGCAGTCAGGCAGCTCAAGCATAGGCTAGAGCTCAGGACTCCAGCCACTCTCCACAAGCCCCTCCTTAGCACACTGTGGAGGCTTTGCACCAGTGTTGGAGCTTGGATGGAAAAATACAAGTCACGCTTGGCATGGTTACAGCCACCTTCAAAACTATTCTGCTGATGGGAGGATTTCTTCTGACTATTCTTCTTCCCTGATAGAAAGCTACCGGGCAGCCTTCTGCACAGAGGTTTGGGATGTGTGGATTCCAAGTGGAGCTGGATAATGTAAGTAGACTCACGTAGTGAGAACAGAGAAGTTCAAGAAAAAGAATCAAGGTTGGAAATATTTTTGCATATCTCTCAGGGATCCAGCACTTTGACGTTATTTTCAGAATGCAAAAGTTAGGCCAGCAAATGCCAGCTTCTGGTGCTGGAGTGGGGGAGAATTTCTGTATAGAGTAGGTGCACTGCTGGAATGCAGGACGGAAATTAGTGCTCCTATATGCCATTTGCACGTTTCATGCACAATTGCTTTGTCAGGCAACTTAAACTGCTCTTTGAACACCATGTGCTTCAAGCAGTAATTTGTTCTTCCAGAGAATTGCTGCATTGGAAAAATGGGCTGGGAATGGCACAGGAAACCCTTGTTTCCAGGCAGTTGCAGAGGACAGGTCAGCATGCAAGCCTGACATTTTCTGGTAAGGCAGGCTGCAGGGCCAGGTATGGAGATCTCCCTTCAGGAGCAAGCCCTAATTAAATTAAATTTTGGCTTTGGAAAAGCTCCTAAGGTATAAAACCCAGAATATTAGTGTGCTGCACCTGAAAATAATAGTAGTATATATTAGAATTGCATCTGTAGGAAGTGAAAAACAATATTGTTCATTCTGGTTATTACAGAGGGGCAGGTGCAGACAAGGGTGGCCTTTTACATGCACACTACCAAGGAGAGATGTCATACAGAGTCCTAAACTAAAGCACAGGTTTAGCCCTACTGCATGGGTGACTTTTTTTCCTGATGCAAGGCTTTCTTGTGCCATTCCCAGCCCATTTTTCCAACACAACAATTCTCTGGAAGAACAAAGTTTCTCCCACTGGTCTGGGTTGCCTCAAGGGCATCTGAAGTGCTTCTGAGAATACCCAGTGAAGGTGAAGTTCTGCACTAGGGTGACATTTCTTACAAAAGTGTACTTTATGGCTTCAGTATGTCATATTTATCATCTGTATGCCTGTGAGCCCCTGGTTTTAATCCCTGCAGCTTATCCAGTCATAAACAACCTCTAATGATTCACATACAGCTTGATAGATTAACTGAAATACAGTAAAAGGCAAGCAAGGGGATCTCTAATTGCTATTCATAACCAGGTCTTGCAACTATTACATTTAAATAGCTTGAAGCCGTGATCAAGTTAATTAGAGATGATGTTCTTTTCTGGCACTACGGTTGGCAGGTTATACATTAGTCATGGAAAGACAAGAGTCTCATTCCCAAAATATTGCTTCAACTCTGATGTCTAATATTAGCGAATGAGATTAACTTCAGCCTCATCTCTAGGATGATCTAAAATTGAACAGGTTTTGAAATCTGAAATGTAACAGTTTTCAAAATCTGAAATTTAACAGTTAAGCAACAACACCTCTCACCTTCACTTAGGTTTTAAACTTATTTTAATTGCTTCTACCTCTTTTGGTTGCTGCTGGGCTATGTCTGCTTTGCCCATCTTCCTTCAGACTGGTGTGACTGGCAGCCTCTCACAACCAGGACTTTCACAGGTCTATTGCCACAAGTGACTGCTCAAGAGCAATGGGAAGGACTCAGTCAGCTCAAAGGACCTCAGGACAGCTGTCCTGTTGAGGGGCGATAGCAGGAGAAGCACATCACCAGCAGGATGCCACCTGCCTCAGCACACAGACACCAGAGTTTGGTGCAATGTGCTGGCACAGACAGGATTTAAGTCAGACCTTAGTGATGGATGTGACATCGAGACCTGCAGCTCCCTCTGAGGAGGACAGCAAAGGGAGAGCTCTTTGCATTGACACAGCCCCACAGAGGCCCCGCCAATTCACATGGACTTTGTGGAAGGCTGCCAAGAGAACAATGAGGGTGCTGGCCACCACCTTTATTTTAATTGCTGTGCAGTGCATGCCAAGCTGTGCAGTTGGGGGTTGTTTCCATTCCCTCAGCAGTTGCCAGAAATATTCATTGTTGTTTCATTTTAAGGATAACAAAGTCACGTCTTGGCTTATAAAGGAGCTTTGTTGCTTCCCAGACACCCAATCTCATTTGTCATCATCATTTGTCAATCATCATTTGTAGGATGAATTCCACAGATGTCCAATGAGCTCATAGGACTGGATTAACCCTGCAGTAAGAATTAGATGTGTAAAACTATTTTAAATGCATGAAGATTCAGAGTAAGCACAAGAACTGATGTAACAACCAGAATACTCAGCTAAACCTGCAGACTCAGACTTGGGGTTTGTGTCTGAAGATCCACTGTTCCTTTCATCCATGGCCAGGCCTGTCATCAGCCTTGTCCTCCTTGGCTGTATCAGCACAACTGTTGCAGAATTATGCAAGTGGAGTGGACCTGAGTCTTCAACCTTTGAGCTTATTTTTTAACTCAAATCAGTTTGCTAATCTGGCTCATCCCAGTGCCCCACTGACAGCAGTACTGGTGCAGCCAAAGTAACAAAAAACAGTGGCTGGGAGAAAAAGAGTGAGGGACCTGCTTTGCCACCAGGAAAAAGTTTCGTGGGATGATGATGGGAGAACAAAAGACAAAACAAAATCTTGCAGAGACATAGGATTAGGAAAAATATATCAGAGCCAGAACTTCTTCACATTAGTAGTAATACAAGTTTTCTGAGAGAGGTGTTATTGATGTCCTGGGGTCATGTCCCTGACGATGGGTGTCCTGAGCTCTCTCAACCTTCCCAGAGGGTTTCTCAGTGTTTAGCTCTGCATCCTTAATCCACAGGCATTATCCAAATTGTGGCCTCAAGCTCTTGCCCCTCCTCCCATTACCACGCCAACAGCGCCTTTTGCAGCTGCTTGGGAATGAGTTAAACAACCCTCATCTACCATCCATAGTGCAGTGAAAGGTTTAATCAATGATGGTAGCAAAGGGTAAGCAGAGGTGTTGTACCATGGTAAATGGCCTTGCTTTCTCCATGGAAAAAAGAAAAGCTTCCTTGCAAAGTGCCAGGACTAGAAACTTTCTTAGACCATTGAACACTGGCATTCATAAAACTTCTGCACTGCTGATCCAGACCTTGGATCTCAGAAAAGAAATATCCCTTTGATATAAGAGGATGGAAGTTTAGCATAAAAGCCAAAAAGAGAAAAAAATAAGAGAAATACAGGTTCTGCCAGTTCTGCCAGTGGAATTAGCTTATTGTACAACTGCACAGCCATTATTCACCTCATGAGGACTGGCAAGCTTTGTAACACCTGCACACCTTTTTAAAGGCAAACTTTTCTCATTGCAGCCCCTACACTGCTGATATCCTCCCAAAATACGGATGGTCAGTGAGCGGCTGTCACACAGGAGTCCCATGAGGCCACATGCCAGCCATCCGTGGTGGACCCTAGGGAATGGGGAACAGCAGCTGCACCCACCTGAGAGGGTGCAAAGTTCACAGAATCACAGGATAGTTAGGGTTGGACTGGACTCCCAAGATCATCTGGTCCAACCCTCCTGCCAAAGCAGGGTCACCTCAACCAGGTGACATAGGAACATGTCCAGGTGGGTTTGGAATGTCTCCAGAGATGGAGACTCCATGACCGCCCTGGGCAGCCTGTTCAGTGCTCTGCCTCCCTCAGTGTAAACAAGTTCTTCCTCATGCTGAGGTGTGTTGTAAACATATATTATAATATTGGCTTCTCGCAAAGTATAAAGGTAGATATTATATGATGTTAGAAATGCTTTTTGCTGTGTGGATGTAGTTTTCTCTCTTTTAGCAAGAATGTTATGAAGTGTGAGCAAGCAAGATAACCTCCAAGTGAACAGAAGATGAGGCCCGAGAAGCTGCTGATCAACACTTTGTCCAGGAAACAAAAGGGCCCAAAGGCTACTCCGCCCGGAGAACTGGTGGCCAGGAGAGTCCGAGAGCCGTTATCACCGCTCTACCTGGAGAGACGAAGAGGCCCAAAGCTGCAATCAGCCCTGACTGTGGAGAATTAAGAGATCCACCCTACCATCGACTCTTACCTAGCGAGCCCAACCCCAAGAATCAAAAGAAATAAAACCGCAAGGCAGAAGAATACGCATGCTCTAAATAGGTGGAACCAAGGAGTGGCCATGCAGAACAGCTCCGGGAAAAGTTTGAGTATTAATTGAGAACAGACAGTAAAAATGGTATAAAAAGGACTCACCTCGAGCATCAGGTGTGCTCTTGGCAGAGCACCAAGGCACCCGGCCATTACCTCTTTGCTTTATTTTGTGTGTCTCTTATTGTCTTTATATTAAACCCTTTAAATTCTCACAGGAGAGTGAACCTCGTTTTTCACAGGTGGAACTTCTTATGTCTCCAAGCCATGCCCGAAGTGGAGGCACAGGCAGTTTGTGGGGTGCTGACTGCCTCCTTCACCACATTCAGCATTTAACGCAGCATTTTGTCCAGTGAGGGGGGCCTGAGGGAGGGGGTTTTCCAACATATTTTAGTGGGGAAGGGGGAAGTGCTCTCCCAATTTCAGATCAGCTTGAAAAGCACCCAAGCCAAAGGGATGTGAGTATGGAAGGGCCTCCATGGGGGTCACCCTTGCTGGGGCATAGGGGTCCCTGAGGGCCAGAAGCTTGGAGAACGAGGGGCTCCAGGAACACACCAGCACTGCTGTCGGGGATCCACTGAGGGGAACATTGTTGTGAGAAAGGACACTGATGTGCTGGAGCGGGTCCAGAGAAGGGCAATGAAGGTGGTGAAGGGTCTTGAGCACAAGTCCTGTGAGGAGCAGCTGAGGGAGCTGGGGGTGTTTAGCCTGGAAAGAGGCGGCTCAGGGTTACCTTATCACTCTCTATAACTGTCTGAAAGAAGTGTAGCCAGGTGGGGGTCAGTCTCTTCTCCCAGGCAACCAGCAACAGCACAAGAGGATGCAGCCTCAGCCTGCACCAGGGGAGGTCTAGGCTGAACATCAGGAGTTTCTTCATAGAAAGGGTGATTACACATTGGAATGGGCTGCCCAGAGAGGTGGTGGAGTCAGCGTCTGGACGTGGCACTCAGTGACATGGTCTGGTTGACCTGTTCACGTTCAGTCATGAGTTGGACTCGATGACCTCAGAGGTTTTTTCCAAACTATCCGATTCCGCCACTCTGTGCACCGGGCTCCTGAGGGGCTGTCACGTGCGAGACGCCATTTTGTGCGGCGGGCGGTGCCCGTTGGCGGGGCCGTGGGGCGGTGCGGGCGAGGGGCGGGGGGTCCTTCCCTCCCTCCACGTTTTATTTCCCTTTGCGCTTCCTCCTCCTTTTACTCCTTCCTCTCGCTCTCGCACTCCCTCTCGGGTTCGCTCCCCGCGTCCCTCTGCTTTTGTTACGCCTCCCTTCGCTCCCTCCCGCTCCCCGCCCCCGCGTGGCACTGCGGAGCCGGAGACGTGACCCGAGCGGACTCGCTTCCCCGCAGCTCCAGCCTCTCGCCGCAGAGTCGCATGTCCTCGATCCAGAACCTCCAATCCTTCGGTAAGAGCCGCCGGCGCGCCGCCACCCCCGCAGCCATCCCCTCGGCAAACCCACCCATCTCCCGCGGCCCCCTCGCCGTGCCCCCGGCCCCGCCGTCCTGCCTCCGCGTTGCCGAGGGCCGCGGGGCCCGCCGCCCCCGCGGTGACATTGAGCGGGTGTCGCCGTCGCCGCGGTGCTCCGTGAGGCAGCGCCGGCGGCTCGTCCTTGTCCTACCGCGCCGCCGGCCTCGGGACGTGCTCGGTGTGTGCGGCGGAGAGACCTCGGGCGGGAGACTCAGCCCCTCGCTGCTCCCGTAGGAGGTGCTGCCATGTTCTCAGCTCTGACACCCCGTATATCCTTTCCTAAGGAAATAATTTCATCAGTTACAGTTGGTTTGCTGCCTTATCTTATCCTCGGCAATGTCTCAAAACGCTATACAAGCCCTGCAAAGGTTATTGTTTCTATAAAGTAGCTACGCAGATGGCAGATCTCCTATCAGCAGGGAAGTTTAACCGTGCCGGGCCAGCGTTCTCCTGCTCCCTTATCTATAAGCAGCAGAAGTGAGCAAGTTAGCACTTTATACAGTAATTCAGGCTTTTGGTCGCAGTTTTGACTGTAATCTTCTGCACGTATAAGCCATGTGAGAAGGTTACGTTCAGTCATGACTGGGGAGCTCACCCTATGCTTAAGGAAAGTGCTGCCCAGAGGATTCGTTTGAAGGGATCCAATGTTGACACCTACAGTGCTGGCTTATCTCCAGTTTAGAGCCCTAAACTCTGCCAAGTTATCTTGGCTTATTTCCAACCTGGAGTCCTAAACTCTGCCAAGTGATCCTCATGCCCAAGTCCTCTTTTTCTTTCACTTTTTCTTTGACTAAAATTTGCTATTAGTCTTTGTGCAACAAGTTGTGGGAGATAGTAAAATTCAGCACGATTTAACAAATTTCGTAGTAGAAACTGAGCTAGTCAAGATTTCCAGTGCTGTACTTCTTTCCTGTTGTGCTTGAATCCTCATTATGCTTTCAGTTCCTTTAATGCTCGTGTCATTCTTGTTTCTACAAGGATCTGTCAGTCTGGAGCTGAACTACTTTTTTGTGTTTCTGCTGAAGTTCTACTCATTTGGCACCTTTCTTTCTAGTGGATGGCAAAACTTGGTCAGCGTTTTTAGAGCTGAGTTTTGAATGGAAGTTTGGGAAATTGTAGCTTGCATGGCTATTGAACCTACATGGGCTCTTAAATATTGTTCTGATTAGTACAGAAAAATTATTTTTGATTATTCTTAAAAAGTAGTAAAGTACTTTATGCTTCAAGGTTTATTTGGAGCTACTGATTAGGAGACTTGTAGAACTGTAAAATTTCTTGATTGAATGTTAAATATGTTTTTGTGGAGTACAGAGAATAAGACGTGTTAATCCAGAACCCCCCTTCTTTCTAAATGCCTTTCTATTTTATCTGTCCTAAATAGATGCTAAGCTTGGAAGAATTTGAGAACTGACCTTTCTTTAATCTAAGCCTAAATTAATTTTGTTACATTTCTTGACTAAAGCTGCTGACTGGAGGAGTTCTGGTTTACGGGCAGCCTCTGACATCTGTTACAGTGTATCTCTCTTTTATTTCTGTTAGTAGCCAAGAGTTACATCCATGGCTTAACATGCTGGTAGTGTGGTAGTTACTACAGTATAAGACTTCTGTTCTTGACCTGTAAGGGAGTGTGTGTTCTAGGACTTTTCTATTTCTCTGTTCTTATCAGTTGATCTGATAAGAGATACAGTTGCTTTATTTCACTTTAAATGTATGCAGCTGTCTAAACCTTATGTGCATTTGATGTTCTCTCAGAACCATGTTTTCAGGTTCAGGATTTATAGTTTGCAAGAAACAATGAAGTAAACTGATACTGTAGCAGAAAACTGTTCATACCTGGGAAGGCATGGAAGAAACTGGGTGCCTGGTAGTTGAGAGGCCTGTCCTGAGTATGTAGTGTAATGAGACTTAATACAGCTGTAGAAAAAAGCATTTTGGTTTTAACAATGTGTTTTTAAACAGGGATTAAACACCAAGATTATACCCTGAATATAATGATAAATTTTTGTGAAGTGAGAATCTTCCATCTTAGTTTTGAACTTGGGTGTTTTCCTTTGTGGGAAATACATGAATCTTTTTCCTCCTGCAGACCCCTTTGCTGATGCAACAAAGGGCGACGACTTACTCCCGGCGGGGACTGAGGATTACATTCATATAAGGATCCAGCAACGAAACGGAAGAAAGACACTAACAACTGTTCAGGGCATTGCAGATGATTATGACAAGAAGAAACTTGTGAAAGCTTTCAAAAAGGTAAAGTTGCTGATTTGATTTGATAATAATTATATATAAAGGAATAAGATGGCTTTTAATACTAAGTAACAAAATGTTTATTTCACTTGATTCTTTCTAGTGCACATCACTTTCATATTTGAGTCCTTTCCCTTTCTCAAAACACCTATCAGTGTCTAGTAACACTGATTTTTGCTAAAAAGTTAAACATTTCTATCTTACAAAGAAGTAAACAAAATATGGTCTGAATGTTTCTTTAAAATTTCACAGATACATGGTTTTGTTGGTGTGAAGAAAAAAATCAGTTTAAAGTACAGATTGGTTTTATTCCTGCCTCTGTTACAGCTGGGTTGTTGCTCAAAATAGAGGCTTTTAGTTTTGCCAGGATAAAAATACTTATTTTAAAACAGTGTGGAGTTGAAAGGGCTGTATTTTATGACTTTGTTTTTCATTCTTGCAATGACTGTTGACCATTTCCTTCTGCACAGTAGCTAATCCTGTCCTTGCCTGAATTTACCATCAGCAGTTTAGTTTGTGTATGTATGTATCAGCAGATATGTTCAATTTGCTCTCAGAGCCAGTAAAATAGATTTAACCTTTGCCTGGCTTGGCATCAAAATAGTAAGCAGCCTCTGAGACAAAGTTCTTCTGAAAAGACTGACTAAGCAAAATCATGATGTACATCATATGTCATATAATATGAATGTTTGTTTCTCTCTTAGAAATTTGCTTGTAATGGCACTGTGATTGAGCATCCTGAATACGGTGAAGTTATCCAGCTGCAAGGTGACCAGAGGAAGAACATTTGCCAATTCCTTTTGGAGGTGAGAGACTGCAGATAAATATCAAAACCTCTCTGGAAGCAGTAGGGTGCCAGGTGGTACTGATGCTAATTAACCAGCTAAAGATGGCCACTGTAGTTCCTTTGTATTTTCAGCAGGAAAGTAAAATGACACTTACAGAATGAGAGTAAGCCTCTGGTAAAAATCAGAGCACTGTAGAATGCCTTTGCGCTGTTACAGCACACCACTTGTTCTCTGGCAGTGCAACTTGAGCTCTGTGCTTGTAAAATCAAGTGTTCTATGCAAACCGTAATCGTGAGACTGGAAGCACAGTAGAGGAAAGAGGCTTACTCTGATGCAAATGATGATGCACAGTTGTTACACCATCAAAGAATAAGTCCTAGGACTACAGAACAAATCAGAAGTCTGATAAGATTTTCTTTTTCTTTAGTCAATTCTGCTGCTTGGCCCAGAAACATTCTGTAAACTAGAAAAATGTTCCATTGAGTATATACACTGTACTGCAGTTTGTTTAATCGAAGTGTAAGATTGTGGTAACTTGATATTGCTCTAATAGCCTAAGTATGTAAGCTTTACTAAAATACATTGTTTTTCTCCTTTAGATTGGCATTGTCAAGGAAGAACAACTGAAAGTTCATGGTTTCTAACATATCTGTACTCTTATGAAGAACCCTGCAGTATTGGTCTTACCTATCCTGGCTCTTCTGTGAAAATGAATCTTTGCAGTGAATGGACTTCCCTCTTACCTGAACATTTACAATTTGATTCAGATTTGCATGACTGCATGAAACAGGTGGTGTGTAGACTAGAAACACATAAGAAAACTTCAGTAAGATGGTAATGAAGACACTTGTGAACTTTAACACATTTCCAATGGAAATGTATTAGTGAAGATTGTTCAGTTTAGTATTCTCCACCTGAGTTAAATGTGAGTTTTATTCAAATAGCGTGTGTTGTTGCTTAAAAATAAAAGTTTATTCATATAATTTCTGGGATATTTGAAATGCTTTAGCCTAAGTTTTAAACTAGCACTGCAGCGTTGCTGAAGAGTGGCTGAACTGCTTTGTGGCAAGTGTAGCTCACTGCTGATTGAAGAAATTGGAAAATCTACATGATTAAGTACTAGCCGATTAATCAGTAGATTAGCTTGATGTGATCTTACCCTGTAGCTGTAAGACTAGAGCTTTAAAGCCTGTAGTGCAGGTGTGTCTTAGTAGCAGTATAATAAGACATCAGTTGTTTGCTGTGTAAGTAACTGGATCTTCTCTAAAATTTATTGCAGTGACTGTGAGGTATTAGTATGAAGCAAAGTTGGACTAAAGCAAGCTGAGCTTCTCAAGACAAAACATTTGGGCAAAAGCCCCAAAACATTTAACGGAAGTGGATAGGAGATATTGTATCTTCTCTGTCACTGAGTGAGGGGAAAAGACATTGCTTTGGCTTCTGCCATGACAGTGCATTTAAAGTTGGTGAGCAGAGTGCTTGAATGAGCTGGTAGTGTTAGCTGCAGGAGTAGGGAAGGGAACAGGCTCTACACTAACCTTTTCCTTGTTATGAAAAGTTTTCCTGGGATTAATGGTTGACATGGAGGGTTTTGTAGTCATGTTTGGGTGTTACTACAAAAAGCTCATTTGGTTTGCTTTTCTAGAAGGCAATTCATTCACAGCATTACTGGAAGTTACAAAACATTTGTTCCACCATGCTTTTAAGTTAGGTTTAGTTAGAATACCAAATGCCTACAGCTGCTTGTAGGATATGTCTCATGAAGAATGAAATCAGTTCATTTGGTGAAACAAGCAGACATTGTCTTCCTTTTGAGGTAGACATGGAAATTTTTTTCTGAAACAATTCAAAACATGCTGAGCTGCAAAACCATAACAATAGTGGGAAATGTTTAAAAAACTTCATGTGATATCGTGTGTTCTCTGGAAAGAAAGAAAAAGATGTTTCTTTGCTGCTAAGACTTAATAATAACTTAGCCAGAAAAAAAAATTGATGAAATTGATAAAATAATTGTTTATTACCTAAGTAAACATCAAGAATAGGCAAAACGGTATTATTTAATATCACATGTACCTGTACTTTATTTCCTATTCGTATTTACCTTTCTATACAGAAATGTTTAATTTAAATTCATTTGACCTGGTTTTTTTTTTTCTTTTTTTAGATTTTTGAGTTCAGAAATGAACCCTTAAGGCACTAGCAACTATTAGGGGAGCGTTATATGACGATTTCTGTCTCCGTCTGGTCTAGACAATTCCACTTGTAAAAATCCAGTCTCTCAATCTCCACAAATTCTGCCTGATGTTACAGATCTTGACTGTTCCAGAGAAAGGATGTTCCTGAAGACTGTATATTATTAAGGTGCAATACTTTCAGGAGGAGGGAATGCCAAATGCAAAATACCCACATACCAAATGGAAATCCAAGAATAAATCTTACTCAAGTATTGCAGATGAGCAGAATAAAATCATTCTACTGCAAGTTTACTAGTCCTGGTTCTTAAGTGCTAAAGTAATCAGTGTTTTGGGGGTACATAGCAATTAGTGATTTTCATTTTATCACATGCCAGAAAAACTGATGTTCTCATTTACAGCTTGTACTCCTGCCCAACAGGAAAAACAAGCAGTATCTTCTATTTTGCTGATATTATACAAGTAATTCTGGTGGGCTTTGAATTGAATATTAACAAATGACTAGCAGGTCTTGTGTTACTGAGTCAGTCTTCATTTCAGATGGCATTCCATTAACTTTTACTACCTAAGCTTGAGTCATTTCTCCATAGTCATTCTGCTTGGAATAAATAAGAAAAATCTTTGGGTTTCTTCTGCCTCATTTAAAAATCCTTTCTAATAGGAGGAACCTTGCAGTTGATAGGTGGCTTGGGTGGAGATGCTTGTGTTTTGACCTTTGAAGGGCAAAATTATAAGGAGGTGGAATAAGATGTAACACATTTGAAGTTTTCAAGAGGTGAGACTTGTTGTGGCAACAAACCATTTAATGTTTCTAGAAGGAAACCAGAAATTTTTTTCCTTGAGTGTTTTACACTAAAACAGTATTTCTAAGATTTTAATTAGCCTTGTTACAAGCCCAAATATCTTTGTATATTCTAGATGAAAGGCTTCAACAATATTGTGTTTTGTCATCTTACTCTGGAACTTCTTTGTCAAAGCTAAACTTATTTGGAGTACATATCCATGTTTTAAAAATGCTGAAAATAAACAACTGTTTAAAGTGCCACCACAAAAATCTGTTTTCAGAATAAAGGCAGGTTTCAATCTCTTTATCTATTCCAAAATAGGTTAAAAAATGTTAAAGGATGTGGCCCATAATTGTCAAGGCAGTAAAAATGAGCTTATAGTAGAAAACTCTTGAAATCCACTAGTAGGACTTGAGGCTGGCCAAGCTCAAGACTGCAAAGAGCAATGGTTTCTTTTTGTTGGAAAGTTGTGAAGTCTGTGTCCTTCAGACCTGTAAATCAAGATTGCCTTCTCAGTGACATTTAACACTTAATCTCAAGGTGTTACTGGATGTAGAAATATGTTTCAAATTCACAGCTGTCTGCATAGCTTTATTAGGCTGTTCTAGCTAACTCTGAGCTGATACACTGCATAAATAAATTCATTAAATTGTCTATTCTGAGTCTACGTCTACTTAATGAAGCTACAAGCAATGACACCCTCGCTGAACCCTTTGCTGGTGGTAGCAGTTCTTGTTTGTAGAATATGAGATTTAGTAATTTAAGTCTGTAAGCTGCCTACTTCCTCTTACTGTGTGAGCTGTCAGGCCCTTGACTGTCACGTATGGTATGCTACATCTGACTCTGTCTCAGAGATGAGCATGAGGAGCACAACTATGGGCAGATAATTTTCTCAAGTGGAATAACCTTTGAAAAGAGGAATGCCTGAGCTGTGTGTGCATACTATTAATTGTTTCAGTGATGTTGCTTAAACCTTGATTCCTGAACTGCATTTTTGCACAGCCTAAATTAAAAATGTTTTGGAGAGTTTCTTTGGCAGGGGAGGAGGGAGCTAGTAAAAAAAACTGTCATAGGAAATATATCTGAAGTCTCTGTTCATTAACTTAGATTCCTGGACTGCAAGACCTCTGTAACATTGTTTCTCTCTCTCTCTGTATCTTTAAAAATCCTAGTTAAAAGACCTTGAGACTTTGACATTTAAGGCTCTAAATACATCTAAAGCCATTTAAACTTTAAATGTGAAGAGTCATTGACGCTTAAGTTTCAAATATTTGAAATAATAACAATTAGGCAGAACTCCTCATTTTTTCCTATACTGCCATCCTGCTTATAGTTGGTCTGTAGTTGCCCTGAAGATGCATGTGTTATTTACAGCCAGGCAGTAATCAGATACCCCTGCTGTAATGCCATACCTTGTCTGTAGTTTTTTTTAAATTTTATCTGATTAGTTGCACTCTTACAGGCTGGACTACTCTAATTTTGCAGTATAGGACAGGTGTACCTTGAGTTTCAGTCAGCAATTATCTTTTCCTTAATCCTTCTGCAAGGCTCTAGTGTACAGGATCCATGTGTTACACCTGTGAGTGGCTCAGTACTTCCTCACACTGTGTTAAAATGTAGGCAAGATTGATATTTAGCCAGTTAAAGCGGGGGAGGCATTTTTTTATAGGGCGCTCTGGGCCACAGTAGGGGTTACTGTGCCTTGTATCTGTTCCGTGTTGATTGGTGTCACTGAGCATTCCTCTAACTAATGTGCTGCTGCCACTGGGGAGAGGGAAGTGGGCTTAGACGGTCATGTGTCTTTTAAGTAGTATGACTTTCTACGTCCATACTCAGGAATCAGTCCCCTATGCATGGCAACGTGTGGTTTTCCAGTTGCCAGATCAAAAGCTCTTGAGATCATTAAGGGAAAAATGGCATAGTTGTTTTATGTTTGCTGTATACATGTTTCATGCCTACTGTTTCCCATTTAGATTAAAAATACAAAAATAATCTCAAAAGAGGATTTGTACTTGGCTTGCCTTTTAAAGTTTGCTACATGCTTGTCATTGATCTCTTAATGAACAAGTCTTAACCTGTATTGCAGTGTTGCTACAGAGCTGAGACAACAAAGTCTTTTGAAATGAAGTGTGCCAGTATTATTTGATGTATGCTTTTCTAAAACAAATGGAACTTTATGCTGTTGTTAAGGAGGATTATATTTTTTTTGGTGGAAGATAAAAGTAACATAATTTAATAGAGATGTGTGTGATCATCTTGTAAAGTAAGCTTTTATTTCATACAGAAATGTTATATTTCCTCCCTTTCTAATGTAATCTGTATTAACCAACTTAAAAATACTGTGACTTGTCCTGGAATATCTTAGCTCCAAAACAGGGTGATTGGCTTGTATTGGCTTGAGGTCTAAAACTTTGAGTAGAAGAGGATCATCTAATTTCTTGAATAAGCAAAATGCACAGTGTTTTAGGATAAAGCCAGAAATGTGCTCAAGTTTGGTTTCAGCTCTTTTAGAATATATTGCATCTGTGAAATGTGGCAGCACATTTCTGAAATGAATTTGGGGTCTGATTAAAAGTACTTGTGTATACAATAAATGCGGCTATTTTTATTATTCTTTTTATTTGTATTTACAGGCCATCTTTGCTGTGATTATGCAAAAAAGAAAAAAAAAAAAATCAACCTCCCCCCAAATCAGAAGCCCCACACAACACATGATCCAGGCTCAGCTCTCTGAGTTATGAGCAGCTGAATTCAGCAGATGTGGTTCCACGTGGAATGGTCATGCTCCTCAGTGAGAGGATTTAGCTGTCAGTGGTGTTTGCAGTCCCTCTCACCATCAGACAGGGGTACAGCTCTGTTCCTACAGTACACTCAAACAAGCCTTGGCTGTCACAGGACAGCTGACCCCAGGGAAGGGGTGATGCTGGGGCTGTTTAAATGGTTCTCCCACAAATAGAAGGTTGCTATTTTAGATAGACACAGCAAATTACATAAATGCATTGAACAATAAATCTGAGCTAAGAAGGGTTAAAATGGTGTATTCCCAAGGATCCTGCTGGAAAGATCTGTTGAAGGGCAGCCCTGTTGTAGAGGAAGCAGCCTTTAGCTACTCTCTGCCAGAGAAAGTTCTGTGATGGGATGCTTCCTGGTGAGTGATGGGCTACTCCCCAGTAAACAGACTGAGCAGACATTGGTGTGAGCACACCTGTACTGGTAGCAGTGGGGCAAGATGGCCCTGCAAACTGATACCTGTGTCTGTAACCTACACCTGCACTCAGAGTGCACATCTGCATTAGAATTTCAACTTACAGAACAAAAGCACTGTCTAGGTTCCTTTAGTGAATAGTAACCCATGAATAAATCCACACATCATTTAAAATAAATTATGTGAGTGAGAATTCAGTATGAATTCCTTACATGCAATATTGAGCAAAGAGTATTTTCTGTGCTTACATGCTTTTCCTTTCAGTAAGATTGTTGCAGTGACATGAGGAAACTTTCTGATTGTCCAGTAGTGGTCCTACTTCATTAAAAATATTGTGAACTTTGTTCTCTTTGAAAGTAGCTGTACCTGGAGTCTTCACCCTTTGCTGCCATTTGTGCTAAGCTGTTTTAAAGGACACTGAGGGGAGGGACGTCTCTTGGGGTCATCAAATTGTTTCATTTGTCCTGGCAGTAGAAGTCAGTTCGAGTACTGATTTAAATCACCCTGAAACTAGACCACCCTTTGGTAACTCTATGGAAGATAAAAATCAGTTCTGGAGAGGTTGAGGGAAGGAGGTGTCTGCACCCTGCTTCCAGGTAGAGCAAGGTAGAGCCCTTCAGGCTGCTGCCACCTGAAGCCAGCCTGAATATGGCAGCATCTGCTGCCTTATGTTTACGCTGTGCAGAAGCACCTGTGTGATTTCCAGGTCTTGGCTGCTTCTCCTAGTGCTTCAAACTAATACACAGCTGGGTCTCTGGTGGTAAATTCAAAGTACCAAAGCACTCTGGTCATGGGACGTGACCTGGCCACACAGGAATGGATGGTACTGTATCCTTCCAGTCATTTAATTACTTTTTGTCTGTCTGATAAAAGTAACATTCTAACTTCAGGGCAGTTGTCGCAGCGGGGATTACTGCAACAAGTATATTTCAAACCAGAAGTCTCGTAGAAACGAAGTATATATGGACAGATTCGTGGTAGATGTTTCAGAGATGTTTATTTCTCCAGCCGCATGGCCGGGCCTCAGCTCAGGAATCCTGCAGTCACGGGACCCGAGGGACCTTGGCGTTATCAGGGAACCCAAACCAACCAATGGGGAATGAATCTGAGCAGGGTCAGGGAAACCCCGTGTCTCCCCCCCAGGGCCCCTCTCCCGGAGCTCCATGGCAGGCGGAAGGAACCCCAAAAGGCAGTACCCTGTGAAGAGGGAAAATTGTTCACTGTGGAGATTTACAGGGATAACACAAATCATCAAGGCCAACGTTCACCTAAATCATACCAGGTGATTTTTAGTCTCCTATTAGTTTCTGGTATCTTCTTAGCTGTCTCAATTTGATTTCAGGCTACTAATACTCATGTTGTGGTATGTTTTCAGGAGGAAGGCCTTAGGAATGCTTTAAAGGAAAGCTTAGATGAAACAACTGAATATAAAGAGACAACATAAGAATCTTCCAAGTGCATGAGTTAGTTGTTATATTTCTGCAATGAGGCTTTTAAAATTGATGTCTGTCTTATATTCCCCTACGAGGCATTTCCTGCCCAGAAGAGTTCCTGCTGCCTTTATTTCAGTTCCCTAATGCAGGCCTGAAGCAGTGCTTCCTCCCAAGTCCTCCTGTGGAAGCTTTTGGAGAGCCTGCTGCAACTGGTGGTACTCTGATGGGCACCAGGAAAATGCAAGTTGCCTGTGATTGCACCAGGACAGGCCGCCAGCTCTGGCCGCTGAGCAGCACTGCTGTCGGATAGAAACAACAGCAGTGGCAAAACCAGAAACAAAAGGTTTGGTTCTTTCTCTAGTGGTTTAGTGACCTGACAAAGTGGCTGCTGGAAGCAAAGGGATGGAATTTTTTCCAGTTACTTTTCCACTTACCAAGAGAACTTGCCCTGGTTTTAATAGCATTGGATAGACCATATTCTTAGTATTGTGTCTTGTAATGCTGATACTGGCAAAGCATCCACTAACTTTTCTTTTTCAAAATTTTACTTGACCTCTACTTTAGAACAGAATTTTTTCTGTTCACTGAATTTGGGCCATAGGTGGCACAGCTTCAACTGCTTGGACCAAAAGTTCTTGGAAAACCAGCAGCTTGGCTCTGTCCCCATTCTCTCCACACATTTTTGTCCATGTGAGCAGATTTAAATACTTTGGGTTTGGACATGTGGGCCTCTGATACAAGTATGAACACTTCTCTTGATGTCTTCTTCTGAAAATATGTTCCACATTTCCTTCTGCCATCAAAGAAATGTATTTTTTTAGGTTCTGCAAAGGTCCAGGCATGAATTAGCACAGAATTCTTTTTGTTGTTGGGCTGTGAATACTTAGGAAGTCTAGATTTACAGGGAAAAATCCAGAGCAGATGTAGATTGTAGTCACACAAAGCCTGTTTTGAAAGAGTCAGTTTATACATTTCTGCATCTTTGATGTGATGTATTACACAGGCACATAGTGGGTTTCTGTCTAATCCTGCTTGGCTGTCCCTGGTTGTGCTCTGGAGGAAGCCTGCCTGTGCTGCATAAAGAAATGAAGGCACAGTGGGAAGACTTGCTGCCATTTCTGCTTTGATCCTGCAGGGATAAGCTGTTGAACACTGTGAACCAAAGTCTGTCGTGAAGCCAGGCTGCAAAGCAGCGCCGATTGAGCCACTGTTCCCTCTGCTCTACTGCCTCCATCCGTTGGTTCTGCCTTGTTCTGCAGTTAAGGTCTCCAGTTCCAGGCCCATATCTTTGCCCTGTGTAGGTGAAGCACTAAGCATGGTGACTCCCTGTGACCAGAGGACTGATATATAAATATAATGAGTAATTTAGTAGTGGTAGCAATGAGTAAATAATGGATCCAGTCACTAAAACATCTTGTTTGCTCTTTTGACCTCAAAGTGTTTTTGTCCTCCTGATGACATTTTCCGTTTCATGTGGTTTTTTGTTAGTACTGATGTACCTTTATCTTGCTTGTATTCTTTTTACCAGAGCAAAATGTTATGTCCATCAGTGCCATATCTCTGTGAGCATTTGAGGAAATGAATGCTAATGCACGCGAGTCAAGGAATGGGCCTTGGGGCATCAATTCAATCCTGCAAAACATGCAAGATTCTTTTCACCTGATCTTAATTACAATTGTTCCTTAAGCCTTTGGCTCATCAAAGATGCAAGTTTTATCAGTTTGAAATACGTTTTAAACAATGCCTAAGTGTCCAGCTTGTGATTTCCAGTCTCTAACCCTAGATGTCACTGGAATACAGCGTATGCTGAAAATAGTGACAAGCCAGGAGAAATGACTGTAGAGCTTGGATAGAGGAACGTGGAAGTCAAGATTTGGTAAAATTCCCAGGTGGTTGCAGGCATGGCCCATGTGCAACTGTTCCCCAAATTTCCTCTGCCTGAGAGGTAGAGGATCTGAAACTCTGTTCCTAGATCTATCCCTTCTGTATGGCAGCTGCACATCATTGGTGACTCCTAGCTCAGTGCAGGAGCACCACAGAGCCCTGTGCAAGAGGCGTGAGGAAGAGTCCCAGTGCTCCACTTCAGAGAGAAGAAAGAAATCTACTGGGAGAGGCAGGAAATTACAGCTATGGCTTCATAACAGGCGAAAGACAGTTCATGGCAAAGTGCCCCAGAAAGAGGCAGACCTGCCTTAGTGCATCTCCACAGTTTCCACCAACCAGTGCTGCCCCTCCTCAGACAGCAAGCCAGTGCTGGGGGTGAATCATCAGTAAATTATTTGTTTTAGGGGCTTAAACAGTCACTCTGTCTCCACTTAGTTCTTTGCAGCCTGCGAGAAGGGATGATCTTGGGCCTGGTGGAATGAAGTGGAGAAGAGCTCAGTGTCTGTGTGCATGGAGGCAACGAGAGTGACTGCATGCCAGACCTGGCTGTCTACAGAAAAGGGTTGTGAGGATCCAGCCATTCAAAGCCATTCAAAAACATGGCAGAATTCAAAGGAAGAACCTTTAGGAATCAGAAGTTTGTACATGATGGTCCTCTCCAGTGCCACTCCAGGCTGGCTGGTCCCATAAGGGTGTTTGAGTGGATCTGGGTATGGACAGTGTCCAGGGACCTGTTCTCTTCCCACAGCAGTAAGAATTTGAAGCAGCCCATTAGAGATGGTCTCCTCAAATGCTCTCAGCCATTTGAATTTCAGTGGAAATTTTTTCTTGAAAGGAGGCTGAAACCAGTTCTTAACATCTATAGAACCAAAACTATAACTGACTTTTATTAACACTCTTGCAGAAGAGAAAAATGCTCTGATTTGGTGAATACTCCTAGGACTTTTGCTAAGAAAGGATAAAAGTTGTCACAATTGTCAATTCCTTCCTGAGCTGTAATTGTACAAAGTGTGAAGTATATTCAGCATTTGATTCAAATGTTGTTATGAGTCAGAAGCAGACTTTCTCTTGACCTTAGCAGGATTCAGGTAGATAAAGGGAGCTTTGTAAAACTGAACCTTCCTTTTGTACTTTAACCTTTTTTATTATTCTTATCATTATTAGGAGTGAAGAATCAGCTACAGTACAATGACTTACAAGATTATGTGATTAGAAAGTATGCTGTGCCCACGAGACCAGAGTTTCTGAAACTCTGGAGCCAGTTATATATGATTGGAATTGACTTGCATCAAGTGAGAACCTGGTTCATGGGCATGTGATTGCAGTCAGTGCCAAGATACAGCTGCAGAGAAATGTGTTGGTAATTGAAGCCTGCTTGCCGAAAATAATGTATGTCTTTCTGGTTAAAGGAGGGATGTGTTCCCTGTCTTTGCAGAGGCATACAGGAGTGTAAGCCAGGCTCAGTGATGGAAGAAAACAAATTGGCCTTTCACCAGCACCTGCTGGAGTAACTCGGTTGGTTCCATCCCCACAGAACTGAGGATACACTCCATGAGAGTAATGTCCTACCGTGCAGCTGTAAGGTAGGACATCCCTGCCCAAGGCCCTGCCTGATCTCATCATTCGTAAGACCTCAAACCACAAGTAGTACACATAAATAGCTTGGGTCCAGCAGCCTCCCTGCTGCCATCCTTGCAGCTGTATTACAGAACAAGCTCTAATCTAAAATGTAGCCTAACATCTTCAACTTACATGTGGAGGGACTTGCTGATACACTGTGGGGAATCTTCCATATAAATAAATAAATATACATACATAGCATTTCTTGCAACATAAGAAGGTACTAAATGATTTTATTTTTTTCCTGGCATTGTGGTATACTGGTTCTGTTAAGAATAGCTATGTGGAAAGTCCCAGCTGCTGATGGAAATATTAGCCCTGAAGAAGGAGGACTTGTTGAGATGCCTTACTGCTCCTTCCTTTTGGGTCTTGTAGAGTGGTTCAGGTCATTCTGCATTATGTCACTCTCAGATCTGGCAACTGTAGCCTACTGCATGCTGTGATCCCATGGACACTTAGTTCTGTGGAATAATGACAGGTGCCTCATCACAGCCAGCAGGCAGCACCTCATTGTTCCTGGGGCAGGAGCAGTGACCTCTCTAGCACAAAGTGCTAAAAATCATAACTTAAAAAGAGGAAAAAGGAGAGAAGAGCAGCCAACAGCAGAAAACTGGCACTGAGCTCACACCAGTGAATCAGACACTGGTCCCAGCTGCATTCAGCCTGGTCTTGAGAAACAGTGGTCATTTCAGGTGAGTGGCTTCATAGTAGTATTTAACCTTCATACACATTAATTGAAGTATGTCATGTGTGATAGAGATTTAAGAGTCAGATGGTCTTATGTGATCCATGGTGGTCCAGTCCACATACCTTACTGTATAGGCACAGTAGGCTAACTCAGGCATGTAAATATACCCAAGTGCTACAAAGCCATCTGCAGCTGAGGCTGCTCACACTTGTGCAGAGCTCAGAAGCATAAAGGGGTTTTCTAATTTCCCTAAGAAACTAAGAAAACATGTGAAGAGAAAGCTTTAGGTTTAGCTGTTCCCCACAAAGATGTACATGTAAGGAAGAGTCTGGCTGAGCTACTTCAGAGACAAAAAAGGTAGTCTATGAATAATGCCAGGAAACAGGCTATGATTTTGTGACAGAGGAAGATCTACTAATTTCATGCCACTGAAATTACTATGAGTTGCTTCTACTAAGGATAAACACGCTAGTTACAATACTAGGAGACACCCCTCAGACCAGGAGCCCATGGTAGTAGATACTGTACAACATTACAAGATAGTGCCTGTTCCTCTCCAAATGACTTGAACAGTCAGCATTGTTTGTGGGTGTAGAAACAGAATTTCAGAACCACCAGGTTTGATGGTATAGGCCTTACATGATTCCCAGCTGCCTCCAAATGTGAACTGGGAGGTGAAAAAGTAAGCACACACAAAATCCTGATTCAGGAGTCAGTCCCCTCCCACTGACTTCACTGGTGGCTATGCACACCCAGGCATGGATGCAGCCCACATGGCCAGCCAGCTGCTGCTGCAGCACCAGCTTTGGAAACTACCAATATTACTTAAGAACAGGCTCCAGTGAGTCTCTTAGGTGCCTGAGTGCCTATTGATTCCTGTGGGACTGTAGGCACCTAAATTTATTTCTCTATTCAACCCAAAACTTCCCTAATCCTCTCACTGCCTTCCCTTACAGGAAATTGAATGAGTGGAACCAACTTGTTTGTTTGGGAAGCAGAGAGGTTCCCTAGGAAGAAAGGACACATAGATGTGTTATTCAATTCTGGAACATATTCATTACAAGAATCCCAAGCCTGATACTATAATCCTTAACAATTTCATTCCTGGTCTAGATTAAAACTGCAAATATAACTTCAGTATTGCAACTGCTGCAAGCAACAACTCCTCATAAAACTTAGAGACCAAGCCCATCAGTCTGGATATCAGAAAACCATTTGGAATTACATTTATACAGATTGTCTTGGGTCGGTTTAATTGAAGTACTGCCTTTTTAAATGTTGTGGGGCTCTGTGTAGGTTACTTTATCAATACAAACATTTTGTGTAAGCTTCCTCTCTCATTGCTAAAGCCAGAAAGATACTTTAATGGTTCCTATAAGAGGTGAGCTTGGTCATGCATTGAAAGTGTGGATCTCACCTGCTGGGTAAGATCTGGCTGGTTTCAACTTTATTAACAGAGATTCCCACCAAGGAGACCAGCTGTAACCTGGGCTCTGCTGCTCTCCTGAGGTCAGGAGCTGCTGCATGATGGAGCCCAGTCCATGGCTGACTTGAAACCAACAGACCTGGTGATCAGGTATCCTGAAAAGAAGTCTGCCTTTGGGAGAAGCTATAAGGTTGAAAACCATAGATACCAGGCTCAATTGGTCTTTTGGAGTCTATTCATTGAATTCTGAAAGACACCATCTATAAGTCATTTTACAGTCATTTCTTTTGAATGTAAAATAGAGAGTAAAAGTTTCAGATTTGGATCCACAGCTGGGAACGCAGATCTAAATCAATGTTATTTCTGTCCCCAAACTGGCAGTCATACAACAATTTTGACAACTGGGGAACAGGTAGCACTAAAGCAGTTTGCTCCCAAATGAAGACCTGGACTGATTTGTATTGCGTAATAGAAGGGTTGTTCTGAGGGCTTGTGGCGCTGCTTTTGATTAAATGTTGATGACTGAGACTCAGCTGGAAATTGATTCTTTGATCAGCTCTTTTGTAAGAAAATAAATTAGGTCTGGCTGTTGTTTGGATGAAAAATTGAGGTTTCATGGGACTGGTAACTATTCTGGAGTCATGGAATGGAGTTCTGCTGGAGGTTAGATCTGAAAGTAATAAATTGTTCCTATTTTTGAGCAAAAACCTTTTACAAGTAAAACTGGATACATTTAATCCAGATAGGCAGAGCCTAGAGCGATTTTAAAGGCACCTTTGCATTTTATCAAATTTCCAAGATTTCTCTCCTTTCTTTACCAGTAGCAAGTATCCCTCCCCAGCATGTCCCTAATGTTCTCTCTTCTTACCAAAAAACAGTAGTTTTGTTGGAGATTTTTCCTGCTGAAATACAGTGTTCATCTGGTCACCTTTTTCAGCTTCTCTGACTCCTTACTGTCTTCTTCAAACCTTGATCTTTTCCCTCCAGCCCCTTTTCAGCAGGAAAGGCAGAGTGCAAAAGTGACTTTCCAATAGTTCCATGGTGATGTGCCATGATTTGAAATTCAGACTTATGGGTTTGGGCAAAGGGATGGCCCCACATGTCTACAGGAGACCTCTCCTAAGGAACCATGGAGTTAGGAGAGAAGGCACAGGGCTGACTTTTTCATATTGCTGGAGGGAGAGCATCAAGCAAGGTGATGGAAGGGGTGAGAGGGAAGGGGCTGGTCAGCTCTGTCCATCATACAAATTGTGGAAACAAAATGAATGCTTGCTGAATCAATAAATGCACCTCTCTTCAGCATCAACAAAATACTTCATTCTAGACAAGCCCAATCTCTCTGTCCACCCCCACCAAAGAAACCAAACAACTGAAATCATCTTGCAGAGCATGAAAATTCATTGGAATAAACTATTTAATGTCTATTTCTGCTCTTACTTAGTTGTGAGCCACTTTTCTCAGAGGTGAGTAACTAAAGAGCTACTGGTAGTTTAGCAATAATGTTTAATGAACTGAGAAATTATCTGCTTGTAGGAGGAGTAGTAGCTCTCTGCATATTAACCTTGTGTGCTGGTTAGTGAGAAAATATGTTATGGCATGGGCCTGCAGCTTTCAGTCTTCAGCTCCTGGGCTGAAGTCACTCCTACCACAGCCAAACCAGGCTTTCAGAGAAATATTGCCTGGGTCTGTCAGGCTAATGACCAAACCCGGTTTCTTCTCAGCGGTTTCTCTGTCTCAGCATTAAAGCATTACTCTACTTTTTAGTTCTCCTGAGAAGGCCTAGCCATGGAAGTGACTGCATACTTGGGATTTTAGCTTCACTTGTTCAAAATGATATGTTTAATCATAGGGAAAACAAGTGCTTGTAAAGTTACCCTGCCCTTAAAAGCAATATCCTGAAGGAGACCAGAGGCATTTTATCACAGGATAAACTCAGCAGTGGCTGAAGCTGATGAAGTTACCATTATGGGGTTATTTCCAGGTAAAAGCCATAGTGTCTTGTCACCACTGCAGTGCCACAAGGAGAATAATATCAGGCATTGGTGAGTATGAAAGTTTACACCCCCAGACAGTGTTTGATTTAATGGCTAATGGGGGAGATGGCACAAGAGATGGACATAAAGGGAGTATTCCCTGATATTAGTGCTGCTGGTGCAGTATGTGGTCCCTGTTATGTAGAGAGAGATGTTGATATAATTTTCAGCTCCCCTCCTGAAATGCAGCTCTTGGAAAAATGTGAGTGAACAATTGCTTTAGAAAAGCAAAATCTCTACAAAGAACCTGGCATTACAACGGGGACCTCCAGGTGTTTTTTCTCCAGCATTAAACAGAGCTTTTTCTCATAGTTTCGCATGGGCTGAAGTGCTGGCAGCCTTCATTTCAATGCCCAAAAAATGTAAAAAGTAGGTTTGTTAATACAAAAGAGAGAGAAAATTAAATCTGGAAGGGGAATTGAATGACCTAGTTCTAGGCCTTCACAATGAACACCCTTGGTTTTTTATCTGCACAATAAGTGGACTTTTCTACAACACACTAAATAAAATAGTTGGTCTGGCAAGAGGGAAGAAATATGATGGTAGAAAAATGGCCATTAGAAGTATGGGCTTCAGCTCCACCAGTAAACCCAACAGTAAATATCCAGTCGACATACCTGAAAAGGGTGATCCTGCAGTGAGTGTCATCCAACAACCTCAGCTATTGTCCATTTAACTGAAATCCAAATACTATTTTAGGGTGATGGATGTGGCAAAAACACACATTAAAAAACTATTTTAGATTTGCTTGGGCCCTAAATATTAATTTCTGTTAATAGTGTTGGCTCTGGTGGTGGTGTGTTGCCACGTTTCTTCAGTCTAATGTTCATGCCGGTGTTTAGTGCTGTTTCCTTTTGATTTGGTTTAATTTCTGTAGCTTTGTGTTCTATCAGTTATAGCTAAGTAAAATTAGCCTGCAATTTAGTTATAACACAATTATCAGTTCTGGTCAATTAGAATGCAGTTAAGTGCTGTGCAAACCTGTTATGGTAGAAAGCAATGCTGAAATAAGAACTTGGAAGTCTAAAGTTAAAGGACACTGCTGTGCATGTGCAGTCCCCTCCAGGCAGTTTGAATTCAGCATATGTGAGATATAGACATAAGCCTTCCCTGCCATTTGCCAGGATTGGCGGTACCTGAGTCCATTTCTCCCTTTTGCCAAAGACCAGGGATTTGTGGTCCACTCTCTTTGATGGCTGTATGAGATGGACTTTTCTCCTGTCACTCCAAATCTGGCTGGTGAGAGGAGGCCAGGGTCACTCCTTAATGTTGCCCCATGGATTGCGTAACCCACAAGCCATCGAGGAATGGGTACCACACAACCATGGCAATACTCCTCAACCTTCTCCTACAGGACCTTTGGGTATGAGACCTCCCCCAGGGGCTGGTACTGTGCAGTAGAGTTAGTTTGCTACTACCAGCTGGACACGCACTCAGCCTAGAGCTGAGCCTCTCCCAGCCCCTCTCCTGGATGCTCCTAGGTGCCGTGGCAAGTGTCAGCTACTGGATCCAGAAAGTACTAGAACTGACTGCCAGACCCCAGTGTCTGAGCAAATGCAGTTGGTACTTTTGCCCTTTTTCCCCTGAAGCACTGGCCAGCAGTCACAAGAGACACTGGCACTTGTGGGACCCTCAGGCTGCAGGGTGATGCTGAGATGAGCTGAGCCGGGAAGTTCCTGCAATGGGGCAGGTAACTGGTAATGAACCAGGACTCCGGCTGTGGGCCAGCAGGCTCATGCTCTAATGGAATTAGTCTAATACACTGTACCAGCAGGAGGTTATGCAGTCTGGGCAAACATTAGATGGCACTAAAACCTGCACTTTTCAGGGGCTTGTTCAAGCAGAAATAGGATTAAGAACTGCCACTGCTTGAAGGTCACCAGGAAGCACACTGTACAACTGGAAATTATAAGCACAGCCTAAAAAACAATTACCTAAGAAACCTTCACAGACTATTTGCTCGAATAAGTTCATTTTCATTAGGCCGCTGGTATAAAACTATCTGGAAGAACTGTGAGTGTATTTTCAAGTGGTCACTGCCCACTGGTGATAAATTGCTGCAGATACAAGGCGCAGCTTGTAAATATCTTCAGACTTTACATGGCAGGGCTCCTCCCGCAGGCTTCTGGAACTGTAGGGGTTTTGAAATGTCCCTGTGGCACTGAATAAAAGAGATGCTTATTGAATTACTCTCACAGTTGTAAATCATGATGGTAACTGGTCCAGAGACATTACTGTGGGGCCCACTTACTGAAGCTTAACTGAGACTTTAGAAAAAGAAAGTCAACCAAGAGGAGGGTATATGCACTGCATGTTTTGCCTTGTAAATGTGGAAGGGCTTCTGAGCAGATAAAACAAATCTTTTAATATCATATAAGCCATTTCTTCACTTAGCCATGCCAGAGCTAACAAAATCAAACGTTGTCAACTCACAGTTTAATTGCAATGCTAGTAAGCTTCATGGTAGCTCTTAGGGTTTGGTTTGTTTGGTCTATCTGAAAGCCAAAACAGCTTGTAAAGGTAAACAAGTATAGGAACTTTTGATTCTTTTATTTACCTGGTTTTGCTTTTAAATAAGTGGTTTACTCCTTCTGCTTGAATGAATGAATTCTTGAATGAATGTAAATTCCTTGCCCAAGAACCTGACAGAGTGCATTTGAAAGGTAGACTTGGACAAGGCTTTGCTCAGCCCAGCCAATGTAATCTACTCTCCCATATCCTGATGAATGTCTCAGGGCAGGCTAATTTAAGGATTGTTGTTGGGGATGGCAACAACATCATTTAGAGGCACCTCATATGACTGAACCCTTTTCACTCTCACAAGCATCCCCGGCAGATGGGTTACACTACTCTTTGCGTACAAAGGGGTTGCATACTGGTTTTGTGCATTCGTTCATCTCTGGCAGTTTGCTTTCTGTAATTCTTCAGCATGAGTTTCAACCTGTCTGTCCATGTTTAGGAGAGCATTTCCTGGTAAACAGCACAAGCAGAAGAGGCAGTGGAACACTGAGGTGCTGATGTTTTCTAGCAAAGTAAGCCCTGGCAGTTTGTTACCAGTGCGTTCATGAGCTGCTCAGGGCTGAGAAAAGCCTTTAGCTCTCTGCCCCATAGTGAATTACATGGAAATGAGAGAATGCTCAATCTCTGCAAATCAAACCTTGAAGTCTTTCCAAATGCTCTGAGCCTGGCTTTTCACAGGAGGCTGCTCAGACAATGCAGTCATGGAAACTCACTTTTATTCTATCTGAGGAGTCCTGTAGTGGGTAGCCAGAACAACCAGATGTGAACCAGATGTGACACAGGGCAATGTCCCATGGGAAACACAGGTGGTTGACATAAAACAGGGACCTGCAGACTCCATTGCCCTGTGCTGTGGGGCTGTGGAAGCCTCTGTGAAAATTGTCTGCTTGAACCCTATTTCAGTGAGGGTCATGATGAGGTTTGTGTGAGTCTACATATTAATGAGGCATGCAATCATTGTCGGTAATCACTCAACATTATATATACAGATATAAAGTGTTTGCTCTCATGTTGGAGAGCTCTAAAATGAACATATGTGTCTTCTAATTTTATTCAGCCAAGCAAACTTTTAGCTCACATAAAAACTCTTGGGAGAAATCCTTAAATTTAGCATAATGTTTTCTATCATTCAGGTGAAGGTCAATTTAAGGTGTTTGTGATGCTATATTTTTTCCTTCAAGTATCCATTTAATGCATCTTTAAGTAGAAATTAGTTTTCTGTGTTAATAGTTTCAAGCAGCAGTTTTAACTACAAATCTTCCTTTCTCATCCAGACCTGTCCTGTACAGTAGAAAGCTGCACCAATATCCTTATGTACTGCAGCAGGCCAGCTGGGATAAACGAGTGCAGCTATGGGAATGAAGTAGCCATTAAATTTTAATGTTACTAAAAGATATAAGAGCAGCAGGAAGCAAAAATAATGACAATTTGTTATACAACTGTCCTGGCATTGTTTTGCACAATTAATATTACTTTTATCTACACTTTGGGTGTCCCTTTCGTGCTAATGGTAGCCTTCTGATAACAACTGCACATTAGGGGCAATGTAAGCAGAGAATAAGAGCTAGCTCCTGGTCTGAAGGTAGGAAAAGACAGGAAGGTAGGGTTCAGAGAAAGGCACACACAACTTACAGGCAGGCAGAAGGTTGTGAAATGAGCCACTAATAATGGAACTACTTGGGATGAAGGGCTCACACTGAGGTCTCTGGCTTGCTCCAGTGTTTTCTTTTTAAGTCCATATTATCATGGCAGGCATTTAAAATTCATGCAGAGAACGGAAAGACTACAGAGGCCTTCCCTCTGTGAGTTGTATTGAGACAAATATGTCTTCCCTTGTTTGGATGAGCACAGTAACTACTTGGTGCATTTTGATATAGATAGTTGTAAGTGGCTCTTTCCCAGGGGTTACAACAGAACATGGATTTAGGTGGCCACATTGATTCATTACCAGCTTCCAGTAAGATAATGTATGAAGTGAACATGAAAATCAATAAGACAAGCAAAATGAAATAGCTTGAGATAAGCAGGGGGAGACAGAAGAAATCAATGCCATCCAACTACTATGATGGTGAAACAGAGTCCATAGGAGATCATATCAAATTCCTAAGTCAAATATTTCAAATACTGATCTGTACCTTCACCTGTGACAATAACTGTAACAGGGATTGGCATCAGTACATTCACATGATTGCAGTCAAATTCTCCAGACAACCAGTGAGCTTTTCCTCCTACAAACTATCGCAGTAGGTTTATGGCTGTGCCAGGATGTGTTTTCCAGAATAACCTTTCTGGTTAGTATAGGGAGATTTACTGATAGAAGATCAAATATTAACCTGCATTTCATGACCTGGAAAAAATACGCCACGTTAGGAATAAAGACATTGACTATTACCTAATTGCTGGCTGTGGGTGTGCACAGATACATAAATAAATAAGTAGATAATACAGCAAGGTCCTCTGATTGAAAGTGATTATTAATTTCATTCAGGCCACTTCTTCAGACTTTTTGGGAGCTCTGTGTATTGTCAACACAAAAACAGACTGGATGGGTTTTTTCTCCACTTTTTTTTTGCATAGTTTCTTATTTTTGTAAGTAGGCAGCTTGGCACTGTGGGAGTGAAGGCTTTTATTTATTTTCCCACCTTAGGACAGTGTCATACAGTACATTATCAACATCTGATATTAAATGCGTAACGCAGATTGTATTTTTCACAGTATTTCTCCACTGACCATGGGGGTCTCTCTCTCATTCAACATTTTTGGGTCACACCACTGAAAAGTGGTTATTAGATTTCATTCGATTCTGCTTGCATTTTGAAACCTCTCTTTAAAGACAAATGGGACATAGAGCATGGTTGAGCTGAGCTGACGAAGTATGATGTGAAGGCAAAGGTGTTGTATTACCATTTTAAAAAGTATTTTTTTAGGAGGCAACAGAGGCAACAAAGGTCTGTTCCACAGCCTAGTGAGACAGCCTGGCTGCTAAAGCCAGAGTGACCTTGCACCCAGGACACCTGCAGCTGTAGGGCTGAGATGATTTACTAACACTGTGAAGAATATGGAGACATTTGCCTTTTTGCAGGCATTTGCTGGTGAAGGGAAATTCCTGAGAATATAATCATGTTCTGCATAGGTCTGCCACTAATTCTGGAGGCTCTTTTTTGTTAGCTTTTTACAATTTCTTAGATAAGAAGTCAACCTTCATTTCTTCTGGCTTTTTACTCATCATCATCATCAGTCCTTTGAAATCTGTCAGCCACTCCGACCTTGGGTTTAACAGCTGAAACTAATAAAATGTCCTAGAACCCTAGGGGTTGTCTTACTAGAGCCTTGCAGCAGCAGAAAAACTAAACTCATAATGTGTATTATTTTCTTCTCCTAAAGTGTGCAGCCACACAGTTTACACCTGATTTATTTCCAATACCACTTGCTGTTAGTGTTTTTCCCTTCCACTGGGATATAGCTGACATTTTCCCCCCGGAAATTTATTAACTTCTATTTTTCTACACTAAGCAATATTTTAGTACCTAGATGTAACAGCACCCCTCCGTGTTGCCTTTGCTCCAAGCACCAGAGAATTAAGTACTTGTTTCTGCTGAGGTTCCCATCTGGAGATGTATCCAAATTCTCTTTGAAGTTTGCCTTTTTAAACTTAGAAGAAGCCTACCTAGGCTGGTGACTTTGTAATAAAGGTTGAGGTTGCCTTTTTTTGAGTTTACAATGTGAAGTATTGGAAGATACCATCACTTGTCTTTGTGTATCATTTCTTGTGTTGCTCTTATTCTTCATTTGCTTAACTGTTTGCATGCTTATGACTCATTTAATTTCTAAGGAAAAGCAAAACATCCTGACAAAATGGACATGCTTCTTTTCTGGGGCAGGTTTGTTAAGCTTCCCTGCATTCCCAGCTTACGTCTTGGGGGAATCTAAATTTAAGAATTAGTGTGGTGATGTGACCCAGCTCAGAACGCCAAATTGGAATTCGCACTCTTAAATGTACAGCTACCAGGGATGATGTTTCCAAATGCAATATCTTGGTTTTCAGAAAAATACACAAACCCATTTCCCAGCTAGATTTTGTTTTTCAATGAGGAAATCATAATTTTTTACAGAATACACCTTATGAAAACTTTGCACTACATAATAAATTTGTGAATAATTGGATTGTACTTTAAACTGAACTTTTTCAATGAAATTTTTCCAGGAGACTGGTTTTCATTTGTAAGGCATCAGTGAAGGTATTTGTGAAGAAATCATTACCATTACAGATCTGGCACCTTGTTAATTTGTGTTAGAATGCTTTCTCTGCATTCAACATTACCTAAAGTATTTCCAAATATTGCCATCAAATTGTCTTCCTCATAGAGTAAAATTGCCTTTTGGTATGCAGATACAAAAATAGTAATTTATCTAAGCAAGACTAAAGCACCAGCCATTCCAAATAGCTCTTTTAAATCGATTTCCCTTCTTCTGTTGCCTAAATAATGCAATTCCTCACATTTTCATTGCTGTAAACACAGTTGCATTCCAATGTTACTGCATTCATTTCAGCTGCATTACTCTGATGTGGTGCAACCCAATGACAGGACAGCACTTGCACTGTGAGAAATGAGGAAAAAATGAGAACATTTCCATCAGCAAATGCACTCATTTAGCAGCAGAGCTGAAATGTGGCATTTACAGGAAATTTAAATAGACCTCTTCTTTGGAGAAGGTGTATCTTTGTATGTGTGTATATGTGTATATGTCTTAACTAAACTTATCTCTGGTGACATTTGTAACTCTACCTATTCTAGATTTAGTAAGAGAAGACCATATGAAAGTCAGTTCATCTTGTCTTTCTTTCTCTTCCTTGGGGAATGTATGGTCTTGGTGTATTTTAGGCAATTGTCTGAAAGTAAGACAAATGAAATATTTGCTTATCTGTTCCATGCACCAGAAGCCACCTATCTGAGAGTTGCTATTTGCAGTCTCCCATCTCATGCTGACAATTTGCAGGAAGGGAGCCAAGTCAGAAACCTGCCCTCATTTCTATCACAGCAAAAGGAAGACATCACTCCCATCCTTCTCCTCCACCTCTGCATCATGCACTGGAAATTAAGAGGATGGCAGGAGTGAGTCAGTGTTCCCGACTCTGCAAAAGTCAGCCTTTCCAGAATATCTTTTGAGTGTAACTCTCCTGTTAGTTACTGTCAGAAAATAATGCATTGGCCTTAAAATAAATCATCTCTCAACCTATCCCCACGCACACATATGGTCTGCAGTCTCCTACATCTTGCTGGGGTTTACGATACTCCAATGAGAGCTGTGACAGAGCAGAGCCAAAACCCTCGGGGCTTTTGGTCCAGTCAGCAGGACAGATAGAGGTAGAAATGGAAGCAGCAGCATCCAAAGTCTAATGTCCCCATGAAGGTCAGAAAAGCCTTTGTTAGTGGCTTTCTTGCTTGCCAGAAAGGACCTTGTAAGAATATGACTCTGCAGTGAGTTTCTCGAGTATTTTGACGGAATGGTTTCCTGTCTTGATTAAGGAGGAGCCTTAATCCAAAATCACACAAATATGTTTTACAGGGTAGAACAGGAGCTCCTGTAAGTCCGACAGAGGCCATGACTGAAAGGTTATTTGCTTTCATTCTCTTTCCAGAGATGTAGTGTTTTTGCTTGTCAGAAGCAGACATTAGTTCTTTAATTTAATCTCAAACAGTGCAGAAGCGATTTCTTTGAGGCTTCTTCTCTGCAGAGCAGAAGAGGCATCACTTGTCAAGGTTAGGACTGTAAATCATAATTTTTTTTTGCTCCTCTGACTCAGGTACAACATATTTAGGCCTTCAGCTCCTATGACCTGTACTGCTCTTTCTGTACTTGCAGGCTTTCCCATGGTGTGAACACCGTGTGCTTAGGGTGGGCAGCACTTCCTGGCTACCCACCAGTGCCGTGGAAGGAGACAAGTGTGCCCTCAAAAAAACCCCCCTGGTTTTGGGCCAAAAGAAATTTCCTCCTGCAGTAAAAATGGGCCTCACTTTGTTACCTATGATGTAGCCAGGCTGTTTTACACAAGTAAAGAAATTAGGAACCAAGGACGAAGCAGCCCTAGGAAAAGAGATGTGGAAGGTAATCACTCCTGTTTTGCCAGTAATACAGTCAGGTTTAGAGCTCTGTTTATGTGGGGGCACTCTGCTCTTACCAGCTTAATTGGACACCAGAAGATTCTGTATTCTGTATCAGATCTACACAATCTTTGCAACTCCTTAGGGAGGCTCTTCATCACACAAAACTCCTACTGCCTTTTCAGACACCTTTGTGTGTTTTCTAGGATGTCCTAGGCAGTCAAAAGGCACCATCACTAGAGCATCCATAATCTTCTCATGATTTCATTAAACATTCATTACATCTTACTCATCAATGTGCATTTTCTACAAGTCTCTGTCCTACTCTGTGCTTCATTTTATAGTAATAAGGCTTTTTAAATACTCTCTTTTGGAAGCTTTTTGTTGCCTTTTTTTTTTCTTGCAGAATAGCGAAGGAAGGCAAGAAAATAAAGGCAGAGATACACAGGACTCATTTAGCAGGGATGCTTGGCGTAACCTTATTAGTAAAAATGGTGAGAAATAAGGAAGAAGAAAGGGAAGAGGCATTGTTGAGACATCTTGGATGTGCAGTTAACTGTGATGTAAAAACTGTTGTCTTGTCCCTTGGTGAAAGCAAGAGGATGTTTATCCTTCAGCTGAGCCCTGTAGCTTGTTTATCCCTCTCACTGTCCCACAGTGAGGAGGCAAAGGCTTGGCAACAAGTACCCTGGTGTTGTGGTTTGCCTGCTGCTCACCAGTTGCGATGCCCATGTTGCTTCAGAGGGAAATTCAAGCAGCTCCCTCCTGTGGGACATGATGCTGTGTTCCCCCAGGCTCGCTTTTTTGTGATGCTCAGCAGCTTTGCTGACCATGCATCTTTTGTGGGGCCACACTACCAGCACTGAGAACAAAGTAAACCACAGAGAGCAGGTTAGAGAACTTTTGGCACCAGATTCTTATCCCTGAAATGAGTTCTGTTTGAAAAATAAACTCTGCACATACCTTGTATACACACTATGTGAAGACACCTGTGATGAGGTATAATCTAGTTGCTCCTACAACAGAGTGACATGTAGGCTACTTTGCTCTTTCCAGGAAACATCAGTCAGTGAGGAGGTGGAGCAGGCTAGCATTCCCTCTACCCAGCCCAGTCACTGTGGTACCCCTTGTGCATCAGGTCCACGTAGGCAAGTTTGAGCCATCTGTGGTGCCTCTTATGGCCTTTTGTGATGGTGAGAGTCCAAAAACTGCATGAAGGCAAGTATGTAAAGACAATAACCCCTCCTAAGAAGCCCTAGGAAAGAAATGCTGTTCTGAAAAGAACTAAAAGTATGTTATATAAAAAATTGCATTGTTCTTGATTTTCCTTCTCTTCATGAAATTGTCTCTTATTTTCCAAAGAGGAAATACAGTCCTTAAATTAGATCTCACAGGGATGCTGGCTCCAGAATTGTGAAAATTAATACACAAGCAATTAAATTTGAAAACAAAAAAATCCCAACAATGAATCAGGAAAGAGGTCACTGACATTAAAACCAGAGTTATGCAAATTAAGTCATAAACTCTCAGCCAAATTTAGGAAATTTTTTGATCTTTAATTCACTTCACTCTGCCATCAGAATCCTTCTTGCCTATTTTCCCCCAGGATAGAAGTCCATCATTAAATAATGGATGCATAAAACCCTTTTTTTTTTTCTTCCTCTAAATAAAACTCTTTAGAGGAAATTCTGGAGAGGAGCAAAAATTAGGGATGAAGAGAAACTACAGTGATGGTAAGTGACAAACAAAGCCAGGGCTTGACGAATTAATTTCATTCTCTGAATTACACTGATCTTATTTGCAGGGTCATTATATGCATCTTTGTTTTAGACTTCTGGAGAGTCCTACACATAGAGAAAGGACTGAAATACAGTCTTCATCTGATGTGAAGTACACTGAGTTTTGATTTACTCGTGTTTTTATAAACAGCTGGACTCTTGCAGTACTAGCCTGCAGAATCAGTAAAGCTATCACTGTGCCATTACCAAACAACACCTCTGAAGCCACTCCATCCATGGGAAAGTGGAGTCACTGAGGAGCAGTGAGGCCTTCAGGTAACTCAGCAAAATTTGTTATATGAAATCAAGGGAGAACTGCAACTTTTCAGCATGGCTGGTGGGCTATGAAATTTATACTTTAGCTTTATTAATGTTGTTTACTTTTATTGATCTACCCAAAACACTTCAAGGGGTCAATATGCATGTGACAATCTGGACTGTGCTGCTCAGTACTGAGATCTCCCTGCTCTGAGAAGGCCTTCATGGCTCCCAAGCAAGGGGTTCCCTTCTCCCTGGGGAAGGGACTTAGTGTCAGACTGATTGGTATTTTAAAAAGTTGTGGCCCATAGAGATGTTCGCAATTATCTAGAAAATGTATCCACAGCTGTTACAGTAGCTAGCTAGTTAGAAACGTGGAAAGACAAAGTCGGGTAGGTGTAGATTAGAAAAAGCCACAAAAAACTTCTGCAGAAATCTTTGTTCAGTTTGTCGTGGATATGTGTTATGACACAACCAGATCTTTGGCATGGGGTGTAAAGGGCTCAGCACCTTTTTTTTTTGCAGCCAGTAGAATTCTAGGGAGGTGGTGGTGGAGAAAGGGAACTGCTGTCTCTTTGGCAATAGTGCACTATTCAGAGTAGAGCTGTAGCTGTTCATTTTAACTCCAGGAAGATCTCTATACATTTCAGCAGCTCAGCTGTAATAAAAAGTAGTAATTGATAGAGGATTAAGGGCTGTATCATTAAAAATTACTTGACCTAACCATTATAGATTATTAGATTACTGAAGATAAGTAGGCATTTTCCAATAAGACTCTTTCACTCTTCCAGATTATTCTTGACAGCTCATGTAATGAAAATGCCAAGATAGCCATGTCAAATGCCTTTGAATTAACAAGGCACATTATCATGTTTGCAAATTGTTGCCAAATTACACTCATCAAAGGCATATTTTACTTCACTGATTGTTCTCCTCACAGTAATATAGAACTAAGACTCTAGAGATGGATGTCCTTGTGCAGTGGCATTTTTGTCATGTCGTCAAATCCCATTAATCTTCCTTTGGTTCACCTGTGCTCCTAAAATACCTGCAGTATTACATGTATTTCTGTACTATTATGTATTTTAACTGTCTAACACGTATTATCTATGCAAGCTATACACCTTGAAAGTGGCATTAGAATTACACACCCTTTGTGGGGGGATGAAGGTTCTCTTGTCATTCATTATATGAAGAAATTAATTAAAGAACTTCTAAAAGAAATGGTGTAAGAGCCTCTTCAAAGTAATTGAATGTAGGGAGTCCTGCATTTGCAACTGATGCTGGTAGCATTAGAATGATTCTGGTAGACCAGAACAATATCTGTGGAGTCTTGGGTTTGGTTTTTTTAACATTTGTAAGCACTGCATAAATAACAAACATTGCCAATTAATAACATTTCCAGTCTGTCTTGAGACAGATATGAGACAGATTGATAAATAGATAGCTGCATAACAAAATTTATATCTATATTTTTATGAGATTTCTATGTAGGTTGCATAGAAATTTCACAAAAATATGCGTAGACAGTAGTTACACATATTACCTAAAGCCCTTCTTTGACATCTGAGATTTGTATGAACATCTCAGTTTTCATATTAAAAATATTCATGGCCCCTGAGATGAGGGAAAGAACACACTCTTCCTCTTCCATTTTTATTTTCCCTTTTCTATTTTTCCCACAAAAAAATAAAAATGGGAAAATAGAATACAAATAAAAGAATAAAATTTCTTTTCCTTTTCATATTTCATAATCTGTAAATTGATCTCACTTTTTTCCAAGTCTTTGTAAATACAAAATTCAGTATGCAAAACTGGCCTTGGCAGCAGAGATGTTGTTTACAATGTGTCATCTCCTCAGCTTTTAGCAAGGAACAAACTCAAAGTAAGCATTGTAATGCTGATAAGTGTAACAGGAAGAAGCACAACATGCTTTTTTATCTAGAGCAAAATGGAAGGGGTGCTGGGGCTCAGAGACACAGACTAGAACAGAAAAATACACTCTTTGAAGTGCCCTGCTAGGAAACCTCCTTTAAGAAACTAGAATTTCACTTTTCCTGGGTAATCTGACCTTTGGGAGGAAGGTGAAACTTTCTTCAGAGACAAAGTTGACATCAGTAGGGGATAGGAGGATTGAGCTCCCTTTTGTCGTCTTTCTTTCCTGTGTGCAAGGTAGCTTTAGAGGCTCCTCTTAAGAAACTCAAATTTTAAATTGCCTTCCTGTGCCAAATTTTAGATTCAAGCAAGCAGATGCATCATTTCAAAAGTATGAATTTTATAACAGTTAGGGTCTGTATGTGGGACCCTAAATGACACAACAAATGTGTGGAGAACCTTGCATGGACCTAGGAAAAAAGTACAAAGAGATACATGCATCGTAAGTTCATTAAAATAGTTTCTTCATTCATTCCAATTTACCTTCTTATTCTGAAAGTCCTGAGCCTGGAAAAACAATGTAGCTTTTGCAGTATTCCAAGATATGCCTATTTTCTGACTGAAATTTATGTTCCAGATTTGCCATACAATGCTTAAGAAAAAGTGTAAATGGTGATTATCAGAGCCAGCATTTAATCAGGAAGCAATTTTATTCAGGCAAAAATCAAGGACAGGGGTTGTACTGTCTTACCCCATCTGGTGTGCATCTGCATCAAGGAGATGCTTGACTACCGGGGTTTCACATCTTTTAATACCTCCATGGTGGCAGGAACCCACAGCCAGTTCTGATTCATAAAACACAACCAAAACAGCAAGGAGAAGTTGCACTGGCCTGTTTTGTTTTTTTTTTTCCTCTAGGAGCTCAGCATTTCAAGTGACACAATTCAGCTAGGTTAGTGGGGAACCTGGGATCATCTCCTTCCACAATGCACATTGTGTTCCAGTATATTCGGATAGCTACAGGTGTCTTCTCTTCCCCTAGGTTACAGATCTGCAGAGATTCAGAGCAGAGAAAAATGAAAGGTGCAAGTGGCACTCTTTGCTGGCACTGTCAGAAATGTTGGGGATTTTTATTAACCTTATATCAATCCTAATGAATGCAAAATTTGAAATAAATAGAAATACAAAAATCACCATTTCAGCTTGATGTGTGGGGTCTCTGATAAGTAGTCTTTTGTGAAACGCTGCCATTCAGTTCCTGAATAACTGCTATTTTACAGCACTTTCAAGAGCTAGCTTTTATAAGCCATTTCTTATCATTATCCATGTCTATTTTTCTTGTACTTAAAGCACCAAAGAAGCCACTCATTCTGTAGTCCCTGCATCCTCTCTGCCAGCATCCCAGCAGCACACAGCATGCATATGTATATTAACCAAGTGGAAAATTCCCCTGAATGGGAGCTTTCATAGTACTCTTCCAGTCTTATACCAGTTTCTGTAGGACAGGGGAGTGGAGGTATTCACTTTTAATACAGCAGTTTGCCAAATGCATTCATCATTCCCTGATTCCTTCCCTCCTTCCATACTCTGTGGGAAAGCCACATGTGAAGATGGGCAGGACTCCTATTTGATGCATGCCCATGAGTATGAATTAAGAGCCCTGGTTTGCTCCCTGACACTGAGTGTCCAAGGTCTGATTTATCTTTCTCTCTCAGTTACACCTCAGAGAGATTACTCCCTCCTCTCCTTAGCCTACTTATCTCGTCCTTCCTGCCAGTAACAATTCATACGATCTTCCCTAACTCCCAGGAGTCACTGTAAGCCACCAAACACTGACAGATAAAAATGAACTGTTTGGCTGGAAAGGCAGCAGCTCAGACTTAGCAAGTCCCCAAAGAAGGGATGCACTGTGGCAGTGATGGAGATGCAGAGCAGCTATCAGCTGGCATGGATAGGCACCATGACCTACTGGTCCAGCCACAGGGAAGTTGAAAACACCCACAGATGCAGGTGTGTGCTAGTTGTCCTGACAGAGCTGACATTGGTTTTGATTTTAAGGACTTGAGGAAGTTCCACATCTGAGAAAAAAAAAAGGCAGCAAGTGAATCCTGTTAGAGGAACAATAGGGTTGCTGAGAGGTACATGTGAACATCTAGAAACGCTGACATTATGTTACTCTGCAGAAGGGTGACTGGATTCTCCTGAGCACATGCACAGCAATGTGAGCTTGAATGTTCTGTTCGCCAGTGATCTCTCTGCAGGATTACTGTCCTACATAAGTAGCTGCTTTAATACTGAACCCAAGCTAAAGAATAAGAGCAAGGAATTGCAAGTCCATAAAATACACTACATAATAAGCAGTGCCTATTAAAGCTTCTTCGTTCCCCTTCCTGCGGTACAGATCCAAGTAAGGTGTGTGCCTATAAAACCAATTAGTGGTAGAAGGAGCTACCAACAGCATGAAAGTAAGCTGCTTAAACATCCTGCTGTTAAAGAGACACAAGCTGGGTGCAGCTCTGTGCTGTGATTACGCACAAGAGCACAAGATGATGCCTGACTTAGCTGATGGGCAGCTGCAACTGAACACAATCCCTACAGGAAATAACTGCACTCAGCCAATGCCATTCCATGCCCCAGTCAATGCAGATGGTAGCAGTAAGGCAAGCAAGTGCCATGGCAAGCACAGAGCCTGCAGAATAATAGCTACACAGTAAGAACAGCTAGACATTCAATCTAGCACATGCCAATCCAATCTGTCATTATCTTGAACCCTTTGAGCCCCACACAACCATGAAGAGCTGTTGTGGTTTAACCCCAGCTGGCAGCTAAATACCACACCCCTGCTAGGGTGGGGCAGGGAATTGGAAGAGTAAAAGTGGGAAAACTTGTGGGTTGAAACAAAGATAGTTGAACAGGTAAAGCAATAGCTGCACACACAAGCAAAGTAAAACAAGAAACTCATTCACCACTTCCCATGTCAGGCAGGTGTTCAGCCATCTCCAAGAAGGCAGGGCTCCATCTCAGGTAAGGGTTACTTGGGAAGACCCTTTCCTTCTTCTCCCCCCACTTTATGTGCTCAGCATGATGCCACATGGCATCAAAAAGCCTCCTCACTTTTCATGAGCATGGGAAAGAAGTACTGTACAGTACTGGCAACAGAGAAGGATCTAGAACATGATTAAATTAAAACACAAGAAAAGCAAAAAAACCCAGAAACAAAAAACCCAAACACCAGTGAATCTGTAGCAAAAGGGAGTCAGGATGAAGTGGATGAAGTTGCCACTGTTATTTATGAAAATCATCTTCATTTCTGGGTATTATTCTTATGTTATTATATTTTCACGAAAAGGCTGTACTTCATGGGCAGCAGTTGAGGGTTTTCCTGGTTGCGTGAAGACTGCATGATCCTCTGATACAGGCCTGAGCACCAAATTCATGCCATTCCTATGTCTCATGTTATCAGCCTGTAGCTCAGCCTGTAGCTCTGGTGAAAATCACATTTTTAATGTAACAGTGGACAAGCAGCACTTGCCTTGCAGTCTGACCTTCTCACTGAGCTCTTACATAACCACAAGTGAAAGCAATGCTCCCTGACAATTTTCTGGTATGGTCTCACTATATATTCCTGGCTCAAAAAAATTGCTCTGTGACCCATATCATCACCCCCATAGCTGCAGTATTTCTGACTAGGTTTGACACTCAGCTGCAGAGCATCACTTTTCCCCCATCCTTTTTCAACTATGAGAAAATGGAATCTGGATTAATCAAATCCTGCTGCTCACCACCTGCAGCACTTGCAATTTCCAGCTTTCAAGGCTGCAGTGGCAACAGGAAAGGCTCATCAGGGCATGGTAACAATACAATTGCTTCGAACCAAGGGTACAAATACTGGCCACATAAATAAGGGAACATCATCACAGAAACACAGAGACTGCTTCTTCTAAAATGAACTGAAGGCTAAATACCATCTACTTGTAATTACTTACAAAATTAACTGGGAACAGACGTGGGACAGATAAAGGCTAAATGCTCAGAAATGTAGCTATTGCTCTGCTGGGTCCAGTTTACAGGAAAGCATATGGAGAACACATATTACCCAGTGCCACCAGCTACTCAGAGGACCTGACAACTGACAGAGATAAAGGGGCAAGCTAAGAGTGAAACCAGCCCAACAACTCTAATTTTTTCTGCTTTTCGTAATGTTTAGAATACACGTTGGTTGTAGTTATAATGGAGCCCTTTCACTTTTCTCTAATCCACTGGAAGGGAAGATAGATGCATAAAAAGTATTAGAGAGCTTCCTCAAGTCATAAATTTCCAATTGATGAAGCAAATCCTGAGCTTCACTTGAACAGGTGAGCTCATTGTCTGTAATCATTACAGCAACTGGGGAAGAAGTAAGCCCATTCCACACAAGCTTCTAGGTGAACAAAAGTGTTCTTGACAAAAATCAGGTGAAACAAACTCTTAAAAGTTTCAAATGAACTTAAAACCCCAAGAAAATTACAGTAGACAGAAACAGATAAAAATTTCAATTTTGCAAATTTCGAGTTCTAGACACTTTTTGAAGTACCCTACTTTTCAAGATGAAAACTTTTTCCTTTGGAAAACAGCAGTTTTTACATTTTAACGATGATGTAGTGAAACATACAAGGATGTTGAATCTCATTAGTTTTTCAAACTTTAATATGAAATTTATTTCAGTTGATGCCTCCTTATAGTAGGTTTTGGTTACTACAGATTGGCTCTTGCAAATAAAATATCACAAAAACCTTTCTCATGTCCACATACAATTTCAAAACAGAATCCATCACAAGTGCCTAGTTTTAGGAGGAAGCAACAATAAACTGAGTTTTTTATAACTCTTCTAAAACACCTACATTTGTTCAGATCCACCTGAAAATTGGATTTCAGGTAAGTGATGGGAATACTGAACTCCAGAGAAGGAGACAGGTGGTGCCTACTGCTGCACCCTGTAACAAAACTTGACTGTTTCTGGTTTCTGAGTGACAGGTTATTCAGTATTGAGAAGCATCCTAACAAGCTTCACAACTGATGGCATGTCTGGAGAATGAGCTTTGTTTCTGCTCTGACTAATCTGAAGGGAAACTTCCCAGAATGGCCCTCTCAGTTATCAGCTCCAAATGCTGTGCCTCTGCTTTTCTCAGCCAGTTACTTAATGAGGATGGGGTCCCTCGACTATATTTTTTTCAATCAGGTAGTCAGTATTGTGCAAATATTTCCTTATTCCCCAAAACCTTGAACACTGGAGAAATTAATTTTTGCCTCTTAGGAAAAAACTTCCTCTTTCTCACTTCTCTCTTCCCCTCTCTTGCCCTTTCTCTTTTTATGCAGTGTAACGTATGTTTTCCCTTATTGCATCCACACACAAAAGAGATGAGAATCTATTGCACAGCATCTTCACAGAACTCAGAAGCTCTAAGCTAATTTACACTGGGTAAAATTCTAGCTCTGGTAGATGATAAAACTCCTCCTTAAATTTAACAACAAATGCATTCTTAAGATTATAAAATGAAATTATATATTGAATAAGTATCTTTCTTCTGACAGTCTACTAAGAAGAAACGGCAGGAGATCACAGGGGTTTATCTCAGTCAATGCAAAAAGTAAGAAAAAGTCTGAGCTGACGTTTTCCTCCAGCACACGCACACAGACACACGCTTGCGCTTACGCATAGACACTGACTCGCTTTTCATAACAGAAGGACCTCACCCGAGACGTGTGCAGGAAAGCTCTCCAGACGTGCAGTTCCAGGGAAAACATACTTCTGCATGGATGTGCCTCACAGCACTTTGAAAGATTTCATTACCCTCAGCCAAGTACAAAAAGAATTTAAGTATTTGATATTTGTGATACGTGGTGTCACCTGTTACAGCAAGTGCATTTCAAGCTGTGATTACAGATGCAACCATCTCCTCTAGGGTTTAATGTTCTCGTCCACAGCATTAAAAAATGTATCAAAGTCCTATGTGTGTAATCTGTTATAAATAATTCTTGCCCTGCAGGTTATTTAACTCAGAGCTGCCCTCTGCAATTAGTGGTCAAAGATGAGAAAGTAGCAAGTGATCTATTTAAGAGTGCAGCGTTTGAAGTACAGGTACTCTCATGAGTAACTGATTCCCACAACACTTTTGATTCAGTAGCCATGAAGTAGTATCACACACAGATAATGATATATGCATACTTACACATGTATAAATCACTGTTGTCCTACATCAAGCAATTTACAGGAAGTGAAGTCTTGCTAAATATTTACAAGATTGTGGAAAGAGTAATGCTAGGGTCATATTTTAAAAATTAATAAGTAAACAATTTTCACAGCAACAGCATGACTGACTTTTACACACAGCTATTGCTGCTGTGGGATTCAATACCTAATTGCCATTTCCTTCACGGCATGCTTGAACTGCAGGAAATATCTCATCTGGATATAAGAGAACCATTCCTTCCTGGATGCCAGGACGTCAGCAAGGCATCATCAACTAAGATTCCAAAATGATCCTTTTTAACAGTTTTTTAAGGCTCCAAGACCAAAAAAATAGTTCTACTTGAGAATTTAAGGAGCAATCTCGCATTCTGCAGTTTCACATGGGATAGCTTTAATTTGTTTTTAAACATGTTAGCTATTCTAAAGACTATTTTTTCTGGAATTGTTTAGAGCATATTTTCCAGCAAGGTCTGATAGGGTTTAGACAGTTGTATTTGACAAGTTAAATTAGCTGGAACTATTTTCATGGTGATCCATCTGTCCTTTAAATTAGCGACTGAAAAGGCCTGACAGATGGTTTGTGGTCTGGTTAATAAGAGGAAACCCTTAGCACCATACTCCAAGTACTGTATGTGGGGTCTCAGTCTCCACCAGGACCAGAAAGATGCAAGTCTTCCCAATCTTGCAACAAGAAGCAGAAATACACCAGCACTGGGACACTCAGACATTCAGGTGCAGCCTCCGGCCATTTCAGCTGTATGAGCCAACTGGTGAAATCACGGTAATACAAGATGCAAAATTCAAAGTACATGGTCAGAATTCCCCACTATTTCTGTGTGTTTACAAGCCACAATGAAAGGAGAATTTATAAGTCTATGTGGCACAGAGAGACATTAGCAACATTTTGGGGCAGAACCAGACAGCCCAGCCAGAGACGGGTTAAAGAAAGAAGGGAATGGCTGTGCCTACTTCAACTGACCTAAACAATTGTCCCTTGATATATAAATCCATTTCTAATACATCTGCAGAGCAATAACTATGGCTCTAACAGGACACATGCTTTCAAGGAAGCCTTTCGAAATGTACTGTGTTGATCACAGCAATTACATGAGTTCTTCAAAGCAAATCTACAGCAGGTGAAGAAGGTAGCTGAGAGCAGGGAAGCCCCATTCCAACCAGCTCAGCTCACAGAGGGGGTGCAAGTGCTGCCAAATTTGTGTTGGGAATCAGCCAGAAGCTCTAGGCACTAGCAAATGACACCATGACTGCTGCCAGCACGAACATGTTTCTGGTCATGCCACCAGCATCCTCCACTCCCTTGTGCCCTTCAGCCAGGCATTCGCTGCCATCTGCCTCTGAGCAAGACCCAGATATTGCCGCCAGCTTTGCTATGGTTGGAAAGAGGGAGGCTCTCCAGTGCTTTCCCCAAAAGCGGAGATTAGAGTTCAGAGCGGTAGTGAGGTGAAGGAAGGTGAACTTGTTCATAGGCAGCACTTGCTTTACTTTACAGAGCTTAGCAAACAAGCCCACCAGTACACAGCAGAGTGCTGTGTAAATCCACCCCTTGACAATGCAGCAACACTGCTGTCACACAGCTGCTAACAAGTTGCAGCAGAAATGAATTTTCTCATAGAGACTCATAATTTTTTTTAGGTTTTATAGTCCTGATTAATGCAGATACTCAAAAGTGCGATGGCAGCATTCAGACTCCAGTGCAAGGTAAAAACCTGAAGCAGAGATCACTGAAACTGTTTCTATATCCCAGCAATGCAGAAGTGTTTTTTCATGTGAATTTTCCTGTACACTGGTGAATGCACTTTTACTACATATTTCTTCCAAAATTGTGAAAATAGCAGAGCCTGTGAGAAAGCAGGAATTTATCTCAATGTCATTGCCAGTTAAGGGAGGATGGGTTTCTTGATTAACAGCCATCCTGTTTGGCAAAACAAGTACAGGCAGAGCCCACTCTCTCCACAGTACGAGGTTATTATGGAATGCCCAGATCTCCTGAAGGACATTCACCATTCTGCTGCACATACCACCCTGGATAGTTCTCCTCTTTCTTATCTCAGACAATAAACTTCAGGATACAGAAAATATGTTTCCTTCATTTTCTTTAAGGGTTGGTGTGGCAGATAATGACCATTTCCTTCTTACTTGGTCACCTCTTGGTCCATCTGAGATACTGAATACAGGCCCAGAACCTTACTCTGCTTTTCATGGTATGCAGTCACATCCATCTCACAAACTTTCAGTCTAATAAAGGGTGCAGAATGTGCTTTCAGGAAAAAAAGCCTACCAAGAGTGTAGGGAGTGAAAAAGATACCTGAAGTATGATAGAGGGAGAAAGAAGTAGCACAAAGGAAAAGTAAAAAAATTAGTTTCAAGATGTTGTGTGCTTTTGGAGGTATAATAGGGAAAAAGAGCCAAGCAGTCCTAACCTCTTTAAGGTGAAAAACTGAGAGACTGTAGAAAAGCCCATCCTTGGTGATGAAGATCCATTCATCTTTGGATTCATTTTGGCTGTGAAGGACTTCTTTATCAACACACGATATCGACATGAAAATAAATTAAGAAGGAATGAAACAAGGAAGAGAAAAAAACCCTAACGGTCAAGAGTGAAAACAGTTAAACTGGCCTTTTATTACTGCTGTTGTTTTCCTCTCTGCAAGTGATGTTCTTCTATAATGCATGGATCAGCAATGGCAAAGCCCATACTGTGCTGGCATTAGAAAAACAGCCATATGATTTTAAGTAGTTGTAGCCATCAGTGTCCTGAGAGAGAGGAAGATTGGGAAGAGATCAAAGGAGCAAGTGAAAATAATTTATTTGATTGATTCACTCATCTTTTTTCTGAATATAATGTCAGATAAACTAACCACATTTTCCCCTGGAAATGAGTCACTATCCTGTTGTCTCTTCTGCAGTGACTCTACGAGAGGGAAAACTGAATGCAAAGTGAATGAGGTACAGCTGTTTAGTAGTATCCTATCTCTTATTGTAACACATACTGAAATTCTTTAGCTCTTTTTCTTACAAGAACTTCCAGCCTGGGAAAATATTTCCCATTGTCAGAGATGGGTATCACAATTCACAGGTTTTTGGAAAGATGCAAGTCCATCCCCTTTGGAGTTTGCATGGCAAGGTTTTGGTAGTGATGTGAGGGGCTACAGGGGTGGCTTCTGTAGGAAGCTGCTGGAAGATTCCCCTACATCTGACAGAGCCAATGCCAGCTGGCTCCAAGACAGACCCACTGCTGGCTAAGGCTGAAACCATCAGGGATGGTAGTAGTGCCTCTGGGAGAACATATTTTTTGTGTGCTTGATCCCTATATGGATCATTCACTCAAGAGTTGGATTCGATGATCCTTGTGGGTCCCTTCCAACTCAGAATATTCTGTGATTCTGTGATATTTATGAAAGGGAAAAAACCAGCACAACAACAACTGTAGCCAGAGAAGAGCAGAGTGAGAATGTGTGAGAGAACAACTCTGCAGACACCAAGGCCAGTGAAGGAGGGGAAGGAGCAGAGGTTCCCCTGCAGACTATGGTACAGACCATAGTAAGGCAGGCTGTCCCCTGCAGCCTGTGGAGGTCCACAGTGGGGCAGAGATCCACCTGCAGCTCATGGAGAGACCCACGATGGAGCAGGGGGATGTCCTGTGGGAAGCCTGCACTGGGGGAGGTTTGCTGGCAGGACTTGTGACCCCTGGGGGACCCATCCTGGAGAAGTTTGTGGGGGACTATCTCCCATGGGAGAGCCCCACTCTGGAGCAGAGGAAGAGTGCAAGGAGGGAGTGGCAGAGACAGTGTGTGAGGAACTGATGGTAGCCCCCAGTTCCCATCCTGCTGCCCCTTGGTAGGGGGGGAAGGAAAGAAAATTGGGAGTGAAGTTGAATCTGGAAAGAAGAGAGGAGGAGGAGAGTGAAGGTGTTTTTAATGTTTGGGTTTCTTTCTCAGTATCCTACTCTGATTTGATTGGTAATAAATAAAACCTATTTCCCCAAGTCATGTCTGGTTTGCCTTTCATTGTATTTTCATTCCCTTGTCTAGCTGAGAAGGGGAGTGATAGAGCAACTTGGTGACCTGGTGTCCAGCCAGGGTCAACTCACCAGCAGGGAATTTAAAACATTCATACTGGGTTGCAAACATCTATTTATCCCAGTTAAGCAGTCAGGTTATTCATTAGGAATGCCACCTTATTTTGTGAGGTACTGCCATGACTAGCAGAGCTCTTCTGAGCTTCGACAGGAAAAATTTGCCAGATTGGGGAGAGGGGATTGTTTGGTTTTTTTCACTCATATCAAGAAATTTTTGCCCCACAGCTCTGAGCTACAAGCAGGGCTGGTTCTAATGCAGTCAGACCTCCACAAACCATAGAATAGTCTCACCCAACAGTGACATTGCTGCTTTTCAAACAGCAGAAGATAGATAAAATGAGTACTTTTCCAGGCTGGTAACCAACACCAGCAGGATGCTCTGCTTTGGGAGGTGGTTTTTTTTGCTGTACACTGCACAGTAGAAAAGGGAACAGTACATATTGAAACAATAACACTTTCTCCCTGATAATTTATGTTTGATGTTGCAGAGCTTGTAGGATCTGTAGGCAAGGAGGCGCATGTCAGACAAGATGTGTGGAGTCAGGCGAGTGTGCAGTCAGTTGCAATAAAAAAGTCACATCAGTGGTGTCTATATATTGAAGCTCAGGGAAAGGAAGGCAGTGCAAATAGGAATTTTCATGGGAGGTTGCTTGGGTATTTCTGATTGGTTTGGGGGGGATTTTTTTAGTTTTTTTGGTTTTGTTTTATTTATCTGTAGCACAAAAGCAACACAGAAACAATGCTAAGCAGAAACAGGGATAAGGAACTAAAAATTAAAAAAAAAAAGAAAAGAAAAACAAACAAAAAACCTCAGCAAAACTAAACAAAAAGCCCAACTGTGACTGAGAACAGAAGGCAGCATTTGTGATAGAGAGCAGAAGGCGGAACAGACATGAGACGATTCATAACAGAAAAGGAGGAACTCACAGGTCAATTGCCAGAGAATGTGAGGCCAAGAATATATCACTGCTAGCCAGGAGAAGGGATGCAAAATGCTAGGGAGGAGGGAAGATAGTGCCTGATGATCCATCATCTGGGAGCAGAAAGATGCTGCACTGAAACAATTTAAAGTGAAGTGGGGTGCTGAAGGGCTCCAAGGAAAAGAGCACTGTTTGGGGATTTGGCAGGGGGTTGTGGTTCTATTGGGTTGTGGGTCATTTCCAGAAGAAAATCAAAAACTTGAGATGAAGAAGGTAAAAGTTCCTTTCAGACTGGTGTAATGCATAAGATTTTTAGGGAGTTCGTTATGGCTTCACTTACTGTAAGATTGACAGTCTACAGAAAGGAGACTCCCCAGATCTCCTCTCATCTGCAGCCTGACACTGCCACCCCTTCCATTTTGGCCCTGTTTGCCCAGTTCCAGCTCAGTACCTATAGCCAGGTAGGTTGAGCATTTCTTTGGGTAGCAGTCTGTGCAGCCAAAACCTCTGTGGCCAAAGCAGGATGGAAACCCACCTTCCTTCACTCCCTGGGAAAGTGCTCTAACTTTGGGTGGGGGTAGTGTAAAAAGCAGCTGTCCCACCATATGACACACCTTCTCCTCATTTTCTGATTTGTTTGTGTGGCCATATTTATGCACTATATCCACATAAAAAATGTCCCAACACCGGCATCCTCCACAGGCAGAGAATTTCTAGCTCAGCTTTGTAAATCCTACACCCTAACACAAACTACTGACTACTGCCATGCTGATCACTGTAACATCTCTCATGTAGTTATTTTGTGGTAGGTCCCATATAGTTATTTTAAGTAAAAGACAGGGAAGGAAAAAATTTCCAAAGTAAGAAAAAAATCCTAGGTCTTGTTTTGTAGCTAGCACTGAATTACATCATGCTTCTGTGGAGCAGTCTTGGAATTGCACAGTGCCAAGGAGGGAGCCTTAAACATTGTGATTTAAATCTGACTTCTCAGCCAAGTTCCTGTTGATGACATTAATGACAAGTCTGCTTGTTACTGTGCCTCTAAATAAAGGGGTGTAATTTTTTCAGCCAGATTGCTTTTTCCTGCTTGGACTAGTTATATTATTGTGTTGTATTATAGTTACACTGCTCAGCAGATGTGACTGCCCTGACCAGTAATACATATTGTAAATAGCTCCTCTGGATTTATTATATAAGCTCTATACTGCTAGTGTTCCTGAGAGAATACATCTGGTGAGTACTAGGAATATGTATTGAATAAATTACTCAGTTAGGGCTATCAGTATTGTGTAATCACAAATTAGATTTATTAAATGCAGGTCATTTCCCCTTGTTGCTTGACCTGCATTAGTCATAATGCAATTGTCTGGATACTACTCTGTTGAGCTTATCAGTACAATATCTCATTTTAAGTATTATCATATAACAATCTTTTAAATTTCTGATGCATTCTGAACTGAGAGCTGATCTGAAGTAACACCTCCACACAAGCCTCTGAGAGCATCCTTTTTCCTTTCGTGAGCTGCAAGTGAACCCAAGTGTAGCATGGGTGATGCAGTCTATTGTCTAATGCAGCAGCCCCCTGACCTCATTGTGCTAATGAAACCAGCCATCCATTTGCTAACTCTAAAGTGAGCAGAGGATCATGAGATGTAGATATATCAAGTTATACAGCACATTAATTATGTGTATGAACAAATGCACTGCCTTGTCTCATTCTGAGGTCCTCATCTTCAAGTGTCACTTTTTAATGCCAAGAATTAATAATGCCAAGGATTAATAATGGAGATGATACCTTCTGTCAAAAGATATTGGTACTGATATGACTGGGGGGGCGGGGAGGGGAGCAGACAAGCTTTAGGGAGTAAAAGCTTTCTTCAGATCTGAAGTGGAGTTTATTGGATTTAATGCTAAATAAGAGTGGAGAATGATTGTTCTGAATTTGAGTATGTCAGACCAGCTGAATGAGCTGGTAGTGTTAAGATGAAGGTGGCAATACATTCACTATACTCTACGGAAGAAAAAGAGACAGGACTGAGACATAAAGTATAAAAAAAGAATGAATGCATGCATGCATGCATGAATGAATGAATGAATACTTATGAAACATGAAATTGTGCACAGACACACAGGAAATGCAGTGTGACATAAAATGTGTAACACTACTATGTCTGAGTGACTGATTTTTTTAAAGGGATTATGAAATGACACGTCAAGCACCTTATCACAGTCTAAGGCTATGTCTTCTTGTAAAACTATTTTTTAGGCTATGTCTTGGTGTGAACCCAAGCACAGCCATGACATAATGATGAACCTTCTCAATGAGCAGTGACAGTCTCACAGATAATTAAGAGCACAAGGAATGTGTTCATTTTGAACAAGTCTATTGCCTGTACCAGCCCATTGGATCCAAAATTCATAATTTCAATTAAAAACAATGGTTAACTTTATAAAGCCCTGACAAGTTACCAGCAGCAGTGTAAAGTGATCAATACTGCAACAGAGTCCGTAATCCTCACAGTTTAGAAAGGGAATTAGTGCAGGAAGTAAAATGTTCTCAGAGGCATCGAAAATCAAATGCAAATTTCAGTCTAAAGGTCAAGACCAGATAACATTAAATACAACCTTTCATACGCCATAAAAGCACTGAATATATTTCCATCTATTTTCATATAGATAAAGGGAATTGCGTTCATTCACATTTTAAAAGCAATTTTTAAAATAATAAGTCTGTATGTAATGCTCTGGCTCCATTAGCTCTCTTTTGTATTATTGTTTTGGGCAACAGACCTGAGATGTCAAGGGCATGGAATAATTCAACACTTCATATTAGCTTCAGAAACACAGAACATTTATCTTTGCTGGGTTTTGACATGTTTTTACACTAAAGCTTTCGTTTTTTACTTAATGATTGCAACAGTTCTATATTCTAAAGGAAGGATATAAATGTTGCTAAGCTATTTCTTGCCATACCCTGCTTCTGAACCGTTATTACTAAACCTCCACTGGCACCATAAATTTACAAGCAGGATATTTGAAAGTGGAAATGTGGAGGAAGGAACCTTTACAGTGGCATTAAAATGATCCCTTAGCCAAACACCACCATAAAAAAATACATGTTGCTGGATTAGATGGTTTCTTTCTCACAAGCTCCATTTATGACATTACATGGCATATGGCATATGGTTTCTGAAAACAAGGGGAGATTTGAAACACACTGATAGGAAAGCTGGTAAAAAAAACATATCTGAAGCACTGCACATTTATCAATCAGAGACTGTCAGAAGGTGTGTGGTAAGGAAAGTGAATGAGAAAATGCATAGGAGTCTAAGATGACACATGAATTGTTTGCTATAATCCCTCTTTAAAAAATAGAAAGAAGAAAGAAAGCTGCTACCATTATTCCTATCAGAACTTGGAGGAACTAGCTGTCTCTTTGCATGGCAGCATGTATTGTGCAGAGCTCAGCCAGTCAAGCAGAAATTGGAATAATTCCTATTGATTGATCCTGCTGTAAAAAAAGTCTTTCTTTTACAGTACAGTTGGGCTCATTTTTCATATGTTCTGTACATAACTATTAAGAAATTTTATTTAATTATATTTGAATTTTCTGCATAAATTCAAGCTAAATAATAAATGAATGGAGTGAAACTTTTCACAGAGATAAGTAGCAAATAGCAGAAGTATTTTTCTTACATTTCCACTAGATGACGTTTAGCACTACAATCTAACATAATCAACACAATAAACTTGACATTTTTTACATAAAATTATTTTCCTCCAGGGACCTGGGGGAAAAAAACTTAACAATAGGATTTAACTTTTTTCTGTAGTTCTGACTTTATAAAGCTATTAAAAATTGTCCTAAGTGGCGTTTATTATTCATTTCGATTTTTTTTTAACAATCCATAAATTCTAAATCAATTTTTATTCTTCTTTTGAGTTTTCTCAGCCTGAGAGAGAAACTTAGTTCACATCATTAAAAGAAAATTGGACATCACACTTGGACAAACTAATATATTATTGCAGCTAAATGCTTTATTAACAGCACTCTGTGTCTGATGATGCTGAGGGAGTATTAGGCAGAGGAATGTGCTAAAATATTAACCCATTTTCCCTTTTTTTCTTCAACTGAACATTTACACATGTGCAAAACATACAGGTAAGTAAAATTTTTAAGCTGTCTGCTGTCCTGCCACTTGTAAAATACAGCCCCAAATCCTGCCTGGACACTTAACTTTGTTTCTACTGTGTAACTGAGGTGCCCTTTCCCACCTCCTTGCAGGAGCTCCACTGGGATTACCTATCATGGACGGCAGTGTGATCTGTTCCTGCCCAGGTGTGGACATCCCTCAGTCCCTGAGCATTTCCAAACACAGGTCACTCAGGGAAAGAAACCGGATATTTCCCTGCCTAAACATCCTGATGAGGCAGAAGGGGCAGAGGCCTTCGGAGAATGTACTATGTGCAGGTAGAAGCAGAACACGTTTAGAGGAGAGGAACAGAATGTTTATGCTTGGTTTTGCTCCTCATTTGCTCATCAGCTGCCTGTTTAGGATCCCATTCTGAAGTTTAATCCTGCCAGAAGTCCTTAGGCACCTCTCTCTTGTTTCTTAATTCTGCCATGTCCCTGGAACTTTGCTCAAATTAGTAACTATTTTGCTGAAAAAGATAATCTTTAAGCCATGCTCCTCTCACCCGTGCTAAGATCACATGGCACCTCTAGCAGCTCAGGCAGACTATCTTTTTTTGTACCTAGTCTTTGCTTTGTTAAATAAAAGCACTCAAGGGACTGATTTGCATCTGTGGATTCCTGTAAGCAGTGGTCACCCAATATGAATGAGAATGAGCATGGCAAACCTTCCACCTTTTCACAGGGCTAGCTGTTACTGGGGAAGAAAAACCAACATAAAGAAAGGAGGGATGCAAAAACAGAGTTCTCTATAGATGTGCATGGTCAAGATCAGAGCAACCTGCACGTGGCAACTAGGAACTGCATCAAAGCTCTCCCAAAGTGGGAAGTGACAGGCAGGCATAGGAGAATACCTCACCAGCATTATTAATCTCTTCAGTGTCTGGACCTGCTCACTGGAGATCCTGTTTAACTATCTTAGATTAAGTAGAATCTATAGATGTTAATTGAAACTTCCTGGGAGAAAAAAATTGGATTTCACCTGAAAAGACATGGTGGAATTTTTTCGGGAGGAGTTTCCTTCCTTTTAATGTGAGGATAAAGGAGTAGGCCATGTCGGGGGCAATATTCCATGGGCAGTGGCTGAAGTCCCATGAATAGAGATGTTTCTAAATCTGATATTTGGAGGAACAAGACTTAGCAGTCTGGTGGAGTTTCCCAGCTCTTCAATGGTGAGATGAGGAGAAGCCCAGGAGAATTCACCCCTTCACAGTGTTGACAAAACTTTAAAGCAGGGACAGCTTATACAAGCACTAAGACAGGTGCAAAAATTATAAGAACCTTTCTCACTTGATGAATCCATGTGAGCAAAATAAAATATTTACCAGGAAAATTTAAAAGAGAGTCACCTCACTTGCTGAAATATTCAGCTGAGTTTCAAGGGGACTTTTAAAACATTCATTCAAAAGGTTTTTCCAGGTGAGAAAGACACAATTGTTTGGCATTCTCTCCCAGGAAACGTACATAACTTGTGCTTCATCTCTTTTTTCTGCCCTAAGATCTTCAGCAACTTTTGGACTTGTCTGTCCATGCCATCTCTGCTGGTGTTCTTGATTTCACTAGACATAAAATAAGCCATCTCAGCTCACAGAAGAACTGACCCTTGCCTTTAGCTATACTATTCCTGAGATAATTTGATGTATCTGCTTTGCAGCATATCAGCTTCCTCTAGGTTACCTGGCTGCTATAAATGTGTGCATCTATAGATTTTGTGGGCATTCTGGCTCCTTTCTGCCACAATGGGAGTTCTTCATTTATTTCAATGTTTACATCCATTCCCACTGGAGTAGGACACAGACAAAGCAGTACATACTGTGATTGCCCATAAGAAAGGGAAGAGGTAGAGCCCTGTCCAGACAACCTGAAGTTGCTCTCCTTCACCATCAAACCCCAGGGCCACCAAGTCCTGGGCCAGGTAAAACATTTGCAGTGTTACCATAGAAACAGTGGGCCTATAGCTCTTAACAAGACTCATGGAAGTGAAATTGGTACTGCTTAGACCATGTGCACAAGTGGCAGAATCATCTCTTCTCCCTGAAGAGTGAAGGATAACCAACAAGATCTTTCAGCTCCATATATCTATTCAGATTTACAACAGCATGTGTTCCAAATTTATGCAGGTTTAACACAGTACAGTTCTGCACATAAGCTTTCCGACAGCACTCAGCCTGCCTGCCCTCATCATCACTCACATTATCACCCTTTTTCTCTCTGGCATGCTGCTGTTTATTACACCCCTTATCTTGCTGGAAATATGTAAGCATCTTTATGTGTTTCTCACCACTTGAACAGACTTATCCCTGACCTGAATCAACCACAATCAAAAGGGAACATTTAAGGCTAAGAGCTTTTCCAGGAGTGATCTGGAATCACTTCAAGCATAGAAGCAAAGGCTGCATGAAGAAAAGGGCCAGACCATTCCCAAGATCTCTTTCTAGCTAGAGTTGCTGATCTTTTAATTGGACACAAATCCCTGGTTACTACTACCAAAGCGAACTGAGTAGATTTTATTTTAGCTCAGGGTTATTTAGCTTAATTACCCAGCAAAAGTCCTTGAGGTAGATATGTAAAATGTAATTAGCATATTTTACTTGAGGCAGCTGAGTTGTTCAAAGATATTAGGGATTAAAGATTGCAGTAAGGTCTTATGTGTACACATTAGGCTAGCACGTGCAGTCTTCCTTTAAGCAATGTGCACCACTTCTGATGAGACTTTAAAAAAGACATTCTTAAGCATACCTTAAGAAAATCTTAAGAAATAAGAGTTTTGTCTTTGCTGTATTGCAGCCATAGCCCAGGACAATAAAGAAATGCTGTTTGCCTTCTCTGTGTACCCAGGAGATCAGAGGTAGCACAGCTGCTCCTTTTTCCATTTGGCAGTGGAACCCCATCATCTTTTCATGGCAAGGCCAATTCTAAACTCTGAACTGTAAGAACTAGAGAAATAGTCTGAGTAAATTAAATGTGCACCCTGAGAAAATGAGACTGAGACAGAGATACTCTTCTTCCTTCAATGATGTGTCTATTGTTACAAATTGTGATATGTCTGCATCCAGATCCAATTGACATTAATTGGGGAGTAGCTATTACATGCCTAACAGGCTCAGACCGTTATCCTCACCCCCTTTCTGGATTTTGATGGAAAGGATTTGATTTAATGCCCACTGAGGTCCACAGGAAGTCTAAGAAGGGAACGGGATGCAACCCTAAAGCTGGACCACTGTGATATGGACAAATGCTAGAAACATTGCAATAAACAGTGCTATTGACGATGCAGTCATTAAAATAATGTGCAACAGACCTCTTGTAGACTCTTGTGAGGCTTGTGCTAAGGTGTCAAGAGTGGCAGCACTGGACCTGATCCCCAGTCACATTTCAGGTCCCAGTTCGAAGACTCTGGGAACTTTGGACAAGATTTATATCAACTTCTTTTCTGTGGAGATACCCAGATGTACTACTCCATGGAAAATCATACATGCTCTTTTCTCTGATAGAAACTGTGACATTTGCCACCTGTTAAGAGAAGGTAGCTGCTCAGACACCGTTAATCCAGTCTCAGTGGTTCAACAAACATATTTGACCAGCTGGGTCATCTTAAGCTAGTGTTTTTTCTATCCAACATGAAAAGAAATAAAATCAGAAAATGTCAAAATACCACATTTGCATCAACTCGGCTCCAGACCACAGAAAACACAGAACTGTAATTTAAGCTGTTAGATTTACCAAGGCAGAGAAGAAAATGGAAAAAGTCCTCAAGCCCAAATCATAAGCAGTAAAGCTGGAAGCTTAAAAGAGAAATGATGAGTAAGGATTGGGAAAAAAACCAGTTCTTAACGATATTTTAAATCTTTCTTTACATCTGCTTCCAGAAATGACTTTCATCTCTTTCTGTGTAAAGCAGTATTACTTTGGAAGATGTCCAGTGAAACTGATCACTGAGGAATCAAATGTTGATACATTTGTAAAAAGGATGCAATAAGTAATTCGCAAAAAATTGCATTCATCAGCTCAGAGAGCTGACTTAGTCCTGTCTTAGTACAAATCACTGAAAATGAGCATGGCTGTAAATCTTTCAATCCATATGCCATGTAGGGATCCATGTCCATCTTGGAGCAGAACAGTTATTGCACAGTGACGTATTTGCTTTGTTTACACCATGATTTCAGGAACAGCACAGCAAAATTAGATCTTCCACAAGGTGAAAATCATTAAATGCTGCGCGAAAATGATTCAATTAGTAAGTGCCACATAGTGTTCAGCTGAATGGGTATGAACAGCTCATTTATTATAAAATATTTGTATTTGTCAAGCCTGTCATGAGAGCATGCACCCTTGAGGAAAAATTGCTTTTCCCTCTGCTACACCATCTCAGACAGAATTTGTCATTTGATAGGCAGGTATTATTACCTTGGCCTTTTACACAGGCCAGGGACCTGTTTAGCAACAAATCAGTCCAGTGGGACCCTCATCTCATTGAAATGGACAGGAAAATAAGCTTAAACATAAAAAAATCCACCACATTTTGACTGTGAGTCATCAAACCCTGTCACAGGTTACCCACAGAAGCTGTAGAGTCCCCATTCTTGGAGATATTCAAAACCTGCTTGGCTGTGGCTCTGAGCAACCTGCTCTAGCTGACCCTGTTCTGAGCAGGTGTGTTGCACTAGGTGATTTCCAGAGGTCTCTGCCATCTCAAACATGCTGTGAGTCTGTGAACAGTTTCTAGCTCATGCTTGGCACCACGAGGAGAAGGCCCTTTTCCTCCTGCCCCACACATGTACACACCACAGTGCACAGGAGATCCTGATAAGAGCTCAGCAGTAGGCAGGGCTTGTGGTGCCTCCATGACCAGACAGTACAGCAGGCCACCCACCAGCTGTGATTACACAGTGAAGGAAACCTTCTTCTCTAGGGTACACTTGAGAACCTACAGGCTGAGCTTTGGGACATTCTTCAATAAAAAACTTACAAGATGTTTTCCTCAAAAACCTCCCAACAAACAAACCAACAAACTAACAAAAAAATCACAACAACAAAGAAAAAAACAACAGGAGAATCCAGGGCAATTTCTGTCTTGGCTTGCAGCCTTGAAACCTCATATTAACCACCTGTTCCTTACTGCCTTTGCATTCTCTCCAAGATGCTTTTCTACCACATCTATTTTCCATGTTTCTCCTCCCATAGCTTTTCTTACCCTGCATCTCACATGGCCTTCTCCATGTGAGGACATTTTCCTTCCTAGGTCTACTGCTTGGACCTCATTGTCTCACTGGAGCCATTCCTGTTTTATAGGCTACTGAAGCTTCGGAGTGTAGAGCCTACACCTGTGTAGCTGTATGTGAATGTATGTCCTGTCATAACAGAGGTCTTTTCTGGAGAAAGAGCTTAATCTTACTGAAATTAGTTTTTGAGAAAAGACAGCATTAGATTGCTAATTTGACCATTTTTAATCTCCTAGTTTAGTCAAGATTTTCAAGAGAACAAACACTCTGCTGTCTGTGAAGTCAACGGAGATTTATCACCAATTGAATCCCTTTGGAAACTATTACCTTAATGGAGATTAATAACTGCAATCAACTCATGATTAAATCATCTTCCTGAGGAATTGCCTATACATTCAACAGACATTTTGAAAGAACAAAAACTCCCTGTGCATCCTGTCTGATGTTTTTGGACTGTTGTCAGAAACAGTCCTTGTGTTTATTCTTCTGTCAAACAAACTGAATAAAGAAAAAAAGTTGGGAAGGAAAGAGGCTACAACCCCAGTTAACTCCAGAGCCTCAACCACTAGCCTGTGATCTGGCAAGATAGACACGTTCTTCTGGATTTCTGCTCACCTCTGCTCTTGCACATATTCTGTTTGCATCAATGGCATTGCTTGTACCAACAACGCACATGGGATTAGACCCACTTCAGTATCTGTCCAGGAAAGCAAAAACGATTCAGGAATTCTAATAGTTTCTGCTTTGGGTCATCTGTTAGCAGCCTCTTGAGAGGAAGCAACACTGCTGAAATGCTGCAGGTTTCCAAACCTCCACCAAAACAATCAGCTTGAGAAAGAAAAATGCTTTCAGGTGGCAAATCCTGTGTTGGCACTGCAGAGAAAGAACTCCTTTCTTTTTCATTTATACTTGTGTGCCTGGCAAGAAACATTCATGGCCAAGTATAAATCCTTCTAAAAGTGCAGACACTCCATGCAGGTGGAGTGCCAGTCCCAGTACCTGTCAATGCACCCTGAGTGCAGATGCAGTCAATTTTCATTCTTTTGGAATCCACAGTCTGTTTAAATATTTCAAAAACCACAAGCATTTGACAGAGGTACCACTCTCCCTAACTGCTGATAATACCGCTGTCAAACAGATTGCTTTGGCTTTGGGGAAAACTGCAAATACGATTCTTATTAGACTTACCTAGCAGAAAGATCTACAGCGTTGCTAACATTATTTTTTTCTTATATTTTTAATTTTATTTTAAGCTGAACAAACCAAGCAGGAAAATATAATAAAAATGAATGGGTTGGGACCATGCTTTGAAATTGAAGCAATTTCTGAACAAACTGCAATGAGATTTTTGCAAGACCTATGTATTTCTACTACAATCCATTTATTTGCAACTGGTTTTGATTGTTCATTCTTATCTGCAAGTTTCCTGAAAGCACAGCTGTGTATAGCTACATTAATCTCATCTACAGAGCAGCACGTGACTGAGGCACCTGAGACAACAGGGGAGTAACTTGGTCGGCACTCCCTGGGCAGAGAGCAAGATGGTCACTGTAGGATGTGATCAAGACCACCAAAAACCTCTCACTGACTGTAATGAGAACTGTACAAAGACTCTTTGCGGGAGAGAATGCAACTTCCTTATGGGTGCAGATTGTAATTCACACATTCCACACAAAATAAGCCTCCAGAACACAGAAAGTCTTGGCCTTGAGAAGGATCTTTTTGTACATTACACAGACATTAAAAAAAAAGCACTACATAATGACTGTGGAGTTGCTGTACTAAATCTCTGTATTGTACTATCTGTACTGTATTTTACCTCTTTATTATCTACACTACTTGTCAATGATAAATTAGATTATAGCACAGATTGGAATGGTTTGCTGCAACCATCCCCTGGTGCTCTGTTCAGAAAATTCTTGCTATTTTGTACTTGACCTCCAAATTTCATGGGTGTTTTCCTTCTAAAGGAAATGAAATGGAAAATGCTTATCAGCATTCACACTTTGTTCTTCTACATCACTTCTCTTCCAGTGACATCCCTGCTGACACAAAGATAACCCTTAATTCCAGGAAACATGGATGGCAGGAATAGAAGGGATCTTATTCAATAGAACAAAAGAAGTTATAGGGAGCTGTTGCTCTGGGGAAATTTCTCTTTTGGGAAAAATTTTATTGTAACATTTGTGCTTGTCATTCCATTCTTTTTTTTTTTTCCCGTTGGTTTTTTTTTTTTCATTAAAAGTATTTCTTATCCTGGAATATTTTTCTCTCCTTTTTCACTCTGAATAATGACCCAATCAAAGAGGTATAAATTCTCCTAGCTTAAACTTATTCCTCTGAGTTGTTTTAAATTTGCTGCTTTTATAATTCTTCTGGACTAGCATTAGCTCTTTCGAAGAAATGGTAGAAAACACTAATCTTAAAAACTCTCAGTGGTGTTCAAAAACCAAGCAGAGTATGAAGACCTATTAGAAAGGCAGCAAGAAGAAAACAGTGTTACATACCACAGCGTAAATATGTTTCCCCATATTTTAATACATTATCTAGTCTTGATTACCCCGTTTCCCTAAAACATTCAGTAGAAAAATAATTACTGGTATAGCAAACAAGGATGGTGAAAGATAAGTCACAAAGAAAAGAAAACTCAGGTTTTTTTAGAAAATACATTTTCTAAGGTAAGTTACACATGGAAAATATAAAAAAACCACACCACTTCTATGAAGTGTTTAGAGGACCACAAGATACTGATATTAAAAAGAATGGCTAACGATTTTGAGGATAGCTTGCTACTGTGTACTGTGTACTTTAGATTTCTAGTACTTTTCTGAAAGAACTACTCTCCCCCTTTTTAACATTGTTGATATTAATGATAACAATACCAGCCTAACTTCTATCCTTATGTACTGCTACTTATGCTCATTAATTGAGTACAAAGGTATGACATACCAGACAGGAGAACTTGGACCTTTTGGCCTCAGTTTAGCAGTAAGTTCTGTGTAACAATGCCATCTTGTGCACACTTGCACACCAACACACAGACAGACAGACTCCAGTATAGTCAGTGCCTGGATTTATAGTCAGCCTCTGTCCGTATGACAATTTGCATGACAACCTGTTCTGAAGAAAAGTTTGTTGGGTTTTTTTCTGGTTTATCTCTAAATGATTTATCTAGGATACTCAGGCCAAATAGAAGACTAGAAAATCCATAGAAAATTCAGTCTTGCTCTACACAGGTGGACTTGAAGATACGAACTCTGAAGTCTAATGCCAAAATAAATTAATTTAATTTGTAGATCTTAGCATCTGAAAAGGAGAGACAATATATGCCAGCATTTACTTCTTAATGGCTTTGGGCAGTTTGGATCAACTCCCTTCAGCAACCCTGAATGACACTGTTTGTTTTGAAGAGGAGTTTAAAGCTTAATTTTTATCTTGTGAATGGATCACTGACATCAAGAGTCATAATTCTATGTACATCTGCATTGGTGTGTTATTTGAAAATGTGGGGTTTGGCTTTGTTTTTTTAAAGATGTCTTGATGAGATGTTTGTAAACACCAAGCAGTGCATGTCCTTACCCTAATCTTCATTGACATTCGACCATTTGCTTTGCTGTCTTGCACAAGATGTGTGTTGACATTAGGCTGCCATAAACAGTTGATGATTGTGGAATTAATGGGCCGGGAAGAGAAGGCCATGTTGTAAATTTAATCCTCGTTCTGGATTACAGTTGATCAATGGTACTGCATTGTGGCTGCCCTATTGATACGGGAAGTTCGGGATTCAATTTAATACCTTTTTCAATATTGTGACTGGCACTTTTCTTTTAACAGGCTGGCACAGCTTTGCTTTCTCCATACTTTCTGATCGACTATATCTACTGCAGGATTAAGGTATGCCATTTGAAACAATTTAATGATTGAACTGAAAGGTTTTATAGAAAGGCTTCTTCTTTTTTGAAAGGGAAATGAAGACATGATGTATCTCAGAATAAATGTTGCTGTATGTAGTAATGCCTCATAAACTTGCTATAGCTCTTTATGACATCAGAAAGAACTAAGGACCCTTTTTTGATTATGTTTAGTTTTTCACTGGCAACAGAGCTTAGGGTATTAGGTGACAATAGCATCTATTCCCTGAGCCCAGAGGACAGTCTGTCCTAGCTGCTACACAATAAGGTCTCCTTCTCTGTGAGGCAGAAGGTACAGAGCATAATGTGCTTGCTCGCACTGAAGAAGGTTTCTGTCTCTCAAACAATGCACAATGGTATCTGTCATATCTATCAGGAGCTGTATCACATACTTCCATTTTTCTTTGAAGACACTATTAAAAATCAGTGTTTGTAAGGCCTTCTCATTAGTACACTTCAAGTTGTTTCCCAAGAACATAAATATCAGGAAAGAGCTTTTTCAATGTGGGCAATTTTCTGTGCATGAATGCACTGGCAGGGGTGCAGGAGAGGCTCAAGGGGAAACTCACTGGAGCACAGTAGCGAGATTGTAGGCATTCTTAGGGTTCTAGAAGCTTTTTGGTGCTTCTGGAAAAAGGCTGTCCAGCAATTAGTGATTTCCTGTGTGCATTAGTCTTTGAACGATATTTCTGGGAAACAGCTCAGCAGATTCCTCAGTTCCTGGGGTTTTTTCCAAAGTTTGAAAACAAGGCTGTATGTTTTCACAAGTGAAACATAATTTTCAAGGGTTCTGGCCTGTTTTAAATAGTTTATCATGTCTTGGCTTATAGAAGCAGGATGTTACTTGAAATGTACCAATTCACTGGGAACGTAGTATCTAAAGGCTAAAGGGTCCCAGCCCGCAGCCTGTTTTCACCTCAAGATTATCATTCACCTCAGACCGGAAGAAAATGTTCAGGTTTTCACAAAGCTTTGTCTTCTCTTGAGAAAGGATTCTCTGGTGTGTTTTATCATCTGCTTCCCCATTACCATTTGTGGGAGGAATGAATTAATGGTACTGACTTGCAAATATTGATTGTAACCCATGGAAAAGCAATCGGTTCTGATTGCATCACATTAGGAGGACAGTTTATTGCATAAAACAGAAGAACTGCTGTCATGAAAGGTGTATTGCTATATGCATAAAATAGCACTAATGCATAGGGAAAAATTGGGTTTTACAGCTGTGAATGCTGCTTTTAAAGTAATGTAGAAAACTTCAGGCTTTGCAATAACAGTTATTTTTCCCAACAACATTTCATACAGATTTTTTTCTGCTTATTAAATTTGCTGTTGTTGGACTGAAGCAGACTGGAGAGGATTTGCTCTCCTTGGCAGCTGCTGTGTACAGCTCATGCTTTCTCAGGGCCTGGCTCTCCTACAGATGCCCCAGAGCTGCACTGGCTCCAGTGAGCACTCTGCCAGTTCCCATTGGCATGAGGGAGAGCAGAGTCCAGCCTCCAGCTTTGAACAGAGTGTATCTGAGGGTAGAGCTGGATGTACCCTCAACCCAGCTGATGCCGGTAGCACCTTTAGCCAGTGCCCCGCCCCACTCAACACGCCCAGCTGAGCATTTTCACTTCCATGGCTGGGATGCAGCATGGAAAAGCTTCCTCCCTCAGGTGTAAAGGAACCTGGGAAGAAAGCAGTGCCAGCCACCAGGGAGTGCACAGCAACACACGGCACCTTGCTTTGAACATGTAGGTACAAACCCTAAACATGAAAATCTCTACTCTAACTTCCTCGTATCTGTATTAGATTTAAATTGCTGCTGTATTTTGGCCCAATGACAAATCACCTTTGCTTGAACAAAGAACAAATTCTTGGTTTGGGTCCATTTTAAAAGGAAGATTTGAGTCTTAGACACTGTTAGTGACTCTCAAATATATTCATTTTCAAGCTCTTTCTTGGTCTAAACAAACCAAAGCGGAGAAGATATCAAAGAGGGTACTTACATTCTCAGACATTACCTGCATTTTTTCATCTTTGGGAGTACAGATACAAAAAACATGATCCAATAAAACAGGGAAGAACTGAAGGATCAATAAGAAGGCAGGGAAAGAGAAAAATGCATCAAAGATTTCTTAGAGAAGGATTCCTAAATAGAGAGATGATAATAACATGTTATTTCTGCAAAAATAATGAAAAACAGATTGCAAAAAAAAATTAATAACAAAGGGCAGCATCTGGACAAAAGTGGCTGCATAAATTTCTGATTTATTCCAAGGGGAAATAAGACAAAACCACAAAACTAAATCAGAATATATTATAATTTTAAGTTTCTCCTCCAATGCTTATTAGCCTGATGAGCTGTTTTTTTTCCTGTACACTGCTCAATTGTAGACAAAAAAAAATTGATGTGTGGATAAGATTAATCACAGTTTTTTAACCATGAACAACTTCAATTAATTAAAAGGGAAAAAGCCGTTCATAGATGGACACCCACCTTACAAAAAAGCTTGCTGTGTGATCTGGAAAACCAGTCCAATCAGGAATCTGACTTCCACATTAGGCAAGCTGGTGGAAATTATAGTAAAGAATCAGTTCAATAGACACAAGGGCAATGTTTGAAGTAAAGCAAAATCCTTTCTAGAATGCAGCTTTAAATCAGAAATAACTTGAGTGCTACGACCAAAGATGGTTTTGTTAGTATGGTTTATAATGCCTTGACTCTGTTTTTATGGAATTAAGTGAAGTTGATTAAGAATTTAGATTTGGGGTTTAGATTGCTAGATTAGGAGTCCACAAAATGACAATCATAATTTTTAGGCCAGGACAGAAATATATGATCAATTCTAAAAATGAAAGAGGTTGTCAATGGCACCGATGCTTTGATCTGTGATGATCAGCAGATTAAGCAGTCCTAGAGTAAATAGTGAGATAGGATCTTCTAGTACTGAGACAAAAATATCCAGGATAGTGAAAATGACCGCAGAAACTCATAATACTGATACTGAGAGGCTGGTGGCCTCTCGGTAAAACAAAATAATTTTAAAAGAAACATAAATGATACGTACACCATGATGGACTCTAAATGGGCTATATTGTCTCAGAAAAAGGCCTCAAATTCAGTGTGGATGGGCCCACAATTTAAAAGAATAATAGTCACAATTTAGAAGCTGCCCAGAAGCCTCCAGAGGCTACACATCAGAAACTGTAGCCATTGCTCTAGTAGCATACACTGAAAAATGACATGAGCAGTTTTCATGACCCTAAGTAGGCTATATAATCCATAGAAAAAAAAAATTCAGAATATCCCAAGTATTGTTGTCCCAAAACAAGTTCTTTCGCCTAGTGTGCAAGAGGCCAATCCCCATACAGAGTCAAGGTATTTGATTTATTTACAGCTCTGCACAGAAATGTGTTCTGGGTGCCAAATTCACAAAGCCAGCAACATGACTATCACAACTTTTCACTGCTTTTATATTTTAGGAAACAAAGGTATTAATGTTCTTTGGCTACAAGTTACATAGTTCTCTTAATAACTGGTATTCTATGTTCTATTGGTTAAATTATTCCCTCTCTTCTAATGCTAATGAAGCCACATGTTCAGTGTTTCTCTTGGGTTGGTGGGTTTCTTGAGTTGGAGGTCCATGAGGCAGTGGTTGCAATCTCCCCCGGCCTTTACCCAGCTGGAGCTGATTCCAGCACAGGTGCTGAGTTGGCTTTAATAGTTTCTTCCTTATCTCGGGTGTTCTGCCAAATGTCCTTGTGGCCCATAAGTTCTGCAATCTTTGTGTCCACTATCAGTGGTACATCCTTCTCCCCAAGCTTTGTTAGCCTCCCCCTAGGCCCGAGATCATTGAGGAATGTCAAGCCCTAAACCTTAACAAGGCAATTCTACTGACAAGTAATCTATCTTCCAAACGCCTGGGTATCAGTATGTCCCAGCCTTTGAGCTGGTGAAAAACACCTTACACTGTACACCTGGTTAATAACATCCTTCACCTGCAAAACACATTAAATCTCCAGCACTGATAACATACTGACTTAGAAATCAGCCACTGTCCATAAATAAACTATGCTCATGTTTGTGTATAGAAACTACTACACAACCCACAAAGCTAGCAAGGCCGTATCTGTAAGTGAGTATTAGATTTTAGCTGAATGTAGTAAAGAACAAAGCACTGGTTCCAGAGCAGATGGGCATTACATGGAATATTTGATACACACTGTATGTCATCCTAAAAAAATAACAGCTTTGTTCTGGAAGGAATATTTTATGGAGAAAAATAATTAATGCATTCTCAACAGGATGGAATCCTTCCATTTACTTTCAAAATAAAAAAAATCAAAGCTGTTCTCAGCGGGAAAAAAGTAAAAGAAAAAAAAAGCCTAAAAAACCTCAAAAAACAAACAAACGAACAAAACTCCCCAAACAAACCCCCAAAAAATCAAAAACTGCTGCTGCCCCAACTTCCTCCTCTCTTTCCATTTTCCCTGCAAAGGATTAAGCTTCTCCAGTTTGTTCTGAAGAAAGTGCCGTAGAAATCTTATTTTACAAACAGCACAGAAAGATTATGCATTACAGGATAGCATCAGTTCTAATAGGGGCCTGGATTAAATGAGATTGCATTGATTAACATTGGAGAGGACAGTGCTAAAATTCAGCGGTAGCATCACTGAACTCTGAGAGGTTGTGCTAATTTAAAGTGGTTCAACTTCTTCCCTGTCATCAGAGGAAGTGAATACTAACTTATAATTAACATCACCAAACATGAATGCACATGACCAAAAATTGGAAATTAAATTAAAATAACTTGCATATGTTGCACAGCTACTCCAGTGCCCACTTCCAAGAAGTGCTGCCAAAGATTAATTACACAAGAAAAAAACCCGAATTTAGGATTGTATTAAGTAACCAGTGCTAAGGTCTCTCCTTTTCTCATCATTTGAAAAAGTGTTTTAAGGGAGATAGACAGTTGCAGAAAGTAACAGACTTGATAGATATATGCAAAAAAACCCCAATCTTCAACCACAGACTCTATTCAGATGTTCTTCTTTGCTTCAGACTTAGGGCCCTGAGGCATGAGCTGGAATGTGCCTCCATGAAGCTGTCTGCAGAGGCGTGACAACTTTTTCCTCAGACTATGATGTCTAGGTCTACATTTGTGAAAAGGTCTGGGTTGTGGTTTCCTTAAACTGATATGATGGAAATTGTCATGCCTTAAAAAATGTTTTTCCGGGCTATTCTGCATAACAGCCTTTTATTAATGCCCTCACATTTAACTCAATAGCTTAGCCTGCCTTTGGACTCAAAGGAATGTCGTAACACACTTCATATTCATAACTGTTTCCAGCTGGAACACCAACCCATTACAGCATAGTCCACAATGCCCCATAGTCATAAGAAGCTACCACGACCCAAATGCTGAGCAAATATATCTCCTAACCCTGCTGCCATCATACAAAAATCAATCCTGACTGCCAAACCTCTGCAAAACTCTTCTGTTCAATTCCTCACATACACACAGACATGCACCTGCCTTGACAATCTTATAAATGGTCCAAACTTTCCACTGGGTTCCTAGAGGCTCTTTTTTTTTACCTGCCAATCTCTAACTTTACATCTATTCATAACTACTTTTTCCTTGGTTTCCTACTGAAGCTGGAATAAAACATGAAATGGTTATGTGCTTTCAGAAGTTTCACCATCAAAGACATGAATATCTGCCAATGAACAATAGTGTGCTGTTCCTTCTCATTACACTGGCATCTAAATTCCCTGAGGATAACTCAAGAAACAGGAGCTGCTACCATCATAAATGTTCTAGTCTAAAAAACCTTCTAGAAAAACAACTGACTGGGTGTAACTAGTAAATAGGAAGAGTGTGTATTACATGGTAAATTAATCAAAAAGTTCACTAGAACTAAATCCTTGAAGTAGCCAGAATATTGATGAAATCACTAAGGTTTTTTCTTCTTCTTTGAAGAGATATGATAGTTCTTCAGGGCTTAACCTGACACTGAGTTCCTCAATTTCCTGCTAAGTTGTTAATAACACTAGAAAATCACTTTCACTTCTGGCAGATGAGCTGTGTAATATGGATACACAGGCAGTGCACTCAAAAAATATTTGGGAAATTCGTTTGGTGGCTGGTTGTTGATAGGTTTCTCTTCCCTAGTTTGGAAATGCAAGACATTTTTTACTTCAATTAGGTTTAGACCAAAATAATTTTCTTCTTGACCTTTCTCTCAAAGTCTGCTTTCCACAATCTGCCTCTCTTGGACATATTAAGCAAGACTTTGGGTACTCAAAAAAGGCTTTTCAAAATGCAAGCTCCTGCCATAGTAAGATGTAGAGATCAAGCTATTCCTTCAGAAAGCTGGAAGGTAGAAATGTGCACTCAGTTTACAAATGTGTCCTTCTCTATGAGCTTAAAAAAGAGAAGAGACAATAACAGGATCAGGACTAGAATTGGGAAGCAGTAACTGACCTCTGGAGAGTCCCTTTGTCAGCTACATTTACTTAAGTCTGAATGCAGCAAAGGATTTCCTCCTTTCACATTGTTCTTGGAGCCTGCAAATTACAAAGCACTGAAGATTGAAACAGCCTCAGTGCCAGCAGATCACAAGTCATCTGATTTTCTAGACAAGAACTTGGAATTACCAGATGATGAGCGCACAGACAATCCTATTCACAAGTCTTGGTGAGGCTGTTCTGCTGTTCCTTGCCCCAGCATTGATCTGCAGCAAACCTAATGAGGTCACTGCCACACAGATGCAAAGTCTCAAGTATTTCTGTTTTCATGGCATGAACCAGTAAAATCAGTTCAGAAAAGCAGCCCACCCGAATGTATAATGGCTTAAATGAGAAAAAACCATGTTGATTTACCCAACCAGATTTTACAGTGCCAAGGTCTAAAATTTATGAGGTTGGCTCTGAAAAACAAGGAAAAAGACAACACCTGGCAGCTTCCCTGACAAACCTATTGAGCAAATCACTCTTTCACAGTGCAAATTCAGAAACATTAGGAACAGAGCACACACACATTCTTTGAATGCTCTTCAGCTTAGTCAGCCTTACCTTTGTTCTCAGCTGCTGATCTAAAATAACTTGTAATATTCTATATCATAAAGGGATTATTAACTACCCCAACCACACTCTTTCTGAGAAGCAAGACTCCCCTGTCCCTTTCTCTTCTGCAAGAATAACAGCAGCACTCCAGCAAACAGAATGGTTTGAGCACGAGAGCACAATTTTAAACCAATTCCTGCTGCACTGTACTGCTCTCTGCAACAGATGGATGAGAAATCATTTTACTGAACATAATTTATTTCACAAACTCAAGGGTATAAGCAATCCTCTTCTGCCTCTTCAGCTGTGGGGCTCATCTGTCTCTGGATAATGAGGTATCTAGATACAGTTTTTTATGAGGAGGAGACTTGATTAGAAATTAGAACATGCAGTCTTACCTGTGAACGGAGCAGGTACAGGATTCTGACCCTTAAGGTGGTGGACTAAAATCCAAAATTCAGCTTTTAAGGACTAGCAGTACAGATACATTACTATGCAGAATATTTGTCAGGTTTTGTTGTCACTTAAGTCTGGGTAAAATGAAAGAACTGACAGGTACAGATCCCATTTTGCTGATCTCTTCTGTAGGCATTTGGTGGAAGAAAATTTTTTTGCTGTGGGAGAGAGGTGTGAGTATATCTGTTGTAAACTGAGGCTGAACCTGACAGTTTTCAACCTGTGTGTCTTCTGGTATATACAAAAAAAAGACTTTTAAATTTTCAGTGTTAATGTTGCAATCTGTAATCTGACTACTCAGGAAATGGGATAGTCCTGAGAGAAAAGAAGGATTACAAATACCTTATCTACTACTTCCCCTGCCTATATAGGTCTTATCAAGAGATCTTGAGAAGAGGGGAGCTCTGGAAAATTAAGATATGCCACTAATGAACAGAAAGTTCCCCTGGAACAGGGGATAGCCTTTGACCTGTGGGAAATGGGTCCTACCAGCTGTGTGGAAAGCATGGGACAATCCTAGTTAAACATCTATTGTCTCTTTTAAACTCTTTTAAACTAAAAGAGTGGTTTTCCATAAAAAATGAAAAGGAAAAGTGGCTTCTCACTATAAAGGGAAAATTATGTCCAGATAAGAGGATTCTTAACTCAGGCTACTCTTTTTAATGCAGAAAAACTGTCTGGTGATCCAAGACACTAGGTTTCATACTCATACTGTTCAAGATGAAGATATTCCAGTTAGTTAAAGTTTGGTAAAAATCATGTTTTCTGACTTGCATTCTTCTTGAGGAACTTCATGCTGCCTTTCACATTTCTAACAAACCCCAAAAGAATGTGGACTTATGTCACTCTTTGGAGAAAGCTGAACTTAATTATGTATTCCTCTTCCTCATGTGGCCTTGGTTATAGCCCTTCTGTGCTTCCTTTCCCATATTTAGTACAGGAATACTAGTACTAGTAAATAGTACTACTATTAGTAAACTAATTTTGAGGGAGATCCAGGAGGAAAAAATGTGAGAGGTCTGATACTATACTAGGGAATTTGGATTTTAGCTAGTTAAAAATTACACTTCATTTTGGAAACAATAGTGTTACTGAACTTTGCAACGGAGGCTTTGAAGTGAAATCAGCATTTGTTTCTCCACTGCCCACGTAAATAGATCCTTTTCCTGCCTTGCCCTCAGCTGATGTCAGCAGAGACTTGTCATTGCTGTGACTTGATCTCACACATGAGTTAGTTTTCACTTGCAGCATCACTAGCAGTGCAGTAACAGCAGCAGAGAGCTCACAGACTGCTCAGCTCACCAGATGAGATGAGTAAATACTCCTGTGGTCAGGCAGAGCAGAACTTCATGCTGGTACAACTCCAAGCTGTACCAAACCAGCTGCTTTTAAGCCATGCTTGATATAGGCACACTTGCTATAGCCTGTCACAGAAGTGGAAGACCAGCAAAAGCCAAGTTCCATGTTGATTTGCATCCTATGCAGTGCCACCAACAAGGATAAATTGTGTTGCTTAATTTGAGTCACCAAACATAAGCAGAATGGACATTCTTTGGAGAGCATGGAAATGTGCTTTGTTTCCCTGCCACGCTTTAATTGGCAATTTGTGATACAAGCCACAAGGATGGTGATGAATGTGATTCTTTCCCTACATTCAAATTTCTTAGCCAATAACTAGGGAAATAATAAACCAAATTCTACTTGAAGCTATATTTTGTGCTGTCTCATTAGGCTGAATTATATTAAAGAATGAGTTCCTGTAAAGCAGCCACTCTTCAAGCTAAAGGCACTACAATTTTAATTTTTTTTTTCTCCAGGTGTATTTTGAAAGTAATTACTGCACCTCAGAAGTTTCTAGAACAAATGAGCTATTCAATTCTGTTCTCATAATTTTTCCCTCTTTTCTGTTTTCCTAAATATACACAAAATCACTTTTCATTGCCATTTTTTCTTTTTCCTCCATGTTCTCATTATGACTTTTCATTTCTTTTCCCCATTCTCCCTCTTCTTCATCAATCCTGCCTTCACTGTTTCTCTCTTCAGATTCTGCTACCCAACCTGCTGTGCTGTTGTAACTTGTGCCATTTTAGATTCACTGTCTCAAAGGTGAGAAGAGAGAAATTCCCAAGTGTGGGTTCATTTCACCCAACTTCAGGCATTGAGGGCTGAGCCTGTAACTGATGACTCTTTTAGAAACTCATTTGTCATCCACAGAAGAGAAATGAGCACTTCTAATGCCTGATTTCCCCTATCATTAAAAGGACATCCAATGAATTGCCTTCTGCACAATGGTACTACTCCTAGCTAATCTGTGGATAAATATAGCTGAGATGAATTCTCAAGCTGCCCAGGTTTGACACTGAGAAGGGATTGTTGCTGTGCATGGCTCTAAGGAAAAAAGAGAGACTGGAGCAGGTCTCTGGGTGACAGCTGATTGATTGCTGAGCACCAAACAGTAACAGCAGTAAAATGGAAGACAACAGATGGGTCAGTTTAAAATTCCCCAAATTAAATCCACCTGCAAAGGCATCAACTGCATTTACTTTCTACCTGTAATCAAGGAGAAAATGTCTAAAAGGAAGAAAATTGGAATTTAGCCACATTTATAACTATAGCTTGATTTGGAATACTCAGTTAACTCACTCAGATAGCAATAACTATGAAAGATATTAGAAATATTCTGCATTTTAACCCTTCATACAGAACTGAAATTGGAGAAAAATCGGAAAAAGAAGAAGGTTCAAAACTCAAAGATACTGAATCCCTTCAAAGAGACTGGACTGCTGATAGTAACCACTGAGCGTTCTCTTGTACACAACTGGGCCCCAAAGGAAGACCACTTGGCAAAGCAGCTCAGATTGGTGAACCAAAGACATCAACCTTTTTCCCATCAAAAATGACACTTGAGAAGGGTATATATGGCAAGAATAAGTGTGTTCAAACTGCTACAAGAGCTGAGAGGGTGTAAAGTACTTGCCATCTCTCCTGGGTACTATTGGGTAGCTGATATCAGCTAGACACTTGGTATATGTTCAGTAAAGGCTTTCTGAAGGGCAATTTAAAATATTTACAAGGGCAAAACCTTCAGAAGGTCATTTTTCCTCCACCTTCCTTCCAAAGCTAAACAGATTGTAAATGTTTCTAAACCAAATATTCGGCCAAACACTCTGGCAAAGTAGCCTGATACACCACGATGGATCTTTCCCTTCTCCCCATGCTCTCTTCCACCAGATCCTGAACAACAAAATGCCAAAAAGCAGCCTCTCTAGCTAACAGCTAGCCTGAGGATATTACCCATAGTTTGATGGACATTCTTTATCTCTCAAACAAATTCTGTCTTGGGGCAATGGAACAGGTGCACTGAGTTTTTACTGGAGTTTTTACTACAAAGGGAGAACATAAAACAGGTTTTGTGAACCTGCTATCACAACAAGGCCTGAGACCCCACCTGGAGTGCTGTATCCAGCTCTTCAGTCCCCAGAACAGGAGGAACATCAACCTATTGGAGTGAGTCCAGAGCAGGCCACCAAGATGGTCAGAGGGATGGAGCACCTCTCCTATAAGGAAAGGTTGAGAAGCTTGGGTTTGTTCAGTCTAAGAAAGAGAAGACTTAGGAGTGATCTAGTTGCAGCCTTTCAGTACCCAAAGGGAGCCTACAAGGAAAATGAAGAGGGTCTATGTACAAGAGCATGTAGTGACAGGACAAGGAGGAATGACTTCAAACTGAAAGAGAGTAGGTTTAGATTAGATATTGGAAAAAGTTCTTCACTCTGAGGGTGGTGAGGCACTGGAACAGGTTGCCCAGAGGAGCTGTGGATGCTCCATTCCTGGCAGTGCTCAAGGCCAGGTTGGATGGGGCTCTGAGTAACTGGATCTAGTGGAAGGTGTCCCTGCCCAGGTCAAGGGTTTGGAACCGGATGATCTTTAAGATCCCTTTCTACCCAATCCATTTTATGATTTCATGATTCTATTCAGGCACTGGGCTTTGAAGCCCTGATGATTTTCTTCCTTTGATTTTGCCTATGCATTGGGTGTAGGTGACGAGTTGCTGGCAGTGGGAGAGCTGTAGGGATGGCTTCTTTGAGAAAAGACCAGGGCTGCTCTGTGCCAGACAGCCAACATCAACATATTCATCAAAGGACATAGCTGACACAGAGAAATTATATCCTTCATCCTTGAAAACAACTGGAGCTAAGTGAAAAAAGCCATGTGAGCCATAGCCATATAGCCAATCTTCTTCCAGACACAGCTTCCTGCCGTGCCAGAGCACCGTCTTTTCCTAGTTCCATCCTGTTGCTTCTTCCGTGCCCATTAAATATTCATGCAGTGTGTTCCACACCTCTGTCACCTGGGACAGAGTCATCCCTGACCTCCTGCAGCCTCAAATCCAGCTGCCTCCCATCCTGCTGTGTTTGTGACAGATGTGTGATCAGCCTGGGGAAACAGTCTTAGGTTCTTCATCTCTGAGTCTCCCATTGTTACCTTGTTCTGTGACCACTGCAGTGTACATCTTTATGGGCCTGAGGAGTGCTGCATACTTCAAACTAAATAAAACAGAGTTTTGCTAACTTGGTGCATTAACTGAATTTACTTTTACTGCAGTATAAATAAGGTGCAGGATCTTTTGTACAGTGAAAGACTTTGAAATACATCTAGAATTAAAAAGAGGAAAAAACGAGAGTAATCAGATTACAATTTCATTCATGGGTCAAATTTATTCTTGACATTTCCCTAGCTTGTCAAGAATTCACTGGGATCTGTAAAAGTCTGAAGCAAATAAACCAAATTTCTATTTCGTAGAGGCATCATACCACCATGGAGTCAGGAAAAGAAAAAGCAAAATGCAAGCAGCAGTTAGAAGTAGACAGCACAGCATGAAGAATATCCTTTATAATTTTTAGTAAATCATCTTCAAATGAACCTTGCTCTTACTTGAAAGATCTGGGAACAAAATTAGACGTAGTAATATTTTTATTTTTCAATCTTTTTGCATGTAGCTGGTTTACAGGCAGTTGAGAAGCAGTCAGCTAAAGTATAGTCTAAATGAGTTTTCTGCACTTGAATTTTTCTTAAAAGGTGGGAAATAACATTAGTTTTAACATTTTCAAGGGTTCAAGAGTAGCTTTGCAGGTGGTGAAAAATTAATTGACTGAAAATTAAAAATTACAGAAAACCAAAGAAAGTTTTAAAACCTTAGTTGGAACATGAAACAGTGGTCTAAATTACTTACCTATAGAAGAGGTTTTTGAGCATAGAACAGTGTCAGGAAAAAAAGATACAAGATCTACTGGTTGCATCTGAGCAGAAGTGAATTGGTAATTATGGACTGTGAATTGGTAATTATGGACTATGATGGTAATTATACATTGGATTCATTTACTTGGGGATCTAGGGATTACCTTAAGCTGTGTCCAGCTGTCTTTGCAGATGTACTACAGACTGAAGAAGAGCTGGTGGCTGAGTGCAGAAAGTGTTGCTGACATTCTTCATCTTGCACAAGTTAAAACTTGGAGGTCACTAGTCCTAATGTTTCATGGGATCCTTAAAAGTAGGAAAAGGTGGGAGGGGATTATCCAGTCTCTGTAGAGAGATGTAGATGAACAAATTTTCCAGTCTAACCAGCAGGTCACACTCTGCTCACTTCCCAAATCTGCATAGTTTGGCCTTCAGGTACCTCCTTAAGAGTACTGAAGTTCTTTGCTTGCTCAAAAAGCCTAAGCACCATAGATTTAAGAGTCTGGTTTTCTTCATCAATATTGGCCTTCATGACATCCGCTACCATTGCCATCAAGTTCCCATTTCCTTTCTTCATAGGCTTTTTGGGGAGCTCCAAGAAAAGACAAAATTCAGCAAAGACAAGGAAAATATATAATAGAGTTAAAATCTTGCTCCAAGCACTTTCCGTGGATTGGAAGCCTGACAGCTGCAATTAGGCTGAAGGTCAGTAACAGATTTGATACTCCCTGGAGACCTATTTTTACCAGGCAGATGACAGTAGAGTTTACGAGGTTTATCACATTATATCTCCATTTTCATAAACACATCTAAATATAGAAATTAGATGAGCTAAAAATACTACAGAAACAAGGGTTATGATTGAAAGCAAAAGGGCTGCCAACAATTTACTTAGCTCTACAGCAATAGTTTCAACCATAACATTGCCCTGAATGACTGACCTGTCTTTCTCTCTGAGTTCACTGAGAAATGTAGCATTTTCATAGAGCTTTTCTGCTAAATGGTGAAGATAAGACTGAAGAATGTTAAAACCAGACAATTTTTATTTTTACACCTAGGCAAACAAATCCAAAGCCGCCTTACAGGACCAGAATAGAGAATATAGCAGTGGAGAGGGCTACGGGTTCACCTAAGCGAACAGGTCATACTGTGAGTGGAATAAGTCCCTAGATCAAACAGTCTGGATTATAGAAGTAATATTTTCATGCATATTACTACTAGTATTTTCAAGATGTGTTTACATGCTTCAATGATACAAAATTTAATGGTAAATCAATAAAGTTCAGTTATGGTTTTTTCATTTTTTAAACTTATGTGGTTTTGAATTATGTGGCTGAATTACTTGCAAAATGCTGTGGTCATGGAGGCCCGTGTTTTGTATTTGTGGAGTGAAAATTACAGTAGATTTTACAGGAATATGCATTCCCGTAAAGCTCTGTAAAGAGCTTTGGGAACAGCTGTTCTGTGAAGCTGAGTTTTGGCTTTATATGCAAAACGTGAGACAAAATTCACAGAGCTTGTTTACTCTGTGTTCTTTTTGAAAGAGCATTTCACCTGACACAGGGTAAAAAACTTCTGACTTGCAAATTCTAAATAAAAACTGCCTTTCCTTCAATGACTTGTCCAGTCTCTAAGAAAAATAGATACTTACTCAGGATGGTGCTTTTAGGTGCTGCAGTAAGGCAAAGAAAAACTAAAATTATAAAACCTTGTAATTTCTGCTCCAAACAGACAATGATGCCTCATAGCCATGACAAACTAGGCTGTGAAATGACATGGCATTCAATCTAGGGCAACAACACCAGGAATAGATGCTGTGGGATTTTTGCTAAGGCCAGCCATTGACTCACTCCATGAGTGACTAGAGATGTTGCCTCCTAGCTGTGTTTTGGGTAATTATAAAGTGACAGTACTATCACTTATTTAAGTTTTTGCTCTACAGAGGAGCAACAGATCGGAAAGGCTTTGTTAGAACTATTTTTCCACTTCAGTAGCTGAGAATCATAAATGAAAAAACATGAAATATTAAATGGAGGAGTACAGGTTGGGTTGATTCAATAATAGTTCTGTATAAAGTGGGTTTATTTCCTTTGCCCAGATGGCCACCAAGAAGTGTGGGAATGGGAAGAGTCCATTGGCCAAGAGCTTTCCAAAGAGGAAGACTCCATTGGCCAGGAGGTGCCCAAAGGGAATGGTAACCAACTCTCCGTGCAGTCAGCTTGGAAGACGACAGCGACAAAGAGCTCAAGCAGGACAACTGGGGAAGCGTGACTGTTCACAGCACGGGGGTCAAGCCCCTGCTGTGGGACGAGGACGAGTGGGGTGAAGTGAGCATCCTCCAGCCGTGTGAAGAAGAAGGCAGAGAGCAAAGACTGAGAGGTTTTGCAGGAGACGAACTCCCAGTGCCTGTCCCTCAGGAGGCTTGGGTTGAGCACGGGGCATCTGAGCCATGCCCTCAAGGGCTGCTCTGTGCCTCGCCTCCCCATGTGGAAGCCCAAGCTCTCAGAGGACATGTGGCTTTTCCGGCCCTTGAGGAGCAGGTGCCTGAGGCAGGGACAGAGAACACAGTTCCTCCCTCATGCAGCTGCCCCAGCCCTTCAGCTCCCCATCTGGGAGCCCCAGCCCGCAGCCAGCAGCTGGCTCCCCACAAGAAATGTCCCTCTCACTTCAGGCAGGCGCTGCGCAGCCTCTTCCGCTACCCCTGCCGACGCCAGGCTGGGCCCCACAGATGGCAGCTGGCACGCAGCCTGCCCAGTGTCCTGAGGGAGCGCCACGGGCTGCCTTTGCCTGGACATGTCCCTGCAGGCTGAGCAATCCCAGGCTGCTTTGGATCACCCCAAGCGGGTCTCCCCAAGACCAAATACTACCCATAAGGCCAACTCCAAACCTGCACCCATGGGGCACAGTTGGGGCCAGGTGGCTCAGTGGTGAATCACAGAGAATCATCAACGTAGGAAGTGACCTTGAAAGTCATCCAGTCCCACTGGCACCACCAGCATCAGCCCTACACCATGTCCCCCGGTGCCCCATCCAGACAATTCTTGAACACTTCCAGAGATAGGAACTCCACCATCTCCCTGGGCAGCTTCTTCCAATGCCTGACCACTCGGTCAGGGAAAAATTGTTTCTGATATTTAATCGGAACCTCTCCTGGCAGAATCTAAGGCCATTTCCTCTCATCTGGAAAGGGTCCTTTGAGATTTTATGTATGAGGAATGGGCAAAGACAGGAGGTAATGATCCAGGACCCCACAGCACACTGCATAACTCTGACACACACAGCTCTTCCAAAACAAATGGAAGCTGTCTTTAAGATATAGTAGTAGTAAAAAAAAAATCCCACAGCAAAAAAAAACCAAAACCAAATCCGTAAAACCAACAAAATGAGAAAGAATAAGGATAGGAATAATAAGAAGTAGCTGAAGAAGATGAAGAAATAGTAGTAGTAAATAAGAATAAGAAATAAGAATGAAAATTGGAAGAAGACGATGAAGAAGAAAAAGAAACAGTAGTAGTAGTAAAAAATAATAAGAAGATAAGGAAGTAGAATAAGGAGAATAAGGAGAATAAGAAGAATAAGAACAAAATGAAGACATTCTCGTAGTAGGAAATAATAATCATACTAATTCTAGGAATAAGAAGAATAGTAATAATAAGAAGACAAAGAAGGAAATGAAAGAGTAGTAGTAGTAGTAAATAAATAAAATAGTAGGCTCTCACAAAAATGGAGTAGAGGGGCAGAATCATCTCCCTTGACGAGCTGCTTTTTGCTCCTTTCCATGCAGCCCAGGATATGGGTGGCTTCCTGGGCTGGGAGCACAGACTGCCAGCTCACCAAAGCCCATTTTCTTTTCACTGCACTTTAAAATTTGCATCTGGAGGAAGCTACACCAGTTGATGTCTTTGGCAGCTAAAAGTTTTCTTTGCAGGTCATATTGCATTTTACACAACTATGGCTAACTTCATCAGCAAACCTTTAGGCCATCTTTCACCAGCCTAAGGTTATTTTTGTAAGCCTTGAGGCTGCTAAGTTAAATATACTGGCTGAAATCCTACCTGAAACAGCATTTCTTTTTTTTTTTCCCTTGGCAATACCTCACTGAAAATTGAATTCCAGCCTAGCTGTTTGTCAGGTCACACTCTCCTGCCATAAGGACATTTAATTTTGATTTGCATTCCATACTGACAGCACTGTGACAGAAAGCTTAACATCTTGTCTCTCTAAAAATGTCTTCAAAAGTCACAACTCAGCTTGTTACTATTTTAATTATGATTTTGTCTGGTTGCAGATCAGTTTTTCCACCTCTTCCAGAAGCAAGGCATTTGCTAGTGCCTCTTCACTCCCAGGCTAAGTTCAGCAGCCTTGCTGCAAGGCACGATTTAGCTCTTAGTAAAATCAATGGATGTGCTCCCATATCTCTTTGTTGTTACAAAGCCAGCCTGTAGTCACATTTAGAGGTGGTGAAGATGTGTATTCTACATCTTTCTCATCGAGAAACACCAGCTTGAACAATTTTAAACTTGCTTGAATGACAATAGATTTCAACTAAGTGTATTAATAGTTCTCAGCGCAGACTTCTGTAAACAGCCATAGAACTACTCTACCTTTCATTATTGTGATGTGATACACGTACTGGAGTTTCACAGCCCCAGGCACCTCCAGAAGGCAGGTTTTAAGTTTATATGTCCAAAACCTTCCCTAGAGTTCCCAGTAATGATAATACAACTATTTCATAATGGATCATGTGACATGTGTACAGGAGAAATTCAGGAAAAAAAAGGAGACAGACTTCTTAAGTATTTAAGCTGTTCCTATCAAATGTGTTCAATATAGCTTAAAAATACAGCCTTTTTGTCTTACCACTTCCATGTAACTTCTTATAAAGTGTTTTCCCAATTTGTTGAATTGGAGTCTACCTGCACTCAAACTGCTCACAGCCTGTAATCCCATCAAATAAGGTGATTCTGGGATTCTTTCCTCTTGACTGAGCTGTAAAACGCCTGCTGATATTAGGTATTACACAAAGCAAGAACAAAGAACAGGCCATAATCTGTGGTGGGGTCTTGTTTTATAAGCTGAACAGTAACTTTAAAAATAGGGTCTTTTCATTCCTTCTTTGTATCACTTTCCTGCTCAGCTTTTTCTTCTACTTTTCACATGTGGTATAGTTTGATCAGTTTTTCAGCAACTCTTCTAATTTCTGGTTCCAAAGGAAGCTCAACTCCTTGCTTTATAGACTTTTTACAACAATAGCAGCCAAATATTGCTGTGTTTTCCCATCTTGTTCTCTCCTCTCTTGCTGTTACCATCCAAGTGGGTTACAGTTGAATTACCATACTCCACTGAACATCAAGGCAAGCACTGGGTTTAATTGCCACTGGGTACAAAAAAAATCTTATTTAGAAATGAATTTAATTCAGGCAGGAGAGTTCCATCTGCATGTTATCCATTTCTTTTAAGTTTTTCTTGTCACTTTGTTCTGCCTGTTTTGCCCCTCCGTGACCCCTTAGGAAAAATAAAAGTGGTCCCTGTGGTAACAGAGCAGATCTCTGCTCTGCTAATCAGATGGAATAATCACTTACACTATCTATCATGCAACATTAAAAGGCCAATTAGATCATTACTATCTAAGAGAATAACCTTTCAGTTTAATGGCATCCTCCAGATAGTAGGTTATAAGACTAAATTAATTATTCATATTAACAAAATAAGTCAGCTAAGGAGGAGAACAAATTATTTTCCTAAATGAATGACCTGAGCATCATAGAAACCAAAATCATTAATTCCCATTTAAAGATGGGAATTTAAAACAAATAAAAACAATCAGGCCAACTCTGAAAAGAAGCAGATAAATGAACAAGCAAGTAATTTTAAGCAGGAAAGAGCCTAATTATTACTGTAGGTGACAGTGCTGTGATCTCATAGGGAAGCTGACATCCTGATCAGAGAAAAAGCAGCAAGGGAGATCATGAAGGAAATTCGTTATATGGTATCTCCTGAAGGGCTCCCCTAAATTTGAGTGTAATGTACTATTACAAAGTTAAGGCATCCTCCCAGCCTCACATCTCTTCTAGCTTGTGCCTCCCATCCTTCAAATCCAGGGGCTCTTTCAAAATGATATTGCACCCGGGCTGATCCACAGCATTAGTTGGACACCACAGGACTGGACTCTGCCAAAGTTTGCTCTGATGGATGACTGAGAGAGGACTGGAGCTTAGACAAATTCTGCTAGCTTGAAAGTGGAGGGAGTGAAGCCTGTAGGTTGTCAGACATTCGCATCTGAGTCCAGGAGTTTAAAAGAATCATCACCTTTCCTATAGCTCATTTCTGTCATTACCAGCCATAAAGCTAACTTCTTCACTGTACAACCTTTTGGATCATTTCTATATCTATTCTTAAAAAACTCTCCTACATAAGTTTCTTTACAGTCACAAAACACAATTTTATGAGACATCAATTGTCTTTTAAAAGAGACATCAAATGAAACTGCAAAATATATCCTTCCATCTTTTCCATCTTTTGCAGTTCATGGAAAAATTTCTGCTTAAAGCTGTTCACTCTTCACATTTTCATATCTCTTGATCATCACTGCTACCCTGTGCCTGATATTCTATAGTGGGTTACCATCTTCTGCTGCCATATTTGCAAACGCTGCCTAAATTGTGGCATCTGTCCTCAACCTCCTTCATGAACATTTCCTGAGGCAAACCCCCTCATTTATATTTGGATTACTAATTTACATTTTTATCTGTCTCACATTGCACACTGTCATTTCTTGCTGACGGACTCTCTGACACTCAGCTGCCTTCAGCTCTTCTTCACTTTCTAAATTCAAACTCTTATGTATAAAGAGCCAAACAGTAACATGACAGTTGGTAGAATTTCTCTCCTCACTAGGGATGATGTGCGTGTCATCACTGCAGAACTCAGAGACTCAAAGGCCAAAGGCAGCTTTGTAAGTAACCCAAATGATTGACCATACAACAAAGGAAATGTCCAGAAGAAAAGAATATAAAAACAGCCACTTCATATTTGTTCAAAGCCTGAGTCTAACATATGGTCTCCAGCACTGGCTAACTTTAAGCATCCAGGGAGGAATACAAGAACCAGGCAAGTATGAGAGACCACTCCCAGCAGTTTCTGCATTAGTCTACCACTGTGATTTTGATCAGCTTGAAAACCTTGCAATACTGAGGGAAGGGCTCTCCTCCCCTAATGTATGGTTTCATGACATCATTTACAGTTCTGTTTTTATGATCCTGAATTTAAGAACATCTTTTTTAGGTGTTTTCACCAAGTACTTAAAAACGTTGTCATTCTCTGCTTTTTCTCTCAATCCTAGCCTCTAGCCACAAGAATGACTGAGTTAATGGAGAATTCAATCTCCAGCGAGCATACCAGCCTTGGAAGTTTATGAAAAAAATTGTTTAAATCAGAAAAAAACCTACTTAAATCAGAAAAACAAATTAAATATAATTAAATAAATACTGTCCTTGTAGTAAATTCCTCACTTTGATTCAACTTTAAAGACTATTGCTCTCCATTTAATTAAAATTTGCAATCTGGTAACCATGAAAGGATTTCTTTTTAAAAACAGGTTGCAAATCTTAAAAGATCATTCCTATTCTATGGATACATACAACACTATAAGCAGATTGTACACAGAATGCAGAGGACACCAGTGGCAATGAGCAAAGGTCAGAACTTCCATAGAGCCTAAATTAATTTCTCCTATAGGCTTTACAAAGAAAAAAATCTTTCAATTTACTTATTTGATCACTCATGCACAGACTATTGGAGACTATCAAAGAGAAGTGAAAAGTGGAATCTTTCTATCCTGTGCAGTGGAAAATAAAATTCTTCATGTTGCTCTCTAACATTTGGCAATGTATCAAACAAAAATACTCAAGAATATTTGGGGTAGAAGTCATGATTCAAGCCAGGTACCCCCTGTGTAATGGCAAGAAAAGGATACATGCCTCATGAATAGAGAGTCTGGAAAAGGACAAACGTTTGTGGAGGTAGAAAGGCGTAAGGAGAAGAAGGAGGAAAATGAAACTCCCTTCAGACAGTTTTTGCATTTAAAACTATAATTTCTTGAGGGAAATATAAATTACATCTCAATTCCACAGATGGCAATATTCAGCACCGGCAGAGTTTTTAGGTATGTATTTTAAAGAGGTAATTCTTTGGCGCCCAGTTTCCTTGTGCAAATCATGCTCAGACTGAATGGGACAGCTGTTTTAGTGATTAGAGCTACTGCCCAAAAATTTAACTTTGCTTGAAGCAAGTTAAAACTTCCACTCAGCTCATAAGAAAGCAGATGAAATTGGGCAATGGCACTTCTTATCCCTGCTTTGAGATCAGGCAACATTGTGCTATGTAGTGACATTTGTGTTGATTAGAGGGAAACCTTTGAGGGTTACAGTGTCCAGCAATCAACCAAATTCCTGATAGTTCCTCAGAATTTTTTCATCTTCATAAATAGTGAGTGAATGTGAGAAAAACTCCCAGCACCTGTGTGAGATGAGATTTCTTTTGTGTCAGCCCACAAAACACTGTAAGAGGCACCTTGGAGAGAAAAAAGTTCCCGGATGGCAAGCTATGTCTTACCTCTCTGGTAAACAACCTCTCTTCATGATACTCTAGAAGCATCCACAGTTCTGGTATGGGAAACAAAACTAATATATGGAACAAAATATATTGTCACTGCTGGCCCTGATCTAATCCACTGGTACCATGGTACAATACTACTCCCTGTAGCATTTGCTTTTATGATGATTCCCAAGCTCTTGTGACAGGCATTCCCTCCTTCATATGGACAAGCAGCACCATAAACTCAGAGATCATACTTTCACTACTGTTTCCCTTATTTTTTTCATCCTAGACTTCTTCCCAAACCATTTGGCACTTCTACAGATTGCAAGGACAAAGGAAAGGTTGTGGTAAGTTGAAACTTAAAGGAGCAGAGGAAATGGTGCAGAGGAAGCAACCCCAAAGGAAGAGAAGAAGGAGCAGTTGCCAATGGAAGCACTATTCCAGAAAGATGCAGGCATAGTAATGATTAGCCTGCAGCCATGAGCTTCTGACTGGTACTGAATTTGCACTGTAAAAACCCAAAAGAAGGGAAAGTTTTCAGGCCTCTGTCACTCATTTTTCACTGAACATCTGTCACAACCTGCATGTACTTCCTGTGTGTTCCCAGCAGCTATGAACATTTCTGTTCCATTTCTCACAGCTATGCCCCTTGCTGGTCAGCTCTCCATCCCCCAGGCATTATAGCAACAGTTCCTTCTAGAGAACACAGGATCTACAATATGTATACGAACACAAAAAGTGTCTTTGGCAAGAACCACAGCAGTCACCTCCCTTTTTTTCACAGAAAAGCTGCTGAACATATCTCCCACCTGAAGCAACAACAACTGCTGTAATCTCTGCTCTGCCAATCCTGAGCTTCATCAGTGATTCACCCTATAAGTACCTCCAAATTTCAGAAGTAAAGGAGTTTTTGCTGATACTACTTAGTAAATGGTAACAGTGCAGTAAACATGATTAGGCATACACAGATGGCATCTGAAATCAAACAAGTGAATCCAGTGTCGGTCCATCTTGTTGAACTTTTCTTCTCTGTCTTCCACTTTCTCTATCTTCACCACCCTGAGGCCCATTTTTTCTAATATACAACTTTCCATTTTCAGTGATCTGAGAGAACAGGGCAGGAGGGAAATGGGGAAGAAACAGATGACAAGGAATGCCTAAAAATAGACCTGTGGCAAAAGCTAGAACAGAAATAACAGGGAGACAGAAGACACAAGAAACAGAAGGAATATTGATCCTAGACTATATGATGAAAAGGCCCTGCATCAGGCTTCAGATGAAATGTGATTGAGAATGAATGAGAGGTCAAAGAGGACTCTCTGGGAATCCTTGCTAGAGACTATGGGGTCAAAGCAAGTAAAAAAATGGGATGAGGAACAAAAGTTGAGAAGCAGACTACAATGAGCTGAAAAAGTGAGCTGAAAAAGTGAGCTGAAAATAGGGTGATAGGAATTAACCTCAGGAGTCCTCTGAGAGGAAGATGTTAAGCAATCAGACTATGAAAATCAATCTGGCATGGAAATTCTAATGAACAGAGTCATTTGCTATGTAAGCAAAGAGATGGGACAAGAAGGAGATGGACCACACTAGGAAAAAACGAGGGTGTAGAAGATCGAGGTACAGCCATAAAACAAAGTTTAAAGCCATAGGGCACAGACCCCTCAGGTAGTTAGAACTGGACACAAGTTTCCTCAGTTTGAGTAGTCCTCTCCTGTATAATGGAAATATAACTTCCTTTGCTAGAGTTGACAAACTTATTTTTACCAGGTAATTTCAGGAGTGAAGGTAAACATGGAGACTACTAGCGAATGGTTGTGTAAGTATTTATGATAAAAGACAGAGAAACTCCTAACTTGGTTCAAGCCGAGGGTATGACCTAGAAAATTATTTTTACAAGGTCCTGATATGCACCATGAATTTTGTCATGTGAATATCCCCACAGTAGGAAAGGTAAAGATTAAATTTCTTCATAGGCATTAGTCACATGAACATAATAAACACAGGGCAAATGTTGCAAAAATTGTGTCTTGACCTGAAACCAAGCAAAGGCTCCAGTTAACAAGATAAACACATGGAAATTCAGATTTCTCAACACTATCAAGTATCAACCAGCTGTTCCTTCGATACTGAAATGTTTTGAAGTGCACAAAGGCACTAGTTCTATCCCTGCTATCTAAAGGGACATAAAAGTAACTTCCTAGATATGGTTAGTCTTGTGTTTAAATTTGATCTGCCATACAGTGCCTTTGCCCTTTAACTCATCACTTGCTCTCTGATTAATAATTTAAATACTGTTCCCTGGGAAAAAAAGAAATTATAGTTCCATTTGCTCATGCTGTTTATTGATAAACATGTGCTAGTCTTAAAAAGTCAGCTTGAGGCATTTATTTAAAACACTTAAGGAAAAAAGGCTTCTGTTGAGTCTGTCCATTCACACACAGTGTGACAAAAAGACATCATGTTGTGCAAACAGCAGAGTGTTTATTTGTCTTCTTTACATTTAATACTGCCATATAAGCAGTTCATGTAGAGGTGATCTTAATTTATAGAAAGCTAAAGTATTCACCGTAAATCCAACAAGTGACTTGGATCCCAGGGACCTGGTTTGAGACATGCTACATCTAAAGAGTATCATATAGGGACTGTTTAAAGCAAGTTTTTTTGTTACTTCCCCATCCAGATTCACAGTTAAAGGAATTATAACATTATCAAAACTTCTGGACAGTTTTGGTGCTCACCAGGAGAAAGGTTGGAAAGGAAGTGTAGCGCTTTCTTCGTGTCTTTGCATTAAACACATCAGCTTTTGAATGTGTTTCGACCAAAACCTTTTTCAGACTGAGATGAAAATTTGTCAGTTCTTCTACATCACCAGCAGAAAAATAAGTCAAAAGTACTCTCACTTCATGTCAAAGGTATCTTAAGCTACTCATGGTTTTTAAATTACAAAGATGAATTTGTCTATGATGATGTGCCAGTTATCCACGATATGCCTGTTTCATGCAGCTCACTTAGTATTTTCCAGTCAATACTATTGATCAGCTGCCAGAACTACTTAGTCTCTTTCCTTCTTAAGCTTATCATTACATCATTACCAAACAGTCTTTAACCCTCTCGTGACAAAGCCCACTGTACCGAAAGCTGGTAGCAGTCAGCTGTACTTCTTCACTGTTTTTTTGCTTTGAAAGCTCACTTTTACCAGAAGAGCTGAGACAGACCTTCACCAATACAACAGAACTATGCCTCTGTCTTAGTTTTCAAACTGATTGAGACAAAGATGTCCTGGTCCAAAGAGCAGTATTTTGTGTGTGTGTGAAAGATGTATCCGAAGCAAATGAAGGATGAACTGCTACATTGTAACAAGACAGTCAATTGTAGTTTTTACTGTATTCAGGTAAATCCATGTTGCAGTGAGAGAGGATTAATGAATTCCAGTACATCCACCTCATACAGGTTTAAGAAACATTCAATGTTTCTTTATTTTATGTGATGGGCTGTTACTAGAAAAGCATTGTATTGGGCCAGGAAAAGCTCTGCAGGCTGGGACTTTCTAGAAAAAAATAGAGGCTACATGGGGGATGAACCATCTGCTTGCTCAGTAGATATCCACACCAAGAACAGTATTAAAGGAGTTTTAGATTTTATAGCTAAAGAGAAATGAAAAGCAGATGTACTACAGCAGGACATCCTGAAATATCTCTTGATCAGGGTTTGAAACTCAAGGAAAATAAGTGAAAAGATTCAGAGTGCTGCTTGTCCTCTGGATCTGTCCAAGTTAATTGCAAACTCCTGTTGATTTCAATAGGATGGGGTTGTCTGAGGGCAGCAGAGGAGCAAACCATCGAAGATAACAGCCTGGTTTATAGACAGAAATGAATAAAACTTTAGATTAGTGTCTGTCATCAAATAGTTTAAGCTGGATTTGTCCACAGACACTGTTAGTGCTAGGAACCTTTTACATCCATTAAAGGTCACATCATAACACTGCAGTTGCCTCTTTCGGCGTTACATCAAATTAGCATTTGTACTTCACATTCATAGAAAATGACATTAATTTACAGGAAGCTGAAGTACTACTCACAAATACATGATCTGACTGGAGCACAACAATCTCTCTGAGGTAGTGCATAGTTTCTAAGATGAGTATTTCTCAGCAAAGAATATGAACATTAGCAGCAAGACAATAATCTTATTAAAAAGACATGAAAACTTTTCTTATTTCTATGTGCAGTACATCACAGTTTTTTCAGGAGAAAGATTAGGAAATTGATTGCTCTGGTATTTGTGCTCAACAAGCTAGAAAAGTATCAGGTCACTTGAAGTCTCAAATGAAAATCAACCAAAAGCTCTTATCCGGAGTAAATTTCAATACCTCTCTGATCATATTTTGTCTACCACAAGCATCAGTGATCCATCAAATAACATTTATCTATGTGCAAGAATCACAAGACAGTAGATAAGGTGGAAGTTCTGTGCCGGACATTTCCAAATTCTGACTCCTGGGGCTACAAGCTGACCTGATTTTTTCTTTACTGTACACAATGTGTTTTCTCTTGTGATGTCTGCAGACAGATAATGACACTGAAACAGTTGCCTACCAACTCAGTAGGTAGTACCTCAATCCATGAGGACTTCAGCAAGGCTCCTCATTGAGTGGTGTGTGATGCTAGGGAGCATGAAATTTGTACAGAACACTCCCCACAAAAAATTTTCTTTAAGGCTGGCCTAGTCTGACTGTAATGCAGTTTAATATAAAGGCAGTAATGTCTTGCTGGTAATACACTGGGACAGCATAACACTATTTCACATTCCTTCAAGGTCAAAATATGAATGCTATATGGCTTCTTTCCTGTTTCTAAAATAAACTAATTCACTACACATGTATTTATCGGGACAGACAAGCATTTAAGTTCTGCTAAAATAAGGACAAAATCTCCTGCTGCTATGGCCTCATTTACTCTATCAGTCAGCTTCATACTGCTCACCATTGTCCTTTTACTCCCCTCTGATAGCTTAAAGGGACCACAAAGCAGATGTAAATTGACCTCATCTCTACCCAGAGGTTTTTTCTTTCCAGTAAATGAGAATTGGGCCCATTCTATTCAGAATTATCTCTTCTTTCTTCATACTCACAGAGCCTGTCTTGGATCTTATATGACAAACTTCATGTAAGGTTTGAATATTTTGAACACTAAATGAAACTGCATATAATTTTACTTGCCAGGAAAGAGGATCCCAGAAAAGTTGCTGGAAAAGTAACTCCAGGAATAAGCTAATTTGATTTAGTGCTCAGCTGTGCATTTTTTAGTGAGATTTTTGTCCTTTTTCTTTTTGTTGTCAAGACTTTAAAATTCATTAAGCAAATACTATTTAAAAATATAAACAAACACTGAATAGCAGATCTCAACCTCAGTTTTGGATACTGGAATTAAATTACAGCGATTACAAGAGGATGTGGTTGTCCACTCTTCTAAACTGGACATTCACAGGTTAGTTGTGGGCTATCCTCTGCTCAGATACCACCTGTGAAGCAAGCATTGCCATCTCTGTCTAAAGCTCACATGGATCTTCTTTCTGTCTACCACTTGAAGAACATATTACCTTGCACTGAACAGCACAGAGGCATGTAAATCGAGAGATTTCTGCTGATAAATGACATGATAAATAAATACATTTTACATTATTAAATAATTGGTGAAAGTCTTTTCATTGCTACATTTTCTTTACAGGTGTGTGTCATGGCTACTTTACCACAAGACAAAGTCTTTGAACTCATTTTCACTGGTTTTGGGTCATAACCCAGTGGAATCGTCAGGACCAAGGTGCTGCATCTTTAGGCCAAGTTCTTGTCATTATGATTCAGTGTAAAACTACAGGGAAATATGTTGCAAGGAGCAAGCATAAAGAATACTTCAGCTCTACAGGATACAAGTCTTTCAATACGTAGGAAACTATTTTAAATCCCCTACTAAACAGAAAGAGGCAGTATTGGTCTGTCTATTCTTCTCACATGTTCAGTCTCAAACAACTGGCTATGATGAATGGAAATTTTCCCTGGCTGATATTCCCTGGTTGTCCTCTGGACCATAAGAACTCCCTTGTAGTATAACAATCATAACTTCAACACCTAGTAATACTGCTCTTCAGGGCTTCAACAAAAGTCATTTTCAGGATGTATCATCCCCATGCAAGAGAATTACACAACTTTGAGGTCATTTGGACTTCAGAGAAAATAGTATTACATAGATAAAACAGGGAATTTGAACAATTCATGTGGTCCCAGACAAAAGCAGCATGTAGGTCAGGTAACACAGGGTAGCCCTAGAAATTTAGCTGACACTTCATAGCCAGTCTAGTGCATCTACTTCTCTTCAAATTATCCAGAGAATGATTTAGACACTTAGAACTCTGCCTGAAACATTTGTTGCCTTGCAAAAAATAGGGAAGTAGAAGTGTTTCATTGGAACTAAATTTAATTGTACACGGAAATTATATATTAAAAAAAATTTAAAGGGATGGCTTCTGACTGTATGCTTATATTAGAATAATTTCACAGTTGCTCTGATTTAATCCCAGGGAGAAGAAAACATTGGCAACAAGCCACAATTTATCTACTGTTCTTACACCAGAAGTGACTATAACATTTTCAGTATGTCCCCTAGGACAATTATTTTATTGGCTCTCCTCCTTTTTTTTTTTTTTTCTTTCTCTTTCTCCAAATTTTAGGAAAGGACATTCTATGAAAGGATGTGACTCAGCCTGTCTCTTTTATTCTTTATCCAATTCATTCCTTTAGGGATTAATAGTTTTCACAGAAATTTTGCACTGGAACAACCTTTAAGCAGGATGTAGAAAAAGTGCCAGCACTGTGGCAGAATTTAAGAAATATGCTGGTTGATTGTAATGGTAAAGACCCAATCTTGAGAACAATTGAGGTCGCCTCAACTTGCATTGACCTTAATTGACTACAAACCTTGAGTCTGTAAATAGGACTGCCTTCATACTTCCCTAAATATATTTTAACTTAGCATTAGAACAAAATCCAAGCAGCTGGTTCTCTAAATGGTTCAATGGCACAAATGAAGCAATTACCTTTGACACAAATAACCTGAGCAAACTGGATTAAAATAGACCCTTCCCCATGCAACACCACACAGACTATGTCAAGTTATGAATAGCACTTCATCTGTTTATTTTCACTCAGAACTGAGCGTTTTGTCTGTGCGCAATTGATCTCTCAATTCCACACTAAGAACAGATCGACTTTCTGCATGTCAAGACCTTCTGAACTCCTGCAGAAGCTATATTTTAGCTGAACATGCTCAAAAATCCATGTAGATTTAAATTAGTGCTTTATCTATGACCTTAAGTCCAGCGGGCTTAATCTCCATCTCCTCTGCACTGCACTCCCAAATCCATCCCATAATGCATTTCCCCATCAGCAGCTCATCAGATGTCCATGACAGCCACATTTTCCATTATTCAACCAAAACCAGTTTCTACTAGTTTCCATACTTCTGCTTTACCACTATGTAGTCCTGTAGAACCTGCTCTAAAAACAAGCTAAATTCAGATATTTCTTCAGTGCTCCGTAAGTATTATTTACATTTTTTTTGCCAAAGTTAAAAGAGAAAATTGTCATTCCCCACATCTTAATTCTTTCCTCTTTGTTTGAGATTGGACCTTTGAACCAAGGTGATTCCCTGAGCTATGGCACCTTTTTTTTCTCAGAGCCGCTGGAGTAACAGGAGACAGAGACAACTTTTTTTATTAGAAAGCATTACTACAAGAAATCAGGTGAGGACTGATGATATCAGACAACATGGCAGCTACGCTTTTGCTCCACATTTTGGTTTTATTCTTCCTAAAGATTTCCTTAGGCTAGAAAATTACATGAGGATTTCTCATCATTAATTCACATACTGTTTCTGCCCTGGTAAGACCTTGCCCCTGTTGAAGCATTTCAAAATATAAGGTAGCTACTCTGAAGAAGGGCATTTTGGCTTAGTTATGCTTTTTGTTTTACAGTGCTTTATAGGTCTTTTATCATCCTGACTGAAAGGGAATACAAATGCTAATGAACCATGCACTTGACATAGAAAAAATGAAATGTAAAATTACTGTCATACAGCTTTCACTTCTAATTTTAGGGTAGGTTTTGATTTTTACGGATAAGATAACCTGAACCACTTCTGAAACCAATTATGATATGGAATTTTTAAAAATTCCAATATCTCTAGTATGTTACCATGACACAAAGTGCTGCTACTAACCTTGTGCCGTACCAATTACTGAAGAAAAACATTTATTCCAGCATGACTGTGGGCATGCAGGCCAATGGCCACCAAGAGGCCTTTTTCCCTTTAAGGTCACCACTTAAAGAGGGGTCAGTACTAACGCCAGGTCCTCATTCATGGCAAGAGAACATGCTCTAATCACAGGATGACCAGTGAACACAAGGTAAACACAGAAGTCAAAGCACCTAAGATTATTCTCTACGTAAATCTTCTCTTGTCATCTGCCACAGATTTAGTATAGTGCTGGCCTTTCTCTTTTGGGGTGGCTCATTTAATGACTAAAGGTAAACAAGGAAAACATTTTCTTTACTAACCAAAACAAGGCCCCAAAAATTACACCCGACAGCCTCACATCAAAGCAACAGCAAAACACAACTCATGTAGAGTTGGTCTTTTTCTTCTTTCAGATTCAGCTTTGCAGAAAAGGACTTGGGGGTCCTGCAATGTGCCCTTGCTGCAAAGGTAGCAAACAGTATCCTAAGCTACATTAGACAAAGTATTCCCAGCAAATCCTCTCTGCTCAACACTGGTGAGGCCACACTTGGAGTGCTGTGTCCAGTTCTGGGCCCCTCAACACAAGAGAGAGATGAACATACTGGACAGAGTCCAGCAAAGGGGCTAGTGTTACTAAGGGAGATTAAGGGAAACTGGAGTATCTTCCCTACGAGGAAAGGCTGAGACAGATGGCACTGTTCAGCCTGGAGAAGACTCAAAGACATCATGTATAAATACATGAAGGGATGTGTAAGGAATACACAAGACTGGCTCTGTCAGTGAGGCACTCAGTGGGACATGGTAACAAAAGGTGCCCAGTTGATGGGTACAAACTGAAACATAGGAAGTTTCCTCAGAACAGAAGGAAACACTTTTTCACTGAGAAGGTAACTGAGCCCTGACACCATAGAAATGGTGGAATCTCCCTCCCTAGAAACATCCATAAGCCAGTCTGAACACCACCATTAACAACTGGTTCCCACTTTACTTGAGCAGGGAGGTTGCCCCTAGAGATGACCTTTAGAGGTCCCTTTCATCCTCAACCATTCTGTGATTTAGAAATACATAGTCTGAAATTTCCAGTGATCATTTCCTAAATGAGTTGTGATATCAGATCAGGATTTAGCTCATTACCAGAGACAGTAATGGATATGCCACTTCTCAGCATCACACCCTTCAGTCTTGGTTTCAGTGTCACCAGCAGTTTAACCACTGTAAGAAATGGATTAACTACTGACAGCCCCTTTTAACATCCATTTCCTCTGACAACTCTGAACAACTTTTTATGATGCTTTATCCAGACCGTTCAAAATGTGGGGCTACGCTGATTGTTGAATGAGTAAAGGAAATAAAAGCAGTTTTTGTCAATTTGCACAGTTGTAACATTGAAAATATGGCTATTCCTTGCAGAAGAACTCATGACAGTATTACTGTTACAAGCTGCAGAGTCTTAGACAGGGAAAGATAAACTGACCCATACTGAAAGAGCTGGCAGAACCATCATGTGTTGAAACCTGTATCTAATGCTGGTTTCATTGAGAACACATTGATTGTTACTCCACAGATCCACATTTTGCCTTCAGTGGTTTCTCTGCTTTATACAGGCTCTTCCTTTGTGAAGGAAAGCTGCATCCAATAACCTAAGAAGCTGCACTGCACTTTGCTTTTGAAGCTGGCAATGGCTATGACAAATGATGGATAAGAATACGTTATAGCACTAGAATAAATTAAGTCCTTAAATTAACAGAGGTGATTATCAGTCTCATTCTGTTTTTTTTTTTTCCTAAACAACATTGACCTCATACTTGCAAAAACACTTTAGTGATGCATCTGCACTTAGCCAAATTTGCATTTGGGAGCTGTTTTTAAATACAAGATCAGAAGCAGTTGTAACTTCAGCATATGGAAGGCACAGGCAAGTACAGGGTGGTACTTTGAGTTTCCATTCTTTAGCATTCAGGACTACTAAGACGTGTAAGTGAGAAAAAAATTTGAGCTACAGCATAACTCTTTATCAAGTCAAAACCAAAAATAAAAAACGTTCCTGACACATTTACCTTTTGAAACAGAAATCTTTCAGAGAGGTGTGCTAATGCTACTGACAGTGTTGTTAGGATGGTTTCCCTGGTCCATGGTAGGATTTATGTTCAACAGCAGCCTTCTCCCCACAACGCAAGACCTTTGACCACTGTACCACACACTGCATACTGCAGGCTCAAGCAAATTGGCTGCATGACAGCTGAGCAGCCTCAATTCTCATTCCACTTTGCCAAGAAAGGAGGATAGTTTAGGCAGTAATGTTTTGAGAGAACTTACTGAACCTGGGAGAACATGAGTTTCCACACACAGATATCAGCCCAAATCACTGTGACTACTGCATATGTGGAGTCTCAGAAAAACATGGAAGGAGAGAGAAAAGTTTTTAAAATTTTTTATTTCACTCTATAATAGGATGAAACAAAATATTTCGCAGATTTCCCTGTTTCCATGGCATTGAACCGCTATTTCTAACTATTTTTATTTTCCAAAGATTGCCAGTCAGATGGGGCTGGATCCACCTAAGGTTACTGGTAGAAGTGCTCAGCAAGCCTCTTTCAAACAATTATCAGCAGTCCTGGAAAACCAGAGAGGTCCCAGTTGACCAGCAGTTAGCAAATGTGACACCCATCTATAGGAAGTGTTGGAAGGAGGATGTGGGAACCTATAGGCCATTCAGTCTGACCTCAGTGCCAGGCAAAGTCATGCAGCATGTACAGGACCACCAGGGGATCAGACCCAGCTACCAGGGGTTTATGAAGGGCCGGTTTGGCCAACCTGATCTCCTTTGATAGCAAAGTGACCAGCTTAGTGGACAAGGGACAAACTGTGGATGTTATTCACCTAGACTTCCGAAAAGCCTTTAACAGCATTTCCTACAGAATTCTCCTGAAGAAACTGGCTGCTTACAGCTTGGTCAGGTCCACTTTTTTCTGGGTAAAAAAAAATAGCTGAATGACCAAGCCTAGAGCTGTTGATGAGTGGAGTTACATCCTGTTGGTGGCCTGTCCCCAGGGCTTTATCCATGATCTGGACAAGGTGATCAAGTGCACTGTGAGTCAATTTGCAGACAACACATAAAGTTTGGTGGGAGTCTGCTGGAGGGTAGGAAGGCTCTACAGAGGGATCAGAACAGGCTGGTTCAATGGGCTGAGGGCAATTACATGAAATTCAACTAGGGCAAGTGCCAGGTCCTGTGCTTGGGTCACAACAACCCCGTGCCGCACTATGGGCTGGGGGCAGAGTGGCTGGAGAGCTGCTGGGCAGAAAAGGACCTGGGGCTGCTGGTCAACAGCAGCTGAACATGAGCCAGTGTGTGCCCAGGAGGCCAAGAAGGCCAATGGCATCCTGGCCTGTATCAGCAATGGTGTGGCCAGCAGGACCAGGGCAGTGATTGTCCCACTGGTACTCAGCACTGGTGAGTGCTGTGTTCAGTTTTGGGCCCCTCCCTACAAGAAAGACACTGGAGAGTGTCCAGAAAAGGGCAACAGAGCTCAGGAAGGGTCTGGAGCACAAGTCTGATGACCATTTGAGGAGTTGGGAGTGTTTAGCCCGGAGAGAAGGAGGCTGAGGGAAGACCTCACCAACTACTTAAAAGGAGGGTGTAGTGAGGTGGGGGTCAGTCTCTTCTCCCAAGTAACAATCGACAGGACAAGAGAAAATGGCCTCAAGTTGTGCCAGGGAAGGTTTGGATCTAATACTAGGAAGAATTTGTTCACCAAAAGGGTTGTCAAGCATTGGAACAAGCTGCCAAAGGAAGTGGTGGAAGCATCATACCTGGAGATATTTAAAAGATGTGTAGATGTGGCAGTTATCCGTGCTTTAGGGGTGGACTCGGCAGCATTAGTTTAGTGGTTGGACTTTATGCTCTTAGAAGCCAATCCAAATGATCCTATGAAAATTTTGTGCTTGAAATCGACCAAACAGTTTCAATTGACATCTGATAAGGCCAGTAGTCAGATAACATTTAAAACACAGGGACTGTTAGCCCTTTCTCTTATGATTGATCAATAAAATTGGATAAAAATGCCTACAAGCCAAAGTTTCAAGATTCTCCTTGTTTATCTTTGCAAGCACAGTCAGCACAGTGAGAATGATTCCTCCCTCTCTTGTGGTTTGTACTACATTGTATACTAAGATGCATATTTGTTCTTTGTAATTTGCTGGGAAGTCCTATACCTTTTGTCATGACATTTACTTGCTTTGGAGACGATAAATATCTCTGCCTGAGATCCTTTATGATTGGTTACTTGTCTTTCCATGATGTGAGCAGATTGACAGTGACACAGTCTTACAAGGTTGCTCTTCTCACTAAATCACAGTGTGGGAAGAGTGTCAGAATCAACAGCCAGCAATATGTTCTTGTGTTGGTTTCCTTCTGTCGTGTACACTCACATTTAGAATACAGATGGGGTTTATTATGCTTCAGTTGGTCTTTATGCACACATTTGCATGGGTCACTAGTGAGTATGTAAAACCAATACAGATTACGTCTTTGACATAGTGCAAAATGCCATAAAAGTGTTTTTTTGGAGAGATTTGCTGGGAAAAGTTAGAAATAGTTTATGGAGGCATCCACAAAATAAGGGTCAAGAACAGGGCTTCAGAATTTAGATCAAAACTCTGAGAAGTGTGACATTTCTATGCAATGCTGGCTCCCAACACAGACATACACATAAGTGATTTTCAAAGCTATGAGCAAGTGTCTGCTTCCATTTTCTTCAATGGATTCTACTGGATGCTCAACACAAAGAATTTATCCAACTGCAGGCTCCTACTTTTGACAATTCTTGGCTGAACTATTATAACAGGAATTCAGCTCGGCTGAGCACTTTCCTATAAGAGCCTTATTTAGAGAGATTTTAGTTTCAGTATCTCAATAATAATAATGTGCAGAAATATGTCTAGAGACAGGAAAGAATATTTTCACTGACATATCATTATTCTTTCCCTAGTTATAGTACTTGAAGCAGCAAAGATCTCCAAACTTCCTCAACAGGCTATTTTTAACAAAAATTCTTTCTATCTTCAAAGGACCATGTGGAGTAAGACAACTCCTTTTCTTGTCTCAGTCTGCTTCCTACATGACACTTTGCTCTCATCTGAGCTACCTTCAGGAGAGCAATTTTTTAACATTCTGAAAGAGAATGCTATATTTAAGATGAGTAGATGAACAGAGTTCAAGCTGAAGGCTCTTGCAGGATAAATACATTTCCAGGAGCTTTGAGGGCTAACTTTGTTATTTAAACACAGAGTGCCTTAGAAGAGGTTGTGATTAGCACCACTCATATTCTTAAGCATCACTAAGTTAGATGCAAGTAGGTATTTGGTCAGCAAATGTTTGCAGCAGCTTAAGCCATGCAAGTATCAGAGCTTAACTGAAATAATCTCTCACAACAGTCTAAAATAAACTGGTGAAGTCTATACTGAATCACACAAGGAGGACTTGGAAATTCTCTTCTGTTGATAGGCCAAAAAAGCTGAAAAATTCCAACAAAAGGACAGCTGCAGAATTTTTTTCATGAGGATTGCATCTTTAGCCACCAGAAGCACCTGCCAAGTAAACATGTCTCTGCCTTGGTAAGTGGTTGTTTTTCTCTTCAGAATAGGGCATTGTAGTACTGGGATCATACTTTCAGTGGCTGCTCTCTCATTGCTTCTAGCATAGACTTCAACATTAAAGCTGTTCATACAGAAAAGTTGGCCCTCGGCATTTTGAGCAAGATGCTGGCCTTGATCAATAAAAAGCAAAGCCAATTGCTCTCACTGCATCCCAGTGAGACGGTCTGCCAGACATGCAAACTGTGCTTTCCTCAAACACCTACACAGAGTTACAGATTTGCTCAGTTCTCTGGGTAATCAAAATAGAGTCTTTCATGAGAAAATTCCATCTGGAGGAATTTTTGCTATATTGATCAGCACAGATAAAGGCAGAAAAGATTTATCTAATGTCTGATGGTGGTCAGGTAATGAGGTTGCCTTCTTCTGTCCTGTTCTTGAAAAAATACTCCCACAATAACAAATGTGTTGTAAAGACAGGGAGAATCAATCCTAGTTGAGAGATGGACTGGTAGGTTCTATGTTCTTTCAAGGAGAAAACAGTTCTTAAATTGGTTCAGCTGTACCAAAACCTTGCCTTTGAAGCCAACAGATGCAGATATGAACTCCCAGCTCTTTGATGCATTTGAAATGAAATAGGCAGATAGATAGTGAATACATTCTCATTTTTAGAACATTCCTTCAGAAAGATAGAAAAATTTCTGTGTCCTTTTTAGTTACCAAACTCTCCAACAGTACCTGCTAATGGAATACTTTAGTTAAACTGGGACAAGAACAAGCCCTGCCAGACAGCTTATCCTTCAAACTTTAATTAAAGGGAGAAGACACTTCTATGGCATTTTGCACTTTAAGTCGTAGAAGCCAGTTACAGTGCTAGTTGTGAGACAGGTACTTGCTCTCTTGAGAGCACCAACAATGTTGTCCTTGTACTTGTTGAAAGGACTGCTCATTGGTGCCCAGCAAGAGTAAAACACATTCTAACCGGAATAGTCTGCAGTACAATCATCTCTAGGGTGCCTTACACTGCCTTTGAGCCCAGGTAGACACCAAGTGAAATGCAAGCTTGTTTGATTTCATTAAAACATTTTCACAGGTGAAAAAGTCTGTGATTCTTTAGAACAGCACTGAGATAAGTACAGAGAATTGTCAGTCAAGTTCCTCCCGTGTAGCCTGGTTCTTCAGGCAATGTGTTAACCATTGGAACAAGTCTGACCGTAATGTACGTAATAAAGTACTAAATCATTAAGCAGGTTGCTCAAATAGATATTATGATTCACAGCGTGGAATAAAAAATACATATTAACAGAATATATTGTAGTTTTACCATTTCAGCCATGTTTATCCTTTTTACTCATGAGCTCTTCACAAGCATTGTAGGATGTTTTCTTTTATTCATCAGTCAGGGATGTTGTATATCTGGTAGAGAAATAAAAGAGGGAAGAAGGATGAAATCATAGGATTGTAGAATGGAGGTTGGAAGCAACCTTAAAGATTATCTAGTTCCTATCTCCCTGCCATTGGCAGGAACACTTTTAACTAGACCAGGTGACTCAGACCTCCATCCAACCCATTCCTGAACACTTCCAGGGATGGGGCATCCACAATTACTCTGCCATGAATAATAGTCCAGAGCAGAGGTAAAGGAAAGAAAGGGAGGACCCTCAGAACCCCACCTCCTTAGCAGGCCAGTGTCCCCCTGAAAAAAAAAAAAAAGGACATTTTCTCCCTCAGCCTTTTGAAACCACATTGTTACTCAGTTCTGACAGATTAGGTGGTAGAGACAGTCTCATTCTCCAGCCAAGGTCTCACTGGGAAGTCTGAAGAGCTCCGTAAGACCAAGAAGCAATATTAAAGATTTATTCAGACATTAGCTATTCTTTTCATACAGTAGGGAAGCAGCTACAAAGTAAATTTTAGCCAACCAAGAGAAACTGGAGACACGGGAAATATCCAAAAACTCTACAAGTAAAAGGTCCTAACATCTCCAATTATAAAACTGATACATGAAAGAAGAAACTGGCTGGAAGGAAGACATTGCCTTCCTTGCAAGGTGAGTGGCCAACATTGATGCGTACAAACTTGCAGATTAGTTGGGGCTGGAAGGATATCCAGAAAGCGGAGCAGCTCATCTAAGTGCCATCCATCTAATTACACCTGCAAAATGCACATATGCTTTTCTAAGAGGACTGAGGCTACACAGAACTGCCCACAGTAGGCAGAGACAAGCAAGACAGTACAGAAAATCTCACATATCTGTGTGTTGCTCTGCTGCTGGTAATCTGGGCATATTTTTCCCAGAGATTTCATTCTGATTCACTTCCACCAACATCTAAGGAGTCTGTTAGCCCTCATGCGGCGGTAAAATGCCCTGCTGAAAGCTTGTTCAAGGTGATGGCCAGAACAGTGTTCTGCTGGAAGATTAGGATCAGGAGTGCCTTTTCACCAAGCAGTAGTCCTATTTCGAGCCAAAACAGACCCAGTCTTCTCATTATAGGAACAATCCTACACTAAAGCAATTTTAAAACCTATTCAGAACACAGTTTATGGGACAGAATGAATAAATTTCTGCTGGGTGTCAACAGAATATCACAGGCCTTTTTTCTTGAGTTGTCAGCTAGAAAATACTTAAACTCCAGAGCACCCAGGTTATGCAGCTCCTGACTTACAATGATGAGGTGCACATGAAAAAATCACAATCAAACACATCACTAGCAATGGCAATGTCATCTTGTATCTTCTAGAAAGAACATAAAAAGGCAAATCCAGCAGAATCTTTCGAATTAACACCTTTTCAGAACCTTCTGGCAAGGAAGCCAAGGCAAAATTGCACTTCAGAACCCAGATCAAAGCCATGTTTTATAAAGAACTGACGTCCCAAAAAAACCAATAGAAAAGTTCTCATTATCTTTGATGGGACCACAATGGTTGTCTATAAACACCACCTGCAAACAGTCACAAGATTAGAGCTGTGGCTCATTCCCACCTCCTCTCCCAAGGTTTCCTAGAGGCATGCAGCAACCCTGGGCAGTTCACTGCATAGGCCTCTGCCTCAGCACATTTTCTATACACACAACCTGATCCTCCAGGCAAGCTTCCTGATGTCCTCACATACACATGTATGAGGCACCTTCATCTTTTACTCATAATAATTCATCATATACCCTATAAAAGGGATTACATGCTTTTTTCACTTATTACAGGGTCTTAAGATATCCTGCTTAATTTTCCAATAAACTGACATACATTATCTTATTAACTTTGGACAATATAAACAATGTAGTATAAGTATTTTTACAGTCAAATAATTCAAATGATTGTCACTATGTGCCACCAAACTGAGGCTGCTTTTAATACACTCTAAATCTCTTTCACCTAACAAGCCTTGGATGTTACTTTTCAATTTCCAAGACAAGTCATCAACTTCTGTGTCAAGGGCTGATTCATGAAAGAAAAGTGAATTTATTGATTTCTTTTCATCTAGTAATTTTTTAGAACTATTTGGGGAAAAAAAAGCTGATTTCCATAACACTGTTACTGTCCTGTCACACTAATGTTCTGCCACAGTCTGTTGGCAAAATTGTTCAGAGAAAAAGGTATGTTGCATTGATGCAAACATTGAGGAGGGAACTGTATTTCACGTCAGGGAAACAGCAAAAGTGATTCCTCTATATATAAGAAGTTGTGAGGTAGATTCAAGGCATTCCAACCAAAAATCCATGTTTTGTCATCCTCACATACACCATAGAATCAATATGTGTCACTCAGAGAAATGAAAGTGAGATTGTGTGTGTCTGTTATATTTTGGACATTTCGTTTTAAAGCTTACTGCAATGCCTGACAATGACTGTGAAGCCAGGCTCAATCCAGGACTGGCTGAATAAGGAATTTGAGAAATATTTGTATCAAAAAATGTTTGGCATGAAGAGAATAAGAATCCCTAATTCCTTATGAGATCTTGTGATAGTTTATACCTAATGACTAGAACCCAGGAAGCAAAATCCTGCATGAACAAGAACATTCTATATAAAAACAAGAATGGTTCTTGTCAGCATAGATTAAAAAGCACACAGATACCAATGCTTCTCTATTTCTCAGAATGAGAGGAAGGTACATGAGGCCTCTCAGGCAATAAAAACAGGAGAGGTACCTTCTAAGATAAGAATTTCAGCTTCAATAAAGGACATGAGTGTCAGTGGTACAATTGAACAGACAACATCCCATAAGCTTTAATTCTGACAGACTGGATCCCTGACTAGCTACTTTCATTCTCTCATGGTAGCACAAACTTTTTTAACTGAATGAAACAGAGATTCTCTTAGAGATAAAAGAATTTACAGGTAGCTAATACTCAAGGCTTATTTACATTAAGATATATATATATATATATATATATATATATCTGTGGGTGTCCATTTCTCTGCCTGCACAAATTTTGTAGTTCTGATCAAAACCCACAGCATAGTGCAAATCTCAAAAGTTCATCACCTCACAAGGAGGGATAGCAAAAGAAAACATATCATTAGAGTCCTCATTGTGAGAAATAAAAAAATAGTAGCACAGACTCCCTTTTCATTAGACAGCTGTGAATTTAACATCAGATACACAGCCTATACCTCTGCACAAGTAACACCCACAAGAAACCAGGTTTCCTTCAATCCCCTGTTCATAAAACTGTTTGTCTAATTTGGTGATTAAATACAGCCCACTACTTGATTTATCCGTTACAGAGTCAATATCACTGCCAGTAAGAGGGCTATTTTGTTGATATTTTCAAGCAAATTACAGAAGAACCCAGTGCTAACTGCCAACAGAGACTCAGAGAACATGCTCACACCTCCTGAGTCTCCATCATCAAATGAATGAACATTCCAGACATCAGGAAAGGCTCAGTGAGGACTAATGCAAACTCCTGTGAACTCACGTAGCAGTAAAAGGATCCACATGTGAAGTGCTTTATAAGCAGGCTTTATTGTTCATGATGCTCTTGCCACCCACATGCTGCTGTTCACCAGTTCTATGAAGTATATCAGATTTCTCACTGGGCTGCAACAAAGATATTAAAGAAACCTGCTTGTGCTCATAAGGTGGTCTGAACTGGATAGGGAATAAAACATTGTTTGTAGTGCTCTTACTAGGCTCAATTACTCACTCAGCATCTTCAAACAAATAATATAAAAAGCAATTCTTTATATTCCCAAGGGTAAATTGGAAGGAGTAGCAAAGACTATCTTGATGAATATTATTACTTGCTGCAGTGTATCACTGATGTTCTTCAGAGCTACACACAGCAGGGTTGTCCTATCAGCAAAATAACTTTGTTCTTAGTTCACAAAGTGGCATAGTAATGAAAATTTACTACAGCAGCAGCAAATGGCTTCCTGGAGATTTTTAATCCTGTAATAGGAGAGATTTTAGTCTCATTTTGGTCAAATTCACACAGAAAATCAGGAGTGTTAAGAACATTCAATAGTGTTCATTCATGTGCAGTTTTATAAAGTCCTACAAAATTTCACACTAGGGAGTTGTCTCTTTTGACTGAGAAAATGCTCAGTGCTATGCACAGCATTTCCCTTTAGGAAATTTCACTGCTAACCCAGTTTGCACACAGTCAGACCTGTTAAAGAAGGCTGGCCCTGGTCACCCGTCAGGGCAAAGGTGCATCCTCACTCCTGCTGCTCCTTCCAGTGCAATGAAAGGTGTTTCAATCCATCAACTATTACATTCCTAGGACCAGGAGGGGGGCATTTTATGGTAGCCAGAATACTCACAGCTGAGATTAAATAAGAGATGATATAGCAAACCAGCATTCAACTGCAGTGCACCACATTAGTTGTGTTGGTGCTGAGTTGTCATTACTGGTGATATTTTCTACCACAGTCTAATGATAAAGGATAACTTCTCTCCACTGCAGAGCAATTGTGAAACTACAAAGCATCTGCCCTACCATTAAATTAGCTACAGTCTAAAGCTTGTGTTTATAACTTTTCTTCCTACTTTGGTAACGCTATGCAAACAAGGATCCCTGCACTACAAAATATGACAGGTCCTCTGCTTTTTTAGGATTTGACTCTGCATTTGAGCTCTTGCCAGTAAGCAGCATTCCTGCCTAAAATTTCTAATGAGGTGTTTAGGACTTAAATGATGAGTGGTGTTATTTCTATTTTAATGATAGTGATTATGTTTGTTTGCCAGAACTGTAATGAGGATATACTGGAGTCTTATTATCATCAAGTACCACCGCTGCTGTATACATCTATGTTGAGGTCATGTCTGCTTTTGGATTAAGTAATTTTTTCTCTACTACCAAAAGTGCCACTCTAAATGAGCCTGAAGAGTCTTACATAGCTCCAGGAACATATATACAGAACAATAATCCACCCTCTCAAGTTCACTGTGGAAAAGAATCAGGCTTGACTGTCAGCATTTTTGCCATCTCAGAACTCAGTTTAGTTCCACCCATGCTTATCAAAGGCTTATCTGTATCTGACCCTAGACTTGAACAGCCCCAGATGCAAAGAAATTTTAGATCAGTGTTTTCTATCAAGATCATATACTATGACAATGCCATTTCAGGAAGTCCATCATTACATGTTCACTGAATACACTGAAAGAGTAAATAACTCATTAAAACTATATGCCTTCTACAACAGACACACAATGCTACATTACAGCAAAGAGGAAACCAGCTTCATCATGAAGTCCTAATTATAAATACTTTAAAAGTATTGATAAATGTTTAATATACAATTTAATGATTAATCAGTTTTTGGGTTATCAAAGTACAAAAAGTTTATTGCTTTTTAATAGTTTTGTTCTTTTATACTTACAACTGATACAATGTGCAGTGCTCAGGTTTGTAACATCCATTATTTGTGTGTTTGTCATTGGTAAAGCATTTAGAAATGAAACATTGATATAATATTAAAACTGAGAAGCTGTTCTACTCTGTAGACCTTCCTCCACCACATCTCTTTTATACCGCTATCAAAGTCCTACCATTTCATGCCTCATTCTGCCTTCACTCTCTCTTCCCTCTTAGGGAAGAATGTTCATCAGTACAGCATTTTGGTTCTCAGTAAGAATTTATTCATATTCTCTCATGAAAATCTTAAAGACCATTTAAGAGAGAGACATTTTCTGTTTCTTTATCAATCTGCTCCTTATCATTTTTATGCATGTGGAAATCCACAATGAGGTAAAAGCCCTGTCCTTAGAACACCATCATCTGTTGCTACACAATGCTACCCTGAAGCATGAGATGAATTCTGACAGTACATGTGCAGACACAGCTCCCACTGGGAAACTGATGTTTACATACAAGCTAAAACAGTTGGCAATTCTGAATTTTTTATTATAAGTGTGATAAATTTATTTCCATTGACTTCCTCATCACAGAAAGAAGGTAATACTGACTCTTCAGTCTGGGTCTTTGGTCAAGCCTCACCTCTAGTAGTTAAATACTCATAAATCACAAAAACAGATTATAAAATTTGGTACACAGCCATTGTGAAGAAATTGATAGCGTTGTATAACAGCCTCATTAAAAACAAACAAAAAAACCAGCAATATGAAGCCTGTGTTAAATGAAGAATGAACTGGTTATTGGAGGAAAAAAATTGGGAAGACAGCCACCAAGCCAACAGAGGTGAGGATCTGTCTGAGTCTTTAGTACAGATCTAAAAAGCACATCTGCTAAAACCATGCAGATGACTAAGTTTAACAGAGTCCCATAAAGTGCTGGGCTGAGTGGAGAGACTCACACAAGTAACCGAGCAGAGCTCTTATTGTGGTTGCTGGAAAAAAGGGCTTATTGTGACCATTAAGGGTCACCCTGGGGTCCAAGTAACTGTTTTACCTTTCTGTACCGTATCAGTGTGGTGATCAGCACTGAAGTATTGTGTTATTCTCCTTTTTTTTTTTCTTGTAGGACATAAAACATAATAAAATCATGGAATAATTTCAGGAATTTATTCATAAATCGAGGAAAATACCTTGCAGTGAAAACCCTGTAGTTTACAAAATATTCTGTGGCTCTGTGTAATTTTGTCTACTACACTGTGGTTGGCTCTGACAGAAATTAATGACGACAAAATGAAGCTTAAGGCCAAATCTGTATCTGTGAAGAGTACTAACACCTGGAATAAACTAAAAGAGTCAGACTCTATATTTCAGAAGTCATTTGGACAAAAAATGGATGCTGCTCAGATGGTACACTATTGGTAAGCACTTCAACTCAGTTCAATTGGTGATGATTTATGGACCAATATACTGAGCAGTTTAGAATAAATAATCTAGTGGTTCCATCTCACCTTGAATTCTTCACATTCTTTTTCACAGCAAGAAAGATTGTTTCAAAGATTAAAATGCCAGTGGATAAGACTGCCACAGTCCTTATTTACTTTACAAGGATACATAGCCCCTTCTCTAACTCCTCATAGTTGCAGTAAATCTTAATCTGGTAGAGGAATAAACTGCCTCTCTCTTGCTATAATGAAGAGAAGAGGAAAGGAGAAAAATGCTTCAGCTGCTTTCCCCACTTGTGCAACAATAGACGAGCCCCACAGGAAGCTGTAAGGCTTCTCTCCACTAATGGAAGAGGAATTTGGGCTCAAGGCAGGAAAACACCCTTCAAACAGACAGCACTGCAGCAGTGACTGGGATGCATTTTCGCTCGTAGGGATTGTGTTTTCACAAACCAAACACACCATCTCCCACTTCAGGTACTCCATAGAGTTACATACATGACCGCCTACTCCCAGAGCTCCACACTGTGAGGTGCTGAATGCTCTGCACAGCCCTGGAAGATGCACAGTGTACAGAAATGAAACAAACGGGCTCAGCCCGGGTATCTAAATTTCAGCAACAGTGCTCTGCAAAAGTTCCAAGAGCTGCATTTCTGGAGTGCCTGAAGCTGAGTTGAAGATACAGTCATGGATCCTATCAGAGTCTTATGAGTAAGTATGAGATTTCTCACCATTTAGAGCACACTAATGACTGAAGCCACCGCATTAGATTATCAAAATGTTTTCCTGGCAGTTATTATTACAGAAAACAAATAAAAAATCACTCCCAGCTGTCAAATAAACAAGACATCGAAGACTTTTCTTTATGCATTAATTTAATGGCTTAGATGAGCATGTAGCCTGGTGCTCCCCCATCAACCTACAGTTTAATTTGCAAAGGTTTTCATTTCCCTCCATTTTCCACCTCCTATGTAAAAAAAAAAAATTGAGAGGAAAAAAAGGACAAAAATATTTTTTAAAATACTTAAAAAAATATTTTCTATCCCTTTTACTCATGTAAACAAACTGAACAATAATAAGAAGAAAACCCACGAAAATCCAAACAACAATAAAAGGAGAGATGGCAAGGAGAAAATAGCAATACCCAAAAATATTAAAATTAGATATTTCTATTGAAAATCAAATTTAAAATACATTTAAGTTCTTGTTCATTTGCTTTAAATGTCTGTGGATTATTGTCTCTGATTATTCTCATGAAACTCCAATTTTGATTAAATAACTCTTGGTTCCAGTCTTCATTTCAGTTCTTTAATACATAGCTTTGAAAATTTCCTGATCTTTGTGAGATTTATGGGTTGGAATACAGGGGGATGTCAGCTCCATGCTCACATCAATCTTTAAGTGGAACACAAGTAATTGGGACAGGAAGTCAACCACAGAAAACAGATTAAACTAATATAGTAATGGGGCCGTGTTATTTTTTTAAAATGCTTCAATCTTCCTATAGCCCAGTTTCTGCAACTCTCATTCACACAGCAGAAAAATTAGATGGATACTAAAGTAATACTAAAATGCTTTAAGACTGAAGTCCTACAAGAGCAGATAGATCCACTCTTACAAATCCCATAGCTTAAAATTAGGCCAAACACTGTGACTAAAGCTTGCATAGCAGGAGCACTTTGAACACCCTACAGAGATTTTGCCATGCTTTTAACTTTGTGTGAAGGCATTACCTCTCAAGGCCAGGAAAGTCAGCCTTTCCTTTTAAAAAAGTTTCTTTAGCAAAATAGTCCAGGAGAGTTAAGAAAGACAACAGCCAATATTGAACTGAATTATTTGTCGGGATGGATGTTTAGGAACAAAATTCCTCTTAGTCTAGGCCTCTTCACTGTGTTCTCAGAGTTGTGTTCACCATCCCCTCTGAAAGATATGTCTGCCACATGTTGGTGGTGATCACAGAATCCTGAAAATTCAGCAACTCTCACATCAAGCCACAAGCTGTCACCAATGAAGAGGCTGAACAGCGCTTTTTTGAAAAGCTACACATCTGGAAAGCATGGAATCATTGATTCACCAAATTTAGATGATTTTTAATGGAAAAAAAAAAACTTTGAAGCTTCAAGAGAGACTCATCTCTGGAAATACCAGCTGGTCATCATATCAGCCATTCTTATCTTTGGGTGATATTAATGGAAACTGAGAATTTGAGAATCCTACATATCCTAATGGATATGGGACAGGCAATGCATTGTTTTAAAGGTTTATGTGAGCAATAAGTAGATGTATAAACCATGTGTGATATGAACCACATGTATCAATACAAACACATTTATTTTCCTATGCTTTTACCTTTTTTTTTTTTTTTTCCTTAGGTGGCCTGGCTGTTATGAACACTTTTGCTGTTAAAGGACTCTGGAGTTAACCAGAAAAAAAATCCACTGAAATATTTCTTTATTGAAGAACCTTAATACTGATGTTTTCATACAGAGAAACAAAGCTAAAGGTCCCTGCTGGAGGAGAAGTCTACTTGTCACTAATTTTGCTGAGGAATTTCTCTATCTTGCCATTAGTTCTTTTTCACTTCAACTGCCATCCTTCTAAAAGCTGGCTTGATAGAGCTCATCAGTATTCTTAAGCAATAACAAACACATGGGTTTTGTAAATCAGAACTCATTTTATTCATGCTGTGTGCACTTTTAATTGCATAATATTAAAGCAGGACCTGTAGGCAGGTGAACAGAAAAAGAAAAGACTTAAGACACCCCCAAGCAATTAGGCTCTATTCAAATCAATCACATGAAATTTAGGGCCCGGAGTACGCTGGACTCATTTCAAATTTACGTAAGTGATGCTATCATCTGAGCTGTTCCACTGAAAGGCCTCACCTGCATTCTAATTCACCATTGCATCACTCTAAATTCCTGTATTTTCAGCAGTTCTTTGATGTTCATAAATATGGAACAGATTAGTTCTTAACAGAAAAATTCTCATCCTTCTCCCAGAAAAAAGTGAATTCCCCCTTATTTATCTGAGTCCAGCTGTGATTCCTTAGTGATCATGAAGTTAAACTGAACTTTGAATTACTTTTGTATGATGTTATTAATTTGTTCAGCGTATTCCTTAAAGTGTGCCATTAGTCAGAAAATCACAACTGAAATGCCACCAGTGCTAAGCCCAAGGGAGGTTGATGAGTAAATCAGAGACAGGAATGTGTCCTGCAATTCCCAGATTCTGAAGACACTGACTTAACTGTATCAAATTTGCTCATAAGCAGTTTATTGGGAATAATACTCACAAATTCACTTAGGTGAATAAAGGATTCATAAGAACACAGTAATATCCATTTCCAAACCATTTTCTATTCCCTATCAGGGCTGGATGTTATAATTTGTTTATCTATAATTTAAGTATTGTTTTATTAATGAAGGAAATAAATGTATTCATTCAGGGGGAAAGCTCCTATTCATATTGATAAGGTTTGAGTTTGTCTTCCTGTTCATTGTATTTTATCTAGGTCCTTCCCAAGAGGCTTTAAAATGTTCAAATGTAGAAAACAGGTATGGAGAACACACTTGCAGAGTCAGAGGATGGCTGAGGTTAGAAGCTCCAAACACCCCACTCATAGCAGGCTGGACTAACACTGGTTGCTCAGGCTTTGAGGATCTCTAAGGACAGAGATTGCACAACCTCTGACCAACTTATTCCAGTGTTTGACTACAATTTAAAAGCAAAATAGACTGTTCTTATGTTTAAATGCAATTTCCTTTGTTTCACTTTTCAGCCATTTCCCCTTGTCTTGTTTTCTTGCCCTTCAAACCTCTGGAAAGAGTCTACCTCCATATTTCCTTCTCCTATCAAAATTTTATAAAAAACTTGATAAATTACCCTTGAGACTTCTTTTCCCCAGGTTAACAGTTCCAGCTCTAAGCCTCTCCTTGTATGACAGGTGCTCCAAGCCCTTACTCACACCCATGGTCCTTCACTAGACTTGCTCCAATATGGCCGTTTGTCTCTGGGGCCATGGAACACAGGACTGTGGCATAGAACTCCAGATGTGTCCTCAGAAGTGGAGAAGGATGACCAGACCAGACTCCTGTTTCAAAATCCAGTTTCCCAAATCAAGAGTCCCTGTGCTCATGCACTTCACACCACAATCATTTTTTGTCCCTCATGCTGGAGAGAGGATTTGCTCCCACTAACTTTCTCAGAAAAAGGCCTGCTTATGCCCCCGGTCCTCTCCTATGACAAACCTTTTTCTACCTCTCCCCACCAAGATTCCCTTACCTTCCCCTCCTACCTGTTGTGGAAGGCTATCTTGTGGATGCCCATGTGGAAGTCTATTTGCTATATACCAACTTCTCCCCTTCACCAGTTATGCCCCTCGGCCTCTCTCAGCAACTCTCTAAATCTTCCCCACATACAAGCTCACATTCCCAGAACTTTGGGAGCTTCTCACATCAAAGTCTGCCAGTATTCCTCAAACCCATCTACCATTCTTTATGGCCTTTCCATAACTGCCCTTTTCCCTTGGATTCCATACAAGTTATCTGCTTCTCCTACCCAAGAGAAGGCCCTGTGAGGGCTCTATACTCAGCCTCACCAAGGATTTCCTGTCACATACTTCAAGTTAAGATTCTGATTTCTGCAACTCTTCTGGCCCTTGCTTCTCTGTTTGGAGCATTAAAGGATATTTGAGGTTGCTAAAGCAAATGTTTAGAAGACACCTGGGTCCTTCACCATCACTTGAAATTCCCCCCCTTTTTCTGTAAAGGATATTTGTTGGATGGCAATCATTCCCTGCAAATTTGCACTAGAGAAGCTAATATAGACATTAGCCTAGAGACATGACAAGCTGCAGAATTTCCTCACACAATGTCAATTTTACTAGCAAAAATCACAGAGATTGGGTTGTTGAGCTTAAACTATACTGATACAGAGTACAGTCATTGTCAGGATCTCAAAGTCCAGTATATACCTTCTGCAGTGGAAAACAACTCTCCTGTATTGTTACAAGTTCTTTTGTGCGATAAGCTGTACATAGCCCAACTCTGCCTTACCCCTTGACTTCAGTAATGCAATTAGGATAATGGTAATTATCTTTGCAAACCTCTCAGGGCAATTTTTGGTACAAAGCAACTGCCATTCTGGGCACATTCTCATGCAGCATGTGGCCACTTTTTTCAGTTAATTCTACTTGAGCTTAATGTCATGAAAACAGGATTTAATCTTTGGTATATCTTCTTGCTTCTCTTTTAGTACTTGATGACTAGAGGTTACTTCAGAAACAAGCTCTACCACCATTATTCTGTCCATCAGCTTATGGCCAAAGCTCAAAACTGAAGGCATCAATTGGGTTGCTGGTTTGAACTACTGAGAAATAAGCAAGTTTTGCACGGTAGGAAACCATTTGAAAAACTATTAAAAAAATTTCAGCATTAAAAAATCCCCACAAACAAACACAACAGCCAAAAATGAGGGGAGTGTTCTGCACATTTGCAGTATGATCAGCCTCCCCTGTGACCCTATACCACAGATTCATCCTTCTTATCCTCCTTACCTTGTAGGATCCACCAGCTTCAGCCTTTTTTTTTTAATTAAAAAAACTTCATCTCCTCCAATATAGTACAAGTTCTTTTTAAAATAATTACCATTACCTTTTACAGAAGTAGAATGAAGAATCTCATCCCTTATTTTATTCTTGCAGGGCTCTTTTTCCTTCTGGACCATAGCTACAGGACTTTTCAGAGAGGCTCCTTGCAGGAAGTCTTCACAGCTGAATAGAATAACAACAGAAAAAATTGTTTGAAAGGGACTGTTGGAGTACACAATGTTGTCAAAAACCTACTGCCACAGAATTTTGACAGGTATATTAAAGAATATATCATATTCAGATATGAGCATCAGACTATATTTGGAGTGATAAGTATATAACAATTAGAACTGTGTGTTACTCTTTTTAGTGTTATCCTTTATTCTTTACTTACAGCCACTGTAGGTTTTCTGATCCTTTTTATATAAAAGGAGGTCCTAAATTATTTGGACAGTGTATTCACAGGGAAAAAAAAATATAATAAAACTGACAGTTTCATTTTACTTATATGAGAGCAGCAAGAGCAGAGCAGCTCCACAAGGGATAATAAGCCAGGAACCAAAGGTGACCACAAACACTGGAAGTGCCCTCAGTCATCAGGGCATGTTCTCAGAGGGTTTGAACACAGCAGGCAGCCATGGTGATAATAACAGAGTCTATTTATAGTCTCAGACAAGGCAAGCTAATCAACCAGGTCCAGGGTATGACCTGGGAACCCAAACAGCAGATCAGGCCAAACAGGGCTGAGATAATGCTGCAAAATGAGTCCAATATCCATCCAAAAGAAAGGACTAGGGACAAAGTCACCTGAAACACCAACCCAGAAATGCTCTAGGAAGCAAGACCAGAGACAGGACTAGAGACAGGTGTATCTGTTACATAGCTCAGAGTAGGACCTAGTGCCCAAGTCCCAGCTTAAGTGGAGCTCCTGGGACTATGGGCAAAAGGCATGGGTGGAGGCCCCAGGTGAAGCCGGTCAGGGACACTAAGGACTGTTAGCGCCGTCATGTCCCAGCCAATGGTTCAGTGCCAGATTATCACTGGGGTTAATACCCAGCATCTTTCCCAACAACTTAAATCCTCAAACAAGATACAGCATCAGCAAATATTTCAAAGCAGCTTGGGTATGTACTAGTCCTTCGAAGCAACACTGTTATTCCAGTCTGAGGCTGAGGGAATCTGCTTGCAATGTCTGTAGCACACATGTTACTTGTCCTGGGACTTGAGCTGCCTGCACTGAAGTCCATCATCCTGAGAAAACAGAGCTGTTTGAGAAGCCTTGGTCAGCCTTGGAGCTCAGCTGCAAGAAGTTTGAGTAGAAGCTCTGCTGCCCTTCATCTCAAGGCTCCTGCCCCTGCCTGCCCTGCAGTGGTGCTTCCTTCCATGTTGTTCTCCCTTATTGAGAAGGATCAGCTCCTGCTGCTCCAGGGACACATCGCTGCTCATGGGCAGAAATCCCAGTCTACCAAGAACATGTCCTGGGAGCAACTCAAGGCCAACTCAATTCTTGGTGGTTGTACTGCTTCCCCAGTAAGTGCCATAGACACTGTGTCATGGAATCTGAAGAGTGTTTCACTGGAAAATATACAGCTCTCACAGGTTATGGCTAAATTGCAGAGCATGGCCATGCTTTCCATCTTCAGGATTTAAGTGGGCCTTGATCTTGTGCGGGGTGAGACCCAAGTGGACACCACATCCCCTTCCCTTTCTGTGTTCATGATTTAAAGAGGCAGACAGCAGCAGGGAGCTGTGTGATGCTCTCCACCGTGTCTCTCATCTGTGTGGCATGCAGAACAGCACCCCAGAAATTATAATGCTCCACTGCTGATGTAGGACCACTAAGACAACTCACAGTGAACACTCGAAGCTAACGTAGTAAAATGCTCAAATAACTGCTCAGGGAAAAAACTCCAGACATAATCAAAGCTAAAATATAGACCAGAGAATCACCTGGGTTGGCATTTAGTCCATCTTCCCTGCAATGAACAGGGACATCTTCAACTAGATCGGGTTGTTCAGTTTCATCCAATCTGATCTTAAATAATCCCGGGAATGAAGCATCTATCATGTCCCTGGGCAACCTGTTGCAGTTTCACCACACTCATCATAAAAGAATTCTTGTATCTACTCTAAATCTACCCTCTGAAACTTTTAAACCATTACCCCTCGTATTGCATCAGGCCCAGCTAAGAAGTTTGTTGCCATCTAAGTATTGAAAGACCCCAGTAATGACTCCCCAGAGCCTTCTCTTCTCCAGGCTGAACAACCCCAATGCTCTCAGCTTTTCCTCATAGAAGACATGTTCTATCCTTCTGATAACTTTTGTTGTCTTCCTGTGGATCTGCTCCAACAAGTCCAGGTCTTTCCTGTACTGAGGACCCAAGAGTTGGACACACAACTCCAGGTGAGGTCTCAGAGCAGAGGGACAGAATCCCTGCCCTTGCCCTGCTGGCCACGCTGCTTTGGATGCAGCCCAGGACACATTTGGCTTTCTGGTGTGCAAGTTCATGCTGCCAGCTCATGTCCAGCTTCTCATCCATCAGCACCCCCAAGTCCTGCTCCCCAGGGCTGGTCTCGATCTGTTCATCCCCCAGCCTGTGCTGATACCAGGGGTTTCCTGGACTGTGATGCAGCACCTTGCACTTGGTCCTGTTGAACCTCCTAAGGCTCACACAAGCCCACTCCTCAAGCTTGTCCAGGTTCCTCTGAATGGCATCCCACTCCTCAGGTGTGTCAATCACACCTCACAGCTTGAGGTCATTGGCAAACTTGCCAAGGATACCAAGGATACACTCAATCCCACTTTGTCATTGATGTAAATATTAAACTGTACTGGTCCAAATATGCACCCCTGGGTGACACAACTGATCACTGGTCTCCATCCAGGAATTGGGCCACTGACCTCCACTCTCTGGATGCATCCATCCAGCCCATTCCTTACCCACTGAACAGCCCACTCATCTAATCCATCTCTCCAATTTAGCAAGAAGGATGTTGTATGAGACTGTGTCAAAGGCCTTATAGAAGTCCAGATAGATTACAGCCTTAGCTCTTCCTTATCCACTGATACAGTCGCTCCATATCTGCTGGATGAAAGTGGTGTGGGGAGATTTCCCATGCTGCATAGGGTAGTACTAATTGGGAAAGGGAATTCAGCTCTCTTGCTCCTCTGGAACATCTGCCTGAGAAAGTTAGACAGGAGGCCAGTGCCTGTACCATACCCAGAATGAATAAACTCAAACAGTTTCTACTCTAAACAACAGTCTGATATAATATAAAAGGTCACTGAGCACTGCTTATGTCTTTTGCTATGATTCTCTTAAAAATTTAATGTATTTGTGACTTTCTATACTTGTTTGATTTGAAACACCAACAGCTCTGCTACCAAATATCAGCCTTTGTAAAACTTCATCAATCTATTCTTGGGATTAAGTACAGCCATATTAATTAGGTAGCATAACAAATGCTTGTGGAATCTGAATGCTCTGAAGGACTTGAAAGGAATATCAATTTGGTTTGGACAGGCTATTAAAATCAAGTCACTTGGGAGGAACTGGAGATTTACAAGTCTCCACCATGACTTCTGGAGTATATTAGTGCTTTCATGCAAGGAGGCTCACTTTACCTTCTGCTCACTCCTTCACTTTTTGTCATAATGTGCTCAGTTTCAAGCGACTGAAGCCATTATTGCACACCGACATCACAAGTGGAATTCCTCTGATGATGTTAGAGCCTCAGATTTAATGCCTCATTCTTGCGTGTCATTGTGCAATTAAATTAGGCAGAACCCTGGAACAAACTGCTTCACCTGCCATATGCTCATTCTTACTCCATTCAGCAGCAGCAGTAATTTCCTGCTGGTAGCTTTCAGAGATGGAAACACTTGCTAGTAAACAGGAATAAGGTACTTCCATTCCAAAAAGGAGCCTCTCTTTTCGGCATTTGACAACATGCAACAGCCAGCTAGACTACATCCCAGCACAGCAAGAAATTATCCCAGCTAAAGCACTTCATTCTACTGTGTAAAGATCATGGACAGGTCATTGAGGCTTCCACTGAGAGGAAGATGATCTATAATCTAGGTGCAGACCTGTTCTGCAGACTTATTTGAACTTGATTTTAAGCTCTTCCTATAAAAAACTTTGTTTGGCTCAGCCTTTACTATTCAGTTGAGAATGCATATCAAAACAGAGACATAGGCATTCAGATGTTTTTTGTCTCTGCAGCTCAGACTGTCCACTGAATGGAGTCCCTTGCTCTGTAATTTGGGTGGCAAATGGAGACATTTGACTTTACAAACCACCAGTCTAGGTTGAGCTAATGGGAATAAGAGAAAGGCGGGGGATATCCTGTCCTTCCATTCAAGACCTGCAAGGGAAGAAGAAGACTTTTCAGATTTCATTAATTACATACATCTACAAAGCTTATTTTTCAGAAGAAAAAGGCTGTGATTCAAATACTCAGCATTAGCAATTCGTTTGCCTGGAATAGCAACTCTTCCCCCACCAAGCAATACCAGAATATTTTTTGTTTCAGACAGTATTTTGGCACACTGCCTTTGTTGCAAGCAAACATAGTTTATTGGGAACAGAGACCCCTTTTAAAAGATGGTTTTCATTTCATATTTTCTTATCTTATCTAAGAAATTGCATGGCTGTGTCAGCCTAAAGTAGATGTTACTATTAGCAGTTAATGTGTCAACAAACATTGCACCACCACTGCTCATTGCCCTGCATGAGAATGTCAAAGAAAGTGAAAAGAACATAATTTGTTGAGAACCTGAGATGGAGGATTTGAGCGATGCATCAGAATAAGTAGAGATTTCAGCCCAGATAACTAGTTCCAGCAGGCAGACAAAGGTAGACTTCTGGCTGAAACAGATACAAATGCTTTAGGAACAAGCCCTTTCATAACCCGTTGTTCTGTTTGTTGCTCAAGAGAACAGCTGGAAGTTAGGAGGGGGTTGTCAGATTTTACACAAGCTCAAATCGGGTCCCAGAACCCACGAATTTCTGTTCATCTTCTCTGTGTATTCAAATACAAAGTGCAAACTAGGGAGTGAGAAAGCATTCATATTTCCTTGGGGTCTGGTTACATTTCTTTGTAAATACTCAGTAAGGTAAAACCCTAATTAGGGTCTGCCCAAAAGACCTCAAGGGACAATTTCAGATAAAGGTGGTTGGTTAACCTTGCTTGGCTGACAGGTGTCCACCAGGCCACTCTCTCACACCCCCTCCTTAGCATGACCAGGAGAAAACAAGATGAAAAACCTTATGAGTTAAGAACAGGGAGATCACTCATCATCAGAGTCAAAACAGACTTGGCTTCGGAAGATTAATTTAATTCATTCACAATTAAAAATAGAGTAGGATGGTGAAAATAATACCATGCCACACTCCCCCTCCCCCCAAAAATAAACTAGAACAAAATAAAACCCATTTTCCTTCCACTCCCAGGCTCAACTTCACTCCTAACTCTTCTACCACTTGCCCTGTCCTGAGAGATGCCAGGGGATGGAGAATGGGGGTTACAGTCAGTTGATAACATTTCATTTCTGTTGCCTTTTCCTCCTCACACTGTTCCCCACTCCAGCATGGGATGCCTCCCACAGTCCTTCACTAAGTGCTCCAATGTGGGTCTTTCTCATTACCTGCAGTTCTTCAGGAACTGCTTCATCATGGGTCCTTTCTATGGGGTGAAGTCCTCCAGGAACAGTGTTCCAGCGTGGGTCCCCCATGGGCCACAGGCCCTGTCTGTGTTCCTCTGCCTGGATTTCACCTCCTGCCAGGAGACTGCTCCAGTTGGGCTCTGCATGGGCTGCAGCTTTCTTCAGGACACATCCACCTACTCTGTGGCCCGCAGGGACACAACCTGTTTCACCATGGTCTTGCCATAGGCAGCAGAGAAACTTGTGTTCCGGTGGCTGGAACACCTCCTCCCTCTCCTTACTTGACCTTGGTGCTGAAGGACTCTTTCTCTTCTATTTAACTCACTCCTCTCTCACAGCTGCTGCACAATGTTTTCTACCTTTTCTTAAACAGGTATCACACCAGTGCTACCAGTGATGGACTCAGCTTTGGCCAGCAGTGGGTCCATTTAAGGGATGTCTGGAACTGTCTCTATCCAATATGGGGGCAGCCCTTGGTCCGTTCTGACAGATTCAACCCTGTAGCCACGCTGATACCAAAATCTTGCCTCATAAATCCAATATGGTCAGGCAATGCAGATAAGAAGATACAGGTAGAATAGGATGCATAATATCCTATAGATATGGCTCATCTCCAGCAGAGAAACACATGCAAATTAAGTAGAGTTTTTCTTTAAATGATTGAATATCAGTGGCAAAGTTGAAGGGAAAAGGATGTTCACTAACACAACCATCCGGATCAACTTGCAGCAGCAAGAAATATTCATATGAATTCACAGAGCCAAAGAAGGGTAGGTACTTATCGGTCTGTAGGTAGGGAAATGATTTTGTGTGATGGAGACAGCTAGAAAGAAAACCACATTTGCACAGTGGTAGGGCCCTGCAAATCAAAGGTTCCAAGCCAACCATTAAGAAAGCTTTTGATTGCTTGTGAGAATGCCTCAGTAAAACAAATATGAATTATTCAGTCATGTCCTTATGTTGTTAATGCTGTGAAAGTAAATACAAAAAAAAAAAAAAGAAGCCATGATTGTTACTTAGCTTCAAGTACATTTTCAATGCACTAGCAATGTAAATCACTTCTGTTAAAAAAACAAAACACCAACGAACAAACAAATGAGAATGAACTAAAAAGCCCAACAGTAGAGAAGAGGACTCTCGTTTGAAAACAAGGTGGTACAGCTACTGCAATCAGACTGCAGCATCAAATTTACCCAGAGATCTACAGTACATTCATGGCTGGTCACACCACCACATTTCTAACTGCCTTCAACCCTTGTCTAGTACATCTATTTACTGTAAATCTTGAAAATGTTATTTCCATAAAAGTGTTGACTTAGAAAGTAATACAACCAAGAACCATGTACAGGCCTCATCAGAACTGCATTTTCTGGGAAGGACACAATTAACATATTTTTTCATAGCAACGTACATTCTTGATAGAAACAAAATGAATTCAAATATCAGGAGTGATAAGCCCCACAATCTGCTATGTGCCTTAAAAAGGCTTGGTAAAAGTCCCACTGAGAACAGTGGAAAGATTCAAGGGAAATTATTGGCAGCAGCAACTATATTCTGTATGAATTCTCATTCCTTCATATTTAAACACAGCAGGAACAGACACTTTGTCAGGTTTTGAGTAGGAGAGATAAAAAAATGCAGGAGTTAGGGGTCCAATTTTTTCCCAAAGGGAGAGAGGTTAAAATGATCGTGTGCTTTTGATAACCCTTTCCCAGCCAAATACGTATATTTTTCCACTGGGACATTATTTATTTAATAAAACTAATAAATATAATATGGTCCAAAGACAAGTAAACAGGTACTCTGCGGCATTTGTGACCCTCTAACTACAGCTCAGCACCTCTTGGAGCAGGTCTGGAGTGTGATCTTGTGTGCCAAGTCACTCCCACATTGTCTTTGGCTACATCACTAGAATGGGCCACAGTGTTCACAGATATACAAGTACAACCAGAAGGGTCCTGGACAGCTCCTTCCCTTCGAACTACTACTACTACAGCAGGAAGAGCTGTCCCACACAAGCATTCCATCCCACACATATTTTTCAGGTCATGCCAACATAAGCACCTTTGCATCTCAGCTGGTGTCACAGACTCCCTACATTCCTATGCTGTTGTTACATTTCCCAATTAACAAAATCGGGACAGGAAAATGGCAGAAACCTGTGCATTGCTAATCACCACACTGGAGGTGACTGCATTTCCAGGACAGCTGGGAAGCCTTTCAAAAGAGAATGCACACAAAAAATAATCCAATTACGCACTTGATTCTTCAGGAAGAAAAACATCATAGTATAGGGAAGATTTAGTGTAACCATGAAACAGTTTTGGCCTAACAATGCTAGCAAGAAATCTTAGAGCTAAACAATTAATGAAATAGTCCCCTTTCTTGGACAAAAGCTCAGATATGATGAGCTACCCGATAGTCATTCTGTAAACTTAAAAACTTAAAAGGTCATTCAGTAACTTTAAAAGTTACATAAAGAATAGCTGCCTTGGGAAGTGGGAAGCTTTAATTATTTTTTGTGTTGCTGTACCACTCAAAGTTCAAATGAACAATAAAGAGAGTAGGAGTGAAGCATCTTATCAAAACATGGATTCCTAAAATCTTTGTACTAAAAGTGAGACATATAGAGAAGAACTCTTGTTTAAGGGACAGAGAGTATCAGTCAGAATGCCTTCCCTACATCTCTCAGGACTAGAAGTCATCACTTTGTAGCTTGTATCATTTTTTCACCACAGTAACAGTTTTTTAAATGGTACAAGGAAGACATTCTCTGAAGGCCTTCCTGATCTCTAGATCCTCTGGATTTTAATTTGTACAAAGGTATTGAGCTGACTGTTCTTTGGCCAAGTGAGCAGTGAAAAAGGGAGAAAGAAGGGGACAACAACAACAGGCTGAAAAGCAAGCTCCAGAAACAGACTGGATCATCACTGAAAGAAGAGCTTTTGCACAACACAAACTGCATGAGAGGTTTGAAATTGTAAGCAAATACATAATCTCCTTGTTTTCCCCTTTCTTCAAAGAAACAAAACCTTACACACTCTTCAAAAATGAGGAAAAGGGTACACAGCCTGGATGCAAATAGTGCAGAATTGGTACACTCAATAAATGTAACTGTCATTTTCTCAGTACCTAGTTGGTGCCTGGTAAAATATGTTTCCTTGTCCAGAAGCTTCTAACCTATATTTGTATGTAACACAGGAAAAAAATGGTTCTGCAGATAAGGCAAATAAGAGGGAGGCAAAAATACTTACCAGCGTGGGTGAGCTTTAAACATACAGTAAACTAGCAAAAAGTTAGCACTATACCAATGCTCGTGCTCACACATTCCAGCTGCACAGGGAAAGGAAACATAAACAAGGGAGAAAACTAGCAGAATATTACCCAAAATTTTACAGGGAAGGGCCATGTGCAAAACATATGTAGTTTACCAGGAATCACTGCCAAAATGCATTTGCGCTTAATCTAGTGTGTGAATGGTGCCAAGTAACCCTTCTGTCTTCTGACAGCAGAACACAGGAAATGTTGAGAAGGCACTGGGAGACATAAATGAAGAAAAATGCCACAAGCTCTTTCTACTTCAGCTAGAATACTGTTAAAAGCTATAAAACGTGTCATTGAACTACTGTAAAACACAAATCTAGGGATGTGGCTATTTACACAGTTCTTAGAGCAGTGCTAGTAGGAAAAAGAATGTCAAGAAGGAACATATTTTCCTTTTCCCCTTTTCTTTCTATTTTTCTGTTTGTCCCACCACATTGCTGTTTCCTTTCTCAGATCTGCTAGACACAGGTTTCTTACTAGAACTACTTTCTTTTTTATAATATTTCCTTTTTCTTTTTGTTCTTTCTTGTGCTCCTCCTGCTTTTGTATTTGTCTCGTTTTTCCATGGTTTCTTCTCATTGCCTTTCTCTTCCTGAATTTCTCTCCTCCCCTCTCCCTGCAGTGGAGGCAGCAGCTGGGAAGCCGTGCCAGCTTTAGCCTCCACAGTGAGCACCCATTAGGAATGTAATTTACTTGCTTCACACCTTTGCAATCAATTCCCCACACAGCAGAAACCAACTAGTAAGTCCCAGGGTACAGCTACACAGGCTCAGGTACCTGTTAAGGAAAATAGGTGCCTCAGCACCAAACTTGCAGTAAAATCCCTTGAACTGAATGATGATTTGTGAAAACACAGGCAAAACTCCTGACAGGACAGGATCAGGAAAGCAGCAGGAAGCTCAGGCTATGGTGAGAGTCAAGAGAGTTGTGAGGCAAGGAGGAGTGTAGGATGCTTTTAATATCTATGAATGAGGAACAAATGCAGAGGAAAGAAACCTATACCTAAAAATCTTGTGGTAATTATGATGACTTCCTTTAATGTGGTTGAAATATGGAGAACAGGTTTGGTAGGCTGTGTTTTTATTAGCAAACCAAACACACACGGGTCATAGGCTCAACACAGTCCCATAATCATGGATACAGTCCAGCTCATTAGTACACTGCCAGGCATAGCTCTGGCTCTGGCCACCTATCAGCCACTCTGACCCCTAAGACAGGAGCATATAGTGGAGATTGCTCCAGGACACAGCACAGACAAAGCCACTGTGTTCAGCAGGGGAAAGAGAATTCAATTGGTATGGGCATGACCTACGACATACCACTTGCCTAAGAGCCAAAAAACTCCCGTGGATCTTTTTATTCACTAGATGAATCCCAGAATCACTGAATTGAGTACTGTGTCCAGTTCTGGGCCCCTCAATTTAGGAAGGAAGTTGAGATGCTTGAACGTGTCCAGAGGAGCACAACAAGGCTGGTGAAGGGCTTGGAACACAAGCCCTATGAGGAATGACTGAGGGACCTGGGGTTGTTTAGCCTGGAAAAAAGGAGACTCAGGGGTGACCTTATCACTCTCTACAGCTGTCTGAAAGGTGGTTGCAGTCAGGTGGGGGTTGGTCTCTTCTCCCAGGCAGTAACTGACAGGACGAGAGGACACAGTCTTAAGCTGCACCAAAGGAAGTTTAGGTTAGACATCAGGAGAAAATTCTTCACTGAAAGAGTGATTGTGCGAGGTGGTGGAGTCACCATTCCTGGACGTGTTTAAAGAAAGACTGGACGTGGCACGCAGTGCCATGGTTTAGTTGATGAGGAGGTGTTAGGTCATAGGTTGGACTAGATGATCTTAAAGGTCTTTTCCAACCTAGTTCATTCTGTGATCCTGTGATTCTGTGAATAGTTGAGGTTGGAAGGGACCTCTGGAGGCTAACTGGTCCAATCTTCCTGCTCAACAAGGCCACCTAGAGCCAGTTGCCCAGGTCCATGCCCAGAGGACCTCTTATTATCTTCAAGGCTGAAGACTCCACAGTGTCTCCGGGCAACCTGTGCCTGTGTCCAGTCATCCCAGCAGCAAAAAGTGTTTCAGTTTGTGCCCACTGCCACTGGTCGTGCCACTGGACACCACTGAAAAGAGCCTGTGTCCATTCTGTGTGTGCCCTCCTTTCAGGTACTCGTAGATTATTAAGATCCCCTCAAGCCATCTCTTGTCTAGGCTGAACCATCCTGGCTCTCTGACTTTCTTCTCAGGACAGATGCTCTGGTGCCCTAATCCTCTTAATGGCCCTTCAGTGAACTCTCTCCAGTATAAACATCTTGTACTGGAGAGCCCATAACTGGAGTCCATCTGGAAGGCCACCATGTCCTGGTACATGGATATGTAGCATGCAAATTTCTTCATTCCTTAGTCCAACCAGTGGGCACGTAGGGCAAGATCGTTCCAGGCTGGCCTTGTGCCCTACCCAGTCCTCCCAGACGATTATATTATTCACCATCCTCAGCCTTTGTGCTACCCTGCAGGCACATAACACAAATCCTCAGTTTCATGCTTAGAAACACTTCCGTGAGGGTTGCAGCCCAGGTCTCCAATATCCACACACCCTGCAGAAAACAAGGAAGAGCATGGACGGAAAGGATCCCATTAGGCCCAGAGAGGATTCAGTCTTTATTCCATTTAATCTCAGAATGAAACTGATGACTTGAGGAATTTTTTTTTTCCCCAAGTAGAACTCAAGCATCAGAAAGCAAATCTGAATTTTTTTAGTGCCCACAAACAAGTTATTTTGTTTGTTTCTTTGCTGGGAATAGAGCCAAGATCTAGTGATTAAAGTTAAATTTTAAAAAGCACTCAACTGTTTGCTACTTTAAAAGCTGATTTAACACATTTAGTGCTAGAAGCTGTTAACTAACAGAAAATTCTGTCACTATGTAGTTTTCTTTCAAGGCAGATGCCTCTTTCACTGTTCTTTAATGCTTTTGTCATGTAAGCATTTATAAACTTTCAGAGGTTACTGTCTCTTCCTGTTTATTCCTCACTGAGAATATTCATGAAGACTTCCTTTCCTCCTCTAAGGGCCTATACAAAAACAAAAGGGAGGACAGAATGGTGGTGGGGGAGCTCACCTGGGACAATTTCACTTGCAGAGGATCAGCAAAGGCCCCAATGTAGGAAACTTCCAAATCCTTGTCTTTAACTCAGACATAAGCTCCAAAAGAAAGATTCCATTTCAATGGGAGATAAACAACCTTTGCAATACTACAGGCCACTAATCAAAATCTTCAGTTAGCAAAGATCCTCCAGGACAAGGCTCAGTAAATTCATGAGAGGGGAAGTCCAGGAGCAGCTTTGCATCTTCATACAACCCTGGTGTCCTTGGAATTCATTTTGCAGCCAGCTGGGCCAGCAGAGAGGTGCAGCTAGGACCCAAGGAAACACGATGGCATTGTCTCCTGGAGCCACCCCAACCAACAATATTCCTAACAGGGGGCTTGGGATTTCCAGTAGTCCCTACACTGACATTGCTGCTGCTGTCATTCAGAAGATACAGCTGCACTTCAGCTGCGACACTGTACTGGTGTGCTAAGACTGGAAAATGCAAAAGTATTTTTTTCCTAGGATATTCCAGAATAACAAAGAGGAAAAAAAAATCAGAATCAGTATGGTGCTCAGAACTCCCTGGGGGACAGGGCAGCAGAAGCAGCTAGGTCAAGCTGCTGTTAAGAAAAAAACTTTGAAACAGGTCATGTCTATAAAGCATAATATGTAGAATACTAAAAGGCAAAATCCTAAGGGAAGTAAAAAGATAGTTGAAGCTGAACACTATGAAGTTTTTGACTCAGGAAACAGTAAGTTAAAGTGATAAAAAGTGGATGATCTCATACAGCATGCAGCACAGGCAGAACAGAGATCTGGCCTTGAATTCTGGCGTTGCATCTGCAGTCATGGAAACAAAGTTAGTGAAAAATCATAAGAGAACAAGTAATCAAGTGTATGCACTCTACTGTGGCATCCAGTCTTTCTCCTTTAAGGTGGGCAGAATATAAAACTATGACCAATGTTACAACAAAGAAGCACTGAAAACTGACATTTTCTTCATTCCATTAAGTGATGGATCAGGTTATAGATATGGAAATCAGCATCTGTTTTGCTTGCATGCCTTTGTACTTATAGAATTAAGTATATCAAAAGTACAGTTTAGCACATGATGAAAACATGATAAATAACAATTTTACATTCTCTGCATATGCTACTTTTCAAAACATTTGTCTTTTTCTTGGGTGCAGTACGATACACAGTAACTAAAGCATACTTACCTCATGATGGAATTAATTATATGCTGAATGATTTCAAGAGCAGAACTACTCCAGTGTTCCAGAAATAGTTATAGCAGGATTAGTACTGCAATACTTGCACTCTTAGCCAGTAAACTGGGATAATCCTGTAAACCAGGAATGTCATGATACAGAACTAAAGTCATCCAAAGTCTTGTGCCTTGGCTTACGATTACTGGAAGAGCAGCATATGCAGATACATGTAAGGAAGATATCCACTTCTCCAGGAAAATATTTGACTTTCAAAATGACTCACAAACTGTCCCATTGTGGTCTGCAATCTACAGCACAGTAGAGTATTAATGAGGCAAAATAACAATATCCACACAATAGCATGTGAGGGTAGGCCTCACTTTAAGGTGTATAGTCATCCCTTTCAATGGCAGCACATCTGTCATTTTTTCATTTCCCCAGTTGTTTCTCCAAGGTGAAGAAATAAAAAAACCAGCATTGAGAACAGAAATTGCCCCAGTGGGAGTTTTGTCAGGAGCTCTCTGTTTCTAGCTTGTTTTCTCTCAAGAGACTGAAAGAGCCCTCCATCTTTCTTGCCAAAACCAGGTTTTCAGTGGAGGTCTTTAGACTAATGTTGTCACCACCACCACCACAAGGGCACAGAAGTGGTGGGGGAAAGAGATGCTCAGGCATTTGCAGTTATGGCTATAGGCGGAGTTTAAGCTAACAAGATGAGTTTCTTCTTCAGCTTCATGTTCTTAAGAGATTTGTTTTTACTGATGGTAGATTTGTTTTCACTTTCTGATTTGTTGTAAATCTTTTAAAAATAATTTTCCTTTGTCTGCCCACTGATTGTTTTTTGTTTAATCTCATAGAACCTATCTCATTCAGAATGTGAACTTCACATATTATTCAGGCCTCTGTTCAATTCCTGACCCCTGAAGTAACATAGATTTTCTTTTTGTTGTGAGCTCCCTAGGACATTTATTTTCTCTCTTGCATGTGTTTTACCAGAACTTAACAAAATAGCACTCTAATCTCAGCAAGGGGTCTCTAGCTACCCCACTAATACCATCACCATTTTATTGGACTAATAAACTAAACCTTCAGCATTCAAAAAAACCAGAGTTCATTCCACCCATCAAAAAGGTCCAGCTATGAACCCCTTATCTATTTGATTCTCAATTTCTCCTCCTTCATCATCTCATTTTATCTCAAAGGAAGTTCTGTGTGGGCATGTATGTGTTTTTGTTATTGCTTACAAACATACTGGTCCCACTGTCAACCCTAAAAGTATTATTAGCTAAGAAAGGGAGATCTCTTCCATATGACATTGATTTTTCTGATAAATACCCCAATTTAAAAAGTCTTTTAAAAAACACCCCAAAACCCCAGAGATGCTTTTCTTTATTATTTGACTAGATAGGAACCAGATTCTAACTTCTCCAGGAAAGAAAGACTAGAAGTGGGTGGCAACAGATTTAAATCAGTGAGAAACCTGCAAAAAGGGCAGGACTGCATTTTGTTTAATCCTGACTTTCATCTTGATAGTGAATGAATTGAAAAGCAAATAAGAAATGAAACCAACAGGCAAAGTCTGGTACTTTAGATCAGGATTGATAAGCTAAACAGCTTCTTTCAATAAGGGAATGAGAAAGCAACTTCCACTTACTTTTCATTAGAGGTAAGTGGGAATACATTCCCATTTCTGCACTAGAGCAGTCCAGTGAAAAGTGCCCACAAACTGCAGCCATTAGAGAACACTAGATGCCCCCTTCTTATTGTCCTTCAATTCTCTGGTACCGAAACAGCATCTTGTCACCTACTAATGAAATGCAACATAAATTTTTTCAAGTTGCTTTTAGTTTTACTTGCAAAAAAAAAGGGGAAGAAAATTACTGAGTTAAGACACGAACTGGAAAGTGTATTTTGTCCTTGAAAATTGCTTTACACAGCTATATTTATTAAACCAGGCTAGGGTAAGATCTCTATTCGTATCAACGCAGGAAGGATACAAATGCTGCTTTACTTTTCAGTGGTAGATGAAAAGCGTTCAGCACACAAAGATGTAATCAATCCTTTTACAATTAATTTTGATATTTGGGTAAGAGACTGGAGTCTAATGAGGGGTTTTGGTGATTTGTGCAAATTTTCCCTTGCTTTGGAGCAAAAATACACTGCTTCAAACCAGATTTACATGAGCTCTGATTTAGATACAATTAGAGCTCACAAGAAAATAATGACTATATTGTAGAGATAATTACTTCCCACTTACAAAGTTAGTTGCTTCCCACTGAAAAATGCTGTTCTGTCAAAAATGACATTTATGGAAGCATTCTTTTAATTAAAATGGTTGAGATCCAGGGTGGAATCTGGAGAAGGACAAAGTAACAAAATAACTCTGCAGCTACATCATACAGTGAGAATGGACAGAAAGTTCCAACCCCACTGTATTTGATTTGAAACACAAGCTGAAAACCAAAGGTCTCTCAAATTTCATGTAGATGACCAAATCATGGCATTGTTCACTATTCTTATCATTTGGAATACTCACTCTCCTAAAATAACCATCTTCTCTCCTTTTATATGTCTTGCCTTCATTTCATGCTAAACTTTTTTTTTTTCCACATTTTCTATGAAATAGAATTACTGTGGTTTTCCAGTCTGTGTCGTGGATACTTTCTTTTTAAACTTGACTTCTCAATAGTTAATGACATCGGCAATTTGTGAGGAATAAGAGCCAATATTCAGCTGTTGTAAATCAATGTTCCTGCAGCAGTTTCCCTGCAGGCCCATTGATTCATAGCAGTTGATCTTCTGACAAATGTATTCCAGCCAGAGAACAGACAAGACAAGGAAGGACCTTAACACAGCAAGAAGCAATAAAGTAACGTTGTGACAAAGCCTAGTGAAAAAAGGTATCTTGGGAAATGGCTGGGCAAACGCTATAAACCTCCTCTGCTTATTAAATAGAATGAGACAGCTATATCAATGACTGGAACGTCATGCAATATTTACTCCTTCCTTCAATAAATATCGATTATAGGCTTGGTGGCACATCCTCTGTTCAGTAGCAGATAATACATGAATGCAGATTTCCTCTTTAAATACCCTTCAGTATTCTTTGCACATGTACACACAAACACACACAGAGAAACCTGAGCACATGCTCCTGAGTGTGGAACTCTTTCTGCATTTAAAACCAAGCTGGCAATACTTAATACGAAACAGACACAAAAATCAAAGAAAGGAAGACGGTCTCCAGCAAGAGACCTACCATGGTCTTACACAAGACAGTCCAGGAAGCTTGTTTGAAGTGACAGCTGGGTATTCATGTTGGATAAGATGCTAGTAATTTCCACATCTGAAACTACAGAAACTTTTCCTGATGCTTACAGAATTGCAATTCAGCTTTTTTTTTGCTAGAAAAAAGAATTACATGGCTTGCTACAACCAAGTGTTGACTTGTGTAGAGTCAGGTCCTGTCTTCCCATTTTAAACTACACTTATTTTTCTTGCATTTGCAGTGAGTTAGAGGGATGGCAAGAGCAGGGAGGCTTTTATTCATCTCATTATTGTCTAGGCTTTTACAAAATTTTATCAGAAGTAGTACTTGTTCTGGGAATTAGTTATGTTATAAATTTACAGCTCTTCCTGTCCTCCAGCAAGAGAAGCACTACATTTAGTTTTGTTTCAGTCATCTGGTATATCCTCTGTCATTCATGAACCTGCAAGATTACTGAAATAGCTTTGGTCAGTTGTTCAACAGAGGCAAAAGTTGCTATCAGTCTTAAAACATTGGGCACATCTAAGATGGTCTGGCCTGGTGTATCCCCTTAAAGGCCTGGATTGTCTTTAGTTGTCATTAGTATTAATTGTGAAAGATTGCTATTGAGCTACAAGTGAAAACTGACACAAAAGAAATATTTTAATATATTTTAACCTTTTAACATATTTATCCTCAGGGTCAGGTCCTGTCTTCACATTTTTAATTACACTTTTTTAAAGGTTTGTAGTGTACAAACTTTTCTTGCCCTTTGTCCTATCATTAATGTACTTTTCAAGTGATTTACAGTTATTTTCATGTCCCTCATTAAATGCATCACATTCTGTTCACTGAACCTTTTGATACCTTTTTCTCTGCCTACCCATATTGTATTTTGAGACTTGTCCCAGCTCTCTGACTTGCACTCCAACTTCTGTATTTTTATTCCTTGTGTTAAAGGTCAATGAAGAACTTACAATTTAGACAGGTTGGTTTATTTCCACACTTTTTTTCCACTGTACCCTTAATATTAATCCACCAGAGTTGTGAGCTAACTTCATTTCATTTTTCTTTCAGATCTGACCCTCACAAAACACCCCATGAATTCCCAAAGATAACTGAAATCTACCTTCTCAAACACCATTTTGATTTTCCTGTTTCTCCTTTGTCCCTTCCTTGAAGATGAGAAATACTGCCTTTTCATGGTCAAATCCACACATTTAATTTATATATGATTTTCCAGTTACTCAAAAAGTAACTGCTGAAAAAAGTGCTTTTTACCCATTTTCGGTTGAAAATGTACCTAGCAGTAGCTCCTTATCTCTCAGTCTCAGAGTATGTCTACACTGTGAAATTCCCGGCACACTGCTTACCAGCTGGGGTTCACATTTAACCTCTGTTGCAGCCACTCCCTATTTGAATACTATAAAAGAGGAAAGCAGACTCCCAAAGTGAAAGACAAGACCAATTTGACTCACTTTCTTCCGCTTCCACTGTTACAGAATTTGCAAAAACAGGATGAAGATCCACAGCCTGTTCCTTGGCTTTCCAGGCACTTGTAGGCACACTGAACTTTTGAAAAATGGTGTGATCTCCAGCAGCCAAGGACTTGTGTCATCAGTATGAGAGGGATGGAGCAAACACAAACAATTAAGTTTTGTCAGATACTTCAGAGCATTCTCAGACATGGCATAAATTCACAGCTCTAAGAAGATGAAATATTCATGTAGGTACAATTACAAGAGATTTCATTATTTATCATGTCCAGTCATTCATATCCTGTTACAGAAAAAAGAATAATTTTACTATTTAATCCAGGCAAATCCCAAATTAAACAGAGCAAAATGCCTGTGTGGAAGGGAGAGCAACAAATCTTGCTTTAGCTGAACTTTACGCTTGCCCCGGTATCTTCTCTTGACTCCAGCCTACTACAGAGTGTTTGATCCAGTAACAACTGACTTGGGTAACTCAGAATGATGCCTCAGAATATTGTTTGATAAAATGTTACTGGTTTCTAGATAAGAACCTAAAATTCTCAGTGAGAGAGCTATTTTCCATACGGCAATTGCAAAGGAAGCAGTCTGCAGCAACCAGAAAGAGTAGAGAGCCACATGAAGTCAGCATTGTGTTCTTTCAAGCACATGAACAATGTCATGCAAAAGGACAAGGGTTCCTTTCAAATTTTTTCCTTCTCAGAAGTGACAGACAGATGTCTTCTATAGCTTGGAATCTACAGTCCTTACCCAGCTCCTATCTATGGACTTTATCTCAAGGCCAGGAAGCCAAGATTATATTTTGAAGCACAGTAGGAGATGGAAACTCAAATGGCAGAGGTTGTGCAAATTCCTATGTGCAGAAGTTGTGTACAGCCTGGATGTGGCAGTGATACCCATTCTTCTGAAGCTTTGACTAACAAGTAGTTCCAGGCATATTAAGCTAAGGATGGAGAGCACAGTCGGTGCTATGTTCAGTGATCTGTACCAGGGACAAAGCAGATTACTAAGTGATTGACAGAAAATAACTATGCAAGATTGAAAGAAGATAATTCAACACTTTCCTGTGAGAAAAAGATGAGCCCCACATGGGTTCATCATCCTTGGGCTAGCAAGAAAAACAAAACTCATCTATAAAGATCTTCCTTCATTTTTCTCCACTTAATACATCCACTGTGTTAGATAATCATATCAATGTATGCAATATTTTCCCTCTAAGTAGCCTGCTTTTAATAAAGTTAAGAAACAAGTCAAAGAAGTATGAAAAATACTAAAAATAAAACAAACATGATATTTGATTTTGTAAAAGGCAGGGGGGAAATAAGACCTCTCCATCAAAGAGCTGTGTGAAAATGCACTAGTACCACTGTGAGCATGCATGATCTAGAGATTCTCTCCTGTGGCTCACGGCCCCATATTCAGAGGTGCTCAAATCTTTCCAGGGACTCCTGCAAGAGTTACAGCTTTCAGTGGCCTTACAAGAAATGTGCATGAGTGGATACACCTTGCTGAGTAAGGTCTTACAGACAAGTAGCTGACTAGGACATATGATTCTGTTTGTCAATAAAAGGGCATAACAAAAACAACTATCGATTCTCTGCCCCGTTACTCAGCAGTATATTAGACAGAATGCCTAATGCATGATACTATGTACACCATATCTATCTTCCCAAGGAGTTATGACTACTAGGAGGGTGTTTTTCAGTTTCTTGTGTCTATGGGTCTGTCTTCTGAATATTGAATGTTTGTTTCCTTGAATGATTTTGTACCTGGAAGAAAACATCCTAAATCCATCTTAACAATAATTGTCCCCAGGGACAGGGAAGAACAGATACAGCTAAAAGCCCAGCAAAACTTTTACAATAGCAAACAATGATGGACTGCAGTATTATCCCTAACATAAGCACACAACAGGGTTAATAATGTCCTACACTTTTTCTGGTATTCTGGTTTTCTGGCTAAGGCATAAAGCGGAGATAACCCTATTTTCAACACTAAAACTGTTATTCCACTGTGTAAACCATTTCAGAGACAATGTAGCCACACTGCAAAAATCTTACTCACTTTTGGAATACCTGTTATTAACACTCAAGGTTTGTGTGCAGCTTCTCATGAAGTATGCTGAAACCTTGTCAGCATTTAAAACACCTCCAAATTTAAGAATGCCTACAGAGGCAGTGATTTAGGTTAGATCTGTTTGTAATTTTTTACAATGTGATAAATCAAATCAGGCAAAAATTTTCAAGAATGAAGATTTAGAAGCCTCGGATCAATCTTCGCTTTACCATCAGCATCAGAGCTTCAGCATGTCTACATCACTGCAACAAACAGTTTGTGGGCCCCTACTTCACTAGTGCATTCTTTAAAATTACTTACTCTAGCCACATTGCAGCAGGCCTCAACAAGGCAAACTATTAATAGCAGTAAAGTCCAGCTGAGGATTTTTCCTTTTGTTTTGAACAAGATACTTAGTGCCAGACACTGCAGAGGCTGTCTACTCAGTCCAAGTGGAGTCTCATTTGGAGTACTGTGTCTAGTTCTGGGCTCCTTAGCACAGGAAAGACAAGAAGCTACTGGAGAGGGTCCAGCAGAGGATGACTAGGGGGCTGGAGCATCACTCTTACAAGGAGAGACTGTGGGAGCTGGGTCTGTTCAGCCTGGAGAAGAGCAGACTGAGATGAGATCTCATTTATGCATATAAATATCTTAGAGGGGAGTGCCAAGAAGATGGTATCAGACTTCTTTCAGTGGTGCCCAGCAACAGGACGAGGAGCAGTGGACATGAACTAAACCACAAGAAGTTTCACCCCAACATGAGGAAAAACTTCTTTACATTGAGAATGGCAGAGCACTGAATAGGCTGCCCAGGGAGGGCGTGGAATCTCCCTTTCTGGAAACATTCAAAACCCTCCTGGATGTGTTCCTGTGCCACCTGCTCAAGGTGACCCTGCCTTGACAGAGGGGTTGGACCAGATATCTCCAGAGGTCCCTTCCAACCCTAAAAATTCTGTGAAACAGCAACAAAAGCTCTTGCTAAGCTCTCAATTCTACAACCCTTTCCCAGTGCATTTGAATATGAAGTAGCTTGTACTCTCAGTGAAAACAAAAATCAATTTCGGCATGGAAAAAACATATATACCAGTGTTTAGTTTAAGATGAAAAAAGAAAAGGATGAGGAAAGAATCAGCGGCAAGAGTACTCTCATGGACTGAAAACATGGTGCCAAGGAAACCTCCATTACCGCCTTCCTGACCTCCCACACACATATGTATATAGATCACTTAGCCTTAATGAACAATTGCAATTTGCCAGTGTTCTAAAGGAGCATGATTTGGCCCTTAATCAAAGTACGGTCAAATCTTACATGCAAGTTATGTTAGAAATACCAAAAAAAGAGTGTAGCATGAAATCTGACTACTCCACGCTCCATAACACAGTCTGGAAAGATCTGTGGTTGCCGCTATCCTGACAAGGAAGGTGGTACAGAAGGCGGCAGTCACACTGCTCTGGTGGTCAACTCCATAGAGGAACAGCACACAGACTTTTGTCAGGCTCTTTTTCCTCTCTTGGTGGAAAGCTCCTGTGGACATATTTCACAGATATAAGAAAAATATAACTCTCCTGAACTGTAGCATTGCTGAAGAACTGTAACATGTTTGAGCTATGCTTGGGGGCTTGGACTGGAACACTGTTCAGTGTTGAATATCACAGTCAAGGAAAGCAATATAAAAATAATGAAAATCAAGGTAGATCATAAATAATAAATTTGTACCAAAAAACCCCTAAATTTTGTCTTTCTAGCAGGAGAATGATTGTCATGAAACATGATCAGTTGAATTTCTGTTAGTCTTATGAGAAGTTCTTTGCTTTTTGTTTTGGTTAGCAATGAAAATATAAACAGCTGAATAAAAATTCACCAGATAAATAAATATTCAGGACGTTTTCTTGCTTACAAGTACAAAAAATAAATACATGAAGATCTACATTTCGATTTTATTATGCAGTTCTAGCAATTATATTAATAGCATTATTTAAAGATTAAAGGATTTTCTTTGAAACGATTCAGGATAGTGACTCAAACTTCTAAGAGTGAATAGTTTTTTTTAGACAAAACCAACAAACCAACCTGAGCTTATCTCTCTGTTCTGTTAAAATATATCTGAAGCATTAGACATTCATTAATGTGAAGTGTGGGCTTTTTGTTCACTACTGTCCTACGACATGGTGACTGACTCTACTTCAAAATGTTTTGATCAAAGAGTTCATCATTGTATTATTTATGGCTGGAGACGATAGACTTCTTTCTGATACACAAGTAACCCACTTGAAATCTTTGCTCCTCACCGAGCCTAAAGAGATTTAACACAATTTTCCTGGAAATAAGGATCTGAGAGCACATTGTTCATGACCTGAACTCTTCTATGAGGATGTCACACAATGCCAGCCCAACTACTGCAGTCGGTGGCATGTTCAACAAGAGCATCATTAGATCCAGCACTACACTGGCATGGATGAGAATTTCAGATATGGGTTATCCTCACCAAGCAGCCAGCAACCACTTACCAGACCCTACGTACATCCAAACAGTGGATGCTCTATTGTACTGCCAGAACAAGAGGACAATGTGTACAGCTCTTAGGATGTTGATGGTTATGAGGCATCTGCGTTGCTGTCCTCCCACTGGCATTATCTTCCAAAGAACTGCATCCTGACGCTGGGAACCGCAGCAATCATGTCAGCAGCCATGCGTAGAGCATGTCACTGAATCCCAAAAAATGAAGTACAGAACGTACATCACCATGCAGGCAACCACCACCATCAATCAGACCAGGACAAAGGCACGATGGCTACACTAGAGGACACCCAGTCTGCTTCTCTTGAACACAAATTGCAGCAGGTTCCTGACACCCTTGGCTCAGCTCAACTCCAGCAGGCTGCTCCTAATGGTAAGCAGTGTATATCAAGGTTTGTCTGCTTCCAGAGAATCATTCCCCTTAGACTTAATTGTTCTGTCTGGATGATAATTCTTGTCTATTCTAGATTCATAGGATCATTAAGGTTGAAAAAGATCATCAAGGAATACATCAATATGTGTTCTTAGTCCCCAGTGCTTTCAAAATACATTTATACCTAATAATTTAGAAAAAAAAAAATCTCAGTTTAGAAGTGTTTCATCTGCTTTTTTCTGGGAAGGCTCACCCACTAAGGGACAGCAGGGAGATTTTTAAAGAGCTCTGAGTTAACTGTTTCCTTTTCCTCAGCATTTGAAGATATTGGACAGGTTGAAGCAATTTGACTCCCTGGAGGCTATAATTATGGTATGGTGGTCACAGAGGTAGGTGTTTCTGAGCATGGTAATACCAGGCAACAAATAAATAAATGTTGGACATGGCACACAACACATAACCCTCCTTCACTACATCCAAGAGATATTGCTGGGAAATCAGTATTAGAGCAGCCTTGTCAAAAGTGGGGAATATTGGCTTCATCCAGTAGGCAATTTCTAGGACTTCTAAGTATCTTCTTTACAGCACTTTTATATCAAATTCCTTTCTTCACCTCACTGCAAAGTAATCAGTGTCAAAATAACACTGTTATTTTTTTATTCCATTCTAGTCAATTGAAACAACTATGTAGCATTTACACCTTCCATGGATGTTTCTGGCATTTCTATTTAAGTAGGAATCGTCAGAAAAACAATTCACATTTTGCATGCAGGTTGATTCAATTTGCTTCCACATTATGAAGTATAATTTAACAGCAGAAGTGACATAACAAGACTTCAGCTGTCCTATCTACTTACATATCAAACAGAAACACTGTCTCTTCTGAAGGACAGTAAAAAGCCCTTATTGGCTGTCCAGTCTGTCCAGTGTCAAATTAGTTTTCTATTCTTAAGTCCTGATTCTAGTTTTAGCATAGATGAAAAGGTGCAAATGTTTGGAGGACAAGACGCTAATACATTGTACTTGTAATTTATAGAACTTCCTTTTTTGGGTTTTAAATTGTTTGACAAACCTGGCTAGTCAAACATTCCCTTTTCCAAGGAAAGTAGTGTGGAGCAAACACTGTCTCCTACAGCCTTCCCTTAACTCCACAGAGTGTTAAAGACAATTTTGTCCAGGTCCAGGCAGAGAGGTGGAGAGCACGTATGAAAAGCACCAAGTATTTTGAAAGGTACAAAAGGTACAATGTATCTCCTTCCTGTAGTAGTTTATTTTTATAATAAGTTAACTAATATGTATATTGAAGTGTGTTGAACTGGTTTCTCCCACATAAATATAAAAGGAAATATTAATTATGGAATAAAGTATAATCATCTAAACCCATAAACAATTCCATCAGATTCCAGTACCTCTGAATGTATTTTAGTTTCATAGACAAGAGCACTGTCACAGCTGCTTGCTAAAAAAAATATCTGAAGAAGCAGGTACTTCAAGTCTGAATGGCAGGGGACCCAAGGTCTGTTAGAAACTTCTCTGAAGAAGACCAAGGACTCTCCTGAGATGCATGACATATATCTGGGGTAACAATAAGCAAGAGAAGCTCCAACATAACTCTCAAAGTATTGTTGAAATCACTGAGAATTTGCCAGCAACAGGCACTTCACATACCTTTGTTATTTTTATCTAGCACATTGATTTCCTTTTCCAGTTTTCAGCTTGCATGAAAACCTCTATACTGTGGTCAGTTTGGAAGATACATACAGCAAATTCCCCTGGAAAATCAATTTGGTCTGTCAGAGAGGAAAACGAACAAATACACAAAAAAACATATAAAAAGGCAAGGGATTTGGGATTGGGGGGGGGGGTCTCATAGAAAGTGATTGGGTTTTTTCTGTTGCATTTTGCCATATCTTCTGGAACTGCAGGGAACAAAATTTGAAGACATCACACAAATAATTTTTCCAGTTGATCTATAGGGAGCTTACATACCAACTGCCTGAATTTCATGGGACACAGGTTAAAATCTGATTTTCTAAACAATCCAACCCTTCTCCTGGGAAAAGGGATTTTTCCTCTTATCTTCCTTCTTCACACAACTGTGTGATAGTAATTCTACGAGAATCCATGAATTTGCATTAGAGCACACAGTACATACCATGAGTATACTTTTGAAACAGACTTCTTTACTGTGAGGGTGGTGAGGCACTGGAACAGGTTGCTCAGAGAAGTTGTGGCTGCCCCATCCCTGGCAGTGTTCAAGGCCAGGTTGGATGGGGCTCTGAGCAACCTGGTCTAGTGGGAGGTGTCCCTGCCCATGGCGGGGGGGTTGAAACAAGATGATCTTCGAGCTCCTTTCCAATCCAAGCCAGTTTATTGTACTGTGATTATTCCCACTTTTTGCTCTTTTCTTTCCACTGCAGAGCACTCTATGAGTATTCAAACACCCTCAGCACCAGCTCTGCTGATCTGTTTCTATGGTATAGTAATATACCTTCTTTAGGTACAATAGTCAGGGACTAATATATTAGTTTAAGGCACTCCTGTGTGAAAGGAAGTCAGACCTCTTCAAGCAGATGACCCAGATCCCTTACTGCTGTTCACTTGCCCAAAACCAAAGATTCTCACTTAGTTTTTGAGTTGACTCCAAGCAGAGTTTACCTTCCTCTCAAGTGGGATGAAAAGTCAGAGAATAGAGACTACCACAAAAGTATTTACATAGAAATTACTGCACTAAAATTAAAAATATTTGGAAAAACAAAATACCAAAAATGTAATGTCCGAATCAACTCCCACAAAAAAAGCAGCAGAAAAATGTGCTGTCTTAAAATATATTCTCTGTTTTACCACTGCAGTTGGCCTAATAATCTGTTCACTAACTTGTCTGTTAGTTCCAGAAAACTGTACCATTCCCTTCCCTGCTATCCTCTGCTAATTATTCCTACTTCTTTGTAATCCTCCAGAGTGACACTCCATCAGCTTCACATAAAACAAAACAAAACAAAACAACAAAAGAAAACAAAAACAAAAAAAAACCCACCCACATTAATTTAACCTAATATAGCACAGAATATTACCCATAAGTTTCAGGGTCCAGATGATAGTTAAAAATCCTCGCATAGCAATAATCAGAAAAAAAAAGTAATACTTAGAAACAAAAGAATGTATTTCTTGCTATGCACCTGAACATGAAGCCACCTGGTCCCACAGGATATGCACCTGGCTTTGTCCCTCATGGTCTAATATCCCAGTATACTTACTCTTGGCAGTATACAGTGCTAGAATTGAGGTTCAGCCATACACTCTCTCTTGCCACCTCAGCTGAACAGGAGAAAACCTTTGGCAGATAAATAGAGAAGGCAATTAGCTATAGAGGTGTCTTGATTGTCAGGGGGAAAAGTTAGAGAAACTCAAATCTTTTAATAGATTCTTGCCAGAAAACAAATTTTAAAAAGCCTGCAGTATTAAACTACGGCATCTTTCAGCTTCCTCCTCAGGGATGTATCTATATTAGCATTTACTGCATTGCAGGGTTCACTTTAGGTTTAAATTTGTTTTGCATATATACTTGGATTCTTGCAATATTACTCAAGCTCTGGTACAGCGAAAGCCTATTCCTTCCTGGTGATCTGAGGCTGAAGTCTTGTGTTGGCGCAGCCTCTGTCTCACCCCACCTGTGATGGGGGCACAAGACCCTCCTCTGGTTGACACTCTACAATCCCTGGTGCACATCTAGGCCCAGCACCTGACAAAAACACTGGACCTGGAACCTAGAGGTCACTGCAAATTAAATCCCAATTCTTTCCTTTTGCACCATGTCAATAAGTAAAGTAATACATAGTCTGAGTTTCTGCAGGCAACTCACCTCGGAGTCCGGCTGTCGTATTTGCTCATGCTGAACAGGCTTTCTGGTCTTTTACCTCTGCTCAAAACAGTTCTAAAATGCCATTAATTAACATATATTTACCAAGGACTGAAACTTTCCTACAACTTCAAACTTTCACTGAAGAAAATAATCACCAAGGACTGTACATACAGGTATTAAGGAATTTAATTAGGAAAATCCAGTGTTCAAAAGTCTATTACCCAGGCTATAGATCATGCAGCACTGCTGACTTTAACAACTTGACATCATTCCTGTTTTCCTTATTCCATTTTGTATGGTATTGCCTTTCTGTCTGCTCATGAGCACAGCTAGGGAGGTTGGTTGTCACACATATGCACACACACACACACACACACTCTTTCTCACTCCATTCGTCCAATCCTGGATATATTCATAAGTGAACTGATATTCCAAATCACTCAACGTAAATGTAGCATGTATTTGTTCAACCAGGCTAACATGTCAGACTTAAATGCTTGCATTTATATCTGTCTGATATGAATTATGCATGAGCATATATTAGCAAGCACTCTCTTTCTCTTCTGTTAAGCTTTGAGCTGGTCCCTTGGGAACTCATTATCTACAGTGGGTTTCACAAGGGCTTGATGTGACTCTACCAGAATTGTTATTGTACCTTCCCAGAAAGACTGTGATACTCTTCCCAGACACCTACAGTTCAATTCAGAGTCGACTATTTAATTGTCTAATAGCAGTGAGTATTTTTCCCACTGAGCCAAAGTAGTGAAATTGAATTATCTGGAATGTTACCGGGTTTTTTTCCAGAGACAGACAGAGCCATTGGCACTGCTGGAATAATTTCAGGGCTGCTCCTTTCCCTGGCAATCTGTTTCGATCTACTTTTCTCTTTTCAAAGGAGGTTTTGATTTTGCTTTTTTTTAGCCACCTCGGGATGGCGACTCTGCCGGATGCCAGCGCCAATGTGGGAGATGAAAGGCAGCCCGTATCCCGCTCGACAACACCCTGTCAGCAGCTGGGAGGCGTCGAGAGAGCTGGTCCATCGCCACGCCGCCACCTCCGAGCCCCGCACCACCAGGGTGGCAGGATGCGGGAGCCACGGCATCCCTCTCCCGCCCGTCCCGCTCCATCACATCAACACCGGCGCCTCAGCTCGGGCACCTCTGGGCACCGGCAGCCAGGGCTGTTCCGCGCTGAGAAAGTGACGGCAGGTTGGCTTTTCCCCACTCGCACGCCACGTGGCACCTCCTGCCACGGGATTTCGCGACTTTTCCGTGGATCTCTCTCCCTCGTGCCGCTGGATCTCCCCGGGGCGCGGGGCCGCGGCGCCCTCTGCGGGCCGCGGCGGGAAGGGCGGGGGAGGGTGCGCGGGGCGATGTGAGGCGGGGCCGGCGGGGGGAACAGGATGGGGAAGCAGCGCAGTTCCCCCCCAGGAGCCCTGGGTTAAGAGGTTAAGAGCTCGCACGTCTCCCCCGTGCCCTGCCTTGGCGGGATGGAGCCCTCTCAGCTGCCGCTTGGGCACGGCCCCGGCCGGCGCTCCGCACCCCCACAAGGTCCGCTCAGCACAGGCGGCTCCCAGGGGAGCCTCAGTGTCTCGGGGCTTCCCGGCTCCCTTCCCGGAGAGGGAAAAGCAACCTGCGCACTCGCTTGCCTCCAAACTGTAAACTTGAACACACAGATTCCGCACAATGACGCCTGAGCCCAGCTGGGTCCGAGGAGCGGCTGCTCCCGGCGGATGGGCTGCGGAGAGTTTCGGGTGGTAAGGCACGGCTGCCCCAGCCAGCCCTGCCCGTCCGTCTGCGGCCTCAGCGTGGCAGCCCGGGCGGCCCGAGCTTGAGGGCACTTTCTCCATCCCCCGAAAAGCAGGAGGCGGGACGGCGGGAGAGTGTCCGAGGCTGCTGCGGACACCTGGCGGGCATCGCCTCAGGGAGGCACCGGCCCGGCCGAGGGCGCGGGAAGGGGCGGCGGTCCCTGCAGCGGCCGGGGGAAGCTCTGGTAGTTCTGCGGTCAGTGAGGGGGAACCCACGCCGAAGGCATCTCCATCTATGGCTTTCTAGGGGGATCGTCCATGGCTTCATACTTTACTTTGCTTTTTAAATAAAATGAGTGTCCCGTCTTCCCGAGCAGATGTTCGGGAGAGCCTAGGAGAGGAAGGGGAGGATGGAGGCATTTGTGTCCCCGGGCTCAGGTCACAGGAGGCAGCAGAGAATGGAACCCAACGCCCCAGACCCCGCACCTGCCACCGCCGGTAAGCGCGGCCAGGACGAGCCCTCCCGCCTGCGGGCGGCTCCCGACGGCCGGAGCTGCCGATGCTGAGGGCACCTGGAGCCTCTCTCCCGGGCAGGAGATGTGGGCATACCCCCGGTCAGGAGCATTTTAAGTGCCCAGCTACAAGCCAGCGGGGGCTTCCAGCTCCTTCGTGCCCAGCTGAGAGCTGCCCTCCGGAGGGAGCCGGGAGAGCACGTCGGGGGCCGGCCCCTGGGGCAGGGCCAGCCCCGCGGAGCCCGCACACCTCCGCAACCAGCGGCGCCGGCCGGCGGCAGGGAAGGAGGGCGGGAAGGAGCCCCGCTCGCCCCGTGAAGCGCACACAGCCCCGGTGCCGGTCCGCGGGGCGGGGGGAGGTGGCAGCGGGGGACTGAGCGGGCGGGGGCCCCGGATGCGTCAGAGATGTGTAAACACCGCCGCGGTGCCCGCCGCTATTTAAGGGGCCCAGGCTGAGTCTCCCCCGACTTCCCTGCTTGGGCACACACGGAACTCACCGCTCCCAACTCGAGTGGGACCTCGGAAAAGCGCAGCGGAAAGGTAGGGAGCACCTGTCACCGTCTTCTGACGGCACCACTGCCGAGGGTGGGGAGGGAAAGGAAATGGGGCTGCCTGGCTCTTACCTGTGCGGCGGCTCGGAGGGCATCCCGCTCTGTGCCGGAGGAAACGCTTCCCGCCGGAGAAGAATTCCGGCAAGAGCGGGCAGCCGGGCGGACCCCAGCGCGGGGTGCGGGATGCGGCGAGCGGCGAGCGGGGCTCCCCTCCGCTGGGAAAGGAACCGGCCAGCAGTGGTGAGATGTTGGCTTTGGAGACTGTAGCAAGGACATGAATACTTAGATGTGTGTGTATACATATATATGTGTGTGTGTAAAAAATACAGGACTCGGGGCATTTGAAGGATTCAATGCACCTTCGATTTCTATGTACCCAAACACAGATGGGTACATCACCAATAACCACACCAGAGTGACATTTCAACTTTCCTCATTCATCTCCTAAGAATGTTTTAAAACCCCCATGTCTTATATACTGTGAATTATTTCAATCTAGTGTATGTGTTGGGCAAATAAACTTAATTTTATCCCCTTCTAAAATTAAAAGGTTACGTGTACTGTTGAAGAACTTAAGAGGTTCAAAAAATCTCACATAGCTGAGATAATTCATTGGTATTTATAAGTGAAAATTACTTCCATAGCATGAAGTACTAGGTAGCTTGTTTCTTCTAAGAATTGAGAGTAATTTCTGTTTCCAGGAAAAAGTACTATTTCAGCTTATGTGATAAAATGATTTAGTAAACCAACATTGTTTTGCTTAGTACACATTTAAGGAAGCAGTAGAAATCTAAATTCTCTGTTTAATATGAAGAAGACTATTAGGTTGCACTTTATTCCTTCCAGATTTTAACTAATCAGCTTTCACCACTCCTGCTATTAGATCAAGAGCTTTGGGGGACAAATGTTAGATTTTGGTTTTTCTTTCACTGGGACAAGTTTTTGGTTTTTTCTTTTTTGTGTATGATGAGATGAAACCTCTTGAACACTAAAGTTCAAATCAATGAAGGTTGGTAGAATAAGGGCTCTTCATAGAACTTGTCAAAACTGAGTATCTGTAATAACAGCAGGGTTTAGTGCAATAGCAAAATACTGAAATGTTTGAGTCCCGCGTTTTTTCAGAGATGGATTCGTGTCCCTTAAGTTTTTATGAAATACAGCTTCCAAATAAAGAAAAGCAAATAAGAATTGAGTAGATCAGGGAGATACAGCGCATACTAGGCTGGAAGAAACAAAATTAATTACCTGTACCTTCCTCTTTATCAAGGGTATTTAGCTATGCACATATGTGTTTTTCAACTTAAGACAGATCCCACAGTCACCTACATTAAAAAAAAAACCAACACAAGCCTGGTTTGCTCGGAATCCAGCATCACTAATGAAGATGGGGCTAGGGACTGCATAAAATGTGGTAAACCTGGCCATGTAACAGCCCACTGTCGCTTTTCTCCCCAGCAATGTACAGCGGGATATGCATCTGCGTGTTCCTTGCTGTGCTCTCGGTGAGCTCCTTCGGACAGCAAGCTCTGGGCTCACGCAATGGGAATCCTCTGCCTGCTGAGCTGGAGCAGAGCCTGACAGAACCTCACCGGCACATCCGCGCCCCGTCATCCGCTGGGTCCCTGAAATCCCTGCCACGGCTGGATGGCAGCAGTGACCAAAGAGCCAACATCGGCGCTTTGCTGGCCAAGTATCTCCAGCAAGCCAGAAAAGGTACTGCTTATTGCCTGCTTCTGTGCCAGTGGGAATTCCTGAAGGGGGACTTAGTAGTTGAGATAACCCTGTCATCATCTAACACGAATTCCTAGAGAAGACAGGATTTAGATTTTGTCTGGTTATTTCTGAAGTAGAGAGCATTCCAAATCCTCTTTCCCAAACCCCTCCCAAAAAAAGGATTTATTTGTAGCAGCCTCTGACTGAGAGTCATGTAAAGATAACTGGAGAAAATGTCACCTCCCTGTCAGGTTATAGTCCAGCTTGTATTTTAAACTATTTTCATTGCCTTATTACTATGGCGGTATTTTCAGTACGTTGTATGTCACATAAAGCAATTATGTTTTCATAAAAGTTTTTCATTTAGTTAAAATCCTCACTCCCTCCCTCTTTTAAAGTTAGAAGAGCAGGAAAACTTTTCTGAGGATAAATGCAGACCAAATGGCTAGCCTCACGTCAGCCGGAAATACCTGTACCAGGGAAATATTCTGAGTATTGGATTTTTCATGTATTTGTTCCCAGAGGAAATTACAATAGCATGAAAGCTTTCAAAACACAGAGCTCACCTTTATTAGCGCAATAATTAAAAGCAATTATAAGTAAAAGCATATTTTCTTCAACATATGTCAATTCCTGGTAGGTTTTTGGTCTCGGGCAGCCTGGGAACACAATCTTGCTGTTACTTAAAACCTCCATGGCACAGTGTAACAAGGACATGAAGAATCAGTAGAGCAATGGGATTACAGGGCATTCTTATAATGAGATTTATTAGTCACTTGAGGAAACAATTGTATTACATAAGAGAAAGAGTAAAGCTATCCCTGTTGACACCTTACAGAATATATTTTACATTGATAGAAAAGTATGCCATCTCTGCTGCCAGTAAAAATGATGGCTCAAAATCATTGGCCACTGAAACTTCTCCAAGAAAACATTTTTCCTTTTGATCTGTCTCATCTCTGTACTGCTCTGTGTCTCAATAGAGTAACACCATGGGCAGCCTAATTGCTGTGGCCTTTTGGCTGCCAGCCTCAGGGAGAGCCACTACAGAAATTTTGTTTACTCATGAAAGGTTCACTCCAGCCTGTGCCCTGTACTACACAGAAAAAAGACATCTAAGAAGGAAACAGGGCTTCAAGGGAAGAGAGTAATTAGGATTAGGATTACCTTGGCATACAGACATTGAGAAACTAAATCACAGCTAGCCCCAGACTGTGCTTAGGATAAAGTTCACTTCATGTAAGTAAGAACTTTCTCCATGTAATGCAGACCATTTAACCCTCCCCTCTTGACAGCTTCCCTGCTGACCTCTATGCTAGGCAAAGCCCTATGCTTATCTATGATGGTGGTCTGCAATTAAGAGATGCCACGTGTTTTTGTGCATTACATATGCAGCCATACACTCTCCTTTGTGTACTCAGAACACAGCCAAATTAGAAACAACAGAAAAATGAATCACTTTCAATAGTGCCTGAAAGATTTCATCTCATGTCAGCAATTTGCACGATATCCATTAAGGAACTTCTTCTAGCTGTTCATGCAATTTAATGGCAAGATAATTCAGATGTGAAATTCCACAATTCAGTGCTACACTTAAGGCTGTTACTGAATAAGCATGTTATTGCAGGAGTCTGTAAAGCAGAATCCTCGTTACCTTTCCCCAGCATAGTCATTGTTGCCCACCCACATGGAAACAGAACATCTCCTTCTAGTTTATGTACCCATTATATTTCCTTAAATATGGGGCTGACATTTCCAAATAGGTTAACCAGAAAAAGCAAAAAAAAAAAAAACACCCTTTGGATTTAAGATGTCTTTTTCTGTAAATATTAATATGAGGGACAATTTCCTGCATATGTGTTATTGACATATATAATTAACTCTAAAAAGTGTCTGGAAGCAGATGTTGGGATTCTTGTGATGCGACTAGGCTAGCTGAACTCTCATTTGTAGATGTAATTGCTGGTTACAGGAGAGAAGGTTCATGGGACAAACAGTATTTACTTCATTTAAAACATACATACAGTGTTCCCATCAAAACATATTCTTATTTAATGTGAAGACTCTGGGCAGTACTTCAGAAATCTCTGTAGAACACTCACATCTACTCTATTAGTCACTTCTAACCTGTCTAAACCATAATACTCACTGGAAAATTCCATCTAGGGGGAAAGAGAGTCTGGGCTTTTGTTAGTGTTAGCACTCACCAGTAGTGGCGTTTGCCCTCATGATTAATAGGAAGGCTGGTTTTGTAAAGTATTTCCAGTTAAAACAGTGAGAGAGTTAAGTTCTCTCAAGGGCTTAGGGATTGATGAGAGCCTTGTAGCTGAACTGCTACAACTGTGAATATGTTTGTCATACACTTATTCTGCAATACTCACACGACATCTCTGGTGGGTTGAGGAAAGGTAATTAAGGTGCTCTTAGGAAATTTGTGACCCAAGCTTTCAATTACGTTAGGCTTTCAGCTTGAATCTGGCACCATGCAGAAGAGATGCTGTAGCTCTCAAGCCAGTGACAGGCACATTTAATGTCCCCTAAGGAGTCCTTGACAGGCCAGAGAGTAGTGGCACCAGGGGAGCCTTTACAGCCCACAGGTCACGTCAGGCTCAGAAGCCTCTTAAGCACCAACATCTGAGTGATGGTTCTGTGCTGCCTGAGCCCTGCCTGGTTATTGTGCTAAGGAGCTGTTGTCATTAACTTAATTACACCTTTTGAATTATGAATGTGAACTTCATGGGGTTTGAGCATTTAATGACAGACATTCTATTCTAGAGAAAATTAATTTTTTTGTCATTTTGTTCTAGATAAATGTCTTAAGCATGGCTTTTTTGTGTGTGTATGTGTATCTTCAACTCCCTGCAACCACTAACAAAGCAATGCAGTTGCTTCTTGTTTTACTGGGTCACGTTCATTATAAAGCATTACATGAGGAAGACCTTGAAATATAAAAGCACAGAGTCAACAAGGGTTTCTTCAAAACACAAGAAACTGAAAGCAAGGCAATTTTGTAGATTTGGATATATGGTATTTAATTTGGGCTCCTTTTCCTTTTTGATCAATTCAAGTATTCCTCAAGCCTCAGTCTGCATTGAATACTAATATATTCCTTCCTCCCTCAAAGCTTAACTCCATCTAATTATTGATAGATATCAAGTTTGTCTGTTTTCAGGGAGTACAGAGAAAAGTCATTTACCTTTCCCTGTATTTTTTAGGTACACTATGTGATGATATGAAACCAGAGGATTGCAGTCCATTTTTTAAAGCATAAACTCTCCTGGCAAATAGTTTGTGTGTCTTTGATGCCTTAAGCAAGGCGTATAGAAAGGATAAAGCAAGATCAGAAATCAGCCTCCAACCCTGCTGTAAAAAGAATTACGAAGGCTTTGGATAAGCAATGACAAAGGCACTGACATTGTCGAAAGCCCTGTGTAATTCCAGCAATAGGTACCTCTGACTGTGAACTCCAGACACAACTCTCTCCATTTCAGGATTATTCCCAAAACCTAGGATTCATAACTCTACCCTGCTTATTACTGAATTTGCACTGTAAGAGCTCCTGTACTTACGTTAATGTCTTTCTAAGCAACACAGGACTGCAGTGTCTCAGGCTTGAGCCTGCTCTCAAGAAGAGTTATTTTGCATCTAGAGCAGCTCTCCCAGTACGAGCAAGCAAACATGGGCCTTTACAGGAATAGTGAGAAATGGTATGGTCTCCTCCTCTCTCTCTCTCTAGTAAAATAGGAGGGAAGAAGGAAAAATCTATCCATATTCCTTCCTGTTAGACAGGAGGAGACTGTTCCTGCAGCAGGAGGTAGAAAATAATCTATTTATATTGCACTGAAAAAATCCAAGGCACTTTCAGAACATTACATGTAAGGCTTCTACTGATGTTTTCCCCAGTGACATGACACTGGTGTTACATGGCTGGTATTAGGTACATTTCAACTATTGCAGACATCTGCTAATGAGCACAAGCCAGATCAGAACACGGGTGAACCCAGAGAATGTGTCCTCTTACTCTCTGCTCTCCCAAATGCTTTTTCCTTAGGTTCCACTGGAAGATTCTCAGTTATGGGAAACAGGGTACAGAGCATTGATCCTACTCACAGGATAAATGACAGAGACTACATGGGCTGGATGGATTTTGGACGCCGCAGTGCTGAAGAATATGAGTATTCTTCGTGAAGAACACCAGATTATAGCAACAAGGAAAAAAAAAATCACACTCCCATGTCTCTACAAAAAGAGATAAATCAATTTGTTGTCCTCTTCAAATCAGTGTTTTAAAGTATTTAAAATCATGTATTTGACATAAGTTTGTCTGTAAGACTACACAATGCAATATATACATATGCAGAATTTTCCAGAAAACGTTTTCTTTCTTTTGTGGTTTCTCATACATTAATACTATATTAAAATGATTTCACTTATTGTCCTTGTCCTGTCACTGCATGTTGCTGGGTGTTTTACTATAAAGAGAGGCAGGATAATGCCTTCATTTGGCAATGTAAATATATTCCATAGGTTGAGTAGTCAGACAGATTATCCACTTTTCAGAGAAACCTTGTGTCAGTTCCCATAGCTTTGAACTCTAGGGGACTTGTCCAGGTATAAACACAGCAGCTCAATACTGCCAGAAAAGACAGCTATTTTCATGGTGACCCTACTTGCAAAGGACTGAGTTAAACACTGAGCCCACATGTTTGCAGTGAATAGCCAATACTACTAAAACAGTGAAAAAGAGGAATGATACCAACATGTTTCATCTTCCTGGCTTACTTGTTTTATGTTGTGAACTCAATGTGAAAGTTCTGCTGATGGCTGCAAATCACAGAATAAACAGAGCATTCTCTGCTGCGTGGTGAGCCAAGCATTCATTTGGGAGGGGGTGAGGACAGGTTCCTGAACAGAGCAGAAGGTGATCCTGAGAGGGATACGTATTGGAACAGTCTAGTCACAGTATCCTGAAAGGAAAGGGGTGGCTTCCAAGTATCACAGAGGCTGTCTGAGTTGGCTATTGCCCACCAATGTGAAGAGGAGGAGGGAGGTTCTGCCCAGCTCTCACCTGGCTCAGAGCAGGGCAGAGGGCCCCAAGTTCAGAGCTGGGCAGTGATCCCAGCTTGTGCAAAACCAGCACCCTGCAGATCCTGCAGTCATTCCTGTCTGCCTGTGGGCAGGCTGAAAAAAAAGTGTTTTACTTGCACTTTGTTCCTCCACCACGGGTAACCAACCTCCTTGAAGCTCCTAGGTCTCCTTCAGCAGCTGGATCTCCCATCTAAGGAATGCCCTAAATTGTAAAGGAGGTGATTTTTGCATTGCATAATTCACAGAGTTTCTCCCTAACGTGTGCACTATGACAAAAAGGAAAATATTTGTCACACACAGGAAAGCAGGTGCTTGCCAAAGGAAAGAGGCAGCAATTTCTACAGCAGTTAACAGGCAAACACAAAGCATAGAAAACAATACATAGAAAATAGTTGCACTAAACCAAAATTCTACCAAAACCAAGAAGACTGGGAAACAAACCAAAACGGTTGTGCCAAGGGTTGAGCACAAAAACACTTTGAGGAGCTGTTCCCAGCTAGGGGAGCAAACAGCACTGCAGAATCTGCAGTGAAAGGGAGACTTCAGTAAACAGCAACGGGGAGTTTTCTTCTCTAGTAACATCAAATACCTTTTTTTTTTTTTTTGTGGATTTCATCTAGAAAACATGGAAATGTTTTTCTGCTTTTCTTCCTCTCAAGCTTCTCCCAGTCCACCAGTTTCCAAGCCACCTAGTCTGGCTTTTTTTAGGTTCCTCTCTAAGCATAATGAATCCCAAATCACCTGAATTCTCTCCTTGGTTTTGGTTATCGCTCACAGCAAGAGAGTCCAAAGTGCCCATTTTTCCCAAAACTTTCAAACAAGAGATTAAAACCAATTAATATATTTTTTTTTAAACTGAGGGAAATACAAATAAATCTAAAAATGCATATATTTAAACATTTCCCACCAAAGTGATGTTTCTTTAAAACTACTTGGGAGAAAACTCAGTTTCTGTTTTGCTATCTTTTAAATTAATGTCAGGAACATTCAAGAAATATTTTTAAATGTTTTCATCCCTGGCTTACACTGATGAAGGATGTAATACTGTAATATTCTGGGGGGGCTGGGAGTCGGTGATGTCACAAATCAAGCCTTATTATTGCAGAATGCTGTCAATTAGGAAAAACCCCAACCTTTTGTTTGTCTCCTTTGTCTCATTTCCTACAGGCAGATGGATGGAGAGACAAAGATGTTCTTTCCCCTTCCTCTCTTCTGAAGGTCTCTGAAGATGTCTCTGAAAGCACACAGCCCTCAGTGCAGTCAGCCGATGGGTTTGGCAGCTTTTCTACGCCACTCCCCCAGGACAGGGGCATCTCTGCCTGACACACAAAAATGATTTCACCACCTGACTGACACGAGTTGAGTGTTAAGAGTAAAGAAGTATGGGGGCAACTGCAGTAGTTATGAAGAGGGACTGTGACTCTGGGATACAGTGCTGTTCCTCAAGGCAAAGGGGAGCCGGCTGTTAGCAGCTGGCTATAAGTAGCTCAGCAACATTATCCTCATCATAAAAACGTCCATCACCTGCTCCTCTGGGAACAGAAGAAATTCCCCAGATGGGAAAGGGTTGTAAAGGCTGCTGAGACACCATTCAGCTCCCAGGTGACCTGGAGGTGCTAATTTGAGCTAAACAGGGGAGCCAGCAAACCTGGGAAAGTCATTCAGCCCTGGTTGGTACAACCCTTATCCTATGGCATTAGTGAAGCCACTCTCTAGGTTGCTCTGTTTTAACCCAAGGGAAACAGCAGCCTCAGAGACGGAGGCCCTGCAGCTGGGTAGGAGCTCCTTGCATCCAGCAAAGATTTTGGGCTGAGAAGTGCCCCACAGATTCCAGCACACCCAGCAGTGCATTGGCACAACCTCCTGGTGCTGTCTGGGATGTGAGACTCCTGGCACTGCCAACTCTCTTGACATTTAATTCAGCTTTCTCCAAATTCATCTTTATGAAAGCATGTGCATAGGTGCTAAATTTACACTGGCAAAACAGCAAATCAATACCTTCTTGCATTTAAAGGCTGTTTATTTTCTCCGTGAGCTTTATTCAGTTAGTTCTGTTCCAGCTTTATTATTTCAAAACAGGTGCTGGGCAAATCTCTGTGAATGGAGCAGCTTACTGCAAACTCCACATAAATTATTTGGGAAAAGCTTGTGGTTCTGCTTGTGCAGAGCTGTGCATACAGCAGCTGTGCAAAGAGGGTGGAAACAGCAAGTGCTCCTTGTCAGAATGAGGGGAAACCCAAGCAAGAGAGAGGGAGCACCCATGCCTGGGGGGGCAGCTCTGCCTGGGAGCTGGGGCAGCATGTGAGGGAAACCTCAGCTACACCACTGCGCCTGACCCTGAACAGTCTCATCTCCCCTGGTATTTCATGCAGGAGCACGTGTGGATCCTACTCTCCTCTCCTCAGCTTTGATGCATCCCCAGCTGCTTCATCCTTGCTGCGTGTGGGCTGGCAACATGCCCCAGCCAGATGTTCCCAGCTGCAGCCCAGCTGTGCACATTTCAGCAAGCCTGACAGCAGACCAGGCACTTCCCTCTCCAAGGCTTGAGCAGAGGAATTTGCAAGTCAAACAAGGTGAACCTTTCAATGTCCCAGCAGAGCAGTAAAAGGCTTCCCTGTGTGTTCAATTTTTGTATCCCCTAAGTTCATTAAAATTCCCTTAAAGAAAGGAAAAAACTGCCTGTGTGCTTGTTAAAGCTTTAATCATCTCAAAGTACCTGTGTCAATTGAACAGCAATTGGATTCAGCACAGCTTGAAATCTATTTCAGCAGGACAAAAATCTCTGTCATCTTTTAAATACAAACATTAGTGGCTTCTCAAGTGTAGGCCATTCTCACATGAAAGCCCACTGCCTACATTATAGCCAAGGACATTGCTAAGCACCAGTAACTTTCAGGACTTTTATTTTCCTTACCATTCTGTGGTTCAGTTGGCTTGTTAAGTGAATTGAAGCAGGTCTGAACAGCACCCAGTGAGATGTGGTAGCACAGCTGAACGAGGCTAATTCTTCACCATGAATACAAGCCACGGGCAGCAGATGCCGTTTGTACCAAGGGAAGGCAGGACACATCTCACCAGCACTGTTGGACTTTTCAATTAAATGTAGAGAGCTGCCAGTACATGTGTCCAGGGAGTTGGGAGGAACTCTCAAACCTCTGTGCACAACAGCAGTATGGTGTGGGGCCATCTGATACTTACGATACATGTAAAAAGAAGAGGGAAGAGTCTCAAAAGGCTTTTTTAGCCAGTCTTGGCTCTCCAAAGAACATGCCATAGCCTATCCCTCCCTCATGTGTCCATAGCCCAGTCTTAAAAGACACAATCCTCAACACCTTATCTTCCTCTCCCCTCCAACCGAGCTTTCAGAGGAGAATTACCAGAAGTGAAGATGCACCCAGAAAAGTTTCTGAGATAGCTGAATATTGCAAGGGTGGAGCACTATTTCAACACTCTCTCTTCTGTGCATCTCAGACTCTGTGCTCTCACCTTCCCTGGACTGGCACTTGCTTAACTCATCCTGTTACCAGGCAAGGAGGGCTGGATGCACAGTGCTTATCCTCCCTGGATCCCTCCCGTTAACCATTAACTTTCTGACCACCAGCTTCCCCCAGGCTCGGAGCTGGGCAGAGAGGAAAGATGAGTGTCTGTACTCACTGACAGGCCCTGGCTGTGCCCCTGACATCAGCCTCTCTCACAGCTGGCGTAGGGCACTGCGTCACACTAATGCAAGCCCTCCATGAGTTTATTTTGGCATTACTGCTATCCCACTTTCTCTCTGTAGCAAGTACGTGATACAAATGCTTTTATTTCCCTCTCCACCTCATACACACACACACATCCTTCTCCTCAATGAGGGTGTCTAATCTTTCTAAGAGTAACTGCCTGATTATTCCCTCCCCCATTGCTTAGCTTTCACCACATGTACAGGTTTTTTTGAGCTTCTCACTGCCTGATGTTTAATCACTATAATGTTCCCTCCCTCAGTAACAATGATATTGGCTAACAACAGACCTCAGTCTTGTCTCTTTTGAAAAATACAGGATGTTTCCTCCTTATTCTGTACTTTCACATTTTGTTACTACATGTTTTGCACTGTATTAGGCAGGAGAGTGCAAACTCCTCTCCTCCTCAAAATACAGAAACCACACAACATCCAATTCTGCATTTCTCACAACTCAAATTAAAAAATCAAAAAGTGCATTTGCTTCTCTTTTTTCTTTTGACTCAAGTTTCACTGATTTCAGCAAGCTTAAAATCTGAAAACTTTTCAAACAGTTCTGTGTCTAAGAATTCAAAAAAACAAAGGATGGCCTCTCATTTTGCTTCAACTAAGATGAGAGCAAGGGATCAAGGTGGAAGATTTATCACTTTAAAAGAACAGAGAAAAAGTTGAATAATACATGACAATGCAACTTTTCTGTTATTTTATTGATATTAGTGAAGAAAAAATTAAATTTCATCATTCTGAAGTGTTACAGTTGCTTTCTCTGGTGGGTGGACAGCTCCTACAGCTTATTTAAAGGCTAAATAATACTTCCCGATTGCACGATTAACTTCTACACTTTAAGTTCTCTTATGGTATTGCTTTCTTCCTCTGGGTATATAAAATGGTCCATTATGAAGTCCACGACTTTTTTTCAGAATCAACTGTTATTCTATCTACTGGTTTAAGATACATTCAAATAAAAAGATACTTAAATTTACTTGCAGTAAGTGCACACATACAACAGCAAACAGAGCTGATGGCATTTTACTAAAACATTGTAAGTTCATAGAATAAATAGAAGTCTTCAAACACATGCTGTAACTGACCAATGTGTTTTCTTTTCTTTCTCAAAATATATCCTTAGTGTCCATAGCACTACCGCAATAACTACGTCATTCAGAAAAAAACAAACCACCCACCTATCTCTCATCACAAAGACTAAAAGACAGTTTCATTTATACAAGAAATTATCAGTGCTAATAATTTAGTAACAGTCTGGTACACATGGCAATGCACAGCAATTACATGTAGTGTGACAATGGTAACAAACGGGGAGCTTGATTTTAGATGCCACAAGAAGTGCAAGGAAAAGAAAGTGGCTGCTAAACCCTCCCTGCTTTGCTCCTCTCCATCCCCTCTCCCAAAAAATATTTATGTCTGAGCTCTGCTCTGGAAACAAGTTCCCTCCAGTCTGTTCCAGTTCCAAGGTATTTAAACTCCTTCTACAAGCACTCAGCAGAGTTGGGAGAAACAGAGAAAAAATTGTGATATAATTCAGATTGCCTGGCAGCTAAAGGTTGCGTGAGGTCTTATGTTTCCTTTCTGAAAAAGCAGTGGGTTATATGTTTGTATGGCAGGTATTTTTTTCATTTTAAAAACACTGCTAAAATAAAGCATTTCCCCTATTTTTACCTGGACTAAGGTCTGACTTCAGATGAAAAAGGTTTCTCTGAAAAAAGAAAACAGAAAATGGGTGGAGAATATTCTCACCCTGCTTACAAGGCCACTGTCTTCAACATGCATGAAACACGAAGATCAGCATGAGGGCTGCAAGTTGCTCTTTCCTGCCTGTACCATTCTGTTACTAAATGTTTTCTGTGGTTTTCTGCTGAGGTTTCAAGGACTCACCTTTTCCTAATACTGGTTTTGCTACATGTTCTTTTATAACATTCTTATCTGTCGATCTGTTCCGCAACTTGGACTTCTAGGAAGTCACTGCCATGTTTACCTCACAAGTTGTGAAAACTGTTTTCTTTGGGCGCACTGACAAAGCATGTTTCAGTGGCGGCAACACATAGTAAAGTATTTTCCCTTCCACAATCCAGTGCAGCATTGAACAAAACAAAACAAACAACAAAAAAAGAAGTTGCACAGAGTGTAAGTGTGCCAAAGGAAACAGCGGTGGTAGGAATACATTAATATTCCAGGTACCCAGTGGGCCTGCTGACCTCAACACAGTATTAGTTCAAGTTTATAATCTTGGGGAAGAGGCAAATACAGAACAGGAAAAAAAAATTCATCCATTCAGGCATAATAGCCAGGCACTACAATAACTCAGCTCAACTCATCTACAGAGGCAAAATTAAAACTACCACTTGTTAAACTGAGTGCTTTTCTCAGTATTTAATGAAGCACAAATGCTCCCATGCTTCAAGTGATGTAATGAGAGGTCTCACATAACACATTCAATAGCTTCCCATGCACCTTTGACTCAAGTTAGGCTAGCTACAGAATTCACGTTTTTCTAGTCAAGTTATTTTTTGTTGGTTTTGCTCTTTTGTTTTTTTCAGTGCATCTTAAAAAAAAAAACCCTTTTCAAAAGGTTAGCAAGTTAACCTTAATACAGCAATCATAACATAGAGCCTTTCGCACTCAATTGAACAGTAAAATAATCCAATTAGTTACAATAGATCTGGTACATATTTACACATTTTATACAAAGTTTACACATTTCTCCCATTAGGCACGAAGTTGATTTGTCAAACTCAAGAGGCAATGAAGGGGTGGTGGGGAAAGGAAAAGGAGATTGGAGAAAGAATCTGAGTATTTTCATTTAAAAAGATTAGCTGTAAAAATAAAGTCCTTCATCGTAAGCTAGTTTGCTTCGGGAGCTTGGTTCCCATGAGGATCCCCGAGGTGAGAGACGTTGGGCCTTTCATCTGCATGCTGGAACCCACCATGGTGGGGAAGCTCCGGTTCCTTCGGATGCCACTGTTCAGCTGGATGCCCCCAATGGCACTGGTCACGGCAGGGCAGCCCAAGGGGAGACCGTCTGGTGCCAGGCCTCCAGGAACAAGGGCCCTCACGGGTCCCTGTGCCCCACAGAGAAGAGGTCCCTGGTCATCAGTTAAAGGAGGAGCTGACGTTTGCCCTGAACTCACAACTTTGGCAATACCAAACCTCCTGACTTTGTCCACAAGATTAAGGTTGGAAACAGACACGTCAGTTTGGCTCTCACTGTTCCTGATGTTCTTTTTATTCCTCACCTCCTTCAAGATTGAACTAGCAGGTTTTGAAGCCAAGAAGTTGTCATAAGGTGGGCTGGTGCACTTGAACTCAAAAGATGGAGGGGAAGAAGAAGGTGTCTGCATGGGTGAGTTTGGGGGAGTGGAAGGAATGATCGCCATTTTCGGGGAGTACGTGTTCAGCAGGGTGCTCCTGCTGGCTCTGTCCCAGCTCTGTGGATTGTACACTGCTGCCGAGATGCCCCTTTCCTTCAGCAGCCACACCAGCCCCAGGGACGTGCTCATTGTCGTCGTGGATTCCCGGAGGTTGGTGAAGGATTCGGCCAAACTCAGACGCCGAGGAGTGCAGGGAGTAGCCACCGGGGTGCCTTTCAAATTGCTAATGCTGCCACAAGCTGGAGTAGGTGCTGCGTTAAGGCTGAAAGCAAAGGAGGAGTCAAATTATTCTCTCCAGTAGAAAACTGAAATTTACTGCAGGCAAGATTTTTAACCCTGAGCAGAGCCTTTTATCCATTTGGAGAGTGCACAGGTCACTGACAGTTCCCAGCCTCCCACAAATGTGATTACAAGCGCAAAACCATCAGATCTTACAAAACACATCTCCACTTTGCACACTTCACAGCCCAGTCTCACAGGATTAATGCCACTGCTGAGAGCCAGCACCACATTTCTCCTGATAAAACTATTTACAGGTTTTGATCAACACCTTCACTTTTTCTTCCTGATCTACTGGCTGTAACAACTCCCAGTTGCTTCTAAGAGACAAGGAAATGCAGGAGACTGGACCAATGATATAAGCAAGACATTTACTTTTTAGTGTCACTTCTGAGCACACAGAACTGAATGCTCATTCATTAAGGCATGGTGTACTCAGTTATTCCAGAAACAAGGCATGTGGGATATCTATGACACTGCAGATTCATGTCTGTTTGAGAGAATCCCAAGAGCTCCATGCAACCTCAGAAAAAAACACTTTCCAACTTTTTCTAACCATGTGCAAATGATGGTCTTTTTCACATGTACACACACATACCAAAAAAAAAAAAAAAAAAAAGAATTCCACTGTAGTATCTCCTAGGCATGGGTTCATCCCCTCTAATGGCACTCAGTCAGTCTTGTGCAATGCAACACTTGATGCTAAGGAAGGATTCAATGATATGAGCTCACCACTGTTCAAAGAAGGAAATCTATTCCCTCACCTTGCCAGGTTAGCAAGTAGAAGACACTCACCAAGAGTCAGAGAGAAAGTAAAGCCAGTTGAAGACAGGGGGAAAACTAAGCAGCTGGGAGGAGAAAGAACAGGGGAGAGAGTGGGATCTTGCCTTTTCAGTAGAGCCACACTCTTGGATTGGCTCAGCCAGAACACGCAACTTTAACTTAAGTTGGGTTCTCCGCACCAAGAAAAGCATCAAAGAGCCACTTTGAGACAATCTCGTTGGATTTCCAGAAGACTCTGGCCAATGACTAAATTGCATCTTTTTTGCCCCATATGGACAAAAAGGGCTCTGAGATTGTGTCTTGACTGGAATTTTCCATCTCATTACACCTTACATTAATGAACTCTACTTAGCCAACACTACTGTGCATGTCAGGTTAGACACCCTGGCATGTTTTGTGCTGCAGCTTCTGATGAGCTTAGAACATCATCTAGATCCTTGGTTTACAGAGAGCAGGTGATGTGAGTTCATGTAACACCAGAAACTCTAGTCCCATGGTCTAAAAATCAGCATATCTTTAAGGCACTTCTTAATTACAAAAATATTAGCCTGATGCTATGAAGTCTCAAGTCACGTCTTCTTTACAAGGCTAAATAGGATGTGACCAACATGATCTCTAACAGTGATTTTGAATGGTACCAACCTCCACCATAAGCAAGGGAAACTGAGGAAGTTGAATTGCAGATCCAATTCAACAAGAGGAATCCCATATATTCCTCCTGGTATGCTGCAGTGAAACACTTATTTGAGAAAACTGGCAGATATAATTAGAAAAGCAGCCTTGCTAAGTGGCTCTGGAATCGGTCTCCTTGCACCCCCGTGTGTGCTGTGGCTGTCAGTGCATGTGGCAGATGTGCTAAGGCACATCCTGATGTCCTCTCCCCTCTGCCTGTGCTGACTTAGCGGCAGGGAAGAAGGATCTCTCCCAGCAGAGCTAAGGAGACCATGCACACTCACTGCAGCAGCACACACACTCTGAGGGCAAGGCTGAGTGGAAAGAAGTTAGTTCACAATTCTTCTCTTAAGCATTGACTAAAGCTGGACCCTCATAGTTCTGATTCCATTGGAACTAAAGAGCAGTGTCAGCCACTGTGGTACACTTCCCTTACAGCCAAATACACAATACAGAAGTCTTGAAAAGCGTGAGGGAGAGAAAAGAAAGAGAGTTTACTGCATGAACTGACTTTCGACAAGGTACGACCATATACATTTCAGAAATCCAGACATATGGTGCCAATAACCAGTCTTCCAAGATATCCTAGTCACAAGATGAAAACTACAGCACTCCAATGGTTTATTAACCTCAACAGCTTCACTCCTTCCAGGTACAGATTTCAGTTGCACAGATATGTAGATTAGTATTTCTACTAATTTTTCAGCACAGTTATACACTACAGTGCAATTAAAAAAAAAAGCCATCCCTGCAAGAAAGCAGTTGCAGATGTTGCCTTTTTGTCCATTTGATCACTTTGGCATTGCTTTAACTGGGAAATATTTTTCCCATCAAACTGACCAACACTGCAAGGAAGCCTGGACACAACTGCAGAAACAGACTCAAAGTGGCCTCAGCAACTCAGCCCAGTGATGGTTTCAGAGTTAGATTGAGAAAAGAAACAAATAAATGAGCATTTCATTTAGCTTGATGAAATTTAGTAAGGTTAGAGCAACACCTGGGGTAGCACAGATTAAGATGCAACCAGGCAGGTAAATGCCAAACCTCTTGGGGTTATCTGGTGCCACACACACTAGCATTCCTTGTACATGACCCTGCCAACAGAGATGCTGCTGGCAGTGCTGCTCACCCCCGACCACGCTGGGTCACAGTGTCTGCCCTACACCTCCTCTCATCACGAGACATAACGCAGTTTCTCGTCCTCCTCACATGACCTGTGAAGAATCATTTATAGTTGGTAAGGAGGAGCTCTGTAAACATGTCTGCTGAAAACAATATTTTGTTTATTTTGCTCTTTGTTCTCCTGAACGAACAATGAACTTCCATTTAACTAAGGCAGCTGAAAATGTACTGAATTTAGCTGTCTTTTCTGACTGATTTGTTTGATTTAGTATCCAAAGACTTTATTACGACCACAACTGACAGCAATTCAACAATAACAAGAAAACTAAAATAGAACTGCAACCATATAAGAGCATCTCTTCAGTAATTGTGCTGAGGGGAAAGACAGAAAAAAGTAAAGAAAAGCCAGGCAGGCCACTAATAACTAAGTTCAGAAAGGGATGCAAAAAAGTTACATTTAAACATCATACATTTCCTTTCCACTTGACAGGTTTTCATATTCAATACCCTTACTTTTCATGCCCTTCATAGGCAGTCAGTGCCTATCATGTCTAAACAAGTGTAGACCCCCTCTGCACGGGGACCTACACAGTGGTACACCCCCACACAGGAGCTGGAAGGGGCAGAGAAAGCACTGTCCTTATACACAGAGAAAAACATTCTGTAAATCCTGATTTGCTAAGGGAGGAAAGCTCCCTCTTTAGGTATGAAATTCACACCACACCACACGCCCCCCTCCCCCTGGTTGTCTGATCTTCACCTTCCATAAGGCCACAACACTGCCTACTGTTGGCATGCAGTGTCTATACTGCCAATTGCTATTGCATCAGTTTCAGTCTGGCTGCCAGGAATTCATTTCTAACAATTACACCAAGGTACAAAGTAGACATCTCCCTGTTTCCAGTTATACCTCCTCCTCCATTCCTCAAGTACTTCCTGGATTTCTTTATCTGCACATCTTTTCTTCTTCTGAGAGGAAAGACTTAGACTTTCTCCCTGAAAAAATCTCTCATCTTTTTTGTGAGAGATCACATTCTGTGCATTCACATATGAGGACTATAACTAGTCTAAGATGAAGAGTAGCCAGGTTTAGATACCAGAAGCCAATATAGTTATGCCTGATCTTGCAACATCTAGAGACAACAAAACTTAAGAAATTTTGATTGGCTTTTTAAAACACCACACGTGCCTCTCAAAATCAGGCTGAGGTAACTCAAAATTGGAGGAGTAATTGGTGTGTGCGTTGTAATTCACCAATGCAGCCAATGCCTATGCTTATGCTATTATTTTGCATTTGCTTAGAGGGAAAACTCTGATAGAGCTGAATGCTTTGCCATCATGAGAATCCCTTACCTTGGCGTGACTCGTGTGAGTTCATCGGAGGGGTGCAGAATGCGGCAGGTGGTGAAGGTGAAGGTGGAGTTGGTTTGTGACATGCACTTCCCAGGATGAGGTACTAAATTAAAAAAAAGCAAATTCTTTGCATTTTACACAAGAAAGGGGAAAACCAAACTTCTGTGTGCTGATAAGACAGATGCAATAAGTGATGAGGCACCTTGATGGGATCAATGCAAGAGAAGAGAAATGCCCAAGTACTACAGTGTTAAGCAGACACTTGTTCTCCAAAGGAAACACCTCTAGGACTCCAAGGCCAGTGCTAAAAAGGTCCACTGAAACTTGCCCATGATCACAAACACTGCAGATTAGGTTTTGTTCAAGCCACATTTAGGCCAGGCAGTGCTTGAAATGCTGGTCCTTATCTAAACCAGCAACTTGCATCAGTGGGAAATTACAAGCAGCATTTTCTAGTACCAGCTCAGGAGCACCGGGATTTTCTAAATGCTTGTGCCTTTCAGCTTTTAGCTTGATCCACAAAAAGGTATCCCCATTACTTCTCAGTAATGGATCCATCAGGCTAATGCTACAGGAGTACAGATTGTTGGGGTGGGAAGGGGAGGGACACACATTACTGTTTCTCTGACTTTCCACATCCACGATATGGAAAGTGGTAGTTTTTTGGATCCACTACTTTACATCTGTGACATTTCTCTTGTGCATGTGATTACGTTCTTTAAGAATGTATGTCCTCAGCTGCATAGTATAGCAGTTTTTGAATATTTGTAGACAGTGTAGTAAGCAAATTTCCTAACAAATATGGCTGTAAAACTGCCACTGGTGATAGATCAGTGATTTGGGAAAGAAGCAATATAGCTCGGTTTTAAAAATGAAGGACTTAGGACAACTTCTTTCTTCTTGGTAGAAATGATTCTGTGGCTGTATTAACCTGCTATATAATGCAGCTGTGGTCACTGCAAAAAAACTACAGAATTTAAGAGCCATGCATCTGAAAAGCTGGTTGAAAAACGCCCAGAGTTAAATATTACATCAAAGATATCATGATTGCATAGGTTCTCTTACTTAGTAACCAAACTTAGCAGTGGTCAAAAGACATGCACAATAAAAACTGTGTGCAGCTCCCTCCCCCCAGTCCTACCCAACCCTCTGAGCCATTCCCTGATTAAGCCACGTTTTAATACCACAGTACACAACTATTCAACACACTGCAAAAGACAGACAAACCGACCAGGTAGACCAGACACCACTCTGAACTCCCAGAGCAGCTTAGCAGAAGCAAGGCAAGTCTTAATTGTGGCTGTGTTCCCTTTTTCATATATAAAGTATCACAGCTCCAAAACAGTGTGTGTGGTTAGGTAGCCCTTTAAGAACACATAAAAGCAGTGTGTGAAGGGTAGAGCATGGGCAGTGTGAACAGTGGAAGCAGAAGTGGCTGAGCATACAGTGTGAGGTAGCTTCTAGTCAGCGCTGGAATGTACGGCTGTACATTAGAGAAGGATATTTCCAAGGACCCACTGGAGTGTCATGTTAACACACTCAAATGTTAGCACAGCATAACATAACAACAAGCTCTACTTCACCTCCAGAGATGGTAATTAGGATGCTTCAGGAATCCAGTTGCTTTAGAGATTAGTGTGAGCACTACAAAAGCTATTACAAGGGAGCACAGCCTAGCAATCATGATTCTCTCCATTTTGTAGAGAGTTATAAGAAAATCTGGAGAAAGAGCTCAAATAACTGGACATGAAAAAATTGGTTATTTAGAGAAACACAGGACTTTAACATAAATCAATTAGAAACAAAGCAATTATCCCTGGATGATGAATAGAGAACAGAATAAAGCAATGCTGGTTTAAGATTGCAAGCTCAACCCAAAGCACATAGCTGTAATACAATCAGTGCATTTTCCCCATTTGTAATATCCACTGGGCATCCCCTCAGATTGGAGACAGGCACATTGAAGAAACATAGCTGCATTAGCAAAAGCAAGACTCATTGCTACTAATGAGTCAAAGATAGGAGAAGGCTGCTAAAAGTAAAGAAATCACTAACTCTAATCAGAGGAAACAAATTGAAAAGATGAAAATAATCTATCCATTGCCGAGGATGTATTTCACCCTCAAATACCACTAAGAAAGTCCTGTACCAGCTTCATCCTCCATCAGTCAACAATGGTGTGTATCACACTGCTGTAGCATTTTCCATCCTTTGGACACAGTAAAAAGAGTGAGAACCTGTTGCTGTAAATGAACAAAGTTTATCAAATAGAAACAAAATGATTAATTTCTAACTTAGTAATTTTACATATGAATGGCCATCTCCTGAGCTGGTATAAATTAATGAGGAATTAATACATTTTTATAATAAGAAAGACTACCTTCACACTTACATATACCAAAGTATTGTCTTAAATATAAACACCTGCTCCATGTAACTGCCTGAAACCAAATGTTTTACTGATACCCTCTTTTCCAAAGTAGTCATAGTTTAACAACAAGGCTTCATATCTGTATGAAAAAAAATCTGTACATAACTCAATGCTTAACAAAATTTACAGAAACATCATGTAACTTCATCCATCAGGAACCCTCTGCAAACTGTTAGTGCATTTTCCCCCTAAATTAAAATTAAATCTAAACCTAAGATTTCGGCTGGATTGTGTTTCAGCACTCAGGAATTAATTATTCTTCACGTTAAGTTTTCTCAAACAATTCACAGGCATTATGGAAAAATGCAAACCATCATAGCTGAAAGGGACTCTCTTGTAAGCACAAACACTATCATAAAAACACCTTTTAAAATACTGGGTGGGGGGGAAAGAAAAAAGGCAGGTTCCAGTCAAACTGAGTGCAGAGAGCTCCATCTTCTGGTAAAACAAACACGGCCTTCCTCACACAAAACACAAAGCTGATTTGTATCTCAGAGCTGTCTCAGATCCAGCTTCAAGACTCAGAACCTGTGGGCTATTCTGCTAGGTGTAAACAGCAAAACAGGTATGTTTAGGACATGACCTTTTGCCCAGAGAACTCTCAAAAGGTCATTTAACCCAGATTTTCAACCAGCTTGTGCAGAGGAAGGTACAAAGTTACAGTAGGTAAATGAGTGGCCTGCCCCGTCCACAAGAAGATATCAAGGCAAATTAAGTTTGAGGAAGATTTGTAAGAGGTAGCTACATTAAAACACCATTAACCTTTGTACCATTGGATCAAAATTCAAATTTGCTGTTATGCTGAAATAACAGTGAGGAGGCAGAGAGCTCACGGTGACTAGCAAATCTTTTTTTGTATTTTGTACAAACACCTATTCTGGCACATACAGATTTATTAGGAAATTAACTTTAAAAAAATTGGGAAACCTTCAGAGTATGATTTGATCCAGACTGACACGAAGTTAACACTTTAGTCCAACAGTGAAGCAAGCCACTCTGCTCCATCATTTCTTTGGCATGTTTCAAGAAAAGGAGGGAACCTGGTTCCCTGCTATTTGAGCAGAGAGCACACTGGAATTAGGGCATCTCTTTAGCACAGGCTGTGGAAACAGGGATGGAAGGACAAGCAGATTGAGGCATCCTTAGAGCAACAGATGGTGTTTTAAACCATTAGAAGTTTATTGCTGAATAGAAAAGTTCTGCCTGCTTTAAAAGAGGATAACAAAGGACCACTAGGAGGCATTTTTTTCCTATGTGTGGTCATCTGGAATACAGGCTATGGACTTCACTTCTGCCAGTTTGTGCCACCAATTCCATTCTTGGGTGAGGTGAAATTACTGGAAACTAGGCCACAAAACCCCATTAGGATCCACAGGACAAGACAGGGGCTTCATGTAGTCTCTAGATTTAGCAGAGTTCATCCCCTCCAGGTGGCTAAAGGTGAGAGCTCTGACACCCAGTGCTACCTGTACTGAAAATGCCTGGCTGACAGAACAGGGAGAATATAGAGTAGGCCGGATCTGATGCCTGGGTGAACCACTACAATGGAAAGGAGATAGGTGATAAAAACAACAGCTGTAAAATGTGAAGACGGTGCTCTCCTAGAAATGTAATATGTGATGTGAATACTCAAAACGTCCAAGAATTCGTATGTCTGCACCAGGAGCATTGCTTTTGTTATGTTTCTTAAACAACGAAATTATTGTCTGAATACCTGATTTTCCAAAATCTTCATTTATTTTGCCTTTGGAAACAGCAAGAGAGGAAAAACCGAACAAAGGCAGGTATTCTTTGGACAGGGTGTTTCTCTGGCTGAGGTCACTTTCTTGTATGTATATAACCATTGAGCATAGATGTAAAAAGACTTCAAAGTATTTAATGCGGCTTCAACATGAGTTTATGCAGGCTACGATCCCCAAATTAGAATTCAAGCATTTTAACAGCATAGACAGCAACTGCTGACAGACTTCTCTTAAAGAAATAATTACTGTGAAATATTCATGCCATTTGAAAATAAAATATATTTAAATATGCATCAATACCTTAGTTCTAAGAAGAGTTACAAAATTTATTGCTTTTCTGTACAACGGTAACTTTTTAGAAGCACGTATAGAAATCCTGCTAAAACCAAATCAAACATAAGACATTCATTATGTGGTTTTGTGATTTTAGGCATCTATTTGGAAAGTCCTCCATGTCATGATTAAGGTCTAAGCATGTAGTACAAGAGTGCTGATCCCATAATGCTGTGCACATGTCTATTCAAAGCAATCAATCAGTGGAACTAAAAAACACAAGTACTGAAATACCAGTTTATGCACCCAATACTAGCAGGCAATTAAGTACACACTGCATCAAGTGTAGCCCTTCCAACTTCAAAATCCAAACACTGATAACATTATTAAGTGCTTCGAATGGCTGGTGTTTTGTCTGTTTCTTTAAGGGAAACACGAAAGCAAGTGAATTAAAAAACCCCAACAAACCAAACAAAAAACCAATGCCAACAACCCCTCCCTCCAAAACAGATTCTGTACAGTTTCATAATACACTAGTTTTTTTCACAGAACAAAAAAATATATTGAGGTTACTAAAAATTTGTGCTTCAAAAATTACTTGTCCCAGATGATTTTAAGAACACTATGTCCTGTAACTTCTTTACGATTCCATTTATGCTGAAAGTCTACAAAAGTGATACACAAATCTCAGCCTATTCCTGGGTATTAGGCTAGAACTGCAACTTTGGAATTTATGATCCTCCATAAAGTTAACTCTACCCACACACAGCATGTGGCTCCAACAGACCAACTGCAGACCATAAGGCACATGTGTGCTAACTTCTCCTGATTGGGATAGAATATGCATTTATGGTGAGGAAGCTATTTTATAGATCAATGGGTACTACAGGTTTCAACACAGGGACAAGAAAACTCAAGGAACGTAACTTTTCCTTATTTAGTCAGAATGATTTCTGACTCTACCTATCACAAGAATATCTATCACAATTGTCCTCAATATGTTTTAGCTACAAGACATTTTTGGCACCAGCTGTGTTTGCTCTCCTGAGCCTGGAAGTCAAAACAAGCTCTTGGGCTCATCCTGAGAAGCACTTTGCACACACAAAATGGCAATATGAACAGGGCTTGTAAGTGCTGTGACAGAGAACATATCCAGTGCAAAAAAGGCAAGATACAAACCTCAGAGTGTACAATCAACTGAAGCAGAAACCTGCAGAAACCTGCCCAACAGACTAAGACAACTTACACCTGCTGGGAAGGTCCTTGTAGGCACTGTATTACTAAAAACCTTTTGGTCTGAGGCTAGAAAACCTGTAGCTCTAAACTGGCCCACTTTATGGCCTGCCAACAGGAACCGTAAGAAGATACCTTCCAGCTTTTACAAACCTCTTGAATGAGATTTTTCCACAATGGAGCTATCCTGGATTACAAGCAAAGGCACTATCGCTAGAGACTGTGTGCAAAATATTTCTTTCCTTCCCTTTTTATTTTACTTCCACATTCTCTAGAGTTTATTCTGTATGTTGCCAACTGGAATCTCCCTTGGAATCATGCAAGCAATGATGTTGTAACCTTGTATTCATGATGGGCTCATGATGAGGTGCCACAAGTCCATACACACCCGTACCTGCATTGCACTTCCTACAGAGAAATCTAGAAAAAAATGAGGAGGAGAAGCAATGGCTGCACAATATTTAAATACGAAATAAATTCATAAGCTCAGCATGCACCTCCTTCTCCCAAAAGGTATTCTTCAGTGGGCAGATTGTAGATCCTAAGAAGTACTGCTCCATTATTAAGTGCCTACTCTGACAAAATCCACAGTTATCTCCTCCTTGTATAATGCCTGACAAAGTGCTTCAACAAAAAGCAGACACAGTGTCTTTACTTCATTTGAGCAACACAACCAATATGGTAGCTCATCAATACTCCTAAATCCTAAGCAACAGGGCAATTTGAAAGAAGGCAAAAGAATGGGAAATTAAAGTTTTCAGTGCACTTGTTCATTCTATATAAAGTTATTAATTTTGACCCACTTATTTCTGTAATGTATTAAAATTACTCAGCAAACAATACCAGGTAAAATAAGATTGCTACAGCAATTTCATTGATTTTATCTACTTTGTCAATTTATAAGGTAGGGAATTCACTTAAAAACCCTGTCTGAGACAGACTTTTCCCAGCAATAACCAGTAAATAATCTTTTAATAAACAGTAACCTATATTCAAATCATAATGGAGACAGAAAATGGAAGGAAGTACTAGACTTTCTTACCAGTTTGTAATTACAGAGCAGGCCTATATTTATTGCTCTACTCCAAAGAAAGAACTCTTCCAAATTATTACCCAGAAATGTTTTACTAATCTGTTCTTTTAAAAAAACCCCAAACAAAGAACTAAACAATATCCTTAGCTATGTTTTCACATGACAATGAGTCTTCTACTTTTTTGACATGTTCCTGTGTTGAATACTCTTCCCATTAGAAAATTCTTCAAAATGTAACCCAAGCATCGTTTTTTTGCACATTTACTATACCCTGAGTACATGAAGAACTGCTTGTTCCCTTCCTCTCAATAGCAACACATTTTAAAATTAATTGTATCTTTTGTTGAATCTTTTATTCTCCAGATCCTAAAAATGCCAGTCCTTGATTCTCGTATCTCCAGCTTTCCTTGCTGTAGTTACTCAGACTCTTCAAAATTATAAAAATCTGGATAATATCCAAAACAGTACACAACTGCCTGAAGAGGCATTATTATTTTCATACTGACATACAAAAAATAATATAAACATTATTTCTAGGATCTCATAGAACAAGGACAACTTTTGCCAATGGAAAGGGAAGTTGAAGGGTTTGGATGTTGAAGCACTGTAACAGGCTGCCCAGGGCAGTGGTTGGGTCACTACCCCTGGAGGTATTTAAAAGATCTGTAGATGTGGCACTTAGGGACATGGTTTAGTGGTGGACCTGGCAGTGCTGTGTTAATGCCTGGACTCAATGACCTCAGAGTTCTTTTCCAACCTTAATGATTCTATGGTTCAAAGTTTAACCTTAATGCAACTGACTGTAGAAAGTAGCTTATATTCAGCAGCTGAAAGCACTGAACTGCCATTGCAGTAAGAGCTGAAGATACTCTGCATGTCATGATAATAACAGAAATATTATTGTTTAGCCCTGAGACAATCTAATCTTCCAAAGACCAGCCAAATATTAAATTATGATTTATCCCAGAAAAAGGAGAGGGAAGGAAGTGTCTTCATTTAAAGTAGTTACAAAAAAAAAAAAAAAAAGTCTGGGAAATAAAAAAGGAGTTATGGCAATTTTCGGATTCTGGACTAAATATAATTCTTTACCAGAGGCAAATCTTAATGAAGACTATACAGCTTATTAAAACAAAACCCCCATATCCCAAGGACAAAAAAGAAACCTCACAAATTCAAACCACATCTATAGTCTTGAGAATCTGTGATCTTGTGCAATAATAGACTGCTAGTGTCAGTTCAGAGTATCTAATAACTCATGCAGTACTGTGTCACTTAAAAATGTTTAAGTCTTAATATGTTATAAATAAGTAGGACAGGATTTAATAGTGTGGTGCAGAAAGAATAAGGGAAATGTTATTAGTCACTGCATAAAAACATCCCCTTAATTTGTCATCTCGGAAGGACTTTAAAAACAGCTAAGTGTATCTGAGGTAAGTGAATTAAACTTTCAGAATTTCTTTGGTGATTTTCAAGGCACTCCATTTGTTTCAGCAAAGGCAAGGTAGATGCACCTTTAGTGCACCAATCATTTAGTCTTCGTTTTTTTCCCAAAGTACAGAAATCTAAAACATGACATCACCTCTTATGAACAGTCAGAATCTGCACTACAGTAATACAAAATATATGTAATCTCTACGTTACACACACAACAGCGTGCACTAAATACACACACAAGTTGAATACGTGCCACACAAAGGTTTGTGAATGAACCACTTCCTTTTAGCAGCCTTCTCTTATCAAAATAGAGTAAAATACTGACCACAGATGCTGTTACTGAAAAACGAATTAAGAGATTATCAAAGAAACGATTTTTGAGCCAATGTTAGAATGGTTATGTTCTAACCACTGCACGCACTATCGTGCAGAAGCTACACACAAGGCAATATTATGGATGCTGTTCTGAAGAGACGTGAGAATGGCCCAGTAATCAAAATCCTGTAAAGATGTCAGTTTTACTGGACTTAATGAGTTTCCCTCACCAGACCCCTCATCATCGTCAGTCGCGGACTCCTGCATCTCCTCTGTGAAAGCCTGAGATTGGCGGGGGTTATTCTTGTTCTCTGAAACAGTCACTTGTGCTTGTGACCTCTCACCTGAGGTCTCTGTGTGCTGAACTGGCGTCGAGGTAGTTAGGCCCTTGTAAGAAATGTCACCTGTCTCATCTTCCTCATAGTCATTAAGGCAGTACACTTCATCCAGGTCCAGGTCTAGGGTCCTGAAGCCCTTAGTGACAACCCCGGGCCTCGGGTCCAGGATCCCACCCAAGTGAGGCTGAGCCAGCTGCTGCCAGTGGTGCAAAGTGGCAGAACCTTGAAAGTGAACAGAAAGACAACCAAAATAAATTAGTAAGCAATCCAAGACCTAAAAGACAGAGTCCCTCTTCATTTATCCAAAAGACCAAAGGTTTGGGAGCTCCAAGCCTTTAGTATTTCTGCGTTTAATGTTTCTAGGAAGACATGCTACAGCACAAAAATGCTTCATCTATGCTTCAGCATTTCCACACCAGTGTGAAATAAACTGATCACATCAGCACTTAGGCAAAGCCTGGTGGTGAGAAGCAGCACACTTGTGCACATGCACATTTCCTCCCCATAAATATTCACATCCACTTCAATTCATGGGATTAAGCAGGAATAAAAAGAATTTATATTTTAACTGTTGATCTGAGCACCATCACAGAAAGCTCTAAGAGGAACATATACCACACATTCCCACATTAAGCTCACACTAAGACAAGTGCTGAAAACATGCCAGAATTTACTACCGGTGGCTAACAGGACAGTAGTCACACAGATTGCACAGCAATTTTAGCTCTGTACCATATGTTAGAAATCCCCACCAACTTCAGGCACGTGTAAGCAGATACACAACTCTGAACTACATGTCAAGTCTAAAGACCTGTGTGGACCCTATGCTACAGGAATTCAGCTACTACATAACTAAATGCTACTGTACCTGTAGCTTCATCCTTGGCAGAGAAATGTTTTGAAAAAGGAGGTGCATTTTACAGAGAAAAGCATTCAATATTCAAGGTTTAATAGGAGACAGTCAGAAACAGCAATGGATCAGGCAAAATTGATGTATACACTGAGATGTGCCCTGTGAAATCAGGGGAGGATTTATCTGATTCCTCAAGTAGCAATTAAACACTGCTTGCAAAGGCCTACATTTTCCTCTGTGCCCACAATCACTTCTGTGTTGAAATACGTGACTTAAAATCACACATATCCTATTACACAAACAAAACAGCTTTATTTTCATTTCTGCCAGCTCAAATCGGAGCAGTTTTTGCAGTCCTGTTCCTGTTGCCTCTCTGCAAAGCAGAATACTCACTCATTCAAGAAGCTGGCACACAAATATCTTACCCATAATCAAAGACCAAGAGTTCAATTCATTTCACGGTGTGTGTAACAGCCTAAACAACTGTAATAACGTGAGAAGGGACGGCCCTCATACACATTATTTTCAATCTGAGAAAAATCCTACAGAATGAGCAAAATTGTCATTTCACATATTGCATTTGAGGAAGCTTACTGTATATAGGAAGTGAACAGGGAAAAACTTCTTCTAGAATGAGTGGGAACAATGGAAGGCATTTTAATTAAGCCTATCTCACTTTTTAGGATCTGAATTTTTTTAGCTCAGAATAAAGGGATCTGCTAGATTACTTTGGCTAATGACACTATCTATTTTTTTGCTTTTATTTAAAGTAAGTCTAGAGGGATTAAAGAAAATTCACACCCTCAAAGCTCAAGAAGTAGAAACCATTACAACCCCAAAATGAGAGAAGAGACATCCTTAGAACTTGTATTTACTTCTGAATTGTCACAAAGGCCAAGTTTTTTGCTTCTATATAAAAGAAATACCCCAGAATGTGAAGAAGCGACAGATATTGTCAAGCCTTAACCTAGGGGTAGAGGTTTTCTGTCAGACTCTACTCCAAGAATTAAAGAACAAAGAAAATCAAAATTTCTTTCTGCACTACCTGCAAGTATAAAAATTCAATTAACTTCTACATGCTAGCTCCTGAAGATGTAACCTTTTTCACCTTAAAGCACACCAAAACTTATACTTAAAATAAACTGTGTGGAATACAAGCACTTAATTGTTAAAATATATCTCATATCTTCCCATAGGAAAGGTATTTACCAAAATATCTGCATTTTGAGCTTTAACATTTCTATTAAAACTACAGAAATCAAAATAGCCTAAGCTCCATCACAAACAGGAAGATATCTGGGTCTAATCTTGATCTCATAAAATGTGTGTAAGCAAGCTTTAATTTCCCATACAGAAAATGAACACAAATGTACAAGGGAATCCAACAACAGTAAATCCCCAATAAAAAGAAAAAAGAAAGCTGCAGAAGTCAAAAGAAGAGGGAAATACAACACTTTTTTGGCCTACATTCAGTCCCAGGTGCCTCCCAGATGGTTTTGTAAAGTATTTTATCAGAAAAAGTTGGCATGAGGGAATTACTGTGTGACAGTGGGACTGCCACTGAAGGAAGAAGGAATATAAGAACAAAATAAGTATATGAATGGAATAATTTTTTTCCCTATATTCCTGATATCTCTGCATGATTGCACATAAGGTTTGGGGACCAGAGAAAGCTTAGGAATTCACAGTGTATTGCTCCCACAATGGCAACAAAAGTGGGTGAAGACATAATCAGTCCAAGTTTTTAGTTTTCCTTCAGGACACAGGTAATGCCATTTCATGCTTATGACACAACAAGTTACAAGTGCATAGTTTAAAAAAAAAAAGAAACAAGAAAAATCTCACTAGACTATAACTAAAGCAAATCACATCAAGGATTGCTTCTGTTTGACTAAAAGAAAGCATGTTTTTTTTTTAAAGGTGCAAAAGAAGATTAATTTCTTAGTGCTTCTGTCACTTTTTTTTTCTGGGGGATTTAAAAGATTGCTTTAAAGGAGAAGAAGTCATTAACCTATATTAAATTTATTACAGAACTAATTTTTATTTCTTCTGTTTTCTGGCATGAGCACCCAACACAGTAATAAAACCAAAGGCACAACTACTTATAACAGTCTGCAGGTACAGCAGACTATTTTGCCCCAGTAGTCTGAAGGCAGCCGTGAAGTTGAAAAAAAAAAAAAATTAAGTCTCATGAAAAATATTCAGAAAAGAAACTAAGCTGAAGGGAAAAACAAAATCACAAAGATACTTAATTAATAAAAGTTAACCAACATAAAACTTATGAAACAGGCAGACACAAACATGCTACAAATAACATCTAAAACCAAACATGAGAAGTACTTTAAAAGGAGCAATAATTTCAAGACAGAAATGACCCAGTGAAAACACTGAACAAAACCAGGGAGAAAAAAAAAACCCAGACAGATAGAAAGATGATAAAGACTTTAAGAGTTTATTGGAAGACAAAAGCAGATATAATGGGATGGTGACAGAAATTTATTACAGTGGTAGCAACCAGAAACTGAAACAAAGTGGGATCATCCTTTCTTTCCCTCACGTGGTACAAGAAGTTTTATGACCTTTAAAAGCAGCCATGAAAACAAATTATTAAAATCTGCTTGACAGTATGAGTTGGTGCGCTATGGCCATAGTTTCATTTGAACAGGTAGGTACAGTACATCACTTTCTTCAGGACATAAGAATGCTTATTTTTGCTTCTGAGTATGTGTCATGCTATATGCTCCTTATAGATGAAATAAATTTGTTCTAAAAAGATGAAAAAAAGGAAGTTCTGCAACTAAAACACACACAATGCAATGCAATACAAGAGCTCTGTTAAAGGAAAAGAGAGAGAGAGAAGCCAAGGCTAAATGATATTAGCTAGTGTATCGGTGAAGTACTACAGGAAAACTTCATTTGGTTTAAAACCTGGAGGAATTGACTCAACTAACTTCCAGCCACAACCTGAAAGAACTGAAGAAAGCCAGGCAGACTATACTACATATGCTTGGACAGCTTTGTTTAAACAGCCTATTGAAAAGAACTTAGAAACAGAGCTCTAGCCCTGACTACCATCTATCTCTATCTTGCCTTTTCCTGAGACAATGAATGAAGAATATTTGACTTTAAAAAACCCCACCTCTTTAATACATGAAATGCAAAGCCATAGTGACTCATGTATGACCACTCAAACAGCCCAATAAAAAAAAATCACTAAAACAGTCTTATTACATCAACTGGACTAATTGAAAGCAGGTAAAGGCCTTTCCAGATACTCATTTACAGAACTCTTGTTTAGATTTCATAGATTTATCCACTTTCCTTTTCCAATTACGAAATGGTAGCATTTAAGTCAGATGTAAAGGTGCACTGCTGATGTGCACATGTGGCCTGTAATATTTATTTTACTGCCTTGGCTGGGATTGCTTCCTAACACCTTTAAGGCTTGTGAAAAATACAGTAGCTAGAAGATCTCAAACCAACAGCGTGGATTACTGTCTCTAAAGTAAAAAGAATATGTATTACAAAGATTTCCTGCTTTCTGGTGATGGATAAGAGACCACAAAGAGTCACTAATAACAACAGATAAAGGCCGAGGCCCTTTGTTATCACCTTCTAGTGGTTTCACAATCTGAAGCTTTTCTGGCAGGTAGGAGCGACTGCTGATAGACATTCCTGAATATCCAGTGAATTCTGAAAATCTGGAGTGAGTTCCCAGTGACATGATGCTCTCCGTGGGGGTAACGGAACCACTGTGGAGTTCTCCCTTTTCTGCCAGTTCCCGCAACTTCCTTTCCTGCTCTTCCTCAAAGAACTTGCGCTCCGAGAGGTAATTCTCCCGCCGGAGGGAGAGCCTGCGAAGGGCAGTCTCTAGGTCACTGGAGCCTGGAGTCCCTGGAGTTCCAGGCTTCTTCATCCTGTCTTCATTTCTAAAACATAAAGGGGGACATAGACAAATAAAAAAAAAGGGGGGAGGGGAAAAAACCACATTCTTAAAAATGCTTAAAACTTCCACATGACAGTTTTGAGACGTAAGTACCTTTAAATTACTATGTCTGGGAACAACTCGCTAGTCATCGGGACAGCTCAAAGGCAAACACCAGTCTATTTCATAGTAAAAGAGTTTTGAATCCTAGTTCCTGCGTAAAAACTCCTGGCTGGAAACGTGTGCTTTACTTAAGAGCTTCCTCTGACAAAGAGGTGGGAGATGTCTACTTGTTACACAGACTCAAGTAAGCAGGCCCCACGTTAAAGGGCCAATGCTGCAAGAACACCACAGTGAGTCACAAGAGTAAACACGACAAACATATATTGTTTTAAAGTATTAAGCTGCTTTTACTGAAAGGTATATACAGCACAGAGTGGAGCTGTACTGGGGGAAGAGAAAGAAGCTAGAAAAGTAAAGTTCTGATTGCTTTCATTCAAAAGTTTTCATATTAGGTAACCTACAGATGCACACTTTATTTAGTTTTAGGATCAAAAAAGTTAACTGTAGCTGCATCTGGGATCAGAACTTCCTGGAATTTATGTAAAATGGTGAAAATACAATTCTTTTTAAGTGTTGACCCACAAAAACAAAGAGTGGTTTTACATCATCTGGTGATGTTGCATCTTAGAACAGGTCTGAGTCGCAGACACTGATTCACAGAACTTTCTAAAAGCTTTCCTTTCTAAATAAACTTGAGTGCTCAAAAACTGTAAGCACAAAATAAATTTTGAAGGTGTATGCCACTGTGGCAACTGCACTACCTAAGACAAGAGGAGGAAAATAGAAACACTTTGCCTTTATGTCAGAAACAAAGCGAACACAAATTCCAGTGCTACAGTACTGACCCATTGTCCGAGGACTCTGTCTCTAAGATGATGCTATTGGTCTTGTTGTCTATCACAATGTTAGAGATGTCTCCCCCATAGAAACTGGAACGTGGAGTGCTGACACAACTAGAAATGACTGAGTTCATAGCAGAGGACTGGTTGGAGCCTGGGATATTCATTGGTGACGGAGTCATGGATCTCTGCTTGACAACTTGATTGACATTTCTCACTGTCTCAAAGACTCGCTTCTGATGACTGTAAAACACATATGCAGTTAATAATCACACAATAACTTCTTACCCTGAGAAAGAACAGAGAAACAGGTAACAGCTTAGTAACAGCTCTTCCTATTCACAGCTCAACCAAACACCTTGGTTTTTATGTATAGTTCTGTAAAGCAGTATGCAGAGGGTCCCATACTAGTTCAGTCTGGATATTACATTCAATCCATCACCATAATTCTTCCATCACCCTAGAATAATTTTGGCACAACATTTGACAATTATGTGCAAGGACCCTTTCAAATATTAAAAAAAAAAAATAAGTGAAAGAACATTTCAGTACATCAGTTAAAAGTGCCATAAAGCCATTATGTAAAAATGAGTTCTTAAAAAACAGAATTGAGCTCCCTTCAACTCTTAACTATAAACTGGCTAATCCATTTTAAAAGAGAGTTTGAATTTACTCTCCTGAGTATCTCCATGCAAGCAAGTCTTGTGTCTTTTATCTTTGACAGCAATTTCCAACCCTCTTAAATAGTACTTAAAAAAAAAAAAAAAAAAAAAAAGGAAAAAAATCCCAGAAATATAATGGACCAAGACTTGAGAGAGAGCATGTCAAGGCTGGAAACCTAATTTTTGACCTACTTCTCCAGTTCACTCTTTATCAACATTGACCTTATACCATAACAAATACTGTCCACCTGCTTCAAGATTGACATCAGATGACACTTCAGCAGAAATTTCTTGACAAAATAAAATTACCCTACATCATGCTACAAAAGTGCCACCGCTGCTTTGTTTTACAGTTCAACATGGGCTGAACACAAGAACAGCACATTCCTTCTGTCTGAAAGGTAACACTGCCAAGCTGTAACAGTGACAGCATGACTTAGGCTATTTAATGTCATTCAAATTTCTTTCCTTCTGTCATGGGTGATCAACAGTTGCACCCTTTGTTTGTAGGCTCCAAGTCTATACATGTATGTCTTTAAGAGGCTGAATCTAAGAGAATTTATCAATAAAAAGTCCCATGGAGCTTGCAGTTACCACTGCACAAATAAATAAAACCAAGAAAAGTCATGGAACTGAAAAAAAATTATCCTCTGCTGGTACAGACAAAGTAAATGAGACATTCTAAAGAAATTAAACTAGCTTTAAGTTAGACTACACTGGAAGGATGAAAGGATCCTATGGGGTTTAAGCATGCTCACAACTTTCTGACCTTACATTTTTCTAATCAACATTTCACTCTGTCAAAGCCTCATTTACAGTTCTTGACTCAGGCACAGAAAAGGTCAGTGTATGCGTCAGGCATTTTGTAAAAGCAATTAGAAGGTTTCTGGGAACTGCCTACTGTACCCTTCCTGACTGTCCTGTTTTGTAAACTCTGTTTCTGTAACAGACCCTGTAAACTGGATTAACTTATTTCAAATTAAACAATCCATGCTTTGTACAAATCTGTGAGATAAACCTATTGAAGTACACGTGGAACTGGCATCAGCGAGGCCATTTCTGCCAAGCTGTATCTATCTATAGCTTTGGGGCTGTCGCAAGCACTTAACTTGTTTCAAACTACTCTCTTGTTTAATTCAACAGAACTTCAGCTCAGGCATAATGGGCATCACACTGAGTACCCAACCATTCCAAATCCCTTTCTGCCCTGATGTTCTTCCTGTAAAAATTGGATTAGATCAATAGTTACCTGGTAACTTATGTTATAAAACTCACCAAGAGAAAACCCACTAACTTGAACTCCTCCCCTAACTGGTAACTGAAGAAACATAGCATGGTAAAACACAAAAAACCAAACCTTTTCTCGTTCTCAGCATCCAGGAAAAAAGTTTTTAAGACAAGGCAAAGCCTATGTATAGGTGTTTTCTTTTGGCAGTTTTAGCAGAAAATAGAAACACCCCAATAACTAGACAGTTTATCTTCCTTTCTCTCTATCATTCACACTCTGAAAGAAATAGTCCTTTTTAAATCTCTAGCTCAGCTATTTCCTGTTTTTTCTTTTCTCATCAAATAATTAACTTCAGATATAACCAATCAATTAGGAACCAATTCTTTTCAGTCGTACGCCAAGTCAGGAGAGTCAGGTTCATCTAAATGCAGCTCTTTCCTCATTGACCCTTCTATCTCTGCTGCCAAAGAATCCTGTTAAAAATAAGCAAAAAAGAGAAACAAATAGCATAGTATTAACAGGTTGGCATGACAGAAAATAGTAAATTACTTATACAAAATAATAAGTAATAAAGAGTACACCTAGAAGAAAAAGGAAGGTTTAAAAATGAAAAACTAGCAGAAAACTAATGTAGAATTTAAAGCACTGACAAAATATGGCTTAGTTTCACTTTTCCATAGTATGTACCATCTGATATTACGTAATATCTGCCAAAGAACCATAAGAGAATATTGTAGGCAACAACACGATCCACCTTCCCAGACTGAATTTTACACTCAGCAACACTCGCCTTTCATGTATGAAGCTTTGCCCTCTATGTTTTCATTTAAAATAAACATAAAACTCAGAGCATTATCCACCCATCCACAAAAATGACATGATTCTTGGCATAAAGCACTATATACTTCCCCCATAAGTTTAGAGGTAACAGGCCATCAATTTTCCGTGGCTGGTCACTAAGTTTTACTGCTGGGTGCAGGGTCTAAGTATCAAACAATAACAAACCTGAATGATCTTCTGTCCCATGATTCAACATTTGAAAATTTTCACACAAAACACATAAACCTATCTCAGCACAAGCATACTTTTTACAGCTTTCAACTGTATTTGTGCAAGCACAACTTGTATTATTAAACATCTGCACTTTAAATTGGCCTGTGTTCAGTCTCAGAAGGGAACACAAAAAAGCAAGCTAAGCTTTTGCTGGCAATTTACTTCTTGTGAGCACAAATAAAATGCGTTCTTCCCCAGCAGTGAGACGAGACAAGACAAGGCAGGCCAGATTTTGCTGCTTGATTACATTGATGTATTGCAAAAGAAACCACTGATACCATTGCCTTCAGGAGTAATCTAACTACTCTAGAGATACACACGCAAAGCAGAGCAAGTCACTGGACACATTCTTATCCATTCTTTTTTTCTCATTTCATTGAGGGTATGCATATTTCCTGGGCTTTAAATGTCATAATCACATGAAATCAGCTAAACAAAGTTGGTAACACCAGTGAAACCAGCGTAATTTGTTGCCATAATACAGATTAGCAACTAACATTCTTTTAATGAACCACTGAATTTTCAGTCACCATAGAACAAGAAGGTCTGTTTAACCCTGTTCAAGTACTCAAGAACTAGAATGTACATATTGTAAGGGACTAGAACGATGCCATGCCTGGAAAACATCGTTATGTTATTAGGAAGTTATATCTCCAAGGATATTGAAGAAAAGCAGCAAGCTCCTAATGAAGATCAGCCACTGCAGTACAGGAGATGCTTAACCAAGATGTACAGAACTGTGTAACAACCTGTTAGTACTACCCAGGATTCACAGCATAAGCACAGCCAGCTGCAGGTTGGACCTAATGCTGCAGCAGAGCTGCACAGCACCACTGTTGCAGAACCAGGTATGCAAAACTGAACACTCAGGTGTCCTGTAACACTGCACAAATACACATTTCATCCGTGCTTATGCCAGACCTGGCATCCTATCCCTGAAGCTTTAAGTCAGATGCAAACACGCTTCCTTTGCGTGGTTTATGCAGGTTTTCCCTTAAATCTGCTTACCATAGGGAAGAGACCAAGGGAGTGGTACCGACGTGATATAGCATTTGGCATTGTCTTGTTCCTAAGGTTTTTCAGCTCTTCTTGAGCCTCATGAAGCATTTCCATGCACTCTGCATACTTGTCTTCCAGCTCTCGCAACTGTAACATCGAGAAAACAGTCCAAGACCTTATGGCTGCACTATTACCATAAAAATCCTGCTAATTCTTTTAATACTGGTAAGCAGTAATGGCGTAGGGAAGAATATCCCACTTTAAAGGAACAGATCTCCAACAATTGAGTATCACTGGAGAATCATTAATAACATAGATTAGTAATGGGAAGGCAGGCAGGGTAAGACACAAAATGCAGAAGGAACTGTTTGCTCCATTTCCTTCCCTACATATCTACATGAAGCCACCGTCAAGCAGAAGATACAGAGCTAAAAAAGCATCATTAGTCTGATCAGGTTTAGTGCCTAATCACTTCCATGATGACCACAGGGGCAAACACCGTGGGCTGAGGACAAGCCATTCCACTATGGTCCAAAGGACTTAGGAATTTTAAAGCCAGGACTTTCATGCATACATACGTATACACACATAGCTTTCAACAGTCTAAAACCATGACTTATTTTTAGTTTTCCCAGGAAACACATCTTATGTAATCACTCTGTCTACAGATGTCTGTGTACCCTCACAGCTTTTGGGTTCATCAGCCACTTCAACTCAGTTTGGCAAAGGGGCAGCAGCCTGAAACACCACATTCCTACAAGTTTCATAAAAATCAGCTATTTGGTTCAGAAAAAAAGATCCTGTTCATTTTCTTTCATAAGAAAGTACTAGAGAAGCATGAGCCCAATCTTTGTTGAGCACCACAGGTACAAAAGGTCCACCCACAGGAAAAGCTTCTTTGGCCATTCTCATTTTCATCATCAAGTAGTGCAAGTCCAAGACACATCCTAAAGGGATCAAGCTCTATTCATTCTATCTTGTCCATTTTTTTCATGTGAATGTAGCACCTGTAAGACAACCAGAAATACTGGACTGCCTTATGTTTATTCACTGAACAAACAGAGCACAAATGAGCTCTTCCATGTTATCTCACTAGTCAAAATAGGCTGAAATTACCAGCCTAGAGAAGTCAACCTCTAAAGGGGTTCCTATACAGCCAATAACCCTGTGTGTTTCAAAATGTGTGTCATTTGAAGGAGCAGAGAACAGAAAAGAAAAGGTTTTGAACTCTACTAGGAACACAAATGTTCCTTCATTCCATATAAATAGGCAAAACTATTTAAGACTTCTGATCCAGCTCAGATCAGAGAGGCAAAGTGAACAGTCACTGACTTGCTACTGAGTTACTGTATTACAAAGTAATGTACTCACCTCTGCTGTGAGCTGTCTCTGGGCATCTTTAGCTGCTCCCAGATGCTGGACAAGTTCCTCATTTTCAACTGCACACTAAAATATGCCAAAAAATGTTAGAAATACTGCAGTGTTTTGTCCTGTGATATTTTATCCTATACTACAGGTAAGAAGGAACATTCCAACTCTTCTCACCTCTCCTCTGCAGAAATGTTAATCTACACATTACTTTAAAAACATCTAAAATGCTTACACAAAAACACACAGCATCAGAATGCACCTTCCCAAATGAACCCCCAAACAAGTGTGTGCCCACTTGCACTGACATTCTTGTCTCATTGACATCACTCAGAGCAGAATTTTAAATCTAATATTTAAAATAATTTTAACTATTGCATTTGATAAACTATATATGCATCTTTTAATAAATTGATGCTTTCTAGTCAAGTATACTACATATTAAACACCAAACAAGGTCACCCACATAAGGAGAGTGGAATATTTCCTTTGGGCTCTAGTACAGAGAGGATTTTATCTTGTCCTTCAGTTACAATAGTAGCAACCAACAACAGTAGTCTCTCAACTGGATTGCTTACAGCTTTTGCCTTTTTCTGCAGATCGACTATCTGAGAGAGAAGATGAGTGATTTCTTCTTGCTGCCGGGCAGCATCCTCAGTTTTCTTTGCTAACTCTTCGGAGATATTGGCAATCTGGATGTTTGCATCCCCTTTAAGATAAGTGATTACAATTAACATCACAAACCCAAAATCAGAAAAGTAAGCATAAATATGTTCTCTTGGAACATCACTTGCTTCAGCAGAATCTTACCCCAATACACAGTATGGTATTTTTGAAAAACACAGTAGGACACAAAACCAGAAAGGCACCAAGTGCTCACGCTGCAAAGGAGATTGAACATTTTCAAAGCAAAACTATTTTTAAATGAGAAAGATTTAGCTTTCAGCCAGCATTTTCTGCAGTGAAATTTCAGCCAGGAATTTTCTCCTCATAACGATTTATAAAAGGAAAATAAGTACCAGAGAAAAACATGACTGTCTGATCTGTTCTGGTTTTTTTTTACTGAACTATCTCAAATAAATGTAAAGAAGTAGGGACATACTTAGCTCTTTTACACAGTCATTGACAAGTTGTTGTTCCTTCTCTTCATAAGTAATTGTTTCAGTCTTCAGCTGACAGGCCTGTTCAAGAAATCCACATCAAATATGCTACATTAGCACATTTGTTCTTTGCCAGTCTGTTGCTGCACTTCCATCTGCTTCAGAAAGACAAGCTATTCTAATCACTCCTTCAGGAAGACAGTGAGAAACCACAGTTTTTGCCTGCCCTCCCACATGTTCTGGAAAAAGAGGCCAGGTGAACATTCAGCAGACACATTACTGTATGGAGAAACTTGCATCATTGTCACCATACCCCCACTAGATGTCACTTGTGTATTTTGCACTAAAAGTAAAAAGAAAAAGGCTTGGACATACAAAAGGTTAGCATGCAAAGCCTGATCTGTCACCTGAACAAAGCTAGGTATCATCAAAAACTAAATAAACGCTTGGTTTAAATAACTGAATTAAACGTTCAAGTATTTAAAAAATATGCTATTTGATACTATTTGAAAAGTTCTGGCACTGTAACCATACATCCCACAAAAAACCTTAGCGCTACCTCCTTCCCTGCTTTGTCTTTTCCACTCTGACTCTGGGAGTGCCAAGAGCAGCATGGCTGCAAGCCAGCTGGTTCTGTCTGGCACCACCTCAGTGGGTCTCAGGTGGTAATCTATTCCCCACGCTGGAGGCATGCACAGACACCCACAGACTGCATCTGTAGAGAACTGCACAACTCACAGGTTTCAGATTTGGCTTCATCCTGTGCCTTGCTGGCACAGACTGAATCTCCCTGGATGGGAAGACAGTGCTGCATGGGGTTTCCTACCAGCTCCTGATGCAGTGGCTCTCTCAGTTCTAACTCCATGTTCATTATTCTCAGACCATCTACTGTTCGTCTTCCTTGTGAACTTCTCAGTTAAGAGTACAGCAGTCTCCATTATCTGGTGTCTTGTGCAAAGGTGTGGCACTACCTATTTACAATGGTCATAACACTCTGTTTTCATACATTCATTCTTAGACCAAAAGTACCTCCTCTGCTACACTCATGTTACATGTTTGCAAAGTGGTAACATGCTCCCAAGGTTTAAAAGTTGGATTAAACACATAAAATTATTTACTTCATATTCAATTATTAAACTTTTAAAAACTGTCATCTGTGAAACAAACAGAATAATATCAGAAATAAAAAAGAAGAAAAATACATTCAATTTAAAATATTAACTGCCTGACTTGAAACTCAAAATGAAGAAATACAATGCAAATTCAGGCTAGCAATTATTATTTTGACAAACATTGAACTGGTATTAGAGAGAACATGCCAGCCTACAAACTTCAGATCTGCAGCTCAAGTCACACTTATCTGCCAGCCCTTTAAAACCTGTTTCAAAGTGCAATCCTGGACTCCAAAATCTGCCCATGCTCCTGCACATTCTTACTGCACAAAAATTGCTTTGCATGCAGCTTCATCTGGGAAGAATTTCTTCACAGAAAGGGTGATTAGACACTGGAACGGGCTGCCCAGGGAGGTGGTGGAGTCACCATCCCTGGAGGTGTTCAAGAAAGGACTGGACATGGCACCGAGGGCTCTGATTTAGTTGATAAGGTATTGATGGGTCAAAGGTTGGCCTCAATGACCTTAGAGGTCTTTTCCAACCTAACCAATTCTGTGATTCTACGTAGCTTCCACACTTCAGCCTTTCCTTCATTAAGAAAGATAAAGGATGGTCATTAAACAACTATAGAGAGACCTCTGTTACATGTGGAATCACACTCTTAGTTAGACTCTCAACTTTTAATACAAGCTTCTCAATAATTTGTTCTGGCCCTTAGATGAACAACTATAGTAAGCAAAACAAAGGGAGCAATTTCACCTCAGATCTAAGGACAACATTTTCCTCTTCAAGGTCCTTGAGTTTCTTTTGAAGAGAGTCCAAATGAAAGTAGTTCTGGACGGAGGAAGAAGATTCATTCCTCTTCAGCCTTGTACGAGAAAGCGACAATTTTAATTTATTTTTACGTGTATTATGGCCAATCTCACAGAAGCACAGACTGAACACAGGCCTCAGAAGCAAACAGAGCTACATGAAATACAGCTTATTCCTGACAATACTTTTGGGCAGCAATAAATCTGCAGTGAATTTCAAAAGAGAACATTTAAAAAAATTTTTTTGTTATTCCACACATTTCCTATGGAAAACTTATTCAGCCAAGGCTATGAGAAAAGAAACCACCTTACTACAGGGAGCAGTCCAATAGCTCCTGATTAATGCTGCACATGCTTCATCAGAATGCAGCAATAACTCTGCAAGGGCAGACAGCCCCTCAGAGCCTGCAATGCTGTTCAGCCAGCTAACTGCCTGGAACCCACACTGTAAGCCATGCTTTATTTCTTTCCCTCAGCTTGGAATTTTTCCATAGTGCCTTCAGGTCCTTCAAGCACAAAGGTTACTCATGTAGCATGTCCTAGCACAGCATGCAAATGTATGTGGTGTACTGGGCTACTGTCAGTGAGACCCACGGCTGCCTCACCACAACAGTGACCCAGTTCCTCTCAAAGTTGCAGCACTGTGTCAGCAGCCTCCCTATGTACTCTCCCCCTCCTGGCTCTTGTTGGCACCTGGATAGCCAGCTGGCTCAATGCAAATCCTTCCAGCTGGAGCCTTGCACCAAGTTCTGAGTCCCATTTATAGTTCCAGCCAATTCAGGGGTAATTTTACCACTTTTCAAAGCTATTAAATTGTCCAACAGATGCTGGTTCAACGTTGTAGATTGATTAACTCACGGGGTGGAACAGACAGACTCCGGTTCGCTTTCTTCGGCAGCACTGGTATAGAACTGGAGCAGTTCATCCTTCATGGACAGCTCATGCCGCAACTGAGAAACCTACACAAGGAAAGAGCTCACAGATCAGTAGGCTGATTTTCCAGACACATTCCTAAGCAAACTCACCATAAATTAGCTCGCTATTCACCCTGCAGGCATCATCTTCACACAAAATCAAGAGCCCAAGACTGAAACAGACCAGAACCACTTCTTTTCTTTCTTAGAAAGAAGGAAAAGTGTACCTTCTAAATTAGCCACTAAATGTTTTTTTACATGTCCAAAAATGCAATTTCACTGCTATTAGACGTGCTTCTTTTTCACCTTCTTTATGATGAGCAATCCTGATTCACTGTTGCATTAGTCTAGATTCACAAGCACAGTAATGGATATATTGCAATGATACGGGCAAGAAATCATGTGGCACAATCAAGCCAAACATTGCTTTTATCCATTTTGTGTGATGACTGTCACCATCTGGCTTGAATGCATACCGTGCAGGCCTCAGATGCAGGCATTTCTTCCTCTCCAAGAGATTTTACATAAAATTACTGAAATGCTTGTGTAGCAAGGTTGCAATTGCAACTCAAGTGCCTGTTGAGCTGCGGAACACCACCACACAGTGGGAGACTGCTGTTCGGAGGCTGTTCCAACAGTGGAGGCTGCAGTCAGCTTCCAGGTTTTTTTGGCTCTGGTAAAGTGGTTTGTGGGATTCCTGTACTTAGTACACACATACATCAAAAATGAGCAAAACATCAAAATTGGGTGATTAAGATTCCCTGTAACTGTGAGCTCCACAAACATAATCTTTGTTACTTTATATTGCTATTCTCCAAGAAAAGGGTTAAAAGCCAATTAGACAGTAGCATGTACACCACTTCACAGCTGTGATTTAAGATGCCAGTAGCAAAATATTAATTTTTATTTGCCTTGCACGACTATAGATAGCATAACTGATCAGACACATCCATTCCCTTCCACTTGCACTGCAAGGCTTGGCCCTCAGTTTGCACTTTCCCATGTGAAAAATGCACAGCACACTTCTTTATATTAAACTTCTGCTTTTCACAGTGTAAGCATACTTTTCTTTGTAGATATTATTGGAAAAAAACCCAGAGAATATCAATGACATAGATTTCAACTCCATTTTCATCGAAGAAAAAAGCAGACACAACCCAAAAAAGCACTTGAATTGTGCAGAAATTTGAAGCAAACAAGGTCATTTACTTAACTAAGACTATTCTGCATAATGAGAAGTGCTAAGGCACCAAGTCCTCCTGAGACATGGGTTTTAAATAGCAAGGGGAAAAAAAACTATCCCCATTCAACCACATTTTCAAAAACTGTTAAACAAAATTTGTGTATTAAGTCTTGGAGGCTTGCTTTCTCCATTTCAGGAGAACAAAAATTCTGAACCAAAAATAACAATTTACTTCCCTTCAGCACACTCAGCCTCTTTAAGTAGCAAGGATTCAGATACTGCCTGTGGGTGGACACTAGATCATCTCCAGCTCTTGCTACTGTGTTTTTTTCCTATGAATTAAAAAGACTGAGGATACTATTTCTACTGCCATTTCCGAGCATTCCAATCCTCCAAAAGAGGGTGAATAGTCAGAAAGGTTGACTTTTAATGGAGCAGAACCTGAAACAATAGGCACAAACTGAAACATGAGTGGTTCCTCCTTAACATCAGGTGCAACTTTTTAATTGTGAGGGTAACTGAGCACTGGCACAGGTTGCCCAGAGACTTTGTGTGGTCTCCATCCTTGGAGATAGTCAAACACTGTCTGGACATGGTCCTTGGCATGAAGGGGGCCCTGCCTGAGAAGAGGGTTTGGACAAGATGACCTCCAGAGCTCACTTCCAATCTCGATCAGGCTGTGAAACTCACTACAGTAACTTCCAGCAACACCTCCCTCCCTCTGATGCAGCATTTCGTGGCGTGTTAACCTAAGCACCCACTGGCTGAGCACACAGTCTGCCCCACAATCCCTATAGGATGAAGGAGAGACTCAGAAGCTCAAGAGCAAGAAAAATCTCATGGGCTGAGACAGTTTAATAAGTGAAGCAAAGTTCCCCATGCAAGCAAAGCAAAATAAGGAATTTATTCACTTTCTTCTATCAGCAGCTGCATGTTCAGCCACTTACTGGAAATTGGGACCTTGGCACACAGAACTGTCATTTGTGAAGACAAACACCATAACGATGAATGTCCCAGATTCTTTCTCCTTTTCCTGACCTTCTGTTGTTGAACATAACAACATATGGTATAGAACATCCCTTTGGTCAGTTTGAGGCAGCTACCAGAGCTGCGCACCCTCCCAGCATCTTGTGCAGATGGTGGACAGAGTGAAGAAGGGAAAAAAAAAAACCAAAAAAAGGGTGGGGAGGTTCGGAGGGGCATGAGGGAAAAAGAAAAGAGCCTGGTAGATGCTGTGCAAGCACTGCTCAGCAGCAGCCAAAACACTGTTTTTATCAACACTAATTTAGTCACAAATCCAAAGCACAGCACCAGGTAGGCTGGTGAAGAGTATTACCTGCATCCCAGACAGACCCAGAACACATTTTCATACTGCAAAACACTGGACTTGTTTTATGAATAGAAATAGCCTGTTCTACATTTTCACAAGCCACTGCAACATGTGCCCTCCGGAGCAAACACTGCCACATTACTGCTGCACAATCTTGGTATTGTTACCAAGCAATAGAGACTGAGCCCTTGCTGCACATGGGACAAGGCCCATGGTGATAGCTCATTTCTTCAGGCTTTTAATTCCCTTCGCTGGCCTGATAGCTTCATTCAGCTTCGGAACTACCTCATGAAATAGCTGCACCTGTCTTAAAAATAATTTAAGTAAAAGATAAAAGTATCCTCACGCAGAGAACAACAGTTTAAAGACTTGGGACCTAACTCACAGGATCAATCCTTACTGAATCTGGAACAACTGTTTCAAGAGTAGAGCTGATTTGTTTTCCTGACTGACAGCAACTAAGTGCTTAACAGGCTGGAATTACTCAAAAGGAAGACACCCTTTTCCTCTGTATGTAAGTAGCATGCATGCAAGTACCAAGTCAAAGAGCATTTCTGTCTTTCCAACATTACTTTCTACTCCTAATAGACCAAAAGCAGTGTTCCCTTTTTTAAGCTACCATTCCAGATTATAATTCAGCTTCTTCCTTTCTTCTCACTTTACACAGGACAAAAATCAAACCCGGACTTTGAAACCTGCTATCATCAAAACACAAACTCTGACAGGTGACCTGGAACTCGAGTAACAGGTCTAGAGGGCTGTATTACCCGGATGTTAACACAGGTTTGAGGTTGTGTTATTTGAGGACTGACACTGTCTTGGAAGTGCTGCCATTTCAGCCTCAGAAACATAGGACAAAATATGTAGAGGAAAAAGAAGCAGGAACTGGGAAATTTAGAAAGATTAGGAGAAGCTAATCTAGTAAGGTACTCCATTCCAAATACAATTCACATTGTGCAGATTTACAGTTTACATTTCTTTGATACTGAGCTCTAATTTCAAAGGAGACAATATTAAAGTGTAGGTAGCACCATCCCAGAGAAAAGGAACATGGAGCTGCAGCATTCTTACAGAACAGTAGATAGACACACTGTACCTGGGAACTACACTCTGCTGCTGAAAAGGCAGACACCCATCTCTGCAACCAAAATACTTTACAATTAAGAAAGTTTCCTCAGTATAATGTTTATGCTTCTAGAATATAATACTGAAACAGTAAGATGAGACTGAAATGTCTGTGCACACGCTACAGTGCTTGCTTCAGTCCACTCATCTTTTGTTCCCTAGTGCACTACAGCAAAAATCTCGGTTACATCAGTTTTTACTGAACATAATCACAGCCCCTTCTTAAACCAAGCAGCACCTAAGAACTCAAAAGACAAACCCAAGAATCTGATGCGTTTTGCACAGGTCTTTATTACTTTGACGTGTCCCTGTCAATGTGGCATGTTACCAGCACACAGGAAAACCTCAGCCTGCTTAATGGGAGGGACAGAAGGTTTTGTCATGACAAAGGTCAAAGAGATATAAAGCTAAATTATCCATGCCATAACACATACACCAATAAAACCTTAATTTTATACCACACACCAGAAAAAATGTGTCCCTGTATTAGAGAAAACTCCTATCTCCCTGACAAACAATTTTTAGACAATTTTTACAGAACTTTAGAAATACCAAATAAATTCTTTTCTCTTATCTCTTGCCTTTAAAGACAGTTGTCTTAGTTACTGTTCTGTTCAAATATTCAAAATTCAGTTTTAATAGAAAATCTGCAACCTACTGAAGACAGATTTTCAATACACAAAAGTGTCATGACTTTAAATTCTGATGAGCTCTGCCTCAAAAGCATCGGTTTCTGAAGGAGTCAAAATAACAGTGTGAAAGAGGGCTGTTGACAGAACATATGGCCCAACATTCCAAGCCACCTGGTAAGAGGCTTATTTCTGGTGGCACTTTTCCTAATGCTGCTCCTCAGTCCCACTAAATAAAAACAGACGTGGACAGAGGCAGCTTGTTTCTGTCCTCCACCTTCCTCCAGCAAATTTTCCACTCTGGATGGATGATATGAATGCACAGTCCTACTCAGTCACCTTGCACATACCTAGTACATGTCATACTGACCAATACAAGAATAAATTGGTCTGCCTCATGATGGGACTTGGGCAGCAAGCAACAGCACTCCTTTGGGACAGAAGAGAACTAGTTTTCCATGCCAAAAAGGGTAGGCCACGTCAAAGGATATTATTTCATCATGTGTGCTCCACCATCATTTATCACACACGAGCAATCACTCCATCTGCAGTTTATCCTCCAGCCCATCTCAGGGCTATAACGCAACATCTCACACCTCCGAGCAGTGTTAATTATGAACCATTTCTGAAGTTTTTAATCTACTGTGGATTCATTGTTCTCCTGCTCTCTGTCTTGCTCAAAACCACATATGGATGAGACTCAAAATCCAAGGTCACTGTCCCAGAACAGAAGCAACAACATTTGCTCCTAGCTCAGTTATTAGAGTTGGAGTTTAGTGACAGTTGTACTTCTAGATAAAGAGCTCTTTTAAAGCACAGGTGCTACTTGAAATGATATATGCTTTCTGGTGTGTTTTACTGATCACACCAATGTGTGCATACCCTGGGCTGCATCAAAAGAGGCATGGCTAACAGGTCGAGAGAAGTGATGCTCCTCCTCTACTGTACTCTGGTGAGCACCCATCTCTAGGGTCCTCAGGACAAGATAGACATGGACCTGTTCAAGCAGGTCCAGAGGAGGGCCACAAAAATATTCCTTCTCCTATAAGGGAAGGCTGAGAATGTTGGGGTTGTTCGGCATGGAGAAGATAACGCTCTGGGGAGACCTTATTGCAGACTTTCAGTACTTCAATGGGGTTTATAAGGATGATGGAGACAGACTTTTTAGCAAGGACTGTTGTGATAGGACAAGGGGTAATAGTTTTAAACCAAAGGAGAGCAGATTTAGACTAGATATAAGGAAGAAATTTTTATCAGTGAGGGTGGTCAGACACTGGAGCAGGCTGCCCACAGACAAATGTATGGACAAGAACAGAAAATTCCCCCCATCATACAGCATTCAGGCATAAAAATCTTACCTCTTCTCTGATATGTTCTACTTGCTCCTCCAGGAAATCATTTCTTTCTGTCAGTGATTTATTCTTTTTTAACAGCGACTGGCCAATCCGAGCAGCTAATTCTAAGTCCCGTTCTTTCTGTGAAGCATTAAGAATAGAAAGCTAATTTCAATTTTTTTTTTTTTTAATCACCAAAGGATCAGAGGGAGGGTAAAATTGCCATGAAAGGGAAGGACCAAACACTTCAACAATAAAATGGCTTTTTCCTTCTGTGAAGGTTTATTTGGGGTTTTTTGCTAATTTTCCTTTTCTACTCTTGAATATGTTAAAACAGCATTATTCAGAAAAGACTGACCCTCTCTCAAAGCATTCTTCAGTTTCCACTTGCTCCACCTAGAAATAAAAGGCAGTAATCTATGCAGGAGTAGAAGCCAGTTCCACCACAATGAATGTTCAGCTCCTATATTTGTGTATGCCAACCATTAGTACTTTCGTACAAAAACTGTTTCCTTTTTGCAGATGCCCCAACCTACATTAAGTAGCCACTCTCATGTCACGCCCAGCCACTTCTTCTCTCTCCTCTATGAGCACAGTACTGGAAATCACCTGTCTTGACAGTTCACCGCAGGTACCGATAAAACCTAGAAGCTTATCCTGTTGATGACATGTACATATGGATGTCTCAGCCTTGCAGAAGCTAGATACATGGGATTGTGATCTGCCTGGGAGAGGATGATAAACTGTGTAGAATTTTGCACTATTCATTAGGCATTTCTATTTATCATTTTCTTATTTCACTACTAGGTTTTTTAAATAGTGGTAAAATGGTGCTGTGGTTAACCCCCTAACGTAACCCTTAGTTCAACACCATTTGAGGAAGAATTTTCTTCCTGTCACTGAAAATACTGTTTGGGGCTTACTTACTGCCCCTAACTACCATCCAGATTTTATGACTAGATGCTACCTTATGTCATGCCTATGTTAGTGACAAAGCTTACAAAATCTACAGCTACTGCTCACACGGATTTGAAGTCAATGAATTTGAAGGAAGACACTTTCATAATGGAAAAAAAAAAAAGTTATATAATAACCAGTAAATAAAAAGAGAGGTTATTGATCACTGCTGTATCCGCAAATAGCGCTTTCCAAATGGTTTCTGAAGGTCAGACTTATATTTGCATTAAAAGCTACTGGCATTATCTAGCCATAAAATCTTTACGTAATCTTTTGTACAATCTTTCAGAAAAATAGGTCCCACAAAGTTATCCACAATACGTTTGGTTTATATTTTAAGCCAAGTTATTGTTCAGTAATTTGGCTCACTTAATAAATACTGAGTGGAAAAAATATATTGCTGGGGTTTTGACCCTACAGAGGAGGAGCTATCTAGCAGCAATGTTTTTTAACTTCCAATTTGAGGAATGTGCATGTCCAGGCTGTTCAAATAACCTCCCCAGGCTTCCTATGCAATTTTTAGCTATCCAGCTCTATATCTCGGTTTGGGGACAAGCCTCTCTCTTACTCACACAATGAGAAAGAACTGATTTATTACAGCAGTGTGTAAAAAAATAATACTGAGAAGCAGGACACATTTACACTATTACTAGAAAAAGACGAGAAAGCAGATTCATGAAGAAATCTGCTCCTATTCTTACCACATACCCAGGCAGGCCTGGTGCCACTCCCTTTCCTTAGTTTCAGGGCAACAGACACAGACTTCTGAAATTTCTGCACACATGCTGTTTCAAGATTTTCTCTTGCCTATCTTCCCAAATGCTGCACCTTTCACTCTATCAACTTTTTAATGCAAGCACCTGAAGCTTGCAAACATGAAGGACAGACAAGGGATAGCTTTTGTTTTTTCTCTCACTTGTATGTGTGAAAGCAACAGGAGTTAAATTCTGCAAATGGATGCAATCTCTTGTGTTAATCATCATCTGGAGAACTGAGAAACATGCTGTAAGTGCACCTATCCCTACAAACAGAGTAATTTCATTGGAAATGATGGTCAAATCAAACAAAAGTATTTGTTTTACTAAAATTTGACATATTATACACTCCCATATTTTTCCCTTGCCAACATCCAGACAGGAAAGTGCGTAAAAAGCTTTAAGACATTGGCTCAAGCAAGTCCTTCAAGCACTGCTCCTGTGTGATGCTTGGATCTAGAGACGTTTGGCTACAGAGACTAAGGGGAGGAAACAGTTTGGCAGAATGCTGCCATCATTACTGGAAGGAGCCATTGAACAAATGCAGTAAATCTCAGCCAAACAACTACAAGTTGATGAATTATTCCAGAAGTCTTTTGGGTAAAGCAGCAGTTTTAACAAGTACTTCATACAGAGGTGTTTGAATGGGTTTGGCTCAAAGCATAAAATTAAGACTGTACTGAACTGAGGGGTATCAAGAACAGGTGGGAGATGTGAGCATTCATTCCCATGCTTGTTTCCTTGCAGAATTAGAGGAATACAGACCACCCAATTGGCTGGAAAGACCCCATTTTCGACACTGCTATTGCAATAAGCAAGCAATTGAGTATAAAGGATTAAATTGCAGTCAGCCATGAACTAATACAATTTTAACAGTTTTCACCTAAAGAATTACTCATATGCACTCTATGGAAAATCATTGCTCAAATTTACTGCAGAAAACCAGCTAATTTAAGTCAAAAAATGTATCATGGTATTTATTGAACATAAGCATTGTACTGTGACAGTTGCTTTTTGACATTTCTTGAGTGCTAAGGATTACAAGAATATCAATTTTAATAATAATGGTATTAAAACCCCACAAACAACCAAATCAACCAAACATAAGGAAAAGAAGAAAAGACGACAAATGGAGTACTACATATTTTCTAATTTTTTGTCTATGTACTTCTCTGGAAAGAAATTATCTGAGAAAATTATTATGAATACACATCTGTGAACTTTTTTTATAATTTTCTGAAGAGAATATATCCATCAGTAACGATACTCCTAGTTTTACATGTACTGTAAAAATATGTGTCATTTTAATGTGATTCCTCCTCCTCATTTATTAAGGCAAACATTTGGCCAAGAGCAACTTACATGGCCTCAACTGGAAAATAAGCAGAAGTCATGAATCCATTTGACTGAGGGTAAACAAATGATCTTTACTTAGAAAGAATATTTACTTTACCAATGAGATAAAGTGTACATTCCTCCCTGCTGGAGGACAATCTACCAACAACGTTTAGTAGTGGTACCATGTAATTTCAGTACTGTTTTCTCATACTGTGTATGGGTCCTTAAACAGAGGTAATACTTGCCTCTTCAAGAAGACGTGTTACAGCATCTATGTCATTGTATGTTTTAGTCATCTGGCCCACTCTTTCAGCACATAAAACTGCAAAGAAATAAAGCAAAACATTAATCAGACAGGCAGTACTACTGGGGGAGGATCACAGAATATTCTGAGCTCGAAAACACCCACAAGGATCGCTGAAGTGCAACTCCCATCCTTTGCAAGAAATATCTTTCTAATTTAGGCATGCATAAGTTTTCATCTTAAAAACCACTTATGTCAACCTCTGGGTAAGCACATCAAGAGCTAAAAACTCAAAACAAAACAACGAAGAAACAAAACTCACCCCCCCCTCCCCAAACCTGCCCTCAAAAAAAAAAAAAAAATCCAATATACTATTATATATGATATACTGGGAATACAAATGCTCCTCTTCTAATGAGCACTTGTTTTTGTCAGTGGCAGAACAAACTTAAAATGTTAAAATTTTCTTCTCTGAAGATGAATGTATTGAGTTCACTAAAAAAAAAAAACAAAAAAACAGGAAGTCAGAACAGATATTCTTAGATACATAATTAGGATTCCATCGTGTCACCTACTCATTGTATGACATGCAGTAGCATTACTACATGAATAAGCAACTCCAATACTGCTAGGGGCACTGCTCATCAGAAAGACACTGTCATATTAAGTCGATAAGAACTGGGTTTTATAGTAGAAGACAGCAAAGTAAGTACAAAACACATGCAAAATATGAAATGGCTCTTGTAATACCCAGGCCACACCAGTGACCACAGTATCACTCATACAAATATTTACTTAGACTGGTTGAGATGATTAATCACTAAGGTGGAACCAGGAGTTTTATCAGACTGAAGAAAGTATTCAAAAGTTCAGTCTACCACCATAGGTAATCCTTTAAGAAGCTACACTGACTTATCTAGAAGTCAACAAATTTTCTAAAAATTCACCAACAGTCACAGGAAACAACAGCACTTTCTATTCTACCCTTCTGTTCTTTTTATTTTCAACTATACCTTTTCCTCAAACCCTGTAATTCTGGAAAAAAGGACTGTTAATGAAATTCAGGGGATCATATAGACTATGAGTTATCAGGCTGTTGTAGGCTGAACTGTTCTTCAGGGGATTTACCCTTGGCAATGTCAGTTAAGGCTCCGTCTGGCAGATAAGCTAATGTTGTTCTAGTGCACACTAAGGCGGGAGAAGAGACAGATCAGGCCTAATAGGATTTAAATAGTGAGGAGAAAAAAAGAGCAGAACTGTACAGTAACATTAGCAGGAGACAGTTTGTCACACTACGGAAACAACACTACCTAATTCATAAATATACAAATTGCATATATATAAATATACAGCTGCTCACCACTAAGGCACATTGATAATACATCAAATGCAACAGTACTTAAATATCTATTGAAATGTTGGAGGACATTTTTCCTTACCTAACCATCAGAAAATTGCTTAAACTATGGCAAGAAATTAATTTTCTTCATTTATTTTCCTGTTTCTCTAATTCTACTTTTGCGGATCACATCCTAAAAGAATGTATAATATTTATTGACATGAGTAGTGCCAGTGAACTCCAAAGAATGCTATACAAAAGTATTCAAAATATAATTGCATTTATCCAAATAGCAAGTCTGAAAGTGGTAAAAGTAAAAGGTTTATGCTTCAAAGTAATAACCTGACAAACACAACATACCAGTAGAAAGAGTAACTCTACCACTGCAGAAGTAAAAATACAGTACATCTGTAAACTACAAGCTATATCACTCAAAAGCAGACTAATCAGGATTCCACAAAAAAAATGCAGTAACTTGCAGAAAGCATTGGCTAGAGTTGAAAAAGGGGTTAAACAGAAGTTTTCCATACAAACTTCACATAAAGACAGAAGGTGTAATGTTCAGAAGACTATTCATCCACACATACACCAACTGGTATCACCATAAACTCAGTTTTGTTTTAAATATAGTAAGTTCATAAGTCATGCCATAAAAGACCTATCAGAAACCCTGACGCCAGCAGGTTTCCAATACAACTGCACACTAAATAGTTCCCTTGGTTACAACATTCCATCACTACTATAAAATAATGTTTGACATCGTCATTAGCAAGCTCATTACAACTCTGTACCTAGCACTAACAATCACCACTGAGTAGGACTATGGCAACCTCACACCATCCCAATTCAGGTAAATGTATAACCTTCCTAACAGCCAGGCTGATAAAAGGATAGTGTTCCCACAGACAGAATAAAGTCACTCAACTGGGAGAGTGATAAAGGCTGATTTGTGTGGATACTCCCTGGGTTATTTCTTCAGAACTTGCCATTTAAACTTTAGCCTGGCAAGGCAATACCACAGCATTATCATAACAGACATTACCAGCAGCAAAGTAGAATCTGGTCACCAATAGCTTTTATACCTCGAAATTTCTGTCGAAGTTCTGTTGGTGATTGTCAAAACAGAAATCTTCACACACTACTCTGCCAACGTGAAAGGGTTTCAAAGAAGAAATGTTCTTTTATGCATCCTCTTTATTCTCCAAGTGGAAATAAACTTCAGTAGATTGCATATAATAAAATTCTTCAGTCAGCTACTGCCCATACTACTACTACTACTACTACTACTACTACTACATACAATACTGTAAAAACACAGAGCTACTAACTAAATGGAAGGATTTCCTTTTAGAAGGAGGGCAAACTTGGAAAGAGGTGTTGCTTTCCATTACTCAGAAATCAAGGCTTGTGAGGAGGAGAAGGTGAAAAGTCGGGGTGAGAGCGGAATTCAGAAGCGTCATTTAAAAAAACCCCAAACCTTAGAAGTGTCTAAATATTTAGTTATTCAACCTCCACACACTACAAGATAACATCTGGCCAATTCCTAGTACAGGAGTTTTTATTTCTTTAGTGATCAAAAAAATCTATCAGTGAAAAACACCCACTATTTTGAAAAAACCATTTAGAGGTGTGATCCGTGAAGTATGCAGAGGAAAAGTACACACCCCCCCCCCCCTCGCCATCTCTAATGGATCGGGCATAGTAGGTTTCTAGCCTGCTGGAATTTCTGATGAGTATGAGAGCCTGGTAACGATGCTGTAAAGATAAAACAAGAGCAAATGAAGGACAGTGCCTTGTAATGCAAAACCTACAGTGCCAAATGACTGACCTCATTTTGCTCACTCACACATCAGTAGTTTTTTGCTTGAGGGTGATAGGGAGCACTGTGTCTAAGTGCATGGATGCATCCAAACAGCCAAATAAAATATACTTTGCACTTCTCAGCTTATGAAGAAGGCTGATAGACAATACAGAAAGAAAGAATAATTTAAAAAATCCCACGTTTTGATAAGTGCTTTGAAGCTAATGTCACAGATCCAAAACAGGAAACAAGGAACAGAGAAAGCTCCCATCGCATTATTTTCATGACAGCACTAAATACATGATACTGGGGACACACTTGCAGTTCAAAGTGTTTGGGTTTTTCTTTAAAGCCAAACACACAAATGGACAAATGCTACACAGATCAAATATTTCCTCTGCCTTAAAGTACCTAGCACCATCTTCACACCCTTGTAAAGCTTGCAAATTTACTGATAAGGACATTCCTGTGTTTCCCAACATAAGTAGAGCTGAAAGGATGTATTTATTTACTCTGCATTTATTTCTTGTCATCTAGTTAATGGAGCACTGATTACCAAGCTGAAGATGCACCAGGAGATGGAGGAGTGCATGCACCTTTCTGGATTGCTCCCTGAAAGTCACCTATTCAACAAGTATGCTACTTAAAGGATGTTTACAGGAAGAGGAGACAGCCATGGAAGGGAAGCAGAACAAGAATACCACTACTGGCAGCTTCTGCAATGAGCCACCACCTACCAAAGAAAGGATTCAAGTGGAACAAAGGAAAAAAATAACACTGGAGCCAGCAGTCACAGGTATGCTCAGCTCCTGCTCCCTGCATCCCTCCTCAATGCATTCTCCCTCTCCATTTTTGAGACCCATCAGCCAGGGATGAACTAAAGGACTAAAAGAGAGCAGCAACTGCTGAAGAGGAAAGCCCAGCTCCCACTGCTCCTCTTCCCATCTATTTCTAACTACTGGGAAACACAAGAGGGCCAAGATGTTATTGTAAATTTCCCTTCTGGGGCAGATAATATTGACCTGTATAATTATAGAGTCTAACAGGGAAGGCGCTAGTGCATGATGATTTCCCTACTACCAAAATTTACTTCATCAGAAACTCCATCAGGAGAAATGAATGTTGTTCATGGAGCACAGATCTCCTGCCATTTAAACACTCATGCTTCTTGCTGGCAAGGTGGCAGGAGGGGAGAGCACTTTTTTTTCGTAACAGTTCCCTACCCAAAGCCTTTAACTATGGCAAGGTCTGCTATACTCTTGCTCAGTCATGACAAGCCGTGCCTCACAAACAGCTTGTCTTGCTCCCCTCTACTCACAGCTCTGTCCAAACACCAAAGATACAATCACAAGGGCATCGCATCCTAAATGTTGCACATGGAGCCACACAGAACACACACACGGCAAATCTGACTGACCAGCCGTGCTCCCTGCTGCCACTTGGCAAGCGTTAGCCATCAAAGGCCCTGGCAGACTCAGACTCCTCGATGGATTCAACTCTCAAAGGCTCTTTTTACACTTCAGGGATAAAGCACCCGCTTTACAGCTTCAGTTCCAGAGCCACTGATAGTTATCCTCTGGCACAGGTTACTGTGAGCACTACATTACTTGAGCCAAGCACATGTGGAATTCTGAAACTGTGCCATATTAGGTATATTACGTCTCAAATAAACTCAGGAAAACTATACCTCAAATGTGCTGCCAGCTGTTACTGACCCAGACTAGAAAGATTTTCCACAGTTAAAGATAAACATGGTAGCTTCTCCTCCAATGTGCTTTTGGCAGCCCTGGCTACGATGGGGCAGAAGCTTCAGATCTGCTGTTGCCCGCCACATTTGAGACAGCCCTAAAAGAATACGCCCATCTAAAGAGCTTAAAAATTTTAAGATACTACTGTCACCAGAGCTTGAAGAATGTGCTTCTGAGTCACAGCTTGCTAGAAGTCCAAATCCTAACATAACACCCCAGCAGTTCCCCCAGCCTGCCCCCGCACTCCCCAAGCAGGGAGCAGGCCAGTCACTCCACAAGGCAGACAGGGAGGTCAGCAGGTGACTGTGACCCTGGTTAGAGGGATAAGGAGCGGTCACAGCGAGCCAACTGCTTCACAACTGTCAGGTCACACTGTGGGCGAGCTCCGTGCAGGAGTCTGGAAGAACATGATGCTGCAAGCGATACATACTCAGTCAGCAAGTTCAACAGACAATCCAACAGATTTGGTTTTTGTCTTCTTCAGATGTTACAGCCTGGCTTACTGTTATTTCAATGGCACAGTTTGCAAAATAATCTTTTAGTATTAAGCTGCAGGTACTGATTCTTCTGGAAGAAGAGATTTTATCTTGCTGTTTAAGGCTATGGTTCAAGGAGTGTTCGTTTACTGCCATTTATCTCATAGGGTATTCAAATAGCTTAGCAAATCCAATATTAAAACCTCACATACAAACCTTTGTTATTACTTAACCTCAGGTTCGCAAAAAAAACCCACCACTTTGCTCTTACTTCTTTTCTAAAGCCTCTGCCTGAAACCTCAGGCAGTGAATAATTTCAAAGTACTTCCTCTAAGTAGGACATGAACTGCATCAAATTTTGTGATGAATGAAAAACAAAGTTAGAAGAAATTTCAAAAAGAGCATCAGACACTTGTTCCTTCTATTAGCATAAACACAGATCAAATGTGCTAACTTGGAAAATACAGACACAATGTGAAACAAGGAAGAAGTCTCTGGAGAGAATTCACCTTAATTCTCTTAACTGCCTTAATGCATACATAATTTACAGACACAGCACAGCATAGCTGTTCTCTTGAAAGTTAAAACTTTTTTTGCAGGATTTTTTACTACTAGCCACTGAGTTACTGTCTTGACATTCTCTTCCATTCATTTCTTGTCAAGAAATGTCTGGACTGCAGACAATGTAACTAATAAATTGGTGAAAGATTTAAACCAGGATCTGGACTGTACATCTTTAAAAATCCTAAAATGAAGTTACAAGCCCGTAAGCCACACATTCTCAGCTGTCTCCTTTCTTAAATATGCGATTTTTCCTATCCCTTGGGAGGGAATGATTGTGCTAAAGCTTTCAAGAATGACTCCTCTCCATCTTTTTTGCTTTAGCATTGACAGATCCCAGAGCTCTGATGGGCCTCCATCCTATTGTACATTTACATTTTCTGAAAGTCAGACCCCTGGAGTGCCTGAGTTAAGATTTAAATAGTGATTCCAAGACCTTTTTTTTCTTTTTAATTCAACTTGAGACAGATTCTTTGCCTGCATTTACTAAGTACTTTAGATAAAGAGGACTTTTAAACTACTACATTAGTAAATGGAAATGGCTGCCATCATAGGTCCTATGTAGGTCAGAGTCTTTTCCTCTCCCACCTGCAAAAGCAAGAATCAAAACAAACACAGCTCCCTTTCAGAAACAGCTGACACAGCGAATCACTAATCAGAGAAAGCTGACAGGTTGTCCTTTCACAGCTCAGGTTCCTTTACGAAGAAAAACTTTACAGTAGACACTATCAACATATATCCCCGAGCAAAGTTTCACTGCAGTCTGCCCTGAGGCCAGCTTATCAAATGAAAAGTAAACATACTGCTGTCAGGCAACTTTATAATTCCAAAGCAACCCCAGTGACCCCAGGACTGTTCTGCCCAGGCCTTTATGAAGGTGGCTTTCACTGTCATCAAGAGAGCCGACCGTAACACCGCCAGGCGTAACTTTAGTTCTGTGATGGGCTCCAGAAACAGGACTGAGGGAACTTACAGCATCTAAATGTTGGGACAGAGAAAAACCTCACTACATCAAAATGACTATGATGGTCAAGAAGTGAGGATGCATGCTGCACGTGGAATAGGCCAAACAGTTAAGGAGTCTTAATTACAGAGGTTTTATCCTCTTCCTTTCAATAACTATAAATGGTTCAAGTGAAGCATATCCTCTGATTTCCCATTTCTGGTACCAGATTTACAGCCAGATAAATGGTAGCTAAAACGTTTCTTTTGTTCAGCATGAAAAGGCTACATGCTGGTGTTTCCAGCCACTTATAGAATGGACTGACTCATCCATTCTCCTACAGAAATACTACACTTTGCAAGCACTCCCACGTGCAAAGATGTATAGAAGTACCATATATATCGGTTTTGTGTATCTGTATCTCTGCTACACTCAGTGTGTAGGTGATATGAATGCAGAGGTGGAGAAGAGAAGGCATCTTTAGAAGACATTTCAAACACATACTGAGCTTTTGAGAGGAAGGCACTGTAGAAAGACAGGGCTAAATTTACCACAGATAGAACCCAGCTCTTTTTCCCCCCTTCTCAAAATCAACAAGAACAGCTTCAGACTGTTCGATCTGGATGAAAGGTAAAGTCAGCAGAAAGAATAAGAACAGCATGAGGTATGCTTCTGCAATTATTTAATCGCTAAAAAAAATAGGAAAAAAAATATAAAAAAATGTCAGCTGGCCTCTCTTGATAAACTTCCTCTCCATTCCAATCCCCAGTTTTAAATTTTCTTTTTATCAGTATTTTCTTCAGCACCTTTCTTTTTTGCACAGACACACAAGTCTGAAAACCAGGTGGGATATTTGATTGTGAGGGAATTTTTACAGGAAAATTCTGTGCAATGGGATTCAAAGAGCATGGTTCATTCACCAAGACTCTGGACACAGGAACTGTTAACCACGAGGTGAACAAGGATGTAAATTCACAGCACATTGCATTCTCTGCGCTAACAATCCTTCAAAGCATCCTTACATCAGCTTTACAATAGTTTATTTGGAAGTAACAGTTCTTTACCATAAAACTACTGTTTCAGAGCAAAATTTATAGCACATGAAACAACAGGAATGGTGCATTCAGCTTTTGCTACCTGAAACCCTGAAAAAGGCTGCCAGATTGGCTGGAAGCAGCCCTAGAATAGGTACCCCCTCAATACAGCAGGGGCACAGGAGGATTTTCAATGCACATACATTCCCATTTCCATCTGAATGGGCCAGTTGCCCATTATTTACAGAAAGTACGACAAGATTTTTGGGTTGGTTTTTTATTGAAAATTTAAATCATAAGACCCACACTTGGATTATTTCTGTCTATGCGCTTTCAAATTCATGGATAAGCACAAAATTGCTGCTCTGTTCTAGAAGCACCTGCTGGCAATGACAACCTAAAATACACAGTTTCATAAGACACACATGGTGCGTATATAAAAAACTGCACTACACAATTCCAGAGAGAGAAAATTTCCCAATTCCTATTCCATTATAAAATAGGTATTGCACAGCCTACATCTGTTGATCATGCATTTCCTCTTTAAAGAAGTATACATAAATTAAGGTTTATCTGATTTAGATGCTAGATGAATTTTTCATCCAAATGTACTGGCTACCTATGTAAAACACAAAATTTGGTGTATTTAATCCACAAATACCACTCACATCACTTATATGTTGCCAGGTGCTACTACCATGAAAGATTAAAAAAAAGGTGAAAAGTACCTTCTTCCAAGATATCAAGGCTCTGCCTGTCAGAAGTGCGTTCCCTCTCATTTTCCTTTTCATAGTCATATTCATAGCTTTCCTCTTCGTTTACTGACATTGCTGCAGTTATCCCAGACAGACACGAAATGATGCCTTAGTCTCACAGGCGATGGGAAGTCATTCCCTCGTAGGCTGTATCTTTGGGGAGAGCAAAGCAAGGTCTCCACAAAGCAGGATACCATCTTTCCTCACTCACATGCTCAGCTAAGGAACTCCAGAGCAACTGAGTATTTGTCCTTAGTGCAACAGCTTTGTGTTGTACAGATGGGGTGGAGGAGGGAAGAGACCATCTGTCTAATAATTACTAGAAGGTTTATGTTGCTCCTCAGACCAGCTCTGACAGTAGCCAGTTTCTGCTCAAAAGCCCCCAACGTATTTCAGACAAAGCTACTGGGCTGAAAGCCCCTCCCTGACACTCCTCATGTCAACAAGGCTCTCTCTCTTCGGCCCCTGCTCTTATGAGTGAAGTGGTAGCTCCCCACAAGTGTCTCAACACGGAAGTCTGACCCAGCCTCTGACTGTCACACCTGGGGAAGGGTGTGCACCGTCACAGAGTCATAAATCACCTCTCGAGTTACCCAATGCATCAAGACCTCACCGGAGCTGTGAACAGCCTGAGCCTGTGCTCACACACAGCCAATCCCACCCAGCAGAGAGATCCTGATACCCAGGGCTATTGTGCAGTAAAGTCTGACTGCAGAATCCACCACACGCTAAAACCACCGCGTGAAGAATTAGGCTGGGGAAAGGAGCTTTTTTATTGCTTTTATTAAGAAGAGATTATACCGGTACAAAGAACTTAAATGACATATCACATTAGCTGTCAAATACCGTGTTTTCCACAGTAATTTTTCTCTTCAGTCTGCTGTGAGAAAAGAAATACCTCACAAGTCCACTTATGGCATCCTAGTTAATTTTCAAGGGTGCGTGCATCTCTTCTTTGTTCAACAAGAAACAAATTTCCTGTGCTCAAACCTCTTGTTTTCCAACGGGTTGTGTTTGCTAATCTTGACTACATACATAGGGCAGGCTAACTTTCTTATTTAATTTTTTGTAGCCACAGGTATTTAATGTTTGCCAGGTTGCCTCCCTTACTTGCAGCAGCAAGCAGGCACCCTTTTGCTGCTAAAGCATTCCTATCCACATCATGGGGCAAAGCATTTGCAGGCAAAGTGGGGCACTGCAAGGCAAAGGCACCTCATCATCCCCTGAAGGGACATAACTGCTAGGAACAGACGGACAAACACTACATTATAAGCCAGCAGAACGTAACAGCTTGGGTCATGTAGGAACAATTTTTCTATTACCATTTCTCTGGTGCTGAGGAAGAAGGGGGTAGTATGAGATGGGAACCAACTACTTTTATACAATAATGATGAATGATTCTGTTCTACGTTTTAAACTCCTGATACTTATATGCAAACAACAATGTTTATAGAAATAAGCCAAAGGGTATGAAATACACATAAGTGGTTGCTGCAGAAAGAAACACTCATTTCTGAGTAAAAATTATCTTGCTACTCAAGGCAACATGAGCCTTGACAGCCAAAATTTACTGCAATATTCAACAGCAGCAATAACCTCAAGAACTCAGCTGAGGGAAAAAATAGGACTGTCCCTTTCTCCCAAATGATTACATTAAAAGATATCATTTTAGTAATAATGAGAATTACTTCTAGTTTCCTAGAGCTTTTCTGTGCCTTGAATCAGCTCTATAAAAAAAATACTTACAATCAGACAGTAAGGGTCTTAAGTGCCTACTTGCTATTCAGTGTCAATTTATCACATTACAGTAATAGCTAGAAAATGGAAATTGAGAGAGTAACCAAAACAATACGTCATACTAAAAGAATGCAAGAAGCACCTTTTAAAGCTTAGGGACAGAAAAGTCACCCCTGCCAAACATGCTGCAGTTTTAGTACTCCTGACAAGCATTCAACTACCGCCAACCACCTAGTTTATGAAGGACACATCGAAAGCAGGCATGTTGCTGCCCAAAATACATGACAATATACGGAGAGTAAGTGAATATTCCCACAGTTGGCTTCTGAACTGTGACTAATATCAACTCATGCCACACAGGAGGACTCTGACATTCAAAAGCTGAGAGAAAGTGTTGCAATGCCTATTTTGATATCAGCATATGATAAATGCTGATGCAAATTTATAATGGGTGGAGAAGGAATGTATGCCCCACCCTCACACTATCAACTCATTTTTCATGTATTCTACATTACACCTCCTTAGCAGTGAAGGAATATTTACTTGCTAAAGATTACTAGCCAGGTTTCCAACAAACATGAAACAATAAGCAGCTATGGATAAAAATTTAAAAAAACAAAAGCTACATTGTATTCCATTCTGAAAATATATGATCTAATCTGGAAAGATTCAAAAGTGATTTTTAATATTTCCTGTAAACACATACTCAGGGACTTTAAGAGTATACTAGAATGTAGACTTACATTTATGGGTTGCCACTGGGAAGTAAATTTGGTGTATTTGCTGCAATTCCCACTCTGAATTAGCAGCTGAAGACCTTTACCTCCTGTCAGGAAGCTTGTTAAGGGGGTTGCAGTGCTCCAAGCACACTCCTAGTACAACACCTGCACTGAGGTACAGAGTGTATTCAGCAGCTTTGCCATGAAACAGGAAACACACAAACCAGGAGCTAGTTTGAAGAAGGGTGAGGCTGGACACAATACAAACAAACCCTGATATCCTGACTCATTATTTCCAAGGAACTCCAATGCATTCAAATAATTTTAACTTTCCTTTATCAATAAAAATATCTAACTTCTGCACAATAAACTATTACTAACAATGCTGCATCTAGAACAAAGAGATTCTCCGTAAGCAAACAAGTCTAAAAACAGCAGATGAAATGGCATCACTTGGATTTAAAGCATGCTGATGAAGAAATGTGGGTATTTTGGGGTGGGCTCTTCAGGGAGGGAGATAAATTGGTTATTGAATGTGTGCTTTTGTTAATATGTACAGTCAAGCGAAGTTAGCTTGTTCAAATTTTTACTGGCTTCATGTTTCCCACTCTTTCAAAATCCCACACAAAATATCTTCTGTCACTCAACCAAAGGGACAGCATGTTACTCCTGCAGAAAGGGAAAGAAATAGGATGAAGTGGGAAAACACTTATCTGGATATTTAGCAGTTGAGCAGAATGAAAACAAAAAATATCTCTATGCTGCAATGTATGTTGCCTTATATGGCTTATGTGCCTTGACAAAGAACTAGGAGTCAATGAAGGAGTAAAGAAGTGGCCTGGCAAAAAGCAGAAAAACAGGAAAATGGTATCAACAATTACAGGAATATAAGCAAGGTTCAACTATATTTATTAAATACAGATGTAAAAGACATGGGAGCAAAACAAGATCAACCTGAATGACCATTTTAGCTGAACACCTATAGAGCAAGGGCTGTTTCGGAGACTGCATGCTAAAGGCATTCATAAGACTCTCTCAGATTTCAATAGCATACCCAGTGCCAGCATCCACTAAGATTCAGAGTAAAACCAGGGCTACTCTGTTCACAGGGATGGTCACGAAAGGGACCAATGTATGAGGGAGACGATGGGTCACCACAGTAACATAAGCGAGGCAACAATAAGTAATCACTCATAAGAGATCAAGCAGAACCAAGCAATAACATTGTCCACTTTTGTTAAAAAGAAAGTTAGTGAACTTGCTGATAATTATATCAGTGGAGTGGAAAATAGAACAGAAGAGAGAAGCTCTAAACAGTAACTGCAAACATAACAGGTGGTAAAAACATTTCAACCTGAGTGGGAAGAAAATACAGGAAGGGGTGCTGGAAGATGAAGCGGCTCAGGCAAACACAGAAGTGGTTAGAAGGTTCAGCATGTGTAACAAACCAGGCACACCATGGGTCTGGCAGAGGAAAAAAGGAAAAAACACCATTTCCTCCACGAGAAATTGCAAAAACTCATGACCAACAAAAGGAGGACACAAGATCCAATCGCACATTCACAAAGTCATCTGGAATTGTAGACAATTGAACTCATGCATTGTTATGAACTGCTGAGGTAGAAATAAAAAAGTAATGGAAGAAACCACCAGGAAAGCAATTGGCTCTAAAGTCAACCTGGATTTCTCTAGAAAGCATTGATCATTAAAAAAATATTGCACTAAGAGAAAGGGGGGGAACAAGCATATTCATAAAAATATCTATGGGTAGATATTTATCTGTTTGTTTACTTGGTAGTTTGTGGGGGTTTAGTATTAATTTTTTCACCCAAGTTGTGTTGAGTGTGGGATTTTTAAGAACGTATTTTTTTCTATTAAAAACCACTTATATGAACCTAAACTTTTACACGATTATCTTTTGTGATAAGAGTCTACAAAAGTTTCACCTTTTCCTCTTTATCACTGGTTCTGTCCAAGTCTGCTATGAAATAGCTACTTTCCTACTCATGTACAGGCCCAGCTCTTTCCCCATTCCACCTACACAATATACTTCGCTAATGCCAAGTAAGGTGACAACTGTCACTCGTATTATAAAATATTATACTTGAAAATGTATCTAAAAAGCACAGTGTAGTAGTTATTTATAGAAGCTTCAATTTATTGGAATGTTAGTTAACACCAGTGATTCACATAGAGGGTGACATTTTATTGTCTATTTTCGTCTATTCCTACCAAAAATAAACTCTGTAAAGGACCTTATGTAAAAGAATTAATTAATTATTCCAACCCTAGAAAGCCTTTATCAAGATTTATAAATTGTATATTTTGAGCATTTTTTCTTTTTCAGGACATTAAAAAAAATACCACCACCAAATGCAAGTAGAAAACATCATTACTATGTCAGTCATTACAGAAATTCATTACACCTGAGGTAACAGTGAGTCAGTTCTTTACCTTACAGTTAAGTAATAGCATTAAAACCTTATACCCCGATATAATTTTAGACTAGTTTTTTTTCTCTGAAGAAAAAGAAACCATAGGCTGTTAAAATAATTATTAAATAAATGAAACCAAACAAAGTCGTGTCTTTTAAACGGAAATCTGAGTCCCAGAGGCTCTGACAAAGAATGTATGAACAATTTCATCAGAAAAATAATTCTGCACGATATTATCTTGTGAGGATTCCCATTAGTTTTAATGTACCACCTACTGTTTTCCAATATTGTATTTATCAAGGAGGGTGAACTGGGTGGGATTCATAACTGACTGCACACATACATCTGAGCTCCAGAGAGTCCATGTAAGGCAGAGAAATTGGCTCTCTAACTGTGCTTCAATTTGTCTTAAAATAGATATTCAAAACAGGTCAGCTGAGCTGCAACTGCCTATCTCACTATACTGAATGTAAAAAGAATCTCAGGAAAATGACTCTGGTATCAACGAATACATGGCAGAAAAATCGAAAACCAATCAAGGGACAGGCATCTCTTTTAATATGCCACCTGCTCCAGGTTTTTGCAAAAGCTCTGTTTTCTACTGCAGCAACGCCTTTTGTCTGCTACCACAATTAGAATACCTTTCTCCATCAACGGTGAGTGCCAACACTATTTTAAACCCAAATGAACACACCAGTATCTAAGGCCAAAGACTGTGTCTTCCACTGAATCTCTCGAATCCTCTTCTCTCACACACACCTGAACTCAAAGAAGCAAAAGAAAGCTAAACCCCAGAAAATTCTGTGAACTCTATGAGACTGCCGTTCACCTGAGAGGCTGAGACAGGACTGACAGCACTATCCTTCATCATGTAAAAACTAATACTTTCATTAAAAAATAATAGTAAAAAAAAATGCAAGATAGCATTATGCCTTACCTGCTGGAGAGATATTTCCCTACCACACATTAAACCCTTCTTTCTCTTAGGGAAGAACTTCCCAAATACTTCAAGCAGACAGCCAGCACACACTCCAGCTGACTCTGCACATCTCAGCTCATGGAAGAATTATTCTGGGCAGGGGCTCAGCACTGACAAGAAAACCCAGAATCAGACCAACCACTACTGTGCACCTGAGGCCCTCATCCCACAAGGTATTTAAACATTTACCCAACACCTGTTGCTTAGTCCACTGCTGTGAAACTCCCACAGTTTCTCCCATGCAGCACACACCTCAAGACAAAATGGGTGAGTAGATCAGCTCTTAGTTCAGACATTCAGGCACACCACATTTCCACATAATGACACACTGACCAGACAGACAAAGGATCTTAAAAATGAACAAACATTTTGTTTGGAAAAAACAAACCAAATGCTACCTGTGGGAGCCTTAACATGGGGAAAGCTACAGCTTCTATTGACTGTAGAACTGGTCTGTTTCTTAAGCTTCTAAAAGCAGGCCAACTCAGCCTGTTACATCATGCAGATTAATCAGATGCTACAGTACTTACTAGGGTTAAACCTAGAGGATAAAGGTTACATAATGGATTCAATCCAAATTAAAATGGTCAGATCTCTCAAATAAATACGCACCTTTCTCTTTGTACACCTGGACAGGAACAATCAATTCCTGTAGTTCAAGTGTAACAAGCTTCTGAAACTGCATTCAGTTCCAAAATCTACTACTGAGAAACAAATGGAGGAGGCACATGACACTGAAAAGACCATAAAAAACCATTTAAATTTTGTCACCCTTATCTTTACACTTCACGTCCCCTTTGGTATTGTTATTGTTAGAGCACTGTCATTGCACTATCGTGTATTACATATGTACATCGTCCCCTGGGCCTGCACTCCTTCCTGCTTTCTGTGCTTTGCTTCACTGTGATCTTGGACTTGCCTTGTTTAAGCTAAGCTCTCCAACCAGAATAAAATCCATATACAATTGCTGCATTCCCAAAGGCTGCATTTTGCTTCAGAGTCCCATCAATAAGGGATCTTGATTTTTTCATGCTGCAGAGAATGCAGTTTTAGCGATTCCTTATCCTTTCTCGTGTGCCTTCTCTCAGAAGCCTGATGAAAACATTTGGTGTCCAGATACAGAAATAATCACCCTAGCAAACATTACATGAAAATTGCAAAAGCCACAAAAGATAATGCTTGCCAGAGTTTGTAATTCTTCCAGTTCAAAAAGTTAACCTGCTCACTTTTAAGAATCTACATTTTTCACAGACAAATAACCAGAGAGAAAATATGTACTGCCTATTAACACATCAAATATATACATATTACAGGATATTGGTAATGCAGAAAAAGCACACCCTTCAAACTTGAACCGATAATCAGTCTTACCATCAGTATATTTAAATTCAGCTCAATTATTATAGATACAGTTAGCTTTTCGAATATTCTTTCCTCTGCTCATACAGTTCATATGCTGCTCTGCCACTCCCTTCAGAGAGGAGAAAGCTATACAGCAGAGTCTCTTGCAGCACACTCACAAGAGATGCTGAGGTGCAAAAGAGGTGCAGGCATCTCTGCTGCACCTGGGTGTTGCCTTTTTCTGGGTATTTCCTTTTTAAAACCACTGAATAATGATGCTCCAGTCTTACAGGCTCCAAATTCTGCAACAAGAGACTAGAAAGAAATATTTACCATCCGTGCATTCTTCATAATACCAGTCCAGTTCATAATAATCTGCTTCAATAAATTTCTGCATAGTCAGTATCCTTCAGTGACATACAGGAGATTTCACTTCGCTGCTAAGGTCAAGTGAAATGCAGCCATGCCTTCCTGCCTTTGCAAAATGCCAGAGCACAAGGCAGCTCATGGGAAGCTGAAAATGAGCACCACATCTTCACTGAGGCCGCAACTAAAATAAAAGGGGGGTGCAGAGGGTGTATTTGGAAGAAAAAAAAAAAAAATAGAAAAAGGATGCAGAAAGGAAGCAGATGCCCTGGCAGCTCCTCTAATAAAGAAGCTCGGCACAGGAGCCTTGGATGGGTGTTAACAAAATCCTCCTATCAAAAGGCTGATGCGCTGACGTTGGGGACACACACCACCGCCCGGCTGGTTCTAACTCATTCCTTTCCTCCCCAGTCTCCACATCTCTTTCAGGCTAATGTGTTGCCATGGAGACAAGCTGGCTCCAAAAGCAATGCAGAGATGAAGAAAATGCATTTTGCTCTTTCTGGCTTTACAGACTAGAAGGAGTCCTCCATACTGGAAACAAAAATCATTGCTAAGAAAGATGATACAACTCCTTGCCACAGCTGACAAAACAACAGCATCACACTGTTGCAATTCACTGGGGACATGCAGTACATTAATAATGAAAATCAAGTCCATTACTACTCTCCTCCACACAGTTTGATAAAAGCCTGCCTTCCCCATGGAAAATTAAACTATGTTACTGCTTTGTTACACTATTCTGGTCTGATATAATAGAACCCCTTCTGCATCCTGCTGCTGAGAAATGCCAAACAAAAAAAAAGAAAGAATCAGCAAAATCAGGACAGCAATACATTTCTCCTCGCAAGAAAAAGCTAATCTGTTTCTACTTTTTGCCCTCTCCATGAACCACTGCCCATTTGGTTTTTTTTTTCCCCGAGCATCTAAGTTTCAAAGCTGAAGACAAGAGGTTAGGCCAAATTTTTACTACTCTATTCCTAAAAATACTGAAGGTCATTACCCAGAATAACTTAATTTTTGTGTTCAGTGTTTTGGAAATGGAAGAAAATACTTTTGCAGCCCCCACTAAAATTGTGTTTAAGCTATTAGGAGAGAATCTATCTGAGGAACAAACGCATTAAATCATCAAACACAGCAATTCCAAAAGCATGTCTGAATACGTGCAGGTACAGATACCAAGGGGATTGACATCCATTTTGTTCACAACCAGCACATACTCTTCACCCATTTCTCCCCCTTTTTCAGGAAAGGCGATTCTTTGCAAACAGCAGTAGAAGCATTGGGATTGATGAAGTTGTGACCTATGTTAATAACACAAGGTAGGAGGCCATACTGGGTCTGACCAAGGAAGTCTTTGGTGTCTCTCTAGCCAAAGACTCCATCCACAAGAACAGCCATGAGCAGGCAAAAGAGAACTGCACAATATTTCCCACAACTGCCCTCCCAACCTCTAGCTTCTTCACCATCAGAGACAGCCTGAGACAGATAGAGCTACTGCTTTTAGCAATTCTTGAAAAACTTATCCTCTCTGTTCTTGAGCCCACATACATTTTTAGCATCTCCAACATCCTCCTGCAAGGAGTTCCACACATTTACTCCTCCTGATATACAAACCCCTCACCTTATGCTTTGCAACTCACGTTTACTAACTTAACTTGATGCTTCCAGCTCTGGAAATCTGAACACTCAGTTCATCTCTCCTTTTCAATCACTCATGATTTGCAGACATCTATTAAGTTCACCCTCACTCACGTCTCTTCCAGGTTGTTATCACTTATTCTACTCCCTGACTGGTACCACTTTGCTTTACTATAGCAGAAATAGGTAAGGAATAGTCAAGCTATGCAGAGGAAAATGCTTTGGTTTCTTGACCACATCACGATTTCAGCTTTACTGGTATAAGAAATTATCACTGCAGTAGCTTTGAGTCTTGCAAGGTTTCAGTTATGCATACTCACAAGGAAAAAACTATACATGCTATTAAATGCAATTAAGGCTACACTGTTAAAATACGGACAGAGAAAAATAAAGGTTCCTATGGCAACATCAACTCAATTGCTCTGCATATAAACTATTTGTTCCACTTGTATTATTTTTGTCCAAAAGGTAATTTCAGTCTGGTAATGCTATTAAACAACCATTTAAAATAGAAAGAATTAACACTGGCTACCACCTTAAATTGCTGCAGAGATAATCTCCTTCCTTTATTTGCTGACGTTTTAAACAAAGGAAATATTCAACATGCTAGAATTTTCTTCTCACTGTCCTTCCTATGGCACATACACTCCCTTTCAATGAGACAGGATAAAAATAGTCCAAGGTAGGGGCTTAGGGCTTTTTTGTTTGTTTGTTTTATTGATATTTTTTTACAGATCTGATTGGAAGCATACTGGTAAAATCCTGAAAGGCATTACTTTTCTGTGGTGAAAATCACTTGTGTGGCCAAATGATTTTAGAACTCCTCAAGAGACTGGGAAATACAGAGTAAGTGTATTATCTTCCCAGCATGAAGATGGAAACCCTGGGCAGACAGAATACTATATATCCAGGTACCCACTCCCAAGCATCCCTTCAATTATATGAGGAATTGTAGCTCTATAAAGCTGGAAGGGTTGTCAAGTTGAACAGGAATTTGTGACCAAGCCAACAAAGCAGCTGCACACTTGCAGAACCTACTTTCAACTTCTGCAGCCCTACTTTTCCTTCCTACAGGGATGTAGCAGATTAATTTTATAGTAAACTTATCAGAACAGTATATTTTTCTGGTGGACTGACTCTACAAACTTTGAACCTCTGTGTATTCAAATCTCCATACTGCAGTGCTACATTTGGTTGGGGTATTATTGTATTACTTGCCCAAACGTTCATACAAAATGGGATTAAAAAAAGATTTTGGGTAATATGTCTGCAACCATAAGGAAGTCGCATTTTCCTATTCCAAACTGAAATACAGTTATTCACATTTGTTCAGCATTCCCTTTTAGCTGCTAAATTTTGTTCTATTTTTTAATGTTTACTTCTAACTAAACAAACCCCTCCCCTTTCATCTGTTTTCCATAGGACAAAACAGACAGATTGATAAAGAATTCTGGTAGTCAATGGTGAACAGCTATACTAAGCATTCCTTAAGTTTGTGGTTACAAAGGGGTTTCATTAGGCAGAAAAGACGGCTTGAAAAGCTCAAGAGCCCTCTCCTTCCTTTTTTGCTGAAATAAATCCATGCCGTAGGTCAACATTAAACTGATGTGCCTAAATTACCCAGGTTATAAAACCCACGCAAACCTCTTCCTTTGTTTGAAGAGAGTTTTTGACAAAGGTACTTTCATCCACCCCACACAGCAGCACACTCAAGACTGTAGTGCACTGCGCTGCTAAGGTGCAAAGCAGCAGCACGTCATCTCTGCTGGCAAATAAAGTCTTAAAAGGATGTCATTAAATAGCATGTCACTAGAAATCCTGTGTTTTCATGCTTAGTCATTCTCAGCTTTTTCTCCAAACCTTTTACAATTCTGTGAGGATGCTTTGAAACTGAACACTGGAGTTGGATGGAGTATTTCCATGGCAGCTGCAACGGATTACATCCCATTTGATTACCTCTGGGTCACATTTCTTCTCTTGGCTACAGCCTCAGGATGGTTCAGATAATTAAACACCATATCGCATCATCAGTTTCTACAGTCACCAGTACAGTCACCACCACTCAGGATAAAGTTGCCCATCCCATTAACATTGTCTGGAGTCCTTTTTATCAGAGCAGTAGCTGTACAGGCCACCAGTATGAAATGCATATTGATCACAGTCAGGCATTGCCACAACACATACATCTGCAAACTGACAAAGTAGGCATATTTAAAATTGCCCAACTGATTTTCAAGGATGGGCTGTCACACTTATTTCTAAACTGGAATAATTTACCGATGTGAAGAGTTAGTGGTGTTTCCACCCTCTAAAAGAACACTGAATAAGAGTAATCCTATGACTACACATTTAGTAAGAGCAAAAACTTAGGACAGTGATCTCTTCCAGTGTAGTGTTTTGTTTAGCAAGAAGTCTTGCTTAACCTGGAAAGAGCAGAACCCAGAGTAAAATCTAGAGCAACTGAGGGCATTATAACCAGCAGCTTTCAGAACTGAAAAAAATTTAGAAAAATGGGTGCTTCAGATTTGATTGACTGTCCTTCATCAAACTGGGATGACTATCCAGGGTTTCAAAACAGTACAAGTATTTCCTACAGATGGGACAGAGCTCGTGGCTTCTGACCTCACTGGTACAAGGAAAAGACTCTTCTAATGCAGAAGAGGGTCTAACTGTTCTCCCACTGAAACAAAATGATTTAACATCAGACAGGGGCACAGTCAGAGGAAATTAAAGTACTTAATGACAAAAAGCTATTTTCCACATGAAAGGATTATTTCTCCCTTCCCCCAAAAAATTACTGGAGAGCACTATTTTTGCATTTGTATAAAATCAAAATTGATGTCTTTGGCAACCTTCCTGCAAAACCAGCTGCGTAGTTTAATTAAGGTATCACTAGGCACACTTAAACACTGTAAATAAGACCGTAATAGCAAGAGACAGACATTTAAGAGAATACACCCCTACGTAGAATTAAGAAAATCAAGAATAAAGCTTTAAAGAAACAAATTTTGCAAACTGTTCACCACCTGGAAATAATGTACATTACAATCTCCTTTTTTTTGGTTATATTTTTCCTGGAGACCGCAAAAACATTTCTAAAATGAAGTTGAGCTTAATACTATGCTCGATTGGCTAGACAAAAATATTTCAGCTGCATGGTTATGACCTATTTTTCTAACAAGGCAAAAAACCCACTGAGAGACATGATTGCAGCTTCCTGGGAGAGGAAAGGAATGCATTACACTGAAGGAATATAGAATAAGGGAGGCCAGAATAGGACCAAGCACTCCAGGTGTGGCCTCACTAACTGAGTACAACTCCCTCAGACTGCTGGTAATGCTCCTCCTAATACAGCTCAGGATGCCATTATTCTGCTTTTCAGCAGGGGCATATTTCTGGCTCATGTCCACCTTGGTGTCCAACAGGATGTCCCAGGCCCTTTTCTGCAAGGCTGCATTCCAACAGTTGGACCCCAGCATCTACTGGAGCATGGGGCTGTTCCTCGCCAGCTGCAGGACTGTGCACTTCCCTCTGCTGAATAGCACAAGGCTGCTCTTTACTCATGTCTCCAGCCGGTCAAGGTTCCTCTGAATGGGAGCACAGTCCTTTGATGTCTCAGCCACTCCTAGGTCCTGTGTATGTCTCAACCCTCTGTGATGTTGCACAGCCTGTTGACTTCCTCTCAACTTCACCACGTGGTGACAGCTCTTCCAACAACAGCACACCTGCATAAATGAAAGCCATCTCTCTCTACCTCAGGATAGGGAGCAGCTCTAGGCACTCCCAGCAACCTGACTCTTGCAGGGCTGTCTTCCCAATCTGAAGCTCTTTCTGGGTTAAAGTCTCTGTCTGGGCTGAAGTCTCTGCCCTGAGGGACAGGTGCTCCAAAACCTGGAGAATGCACCTGTGGCACACTGCCACCACATCTGCAGGCTTAGGTTGTTCTGAACTCAGATGAGGATCCCTTCTTTGCACTGTTCCACAGAAACTAGTACATCTGTTGGCTGTGTCTGGAAGCTGTGCTCCAGACCTGGCTGTTAGAGAGGACTTTCTCCCAGCCACCAGCTAAAAAGGTACTTGACCATCCCTACTGAGCAGCAGCTCCAAAGAAGGCTCAGGACACCCCTGGGTCAAGAGCAGCTGACAGCTTCTCAGAAGCTACTAGGACTTCCTGAGGCCCACATTCCTGTGGCTCACCTTACCTTTACCTTACACGCAGCAGCAAGCACCCTCAGTTTTTTAGAGGGTTCTCAGATGGGGCCTGTCCCCCTAAGCTGCCAAGGAAAAACCCAGACTCCTGTGCCTGCTCACTGCCCCTGGTAGCTGTGCTCAGCCTGGCTCTCACACAGACCTCTCCCCACAGCCCTCAGCAAAAGTGAGCTTGACTGCCCCCAATACGGGGGCAGGGAGATGGAATGTCATTTTGCTGTATCATACATCATTTAGGCTTACTTAAAAGACACTCTGCCTAAACAGTTTAATGAGGCTGGTCAGATGACATTTAATTTATTTGATTATGCTTTAGGATAAGATCAGTTTTATTTTATTCATTTGGCAAAAATTGCCTCAGCCTTCCATCTGAAAGAAATAATAACAAAGATGTGCTTTGGAGTTCCAGAATGTAAAAGTACAGTTGCAGGCCTAATACTATTCCATTCCTCCCAATTGCCAACTAAATTTTATGAACTAATTCTCTACATCACCTATTCTGTGTTATAGCTTAAATCCCTACAAAAAGCAGTGAATAAATTAAAATGCTTGGATATTTGACTATTCATCTTTCTACCAATATCTTCAAAGATCAATTAAAAAGGAGAGCTAAGTAGCCATACTCTTGTGTTACGTGGCCCAGCAGATACTGAGCCTTTGTGGTTGTGAATTGGATTGAGGATCTCAAAAAAAAACCACGGGAAGGCAGAAAATCTGCTCTAACAAGCCACAGCAGTATGCCTAAGGGTCATTGCTGATTCTTCTGCTGTATGGATCAACACAGTGGGAAAGTCATCACATTTGCACCAACAGGTTATAAACCAGCATCAATCTCAACACACAAACAACTGCAAGGAAATTTTCATAAGTCATTGAAAAATCAAACTTTCAAAGAGACAGGTTACAGTATTTGCTCACATCTTCATTAAGATTTTTCAAACAAACTAAACAGGTACAAGAGGGGTAGCTTAATTGCAGCACTGAAAACTGTGCAAGTAGTCACACTGTGGAACACTCCAAAGTGGTGGTGGCATAATTCACAGAACCTTTCTGCCAACTTACTTAACATAGTATTTTGATTTTCATAGTTAATTTTGCCATAAACCAATGTTTGCAATCAATGCAATCATTTTGAAACATGCAGAGTTATTACGATCTTGCACTCTTGTGTATAGATGGAGTCTGTGACCTGTTCACAGCAACTGAACAAGGGTAAAGTCAGAGATCTCAGTTTGTAGGGTATCAGTCTAAGGCTAGACCCAAATTTGCTTAAATTTCTTGAACTACTATCTATACACAAATGTCTGCCTGTAAGCAGTAAGAAATAAATGTTTCTTTATCAAAGATTTCCTTGCTTGCTTCCTCTTTTTTAAGCATTTATTTCCCAGTAAAAGCAGAAAATATACAGTGTGGCAAGAATTACAGGGTTTTTTCATTCAAGCCAGTTGATTGGAAGAAATCTACAACCACAGCAACATGGTAAAGCTGCAGTCATCATGCCTTGTAAGCTAAAAGCTAGATAAAATTAAGTATTCACAGTTTCAGGCAGCTATGCTCCCCAATTTCTCTGTTGTTCGCAGCTTCATTTTCAGAGAATAATAGAAGAGTTTGGGTTGGAATGGACCTTTAAGTCACCTAGTTCCAAACACCCTGCCATAGGCAGGGAACCTTCCACTAGACCGGGTTGCTCAAAGCCTAATTCAACCTCACCTTGATCATTTCTAGGGATGGGACATGCACAGCTTCTTTGGGCAACCTGTTCCAGTGCCTTACCACCTCCACAGTAAAGAATTTCTTCCATATAACTGATCTAAACTGACCCTCTATCAGTTTAAAGCCATTATCCCTTATCCTATCACTACAGGGCCTGCTTAGAAGTCCCTCTCTTTCTTTCCTGTATCCCCCTTTAAGTACTGAAAGGTGCTCTAAAGTCCCCCCAGAGCCTTCTCTTCTCTAGGCTGAACAGCTCCAGCTCTGTTTGCCTGTCTTCACAGCAGAGGTGCTCCAGCCCTCTGGATCATCTTTGTGCCCCTCTGGACTCGCTCCAACAGGTCCACATCCTTCTTATGTTGGAGGCCCCAGAGCTGGTCACACCCTCCAGGTGGGGGTCCCACAAGGACAAAGTAGGTGGGGAGAATCACCTCCCTTGACCTGCTGACCATGTTTCTTTCAATGCAGCCCACGACAGATTTGGCTTTCTTGGCTACAACTGGACATTGCTGGATCAGGTTGAGCTGTCAACCAACACCCCCAAATCCTTCTCCTCAGGGCTGCTCTCAATTCATGTTCCACATAGTTTGTATTTTGTATCCATCCCCAGCAGTCACACACCTACCATGATCTCAGTTGGTAGAACAGGGATGCTGCCATAGGGATTTTTGAGTTTCCCACTAGCAAAACATTTTTCCCATGGTTATTGCAACAGTGCACCCACGCAGACAATTTTATTCATGAGACAGGACTAATCAGGTTACTAAAGGCTTTGGAAACCCTACATTTCAAATTATCTATTTAAGCCAGTTTCTGCCATCATTGTAACAGCACTAATGGGCTGATACAAAACCAGGGTAGTACACTTGATTCCATAGTTCAGCTTCAGCTTGTCTCCCTGCCCCTCCCACTGATTTTGTGTGATTGGGGGTAAGCGGAGAGCATATGTAAGTTATTTACTAAAATACTTCCATGCCCTTTATTGAACATCAGAAACTCAGTTCTTCATATTATTCATACTTTTCTTTACTAGCTGTGCTCCTTACAAAGAGATTCTTCAGGTGCTTCAAAATGCAATGAAGCCATCTTTGCACAGGTTTGTGCTGAGCCCTGTACCTCATCCCTCCTGCAGCTCTACCTAAATCTACATACTACTATAGTCCATGTAAATCCACTGCTATTGCTTCAGCATAGTAGTCATTGAGATGAATCACAGAAGCCTTCTCTAATTGCACACCTAAGTCAATACCTACAGTGGAAGAAACCAGAGAGACATGAATCCAGTCACCATGATAAAGTATCTACAGACTCCAACAAAAGAATGACTAACCATAAAGGTCACAAATCTACTCGTGTTCCCTCTAGGCACAAGTATTTTTTTTTTTGTCTGATAGCATGACTATGAACAAATAAAAGAATGAAGGGCCAAACCATTTCAACCAAATGGTCAGAGCCTGGTTCTTCACAAGGCTTTTCCAGAAACTTAAACTGCAGCAAAATGATTTAATGTCATTCTGTGATGCTGGCACATAGTGCTGCCAGACAACAGTGCAATGTGTCAGAGAACACGTTCAAAAAAAGTGGATATGGAAAGAAGCCTAAGCTTTCTAAGCTGCACAGATACAGAAATTTCAGTCTCTTTGAGAGAGATCACAAGCAAAAAGAACTATTTCAGTTTCTCCAGTATTTGATAATGTGGAAAGGTGCATGCACAAATCACAAGTGCAATGGCTGTTCTTGATTAAATGTTCCCTTCATTTTCTATCTACCACAATCTTGGAGACCAAAGCAATAAACCACAAACAGTTCTCTTCCTCTCCACAGCTTCCAAAGAATTGCACAGATACTTCAAAGAAGGTAACAAAAATAGCACTGTTTTATTTGTTTCTCAGTACAATTTCTGAATTTTTGACTTACGGAAGTATTTCAAGGTCTCTTCTATTTGCTCAGTTGTTAAGTCAATATTCGCATCGGGGGAAATGAGAGGCGTGTGAAGCCAGTCGTCGTGGTCATAACCATAGATTGTATCCGCTCTTAGCTTATAATGAGGCAGCTGCTCTTCCAGGAGACTGATGATTTCAACTTCAGGAAGATTGGTACTATTGCACACATCTGTTAAGGGAAAGGGAACAATCTCTGTTAGTTACCTTGAGTACTATATATAAAACTTTGAAAGACATCACTTTGTTTTGATATCAACAGGATTTTTCTGCATGTAAAGAACAGCTCAATACAAATAAGTTCAGAAGATATGCCTGGCCCAAATTATCCTAAAATATTTATCATATAATATCATATTTACTAGTAGACAATACAGTGGCATGCTCTCTTTGTGACAAAAAGCCTCTAGAAGCAGGGACATTTATTGAAGAATAAGTGGGCTACAGTGGGGAACAGAGAGCCAGTTACAACTGGAGTATGAAGAAAGGATTAGTGCACAGAGGAATGTAAATTTTTTATGTTCTACTTCACAGATCATTTTTAACTTTCAAGCCTTACATATAACCTTAACTTGGTCTTTGACCACAGTTTAGTACCACTGTAATTTTTTGCCTTTGCTGCTGGCAGATTTTTCTCAAGAAACAGAAATCCAGGATTGCAATAGCAAACAGTGTCACAGTTCACACCTAAGACACACCCGTAAAGATGATTACAGGAACTTCCAGGGCACCTTTCAACACTATTTGACCTGCATTCTGTGCTGCAGACCCTCATGTTCACAAATACATCAAATTTGCACTCAGTTCTAAAAACAGATACCGACAGCCAACAACAACTGCAAAAATGTTACAATTAAAATTAGAGCTTTAAATTTAGGCCAGGAGGTAGCTGGGAAGTTTTAACACCAAAAAATCCCAATTCAAGATAGATTCTTTTTTACTGTGAGGATGGTCAAACAGGGGCACAGGGAGGCTAGAAGTCGAGTAAACAATGCCATGAGCACTTACTCTAAAAGATGTGCTATTAGTAGAAGTCAGAACACATTATCTTCAGAGGTACCTTCCAACCTATATTACATTATAATGAAGAATTTTGAGAGTGTGTCAATACCCAAAACAGTTGTGATAGTTCTAAACATATGTTTAATTATCATATACAATTAAATAAAATGTCATGCTAAATATTTATTAAGATACTGAGCAACCCATGGTATGTTTCCAGTAAATACGTACTGCATCAATCTGCACATTTTCCATTTCCGCACCAGTACAAAGAGAAAACCCCACCATCCAGCACAACCCCCTACCCCCCCCACAAAGTATGGAAGAGCTATCCACGCCTTTTTTGGAAGGGCAACGCACCAGAGCTCCCTCTTTAACCAGTGTCATAGCTCTGGCAACTCTTGCTGAGACTCACTCCAGAGTAAACAGCCAAGACTGTCAAGACCCTGAGTGCTCCCATGTACCTTTACTGCCATGACCACGCTCCCCATGGTCCCCTCTGCCAGCATGCTCTGCCAGGAGCCCCATGTACACCCCAGCCCCTGGTCCTGCCCTGTGCAGTGCTGTAGGCAAGCCTGTGCCCAGCTCTGTTCCCTGCTGACACTGACTCGTTGTCCAGGCTTCCTGGATTGCTGGCATTTGTTTGATGATTGACCCCTAGAGAGTCAATTTGAACCATTGCTGCCAGCACCTTTGCTCTGCTTGGGAACAAAGGGACTGGGCTGTGCCAACAAGGATTGTGCCCTTCCCATCCTGTCAGCCGCCTGTAAGGCGGCCCTGCTCTTGCTGCTTCCTGACAAAGGCACCAATTTTTGTAAGAGAAACTTGATCTTGCAGGATTGGTGTAGACCTGCAATTCCACTGTAACCTACTGGAATTCATCTGTGTCAAAGAAGGGGAGGAAGAAGAGAATGGGGAAGCAACATATATTTTTCTATACATCATTAATTACCTGGTTTTTGCCTTTTTAATCCAGAAATTACATCGTCAAAAGCAACCCAAGCACTAAAAATTGCAAGAACATTACTATTCTATCAGACAACAGTGCAGAGAATACCAAGATGAACTCATACTGTCAATCTCCTGCCTACATACTTTACAAAATTCTGATGATTGGAACAAAAATCCACTTGGGAAAGTTGTGTTGTACTTTATGGTTGAAGGAGTCTGCTGTTACCTATCAGGAGGTATTCTCCTCTGCTTTCACCCAGACTGTTCTGCTACCTGTTGTACACATGTGAGTGTCCTCCAACCCTTCCTGCAGTTAGATGCCCGCATGTGCGGCAATGCTGTTTTGATGGAGCTCTGTGCAACGTGAGAATCAGCCTGCACACATCATTTTAAGAGGTCCTTGCAACCCTCTCAGAGGGACTACTGGCTTACAGAGAGAAACAAGATCTGTTCCCCATGCTTTGAAAGACAAGAGCCAGCTTGTAACTACAAACCTTTCTTTTTCCCTAGCTACCTTTTTAATTGCTGACAGCATCCTCTCAGTGCCTGCAACAATCTGAGTGCAGAAAAACCAGCTGATCTTCTAAAAACCCCCTGCTGCCATCCACTAGACATTCAAAAACCTTTCTGTGTACATGTACACATAAAAAATTTTTCTTTTATATATCTATCTTTCGATTACCTAATTGCTCTCAATCTCAAGAATGTGGAGTTGATTTTTTTCATTAGGGGTGCTTTGGGCGAGTTTTTCTGGCCAAAATGTTAGTTCTTCTCTTCAGAAAAATGCAAGAATCTACACAGCCTGAGATGATAGTCTTGGAAACAAAGAAATAAAAATCTTGAAATATTCGAACCTTTAGTGTCATTCTCTTATTAGGATTCCAAAAGAAATAGACTTTACAGATGAGACGAGAAACTTTCATTTGTACAGATAGGTAAACTGGCTAGTTTTATCCCAAAAAGTAGCAAAAAATGAATACAAAGGAAGTGACCAGTAAAATGTGAGGAGGGGAAAAAAACCCTTCATACATACATATGAAAAAAAGCCCCAAACAAACCAAAACTATACCGTTTTATTGTGGAAAAGAAATCCACTGGAATGTGAAGACTATGCAGCAAAGAAATAAGAATTATCGTGGAATAAAAGCCAAGCAAGAAAATTTTTCTACTCTACCATATAATAAATCCTGAGAATTTCTAAGCAATTCAGAAGGCCTAATAACTGGAAAAGATATTAATGAGTAATTGGAAAGGCAACTTTTTATGATGCTATTGTCATTAACTTCTACTGCAATTTTAAAATCTGGATACCAGCAGGAAATAGGAACAGGCTCTGATGTAATTGCCTATTTAGAAAAATAGGACACCATGGTTACACTTGTTCATGACTAAACATTAGTTCACCATTTAAATCTCGGCAACATTCTCAGTGCTACAGTTACACGGTCTCTTCTCCTTCACTTTTCCTCCCCTCTGGTTTTCTGAGATGCACACATTTGTTATGAGAAGATCCCCAAACACCAGGTAAATTTTTTAGAAGACCCTATATTTCTACAGAGGTTTATTTTATTATTTCTGATTAGAACTGCAAAGATAAACAACTAAGTAACTTCTCTACTAAGAACACCCAAGACATCATCTGTGACTGTAATTTATGATTAAGTTAACTGATATCCAATAGACATAAAAGCACTTCCTCTTGCTCTAGGTGGTACCTTCATTTTATTGAGAAAAATGTAACATCTTACACTTAAAACAATTAGCTGATCATTAATTTAAAAATGATACAACAAAATGTACTGGAACCATATCTTTCTGAGTTGCTGTTATGGATTCTGGGTTTTGTAATCGAAGCAATTTTCAACTTTCAGTTTTCTGGACACATTTGGCAAACAAATTTCTACAAGCAGATTAAAACCAACTTAAATAGCTAATGAATTATGAACTCATGATTCTTAGTAAAGCATGGGTCATTCCAGGTTCTGCTTATGCTCTTGCAACTCTATAGCTTTCAGCACTTCACAGAAATAATTAATTTTTTTTAATTAACTATTTTTTGTATTATTTTTGCAAGTAACATGTTCTACTGCTTTACTTTCTTCTTAGCTTAAATGCATGAACACCCCATCTCACTTGCTTTGTTGAAAATATGTATTTCTCCATGCCCTGTTCCTCAGGAAATGAAGAAGGTGCTCAGTCCGCTTTGCAGTAATTTTTGACAACATTCCTCCTTGTGCCCTCTGTTTTCTAAATGAGATTTAAACAAATGTTTTCGAAGACTTTTGTCCTGGTTAATTTCTTGTTACAGTTCCTAATCTTTCTATAAAGAAGATGCAAAACAGGCAGAACACTCCAGCTGAGCTCTCTTCTGCATATTTCTTCCCACTTCAGTATCCCTTGGGTAGTTACTAATGGATTACCTACAAGCTTGTTTCGTATCTTTTCATACATTGGCATTTGACCAGCTGGTGTATTTCTCCTTTTCTGGACATACTAAACCTCTGTACCCCATGATTCTCAACTTAAAACAGCCACTCAAGTTTCACTGGTTGTTTCAGCTTGCTTATATTTCCTTAGATAAATTTTTATTATTCTTGCTGATCTAGGTACCTTTGACTATTTCATCAGTTCACTTTCTTCTAGGCACATCTCTATCCATACAAAATGCTCTAAATATAGTAAACTAACTCTTCACTGTGGAGCCTGAAGTGAGGGTGGGAGGATGGCTTCTTCCTTCCCCCACTCTTTTTTTTAACTTTTCACACGCAGAGAAAGAAAGAATTTGCAGGACAACCATGTGCATGTGAGGATAAGAGTACACTTGGTTATTTTCCGATGCACACTTACATCTTTCCTCTGCTGACAAGTGAGCAAGGAGTTGATCATACAGAAATGGAGTGAGAAGTCTAAAACAATGGGAGCTGACTGTATGGAGACAGCACAGCTCCTCAAGGAATTCTTTCCCTCCCTGCACATAACAGCACAGAGATCACAAGGCATTGTGTGGGGTGCTGTCACCCACTGTCCTTTTCATCCTGCACTCACACAGCAATGCAATACGTGAGGTCACTTCCCATAGAGAGTTACATACATACTGAGCTGTCAGTGTTACTTGGATGGGTGGAACTATGCCAGCACCTCATGAACAAGCAATTCAGCCTCAGTCAAACTAACTTCAACTCCAGCTAAGTTCAACAAGAACCACAGGTAGACAGCTTTGAAAATCTCATTCCTATCAACATGGTCACCTAAAAGTAGCTCATCTTTCAAACTCTATTCCCTGCCAGGCTTTTAGATTTCATCTGTTTATGGCTATAGAAGTATCTTACTGTAGGAAAGAAAACCTAGCTTGACCAATAAAGAAGGAGCACTGACTCAATTTCAGCATCAACTTCACATTAGAACAAATGATAAACTCAGAGAATGAACTTAGAACAAAGAGAAGGGACAAGGTCATGGGGAGAGTGGTGGCCAACAAACAAAGAACACCCCAAAACATACAGTAAACACACAGAGAAAATTAACTCTACAAATCTCAGAGCCTGGTATCTGCAGGAGCCTTTACAAACACAATATAAACAGCTTATTATCACGGTGTCCAGCAGTGGTAGGGAGGAGAAGAGAGATCCAGCAGGCAGGCATTGTGCATCAAGATTCCTCATCTTACTTAATTATTTCACAAACTCTTTTATAGACTTTTTTTCTTCATAGTCTAATTGGTCAAAGGATCAGCCACCCCTTGCCTCAGGGTGATTGGCTAAAATCCTAGAACATCCATTATCAAAATATTTTTCTACTGTACTATAAACAAATCTTTGCAAGGTCACAGGTGTTCATAGCTTATAGAACTCTACTAGTATCTTCCGTGAGAGCAAAAAATATCTCACGGGACTGGAAAGAAGCAAGAGAAATTCTTGCTAGCTGCATATTTGTATCCACAGCTTATAGTACAGTCCTCACAAGGAACATAAAATATATAGTTTCTGCCTGTCTGCATTCTGGTTCAAACCATCCCTGATCTTCATGGTTTCACCGATTTGCTTGGGAGCAGAGCTCCCCTCCCAAGGTTAAAAGGACTCCCAGGTCTCCACAGAACCCGCAGTACAAACTGCCACCTGCCGGCAGAACTGCCGTAGTACTCGAACCCCCAAATCCCACAGGACATTTTGCCAGCCGGTTTCCCACTTACAGCCCATGGCTGTAAGTGGAAAAAACAATGGCTCATAAACCCAGCCCTGCCAGGAACTACGCTAGGGTCAGAGCACCGCTCAAGAAGGGGCATGCCAGAACACACAAGTCATGACAAGAACGACCACAAGAAAACTACCCAGAGACAGTATCATTCCCAGAGCACAGTGCCCCTGAGTTGTGGTCCTGATGGAAGCCAACATCTTGCAAATAGCACAAAGCAGCCATGCTGCCCAGAAGTGCCTCCTCTGAGCAAAGGGAAACAACCATTGAACAGAAGTGTGTGTAGCAAAACAACTCCACTCTGGGTGTGACCTTAGGGAAGTGCTGGGCTGCTTGGCAACTTTCAAAACACAAGCTTTGGTCATCAGGCTGTATCACATGTCCACCCTGAGCATCTTCCAGGAAACTCCACTCCATCAAACCCCAGCAGCTGATGCTCAGCCCACAGCCAGAGAGGGGCAGTCTAAATACCCTCTCCTTCTTAAACACAAACAAAGCGAGCAAACAAACAAAAAACCCCCAAACCAAAACAAAAGAAAAACATCCCAAAAGCAAGCAAAAAATGCCTCAGTAGCCAGGCAAATCTTTCATTTCTTGCAACAGAACTAAAACATCATAACTTGTCACTACCTGTTGAGGCAGCTGAGGACAAAGAAGTAGATAACCACAGTAACAAAAGAGACAAGAGAAACAAGGAATCTCTCCGAAGAAAGCTGGAAGAATAAAGAAAACTACTACTTTACTTCATGGGACCACATACTCCTCTCTTTGGTTTTCAGTCCTGTCCTATTTCACACACACATAATACACTTACCCTTGACACTTAGCTCTCTCAGTGGTTTTTTTAAGTTTCTCCGTTTTAAATCTTTGAGAAAAGATAGTCAATAAATAACAATTCCAGAAAATAAAAAGCACACAATACCTGCCAAGGGTCAATTCCAGTGCTGGCTCCATATTAGTTAAGCAAAAATAAGGTTCTCTGCAGAAAAGACTACACACCATGGAGGCTAAAGTCCAGCCACATGTAACACAGGAAATCGAAGTTCATCAAGTTGAGGCTGTTCCATGCCAAATACCAGACCATTTTGATCGCTGATTTTGCTCCATGTGACGCTGAGATTAGTCACCTAATCTAGCTCAACAAGCAGCCAGGAGGCCATGACTACGTTAGCATTCTCTTTTTTCAGCAGACCAACAAGCCTAACCATACTCCAATGATGGATGCAAGAAGGATGATCTTTCTCTAAATGTTTTTCCAGCAGATATTTCCTGGCTGCTTGGAACTGCCCAATAGTCTCATCTTCCCCATGCTTTCTGTCCATTTAGACAGTGATGGAATGAACTCATCGTTATCACTGCGAACAGATCCACATAAAAATGAAAAGCAGAGGGAAGAAATTCTACCACACAATTAGGCTGCTACCTATGCTACTGAAGAGGAAAACATGGCCTGTAGTCATGCATTATTTGAGTTCTATAGGCCTACATAGACACAGTTATTAAGTATTGACTGAAGTCTATAATTACAAGTATTTCTTGAGCCTTATTTAACAATTACAGGTGTATGTACAAAGCAATAGGCAAAACCCCAGAACTTACCATATTTCTCTTCAGCCTTGGTTCTCAGATGCCCAGAATGTGGCTAACTGTACTGAAGTCTTACAAATGATACTGCTGAACTCAGGACATGTGTTTCAACGTAAAGCAAGTGGTTAGATTATAGGGCAAAAAATATTGCTTCTTAAAAAAAAAAACCACAACAAAAAAACAGCTCCTCAAACAGCTTCTGTAACTTCACTGGCATGGCATGACATGATTTGAAATTGCAAGCCCTGCCACACATCTTTGACCAAAGCTGTTTAAGCAGTGGTTCTTCTGCCTCTGAACATGGAAAAATCTGCATAAAATCCAGTCTTCCATGGGAAAACAAAAGATTCCATGCCAACCTCTTTTTGGCTTGGCCAAATACACATCTAAAGACTAGGATAAATTTGGGAGTGCCAAAGCTAACAAAGATGAAACCAATTCCAGTGTGAGGAATGCCACTGCTTACCAGGTTGAAGTGTCCCTGCTTTGGTTCCATCCTACATACACATTCCTGCTGGGTATAAAAGCCGAGACAGATTTGGTGATGAGAGTCCATTAAACTATTAGGACTCTACAGTACATTATGCCATAAATGTAAATGAACTTTGCCTTAAATCAAAGTACAGAAATGTTTTTCCCTTTAGATAAATGCACCCATATTCATGATTCCTACATTAAACAGAAAATAAAAGGAAACTTTGCCACCATGGCTATTTTTTTAGAGTTAGAACAAAAGCTATTCATGTAGCAAAGGCATGCTGGCAATGCACTGTTCAGCAGCAGTAAGAATAAACACATTCATTAACCATTAGGATCTTCCAGCTGCCAAGAGAGACTGCAAATGTCTCAAAAACCCATTGATAAATCACCGAGTACAAAAACCCTGAAAAGCAATTGTCCTGCTTTTGCTCGTTGTTCAGCCCAGCTACAAAATGTGCCAGCCACTAAACAATGGCTGTCAACAAAGCTTTCACAGAATCACAAGCAAAACGTAAGAATTAAATCTTATGTAGCTTGCTCTCCCTACAGATGCTTACTTTAAGTGAAAAATGTGTTGCTTCATGATGGACACACACACATACATTAAGGGGGAAAGGTAAAGCTGAACTTCACATGTTATGGACCTAAATTATGGAATAAAAGTTATTTTCACACATTTAAATGCACCAACAGTCAAATGTAGCTTTTTAGTCTTCCTGCACTATTCATTGCACCACAACAGGAAAACAAAAAAAGCAAAGCAAAAAAACATCCCCAAAAAAATCTACTAGGCACTAGCCTTCAGTACTTTCTACAAAGAACAAACCCAGAACACTGATGAACACTTACTGCTTTCATGCACCTCTACCTCCAATAAAGTACACATTTAGGAATGGTAAGTGCTTCCCAAAACAAGGGAAAGCTAAGAAGAATGTCTTTAAAAACGCCACACCAGACTTGTAATTACAACACTTGCTTTCATAGTGATGTCAGAATTGACAGTTTACACTAAAAAACATGGATCATATTAGGAAGGATAAATAAGTAAGAGGGCTAGACAGGGAGAACAGCAGAATTCTTCTTAAGGAAAACCAACCAACCAAATGCCATCAAACCACAAAAAGACAATCCTTGACAGAATAAAAACATATGCCTGAGACACAGATTAAGAGGTGGTGTAACAACCTGACAGAGGAGAGGAAGCAGAAAAAACCACCAGGTTATTGGAAAAGGGTAAGAGCTGAAAAGCAAGCGGGGGGGTTGGGGGGGGAGGAATCTGCATGAAGTTGACTGAGAATGCACCAAAAGCCAGACAGAAAATTCAAAACAGAGGCAATGATGCAGCAGGCACAGAGAATAAGATTATTTTGTCAGAGTATGCTAGACAGAAATACAGTCAGACTCATAAAATTGTTCCAGTCATGCTTGAAGGAGCTATCGCATGTTAACAGGACTGGCATTTTTGGAACGCTTTAGAGAAAGGAATAGTGTTCAGAATTTAGCAATAGCTGCTTACAGAAGTGTTGGGAAAGAGGGAGAAGAGACCGAAAAGTAGATCAAGCTTACAGGATAAGACTAGTAACAATAACAAAAGTAAATGAGCTGAGGTAAGGATCCACATTCTCATAGCTTTATTTAAAGGAGAGACTAAGAAAGCTGGGAGAGGAGTAGGCAGGGGTGTAAAAATTACGAAGGTTTTTCAAAATCATGAAGGTAACTTCACAAGGAAAAAGAACTTACATTCACCAAAATCCTGCATAAATAGGACAAATACTCACAGAAACAGTGCAAGATTGCCGTCAAGGCACGGGGGTAGCAACCATGAACTTCCAGGATAAAATCAGCAGATCCACATAAGAAAAAGCTATGGACAGGTTCCAACACTAAATAGTTCTGCATGATGGGGGGACTTATGCTGAGTAGACTATTGAGAGTGGCTGAGTATGTGATCCTATATCCAGCATCTGTGGTTTCTGGAGTCAAAAACACAGTCCTGAGCTGGCTGGTCCAACACAGCAGAGCATTTCTTACGCTCTTTGCTTGAGTTCCAGCTCCACCAAGCAACATTTTACACCTCTTCTCTCATATTGACAAAACTGAGAAAAACATGGAAGTCTCACCCCAAATCAGGAGCTGAAAAAGAAGCAAATGCAGAGCAAGTTATGCTCCACTAAAAGAGAAAGGTAACCCCAACAGAACTCAGAGAGGTTCAAATAAAGGGAAACAATTCAAAACTGTCAATATTTTTTCAGTACTTTTTTAACCATTTAAAGCTTATAAATCAACCAGCAGGCCTGTAACAGGTACCAAACCCAACCAGAGCACCCTGTTGAACAGTCTCAGAATAGCAAGCACACAATTTCTGGGGGTAACTCACGCACCTAGAACAGGACAGCTAGGAGTACAGCATTCTCCCCATCACCTGCATAACAAGAGTAAAGCAATCTCACAACAACCTCTAATACCTAAGTCCCTAAGGAGTTAATATTGAGTAATCATGTTTTATCATACTTGAAACAGAAGGAACAGACATTCAGCCTTACAACACAAAAACATGCATCTTGGGAGACATACACACAATAGAATGGAAATTCGTGGCCCTAAGCATGTCTTTTAAAATAAAGTGGTTACATAATGAAATGGTCAGAACAACACCACTTATCTGTAAGATCAGGCTGATGTTGCCATGAAGAGAGGTAACCTGGTGGAAGAGAATGGAATCTGTTTCATATGGGAACAATTTAAGCCTGAATAAGGATAGAGACAGGATGAAAACCCAGAGAAAACTTTCTGCACCCAAACATTGCTAGGAGATTGTGTGAATAAGGCTTGACAGCAAGAGAAAGTTGGTTTCTCTGGATGTTATGACTCCTTCCACTGCAGTCAGTGCACTAACATGCAAGTTACACAACCTGCGAGGAAGGTCAAACAATACCAACTCTTCTCACAGATACCTTTCTGCTGAGAAAAAAAGACATTTCATGGTTTGACCCCTCCAGTACTTTAATTTTGTTTCTAGCAATTTAAAAAAAAAAAAAATCTACTTGTGTTAATTGCAAAAGTAAGACACAGAACAGGTTATTACCACAAAGCATTTCCCAATAATTCAACAGCCCTCAGGAAATTGTCCTGAACAGCCAGAAAACACACTCCTACATGCATTTAGTAAGAGTAATTAGTACAATGAACAAATGAATCATGCAAACTAATGAAGGAGCTGTGCAATTTAAATTACAGTCCATTCATTCTCTCCCTTTTCAGAGAAGGATGAGGAAACCTACATGGCATATTAAGCAGTTAGCTCTTGAATTACAAAGTACACCATACCAAAATCATTGCAAATAGTGAGTATTCAGACATGCAAAAGCAGACAAAGTTAACTTATTGAAGATGTCTAAGGATACTGTGTTACACATATTTTAAGAGGAAAAAAAGAAAAAAAACACAAAAAACCTCACAAAATATTCTGGCAGTCAAACAGCTATCACAAGAGTAGTATGCAGTGATATTTCAGACTTCCATCTCCACTGTACTCTCCATTTCCAGGAGGACAGGATTTGTCTGACAGCAGCTGACAGATAAGAAAGAAAGCCAATCAGACTAAGAGGCTTCTGTAATTCATAAAATTGGGACTATTGAGCAATTTAGTGATACTCTGCTTTTTCATGCCAAGATTACAGCCCTTCCTGCTCTACAAAAAATGGGATGGGGGTGGTGGTGGTGTTAGAGAAGAAAGCTCCTAATTCCAGCTGCTGTTTTCATCAACATCTGACTGAAAGCATTCAGGTCTGCACTGCAAATACAGAAAAGACAGAAAAGCATTTTCCACTCCCTTTCTAGCAAAAGGAACACTAGATGGTGCTACATCCGTATTCCTGTCTCTATGCTCTGGGATGAATGGCAGCAGCAAGAAAAAGAAAAGTTAAAAGGAAAAAAAACCCAACAACTAGGACATGATAGATGCCTCCCACACGTAGCAGCACCATGACACTTCCTACAGTGCTACCCCACTGTCCACCAACCCCAGGACTTGCGTCTCCTACCCATTTACCTACAAGAGCTCCACAATCAATAGCAATAGAAACTTCAAGTCAGACTACACTGATCTTCTCTCCTATATCTTGCTAACAAAATCTAAAATGAAGTATTACAAAACAAAAAATCTATTACAACAGCTACTGAGTCCATTTTCAGGTTTAGTGTTTAGAAAGTATGTGCCCCACCAGCACTTTTTTCATAATAACTCTTAAAACATTCACAAACTTTTTTTTTCAATGGATCAACTATCCGACTTCATTTGCCCTTCTGTGCTGAAGTCAGCACAGATTCAGATGCATTTACCTGCATAAGGCTTCACTTGCAGCACCTATGAGCTTTGGATGGTGCTTTAACATCAAATTCAGTGGGAAAGGTGCTTTTACGGGGCTGTCCCTCTCTCACACATTGGCTTAAGGAAATTTTTCACCACACTGTTTTTTGTCACCTGGGTCCAGCCCTGCAGTGCTTATTGCCTCTGCTATGCCAACATAACTGCTTTTAGGCCACACAGTAGGACAGATCAGAGGTGTGACCTAAGTAAAAAGTAACCCTCATCTCCTCTCTGACACGAAAGCGGAGCAAGGATTCTATCCAGACCAGTTGCCTAAAATACCTCCAGTTGCACTCCCACAGAAATCTGTTAAAGCACAATTCTGAGATGGCTTGGGGACATGAAATGTTTAAGCCAGCCCTGTATCCAAGAAAACACACTTAGCACAATCAGAATGTGCAATGCTCTCAGCTACATTGAATCTGCTCTTGGGTTCCAGGCAGGAAAGATGGTGCTCCTGACAGAGACTGCCAAGTACCTCTCTACTGCCAGCAAACACAACAGGAAACAAAAACAGTAATGAAAAAAAAAAGGAAGCAGCATTAAGAATTTTTGAGCATCAGTGGTCTTGAAAAGTTAAACAGCAAAATGTGCACATCATATAATTTACTATTAGCTATATCAGAGATAGCTCCAATTACCATTAGCTTGCTGCATTACAGAAAGCATCACCACACCACACTCTGCCTCAGTTTCCCATTCTTTTCTTAACTGTGCTCAAGCCTTTATTTGCAAGAATTTTTGCAGATAACTTTTACAATAGGCTGAAGGTCTTAACCTTAGACTAAAAAAAAAAAAAAAAAAAAACAGACTTCCCTGATTGCTGAATTTGAATTCTAGGATGAGTCAAGGCTTGGCACCAGAAGAAAAAGTATGGTATATGCACACTTGATATGAGCAATTTTTTTCCCCACTAACCATTTTAAAAGTGCAAATAGTGCTAATTTGCCAATCAGAACTAAACAAAGTCTTCATGTTAAAGTCTCTGGGAATCCTGACAACTCAATCAAGTATTTATGTTTCAAAGGTAGACACTGCATACCTGCACACAATACTGATAAAGATTTTACAGAGGGAATATGAGACCAATTCCTTACATCCAGCCTGTGCCCTGTGACACCTTTAAAACATGAAACAAAAAGCTGAAACTCAAAAATCGATAAACACAAAAAAACCCCCACCCCAACTAACCAAACAATCAACAAAACCACTGCTATTTCTACTGCAAGTCACATCATGTTGTCCTCAGGTCACAAACAGTACAAATGTGACGCCACAGAACAGCAAATCTATTTTAAAAAGCAATTCAGCATCAATCTGTAAACAACACTTGGCTGTTAGCTCAGCAAGAAGAAAGAGATTCAGAAACTACACCAGGCTTGAAGGAATGTGAAGTAGCAAGAACATGCACTGGCCTCCATTCAATAAAAACTTTTTAGAAGTTTAAAAAGTGAGTTTGTCTTGCCTTTCAAGGAACCATAATCAAGAAGGCATCGTGATTCATGAAAGAAGTTGGTTGTCCTGGTTTACAGTCAGAAACAGAAAAACAAAGTTAAATTCCCGTTAACAGGGGAGGGAGGAAAGGGGGTGAAGTGAAGACAGGCCACAGCCTTGCAGATCCTTCTACAAGGGGCCTGGAAAACAGTTACACTGCCAGGAATGCATTTATGTGATATGTAGTTTCTAGTCTACCTAACAAGCAAATACCTACATGGAAGTCAAAAGGATGACCCATTTTTGAACCAACCAGTTAAGTAGCTCTATGAAAACAAGGAAGGAAGGAAGGATGGCAAGTAAGTTTAAACAAAGCATTTATTCCATGTAGACACATACCTGACAAAGTAACTCCAGTGTTAATCCTGCTGCTTGTCTTCCCAAGGAAATCAGGATGGACTTGAGAGCACCTCTGCCCTTCTTTCTATTTCCTTTTTTTCAGAATATCAACCCTTAATAACTACACAGCTGTTGGGCTGGGCTGAGCTAAGCTAAGGCACGCTACTAAAGCAGCTGTTGACAGTCACCATTAATTAGTTCTGTGACTTAAAGACAATTCTAGAAAGGGCTGAAAGCAACTCAGGATAAAAGTATCTCGCTGCCAAGTAGCATGGCCTTAGCTGTTTTTCTCAGACATCTCATTTCTCCCTTCCAAAAACTCAGCTGACTCTTCAAACATTCCCAAAAGGAATTAAAACTCACAAGGTCACATTAGGCTAAAAGAAGCCTCACAGCTCAGCCAACAAACCACGCACTTGGAATGGAAACTGCCTGTCATTTCATGGCCATAACCATGACTAAACTGACTTAAAGTGATTATTCAAACACAAAAAAATTTGGTCAGCTGACCACAGCACTAAGAATCTAATTCTATTTAAAATACCATACTTCAACACATATTCGATTTATTTGTATGAATCTATAATAAGGTATTCAACCTTTCATAAATGCATGCAGAAGAAGCTATTCAATATACAATTAACAATTCAATATACATTAACTTTCCAGAACTAATGTGAAAAAAAGAAATGGCTTTGAAAAGCAAAAATATGTGCAGTAAAAATGTTAGATCCTATTTCGCCCATCCCTTTTCTCCCACAAAGCAATTCTCTTATGAAGAGAAAAATCTAAATTATGCTGAACATCAGGACAAGCATTCCATAAACTTTAAGCTGCAGTGCTCCTTTCTCCTCATCCCAGATTTTGGCTATTTTCCAAACAAACTTTCAAACGGTTCCATTTCCCTAGTACATAAATACTGGGTAAACAGTAACCTGGTTTCACAGCTATCATTGGTCTGGCCCATTTGCAAGGACCTTAAACATTACAAAGTGCTTTCACTGAAAATCCTGGTGCCTGTGAAATCACTTCTTAGACAAGAAGAAATGCGCAGAACAGCGGCAGGACCGTCCATGAAGCCAATACCCCACCATGAGCTTAATTCTACACCTCCACATGCTTACCAAGGAGAAAGATTTGACTGCTTACCAGTAATGGTGCAGGCATCTCTGTACTCTCTGCAGTCCGGCACATCATCTTCCACCCCTTCGCTTACATAGTGCTCCTCGTGAATGCCTGTGTCGCGGGCTAGGACTGCATGGTTCGACAGCTCCGAGGGAGGCACGGTGGCGGCCAAAGTGCAGTCGTGCAAAGCTGTGGCGTCCAGCTTGGCAGGTTTCACAGGCTTGTGCAATGTGCCATCAGGGGGACCAGCACTGGAGACTGGGGCTGGCTGGCACAGATGGAACTCCTTCTCTTTGCTAGAGTTGGCTTCAAGAAGTCTGCAGAGCACAAAATAAACAAATGTTCAATTCAAGCCATTCCAAACAGTGTATATCAGGACAGATGATTTTCTTTTCCTTAAACATTAGTTTAACCTGACAAATTCAGCAAATACGAAAATGCCAGTACTCTTCACAGAGCAGCAGCCTACGTCTGCTCTTTGCACAGTCGTGCACACTCTGCACCTTGCACAGTGGCAAAGTTCCATCCCTTGTATCGTGTTTTTTACTACCAACAGCTGATTAAACACCCATATTTTTGCCTATCCCAACTTGCAGTAAGCACAGTCCATGTACCTTGGCTCATTCACCAACTTTCTCTCACATCAACCAAGCCAAAGCTCTGTGTAATCCAGCATCTGTATGAGGCAGCACATCCCTGGTTGATCTACTGGCACTTCAATAACATCATAATTTGAAATCAACTGGGAGCAAACAAAACAGCAATAATTGGAAGTTTATTCTATAACCCTACCAGACTTTCCTCTCCACTGCACAGCCCAGCCCCTCACTGACAGACTGGCAGCTGGCACCTCTGCTTCCTTTACAGACTACACAGAAAACAAAACTCAAGGTGCACTGGGTTAAGGGGTTGACCACACTGCTGCTCCCCAGTGCCTCAGCCTCAAACTGGGAACAAAGTCCCTCAAGGTTGGATACTGATGTCCCCAGCAAGATGAAATTGGCCAGAGAAGGAATGAAGAAGAGCACATTTGTCCCAAAACTTCACCAAACCTTCTGTGTAAGGAGCTAAAGGCACTACAAGAAGTGGTGGTATGGTACTGCTACTGGTTATCAGCAGTGTAAGGAAAGATGCAAATGCTCCCTGCTGCTAGGAAAGGAAAATATAATTGTGGGATTGCAGACAAACAGACTTGGGAAAGGACCTGAAAGACTTTATACATGTAATAGCTACAAGGCATAAGTGGCAGCTGTAGAACAAGCCACACAGGAATACCCAGACACACGGGAAAAACAAAGACAGACAGCAAGAAGACACAATTGCACTGGTTTGGAAGCAGCAGGTGTGGATGCAATTCCATACGCAAGTGCAGCAACAGAACATGCTATATAGCATGTTCAGTGTTTCATTGAGAACCAGATACACAACAGTTTTCTTGAGAATTCTATGTGAAAAAGGCTCTCTCTAATCTCTAGGAATATGTCCAGATAATCTTATTTTGCTGTCAAAATTGCACTCAGTATTTTGGCATCTTGTTTTCTGGCATTTCTAGCCAATAACATTATTGCTCCACCAAAACATGACAGTATTTCTAGAAACTCACTGCAAGACTCAAATATCTGTCCCTAAACTGTCAAGACAAAGACCAGGTTTAGATCTCCTAGGAGTAAGTTTCAGAGAAGTCTTGCAACAAAGTTGGAACACTGCACCAGCATCATCATTTCTCTACCTATTTTCCCCCTTCAGCACAAGCTTAAGAACAAAAAAAGCAAAATTCTCTCCTCCTTTCAGAGGGTCTCAACAAGGATACCTTTGCACTGAAATCAGAACATCATAACTAGAAAACAGATGGGCAGTATTAACTCTTGAAAAAAACATCCCTACACACAAAATAACATTTCATTAAGTTTTCCTCAATTACATAGATTTGTATTACTGCATGGTATAATTTAACCTGGAAATAGTTCTCACATTCAGAAACTCAAAAACTGTATTTTGTAAGGACCATAATAGCTAAAGGAACATACTAAATCAAATTATAAATTTATACCGTACCCAAATAAAAATGATACTCTACTGTGGGAGCTGCAGGACGAGAAAGTTTCGCTCGAGTGCTTTAACAGAAAGTGTTATGGTTCCCCTGCAGAGCATCCCATTATTCCTGCACTATCACAGTACATACTGAAAAGAACAGTGGGGTTACTTGTACTGACTACTTTTAAAATCGTCCCCTTTCAAGTAGCTCTTTAGAAATAACAAGAAGGATATTACGGATATTAGAAATAAGTTAATCAAATGAAGTTGGGAAACAAAATGCAAATCTTAATTTTCCCCTCTACACTGAAGATAGAAACAGTTTAAGCTATAAACAAGAAAAAGTACTGGAAGTGTACAGACTGACTGATTAGACTGGCTCAATTTTGTCCTAGCTGCTACCACACATCTATGAATTTCATTTTTTTTGGGAAACTTTGGGAAGTCTGTTGTTATGAACAAGGCCATGACTAGGATTAAGGAACTAAAAGCACCAACTGCACTCTTCAGCTTTTCTTGCCCTCCTCCCCAGGCCCTGCCTTAGCAACCTCAGGAAGCCAGGAACACAACAGCACTCCTGAATGAAGTAACACTGATAACCAAGGTGTGATTTGTGCGCAGTCTTCAAGTGAGTTCTGGGAATTTAAGATCTTGTAACTTTTCTGAACCAACATCTGACATACCTGACCACCTCCACTCATTTCTGACTCTCCCACACAATCCTCACCAAAAATACTTTTGGCCAGAACATAATATTCCAGTTTGCATTAGAAGTTTGTGTTGAATGAGTTTCACCTCTTAACATTCACTCCACTGAGGTACCATGGAACCAGTTCTCCCCCTCCCGTAAACTTCACCACAACAGCTCCTGCCTTGTCTCTGTTAAGAGTAAATAGAGATACACATCCAGAAACAAAAGTCATCGGCCTCTTCCTTTACACAACCTGTTTCACTGTTGGAACTTACAGAAACTAGAAAAAAATAAGCTTGAAAGCACAAAGAAGGAACAAAAGCCAACCCCCCCAAAATTCACAATAGTCAGTCTGCTTGGTCTGCAGAAGAAACACGTGGAACATCTACATGAGAAAGTTCAGGATTAAGGCAGAGAATTTGCCTTGATCTTAAAACCTTGTATCATGGAACAAAGAAAGCCAGCATCAATGTGTATTACGTCTGCTTCCTTTCAGACTTATTAAATATCCTCAGTTTCCATACACACAGGGGAGAAATGTTGTTCACTCTTCTGAAACACTATGGAGGCACTGTTTGCATGGCCCCTCTCGCAAGGCAAATATTACCACCTAATACAGGCAGTGCACACTTGTCTTTTAAATTTCTAAGTCTTCCTATTACAGAAAATAAAACCAAACTGCAGCTGACCACTATTTACCAGATTGTCAAAACAGCCATGAAGAGAAATGGACATGGTACCTACTGTCCCCATGAAATACACAACATTAATATTATTCTTTAGTCAGCATCACCTGCACATACAATATTCATAAACAAGATGGTACAAATTGTTATTGCAGTCTTTGGTATTTACTCCTCCTGACACACAAATGAGGATATAAATCATTATTGCAGCTTTGTACTTAATCTGACATCCAAACAAGCACAGAGTTTATAAATCAGATTATAACTTTTCTTAATGAAATTTCAACCCATTTCATTCTTTCTACTGCATATGCCAACAGCAGCCTGCATATAGCATTTAAATAACTCCTCTCCTACCTAATATGACATAATTCAGCTTTTGCCTCAGTATGGCAAAAGCTGTATTGTACCATTATTGGCTGTATTGTACCATTTCTCCCAGTCTAAATACAATGACAGTTTGAAGCCAATAGACACATGTGGGACTAAAGAAATATTTAATTTGGAATGTTTGAACTTAATTCTTCAGTGTAAAACTGTTTGCTGAAAGAGCAAAATTCCCTAAAGTTTATCATCTATATATTTTTTAAAAGTAGAGGTTCATTCTACTCTGAAAAAACCATATTTGTCAGTTATTTGTTAAAGGTATTCATTCCAACCTTGCACTTTGTTAGAGTGATCACACAAGCACAAAGACTTGCTCCTGCACACCACCTCAGCAGAATGCTCAGATATTGGTCTAACCCAATAAATGCCTAAAACAGAGTATTGGCATGGTTACTATATTAAGACCTTAAATTCTACATAGAGCCAACACCTCTGCAATCTAATAGTACATCCACAGAATAGATTGGACTATAACTGCAATATAACCAAGACCTGATAAAGTAGTACATTGGGTGCTGACTGTAGTGTACCTGTGGCAGCCCAGATTACAAAAGGCAAGTCAAAAATTGAGATGTGATTAGTCGGCCCTGTGTCCCACTTAAAAAAAAACCAACCCAGCTTTGCCAGTTATCTAGGCAAAGCAGTTCGAAGCTAACAGACACATTTACATTAGACAACAGCCAAAATTTGATGGGTTTGAGGTAGAGGGGGAAAGAAAATCTCCAGTCAGCCATTTCTGGGTTCTGGACATTAAAAAGAAATGAGTCCATTTTTCATTTGAAGTTTGTTTTGTGGGAAAGAGTTGAGTTTCATACACCACAAATTTCATATACAAGCAAATAAAATAAACCACTTGCTTTTCAACTGCCAAGTTGAAAATGAGATGAAGTTTTTCTGCATTCAGCACTAAACGCAACTTAAATCTGAATCTAAATACACAAATGACTTTAAGTAATCCTTCCTCCATCAAAAGCAGAGGTGTTCAGCCATGTGCTTACCTAGAGCCCAGCAATGCCAAATATGTTATCTATAACTTTGCAACATTATTCTTACCACCATCTTGGATTGCAGCAACAGCAATTTACTGTTGTCACAAAACATCTGGAACTCCTAATGTGCTACCCAGGAACCAGATGCTGGACCCTTTGGTGATTACTAAGCTTTGAACTTTTTTTAGTTATCCAGCTCAGATTTTGTGAGCTGAATAACTCACAAAATACTACTTTTATTCAATAGTCTAAAATGGCAACTGGGACATTGTAAACATCTGCCAATTTAAAGGAATACTTCCTTAATAGAGGGGAAAAATATCTTTCCAGAACATCTGACTAAAACCTTCCAGGTCATCCTTTTGCTATGCATACTCTCATATGTAACTATGCTGTTTGGTTTAGAGCAGAAGCAGAACCACTTACTGTGAGCTGGCTGGTTTTGCAGAACAGCTCTGATGCATATGAGCCATCAATTCCCTTTTGAGTAGAAATATGAAAACTCTGTTCCAAGATGCACTTCAAATGCTACTTCCTGTCTAACAGGGACATGAAACTTCAGGTAGCCCCATGGGCTACATCACTGACAAGTCATCTGGCGTGTACCTATTAAATTTTCTCCTTCAAGAAGCTTCAAACTGCCCAGGTAAGTGGGGACATCCAGTCCAAGGTGACAAGCTAAAACTAATCTAAAGTAACTCCCCGAAATCAGTAATGAAGATTTAAGAAGCTTCAGTGTTTTGATCTAGTCATCTGTGGTGGCCAGTGAACCTACATTACAAGGGACAGAGAGCTCTCAGTAAGACAAGTCCCTAGTACCACAAGAACCTCTTAGGTTAGGGTGACCAAAAAGGCTTCTCCCAGGATGCTTGTTCTGTTACGCCGATCTATTCCAGTTTGGATTCCCCGGTTGGCTGTCAGCCTCCACCCCTCATCACTCTCCCAGAGCTCCCCCATTGGTCCGGTCCCTGTTCCCTAGTCCTGCCTTTTCCCCGCCCCCGTATAAAACCCCGGATCGCCACTGTTCTCTCGCCTTTGCCTCTGCAACCTTCGACAGCGTAGAAGCAATAAATGCTCCTGCTGGAATACACGCAAAGACCCTTCCTGCCTCTTTTGCTACCGACTTTATACTGAAGCTAGCCGTGCGTTTGTGCATGCACGCGTATGAGCCCACAGAGCCGGACAGAGACCGTAATAGTCACCCACCCCTACTGACCAAAGTATTTGCTAATTTAGACAGAACCACACGGTATCAAGGGATTGAGAGAGCTTTCTGCTCTTCACATCCGCCTGGAGCTTCAGAGCCCTGATCCTGTATTCTAATTTACTAATTCACTAATTCTCAGTTACTAAGTACTAACTGCTGCTTAAACACATCAGAGGGTTTTAGAATGTGCAAATTCCACTCTTTTATATACTTGAAAGAGTCCCACCAGAAATATTCTTCCTTGTTTTGTGCATCATGTTTTAAATCTCTTAAACACCTCTGTTTTACTTTAAGTCTGGTACGTTTTGCTAAGTTGTTTAAAAAGAAGCCTCAAGGTTCTTATTTACCCCCCACCAAAAAAAAATTCTTCAGATGCAAAATGCTCCATGTAGACACGGAAGCAAATCAAAGCTACTTTATATGTCTGTCTCATCTGTAAAAAGATAAACATGCTTGCCTACCCTTGTTGTTTGGGAAAATAACTGACTGAAGCAACTTAGATTTGCTTCAAGTATTCAACTCTATTTCTTTCATAATGCACATCTTGAATCTATTAAAGTTTGCCTTCTTTTAATTTAAAAGTAATTTCTTCAGTAAGTGGGTGGGTTCAAAAGCCAGTCAAAATGCCTTCTTCAATTTAAATACACTTTGTCACACCTTGAAGAAACAACCATTTGCAAAAGGTCTGGCTTTTACACACACATACACACACACACACACATATAAACATTCACTGTTTAACTTTTAGATAAAGCCTGAATATGATCCCAAATAATTTACTGAGTTGTTTTAATTATGTGCTGTAGTATATATACTCTCTTATAAACCATGGGGTTTAGCTTCTGCTCAGAACCTGCCTTTTAAACATGCAAAATGCTGACTGCTTAGTTAAAACCTCTAGCTCAAGGGACATAAAGTGTCTAAGTGTCACAGATGAGTGACAGAATGTGACAAGCAGTTTATTTACCTTCAAACACTTCACAAAATTCTGCATTTCTCATGTTAGAAGAGATCCAGTAATTTTACAGTAAAAACTAAAGGGACAAACATCTGGGATAACTGCAGACTACATCCTTATCCAGAATTTTAAAGCCATTCAAGGCCCTTTTAATCAAGCATCTTGCCTAAGTTTCCTAGCTTTATAGTACATTCAGATCACATTCCATGCTTTTTGTTGGTTTTGGAATTTTTTCTCCTTCTCGGTAGGGTTAGGAATGCTTTGACCTAGCCAAATGCAATCTTTCAGAAAAGTATCAACACCCTGTGTTAATGCCACATGCTATGAAGGATCATCACAGGTATATGCCTCCCTAAGAGAGGCTCTTCTGCCTATGAAACCATAAAAAATGTTTTCAAGCTAAAGATCTGAAAGGTTTCTAAAATCACTTTCATAAAGTCTCATAACAAATACTAAGCTAATGAAGGCATCCAAAACCAGGACAATACTTGGCTAACTGCCAGTGGCATGGTACTGTCATTTAGAATTTAAAAAGTCACCACTAGAGAACAAAAGCAAGAATAGCAGCAGCAATAACCAAAAAGCTGCTTAAACCATAATATAACCACGTACAGCTTGAAATCTCACTCTCAAGGTCCTGAAAGCTGCTGCTGTAACCTTGTTTGGCTTTATTTGACCATTAAGTCATCAATCAAGACAGTCATGTTTTCTCAAAAAACAATGAAATCAAAACATCACAAATAATAAGCCTCTTAAAAGAAAACCACACCACTGTTCTCCACAAACCAAAGTTTCTCACCACTAGGATCTGGCCTTCAGAAGGAGCCCATCAGTCTCTTCTCCTCTCAGGGCAAGGGACAGTGGAAGCCTACTGTAAGACAAGCCCTGGGTTTGACCTTCGCAGCTGTGAGGGCACAAGTGTGCTCTCACCCAGCTTTACGTAACACTGCCCTGCTCTGCTCTCAAGTTCCTTCAGGCAAATATTGCAGGGATCTATAAATAGTTCTTCCTCACGTAAGGCTCACATTACATTGGAAGCTTTTTACAGCTCCCTCTCCTTTTATTAAATATAGGCCAAAAACCATGCCCTCCCCACCATCCCCCTCTCTTGGTGAACAAAAAAATTTGCAAAAATGTTAAATAGTGCGTTCCCTTTCCCGCAACACCTCGTGGCCCTGGCTGGGAGATCTTCAGCTGTGTACCTGCCTTGGAAAGGGAAAACTGTTCAACCATCACCACTAGTGACTAGCACAGAGTGTATGAGAACTGCATGTGCAGGCAAACAAGGAATTCATGAAGAAAGAAAACAAAGCTCAGAGGTATGGCAGTGCAAAGTATGAACGCCGCAAACACGTACTTTCTTTTCACACCCATGCATGTACAAGGTGCTCACTGAGGTAGATCAATACAAGGTGGTCCAAAAGACACGGACCAATACTTGCTGAAGATAAGAATAAGATCTTACGACTTTAAAAAAGCAAAATAAAACAAACCCAAAAAACCAAATAAACCCACCAAATCTTTTTGGGTTAGGCAACTGTTATATTTAGTATGTATGGACTCCAGCCTCAAACACAGTGAATACACAAGCTAGAATACAAGAGTATCAGCTTTGGTACAGAAACACCATGCCTACCAGCATATCTCCTTGTACCACTATAAAAAGGCAGGTATCAAAGAGCTCAGGTATGGGGAAAATGAGTACACCAGCAGCAAACCAGGTCCTCAGATAATGTGGGTGGGAACAGTGATAACAGAAATAGGAAAACTTCTCTTTATTTATATACCACAAAAGAATGGAACTCCCCAATCCTTTACTTCTCCATAAACCTCAAAGGCTTTCAAAATAGAGTTTTATGTACAGCTTTCCTGCTATCTGCGGAGAGCTGTGGATTACCACAAGTTCTCTGAGCTGCAGCAGCTGAGGTAATACCACTGTCTCTGCTCTTGAGTCCTGAGCTCACTTCCTACCCACAGGAAGGAGCAGTGAGGGCACTTGCCCAGAACAAGAGCAGAGTCACAAATGCACTCCACACACATGAACCAGCTACTTGTACAGGGAAGCAAAACAAAACCCCCCAAGAACTCACTGAATAGCAGCTGGGCCTAAGACAGCAGGCAGTAGGTAAAGATATTCAAATTAAAATCTGTTCCCATTCCAAGCTAAACCCCTGATGAGCCAGCCCAGCCATACTTTGTTCCTCAGGATAAAACTAAAGAGCAAGGGAAGACAGCCAAAAGACCATGCTAGTATGTTGGTTTCCCACCACCACTACAATACTACTGTTTAATCAAAAGTACAATAGACCTAATTGCCAGCAAGTTAGGACCAAGAGTTTTAGTCAAGTAACTCTAAACAAAGAACAGACTGGCTCAAACCAAATATTTATCATGGTTTAAAACCTGGGGGAGAGGGGGCAATTTTAATCTTGTTTTGCATTACTATTGTTCTTCTATTACAGGAGGAATTTTTAATTTCTCACCCTCTGCAATGATTTTTAACACTCTAAATGGAGTTGGTACAATTTAAATTTTAAAAAATACTGATTTACAGCATTGGGAAAAAGTGTCATTATTTCAAATTTTAACAGCTGACATTCTGAAAATATTTGCACAAAATATCATAACACAACACTGCTGTTTTTCTTTACTGTTTCTTATTGCACACAGTCAGTGCGAGCAGGGATAAGAAATTCTATGCTAACTGTCCTAAAAAAAAACCCCAACAAAACAAACACAAAACTCAAAAAATTCAAAACCTATATACCATAACTCCTGTGTCCTGATCCACTTACTTTCAGACTCAGTTTATTGCTTTAGACAAAGTTGAATAATTATATAAAAAAGATTATCAAAAAATAAGACCAACAAACAAATAAAAATCCCATCTGTTGAGTAAGAACATCCTAATTTTTATCAGACATCAAAAAATTTAAATATCCTGTTGCTGCTAGAAGCAATTTCAAACACAACTATTGGGAGGCTCACCTCCAAGGACAGTCAGACCACCAATTCCTGCTCTGAGTAAGATGCTAAGTCCATCTGCTTTGGCTCACTAGCATCACTGGCCCTCACTCCCTGGCAGCAAGCCTCCCCACGTGCTCGAGCAACTGGCACAATCCAGTGAGAGCCTCCATCATTCTTCAAGGTTGCCTTACAACCCTGAAGGTGCACAGAGCTTCTCAAAACCTATCCCACAATTTCTTAACTGGCTGTTAATATCCCTGGGCCTCATATCCACTTCCTTTTGCCATCTCTGATTAGGTGCGTATGGGAGCAATGCTTTCAGCCATACACTGTTGTGTTTGAGAGGACATGAGTGAACTGAACACAGCTCTGTGATGAGCTCTATAATTATAGCCCCTCTCTAAAGCTTTGGGCTGGGGGAATGCAGATCACAGCCCTTTTCAGCCCAGAGAAAGCCCCATCTCCAACACTTGTTGATATCTGAACCTTACAAGCCACTTTAGGTACCAGTGTTGAGGAGTGAAATAACAAGACCACAAATTCCCAAACAACCACCAATCCAGGGCCTTATACCAAAGCCTTGGTCACATGGCCCTCCCAGCAACTGAGACAGGTGCCCCTGACTAACAAGGGTGCATCTCAACACACACCATTCCAATGAAGGACTGCTTCCCTCCAGCTCCCCTAGGGGCTAATGGCTACAGCAAAACAAAGCCATTTCACAGCCCTTCTCAAAAGGCTACAATATAGTTTAAAAACTGGCACAATTATTCTGTCAAGTCATTTTTCTGCTTCTGATGCTTGTGTGTAAACATCAAGAATAAAATAGGAAAATAAGAATTTGCTCTTTAAAGGTTGCTCTGTATAATCAGTATATTACCATATACATGTGTCTGTGTTCTTGGGAACCTAGAAATGTTTATCTTAACAACAGGCTGTGGAATTTTAGGAAACTGAGCCAATTATCCATGGCTTAGTGCCATTAAAGTCAAAGTCACACAAGCAAAGATTTTAAAACAGAGTTTTTTAGTATTCAAGGGGCATTAACATGAACATGGCAAGAGCAAAGCTGTGATACAGTCTTTACACACACACACAAAAAAAAAAAAAAAACCACCAACCCCAAACAAAACAAAAGAGGAAAAAACAAGTCTCCTTACAGGGGGGAACTACACAAGAGCATAAGCTAGGGGAAACTGATGCCTGAGATGGCCACCAAAAAACAGAGACTAGACAAGAATAAGGGAATAAAGGTATTTATTTGAAGGGCCTTCAAGGTCACCTTGGGCAGTCAAAAGGCTACACCCAAAATGGACGCTAAGTCACGAGTTCTTCACACTTTTGTAAGTTTGGTCCATTTGCATATCAGGATCAATTCTCCAGTTACAACCTCAGTTAATGATGTAACTACCCCAAGTTTGCCCCCCTCTTCAGAGTCCTTAGTTTACATATTTTGGGGCCTGGGACAATCTAGGTGTCCTTGGAGAGCAAACCTGGAGTGGCTTGTTATGTCTAACCAGCATGAGAGAACAGCAGCTAACAGGCCACAAGAAACTTCAGAGTTACACACTAGGCAGTACAGGATTTAAAAAATATAAAAGTTAAAACCTAAGGCATCAGTACAAATGCAAATTAAATGCAATACATGCTCAGTTTTTGCTTCATTTGCAGACTATCTTACTTAGACACAGAATGAAGTTGAAATCCAGCATTGTGGCTTTCCCCAAAGAACCACAAAAATAAAAGTTTGGATTCACTCAGTACAGATGGATCAAATGGTTCCAGACCATTTGGAAACTGACTTTGGAAAATACTTGTGATAACCATGGGACGTGGCACTTTCTGAAGGTGTCCTTAGATAAATTTCCTGTGTGCATGTACATATTCTCCAAAACACACAACGGATAGTCCTGGACACTGAACCTCACTTACCAGATTCATGGCACAGGCAGTAAGAAAGCACTTGACCACACTGCCCCCTGACAGCTCCTGCTCGACTGGAAATCTTTATTGTGACCAAAAACTACTTTACGTGGACTAGACAAGCTGACCTGCTCTACCATCTGGCAGTTCAGTTCCCCACTTATCAGCATGCCTTATGACTTACTTGTATCTTAGCACCCAGTCAGAAAGCATTCACAGTCTACCAACAGCCTCAGGCAAGCAACCCAGCCAGTTTTCCATGAGGAAAACAGTTCTTAGACAAACTTTATTCCTATATATTAAGGATTTTATTCTTTGTGTGCTTTGAAACTTAATTAGAAGACTGAAATTTCTCTGAAAGGGGAACTTTTCACTACAGTATCAAAAGCAACCCTTTCTTGAGCAATAAAAGGAATTGAACTAATTCAGTAAAATACTACAGACACATGCTAAATGTAAAAGTGCAGAGAACAACATGTAATTTTACAAGGTTGGTAAACTCAGCATTTGAAGCACTTCTTTATTCAGTTGAAAAATATAAAAACAAAATCACTAACGTTACCCATCTGCAGTTTAAAAGAAAGTCTCTCTCAAAACAAGTATATTATGATGCTTAGAAATGCCTTCCTTCGAAATGTTTTTTTCATGACCTAACTTAGCAGAACAATGGTCCTATCAGCCTCAGAACCACAATTAGAATTCATTTCCCTTGACTCATACATACTCTAGCACAAGGAAAGTTATCATTCTCAATACTCAGTTTTCTCAATATAACCATAATAAGACTGGAACATCTTCTGGATTTTAAGTACCATGGTTACATTTGAAGAAGATGATGAGACATTTTAAGACCATAGGAAAGTATCACTAACCCAAAGTAATAGTCTGACTATTTTAAAGACTGTCACATTTTTGGCTTGTGCACGAATAAACAAGCCGCTGTCAAGGGAGTTGTGGAAGACTCAGATTTCAAGAGCAACAGGTAAAATGGAAAGCAAGGCCTACAGGTACAACCCTTAATATAAACACAGGATTTCCTGACAAGAACAGATCTCTCTACCTACAAATTCCCTGTGTAGATTCCTCATTTGATACATAAACTCTTATTTGAGCTTAAAAAGTTAAAAAGAAGCCAAGATTTGACAACTGAAGCTAGTAACATTAAAAAGAGCTTGGAGACAGCACACTCTCAATTTCATTACTTAAGCCTTCATTAATTTTCAGTTTTCTGTCCAGTATGTTCTTACAGCAGACCTCAAAGCTTTATCATATCTCTTTTACTGTCAAGAGAGAATATGAAGCTCTCCTTGCTATTGAAGAAGGTCTGGAGAGCAATTCCTTGCAACTTAATGTGGCAGAAGGAAAAAATGAACTTGTGGAGAAAGGATGGCATATCACATAATTAAAAGAGAGAAATTTTAGAAAAATACTTTTATATTCTACGTAGGCACTGACTTCCCTGAAACAAAGTCAATCTACTTAACTTGTTTTACAGTTCATGTAGAAAAGCTTTTGATGCAAATTTAGTCATGCTTTAAGCATAACCAGGGTGAAATATTATAGTGTATCTGCCTGGGGGTTTGGGCTCTAACACAATTTTCAGTAAGAAATGCTGAAATAACATTAAAAAGTATGCAAAATAATGGCAAAGATCTCCAAAGTATCACTTGCCCCATGCAAATAGCAGTTTCAGCTTTGTTTAACAAGTTCTTGCAGTCCAGACAGTTCATGCAGCAGTTCAAGCAAAACACAAGACTGTATTCTAAAGTGAAAATTGCAGTATTTTCTCTACCAGGATACATGGAATTACATATTGTAGCTGTTCTTAGTGCACAGTAGAGATGTGGCTACACTAGACCACCCTTACATTGCTTGCTGTTCCAGACCCAGATGCAATTTCCAGAAATACAGTTTATTCACCTGTACCAAATGCAGGGTTCAGCAAGACCCTCAGTTTCCACCAAGAACCATTTTCTGTTCTTCCCAGTGAAACATTCTGCTATCACTTTAAAGCCTTCTCTTTACAATATTACATTTCTCTTCTGTGCACTTTTATGTCTCTGTAAGGCCCCATGACTCAGTTTTCACACACCTGTCCCTCACCATGGAAACAGAAAAGGAAGAAAAAATAGAATGCATATACCTCATTTACATTATTGAATAAAAATACCCTATTGATATTCATCATTAAGTTGGAATCTCCATGGCCAAAACAGGAAGCACAGATCAGTTTCCCATGACTCAAGCCTAGCAGTAATTCCCTTGTAAACTTCCATCACCAACACCAGCAACTGACAGGTCAAGGCCAAAATAAGCCACTGTCCTGTAGTTTAGAAAGGCAGCCAGCTTTCAAACAGCAGTACGTCTAGCACATCCCCTCTGGGGTGAACGTGTTGGCAGTGACAAACTGCACCAAACCTTCCTTGACCTCTCTCTCTTTCAACAGATTTTCGTGGTAGGTTTGCAGTTCCGCCACTTATGCCCTTTCTTCAAAAGCTGCTCTTCAGTGCAGACTCCACAGGCACTGACACACACACCAGCTGCCTGCACAGCCCCTGCCCAGACCAAAGTATCTCTGTGCAACCCGAGAAAGGCACACTGCCACCTTCTCAGCAGGATGAGACGGTGCTGAAATGCTCTTCCCCAGCCTCGCTGTATACAACACTGACTGCAGGAGAAACATGAAGGTTTATTAATAAGCAGGAGGAAAAGGTCAGCAGCTTGACTTGGATCCACAGCTTTCTAGGCTAAGATCACTTGCACAGTATGCCAGACGGGTCAGGTAAGAGACTGGTTCTGCCAGAACCGACCATGAAACTCCAAGTAAACACCACAGCATACACCCATATGGTCTACCACAGAATCCTACTGCTCATTAAGTGCCCATACAGCCATGTTGATATGGAATACAAGGGTCTTTCACAGCTCCCACTGATTTCTGACAATCCATGCTACATCTACAGTAAGACAACAAATCACTTAACAACTGGCAGTATGCTCTGGGTTTTTTGGTCTGTTTTGGTGGGGTTTTTTTGCAAGTTCTCAAAAAACTTTTGCGTAATAGTGCCATTTCACAGACTTCCATTCTTCCTCAGTCTTTACATTGTGTTCAGACCTGAATGCACTGAAGAACAAAGCTGTTCATTTTCAAAGGGCCCTATACAGAGATATCAATTTATAGTGCAATTAAGAAACCACATAAACCTCAAACATACAGCTAGAACAAAGACTACTATTTTCTTGCTGCTGCAGTTCATTTGTGACTTACTGGAGGGTGTTTAGATGCAGGTTTCTGAATTCTGACAGATTTTTCCTCTTTCCCCTTGTACAAGTTTATTCTCATTCAATAAGAAGCTTGTTTTTGCAGTCATGCATCACAAAACTACATCGCTGAAGATACATGAATCTATTCTGCTCAGTTCTTAGAATTTATACATCTATTTACAAATCAGGTCGGAATAATGTAGAATGTGCATTAGTGCACAGTGGCAGTGTACATTCCTACAGATGAAAGCAGGAAGGGAATTTGAGCATCCTCTACCCTTGGTCCAAACATGCATGCAGGTAATACAGCTGCACAGTGCTGCCAGGACATTCACAGCGCAAAGTTAAAGGCAACTAGTGAGGACACTGACCACATCATTTTTATGTTATTCAGCACAATCATCAGGATCAGCAGAGACACACATGCCATCAGGCCTTTAAAACCAAGTATTTCATGTTTAGCTATCATAGTACAGTTTGGATTCATCACCAATTCCCTCTGCTGCAAGGCAAGGGACACCACCATAACCACCAGGTTGTAACCATTATGGCCTGTACTCTTCAGACAAATTACAAACAGCTGTAAAAATAAAACCGAACTTCAGCTAAGCAGATTTGCAAATTATCCAGAATACATCACACATTCTACCTGACAGTGGGCAGAAAATACCCAACTCAACCAAACTCAAGTGCCATTGCAAAATTTTCCTACAAACATCCTATACAGACACTATACTGCACCACTGGATGAAGCCCCAAAAAATCCACCACACAACAGCACATGTAGCACAAAAGTTGCCCATCACACAATACTGTGAGCAGGACCAATGCCTACCAGTCAAAACAAAGAGAGAACATTCAGCATGAACCCATCCTGACTGGTCTGAGGAAAGACAAATATCTTCTAAGTTATTTTCAAGTAAGAAAGGGACAAGCTTTTTCATATCAAATAAATGACAATACTCCAGTATAAAGAGATAATATGGTGGAACATATAAAACCTAACCTTAAATAAAAATAAGAAAGAAGGATGATCCTTCAGTTCAGCATGCCTGCAAACCTTCTGTTACTTTATGAACACTGTCAGTAGCAACTGACACAGCCTACCTTACTTCATCTTTGGTGTCCTACAGCAATGAAATACACATCACTGAAACGTGTCTGGTATGTGGCAGCATTCCCAGGTATGTCATTTAGAGAAGTCTCAAACACTCTGAATCCCATTTTAAATTCTCCACCCACAGGTTTTCTTTGCAAAGATAAACTTGAAAGAAAAATGCATTCACTCAGCCATGTATGTGGAGACTGAAAGACTGGGGATGACCTTTGATTATAGCACTAAAAACACACATTAAAAGTAAGAAAAAGCTGGAAGAGAGGAAAAGCACAGCAACTTACTTAGGCGAGTCCCACTAGCTATTCCATCTGGAAAAAACAGCAACTTTCATCACATAAGCATGTAAACTGGTGGGCCTTCTTGTGCTTTCTGGTATTTTTCTAACTCAGCAATCTTTTTACATAATAGTTCTATGAACAAAATAGGTCAAATTGAGCCTCATGGGAGTTTTACCAAATTTCAAACATTAAAAAGCTTCTTGCAGCTGAGTATTATGGTCAAATTAAAGGTTCCACAATTTAAAACAATTTGCTTTTTCACTGGCACTCTTGTCTGCATTAGCTTCCCTTGGTTACTGCACAGTCAGGAAAACGTCTGGTATATTAGCAAATGCAGTGAACAGATTAATATAACTCTGACTTCATACAAACTGTCTCAGGTCAGAGCCTTTCCACTACTGCAGAGTGAAGAGCAGCAGTTCTCAGATTCACTCTAGTTAAAAGGTGTCGAGATTTGGGCAGCCCTTGAACATCATCATAGTGAAAACGGAAGTTTCCACTCATGCAATTCTACCAGTTTTGCCTCAGTAACACAGAGATTATTCCCAGCCAAACACAGTTTTACAAACCTGAGAAATGTGCCTTTTCTTTGCAAGTTACCAGGAAAGAACAAAGCAGTCAAAAATAGAAAAAGATGGATGGGAATGAAAGGTACCATTTCCCACTCTCCCATTCCAATCCATTGGCAGGCAGCTCCCTTTTCCAGCCCTCTGCCATGGCTCTGTCCCTCAGTGACTCTAAAGAGTCTCACCAGACTGCTAAAAATAACTTCTCAACTACAAGACATGCACATTATCAGCGGAAAACATTTCTGAGAACTTAGTAACAGCCCCACAGCTCAGTCTGATGACAAGAGAGACTGAAAAGGCAGACTAAAGAATGGCTGCTGAGGTAGGGAAGCCCTTACTGCATACCCATCCATGACCATCACAGACACACACTTTTTTTCCCCAGGTTACAGGTATTTTACAGGCAATCTCAGAAAGCTGAGGTTTTTGCATTATAAGCAATACTGACTTTAAAATCTAAATATGTTAGAATCACATTGATAATTTGAATTTAATGCATTTAAATATATATTGCTTTGCAATTCAGCAGTCTTCCATTATGGTTTCTGTGCAAGTCTTCAGAAGCAACGTGTAATAATACATGTAACATTTTGTAAGCAAGTGCAATGCTCTTGACATTCAAAGTTATTTTTCTTGCTATAAAACAGTAATAAAACAGGGGATTAAAAGACCTGCCCAGGTTATTTCTGTATGGATACCTGTATTGTGGGTTTTCCTGCTTCATTGTTACTGTGATCACTACAGAAAAATGCACATGAAATCCTTTATTACCTAAAGCCCCAAGCTACAGAATCAAAGACCAGTTAGTCTCCCAAAAGGTATGTGAAGCACACTGCCATCAAGGCTTGAGAAAGAAGAATAATTTTGATGGCACTTTATGAAATGGAAAGAGTGCTTCAACACCAAAAATACCCTGTTACTTGTTCATCTTAGAAAATCTGTATTTGTGATTTTTTAATTCAAAAGCAATTTGCCATCTCTCAGAAAGACACAGAAAAAGTCAGCAAGACTTAAGAGACTTCAGACACAAAACTGTCCTGCCTGTGTATACCACAAACTTCTGCAACTTCCACCACTCAGCGCTACCAGAGAAGAATACTGTGACTTATTTAAAAAAGATGAACAACACGGTTCTTTTGTCATTACAGCAAAAACTCTGCAACCAGTCACTAAAAGCCTTGGTCTGACTCTTATTCCCCACCTTAATCTACATGGTTCTAGAAGTTATCTTTGTTCACTGAGAACTTAAGTAGTCGAACATTCACCATCAGTTAAAAAAATTTTTGAACATGAAGGTGTCCGACTTACTCTGGTTTTGTCAGGTTTTGTTGAGGTATTTCAGCCGTTCACATGGAGGACAACACTCTTTCCTTCATAACATTACTTCTCAAACTAAATTCTCGAGTTACAAAATTACAAATCCATAAGTACAATTACATATAATGAACAGTGACAGCATTAAAGGCTGTAATTTTAGGAAGACTCAGAGTGATATCAACCACCTACTCCAGATACATTTTTTCTTGTACAGTTAAAATCCCCCACTGCTTCCCGACTAACAGTATGATTTTATCCCAAATAAATTTCTGGTAAGAGTTGAAGTGATACTTGAAAACCTGATTTTTCTTTAAAGTAAAGATTTAAGAGTGTGGGTGGCTTTTCTTTCCTAAAGCCTGATGGAAATTTTAACAAAGCACAACTTTCCATGGCTACTGTAAACACAGAGGGAATCCACCCGTCCATTTGTTTTTCCCATGACACTTCCATCCGAGGGCAAGTCACATCAGTTACCCTGTGACCTTCCTACTGATATTTTGTTAATGACCAGACAAGAAACAAGGAGTTTTCTGAACACAGTTAAAAACTGGCGTGCTGTTGATGTAATAGCTATAATTTGAAGCTACAGTATTGGAAGACAAACAAACTAGTTCTAAGACATAAAGAGAAAGGAAACAAAAAAGAAAAAAGAAAGAAAGGGAAAAGAGTAGAAATCCCAGTGACCTTGCATCTTTCAGAAGTCACCAATGCCTCTCAGCAAGCAGAAGAATATCCTGACCAGAGTCACTACTCATTTCACATTCCCAGTCAAAGTTATCAGGAGCAGCACCAAAGTTTACTGAAGACTCCACTGAAAGCTGACCAAATCAAAACAAATGCCAGTATCAAAAGGCCAGTTTTTCTTCACTCTCCCTGGTACAGTCAGGTGTAGTTGTGCAGTAACAACTGCCATTTTACTGCATTTCCTGAGAATAAAGAGTGGGGTTAAGGGAGGGAAGCAAACAAACAATCTGACCAGGAACAAATAAAAATAAGCTCAAGGTCTCTTATATCAATACATGTCTATATTAGACTTTCCACATGATATCTGAGCTGCCTATATTAAGCCTTTCAAGCCAGTCTTCCACTAAATTAAGCTGAGTGGCTTAAAGTTCACATGATTTTTAGAGCCTATCTAGGCAGCTATTCTTTCTGCATCTCCTCTATTGAAAGTTTCTTTATGCTACATTTTTCACCTTCAGTTCCATTTCTCTGATGAAACTTTGAATGTGTTAAGTCACGTGACATCAGGAAGCACATTTCATCTCTTTTAGAGAAAAAGGATTTCAGAATGAGGTGGGATCAAAGGCAAGAGTGTCACAGTTGATGACAAAATAGTTTCAGTACTTAAAAATCTAACAACATGGAACCCAAAAGGTGAAATACACTCTCATCACTTCTAATCCTCACGTTTTCCCAGTAATTCCTGTAATAGCCTCATGATGACTTGAAAGAAATCTGTACTGCTCTAAAAGGCCACATACCCACCTCAGTCTTTAATTTCATATTTGAATTGTCTCAGAATAATTCCAACTAGAAGTCCTAGTTAGGAAGGCTAATAAATGTATTATTAAATCAGTCTAAATGCTTTCAGTTCTGTTTAAACATTTAAGTTACTCTATTTCCTTGCTAGTCTGTACAGACTGCAAGTTTTAATACAGATCTACTGTTTGCTTTCATCCAAGCTCCCTTCATATGTGTAGAACCAAACTGCTCATTGAACAAGACCTCCTGTTTCTTACAGCACCTTTGACATCAATTTCATCTGCGTTCTACTTTCCTTCCTACTACACAGTTCACCAGAAAGAAACACAATTTATTTCAATTGCACTCCATTTCATAGCAGTACATACATTAAACAGCAACACCTGGGACACAGGATGGGGTATGGCAGGGGGTTTAGGGTTTGAGAAGAAAATATTGTTGAAAATATTTCTTTTACCCTGTTCCTTTAGAAGGACTTTCGCCATACAAACTGAAAATTGCTCAACACCTGTGCAAAGCAGCTGTTCCTCTGTATTTTAGAGATAAATATAAATAAATAAATAAATAAATAAATAAAAATCAGTGCAGACAAATTCCGAGCCACCCTGTGATGAATACAAACACCCTACTGGAAGTAGACTTATCTTAAAGAAGAAAGAAGTGCAGGTAAGTTAAGTAAACATGGAGAAAAATCCATTGTATTCAGTGTATCTGTATGCTCTTTATCAGGAGGTGAAATGGGAATTTACAAGAGGAAAAAAAAGTGAGCCATAGAGAAACGAACAAGAAGAACCTATCAGATGTATTTTGCTCTAAAACACTTTAGATTTTTTTAGTCTAATCCCTAAGGACGTGGCCTTCTACTAGAATTTAAGTGCAATTCTGTTGCCAATATAATCCTATCTGAACTAGTGGGGACAGAGGGGGGAGTAAAAAGAACCAACAATAAGGGTATTCTTTCTGTCTGATATGACCTCCATCTCTGCCCAACTACAATTACACTCCTACACTTTGCAATGTCATGTTACAAATGCTAAAAGCTCTACAAAAACATCTCATTTTCTTCCCTCTGCTTTCCTACAATAGTCTGAAAACAATTGTAGCACTGAGATTTTTGAGTGTGTTATGGATTTTAGGTATTGCAGGTAGTGCACATCCAAAGTATTTTTATAAAGCTTTTAAATGCAAAGCTTTTCATTAGGAAATGTCATCTTCCTTCAAGTCAGTCAATCACAGACCAAGGAACAGCTATTATGGGCATTATTCCAAAGCTAAAAAGCTCCCAATGATAGAAGAGCCCTTTAAACTACTTTGGCTCCAAGCTGAAGTGGGTTTTATAACGAAGAACATGTGAAAAATGAAGTTAAACTTTATTAGGAGCAGTTGCAAATATTTTTTTACAAGTTCACCGAGCATACTCATTCTTTTAACTGAGTTCAGGCACAGCCAAGTTGTGCAGAAGCAAAAAGAACTAGTAAATTATAAAAAGTTGCTCCTTGTTTGATTATAGCAACAAAGATCAAGTTGGGGGGGAAGGACCTAAAGAGCTTTCCTGCCTTTCAGCCACCAAAATATAAGAACATAACTCTCCAACAGCAATCTAATATTCCAGAGCCATTGGACTTAAAAACTGTTCTTAAAAAAAAGTTCTACAAAGAACATAGTTCATATTGCTCATAATTTAGGAATAATTTTGAACTGTTTTGCTTTTTTTCCCCTGTTTTAAAGTTCTGGTTTTAAATTTAGATACATATAAGAAAAGCAAACTCAAATTGCATCCAGAAAACAAGCTTAATAAAATGACAACAACCCTAGTTCAAGTCCTCATATTTCAAAGGAAACACCCATGTCTAAGCTCCTTATATTGTAAGAATTTTCATTTTAACAGAATGAAGTCCAGGATATCAGTTAGACAGGCATCACTAATGGCATACTTCAATAAATGGGCTAAGAGCTACCAAATTACCTATCAGCATATATACAAAGATTAATACACATACAATATAAATATTAACACCAGGATTGTCAAGAGAAATCAGTGACAGATTAATTGTCCTACAAATATAGGACAATTTGAGTACCTCAAGTAAGTGCAATTTCTTTGCAGCTGAAAGCCTAAAAAACTGTGCAAGTAATTCCTCTTGCACCAAGCTGCCTGTTTCCAACACAGCCCATTTAACAATAATACCACAACTTAAGAGACCTGATGCCCAAAGCAGTTTTATCTGTAACCTTAAAATAATAGCTATCTCAGATTCCTTCTGGTTTATTCTCAAAAAAATCTCATGGTGGTAAATAACATGCCAGTTTACTAATGTTAGATGTGGAGGCAGGGAGGGAGGCAACCACAGTAAACAGTGATCCTTGACCCACTGAAGCACAGTACACTGTCAATAACCTACTTTTGAACATCAAAGCATAAGTCTATATCCCTGCCCCACCAGTCTAAAGCTGCATCTGAGAACACAACAGCAGCTCAGCTCAGCAGTATTTGAGAAAGACGCCAGGCAGCGTTATGCAGTGCAATAGTCGAAAAACAGCATTCAGCTGAACTGCTGAGTAAGGGAAAATGAAAAGTACTAAAGCAGTGTTTGCCACGCTCCTTTCCTTTGTCTGAGTTAATTTAAAACATGGCTAGCAATGCCTCTGCACACACACTACATACATCAGTCAAAGCTCAGCTCTAGGAGCGACAAACAGTATTGGGGGATTACAGCTCCATAACAGCCCCTGCTGTACCTGGTTTTCAACTCCTTTTGCTCCTGATCATCTGTACAGCATTCTTCCTGTCTGGTGTCTCCTCTTCCCCACCAGAATCTCACCATTTGGCTAGCAGGCTTGCTTTAAGTGTCGCTTCTATTTGTGTTTCCCCCACATGAACAGTTCTTGATGCTGTAAGGTCATTTGAATGCAATTGTAACTTTGGCTCACGGACAAGTTTCCTCACCCTCTCTTGGCAGAGCAGCTACACAAACTACCAAACTGAATCAAACAGGGTTAGGCTACCTTGATCTTTTAAATGCGTATTATGATATCTACATTCTTAACCATGTCCAAAATTTTTATTTTGAGCACAAAGCAGTATAGACAACCATACACAAAAATCCTCTGGACAGAACAGATGGTAGCAAATCTTTTCCTTTTAAACATCATGAAAACACTGCAAAGTGTTTCCAGAGTCTCCACAAAAGTAGTAAGATTTATCTACACAGCAAAATAAAGCCATACTTTAAAACCGCATACATCTCAAAAGACTAAGGCTTTCTGCTGCATGTCTTGAAACACTCATGGAAAACAGAGCTATGAGTTCATCAGGCAATCACACATGTACTCCAACAAATTAAACCCCTTTTTCCTGAAATTACCCTTCAAAGTAAAGCCAGTCACAAACTCTGCCCTTCTCAAAATGGCTTTTTTATGTAGGGTATGACCTGTCACCTCAACAAACTTCTGAGATTTAAGAATTTGGAAATATTTTATTGTTCTTCAAGAAAACTGTGAGCAATTTCCTTTATCTTAACTTCTCCTCCAAGACAAGTCACAACAGTTCTTCTCAGCTAGCCTCCTGTTCCCTCACATTAAGGACAAGTTTGCCATTGCAGCCACCTCTTCTCCCAGCAGCAATTTTTTTTGTGGACAGATCCAACTGAAAATAAAGTGTCAAAACAATGGATATGTAAACATTGTTTTCCAGGGCCAAGCCTGCACCAAGAATAAACTTTCGAATCTTTGTAGATATGAAATGCAATTCCCTCTGTGAAAAAAAAGTATTCCAAACCAGATGCTCCTTCAGACAAAAGAACAAATAATACAATTTTAAATATTTCTCATCTGATTTTGCTTATTAGAAGTCACCTCCCCAATCATGACTAACAAAATAGATTTTTAAAAGTTCAGTTGTAATTAATCAAAAGGCTCACACCTACATCAGTGGTTAATTACACTGCTTCCCACTGCATCAAGCTTTTGGCTCCTGACAACTCTAATCAAAAATATCCTTTTAGAAGTCCCTTCCAACCAAAACAATTCTGATTCTCTGATTATTCCTCGGTTCCAAATTGAACCTAGATACACAACTTGTCATTTACTGTATCAGTGAAGCTGCAGGTATTCCCAGTGCCTTTTCACACCACTGTTTTCCTGCTTCACAACAGTCCTGATTCCAAGTTTTAACATACTAAAGTGCACAACTGTTCCAAGCATCAGGCTATGATTACAGCAGACTGAAATTCACCATATGGTGAATGGTGGATTTGATGAGTTGACTTACATTTGCAAATATAATTCTATTCCCATGTGCATTTCTATACTTCATCATAGGCCTGAACTGAAACACCTGCAATAAAAGAAATTAAATTTGAGCCTGATAGTGAAGCAAGAAGACTTAAAGTAAAAACAAATAAAAATTTTTCACACAACTGAAGTCTCTTTTATTCCCAGAGAATGCAAGAAAGAAAAAAAAGGAAGGAAAGAAATACAGCAATAGACCTTCAGCAATCAGTTAAAGACAACCCAGAACAAACACTTGCAGCAATATGCAAATACAGCACTTCCAGTGGTCAGGGAAGGGAATATAATACTCTTCTCAGGGCTGGAATTGCAGAAAAAAGTGTTTCTTTTCAGCAACATGCAGAACTAACAGAGATTTCCTGTTCATACCCTTTCTGTACAAGTTGGGATTTCAACAGATATTTCCCCAAAATCACAGCAGGTAATAAAGTATCTTGTGAAAAATCTATTTTTTGTTTTCATTAATTTTTAAGTTAAGTTGCAAAACAGTTTTTCTGAGAAGTAAGAGTTTTTCAACCAACGCTTTTCTTTTAAGTTTCCCAATGAGTCCATGTAATTACCATTTCCCATCTGTCTTGCCCACGTATCTTCAGCAGCAGGAACATTTGCTGACACTATAATCAAGAATGAACTGGCAGATTATTTATCTTCTGCCAGATTGTGCCACTGTTAAAATAAGAGATAAATTAGGATTTAACTCTAGTTGACTGGCAATTAAATCTTGTATAGATATAGACAGATTTAGGCTATTTACACACAGATTTTTATGAGGTCACCTTGCTGACACAATACAATCTCCAAAGCCTCAAGACATTAACCAAGTGTCTCCTGCCTACCCATCAAACATTTTGTCAACATAGTAGCAACAATTCAGCGCTGCATGACCTGTACCATCCATCTACTCACGCTGCACATCCTCAAGACTGTGCTTTGTGATAGTACAGCAAAGTTATTTCAAGTAATTTATGTCCACTGTCTGGCACATCTATTCTTTGATAATCCATTTGCTATGGGAATAAACACCCCAATCAAAAAATCCCCCACCTTTATAATTAGCCTACATGCAAAGCACAAAATTCTTGATTTCCTTTACTTACAATGTATTTCAATTCAATGCTTCTCAATTATTTTATTTTATTAGTTTGCAATATAACTTTCACTACCATCTTAGCTTGGTGGTAAAGAATGAAAAGGTCATTGTCTTTAAAAATAATCTAGAGAGACTGGAGGAAGGAGTCACTTGCCTGTGCTAATAACTAGTGTTGTTTTACTAATGCAAGGTCATAAAAGTTTGTCCTCTGTAGTAACTGGTATTGGGCCCAGTGAGTGTTAAGATCCAAACTGAAAAAATGAACCAAGAAAGTTTACCGAGAAAACTGTGGATCATTTTTTCCGGTGAAGGATATCCCCTACACCACCCTTTCATACCCACACAAGCAAGTATGTGTTCAGTCTGAAATCCTCCCCCTGCAGCTTCTCTGAAAACACTATGTAAGCAGGATAAATTACTACACAGAACTAGAACATTTGGAATGTGTCTCAGCTTTTCAGATAACCAGGCATAGTCAGTAAAGAGCAGATTATTCCCTGAGCAAGTGGGCAGAGTAGTAGACTAATATTAAAAGTATAAAATAATTTATATGGCTACTGTAAGAAAGCTGTAAGCCAAATACAAAGTTCAGAATTTATATAAAAACATTTAAGCCAAAACCAGACAAAGTTCAGAACTAATTTAGAGATATTTAAGATCTTCCAAAAATAGGCTTGAGGAACACAGGAACTGTTTCCACTTTGTTCCTCATCTAATGCACATTTGTGGTCTAGTATCAAAGTAAGTTAAAAGCAACTCAACCTCAAAAATAAGACTAAAACAAAAGCAGTTTTTCCCCCAAATACTCCTTTTCTGTTCTGGCAATCCTACACCCCAAAAACAAAAACCAAAGCAACCACCATCCACACACCCCACCAAACACACAACTGAAGAAAAACACATGGGCCTTTTACCAATCTGCACAATATAGACAGAAAAACACCCTGGGGGTAGAAGTAGAAAGCAACAGATCCTTCCCTGCCTCCGTTTTGAATGGTATCCCTATGGCAGTACCCAATTCACCTCCATCAATGAGTTACACAAAAAGGTCAACCAGCTGAATTCACCTGCTCCAGATAACCAGCAGGGAGAGTTTTACTGAGGACTAAAACAAACCAAAGACATCCTGAGCTCTCCTTCCCGCCTCTGTCCTCTTTCTCTACACACAGTGCTCTCACTCCACACAACCACACTACAGAAGACACTAGTAGCTGCAAGTGTGTCTCCATGCGATGTGTCAAGTCAACAACTGGTTTCCAATCTGAATCAACCACTGTGGGTCATTCTTCTTATTCAAAGATGAAAAGAACAGGTTCTTTCTTACTCTGAAGTGTGCAAATTTTCTTCCTTTGAATTACATCAAACAATTCATGCCTAGGTTTTACAACATATGCCAGCATGAACAAAGCAGGAAGTTTACGTTTAAAAGGAACCATACCATTCAGTGTTAGCATGAAAGGGGAGAGTACAAGGCAAGCAATGATGCTTACACAAGGTATCTGAATGAAAATGGCTCTTGGGGAAAAGAGGAATTATTAGAGAGTTCAGCATACATTTGATAGCCTTACACAGGAGCCCATGCCAGGGACCTGCAGGGACTGGCTGAGGAGCAGAGGTCAGAGCCAGGCACAGTCAGGCTGTGGTAACAGGCAGCAGCTGCAGCAGGCTGCATCAAACATTCAGTACATCTACCCCTACCCCTGCGGGAGCCTCATTTTCCAGATGGCAAACAGGTACGAAAGACCGTATGGCTTTTTTCTGAAATCAGTTTAAAGAAAGGCAGACAGCACAAACTGAATAGATTGTCAGCTGGTTTGAAATCAGAACTGGCTTGGTGTCATCCCGATTATGCTAAAAGGCCCCAAGACAGTGTCAGGATGTTCCCAGTACAAAAGCAGAGAGCATGCATATGCTGTCCCTCCCTCAGGTCCAAATTCCCTCTGCCTCCAAATCTCTTACTAAATACTGGCTGTAACTATTAAAAACAAAATATTTCAGAATAGACATTAGATTAAAAGCAAAGGTAAGAATTCAATATTTACATTTTCACCCACAATCATACAAAAAAATTAAGATAAGTGTGCTTTAGGGAGTAGATAAAAGTAGCAGCTGAGTTCTCATCTAAGTTATCTTAACATTACTGAAGACAATTCCAACAAACTCCTGTATGCCTCTAAGCAGTCTAACCTTTGCTCTTGTCTCTGCCAATCCAAAACACTAAACTGATCTCTCCATTTTTCAAATGTCACCACTTAACCATCAGGATTTTCAAGACTGAGTTTATGTAGCAGTGAAGTCAACCAAAGGTCCAATTCTGCCCTCAGTTACAGTCTAGCAAATCCAGTTTAGTATAGCTGTGTTACTTTGGATTTACACAACAGTAGCAGTGCAATGGAGTACAATATAAAACTGAAAGCTACCAGCTAAAAGACAATTTAAATTAACATTTTGACTGCATAAGTTTAAACTTTTTGGTTGGTTGGGAGTGGTAAACACTAAGTCTCCACCAAGAAAAGTATTCTTATCAGTGAGACAAGCTAAGCTAAATTACTTATACTCCAACAACCCCATCTATCCACACATATCCACAGAACATCTAACCTCTCCATTTGACAGCCCAGTGTTGTATTCAGATATGGCACCATTTAATTATGAACTGGATTGCTACAAGAGAATAGCACAGTTAACTTACTGCTGTTTAATGAGCACACTCTTGTTAGTTGTGAATACATTCACTGTACTCATTAAATCAGGAGGCACTGGAGTTCTGAATACATCATTAAAAGGATCCAGGAATGCTGCTGCTTTGTTCAGCATGACTACATGCTCTGCTTGACAGTTGAAAGATGAGCAAGAAATGTAAGCCCCTTCCTGTTGGGCCAGCAGATCTAATTTTAAACTAGGACAAGGGAGAGAGAGTGGGAGATCTGCTTCTTCAGAGCTTCACTCATTTCAGAACACAAATTTCTCCTCCTACTTCTGACTTGAAGCTGAAACATGCTCAGTACTGTAAGATAGCAATAAAAAGAAATGTCAAGCTTGGGGAAGGGAGGGCTATTTAAAAAATAAATTACTAAGTAAACAAACAAATCCACAGTCCATTTTCAATACACCCAAGGAGTATGCATTAATCTATCAACCTGCCAATTAGCAAAATGAACCTTCATTAAACAAATACATGCATACCCCTAACATGGTAGTTCCCACACTATTTACAATACATTGATTAAGGCTGAAGAAGGAGTGAAACTGACTAGTAGGCTCCCGTACATTCTCACAGAGGAGACTTAGAACATATGTTCAGTGAGAGGATGAGTTTTGCTCCATCTACCCACAAAGATACACATCCACTTGAGAACTTACGTGTCTAAAGCATTCTGGAGTTACAGAGAAATTAAAATATAACTGTCAACCATTCAGCTCAAACCCATTGCCTGGAAGCATTTTCTACCAAAGGAAGTATGGGAACCAACATCACTGATGGCATCACTGGAGTTGCAGGGCATCCTGGAAGCTAAGATTTAACCAGCACAACTGCTTCCTCTGAGCACATCCTTGGAAGAGGAAAATGCATTTCTGGAACATGTTTATAACAAACCTTCCTTCTCACATCCTCCCACCTCGTGCACAGAGAACCGAACAGGTTGCTGAAGTTCAGAACCGGGGGCAGAGGGGGGAGCTGACCCAGGCTTAATACTCTCAGTACAAGGCTGTGCAAGACTCAACCACTTTAATCCAAGCAATTATTTTTCAGTTAGAAAGTAGTTGATACTGTAAGAAGCTATATAAATACTCCATTCTAGTCAAACAAGGACTGCCACGTACGAAGGCAAGCTTAATACCACAAGTGCATTTAGCCCAGTCTCCACATCGTGCACATGTGACAGTTCACCTCTAACCTGAGAAAAACATGTTCCAACCAGTCATGTTAGCAAATTAGGACTTTGCTTGCTCCAGGCTTCAAAGCAAACCTCTGGAGCTCATCAAGATCCCAATTTTCCCAGTTTTGCCAACAAAATAATCTTCAGGAAAAAATCCTTCTGATTAAGCAGTCAGGATTAATGCAACATGCCATCACTAATCCTCTTAAATTTTCTCTGGGTCCCACACTGTAATCTCAGTAACACAGGAGAAACTGTTCTTTTCATAGGAGCTATGTGACTGTGGGGCCTGTCACAATCTTATTCAAGTAGCAACTGTTACTCACTGCTATGAACTTGAGCTATCAACACACAAGTTTCAGCACACAATCCTGCTTATTTGGGGTGCAACCACAGAGCTGTACTCTCAAATGACCAGGTATAAACTGTAAAACAGCACTCATCCACATCAACCACCACAGACTTCTAGGGTTACATCTCATTGCTCCCCACAGCGCAGTACATGGATGCACTTAGCTCTTTTAGATCATAATGTGGAAGAAACCTGAAGAACTACCTGGCTTTCCAATGGTTTAAAATAACACCACTACCAGAAGGTAGAAAGATTAACAGTTTGGAGATAGGGAAATCAAAAGGAGAAATCACATTCAGACTAGATCCAGAGATGTATCCCTTATCAGCAATATGCACCTACAAGTGCATCAGAGCATTTGATTAAAATCCCAGTGACTTAGGAAGAATGAAAAAAACCAAAAACCTTGAGGTCTCCAACACTGTTTTCTTGGGGTCAGATAAAACAATGAAGAGAATGAGTACTCAGTTTTCTGATCAAAGGTATGGTCTGTTCTTGAAACATCCAGAAAGAAACACGCACAGAGAAAATACACGCAAAAGGCATGAGAGCCTCAATAAGAACTGTTAGATTGCTTAATTTGGGTCCTTTTCTCTTTAATCATACTAGAAAGCTCTGTATGAGAGAGCTACCTCAGAGTTCAGGAGCTGAGAGACGGACACATAAAAATGCATAAATAATAAACTTCTCAAGTGTTGCATTTTCTTCCCTTTGTGCTCAGGGGAACTCATGCACCATCTCAGCTGGTTTAACTCAAAAACCACCACATATTTTGATGACAGTAAGGAAAAGCTGATATACAGGGAATTGTTTAAACATATGTTGTTCTGCTTAGCAACAACACACTTCCATGGCAAAAAAACCCATAAGACATGAAATACAGAGACATATTGTTACCTATCATAAATAGTTTGCATTCTTCAGCACCTTATGTACTTTTGGTCTGCCATTTAGTCACACTTGCAGCTTCCTGGCAGATACCTCCCTTTTGTATTTTATATCAGAACTCCACAGAGCAGCTTGTGATTTATACTTTGAGGGTATCTAAACTGGCTAAGTGACTTCCAGAGAGAAAACAAATTACACTTTCAAAACAAGACACGTACACACCCTTATGACAACAAAAAGAAAAAACATGCTTTTCTTCATGCTATGTGCTGTATCACCGTAACATAATAAGCAGTACTTCTGTTCAAAGACTTTAATCTCATTATTAATACCTCTTTGCTGCATGTACATTACGTCTTCTCTTGTGTCTCATCACCAGCATTCAAAATCTTTGCAGGTACAGCTTTGCATTATATACATACACAGAAAGTAACCCAACAAAGGCCCTGTCTAAATAGCAGTGGTAAGGAAAATAGAAAACAAATACTTAAATGGCAAAACACATGCACTTCCAAAATTGAGTTCTGGCTAGTCCCTCAAGTCCTCCTTTTCAAGGAAAGCACTTGTATTTACTTTCGTATTAATATACATTTTTTGGTTTTGGCTAAAATACTTCAAACTGATTTTTAACACATTCAAGTTAACATAAATATCTTGTCCAGCTACACATGGAAAAAAAAATTAAAAATTTTAAAAACCTGTTTGTTTGAATGGGAAAACAATTTGTCATAATTTCTTTTTCCATGTATTCCACTGCACCATATGTGGGAGCTGGAAGAGAGCCTAAGAACATCTGCCACAGACTTTAAAACCCCTAATAATAGCACAGCTGGTGTCCTCAGCCTAATGATCTCAGCACAGACTCATGTGGCCACTCCTGACACTGGCCCCCAGTCCAGGCAAAGCACAGAAACCCTCAAGGGCTGGACACCTTCATTCATTCATTCTTCACTCAATTTGCATTTCACTAAAGAACCAACACAGAAAGCAAGTTGAAATCCTTACATTTTGAGCAGTTCAGTAGTCACTGTTTCCATAGATTTCCCCATGCTCCCTTCATTAAACTCCAGTTTAGCAATATTCCATAAAATGAAGCTCCTCAACAAAATAACTGCAAATCTCAGGGATCCAGGGTCAGAAACCTAAAACGCTTAACTGCATTTAACTGTACTACAGAGGTGGTGTTTGAGTATTTTTTCTCCCACTAAACTCATGGACTATCTTCATTCCTGTCCATTTAGTTTACTTACAAATGAATGTTTCCACCAGCTTGTTTTTAAACGTGTTCAAATGTGCTGGTTTACAGATGAGACAACCCATATTCCAAAGAATAAAAAAAAATGAAGGCAGAAGAGCACGGAACTCAGGATATGAAACTATCACACCGAGTTAGCATTGGGTTCTAGCACGTATTTATCACCCAGATGTTTTAGGGAAATGTCTATGATTTTCCATGCCCAAAGGATGCAGCTCTGTGAAGGTGAGAACAAAAAAAAAGCAATATTTGGGTGGGGATGAGGTTTCTGAGACTTTCATTCCCTTCAGTCCAAACTCTGCCCCCTTTACTCTTTCATCTATTAAAAAAAAAAAAAAAGTAGGTAGGTTCCAGCAGTCAACAGGTGTGAGTTCAGTTTAACATAAGGTGTGCAGGTGGACCCATGGAAGGCATCTTTAGCCACTGGCAAAGCATGAAGAGGTGGCTACTTCAGCAAATTGCTGTATCCACAGTAACAACAGACTGAATACTGAACTCCTAATTCTAAGAACAACCCATTTAAATCTAACTGCTCTAAAATGCCAGTGTGACACTAATAACCTCATCAGAAAAATGTTTTCTTTCCTGTTTCTCGTGAGGGAGAGAGGGGAGAAAAATCCCAAAAGCAGAGAAAGGCAACACTTTGTAAATTCCCACACTGTCCAACAATATTGGCCCTCTTAAAAGAAGAGACATTTAGCAGATAATCCTTCTTAATTTGTACCATATCGCTGAACAACAAGGGGAAAGATAAAATACAGAGCAAGTTACTTACTAGTGTTACATAAAAGCACCAAAGTCTGAGAATGGAAAATACACCAGAGTAGCCCAGTTACAGTAATCAATTTGGCTATGACAAACATACTTACAGCCATGCATCAGTTATACACCTTACTCCTCCTACTACCCTCTATCTGATCTGTAACTCCTCTCACAACTATAAGATACAGACACATTTTAGGTAGCATTTTTAAATTAAGACCATTGAGCCATTAAACTACACATATCCTCTTATTTCTGACTTGACTACGAAAAAAAAGTGTATTTTAAAGAACTAGGCAAATGGTCCCACCTTTTCAAACAAAGTCTAAACATCAGCAAAAACTACATTAATGTAGAAACAACCTGCAGCAGAAGAGTATCTATAGAAAGAAAAGATACAGCCTTGAACAACATCAGTTTGACCATAAATTCTTAATTCCAACAGCTGTACAACACAAATACCAACAGAAGGCTGTATTTGTGGTCCTGTGTAGATTTCTGACTGCAAATAAGAAAAACCTGCTGGAATTTTACCTTATACTCCAACTGGGGAGCTCACTGTGCAATGGCAGCAACAGCTGTGTCACAAGTGTTGACTGTGGCCATAGCAAATATCTGGGCTGGCACCAGTAATGAATTACACTGCTTTATAAAAATAAATTTGACATCGGACACATTAAAGAAGTCTACTGTTGCTGTGCTGTCACTTGTGTAACAGATACAGTAGCCACATATAAGACACACTATGTCCTTCAACATGGCAGAAAGGGCCACTGTTCACAAAAAAAGCATGACCTCTCAGAGGCAATTTGCAGAACTAACAAGTTCTGCTGTGTAAGCCAGCCCATAACTGCTGGCTTGGAGCAGGCATGTACCTACTGCTGTCTCCAGATTTTGTTTCCTCACTTGCTACAGGCCCAATTTTTTTTTCCCTTTATTTCTGGTGCAACATGCTGTAGCTATGAGTCCCTTGTGACAGAAAGCATGTAGAGACAAGGAGTCCTTATAAGTGGGTTAATACTTCCCTGCTTCAAAGAGACTGGCCCTGGCTATCTGCTCTATTTCAGCCAATACAATGATATCTGCATAAAACTTCCAGGTGCTCAGCCTTGCTCTGCTCACAAGATCAGGCTACTGATCAGGAAAAGGCCAGGAATCTTAACACGCACGCTTTCTAGCCCATCTGCATGCTATGTCCTTCCTCTCAGCAATTTGTAATTTTCCCAGAAAACAGTTTTCTCTTCCTGAGTATTTCAACATGTGCCTTTATTAAGCAGCTGTCCTGACAGAACCCATATTTTTCTATTCAGGAAGCTACAGGCTGGGGTATAAGACAAATAAGTCTGACACAGGACAAAGACAGACACAATGCAAACATTGTACAACTGCAAAGTGCAGTCATTGATAGACACAGTTACCACAACCTGTAATAATTCCTGCTTGGCCTGATTCCCATCTCTCTGGAAATACATCTCTGACAGTAATGCTGCACACAGTCCGTGCAAGATTGGGGGTGGATGGGGGAGCTCTTCTAACATGATAAACTAATCACAAAGCTCACAAATAACATCAGATTGCAGTGCAGGTACGAAGTAGACTAGAGGCCTTCCAAGCTACAACTAAACTTGGTTAATGAGACAGTCCCCTACTTTACACAGCCTTAATAATCAGAATTACAGTTTGATTCACATTAGCTATCATTTTATATAAAGAGGTGATAGGCTAACTTAGCTCAAAGAGTAACAAGCCCTTGAAGCACACACCATGCAGTAACTACCTATATCACTATGTGTCAATCTTGTGCCAGTTGATATGCCCATCTTGAATTAAGTATCCAAAAAAAAGAGTTAACAGAAGTGGATGGCACACTCACATTACTGCAACCTTGTACTGAGCTGAACACAGCCTGCATACAAGAAGCAAAACCTGGACAAAAGACCCAAGACAGCATCACTATGCTCAGCTGCATTTACCAGCACTCAGCTGAAACAGGTTAGACACTAAATCCCCCCTCCTGTTTGCAACACCTTCCCAGCAAACTCCCCCATTTACAAACCCACCCTTCCAGGTACAAATGTTAAACTAGTACGAGGACAGTATTACCAAGAAATACATTGCTCCTTTCCTACCTTCTTCTCATTTAAGCTGCACATGTGCTTTACCACAAAGTATTATACCCCAGGGCATAATGAAAAAGTGGAAGTATCAGTGCTTAAGTATAAGAAGAGCCACCTTCAAGTGCAAAAGACAGTTGTTTCATGCTCTCATTTGCTTTGTGGTCTTTTGGAAATACGCAACTACAAAAGCTCCAAACAGAGTAAAACAAACATATACTGGGCACAGCTCAAGTCAGCAGACATCTCTTAACCTGAAGGTCATACTGTCAACATTACAAATGCAAAAGCAGCTCCTGACATTTTGACATGGTCCCTAAACTGCAGCATGCAAGATCCAGGAGACTGTAATTCAGAGAAACATTTGAGGTGCCAAAGATTCCAGACTCTGTCAATGATTCCAGACTCTTTTACCTCCACAGCTGAGATACTCTATATACTACCTATACTCAGGCAGGTTACCCTACTGTAACAGTGATCTGGCTTTTTTTGTTTTGTTTTTAATTAAGAAACAAGAAGCCCAGAGGTCAATACAGACTTCCAAGACAAGATACTGGCCATTTTGGACCAAACATCATGTCTTGTAATGTAATAGATCTTTCCAAATTCTACTCCTCCTCCCTCAAAACACACCCACCCACCCAGTCACTGTATTCCTTTCTCCTCCATCTTTTTCACTTCAGACAGGGTAAGAGGGATCTTCACACAAAAACAAACAAGTGACAACTTGTTTAACCCTTATGACTCAAGTCTGGGTTTGCTGTTCCAGAGTGTAAGTAGCAAACTATGCTGAATCTACTCACTTCGTTGTCCTCTGCAATTATTTCCTAGAAGAGCAAAGATAACCCTCAAGGCACAAAAAGCAAGCAACCAACCCCTTTAAAATCAATAATTCACATCTTCATGACTTGGACTTCACTCAAGAAATCATTCCCGAGTTTCAGGGCCATATTCTGTTTCTCATAATTGATAGGCATTGGCATCTGTAAATATCCCAGTTTCCAACTTCTATTAAAATATGTTCTCCAAAATGTTACTTAATCCACTTGTTCAGAAATGCTTTTCTTTTTTTAGGTCAGTTGTAGCAGGCCCTTCATTAAGTTTTTGCTAGACAGGCAATAGTTAGGTAGCACAACTTCTTTTGGCCACCACAACAACTTCTTTGTATCTTTTGTGAAAAGGTATTTAGAAAAGAAATTAATAAAATAGTTATTTGGGTTTGCGGTTTCTTTTAAGAGTTATATAAGAATTTATATGCATATTATGAGTTCCATTTAACCTTGTTTGCTCATTTTTCTCTTTCAAAAGTCTGTTACTTCCAAGAACTTTACAAACCATTAAAAGATATCCTGAAGAAAAAGAAGGGGGGGAAAAAAAAAGATTGCCATTTTCTCTGTTGGAGCTCTCTTATATGAGGAGATAAAGGAAACTCTGTAACACTTGACATACAAAATGAAGCCAGAGAAAAAGTATGGTTTAAAAAAAAAAAGAAAGAACAACAGGGAGAAAAAGTAGATCAGCCAAAATGTCAGAATTCATAAAGGATGCTTGCAAATGTCTTCAGTGCCCTTAAAGAAACACCAATGCCTTAATAGTCTGAGATCCCAAACTCCTTTCACTTCTCTGGTGGTGATGGACTATAGCATTGAACAATGAAGTGTCCAAAACAGTCCCTCCCAAAATCTATTCTTTAGCTTCACATATATTCAGTTCCAAGTTGGCACACTGCTGGATTATAGGTCTTCTATCACAAAACAAACAACAGTTTCCAGTTAGAAATCAGGGCAATCAGGAGCCACTAGCTCCCACTCAGAAGAGAAATAATCTGTTGTAGGATTTACATCAGAGCCATAACAGACTGAAGCCCTGTTCATACTTTCCCAATATCTGAAGTATGAAATAAGTATTTTATAGCTGTTCAGTCTAAGGGTTCATTAAATTAAAAAAAATAAAAACCCATCCAAAAAACTTTTATTGCCCACATTATAATAAATGCTTGCTTACCTTTCCAGGGAAAGGTCTGAGGAACAAAGAAGAGAACACAGTATTACATCTGCTATAACAAGTCATGTTACAAACGGATCGTTTTCCTGACTATGCAGCCCCTCCTATTTCCTCTTACTCATTTCTCCTGCTGCAATATTATATCATGTTTTATCTTCAAGTTATTCCTGCTGGTCATAGGATCAAAACAATAGGCTTGCTCCTAGGTGCATTTAGGAATTTCCTCTCAGACTTCTTGACAAACTAATTAGTGCTAATTTGCCAGATAAGAGCAACAGGACAGCGTATTCAGTCCTCTCCCTGCAAATTTGCTAACCAAGAGTACTAAAATGATGTCAGGGGCTTTCTTTTATTAAAAAAACAAACAAAAAAAATCCAAAACAAAAATACCCCAACAAAATACAAAACAAAAACTCCCATACAACTAACAAATCATTCAATTTTGATGGCATTAGCTCTCATTTTTAAAGAGAGCTATATAACTTAATTAACTGTCATTCTTAAAGAGACCTATATAACTTAATGCCCACAGGCTGAATACAAGGTGTGGTATTATACACCTAAAGCAAACTAAACACTAATTGGCCTTGCCTGCTCATTCCTGTGTCACCTTTGTGCCATCTCCACCATTCATCTAACTCCCTAAGAAAGATAAACTAGCAATAAAACTAAAACTAAAGAAATCTAACCAGCTTTTCAAGCCATGTTTTCAATTTGCCTCCTCAGCTTATTTCCCAGGGGGTAACAGCCAGTATGAAAGATCTGTGGACCAAGAGGTGCAACACATAACTGGTAGGACAAGGCACGACTATCCCCAGCAGAGATGGCAAACTGAGAGCCCAGGCTAATCTACAGAAGCACAGCCTCCAGGCACATGCCTTCCCAGGCACCTCTAGCTAGTATTTGTGTAGGCTGTCCTGAAAGCACACCATCACCCTACTGCACACTTACCCTGGAGCCATATATCCTTGTAGCTCCTTTTTCCTCACAGAGACACTGGTGCTTCTACCACTCCACATCAATGTGATTAGCAATGCAACCTGGTTGGAAAAGCTAAGCCAAGGAGATGGGGGAGTCAAACCACTCACCGGCACTGTGCTGGCTTTAGCTGTGTGGGTTTTCAAGTATTGGCATTGCAAAGCATTCTGCCAAGCTTCACTGCCATGAAAATAGCATTCCCTGGTGGGACTCAAACCATCAGTCCTGTAACTGGTATGTGTGCTTAATCATGACACCACAGGGCTGAGGGGCAGCACTAGGTGAACGCCCAGAGCCAGAATTTACAGATCCTGCACAAGTATCAATAAGACCAAAACTTAACAGCAAAGGCCTCCTGTGCCGTTACAGAGAGATGAGGTTTGTTTGCCCAGACCAATCCCACAGCCACTGATGAAACTGATGCTGACAAGCTGACTGGCAACAGAAGAGACAAGAAACATCTTTGTTCTTGTTGAATTCATACCTACTGGAAGAGCAGCTCTGCTAGACTTACAAATCCAGTAAATAATCCATTGAGTCCATAATAATCCATTATTAGTTGGTAGAAAGGAGGAAAGTTAATTTTTTCCTTTTAAAAAATCTTGGGATTAAAGCTGACCTATGATGAACAATTAGGACTATTTAAAAGTACAGTTTGGTTCACCCAAATTGAAACCTCTGTTTAAATACCAGTTGACAAGTCATGCAAAATTTTTGTTAAGGAAGCATCAGCTTTACTTTAACAAATAAAAGAAATTTATTTCACTTCTTAATTCTTACTGTAAATATTCATATAGATCAATATAATGCATTTCATACTACTTTTCGATAAAAACCCCAAAACATTCATAGTCACATTTCATAGAGTCATAGCTACACTTTGGGTTGGAAGGGATCTTAAAGGTCAACTAGTCCAACCCCCTGCAATGGGTGGGGGGACACCTTTCACTAGACCAGGTTGCTCAAAGCCCTGTCCAGCTGGGCCTTGCTCACTTCCAGCATCCAGAGCTTCTGTGTGTGTATCATTTAAAGTCCTATCATTACGATAAAGCTCCTGTCATCAAGTCTATTCAACAACCATTTGGGAACAAGAATAAGGCAAAAAATATTCCTCAGAGAATGAAATAAGATCGTAATAAAAGCATGCATGCTGAATTTAAGAAATCCATTCTCATATTTGGGATCTACACCCAACATGCAGTGACATCAATCTGCCTTTTCCACCAGGGCTGAGCAGCTCTTCATGAGTTAGGTAACTACTGTGAACTGTTAATTCTATGTTTATTGTCTTCAAATTATACTTGGTTGTATCTTTGCCTTTACATAGAAACATTTCTAGATTTAATACATCACTCATTCCATAAGTTATCTATATTTATTTTTTTAAAGACAGTAATACCCCCATGAACAAAACAAAAAAGATTCTTGTCCTTTTTTCCAAGTCAAAAATTCTATTTCCCTCCTCTCTTTCCTGCTATTCAGTATAATAGTACAGATGGACATCAATGAGAAAACCTTCCAATTTTCTTCCTTTATGTCAACATAGAGCAGGTGTCCTCTGAAAGTTGATAAACAGTACAAAACGGGTGCAGTGTTTACTCTTGGAGGGCGGATGTTAGTAAGTCGGGCTCAAGAAACTGAGACTGACTTACCTTGAACATTCATCAGTGAGCAAAGTGAGATAACTGCGTGTCTTGGAAGTGCCTTGTTCCCAGCCTGTGAAATCCCAGGCTCCCATTTTGAACATTGATCTTTTTTCTAGCAATATCCCATTGTCAGCTTAACATTTCACCTATTTTACTAAAATAACTACTGCAAAAGTAGCACCATCTTATCCTGCACAACCCATCTGCCAGACATGTTTAAAACTTCTGTAAAACGCACTCAAATTACTTGAGCAAGCCATATGCTCCTCAGGGAAAGGAAACTCTTTTGGGAAACTTTTGAAGTTTTCCTTTTTTAAGAGAATTAGTAATGTACACTATCAACCTTAGTACTGTAGGGGAAAAAAGTGCAGGTGTAGCACACACGTCTGCTGAGGTTGCTGCCTGTTTCACATACCCTGTCAGGCCCTAAATAGCTACAGAATGTGCCAATCCACTGACCCCAAGAGACTGATAGTCTTTTAACAGAGATTCACAAGAACTGGATTTAATTCTAGTACTGGCATGAACTCCTAAATCACCTCAAATGTTTTGATCTTGCTGCCTCCCTTCATCCTTTGCAAAGTAAAAGAAGACTGATTTTTGTGATTCATGAATGCTTAAACAAACTCAGTTCATTAAAAGTTCGCATTGAATATTTTTAGCTTTTGCAATGTAAGAGGGCAAAGTATTTAGCAAAGTTGCATTTGCCTGAGGTAAAACAGTTCCTAAATGAAACCTCATTTAGTAGATAAAAGCAGTACAAGTGAATGTCATGGAGAAATCAATGTTCTCTGCAGAAAAAAAAATGATAGCGTAACATACATCCAACAGTATGACAGTACACACCTCTCTGGACTTTGGGACAAAGTACTCTGCCAGATAAATGCAGTATTTAGCTTTTCTCAGCCTTTTCATTCTATTTGCTTTTGATATCTTGCAAAAACACAGTTTTTGCGAAAGCCACTACAGAGTAAAATTCTAGCGAGCAAATACAAGAATAATCAAAGGTTACAAACATTTCAGACAATTAGAAAAAGCATTTTCATTTGAGATTGCCTTATATTGGAAATGCATGGCTCTCAGGTCAGTCACAAGTCACTGGGTCAAGCCACAACATGCTTATCTACCACCTGACAACATGACATGACCCCCAAGAAATACAGGCATAAAGGACTGATTTTGATATGGCCTTCACACATGCAGGTTTGCAGAACTCATTACAAGACTAAAGGCTCCAAGAAGGTAATGTTTTTGGTTAATCCTCATCTCCACCCCCTCCATAAACACCTGAAGTGATCAGTACTGCAGTATTACCCTAACACAGCAGAAGCCCACCATTCCTTTCTGACAGCAGTGCAATTTGTGATTACAGCAGAAGATCTAGTGCAAAAAACATGCTAAAAGAAAGATTTCCACCTCATCACTTTACATCAACAGTGCTGAACACCTCCTCAGAAACAGCTAGTATGATCAGACACGGCTGCAGAGAAAGAAATTCCATTTAAAACAGGTTTAAAGGGCAGTCTAAGGACTTCGACATCGTTCCAATGCCTTCCAATTCCACTAATTATACAGGTATCACTGTGGCAATAGGTTTGCATGGATTTAAACTGTAAGGTTTCTGCTTACTGCAGAGGAGTGTCTGCTGCTCCCCTGTGAAGTATGCAACTATGCAGTATCTGATAGCGAAACTAGGCTTTCTGGGACAGGCAATGTTGTTAGTAACACAAGCTCAACTTATATAAACATTAAAGAGGACAGCAGAAGTCTTCATTTCCCAAAGCAGACACTGATGAGACTTGAAAAAAAAAAAATACCTCTCTCTTGAAACAAAATTGCACTTCAGTATCCCCTAGGACACCAAATTGTGGCTGCTGTCAAGCCATAATTCATACAGGGTCCTGATTTGCTTGAAATTAGATTCCAGTATGACATTACCAGCAGCTGCCTTTAAAAAGATGAAATTTAGAATTTACATGAAGACACAATGTAAAAATGCACTGATTGATTCCAACAGCAGTGCACTAAGCCCTTCAAAGAGGCATGTGTAACTACCTCAATGTATCCACAGTTTTCATTCTTCCCCTCTAAGCTATAAATGTTTCCAATGTATGAACATTTTCCTAACCTTTGGTTTCTATTAAAAGATGGAACAAGTCAACTCAGCATTATTTTAAACTTCATTGAAAACTAGTGATGAGCAGTTTTTCTCTATTTTGTTTGAAGCATGGAATTATTACCTAGTGGAACAGGGGGTTCCCACATTCTTTCCTTTAACTGGGAAACTTGATGAGAGGTGATCCTTCCCCGCTAGTCGGCACTGGTGAGGCCACACCTGGGGTACTGTGTCCTGTTCTGCATTCTCCAGTACAAGAAAAAGATGGACATACTGGAGAGAGGACAGTGACTGGCCACTAAGACAAAGAAAGAAGACCAGGGCATTCCTCCTATGAGGAGAGGCTAAGAGAGCTGGGACTGATCAGCTGGAGATAAGAAGGTTCAGGGAGATCTCATCAATGGGTATAAATACCTGCAGGGAGGGAGGACAGAGCCAGGCTCTTTCAGTGGTTCCCAGTGACAAGACCAGAGTGATGAGCACAGCCTGAAACACAAGCAGTTCCCTCTAAACATCCAGGAACTTTTTTTCCCTCTGAGAGTGACCAGGCACTGACAGAGGTTGCTCAGGGAGGCAAGGGAGTCTCCAGCCTTGGAGATATTCAGATGCTGTCAGAACACAGACCTGTGCCAAGTGCTCTAGGATAACCCTGCTTTAGCAAGGAGGTTGGACCTGAAGACCACCAGAAATCCCTTCCAATCTTAACCATGCTGAGATCCACCAAAGAAGCAACCTTCCTACAAAGCCCAGTATTTCTCTCTTCTGTTCATACAGGTGCTTGGAGTCAAGAACATGCCATAAGCACAAAAATACGCAGCAGAGTATTGTCAGCCTCAGCATCTCATCTACCAACACACAGCTAGTGTTGGTTATATCACAGCTTGGAGTGCAGGAGTTTCAAAATCAGCTCATGTTCACTAAAGACTATTCTCTCCTGACACTGAAGTCCCATCCACTTACTATTATTGCTTCCTTTGCTCCCAGCTAACAGCTGCTCAGCTGCCCAGGACGGCCAATCTGAAAATTAACCTTAAAAACAGCTCTTGCCTGAGTCAAGGACTCAATTCCAAGCACCATAATATGGAAGGGGATAGAAGGGGGAATCCACAGCCATGAGAAAATTTGCTCTGCTGGGCAGCAGCATGGTCTAATGTCAAAACAAGACAATAATGAAACTTTGCAAGAGCATTTAAACTAAGCTCTTCCCACACTTACTTCCTTCTTTCTAGTACTCTGCTACAGTGTTCTGAACTTCTGCTAAAAACGCAAGCAAAAGCAACAGGACTCTAACATATTAATCTATGAGTATTGTTACCAAAAAAACCCCAAACATACACACAAGAAAATATGACAGTTACAGAGCAGCAGTCTTATTTGGGTTTTCAGCATCTAATGGATGGGAAGCTTAGACAATCCTGTCCAGAGAAGCTGCAAGATACGGCAAAGAATCAACTCCAGTACAGCCACTCATCGATTTAACTAAAGCAAATCTGCCAACATAATTGAATCTAAGAATTATCTCTGAGCTAATCTGTTTGTGCTATCAATAAGCCTCTTAGCTGGTCAACCATAAGCAGGATGACTATATAGCATGACTTTTTGCACTGTAATCAATAGGATCCAATAAAAATAGAAGTACTGATGATTCAAAGTTCAAACAGAGGACAGTTTTAGACAAAGAATAGTATCAGTGAATTCCTGAAATTTATTTAGGAAACATCATGCTATTCACTACGAAGTAAAATAAAAGTGCTTGTAAACCCACAGCTATCTCAGACAAACCACAGAGTAAGCAGGAAGGCTTTGAATCAGACACGAACTGGTATCTTGGAAAGTCTATGTTAACAGGAAGTTCATTCTCAAGATTTTTATCTCTCCAAGTAGCACTGATACTACAACTGAATCCACAAAATTGAGCCCTCCATACAGGTGCAGCATTCCAAGGTGTGAGTGGCATTGCTCATGGAGTTTTAATGATACATACATGACCAGGGAAAGAAACCTTCACAGCACAGGCACTGCAGACCACACACGAGTTTTACAGTTCCAGCCTTACAAAGTTTCATACAGTAACTGAGCTGCCTACAACTGATGTGCCATCACTGTCATTTAGTGACTAGAAAGTAGTTCTCCTCCTTACTATGTTTTTATGGTAACTCTGAAAGGCATTTGGTGTGCAGTAGCTACCGGAATCTGTTCCTTTTCATAGCCTTTCTGAAGCACACTAGCGACCATCTCACTCCCAGCAGAATCAAGGAACAATATGAGCACCACAGGGGAAAATGCCAGTATGCATTCGGTCATTTTACATGCAATTTAAGTATATTTATTCTTGAATGTTGATCTTGGTGGCAACACTAAGCTTCTTACAGAGGCAGAACTGCCAGGTACATCTGGAGAAAAAAATAGTTCAAAAGGAAAACAGAACTAGTTATAAAAGCCTACCTATCAACAATATTTTTCTGACCAACAGGCAAAAGCACAGCTCCTATTTCCCTATTGTGGTTATCATGACTCTGATAATACAGACCAGTTCTACTGGTCTGGCTGTTCTTGCATTAATGTGGAAGTATTGGGAAATAAGTAGTGTGTGAAGTCAAATGAGAGTTTTGTAAGAGTTAAAACTGAGTTATTCAAAGATACACCAATTAAGTAGCCGGCCTAATATTGGAGACTTATCAGAGCAGGTACTCATTTTTTACTGAGGCAGAGGGAAAGCTAGCTGGTTCAAAATTTTAAACAAAGAATATACAATTCTCTGCAAATTAACAAGAAACCACCAACCTTGACTTGAGTATCACTCACAACATACAACATGCAGACAACCCAAAACAAATTATGTCCTACAAATGTTATTTCTGGTCCTGGCAGGAGCACTTAACTACCCCAACTCCAGAAATCAATAAAATTTTAAAGACTTAGGAAAGAAATGTATTTCAAACAAAGGTAACTCATACACTGTCTTTTCCCTTAATTATCTCTCCTCTTCCAAGGAAAAATTTAATTAACATAGGAAATTGTTATGAAGAAAAATGTGTACAGCTTTTATAAAGGGAAAAAGGCTTGGTTTTAATCTCTTGTCTTTCAATACTGCAGATGCTGCCTCAATAGCATTCATTCTGAGAACCCTTTCTATTTAAAAAAAAAAAGTACCTTTCATTCAGTTTACAGTCTGTCACAGCAGATAAGAGTGCGAAGTTTTAGCATTTTTCCTTTTCAGTATTACAGCAACAACAGTAAGAAACAATAATATTGATCAAGTACACATTCAAAACAAAAACATTTAACCTGCACTAATTTTTGCAATACTAATCTCATTATTCTATCCCAAAGCAGATTGGCTAGAGTATAAATAAAATCCTCAGAGCACACGGAAAGATTAGGATCAAATTACTTCTACAAAAGCAGCTGGTAATCTGTTACAGGAGGCGAATGTGTGAAGCAGCAAGGAGCTCAGGCATGAGCTGCAGCAGAGAGGAACAGGAGTTCCCACCAGTTCCAGGCAAATCCTTCCCATCTGATCTTGCTCTGTGATACGTGCAAGTCTGCTTACTCCCACCAGCTCTCACCTGTGTTCCACAAACTGTCAGAGTGCCAAGTTAACATCCATTAATATCCATGGCAAAACTTGTGTATCACATCCTGGTCCTGCCTTATTAGTCACGACTCTGGCTTAAACTAGTCAGATGCTCAGAGGCTACTGCAGCAGCTTGATATTTCTCTGGGATTTTAAGCACCCACCTATCAAACATGGAGCACCTCATATATCAATGTATGTCCCTAATCTCGTTAATGCTTCCCCAGCATACTGGTGTGGTACCCAGTGCTCTAGAACAGGCACCAAGGTCCAGTGTGAACTTTTTGTTCGTAACTGAACAAAAGATGAACAAAAGATTTTTGTCTGGTATGGGATTTTTTTGCACTAGATCCAGAGATTTTACTTCTTTCCACTACTGTCATCCATCATGCAGTTCAATCCGCTGGCAAGTGGGAGTTCATTCATGCAACTGACAGAAACTTTTGTTTTACTTCAACAGAAATTTAAATAATATCCACTAGCTGTTCATACAGCCGTCTGGTCTTCACTCAGTAGTTCACATTAAAAGCTGAAAACTCTTGCCTTCCATCGGGATTTTTACCATCCTGGTTTCCCTACCTTACAATGATGCTCATTGAAAAACAGAGAAGTAAGCTGTAATCATGGCTTAATATAATTGTCTTATTGCCATCACAGGTTGCTCTGACTTAGTTAAAACAGGTTACAGTGCCTCAGAGAAGGCACAGTTTTGTGAATACAGTCCCTGGGCTTGGAGACAACACTCCCTCCTCCAGGCTTCTTATGGTAACTCCAAAAGAGCCCTACTAGGGCAAACATGTTTAAACTCGGAGAAGTTCCAGCACAGGCAGAAGCCAGGACATTACAAACAGTACCTGCAACTGTGTACACACAGCAGTAAAACAGGCACATATGGCAAACGGGTCATCATAACTGTTGTTTGGTTTGGTTTTGTTTTAACTTTTTTTGTTGTTGTTGTTTGCTTTTTTTTTTTCTGCTGTTGCTTTCCTGATTGCAAAAACCATTACACCCACGATTTAATCTCAGCAGACTGAAAGGTTCAAATAAGGTTACAGATTACAAGGCAGAAAAAAGTGTCCCCACGGAGACTTCTCCTGAAGTTGGAGAGAGGGAGAACATGAACCCTGGCTCCCACTCTTTAACAGATGTTCCGGTGTTTTGGACATTTCCTACTCCGCACTAATTTTACCTGACAAAAACCTCATGTATAGATAAAGGTTCAAAATCGTCAGCTGCAAACCAAAAGAAGCACCAAGATCTCAAACTTGCTAAAACCCATAATGGAATATTTTAGTCATTTTAAACAGCGGAATACTGCCCAAAGCTATCCAAAATCCCCAACGCTGAAGAAACCGAGTCAGTATTTGCAGCTGCCTCTGCGATGGCTAGAAAGCTACTTCTGCATGCAGAGGCCCTTGTATCTGACAACAGCAGCAGTTTAGCTGTAAATAATGCAGAGACACAATTCTGCGAGCGATCCCTGACCTTCGGTACGCAATTCCATTCATGTGCTTCTTTCCTTTAAGGGGGCGGAAGGGACAAAAGAGCATAGGCAGCAGAGCCAGGCGTAGCGCCCGCCCCCGAGCCAGCCGGCTGTGAAGGTCGAGGGGCCCGAGGAGAAGGAAGAGCGGCTGCACCTTGCTCACCCCCCGTTCCGCTGCCCGGCGAGCGCTGCAGGCCTCGCCCGCGCACCGCAGCCCTCCAGGCGCCCGCTGCCCCCCGCACCCGCTCGCTCACCTGGGGGCGAGCGGGGACAGAGGCGGCCGCGCCGGTGCCGCCGCGCATCCCCGCCTGCGCCGCGCCTCCGCGCCCGCCCCGCACGGTCCCCCCGCCGCACTCACCCCGCTCCGGGCCCCCCGGGCGGCGGGGCGCGGGCGGCGGCGCCCCCGCGAGCCGGGGGAGCCTCGCTGCCGGCGGCGGCCACCTCCGGGCTGCTTCCCCCCTCACGGCTCGCCCCCGGCCCGCGCCGCTGAGAGGCCGCGGCGTGCGGAGCGGGCAGAGCGCAGGGGTTGCAGCGGTCGGCCGGCTGCTGCTGCTTCTCCCTCCTCCTGCCGGCGCCTCATGTGCCCTCCTCCTCCCGGGTCTCTCCTGCCGGGCCGCCGCCGCTCCAGTTCCCCGCTCTCCAGTGGCGCCCGGGGACCGCTGCGAACCCCTCCGGCCGGGCGGCAGCACACGTGCGGCGGTGCCGGGCACTCGCCGCCGCTGCCGGGCGCGGGGCTCCTGGGGCCGCGCAGCCTCCTCGGGAGGCGGGGCGGCGCGGACACCTCGGGGGCTGCGGCGCCGCCCGCCGCCGGCGGGGCAGCAGGAAGGGGCGGGAGGCGGAATGCCGCCAGCGGCCACCTCGGCGGCCGCTGGCTCGGTAGTCACCGCGCTCCCTTTCCCGCCCCCCGGAGGCCATTACCTCATGGCCCAGCCCTGCCGCGGAGGAGGGGCCGAGCGTCGCCCGGCAACCGGCCCCCTGCCGCAGGACGGGCTGGGCAGACAAGGGGAGAAGGGTGAGGTTGGTCGCTGTGCGGGGCAGCCCGAGCGCGGCCGCGAGCAGCACTGCCCGGCACTGCTCCCACAGCTCCCGGGACACGCACAAGCGACCTGGGCTGGTTTGAGAGGCGGAGAGGGAAAGAATGATTACAGGATCTATTAAACACCAAAAAAATCCTCGAAGGAAAAGATTTCCTATGAATGTCCCACCTACAGAGAAAAGCTTCAAGTCCAAGTTCTTTTCCACTCTTTTTGGTGGTGCCCCGCGACAGGACAAGGAGAAATGGCCATAAACTAAATCACAAGAAGTTTCACCTCAACATGAGGAAGAACTTTTTTGCATTGAGGGAGGCAGAGCACTGGAACAGGCTGCCTAGGGAGGCCGTGGACTCTCCTTCCCTGGAGACATTCAAAACCCCCCTGGGCGCGTTCCTGTGTAACCTGCTCTAGGTCACCCTGCCTTGGCAGGGGTGTTGAACCAAATGATCTCCAGAGGTTCCTACCAAACCTAACTATCCTCTGATAAATGTAATAATTATTAAAAAAAAAAAAAAAAAAAAAAAAAAAGAGGATTTCTTACATCTGCAACTCACAGAACTATTTATTGGAGGAGGGTTTGATTGGTTTTGTCTGCCGGCAAGGGAAGAATAGAATTGTGTTCAGGGTTACAGCTGGTAAGACCAAAAAAAAAAAGTTGCAGTCATGCTGGTGGTGACAGGATTCCAGAAGCATGGAATAACCTCCAGAGAGTGTAAATGAATTCAGGGCTTGACCCTGAATAACCCGTAAAAAGAAATGATCCAGCACTTCACAGATGCAAAGACAATCCCAGATAGGGATGCATGCTTTTGGGTGACAGAAAAGAGAGGAGAAATACTGCAAGGACAACAGAGGATTCTCAGGCAGCCGCCTTCCAAACACGTGTGTCTACAGAGCAAATCCCCTGCTAGTGATTTAGATGGGGCATGTGAGTCAACCCAAAAGCTTGGTGCTGCTGCCAAAAGCAGAAGGCCACTCTCCCCATTTCTCCTGTGGAGGAGCCAGGCACTCCTGGTTTCCCCAAGGGCTGGCTCTGCTGCTTAGGATTCCTCAGTGAGTGACTCAGATTACTAACCTCACACAGAACTAACTGTATTTTTCCCTTGTCGGATTTCTGCCCCATTAGTGAACTGAACTGATTCACCCTAAGATCATAGAAATATCAGGAACGAGCACAAAAGATGAGTTGAAACCATTTGTCTGGGAGGAAGGGGACCATCCCTTTGGTAACCGTGCACTCTTAAATCATCTCGGTAGTCTCATCTAAATCCTCCCTAAAATAGAAACTTCATGTTACTGCTAAGAAGTCTATCACTGAAAAGGTTGGTGCCTTCCACTTCTCAACCTTTGCTGAGCCTTCCCATTGCTCCCTTTGTTCCCGGTCTCGTATACTTGTGATCCTTGCCAGCGAGCAAGCTAAATCAGGAGGCTTTTAAAAAGGGTTGTTTTCTGATTAATACTGAAACAGCTAACTATGAAGTCAGATGAGTGACAGAGGTTGCACAAGGGAGGAAACAAGACTGTGAGGTTGCGAAAGACGGACAGAGCCTCGAAGCAGCAGCTGGGAACTTGTTACAATGTATAACATAAGGCCAAGACAGCAGTGAGGACTAATGGTCTGCACAGTGAAGAAGTAATTCTGAGGGAGTTTGCTCTGTGCTTTTTTTACTGTAAATGAGAACCAGGGGGGTAAAAGCAAAGTTAGGCTGGTAAGGGGTGATTTAAAAAAAAAAAAAAAAAAAAAGAGCTTTCAGTTCCAGAAAACCAGAGGAAGACACAGAACAGAAGCACCTTGGAATCCAGCCCAGGATGAAAGTTAAATACTGAGGAGAAAAAAAAAAGAGAAGGCAGGCAGAGGGAAAACCAGGAAGTAGAAAAGTGAATATCCACACCAACAACAGCAAGAAACAAGCGTGCATGATTGTAGGTTTCTTATTGAGAAGAACCAATTGACCTGTCATGTATGTAAGGAACAAGGATTTGAGATGTACTTCTGAGACTGAAAAGACTCTTGTTAAAGCAAGCAGAAGTCCTTCACAGTGTGAGAAATGGCAATGACATGCACTATTTACATCCAAACACAGTATGTAGAAAAGAGAACTTGGGGCTGTGGGATTGCCAGGCCCTTGCATGCAAGGTGTGCATTTGTATACAGGTCATAGGGCATGGTAGCAATTAATTGGTGGTGCTGTGCCAAATCCTCCTGATGATTTTTTGGTCATGTGGTGCTATAGCACACATAAGCATACTCCACTGCATTTCTATCACCAGCTCAATTTATCCACCTAATAATTCCAAAGCTGGCAATTGACACGGTAACCAAATACTTTCAAAGTTTCCTAGATTTCTCTGCTCTCTTTACGTTTTCATTATCTTCTCCCTCTCCTCTCTCTTCTTATTATCCCATGATAATATTATATTTATTCTCAATTTTGCTTCCTTGATTATATCTCTAGAAGAGACTTTATTTCCACCCTGCTAAAATACAGCACCAAATGTACTTTTCAGTGAGTATGCTGTTGTTTTTCTTGCGTATTCCTCACTCGCTGTCCCTAGAACCTCTTTTATAGGCCCTGTAAAGCAAAGAATACAATCTTGCTTTAAAAGCATTGGAAACCAGTTTGAGAAATTTCTGGTTAGTTTGCCAGCTGAAGACTCCAATTTCAGCTGTGATTGTGGGGTAAACAATTTTAATCTTGGAGAACAAACTAATTCCAGTGGGTATTAACAAGTGTTTGGAGAGAAAAAAAACCCCAATAAAATATACCCTGTGTTTCTGACTAGCTGTCATGGAGTTAAGAAGAAAGGAGTTGCAGTGCTTTCTCTTTTTGTTCTTCCTTCTGGTACCTAGTGTTACTGGCCCCATTTCTCACACTTTATATCAGCATGAACTAAGTAATGCTGCAAGTCCTTTAAAAAGATCTATGAAGTGCCTGCATAACGCTGCCTGTACAACATCTTTTGTCGTATAAATGGTGTTTTTGTAAAGCTGTCATTGCTTTTACCTGAATATCAAAACACACAGATTCTTACAATTTGTCTCACTGAGCATGTGAAAATTTAAAATATAAGTACTTTTCACTGATTTTTTCTGGGTTCATATTTGGAGGTTTTGTTTGTTTCGAGGGGTTTTTTTGTTTATTTGTTTTGTTTTACAAGAAGTTATGCAATGCTGCCTTTGCAGAAAGAATCAAATCAGCAGAAAAGCTTTTCTTGTTCAGAACTCTGTGCTTCCTTCAGCTAGCATTGGGCAGCACCAATGCCTTCCCCTTCTTCAACTGCATCTCTGCTGGAAATTTCTTTCCTGTATAGGGGCTGCATCTTTCAGGAGCAGTACCAGTTTATGGAATGGCCCGGAAGTGTTATTGTGACTGTGACCTAAGGAGAGCTGACACTGATTTGAGCAAGAACACATGGAAAATGAGAGGCCAAATAAAAATAAAATAAAAAGTAACTTTATGGACCAGCTAAAGCATAAACACAAGCTGAGGAGAGAAGTAAATTGAAGATTAAAAGATTTTAAGGAGAAAACTCATTAAAAAATTCTTGCATGGTAGATCATAAATAATAATTATGGCAAAAGAAGGATTATTCCAGATCTTACAGTTTAAAAAAAAAAAACACAAAAAGGAGGCAAACAGTGACTCAGAGGATGAGGTTTTGCACATATTTTGCATTAATGAGATGCAAGTTGGAATAAATAGTTTGTAAAGCTCAGATTAGCATTAGAAGCAAAGTCAAGTACACAAACAAAGAGGAAATTAAATGCAAGATAGTGGGATAATGATAAATGTGCCAGGCATGCATTTTGCAAGAAAAGGAAAAAACCCACGTAATCAAGTGAAATCAAATGAAAATTACACTATGAAATGCTGATAATACTTTTGACATTGTGAATTTTAATCAGAATGCAAAAGATATCCTGAGTATACAGCCTGAATCTTCAGAATATGCAATATAAAAGCCACTACTTGCAGCTGAAACAGTGAATTTGTATATGTGATAAAAAAGCATGACTCTTGTGTGAGTACAAACTGTTGGATGTAATTGAAGAAAATGGGATGTTCTCCTGACATGTTATACCTAGATGAAAATAGGTCAGCCAGCATAGCATGCTTTACACACTATCTATTGCATTAGAACAAGGAATAGTTTGAATATTGAAATGCACACAAAAATTAATAATTTTACAATCTCAAAATTATGTAAGAAGAATGATAGTCACTGAAAAAGTAAAATATTGACAAGGCCTATTCAACTTTCCCGTCTCAGCAAGACAGTCATCATCATATTTTGGAAGCCAGCAAGAGGGCTTAGGTATTGAAAATGCTGTTAGTTGTGAACCTTACAGCAGAAGAGTATCAGCTCTGCCAGCCAGGCTCACAAAGCCACTATCAGAGCTGATTATACTCAGGAATGTGACACGAGAAATGCCTGGCAGAAACTGTGGTAATCCATTACAATTAACCTCATCTCCTAGCAGTTAATACAAACAAACAGGAAGTTGGTCCTGACTGCAGTATCATATACAGAGCAGTTGCTGACTTCCCAGGGGAACCCAATGATTTGAGGAAATAAAAATACCTTCTAATATGCCAACCTTTAAAGCTATTAGCTCAGAAAATATTAAAATGTTCAGCATATCTCATCACATCTTTTTCCAGCCTTAGATATATGCAAAGCATCGAGACCATAACAGAGGAAGAGGAAACAGAAGCACAGCATACATGTAGTATTGGTGACCTTGCAAGCTGATCCAGTGAGGTGGGATTTGGAGCCCTGTTACTGTACAAGAAACCACTAGTAGATTTTTTGCCTCACCAGTGAAAAAAGCCACAAACTGTTTTGCAATGATGTTTCAAAAGTGTAAAGGCCAACTCTTTGATTGAAAAAACATATTTTCAAACACAAATCCCAGAAAGCACTAAAGAATTTGAAAGGTCATTGCTATTCCCAAATATCAGAAAGATATGATACTAAAACAGTAATGTCTGAATTTATTTAATGAATTTGAGATGGACCAGTAAGTACAACAGAGTTGTACCAAAAAACCAAGGTGACAAAATCATAATACCACAATATCATATCAAAATCATAATACCATAATCACATATTAATGTTACCAGAGAAATATAAAAATAAAGAAGAACAAAGTTTCACTCAAATGATGAAAATACGTGCCAGTTTCAAGAGGATGTTGGAAAAGAATCTGAAAATAAAAAGCACAAGATGTGCCCATGTTCACCATTCTGCCAAAAAGGTCAAACACCAGAAAAGTGGCTCTATGTACTTCCCAGGAATGACAGTACTGTCAAGACAAATGGAACATAAAAGTATTTTATTTGAGTAACTGAATCATCATACCCTACTTGCCGAGAATAGAAATTCTCTTGAGAATGGGGTCAGTCTGGAATAGAAATAAACACCGTGTACCAACAAGATGGGATAGAGCATGAGTAATCATGATATCTGGGGGGGGAAAAAAAAGCTAGTACATATGGCAAAATAAAACAGAACTGTGTAGCATTTTCAATAGGCATTAGAGCAGACTGAAGAACAGATCTTACAAAACATGGAAACACACCTTAAAATTACAGGCTATTGGTCAGGCTTTTGAGAACCAGGCAAAATGTCAGAGGCTTATGCAGTACCCATTGAGGGTAGAGCAGTGAAGTGTTTAAGCATGCCTGAACTATGTGCTTGCAGTCACAAGATCTCAGTTTGCCTTAAATTAGATCATATATTTATTTGAGAACAAGAATTTGATTACATCTGACTGTCCCGTCTAATAGCCATGCAAATAGCAAGGCTGAGTTTGCTGCACAGATTGCTAAGAGTATTGAAATGGTGCAAACAGCACAGAGAATATTTTGCATTCCGTTCTTGAATGTTGAAAGTATTCCCACAGAAAAGTTCACTGCAGTTGAGTACAATGCTTGAAGTCATGTTTGGTAACAGAATAAAGGAGTAACAGACTGAAACAGTAAGTAAAAGGCCAAAGATAAGAGTCTTATAATTACAACCCTGATCTGTATTTGTATTTACTTTATTTCTGCAAGATAACTCTCATACCTGAAGCAACATGTTTGAAGAGAGAATCCTCCATTCTTACACCAAATCAAAGGGAAAATTTCCCATCTGGAGTATATTGAAACTGTGCACCCAGATCATAAGAAACATACAGACATGTAATGAAATATGTATCAACAATAAAAAAGTGCCCACAGTTCCTAATTAAGAGGGGTTGTAAAAAAAAAAAAGTGGCATAAGTCAACATGTCTCCCTATGTCTGCCTTTAATTATACTGAAAATTTTCTATCATGGAGACATTTAATTTCAAAAGCTATAAACCTCTGGTTCAATTGTTACAAAATATTGGTTTTTAGTGTTTCTCTCTGTATATTTTGTAGTGCTATTGCCACTATTATATGAAGATTTCAACAAACTTTATTAATGTTGAAGTTCATACAATCCCACTCCCCCAAAATGGGGTATTTTGCCCCTTTACATAAAAAAATCCCTAACCTGGAATAATTTAACAGAAAGTGTACATAGGATGAAACATGAGAAATCTTGCAAAAAAGACAGTAACTTGATAGTTATTGTGACTTAGTTTTATCTTCTTGGACAGGGACAATGAAATTGACTTTTCTAAGATGTGGCATTGAACTGCTGCTGGGACTTGTGTGCAGCTGAGCTAGTACTCTATTCCTTCTTCTTTATATCAGTCATCCTTATCACAACCAAAGATAAAATACACATTTTTCTAAAATCTAAATAAATCCCTCTTCAAAGCATACTTTTCTTGTGCTTCTTAAAAGAAAGTGATGTCTACTTACGCATTTGGTTTATTTATATCCAGTTGACTACTCATTTACATTAAAAAAAATGGAAAAATTATCTTACTTGTGCAGCTTCAAAGCTGTAGCTTCATGGATAATTACAAGTCACCTCTGCAATTACTGAAAACTTACAGTGTAAAATGGGACAGAGCCTCAGTTTTCTCAACCTGTTTTCATAGGGGAGGTGCTCCAGTCCCCTTATCACTTCATGGCCTCCTCTGGACTTCCTCCAACAGTTCCATGTCCTTCTTATTTTGGAGGCACCAGAGCTGGATGCAGCACTCCAGGTAGGGTGTCATGAGAACAGAGTGTAGAGGGACAGAATCATCATCCCTCACCCTGCTGGCCACGTTCCTTCTGATGCAGTCCAGGATACCTCTGGCTTTCTGGGATGCAAGCCCGCACTGCCAGCTCATGTTGAGTTTTTTGTCAACAATAAAGAGGGGGTCGGGGGGTGTTTTTTTCCCCCTTTTCAGGATTACAGGGGTTTAAATTCATACTGAAATCTTCTCGAGCGTGGGAGTAAAAAACCTGACCATCTGTTATCATGCCGCCTAGAAGAAACATTGAATCCTTCCTGTACGTGTTCTACTTCTTTGTATCAAATTTGGTTGAAATGGATCAATAGGTTCAAATCTGTTAGGAGGTCAAAATAAAGGTGAGACAATGAGAAAAAACAGAATTCTTTACAGCTTGCTCTAGAGCAAATGTTTTTAAATGTTTTGTTAGAATCATAGAATGGTTTGAGTTGGAAGGGACCCCAAAGACCATCAAGTTCCAACCCCCTACCATGCCCAACCTTTCACAAGACCAGGTTGCTCAGAGCCCCATCCAACCTGGCCTTGAACAATTCCAGGGATGGAACGTCCACAACGTCTCTGGGCAACCTGTGTCAGTGCCTCACCACCCTCACAGCAAAGATTTTTTTCCCTAGTATCTAATCCAAATCTACTGTCTTTCAGTTTGAAGGCCCTTGTCCTGTCACTACCGTTCCAGTTGCCCAAGAGAAAAGGATACTTGGATTTTTCAAGGGCCTTACAAAACCAACACCAGACAAGCAAAAAAGGAAAAAGAAAACCAGATCACCATAGGATGAAAAAAACAAGTGAAACCCCCACGTTATTGTTAAACATAGAAAACGCTTGTTTCAAGGACTAAATTCTGTCATAAGAAAAATGTTTCTCAATTAGGCGTTTGCAGATGGCCATGGTATGGCTGAGGACGCTACGTGCTGTTTTGACTACGAAGGTTGAACAAATGCCACCAACCCACGCTGCCGGCAGCACCCGGACCTTTCCCGAGGGACGCGCCAACCCCTGGAGCTGCCCACAGCAACATCCGGGAACTCCCTTCCCCCCCGCGGTCGCCGCCCGGTGGTCCCGCCCTGACGTAGGCGCCGCTTGGCCCAATGGGGCTCCGCTTTGCTTCCGGCGTCCGGCCCCGTCTCCTGGATACGGGCGCGGGGTGCCGACCATCCGAGTGGCGCGCGGGGCGGCGCGGGGACGGAGCCTGGTGGGACCTGGCGGTGCGTTCCAGATGGAATAAAGGACAGCAAAACTCTCCAATTCCCGGAGTCACTCTGCCTGCTGAGCTGGTGCCTTTCCCGCTTGCCTGTATTTTGTGGCGCGCAGGGACCAGTGTCCCATCCGGACACTGCCACCGGGCCATGGGAGATTCCGTGCCGGGGGCGGGGCTCCGCCGTTTCGGTTGATGGCGGCGGCGTGGTCCGTCCCGCGGCGCACTACCACTGTCGCTCCACCCTTTCCCGCCGCGTCCATCCCTCACACACAGGTGCAGCTTCCTTTCTTTCCCGCCGGTTCCATGCCCCGGCGCAGGTACGGCTGTCGTTCCCACCCTTTCCCGCCGGTTCCATGTCCCGGCACACAGGTTCGGCTGTCGTTCCCACCCTTTCCCGCCGGTTCCATGTCCCGGCACACAGGTTCGGCTGTCGTTCCCACTCTTTCCCGCCGGTTCCATGCCCCGACACACAGGTACGGCTGTCGTTCCCACCCTTTCCCGCCGGTTCCATGTCCCGGCACACAGGTACGGCTGTCGTTCCCACTCTTTCCCACTTTCCCGCGCACGTTCCCGGCCGTTACCTGGCGGAGCGCGCGCCCAGGGGCCGCGAGCCGCCCCCCCCCCCCGCCCCTCACCGCCCCTCACCGCCCCTCACCGCCTTCTCGCTCCCTCCGCCGCCGTCTCTCGGTCCGAGTGCGGGAGCGGACCCGGAGCGGGGCTGGAAGCCCCCGCTGGAGCGCTCCTAAGACCCCTCACCCTTCTCCCGTCTGCCGCAGGTGGGTCTCTGGGGGCCGCTGTGTAGCGCCTCAGCCCTGACCGCCCTCGACAGAGGTGGGAGCGCAAGAGATCGCGGGTCGTGCACGGGCTGCTCAGTTCGCCATCAGTTCCCTCGTAAGCAGAGGGAACTGCGTCTCCTTGGTGCACTGGTCCTGTGTCCAGCCCAGAGCAAATGCACTTCCTTCGGTGCCTGGAGGCTGCTGCTTTGGGTGCTTCTGTGGAGTTTCACACCTGCTTCGTTACAGGTGGTGGCTTGTGAGTCTTCCACGACGGCCTTCCTTCCTCATCTTTTCACTTTCTGTGTCACTTTATTTGAGCTCTTCGTACTTCATGTCAAAATCCAGCTGTTGAAAGTCTGTTTTGTGGGTCAGAGAAGCTGTGGATGTCCCATCCCTGGCAGTGTTCAAGGCCTGGTTGAATGGGACATTGAGTAAAGTGTTCTAGTGGGATGTGTTCCTGCCCAGGGCAGGGGCATTAGAATGAGATGATCTTTAAGGTCCATTCCAACCCAAGCCATTCGATGATTTTATGATTCTGTGCTCCATTGCTTTGTGTACTGAAATAAAGGCATAGCCATTACTCTTGAGAACCAGAGATGTTTCTCTTTTCTCTGTAGCCTCTTGCATTTCTACAGATATACCTTTTAGAATTTGTATATACTAGCCCATTTATTACTGTTTGGATCCATTAAGAGCTTTGGAAGTGTAAAATTCACCTGTTCAAAATTTTGATCACATGTCCTGAGAGGAGGTCTTCTGTAATTATATTCAATCTTTCTGGAAGTAAAGAATCCCTATTCATGATAATTGGGAGGGTGAATGCTATACATGAATGACTATTAAATTTGAAGGCTTCCCCTTTTTCCTCCTTTCTTTAGGTTTATTTGTTTGTGAGACTAATGCCATGTTCCCAGTCTGTTGCCTGTGACGCATCCTAAAGCATGGAGAACTTCGTTTTGTATGAGGAGATTGGAAGAGGAAATACGACAGTTGTTTACAAAGGAAGAAGAAAAGGGACAATTAATTTCATTGCTGTTATTTGCAGTGATAAATGCAAGAGAGCTGGAGTAGCAAACTGGGTAAGTAACGTGGGTTTTTTCATGCTAAATCTGGGAAAAAAATGCAGCCTATGAAATTCTTGCAGCGCAGGTTATAGAAAAGTAGCATGTGCTTCTTTAAATGGAGTTTGTCACATTTAGATCAACTTCTCAAGATTTTAAGTTCTTAGGCTTTAAATACAGTCTTATTTTAATGTATTTATTTCTTCATGTGATTTTATTGGTTTTTAGGTTGCATGCATAAACCCATGTTTGCAGTCTTACTGTTTCTATGCTGTGTCAGTGAACTTGTAAAAACAGTTACGTGGGGTAATTTGCTTTACTTTGTTGTTAGTTGTGCAAATCCAGTGGTATTAGTAACTTCAGTAAACAACCGATTTCTTACTTAGCAAGAAGAAATTATTTTTGATGAAAGAATACCATTTGTCCTCAAGTGAAGATACTTTCCATGGGGTGCAGTCCCTCAGGAACAGGCTGTTCCAGTGTAAGTTCTCAGAGGGTTATATTTCCTGCCAGCAAACTGGCATGGGCTCCTCTCTCTGTGGGTCTGCAGGTCCTGCCAGGAGCCGGCTCCAGCACAGACTTCCCACAGAGTCACAGCCTCTCTTGGGTTTCCACCTGCTCTGGTGTGGGGTCCTCCAAGGACTGCAGGTGGATCTCTGCTCTGCCATGGACCTCCTTGGGCTGCAGGGGGACAGCCTTGCCTCACTGGTCTTCCCCAGGGGCTGCAGGGGAACCTCTGCTCCAGCTCCTGGAGTACCTGCTGCCCCTCCTTCTGCACTGACCTTGGTGTCTGCAGAGTTGTTTCTGTCACATGTTCTCACTCCTGTCCCCTGCTGCAGTTGCTGTTGTGCTGGGCTTTTCCCCCTTCTTAAATATGTTATCCATCACTGATGGGCTGGGCCTTGGCCAGCAGTGGGTCTGTCTTGGAGCTCACTGGCATTGGCTCTGTCAGATACAGAGGGCTTCTCGCAGCTTCTCACAGAAGCCAGTCCTGTAGACCTCCCTGCCTGGATACCAAAACCTTGCCATGTGAACCTGATAGTTTCCTATTCCTTCTCATTGTTTCAATGATAATTTCTTGGGAACTTTTTTGTTCTTAGAAGTGTATTAGTCTTACAAATCCATTGGGGATACCTTACATACCATTCTAGCAAGAAACAGAGGCTTCTCTGGAGATTAGGCCATGTAGGTATTGTAGAAATATGTATTTTCAGGGTCTCTTGAATGGTTTTCCTTGCCTTATAAGATTAAAAGTGATGGAAAAGTTTTTTTTTACTTCTTCTTGCTGTATTATCTCTCATTTGTATTCTTGTTTAAAAAAAAAAAATAGGAGTGCAAGTTTGACTCCAAATTCTGATTTCCAGTTTGTTGTTGTTTTAGTGGTGCAGGAAGGTTAAATAATATTTATAATTTTGAGTTGGGGAACTTCCTAATTTTTTTTTCTCTATTTTAAAAACAGGTGAGTTGGGCAGGGTCTGTGAGGAAAGTTGTCTTTTCTTAACATACATGTAAAACTAAAATATTTGAAGAATAATGTTAGTGCACTAGAAAAGGCAAAAGAACAAGTAGCTAATTTAGAGTAGATTGTATTGTTTCTTATTCCCATGCCTTAAATCTATATATATATATTTATTTATGTCTTTCCCCCACATAATTATGTTAAAAACTTCATTCTAGGTTCGTCTGACTCAAGGACTCACACATAAGAATATAATGACATTTTATGAATGGTATGAAACAAGCAACCATCTCTGGCTTGTAGTGGAATTATGCACAGGTGAGATAAGCTCAAAAAAGTAAACATTTATGGAATGTAAGAGATTTCTTACAGCTTCTTTACAACAAATGCTTAGATCTTTGAAAAAAGCATAATTATTTGATTATTAACTTGAGAATCCTGTTTGTATATATAAAAGTGGTTTTGCTCTTGGGAACATTTTTAGAAATCAATTGAAATTATGCTTCTCTGCTTCACTGTATGCATCTTTGAAAAGTTAGCTGAGTTACATACTGTTGGTTTTTAAGAGCTGAAGAGAGATGGCCAGTCAGGGAACATAAAAGCAAATAGTGAATAGTCAAAGGGTAGCTCAGTAAAAATTACTTGAGAAGTTTTCTAAGGACTCTTTTAAGAGACATCAAGGAACAAATCAAGTTTTAATGAACTATTGACTTAATATTGTTCGAATTAATTTTTAATCAAAGGGCAATTCAGCAGCTGAAGTAAATGATATAATTTTTTTTCCTATTCAGTACAAGTATTTTGACTTACATGTGAAAACCATAATTTGGGAACTCTGAGAACCCAAAACTGCATTAAGTTATTCACTTAGTTTTGATAAGTTCTTATCAATCTATTAAAGGAACCTTGTAAGGCTTTCTCTAATTGTGATGACTGCATATTTTAAACTTCTGATAGCATGCTTTCCTCCACATGGAAAGGAAAGAAAAGAAAGCCAATATGCAAGTGATACATGTTAAAATTTTGGTATCTGGAGTTTGTTTAGTAATAAAAATCCGTATTACACCCAGCCTTTTTATTTATCCAGAATTCTGTTTGAAAAATTACTGAAGAAGAGAACTTAAAAGTTCTGAGAAAAAAAGTCAGGTCATTCTTTCAGTGATTTAAAGTGAAGTTAATGGCTCATATGGAGGCTTTGGTCTGCTTGCTTAGTCTAACTTAGGGGCACATATTTAGGTTATTAGACCAGCAGCCTTTTATTGTTGAACAATTATCAGGTGTTTTACCTTGCAGTATTATAGTTTGCTGCAGCGTGAGTGTCTTGGAGCTAACTTACTTATACATGGAATAAGACATGGATTTCTTATTAATTTTGTTGAGACTTGTAAACAGCTTTTGAAATACGGAAGATTTCTCTTACTTGTCTCAAAGATAGTTTCTGTTATCAGATGCAGAATACTTCTGTGTTGCTGGTTTCACTACTTTTTTTATTTGTGTGTTTGGCCGTGTTATGGAATTATTCTATATGTAGTCCTCTAAATTACATTGTAAGAAACAGTAATTAAACATGATGAAAAATTCTTTACTATAGCTCTGTAGTATGGGCTTGGTTTTAAAGGAATAACTGATTCATTAACCAGCATAAAAAGGCTTAGAAATAAAATAATTTTAAGATTCAGCAGTGTTGAATAATTGGAAGAGTACTGTAATGAAATGACTGATCAAAGGGGAAAAAAGTTCAGGAAAATCTACTATCCAATTTGGGATAAAAGATCTAGTATCCTTTTCTATGAAAAGTTTTCCTAATCCCTCTTTCATTCGGGGTCTTAAATTTGTGGAGTTTTTTTAGTTTGTTGTGGTTTTTTTTTTAATCAGCATGATTTGGCTAGGATATAAACAGCAGATAACCCAGGAGACCTATAGATAACTCATGGCATGCAAACTCTGGTCTCAGGCAAACAGATTTGGTGCAGGATTAGTAAAGGACCAAATGGGGCTGAGAAAACGGATTTTGGGCAAGATGGGAACGTGGAGTTCAGAATAGGGGTCTGGAACAAGAAGGAGGAGAAAGAATGAGCGATGAATTTGTGGGAAATGAGATTAGAAGAAGCCTAAGTGCCATGAATATTTAGGATGGGAATGACTCAAATGGGATGGGTCTGATTACATATCTGAGAATCAGTGGAAAATGAGGAAGTAGGTGATGGGGGAAGAAGAGAAGGTTTTGTATGGACACAGAAACAGTAACAATTAGTGGGGAGAAGTGTAGAGAGTGAGTGTGAAGCCCAGTGAAGAATACAGGGGATAGAGGATATATGGGAGGGTTATTTGGAAGGCCTTGTAAGTGTAATCTGATCAGAAACAATGGGAGGGTTATTTGGAAGGCCTTGTAAGTGTAATCTGATCAGAAACAAAGGAAGGGTTGGTTGGAACTTAATGGAGAAGGAGATTGGTGATTTTGAAAGGACAGAGAAAGGTCGCATGTTAGGGTAAGAAGTCCGGAGAGCTATGATTAGGACTTACTGGTACCTGAAGCTGGGATTTGTGTGAGAAACCTAGGAAGTGAAATACAACAAAATAATTTATCTTTTCGACATTTGTTGACCTCAGACTGTAACACAGTTCTACTATTTCTGTTGTCTCTGAATTCAGAGGAAAATTGCCTGCCCTTAGCTTTAGCAATTGTTCACAGAAGTTGATAGCCTGCTGTTGGTATTATTTATTCTTTTAACTTATGCAGCAGGAATCTGGTGAAGGAATTTTAATAAAAGCATGGGGTACTATTACATTGTGAAGTGACACAGTTTCTGGATTTCTTTTTTCCCTTCTGTTTCCTTTGTAAAATAATATTGAAGTAATTTTGAAGTCATGCACTCAGTTTTCTTCCAGACAAAATTAAGATTTTGTCACAGTATTGAAAATAATTTTTTTGTACATCTTGGATTTTGTAACTATTAGATATCGAGAAATATTTTTAATATCCACTGAGAATGGTTTTTGATTGACATCTTTTGAAGAAGTTTATGTAATTGGGTATTACTTGTATGACATCTTCTTTATATGCACTTGTTGACTATGTGTATTTCAGGTGGTTCTCTAGAATCTGTCATTGCTCAGGACGAACATCTACCAGAAGATGTGGTGAGAGAATTTGGTGTTGAGCTAGTTACTGGTTTATACCATATCCATAAGCATGGAATTATCTATTGTGAATTGACACCTGGAAAGGTAAGGAGGGATATTATCTATATGTCGACTGGATGTCACTTTCCATGCCACCAACATTTATTTTATTATTTGTATTTTACTGTTAGGAAGAGGCTTACCTCAGTTGGGAGGTCAGTTGAGTTTCATAATATATAAAGTGAAGATGAGATAATATATAACATAATATAAGTGAAGACAATATAATATATATGTGAAGACAATCAGAGACAAGTCTGTAGCTTGAATATTTTATGATATAATTGATTTCTTTCCTTGGTGTATATCTGATATGATGTGATTTATTCTTTTTGATTTGGTGTACTAGCTTCATTTAATGAAGGATTTTAGTTCTCTGTCCTTGAACCCATAAATTTATTATTATTCTGTCATGGTGCAGAATATTTTGCAGTCATAGAAAATGCTGATGAGGGAGCAAAGTTAACTAAAGTTTCTTTGTTGATAACCTTCTCTATTGTTTGCAGATGCCATGGAAATTACCGTCTTATTCCTGAATAAAAATATAAATCTTTGTGTATAAATCATTTTGTGTGTGTGTAATTTATGTAGAGGTTTGCCAAAGTCTGTGTTTGTTTTTAATTCATGTAGTCACCCGAATATGACTATAGTAAAAAATTTTTGCTTCACAGTAATTGGTTTTGTCCTTGATCTATAAGTGATCAAGTTGCCATCCTCTGAATCTTTGGTTAAATGTTCCACAATTCTACTCAGTTCCTGTCATTTGTGGACCCAAAAGCATTAAAAATTCATTAATAAAGTATGATGTAGACGACTCAGTAGTCTTCCAAAGAAGAATGTTGCTGTAAAATACTCCTTTAAACAGAAAGTAAAATGCTAAAGTTAAGGCTTCTTCTGTGCCCCGCCCCCTACTTCTGGCTGAATGGGCTATTTCTTCAAGTTTTTGGGATTATGAAGTTTTTAACTGAGAAGAATAAGCACTGACTGGCCAGAGAAAACTCTCATCATTATTGGAAAAAATCTGTGGCATTTTCTGCTAACTAAAAATTCCTTTTTCTCAAATGAAGCCATGTTTGGTTTTACTAGACTTTATTTTCCTATGCAGTTTTACTCTACTTCAACTTTCTTTTCTCTGGTAACATCATTGTTTATTTAGATTTAATAATGAGTAAACAAAAGTGCACATTGAACCTCTTAAGAGTTCTATTGGGATACTTTTTTCTTGTAACCAAAAGTATTGGCATTGACTTCAAAGCAAAACTTCAATTATTTTGGTTATAGACATCATCTCTATTCCTTAAATATTTTGAAATTGTGATTATTTTTATAATAAATTATTTTGTACTTCATGTTGGAAATTTCAGCAGTTTTCGGTTTTAGTATATGATACTAGCACACTGGATTTTGTTTGTTCTTACAGATTCTACTGGAAGGGTCTGGGACTTTGAAATTCAGTAGTTTTTGCTTGGCTAAAGCAGATGGTGAAGACTTGGAAGAAGTTTTTGCTTCAGCTGGAGCTGAAGAAGGTGAAGATATTAATGAAAGCACTCCACAAAGACGCTTTACAAATATAGTTCAGGGTACGAGCTTTTTACTACACAGAATTAACTTACACCAAAGAGACAGAATGGAAGTTGGAATATCAATCATTATGATAAAGAAAAATGGTTTAGAATTAATCCTGTTTTGTCTCAGAAAAAATTGAGCTATGGAATTATTTGTGGACTTTTTAAAATTCTATGCTGCAGATGCTCTCTGTAAGGTCTGGAACTAAATTCCATTAAGTTAGTGTAAAATGTGTACAGAAAATTCAGGAAGTACTACACAGAACTACTGCTTCTTTCGCTGGAGTCTGCACTGCTGTACTTTCATTGTCCTTTTTGATGTACATGGTCTAACTTAATTCTAGTTTGAGGTCAACTGTTTCACTACCTTAAAGAATGATAATTTCATTTTAAAGTATGAGCAAGTTACTGTGTTTCAGTTTCAGCAAGCAGATCCATACAAATGCAGTAGACTGAAAATACTGTGTTATTTCTTCATTGAATAAGAAAAATTCAGAAACTTGTTTTTAATGTTCTGAATCTTTTATTAGTCATTATCTTGAAACATCTCAGAGACTTCTATTTCCAAGATAATGATGTCTCATGTATCAGTTACTTTTATCAGAAACAATGGAATTCTTGGTAATATTTTATGAGAACAAAGAGAGCTCTCCTTGCTGTCTTCTTCTGAAAGTTCACACTGGAAATAGTAAGACCAAGATCAGGTCTTTATTCAGGAAGAAATACAAATCTATTCTCTTTCCTGTTACTCTTCAGAATAGCTGTTTTGATATGTATGGTAATGACCTTTTGTCACTTAAAAAAAAAAAAAAAACAAGAAGAAAAGAATCCAAAATAAACTTTTTAAGGGACTATGGAATTTACACTTTTACTGAGTTTGTGTAATTTTTTTAGAGATTTTTGAAAACTGATGGGAACTACTGTAGAAATAAGAACTGTATATTTTTTTCCTGTATCAAACGAGAGATTTGTGAATAAGCTGCTATAATTTGATATGTGATGTTTTCGTAGTGCTTTAGTGGGAAAAGAGCCATAACTGTTTAGATCAGCGATTTCCTTGGCTAACTACCTTGTTTTTTGTAACAGAACTTTATAAATTCATGGGGGTTTATTTCTTGGAATAGCTTTAAAAAAAGATATCCCAAATCTGATGTAACATAATTATTTCTGCTCACATGAGGATGGTTTCCCATTCTGCTCAAATTGCTTGGCTCTGAAAGCTGTTAAAACAAGTCAGAACATTCTTTGTATTAATCACTGTGTTTGAAAAGTGCAGCACAAGTCAGTTTGGTTAATAGAAGTGAAATAAACAACAAAGTAGAATATATAATCCTACATAAGCCAGTTACACTATAGGAGAGAAGTTCCTTTGAAACTACTTACCTTTGCTATTCAGTTTTCTTATATGTCGAGTGAAGATAATCTCTAACTCAGTGAAGTTTGGAGATAAAATTTGAAGTGTTGAAAAGGATGAATGCTGAATGAATAACCAAAGTGCATTAATTATACATACTGTATTTTGTAGGCTTTCCGTTATACACAGCTCCTGAAGCAATAAAGGGAGACAACTTCTGCAAAGCCAGTGATCTGTGGTCCCTGGGATGTTTACTTTATGAAATGTTCTCAGGTTGTACGTTTGTATATATATTTAATATCTGTGATAATAGAAACGTAGGTCATGGTCCTGGAGTAAATTCTTACTGACTTTCTAGGGAAGTTAGGACATAGAAAAACTTACGACAGGTTTTGAAGATTTCTTGAAGAACATACTAACTGTGCTTAAAAGACAAAAAAGAAAAAGTGTCTTTGTCCAATAATCAAGTGAAACAATACTGTTAAGTGGTCCTATTGACAACAGTCGTAACCAACATGTAAGGTTTAAATACTATGATTTAAAATTATGGCAGCCCTTGACTTCTGACAGTGCAATGTTTTAATCTCCTTGGTATTAAACTCTGTGTGCAGTATTTTAACCTTTGAAAGAGGAAACTGCTTCACTATTGTAAAGATAGAGTAATTTGGTTCCCTACAGATAAACTACCCATTAGCTGCACCTGGAAGGAAGCTTCATCACAGAAGAGAATTACACTGCAGCCTTCTTAAACCTTAAACAAAATGCTGATCTGTTGAATCAACACAGTAACACAGATACTGAGATTTCTGCCTTTTCATGTTGTCTCACTGCAGATTCATACAGGGCTATCATGGTCACCTCCATCAAGCCATCTTTGGTGTGTCTTCTGTCTATGGTTTCTTTTGCTGTTCATGATAAAAGAATTTAATCCAAGGTTTGGAATTTAAATTGACAAGAAAACGTGATAAATAGTACTCAGGCCAAGGTTGTTTATTTCTTTGGATGCTTTCTTAGGAAAATGAGCTCATGATAAATCACCTTACAACCATTTTGGAGTTTGCCTAATCTGTGAAATACACTTCTGTTTGTTTGTAGGAAAACCACCATTCTTCTCAGAAAGCCGTTCTGAATTAATTGAAAAGATTTTATCTGAAGATCCTTTGCAACCAGGACCGGAGGGTAGGGTTCTGTTATTCTTTAATGGATCACATCACAGTAATACTTAGAAAGTTCAAGTTTTGTTTTACCCTTTTTCTTCTGAGGCTGATTGCAGGAATCAGTTAGTTGTCTGAAGTGTGAACGTTAGCAATGCCTTCCTGTGATAATTTCCTGTTAGTGATGAATGCTTGTTTCCCTTTTGACAGAGACATATATAATTTACTTCTAATTGTTAACACTGAATCTACCTACTGGGATGGAATTTTTGATCTTGGTCATTCTGGACACCAGTGTTATTCACAGAGACGCTTATATATTAGTCGCTCTTTTTCAATTTAAGCAGATTTTAACTCCACTTAATTTCTTCCTGGTGGCTGGCTGATAATTGGAGAGTTGGTTTTTTTTTAAAGTTGCAAACAATTTTAATTAGTTTGATGACCAAGCATTAGTGGTTTGTTTGTTTGGGGTTTTTTTAAAGGATTCTTTAAAGTGCAAAGAGTGTATATTTAAGGTTCTTTATACACTGAGATTTTTTTTCAGATGAAATTACTATCAAGAAAGATTTTTAGCATGATCTGTAGATAATAGCGTGGTTTACATTGGGTGATGGTTGTTTTTGCTGTCCAATACTGATCTGAAGTGCTTCTATTTACAGGTTCTGCTATTCACAAACCTTCTGCTGAGTTCATCAGTTTGCTTGATGGGTTACTTCAGAAGGATCCTCATAAAAGGTAAACTGCCTAATCCATGGCTGCTGTTTATGTTGTCACCTCTGGAGAAAATAATTACCATGATATTGTATGTATAGTATCTTTTAGATGACAAAAAATGCAAAAAAAAAATTCATGCCTCGTATAAAAGAGCAAGCTGCTTTTTCTTACATGAAGATACATAGAATTAATGTTTTCATTAAGTGCATCTTTTTTTAATTTTTGTACCTGGTGCTAAATAGATAACTTTGTAACAGAATGAGAAGCAGTTTAGAATTGGATGGCTTTGCTTTTCCAGAGCAATGGGCACATGTATTTTATTAGCCTTAACTTATACCTGATACAGTTACATTATTAAAAAATTTAAGACTATAATTTATAGGCTATGTCAGATAATTTACATGTGGGATTGACTCTGCAGTTTCATTCATTCTTACTCTCATACCTGTTATGTGAATTTTCCATTCTGATTTAAGGCAAAAAGTTTGTTCTGTAAGAAAACTTACTTGTTGTCCAAATAAAAGCAAATGACAGGATTAATTGCCCTGTAGTATCACTGGGTTCAAAATCTAGTCCGGTATGTCTCTGTGGAGCTGTACTTAGCCACTGCTTTTACAGTTTGTTTGTTGCTTTTCAAAAGGCTGAATTGGACAGACCTATTGCAGCATCCATTCTGGAAAGGATCCCTTGGCCATTGTGGTGGTGATTCTGCAGACAGACAGGGCACAAGCTCGAGGTACTGAATGTTCAAGGAAGACATTTTTTTAAATAAATATAAGCAAAGATAAAAATTTTATTAAGTTTGTCTGTAAATTTTATAATTTTTGAACTTTCTTTAGAATTTTCATTAATTAATTGATTTTTACATCAATCAGTGGGCAGTTTGGGATGTTTAGGAATTGTATTATCCTATTAGTGTGTTGCACTGTCCATTCACTTTCAACAGACTCCTTCCTGTTGGCTATAGAATGCGTTAAAATTCACTTCTGAGCTAAATGCTCTCATTTTTATTTATCTGTTTATATATTATATAAAATTATTGTATGAATCTGACTTAAAATTTTTTTTAAAGGTTTTGTAGAATCTTATCAATATGGGTCAGTTTTATCTTTAGTGATTTGTTTGTTTGTTTTTATTCACTAGGCTTAGAGCATCACAAAGCCTATCAGTGCATATCTTAGAGCTGTGGTTCAGCCTTATAATCTTGCAAATGCAGCTGACCCATATTCTTTGCTTATGACATAAGGCATTAATTTAGGGGTTTTTTTTTCTAAATTTTTAATACTCTCCACTGCTACATACACTGCAGAAACACCCAAAGCTTTTGTGAAAATGGCTTCTACGTATTAACAAGCTAGGCTTCTTCTGAACTCCTGTTACCTTGCTGGTTTTTGTGTTTCTAGTTTTGAATTAGGACATTTAGCATTGTTTTTTATGATATGTTGTTCTAAGTATTTGAAAGATATTTCACATTCCAACATGGGGAACTAATGTCAAAATAGTTTTAGAATGCTGAGTGGTTTTTGTTATATCTACTTTAAAATTTTCTCTCATGTTGTTCTATACCTATTTCAGATACCAGTGTGCAGTATTTTTCTTAATAATGTTTATTATAGTTTGAGGTACAGCTCTGTCTTGTAATTTTATTACTGCTTTGACCTGCAATAAGAAATTAATATTTAAAGTTTATACCATGAACTAAGATTTCATTCAAGGTTTTAGCAAGACTTAGGTCTTAGAGCTTATTTTAGGGAATTTTTGGAGAACAAGAGGAATCTTAATCTCCTACAAAATATTGGGCTATTTGGCCATACTCTTGAGATTTTTCTAATGCCTGTGAAATAGCTGCTGATGTATGCACTCACTGACAAATATGACAAATGTAAAACATTGGCTTGACATGTGAAGGAGGCTCAATACGGTGTCTTTTCCCACTGTGAGACCCATGTATCTATTTTCTTCACAGTGTGGGTTGGATTAATATTTGATATCCTGGAGAGCCTTCATGAAGGTTTTATGACCCAGTTCCATGTCAATAATATAAGGACATGTTAAAAAAATCCCAAACAACCAAAACCAATAAAATTGCATTTAAGTGTGACATGTAAGTCATTACACGCACAAAAAAAAGTGGTTTTAATCTAGGCTATAGACTTCATTGTTGGAGATAGGTTTGTTGTGACTTTTTACTGTGAAGAATGAAATGTCTGTAATGTTTTTAGTATTTCTTTAGTATCTCTTGTATTATGGGTTAATAATTTAACTTTTCTGATGTCTTTCATTTAAGTTCTAATGATAGAGAGAATTTTTAATATTCTCCAAGTTTTTTGCTGTAAACGTACTTTCTGTCATTGCCATTACCAATATAAAAAGTATGTGCAACACGTATTTCAAGAGTATATTGTTCTAGAGAATGACAACTAAGCTGTATGCTAACAATTGCAACAGATAATGGATATGATATCTTTTTTTTTTTTAATCTGTAATTAATATAATTTATTAAACAGCAGGGAAGACACGGAGTCATCAGTTTCTTGGAGTGCCAAAGAGTCAGTGGATGCTCAAAAAAATCTAGATAACTTGTCATCCTCAAGAGCAGGTCTTAAACCACCAAGCAATTCTTTCAAAATAGGTAATATTGCTCATTATGTTATTTTTTAGTTATTTTATCAATCCTACCAACATGCTTATTCCCTATGTTTTATTTGATTTTAACATCTGAATGCAAGTTCATGTTCTCTTTTCGGTAGAAACTCAGACTGACTTGCGCCCCAGAAGTGTAGTTGATGGTGAATCAAATGAATCCATGTTTCTTCTCAGGTATGAAAAGTGCCTTGAAATCCTGTAGGTTTGGTGTTGGTTTTTTTCCCCACTGTCTCTTCAAACATTTTATTATTATGACTATAACACTGTGTCTGTGTCTCCTTCTGAATTTTCTATTACCAGTTAATAAATAACAAAATACATTTGGGAACTCTGAGAACCCAAAACTGCATTAAGTGATTCATTTAGTTTTGATAAGTTCTTATCAATCTATTAAAGGAACCTTGTAAGGCTTTCTCTAATTGTGATGACTGCATATTTTAAACTTCTGATAGCATGCTTTCCTCCACCATGAAAGAGAGCCATGAAAGTCGTGTGTGTAGTTAAAGATTATATGACTTTATTACTCTTACTTTTGAAAGTAAACTTTTGATTACTTAACTGTCTGTCTAAACAGAAAAATTTATTTAGATCTTTCTTACTTAGTTACTTCATATATATATAAAATAGGCTTGAAGCATGATTGTTTAAAATACATAAGAATAAGCATTCAGCATATGATCTGTTAATAAATTCTGCCTGCAGCTTTTCATCACAAGCTATTGGTGACAGTCTGTTAAGTACTACATGGGTGTTAAATTAAAAAATAGCGATTGGTTTAACAGTGATTTGTTTGTACTACCTTACAAACCAAGATTGTCTAGTGAAATACTTTTCCTATCAACATCAAGAAGAAATATTCCCATTTGAAAATACTTTTCTAAGCTTCTTGCATAACCTGAAATAGGGCTTTTGTACATGATACTGTGTACAAAAGTTATTTCAGTTAGTTTTAATAAAGTAGTACTTCTCATCTCACAACTTTTATCATCACAGCTAGACACATATTATTAGTAATTTCAAGTAGCATTTGCTGTAGCAATCTGCTGAAAAGAAAGGCTACAATGATATTAAAAGCCATATAACATGTAACCCTAATAGTGTTTTTTTAGCAACATAATTTTTTATAAGTACATTAATTTAAACACAAAATTTGAAATGTAATGCAAACAGTTAAAAAAAACCTGTTCTGAAATTCTCTTCAGTGATGTAACTTCTGAAAGCAGTGTATGTGATTTCTAGTAAAGTATTAAAACACTGAAGTGAAAGTAATTTGCTGACCTAGCACTTGGCACCAGAACTTACTTAGCTAGGGGGTTAATCAGCTTTTAACAACAGTGGCTTCTACTTGTGCAAATGGAATAGATCTCATTCATTTTAACTAGTTTAATTCAATTATCTCTTGTCTTGTTTTAAACTGAGAAACCATCTGACAACTAAAAAATAAGTATTATTTTCTGTATCTCAAACATTTATGAAAGCAAATCCGTTGAATTAATTAAAAAAAAATTTTAACAAATCTACATGTTTTGAAGCAAATGTCAGCTTATAATCATTTGTCCAGCCTCCTAGCTAGAAATCATAGGATTTTTTTTGTTTAGGAACTAAAATTCCAAGCAGATCCTGATACATTTTTTTTACCATAAGAATTAGGATATTTCATGTATTTTTATGTAGGTAATATTTTGGCATTCTTTCATTGTACCCTTTAAATTTAAATTTCTATTGAAAATAGATGGAACATGAGAGCAGTTATGTTAGTCATTTGATCACCGATTTCCTGAGTGTCTTTAATTTTGTTTGGTGTTTGTATTTTTAATTTAGTGGTTTTTTCTATTATAGAAATCTGATTTGCTAAACTAAATGTGTTTATTACTTTCTGCTAATCAAGGAAACGCGTTCATTTGAAGTTCTTGATTTAACAAGCTTCCTGGTCTGCCAATTACAATAATTCTGAAGTTCATTTTAAATGCTTTAATTTAAACTGGTGTGTACTAAAACCCCAAGTTCACTAGCAGCTTTATGACAGTTGCAACTTGGCAGTATTCTGGTCTCTCCTTCTTCATTTTCTAATTAGCAGACAGGATTTTAAAAAGAAAAAGTAAAAGCTAAACCCAGTTCACAATGATACATAAAAATTAGGAGTTTTAATTCTCGTTACTTAGCTAAGACTTGGCAGTCAGAAGAGAATAAGATAAAATAAATTGCAATTTTTGTCACATTAATTTGTTTTGTATGTTTTTTGGTATTAGGAGTTAAGATAATAATGGTTTAGCATCCAGTTTGCAGTGTCATTATGGCTGAGAAATAATCAAATTATATTTATTTAACAATTACAACAAACTACCGTCTTCCCATTTCTAACTGGCAAACAAATCCTAACCTTGTCAGAACACATTTAAAGACAGAAGATTTGTGTTTAGTTGATGGATCAGGCATAGTGTATTTTATGTTTGTCAGCTTTGAAAATTTGCTGTATGGCATGAAAGTTTCAAAAGAGCAACAAAAAAAGTAGTTTGCAATGAAACTTAATCTGTAATCTTTATAGGGTTTTAATTATTTTTTTCTTTCTTTTGCTGAAGTTCTCGTCCCACGCCTAGAACTAACTCTGCAGTAGAAGTACATGATGGTACTACTGCCCCAATCAAAAATTCTTCACAAGGAGATTCATGCTTGAAAAAAGTGAGTAAAAAGTTTATACTGAGGGATGATGGTATCTTACAGTTAGAATATCAGCCTGAAGTCTGTGGCAAGTCAACTTTCTTTTGTATCCTTCCACAATTAACAGTGTGCAAGTTGTTTGAAAAAAAGTATTTGCAAAACTTCAGATGTAGGAATTAAGACAGTCTCCTTTTTTGCCCCAGTGCATAAAAGACATGTTATCTTCTTTCTTCTTAGTCTACATTTTGACCTAATGCTTTTTCTTCCAATATGTTTCTCTTACCATAATTTTTAGTTGGTCCTATCTGCTATTACATAAATAAAAAAGCAAGTTAGAATATGTTTCCATGGCCAGACTGCTTGGTATAATGTTGAAATGAAATATTCTGTGAATAGACATGAATTAAGTCTTTTTGTTACAAAACAGTTTTTCAAAAAACCTTGGCTTTTGTTCTAGGCTGAAAATACGTGCTCAAGTCAGCAGGATATGGAGTCAAAATTGAAAGAGCTTATTTACACTGAATCTGATCTTATCGTGACACCAATCATTGACAATCCAAAGGTAAAGCAAAATAAAAGATTCAGGAACTTGTGGTTGAGGCTATTTTTGCAGATAAATTTTTGATCAGGGTGAAACTCCTTTCCTGTATTTTATAGTTCTCATTTTAAAGCAGTTCCACCCAATTATCTGGCAAGCTCTCATGCAATTTTTTGGCAGTCTTTATAACCCTATTGTGTTGGTAATTTGGAGGAATGAGTTATTTTGGGATTGAATAATAATATTAAATAATATCTTACAAGAAATAGAAGCTACTAAATGCTATGTTCAGTGCTTTTGTAGATTTGTTTTCCGGTAACTTGTTTTGATATGTGTTACTTAAATGAACACAAAACTTTGGTTCGTTATACTCAAGACAAAGGCATCTATGAAGCCTTCTAGATTGGGAGTTAAGAGTTCTACAGAATAACTTTTGTTACTCTTTAGACTGCAACTGTGATAATGTTTCTATTAAGTATGAATTTATTTTCTCTCTAAAAGAACACCTGAAGTTACAAGAAATGTCCGTCCTGTTTCTGTCATACAGATTCTAATGTGCTAACAGTTTGTAATGAGTCTCCTGAGCAGGGAACTGACACTTGTTTGGTAGTAAAGAGCAAGCTAAAAAGCATCAGATCTCTGCAATGTAATGTGCATTTATAGGCAGATGTATTGGTAGAAGGAATGATAGAAGCCCCTTTAGTCTTCCTTTTGTTTCTGTGCCAGAAAAAATGAAGCAATCTTAGCAACTTTACTCAGTAAATTGCAGATTTGGGGAAGGCAACATTTTTCATTGGAAGTGAACATCTAAACTCATTAGGAATGTCTTACAGCTTTTAGTTGCTGTATTGCTTTAGTATTAAAAATTCTTTTGGTTTGTTTAACTCTTTCAAAAACTAAGAATCTTACACAGCTAGATAAAGTAACTATGAAAGAGTACTCTTTTATTGTGTTTGGGATGAGAGACATTGTTCTTAGTGGAGAATTTCAGAGGTAATTATGTGTTTGAATGTTACCACTGTTAATTCCTCAGTTGTGTCTCAGGACTCTGACACAAAGCCTTAGGCCTTCACTGCTTCTCTTCTTACTACAAGTATAAGAGATGAGATTAGGGGTAGATGCACATACTGATGTGCTCATGTAATAATAATCTCCTTACCATGCAATGCCAGACTCAGAATTAATGCAGAATAGCCCACTAAGTTCCAGGGACATGTAATCAGAGTCACTGCCTGCTTGGTGATGACTCTTTAGTCTGCTTTTCAGATTAAAGGATGATACTGACACCTGGTAAATCTGAAGAGCTTGCAATTTAATCTCCTGGAAAGGGATTTACTAGATGTTGGCAGAATCTTAAAAGCTGAAGTGTCAGCTTATATTATAAAATTTCCCTCTGTTCTGCAGATCTGTGGAATTGAGGGCCTTTTTTAGAAAATAGCTCTCTACTTACACTTAGACTTCATCTGTCAAAGGCTAAATTCCATTACACAGTTGCCTTTTTAAAAATCCTTTATTTACTGAAAATCACACTCAAATGCTCAGTTACTGAGCAGTCATCCAATTTCGTGATCTACCAGAAAATGATGGTTTTGCAGGGAAAAAATCCCCATACCTTATGAGTGATTAGCTGTTGATAATAATACTTTTTATATTCTGGAATGGTCTAGTGTATACATGTATTTACTGTATGGAAATGAATTGCTAAAACTTTTCATGAGCTGTCACCTGCATAGTTCCTTTAGGAGCTTTTGAAACCCAAATGCAAGTATTTTTCTGCATACAAGCAAGATAAAAATGTAAACTGAAAAAGTCCGGTAATTTTGTAATCCCATTTAAAAAATCACTTAAATGGAAATACTAGCAATATAATTATAAAAAAACCATAGGGTTGGATCTCAAATGTTTGCTTGGAAGAAATACATACCAGAAAACAATGGAAAATTCCTCAGTAATGAGCAGTAGTATGTACACCCATCCTGTACAAATTTTGCACATTTGTGTTCTCACGTTCACCTACTTAGAGATTTTCTAGAAATGTATTAAAACTAGTTGTAATGTGTTTGTTTATTTTTCCAGATAATGAAGCAAGTACCAGTTAGATTTGACTCGAAAACTTTACACATCCCAGCATATTCAGGTATGGATCTGCTGAAGGTTTTAACAAGTTCTGCATGTGCTGCTGTAACTTGCTATTGTAAGAACTGTAGCCTCCCCTTGTAGATTATACATGGTCACAGTTTCAGAACTCTTATTTTTTTCTGAAACTATAGTTGTGTATATGTTTTTATAATGTTTTTAGCTAGACCAATTTTGAGTAGCCTTTTCAGGTATGAACAGTTAAATGACATTCCTTTCTCTTCTGCCTTCTTCAGTTACAAGCCTGTGCTCAAAAACTTTTGCCATGAGACAGTCATCAATGTTTTAGTGTGGGAAAACCAGCATCTTTATTTCCAACTGAGAGATTTAAACTGAAATATTCAACCAAATATATTAAAATTTGACAAATGCATGGGAACAAGTGGCAACAGGATCTTAAAATGAGCAGTGTTGATCAGCCACAATACTAGGCAGCCTTGCCAGTCCCACCTTTAATCATGAAATTTTATGTCACTCATGTCCCAAAAGATAATGTGAAGTTTTTTGGGGTTTTTCTTTTTGTTGTTGTTAATTTTCAATGTCTAGAAATATTTCTGAAAACTAGAGTCTGCTCATTGTCATGAGTACAACATTTCTTCTCCTGGAATATTTCCTCTAGTCTTTTTAAGGGAGATACTGGACTGTGCTTGAAGAGGGATATCAGACAGATATATAGTCCTTCTAGAATTCACATAGAACCTCTTCCTAGGCATAAGAGTTCACCTTTCCATAAAGTATGTGTTTTGAAAACTTAATTTGTTGAAGAAATTTTATGGTGGGAAAGGAACACAACATCCCTCAATCTCCCAGTCAAGACTGTAATCGAAAATGTTTTTAATTTGATTCATCCAAAAATGATCAGATTCCACTGCCTAAGGGAAATATTGTATTTCATATTGCATTTAAGTAGTTACCACACTGATGTTCTGATATGTTTAACTGTTGTCAGTATTTATTTAATATGGGACAGTGTTTTTTGTTGTTGTAATGTTTTCAGAGTTGTAGCTTTTTTCTGGACAACTTTCTGAATGTTTTGAAGATACTGAATTTGATGCTTCTCAGAAGTAATATTAAAGATAATATAGAAAAATTAGTTGAATACCTGAGAGCTAGACATGTTTTCACCTCTGCTGGTGTTGATTTGCCTGCATTAGAAGGTGGTGTTACTTAAGTGTAAAATTGGCATGAAAGACAGAAAACATGCTTTTAAATATTCTATACTGGAGCGTATCAGGATGGCAGATAAGCTATTGATAAATAACTACCAAAACAGAGGGAATGTGTGGCTGCTAGATTGAAATTAACTGTTGAGACTGATAAGTCTGAAAAAAATCTCAATTCGTGTTCAGTGGTCAATGAATTGAACCACAGGATCTATGTTAATTGTCCAAGTGTCTTTGATTTCTTTGTGCTCCTTCTGAAGTCATTCATGTTCTGATTTGCTAAGTCTTGGCTAGGTGGATACCAACCTATAGGAGTGATTATACATGTTTTCAGTTTATTTATTGTGAGGGGATTTCACTGCTTTCGTTAGATTTTGCCCCAAATTTTACTTTTAGGAAACTGCACTTACGTATTAAGAATTAGTAATGATAAAGGACAGCTGCTACCTTTCCTAAGTATAATCCCACTAAATGTTTCCTTAAATGAAGGACTTAGCAGGTTTGCACTTTCAAAAATGTTTTGAGGCTTTTATTGCTGGATTTTTATCCTTTGTTTCTCTTCTTGCTACCTTTTTGATTTCTATAATCTTCAGACATGAATTCTAACATGCTTCTTTAATATTTTAAGTACTAAAATTATAATTAGATTCAAACTTTGGAACTTACTTATTCGTGGTGATGTTACTTTGTAGTATGTTAAAGCTACACCAGAGATCATTATCTTTAACTATTTGTTTTCCTCTTATGGTTAGTTGAGAAGTTGTCATCTATGAAAGACATGGACTGGAATAACTTCTTGAAACGAGTGTGTTCACTGCTTGACTCCAGTGAAAAGAGTACAGGAGCAGCACGTTCGAAACTGAACTTACTGTACTATCTGTGCACTTTGGCTGTCCACAAGGAGATTGCAAGCAGGCTGACTAGCTCTCAGCTGGTAAACAATAAAGCTTTGAAAGTATCAACATGGTTTACATATTTGCCATTGTATCAAAAATTAGCTGCTTTTAGTTATATTTGAAGAAATCAACAGTGTACTGGCAAAAATAGGATGTTAAATCAAGTAAAAAAAAAAAGGAAAAATTACTAAATTCCATGTCAGGTTTTTTAAAAGAGCTTAGGGAAACAAATTCTTTCTCCTAGATTTCAGATACATTTATATTTAGTTTTGTTGTATTAGGGAAAATGTTGGGGTAAAAACTAACCTTCATGAAGAGTGTAAAATACTGTATGATGAAAAATTAGTCTTTGTAAATCATTAAGTGTCATAGGATACTGTAAGGAGTTCATGTATGAATTGTTAAATTAAGTTTATTTGGTCATATGTCTGTAAAGAAAAGCCAGCAAGCTTTCCAAGGAACAGGCAGTAAAATTTACAGTAAGCAGGGCTTCAAAGAGTGACCATGCTCTCTGAAGAGTCTGTTTCGGGGTTTCATGTATCAAAAACCAGTTTCTACCAAATAATTTTACTAGTATGCTCTGTAGTGGTTTAACATATTTCTTCAAGTCTTGCATGTGCAGAAGAGAAATAGACCTTTTTTTCCCCCGTTATATAAAGGTATCACAGAAGCTATCCTAAGATGAGCACTTTTCATTTTATTTAATAGAAAGTAAACTACTTTGCTCTCCTACATTTGTAATAATCTACCTAAGTCAGAAGCTGACATGTTACTTTTGGATATGAGATACTAAAGGAAAAATTGCACTACCAGAAAACTGGATGAAGTGCATTTAGGTTGGAAGCAGTGGTAGGTCTTATGCCATGGCATTCTTGTGAAAACCAGAAACAGAATTGCTGGAAGGTGTATTCTATTATCATTGGATAATTTGGAGCAAGGGGAGCAATAATCCTGTAACTGAATTGCCAATTAACAGAATATTTTAGAAATGAATTAATAATTATGCAGTTTGGTCTTTAAGTGGCTGTTTATATATGTTACCATTCATTATTCTAGTACTTGCCAACTATTTTGATTCACAGACTCACAAAATTATTTAATATTTGTTTCATAATACTATATGATGATCTCTGTGCTTGTAGGTGAAAGTATCAGACCTTCTTCCTCTGAATAGCGTTATTCAGAATGAAAAAAATTTCTAACGTGCTGATATATGTTTAGTAGTTGAGTTTAAGGCAAAAATAAAGGAAAATATTAGTATTTTTCCATTCAGGCTTTTTTATTTTTATTTCTTTAATCAGTGTTTGTACAATATCTATAGTATTTGTCTGTGATAATACTCTTACCAAATGTTATCCAAATAAATTTTTATGAAATTGCTGATATTTTGATTTTTTGTTTATAATTTGGAACTATCAGATCATTGAAATGCACTGATGTTTATTTATGTTCTTTAAACTATAGTTCCCAATATTGATACAGCAGTTGCGTGCAGCCTCCAACTGGGATATGTAAGTAACAACTATTTTAAATTAATATGTTCAAGTACAGAATTGTCACTGAATTCTATTGAAGATATTCGTTAACATGTTATTTGAGGAGTGTTTTAGCTTGTCAGACTGCTGTGGTATCTGACTGGCAGTATGATGGTGGATATGAAATGGATTTTTTTCAGCATTGAACTAATATATTGCTATTCTACAGCACCAAAGATTATAGAAAATCTCAAAAATTTTATCTAGATATTATATAACTTAGTATATCAAATAGTAACTTAAAACCACTGAATAAAATAACTCCGTACCACAATAGAGTAAAATAACTAATGGTAGCTTTTTCTTCCAGTACCTGTCAGGAATCGTTCAATGTGATAGTGCCCTCTGCTGTTTGTTTGATAAATATTGATTTTATTATTCCAATTTTTTCCTTCAATGAAATATTTAAAATTGATTTGCTGGTACAGATTTAATTTCTGTTTTGTCAGCTATCCTGAAAAGCCTAAATTATCTGTAGGGGTTTTCTGTATTGTATAAAAACTGAGCATGAGTGTTACTACTAGTAATCCTAACAAACGAAAGAATCTTCACTCTTCAGAGCTAGAGAAATGTCTTTATGCATATATTTACTGCTAAATTGGGCTGAAACACTGAAATAACTTGTTGATACAAAGAAAATAGAAATAAGAAGAAAATCTGAGCTGTAAGTAGGATGTCAAATTTTTCCTGCCCTTAGCAACCTGTGTAGAATATAAACAAGATATAATTGTTTTTGTAGTATTTTGTAAATACTTTTTCTGCACCTACAAAATATTTATTTGATACACAGACGTGCTAATGTTGCTCGAGTGATTGGTTTACTGGCATTACACACATCTGGACTTGGAGAAAATGTACCTGTTTCTGAGGTAACTTTCCTTTTTCTTTTTTTTTTAGCAGGGAGTTTTGTTAATGCTTTAATATTTATGTCAGAAGCTTTCACAGCTTTTTTTGTTTTGAATCCTGCTTTTTTTTTAACTCATATGTGTAGAGTGTAATATAATCAGTTATTTTAATGTATAAATTTACAACCTTATTCTATGTAGTTGTAGTTCTGATCTTTACTAACCTGTGGCCACCAATGATAAAATATTATTTTTATCTCCTTTTAATAAAATCAAATAGTTGCTGTCATACTTCTTGTGCATGTAGAAAGAAGAAATTGTTGACACATTTGTGCTTTATTTAATGACATTGATTCCAGTTTTTTTCTCTCAAAGTAATATTTCTGAACTAAAAAGATTTTAGTGCTTACACAAAATTGGAATGAGGAAAAAACCATTGAATTCTAATATTTTCATGTCTTCAAATATATTTTTGCCTATATAATGTAGAATCAAATAACTGTAGGCAGTACACAAAATGTATTAGTTCATTTATAGGAAATGTAGGAAGGAGTCATTTAGGAGTATCTCATCTACAGAGTTGTGTTCCCTTCTGCTCCCTTCAGAGGAACCTGTGAGCTGGTTGAACATTCTTGCTGACTGTCAGCTATTTTATATTGTGTGATGCTTAAAAAAACCCACCACAAAGCAAACCTTTCTATCAGCATTATATACAGAATTAAATATACTGCTGTAATTTATCCTCTTACATGAGTCATCTGATGCTCCAGGTAAGGTTTATTGGTGGCTGTTGGGATCTAGGAAATGTCAAAATCAAGCTGTAGCTAGTCAGAACAACATAATGTGAAATGACACTCTGTGATCCAGGTCTCAGTCTGAAGATATAAGAGATCTATCTGTTGGAAGGGTTTTTTGTGTTTTCTTTCCTTTTCCATTCCTAGTAACTGCTAATACTTTTTGATTTTTTGACCTTCTAAATAGAGGTGATCTGCTTTAGCGCCAAAATTTATTTCCCAGTGTGAAAAGTCAGTTGAGAGCTTGTGGAGATGTGATTTTGGCATTATTTTTGCCCCATATGTGTACTGTGTTATCTATATCAAGTTTTCTTTCCAGTTTTTATCACTCAGTCATGGCCCCTTTGCAGCTTTTTTGTTACCTCATTGTAAACTCATCACTTATTTACAATTTCTTTTGTACTTTTAAAGTAGCACAGGACATAGTAGAGACTCGTGCAGGTTGCCACTGCTGGCCCTTATATTAAAAGCTGACTCTTCATTTCTACACCCTACTGCTTTCTACCCATTTAGACATTTATTTAAGGATAGTTCCTCTGTCTCTGAGGTTGAATCTGTACCATTATGTTTTTGTTGTTTTTGTCAAAACGGTTTTATAAATAGTAGTAACATTAAGCCCTGAAGAGGCACAAAAACTTCAGGAAAGAAAAGAAGACTCCTTCTCATTTTACAGGCTAAAGTAAACTTTCACATACTACATGCCAAAAACCTTTAATTTATTTATCTTTGAAAAATTAATGTTTTGGGGGTTTTTAAAGTTTTTTTTCAGGCAATCAGGGTACAGGAGTTTCCTTTGAAAGTAACCACCAGAGGTCACTAAAACACAAAACAAAATGCAAGGAAACTACTGTTTCACACACTAGATAAGCGTGGAACAGTGTACTATCTTTATTCTGCTGATATATTCAAATATGTAGGTCATATTAGAAAAAATTAGAATAAATGAATATTTATACCTTTAAATTCAATTGCAGCTGATCTATTTCCAGTTAAGTATTTTCAAGAAGTATATTGCATGGATTAGAAAAATATGACACTGATCTTAGAAAACAGTAGGGGAATTGATCTCTTGTATAGCTGCAGATGAAGACATTTTATGTGCAATTTCTTCTATTGTGCAGCTGCAATTAAAGATTTTAATAGGTCATATGTTTTTTCCTGACTTAATATAATTTTTTCCCCCATGGAATTGCCCTTTATGAATCTGAAACGTGATTTTCTATTATTTATTCCTAGTTATCTTATGAAAACACCTGAACTTTAAAGTTTTATTTTTGTATTTAGATTTTGAAACTGGTTATTAAAATTCAATTAAAATACCCCATTCTTTCCAGGATTCTGTTCTTCATCTTACAGGAAAAAATTCTTCCATAGTTAGGAAGGCTTGTTTCCATGTATATCTAATTTGGTGTATTTATTAACAGAAGCGATTGTCCTTTCCTTTCTGTGAATATACTGGGCCCTCTGCCACCTAGGATGCAGCCACTCTGATGTGACATTTCAGACTCAGTTTATTATTTTACAGAGGAGATGGTAGAGCAACTTAACAGTTTGTCTCCATGTCAGGGAGCCGTGTCCTTCTCTGTCTGGTAGGAGACCGCCCTGGAGTCGTTGTCTGCCTGGCCTTCTCGGTGGCAAAATCTTGTCCTTTTCCTTACCTTTTTCAAGTTTGCTAGTTGGGAATATCAGTCTCACACTATGGCCTAGGCAGTTGTGCCTGTGTTTTTAACAGATCTGGGCCCAGTGCTCTACTGAGTGTTTAAGGGGTTCAGAGAACCTGCTGCAGCCTTCACACTGCAAGCTTCTTTGCAAAGCCTTTGGCTTAATGTATTCTATGGCCAAATTAATAAACGGAATACCCCAAATGGAGGATGACAGCGTATCAGAGTATCTTCATAATATTGAGCTTTGAGTCCTTTGTCAAAGTGGTGAAATATCCAGATTTCTGTTTTCATCCAAATTGAAACTCCAAATAATTTGAGCCTTTTTATTTCTGACTTTTTGTTAAAGTGCAATTTAGTGGTTATTTTCCACGGCTGGAAAGCAGCTGTGTTGTTACAGGTGCAGTTTTATGACCTGTAAACTCCTATGTATACGCTAGCTAGCTGATTGTGTCTACATCCTTCAAGGTCTACAGTTTGTTGTCATTCAAATTCATACAAAACACCAATTTTAAGTCAGGTTCCTGGCTTACCTCTCTGATAACTCCTGTTTCTAGGCCTGTCCATGTTTGCCCATATTGTAGTAAGTTTCAAACAAAAATGGTTTGATTCAGCTATTTATTCCAAACCTATTTAGTTTTGATGTTGTTTTATTGTAAAATGACCTTTTAAGTCTTCTCACAAATGATCATAATTTTAGTGTATCCTTGTTTTCTCCAAGGGCCCTTTCCTTGTTTTGATCTGATATCTCTTACGTGGAAAAAAGCCAATACAAAACGAAATCCACCTGAATTTAAAAAATCTGTAGTCAGGTGATAGAATCTGTAGGAGAGTGTGTGTGTGAGTATTTACACATGTTCATATACACACATATATTTTAATTGCTTAAAACCTTACAGTTATCTTTCTGACATGATCAGGATTGTCACTTAATACTTTGGTAACAGTGAGAGGGGGTTCCATTTAAGTTTTTGGAGTGACTTCTAGTAAACTTTCAACCTCTATAATAAATTTATTCAATTTATTTTCAACAACCTGGTTCACTGAATTATAACTTACATACTTGCCTGGGGCACGTGGCAGGAAGACAAATGAAAAATTAACATTTTTCAGGTAAATTAGCAGAAACTCATGGTGTATTTGAGAAAAGTTCTTCTGAATTAATAAACAGAAAATGGAAATATAATTAAATTACCAGTGAATATGTCAAGCATGGCAATTCTGGATTGTTGGAGAAAATATTAAGACGTTTTATCATAATTGAAGATTCTCCTTTTCCTCTCTCAAAAAATTATTTTTATCAATCCAATTAATAGGGCTTGCTTCATGTTTGAAGTCCAAACCAAACTGGTAGTAGAAAACAAGGAAATTTTCAACTAGGAAGGAGAAAAAATACATTGCTGATTGCATGATGAAACAACTTTTTGCAATTTTCCTAAATTAATTGCCTGACTGAAGCAAAGACTCTAGCATTTTAAAACACATTTAATTGACACTCTTTTCATATTCCAGTAAATTTACTCTATTTTCTTTGAGAGACAAAATAGTACATTTTTCCATTAAAATTATATCACTGGTGCTGCCAGTATATCTGTTTGTAATAGTCTTCAATTTAGTTGTTGTGATAGTAAAACTGCTGTGTTGTTTTTGGTTTTTTTCTACAAGTCTGTTATTTTTGGGATGAGGAAGGTCTGTGCCCCTAGGACCCTTTCCTTCAGTAGATAAATATCTATATCTCTGGTAGTGATATGTATATATGTCATATATGTCATATATGTCATATACACTGGAGATGCATTTGGGGTGTGACAGGCTAGGTGAACTAGATAGAATATTGTTTCTGTAGTTAAAATAACTTAGCAGGAACATTTTCTTTTCTGTGGAAGAAGTGAAATATTTGCTTTCTTACATTGCTACAGTATCAGCAGAACCATCAAATACGTACAGAAAATGAAATGTGCAGTTGGCATTCTGTCTCTGGGCAAGAGAGACCACATGGAAAAAAATTTGTGCCTAAGCTTCTTGACATGAAACAAATTATTTTTTCCATTACTTTAGAAAACATATATCTGTGTAAGGCCTTAAATATTTCCTGACATAATTTTGATATTGTCTGTGTGATGTTTGCAAAGTCACATCATATAATATTGCAATTCTTTGTGCCATACTCGAAGTTCTTTTTTTTTTTTTTTTAATTAAAGCTTGACATAGCTGAGAATTTGGTTTTAATATATTTTTGGTACTTTAATTATCTTTTGAACCAACCAGCTTTGGGTCTATGCAAGTTGTTGTACAATTTGCACACTGAACTGTTTAGTTCTTCCAACTAAGTGCATTCCTTAAAGAATTAACCTAAAAGAGAGCCCTTCTTCCACCTCCTTTTGTCTTGCACTTGTGAATTAATCAAATTGTAGACTAGGAACAGAAGAAAATAATCTGGTCTTTTGCTTCAAAGCAGACGCTTGATTGACACAATTAGGCTACAGTGTGTTTTATGATAGAAATTGCACACTGGTGGTAGCTGAAAAGCCTAGTTTTCTGATGTCTTCTGATTACTGCACTAAAAGACACTCAAACCAGACTTAGTATTAGGCAAGATCATTTGTATATTAGTTGTAGTCCTAGCTTTTCCTCTAAATACCAGACATTTCAGCTATCATCTGGGGAAAGAAAAAAAGTTATTTTAGTCTGAAACACATTTAAAAAAGAATTCTGTAGGGAAGAACTATTGTTTTGTCCAGCTTGCATCTTCACTGAGCAGAATGAAGGAATTTGCAATACTCAGAGTGAACTAATTTCAAAGAAAATTTGTGGAAAATCCCCTATAATTTTTTTAAAAAATATGAGATATTCTGTGTAGAAATGATCAATCTAAAATATTCTACATGAATATTTTATTGCTAGGCATTGGTCTTTGAGTGTCATCAGCATGGCTTCTAAAACGTGGGTAACAGGGCCACTGCTTGGAAGAAGATGATGACTTAGAGTAACATCAAATCAATTTATGAATAAAGTAAAAACAAGAAAGAGAAGAGGAAAAAAGAAAGAAAAATACCACTTCCTTGGATGTTCCTTCCAACTCTTATTCTGTGGAGACTGATTTCTAGTTTGTTTGCATCTCTAGATGTAAACCAGTTTCAGTTGGTTGCCACTGGCCTCAGTTTTGAAGTCAGAAATCTTTGCTTTTTGGGCTCCTGAGAAATCTTTTTCATTCCTTGCCCTTGGCATAAATGAAAACAAGATCTCTTTGCAGTTAGAGGCAAGTATTTTTACCTGGTCCTTCCTGTCATTAAAAACCTTCCAACTTAAGGGCTGGGGTAGAAATCAGATGCATTCATGAACATCTGCAACTGAGCTCTTGTAGTCATACAACTGTCATGACAGACTAGAAGAAATAACTTTTCTTTTTCTTAAAAATAAAAACAAACAAACTCTAAAGCTTGTTAACAGGACTTCTACATACATTTTTGATTTGTTAGTAAACACAGCAGATTTATATTGCTATTATTTGTTTCTGATTTTATCCCTTTGAGACCTTGAGTGGATTCCAAAGCAAGTTGAACCTCCTTTTGAGTTCATGACATCTGGTTTGGCCACTCATCTACTAAGGCCTCTTCCTCCAGCAGTTAAGGAAAAGTTGAAAAGATAAGAGTTTTCGTAATGAATCAATTTTGCATTGTCTTCCACCTGGAAAAGTGTTACACCTCCATCTTATGTTGTTCCCTAGAGGAGTTGCAATATGTTTTTCATTTTCTTTCTTTTTTTTCCCCCCCTACATTCTGGAGAGCAGTAATGCCACATCTATAGTTTGATGGTCAGACTTCTCTTCAGTCCTCCTTACTTCATGATCCAGTTTGAGTCGAGATGTTCAGAGAAAGCTGGTAGTTTTGGGTTTTTTTCATGTACCCTTTTAAAGATGAGTACTTGGTATGAATGTTACTCTAGTTTCTTTTCTGGTTAGTGGCAATAAAACCATGGCATACTTTCTCAGCATGGTGAGATTGCTTTTCTCAGACGAAAGTCAGATTGCTTTGCCATTACTTGCCCACATTACACAGTGTGTATGTACTCACAAGAAAATCAACTAAAAAATAATTGCCATTATGCTTGAGGCATGGACAGCTTTTATCACTGTAAGGGTTTGCAGAATTACAAATATATTTTAATTTCCACTAATACTTGCAGACAGTCACACTAATAGATCAAAGATGTAGTAATATGGTAAATCTGTACATTGCCACTCTCCAACTTAAGGTATAAAATACCTTCCTTTTTTGAATATGCTCTAATTTTCGCGTCTGGACTCTTGAAACTGCAGGGAAACTTTTAGATACAGCTTGAAATAGATTGAGAATCTGCCACAGGTAATAGATCAACTCCACACACTATTGTTGTAAATTAAGGCAATGATTGTCTATCCAGATATGAAACTTTCTTATTTATTTTTTTCTTATAGCTATACTATATCTATTCAGTTTGGCAGCTAGTGTAAAAGGTGTAGATAATTTATTAAATTGAAGATGCTTTTACTAGACAGTGTAGGACTTGCAGTTCATTACTATCTACTTCTACGAACAGGAAAATGTAGGCAGGTTGAAAAGAAAAAGAATGTACTACAGATAAGAAGGAGACTTTTTTGTCAGTCTGTAGTTAAAATAAATTTGATTTTTCTGTTGTGCATTTTCCCCCATACACTGTGGTACTTTCTTTACCTAAAATGTATACCACCCTTTAACATTGAATCAAAGTGTCTAGCAGATTTTTTTTTTCAGGTCTTATATTTTTTCCTTATGAAAGGATGAAAGAATATTTTCAATCTTGTGCAAATCACAGTTGTCAATATTAGAAGTGTCCTGTCAAGAGCAGGATACAGTTTGTCTTCCTATTTTAGGTCATTTAAAATGTGTTTGTGAAATGATGAACACTGTATATTATATAACATTAAATGTTTTTTATAAAAACATTTGTGTTTCTATATAATTTTATTTTTAATATAGATGATGAATCATGACTTCCTGTTTCATAGGTTCCACTGCAGAGGACACAGGAAAATCTTAAATAGGTTATTGGCACAGACACTCTGCCAGTTCAGTATGTGATTTATTCTGTGAACCCCATTTCCTGCACTTGTGTAACATTTAATTGTTTAATTGTGTTCTGTGAAGGAAGGGAAATCACAGGGCAATTCTGTACTCTGTGTGCTCTCTAGAGAAAACGAGGCCATTATCTGAGTGAGGTAAATAAAGTCTTGTATATGAGAGATTATGAGTATCCTCTGTGACGTGTGGTAGTTACTTCATGTTCAATGCCTTCTGCCATAGTACTCCATTCTTGTTATGGATCTTCTTACAGTTACTAAAATTAACCTGTAGTGGACAAATGTATAATATATGATGATGAGAACTATAAGTTTCGTGCAACTTCTGTTTCTCTGTAACAGAGGTAACAACTTAAGCGCAAATCAGTGACTAATAGCTCAGATTTCTTCAGACACATCTTCCTTCTTGTTTCATAAACAGTTTTTTTCAAATAAAAACTTGAATTTATTGCAGTGTTGACTAGCTTTTTGGCAGGTTTTTTTAGTGCACAAGAAAGGAAATTACTTCTTAATTTGAATTTTGTTAACTCAGTTTTACCTCTTTTTTCATTCATATATGAGAAAAGAGTAGGAATTGGAATATGAGAAGAATTACTTCCTTTTCTTATCACTTTAGAATAAAAATAATAACTAGAATCTCTTCAGAATAAGAATAATAACTTTTCCTGGAATCTTGAAGGAGAGTGAGAAACAATAATTTCTGTTCACCAATATGAAATATTGTTCTTGGATTTAATTTTCATTAATTTTAAATCTTAAATTCTTAATTTTAATGACAAACAAACCCCAAAATACAGAAGATGGATACTCTATGCAGTATATTTATTGGTAATGACTGTTTTGTTAAACTTCAGTTGAGCAGTAAGGCAGCCAAACAGAACTTAGTACAAGTGAATATAGTGAATATATAATTTACTACACACAAAGGTTAAATCATGCTTTTATTTAATAGAATGTAGAATTTAGAAAATTGTAGGATTGCACACATAAATGTATTTAGATAATGTGTCATCAAAATTTACCAATATATTAACCATGCTTTGGCAAAGCAAGTATTGCAGATGCAAACCAGTATTAGTGTTGATACAGGGTTTTCTGCTGTTGAGATTCACCATTAAAACTGGTAATTTTGAGCAGCCTGCCTTGATCCTTTTATAGCAGATGTACAAATTGATTTGTATTTTCTTTAAGATCTGCCTGTAAACAAACCAGTGCAACTTAGGTGTCATGATGATTTGATGTCCCTAGCTAGTCTGCTGGAACTATGGTCAGCAGCTCATGTTATCACACAGTTCATCAATTTTGTATGGTTAAGTACTATCTCAGGGCAGGTTCACCCTCAGTGTAAAGAGGCAAAGTTGAGGGATGTTAACTGGGTATGTGTACTCTCTATTTATGCCACAGTGACAAGGTGCTTTTAATGGTATTGATTATACAATCAAAGTAGTTCTCAAAATATATTTCATCACAAAAGCAAGAGTAATTCTGTATAGCTGTAGAAAGGAAATCTAATAAAGGAGAAAATGCTGTCATTATGTGTTCATCATTTAGTGCAGAATTGCGCTTGAATCAACTTACTTGACTACTACTTTCTCAAGCTGAGATACTAGAATCTTTAAAACCTACCAATATACTTATTTATTAAATATGGAAGTAAAGTTCTCTCTGGAATGATGGCTAATTAAAGTTCCTGAATAAAATGTGTAGAAATGCTCCGAAAACAGTTAAAGAAAACAGTTGATGACCATACCACTACATTAAAAAAATGGGGACAAGGTCAAAGTTTGTTTAGTAGATCTTTTTGCTTTGATTCGAAGACTACATTTCCAGTTTTGATATGATTTTGCTGTACAAAGATTGGAGTTATGAAGCTGCTAAGGTCAGAAGGTGAAGTAAAACAAGGGAAGTTGAGGATAAAAACTCCTTGGCGCTCCAAGGAAGAAAAAGTGCTTTACTGCCAAATACTTTTGCATGGGAAAGTCACCTGCACAAGATGAATCAAATTTTCTAATTTCCTTCCACCTCCTCTTTATAAACAACACATCTATACACACACAAATGCATATATATGTATGTATGCTTTGCATACAGAAATTAATGAAATACAAAAAATCTAAAATGGTATGTCCAGTTCTTACACAGTAAGTTACCTTTGAAGTTAGAGATCAGGAGACAAAACTTCAATAGTTCTTTGATATAATATCTACACAAAAGACATCATTAGAGATTTCTTGTTGTTCGTTCTTTTTGTAACGTGATGGTGAGAACTTTCAGATCTTTTGACAGGAATGCAGGAACAGCAAGTAAGCATTTTTTACCTGGCAGATCTATTTCTATTGTCCTGAGTGAAGTAAAAGAACAGATAGCTGATAATTTGTCACCTTGACTAATTCCTCATTGCATTTTGCTCCATGTTGCATATATAATGTTTTGTAATAATTATTTTTTCTTTTTTACAATGCTTGCTAAATCCCTTGCAAATGGCTCTTTAGCATAAGTAAAGTGTGTATCAGTAAGATGGCATTTGAGATAAAGCTTTTTACCTTTAGCAGTATGTTTTGCTTGACAAAATGCACGTGTTGTTCTATTAATTGATTGTTTTAATTTAGGCAATTACACTTTTAACCGAACTAATCAGAGAGAACTTCAGAAACAGCAAATTGAAGCAATGCTTTCTGCCAGCACTTGGGGAGCTGCTCTACCTCATAGCCAGCAAGGTAAGACTGCAAGTGATCCTTACAAATTTGGCAAATGTGAAAACATTTCCCATGGAAAAGTAGACCAAAAAATCAAATTACTTAGTCATTTGTATAGTCAAAAGTTTCTGGTCCTTCTATCTTCTCTAATACTTACTCCACTTTAAGAAACATGCTAGTTCAATTGTTTACTTCATTTGAGATTAATTAAACAGCATTCTTCAAGTATAGCATTTTAACTTCATAAAAGGATTAAATCAATCACCGTAAACAGTGCTGGCCTCCAAGTGGCAGATCTAAGCATTTGAACATCTAAACTAGAGATGTTGATTAAACAGGATGTATCAGGACAGCCTATAATATCAATAAATCAATACATTAGTGTATCGATACATCTAGTTCATAGTAGATCTTATTGTAGCATGGTTGGATCCACAGCACTGTGAAAAAGGAATTGAATGATCCTGACTAATTTCAAATGGACTTGTGTTTATTCCTGATTAAAACTGATTTAAACTTTCAGGCTAGAAAATTTACATTATTAGTAGATTCACATTAAAATCAGAGGTTATTTGTAGAAAAGAAATACTGTCAGTATTAAGAATTGAAGTTGACAGCTCCTTTTAAACCATCACATTTCTTTTTCCTTATTCAAAGCATAAAATACTGTTATTTAATAGAAACAGGGTTATCTTCAAGCAGGAAAATGCTAACCTTGGCTTTTCTGAAGCCTTTGTATTATCTGCATTATCTAATAGCTCTGAATGCTGACACGTTAGTTTACCAAGTGAGTTGGTAGTGGAGCGAGAGTAGCAAATGAATCATTACTTCGGCTTTAGTTTTGCACTGAACTTCCAAGTTTTATTTTCTTTAGCTACCTCCTTTGCGTGTTACACAAGATGCAGCGGTGGCCTTGGTTTTTGTAGAAAAACAAGCATTGTCCTATTTTCATTGGACAATTGCCAAAGTATTTGTCAAATACACACTCACAGAACTTACAATGAGAAACTATGTTCTGAAAAATGCATCCAGAGTCACAGCTTATATGTTTTAATAGTTTCTCAGTTTTTGTCAGGAGAAAGGATTTGTACCTGCTATCATCAAACAAATAAACTTTAAACTCCAACTTGAAAATTATGTTTGGCAGGAATATTTTGCATGGCTTGATTTTATTTTGAAATTAAACTCTGGTAGCTGAAACAATTCTGTTAACACTGGTTATAGAACACCAAAATGATTTGCACAGGTTTTCTCCTTCTGAAAATGTGAATTGACAGATTTTTGAGTCTGTGTATGAACTTCACAATGTTTAAAGCATGACAACTTGCATATAAATGGCAACTCTGTCAGGTTTCAAGGTTAGTTTTATACATATATATATATACACACACACAAAAATATATATATATATAAATGGGTTGCATTATGTTAGAGTATAGGAATAAATATTTGGGCAGATATGAACTCAAGACACCGTGTCTGTAAAATTTCAAAACTATCAGTGTGATTTGTATGCTTGGAGATACTAACCCTTCAATTTTTTTAAAAAAAGCACTTTCCATTTTCTATTTTATACTTATTTAACTTCAGAATACTGTAGTGTTGTAGACATTTTGTTGCTCATTAAACTGCTGAACAGTAGTGCTGAATGACCTTACCAAGGTCATATAGCAAGTCAGGGGTAATATAACAAATCAAACAAGAAAGTTTATTGCCAACTTAAATCTTTAAACAGCAGAGCCTTATGGCTTGACTAATAAAGAAAAAGAAATCATAACTGCATCTAATTCATTAAGGACTATACGCTTGTTTTTCTTGTTTCCTTCCGTTTTGTGCTTTCTTTGGCCTGCTTGATTGTTTTATCAAACTGCTAAATATTTTCATTTAAACTGTAAGTTTTTGAGGGCATGTCTGATTTTATTTATTAGTTTATTCCCTCTGGGGTTTAGTGAAGTATTTCTAGGGCCAGCCACAAATTTAATATTAAATAATGGTAAAGGTTATTTCTTTTTCACATGAACATTTGGTAAATCATAAATTATCAAGTACTTAAAATCAAATTCAGCTGTTTAGGTGCAGGATTATTAATTAGGTAAAATACGGGGTCATTATTCGCCACTTCTATGACTTAGAAATACTGGGAAATGTCCAGATAATGGTAATGGTCCTGTGCAATCCTAAACTCTGATATTGTGTGTATACTTATATATGAGATCTCGTAAGTAAGATCTTACACTCCATCTCTGCATTTTTATTCCAAACAGAAGCCAAGAGCAATTCACAAGTAGCATGAGCAGACTCCAGGGAGTATGTTCTGATACTCTTGAGTGGATTGCCTTGGGGGAAAACTTTCAAGTTCTATGTAATATTTTTATTCATTTTATGGTGTTCGTGTTATTAGGGTGCAGAACCTAAAGTTTAATCAAAATCAACATGGGCTGTGAGCAAAAAGTAGGAAGATTGCCCAGTGTTTGTTGATATATTTAAGTTTATTAAGTGTCAAATGGTGTACATTATGTTTAGGTAATTAAGAATGGTACTAAGTTGCATACCCCTTTTGCCTTTTTAAATTTCTAAATACAGATTAAACCTTGCAGAAAGTCATTAATCAGTTTGAAAAATGGAAGAACTATTGATGTTTTAGGACTGCATGATTTCTTAAGGTTTTTATTTTATAGTACATTTAATATGTATGGTTACAAAGAATTTCTGGTTAAATGAGGTGAATACAATGAGAAACAAACCTGTGCTAGTTCCACCGTAGATTGTAATTTTAACAGTGTTTTTACTCCTAGTCTTGTACTGCCTCTTCCAGGTAGAAAAAATTCCACTTTTGACTGTTTGAAAGTAACGTACCTTTCCTTTCTTGAAACTTGGACTGTGTTTTCTTAAACTTAAATGTTTAATTAAACTTAAATTGCCTTGGAAGGCAAACTGTGATTCCTTGTCAGCATGTTCTTACTCAGATAAGATGGAGGAGGTGGAATGGAGTGGATCTGATGTGTCTGTTGGATGTCAAGCCACTCTTGTTATTACTGTTTATATTGTCCCATTCCTCCTAATGCAAAGTTAGCAGAAACAAAGCTTACAAATGGGAGATGTAAAAAACTCATTTTCTCTATGGATATATGTGGCAAACAAAGTTTCATTTTCAATGAAGAAGGAAAATTAATTTTTCTAGACAATTCAGTAATAGTCTTCCATGTTCATTTGCTATGCTTTAATTAGATGCCTGAAATGATCATATCATATATGTTGAATTACTGTAAGCCACTCAGAAATCAGCAAATTTAGAAAGTATCATTTGTTTCTGAATCATTAATCCCCACCTTGCCCATCCTATGCCTTTTATTAAAACCAGTTAATTAGAATGCTAAAAATAATGTGAGAATATAATTAGTAGAGTTCAAGAATCGTATAATTTTTGAAGAAATTACTGCTTATCATCCTTTGTCTGCTTACTAAAACAAGTTTCTCATGATTTCATGGCCTATCATCTTCACACCATCTAATGCCTGTTATTTCTCTCTTTCTTTCCCAAAAGAGGCTATATTTTTTCCACTTGCTAATAGCTCTGTGTTACTAGCCTGGATATGGAAGTTGTTGCAGTTAAATCTCGGTGATATCCAAGTGTCTCCTTTTAAACTTAAAATTTTACAATAGGCTACTGCAGGGACAGGGGGAAGTAAAGCTCATTTCTAATGGAAGAATTAAGCCCCTATTCAACTAGTAGTGAATTAGCCTCTCTAACAAGGTGATTTCAAGGAAATACACATTAAGATCTTGGAACAGTGTTCATATGTGTTGAAGGCTATACCATACAGTAAATTTTCTTAAACACTTAGTATGTCTTTACATGACTTCGAGCATTTTTTTTCTAAGAAAAGTTTACCTTTTTTTTTAAACTACCAAAAAAAAATTATTTTTGTTTGTTTGGTACAATTAAATCACATTTAAAGAGAAGCATTTCTAGTCTAAACAGTCAGTTGTCTCTTTCTGAAGTACTCAAAATGATTGAGAGGAATGAAAGAACAGACACTTTTTTGTGTCTGTGTCAATTAGATTGCATTGATGAAATGCAGAAATATTAGAACAAATTCTGTTATGGATTTTGGAGATTAAATCAGCTATGGGTTTAAATAAGATAGTAAAATATCAATCTCTGTGCTGCATATGAAATAACATTAAATAATAATAATGTCCTGAAATTTAATATATTGAATTGCATATGTTAATTTGAAATGTATATAATATGAACCTTATTAAGAACATGCTACCCATTTTTTATGTGACTGAGATTGTTGTGATTTTTTGACTTAATCAATTGTGCCGTTGGCTTCATTTCAGGAGGAAAAAGGGGAGCACCCCAAGGAATCCTGGGCTGTTCCCTCAGCTGCTTACACTGTACTAATGAGGTGTCTTCGGGAAGGGGTAAGGCTCTTTCATGGTCCTCAGTAGAATTTCTCCACAGTAATAACCCTTTAGGCATTGTGTGAGGATTGTAGCCTGCAGCACTGCAGTACCTTGTCAACCAAGTATTGCTCTTGAATTTAAATAATCATAAGACCATGACCTAAGCAGGAGATTAATGCAGTGTTGTTCTCTGTACGTTCAACATTTATGTATTGCTGCTTGTGTTGGGGGAAATGGGATGGTAAATATAAATTACTGTTAATAAACGTGAAATTTATTAATGATGTAGGCATCTTTTGAGAAATGTTCTGACAGTTTGTGCTGCCCTCTTGAGCAATTTGTAAGTCTTTGAGCAAGATTTAAGGTTCTTTCTTGAAGTGGATGATACACAGTTTTTTAAAACTGCATTGTTATCCTGCTGGCTTGTCAGCATTCTTTTGAGGCAAAAATGTAGGAATTAGGTTTATTCTCATACAGGTGCTATACTGTGTTCTTCATTGGTTGTGGTGATGGCTTAGCTGTGCTAGAAGAAGGGAAGAAAAATATGCATATAGTTCCATTTGTAAAATGAAAAGGAATTGAGTGGAGGGTTTACATTCACTGTTTGTATGAGACCGCTTGACTTTATTTTTGCCCAAGGCAAAGCTCAAGGCAGAAAACATGTCAGAGGTTGCTAGAAGGTGGAAAGCAAGAGGAAATACCTTTTTTCCTTCCTTTTTGAGATCTTTATTGCCTACAGATTGTGATTAATAAAGAAAGAGCCTAGATGCATTTTAATATCTTCAAACCTTCACGTGACCAAGAACACAGGACTGAGTTTGTATTGTGGATGATTTCCAGCTCATAATTAGAGTAAGATGTCACTCTAAGGCACAGTAGTGAGATGCTATTTAATTATAATTTAATAATGGAAGACTTGCTGTTTCTGAATATACAGTATACAGAAACTAAATCAAGACATCCATAAGGCACTAATTTATTCCTATAAAATGAAATCACTTCTTAGTCCTAAAACATCAAATTTTTCTTAATAATTTATCTTGATATATTTTTTCTTGAAAAAGTGACACAAAATAGAAATGCATTTGCCATGCAATAGTTCAAATTAAATTTAATTAAGCATAAATTTAAAGTTATGTCTAGGCTAGCCAAGTATGGCCGCACGTTTATATACTTTCAGTTTGTGAGGATGCACATTTGTAGTGTAGATACATATTTTTTAAAATGTGTTTGAAGCTCTAAAACTATTCAAGACTTTAGTATGGAATGGACCTTTGGAGGTCATCTAATCCAACCTCCTGTTCACAGTAGGTCTAAATAGATCAGGTTGCTCAGGGACATGTCTATTTAACTCATGAATGTCTCTAAGAACTATGGTCCCACAATCTCCCTGAGCAATGCCGGGGCCTCCTTCATAAGAAAAAGTTTTTACTTGTTTATGTTGGAGTTTTCACTTGTGGCCATTGCCTCTTGTCCTGTGGATATGCAGCTCTGAAAACATTTGTCATCAGCTTTTCTTTATTACATGTAGGTAAGCTTTGCATTCTTACATTAATAATTTAAAAAAAATTATATGTAATTAAATAATGAATTCATTGGAATTGTTCTAAGCTCAGTTAAGTAAATTTTACATCAGGATGTTTTCTGAAGTGATTATTGGCATATTGTCTCAGTATTTATGAAGATGGCAAACTAACTTTTTGTAATGAAGTCTGAATAACTACAGTGCATTTTATATGCATTATAAATACTCACTTCTAGTTTTTATTGCCAGTTAAGAAGCTTTATTTGATGTATTTAATAAAAATTCAAGAAAATAAAACCAATTCATGTCATTCAGTACTATAGTTTATATAGCTTTGAGTTTTGTAAGGTAAGTTCACTGTTCTTGAGTTTCATTATGAACTACTCTGAAGCGTTCTTGGGTTTCTGAAGTTTTATAAGATTTCTCATTATCAAAGCAGAATTGCTCTCTGAAACAGAACAGTAGAACAGGAAGAAGTTTGAAATATGTGTGTGTCCCTTTTATTTGCCTATAAAGGAACAAAATGTTCAGAAAATGCAGGTAGTGTCATTTCCACATACCTTCTGTGCCTGAAAATCTAACAGTGACAAAAAAGTGTATGGGTCAGTGAAAGGAGTTTTAGGGTGATGGAGTAGAAGATTGGGAAAGTCTTTTATCTGTAGGGGAATGCAAGTTCAGATTTCCTGCATTTCAGAGTTGTTAGCTTGAGACAGAAGCTGATTTTCAACTCAGGCAAAGAACAGTTTAGTTCAGCTGTGTGTCAAAATAAGGGAATTGGTACACTCATAAATGAGCAAATGATAGGCTTGATTTGACATGTTTAGTCTTGGTATAATGTTGTGATCTGTCAGAATGCATGTAGTAAACATTCCGATATTTATTTACTAAACTTCATCAACAACTGTTTCCAACAGTGACACAAAATACCTGTTCCAGGCATCTGTATTTGTCTAAGTTCAACTTCTAAATGTTTGTGTGCAGTCTCTAAGATAGCAGGGTCCTGATTTCTACTGCCTGAATGCATGGCTCTTAGAGTTCCTATGTTATCCAGTCATGAAAGATACTTTCTGTTTCAGAAAGGATATTCATATTTAATATTAAGTACCTAATGCTAGTGTGACAACCATTTTCCTTTTATGCATTTTACTTTGTTTATTCAAAACTAGTTTGCTAAAATTACCCTTACATACTTGACCCTGAATGGATCATCCTGTCTCTTATTTGAATCTTGTCATTGACTCTGCATATATTTTTTTCTCTTTATTACATTTAGGGTTCAACCTACTCTTATCAAAGTGAAATCTCAGCTTTAGTTTCTGTTTTACTTTTGCTTCTGTTCACACTTACATCCCAGTCAATCCTTTCACCTTTCTTCTCTGATTTGTCCCTTGGATTTGCCCCTCCCTTCCTTCAGATCCTCCCTAGTCTTAGAACTGATAACCATTCCCATATCCAAACTAATTTTTGATGTGTTTTATAATATTTCTTCTCTGATTTGGTCTGGATTATGTTGCTTGGACAAGGTCATTCACTGAAACTAGACAGTGAAGTAAGAAACTGTGCAAGCCTCCTTTTTAGTCTTCCTGAGAGTGGAACCATTGAAAAATCATTCAGAAACTTGGCTTCTGTCCATTTCTGTTCACAAATGGCATGTAAATATAAAATACACAATTATATGCAATTTTAGTATTAACTTCATATAATGTCAAAAAAAAAAAAAATACAGGCAATACACTTGCATGGATAAATGAATATATACATTCTTGCTGTATCTGGCTTTTAAAAGGTGCATAACCCTCTCATTTTATAGAGTGGCACATGGAGAATATATTTGAATTAGAAATAGTGAAGGAGTTTACAGAGGATAATTTTCTGTATCTTTGATGTGCAAGGTACTGTGTAAGCAAGATTTTTAATAAATGACATCTTGCCAGAAAGCTGTATAGTACACATTTCCCTCTTCCGTAGGGACTTCTTCCTTTATGAGGGAGCAAGATATAAGTCTGAGGGCTTTGGTTCTGAACAAATGAGAAATTTTAATAATAAAAGAAATCTTTAAAAAATAATTGCCAATATATAAGATAAGGCAGTATGTTCTATAATGTATATTCTTAGCCAGAACCGTTCCTCGATAGTGACTTTGGAGGAGAAAGGAGAATTTTGAGGAGAGGAGAATAAAATCACAACTGTTTTTTTCAGAAAGTATAGTACAGCCTATACTATCACAGGGTCAGTTTGAATCATATATATTGTCATTTTTATTTCTTTAGACATCAGTTTTTTACTGGCAGAACTGCCTATAGGTTAAGAGTAATTCTCTGAATCATATACATTATCACTTTAATTTCTTCTTTAGATATCAATTCTCCAGTTTACTGCCAGAATTTAAAAAAAAAATTCACGAAAAGTATTTAGAAGTTTCATTTCAACATATTTACTCTTCTCTCTGAAGGCTTTATATTGCAAATTGTTGCCAAACTAAGACTTAATTCTTAGAATCATGAATGCTTTGGAGGATACAGCTTTACTTCATTATTTGTAGTTTCTTTTTATTCTGTCTTCTTAGATTAAAGGAAGAAGTGTACTTAAAAGTTGATCTAGAAGAATTTTGTGGAATGCAGTGTTACTTCCTAAATCCTTCAGCTTTAATGTTTATTTATCAGTATTATGCTGCTATTCAAGTATATGTATCTATATATAGTATAATATAAGATCATAGAATCATAGAATGTCCTGAGTTGAATGGGACCCACAAAGATCATTAAGTCCAACTCCCTGCCCTGCACAGAACACCCTAAGAGTCACACCGTGTGCCCGAGAGTATTGTTCAAACTCTTGTTGAACTCTGTCAGGCTTGGTGCTGTGACCACTTCCCTGGACAGCCTGTTCCAGTGCCCAACCACCCTCTGGGTGAAAAACCTTTTCCTAATATCCAACCTAAACCTCCCCTGACTCAGCTTCGTGCTGTTCCTCTCACTGGTCACCAGAGAGAAGAGATCAGTGGCTGCCCCTCCGCTTCCCCTCATGGGGAAGTTGCAGACTGCAATGAGGTCTCCCATCACTCCTCTTGTCCAGGCTGAACAGACCAAGTGGCCTCAGCCCCTCCTCATACGTCTTTCCCTCAAGGTCCTTCACTATCTTCGTTGCCCTCCTTTGGACACTCCCTTAACAGCTTAATGTCTCTTTTGTATTTTAGCACTCAAAACTGCCCCCAGCACTCAAGGTGAGGCTGCCCCAGTGCAGAGCAGAGCGGGACAATCCCCTCCCTTCCCTGGCTGGCGATGCTGTGCCTGATGCCCCCCAGGACACGCTTGGCCCTCCTGGCTGCCAGGGCACTGCTGACTCATGTTCAACTTGCCATCAACCAGGAGCCCCAGGCCCCTTCCCATGGTGCTGCTCTCCAGCATCTTGTTCCCCAGTCTGTCCATACATCCAGGGTTGACCCAACCAGGTGCAGAATCTGGTACTTGCTCATCTTAAATTTCATATGGTTGGTGATTGCCCAGACCTCTTCATTTGTGGAGGTCTCTCTGCAAGGCCTCTCTGCCTTCAGTGGGGTCAACAGCTCCTTGCACCTTAGTTTCATCAGTAAACCTACTTTAAAAAGATCATAAAATATTTTATCCTAACCTTTAATAAAATGAAGTTATGCTATTTTTAGGTAGTATATTGGTTAGCATAGTGACTGTAACTTCAGTGCCTCCAAAATTTTTGGTGCACTGTTAAATTTATAGCAGTCAGTAAAAATATCCAGTAGATTCAGTTATTTCAAAAAAATGGAAGTAGACTTTTTTATGATGTTGATTTGCATTCCCCGCCCCCCCCGCCCCCCCCCCCCCCCCCCCCCAATTAAAATGGAAAGACTAGATTAAAAGGAGTTTTCTTTGAGTAGTTAGCAACTTTTTATCCTTCCGGTATTTGCATTTTCACTGAGGGCTCTTTTTCACTAAGCATCCCTGACTTCACTGGAAACAGGTATATCTGCAAAGTGTTCAACATGACTGAAAATTAGGAGCTTTAAGTGTGCTTTATAAAACTAGTTGAAATCTAAACCCATTGAAAATAAAGTACTACTTTTTTTATACAGTTCTATTCGTAGTTTTAGATTTCATGCAGTTCATGATATGGACAGAGGGTTACTGATATATGGAACTGCTTTACTCATATCTTGAAGATCCATTTCTGTTCACTAAAATAGCTTATGTCCTGGTAACATCACCAGATGACTCCTTTAGTCTAGAGGCCAAATATTGGTTTAGATCAGGCTTCCCTTGCAGATAGCTAATTAAGCAGAAAATGGTACAAGGCTTGTTGCTTAGATAGTGCTCAGGAACAGATATCAGAGGAGCTGAAATGGAAGGTCTCAGGTGGCAGCAAATAGAATTACTTCAACAGCATCATTGAGTTTTTAGAGCACAGTGATAATACATGACCATTTTCTAGTCAAAGTAGCAGGACAGTCTGGAACAGGGCATAACTCATCAGTGGCTGAGAGGAAATAAAGCACATCTTTGGGACCAAATTTTGAAAAGAAAGGCTGTAATTGCATCTGGAAACTTGTTAACATTACTAACAGCTATTATCCACTGTATAATGCTTTGATTATCATTAATTAATGGGATTATAGTTAATTTATTAAGTGTTTATGGCTGCTTAAATTAGGAGTAGAGTCCCAGTTGGCATATCATCATATATGAGAGACTTGACTATTACGTTTCATTTACAGATTCTGTTGTTAAATGCATGTAGTCAATTTGATAAATCCATGTATTTTTAATATAACTCAACCCCCCCAGCCCCCCCCAAAGACTGAAATGGAGAAGTATAATTCACAGAAAAAGATTAAAACTGAACATTATTTATAAAAAGTTTTCGGAATTTTAATTTTAGTAAACATGTATGACTATTTGTATATTTAGGTCTTTAATAGGTCAAAATAATGCAATATTTTGCAGTAATCAAGATTGTAAAAAGATAGAAGCCTAAATGCTCTTTGGTTTTATGTCTGCAAATAAGAAGGAAGACCATCTACCAGTGGAGTTTTTATATGAAGAGTGTAACCAGTTTAGATGGAAATTGACTTTGATATTTCTGTTAAGCGTTTTGACTAGAGCTGCAGTTCTTTGGGTCAACAGGAAGAATTACCATGAAAATGATGAATACAGCCTCTTTTTTTTTTTTTTTTTTTTTTTTTTTATAGCATTATACTGGTTTCCAAATATTTCTACATCTAAAATCTCTGTTTTAGAATTACTAAGTCAGTAGAAGGAAAAGTGGATATTGAATATATTTTTATTGAAGTATAAGTTCTCCCCTTCTGCAAGGCTTTTGTACTACTTTCTGAAAGGTTTCATTATTGTTGTTCACAGTTGTTGGTGGCTCCAATTGTAAAGATAAATGTCAGAAATCTAAAGCTTAGTAGGCTAATATAGATTAGTTTATGAAAGAAATCAATTAGATATTATGATAAATTATTTGCAAAGCCAGACTATAAGGACAAATTGAATTACAAAAATCATATTAAAATTCATTCTTGTTGAATTCAAGATGCTATTTAAGACATTGTTGAAAGACACTACTTTTTTTGTAGTTTAAGACTGAGATGAGGTGAGGCAATGCACAGCCAAAATAACACCAGCAGTGTGAAAATTATGTGGTTAGTACTAAAAATATGAAGGATTTGGAATCCCATATGGAAATTTAGGACTTCTTGTAGTAAATGGGACCTAATAATTTATCTTAAGCATTGATCAGGATTGTCTGTTTCAGGAGAAAAGAAGGGAGTTATGAAATAACTTAATTTGCAAGAAGTCTTTTTCTGTATCCCAGGATTTGTTGACTCTTCTGAATAAAGAGGGTTTAATGTAATTTTTTTTTTCCTATTATAACTGTGTATGTCATAATTGTGCTATTCAGAGCATGGTGTAGTGATGAGTGTTGACACAAATTCATTCATTTATAAAGCACTGATAATGGAACACCTCTAACATAACAAAAGCTCTTCATTTTTAATGACTGCATTTAATTTGGGGTGATTATTTGGAGCTGAGAGGTTTTGTATTATACTTGTATTAAATTGTCTTTGCAGTAGGAGAAAAAGTGGGGGGAAGTAGGATCTGTAAACATAACTTTGTCACCAGGTGAGGTTTCTTGAAAAATTACTTTTGCAAGTATCAAAAAGAATGAAGAAACCACACCAAGACAATATGCACTGAATAAAATGTGGACATAGGTGGTAGTTTACAAAGAAATTAGAAACATTTGCAAATGAGTTTTCCTTTCCTGTCCTTCCTGTAGGAAGAGCGGGTGGTGAACCATTTAGCAGCAAAGATAATTGAAAATGTTTCTACTGCTCGGTCATGCCATGCACAAGGATTTATTACAGGAGAAATTGGACCTGTCTTGTGGTACCTTTTCACACATTCTACAGGAGATTCTTTGAAGATAACTGCTGTTTCGGTAAGGAATTTCCTTTTGTGGTAGTGCAATTCTGTGGTGTTTAGTTTGAAAAACATTCTGAATTGAAATTGAAATATATTTGAGCATGTTTGCTGTATGTTTGTGCTTTTGTTTTTCAGACTACAATAAAATATATTTGAAAAATTTCTGAAATTGAAAAGTGCATTTATTGCACTTCAGTGCTTATGAATAGTTCTTGTAATTCGTCATTTTCCAGAACATGTTTCCTTATGCTGGTAATAATGAGTTATGTTTGAAAAGTTTAACCTTTCAAAGAATCTTTTAAATTCTTGCAAAATTGAAATTTATCTTTTTGTATGATGTTTCAAATGAGAACTGTTTATTCTCTTTGTCAAAGACTTGTTTAGAAGACTTAGTTTAATTCATGTTACTTTTTATAAAATTGTCAGGGCCTAGTCTTTTCCCTGAATTTTTAAGGCAGTATAGAATGATAACAAGACAAACAGAGTGATGACATGCAAGCAGAAGTTTCGGAACAAAAAGATTTATGAGGTAGAAAATAATTAGCAGGACTGTGAGTTTAACCATAGCTCTTGGACTTTTGACAAGAGCATGTAGTGACAGGACAAAGGGGAATGGATTCAAACGATAAGAAAATAGGTTTAGATTAGATATTGGAAAAAAATTCTTCGTTGTGAGGGTGGTGAGGCACTGGCAGAGGTTGCCCAGAAAAGTTGTGGCTGCCCCATTTCCTGGCAGTGTTCAAGGCCAGGCTGGATGGAGTTCTAAGTAAACTGGTCTAGTGGAAGCTGTCTCTGCCCATAGCAGGAGAGTAGGAACTATATGACCTTTATGGTCCTTTCCAACCCAAACTTTTCTATGATTCTTGTTGAAAAAACAAAAGCATTATCCACCAATACAGGTAATATTTCAGAAAGGAAAAATATGTTGGCTTATTTTAAATTGTGAAAAGTGGATGCTGATTTTCTGAGTAGAGTTCAGGCTCGCAAATCATTTTATTGTTGCTTTCCAAATGGAAAATGGTAGTGTCACTGCTGCAGCAGTATGCACATAGACACATAGAGCTGATAAAAGAGAGAGGAATAAAAATTTATTTGAAATGTAGCTGAAGAGGTAAATGGTATAATAAATTTATACTTTTTAAAAAGATATCTATCTATTGATTGTTCATCTCAGTGTGTATTTGTGGCAGAGTCTTGCCTGCAATATAAACTGCTCAAATTTTGGGAAAATGTCTTGACATTTTAGAACAGGAAACCTATTCAGTAAAATAAGTGTTGTAGAAACCTTTGCTCTGTAGCATCTGAAATTCTTGGCAAAAAACAGTCTTAGAACTTTCATGGGCAGAGAATGATCTGTCTCTAAATATGTAAAGTATATGTGTGAGTCTGGCTATTAGGCTGCTTTATCAGAAAGGGTCTTTTTGTGACTTTACCCATCTGATCTATGAGTTTTATGCTTACATCACGACTGCATATATGGGAAAAGACTGGAGGTAAGAGTTATGATTTCCTTTACTTACTGAGTTTTTAAAGTACCCTGCTTGATCCTCTCTCCTATCACTACTTTTGATATAAGGGTTGTTTTGTATCAAGTGCTTTCTGTTCTAGTCAATCATTAGACTGGGCAGTTGTTATTTGTTTGCTACTAGGTCATAGTATTTTATGGCTTTTTACCTCTTTCAACACATGCTGAAATTTCCCTCTTGTTTCTCTGCTATCTGCATGGAGAACTTTGCTTCCATCATTCACCATTCCCTTGATTCCTACAGCTGACTTCCAGGGCCTGCTCCACAGGGGCCAGTTGGCCAGTTATGCCTGTCTTGTGTACTGCAGTAAGCAGCATATCCTGGAGAAACTGTCTGTCTCAATTGCATTCAGACACTGAGCTAAGAAAGATCACCAGAGGAAGTGTCAGTGGGCTTTTTTCTTGGCTTTTTTTCTTTTCCCCTCCTGAAAACTCAGTTTCTTCTTGGAAAGTACAGTAAGCTTGAGGTGGCCAAGAACTTTTTTTTCTGCTTAGTAATATGCAGAAATTATACTTCTGATTGTCAAGAATAAACTTGTCATCAGTGTAAATTCATTATGGCTTTCTGTGGCAGTGGGCTCAGAGGTTACTGTCATCAATGCCATGTGGTTTGCACGCTTTGTCCTTGGATGAGTGTCTACTGATGATGAGAAGAGTGGGTTGTTGTTTGTCCCTCTGTATCCTCTGCCTCTTTTGAGAACCCAGATCACTGGATCCTCCCAAGGCTGCAAGGTTCAGGTGAACCACTTTGTCAGTGTTTATATGAAGTGCATTGAACAAGGAAGCTTCTAAAGTAGGATGCACTAAGGTGGTACTTTAATTCTTTTGCTGCTCTGTAGTGAAACACTAAAGTAACAAGTAGGTAAACTTATTGCTCAATGCCTGATATAAATTATGGTTATCTACTAATACTGCTGCAGCATTTGGAGGTATGATCTTAACTTCATTTGGTAACAATCAATTGATCTTGAAATCCAGTGCAGGCAGATATTTTCCCAGCTAAAGTTTATGGAGATTTTAGTGGCATGCTAATTAAAAAAATAAAATACTAATGTATTCTCCAGCTATAGTGTACTGTATGATTTCTACATTTATTAAATTGTTGCTACAGATATGTAGCCATTTTTATCCTGCATGACCACATAAATTGACATCATCAGTGTCCTATTTCATTTTATTATGCAGTCATTCCTGTCTTGTTTGAATGTATCCTGAAGAATTTCTTCTTAACTGACATCTCTATTCGAATATAAAAATACATTTCTGTTAAGAAATACATCTGTCATATCTTTACTTAGAGTTAGCAGTCTGCCTGCAAAGTGTATCAACAATAGGGGGCTATAGAATTTTACTTAGGATTATTCAATCAATAATAAAAATATATCAAGAAGATTCTCTGTCTTCAGTCTCTGGAGTCAAGAAATGACACTTTACCTTGTCCTGCCTGTCAAAGGTGGCAAACGTGGACTGTGTCTCAGTATTTTTTTCTCACTTTGGAGTCTAACATGCCTCAGGTAAATATCACAGATTTTGCCTGTAGGAAAGCTGTGTCTTTTTATCATTTTGCAAGACTCAGAAAAAAAAAAAATCTGTAAGATGTCAAAGTGATATTCTGACAAGCTCAGCAGCAGGAAGCATATTTTCTTTCCAGTATACTGAAAGTTTTTTTAATTAAAAAAAAAAAAAACCTTAAAATTTTGTTTCTAGGAGATGATTTTTTCTGCTGGAAGTGAAGTAACAAAACATAAGCCACTTAAGTGGAAATTAATTTGGGAAAGCTCAGCACAGTCTTTTTGGGGATTTGGTTTCTTTTGCTATTTTCTTAAGTAATTGGTATTGAATAGTTTCTTTCAGAGACTTGTATATTGCAGATGCTTAAGTGCATTCATTCTCAAACTTGAGAGAGACGTGGAAGGGTGAATGTTACCCAATCACATGTGGCCTGTAAGACTAGAAGGATAGGGCAGAGATGTTCATAGAATCCTGGAGAATCTCAAGTTGGAAGTGACCGATCAGAATCGTGAGGCAAAGGTTAGAGCTGCTGAGGGAAAAGGTGCTGATTAAGGCTGTGCAGAGAGCAGGGATGGAGAAGCCAATTCCAGGAGAGGCTCTGCTGAAGCCTTACTCTCACTAAGAACATTCCATGTTCCTGTCTGGAGAAGATGGTAAGAGCTCTACTCTTACCTCTTTCATCATCCATTTCCAATTCCTGCTCCACCACTCTTTGACCTGTATCCATCTGTTCTCTCCAGATATTGGATCTGCTGAAGTGATTTAGAATGCTTTGTCCTCTATCCGCCATTTGAATTCTACTGCTTTGCTGAAGTGTTAGGTTCATTAATACAGCAGAGTGTTCTGTGATATACAAACTAATGGGAATTTAAAGCTTCTCCTCTTGGCTGTTGGTCAGCTGGAGCTTTGCTGCTGCTGCCGAAGCTGCAGTATGATCCTATAAGACAGTCATGTCTTTCCTATGAGATCTGCCTGGAAGTCATCTGGTGGCCTGTGACTATGATCACCCTTTTTTGGCAAGGTCTGTAGCAGAGATCTGAGGCAGTCGAAAGTCTGCGCACACCATGTTAGCACACAAGTTAGCTCCATGTTGCTATGGCACAGCATGTCCCTGAGTCCCAGCAGTTCATTGGTAGTATGACCCTCAAGGATGTTTTTAGTGAATGCACATACCTCCTGCCCACTCATTTCGAAAACTCTGAATTGAGGTGAAGGGCTGGAATGTATCCTGGGAGAAATAGAGCATGCTGTACTAAGAAACTGAGATTGAGTGTCTGTGTTTTAAAAGAGGGGAAAAAAATAATAAAAGAAGAAAAGTAAAAGGCTGCAATCGATATGGTTCCTGGACCATAAAGGACAAGGAAGAACAGGAGCAGAGTAGATGAACAGCATCAATAAAATGTCTGTCAAGTTCCTGATTTACCATCTTTTATGCCTTTTTTCTTTTTTCTTGTTTTCTTTTCTAGTTTGTTTTGAGTAATGTTTCTAAGGGCACTGGTAAACTGGACAGTTTCTGGTGTTCTTACATGGAAAGCTTTTCTCTGGTGATAGTATTCTGTGTAATTGACTACACTTTCTCTTAAATGAGACCTTACTATTGAGTGCACACCAAGTAAACAGCAATTTCTAAATATATCTGGTCTGAAGAGAACAAAGAAATCATAAATATTACCTACGTTTCACAGAAGGGAGTCACCTTCAAAGTTTTTCCTGAAAACCAATTCAGATTTTCATGTGAATCCAGTATTTGACATAAGCTGTTCTTCTATGCTGAAAGTCTATTCAAGCCAAAGAAAAAGAAATTTTTAATGTTTAAAGAGTCTTATTTTCTTTATCTGGAGAGAACAAAAGCAGTTGTAGTATCTTGAAGGTTGCATTTTCACAGGTATCAAAAGGAAAAGTTGTGTTGATCTGGAGATGAAGCCACCCTGGAGGTTGTTTGGTAATGTTTGCTAGGAAATAGTTAAGTTAGTAGACACAGAACAGGTTTGTGCTCACTTCACTAGAGCATGGTCAGTATCTGCATTTTCTATTAAAATTGTTTTACTCACTGATACTTGCAAATCAACCATTTGGAGAATAGTTTGCGTGTTTATTGTACTAACCACTGTTTCTTAATAAGTACCTAGATCTGAAGGAGTATCTAGAGCTAAAGATAGACTTTATACATTGAACTACTACATATCACATTTTTGTCCATGAGCAGGGAAAGAGAAGATGTCCACCTTTATGGGTGCCCATAATTTCTGTGGCATGTGCCATGTCTGTATTTTCTCTCCCTATACTCCTTTCTAGCACAGGGTTATCTGATGCTGTTTATATTCTGTGCTTGACAAAAGATTCTAGCATGGATGGTGATGCTCCATCATTATTGTTCTCTAGAGGAAAAGAGTAATGTGACTTTTGATGTGGATGTTGGTGTACAAAATATTTGAATTTCACCTGCACAGTGTTTATGGTAATATATATTTAGAAGAATTCCAGGTCTCTAAAAATAAGTGGTCTTACGAATGAATATGTATGAATTCCTTATATTCCTAAACTGTTGAAAAACTCACCATGTGCTTTTATTTTCCATTATTTTTCTTGAGATAACAGTGCCATTATATTGTTTTTTTCACTTTTGTAGGCTTTATGCAGAATTACTCGTTCCTCACCTAATGCTTTCCAGAGTGTCATTGAAAAAGTGGGATTAACAGCTGTACTAAATTCCTTGGCAAATGGAATATGCAAAATTCAGCAGTACATGCTCACGATGTTTTCAGCAATGCTGTCATGTGGGATTCATCTACAGAGGCTAATTCAAGAAAAGGTTTGAGTTCAGATTAATATTATTCACTGTAATGGAATTTAATTAAAGGAAAAGTTAAAGTTGACACTGCTAGTGGTTTTGGGTTTTCAAAATGCTTCTCAGTTACATTTGCATATCTGAGTAGCAGGAAATGAGGAATGTGTTTCTTTTGTATTTGTATTTGCTTAAAATCTGAATTATACAGTGTATCATTTTTTTCTCTCTCTCATGGATCTTTGAGAAATGGTACTAATGGATCTATAAATTGTTCCTGTATCTAGGATTCAATCAATCATGAATACCCTAGCCTGACCATAATTGATAATGGGCCCTAAGGAAAATCAGTAAGGAATGAGCAAAGACAGCTATTTGACATAGCTCTTTTAGAATTCAAAAGAGAAAATAAGGAATGTCCTGATTAAATCTGAAGCTGTACTTTATGCTCTCCTTAAAGGACCTTAGGTCAATTTGTAAGTGAAATATCTTGCAGAAATTAGCATTTTAATACCTTAGGTTTTTCTTTTTAGTGTCACTGAATAAAACTACTGGTTTTGATTTACGTCTAATATAATTTTTGGTAGAAGTGATTAAAAGCTTTCTACTTTGATCCCCAAATTATTTTGTATTTAGAGAAAAAGTGTTTATTTTTTGGCAGTATATCTGCATAGATCATAAATGAAAGTAATAATCTCCCTCTGTTTGGAAAATATAAAAATCACAAAGAAAATAAGAACTCTAGCTCCTGTTTTCATCAGATACTCTGTTGTAATGTATGTTGTAACCTGACAATCATCTTGACTATAATAATCTGCTGGGTATTAGTTGACAGAGTTTTATTTCCCTTCATATTGTTTCAACAATTATATTTAAATTAAAAAATTTTCCCACCCATGTGGCCTGAAATCACTCATTCTCTTCCAAAAATTCATTTCTTTACCCTGTCAGATTTGCCAGTGTGTTTTTGTGAGTGCATGTCAGCTGGCCTTAAGCTTTCAAGATCCCACAACAGCACTAAGAGGTGGCAAATTGTCCTGTAATGTTGCACTAACAGTGCACATTACTGTGAGTTGATGGTATATTCAGAGAAGCATGGTCAAAAATTATTCACTTTAACATTCAGCAAAAGAATGCAATGTGTAACAAGGCTATGGCTACAACATGATGTTGTCTGTGAAGAATTCCTGGGTTATATAGGACTTAACATTGCTAAAAGGACTCCCATACTGATACTGAATTTCTTACGGACAATTACTAGAAGAATTCCCTTTCTGATACTGCAGTTGTTATGAAAAATTCTAATCAAATTTTGCAGATTAGAAAATTGACATACAGACAAATATAGACACTCCTTTAACAGTATATATCAAACTGTCAAATCATAGAAGTGGGAATAGTACCCAAAGCTGTAAGTAAAAACTATTATACTGTAAAAACTGATAAAGTAGGTCTGGTTCTACTGCATGTGTCCCCACATTTGGTAACTGTACCTGCATTACAGCTCAGACAAACTTAAATATCATAGAATGTGGGCTGTTTTTTGGTTGGTTTTTTTGGAATGAGATTAGCTTAGTTGGTTAGAGCCCGGTGGTAATAACACCAAGGTTGTTGTTGCTTCAATCCCTGTGTGAGCCATTCACTTAGGAGTTGGACTTGATGATCCCTTCCAACTCAAAATGTTCTGTGATCTGGAAACGAGATTGTAGGATTTTGGAAGCTGAAACTAAATTCCTATTTTTTCTTGAATAGAATCTAAAAATACAAACACACTTCTGTATTGAACTGCCAGCTGCTGTCACATTACACAGAGTGATATTATTTTAGAGCTGAAAATTGAATTCAATAGTCTGTGCACTTTTAAATATTTCATGCTCATGATGCACAAGTCCACCTTAATGAGAGAAGGGAAAAGTGAGCAGTGTTGGCCTACAGATTATTTTGCATTCTGTAGAATTCTTGTGTAGCTCAGTTTAAGAGGCAGAAAGACCTCTCTGTCACACAGAAGGTAGTGACAAAGAAGTGACTATCTTTTTAATTCAGGTGCAAACAACATATTAAAAGATACTTAAAGATATAAATTCAAGATGGAGATAATTTAGCTTTGTATATGTTATCTGGAAACACCCTTAGCTTGTAAGACTTAGGACTGCCCTTGTTTTTTCGCTCTTCAAGAATAGCAATAAAAAGCAGTCATGAAACAAAAGCCAGAAATGCAGTTCTGTGATCATTGACACTAACACAAAATTCCAGAGAACTACAATAGCCAAAAGGGGACTGGGTTGGTTTTGTCCCTCTCTGATACAGAGACTTTCCATTTTATTTTCTTGTTTTGGAAACTAAAATAGTTGAAATGATGCTTGTAAAGTAAAGCATGGAAAAAGAAATCAAAATCAAGAATCTTTGACACATTATAGCAGTAGATTAAAAAACCCCCGCTGCTCATTACTTTCATCTGGCTGTCAAGATTCACCTTTGAATGAGTGAAAATCAGTCACAGCTTTTTGAAGGCAGCTGGGTTCTTCCAGAGGTCAGATAATGGGACAGGGTGTTTTTTATTTGGTTTTTTTTAAAATTTTTTTTCCTCAACTAGTCATAAGTAAAATTATTCAAATACTTACAGCAATATGTTGTCACAACTGCATTGTAAATACATTATAAGCATTGTCCTCATATTTCAGTAACTGTTTTCAATTCTTTTTTACCTGAATGTGAACAGGTAACTACCACTGTAGATGATTTTGTCATTATCAGTATGAATTAATAAAAACATAAAAGTATCTTTAACAAAATCTTTATACTCTAAACTTATAATATGGAGGCATTTGCAAAGCATAGAAAGGGAGTTTGAAAATACCATGCAACAAATACAATGTGAAAATAACGATGCAACAAATGTTTGCTATTGTAATTTTTGTTCTTGTATAGTGAGATAGTGGTCTAGCTGTTTTCCTCTTGTGTAGCCAATTCAAAAACATAATTTCTTTTGTTTTAAACGTGCTTTGCAGTATTACTCAGTGTATCCAATATAAAGTCATAATCTTATTGCAGTGTGTTCACTTGAAATGAAAAGAATGTCCTTACCCTGCAGAGTCTCCATGGATACATCAAGCATTTGCAGGGGAGGGAGGAACAGTATAACAGTGAAATTGTAAATAATGTATTTGGCAGTATTTGAGTGATTTTTGGCTTTTCTGATAGATACTAAGTCCTGCAGGTCTGCAAAGATGTGCTTGAGATTTTCTTTAGATAAACTGTTGCTCTTTTGCAGTCCTCAAACTGGCCAGAAAAGCAAATTCCAACAGGTCACATTTATTTCTTAAACCAGATTATTAGAGCATTCCGAGATTAAGTCTGATGTAACTAAGTTTAATTGTCTTAACTCATGTTAACCCCCACGTGTAGCATTGAAATATTCTTGCTTTCCAGAGTATGAGAACTAAAAATAGTCAGATGTGCTTTGGCTTGTAGTTGCATGTGTCTTTGTCATGATGTCTGTGCATGGTTTACCAAGTCCGTTCATGTTAGCACAGTCAGTGTTGCATTATATGTACTCTTTGACTGTGTGTGAGGTTTTATGGGATTTCTGAACATAAAAAATTTGTTGTTGTTGTTTTGAGTAATTTTACAAAAAAAAAAACCTTGAAAAACCAAACCACACTTAATTAAAATTCAACCTTTGCATTTATTAGTTTGTAACTGAAGAACTTTACTGCTGCATTTTCATACTGGAGGAACTGCAAGTCATGCTCTGTGAGCTGTTGAAATGTTTAAAGCAGTAAACTTTACATTTTTAAATCCCAAGATTGAGGAACCCTTCTGTTTATGAAATATATTGTTGAAATACAGGAAAACAGTTCTAGGATAACTAATAGCAGTTTGTTTTTCTGGGACTTCTGTAGTTACTGTCTGATAACTGCTTTTGAAGACAGGGTTAAAATGGTATCAGAGTAAAATCTGATGGTTTCTTGGCCAGCTCTTGCACTCCTGCTCTTTTTCCATTCTCCATAAAGATATGTAGTTAAATGTTGCAAAGGATGTCCTTAATACATTTTAGTCAGTGTTGGTTTGCAGTTATTCCTTCAGCAGATTGGGAATTTGAACAATAATAATAATAATGTGTGTTAAATGTGCATCACACAGGAGGATTTTTAACTTTGTACACAACTTGCATACACTACTCTTCTATATCCTGTAGTGTCACCCCCTTGAGAGTGCAGCTCAACTGTCTGAAGGCAGGTTCTGTTGATAAAGCCATTTGTGCTCAGTCTAATTCTTGCTAGAGCCAGTTGACACAGTTTGTAGATTATGGCTCAGTTTTTCATTCTGATTTTGTTTATCCTTTTTCTTTCTTTCCAAGTCCTAATTTTGTTTCTTCCTTGTAAAGATGTTTTTCACTTTCTGAACTCAAAATAAAATTAGTTTAGATAAGAACAATCAAAGAAGGTAGAAACAATTTTATCATCTATCTGGAGCATCTGGTGTATAATTTGGAGTTTGATGTGGACAAGATTATGTCCAACTAAGGTGTAGTTTTTGATATTGGTGCGTATAAGGGAATGAATAGGTAAAAAATCATATTTGTGCTTAAATACCTATGTATTCTGAAAATAGATAACTTTCTTCTAAAGTAAATATATTAAAATATCCTATGTTTATCCTTAAGGTAAGCCATTTAAAAATTTAAGTTTTATCATCTTTTGTAGTTAATTTCATACCATTTTGGACGTAGTATGTTAGATAGTGTTTACTTGTTACTCTACCACTTGTGAAGATGTTCAAAGCAGCTTTACACTGGGCCAGTCAGTCTTGGACAGAATTTATTTGCTAGTGTTCTATGGATTTTTTTTTCCTATGAGTGACATGAAAATGAGCAAATTTAAAGTGCATACAGTCTTACAGTACAGTGTGAGTAACCTTAACATATTTGTGTTTATTTACACCAAGGATTTTGTGACTACAGTTACTCGTCTACTTGAAAGTCCTTCAACTTTTATTCGAGCAAAAGCCTTTCTGGTCTTGCTACAAGTTTTAATTAATAACAGGGAGATGCTGCTCCTCAGTTGTCAAACAAGGTAAGGTGATAATGGAAGATAATCAAAGATATAATCTTTAAAGTTGTACCTGGAATACTTTAAAATGTGTGGTATTTTTGAGCCAGTGTTTTAGCAGTGAATTGTATTGTGTGTAATATGAGTCCTTTCACTCATGAAACTGTTTTGTCTGGGATCATCCGGTGACAATTATTCACAAGGGGAAACCACTGTCTTACAGGGAGAATCTGTCTTTTAAAGTAACTTGTGGTCCCAGTGAATGTTTGCATTTTTGGGTAGGGCAAAAGATACACTGCAATAGTGAGTTGTTGCTATGGTGGGAAAGCAAAATAAAAGGTTCTGCCATGTACCTTCCTCATCTTGGGGTTTGGTATAGTCTATAGTCTCTTCAGGATAGTCACACTCAAGGTAAAATAGTATTTTTTGGCTATATGTGTTGGGAGAGTGATTTACATAATGACCAATAAATTCCTGTGACTTCTATATGAAGTATTTAATTTTTATATATTCTAGAATACTTTGCAAGAAATTACTGGATCACAATGTAATTGTTTTTTAAAATTTTGTGTCTTCTGTTGGGACAGAAACATTCCTGTATCAGAGAGGAGCAAATTAGACTGTGTTTGAATATGAATTGTCACCATGTTTCTAGGTGATCAGAGAAGTAAGATGAAAGAAATTTTAGTTGGGATTTATATCTTCTACTGTTTCATATGAAGAAGAGTAAAATGAAGTGTAAACATAGTTTTTACAATATTGAAATAAAGCAGGTTTGGAACTGAAAGTAAGAAAGGATGAGGCTTGTAAGTAGCTACAAATCTAACTACATCTACAGAAAATATAATACTGTATCTTACATTTGAGAAGAATTAGGATGTATACATTGGAGTTAAAGGAAGGGGGAGCTGAGTTATACCATGAAGCCACTGTGAGAGGACACCTTGTAGGGTACTAGAATTAGATATATTCCTTCACTCGCAAAGCTGTAGATATCTCAATATTTGTAAAATCACACAGAACAGGTACTGAATCCCAGGGGGTTTTTTATGTGTATCTTTTTACACTTCCAGAAATGTTCTATGAGATTATGTGTTCTGGTTAGCGTAAAATGCCTCTAACGATTTGTGAATAACTTTTTAATAATGTGACCATTTTTAATAACTCATGCTATTCATGTGCTTGATATACTGCATAGGACTCTCCTGTGTGTTTGGAGAAAGGTCTGACAGAAATCCTGCACAAACAGTTACTATTTGTTTATATATACCTAAGATATTATGTGAAGGAGAGTAATAATTTTATCAACAATTTGCTTTATTTATAATGCTTTCCAACCAGCTATCTTTCTGAAGAGAATGTGTTGTGAATTTGGGATGTGATTTTGTGTTACGACTTTTGGCTTTATCCTGCTGTTTTACTGTGATGCTCCAGACACGGCTGATTAGAGACCAATACATAATGTAACATATTAGGTAAAACAATAGGCAAGCCTTATAGCAGGTTTATTGAGTTGATAAAGTGTTCTTCTTAATTTGTTAAGTTTTCTTCATAATTGTTCTTTAGTGAACAGTATATCTCTTATTAGAATAGATCATCTGAAACCTTTCTCTAGCATCCAGAAAGTAAGATAGTTACAGAGAGGAGAAATGACTCACTAAATCTGGAGACAGTTGCATTCATAATATCACTGTAAAACTCTGGAATAATCTTAAGCCCAACAGAGATACTGGATACTCGTTGAATTCCTGTTGGAGTATTTTAGTTAGATGTCTTCAGTTTTCTGACAGAAAAGTTTCTTCAAAATTAAGACTCATAAATTCTAAATTGCTAGTACAGGAAGCAGAAATCAGTTGGATAATGATTGAAAATATTTTATATACTCAGATTCTGTTTCTGAAGGTGTTTGATTTGAGAAATATAAAGAGCATGTGGTGAAATGTGCATAATTTCTGGTTAATGGTTTGTCTTCAGCAGCTGCAACTAATACCTGTAACAGGATTTATATTGCTTTAGATGATAAAATCTGTTTATGATAACGATAATCAATATAAGGCAATTTTTCAGTGTGCATCACTTAAAGGATGATGTAGATGATAAAACAATAATAACTGTTTCATGGCAACACTGCCCTGAAAAAGGCTTTTGTTCAGTTTAGTAATTATGCTGGTTTTGGCTGGGATAGTGTTAATTTTCTTCATGGCAACTACTGTGCAGCTGTTTGTGCTGAAAACAGCCCCCTGGGCCTCATGAGCATGGGGACTGCCTTGGGGCCAGCATCCCAAAGGCCTTGCTCTGGAGAGCAGTCCTGCCTTTAGACAGCAGCTAAGTTGGAGCAGGGTCTGGAGTGCAAGTCTTATGAGGAGGAGCTGAGAGAACTGAGGTTGTTTAGCCTGGAGGAAAGGAGGCTCAGGGGATACCTTATCACTCTTTGTAACTACCTAAAAGAAGGCGGTAGTGAGGTGGGGGTCGGTCTTTTTTTTCCAAGTAACGAGCAATAGGACAAGAGGAAATGATCTTATGTTGTGTCATTGGAGATTGAGATTTAATATCAGGAAAAATTTTTTCACTGATAATTCAGACAGTAAAATCCTTTTCCCACTGGTAACCTTTGTGATATCTGTCCTTGGAAGTGGTTTTGGAGCTGAAAAACCTGCAGCATATGAGAAAAATAACAGTTTCATGATTATTCAGCTCATTGGGAGAGAAGGGCATGGGACAGGGAAAGGAGGGGAGAGAAAGTGAAATGGAAGGAGGAGTAGGGAAAGAGGAAGTGGAAGGGAAGGGTAATGGCAAGCTTATTTTAGCTGTGCTGGTGTTAGCAAAACAGATTTCCTTGTGTTTTTCTTCCAGTTTCTGCACAGGTACCAGGAAATAAAAGGCAGCAGAAGTAGGGACTTGCTGAAACCCCTTTTTATTGTGAGCAATAATGGTGCCTCTGGGCTGGGAACATGAGAAGTATCCTGTGTTACGAGTCTTGATTCCTTGAACGCAATCTTAAGACTACCTGCCTATTTGTTTTTACTGTTTGCAGAATCTACTGGCTTTGGCCATGGTACCAGCAGTTGGCATTCTCTTTTGAGTATTTTTACACACCACCTCTCCATGCATCTCCCTCTTATGCCTATTGATTAGCTGAGTTTACAGAATCTGATTGCACGTTTCTTTTTGTACCTCTTTTCAAAAGTCTTTCCTTACTCGAAGAGTATGGAAACACCTTTATAATTCCAAATAATAGTGGAGAAGCAGCTGATCCCAACTGACCAAAGGGATATTCCATACCACATGGCCTCATGGGGGAAAGAAGAAAGGAAGGGCGGGGGGGGATGTTAGAAGTGATGGCACTTGTCTTCCCAAGTAACCACTACATGTGATAGAGCCCTTTGTTCGTGGAAATGAACAGAATGCCTGTCTGCCCATGGGAAGTGGTGAATGAATTCCTTGTTTTGCTTTGCTTGTGCAGATTTTGACTTCTGTGGATGAAAAGTATTGATATGTAATAAGAGATTAAATTTTGAAGTGAATCCATTGTCCCACAACATTGAGACAATTCACCTGTTTCTCTTTTTTCCTACCTGTTCCGTGGTAGTCGATTACATACCTTTTGTTCTTCCACGTGTGAACAGCTAGAGTAGTTATGAAACCTTTTAGGCTGAAGTAGCACTTGTTACTTATACTATGCAAATTAGTTTCTTTTGCTAATCACACTGAGTTTTCTAGACTCCTTCTTTTCTCCTTGATTTGCAGAGGCAGGTTACTTGTTCTTCAGGGGAGGGATGCAACCTGAAGTTTTATTGAGACTTTTCATTTCACCCTTTTCTGAACTATCAATAATTTCCAATTAGTCTCACTGAATTGTTCTTTTTCTATCTAAATGGTTTCAGAGAATTTCCTAGGTAAACAGAGACTGACTTGGATATTGAACTTCTCCCAAAAGAATTTACTCAAACCTCTTGTTTTCTACTGTCTGCAGAGATGGACACTTGTGGAAAGATAGGGTAGTATTCCTGACAGATTTCACCAGAAATGTAACTATGCACAACAGCATAACCTCTGAGCAAAATCTTTCTGTGTTTCCTGTGCCCACCTCCTATATTTATTAAATTTTGAAATCTTATATGTGCCCTCAAAGGAAAAGCTTTGTCTGGAAACCTACTGAAGTCTTACATCTAGAATAGCCTATTTGCCTTCTACATCTTAAGACTGATTCAGAAAAGTAGTGAGGAAAAGAACTGAAAAGCTTGGTGCTCAGTCAGATGGGAAAACATGGAAATAGAAAGCAGGAGGGAACAATTACATAAGTCAGTGATTTCAGGAAAAAAACCCAGCAAGCTGGTACCAAATTAAAAAGAAAAAAAAAGGTGATGGAAGGGGAGATTGACCCTTCTATTAGCATGATATGCCATCTGATGTTACATCTCTGTAAAATAAACAGTATATCTGTATTAAGTGTCCTTTAAAAATCTGCATCCTTTTCTGTTAGCAGAGATTGACTAATAACAATAATAATAAATAATAATAAAACTAATAAATAGTCCTTGATTTCTTGGGGTAAATGGACTGTATATGTCCCCAGAGTATGCACAACCTTCTTTAGTTTTGTGAAGGTCTGTCATTCTCTGTGAACTTAGTCTCTTTACTTCATGTTGATCATCCTTTTAAGAGAACAGTTCTTATTCTTTTAATTAGTAGACCTCATTCCTGGTCCTATCACTCTGGACTGTTAACTCTGGAATTTTCCCCTTTTTGCTCCACTCTTTCACATTTTTTTTCAGAAAACTTGGGTTGTTTTACTTTTTTAGTGTAAAAGCTCACTGATGGCCATATCTTGCAATACAGACACTTGATTTTTTTTGTTTTTAAACCAAACCTTTGCTTCATAGACAGTGGTTTTATTCCTCATCATATTTAACTTATTTATACTAACACCTACATATTTTTTCATGTACTGTTGCATTCAAGACAAACATGTGCACTAAATGAATTGAATAAATGTGTTTCTATGGGCCTGGTTTTGCCCACTAGAGAGAACACTGAGATTCATCAGGAAATAAAAGTAACTGATGAATTGTTCTACATATGACTGAGGAACTTGTCAAAGGAAAACAGAGATTCTAATGCGTTACTGCCTATACGATTTGTATCTGTACAGTTTTCTCAAGACAATATTTAGTTAAACTGAACTATCAGGGAAAAACTAGTTGTGCATATTTTTAGAAAATCTTCTTGTGAAAGACAGTTTTATGAATGGATGAACAACATAAAGGAGAGAAGTCATTTGTCTTTCCTCTCTCAGAATAAGTGAACCTACTTTGTATTCGTCTCAAATGTGATTAAGTAATAGAACATATTTTTATAACAGAAAAGAACCTCTTTCTCCCAAAGCAATAAAACCACTCATGTTGAAGTCTGTTTGGCCCATTCTAAGTAAAACTTAAACAGATCTAAGTGTATTTCCATATGGAATCAAATGATTGTTAAATCGTGGAAGTGTTTTCTTAAAGAAAAGAATTAATTCAAACTCTGATATTTTGTAATTTTTTTTTAAAGCTAAACATTTTTTGAATAAAAATTACGTGGTTGTCTGGAAAGGCTAGAAGGCCATTTTATTTAAAACATTCAAACTTTTATGTAAAAGCATGTAAAGCTTGTAAAAGTAGAATTCTATTTGAAGCACAGTGTCGGATTTTTAAGTAGTTCTTTTCTAAAAGGCAAAACAAAATTCCTGTAATCTAATGCAATTTCCAGACATTGCAAGAATAAAAGATGTCCTCATGGTCTGTGAGAAGTGCAGCTGAATGTGTTGCATCTGGGCTATTGCACAGGTGAAAAGTAGTTACTGAATGGGTCTTCTGATTACTCTCTCTCTTTGTCTCTGTAGAATAGGTTAGGAAGGATAAGAGATGTATTGTTTAGAGACATACGTCATCAAAATGTATTCTTAGGTAGTTTTTATTTCGTTGAGTAAATCATTTTTTTGGTGGAAAGATGTATTTGCTAGTAGTGTTGTTATGAATACTTGAGGCACTGTAAATAAGTAGTTTTCATAGTTCTGTAAAAGAGCACTGATTATGAGAAGAGTATTTTAAAAAGATAGTACTGATGTACATACTTAAAATCCAGATCATGGATTTCCCTCACCAGTGATTGATGGTTCTTTGCACAGGACCCGGAGGGAGTTCGAATGTGAAACAAAGATGTCAATAGTATGGCCCTAAAGGGAAGTCTGGCCCTTCTGTCTATTCAAATAAGCATTTTAAAATTTTGCCTGAAGCATTCTGTTACAGGTGTATTATTAAAGCAATCTCTTGTAAGTTAGCCAGTGGCTAATAAATCAGTTACCATTTCACTGTGAGAAATGTCATTCTGCAGAACGGCATAGCCACAGAGCACTTACCAGTTGGAATGTGAGCATTGAGTTTGTCTTTAGAAATTGTTCACACCAGATTACTAGAGAAAGGATCTAAGACTCATTTGGGCTTTTCTCTCTTTCAATATGGCCATTCCAGCTAGTGCTAACATTTTAATAGGCTGCCATGTGATCTATGTAGCATGATTTTTCTGCACTAAAAGATTGATTGCTTATTACATTGACTTAAATTATTCTTGCTATTGGAATTCTTATGTGCTGAAAATTAGTGCCTTTAGTCTTTCACTTTTATTGCACATATTGATCACATATTTCAAAATAAAGCAGATTGTAAAATTAGTCTCTGACTAAGTTTGCCGGAAGATTCACTCCTTATGTTAACATCACATATTCATTTAAACTTTCCTTGACTCAGTAATTTTTTTTGTTTAGAGTTGATTGAAAGAAAAGTCTAAAATTTCAACAAAATTACAGAGCCAAAACTAATGTATCATCTTGATTGTAACTGCAGATACCAGAAATGTCTGGTTCAATACTTCTTTTGACATATAGTGTTATTCTCTTTGGTGTGAGAGTTAATGTTTTGCACTTGTTTAAATGTAGACTCGTGATGTATATTGAAAGAGACAGCAGAAAGACCATGCCAGGAAAAGAGCAGCGAGGTGGCAGTGAATACCTGTCAAAATGCCTGGATCTTCTCATCTATCACATTGTGAGGGAGCTGCCAGGAATTCTAGGTAAATTCAGTTTGTTAACCAAACAGATCTTACCTTTCCTTACTTTGTCAAAAAACAGATATATCCTTAAATATACATGTGGAAAGGCTGTATTTTCTGATTACGTAAAGTTTGCATGATATCAGCTTCCTGAAATTTTTTATATATGTCATGATCAGATATTTTGTATTGTAATGCATGATATCCTGTATTAATGTTTTGTGTTTGTAGAATGGTAAGCCCAATCAGCTCAGTCAGGAATAAAGCCTAGATGTACAAGAACTTTTATCAATGTTCAATAAAGATATTGTTAAATCTATAAACATTGTACAATCTAAGAACAAATTTGTCCCATAAAGCAGAGGCCTGGGAGAGATGCAACAGGGCCTATCTCTGAGTACATGTTAATCACTTACGCTGAAATTTATATATAGAGTACTTGCTGCAGACAGTTTTTCTGCAAAATTTTAGCTTAGATACTTCAGTTGTTTTAGATGCCTGAAACCAATTTGCTCATGCATACGAGCTTTATTTTCGTAAAATTATTTTCTGATGAAATGATACCTGATGTATTTTTCATCTTCTCTACATTATTGCTAGGATATTGAAAATGTAATGGTAGCGTGCAAAGGTTAGTAGACCTAAATGTCATGCTGCTATTTTAAAAGAAACTTTACTTCCTCTGGTAATGCAAATTTTTGCCTTGCTGCAAACACCTGATCCCTTTTTTCTAACTAAATACCAGGTTTGCATATTGGCTGTATTTCAGGATGGAGGTCTCAGACTAGAAATGTTCGAAGCACAAATTCACCTCCTACTGTTTATATATACGATATGCAACTGATATAGTAGGCTCTGATATTTCCTCAGAATCTGAAAGCTCTATACATCAAATACATAGTTGCTATCATAATACATAGTACATCAATTGCTTAGACATGTAATTACTATTGATTTACAATTTCAATGCATTGTTGAAAACTGATATCAAGCATAATTTCTGCATTTTGTTTTCTTTTCCAAGCTGGAGCTGTGTGTTGATTGTTTTCTGTAATCTTAAATTACCTCTCCGTATTTGTCCACATTTGTCAGAAGTCTTTTTCTTTTTATTGCTGTATGATGAAGGAGCGTGTACTGCTTGACCTATGGTAAAAGCGATGGGCTCCTAACAATAATAATCAGATTTGAAAATTGGAACAGTGAAAAGCAGTTTAACTGTTGATTTAGAATTAATCCTAGCTGGCTTTTTTAATATACATTTGTGTAAGCTCCTTACTGATACCATCTTCTTCCACCAGATGTAGCTATAAACCAAATATATTAACAAGTTGTAGAAATTGACCTTAAAGATACATTTGAACAAAAGAAATAAATTGTTAATCTTCTGGTTAATTTAAAAAGTTTTTGGTTATTTAACCTGTTTTTAGGAAGTAGATATAAATTGTTTCAATCATGCTAAAATTAAAGGTAGCCACATCTACCTATCTATCAAATGCAGAATTACCAAATGAGATTATTACATAGTCCTTAAAATATAGAGATTGTTCAGTAAATTAGTTACTAACCACAGAGAGGTCTTGTTGAATTACACTATTGTGTGTAATTCAGAACAAAAATGTATTAATGAAAAAAATGTTGTGTTTTATGTATTTGAAGAGTTTTAAGCAACACTTTCTTTTCTTTACCAACGAATGAGTCAAATCTTTAAGGCCTACTTCAGTGCCAGGCACTGTCATTTCTGCTTATATTGGAAACTGAACTCCATGGGAACAGAAGAAAAGCATTGGTATTATTCAACATGATTAAACTCTATCTTATTCTGAAAGGAAAGGACTTTTCTGGCCTGAAAAAATCATATAAAATACTGAGTCCCATTCTTTATTTGTTTAACATATATGTGAATTCCCTTTTACAGTTTTGAGCAGCTCTCTTTTTAGGAAAAAAAATATAATAGGTGCTCTTTCAAGAAAGCATTTGGCTTTTAATATTTTCAGGTTATAAGGACAGAATTTTCCCTCTTTTCATATGAGTTAACTTTTCTCATGCTGCTTCTGTTCTTTATCCCTTGCAGAAGAGGTCTTGCTTTTTGTAGGCAATAGGAAGCGTGACACAAATTTAGCATGATGTTCCTTGATTTTTATATGTCTCTTCTGAGTCTGAAGTATAATTTTCACGATTGCAATTAAAATTTTGTTTGCTTATTATTATGTCTGAGGTTTGCCATGGAGGCAGCTAAGTTCTCTGATTGATCTGTTGCCATCTCTTTTATGAGAATTCCTGTAGCTTTAGGTCACTCGTGTCACAGTTAAATTGGTGTATGAGAATGTGTGTGCATGGCTGTTGGAAGGATCTCTTTTTTTGGAGGGTAGGGATGTTTGGGGTTTTATTTCCAGTTTAACTGTGCTGCAGGGGAAATGTACTGCTTCAGCATTGTGTCACCCAATAATCTTGGTTCATTCAGTTCTTGATTAGCTGAAAGTCATGAGAACTTTGCTTTTTATTTCACTGGAAATATAATTGCATCTATAGAATTTAGCCAGTGTAAGTCCACTCTGCCAAGAGGAGTAATTTCGTCTTTACTTCAACACTCGCCTTACTTATATTTCTATCCTCACTGTTTTGCCAGAGGACACCTTTGCTTGTCCCTGTGGCCAGAGTAGGGAATTGACCTGGTTGAACACTGAGCTAGGAAAGAGAAGTGCTGGATCAGCCAGATTCATCATGCAGTCACATGAACACTACTTCTAGCAGACGGAGAAGGAATGAACAGAGGCTGCTGGAACAGAGATGTTTTATTTGTCATGTGCTGTTGTTTAGTGATGCTTTTATGTTGGATCAGCCTGAAATGCTGTTTTCTGTAGGTGACATTCTCAGTGCCCTAACTAATGTCTCTGGACGTAAACACCCATCAACGGTTCAGGCCAAACAGCTGAAGATGTGCCTTCCTATGATGCCTGTAGTGCTTCATCTTGTGACATCCCAGGTAGATTTTTTTTCCCCCCAAAATTTGTGACACAGAAAACTCTTACAGTTTTCCAAAATCTAATTTCTGTCAATCATGGTCAGAATGAGTAAAATAGAGGTTTTGTTAATGCATAGATATGTTGATGAGTATTCCACCTATGAAACATCATTTGATAAATGCACTTTATATAACAACTGTAATGACAGAAGCAAATACAGATTTTGTCCTCTTTTTTTTTTTAACATGTGAAATAATTGTTTTACTTTTTCTGGTCATGAGATATGCATTTTATGTAATTTTTTTCCAACTTTGACTAATTTCAAATAGGTATTTCGTCCCCAGATAGTCACAAAGGAGTTTCTTTTCAACTATGGCATCTTACTTGTGAGTATGAAGTCTAAGTTAAAATATTTTTACAAGATATATATGCATAAAATTTTGGAAATCACTTTAATGAAATAAAATTGTATTAAATTTCTAAATTGGAGAGAGAGGTTTATTCTGAATATATTTTTTAAGCTTTGGTTTTATTCAAAACTTTATATATAATCAGAAAATCTTTTCTGTAGTAATCTATTTGTTCAAAGGGACACTGCACATATTTGACAAACTGAGAATTTCCTGTGTGCTTTATTTCTGAATATAAAGGTTTAGCTCTAAATTACACAGAATATTTTCTCTAGAATTTCATGCTATTATTTTATGAGTAGCAATGAAAGAGAAATTATAATTAATTTATATTTAAGGTATTGTTTCTTCTTGTCACCTTTTTCTTCTTGCCAGTACTTCTACACTGTGTTTAGTTGATGGAAACCTATGGAGCTAAGATATTTAACTCATGGTGACATTTACAACCTATTTCTGACATTAGCCATAGAAAATGAACTTCTTAGCTGTGCCATTGGATAGTACAGCAGAAATGAAGTAGTACAGTTCTAACATAATTTCCTCATATGAAAACAAATGCTTATGTTAAAGGAGAAAAAAAGAATATTCTGAAGTTGCATATCAGAGTTAAGTAAATACTTTTAAGTGCATGAGTTCATAAATGACAACTAGGTATTTATCTCCAGATAGCATGAAAAAATGCTTTACTGCAAACAATTATATTCAAGTTCAGTGTTCAGATTCCCTTCTCTTTCTCCTTTGACTCTTTATTCCAAGAAAATGTGGTTTAATTTATCTCTATGAAAATATTTGTGTAAAAATTAGCATTAGAATGATGAAAAAAAATTTGAAACTGTAGATGTTGAATTACAAAGCCCTTTCTCCCTTTGAAGCATTTGTAACTAGGCAGTAGATTTATTAGTAGTTTCCAATCAACCTTCTAGAAGGTGAAATTCTTCTGACAGCAATATAGGTACAGCAGACCAGGTCCAATGAAAGTTTTCTTTGATGTTACTCCAGCTTGTTTGAGCTACTGACTGAGGAAGTCAAGCTAGCACAGCTTTCCTCTCAAATCAAGGAGGAGCAGATTACTCAGTGTTTCCTGTGTCTTGTCCTGTCTTCATTGAAGAAAAGGCAATTCAGGAACTTACATACACTATTTAAATTTAGACATGAAAAAGGGAGGGACAGTAGTATATCTGAAAAATTAGTATAATATTTTAATCCATTTTATTTAACTGTGTTATGATATGGCTAATATAATTAAATCTGAAAGAGTAACTATCCATTCTACGAGGCAACAATCTACTCTGGAAATTTGTGTTTAGCAACATTCCCACTGACATCTATAAAGGGACATTCGATCATCAGCCTGTATTTTTTCAAAGTACTGTGCTATAACTGAGGCCCCTAAGACTTTAGCAAGGCAGTCTTTTTTGTTTGTTTTGTCCTTTTTTTTTTTTTTTGTCCTGATTTATTCAATAGTCTTGTTCTTAACAATAAGAAATTGTGAGGAGTGGAAAGATGTGTGCTTGTGATCTGGAAGGAAAAGAATAGTTGTTTTCCTCTAACGGTTGTTCATTGAGAATTTTTTTTTCTTGCTGCTTTGAAGTTACTTCCATCATCACTGTAATTTTCAGTAGTGTTGAGCAAAGAAATTGAGAGGGAGTCGGGACAGTCCTTTCATGTTTTCTGCTGTGAACAGAAGTATATGGAGGACATGCCATGCCCCAGAGGCACAGCTAATAGCAGGCTCCTGGGGGTGTGCACAGGGCACAGACTCACCTGTAGCGAAATACACATACACCATTTCTCTCCGTTGCTTAAGAAACCCAAGACAGTTGAATTTCTTCAAATAAATACATCTTTTCCTTGTGTTTCAAATATAAAATTAGTAAGCATTAGTAGCCAAAAAAATTTTTGCACCAGCTATTTTGATGTTTCCAAATCGGTCTTGAGACTATGGTTGCATGAAACTGTCTAAAATTTAGCAAACAAAATAATTTACTCTCTTCCAAAACACATTAATTAGATATTACCTAGTAATTTCCTTCAAATGATCAGGAACATAACATTTTTTTATAGAAGCACTTGTTTTTTGTGACTGCTGCTGAGGTGCTTTTAAATAATGAAATATATAATTGGTTTCTAACTCTATTTTTAATTAGAGAAGAATCCTTCAGATGTTTCTTACATACTGTGAAAAAGATAACCCATGTAGAAACTTATGCCAATTTAATATGTGATAAGAAAAATTTAATTGGTAGTGAAATATAAAACAAATGCCATTTTCTTAAATACTACATTAGTAAAAAAGAGCATACTACAAATTCTGCACAGAATTTTCCTTCCTTAGCAAATCTTAATAACATGTCTTTTGCATCCCGATGAAATAAACAGCCCTGCATAGAAGTGAAAGCAAAAGAACAGTGGGTCTAATTGTACAATATTTACTTAATCCAGATTATTAATATCTTATTGACCCTGTTCCTTTAAATGATGACAATTTAGGTGCTTTTTAATAGAAAGTTATGTATGCATTTTTGCATGTTCTCCTGAGTGTAACTGCATCCACAGTGTGTATTGAATGCACGGAGATCAAAAAGATGGTGCAAAATAACAGAAAATTGCATTTTCTGAAGGGTCTTTGGTCATTTTAGTGAGTTATTTTGACATAGCCACATCCAAGGTAGTTCAAAGTCTTCTAAGAAATTACAGTTTTCTGTTAACAGTGAAGACATTTAATTACTGTCTATTTAGCTGGAAATGCTATCATTTCTGATACTAGTCAGAGTAATAATCCTTACTGTACTTCACATTTAAATGTCCAACAGCATTACAGACTTGCAAAATTGTAACAGCTTGGTCATTAGCACTTTCAGTTTTAGATAATTATTATGAAAGTTTATCCCAATGTAGGTGCATTAATATTTTGTATTTACACAGTTCTTTAAAGAATTTCTTGTTGTAATAATTCAGTGATTATGCTTTTTAATTTTTTTTCCTAAAGTGTTTTAACATAAATTCTGCTTCTTTTGTAGGAGTTCATCAGATCGATAGATTCAGGAGAAACGAACTTGGATAGAGCAATAGGTAGGGTAACCTAGGATATTGCAGTACTTTTAGATGCATGTATTTTTACTAAGTTTATGAAGAAATGTGATTACTCTTACCAACAGGGCAAGCTGCATCAGAAGAATTGATTAAGACTACTTTATTGACTATTGAAGCAGTTACAGACCATCCTAGCTTGCTGATGATCCATCGCTTGACTGTAAGTCTGACAGCAATTTAAATACTTGCAGGCTAATAGGCCTAATTCCATTTATAGATAGAAAGTTTTGAAGATTTAGAAACCATTTAAAATATGGTTTAAAATGTATTGTGGTTCTATTTGACAGGAAAAAGCACTTATTGTTTATAGAGAATTTTCAAAGGAGCAGCAAGGCATTCAGTTTACTGTATTTAGTTGAGAAATTAGAGGGAGACTGAGAAGGACTTAGAGTTTAGAAATAGTGGTTCTTGATTCTGTAAGTTCTTCAGCTTCAATGCAAGTATGTTGCTATATATGAGTGAAACTACTGCCACTTTTTATGCTTTTAACAGAAATACATGCTTTTAACAACAGCATGGCTTGGAAACATCACCTCTGAGGATTGATCCCATTCTATCATATTCCTCCTGACGAGATCATCAATAGCAGTTATGGTGTTGGGGTTTTTCTGTTGCTGTTTGTTTGTTTGCTTTTTTAACTCTAGCAGATTTCTTACTTTAAAATTTCATTAGAATTACCAAACCCACATATTGTAAGCTTTTAACATCACTAAGATTTGTTTTCTTTGAAGTTCTTGGTTAAAAGATTCTACTGTGAGCTAAGCTAGTGGAAGGCAGAACAATTACGTTGTGAAATAGTTGTCAGCAAGTCAGGAGGTCTGAATGGTTGAATCGGTGTTTGACAAATCATCATAACCTGTACTGATACATTTTTGTGCTTGAACTTTCACCAAAATACAATCCACCATACTCACGGAGATGACCATTAGATTCAAATTGAATCTTATGTGTTTATATTGGAATTAGGTTAAGGGCATGCGTCCAATATGGCACTTATATTAAGAAAGACATTAGCAAATAAATAAGAATGAGGGATGTTAGCGATCGTGCTAGATAAGAATGAGTGATCTTAGAAATCAAGCGTTTTTAGAAGTTGAACCCTATTTGGTGTGTATGTGTTAGTTGAGTATTTAGATTATAAAGTCCTAATAAGTGAAAAGGGTAAAATTAATCCAAAATATAAATTGGAATTTAAATAAGTTTGATAATATTTTTTTCATGAATGCTCACAAAAGAGTGGTATTCAAGAAAATGGTCCTTATGCAAAAAAATCTAACCAATTAATAGTCAGAGGGGAAATAGTACAGAACTGAACAGTTCAATTTACTTTAATATGGCAAAAAGGTCCTAGAATGAAATGTGAAGGGTAGGTGAAGGATGAATGCCTGTTGATACCTTCCTACATGCCTGTCAGCATGCCTCTCACTATATTATATCTGTATCCTTCTAGAATCACCTCAATTTAAAAAAATAATTGCTTTATACTCAGTGTGTCTTATATTGACAGAAATATGTACCATTTTTTATGGGGGTCCATCAGTGCTGACTGAAATTGCAATACCTTGTGTCAGCACATTAAATAAAATTCCTCTCCCAGTTTCAGCTTTAATGATCTGGGAGTTTTCTCTGGAAGAGAAAATTTCTCTTTACAACTCTTCTTCCCTTCCCACATTTTCCTGAAGCCAGGGAGTGACTATCCTAGTCTCTGTTAAGTAACCCATGGCTCGCAGTAGGGGAGTTTTAAAGTAGCTAGATTTCTGGGGAGCAGTTTACTTCATTTCATGTGTTGAAAGTTTTAGATGTTTATTTAAATTCCATCTCAACATATCAGTTATGTAGCTAGAGATAAAACTTCCTTCCTAACCAATGCTTTTCCAGTACTTCTGACACATACCCCTTTTGTAGTTTCCCTGGTTTAGAATAGGTATAAAATTATACCCTTGTAAATGAATAGCTTTCTTTTTTTTTTTTTTTTAATCTATCACTTCACTCACTGATTTTCATAAATAACAGTTCTTGCTAATTTAAAAGAGCCCTCCTGACACTCAGCAAATAGTCATTCAGACATAATTTAAAGTGGAGAAATTGCCTTGCATTTTGTATGTTAAATTCAAGAAATTGTCCATTGTCATTAATAATCTCTAACCGCATCTGCCACTAGTGGTGCAAACAGTAATTAGTTTAATACTATTTACGAAGTCTAGTGTGCTAATTATACTTGAATGTACAGCATACATTACTTTAGAGGAAAGTGGTACTTCATCTTGTATGATGCATACAGACTATTTTTGGAATTGCTGTTGCTCGAGGGATATCTTCTAATTGCTGCTGGCTGAGCATGACTGGAATCTATGAATATAAATTCCAGCACACAGCAGAACTTACTGCTTTTTTAAAATGTTGAAGCAAGACATGTTCAAGCTTCCAGATCAATATTTAAGTATTACAGTGGTTAATAGGACACTCTTCTACTGGAGAGAAATTTAAATCCTAGGCTGAGCTCAGAAGCCTGGATTGCTCATTTAGACCAAGTTGTTTACAAACAGGATTTTAGGGAGTGAGGCTGGGTGAAGGCCAAAACCTTCTTGAGAGGATGCAATTATTTTTCTACTCTTACTGTGACATTGCTTTAAAGTCTCTAATCAGAATTTAAACACATCTAATAAAGTTTAATTAATTTAATGAAAAGTGGGTCTATATTGAGCAAGCAGAACCAGAAAGTTTTTCAATTGAGATCTGTTTTTAGTTTAACTAAAATGGAAATTGTTTAAATTAATAGGAATTTAAGAGCAACATCTCAGTTTATTTCCCTCTTTGAGAAGAAAAAAATTACTTGTTCTGGATTTTAGTTCATGTTTGATTTACTTTTATATTCGTACTTTGAAAAAAAACCCCAGAATAAATTTGAGGGTTTTGTGGTCAAATTTCTGATTACCATCAACCTGAAGTCAATTATTGAGGAGATTAACTGCTGTGGAGACTGACTGTATTAGATATGACAAAGTGTGATAAAGTCAATGGAAATTAATTGAAAGTGCTTAAATGAAAGCCAGCAGTGAGCAGTAATTTCATTTTGCATGCAGTTGTGTGCATTTTTACAAGATATAAAGACTAACAGTAAGTGTGACTTGGAAAATTTTTACAAAACTAGATTTTAGGGTATACAAATACGGTGATGAAGGTCATTAAAAAGAGTCTGTATAGACTGGAGTGAAATATTAACCCCAGTTTCTTGAACTGGCACAAGTCCAACTCCTTGTTTCTTCCACCTACCTAAAATGTAAACATGTTTACTAAATTCAGATACTAAGTGTTCTAATAATATTGATTTTCTAATTTTGGTAAAGATTTAGATATAATTAACTGGAAGAATTCATGCTGACTGTATAATTTGCATTTTTCTTTTTTGTATTAAGTATATTTATTTGCCTGAAAATACGCAAATTCAGAGCACTTAGAGCTCATGATGGCAGACAGTTCCTCTGGGAGTCCTTTCTGTACTCCAACTAGCTCCCAAAAATTATCTGTGCACTGCACATACAATCTTTTACCCAAAACATTAAAGTTGATCTCTGGTTAAGGCAAAAGTTGTCAGCAGTGATTCTCTTCCTCAGAGTTTTAAAACTTACTTTTAAAAGCCAGGCTAAAATGAAAGCACCTAGAACACGATGAGTTGCTTGATGGAAAGTCAAGGGAAAAGTTGTATGACAGGGAAACGTACTGTTTGACAATATGAAAGTTATTAGTTTCAATAAAGGTGACAACACAAGGGTTAGAAACTTCTGCAAGTGCTTTTTTCTTAATTTAGCATCAGTGGTATTCTTCATCCACAGGCTGTTCTAATCTAACCACTGACAACGTAATTATGTCAGTGTAGGATGTGACTATATAACACATTGTACAGAAGTTTCTCAATCACATTCCCTTTTCAAGTAGATTAAAATACTACACTGCGTGTGGCTTTCTGTCCATTAAGCTAATCCAGATGACATGAGACTTTTTTGTGAAATCAGTTCTCTACTAATTGGCATATTGAGTCATTCAATCAGAGCTGTCTCTTCCCAGAAGTAAGAAAAAAAAAATCCTCAACAAAGATTCTGAAGACTTTTAAATAAAAATTACAGAAGTGTCATCCTTCTTCCCAATCTATTCTACCATTCATTACATTATTTTTTCCATTACATTCTGAGAGATTACTGATGATATTAAAACACTGAGGAGTATGCTGTGCCTCCAGCAACAGCTTTGAGAAATTTGAAGGCAGCAAGAAGGATGATTGGGGGTTCGGGCATCTCTTCTCATGAGGAAAGGCTGAGGGATTTGGGCCTGTTCAGCTTTGTGAAGACAATTGAGAGGGGACCTCATTAATGCGTATAAATATCTAAAGGATGGGGTGTCAAAAGAATGGAGCCAGGCTCTTCTCAGTGATGCTCATACCTCACTGGTAGAGTTTTCCTTGCAGAAATTACTGAACATTATGGAAACAGGTGTTCTGGTTCTGGATAGAATATTTGTATTTGCAAAAAGGTTTTGGCAAAGTCATGCATCAAAGACTTCAAATTCATTAGTGGCCCTTCCCTCTTACCCTCAGGCTGATCAACTTCTAACTAGTCAAAATTTACTGTGTGGATAATAGAGATCAGATTAAAAAAATTTAGGTATTTTAAGAGTTGTGTCTTACAAAGGTTTGTTGCAATATGTGCTACTAATCCAGAAAAGGGAATGAATAGGAAGGTGACAGAACTGGCTGATGGCACTAAATTATTCGCAATAGTGAAAATTAAAACTGACAGAGAAGTTGCAGAAGGTTTTAAGATTTGAGTGAAAGGAAAATAAAGTGACATGCAATTCAATACTGATAAATGACAAGTAATGGACATGAGGAAAATAAATTCAACTATACATAAGCAGTGTCAAACTCTAAACTACTTCTAACTGTTCTGGAAATCTTTCAGTATTATTTTTCTTTGGTAATGATAGCTAAATACTCAGCAGTAATCAGAAAGACAACTAGATTATTAGAAATGACTAGTAGATGATCAGACAAAAAAGCAGAAAACATCACTGTGCTGTGGTGGCATCACATGTCCGTGTCTCAAATACTGAACGCAGTTGTGGTCATTCACTCTCAAAGGGAATGAAGTTTATCAAGAAAAAGTACAGCTCAATGATGCAAGGAGGGTCTCAGTAGAAAAGAACTTCATCTTGGAAACAGAATGCTCCATAGTGTAGTATTATGAATAGCATGGGAAAGATGAATTGGAAATAATCATTCTTGCTTTTTATAAAGTAAGAATATGTGGGTATCAAGTTAGCTACTTTAAAATAAGCAAGGATGTGTCTTCATAAGGCATAATTGAAGTGTAAAATGCAGTGCTGTAGGTATTGCACATGCTAAATGTATAAATACATTTAAAATAGGGTGGGACAAATATATGGGAGAAAAGGCTAAATGCTAAAATAATACAGGTACAGCATCAGCTTAGGAAGTTTCTTAATTCAAGAGGTACTTTTCTAGAAACTGGAAGCTTTATGCTTGGTCTATTTCTCCTACTTTTTTTCTACTCCATTCCAGCTGTCAGAAACAGGATTACCAGGTTTGAGCCATGGTTTTTTGGTCCTGTACATATATATTATAGTTGGGAGATGTGAGTGTAGTGTGTGTATGGAAGTTTCTAGAATTTCATTACTGTTTTGGGTACTGATAACAGCACAGTTATGGCAGCACAGCCTTTGAATGCCATCATTACAGAATTATACAGTGGTGACTTTGTGCAGCTAGGAATGTATCATGAACTGGATATCAGGCTATTTAAAAGGTGGTAGGAACTCATCTGTAGCTATGATCATATTCAATCTATATAGTCTGTTTAGGCTTAAAGAAGAATAATTTCCTTTTTTTGTTAAGTGATCTTTGTGATAAAGACTGAGGCAAAAAAACCTGTATCTGATTTATCTTCATGCATATATGGAGATTTGATTCCACACAGATATCAGCAGCCATACAAAAGAAGAAGAAATGAATCTTTGTTTGAATATTCTTCTATTTATTTCAATGCCAAAATGCTAGTAACATTCTTCTCTCTACATAAATGACACAAACATCTGCAATTTACTGGTGAATTTGTTAAAAATATTTTATGTACTATTACACTATAGTTTATTTCACCTTAATAATTATGTGCAAAGTTCATATCTTGTTTACAAATTTGTATACACATTAGTGAAGAACAGTGACCCAAATGGCATGGAGAGAAGATTAGGATTGTGGAGTTAGGAAGTATATGATTTAAGGTTCATATAAAATTTAATACATGCTTCCCCCTTCAGCATATGCATTCTGATATGCTTTTGCATAACAAAATAATTTTCCATAGGATTAGTGCTTCATTTAGTTGATCTCCCCACCGCACTGAACTGACACAAGGACCTGCTATGAGAATTCCTGACACCTGCTATGGAGAATTCCTTTCTAAACTGTTTACCAAAACTGAGGTTTGTATTAGAAGAAGTTCAGAATAAGCTACTACAGTCATTTAAGACCTAAAGAATCTTCTTTACAATGACAGTCAAAAATATATATATCTTAGAAAAGACTTACAGCTGGCTTAACTACATTCTCTAATGTGGAAAGACTGCTGTTAATGCTAGATTAGAATGAAAGAAGATTTCAAGTTTTAGAAATTGGAGTTGCATCATGTTGTATACTGTCATTTTAATCGCCATAAGTCCAAGTCAATGCTCCTGCTGTTGAGTGATTCATAATATCCAGGGACTGTAGGTTGCTTCAGATAATCTAGAGCTGCTTCTTTCCCTCTTTTCTGTTTCACACCTTTAATTTACCACTTACATGTGCCTCTTCACTTGAGAGGCTTTGCAGTACATTGAACTGGTTTCTTGGACTGAAAGATCTTAAGTACATACATTTTTTTTCCTACCTCACTGGTATGTTATAACTGATACATTACCGTTTGTAGAACAGCTTAGAAACCTGCACTAATGGAGTTACTGGAATGCAGTGTAGTCTTATTATTTAACTGAAAAGACCATGAAAAATTTCAAAATTATGAAGTGTTACAAAAGTCACTACATCTATGATATATAGCATTATCTATATAGGTAGAAAGGCTATTTGTACTTGCAAGAGTAGTTTGACTTCCATCCCTCAAGCAGAATCCTTTTACTTCTTTTATTGAAAGTCTGTAACAAAAGCATTTTGTAGTAGTATTTTTCAGAAATGAAAAAAAACAAAATAAATGAATTTAACTCTGTTAAATTCGTTTAACAGAGTTCACCAGCCAGCAATTAAATAGTTGCTAACTGCAGTTATTGCTGGCTAGAGGCTAACTTCAGTTAGTGGCCCTTTTCATACATACTTTCAGCTTCTATAGATGTTTCTTATTAGTAGCTGCACATATCTAGGGAAATTTTATCTTCTTGTATTAATTACTGAAACAAAACACATGGGGGATTATAACACAGTCTTGTTACACCAAATCCTGTCCACAGTGTAGTGAGAATCTACACAGCAATTTTATTTGTATAAGTAAATCCTAGGACAAGGTGTGCATCCATGATGCATGCTTAAAAATTGCAGAGTTGCCCATCCATCCTCTCCCCAAAACCCAAGCATGTCCTGTCTAAATAAATTATATTTTAACAATGATTTAAGACTTAGAAACTCTCTTATAGAGAATACTAGTAATACTCAATTTTTGTAACTCAGCTATAGCCTAGTTTATCATCAGTTGATTTCCAATGGAGCTAAGCTGACTAGTCCTGTGACAGGTGATAGATTTGTAACAATACCCTCATGGACAATAAAGAGTTGACTGGATTATATTTTTTCATAGTGCAACTTAAGTATGCAAATTTAAATTTTAGTGGAAGACTGTGTATTACCAGAAGGGAAGAAGTTAAAATATTTTCAAGTCTCTGTATTAAGCTTGGGGATATTTTAATTAGAGGTAGTACATCTTTCCTGATGTATTTTAATTCTATGCCATTCTGTTTTTCACCTGAACTCTGTTCAATGATTAGTTTATGGCTTAAAGCATCAGGATTAAGATACTCTAATACTCTTTTTTCGTAATATCTTACATCTGCGCTGAATTCTGTATTTTAAATTAAAATTCCGTGTCATGGAATTTTACTAAAGTTACTGTTGTTTTCTATATAAAAGTACATTAATGTCTGTAATTTTGTGGCAGTTTACCAGAGAAAAATGAACTTGGTGGCTTTTTAAGAGTGATTAGGGCTGAATTTCCATGATTATTCATTTCTTTTGATTAAGGGCTCTAGCAGCAGAATAAACATGAATGACAGTGTATCTCTGTTCTGTCTTTTTCCTCTGTGAATGATCTAAGCCACATCTTTCTAATTCTGTTTTAGGTTGAAGACTGTATCCTCCCACCACTTGTTTCTTTGGTCCACAGTCAGAATGGTAGGTATACAGACACATCAGCTACAGTTTGCATGAATTCCACAGTTTGTTTTAGTTACATTTCAGTGTGGTCACATTCTTGGCACCTTTATTTTTCTAGTGGAATGGAGACTCTTCAGCTTGCGGTTGCTCTCAGAAACTACATCACTGCTTTTAAGCCACGAAGTCATCACTGAGGAGAAAGGGGAGACCCTCAACTCAAACAACAAGCTTCTGTCTCTCATTAGAGATTTACTGCTGCCTCAGTAAGTATAATATTGCTCCTGTAATGGGGAATAACTTGATACTCAATCCATTTTGACAGTGTATTTGTTTTAGCCATCCTTTCTATGTTTAAATGGCTAAGTTGAAAGAGGAATAGCAATTGACTGCTGCCAGACTTCTTTGCCCAACTTCTCCTCCTAGGTTTATTTAGTATTTTGTCACATGCAACACAAACACAACTTCTGTGTGACACTCATTTCTGATACTGTGCCTGTGGCTGCTCTTGGAGCAAAACAGGATTCCCTCTAGCTTTTGGGCTATAATTTAAATACTCCTCTTTGTTCTTCTGATAAAGTCAGAACATTCTAACTATAACATCTTTTTGTCAATTTTGGATATTGTACCTTTATTTAAGATGTTCTGAAATCATATGTAATGGCATATAACTTTTTAAAAAGAACAGTGCATCATGGATTAATCTTTCATAGTCCACTCAAAGGTTATTGCCTCTAAATTGCTGTCCTTTCCTGCTGCCCCATGCAGCAAAAAAACCCTACAGCAGAGTAAATGAAACTACAGCCTGTGGGCCAGATGTGGTCTGGAACTTCATTTACATGGTTCATGGTCAAATGAGGCCTCTCATTTCATGCTGACTTGCAGGTGAGCATAAAGAGAGCTCTTTGTGTTGCACACACATTGACTGTGAGCTGGTAACATCTGTGAGTAGAGGGAAGGAACACAAGATGAGTACAGCAGTGATGAGTCATCAATTGTATTTTACACTATTCTAATAATGCTGCAGTGTATTTCCCTGTGTGGTCCTTTAAAGTTAATAATGGTCAATACTTAGCTGCCCTGAGTGAGAAAATTGTTCTCCACCCCTACCTTAAATAAATGCAAGAAGGCTGGAGGAACGGATGCTGGATTATGATCAGAAACACAGTGCCTTTTCCAATAATGAGACTTTCTCTGCTGATTGAGCAATGTTCTTACAGTTTAAGGGCCAAAGTTTTATCCATGCAAGGATAAACTTTCCTCTATGACAGAGAATTGGATGGAAATCTTACATTTCTGTAGAGAAACTTATTTTCAACACCTTTCTTCACATTTTTTTCCTCTGGGAAATGTAGAATGTATCAGTACAAATTAAAATGGCATCTGGAAATATTATTTTTAAAATAGACTATATGCATTATTAATATCTGTCAGATGATTTTCTTTAGACAGGGGAAGAGACCTGAAGTCAGAGGAGGGAGAGTTCTGTCCTTGCTCTGAAACTTGCCCTTTGTAGCCATGTCTATCTTATTCAACATTTCTCATTGAACTGGGGGAAGCGTGTTTGGAGCCACATATTTTGCTAAGTACAAACTAGAAGGAAAACAGCCAGTAAACTTCTGTCTCCAAGCTTACTAGCTCAACTGAGAGGAAGGGTTTTTCAGCCTGAGACTAAATATGACCCTATCTATGTTGGGGACTTCACTTGTGCTATCTTAGCATACATTGTGTGGCAGATGCATGAAAAAGGGTCTTGCAGCAGCTCAGAATCTTGGCTCCAGGGTTTAAGTGTTTCCTGAATCAGTTTCCACATCTCATTAGTTGAGATGAGAAGGAAGGGCTTCTAAGAGTCAGTGTTATCTACTTGTAAAGATAATGTAAAGCTCTATCCCAAGAAGTATGGGTTACTTGAAAACTCTGAGATGGAACATTTGGAGGCTGAAGAGCTTTTTGCTGATATTGTTTAGTCCTTCTGTTGCTGGGTAAAGGATGGGACAGAATGTGACAGCTGGAGGACAGTCAAAAGAAGGGAGGTATGTGATGGCCATTTTTTCATGGGCAGTCTGTGGAGGGAAGTAGGTATTTCCACCCCTTTTGAATCTACTGAGAACTGAGAGCTGTTGAACCTGGAAGGGAGGGACATGCGGGTTTAATATGGGATGTTCTTTTTAGGGAAGATTGTAATCTTAGACATTTGTGTTTATATTTTGTTCCTATAAATATTCTTCTCAAATTAATTTGTTTAAATGTAAAACTGACCCTTGAAATAGAATGTGGGTCACTATGCATAAAGTATAAACAGACTTTATTTTGGGATAAATGCAGGAGTGCAGTGATTACTACTTTTATCTCATCTTCTGCATCATCAATAAAATGGTAATTCCATTAAATATTTGTGCATTTATGGATCACAAAGTTAGCATCCTCATAGGGTTTTGATTAAATTGAACAAAATAATGTCATTAACTTTCAGTTCATTGAAAGATTATTTTCCTGAGCGTTTCATAACCAAAATGAAACCTGCAGCTATAGACAATGAATACATGGCAAATGCTTTATATCCAGATTTTTTAATCCAAAATTGAAACATCAGCTCTATTTCATTTTAATTCTTAATATACTTAATTATATATCATTAAAAATTGAGCCAGAATCAGCAGAGAGAGAGAAATGTGTAAATAAAGTTTTATTTCATTTGAAAGTTTTTGTAGCTTGTTCTCAGTAGACTACCAAGCCAATTCTGCAAGTATGAAGTCCAGGATACTTGACATAATGTTCTTTTTTTAAGAGTTTAAGAGAGTCTATATCCCTAAGTCTTTAGGTCTTTTTGTCAAGGTTGTTTATAGAAAAGATTGACAAAATAACTCCTTACAGTGTAGTACCTGGAATTCACAAAATCCTTTCAAAATGCCCTCTACAGCCGCTGTTACTAAACTGTTCTGTCTTACGAAGTGGCAGTGAAATCATTTGATGACTCATTCATTTAATAAAGTATCTCAAGCATGGACTATTTTCCCTTCTGAGAAGATTCATATATTCATAGCTCCAAATGGCCTTTATTCAGGAAATGTGTTTGTATTAATTGCTAATACATTGACTCTAGTAATCTGCGTTTTCTCATGTGGTATTTGGTTTGATGGATCACTACCCCTTCCCTTAGAAATATCCTTTACTAGTATTACCTTGGGGGAGGGGAGAATAGAGTTCCAAGGAAAAGGAAATGAAGTGAGACTTTTTTTATTGAACCTCAAGAAATTAGGATGCTAAGTGTGCTAAGTAATAATAGTGTCTCTCAAATGTAATATATAGAAAACTTAAAACTGTTTAAAGTGGACTCTGTTTAGGTGTCATATTGATGTGTTTATATAAACAAGTATATTGCCAAGTGTCAGATTTTTAAGCTAGCATGGCTGATTCATTTGTTACTATTGTTAGAATTACAGTTTTGGAGACTTAAATCCATGTCTTATGCAATGAAAGATGGCTTCTGGCATCTGAGTCACCTGATAGCATCTTTGCTTGCCTTGGAAGATTTAGTCATGGACGCTGAAAAAAAAAAAATTGCAAGTAGTCCCATTATGTTTGGTAGGAATGTGTATTGCTCATATGTAGGGCTTTTGGAATCAGTGTCTGCTAATGTATTACAGTATTTTCTTCTTTTATTAAGGTAGAGATTTTTATTGACCAGTGAGAAATAGTTTTCTTTGGGGAACTGGAATCTGTTATTTGTAAAGGAGAGAGTTTAATCACTAAAGACCTGAAGCCAACACTGACTTCTAACTGATAATTCTGTAGATACTCCGACGTGATTTGCAACCCTACAGTGGCTCATTCAAGTATGTAGTAGCCATGACACATTGCCCATAGGCTGTGTGCTTGTGTAGGAATGTTAGCCCTTATGAGGGAACTCCCACAGGCTACATCAAGACCTCATGGCTGATGTGCTTCTCCCTCCTCGTCATAGACAAGCAAAGCACTTCACCTCCCTCTAGATTTCCTTCCTGCATAAATCTGAGTGCTGTGGTGTGGTGCCTGCAGAGAGGGGAAGAGCTAACACACAGTAGGGTACATACTAGCATGAATGTTGTGGGAAATGATCCAGATTCCTCAGTTCAGGCAGCACTAGGGATCTCAAGATGTGAAATAAAATTTTCAGTGATTTGCATGATTCCCTCTCCCTCTACCAGAACACTGCAATTTCTTCTTTTTGTGGAAGCGTTTTGTTGCTCATAACATGATAACCTACCATGTTTTCCTACAATTCATCCTTTCATTTGTTCTTGATTAATTCTTCATGGTTTTTCTTTTGCAAATGAAGAGATTTATACTTCCTCTTCTATTACTTCCATGTATTTAGAGTAGCACTATTTGAAATCAAAGACTGCATTTTGACATAGCCAAGTCTGTGGTTTTCTGTGCTTACATCTTTCTCACTTCCATCATTGTATCCTACTGCCATCCACATACATTTTTGTTTAAATGCAGTAAAATTAGCCCTGTTTTTTGGGTGGGTATCACTAGAACGTTAGTAGCAACAGCAAGGTCCATTTTGTTTTTCAGCAGCCTGTTTTCCCTTACCAGGATTTCCATGAGGCGATACTTGGAAATGTTTCAAAGAGGTTTTTCTTGTTTTATTTTCTGCCGTAGCTCTCAATAAACATTGCTTTGGACTACTTTTTTATTCTTCTGGTCTATATTACTTGGAGAATGGAAGTATGCTGCAGTGAAAGCAATATTTTTTTAAATTTGAGATAAAAAGCTCAATGTGAGTTTTTCTCAATTTTGAGAAAAATAACTATGTATACAAAATATAGAGCTTAATCATATGTAATTTGGTTGATCATCTTCCTGAGCACCCAATAAATCTTCTGCCTGATACTTTGAGGCTCATTTACTACTTGTCTCTTGAAGAATAGATTTTTTTATGTATAAAATACTTAATATAGATCAATAAATAAGTCTTGTGCATGTAGACAAGGTGAATGTTTTATATATGTAACCTGCACATATATATATGCGTATATAATATATACACACAAGCATATATATTATTGCATATTTTATAATTCTATCTCTCTCTCTAAAAACGTGGTCTCTTACTAATGCTGCTTTTAAATTTAATCTGATACTGGTTTTAAAATACTGTTTCTAAGTGAGTCTTGTTTGTTGCTTTGTACAATTTCAAAGAGCGTTGTATTTCCATTGTAGTTATAGAGTTTGGAAATGGGAAATTATGAATTTTTAATATCAACTTTTTTGATATATATCTCTTGGCTTGTGTCTGCCCCTTTCCCACCTTGTCTTTCAGGTATGAGCACATTCTGCTGGCTCCAGACCCAGTACCAATATATGCTCTGAAACTGCTGGTGGCCCTGACCAAGCACAGCCCTGCTTCTGTGAGGTAATACGACTACATACTCCCTGTTGCTCTGGCTTCCTTCTGTTTCAATTTCTTCTCTCCTATTAGGAATTAGCAGTAACAGATCTCACTGTTGTACTACTTTGACTAGCACTTTGATTTAGAAAAATCATTGGAGAGTATTTGTTATAGAGCACAATCTTATGTCTTTTGTGTCAATTTTGTATGATTCTGGTTATTTTAACGTGGATTTAGCCAATGAAACAACTAGAGATAAAATCATAAGAATTTTAACATTAAAACTGTCTTTAAAAATGTAAAAAAACCACAAACAAAACCCAAAACATTATCAAAATTTTTGTTCAGCTAAACATATTTGTAGCTAGGACAAAGGGGATATGTTTGTTAAAGGTTCACACCAGTCAACTCACTTGAAAGCTGATCAGTTCTCCTGCAAACACATCTACCCTTAAAGTTCCTAAATATGGATTTTAATTTTTGGTATAGGTAGACTCAGTATGTTTAGAAGTACCTTAGTATCTCTTGCTTCTTGTGCCAAAATTTAGGCTGTGATGGACAGAAAAAAAATTAAAAACTGTGTCATAGAACTTACACTGTGTGAGTTGATAAGTTATAAGGAGTGATCTCTCCATCTTCCTGGATATGCCCAAAAATGTGGTTATTCTTGTCATTGACCGCTGTCTACTTGTGTCTGATAGTGTTATGGCTCAGAGGTTGCTGAGCATTGTACTGTCTTCCTTTGGTTGATTAAAATGAGCACAAGATTAAAAAACATCAGGAAGGAAATTTAATTTGTTTTCCCACTTTTTGTTACAAAATATGAAACATCCTCTTTTAATCTTTTATGATGCTACTGGGAATGGTGCTTTAATATACTAAGTAGACTACAAATGAACTAGGAAATACGGTGGCTTGAGATTTTAAATGTTTTGAATTGTATAGAAGAGTTTCATTGTAAACAAGCTGTTTATGCTACTGTAGGATTTTATGTATTCTAGAAACAAATAGAACGGCTTTCCATTTTTAGAATTAACCTACAGATATTCTAGTACTTTAAGAGTTATGAAGAATACTTCTGTAACTAGAAAGCTGGTTATAGTAGCAGCACATTTCCTCTGCCTACTGAATTTGCTTTATTTCCAGAATCATACATATTTGCCATTATGCTCAGTGTAGGTAGATTGTGGATGCACACTCATTCTCATGGTCATCTGGCATCAGACAGGAGCTTTTTTCTTAATATTAATAAAAAGCAGCTGTGGATATTCAATGAACTATTAATAATTTGAAATACCAGTATGTCCAGCACTCTTATTTAAGAACTGGCTACCAGATTCCAGATTCTAACCCATCTGTAATTGTTGTGTCTCTCACATACTTTACAAGTCCTCTTTTACTTTTTCTAAATCATTTGTTTGGCTGGGTTTCTTAAGGAGCACAGTTTAGGCAATTCCCTTGGCCTGTCTTTTTCCTTATTCTTTGACTTCCCAATAAATTTTGCAGGAAGTAGCCAATGCTTCAAAAGCATGAGAGAGGTGAATAATATATTCATATTGATACAAATTGCTGGTGAACAAAATAGAAACCAGGTACATGCTATAGTGAATACTATATCACAATTGGTTCTGTTTTGGTTCAATGAGTAACTAATTAGTATTCATAAAGCTCAGAAATACTCAAGGCATATGCTCTCTTTTGTTCCTTTCATTAGACAGATGGAAAGTCTCTGCAAAAATTGTGATGGAGAATAAATAAATAACACTGGACACAAATCCTGTGGGATTTAGTTTGTTCTTTGTGGAAAAACTCTACTGCATTTTACTACTGATGAGAGTGATGTGAGTCACTGCATTGAGCCTCTGTGGCTTCTTCAAGCTTACATTTTATCCACAATGCCTGGCTTTCAAGGATGGATGATGCTTTCTCCTGTGTTTTTAAATGAATAAAAGTGATGGTAGCAAAAAGATCGTAAAATGACAAAATGTTAAATTAGTATTTACCTTACTGTTGCAATGTCTTTCAAAAATAGTTATTAATACTATTATTTTGAAGTAAAGAGTGCATTGGGAGGAGGAAAAGGCTAGTGTGCTTTTATTTAGTTTGTTCATATGATAGCTTGTTCTCGGACATGCTCACCTAAGAGATTCTTGCTTTCTTGCTCTCTTTTTATTAATTCTACTAATTTTCTTGCATCTCACATTTACCGTTCTTCTTCTCACCACCAGCTCAGTTTTTACCTGTGTGCTCCCTGATAGAGGCATCTGCATTTGAGCAGTTCTTATTTTAGCACTTGGAAGGAGACAGATGCACTCCATTTTTTTGTTTCCTTTTTTTCATAGCTGATACTGTAAATTAGTTAAATTGTGATATCAGAGGAAAGACATCTCATCTTCTTCCTACTATTTTTGGACATTTCTGTTTTCTGTTACAGACTGTTTGTTATATATGGCATAGATACAGATATTCGAATACAATTATATTTTTGATGTTCTTTAAGTTTATGATAAAATATTGTAGTTACAATACATATTTTGAATGCCTTTAATTAGCATTTTATAAGAATACAAAAAATAATTTGTAATCTTTGCTCCACTATTGAAGTAATTTCTAACACTCTCTGTTGTGGGAGCTCTTCCACTCCATTGCTTTTCAATTTAGCAGTGAAGAACTCTAGTGATATCCCATTTATGTGCTGCGGGATTAATCTCTCAGCAACGTAAGTTGCCTCTTGTATAAGATGGTAGCTGTAAAAAACCTCAACTTTAATGTGTTTCTGTGGACACTTTTAAGTATTTGGATATCTGATCATATGAGCATCCACAGGAAGAAAATCCAGTTTCAGAAAAGGATGAGTGTTTTCTTGTCTATTTTGACCTGAATGGGTTAGAGTATAATTGAATCAGGTACCCCTTTGTACCTGCTTTTACATCACACAGTTGCTGTCTGATACAGCCTCACTTAGAATTTGTTTACTAAGAAAATAGCAGATATTGGAAGAATGAGCTTTGAACAGAATTTGTCCATCAGTTGCCTATTTTATACTTGTCTCAAAGCAAATAGTCTGGCTTTAAACCTTTTAGTAGTATTTTGTTGTGGCTCTCCTAAATACCTATTGCCTTGTCTTCTTCAAGAATGTTTAATATTTTGTGATAAGAGAAACTGTGGACGTTAAAACCAGTGTGAGTGTTAATAGCAGAGTTCATGTTTAGCTGTATCAAGACTGCTGATTTTAAAAGAAATCACTGATATTGAGGGAAGTTGTAGCTTCAGTTAATGATTCATTTCTGGACTACTGTAAATTTGCATTACTTTTTTTGCCTTCATGTTAATTGCTCTTGGTGGATTGTACCTGTGTGAAGAGCTTTTGGAGGAATACAATTTCTCATAGTTGGAGCAAATGTCTGTAGCAGGCTGAGGTTGGATTTAGCTATGCAAAGTCTGCATTCAGAAAGAATCTATAAAGGGTTGGGGGTTTTTTTGGTTCCTGCTTTGAGTCTTTTATGCTCTTTGTTGTGGTCTGTAATGATCAGATTGCTAGGTTTTTTCTAGTAATGAGGAGGAGCTTATGTGAATTTCTTAGTTTCTCTTAAAACTAAGAATATAGTATACCTATACTTATATGGTATACCAGTTAGCTGCTCTTAAATGTTTTGACTGTTGTAATAGATTTTATACTGTGCTACTCAGGAAACTTTACTGGATCATGATTCTTAACTTGCCTTCTGGCCTTACAGAGACCCTTACAAAATGTAGTTGTGTGCACTCTTAGGCAGCTACTCGGCCTACCTTTAGTCAGAAACTCACAGCATCTGATGACGTTAATATATCTGAAAGCTAAACCTTCTAAAATATGGAGTCTGAATTTTATGGGTTGCTAAAATAGACAATTTTGGTTGCAAGGAAGGGAGACAGTAAAAGTAATAGAATAGAAGTGGGGGGAATGTCAGATACTGCATCAGATAATGATCATGGAAGTGGGACACATTCCAGTATTCTATTAAGGTCATTTCCTGAGGGAGAAACACTTAACTAAAAACCAGTGATAAGGCACCCTTCTTAGATGTATGGTGAAGGACAGGGAACCAAATTAAGCAACCTTTCTCACCTCCTGTCCTTAAAATAAATTTTCCAGACAAACATTAGGCACTGCTCTAAAAAAAGGGGAAAAGGCATCAGAAACCAAAACAGGAAGGTGCTGAAGAGCAACAACAAAAAATCGGCTGCTTCTAAATGGCACAGATCTAGTACCTGTGAAGATGACAGATAGATCAACTTCGTACATTGCAGCTTATTGTCTTGGCTAATTAAAGTAACTGTCATAGTGTCTTTGGAATCATCCAAAAATTGTCCAATTTTCAGACTTTGTTTATGCTACTTCTTGTACCCTATGCATTATCTATTAAAGACCATTAAAGGCACATTTTAGAGTTGGTGTTAGTATGAGTTGATCGTCTTTTCATACATTAGGATGATCTACATCAGCGTTTAGTTACATTCCAGTATATTCTGAAATGGTCTAAAATCCTTGCCCTTGATTTCAAAAAACAAACAGTCAAAAACCCCAAACAAACCCCAAACCAAAACTAAATTCTTTGGAGTTTAGTGTGGTGCTTTTAATTGCTAGGACTGTGATTCAGTTCATTTGTTAGCATTGTGCATAGATTGTCTTTGAACCTGCTGTAGTTCCTTTGCCATTATACTAGAGGACTAGTGCTTTAGTGCTTTCCCTGATTAATGTGGGCTTATATTAATTGCTTTAAAAACACTTTGTTCTTCTCATTAGTCATTTTAATTTCCTAGTTTAAAGTTGAAATGCTTACTTTAAAAAGTAGATCTATTTGCTTCTAAATTACTTCCCTGTTTTTATGTGTTGTTTTATTTTCTCTAATGAATATGAATAAAATAAAATGGAGTAGTTCTGATAACAGGTAAGCCTTAGGGCCTAGTCCAACTGAACTGAGCAGTAGAATTACATCTTAGAGGTGTACAACATTAGTGAGAAAATCACAATCCAGATGGATTGAGAGAGATAGCCAGAGGATGAAACTGTTTTGTTAGAACTTCAGGGAATGTTTATGTAGATTTAGAACCTGATTTTGATTTTGATTATGCTAGTTTCACATCTATGGAAATTGATGTTGTAAAAACCCTGAGTTTCCCTTTAGAGAAGTAATGCTAATATAAAACAGCAGAGAATTTTTATGATCTTTGCTGTTCTTACTGTTTGGTGTAAAGTTTGCATGTATGCTGCTTTATCAAATAACACCAGACAGGAAGACTTGCCCAGAAACAGACTCTTGAAATGTTAAGTTTTGTGTCAGCTAATAACACTGTTGACAAGTCGCACATCATTGTAATTCATATCAAAGGCAGTGGTCAGAGTTCATTATTGCAAGGGAGTTCTCATAGTCTAGTCATGTACAGACTGTAATACTAATCACCATTTTTAATGTCATACACAACTCCTTAGTGTTACATTTTAAAAAAGCTCCCCTTTAGTAAAGGAATAAGCTATTAACCTTAAACCTGTAATTTTGTTTCCTCTTTCGTGTTGCTGATCAATTACCGAATGTCTAACTTGTAAAAATGTGACACAAATATTTGATGTTACTCCTAAGTGAATTTTTGAAAAGAGTCATGTTGGAAGGTTCAAATAAGTACTCTTTTAATGTAAAGCATTAAAAAGGAGCAAATCCATTCATTCTTGGTTATTTTTACTTTCAATAGTGAATTTTTGGTTTTGTGTATATAAGTAGCAAATGAGGAAGAGTCAGCTGGTTGGGATGCAGACTTGAGTGAATTCAGTTCTGCCATGAATCCTCTGTTCAGCATGAAGCAAATCTAAACCACTGTCCAGTCCGTTCTCTTGTGTTCAATAGTAGGTGCCCAAAGAAGACTACAGGAAGGAGTCAGTGAGTGGGAATACTTTCTGGAGGCTTTCTCAGCCCCCTATGAGTTATTATTTTCAGAACCCATATAAGATAATGTGGTGTTCTGTAGATGGTAGCTATTGAGGAGTAAGTTTCATTTCATTTATGTGGGTTGAAAAAGATATTTCACAAATAGCTTTCAGCATAAATAGTTATTCTGTAAATAACCGCATGCAAATAAAGATCTATCATCTTCAGGTTCGTTTGGTTGTTGGTTTTTTTTTTTTTTTTTTTTTTTTGATTTCTTTGTCTGATCTGATCACTTGCCACTTAATTTTATGCCATCATCTTACAGTGAAAAGGAACACTACTTCATAAATTTCTAGAATATTGTCTCCTTCAGCTGTCTCCCCCAACCTTTGCAATCTACACAGTCATGCCTATTTTTTAAGAGCCCTTAGTGGGGTTCAAAAATCTGTCATGGATTTGACATTTCATCCCTTTAAAATGCATGTCTTCATTCTTGCTTTGTGCATATCCATCAGTTCTGTTCTTCAGAATGATTTCTACTCATTTGTTCAGCTTAGAATGTCTGTCTGTAACACCCAGATTTTCACACCCTCCCATCGAACTTTTATCTAAAGCGTCTATCTGATAACATATTTTCTGCCTTTCAAATTTTTAAGGTATCAAACCTGTAACAAAAAGCTTTTTGTGTTCAGTGTCCTGCAGTAGATTTTTGTTTTGCAAGAAAGTAATTCAGGATCTCTTAGAGAAACAGATCTCACATATTGTTGGAAAGCAAAATTGGAGGCACAATCTCATTCTGAAAATTGTTAGTATATTCAAAATTCAGCTTGTACTGATAGCAAGTCTTTTAAAATCAGCTGGCCAGTTATTTTGAGCCAGTGCGGTTTAGTTATATATAGATTTAAATGAGATGGAAATATTTAGTATTGTTATTTAGTATTATGATTTGCATATTGTATATCATGATGATTCTGTATGTTTTTTGAACTGGGTAGGACCTAATTTAATATAAATTATGTAACAGTCTATGAAGAACCAAAATAATTTTGGTTTAAAACATGAACATTCTATGAAATAAATTCCATAGCTAAACTCCTCTTTTACCAGCTTTAAGACAATTCCTTTGTAAAACTATGTTAAGACAGCTATGAAGAGTGTGATATTGTTACTCTCTCTCTTGAACACATATATGCAAAGTTGGGATAAATCAGCTTTAAGCCTTGTCTTAATACTATGCTTGATGTGACTTTGTGCTTTAGCGAAGTTATATGTATGATTTTCTTTCAAGGCTGCAGCTTTTTATTGTTTCAATCATAAAGGTTGGCAGGTGACCTTTAAGAACAGACCTGTTGGGTCTAGTTTTGTCTTAGCTTATCTCAGCAGAAAGTATAGCTGACTTTGTAATGTTGTAACAATGGGGACTGCTTGCAGTGTTTGAAAACAATTGTTTCATAATTTACCCTTTACCACAAAAGCATTTTTCTAGGTTTTGCCTGGACTAGGATTGCTTAGCTATTCTTGGTATTTGATTGTATTTTACTGCTAATGTGTTCACAGTTTAAATGCTGCTTATGTAGCAAAGTGAGCAGCTTTTGCTGGGGTGAGTAATTCCAATAAGGCCTAAGTGTAAGTAGGCTTGTGCTGGCAAAACTTCATTTTGTCAGTATGATTGCTGTTACTGTAGTTGCTCTTTCTGGGAGTCTGTGGTGTTTAAATGACTTCCTTTACATTCAATATTGTTATATCTACATCAGCAAAATTCAGTTTTGCAGGCATGGACTAAGCTTTTAATTTAACTAATAGATTTGGCTCTGGAAATGAACCTCAAATATAATAAGTCTTCATATCTGTAATCCTGGGACTTTCTTATGACCTGGCTGTATCCAAGCTGCCATAACTGTCTATTTAAGGGCTGTTGGATGGCCCAGAGGAGAATAGTTTTCATGTTCTCCTGACCCATGAAAGGAACTTGTTTCCATTGCATATGGAAGAAATATTCCCTCAATTTAATAAGAAGAGAAATTGTCCTTAAATTCAAGCTTCTAAACTTAGAAATAATGAGTTTCTTTCCTTACCTGAGTTTTCCCTCTGTTGAGTGTTATTTTTCTGTATGCAAGAAAAAATGAACACATTTGTTTGAACAAGGCTGTTACTTAGTTTTCTAAATGTCTATATGTGGGTGCATAAAGTGATACTGGTTTTTTATGTTTTGAACAGTTTAGCGGATATGTTTTACTTGTCTCTCGGTCCACATGCCAGTGCTGTACAATGCAGCAGATCTTCTTATTCATACCACCCTTAACTCTATATATAGATTCTACATCATAGAATCATTATTACATTTAAGTGAAGGCAAGGATCAGAGAAACAGAAAAACAGTATGAAAAAGTAAACCATTATTATTATTCATACATAATGCATATATCTGCATTACTTAGAAGTAGTTCTCAGTTATTCGTAGGTATGGTTGTTCTCTTAGCGTGGCTTTCATTCAGTATTGTATTTCCTTTACAATACATAGTTCCAGCAAATATGAACAGCCAGGGCTCTTAGAGGTGATATTAATCTAAATGAAGCATTTTTGTTATGACCTTTGGATGTCTGTTCTAGCCCCCTCTGATTTTTTTCATTAAGTTCATAGAGGAGAATGTAAAATTCCTTTTAGCTGCTTCAGTTCACGGTCTAATATTTTAGCTTACACTATCCATAAAAATAACACCTTCTTCTCGTTTCTTATTGGACATGAATAAAAACTCTTAAATGGAACGAAGTGATTTTAGGAGTGTATGAGTTCTTTTTAACAAATAGTTTACCAAACAGAATTAATCTGATTATTGTTTTACCAGAAGCCAATATATAGTTTTACACAGTAAAGCTTCAAACATGAAATTATATACTTATTTTATATAACTCTTGTTTATTCAGAGAGAACTATGTAATATAAATTGGTGGTTTTAACTGACATACTACTGGCAAGACTATTTTGTAGTGTGTTGTACACTGAGATCCCAGACATGCTCTCTGTGTTTGAGTTCTGCATTTATTACATGGGCTTCTTAATGCAGTCTTATCTCTGCTGTATCACAAAGTTAAACCTACCAATTGTTTTTGAAGCACTTCAGTGATACACATTATAGTGACACAAGAAGAAATTTCTGAAACACAATTTGGTGTTCTCTGTGGTGTTTGGTGAATAGGCGTTTAGTGTAGTGTGTAAGAAAAGGTGAAAATCATTCTTCCAATTAGAGAATATAATACAGTAAAAAGCATGTAATCGTGTCATTCATATGTCATCATAGTGTGAGAGACACACATGCTTTACTAATAGAGTGTTTTGTGTTCTAAGAATAGAAAACTACATTAACATGAAGTATTACTGATTTTTGAGAATATTCTTTCTATAAGCGTATATATGCTGGGTTTTACCTGATTTTGAAGTGCTGGAGAATATGGCTGACTCCCTTTGGCCACCACTGCTCAGCACTGTCAAGTGACTGACAAAAATATCATACATAAATATGTTAAACCCAGGAAGTTAGTTAACATGGCATTCTTTAAAAAAACACAGTATATTTATAATTTCATTATGTGTGCTGAGTCTATTAATTCAAACATGGTGCACTCTGTTTCATAATATGTGTTGTTCTATACTTAAAATTTTCTATTAATTTCTGCCATTAAAAAATGCTAAGTTAATTACTGTTCTACTCGCTTGAATTGCATCAGTGAAGCTGACCTAGCATTGCTGTTTCTGTTTAATATCTGAAATGGAACTCATTTTTGTTGAAGGCTAGTCAAAGGCTAAGGTTCTGGGTCATGGATCTTGGCACCAGCTATTCTACTACTCTGTTCCTGTTGTGAGTTTACTGTGTTGAATAAGAATTCACTTCCTGTTTTTAAATAAATCTTAAAATATGTTTTTACAGCCTCATGGAAGAAATCCATCTTTTTCCAGTTCTTTTTCAAGTCATCTTGGTAAGAATAATTTTTAAATATATTCTAATAGATAGTTATCCTATCTCCCAAATCATGTCAAACTAGTAAGTTTTATTAGGCATGTTGATAAAGTAATAGATGTTGGTAAAATCAAATGGAACAGTCTAGCAGACCAAAAGAATCTAGTGTAAGCAGACAGTTAAGAGCTTCTCGCCAACTAGTCCACCTGTGTAAGAAGTTTCTTTAAGGTAAGTATTTTTTCTTTTTTGAATGACAAAAATCCCCTGAAAAACAGAATTAATGAGCTTGATTCCTAATTAGAACTATATATTTTCCCAGTCCATACAAGAAATGTTGAGGAAGTTGCATTTTATTTAATAGTATCAAATACAAATTTGATACTGTTGGCATGGTAGTCTCAAATCCCACTATTTGCTTTTATAATTTCTTTCAATATAAAGTATCAAGGATATGATATTCGATAGTCACATGTGGAACTTCCATCCCTAAATAGGATCTGCCACTTACAAAGGTCATGAAAACTGTTGGTTTTGTTTCTCTGAAATGTTGCAAAACAAATATGTTAATGAGAAAGAGAAATCTTTAGGCTAGTTTGGAAGGTGGGTACTGTGCTATCCATTAGCCTTCTCATTGTTAAATTCCAGTCTCTTGTTAATTTTTTTAATTTCTAAGTTCATGAAGTTGTATCAGGTAAGTGTCCCGTCTTGTAAGCATGCTCCTGATGATTTCTAAATATGCATTATAAGTAAATACACATAATTTATGCAGTGCAAGCAGATTGCATACTTGCTTTTGTGTCATTCATGAAATTCAGTCTTTTTCAGGGTAGATGAGGTTTATAAATGGGATTCTGAATCAACTTTGATATTCCTTTCTTAAGTTTTTCAGTATTTTAATCTTTAATTTAAAATTCCTTTGCAGTGATTTATTTCACTGCCTATCATTTTGAATCTCTTTAATGCTGCATACCCAGATGAGCCCTTTTTTATTAAAGTAATCTTGTTAGCGATGATGGATTTTTCCAGCAGCATACAGAACACCGGCTTTATGATATTTTGTGTACATATATGTACAAATCTCTTCTTGTGATAAGTATTAAGAACAAAACCATTTCTTTTACTGTAGTTCATAAATAGTTTTGACCTTGGATGAGTACTAATTTTAGGTAGTAATAAAAGAAGAACTCAGTAAAATACGGAAGTCAAATGTTTCATGTTAATATCCTTAAATATTTAGTTAATATTTGAAATGGCTTCAGGTGTTGGAATCTTGAAATTTAACTATATATATGGATGTGTATATATATATATGTGGTCTTTTTTGGCTCAAGGGATGCGAAATAAAATGCCAGAAACAGTAAGGAGGGTGGCAACCTGTTCCTCTGTTTTCCCTGCAGGAAACTGAATTCAGCAAAGGAATTTCAGGCAGTTGGGAAAACTCAGGAGCTAGGATTAATCAGACCGGAGGGATTAATCATTAGGCTGTTTTTCTTTTGAACAGAAGGGATTGAACAGGACAGATTAACAAACTCCCTCATCACAAGTTTCTGGAATAATTTTCACAGTCATGTGGGTGAAGGGAGTCACATACAATTTGATTCCCATTATTCTCCATAAACTAGTCTTTGTCTAGGTTTATATTTTTATCCGTTTCAAGAAACAGCACAAATAGTAATGTTGAGCTCTGTGTCATTATACCTAGACCTTTACCAGACCCTAAACTATTGAATTTGAATTATGCTTCAGAGTCAATCCTCTATTTTATACCGACAATAAATTAAGGTAGAGCTATTACTATCAAGTTCATGGTTTATTATTAGTACTTAATAATTTCTATTCCAAGGCTCAATATCCAATGTGTATTTTCTATGTATCATTAAACATAGTTCATGTCATTTCCTGCAATGCAACTGACAGGACATGGGCTCTGTTAGACTCTGAAGGGAAATATTGTGGGCTCAAAATTGAAAAGCATCTCCAGGAGCAGGAGGCTTTTTCTAGGCTGTGCTGCAGTCCAAGTGGGATTGAATGTACTAGCTATAATCTAGCTACACAGTAGCAAGGACACGATGGCTTGCAGATACTGAGCAGATCGCAAGAAATAAGTTTTAATATGACTGCTTTTCACTGCTTATCAGTGTAGAGTTATACTACCTCTTAACTGCACCCTACCCAATATTGTGGTCTAAGCAGTAACACTGAGATTTGGCAATTTTTTTAATCTTCTCTCATCCCTCTGGACCAGCTAGATCTCTGAATTCAATCAAAGCATATGAAAAGTATCCTTTCATGTCACTTATTACTGCAATTTTTTACGTTATAGTTGCCAAGAAAAAAATAACTGGATCAGTGAAAAAAAATCTGTTACTGTCTACCTAAAAAGTTGTTCTAAGAGAATAGCCATAATTTATCTTCACCTGAACTAGGGTTTAGTCGCTGAGCTAATTAATAAGAGGCTTTAAATAGAGTTCCAGTTCCCCTGGAAACCCTCTGCACTCATTTATCTCTCAACACTTTGTTGCATTTAGGAAATGCACATTAATGGTGTGGTTTGTGAGTATGTGAAAAACCTGAATACAGTTCTTCATTACAGAACTTCAGAGGTGAATTTCATGTTATACCTGAATGCAAATTAATTTCATCAGTACCTTGATCCCAGATCCTGGTGCTAGTGCTTACGTAGATTATAAGTAGTCCTACAAAGCAATATGAAGGTATGACTGCAATATGAGTAGACATTGATCTTGCAATAATGTCTAATGTGGTCAGTGAAAATGTAGTGATATGTATAGAGACATATTGACAATTTAGGGGTATTTTCAGGACAAGAAGGGATTTAAAAGCAGAAGGAAAGCTGACACCATAGTGTGAAAAAATTAAAAGGTGCAAACTCCCCATGGTAGTAAGATTAAATATAATGAGACAAATTCCATTATTATGTAAATAATGCCAAAAGTTGGGTTGATTTAATGTATAAATATGAAATGCTGCTGTTGATGAAGAAGGGGTTGTAGCAGGAAAAGTTACTGTGGGTTATATTTAATGTTTTACTTTCTTGCTGCCTATTTCATGTTTTACTTTTCTTGCTACATCCTTAGTATTCTTTTTCTAATATATTTTGCTATGTCAAACCTATGCCATCTGCCTGCAAATCAGCTTATGATATACAAAATACTGATTTTGATAATTACATTATAATGCTGGAATGAAGTTGATAAAGGCTTTGGAAGTGTTTTATTGCCATATTTGTAAATTATGGCTATTTGTATTTTAGATTGCTACCAAAATTTTGCTGAGTAGCAAGCAATGAAGTTGACATAAATGTTATCTTCTGTGTTGTGTTACTTTTAAAAGAGTAACTTCATAAATATTACCTGGTTTTCATTTAGTGTTACTTGAATGAAAAGCTGTTGCATAGAAAAGAAATCTTGTGTAGTTGATGAAATTATATTTTTCTGCTGCTAAGTTTTAAAACTAAAGCTAATGATGCTTGTGATTAGGAGCTCAGTGCTACCCTGTTTTTAAAGCTCAGTAGTCAATTGTCTGCTTATCCTATTAAAGTCTCTGGTGTAGCTTTTAGTCACACCAGCATATTATCACAGACATCAGTTTTGCTGTAATTTTTTTTTGCAAAGTTCTGTATTTCAACAGCCAGTTAAAGTCTAAAGGCATATTCTTTCAATAAAAATTACTTTATAGTAAGATTGAATATTATTGTATTTAAAAATGATATCTTATTATTAAATATGATCAACCAATAGTAACTAGTGTCTTCATGTCTAAACTGCCCAGTCTAGTTTAAAGATTCAGTGGTTGTTTTATTTATACTATCATTCACAAGCAAGTCCACATCTTTTCTTTACATTTGTGAAATAATTAAAATTAATTTTAAAATTACATATTTTAATTTATTTTCCTTCAAATACAGTGCAAAGCTCTTAGTATGAAAATACAAAATATATTTCTCTTTACAGTCCTATTAAAATATTTTTGTTTATTTTTCCTAGCTGTGTATAAGTTTGAAATTTTATACTGTCCCTGTGTATTTTGGGATGGCTGTATTTGACATCTTAAAATAAAGAATCATATACTGCTCATGTTTTTGATAGACTGCAGTCAGCCTATGCTTGCATGCTCAAAAAATGCTTCAAAATCATTGTTATGGTGGCAGTCACTGATCCTTTTAGAAGGTATGCTTTGCTCACTTCATTGTAATTGCAGTTGAAAATAGAGTTCAATATTACATTTATCACTAAGGGAGAGAATATTAGCTAAGCATAATTAAAGGAAAAATTGTAATAGTTACATAAAAAATAGATAAAAGAAGAAACAAGCCACTCCAGTTTTCTTGTGTAACGACTTATTTTCAAGAAAGCTAACAATTTTGTGGAAATTTTGTCTAGTAGAGGATACATAGCCATGTATAACTCGATTGCTTTGGTATAGTTAGATTGCTTTTTTTTAAAATTAAAAATAATTCTAACCAAAGTCCTTCAATTAAAAAAAAAAGTTGTGAGAAAGAAGTTGTATAGCATCCAAGTGGAAGCAATGTTTGGATTCTGTATTTCATTTTGAATTTTAATAGGAGGAAAAAGCAACAGGAAATGGTTATGGTCAGAGATGCCACTCCTTGTGATCCAGTTAAAGTAACGAAGCCATCCCCTTAGAATTATTTAAAAATAATAATTGTTGTAAGGCCAGTCTTACCTGTGAAAATACTATAAAAATGGAGAAGAAGAAGACTGGAGAGGAAAAAAAAGAGCCTCATCATTCCTCTTTTGCTTGGTTTCTATTTTCTAGTGAGATATTTCAGTCATATATCATTTGAGGGAAGAGGTAGAGGTATTTTTCTGCCTAGCAGCCACATGGATGACAAGTAGAGAGGTACATGGATCAGAGGTTATTGCAGCATTTGAAGCATTAGTTTACTTGTGTCTGTTAAAGAAAGCACCTCCTAGTCCAGCGTGGTGCACAGCTTGTTGGTTGTCTGAAAGAATGGGAAGCATGTTTCTAACTCTTCCAAGTACCTGTAGTCCATTCAGGATGAGTATTTGAAACAAAAGACAGACAGGAGATTCTTTCTCTTATATTCTGTAAAGAGTACATGTTTATGGTGCGGAGTTCGTCTCCTGGAAAAAATTAGGATAGTACATTAGGCAAATAATAAAAGCTCTAGCATTTAGTGTGAATGGGTCCTTGGTCTTCTATGCTATAAATGAGCTTTGACTTGAAGTCAAAGCTTTCAGCTCTGCACTCACATGAGAAGATTGATGCTGACTGATTGCTCTGGACATCTCACTCTAGTCTGTGGGCATACTCAATCCTTAATTTAGAATCAGCCCTCTCTTAGAAAAATCAACACAGAGTTATCTGGGAATACTTAGTCTACATGTGTTCTAAAGAACAGGAAATAGTATTTATTTTAGTACCTTCGTGTGTGGTATTCCTGTTCCTCTCTGTATATTCAATGGTGTTACAAAAACATCCTATGCAATGGCTCTTTTTGGTGTATTTCACCTGCTCATTACTGCTGTAAGGGAAAACCTGCATTTATAAGGTATCTGAAATTAGATTCTAAGGGGGATTTTTATGGCTTCTACAGGATGGACATTAGTTATAGTTAGAAACCTTAAATGTATCCATAACGAACATCTCTATTTTTTTCTTTCTCTCTGAAGTGTGCATATTTCCTCAAATCTACTATATCTAATAGTCAAATTGTATGCTGTGGCAGTGTATGTAAAACTGCTGTGACAGATTAGGAATGTAATCTATGAGGATTTCTGAAAGTGAAAACGCCAAAACCTATTTTAATGGGTAGTTTATAAAGCAAAATAATTGCTAGTTTTGAAAGACATTTAATATCCAAAGATGGGTTTAGGAGAAACTAGAGAAAAATTGTTGAGCTATCTTAGAATTTATGTATTTGGAATCAGAAAAAATTATGAGGTATCATTTAAAGAAGATACATGTAATGCAAGTGTAAAATTTACTGTGAGTAGAACATTTTTAACAGTGAGAATGGTTTAAATCCTTTCCAAACTGACAAGTTTCTTACCAGTGCATTGAAGTCTTGTGTCAACATTCAGTAAGGTATTACATTTATTCTCTTTTTAATGAGAAATCAAATTAATAGGAGTGTTTCTATAGACCAAAGAAGACACTGTGAAATGCAATAGGGTATAGTATGTTAACTTCCAATTTTCCAGGAATAAAATACGGCTCCTCTGGTAGGAATGTTAGGATTTTTCATTAGCCTGTTAACTTGCTTAAGCACTTTCAGTTTAAGGATGAGATTCCTGAGACTCATTACCTCTTTCAAATTTCTGACTTGAAAATAGTGTATACTAAAAAGGGATAAGCCTGCACATCAGAACATGTACTCCTGGAAATAAACATGTCTAAGTGGAACTCTCTTGAGAATCTTTTAGCAGGAAGAAGAATCCTGCTAATAGAAAGTTTTATTTTCAGAAACAGATTTATTTCTGTGTCTATGTCTGTGATCTTTTAGTCAGGAGTTTCTGAGGAAGTGTTTGTACATATAGATGTTTAATTAGTGCTGAATTGGGTTGTTAATCTGATTTGGTCAACTGATCTCTGCAATTATTAACACTGTACATGGAATGAATTCTTAACAGTTTTGTTTTATTCGTGTGTAACTATCGTGTTCTTAATAGATGACAACAAAACTATTAGAAGCCAAAATGCTTGGTATAAAAACTATTTCTGATTGTGATTAATATTAAGAACCCATGACATTTGTTTTCTTTCCCCAGATGTCAGGTAATATGCAGTGGTTTTGCACATGGATAAAGCAATCACAGAACCACAGATTGTCTGAAGTTGGAAGGGACTCATAAGGGTCATAGTGTTCAACTCCTGCTTCCTTCAGAACTACCTTAGTCATTATATGACTAAGAGTCTTGTCCAAATGCTCCTTGAAATCTGTCAGGCTTTGTGCTGCAACCACTTCCCTGGGCAGCCTGTTCCAGTGCCCAGCCACCCTCTCAGTAAGGAATCCTTTCCTAATGTCCAATCTGAACATCCCTTGATGCAGCTCCATTCCATTTCCTTGTGTCTTACTGATGGTCACCAGAGAGAGATCAGCATCTCACCTCTGCTGCCTCACTTGAGGAAGTTGTAGACTGTTATGAGGTGTCCCCTCAGCCTTATCTCCTCCAAGCTGAACAAGCTAAGTGACCTCATCTGCTCCTTGTAAGTCTTGCACTTGAGACCTTACACCATCTTGTTCACCCTTCTCCGGACACACTAATAGTTGTCCTCTTACATGTAGTGCCCATCCTCTTACAGTGTAGTGCCAAAACTGCCCCCAGGACTCCAGATGAGGCTGCCCCAGTGCAGAGCAGAGTGGGACAATCCCCTCCCTTGCCTGCTGGTGATGCTGTGCCTGATGCCCCCCAGGACACGCTTGGCCCTCCTGGCTGCCAGGGCACTGCTGACTCATGTTCAACTTGCCATTGACCAGGAGCCCCAGGCCCCTTTCCACAGCACTGCCCTCCAGCTCATTGTTCCCCAGTGATAAGGTCAACAAAGGCTTCCTTTGCAGAGGCATTTTCCTGCAAACAATGGAAGAAACGTTTTGCTTTTTCAATATCATTGTGATGTACGCTAGACTTTCAGCCTGTTTGCTACAACCACAGAGCTTAAGAGTTTTCTGTGCTGCAGTCAGTGTGTGGCAGCAATTCATGAAGATGTCTCCACCTAACTGAGGAAACAGCTGCCAGCTTTAAACAGAGCTGGAATTATTTGCTTTCCCTCTGTCACACTGAGAAAATTGTTGTTATTAGGGGTTTGATATTCATTTTTTGAATGATATTAATACTGATTTTCAGCCTTTCTTGTAGAGTTGCTTGAGTCAAATAATTTTGGCTGTCTTTAATTCAACTTTTTTTTTTAAGTAGTTACATGTATATTTGTTACAAATACCAGAATTTTAGAACAGGTTAATGAAAAAACCTGAAAACTTGAAGTAAATGATTTGTGGGATGAGGAATGGGCTTGTTGGCAGAGTAGTGAGAGAATTGAGAGAAATGCTTCCTATTCCTGCTGCTGATCCACATTTATTCTTGACCCTGGGAAAATTCTGTAAGCCCTCTTTTTCACATGTGCTTATTGTGCTTCTGTCCTTTGAGTGTCCGATGAACACCTTTACTCTTAGAAAACTCAGCAATTGGTGCTTGTCATTCTGAAACTAAGCCTGTTTAAGGTCGCAACTGGACTTTATTCAAGCAAAATTCTTCAACAATTTTTTCTTATGGTAAGGTAATACCTAAAGTATAACTGTGTACCACAAGAACGTAGGGAAGATGAATTCATTAATATTTAGAAGGTATTCAGATTCTGTTATGAGAAGCACTGTATAAATTCTAAGTAAATATGGGCAGCCTTTTTTTATGACTGTATGTCTGTGTAGATCTATCCCCAGTAGGATCGCTGATGGAGAAAGAAAACATGTGAGAGGAAGCAGAGCCATCCTTTAAATAATTTTAATAGTATAAATTGATATTCTGCATAATGAAATGGGTTTATAAAAGAAGAAGTATTGCTAAAGCATATCTTTCTATCACTCTCTTTCTTATCTGGAAAATTACTTTGAACCAGTGCTCCTGTTAGGGGAGGGAATAAAATTATTTACTAAATCACTCGGCACTCCACTTCTGAGAGAAAACTTGAGTCCACAGCATTTGTGACAACATTATGTTCTTGTATAGGAAGAAAATTCAGCTATTTACATCTTAAAGGAATTGCTTTCTAATGCTAGACACTAATATTTTATTGTGTATGCTACCTAGCTATTTTTTTTCTATTTTATATGCAGTGCTAAAGGACATAAGGAAACTCATGTATAAACAATATTCTTATGTGTTTGTTAGTACTTACTTATTTATCCTGTCCTAAAAGTTGAAAATTGTACAGATAATAAATATGAATCTAAAAGACTTTTAAAGCTAGCTATAACATACTGGGTAAGAAAATCACAAACAAGTAGTGAAGTGCATAGGTATCTGTACTTTGCAAAAATAGTGACCATGATTACTGCTGATACTAGAACACATTTCCAAGTTTTATGATGTTGTGACTGTTTTCCAATTCTTTGATCTCAGTCTTCATATTATATGTTACTGGTCTTCAATAAGCAGGCAAACATACTGGGTTTGTGAAGGTGGGTTTTTTAATAAATGTTTCTACAGTAGTCCAGAATGGATAATTATTTTGTGTTTTATGGTATAATGTCTTACAAGTTGTCTTTTGAAAGAAAATATATTCACAGTTTCAAAGAAAAAGATGTTGCAAAGTATCACTGTTGTGCCTTGCGTGGCAGATCGACGTATTTATCTCATCATTGCTCTGACCATCTCAAGAACATTTCATGGTGTTGCTCCAAAGTGACACAGAGCCCAGTGGGGGTCTCTGGTCTTTTTGCATCTTCTGTTGATTGGGACAAACAGGGTGCTGGAGGGATGCATGGTGATGATGCAGTTTAAGCTCTGTTCAAAGCAATTAATGAGTAACTATAAGCCTAATATTTATCCAGTCTTATGTTATGAATTACAGAATGATCCCTTTAGGGATGACTTAAGACCCAACAAAACAGTTGTTTTAAAGGTCTCTGCACCTGCAAAGGGTAGAGCATCTGCTTGTTACTGTGTGCTGGCTCTTGGCTGTTGCTCAAAATCCAATAGCTTTGTCCTGTGTTTAGAGGATTGCCTGTTGTCCTTTGGACTTTGCTGGATGCTGGTAGTTGGCACTTCCCTTAAAGCCCTCCAATTACAAATGCGGTAATGGTGGTTATTCTGAAAAACTCTGAAAAGTTTTTTTTTTGGAAGGCTAAACTTGTTTGGAATGCATAGTTTGTTCAACTACTGTGTTCAGAGAAAAGATTAAAATATATTGTCAAAGATGTAATAGTGCCTACCCAGAACCTTTGACATCTTGGAGCAAGCCCACCCTGATGATCAGGGGGTCTGGAGCACATGGCACGCATGGAGAGGCTGAGAGAACAAGTTTCATATTACCTTTGCTAAGAAGTCTTAAGGGGATCTTTTTCCTGCCTGTAGCTGCCTCAGGGGACAGTACAGAGAAGATGAAGCCAGACTTGTTTCAGCAGTACACAGTGGAAAGACAACGGGATGAATACAAGCTGGAAAATGGGAAATTCCAGCTTAATATAGAAAGAAACTTTTTGCTGCAGGGAGGGTGCTCAAACACTGGAATGAGAGGCAAGAGAAGTTGTAGCATCTCCATGCTTGGAGACTCTATGCAGCCCTGAGCCAAGCAGCCAGCTAGACTGGAGAGCTCCAGAGGTGCCTTTAACCATATGTTATTCTGTGATTTGATTGTCCCAATCCAGTCCATCTTCCTAGAAAACAACCAACTGAACTAAAATGACCCCACAGGTTATCTCCTAGCATGGTAGCCGCCATATGCTGAGCCCTATCTGTAGTTAGATACATTAACTCCTCTAGACTAGGATCCAAGTCAGTAGTCTTTCAGGTGAGTTTGGGTTTCTGAGCTCTTCATCTTTTTCAGCTTCCTAATAATTTGTATGCTTTGACCTTTATGCAAGCAAAGTAGATGGACTGAAGTGGCAATGCTTATTCAGCTGGCTTGGCTCCACTCCCATTTCTTCTTTATCGGAGCCATCTACATTTTATACTGCATGAGGGTGGTGTTTTATGAACCGAATGCAAGGCAGACTGTAGGTCAGGGTTGAATGGATGGACGTATAAAGTCACTGAGTGTTTCTGCCAACTTGTTTTGTCTCTCAATACACTTGGACATTTATGCAAGGTTACCAGAAATAGGAGTCTTGTGGGTTTTTAACAGTGTTCTAAACAGGTGTTTTTAAAATTTTGTGATTGGGTAGTTTGAATATTATTGTGGAGAATTTTTCCTAATGATTATGTTATTACTTACAAACAGTGCAGCTCTGACCTTTAAGGGAACATGCTAACTTCAGCTTTCCATATGACAGATAAAGCGGATGCTATTAGATTTTATTTCTTGGAAAACAAGTTTACTTAAATGCTAACTAATACCTTTCTCTTTAACTCTAGGACTTTAGGAGAGTTAAGATTTGTAGAGTATTTGAAATATGTAGCAAGAAGACTTTCATAGTAGGTAGGTCATATGTAATCATATGTTAAAAAATCATGTTATCATATGTAAAAAAAACCCCAAACTTCTAAAAATATGGAAAAGACATGAATTTTGGCCCTGATAGGGAAATAATTTTTCTTTTATTTGTCACTTTATATTGATAGAAAACATTAATAAAAATTCTTCAGTACTTCATTTTATAGTACTTCGTTCTGTCTAACCCCTTCTATCAGGAATGATTGTGTTACTGTTCCTCCAGTTCAGCCTGAAGGAAGACTTTATAATCTTTTTCCAGGCTCACTGAACATTTTATCAGGAATTTCATTTTAGATGACAGATCTGTCTTGTCAGTCTTGGGGACTTATGGCAGAAGGGTACTGACTTTATGTTCCTTAATGATGGATTTCACCAGCAGCAGGAGAGAGAGGGACTGACCATCACCACAGACAGCCCTAAGGCTTGGATAGAAACAAAATTGGTGCTCATGTTGTCTCCCTCTCACTTTTTCTGCAAACACAGTCTTCTAAGAACTTACAAAGTTCACAGTGCAGAGGTTCTGAATCAAGGTTTTCCCCCTCTTAAACAGTATTTGCTTGGGTTGGTTTTGGTTTGGTTTTTTTTTTATAGTCATAAAACTGTTTAGCATTCACATACTCTTTCATCACACTTGATTTGAGCCTTTTTTGAAAGAAGTTTTGTGCATAACCTTCAGGATCTTGTGATTATTCATGTAATTAAAATCTTCTCAAGTTTTTTTGACACCTAATACTACTCACTTTCAGTTTAATTTGCACCCCTTTTCAAAGCAGATATGAAACCTGTATGTGTTCTGAAGTATTGCAGAATGTGAGACTGCTATCTATGGTCGCAACTCTACATATGCAGTGATGCAAGATGTGTTTCCATTATCACTCAGAGTGAGGTATCAGGTTAGATAAACAGTCTAAGAAAAACATCTGTTTAATCCTTTGTCCTGGTCTGGAAAATACACTGAATGCTACACATTGTAAGAGGAAATACTGCAATGGTAGGCAGAAAAACATCGTGCATGTTACTCAGTGTGTGGATTCTGGGTTCCCCACCTCAAAATGTTTACAGTAGAACTGCAAATAGTGTAAAGAGAAGAGACAGAGATGGTCAAAGGTCTGGAATGGCCCCTGTGAAAGAGATTTATTCTTCTGTATGCTTTAATTTGGAAGGTAGTAGTTGAGGGGCAAGTGTGATCTTTGCACATACGTAGCATAGTCAGGTGAGTAGGGAACAGTATTGCTGCTCACTGTCTCTACTCACACAATATCTGTATTATAAGAACTAAAGAAAACTTGCAGTTGGGATCTGAAAAATTGACAAAAGGTGTACTGTTTCCTGTAGGGTTGTGTTCAGCTCTCAGCTCTGCTCCGTGGTGTCCTCAGTTTACTTGAATTAAAAAATAGACTGGACAAATTAATGCAAGAAAATCCATTGAGAGCTATTACATTAAAAAAATCTTCTGGCTCAAAGTCCTTGGGCTGTGAATTCCTGGAGGCTGAGGAAAGTGTTCAGTATACCTGTCTTGTAGGGCGTCTTCTGTTGTCGAGTGTTTTAGGTATGTTGTAAGGGTAGGTAGACCTTCTATTTGAACTGACTCAGATTCTGTTTTATATACTAAAAATGAGTGCATGGGAACCTTTCTGTATTGTAAGATTTTTATTACTAGCTGCAGAAATCTGTCTTACAACTCCCATTTTTGTTTGAGAAACCAGTTTAAATTATGACTTAAACAGATTGACTTGTTCTCTGAAGCAAGTTGTTTCTTAGAGAAATTAGCAAGTTAAAAGTACACAGCTGAGTTATGAGGCTAATTTTCAGTCTGTGGTTTATTTGACTGGCTGTGGAGTTAAAAATTAACAGTAATTTGGGGAATTCACAAAGAAATTTGGACATTCTTTAAGTTCTTTACGAATTAATATTTACCCATTGTTTATGAACAAGTTTCAGAGTTGTCAGTATTGAACGTAGCACATTTTTGCAGAAATTTTATTACATCAAAGCATCACTCAGTCATTATAATTAGACAAGTTTCGCACTTAGAGAAAAAATATTTGGAAGGTGGTTGTGGATGGGTAGAGAGATAATTGTGCTCTTTTTAAACTAGAGATTTAGCTGTCATCATCATCTTCAGAAACCATCTTACTTCTGTCACACCCCTTTCCTCCAAAAGTTCATAGTATTTACTGCCTTTCTCTTACATTTTAATTTAAGTAGTGCAACTAAACTAGTTAATCTTCTAGATTGGTAACTGGTTCTGCTGTGAATAAGATTAAACAAATTAAATTCTTTATCTTTCATTGTTCATCCTCCCCCACTTTTATCAGTAACTGATAAATCTCACCTCCCATTCTTTAAGCTTTTTTCCTATTCTCACAGTCCTGCAGTGCCCACACCTTGGACACATTTCATTTTGTTTATTTAGTTATTTTCCCGTAGTCAGATTGTAATTTTGTAATAGTCATATATATATGTGTGTGTGTGTGTGTGTGTGCATACGTGTATTATATAAAATATGCACATATATATGTATGTGTGTGTGTGTCAATCTCAAGTTATTTATGTTAGCAATCTCAAGGTCTTTGTGACCTTGTAAGTGTTCTTCAGACTGTATCATGTGACGTAAAAAGGAAGAAATGTGTCTGGTGCCAAGAATTCAGTGACAGTTGACTGTGAGCAGCAGAAGAGGGAGCGGGAAAACAGCAGCTTCGGGAAGGCGGCAGAGCTACTTTTGTTTGTAACTGCTGGCTGGAGTGCAGCCCTGCAGCATTCCCTCACTCCCACCCCAGCCTGGCCACTCCTTGGGTCACGGGTGGAGCTGAGGGACACCTGGAGACCTGGGGAAGAGGAGGGGCTGTAGCACCACCATGCAAATGTGTGAAATGCAGGTGCTGCAGAAAGACAGATTATTTCTAACAGGAGACTTCACAAGTCTAGAACCAAAGTGTGTCCTCTATGACCTTTAACTTTCAAGTTATAGGGAGAAATCATGACCTTACCATAGCTTCTTTGAATTTTATGAAAAATTTTAAATGGGTCATACAGAAAGGAATCACCATCAGTGTTCACCCAAGGTGACTAATGTCTGCATTTTAAAATTAATTTATTTTTGCCGTGGAAGCAATATAAACACAAAATCTCACTTCTTCCAAACTTCATTTGTCAGGCTGATTAAGAGCAAATTGCTAATTTACTGTTCCTGCTAATGTAAATGTCAAGAAAAAGGAAAGTATTTAAGGGAAAATATGTATTGAAGTAAATCTCGGATGCATGTTTTTCAGAGTAAGATTTATTGATCTTTTGACCAGAATTTTACTGTGACATTATCACTGTTCTGTCAAACAACTGAGGTATATCTCTTAATCTTATCTAAATAAATATTGGCATAGGAATGCAGCAGTGGCTGACTGTACCTTTATTGACCAGCTGCATTCTGATGACTAAGGTACTGAACTATTGTGTGCTTCACAATAGAGTTTGTAAAAGAATATTGAATGTCTGTGGATGATTTCTGGCTGGCAGAGGTTTCCACATTATGCATCTGAACTTTGCTGGTTTGGCTTCAGTCATGTATTCTTTTTTCATTCCTTATGTTAGTGTCTTCCTGAGGAGTTTGTATTGCAGGGTGATAATTAGATTTTAGAATGTCAGTCTTCCACAAAGCAAAACAATTTTAATATTCTACTTTTGACTTTCTGTTTTTAACTGTAGTCATTTACTCATTGTCATATATGCTTAGTTTCTAAATATATTTTGTTTTATAAAATGTTTTCGTAGGCAAGCTTAAAAATCATTGCTTTGCTAAGGTAGATTCATTAGCCATATGTATGCAAAAAGATTAAACCTACCATGATGCAATCTTAGTTTACCCACTGTAACTTTCTAATTACAGTTATAATAGAGCATCATCTCAAAGACTCAGATGAAATTTTGGTAATCTTTTTTTTTTCTTTTCTCTTAGATTTCTGAGTCCCCCTCTTTTGAGGTTCGATTTCTGCCCCTTGGATGTTTTGGTCAAGTATTTCTTTACTAATCATATGGGTACAGGAAGAAAAGTTGTGCCCTACAACTCTTTTTCTTTCTATTTCATATACTTGGTTCCTTTCAAACTCCTGACTACCAAATAAGATAATAACCTGTTCAAATATTTTGATGCTAAATACAGTGACTGAGAGTTTGCACTCTGCAATTTAACTGAGGGCCCTAAATTGATCCCTGTGGCAGATACTTAAGCACTGTTTGGTGTGTTACATTGCTTTTAATTTTCTGTTGCTGTCATGTTATTTGATATGGAGTTTGGCAATAATTAAGGTTTTTACAAAGAAAAATCAGATTCCTTTCAGTTCCCTATTGGAGTAAAGTATCCTTTCTTCTTAGTGCATACTTCATTCATTTGACTAAAGCAGAAAGGACGTGTATGAGGGCTGATAGCTCCTTTCCCTGCTGCAGAGAGCCAAGGATTATTCTATAAACAATCCAATTCATTTCTTACTGTATATTCTCAAGTTCTACATTTGCTTGCCCTGTGTCAAGTTCTGGAGCAGGATTTAAATTCCCTGCACATAGCTATCTTTAGGGCTCACATCTGGATGGCACTGCAGGAGCATATTGCTGAAAGCAAACAGACTAGCAGTTCTGATGGTAACAATGGAGTCTGAGAAAATACTGGATGCATGTATAAGATTCCATTAAAAAGCAGGGAGTGAGAGGGATGTCTAATGCAGTCCATTTAATGCGGAACTCTCCAGAGAGTGAAGTGGGGATTATGTCTGCTCCCGTGCTTATTAAAGACTGGTATAGAGGATGCTTGTTGGGCGAATGGTATCTCCATAACAGACGCTCTGATACTCATGAATACATTTCTAATTATATCTTAATGATCTCACCCACAAATAGGAAAACAAAAATCTTTGTCTCCCTGAGTGGTTACCTTAGTGGCTGCAGGATTGGCAAGGTTTAGATTTTCCATCTCCTCTCACTAATCCCAGGGGGCTTCATTGTGAGAAATGAGATGTGTTTATGATGGTGAATTAGATTGCTGTAAAAGGTTATTTCAACAGACAGTTGGGAAATCATAATAGAATAATTTAGTAAAAATGGGAGCTAAAGTATGCTTAATGAAACATGATTAGATTTAATTTTCTTGCTATTTCAATCATTAAAGGTACATTATGCTTTCTCAGACCTCATTTGGGCTCTTTGCCATGGACCCACTCTTAGTAACAGACTGAAACTTGCATGTTCCATTAGGATATGAAAATGGCTAATGATACTCTAGTCTCCTCTCCCTGGCTTTTGTAAAATTTCTGTTACTGGCTTTTCAGATATATTTTACCTGTTTTCCTCTTTGATCCTTTTATTCCCTCACATCTATTGTACACATTTTTCAGTATGAATAACTGTTCAGGGAGTATAGATTGAATGAAATGAAGTAAAAGACTACTATAACTACCTAATAATTGTGAAGTGGCTTATTATGAGTAATTAAAAATTGTTAATTTAGTTATTACTAGGATTCTGTGTTCTAACAAAGTTCATATTTTAATTTCTTCATATAAAATACGTTTTTATCCAGTGGTACAATTCTTCGGGTTTATGTGGGCTTTTTTTGGTTTGGTTTTTGGAGGGATTTTTGGTTGGGTTTTGGTTTCTTTTTTATTATTTTTCTTTATTGTTTCCTTTTACAGTGCAATGACACATTGTGTGACACCACATATGGGTTAAAATTTCTGTCTGGCCTCTAGTGTTATTAAATTTAGTTCTCGATGATATTTTATGCCTCTCTCTTAGCATCAAAATGCTACTTTGATCTAAAAATATCCAACTCCTTTTCAGGCTATTAATTCATATGAGAATAAAACTGCTCTTTGCTGGAAGACAGCATGGGTAGAGCAGCAGAACCTTGCTGATCAGCTCAACTGGTCAGAGCACCAAGGTTGTGGGGTTGATCCCTGTATGGGCCATTCACTTCAGAGCTGGACTCGATGATCCATGTCAGTCCCTTCCACCTCAGAATATTCTGTGATTCTGTAGTCATGGCTCCATTTGTTTTCAGGATTCCAGCCTGTTGTTGGGGGAGGAAATATAGGGATAATTTCAGTGTTTCATGATGTTACTCCACGTTGGATGTATGTTTCACTGAGAAAGGCTTCTTTTGTTCAGGATGAATTTTCTGCCTAGAGTTGCATGGGAGGTAGAGGAGAAAGGCAGATCTCAGGGTAGCCAGTGGCATGTCAGTCAGGAGTGCTTTAGGGGAAGGGCCCAAGCGCAGTTCCAAGTTCATAATCATCCTAGAGGAAATGGTTGACTCTGGGTTTCTGAAGCTCAAAATAAATATTTTGAGTGCTAAGCGAGATATTTTACTAACATCTCTCACCATCTCCTACTGAAGTTGCTTTCAGTTTGCATATACTAGATTTTCCTTGTCGCAGAGCCTTCTGATGATCTGGATTTTCACTAAAAATTAGGAGAAATGAAAGAACCTGAATCCTCTACATTTCTTGTAAGATAGCGAACCACTGTGGGTTACAGGCGGTGTGATAACCTAGCCAGTGTGTCAGTGCACACTGGGAATGTTTGTTTGAAGTCAAACATTTGAGGAAATTGAAAGTCTAGCTCCATTTTGAAACAGCATAGAGTCTCAAGTCATCGATTTTTCAGTGTTGCTAGAATAGTTTCATTTGAATTTTGTATGTCATAGTTGAAATAATTTATGAGAAAATGTGCGTGTGTGTGTACATTCATGTGTCTGTATATACATATTTAATGGATCCTGTCCTCCTTATAAAGCAATAGACATAGGTTCTCCTATAATCATTTAGTGCCTGTTTACTGCTGAAATGAGCTCTATAAGGGGCAAAAAAGTCACTCTTTAGGGGGTTGAAGGCACTGTGTTACACTCTGAAGGCACTGGAATCTCCTGTGTTTCCAGGCAATAGTTGCCTTAACTGTGGTAAAAATCAGGAAGATTTGAATTGAATCTATGCTTGGAATTACCCCACGTATTGATGGCTGAAGTGTATCTTTGTCATTAAGTGGAATTTATTTTCGTAAACTATACCAATTTTCAAAACTGTATTCTTAAAGTTGATTTCCTGAATGAAATATGTAGGTATTTAAATAGAAATGACTTGGGGAAAGAGATGGGGTGAGACTATAAAGAAAACTATTATAAATTATTTGGAGATTACCCTGGAAAGTTGTGCAAAAATAAAAATGCTGTTCAATATATTCTTAATAATACTAATAACAAAATACAGTATAACTTCCTCTCTCTTTGAGAAAGGAGTAGGACTTGCTTAGAAGAGGCTCCTATTTTGCTGAACTTAGCCATTTCTGATTCTGCCTTTGAACCATCTGTTAATCTCCGATGAGCACGGAATAAATTAAATGTGATGTCATATTTATCAGCAAGAGGTGTACTTTTTTCCAAGTCATAGCATCTGATACTGTTTCACAAATGCTTATGAGGAGCAGAATTGGTTTCATTTCCTTGTATTCTTGTAGATGTGAGTTAAGCTTTTAAATTGTAAGTTGCACCTTTGCTTTTCTTTGCAACGTGGGAATTGACTTCAGAACAGGTGAGAGTAAGAATTTTCAGAAGTGGTGCTTGGGTTGTGCTAGGCAAGGGCAGAGAGTGCTTCAGGGAGGATCAGTGGGGTATCAGCTGACCCTGTAGTGCTTAGTGACTGTAAATTTTTCAAGCTGTCTACTGCCTGGCACTATCGTGTTGCAATGTATATGGCAGTGGCCACTGCAGCACAGCATTTAGAGGACTGGTGGACAGGCCTCCAGAACACAGAGGTCTGATTCCCACCCCATCATTATAGCAAGTTCCCATGTTCCTAGTGGTTCTTTGTTTACATATTTTAAGTTTATTGGTTGAGGAATTCTCCATCCAGTTTTATGTATAAGTTCATGTTTATGCATTTTCCTTAATTGCTTATGTATTAGTTCCAGAAAGTTCTCCTGTCTTCGATGCTCCATTGGTCTACTCATGTAATTCCCTGTCTTAAGTTATCCCTATTGGATATTCCTCTGTTATCTCCTCCTCCTCAGTCAATCCCCATTGGTTGTTCCCCTTTGTTTCACCTCCATATAAAATGGTGTGTTCTCCCTTTTTTTTTGGTCTTTGTCCCTGGACCCTCCACTGGCAGTAAACCAGCAGGAATGTACACAGATACCCCTCTCTCGTCCTTTGCCTCTGCTGACGCTTTTACACCACCTTTGTTTGGGGCTCGCTCCTTGCAAAGGAGCCAGCTTTCCCTGCAAGCTGCAGCTGACAGGTTTCCCTCTTTGCTGCAGCTGACACCAAGGACGTCTGCAGCTGGACGCTGTGCTGCCTCGGGCAGCCCGAGCAGTGTCACTACTGAGATTGCCACCATGGCAGCAACGCTCAGGCTAGTCCGAAATTCATTTTGCTATATGCTTTTTTATGCACTCAGTGGAGCAATTACTACTTTTTGTCTTTTCTTCTTAGTTTAATATTCTAAGTGATGAGAACTAAATCAAAGAATCATAGAACAGTTTGGGTTGGAAGGAGTCTTAAACTATCATCTAGTTGCAACACCCTTGCCCTGGGCAGGGATGTCATTCACTAGACCAGTTTGCTCAAAGCCCTGAGGGATGGGGCATCCATAACTTTTCTAGGAAACCTGTGCCAGTGTCTCAGCACCGTTGTTGCAAATAATTTCTTTCTTACATGTAATCTAGATACTTTCTTTTAGTTGAATCCCATCTTAAATTCGCAGGAATAGTAATCTCTTAGCACATAAAAATTTTATAAAAATAAAAATATTATAAACCTCACATTGTAAGTATATTTTGAATAATAATAATTACTATTATTGCCATTCTTGTTAGCGGTCATCTCTTTCTCCATTTTACTTCCTTCTCATCAGTTCTCTTTCAGATGCTGTTCTGTAGTCTAGCATCACCATCAGGCTGTTGCTGGCTAAGGGAACAGTTGTCTTTCAATATCAGTGAATTCCAGTGGCTGGAAGATAAAATTCCTGTGACTGATGTTGCATTCATGCTGTCAGTATTTTATAGAGCTAAAATGGGGCTGTCACTTCATAAGTATGTTTCTGAAGTGTATGTACCTGAGATACGGCCTACTAAAGTGAACTTCGTGTTCAGTTTTTCTAGGGTTGCAGGTACAGACAGAATAAGTATTAAATGCAATGCAGGAAGAAAACAAATAAAAGAGTAAAAATCACTATGAAATGAAAAAATGCTATCTTTGCCCCAGACCGACATAACCAAGATACCTACACTGTCTTTGGTTCTGGTGCCACAGGCATAGCTAATACAAAAGCAAACTCTGTAGAGTCTGGAAACTGCAGCAATATCCTAGAAAAATCTGAGCAAGGAGAAGGAATGGTCATTTAACCTTGGAATTCTCTCTTTTTAGCCTCTAGATTTATTTACTTGTTCTTTTTAATTTTTCATCTTGACTACAACCTGTTTCTTCTGGTAAAGAGTAATAAAGCAAAATTATGTTAATCTTGCACAGAATTTGATTAGGGAATGGGGTTGGTGGCTTGTTTGTTGGACACCAAGTTCAGCTGATGAGTGGTTTGTGTGTCTGTGGGGGATTTTTGGATTACAATAAATTTCCTTCCTGTTGTGTCTACAAGAGGAAGAGTGTTTCTAGTATTTACATAGAATAAGAAACTGTACTTCCTTTTGCTAGATTATTATTATTATTATTATTATTATTATTTCCAGTTGAGAAATTCTCTGGCTATGAATACAAACTGCTCCTTCCAAGTGTACCCAAACAGGGTTCTTAGTACCAGACTCATTTCCTTTTTCCTCTCAAAGCAGTGAAACTTTTGATGGCTGTATAAACACTGTATTTTTTAGGCCTGGATTGTACAAGTACAGGTTTGTAAACTGACATTAAGAGACGTAGCAAATGCTTCAAGTCTTATTTAGCTTAAATATGTGTATCAAATCCACTTACACTCAGGAGAGTTTTAATCACTGTAGTGCACACACAGACTTAGCACTACTCTGAATTCTAACCTTGCTCCACTATCATAGTTCAGTTCTGTTCAGACCACTGAATCCACCTCAGCTCCTTTTATTCTTGGAATTCATATCCACAGCGTGGCGTAAGAAGAAAATACATTCAAGTTCTTGAATAAGTGCCAAGATAACGCTGTGATACATGGGGTGTGAAAGTGTGTTTGTGTAATACACATACTGCTTATCAGGAAGATTAACTTGAGGTATATTTGAGAATAAAGATTATATACCACTAATTTATGGAAGAAGAAACTTTATAGAGATAGTTTGCCCATAAATTCCATTCCTGTAGTTCACAAAGATACTGTAACAGACTAAAAATACGGGGTTTTTTCTGGGTTTGTAAGTATTTAGTAATGTGATTATGGTAAAGATTTGCTAATGTCCATGGTCTTTAATTAACTGATCAACAAAACCCCAAACCAGCAAACCCAACACACGTGAGCCTACTATGCATTCCACTTTTTTTCAGTGTTTAGTCATCTGGAAACAAAAAAGCTAAAATGGAGGAGATACCCAATTCTGTAATCTTCTGCAATGTCAGAAGGAAGGGACAAGACTAGTGATTTGAAAGTTGTTGTAATTTTAGTGTTGAATCAATCATGAATTGTCTCATTCTGACCATGGATATTAAGCACAGAAAAATCATGCCAAATAAAATCTCCCTGTAATATTTCTTTAGAGTACACATGAATTTCACTACTAAGCAAACAATCTTATTGTTTAAGAGGTAATATTTATTGAGTATAACACCACAAAATATCACTGTATTCATTAATAGACTTATTTAATAATTTTTTTACACTTAGTAAAAACAGTGGTTTGCAATGTAGAGTTTTCATTTGCAGCAATCAGTTTACAATTTCTCTTGCCTTGACTGCCTAGTGTCCTAGTAGGAATATAGTTTGCTTAGAGCATAATTGCTTGTCTAAGCCCAGGATAGAAAAATGAAAGAAGTGCCCTCTCTCTTGTGGGATACTAATGCTGTCTGTGTTACTCTTCAGCATTTCTGCCAGTCTATTCATTGAGGAATATTGTTAGTGCTCCCATTTCCTGCCGTGTGGTTTGGTGTCAGCTTGGTATTAGCTAACAGATGTAGCTTGCTACTGTAGGAGTGGCTTGAGTGCAGAAAGGCTGGAAGATGAGTTTCCTAGGACATGCATGCACAGTAGTGTGTGTGCTTTGAGCTGAACAGATTGATAGCTGGTAGAGCCTGGTTGTTGAGTATGCTTGTTTTCTAAATGCATGTCTCTTTGGGAACATGCAAAGTCTCTATGAACAGGTGTCCACAAGTGAGATGTACAGACTGACTTAAAAAGAAGTGAGAATTTCCTCATGTCTTTCAGTCTAGTAATCGACTACTTAAATAATCCCTAAAATAAGTAATAATAGAAATCGAGGAATGACGTATTTTGAAGGAGCCAAATGTAATGAAACTATACCATTACTCGAGTAACAGGATTCAGTAGGTGTTCCCTTTTGATTTAACAGCCCTTCATTGTTTTCAAGTTTAATGTAACTTGAATAACTAGTTACCAACCTTCTCTGTTGCAATTACAGATTGAGTAAATGTGAATGTGTGGGAAAAAACCTAATGCTTTTCAAACTAAATAGTATTTTGAGGGTAGACGGCATAAAGAAAGGAGTAAAGTCAAAAATATTAAACATGTAAATGTGGTTTTCCTGCCACTGTTGACAGCTTGAATATATCTCTCTACGTAACTAAATTGTGATAGAGAAAAGCATTCTTTCCTCATTCAGACAGGTTCAATTTCCCTGTACTAATTTGTCATCCCATGGCTTCTCATTCAACACCTTTTTCACCAACACCACTGAATTTTAAGGAAGTCTGTGAGTACAAAAAATAAAACATTCAATTTGAGATTAAGAGGGATAATGGTATTTTTTCTATCATTTTTACTTCCTTGTAAAAGCACAGCTTTTCCTCAGTTGGTTTTTTGTTGGGGTTTTTTTTTCAGTTACGGAAAGTGTCAGGAAAGGCTTTTTAATCCCGATCTTGCACACCTCAGTAGGCAGTGGAAACTGAGTCAGTACCAGTTTTTGCTTTTAAATACTGCTTTAGCAACTAGTTAGCTATGGATATGGGAGTAGGTTCTGAGGGAGAAGAGACAGAGACCCATTCCTTAACAGCTGACGATGGATTAATGAACAGAGTATAGGAGACTTCTTTCCTTGTGGTGGCAAAGTGTTTTATGCATCAAAGCAAAATCCGTGTAGAAGAAAGATGTCCATTGATTGGTATCTGCCATTCTGAGTTCTTTAAGAAGTAGCTTTTAATGAATGCTGAAAATGCAAGTCTGGTAAGTGAATATTTTGGTATGGTAATTTTTGGCGTAATGTTTGACTGCAGCTCCCAAGTGACTTTGCAGTTCAAATGCTTCACTGATACTTGGCACTCTCCAAAGCACCTACAGATTTATGGTTCCAGATATGAAGTTACTACTGTGGTGGTATCTATTACTTGTAAAGTTTCGCTTGCTTCAGAGCATACCAGGATAAATTCTTCCAGAGTACTGGATCTTCATTGATACCAGGAAGTTTAATCCTCCAGAGTGAGATATCTGTATAGATACTGTCTGTTCAGTTGTGTGCAATTTTTTCTTTTAAGGAAGCTTCAGTGTTATTCACAATGAATAGTTTTAATCCTCAGGAACCTAATTTGCTTGGCTACTTTTTTCTAGGTAATGGGTAAAATTGTTTTTATAAGAAATTGCTTCTGAGTGTCTTCTCTGTGAAGGAGCCTGACTCTGCTTGAGAGAGGAGCCTACTCCAACTCCATTGACAGTAAAGAAAATTTTCTGTGAGAGTGGAGTTTTTTCACTAAGGCTTTTAGGTGCAAAAGGATAAACTTTGAGGTTCCATCGCTGCTAGACATTTAAGTGTAAATTTGTAGAAAGAAGAAATGTTACTCTTTTTAAAGAGCTTCTGCTGAATTGCTTTGCAGTTCGTCTGTAACAGTGAATGTAAGATTGTGAAATTTTGCATTGCCTGCTGCAGTGGGTATTAGAACAAAATCCAAGACTAATTCTACTACTTTCTGTTGGTTGATGCTTGACATTCTAGGTTTTTATTAATGGTTGCCTTAGTCCTTCAAAATCACTACTTTTCCCCTATCCTCTCTTGACTTTGCCTAAGCACTCATTGACTAAGAATGCAGATGCTCTTTATTTTTCAAAATTGCCACAGGAATTTCTGTGAAAGTTGCAAGACTTATAATCTTCATGTGTGAACTGAATATGTCACTGTTGTGATACATCTGAAAAGCATGGTCATTCTAGAAATTGGTTGTCAAATTAGTAGTTGCTCCTTTTTGTGTGACTGTACCCAGAGGGAAATATTTGAAATATTAGTTCTGGTAGAACTGTACTTTTGAAAAAGGCTGATTTTTGAAAAGCAGAGTAGCAAGAAACATGACTGTGCTTACTTCTGATTTAGATAGTTAATAAGGAAAATAGTATTACCTTAATGTTAGAGATCCATATTTATATGCTTTCAGTTTGTACATAATTGATCTTATGAATCAAAAGCCACAAAATGTTAAAGATTAAATTAGCCAACTAGATAAGTTTCTGATTGTCTCATAAATGAAGTAAAAGCAAATCAGAATAAGCAAGGTTGAATGCAATATTTAACTATGTTCCTGTAAAGAGGTCCTTGTTAGCATCAACATTTTGGTTTATTTCATCTCAACTATACTGTGACAAAGAATCATCAGATAAGAATGGCATGTTTTAATAACTATAATTTGAATATCATTCATTTCTATAATTTTCTTCTTTCAATGGATTTAGTGTATGAAAAATCAAGCCTCTATCTTCTTATGTCCCCTTACTTACCTAACTTGTGTTCATAGATCATATGTAAGCTTGAGAAGGAGAGTTTAAAGTTTAATCTCTCTGATTACATTGAATGAGCTGTACTGTGGTATGTAGTGTAAGATTTAATTACAGCATATCTGTAAACATAGCATTTAGGGCTTTCTCTTCTGGATTCTTAGATACATAAGTAGGAGACATGTACGTGAAGTCTCCCAAATTGGAAACCTCTTATCACAAGTGCAATCTCTTTTGTTATCTAAAATGTAATTAAAATACTGTCGTTTGCCTAGTGCCGTTCTAAATTCTAATCCACTTAAAGGAAGAGAAAAAGCAGCTTTAGCCATAGTATCTTGCCAAGATTCCTACTCCCTCTTTGCTATTTCACACCCTTTTACCTAACTGGTTTAAATAAATACTTCAACTGATTTCTTTTGTGAAAGCACAACCCTTCAAAATTAGAATGAAAAGTTTAATGGCCTAAATACAGTTCAGTTCTATTTGAAAACCCTGATTTATCTTCTGTGGTTTCTTTTTTTTTAATACTAGTATTTCCTTGTTATGCCCTTGGTATTTCATAGCTGTCCTTTTTAAGCACTGAAGCAATTAGTTTTGAGAAGGCTGATTCTTCAGGGTCCAGTGCTTTCCTGCCTTTCATTCACTGAAGCTGTACATTTTAATGAAGTTGTTTCATCTCTGTTGCCAAACACTAGAATTTTAGTGCTTCAATTCTAATTATCTCTGCTGGCAAATGCTATGTTTTATTAAAGCTGTCAAGTGCACTGTTCATTAAATGTCCACAGTCAGTGGTGCTGTGCACACAAATTAGATCAGCTTTACTCCTTGATAGATTATGAAGTTAAATATTGTTATATAAACCTCTAAAATTGAGTCTAGCAGCAATCAGTGATGGCTTAGATAACTAAAGCATACCTGCAGCTTCTTGGAACTTAGTATCTTGTCAAAACCCATGTGGAACATACATTAAATCACTAGTAGTACAGCTGAGTATACCATTTAATTCATTAAGATACCATATTTCTTCCTCAAGACATCTACATTGCATCTTGAATTCTAGTTTATATGTACTTAGGGTTAGATAAGTTTTGTTATTTATGCTTCGATATAAGTAAAAACATCAGTGCTGGTCTTTCAGCAGAGGGTTGCACAGTGCAATTGTTGTCCATTAAAAGCAAAGATGCCTTCACTGAGATGTTACTAACCTGGTGAAAGCGAAAGATTGCTATCATGAACAACTAACAGCTTCTCTTCTAATTGCATATCTGAAAGGGGAATTTTACTGGGAGGTGTGTATTTCAAATATATGAAGCAGTAAAAGATACTGTACTTGCAAAGAAAATATTTGAGTCAGCTCTCGTTTTGACGCTTGGGAATTTTTTTTGCTTTTGTTAATTTTATGTTCTCAGTGTATGTGTCATTATCTTCAGTAGCACAAATAGTCATTCTTGCTATTTAGTGTATTGTTTTCTAGATGTTTTTTAGGAGAATTAATAAGATATTGTGATGATAGACTACCAGATAAACACATTGCTGGCCTTTTGAAAATAATGTTTTTCTTATCTTTCAGCTATCTGTAGGAAAATAACTTCAAATATATTTTTAGTACCATGGATTTATGGTGTCTGTTTTCTGTATTGGTTACCTTATCTTTTGAGGAATCTGGTGTTTATACTTTCCAACTTTGCTTTTGAGTTTATCAGGCTGTATTTCAGACCTTTAGAGGAACAGATATTTCTTGTGTTTTTTGTAAAAATCATGAATAACATCTCAAAATTCTATATAAAGTAAATAGAATTTAAGAGCTCTTGGATATATATTTTTAAGGGTTGGGTAGGAAGCTACAGTCCTTCAAAAGGCTGTGAGGTACTCTTCCTTGTCTCGTCTCCTTATAATCTATTTTAGAGTGCTCTAGTGTGAATAGAAAATTCGTGTAACATGAAGTTGAATAGAAGGCTGTGTATGTTTATGTATTTGTCTGTTAATGTATTATTCCTTAACATACATATTTCATGGTATTTATGGGAAATAATAGCATTTTATTTTTTTAGTGCAGAAACCAAAAGTGTTCCTTCGACTGTATTCAAGAGCTGAAGTGATTTTTGCCATCTGAAATGCTTAGCTTCAGACAAGTTTCATCATGTTCAACTTCAAATTTTTTTCAACTGCCTACTGTCAGACAGGAGATGGACCCTAATAGATGGTGTATTCTGTGGCAGTGAAGTAGTTGAGCAATACCAATATACTGAGAGATTTGTTGGGAAAGGGAAGCATGGAAATTACCTAAGTGCATGTGAAAAACCTATGATGCATGAAACATGACAATTTTTTTTTTAGTTGTTATTTTCACTTTGGACATATGTTTCTATTTGGCTTTGAGTCTGAAAATTGGACATAATATTTCCTGAACCTTCTAGGGAGATTTGGAAAGTACTCAGGCTAATTCTACATCTAAACTCAGATTTGTCAAGGCTTGTCCTATTTTGGCTTCTTGGAAGTTATCTGAATTATTACTGTCCCTAGTGTGTATATAAATGCTTTGGTTGTATTGCCTTATCCACCCTTTTCAACCTTAGTATGGGAGTGTAGTGAATATAACAGAAGAAAATAAATTCTTTATAAACCCTGGTGCCTTCCTCCTCTCAGTGTAGTCTCAACAATTGTGAAAAATCACTGAAGCAATCATCAAACATAAGAAAAGCATTAAAAAAGTGATGCAATTCAATACAGTCATAGGTTTTTAATTTATCTGTGCAATTATGAATGTATACAAAGGAAAACAACAAATAGACTTACGGTGGGGTTATCACCCTGGGACTGAAAAGAGTAACAGTAATGCCATTAATAGAAGAAATATCATACAAAGGGAAATATTTCTGGTTCTGAATATATAGAAATTAGGTTGATAAAGTTCTATGCCATTTTTAAAAGTCCTGACACATTAGACCTAGTTAAGAATTCTTTTAATTTAAAAGAACGTGGGAGAAGTTTTGGTCCAAGGTTGTAGATTAGGATCCCTGAAACTGATGTTATCTACTAAGATACTTGGCTGGTTTTATAGTATTTTAAATGTCAAATTTTAAGGGATTGAGAAAGTACTGCTTTTGTATTACCACACTTTTTAAGGTAATAGTCTTCTAACCTTGCAAAAGGAATACTAGACCTATTGGGTTTTGTACTGTTTTGTTTTTGCAGAGACACCAGGACAGTATACTTGGGAATACAATGCAAACTGTAATCGCCTTACTAAATAATATCGTTGCTAACAAAAGTACGAACATGATGATTCTCTTTGAAGAAGGTATGTCAACTTTTTTCTCCTCACTGTAGATGTTTCCCAGTCTGTAGTAGCCAGCACTGTGTGAAACTAAACTTCTATCTATTTAGATTTTGTTGTGGTTGGTAGATAATCGCATTGTAACTGATGTCCTCCTCATCACTTCCTCTTCCTTCCTTCCTGATTTGATTATAAATTTTGCTTTCAGAACGTTGTTCTTTCAAGAAAATGCACTTACAAAAGAATTACTAACTGAAAATGACATTATGTCTGTGAAGAATGGCCTTTGGAAGGAAGGCATGGGCTGGAGTTCTGACTATAACAGTGCAGAGTGTAGGGAGAGACCTCTGCAAGGTCTTCCTTTTCCCACTGGTTAAACTTCTGAAAGGATAAGTTGTACTGTATTTCTGCACACTTTTAAGAAAGAGCTTCTGTTCCAGCCCAATCGTGTAGACTAATGGGGTGAGGCCCAAACTGACTATAAAGTCTTAGTCTACAAAACATTGGACGTTTTCATGAAATGTTTATCACCTAAGTTGGGTCATAAAACACTGTCACAGGTTGCCTGGAGAGTGGTGGATGCCCCATCCTTGAGAGCATTCAAGGTCAGGTTGGGCAGGGCTCTGAGCAACCTGATCTGCGTGAAAATGTCCCTGCCTATAGCAAGGGGTTTGGACTAAATGACCTTTAAAGATCCCTTCCAACTCAAACTGTTCTATGATTCCATGATTCATTTCACTGTATTTTATTATCTAAGCTTCTTTTATTTAGAAACTGGTTCTGAAGAAAAGGTTTCTGCTATCGGAAATCTGTATAAATTATAAACTTGTTTAGAGATGTACATTTTGATAGCATTTCTTTTGTTTATCATGAATGGGTGAGTGACATCTAGCAGTACAGATCCGTGCTACCGTTTGTACTGTTTGCTGGTACGCATACCAGCCTGTGAATCCAATCATGATGGGTAGTAGTAGTCATGTCCTCATTTTCGTAATTACCGTAGTAGTTAAAACACTGACCCAGAAAGCAAGAGAGCTGAATTCCTTAACTTTTTTACTCTTAAGGGATTGAATGGGCAATGCAATTCTTCAGGAGACATACTGGTACTTGACGTTGTTGCTAGTAACATGTTCCTCTCCTCTGTCACAAGCAGACCCACTCTGAAGTTAGTGGTGTATTAGTGGAGAACAGAGCCAAAAAAAAAAAAAAAAGAGAGAGAATAGAATAGTATGACTAATTTGGAAAGGGCTGGTTCATAGGATTCTGATTCTTTGGTTGTTTCTCACCAAACTGCCTATCACACTTAGAACTTCTTGGGGTTTCTTGAGATTTAGATGTATGTGCTGCTTTTACTATCTTTAGGCACATCTGCTGTCTGTCAGGCAAAATCCTAAGTTGGCATTGACCTCAGTTGCAGCAGGGTAACTTGTTAAAACTGCACAATGCAAAGAAGTTTGTTCAAGTCCCACAAGCGACATAATTGGCATGCCTTCTTTAAAGTAATACACTCTGCCTTTCTGTGTGGCAAATTAGGTGCAAAACTGTTCAACAGCATGGCAGAAGTGCCTCCATTCCCTAAATATCTCCTCTTTATTGTCCTACAGAGCAAACTCCTGTGTGCTTTTTATGCTGCTGGTATTATGTCTGTGCTCTTTCACTTCTCATCTGCTCCAAAAATAAAACTCATCTCTTCAGTCATGTTAGTTTCCAAATTAAGGAAGCAGGATAGAAATACTATTAAAGTATTTTTTTTGTGTTATGTCATAATGACTCCAGTAATATTTTCAGACTAATAGTGATTAGATAACACTAACTTGGGCTCACTGAACTTCAGCAACCACACTAGAGAAAGAAGCACAGCAGCCAAAAATAATTTATCTCAAGTCTCCCCATCTTCTCTCATCCCTTTTCCCCATTGGCTGATCTTCAGAGTACTGGAAACCTGGATTTGGGCCAGCGCTTTGATTTAGGGTCTAATTGTCAAGTAAAGAACTTCTAAAATTTGGTTTGCAAGAATGTTATGAGAGTATTGATCTTGTAATTGCAGACTACTAGATTTTCTTTTAATTAAAAGGGGAGATAAGTTATTCTGTGCAAACTGGAGGGCTTTATATCCTTTGCATTAGCATCTGTAAATAGACAAGTGTTCACATCCAGAAAATACCTTAAACTTCCACCGCCATATCTTTTGTGGCGATCTGTTTACCTATTGTTTTTTCTATCCCAGATTGTTCCCCGCCCTGTTCCTTCCCCTTAGCCTTTGCCACTCCCTCAGGCTCTCCCTACTGGTTCCTGTACCCCAACTCTGCCCATGTACCCCTCCTGAGCCCCTGACAAAACCTCCCTGTGCCGGGATCACGAGGTCTCTCTGCCTCTGAGGGTCGTGGGGACAAGATTTGATTAAAAATCTTCTCAAACCCTCATGGGGAGACCCTTCTCACCTCCTTTGCCATCACTGTGTTGTAAGGCTGATTGCTGCTGGAGCAAAACCACGGAGCCATCCGAAATGAGCTACGGGATAGTGACATGGTTGCACTGCCCTAAGCAGCTCCGTTGAGCTCTCAGGAAAGCTGCAGCCTGCTAAACTAAACCTAGCATTACAACAATCTTTGACATTTAACTTCTCTTTTTTTAATGACTTTTGTGTGATGGAGAAGAATGCAATCTAGTAAAATGAAAACTGAGCTCCCTCTTGCAGAAGAATATCCTGGAGTCCAAACAGAAAAGTTGGACATGAGTCAGCAGTGTGCCTTTGTAGCCATCATGGCAAAAGAGGGTTGCGATAAGAAAGAAAAGCTGGAAGGTGGAGGAGAGTGATTATTCTCCTCCATTCATTGTAGTGTCCAGTTTTGAGCTCCAGACTATAACAAAGGCATTGACAGACTGGAGCAAGTCCAGAGACAGGCAACTGAGGTGTTCGGGAGAGTGGATTGCATGATATGTGTATTTTCAGCCTCTGTACTATTTTATGAATGTATTCCTTCCCAAGTGCAGAACTTTGTATTTGCCTTTGTTAAACTTTAAAAGGCTTCTGGCAGCCCTTTCTTTTGAGCTCTTCAGCTTCTTGAGCTCTTTCTGAATCCTTCAATCCATCATCACATCAGCTGCTTTCTTCATTTCAATGTCATCTGTAAACTTGCTGAACATGCATGTTATTACATCCTATTAACATTGTGTCTGTGCCGTTAATGAAGGTATTCAACATCCATGAGCTATTTGCCTAGTTAAAAAAAAATAAAAAGGCTGAAGACAGAGTATTATGGGTCATCAATTTTCCTTATTTCTCCATTACACTGTGATAATTAATTCATGTATATATGGAGCTTTAGAAATTAAAAACCATAGATACTTGCTGAACATAAGAAACAACTCAGGTTAGGTGGTCAGTCCTGTCAAGATTTTTGTATCTAAGAGTCAAGACATTAGCAATGAAGATTTCTTTCCGATTTTGTACATGCCTTTCTTCAGGTGCCAAGAAGCTGTATTTTTGCAGACAGATCATTTAGAGACCCACATCACTGTTTCCTTTTGTGCCTGTTAGCCTTCAGAACTCTCTGCTGAAAGGAGTTGTATGAGGTGATAGATTTTTTTTTTAAGGGGCTGTAGCTTACATGTTGAACTTTCCCCTTTCTCAAGAAAGTCTTGCATGATGGCACTTTCTGCATTACTACTTCTGTGATTTCCTGTTAATAACTATGATATGCTTGTGCATTTCAGCAACTTTCATAGAAGGTGGATTGCCTGGCATTAATTTCTCTCATCCCTGAACTGTGTCCTTTTGTGTTACAATATATCAGACATGTACCGATAACCACTTAAAATGTTTAAAGGTGAAATGGAGAATAACATATGCAACTGAAGTCACAGAGGGAATTTAAAATGGCCTGTACTTGTGTTATCAGCTATTAAACATTTGTTCTGTTAACATTCATGACAATTTCCACTTAATAATCAGAGGGGAATAATGCAATTCAGTTTAATTACTGAGACTGGAATTCAGTAAGGAGACTAGGATTAATATAGGGTCCCTGGTGAATAGTTAAGGAAAGATATTAAAAAGCTAAGACAATTGTGGTCATTTTTAGCATGGTCTTCTAAGAGAGTGACACTTACCCTCTCTTCTTCTGTCTTGACTTCTGGCTGCCAGTCTTTGTTTCCTCCCTTTCCCCATCTTTTGATATTGGACAGTTTTAAGTTCACTTGAACGAGCACAGAGATCCAAATATACAGAATATGTATTCAATCTATAATAAACAGTATCTGATGAGAGAGACCCAAGTTAATGGTGTAGTTTAGGGAAAGACAATAGCCTTATCAATTAAATATTCTTCACTAGTGTACAGCAAATAGAACAGTGCTATGCATGACATGTACAAAAAATATATATGTACTTATACATTACATATGTAAAGACCTGTTACTAATTAATACATCTCCGTGGCCTTTTCAGTATTCACCTCCCATTTTCTTTCCAGGATGCCTGCAGTCTCTGTTTTAGGTTTGTAACCACTGAATTTAACGGTGTGTTAGTCAGTGCCTGAGGAGGGTACCTATGAAACGGTCCCACAGGCTTGGTCAGTGCATGGGAGCAACTCACACTGGAGGGTGTGCTTATAGTTGGGTGACATAGGACAAAGCAGCACCAAGGTTTCAGAAACAGGGGCAGGGAGTCATCAGTGATGAGGATGGTGACTTACTGCCGTGGAAGTAGGCAGAGATAATAGGATGCAGATAGGTACAAAGAGCGGTATTGTTACTTCTACTGGTCATGAAACAACCAGCTATACATTACTCTGTGCCTGTCATATTAAAAGGGCTTACATCTGTTGACTATAAAATGAGAACCCTGTTCTAGATGCTGAAATTATGAGTTCCTAAGCAAGTGTTGTAGGAGTACAGTGGTTGATCATGTTTCTATACCCAGGTGCTAGAGCAGTCTATTGAAAAGGCGTACTGCCTCTTAGATATGTGTCTAGTGACAAGCACTGACACACGGACAAATTTAGACATAAGACAAACCACGAAGTTGGCTGCTTGATAAGTAAGTGGTGTTAGTGTGCAAGGCTGCTTCATTATGTGGATGTGATGAGTAATAAATAGCCAAGTGCACCACAGCACTTAATGTAGTGAAATTCTGGTACTCAAGTACAATTCATAGATACACAAATTTTTTATTTTGCTTTCAATTCAATCTTTTTGTTGTTTTTTTTCTTTACTTGTGATTTTATGGGATTTTTGGTTGTTTTTCAAGTACTTTGTACAAATTAAAAATAGAAAAAGTTCAATCATTGTCTAGTTAGCAGTGCTTTCCACCTCTGAGTACTGTTTGTCCATGGGTGATATTCAAAGGCAAGAAATTTCTTCATCTAACTGTTGCATCATTTTTTTTATAGGAAGAGTTTGGGTGTATCATACTACATTGCAGAGAAATGTCGTTCTAAGACTTTAATTGCTTCACAAGGTCTTCATTCTGAAGAAATGAACAAAACAGGTTGTTGGAAAATAGATCTTACAGGCTGAAGTAGATATTTCTTATAGTCTGTCTGCAGTTATTTATTCCTGATAATGCATTACATTTATTATGTTTATATAAAAAGCTATTTTCAGCATGTTTAAAATTAATTCCAAGTTTCCACTGTTATTCAAAGCTGATCTACTAAACTGTTTTCAGGCCAGTATTACTTATGAATGAGTTTACATTTTTAGCTTTTCTGAATCTCATTATACTCCATAAATCAGTTACCAGGTTTTTTTCATGATGGTCTTGTAAGGAGATGATTTACATAAAAAGTTCAATACAGTCATGTTGAATTGAACTACCTTTCCCAGACTGTACTGCTGTGATCTTGTATTTGGCTACTGTACTGAAGTAACCACCACTAGCAGTATAAGCAGATGTTTGTCTGAATGTTAAAAACAAGTTTCCATTATATGGTAGACCAAATCCTAAACTTAATGTCTTAATGATGTCAAGTCTCAGAAACTGAAGTAAAAGGGAAATTTAGTTTAGTACAATAAAAGCAATCTTTGAGTTGTGTGAAAATGTGACCGCTGTTAGTAGTACATGGTATTTTAAGCAGTCTGAGTAAAACCGAAAGTTCCTAAAGAAGGACCTTTGGTGGAAGTGTAGAATGTCAGCCATAATATTCGATATCATACTAAGAAAGCATGCTAGGTGCTTAAAGCAGGGACAGTTATTAAAAAGAACAGATCTGCAATAAAGTTTTTAGTCAGATGATCATAACTCATTTACACCTCATGAAAGAAAGATCAACTTTCATGGCTGAAGTATCCTTATTCATCTTGTGGTCCACTGCTTTGACTTTTAGTCAAATGTCAAGAGACTAATTAGATTTCAAATGTCTTTGTGTGTTGTATTGTTAAAGTCTTGTTAAATGCTGCATATCCAAAAAGTGGCACTTATGAGACCAACATCCAACTTTAACCTTTTTCTTGAAAAAAAAAAAAAAGGGAAAAAAATGGGGTTTTTTATACACAGATCTTTAACAAAACGATAGTTATTGCTACCATAATCATGACTATGAATTCTGGGCTCTCTAGATAGACCCCAAACATTTCTAACTTACCTAAACCTTAGGAGGATATTTTTCTACCTTTCAGTTCCTCAGAGATAATTTGATTTCAGCTTAATCTCCAAAAGACATTTGATCATGGTGCCCATAGCACACTGTTTAAGAACAGTTTATAGCTCCCTAGCCAGCTCTCTGACCTGCTACATCACCAATGTTCATGAAATTAAGTGGTAGACTGCAGTAAGTTGACATCCCTGCTGCACCCAGCTGTGCAGTAGTCTGAGCTACAGTGCAATACTGAGAAGGCATTGGTGTGACGTTACATGTGACTTTGATTTTAGGGGTAAAATTGAGGTTTTGGAGTAGCTGGCTTTAAAGTTGCAGCATTTTCTTCCAAGATGGGAGAAATTAACTATCTCTTAAGACAGTGATCAAGAAGAGGACCATGGAGTAGTCATACAGAAGGAGTCTTCTTGCAAGGGAAAGGCAGTACTTATAAAATTCTATAGAATACATTGTTTAAACTAATATGCCCCTTAAAAAAAAAGCAACAACAAATAAAACCCACGGACTTAGTCTGTGAAGAAATCAGGTACACATTCAGACTGGTTCTGGAGTCGTTTACTCATTCCTTACTAGCTTCTGTTTTTTCCTAGGAGTCTCCTGCAGAAGTTTTTACAGGATACAATATAGAAGTATTTGTTTAGTGACTGAAGGTAGAAAAGGTTTTTTATGGCAGTGCTTTGTATCTGCTTACTGTAAAGCTTAGTTCATATGCAATGTATTGTGATTCTGAATAGAGAGATTGGCAGGGAGAATAAGTTAGTGAAATCAGTATGAGTGAGAACCTAAAAGTATTTTTTCTGTATTTAGTCAATGTTTAGAAACAAAATGCTCTTAATTAAATCAATGTAAAATAAGAAATCATTTTAAAATATAAAAAATACATGTATCATCTTGTCTGAGTAGTTGCAGACGTTACTTCTGTATCATTTGGATGAGAGAGAGACAGTCCCTTGCTTAGGGACTTGCAGCCTCTGCTATGCAGGATGTAAGCCTTTCACAGCTCCTTGCCAGTACTGAAGTACTGAAGTAGTTAGTACTGAAGTACTGAAACAGTTTGACTCTTGAGCACAGAAGTGTCTCTATGAACGTCTCAAGATAGTAGTTGTGTGTTGTGTGTCTTGTGTTTATTTGAGTTACAGTTTATATGAGAAGTCAATGGTGGTTGAGCCTGAGGAAGTTTCTTCTGTGATGTTACGAAGCTCAAAATGCTTTTTAGCAGTATTAAGACATATTTTTCTGACCCAAAATGCCAATCATCCAGCTGGAAGTGTGTAACATCACATGGGTAAACTTAGAAGCCTCCTATCATGAAAGATATGTGGGAATCATGTCAAAATAGCATGGTAGTAGTGAAGTCTTTGAGGAAAAAATAAGCTGTGTCATCCTGTGATGTCCATCAATGCAGCCATCTGAAGAGGATGAAAATAGAAATGGTAATTGCTGCGAGGAACAGTTATGCCAGTCAAGTAGAACCAAGCCTGTTGTTGAGAGTCGTACCCATAAGGCACAAAATGTCACAGCATGCTTGCTAGAACATCAAAGGATAAAATAAGTGAAAAAAGGCTCAGCAGGTTGTTACATCTTGTCTCTCTAGTGCTGTACTGTACGAGAGTACTGGCGTTTCTGTGGCTGGAGTAGGTGTCCTGATGCTATTTATCCCTCTGGCCAGCCAAGCAGATCATCTTGCAGCATAGCTGGCTGCTTGAACTACTTAAGATACCTCATTCTAACTCCTAATTGATGGGAAAGAACAGAATAATAACAAAAAATATTCAAAATGTTTTCATTCCATTATATTCTAGTCTGAGAGGCTTTATGCAGACATCTGATTGTACAACTGATTAGCTTAGGTTAATAGTGGGAAGTTAGTTCAATAAATACAGCAATTTCAAAGCCTGTTCTGTCTTTATATTTCTAAAATGCCAATCATAATACACATTTTCTGTACCTATCCAATACCTATTTAAGATTTAAGGTTTGGACTGAGTGAATGCTCTGATTGATACTATTTGGAGGCAGAAACCTAAACTGAAAAAGTAAAATTTTTTGTTAAAATAAAAGGCATAGATTTCCCATCAGGTTGAGGTTGTGGGTATCCAAAGGTTTCCTGATGACAGCCTCAGGACTGTAAACCAGGAAAGTCATCAAACCTTATTCTCCTTCTCACTCAGTCATGAAAATGGTATTTTTTTTTCCCTCCTCTCTTGAGACTGGGGTCTTTGCATTTACTCTAGGTGCTGCTTTTCCTGCAGTTTGATTTAAGCATTGTCATTTGACATTATGTTAATATTCCCATGAACTGCAATTGAAATAATATGTATTAACACTAGTGGATTTGGTCAGTTTGAGAAAAAAAGAATAACTAGGTAAGCATGTACTTGTCATATTAGCTACAGATTAAATATTGACAATGCAAACTATTTGTTACGGATAATAAGTTAAATCTAATTATTATGATGTCCCTGTGTATTTTGTCATATATAATTAGTAAGCTGAAAGGTCATTTTAGGAGATGAAATTAAAAATATATATTTGAAAAGAGACACATTTTAAATACAGTTAGTATGCCATAGGGTTGTAGAGCTATCACATATGTTCTCTTCCAGCAGTTAGAACAGTCTCAGTATGAAAGCAATGTACCACTGCCAATTTGAGGTAAGTGTAAAGTCACAAAAGTACAAAGTACTATACACAAAATTAAACTACATCAATCATTCTGTCATAGGAAAAAGTCTTCTTCAGATGCACTTGTATGATCCTACTGAAAGAAGTTAATTTTGTCAGTTGCTAAAAACGAGCGCCAGTTTTGGCGGGACCAGATCTATCTAGTGGACAGATAAATGAAATCTGAGGTTTTTCACTGCTTTGAAGAATAGTTTGGGGTTTTGTTTTGTTTTAAATGTGTTCAGTAGTTGCCATAGCTCCCATGCAGCCAGATGTTTTTGTCTTCTGAGTTAGTTTCAGGAAAACTGTGTACTGAACAGATACGTTTAAACCAATGTGGACAATCAAACTTTAAAATAATTTTCTCTTTAAAGCAGAAATGCTTCTCATAATGGAGAAACTGAAGTTATTTACATTTTGTAAAGCCTTTTGAAATTCCCAATTTTTACACAAAGTAGTAGTCTATATTCCTTGAGACTTTTCCTGTGGTGTTCTTCCTTTTCCACCTAAATATTTTTTATTTTTCAGACTTTTGCCTAAAATGCAACATTTATATGTAGTCTTTTTAGGATGATGTTTTCTTCTGCTATTTGGGATCTAATTTTATAATATTGTTTCGCTTAGCTTTTCCAAACACTTTAAGTTACATTTTAATGTGCATTTCATATTCAATAACTCATTTCTATAGTTAAATTTCTTTTGAAGTCTTTACATATGGATTTTCCGCCATCTTAAGACAGTATATATTCCAGTGAGTATTTGTGTTCTCATACAAGTTATTTAGACAAGTTACCACTCCTCAACTGGTAGATTTTTCCTGTGGCATCTGATCAATGCTTGTAGATTTGATAGGGTAACTCATTTTGTGTGTAGTTGTATACATGTTCATTTACATTTTATCTGCAATGTAGCTGCATGTAGGCAGTTTTTGCAAGTCACATGATGGGGGAACCTGTTTGAGGTGCAACTGAGACCTCCAGCTGAGGGACAGTGGTTATTTAAATTGCTGTGACAAAAATGTAGATGTCTAAATGTAGATGTCTAAAATGATGCTATTCATTTTTTTAAGAAAATACATTTCATAAATGTAACCCAAACTTGTCTATCCATGCTTTAAAAAAATTATCTCCTTTTAGCTTAAGCTTTTTCCTAAGTGAACCAAGATGTTATTTATGTGAGATGGGTTTATGAAGGCAAATCTGTCAGCAAAGACATGTGCTTGAGGACATGTGATGGGTTTCAGATCTGAGCTTTAAGCAAATCAGTTTTACTTTCCTCTTAAAGAGGCCCTAACTTGATAAACATTGGGCTTTTTGTTTCATAAATAAAGTTTAAATGTTTCCATAGATGTCTCCATATTATTAGAAGATACTGCATCAGCTAGTTGTTCCTTAGTTTTGGTTGAGGAAAATGTTATGTGCTTCCCTTTGAATTTTGAAGATGAATGGGAGAAGAAATAGGATATTTATATAAAGTCTGAAGCTGTCTTCTGTCTCTTAGGAGAATGGAAAAACAGGGAAGATTTTCTCCCTACTACTACCCACCTTTTGAAAAGATAAGGAAAAGAAACTTCTTGTTCACCTGCATCCATTCAGTTTCAACTTGTCTAGTCTTTCCTGAGGGCCATTCTTTATTTATTTGTCATATTTCAGATTGCTTACTCAAAAACCTCTAATCCCTATTCCAGTGAGTCTTGAAAAAAATCCAGTAAAGTGTTGTTAATGGATTTATACACACTTCTAAAGGGTCATATTTCCTAGCTAACATGCCCATATTGTGATGTAAAGTTTTTAGCCAATGATGCAGCCAGGAAGTACAACTTATTTCCCTGGATGACAGCAGAACTAATGCTACTATATGTATTATATAAAGATTGAAAAAACAGTAAAATTATCCATGATGGCTGGACAGGCTTTCCAATACATACTTTTGCTGAAAAAGTACAGACAGATATTGTATATTTTGATCCCATCATTCAACCCAGAAGGACATGAATTGTGGATTTATTCCATTATTTATCTTACTAGAAGAAAAAAGCTCAAACTGTTACTTACTATGCATTTTCTTCAGAAATTACCTTGAATGTTGCTAAAAGAGCATGTGGTTCAAACAGCAACACTTGAAGATAAATTTAGAGGCAGCTTTCTGAGGAAGAGTCATAAGCAAGATAAGGAAAAGGCAGATAGAATACCCAAAGGAACAGATTATCAAGGCAAGTTTACAGGTTTTGACAGAAAACATAGGAAGAACAGCGCTGCTTACAAGATTTTGCTTGCCTGGCCTATGGGTCAGGCAGTCACTCAGACCAAGTCTGTGCATTATGGGATCAGCCAGATGCAGAGATAGCCAGTCTGGGCTGAGTGCAAGAGCTGACTGGGGGGCTCTCCTGTGGGCCCTGAAAGAAAACCTGTGTTCATGAAGGGTGTGCGTGCAGTCCTGCACAGCATGCAGTGCTACAGTAACACATCCAGAAGGCAGAAAATGACAACTCCTGCAGTAACTTTCTAATTTGGTTCCATGGACCTGGCCAGTGTGGGTGCTGCCTGTGACATCCAGGATTCCAGGCTAAATTGTAACCACTGTCCCAGTTCAGTGCAGTATTCTGACAGGCCAAATTGTGCAAAATGTTTGAACTCTATGTGCCCTGAAATTGCTTGTCTTGAAAATTTAACTATATATGCCTCTCATTTCCGGTGTTTACTTGCTGCAGCTTCTCTCCAGTTCTTGCATAATTTTTTGACAGTCCTGTTAGAGACATTCCTCCAGCCTTCCCAAAAGAGCTGCATTTCCTTGATGTGGATCCAGATTCACTAGGTCCAGGTTTCACTTTTTCACTCTCCCTAAAAGCAGAGTTTTCATTAAGGCTAGTCAGTTCTCTCTTTCAAAAGATGTTGATGAACAAAGGCAAAGGACAAGCTAGTTTGAACAGAGGAGAGTGAAATTTTTGAGCACATCTCAGCTATTTACTGCTAGGAACTGAATACTGGTTCCATCTGGAAAAGTGTGCATTCCTGTAATGAAACTCATGGAGCATCCCTACATCTGTTTGACATGCTAGCTGTCTCTCTGAACCAGAAGTGTTTCTTCACATAAACAGAGGGAAGCCCTATTAAACATGCCACGATACCACTGTTCTGTAGGATCTATCACAATCCTGAATCCTAGATGGAAGCAGTGACCTGTGTTGAATTTGTTGCAGGATCAATTGTCTTAGAAAATGCTGGCGATATTACTTCATTGTTTCAAGCTACTGTTAAATTTTATCATCCTTAATGTTTGTCTGCTCACTTGGGACTACTTGGGGGGGGGGGGGGGTGGGGGAGGGGACAAGGACAAAGGAGCATGAGTCTTTAATTGCAAACTCCCCTTTTCTCCCCACCCCCATTATCGTGTCAAACTGAATTTCTTTGCCTGAACTTGCTTTCTATAGTCAGTGGTCTGGGCATAAGCAGGCTGAAAGAGGAATATAGGTGTGTAGTGAGAGGTAGGTGTGTAGTGGTACTTCCCAGGGTACATAAGAAGTGACACATGAAGGACAACCTGGGGCAGGATGGTGAAGGCTCCTTGTGTTGAAGCAAGTTGGTAAACCTTCTGTGACCCTGTAAGTACATTAATGCCTAAAAATCACCTATGCCCAGCAGAGCAGGCATGGTAGAGAAAAAGGAAAAGATACTGTCATGGTTTAGCCATGGCTGGCAACTGAGCACAACACAGCCACTCAATCAGCTCTCTCTGCAGTGAGGAGGGAGAATCATAAACCTAAAAGTGAGAAAAAAAACTTGTGGGTTGACATAAAAATAGTTTAATAATTAAAAAGATATAATAAGAAGAATTTTTAAAATTCTGAGGAAAAGGGAGAAAAAAACCCAGACAAACAAACCAGGGAGAGAGAAAAATAAATGCAAGAAGAACAAGTGATGCAAATGGAAACAACTGCTCAACACCAACTAAACAATGCCCAGACAGTCCAGGAGCAGCATCCACCCTGCCAATCTCTCCTCCTCCTCAGTTTTATTGCTGAGTGTGATGCCATATGGTGTGGAATATCACTGTGGTCAGCTGTATCCCAATTTCTGTGCACCTCCAGCCTGTTTGTTAATGGAGGGGATGAGGAGTAGAAAAGTCCTTGACTCTGTGTAAGTGCTGCTGAGCAATAACCAAAACATCCCTGTGTTATCAACACTGTATTCAGCACAAAACCAAAACAGAACCCATGTAGGCTAATATGAAGAAATTTAAATCTATCCAAGCCAATACCAGTACAGGTACTAAACCGGTGCTTGCATACAAAGTTTCTCCTGCGCTTCTGTTACACATCTTCACAAGGCACGCACTTAAATCCTATTGGATCCCCAATCTTCGGGTCTCCCATCAGATTATTCAATTAAGAGAGATGGGACTATGCAATTACACAGGATTTATTGCTTAAAATAACAAATAAAGCATCAGTCTCGAGGCGTGAGATTTGCAGTACATCAGAGTAATGGCGAATAGTCACAAGACAAAGGGTTACGTAGCAATTTATAACTTTCTAATCCAATAGGCACTTAAAACGAAACTTTGTTTTGGCTTTACGACCTATCACCTGTGGTACTTCTCACCGCAGTGCAGCTGTATCTTAACCAATGGCTCGCTAAGTCACGTCCACTCACAGAAACTTCTTTTACAACATCAAAATTCTTAACTTAAACTATAAAATCACATTATTATACTTAAAACCCTTCACCGTAACACCCATTTACTTATTTTACTTATAACTATAGAAACATAGGTTTGTGATTCTCTTGCTTAAGGTCTATAAATCTCTGTCAGTTATGCCAGGCCTAGCTTCTTCCAGGGATGTAAATCAAATCCTCCCCTAACTGCAAAAGTTTTTACTCCTCTGTTTCCTATGAAATCCTAGCTGTCTAAATCACCCTTTTCTGTGGCTCTCTCTCTCACTCTGGTTGTATCAGTGTTCTTAACTTCTTCTTCACCTGTGAAGAAATTGATTGCTCTTGAACAAACCAGAATCCATATTCTCAATTAAAGCATCGGATTAGCAGCAGGATTCATTTCAGTTTGTTGCTGGGGAGGACAGTATAGTTCACTGTTTTTGTTTTACAGACCAAGACAGCCTAATAGGCCAAACCATTCTGTGTGATCTCCTTCCAGTGCTTATGCCCAAGTTTTGCCAGGAGTCTGAGCCAGTCTGTTAACATATGGACACAGGCTCCACTACTCCCAGCAACAGCTACCTGCATAGAAAAGGTACAGGTTGTCCACAATGCAATGGCATTAGACCCATGTTCCTATTGTGTGGAAACTATTGAAAAGGGGAAAAGAGGGCATGGAGCACAGAAGTCAAACACACACAGGCTTGCAGTTCTTCCAGAGCCAAGACTGCCTCTTAACAGTTCTTTCAGAGCCTCTTGATTAAGTGAGCTGGGCTCTGGTACGAGCTGATAAAACTCAGTGTAGTATCTTGAAGTCAAGATAGCTGGGATCAGGTAACTGTGCTGACTGAAGATGCAGGCTCTGTTGACCTAGGTTGTACTAATACCAAATATTAGGTAGCGCACTTCTGGTATAGCTAGCATAGAGCCAGTGACAGCATGGTCACAGTGTGATGGGTTCCAGCTCAAAGATCCTAGGGTAAGGTTGAAAATCATGGATAGGTCAGAGTAGAAAAAGCATACCATGCAAACTATACAAGACATATGTCTGAGCCAGTTAACAAGGATAGCATAATCTGAAGTGAATAGTCTGTGGTTAGATTTTAGAGATTTAATCAGGTGTGTCATTATTGGTATGGTCAGATGATAGCAAATAACAGGGTTTGCTGGTCAAAGTTATCCCAACACTTCATTGGAAAACAGTTGATGGTTAACAGAGTAGGCTTAAGGCTACAAAATGTAATTTGGGGCTACAAAATATAATCTGGTCATAAGGGCTAAACCAGTTTTGCTGTCATGTTACATCCTGACCTCTGTTTAAGCCCTTTGATCATTTAAGTGCAAATACACGAAGGCCACCTTGGACAGTTGCAATTACTAGTTGTCTGCTTTCATTTTTGTTGTAAACGTAATTGATGAATAGCACAGGATGTTACAGGAAACGGTGGCATAGATTAAATTCTCTTGTAATAACCAGCAGCAAATTCCACTTAGGGGATACTCTAGCCTTTGCTCTTATTCTCTGGTGCAGTTGTAACAATAGTAAAAGACTCACTTAAAAATCCAAGTATTTGTACTCTATGTTTTCATCTTATGGCAGACTGATGTAAATAGACCAGTAGGAATAGGAATAAATATTTAATATATTTTCTTACAGAGCATGACTTTTCAGTAGAAAAATGTATAGAGGTTTTACCCTTATCTTTTGCTGAGTATATGTGGGAACAGTATTCAACCATGGTTTGTTTTTGTAATTTAGAACTGAAAACTTCCAAGAATTTTCTGAAGCCAAGGTTCGTTGCTTTTTATCACTCCCAGTCGAGGGCCTCTTGAAGGCCAAGCTAGAGCAATTAGTGCTGGTAACATCATTCAAAGCTGTTGAGTGCTGTCAGTTTGTGACAACAGTTTAGGGCTGTATCTGCATTCTGAGGCTGTTCATATCTGGTCTGTATGGGTTTTGTTAAAAAGACAGTTCTCAAAGTTTGAATATGGTCTCTCAAGGATTTTGGTAAAGATGTCAAAGCAGAAGCATGTTAAGATACTTGAAGGAGATAAGCAGGGTTTAATCTTGTGTGACAGGAAGTCTATTATTAAAATAGAAATCTCTTTAGAAGAGTTTCTGGTTCTAAATTAACCCCAGGATATAAATTCCTCTGTATTTTATTACATGGTAATTGTTGCAGACTTGATCTTTCAGAGCACTAAGTCAAAAGTCTTTATAGAATCTTTACCGATTTTGAATCTTGCTGAATGTACAGTATTCCTAATTTTATACAAATAACATATTTCATCTAGTGAAGAACTTTGTCTAGCTTTTGCCATTAATTTTTCTAAAAAATATACACTATGTATTAACTCATAATGTGCAAGCAGAAGTTCTTCCATGTAGCTGTGAAGCAGCAACTACTATTATTTCAGACTGCCTTTAAAGGAGATTTTGAGGGCTGTTGTGTCTCAAAGAGTAAAGTGTCTTGTTAGATATTATTGTTCCTCATGCAGATCATTAACACTTGCTGTTTGGAAAGTCTTCTAAGCATCATCTACCTTATTTTAGTTGACACCTTGTAGGAATGAAATAGGGTGTATTGGGTTTTGACTTGAAGTATGGCATGCTGTAGAATTTCTGTGCTTTATAAAATGAACTACAATCTCTAATGTGTCTCTGACCTGTGGGGAGACATCTAACTGAAAAGTTGATATAGAGTTTGCTTAATAACAGCAATGATAGTCAATCCAAACAACATGATTTTATCTTACTGCAGTCTTGGTTTATTTAATTTTTAGTATTTTATGATGGAAGGTTGTGCTTGCAAATACTGCACAATTGACAAATTTAAAAACTGTGTCAACACAAAAATGCTTAAATCCACATGAAAAGAATGCAAGTTAGATGTTTAATATATGCACAGTTGGTGACAGAAGTATTTTAAATGTATACCCTGGAAAGACACTCTACTACTTCCACCTCTTACTCATCCCCAGATTTTCCAACTATAAGGGTCATTTGAATGTGCAAAGCTGCTTCAGACAAACCGGGGTGCCAGCAGCATGGTATCCAAACAAATCATAATTGGCTGCTCACATGAGACACTATTAATGTCTTATCAACTCTGTGAATAGACCCCCTGAATGTTATTGCAGTCCACAGTTATGTAGTATTTGTTCATAAAAATTGTGGAGGAAGTTTATATTAGTTCTGATATAAATAGAAAGTTTTTGAGTGTTCTTATAGCTATTTTCCAAGGCAAGTTACTTTCTGATCTTTTATTCCATCCCCACTGAACAAGTTCACGTTCAATGAGTTGTACTCCTAGGAATGAGGATTATTTTGGTAAGTCTTGACGAGAACAAAATCCCCTGCCTTCAGAACTTGGAGGCTATGTACCCATATGTGCTGTGAACTAAGTTTCAAACATCTTGGATATCTTTTCTGAATGAATTATAGAGTGGTTGAGTCAATCTGACACAAAAACCTGAATTCCATTGAAATTTTGTCACAGTAACCTTAACAAGATTCTCAGATGGGAAACTCTTATTTTTCTTTTTCCTTTTTTCTCCTTTTATTTTTTCATTTTCAAAAGCAGCAGCAGCAAATCAGGAGCACTCAAGGTATCAGTGATTATACTTTCAGAAATATTCCTCCTCTGTGTATGTCATTCTAACCATGTCTTTTCACAGAGAACAACCACAGTCTAGCCTAGTGGAACTAATTTGTTATATTCTATTATTTTTATATTGACCAGTCAAGCCTATTCAACAGTACGTGATTTTATTATTTCTAGATTGTTGAAGTTGCATTTTTACTATCCTTTATTGCACTCAGATACTTTTTCTTATGAGAGAATCCACTTGTTTTTCTATCTTTTAGTTGGCTGATCTATACACCTGCTGGTCTTAATCACCTACGTATTTGTTCCATAGATTAAATTACAGAAAAAAGTAGATTTCTGTGTTGGCAGGATTCTCTTAGGTTCAGAAGAGTTTGACTCTCTGAGGAGTCTCCAGTTGTGCAGTCTTTTTTCACAAGAGAAAGTTGCCACCTCCAAACTGCATTCTAACAATAACAGCTAAACACTGCCAGTCCAGGAAAAAGTAAAGTAGAGTTATGTCATGCTTTGACTCAAAGCAGAAACATACTGCCATGGAGAATGTCAGGTCTGTATTCCTCTCAGGCAGTCACACTCAAGATAACATAGAACTTCCCAGTCTACTTTTGACCTAGCTGTAGTAAAGGCGATAACTGCCTTTTCTTCCTGGTTGTCATAATCCTTTCCACATCCATTTTCTTGTGTGTGAGGGAAGGACTGCCTGCTTGGGCACCATTGATGAGTGCCCTACATTCCATGTGTGTAGAAAAAGCTGAGCCACTCTTCCAACAAAGGGAAGCTCTGGAGAGCCTTGACCACTACAATATGACATATTCAAATGAGATTTTTGTCACTTAAACCTAGTGATTCTTTCTTCAGTCATAGAATGTCCAGTCATCCTACCAGTGCTAGGAATAGACTAGCCAGTATTTGCAAAACTTTCTTCTTTGATGCTATTCAGAGTACAAAATAATTTTTGGGGCAGCAGTCACACAATTGATCAGCTCAACAGCCAAATCATTCCACTTGAAGTAACATTCATAACTCACCAAATTTTGAAATCATTGGTGATCTAATTTTCTATCCTAGTTTAGTCTTACCTCAATATTATTATAGTACTAACATAAATAGTTCCTAAAACATAAACAGTAACAAATATGGAACAAAAATAACATTAAAAGCAATGAGCCTTTTTTAAAAATGCCATTACGCTAAAGATACCATTTGCTTCATGTTGCCTATTTTCAGTTCTTCAAAACAGAAAAACGTAAGTAGTAATGCTGTGATGCAAAGAATGCAAATTGAGTCCCAGATTTATGAAGGTAAATAAGGTTTTATGAAGAATCTTTATGGCATCGTGGAGTATCTTAAGTGCTCCGGTACTTTCACTCATTCCTGCATGAAAGAATCTGTACCGCCCTATGTTTCTTATTAGCAATATTTTTGAGTTTCAGCATTAAAATTTAAAAGATTATAAAATATGGTGTCATAGGTTAGCAAGCATAGTCCCAGAAGGGACGTCCTTGCTGAGGGGTGCTTACAGTTTCCTCTGGGAACTGATAGAACCTATCAGCTGGCCAGTTTGAATATGGACAATTCTCTAAGCCACTTAAAGTTGTGATCACCTCTGTGATCCACATTTAAGAATAGGCAAACTCCCCCTCCAAGCTCTCTCTCGTTTCCGGCGCTGGGACAGGTGGCTGCAGGCCCTGTGTGGGGGCCAGCGGGCCCGGCCAGGCCCTGCTCGGGCCAGGCCGGGCCGGGCCACAGCCATCCTGGAGCCATGGACCTGTTCCAGCCGTGGAACCACCCCCCCACTGCCTTGCCGTGGGCAGCCGGAGCGGCTCGGCTCTCCCCCCTCTCCACTGCAATAAGAAAAATTCAACATTCCAGCTGCAAAGCTGCAAGGCCGAGGTGAGATTAACCCTTTTTATTGCTGTGAAGAGCTGAAAACCTGAGGGAAGAGAAAGAGGAGATGCTTAAAGCTGAAATTCTGTTGTGAAGCTATGATATATCAGAGTATCCCGTTGTAATTTCATGAAGATATGGGGGGTGGAGTGTTCAACTCGTAAGCAAAAGCACCTGCGCTGAGATAGGCAGATGCTGACGCAGCTGTAATTTCATGAGAAGTTTGGACAGGGAGAGATGAACCAGATGAGGACTTTTGCTCCAAACGGGAAAGGAGAAAACCTCAGTTCCTAGAGATGAACCAGATGAGGACTTTTGCTCCAAATGGGAAAGGAGAAAACCTCAGTTCCTAGAGATGCTCCCAGAGATAGTCCTAAAGATGAAGATGATGAAGACCCTTTGCTCCCAGGGAAGGAGAAGGGCCTCTGTTTTTGTTTCTGAACGGCTCAACCTTAAAATTGTACCCCAAAAAACTTCAAGAGTGGACCCTCGAAAGCAGTTGCGGGAAAAGCTGCAAGTCGGGGGAAAGGACTCACACGCAGGCAGAGAGACTCCTCTTCCTAAATGGACTGAACAATATTTGGAAGTGGGCGGCTGTCTCGTGGTGATAATGTTTTCATAGCATGAGCAAGAAGAGACTTCTCTTTCTAAATGGACTGAACAAGGTTATTATGGAAGTGGTAAACAGACTGAACATCTTAAGGGTTGTTTTTTTACATTGTCAGTGGGAGAAGGGAGGAAGGTGGGGGGAGGAGGAGAGTTCTGAAGGTGGTATAATTTTTTTTTTTCTTCTTTTAGGTCTGTTAATAAACTTCTTTATATTCTTTCAAGTTTGGTGCCTGTTTTGCATTTCTCCTAATTCTTATCTCACAGAAGATAAACAGTAATGAGTATTTTGGACTAAACCACTACATATGGTTTCTATTTAATTGGCCAGTATCATTGGTCCACTCTGTAAGTAAAAGAAGGAGGAAAAGTCTAGTGCATATACATTTGGAATATCCCTGGGGAGTCAGTTGTGTAGGTGCAGTACTAATGTGTAACATGGCTCTCCAGAGAGCAAAGAGAAAGCTTTTTGCCGGACTGAGGGCTTTGCTGCTGGCTGCTTGGCTGCACAGTAGCATTGTTCGGAGGAAGTGCACCTGCTCTAACATTTCCTTCATCTGGAAGCAGACGGGTTTGTTGAATGCTCTAATTGCTGGTAGGCATGAAAGGATTGCCTAGAAGATTGCTTCCTAGGCTGTCCTTTGATGTTTTGTATGATTTGGAAGCGAAGATTTCTTTTCCTTTATCCATCTTAGTAATAGGTGAGAATAAAAAATCTCCTCTTAGCTTTCATTCCAGAAGGTATCATGGCACATTCAGTCCGATTAGCTGTATCATGGGCCAAAAGACTCCTTTTATCTTTTGAAAAAGATTTGTAAAACACAAACATAGTCATCACAGTCCACATTCATAAAGCACTATTAGCTACATGTTCAGTTCATTCCAGGGGTCTCTGGGCAGGAGAAACACTCTACTGTGAACACTAGGTTTGTCAAGTGCTATAAATCCATGGCTCGGAATTTTAGATAGAATCATTTTAATACGTATTATGAGTCTTGGACCACAGTTAGAAAAGGTTCTTTGTTTAATTCCAGTTATGTTAATTTATAAACATAATAATTCTAATACAAAATACAAGTTTTGCCTTATTTTTCAGCAAAATTTGAATTGCAGAGAACTGCAGCGAGGCTTGATATTTTGAAGGTCGTCCTTTTACGAATAAATACAAGGCATGATGTGTTGGGTTGACCCTGAGTTGATGGACAGTCTTTAAGACCAATTACGCTTCTCACAATTTACATATTTAAACCGCACAGAAAGGCGGGACTTTTTTTTTGGGTCGGAGCTCGCCTGCTGGAAGGTGGGGGGGCTCCGAGCCTCCCGGCCCCGCTGGGCCGGGCCGGGGCCACTGCCCCTTTCCCCCTTTCTCAGCACCACGGCACGGACCCTGGGTCACTGGGGGGGGACTGTCCCAGAGCCGCAGGCAGCTAAAACCAGCCATGGACTGCTCACAGCTAAACCCATCCAGCGCAGCTTCTGGGGACAGGCGGGTCCCTCTCCTCTCCATGCGGAGCCGGCGGAGTCAACGGGAGCCGGCAGAGCCTCCTGTCTGCAGCCAGCACACTTCGTGCTGAACTGAAGAGGACACCGTGCAGCCAGCAGCACAGAGGGAGCGAGGCTTTCCCCACCGTCAAGCCCGAACAAGAACACCCTTCAACATGGCGGCTTCAGAGTCAGAGAAAGAGAAGTGAGTCACGTGGGACGGAGCTGGAAATGGCGACGGGAGAGAAGAAGGCGGTGCCGCGATTCTGGCGCGCAGCTTAAAAGAAACCTTCTTGCATGCCGTGGTAAGAAACCGTAATACCACAAACTGTTTGTCTCTTTAATCCAATGAAAGAACATGGGGGGATGGAGTATCCTCGTGTGCCTATGAAGTTTGTGAAGAGTGCCTATGTCAGGCTATATAGAAGTAGTGAGAGGCTGTTAGAGACTTGTGGCGAAGAAAAGCCTCTGTGTGCAGGCCAAAATAACTTATCCTTAAAAAGATGAATAACCCCATGTGATGGCCCATGTTTTGTAGTATGAAAGAACTGTGAAATTCTTCATGGGAGAGATGTTCTACACACAGCAGACTGTTTGTTTCCGGGCGGGTGTGCTGTTGGTGGCAGTTTGGGAACCACGTGCAACTGAAGGAAAACCTTTTCTTCCTTAAGCATAAGAGAAAGACTTTTCAAGAACTGCAACACTGACTAACATCCCATGTTCTGTTATCCCTTGTGTGAGCTGGATAAAAGGAGAGAAGTGCTGGAAAGGGGGGGGGGGGGGAATTTACTTTAATTTTGTTTCGTTGTTTTCTCTTTACTTTTAATTCTGTTAGTAATAAAGCTCTTTCATTGTACTGCAACTGTTTAAGGTTTGTGCCTGCTTTGCTTTTCTCCTAATTCTTATCTCACAGAAGAAAAATAAGTAAATAATGGATATTTTGAATCAAAACCACTACATTTAATTGGTGTTTCCGCCCGGTTTCGAACTCAACCCGCTACATCAATGGTGGAGAATGCGGGCAATTAATGAGCGCTGTGAGATGAAGATTAATTAGGAGAAAATAATAAGCAGAGCAAGTAGAAAGTTATAACATTAAGTAGAATAATAGAAGAAATTTGCTTTGTAGTAGTGGCAAAAATTCTAGGGGTGGAGGTTTATGGAATTTGTTTTCTTTTAGCTCTGGTTTTGCTATTTTAAGTAACTTTTGGATATGTAAATTTTAAGAAGCGAGGGGTGGAATGTGTTGGGTTGACCCTGAGTTGATGGACAGTCTTTAAGACCAATTACGCTTCTCACAATTTACATATTTAAACCGCACAGAAAGGCGGGACTTTTTTTTTGGGTCGGAGCTCGCCTGCTGGAAGGTGGGGGGGCTCCGAGCCTCCCGGCCCCGCTGGGCCGGGCCGGGGCCACTGCCCCTTTCCCCCTTTCTCAGCACCACGGCACGGACCCTGGGTCACTGGGGGGGACTGTCCCAGAGCCGCAGGCAGCTAAAACCAGCCATGGACTGCTCACAGCTAAACCCATCCAGCGCAGCTTCTGGGGACAGGCGGGTCCCTCTCCTCTCCATGCGGAGCCGGCGGAGTCAACGGGAGCCGGCAGAGCCTCCTGTCTGCAGCCAGCACACTTCGTGCTGAACTGAAGAGGACACCGTGCAGCCAGCAGCACAGAGGGAGCGAGGCTTTCCCCACCGTCAAGCCCGAACAAGAACACCCTTCAACATGGCGGCTTCAGAGTCAGAGAAAGAGAAGTGAGTCACGTGGGACGGAGCTGGAAATGGCGACGGGAGAGAAGAGGGCGGTGCCGCGATTCTGGCGCGCAGCTTAAAAGAAACCTTCTTGCATGCCGTGGTAAGAAACCGTAATACCACAAACTGTTTGTCTCTTTAATCCAATGAAAGAACATGGGGGGATGGAGTATCCTCGTGTGCCTATGAAGTTTGTGAAGAGTGCCTATGTCAGGCTATATAGAAGTAGTGAGAGGCTGTTAGAGACTTGTGGCGAAGAAAAGCCTCTGTGTGCAGGCCAAAATAACTTATCCTTAAAAAGATGAATAACCCCATGTGATGGCCCATGTTTTGTAGTATGAAAGAACTGTGAAATTCTTCATGGGAGAGATGTTCTACACACAGCAGACTGTTTGTTTCCGGGCGGGTGTGCTGTTGGTGGCAGTTTGGGAACCACGTGCAACTGAAGGAAAACCTTTTCTTCCTTAAGCATAAGAGAAAGACTTTTCAAGAACTGCAACACTGACTAACATCCCATGTTCTGTTATCCCTTGTGTGAGCTGGATAAAAGGAGAGAAGTGCTGGAAAGGGGGGGGGGGGGGGAATTTACTTTAATTTTGTTTCGTTGTTTTCTCTTTACTTTTAATTCTGTTAGTAATAAAGCTCTTTCATTGTACTGCAACTGTTTAAGGTTTGTGCCTGCTTTGCTTTTCTCCTAATTCTTATCTCACAGAAGAAAAATAAGTAAATAATGGATATTTTGAATCAAAACCACTACATTTAATTGGTGTTTCCGCCCGGTTTCGAACTCAACCCGCTACACATGACTAATGCCTTATGAAGTCTTGTAATAAATTTAGACTATAACTAAAGCCACAAACAATACGGTGTGATATATATTGTGTTTGCAGAAATATGCAAAATAATAGAGTGACTAAAAACTCTGTAATAGGTTAAATGAAAAGGTTTTATTTAATTCTTTTACTAGGAAATATCTAGCTGAAAGAAATTATGGTGCATTACTTTCACCCGTGTGAACAGTCACTAACACCTTTCTCTTGAGAAATAGTGAACAGCAATAGTGAACTATTGCCAACATACTTGGAAGCACCAGAATCCTTAAATATACGTTGCTTGTCCAAGTAGAACAACCTTCCTCAATTGGATTTGGTTTATGTTTTCTCTGTGATACAGAATTCATATTCGGAGCCATCACTTGCAAAGTTCAGGAGTGCATGAAGTGTGTGCCTTTTGAATCAGACCCTATTTCGCTTTCCAATAAAGAGTTGAGAATTTATGCATAAGAAATCTATGTCTGTTTTATATGAGTCTGAAATACAGTGTTTGAAATTTTTAAAGATAAATTTTGGTTTAGGCTTTATTTAGGAAATTAAATTGTTGTTCTGGAATCTATTGCAAAATTTGGGAGAAAACCTTCAAGTTATCTTCTGAAAATTAGAGATCCATATGCAATTTTTGTGTTATGATTTACTGAATTATGAATTCAATTTCCTTTTTATAAAATTGCATGCTTTTTTTCAGACTGTTTTGGGGTTCAATTTCTTGAATGCTGAAACATGTCAGTCTTAATCTTTATAGCTGCCTTTTGAGCAAACTGGTTACAGTGTCAGTGGTCAAGACCATTAGACTTCTATGGAGTTTTGTCATGGTCACTGTAAATTACACCAGCTTCCTGACTTTCTTTTCCGAGAGTGTGTACTTTGTCTTGTGGTGTAAGCATGGACTATATTTACATGTCTACAACTGTGGCCTCCAATTTTCGTTTTGTTGTGACACAAAGAAGTATTTCAAAGAGCATGTCTGGAACTTTATTTACTTGGCCAAGAGGTCAGTCTGTTGCTTTTATCTGTGGAACCAAGTGTTTATCAGGTTTCTGTATGAATTATGCAGTGTGTTAGGGAACATTTTGCACCAGTGTTTTATTTTAGGTGTCTTTATAATAAAGTTTGGATGTGCTAAATTTTCCAAAGGTAGATTAAATCCAGGGAATATTTTTCCCCACAAAATTTTCAAATTTGGCTTGCATGTCTTTGTACATATAGCTCTGTTCATTGTGAGCATGTATCTACCTAAATATAAAATATTAATTCTGATGTTGTAGTTAGCTAGGTAAACATGAGTATCTCAGGTGTTTGGAGGCAGGGTTGCTAATACACATACCCTTAGGATGTAAGCACTTCAAGAAAATAAAATCTAGGTAATTTTATTATTCACGTCTCAATGGATGGGGAGAAGGTTGAGTGTTTGGTTCACCTCCTTATTCACCAAACAACAGAAATGAGTCAGTTCTGAGATTCAGGCTGGTGCAGCCAAGGGAATAAGCAAGTTGTTCTATTCAAAAATGAAAGGGAAAGGACTGCAGATCACAGTCATGGATCCTGGTGTTCTGTTCACTACTAGTCATTCCCCATTGTTCACTCCCTAGTCAATCCTACTTAGTGTTGTAAGTGACTACCACCTAAAACATTCTTAATGATGACCCATGCAATGCAGTACTTAGACATGAAAGTGGCCTTCTCAGCATTCATCTCCAAGTCACTGTCCTAGTGGTTATATGTAAGCCATCTGGAAACAATGGGATGACTCATTCATTTTGATGTGGCTGTGGGTTTTGTGGCCACATACAGGGGGAAACAATGTGTACTTGGTCATATTCCTGCAGGCAGGTTTAGAGACATCACTTTGATAGGGACCAAGTCTTACTCTACTGTTTCCTTAGGTTTATTCTGATTTAGCCTGTTGAAAATAGTCATAGACTAACCACAAGTTTTGTATTGGGTGGACATGCAATTATGTCTGTCTTTTTTCTTCTTGGTGGGTATTGGTGACATCACTTAAATGTGTCACTGTCAGATGCGTGCTATCTGATTTTTGTATGAGGTGTTCAGAGCTGCAGCAGAAATTGCACTCTAAAAAAGGAGAAGGAAATTAAATGTGTGAGATTAGAATGATTTCATTTTGAGAGCTTGGTTTATTCAGACAAAACTCCAGGAAATTCAAAGCTCGCCCTGAGCTGTCATCCATCAATAAACTCTTGTGAAAGAATAATGCTAGTAATCATAAAACCACAGAAGATGTGAGATAGAAGCAGAGTATGAGTCTTAATGATCCAGAACCATAACTGTATTTTAAATGAAAGTGTATTTCATTTCCTGAGGAAAGTATTAAGAGTGAGGAATAGGAGAGGAAAATATTTCGTGGGAAGTTTCGATAGTTGATGGAGTTCAAACCCCCACAGGTTTGACTGCTCTCAAAAGCTGAATGGTGTAGTCATGTAATGTGTTCTACAATGTCTCATGTTAATCATGTGTTGATGTTTGTAGAAATATATACAATGACTTTTTAAAAGAGAACTTATAAAAGAACACTTCTTACTTCATCGAAATCAGTGGAATACTTTAGTCATTTTTTGACAATCATGGGGACTAGAAGCTAACATCCTGATACAGTGCAGTGTTACTACATATGTGCATCCAAGTGACTCCATAGCGAATTGCAAGTTTAAAAGATAGTTTGCAAATGTATTATGGTTTTGTTAAGAAACAAAGAATGTTTCATCCCTTATGAAAGTCCAAAAGAAATAGATTAATATCCAATATAATGAATTCAGTCGCTTTGTATCTGAAAGTAAGAAGGATTGTCAATTGAATTGATATTGCCTTGAATTGGATTATATTTTTCTGCTATGTCAATTGATTTACGGTTAGGCAAGCTACAGGGGCTGATGTTATTGAATTCTAAAGGAGCTTAAAAAAACCCCTTCAAAACAAAAAGATATTTTTGGGAAAGTTTTTACTACCATCAGTAAAACAAATCTTAATAACCTTTTAAGTGTATTATGCAGTATTTCATTTATAATGCTCTTCTGAATATATTTTATGTTAAGCATAGCATTGTTTGGTTCTACAATTAAAGCATGTGCGTAAGGTTCTCGTTGACAGACCAGTTAAGAAACTTTAGGCTCTGTTAAGAAACTCTTGGTTCCGCCTCGAAGTGTCATTTTGTGGAGAAATTGCTATGTTCTTTTGACTAGGGGTGTTGTGGCGGAGACTTGTGTACCAGCATGGTACAGAAAAGTTTAGGATTCAAAGTAGGTTTTAATTTAATGAATGTTACACAATTTTCCATGCAGTTAGTAAATTTTATTGTATCAGTTTAACTCTCTTTATGAGCTGCTCCAAACAGAATAAGAGAGAAGGTAATTACAGTAATGGAGAAAAAGAGGAAATGTAATAAATATTCATAATGTATGTAAGATTTGTTTTTATCATAATCCATTATTTCTATCTAGGTCACCTTCCACACTGTTCTTTTCCTGATAACCTATTTCTTTTCTTTTTTTTGTCTCACTTTCTATGTAGGACTGGCTCATCACGTCCGTAATCTTCTAACAGAAGCTGTGGCTCTGTACTTGGAGGCAGATGATAAAAGGAGCACCAAGACAGCAAATGTGCTGCTTCTGTCCTTGCTTGACATTTTGCAATACATGCTGACATATACAGCAAACATTGTGCGCCAGACTTTGCAGGTATGGGATTTATTTCCTGGGGTCTTTATTGTCTTAAACAGTTTTTTAGATAACTTCCTGTTATCCTTAATAATGAGACTCCCACTATTCTGATTTTATCGAATTTTTAGTGTGGCAGAAACTCAATTTGTCTTCCAAGTTTCTGTTTGAACCACTGCAAGTCATGGCATTGATAGGGCTTCCTGCTCCAGCAAAGACATCTTCCTCCTTAAAAATGGAGCACAAAAAGATACAATTCAAAGAAATTTTACATAGCTCTCTTAGTAACCTATGAAGAAAAAGTATTCATCTTTATTTAGACATGATGTAAAGCTAGCAAATATTGCTTTGTTTTTAAATGATCTACCAGATTTTTAAGTCAGTGAAGTGGAAGTAACTTCTGTATTTACACTGCAACAACAACACCTACTCTTCATGTTAGGATTTTTTATGTTCTTGGGATTATCCACTGAAGAACAGAAATTTATTAGGTCAAGTATATCTGAAGGACAGATTGAAAAGATTGGAGATAGGTTGTAATATCTATCAAGACATGGCTTCTTTAGTCCACAAAGCCCTTCCTCTGTGGGTTGGTTTGGTTTTGCTTTTGATTCTGTGTTTTTGGGTTTGCAGGGTGTTGTGGTGGGGGGATTGGTTTTTGGAGTTTTTTGGGGGGGTGGTTTTTTAAGTAGGCTTAATGTAAGAAGTTGGTGTTGAAAATTGAGCTTTTCTCTTTTTTCTACATTGATTTACACAAGCAGCTATGTTATAGACCACATTTCACTGAGAGGTTTTTGGTTTGGTTTACATGTGTGGTGGTATAATGCCTTGTCTTTTTTGAGTCCTCTGTTATCAGGTTCTGTAACGATATTTTCGTCTAAGAATCACTTCATAAATCAAATTTTGTAGGCTAATTGCTTGTTGTCATATTTTTTGGCATCACTCCATGTAATCATGGAGAGCTGAATTCTGTACTTGTGCTCCATACAACAGCGGTGAGGCCAATTATTCTGGAGAACAGATGAGGAAAGAGGATCTTGCACATGGATTGGTAATATTAGTCAAATTGAAGGTTTTTATTTAGATTAAAATTAAATCTATTCATTCAAAGCCAAATTTTCTTCTGACTTTACTTGAATACAACAGTTGATTGATGCACTTAAACTCCAGCTCCAGTTTTTTTTTATCTCTGGTCAAAGTAAACTGCTTTGTGCTCTTAAAGGCTAATGGGTAACAAGAAGCAGGTAGAAAACTGAATTTTGAAGCATAGCAGTATTCTGTGCCCATATAAAATTCGTTTTACAGTGGTGTTACTTGCCTTGGCTTACATGTCTTGACAATACTCATCACAAGATCTCTGGGAGTTCTACATCAGTACACATGCCCTATTGAATGGTGGCCATTAGTTACTGACTACATAGTACTCCAATATTAACATGTCACTAAATGCATCACAAATATTATTTTTGGACTGTTTTTATAGAGATCTTTTGAATAAGATGCCATCTATATCAGAACTTGAAAAACAGAATCAAATTTTCTTGTATTATCCATTTTTGTGGCTTGTCTTTTACAGATGGTAGTGCCTCCACTTTGAATCCTTTTTATTTAAGCATTTTATGTGTAAAGTGATAACCTTATCCAGCTGCATAGGCAAAACATGTCTCCACTTTTCCATTGCACTTCAGTATTCCTGCTGGATGGTGCTGATAACTGTATCCAGCTTCATTCAAGAGTTTGCTCTTTGTGGTCCAAGTACATGTATTTTAATGGAAGTAGTGAAAAGTTCCAGATTAATTTGCGTATCTGTTTTGGAGAAGTTTTGTCATATGTCCCACAGGTGAGCCACATTAGCTGAAAAGAATTTGCAATTTCAATTTGATATATGGACTCTATTTTGTGACTCTGGCACAGGTTGCCCAGAGAGGCTGTGGGTGCCCCAACCCTGGCAGTGTTCAAAGCCAGGCTGGATAAGGCCATGAGCAGCCTGGTCTAGTGGGATGTGTCCCTGCCTGAGGGAAATGTGGGTATGGGTGTGACTAGATGATCTTTAAGGTCCATTCCAACCCCTTAACATTCTATGATTATATGATTCTACAACTTAATGTGGGTTTAACAATGGTGTAGTGGGTATCCTTCATATACATATATAATTTCTTCAGTGCTATTGTTCATTCTCTTTCCAAAGACACTAATACATGAAAGTTAAAGAAAGTAGTCAAAGATCCCTCATGGAAGGTGTCTGTCTTCTCATCCATGTACTAATGAGAAAAAGCTGTTGTAAATTTTGCTGAAGTGAAGGTGGCTTACTCCCCTTTCTTCATTAATATAAACATTCCATTTTTTGTCTTCTCTGCACTGTCTCTTTGCCCTTCTTGAACTTCAGCATTCTAGGTCGTTGTGGTGAGTCTCAGAGAGGGACATGCCAGTGTAACTTATTACCTAGAGAAACGGCTTCAGTTCTCTTTTATTTAGAAATTATTTCCACAAGAAAGGCATTATCCTTTCAACTCATCAGTATCAACAGTGGAGTTTGAGCAATAGTGGCACCTGTCTCAGGGAACTTGCTCCTCTGTTCACTTAACCAAATGAAAACCTCCAAGTATTGCACTTGGACAGTGATTTTTAGGATTGAGCTATAAATGAAACACAATACAAAACGATTTTTAAATGTGTTCTTTAGACAAAATGTTTACTTTTTTTCCCTCTAGAAGTCTGACTGTATAGGGTCATGGTCCAAAGCTGGTTGAAGGTAATGAAGTGAAATGACAAATCTTGCAAGCAGACCTTTCTGGTGCCCTGGGGCAGGGATTGGTCATAAATAGCACTGCCTAGGACAGTAGTATGTGTTGATGATGGGGGGGATGACAGTGGTCAGAATTACAAGTAATAACTGATCTTATTACTTGAAAACTTTATTATTCCTATTTCAAAAATAATTTAAATTATTGTAATATAATGTGAATATTTCAGGATACAGAGTAGGCAGACAGGCAAAATTGGACAATATTGCTGAGAATCTTAAATTTTCAGTCACCTTGATTATCTTGGTTTGAGTTGCATGTAAAATTGTTCTGATTAAGGGAAAAAACGGCTGAACTTCAGTGTTAAAATAGACATGTAATGTTGACTGAAATTATAAATATTCAAAACATTTATGACTTCAGATGTATCTTTTGCATGTACATTTTATTGCATTTTGCTGAAGAAATGTCATGCAGGTCAGTGTATTCAGCCTGTAGAGAATGGCATGGCAGCATGGGTCCCTTTGCTTTGTGCTTAGTGTCACAGAGGGAGCATAACTGCTCGTTGGGAGCCCAGGAATACTTAACTAGAAAAGAATGCACAAGTCTCCTTCAAACATCCCATTCACACTTCAGCCACCTAATGGACCTAATTTGTTCCTCAGAACAATCACCAAGGTTGCTTTTGATTTTTTTATCTCTCTTACTAAGGCACAGAAATCTGGCACAGGAGGGGACACGCAAGCTGCTGAAGACCTTCTGCTTATCAATAAACCCCTGACGGACCTGATTAGCCGGCTTATTCAACTGGTGAGAGTTTGCTTGTTTGTAACCTTATGGAATGTTGCTGAAGTTGGAATTATTCAACTGAGCTCAACATATTAGAGCTCTGTTTACTACTTTTTACTTGTTCATAAGCTTCCACCTAGTACTCTAACACTTTGTAAGACATTATAGGTCACAGTGACTTGCAGGTTACCAGTGATGTCAGAGTAAGGCTGTTTGTCCTGACCATAGAAGTGGGATGAGGGGCGGACTGCAGGTTCCCAGTTAGGATGCAGGATATGTATAGCCAACATTTAGCCCTTCAGAATGGACTAGTCACCACTGCATAGGGAAAGGATGGCATTCAAAATTTGAAACTAGTAGTACTGCTACCTTTAGAAAAGTCACTAAATGCAAATTTAGCTTGCAGTGAGTGATGTATTTTAATATTATTTTCTCAGGTTTGAGCCTTCTGAGTTTTCTCAAGAGTTTTGTTTTATTTCAACATGATCCTGAGGGATTTATGAGTGGGAGTGGTCCCTGGTGATCTATAAACATCTTTGAAGTGTGTCTGTTTAAAGGCAGTTCTTTCCAGGGTCTACTAGATGTCACAGCACTGTGTTGAAATTTCCACAGAGTGCTGCGTTGTGACCCTAATGTATCCCATCAGCTCAACTTCTGTCATACAGAGATCTATATTTACTCTGTGTGTAATGGTTTGTAGTAGAGGAATGCTTCTTGAGCTGGACAGTGCTTTTAGAGGCTGCATCAGCCTTTTAGTCAACATAAAACCATTAAAATGGTATGTGAGAATTTTGCTTTACCGCAGTGTCCTTTTGGGGTTATTTCACTTAGAGGTGTTTCAGATTCACTGTGTTCTCTTCCAGACACGTTTTTGTTTTGTTTTGTTTTTTTTCATTTAAATAAAGGTTTTTAGGTTTTTTGTGATATTAGTACTGTGATCCTTCTACTATCTTTAGCACTGTCTATCATCTTCTATTTTGAGGAAGTGTGTGATTCCTTTTTTATTAATTGTTGGCATTATACTTGGTGCTAAGTCTTCCTTTGATGGATTTATTTAAACCAGCTATTGACAAAGGCTTTTTTGGAATGTACTCTGAATGACCTAAAACAAAGTTACTGAATTTCAACTATTTAATATTTCATCTTTACAAATTCTTTTAATTTATTTTTTATTGATTTTTTTAAATCACTATATGTGATAAATAGTATGACATGAAGAGATGCAAATGTTCCTTTAAAGTGAAACTAGTCATAAATTTAAATTCTATTAACTTTTTAAAGAACAGAAAATTAGAGGCCAAGCTTTAACTCAGCCTATACCACCTGGAAGTCTTTTATAAGTTTTTAATTAAAGGATAGGATAATTGTATAGTTAGCATGTGCTGATTAGATTGCGACTTGCCCTTGTATTTCTGAAGCATGGCTGTAAATTACCACTAGGTTTTGCTTTGTTCTGTACTTCTGCAGATTCCAGTTTGTTTAAAATGATTATTCTAAATCTTCTGATTTTAACATACAGGTAGAGGATAAAGACCACCAGTGCCACTTCTTTAGATAGATCGATAGATAGATATTTGTTTGTTTTGTTTTATATTTTGTAAAAATTCTGTGAGGGATTTTCTCTTGTTTGGATCTGTGAAAGTTATTCCAGCTAGGTTTCTTAGATTTTATTTTTCAAATATTTTTTCCCATTGCTATATTAAACATCTCCTGTTAAGCTTGGAAGAGTTTGAGCAATGGAATAATGATTTTAGCATTTAGGATCCACTTGTTTAAAATGGTTTATGCTCTAATCTCTTTAAATAGAAATAGATTCTTTGTGAAGTGTAGAGCATGTCTCAAGATGTATATTCTCCCTACCCCTCAAAAAGCCTCAGGCCTACCTAAACTGAAATTCTGTGGAGCTGCCAGTGGTTGTTCTCTGTATTCATTGGGCTGTGTGGCTACATAACCCCTTATTGCTATTTTGAGACATTCAGTTCTTTGTGAACTATATTTTCTGGAGATAATGGAGGTCTTAAATTTTGAAGTAATCATCACTCTAAAATATTGACTTAAAATTATTTTCCCTGCTTTGCTACTTCTGCCTATCTTAGCATATTTATAGTTTCTTATAGTCACTTACATAGTTTCTTAGTCACTTTGAATAATTGTTTTTCCTCACTGAAATGTATATCCCTTAAGTAGATTATTATCCATGTCTCATTTACTTGTCTTTTTATTTTTTTCAAGTTCTACATGGTTTTCTCTCTCAATAATCCCTCAAAAAAATCAATGTGAGTTACACTTGAAAATGTCAAAAGCTTCAAATCAATTTTTCCCTTCTGTAGTTATGATTTAGTCTGTCACTAAAGGCATAGCAAAGCAAGTTTTGGAAACCTAGATTGCATGTAAATGAAACTTCTGAGATCTAACAATGCAAAAGGAGAAATAATTACAAATTCTGTCATGTAGGAAAAACTGCAAATATGGAGAATTCAATATTTAATCCTGAGATCATTATGAATATAATTGATCAATAAGAGAAAAATAAATTGAGTATTTAGTCTTCTCCTTGGCAGTTTTGTGTGTAAAAGTTAATTACACTTACCTTTTTTGGGTAATGTGTCTTTGCTAACATAAATGTAATTTGAATATTTTTCTGAAACCTGCAGCAGTTGTAGAACATACAAAACACCTTCTAATTTTTTATGTACCCATTATACTGAAAAAAAACCCACTTTTGAAATCACTTCAGTGTGGATATTAACAAACTTTCAGAAACCATGCCATATATCTATATATAAAAAGGAATTTTGTTCTCTGTAGGTCCTAGATTCAATTCCTAGGTGTAGATCTTTCAGTCTTTTCTGGAGCCTATTAGACTGCTGGGAGAGAACTTTTTGTGACTTCTGGTGGTAGGATTCCTCATTATAATATTTCTGGGGAAATTTGCACTTGATTACTGTTACTGTGCTCTGTATACTACTGTTGAAAGTCCAGTTAATCATGTCCAAACGTGAAGAGGACAAATACGAAGCCTCAGTGCACATGGATGGTCTTTTCTAGGCACTTTCTGTCTCTATATTGCACTGACTCTATGGCTGTGCCCAGACTTTATTTTCAGAGTATGTGAAGTTATTTGCTAATGAATAATGAAAATGACTGCAGAAGAATGATAACTGTGGAATTTTATTTCACATTTCTTTCTCTAGGAAGACAGACTGTTCTGTGGTTAGAGTGGAGAGACGTATGTTTATTTCCTGTATTTGAAATGTTACCTGGAAATTTTATTTGAAGAATTCTCCTATACAAAGCTACCCTAGAAACCAAAAAAAAACCCCAAGCACCAGAGGAAAGAAGAAAATGTTGTTACATGCACAGAATTTCAAAATGGGGATTTAGTTTCTCAACAATTAGCCTAGATTAAAATGAAGTGAATATATATGTATATATATATATATTTTTAAAATATTTTCCTTTAGGTAGGAGAATGGCAGTCTTGCCTTAAGTAAAAATCTAATATTTTATTTTTTAATTTTAAACTGTGTGTATTTACTAATAAGAATAGCATAGTAAAGCTTGCAGATTAATAGTGATGTTTTGCTTTTACATTTTGTACAGTGTTTGCAAAATCATCTTCCCCATAGATCCCCATGGTGCTTCCTTTATAGAACGTTCTGTAATCACAGTAGCGATCTAATGAATATCTATCCCTAATCGTAATAAACTCTCCATGTGTATAACCTCATTAATGCACCAAAATAGTGTCCCCTCCGGGTAATCCAGACAGTTCCATTGTACCTCTAAAATTAGATGCTGTAACAATTCCAACGCTGTGAAAACTGCCACTTCAGCTCAAATGATCACACGTTTCTTGCAGTGGTTTGCAATTCATGAACACACTGCAACTCAGTTTCAAATAGTGGAATTTTTGAGAACGGACTGCAGAAATATGGATGTGCAGCAACAAGAAACTTCCTGTTCTTCACCACATTAAGTCTAAAATACACAGAGCAGGTTCTATCTAGAAAGGAAGAGAAAATAGAATTTTGTGTAATAAGCTTTTTTACAGGAAATTATAACATGGCCATAAAAATTAAGCGAAGAGTAATACACTGCCTTCATTGCACAGAAGTCTTGCCATGAGATATTATTTTAAAATAATAAAAAAAGGTGAAAAATAAGTTTTGAGTTAAAGAATGGCAAAATTTATGACCTTAGTTCTTCAGTAATTTATTTTAAAGTTCTGGATTTTCTTCAAGCTATACACTAGCCAAGAATATTAGAAACTTGGAGTATTGCTAACTTTTCTACCTTGCTGAGGGGCTGAATCCATAATGCCCTCTAAGACTGATAAAAGGAAGCAGAAACTTCTTGTAATTGTATAATACTAAGGGGCAGATATTCTTTTAAAGTGTTAGAGCTAGCTTTTTCATGGGTTTATGCTCACCTAAAAGAACAAAGATTATAAATGCATTTCGAGGAAATGTACTTCATACGAGATTGAATTGTTCTGATTAGAAAAATAATCAGAATGCTGTTCCATCTAATTAAGAGCTGAACCATCCATCTATATTCATTGTTGAACAACATGATTATATTTTTCCTATTCTTATTAAACATGAGATGTTATTTACTTGAAAGCTGATTTTTCATTTTTGGTTTCCTGTAGTTACAGGTATTTGTTACATTTTAAGCCATAGATTTTGTTTTATACCAGTAATGTTCTTCAGATCCCCTATTCTTTATAAGCAGTACTAACACTGGCTGGCAGCCAGTGCTGAATTTCAGGTTACCAGCTTACAACTTTCGACATCTAAATCACTACTTGTCAGAAGTGAAACAGCAAAATGGTGAGAGTTACAGAGAAAAATGCTGATGTGGACATACTTAAATAGGGACATTGCTGAGAGTTCCTCTTCCACCTTAATTATTGATGACGTAGACTGTAGGCCAATGATTCTCATTCCCTCCAGTGTAAATATGGCCTTTCCTACTCCAAGCTTGTTTTTCTCTTCATACAAGACCTGTCCTGCTATTGTTTTGCCCTGAATTTTCCAGTGTAACAGCAACTTGCTCCCCAAAATCTAGTTAACACTGAAGCTCAAAGAGACTCTGGTGAAGCAGAGGAGCAGAAGAGCCTGAAGTACAACAGGGGATGAAAGATTTCATTGGCATTGGTGATTGAATAATGTGATGTCATAGCTGGCAGGTGTTGGGAACTGTGGAGTGATACTTGGAAAATGGTCACCGAAAGCCTGATACCCTCTGAAGTGCAAGACTATATGATGCCAAGACAGACTGGATGGAAAGTTTCCTTTCACTGGATTGAAAGGGTTTTCCTTTCTCCTGTTGGGGAACAAAGAGCAACGACGACATTGATAAATGGTTGGGCATGCCAGGAGGAGAGAAGCAAGGCCATTGACCCAAGCACAGCTCTTCCTCACCTAGGACAGAGTGTTCCACTGCCTCACTAAGTGGGTGTTCCTGCTACAATCAGCCTCCCTCAGGAATAACACTAACCAGCTGGACTTGCTTATTCGCTTCCTTGACAGTCATGGTGTTGGGAAGAACCCACTGGGGTTTGTGGTCCTTGTGTGTTTCTTCACACGTTTGTTGTAGGAGCGGTCCTTTATGGCGACTGACACCTTTCCACTCCTCTGATATTTAATGAATATCTCAGGAAAAACCCCTTGGAATCAGTCTCACTTCCAAGTATGGCTGTGGTGATTACTGAATAAACATGGGATTTTTGTGCCTGTGGAACCCAGGGAATTAGCTTCCACTGCAATACCCAGGCAAGGATATATCTGTCCAAAATTTTCACTGATTTTCATTTTTTATCTTTGTTTAGCCAACAAACAGCATTTGAAAATTGAATATCATCCCTGTACTGTGATTTTCTTCAGGGGGTGGTTGATGTAGCTGCCTACACTGATCTAGTAACAAACTGTAACTTGGAATGCTGCTTTTAAAAGGTGTGAGAGACATACATTAAAGTAGTTGTCCATCCTTTCTGTAATGGCATTTTATTTCGGTGAAGGAAATACAAGTTGTCTCAAAGCCCCAAGTGAAACCAGCAGATTTTTTTTTTAATTTGGTAAGGATTGAAGATATAAATGGAGCTATAAAGCTTGTTACTATTTGTAGCTTTTCCTGCTTTTTAGCCTTGCTAATTACGTTGATGAAGTTACTAGATAAGTCGGGATAATGGAAAGGAAATAATCAAATAAGTGGCATTTAGATTGGAATGAAGAAAAACCATGCAGCAAAAGTGAGGAAGAAATAGCTGCTGTGGTCCTGTCACTTGCATAGTATTAGGTCAAATCGAATGTGATATGTCTTGGGGCTATATATTCAGAGATTACATCTCAGTTCAGTGTGTTTTAAACAGCAACTCTATGAAGCTAGTGGAAAACAGGATTGTATTTGCATGCAGATCCCTTGGGAACTGCTGCTTGAATATTTGAGAGATGTATGTCTGAGGATGTGTTCAGATTGCTTTAAAGTAACTGTATAGGTTTTCCTTAAAATGAAAAATTCAGGAATTTCATACTGAGGATTAAATAAGTAATCATTATTGAAATTATTTGTCATATTACATGAATGGTTGGACAGATTATATAAATTGTTTCCTCTTATTGTCTGTAAGGATGGTCTGTTTAGTGTATTTTAATCTAGCTTCTTTGACGTAAATAATACTTCCAGAATTAAAAAAACTAGTGGGAATGATGAGGTGTTTTTACCCTTCTGTACCTAATTGGTTAAGACTACCACCAACATATTTTGTTCAGGTCATAGATTATAAGGTGAGACAAAACTATTGCAATAATTTAGTCGGGGGTTATATATAGATGGGATTTTCCTAAATTAATTCTTCATTGGAGTAAATGGTTTTGTTATTTTTTTAGAAAAAAATTATTTTTGTGATATTTGAATTGCCTTTGATGGAGAATCTGTCTCAGTTCTAAGAAAGTTGTTTCAGCAGTTAATTGCTCTTATTAAAGAGAGAAAGAAAGAAAAGGAAATCAAAGTATTATCTTTCTTCTAATCTGAATTGCTTTGTCTAAAGTTTTGAGCTATCATCTCTTAGCAGTCCTTTTTCAAGTAAAGGAATTAACCTATCCTCAGCCTACTTTTTTTCACATACAACTGAGAGGATATGATCAAGTCCCCTTTAACCCTCCCTCTGATTTGCTGTAGACACTGAATTCCTTCAGTCCTTGGCTGTTATATTTTCCAATCATCTTCTTGCCTGTTCCCAAGAAACCGCTATGATTTTTTTTCACTATGTAGTGGTTTGGTCCAAGATACTCATTACTGTTTATCTTCTGTGAGATAAGAATTAGGAGAAACGCAAAGCAGGCACCAAACTTGAAAGAATATAAAGAAGTTTATTAACAGACCTAAAAGAGGAAAAAAAATTATACCACACCTTCAGAACTCTCCTCCTCCCCCCACCTTCTTCCCTTCTTCCACTGACAATGTAAAAAGACAGCCCTTGAGATGTTCAGTCTGTTTACCACTTCCATAATAACCTTGTTCAGTCCATTTAGAAAGAGAAGTCTCTTCTTGCTCGTGCTGTGAAAACAGTATCACAACGAACCAACCACCCACTTCCAAATATTGTTCAGTCCATTTAGGAAGAGGAGTCTCTCTGCTCGCATGTGAGTCCCTTCCCCTGACTTGCAGCTTTTCCTGCAACTGCTTTCGAGGGTCCACTCTTGAAGTTTTTTGGGGTACAATTTTAAGGTTGAGCCGTTCAGAAACAGAAGTTCTCTTCACCCATCTCTGGGAGCATTTCATCTCTAAGAACAGAGGCCCCCTTCTCTTTCTCTGGGAGCAAAGGGTCATCCTCATCTTCATCATTAGGACTATCTCTGGGAGCATCTCTAGGAACTGAGGTTTTCTCCTTTTCCATTTGGAGCACAAGTCCTCATCTGGTCCATCTTTAGGAACTGAGGTTTCTCCTTTCCCATGTGGAGCCAAAGTCCTCATCTGGTTCATCTCTCCCTGTCCAAACTTCTCATGAAATTACAGCAGCATCAGCATCTGCCTATCTCAGCGCAGGTGCTTTTGCTTACGAGTTGAACACTCCACCCCCCATATCTTCATGAAATTACAACAGGATACTCTGATATATCATAGCTTTACAACAGAATTTCAGCTTTAAGCATCTCCTCTTTCTCTTCCCTCAGGTTTTCAGCTCTTCACAGCACTAAAAGTGTTAATCTCACCTCAGCCTTGCAGCTGGAATGTTGCTTATTGCTGTTGGTCACCTGACCTCTGTAGGACAGCGGTGCCTCTTTGCTGAAGTCTTGGCTGCAGTGGAGAGGGGGGGAGCCGAGCCGCTCCGGCTGCCCACAGCCCTGCTGGGGGGGAGGGAGGGGGGGGTCCACAGGTGGAACAGGCCCATGGCTCCAGGATGGCCGTGGCCCGGCCCGGCCTGGCCCGAGCAGGGACTGGCCGGGCCCGCTGGCCCCCACACAGGCCCTGCAGCCGCCTGTCCCAGCGCCGGAAACGAGAGAGAGCTTGGAGGGGAGTTCGTCTATTCTCAAGTGTGGATCACAGAGGTGGTCACAATTTTAAGTGGCTTAAAGAATTGTCCATATTCAAACTGGCCAGCTGATAGGTTCTGTCAGGTCATAGAGGAAGCTGTAAGCACCCCTTAGCAAGGACATCACTTCTGGGACTATGCTTGCTAACCTATGACACACTAACATTTGTCAACTCTCTGTGCTGAAACTAGGCATTGCATTCCTGTTGTCTTTCCAAAATGTCATTGTCAGTGCCAAATACAGGCATAATATAATATCTCTACTTGTTATTTCCAAATTATACTTTCAGGAAATATATAAATCATTTTGATAGTGGTGTCATATTATTAGAACCTCATTTAAAGATGATCACTGGTCATGTCCCTCAATCTTTTTTGTAATTTTGCTTCCCAGAAAAGAATTTTCCATCCTATTTCTAGGGCCTGCTCCAGTGTCTGATCTTTAAAGGAGTGCAGAAAAGCTGAAATTCAGGAAAATATAAAAAATCTTCGAAATGTACCTCCTAATGTGACTACTTAAAATCCATTAAATAGCTAGATAGCCTGTGCTCTACCTCAAGGGGCTTGATTTAGAAATAATTAAAATTTTATGGTGTGCATGATGTAGAAGATTAGACATCATGGCTATAATGATAGTTTCTGCTATTACTGCTTCTATTTAAAGTAGAATAAAATTACATAGTTGGGAGCAACATTTTTGGTGCTGTTACGATGTCAACTCTAGATAGACTACTGGACAGAATCATAGTGGAGACATTGTTATACTGCTGCTTAAGAGTAGATTATTTTAATTATATTTTCATCACTTTGTTATGCTTAGTTTAGTGGAATTTTGAGTCAGTCAGCTAGAAATGGTTCTTTCCTGGCACAATGCAAATGTTAATACTCTTCCAAATCTCCAGTGATATGCAATTTTTCTGAAATTGGAATTTGATTTTTGCTTGTTCATTTTTCATTCATTTTTAGCTTCCCAGTGAAGATACTGAAATATTTGTGAGTGCCTCACAGTGCTTATTATTGCTGGTTCAGCTGTATGGAGGGACCAATCAGGAGAGTATGTCTCCAGAAAACATGGACAGCTTTGCTGCAGTACTGAAGTCCAAAAAAGATACACGAGAACTTAAGGTTTTGTTGAAAATTGTAAAGAGACTGGTGAGTTGACATCTAACCTTTTTCAAAGTCTGCATGGTTCTTTTATATCATTTGGTAATTTTTTTGTCTGGTTTTTTTCCCTCTTAAAGGAAAAAATATTTTAGAATAATTTTAAAAATAAAATATGCTAAGTTGAATATCATGACTTTAAATTTCACTTTTCTGGAGGAGATAGCTTTCTACACTTAAAACCTCTTACAAAATGATTGTAGGAATTCTCCTGTTGCAGTTAACCATTCAGCTATTTAAATAACTCTTGCCATTTTTATATTTGCTTAGTAATTCAGCTCTGTAAAGTATTGAAACCATTTTCTGAATGCCTTCTGAAAGAACTAACCTTGTAGCATTCAATACCTGTTCAGAAACACAGTGGTTTATTTCACAGTGAATAAAAGGCTACTTTATACTTGGAATAGGTTTGTGTGTGGGCTGTTGAGTCCTCATTCTCCCTGAGCTATAGGGACCACTTGTGCTGGAGTGGCTGTAACGCAGAGCGCCAGGCAGTGGGAGTCGTGCAGGGGCTTATTCTGGTGATGTTATTGACACGTAGGAGGTTCACTTCTGTCGTGCTCCAGCACAGTGGAATGACAGCAGCTTATGTCTTTCAGGTAGCTTAGAAGGAAAACTTTGGGTATCTGTAGCATTCTCTCAGATAATCCTATGGGTTTTTGTATTGAAGTGTCTTAATAAGAAGCTTTGCCTGCATTGTCAACAACATTGCATTGGATGAGTACTTCATCCTTCACTCTCTAAAGGCAGGAGCTTTCAGTTAAAAGAGGGTAACTGCCCCAGTGTAAGAGGCAGAAGATATTTCAATTTTGCAAGTGCAGTGCTGGCTATTAGAGTAAGACTACAATCCATGGCAGCAGGAATTAAAAGGAAGCAACTCCCTTGTAGAGATTTCAGAGGTCTTGTCCTCTTTCTCCTGCCTACTGTGCTTACATCACAGGAAACTAAACACCATACCCTTCTTCCCTGTTTTGCCCTATCTTGCCCTAAAAGAAGCATAAATGTATAAAATTAAAGTTGATATGATGTTTAAAATTCTAAAGATACTTCCTATCAATTTTAGCTTGTACCTCTGCTTTTCTTTGTGAATAATTGTTTTGATGCATAGAACTGGCTTTTGCTTTTCTCCAAAAGCAAGATGAGACAAAAAGGCAACAAAGTGTGAGGGAAGGAAAGAGAAATGAAGCTGCAATATACATATGTGGATTATTTCATCTTAGCATAGCTACAGACTAGTAGTGACCTAGTGTGCAGGATACTTAACACGGAATCTTGTATTGACTATTTTAAGAGAACAAAGCTATGCTGTCACCTTTGAACCTTGCAAGTTCCTGTACTTTAAGTTCCAGTATTCTCCTTTGTACACCTGGTACTCGTTATTTATAACATCAGGCACAGATTTTTCTGTAATTATTGTAATGAGATCATAAGATTTCTTTTGAAAGCAGGGTTCATAGATAATTTGACAGATTATTTAATAAATCATATGTTATTTCTCTAAACTTAAAAAGTCCTGTTCAGGGGAGATTATTATCTTGTCAAAATTGTCGTAATCACAAAAGATGTTGAAATATAATCATATATATTTAAGAAGGATTCAGCCCACATCAGCTGAATTTTGAAGCCTAGAGCAGTGTTTTTCAGTATCTGAGCAATATTCTAATAGAGGGATCAGTAAGTGCACCAATTTTCATTGTTGCCAATCAGTGCTTATATAGAGCAACTTTTCAATTTGTGGTTACATTGACTTTGCTGGTGCAGGTAAAGGTATTGCTTATGTAAGACAGGAATGTACAAAAAGAGGTCCATGTGGTTATGCTACAGATGCCTTTATGGCATGTATTGCTGGAAATAAGGAAGGGCATAGCAGTGTGACTACTTAACCTTTATCCAAGTGTTTCACCTGACTGCAGTGAGCCAATGGAGGCAGATCTCTCAATTTCAGAGTCTTCAGTTTAAGGCATATCAGAGAACTTGATGTACAAGATGACCTTAATTTGATGAACTCTATATGTTGTTATAACTTAATAATTAAACCACTGGGTTTTATCTCCAGTGGGTGGAAGATTTCTTGAAAAAAGTTGGAGATTTGAGTTTGTTGGTTTGTTTTGTTCAGGTTTTTTAATTATCATTTTCAAATTTGACCAGCAAATTGACTACAGGATAATATAAACTTCTTGCAGCACCTTCTTCACTAAATGTTTTCCTACAATTTTGTTGCATTCATTTCTTAAACAGAAATAAAGATATATGCCAGACTTCTTGCAGACTTAATACTGGAATTGCTATGAGCATCCCTTTTTATAAGCTTTATTTTGCTGTAAAAAAGAATCATTAGGAGAGAAAATATGCTTTGAGCTAATTTCTGTAACCGTGTAAGTAAGTAAAGATCATCTAAAAGCTTTAAAGAGGCAGCATTGACTGTCTTCTTTCTGTTTTCTTTATAATTACCTCTTAGTTTTCAAAGCTTTGGGCTCTGTCAAGCACAGGTTAACCAGTTTTTTTACAAGAACGTTCTCTCACTGGCATTGATATAATGAACAGAAACTGAATAAAATTATTGAATCAAGGAACAGGATTTGGAGGTTTTTTTCCTTCAGACCTTCCATGAACTCTCTTGTTCTGGTTGCTTCATCTTGGGTTAGACAATGATGCTATTCAGATACACTTAATCTTTTTAGCAGCATTTTTGTAACTGATTGGTGACATCAGTAGAGTGATTGCTTGCTTTTTTTGTTCTGGAAGCCTCTCCTGCCACTTGTCATGGAAATCACTATCTTATCATTCCATCTCTTCTGTAAAGATATAGTGCATCTTAAAATGAGTCCAGTAAATTACCTAGATCAAAATAATTTTGCTTTTGTGAAGCAGAAGGAATTTTCATTTGGGAAACAGGTAGTTGAGCTTTTGCCTACTTTACTGAGAAGTTTTTAATTTCTTTTTTTCTCCAGAGGAAAAAAATCTCCCTGCCATCCCAATTTATCATCTAGTATGTAATGTAAAGGCATTTTTTACAGAACTAGCCAATATCTTTCCACTGGACACATAATTGCTGTGGGATTACAGCTCGGTACTCACAAATAAATTATTTCAGCTTTCAGAACAAGAGAAGACTCTTTCTTACTTCCATATAGTAATAAGGAAAAATTCCTCTGAGAAAAATGAGTAAATATTAGGCTTTCTGCACTCACTGTGAAGAGAGAATGTTTTTCCTATGACTTTTCCCTTATATATTAGAGAGAATGTTTTTTCTATGACTTTTCCCTTATATATTAGTCAGAAAGGATATTGAGTTCCTAAATCACACCTTTTTCTCCTGATTATCTTTCTAGAATCTCATTTTTACTAACTTGTGTATCATAACTGTCAAAAAGTTGTGCATCTTTTTTTCATGAGCAACTAAGACATTTAGGATGTCATCTGCGTGTCATATACCGCATGGGGGTATGTATAAGGATTTCTCAAATCATTTTAGGCTGTGTAGGAGAGACATTTAGGCTAGAATGGTATTACATGAATTGTGGCAAAATTCCATAACATTTGTTAATTTCATTGTAGGACTATTGAACTCTAATTTGATTTCCCTGCCAATTTGAGCCACAGAAACAGCATCACTATGTACCTGTAGGGAAATTTACTACCCTGTTTCAAATGTACCAAAGCCTGGGGAACCACTGATCACTATGTCTAAGATGTCATTCAAATCATGGGGTCCTTAAGTGTTTCTGTCATGTAGATTAGCAATGATATCATCGGCACTTTTATACAAAGATCTGCTGCATTCGCATCTCTTGAATAGACAGCTCAGTGTTTGTATATAAAAATATATGTGTATATCTTTACTGCAACAGGTCCTAGATTAGGTCGCTGTTATATTAATCCCTGATCATGCATTATAAAGACATTTAGAGCTTGGGGAGGTACACAGTCCAAGTACACAAATATTTGATTTAGGGTAGCAGTTCTGCAATCCCTCAGTAAGTTGAACTTCTTGCTGGAAGTTTGCTCCTTAGTAGATTCCCACAAGTACATCTATAGGGAGCTTCCCTCAAAGAAAATGAAGCAAAATCCCAAGAGTTTCTCAGCATCCCTTTTGCAGCTTCAGCTCCAAGGACTCAGCGCCAGAAGGAGGTGCTTGTGCAGCAATTCCCAGACGTGTCTGTTCTCCCATGGTCTTAAAAGGCTGCGGGAACTTGTTGGCATATCTCCTGCCAAGGGAGCACAGCACTCAAATAATCTCAAATTAGCTGGTGAAAACTTTCTATGCATCTTACTCCTCATCTGAATCTTTTAAGCAGCCTGTAATTAATTTAATTAGTTGCTAAAATAATCCATAATATTCCATTGTTCTAAGGAATAATTTTATGACAGAGATCTTTGTTGGACTGTGAACACAATACTCACTTGTGAGTTGCTGACATGTATAGGTATAGTCACTGTAAACAAACAAGCTTTCCTGAAATTATACATATTCTTAAAATTTGTGTGACTTACAGGAACAATTTCTGTCCTTCATTAGTGTTAATCTCTTATTTTCAAGTTGTTACCAAGCCTGCATCCCTTCCTTATAGACTGTCTTTTGTTGGCTTCAGCCTACAAGAATAATGTCCTTAAGACATTACTATTGTAAATATATTAAAAGGGAGCATTTCATTAGATACAAACAACTTAGATCCTCCCAAATAGGAAAAAGCTAATCAGTATTAGGATACGTTATGCAGGTCATAACAGGATGCATTGCTCAAAATTCTTTGAAACAAATACATGGGAAGGAAAATGCACCTTCACCCTTCTCGCTGAGTTGGGAAGCTCCTGTTTGCACACTCAGGCAGGGCTTTTTTTTACAGTTGTAACGAAACTGGAGAGGATCTCCAGAGATGAGAGATGGGGAGGCCTCCACCTCTCAGCGTGACTTGGCAGCCTTCTGCCATGGCACTTTCAGGCCCTGCCATACCCTAACACAGGGGCAGCAAGTGGGGTGGTGAAATTGCCTTGGGCCAGGGGCAAGTGAGACTGTTCTCCCCTCCTCCTCCACTGGGTTTTCATCTATTTGCAAAGTAAGCTTCTAAGTATGGCTTTTTCAGTTTTGCCTGTGGCTTGACTGAAATACAATCTAATGACACTTTTAAAATAAAAAACATTAAAATGTTCCCGATGAATATGAACAGTGTGCAGGGTTATTTGTGAATTGGATTGCTGGACCAGGCCATTGCCATTGCTCAGGAAGCAGCAGTATGTTCAATTTTACAGCAAAGGTTTAAGAAAACTTGGTTTAAATTACTCAGAAGATAAATGCAGCTAATCACAACTACACTAATACAATTTAAACGACAAATAAACAATTATTTAAATAGAGCTAGTATAACTAGCGTAATTTAAAGAAACTCACTGTTTGATGGACAAAGTTCTGTTGTGGCACAGCCCTTTTGCAGTTTTGAACTTTATGTTCAGCTGTTAGTGTCATACGGGCTCTACCAAATGCTCATGGAAATGAAATATTGTACTTCTACCATTAAAACCTGATAGAAGATTCTTTCTTAGCTTAGTAAAGCATTTTAAGTAGCTGGGAAGGAAAACAATTAATCAGTGTGATTTTTGTATAATCAAAACTTAATAATATTCCAGTTTGTCGTCACACATTCTACAAGCAATACCAAGTCCTAAGATACATATTATTTCATCTATAATTATATACTTGGTATTAAGGATAACATAGCTTTTCAAAAAACACTTCTTTAAAGTGCTACATGAAAATGTTATTTGTATGTCTAGTAATACTTAGAATACCCAGATGTGAGAGGGATGCTGAAGTTGGTTTATATTTGAGATCCCTTAGCATTCTTTATAGTACTATACATGGTTAATTTTACCTGGCCTAACTCGATTCTGAGTATTGAAATCTCAAACACAGTTTTTCACTATAGGTCTGATAAGAATTTTCATTTTTAATCTGAAATGCTTAGATACTGTTTCACCTTAGAGGCACAGGCATGTTTCACATGTGTGCCTGGCTTATGGAGCTTGTGAAGGGCTAAATTCAGGCTCACTTACACTTTGAGTAACTCATGGGGTGTTTTCAGGATGCTGCGTAGTAGGACAATATGTTAGCAGCATTCTTGACTTTCTCTTTTTTTTACATTTGCATTCTATGGTTTCTACTGGAAGAGAGGGAAGAAGATTTCAGTATTTAGATTTACGCACTTGGTTAGAGCACTGATAGGATTTTAATCGGCCTTTCCATTTCTGATTGGCCTTCCTTTTAATCTACCTTTTTGATTTTTACAATAACCTTCTTTTGGTTCACCAGAATTCTTAAGCACAGCATTCTAAAGTTACATACTGATGGGGTTTTTTCCTATGTTTATCCCTCTGTCTTATGAAATGAAACAGAGTGAGTATCCATGAGTAAGTCTCAGTGAGTGATACAGTCCCCAGAATTCTTATCTTCCTCCATCTTGACTTTGGATCCTGTCCAGAAGCTCTGTAGCTGTTACCAGATTGGAGAAAATTTTGCTATTTTTTGACCCAGAGCACTAGATGGTACAGGAATGCTCTGCTTATTTTTTCTCATAGAAAAAGCAAATATTTAAATCTTGATAAGATTGTCCAGGCTTATAGGATCACTTATTTCTGCCTACATCAGAATCCTATTCTGCCGTGTGAATTTAGTACATCTCTGGCTACATTTGCTGCATCAAATGAGATGTAGAATAATATCAGTTCTGTCGCTGAGAAGGCTGGGATGGTGAATGATAGGGCTACTAGTTCACTTTATGTGATATGGTTTATATCCTTGTGTATCTATAACTGTGAACACAGTGTTTTTTGGTTTTTGTATGCGTCTTGGGATACTCTTAACTCAAAGTGTCAAGAAGTTTTTAGCAACCGCAAGAATCAAAATTTTATTTTAATTGGCTCTAAACTGAGAGGGTTTTTTTTAACCACTGATAATTGGAGCCTCAAAACCTGTTCTATCAAAAATAAGAGGCTTCATGTAACCTGTGATAAAATCATGGTCCTCATATAACATTTTACTTAAGAGAATCTATCAACACAAATCAAATAGGATTGAATTACTAAAAATCTCTCATCCTGAATTTTAGTACTAGGTTGCACATATTTCCATGTTCTGTAGCATTAATGGGAGCATATGAGCAGTAGGTGCTGCTTTCATTATTAACTGAATTTCATTAGTCTGTAGGTGGGGACGTCATTGTGATTAGCTCAATCCAAGCATAGTAAAAAGTAATTTCTTTCTCCAGAGAACAATCCAGCTTGTTTGCTGTGTTCAAAATAGGATCAAGGAATGGCCTGAAAGTGACTCTCCCTAATAGGAAATAATTTGACTCAAAATGACCGTTCTGGGTAAAACAGGTTCATGGGTAACGATCAGTTCTGTGCAAGCAGGTATGAATGTTTGACTAGTTGATTACTAATATAAAAGAATCTTCATTTCATTAAAAATTTAAATTCGTATGGTCAGAGAAATATTTTAAAATCCTTAGTCTTCATGTGAAGTTGTTACCAGAAACTAAAGAGCTTTGGAAGGTTTTGGTTGCCAATGTTGAAGATGAGATACAGTTACATGTAAAATGGTTTACTGTAACTTTTTGCAAACTTTTATTGCAAACCCTTCAACAACACCTCCCTTTTTCATTACATCTATCTCTTACTCAATCTTCTTGCTGACAAATCTACTGAAGGTGTAATAGTCTCTTACATTTCATTGTGTAAGGAAAATTTTAGCTATGATGTACCAGGATGAAATCTAATGTGGGAATTAGATTCCCTGCTGAAATGGAGTGCTCCTTCCTTTGACTTCTAAATCATCTAGTAGTGAACAATCAGAGTAAAAGGTCTTGTCGTAACCTCTTTGTTAATCCTTTTGCTCCCTTATTTTCCTTGCCAATGTTTCTTTCTATTGAAACACTAAAACTAGTGAAAAAATCTATTGATTTTTAAAATATGGTTCAATTTATGCACTTTAACAAGGCATGCAACAAACATAAGCTATATTTCGCTTTGTCTGTATCCTTGCTCTCTTCATTTTGTAAGGCTGGAGCACTGCTGGAAAGCTGGTGTTTTCAAAAATCTTGCCATGAGCAAATTTGCACATCATACAGAGCTTGATTTTAAAAGCCAGTGTGTGGACGCAGATAAACAGGGAATATATAGTTGGAGTGCTTTTATTGTAGAGGGAGACAGTCCTTGGCCATCAGGCTGTGAAGATAGGGGACTGTGAGGCACGTAAATTAGGCAAAGGAGACAAATAGCCTGACAGGGAATTTCTGATATGGATTATCTGTCTGATGGGAATGTGATTAAAAATATGTAAGTACAACAAAGGTATGCTGGTCGTGGCAATGAGACCAAGCAATATGACCATTTAGAGCAAAAAGAAGGCACTGTTTAAGAAGTTAGAGATCGTTGGAAAGATCAAAGATGAAAATTACTTTAGAAGCAGCAGTCAAAACATAAGTACAATGAAAGAAAGCAAAATACTTATATTTTTCCTTAGATATCTCATGCATCTAAGGGTTGGTTAACATATTTGTTAACAACGAGTACCTACTTCTAAGGTTCCCCAACAGGGGGCCCATGCTCACAGGCTAATCCCTGGCAATGATAATCGTGTCTGGGCTTTATGAGCATGGTGCTGCACAATTTCAGATGTCTGTGGTCCATGAAAGTGTTTTGAAACAAGGTTATGTTTAAAAATAGCATTTGTGTGCATTGAGGTTAGGTTTTCAATAGATTTCTACAGTAACTGACCCTCCTCTCCAAGTTCAAAGTGTTTCAACCCAGCATCTTCAGTGATGTAACATCAACATTTTAAATTATGAAGACTCTAGTAGTTAAACATTTATAAAGTGCCCAGTGCTGTCATTTCTTTAAACTATTAAAATGTAATGTTTTTACATGAACATCATTATAAATTAATAACAAACATAATTTGTGGTGATGCAGTGTTCTATGGGCTGTGAATTACTGTCCTAAATTTCACACAGCAGATGCTTTCTCTGGGATGCAGAGCCTAGATGATGATTTCATAAGATGCAGCATAAAAATATCTCACTATTTGCATTCCAGCTCTACTCTGCTTATACAGCTTGCTTTTTTAGACCATTCAGGGGGCATTTTAAGAGTGTTGAAGTTGACACACAATTCTCAGTCTTGTCAAAACCTTACGATTACCTAAATTCTTGCGTATCAGTGAAAGAGTACTTCTTCGAGAAATATGTAGTGTTCATTAGAAATGAATCAACAGATGCATGTCATTTCATATCATCCAATAGCTCCAGTGATTTAAAATTATTTTTAAAAGAATTATATTTGTGTACTTAATTGCAAGAGAGCTGCTGTGGAGTATAACCCCCAGTAAACGTTGAAAAGTCAAAATGGTATGTTCCATAGTGCATAATATTTTACATTGTGATGAAAGTCTGATTTTTGTGCTGTAAATCCGTGGAAATTATAATATATAGACTTACTGCATATTAGAATCACAACATAAAATGATAATTTAAGGCAAAACCTGCCCTGTCTGTGCTAAACAAAATGCACATATAAAAATCTGCCGTGTATACAGGATGTGATGCATATATATGTAATGTGTGCTAAACAGTGGAATCTACCAAAATAATAATTTAAACAGAACCATTATTTGTAACTGCAATTTACTATTGTCCCATATAATCACTTAAAAATAGAAGGAAGAGTCAAGGTAGAATACCCTTTGCTCATTCTGACTAGGTGCTTCCTTTGTGGCTTTTCATGCAAGAGGCCAGTGTTTCCAGGGGAGTGCCAGCACAGGGCTCTCTATGTGTCCTCTGGATGGACTTGGAGAGATATAAAGGCAGAATTTCCCGAGGGAACTTGGGCACAGTGCTGCTTGTCCTGAGTACTGGAGCAGAAAAGCTCTGCAGAGGTTACTAGTAAAGCAGCATTTTGACAGCTGTAAAATTTTAAGAGTCCTTACTGAGTAGCTGTGTGTCACTTATTTTCATTAGAGCAACAGTCTGCACAAAGCAGGTTAGAGTTAAAATCAGTGTCACATTAATCTTTTACAATTAAATAATTCCCATGGAAGTGAATATATTAACACATCCTGATACTACTTTTCTGCAGGGTACTACCAGTATTTAAATACCATAAAAGGTAATTTTTGGCATATGTGATAAAACAGCAAGTGTGCATAAAGCATAAAAGGAATTGTGGTTTATAAAGATTAGGGCCCTCTTGTAATCTTAAGCCATTAGTACAGTTTAGTATTTGCAGTATAAATGGAGGTGTATTCACAAAATGGCCCACAGTATTTATTTTCAAAGTCTGTAACTCTAAGACAGCTAGGAGTAGTTTGTGCGACACACATCAGTTATGTGAGACCTTGGTTCTGCTAATATAGCAATATTTCTTTTAGTTTGGTGAGAAAAAATGCTTATTGCTGAAAAAAAAATTGCAGTTGTCATTGAAAGACCTAAATAATATGCCCTCAGGATTGCTGGAGTGAACTGTTGCTCCACTGAAGAGCTCTGGCGGCATCAGAGAAATGCTCATGCAATTTATTCATGTAACTGTAGTTCGAAGATGAAACATATATTACATTTTGAAAATGATGTTATTTAATCATGATTGATTTTATAGTCTCTTCTAGTCTCTAAATCACCATTATATTTGATAGGATCTTTTTCTTGACGTACCTTATTCTACATTTCCACCTCTTCTTATGTGTTTTTGATTCTTCACTCCATTCCTCCGTTCAAGATGCTCATGTTTTTTTTCTTGAAACTTACTTTTTTGTTTGTTGGTTTTAAATGAAACTGAAAGCAATGGATGTTGGAGATTGGAGGACTAAAAATGTTAAAATGCCTTCTCTCATCTTACATTTCAACCACTGCAGATTTCAACAAAATCTTACTTTCCTTCTTACAGCTTCATACTTCAGTTTTGCATAGCTATTTATGATCTCAAGAGCACATAATTGCATTAGCATACTGTTATGTACTTGTGTGTGTACACCTATTATTGTATACTCTTCTGTAATCCTTTTAAATTTTCTCGTTACAATTTTTCCTGGTTTTTTAGTATTTCCATATACATAACGGCTAAAAGTTTTAAAAATTGCAAGGATTTTAAATACCTTCATTTTCCAAATTTAGTTACAGAGATTCCTAAGGAAATTTAATTTCCTGGAAGTACTAATTACTTACTCATGAATATCAGACCTACAAAAGTTTCTCTGATTTGGCTGTCCAAATCATTAGGTACTTTAAGTCCTAGTCCTTTATTTGTCTTATAAAAGGATTGAAAGAAGAGACCAAAAAATTGATGAGGAGCCAGAAATTCCATGGGATATGAAATCTTTTGTTTAACAGTTTTAATTACATTAAAGTTCCCTCAGTTGTACATTTCAAGAAGATGAAATATAATGAAGTAGGATGCTGTGATATGAGACTAAGTTATGTGGGAAGCCTGATAGTTTTCCTAAAAACAAAACTAGAATCAGTTGGCTTTTAGGTTGTAAAGCTTGTATCTGTCTTTCTCCTCACGCCCCTTTTAACAAATTGTTTTAAATGGGAGATGAACCTGGTAATGACATAATCAAGCTTTTGACCCATGAAGTTCATGGCTTTGAAATGAGGCAAACCAGATTTGTCTATCCTTACTAGAAAATAAAAGCCAAACATCCATCTGCCAAGATTGTTTTATTCAACTTTTGCCTAATACCTTGTAGAGTACTTGAAGAACTTAAAAAATTATGATACTTCTTCTTGAACTTGGATGAGAAACTGGAATACAAATGTAATCACTCTGACAGTAATTTAGTGACCCTGGAACATCTGGGATTAAGGCCAGGTGCAGAGAACAGTGGAAGGATGTGGATTGGAATGTGAAAGGAGCAGCATTGACTACTGCTTAACACCTGTATGTGAGAAAGAAAAATGATGTCTTGAAATGGGTAGAGGTGAGAAATGTGAAGAACTGATCAACACTCTCTTAATATCTTGGCAGCACTGCAGTTCTGAATGTAATTCCCAAACAGTATGAAACACATTAGATTTTGAGACTACTGAATATAATGATTTTAGTGTTATAAGAATCTTGTGTCCTGCTCTGTACAGCCTGTCCCCTCTGTAGTGCTGCTTTGATCCAGCTCCCCACCCAACTGTCTTGGGGTGACTTTATGATGTGTATCCCATATCGCTGCCTATGCCCAGAAATTAATTTTTGTGCCTTTCTATGCCTCTAAACTGAGGCTGAGAGGAGGAAGGAAAAAACTGAGCAAAACTTTCTCGAAGCAGTTTGCAGCTTGTTCAAGGTCACATAAAGATAGCAGGTTTTTTTCCCCCCAGCTGGGGCAGGGGAGCGAGGAAGCACCCAGCTTGCGGCTTTCCAGTCAGCTTTTGGCCAGTTGTTTCAGTTCCTTGTTCTCCGGAGAGAGACTGAGAGCTGAACTTTTCCTTCTCTGGAATTCCGGATTTTCTCCCTTTTCTACTGGACTGCCTGATTGCTGTAACATCAGAGCACATCGGGAGGACTTTCCACCAGGCACAGATGGCCTGGCCCCGGCCCAAGCCCCAGCTCCGAGGAGACCAAAGGGAGGGCTCTAACGCTTTCCCAGGTTTTTTCCTCTACAGAGAAAGATTTTACTATTTAACATTATTTTCCTTTCCCGTGTGTTTGTTAAATAAATAGTTTTATCTTCTTCACTTTCCTTTGAGGAAAATTATTTTTTTCCCGAACCTGGTGGGGGAGGGGTGGTTGTGCCTTCTCTCAGAGGATATATTTCTAAGTTTGGCCAAACCAGAACACCAACGTACTGGGGTTCAGCTTGCAGCCTTTCTGTTCCAGAAAAGAGGAAGAAAAGAGGTTGGAGGTTGTGGCACTTCTCATGTACCTTTCTTTTCTGCCCTCTGATGGACAGGGATGTATCTCTGACTCCGCTGCGAAGAAAATGGATCAGAGCTGAACTTCTATGTTATAATGTCCATAGTGGGGTATGCACTTCAGTGAAGTTGTGTGAATTCAGAAACACTGTAGCGGATGAGAAGGGGCACCATGAATTACAGTGTCATCACTGGATGAGGTGTTCTAGGGATGTTTTCTAGCCACAGTCACATTAATAGTGAGAATAGCAAGTTACTTGAACCCTGATCCAAAAGATTCAAGAATACGGTATTTATCAGTATTGTGCTATTGTCATGTGGGACACAAATGCTATAGCCCATCAATTTGTTATAAGGAAAGCAAAAGGAGTCTGTCTGTTCAACCAGAAAACCAACCAACATACGTGAAACAGCTGGACAGCTGTTGGTCCCACACTAATAAAGCAGCTGTAGGTGCAGTAGCCTCTGCACCCCCCAGTCTTCCATGAGCCCAACTGCTCTGCAAGGCTGCCGGTGCAGACACACTCACCCACACAGTGTGCTCCAGCATCCAGCTTTCTCCATGCAGAAGAATGAGACCACACTTGCAGTACAGAAAGTATGTGTGTCTGGTCTAGAGACCACTGCATAATGCAAGTATCACCTTTGTGTCTCAAGCTGTGGTCTTGGTTTTGTCTGGAAACTTAAGACTAGAAAGATCAATCTGATTTAAAAAGTGAGTTTTGTGTCACTTGGTTGGCTCAAAGGGCTCGTTCTTAATTGTTCCCTGGACAACCATTCTTTTTTGATACTGTACCTTACTATTAGTTAGAGCTAAAATAATTTGTCAGACTAGTACAAGTTATTTCAGACCAAACAAACATGTCTCCTGATGCCAAATGCAGAACAAAGGCCAGAAGAGAAGGGAAACTTTTCCATACTTAATTACATATTTCCAGATGTAAGAAAGACCAGCCCTTAAATTCAGTGATGGTGCTGGAGTTGCGCATTTTGGCTTTCAGTTCACCACACAACAAACCTGAAGAAAAATTCAGGGAAACAGGTATGTTTCTTTCATGATTAATATATTGCTAGATATAATGTTTGAAATAATGAGGTGCTTTATGAGAGAGTTGTCGCAGCTTTCGTATAAGAAAGAAAAATCAAATCAAGAAAAGTACAGTATTTTCTGCCACTCAAATGGCTTGCAAAGCTCATTATTTTTGTGTTATTTTCCTGACATTAATCTTTTCACTAAAACTATGTGGTTGAAAATAGAGGGATAATTAGCATTAGCCCATTTATGAGAAACTGCTAGTGACAGAAGCTTATTTATTGTTGTGTACAATTAAAATACGATGTGAACACATGAGAATTTACATTAAAACAAGATTGCAGCTTGTCAGCAGTTTTCTTTGTTCAGCTGTGTGTTTATTAGGCTACAGCTGCTCACCTACTTTTATATGACTTGATAGTAATAGCAACATGTTCATTATTGGAGATGTCTAAACCAGTTTGATTACACAACATACAAAGCTAATATATATCTGATATAAACTTTGTTAAAGAATTAGATCTGGAAGTAAGATTATATACCAACAGAAAAAAAATACATTCTTGTTTAATCTCTTTATTGTTTTGGGTTTGTTTGTGGGGGTTTTTTTTATTTATTCCTTTCAGGAAGTGTTGTTTATGCATAGCACCTCAGGTGATTTATGTAGATTATTTTGCTGGTTTATTTGGACAACTTCAGTTCATCTGCAAATAAACAACTTGAGACCTGTCAGGAAAAAAGCACATTTTTTTCCTAATTCTGTCATTATCCAAAGTGATTTCTGTAGTGTAACAGTTGGTATTAATTTATGTATTTAAGGATCTCTGGGACTTGTAGTCCCATTTTTGGGAGTTTCAGCTCTATGTTCCTTGGCGTAGATGAACCATGGCAGGAGGTCAAAGCGAAAGACACTTTTCCGGCTCTTGTAACTGGATGGGTGGTATTTCAGAGCCTACAATATGGAAAGCAAAAGTTTTGCCTGTTATTAGTACCCTGCTGACACACAACATGAAGGAAAGCAAAGCAAGATAGTTATTTATTTCTGGCCTGGAGACCTGATCAAGCATAGAGGAGCTGTTAGCAAGTCCCAATAAGAAGTTATAAAAGTTCTAGGAACCTTTCTAAATGGAACTGGTTTGTGCTTTTGGGAGTAAAATAGGGTCATCATGTCTTCAGTGTACCATGGGGCTGACATACCAGCTTTATTAACTTGTGCTGGAATGGTTCACATTGTTCTCCAGTCAGAGAAAATATTGATCCTATTAATTTCACTTTTTTTTTTTTTTTTTTGGTCACTATTTGCAAGTCTAGCTACTGTATGAACTTTCTGAGAAGATAGGTATCAACTTGCTCAGCTTTCAAGCTTGCTCCATGTCTCTTATAGCTGTCAATGTTATTTCTGTTTAGATGGTTTTATTTCTCAGAACTGTGAATAGACACAAAGTCATAGTCCATGACTTTGACCAGAATCTTCTGGAGCAGAAGCAGGATGAATAAATGAACAAGCACTTTGATCACTTAACAAAATTAAGACTTAAAGCATATACTTCAAATTCATTAATGAACAGAAAGAACCATGCTTATGTATTTTCTTCTGGCTTTCCTGACAGGAAGCAAATTTCCTCTCTTCAGCTTTTAATATCTTTTAAAAGTTTCTTTGCATCCCTACCACCTCATCTGTTACTTTTGCTTCAGATGGAAAAGTAGCAAACTCTTACTTGTTTGGGAAGTGTTTAGATACTGCTAGAGCTATGATAGTAGTCAACCCAACATGTACAGCAATTGAATGCTTCCTGCTGCTTCAGTATGCACTGCTTCAATTGCTAGTATTTTGTTGTTGTTGTTTGGGAGTTTCTGAGGAAAGGGATATATCTTTCCTTTCTGTTACTTCTGCTGCGATTTCCTTTGGAGAAAAGTTTCGCAAGTCCCGTGACGTTTCACTGCCCTGTATGGGCTGTTAAATTCAGTTTAAATGCCAAGCAGCATTTACGACTGTGGTCTAGATTCACTTCTGATTTTAATGTCATATTTCTGCTATTTCTCTTTATCTAAATGTAATAGCATTGACATTGATTTAAATGGATTATGTTATCATAAATTACTGTTTCATTTGCATAAAATAGTTTACGGAAGAATATCTTCATATTCTAATGCAAAAATTATGGTGCTTCTAGTTAATTAATTAGAGGTGTCAGTTATTTTCTAGAATTATACCACATACCACATAATCATCTCCTTACAGTACTTTCCTAATTCTAATCTCAAAATCATTGAGCTGAGTATGTGGGCAGAAACTTCTGAGTGACACATTAGTGGTTTGTCCTCTGATGGTGTTTTTACCGTTGCACCTTTAGATCAAATCTGATTATTAATTTTAAAATGCGGAGCAGCTCATAATGATCATTATACACTCCTGTGAAGTTCCAGAGCAAAAAATCCACAAATATTTTAATGTTCTTACGTTTGAAAACTGAGGTTTAAAAAACCTCTTATTTTAACATTGTAGAAATCACCCACTCATGAAAGTTTAATCATAGATTTAAAACTGACTGTGATCTAAAGCAAAGAAGGAAGGGAGAGGAGGGGCAAGATAGAAGACAGGTAGAAATATCCCTATACAAGAGCATCTGAGCTTAATCTTGAATAGCAGAATTTCTTGGCAGGGATTTGTACTATTCAGTCTGCATACAGAAATGAGACAGGTATGATACTCCAAAAGTGCACTCAAATCCTGCAGTTTTCAAAAAAAGAAAACGGATTTGATAGTGTCATTGAACTCAGAAAGAATTAGACACAGTTCTCAGAAGCCTGAATTTTAAATAGTGTTAATTAAAATGTGACCTACTATCTTTTACTTCTCGGTTGAATTCATATTTTTTCTTCCATGTTTTTATTCTATCACAGGGATTTTTTTTTAACTCCTCAAAATGCACTTCTTCCTGCCCTTAAATGTAGCTGGTATTGATTGGTGTGCTTCCACTCAAATGTCCCAGAAATGCAAATAAGAGAGCAATGTGATACGGTATTATGAGAGGTTCATGCACATCTCTCAAGAAATGCATCCTTCGCTTATGTGCATGTTTGCAGTGTCACTGAAGAGGGAGTGTCATAGTTTTAATCCTCTTGATTTCTGACTTTTTCAATCTGGATGAACAATCATATAAAAGCAAAAGTCAGATGCTATCCTAAAATGTTTTGGCTTATTGAAGATGCAGATAAGTAGACTTTGGTTAAGACTTGGGAAATGATAACAAAACTCAAAGCAAATGTTAATTTTCTTGCCGTGCTTGCGGAAACAGCAGTGAATATTGGTAGGATGCAAGTGAGTCAAATTTATCCTTTACAGTGGCCATTAATAAAACAAAAATCGTTTCTCTTTACTGAAGCTGATGTCTGTTAGGCAAGCTGTTTTCATACAAGTAAGAAAAGTTTCAAGAAAGGAAATGAATGGGTTTGTGACAGCTTATATTTTTAACAATTCACTTTCTTTTTAATTTTGAATGGCAGAATAGTAGTTGTAGTACTCCAAAAATATTTAAGACAAAATACATTCCCTTTACATACCTAATATAGGTACTTTACCTCTGAAGTTTTCAGCCTTGACTTAGCTGTAAAGCTGAACACAACTTTTTGGAAAGGAAATACTTAGTGTACATATTTGAATTTGGCAAATCTGCCTTTCTGACCATGATTTTTATGTATGTTTAACCAGCATTGGTTTGTTGATCAAAGAAAAAGACTGGGGAGGGAAGGGGATCAAGCCAAAAGAAATATCAGTAGAGGGAAAAAGTTTTACAGAAAAGAGAAAGTTTTAATCCTAAATGAAAATTTTGTTTCATTTTAATATTTATTTTAAACATTTGTCCTTTATGAAATTCAGCAAAATTTTAAACAAAAATAGTGTTTATAAATGATATACTAAGACGCCTTATAGAAGAGGTTGCAGTGCAAATGACTTTGAGACGTTCAAAGCTCAGTTTTGTTCCATTAGTGTTATTGTGGTTCTTATATCAAGAAAGCAGCAGACTTTACCAATTAATCTGTGCTAACAATTATATGGATTTGTGTTAATAATTGGCTGGATCTTCAATAACTTTCAAACTCCTATTTCTATCATTAGTCAGCAGGAAGCTAATTGTCTCTGTATGACCATTTTTGGGCTTCAAGTAGTGGATTCTAAGCAAAATGTATTATTGTGTATGTGCGGATATTACTGCAAGCAGAAACTGGAGAAGTCATTGGGTTTCTGATAGGACAAAATTTCCCTGCCGAAAACCAAACAATTTTCCCCATGGAAACCAAACAGTGATTTGCCCATGAAAACCATTTATCTGAAAAAATATCAGAGAAGCATCTCTGTAAAATGTCTGGTTTTAATTGAGTAACCATTTGAAACTACCTGTCTGTTCATTTAGCTGTTTCGCCCTTTTGTATATCAGTAAAGGTTTCTTCTTGCCTTTTGACATAAGGTACTGAAGTATTTATTGCAGCCTTAAACCTCTTCCAGCTCTTGCATAAGAGCTGACTAATCCTAACAACAGAGGGCGATCCACGGTTCATTGTGCAAGGAATGGGGCTCAGCTCTCCTCTAGGACCATCAGCTTCCACTTGACGTTTCTTGGGGTAGTGATGTGTTCAAGGTGTCTGTGGGTCACAGCTGGCCTGCAGTTGCTGCAAATCTTTTTTTTCAGACTGTTGTAATTTGGGTGTTTGCTGCATTAAATTCTAGAGGAATTAAGTTGTCCAGAGTACAACTGTGTGCACTCTGAGCAGAAACTGTGCTTTATGGCAAGTACTACATTGTGTCCCCCTTGACAAAAGAAGAAGGAACTTTTCTAAACTTGGTCAAGACAACTGTAATTGGAATATGTGAGCCAGTTTTAGTCTCTGCCTGCGAACACAGGCTGTGAAAACAGCACATCCTTGGGAACAAAGGGGTTGAATTGCCTGTATCAGTGTAGTGGGTTGGGTTTGTAACTGGGCAGAAACACCAATTTAGTGTAGTGGTTTGGCCCAAAATACTCATTACTGTTTATCTTCTGTGAGATAAGAATTAGGAGAAATGCAAAGCAGGCACCAAACTTGAAAGAATATAAAGAAGTTTATTAACGGACCTAAAAGGAGAAAAAAAAAGTATTATACCACCTTCAGAACTCTCCTCCTCCCCCCACCTTCCTCCCTTCTTCCACTGACAATGCAAAAAGACAACCCTTAAGATGTTCAGTCTGTTTGCCACTTCCATAATAACCTTGTTCAGTCCATTTAGAAAGAGAAGTCTCTTCTTGCTCGTGCTATGAAAACAGTATCACAACGAACCAGCCACCCACTTCCAAATATTGTTCAGTCCATTTAGGAAGAGGAGTCTCTCTGCTCGCATGTGAGTCCCTTCCCCTGACTTGCAGCTTTTCCCGCAACTGCTTTCGAGGGTCCACTCTTGAAGTTTTTTGGGGTACAATTTTAAGGTTGAGCCATTCAGAAACAGAAGTTCTCTTCACCCATCTCTGGGAGCATTTCATCTCTAAGAACAGAGGCCCCCTTCTCTTTCTCTGGGAGCAAAGGGTCATCCTCATCTTCATCATTAGGACTATCTCTGGGAGCATCTCTAGGAACTGAGGTTTTCTCCTTTCCCGTTTGGAGCAAAAGTCCTCATCCGGTTCATCTCTCCCTGTCCAAACTTCTCATGAAATTACAGCTGCGTCAGCATCTGCCTATCTCAGCGCAGGTGCTTTTGCTTACGAGTTGAACACTCCACCCCCCATATCTTCATGAAATTACAACAGGATACTCTGATATATCATAGCTTCACAACAGAATTTCAGCTTTAAGCATCTCCTCTCTCTCTTCCCTCAGGTTTTCAGCTCTTCACAGCACTAAAAGTGTTAATCTCACCTCGGCCTTGCAGCTGGAATGTTTCTTATCGCAGTGGAGAGGGGGGAGAGCCGAGCCGCTCCGGCTGCCCACAGCAAAGGCAGTGGGGGGCATTCCACGGCTGGAACAGGCCCATGGCTCCAGGATGGCCGTGGCCCGGCCTGGCCCGGCCCGAGCAGGGCCTGGCCGGGCCCGCTGGCCCCCACACGGGCACCGGCAGCCACCTGTCCCAGTGCCGGAAACGAGAGAGAGCTGTGGGGGGTTTGTCTATTCTTATGTGTGGATCACAGAGGCGGTCACAATTTTAAGTGGCTTAAAGAATTGTCCATATTCAAACTGGCCAGCTGATAGGTTCTGTCAGGTCACAGAGGAAGCTGTAAGCACCCCTTAGCAAGGACGTCCCTTCCGAGACTATGCTTGCTAACCTATGACAATCAGCATCCCATTGGTCGTTCAACATGTACACACAAGAAAGCACTTCAGTTGTGCAGCTTTTCCTTGGGCTTCCTATTTTTGATACAGGGACTACTAGTACAATTCCGAATCTGAACGCAATCCTAAGAAAGTACTCCAATCCAGATGCTTAGGTTCCCAATGCCATAGTGTTGGCTTGTCACTGGTGCAGAATGAGGCAGCTTGATTAGTATATGGAGAGGACAGAAAATAATGGTTGCCTGCTGATTCACCCTGTATTGCTTTTGGGTCACAAGTGGAGTCTAATTCAAGATTTCAGATTTTTATCTGTAAGATTTCAGATTGGATAAGTCCCAAACTATCATTGACTTCTAACGCATCTAAGGACTCATTCTTCTTTGCTGGAAGCAGTAGGTCTTGTCTGCTGAAAACATACTAATCTGAAAGGTTATTTTAGTTCTTGATTACTTTAACCTGCTCCATTTTCTGCTCAGACAAGTGAAATTAATTGGGTTTTTGTTTATCTCACTCCCAAACTTTCTTTTTTTATCCTTACTTTTAGAGCTTGTTGTTTTTCAAAAGACACCACCAATGTGAAGCAATGAAATTATTTAAACTAATATTATATATTGAGTCTTCTGTCAATTGTTTTGATAGTGTCAGAATATTTTACTCTGTCATTTTTGGTTGCTTTAGCCAAGAAGACTATTGATAGAATCAGAAATAAAATTCCTGATTCTTAATCCTATAATGTGACCACAGAAAATAATGCTATATTAAAAAGAAATTTAGAGCAATTTAGATTAAGGGGGGGAAAGGCATATAAAATCGGTGTTAGACTTGTGGATATAGAGTACTAATCTTTACAGAAGCTGTTGGACAGTAAGTGTTCTCCATTTAGTTATTGGAAGACTTGGCATGGAAGAAGATGAAACTTAGCAGGACTAAATTTTTATGTACTTTCAACAGGAAATTACAAATAATCATTGAGATCAAATACACATATGGATCCAAAGTGCCATTATCTCAAGGAAATTGAAATAATGTGATTTCAATAAACTTGAAAAGAGCAGCAAATATTAACACAGTCTTCCATACTCTCTTCTGTTTATACCATTTTGGTATCTTTTTGCAGAATGGTGTAAGTGTGACAGGGAAGAGATTTTAATGCATATTCTGATGGGATGAAGATTTAAAAACTATTCCAGAGAAGGCATTCATCAAATTATGTGCACCACAGAACAATAATATTGTATCTCTTACAGATTTCATGCTGAGATACCTTCATCTTAGTCTGACCATTGAGATGCAAACTAGAGATTAATTTGTATTTTGAGAGGTTGTTGCATAAATATGAGAAACTTATTCATCTTTTTTTTTGGTAGCACAGCTGTGTTGGGTTTTTTTTATACAATTAACCACCTAACAATCTTCCAAGACACAAATGCTGCATGAAATAGGCTTTCTTACTTATTTAAGTACTTCCCATGTTCTCTAGATTAGGAAAGGCTGAACTTGTATAAACAGTTAGTAGCAAAGAGTTAGTAACACAGGAGAGCTGTCCCAGTTTGTACAGGCTAAAAGGTTCTGCTATAATAGTCAAAAAATGCCAGCAGTGGGGAACTTCTACATCCTACTGAAGTTAGTAGACTTTGAGCTTACTACCTTGCCTGATGAGGCCCACAAGTTCTATGTTCCTAATTTTCAGTTGTACAGACCAACTGCTACTTTGTAATGAGAGAAAGCTCCGGCTGCAAATATAGAGGTGCCAGTAGAGTTTGCGGTGTTTCGAATTGCGTCGTGACTTTGTAAACTGAAAATACGCAGTAGGTCTACGATAGTGTTTTAAATATAAAAGGTTTTTAACAGCCGTTGCACTACTGTGGTTGATAAAGCAAAGTGGGAATTACAGAAGGCAAACATTTTGGTCAATATATCTACGTTGCACTCTAATAATGGATTACATGAGCAGAGATGTGTTCAGAAGACCAATCAAAGATTGTCCATATTGACTTGTGAGGCCCCCTGCTACCCCCATGGAAAGAATATAACCACTTAGAGAGGTGAGAAGTTTGGGACTGAGGCCAGGGAGACCAGCTGGCTGGGATATGCATGGGCTGAATCAAATATTGTCAGTACTTAAGAAGCAATGTTTCTTCATTTGCTCAGTGATGTGTTTACAAACAGTGGTTAGTTCCATTTTTATTGAAAGTGATATATTCTCCTTCTCAACCTGCTCTTAGAAAAACAAAAACTTTTTTTTACAAGAATTAATTCCTCCTTGTGTCAGTCCCTTCCACCCACATACCCTGCATATGCACACAGTAATTTAACATGACATTCAGAAAGAAAAAACAAACACCATTTACAATCAAGACATCAACCTATGTTTTAAAATTCAGATTATACAAGTTGAGTGCCTGAATTTGCATAGAAAATGTCTGGTTTGCATAATAGCTTGAAAACTATTTTCCTTCTCTAATATTTGGTTTTTAACTCCATTTAGTCATAGTGCTTTCTGGAAGCTGCCAAAGCATTAATACTTAATTCTGGTCAAAATATTTGCTTTGGTTATTTTCCATGCTCTAGGATTGCAGTCGGATCTTTTGCAGGCCTCTGGCATCCAAAAGGTTTTCTCCATTCTTGCTTTTTTTTAACTGATTATTTAGGCCTTTCTGGTGGAGGTAGTAATGGAGACTGGGAACTAAGTTTGAATCTGAGATTGTGCCAAGTACTTTCTTTAGTTCAGAAAGTTAACTTCAGGGGTTTTTTAGAGGACTTATTTTGTAAGGACTGTCATAATAGCATTAAGTATGTCCTTTTGTTCAGTCAGCAAGGATTTTGTATGTATGACACAGTGTAGCCAAACTGTACTCTGCTCAGAAACATGTAATTAAAGATGTCAGGAAATTGTAGGTTAGTGTTCATAAGTACTGAAGTAACTCTGACAAGCCTTATTGGTAGTTAGGATTTTCTTTCTCTCCATAGATAATGCTTAGCTATGTAATTACCTTCTTTGGAGGAATAATTTATTTTCATTCCTTTCTCTTCAGTATTTTTCTTAACTTAGTGCTTCAGTGAACAATAGTTTTTTAAACAAGATAACAATACTGTAACTTCAGAGGGAAATAATTGCATGTCTGTGAAAAATCTCGTCCAAATACAATACTGCAGGCTTTCCTGCAGCAATACAGGTGGCAGAATGTGAATTAGGGGAGGTAGTGCCTGCGTCCTGGTTTTCTTATTGCAGAGAAGCATTACAAAACCAGAATGATTCAGACTTGAGGATTTTAGTTACTTAAAAGAATTGGATCTCTGAGAGCTGTATTCCTTAGGAAAGAGTAGACTAAGAGACCGTACTGATTTATTTTGGATCCTGAGAAGATAAGAATGGATGAGCTATCAGGTTATTTACGAAAGCAAGACTAGTACAGGGAAATATATTTATTTCTCTGAAAGGAGATGGGGACTAAGGAAATACATGTAGGTTTCATTTCGCTTGGAAGAGAGCTGAAATATATAACAATTTGTAAGGTGTAGCAATCCATAAAGTTACTTGCTATTAGTAGATAAAAGTAACAATGAGGTAATGATCCAGATTTATGAAAGCTGAAGTTTAAATTAAGTTTGGAGTGGGGTTCAGATGTAAATACTCAGAATTTCAACACCTTTTCTTAGGAGAAGTCATCTGCCAGAACCAGAAACAGGTCACAAGTTTGTAATGGATCAGATTTCATGAACTCCATTGTTTATTTATCATTGCAGATATTTCTGCAAATGGGATCTGAAGTTTCTGTATAATGTCTTTTCTAATAGGCTTTTATCAGAACAGATCAGAAAATAGTTGTGAGTAACCAAAAGCCAAAGATATGAGTATGTTTGAATAGAAGCAATGGAAAAATATCCCACTGTCCCACAAGCATAATTCATGTCAGAGGAGAGTATAAAAACCACTGCTCTGAGGTCTTGTCATGCCACTTACAAATGTGCCACTGTAACTGGGTTGGCAGAGTTGTGGTGCAGACCTCCCTCATACTGATGTAGCATATGCTGAGAGAAAAACCTGGTTTTGTTGGCAAAGGTAGCAGCTTCCTCCAATCTCTGAGTGACATAAGCCGCTTGACAAATGCACTCTTATCTCGGTCTAGCTGTAACATAAAGCATAAGGATCCAAATAACCTGCTCCATTGAAAAACAAGCAAACAACCAAATCCCAAAAGTCCCACCCAAGAGAGACAAATGTTTTGAAACAGCAGCTAGTGGAAGTTAGAAACAAATCAGCATTTAGAATGATGCTGGCTTAAAGAGACAAATGGTGCTGTATACCTAGCAGAATATTGGTGTGCTGCCATGACTTTGAGAGGACCTGTCTGCAGGGTTAGAAGTAAAGGTTTCCTATCCATCTGACATCTCCAAAAATTATTTTCAGATTGCAACCAGAATTTCCTCCTCTGCTTAATATAACTTGCTTTTGAGGCTAATTTGAACTTGCTGTGCTGATTATGTACTGCAGTGAATGAAGAACAGTCATGATTAAATCATCAGGCTGGGAGAACGATAACACACAGTCTGGTGTACAGCAGTATCTCAAATTACTGCATCTATTTTTGCAGTGACTGTTAGACTGAATATTACATTAAATTAAAATTTTGGTTAAAAAAGAAACACAGTTTTTAGCTTCTACACAAGTCAACAAGTTTATATATAAAGACTTTGGGAAAACGGTTGCTTCACAGTTATCTGTTAACAGCAGTGGACAAATAAGGGGTTTTTTAATGCTAGGAGTTTTCATAAACCAAGGCGTGATTTCACAAGATTTCAGCTATCACAGCAGCTGAAATGGAGTGGGCTGACTATTCTCTCTGGCTCTTCTCTTCCTTCCTGTCCCTGCCACGCAGTTCTGTCTTTGCCTTGCATCAGCTTCTGTGCTCATGGACCAGAAGATGTGCCAGTTCCACTTGCGGACCTGACAAAGAACAGCTGCTACCCTAGGTAGTTTTCTGCCACTTCAGCAAGCTGAATTAGTCTAATGTAATACTGAGTGACTACTGGAACCCATCTCTTTTTGTAATAGCAAAGTCATAATTTGTATCAAGCAATTTAGTAGAGCTGTGCCCTTAGGGTGGGGTTTCACAAGATACCTAAGCCATTTTTGCAGCCTGCTGCTGTCAAAAAGAAGAATCCCCCAGGTACATGTTTTCTACTGCTTTCGCTGTGTTTGGTGCTGCCCCCTTTTTCAGCTGGCTCAGCTCACTCAACTGGCAGAAAATGAACCCAGCAAAAGTGTGAACAGCTTTATGTCAGTTTAGTGAGCTGAACTGGGAGGTATCAGACAAGTGCCAGAGCCAGCATGGCTGTGGACTGGCACTGGGTCTACTCAGCAGGGAAGAGGAGAGGGGGAAACCTCTTTCAGCAGCAGAGGGATGCGAGGTTGGCTCAGCCGGCATGTGAAACCACGTTACTTCATGCAGTAACACAACCATTTTCTCGTTGTGAAGATGCACTCTGGTAAGGAATTCATTTTGGAGATTAAAAAAAATCCGCTGTCATTCAGAGATACCAAGAAAAGATTTGCCCTTTTCCCCCCACAGTTAGATGGTCGCAAATCAAAGGTGAAAGAGAGTAATTAGAATTGAGGTTCGGAGGTATTGGGAGCCAGAGACTATCTACACTGTGTGCCGAGTAAAGGAATTTTTGTTTGTTAATTTTTTTATGCAGTCTAGCACTTCTGCAAGGAATGCTGAGTTTCCCTGTGTTTCTTCCTTGAAATGGGGGGGGGGGGGGAAGAAAAAATAAAAAGGTGTTTCTGTAGCCATTAACACCCTAATTAACACCTTACTCTTCTTTTAAATGGGTTGGTAGGAGAGTTGATGGAGCTATAGCAGCTGGAGGCAAAACTTTCTTGGTGAGTAAGCTTGAAGCGGGGGGGGGGGGGGGGGGGGGGGGGGGGGGGGGGGGATATAAAGAAAGGGCTTGGTTAATGTCCTGAAAAGAGAAAGTGTAAGATATTGAAAATAGGGCAATGAATAAAAATCAGTGTTAAAATACCAGCGGCTGAATCACTGCTGCTATCACTTGGTATGTGTGTGTTGGAGGCAATACTGCTGCACTGCGGGCTGGGAGGAGGTTTGCCAGCAGAGCTCATTGGGGGAGTCTCCTCCTCAGCTCCACAGCAGAGCCGCCTTAACTCCATATTCAAATGAAAATAGTCACTGGGGCAAGGCAACTTTTCGTAGCGATAACTGTGTCTGTGGGAAGGTTCTTGCCAACATTGTTAATGATACAGTTTCACGATTGCTTTAAGCCCGCCTGTGTGTGGGCTGGCGTCAAAAAGGGAGGTCCCAGCCATGTGTTTCTGCCGCCCCTCTGGTGCCAGTGTGAGCGTGAGTGGTAAACTGTAAAACTAACCTAGGGAAAAAAGCATGGGAGGGGTTGGCCAGATCGCATCCCTGATTTCTCACCATCTGATTGCACAAATGCCAGCGCTGGCACTGGGGAGGTTGGCTGAGGGGTGGAGGAAAGAGAGGCCCTTCAGCTGCAGCTCCGGCTCGGGCTGTTTCACAGCGACGGAGAACGCACAGTCTGGGGAGGGGGGTGGGAATTTTTTTTATTATTATTATTCTAAATGACTCATATAATTGTAGCACATTTCAGGATAGAGATTCTGTCCGGGAGGCATTCGGTGCTTAGGAGGCTGGCCCGGCTCTTGTTCCATGTAGGTCAGTGAGGAGTGCGGTCTCTTGTTCCCAGCATATCACTACAGCTGCTGCCAGCAAGAACGCAGGGTTTCTTAATTAATTCTGCTCCGCGTAATACAGCACACACCTAAGCCTCTGATGGAGTAGAACCATAGTTTCCAGTTTAACAATGTATCAAGGCGTGTCATTAATATACAGTTACATATGCTAAGTCCTGTCTTATGTAAGCAATAACACACAACAAGGTGTGTTTAAGTCAGCCAGTGTGCATACATCTTGGATGTACTGGGGCAGCAGTGTTGCTGAGGGCTATAACACACCCAGGGTGTGGGTGTATTAGCTGACTAATCCACATTTTGTAGTGTTACTGTGCTTATTAAGTACATTGAAGGGAAAATTTTAAAAGTAAATTAAAATCTGAATTATGAGGAATCAACCCACTGCGTAACTTGAAGTGAGCAAACACGTCTCAAAGAAGTAACCGAAACTGCCGGGCTACTTCTACTTTTGAAACTTCCCTTCTTGTGTGTCTTTCTCACAGGTAGCAGCCAGGGGTTGTGGTGATTTGGCTGTGGAAACAGCTGATGTTTACTGAGCCATTACTCCCTAGATGCTGCCGTTGCTCTTGGTGAAGTTGTCCTGGTCTGAGTCTCAACTCTAAAATTGCAACCCATGTATAGGGGAAAAAGGTTCATGGAAACTCATTTTCTGTATGTTTTATCTGATATCCATTTTCTGAGGTTTTTTCCGTGTATCTCAGGATAGAAATATTTTTGCCTTCATATTTGGACCCTGGAATTTCAGAATGATCAGTTAATTTTAAATTAAATTTGTAGTTATTTGCATCTTGTTTATGTGCAGGTGATTTTGCTAGAAGCTAGATCAGGTCTTAATGGTGAGCCATTTTCAGTTCATTGAAGCTGTGAGTGACACAGATGCACAGAAAGTGAAACGATTCTGCTGGAGTTAGTGCTCTTAGATTCTTAGGAGTCTGCACTTTTATCTCAGATGTTTCTGCACTGTATTTTTTAGTATATCTATACCCAGCATTCAATTTCCAGCTCTGCAATATTTCCTTCTCTGAGCAAGAATGAACCTGTTACTGACTATTTTTAAAAGTAGTGGCTTTGTTGGGTTTTCAGTGTTTTTGAAGTTAAAGGATTTTAGTACTTAAGCTAATATTGATGATCTTATACCTGCTTTCCTTCAACTCTGAAACTGGTTTGGGGTCTTTTTGCCTCAAAGAACACCTTTTGCATGTTCACTGTTGACCTGATGCTAAAGTGATTGCTATCTGTTAGCCACCCAGTTCTCCAGGTATTGAGGATGTCTGGTCATATTAATTCCACTATTAATATTGTCTTAGAAATTAAATAACCTAAACAATAACATTCCATTCCCCCAAAATCACCCTCCAAAAAAATTCTTCCAAAACCTTAATTTAGGTATTTATTAAAACAAATTGCTGATGAAATGAGAAACTTTAAAACATATTATTATATAGTCTTTGTCCCTCCTTTGACTAGAGAAAACTAAGAACCATTCTGATGTCAAAGCTGATGTAAAAGACAGTCAGGAATATACTCTTCCAGTAAAGGTGCCTGGGTGCAATCAAGTATTGTTGTATCTCGTGTGGTAACGATGCTCATGTGTGCACAAAAACAAAGGAAGTTTCACCACTGTGCAAAGCACAAAGTTTAATCGCCCTTAGTTTTCCTGTGCAGTTGACAATTCAAATATGTTCTTAGCCTAATGACTGTGCTATTTTGATACAGTCGAGCCAACATTTTGCTTCTCCTCTCCATAACTGGTTGGTTCCATTTGATTTTTTTCCCTCCATACCTTGTGCCTTGTCCAAGTTCTACAGAACTTGTCAGACCTATGCTTGGCCTTGCATGCGTTGGCGTAGTTCTGAGTTCTTGTAAGCCTGACCTTCGACCACCGTTCAGAGTACAAATACATTATGTAAGTGACTGTTACATCTCTGAATCATAGAACCATTTAGGTTGGAAAAGACCACTGAGATAATCAAGTCCAACCATTAACCTAAGACCACCAAGTCCACCAACCATGACCCTAAGCATCGCATCTGCCTGGTTTCTGCTTTTACTAATGCAGTATTTAGGTGGTTTGGTTGCACAATAATTATTTTCTTTCCCAGTTACCATAAATACAAGAATAGGTAAGCTGTTTTCTTACTGTGAATATGACACTTTAGAAAACATCACCTTTACTACCTATACCAGGAGGTTGTAATATGTGTAGGTGTTTGGTGTGTTAGAAGTCTTCCTGGAAACCACAGGTAAAGAAAATCATGTCTTTCAGAATGTTGTCTTTTATGATCTGCCATCCTTAGTTAAGAGTGCCTAGCAGGACAAAAAATAAAAACATCCAGTGAATTAATAATTTCCCTAAGCAATTTGATAGCAGCATTAGAAGCAGTCCATTGTGGTAAAGTCACAAAAAATGTACTCCAGTGGCAGAAGGTGGAAAGTTATCTTAGTTATTTATCTTCAGTTATGGCAAAATTATTGTAAGCAGCTATAAAAGAGGAGTAGTTAGCATCTACCTCTGCAGCTTTAGAACTGGAAAATAAATTACAGCCTTTTTTAATTGGAGCTCATTTTAACATGGTGCAGAATGCCATTATCTGCATGGTATGGCACTATGGTTCAAAATCAAAATTTACTTAAAAGGGATTATTAAATTTCCCCTTAGGAATTGTAGTTCAGCTCCTTCGTTTATCTTGATAAATTGGAAAGTTGTTGTTCAGGAGAATGAATGAATGACTAAAAAAAAATTGCTTGCTATCATTAGGGTAATTTGCATAGTATAGAACTAGCCACTGACATGGGTGTATTTTTCCTGCCCAGTGTAGGTGTGAATCCTCAGCCAGAATTATTACATGTCTTAATCAATTCTCCTGTATGTGATAGCACTATTAATGGATATGATTTCAGAGAAAAAAAAAAATTATATTGACTTGATGAGATCCCGGTGGATTTAATTTTATTTCTAAAAATAAGTAAATCTCCTGCGGAAAGTTTCTGTATTAATTCCAGCTTATTCTACAACCTTAAAACTTATCTAATATCCCAGTAACTGTAGTAATTTTTTTTTTGTTGAAAATTACTTAGATGAGCCAGCTATTAACAACGTAACTTGATCCAAAGGAAAACAATTTCAGTTGAGAGATTTGTGAAGACCAAACCTCATATGTCTGGGTTTTGCTTGGACAGATAGGTGAGGGATAGCCACTCATGGTGTGCATCAGTGACAAGCTCTTCTGCTCCTTAGTCCCAGCTAAGGTGAGGCTACAACAGAGAAGCACTTACCTCTCAGTAGCATGGTATTGGCAAATCAAATCAGCACAGCCTCATCATGGAAAGTTGAAATGAGGAGATGTGAGTGGGTTTGAGACTGTATCTGTAGAATATTTTTGCATTATAGATGTTGGATCACATATAGTTGGTAATTTATTGTGGGGAGACTTAGAATCTGTATTTTATTGTGTTCTGTTTGTATTACTACAAGTATTCCATAACTGGCTCAATATTGCTTGAGAGTATGAAATAGTGTACCTGGGCAATACTCCCATCACAAGCTTGCTCATTATGTTGATTTTTATTTATCCAAATTTTCTACAAGGGAAGTAAAGTTAGAAGTCCAGGAGAACCATTATTCAACTGGAATAGAAAAACGGGAACATTTCTGGGTGTGTCCATTGGGTCTGCTCAGTGGAGCTGAGGAGGCTGAACAGTAGTGGGCAGGAGGTGCTTTACAGCCTTTTTGTACTGCTACTGAAACTGTGGTAGCAACAGACATATTTAAACATCTGTCATCAGTGTTACTCTAGTTTGATTTCTAAAATAATAGGGAGACAGGGAAGACAAACAGCTATGCTGGGAAGTCTTTACAGCAGCACAGTGCTTAGGAGAAACACTGTGGTGATGCTAGTGAGACAGAGCATGCTTAAAAGCATGTTAGCCAAAAGATAGTAAAATACTAATTTTTTCTTTTGTCTTGTGGTATAGACAGGGATTAATATGGCATGTGTGGTTGCTTATTGTTGGGGTTTTCTGACTTTTTCTGTTGTGTAACAGTTGCCTGTAACTTTAGGATGTTTCATCTGTGATTTTTCATAATAGGTGTTGTCCTCGGGTTGAAATTTTCATAAGCTGTTCTTGATGAAATTTTCAGTTTTCTGGAAGAGGTATTATGTTGTTATTATTATCTAGTTGTAGTTTTAAAAATTCTAGTGGCTTTTGTTTAACTCTGCTTTTCTGAGAGCTTACTGCCTGTGGCAAGAATTTGACTTCTGTTTTGACACTGTGGGTTTGCCATCCCTTGAAATCTTCCCCTATTTGAAATGTTTTTAAAAGCTTGAAGTCCTAAAAACAAACAAAAAAAAAAAGGCAGTTTCTTATATGCTCATTAAAGATTTCTTCCGTATTAGAAACAAGTATCTGGAAATTCTGTTCTCCCTAAGTATGCTAAAGTTTCATGCAGTAAGCAGCTGGTTTTACAGTCCCCCAACATCTGCTACTTCCATTTAAACTCTGCATGCATCATCCCAATCTGAATCTGAGCCTTCACTTTATCTTCCCCACTCCTCAGTGTAATAAGATTGTAAGTATGCCATAACTAAAAAAAAGTATGTTCCAGTATAGGGCAAGGGAGTGAATCAAGAGTCTACACTTCATGACTCTTGCTATGGGCTAAAGTGAAACAGGGCTACAGAACTGACAGTAGAACTTCAAATTTCCCAGTATATTCTGGGTCACAAGAGCCAATGGTCTGGAAAATGTAAATTTAATGCCTGAGCTAATGTTTTCATGTCTATGGATTTATTGTGATCTAATGTTTGAATTCCCACTGGTTGGTCTTCTTCATGGTCTCATGGAATCAAAGCAACAACTGGAGCAAAATCTGTGTTTTAGCCAGCTCTTTAAAATGTGCACTTCCTTTCTTGCATGTGTATTTTCTGTGCTCAGTTTAAAAGTGTGTAGCTGAAAACTTTGCTTCGTGTTTTAATCAGTCTTAAAAACTGATTTCTTACTGAAAGGCTATAGAAAATGGTATCTGACTGATCTTTCAATTATTCTGGATGGGGTGCTGTAGTTGTATGCATTACTGTTAAGCACAGCTCATATTTGTTTAGTGTCCGAGTTTGACAGATATTCAGGAGCTGAGGGATGCAACCTTGGGCAGTTGAACAGTATGGCAGGGTTGAACCAGTTTTCTCATTTGAGGAGAAGTAGAACATTTCAAGTTTACGTCTTCAGAGACTTAATTAATCATAAGGTCTTCTGAATGTCCGTGTTGACAGTGTTTTGTTTGTTTGGGGGTTTTTGGGGGGGAGGGGGGTTGGATTTGGTTTGGGTTTTTTTTTTTCCAGATCTATAACTCATGAAAATAAATTCCACCCATTTCAGACACACCACTATAAAATCCACTAGTGAATTTGGCATGCGATTTACATTTATGCATAGCTTTCCTTTCTAGAAAAAACACTTACTGATTTGAACACATACTAGGTGCCTCAGGTAGTCCCTCTGTGATTTTGCAATTCTGAAACACTGGTTAAATATAATTTTTAATTAGGTTTCCCCCGTGCTGAACTTGCTGCAGTCTGGTCTGTTCTCCATTACTTTGCTGGTCAGAAGTTGTTGACCTTTAGATTATGCTGCAAAATCCATCTGTTGCTGCAGGCTTCTGTAAAGAGAGATGTAAAGAAATATTATCTCCTGTCAGTCAGCCATGTAAACAAACTTGAACACAGGCAGCAGCTCAGTTTCCAAGATCTGAGTTCATTCAAAATAAGGAGGGAGAGGAGAAGCTGTGAACCAGTGCTCCCTATTCACTGGAGAATCTTTTCTTAGCTGTTGTGCCCTACTAAAATGCCATTGTCCTATTTTCAAATTCCCCTGCTCTCGATGGGAGAAGCTGCTCCGTGGATAACCCCAACCACTAATTAAATCCTCTCCTATGATCTAGGAAGACAAAGGCCATAACCTCCATTTGCTTATCTCTCTGTGCCCTCACCAGTTGCCAGCTTCTGGCTTGTTCTTATGGCAGTGTCACCCAGGAGACTTTCTTGTTAGCAATCTGGTATTTGCACTTTTTGTTATGTACCCATCAGCTGCCTATTTCCATACGCTAACCACTCTTTGACATTTCCCCTAATTTAGCACTTTCTGTATCACAGCCTTTAAGACTGTCTAGAGAACTTACCTTCATTTATCCCCCCAATGTTGGTTGGTGACATACTCAACAGTCTTTGGTTTACTGATAAACTACAAGTTAGTGGCCCTTATGTGTTTTAAATATGGCCATTCCAGTAACTTTTACTCATATAAATGCCACTGATGTGTCTGAAGTTTCTGAGTCAAATTTAAAGTGAGACTGACAAATAGTTCTCCTAATTACAACGTAACGATGTTCTTGCTCCTTCACTTGCATTACGTTAATTGTCAATGCCTTTTAATTATGCAAATTTTCCTCCATTAATATGGTAAGCACACTGTACTCAAGACTATTTTGGTTATGTTCTCAGATGTGTTTGCAACATTTCCTAATTTTAAGTTCCTATATTTTATTAGTCTCTCAACTGTAAACCTGTGATTTCTGTTTCTCATTGAAAAGCTATCGTATCCTATCTTTACTGCACTGGCATGTCCTATGGCAATAATATTCTTTTATCTGTTGTCTTTATTAGAAGTTTTTATTTCATTTAGAAAATGAGTAAGGTTCTGCTTTTCTTGGCTCTGAGCATCTATTCAGAAGACTCTCTCAGTCTAGACCCATTATAAAATTATCCTCTTCTCATAGTTTTGTGTATCTTAGTCCTTTCCACTACCTTATTATCCTTTAAAGAAGTGCTTCCCAGTGGTGCTCACATTAAACAAGAGCAAATACACCCATAATTTGTTCTCAGAGTCAAAAGCTAGATATGCTGTTATATTTGTGTGCTTGTCATATATATGCTACAAATACAAGGGAACATGCTCTTCAAAAACTTTTCTTATTTCTGTTTCCCTGAGCAAATTCAGAAATGGGACCATACAAGAAATGTCACTCAGAGTGTCAGTTTTGAGGAGAGTCCCTCTGGTGTATGAAATTTTTGGATGGAAATGTGATAAAGGATGGACACAGTTAGAAGGTGTCTCATCTCCAGGAGCTTTATCCAGGAAATGTTTCAAAGGAAATCATAAGAAATAATTTCAAGCTGATGAGATAGCCTTCCTCTGTGTGAGGTGTCCATCAGAGGACTTCCTATTGTCTGTGATCTTCTATCTGTCTTAGAATGTTTATGTCCATAAATAGTGAGGTGCTGAAAAAAGCTCATTGGAAATGCAGTGGTAATTTAGATTATTGTTTGTGTTGTTCTACCAAGTTGGTTAGTATGTGGTTATTTAGCAAAGTCAGTCATCCAGGTTATACTCCCAAGATGCGTACTTCTCAAAAATTTGTCTCATAAGAGACAAAAGATGCCACTCTTTGTGTTTAGGGATAGTTCTCATTAACAGCTCAAATGTTCATCAAATGAACATACATCATCTGCAATGGAGATAGTAATTCATCACTATTTACAAAGATTTTGAGAAATTACTGTAACTTTGCATAAGAATTCACTTTTTGATGCATGAAGTATTCTTCTGAAGACAAGAAGAGAGAAAATATTGGACTTATCACTTTTCAGGCTTCTGATTTTTGCCTGTCATGCAATTTGATCATCTCAAGCTGGTTTTTCAGCAATTTGATCATCTCAAGCTGGTTTTTCAGTATATAGGATTGTCTTAAAAAAATGGTGTTACAAAAAAGATATTTTGGAACAATTTAACCAAGTGAGTAGTAACAGTCAGCTGGTCACAATGTAATTGTCCAAGAAATTGTTGAGCCTGTAGTTCTGATATGCAGCCTATCAAGTAAACCATCATCTATACTAACATTTTTTAAAGGGCTCCAGGTATCATTCTGGCAATTAACTCTGACTTCTGTAAGGCTGAACTATGAGGCATGATAATAGGGAAAGGATGGGTACACAGAAAGATAAATACAGCAGATTACATAAAAGTCAATACAATGTCTGTGGAGGGAAGTCATATTTATCCAGTTCCTCCAAGTGAGTCAATAGTATGTGAAGAATTGTAACCTGTTAGATATAGTGGACTAGGGAGTTTGAAAAGGCATTTCTTAAGGCTTCTCAGTAGAACTTTCAAAAGCAGCTGTGAGAAGCCGTGAGACTGAGAAGTTCTCACAGATTAATAGCAGCTTAAATGGTAGAAAATAATAAATCGCTAGTATTGAACCATAAATGTAGGTTATTGTCATAAACCCACCAGGATCTTTGCTCTGCAATGCATTCATAAATTACCTGGAAAAAGAGATAAAGAGATAAGTCTGATGGTGAAGACTTGCAGACAAATCAAAATATTGATTGAATGGGTGACAGAATTGCAGAAAACATTCAGTAATGATAAATACTGAATAATATATATAGGGAAAAATCCTCCTAACTCCTATACAGGCCTTGAGGCTTGCTGACGATTGATTCAAGAAAAATGTCCATGAAGCCAGAAATGAGTAAGGAGCTCCCCTGTGGCTGGTCAAGCCCACAAATGGGCACGAGCTCCTAATTTTGGCTAAGGTCAGCCTTCAGTCATTATTACAATAGCCAGTCAGATGAGATAGTCTTTGTAGAGGCTTTTTGGAAGTTCGGGCTTGATAGGAAGGCAGTATCTTTCCTTCATGGTGCAGGTGCTGGGATGTAGAGAAGGTGTGTGCCAGTCCTTGTGCTGCAGCAGCAGGAAAAGGGCTAGTTGGTGGAGGTCTCTGGCAAGTTGTCATCCAGTGCCTAAAGTTGTCATCCAGGAGCCTAAAGGCACTTGCCTTACCCACCCTTGAGTGATAGTGTGAAGTCTGAGTGCAGAAAGACTACTGGGCCAAGGCACATTGATCACTCATCCAACTTCTTTGGAGATTGGAGCATGTGCGTACATCTACTCCTTGACAAAGTAAAAGGGTACCAGGAAGCACGTTAGCAGCCTCCTGGCAGAGAATTACACCCCTCTAACAGATCCACAGGGAATGCGAGAAGAAAGGGCTTTCTATGTACACCTTTTCTCTTTGGATCCAGTTCATTCTGGTTCTTGCCAGGCCTTGTGGGATTGACCACAAATGGTCAGCATGGAGATGGGAAACAGCTGGAGCTGTGAGGGGAAGTTTAGGCAGGGAAGATAACACTGAGTGCTGGTGTTGTCTCAGCACCTAGGCAAAGACCTAATGGGAAGGCAGGGGATCCTTCCTTTCTCAGATGACAGGAATCAGACCCAAGACCTTGATTTTCTGGAAAGGTGGTAGCCAAGTACTTGTATCTTTAGAATGGAGGGGGTTTTTGGCATCTTCTAAGGTGGTCTCTTCCTTCTCACCAACTGTATTCCAGAGGACCATATCCAGGGCTTCCTCAAGAACTCAGAGTGCTGATGTTGGTGGTTGTTACCTTCTTATATCGCTGTCTCTACTCATAGGCTGTGAGTGCATCAGTGACCTCCTCTAATGTTGTGAAGGACCTGCCCCTGTCATGAATTAAGTTTGCTGATTTTGTCCCCTAGGACAAATTTCCAGCGCCTGCTCATGGGTGGCTGGGAAAACTGGGTTTGGAATGATCAGGATACATAAGGCAGTGCACAAGGGGAAGAAAGTAGGAAAGGATTAGTGGGAGAGGAAGTGGTATCTTCTCTCAAGATATCCCTCTTTATCCCTGCTAAGGAACGTGTCTTGTGTTTGGTGGCTTTGGCCAGCTGTACATACCTGCTGTAAGCAGCATCTTAGAACCTGCAGGAGCTTTTGGATGGTACTGTGGAGGGAAACATCTATGGATAGTTAGCAACTTCCTTTACTTAAAAGGACTGCATTCCTTCTTCCTGGTCCAAGGGACAATCTCTTTGGATTTGTCCTGGGACCTAGCACAGGAAGAAGCTGTTTTCCCTGGTAAGACGTGAACTTTATAGAGGGAGCCTTTGGAAAACACAACAACGAACTTACCTAGCCTTCCCCATTCCTTGCAGTACCACCAGCGCATGGCTGGGTCTTGCTCTGATAACTCTGGTGGGTTCTCCTTGTGCATGTGGGTGGTGAGGCAGGTTCTTACGGGGAGAAGGGGCTTGGATTATGGGGTGAAAGGAGCACTTCTAGCGAGGAAGGAAAGAAGGAAGAAGGCTGTATGAGTGGAACAAGTTCTGGTCGTGTTGTATCAATTAATGTGTGCCCAACCCACTGATTCATATGCAGGTGAGGTCAGTTCATCTGCCTGTGGGGGCTGTGGGCTTGGTTTGCACGGTATCCATTTGAGATTGATGGTCCTGTCATGTACCAAAAGCAAAGAACTTGAGGCCTAGGAGGTGGACTCTCAATCTGACCCAGCAGTCAGCACAGAGAAAAGGTAATAGATCATACAGTTGATCTGTCACAAATTCCATTAGTAAACCAAGAATCACAGTAATAAGAGTTGCAAATAGTTCATAGGCTAAAGTATGTTCACACAAACAAAATGTCTGTAGAACAGCTATGACTAGTTAGTTAATTAAAATGATAGATTTACTGTAATTTATGAGTGAAACTAGATTCTAAATTCACTGAGTACGTAAATGATTGGAAATGATTAATTGGCTTTTATTAAATGAGAGGGAGGACTAGAGAGTGCTATGTTCTGAGCAACTGACATGTGATAATGACTGCTCTTGCAGAAAAGCATAATAGAAAGTCATCTGAGTCACTCATTAACATCTACCACTGCCCTTTCTGTAAATTATAAGTCATTAAAGCCCAATATAGCCACTCTGGAACTTAAATAATAATTTTTACCTTACTAAAATGTTTTATTTGATTTTACTGTAGTAGTCTTAGAGGCTGAAACTTATTTTGAGCAGGTGGGGGAAAGTAAACCTGATCCAGAAAGCCAAAGCCTTGTTTTATATTACTGAATCAAGGGATAAAAATTAATTTTAATTGTTTCATTGTCAATCCGTATCTTGGTTTCACTGCAAAGTGTGATGATTCTCCTGGCAGTTCAGTGCTCCCTACGTGTATTTTCTAAGAGCAGAATGGGAAGATCACCTTGTTCTTTACAGCTGTCCACCAGTTGGGGGAACTTTGTGTTGGGTTGAATTTAAATCAGCAGTTTAGATGTGAAAGACTCAATTATCTCATTAGCAATCCCTTGATCCACCCAGTTCCCCTGGGTGCTGTTTCAGAATGATAATCCCAATCATGCTTCAAATCTTCATAAGCAATCAGTTTTAAGTGCAACTCTCAGAAGATAAGATTTCCTGTTAGTTAGTTTTACCAAAAAAAACCCCAAAACACCCCAAACCAAAAAAAGCAACACAGGTGAGCTAGGGGCTTTGATCAGACAGGTATTCTTTTAAAGTCAGATTTAGTCATTTTAGATTTTGTTTCTGCATGTCTTATACTATGCTAGGGAGTAATCCAAATATATAGTATTTAAAAAAGGGTGAAGAGCTTCAAAATGAACCTCTTAGCCAATTTAGATTGGCTTGAATGCTTGAAATAGTGCAATAAATCTGTTCTTTAATGTGCAAAATTATTTTTATCCTGACATAAGGCAATTTCCAGGTACCTTAAACTTACCAAAAAAAGCATAATAGATTTGGTCGAATCAACTATCCTTCAAAATCTTCTTTAAAATTCAAAAATCCTCTGGCAAAGCACTAAGACTTTCTTTAAAAGTCTCATTGTCACTATCTAGCTTAGGATAATAGTTTCCTTAATAGAGTGCCACTCGTTACTTGTTCTCTCTGTTACGTGGTCAGGGCCTTTGTCAGTCTGCTGAAAGCTGGATTTGCTGGTGTCAATAGGAATTGAGTTTATTCCTTTTCCTGGAACAGTAATGAGATCATCACATCAGCTTTGTGTTGTGATGTGATTAAGTTTGCACTGTGACTCAGTTACCTTGTCCTGGAGGACAAAGTTGTAAGATTGGTGGGCACAGGAGCAAAAGGCAGTATCTTGTGGCAGACATCCAGGTGCTCATTCTGCATCTGAAAACATTGTGTTTTTAAAAGAATACAATGTAAGAGTATGTAATCACTTCTTGTTTAACAAGACCCTCTCTGCTTGCATTTCTGTAACTGTTAACACTTAAATTATTGACCTAATCAGGTTAAGCTTAAGGGCTGCTACATCTAATTTTAAGGCACACCTTGTTCATGGTAATTGTGCAACGGCAAATGCAAAACACTGATGTAATCAGCTGCACATCAGCAGAAGTGTCTGAGGAATTTTCACTTGAAACCTCTAAAAGAAAACAAACTGCTTTATTAAGTTACAAGTGTTTTATTTGTAACCTGTGCATATTTATTATGAGTACCTCCATGTCATGATAGTGCTTTAAGATTTTTTTTTTCCCATAGTCGAAGTGAAAATGAGAGGGAAAAATGCCCAGCTCACAGCCTGATTAGATCATACTGAAATCTTGTTCGTGGGTAGCTGGTTTGTACACAGTTCCATAGGACTGTCTCTTTAGCTGAAGTCAAGACTGCCAAAGTGATGATTCTGTAAGCCAGCTGTGAGATTCACTGCCTGATCTGCATGGGCAAAGTTTGTCAGAACCCTTGCATTCAATAGAGTAGTCTTTGGTCAGGGCTATCCATTCCTTGAACACTACCTTCACCCACGAGATAAAAGCAAAAATGTATAAAATACAAAAATGTATGTTCTTCTGCTCATACTGAAATACAACGTATTTTGCAATAACAAAAGCTTTCTCCCTGAAAGACTTAATCATGTAATTCAAGATTGAAGTTTAACTTGTCTCAGCAAGCATTTCATGGCAAAACAAACACGGCATCACAAAGCTGGTTAACATTCAGCCACAGCTGGACTCATATTTATTAAATTTTTTCCCTAGGACTTGCTCTGCACTTTTAGAGAAAAGTCACTTCCCTAATTTTTTCTCAGTAGACATTGACTTCTAGGCTGTTTGTTCAAGATAAGCATCAAAATGAGGATGCAAAGGTCAATCTCTGCTGTATTAAAGAGTTACAAAGAGAAATAGTTAGTTTGTCTTCCAGAGAATGCTCTCTCATCCAAATTAAATTGTTTACTTCCTATAGGATAAGTGTTTTCTTTGGAAATTCAGCAGGTTTTGTGTTTACAGGACTGACTCTGCCTTTGCTGTGGACTTCACTGAAAGTTTTCTTTTCAGCTTTCTACCTCTTTGTCTCCACTTTTTAATGACAAAGTGTGTGAGCTCGTGCTTAAGGCTCTGAGATGGTGGCTGCAGTGGAGTCTGCCCTGCATGGTCCACCACCACCTCTGCTTCACTGTCCTGCCTCTCTGCTGTTCCTGCTCCACAAATATGGAAACTCGTCTCAGCCCAGCATTCGTGCAGTCACACATTCATTGGCTGTTCCAGCTAAATTGGGAACCAGAGCAAGTGAGATTAAAACAGGGATCTTTTTCTCCCCTTTCTGCTTTGGGGACAGGAACACTGGCAAAAAAAATTGGAACAGACAGTCGGAACAGGCATTTTTTAATCTTTTTTTTACTGTGGCAACGAAACCCAACAAAACCCCTTTGGACAGCATAACTGATGACATAATTAATCTCAATTAAAATGTTTTATAAAAACAAGGATGCTTTAAGAAATAATCCATCACAGTGCCACCAAGGCGAAGGAGTTGAAGAAGCTGTTGCTTGCTCAGTTGGAAATTAGTGCTACATTTCCTGAGATAACACAGCCACCTGTATGGGCTCCCCTCATGTTTTACAGCACTGACTAAAATAGATCACTGTAAATCACCAACAGTGGTGGTTCAAGCCAGCTCACTTAACGCTGCCATTGAGTGAGTGCATATATGCATAGGTTTCGTATTCTAGCTGAGTAGTTGGTAATCTCTTGAACTGCTTTAGCTGAAGTGCTTGTGATTGCTTGACTCTTTATTTAATTGCATTATTTTAATTTAGCTAAAATGCGTTTAACTACACAATGGAGAAGATAAGCTGGAGTATCTATGGTAACAGTGCCAGACAGAGCTTTCTGTGTGGAGAGGATGAACAATTTGAACAGATATTTTATAACTTCTACACTCATTTCTTGACACTGTGATATATTCCTCCTTGCCTTGTCCCACTTTGATGATCACAACTGATCATTTGTGTTGGGACAAAATTGTCCTTGCCATGGCCACAGCCTGCACAGACAGCCAGTCTTATTCCCCTCGTTCCATCTTCTGCCAAGTATTATGCAGAGTTGTCATGCATTGCTCTTCTTCTTATACTGCCAGGGATGAGTTACCAGCTACTTGAGTTTTATCCTTAAATAAAACGAGTGTTGGTCTTTCCTGACTTCTTTTATTAACAGTAAAGCATCATGTTGCCATTCTTGCCACTAGTTAGAGATATCATGTTGGACTCATGGTCTTTGTATCTTTTTCTTCTATTGTTGATAGAAGACTGCCAGGTTAAAGATTGTGATCCTTTTTGCTCCCTAACATAATAAGAGCACTTCATGCATGTGTGGAAATGGCAGTTGATAAGAGAAGATGAAGGTGACTGCACAGCACTGTGTTGAAAGAAAAAGGTGATTTATCTTCTCTTTGCAAGTTTCTGCTGTAAATCATTTAACCTTGTCTTGAAGCCCATTTGTTTTTGCAGTCGCAGCAAAGAAACTCCACAGTGTTTCTATTCATCTGTATTTTGAAATACAACTATAAAGGACAATAGGATGGTATTATGTTGGATATATCTTCAAGAATTTCTCTTATGCACAGGAGCTAAAACTCAATGAATTGAGAAAAGCTTAGGAAAGCTCCCCCAGGAACCTTTTCCTGTCAGTCCTTGATGAAACTGATAGTCAGCCAAATGTGAGTTGAGGCGGAGAAGAAAATTGATGTGAACTCATTGAATCAGTTTCTTGATGTCACTAAAACAGCCGGGCTAATAAATGATGAAGCGTGTGGAGTCCAAACACAACTTAATGAAAAGGCAAGTGTTGACAAAACCCAAAACCTAAAGGTACTGATGACTTGTGGTTATTTGCAGTGTGAGGTGCAGTGAGGGAGGATGACCTCTGAAGTAGCTGTGAATGCTTACTCACAACTTGGCCTACTGAACCATTCATTCTGCGTTAAGTATTATTATGTTTATTTGGAGTAAGCAGTGTAAGTCTGTAAGTATGTGTGTGTCTATGTTAAGTGCAGATTTGGACTGCATTTTGGTTGATGGTTGTTTTCACAACTAACATTTTTCAGTCAATCGGCAACAGCTGCTCTTTAATGACACTGATGGGTATGGGGAAATCAAAAACTGGATCTGTTCTTAATTTTGGAGAGCACCAAGAATGAGAAGTGTTTATTCCAGTGGCTGACACATTGCAGACTCAAGTTCCTGGGAAAAGCTACTTACCCATTTGTTTGGAACATGTTTGCTTTCTGAGATATACACCCAGCGAGTATCACTGTGCTGATATTTGGCTACTGGGAGCCCAGTGTGGTTATGAATAGGTACAGGAGCTGTCTAAAAAACAATATTGCCATGGTCAGCAATGAGAAATAGGCTCTCTTCACACAGACAGATGTTTGGCTATGGGTTGTGTAGTGAAACTTGCAGTTCTGAAACCTGCAACCTGTTTATTCAATTCATAATTCGAGGCCAGTGTAATTCCCCAATGACTATCACTGTTGTTTTTGTTATGGAGTCCTAATTCATTGTTTCTGTGGGCACAAAAGTATTGCTGGACTCATTTGGTGTTTCAGTGCACTGTAATTTTACACAGTGCAATACTGTTGAGATTGCCAAGCTGTGTCATCTGTTGGGCTCATCACTATTACTTCCTTTTGACCTCCTCTGTGTAATTACACATGGATGACTGACTTGCTGCTGTAAAGATACATAAATGCAACTGGACTTGTTAAATGAAAACCAGACCAAAATGATTTTCTCTGAAGTCAGTGAGAACCAACAAGGTAGCTGTTTGCTCTCTACCAGGCAGCCAGAGCCATCTGTCACATGACAATAAGCAAGCATCAGTTTCAGAAGTCCATTTGTTTTTATGACAGTTTTTACAATTTTATGGAAATTGAACCATTATATAAAGCATAATTTTCTTCAGAAATTGGTGTTTTATAGACTTATATCCCTGTTCAGTCATTTACATTCCTAGTTGCGTTTTACATGAACCATAAATATACTGATCCTTTTTTGCCCCAATAACAAAAATCTTCAGAGCATTTTTCTGGGTTTTGGCAGGGGGGAGGGGTGGTTTTGTTTTTCTCCTGTATATGCAAGACTATCTGCGTTTGGTACTTAAGGAAAACCTCAGCGTGTCTGAGTTTCATGTGTCCCTGGAAATCAAGTCTGCAGGGGATACAAAGGAACTAAGTTTGATACTTCAATATTTAGTTCAAAATCATAGTTCAGAATGATTTTTCTAATGAGATTTTGTTACTCTTTTTTTTCCTTATGAATGAGTTTTTCATAATCTGTGTTAGTTCTTAAATTAAGTTATCATATTCCTGCTTTTTTTGGCATAGTGAATCTAAATCATTAAGCCAACTTGTAGAGATGTGTAGTTGTTGGAGTCTTGTGTTCAGGTCCAGATTATGGCAAATGTGAGCATGAGCCATCTAATTTAGTTTCATCCTCCATGGAAGTTGATCAATGCTATATCAAGGTTCTGCTCAGGGACAGTTAGGGCATACTAGGTCAGACTTGAATTGCACAGACAACTTGGACAGCATCTGCTCACATCACTCTGCCTTCATCAAGGTATAGTAGTCTTTTATCTTTATGAGGAGCTTTTTGAAGCAGGACAAGGAACAATGTCAAGCTGTAGGTATCATTTTTTTGGAGGCTGTATGCATTAAACTTCAAATTCCTCAGTTAACTGAGACTTCTTGGCTGTTCCTGGGGGTTTGCCCAGTTCACCTGAGCATTGCTGCGTGGCTGCTCAAGGGTTTGTGTCCTTAGACGTAACAACATTTATTAAATTAGTAATTGCTTGGTTGCTTGCATACTTCTCCTGTATGGTAATTGCCATTTAAAGGTCAGCACTTTCCAATATGTTCTGGATGTCATTGGCTTTCCTAATAGTGAGAAGATGAGTTTTCTGTGGTAATGATTCTTACCTTTACAAGTGTGCAAATGCTTGAAATTATTTGAATTGTCAAAGCATGTGCGGTGGGCTGACACCAGCTAGATGCCAGGTGCCCACCATGCTGCTTTATCACTCCCCAGCTGGACGGGGGAGAGAAAATAAGATGGAAAACCAGTCATTGTTTGAGATAAGGCAGTTCACTAAAGCAAAAGCAAAGGTTTGCATGCACACAAATATGTCAGTGAAAGACCTCGATTCAGCTGTACTGGATGAACATGAAAAGAACACGTACATGAAAGTAAAGAAGGTCATCCCTAACCCATGGAGCACATCAATGAGAGTTTGATGTAACTCAAAAAAAACCTTTGCAGTTAGGTTATTTTGTGATTTTACAGGGAGACATAAGGGTTGACGATGTTGAAATTCAAGGATCTCATTCACAGATTGTATTATTAGGCCATAAAAGACAGTGTCACTGGAAAAAGAGTTATGGGAATCAACATTTAATAAGTATTGGGAGTTACTTGTCAGAAGCTATTTTAGGAGAAAATCTGATTAAGAGAGAGACTATGAAGGATATTTGAACATGAGAGATTCAGAGAATGATGAACTTGAGGGAAAACCTGTGTGTTGTTTTAGTGTTTGTTCATAACTGTTTTTAGTTTGTTTTGCTCCAAGACAACCAGGAACCTCTATAACAGCTCCTAAAGGAAAATAAATGTAAGATCTGAACTGTGGTAATAAAAAATTCTTCCAGTGGATTTCCCTGTTTCTTTTGTAAGGAGGAAGTCACAAGAGACTACCAGGGTGAGGTGTACCTGGGAGCTGGTGGTCTCACCAGGTCCAGCAAGGTGAGGATAGGCAGCTTGGAAGCTGTGGGCAGAGGGATCAAGGGCTCACAAGTTTTCTGTAAGCTTAGTATGTGGCCTGGTTTTGCTAAAGCTGATATCTGAGGCTGGCTGGGATCATTGTTTGGACAGAGCGAAACTGGTCTGAAGTGGTACCTTAGGGAGTCATTGGCATGCAGGTGACAGATGAACCTGTGTGTGCAGATGAGATCACCAGCAGCAGGATGGCAAGTGCTTATTTCCAATGTCATATAGATGTTGGGCTGGCTTCTGAGTATGCATAACTTGTCAACACTGCAGCCCTATGTGGAAGTCTCCTGTAGCACCTTTGAGCCATGTTTTGGCAGACAGACCTGCAGTTTACTTTTGCTAATAAAGCTGTTGTGGTCAGCTGGTTATATAATGGATGTAAAGAAGTTGCCCTATCCAGTTCTGTGAAGTCAAATATTTTAAACTCACTCATTAAAGAGGGTGGAAACTGCAGTAATGGGTATTTTCTACATTATAGAGACATTTCTGAAAGCAAGCTGAGAACACCACTTGCAATAAAACCAAACTTTAAAAATCAAACAAGAGAGAGAGCGCCTTCTGTTCAATAATTACCCTGCAGTTTTACAAATCTTCTCTTATGTTCAGACAATGCCCCTTAGAGTTGGTAATTTTACAGTTTTGCAACAATCACAGAGCATGCATCTGTGTGCAAAATGTGTATGCTGAAGGGCAGAGAATAGCCTCAAAGTGAATAGGTGTCAAGAAACATTCAAAATCAATTAACAATTATCTATCGTGTGGGAGACATTCCTTGTCTCTCTGTGAGTAGTCCTTCAGCCAGTGTGGCACTCAGACTGCCGGGAAACCGGGATGGTTCCAAGTTATCCGTAGGAATGGCTTTGAACTTAGAATAAACCTCCACATACATACACAAATTAGAAGAAAACAAAACACCTCAAATGAAATCTTGGCCTTATCAAAATCAAAAGGTGTTTGTTGACTTCCATAGAACAAGAATTTTAGCCATAAAGAGGGGGAAAAAAAGATTCTTGAACTTTAAAATCAGAGCTAAGCTGTCTGATGTAGTGTGGGGTGGTTTTTTTTTGGTCGCAGATACCTGCTTGTTTTCACATGTATTTGCAGGATCTGAAGGCCACAAAGTCTTTGAAATCATGTGTCTGCAATCCCTGACTGCAATATGCTTGCCAAAGCACACCTGGAACACTCATGCTTTTGTAAGTTTCATTTCTTGTTTTTATGGTCCAGCAGCATTGCTCAGGCCTGTTCAAATGACTTGGCAATTAGTAACATAAATATAACTTGTCCAACTTGATTTGTTCTTCCCACACACACATTTTGTCTCTCTCCAGCTGGAACCATGTGTAGAGAGAAGAGTAGAAAGGAGGCAATGACCAGGAAGGTTTTTACCCTTTTAGAATGAGCTCTCCTACACTATGGAGAGCAAAAATAACTTTTGGCCATTCTAGTGAGCACACTGTCCTCAGATGTTCCTCTGCTACACCAGCACAGCCTGGCAGGAGTTACCATTAATTTTCATTAAACAACCTGTAAATTGGCTGCACCTTAGTGCTTTAGGGGGTCCTATCCCACAGACCTGCTGAGAGCACGTGTAACCAATGTCAGATTAAACACCTAACAAAAGACCACTGTATGTATCTGGGATATTTGTTGCTGGTTTTAGTTGTTTTGCTTTTATATTTTAAAAAATTGCTGCCACAGATATAAAATTGCCTTAATAGCTGGAGTGCTTCCCTGGTAAATGGGAGTTCATGTTTGACTTCGCCTACCTGGAGAGCCATGATGCCTGTTGCCTCCCTGCCAAGTCCCCATGTCATTCACTCCCTGTGTGGGAACCATCCAAACCTCCTGGCCTCTCCCCACCCAGTGGAAACTGTGCTGCAACAACAAAATGTGGCCTTCACTTGCCTAGAAAAGGGGAGAGGACTACAGCCTGGGAGCCCACAGCCTGCTGTGGGGGCACTGGGAAAAGACATTGTGACTGTGCTGTCTGGACCATGAGCTTTCACTGGCTGTGTTAGCAACCTGAGCTCCAGAGACAAGAGTGAAATTTCACAAGAGTGAAACTTCATTCTCAACAGGAGGTTTCCATGGCGTTTGGCAGCGGCACTCCGCATGCACTGTGCAGGTATCTGGGTGCCTGCTTGGGATTCCTCTTTGGGGGCTGACATCATCACAGCCTCTACTTCATAGGCTCCAAATGCTTTATTGGGTCTGGCCCTTCGTTAGGCAAACGTAGGGCTACATTACTTTGTAAGAGTGTGTGTGCAGGCCTACAGAAGTGACAGACCCACCTGATTTGTCATGAGAAATGATGAGTTCATTTATTTTATTTCCTTTGGGCACTGCCAGCTTAGTGCATATGTTTGGAGAGCAATTTATAATGAAATAAACACTTACGTTTCGTAAGTCCACAGCCAATGGAACTCTTAGTTTTAGTTCACCCAAATGAGTGCCTGGTTGCAGTATTTGCTTGGTTATTTTGCTCCTGCATTGAGAAGGAATGGCTGCATATTTCTGGCCACGTCATGAGTTGTGAATGACAAGCCAAGTGACATGATTTATTTGATTACTGCAGTGCTTGTGAATAGTTCAGCACTGACAGCCTGGGAGGAAAAGTACCATTAAATGCCCTGGGATAGGCATAAGATGGGTCACAACACTAAAAGGCTTTCCCCTCCAGCCCAGGCATTGTGCCTCATTTCTGAAGTTACTATCCCATTGACTTATTTGCTGGGCTGTCACATCAGCTATAGCAATGTTTTTAACACCACTATATTTCGTGACATTTGTTCCTTAAAAAATGGGAATAAGGTCACACTAAGCAGCTGTGAATAGCCATCAACTTTCAGTCACCACCAGCCTCGCTGACATTTGAAACAGCAGCTTTGGTTGGGGATGAAAGGCTCTGTGTCCTACTGACAGTGCCTTAAGCCAGTCAAAGGTGGAAGTAGGAATGAGAAGTCTGAGATGCATATTTAAAATTGCAGGAACAGCACTTATTATGAAGACATTACTTGAAATAGTGTCTAGAGGGCAGTAGGAGTGTACTTAATTCTTAAATGTTTTTTAGTCTGAAAACTTAATTTTGATATTATATTTCATATCCTACATAGGGTCCCAGTTAGTCCATAGAAGAAATATATTGATGGTTGTTTTTACTGCAGTATTAGCTGAAGGTACAAGTTCCAGTTACAGAAAAGCTTCCAACAAGGGATAAGTGATACTTTATTCACAGCATGTGTCAATATTCAGGTAACGCTGACATTGGACCTCTGAATGTCTGGTAGTTCTGATAAATCAACCCGCAGCAGCTTCTGCCTTACCCACCTGGCTGCTCTCAGCCTGTGCCAGTAAAGTTGAGCAAGAACTGAGTACCTGTAATTAGCTTAATTATATTGAATTTTTATGAAAAAGTAAGGAAGCATCACTTTATGAGGTTAAAATATGTATGTTTGGGAAAGAGAAAGAAACAGTTTGTGAGAAAGAGGTACAGTTTGACGTGTGTTGCTTGTATCTGTGTATACAGACATGGTAGTAGCTTAAAGAAAAGAATCTGTCGTGCGTGCAAATGGTGAACATCTCCAGCAGTTGTTTATTTGAGAAGATGATACTTGAAGGTGCAGCTGAGTATGCTCCCAAGACCTTTCTTCAACCAAGAAAAGGTTTTTCAAATACAGAGCTCCTTATTTTTGCATTATTTCCCAGTTTACTTCACAGACATTAAGTTTATGGTTCACTTGAAACCTCAACAAAGAAGAATTTCTTTCTCTTAAAAATGGCGAGAGAGCAGTTTAATGCCTAGGTCCTTTATCTCCATTGTAAATTTCAAAATGTGACTTACAACTAATCAGAGAAAGCAGTTCAGCATTATGAAACCAACCTTAACAGGGGTAATTGTCCCTTAAGTTTCTGCACTTTCTTGAAATTTGAATTGCAAAAATCTCTTCTTAGAACAAGAATGCAAAACTCCTCAGTTTATTAGTGAAGTCGATATTCCAGTGGAAATGTTTTATATGATAACTTTTCCTTCACTCGTCTTCAGCAGCACCATAATACCTGAACAGTTTTCTTGAATTTTAGGAAATACTGATTGTTATATATGAACTACTGTATTCCTTATGGCTCACCCTTTTTTAATAGGATAGAAGAGAGCAGAGCTGCTGAATGGTTGTAGGCTTAATAAAGAAAAGTAATTTTGAAATTCTTGTTAAATTGCAGTGAGTGTACAACTAAACTGAGATTTAATTACATTGTTAATTGAAGGAATTGCTATTGATTATGTCATTGAATCTGTGTTGTAGCCAGCCCTAACAAACAGCAATATTACAAGAGAACATTAAACTAGTTGTTAAAATCTCAAATGAATGAGAACTAGAACTGGTGTGGATAAAAGGGGCAGAAATGGTGGGTAGAAGAAAAAGATAACAAAGTGAAGAATACATTAATTTCTCAAATTTTGGTGAATGGTGGTTTTATGTCCTGTCATAGTTTATTATAATCTATGGCACAAAAGGAAGATGAGACTGAAACAGTTTTTAAATAAGAAACATGAGTAAAGTTTCATCTTGAAAGTGAACAGTGATTCAGATAATACTTCTCACAGTCTCCTGTGAAGCACGATGTAATCTGTCATATGCAAGAGACCTTCCAGTTGCTCAGGGAGCAATCAGATCTACTCAGACTGAGATAAAGGGCAAATAAGTGCCAGTGATCAGAGCAGTAAGAGCATGGGAGTGCTGACAGAAACCATAGGCAGCTGTGGCTGAGCTGGCTCTTGGGTGCTGGCAGCTCACCCTATATTCAGCCCTCAATTTTCCTGCTACTACAGAGTTGGTCCCCTCCCAGGCCCATGGAGTGAGTGCCTGGTGGTGGATAGCATCCATTTTTCTGGACAATGGTGACAAAGAGCTGGTGGGGAAGCCCCAGCTGCCCATGTAAATCTGTGCAGCCCCGTTTGGTCTGGGTGAGTTCTGTGTGAGCACAGGTGGCACTGCCAACTGGACAGGTTGGTTCTTCACCAACACCCCTTGGTTTGTATGAAGCTGGTAGTTGGCACTCTCAAGAAAATACATTCTAAATTTGGGTTATACTTAATTTAGATGGACTGGAGGCAGCTCATGCTGATCCTTTCCCTCCTTATGCTACCACTTTTACTGCTGAAAGGATCTTACTGAAGCATTTTGTTAGCCTGGGGAGTAGCCCCTCTGGATGGATGCCATGGGAGCCCATTGCTTGTGGCTGAAAGCTGCTCTGCATAGTGAAGTCTAACAGCGAGGTGGTGTAGATGATCTCATGGGTGTTTCTGTTTCAGTCTTTTACAATTTCTGTGCATATAAAGCCATTTTAATCCTTTCTATTCAAATGCATTGTATGCACAGAAATGTGTTCTTAATAGTGACACAAGGCATGCTGCAGCATGGGCAGGCTTATAGTCAGACCCGGTGACTCATTTGGGCTGTTATTGTTTGAAATAAATCATTTTAGAATTAAACTTTTTTCTTCATACCAGATTTTATAGTTGAGCATGTTTTGAATGTTTTCTGTATGATGCCATTGACTATTTTGTGAGGAGACTGTGAGGGTTGTACAAATGTCAGCACCCAAAAGTTAGGATGTAGTAGAATGAGAGATATCTGTAGCCTTTATTTGACCTGGTGGTTTTATGGAGCATGATTCAGTCCTAGCGACTTTCCTTCCGCTGTGACCTCTCAGCTTTTTAAAGTGTGCAGAATGAACAAGGGGCATGAATGTGGAAAGTGCAAGGAATGTGGCAGTGGCTGGTGAGCTGCAGGAGTTGCAGGGAAATGTTTGGTAGAGGCATGAGCACTCTTTACGAACAGAAAGCAATGTCTTGTGATGAAAGTACTTTTCTCCTGTACTGCTCCTATTACATGTGGTGTTGTTCTCACATTCAGAACCCAGATTACAAAACATTTTCTGTGTCTAGCAGGTAACAAATAGAGAATAGTGGATTTCTGAAATGTAAACTGAAAGAATCAGATATAAACCTCAAGAGGGTAAAAGGGTTTAATGATCTGTAGTCAGGATTTACCAATGATTTGTGCTCAGGTAATGGCATCACTGGGTTTTTCCAACATACAGGATATGTTTTAGTGTACTTCAGGCAGGTCCCGGTTCCCTGTAACTGCCAAACTACAGGGTGTTACAATTACAGATGCAGTGACACTGTTGTTGCAGAATCACTGCTGATAAATTATGGTGGGATGGCAGCTGTAAATACAGCTTCTGTTGTGATTTAAGAGGAGGATATGAAGGCGTATTGCCCAGATGCTGGATCAATGGTAAATAGGGCCAGCCGCAGCACGCTAAAGCTTACAAGTCCTTGCCAGGTTTTGGGATTAGAAGTCATAGTTTCAAGCATTAACTCCTCCAGTATCAAAATAATCAGCTGCTCTGCTCCTCCCCTTTCCCTTTCTCTTCAGCCAAGATTTATTTACCTTTGCAAGCAGGAACTGACATGCAAACCAGGTTTTTTAGTAATCTGTTGGAGATACAAGAGCTTTTCAGCAAGCTGCCGAGTACTCAGTGTCTGAGCTATAGTGCATGAGGCTTCATGTCATGTTCCGTGACCTTCCCATTCACCTGCTTAACTGTCAGGAAATGCCTGGCTGCTTGGAGCTGTGTAGTTGTAGTACTTAAGGCTGGAGAAACAACAAGCCAGTCATTGCAGATTCATGTAATAAACCACACCAGCAGCAAAATCAGCTACAATCAGGATTCATTTGACACAAAAGGGCATATAGCTTTGGTCACTCAGCCCCCTGCTCTGTGGGTGACAGCCCTGTGCAGGTAACTCCTAATGACTGATGAGGGGCAAGAAAAGTTTCCATATGCAATTACCAACTTTGCAGTGATTTTAACCTGGCTTCTCTCAGAGAAACTCCACACGTCCTGATCTGAAGGCTGGTAGAAGCTTGGTTTCTTTTTCCCTGAAGTGAGAAATGAAAATAATTGCCTCTCCAAGATATCCCGGGGATTCAGACTAAATGGGGCTTGTATTTGCATTGATACTAAGGATGAAATCAGGATTGGCAGACTGTGATATGTGAATTTGCACACATACAGGGACTCAGAACATGGGTGAGTATTGTTAATTAAGCCAAGACGTTTTAGATGGTCTCTGCCTAAAATTCAGTAAAAGGGACTTTATTGTGGGTCTCTTCAATGTCACATTCCATTTACAATTATAATAAATGCTGTAACTTGTTTCCCTCTCTCTTATCCCACAAAAATGACAGAGAAGAATCTTTTGCTAAGCCTTTGATAATGGTTCTTTCTTTTTGTTCCAGATAACTTCAAACAAGAAGCACTCAGAGAGCCTGAGGAATGATGGTGATGCTCTTATCCAGGCTCTAGAGAGCCTGGCCCAAACTGCCAGGTGAGTTCCCTCAGGCTTCCAGGAATTTCCAGGCTCAGAGCGCTCATCTCCTCTTTTGTCTGCAATGGCCTTCTGTAATTCTGTGCAGTACGAGCTTCTCAGGTTTCTGTCCTGGCCCCCCTCCCTGCACTGCTCTCCTCCAAAGTCCTCTACATCAGAGCCTGCGGCACACTTTGATCCCCAGCTGCGGCACAGTCTGGCTCCTTGTGTGTGTCAATTCTGTGGATTTATTTTTTTTTAAATTATTATTTTATTCCAAACGTTGGTCTCTATAACCGGATTCCTGTCAGTGGTTCTTGGCAGAGTGGGCTGCATGCACAATGTGACATTTGTGCCCTGTGTTAAGGTGGCTGTGGTTGATGCACTTGCAAACTGATTCCTTTCAAACATGTGGCTGAAGAACAGAACTGCTTTTGTTTAAGAATACCTGTGGCTTCTCCAGAAGGCACACGACTTAGAGGAATACCATGGCCTTCTCTGCAAGAATAGAGGTGGCTAGTCCCAACAAATTGGCCGAACCTTAGCTCATCTCCCATAGACTTTCCCATATCTAATCCTCCTTGGACATATGAATGAATGAATGGCTGTTGTCTGCCTCTCAAAACAAATTTTGTACTTCTGCTGTGGGCTGTTAGGCTTCATTTCACTCCTGGTTGAACTAAAATTCATAGAGAAGTTGTAGTTCAGAGGTCAGTTTTTGAAACACTTAAGATAATCTCTTCAGTGCTCTTTGTGCTCCCAAATGCAGGCTTTTGGGAAAATTGGCTCCTCAGCATTATGGCAGTGTGGTAGCCTGTGTTGGAAGGAAGGAGGGGTGTGGGCAGACGTGAAAAGGAAATGTTCGGGATGTGGTGAGTGTAAGGAGGTGTTCACCGAGGACTTACCAAACCTGTTGAGAGCAGTCAGCATCCCTCTTGCACACTCAGCTGCTGACTCACAGGGTTTTGTATGACACATTAAATTATCTCAGTACAATAAAATGTCAGCTCTCCCCAAGGGAGACACAGGAACCACCACTGAAGATGAGAGTGGGGGGAAGATGGGCTTTTCTTCTGTTAGAAACAGCTTTCACTCTGTTGGGAGTATTTCAGCATTAGATGCACCAGATAGCCCAGTCACTGTCTTTGAATTCTGCTTTTCTGGCTTCCTCAGTAGTTTATTACAGTCTGCGCATTTCTGTATGCAGAAAAACACATGCTACAGAGCCCAACTAAACAGTACTCGCTCTTATTTAACACAAGATGCTCAGTAGATCAAATTCCAGCTGGTGCCATTGAGAACTGTTCAGATACATTAAGATGAGCCAGGTCCCTCTGCTGTGCCGAGCTCCTGCACTGCAACAGCAACAAGGGACCCCCTGAGAACTCATGGATTTCATTTCCCCTCCTCCCCTTCTTCTTTAGGGAACACATATCCCTATCCATTTGCCTCCAGAGGAGACTGAGAGGTTTCAGGCTGATTCTTGGGGCTGCCATGCATAAATTGGCAACAGGCAGGCAGGGGAAGCCTGGGGAAGCTTTATCAGACTTAGCTGAATGGACATTTGTTTGGAAGGTATAGATATTCTGCCTTCTCTTCAGATTTCCTTATGTGGCATCTTTCCCAGAATAGTCCTTGTGACCTAATAAACTTGGTCTCCTCACCTGTGCTTTGAACCTGGTTAAGGAGCCTCTCTGTATGTCCTGCAGAACCGGAAATGGTTTAGAGGCGGCTACAGCTGAGACCTGGATCTAAGCCATCCTCGAGGTAGTCTAAACTCCCAGGCCCTTCCACCCACATATTACCACTGGTTTGAATTGCTTGAGGAGTGATTTTGCTTTGCTTATTTCTTACAGACAGGTTTCTAATCTCTCCCTCTTCCTATGTGTCAGAACCGGGGTTCCAGCCGAGCAGTCACGTGCCAGGAGAAGGGCACTGTTTGGATTGAAAGCTGCTTTTGGCGCTCCCCTGCTGCTGTGTAGCAGCCATGGATTGCCAAACTCTCTCTCTGTGATGCTTCCTGAGCTTGTTGGAACAGGCACTTTAAAGAGTGACATGACCAACCCATTTTGCTCAGTGACCACCTGGAATCAAATCCATGCTTTAAAATATGGGATCATGGGCATTTATTTTTCAATGAAGACAGTTGCTAAGATGAATTTGTTTCAGATAACTGAATTATCTGATTTAAATTGCTGATTATTAAGACATTGGCTTATGTAGTGTGAACTGATCATTTGGATTTTCTGGTTAGCTCTGCATTCCCCAAACTGTGGAGTACTGGTAGGTATCGTCATTAGCAGCAGTCAAGGAAGTTGCAGATTGGTCTGCTGGTATCCTTTCTAAGCTAGAGATGAGGGATGGGAGTCCATAAAGAAACTAAAAATACTTGATTCTGTGGACTACCAGTAATGTGTTAGAGCCTCTGTTCCAATGCTAGAAAAAAATGTGTTTCCAGAAGAAAAAGATAGGCAAAAAATATGTAATAAAACCTTAGGCGAGGAAGCAAAGGGCCCCCGTGCAGCACCGTGGTTGGAGGGGCTGTCGCTCCTCCTTGCAGGAGGTGGGCAACACCTGCAGTGGCAGTGCCTGCCTGTGCAGAGCAGCGCTGCAGGCAGAGGGCTGTGTGTGTGTGAAAATACATCTTTCTGTCAAGCTGGAAGTGTGTGTGTGGAGTCACGGGGTGTATGATAAATTCTATCTGCTTTCTTTTACAGAGGAGGTTGAGTGAGGTAGCAGTTACTGGGAGTTTGAGCTCAAATTCATTTCTACACGAGTGGCTACAGGGCAGAATCACTGGTTATGTTACTCCTTAACAAAAAGCAGGTAGAGAGTGCAGTTAATGGCTACTCAGAGTTTTCCAGCATAGATAAAGGCAAATGTGGAATTTGAACAAAACATTTTTTTCTCCTGAGGATGTCTAATAGATGTTACTGGTTTTAATTCCTAGCTCTCACGCTGACGTTGCTGTTGCTTCCTTGGCATTTGAAATTCTGAGAACACTGGGACATGAAAATATCAAGACTGCCAAGTGAACCATTTTTGACCAGCCTTTGGAAACATGCAGGTTGTGTAACCTGCTCATCACTTCAGTCCTGCAGGAACACCCTCATGAGCTGAGCAGATGTAACTCATTTAGCAATCTGAGCTGCAGCATATGCAGAATTTGGGCTGGCTCAGGAAGGGAGGGAAGCTGGTTTGGGATCAGAAGGGGTGGTGGTTTGTTTTTTAAACCCCTGTAAGGATGAATTCTTGGTTACTACTTTGCCTTGCTGGCATTACATGATGTAGCTCAAGTATTTGATAGCTTGAAAGTGTAAATTAAATAAATAGTAGAGTTACTTCACAATATAAAGTGTTTCACTATTTCAAGCTGCTGTTAGAAATGCTCATTTATCTTTTGGAGCAGGTGACTGCCTCGGCTGTTCATCTTAAGGAGTCACCTCAGGCTTGTGACTGGCACTAGAAAATACCTTTTTATCAAGACAGACAATATTGTTCACCTCAAGCAACCAGTACCCAACCACTGTGATCACACAGAGGCTATGAGTATGTGGCATGTAAGGATGATAGATGGTACCCAAGTTTCTGCTCAGCAGCCTTTTGCGTGCCCCTCCTTTGCCTAGCACTGCACGGCTTAAGCTGCACAGGTGTTATTCTCAGCTGCCAACGCTCCTGGCTACGGCTCTTTGAGAAGAGGTGTGATGATGACCCTGGCAGTTTGCCAAAGCCCCAGTAAAAGCCAGTACCCCAGAAAGGGTCCTCTAGAGCTTGCAGATCCCAGAGTGTATGAAGAGTTGAATTCTTCTCTGCATGTGCTGTGGTTGGCATCTGTCAGTGCAGCAACTCCATGTTCTTGCTGCACTCACCAAGCACAGGTGCCTATGAGAGCTGCTGCTACACCCCTCTCAGACAGCCCTGGTACCTGGAGTCTGTGGAAGCAAGCAAACAGCCCCAGGTAAACAGATTTCACCTTGTGTGTTTTATTACATTACTTCAAATATCAAATTGCATAGCTTAACAGCTGGAGTTACTAGAAACAGGGAAGAGTTGAGTGCTGGCTCTTATTTGGTCTAGTGTTTCACAGTACAAGTCAAGCAGCTGAGTGTGGCGAGAGGAACAAAGCTGAATTCCTTGGGTGAGACCTTTCCCTCTGCAGTGGAAGGGGAAGCAGGCTGCTGCGGTCGCTTTCAGCATCTTGAGCCAGGAGTCTGTGCAGCCAAGGCCTGCTCTGATCTGCTGGCAAACTGCTGCCTGGAGTGGAAGTGCCGAGTGTTGCTCCCACAGAGCTGGTGACAGCTGCACGGTGCAGATGTGCAGTCTGTGGCTGAGCCAGCAGTCTCAGAACCACTTTGTCCCCTTCCAGTCACACAGATGCTGCCTAAGGGAAGCCCAGTTCCACCCAGGTCTGAACACTAAGGACACGTGAAAAAGGCTTTGAGCCATTGAACCTGCTGATCTTTTCACCCACCCTTAGTGATGGGGCACCGCTGAGGGGAGCTGAGGCAAGAGGCTGTTGGTCCTTTTTGAAGCCCAGAAGAGCTCTGGGGCTGGCAGGCCTAGCACACAGTGGAGTTGCCTCACATCTGGCTAGACCCTGCCGCATGCTGAGGAACCTGCCAAAGCAAAGCAGGGAAAGATGGTGCCTCAGAGGCCTGCAGCAAGAAAGCTCCAGGCTAGGAAGGGGAACTGTGCCATAGTGGGATCAAAGAGGTAAATTATTCTTCACTCCCCCCACACTAAAGTGGCTGTGCAAAAATCCAGGGCTATTTCTTAACACACAAATATACTTTGTGATCTGAAATAATTTGACACAGAGTGAATTAAAAGTTTACTTTAATTTTGAACCATTTTATAACTGCATTTTTCTCATGAAGCATCTGTGTCACAGCAGGCTACAATAACTTTGGGATAAAAGGCAACTGGTAAACTGTCCAATACAAGGTTCCAAATAAACAGTTCTTACTGGCCCCTACCCAGACATATCCCAGATAAAGTTTTTGATCAAAAACATGAAATAGATCCACCTGCTTATTTTAAGCATATTAAAAAGGAAACTAATTGGACCATTTCTATTTGTCTAGTTTTTTATACAAAAAGGCTACACAATGTTACACTTTATTCAGAATACAGTTAGAGCGATTATGAATTAGTGTTCTACACCTTTACTCAATCCTTAAAAATTAGAAACTGCTGTAGCATATTCACTATAACTTAATACTACGAGAGACTTTAAAAAAAACTAACAACAATTACTGCAAAAAGAAAGGCTACTTCCAAAGCAAGCAAGGTCAGTACCATTACAGAGATTTAAAAAAAATAATAAATTTTTAACAAGCAAGGCTAGGGTTTGATAAATTCCATCTTGCAATTCATTCTTGTGCATTCTTCATTTCTTGAATCACTCCCAAAATCCATTTGTATTATTACTCCTCGACCAAAAAGGACCAGAACAAAAAGTTTACTTCAATTGTTCCCATAGGAAACTCAGCTTGGTTAGTGTGTCAGGCACTTTCTGAGATACTAGCCCACCCCTCGAGCCCTCTCAGCAACTCTACAGGCCAATCAATGCAAGTTCACTCAGATGATACAGCTGCAAAGAGAAAAAACACAGGTGTCAGTGCTCCCGAGTTGTCAAGGGCTGTTGTAACACAAAGACTGCATGAAGCCGGTGCACAAGACATTACAGTTAATTACTTCCACACTTCACAGCAGAAGTCAGTTTGGAGTGTGCTGATTGTGTGTTTCCAGAGCATTTATTCATTATTCTGGCACACTGGGACCCAATAGAGCCAACCCCTCCCTGCCAACCAAGTCCTCAGTCCAGTCAGCTGTTTTTCTCTTTTTGTTTTGTTTTTAAATTCAAGGTTGGAGCTTCTTACCTAAAGGATGATTTACAGGTCAGTATCGAACCAGGCCAACTGATTACTGTCACCTGGAGGCAGCCCATCCATAAGATCCTGGGCATGGCCAAGATCTGGCAGACCATCAACTGGGTAGTCAGCACCAGGGTGGTGGCCACCCATTTCATGTTCCATCATAGGGTCCATACCCAAGGCATCCTGACCATATCCGCCAGAGTGGAAAGAACGGTAGCTAGGATCTAAGAAAGTTAAAGGTGGCAGAGGGAAAAAAAGCATAATGTTAACAGATGTTAGATGCATCAGAAGCTGCAAGTATCAGTGTGTGAGGAGATCGTGTAGCCATCTAATTGTTTTCTAGTTCAGCCAAGTTCAACACAATCTGGTGCCTGCCCTTAACGGCTATTCCATTGTTCGGAACAGCCTTCCAGTAGGATTCTGCAGACAAAGCACACTGCAGTCAGAAGCACGAGCAGATTCCAGCCAAGCCATTAGTCTGCACAATCAACACTACTAAAATTCAACAATACTGCAGCAAAACCAGGCTCCAAGACTGTAGACTTGCTTCTGAAAGACTAGTCAAAAATGGCTCAGAATCCTTAGGGATAGGCTTGCGTTCAAATCTATAGACACTTACAGACTAACGCATTCAATACCAGCTCTGTTGTTTTAAAGAAAAACTGCACTGTTGGAATTGTCAAGTCCATTTGTAAGGAATGTAAAAGATTTGTGGAAACAACAGCTCAGCAGGAGGTGTTCCCACAGGACTCAGACAAGAGACACTGGTTTTGCGTGTTCATACAGCTCCCATTTCAGTGCTGCCAGTGGTGCTGCAGAAACTGGTTATTTGAACTGGCAGTTCCCCATCTGCCTGTCAGTTTGCAATACCTTGCTGAAGAGTAAATTCACTCTTCACTCATTTGCAGTTCTCCTTTAAAATCTATGACTTGACTTCATCCAGTTTAAAGTTTAGTCAACGGGAACAGAAGACACATACCATCTGGGCGGTATCCAAGAGGCTCTCCCTGGGCACCAATATCCAGTCCGAGATCCGCTGTCTATGTGCACACAAAGAATTACAAAACAGATTTAACATCAGGTCTTTTGCCCAGCACTGTAATTCTGAGTTTAAAAAGTTGTGAAGCTTGCCCCAGATCCCTTTGAACAACTCCTCTGCAGTGAGCACTGCAGCACTGCTGTCAACATAAAATGCCTTTTTAGCTAAGTATCTGCATCCAACATGCAATTCCACAGATCACTGGAAAGAGGGTTCTGTCTGGGAATGAAAAAGATGGGGTAGGTCTAGGAACACTTCTCAGGTACACCTGTCCAGATCCTGCAAGTCAGATATTCCCAAGCCAGCAACAAAGCTTTTAAAGGAACCTCTCCCATTTGTTCAATCAATCACAGAAGTAACTGCCTGCCTGCAGAGCAACTGCCTAACTCCAATCTCAAAGAGATACTGCATTTTAGCTCCCCCCCCTGCACATTCTCGTGGTAGATACAGATTTCAGGAAAACAGAAAAGTAAGCACTGAAATACTACAAATCAAAGGCTACTGCCCTTTATGGAGTAGATACCTACAAGATAAGACAAGCTAGGCTCCTAAATCTTAAGAATTTGTGGGAAGACAAAGAATTAGTGAAGCCTTCCCTGTATCCCATGCACACAGATTGACTTCAGTCTCAATTCACTGTGTAGCCCCTTAAACATGAAAAAAAGGCCATGTGTGATAATGAGTCTGCAAGCATATTCAAGTCTGAAATCTCAGTTCTCAGGAAAGGTTGCATTTCCAGCCCAAGACTACTAATCCTGCATTGTTGGCTTGATAGAAGCCTCACAAGATACATTTTATATTTATGCTTCCCTTATATCACTCGTGTCTCTATTTTTGCACCCAGAGTTCATTACGTTTTGACAAGCAACACAGAAAAGTACAAAGTTCTTATATACAGCTTTGCACACTAGCAAACATAATGAGCTTTACACACTTCAGCAGCAGCAGAGAACAGACTCTTCCTCTCTGCCAGGGAAAAAGCAGCTTGAAGGCTACTTACTGCAGGTTTGCTGCCCCTGAACTCAGAGAGAGAGTAAAGAAGGTACAGCCACCACAAAGCTATATAAAGCTGGGCCTGTATCACTGATGGCATTTACACTTCTCTGGTGGAAGAAGGAAGGACATAGAAGCGAGATCTCCCCAGGGAGCTGTTAACACAGAAGACAGAACCCACCTCATTCCAAGCCATTGGCTCGGTCCGGAACAGGGAGCTTGTCAATTCAACCGAAAGTCGCTTCTTATAGTCCTGTGGTTTGTCCTCAGACATTCTGAACAGCACTGCAGCTGCGTAGGTTGCTGCCCAAAGGAAGAGTGATTTTAGTAGAGGTCAAGACTTCTATCAGCTCTTCTAACACAAGTATGAAACCGGCCTTAAGTTCACTTACCAACACCCTCATTCCTAGAATGAAGCAGTTCTGTTAAAGGAGCAGTTGCACCTTCAGCTTCGATTGCTTCAGCTGCCTCCTTGTCTTGAGCCAGTTCACAAAGCACACCAGCAGCTACTCTCTGGATATTCTCGATGGGAGAGTACAACAACTGCAACCAAAACACGAGGGTTCTTTAGCTCCTCCACTTGAAACGAGCTCTTCAGCACACTCTGACTTAGCAGTTCTATCCAGAAAGTGCAAGAGCTATTTTGCTTCTTTTCCTAATATGTACTACAGTGCTGTCTTGAGCTCTTACTTACCTGCACAAACAGTGGAATGGTATTTAGACCCCTGATTACGATTCGATTATGAACATCACGTGCAAGAATGTGCAGGGCTCCAGTGCAACCCTCGACGATTTCTTCCATGCGCACACCCTCCTAGTTATGGAGAGAAAAGGCGTTTCTGAATTTGAGATACTGTGTGCTTTCAAGTTCTTAAGTGACTGTCAAAAACTCAATCAGCAGTTTCAGCTAATCAACCAAACCTGTCCCCTGCACATACCCCCTTCCCCACCAAGTGCTGGCCTTCAAACCCCTGCTGGGAGTCAGCCCAGTTTACCCACCCAAATTCAGTATGTGACACATCTCAGTGGAACGCCTCAGTGGTTGTTATTATGAATTTCACCTCTGGTAACACCATCTCTTTCTATAACCTGCATTAGCCTGGCAGTTACTGAGCTGGAAAAAGCAGTTGCCAGTAACAAAGAGGACCCTTCCTGCCTCTGCACAAATTAACTACAGCCTGTACTAGTAGATGCTGCTTCCATTTGCTGTGCTAAGCAAACTTCCCCTTTGTTAATGTGTTTAACAGGATAAAAATAATCAAATTGAGACTGATCTTGTCACACTGACCTGAACAGGTAATGAGTATGGAGCCTGCACAACTTCTCAATACTTCTACAGCACCCTTGCAAATATGCAGTAAGGTGTGATAGCATTCTTAAACCTATTCTTCTGAGGAGGATAAGGGAGCTCTCATTTCTTGGTAGAGAATTACTTGTAGGCAGTACCAGTATTTCTGTGAGCTATAACATTCAGAATTAAATGCTCAAGAGGTTCTTATTAAAATAAGAACCAAAGTTTTGGCATTCTTATTTATTTAAGAAAAATCTCAGGTCTGCCAAGACAGAGCTATATGCACACAGAGAATAACATGAACTAGAGCAAATAAGACGACAGTTCTTTAGCCCAAGCACTGCTGGGCTGAGGTGCACTGACAAACGAGGAGTTGGAGAGAACTTTTAGAGATGCAGTGCCAGGAGAGGGCACTTACCACAAACTGCTGTTGTGTCCCACCCATGGAAGTGCGTCGCTGGGTATCCTGGTGTGCTCTAACCAGCAACTGCACTAGCCTTGGAATAGCACCTTGTTCACGCAGCGGGGCATGGTTTGCAGGACACAGAGCCAGGTTGCGGATCAAGCCAACAGTAGCCTGCAGGTAAGGAACAGGTGGGGAATGAGAGCACGAGGGGAGTGCTTACGGTTAGTGACTTTTTTTAATCAGTTCATCTCAAATGTTTAATCTCTAAGAAAAAACATGAAGTTGCTCAACTGAAGCAACTTCTCCATCAGACAAATTGCACCCCCAATACTTTGGAAACAAAGTATTTTTCACTTTTAAAGTTACATTTTAAAAAACAACAGTTTTCAGTTTCTGCTCTGGCAGCTTTTAATCATTTACCTTGATCAAAGGCCAGTGTGAGGGTGGATGCAACAGCTTTACCACCACTGGGAGTCCATAATGGAGGCGAACTGCATTTTGAGCCATCTCTGCCTCTTGGTGTCTGCTGGTGAGGTGACGGAGCGCACAGATTGCGGGTTCCGTGATGTCTTCCCTGTCTCCAGCCCGGAGAACTGTGCGCACGAGAGCCTCGATGCCACCAACCTGGCACACCATCATCTTGTTCTTGTAGTTGTTGCAGGTAAGGTTAGAAAGGATGCCAGCAGCACAAGTCACAACATTAATATCATCTGATCCTAAAAGCTGAACTAGAGTTCCTAGAAGGCCTTCCATGCCCTCCTGCAGAAAAAGAGGGAAGAAAAAGTTAAGTCTTCTCTTCCACTATGTTGACTTTTGAAGTCAACAGAAGAGCCTCAGAAGAGCCCTTTACCTGCTTTGTTGCAGCATCTGACAGATTTCTCAGAGTCCAGAGACAGTTCTGGACAAGACGCTGGCTTGGATCTGTGAGGTGGAGCCCCAAAGCTTGCATCCCACCTGGAAGATGGTACAGATTTGACACCATTACTCAGATTTGACACTGTATTCTGATGCTCATCTTGTGAGCAGTGAGATCCTTCTCTTCCTTAAAGTCTGAGTGCAAAATCTCACAAGCTTTTGGATCCTTCTTGCTGTTAATATCACAATATGGCTGGGCCCTAGCCCTTCTTCACATAGGAAAATAATAAGCCCTTGAAATTCCCTATGTGACACTGGGCCTTTTAAATGTGTGCATGTTCTCAGGGATGCATCCTGACAACACTCAGCCACTAATGCCACCCAGTTAACAACACAGTGGAGTTACTTAAAACAGCCATCCTTTTATACTTCTGTATACAAAAGGCTTCCGAACCTGGTTATGGACTTAAGGACCAACCCGAGTTCATTTTTTCATGCTGGCAATTTCTGTTCTTGGTGGAATGAACTGATCCCAAAGTACTATGTAGATGTTTAAGTTAGCATGAGTACAATGTACTTACCAGCCTCAACAATAGCAGGTTTGTTGCTGGAGCAGACTGACAACACCTTCAGCACCCTACTTGTGGTCCACAATAGTTTCTCATAAGTATAGGTCCTCATTATGTTTACTAAAGCCTGGGGTCCACCACTTGCCAGAATAATCAGCTGAAAGACAGCAAAAATAATATTTGTCTGTCACTTCCTACGCACGTCAGCAGGTAGTAAATGTTGCTGGCTTACACCCCTCATGGTTACAGTTCCCTAAAAAAACATTCCCATCTGCTTACGTGGACTCTTAAGTTCTCCCTAGAAGCACAGCAGCATTTCTGCAAGATAATTCCTGTATCCCTCCCCTTTTGCAAGGTCAGGACTGGCAAAAGCCAGTGGCACATGGCTGGAGATTCAGAGTCAGGAGGTCAGTACACAAGAACTGTCGGGCCATTCATTACATGCTTGCTCATTTTAAGTACTTCAGCATCAAAGGCACCTACCTTACTTTCTTGATTGCCATACGCTAAAATCTGAAGGCAGTCTGTTGTGATGGCCAAGAATTTGACATTTGTCTTGTTGAGCAAAGCCACCATTTTCTGCAGCCCACCAGCGAGACGGACAGCCATCTTGGCTCCTTCCTGATGTAACAGGAGATTGTGAAGAGTTGTAATGGCATAGAACAGCACAGAGTCCACCGGGGACCTAAAGAAGGGAAAATCCCCATGAGTACCTGGCTCCTAGCACACCCAACTGCAGAACACAAGTACTGCCTCAGTAGTGCACATACCCCAGCATTTTAACCAAAGCAGGGATGCCTCCTGATTTGAAGATTGCCAGCAAGCCTTCACGGTGATGTGAGAGGTTGTGTAGCGTCCCTGCAGTACACCGGGCTGTCTCCACGTCGTTTGTGTTTTGCATGGTACGTACAATGGCAGACACCATCTGAGGAGATCTCATAATGGCATGGCGGGACGCTTCCTTTTTGGACAGCTGATGAACCATAACTGCAGCCTTGTTCACCACCACCTAACACAAGTGTTTGAATAAAGCTTTTAGTTTTAAGGCCATTGAAGATGCTCCAAAAGCAAGCTTTACCCAGGCAAAGAAAACACTTACCTGGTCCTCATCGTTCAACAGTTTGGTCAGTTCTGGGATTGCACGAGTTGCAAGTTCAGCATCATCTTGGTAGTTTATCAAATTAACAACAGCATGTTTTAACATCTGGGATGGCTCAGCCAGGCGCTGCACATTAGTTGGATGAGCTGCATCAAACTGCGTGGAGGGGATTTGCATTCCTTCATCCAGTGTTTCAGGGAACATAGCTGCACGCACCCTCTGAGCTCTAGTCATTGCATACTGGCCATCAATATCTGAAAACAAGGCAAGTCATAGTAACCTCAGACTAGGAATAAAAAGCTCATCATCCAGATTGGCAATAACTGTGTTGTTAGGTTTCTGTATTGTTGAACTGCATGTCCAAGCAAACCGGTGTAATAGGAAAGGCCTTACCTGCAACTTGCTCCTGGGTGAAGGACTGAGAGAACCCCTGCTCCCACTCGTACAGCACTTGTGTTGTGTCCACATCTTCTTCTTCAGGATTTCCCTTGCCACTCAAGGAGGGAGCAGTTGTTGTGGCACCAGAATGGATACCAGAGTCCAGATATGACTGCTGTTGCCAATGACTGACTGCTGCTTTTCTGTCTGGCTCCATTGCCATATCCAGCTCCATCAAGTCAGCTGTAAAAAACCATTGGTGAACAATTAAGTTTAGTTCAATTACTCCAGCATGTATTAATCCTACTGGAGATGACACAGATTTTAAATTAAAATGAATTGTTATAAACAACTACCTCAACCCAGCACTGCAAGTGAGCAGCAATTTTAAACTGAGGCTTTACACTGAACCAATGCAGACATGTAAACCTGAGGAACAGGCAGAACAATCACTGCTATTGTGGCTGTCCTGACCTACTGCTTAAAGGTTCCCTTTTCCACATGCCGTGGTTATGTACTTGACGGTACTTAAGGGACCCAAAATGCTTACAAGAAACTTGTCTGAAGGTTTGATTTCCAGTGTAAACTATTAATTACTGTAATATAGCAGATGTTATTCAATCCAAGTGACTTTGAAAAGTTAAAAAAAAAGGAATAAGGAGTCTTCTAGATTCTAGTAACAGAAATTGCAACGCATTATGTACCTTGAGTTGCCATGTTCCTTGTTATGCTCCCAGAACTCTTTCCTGCGCCCTTTCAGAGATCCTAAAAAAGAGCAAGGTTAGAACTTATTAAACACTAATCAGACTAGTAAGACAGGATTTCACATTAAGAACACTAGAATTGCAAACTAAGGCTTGGCACATCTTGCCATTTCATTACTACAGTGAGTATACTCAAATGCTAATTAGCAAAACCCCATGGACAGACATGCATAAGAACATGATGTATCACCCAGACTTCTTCTGTCAGGTTATACGTAAGATATTCTCTTAGAGCTGCAAGAGAACAAGAATTGAAGGCTGACCATGACAGAGCTAATTTTTTACTCCTTTATCTTTGCTTAAGATGAAGTCCAGACATTAAATTCCAGCGTTTGGAAATGCCACAAAGACAATGGCTAAATGTCAGACTTCCTCATTTCTCTCAAAGATTAACTACTTAGAAGATACTAGAAAAACTGTTTGATACAGGGCTACGACTGAATTTTCATGGGGAAAGCTGAAATGACCATGTAAGGCAAGCTGCTATTATTTCAGCAGCACAAAGAGTACCTAAAGAATTGTAATTGTAACCTCCTAGTTTACTCCCTTCCTGTACCATAAGAATAAAGGTTTCTTCCTACACAAAGCTCTTCCTTGAAGTTAAAACTAAAAATTGAACCAGCTTTATAAAAAAAAAAAAAAAAAACAAACCTGTCCTTCAGTTGCACACACATTCATTCACCAAACTAATTTTTATTTTTTGCACAGAAAGCCAAGATAATTGGGGGCAGGAGGCTGAAATATGATCAAATGCCCTATCCAAATTTTCAGTATGCACCTCCAATTGATATCACCAAGCAGTATGATAGTATTTGTACCATAAATCTGTAGCTGTCTCTTCACTAACCCAGAAAGAGAAATTTGAGGCTACAGCTCCAGAATGGGTCACTTTTATTTCATTTGCTCCCCTTCCCCCCTCTGTCCCACAGTCCCACACTGTTTCCAGCACAGACAGAGCTGGTGACAGCCTATTCTGGGAGCCAGCCAAGCAGAAACATTCGTAGTGGTAGCTTGTGCAGGGAGCAAAACCATCTCTTGCAACAATCAGCTTTCAATGTGCCATCATTAGGTGTTAGAGCTGTGCCGACCAAAACATTCCGGCACAATGAAGTAAAGGCAAGGTACTAATCCCTGAAAGGACAGGTCTGCAGTGCTGCACCAGGAGAACAAAGTCCACCTGACGCTGTATTTGTGTAAAGGCAGATTTCCCAGTTTAAGTTTCCTTCAGGAGTACTTTTTTGAAAATCATAATTAAACAGAGGACAGGCCTGCAGTTTAAAAGTCTCACTGGATAGGTGGCACAAACTTGTATTTCACTGACTCTGAGCCAGCTGCAAGATACTCCAACACCCCAAGCAATCTTGTTGCTTTGCTTTACAAATGCCAGTGCTGTTTGTCCTGACTCTGCACTCCCACTTTTGGCAGCAAACGTTCCCTGGCTCTTTTAAAATGGACAGTAGATCTGCATCTGCAGCAGATAAGCAGCATTAAGCTGATATAAGACATTACACAACATACAATAAAAGCATCCTGCTGTGCAGCTGGAAACTCTAAACTGGTCCTACTCCACAGCATGGAAGAGACAGGTCAACTCAGAGTCTGTCCTTGACAATGTGCATAGAGGATGTGCTGACAACAGACAGTCCCTCCCTTACCACTGGATTCTTCCATACTGTTAGGCGTTTGAGAGTAGCAGTGGCAAGTGGAAGGAAAAGCTTAAATCATGCTGTCAGTTCACCATTGATTAAAAAATTCTAATGAGTAGCTAAGCTGAGGAAGTGCCTATACAGAAGCTTGATAGTTCTCTGCAGGTCTTCTGCATTACACTGTGAATTCCACTAACACCTTCCAAACAGAAAGAAGGGAATAGCACTAACAGTAAAATCTGTATCCTTGCTCCCTGTAGTCCTCACTCTAAGTGAAATGTGACACTGCCAATAAAAAATTTGGCATATTCTAGCTGCCATAAGAAGTTTTCAATATGCTTAGCACAAAAAAGATCTATTTTTATCATAACTTTGCCATCTCCTCCCATCAGGACTATGCTAAAAAAAGGATCACCAAACTAGTTTTGAAGTCAACTGGTTCATCTACCAGTATGTTAAGAGCAGTGACTATGCTTTGAGACATTTACTACCACCTGAGATTCCTATTTGCAGTAAGGGGCTTGGGAACACTTATAATTTTCTCCACCGTTGAATTCTGCACCAGTGAAGGCAACTGGCTTATAGCACCTGCACTCTGAAATTGCTGTTTCCATTTCAGCAGCCTGAACAGATCAGAAGAGCAGCTCTACCATTAGGTAAAATCCAACAGACCAGAGTAGCCACTGAACTGCAGCACTATTCCAAAATAACACTGACAAACATCTACAAAACAGCAATGAAGAAATACTATGTGTTCAGAAATACATTACCAGTCAGACATTCGGTCTTTGGAATGCTGACCCTAGATCAGCCTGCTAACTCCATCTGCAAGTTCCAACATCCCGATCTGCACTTCATACACCTGTAGCCCCCCAGCAATTCCTGGTAGGTTTTTTTTATTATTATTTACATGGGGAATTGGGTTTAATCCTCGAAGTCCAAACTAACTGCCAAACAAAAGTAGCCAGGGTTTGATTTTAGGTTTTCTGCACTTAAAACATTCTCTCATCTTTTCCTTCACATTCTCTTCTAATTTCAACAGGGGGTAAGCTGAGTCCAGGCAAGCTGCTGACTTTGTCTTCCTGTTTGTCACTGTCAAGGTTAACCAACACACCTACAAAGGGAGCGACACCACCAGGCTTAGGTACAAACATCTGTGCTGCTCATTTTCCTGACAAACTGGATCAGTACAAGGTCAGCCAAACACATCTCAGCCATCAGGAAGAGACAGAAGTCCTCAGCATACTTTACAAACAAACTTCAGCATAACAGCAAGCTTCTGCAAGCTTTGCTGTTTTCGAAGACTAGAAGATACTAGGAAATTGGAATTTGGTAAATATCATGTTATATGGTTCACATGGTTGTACTACAAGGAGTTATAGGACTCTTCACTTCTCAAAAATCTCCTCCTGACCTATGAGAGTTATCTACTTGCTTAGCAAGCATCACCAGTTTTGTGTTTAAATGGAGGTTGGAGCTTTTTAGACTATGTATTAAGAAAACTCATGTGAAGAGCAATTCAAGATGTTGCACTAGGCTATATTGCATGGCATCTGTCCCAGTCTAAAAAACTGGGAAAAATGGTTCTGCAAGCTTAGAAGGCACATGAGCTAATAATTTCAAATTATTACAGAAGACAATTCAAATTTCTTGATTTTCAAAAGGAATGTAAGAAGTATAATGTATTATTTCTGATCATGTATTTTTATTAGATATTAATTTCTGATTTTGGACAATAGTTCCACATATGCCAAGAAAATCAACAAGCCTACAGTAGTTCTCAAACCTGAACAATTCTCTTCAGTAAGAGTGACTCAAATTACACCTGATCTGACAAGCAGTTCCCTCCCGATCCCTGCCACCTTTATAAAGCAAGTCAAAGTTTGCAAGTCTGCCATAAATCCTTTGTGTGAGAGTAGTATGTTACTAAAACATGCAGGAGAAATCCAGACTGATCCATCCAAACACCATGAGTTACTGCACACAAACACACCTACTGACCATGTTTTCCTCTTCTACATTTCTGTCTTATCTAGGACAGGCCAAGCAACTGCATCTTTAAACTACCCACCAGCTCTGAATGACACATTTGTTACATAGAACAGGCACATCATCTTCATCTTCTGACAGTTAACAGCAATTAAAAATGTGTATCATCTACACACAAGTGAAGAGAAGTACCTGTACTGGAAAATAGTTTTTTTTCCAAGTGCTCTGAAGTTATTCCAACCATTCCCAAGGTGTTAGTGAAAGCATTCTTTGGGTCTGATTTTGTAACTGGTCTTAGCTGCCTGCCTGTTACCTGTATATCTTCTTTATAAAAATCCACAGCCAAAATATACAGGCAACAGCAGGTCCACTGCTAATAACATTGGAGAGCACTCATTTCTGTGACCCAAGTCCTTATATTTTCAGTTCTTAATGTAGCAGAAGCTTCCTAATTAACCTTAGTTTTCAAGTTGGGAATTTGGAAAATACATCCAATTAAGGAATTAAAAAACAAATCACAACTAAACAACCCTTTTTAATCTTCCCCTGGAAGTTGTTCGCCTTTTTTCTAGAAAACAAAATGTGGGGGAGGAGGAATCATCCAAGTATGACAATACTGACAGTGGAAACATCAGGAAAAAAGCTTTCATGGTATAAAGGCACTTTAGGCAAGAGTGGCTGAACTGTCTCTAAGCAATTTTTGGTCTAACCTAAGCCCCAGATACAAGCTCTTGCAACAGACAGACCTAGTTCTATTGATCTTAGTCTTGTGAAGACATGATCCAAACTGTGGTAAACTTCTAATTATTCCTTATCCAAATGTGGATTAAGTTCTCTCCTCCCATATCCCCTGCAAGTTCTAAAGAAAACTGAGAATTTTTATCTGGCTTTACTGAGCTCTGGTTAAAGTACCTTTGGAGGTAATTTTGGAAGTCCTTCATGTACCACATGCTTCTGTAAGACTGCTAGAAAGTCCTGGAAGGATAGTTTTGGTGTTGTGTGTTTTAAGGAATGTTAGGAGCTTGTGGTAGGAATGACAGCTGGGGTTTAGAATTTTTTTGTAAAAAATGAACAGAAGATACTTTTTTGAAAATAGGTACAGAATGTGCTCATATTTCACTCTGAAGATCACATTTTTTAAAAATTTATTTTCCTTGTACAAAGATACCAGAGAGGAGTACAAACAACACATTTCCTGAAATACATTCCCATATCCAGTAAACAAATACTGAGGAGCATTCCCATATTCTGTTTCCAGCATTAGCATTTGCAGTCCTCAGCCACTTTGTCCCCTCTAAAAGAAATAGCTACATACAGTGAGTGCAGATTATTCTGAAGTTAGTTACATGCAAGTATTAGAAGGCCTTGATTACTGGGAAATTAGTCACCCACCAATACTGACTTCTGCACATCAGTGCTTTAAGGACTTAAATGCACCAAAGCTACTATGAAACTCACTGAAAAGTGGCTCTTGAATAATGGTTATGGGCTGCATATTATCACATTAAACAAAGCAAGGTACTACTTGGATGTTTTTAGAGATAGCAAAATTAAGGCTTACCTTATTATCAATACTAGGAACCAGAGTATAAAACTTAATGTATTTTATATTAATGTCAGGCTTCCTTCTGGTTTTAACAGGGTGATTTTTAATAGTGGGTAAAAATGTCTTCAGGTGACTTATGACATCTTAACCTAGTGGAAGAAACTTAGTATGGAACACCAAAAGGCAACAAGTCAAACCATGCAGTCTTTTTCCTCTAAAAAGGAAAAATATCCATAGGTTTTCACAGCTTTAAAACTTTTCTACTTTTTTTGGGGGTTACACAGTAGAAACATTCATCTATAGCCTTCACTACTACCTCAGAAGAAGTGCCATGGCAAGAGATGAAGTAATATTACTATATTTAACTGTTGTGCCAAGTAGTAACTTAAACTATTTCAGTGGTTCCACTGAAAACTAAGAGCTACCAGTAATCTTGATCTGAATGCCACAGCATGGGCGCATACTGAAATCCATCTTACTGATCCTGGACTGCAACAGAACAGACTCATTTATAAACTTTTAACTTGTGGCAAAATTGCTCTGGTTGTTTCCTCAAGCAACATTTGCTTAGCTAGCATCCTTCCCTCCAACCACTATGCTGTTCTTGCTTAGTGAAGTATTTCTCCTCTCTCCAGTGATGAACTCAGTGTCCTGTGTAATCCCTCCAGCTCAAATTTATCCAAGCAGGAACACTTCAGACAAGAGATTCTACTGATGCCTGCAGAAAGTTAGAAGATGCCTTCCAAACAGCAATACATTCTATCTTAGATTTAGCTAACCAGATCATAGTAAATTTGACTCTGAACCCAGAATTTACAATAGTAATGTTAAAATGGTCTTTAAATTCTCTTATTATTAAGACTGAAAGTCTAAGGTTTGTTTTTCCTAACAAATTTCAGGAAATTAAGAAATCTGAATATCTGCTTTACTGACCTCAATGGTTAAAAGGTTCCAATTTCCAAGCCTTAAATATCTTTAATACATGCTGAAAGAGGCAACAAACTAGCTCAGATAATCCACAGATTTAAAGTGGGAGAGGGGTGCAGATCTGCCAAAACTCACTGCAAGTTACCTCTATTTCAGCCACTCTTCTTTGCTGCTTTATTTTCAATTCATTATTTCCTTTTTCCTTCAGGCATCCCAGATTGCTATTACATCAATTGTTCTGGCTTCTCAGCCTTTGTCTTCTGCCTTAGAAATTATCTAAAAATTCCTTTCTTCAACAAAGGCGGACGAACCTCCCTACACTATCTTTTGTAAGGGTTTTTTTCTTGATGCCACTTGCAAAATAACGTGTTGCCTCTTTATTTTCAGTTCTCAGCAATCTAAGACCAAGAGTACAGAGCAGGGTTTCTATTCATGTGCCTATTGGCTAAAGCAAACAATATATAAATATTTCTTTCTTGCTAGACTTCTCCAAGTTGATTACAACTCCTTGATGGCACTGAAATGCAGGCAGTCTACTAATGTTGACTTAAACACTTGGCTAGCAGTATTTAAAAAGAGAACATATTCCTCAAAAAATGTCTAGTGAAGGAAAAGACTTGGGTTGCAAGTTCCAAAAAACGTGAGGCTTGTTTTTGAGTCAATACAGTCTTAAGCAAATGTGGCAGAGGAGGAAAAGGGGCCACAAGAACTTTATGACAGCTGTAAGGTTCCAATCTGCCACATTTCACTTCTGGAGCACTACAGAGTGTTCTGATATGACAGGACACTCACCTGTTTTACCTTACCCTTCCTCCTAAAAGGGAAAGCAGGGTAGTAAGGAACCATACTTCCTACCCAGCTTGTAATGTTCAACAACTCCTAAGTTTCAAGTGCAGCTGAGACTATAACATAAGTGTAGCAAGAGCCACATTTCATTTTGCTCACCTAAAGTACAGAAAGCCACCCAGAACGTGGGTAGTTTTAATCAATTGCTGAAGAGCAGCTTTGCACTGACTGATAGTTCAGGTAACAAAGGGTATCAGAAGTGGGGGTTGGAGATTTCACTGGCAGATGGGTCTCTTCCAGATGCAGCCCCATCCATGCTGTGCTCCAAGCAACTAACATAGTATGAAGGCACTAACAGCTTGTGCAATTCATCAGAGTCTTCACAGGTACTAAGGTTTAAGCACCCTTTTAAAAACAACCCATTAGAATTCTCACTAAAGCAAGAGCTGACATTGGTCTGAGAGCCACTGTCAGCCAACAAATACATCAGATAACTAATGTACAGAATTATGAGAACCTGGAAGAGAATTCAGAACAAGCACATCAGGAAAGTTACTAAAAAAGAAATAAAAGATCATCCTGGCACCAACCTGCACTATCATTCTAAAAGATGAACTTTGAAACTGTAGAACCTGCTAGGAAGCCTCCCCAAAAATGAAGCTGGCAATATCATGTAAAGGTTCTCCTTTTGAAAGAAAGGAGATGGACAGTACTTCACTCTTTAGGACAGACGTTCTAGAGAAACTTTGGTAGAAATTACAGACTGATGGGACACATGGATATGTCCAAATGCATTTGGTAGCAGTTACCTACCACTATAATTTCTTATCAGCAGTGCCCTACATAATTTGTTTGATGCTGGCCAGAGGCACATGGCTGAGCATGCAATGTAAAGAAAGCACCTCTTCACATAGTCACACACTCTTAATTAAAATCATACTTATACTGCAGGAGCTGAAATCTCACAGCACTGGATCTTGTCACTTCAGAAATTAAGTGTTTAGATCCACAGCACAGTTATTTTGCTCTTTACCTAGAGAACATTCAAGAGTTACAAGAGATCTGTCAACACAATCCTTTACATTCAAAATCATGGGCAACTATACCAGCAGATTCTAACAAGATCTGCAAACAAAACACTTTCTGCCCTAGGTATTTATTTGTCCTTTCTAGAAATTTCTGGTCATTTCTAAGAGCTATAAGCAGCTGCTGTGTTCAAGTTGACAAATTATCAGGTCATGTTTGAAAGTAATGATTTAAGAGAGCTTTTCATGCACAAGCATACCATAGCACTAGCAAAAACTTTCACTTTATTAACTGGCAAGATAGATCTCAAGTACCTAAGTATCCTCCTGACTGTCCAAGATAGGAGTTGATGATAATTTTAAACATTATGACATGAAAACTGCTTCAACTACAACTCTGGTGCCTACACATCCAGCTTGAGAACAAAAGTAATGAACTTCCTCACATAATGTACATATCAATCCCTTGACAGCAGCTTGTAGCTCAGTATTAAAGGACTGGTATGACAGTTTCACGTTTATGAACTTACATTAAGTTCATAACAAGATTATCAACCCAATTACTCATATGTCTTAACTGTTTTGACCAACTAAGCACCAGCACCACAAGCAAGTAACCTCAGAACAGTTACTAAGTCACTTCTGTTCAGCAGTGGATTTGAGATCTTTGGGTCACTGGCACACATTTCCCACTAGGGCTTTGTGCAGCATTCACTAAGTTTGAGTATCCTCATGGCTGGGCAAAACATTAAGAGCAGTTTTATTATCACAGCTTAGAGAGCTCCTGCATTTTACTTGTGGGACACAGCTATCTACACTATACGTACTCCCATCTTCCTTGCTTTTGTTTCTACCCAAGGTTTAGTCTGCCAGCAGGACTCACGTAATAAATACGCACGGGTTTACTGCTTTTGGTCCATGTGCCCATACTTATCACTGAGTAAGATGACTGTAGTAGAGCTGGCAGTAGACAGGATCAAAATTCATTCTTTAGCCTTACCTAGTCACATACAAAAAAAAAAAAAAAAAACCAGTTGCCATTGTGATCATTTAGAGGCAACCTATGATAATTCAGACAAGAATTATACCACATTTAACACTCAAAGTTCAGGAACAAAACCACTGCCAGCCCTCAAGTTTCCCTGCCCACACAGTTTTGTGTGTCAAAAAGACAATGGTTCTGCAGTCATTTAACACAACCATGTGCATCACTAACAAAAGACACGGTTACAGAAGTACCTTTCCCTCCTGTTTGTTCATAACTTGAAACGCCCATTTTCACACCAATACAGGAACAACTTAGCAAACATCTCTCTTCCAAACCAGGAAGTATCTACCATAATCCAGTTTCTTCTTAGACTGCAACCACATAGCCAGCCCTGAACTTGGATGTTAAACATTAATCTCCACAGTTTAAGAAACCAGAGTGATTAGTCATAATTACACTGACACTAATGAAATACTTATGAATCTGAAAGTGGCTGTCTTTGCTTGTCTGCCAGAATAACTATGTATTTACAATAAGGCACACCAACACTCCAAAAAGGACTGTTTAAACAACAGACGTGCTAATGAAGTCTGACACTAAAAGATGTTTCTTCAACTCACTCTTAATTAAGGCAAACTGACAAGGCAGCTGCATTTATTAGCACCTTTAGGATGTTAAGATTTCTGGCCACTGGAGGGCACCTGAATTGTTGCCAGGACAATACAGCACTACTTGCTACAGTTGCTGCAGAGCTGGCAAAGTTCTCCAATTTATACAAGTCTATTTAGCACAGTAAGTCAGCCCAGAAATGCTGGTTCCAGCAAATACATGTACAGTGCACACGGTGCATCTGCCAACTCCAGCAAAATCCAGCTAGCTCATACTGTTTTTTAAATGCAGCAACATAGAATACGAGATTAACTCTTTCAACCTTCTAAGTCAGTCCTCAAACAAGGTTCCAGAGTTAATTTAGTATTAAGTAACAGAGCAAGCACTTCACTTCTGCAACACTAATCCAGCCAATGTACATTGTTTCCTAAAGTCAACTTGGAACATGAACAAAAAGTTCTTCTGTAAAGCAACATTTGCACCCACACTTGCCAAGGCAACAAAAGCATAGCATGCATTTGTTTTCACATCAGAGTTAACACATTCATGAGGTCAGGCTGAGCTACAGGTATGTATCACCTGCTCACCTCATCTATTTGGTGTTCCACACAGACAGAAATGCCAGAATTAGACTTCCATTAGTTCTCTCCCTTGCACTTGAAGTTACCTGTCAGTGAAAAAAGAAAAGAACAAAATGCCAAAAAACTAAACAACTTTTCTGGCTCCTTTCTTCTCATGAGAAGCAGCACAGGCTACACAGTGCCAGCACAGTTTAACACTTTACCTTCCTGGGCTAAAGCCTGATCACAGACTACAGCAAGTTTTACCTTGGAATCAAGTGCCAGAAATGGATATTAAAAGTTAACCACTGTCAGGCTGCCTTATGATGGCAAGTCTAGCCAATTCAATCGGTGCTTAACTGGAAAATCAGAAATATTGCCATGCCAGGATAATAATTCTATCTAAAGAGACAAGAAGAGTCACACACAATACTTACTGCCAAGGAGTTTGCCATTTCTAGGTTCCCACCCAGTCACCCAGCAAGCCACTGGGCTCAGAGCTTGCAAGTGCACGTTGTGAGAACCCAGGAACAAGTCACAGCTGCCTGCACAGTTTCTCACAGGTTTTATCAGGCTTTGTGAAGTATGATGTTTAAGATAAGTAAGGTCAGTCCTGATTTTCCTGCCATAGTATACAGGCTACCACAGTCACAGAACAAGTTTTGCTGCAGGTAACTGCACGATCACCACAACCCCTGCATTACCAGTTTAACTATGAATTAATGTAAGTGATTTTGATTACTGCTGTATTTGCACACTAGTCTGCCTACTAGACAATACTTTGCAGAAACATCCTTATCCAGAAGTTTCAGACTGCACATTCAGACTTCAGTTTCTGAGACAGAAGCCTCCAATAGCTGTATTTTCTGCTCCATTCCTGCCTCTTCCCTTTCTACCCCTGAAAATACTGCAAAATCAGAACAGTGCTAGTACTAACTTCTTGCCTTAACATCCCCAAAACCTCAAGTTCAACTCTTCAGAACACAGTATTTCAGGATGCTAGTTCAGATGCAGAGCCATGACAGACGGACATCTGCTTCACAAAGAAATCATTTTGTCTGAAGGGCAACCAGGTTTCACAAGCCAGTTACTGACACACCACAGAGCAAAATGCTGGTGTCCATAGTAGACACACACCATGCAAAGAGCCCAGCCTATTTATAGCATAGGCAAGAAAAAGGAAGCTTGTGTTGATAAGGCTGTAACACAGCATTTGAAGAACTGATTTTTTCCTATCAAGTTTTACTTCGTATTAAATCCTCGCTTCTAGAAGCTGTCATGCATGGCACTGTCCTTTCCAACAAGGTGTTTTTACTTATTTCACCCCTAGATCTTGGGAAATGATCTGCTATATAGACCAAAGTGAACATTCCCCTGGATATCAGTTTATACCTAAACAGAAAATACCTGAACTAATAGATGAGCAAATATGACTTTTCTTTAGAACAACCCCAGAACAGCGAGACACTCAGTATGACTTTGTACTAACAGCTGAATTTAGAGAGTCTCAAACTCTTGCCTGAATACCTAAGCAGCTTCATTTGCAATAGTACCAGCCATTAGACAAATGACACAGTCGTCAGATACCTGCAGCTGTCAGCATCTTTTTATCAAAAGTGCAAGATCAACATTAGGTTCCTGGACTGTTAGGTACTGAAATTCACATTATAACTTGGGCCAATACACACCAGTAAGTTTTGCCACTTAGGCTTTTTTTTGGAGCCTTGCAGTAGTACCTTTATGTCATTCAGAAGCAAAATCGTAACAGGAAAGTTGCTCTCTGGTGTGTCTGAACTTAGTATCAAGAAAACCCTGATCCTCCTTCAGCTAATTTTCTTGTCTTTGCCTTTACTGTAGTCTCAGCACATAAAGATCCTGTTTTACTAAAACCCCTCCTTGATTTCCGTCCCTCGACCTCAGCATACCAGCCCAGCCTCTTTCCATTCACCACTTGCATACTTTGGGGGATGGGAGGACCACAGATGTCTGGAATATACAGAGTGTCAGAACAATGGCTGCTCCATGAGAAAGAGATCAAGAAGTAGCTGATTACAAAGATCAACACCGCTATTCCTAAAGTCACAAGTTGCCCACGGTACCTTCACACAGTCTGTCCTTTCTTTCCAGAAGGGATAATCTTCAGAGAACGTTTTGGGGAAGAGATACAAAAAGAAACTACCAACGTCCTACATTGAGTTTTACCTAGGGAAGAATTCAAGGTTTTGCTAAATTTAAGAAAACTTGCTGCTCTAGGAGTAGCTAATCACGCACAACAGAGATGAACTAAGCTTTGTTTTCTTAAACAACAAACCACAAAACAACACACCTGGAGCCCCTGTTCCTAGAGGAATGAGAAATAAGTGCCCTAGGTAGTTCTGGGAGTAACCGCAAGTTGATTCCCACACCTCAGGAACGCGTTACTTTGGGAGGCTGGAGCCACCGTGGTCCCCCCAGCCGGCCACGGGAAGCAGCGGGCGCTTCCCCTTGCAGCTTGGGAGCCGCCACACCGCCCGGAGCCCAGTCATTCCCTACAAGACTCTGGTAGGGTGGATGTTAAAAAACTTAATTTGATTGCTCCCAGCTCCGGGGAAGCTTCATTTCGGTGACACCCAGCAGCAGCAGCAGCAGCATAACCTCTCCAGCAAATAGCAATGCCACTAAGACCGAAACCCCACAAGGCAACAGATTAGTTATCTCCCGCTGACTGCAGTGACCGTGATTAATTATATTCGGTACAAATAAACCCGTACCCTGCTCTCTTCCCCCTCCTATCGCCAAAGGGGATCTGCAGCCCACCGGCGAGTTAGTACTCCCCTAAAAAAGGGAAGGGGGAGGGAGGGAGGGAGAACCTTTAAAAAAAAAAAAAAAAAGGGTCATTAAAGTACTCCGGGTTCTGCTGCAAACGAGAGCAGAGCCGGGCGCAGGGACTCGCCTTCTCCCGCAGACCAGAGCAGCCACCCCCTCGCCCCAGGACCAGCTTCCCAAGAGACACCTCGGGAGCTGCAGCTGCCGCTCCTGCAGCCACGCAGCTGTCCAGACCTCCCAAAAACAAGAGCCCTCTCTCTCTCTTCCTTTCCTGCTCCCCCACCTCTCTCCCACCCCCGCTCCCCCCCTCCCCCAGCCCCGTCCTTCCCGCCGGGCACACCCTGGACCCCCTCACGGCCGCGGGGGGGGCCGGCGCGGGTTTGCCCCAAGTTCCCGCCGGAGAAAGCGGCACTAACGTTGCAGGAAGGGAGAGCGCAGGGTCCCCCCGGGCTCCGGCGGCGGCTGCTGCTGTTGCTGCCCAGGCGATCCCGGTCCGGTCCGTCTTTCCTTCCTTGTCCCCCCGCCTCCTCCTCCTCCTCTCTCACGGCGGTGCCCCCGCCGCTGGCTCCCGGGTGGCGACCGTACGGGGCGGCGGTGTTTGTGTCCCCCGAGCGCCGCCGCTGCTCCCAGCGCCGAACCGAGCGAGAGTCTTAAAATGGCGTCGCTCACAAGGAGGTTCTTATAGCGAGCGGCGGGCCCGGCTGTGTATCCTGCCGCCGCGGCCGGGCCCCGCGCGCGGCATTCCACAGGCGCCCGGCGCTCAGGGCAGGCAGAGGGAGGAGGAGAAATAGTGCCCCGCTCCCAGGGCGGAGGGAGACAGGGAGCGGAGAAGCGGCTCGAGCCCAGGGAAGGCTGGGCCGAGCTGGGCAGGGCAGGGCTGGGCAGGGCTGGCCGGGGCGGGGGGAGCCTGGTGGAGGTACCTTATTGCGGAGGTGGGAAAGAAGGATCCGAGCTCCCGGTCTGGGGACGAAGTTGGTGCCCTGAGGGGTGTAGAGGCGGCGGGGGAGGGGATGCGACTGAAGGGATCAGCCGGAGTCCCGCTTTGAGAAGGGGAGCGGGGGGGGGGGGGGGAGGGAGGGGGCAAAAGGCGATTGTGACTCTCTCCCTCCTACTTCCCATCCTGTTTAATTTGGAGTTTCGTTGCCTGGCGATTTTAATTTTTGTTTTTAATTTTTTTTTTCTTTTAACGCACGGCACCAACTGTAGCGAAACTCCGTCCTCCCAAACGCTCGAGTCGCCGAGTCCGGGAGGCGCTCGGGTTGCTGTGGAAAATCGGCCCTGGCGCTGGGATGGGGCAGCCGCCGAGGCCGGCCCGCGGCTCATCCCGGCCCGTCGCTCATCCCGGAGCTCGGGGGAGCCCGGGAAGGTGGCGACGGGCCCCGCTCACGTCGGCGGAAACGCGCTCCCGCTCTGCCCTTGTAAATATTTGTCAGGAAGCAGTTGCCAAAGAAAAGTATCTCGTTATGCAATTTTTTTTTTTTTTTTTTAATGGGAGAAGCGAGCTTCCCCCCCTCTCCCCAACACCTCCTCCTCCCCGCCCGCCCCTCGCTTCTTTAGCGAGTCGTAAAAAACAGGAAAATACGGATTGCACAAGGTTTTTTCGCGGCGTGTGAAGGCACGTCCGTGGCGGCCTCTTCTCGGCATGCTGGGGCTTGCATAGCAGAATGTTTTACAGACTTTTTGCGTGCACCGTCTTGCACTGGCAAAGTCTGTGTTTAACATTCCAGGATGGAAAAATACATTCACACCTCCCTCCACATGAAATAAGGACCGTATATACCAACGTGGCTATGGAAAACATCCGTTGCCAGCGAAAGATGGATATTATTTTGTTCCCCCCGCAGCATAAATTTGCTTTGGCACGAACTGATGTGGGGGGTTGAATTCTTGTTTTGCTTCGTGCAGCCTCTTGTCCCCCACCAGCCTCCAGTTTCTGCAGTTCTTGCAGCGGGGAGATGCGCGGTTCACAGAGGGGGTACCTTTACGCCTGTTTTTTTCCTCTGGTAATCCTGTTATAACAGGCTCTAAGTTTCTACTTAGGAAGTTGCACTTAAAGATTTGTTTTTTCCTCCGTTGATTTGTCAGTCACAGGTAGTGTTAGACTAAAGGAACTTCTTTCACAGTGCTGCTTGATTTTCACGTAAACTGCTTTCTTTTGAATTTGGAGCTTTTTAAAACAGGGGATTTCTCCTGGGCTGGGGCCGGAGGGGTTGGGAGAGTAATGTAAGGCTTACTGCATACAAGAGACAAGGTGGAACTGGAATGGGTGACAGGGGGCCACAATCCAGTGGGGTAAGTGCAGGGGAGGGGTCCCAAGTGTGGGTTAGCTGTCACTACTCATATGACTTTGGAAAGGCAATGGTGTTAAAAAAAAATCGTATTTTCCTCTCTGCTCCCCCTGCCATCTCAGGGCATAGCAATCATCCACCCACCAGCCTCCCTCTGCAGTGGACAACGTCTGGTGCCCACTAGTAAGAAAAAGAAATGTCACCTGGACAACCCTGAAGCTGGAGAATCAAGAAATGAGGCTTTCCTTGTCATGCTGTTTTCTCTTAGGACAGTTGCCCATTTTGACAGTACTGGTCAAAAGAAGGGCAAGAATGAGGGCAGCTGTCGGCAAGAGTTGGCAAAGAAAATTCTGCCAGATCAGGCCAGTGGACTGTGATTGTTCATCACCTTCCTGGGGAGTTATTTGGTGCAGCTATGAGCAGAAGGACCTTGTTCTTGACACCAGAAATTTGATCCCCATTTAAGATAAGAGCCAGAGAAAGTATTCCTGAAGATTGGCTTGAGCAATAAAAAAAAGAGAAAAGTGTGTGGGGGAAGAGTTAATTTCTTTGTCCACCTTCCTTTCTCAGCTGCCTTGTTCCACAACCTTGAGAAAATCTGCTCTGCCTCGGTTTCACCCTCTGTAAAATGGGAATAGTAATACTGACAGACCCCTCCTTTTAGATCCCTGGATCAAAGGTACTATATAAGTTCAAAGTGCTGTTTCTATAGGGCATTATTGCCAAATTCACTATAAGCAATTCCATTGGGTACTTGATAACAACAGTAGAATCAGCCGAACGCCCTTGATGCATTGCATGGTCCCAGATACCTTTCAGAGCCTCTTTGTGTGCCATCCCACCCCCTGAGGTCTGCAGGGATGGGGCTTTTGGAGCCTGGATTTTGCAGGAGCAAGAGGGGTATGGTCCATGTCTTTGCTTCTGGCCCCTGAACTGTGGACCGCTTTTCTTTTTGACCTGACGAGGACAACTGGAACTAGCCCTTTTAAAAACAGGTTTAAAACATGCAACTTATATATATATATATATATATATATATAAATTTCATAAGGCCTTTAGTACTTAATGCTTAACTCTTGTTGATTTTGGGATGCTTTACTTCTGCATGGGTTGTTGTAATTTTAATCTCTATTTGTTTCACTGCAAAGTGGTTAGGATACTTTTGCATCTAGACACATTGCTTATAGAAATTTGGTTCGTATCAGCTTTGCAATTTTTAGCTATTAGGTAGCTAAACATTTTCTAAAATTGCACTTTAAAAAACCCCAAACCCCTTCTCCAGAAAAACAAGTATCTTAATAGGTGAATTGCAGTTATGATTAACTTGTTGGTGTTCTTTCAATTGTAAAAATGTTTCTAAAATACATTTTGTATTTCTAATTTTTCTAAAATATAGTGTGTCAAGTTCCACTACCAAAACAAGGAGAGTAAATGTTATATGGGATATTACAGTGCAGGGCTTCATCAGTAAATTCACGAACAGTCCGGTTATTCTTCTTCTTCTACTTTTTTTTCCTTTCCTCCCCAAGAAGCACTGACTGTGTCTATGCAGCTTCAGAAGTTTCCTCTGCGCTCTTTTATACTTTAATAGGTTTGTTTTGGTGTCAGTTCACTAGAAGAATATGCTGCAGACATATTTTTTTCGAAAGGTCAAGCAGTCTCCTAACATGTCCATTGTGTATCCTTGCAGTAAGAAATCCTCAGTGCAAAGGAGAGCTTCATGGTTGAATTTTAAAAGATAATGATTTAAATCTTTTTGTTAACCCTTTTTTTTTTTTTTTTTTTACATCCTTAGCACTGCTTTTGGAGAGTCAACTTTTAGTACGGTAAAACGTAGGAAGCCCATTAATTAAAAATAAGAAACAACTAAAGGTAAACTTAGATGGTCACCTTTCCTTCTGAAATCCTGGCATTTAACTATGTTTGTAAGGAACATAGTAACAAATGAGTAGCCATGGTACTAATATGAGGACAAAGCAAAATTACCAATTACAGAAATATCTAGGGCTCTGGGCCTGAATCTTTGATTTCCCATATGGATCTTAAAAATGTATGCATAATTGGCTTCTAACTGTGCATGCTCTAGGAACATATTCAAGAATCAACTTGATCAATCAAGATATTTTTTTCAGACACTGACTAAATATATATTCACTTGTCAGCAAAAAAATGCATCATTCTTGTCCTCTTAACCAGAAAGACAAAAAGTAAAGGAGTCTTCTTCCAGCGAAGTGAGGTTGTAGTATATTAAAAAAGTCACAGTCTCACTTTCATACAGGAGCGAAGAGGAGAAGAGACAGGGATGCTTGCAGTATTTAAACGCTCTTTGAGACACAGGACTAATCAATGTAACTTCTGCCTCATACTTGAGACTACATTTTACTAATACACATCAAGGTCTTTACTCTGTTAAATTAAATAGCTATGCCATTCAGGCTCAGTTCCAGTGGAAAAAAATTGTTCTTTATGGACAAAGAAAAATAGAATTAGTCAACATAAAAATAATGGTGAGATTTTACTTTTCTTGAAAATTATGCAAAAAAAAAGTGTGTGTATATACGGGTCATTTTGAAGGAAAGAAAGACCCTACAAATTAGTAATAAATTAGTGCAGAAGACAATGATCAAAAAATCTTGTTAACTGGTTCAAATGACATAAATTGAAGTAGTCTGTAAATGTTGCTGCAAGCATCAGAAATAGAACTGTCATTGGGCACCAATTTGATTATTAAAAAAAGTTATTCTTTCCCTCTGTGTCCCTGTTTTGGATAAATGCAATATACCTTAATACTTCCTTCTTGAATTCAGTACACAGGAATTCCTACAACAGTTTATTTATCAGGTTTGTTTCAGAAACTAAGAAAAAGTCTCCAGCTGGTTTAATAGCTGAGGCATTACTCATCAGAATATCTGATTACTGGCATATTAAGCAATGGAACAGACTAAACATGAAGCATTGCATCTCCCAATACATATATTTTAATTACTACTAGCCAAGAAAATATCAAGATGGCTTTATATTCGAAATGTAATGCATGATTATGTAAGCAAAAATCCACAATACTGATCAAAACGTTGTCATCATCGCGTCTATGGCAGCATTTAAGTTTTCATTTAAAATTTCTGTGAGCCTGTCTCTTAATGGTTATGGGTCTCACACTCCTCATTTAAAGCAATTGCAATGGTTGTGTTCAGGCACCCTGGCAGAAAAGACGTCCAAAAACATAGGAAGAAACAATAACAGTTGCAGAGGTGTGACACTGACCTCCTTCGTCCCTAATCAAACTCTGTCCACATGAAACCCCTCGTTTCCAAGAGTTGTAACCCTTTAATTTTCAATACTCTAAATATATAGCTGTACTCATATAGGAAGCTGTCTTTAAGAAGGTAGTTGATCTGTAATTTTGCCTTTTTCTTTCAATAGCTTTAGGCCAGATTTCCTTATTCCAAGTAATTGGCTCTAATATATAATCTTAAAACATAAGATAATAAATCATTAAGAGCCGATTTTTCTGTTCAGACCACTCTTTCTTAATTACCGTGCAGTCTGAAAATATGAGACTATCGGAGTAGTAGTTTCATTTGAACAAGGCTGCGCATGGATTAGGGCTTCAGAATTTCCTTATGCCGCAGAAAAATTCCCTCTCCCTTACTAGCTGAAAGCCCTGAGCAGCTGTAAACACCTCATGCTTTCTAGAGGCTTGGCTCCCCTAACGCAGCCCTGGTCATCTTACGAATCCACTGGTCAAATGAATTTCAATGACCAGTAATCAAAATTTTCCTTAAAGCCTGCAGCATGGAGGTTGTGGTGGTTGTAGCATTTCCGCAGTGATGGCAAGGAAGCGCTGCATTTCTTAATGTCTTGGTTCTCGATTTCTCAGCCGCGTGAGATATGGGTAACACCATACTCCAGGCATATTTACGGACACCGTTGGAGAAAGGGTAGGAGCGATGGAGACAACAGCTAGAAACTCCAACGCCACAACGCGATTACAGTATGTTTTCCTTTCCTTGTTCTTTCAATTCACAGTAAATTTCATCCCAGCTCTTAGAAATCATCATTCTTTCCCCCTTTTTATTTCAAAATGGTTGCATATTTTTCATTCACGAAAAGGTTAAAGGCGTTTCCCCATCGCAGGAGGGATTATCTTACCAGAGGATTCTGGGACTGCAGATGTATACTGCGGCAAAATCCTAAATTCATCGGCAAAAAAAAAATCATTTCCAGACCCCAGCTGCTAAAAATAATAGAATTATAGTAAATCATTGATAAGATTAAAACATAAAGCCATTTTTACGTTCCAAAGTGCTCTAAAACATGAGTCTTTTCTCTTAATTCATTTCTTAAATAATGCAAATTTTCAAGTAGCTTTTCTATCCCAAGCACGCAGCGCCATGAAATCGATAATTTTTGATCTTTTGGTTAGTAGGCAACATGGTGAGCTATTGCAGTGACTGCAGGCAGCAGACATGTTCTTGTCAGCTAAAAATTTTCATATTGTTTTTGAGTCCACGGAGATTTGCGGATGGGATACAGCCAGTTATAGCTTCAGCTTGCACTTTGCTGGGGGGACATAAACCAGCGCTGTTTTAGATGCTTGTATAGATATAGATATATGTTTTAAAAACAAGAAGCATTACTGGATTTTAAACAAAAAATTATGTAAAAAGAATGGCTGGTGTGATTATAATCGCATCATGCAGGGTCCACGGTTTCCATTTAGTGAAATTTCGCAGAGGGCAACTTCTTAAGAACATCCCTGCTGTGCAGAGTGAAAAGCATGAACAAACCAAAGACAGAATTCATCTGTGTTTATATTTTACAGACAATGAAAAACCTACTCTTTGTATGCCTTTTTTTCCACCTTATTATTTCACGAAAACTGCAGCATTTTCCCCGCCCCCACCCGAACACTCACCACCCCAGCACTGCGGTGTTCGGTCTTTCTTTCTTTCTTTTTTTCCATCTCTTCTTCTTTTTTGCTTTCACAAATTCTGCACGCGCCATCTTTGTCTATTGTTACTCTTTTCTAATTTCTCTTGCCCATTCTCTTTCAAATCAGCTAATAAACAGAAGGCTAAATGCCTGATCAATGCTTATGTGTTATATTCTCCCCATCTTTTTTCTTTCTGAGAAATAAAATTTAAAAAAAAACCAAACCAACACCCCACGCCCCAAAATTTCTGTATTACCATAACCTGTTGTATACAGTGATGATAAAAAACATTATTAACATAATAGCAACAGCTGCAGCCTAAATAGAAGCTATGAGATAATAAATGTGCTACAACAAATTAATTTGCTGCAGGTGCTTGTGCTCTGAACTGCGTAACCCAAGCCATTTCAAGTCTGAATACAATTATTATTCCCCCCACACGCTAAAACAAAGTGCAGAGCAAAATGTCCTGTTGTTATAAATATCTTGTCCCGTCCCCCGAACATTTTTACCATCAACAAAGAGTGGAAGAAAGGTTTTAAAACCTCACTAGAAAGCTGTGGCATTTAAAAATATTTAACAAGGCTTCAAGTCATGTCCAGGCTTGAAGAGATAATGTCTGTTTAGACATTAATTTGCACCTATTGTCTCTTAACCAGAGCTCTATAGGTAAGGACGCAGCAAGGTATTACATGCATGCAATTGGCAGGGCAGGGGCTGTAAACATCTCATTAGTAACAGATGCATATTTGTGTGTGTTGGCTCTTCCATTTGCTTCATTGCAGAGAAAAAAAAATTGTCTTTGCAATTTGGCTTGTATAATGAGCAGTGAACTAAGCAGGGATTTTTACTGGTTTTTTCTTCTGGTAAATGTAGTGTTTATGGAAGCCAGTTACTAGTTACCTTACAGGCATGTACCAGTAGCGTGTTACAGCATCCTTCAGACTACAAAGATGGGAAGTTAGATGAAGCCAAGTGGTCTCTTTTCATTTGGGCACTGTGTTGTAAAAATTAACCACATGCTTCTTTCTTTATCTCCCGCCCCCCCCCCCCCCTTTTTTTTTACTGTTCACGGACCTAATTGTCTGACATTGGGTGAAAAGACAAAATAAGGGGCTCAGCTGTGCTGACTTTACTAGCTTCTTTCATTGCCACAGCACACACGCCGCTTTTTTTCTGTTTTCTTTTCACGTGTAATTAGAGAACTTGTGTGTTTTAAAAGATTGATTATTCTCGTAGAGTAACCTTGAAACGTTCCTTCTAGGATCATGAAAAAAAGTATCATGAGTATCCTAAGAGAACTAATCAAACAAATGTGTCACCCAGGACACTTCTCCCCTGTGTTTCAGCGCGGCATTGTGATGCTCAGAGGAGCCTGACGAAGCCCCCATGCCAAAGCGGGGCAGCCGCGGTGGTGATGCAGAAGTGCACTGACACCCCACGCCTGTGCAACCCGCAGCAGCGGTGAGGAGCGCTTGCTCACATGAGGCGGCCTGGGGAGGTCAATTGGATTACTCATGAGCAAGTGTGACGTGGCACAACTCATCCCTAAGCTAGAATTTGCATGTCTCAAATCCCTTTTGGCCAACGAAGAAAATGTATAATCAGTTAAGCAAAGATATATATATCACGCTGGTGAAAATGGTTTTGGTTTTAAGGCTGCTTTTGTATAAAACTCCTGTTTCGTTTTCTGCAGCTTCTTCATGTCTACTCCAGAGATCTGATTTTTAAGTTATTAGTTGGGCTCAGCTTCAATCTATGTCCATAGCAATTTTCTCAGAGTAACAACTAGGATATGAATTCCTAAAATTGAGGCATTCATCTCCATAATAGTTCATGCTAATGTGTCTCCCAGTCATCATCCAAGTGACTAAATAGTATAGCATTTCTGCATATGAAGCACAGGGTAAAAATGCGCTTTCGCAAACTTCCTTGCAGGTATTTCCACAGCCCAGTCAGCGTCTCCTTTCTCCTAAGTAAAGCTGGTGCTACAAATGAGTGATGCTTTAGGCTCTTTCTCTCAGATTCCTGGTATCTTGCTTTTACAAGTCAGGGTGCTATTCGTGCTCTCAGAGGATGTCCATATTTTGCTGGCAGTTGATTTCAGTGAGGGAATTGGATCAACATTTCATAACCTGTACATCCATCTAACTGCTTCATGCTGCTGGAAGTACCCAAGCACTGCCTGGCTGAGGTTATCAGGACCACATCACACAGGGTAGGAAAATACAAATCAAAACTGGAGATCTGAGGCAGGACTGAAGGACAGGTTTTCAGGTTATTTAAGCAGCTAGTGGAGTACTCCATACCCTCCCTTGCTCCTGCTAGCAGGTGCTTTTGCAAATTTGCTGTCTGCCAAGTAAAAGTCCTTGCTTGGCATTCATCAGGAAAACTCAGGGAAACTGTGGTTGACCTATGCCTACCCAGCAGAAATGCATGTGTTGGAGAGCAGCGACTTTGCACTACAAAACAGTACACAGTGGAAATCATGGGTGGCTTCATTAAGAAAGCACATGCATCCTGATGAATTAAACGGAGGGGGAGAGAAGGTACAACAAGCTGTTTATTTTCCATCATAAACCACTCCTCCCTCAGTAAAGAACAAAAATGTAGAAGAGGAGAAAAGCAGGTAGTTAAGTGTAGGATAACCTGTGCAAGGCAGGTAGTGTGACTGTCAACTTTGTATTGCTGTATGTATGACTGTAACAAAGTAGAGATTATTTTTTGTTCATGGGCTAATGTGACTCAAGATTAAGGTTTACTCTGAATGTTGAGTGTAAACCTAATCCTCACTGGTGCTGGGCACCCAATTAAGAAAGTATTTGTTGAGAGTTAAGGGAGGCCTGTGAGAGTATCCTCATTAAAAACTAACAAACAAACAAGCCCCAAACTGAGCAATTGCATTAGTGCTTTATCATATCTGGTAATATCTGCCCTCCTGCATAATTATAAATGACTGGTGTTTTTTACTTACCTCCTCTCGGTTTCTGCAACTTGTTCTTACACAGTTTCCATTTCTGCAAGCGTATTCTTTAGCACTAGAAATGTGAACACGAATGCATGAGTCTGAAGCTCTCTCCTGGGCTATGCTCATCCATAGATTGACCTGTTCACTGTTTGGGTTTGTACAATAATGTTTTGTTATTGTTTGGTGTCAATATTTGCTACTGGGCTGTCTCTGCCTTTTTTCTTCCACCCACCTTTCTCCCTGTGCACTGCCAGAGAAGTGTGATTTGAATGAAGCCGTTCCAAGAGATATTGCCATTAACAGCAGCATCACTGGCTATAATTTGTCAGGCAACATCCATGGGGCTGGAGGGGAGACAGCATGTGGAGGTACTGCTACGTGTGCCCAGGGGTCCCTGCAGCCCACCCTGAGCCAGCTCACTTGCCATCCAGAGAGGGCTGTGCCACATCTCAGGGCACAGGTGCTGTATTGCTGGAGGTTTTTGAGCTGGGACCTGGCTTTAGAATTTCTGAGCTCTTCTATTGCCCTTCTGCAGGGCTGGACAAATCAGGCTCTTGTTCTTCACATCAGATGTCCTCTAGCACAAAGGGCTTGCAAAGTGTCTTTTGGTGAAGCTTTTAGATCTGGGCACCAAAACCTCTAGAGCAGGAGTAAGGAAAGGGCTCTGCCAACTTTGCCAACAGATTTATTTATCCCTGGTGCATGTGTGGGACAAAGATACTATGGTTTCTGTGAAGCCCTAAGTCAAAAGGCTGGGTTGGTAGCTATTTCCCCCTCATAAGCTTCTTCCTTTGGCTTCCCAGTCTTCCTCTGTTTGCCATTTGCCTTTCTCAACCATCAGGTTCTTGCTTCCCTTTAGAAGCCACGTAACTTCTCAAATTTTTTTTTTTTTTTGAAGCTGGTTAATACCACTGCACAGTGGAGCTGTTCTGCCACATAAACAACATGGTGAGGCTTCCTGATGTGGTGTGTGGTACTAAGAGACTCGAATATGGCTGAGCTTGTGCTGTGGAAAGAAGAAGGAGCTGATCAGGAGGTCTGTTGCTGGAGAGATCTGCAGTGTGAACAGGAAAAACCCAACAGGAGGAGGAGGGACATCGGCTGCCGGCACATCTCCTTTGAAGATCTCCACAACTCCAGGGAGGATCAGGTTGCCAGCAAACTCTCTCTTACCAAAACATCCTGCCCCTAAGAAAAGGAAAGTGGGGCACAGATTGCCAAGGGCCTTTTGTAGTCAACCCCTCACCCTGTGAGTCTCCCATCCTGCCACTGCCACCATGAAAGGTCATTTAACAGGGCAATAGTCCTTCTTAAGGCTGTGCTGCAGCTGCTCTGAGTGGCAGGGGCACATTCCCCATTTATGTAACTCACTAACCTGCTTGTTGCATTTAGGATCCAAAGCATTTTTTGGTGGTGCTGGAAATAGCCAGCACCCGAGTTTTTATTTGCTTTCAAATCCATTTGTTTCTAACATGTTTTCACACCAGGTGACTAGCAAATTTCACCCATGTGTTGTTTTTTAAACTCTTGGGCTGCATAATTCAGTAAGTGACTGTACAAATTATATGGTCAAAGACAGGAGAGGGTATGATGTTCTAAACAGGTGAAAATGGGTGAAAATGTAAAAATAATGATTTTTTTTTGGCATGAATTTTCAAAATAATGGAGGTTTGAGCAAGAAAAAAGAGAAGTTTTTGGCATGGGCACAGATAAATATGAGTTTCACGTTTTTGAAAAGTACAGATGATCTGAATCTATTCGTTATTTGAAATTCATATCTGGTCCTGTGCAAGAAGAGTAAAAACTGATACTGACTTTTAGGAATGTCCCTCAAGACCTTTATACACCTACATTCTGTTGCTTTCTCTTTCATCCTCTTGTCAGTCAATACTTAACCCTTTTGGATTCTGACCTTTTGGTAGTGTGAGGGCTCGGTATGGAGCTGATCAGATAGTTAAAAGGATACTCTTGCATATTTTCACAAATCAAAGAACCACACTTGACTTACTGTGATTTGTGAGTTATATTATTACAAATACACAGGAGCTTGTTCACTGAGGCACTGAGTCTCTCAAAATCTTCCCTAATTTTGCTTCGCAAATGCCTATTTATTTGAAAATTCATCCCATATATTAATTATTTTTTATTCTTTCTTGGAATTGAGTCAGACGTTTAAAAAGCACCCCATATCAAATCAGCAAGTATAGAATTTTCCATGTGATTTGCACACTCATTAAGTCCCCCTAAACAGAGCAAACGGATTACAAGGCTTGTGAGTAAGCACTGACATAATTTTAAAAAATCCTCTAACCCAAATGGCACTAAATGTGTAAAATGACAACTAAACAAAAATATTTAACCATCTCTTCACATCTAAAACATTTCTTAGTTTGTACCAGTTTCAGGTTCATAGTAATATCCTTGACTGTCGCCGAGTTTCAGAAGTATAAGGAAATTGTTACAGAAAAGGTGACAATAACACGTCTTGTTGGAACTGAGAAACAAAATGAAGCAGCTGTACATCAGAGAGAAACTCTGAACCAAGAGACTGATAATGAGTGTGGCAAGTATTTTTTCTTGCTTATGGGTGGAAAAGCCAGGGAAATCTCCGTTTGAAGACAAAGCACATAGTAATGTGATCATAAAAATCTCCTAATGGGGGACTATGTGATGTTCTGTAAATGTATTCCTTTCAATACATCTACACACAGTCTTTCAAGGTTGCCTGAAATGGTACAGGGGATATGATAGCATCGGCATAGCTGGATGTGCGCAGAGCTGAGACTCCTGTTTCGTTATTATTGCATTATTTGTGTTGTTATTATTTAATCCATGTATTGCAGCAGCTGCTCAGAAACCCAGATAAAAAATATCACCCCATTTTTGCAAGGCAGTGTGCAGACATTGCCAAGGCAGTGTCTGTGCTCTGAAAAGCCTGCAATTGATGGAAACGGGTGACATTCAGAGGGTGGGGAGACAAGTACCATAATTATAGGTGGGGCTGGTAGTATTACCTGTTATTAAGGGCTTGCCTGACACTTCCCATTTTAAGACCTGTTTTTGGTGATTTGTATCTGCTTAGTAAACTTTAACCATTTGTCTTTCACTAGACTTCCGACCTTGGCTGCCAGTGCAGCTCAGTCATTATTAACAGACTGATTTATTTCATTTAGGTTTGGGGGATGGCAGGGTTGGGGCTGACAGAGAAAGCAGCAGCTTTAAAAAAATGCAAAAAAATTTTGTCATTGTGTCTGTCACTGTTTATCTGAAATAAGGACTCAAATATTATAATGTTACTGTTTCCTTCTATTCCCCCAGATGTCTGTCTGCATCCATGTCTGAGCTCTTGTCTCAGATTTGTCTTTCTGTTCTGCATTTGTACGGTATCTTACTCAGCTGAGTGCTGATCCATGACTGGTACACCTATAAGCAACAGAAGTCCCTTTTTCGGTTTAGCACAGAACCAGTGCTCTTGGAGGGGCAAAGAAATATTCCCTGTACAGAAATCCTTCACAGTCCCTTCCTTACTGATTGTGACTCTCAAATTACTTATCTTTCCCCTCAGAGTGCTGGAAAAGTTTCATATTCAAATATGAGTGACTTTTCTTGTCAACAACAGTTCCTTTTAGTAAATGTTTTTTTCTAAAAATAAGGAAGCTGGTTTTTAGGCTCTGCTTAAACAGAGACATGGTGCTGTTGGGGGATCAAGCTGAGCAAAAGATTATTCCTTCTACCTGTGTTTTTGGAATCAGCACATAGAGGAAGGGAATGAGCCACTGAGTTCATATTTCCACTGGAAGTGCAAAACAGAGGGCCAAGATTCATTAGGATTGTTATAATAAGTCAATATGACCTTTCTCTTTGTATTTTGCTTCCTTCAATTGACTTGAAATTGGACTAAGCAGCAAGCACTGTGTTCAAGACTTTTGAATTTCTTCAGCAAATGTCAATGTTTTCAACTGTGGGGGGATCATTGTTTCAATAGTGATTTTGATGTTACCCATAAAGCCTCACAGGTCATTTCATTCACCTCCTTTATAGTCAGTATTTTTCTCCCACTTTTAACTAAAGAGTTGACAAAATCTGACATTATTTGTTCTTTTAGAATAAATGCAAAAATCACTGGATTTGCATTACACCAAGTTTTTAACATTGTGCTTTCCATACCTGAAGCCCAATCCTGCAAACTGTTTCAGGCTCTTTTGCTTCTCTTTTAATTTTAAATATTACCGATTTTTCCCCCTGTGAACATCCCTGACATTTGCAGGAATTGTCCCTACATTTAACCAAGTCAATATTGGAAAAGTTTGTAAGCTGAATGTTTGAACCTGCCCCTGTTGGGATTAAAGATGTTTTCCTAAATGCAGACCTGTGTTCTCTTCTCGTAACCTGGTTATGGGCCATGTAATCTATGGCACACTTTTAGAATGTAATCATACGGAAAAATCCTCGACCAGAAAAAGCAACCAAACAACACTAGAGCACAACAAGCCACAAATGTGCTTTGAAATCCGAGTGTGGGAAGACCCAGGAGCAGGCAGTGCATCATGCAGAGGGCAAGTTTCTGTTGATTTTAAAAAACAAACAAACAAAACCCAAAACAAACCACTACACCCTCTAACAAATCTGATTTTACCTAAGAACTTCATATGGCTGTGACTTGTGATTAATTTATTCTTGCCTTGATTAGCTTCCAGTGATGTCGTAAAATACATCCAGTCTACTACTACCCCAGTCTTTTAAAGGCAGCCCTGTCCTTGCTTAGAGGTCCACCAGCTGAAAAGGCAAAACTGACTGTTTTTCATTTTTTGGACCACACTTTTCACACATGCACATGCACTAAACTCCTGTGGGGGTCAATGGGAGTATGTTATGCAGGGATTGAGAAGAGAATGTAGCCTGGCTTGCTGGTGTTTTTCCTAGGATCAGGTGGAGAGATGGTCTTTGCTGGCACCATGCCAGGCTCATGCCAGCTGCTGCAAGTGCATAGAATCACAGAATTGTTTAGGTTGGAAAAGATGGCAATAAACCTATTTCTACATGAAATAGTTTATTGCTAATAATTTCTGTCAGCTTCTAACCATTGGTGTGTGGGGTTTTTTTTACATAAGATGTTTACAAGAAGTTGGGGGGGGGGGGTTTAGTTGGGGGGGGGGGGGTTTTGACCAGTGTTTTATTGTAGTGCTAATGGTTATCAGCTCCATCTGACTCATCCAGCCCAGAAACCAACTTACGTTCTTTTCTAATGATAAAAGCTAAAGTAGAAGATAAAATAAAGCTTATTTTCCTGAGCAGGTTGATTTTTTTCCTCCTATCTGGAATTAATGTGAACAAATTTCACAGTAAGACACAGAATCTGCAAAGACCCAGGGTAAAACCATTTGGGCTCTAGTTGTGTGCTGTTGGGAGGGGGCACCAAATGGTGACTGAACCTGCTAGGAGTCACAAGTCAAATGCTTTAGAAACCACCAGCCTTAAAGTGATGATCTCACCAGCGAATGCATTGATGCACTTTTGAAGATACATATTTGCCAAAGTATCTCCCTTGAGTCCTTCCAGTGAGATACAGTAACTACAGGTGTGGTGGAAGGTCCTGTGAATGTCCCTGGGAACATTAGACAATCTCAGACAAACTCTGTGCTACAACGCCTTTTTTTTTTTTCGTAAGAAAAAGAAGGAAAATAAGGAAAAATAAATGAGTGTCTGGTAACATATATCTGTATCACAAAGGAGGCATCCAAGTTGGCTCAGACCATCGGAGGGCCCTAAGGGCTGAATTGTTCATAAAAACCAAAGCTTACCAGGAGCTGGTCTTTCCTCCGTGGCAAGGCTGAGAGGGATGGAAGAACCTGAATTTCTTGCTGATCCTTTCTGTGGCTAGACAGGTCTTCACCAGCAATCACATTACTTTCATGAGCTTGAAACCCACATTAACATTTTGAAATAACAAGCAAAAACTGTGTAAGCTTCCAAGCTTTCCAAAAGCCTATTTATAGCCTCATATACTCATTTACCAACAACTAAATTCCTATATACGCTGACATCCCCAGCTGATTTTATTAGGTGAGCCTCTGTTGGATCCCCAGCCCCAAATGACACTCCTCATTCTCGAGGGGCCTGCAGATAGTTGCATATTTGTACTCTTGCTCTCATCCAAAAAATATTTGCAAAAGACAAATTTTTGTTCAAGGGGAAAGTGCCGGATTTAATCGTGGTCTGTATGAAGGAAGAAAGTTGGCTTGATTTCTCCATTCAGGCTTGCCTGAAATCCTTATAATGCCCAGTAACATAGTATCACAAGGGAGTTGAATTCCTTTGGCACCTCACCTAGCATAGCCTATGGCTGTCCTCTGAAACAACCAGTTGGAAAGAAAGGCAACAAAAACTCCTCTGATGCTCCTGTGGGGATGCCCCCTCTAAATCAAATTTTCTGAAATGGCAGAAGAGAGAGGAAAGATCAGAGAAGGCTTCATCATATTGTGGACTAAGAAACCAGAGGTGTTGCTGGGCTTAGCTCATCTAATGCTCTTCTAAAAGGAATCAGATCTCAAATTAAAAAATCTCTAGGGCCAGGGAACCCAGTAAAACCTTTGGGAGGTTCTTCTAGTAGTCAAACATCAGCACTCAAAGTCTAGTCTGAACTTGCCCAATTTCAACTTGCAGCTTCTGGTTGGTGTTACACCTCCATCTTCTGTACCACACAGCCCAGTATGAAGTTTTGTTCTTACAGGCTGATCAAATCCAGCCCTTCATTTTCCCAGCGATAAAGTGTCAGCCTTTTACTACATGAGGAAAATTTTTTGCACCTACTCTGCTTTACAGCTTATTAACACCCTTCTAGCCCACAGACACCAGGATGGGATGAACTGGCTGCATCTAGATTGTGCCTGAAATACTTACAAGGTGATGTGGTGGGCTAAACCTGTTTGGCTTGTTGGCCAGACTCACACATCACACAGCAGCCTCTGGGAAATCACAGCATGGAAGGCTGGTGTTCCTCACTGGGAGCCCATATGCTCTCAGCTGTTAGGTGCCCTTGGACATCCCAGGAGACAACCTCTGTACCCCAAAGTTGTCTCACCCTTGTGTTAAAGACTTGGTCTTTTGGCCACTACAACTCCTCAGGGATTGGGTATTCTCCATGACCAGGCTGTCATTACTTTCCAGGACAGAGTCAGATCCTATAATGACCTACTACAGTCATAGCTGCTTTACATCTTTATATTGGGTTGGATTAGAAAATGTGCTGTTTGCTTACTAATAGCTCAGCCTGCATCAGTGACCTCTCTTCTGTCTTCACCCCCAGTCTTTGTGTCATCTGCTGAATTTCTTAGCAAGGATTTTATATTTTTTTCCTGGTCACTGAAAAAAAATGCAAAGTAAATCAGCTTTTTTTGTTGGCAGAAAGGGCCCATGGGACTGTCCCTTGCAACTTATGGGCTCTTAAAAAAATGGGTTTCTTATTATATCAACCACAAACTTCCCCCAAAGGTAAACTGCCTAGGAAATGACTCCTATCAGTATCCCACTGGTATTCCAGAGCACAACTCTACTGCACAGGGAGAAGAGATTTACGCATATTGAATTCACTGTTACTACTTTGACAAATAGTGTAATCCTTCAGAGCTAGTTCCTGCATAATCACTTCTGTATGTTTTTACTGACCTTAGAAACAGAACTGGAGATAAGAATAGTTGAGAAGATGGAAGGCAGCTTACCAGACCCTTCTTTGCTCCGGGCTGATACAGACCGCCTGGAAACCCTTGAAAGATGTGCTTCAACTCCCAGTGTTTTCTTCAGTTTTGCAGTGACAAGGACACCCTTTTAAAGGTTTGGGTTAAAAGAGGGATGTGTTTTGCAGGAATGCAAAAGGAAGAATACGCATTTTTATTTTATGTAACAGTCCAAACAGATATCTCTGTATGTGTTTTAATCATGGTACAGACAGAATCGCTTCTGTGATGCTTTCATGCATCAATTGCTATTCAGAGGGAGTCAGGTAGGGCTGCAACCCCAAACAGATGGAATAAGTTTAATGATCAACTGAAATGGGAGCCAACATTATCTGGTTTAAGACATTTTGATGCCTTATCTTCAAGAGCTTGACTTAAGGTTGTGATGACATGTTGCCTGCTCCTTTCCATTAAGCGTTTTGCAGAACTGTGTTCATGTTTTGATTATACATCTGCGAGTATCTGTGACTTATGCTCCCCAGCAGGTTCTCAAGAAGCATATGTCTTAATGTATCCATGTGCCATCAAACCAAAGTTTGTAAAACTAATTATTCTTTATTCCTCTGAGTCCTTCTTCTCCACTTCTTTCGAACATAAGATTTTCATTTGTCTGGATTTCTGAATTCTCAGAAGCAGCAAAGTCAAGTAGATGAGATCTGCATTCTCCTCTAAAGGTGAGTGTTGCCTGAGAGATCACATAGTGAAATTTTAGCTAATGAAACTGTGATAGTGTCAAATGCATTTCATGTCTGTCTTTGAGAGGAGTATAATGAAGGCTCTGCAGATGGTAAAGGCCATTCATGTGTTAGCAATATGGATTCTGTGCTGCTGCATCTTCAGACTTACTGTTGTAAAAGCATTTGTAACATTTTCAAGGGTTACAACATGTAGAAATCTGAGCAGCTGCATTTACCAGAGTCTGTCAACAAGTTATCTGAAAAACAAGAACTGGGTTCTCAGATCAGATTGATTTATTTATTAGCAGAGCACATTATATGCCCATATTATATACAGGGCACACACTCAGACCTTTTCTGCTAAAAATGAGATCCAGTCACAACATATACTTTATTTTTCACACCCCAGCAAGTGTGCACTGGCATGCAATTTTAAGATTTTGAGAGAGAAATGAAAGTGTAACGTGATTTCAGTTTTTCGAATGTTCATATGTGCTTCTACCCAGTACTTACTGTGTCTGTTTCAATACCTAAATATTGGCAGACATGGAGAAACAATTGGGATATCTCATGCTCTCCATAAAGAACCCCACAGCATACTGCTAATTCACACTCTTCAGAGACCACCCAGTATTTCCAGGGCTGTCATGTACTACAGCTGTTATTTCGTGCAACATATATGCAAGTGCATTACAACTGAGTAAAACTGAACTGTAGCTGTTGAAGACCACACACAAGAATACATTGTATTGTTTTGTTTATTAGCTAGAGGAGATCCCAACCTGAAGAAACATTAATTTTTTTTCCAGCAGTTTGCCCATGATTAGTGCCTCACTGAGGTTCTACAATAATTTAATTCATTATAAGCAATGTCACTTTATCAGTAGCGTGCCACATGTATTGCCTGAGCATTTTCTTAAAGTCTAATTAACCTTCAATATCGTATGGGTTAGTTAGTATTGAAGGCTTGAGTGTTGGAGTTGTTTTAGCTTGTGTTTTCTTTTAACACCAACCTTTTCAAATTCCCTCCTAGATAATGGGATATGACTTTTAAATGGAAGATATAGCTTTCAAAATGATTCAACATAATAAGAGATAAAACAACTGAGGAACTGAAAAAGCAAATAGTGCCTCTGACTTAAAAGGAAAACAACCATCAGTGCCCCTAGCGATTGTCTAATTTGGAGACATTTGAAAAAGACAGGTCTTAAGAGGGAAAAAACCCTTAAAATGAACATCACTGCTTCAGAGTTGTGAATTTCATCTGGCATGAATTAAGAAGGGTGCAGATAAACAGTATCTGATGTAAAGCTTCACAGCACTGAGTTAGCCCACCAGCAAATTTTAGCAGGAGGAATGAGCTCAGGCTGGACAAACATTCTGTGCGGTAGCTTTGGTCCCACATTACCAATGTGAACATGATGAATTGTCTTGTACTGGGAGAAGAATGGTTCTGACTGCAAAAGAAAGCTGGGGCGTGCCCTGCTCTAAGTTGCTGTGCTCTGGCCACATCAACCCTTGGGTTAAAACAACTCAGAAAGACCCACACCTCTTGCGGCATAGTCTGAGCTCTACCCCAAGCTGTTGCACTTTCGAAAAGGTCTGGAGGATCCAGACTGAGGTGCTGATGGACGTTTACCATTCTCAGGAGTCATCACTGGGATCTGAAAACAAGATCTGCTTTTAGGTTAGAGTAGGGTGGGGAGATCATTTAATAAAGAGAGCAGCCTTCAGTGTGTGCCAGAAATAGGTATGATCTCTGCACTGTTTTGACAACTCTCCAGATTTTATCTAGCGTATTTAGAGCTGTTTGCTTACTACTGCCCTCCCCCCTTCCACCCTCCCCACCCCCACCTCTTTTTTTAAAAAAGAAGTCTGGATCTTTTGGTGGTAGAAATACCTGGAAACTATTTCCTTAGCATACTCCAAAGGCTCTGATAACAGAAGACAAATATAAGAAACACAAGTTTATTTATTTGGAGGTTTTAATCTTATGCATTTAAAGCAAATTTCCTGATCATTTGAAAACTCAGTTGTGATCTGTGGGGGCTCAATACAATTAGCATACCCACTGAAGAGTCTCAGCTGATAAAGTTGTGAGTGGTATGCTCTCTGGTGTGCTCTCTCAAGGGAAAGTCAGGCTCGGGAGATGAGGTTTGACTTCATTTACTCCATGTGACCTTAGACTGCTGCTTAAAACAGTCTGCTCTTCGTTTCTCCAACTGTCAAATGAAGATAATGATTCTTACCCATTCTTAGGACATCACTTTGAAATTTATAAATGAAAATATTATTTGTATTCAAGAGGTTCCCAGACAAGGAAAATTAATGATTTCCATAAATGCAATATATTTCTTCCTTGCATCATTCCAGTCTGGAATGTCGTGTCTAGTTTCTGGCACTCACACACACTGAGGACTGTATGAGAGACAAGTACTTATAATAATTTTATACATATACAGTCCCTCTCTACAGTAGGCCTTTGTGTGTAATTTTCTGTATATACCCATATATGTGCGTGCATGTGTGTGTGTAATGGACACACAGAACACCACTTGAAGTGAATGTGAACCATTTCATGTTCATGGGGCTGGCTGCCTTTGTAGTACTCTCAGATAGCAAAGCTGTGAAATATTTCGTGTGACTTTAAAAGGCCGAAAACTCTATCAGTCTGTTGCCTAGTGAAATGTATACATTAAAAATATTACTAGTTAAAAAGATGATCTAATGTTTGTAACAGGAGGATGACAATGCACTTACCTTAATACAATATTAAACGAAGCTCCAGTCTGCATAATTTTGGTTTCTAAATAGTGGTGAAAAATCCCAGTGGGCCTCTCTGAAAGAGTGATCAGCTGCCCAGGGAGCTCCAGGGAAAAGCTCTTTTTCAAGATCAGACCATTGTACTGGGCAAATGCCTCTATGGCAATCTAATATCCAAGATAACAAGAGATTTGTTGCTCCCTGCAACGTGGCAACTGCACCTCCTTCCCCAGCCAAGGGACCAGAGTGGAAGCTCTCCTCTGCCTTGTGCTTAAGTTAGCTCTGCTGTTGTGTGGGGACTGGACAAGAGTAACGGGAGAAGTGTTCACTGAGAACTCACTGCTGAATACACCAGATGGGGAGCCAAAGCAACTCACATCCTTGGTCAGTAATTTATAACAAAGTCTGCACAGCGTGGAGAGCCAATTGCTTGAAATCAATAGAGATTTAATGACCTATGAAGGTAAAACAAACCATTCTGCCAAAAAGCAGAAGGTGGTAACAAAGCCTGCTTGAGTGCTCGAGCAGAGAGGGCATCCTAGGGGAGGTGATGAGCATTCTGCAGTGGGTGCACTGGGGCTCCTGGGGGTCAGTGCAGGAGCCCTCTTTGGCCAATATCTGCAGCCACTGCTGAGTGCCTGCAGTGTCAGAGGGTGGCAGGTCTGTCCACCAGAGGATCTGGACATTTTTTCCTGACTGAAGTGGTGATGATCCACCTCCTGATGGAAGTCCTGGGCCTGGATGAGGAGGAAGGGGAAGATGCTACATGAAGAGGGAATGGCAGGGAAACTCTCTTGAAGAAACAGTTCTAGGGAGGCTTTAGTAAACTTAACCCCTGCACAAAACTGATCTAAACACAATTTCTAGCAGATCCAAATAGTCTCCCCAGCACTACCCTTAGAGACTGCAGCTTAGTAATACTGACTGATTTCTTGTTTACAATGTGTAATGTTTCACTGCTCCGGCCAGGCAGAGGTGAGACTAAGATATTTAGCACTGGAGTCATTATGAGGCCCTGAGGTGTACTTCAGGAATTATCTGGGCTTTGGCCAAATACTACATTAGACAGTGGGGCATATTTATTACTAAGTGTCTTGTAACACCCTATCTCTTGCTAAGGTTTCTAAGTCAGGGCAAGCAGAAAGAGACAGACCCACTAAGCCATCTAGTCCATCTCCTGTCCAGATCAGGATTGCTGTCTTGAGTACAATCACTTGTGATCTGCAAACATAGTTTTAAATGTATCAAGAGATGCATCATTTAATTTATGAGAGTAATCAATACCCTAAAAGACCTGTCAATAAGTTTTCATTCTTTTTTTCATTTTTGTCATTACAAATATCATCCTGTTGCAAGTTATGCCCATTGGTGTTAATAACCCTTCCAGCATACACAGATGTGTATTAGAACTTCCCCTGTTCATGGCTTAGCCAACACATACACCTTTAGGGCCAGACTTCTACACACTTGCCCATAATATTTTGCTCTGTAAGTAGGCCTGTTAAAATGTTGGGGAAAAGGATGGAATAAAAATTAAAGTGCTACTCCACGGGAATAAAAGGTGCCCCAATCCACCCCTAAACTATTTTAATCTTTCCATAAAGTCAGCCCAGACCATCCCTTAGACGCTATTGTTGCTCTCCACTGAACCTGCCCTTTTAGATGCTAATAAGGTACCCAGGAGTGATTTTAGTATTCCTAGTGTGGTCACACCAAAGCCATATGGAGTGGAATCTTTTCTTCCCTTTTCCAGGAGGTGATGTCTTTGAATTTGCAGCCAAAAATTTCCTTTTCTCTTTTTCTGTTCAGTCACATTTAATACACTCTCTACTATCACCCTCAGGCTTCTTTCAGCATTACTTTCCTCATTTTCCCTTCTGAGGAATAACTGAGTTTTGGATTATTTTCCCTAGACGTCTATGCTCAAATTTCTTCAAGTTGAGAGTCCTTGTGTTATTTTCTTCCCATAGGTCATATCATATGTCATCAGCTATTAAGTACAATTCTGAATGTGGATTATAAGTTATGGATTTCATTTTCATTGATTTTCAAGGGGGAGGAAGGAATTTAAAATTACCAACACATCTGAATTTAAATTCCACCTCTATCATCAGCAACAGAAATAATGGCAATTTTATTCATTACAGCTTAATGTATAATATGTTATTTCAGATCAAGTATTTGCACAAATATACAGCTGAGAAATTAAAAATCTTCTCCTTAATAATCCAGAAAATAAATACTTAAAACTTTTATTTATAGCCAAATGAGAAGTAGAAGATGACATATTTAGGGTGTACAATAAGCCTCAAGGAAAACAAGTATGGGAGTACTCTTAAAGATGGGTGTAAGATTGACTGGGAGAAAACTGTAATTTAGTAATTACGATTCATTCTCAACTCAGAATGCTGTATTTGGCTATGTTATATGTAAATTATTTTAAACTAAATTTACCACTGATATAAACTGAAAAATTAATCCAATTGAACTATATGTTCTCTAATGGGTGAAGCAATTTTGTCTTGTTCTTGAAAAAGTTAAAATAACGTACAAAGATGCTGTCAGTTACAAAGAGCTGCAGAAAAAGAAAGTGTCTGTTACACATGGAAAAATTCTCCACTCGGTTGTACCTAGAGGGAAAATTCATTAAAGTTGTCCTTGTGAAGTTGAACACAGTTTGGTGCTTAGCCTGGATATATCTAAAAACAAATAATCCATGTTTCAGCTCTGTTTTAGAAGGCAGAGGAGTTTCTGGCATCAAAATTTCCTCTATTTCAGATTAATTCATCAGAATGGATTGCATTTTCTAATGCAATCGAACTGGTACATGTCCTAAGTTCCTAAGCAAAGGCATTACATGAAGACGGAAGGGTGTAAATTCACTTGAAAGAGACTACAGAATTAACTGTGTATCAGCAGGCAAACCACACCGTGACTGTTTATAATCTCTGCGTGCACACCGCTCGGTATGGAGCATTTCCCAGCATCAAGAATCAAATATGTGTGTGTGGGGGGAAAAAAGCTAGAAAAGCTATGGGATATTTGAAATGGTTAGTTGATATCAGTTCTGCTTGAGCATTTTGTGAAATAAACACTTACACTTTAGTGGATGGTGCTGTTAATTGCTTGGCATTCCTATGCAGAAATAACTAAAATAAAACCAGAATTTACAAGGAAATTGCACAGTTGCACTTAGATCATGCTAGACCTTGGTAAATTTTTGGTGTAAACTTTTTCACCAAAATGTGTGGGTTTGTGTAGACTGATTTTGAACTGCCAGTCTTCATGGGTCTTTTTCTTCTACAGAAAGCAAAACTGATACAATATCTGAATGCTTCCAAAAGTGGCTCTTCAAAAAGTTTATTTGAGTCCAAATGTTCTTCTACAGCCATAGTGAATGGACAGAATTGGGCATAAGTTTTCTCAAAATAGTTCTGTGTAACTTCATCAGCTGTAACAGGGGATGTCCAGAGAGCTCCTCTGTCTCTACAATATGAAGGCGCATCCCTTTCTTCTTCAGCTGTTGCTGAAGTTGATATTCCCCAGGCAGACAGACAGATTTGGTTGTAAGAGTTTTCACTGTTCCAGATAAATCTACTTTCTGGGTTGATCCAGCTCATCTCACACCCCAATCTTAACACAAACTCAAGACAAAACATGTAAGATTTTCACAGACTTGGTTATCTTTGTCTCAAGGGTCTTCAGCATTTCTTGTACCTTCAGCTGTCCCTGTATAGTGATGTATAGCCAAGTGCTCTGCTGGGGTCCGGTCTACCAGGACAGCGTCATGTTTGACAGGACCTGGTGTGACCTTGGCACAACCAAACCCAACCCATTCCAGGCCCAAGTGGGGTGGTAAGGAGAGAGTTGTTCCTTTGCCCAGCTACCCTGGGCAGGTGTCCTATGCAACTGCATTGGGGACCACCACGGTGGGGATGGAGGCACCTCACTGGCCATGGAGGGACACACAAGTGGCTGTCGTCTACAGCACTTTTGGCACTGTCCTTTAGCTTTCTTCCAGGGGAGTTACATGAGATGTGCTGAAAAGCACTGACCATCAACAGGTATTTTATTCTAAGATTCCCACCGAAGTGCTTCCTCCGTCCCCAGATCTTTCTGTTGAGGCAGCCTCACACAGATGTCTGGGGGAAGACTTAAACTAGACCCAGTTTCAAAAGTGAATTTAGTTTTCCTTTTCTGTCAGCACGACCAGAGTCTGAGATGACAATAACACTCCAAAAATTGCAGTTCATTAATTAATTAGCTCACATGGCTTGAGATATGTAACATTGACCATTAGAGAAAGCCTGGTAATGGAGGGTAATGATACAACCCAACACTTTAAATTGACACAAACTATGCAGGAGCAGACTCTCTAGGATGCTCTGTCTCAGTTTTAAAGAAATTCTCCCAGAGATGGGAGGTACTAGAGTCTGTCCTTTAATTTGCCCTGCTTTGTCTGATTCTTCTTCTTTCATATGTTAACTTCCATTCCTTTCCAGGAATATAGACAACTTTGCATATTCAAAACTTTTGGAAAAGTATCCAAATCTTTGATATTTACCCAGACCAGATCCAACACAGAAGTTTCCAAGCAGTGATGAAACTAGTAACCAATACAGGTAATAATTAACAAGAATAATTAAAAAATATATTGTAATAATAAAACTTTAATAATATAATAAAACTCCAAACTTGAGCTGGGAAAATGGAAAGAACATTTAAAATCCAAATGTGGGTTCCATAATAAGAGTCGTCCATGCCACTCTTTAGTAATGGCTCCAGAAAGTATGGCAGCATCCAAAACTCTGGAGAACTTTGGCTGAATTTGTATTTTTTAAAGCAACTGGCAGAAGTCTCCTTGAAGGGCAAGCCTTGTGCTTGGAAACACTGGTGAGTGCTGGTGTGACATCGTGGATGGGTGAGCATGGGAGAAAGGTCTGATGGGAACTGACACATCTGGAATGGAGGGATTTGGGGTAAAACAGTGGCAGGGGGTGGGACCTTGCAGAACAGGGATAGCAGCCTCTGGGTGCAGTATCCACTGCTGGTGCAAGTTTGGCTGTGCCTTCAGCAGCTGGTGCTGTGGCTCGTAGCAGAACTCTACTGGGAGCCCACAGGAGTTTGTTCCACTGGTGTGGGCTGGGCTGGGTACCGAGCTGGGAGGAGTGGCAGGTTACCTGCTGGGTGCTGCGGTAGAGCCTACAATCACGCTTGCATTTATTTGTCTGAGAGTGACAGCAGCTGGGAGTACAGCACTGAACTCTTCCATCTGCCTTTTACACATATTTGTTCCCTTACTTGAGAAGGGGGCTTTGGCATCAATTACCCTTCTGGGACAGAAGTAATAGTGGGTAACCTGTACCTACCCCTCAGCCACACCAGGCTGTGCCTCATTGTCTATTCAGTTCAAGCCACCGCGAAGGGAGGATTCACGCTAAGGTCCCAGACAGTGCAGTGGCTAAATTATAATGGCTGAGGCTCAGACACCAGTTCCCTCCCATTGACTTTGTTGTCAGGAGATGGTAGCCTGGCAGGTGGGTGGTAACAAACAGCTGGAAGGTAATTACTACATTTACTCAATGAATGTGAATGAGAACCTTATTTTATTTAAGGTTACTGTCTGCTGGCGTCAATACAATGCCATAAGGTAGAATCCTGAATTGGTTTCAGACCTGATCTGGGGAAGTGGAGCTTGCACAGTCCATACTGAAATGTCATTGGGGTTTAACATCTTGCTTGCATGGGGCAACTTACATGCCCAGGGCCTTGAATATCGACAACTACTTTCTTCATTTTTTCTCATCATCCCATCTATTTTGGGATCATGAGGTCCTCTAAATGTTGGCTGACAAAGAGGAACACCAAGATTTAATTCACCAGTTAAAACAAATTAGTGAAAAGTTTTTCATCTACCAAAATTTTTAGCGTCATGTATAAGACCTGTTAGATGAGTACAGCTGTCTGGCCACTTTCCCTGCCAATACCTTGACCTTGAAAAATGCAGTTGTGCCAAGAGTTTTAAGCACATGCTTGAATTTCAAGACAGTCCAAGGAAGCTAAGAAAATGCTTAAATTTGTTGCCGTAAATATGTGGTCTGGCATCATTCTACAGCCTCAGCTTTATTCACAGTGTGATGGGAGGCAGATTGATTTTGTCCTTCTGTAGCGTTCATGAGTAAAGACTGAATTTTGAAGATCCAGTGGTTAGCAGTATGGATGGAGTCCTGGGGTTACCTGGAGACAGGTACAAACAAATTGAGTGCGTTGAAAACAATTTCTGTGACAATCGATTGCCCTTCAGAGTGGAAGATTTCATAATTAAAAGACATGGAAGCTGTCAGTAACAGAAAATAGCTATACATGCATATATGTATATATATCACAGCCACGAGCCACATAATTTGTAGCCTGATGTTTGGAAAGATTGGGATGTTCAGCCCAGAGACTTTGGACTGACTCCTTGGCATATCAGCGGAGCCTATTCCTTGATGTTGTGTCAGTCCTGTTTGGCCATCTCTTGACTTTAGGCCCAGCAAATACTTAGGGATAGACCATAAACTTACAGGGACAGGATGAGGTGTTCTGTGCATGGAGAAGTAGCCAAGCTATTTTATATCCACAGCCATAGCTTAGGAATCCATTTGAGAGGAATGAGAGAGAAAGAAAAAATTTAGATGGGCAACTTGGTTTTAGAGAGGCCTTTTCTCCTAACTATACCAGCCACTGCCTCCTCTAGCACCAGTGCCATGGTAGTGCCACCAGCAAAGCAGTTATTGTGCAAGTTTAGTGCTGCCTGCACTTTTCCAGCAAGCCAAATGTTTTTTTCTGGCTGCATGGTAAATAAAGATCGGAAGAAAGGTGCGTGTATCTCCAGAAAGGCGATTTCTAAGCCTGCAACAGATCTTCATCTTGACTAGCCACTGTAAATTTAAGTGAGTAAGTACTGAAGTACTGAAATATTCTATTTTCCCCAATAACATAAGTCAGTTAAAATGATTCAATGTGTTTGTCTTCCTTTAACCAACTGCAAGCTTGAAGAAGAAAACAACTGATAATCCTCTGGATGCAAAATCACATAATGTGATTTAGTGGCTAAATACTGATATATGTTTATTAGTTTAGGATCCTATTTCTTGCATATTTTTTTTACCATAATATCTACAGGTATCCAAAATCTTCCTTGACATTTCTCCACTTTGTGAAACCAGCTGAATCAGGCAGGGGTGCAGTTGCCCTGTGCACATTTCTGTTAGGTTGGCAAAAGTGCCCTAAGCAACCACACTTTTTTTCTGGCTCATGTTTCATTGCCTTCCTGAGTTGACCTTATGGAGACGTCTGTTTAAGTGAACATGAGCCAAAGAAACACCAGGCAACAGACTGAAAATCTTGGTTTAATTGAGTCATCATGCCAAGCGCATGGGAAGCCTGGTGACACTGACAGAGTGCTGTGCAGTGATTTGGAGGGTTGGCTACTTCACCAGCTCCAGACAAGCTGGGCCCAGATGAACTCACTGAACCTGAGGTTCAGAGCCACCCCATATGCGAGCAATAGGATGCAGAGGTTCTGCTGTGCGAGAGGCATCCCAGCATCTGCCACATGCCCAGCAGAGCCGATGCATCCCACAGCCCTGTGACTGCTCAGAGGCAACAGCTGTGTGCCTGTGAAGCAGAAATTTTCCAAGAAGGAGTGGTACCCCCTGCCTGAAACTGAGTGTGTGTTTGGGACAGGGGCAGTAGATTCCCACTAAATGGGAGCGTGTATCACTCAAAGACTTGGCAGATCTCCAGGGGCAGAGCCTCAGAAGTTACAAACCAAACTCTGCCAGAGCCCTGGGGGAGGTCTTTTTGAGAAAACAGTGAACAATCAGGCCCAAATCCCAGGAAGACTGTTATCTCCTCTGGAGGCAAACCAAAGAAAGTGTTCGCACCAGCTCTTCTGCATAAAACCAGGGTTTTGGTGTTACTCTACTGACAGTGTAATCAGTTGCCTGCCTGGAAAAGTTGATGAAGAAGGAGCTCTGCATCTTTGCTTTCTCATGTAAGTTTTGTTTCCAGAGTTGTGGTGATAATGGGAACATCTTCAAAATCTCTGCTGAAACCAAGGACTACATAGGCAGAAGTTAAGCACAGCTGTGCCTAGTAAACAATATTTAATAAGACTCCATGAAGTGGGATCTTTTTATAAGTGATGCTGCAGTCATGTGTGGGACTCATCTGGAGAACCAGATGCAGGCCATGTGCGGCTGCCCAGCACTCACTATTGACATGGTAGATTTTGTGATCTCCTGTACATTCCTGATATTTCTTTTCCTTGCCTTAGGCTTCTCCCATTTGTTCACTACACATGCAAACATAGCCTCCTAGACCACAGTGCTGTCTCTCCTGGTTACTGGCAATTTTGCCAATGACTTTTGTGGGAGTGAGATTTAATAATAGCTGCATGAAATATTTTCATGCCTGATGTATAAAATAATTTCATACTCTGTAGACTCTCTTGCTTTGATATATTGGAAAATGAGCAACATTTACCGTCTCTGACAATTAAGAGTGCCATATTTTCTAGGTATGGTCTAGAGTGAGCATGGCTATAATTAAAAAAACTCCATGATGCACTGATCACCAAAGAGGCATTTGTTTATTCTGCCTACAGTGCAAGTTGGCCATTACAATATTGGTCTATCTATAATTACATTAATATAAATAAAGCTGGAGTGTCTGTACTTTACCCAGCTGAGGGCTACACTTGTGTTTTAGCAGAGCCAGAGGGATTACTCTAATTTGTTTAACAGATCAGTCAGATTGCAACTGGCCTTGTGTAACAAAGGTGATAACCAGAGAGGCCAAAAAGAACTAGCCACCTACAGACTCGGATCAAATGGGACCTTCTACATGGGGCCCTGCAGAGCACTGATGACACCCGCACTTCAAAGGCAACCCACAGAAGAAAAGTGAGCCTGTGACCTTTGTTTCTTTACAACAAACAAAGAAGATCAAGAGGTGGCTGTTGGGCTTTCTTAACTCCATTTGATATTATACTAGGAATATGCAAGTTGTTAGGCCCTGCACTAGCTGGATTTGCTGTTTCTCTGTTTTGTCTAGAAGCCTTTCTGAAGGAATCCTTCCGGATTCAGAGTTTCTCACCTGTTCTGAAGAGCTGGGTGTATATGGGAAGGGCTGCCTGTGTAGGGCACATGCATTCAGCAGCAGTGCAGTTCTGGACCTGTGCACAAGTGAAACAAGTTGAGTCAGTAAAGCACAGCCCTGCCAGCGTGTCTGGCCCCAGAGGATCCGGCATGGATGGAGGTTGGCTCTCCGACCGGTTTCATGTCCCTGATGGACATTGCTGAGTCAACAGAGCTCTGCTGGGTGGACCTGGCCAAAGTCATTTTGCCAGTCTCCTGGAAGGCATTTGAGTTACACAGCTAATGACAAAACCAAAAAAAGCAGCAAATATAAACACTCTGATTAAGAAATCCCTGTTCCTATGTTTGCTGCACTTGCCTACATGTGTCTCTGTGACATTATAATACTTGCTGCTTCTCTGGTGTCCACTGAGTATTTTGGGGAGCAGAAGTGGTAAGACTCAAGCTTCTAATGCAAGTATGAGAGAAAAGAAATCTATAGATATGTCTGAACTCAAAAATTATAAACGATAAATTGAAAAATAGGCAAAAGCCTATTGCAACTTTCCTCCTCTGGCGTCTTTAACAATACCAGGGGAGAGCAGCTTTACCACACGCTGGGACCATCCACACAGCAGGCATCAATCCAGACCCCAACTTACATCAGTTTTGTTCTAGGTGGGGGTGCCAGTTCTGCCAGTCTGCAGGAGAGGCTGTATTTCTATTGGCAGCGCCATCATCCTTGCTCACCCACTGCCCATGTTCCTTATCTTCCATCTTTCCTTCAGCTTTGCAACTACCACAGTACCCCAGCACTGGGCAGGGACTGGTCCTGGAGAACTCACTCCATTAGCAGTAAAGCAGTGAGGAAAAGCAAAAGGAAGAAGGTTATTCACAGCCTGAGTCAGCACATCCTTCTTCTTACTGTCCATTTCACAAACCATTGCTGAAGGATGATGCAGGGGTAGGATTGAGTGCTCAGCAAGGACGGGGGGGGTAGGGCTGAAAAGGATACAGCCTAGCAAAGAAATCCAGAGGAAACGGCAGCCTCAGCTCTCTCAGAGAGCAGCATATAAGGGCACACAGTCACGCCAACCAGGAGCGCTGCTCGTTTCCACATGAGCAGACAGTTTTGGGGTCAGTTTTCTCATAGTTTTCCCTATGGCAATAGCAGCAAATGCAACCTGAGTGCCAAGGAGCTGCAGCATTAGCTTCTGTCTCTTTCTTGGTGAAAATACTAATGTGTGACCTGCATACTATAGAGGAATTGGCAATTTTAGATCATTACTGGGGAAAAACATGGCAAAGATTAACTTGTATCACCGTAGTGCTGGTGTCTCCTGCTGCAGAGAAGGAAGAAAAGGCTTGACACCACACTGAATCCACTTTTGTCTTTGCAGGGTGCTGGCTGCATCTGTTTGAAAGGCTTGTATTGTATCACTGCTCTTTGTTATCAGGTTTCCCATGGTGGTCAGTGTTACATATCTTACATTGTTTGAGCTAATTAAGCCGGGGAATCAGGGAAAGCACATTTCCGGAGGGGATTTATTGCCAAAAGATATTTCAGCTGAAGGGGGAAAAAAGGAAATCTCCCTTTATGTCCAGCATTCCTGAGCTGTTTCATAATATTCAGCGTTCAGCTTCATGGAAATAAACTGACAATAACGTCAAGAACTTTGAACTTGAGCAGTTTTCCCCTGTTTTGTTGAATTTAAAAGCACTGTAAAGAAAACTAGGGATCTGTGTAGCCACAAAAATAAAAATACTTGAACCACCTTGGTTGGAAACATGTTTGTTAATAATTTACAGACAAATGAGTGTTTGTTCTCCAGGTGCTTTGTGCCAAATAATAGAGTATTATTTGCACCTGCTTTTACGTTTCTTTACTAGAGAAGTGCAAGTGGCAGTGTTTTACATCTTCACTGGTATCCATCTGTAGGATCCCAGCAGAGGCAAAGGGACCTGTTTCCCTCCTGCCTGCACCCAGCACCGAAGGGGTGCTCAGAGCACCTGGCAGCAGGAGGGCTGAGCCCTGCCTTCATATGTGGCATGACAGAGCTGAAGCACCTTTTACAGCACTTCCAGCTGCCCAGCAAGTGCTGTCCATGGGGCAGAGCCCAGGCTGCAACATGGTTGTCGGCCCAGGAGAAAGGGGAAGCTCTGCTCTTACGTATGGGATGTTGTACACAGGTTCATTGTTAGGAAATCCTGTGTGTGAACAAAGCCCTGCTTTTCTTCCAGATGATATTAATAATCACTGTCAGTGGGACTGGTGAAGATGGCAGCTTCTTCATTTTCACCAGTAGGTCTAAAAGGCTTTGCTGAAAGAAGTGAAGATGATGATTCTCTGCCTGCCAAGGTACACCAACAGCAACCAGGGATCACTATAGATTGTTAAAGGCATACAGTGTTTTGGATGAGAGGGTCCTGTTTTCAGTTTTGTGTAACTTTTGTTAAGCTTTGACTGTTCAGCATGACTTTTGAAGCATGGTTTGTTGGCTTTTTTTTGGTTCTTTGGTTTGGTTTTGGTTTTTTGTTTGGTTTTTTGTTGTGCTTTTTGTTTGTTGTTGTTGGGGGGTTTTTTTTGTTTAGGTGTTTTTTGTTGATATTGATAGTTTCAGCTGAAACATTTCAGCTCTCCCAAACACAAGGAAAGAAAACCATTTTCACCCATGGGAAAATAAAAAGCTGACAACTTTATCTTTAGAAAGCATTGGCGGTGCCCCTCATTTAAAGCAGGGACGGAAAGTCTGGTATCATTTTATTGTCAGTCAAAGAAATTTTACTTTGAATTTACTAAAATTTGATTTCGAGCATTTGCTAGTTTGCAGAAGCTTGCCACAGAGGAGAGTATTTTACCTGAACTCGCCTGATGTCTGGCCTGCAATGAGCAGGCTAGAATGTGACCTGTCATTGCAGCCAGTTAATCCTCTAGGTCAAGCTAGAAGAGTCTTGAATAGAAGAGATTCCAACTACTGATGGCATGTAGAGGTGCCAGAGTGAATCTGAAGGTAACACTTCAGTCTTTCCTAAATTTTTTTTAAAAGGGAAATTACATGCCAAAACTGTTAAAATGATTGTGTTGCGATTGAAAAAACAGAGACTCAAAGTCAAATAGGAAGAATTTCACAATTAAGGTTTTCTTCATAATCCCACACCAGTCCCTTTGTGAAGATTTTATTATTATGATCCATCTTTAATTAAATGATGGTGCTAATTTTTTTCCCAAAGTCCCCATCTTCATGTAGTGCAGAGGGTGTCTGTGCTGTTAAAATTAATGAAGACTGTATTGTAAAGAAAGTCCTTGGCTGTAGGGTCCTCACCCAAAGTGCTCCTGCAGCTGGAAAACAAAAACGTGCAGCCCATGAGGCAGCAAGTTACAAGAAGGGAGAGGATTACATGGTGTCTTAGGAATCTGACTATGGGATAGCACACTTGCTCTTGCCACTGCATCTGGATGTGGTGCTGACTAAGTCACTTAAAGCAGGTTTTTCACTGGTGGATTTTAAATGCAAAGCTGTCACTTCCAGGGCACCTACTTTTGCTCTTCCCAGGCAAGGCACTGGGCAAGCAGCATTGGGAGAGAGGATCCTCACCAGCAGGCCAGAGCTCAGTGCTCAGTTTCCCTATGGTTTTTTTCCTGAAAGCAAATGAGCTGGACCAAAGTGCAGAGCACGTCGATACCAAGCTTGCATTCAGATAAGTGGGACACGTGTAACACGCTTTGGTGGGGAGAAACCTGCTCTGGTGCACGCAATAAACCTTGGGAGGGAAGGAGATGGGGAAAGGGTGGCGTGGAGCTTGCTGCAAAGTTTCCTTCTACTGTTGCACAGATACACTGATCACACGGATAGGCCCTTCGACTGACCTGCTGAGCTCATGGAAAATAGAAGGAAAAGCCATCTGAAAATGCCCCTGGAGGTCAGAAGGAATATGAGTGCTATGTAAGCAACACAAAGTCTGAAATCAAGCCTCTAAAAGAGCATCTCTGAGCTGATCATCTTCTCTCACCTCCTTTCCTCTACGAGGAAAGACAAAGCAAGAGGAAGGGGAAGGAGTGAAAGAACACTGAATATTTTCTTTATATCACAGAAGCTCAGGTGCTGAACTTGTTGCAAATTTTCTTCTGTGCAAAAAGAAGCATCTAATGTTTTTGGGCTGTTTCTCCCCTTGATCTCCAGTTCCTGATCCTATTATATTGGAGTCCACTGATATTGCAATGACAAGTGCTGGACACTTGGAGAATGAGCAGCAAAGGCAGTAATGTTGCTTTCTCTCAGCAGCACGAGGATGAGCAAGAAAATAGGGTCCTTATTGACTCTCCATTGTGGCCATCTGAGTGCCCAGAGCAGAGCAGTCTCCTGGGCAGGCAGCAGGTGAGCAGCAGCAGCAGCAGCAGCAGAGCACTTTCCTGAGGCCATGGATTGAGATGGAGCTGCTGCAGCCTTAATAGACACTGCAACAGCCGTGGCAAACATGACCTGCTCTATTATTGAATTGTGTGGTGCTGTTTTGCTTTTCCTTTAATATTGGTAATTATGCAATTTCTAGACAACTTCCCTGTCATAACCAGGGCAGCAATGCTGACAAAACAGGCTTTAAATAAGCACTTGTCAAAGTAACAGCTGTTTTTGTTTGCCCTATTTAGCACTGTGTTTAAGGTCTACAGTGGAAATCTCAGACAGTTTTAAATACATGGTGCAGTTACTTTATCACTGCATCACAATATTCAAAAACCCCAAAGCCTGGAAAACAAGAGTGTTTTGACAGCACCTTTTGGTGGTTCCTGCCTGCACGGGAAGGTCAAAGCTTTTGCAGGACCTGTTTGAGAACCAGGAAGCAGCAACAAGCTTAGGGTACACAAGCCCTTCTTTCAGGCTCTAAGGACTATTGGGCAGAGAAGACTCAATATCCTGCTTTTTCCCATCTCTGAGACCTCTGGAAGGTTCTCTAGGGGAAAAGAAAGAACAAAAACATCACCTCAAGACTTAGCAGTCCTAGTGTTCCTCAGGTAAGGAAACAGGAAGTACTCTCAAAGCCTCTTTGCTCATAATTAAGAAAACACAAGAAATCCTTCTTCCTTTCCTTCATGAGCCCTGTCTGAGGCAATGGACTCCAGGCTCCTCAGGCTGCCTTGTTTGCCCAAAGCTGGAGCAGAGGGCAGAGGTACAACTTCAGCACACAGCAAGTGGTTTCTTACCCAAGGTGCTGTGAAGGAGCATATGCAAGGCCCCTCCAGCCATGCAGCAGAGTAGGGGCGTTCACAACCCAAAATACATGGAAGCTCACTCTTCAGGTAGGGAAAGGGAGGTTAGACGGCCAGTGGCACAAATGTGACAGTCATGGAGGCGTGCTTCACTTAGGAAAGTCACTAGCCAAGCACAAAAGGATTGCATAGTAACACAGTAACACATGGGAGCAATTGCATATTGGTTTATTTAGGCTAGTCTCTATTTTTTCCCCCTCCGTCTCCAGACTATGGACTTCCTAGCCTGTGTGTTCCTGGGAGGTTTGTGATGCACTTCCAGAGAGTTTCTGGAGCTCTGCTGGGACAAGTCATCTCACACAGTTACCTTAAAAAAGCTTTGTGGAGGAGGAAAAGTGTTTAGAAAGATCTTTGCTGCACTTTTGAAGGGGACAACAGGAGCAAAAACATTTGGGGGTCCTGTGTGTTGAGCAACACCCTTGCTTTCCCCTCATTCTCATCTCTACCAGCGGATGCCAGAGAGACAGCCAAAACAAACATAACACATGGGAAATGGTCTGTAAACCCAAAACAAAAGAGGTTTTCTTTTATCAGCTGTTTCCTGTTGTCAAAAAATAAATTATTCTTTAACAATGTATTTATCAGTGCATTATGCATAGAAACAAGGTAAATAATTTAACTTTTTGAGCAGAATTTAATTCTACGGCATGTGTTAAAATAATATCTTCTATCTCTATTTATCCCCATTTCATTCCCTCTCTTCTCTGGTGCAGGGACGGAAAAAAAAAGTAACTTAGCAGGTCAGGCAAAAAATGCTTTAAATAATCGTAATTTAATGGCACCTGCCTTATTGCAGGGAGCCTGTTCTGCTCTGCTGCTGGAAGCATGCGGAGAGGCTGGTGCGGATGCAGGCTGACCCCGCGTTCCCAGAAATCCCCGGCTGCTTTGCTGTGGCTCTCTATCTCCTGACTCCTAAATGAGCTCCTGCAGCACCGGTCACCCGCTGCTCCGGAGGGTGAGCTAAGAAGCCGAAAATAGCCGCTTTTCTGATAATACAGGGCTCCGCTCATAAAGGCGGCATTCTGGCATCCCAGATAAGATGTACACAGCCTCCTTTGGTTGCGTTGGCAGCCTCCCGAGCCTTTCTCCGCCTGACAGAAGGGCTCACGCGGTGCTTTTCCTTATATGCAGGTGCCGCTGGAAGCGCCGTCCCCGGAGATGCCGTCGGTCGGGTCTGAGGGTCCGGGGAAGCCGCGGTCGGGGCTGGCGCTGCCTTGCTCAGAGCAGCAGTGACAGGGGTGACCAGGGCTGTGTTACGGAGCACTTCAGAGCTACGAGGGGTGGGCAGGCCCCAGGGGAAAGCAAGGGTGTTTCCAAGCTGTGGGGTAGGACGATGGGAAACACCTCCCGCTGCCGCCCCCACCTGCAGGCGCAGACTTTATAGCCTCTGTGAGAGACAGGGAGCGAGCTTTGAGAAAAGGGAATAGTCCTCTAAAAGTGTGGGAACGATGGGCTCGCTGGGCTGATAATCCCTGGCCTAGGAAGGCAAACGTGATCTCTGAGATGTGATAATCATGCTATCTGACAAGCATTAAGATATATTCAGCTCGGCTGAACTGCTGGCTGCAGACACCTCGTGAGCAGGCATTTGGAGCACTCTCCTAGGGGTGTATTCCCTAAGCAGAGCAGCGTGCTCCCCTGTGGCACCTGTGTTTGTATTTATATTAAACCATTGATATTTGTGCACGGATACCCCATCAAACAACACCGGGCAGGCAGGAGTGCTTCTCTGAGCCCCAGCCAGTTCGTTTCTGAGCGAGAAATACAGAGTCTGATTATGCCAGCATGTAATAAGTATATTCCAGAGCAGTGAAAACAGTGGCCAACCAGGATGAGACGATGTCTCCCTTCCATAACCAGTTCACTCCTGCACCCTGGGATTAGGTTCTCTGCCTCCAGAAATGGTGCTAATTAGGAGACACTTGGAAAAGTGGAATTTCCTGCTACTCTGGCAGCTCCTCCTCTTGTCACGAGAGCTCCTGCACTTCACCTGGCCTGCTGAAAGTGGACACAAGCACAGACAGTCGCCTCCATTGTACCCTTATGGGATAAAGAAGCCTGGAAGATGTGCTGTAGTGATCTCTGGGGAAACCTGCTGCAGATGTGTGAAATATGTCTCACCCGCGCTGCTTCAGCACTCAGCTCTCTCAGGTCAGAAGCTGCTGCGGCATCATCATGCAGTTAAAGTGCTGCAGAATATTCTGGACAGGATGAAGGTGTTTTAATGTATGCTGACGCCTGGTTTTTAGCCAAGGAGTTTAGCATATGTTTGCATACATGATTTCAAATTCTCATGTAAATAAGGCATAGATATGAGCTGATAACCATGTTCTGGGATAAAATATGACTAGTAACACTGGTTGCTTTAGGATTTGATAGTCACGTAGTCTGGCAAGTGTGAATTTGGACACAGCCAATCTGCCTAAAATATTGGCAGCAGTTGTATCTTGAACAGACCCTTACTTTTGGAGTACTTATACATAGTAAGCTATTTTTGTGGAGCAACATCATCTTGGTCATGAAAATCATGCACCCGAATCCAATTCTTTAGGATGTGTTATCCTTTGATTCCCATCAGAATAGCCCAAGCTGAACAGTCTGCCAGAACTCACATTAGCTGTGTGGGATGCTTCCTTGCCTCATAGCCTCCAAGGATTTTTGTCATAAATTTCGGCAGAGGTGGATTGGGTCAGTGGAGCACCAGTGTGATGAGGTTTTGCGAGGGTAGGGGCAGGCTTAGCAGGGCTGTGGGCACTGCTGCTGTGTTCATGGGGGTTGAACTAACGATATGTGTGCCTACAGTGTCACTAAATAAGCAGACCTAGAGACAATAAAAAGCACTTTGCTTCTTCTGAGTTTGTTCCAAGTGTTTTTGGTTCAGAGAGGCTTCTATTTCTTCCTACCTGTATCAGCCTATGAGCACAAATAAGACATAAAAGTCTAAATGCTCTGTTGGGTCTGAGCATGCAATACCTGTCAGATGTGTATCTTGGATATTGTTTCTTTTGCTTTTTATTGATTTTTATTTCTTTCTCCTGGGATTTCTTTGGAAATGGGATCTTCTCAAATCCTGTGTGTGCTGTGCTTGGGAGGGAAGGGTTTTTCAGATGCTGCCTCCAATGGGAACAGGTGGGGAAGGACTCAGCATTTCCCTTCTACCTCCTTGCAATGGCCTTGATCTGGCCAGAAAAGTTAATGGAAGTTCCCACACCTTCAAGAACATGACCACGATTTTTTTAAACCAGAAATTTAGTCTGTAGTTTCCTATGGCTCACAAGGGCCTGATCAGCCTGCAAACTTGTAATCTGAGTGCTTCTGGCCACAGGTGCAGCCAGCAGTGTATTCAGGAAAGCTCTTTTCGTTTACTGTGCATGTGAATCAATGACCAAAGAGAAGAGGTGTTTTCACTACATCAGCTAAATAAAAGTTTTTCTGCTCCTTCCCTAAATCAGATCTGAAACTTTTTTTCTTCTCCCTCTTGTGCCTGAAATCTCCTTGTCTTATCACAAGTGAAAAGGGAGCCCCTTGTAAAGCAGTTATAGACTTTGTAAATATTATCTTGTTTTTTCCCAGGAGACATTTCTTCAAATGCATGGACCTGTGTAAACCTCTGAGGGAGTGGAGGGCTGAAGGTGGGACCGAGTCGTGACTTGAGATATTAGACACTTATTTCTCATACTTATCACTAAACAGCTAAGAGAGGAAATGCTAAGTAAAAATTCTGATTTTTAGTAAGGGAATGTCTAAACTCCATTCTTTTTAGTCCTGAATTCAATAATATAATATCAACTGCTTGCTCTTGGCAGTAAAGTCCTTCCCTGAAACAACGTATTTCTTGCTCTGCAACCTCTTAAAAACAGTGGGCTGCAAGTTATTGAATCAGCCCAGGTGTTGCGGTTTTAACTGGGGATCCTTTCAATTGGATGAGAATGTTCCAGGATTTGTGGTTCCCCCAAGGAGCAAGATGTCAGGATAATGATCTGCTCAGGACTGCCCAGACTGGGATGGAGAGCTCGGGAGACTTGTGAAAATGGAAAACAAGAGCTAGAATCTTTCTCCTTCCCTCTTGAGCCATGTTTTAGTTTCAAAGGCAGTTCTATCCTTTCTCAGCTGGGGTTTTAGTGTCTGGTTTGAAACAATTATTATTATTCACATGAAGCACTTTATTTCACATTTAAGACTGTGTAGCAATAGTGATTGAGAATTCATGTCTCCCAGGCATGGGGTAAAGGAGTGCAAACAAAATATCTCACCACTGCTGTTCAAAGATGTGGCCTTTTATTTATTTTCACCAGGGTAAGAGTGTCACATTGTTTTTTAGAGTGTCTTTTTCTTGTGAGGTTACTGTGTGCAAAATTCAGGGCTAAGATCATCCCTAACACTGCGGTGAACTGGCGGATCAGCTGCCACAAACCACTTCTACTTAGCCAAAGTATATGTGCTACTGGCAGCACGTAAAGGATTGGTCTCTGCACTCCATTTTGAGCAAGGTCAGCCTGACAAATGAACAGATTCTCCTTGTGTTAAATACTAACCAGAAAGAAGGGAAATAAATATTACAGCCCATCTCAGGCATGATACGCAAAATTTAATACACTAGGCAAAACCCTGAGGTCTCAGTTCCCGAGCTGTAGTGGACAGCTAATGGAGAAGCCTTGCAAGCTTGTCATATTTTCTTTCTGCCAGGCTGGCAATGTGGCACACATGTTATAAGGCAGGGCAACCTGATGGCTTGGTCCAAGGAGCTGGTGTTCCCTGGTACCGAGGTGTGCGGCTGGTGGGTCCTTCCCCTGCAGCACAGCTCTGCTTCCTGCCCCCAGACACCCTCCACACTGAGCACCTCCGCAGGGAAAAAGGCAGCCCCGGGGCTCTGCTTCCTGCCCCCTTCCCCATCCACCACCAGAACTCCTGGAGACATTGTCATCAGCAGCCCTTCCTCCCTTCTGGGCTGTGGCCGCCGGGAGGAAGCAAGACAGGAACTGTGGCTCTCCCCCAGAAAATATTTTCCTTAGGTTTCCTTCCTTTCTGTAGTGGGATCTTTTCAGTTTAATGAACTGCCACAAAAGGTGGCTGTTGAAAGCATCGGGGGAAGAAAAAAAAACAACAAAAAGGATGGTATGTTAGCTCTGGGGACAAAAATATGTATTTGATAACAGCTGCCCAGATTCCTCCAAGGGACAAATATATATTTCACTGAAAAAGCTTGTCTTTCCCTCCACTGTATTTACTGACCTGCCAAGGGTTTAATGGATCTTAAACATGGACACTTGGCAAAAGGAAAGGTCAGCTCACTTAGTGCTTTCTACAAGCCATCTTGATTTCTTGATGACATCAGAAGAGGATGGTTATAGATGGAAGCTTCTTTAAGCACACAGAAGATAGGACTGGAGGACCAAGTCCTTTTCTTTCTAGCGATTGGTGATTTTTGCCAGAGGATGTATTCCTTGTCTCTCAGTCCCTTGCTGTGGTTTTTTATTTTCAGTTTGGATGTTGGCTATTGGCAATCATGATTGCAGTCTCTTGGAGCTCTGCTTCGGGTGACATTCATCTGGAGAATGTTGAAACATAGGGGAAAGAATTATAAGAAGCAGCTGCAAGACATTTTTCACCCCAAAGGATACAGAAAAAAGCCAGCACAACTTTGAACCATGAGAGTTCAGCTGAGGATAGAAGCCAACCCTTTCATCAAGCTAGAACAAATCCCACAAGCAGACAGATCTGTGCAGTGTGGTGATTTCTGAGTAGGGTTAGTCTTGATCTGCTATCTCAACAGTGGACTTGGACTGGGATCAACTTCCAGCTCCTGACAAGAGGCCAGGTGTATCTCCCCTGCCAAACTGCCCTCTGCAGCTGGAGCAGCACCATGGCCTTGCAAAGCCATGGTGGCTCTCCTGGTCTCATGGCCTGGACTCAGCATAGACAGCAGCTGCCACATGCTCCCAAGGAGGAGCAGTGAAGCTGCAGTTGTGTCCGAAATTTTCTTTATTCTGTTTCCATCCATGTAGACGCTAATGGTAGGGAAGAGAGCTGGCCTGAGCTGTTCAGGAGTCTCCTCACATCAGGAGTGTTCCTTCCTTGCAAATTGGGTGTTAGTTCTCTGCTGCTGCTCAGTCACAGGTATCCCACCATGACTCAAAATGAGCAGGGCACACTCCATGTTGGGATTGAGAGGTACCACAAAAATATCCACTTATTTGAATTTTGCATTGGCAAATAGCTTAGGTCAGAAAGGACCTTCTTGTCCAGTTCTATCTTCAGAGTGAGATAGTGTCTGAACAGTCTGTGGTGGGGTGCAAGGGCTGCTGCTGACCTGCCTGTGAGCTGTGGAGGGCACAGACTGGATACTGAGTGATAGGAACAGGATGTGTTCAGGTTCACCCTTGAAAAATATGTGTTAATGTGGATACCACAGAAATTAGAAAAAGACATTGCCAGACCTTTCCTGGCTCTTGCATTATCGTTAGTTCCTCTTTACCTGGCTACCATTCAAAGAATACCCACCAAAGCTTTGCCACTGCTGCTCAGGTTAAAGCCAAATAACAGAGGACCAAGCTATCCAGCTGACCCACCACATCTGTTCTGCTGGGAGTGTTGAGACCTGCAGAGCAGGATCTGGGGCCACGCGCTCCGTGAAAAGGTAACCTGATAGAACCTGAGATGGCTGCAGACCTCCCAGTGTACTTACGGGTTTACAAGTCAAGTTGGTGTTAAAAGGTGCATGTAGCTTAAAGGCTTTTTTTTTTCTTTTCAGTTTAAGGATGTGTATAGCTAGCTAGTTAGTCAGCTATCCATCCAGCCATCCTAGGCTGTTATTCTTCCCAAAGACCCAGACATCTGTATTTATACAAATACATACATACATCTGCCAATGTTTTTTGTAACCTAGCATTTATAGGTTGCAAGACACCCCCAAAGCTAAATCTGGCATACTGACCATCTATACATTCAGAAACATTCATGGTACACATTAGAATATGCATCAAGGCTTCTGCTATTTCTGCTGTTGAAAGCTACATTCAGTCCACATTAGTCTGATCACACTGTTTTGCACTTCCCCGTGAGCGTCTGTGCTGCCCACCCTTTGCTCTGAACTGCTGGAGGGTTTTATTCCTCTCACCAATATCAGCTGCAGGAGAACCAGTGTGCTGGGGTGAGTGGGGGAATTGTGGGCAAAGGCACCGAAGCTTTAGTGATGCTCAGGCTATCTTGTCCCTGGCTCCCCTAAAGCAATCAGGTCCCAGCTTGGGCTAAAGCACAGCCGTGCAAGCAAGCACAGGTTCAAAGTGCAAATAAATACATGCTTGAGGGCTCCCTATAGGAATGGAAGGTGAGCAAAAACAAAGATAGAGACATGGTAAACATAACCAGCCTGTCTGGAGGAAGAACAGGTTTGCATAGGATGGGGAGCTGGGAGAACATACGGTGCTTTCTGAACTCTGGCAAGTCATCTGATGCTTCTCACAGACAAAAAGCATGTATTTAATTGAGGTGGGAGGGAGGCTTATATAGTTAATACTTTGTTAAGTGTTTTGACTGGGGCACAGCCTAATTTACTTGTCTCCAAAGCTTTCACCAATGTATTGGAGGAGAACTGTGCTAATACTAGAGAACGAGAAACTACCACTCTTACATCAAATTGAGACTCTGAATCTTACGTGTTGTGTGTATGTGTACACATTCCCCCTCACCCCCTGCCTCTAATGTGCGTATCTCTGGTCTCCTAACAGCAGGCACATGGCATCAAAAGGACAGTGAACAAACTGGGACGAGTGATGCTGTTGTTGTGGGTAAACCAAAACTTCCATGAGGTGAAGATGAATATTTTCAGTTTTCCCAGATGTACAGTCATTCAAAAAAGCACAAAAGAAGAGCACTGATTTGAGACGAACATGCTTTTCTAAAGAGACATATGGGTCTTGTTATACAATTCCCTTTTAAATGGAGGCTCCAGTGTGAGGACATTTTGGGACCCCAGGTCCTTTGACAGGGAAAGAGAGAGCTCCTGATCAGACCAGCAAGGACTCCCTGTTGCATTCAAATGTTGACTGTGGAAAAGCAAAGTGAGTGAAGTTTTGTTTTGTTTGACTGAGCTTTACAGTGTCAGTTATTGTTTTGAAAAGTGAAGAGATACCTACTACATCTCCTGGGAAAGTGAGCAGCAGCTTGCTTGGGAAGAGACTGCTATTATGGTGGAGTTCTCAGCTTAGCTCTCTATTTTTGGCTTTATGTATTCACGTCTGCATGAATTTCCCCTGCAATAACACCTTTGTGATTAAATGACTAGAATAAACGGTTTCAGAGCGTCTGGGAATAAGCAGAAATGTAATTATTCATTTATTGATAGATAGTGAGGTAGGTATTGATTTATACAGGATATTAAGTGCTCTGAAGCAGAGGAATGAAATATTATTAGTATTTTAAAAGAGGAAAATATTGCCACCTTGTTGTCTACTTCTAAGCACCTGTGGGGAGAATACTACTTTGCTAATGTTAGACCGTTTGAATGCTTTGAATTATTTAGGGATTTTCAGTATAGGCTGATGCAAGTGTAAAAACCTGTCTGTGATAAGTTAAATTTGTTAAAAAACCTACATCTTCTTCCTTATGGTCCTTTATTGTTAGTCACCTGTGGTTCTTGCCTAAAGGAAATACAGCCAAGCAGAGAGCTCAATTAAGAAATCTATCTGTCTGCCTGCCCATATACCTGTTTGTCTCTTTCTCTTCCCCTCCATGGATGATATTACAATTGCTAGACATTACATTTTTATAATCTTTATTTCAAACCAGGCTCTCATAAGCATCGCATTTCAGGCGAAATATGTCATTATCCCCGTTACAGTCGAGCACTAGCTTTATAAAGGGAAGGACGAGAAAATTCACTTAATACGTGAGTGAGTTCCTGTGGAGCAGAAGCAATGAAGCCCAGGAAGGGACTTGTCTGTGTGGGTTTCTGAAGCCTAATAACAGCCAAGCTCTTGTAGTCAGTCCTACAGCGGATAAGCAAAGAGGGTCTCTCTTCTCTACTTAGTCCTTTATTTTCACAAAACCCGTAGGGATGAGATATTTCTGAAATCTCACCTTTCTGTCAATGCGCCTGAAAACAAAAGGCTTCAAGATCTACCAGGGAAGACTGGTGGATGGGCACTCAGGCAGGTTATGTGAGCCTAATTTGTGAAGGAAAGTGCCCTAAAAGTGAATCCATAATCCTTGAAACCTGTGTGCAAGAGCAACTGTAGCACGCCCTAGAGGAGAAAGAAGAGGAGGGCTGCCATGGCTTGCACTTAGCCCATCCCATCCCCAAAGCACTGCGGCACATTTCCTGGTGTGTGGGAAGATGCACATGGCTTCCGGCCTCCCCAAGGACATCCTGTGACCCACAGGAGAGGCAAAATCATGGATCTCCAGCCCATCCTTCCCTCATTACGCTGTTCCCTCTGCTCGTTCAATGGCCTCAAACCCCTTCCTCATCCTTCTCCATGTGTTCCACTCTAGACTGCTACCAGTAATTCCCAAATTAATGGTAATTCCTTCTGGCAAGGGTTTTTCCCCTTCAGCTCCTATTTTAAGAGTTTCCGTATTTTTCCCAGATCTTCCATGGAGCAGCAACGGTTCACCACAGAGCTTGCTTTGTTGGCAACCTTCTGCTATGTTTTATCTCATTTGTGGCTGCAAAACAAAATGCTTCTCATACTTGTGTCCTCTGGAGATGAGTAGGTTTCAAATACATCACTGATGCACTAGGATTTGTAAAGGGACACATTTCTCTCCACATGGCATATTAGCACTGAGAGATATGGGCTGTCACTGCCCACCAACATGAGTGTGCCAGAGCTCTCCTCCTGCACAGCGTTAATGTTCAGTAAGGCCTTCTTTTCATCTCTTTTAGCTTTCTCTTCAGACTTCCAATTAGAGTTGTTCAAACCTTTTTTTTTCCCCCCGAAAACGGAGTATCAAATACTCAAAATGTTTGCCTCCTAGAGGCAATATTCACCATTTCTCAAGGGAGAAAGAAAATGTAGGTGCCAGAGCCAAGATGAAGTGAGTGCTCCCAGTTTGAAATAAGAATACATGCACACCATAAATAACAGTTTTAAGGCCCAGTCTGTGCTTCTATTCCCACCAGTGTTGTCCCATCGGTGCTGACATATCTGGGGACAAACACAGCTGCTCAGGTTGAAGACTGGTGTATTTTCATTTAGCCCAACCCACCCAACCATCAGGCTCATGGCCCAAGTTTTTCTGTGCCAGCCCAGTTGTAGTAACCAACTTGGACCATACAAATGCCAGACAAAAAACATCTGCTTAAACCTCTTCCATGAATATGCTTTGTTTTGAGACCATCAGCTATGCCTCTGTGCCCTTGAACTGAAGTAGGAGAATTGTGACTGTAAGTCAAGTCCCAGCCATCTTAAGCTAATGAGCCTAAGGTAAATGGGAAGCATTCAGCCCTTGGCACTGTTTTAAATAAATCTGCCTAAACCCACACCCTTGGGGACTATCTACGTGAGAAATCCCCTTCACACCCCATGCGTGAAATGATGGGGTAGTTTTGCCTGAGCTAAATAATGTCCAGCTTCAGTGAGCTGAGAGAAGCAGAGCCTCGCAGCCCTTTAAGCCACCTCCCACAGGTATGTGGTTTAGGTTGGGATAAAGTGGCTGCTGGAGATCTCTGTTGAGGGAGCTTAGGTGGTTTCTTCAAGTCTCTATTTCTTTGGCTAAAAATGGCATCACACAGCCAGGAAGCCATACCCAGTGTTGCACAGGAGTTCAGGCCCTAAATATTGAATGATCAAATACTTGAGAGAATATGACTCTGAGCAGCTCATGAAGAAAATATGAACTCATGGATATTGATCAAAACTGTGAAATTGGCAACTATAAACCAAGGAATTCAAGGCAATCTCGTGTTGATCATAGATCAGTTGTAACCAAGTTATAGGACTACAGCAAGGCAGAAATTTCCTTGTTCATTGAAACTCCTAGTTACAACCTTAATGTTTTTTTTTTCACAATTGACTCAGAAGCAGCCATAAATATCATCAGTTTCCCTAGTGTGTTAGCATACCATAGGATGTACTAGCCTAGATGACTCCTAAAAATTTTCAGAATAAGATTTCTCTCTATTTCATCTCAAGACCTAATGCGTACACACTGGAAGTTTTGGCAAAAAGTGAAAAAAAATTGCAGAGAGGTACTCTTTCTAGGAATAAAGAGTGAAATAACTTTGGAATTCCATTCAAAATGCTCCTGGTGCTGCTTATCCTTCCAGAAGTTGTTTACTGTAAACACTTCCATGGAAGCACTTTTGTTTCAAAACTCATAGTACTATGTGGTTCTTCTTCCAAATTATTTCAGGTAAATATAAAAATATTTTGAGTCACTGTGTTAGATTTAATATGTTGACTCTCTGTCTATCTACCTGGAAACATGAATAGCTTCTGCATCTACACTGTACACTCTCTGTATGTTTCTGTGCAAACTTCTCCATCTTAACCTTTCTTTTTATTTGCAAGTCAATGATATTGATACTTCCCATTTTTTCTTTTCCCTTGCTTTAAAGATATGTCAAGAGAAAAGCAATCAGCAGCTCCCTTAAGTATAGTGCAGCTCCATCTCTGGTCCAAGTTTATTAATAAAAAAATGATTGGTGATTATTTCAGATGAGTGCCTGACAAAACCTTGCATGTGCTATTTTTTATTGTCATTTAAGAATACATTTCTCACATCTTGTTCCTTAAAGTTGCAAATAAAGTTCACTTCCTCCCCTTCCCAAAATGTTTTAGAATACATTTTCTTTACATAGGCTTTCACATTTTTTCCTCTATCTTACATTCCTATGACCTAAATACTCTCCAGAAAGACACTATGTCTAAGGTCAACTAGGCAGGAAAATGAAACCCTGAGAACAGCCACAGAAGCTGCCTTTACACTCACCACTTCTTCCAGCAGCAATAGTTAAGTTTAGCAGCAATCTATTATTAAAGAGACCAGGACACTTCAGTCTAGAGAGAGACGTCTGGGGCCAAGGTGGACTGCAGCAGTGTGCTGCTATAAAGGCACAAATGGCTGGAGAAGGTATAAACAGGATTATTTACTATTCTTGGCAGTGAAAATGGGATACCCAGTGAATTAATCAATGAGTGGATTTAAAACAAATCGAAAGAAGTCACCACCAGAGTCTTACACTGGCAACTCATTGCCACAGGATATTTAGATGGCAAAGGTAAAACCGGTTCAAAAGTTTATTGCATAAATTTGGGGGGGTAAGATTGATTAAACATGATAAACAGAAATGCAACTGTTTATGTCAGAGAGAAGATGAACAAAGAATGGGTATTTACTATTTCCCATCGTTATATTCAGTGTCCAATAGCTCAGGGTGTGTTTGGTTTTGGGTGACCAGGCAGCAAATTTCTAACAAACACACATAATTAAACCATTGAAGCTGATTGCTAGAGGATGCCATGAAGGCCAAAATCAAAATACAATCAAAAAATGATTGGACAGATTGAGATCAGAAAAGACTCTCGAGAGATGTTAAATGCAACAATACAAAGACATCCCTCAGTTCAGCTTGTCAGAAGCTGGAAGCCTATGGCAGAAGAAGGATGAATCTGAATTTGCCCTTTTCTTGCACGTTTCCTGAAGCATCTGCTCTCACTGGCTGCCAGAGACAGCTTTCTGGGTGATTTGGTCTGACCCCTCTGGATGTTTTGCAGGTTTGTATCCAAATGATCAGTAGTGAAGTGGCACTTGGATCATGCTCAAAACAAAAGTGATGCCGAAAGGCATGGAAGCAGCAGAGGTAGTTTACAATCCTCCTGGATCCATGGCTTGTTTGGGGGCTCAGAGGGATGACAGCACATCCCTGAGCGAGTGTTATAAGCCTAATGGACCCGGTCACTAAACACCACAAAAATCTAAGTTTACCTGGTTTTGTTTGCTTTTTAACCGAAAGTTTTGGCTGAAAGAATTACACAAATGTGGGGAGTGTTGTTCCAGCTGGGTTAAGCCTTTGTGAGAAAGACAGTTTAGAGGCATCTTTAATTTAACACAGCTGTAAGAGGCATTAAGCATATCTCACCTCCCCCTCTCCAGCTCCCTGCAAAAGGAGCCTGGGTGTTTTTTAGGGATTTGGCTACTCTGCACAGCAGTGCCTCAGCTGAGCGTTGTTTCAGGGGTGTGGTGAACATGCTTGTTGCTGTAGGGAAAAAAAAGCTAAAGGTGTAGAGGGAATAACAGAGCTCACAGAAGCAGAAGAAAGTTTGAACAGAGTCTGATGGTTTTGGCAGAATATTGGTATCAGTTTTGGGTCAGGGTAGTGACAAAAGGAGGTTGAGAGTGAAGAGTAGGGGAAAATAATTATTTTGTTGCTGTTATTTTGGCTCCTCCTGTGCTTGAAGAAGCAGGGTTTTGTACAGCCTTCCAAATAAACGCAACGGCAGCAGAGATACCTGATTGCATCACCCATTGCTCCTCCTAACTGGAATAAGCTTAGAAGAGTTTGAATTTTCATTAACCACTCAGCCTAGAGGGATAATAAGTCATTTTACAGAAACCAGAGAGACAGGCACGATGGCCTCATTCTGTTTGCAGTGTGATGCGCAGTGTTTCCACTGATCATGGAGAGGTTTGACTTCTTGTTTTTGTGGTGCCTGAGTTTCCAGTGGTGAAAGAGAGACATTTGGGATGGCACCAAGCTGCACCAAGAAATACTCCCTGGGTTGGAAACGAGCTCTGTGAAACAGCATCCATACATTTTTCAAGAGGACCCTCACGAGGCAAATCAGCCTCAAGTCGTTTTTAAAGTGTGGCAGGCAAAGTCTTAATTCATGTTATTTTAGGAACTGTTCTGTCCCCAGATCACCCAATTTCTGTGCTCCTGAGTCTGCAGAACATCTGTGTAGGTTCTGGCTGGTAATGGGGGATCAGAGCAGAAATGAGACTGGTTACCCAGCACAGCAAAGCAAATCTGCTTATGTCTAAGAGCATCTTACAGGTGTTATAGAAGAGGTGCTTGAAAAAGGTAACCCCCGAAAAGGGGGAAAAGAGTTCAGGAGCTCTGCCATGTGAGTAATTTTATTCCTGCAAACAGAAAAGGGAAAAATCCTTACTCGGCTTTGTAGCTGAAACAGAGTAACTGACTCTCCCTACTTCTTGGCTTTTCATTTTTTTTTCCCTGGTAGTACATAATGTGAAAGCATGTTAGGCCCAGAGCTCAGACATGGGAGTCTGTGAGAGAATGGCAGCTCCAAGACAGTAAGTAGAGGTGACAAGTTCCCAGTAATATTAAACATTTAACACTGAATATTTTGTTGGTATTTAACTCCATGGTGTTTCATGTTACTGAGCAGAATCAGAACATTCCCTCTCACCCCCACTATTTTGTTCCTTAATCCTCTGCTCTGTACATTCAGAAGGCAGGAGTGTGCAATGCCAGCTCCTTCAGGGTTGAAATGGCTTTATATAAACTAACAGAGAGGGCAAGTTTATGAAGTGGAGACAGGCTCTAATTCTGTACTCTGCTGAGACTGACTTGAAGATGGGGAGTACTTTGTGTACGAGGTGGGCATGCTTATGTGTGTGTATATATATATATATGTATGAAGCTGAACGCAGGAGAAATCCTGCTCATTTAGAAATCGAGTGATGCCAAGCAGCTGAGGGGGAGAGCTGGAATTTTAAAGTGATCTTTTAAAATGTTTATGTATATTTTGTTGCTGCTGGAAATGTCTGTTTGTACCTCAGGGAGGTTCCTGAACTTCCCATGTTGGGGAGCAGCTGGCCCAGAGGGGCAAATTTATTTCTGCTGCATGACAGGAGGAGTTTTATCAGGGAAGCAGCTGCCCCGAAGCACCCGCTGCTCTCTATCTCAGTAATAAGAGTGAATGCAGCTCCAGATCTGCTCCTCACACCCATCTGGGTGCCCCTTGCATTCACCAGCCCACAGCGGGGTTCCTGGCACACAGCAGTCACCGAACCTGCCCCAGCTTTCAGGACCTGCTTAGCGTGCAATTTGGATTGACTGATTCTTTTTGGGAATACCCATCACAGCGGAGGAATTGCCACCCTGACTGGGAGCCAGCTTAGACCACGGAGAGAAGCGCTTTCCATCAGCAGCCCCGGCACAGGGCGAGGGGGTGGTGGAAGGGCTGGGGCTGTGCTAAAGGGAGCTCATCCTGCATCCTGTCCCATGTGCCCTCTTCTGCTGCAAGCCTGCCATACTGCATGGGGCAAGGAGGAGCTGGGAGAGGAAACATTCCCCTCGTGTGTCAGGAAACGTAAAGAAGAGTGTATTTACTGACGCTGCTGCTTCCAAAAGACCAAGCTGTGCTGCTTCTCCAGGAGAGGTGTCCTGGAGGATCAACTCTGTAGCTGGTGGGGACTGCTGTGCTTCTGCTGAGCTCAGTTGCTGTTGCCTGAGAGCATCTGAGGAGCTGGTTGTTTTTCAGGTGCTGAGAGAGAGAGACAGATGCAAATAAACACACCCCAGCAGATCTCTACAAATAGACCCCCAAACAGCAGGTGGGAAATCAGGATGGCTTGGGGAGGATGGCATTGCTTGCTCACCCAAATGCTCCTGAAAACCCCTTCCTCATCCATTTTCTGGTACTGCCAGAAGCTACCCTCCCTTCTGTTCACTGATATTTTTCCTCCAGAACCTGCCATCTGATCCCAAGCCTTTGTATGCGATACAAGGTGCCCACACTGGTGGCCTGAGCTCAGCCTTTTGGGGTCAGGAGCATGAGAGCTGTGAACGAGAGCAAGGTCCAGTTTGATGGATGAGGCTGACTTCTGTCGGACTTTGCAGCACATGTAAAGAGGAATGCACCAGGGTTTACGCCAACCAAGTGAAGTCTTTTCTGAATGCCCACCTCAAAAGGTCAGCTCATGTCCACCTCATAGGATTCTGTGCTGCAATATGTTCCTCCAGAACCTTGTGTATGCTGCTTTTAGGCAAGGGACAGAAAAAAAGTCCTCCAGTGTGCGCATCATGAAGACCCCCAGGGGTTCAGGCTGTGTAAGAGGAATGCTTCCTCTGTCCCTGAGACATGTGGAGAGAGGGTGGGGTGAGGGAAGGGGAAAGGAACCTGCTGGCACATTGTGCTGTGCAAGATGTGCATATTCATTGTAAGCAAAGAGCAGCAGGGCCTGAATTTCTATTGCCTCTACCCTGGCAATGGTGAAGCTCTTAACCTTGGTGGAGATATTCTGCCACCCCAGGTGAGTGTTACTGCAATCAGGATCCAGCCTGCAGCAAATCATATCCTCTCCAACTTGCCTTCTGTGGTTGCTAGTTCACCTTTCAATTTATGCTGTAAGTCAAGATTAACCCCATTAAGGCAATGGGCACATACTAGCATAAAAGCTGTGTAAGTGGAAGGTGAATTGGATCCAGTGGTGTTATGAGGACGTTATCTGATTATTTACTATGCTGTTAAGTAACAAGTGCTATCCATGGCAATACCAAACAGCAATGGGGTGCTACTGAGATGCACAGCAACTTACTGTTATTATTTGTACATTCTACATTTTAGGAGAACAGTTTAGCTTTTTTTAAGTAACTATGTTTGTGCTCTCTCTTGAATACAAAAGATCATTGTTATCCCATTTTGTTTCTCACAGATTTTGTTTGTCTTCTAGTTCCTTTTGGGGGATAAGAGCTCTGCTCTGAGGGTGAGAAAACTTTCTGAGAACCAGCAGCACAAAACCACTTAGGCCTTGAGAGAGTGCTAAGCAGTGGTGATGCCAGTTGATTGCTTGTGTCACACTGAGGACAACAGATAGCTTTCCTGGCATATTTTTGTTGTGGACCAACAGTTGGATTCTGTGGTGGCCACAGCCTGATTGAAAAGATGGCAAAGACGCAGGGACACAATAAATGGGGATATATAGCTCTTTCTTCTTCTTCACGCTTACCTGCACCTCTGTGTCTTCCTATGCTTGTGGTGGCACATCTTGATTCACTGATGGGCAATCCATTGACTGATGGATGTCCCAGTCAATGAGAAGCAAGAACCAGCTCATCTCCAAATTGCTTGTGGGGGTGACCCCCAGGGTGTGGCAATAGGACAGCTGTGGAGGAGTTAGCCACCATCCTGATTGCCTGCAGGGTAAAAGCTCTGGCAGGGACAGAGGATCTGACCCTGGGAATGGGATCAGAGCACTGTAGAGCTGAGACTCAGGATTCTCCACACAGGACACAACTGTAAATAAATGGAGGTGGTTAACCCGGCAGTGGTTTGTATACCCATTAGTGCATGCTAAAAGTGCTCACAGTCACCAGCAAAGGGTTGGATCACTCAAATGCTTTTAAAATGAAATGGTTTCTAAAAGCATACCCTTTCATTGTTTTTTAACCTAGCAGTTTAGAGGGAAACCTCTGAAATATCAGTACTGGCACCCTGGAGAACTCAACCACATTGCTGCTGGGCATTCCCTTCCCGGACATCCCTGCAGCTGCCCAGCTATGTGCTAAGCTGGACAGAGGAACTGGTTTTGGTTAAAAATTAATCCAGATAACCACAGTGACTAGTTTCGAGTTGCATCAGTACCCTGCATGGAAGGACTGATGCCAGCTGCCCCAGTGCCTGGAGCAGAACTGTGCTGCTCCTTACCTCTTGTTCCCTAGGTGCCGGCACCTTGCAAGTGAAATGTTTTCCTCTGGATGCCATAGATCTTCACATCTCCCAGAGACTGCCTCTCACAGAAAGCATAAGGTCGAATTCATGCAATTTTCCTTTTTCTTCACTGCCTTCCTGCATGTTTGTCTATAGAGAGGCTCATTGTGTCAGTGTTTGTCCCCTGAAAACAAGAGGGAAGAAATGATGGCACAGGCCACTGTGTTGTCACTCATGCTCTGTCTCCTCAGTCTCATTGCATGAAGCTAACTGGGTCATTTGCTTTTGGTAGCAAGGTTGTTTTTCTTCCCCCTCAAGTAAAACTGGCTTTTATGTAAATAATTTTTGGACCAGCTGCACTGAACTAATTATCTGGGTCATTCAAATTTCTGCTTCTGGAAGTAATTATGGCCTTTGGGACTATACTGTATAATACTGATTTATGATTGGAGACTGAGAGTCTTCCTTATCTGCATGAATACTATAAAGCAAAGTTAGCAAATCTTCCTTACATCCTCAGGGCCGCAGAGCGCTCCTCTTCTGCGCACAGAACTCCCATTCGGTCTAATAAGCATCTCCCTTCTCCCCTTCCTCCACACGCACTACTGAGGACTCTCAGGCTGGATATAATCAGCAGGCTCTGGTCTGCCATTTGGGACAGCGCTCCAGCATCCTTTCTCCTTTTTTCTGCCTGAAGCTTTATACCCCATTACCTCTTAACTGGGACATCAGTGAAAAACATGGAGGAAACTTTACAGAGAGGGCAGGGATATGTGAAGGGATGAGTAATTGGGAAGACCGGGTTCACTCACATCCGCTGAGGGAGGAATGAGTTTACACAAAGACGCAGGTGTCCTAGATTTTGTTTGCTCTGAGACTGCAAGTCTGTAAGCTGCCTTACCTGTGCAGGAGGGCTGTTCTGCACTGCTGGCAGAAAGGGACTTCAGCAGGATGGGGACAGTGAGAGGAGGTAGGAGTTCAGGCCACATCTCATCTTGAAGGGGCTCAGGGCCACTTTCTGCCCCAAAGCGGAGAGAGCAGCCTGGAGCAGCTTGGCAGTGCTGGCTGCATAGCGAGGAGTACAGTGCTGCTGTAGAGCCACAGCTGATTTCTCTATCCCACAGCCAACTCCCATGCTGAGGAAAGCTCATTTAGCTTCGATCCTCAGGCTCTCGCTAACAACAGGGACCAAAGGGCCAAAAGCTCAGAGCTAAAATAAAGCTGTCTAACACCAAGCCAGAAGAGGACATTTGCCTAAAGATACAGTCAAAATCAATTCACAGATTGGGCAGAAAGTGAATAAATGTCATCAGCTTTATTTTTTAAATTGCAATTATATGAGTCACACAAAATATAAAACCAGCAGTAATATAGCATATTTGTATATCACTAGCATGAAGACAAAAATGAGCAGAGACTCAGAGTACTTCAAGGTTTTTGAGCTCATCTTCAATTCATGCATCTCTCAGCAGCCCCTGCCTTGACACAGACACTCTAACCATCCTTTATTCTTTTCTTTTTTTCAACTAGTTATTCCTTTGCTAGCTATATCCAATGGAAACAAACTACAAGGTAGTAAAAAGGACCAAACTGCTGCTATCCCAATATCCAATTTTCTGTGTGTTGCAGCGTGCTATAGCCAGTGTCCAGCTTCATTCTCTTGGTGGAAGCATCTGCCCACCCTCCCGTGCTTCTTCTGAGACCAGAGCCACAGGGTCCTAGCCACAGAAGAGTAGACTCAGACATTTCTACAGTAAATGCTATTAATTATAACAGCAAGTAATAATGCTTCACAACTCAGAAAAATCACTGTAGTTAGCTGTCCCATTTACTTGCCACAAACATTAAAACTGAAAATAAATGAACACCTGGTGTAAGATGATCAGAAATGGATGACATTTCTTAACTAAAATTTTCTAGCAGGCCATGATTTGATGGGCTGAAAAATTTAGATTTCTCAGCTACAAAGTTACAGTTTGTACTTACTGACTGGGATTTCCTAAACTGTTTGGTCTTGCAAAAGTAACCACATTTAAAAAATCCAATATCTGACTGGATCACTTGGGAAGCAGCTTTTGTATTTCCTCATTCAAAACTATTTTTTGTTTAGAATCTTTCCTTTAATCTTTCCTTGCAGCTAAGCAAGTTTTAAAACACTTGGTAATGTTTTAAACAAAAGTGAAACTACAATGTCAATCAAGTAAGAAAAAACCCCATGTGAGCCAAACTGACTATAGGTGATTTTTTGGCTCACCAGAAAGCGTTGATTTTTTTTTTTTTTCCCTTTTCAGCATGACTGAAACCAAATCCTCTCTTGCTTTACTGATTTTTTGGGTTTGGCAGTAAGCCAAAACCTCATTTGCCTAGCTGTAGAAGGCATCATTAGTCATCTGCATGGTTAGATGGGGAATAGCTGGAAAGTTAGGTGCTCCAGAGATCAGTATTGGACCCGATCTTATTTAACATTTTCACTAATGACCTGAGATCATATGCGTAATCTATATTATTTGTATTCATTGACAGCACTCAGATTGAGGGGTTGTGAACCCCAGTGGGGAGAATGGGGGATTGAATAAGTGGACAGAAGATTAATATCCTTTCAAATTGATCCAATTAAGGATGTTCGTTTCAAAAAATGCTAGTTAATAGAGCTGAAGAAAACAGCCCCAAATGCAGATGTTAGCTAAAAAAAACCCACTTAGCAATGGTGCTCAAAAAATATTGAATACTGAGTGGCCACAGACTGAAAAGGAGCCTGGAGTGCAATGAAAAGGCAAAATGCATCTCACCTATTTGGGCTGAACAATTACTACAAATTATTTCTAAAAGAAGACAGACTCACGGGAAAAAGATCCATCGAAGGCTTTCACACTCAAAGTTCCTGACATGAGCTCCAGCTCAGGAGGTGTCTACAGACTGCCAGATGCCATCAGGAAGGGCTCTTAGATTTTTATGTACGCTTTCTATGTGTTTCTTCAATTCATCTGGTGCTGGCCATTGTTAGGTACACTTTCATAAGACCCTTTTGGTTTAGTCCAATAGGACGGCTTGTAATCCCTGTGAATATCCCTGTTTCCTGCAAGCTGAGGGTTCCTCTTCGATAGGGGGTCAGTACAATGATGCTCAGATGGGCAGCCCAACACAAGAGAGAAGCAGGACCAGGGATGGTGGCATCACAAGGAAGTTGTCTGTGGCCAGTAGCAGGACAAACTGCAGAAGAAAATTTTTAACACCAGGAGCAGCCAGGCCTGGAGGAAGAAACCTTGTCCTTGCATGTTCAGACCATTTCTGGAATCCAGTAAAAGTGGAAGTGATATTTTTTGGCTGCTGTACAGGAAAAGCAACTTCTACTATAGCAAGTAACTGGCAAATGGGTTTAGTAGGTCTTCTCCATATTTAACCTCTCCAGTAGTTGTCTTCTACCTTTGATCTTGCTAGAAATCAATGAGCTCACCTAATCAATGATGAAGAGTGCATATAGATTGAAGGCAGCCCTATGTGATTCTTTGAAGCTCCCAAATGTCAACTGAAACATCGTAAAAACTTTTCCAAGAGTATTATTGGCTCATCATTTATAATGAGACTGGTACAGAGAGTCAAAGACACAGACCATAATGTCTGCAGACAGACATGTTTGGAGCACTTATGTAAGTCCTGAGGTAGGGCGTGAGTCAATATTTCTTATGGATGCATAATTGATAGCTGAGAACAATGATCGATTTTCCAGTGAGCATGGGAGGAGTGCTTGTTTACCTCTTTATAGTTTTCATGCCTCCAGGATCACTTCAGCTTTAAACAATAATCTGATGAGGGCTTTTCTCTCACTTTTTATTTTTTAATTCTTAGTTACTTCCAAATATCCTCCTTTTTCCTTCTGTGGCATTTAAAGAAAACCAAAACCTCTTCATCTCAAATTAATTGCCTCAATTTTTCCCCTGAGCTGCGACCACTGAATTGCCTTGTGCGCCTCTGATGGTCACCCCTCCACCTCCTTCCCAGGAGCTAATGGCAATGCCACCATGAGCACTGCCTGACAGGAAATTGCATAAGGGACGTCCCTAAAATAGCACCAATGTCCCCACTGGGTGTCCCCTGGGTGACAGGCTGCGTGTTTTGTGATGGCAGCAGGCACTGAAGTTCTCTCCAGGACACGGACACTGTGCCCTCCCAGTGGGACCAGGGTTTGCTGGGACAGCCTATGAATACCTGGAACAGGTAAATAGAAACAAAGAAGAAAATTATCTGCTGAAGAGATGAGAACGTGTTCTTAGCCAAAATCCTCACAGTGTTTTCTGCTCCTCCATTTTGAGGAGATGTGATTTTCTTTTATGGCTGGGTCTAACCAGTACCAGCACTACTGGGATGCCCTTTGATGCCAAGCCCCATTACAGCTTAGTAGGTTTCAAGCCAATGTTACCACAAATATGACACAAACCCCATGTATAGGGCACAAGGAAGGGCCAGAGAGGGCACATCACTTAAAGCAGTTTGATGTGAACAGAGAGAGCTCTTACAGGCTACAACATGCACCCCTGGTGAGACTGGGCAGGGAGCACCTGATTTATACATCACTGGCTTTTCACACCAGCCTGCGCTCCTGCATTTGGCCCTTTCCTTACAACTAAGAGTGGGCCATGCCCCAGAAAATGTAAGCAGCCCTATCTGAATAGAAAACTTGTGCTACAGCCAAATGCAGCAGAAGGAAGGGTGCATGAGGGTCTGGACTGGCACGCACTGATGAGGCTGTTTGGAAAGCCATGTCTGCGACCTTGCAGTGTGTGCCTGCCCTTCTGCCAGCATCACTGCCCTGACACAGTTGACACCAGTCCCATTGCTGCTCTCACTCTCTCAGCTCCACAAAATCACCCTCCTCAGGAGTTTGCACTTACATGCTGGGGCTGAACCTGGGTGGCTGCAATGCAGGCACAGGGGCCGATGTGCAGATGCTGTTGTGGGGTCGGTACCTCCTTGCAGAGGGCTGGGGACAGCCGAGGGCTGAGGCATCCCACACCCCTGCATCAGGATCTGCTAAAGCCCGTGCGCCAGAGTCCTGCAGTGCTTCACTTCAGAGCAATCCTTCTTTTTCCACTGCAGACTCTGCACTGCATGTGCAGAAGTTCCATTCCTAACAATGGGAAGTGTGACAAAGATCTGCAAGGATAGAAAGGAGAGTTTTGCCTCCTCATGTACTGCATCCACCACTCCGGCTTCTGTTGTCCTGCAACAAACACTGGGGACAGTTTCCAAATTTCAGGAGATCCCAAGATTGCTTGGAACTAGCAGTAGGTCTTTATCACCACTAATCTTTCATAAATCTTAAGCCTAAAATAAATGGTGTGACAGTTCTGAATGTCAGGAATCAAAAGCTGTAGCAGTTTTGTTCACAGACATTGTGTATGTGCATTTGGGAATGCAGTTGGCAAACTCCCTCTATTATTTGTTCTGGCTGCACATTGTTTATACTTTTCTTCCTGTTTTTGAAAACAGAAATCATTGTCTTGGTGGCTAGATAAAATATTTCTCTTACAAAAGAAAGCACTGGTTGAAGAGAAGCACTTTAATAATTTTACTTTATTTTTTTCTTACAGCAAAGGAGAATAAGAGAGACTTCTGGGACCTTTCACATTAATGTTTAATGAACTACCTGAGAAAAGTTTTCAACAACAAATGGCTGAAAATGGGAGGTAATGTGGTGCAATGCACTAAATGCACCCTGGGAGTGAGCTAGTTCACACTGTCTCTTCCACCCAACCATTACAAACCAGGTAGGTCCAGCTCTTAATAGCCAGAGTCTCTGCAGCCAGCACGAGGCATCATTGAAGCCACCCACAAAACAAAACAATTGTCTCAGTCATTGGCCCTCCAGAATTGGAGTAAATTTGGTGACCAGGCTAAATCCTTATGGAATGAGATGGAATTACTCATGGGAGTGAGCACACCAAGGCTGGTGAGACTCCCAGCATGAGTGAGGGCTGACCACAGGAGCAGGTGCTGCAGATACAGGAGGAATGTGCCCTTCGGGGACCCTCAGTGCTGCACCCCTTTTCTTCAGAATGCTTGGCAGAGCTATTGGGGCAAACAGAAAGCCAGGGCAAGGAGGTGTTTTGAGTTACCAAAGTAGTTCTCTGGATCCATTGTTAAATCAGAAATATAGCAGAGTTAAAAGATAAGGAGGCTACACAGAGTGAAAATACAGAGGACTATGTTGATCAGTCTGTACTTGTTTTTATCATAAGACCCTGTTGCATCCTGTGAGGATAGACAGGGGCAGATGGAAATTCCCCAGCTCCTAAAGCTGCCAAGGCAGGAGCTGAGGGAAGTCTCCTGTCAGGTTTATTTTCTTATTTTCTGAAATATTTCAGTCTTCTACTATGTCCTTAGCTCATGCACCTAACTAAGGTCTTACCCAGGTTACACTCCTTATGCCCAAATTTCTCCTAAGGACACAGCTTATTCTCATCACTGCTGTCCACTGCATCAACACTGACAGTAGGCAGCATGGCTGCTATTGTCACCTATCACAGTGATGTGACATATCATCTATCATGATATACCAACCACTTTCTCAGGCAAGCTGAAATGCCCAGAATACTGTGTTCTCACTGAGATCTGCACACAGCAGCTGGCATCAGAACGGCAGCTGAATGCCACCACTATTGACAACATTTTGTTGCTGCTGTTGTTAATTAAAAGCCTGAAGCATTTAAAGGCAATCAGAGAGCAAGCAGTGTAGGTTTGCACCAAATCACAAGTGTAACTCATCGGTGTAATAAGCCAAGAGATACACATTTGTAGAGCAAAGTTTTATTGCACATAATCCCCGTCTGGTTTCCTGATGTCAGGGGGGAAGGGCATGGACACTCCCATCTGTAGCTTGTGCCCAGATGGCGAGGCATGGCAGCTCACCCACAACAGCCATCCAAAGAGGCTCTTTCACCCACCGTGCCGGGGATCCGCTCTGGCCATAAGATCAGCCAAGCTCAATCAGCGTCCTCAGCGCATGGGAACTCTCGCCACTTCAATGAAGCCAAAGGATGAGGCAGTTTTGCATGAGACGAGAATCCACGTCCCTCCACCTTCCAATGTATTACAACGATTTTGGATAACAACAAAGGGAAATTCTCATAGTCAGAGGGGAAATGCTTTCTTCTCTATCTCTTCCACTGCCAGTGGGCACTAGCAGCTCTCTGACCAGACAAAAAGGCAATAATTTAAACAAAAAATACTTGTGATAATGATGCGCTTTTTCAGTTTGCAGACTCTGTCCTCCAGTGCTGACAGAAGAACTGTAGAATGTGTATAGACAGAACCAAGGACCACCGGCACTGAGTTTTGCCAGAGATTTCCTTGTGCTCCCCACAGAGGAGCAGCTCTGGGGAGGTGGCTCAGCTTGCAGTGGGACTGTACACCAGATGTCTTCTGTACACCTTTTCATCAGGTGCTCCAGCTTCACAGAAATGTTGGGTGAGGAGCACCCACTGTCCCTAAAAAGATTAATGCATCTCTATAGACCAAGACAGAGGAAGAATTTGACACTTCTCCCCTCTTGAGTGGCCAGAGGTGGAAGGCAGCAGTCACTGTAGGTATCAGGTGAATTATAGTTTCAAAGGAAGTTCATGGGAAGGCTACAGAGCAAAATCAGATGTTATTTCCACCACAGAGTGGGATGAAGAGGAGCCAGCATTTCTTTCCTCAGCTTTTTCCTTCTTCACAAATGCAGGAACTATTTTGTCTTTTTTTTTTTTTTCCCCTGGTTGTTGTTACAGTAAATCCCTGTGACCAAAACTTCGGAAAAAACCCTCTCTGCCTCTTGGGAAATTTCCATGGCAATCATTCCTTCAGTTTCCCCATGCCATTGGCCGTGGTTTGAGGTGACATCCACCCTGGTGGCAGTGGTGTGGCCCTGCCCTTCTCCATCTCAGTTCTGATTGCAAAGCCACATCAAGCAAACCCGAAGACCAGAAGCTTCTGTGAAAATACTCCCACTGACCTCAAAGGACTTTGGACCCAGCCTCACACAGTGGTCAAACACTAGACATACTGGAGCAACTAAAGCAGCTCTTGCACACAGCTGCAGCTGCGGGCACACATGAAAGACAGTAGAGACCCTGCGCCTGTGCCAGCAGCACAGAAGACCGTGGAGTCACACCGCTACATGCCAGCTGCTGGTGGAGACTGCTGTCCAGCAAAGGGGCTTCTTTGGGACCCTTACCTCTGGATCTGGATATAACTCAGCCTAGAGTATATTTTCCACGCAGGAAAGCTACTTACTGTGTGACAGTGAAGGGCATTGCATCCTAAAAATGCTGCAAGCCCCTCTGCAAAAAGCAAAAAGTACACATTCATCAGCTACACACGTCTGTGATTTTGAAAGGTTTAAAAGGGAAGAATTACAGTGAACCAGGAGACATGTTCATTCTGACACTATTATGGAAGCAGTGGTAGTAGTTCCACAGCAGGTTTTATACTGAGAAATTTGGTTCAGCATTCTGAAGCACCAAAATGAAATAGATTTTTTTAAAAAATCTATTTATTTTCAGGATAGAAAGTTCTCTTTGATTTTTCAGGGAACTATCAGAGGGCACTTTGGTCACTGGGAAGTAGAAAAAGAAACAGATGTTAAACACCAGCCACTCTTTCACTCTCTCACTCTGATGCAAAACCATGGTGTATTCAAAGCACTTGCCTGGGATATAGCCATGCTCCAGGAAACTTTATGCAGAGTTGTTCTCCCTGAGGGAAAAGATGAGGCTGGGGTTTAGGTCTGCATTACAGTGCAATCGTAGGGAATGAGATATGAGCACTGCATCATTGTGCCTTCTGGAATTTTTGAAGAGAGGCAAAAAGAAGACAGTAAACCTGATGTACAAAGACTAGGGTATGGTAAATGTTTTAATGAATATTTTTTCATTGTGGTGTGCTATTTCTAGTGTGCAAGCACTACCATATATTACCCATAATGTTGCAAAGCAGTTTCTCTTTCCCTGCTTTGCTGTCAAAGGTAACAGTTTCATCCATTTCTTTCACATCATTTTGAAGTTAAAATCTTCCGTCCTGTGCCTACTAAGTTTGGCTGGTTTTTTTTGGTTTTAAGTATTGGTAAAATGACTTCAGGTTTCAAATTTGACACAGGCTGACTGAACAGAGCATTGTTCTTACTGGCTGGTAGCAGCTCCTCATAAGAGTGACTTGTGCCTCAAGAAATAGGGAGTGCTGACAGATATCTCCACTAATGTGTTTACACTTCAGTACAGAAAATTGATTCTCTTCAAATGCATCAGCAGATAGGGGCTCTCAAAGAATTAACTTGGGGAAGAGGGACTTTTAGTATGATTTTTGACCCAGATTATTTTCCTAGTCTATTTTCCTAGGAGAGGTGGCAAATATCGACCCAGCCATGAAGTCCAGACCAGAAGTCAGGAGACAACTCTGTTCCCAGCTGCTACAACTCACTGTGTCAACCAGGCAAAGCCAATTAACCTCCCTACTAATTTTTTGTCTGTAAAAATACAGATGCTTTTAAGAATGAGTGACTGAACCAAAGTCCAGGCACATTCATGGAAAGACAAGTGTTGGCTTCAAGATCAGGCTTATAAGTCTCATGGGTGTGATGAGATGTGATTTAATATTGTTTGTAAAGATCTCTGAGGTTCTCGAATGTAGAATGATCTGAGCAGGTAAAGAATTTCAGTGACAACTTCTAATGAATGCATACCTATTAATTCTCCCCCCTCCCCACCCTTTTTCATGTCAAAGTAGCAATAAGAATGAGATTTAAAGTATTTATTGAGTGGTTGAGAAAGCCAACCTTTGACTCTGTGCCTTAGAGCAGTGCCTGGGGCAGGCAGTAATTGTGCAGAAAGGCACTGGTAACATGCCTTCTTATTGTTTAAGAAAAGTGCTTTTCCAATTTGCTTTGTTCACTGCATTACTGTACCAGACTCAAGACTCACAGCTATAAATACAGTGAGCTATATATAAATACACATACATACACAGAGACTGTGAGTCAGACACATTACCAGCACACCACAGCCCAAGACAGTACAATTGAAGAAATAAGGAAAAAATGATAGTTCATAATTTTTAATAAATAGAACCTGATCCCTGAACCACTTTTACAGTGCTTGTTCATATGAGCATTCAAACCTACTGAGAATAGAGTGGCTCATAAGCACAGAAATTTGCACCAGACCTGTAAATTGAATTGTATATTCAGCAGGGTTTGGAGCTGCATATCATATTGATTTTTCAAGATAAGAATAGGGACTGAGATTGTAGAAATTGCATTCAGATTTTCAGACTTGAAAAGTTTCTTTATTTATTGATTGACGGGAATTTCCCAGTGTGCAGTGATTGCATTTGTACTATAGAACCACTCAATCTGACAACAGTCCTTCAACTCAGATTGAGAAATTTGGGAGGGTTTTCTGCACCTTGAAGAATTCCAGAGAATTTGGATATCCTCACTGAATTGACCAAAGAAAAATGGATCTCTGTCTCATCCATCATGCCATGAGGTGGGCCGGTGGATGAACTTCAAGTTCTTTTGAATCTGCACTTGGGTTCATATGTAATTCTTCCTTTTCCTGACTTGCTTTAGGTTAATTTCTATAGTTAGGGACTTGGTGTACACATTTGTGATTATACATCTATATACACCATCATTTCCCAGTGTATAATTAAAATCCACAGTATATAATTAAATATTTTTTACCCCTGTGTCTGACAATAAATGTGAGAATAGCAGCAGGAGATGGACATGAAGAGCTATAAATACCTTCAAAATAAACAACATGAATGCATTTCAGAAGCCATATTCCAAATCTTGCAGTTAAAGTGTCCCACAAAACACAGCGAGCCACATCCATCATTTGACAAAGTTTCTGAAGTGCAAGCAGATTTTATAACTTTTTGTTGCAATATTCCAAACATTACTGTCATTTTAATTTCTGAACAAGCAAATAGAGTTGCTAGTCTTGCCCCTCAAAAGTTTATTTAGGAGAAGCAGAGCTTACTGTATAACAAACAACAGGGTGAAATCAATCAATAACACTTATCTGCTGCCCCGTTTGAGAGCCCTTAGATATGTGTTGTCAACTGAAGTTACAAATAGATGTTTCTGAAGGAAAAAAATCTGACTTTCAAGTGCAGCAAAGAAGCCCAGATTCTGTTCTCAGTGAATAAGGAATGGCTCCATTGACTATACATAGCATCAAGACACTAAGGTCAATAGATTTTTTCCTTGTTTTCCTTTGTGCAGTGTATTGCAAAATTTGGCTTCACTTCTCTGTATTCCAAGCTATGCCTAAACCGTTCAGCAACAACAACAAAAGTATATCTTTATTGCTTGTACAGATCTATTTGCAATACATCTCTGAAAGAGCAAGAGAACTAGGTGGCAAATACCAGCTCTCCTTTCTGAGGTGAGGCGGACAGAAAACATGCAGTGTAGTGAAGAACCACTCAGAAAAGAATCATTTTGCCAAAGAGCAAGTAAAATAAGCTTATCCATAAAATTGGTGACCACTGTCTTGGAGAATACATTAGATGTCAAAATGGAATATATGGGCTTTTTTTCAGTATGTTTGGTGGCCATATGAAGTCTTCTGACTCGTCTTTCAAGCAGCATGGCCACAGAACCATAGTGTGCCTATCTTGAATTTATAGGCTGCAGTGCATGGTGATCATCGCAGCGTTGCTTTACCCTCTCTGACTGATCATGTTATGGCACTGGCTTACAAGCCATAAGTGCAGAGTCTGTAATGTCCAAATTGTAGCATTCAGGCTGTGCTGGCTGCCTGGAATGACTTGCCTTTCTGAAGATCTCAGAGACCTTCAGGCTGAGTACAGCCAAGCCTACATTTCCCAAACCTTTGCTCCCCATGAGAAGAACAACCTAAGAATTTGGCACAATAGACTACTGCCTATTTCTGATTTATGAGCAGATTTATGAACCATAGGCTGAGGATGCTCTCATGGGTGAAAGTCATCATTCAACGGTGTTTTATCAATGAGAACAAAAATCAGACCTTCATTGGTTTTGAACTGAGACTCTAGAACCAGCTGCAGCATTAAGGAATTGAATAATATATCAATAGTATAAGTCTGGGTGATATTGAAATAAGTGATACTCTCTGGCTTATATTAGAGGAGGTGAATCTTTTCCTATTTCTTCCCACTTTTCTCTGTCTTGACAAATGCATGGCGAGAGAGAATCCATGTTGCTTAGCAACTCCTTAGGATGCAGAAAGAAATCAGTCAATACAATTCTGAATTAAAGCTGCAATGACCCACAGAAAATTTTTCTAGAGGAAAACAAGAATAGCTAAATATTCTCTGTCTTTTTCCTGAAGTCACATTAGCTCATGAGCCAAACTCTTTAAAATCAAGAATGATGGAAAAAGATATCTCTTTCTGAGGTGGGAGAAGGGGGCTTATTTATTCCTGGGGTCTGAAGAGAAGGAACTAATTTTGAATTCTAGCAGTGCTGGTTTTTTTTAGTTAAGGTTGAGAGTGGATTTTTCCATTTTGACACATGAATCGTTCGTGAGCCAGTCATGATTTCAGTCATGAGAGACTCTGGATTAATTCCTCCACTTGTTTGAATTGTCATTGATTACATTGGTATTACATCCAGAGCAGCTGAATCAACTGATGTGGCACCAAACAAAGAAAGACGTGATTATTATTGCACATAAGGGTATCTATCAAGCTGTCAGCAAGCCTTCAACAGCTGAGCTAAAGTGTGGTACTCTTAGCCCACGAGTGAGCATGCAAGTCACAGAGTCCTGTTTCTGGTACTGGATGGTTGACTGAGCATTTTCAGCATTTCAGCATTTCAGCATTTTATTCACCAAACACAATCGGCAATCCTGCAAAAATTGGCAAGATGATCAGGGTTTGTGAGCATTCCCATCAATGCTAACAGGTTTCTGAGTATTCAAAACAAGTAATAAAAGTGACTTCCTAGAAGTCCAAGAGAGAGAAATTTAGTTCCTTTACTCACAACAGTAATTATATACTCATTCATTTGTTTTTATTATTTGACCAGAACTCATCTGAATTTTCAGTAATGCAGGATTTGGTTGAACTGGTCAAATAACAGAGGAAAGTAAGTAAATGAGGAAACAGCTGCTGTTTTCATACAACAAATTGCAAAGCGCAGGCTGTCTTAGCAGCCACTCTTTGGAAATTGCAACATGCAAGAAAAAGTAAGAGAAACCAGCTCATCATCACTTTTCAGACCAGCTATTGCTTTGTGTTCACTGAAAGAAAACAGACAGGAGGGAGCTTTCTCCCTCTTTTTTCTCTTTGGGACAGTATTAAGGTTGTTGAGACCACTGCTACTACAGTAATGCTTGTGTCCCTAGCTGCATTACAATATATTGATATCTCTTCTAGTTTCCTGTGCATTTCTCAGACAGTCCCAGTGCTAAGGTTGCTTTAAGCAGCCTCATTGGCTTCAAGGAATGCTGAGGCTCAATCAGCAGTGGTTGTCACAGTTAGGAGCACCCTGTGTGGGCAAGTGTATTGAATGTCCCATGGCCGTACAACATTTGTCCTCTTTATTCACACTGTTCTTTCCCACGACACCTTCACTTGTGTTAGCTCTGAAGATCACATATTGCTATACATGACAATCAGGCACAGGCTACACACGGTGTTAAACTGATTTATACTGTATTATAGTACATCTGTCACGTTTATATCACGTGTAGAATTATGATATATAGAGAGGTTACTTCTGCTCTAAGTGCAAGATATTCAGCTATAGTTATTCAGACATGGATAACACAGAAATATGTTATGATATTAATACAAATATGGTATGATCTAAATTAAGATAAATATTTTCTCCCTGGTATCTATCAATATTAAAACAGTTCTACAAGAGAAGTGAGATATTTGAGTCTGTTTCCATATTTACATACCTTTCCAGGCCTGTACATATAGGAAGGTGCCTTTCCCATCGGTCCTTGAGACAGATACATGAGGGAGACAGTCCCTTGCAATATCACAAAGCTTCCCAGGTTAAAAATTTGAACTCCTGTAGCAGTTGTTTCTGGTTTGATAAAACTAGAGATTCATTCTGTTCTGCTCTCTTGTCTCCATGTTGTATAAATAAAATTGTCCCACTCCTAGTCAAGCAAACTTACTAGGATTGCAAACAATGGAATATAGTTTTGGTCATATAACTTTAAGACTTTTCTGCCCTTTAGCCCTTTGAAGCAATTTGCTCTTCACAATGACTGAAGTGTGTGAACTTCTTCCCCCTGTGAGCTCAGCATAAAGCACTCCAAGGCAGTCAGGCTGCTGCCCTCCAGGTGACTGACACTTTGCATGCCAGGCAGTGAGAGCACTGCCAGTCAAAACTCTCTGCTCTTTGGGAGCAGTAATGGTCACCCAAACGATAAGGGCCTTGGGATACACACTGCTGTCAACACATGCAGTGTGCCAGCAGTGCCATGGCTGACATGTTTGGGGTGATCTGATGGAGGATAGATGCCTTTGGTGAGTCACTTCATGGTGTTGGGGGGTTTGGAGATGATTCTCACTGGTGTACATGGAAATTGGCTGGGGACCCAGGGCCAAACAAGCACTTCAGGGAGTTGCCTCAAATACACTGAAAATGTGTGGTGTAATCATACCCTGGAAAGTGTAAGAGCCACCCTGTAATCCAGCCTTCTCTTTACGTGGAGAAAACAGACACAAATTCTCCAGGGATGTTGATTTACCTGCTTTCCTGGACAGCCTGTTCCAGTGCTTGGCAATCCAGGAAGTTACAGTCTCATTCCCATGGGATCCACATGCTAACTTGCACACGCACCTGCACACAAACTGCTCCACAGCAGGGCCAGGGTGTTCATGGAGCTTTTTTGTTCCCAGGCAAATACATGTTCTGCAACCCTTCTCAAGACAGGCTGGTGTGGGCATCCTGCTCACTCTGGGATTTTCCAAGGGATGCATGGGGAGGACTTTCCAGTCTTGAAACTACTTCACATCACCTTCAAGGCTGCATGGTGTTAAGTTGAGGGAGACACTGGCAGCTGGAAGGACATCATGCTGGAATCTCTGTCTGTGCTTCCTCAACTTTCCCTTCACAATTAGGGTGGGACGTGTAAGGAAAGAGAGCTCAGAGGCTGCAAATCAGCCAGTGAGCTAGGATGGTTTTCCTTTCTTAGTACTGAAATGAATGATGCTTAGTCTTCTGCTTAATTTGAAGGGGCCACATCTGGAAGTGCTTTACATGGCCTCAGCCTCTGTGGTGTTTTGCCTGAGTAAGCACCTCAAGATTTAGCCAATAGAGAATGTGCCCTGCATAGCTCATTAAGAACCTAATCACTCCCCTCTGGGTCAAATTCAAGTGGCTATTAAAATCAATGTATTTATTTGCAGCAAGAAGTGCTAAAGAGGTTGTAAGATGTCTAGGAAATACGGTCTGGGAAAACAGCATTGTGCTAACAGTACAAGAAAGAGCCTGAGCTGGTTTAGATGCATCCTAATCCCTTGCTGCTATTAGATGTTGGGATTTCTGCACCAGGGAAGAGGGAACGCGAAGGGTGTCAGCTAGAGGAATGATGAAAATATCTCACAGTCAAGTGACAAGAAGCCCGTGGCACATCAAATAGCGGAGAAGGACTATGCGGATAACAGCTGCTTGACAGGGAAACCGCTTTCTCTGATTGGAGGCTGTCTCCAAGGAACATGGACTGACTCTTTGCTTACTGACCTTGAAAATGGAAATAATTTCAGAGGTAGCTTTCTCCCATTTGCAGAAGTTTAAGCACATTTGTTTCTATCAAATGAATTTGAATGCATGTTGCTGTGACATCACAGGATCATTCCTCATTTATCAGAGTGTCCGTTTCGGTATAAATGACAGAGCTGCTTAAAAAAAATTGTTTTTAATGTGTGACTTTCCCTTGTGGAAAATATGTTGAAAGGGGCTGAGGATGGAGCTGAGATTGTGAGAAACCAGGGGAGGGAGCATCTTCTGGGCAAATGTCATCTCATACCTGATAGCTGAGGATGTGCTGGGAACCGGGAGGGAAGGATGCATTTCACAAGAAAAAAGACTCAGTTGCAGGAGAATATGAAGACATCCTTGCTTGGCACTCTAGCTGCTCATGTAAAGAGACATGTTTCAAACTCAAGTAACTATCTCCCTACATGGCCACCTTCAGCCTCCCTTCCCCCTTACTAACAAATCTTATGGTAACAAACTCTTCCCAGAACGAGTCACTAGTTTCCTGAACAGTGAACTTTTCTCTTGCAAAGTCAACAAAGTCCTGCAGGAATTCTTGGAAAATCTCCAGAGATGTGCAGAAAGAAGCCAGTAGTTTGTTGTCTATCATGGCATGCTTTCAGACACCCAGAGAGGCTACGGGGAGCTGAGGACACTCTGCATGTCAGCAAGTCAGAGCTCCACTGCAGATTTTCTCAACATCATAGAGCTGGGTCATTTTAATTTACTGGCTTATTCTTTATACTCTCATTTCAGTGCTAGCTATCACTGCAAGAGGAAGACAAGGTGATTGAAACATCCAGTTTGGTTTATTAAACAGAACTGCTCTCCTCCACTGATGGGGAGGTCACCTTGCAGGTGCCATAGGGTAGGAATGGGTGCATACTGCTGACTAGCTGCTGGCTCGGCAGGTTTACACTCTAATTTCCCCCATGGTAATTTTCCTGGTTGCTATATCAAGCAGGATTTGCAGATCCACCAGCAAGGTCCTGATGCTGGACCAGCTGCAATGCAGAGGCTGAAACAGCTTTAGCCAACTTTGTTCAAGTCTTAGGAAAGCTGAGCATGGGGCACAAAGTCAATGCGGAGGACTGGCTCCACTTCTTGATGAATGTCTCCACTGCAGTTGCTGGTAATGAAAAACCTCTAAACCTGGCTTCTGTTACCATCAGAAAAATAGATTCAGTGGTATAGGTAAACTAGGTCTTACTTCCACTTGGCCAGTTTCTTTTGCAAGGAGAAATGAAGCTGACAATGCCTGTTGACTTGCTTCTCTTGTGCTCTTATCCCACAGGCCACATTTAACTAGTATTCCAGGTCTAACTCCCTCTTTTTTCCACATTGAATTACCTGCTCCATTTTTGCTGCACAGCATTGAAACCAGCATGATACCCCCAGTCTGGGGTATCCAAATCCCAGTCTCTTGTTTAGAGAGGTTTACTTTTGCTATAAGTCACCTGAGGGTGGAAGGTACCATGGGCTGGGGACAAGTTCCAGCACCAGGGAACTAATGGAAGAGGAGCTTTGGGAGAGCTGCTGCAAGCAGGGAGCACCCACAAAACAAGTCCGCTTCTGATGATACCAGAGCCGCTGAGAGAGGGAAGGGAGGTGCAGCTTAGCTACAGCAGCCACATCTGTGCACCAGGAACACTGGAGAAGGAAAGCCTCAGCCAGTAGTGGGAGATGATGGATTGACTGCTTCATGTGTTAGCAGCAGAAAGTGGCTGCCCTGAGGCCAGCCACTGCCTGCTCCACACAACACTGGGGTCTCTCCTCCACCCTGTCCTGGCAGGCTGCCAGCAGACAAGGTAGGGGGAGAAGTGGGGAGAGGAACACACCACTGTAGGGAAGGAGGTGTATAAATAGTGCCTGTTTGGAAGGCCAGGTGTGTCCGTCCAACTCAAGCCAAGCATAACAGGAGGCAGCAAGGAGTGCGTCTTCCTCTCCAGACCTGGTGCCTGAAATTCATTTCCTCTCATGTGTTTCTGTTACTATGGGTGGGTGGATAGGGAGGGAGGAAGGAAGAAAAGAAAGCAAAAATCTTTGATTTATTCTTGGATCTCACACCCCCGAGTCTTTATTTATTTACTTTGTACCTGCTCACTTGTTCATGGCTTGTCCTATGCATGTGCTCTGGCTGAGCCACTCTAAGCCCTTGTGTCGGCTGGATGGGGAGTTTTGCTCTGCTGTCTCCCCTCCACTTCCTCACCCTTTCTATCCCTGCAGCCAAGTGCATGATCTCCTCTGTCACCCCCATCACTGGACCTTTCACCAAACTGAATCAGTTCACCTTGGCAGAAACCCTCTTTCTCTGGGTTAACAAACCAAACTGGTGCAGAGCTACTTCAGACAGGAAAAGCAGAGAGAGAGAGAGAGAGAGGGGGAGACAGAGAGAGAGGGAGAGAGAGAAGGGGGGAGAGAGAGAGAGAGGGAGAGAGATAGTAGATGCTTGTGGCAATAAAGGGGAAAACCATTGGAGGACAAAGAGTTGTCCTGTTTGACTTTGCTGTATTGGTTTCCACTTTTGTGCATAACTTAACCAGCTGATATCTTGGCACATTGCTGTTTTCTAGGCTCTCAGGAGGCACATCAATTTCAAACATCACCTCTTCAGACTTGAACAAAGCCTCAGTTCCCATGTACTTCAAGCTTTCTACTGCAAAGCTGGCCTCAGACTGAACTCTCTGACAGAGTGTATTTGGCCAGTGATATGTTCGTGTTTATGGTCATTCCTTCTGCCAACCCTTTTAAGAGCATGGGAGGCTGTTGTGTTGAGCCCCTTGGAAAACAAGGATGTGGCAACAGAAGGTTTCCCTTGTTACCCTGGAGGCAGACCCGGATATGGCAGATGCTCTCTCTGGCTGCCTGGTCCTTCCACATAAAGCCAGTGCTCATATCTGTTCACTCCAGGGAAGACACTGATGGCATCAGGGACCCCGGCAACTAAACAGCCTGGTAGGAAACATTGTTTTGCTTACAGTGCTCAGGCAGCTGGTTTCTTGCAAGCATGGAGCAGGTGAACCATCCTGCTCCTGCCATTGCTCACCCATGGATATGGGACACATGCAGTTGCGAGCACTACAGACAGGAGGGGTGGGATGGAGGGATGTTGTTGCCAGCAGGGCTGAGGGGCCAAATCTTTATCCTTGTAATTTTGTGTTTGCTGACCAGTGTGCGCATCCCACACACAACCACCTTTGTGGCCACAGCCCTCGTGCGTGGGTCCCTTCAGGGTGACCCCACTGTGTGGGGGAGCACAAGCCCATTGGCTGTGGCTGGGCATGGTCTCCTCCACACCATGTTCCTCTTGCCTCTGGGCGATAGGGCTTGTTCATGCTGGTCAAAACCCTGCCTCCCCTCCCGTCGAAAGCTTCTTCCACTTGCTTCCAAGCACAGCCTTGCTTCCACTTGATTTGCTCTCCTTTCTCTGCTCTCTCTTTCCTCCAACTTTCTGAAATGGGAACATTACTTGAAAAACAGGCAGTGCAGAAGGAGGCCGTGCAGCCCGGCAAGTGCCGTGTCATGCAAAATAAAAACTCCTGAGGAGGCGCTTCCGAGAGCCTTTGAAAGAAACTGGAGCACACATGTTCCTCTTCTCCCTCTGTTTCTGTCACATCTCTGTAATACAGTGGACACTTTCCTGTCTGCTCGTCAGGGCTGACAGTGTGTTGTCAGGACAGGGCTGTGTCCTAAATAGAAACTCGGCAGGTTCAGAAAGTTCCCTTCCTCTAATTGGAACCGACTCACGGAGGTGAAGAAAAGCTGCAAAATTGTTTTAAGCTACGAGCACTTATAACAGCCCTTACAGTGCCAGTGACACTAAGAGGATTTGTACTGGATTATACCTAACGTTAACATGATCTAATGCCACATGAATATCACAGCCTGCAGCAGGCCCAGCTCTTGGAGTTGGGTTCCTTGTTCTTCAAAGTCTGCTGGGGTTTGTGGAAGGAGGGGAACAAAGCCACGCTGGCACAATTTTGGTGCAATGTCATGTGTCATTTAAACATCACAAGTAGGCAGTGATAAAGTAAAAGCAGAAGGCAAAATGGGCTCTTTTATGTTGAGAGAAGTGTAGAGTTGCCTACAATGTAATGTAACCTTAACCAGCCAGCCTCCTACTATTCGGCATTTGCTCTGCTGGGGGAGGGACCACAGAGGTCTTGCAATAAGGTAACATGAGGGTGCCACAGTGGCCTCTGTGTCTGGGCCCATGGGGTGACCAAACTGTGAATCCTTCTCCTATCTCCAGGCTGCATCATATTGTCTGATGCAGCTTTAAAAAGTGTTTGAAAAGAATCCTTCCTTTTATAGTGGTATGGAGAGACTTCCTCTGGTGCTGGCAGAATAAAAAGGAAACTAATTGGGGTATGCCCTCATATGCAGAGATTTCAGTGAGATGAAGCTGTGGTGGAGCAGCCTGGTAGGACTGTACGCAGCTGGTCTTTAGGGAAGGATGGGAGGAAGGGACAGCATGGGAGCTGAGTCTGGGACCTGCTCTGCTACTGACTGATTATAGGGCTTGCAGGGAGTTGTTTAATGTCACTGTAGATAAGTTATTCAACCAGCAGAATTAAAGCAATCACATTTTGCTCTGTGGGAAGGGATGAAGAGAAACCTGTACCAGTGTGAGGCACTCAAGCCCTAGAGCAACTGGGGAGGACAAAGATGAAAGCCAGGTAAAAGGAAAGGAAGTCATTGAGTGAAAAGAGACACATGCTGACCTTGAAGGTTTTCTTTCTCGTCTTGGATTTTCCTAGTGAAATCAGCAGAGCCAACAAAAGTTCTCAGCTTAAACTTCAGGTATGGCTGAAGGTCACAGAGTACAGATTGTTCTTGGGAACTACCCAAGATTTGCCTTGGAGCAGAAAGTGAGCACATGATCAAATGGCTGCAAAACTTTTCCTCGGCCTAGACTTAATGCATGGTAGAGGGAATTAATGGGGGTGAAAACTGCTTTATATCCAAAATGGGAAGCCTCTCCCTGCCGGTGCTAGTGAGCTCTGCAGTGCTGAGCACTGCAGCAGAGGTGAGGAATGAGGCCAAGACGTCAGAATTACACTGCTGTATATACTGCCTTTGAATTTGGCCCTGACAGTAGGCTAGGTCAGCCACGCTTCGTACTAGCAACACAATTTGACTGATGAATGAAAGAATTTCATATCAGGCCCTGAGGAGATTTTATACCACTAATATATTATACTTATTTTATGTCAAATAGAAGTATACCTATGCAATGTTGAATGTCATCTATCCCACTGAAATCCTCCCAGGGAGTGGGTTCAGACCCCAAACTGGCATATGACAAATACCAAGCTACAAACACAGAGGAGTGTGGCTCACACTGTCTGTTGCTTCCCAGTTCTACAGCCCATCTCACTACAAGCTCCATGCACTGCATCTGTCCCTGTTAAGCACTCTTCTGAAAGTTTAGCCAAAATGTCAAAAAACTATGAGCTAAAATAAGCACCAACAGGAAGATGGATTTAATTTAAAAAGTAATGTGTTACAAAGAGGCAGAAACAGCATAAAAGTCAGAGATTTCAACCTTTGAACCCTCCAATGGTGAAATACAATGATGTGGTTTTTTAAATGGGGACAGAGATATCCCATGATGGAGTGATTCCAGGGGAACATCAGCAAATATTGTGGGGGACAATATAGGATCATGAGAACAAGAAATATTTTAAGGTTATATTACATTGTAGGCAAATCTACACTTTTCACAACTTAAAAAAGAAAACAAATAAAAACACACCCTCTCTGAAATGTTGGGGCCAAAAGAGACACACAATTTACACTGATTTTCAAAAGTCTTGTGGGAGTTGCAGGGTGGGTGCTTCATGCTTTCATTCTGCTCCATCAGTAGCTTCCCAGCCAGGTTTTCATTTTTGCAATGCAACCTGAAGACCCTCAGGAAGCAGAAAAAGGACCATTACGGTGAGGAGACTAAGAATGGAGGGGAGTCATGGGGTTGAGGAAAACCATGGGAGACGAGATGTGCTGGAAGATGTGCCACCAGCTCCTTGGTGGAGGGATGAATTTGACCCACTTCGAAGTTTCTTAGAACTAGTGCTAATATCTTGCTCTTGCAGTACTTAGGCAGCAATTATCACCTATAAAACAGGTGATAATGCAGATTTTCACATTCAGTGGGCCAGGTGCCAAGCTGGTAGAAATGGGTGGACTCTGGGCTCCACTAGAACTAGAGTGGTTCATGCCGGATGAAAATACTCCCCAAAATTTTTAAGACACCAATTAATCTTAAAATCAAAATAAAGATAAGAAAGAGTACACATTGATCCTTTCACTTGAACAGGAAATTTAAATTTGGAGATGTCTGAAGCTCCAGCTGATGAATTGTTGAGCTGTGAGAGGCCAGTAGCATGCAGCAACAAACAGTGGCCTTTTTATAATATCCACAAAAAAAGTATTTCAGGAAAGAAACTGACAGAAAATTAAGATGACCTGGCAGAATATAGCAGCTGGTTTTCTGCCTGTGCCCTTCCATCTTGGCAGGATACAGTTTTCCTTCATTCTGTGAAATACTCAGATTGGTACGACACTGCTTTTTAAAATAGGGCTCTAAAGATAGTATCTACTAGTGTCTAAGAGGAAAAAAAGATACCAGTTTGGGATTTTAAAGTGTCAAGAATTTTTTTTATACAGGTACACAGAGCTGTCAGGTCAAAGAGCTGCCTTCCTGTAACCATAGTACAGCATATATTTCCCCAGTAACACACCAGCTGTTAGTTGAACCTTATAGCAAGGAATCAATAAAGTCAAGGCAATTTCCTTAACATGCCATCTGTAGGAGATTATGGAAGGGAGGTGGGAAAAGGGTTTTCCTTAGTGGCTAGTGATTTACTAAGGTTCAAATGAGGCAATATATAGTAAAATAAATTCAATCTGTATTTTCTCTTCTTTCAATTTTAGAGGGGACTAAATGAAATGGAACTGTGTTGATTCTATCCGTTCAATATATCTTCGCTTTCTAATGACCAAGGTCATTTTTACCTTTATGAAAAAGAAACCTAATATAAAATACTCAGACTGAATAAACACATATTCACACTTTTTCAAAAGCCAGGTAGATGAGTGATATATTGTGTAATTCATTTCATGGCACACTGCTGAATGTTTTTTTATAGATAGTGTTTAACCTTGCCAATTTTGCTCTGAGATAATGACTCCTTTGAGGATAAAATCTCACATTTAGCATTAGAAGAAGAAAGAACCCCCCACGCACCAAAATCTGCAGTATACAACAAATAACAGGGAAGTTACTTAGCCAGAAAGATAACGATTAGAGCAGTTTTCACTGCTGACTCTGTGATTAGCCGGTGGTTGTTATAATATTAATCAGAAATACAGTGATAACTGCTTAGACTAGGTTTTGATACAGCCAGTGAGCAATGACAAAATGCTTAGACATCTTACAATAATGTATTTCTGCCCTGACTAGTGGAAGCAGCAAATAGATTCATAAAAATCCCCTATATTTAACACTGCAGCTATTCTTGGAGTGCGGAAGCGTTGTTTGTGTTTCTCTGGAGTTTATGATCAGGAATATTAATAGTGCCAGGGTCTCAAGAAAAGGATGCAAACCCTGGAAGACACCTCTGAAACCCCCAAGAGAGGGGCATGAATGGCAAAAGTCTGCAGGGTCAATGCGGTGTCTATTTGCTCTGTGAGCCCTGATGCTGCCCTAGAGACTGCTTTTGAGAGAGGAACAGTGCAGAAGGTCAGTGCAAAGTGAATTTTTACCTGAAGGGAGGAAAATATATGTATAAGCCCAGATTCATGCTATTGTGCTGTAGGCATGTAGCCGAGGTGACTAAGTTTGAAGTGCTGTCAGCCCTTGGTTCCCATTATAGTCAAGGCAGGCACCTCTCGAGGGCACCTCAGCCCACCTGTGATGTGAATCACCCTCAGGAGAGCCTGTGTTTCACCTCAGCTGTTGCAAACCAAGTGCCTGATGTGCTGTGAGATGAATCCTGGCCCTGACATGTGAGCATGGGACAGGTTGGCTTTGGTTGAAAGCCTCCAGCCAAGAAAGAACCAAACATACATCAAATGCTCATCTCAGTTACTTAAATGAAAGATTTCATTAACTTTTAAACATATTTCACTCTTGCCTCCACCCTTCCCTTTCAGGCACATGCTTGGGGCCGTTACTGAAAGCAGTGTTCATTAGGTCCTGTCCTTACAGCATTTCCAATTCAACCAGAAACAAGTAGTACTGGGGTTTTGGAGGAGCTTGACTCTTCCTCTGAGGTTCCTCTGAAGGTTCCTCTGAACCTTCTTCTGAGGTTTTCACCTCAGATTTCACAGGCTACAAAAGATACTGGAAAACACTCAATCAGGACCAAACTTGGGAATCTTGATCTAAACCCTCAAAGAAGCATTTTAATGCACTTGTTCAGCTGAGATTTTTCCCTACCGTGATTGCCAGGTTTGGGCCAGAGGTGACAAGATGCAGTGGGGGGTACAAAAGCATTGTATTCCTTAAAGCCTGCTTTAAATTATGGAGGACATAATATGCAGCACGTGGCTTTGGAGAACTTTTTGCATGGAGACAAATTGTCCTGAAATGACAGAAGCAATATCCAGAAATTAATGTGGAGACTCTGCATTTCATTTTGTATTCATTTTTGCTTCCCCCTTATTGACACACCATATCAAATCCATCCAGAAGCAGCAACAGACTTTCAAAAATACATTGCAAATTAAAGTCCCCAAAAGACAAGTCTTGTCTAAAAATATCACTTAAAACCATCCATAAGGTCTCTGTCAAAATTTCTTTGTCTATAGAAGATTTATTTTCTTTTAGGAAATTTGTCTTTGCCCTTTTATTTTAATCTGTTTGACATAGGTTTTATTGCAAAAAAAGATTTTAAGAGCACTTCATTTTGCTGCTACATAAATTGGAATCATAGGCTATTTTTCTTAAGTTTAGCGACCCCAACAGCAAAGACAGGAGTTCCTCTGGAACTGCTCACATGGAGCAAATAACTAGACCTTGATCTGATGAAAGTACTTAACGGCATGCTTATTTTTAACTCCATGAGTGCTGTCATTGAATTCAAAGGGATTGTTTGGATGTTTGAGTGAGTATTTAAGTGCATTGCTGGTTGGAGTGTCCTAATCCTTTAACTTGCAGTTGATTTCATCACACAGTGATGTCCAGGGAGTGAGGAAAGCAGCACTGCAACCATGGCTTGTTGAAATCCCAGGAAGTTTTTTTTACCACTTGGACCCTCTTCAGAGCCACAAAGGCTGTGGTTTGGATTTGTTTTGGTGGGTTTGGTTTTTTGATGGGTTTTTTCCCTTTCTAATTGAGATTAATTGGATTTTGAGGTTTATTTTCCCATTCCAGGGAAATACTACCTCAGCCGTGTGAAATGGAGAAGATTCATCCTACCCCCTAAAAAATGCCTGGAAAACACAACCAGGGAGCAATCAGGAAATAAACTGCCAAGCCCTGCAATTCTTCACTCTTGTGTCTAATCTCAAAATGAGGCTTAATTAGACCAACAGCAAACTCCTCGTGGAGCAAAGATTACTTATCAGCTTAATTTGATACTTTCACAGACAGCTGACATATGGTTTCCTCCTCTTCCCCCTGCCTGTTCCTGCACTCAAGTTTAAATAGGGCTGAAGTGGTGCATAGGACTTCTGCTCTTCCTCGCTGCTGGACTAGGTTTCATCTCATGTGGGAAAGAATTGGGGCTATCAGGCTCCAGGACCTGAGCTCACCAAGTGGAGATTGTTTTTCCTCAGAGCAGACCCATATGCCTTTTCCCTCCTAACAGATATACTACCAGAAAAACAGATTGGTGAGATGGAGCTTGTTACTTAAAGGTGAACTGAAATGCTTCTCTACCGTGTGTAAAAAACAAAGTCTGCTTCTTTGAACCATACACACTTTGTAGGGTGCATATTCAATGCAGCTGCACCATGATTATCCTTGGATACATGATGAGCCATATGAGAAAGAGATTTATGGGCACAATTTTTCAGAGCCACAGCAGCTCAGAATTATTGAGTTTCCCCATTGAGAGCAATGTGAGAGGCCACCTTAAGTCTGATGCAATTTAAACTACTCCATAGATCATGCTGGACATCCTCTAATACGTATCACCACAGCCTTACTGAACCTGATAGATGTTAGCTGGGGAAGAGGATGAGGTGTACCCCATTACATATTATAAGTCTATTCTCTTCCACTGTGCCATGTCCCCAGCTGGTGCAGATCAGTGGAACTCTGGTGCAGTTAACGGGTTTTGCAAGAGTTTTCACCATTTGAGCATCTGGGCAATCCTGCTTCTTGTGGCAGCTCAGAAGGTTTAGTCTTTTGTTTTTAACAACACCTTTGGGGTTTAATTCTCTGCTCTGCCAGTGGGACGGCAAGCTCACTGTGACCCAAAGTCGGCTTCCTGTGTGGGATCAGGTCTGCATCCCTACCTCTCAGGATACAGCCCTGACTGCAGGCTGCTCCCTGTCCTCAGATATGAACTGGAAAACCCTCAGCAAATCAGTGCCAAGTCCTGAAAATCAGGCTGTATAAGAGACTATGGTACAACTTTTCCACTCAGTAACGGGCACTACACCAGAAGTGTATCACAAATGTGTGGAATGTAGTATCAATCCCAAGTAAGTCTTATACATGTCAGAGGGAGGTTTTCCCTATTTCTCTTAACACAGTTTTGAACTAGTTCAGGTGATGCAGGCAAAACGCAGGTAGCGAAACCAAGCCCAACATGGACCTCAAATAGGGTGCATGCTGCTGCTCCTTCCACAGCACTTTCTTTCTGCTTCTTCTGTTTCTGAGGGTTTAGGTTTTAAATGTGATGAGAGCTTTATAAAAATGTCAGAGTCCTCACTGCAAAAGCGTTTTTCAGTCTTTGGCTTACATGAGATGCATTTGCCAGGAACAGCTTCAGGTGCATCTGAACAGCAAGACAGTTTCTCATAGCTGTATAAGTAAATATTTTTTTGCAATATACCCATGATTGATCATCATTTCCATTTGCGTATTTATGACTGTGACAGTTACACAGCTTGCACAAGAACATACATTTTTTAATGTTTACATTTATTTCAGCAATCATAGTTATATATAGCTACATAGTTGAAAGTCCTAAATAAACAGGTTACAGCTCACTTAAGATGTAAAATTAAATGAAAATATAAACCAGAATCAAATCATCTGAAGACTTAGCCCTTAACAAATACTTGGCATGTTTTGTATGTCTGATAGGTACATATACATTTTAAAGCTATTACGTGTATTGAGCATAAATATGTAAAACAAATATAAATATATCTGTATCTATTGGACAGAAAAATATATAGTGCAACATATAAAGTGCATACACACATATGCAAGCACAGACGTGTAAGTCCATAAATGTACATGCATTCAGTACCATAATACTTTTGAATCCTTGCATCTGGAAGGTCTGTGTTGTAATATTACTTGGGAGCTTAAAATAACAGAGCTGCCATGCTGTTGCATGCCAAGGGAGCTGCTAGCACTGCAAGTCCTCTCAGAAAAGGAGCTACAAGAGCAGCAGGGAAAACCTTGGGCTGCGCTGAGGGGTGAGGAGCTGGAGGAAGCCTTTTGATGTACATTGCCATTCACCACAGGATGCATGGGAAGTGCTGAGGGGTGACACCCTGGGACACTGTAGCTGTTGGGCAAACACCATACACACACAGAGTTAAAATTACCTCAGTTTGATAGTATGGCCTGTGCATGAGTTTAAAATGCAGACCCCAGGTGGGACAAACAGCTCACACACTGCATTTGGCACCATGAGGCTCCCAAGGGAGCAAAAGAGAGAGGGTGCTCAGGAAAAAGGGCGTTTGGGTCCTGTTGAAGGGGCTGTGTGCTAGCAAAGAGGGACTCACCCTGGAGAAGCTGCAAGCAGGGTTTATATGGTGAAGCAAGAAGGAAAATGTGGTGTGGCATCACACCACATTCCGTTTTGTTTCAAAGCTGTAAGGCAGAAGGTGTTGGCTAAAGACAGAGCTTGACTGAGCACTGACTCTGGACATGCAAAGCATCTGGCTCTGGATCTGCATTCAGTCACTGGGTTCATGTTCAGAAATCATTCAACTAGTGCCCACAAAGGTTGCAGTTCTTCACCTCTCAGACACCTTGATGGAAGCATGAGCTCCATTGTGCTCCTTCCAATGGGAGGCTACTGGAGTCCACTCTGGCCCCCTCTGAGGAATGGCAGCCCTCATACCTCCTCCCTACTGGCTTGCCCTGCCTCACACCTGCACCTACCAAGATCTGCACATAGCTCACTGCCTTCCCTCTGAGAAGCTCCTGCTGCCTGCTCCTGCTCTGATGACTGCTAGCACAGCATGGTACAGCAGCGTATGGCAAGGTACAGCATGGTGCTGGGCAATGGATGCTGTTCCTTGCAGAGCTTTCCACCCCACTCCCTTCCCTGTTCCCCTGAGAGAAGTTGCAGCCAGCACCTCCCTTCCTGAGTCTAAATGAAAACTATTTTTACAGCCGTACTTAGCAGGACTAGCTACAAATATTCCCAGAGACGCTGTTTTTCCTTGGCTGTTCTGGGATATTCTGAAAGGGTGTTGCTGCTGTTACCCCTCAGCGCCAGGGACCTCATGCAGGTAGTGATGAAAACTATTCCCCTCACGCTCCCTCATGCCCAGGACTTCAGGGGCTGATCCTCAATCACAAACGCAGTCTGTGGTATCTCCCCAGGCACCCTCCTTCTCCACAAGGTGGGTTGGAAACCAGAGCCTCAAGTCCGTGGTCTTTACTCGCATACCCACAGCTGCGGTGGGTAACACTGCAGTATAAATGACTCGGGTGGGGATCCAGGAGCAGCTGGATCCTGAAAGCCACACAGCCCCTGCTGTGGAGGTTGTCTTCGCAGTGCTCAGCAGCTCCTCCTGTAGCCTGCGTGTGTCCAGGCCTGATGGGAAAACCGCTGCTGCTGCTGCTGCTGCTGCTGCTGCTGAAGTAGGAGCCAAGCTCTATGGAAAGGCCATGCCCAGCTGAGAGCCATCAAATGGCATGAAAATGTAACTCAGGGCTCACAAGTGGGATTGCACACTCTAGACCTGATTCCTTTCACCTTATTCAAGCAAGAAGATCCATTAAAATGAAACGAACTGGCTGTGTGTGCACATGCATTTTCCTTTTTTGATCAACTACCTTTCTGCTGATACGCCTCGTAGAGTGTTTGAAATCCCTATAAATGTTAGATATCCATGATAAAAGACAGTGCCCTTATTTGGCCCGTGGCCATTTTCCATGTTTATTTGGTTATTTATTTCAGTTAAGTGCAACACACCAGTTGATGCACAACACCCATGTGCCGCAATACGGCTCCGGGTTGCCTTGGCAACGGGTGGAAAGCGTTTTGAAGAGCCAGAGAGGCCCATGCTAATGAAAACAAGCATTCAGGGGGCCTCTTCTCCAGGTGGGCGAGAAGAGGCTCCCTGCTGGGCTCCCTCACCCAGCCTGCTTTCAAATAGTCTGATGCTTTAAACAAAAACCACAAAACCACCAACAACAAAAAAGCCCACCACCCAGCCCCCTCTGCTTTTTTTTTCCATGCTAAAACACAACTACTGATTAAAAGTTCTGAGACAGTTCTTTGAAGCCTTTCATTAATAGGTTCCCTTTATGAATCCAAATTAGACGGCCAATGCATTTTCCTTAAAAAAAAAAAAAAAAAAAAAAAGAGAACTATTATGGAAATGGTTGCTGTTGCTGCTGCTGCTAGCTTTTACATGTTTAATCTCCCACATGTGCATCCGTGCCAGATGGCAGTGCCTGTAAGAAAATCTTTGCACACCATCTTCACCGTGCTGATGCTGATCCCTGGGCTTCTGCAGGCTGTGCCTCTCACTTGGACATGGTAGAAGCCATGGGCTTTATCCTGTGCTCTGTGGGATGACCACGCCTGGTCTCAGCACCCATGGTTCCCACTGAAAGTCTCAGGTGAGGGTGGGGGGAAGGTTAGTTGTTCAAAGAGGTCTTGTAGGAATGAGGCTGGGATACTGAATGTATGGGGAGATCTCCACACTCGAGGAAGTGGGTCCTGTGGAAACACACCTGGGCACCCATTCTCAGGAAATTGTACGGTCATGAGGAATATCTGACACTATTCAAATGTCTTTTTTGGAAACATGAGGAAAAGGATAATGAACGACTCTACAAGCTGAGCAGGAGTACAGCCAACAGCTTCAATGAGATTCTCATGTGTCCTTTATGGCTGCCCAGCAACTGCTAGGTATTCCCAAGGGCCACACTGCTGCCTGGCTCAATGAGGTGATGCCCATGGAATGTGCAAAGGGATAGGTATGTAAATATGGGGATGACATGAAAAGGGAAACATCCAGTGAAGTCCTGAACATAGGTTGAAGGTTGCTCTAGGCTGGTGATGATGGGTAAGGGGGTGAAGAGCTGAACATGAACGACAGAAGAAGGGCTTTGTATGATAATCTTGGGTGAGAGATTTTTGTTCCTATTTCTGTTTGAAACTGAACTTTTCTTGAGCAGAACATCCCTCTGTGGACAATGATAACCAACACTTTTGAATGCACAGTTGGTCTCGCAGTCCAAAGTCTGAATTTGTGGCATGAAATTAAAGGAAAGAGAGAAGTGGAAGATGAGAGTGGAGCAGACCTTCTCTAATGATGATAGAGAAACAAGAGACTTGGTGTCCACGGGATGGAGGTGGACGCCCAGCTTTTCCACCATGGGCAGTATTGTTTGCTCACAGCTTGCAGTAGCACGGCAGGCGGGCCCTCCAGCAGAAGGTCTTTTCCACCTCCTTAGAAGCAACGGGATGTGACAGCCTATTTGGATTGGTTAAATGTCACAAGCTCCAAAGAAAAGAAATTGGGATAACTGTCCCTTTCAAAAAAAATCTGAAACCAACCCAGACCATGTGAGGCTGGGGACAAAATCCCAAGAGCCAGTGGCATAGCTTCAGTGTTAAGCAAAATGTATGTGTATTTTTTGGTGGGAGTCTCCACTGCTTGTAGGTGACTCAGTGCCAGAAACTGACTCATGTTGAAACAGCATTACAGTCAGACAAAGAAACTGTGTAATACACCACCAGGCTCTTGGTCTGATAATGCTCTCATGGAAGGAGTGTTTTACTCTGCCCTGAACTGCAGCAAAGCTTATCACCAAGAGCAGTGACGTACTGGTCACTTCGTTAATCTAAGCAAAGGGGAGTGAGGCTGGAAATGTTTATATGTGATTTCCCTCTGCTGAGGAAAGAGATAAGAATAACTATGACAACACTCCTAAAACATTTGTTGAATGCTTCATTCTAAAATGAAGCGTACAAAATAAAGAAGGCAGTGCGTGAGTGGGGGAGGGGAGTTTAGGGAAAATCCTTGTAGATGCCTTCCCAGAAAAATCAATATTGCAGCTAAAATAGTTTAAGGTGCCTGAAGACTTTGGATCGCCAAGCTGCAGCAGAGCTCCTTTTGGTGGGAGGAAGTTCAAACCTCTGGAAAACAGGCTTCTTTCAGGAACACAAGAACCTGAGGATCCTCAAAACATGAATTTATATTTTGAGATTATAAGCAACTCTGATTTCCGTGGCAGTAATTTAAAGCCCATGAAATACTGTCTCTGAATGAGTACATTTCAGGAAATTTTTATAATTCCCATTTGAGCTGCATCTGACATAGGCTAAGAAACAAATTCATCAAACCATGTGAGGTGCCTGCAAGTAAGCAGGGAAGGTTGGCTGAAGTGATAGCAAGAACATCCACAGTGTGTCATACTTTTAATTTTTCAGGTGCCACCACTACACATCACTGCAAACTTCCCGTGCCCTCAGTGCAATTCAAGGAGCTGTGTCCAGTGCTCTGCACCAGCATGAGGGTTTGCACCAGTCTAGCCAAGAAGAACCCTTTGTCAGGCTGGGAAATGAGGCCACAAGCCGTGGCTGATCCTGTTGTTGAGAGGGTGTGGAGCAGGGCTGACCCATCTACCGCCCTGCCAAATTTGTGCGAGACCCTGAATTGTTCCTGGCTTGGCTTGTGCTCCAGGGCTGCCCCACATGAATAACCCCACTCTGTGCAGTGTTACTCATGGGCTTAGGTGAACAGCCAAGATCTGTGTTTACTTTTTTGGGGCATGGCAAAGGCATCTAATTGAACCCACAGTGTGTTTCAGCACAGAACTATTTAACGCTTATGTTACAGAGTCTAAAGCATGATTTGCTCCTTGTGGCTCCTAAAATCTGCAATGTAGCCCTGCCAAGGAAAACATGGAGACTTGGCTATGCAAGGAAACAGCTCACTCAGCAAAAATGGTGGTCTGTTGTATTTGTGATGAAAAGCAGAAAAACATCCACTACCCACAGAAATGTTGTTCCATTTTGTTCATGAAAGTGGCAATTTAGAATTAAAGGCAGCTGAATTACATGGGCAACATGGGAAGAATTTGTTTTATGTGGGAGCTGCTGTACACATGTAACTTTGCCATAAGACATATATTGATCATGGTAACCTGCATGGGTCACCTTGCTTTAACCAGCTATGGGGATAATCTGAGAGTCTAGTAGCATAGTCATTTTATCTGCAGTGTTCTGCACAAGTACTCATAAACCATCCACTGCTATAAATCAGCTACTCTAATGCCCTTAGTCATTGCTGTAGTCTATGTCCCCAGATTGCACTGGCATGTAAAACAGAGAATAAAGGACAGAAAGACCTGAATAATATTTTCTTCAATGTTTGGTCTTGTTGGCTTTTGGTGTTTTTGTTTTTTGGTCTTTTTTTTTTTTTTTTGGGGGGGGGGGGGGTGTTTTGGTTTGGGGTTTTTTTGTTTTTCTTTTTTTTGAAAGCATCATGGATTTATTTGCATTTGCATGCAGTTTCACTCGTGAGAAAATCCTGGGTGCCTGCTTCATGAAATATGAATAGCAAGATATTTGGTATGTGTCACCTGTAATGTGTTCCACCCAGGGAGGTTAACATTCGTGTTGTTGTATGTAGAATGAGACCAGACAATAATTTGATATTAAAGTAGGGAAGTTTGCTGGAAACACGCTGAGTCAGATACATCCCTGTTCAGACACGTGTAAACTGGCAGTCAACAGTCCTTGAACTGGAGGAGAAATATCTTCTGCTATCAGGATATTTAGGGAGGGTACAATATGTAGGTATGAGAACATGCATGGAAGAGCCTAACACAGAACTGGAATTGACATTTCCCCTCTCGTTGAGGACTCTCTCTAGCAGTAGCCTTCACCTAGAGATGGTCTTGGAGACAGCCTCTGGCTGAGTGGGAGGTCCTTGGGTTCATATATTCCCCTTTACCAGCATTTCTATGTACCTACATATCTCGTGGGGAGGCTACAGCCACAGTAGCTACACGGTACATCCCTTGTATGGCATAGGCAGCGGCGTGGGTCAAACACTCCTTATTTAGGCCTCACAGCATCAATTTTCTTTAGATAAGTTCATTCAAACTATGGCTTGCTTCTTACTCTCTTCACATGGTTTGTTGTCCCTGCAGGAAGGAGCAACCTTTGTGTTCAGTGAGTTGAGGGCAGAAGCTGATCTTTGCAGAAGAAGCATGGTTATGGGTGGATGGGATATGGTTTTGTTCTTCCCAGGTATTGCCTCTTCCTCACAGACTCTTATACTCTTTTTAGCAGTGATGTTAGCAGTATCCAGCCCAAAGTTTAAAAAATCACAAATGAGACATTTCTCCAAATCAAAACATAGGCAATAAATTAGATGAGATGAAATAAACACAAGGTTCATTTCTCCTCAGTACTAAAGAAATGCCATGTCCAGGTTTGAGCACAGCACTTCAAGAAAGATGTGAAAAAATGAAGAAAGAGGACAGTCTTAATAATCAATGGTCTTGAAAACATGACTTGAGATGAAAAGCTGGAAAAAACATTGTGCTCCACTGCCATGGCAGGTAGAACAAGAAGAAATGATTTTAAATTGCAGCAAGGACAGTTTAATCTAGATATTAGAAAGCAGTTTGTAATAGCAGGGCTGCTGTAGGTGCGGGAGGAGATTGTCTGGGCAGGGGGTGCAGTCCACAGTGTGGAAGATGCTTACAAGCAGCTCGGACAAACATGCATCAGAAATGACATGGACATAGCTAACCTGGCCTTGAAGACACCAGATTGACTACAAGTGAACTTGACTATTCAGCTGGGAAGGAGCTGAGCCATTTGTGACAAAAAGGCCATGATTTCAGGTTTTCAGCAAGCAGAGAGATCCCGAGTGGTGAGCCGGGATTGCATATCTTTCACATCATACTTTAAGACTTAGCCTATGGTGCTGTAAAACTTCACCCAGCAATTTCTGCTTCAAGCCTGTAACTATAGCCTCCCCAGCTTCTGCATGCAATTCCTGTGTCAGCAGAAAGGCAGCCTGGTTCATGGGACGCACCTCTTCCTATTGAGGAAGGGCACAGACGCTGGTGTTTTCCTGCCTGGTATTTCCTTTGGCATGTCACAGGTTTTTCTGCAAGCTAATTGCATGCAGTAGTTTGTACTGTGCCACACAAGGCTGTCCATGGAAAGTATCTTCATTTAAACTAATAATGTGGAGCTTCTGTGTGAGTTGACACTCACTTTTAATTACTGTTGGCCAATTTTCCTCCATGCTGAAGCAAGTCTAACCTGCTCTGCAGCACAGGAGTCAGCAAGAGGATAAGAGAACTCCTTGGGACATCATTTGATGGATTGACCATCAGACTGCCCTTCTGGGAACAAATCCAGGTGGCCTGAGATGAGACAGGGAGTCCTGCTCCTTCCTCCCCATCCTCTTCTCCCTGAGGTGTGGAAAGGAAGGGTCAAAATCGTACCTATGTGTGGCAACTACTTCTGCAGCCTGCCCTGACCCTCATATCCTTCAGAGCTGCCTTCCCATGTGAACTCTAGGGTGACATGGGAAAATAGAACATAAAATTTCTGGGATAGGGCAGGTATGAAAAATCCATAGGGATAAACTCTGCATAATTCATTTTGATTCTTAGCCCCATGAGGTCCCTCTCAAGCACCGGGTGAACACTGAACAAGGTGACAGATGAGAAGAGCTGAGTGACCCGTGGTGTCCTGCACCCGCTTCTGAGTCTGGTCATGCAGCCTTTGTTTAAATTTTCTCCTCACCACCCTGCAGTGTGTGTCTAAACTTAGCTCTCAGCCACAGAAGATCTCAGGTAGGCCACCAGCAGCATTTAATTCAAAAGAAAGACTGTTTCCTGTACAGACTGGTGCTCAAAATATTGTCAGAGGAAGATGAAACAATTTACTCATCAATTCCTGGTCACCATATTGTAAGGAAAACACTGTGGCACCAGACAGATTCAGAAATAATTGTGAATTGTAATTTGAAAACTAAGACATAAAGGTTGTGAGGGTAAAAAGAATTTGTTATATAGGGACCCAAATTTTAAAAATTAAAAAAAAAAAAGAGAGAGAGAGAAATAGGTTTTCTTAAAAGAATGCTAAGATAATTTCAGCTGCAGATTGTACTTTCATTCCATCGCAGCTAAGTACAAATGGAAATAAAGTGAAAAAAAATTGGGGGCAGTGTCAAGAAGCACTTCCTTACATGAACAGTAATTGGAGAGCAAGGTGACCTGTGAGACAATGTCACGAGAGAAAAACATTAGTGTAATTAAAAAATCACTTAGATGCACTACAAGGAGAAAGGATGAATGAACTTTGGCACAAAATGCCTCTCCCAGCCCCTCGTCCAGCCCACCAGAAACGTGCTTGGACTCATAGTGTGACTTTGGTTTGAACCACTCCAAGTCCTACCACAACACACAGCAGAGCACGAACGACTTTGCTGTGGCTTCTGATTGCACTGAGTATGTTACCATCGAAGGAATGGGACAGAGGTCAGGCGTTTCTCATCATGGATGGTTTTCTGAAATGCGTTCCCATGCAGTGTGTGGGCAGAGGACATCTCAAGCCATCTTACTGGAGACAGGTCAATATCAGCCCCGTCCTTGACCCTGCCACCGGCAGGGTGGAGCGGATGGAGGGCAGAAGGGATGAAGCCACACCAGTCCTTACTGCTGAATCACTGGTGATGGGAAAGCTGCTGGCTTCAGGGGCAGACTAATAGCATGTTTGTGCTCCTCTGATTCACGCAAGCAGTGACTTAAACTCTTCCCTCGGGCAAAGGGGACCTGCCCTGCAGAGGGGCACTGCATGCTCTGCCTGGGGGCTCAGGGAGAAGTGGGAGGATGTCCCTCCTGCTGCTGCACACACACACAAGTGTGCTCACACACAGCACACAAAGGGCTTTTGGAAAGCACATCCTGGCTTTCAGCCAGTTTCCCTGCACTGTCACCCTGAATACTGCTCCTGGCCCCATTTTGTCACCTTTGCTCCCACTGAAGCTTTTACAACATGTTGGGCTTTTACTGTACACAGCTGCTTTCCTGCGAGCTCTTCAAATCATGAGGATTAAATTGAGCCAGTGTGGAAAGCAAGGGAACATTTATCACTGACAAAAGGCGGCAAGAATTTTTCTAAATCAGAGATTTTCTTACAGTAGAACTTTTGTTACTGGAGCAGATCTATAATAATATCACTACTGTTTCAGTATTTTTGTAACGGTGCTGCTGGGAAGAGCAGCTCTTTTAATACAAATGCTGTCATTTAGAATTGCTGCTATGGTAGAAATCTTAAATTAAGCACTGTCCTTTATACAAAATACAGCACCACCTGCTTGAACACAGAGCTGATAAAACACTATATTTTTTTCCATGTGTCACATCAAATTATCCAGCAATATAAAAGAAATGGAAGTACACAAAAGTCAGGGCTTTTTTTTCTGAAATGGCTTCACCCATATCTTCTCCTTACAAGCACAATGTGCTGGGTGGGGGGCAGAGGTAGACTGAGGAGGCTCTTCAGAGAAAGTTCCTTCAAAATGACCAATTTTTAAGTCAAAACTACATTCAGAACCACAGTTCTGGTGTCCTTTCAGTTCAGATCCATAACATGTCCCCAGCTGCACAAAATGTCTGTGTATTCACAGGTGTGGGAAAAGGCCTTCTAGTATAGATGTACAATGAAATTCTCCTACCTAAGCCAAAAGTTCATTTGCAGTACGGCTTATAGCAGTTTCTCTAATGAATAAATTACTGGCTGATATAGCTGAATCAATCTGCTGAGTTTTCAAATTTGTTTGTTGTTGTTGTTTTTCTGTGTGGTAGTCAAGTGCTGTTGTTTCAGTGTTAGCGAAGGAATTGGGGAATATTTCATCAGCTTGTGAGGCTGGCCAGGGAGTCCTGTTGACAGGATGATAGTCCCTTGGAAAGGAAGCACATCTCCCGCCTTTCTTTTCCACTGAAACAAGGATGGTTAAGGCAAGCCCCAAACTCAGACTGGTATATGGCAAGGGTAGGGCTTGGCTGTGCACCCCAAAGCCAAAGAGGAGCCCCAGACGTGCCAATGGAGGCTGAAGCACAAACAGAGGCAGTATCTAATCCCCTCACATATGCCCTGAGTAACCTCAGGGCCAGGCACTCCACATGTTGCTGTCAGAGGCTGTCCTCTGCACTACAGGTCATGACAGTTCAGGCTGGGAAAGATACAAACCACAATCCCAAGTCTTGTGCCTGAGTGTCTTTGAACTATTTTTGAGGCCCTCTTGCCACCTACAGATTATTCCAGCAAAGGAAATATGCTTGTGACACATTCCCAAGCATTACACCATTACCTAGTATTTACTCTTCCGCATGTCAGATAATTGGCAGTGTGCTGATGACAGTCATTTCTTCCATGGGGCAGTGTGCATTGAGGCTCCTGTGATGGAGTATATAAAGCTTGACTTAGATCCAGAGAATATTGAAGGAGGTGCTGACAATACACTCATTAATTCACAATTATGTTCCTTCAGAGAGCCTCCTGGCACTTTCTAAATACTGTTTAGAGCACATGCCTCTTTTATGACACAAGTATTGTGACTATGGAAGTCAAAAAACAAGGACAGAGAGGTTTAAGTAACTTGCCTAGAGCCCTACAGGAAGGCACTACCAGAGGTTACCATAGAAATTAGTCCCGTACTAGAACCATCTGTTCACAATGGCTTGAATTTTTGGGATTTATTTATATTTGACTGAATTGTATTGTTTCTGTTACTTTAGGTGTCTGCTGCTTGGGAGAAAGCAAAGATTTGGTAGTCACTAATGATTCCTTAGTTACTGTGAAATGTATGAGAGGTTGACACTAGGAGGTGACAAAGTGGAATTGCCATTCCAAACCAAACCTCAATCCAGAAAAGTCTTTCAGAGTTCTGAGTTTGCCTTGCTGGAGCCACTGAAGTTTCTAGAAGAGATAAAGTACATATATACATGCCTGCAGGGTCCAGTCACAGCCTGTGTTTGAGGGTGTGCCTTGTAACACCACAGCTACTGGAAGCTCAAGAACCACAGCGACCTCCAAAAACTGCAAAGACTCCAGTCAGTTCTCTCAAATGTGGCATTAGGATCACGGTGGTAACAGTGCCTAGAGATCTGGTATCCATCAGGGGTCTAGTCCCCATCATGTTAGGCACTGCACTTTGCCAGTTTGAGTCCTGCCCCTTCCCACCCTCGTTGCTCTGGGAGCTTGTTTTCTCTTGCAGTTCTGCTATTTCATCTGACAGATGAACCCTTCCTCTCTGGCTTTGGGAGAAAAATAGGCAACTCCCACTGTTCCATTGTCCTCCAGCATGGAAAGAGACTGACAAAAATCAACAGCTTTAGATATTCAGTGCTGTATAGCAATGTTTTGGTTTATAGAAACAAAGGCTGTGCTTTAACAAACCCCAGCCACTGTATTTCTGAAGATTATGGTGCCTTTTTAAAGAGATAAACATGAAGAGACTTTTAAAGCTAAATCACATTGCTTGAGGATTGTGCCCCTCCTGGGACATGATATCGAGCAGGCCTTGGTAAAATGATAATTGACTTGGTAAGGTCTTTGAGGCAGGCTCTGTCCATTAGGGTCTGGAGAGACATCCCTGGCTGGTTTTTACTTTTATGTTTTACAACAAGGTTAAACAATAGTTCATTTTTTCTTGCTGATACCTTATGCTGGGTTTGCACTGATAACAATTTCTACATTTTCAGTTTAAATAAGATCTGTTAAAACTACTCGGCTGGCAACATAAGGATTGCGTTTGCAAGGATCACTTGTGGTCAGACCATTCGTAGGCTGTTGGTCCATACTGCCATGAGTAATATACCCCAGCGAGTAGCTGTAGTTGATCAGCAAGGCTAGTGTCCTTAGCAAGGAAAAAAGAGAGCTGTGTAAATGAACTAGATCTTGATAGCCAAAAGGCAAGAAAACTTCCCACAACTCTGCAAATTTTCTGTGAATTTTGCTTTTCTTTAAAAAGTCAAAACATTAGCTATTAGAGTTAAACAATTTTACTTGCTTCAAGTGTGAACTAAAGCATTTTCTCATGAGAAATGATTAATTGTTAATTGTTCTTTCTCCTTTACTTGTAGCCTTATCTCATGGAATAAGTTGTCATTATAAGAGATCAAAAAGCTCATTTTTCTCAGGGAAGCCTGGATTCCAGGACATATTGGAAACCTGATTGTAAGCTGAATATTTGGCAATAGTAAGAAAGCAGGGCCTCTTTTGTTTGAAAGACAATCTAGCAGAACCACCCCAGATAAAACCAGTTGTCTGCTTTACAGGTATCTGGCAGATGAGAGGTCAGCTTTGGCTGATTCAAGCCATATAGGCATTTCTTTTCTTTTTTTTTAGCAGTACTTTCTCATAAACAGAACTTCATCAGACTAAAACAGCCCTCTACTTCTGTGTGGCTGCTCTGTTTTCCTCTAAGCAAATTCTTCACATGCCCAGAAGGAATCTTGTTTCCAACATCTGGGAGTACTTTAGAGGCTTTCATTATTTATATGCCAAGATAATATCTTTTGCCCATGAATGTGCTACTGTTCCCATTGATTAGATGTTTGCTGATTACTGCCAACTGCAGTGGCAGGGGTAGCATGGAAGCTATTCCCCAGCCCTCACTTTACAGCACAAACTATGGGTCTCCAAACGCCCATCTGACCTTCACGACTTCATTAAATTTAGACTGCAGCTGATTGGGGAAGGCTATGAAGAGAGGAGCTAAGGGGAAAAAAAAAAAGTTGGCATTTAAAATTAAGATTAAAGACACATCAAAAGGAAACTGTAGAAAATAATGATTAAAATGAAAGGCGAAAAAAGAAAATAAGAGAGGCTGTAGAATGAGAAAGGACAATTTCTTCATCATATCTTTGATAAGTGGGAGTTGCCCAGCTTGTCCCAGAGCAAGCTAGGAGTGAAGGGAGCCCTTGCAAAGGCCACGTGTACCCGGATCCTCAGGGTTTCCAGGGCTCTCTCCAACCTCTTGTCCATCCTCACAGCCTCTGCCCAAACCTGGCCCTTGACTTTAAAGTGCTTGTCTCAGCAGAGACAGAGGGAAAACAGGGAGAGAAAAATGCTGATAGACCCAAAAACTGCCACTCAAAGAGCAGCTCGGAAACCATAGCAGGAAGTTTTGCAATAAAACAAATGCATGTATTCAAAACAAGGAAGAAAGTATGGTTTCCCTATCATTTCCTCATCACTTTGTTAGGAAACACTCCTCAAGTGCTGTGCTGCAGCAAACCACCTGTAATTTTATTAAGAAAATGAATTAAAAATACCAGATAATGCTAAGGCATTTTTGAGCATGTGGGAATTAGCAGGTTTATGATGAACTCTCTGAGCTTCTGAGAGTTTGCATCAGCTCATGGACTGGTGGTTAGTGCTGGTAGCATGCTGCTGTACCTGCAAGGTTATTGGCCATGATAGCCCTGCTGCCATGGGGAGGTCCATGAGGATACACTTGGATCTTCATGGTCCAGCTCAAGTAACTTGCTGGGTAGACATGACTGTAAAATTGTTGCCTGTGTGTCCAGAATGTCTGGTTAAATATATTTTTATTTGAACACTTTGGAAATAATTGCCTATTTAATTTTTCTTCTGCAGCAAGCAATGATATATATTGCACACTCTATTTTCAGAGACACTGCCCAGGTTTTCTCAGGTTAGTTTTCAATTTTATTTTTTCTAGTAGACTTATGGTGCTTGACTCCATCTCTGGCATCTTGCATCTTTAGAAGCAATATTGACAATTCATAAGTATTTCAAAGGTTGATGTTTCAACATGGATACTGTATGCTGTCTTCTGAAGCTATTTATAGGAGCACTCAATGGTTTTTTTGCTTGTTTTTTTGTTGTATTGCTGACAAAGACCTGATTCCAAACCACTCAGTGTAATTGCCACTATGACATAACCAACAACTCGATTCATTTGATTTTAAAGTTGCTAGACATTTAGAGACTACAGTGTTTCAGGTATTTTTCATCTTATACAGATGCCCAGAAATGGAAAAACAGACACCAGGTCCTCAGCTGGCATACCCTGGGGTAACTCTGCTACAGTCACTGGAGCCATGCTAATTTACAGCAGTTGTGGATCTAGCTTGCTTCCAGAGTATGCATTGATTTTACCATAACTCTTTCTTTCCTGGTTTTCAGCCATTTAAGTGTAAGTGCATTTGACATTTTGGAAAGGTACATGGCATTGCTGCGTCTGTCTTGATGCTGTGTTAATGATGCTTTTGGGCAATGAATAACAATCATGGGGTAGCTTGGAAATTAAACTCCTGATTTTATTCTTATAGTCTACTGGATTAGCAATTAAATTTCAGGTCATTTATACACTTAAAGGGTCTGGGTATAGAGAGTTCTGAATTAAAACATTAATGAACAGTGTTGAGGAAAATAACTATTCGGCAATGGGGCAGTTCCAGTGGTTTTGGTGCTGAAGGAAGTTTAGGGAGCTCCCTGCTTGTCTGTACCTCTGGTGACAATGTGAGAGCTGATTTTCTTCGTTTTAAATTTAAGTAAGTCACCTCATTTTTCCCCAGAAGGTATACTGTGACCCAAACTATGTCACTGATCTCCTCCTCCCCATAGCTACTGACACACAGAGGCTGAGCTTCTCTCTGATGTCAGTGCTCTTCCATTGCTTTTGCATCCAGGCAGGGGGTGGGCAGGGCATTTCCAGGGGATGTTGCTGTTCTTGGCTGACCATTCCCTTGCCTTCCAGCATCGCAATACTGACTGGTAGAGCATGTTGTCACCTATACCCTTGGAATAAAATTGTCACTCAGAATCCTTCTAAAAAATGATGAAGGTTCCATAGAGGAGAAATTCTAGTCAGTGTCTATAAAACACCATTTAGGCCAATTTACAGCTCTCTAGCTGGATTTGCGTGAAAGAGAACCTGGCATGGGCTCGTGGGCATTGAACTCCAGCCAGTTTTCAGCACACCAGAGTCTGATGGGTTCTCAGGATCTCTGCAAAGAGCTGTCCCTGGCTGCCCTGCCGCAGCCCTGCTAAGTCCCACTGCCTAGGAAGCCTGTCGCCGCTGCAAGGAGTGCAAGTGGAGTCTGACTCCTCTTTGGTGAGTGTGCGAGGAGTGACTTACGGGTGGGGGTTTGAACTCAAAGGTCTGCCTGTTTGGTGTCGGCGCACCAAGCTTTGTCCACGGTTGATAAGAACTGAGGGTTGGCTTCAAATCCAGCTCCACTGAAAGTGCCTGCAGATATCATCTAAAGAGTTTGGAGATAAAAGCTGCTAAGGCCATGAGAGATACTGTTATTAAAGGGAGGTTTTGGAATGTATCTTAAAAAGAACATATCCCTGATTATTTGTTCTTTCCCCCATTTCGTACTCACCGACCAACAGTTTTGAACATGTGCACAAGAACCCACGTTTTACTGTTTGAGTTATTTCAGAGCTTCCTTTTTAGCATTGCTAACTGACCCCCTGATGGATGCTTGCTCTCCTTACTTTATCACTGTAATGTTGTTCTAGCTAATTCCCTGCTGAAGCAGCAGAGCTACCCATTAAGCAAGCGCTACAAGCTGATAAGGAACAGCAATATGATTTATGCATTGCATCAGGGAACAGGGACAAATACTGGCATCAAGGTGACTTATTTGACTGTGAAGTTTATAGTGAAAAGGTCTCAGCGGGGAGTACCAGACATCAGTTCAGTGTTTTGCCATGAGCACGGAGCCAAACGTTTTTCTACTCTAAGTGATACTGTGTTCAGCACAGACGATGCAAGAAAGAAGACAAGAAACCAAGGGCAGCCAGAAATACTGTGCAATTCAAAATGGTAGATACAAGGCAAGGGGGTAAACACAGTAATCAAGATTTCTCTGTGAGTTTTGGTCCTTGGGTTCTTCCAGGAAGAGCCTTTCTTGTATGAAAACACCAGCCTTTATTGACTGAAGATGATCATATGCATAGGCAGAAAACTAGCTTTGGGACTAGGGATTTCTTAAAAAAAGAACTCAAACTGGGCAATAAATCCCCATTTTTTTTCCTTTCAAGGTACACAGTGAATGATGATTCATAAATTATTATTTGCACACTGACAGCTTTTCTTTCTCTACTCCACAGACATCAAACCATCAGTTTCTTAGAGTCATAGCCCCATTTTAGCCAGTATTCCAGCCAAATCCTTATGGAGAACATAACATAAGAATAGCTGTTCAGGTGTGTCTGCCTCAGCATTCTGTCTGGGACAGCAACCCCTAGAAAGCATCTGAGGAATGTAATAAATAAACAGGAATATTTAAAAGACCTTCTCCCACTAGCAAGATCCAGTTTCTGGAATTCTGTCATTTAGTGAGCCTCTGAGCTACAGAACCTATCCACATCATTGTGGCCCTTGGCGACTGTTTCTTCCATGATTTTTTTTAATGGATCGTGGAGATGGTTTTGCTTTTGGTCTCCGCAGCATTGTGCGTTCCATAACTTAATACTGTACCCTGTGAAAGACCACATCCTGACTTCAAAAAGAGATGCAATTAGGTTAATTTGTGATATGGTAGTTGGAGCGCTGCAGGTCTTCCAGGCTTACAGTGCTGCACAGTACTAGATAGAAACCCAGATGACAGATGTGTACAGTTATGTACATAACCAGCTACATGCGTTCCTCTTCACATGGTGCTGTCAGACACAGGCATCCACAACCAGCATTAAACAGAGGTAAGCAATGAGCACTCCAGTAGCCACCCCTCATACATCATCTCATAGGTGAACACAGGAGATGGAACTGGGACTAAGCTTGTCTTAATTCTGCCTTCAAATCCAGAAGTAGCTCACCTTATGTCATCTTGCTTAAAGCCAAGTTTCACAGGTCCTAGAGAAGCCCTTGTGGTACTTGCAGATTTCTGAACTAGAAATGAGTAACAATCAGGTAGCTTTTCTGTTTCTGTGCTTTTAAAACACCCTATATGACATCCATCTCCATGTTGTAGGCATAGACTACTTGGAAGCTAAGCCCTTATTCTTGTATGCAGTATGCAATGCTTCATTTTTCTGTCAGATTATTTTGATGAGCAGTTCAAGCTGAAGTTCACAGCAGCTGGACAGATGTGAGCTGCCAAAGGAATATGTGGACTGATCATTGAAGAGGGAACAAAGAGAGCGGGTTAGGGCCCAAGCAGGATCTGTCCATGGGGTGCAGCAAGGGGGGCTGTCCCTGAGTGCAGACACAGGGACACTGGGTTTCCAGAGCTCAGCCTGTAAAAGGGGGAAAGGCAGAAAGAAGGATCATACTGGATAAGCACCACAGTGCTGAGGAAAGCTTCCAAACAGGGGGTGTCAAGCTCTGCAACAGAAGGGTGTGATTTTTAAATGCCAGCTCTACCATGACAGACCAAAACCACTAAGGGTGCTCATGACTCTGAGTCACCACTGCGCACCATGTCTGAGGACAGATACGAAAAAAGGTAAACCAGAAATTTCAATTTCAACACCTTCAAGAGGCTAAAACATTTCCTTAAGCTCATTGGGTGTCAGTGTTCTCACCTATAAAGGAGAGACAGCCCAAAGCAGCAGCTCACAATATTGTTGTGAAACAGAGACAATTAATGCTTGGAAAGTTCATGAGCTGTTGAAAGCACCATATAAATGTTAAATATTATTATTGAATTGCAGTGTGATTGAAACAAATTGATTTGTTAGGAAAGTTTCAATGAATCATATTTATAACAAATTCCATTTAATTTACAACAGTGAGTCATTAGCTGGCTCTTCTGCTGATTTATTTATAGATCCTGCTGAAAAGATAACTGATTTTAAGAGTCAGATCTTAAGATAACTGCTTCTTAGAACACTGGGATTAAGCATTTTGTAAGAAGTGTGGTAGTGTCAATCCCTGTTTAGCTATCCCCTTTTCCATCATATTTGATCTTGACAAAGATTGTGTGCAAAGCACCTGCAACAAAATGTCCCTTTTTTGGGTGTTCTGAGTTTGTCCAAAAGTACAGTGCTTCTCTTAAAGACCAGTGGTTTGTTAAACTTGGTCTAAAATTAAATGTATCATTTTCTGATTCTCTGCAGGCTTCACTATGTAAGATGATTACAAGCTATGAAATACTGAGTTCTGGAAACTCAAATTATTCCTGGATTGAAACCTCTCTTAAATGCCAGCACTCACTTCAGGGGAACAATTCAAACCACAGGTTGGAATAGCTCAAGATGGCAACATGCCTTTGGTCCTGTTCTGCCTCATTTTCCCTCTCTGCAAGGGAGAGGCAGGGCTACATCTCTGGCAGTACAGAAATATAGTTTGGATGTTTGGATGACAGCATCCAGTGTCTCAATTAGTTATGCCAGCTTGCATCAAACACTCATTATTAACTGCCACAGATTAATGACCCACTATGAAGCAAATCCCTGCCAAGGGACAAGGGGCTAACATTTAACTACTGCAGAAAATTTCAGAGAGGAAGCTTCTTTTGGTGGTAACAGGAGGATTATACTGGGTTTTGCTATGGATGCTGCAGAGAGAGTGGGATGCAGAAAGGGAGTGAACCAATTGTTGGAAGGAGGGATGGGAGAGGAGAGTGTATGCATGAGGTGCCTGGCTCCCCTGAGAGAGGGGACAGGGGCAGAGGGGACAAAAGGATGAAGTCATACTGTGAAGAGCTCAGCAAAGCAGTTACATGTTTGAGCTGGGTTCAGGGAAGAAGCACCTCACATCTTCATAGGAAATTTGTCTAATTCTAATTAAAAGCAGTAAATCAGGGCTTAGTGAATGGAAAAAGGAGAAATGCTCCAGGGATAGAAAATTTACACAGAGGGCTTTCAAAAGACCATTAAAGAAAAGAGGAAACTCTCAGGTAAAACTGAACACAGAAGGACGATTCTCTTCTCCTACACTAAAGGAACTCCTGCACAAGGGCTGTCCTCTCCCCCCACCTCCCTTGGCCTGCAGAGCCCCAGAAGGTACCTGCACCCCAGTCCCCAGAGACGGAGTAGCTGATGGAATGCCAGTGAGATGGGACAGGGTCACTGTGGGACGGCGCCCTGCAGGCTGGCATGGGGTAGGATGTAAGATTAGGGCCACAGGTAGTGTAGTAGACAATGGCAGAATCTTAATAGTTTTGCTATCATTGGTGTTGCTTTCACTTAGGCCTGGGTTACTATCTGGTAGAGGTGTGTTGCCCACAAGTGTTTCCAAAATTAAAGTAAGATGAAGGCAAATACTGGCACTTCACAAGAATTTTATATTTTTTTTTAAGCCTGAAAGAAACCCAGTGTTACTTCTGAAATAACAGGAACGAGACAGTTAAAGTGTTGTACAAAGGCTGCCTTTAAAACTTCCTTTTTATTTTCTGATCATCATTTTTGATCTTCTTCAATCAAATGGAGCATCACTTAGAAACTGATGAAAAGAGAACCTTCATCTGGTTATTAACTCCTTGATGAAAGACCTGTAAAAAGTGCATTGTTCATTTACAGGACTTTAGAAAATATTGAAAATTAACTGAATTCTTTATGAGATACATGGCTCCTTGCAAGTTATAATTGGACACATGCACTGAAAAGGCAGAGCAGTTATGACTGCAAAGATGGAAATGGTGTTGTGCTGTTGCCAATAAAATGAATGAGTTACTAGACTCCTCATTCCCTTCTTCACCACTTGGATAATCTCCCTCTCTAAATGACACTGTTTTGAGAGGTAGGAGAGGCAGCTCGAGCTAAAGGAGGCTATCTAAAAATTTTCAGTCCTAATATATATCAGATCAACTTTTTTTTCAACATATCAAATCAACAGTTTTAAAGTTACACCAAAACTTTACACAAAGAAAAGGTCATCTTTGACTAGGAAAATAAAAAGCTTTTCTTTGGAGTAGCACACATCCTAGAAGAGTGTCGTGGCAAGGCTGTTCCAGCACTATCCAGGTGCTCTGTTTGTGTGCCTTGCAGTCTCTGATTCCTCTTCCCATCCTCACAGCAGGGCTGGTTCCTATGATAGTTCATAGCATAGCTGGGAAATAACTCGGTGCATGTTGCTGGGCTTCTCCTACCTAAGTGGTACTTGAGCCTCTGTTCCCTCTTTGGAGAGAACAAGAGAGAAGGTTCAGCACCTCCATGGAGGAAGACACTGATGCAGGTGGAGAACAGTCCCAGCTGTGGGAGGGGAAGGTCCTGCTGGCTGATGGCACTCATTCCTCACCAGGGCAGTGTTGATGGAACCCTCCCCTTAGCCCCACCACGGAAGAGGCAGAGGGTGTGGTGCTGCTATAGTAGGGCCATGGAACACTGGGTTATACAGGAGCTCCACGAGACACTCCTCTGTCCCCTCTGAGCACTACCACCTTGTCCTGGCAGCCCTTTCTCTGCCCAGCTGGCGTAGGGACACTTCTGGGGACAAGTGGAGGTATAGAAAGGAATCCCTTTGCAGAGGAATGCACACCTCATCCCATCCTGCTGTCGATATCCAAAGGCTTGCTTTTTTAGAGAGATAACCCACAGGAGATGATCCATGCAGGAGAGAGAGAGAATGGACCTCTGTTCTTTGAAGTCTTGAAGCCAGAGCTGGGCAAATGTTTCTCTTCGTAACAAAAAATCAAAGCTTGGGCAGAAACACTTGTGCAACTGTGTCATGCGTCAAGAATGTTTCAGTTTGTCCCTCTTCAAAACAAAAGGGGGGACACCAGAACAAGCAGTCTTGTCTCCGTATTAGTTAAAGGGGATGTTCAATTTCTTTTTGTTTCAAGCTCATGCTTAGGCAGGAAGGCTACTTAAATCAAAATACATGTATCTTGCTCTTTCTACAATGAAAATGTTTTATTTTTAGTTGACCCAAATTTTGACCCAAATCATATCTTTTTTCTATTTTTCTCACATGAGAAAACAAAACAGAACTGAAAATTCATTTCAAGTATTTCAGAAACAAATCTTTTGTTAAATCCCTGTGTTGGACCAAGGTACTATTAAATAAACTAATAAAAATAAGCAAACTCACAATCACTGTTGATAGCCCCAACAGGGAATGAATAGCAGGCCTTCAGCTGAAGTGGTTATGATTTTTATTTCAGTGATGCTTTGAAGTTCTACAGATCTTGGAGATTTAACTATTTCCAATTGTGTTGGAAATGAGGATGCAACATTTAAGTAGCTGCATTTTTGAAGGACTGCACTTTCATACCTACGTGTTTGAATTGCCCATGCTGTGCAGATATGGGCAGAAATTGTAGCACAGGAAGTTCCACCTGAATTGTTCTACGATGACCCTGCTTGAGCAGAGAGTTTGGACCAGATGGCCCGCTGTGGTCCCTTGCAACTTTACTCATTCTGTAGTTCTGTGATTCTGTGCCTAGGTTGGAAAGCAGGGTAGTTTGCCTTAATTTTCTTGCTACAAGAAGATTTCAGTAACATCTTCTGGGTGAAAGCCTCTGCAGTGACTCTGGGATGGCAAACATCTGTGTTCTGAGCAAATTCCATCTGGCCTAGCCATGCATTCAGCTGGACTGAACTGTGTCTTTAAGGAGAGCACAGAGTTAAAAATAGATCCTTGAGAAATAAAAAGCTTGTAAATGCTCTAAATGCTTTTTTAATAAAAGGAAATTGCTGCAGGAAGTGATTCCTTATATTCCAGGCTCTGCCAATTGTTTCCAATCAGTGCAGCTTGGGATAGCTATTATCTCACTAAGTTGTATTAATGTGTTTGTTGTTGCTGCTTTTCCTTTTAAAATAATGTACAGGATAACTCTACTGGAGTTCTGCTGCTTAGCCTGTGGAAGTTTTGCCATAAAAGCTGTTTCAAGGGGTTCTTTCCTCAACACTAATGCCTCCCTTCTTACTCCTCACTGGACGGTTGGCCAATTAGCGGGATGTGGTATTTTGAAATGCTCCTCCCCTCCCATTTCCCCAATCATTCTTCCTTCCCTGAACCAAAGGACCCTGAGTACAGCTGGTTCTTCACCCCAAGGATCTGAGCCCTTTCATGCAGAGCTGCCTCTACACAGACCGATGTGCCAAGACCTGAATCCTGGGAGTGGCTCATCACACGGCCAACAGCACAAGCAGTGGAACATGCCTGATCAGGATCCTACAGTTGGCATTTTAGGGGCTACATGAAATCAAGGCATGATTCAGAATGGGTCGTGACCCTGTGGACTGTTGTAAATGGGGGAACAATTTGGGACCTGAAGTTTTATGGACTCTGTTGATATTCTGCAGTCTCACAAAACCCTCAAGACGAGCAAACAAGAGGCTTATAGCAACTTTATAACTGGCAAAACCTTAATGGTAGTGGCTGGTGACTAGATGGAAATGAGGGAAGCTCAAAAATTTGTAAAAATAGGAACTTGATGCAGAGCTTTGAGAGAATCAAAGCATGTCACTTCGAGTGTTGATGACAAGCTCCTTCCCTTCTATTAGAGGTTACAATCCAGACTCGTGCTTCCAGTTCTACTGAAGGTGGTCCTGAGAACCAGGATGGACAATCCCTGGTCCAAGGTCAGCAACAAGTTGGCACCATTTCCAACTCTTCCAATAGCTTCAGACATCAACCATTTTTTATAACCTCTACTACTAAAAATTCTTTCCTGCTTTTCTTGAAAAGACAGATTTCTGTCCCTTGGTGATTGAAGTCAAAGGGACCTTTCAGATGAACACACAAACTCATTTTCCCTCTGTATTCAGCACTGGTGAGGCCACACCTCTTCACCCAGTTCTGGGCCCCCCACTTCAAGAAAGACATAGAGGTGCTGGAGCAAGTCCAGAGGAGGGCAAGGGAGGTGGTGAAGGATTTGGAGAGTGAGTTACACGAGGAGCAGCTGCGGGAGTTAGGGGTGTTTAGCCTGGAGAAAAGGAGGCTCGGGGCAGCCCTTATCACTCTCTACAACTCCCAGAAAGGAGGTTATGTCCAGGTGGGGGTTGGCCTCTTCTCCCAGGCAACCAGCAACAGGACAAGAGGATGTAGCCTCAAGCTGTGCCAGGGAGATTCAGGTTGGACATCAGGAAGAATTTCTTCAGAGAAAGGCTGACCAGACATTGGAATAGGCTGCCCAGGGAGGTGGTGGAGTCACTGTCCCTGGAGGTGTTTAAGGAAAGACTGGACGTGGCACTCAGTGTCATTGTCTGGTTGACAAGATGGTGTTTGGTCAAAGGTCGGACTGGATGATCTCAGAGGTCTTTTCCAACCTGCATGATTCCGCGACTGTGTGAGTGAAGATTATGGACTGTCCTTTTGGTTTATAGCAAGGTACTGTCTCTCATGCAGCCCCAGTTCACAACAGCAAGTGTGCAACCCCCTGCCTGGGAGACCCACCAAAGAACAGGGTATGTGCGTAAGCACCCAAACCAGGATCATCTCCACAGTCTTACAAAGGTGGAAATATGAAACAGCCTATCAAAGATGAGATATGGAAAACAAACAACCTGTTCTATTGTTGAATGCCAAAGGTAGATTTGTATGCAGTATTTTAAATAATTAAACAGCAAAACAGTGTTGCCATCTGCCAACATCCATCTGGTGAGGGGAACACAAAGCTCTGAGTGAGAAGCCAGCACCAAACAAGATCCACTCACTAACAGGGGAGATTCCAGCAATCAGCTCACGGATGCTTTGTGGTGCTGTCATCTCTTCTGCTCAAAAATAGCTGGCAGTCCCTATAGGCCCTGCTTAAACAAGGTTGCTGGTAGAGCATGAAGCTTTGCCAGTACAGGCAGAGACGTGGCTTTGTAGTAGAGGTTGCAATAAATATTTTGTAATCAGAAACAATATAATGTAATTTGTAAATGTAGGGACATGCCTGGCTTCAGTACTATTGTTCACATCTGGCTACACTCATTCCTGCACTGTAAAAGAAGAAGACTGTCAGAGAGATTTCTAGAAGGTGATGGTAATATTCAGAGACAAGGAAGGGTCTCTATAAGGAAGGATTCAGGAGATTCAGATTGTATTTTAGACAAGAGAAAATGAAGAGGTGACATGACAGAGGCAGTAAAACTAGGGAACCTAGTAATTCCCAGATACTCTTTCAGATAGCCTTTCAAATAAGAGTGAGCAGAAGCCTAGTGAAATTAAAATTCCATTTTATATGCATCAAAGGGAATACTGGGGTTGTGATTGGCTAGTTGTGATTGTGGCACAAAGCAGATTCACTGAACTTGAAAATTCCAGTACAGTATTTTTTCTTCTCTAACTTTTGGAGCCTGTTGTTTTTAGTAATTTTGTGGAGTTCTGAAACATTTATGCAAACACTCGAAGCATTCCCAGTTATATTAGCACCGGTAACAAACAGTAGAGGGTATTTTCTGTCGTATATGGCTGTAGAGTAAGAAATGTGCACTATAGACTGAGGCAGGGCTCCTTATTGGTGTAGGCAGGATGGGGAAGAACCAGATCTTCCAGCACAGAGCAAACCCCATCATGAACTGGGGTCACAGTTGTGGTAGTGATCCTTTGGACAAGCAGTATTGCAGCCAGGTACCCAGGGGGGTTACCATCATCAGAGCATCCTCATCCTCCCTTGGTAGAGCTCCCGCAGATCTTCATTCTTATGGAGCACTGAACAATGCCAGCTGACGCCAGAAGCCATTGGGAACTGAGGGCACTTGCTCTTTTGCACAAACAGGCTTATCACTTCCAAAAGCCAGAATAATGCACTTGTATTACTAGCTCTGATAAGCAGGAGGCTTATTCTAGGGAAGATACATTTTCACCATGCGCTGTCCCTACTGTTGTGTTGCAATAATGCCACAGTGTGCCAGCCACTGTACAGATGGGCATAGGCAAAGAGATCTCTCTGGACCAGATAGCATCACTCCTTACTGAAAACTACCAGCTGAAAGAATTTTCTCACATCAGAGTGACATGGGCTTCATCCAGTTTTAGATTCCTATCTTATAAACCCAGCAGCCTGATACTGGGAAGTACTACCAACAGCAAGGAGATGGAAAAGTGGATGAAGCAAGGAAGTCTTTGAGGTTATCTGTGGGGAACAGGGATTGCTTTCCTACTACGGATACCCTAAGAATTTATTTAATTTTGTCAGCTGTCTCAACTGCAACTCAACATTCTGTTCATAACAAGGATCTTTTCTGTGCATTTGGCCGCAGTTTTCACTACTCTTAACAACATTTTGCATAAGGGTGATAAGGCATTGAGGTCAATGACTCCCTTCAGCTACCAGACCATCTAAAAGTATGAAGTGATAATTCTGTTTTGGATCCTATTTATGACAGGTTGCACCCCCGACTATGTCCTTCTGGCTCAGTCGCTGTTTGTGGCTGAGCAGGACAGGACGGTTCTTTTAGAGGATTGAAGTTTCTTAAAGGCCGTACAGGCATAGCCAAGGAAAAAGGTCAGAAGCAAGCTAAAGTTGCATGAGTCCCCAGTAGGCTACTGTGTACAAGGCATATCACTCTTTCCCCCAGAATTTACTTTTGTTTTGTTGAGGGGCAAGGATGTAGGCAATCTTCTCCTAAAAACACAAGAAGAATTTTCATTGGCAAGTGGGCAAGCACTTGGCTGGGGATATTTGAGATAAGCCACATGCTGATCTCTGCTCCTGTGCAGTCAGGGGGCCTTGCAAGAAGTGATATTACTGAACCAGTTTTGGAGCTTGGAGGGCCACAGCACCTTCTCCACCCTTCCTGCTATTACTAACACATATTTAAACATCCAAACTGGAGTTTTCTGCTGAAGTGTTTCTTTTTCCTCAACACCTGAATGAGTAGAGCTGAAGGAAGGAATAATGTTTTTCTCAAATTTTTCATGTTTTTGCTCTTCAAGCAATTTTCTCAGTGAGAAAAGTTAGCTTTGCTATGGCCTCCCTTTTTGGTTTCTGGAGTCACAGGACTTCTAAAGGACAGAAGGAGTTTCTGGGTAGAAAACAGAGTCAAGAATATCACTTTTGCTTCAGAGGCATTTGTGTGATTTTCTGCAAAAATGTAACTATGCATTTCCAGAAAACAACAGCAAAAATTGCTGTCTTTCAAGGTAATTGCCTGTTGTTAATTGAGGTTCAGGTGGTTGATCTCACCCCAAGGAATTTCTCTCCAAGCTTTGTGGTGTCTTGGTCTCCTATTGCCACTGGTGGAGATGAGCAGACTCTCTCTGAGGATTGAACACCACTCCTGGTGCTGCAGGAGATGCAGCTTACATCCCTTACACTAACTGGAGGGAGCCTGCTCTGATGTATTTTAAATTATTATAGCAGCATTTGGCACTTTCCATTTAAAAGGCAAGTGCTAAAATAAATTGAGGCAATTTCTTATTTAGATACCAGGAAGTTGCAGGATAAAGGAGGAAAAAAGCAAAACAAAACTAAACAACCCAAACCAGCCAGAATCCAAATCTGTGCTTAAAATCTCCCCTATCTATTTAAGTTACTGTACCAGCTCAGCTCAATATCTAAAACAAAGAAAATGAATTATGGAACAGCATGAGGAGAGCTTGTTAATTTTCCCACTGATGCACTGTGAAATGAAAGCTTTATTCTAAGAATATCATATCCTCGGGGCTCTGTCTGGGGAGACGCTGACAAATACAAATGTCCTTACAGTTTTTCTTTTATTCCTGCTTTATGGTGTATTCCAGACAGATTTCCAAAATTATATATAATAATATATAATCTGTAGTTGTGGTTTGGTGGAGTTCAAGGCTGTGATTTTCCAGGGCATAACTATGCCCTGTTTGAAAATGGAAGATCAAGTGCACATAATGAAAGGCAGATCAAATTCTAGAAGAATTTGCTTATTTCTTAATCAATATTAATATATGTGACTTTAATTTCAGCATCTTTCCTCTTGTTGTGTGCCAAGGGAACATTAACAACAACAGCAGCTTTACATTTTTATAGAGCCTTTCATCAAGAAGGATTCAAAAGTGCTTTACAAACCTCGGACAAAATTCTTCTTTGATCAGCACTGAAAATCTCTTAATCCATGGTGCAAATCTCTGTAGCACTTTCTGTGGCTTTTTCTGCACATAGGACTTCCATTGATTTCTACAGGAATCGTGTGTATATGAAACAAGTGCAGAATGTGTAATGGAAACCTGCACTGCAGATAAAAAGGAGGTAAAAAAATGTACATGTATGGATCCATTCCCCATCACAGAAGTGCATCACTGCTGGAGTGGACCCCAGTCACAATCTGTATGCATAAAATTGAAGATCCAATCTCAGTTCCCTAACTGGAACCCTCTCCATGGTGTTGCAGAAGAGGGCCTTCCTTATAAAAGGAAAAGAATGAATATTGGCTCCTCTGCGCAGATTTACTTCTTTGTTTCAGGGAGGCTTCCCTGTCAGACCCCTTGAATCTCCTCTTAAAAGCAGAGGGTCAGATCTGACTGCCAATTGCCAGTGAGCAGCTGCTCCCAGGTCAGCGCTGTGGGTGCAAACAGCTTTTACCCAAAGAGCGCCTTCCGTGGCAAACATCCCTGGGTGCTTTCTCTTGCAAATGGCAGAAGAGGCCCAGAATTTCCAGAGCTTCTGTACTGTGTGTGTGCAAACCTTGCTGAGCTAAATGCTAGCTTAGAAGTCTTGCAAAGCCTCCCACGAGATTCCTGAGAAAACAGTAGATTTAGAGAAGCCCTCCATGTTTCAGCTTTCTAGTCTACAGCTAAATCAGGAGGTGCAGAGGGGATGTAGCAAACAGAGTTTCCTGAACTAATTCCAAGCTCAATTTGGGCAAACCCCTGAGTTATCTATGTCTGATGATGCTTTTTCATCCTTAGAGCTAATGTTGTGTTTGTGATTAGAGTTTACAAGTGATGAGAACACTTTCCTATTTAATCATCAGAAAATGACGAGCAGCATCCTACTGAGATTAGTGGAGATCCCAAAGTTATCATTAATTCTGTAGATACTTCTATTCAGTAATCAAGATTTCAATCCTGGTGTTGAACCCATAAATCTCTAGCCCTGACATGTCCTATTTTACTAGGACATTCTGTTTCTCATGAGTAGAACCATATTTTTAATAAGAAAATAATTCAGAATTAAATGTCCCCTGGGGATGCTATTTGAAGAAGTAAAATGCCTCACTTGCAAAGACAGGTATAGTAATGTGGTGAGGAATCTTTTAACTACTTCATCTGAAAAAGAAAAGCGAGAATATTAGCTATATGAGTGTGAACAATATTGGTCCATTTTAAAATAAAGTTTGCAATCTAAGGCATCATGTTGATTTATCTCACCTGATGAGCTATCCAAAGATTTTATTCCTGTTTAAAGCCTTTCTCTTCCAAAGAGTGGAGGTTGTTGTTTAAGTGATCCTTTTCCTTGCATTTCTTCCAGTTGGTACATCTGCATCTGGGTTTGTATTCATGTTTTTAGTATCTGTTACCTAACAGGATTGCCAACTAGCATGCACACTGTTAACATCAAGAATTCATGTTCTATCACTGGTACTGATCACATGTGTTAGAAACATGACTGTGCAGTGTAAATTGGTTCTATCCAAAATTGGTTTCCTTCTAATTGCCAGCATTAAAAAGCTCTAATTATACACTGTCAATTTAAAAGTGGCTGAAATGCATTAGGAACTCAACAGGAGCCCTTCTTTAAGTGTCTCTGAAAGCCCCAGGTCCAGTAAAGTCAAAGTCTAGGTGTATGTATTGTGCCCACCCTCCATCCACAAGAGACATCATTGCAATGTACCCCTGTGGTTTTGGCTCCGAAACTCTGCCTTGAGCTCTCTGGCTTGCTCATGATTTAGAGGGAAGAGTTCGATGGTGTTTGAAGGTAGCTAGCGAAAGCCTAAAGTAACTTGATCCAAATAATTAAACTTAGCAATAAATTGGTGGTTTTCATCTTCAAAGTGCTTCACAAACATAAATTAGTTGGGCTCAGCAAAGCCCCATAGAGTGGAAGCCACTCAATCCCTATCTCCCGTGACGTGACTTCCTTGGCTGTGTCCCCCCACATGCTATTTTTAGTATATGCAAGGGCCCACCTCACATTTCCTTAATTTCTCTTCACATGGCACATACCTTTTCTGGGATGAAAATCACGCCGGGTTAGTAATGCAGGTGGGGGAGGTTTTAAAATTAAATAACCTCTTAAAACAGCAATTGGCTTGGATTTTCCTGGAAGAACTGAGGCATATGAAGATCAGAGGCAAGCACCTTCATCCCCTGTGCCAGCCTCCGAACCTTCAAACCTTCTGTCCCCTTTGAACATGAAAAGCTCTGTTTCAGGCACACCAAGAGGTGGATCCGTCGGCTGCTGGTCAGCGTGAGTGTGTGTCCCACTGTGAACAAAGTTACGGCAAATTTCAGTGCCTGCCTGGCTGCCAGGCTTCCTCATCCAGTAATGCGTCTAAAAATACATCCATAGGGAAAGTGAATACTCTCTTCATGGCTCTGCATCACTTTGTCACAGGGCTTTGCTTCTTCCTCAGGCTCAGAAACATCTCTGTCTGTTGGAGCTGGTGACCACAAGGACACGCTTTTTGCAAATTTGCCATTTCTGTGACACAAGTAAACAATTTTATCATGGTTGTTCTCCTTGCATGGGTGTCTACTTTGTCCTGGATTAGGTCTGCTCTTACTCCAGGAGAGCTGCTGGAATCTTCCCTACAGAAGCAACCCCATTCTCCCATTGCCTCCCTTTTCTCCTTTGGTAGCTGCTGTTTCAGACATTTCCAGCTTAATTGGTACTGTATACCAAGTCCAGCTGTGTATTTCCCTGTGTGGCTGAGCTCCTGATGACCCTCTTCAAAGGTTACTCTATTGCAGTCATGATGCATTAATGTTATCAAACAGCTGTTCAGGCACTAACTCTTCAATTTACTTGCCTGTCTGTCTGCCTTTCCTGAACTTGACATTTACTTCACCAAAATAATGGGGCAGCCTTCCTACTACAAGTAGGAATATGTAAGTGAAGACAAAGACCTGGTGGCTCCTATTGCAGGAAGCACCTCTGAAAAGAAAAAAGGCAAACTGCTGTTGGGTTTTTTTTTCCCTACTGGTTTGTAAAAAGGACAAATAAACAGGCAGTCCAAAATAATCTTATTTATTCAGTGTGGCAGACCCAAAATCTTGCTGAAAAGAACACGTCTCCTGGTTGCATGCCAGCCTACGATGAGAAAGCCCAGGGGACAGCTGTATTCCTGGTTTTCAGCATGACTTTCACAAAGTTGTTTTGTTTCTCAGTGTCTCAGGTCCACGCACGACAGGGTGTTGTGGGAATAAATAGAGGAGGATGGAAGCAGAGGGGAGGTGAGCTGCCAAGTTCATCCAGACGGCACTGGGGGGGGTCATAAAAACCCTTACAGACTTCCCTCTGTTGCACTCCCCATTGGGTTTCACCACTTCCCATTCACAATAGCTGGACATCACTTCCTGGAACAAAATGAATGTATTACACTATTTCCTCTATAACTTGTAGCTACTCAGCTACTTATTTTTGTCTGGCAATGCTAACTGGAGCTCTAGGTTTGACTCTGTTTCCTGACCAACCCCAATGCATTGTCTGCCTTCTAGCACAATCTTAAAATAGTCTGTCCTGGTCTCTGTGAAAGCAGGCACAAATGGATTCATACCCTTGTCTCAAAAATGTTTAACTCTTTGGAATTGTTACAGAAAATATCTGTGATGGAAGTTATGTGGCACTTTAATCTCAAAACCATAAGAAGTTCATCAAAACAAAAATTGGGTGGCTTTGGTCCTTCAGGCATCAGTTTTATCTCTACAGAATTACCCATAAACCCCAAAAGAAAGAAACATACCTCTCCAAAATTGTCCATAATAAAATTCCCTGCTGTGTGTCTATATCAGTCTCATGCATATCACTCTGGGTTTTCCACAGGAGTATGAAGTGCCTGGAATGAACAGCTTCAGCATTAACACTGGGAATGCAACAGCTGAGTGGCAAATCTCTTCGTAGCAAAACCTTTTCCTCAGAGAAAACAAGAGATTTGGGGAAAATAAAATAGTTTGAAAATTTCAGTGGGTTATTTGTGCTGCTGCAAAACAAAATCCAGTAAAAAAAATCTAAAGCTTTCATTCTGGTATTGAAAAAAATTAGGGCCAATTCTGTTCCACTAACTTCTGCCACTTCTGATACTTCTTTCAATTTATTTTGTAGTTAAAAATCTTGTAGATGCGTAAGTCAGAGAAAAAAATTTAATCTGAGGCTGAAGAAAAAGCTACAGTTAACTTAAAGTGATTGCCAAAAAAATATTGGAAAGAATTCATTGCAGGACAGCTGCAAATGAATTTCTCTCATGATTTCTCAGCATAGCCAGGAAAAATAAAAACCTCATTTATTCACACAGCTCTGTTATTTATTCTCATCATCACTCTTTATCTGATGGCTTCATAGAGCAAAGTAAAGCAAGTGGGAGAAGACAATGGGGATGTAAGACCATTGTGACTCCAGTGGGATTATGTGGGCTTATTAAATATTTGTTTCCCTCACTGGACTTTCACTTACAGCTAAGGGGCAGTTATTTCTTAATAAATCAATTGCTTGTGATCAGTTGTCCATACCTTTTCCTTTCACAACTCCATGTAAAGGATGTCAGCGCAAATGAGAAGAATGCCCTATTAAGTTCATCATACACAAGACCTTCCAACTTCACCTCATCATTAAAACCATAACAGACCTCCAGAGCAGTCTTTGAACTCACCTTTCTTTGCTACATAAAGGGCAGCAGGTGAAGAATCACAACAGCAACAAACACAAATGTAGGGGATTTGAGAGAGTCTCTATCACAGAAAATGACTATTGTTCACCTAATGCCATTTTGGGGCATGGCATGTTATAGACAACCTGGAAAGCAGACATCAAATACAAAGATTATTTTTAAAGACCCCCCCCAAGTGGAATTTTGGGTTGTTTTTGACTGTTTGTTGTGCCAGGGGTGCGGCTGTGAAGAACCACTCCAGACACCAGCCAGGGACCAGATCTGAAATGCTCATGAAGTCAAAGGTTTCAGACTTTTAGGTTCATAATAGCAACATTGCCATCCGTGCCATGCCTGCAGCCAGAGGCACCCACGGCTCTGCACGACTGCTTGGACATGAGCCCATTCAATTATGGGGCAAACTGGCAGAGGAATCCCCACACCAACAGGGAAGAGACAGCAATGAGCCCTTCTCTTCTGAGGGACTTCTTTGCACCGAATGAGGGTAACCAGACTTTAATCTGAAGACCAAGCAAAATATTTTGGCTGGTTCTAGTTTTGCTAGCCTGAATTCCTTTATCCTTAGGACTTTGACTGAGTGTTGATCTCACCAATTGTTTTGTAACTGAGGGATGGAAAGTGGGGTTAGGAAACACTTTCCACTTCAGAAAATTCACAATTGAAACATTAAGCAGAGCAGTTTCAGGCATGAGATGCAGCATTAAAATGTAGACCACTCTAATAAGGCTAAGAGATTTTTCCCGTTTTTCTTAAACACCCAACTTAGTCATCTCTCTAAACATGGTACCATGTAGCTGCATACTTCCAAGTGTAGTTGGCATTAGAGTTGTGGGTTTAGGGAGAGTTTTTCTCATCTGGTTTCCCTAGCAGTGTGTCCTGCACCTCATCCAATGAGCAAAGCACACCACAGTTGTCCTCCTCTCTTTCCAGAATCCTCATGTTGCTGCCAAAACCTACAGCAATAGGATACATTCACCCCATAACAGCAGAAGGACCTTTCTGCCAGGACATGAGGGCTGAAACACTTATAGCAGACAGTGGGGATCATAGGGGCTTGTGCCTCAGATGAGTTGAGACTCCTCAGAAGAGAAGACAGACTATGACTAGGAACACAAGGGAAGAGATCAGGAGAGCTGGTGGCACCAAGTTGATTCCACGTGAGTGTTTCTTGGCTTTTCATTATTTCATGAATAAGCACCCTTCCAAAATAGCAGAGTTTTCTTGCCCAGCACATATGTTCAATTTGCCTCCTCCTGAGTTGCAGGTTGCTTGGGCATAGAGTCTGCCAGCAATGCTGCCTGGGCCAGCTTGCCAGAGCAGTAGAGCAAAGTGTGACCTCTGGTATGGGAACTGCAGGGGGGAGCTCTGGGGACACATGTAATCACCCAGTGTGGAGCTTGGGCAGACAGTGGGGTTAACACCTCTGCTCCAGGGGGAAACGGGAAGAAATGCTGTTAATAACTTCAGCCGCTGCAGCCTCTGGGCCTGGCTCACCTGAGAGGCAGTGCCTTTAGCTGCCTGAGCAGAGCCACAGCGGATGCACAGAGGCTTCTTAAAAGAGCACGTCTTTTGTACCGATTCCAAGAGAATAATGTCACCTACCCAGCCACCAGCCCTGCTTTCCACTGTGCTTGAGTTTTTCCTTAGAAGTTTCCTATTCAAGTGTTTAGCCTGACCAGGGCTGACCTTGCTTAGCTTATGAGATGTAACAAGATCACTGCCTGAGGTGTGAAATGACACTGGAATGGAGGTCATGATCTTACGGAGAACATCTCCTTCCTCTGCTGCGATGCCTCCTCCTGGCTCCCCAGCCCCAGCATCTGACTAATCAGGCAGAAACAAATGCACCGTGCTTCTAGCACACCACTGGCAGAATATAAAAATCTGTCCTTTTGGCTATTCAGTCATCTCAGTGGTATAGATTTTTTTTTATGCATATGAATTCAAAGATCAAACAGTTCCTTTTTTATGATTTTTTTTGTCACTACTTCAACAGAAACAAAAAGTGATTTCTATAGGTCTGTCACTGTAAGACACCAAAACAGATTAACAGACAGACGAACAGACAGTAGCATTTAAGCAACGTGGACAGAACACCAAATCAATCATTCTGAATGAATAATACATTTAAGCAGTGATATGAATAGCAGAAAATTCATCTGCATCTACAGTGAAACTACCTGGACCCATTTCAAGGTGGAGTATTCTGCAGAAAGTACAGAAGGCACTTTCATTTTGGTATTTCAAATAAGAATGAGTTTGTGTGTGTGTCAATCTGTCGCACCCAAGACAGGGCTGGTTCTGTGAATGGGCATTACCGTGTGTAGCTCTAGATTGAGCTGTGGAGAAATATACAGCTCTTTATTTACAGGTCATTAGAATAACACAGTATACAAACTGTGTATACACAGCAAATACAAATATTTTCTGCAACATTCATGAATGACTTCTCTTGTTAACTGCTCTGAGAAACTTTTTTGTAGAGAGCCGTGAGTTGCGTAATGCTTTTATTGTGATGAAACTAAGAATGAGCTTGAGAAGCAAACTTAGCAGGATAAAGTTTGAGATAAATCATGCCCACATAAAAAAAAAAGCATTGAAATTCAAGTACAGGTTTCAGTGGCAGGCCTAATGGACAAAAGAAAGCAGGAGAAGTGCCCTTCTGCTGAGTTAAACCAGGCTTGGATCCATGGGGACATTTCAATGGTCTTGTTTATTTTTATCATTAAAACTAAGCTGACTTTTGAAGGGGAAGGAAAAACAAAAAGCCCCAAGGGCTGTTAACCTTTCTTCAGGAGCAAAAGGGAAGGTCATCAAAAGTTTTGTGACTCTTACAGGGAAATAAAGGTGGTTGGTGGAGGCTGGTCTGTGCAAAATAAAACAGGTGAAAGCTCCTGCACTGCTGTAGCCAGCAGGTTCTCGTTGGAGGTGGAGGGGCTCCCTGAGATGGCAGGAGACAGCAATGGGGGATTCAGGTAGGTAGCATTTTCTCCTTACTGTGAAGGAATGGTTATTAAATTAAAGCCTCTAAAACTCCTGCCTATAAAACTCCTCTTTGAGGAGTTCAGCTAAAGGCAGCAAAGCCAGCAGGCAGACAAGAGGCTTCGGTGAAGGGAACCGGCTTCTACTCTGCTGTGGGTGGTAAAATCCCTCTCTGCGATGGGGTGATTTGTAGGAAACCCTGAAGAAGTACTTCAGTGTTTTCCCTCATCTGCTGAGTCACAGTAACCTATGCTAAAGGAGAGCACAAGGCTGTTGAGTAGGGCAAAGGTTTGTTTGCCCATGTCTGTCGAATGGTGATTAACTTAGGAAGGAAGTCACAGAGTAAACGAGAAGGAAATAGCCACCATTCATCAGCTGGTGGCCTCTGGATACAAATCCTGCTTTCAGAGTTCCTACAGCAGAAGGTCAAAAACAATGTACTGCCTGGACTGCAGCAGACATTTTGTGTTTGCCCATAAGTTCAGGACAGCAGTGGGATAGATGACTAGGCTATACTCCTGACCCTTTCCCTGAAACTGATTTAAATGTGTTTGAGGGGTTTAGAGTGGAAAAGAGAAACCTTTGCAAGATTAAGGAAAAGGTTGATTTCCTCTCCTTAGCAGAATCCCAAAAAGCATAAAGGATACCAAAGAAGGGATATGGCCAGAGACACACAGCAATCCATTTCTCCTAGGATACTGCACATTCCTGATTATCTTCAGGACTAGAAGTAGTAGACAAGGAGTAGTCTCACTAGAATTGAATTATCAATGTCAAAAATAGTGCTTCTTTTCCCATTCTCTTATTCTCTCTTATTCTTCTCTGCCTGTCAGAGGGAGCACTGAGATTCCAAGCTAGTGTATTTTTGAAAACGCAACTCAGAAAAGAGGAGAAACACAACCTCTGCCAAGTGGCACAAGTTCATTCCTTTTCATTTTTATTTAAATTACTAAACTCATGCAGATTACTTGAGATCAATTTTGTTCACCTTTGCAAATGGCTAAGAATTTGCATTAATGCTCAAAGAGCCTTCATAAATCTGACAAAGAAAGGAAAAAACAACTTTAATGAAGAATCAGCAGGATTTCTGCTTTCCAACTTCTCCATCCTTCTAAAAGCATGCTATGAGAGAGAGAGAGAGAGCAACCGAAGAAGTATAAAGTATATAGTTCACACATTCCCAGGAAAATTGATTCCCCAGATATCTGTGAGGTCTGTAGCATCCCTGGACTCTGGAATGAACAATACAGAGACAAAGGCATTTTTTTTTAAATCTCAGAGGGAACACTATCCTCGAGAAATCAAATGAGCGCTAATCAGGAAGAATGTTTGATTATTAAATGCATCATTGAGTCTTTTAAATATCACTCATTGGGTCATAAATTCTTATTAAATGTAGATAATCCATCGTTGTCTTATGCAGATAGAAGGTAAAAACAGTAAAAGATTTGCCAGCAATCCACCCCTGTCCCTGAGTCCCTCCTTTCACAGACTTAAAAACAGGTGATACTGCTGTCATCTTCTACTTTCAATCACTGTGCTATGGCTCACACTGTTCTTTCTCTGGATTTCACATCCTGCTCACTTATTTCTGTTTAGGCTCTTCTTTGCATTGATCATGCTCTCCTGTTACCCTTGCTCTCTCCCGCTCCTTACACAGATGGCTTTCCCAAGATGGGTGACAACAGCCTACCCACTACCACCCTTGCAAGCTGCTCTTTAATGTTGCTTTTCGTGGAATCATCAGTTTATTTTGGTTGAGAGGGGCCTTAAAGACAATTTCGTTTCAACCCTCCCCCCACCATGGACTGGGACACATTCCACTAGACCAGGTTTCTCAAAGCCCCATCCAGCCTGGCCTTGAACACTTTGTTTTATCTCTTTTCAGGAATAACAAGCTTCCTTTGGAAGGGAACCCCCAAACGCATTAAATGCAACCAGACTTCCTCACTGTTGTTTCACCTGACCACACTGATGCATGTGCCCACCATATGGTTTGACATCTCTGGCCTCATGTATCGTGAGAAAAGATAGTAAAGTCATCTGTAAGGGAAACCTCCAGCCTTGTTTAGTATATAATTGTACTCATGCTTGTAAAAAGCTTGCTGCAGAGCAGCTGGGAAATCTAGCTGGTTTCCTGGAGTGTGTGGGAGGCCATGAGTAGGTGGTAACTAAAATTTGTAACAGAGTTTGGAGGCTTTGAAAAACATTATTACTATTATTTTGGACTCTACAGCAAGATTACAAATCTTAACAGTTGCTAAGATATATGCAATTTACCTACAGATATATGGTTCTTACAAACAAATGCTACATCAAGAATAAGAATTTATTGATCATCCTTTTCAGGCTAAAATGGTTTTCTTTTCAGTCTCCAACAGGGCTTTGGCAAGATTATTTTTAAAATAGCTTCAGTTTGGAACCCAGATTGCATTCCTTGCCAGATTATAATGATCACTTCAAGCAGGGCTGGGTGAATTTCAAAATGCCTGGAGACTCAGTTCAGGACAGTGCCCTCCAGTCTGTGATATATTTAGCAATGGGTAAACCCAAAAATTTGGGTGGTTATCCAGGGTTCATCTGTACTGCCCAAATGTCTACAGTCTGCAAAAATGGGCTGGAAAGTTTTCAAGGAAGATGGGTTTTGCACTATTTCCAGTACTGCCTATTTCTGCTCAGGTCAGGAATCCTAGGAGAAAATCCTCTTTCTTCATACTGGTTTGCTGTGAATCTGTTGCCAGTCACAGCTTAAAAGTGCAGAGTCTGGCAAAGGAACTCGGAGAAGCATCTGTGGAAAAAATGAACCCTTCTGAAAGGCAAAATGATGGTACAGGGTTGGGTGGTGATCCAGATGTATTCCTATGTTGAGATTCAGCCCTACTTCTACCAAGAACAGAGAGAACTCGCATGGCCAATCACGATGGATCTGTTTCACTCCTTCCTATTAAAATATCCCTCAGTAACCTTCTGCTAATGAGGTAGTTCCGATTTAGATAGGAGAAAATTCCCTGAGGATTATAGCTTCCTGGTAATTTGGGGTAGTTTGCTTGTCTTTCCTTCCATGCCAGATACTGGCTGTGATGTAAAACTGTTTTGCAACAAATAAGTGAGTATTAAATGTCTTTCAGGCAAAGAAATGAAAGTACCCAAGGCAATTAAAAGACTCTGAGACAAATTCATCCCTAGTTTAAGTTTAAACAACTTCTGTGAGGTTGCACCAGTGGGCAATCAGATTTAATCTAGATTTAATCTTTTGATTTGATGTGAGAGTCCTGAATTTGTGTTAGGTCTTAACAATTAATCAGCTCAGCTGGCTTTTGGGGTGAGACCGTAGATAGAGAGCGAAGGTGACAAAGGTCGGTGGTTAATACAGAACAGACACTCTGGAAGAATTTATAAATAAATAACATTATCTTAGGCCTCATCAGGAAAAAAACTGAAATGCTCAGGCCATGGGAAAAGTCCAGCATGCCATATTTCAGGAGATTTTTAATGACAGATACCCAGCAGTTTTAGACATAACTTGCTGCTGGTCTTTGGGACATGAGCCCCCGAATCTCAAGAAAGCAAGCCCGCATTCTTGTTTTCTTCCAAATCCCACATGCTCTTTAAACCTTACATAAACACTGAAGCATCATACTTTTCTTCCCAAACAGCACTTTCCTTTCACAATGCTTATGCCAGCCAGTTAGCTCAGCCTTTGCCTGGCTCCGTATCACAGCACCATTGACAGCGACAGGAAATTTCCTTGAGATAGCAATTCTCCCAGGGTTCAGGATCCACTTCTCAATTAGCCCTCTAATTGGCAGCAGCAGGGACTGATTTCTCATTGCAGCAGTAAGAAGCAACTTGGTTCAAGTCATGCCTTTGCCCGCTCTTTGTTCCTGCAGGAGTTCACCAATAAAGATACAGGCAGACCTCAGACCTCAGCACAGCAGGAATCTTTATGGCAGCACATATTTCTGGGCTTTGTTCTGAAGGCATAAACTTAGATTATTTTGTGCCATGCTACTTCTTGCATTACTGCTCATTTTGGAGTGCGCAAAGCCACTTGGAATAAAAACAGAAGCACAGCTGAACAGCCTCTATCCAACAAAATTCAAGTCAAACCCCTCGAGATCCAGTGAAAATGTGAGCACTTTGGTTTGGGATCTTTTTGTTCCTTCCTGTTTTGAACTCATTTGTTCTTCCATATTTGGGCCACAATTGGAAGCTAAAATATTTAAAAGCTCCAGATAATACTTTTATAGCATACTATTTTGACCTCTCAAGGTATCAAGAACTTTCAGTGAGATCTGGGGAACTGTTGGCTTTAGTGAAGGTGACACTTCTGTCTTTCAGGTTTTCAACTTTCATGGCTCATGTCCTTCAAGTTTGAGAATGTGAGAGCGAGTATATAATGACCCAAGTTGGAACCAAAAATAGTTGAGTAGCATCTCTGAGAGTTCTCCCCATCCCCAGCTCTGAGTGTAGCACATTTCTGTGATGTATGCTCAGGCTAGCTTATTTGAAATGCAGTTGCTGCCTGGAGCCAAAGTTTTCAGAGCTGATCTCCTGCCTAACTAAAAATTCATATATAAGCAGCCAGATTGGAAGCAAAAATGTAGCCACTGAGCTGGAAAATTTGGGTTCCAAATGAGCAATTTGCCCTTAAGCTGAAGATCAGTGACAAATGAAAGGCACACACCATCTATTTGTTTAGGCAAACAATGCCACTGGGATGGAGACAATAACTTGCCCAGGGCAGAACTACTAACATCAATTTGAAGGGTTGAGCAACCCAGCCTTGGAGGTTTGCCCTTCACTTGGTGCTGTCTCAGGCTGCAGTGCACCTAAGCACATGCTGAACTGTGAGCAGATGCTGAAGCACTTTGCTGAATTCAGGTTGTCAGGAAAACTGAGCTTGTTAATGCTGAGATCACTTGAGTGCTTCTTTTTGTTGGAATCTTTCACACCTAATTTGTTATGACAAGGGAGATAAAGTATAGACTATTAAGTCTAATTAATGGCAAATGAAGTAACATTGATAGGTGAGTGTGGAGAGAAGTGAAACTGTCGGAGCGGATACTGCTGCCTCATCCTCTTTTCAGAGTGCAACTGTCATGAAGGGCCTGATTCTGTACTTCTTACAAGTTAAATATTTTGAGTTACCTTTTGACAGCAGATCTGCAGCGTACACACCATGTTGCTCATCTACAGCATCATTCCTCTTCCAAGCCATAGCCCTACTTCCTGTAGCAGGCAATTAGGCAGAGATCCTTATGGTATGAAGCATCAACAGACAGAGATGCCCATGCTCCTCTCCCCCGGCTCTGGAATAACCAGGAAAGTTTCCTACAGGAAAGGCAGTCTGACAGGTCAGTGGTCTCCTATAGCCTCCTGCATTCATTCCTTCTTCCTGTTCCAAGCCTGGTGGAAGATCTCTTTGTGAGGTGAAACTGCTGTCTGAGATTTCTCCATCAGGCTCTGAACATCCACATGAAGTAGATATCAACTGTGTTAGACACAGACACACACACAGAATATAACCAACACCAGCAGAAGGACAATTAGACACCTACATTAAAAAGTTAACTCTAAAAAAAACCTGGTGAAGGAGAATTCACAATTTTTGCGATGGAGAAAGGCAGAAGCAGAAAGGTTAAGCAATTTGCTCAAGGTTGCAAGAGAAGTAATTGTCAGTGCTGGGATTAAGATTTAGGAATTTATAACTTCTGGTCCTGTGCACAGGCCACTAGATCATCATCCCTGGCACTCCAGAGAACCAGGCTGCTTATTCTTTCAGTAAAATGCTAAACCAAATGCTGTGACCTTTTCTGGAGTTATCAGATGAACTGCTTTCTTAACTCCAGGTTACAGAGAGCAGTGGGGGGTGGGAGGTGGGGATGTGATGGGGGGAGGAAGTGACAGACCAAAATCAGTATGTGCAATTCTTGTGTAAGGAGATTTTCCTCCACCCGTTTGAGGAGCCTTTGCTATCTGTCTGACTGCAGCACAGGAGAGAAAATACAGCCCCTGATGGGAGTTTTGGGAATATTTGCCACATTTTCATTTGAAGGCACTGACAAACTGTTTCAGAGATTGCACTGGGGGTGTGGGCAGCTTTGTATCATTCACAAGAAGTCAAGGCCAGCCCTTGAACTTGCATACTTAGAGAATATATAAATAAGCTGTAATTCACTGAAATATATGTATGGAAATCTTTGGGAAGAGCTGATATGCAAAATTCAGTATTTCCAGCCCACTATTACTAGTAGTAGTTCTATTCTGTGAACCTGTGGAACTTCAGCTTCAAAGAAACATGCCCACCTACATTCCTTCTTGCAGTGTGCCACTATTCAATTACTTGATCCTATTTCTGTATCAGCCATTAGAAGGCAACATGTTCAAGATGTGATCAAGCTTGCAGGACCACAAGCAGGGTTCCCAGATCTGTGGCCACCACAGCCAGCAATTTTGTGACTGTCTGGGAGAGGAGAGCCCTGTGGATGAGGGGCCACCATGCTCAGCATCCCCTGCCCAGCCTGAGCTCCTGTTCAGGTGATCTCCTGAAACAGAACTCTTTCTCATACTCATCAAAGCAGGGTTCTGCTGCAAGAAGAAGACACTGCCCCTGCTTATGGGGTGTTTATGATCAGTAGTTCAGCAGGAACCCAAACTGCTGCACCACAGTGGCAATTGCCACTGTGACTTTTCTTCCTGCGCCTCAACCCAATCTCTCTGGACCTCAGGATGCTTCTCTTCATTCACATTTCACACAGGCACTGCAGTTTTTGGGAGATGAGACTTCTGTTCTTGATAAACAGAGAAATGTACCTCTTTGGGTAGCCAGCACTGAGCAGGTGTTGAGCAGAAATTACTTCCCCTCTGTCCAAACATGTTTCCAGAGCTGCTGAGCAAGTTAGGGAAGAGCCATGGAGGATCTCAGATTGGAGCCCATGCACTATGCACTTCTGTTTTTACCTGCAAACCTTGAGAGTTTGCAGTGGTCTTCTTGCCTGAAGGAAGAAGGGCTGGCCTGGGAGCAGTGGCTGCCCTTTCAACAAACAGCCTCATGCTGCCTCTGACATTTAGCAAGAAATGTAATGCAAAACATGAGTTGCACAAATCTGTAAAACAGGGGGCCTAAGGGGTCTCCTGCTGAAAGCAGAAGCAATAGTACATGTAGCCAATTCCCTTTCCAAAACTTTGCCAGATTGCTCGAGGGCTACAGGTTTGAATGTCATGCGAAGGAAAGGATTGCATGAGAGTTTTTAAATGGAAACAATCCCTAACTTTGTGATATACACAGTAATTTCAATCAGGATGACTTCAGAAGACGGTAAAATTGAGCAGTATACCTCTGTGTGTGTATGTGTGTGTGTGTGTGTGTTTATGCACAGGTCCTAATTTCTTTATAAATACCTATGTGTATATAGCATATAATTGCTTATACTGGAAAGTTCAGTTCTGATACATGATTGGTTCACCCCAACCTTACATGTCATCTGAGTGAGCAAGTCACTTGACAATCTTGTGCCTCAAAGTCAGGCAGTTAATTCAGACTATGTTACAGCTAAACACTTCTCTCTTTTCACTTACCTGCTCTAAATATGAGTCCATGTGATTTGGTAATTTGCATAATATCTTCTGACAAGCTGACTCTGAAGTCTTCTTGGGTGATTTCCTTCTCTTTACAAAACAAAATGGGAGATGGTAATATCCAAGGGAACTAGTGAATCTATTTCCCTTGGATTAAGCAACTTCTGCTCTTGGATTTCAGGTTCCGCCAGAGGTAGCAGGTTCATAAACTGTGCAGCTGCCAATGGGAGATGGAGGTAGAAAACCTCTAAAGGGATCTGGAACTACATCTAGTTAGTCAGCTCTCCAGCTTCCTGTTACACCAACCGGAAGGTGCTCTGAGATGCTCTGCTTCTCCAGACAATGACAAAATGGCCCCCGCGCCACCCATGTGTGACAGACAGGAGAATGGCACAAGACGGGAGTTTAACTATGTCTTTTCTTTCCCTAAAATAGCACTCAGTTGTGCCCTGCATCCTGTAGACCTGGGAAATAAGACAGATTAATCTTTGCTAGTATTATTAAAATATTTTCCTATGGATTATCTTTTCACAGAGCCATAAGCCTTTGAAAATCTGGTCCCAATGTAACTTGCCTATGAAGTCAATTAGCTCCTAAAATGACAACTCATTAGAAAGAACCCAGAAGCTGATATAGAAATACCTTGTTTTATTAAGCCTGGCCAATTTTCCGTCAACAAAAATTATGCTTCTGAAGTGATGTGGAACAAGAATCAAACATGAAAGCATACAAGTATCCACTTTCGAGCCCTTGAACAGCTATAAGAATCCACTTCTTGGTATTTCTGCTACACAGAATGAATTTTCATTACCTGAAGTATCTATTATCTAATGAATAAAAAAACCTGCATTATGCATTAAAGTGTAGTATGAACAAAAGCGCTGGAAAACTTACATAACTTCATGGTGAATTTTTGTGGCAGAAATGGTACTTTTATTGACTTCTGCGGCATGGATGAAGTGCCACCAGCCACTGAGTCTGCAGTCAAACTTCAGCTAGACTTCTAAACCACAGAAGAAACTAATTCCATTAATAAGCATGTGCTGCTCAGGGAACACATAATTTTCTTCATGAGGATATCGTGCTCCAGATCCTTGGTTGTGTTTGAGGAATGCCATTCCCAAATCCTGGGTTGTTGGGGTTCATCCGCCCTGCCATGTAGCCCTGGGAAAGGGGCCCTGGGAGGGAGGCATGGGGTTTCCCTGCCCCTGGTCAGCCTCGTTCCCCATTGGTTGTTTTGTGTTCCCCTGTGTGGGCAAGGACCCTCGGGTCCCGTGATTGAGCAGTTCCTCGGCAGATCCCAGCCATGCGGCTGGAGAAATAAACATCTCTGAAACATCTATCAAGAATCTGTCTGTATATATTTCTTTTCCACGGGACTCCTTGTTTGATATGCGTGTTACAGAATCCCCACTGTAACACTGGGTGGTTCATATGGAGTCCAAATTGAAGATACAGAGATCAAAAATGGCATAAACTGCCCAAAACACCAAGTCCAGGTTTAAAGATGCCAGGCCACCCCTGCTCTAGAAGGAAAGAATTGTGCTTTAATCTAGCTGTAAGCCCAAAATACACATAGTATATGCTCTAGGGAGCCTCCAGATTCTGGGACCTCCCTGATGGCTTTGGTCTTCCCTTTATAGCACTTTAGAGGATCTTTGTTAAAAAATATATACCTTCATCTCCCAAGGAAAGAGGTCATATTTTAAGCCTTGAAAGATCCATCTGTTGTTTGAGCCTTTGAGGATGGTGTCCCACATCCATGTTGTGTTCTGCTCCCTTGGTAGCTGGTCATGCCTTTCCTACTGGCAGCAGACTGAACAGGGGGGTTTGCCAGCATATTTGAATTTACCACAAGGTGTGCCACGCTCAATCCCAGCTACTCCACCCCAGTTTTGCACACAGGGAGGTGGAGCCAAGTACTCTCCAGCTGTGCCCTTTCATGCAAAGGCAGCCCTAATGGTGAGGTAGTCCTATGACCTACTAGGCTAAACACAGAGTTGGTTAGTAGCATGAAGTACTTTGGCCTCTTTGTCAGCTGTAAGAAAAAAAAAGCAGTTTGGGTGTTTGGGGAATGGTGGCAATAGCTGAATTACACTTTGGACTACAAAAAGAACAAGCACAAAGGCCAAAAATGGCACAGCTCCAACAGAAAGAGGAGTGGCTGGGTCATGGCTGGGTCAAGTGCTTTTAAACTCAGGTAGCAGATGTGCAGATGTGCATGGAGCAGTGCTGTTGGCACTGAGCTCTAAAGAGGTGTGAGTAGCCATAAAGAAGAGCAAAACACTGTTTATAGAAACCAAGCAGCTGAGGATGAATCTTCTGTGATAACAAATCCATGAAGTTTTACTGGAGCGCTACTCATGAGGAGCGGGAGTTTGGCAGAGCGCCTGTGACAGTGGAAATAATTGATATTTTCAGTTAGATGGCCGGAACAAAACAAAACACAAAAGTCAGTTTGAGCTGTCCAAAACCTCTTTTCCCCTCTTTTCCAGCAAGGAAAGAGAAAAGGTCAGTGTGGGGCCAGTCTCCTATCTGGGCTCCGGGATCATTCTTCGTACTGAGGAGGATGCAGGTGGTCAGAAGGCTGCTCCTTTTCTCCTCCAAAGGCCAGTGGCTCAGGCCCTCCCTGCAATAGGAGTGGAGCATACTGAACCACCTCGACAGCAAGGAAAACGAGCTGGAGATGCATGAAAAGCCCCATCTACCCTTTGTGCCAGGTGCTGTAAGTTCTGTGAAGAGACGCACAGGGGAACGAGGTCAGCACCACCACGGAGAAGTGACCCAGAGAACAGGCATCCTTGGGTGCCTGATTTTTGACCCAGGACATGGTTAAAAGTCATGTGAAAAAAGCCTGGGGAAGGGGTTCGGGCATGGGTTAGCACTTGAAGAAGAACCTTGGCGCAAGGTCAGGCTCCAGAGAGGGAGGTGGGAAATGTGGGATTGCTCTGTGGGATGGAGTGGACCCAAGATGATCCAAAACACTCAAGACAGAATGGGCAGAGATGCCTAGTTTTTGGCAGTAGGAGAGGGACAGAGAAAAGGGAAATTTCAGACATCAAAAAGCAGATTGAGACTGAAATGGGTACTCATTGGCTCAGAGAAGGTGAGAAGAATTGGGTGCTTTTACAGCAATGGTAGCTGAGTGTCAGATTTTTGTCCAAATATTCAAGCATCTTTTGCTCTGCATATTCAAGTATTTTTAACTTGAGTGAAAGAATTTCAACAGAAAAGACAGTCAGTATCCAAAAATATCCTAAAGCTCAATAGTGAAGTTTCCTTTCAAAACTACAAATCAGATGGAGAAGGCCCTGGAGCTCAGCATTCCCCTATCCCTAGTGTGTGTCCTCATACTTGGATGGCAAGTAAGCATGAAAAGATATATGTAAGGATGTATTGGAGAGGAAAGGGAAGGAGAAGGTAAAAGTCGGTTTCTTTATCAATAAATAATCCAATTTTCAAAGACTCTGTCAGACCACAGAAACTGCAAAAGGAAAATCTCTGGGCTGAAAATGCTACTACCAAGTCCATTAAATGCATCTGCTTTTTACTTTTCTTGAATTTCCCAAAAATATTTGCTGAATTGTTTTTCCTGTCCTGACACTGAAATGAATGACTTCCTGATACAAGTATTTTTTGAGACTAGAAGCACTGTATATTTCAACTAAAGATTATTCAAAATCAGCCATGTAGAATACAGCACCATGCCCCTGTACCAAAGCACATACATAGGTACCCAGCTTCTGTTGAAAACCACGTAAAGGAAAAAAGCACAACCCCAATCTTCATTTAAGCACCGTAAGTCTGGCTACCTGGCCTCTGTTCAAAGCTGTGTCTTATTGCACCCACTTCTCTCTGCCTGCTAGTACAGGGCAGCTGCCCTGAGTATGGGTGACAGTGGCACAGTCAGAAAACAGGGCCTGGAATTATACAAATTCCTCCATTTCCTCCTCCTCCTGCCAAATCCTGCTAATTCAGATTATCATAAATGACTTCTTCCTAGGGAATGCTGAAAACCCTCTCCAGCAAATATGATTTTATACATTATGATCTGGTTTTATATAGCTTAATGAAATTTCTTTAAATGGTTTTCAGCAGGAAAGCAAAAACAAATAAGCTCTCAGCCTCTTCAAAATCCTCCTCAAATCCAAGTCTATGCAACCTTAATTAGCAGCAATACGTGACAGCACTGATTTAGAGCCTGTTGTGATTTTGTCCACACCATTGAAAAGAACACAGTACACTAGGGACCCAATCCCAGCCTGAAGGATGTCTGGTAACACCATCTCATTTCCCAAGCCAGGCTAAGTGAAACCTGGATTTTCTGTCATACATAGGTAGCAAAACATATCTTAAATATTAGGGCCTCCCTTTCAATGAATGATAAAGAATAATCAGGTCCCATGAGTTTTTGTGATGATCTCTTTTTTTCTTTTTCCATAGTGCCAACAGTGAATGTGCAACATTTAGATAGAGAGACTAGAGCACCTTTACAGACCACACCTGCTGGAGGCTCCACTTGCAGCCTGAGCTGGACACAACTTAGACCACTCCAGAGGCTGGCTTCCATCTTGTACCACGTGTGGTGCCATGTAAATCCTCTTCCAAACTCCCAGTACCCTCCTTCTGCTCTCAAGGTCTGCTCTGAAGAGCAGGAGCATCCACAGAGGAGCCCTGTTTCTGTGGCATGATCCTGCTTTTACCAGTGTGATAATTAAGATGGCAAGTCCTGGTTTAAAAAAAAAAAAATACTGACTTGAGAAGTAGACATTTAAAAAAAAAAATCTGTTTATTTCCTGTCTCCTACTCAGATCAGTCTGAAAATGAAACACTATGCAAGCACAAGAAGTTATTATGTGACTTGCAGCCTCCAGTTATTCTGACTTCACTGGATGCCTTACAAGCATCTATTGTTCTTGGAAATAGTCTGAGATGTGCTTTCCAGAGAGATTATTATATATTCTTGCTATGAGGAGGGAAAAATGTTCTGATACTGTGTCATGTCATTTCTTTAGTGGTATTTGGATGCAATATACTATGGAAGTGTGACAGGGAAGAAAACAAACCTGTTATGTGACTAGTGGTGCTGAACCACATATACTATGGACCCAAGAGGCTGTATGTTACTCATGGCTGACTGACTCCACCTCCATGCTCCTGGCCAGCTCTCAGTACCCGTACCCTCCAAAGTAGTAAACCTTTCTAAAGCAAAAGCCCCTTTGCTGACTGCAGAAGATAAATCTTCCCCTACCTGCCTCTCCTCAGCAGCTGCACTTGCATCTGCAGGGCTGACTCCATCTCCATCTGTAAAGCTGCTCCTGCGAAGGGTGAGTCCCCTGCTGCCCCTGTGCTCCGGCAAACCCCAGGAGAGGGGCAGAAGCTTTTATGCAGACCTCACCAAGGCCTGATTTCAGCCTTCTGTTTGTGATGGGGTGGGTTGCTCATATGGTTGGCCTATATGTGGGAACATGTAGCAGATGCTGCTGATGGGATGCTCCCTGAAAGCTCATGCAGAGTGTTTCATCCACACAACCAGCCATAAACTTGCTCTGAGAGACAGTAACCAAATATTTAAAAATTGGCTGTGACTGCATACCACAAGATCCAGCACTATGATATTGCCAATTTCAGTGACCTTGAAAGAATAAGGTTTGGTCCCTCATAATGCTGTGTGGGTTGGTGATTTATAAACAGGCTTTCACACCTGCTAGAACTAAAGATGGAACAATTTTGCTTTTCGGAACTGGCTTTTGGAGAAAGGGAAAAAACCTCCTCAAAGAAGGAGGGCATTGTCTTGGTTGAGCAGGGCTGGGAGCTAGATCTAAGCACACAGCATTATGTTGTGGTGAGAACAAAGGCTTCCTCCCCACCTCCCCGATGATTCGCACAAACAACACACAACTGTATTTTCAGTGGTTGTAATGGGCTGCTAGACAGCAGTATTCCATGCTGTTATTGAAAGCAGTAGGGCAAGAAAAAGGCAGCAAACAGCAGGAGACAGGCCTACTTTCTCCTTCACACCAGAACTTCAGCTGTTTGTACCAGACCTCTCCCACACATCCTTTTCAGAGATGGGCAGGAGGATGCTCACCACAGTGGTCCTGGTTGTTCCCTCCCACCAGGCTGGTGTTGGCAGGATGGATGAGGAAATGCTAGGGGCTCCTCTTTCCTGGTTAGATTTAATCTAGAGAAGAGATGACACGTATTGTATCCTAGTGGATTATGATTTAACCAGCAGGTCATGCTGAGATTTTATATTCTGGATAATAGCTAAATGCTTTTGAAGTCTTGTAATCTTATACAGCACACAGGTGGGAAGCTAAAAACAAGATAGTGGCAAAACATAGCAAGAGAAATCACAGTCTCTATAACATAATAACAGCAACTCTCCCTCAGATTTTGTCTTTGTGTTTCTTTTAGGCCACAGGTTGCAGATGAACTTGTTTTAATGTTCACTTGGGTCTGGTATGTTGTTTCAGTTATGGCTCTGTCCTCCAATGACTCTCCTAACACAATTCGCTTGAGGAAATCACAACAGGCTCCTCCAGGAGAGCAGTCAGGCAGAGAGGGAAAGCAATCCAGACCAAAGAGGGTATGGAAGGGTGGGGTGGGCCTTGCCAAACCTCTATGTGAGAAACTTGAGCAAATGTCTATTTATTCTGCTCCTGTGAATCTCAGGACACAACACCCTGTGAGGGTGGGGGTGTGGTTGGCAGCTGCTGGGGAGAGATGATGACTTTAAAGCTGAAATATTTGCATCAAAGCAAAGGCTCTGCAACCAGGACAGGAGTTATGCCCTAGCTAATCTCAGCTCAATCTCAAATGGGAAAGCCAAAAGGACAATAGCCCAGTGCTTCCTTGAGGGACCATTCACAGAGAGGGGGATTTTAAAAATAAAATAAAATAAAATAAAATAAAATAAAATAAAATAAAATAAAATAAAATAAAATAAAGTAAAATAAAATCCAGGCCTTGAAAAGAACAGAGAGACAAGCAGGTTTAGGGTAACTGAGTGGGAAGACTGAGTGATCTGATCTGTTTCCCTCCCTTTCTCCACGGGTGTCTGTGAAGACAAAGTAACCCATGTCTCCCATCCCAGGGTGCTTGAGGTAGAATGAACCCCATCGACCTGCAGCACTACAGAGTACAGGGGGCCCTCACTGCTTCAAAACACTTCATACAAAATGTCTTGAAAAGCCTTTATGGACACTCCAAATTGATCTGCATCACTAATAAGACAGTATGAACTTTTATAGCTTCTCTTCTAAGACAAAAGGCCATAAAATGGTCCCTCACAGCATCCCTGTGAGATCAGCAGACATTATAATCTTAATTTTATTGAAATAAGAATAGGCAGGGAGAGGGCATAGGCCACTTCAGAATTCATATCCTTGTGATAATTAGATGTCACAAACATAATGAGGACAAATCACAGGAAGTTAAGTATCTACACCAATGCTTTAAAACTTAAAGTGTCTGGACAACATGGCTTTTGTTTTTTTCTGTAAGTCTCTGACACAGCAGAGATGTCCTGTATCCAAAAGACTTTTCCCAAAAGAGGTTATGCTAATAGCAGCCTGTTAACACGAGCAAGCCCATCAGCACTTATGTGAGACTGCAGCCTTTTACCCTGGCTGAGTGATCACTGACCTAAGTCTCCCTTTTCCAGGTGGCAGCGACCACTACCCTACATCAGACATGACATTTCAATGTTATTTTCACCCCACCCATGCTGTACTGAGAGTCAAGAGGCAAAAATGAGCTTCATCATCCAAAATGTAGGGCTTTTAATGGACTAAGCCCCTTGCTGTTACTCTGACACAATGCAAAATTAAGCTTCACATGAGATTCAGCAGCAAGAAAGGTGAAAGGAGAATGACCGAGATACCTTGACAACAAAAGCCCCCTTTTGCTTTGGGGTTGCTTCGGAGATGAAGTGGGGCATGAATGTCCCCAAAGATTTTGATTAAAATTCTTCTGATTCTATGAGTCAGGTGAAAAAATTTATAGCCTGCCATGCTAGAACTGAAGGTTATTGGCCTGTGAGTAGTCAAGGTGCCCCAGAGACACAGGAGTAAGAACTAAAGCTCAGCAAGTCATTTGCAACTAATATTTTTTTTGATGAATTTCACCTTTGTCTGACAACTCTCTATAAACAGATTGCAACATTCTCTAATTTATCCATTATTTAGGTTCAATAGTAACGTCAGCAAATAATGTCTTCCCTGTAGAGCAGTCCATTATAAACTATAATATGCAATATTTGCTATATCCATCTATTTCCCTTTCTATTCCCTGGTAAGGGGAGTTAGGTAACAAAACAGAACAGTGTAAATTTTACAAGAATATAAACTATTCAGAATTCACTGATGGTCAATACATGAACATCTCTGTTTAAAATTCACTCGGCAAGCCCTCATTCTTGTAGAGTTTGAATATACAAATAAATGCAGAAGTCAAACACAGAAGGACTGCTGAACTCAATCAAATCAAAATTCACTTTCAAATTCAAATTTTTACTTTTTTTTCTATTTTCCTACTTGCTTCACTCTGCTGAATAGCAAAAAAATACTATACCCAGCAACTTCAGGTCCAGAATAGTTTCATGAATGTTTCTCTCTTTTTTCCAGATTCCAGACTCTCCAGGCATGTCCTCAAACTGTGGTCTGTCCACCTGAAAGTCAGTCTCCGGCTTACCTACACAAGCCACATTATCTACTGTGGGGATGGATGTGTCCTACTATGTGGTATGTGCAAATACGTGCCTGGAGGCTGAAAGTGAGCTTGGGAAACCTGTGGCTTTCCAAATAGATGCGATATGTACTCTACTCTCTTAGGCAGTAGCAAACCCCATGTGTCCTGATACCTTCCTTTACATTCCCTGTAACAGCACTGCACACTGCATTTCAAACATTCCCATCTGAACGATGTCATCTAACCAAGCTCATGACGATTGGGCACCAGGGCAATACTAAGGCTTTTTTAGCTACAGGGAAATATTTAGCAGGGCAGGGTCTTCACTGCACAGACCTAGAAAGGCTGAATCTTCTTCTAAAATGCAAATTTACATGCAACATTTTGCTCCAAAGAAGTCTTGAAGTGAAAGCCCTTGTTGTGGATAAACATTGTATGTTCTCCTTTAGCTGTAATTCATACAAATCTTCCTCTGCCTTGAGATCTTGGGCCAGAAGGTAGCAAAACCAGAGAAATATAAAGGCTTTTTTTTTCCCAAAAGAACTATGCTTTTGAAATTAGTCACACAGATCCTAATCCAGTGCCTGTACTACCTATGCTGAAAGTCAGAGACTTCGTTTTATTGAATGACTTGAATGCCCAGCTGCTTTTTCAAAATCAAAACAAAACCATGTAGTGGTCTCCAGCATGGCCCAGCACCTGTGTAATTGTGACCTCAGGACGTCGATTTTTTTCCACTGATACAGAATAATGTAATTTCATAGACAGATTCAGCTCCTTTGTGCTTCAGTGTGAGGAATAATGACTGCTCGCTGGAGGCCGGATCTCGCACACCTTGAACACATGAGCTATCGCCATTGGTTTCAAGCTGTCACTGTAAGTTCCTCCACCTCCTCGCAGGCTTTGCATCAGCACATGTGCTCCAAGCGTGTTTGCTGGGTGAGGCTGAAGATCAGAAGTAGCAGTCACGGCGGAGCTGTCTGCATGCACGGCTTTGGGGAGGAAGTGTTGGAGTGGAGATGTCAAAAAGTGATGAGCCTTACAAATATTTTTATCTCACGCTCCACTACAAGCTTTGCTTCCTGCAAGGGAATGCTGGCACAATGGAGATGCTTTCATATTAACTCCAAGCAGCCTGCATGACAAAAGTCTTTGTTGCCATGTGAGCTATCAAAGCTCCCTCTGTGTTTAAAAAAAAGCGTTACAAAATTTTTAGTGTTGTTGAGTTGCTTGGGTTCATTCACTCATTCCCCTGCTCTTGTGGCCCTTTGAATTCTCTTTCCACCAAAACATTCAGGCTTAATATTCCCAAAATAGCTGTCAGCAGGAAATGTTAGGAGTTCTCAGTCTGAGAAATAACAGGGCCGTCTGTTGTTCTGAATCACGAGGGTGGGATTTTCAGTCTGTGTTGCTGAAGAGGAGGAGGGAGAGACAGTGGTGAAACAAGTGCCTCTTCCAGCAGCTCCCTGAGGGATTTGCAGCAGCATTCATGAGGGTGGAGGTGGCTGCAAACCCTCACAAGTCACTCACTGTGGCTCTCAAGCACAGTGTGAGACGTGTAAACTGTGTACTCGTTATCAGCAGAAAGTCCTCTGCACCTCCTGAGCAAAAATAAATAAATAACTAAGCTAACAAAGAGGTAACTGAGATCAGCTCATTCTTGCACTCTACAGGGAACTTGCTCCAGTACCCACTGACACTGGAGGAAAAACTCTTTTGGACTTCACCATGATTTGTAACAAGCCTTGGGTGTTCATTTGTCTCTTTTGCTTTGGAAAATAACTAATGGCACCTGATCTTTACTTGTCAGCAAATCTGCTTTTCCCATGTGCTCTTGGACTTAAATACTCATCAGTCCTCCAGAGTTTCTAAATTTATGAGCATGGCACAAGCATCTCCTTCCTTGACTTAGCTCTCTCTCTCTCTCCAGCAAAGAAGGTTCTTGCCATAGTAAGTTCTCTGCAAAAATGAGTGGTTTTGCTTCATGGGAATCTGAATAAATGTGTTCTTCATCTTTAACCCACACGGCTCACCATTCCCAACTCATGGCAATGGTCTAGTTAAAAAGTGGTGAATGGGGCAGGAACAAGCTGCCAGCTGCTCTGCAGCCCAGAGATTGGGGTGTCATGTGTGGTCTCAGAGTAGCACTCAGACATGGTGCTGGCTGGCCTTAAAATCTCTCCTTTTGTTGTGGTGTTACATCAGTCAGCATTTACAAGGTGCTGCGACACCCCAATGCAGCGTACCTGGAAAAACCTAACCCTACGGATTTGTGCTGTGACCCACTACAAGCTTCTGGAAATAAAGCCATTCCCAGTTATTATCTTGGCACAGTTTCACTCCTCGCTGCAAATGCTTCCCACATTTCTGAGCACAGCAGTCACCTTCTCATGCACCCTGTCACCTTACTGAAACCAGACATGGGTCAGATACAGCAACGATTAACATGATGCATTCCCTTTCCCAGACAGCGCTCAGCCAGAGCAAGAAGAGCTCAGTTGCCTGCCAGAGCTGAATTAATAAGAGGGGAGATTGCAAGACAGTCAGATAGCAGTCAGCTCAGCAGAGGAAGGAACAGGCTGTGCCTGAGTCGTTGTGTGCCTGATAATAGAAGTTTCCAGCTTCATGAGGAATGTAGGAGAGGATGGACACCATGCTAAGCCCCAGAGAAAACAGAGTGAGAGGTACATAAACACTTCAGCAAAAAGCACTGAGAGTGCTCGCAGTCATCACTGAGTTGGTAATGTACATCTTGGTTTAACAGGGGAGCCCCGAGATCACACCTGGCTGTATCCCCCTTGGTAGGGCACAGCAGCATCCTGCGTCTCATTCATGGATGGGAGCACGTTCAGAGCACAATACTGGACTTCCAGGCACTTTCCTCTACCCTGCTTTCCCTCTGGGGTATAAGGTTTCTCCAGATGAGTGAGTAGCAAGGCTCCTGCTAACTACATGTACATCTTAATGATCACGCGGAATGGTAATTAGGTGCACATACATTGCAAAAAATGATCTTTGTTAATTAGAGAAGGATGTTAGACATCAGCAATGCTATTTTCTGCTGAAACTTTCCCATTTATATACAACAGAAGTTTAGTTATGCTAGGCATATCAGATTCAAGAAGGTAATGTAACCTGTTACATATTCATAAGGGGCTAATCTTGCAAGGCATAGAGATTCCTCCTCAGAGGCCTTGCTACAAGGGCTTTATACAGGGGAGGACCATGGCCAAGTGCAGTAGCAATGCCCAGGAAGAGCTCACCTGTGGCAGAAAGCAGGACTGCCCACAGCTTAGGCAGGACAGACCCCCCACACCACTGGGAAAGCCCTGCTGACATTAGTGACACCCAGGGTCTGTGAGCACCTGCACAAACCATCACCACTTGTATGGGAGTTGATCACAGGTGCAGGCCAGATGTCCCAAACATACATGGTTATCCTTGAGCAAGCCATGTTTCTGAGCCCTGTCTAAGAGCAGGAACAACTCAGTGAAGATGCATCATCATTTATCCATCCTGAAGGAGATTCCCACTAATTCTTCCTGCTGAAGGATCCAGGTATGTAGAGAGAAGCAGAATTATGTGGTCCCAGGTGCTTCATTCAGCACAGAGCACACCTAGGAACTTGGAGATCCCAGAGCAGAGGAAGCTGAAGTGCACAAGTTTGGGTTAAGCCCAAGAAAGAAATGTTACTTCTGTGAAGTCTTTCTCTGGGTGTTGGAAGGAAAGAGCTTTTGAAAACAGCTCTTGAAAACCCAGTGTCTGGGTATCTCTTCTATTGCCCCCACCTGAGTCCTTCCAGAAGAAATACCAGGTGAAGTCACCTCCAGTAAACAACCCCTGGAGAGGACAGAGAAGCACTCTGCTCCCTACTACCCAGGAGGAGCCAGAAGGGAGCAAGGATTGTCCTTGTAACATCTATCCCCTCTGCTCCCTCCATGAGTTTGTCCCCCTCTCAGTGCTCACTGGAGCCACCCTCACTTTGTGACCTTCATCCACCCCTGCCTCTCCAGCAACTCCTACTTTTCTTTGGAAAAGGTGTCATTAAGCAGCAGCACTGAGATGCATGAATTACCACAGCTCTGTGCTGGGACGAAAGAGCCTGCAGCATCACAGTCCACTTGCCAGGCTTGGCTCAGAGCACGGTATTACAGACTTCCCAGCAGTTACTTCTGGAGATCAGAAGGGCTGGAGAGCTGAGAAGACCAAGGAATTGCCGTTTCTTACAGGACATCTCTTCCCATAGCATACCGAGAAGAAAGCAGTATTTATAGCTTGTGGGACACAGCTTCAAGTTCAGCTGGGGTCTGGCTTGTACTCAGCCTGCCCACAGCTTCTTTCCCTGGTCAAAAAAGCCTGAGGAATCCAGCAAGGGCTGTGCTGCAGAGGTACAACCCAGGCACTGGAAACCTGCACAGATGGTGTCTTTGGAGACCGGGCTGTATCTGAATGCAAGCTGAGCAACGAAAGGAAACGTCCCTGCATGGGGTCTGGTGGACTCATTGTACTGCCAGTCACTATTCTCTCTGACTTTGCTTCTGCTCCCAGGTTGATATATCCAATATTAATGAGGCATTTATACTCCATCGTGGAGCCCTTTAAGAACATAAATTTACTCCTAATGGAGTGTACTGTTAAATTAATTAATATAATTTTAATTTTTTTTTTTGTTGTTTTTGGGAGGATGATGTCTAGCAGGGCTTTTTTTTCTCCCCTCTGGAGCAATACAGCAAACAACAGCAGGCTGGATATTTTGTGCTTCCCATAGCCTGGCTAATCAGCACAGCTGGCTCTAAGTAAGCAGGAGCATGTGCTTGCACAATATCATGTGTTTCTCAGAATACTCTGGGAATATCAGTGACACGGGAAGTGACAAGAGTATCGGTGACACCGGGACAAAGAGAAATTAACTGTGAGCTGGTGAAAACCACAAAAGGAAATACATTTTCCACTCTAATGGTCCTTCCTGAGTCAAATGTCCAAGCCACAGAGTTTGTTGACCTGCAGCATTTGTTTTCACAGATGCTAAAATACAACCATAGCCAAACACATCGTATCTCGCATGTGTGGTGGCTGCCATTCAACCACCATGGGTGGGTACTTATCCCCCTACACAGAGATGAAGAACTATTACATCAATTCATCCCATGTGTCAGAGAAGGCAGTTCTTACTGAAATAACAGGAGTACAGTCTCCTCTCTAAAAAGCTGAGCTGAAAAGAAAGCTCAGGCTCAAGAGTGGTTTTTTCACATAAGCAAATAATAAAGAAAAACCCCAGTTTGCGTGCAGGAACTATGGTAGGAGCAGAAAACAATAGGGACCTAGAGGAATATCTGGCCTCAACAATGCAGAGATTTTAAAACACACAGGCACACAGGTTCATGTGTTCACAGACCCAAGCTGGAGATCCTCCTGGCAGGAGAGACAGTCAGGGATGTGCAGAATTATTTCCTTTCAGTTTTGCATTGCAACCTTGAGGGTCTTTAACACTAGGACTTCGATAATGTTATCTAGTGAGGAAAAGAAAGTGCAAAGTTCAAACAGGCTCGAATATCACAGATAATTTACACTCTGCTTGCCAAGACTCTCGCTCTTGCAGCATGCTCCTCCAGAAGGCAGCAGCAGCCAGTTTTGTGCATCTGATTTGGTAGGGTTTAGAGGTGGGGACAAAGGATCATCTGCGCATCTTTTCAGCATGAAGCCTGCTATTACCTGCCTGCTCAGGATGTTATCATTGCTCTCTTAGGAAGCATGCCTGGATTACAGAAGAGGCATGAACTGCATTAATTCTGCCCAGCACCTGGATATTCAGTACTCCTTAGTGCTAATATTTACTATGCATAATTGTATCACAGCAGTGGACACTGGACACACCAGCAGCTGTGCAGGGAATATATGGAGATACAGGTCTTAAGGGCAGGGAGGAGTTTTGAGATTGAAGGACAGGTATTTTGGAACAGATGGGTCAGTGCACAAATCATTTCACCATAAACTGTCATTAGATTTAAGAGATGGAAGTGAGTTCGTCCACCTCTTACAGATTTTCAGCACTCTCTAAAGATTTATTTGATGTTGAAATGGTGTTAAATACTTCTTTATAGCTGTGATGACTTCTTGTTTTCTCTATTGGTTTTTTTTGTTTTTTCCTTTAATAGAAGTGTTCTTTTTGAACCATGACTCATTGCAAGAGGTGGAGCTCGTGGAAGCTCTAGTGGAGGAGTAACAGAACCCAGCATGAGCCCTGCTAGGGAATGCACGTGGTCTCAACATGGAGAGCAAACCACATGAGACAATGCCATTATTCTGTCCTGGCTCCATCAGCTCAGGCTGTGGGGTCTGCTCCTCCCTCTGAGGACTTTGGCCAAAATCCCAGACATGCAGTAGCTGCTGTGGGGGGTCTCTCACAGCACATCCTCATGCTGTTTTTGTCAGGACCAACCTGAGTTCTCATCAGAGCAGATGGTGTTGCCCCTCAAAATCCTCAGATGAGTAGCAAAAAGTTTTCCCCTGTGAATTCCAACAAAAATACTTTGTCTACACCCATGCATAGCACACCATCACCTCCCCCCAGCAGACCTGAACTGGAAGATTTCTGACCCAGCACAGAGCAGGGTCCGGGGTGCTGGTGGGGTCAAGAACATTGCCAAGCTGCAGCGCCCGCCCCTTGCAGCTGCTGTCCTGCTTGTCTCCAGTGCCTGCCTCATCCTGCTGCGTCCCCAGCGCCAGTCAGCCCCTTTGCAGGCAGGTGCCCAGCACAATGCTCAGCCCAAGCTGTGCACTAGGGCTTTTTTCTCCCTCACTCCATGTAGCCAGCATGGTAATCTAATAAGCAAACTGATGTTTTGAAGGCTACAACGTCAGCAGAGGGAATGTAGTAGCAAGGAGGAGAAAGTGTCATGCCAGCGAGCAGCTTTCACTGTGTGATGTGAGGCAGGGAAAGCTTCCAGAGGAAAAATGCCACTCCCAGCTAAAAATAAAGTCAGCCCAGGAAGCCTAAATCCAACAGCTTGTCTGCTGCTAACTGAAGCAGCACTAGCTGAGAGAGAAGATATTGATCAGCTTCTGCAAGGAGGTAACAGAATGCCTTCTGCATTTGAATATACTTCATATTTACTTGTTTGTGATGGAGTACAAATTGTGAGGGCTTGGCTGTTTTGACAGCAGGATGAGATCTTTTCATGCAAATAGTAGAGTTGAAAGCTCAAGATGACACCTACCTGAAGGGAATGATTTCCTACTTGAGTGATGGAGGCTTTGGGTTCGGAAACCTGAGTTCTGCCTCACAGATACCTGCAAGGGGTGGGTGTTGGTGCTTGGTTCTCTCCCAGAACTGATGCTTGGTTCTGTCCCAGAACAGAGGGAAACTCCCAGGGTTTCCCTCTACCCTCCCTGCCTCCACTGCAGAGAAAACTAAGATTTGCCTGCCTTGGTGTCTTGGAGGGTATATGGTGTCCTGCTTACAAAAAGAACTTCTCTCTGAAGGCATTAAAACCTGCTTTCAGTGCCCAACCATTATTGAAGTACTGACAGCATCACCCTTCCTCAGGCTTCTCAGGGACAGTGACTATCTCACTCTTCATAAATGCCATTCAGGGGGAACTTAAAAGGCAAAAACCTGTGAGAGACGTTTATTATGCAAACAAGCAAAACATAGCTAATGTACACATTTCATTTGAATGAATGCGTGACCAAAATCACTCTGGGACCTTCCTGTCACTTAACAACCACTCAAAGTTATGTCCTCAGCGTTTATGGAGCCACCAGCAGTTCCCAAGCACTTTCTTGCTCTCCACTCATTGGGGAGCCGTATGAAATACCTACAATGCAAGGTCCTGTGTTCACCTGTAGCCTTCGTGGGCTGCCTGTAATGACACTCATAACACTGAGGGGCCATCAGACTTCCACATAGGGAGGACGAAGTGACAGAAAGGAGCAAGGAGACTGCATCATATCTGCACAAAGGACAGATGTTCCTGTTATATCCAACAGCTTATATCGGATATTCTCATTCTATTTTGTCCCAGCAAAGCCCTTAAAGAAAATCTCTGTTGTGGTAGAAATTAGCACCACAAAACTCCCCAGAAACGATGCATCTGCTTCTGTGTGCTCCCTCTGACAGCGCAGGGTGCTGTGAACGGGAGAGGCTCCTTTAAGAGAACAATTTGCAGCAAGATTACTGCTAAGCCTTTTTCAGAAACACAGACATTTCCTAGGGCAAAAGAGGTTCCTGGTACAAAAGGTGGAGGGAACCTTTTGTCATGATAATTTCAGTCATTTTCGGAACACACCAGATTCCCCGGCAGCGTGGCGAGTACAAGCACATGAGACTCGACGCCTGCTGGAGTTGTAGCAATGGGGAGAGAAAAGCTTAACACTCATGGCACCGTTCCCCGTATTCAAAGGCTCTCAGAGGAAACTGCCAGGAAAGCAAATATGGTTTTAAGCGGGGATGTCTCCAGAGACATAGGAATCCTTTTACTGGATGTTCTGAATACAGTTGTGAGTCTCAGAAATCCTGATAAGAAAGTTCCTGCTGAGATGTTCTGTTGAAGTTAAAACGTCTGTTCGGAGCCACGGGAAATCAGCAAATAAAATGTGCATTAGAGACTCACCATGCACGTTTTCAAGTCTTTGGAGAATTATATTACGTGCAGAAGAGGAAGAAGAATTTATGGAGATTTACAGAACCAGTAAACATATTTATTTTGATTATGAATATCATAACCATGTATGTTGTACATGAGTACTAATCCATGCATTAAGCTGTGAGGATTTTGCTGTGTTTTTCTTGGCTGTCTAAAAAAATAAGAAAACTGCTTCACTGATTTGTGACCTCAACCCCTTTACTCAGCCATGACCCCTGTACTCAGCTCCTGCATTCAGCTGTGACTCAGAGATTTCCAAAGCATGAGGACTTTCAGTTCCCAGGATATACCTTTAATCCACCTCTAATTTTAATGAACCAGAAACAGAACAAGGAACAAAAAAAGGTGATTGAAAACCGGGTCAGCTTCTCCAGAGGTTCTCTGATGGCTGGGGACTAGGAAACCCAGCTAGAGCATAGCAGTATGCTGCTGCTATGGTGCCTGCAACTCATTCTATCACAGAAAACTCATGTTAGCACAGAAGCATCTTGTTTTTCAAATACCCACTTTGGACGTGCCTTTAGCAACGAGGCAGACAGTGACACTCCTGAAGTGCTTGTATGCATATAGTTTTTATCTGCTGTCATCAAAAATGTAAAAAGTGGAGAGGAAAAGGAAGAGATTGGGGATTTCAGTGTGTGCAAAATCAGGTTTATGCTCTGTTCATGAAGGGAGAAACTGACACAACTTCCAGGGCTGTGGGCTAGGCAGACAAAATCCAATGGATAGAATCATAGAATCATTAAGGTTGGAAAAGACCTCCAAGACCATCTAGTCCAACCTTGCCCTAGATGGTAAGCCCAGGATCTGAGAGGAAGAACAAAACTGAGGTCATAGTCACCAGGCTTCTGCCTGCAGTGGCAGAGGAGGGAAGACAAGCAGAAAGGAGGCGTTCACACCATGCAGTCCCATGGTGAGGGCAGTGTGATGCTGCCTGCACCAGCTGCCTTCCCTTCTTTTCTCCTCCACCCTGTCCTGATGCCACCCTGGGCAAACAACTCCCTGTGCAGCTCGGGTAGCTTCATTCCAGTACATGAACCTCTTCATAGCTCAACTGGGAACTGGGAAGTGGGAAAAGAAAGGGAAACCCAATAACAAACCAAAGTCTAACAAGTGCGTGACAGCAGAAATCACTGAGAGATGTTTGCAAAACACCAATGCAACTATGGGCTGCAAAAAGTATGGGGTCAAAAACAGACCTTGCTTCGTAAAACTGTTTTTTAGAGAAGAAAATGGACATTTGTGGGGAAAGGAATGCAAGTGATGAAATTAAGGTGAAATAGGAGAAAAATACCACGTATTTGTACATACTTTTTTTAGACATGGGACAACAGAGGACTTTGCTGCAATGCCTGAGGAGGCTGGCTTTCCCTCTGAGGCACAGGGCACTCATGTAAACAGGAAACAGTGAGCAGCTCGGTCATCACAAAGGTATAAAAAACTGCTTTGGCCTGGCCCTATCTATATAATGATATGTTTATATGGTCAAGATAAGACGATCCAGAAGCAGTGACTTTCCTCTAATCTAGCCACCTGATTAATATGTCTGCAGTTAGCAGGACATAGGACTCAATAAAGGCATTGAGTAGGAAGGAGATAAGCAAGGGCGCAGCGATGTTTGTTCAGGTGTTAGTATGACAAATATTTTACACCTGCAGTCTTCCTTCGTCTTTAATAAACTCCCCTCCCATTTGCTGAAGGTTCAGGTCTCTACTGCTGCCTCTTCAGAGAAGCAAATAAATGGTTTTTCTAGCATCAGGGCTAGGCAAAACAGCTGGAGAGGCTCGTTTATGTGCCCCACAGGCACTTCATTTCCAGGGAGCCAGGCAGCCTGAGAGACATCTCAAAGGGGCAGAACTAATACAGAAATGGGAATTTCTGGAGTAACCTCTGCCTTATTTTATGAGCCAGTCTCTCATTCAATCCACACCAGTAAAACCCCTCAGCACTGTAGAGCTGACATCAGGAGAAGCTGTGCTGCCTCCAGTCTCAGTGACTGATGGGAGCCCTGGGCAATAAGGATCCCTGAACATCAGACTAGTGGCTTTTACACTTTTTTATATTTTGTTTTCAGGGGATTTCCTAAAATGGAAACATTATCTTATTAATCCCTCCGCCACAACGATCTTGGAGAAGATTTTTGGCTTATTAAAAATAATGTGGTGTGTTAGGCAGTGCCTAGCTAACAAAATATACTCTATTAAAAAAACTAAGTTGATAAAAAGTAAAACCTGATTTTCTAGATCCTTTATGTACTTTAGAATCACTTAGCATCACGATAATGGTATAATAAGTGGTGTAAAATTTACTAGGCACTTTTTTTTATTGTTTTCCTTTTGTATCAATGCAAAAGACTGCAGTTGGCAAGAAAAGAAAACTGAAGCACAATAAATGTCCTGTATCTCTGTGAGACCCAGCTCTGCTGTGGACCTCCTCTCTCCCCAAAGTCCACCTGAAACTTTTACAGATTTCAAGGCAGACTGGACCCCACTTGCTTCTCCATTCTGGGGAGAATAAAGAAGCAGGGAGAGGAGACGTTTAACCCTGGCTCACTGAGGCTTCAGGAGATTCCAAAGATGAAGCATGTGTCTGCCAGTGAGTATGCTTTGGACAGCCCATAGGAAGGGATCATGGATGACTTGTTATCCTGCTGCTCCCCACCACCATTCCTTTCTAACCCTGACAGAGAAACTGTGTAAGGCCTGGCTAATGTGTGGGACAGACTGACAGTCCCTTGGCAGATGGTAGCAGCAGCTCAGCGGCAGGGGAAAAGAAATACTCAATAAAAAATCTTCAGAAAGGATTAGAGGAAGACTAAATTTTCAATCTTAAAAATGAAAGAAGATTTAGGTTCATACTATTTCCCTTGTCCCTATCATCTTTGTCTTTTGAGTAAGTTCAGTGAAATCCTGTCCCTGCTTCTGACAGGAAGACTTCCACTGATTTTGGTGGGGATCTACCATGTCTCCCTCTGCATACTCAGACTTTGTGTCTGCTGTACTTTTAGCACGACTGAAAACTGCATGCCAGAAAACCAGTGAGGGTAATCTAGTGTAACAGCCCTACCCCACTCAGGATCTGGTTCTGCCTTTCTTAATTGCCTTTTGTGGCTTCACAAAAATTCTGGCAAAACTGACCACAAAAATGAAAGGGTGTGAAGAAGCAATTTAAATTCTGACATCTGCTGCAGCTTTCAGCAAGATGTCAACAAAAAACTCATGGCAGCATCTGATCTCTCCTTCCCTCCCCTTCCACCCAAGATGCTGCCTTTGCTGTGTATCCTGTGCAGGACAGTGACCAGGGCAATCCATCCTGCTCTTGGCAGCAGTGGCCCCATAGGAGCAGTGGTCAGTGCAAGCTCTGGGTATGTGCCTGCATGCCTCTGTGTTGATGCTGTGGATGTGAATGCTCCTCCCTACTTAGAATTAGCTTCCATCCATCCTGATTTGCCATTGGTGTGAATTCAGAAAGGAGCAATGTGACCAACAGATGATACAGGGGTGGTTTAGTGAACTGGGAATGAAAGCAGTGAAAGAAACAGGAGGGGAGAAGAGAGTTTCTTCCATGAGAGAGAGATCTTCACAGCAAAATAAGGGACATCTGGCTGAGATGTGGTTTCATCAGCAGAGATACCAGCAGCACAGCATGATCTTCCCACCAGCTGGAAAATGCAATGTGTATCCCTGGTTCTGGGTGTCCCTCTGACAGCTCACTCTGCAGCTCCATGGCTACATCTGCCCTCCTATTGTTTTCCATGCCCAGGAGATCAGCCTCACAGAGATATGCCTGTCCTCACATCACTCACAGTGCAGTCGTGCCCATGGATCCATTCAAGATCTGGCCTTTCATACTGGCTCTTATTCAGTTGTATAATTTCTTCTAAACAAAGCCACCCATGCTGCTGGGGGAAGGGTAAGCAAAATGAGCTTTTACTCTGGAGATAGATAGAAACAGAACAGGATTCCTCACTGAGTTATGAAAATGGCCAGAGGCTCTGAGCAGAAGAGATCAGTCATGGTGTGTCTGCACAGTGCCCAGTCGCTGGTGCAGGGCAGCCGGTGCCGTGGAGAGCTTACCAGCAGCTATTCCAGCCTGGATAAGGCAGTGTCTGCCAGGCACACTGGATGGGCTGCAGCTTCTGTAGTAGCTGGGAGTGGGGTCTGTGCTTCAGTAAGATACTGTATAACCCAGGGAATCTTCAAGGCCGGAAAATAAAGCAGGGTTTACCAAAACACAGCGCATTTCTTGCAGGGCATACCGTGTTCTTCACAAGTGTCTTACCAGCCTGCAACCAAGGCAACATGTCTCTTGCTCCGAAACCTCCTGGTTTCACCAGTCTCTTTCTTGGACATTGAGATGAGAATGGAAGAATTTTGGCAGATCAGGCATGGAGCTTTGCCCTGTGGATTTTCAGGACATGACACTGCAGTTCTGGCTCCCTTTTTACCTAGCTTTGCATGTGTGAATGTGTCTGAGAGAGAGATGTGTTTGCGTGTGTTCAGCAAACAGATAGCTTTAATTCACCTATTTCCATATCAATCATGGCAGAGGCTGCAATTGCCAGGTGCTCCCACAGCTGCAGTGGATGTGAATGGCTTGCAGCAACACATCTGCAGGGGACCAGCTGGATATTGCAGGGCTGGATACTGCCTCTGTGCCAGTGCAGAGACACCTGCAGGTCCCCTCCGGGTGTCCCCACACAGGAAAGCAATGGCTGCATGTTAGGCAGGGGGCAAAGACAGAGCTGGAGGTGATAAGCACCTTCACAGAAAAAGTGATTCTGCTTTGGCGTCACTGGGGTGGGCAGCAGAGAGGTTCATCCACCTTCTGGCTGTGCTGAAGCTACACCTTTTCAGGGCCAAGCCCTTTGACAGCCACTCAGGGTGTCTGAGATTATGCAAAGGCTGTTTTCATGAAAAAGCAGAAATATTTGGACCAGGATGCACCATCTCAAAGCAGACACCACAGAGTGATCCCAAAAGATCATAGCATCCCAGCAGAAGACATGACATGCTTGCTTTACAGCTACGCACCTTTGCAGCACTCATCCACTGAAGTGGGGATGAGGATCAGATCTCCATTACTGTGTTTTTATACAGTAAGAGGATATTCTTTAAGTGGTGCAATCAAATTCCGGCTCAAAAGAACACGTACAAAGGAAATAAGTAATCTTCCCAGTGTTTACATTCATTACACTGAGTAACTGCACTGGGCATTTCCCAGACCTAAGTTTTGAAGGGCAAACAAAATTTGACTGGGTTTGTTCTACTGGAAGAAAGAAAAACAGTTTGGGCAAATTAAGAACAAACCTGAAGCCTCAGCTGAGATTTAAAATTAGATTTTGAAGTGAAAAAAACCCATAAAGATCCAAGCAATTATTTTGTCTCATTTATTGTTGATTGCCTCTGTCTTTCCAAACCACAGGTTGTTCTGGAAGCAGACACAATAGGAAATATATCTTTTAAAAGCTTATTGAGCTTATTAAGAAGACACAGTTCAACTGAAGATTGCAAGTGCCTGCAATAAAATCAGTCAAATCAGAATAAAAGTTGACCCATTTTTTTTTTAAACCAAAAAATAGCCCAATTCTACAGCAAAATTCAGATCTGAGGACAGATTTTGGACGCTGTAAATGTGTTAGCTTTGCAATCAAAGTTCACTGTATCTTATTACAAAACAGAGCGGTCACGAAGTTTTGACCTGGATCAGCAGGTTAAAGTCCTTTTCAAGGGCTGCAAAGTCCTTGAGGGATGCTGGCAGCCTAGGACACCAGGGGTCTGCAACTGGTCCTTCTGATTCTCAGCTGGTTTTGTCAAAAGTCATTTCCCCTTCAGCTTCTGCAGTGGGGCAGGTACATAGTCCCTGCAGTTATTGGTAGCAAGAGCAGACGTGACTTTGATAGATTCTCCCTGGGTGAGATGAAAGGAAGGGAACGCTCACCAGGTGATGCTATCATTATCAGTCAGCTGCCAGAGCCAAACGGGCACATTGCACTGGACTTTCAGCTCCCAGCAGGGAGCAGGGGTAGTTTTTCCCATGTATAATCTGTGACTCATATGCAATGAGTCACTCCTGACAAATGAAGTTTTTCAATGGCAGCAACACCACCCCATTACTCTCCTGAGCAGAACAGCAAGATGGTGAAGCCAGCCTAATTACCTCTTCCCCCAACCAGTGATCACTCACTGGATCCGAAATGACTCACAGCCGGCCTTTGATCCTCACCAGTCCTGCACACACTGCCTTCTCGAGAGCTGCCGTGCCTGCACAAAGGACTTGCTTGGCTGGCTTGTGATGAGACTCTTACCGGGCTTGCAGGGGCAGGTGGCGGGACACAGACTGTCCTCGTCCCGCGGCGATGGGGGGCTGTGCACGGCTGGATGTGCTGGGGATGTTTTGGTGCAAACTAAATGCATCTCCCCACCGCCAGACCTCGGTGTGCACAGGCGGTGGGTGGGGTGCAGCTGCGGGAGGCAGCAGGAGGAAACAGGGCTGCTTCCAGTCTCTCTTTGGCACGAACTCACCACTTCACCTTTGCAAGCTGCAACAACCATGGCAACGAGGACAGATACACTGAAAACGAAATGGATTCAAGGTCCAGCATCAAAGGGGAACAGTTTCTACCCATGCTGCTCTCAGAAGGAGAGGCTCCACAGTAGATTTGTGGTTAGCCTCCTGAAAGCCCCCGGGCATTGCTCAGCCAGTGTGATCTAGACAAGAAGGAAATTCCTGTCCTTGGGCTTGGGGGTGCTTTGCTTTTACTGTTCTGTCTAATCTAGGAGAGGCTTTGGGGCAAACAAAGCAAAGCCCAGGCGCCCCTGGGCTTTCTCCTCCCATATGCCCTGCAAAATAGCAGTACTGGAGCCTAAGATCGCACAGTTGCTGGATAGCATGACTGGTGTCAGATGTCCCCTCCCTTCATGATCTTTAGTAACTCCACGACTGTGATCTTTGTTTTTTCATGTCATTCATCAACCAGTTATGTGTGAAGAAAACAAATAAAGAAACTATTGCCCCTCACTTGCACTGACCTCCAAAATCTGTATCTCAAGCAAACTTCACAAAGATCAGTGAACAGAAGCAGGCCTGAACCTAAGAGAAATCTAGAGGACTAAGGGTGGAGGAAGCCCTCACTGGCTACAGGATAGGTCCTTTCCTAAAGCAGCATTCCTCTGTGATTTAATGAAGGATGCTGTTTCTCAGCACATTATGAAGCTGGCTTTTCACTAGCCCTGAGCTGGGGAGCATTGGAGGAGGTTCTCATGCAGGAGTTCCCATGCAGAAGTTCAGGGCTGCAATCCTGCTGTACCTTCAGTGCTGAGAGCCGCACAGCTCAAGGTTAGCCTGCAGCCTTGCTGCAGAGGGGAATTTGGGACATGACTCAGGGATTCTGCATCAGCCAGTCCTCTCCCCGACTCTGCCCAAAGCAGCATCTTCAGTTTCAGGAGCCTTTGAGCAGATGCCCAGTGAATCTAGGATTGAACCGATGCAGCAAGGAAGACCTGGAAGACAGCACATGCTGCAGTTCATCTGTACAGCCCCAGACTCCCCTGTAAAACAGGGCACCCCACACACAGAATGGACTGGGAGAAGAGTAGGTCTTATCGTGATCAGGAGACAGAGATGAAGGATATCTGATAGTGTCTTTAGCTGAGTGCCATCTTTTCAGACAGGATGTTATTGTCCTTTGTATTCTGACTTTGAAACTCCCCCCTATTTTTTCTAAACAGCAGCATCACGATTAATTGCAAAGCACTGTGTGGGAGTAGCAATTAGCAGTTTCACTGGATGGTACTAGGATATATTTAAAACCCTTTATGGGGTTATGCATATTTTTAACTCTTGGAAGAAACTTTGTTTCCAGGGAAGTACATTGCTGACAAGACCAGCTCTGTAAATAATGGCAAACCCAGTTTTTTCGAGGTGGGAATAATTTGGTACTCAGAAGGAGCAGGAAGTGCAGAGCTTCACAGCATATTTGCATTAGCGCCAAACTCCCCAGGAGCATAGAATGCAGCACTGTAGAGCAATATGTACTCTCTGAAAGTAGGACCATACCTATATGCTATGGCAGAGACATGACTTTTAAGGAATGACTCAGTTGATATTGAATACAGCATCTGCTGCAAAAACTTCACTAAGTAGTTTGGATGCTTAAGTTTTACACTTTCTAGCTGAAAGAAATACTGTTTCTTTTTAAAAGTTGAACTAATGCTCATCTGTCTCCCTGAGTTTGGAAGAGGCTTCTGAGAAAGCCAGAAGACAAATGTAGCGAGATGCTACCGCTACACTGCAAGTATGACAACACCTGTGTTCCTCTCAAGGTCCTGACTCCACAGACCTTTACAGAACAAGCTCAAGTCTATGTTTTTTCCTCTCAGTTTTAGAGGAAGGTTTAAAGGTGCTGGCACAAAAAACTCGAGAACTAGAAAGCAAATGAAAGAATGATTAATCACCTTGGTTTTGAAGGTATATAGTAGGTACACCCCTGAGTGTTAATCCCAAAGCTGAGTTTGACCCTATGACTTTCAACACTCTTACATATGGAAGTGCTCATCACTTCAGGAGAACTGGACTCCTCATGCTGCCCAGCCCGAAGCTGCCTCCTCATGCCCACAGTGAGAAGAACCTGGCTTCTGGGACCTCCTGCCTCCCTCCCTGCAGCTCTGCCACAGCACTTTGGCAGGGGCTGCACATGAGAGAAAAAAGTAGCACATGATTTTCAGCTGTGGCACATGAAATCAAAAGTGCCACATATTATTATTAACACAACTGGCTAATTCAAAGGATGTATTGGTTTTGTGTTCTTTTCCCCTCATGAGACCACTAGATTTTTAATTTTGTGCATCAGAGCCCTCGTTGACATCTGGAAGTGGAGACCTTTATAACAGGGTCTTGCTACACATCCAAGGCAACAACACACAAGGGCTGGTGTGAGCAACATTTCTCCTGGGTGCTGTGCAAGGCATCCTGATGAGCTGAGGGAGACAGAGGTTTCACTCCTTTCACTGGTGAGCTGTTACCACTGCTGTGCTACTGCTCTGCCATGTGAGTTTGTTGCCCCTCCTTGCCCTAAGCTCAACATTGCTGTTTGAATTCAGTTGGGTGGGGCAATGGAGAGAAATAACCAAAGATTCACCAAAAAAGGAGGGGACCAGCCGGTAAATCTATTCATATCAACCCAGAGGTGCAGCCTGGCAACCTTTCGGGCAGCTTGCTGAGAGCATCAGGGCTCTGCAATCACCTTAACCTGTCAAAGGGTTAGCTCACATTGCTAACAGGTTGCAGCCCCCCTTGAGCTCTGACTTACAGTGGCTACACTGCCAGTGATGGTACCTGAGCACTGCTAAACCTAGACCAGACCTACTTTACTGGATCTAGCTGTGCTTTGGGATTGTGGTGGTCTCCTGTCTGCAGAGTAAACCGAGGGAAAAAACCCCACAGTCTCAGACAAGGACATGAAAACCTCTCAGAGGCTTAGAAAAGCAGTATTTGCACTGGGTGAACTAAAACGACCTTTGGGCTACATGAAAAGTTGGGACAGATAAAGGTTCAAAGCAGTGGCAGAAGGAATAGATTGGAAAGAGGGCAAATAGAAAATAGGAAGTGGGCAGGCAAAAAAAAAAAGAGAGGGAGAGGGTGAGGGAGGATCATGCCACTAACAGGAAAATGTAACTGGATCTGGAAAGCTTCATCAGTGTACAACCACAATCTCAATCATTCTCATTTACTTTAACATTTTTTTATTGCTCCATCACAGTTGCTGTCCTGTTCCAAAACTTAGCAGTTCCTGTAAAAAAAAACATGTTTAGGCAGACTGCCAGGGTTTTTTTAACTAGAAAATTTGGATTTTGGTCGAGACTGCCTGGAGACAAGCATCTCAGAAAGCACTCCTTTTTCCTCCCTGATCCTTCCCTAACCCCAGCTCTGCCTACTTGATGGGCTCTGCATCATGGCACCTGCCAGAAAAAGATGGTAATACGGGTTGGGTTTGATCTTTTACATTGCCGCTCAATCAACCCTTTGGTTCTGGGAGAGAGAGAAAAATTAACATGAAGATCCCTGCAGCCTGAAGTGTTGTCTCAGGAGTCACTGAAAGATCAATGCTGACTTTCTCTGACTGCTGCCCTCAGCCCAGGCTGTACCTGGAGTCCAGAGCCTGGGCATACAGCAGCACTATAGCACACTTACTTCTCCAGCAGCCAGACAGGCCATCCCGTGCTCTCCCTTTCCCCAAACCCTCCTTTCCGAAGAAATTGAGTATAATATATTTCTGCTCTGCCTGAGCAAAGATCAACCTCGGGATTCACACCATTAAATGATAAAGTGTAGGAAATTAAACTTTGTTCCCTGGGAGCTTGTTCTGCCCTGTCTCTCTGCTGTTCCCAAAAGGGCAAGTTCAAAAAAAGTAGAAACAGCACAGTGAGCTCACCTGCATTTCTCTGGTCTAAATGCTGCCCCAGAGTACCCAGGGAGACCTGACCCCCCAGGTCAGTCTGCCTGATCCAGAGTACCCAGAGCAACCTAACCTAACCCTAACCCTAACCCATCTCAGTGCTTCTCTTGTTACTCCTAATGGACGGAACTGATGGAGGAGGACTAGGAAAACTGGTGTCTCAGACTAGGCTCCTTCATCCATTTCTTCATCCCAGTCCCCAGAAGAGAGTTTTCCTTTCTCCAGGAGAAGCTGGCTTTGCAGGTCACATTAAGACACTCAGGCAAGGAGCAGAGAGGGGATGCCCTTGCTCTCCCAGGGGGGTCTCTAGGCATGCAGCAGGCTGAGCTTAACCCAAATGACCCCGTGTTCCCGGGAGATGTGAGTCAGAGTGAGTCAGCTTCCATGAGACCGCCCTTTCCACTCTCAGCTGCATAAGAAACACTGTATTATTGATGGCAAGCTTAATGAGGGGGTGGAAACAGCGATGGAAAACAATCCTACTCCGCAGTGGGGCACACGAAGCCTGCAGTGCTCAGAAACAGCCATCTTCCTCTCTTCCCCCAGACATGGTGTGTGTCCCAAGGAGATTTCTGAGCAGGGCTGCTCCTCCTGAAAGCTGCCCCTCCAAGGAGAAACATTTCCTTCCTGTGCAGGATGACCAGCTTTCCTGTTTTCCACCAAGCTAACCAGGACCTTCCAGGACAGGACCTGCCACCTGTGGAGACCCACCATCGTCCTTTTTCCAGCCTGCAACAAGGTTGTGCTTTCTCCCAAAGAGAGAAAAATCACCTAGGCCAGGCTCCAAAGAAACACACCATTGACTCTGCTGCGGTTCATGGGAAGTGATGAACCCACAGGAATGGATTAGGCTGCTAAGGAGCACAGCAGGCTTGATCTTAGATCTGCATGCACCGCAGATATTTTTGGCGGGGGAGGGGAGGGGGCGAGCCAGGTCTGTGTTTTTTAAGGTTGTATTTCTGCCTGGTTTAGCAAATATTAGTCTATTTGTGTTGATGGCAATCAGGCTGCCCTGGTTTAGCCTCTTTCACTTGGAAGCAAAAGGCAGCTAGCTCAGTGTCTACGAGATTGTGGAGTAAATTTGTTTGAAAAGATAGAGAAACTGCTGTTAATGACCCTGCTCGGGTTTTCCAGCCAGGCCAGCAGATTTTCCTTGTGGTGGCTGCTGTTGCAGACTGCAGAGCCTTTTTCTTCGGAAAGGTGGTAGTTTAAATTGGAGTTAGACTTACGGCACCTGCCAAGTTCAACATGCCTCCGAGACAAACACAGCTCTGTCCGTGAAAGGCACCCGACTGCTGAGGCTGTGCAAAGGCCAGCTCAGCTATGGAAAACATCAGGGAGAGGACTTGGCTGCCTCAAAATGCAACTGCTTCTTGTAATAATAGACATAAACTTTGCAAGGAAGGGTTGCTGGAAGGGCAGAGAGAAATGTGAAATACAGGCCCAGCTATTTTATTTTTATTTTTATTATTATTATTAGTGCAAGAGTTCATTCACAGTTCCCCTAAGCTGCACACAGGCATTGCTCTGTGCACTGGCTGTCCCTGTGCCAGGACTGTTCAGCCCTTTCCAGCAGTGACACCATGTCCTAGAGTTGGACCCCATCTCACTCTGTCCCTGTCCCCAGCATGCTGCCTCCCCAGCAAGAAGGGATAGAGAAAAACTGGGACCCATATGCTTTCCAGGATCTCTGAACTGCCTCTCCCAGGTGCCACTGGAGAAAAATTGAAGCATCCTGGGCAACATCATGGTGAAGGAGTTGGGGGGGAATCCTTCCAAAGCTGGTCTGAGCAGCATTGATTCCTTCCTTGATGTTTCAGGGAAAGAGGCAGAGCACCCCAACCTCCCCCATCCAGAAACAGCATCCTGGTGGAGAGCATCAGATGATACAGAACCTGCAGCAGTGCATGGAGAAGAGCAGCTTGCTCCCCCAACCCATTCCTATTTTTCTGTAGTGGTAATGACCATGGTTTGCCCTCTTCATCTTTAGAGCTTGCAGTAGCCCACACTGAAGCGCCAAGCTCCCATTCTCCACACAAGGCTAGGATCTGTGGTTAAAGTAACCTTACCAGTAACCTGGCCATTTATAAATCCATTCTGCCAGCCTCATTATCTGTCCCAATTAGCTGGCAGTTCCCACCAGGAAGGTGTCTGTAAGCAAAAGAGAACCATTCCTCTCCAGGCAGAAAACATTTAAAAGAGGCCCTACACAGCCACACGATGTGGGGATCCCCAAAATGTGATGCCAGAAGAAAGAGCAGAAACGATGGGTGATGACCTACATGTCTTTTTGTAAGTCCTTTACATTTTAGTCCTCCAGAAACAGCAGTGCAAGGGCCTGATTAACCCAAATGAATATAAAAGCTCCTTGTGTCGCAGTAAAAGATGAAGCTGAAAGGAGGACTTTTCCAGACTGGTGCATGAATTAGCCCTACAGCCTGGAGAGAGGGATGGAGTGAAAAGGGATGTGCAGCCAATGCTAAATCTGTTGCAAAGAGAAGTTTTAGGAACACATTGGCAGCTTTGACCCCCTTATTCTCACTCCCAGGACTGTGTTAACAATCTCAGTCCTAAATCCTTCAACATTCTCTGCATGAGCAGATCACCACTCCCAGGCAAAACCCACTTGATCTCAGTGGCCCTCCTGGGGCTGGTCGGGGGACAGGTCATGGTCAGAGAGGCTTGGAAGGGAAAGGAAAGGGAAATAGGTGTGGAAGCATTTGGACAAAGTGCAGCTGAGGCCGTGCCCATTCAGATGGCATAAGGGTATCAGCTATAGGGACTTCATGAAATGAAAAAGTGATGGAGTTGAACTGCTGGGCAAGGGCCTTTGGACAAAATGGCCTGACTTTTGAAAAGTCTGACTCAAAGAAACTGAGACTCCCCTTGGAAATGCATCCGTGTCTAGAAACGTTTCCTTAGGTCCTTGCCTGGACCTGGTCCTGACTGACTTGTCTTTCTTGTTCTCCTCTGCATTGTTTTGCCAGGAAAAACATCGGAGCAGCTTCACAGTTTGAACACTGTTCTGCCCAGCTCCAAGCAGGACCACGGTAGATCTGTGTCTTGCATCCCAGCTGAATGCCCCAACTCTTTGATATTTTTTCTCTGTTACTTGCATCCTTCTTTTTCTTTCCCTGCCATCCAGTACCCAAGAAATCCATCTGATTTTCCTTATTTTCTCTGTCCCTACAAATCATTCTCAGTCCAGGAGATCCAGCTGAATTATTCACTGAAATCATTATCATTAATCCAGCCTATTTGCTGAGCCAGCCCTGATGGGCAAATATATTTTTCATTCCTCAGTATTTGCCAAAATAACCTGGGTGAGCCATTTAGCCTGGGGCCATTCATAGTAGCTATTTATGTTCCTTTCCATCAAAACTCATCTCTTCCATAATGGCCAGTACAAGCCCTGTGCAGTGTCAAAACCCCACTCGGGTGCTGTTTTGAGCACCTTGATGCTGGGCACAACCCCCTGAACCATTTCTGCCTTAGCAGCTTTTCTGTGCTGCCAGAATGGCACAACGCAACTTGGCAGAGTGCAGCACTGGGGGCTGGGCTGTAACTCCCCAAATTAATGCCTTTCCCCTTTTTTTTATTGTCCCCGGTCATAACTTTTCCTGGCTATGGAAACCAGAGTTACGTGGATTTTCTGTTTGCTTCTTCAAAAGTGCACATGCATATGGGTGGAGAAATTGTACAAAATGCCAAAGATTATATTTTTCCAAGTGTTGTAGTAGTTCTATGGTTACGGTCACAGAGAGCAAAGGAAATGCAAATGTTCAGCAAAGTGGCCACAGGAGCTGGAACTGAGCCTCTGTGCATAAGCGTGGTGTGTATTTAACACAGCCAGCTATAGGCTCAGGGATCTCTTTCAAAATAAAACCCGAGCACAGTGTTGAAGCCTAATCTGTTGGGAGTGTAATTTCTGGGGGATGGCTGCTTAAAAACTACACATTGTTCTGTTTGCTTGTTTCCATTTCCTAAACCCTGGTAAGGATGTGAAACATCCTCAGATGCACAGAATCCTTTAGTCACTATGTAGATCATTGCTATTTGCTAACTATGCAGAATGTGTTTTATGTAAATTAAGCTATTATAAGCTGTTAGCTATGTGTGCATATTGCAATTTGAAGGATTCACCCCCGTTATATATGGGTTAATGCAGAAAGAAAATCTCTATTAGTGATATATTTGTTGTAAATCCTGCCAAGTTAAAAAGCTCTCAGCTACTCTGTCAAGTTTTTATCAAAAATATTGACGCTTAACCCAGAAGGTTGCAAGGCTGAGCCCAGCCGAGGCCCTGCAAACATAAATAAAATTCAACTTTTGATGTGTGTGGTGTTCAAAAGGAGCCCTGGATTAGCCAGACAGCACTAACTTCATTCCTTCAGACTCCACAGTCATGAGGGTCCAAATGTGTGGTTGTTGTTACAAGCAGTATGAGAGAAGAGACAAACTGCTTGAAACCTCTTTCAGACTTAAGCCCAAGAAGCCAAAGCTGATTACGCCAGATATACATTTGATATACATTTGATATATATATATTTGGCCCATAAACTGCTGAAAAGCAGACAATCTGTTATTTTCTTTGCTTGCAAGACAGAGGATCATGGTCAGCACTAAAGGCATACCTCCCCTGCATGCACACTCACATCTCCCCTGGTATATTTTCCCATTTTCTGTCTGCCACAGTCATCTTTGGATCATGCAGCCTGTCTCTGACCATCTTTTTCTACCATCCTTTGATTAAAAAATGATCATCAGCATCCTGTGTAGCATTGGTGGCGGGATGCAGACAAGCAGGTGCTCTGGAGCTGCTGACCTATTCGCAGTTCACACTGATTTATTTTCTATCCATACCTTGACAGTATACCTTTTCCTGGCCAGAGAGGACTCTGCTTTCCCTGTGCCTCTGTCAGGGCTGTAAAGCAAACAATAAAAATACTGTGTGTCAAGACATCAGATTTCAGTTGTTGTTCCTGTAAATTTTTTAGCCTCTAGTAATGAGTTTTTGCCAACAGGCAATAAAATGTGTTTGCATCGTCCATTTTAGGTAAGAACGACGCACGATAAGCACACCCGAGAAGAAAAAAGATATTATTTCACAGCTTTATATATTCATCGTTTTACACCTACACGCTGCATTAAATGAGTTGCCATCAATCAACTAGGAAATGCTTTAGGTGTGAGAAGAGTGCCATGTTTTAGAAAACCAAAGGATGTGCTGCAGAGCCTTTCATCATGAGGACGGGGACACTGCTCTGGGAAATGGTTGTTTCCAAAGAAAAAGCCCCATGGATCAAAATTCAGCCTGAGAAAAAACAGTAAAATTATACTGATGCTGTGAAACAGCCCTGGACCAGCTCCCAGGAACACCATTAACAAAGGCATTGTACAAAACCTCTACTTGCTGCACTGCATGGTGGTTCCTCACCTTCCTCTCTCTCTACCCCCACATGGGCAGGAGCGCAGCTGACACAAGCAGTAATTCTGTCCAGGTTGAAAGACAAATTTGCATTGTGTGGAGACTCATAGCCAAAGGGAGAACTCTACCACAAGGCCTATTTTTTTGATAAATGAACCAGTCTTGAAATTTATGGTTGTTAAAGTTCAATGGCTAGGGCTCATATTTGCATGAAAATTGTACCAGCTTTGTGCACCTGATCTCCAGGCAGTTCTACTTAAAACTTGGATGTTAATGCAAGCTAGGAATATATCTATGAGGAGAATCAAATCCTTTCTTGCCTTGATTCTGCAGCAGAGACTATTCCAGGAACAAGGTGAGCACACCAGGGCAGTGGGAGGTATGGTGTAAACACTGCCATCTTTCCCCAGCCTTTCTTGTAATCACATCCCAGGAATCATAGACTCACACAGTGGTTTGTGTTGAAATGAACCTTTAAAGGCCATCTAGTCCAACCCCCCCCCCCCAATTAGCAGGGGTATCGTCAACTAGTCCATGTTGCTCAGAGCCCTATTCAGCCTGACCTTGCATGTTTCCAGGGATAGGGCATCCACCACTTCTCTGGGCAATCTGTGCCACTGTTTTACCACCCTCATTGTAATAATCTTCTTCCTTATATCTAGTTTGAATCTACCTTCCTTTAGATTAAAACCATTACACCTTGTTCTATTGCTACCGGCCCAGCTGAAAGAGTTTATCTCCATCTTTCTTATAAGAAAGTACCCCTTCCAGTGCTGCAGGGCTGCTATAAGGTCTCCCCAGGTCCTTCTCTTGTCCAGACTGAACAATTCCCACTCCGTCAGCCTGTCCTCACAGGAGACATGCTCCAGCCCTCTGACCATTTCCATGGCCCTCTTCTGGATTTGTTCCAACAGGTCCAAGTCTTTCCTGTCCTGAGGAGTCCAGCACTCCTGACGCCCTGGTTACACTATGCTGAGCAGATATTGCTGGAAGAAAACAAAAAAATTAATGTGACATGGTGTCGCGGGTTTGGTTTGTAACCGGGCGGAAACACCAATTTAGTATAGTGGTTTGGTCCAAAATACTCATTACTGTTTATCTGCTGTGAGATAAGAATTAGGAGAAATGCAAAGCAGGCACCAAACTTGAAAGAATATAAAGAAGTTTATTAACAGACCTAAAAGAGGGAAAAAAAAAATTATACCACCTTCAGAACTCTCCTCCTCCCCCCACCTTCCTCCCTTCTCCCACTGACAATGTAAAAAGACAACCCTTAAGATGTTCAGTCTGTTTACCACTTCCATAATAACCTTGTTCAGTCCATTTAGAAAGAGAAGTCTCTTCTTGCTCGTGCTATGAAAACATTATCACAACGAGACAGCCGCCCACTTCCAAATATTGTTCAGTCCATTTAGGAAGAGGAGTCTCTCTGCCTGCGTGTGAGTCCTTTCCCCCGACTTGCAGCTTTTCCTGCAACTGCTTTCGAGGGTCCACTCTTGAAGTTTTTTGGGGTACAGTTTTAAGGTTGAGCCGTTCAGAAACAAAAACAGAGGCCCTTCTCCTTCCCTGGGAGCAAAGGGTCTTCATCATCTTCATCGTTAGGACTATCTCTGGGAGCATCTCTAGGAACTGAGGTTTTCTCCTTTCCCATTTGGAGCAAAAGTCCTCATCTGGTCCATCTCTAGGGACTGAGGTTTTCTCCTTTCCCGTTTGGAGCAAAAGTCCTCATCTGGTTCATCTCTCCCTGTCCAAACTTCTCATGAAATTACAGCTGCGTCAGCATCTGCCTATCTCAGCACAGGTGCTTTTGCTCACGAGTTGAACACTCCACCCCCCATATCTTCATGAAATTACAACAGGATACTCTGATATATCATAGCTTCACAACAGAATTTCAGCTTTAAGCATCTCCTCTCTCTCTTCCCTCAGGTTTTCAGCTCTTCACAGCAATAAAAGGGTTAATCTCACCTCAGCCTTGCAGCTTTGCAGCTGGAATGTTGAATTTTTCTTATCGCAGTGGAGAGGGGGGAGAGCCGAGCCGCTCCGGCTGCCCACGGCAAGGCAGTGGGGGGGGTTCCATGGCTGGAACAGGTCCATGGCTCCAGGATGGCCGTGGCCCGGCCCGGCCTGGCCCGAGCAGGGCCTGGCCGGGCCCGCTGGCCCCCACACAGGCCCTGCAGCCACCTGTCCCAGCGCCGGAAACGAGAGAGAGCTTGGAGGGGGAGTTTGCCTATTCTTAAATGTGGATCACAGAGGTGGTCACAACTTTAAGTGGCTTAGAGAATTGTCCATATTCAAACTGGCCAGCTGATAGGTTCTATCAGTTCCCAGAGGAAACTGTAAGCACCCCTTAGCAAGGACGTCCCTTCCGGGACTATGCTTGCTAACCTATGACACATGGCCTTCTCTAGGTATCGCTCTAATGTAAATCTGAATCAAGGAAAGCTTGTGGAGCCTGGTAAACTGAATCCAGAAACACAAAGCAAAGTCAAAGTAGTCAGCTTTGAATGGATACAGGGCAAGCAGAGAAGACTGGCAATGACACAGATTTCCTGCTGCTGTTGTACCTCGACTCCTACTTAAAACATACGATTTTTAAGTAAGAGATCCCAGGAATACATGGGAATCATGCAACCACAGGCCCAGGTGCCCTGCACCAGTTCTGCCTCTGACCATTGCAGTGGGATGAACCCCCTCACTGCCTGCCCCATGCCCATGGATGCTTCCAGATGCACACAGTGAGGCTGGGGATGATGAGGGCCATGGGAAAGGGCCAGCATCTTCTGGGAAGAATGGATGGTCTAAGCCTTCCTATGGCAGCTGCAGTTGCACCTCTTTAGAAATTGCTGCAAAGTGCCAATTTTCATTATGCAAAGCACTGAAAACGTGTCTGTTGGAAACCACATTACATCATAACCTACACAAACTTGATCTTGAATGGCAACCTGGTGATTAAATGAAACTCTATTAGCCTGGGTCTGGTTTTGAATCACATTTTAACCATCTTCTCATTTTTACACCTGAGCAATTTTCATGCAGACCATCTCCCTGCTGCAAGCACACGGGAAGCTGAGCCCAGCAGACTAACACAGGGAAAAGTTACAGGATTTAAAGAAGACAGAGGATCTGTGCCTGTCCCTCTCTCTCTGCAGAAATCCTGCCTGGGAACCAGAGTCCAGCTTTGTTTGAGGGTAGGGTCAGATGACTGCACTGTCAGAAATTGCCATGCTTTCCACTGAGTTACGGTATCAGTGCACACTGGTCACCTTGGAAAAAGAATTACTTGAAAGAGGTTATTCTCACAGGAGCAAAACTCACCTTGCTGCCTGTTCTCTCTACTCACTTCCAGGCAGTGATCTGCAACCAACTGCGGGAACAGGAGGGGCTGGTGAAGGAAGGGAATTGACTGCTTAAACTCTTGGCTGCATATTATGAAATGCTTTACATGTAAAATAGGTTAAAGACTATCATGAGGAGGAGAGAATATGGAGCAGCAGGTTCATGATTACTGGTACTGGTCTAACATGCATTCCTGATAAAGTCAAAACACCCAGAAAAACCGCATCTTAAGGAAAAAGAAAAGCTCAGATCAGATTCTTGTGTATCCAGGAGTTCTAAGCCTTGTAAAGAATTATGATTAGCCTGAATGACAGCACTCAAAGCACCAGGAGAGCTCAGTGAAGCAAATCATACTGAACTAAAATTAGCAGCATCTAAAATTCAGCCTTCTATTTGGCATCCACACACAATGCTTCCCTGGCCCCAGACCCATCACATCACTCAGCCTTCCCAGTGCCATCAGCTCCTTGCTTTCGAAAGCACTGCTGAGTGAATTGCTGCTGTTCACATGCAGCCTGCACCTGTCTGGAGGCAGCAAGCCCAATTGCTAGACACAGGTTGTTATCTTTTTCCCTAATATTTCCTCCAATATTTGTTTGCTGACTGTTTTCCAGGCAGCTGGAATTCAAGATGTAAAAGTGGGGACTGTCTGTCAGTGAAAGTATGGGGGGGAAATGGATATAATAGGACAAGATCATATGTCTAGAAATAAGCTGGAATCCCACATGGCTCAAAATGGACATGAGTCATGTCCTGAGAAGAGCGGGGGGGGGCGTTACTATGGTTCACAGGCTATAGAGCAGTAAGACAAGAGTTAAGGTCTGCTTCTAGGGGAACTTAGCAGACAGAATGTGTGTGGAGATAAAGGTTTGTTGCTCTGCCTTAGATCCTGTGTGTTGCAAGCATCTGTGCACAGCATACACCTGGACTCACCCTAAACATCTTTTCAGCTCCAGACTTACTATTTCCATTTGATGCCTGCAGTCCCATATGCACACAGGTCAAGCTCTGAGCCATGCTTAAGCACTCACTGCCCTTGCCCAGGCCCACATTCTTGCTCCTAGGATCTGGAAGAACTGGTGTGGTTGTGCTACAGACTCACTTGCCTGCAATAATCCCAAAGCCAGCTTTTTGGAAGTTGGAAACTTTGAGCCCAATCCACGCCTTAGCTAAGAGTCAGCAGGGTAGATGGAAAGTACTCAGGTAAAGGGATCCAGTGCTTATCACCTCACAGAGCAAAAGACTGCCTAACTCCTCCTAGGGATCAGGAAATCATGACACAGAGCATTAGGACAGAGCGGCAATCTAGCTTTCCATGCAGCATTCATTTCCATCCACACAAAACCCCTCAGAAATGGATGGACTCTATGACCTTGGAGGTCTTTCTTACCTAAATGATTCTATAAATCTATGATTCTATGAAATACTGGGAAATGCTGAATGTGTTTGGGGTTTTTTTTCCTGAAGAAACAGTAGGGTAGGAAATATCTCCCATGGCTCATATCATAAAATCTTCATATGCACAACTAAAGACCAAGAGAGTTTCAGGAGCAATAAACGCCTCATGTCCCATGATTACACTGATGTAAATAATGGACATGTAGAAGAGTCCCTATTTACCTTTTGCAAGAGCTGTTCACTTGTTTCCATGAGCATTTCACATCAGATACCACCCTGGACTGGAGAGGACACTGGACTTCCGTAATACAGTAATTTCCATGCTACTATTTTTTTCTGACAGCCTTGATCTTCTGATGCCTTATGGTGGAGTTTCTTCTCACCCATATCCCCTTTCTGCACAGATACGTGCTACCTGCATCCTTGTGATAAGGCATTTTCACAGACTTTCCTGGGTACAGCCTTTAAAAGAAGAACTACAATCAAAAGGATGCAGTTGGGTGCTAACAGAGCCTGCTGTGGACCAGCCAGTGGAAAAGGACACAGTTCATGGACAAGAAGCAGTGGAAGCTGTGAGATGAGAGAGAGTGAGGAAAGGAGGAGGTCCGGATGCTGGTGTGGCTTGGAACAACAGCCACCCATGTGCTTTGTTCACTTCATCTCTCTGTGTCCCCAGGCTCCATTTTAGGTTCTGCAAACACCTTTTCCTGATACTGTTTACTGCTGAGTGAAAAGGAATTTGTCCGGCTCCCAAGCCCCTCCAGGACAGTTTCCCAACCCTCCCACACCAGGCCCACCACCCTATTTTACGCATCTTCTCATCTCCTTGAGGTGGTTCACAGATCATCACTAGTGCTGACCTTTCCTGCTCACATTACCACAGCTGGAGACAGGCAGCGGCACCTGAGGCCCTTTTTAGTCAGCAGGTTTTCATTACTACCCTGATGCTCAGTCATGCCAAGCCAGCACTGACCTCCAGGGAAACTTCCTGCCCTGATAGCTATCTTACCTTGCCATTCCATGGGACAGGAAACATTGACATTTTCGGACCACCAAATTAGAAATCTTCTATGGTGTGCAAGTGGCAAGTAGCATCCCCAGATGCTGATAAGCCAGCCAAGGTAAAGTGGAGTAGGACAGCACTTGCTCGGAGCACATAAACACTGGATCAGAAACAGGCATAAAAAGCAGTCTGAGGCAGAATCATTCAGGCTGTTACTCCTGTGTTTTGCCTGCCTAACATTTTGAATGATAAACAAATGCTGAAGGTTTCCTGAAATGCTTGGAGATGACTGTTACTTGCAGCGGATCTCAAGTGCAGCAGGTAAGAGCCCTCAGGCTAAAGCCATGCCTTTTCCTAGACTTGTGAACTCCTAGCCCAATTTTATCTGTAGACAAAGCATTAAAAATGAATAACTTTTGTTCCCCTTCATTCCCTTCCTTACTTCTCTTCCTCCTGGTCACTTGAATTTGCCACAGAAACCTTCTAGCACTGAGCCAAAACACCCCACAGCAATCCAGTGTCCTCTTTTAGAGATGCTGGGATCCCACAGTGCTTGAACACCAGTGCAACACACTGCACTGCGGATGCTGGGGATCGAGGGAAGAGGAAAGCAAGGGGGAGGAAAACAAAAGCAAAGGACAGAAGCTGAGAAACAAGGGCTTTGTCATGGCAGCTATTCTTGGGCCTGGCTTGAGGGATGTTCTTTGCCATTGGGAAACTGCACACAAAAAACTTCCCCTGCAGGAATGTCAAGAAGGTTAGGAACACTTGGCGCTTGAGAAACATCAGCTTTTCCAGAACACTTTTTCTTTCACATACACATGTGCAATGAAATGCTGTATTTTTCCACAGGAGCCCTGCCTGATCTTTAGCCCAAGATGGAGGCAAATGGGAGCAGAACCTAGATGTGAGCAGCCACTCACAGCATTTCCTAACTCCTGATCAATGGACTTCATAACTGCAAGAGCCCTCTTTTACAGTTTGCATGTGTCAGATGTTGATTCACACACATACATGGACACATACAAGGTAGGTTTTCGGCCACCACCATTGTGCAGAGCACTGCTGGGAGCAGGGAAACCACACAGGTTGTGCAAGCCAGACAGCAAATTACAGAGCAGAGAGATAAGGCATCTCCCAGGCAGAACAGCACTACACCTATCATCTGAGTCACAGAGGTGGGGTACCCAGGCAACTATATCAATGGTTTTGCTCTGGTGAGGTTTCTGGGAGGTTTGGGAAGAGGCAGCAGAGTTACACTGGACACAATATGCAGCAGCCGTTACTGCTGCCATCTTCCTAAACCTTTCCAAATAGTTTGGGTGAATTATCTCTCCACCAATCAGTAGATATGCCTTCTCAATGCACTGAGTTAGCAGGCATTGAAGAAATTAGCTTTTCCCCCTGCTCTACATGCTTAAAGAGAGGGTAACATTGGCCAGCAACATGTTACCTGACAAGACAAGGCACTCATCATGCATCAGGCCCTGGCAGATTGCAGCCTCACAGATTTATTTGAAGATACACGTATTTTTCCTGCTTTTAGGGAAGGGCTGCCAACAGCTTTTTTGCAAATGTCCCTTTTTGGTAGCAACAGGCCACCCAAGTCCCATGGCGGTGTTAGTTTCCTGCCTGGATGAGCACAAATTTAATAATCAGGAGAAGTTTTTGCAAAAGGCCCTTTGGTGGCTTCCACTGCCTAGGAACAGGAGGCAGATAAGCCATGACAAGTTTTGCATAGACCATTTTCAGATGATCCTCTCTGGGCCACACAGACCTTTGCCTGAGGCATTGCTACTTAAAAAAAAAAAACAAACAAAAAACCCTTAATCTGCTCGACAGATTTGTTGGCAAGATATGGATCTTACAGTTAATTCTGTCTGAGTACTTGTTAGACACACTTATGTACATGCATGTTTTTATTTACAAAAGACTGGCACACCCATGTCTGGCGCACTTCATAGCCTTTGTTCCAGAGACCTGGCAGGGCTTCCTAAAAACAGGATCCCATGTTAAAACCTATTATTCCATTTGCAAATAATGAGGTTTAATTTTGCTTTCAACAGATACTCAGAGGAGCAGATCTTGGCTATTTTGAGTCTTCACAGCTCATGAACGCGAGAGAGGTGTCAACGCAGATAAGACAAGCGTGCTTTTAAGTCGGAGCAAATACTCACAGAAAATGTATGGCATTCCTCCAGCCTGGTAACCCCAGACTGCACTGGGCTGCTCTGTTTACTCCGGAAAGGAGTGGCTCTGCTCTGTGCAAGAGTTAGACAGAGGCTCATAGAACTGACGAAGTTATTTGTTACAAATAATTTTAGAGATTTCAGCCTCCAGCATCGACAGTTTGTTTGCAAGCAAGGCTCTTTTTTACACCAACCCCTTCTCTATTCATAGCTATTTGGTGAGTACTCCAGGCAAACAAATTTCAGCCTCCCAATTGTTTGCACACTGTGTCCACGTGCTATTATTAATTCTGTGGAGAGTGGTGGACTCCAAGTTCCTGCATGAAGAGTTAATTCCCCCTGGCATAGGTAGAAGGAGGCAGCCCTGCCTCGATCAGCAACACCCTGGTAGGAAGCACACCAGGCCTGGACAAATTTATTTATCCACCACCTCCTCCACTGTAAAACTATCAGGTCTGCTGTAAATTCCAAGACATCCAGGAGCAACTGGTTGTGTTGTGATAGATGCTTATGATATTTTTGGCAGGTGAATAATTTATTTGCTAGAAATTAAAAAAAAATAAATGAAACCTGCTGTTTCAGGGTGGCCAAAGCTATTTGTAAATTCAGGCAGCTCCACTTGTCGTGGGGTATTTGAACATTTAGCAAGCCAAGCAGACTGAAAGCAAACTGTTCCAGTTGCTGCTGAGTGAGATGAAAATGTTACCACTCCCAAGCACAGTTCACTGTCCCAGCCTTTCCCCACCCTAAGAGAAGTCATCACATTGACCTTTTTTATCCACTTTAAACAGATTGTTTGATTACTTCCAAATTCAAACCTGTGAAATCTCCAGCTTAATAATTTTTTTAAAAAATCTAAGAATACTACTACTATTAAAGAGATTTTTAAAATTTTCTGGATCTTTAATCACTGCACAATTCAAAGCTACACAAATATTGTAAAATTACAGAGCAGTAACAACTGATAACAAGGATGTGGGGAAAAAAAGTTATGACAATTGGCTGGGAGAGGAGGGAGAGGGAGAGGGAAAGGGAGAGGGAAAGGGAGAGGGAAATGGAGAGGGAGAGGCAGAGGACAGGAGAGGAGAGGATAAAAATTTGGACCAACAGCTGAAATAAGTCATCAAGGTCAACAGCTGAAACAGGGATTTAAGAAGAGAGCAGGCAAGTTCGTGGAAGAGAAATACCTTGGGTGTTACTAATACACAGAAAGTACATTTGATTGAGGAAATCCCTGAAGATAGTTGAAGGCCAGGAGCACTCTCAGGAAATGCATGCTTGACATGCTCAAAGGCTTCCTCAGGCAGCCACATCTGGCCACTGCTGGAAGCAGGACGAAGCACTAAGCAGATGCTTGGTCTGGCACTAGAGAGGTATTTGACACCTGGCTAGACAGATGTGGTGGGCAGCCTACACTCCTGAGGAGTTGGATGCTTAATTCAAATCTCTGTGTCAGTTCCAGCTGAGAAAGTCTGATTAAAAGACAGTTCATTTGGGTGGTAATGATGTGGGGCTAGCCTGTGGAATGAAGAGGGGGAAGGTGGTAATGGACCTTGAGCACTATCTGCTACATATACACTCATTGCATAGTCAGCAGTGCTTTTGTAAGGGTCCTTAAGACCTTAAGAGCAAGGTTCACTGTGAGAACAAGTGATGCCAATGTGTGAAGAGTACAAGCTGATGACAGGTCTGTTTTCTACATCTCCTCCCAAGGTTACAGGTGTCCCTGTGATCAAGTAGCATTTGCTAATACATGCTTCCAAAGAAGCATTTCTCTAGCCCTTAGAACCTCTCCTAACGGTTTTACAAAAGTAACATCGCCTCCACTTTTTAAGGTCAAAAAGACTAGTTTGTTTTTTTAACAAAGGCTGTTGGAGCAAGTGGGATAAGTGACAGCATCTAGATTTGATCTGCATCATTAATACTGACTTCTAAAGAAGGCAGTTCACACAGGGCAGGTGACAGGATCAAATATATTGTTTAGGCAGGGACAAGAAGAATAACCATCCATCTTCCTTGCATCCTGAAGCTCTCCAGAGCGTGTAAACGACAACACTTTCATGTCACTAGATCAGCCAGTTGGAACAGTCCTGGGACCACTTCTTTCAGCAGTTAGTATGGCTTGTACACAATCTCCCTGTAGGGGAATCACAAGGTCTTTTTCTAGACGTGCTAAGAGAACTTAAGCATCACCTCTCAAAAATCCTGCAGTGACTCGGGTAGATTTACATACACTATTGGCCCCTGCTGGGTATATTTAGGCTACTGAAATGTATGATGTTGGCCACACATAATAAACAAAATACACTTTCCTATGGCATGATGGAATAGAGTTTTAAGAGTATCAGGAGTACATTGAGCCCTTGATGTCATATTGAACTTTTGTCTGCCACTGGCAAACCTTTAAACTTAATTATCACAGATGTGAGAGCAGATGAGGTGAAAGGTTTGGTAGAAACCACAGTTTCATCTCAGTATGTGTCCATCATGGAGCTTTAGTTTTTGAAAAACATTTGGGACTTGCAAAGACAAACTCTGAGTGATCTGCAGCTTGCACTGAACTACTGAAAGCTAGGTACCATGTCGAGACATAAGCTGAACAAAGCCCATGCCTCAAGCGCTGGTCCTGGGAGCACTTTGCCAAGTCAGCCTCATGTCCAGCCTTTCCAAGGTATCTGAGTTCACTGGCCATTGCAAAACTGCTGTCCTAAGCCATTAGTAATGCCTGTCTTAACAGAGAGACCTGTAAGCTCAGCACAATTGACAAAATCGCAAATCACAATTTGTGTTGTGATTTCTATAGGAGAACTGTATGTATCCTCCCATGCCAATTTCTGCAGGCCTCCATGAGTGTCTTTGCCTAGGAATTGTACTCAGAGTATAATCTACAAGGATTGGCATAGCAATGAATGCGTGCACCCAGCACCAGTCCAGAAAACTCCCTTGTACTGCAGATACGAGATATTCCCTCATATTGCATGCTGAGGGTTTGAAAACTTCCTCTCTTCATATCTGATTTTTCTTCATTAACAGTGTCCAAAGCAAGGTGCAACATTGACCCTTTCTCCCCCATGGAGATGGGGTATGGTGGTGTGGAAGCCCACGGGGAGAGAGCTGTACAGCTTACACCCTCTTGCTTGCTTTGGGGAATGGGCTAGCACAGTCTCTTTATTCCTAGGAGGACCATCCCTGCTGGTGGCAAGAGCCCTTTCAGGTAGATGTTGAGGACAAGCTCTTTCTGCCACAGTATTAATGGTGAGCCTTGCCCATAGAGATCCCAACTCCTTTGCTGCACGTCAGCTCCTGGGCCTCATTCACTAAGAATTCACTAATCTATAGGGTAGCTTTTTCCAGTCAGAAACCCTAACAGCTAGAGATAAACTAAAGCTGGAATTGGAGCTGGACCAAGAACGTTTGAATAATCCGTCCAGCCTAAGCAAGATCCCCCAAGGCAGGAAATCTCAGCAAGAGCCTAGAAAGAGATTATAAAAGAAAATAAGCCCAGGCATCACAGCTGTGATGGTGGGATGGCCCACCAAAAATGAGAAAACATCAGAGGCTGTAAAGCCCACTACCTCTACAGGCTGCTATAAGTGCAAGTCAAAGTATAAGGCAACTTCAGCTGTGAATTGAACTTCTTTTAGAAAGAGAAAAATGGTATCTTTCAGGACTTATGGTTTATTTCTTGTGGGTCTGTCCTACAGAATCTTCTGGTGTTGCCTGTCCCTGAGTACCTGGGAGAGGAAAGCTAATGAACCCCATGAAGGAAAGTGCAAGCTCAGATTGAGCTGCAGCCTGTTGGTTGTATTTCCCCATTACCCCAGAGTATGCTAGTACCAATCCTGTCCTCAGAGAGAAACATACAGGAAAAAAAGTACCTGCCATGGGCTAGAGCTACATCCTGGTACTGGAGAACCCATGGACTCTTGCAGTAGTGTTTCTCAGAGGCTAAAACCACATCACAGTGCCTGACCAGGGTGGAAGTGCTCAACAGGTAGCAGTGCTGGGATTTTGCAGGCCATTTGTGGCTCAGCCCTGCTTTGCCTCTTGTGCAATAATGGTGTTCCTGAGGTCAGAACTTTTGTCTTTATCATGTAACTCCACTGACATGACTGGCCTGACTCTCAGTTCGGGTTCTTTCCACATTGAGGAGGGCACATTGCTGAGGACAAGGGCTGGCCAATACACTTGTATCTCCCCCCAAAGGCATTGCTGGCTAACAGCATGCAGCACACTTCCCATCACAAATCCCACAAAAAGCTGGAGCAGCATTTCTCTTGCTTGCACACAGACACATCACAGCCTAATGCAGTGGCTATACAGGACAAGCACATTTCTAGAAAAAATGTCTTTAACTTTCCTTACTAGAGCACTGCCTTGAGGCTCGGTGAGGCTCGATCCTATAGGAAGGTGGATAAGCATAGAAAGCATGAGAAATCTGAGCGCAGACAAAGGGGACTTGTATCAGAAGTAAGTGGGAGAGAATTAGGACTGCCAAGCTTTTAAGAGGGATTGGAATTTAATGAAGTGATTGAACAAAGAAATTGAAAGCCTCCTTTGCCTCCTGTAAGGGTCGAATGGATCTGAGCAATACTCGGCTTGGCTGCATGACAGGGTTGTTATTTAATTTTAAAGAACTTGGAAGCTTTCAATGTACTTCATAATTCTATTGACATTTATGATTTGAGATACTTAATCTTGAAAACACAAACACAACACTGATCTGCCTCTCACCCAAGAGAATTGGGAATCAGTGTCTGCAGCTTTTAAATGCAGCCAATCTAGGACCTGCTTGCCACGAGCCAGCGTTTACCTTCCTCTCATGCTGATTCCAGGCAGGGACCTTGTGCTTTGCAGAGCTGAATTATTCAATCCTGAATATTTTTTTAACTTTAAAACTACATTTCTTCATATTTACCTTGTGAGGCTGGGGCTCCAGTCTTTCTCCTGGAGAAAGCCCCTGCCCTTTCCCTGCTGTGCTTGGGGTGGAACCCTTCCCCTTATAATCCTGGCTGGAATGATTGGAGACATGGCCACATCATCTGTACATCAGCAGCAAAGCTGGTGCAGCTTGCTCTTTTTAGACCCCTGACTGCATGGACAAACCAAGGACTTGACATCCCAGGCTCATTCCTGGGTATCCAGGGCATCTGCAAAGTTACAGCTGAGCCTGTGTGTGTGTTGGAGTGTGTGCACGTAAACACACACTTGTTGTACATTGTACAGCTGACACTGGCTGGTTACTTCTGGCTCATGCTCTCTCTCATGGCAAAGGATCCCACAGAAACCATGAGAAATATTAAGTCTCGTATTAAGACCAATATCCAATTCATATATTTCAAAGCTCAAGTCTGTTCATATGTGAGGGCAGATGTTGCCAGTAATCATGTACTAAAATGGAAGAATATATGTGTCAAGCCTGAAATTAATTAGGATCTGATTCTGCTCTCCTTAACAGGCATGAAATTCCCATTGACTAAACAAGATGTTGTACCCTTACAGCAGACTTGGGTCCTTAATTTTCACACCACGAAATTGGCACCAACATTTCAAAGGCATTACAGTAGCAGAAAAGGCATTACAGAAAGCTTGACCCTTTGTCTTTGCTACCAAATGTATTTTCAGAGTATGACCAATTTGTAATGCCTAACATTACACTCCTTAGTTAGTGAATGAAGAGCCCTTTGAAGATCAAAAATGCTATTATTATTTCCATATTTTTGCCAAACCAAAGCTCCCATGCTGAAACCATCTGTGTCAAATGCAAAGCATTACCTCCAATACTTTCTTTCTGAGCAGAGCGTTCCCACGTGCCTCTGTTGTTCTATTTCCATGTCTGGTTTCAAGATCATTTTGTGAAGATGCAGTCAACAAAGCAGCACTACTTCAGGGACAACAGGAGGTGCAGCTGGACGGGATGCCAAAGCAAGCTCTGATTTGGATTTTGCGATCACATTCGGAAGCACTAACCCAACAGCCATCTCAGGTGTCAGCACAGATGGAGGATGTGCTGGAGGTGGGGCGGTGGATCGCTCCAGCTCTGGCATGGATAGACTCCAGGCAAGGAGAATTGATGGGGATGAGGGAGCAACCAAAGATGAAAAAAGGGCCGGCAAGTAAAAGCTTCTTCTTGACTGCGTCACACTCAGCACTGCGCCTGGCTGGTGGCGTGTTACAATGGGAGTGGAGCATGGAAAAGCAGATGAATTGCAGATTTGGACCAAGTGGAAACATCAAGAGCCTCGTGCTTTGCAAAGGGAGACGAGACTCCCTTTTGTGGGCTGCTTTGCTGAAAAGCCTCCCCTCTGAGCTCCCACAGCCACCCGGCATACCCATACAGTCAAAGGGCCGTAGCCAGAGGCGGGCTGGAAACAATCTAGAGAACAGCAAAGTCCACAGGAATTTTTCCATTGACTTTAGTGCATTTTTGATCAGACCTTGGGTGAAGCAGAACTTGCATTTTTGATACCAAACTCTTCTGTCTCCAGAGAGAAAGAGGAGGGTTGGGTAGAAAAATGGGAGGTATAGGAGATGAAGCTGTGTCTCATTTTTTTTCTGTTCTGTAAAGCTTCTGCTGTTTCACAAACTAGCAGGTGAAGAGGAAAAGGGAGACGAAAAGGGCCAAATCACTATGTGAGGGAAGAATCTGCAGAGCTGAGATGAGGAAAGTCTGCCCTTTGTGGGATAGTATTTCTGATCTGCAGGCGTACAAAGCCTTCATAATTGCTGGAGTCATTATTTGCAGTAGATAGCAGAGAGACATGACAGGTACTGCAGGACACATAATAAGCTGGAATGAGCAGTGATGTTAATCCAATACCATCAAAGATTGGGCTCATCACAGGAACCCATTTAGAGTCCACAACAGCAGCCCTGATATTGCTAAGAAATATGTTTCATCTAAGTACAGATCTCACTTCAGTCCATGCCTGTACATTTACTATCTCCTCCTCTGCTTCCAAATGCTGTAGCTACAATTTATCCACCCCAGTTTATCCCATCCACGGATCTGTCCCACTGTTCATTAGAGCCTGGATTCCTGCATTTTATTTCACTACCTAAACTATCTCCCATAATGAGGAGGCTGCTAACAACCTTACACAATGTATGAAAAAATTGACTTATCTTCCGGCCCAGCTTCCGAGGCTGCAGGTGCTGAGCTGCTCTGGTGCACTTAGGGGCTATAAGCTGAGTTTCAGTTCTCAAATATTTTCTATTTATCATGATTTCCAGATGGAGCACCAGTGAACACTCCAGAATACCTCCTCACTTCCACAGCATGCCAGGGAAGGAGAATATATCTAGACTGAAGGCAAGGCTGAAGCTAGGGATAATTTTTCCCCTAGCAGCCCCTTGACAGCTTTCAGCACAGGAATGACAGCTAGGGATTTATGGCTAGGTTGCTGAGTCCAAGCAGCCAGACACTCAGGTTGCTTTTGTAGGGTTGGGAGACACAGGAAACATCTGCCAAAACAGCACGGGAAGATGTGTTTAGTCAGAGCTTTGTGAAACATATTCCTGAATGCTTAGGAAATTCAAATTTGACTGTACAATATATGGCCACTAAGCCTGATACAAGAGTTCCTGCAGATAGACACGGACAAGAACTGAGGCTGAGCTGCATTTGACTTCAGTGGTTGTTGTGCCCAATTTTGTGTTGAGCATTTAACCTGTTCTTTATTTTTAGCTCTTGAGTTTTACGCTGTGATCTCTCTGAACTTTGCTCCTTTGATAGTAACCAGAGTGCTCCATGCAAACAAAACAAGAGAATAAAGCAACTACAACTTTTAACTGCTGCTGTAGGGGAAGATGCGAGACACAGCAAAAGGCACATGTGAATTTTTACCAAAGAACTTAATTAGCTGATTGCTTATTTAGAAATGTAACAGCATGACCTAATAGCCCTGGCGTTCAGAGATTCAGTAGCAGAGTCCTGGATGGATATACAAATATACTGCAGCACTACAAAACCAAAACATCACTTGTTTTACTACATTTCTGGAATATAATGCATTTTCTTTCTAAAACAGCAGAGTGGCAAATTCCAGGGACTGCAATTAGCTTCCTGTCTTAGTTTTGTGACTTTTCCATTTATCGGTTCTTGTCAAGGAAAACTTGTTCAACCAGGGTTCAACTCTGCCTTGTAAACTTGATGAATTTCTACAGGAGACTCTTCATATAGTCTGTATAACCAAGGACGGACACACAGGGGGACATAACTGGGAGGGAACTGAAACCACTGAGAAAACAGCCATAAGGGACAGCTGTTTGTACTGGGGAAGCACCATCCACACCTTGATCTTCAGATACCAGTTCCCTCCTTCTGCTGCAAACTGCAACTCCATCTCCTTACCTGTGATTAAAGCATTTGCACTTCTGAAGACCTGCAGCACGTTGACTGTCAAGTGAATTTTCGGGAAATTTACAACAATGCTTTGTGTTAAAAATAAAGACTTGTTCTCTATGGTGCTTAACCTTATGCCAGTCTTCTGTTCAACATTCCTGTACAGTTAAAAAGGAAACCCTTGCGTTCCCAGACTGCATTTGAAGACATTCACTTGTAACAAAGCTAAGCTGGTAATGATGTATAAAGGTTTACATAAATCTGTATAAGGTTATAGATTACTGGCAGGGTCCACCCATCTGCTCAGTCATTTCCACAGCTGCCTGATAGTTTATGCCCAGCAACCAGTAGCAATGTTGTCTTGGCAACACTGGATGGTAACTTGCCATGGCCTATAGTCAGAGCACTGTGACAACCCAAGAGCACTCTGAGTCCCTTGTGGATTATTAGCTTCACATGCCCTCAGTCTAAATTAGCTTCCAAAGTTTTCTCTGGGAGCAATGGAGGGACAACATGACACCATATGTTTATGTTGAAGCCACACTACCATACAAGAGGGGACTTGATCATTTGTTGCTCCAGATCAGTTTTTTTACTTAAAAATTTAAATTTCTTTTGCAGGGCAAAGTTAGAATTTTTTCAGCAGGTTTAATCTGTATCATTTTTGCAGCAACATGCATAGATTTCTTTCAAATGTTCCCTAGAATGCTTTTCATCTTTGAATTGCTGAAATAAACACTCCACCTTAAACAACTGTGGATTCCTTGATCTCAGAGGAGCTGAGCATTTATTCAGTAGTAGCAGTGCCATTGGCACTGCAATTAGAAGTTGTCTTCGGTCTGTTAGATCATCAGAACAACGATATTCTGCACAATTTCAGATAAAGGTCCAAAATGTGCCCTGACTTCCAGGAAATTATTTGTTTTCTTAGAAATATTTCCTTAGGCCAATATTCAAGACTTAGAGAATGGCTTTCGAGGAGCAATGTGTGCATTTAAATCCGTAAGGAGATTTAGCATCCCTCTTCCAATCAGCAATGTCTTGCTGCCTGACCTCTACCAAGCCTGTAAATCCCATGTGTCTCTCCAGAGCTCACGTTACCCTGTGAAGGGTGGGAACAATCAGTAGCCACAAACAAAAACTCAAAGGCCTCAGTCATGTACTCATATAGCTCATTATCACTCTCAGAGGAGAGGAAGGTACAAAGAGATGATCCCTTACATTTCAGTGCAGTACAACATGCTCCCTAGAGCATCCATCGAGAAAGACCTTCTCTACCACCCTCACGAAGGGCTGCCCACGAACTCTGGAATAGGTGAGAGCGAGTCTTTTGCATTTTGGGTGCACCTGGAGAGCCAAGTGAATACTGTTACCTTGCAGTGATCAAAATCTACCCATGGTTTCTAAATCACAGATAAACACTAAGATCTAACGATTAAAGCTATCTTAGTCCCCATTCCTCCTGACTCTAACACCTGATAAAATGCTCAAGAAAATAGGATCAGAGCTCAGATAAACAATCCACACCATAACCAAGCACTCACCCTTTCTACTCACCCTTTCTACTCCAGACCACTCAAGCTCCCAAGGCTTTCAGAAATCCTCAGCCATGCCGTCTCAACCAGCACCTCTAAATGAAAGCTTTGTATGCCATCCCATCCTGATGCTAATAGATCCAGACTACTGCCTGGCAAGCAGAGAAGCTGGCTTAAAACCTGAAGGCCAGTCAGTTGGTCAACTGCCATTTACACTTTTTTTAACCATTTGTTACTGTGAACATGCTGTCCAGCCTCTGTCACCTTGGAGGGTCCTGCCTCCACTGCCTGAATGGTTCGTGAGGGGCTCTCCCCTTCTTCTGCCAAGCATGGCAAGCTCTGACCCTGGGAAGCTCAGGCCTCCATCCCTGCCCATCTCCATCACACCACGAGTGCAGAACAAGTTTAGTTTTTTATTTACTAGCCTCCTTTATACAAACCACATCCTGGCGTGGCCCCCAGAGCTGAATGGTGTGGGAGCGCAAGCCACATCTCCTGTCAGCCCCAGGAGGTGCTGGTGGGAAAGCTCATTGGATGGGCAACAGGTTAAAGCCCTCCATCAAAAGAGCAAAAGCAGCAGGAGAGAGGCAGCAAGAGAGAGGAAGGAGTGAGAGGGTACCAGTTAAAACTGGCAGTGAATTGCATTTGAAAGCTGCAATGCAGATCCTTCTATTGTGCAGGTGTTCACACTTGTCCTTAAAACCTCTGCTTAGTATCTGCATACACATTAAACACAGCCAAGCCATAGCAAACCTTGCCAGAAAGTGCAGTTTTGGAAAGACAAGAAGCATTGGGAAATTCAATCCAAATTATTTGTTTCGAGTCCCACAAAGGGAGCTTTTTTTTTTCTTCCCAATGTTGAAACATTAATTTCAACTTAAGAAGTATTTAATTCCTTTCAACACTTCTTTCCAATGGCATTTTTCATTTGAAAAGCATCCCAGGTTACAAGCTAGGCACCCCAAAATAAATATTTTCCAAATAAAGTGCTACAGGTCAACCCAAAATTATTTCTCTGGTTTTATATTTTCCCAGAGAGCCTAATAAAACCTCTGGGATTTGATTCAAGACCCAAATTCTTTTAGGCCAGCTGGTGCCCAGACAAGCCCTTTATTTTCCAAGCTCTATTTGCACAGGATGTTTTCACCACCAGATTTGTGCTTAGTGCTATCAGCTCCTCTGGATTTATCACATGTAAAGTATTTTATCCTGGAAGAACACAAGAAACTCCATCAATCTTCTGGCTCCCTAACATGTACTGGCTTCACAAGAGCCATGGGTCACAAGTACTATAGGATGTAGGGAGAGCCAAGAGGAGATTTTGAACAGAATACAGAGCAGTGGAAATAACTGGCATTTTTACATGCTGGGAGGAAAAAGTGTGAAATTCTGTGGCTGTTATGTGTCGCCAGAAGCAGTGAAGGGTCCACTAGAAGCCTGCTGGACCTTCTAGTGGGGGCAAACGTGGCTCTGACTCTGCCACCACCTCAAGACAACCTTCTCCATTCACACTTCCCCATGTAACATGTGCCAGACTTTTCTGCCTCGGTGATGTTGGGGTTTTTTTACCGCCTTCTCAGATATCACATCCATGGGAGGAGGAAGAGGGGAGTTAATTGCATTTCTTTAAAAATTAAGGAAGTTAAGCTTATCTCTTTGCCTGCATATGGGAAGCTGTGTGTCCTGGATGAGTGAGCTGACGCGAGATGGTTTCTAGGCAACTTCTGCAAGTCATGTTGGAACAGGAATACAAATTAAAATTAAAAACAAATCCCAAACAAGTCAAACAAAACAAGTAGCAGCTACTCCATGCAAAACCAGTTTTGACTGACTCACAGGGTTCGTGTAAGGCCTTTTATGGGATTAATATTGCTTTAGTCCTAAGGACAGAGAACCTGGCACCCCTGTGTCATATCTATTGTGAGACACATGATAAGTGTGTTTCTGCAGACAACACACATAGCTCGTGTATGATAAGAAGCCTGTCATGCCACATCATTGTGATGATATTACTTGACTGCTGAAATGCCATAACACAAGTATTCCAGGAACCTCAGTCTGAGTACACTCAGAAGCAGGAAAACAGTGTCAATGACTCCAGTTCTTTCTTCTTTCCCAAAGAATTTTGCTTTGTGTTTATCAATTCACCATATCCCTTTCTTTTTTCAAGAGATTGGTAAAGTTTAGGCAAAAAGTAGTGTTCCTGGGAGCTGCTTTTATTTATTTTCTATGTAGTAAGGAAACGAGGAGGACGTCTCATCTTGGATTATTCTGCAGTATTAGGAATTGATCACTCTGTCTCAGCCCACATTTCAGAATTAAGAGCTGATCTCCTTCCCCTCAAAAGTAATTTTTCCCACATCTTCCCCAATTTATTCAGCTACAAAGGTCCCAGACAGAACATAACCTCACTCATGTAAATCCAGAGTTGCACCATTTTTCCAGTGTCAAAGTAAAATTTAGTCCTCAGTGCCACAGCTGAAAATTAATGGTTTCACAGCCCGCACTTTCTGAGCCTGCATAACAAGGAGTTCAGGATGCAGTGTTTACAGCCTCTTCCCTTATGTTATGGAGGGTAAGGAATGCCTTACAGAGATTTTAATTATCAGCATCCTATTCTGCTCCTGCATTTGCCAGTGTGATTGAAAAGCAACTGCCAAAATCTGAACTTGACTGAGACTGGGGAATTTGTGTTGTCAATAAAGTTCATAGCAGGTGTTTTAAAAACCAGAATCTCCACCATTATTTCAAAGCATGTTTCAAGGAGGGGGATACCAAAATCAAGTGAAGTGTGTAATAACCAGGCCATCAAAGCAGTTTCATTTACAAATCAACTTTTTCTATCCTCAAAGTTTGTATGGCACTGTTTGTCTGACTCTCTACCAAGTAAGTAGGTTATAAGAAGTGACACTTAACAGATTTTGTTGTTTGTATGAAGTCAGAGAAAATCAGAGTTAGAAAACAAAACCTCTAAGCCTAATTCAAGCTTTTCTCCTAGACCTGAAGAAATGATCGACCAGCAAAACTGCTGGGATTTCCTCCAAAGCTAAGTTATGTATGGACCCTACACTGACTTTAGCAGCAGTGTTTTGTCTTTTCAAGAAACCAGAGAAGAATTCCAGGTGCTTCAAATCAATCCACGTGTATCCAGCTCCCGATCCTTCACAGCTCCTTTCAGACAGCACTCCTGGTCGCCGGTGGAAGTAGACTCGCCTCTAAGGGACTAGGCTGTGCGGGGTAAACACCTCTGGGGGTGACATGCTCCAGCTCCATCACCTCTTGCTGGCAGAAGTGCTAGCCTGCCCTGCCACAGACATCCTGTGCAGCAAGACTCTGCTGGTTGTTTCCATGGCTGCTCCTGTCAGTGCTGGCTGGAGTTGGCAAACCCAAATTTAATCACACCAGCACTTCATTCCCATGCATTTGGCCTCAGTATCTGGAGGGAGACAGACCCTAATACTGCTGAGTGACCATACACAGACTTACTTTCTTAATCCCTTCCAGATTTCTTCATGCCTGCTTTCTTCAGAGTCCCTGGGACTCATTCGGACCTCCAAGACTCCAGCCTGAGTGAAGCTGAGGCAGAGAGTGGGAATGGCCTCCTTTTTCCTTCAGTCTTCCCATGCGTTCCCAAACTGCCAACTCTGCTGCCTTCAGTAAATACTGTGGCCTGCTGTCATCACTGAAAATCTCGCTGCCTGACTTGCCTGCAGACAGAAAGGGGCCTAGGTAATAAAAGGAGGAGGAAAAATTAGCAATACGGCTGAGCTGTGACACAAATTATAGGCAGGAATGATAGCAGAGGCATCTATGGTGTAATTTGGAGTGACACAGCCTCTTCACTGTCAGGCTCTAGACCTCACAGAGGGGACAAACCCCTAGACCGCAGGAAGCCACTCACAGTGTTGGGTCTGAAGCACTTGGCTTTTTCAGAGTCTCCTCCACTCATCACTACCATTTACCAACTCTTGACCATCCAGAAGATACGCCGAGGGCTACTTTAGGTGAGGCCTTGGATTAGTCAGAGAGGTTGCTTCAGAACAAGGAAAAACAGTTTCTCCTCTCAAGGATTCAGGCTACTGCCTCAGTAAGACTTACAAACAGCCCTCAGAAACCCATAACAGGAAAACCACAAATACCAAATGTCGCGTATTGTAGTTCTAACTCACAATGAAGGACACCAGCCAGGTTTTCAGTGCATCATTATTATTACTATTATTATTATTGCTGTTGTTGTTGTTACTGTTATTGTTATTCTTATTACTACTACTATTAATGCAGAGCGAAAATGCAGGTGGTACCCAACACTGCTCACATATTAAAGAGGCTAAGTGCTGTTCTGCATTACTTCTTGAGATTTTAGTGTTTTCCAAGGGCACTAGCTTGGCCAAAATGAAAATTTAGCATCAGAGTCGATGGATCTATGGCTCTAGCCTGCACCCTCCTCCTGCTATCTACCCTTATTGCTGGGTGAAGGACTGAACCACAAGATCATCCAGCAGGATAGGAGTCACACAGTTATAGAGGTTCCTTTTGCCCATTGTGGCTGCTCCTAGCCCTGCCAGCACAAGGGGAAATCAGACATGTGGTAACATTGGAAGATGCTCTTGGGAAAGTTCAAGTGGGAGATTCATGGTTTGCAAAATTAAACCTCAAACCATGGATGACTCAAATCCAGATCAGATCATGTATCCCAACAGTCTGCCAGAGAAAGAGGATGCCAAAAAGATGTCTTAGTTTACCTCTCAAAAAGGTCCTAGTTTACCTCTCCAATGTAAGCAAATATATGGACAAGTGTATCAGCAACGACTAGATTTGTTTCAGAAACCTTTGGTGTTTTTAGGAATTTAAAAGTCTGGTCACCCATGAAAGACATCTTTCACACTCTCCAAGAAGCTACCCAGAGTTTGCCAGTTCTGTTCCATGAAGGAGGAGTCTGACCCCAAGGTATGGTGGTGCTGCATGGGTCTCACCATTTCAAGGATTTCACAGAAGAAGATGGTTGAGGTTCACTTACTAGGTCTATTGGCCACTTGTAAAATTTTCAGGATTCTTTGTTATGATATAAGCAAGCACAATTGTATTGCAGATTAGAAACCACCATGTAGAATTTCAGAGCAAATATCTACTATTTGTTCATGCCTTCTTCAGGAATAATGGAGATCCACTTTTAAAGTAATTTATCTTCTTGATCTTTGCAGTTTGTCTCTTTTAGAGATCTGAGGACATTGCAAGATACAGGCACATCTGTTTCCTGAATCCAAACTTACAGACAGCTTGCTCTGTCTCACTGTATGTATGAATCTGTGTGCAGTAAAAACACAATTGTGTTATGCATGCACACAAACACACAGAATATACTGTTGGTGGTTTAAGCTACAGCCTTAAATCAAAACCATCAGAGGTATCAGGATCTCAGTTCTGCAGGCTCACCTTGCATGCAATTTCAGCATAATTTTACAACATTTTCCCTGGTGGGTTGCTCTTCATAGCATTTTTCTAAAGGGAAATTGTGAGCAAAGTAGATTAGACAAGGGCTTTATTAGCTTCTGGAACATGGTGCCAAATTTTCAGCAGTCAGAGTTAAAACAGCAGGAGAGGAAAGATGAATCATAGAATCATTTTATTTGGAAAAGACCTCTAAGACTGAGTCCAGCCATTAACCTAACACTGTCAGGTCCATCATGTCCCTATCTATGCATCTTCTAAATACCTTCAGGGACAATGACTCATGCACTTCCCTGGGCATCCTGTTCCAATAATTTACAACCCTTTCCATGAAGAAATTTTTCCAAATATCCAATTTAAAAATCCCCTGGTGCAACTTGGTGCTATTTCCTGTTGTCCTATTGCTTGTTCCTTGGGAGAAGAGGCCAACTCCCACCTGGCTACAGCCTCCTTTCAGGCAGTTGTAGAGAGTGACAAGGTCTCCCCTGAGCCTCCTTTTTTCCAGGCTAAACACCCCCAGCTCCCTCAGCCGCTCCTCATCAGACTTGTGCTCCAGACCCTTCCCCAGCTTCATTGCCCATCTCTGGACATGCTCCAGCACCCCAGTGTCTTTCTGGGTAGGGGCCCAAAACTGAACACAGTATTTGAAGTGTTGGCCTCACCAGTGGCAGGCACAGGAGGATGATCACTCCCGTAAGAAGATGATTTTTCACCATGCTTGCTATTGCAGCTTAGTGGTGGGATCCTCAGGGCTGTGCCACAGCGCAAGCACTTCAGCACATGGTACAAGTTAAACTTCATGGAGTGATGGCAGTAACTGCCAGCAGAGTTATCTGATCATCAGAATAAACACATAGCTGTGGTGTGAAGACTCTGCCTAAGCCCATGGTGCTCCGTGTACCCTGCTAAATCCCAGCAAACAGCCAAGCTTGTGTCTGCATAAAACAGCTCAGTCCACGTGTAATGCCTGTCACAATTAACTTTTGCATGTTAATTATCCATTTTTTCTGTCATCAGTCCACTTCATTACAGCCTTTGGCTCTGATTTTCATCGCTCAAGTCTCAGTAAGGCACATCTCTCTTTGTGGATGAGAAGGTAAGCAGCATGTCTTGATCACTCAGAGCGTGCATTAGGTAAGGAGTCCCGGGGGGATTACTGCTTCGCTACTGCTGTCTCCACTGAGAGATAAAGATGAGCAGAAGTTCAGGCAAAACACAGTTTTGTGATATTTTGAGCAACTAAGCCTTGAAAGGTCTGCAAAACACTTCCAGGCAAGATACAGATGGGTGACCGTACCATCACCTCAGAGAGATTCTGAGCTGTTCAGTGTCATTTTCTGAGCTACATTGGACTGCAAGAAGGAAACTCTTGTAACAGTGTGAATAGTGATTTATTAGCTATCTTCTTGCCCTGCCATATCAAACCAACATGAGAATCCCAAACAAATTTTTTAGGCTGAATGATGGGGCAGCCAACCAGTATAAAAATGTATTGCTTTAAAAATGTTTCATTTTCATTATACATGGATTTTTCTAGAGGAGTCCCACTGAAATTCACTAAAATCCACTACTCCAGGTTTACACCACTGGGATCAAAATATGACCCCCCTCCACAGGGAGGGGTCATTAAGGTGTCTATGATCCAGCAATGTAAGGGGCCTTCATGTTAGTAATTCTTTTGTAGCAGCCTTTTGAAGCCTTCCAGAGACCTGAAAGAAGACCAGAGCTGCCTGGAGCTGCAGAGGAAGCCAAATTCATGGTCCCATCTTATCTCAAAGTCTATTGCTTCTGCCTAGTAAAGCGTCTGTGTTCTCATTTAGAGTAAAGGCATCTGCAGGTAAATTGCTCTCTGCTCAGTCTAATGGACCAATTTCAGTTTTCATTTCTGAGGGTATAAATCTTAGGCTCCCTTTTCTGACAACACTGGGCATTTCTGCGTAAAAAATTTCACCCAAAAAGCTCAAGACCCTGAATGGTTTCCTCACTTGGTTTCTTCTTTTGAAGTCCTAGAGTTTGATCTTTGTATGAAAGCAGTGTCCCAAGAGGCATAGCAAACTTACAGCAGATGTCAGCAGCTTACCCACACGAGACATTTCAAAATGAAAGGTGCAACACACCAGCATCATCTGTCTTCAACCTGGCTCTGCCATTGGAATCATGCAGTTAGCTGAAGAGCAAGAATGGGCCCAAAGTGTAATGGCTTGGTGCAGGACACAAACAAGGAAGAAAAGTGAAAAACATCTAGCATGTGAGGTTCTGCTTTTGTCATCTGCAAAAGAATATTCTTTTTCTAACAGCTGTTTTTTGCAAAAGGCTTTTGCTGCAAAGGTTTTCTTAAAAACCTTTAATGAAGGGATTTCACTAGCACAACAGATGACATCAGGAAGAGGTAAAATAGATTTACATCGTTTCTGTCCCCCGCTTCTGTCTCTCTGCTCTGGTGACTAACACAACCAGCATGCAGAAGGAGCACCACCATCCTGCACTCAGCAGCACAAATGCTGAGCTTTCTGAGACACACGGGCACTGTTGCTTTCCCCTGCATGAGGGTTATATGTGTAGATATATGCAAAAAGGAAGGATTTGTTTGCTCCTGCTGATTCAGTACGACAAATGTAACACAAAAGGGAGACCACAAACAAAGCAGACAGGCAGTGCAGGGTGCAGAACCCTGCTGATACCTGTACAAAATGTTGCTGTTTATCCAGGTTGGATGGCTGCTCTTTGAAACTCTAATTCCGTGCATTAAAAGGGGGCTCACTTTGCTTTCTGTATTTCTCTGTTTTCTAACCTTGATGCTGGAAGGAGGGCAGAGCAATTAGCCAATTTTCCACACTGGTATTTGTCAAAATAAGCAAGCTAAATAAGCAGCAAGCGAAAAGCTGTTCTTTACAAAGGCACCTGGGATGGGGCTGGGGAGAAAAGAAGGTACCTCAGCAGGGTGTTCAAGGGTCTTGATTCTGATAGATCAGTTAAGGCTAAATTCAAAGACAGATATTTAAAGACTAAAATAATTTCAGAGATAAAGGCCTGAAGTGTTAGCACCTATCGTAAGTACGAAGACCATATATGAGTAATCAAGAAGTATTCATCATTGGAAAGTGAAGGGAGAGCCCCCTCCTCTCCACTGACTGCCAAGGAGGTTCTAGGAGTGCTCTCCTAATGGAACACTCTCAGCACAATATTTGAGGCTGCATGTCGGCAACAGAGGCCATGATTAGTACTACTTGTCTGTAGTATTCAGGCTAGAGGTTAGACAAGAACTCAATTCTAGGCCTCACTGTACCAGCGATGGTGCAGCAGGAATCTGGTTGCTGTGCAGATGTGGAGGCTCCTCTGATGCTCTGGAATGTGCATGGGGAGTTATGAGCAGAAGAAGGAGACGGGCACCTCGAGGAATGGAAACAAGAGAGTGGTAACCAGAAAGTACTGAAGAAAACCCAGGCAGTAGAAGATAGAGGTTAGCATTTGGTAGCCCTCAAACTACATGGTGAGTCTCAGTCCAGCTCCCAGTGCCCAACCTTCATGGTCAGTGATGCTGAAATGAGAGGACCATTCCCTGTTAGAGTGCCTCTTTCTTGGGATATGCTTCATTCAGCTCTATGGATCTGCCTATATACACTGTTGTGGAGGAGAAGACTGTGAGTTCATAAAGGCACCCCGTGAACTGCAGAGAATGGTCTTGTCAACACCTGTCCTTCCAAGCCCTCACTCCCACAGTGCTTTTTTCAAGTATATGTAAAGCTCCCTTTCATGTAATTGGTGATTTCCCTTCCCTCCCTCCTACAGGTTAGGTTAAAAGGGGCAGGAGGTCCTTTTCCACATTGATTTGTTTTCCCGGCCTTTCAGATACATGCAGAGAAGATCAGCAAAAAGGCACTGGAAAATGAGAAGAACAAAAGCACAGTGCTTGTGCTCATTCAAAGAAGTGAGACAAACATGAGATTTAGCATTGGGTAGAAAATAAGCTGTCTTCTGAGGAAAAGAAAGAAGCTGCCTGTACGGAGAAGGGACTGTGAGGAGTACCACTTTGCACTGCAACACCGATGGAGCAAGCTATGACAACGGAGAATAAGCCTTCAGAGAGCAGTCATCTTCTCAGAGGGGTTGTTTTTTCACTTTTTATTTTAAGTTTTTTTAAAGGAATGTAATGTAAATAGATAAATCCTCTTTATGAACAGAGGGAAATGAGATAAATTATTTTTACATCTTTACAATTATTTTTACAATATTTACACCCTGCTATTAAGCCAGTCCTCGCCACAGTGCACTCTGTGTGTGGCACACTTGTGTGTGGATGTGGTTAGACATAAAGCAGACACCCTGATTGCTAAAACTCCCCCGACATTTTCTCATGGTGGCTTGACCAAATTCTAAGCTGGGCAGTAACATTTTTTTCTTGCTTAATACCTCCCATGTGTCCAGTAAGATTTGATTCTCTCCTGTATCTTGTAGCACTGCTTTGCCTTGCTGTATTCCATGCTAAAAGCAGACACAGCACAGCAAGGAACAGAGGAGTTGCTACAAAGCCTTTACCAACCTCAGAGGGACATGGTGAGGATTAATTAATCGCTTTTTCAGAGATTTCATATCCTAATGTTATAAATAGTACAATCGTAATAAAAATGGATTCTTGCATTACCAGAATCAGTTACTAAAATCCCCAGCAAAGACAATACAAGTTTCCAACTAAAAAAAATCCAGGACTGTATTCCAATATCACCCCTACTGGGAGACACAAAAAAATTAACCCAGGGTAAGTTTTATGGTCAGTAAGTTATATCTCATTAAAGACCTGTATAACATTCTCTTTCATAATTATACTGAAACAAATTAGGATAATTTTAATTCTGAAGAGAAGAATGTAAGGAATTCATCCATTTATATGGCATTCATAATACACTTTCAATTCACACATTTTGTTAATTCAGATTAAGTTTTTCTCAGCCACTCTGCATAAGCAAATCCTCACTCTAAAGCCACCACCTGCTTTTACGGGTACTCATCAGCAGCTTTCCTAAGTTCAGCAACCTTGTGGATTTATGAGGCTGGGAATGGGCGATGGTTTCTTCAAATCCTCAGACCTCTGGGATTCAGACCTGAGCATCAGGGAAATGAAGGAACTGAAGAGGAGATTGTCATATTCCCTTGCTCAAGTTATTACGTAGGGTTGCTTCAAACTACACTCCAGAGGCAGTAACTCTTGATGGCTGTCAAGAACAGAACAGACGGGCTGCAGCTCCCCCAGTGCCATTCCCTCTCATTCATGCACAGTGCTCAGAGGCAGCAGAGACCAACCTCTCCCTGCAAAATCTACTTCTTCTTGCACAACGTCCATCCTAAAGGAATCCTCCATGGAGCACTTGTGTCCATATGGTAGGATGAGATGTTGGGTTGAAACTTCTGTTCAATTTTTGTACCAAGAATACCTGCCAGGTCTTCAGGACCTCCCTGCAGGAATAACTTCATTGTTTCAGAGAGAAAATTACTCCGTCAAATTTCAAACCCTCTGAAAGTTGTCACTAATCCACTCCACTATTGCACTGCTACCAGGGAGGTCTGCTGAAAGATGCCAGCATGGGAAAAGAGAACCCACAAGTGGGAAACTGAAGCAGAGTAGCCTGACATGCAAAGAGCCAACACTCAACTCAAAACAACCAAAACAATCCTTTCCTTTTTCCCCCAGGCACTGAAATTCTCTCTGAGAGTGACGTTCTTTTAAAAGAAGAGTAATCAGATATAAATCTTTCCAGCGCTGAAGCTGATGCCTGGGCCCACAATGCACAGGGATGAATTCACCTGCCAAGAGAACACCTCTGTTCCCTGTGGGCTCATATCAGGGCGATGTGCTGTGGATGGCTGCAGCTCCTCTGGCTGAATGTGGAGGCGGTGCCCTAAAGAAGGAAAGCAGCATCGCCTTGTGTGCAGTTAAATCTGGCTTGCCACCAGGGATGTGTTTAAGATACAGGGGGTCCTGAGGCTACATGCCACTGATGTGTTTTGAAGTTAGGGCAGATCTATTCATTGCTAAGCAAACCTTTACAAATATGTTCGCGTACCCTGCATTAGCCATGGGAGGTGTTCAGGAGGCTACAAAAGAGCATTCATTAGAGACGCTCAGCGGTGAGGAACTGAAGCACCCGTGCATTCTGCTGAGAGAGGAACAAACATACTGCTCAGAGCAGGTTTGTAGATATATACACCACTATAAAGTGCTCTTACCATGGTGTTGAGTCCTTTTCAGCTTCTTTGTTCTAGCTTTACCTGCATTCTCTCCTTCCTTTACTCACATTCCTTATTCCTAATTGCTCCTCTGTCTTTATCTCACTGTTTTCCCTTTTTCCATCCCACCTCCAGCTGCAAGGTCATTCTTCTGCCCAGGTCTGAGCAGTTCTAGGAATACAACAGCAGCTATTCTGACACTTCACTAGCTCTATAGTCCTCGCTGGCAGAACCTGAACACTTTCAGACACATAGGCCTCGGTACATGTCAACTCAGCACATTACCTGTACTCTGTTTTACTGACTGGTCAACCGAGAGCTCTATTTTACTTCTCCCTAGATAGATAAAGAGGTCCTAGGGTGATGCATCCCAATCCCATTGCCCTCTTGGAGTGGTCTGACTTACATTGGCTGTAGGTATTGTAGCTCAGGTGATGTTCCTGAACCAGGCACCTCAATTAGATTTCCCTCTATTTAAGGGTACCCAGAATAAATCTGGTCTTCACACCCTGCCTTTGTACCAGACTTGAGGCTGATGTATTTTTTGCTAACTCAGGCTAAGGATAAATATAAAATCTGGGTTCAATGAAGCTGTACACAAGCAGTCTGCACTGTTTTCAGTCTTTCCTAGCTATGGAGAAGCTCAAAGCCACAGTCAGCTGCACAATCTATGAATTTATAACCTGTGAATTTTTGAGGATGGGGAACAATTACTGTACAATGCTGCACATGTATTATGCAAGCTCCTGAAGCCACCCAACCGGCAAGACAACGAAAGAACCAACATTTGCAATAAAGTTCATTTTATTTGAAAGACCAAAGAGTCACATGTGCTCTCCTTTTAGCCTTAAGGACAGCAGTAAAACTAATGCCCTTTTCAGAGCCACTGCTATTAAAAGAGAGGTGAGAGAGGGCTTTGTTTTTTAACTGTGAGAAAGACATACTGACTTTTAATGCGTGTCTATGCTACTCTACCATTATACAGGGGAGTTTCATTTTGGTGAGACTATGGTGATGCACAATTTGCCTTTTATGGATTGTATAGCCTATCACCTCAAATATTAATCTAGATATAACCAGAAAAGGGATAAGCACAATAAAGATCTGTTTCTGTAAACTTGATCACATTCATGACACCACTCTACAGAATCACTGCTGGGTGTGGAGCCCCTTGGTTTATTATCCTTGGCATAAGAAACAGCCCAACAACTAAATTAACTTAGATTCTCTGATATATGGCTGCCTTCAGGATAAACTCATGTACTGGGCTAGATATCGGGGTGGTGACATATTTTTCTTTTCCTGGTTTAACAAATAGCTAAAGACAGTTTTGCACTGTTCACGTCTGCAGTTTTGCACAACTTGAAGCTTTAAAGTGACTGAAACTGCTGGTACAGCCTGTTCTGAGTGTATACATTCATGAGGACAAAGCTTTTGAGAGCAGAGAGACCCAGATGAAGTGAACTAACTGCTGCATCCCTCAACATGCAAACCTGTATGCTATACCTGTCACCCTCCTTATGCAGAGTGACGTGCTGCTATTAATAGCCCACTACCATCAGGGTCCGGCATGGAGTATCAGAGAAAAGGAATTTGCTCCTTTTTGGAAAAGGCAGGCAGCTACACCATTCCCTGCCCAGCTTCTCTGAGCTTCTCGCAGTGCTATACTCTGTCTGTGCAGGGCAAATTTTGTGGCCCCCTTCATTGGTTTAAAAGGGTGTGCAGCAGATGAATTAGGTAGAAATAAAATGTGGATTCGTTGTGGTGGGATGGTTGCAGTAGATACTGACTTCCATGCCTTCTGCAATTAGATATTCTCCTGGGCAGCTGCAGTCAGAGACTGCTCTCCTAAGGAAAGAAAAGGGCATTCCCTGAAGAAATGAGCTTTGGCTTCTTGCCAGGACAACAGTATCTGCTTGATTAGACAGAGGTGTTTTGCCCATAACTTGCAGGACATTACATCTGCTTTGTTGAAAACCTAAGTCCTTTCTTTAGGTCTGACCAAATCAAAATTCCTTGTCTTCAAGGAATCTATCAAAAATCTATCAAAATACTTGTCTTCAAGTAGCATATGATAAGGGCTCTTAATCTTTTAACACATTCAGGAGCACGAAGTTCATTGAATTTCAGTCTTTTACAAAAAATCTCTGGATAGTGAACCACACTTTGATCCATTCTGAGCTCCCTGTAGTAATTTGTTTCAGATCTCCAAAGATGTTTACCAAATTCAAAATTGTTCAGAATCCTTTTCACTTTTCTTCAAGACTTATTACCAGAAACCACTTCTTAATTTTGTTCTGCAAAATATATATGTGTTGCTTGCTGTTTGTTGGCCTCTGGTCAAAGAAAATAATAAACGAGCACAATACATTCAAGGGATGTGAGAAGAGAGATCTTTTGGATGTGAAAGTATTAAATTGCTAGCAATTTCAAAACCTTGTTCCACTTGCCCCAGCCCCTCCAAACCACATCCCCCTCTTGCCTTCCAGGATATCATCAGTCCTGGAGGTTGGGAGAAGCCAAACAAATGACAGCTGCTGAACTCCAGTTTCTGCAAACAGTCCAAGGACAATCTGCTCTTTTCCAGACCACTTTCAGGGGGGGAAAATGCCCTTCAATTTTTAAGGATACATTTGGTATTTGCCAAAAGACCACGTACAGTCCAGAGCTTTAAAATGATACTGTGGGATTCAAAAGGGTATTTCCTGGCCATGATGATTTATGGTGCTGCATCAGAGCCCTCTTTGAAGAAATGAGGAGAAGCCAAGTGGTTTTATTAGGAAGTGAAATGTTCTGCTGAGTTATCCCAGCCTGTGTGGATGAGTGCTGCTGGCCGCCAGGGCAGGGTCTCTCATCCACTGGATGTTCAAAGGTGTTCAGTGGACACTAAAGTCAGAGCAGGTGGAAGGACATGTCCTGTGCTGTGCTCACACAGGAATAGAACAGGTATATGTATCCTAACCACACTCCCAAGAGGCTGACAGCTACAAGAAAATGGAATCCTTAGGATTCCTTCAGGATTTCTGGAAAAAAATATGCATTCCCCACCAAAGTGTTAAACACTGAAGCCAAACACTGCAGTGTAATCAGCAGAAATCTCCTTCAGAAATCCAAAATACAGCCCAGGACTGAGAGTCTGGCAAAAATATCCTCACTTACCTGGGTGGAGAAAAAGCATGGGGAGAGCCTCCAAGGTTGCAGCCCAGAGAGGGGAAGCTGTGCTGAGGAAAGAGCCTTCCCCCAGGCATTCCAGTGACATCCTCAGATCTTTGTACCTCACTGAAGAACAACCCAGACAAGTTTTCAGAAGACATCAGACTTCAAAAACATCCACTGACCTCTGCAAAACAGAAACTCCAGCCTTGAGCAGCTCCCTGCATGATGCCAAGCACCTGGTGTTGGTGTAGACCCTGCCCTGATGTTACCAACCAGGCAAGAAGGGACATCTTCTTAAAGCCTATCCCCCTTCTTAATCAATAAAGCATTTGAAAATCTGGATTTGGTTCAAAAAAATCCACTGACCAATCTTTGCATTTTAATAACATGCAATAACAGAATCTTTATGCATTTTGAGAAGCTCGGGGTTTTCTTCAAGCAAATATTCCTTCCCTAACACCTTATGCAAGCAGACTTTAATGCTGATTCTGTATAGCACCTGTAGGCCATCTGGAAGATAAACAGCTATACAGACACAAGCAGCCTACCCCAAAGTTATGGCAATAAGAGATAATGATCCTAGCTGCAGAGGCAGAATACTATTCTTAACACCATCTTTTTAAAGTCTTCTCTCAGCTATAAATCTTTTCCTGACCCTGTCATGCCAAGCCCAGCCTCTTTCTCCTCATGTTTACACAGGTGTAAACCCAGGAATAAATTCATTACAGTTGGTAATGGGAATTTTCCTCCTTTCTCAAACAGTGGAGTGGCATTTTACCAACTGGATGGCAGGGTTACTTTGTTAGCTGACAAGAAAATAAAAGGTTCTCTTGGAACAACATGAGATTGTGCTTTGGCCCACACATCTTCCAGCACTAAATGCCACTGCAGAAGGAAACAGCAGCACACAGCCAGATGGTCCCCAAACCAGCACATTAATGTGGTGACAGGGGCAAACAGCTGGAGCATGCCCAGCCCTCTCTCACCTCCTCCCTGATTCCTACAGCTTGTACCCAACCATAAAAGCACCAGGCACTGCTTATGCATGAGGCAACAAAGCCTTAAGAGAGGTGAGGTGCACAGTGGAAAAAAATTTTGTGATGACTAAAAGAGGCACTGTGGACTCCAGGGATGTGGGTGCTGTGTGACAGCAGACAGTTCAGCCCCCAGTTTTGCATGACTTCCCACACCCCAGAGGTGGGAGGAGGCTCAGGAATCCTATAACATTATTTTTGTAATTAAATCGTGCTGCACTGTGAGCTTTTGCTGTAACAGGTCTGGCTGAGCTACCATGCACAGCGATCTGCTCAGAAACCACCTCAGCATGAAAAATGACTGGAAAAAATACATCTAGAATTCATCTTAATGTGAATATTTTTTCTCACCATCCTATTCTATCTTCTCCACCTTTCTCTATCCCTTCTCTCTCTTTTTATGCCAACAGAGCCTATAAAAGGCTGGTCTGGGTCTTTGACTTCTGGTTCCTGTGCTGTATGTCTTAAGCTGACATCCCCAAGTGAGAGAAGTAAGAGGGGTAGAAGCAGATGACTTCTTCAAATTTTTGGGTATTTTAAAACAGATGTAGGACCATTTACAGATGGGATTACATGCTTTTTCTTCCAGTCCAAAGGACATATTAAAAGCAAGAAGTAGCTGAAGGAGAGGAAAGACCTCCATTTAAATGAAGCAAAGTTTTAAACAACGGATGGTTTCCCAAGGAAACAAGATTTTCAGACCAATTCCCCATCAGCTTCTGGATTGGCTGGTCAGGCTCAGCCAGGTTTGCCAAATGGGCAGACACCTCAGATTCTTGTGAGCTTTGAGGCAGCCATCAGAGGAGAAAAGGCTCATGTTAGCTCATCCACTGTGCTGACAATTACGAAGGCTGTCACTATGTCTCCAGTCCTCCCCTCCAAGCAGAGATGTGAGTGGGAAGGAAGAGCAAAGAAGCAGCCATGAGCAGTGTGCTTCCCAGAAGGAGTAAGGGGGTGATGTTAGGAATTTGAGGATGCTGCAGTGAGGCTTTAGCAGGCTTTGGGGAAATTTGCTGCAGCTCTGATAGCTAGTGGGAGAGCACTGGACCTGATTCTGTCTGTCAGGGAGCCAGAAAGCACTGTATTTGTGCTTCTTTTTCAGATAGTAATAGCAGGACCAGTAAGTGCTGGTAGGACTGTCAGAAGAAGGCTGCTACAAAGGCCAGGGATGGCCCCCAGTCTCATAAAACCTCTCCCAATGTGAGCAAGTAGGACTCTCACTATTCATGTTGCAATGCAAAAGTCTGTTGCTAAGCTGCTCATCCCAGCTCTATAAAAAAGGGGAAGAACAACACAGTTTAGGGTTGAGGACATGAAGAGGAAGACCCAAGACTGTGTCAGTTTTGTGTATCCTGACTATAGTGGAAGCCTAGGGTCACTGTTGCAGAAATTTGGGATGGGGAAAACCTTCTTCAGGTCAATAAATCCCTCTAACCTCTTTTCGTTTGAACGTGTCATCCAAAAAGAAATGATACACCACCAAGCAGGTATTTTCAGCAGAGAGGGGATCCCAAACTCACTCAAAGCATTGCATACCTAAATACAGAGAAGTGCTCTCCTGTGTCCAGCACCATTCAGTTCCTCACTAGGACCAAAATGAATGACCACTCCTGAACACGACGCCTGTGTGCCTGACTTAACTCTTAAATAACTCCTTTGCACCAGTCATGAAGACACACTCTGGCCTGGAAGCCAGAGCTCTTCCAGACCAGGAACTTTCACAAAGGATTGCAGGGGAGTGAACTGGAGAGGCTTCTCCAACATTCCTTGCCTCTCCGCTGCACTGGAGATGATGTGCAACCCACTGAGTTTGGTGCCAGATCCCACCCTCTGAGAGCTCAACAGACACAATCCCGGAGAGACACCTCCATTGGAAAACACACAAGGAGGGGGATAAGCATGCCACAGATACTCCTTTTTTCTTTCCCCCCATGCCTTTCCAGCCTCTGTACATGACACATACAGCTAATCATGATTGCATCCTTTGATAGCCAGTTAGTGATTTGCATTCTTTTGGTAATTATCCCATCACCTACACAAAGCAGATAATTCCGTGGGCCTGCTGGTGCCATCCAGCAGCTACGTCCCCAGATTATAAAGTGAAGTGCTGAGTGGAAAATTTTAATGACTAGGGGCTGGTAAAATCTTAAATTGATGGCAATATATGGTGAAGTCTCTTAAATAGTGTGAAATGCCCTTTTGGCTGGAAAGGGCTGGATGAAACTGTGGTTGATAAGTCGTTAAATTACATCCCATGGCTGGCTGCTTGTCTTGGGAAGGTACCGAATGATAAGTGCGCAAATTATCATTACTGCACAGAGCGAAACTATTTCCAGCAGAGATGATTTGATAAAAGAGAAGTTATTTATCATTATTAAAACTGGTACATTTGTACTTCTCCACATTGAACAGATCCTGAACTGGCAATCGTCTTCCTAAAAGGTACCTGAGTCTGATTTAAAGGGTTTTATGACTGTTTTAATGGATGGATTTTTCTCTCATGGAGAAAGAAGACTTTAATGTCTAAATTGCTGTGTTTCTCAGAATTATTTCCCCTTTCATTGCAAGCAGCCTGATTCCATCTTTTTTTTTCCACACGCTGTTGTCGTATTTGACTTTTCCTAAAAAAACTCCAAAGAAACACTCTTTCACAAATAAGGAGTAAACAGGCTTCCACACACAATGGTAGCAGGAGAGACCTTTGCCTTCTGCACCTTCATTTTGGGCCCTGCAGAGACAGAAAAGACTTCAATTAATTTTCTGTGGTTGGCTGCTCAGTGATGGAGGGGATTAGGTGGTAAAGTCAGTTTTGGTGTAAGAGATAGAGTCAGTTAGCTCCAGCTATCACAGCTGGCAGATAACCATTAGCTACCACCTGGAAGAGGCCTTTTGAACCTCTCAGGAGGTAACTTAAATGGACTTGATATGAGCTCCTATGAGCTATCATGTGAAATACAGCTTCCCATACAGCTCTACAGGGTATCACAGCTATGCTGGGCAAGGTGAAGCAGGCAGCCTTCAGAGAGTTCAATGGATAAATGAAGGGTGCTATTCCCCAGCACTGTTATCTCAGGATCTTTTAGATCAGGTCAGTTAGGTGGGACTATCTATGGAGTACCAGGACTGACAACAGAAGGTGGTGAGATCCACCTCTAGCACCATTATACAGTAGTTCTCGTATGGGGAAAAGCCCAATCATACTGCCAAACCATTCCCTTTCCCATCCCTGAGGCCACAAGGGACTTGACCCTATTTTCTTCCTTGGAGGATAATGTTAAGCTGATAGTCCACCAAGGTAGCTAAACATGGCTCAGCCAGGAGACAAGAATAAATCCCACCTTCAGTGGGATTGCCAAACGTGCACAGAGTACGTGAAATCTAGTTTGTTGGACTAAAACCTCTCTCCAATATTTCTTGAAGTCCTCTGAGGAATACATCATTGTTGACATCTTGGCATTAACTTAGAAGTTTGCTATCTCCTATTAGTACAGCAGTAGCTGGTTTAGGCTTGATTATCAAATCACCTAATCTAACTTCCCATCTAATATGGCCCTAGGAGTAATACTGTTGACACATTTACCCTTCTGCAGTTCAGCCAAGCTCACCTGTATCTGACTACAGTTCCCCTTCCAACGCAATCTCAGCCTTGGCCTGAAGTCTTCCAGAGAGATGGTTCAGCATCAGAGTAGGCATCTCAAAAAAAGTACCATTTAAAAAGGGGAAAGAAATTCCATCCATAACTGTATCATGATAATGCTGCAATACTTACAGCACCAGTGTTTTCCAAAGCCCTGCTAGCACCATCACCAAAGGGAAGAAAATGTCACCTTGCTCTGACATGATCCCTTCTGGCAAGATGCACATCCAAGGACTTTGAAAAGTTTTTCTCCTCTTGTATTGCAGGAGCTGAAATGCTATTACAGATTACTCCTTTCAGCAATTTTTTCTTTCTTTCCTGTTTGTTCATTTATTTATATTTCAATCTAATTCTATGCCTGTGAAAGTTTGACATTCTTTGAGATTTTCTAAAATCTCAGAACAGGTTAAGCCCCAGCAACAGTCTATTCACAGGGAGTATGTTCAACAAGACAAGCTTAAAAGACTTGAAATTAAAGATCAGTTAGAGAACCAAAATATTTTTCTTTAAATCTTCATGCCTGCCAGCCAAACAGGCATAGGGCAGCAGTAGGATTTCATAACTAGCATCTCACAGGGCTCCTCTCTCTGCCCTGACAGGAGACAGCATGGAATACTTGTCTCCAGCTGCACCTCAGTATCAAACTCAGCTCTATCATGCCTCAGCAGAGTTGTGTCTTCTCAAACCAGGAACAAATTTGGCTAAGACGCTTCAGTGAGAGTAGCACATAGATAGCCCTGAGCAAAATTCAGTCCTGTCAAAACGTCTGTTTTCCATCTCCATTAAAAAATCATGTCCCAATGTATAATCATGCAACTGGCAGAATGTGGATCTGCTTTAGCATGCAATTCGTCAGAGACCTGCTCCTTCTGTCCTGACCTCTTATATTTACCGTGAAGACCAGATCTCTAAGCTAACCACTGGTACACCTGGGGCTTGTGCAGGAGCAGGATGCCATCACCAAGAGCCTTCAGTGTTACATGGACCAAAGGATAAAATGGTACCTGGGACTTTGCTGCCCTTACTGACATCACCAGAAAAGGGGGTAGATCCTAAGAGCAGAAATCGCTGTAGAGACATTTTTGGTGATTTCTCTGCTTTGCTGAAGCCCAAATGCTTTAAGGCAAATTGCCTTCCATAAGAAAAGTTAAATGAGAGAGAAAATACTTGGGTGCTGTCACAGACTAGATTAAGTCCTTGTGTGCAACAAAGATTGCATGTAGTGTTGAATAAAAACAAGTGGGTGAGCTCACCTATTCAGCGTCTCTCAAAAGAGAGCACATTCAATATTGTCTAAATCAGGTTTGAACAGCACTGCTTACCTACTGCTATGCCCTTGGGAAGGAAAAGTCAGGGTCATCCACAAAGCTCCAGACAGAAGTCAATAATCCAGTAACCCAGCAGTCCTTCGGTACTTCACTTGGGCACCTCCTCATCCACCACCATCACCATGATGGATGGGAAGAATAAAAACAAATGGCAAAACACAGAAGCTCCAAAACTGTAATTATCCTCCTCCAACTGGCTTAAATTAACCAATATTTTATCAGAGTATGGCTTCCTTACAAAGACAAGACTCAGAAATATTAAAATAGCTCAAGCTTTTTAAATTCTAAGAGTGATTGCAAAATACACCTAGGTCTGGTTGAGCAAAGGATTCCCCTGCTTGCTCAGCTTGACATGTGTCTAGAGGACTGGTCCTGGATGAAAGCACATGCTTAAAATAACACATCTATAAAACTGGCTTGCTTACTTGGTGTTTTAAAGTTGAAAGGGCCCTTTCATAAACTCATAAAGGAGATATGACTCTGGTTTCCAACAGTATCACTAAGCATAATTGCTGTCAGATATTTATGTATGGTGAATATATATGCAGAAGATAACCTAAAACTGCAAACTATACACCAGGACTAGCAGTTTCAGTGTTCATGCACTAATAAAAAATCCTATGCTTCATTTATGTTTCTGGTCCAATGTATCTCCCTAGTAGTAACTCAGGGAAAAGATGGAAAACAAACTAATACCTGCCCCAATCTGCTAAGATTGCCTTTTCAAGACCCCAGAGCAACAGGGCAATTCTTGGCTGCCCTCTGCATTAGTATTTCTGCCCCCATGCGGGATGAAAGTGACTTTTGATTGCCTTGACTCATGGAGACAGAGAGCAAGGGCCTTGATCTCTGCCCAGGTGTCTGCAGTGCTACCTGCAGTAGAGCCAGAAGCACTGGGTATGCAACAGTACACCCTAAAATAGATTAAGAATGGCCATATTGCATCAAAACAAGGGTTTGTTTAGCCCTGCAGCCTCTCTCTGACAGTGGTCAAGCAGATGTTTAGAAAGAACAAAGGCATGTTTTGTGTACAAAGATCTTTCCCTGATATGCCCTCACAGCTTCTGCTTGTCAGCAGTTTAGGCACTCTCTGGGTCTCAGGTTGTATTTTAGTCACCAGTAGATCCATCATCCCCACTTCTATCCTGAATTATGCTAAAACCATATACACCCAGGGCTGCCACAGCAATTGCTGACTGTAGCTCCATGTGCCATCTCTGCTGTCACTGAGTACTGGAACATGAAACTGAGGACTATGTTCCACCATTTCAGGGAATCCAGAAAGACCAAGTTTACAGGCTGATGTAGCTGATCAAGAATGAGCCAAACAAAAGGTACTTGCTACTTACCCTGTCAATTTGTTACCTCTCCATTCTGCCAGTGGACCTTTGCTGAGCAGCCACTTTCTCATGCTGATGTCCATGTTCCTCCAGGCCTTTCTCTTCCCCTATAGCATCTTGTGTCAGCCTGCAAGGTCCTGAGGGCAGAGAGAAATGTAGTTGTACTCTGAGGGTCTAACAAGCTCCTGGTATCTGGAAAATGTAACTATACTGATAGGCCTATTTACTCTGTGCTAATAAAGTGTTCACAGCTGACTAAAACTCACCCATATTCTGCTAGGAAGTTTACTTGAGATGGTGAACAACCAGCATGTAAATATCAGTTACTTTGTTGTACACAAAAAGCATGTGGGTATTTAAGATATTGATGAGCTGGACTATAAGCAGATTATCCCAACGCTACAAGTAGAGACTAATTTCCCAGTAGAAAAAGCCTTTTGAAATACTAGACAAAATGCCAATCCATTTATTAGTCACACACACTTAAAACATTTGGCTTATTTTGCTCCCTGCTACCAACTGTCAGCCTTCAAATGATACAGAACCAAGAGGAATGTCCAGCATTTAGACAACACATAACTTTCAGATGATCTGCATCTCAAGATCTGGAAATCTGGGATTGGTGGAAAGGTAAAAACTTTCATGAAGTTCCACAGTGTATGCAAATTCCCTCCAGAGTCTAAAAACACAAGGGAGTTTTTCCTTGGAGATGACTGCTTCAGGGCAGGAGGATTTCTCCTGTAGACTGATGGAGTAATCCAGGAAGTTCTAGCTATAGCCTGAGGGCCTCTTATTTTATTCGCATGCAAAATTCCCTTTGATTTTTATGTGGCAAAGAGAACATGCAGCATGAAACCCTTACTGGAGGGAGCGCATTACTTTTGGTTGAAATACAATGGCCAAAAAAAAAAGTAAAACTGGAAGGAATCTGTGGAAAACCCCTGGTGCAATCATAAACATGCAAAAGTCTCTGTTAGAAGAGATCTCTCACAAATTGCTTTGTAGAGAATTTATAGGGATTGCCTCTTCTTCGGGCAACCCACAGCTCACCCTTGACCAGCTGTAGGAGGATCAGCCAGGCTATGGATTCAGCACCTCTGTTCATGAGGTCACACACTGGCCACTCAGACCAGGCTCTACCCTTCCTGAAACCCTGCTGCTGGGCAAAGAAAATTTCAGGGTTTGGAGCCAAAGAGAGCACACAGCTCTGGCATCTCTGGCATCTCCAGCTATAATCTCTGCATGTGATGAGATGAAGTTTCTGGTGTTAGGACTGGTTCTGTGTTTTAGTGAGTGACCCTTTAATGAAGAAGAATAGGTACAGGAGCAGGACACAAGGTACTGTGCTCTGTGATGGTAGAGCCACTTCTGAGTAAGAGCCAGATGTCCCTGGGCTGTCACAGGCCAAAAGCCAGATGCTGCTAGAAACGGGCTGAAATCACACAGGGAGGGCTGAGCAGAGGGAAGTCTGACGTGGAGGATTTAATGGCAAAGCTCAAAGGGACTGCTCCAAAATGAGCTGAAGACATGGGGAATATTTCCACCGGTGTCTTTGGGTTAAGATTTGGGAGATATTTCAGGAAAATGCATCAGCACACAATAAATCCAACTGAAGTTGATGACATTTAACCACATCCTTAATTCTGACTTCACGCTTACATACATACTTGTATAGGAGGTCAATAGCAGGGTTCTCACTAACTTTCACTTTTCAAACTTTCCAAATGATCAGATCCTTTACATTGCCAGGATTGCCTAATGGGGCTGAACAACACACAGGTTGCCTGTCTAGACATAAATCTATTCCATGAAATAAAAAGGGGAAAAAAAGAGGGGGAGAGAGAGGCAAAAAATGAAATTCTTTTAAGTAATTTTCACATTCTTTTTCATACCCTTAAATAATGTAATTTCACAGCTGATTTCGGGTTCCGGTTTTAGTTTTGCCAACAAAGCAGATGTATGATATTTAAAGCCATTTAAAGGGCCCCTCTGAAGCAAAACTCGAACTGCCATGCTGGGCTGCCATCCTGGAGGATTGGGCTCGCCAGCGGAGCAGGTGGTGTGGGGGTCATCCATGTCTGTGTGACAAACTGTGATAATTGGATTGTTTGAGGAGCGGGGAGGGATGTGACCACTGTGTACAAACCTCGGAAGGGAATTAAAAGCAAGTCTGCATCCCAGTTAATAGTGCTCTATAAAAATGCAAAGTGGCTAATGATAAGCAAAGGAAGTTCCATTAAGCCATGTGCCTGGCGTAAAGGGGCATCATTGACCCCGCAAAGGATATTTGCTGGGAACAGTCAGGCAGCAGAAACAGGTGCAGAAATAAAAGCAAACTAATGGCTTGTTTTAAACTCCCCAATCTGCAATGTTAATGAACGTGAAACCAGGGACAGCCAAAGAGTCTAAAGCGGCCAAAGCATGATTTTTTGTACCCATTAAAGTCACAAGCATGCTCAAAACCAGAGGAAAACTGGGAAATGGCTTTCCTAGCACTAGCCATTCATTAGCCTTCCACAGCAGTATGCTGTACCAAGAGCTTACTGAGGTCATTCGGGATGGAGTAGGATGGAGGGCAGGGAAGGAGCACAGGGAAAAAAGTTCCCCTCAGCGCCAAGCACCGTCAAGCTGCGATGTGGTCAGTGGGGAAAGGAACTCTCGTTGGGCCGATAATGAGCTGTCCTCATTATAAGCTTAGATGCCAGAGTGAACAACACCCTCTTAATAATGCACACATCACTATGACAACCACAGAGTTTGATACCTGAGGACAACTTTATTGTGCTTGTGAAATTTCCTTATTTTAAAAACAGTATTTATAGTTATCAGACATCGAGTCGCCATATACAGCCTCCTCCTCATCTCTTTGCCTTCCTTATTTCCGAGGCAGGATCAGCCAAAGTGTTTAGGTGCAGCTCCTAAGGTTAGCAAACTGCTGTCAAGTATCAGCGCGGGAGTCTGCTGACATAATTATCCTGCTAGCCCATACATAATTAGTAAAGCTAAGCCCAAACTATATTAATACCAGGATTAATTACAGTGGAAGCATAAACAAGGATATTAATGCTATGAAAGTAGCAGTACGGCTATTCGACAGCCCATATGCTTGTCTGTAGGACCACTAGGGATTGTGTTGAATCGGGAGCTGTGTGGTGCCCTGACTGTAATGAGAAATGAGAAAACTGCTGAAAAATTGATGCCGCCTGCAGATTGCACAATCCGCTGAACAGCAGGGGGTCGGCTTCTTACATCTCCCACTCTCGGTACAATATGCTAATTTCTGCATGCATACGAGTGTAAAAGGAAAGAAGAAAAGATTTCACAAAAGGAAAAAAATGCAAATGACAACCACAAAGATCACTGCAGAGAAATCCATGAGCTTTATATGGATTAACTGTGTTGGAGCTAGTGCTCGTCTGAGTTTAACTCTTTCTGTCCTAGACCCGTTGGCAGGTCCTTTTTGTGGTGCAGAGGAATACTTGCAGCTCCTTTGTGGGAAGGGGGGCGGGGGGAAAGACAGCAGGGAGCTGAAAGGATGGAAAGGATCTTTTTTTCTCTTTTCCATGCTCTTTTCCACTCCTCTTGCTTTAACATTGACAAGGAGATAAGGGTCTGGAAGCGGAGAAAAGTGGACTGGGAGGGGAGTTGAGACAAGGAGACTAACGAAATGTTGGTAGTGTTTGAGAGAAGACCACTACAGCCCAGTTTTATCCAGCTTTGAATGTGGGGAACAACTGGTAACAGACCCTCCCTAGTCCTTCAAGAGCTCCTCTAACTCCCGGTGCCCCTCAGAGTGTGACTTTGCAGCATGTGGCCAGGAAGGTCTTCCTGAAAACGTGCTACAAAATCCTTGTCAAGACAATAGTTTCCCCGTGATTATTTTCAACTCTGGATTCACCACCTCTTCCTCCCAGGTGAAAGAAGCAGACATGTTGTCTGCATGAGGAGCCCATCCCTCCGCTGGAGACAGCCGATGTGCTGGTGGTCCTGTGCTTCCCTGGCGTGCCCAGAACATGCAGCATGCCTGCAGACAAGCAGGCTCCAGCGGTGCCCAGACAATCCTGCTGCCATTTGCATTTGCCTTGCTCCTAGAGAGATCCTAACCCTGCCCGCAGCCTGTCCCCTTTGCTGCCCATGGGACCCAAAGGAATTGACTCTACCACAGTTCCAGGGAGAAAACTGGCCCCTCTGTCTTGCATGTAGTGGTGACATTGTGGGATAAAACCCACGGGTGCCAGTCCCCATATAGATAATGGAATGGTGGGTGTCCATACAGTCCTGCTCTTCCTTTGGGTGCTGCCGGTGGAGGTCACCCACCCAATGGTTTAAGCCCCTCACTCATGCAGCAGAACAGGAAGAGCATCTTCTCCCCTGCCTGCAGGGGGGAAAAATATCTATGTTTCTGCAATAAGATAAATCAAAGCCTTAAACCTTTTCTGATAATTAAAGAGATCAGTTGCTCTCTCTTTAGTAGCAGCAGGAGCAGCAGCAGGTGCTGTTACGCTCGGTCCAGTGTGTGCATAATGCAGCTTCTGTACGCAATTGCTGTGTCCAAGCATGAACAGAAACCTCGGGAAATACTTGTCATTAAAAAGTTGGCACTGGCCCTGTGTAATACAGTAAGAGCTTGGCAAAAAGAAATTGTTTGTTTATTTGTTTTAAATAGTTCTGGCAAGAATTTAGCACTCCTGGAAAAAATATTACTCCTCTGGCAGCCCAGAACACAAAGACCAAAATGCCCATCCCACATCCAGCAGGAAGAGAGATGTGCATCTTAAGATGCTCCAACCTGGACAGGCATTTGTAGTGAAAAGGAGACGTGATAGAGGAGAAAAATATGAAGAAGCTCATCCCCTCTCTATCTGAACATGGCAGAGACTGTGAGACAGAAGGAGGACAAATATTTTGGGGGCTTTTTTTGTGGCATAAATTTACCACCCAAAAGTGGGACAACAACCAGTGAACACCCTGCAGATTTCAGTACCTATCTGAATCTTCAACCCACAAGTGAAAGATGTTTCTACCCCACTGGAAAGTCTCAATCACCTTCTGAGTGTACTTCCATCCACTAACCCTCAATATATCAACTCCCCTTCTCCTCCAAGCCTCTTTTAACCCCAGCACTGCTTACATTAATTGCTGTTTTGTTTTCCCCATTGAGACTTATCAGCTTGATTTTAGCATTTGTATCTGTGATTGCTTGTACATGCTCTTCTTCCTGTACTGAGTATTCCTGTCACCAAATGATATCGAGTCTCTTTACTGGTCTGATGCTGGAACCTGTAAAAGCTGGGGAGTTCTCACCTGGGAAACCTTCACAGCAGATCCTTGTTCCCATAGGGTTGTACAAGGCCTTGTAGATCCTACTGCTGACTTGCAGAGTTAGATCACCTAACTTGGCAAGTCAGAATAGCTCTCACCCAGGTCACACAGTAATTGTGCCTTATCTGAGACCTTCTGACTCTGTAGCAATAGGAGTAATAACAATAATGGATGAAAAACAGCAGTTGGAAAGCAATGAGGACATGCATTTCTTGTCTTTTCTGAAATACTTTTGCTTGAAGCTGAACAGGGCATTGGTACAAAGAACAGGCATTCCCCTAGTATTTGTGCAAGAGAAGTCTCTTTAGGTAGATGTTCAAATAGCAAACAAATAAGTAAATAAAGTATGAGTTGTTGCTGAGTAGTCATCAGTTGGAATAGCAATAAATATTTAAAAACAACATTTCTACTGTATTTGATCAGCTTTGCCATTACAATAACCATTCAGAAGTCACACAGAAAATCTAGGATGGCACTAAAATTTCTTCTTTTTCTTTTGCTCTGTTTGCAGCAGCCTGACAGACAAAGAATATGAATGCCAGGCTTTAACCTTGTTGGAGCTAAAAGGTGTTTGGGGAAAGAAGGAAGCATTGGGACAGCAGAAAGTCTGTCCCCCTAAATGACAGAGTAGCACAAGAAGACACTACTGTGAATATCATAGGAGGGAAAACCCACAACAAAAAACCCAGGCTGGCAGTAATTTAGAGCTGCTACGTTTCAGGAAACAAAAGCTGCCCATTCCTGAGACCCCCTCAGACAAAGCTGTTAGCCAGACCGAGCCAGCTGAAGAAAATGTGGGGAGTGGAAAGAGTAGAGAAAAATACCAAGTCAAATGGGGCAAGTGAGAACCCACCAGCCAGGTGTGCTTGCAACATCCACGGGGCACACGGGTTCTGCTGGGGGCAACAGCACACAGCAGATCTCATCCCCCACACAGCACAGCAGCGCCTGTGCCAATGCCACCACAATCAGTTGAACTACGTCAGATTAAACCAGCTCATTAAAGTGGCCTCTCAGATTTATAATGAAGGTTTCTCCTTTATATGAGCTAAACTGGCACTCCTGGACTATACACCCATTTGATTTGAAACAGAAACAATGCCTAATTCTCCTGTCTGCACTGGTGTGGTTGACAAGGAGTTTAATTTCGGCTCCTACTGCAATTTAATACTGTGGCGGCAAATTTCATTTAAAATCATTTTTACCCCTCTTCTGCTATTTTCCATCCCTGCATCATCTATGGGTAAAATTGTTTGCACTCTAAAACCAACCCTGCCTTTTTTTATTATTTCAACTTGGATCAGGTCATTAACATAGTTAAAAGCTCAGCACCACAAGCAATCAGGTTGAAGGAGAAGCACAGATGCAGGGACAGAAGGCCTGAAAATAAACATCACTTTAACAGGGACTGAGAAGAAAGTAGGAGGAGCCACACATCATCAGAGTGTTCTAGAAACACCAAATACTGTTTCCACTGGGGAAAGTAGTATTTTAAAATCTGCAGCAGGGCAACGAAGGACTTACTTTCATGAGGGCATGTCCATTTGAATTTGTGCTGAGCTCAGGAGGACCAGGTGAGTTTGCATAATTAACAACCTGACTGTGCAACCTGAATGCAAATGCAGATCCCAGTGAAGTCAACAGGAAATTGTTGTGTGTGAAGAAACTGAGGATCACATATGAGCTTCACATGTGGCAGTGATTAATTCAGCCATAAAAATATTTATGGGGTGGTGATAGTTCTTTCTTTTTTTCTTTTTTTAAAGCTGCTGAGAAATTTGTGATGGTAATCAAGTACAGAAAGTCAGTGACCATTCCTATGACAACACCTTGCTGCTGATGCAAAAACCACTCATAACTAAGACTTTGAAGAGCATTTGTGCTGTCACAAGCCCCACTGAAGGTTTCAAAGGAGAAAAAGAGTGAGAAAATGGCAAGATCCCCTTCTGGAGGCTGTGGCAAACAACTTGAGCCACGTGGAGACACGAGCCCTACCTCAGATGTGCTAATGTTCTGGCTGCCATCCAGGGAAGCTATGGTACCACCGAGGCTCCCCTGCCCTCCCTCTTGCCCAGAAAGTTGTGTAGTGCTGCTGCACAAGCTGTCAGACAGATGCCCCTTGCTGCTCCAGCCCAGGGAAGCCCTGCATGGCATGGGGATGCATGGATGTGCACAATATGCTTCTGCCTGTGGCTTGGCTGTGGTGGTGCTTTGAGTTCTGGAGGGTTTTTTCTGGCTAAAAGGAGCTCTGTGAGCATAAGTCCTGGTTGCTACCCTGGGTTGCGTGCAAGCCCTCTGAGCGGGACTGATCTGTCATGGTGGGCAGTTCTCAGTCTGATGTGACCCGAAGTAATTAAAAGTGGCCCAACAGGCTGGTGCCTCCCTCCCCCATCTCTCCTCTCTCTTCTCTCGCTCTGTTTGCTGGCATTTACCCAAAACAACAGTGACTGATGGCTCTGCGAGGGCTGTCACTGTTTTTCCTGCCATGATACAGCCATTGATCCGGCAGCATCTGCCAACTCATCAGCGCTTACTCTAATTCCCTGCCTCCAGGTTTGGGGGTTTGTTTCTTCCATTTCCCTCCCCTCCCTCAGACAATAATTGCTGAGAAGTAGAACTCCCTTTTCACCAGCCCAGTGAGATCCAATTACCACCATGACAGCGCTCAGCCTTGGGAGCGCTTGTAACCACACACACTGACCTTAATAGAGGATGTTCAGCAGAGGGGCAGTCATTTAGCTCAACCCCTGACTGCCCCTCCACTTTGGGTCCAACAACAGGAACCTGCCTTGATGTTAATTCATGGTGTTACTATAAATATCTAATTTCTCCCCACATACAAGGCAAGGGGGAGAACCACATCAACCACCAAGATGGAGTATACTCTGGCATTGCAACAGTTGCACCAAAATCTATTATCAAGAGATTGGGCATGGCCTTTTTTCAATGCATGAGTGAATGCCAGGGCAAGAAGCACCTGCTGTAGCTTCAGAGATGTGAAGTGGGTCTGCCCTGAGTCAGCTCAGTGTGAGAAAACAAGTGTGAGCCACTGCCCACAGATTTCCCTGGCAGCAAAGTAATCGTCACCATTGGAGCCAAAAGAACAACCACAACCATGGACACACTGCCTTTCACATGGTCAGTTTATTACAAATGAAGCCTTAGACCTGCAAGTTACATAAGCAGTACGAAAACTGTGATATGAATTGGCCTGGCACCAAAGGACTCATTACAGCATTGGGAAGCATTGTGGATCAAGAGCATCCGGGGGGAGCGTACAGACACCACCAGTAGGGAAGCCAGCATGTTTTTGAATGTCCAAGAGTACCTTTTTTCCTCTCTTCTCAGTTAATGCATGATATAAATATTACTGCCCACAAATAAAGAATATTTCACTATGGTTTTGAATTCATCACTGGGCCAGACTAACCAGAATCCTCATAACATTCTCATTTTTCCTTTTTTTCTTCCTATTATTTTTGTTCCTCTTGGCTCCTATTTTCAGGCGGAGGCATGCGTGCACCAAGTGATATCACTTTCATGTCATGTAAGTGCATGGGTGACTGCTCCAGCAGGCACCTCACTGGCTCCTTGTGCATGCTGGGATGGAACCTATAGGCCTGCTAGCAGCCCGATGCTCTCCCTGAGAGAGGCAGTCAGGGGTTGAGCTAAGGGATTGCAGCATGCCAGGCTGCCCAGACTAGGCTCATACACTGCCATGCACCCACCACTGGTAATCACATCCATAAGCTGCTCTGCCCTAGGGAGAGGGAATGACTTTTATCTTCTCACTAAACACCTAGAAAACTATTCTGGTCCAGGTCTTCCTTTTTCAGTCTCCATTCATCCATATGACCAGCCTACCAACTTCAGCTGAAAATATCTGATCTTCCTGATGACAGGCATTTAAATATTGTCAACTGGATTCTCAGCTATCTTGAGAGCATCTTAAACATGCTGGGATTTGGGAGGAATATTGCAGCAGGAGTTTTCTGCCAATAGGAAGCTCTGTTTTTCCAGTGGGGAGGAGAATCAGGGTGCTTGGTGATGTGTCCTTTGCTGCTTTTGGCTCTTCCTCCTGTGCCATGATGCCATATGGAGCAGAGGGAAGGAGGTGAGGACACATCTGGCTGTCACGCTTCAGCTGCACTGGGGGTTTTCAGCAAGCACCATGTGCAGAAGCAGCAGATGCACTCAGGAGCTGCATGTGGCCCATCAGCTGCACTTTTGTCACCCTGCATGGTGGCTTGTGTTGAAAGGAACAGTGAGCCACGCCGTTATCTTTGGGCTGAGAATGCTTCATCAAATCTGAAACTCACGTTTCCTCCAGATGCTCCACTGCTGCTGCTGAGGCAGGCATGGCAGATGTGGCCCCAGGAGGCTGGTGTAGCCCCACAGGCATCCTGAAGACTCCACGCTGGCAGACCCAAACTGCAGCTCACCCTCTGGACCCAGAGAGTGGGCTGAGCACAGATGAGCTGGAAACACAGACTGTCTTGCCTTTAAGGGCCACATGGAGGCCTTGGACAGCAGTCAGGAGGACTCCTGACCAGCACCACTCTCTGATGAACTTTCTGATGAAAATTTGAATTTTGAAGCAAGTATATAGAGATATACTTAGAGGGGATGCAGGAGAGAAATAGATTTTCTTGCCCTCTCCTCACAGAGTGTTTTGGCTCTTAGACTAAGCTGACCCACATGCAGAGAGCCCCCAAAAGAAGTGGAGGGTCCTACCCTCAGCCCAGTATCTGTATTGCTTCCATTCTACTAGTGTGTGTGTTAGTGAGGTCACACAGAGCAAGGACCTAATCTACCTGGACACTACTCCTACCATAAAGTAATGATGGCTCTTCTACTAGGTCAGTCCTGACAGCAACATTCATCCCAAATGAATGTTGCTGTAGAGGTGTAGAGACAGGGAGAGTAGAACAAAATCTTCCACATGCACAACTTGGAAGAGGAAGCAAAGAGCTTTTAAAGAAATCAAGCCGTACTTATCCAAATATTTCCTTTTTTAGTTTCCGCCCTTTCACAGTCTAACAACTCAAGTGGTAAATGTTTCTTAGGATTGCTTGTGTGATCCCCTTATCTAGGGATCACAAGTGTCCTAAGATGGTATCAGTTTCACCTGAGGGGAAAAAAACCTTCAATTTATTTTCTATAGCTGAGGCAGAGGCTGCATTTTTTATAAAATTCCCAAAGAGTATTTGGAGACATCCCCAGTCTGGTTAGATTACAAGACAAACACTTTGTTCAGAGCCAGAAGAAGAACTCTGCTGACTCTCAAAAAATAATACAGTAATAATGAATAGCAAATGTGGGTCAGATGCTCAGCTAATAAAAATGATCATTGCTTGTTAGCCCTTTGCAGAGCTCAGGTGGTTTACACCAGAAAAGACCAGGGTTTCTCACTCTATCTGAGGATATCTGCAGAGGTTTTCCTATTTGCTGGGGTGGCATAAAGCTGTTATTGACATGAATTTGGGATGCCTGCTCCACTCATGATTAATGAGGCCACAAGTGAGTTACATTAATCACCCTGGCATGACTGACACTGGATTTTTACTGTGCCATACCACTGCCTCTTGTTTATGCCAAGGAATTTACAGGCACAAACCCTAAATCTGATACTATTAAAGTTTGCTTTTTTAATGTCCCGACCTATACTGCTAATTTGTCTTAGCAGAGACCTGGAAGGGAAAATAAATATAAATGGTGCATTTTAAAATGTCTAAGCAACTCCCTAAAGCAGCAGTTCTTTCAGTCATTATGACTTTAAAATCTTGTTTGTTCCAACCTGCTACAATTGGAAACACTTGCTGAGTTCCTCTGGAAATCCTCAGCCACCCAGTAGCAGAAAGCCTTCTTTTCAAGCACTCATAATGATATATATTGATAATTGTTTCTTACAAATGTCACTTTTCAGGAGATTTCATATTGTACATACAGCAAAACCAGCAGACAAACTAATTGACTGATTGGATGGCTGATTTTTGAATGGAAGCAGGATTTTGTATTTGAAAAGGAAATTTTTGCTCTTAGCCACTGTGCAGAAGCTTAAAGGAAATTGTCTGAGGTATGAAATCTCAGATATATGTTCACATTTACAAGTAGATAAATTTGTTCTAATTAGAGTTGAGATTTCCAGCTATGTAATCCCAGGGGAATTCACAACCAAAAAGTTGTTCTCGAAGAAAAGTCATCTCAAGCAACCAGGGCTAAGGACTGAGGTGATCAGAGGCGAAAAGTTAGATTAAGCACCATTTAGCACCTGCTTGGGCAGCTTACCACATGGGTATATGAGGGTATAAGTATGTGCATGTGTGCATATCAAATACAGATATAAATCTGAGAATCAATTCAATTGGACATTTAAAAGCTTGGGTCTACAGGAAAATTCCACTGCTGTAAACCTAAGAGTGAATCTAAACACTTACAAGCACTCAGGCACTGTCCTCTGTGGATATGCTTGCTCGGGGGTTGGCTGTGTGCTGCAGTGTGAGTAGCTGCTAAGATTTTGCTGCCACAGTCAGTTCTTAACTGTCTACCTCAACTCTAAAAGACAGTTTAAGTGATCTAAACCGCAGGCCCAAAACATCTATTTATTTACACTGGCTGCTTCATTTCCACCATGACATGGAGTTAGTTAGGGCTGAATTGAAAAAGTGACCACAAGTATCTCTGGAGATAGCTCAATAAATGTATATCACACTCACAGCCACAAACCCATTTTCACTCAGGAGGTGAATGTGCCCAGGAGAGTGGGTCTGAGAACACTCTTGACATTTTCATTCTGCTGGCTAAAGAGAGAGGCTGAAAAGAGAGGCTGAAAAGCCTGAGAAGATGGAAGTCATGTAAAAGCTGCTTCCAACTGTGTGTAAAATGTTTAGTGACTCTGGTGTCATAACAATTCCACACTGAGCCGGCAGCATATGCCTGTGTGCCAGTTTCACAAGAGGCAAAGGACAGCTTTCCTTGAATTGCCAAGCCTGCTCCAGTGATCAGATATTATTGAAGAGGTGACAGGGGCTGGGACAGCAGGGCTGGTTTGTTTTCAGAGGTAGTAGAGCTGTTTTACTCAGTTCCAAGTTAGTGACATCTGCTTGGACTTGGATCCTCATGAGGCTTTTACTTCTGTATATTATTTACAGTGTGCTTCTTTTCCAGGGGCAAATGTCTAAAGATTTTGTAGTTGGTTTTTTTATAGAGAAACCGCTCTAGCATGTAGAATAATCTCAGTGAAATGAAGGATGGAAATAGAGGCGAGAAGGGTTAGAAGAAGAGGAGATAGGAAAATATCAAACATAGCTAATAATAAAGCAAAGTGTCCAGATGATTTATTTTCTTTCTTTCACTGATGCCTTTTGACAGCAGTTAAATATCAAAAAAGGAGATAGACCAAAACTTCTGATACAAACAGTTCCTTCCTGCTCCTCTAACAAACTTCAGGGAAGCTCAGCTCCAAATTTTGTGGCTTTCTCCTTTTTGATATTAAATAAAAAATCCTAGCATTTGCCAACAGTTACATTCCTCAGCAAATCCATCTGCCGCTGTGCTGTTTCCATGGAGGTTGAGCTCATCAGCTTTTGCACTATTTTGATGCCCATGCACGTTTTCAGCAACCTGAAGGTATACCTGAGAAACTGTAATGACCCTCTCTTCAGAAAATCTTTTGCAGCTTGGTACCTGCACCCTATGAGGCACCCTGCAATGCTGAGTCTCATATCAGTCACTTCAGCCGGAGAAGGGCCGTGGCAAGGTGAAAGGAGTTTAGCTAAGGAACTTAGCTTTTGTTAACACGCAAGCACAAAATGAATGTAGAAATGAACTTCTAAATCTGTATACTTCCCATCTACTCTCATTATCAGGAGAGGACAAAAGCCTCAAGATGCTAAAAAGCTGATGTGGGCTGTCCCTCCTCCCCAGGTTTGTTTACTGTGTGCTGTAGGGAATGGTCAGCCTGCTGTCATGGCCACTGGCACCCCTGTCCTGCTCCGCTCAGCCCCCTCCGGAGCTCACTTCCCCCTCAATTTTGTCAGCATAACTGCACATGAAAGGGCTCTCTAACCCAACTGCTGAAGTGATGAGAGTTACAAAAATAAACATAGTACTGGAAGTGTTGAGGCTGACCCAGATTACTGTGACAGAACTGGGTTAGGGAGCACCTCCAACCTGCAGCTATGGTGGCAGATACAAAGCAGGGATGATGTTTAGCAGGAAAGGAAAAGGACAGCTGGGACATGGGACTGCCCTGAAACCGGGTTCATCTGAGGCCAGAAAAGCACATTAACCCCTGCTTTAAACAGCACCTGCTGTCAAGACAGCATCTCATTTCTTAGCTCTGTGAACCCTTCCCTATGGCACAAGCATTCGAGGAGGCTTTTCAGCGATAATGGCAGTGAAGCTAAAACTAGCAATGAAGAGAAAGCGGGACAGTGAAAAGCTGGTTAGAAGTGAAGGCTGTCCTTATTTTATTATCTAGTCAAAAGACCCTTCCGAATTATTTACAAGTAAGAGAAAATTCCTCTTCTTCTGCCAAAACTTTAGAAGAAGATGAGTTGTTTTTTTCAAACCAACAGAAGCTCCAGGCTAGTGATGAACTCTGCCATCTCAGCAAACACCTCTGAACTGAAGTCCATCCCTTACTCCACATTAGCATTTTCCCCTCTCCTTGCACTTGTTTTAGCAGCCACTTGAGTCAGTGAATGTTATACCAATTCAGATCTCTACACCTGTCTCTGGTCATGTGTTAAAATATATTATTAGAAAGACAGGAACAATTATTACAAATAAAATAAGCTTTCTGTTTCTTGGAAACCCACTTCTGTGACAGGTTGTAAATCAAATGGTATCAGAAGTAATCGGTTTTTCACAGAAAGGGAGAAAAGGACAAAGCCTTTGCACTTTCTTATTTGGGATAGGGCTGGGTGGAAGAGCAGGAAAACTGGGACTGGAAAATAAGCAGCCACCCACCACGAGGAAACTACATGTCTTTGTGGAGAGAGGGCATATGTCAGATCCATCCCAGAGGTCAAGGTTGGGAGAGGAAAAGAAGATATGGAAGACAAGGCAGAAATACTAGCTCTGTTTTTCAAGAGCATCTGAAGCTTTCCTGGAAGGGTGCTTCTGATGAGAGAAGCGTCCTGCTCAGACAGCCCCATTCAAGGGAAGTCACCACAGGCAGGAAATGTGGTTAGGAAAAAATCTTCATCAGCACTGGAACACAATCAAGACATTATATTAAGGGGAAGCTATTTGCATTTGGTAAACAGGTTGTATTAGTGTAACAAAACCCTGCAATTAGGCTAAATGTTCTGGACATCACCCAGTGATGACCTCTCTGCTGTTCCTCATGAGTAATGAGTACACATGGTCATACAAAGCACTCATTTAACAACAGCTTCAGACCAGTTTGAGGGTGTTGGTTTTGTAGTCACCCCTGGAAAGACTAGGCTCGGAGTCATATCATAACAGGGTCACTATACTGTAACTGGTTAAAAGCACCTCTCATTCTTAGCAGCACTCCCTCAGGTCTTGACTTTATGATTCAGGTCATGAGAGCAAGGTGATCAGAGATATTAATAGACATCACATCTAGCTGGAAGATGGAAAGCTGACTGCACACATGAACGTCTCCCTTGAGTGAGTTTTGTCTGTGAGCTTGGTGAAAGGACTGAAGTGCAAGGGAGAGAAAGTCATTCTCATTCCCAGTAATATTTTATTGATTTACTTCATATAATGCAGTTCAATAACTCATCCCCCAAACAGATGAAACTCCAACTCCATATAAATAGGTATTAATCTCATGTAAATTTCTGACAAGCCTTAATTAAGCAGTAAGATGGAACAGCCCATATAGTCTGATTAATGGCACACCTAGGACATGCACCAGGGCACAGGGAGGCAGAGGGCTTCCAGTCCACTCGTGGAATGAAATCAATCAGCAGAACAGTAAACCCAAACACATCCTCAGGGTATTGTCATAGTCAAGGGCTTGACTGTTACTCTAGCCTTGACCATGCAACTTCCAGCAGTTTGTTTAAAAGAAAACATGGCAGAAACTGAGTCTCTCAGATTCTTCCAAAGCAGCAGGCTATGCGATTGCATTGCTGTTTGTATCTTTCTTACCCATCCAAATAAAACGTGCCAGTAATAGCAGCAGAAGCATGAGAGAAGGTTTATAATGCAAGAAACTCACCGAGAAGAGAGATGCCTTTGCAAATCCCTGGCATAGGCCATGCTCCTCAGTGCAAGCCGAAAACAATTCTGCACATTTGAGGGGGCATCATTCCAATTTTGTTTATGGCGCTGTAAATTAGGAGGGACTCCATGGAGGTCAACAGAACTAAAAGACTGTGAAATTGATGTGAGGGAAAGAAAGTGGGAAAAAAAGCTCCATATGTTTCTCTCCCTGCACACTAGTGTCAGAGTCTGCTTCCTGGTTTATCAAAGCATGCTATAGCCCTTTCTATTTCCCACTAGAGGAGTAGACTATTAGCATACAGCTGCACCTCTTGGGAGAGCAAAAACAGAAAGAACCAGAGTTTTGGTGGAGTGGGGGTTTTCTGTTGTTTTGTGGGGTTTTTTTCACAACGGGCAATACAAAGTCCCCACAGAAGAGGGAGACGTGACAAAGCCAGTTCTCAGCTACAGTAATTCAGTTCATTTAGTCAGTGGAATTACACTGACTTACTGTAGATGATCAATTCACCTCAGTCTGCTCCCAGTCCTCTTTCTCTCTGGGTCCAGAGAGGTTGAAAGCAAGCATTGAAAAAAACATAGAAGGCCAAAGAAACTCAAGTGGCAGACAACTTCATGGAAAGAGAATGCAATGCAAAGACTATGTGCCGGAAAGGGAAAAGGAAGAGAGAGGACATTCCCATAAAATTGGGAAAACTTTCCAGTTAAAAAGGCATTGCAGCTGAGCGGTCCTGAACTGAAGGGGAAAACGTAGGTTTAAGTGAGTAAATGAGGGAGTCCCACTCTACATGCTGAGATGATGGATTCATAATCATGTGAGGTCATTGATCACAGGTTCCTATTCCCGCCTTGCTCAGGGTCTTCCTAGTCTCCTGCATCCTGGGGCTCTGCATGCCTCCATTCCCACTGTTGTCCTTCTGGCTCAACAGGATCCCTCCCTCCCACCACCACCACAGGGGCTGTCTGGCACCTCCTTTTGGATTTTTTTCCTTTCTTCCTATGTCCCTTCACCACTGATTTTGTGGGCTGTGCTTTATTAAGGCGGGAGGAAGAAAAGAGCCATTGGCCATTGATTATTGTCACTAAGGACTTCAGCCCCAAGGATAACAGTCCTTGCTGATTAAAGTACAGACTGTGGCCACCAAATCACTTTCTAGCTTAATAGTACTCTTCCTGTGTGCTCTGTCCACCCTTCTAATCCATTTGAAAAAGTCCAGAGCAGGCAGGAAGCTTTGACATGAAAATCAGATCTTTTACAGGACTGTTAATGAATAAAGCATTTGCTGGAAACAATTTCTGTGAATCAAATATGGTTGGTTGTTACTTGGGGCAGCTGGAGGAACAACCAGGTCAGTTGTTCCATCGCAGTCTGCCTCGGAGAGCAGTAAGCTCTGGCTGAGGTCAGGTGAGCAGGCAGAAGTCAGCAACCTCTTCAGCCACCTCCACCAAATCCAACACACAGCACAAGTCAGTGGGTCTTGGACATGTCAGGCCGTCCTGCTAATTTTTCTCCTAACTTCAGCACTTTGGGGGTTTTCACCCAAACACCAGAATAATTAGACCTATCTTTTTCTTTCACTATTCACTCTGCATTTCAGCTAACCTCCCTGCACACATGCAGACACACCACACCCCCACTCCCCATCTGAGCTACTGGCAGCCCAGCTACACCCATCCTAGCAAAGCCCTCTAGGGCAGATGTAAGTAAAACCAGCCAAAAGTGCTCTGGGTAGTGCACCTTTTAGTCTGGTTCACTAATATATATGAACTCTGTCGGGAAAAAAAAAGTGTTTGTTTCTATGCTTCATGTTGGTTTAACTGCAGTTACCATAAAAACATAGCTGAAAATGTCACAGCAGAATCACACCCTGACTGACAATGAAATACCAGCCAATGTCTCTAGCATAACTCTTGCATAAACTACCAAGGTTTAATTTCCAGGGCAAAGGGAAGCAAGCAGACCTGGCAGGCAAGAATTTAAAGGAAGAGAAAGAAGAAAGGCACCTTAAAGAGACAACAATTCTGTTACTAAATAGATATTCATTCATGTACATTAGCAGATAGTGCTGCATCCCATTACCAGTCACTCTTAAAACAGTAAGAATTTTTCTGTTTAAGGTCTCTGGATAAAGCTGCCAAATGTTGAATGGAAAAAGCTACAATGAAAATATTTTATTTTGGCAGAGACAAGGCCACCTATGAGGCTTTCCGTTTCTCTTCTTTCTCCTCATTCTCCCTCTTCCAACCCCCTTGCAGCCATTAATTTACTAGCAGCAGTTATGATTGTCTTGAGATATGCAGAGAAGCATAAGACCATCCTGTGCCTCATGCCAGTGCTGTTAGTTCAGGAATATTATGGGATTTTTTTTTTAAGATGTTCCTCCTCTTGTACGCAAGGCTGGAATTGAAAAAAAAAAGGAACTTAAGAGGATTTTCACGCAGTGCGTTTGTTATTCATTTTGTTGTTGCCACAGCATGTGGGATTTGTGTGCATTTAAGATATCAACTTAACTGTGTTCCCTTCATTTCATTACTTGTGTTTGCCAGCTGATGGGATGCCAAGGTGAAGTAACAGAATCAGAGAAGATTTACAGTAAATACCATTTAGAATCTGGGGCAAACAGCATAATACTAGTGAGGTGGCTAGGGAAAGAGGAGAGGAGAGGAGGAAAAGGATATAATGTGCTGTTTTAATAGAGGGTGCCTCTACAAAAGACTAATGCTTGGAGAAACCAGCTGTCCTGAAAAAATCATCACAAATGTTTCCAGAGACTTTTGTTGTCATCAGTCTCTCCTTTCAAAGGACTGCTGCACTCAGGTTTTATTTGGTTATATCTTTTACTATGTTCTGAAAGACATTCCAATCATTAGTTTTCCTTAGGAGGATTACTAAAATAAACTACTGCATTGTGCCATAGATTTTATTTTTTGTCCGATTTGCTTTGTCTCTTTACCGGATAGGCCTCATCAGTGCATGACCTTGAGATTTTGCCTTTCATCTTCTCAGATTTTTGTCTTTACAGGTACAAGGGATGCAAAGACTAAAAACAGATGCTAGGTGTATAAGCACTGTCTGCATACTCTGTGCCCTTACCTCCTTGTTTTGGAGAGCCCTAGTAAGACCATTTGTTACTCACAAGGGGCAGACACGTGACATTACTGTTTTCTAGCTGCGTAGGTAAAACCTACCATCACACACCTATCTAAAACTTCATTATTCGAGGAGAGTGCTCAGTAGTAAAAGTTTTAGAGAAAAGGAGGAGATACCCTGTTCCAAATAATATTGAAATAATTTGGATCTTGAAGAGGTCACTTCTATCAGGAATTGTCACTAAGTGCATTTTAGGCACTTCAAGGCTACAGTCTATTATTTTCACTCTTTTAAAAAATAAAACAATATTTTGTCTGGGAAACACACTACTGTGGAGAATTCAGAAAAATTATCTCTTTATAGCTCCCTCCTTCCTCCATCCAGATTTTGAAAATAAGATTACTTATTAACAGTGGCAAATTGGAAAAGATACAGCCCGGTGAAGGGGAAAAGTCATTGCTACTCCTTGCAAAAATCTTTTTTGAACACTTTCAAAACTCATGGGCCTGCCAAGACAGCCTTAATTTGAAAGCAAAGGAGCTGCAGCTTCTGGAATCAGATGAATGTCCTGTAAAGCATGAAGAGCTGAGATACCATGCAAAGGCCTGATTTCAAAATGGCTCACTCAGCACCCTCCAAACCTTGCTGGCCTCTGAGTCGCTGCTTCTGATACTGGGTTTAGCCTTAAAATGGCATCAGAGAGTTGTGACCCCCATTTTACAGCTGGGGGGGGGGGGGGGGCAGCATGAAGGCTGAGAGCAGGGAGGAGATGGATGCAGATCTCCTAAGTGCTAAATTGGTGTCTCAACCATGAGTAAAACCCCACCTCCAAGACCCCTCCAAGCAGCACGTGCCACCCGATAGTCTCAGCTGTCACCATGCCAGCGTGCCACCGGCTGTGCCCAGACTGCAGCTGTGCCAGTGTGCCTGCCCCTCTGCCAGCAAGAGAAACCACAGCAGGGAAAACGGGGGCAGCAGGGGCTTCGGCACATCATAGGAGTCAAAGCACATAACCAGGATCGCCGGAGTGTTTGTATGTTGGTTGCTAGCAAATGTTTGAGTCCCAGCAGTGACACAGGCACAGCTGCTGTCGCCCACACTGCTCAGAGTAACGTAGGCCATGACACAACCACACCTGTGTTCTTCTTTTAGGCTTCTGCCCATCGCTCTTGAGTCACAGCCCAGGGGCACTGGACAACATGTTGGGAGATCTGACTGCACGTGGCTTGAGACACTTCCGTGCTTCTATTTTTCAAGCTTTTACAGCTCTAATAATTATTCGTACATTATCATTGGATCTTTCTGTTCTCCTGATTTGCAGTACAGCTTACAAGGATGCTGTGTATCGCTCTCAAGTAGTTTTACTTTTTTAACCTCTACTGTTTACAAAAACCCACATAAAAGGCTGAAAATAAAATTTCTTTATTGATTTCTTTTCTTTTTCCATGTGGTGAACATTGATTTTTTTCCTTGTGTTTTTAATGGAGCTTGAAATTAACATGAATCTGTTTGTTCAGATCCCTGTTTGAATTAGTGCAGTTTTAGTAATAAAGTTAGGTAGCTGTTACCTTGGAAACAGAGCTCTCTTTTAGCAAACACTTTTAACTAGCTTTAGGCCCTACACAAACAGAAGTAGTAAAACCAAATTCCTCAGTAAGAGATTGCTGGATGTTGATATCAGTATTTACCTTCAGCCCAGAACATGCCACCTGCCTGATGGTGATTGTATAAAGAAAGCATTAACTCAGGGGCTTTGGTTGTTTCACAATGTTCAAGTTTTTGCAAGTGCTTCTTTTCCCTTCCCATCAACTAGTGCCATGTTGTCAGTCAGCATTAAGGATTCCCTGCTTCTCACTATCCCTTAATTGCCAAGCTAATCTGAACTACTTGGCTTAGCCGTGTGATCCTGTAAAGGTGCAGGCATACTGTGTGTACCTCTGATTCCACAGCAGTACAATATCCAAGGTACTGGGCACGATTGACACGGCAAGACGGCCACAGGGAGCCGATGATTAGTTGCAGGGATATACTGTGCTACTACAAACACGCAGGTTTGAATAGTAGCCCACATACTCAGAAATGTATTAGGCCTCATCTTCTGCAGAAGTGCAGGAGGGAGGCTCAAGACAAAGATACTGAAATGTATGTGACAGATCAGAGAGCAGTGGTACAAACATAGAGGCAGAATATGTCCCACAGCCAAAACTCAAAAGCAGTTGTCCATCTACAACTTAATTGGACAAGAGATAGAGCAGACTGAGCCAGCTGTGTTAGGCTTTATCGCCTGAAAATTGCTATTTACACCAATTAGATAACATTCAGTTTTCTCAATTTCTTCAGTTTCCAGTAACATCCAATTGGTGCACCAGGATAGGACTACTCCTCTTCCTTCTCTCTCCCAAAAGAATTATTTAACAAAGAATAAAAATCCTCTGGAAGAGCAGAATTGTTTCAACACCTCCTTCAGAGGTATGATTCATGTACATGTGACTTTCTTTGACCATGAGGCTAAAGGTGTCTCAGCCATGCTTGCTCAGATTCCAATTAAAAAGAAATAAAAATAAAATGCTGAATGAGAGATGACATGCTGTTCTGCTGAGGTTTGTTGTTTTATGATCGTTTCTGGCTTCCAGTAGCACCTTCAAAAAATCCAAAACTTCTAGCTTTGCAAAAACACCAACTGACAGGTTAGTTATTTAGCTCCATGCATCTCTCGTGGACAGGCAGCAGAACAATGAAGAGGAAAAGATAATGCTTAGTGTAACCTCAGCATTAACATATGCAGCATAATAGATGAGTAGCCACCACATTTGAAGAGCAGTTCATGAAGCAAAGTAGAAATGGTGTGTGTGCAGGATATAATTACAGCAGTAATGTAATAACATTCCATGTTGGATTATTAGGGGTCCATTCTGCCCTTGACATGCCTACATAACTCTCATTAATGTTAATTGAGGTTATGCACATGAATCAGCAACTGAGCAAATCACTAAATTAATTACATGTAAAGTACCTGTTTCATTTTTTTAAAGCTGCTGATACGTTTGGTTGGTGCAAATGCTTATAGTCCAGAAATGAACTACCATAGTGTGGAGGAGAAGGGATGTGGGAAAGACTAGCCAGATTTTAAAAACCCCAATAAATAAAATTAAGTTTTGAAAAATAGGCAAGGGATAGTGAGAATACTAATTCCTAGACAGGCCTTCCTGTACGTTTGTCAGAAACCCTGGGACTCTGAATAAGCTAGGAGAGACTCTTGCTTTTCTGTAGCACCTCCTGCAGAGAACTGGAGCTTTGGTTATTTGGAGCTCTGGTAAAACAAAGGTGTTAAATACTGGCTCTGCAGGAAAGGGGGCAGCTTTTGCGAGTGCAGCCATAAGAGCAATGACAGACTTGGATAAGGCATACAGCTACTATTTTTCTTTCTGCCTGGCAGTCACAACCCCCACTTTCTGTCCAGGAACGCTTTGATCAAACAGATGTGATGACAAGGATCTGTGTGATGACAAAGTCTTTGCATATGGTGGGAGAAGTTTGGGCTTGAAATTCAAAGCGGGTGTTTCACTGAAGGGTCTCATTCTGCAAACATTTATCCCAGAGTTTGAAGGCTGGAGATTGTTATACAAGAAACTGAATCAACCTTCTCTCATTCTTTCTTTGTTTCATTCTTGGTTTAAGCACCAGGAGCTCTTCAAATTTCAGTACTCTTGAGCTGCAAATTGGGTGCAAAGAACAGAAGAGGCTTCCGGGAGAAAGGGAGGGGGAGTATACACACCCCCCATCATCTGCACCTCTAGTACTGCCCCCTTCTGATGCTGCAATTAGAGCAGAGCTGGGTCGTAAGCCTTTTCCACAGCAGGAACCCCCTGGAATCTCCTTCTCAGCTGGGCAAGATCTAGAAGGGATTCCCCCACCCATTTAGCAACCTGAGAAGGCCCGGATGGTCATAAAACTCTGCCACCTGTTTGTGGTCTCCCACTGGGAGGGGGGACAACTGCCCCACACTCAGACTTCCTGAAATAGAGCAATATCCACAACACAACCAAGAGAGCCCCCCTCGCTCTAGATTAGAAAGGATGCCTGAGCTTTTAAACCTCTGTTTCATATGAAGTAAACAGCCTCTCTGGTTTCATCTGGACCTCTCTGAAAGCACAACTTCTGGAGTGGCTTTAGTTACTGGGAGCTCCACTGCCCCCCCAGATAGCTTGTGGCCCAGCTCCCTGTGTGTACAGAGTGGCACTGGAGCATGTTGGACGTGCTTACCCATGTAAAGAGGCCTGCCTTCAAAGAGCTACGCTTTACAGGATCACTGCCTGCCAGACAGGCAAAGAGGAACTTAAGTTTCACCTCAAGACAGCGTGTGGACGCAGCTGCCGAAGTAGAGTAAAGCTAACCCTGGTCAGCTGCACAGCAGATGGGGTTGCCAAGTTAATTACAAGTAGCATTACTTTCTGTAATTCTCAATAGATATTTATGCCCATTTATTTGCAATAATTTGCACTTAGGAGTACCTTGTCGTCACTAGGAGTATAAAGAGGGCCAGCCAGAGGAATACGTGACACGAGCAGTCACCCAAGGAGAGCAGTCACCTTGGCAGAGAAAGCAGAGTGGTAAAATTCCAGCTTTAAGGGAGATCTCACCTCGGTGGCCATGGCATCATCCCTGGCCTGCACTGGTTCAGTGGCAATGGCATAGCTATTCCCACAAGTCTGATTCTTTGTGAGCTGTGAGGAGCAGTGATGGCTCTGCTGTCTTGGTGTCTTACCACTGTCTCCCTCACTCACAGCTGAAGACAACAGCCTATACAGAAATTATGCTTCCCAGTGGCAGGCAAATAAAGGTGGAACAGAATAAAGGTGTCTAGAGACAAGACCATGTTTCCTCCCCCTCTCTCCGTGCTCTTTGGTACGTGTCTCAATGTTGTGTGTGTGAGAACCCATCAGCAGGACTGTAGCAGCCAACTGTGGGGCTGGACAACCTGTGCTCAATGCCTCAAAACGCTCAAGAGACATGGTGCTTAAAGAAAGTGCTCTGTTGAAGCAATTGGAGGCTGTCATGGAGAAAGGACTGGTCTTTGCCATGGGAAGCTAAAAAGCGAGTACCTAAAACACCAATGAGAGTACAGAGAACAGATACTCGGATGCCAAAAAAAGATTTTTGATGCTTAACTTCAGACATTCATGTTTAATAATACAGATGAATTTATTTGCCTGAGAAACAAAATGGCTTGTTCATCCCTTGCTTTCATTCAGTTAAGTGTACAGATATCTCCAGAAAGCATTCAAGGTTATGGGACTGATATTTTAAGAAGGAAAGGTGGACCTTGTGGACATAGGACTGGCTTTCCATCTATGTCTACATTCCTAAGTGTTCGGCTCAAAATCTCAGTGGCTGCTCACTTCTATTTAAAAATACAATTACAAAACAAAGAGAAAATAGCATGTGAAAATGCTCACTGGCAGGTTTCATCATGTTTTGCAAAGGACAGCTATCTTACTGTTCTCATTTCAAAAAGGACAGGACTGGCACTCAAGAGAAGCAGTGAGTAGTCAGGCAGCCACCAAATGGCCGACTCATTTAAATGAGCTCCTGTTCCATATCATGTTGTGCAAGTTTCATCACCCGATGCGTGCATGGAACCTATTCCCATAAGAGGTCAGATTCAGAGATATCAGAAAGCCTTGTGACCTCCAGAACGATTTTATGTGCACGACTGTGTCTCCAGCAGGAGTTTATGTCTCCAGCACGTACTGCCTTTTTAAGACAGTGCCTAGGCATACAGGCTCAGTAAGTATACATGTTCTAATTATTAAATACCCAGGTGTCAAACATCCAGTAGTTGGAAATTTTACTCTGCAATTCCACAAATATTGATTAACTGACCTGAACTCTTCTGCACTTTATAGCATATTAGAAATCACATCATACCAGGGCCACTGCCTTTGCATTACCAATTGCACTTCAGCCTAAATATTCAACTACAGCTTGTTCTGTTTAATAATATTCTGGGCACATCTGTGCCAGGAGATAAGTGATAAATAATGTGTACAGATAACAGGTCAAGGCACTGCAAACAGAGCCAGCCAAATCAAAGAGAACTTGGAAGATTCAGATATTGATGACGCTTGAGCTCCAACAGTAGCACACAGAATTGTACTATGGCTCCCTCACACCCATGAGGCTGTTACGGAGGCTCGCGCTGAAGCCAATGGAGACTTTTCACTTGACTTTCCAACTGTGTGTATAATAATTGCAAGATACAGCCTATTACCAGTACCTTACATCAGAAAGGAGTCTCTGTTCCACTATGGCTTTTCTTCACTGAATTTTAAGGCTGTCTCGCTCAGCTCCATTTTTGGTCTTTTTCCTGGGTGCTCCACAGACAGTCCCCCATACTCTATGCAGTTAATCTCCCACCCATCCCTAACCAACACGATGGGCCTGACTCTGCCTTACCCATCACCTAGGTCACTAATCCTGAGTCATGGTGGTCAGCAGCCAGAGCAGTGTGCAAGCCGTGGTGTGCCTCATCCCCATCCCCATCCTCACCCTGGGATTCACCAGCCTTAAGGCCTTGACACACTAAGCTGGGCACCCTGGGCTCCAGCTCCCAATCACCTGTGGTGGCATAGTGCATGGCAAGAGCCAACAAAGGTAGAACAGTGGGAACTGGGAGTGCAGCAGGTGTCTCACGGTGCAGCCCTCAACAAGCAGCCACTGCTGGCAACCAGTGACAGGACCTGAGGGAATGGCCTGAAGTTGTCAGGAGAGGTTTACGTTGGATATTAGAAAAAAATTCTTCACTCAGAGGGTGGGTGGGGGCTGGAACAGACTCCCCAGGGAAGTGGTCACAGCACCAAACCTGGCAGAGTTCAAGAAGAGATTGGACAACGCTCTGGGGTACATGGTGTCATTCTTGGGGTGTCCTGTGCAGGGCCAGGAGCTGGACTCGATGGTCCTTCCAACTCACAATGTTCTGCGCTTCTGTGATTCTGTGCACCCAAGAACACAGCTTTCTCACCAGAGGAAAGCATCACTCTAACTTGCCCCCCGCAGCACTTTGCTCCTCACTCATCCCAAATCAAATACAAACCCGAGTGGCAGGTGTTAGCCTAGATAAGTAGGAGAGAGAGAGAGAGGAGGGAAGGAGAAAAAGGCAAGACAGGGGGAAACAGAGAAACCCAAAATAATAACCCTGCCAACCCCAGCCCCGCGCCGTGTGCTGGCAGGGCAGGGCAGGGCAGGGCAGGGCAGTGCGGGCCCGGGCAGTGCGGCGGGCGCGGTACCGCGGGCGGGCAGCGCCGCCGAGCGCTCCCGGAGCCGCCACAGCCCCGCGGGACCGGCCCGGCCCCGCTCCCGAGCCTGAGGCGCGGCCGCCACCTGCTGCCGGCCGGAGGCAGCGCCGCGAAGGAGCGGCCCGGCTGCGCGGGAAGCGGGCTCGCCCGGGGCGGCTGCGCGGCCTCCTGCCTCGCAACGTGGCATGGCCTTGGCGAACCCTCGGGAAGGGTTTGCAAAATCCGTCTCTGACGCTCTGTTCGCCCCCGACTCATTTCAGGCTTAAATGAAGGCAGAATCTGGCTACAAGCGAACGCAAATCCTGGGTGTCTCTGGGCAAGGAAAACCTGAAACACCCCAAACGGCACCAATGATTGGTCAGGAGCAGCTGGAACTGGACAGTGGAAAAGGCCAGGAACAGGGCAAACTCCACCACTTTTTGCTATTCTTTCCCCTTTCCTTTGCTTTTTACATGCTAATAATACTCGTTCTGCAGAACAGACCCCAGGCTGAAGCAAATGACACCACATCATTGTAGTATCCCATTACATTCTCTCTCTTAAACACTGTAGTTGCAGACTACTGTCTGCCATTCCCAAGGAGACATCAAGGCTCTTCAAGAAGGGATTTCTTTTTTCTCCACTGTGTTCACTGTGTTGGAGTAATAAACTGATGATGGACTGTTGGAGCGAAAGCTCCTCTAGACTCAGGCCCAGAGGGAAGCCAAAGCATAGGGATTGAATTAAAACCTTTAGACAAGCTAAAGATACATGAAGCCACACCAAAGTGAAATAGAAATATAGATTTTTAACTTTAGTAGAAATATATGCTAAGTGCCTTAAAAATTAAAAAGCTGTAGCAGAGACCTTAAACACAGTTCTTGCAGCAGCAGTGTTACCTTTTCACAGAATTCTTTATTTTAGACAAAATATAGATAGAACTATACTGTTCACATTTTTTAGATAGAGTGTTCACATAAACAATAAGAGCTGATAGAAACTGTATACTCAAATCTGTGTAATACCTATGTAACACTTGTGTAAGACTTACGACTGTTAGAATTAGACCAGGATAGGTTAAGAAAAGGAAAACTAGAATCGTGTGTTAATCTTACTGGTCAGTTAACAAATATAATCCACACTTCAGTAAGAAAAAATATATGGAGCATATAGAACATATAGAAGAAGCTGGTTTTGCCTGCTGTTGCTGCTGCTGTTTGGCTTTATCATGTAACCCCCTTCAAACTCTGCCTTCAAGAAAGCTGTGAGACAATGAAATAAAGAACTTAGCAGAACAGCAGCCTCCTCTGCTCTTTTACCCTGGTCCAAGAAGGAAGGGTATCCCGTCAAAAGCTCAACAACGGACAAATAATTATCACCATTGCAGTCAAAGAGTAAACAGAGGCTGTTATGAGTGAGTGACTGATGAGGTGGAGTATGGGAAGAGCCAAGACCAGCAGAGAAGTTTCTCCTGATCCTCCTTTAGTAACAAGATGTAAATGCTGTTGCCCCTCACTGCTTTGTTCACAGGATACAGTCTTGTGGGGTTTAGAAAAATGAAATAAGGCTGGAGAGGATGCTTACTTGGTTAGAAAATATTTATTCCTCTGTACCAGTATTGATTACCTTTAGGTATGAATAACAATGGCATTCTTATCCTCCAAATGTTCATTCCAGTCAATAACAAAATTAATTTGTATACCAACAAATCCACAGCTCTCCGGGAGGCAAATGAGCTCAGTGCATAATAGAGAGGAGAGTTTTGGCAAAAGGGAGAGGGTAGAAAGAAGACTGCTCATAAGAATTATTGATAAAAGAATTATATGTTTAGAGAATCCAATTCTCTATCTTGAAGCACTTTATATGTTCAGTCCTCAGCGATAACTGCAACCATTTCAATAATCACTGTTTGCTGAAGAAAATTGATTTTAAAATCTCCCTGATTCATTTACAAATTGCTATTATATTTTTGTACTAAAGTAGCACCCCAGAGTCTGTGGCTCAGATTAGGGCTCTCCTAGGGTAGGTGCCACGCAAACTCGTGATGCACCTCCAAGAAACTGGCTTTCTAAACCTCACAGTTCAACAAGATTCATGGGTATGTACTTGTGCATGTGGTACTGAATGACTGCACTGAAGTCAACATCTGAGACAAAAGCATTTCTTTATTAGAACCTACACAGGCTCTTAAGCACTGAAAGGTGCCTTAAATAAGCTTGCATCCACACATAAAAGTCTTTAACTCACTCAAACCCCAAATTCAGCTGGTGTTGCAGCCACCATGGACTCTGCAAACTCCCTAGAGGTGCAGAGCAGTTGGGAAAATTGGTAGTGTGCAGCTCACAGGCACGTTTGGCCTCTGTCTGTGCTAACCCAAAGCTGAGGGCAAAGAGGGCAACACAGGAGGTTTGCAGATATACAGCAGGATGTAAACACCTTAGATTGGTGAGTTAGAGAAGCAGCCTCACATTGCAAATGCTCCCTCACACTGGTTCTGCTCAGGAGGTGCAGTGAACAGGCCTCTTCACTCCTCGCAAGGCAGATTAGCTGGATGACGTGTTAGCCTCCGTGCTGGGGAGCTGTAGGAGGTTAGAAGAACTAAAGAGCAAACAGCCCAAGAGGTACATGAAAAGATATATTGGGGCACTCACAATTCAAATACGTTGCCACCAAAAAGTGCCAATATGGAAAAACAAGACATTAAGAAGCACTGTTGCACAGGAAACATCTGAAAGGAGCAGGAAAGGATCACAGTTGCTGTGTCTAAATAACAAGATTTACCTTCCTCTCAATTTCAGTATTATCTAGTGGGCAAAATGAGTGAAACTGCACTTCAGGGTCAATTCATCCCTTGCCACAGACTGTACCCACAGGGAAGAGAAAAGGAGTGTTTTGAGCAATGCAAAGCATGAAGTAGAAGCAAGTGATGTGGGGGAATCTGCTCTCAGACAAAAGCCTTTGCTGAGCCAATACACCTCAAGTTGAAACTCTGGGGGCACATAGGTTCTGGAGCACTGACCTGGACGTGCACTTTATCCCCCACATATACAACCACAGCAGAAGCTGGGGAATACACACATAGAATGCACAACAAGGACAGGAACATAGCCATGTGACCTGGATGCACCAGGAGTATCTGTGTTGTTTGTCCATCTACCTCCAAAACATGTGAAGGACAAGTCTTGAGCCAAAGAGATGAACAAACATGGCAAAAGTTACTCTGGACTCTGATCCAAAGCTCAAGGCAGTCAAGGGAAGTCCTCTAGGACAAACCACATGCGGTACCCACAGCTACAGTGCATATGATCATCGGTAACAAGGAAATATCAAAGATACATACAGTAGTGGGTGTCTTAAAGCATCCTGACAAGCATTTCACCACTAGGAAAAACAACTGATAGCATCTTTCTCTCTGAAGGATGCAGTAAAACAATTTAATGGCCAAATATCCAGTTATATTTCATGGTACAAGCTGAATTTTTTCACATCTCAGCTTCTGGAAGCATTATGTGAGTATGCAAAAAGCCCAGCTTTATTCTGGTTTTTATTTTTACTTCAGTTTTTAATCTCCATATAGCTGTAGAGAAAAACTCAAAAGCCATGAATGCTGAAATGCCAAATTCAAACTCAAATATATAGTATATGCTTATATATATATATCTATATATCTATGTCACACACACATGTATACATACTACTTCATGGTTTGACAAGGAATTTTTTAGAATCCAAGGGCTTGGCAATACTGTGATCATCAATGGCCAGGCATGGCCTTTGGGGATAAAAACACATATGGTTATTTAGCTGAACACGAAGGTACTACCAGTCACAAAAGTGACAGCAACAAATTCTTGGCTGCTAGAAACTGGCATAGTTCCACAGAGTTTCATAGATCAGCAGCTGGGTCACAAACTAAATCCAGAAATCAGGGAAAATAGAAAATCCTGGGAATGCAGACTTTTCAGTTTGCTTCACACCCCTCCATCTTTTGTTAAGCTTTTATTTTTTTTTTTTTTTTTGGCATTTGCACAGAAAACATGTCAGTGTGTCTTTTACAGCACTCCAAGGAAGAAAATTCAAGCTGCTCTGACTGATATTAAAAGATGTGGCATTTGGTAATATTTGGATGCAATCCAACTGCTAAACTGCTGAACTGCAGTTTGTAACGCAAGCACATCTTGAAGGGAAAGCAGCAAAAGAGATGAAAATGGAATTTATCAACAGGAATAAAAGAACATGTGAGCAGAAAGCAGCAGGAGGGATATCCAGTGTCTGAGGATGGAAAGAAGGATAACAAGCACATTAACAGTGGCATTAGCTTATTTAAACACAGCCACATAATGAAGCTGAGCATTAGCGTCATGATAAATTGGAGCAGAGGAATGAGCTTTGAGGGAGTGAGTGAGTGAGTGAGTGAGTGGAAACATAGGATATGGCCAAATGTGTCATGGCATGTGGAATGAGAGTGACCCACCTGGAACATCTCAGATGCTGAATAGCACTGCCTGCTACTTACTCAAGTGACAAAAACGAAGTTGCAATATATAGGATTAACGCACATTACAAGAAACGAATTCTCATGCTATTAAAAAGATGAGAGTATGGTCACTAAAAACTCATAGTAGTGTAACCCACAAGTATTTAGCTGTTGAACAAGTCCATTTGCATTTCATATATTCAAGTGTTAGTAACTAAGGGTGGGATATCAACCTTAAGCTGACACATTTTCCCAGATACTGTCAGTTTAAATCTGACTCTTGCCATCGCTATAGCTTGTTTTTGCTTTTGAAAGGAATGGTGAGGTCCTAGGAGTATGACATCAGCCTTCCTAATGAGAGAACCACAGAAAGTAGGGCTGGAAGGGACCTTGCAAGGTCATCTGGTCCAGCCCTCTGCCCTAAGGCAGGATCAATTATACCCAAATCATTCCTGACAGAAGTTTGTCTAACCTGTTCTTGAAAATGTCTGGCAATGATGATCCCACAACCTCCCCAGGCAATCTGTTTCAATATTTCACTACTGTTACAGATGGAAAGCCTGTCCTAATGTCTTCCTTAAATCTCCTTGGCTACAATTTAAATCCATTAGTTCTTTCTGTATTCCCAGTGGACACAGAGAACAATTTACAACTTCCCTCTTTGCAGCAAGCTTTATATGTCTGAACACTGGTATCACATTCCTATTCCTTTCCCTGCATCTCCTTTCTCTAGATGTACTACCCACTTCTTTCAGTCTTTCAGTTCATGTTTTCTAGACTCCTAATCAATACCACTACTTTCTGTTGGAATTTCCAATTGGACAGTATCTTTCTTTTTTGAAGTATAGTGCACAACAGTAGACACATCACTCCAGCTAAGGTCTGAAGCAGAGAATAATTAGGGTAAGATTATTTCACATTTCTTCTCCATGACACATTAATTTATAGAGCTGAAATTGCATTAGCTTTCCTCACACCACGGCCTGTGTTCAGTGCTTAATTCACAGCAGTCTCAAATCCTCTCCTGCAGAATAATGACCTCTGAGTAAGAAGCTCCCATTATCTATGTATATTGTTGGCTATAGGAATTCAGTGGCAAGATCCTGGAGTATCCCACACTTAAATTTTCTGAATTTAAACCCACTCACCTCAGACTACCTTGTTCAGGTTTAGTAACAAGCTCACATATCTACCAGTGTCATTTCACTTAGAGCAATGACGTAGTATCAGTAAATAATTTATCCCAAGTTGCCCATCCAGTGTAGAGGAATTCAGCAATGGATCTTCCCTTTAGTACCACGTTTAGTATATTCTGTGTGAAATAATCTGAAACACAAGGCTGTCAGTGTAGAGGAATTGGAGCAGCTTAAAATATGGAAAATTATATATGAAACATTATAGTTCAGAGGTGTCCCAATCAGATGAAAGGCCTCCAACCTACCTGTATCCTGATGACCATAATGCCCAGGGAGTGGAAGGCTTTCATTCACCAATAATACCCAAATTAGGATTAAATGGGAATTGCATCCTATCAGGTTTCTAGTTACTTGTCCAGAAGGGAAGTTCAATCTCTATTCATATCTGTAATGTATGGAATTATATTTGTCCTATTACATAATCTTAAAATGTGCTAAAGGAACAAGCTACAGTTTCTCTTTCTGCTCTACAGGCAGATCCTTCTCTTTAGCAGCTGGAGAAATTTGCAGATACACTGTGAAGCAGACAGAACAAGGTTCTTCAGTAAAGGAGGCCTAAACAACAACCCAAAAATACACTGTCGTAAGAAAAGGCTTAACTCTGCAAGTGCCAAATTGGTTTGTCACTTGAAGTAGAATTACAGGTTACCCATACACTGTTTAAAAGCATATGAAGCATTTAAATGAAATTTCAAAATTGCTCTGAATTTGACCCTCCTCTAATTTTGATTTTTACCAAGTATTTTAAGCAATTTGGAATGATTAAAATTTTATATTGGAATACTAAGTAGCTCAAAGGAAGAAGTCTTCTAATTTCCATCAAACTCAGATACATAATTCCCACAAGTGACTTTGAAAATCTCTGTTTTCAGTGTTGTTGTCCATTGGATAAACAGCTCAAACATCACTGGCTTTTTGCACAAACTTCATCTGCCTGAAATAATTTATGAAAATCATAAAACTGATTTAAGCTCTTCTCAGTGCTCCATAAATTTTATGTAGCCCTTAAATTATAAAGCTGCTGCTGCTGCTGCTGCTGCTGCTGCTGCTGCTGCTGGGGCACTCATCAGAACAATGCTTAATCTCTTCTCTCAAGATAGTTGGCATGTCAGAGGAGAAAAGAAGGGACTCAGGCAGCTGAACTGTTTGTTTCAATTTAACAGGGCAGAATAAAACAGCCTAGATGCCAGGGCTCTAGTCCCAGTGAAACTGTGTGCATCAAGGTTTTATTGCAAAACTAAGTTGTTCTAACCTTGCCCTGCTTTTCTTTGGTTTTAAACCAGAAAATAGCTTTCATTGATTTCACAGGGACTCTTCTTGCACACATCATCAGGTTTGTGATACTTGAGATGTTCCCTGCCTAATTTATAATCAGTGTATTCTTGTTCTGATATACAACAATAAAATTCTGCATCTGTCCAATTACCCATCGGCGTGAAAATACTGTGCAAACCTCACTTCATCCTTATCAGATAGTCTCTCTCTCAGCCCAAAGCTGTATCAGAACAGGTAGGGTTTTTTCTTTTACTAGGGTTTTATGTAGGGATTTTTCTTTTACTAAAATCAGAGGTTTTATGACTGTTCGGTTTCTTTTTTAAATCTCTTACCTTCTTCAGCAAAGACTGAAAGCATTTTTGGAACTGTATATAACACAAGGTGAAAATAAAGTCCGAGCATAGAATAACTATGATTGAATGTACTCCTTTACTCTTAAATTTGGCCTGGTAACATATTAAAAATGCAGACTGATTTATTAAGATTTTGGCTTGTGCTAGCTAACTCAGATTAAAAGTAAGCTGCTTTTTCTGGTTAAGTCTCCTCTGGAGTAGCCCCGTCTTCAGAGGCAGAGTGATCTGGACTTTATAAGACTCATTCTTTTCAGTGTTTCATCATGGGGATCCAAAGTCAGCAGCTGCTATAATCTTTTCCTCAGCCCTGACTTTCCAGCTCTCTCCACTCTACTGGTAGCATTCCCTAGTCTGTCATTCAGACAGTCGTCATCTTTAAGGGATGTGTTTCAACCTCTCTATACTCACACTTTTCTCCCACGTAACTCTGTGAGTTTCATCCTTCCTCGTAGGCTGTTTTTGCTCAGAGGTATACAAACCATCTGTGCCTCTAATACAATGTTCTTAAATAGCCTCCAGGCAGATCTCTATGGTTTTTAAGTACTTCTCTTTGCCCTTCAGCCTGCTGTTAACCATTTTCCTCAGAGTTTTATAATCTGCTCTTTTAAAGTTCGTTGTTACTGTGCTGTCCCTAAGGGAACAACTCTTTCATGATATCAAAACTAAAAGTGTGCAGTGATCACCGTTATCCTACAGAGGCTTGACAACACCTACCTCTAATAACTTCTGCCTCTTACAAGCTAGCTCCCTCTTGCCCATGGCCTCAACTAATCAGGCATGGCACTGAGGACTGCCACTGGAGTCAAGGAAAAGGAATTCTTTGCCATATGGATTGGAATGGCACCAAAGCCACTTGTCCTGATAAGAGGGAAAGAACTGCTTTTACCAGCTGTTGCTTTACCTTCAACAAAAAATATGTTAACAGAGAGGTAAATAACAGTAAAATTCAATCTTGTGTAATTTTCCTGACTGGTCCCATTCATTTTCTCCAGGAGGAAGTGAATTCCCAGAGGCTGGCTCTGAGATTTTATAGGTTCTCAAAATCTTGAGGTAGTCTACAGGAGGTTGCAGTCGCATAAAACCCCGTGATGTGTCTCCCCTGGTTTTAATGGCTATCTTTGTGACTGCTGCCTGTGAAATGCTCTCAAGGAAGTGGGGTAGAAGGGAAGGTCTACGACATGAAACATGTCTTTGCAGATTAGTACCTTGCCCTAGGAATGGGAATAAAGGGATGATACTGAAGAGGCAGCTGATACACCAGCCTTTCTGTTTGCTGAATGCACAAAGAATTGATTTATGGCTTCTTGCCACAGGAGAGGCCTATAGGTTATTAACCAACTTCAATGGACAAACACTTGCTGAGACTGCACATCATACCTCTTGTGCTGCACAAAAGGTAATGACTCATCTGCAGGCAAGCCTGATGTCCTTGAGAATGCAGTTGGCTCTGCACAGCCAAGTGAAGCATTACTTAGTTAATACATCACACCATAAGGGAAACAATCAGCTGAAACGATGACATTGCTGCTTCCTAACAGGATTATATACTGAAGCACTGTAAAAAAGGACATTAAGTCCTGTGATGAAACTTAAAAAATGTGTAATTAAAACTGCTAAATACAGGCTTCTTGTGCTCAGTGTCTGCAAAACACAGCTTTTGATCCTGCAAATGATATTTCTTGGGAAAGCGCTGGACAAAAAAATCAGAATAGAATTATCAGAATAGAATTCTGACTCACCCCTTCCTCTTTAGGCCAATGAAATGAACATTTGCAGTACAACAAATTTCATTTATTTCAGAAATACAACAGCATCTATTGCTGCAATGCTACTACAGTTCACCAGATTTGTTGCACCTCACTGCTCAGCTAACACCATCAATAAATGTTCTAGTCTTAATGAACTGGGAAATTTCAAGTACTTTGTTAATAAAAACTGTACAAGATTCCCATACGAGGTAACAGGCCACATCTGACCAAGATTCCTGTACTGACTAACAAGCCTCAGCTACTCTCACCTTGCTCCTCCAGCACTTCTCTCACATTTAACTGGGCAAACTCCATGAGAAAATAAATGCATATACATTCTCTACTGCTGGAGGGGTTAAAAGACTAGGAAGGGAGGCAAGGAAGAGCAAGAGAAGGAAAACCCAGGAAAATTATCCTTTTCTGTCCTAGCCTCATGTTCCACGTGCTTAACTTTGGCTTCCCCTTTATAAGAAAGTTGTGATTATCTTCCTATGGCCCATTAAGACAGGTGATTGCTTAAGAGTTTTACCTTTCTTTCCTAAATGAACAAGTAATTGTTCTCTTTAGTCACAGGTTTCATAGGGAGTTGATAAGTGTGTGTGATTTTCCTGGTGTGTCATAGTAAAAACACTGAATTTTCACATGACTACCTAATTAAAATGCTTTTGAGCATCACTCACACCTCTTAATAACTCTATTCAGTTATTGTTAGGTGAACTGGGAGTGAAATACAATGAATACAGAAGTCTCCTCCTGGTCAGAGCACTATAAATGTCAGAATAAAGGAAAGAAGCTGGGTTTCCATATCCACCTTTCTTTTCCCTGCTGTGTTGCCTGAAGAACAACACACCTTTTAATTTATTATTTCCAAGTAAACACAATCAATTGATTTGCATTCCAAACATCTATCATAAAGTTGTAGGGCAAGAAGCACGATTAAGCAAAAGTACTGCACTCGATACTTCAAGGTAACCCTCCTTTTACTGGACTTCAGACTCCCGTCTTTCACTAAAAATGGTGACTTTTGTTTAAATGCAATTACTAACCAGATTCAAACAAGATCCCACTCTTATTTTGAACAGACCAGATCAACTGCATATTTGTGAGGGTTTCTCTAATTTTAAGGTAAAACCAAATTCCCTCTGGTCCTTGGCAAGCACTTACCTTGATAGCCATGTCTCCTAAACAGCCTCACGGCTCAAGTCAAGAGCTTCCAGGTTGTGCAAGAAAAATGTAAGCAAACATATTTCTGTGCTGATGAACAGAACCAGAAAACTTTAAGTAAGCAGCCAATGGTTAATTCATTCTTTTAGATGAGTCTCAGCAAGTCAGAGTTTTTACTCCATTGTTGACATATGCCCAAATATTCCTTTTGTATGCTGGAAAGCTACAAGATTACTCATGGCTGTGTATGTGTATATATATATACACACATACACATATGTGTGTGTATTTAATGGATTCAAAGAAGTTTTAAGCATACAAAATAAATGGAAATACTAAGCCCTGGGAACCTTTGGTTTTGTACTTCTTTAAATTTGTTCTTCTTTTATATATAGAGAATACAGACAAATTATGTATCTACAAATGTAGCATGTCCTCATGGGAATAATCAGGTTGCCACACAGTACCTCTCTCACTATTCTAATATGAGACCAGTGCAACAAGACTTTAATACCCATTTACAGGTCTGGTTTCAATTTTCTGAAAGGACAACAGATCTATTCATTTTCAAACTCAGGGTAACATAGACTCACACAAAAGGTGTGAAACAGTGTGCAGACTTGCATCTGATGTTATGCTGCAGGAAGCTGGTATGTAGAGAGATAGGCAACAGGTACAGGAGGCTCCAATATCAGGCAGCAAAAAAAATCTCATTTCATGTACTGAAATTTTTATTAAAATATCTTTGATCCACTTAAAAGAAAACATAGTTTATTGTTTAATACCAGATGAACAAATTAAAACCAGCTGTTTCACACAGCAACTTGAAATTTGCTCCTCAACGAAGCTTTACAGGCCGAATAATTTTGACTGTTCTGTCACACAGCAGAACTGGTTTCATATGGTTACAGAACACACCATACATCCAAATAATTTCAAAGTCACTAGTCACATTTCCACCACCGTGTTCTCCCAAATCCCATCACCTCTCAGTGTCATTTTGAATTTCAGCACATCCTGTTACAGAAAAGGTGCTGAAATGGTCACTTTCTTTCTACATCCACCTGCCAAGATTGTTACTCTCCCTTTAAGACCTGGGGGTCAGAAGCAGAACCTGAGGGTCTTGCTCCAGGTTCGTGGAGGCAGGAGGTGCCAGGATCCCTTTAAAAGTAGGACAACACTCACACAGGCCTCTCTTTCGTTCTGCTAGCTACTGAGAAGCTGAGGCAGCGCAAGGCAGAAGCTCCCCTTTGTTTTGGTCTCTGGGCCAGCAAGGACGTTTTCTTCAGACCTTTTTTCCTTCCTTTCTCTTTCATTGTTGTCACCCAGGATGGCCAGCCATGGCACCACAGTGGGAAAAACAGAACAGCTCCTGCTCCATACAGTCACTCCAGCCCACCAGCAGCACTCAGTTGAAGCGGGAGGGCACAGAGTCCAGGTTGCCCCAGCCATCTGCCTGTCATCTTCTGCTGAGGAAGAGGCCAAGTCCCTCCACGAGTTCCAGCTGCTGACCAGTTCCAGCTGCCACTGCTGATGGAGCTGCTGCCGGGAGAGAGACCCTGTTGGGTGATGTGGAGCAAACGGATCAGCAGCATTTGATAGGTTTTGGAGTCCAGGTTTCCTTTTGTTTTGTCCTTGTTCCTCATTGGCTGTTGTTTGGGGGAAGAGGGACTTTTATAATCAGAGTTTCAGCAGGGACTTTTATAATCACAGAGTGTCAGATGCTGTGGGGCTTTTTTCCCCTTTGTTCTCTCTCCACCACATGGTCAGAAGAAGGGGCTGCTCCACCAGCTTGTCTCTGTCCCCTGGACCATGTGGTCTTTTATGAAGGCCAACATTTTTGGGGACGGACTTCTCTGCTACCTTGTTTTCTTGGTTCCTGGATAGTCCATGGGATTCAGCACCTTTGTATCTAGTGATGATTACTGTTATTCTGCCTGTTGCTAATTCATTTCTTAATAAACTGTTATTTTTTCACTTATATGTTCTTGCTTTCATCTCTGCTTATTGGTGAAAGGGGAGCAGTTACAACTAAAAGGGGCAGTAACTCATTTTGGAGTGTCTGCCCCAGAAACTGTCTTAAACCAAGACACACAACAGCTAGTGTTTCTTGACTTAAATTCCCTGTTTACAACTTCCCCCCTACTTGAAGAAAACTAAGTTAATGCTTTTCCACAACTTAAAGATGAAATACATTTTTTTAAACAAGCTGAGATCCCAAATAATTATGAAACATAAGTAGCCAACTGGAACAAATATAATTAAAAAAAAAAAAACCAAAACACCACCAAGCCACTGAGCCCATCAGTGTCAAAACCAAATTGCACAATCTCTAATGGTTTAGGCTTCTTTTGTATTAGTTGATACCATCAACTAGAATCAAAATCTTTATACCTTGCTATCACAACCAATTCAAACTAATTTGATGTTTCTCAGACTGAATGCACCAAAGACAGGATCAAGACTACATGACTTCAGTAACTGCAGCGTCATTTACGGTAAGGCTCTGCAAAGAGCTGATCTTGCAAATCACAAATGCAAAGGTTGTGCAAACCTTAACAAAAGTTAAGCTATGAGACAGAAAACTTCAGTCTCTGTTCCACAGCAATGAGGTGTCTCCCTTGAATGTCAATAATAACAGGTAAAAACTACACAACTGTCAACTAAGGCTATTCAATACAGAGGAAATACTTTTTAGTAATGGAGGGCATTTTAAAATGGATTGATTGAAAATCTGTAAGCTGAATATATACAGGTATATCTTGCTATTCATTGTGACCTCAAATAGCTTTTACATACATGGTTAAATTCTCTTTTAAAATAAAGACATGACATACAGTTCCAACTAACTGCAAAGACTTAGCTCTCGCTAATTTTATACTATATTTCTCTAGCTGGACGATAACGAAGTAAGAGAAAACTCAGACACCATGCTTCAATTTCTATGAAAGCCCTCAATGTTATTTAGGTCTCTAGAAGGGCAAGTAAAAGGTAAAAAAATACAACCCCTAATCATCATTTTCCTCATCATCAAATGAGAGAAGACTGCTGTTTTTGACTTGCTTAGCTGTACTCTGAGAAGTAGTTGCTTCCCTCTTAGTTTTCTTTGCTTCTTTCATCTTCTTACTTGAGCTTACATTGAAGTCCAAACACTTCTCTGATGAACGTTTGGCTGGTTTCCTGAACATAATTTTTCCATCAGCAGGTTCTGGTTCATCATCTGTAATAAAGAGAGTAAAGTCAGAACTCATCTGCACATGTTCACAAACAGACTTTCACTATTATCCTGAACCACTATGATCTTGGACCAAGATCAATGAGACCTCTGAGAGAATACAACTATCATGAAAATGTACTTTTCGGCCATAAATTCTGTATCAATGAATGTCCTTTATGAACACACACCTGCTCCATGGCAGCCAGCCCTTGAAGACCATCCTCCTGCAGTTCCTATTGGAAATGGGGTTTCACTAACCAGAGCTCTAACTTAGAAGAGCCTGTGTGCAGTAGAGCTTTTCCCACACATTCCATTCACATCCGCTTACCAAAATGGAGAGGATAACTTCATAGGATCCTCTCACTCTGCTTCCGTATTTGTAGAATTCATGACAACAAATGCATGGCATCTCTGTAAATAACAAAATGGCACACGTACAAGAAAAACCATTTTTTCCCTAATATATTCTGTTCTGCTGAGACAGCTGAAAAGATCACATGGTAATAAACCCCCCCTTTATTATCATAAGGGATGAAAGTTTCAGGGTTTCTTTGTATCTGCAAAATCACCCAACTATTCCAACTGACTGATTTTGCTCTAGTACATGCAGAGGAGCAGACAACGATCCTGAAAACAGGAGACGTCCCTTCCATGATTATCAGGCAGTGGGAAAGCTACTGCATAAGTAACAGCATCAGGGCAGTATTTCTGGAAGATAAAGTGTAATTGTAAAGTTGTGAATCAGACACAAAGGTTCATGCTGCAGTAGTTTGCAATTTTTGTAATGTATATGTGACAGAATGTTAAGGAGCCATAGGTTCTGTGCAAGGTATTTTTCCTAAATTACTTTTGTGAAATTCATTACTCAACAGAAATGTGTTTGACAAGATTATGTCTATAATGTGCTATTTAATTATAACCAATAAATAACTTTTCCCTTTAGCACAAATTCATTCCTCAGTATATCAGCACTATGGCAGAAGACTTAACATTTCAGTGTTATCTACACAGCACTGGCTGAAACTCTTTTCAGTGCCTTCTCAAAACAATACAACTAATAAATCTGGTATCTTAAGGGTTGTGTGGTACAAATGAAGACATCAACTTCAGCAGGAAATTTCACTTAGAATTCCTTAAGTTTCAGAGCCCCTTTTCAAGAAGAAACCGAGCTTGAAAAACTAAGCATCAATTCTGTCAGTGGCTCCTATAGAATTAATACTCCCAAGAGGTGCATAAGATGATGAGCTGGAGCACACGTCCTATTGAGGAGCAGCAGGGACCTGGGGTTGTCCAGTCTGGAGAAAAGGAGCTTAAGTGAGACCTTATCTCTATCTGCAACTACCTGGAAGGAGGTTGTAGTGAGGTAGGCAGCAGTCTCTTCTCCCAAATAACAAGCAATAGGACGAGAAATGGCCGCATGGGGAAATTTAGATTGCATACCAGGAAAAATTTCTTCACTGTGAGAGTTGTCAGGGTTGGAACAAGTTGTCCAGGGAAGCAATGGAAACACCATCCCTTGCACTGTTCAAAAAACATGTGGCACCTGGGGACATGGTTTAGTGGCAACAAAGCAGTGCAAGTTTAATAAGTGGAACTCTGTGGATCTTAGAGGTCTTTTCCAAACCAAACAATTCCTTGATTCTATGATTCTATACTAGTTTATGAGAAAATACTACTATGCAGAAAATAACTAACCAGCTTTGGGGAAAAATATTTCAGGCTTGGCATTACAGTTACAAGGAATTACCAGCAATAATAAACTGTAGATATGAAAAGAATACTTCTCAATCGATCCATTGAGAACTGTGCGTGGAGAGCTTTGGTGTTTACATGCTGTACATGTGACACAGAAGTTTAGGAAGGGCCTACAGTAAATTCTGGGAGTGAAATAGAACTCCTGAAAGCATATTACACCTAGTGAATCAGAATACGCTATGCATCATTTTTCTCAGAAGCTGGACCTCCATTTTTGGGCTCAGAAGTTTAATAGCAAATGATTCCCCTTACTAATTGCTGCATAACTACAATGTTTATTTGGAAACACAGATCTTCTAATTTAAATAAGGTCTGAGACACAATATAAGCCAAATTCTGGGGAAAAAAAAGTCGACCTATAAGAAGAACTTCCCTTATGCGCAGACACAACTGTCTATGTACTGGAGCCAGTCTGAGTGCCAACTGTATATAGTACCCATACTGCTGTAGAAATGACACAACCAGCTACTGGATAAGCATGAGGAGCAAAACAATCAAACCTCACTGGACACTCTCTAACAAACTGATTACTACATTTTCTTAGAGTGGTAAATTTAAAAACCTAACCCCTAAAAATGTAGTTCAAAGCATATCCACAAAAGAAAACAGATAAACAGTCTGTGTTTGGAATCCATGGAAAAATAGAGGACAGAAATTTTAATTTTACACACAACTGTCCTGCTGCCCACATTGTGAACTGCACAAAATAATTTCATTTTGCCAACCAGATGGAGAAACTGGTAAGTACCTTTGCAATATGAATTTAAATATGAAACAAGCTAAGGGCACAAACAGCAAAGCTCAAAAACTCCACCAAAATGGCAACTAGCTCAGCACTGACCTCCAGCGCCACAATACTATTTGCAGGTTATTCTGCATCAAAGGAAATTATTTTAGCTCTTGGCCTGGTTAAACACTGTCAAAATTTCATTACATGCTCAAGGACATTCCCTTCAGCAGGAAGCCCAGGCCAGCTTCAGAGAGCAATGTGTGTTGGCAGTGCTTGGCAAACAATGAAGCAGATGAGGAAACACCATAGGCCTGGCCTTACCAACATGTGCAGAGAGTGAAGACAGACTACACTTTTTGAAAGAATTTGATGTAGCAGTTCAAGAAATTTGTGTTGATTTGTTAAGATTGTCTTTTCCAGCTGGTAAAACAACTTCACTTTATCCTTTGTAATTTCACCAGGTTCTTATGTATCAGCTATCTTTTTTGTTTGCATCAAGGACCTACAAAAAACTGACTTGTATTAAGCAATGCAAAAAAAAAAAAAAACGAAAGAAACAATCTCAGTGTTGGTAGCTTTTAAAACAGAGTCCTAATAGAAGATTCTGTTAGTATTACAAATTATGGAAAGCGGGATTTCTGGTAAGCAAACTGAAATACACAAAGTAAAATACATAAAAGCACTACAGGAGAAATAATAAAATCCACTTCTGAAAAATGAGTCAAAAACTACACTAGTAGTTCAAAGTCCCACTGTTCTTAATCATTGCTGCTTTTTACTTGGATCACAAACTTTTACACTCCTTGACCAACAGTCAGATGTTGAGCTGAAAACTCACTTCACAAGTGACATCAATTTAAGAAGTCACAAAGTCAGAAATCTCTTCTTTTCTTTTAATTTCAAGTTATATATTACAATAAAAGTAGAAATGAGAGTCTGAAAAAGAAATATTGCTCTTCAGTTTACAGGGCTTTTCTATTTAGTAGTCATTTGTGTAGTTAGCAATGTCCACATGGGTCAATGAGGCAACAACAGGAAACAAATGCCACTAAACTGTCAGGAACAGCCGGAGGAACACTGGAAACCATATACATCTACCCAAAGATAGGGGGTTGGGAAAAAATTTACAATAACCTGGCAAATTTTTTAATGGTTTCTAAGACTAGAAGTTCAGGTCAGCCATTTCAGATGCCCCTTACAGTGCTTTCTGGCCACCCATTCTCTCTGTATGCCTTTGGAAGCATTTACTGCAGGAATTTGGCACACTGGTGGTTTGAAGAGAAGAAGGCCAGTCTTGCTCCAGTAGTCAGTCTCAACTGTATATGAGAACACTTGGGAAGTTTTTCTTACTTAAATACTGCAAAGTTAGCTTTGATTTAGGTTCCTGCTACTTCACATGATAAAGAACACCATTAACTCTGTGAGACATACTGGATATAACAACTGCTTAATCAGAGCAGCCTGTGCCTATTCAGAAAGAGCTCCAATAGCCAAAACAGCATGGACTGTTTTCTCCTCATCTTCTTTCTCTACTGTCCTTCCTCAGAACCCAGCATATAGAATGAAACAAGAAAAATATTATATGGCTTTGAACATGAAAGGATACCTTTTCCCAAATTTGGTCATCTGCACATGTTAGTGTCCCAGAGGCCATATGAAGTAGAAAAGCACTAGGGAACAAAATTTGATTTAATAGATTATAACGAATGCTGGGATAAACTATCTTGCAGTAATTGACATATTTTCTTTTGTGCAAATTTAATTTTTCATAAGACCATTTGCCTCTGAACCAACAGTGACAATTTATAAAATGATGCATAAAACATTAAGCAAAATCACTGCTGATAAACAAACTACTTATTTTTAAAAAGCTTCTAAGTCTCTGCTCCATGGAGAAAAATATTTCAATATAAAAGGGCTTTTTCTCATATAAGAAAGGTTTGGTCCTAAATAAAAAAGATCCCTGTGACTCCCTACTTGCAGAAGCCGAGAGAAAATCTTCACTAGGATTTGCTCTGCCTTAGGAGGCAACTAAGTGCAGCTAGGACATTAATCAGCTGGTTTTACCACATTAATGCAAAAGTGTTTAACACAAAAGGTATTATTCATCTATAAAAGAAAATGCAAATCATGGGAACATCTGGCGTCTAAAGTTAAAAAAAAAAAAAACCAACACAAAACCACCAAAAACTGTAGCCATGTCAAAAAGGTTATAGAAGAAAACAAAGGAGAAAGTATGTAAATGAAATACGGAAAATTCTAGAGTAAAATCACAATCCTAAACCTGAAGACAAGGTCCTTCAAATTAAGACAATCACTACAGATCTAAAAGAGGAGAGGGCAGAACTTTAAAACTGAGTACTTCCCATGTTTTGAAAAATTGCATTCACAACAGATAGCTAGTAACACATTTCTTAGGAGCTATCAAAGTGCCTCAGCATGGATGCATGCTGGAAAGGAAGATTATCAGCTGGGAAATTTACTTTCCTATTACCTTTACAGCTTCATGTAATTTCACTAATGATCTAAGTTGGGGCTATATAGTATGGTCCACTATTAGCAATTAAATTAATTTGACTTTCAACTCCGGGATAAAAATCAAAGCAACATGAAATGCAACCAAGTCATGCGGCACCAAACTTTCTTTATACTTCCCATTTTCAGACAAAAAAAATAAAAGAAATTCACGTTACTCAACATTCTTTTTATTAAACTGGAAGTAAACAGATGTCTAAACACCTGCCTCAGACTAGAAATCAGAATTTAAAGCTAGAGGTCAGACTGACAGTGCAAAAAAGGCCCAAAAGGCAAAAAAGCCTTCAGCAAGCTGTAGCATAGTCACACACACCTTCCTTCATTGAAAATTTCACACTGGGTTCTCTCCATAGCAGAGGAACACATTAGCACTTACCCTGTTTATTCCCATAAGCCATAAAAAGGAAAAGGACACGAAGACCTCATATTAACTGCAAAGGCAGATGAATGAATAGTAACACAATAATGCAGAACAGAGGGCAGCAGTCCCCAACACTCCTGCTACCTACTTCTGTGGATTTTTTCCACCAAATGCAAGTTATTACTGAAGGGCTGAAGGGGTAATAAGCAGAGGTGACAAAGTCCTACAGGGACTCAATACTGCCATCCTCACTACATACAATTATGTCTTAGGAATGTCTTTTTCCACCAAATAAGTTCAGTCACTCTATTCAAATACACTTCCATTTCACACAGTGTATTCAGCTTCGTAGCTCTTTTGGACTTTTTTCACAGCATGGACTCCACCTCAATAGATTCTCATGGACTTCTTTTTGCCCAGCCTTACAAAATCATTTTTCCTCCTACTGTGATCATTCAAAGTTCAAGTTGCTTATATGAAAAGGAAGCCAATGCTCAGAAAGAACCATGACATTTCTTTCCAATAAGTTGAAACTTCTCCCAATACTAGGAGGGTGAAAAGAAATTGTGTGATGACTTTAGCAACTGCAACACGAAGCATCTATATGCATTACCCTTCAGTAAGAAGACACCAGGAAGTAAGGCCAAAGCTGAACATATATTCTCAGAGGAGTTCAAGTCATATACCTGCTTAGACCTAACAAATACATATCTACCTGCAGAAACAAATAGGACGCAGTTCTATTCAGTTTCAAGCTAACCTACATTATTAAAACTTAAAGATTTCTCATCAATCTGCTTTTCAAAAAATGTAAGATTCTCAACATATTTTCTCCCACTGCTGTTACTGACTTCGCCATTTATACCATTTAAACTTTAACACATACGTCTACACAGAGGCAGCACAAACTTGAATTTTCAAATCCGAATGGCATACAGAGAAGCTAAGGATGTCATATTGATAGCCATGTGCTAGGCCTCACAGTGGGCTCTAAATTCAATTGGCAGCTTTTGTAAATAGCCATAATGGCTAACCACAGAAGACATCCAGTTTCTATGATTCACCTATTTTATACTTGTGAGGTTCCAGTCCTATATTCTTAATTGTCAAGACATTTCCACTAGAGACAGTAGTAGCTACATTCAATCTGTCAAGTCTTCTGTCAGCAAAAGATAAAGCTACATTTCATCACACCCTGTGTGATGATTGAAGTTTCTGGACACTCAAAGCACTTAATCATATCTGAATGATGAATACTGAGAGAAATTCTTAACATAACCGTATCCATCAGGTGCAGTTTCACATCATTATTGTCAAACTATAGCAGTCCCTCCCACACGGCTTCCATCTTTCCATTCTGGGTAGTTCTTTTAGCAAAGAAACCTTTTTTTCTGGACCTTGCTGGTTTTTGGCACTATTGTACCATCTGTTTAGTTTTGCTTAATATATTTGCAAGTCACAACACATACTGGGGTTGATTTTAAGCAAGTAATAACATGGACCAGTCAGCTAATATGTTCCCAAGCCACACATCTGCCATTCTTTCCACTGAAGACAGACCTGAATCCCTCTGCCCTGACACTCTCTTTTATGAACTCACACAATTACCTTTAAAACATCCACTCCACTGTCAAATTTGGCTGAACTAGTCAATGAGTTAAAAAATTATCACAGGTGACGTCAAAAGACTGTGCACTGGAATAATACAACAAAAAAAATTAATTTAAGGGGGTATTTAGAGGGAGGATGGTGCACAATCAAGAAGTACAGAACTACGTAATTATAAAAAGCCAGACATCCTGAATATATACTTAATGACTTGAAATTAGGAGCCACAAGTACAAATTATTTAGGTGAAAAATTCAGAACTAATCAAAGACAGTATTAAATGGTAGAAAACTGAGCAAATATCAGGCCCCCTTTTATGGGTTATCTCTTTGACTACACAAAGCGAGAAATTAGTAGTTTGAAATTCACCTGATTCATTTGACTTTAAGGCCTCTTTGATTTGCTGTTTAATTTTCATTGCTTCTTCAGCAGTCAAGTCCCCTTTCTTCAGTGTCACCACTTGAGGTTGCTCATCTTCCCTGTCACTGCCATTGTCACTGTCATCATCCGCAAGGGAAAGCTGTTCTCTCTGGACAAGAGAGAAATAAAAGCCATTCAGGTAATCACTCCAGTTGTGAGCCAGTCCTCTTTGGTTTCACTTTTGCAGAAGGGTTATTGAGGAGACTTGGCTGCCAGCGCCGGGCCCTCCCAACACACGTTGTCCAAAGGACACTCCAATTCTACCACTGAGACATGGCTTCCCATTGAAAAAACCAGCATGGGATTATGGGCTCCTTCAATTAAGACACTGGAACAGCAAGGACATGGAAAGTGAGAAATCATTCCTTTTGTTCACCATCTTGACTATACAGGCACTGTCTGCCATGCAGCACTAAGAAAAACTTTAAATGCATGGGTCCATATTTGAACCCTCTATGCTGCACTCAAAACAGCACAAAGGGAAATGTGGTCCATGGTGGCTGGGTTATCAAACCTGCCTAAGCAAATCACTGTAAGCAGCACTGACACAAGGAAGATCATACTCCTGTTTCTACTCTCTCAAACTTGTGCACTGAGACGGGAGAATCATTTGGGATAATTTTTTTTTTTTAAATAAACCTTCTGCCATGGAAACCTCAGTGCAGCAACCTGAAGTTTGGCAATATTAGAGGAACTGAGAACTTCATTTTGTAAGGAAACATATAGGCAGTATTATTTTAATCCACTGAATTTACCAAGAGATAGACAAAATGTAGTCTTTCTTATGAGGTGAAACAGTTTGCACTAGATTTATTAACGGCACACTTTATCTGAAATTCCAGCTCGTGAAGTGTTTTTTGTTTAACAAATCATTGTGACTATTACTTTACTGACCACCCTGGAGAGGTCAGGTGGTCATGGCTTCCTTAGCTCAAGATCCACGTATACTTGAAATGAACCTTAAAAGGCAATACAGGCACATGGAGCCAGTGGTGAAATTCAATACATTGTTTGCAATAAAAGGTATTTTCCTAAGTAGCTTGTAAATTCACAGTGGCACAAGTACAACTCAACTCCCTCCACTGGGAAAGGGAGAGGTTTTTTCACTAAGTTAATTTTTGGCAACATAAAGTTCGAGCTGGGATCATCCAAACATTTGTACAAGTAAGACTAGGTAACAACGTAACTGCACAAACAGCGCTACAGCTCAAGTTTTCCTAGTCATCAAAAAGAACAGTTTTACATGTGCTATACCACAATAATGATGGGCTCATTCTTAAGGTAATCTGTAAAACCCTACTTAGAGGGAAACACGTGCAAAAGCATATTGGAAGCAGAAAAAAACTGTGCCTCAGGAAAGGCTGCCTTTTAATAAGCTAGTTCAGACCCTACTGCCCCTGCCCTGCCTTTCCGGCCATCATACCGCAGGTCGTGACCACGGACCTACAGCAAGATGGTCTGGGTTGGGCGGGACCTTAAAGATCATCCAGTTCCAACCCTCCTGCCGTGGACAGGGACACCTCCCACTAGACCAGGTTGCTCAGAGCCCTATCCAGCCGAGGCTTGAACAGTTCCAGGGATGGGGCATCCATCATTTCCCTAGGCAACCTGTCTCACCACCTTCACAGTCAAGAATTTTTTTCCATATATCTAACCTAAATTTTCCCTCTTTCAGTTCGAACCCACGTTAACTCCTTTCCAAAAAAAAAAAATTACTGTATTTTTGGAACACTTTTTCCACACCGCCCCCCTCCTTCCTGGGCTTTTTAAAGGCCAGCTCAAGGTGGGACACACCGCTGTTCCCCCGGTGCCTCCACAGCCCGGTCGGGCACGGAGAGGCTGAGCGGCTGCTCCGCAAGGCCAGCACAGCAGCCTTGCTCAGACCTGTCGCAGTTGTTTTGATCCGCCAACACAGAAGAAAAAACAAGTTAGACAGACGATTTCGGCCAGTTTCAAGCGGGTAACTACGGCTCCCCCTCGCACTACAAAGCCCTGGAATGCTGCTTCCCCACCGCCCGCTACGGGAGAAGGAAGGGGGCGGGGATGGGCGGGCATCGAAGCTCGGGAAGCGCCATGAAGCGGGCGCTGCCCCTTCCCACCCCCGGGCCAGGGCGTTACCTTGGTGTCCACCGTGGGGCCCTCCCGATACCCGACCCGCCGCTTGAAGCGGCTGAGGAAGGCGGGCTCGGCCGGCCGCACGTAGGAGACCTGGTTCCTCTTGCTCATGGCGACCGCGACCGCCCCCGCCCCCCTCGCCTCGCGCGCTTCCGGGCGGCACGCGACAGGCCCGCCCTCCCTTCCGGAACGCCTCCGGCACGTGACGGGGGCTCGGGCGCTCTCGGCCAATGGCGGGGAAAGAGGGCGCGGAGGAAAATGGCGGCGGCCGCGCTGGCCCCGGGCAGGGGGCGGGGCCGCGCCGCTGAGCGCCAAATTCAAAGGCGCCGCCATTTTGAGGCGGCGGGTGGGTGGGAGCTGCTGGGGCTGGAGTGGCCATGGCTCCTGGCGTGAGAGGTGAGTGGGGGCGGTCGGGAAGGGGCTTGGGGATGTGCCCGCCGTTCGGAGAGCAGAGAGGCACCGGGGGACGGCTCTGCCCGCGGGGACGGCTCTGCCCGGGGGGACGGCTTTGCCCGGGGGGCCGCCCCGCCCCGTCCCCTGGAGGGGCATCACCCGTGTGTAAGAACCAGTGGGGCCAGGTGCGACCGTGTGGGGGGTGCTCGGTGCCCCATGGGCGGCTGATGCCCTGGGGGTTCCGCCCTGCGGTGCCTGCGCGGCAGAGCGCTGCCCCCGGTGGTGTCGGGGTACCTGGGAACCGGCTCTTTCCCAGAATCACGGAATAAGCTGAGTCCAAAAGGACCCACAAGGATCATCGAGTCCCACTCCTGGCCCTGCATAGCACCATCCCCAACAGTCACACCATGTGCCTGAGAGCGTTGTCCAAACACTTCTTGAACTCTGTCAGGCTCAGTGCTGTGACCACTTCCATGGGGAGCCTGTTCCAGTGCCCAACCCCCCTCTGGGTGAGGAACCTCTTCCTAATATCCAGCCTAAACCTCCTCTGACACAACTTCAGGCTTTTCCCAGGGCTGTGCATGTACCTATTGGTCTGATTTCAGTTTTAAAATGCACTCCTTTCGTTGATAACTTATGAAATTGAAGAATAAATTACTGAATTGGAAGCTAAATTATTTCTCAGATATTGGATAAGTCAAAACAGCACGCAAAAAGCTCATGCAGCAGCAGGATATTTAGGTAGTATGAATGTCAAAGAGAAGGTTAGCACCTTTGCACATTATTGCTCATTCTGCTTTTAAAGACGATCCTCCTACAAAAACCCCTGTGTTCTTTTAAAGATTTTATAGAAACTTCATTATTGGAATATTTTGATGCATTATCTTTCATTGTTATTGTGCTTATTTTCTAAATGCAATTTTTTTACTTAGTTAATATTTTGACTATATTTTGTACTTTCATGTCAGATTCACCCTTATGTAAAAAATAAGTCACTTTATCTACCTATGGGGTAATATATGCCATCTCCTTGAAATCTGAAACTGTGCAAAATGAGGCTTGTATCACAGAATCAGTGAGGTTGGAAGAGATCTCTGAGATCATGGAGTCCAACCTATGGCTGATCAACACCTTGTCAACTAGGCCATGGCACTGAGTGCCACTCCAAACAGCTCAAAGTATGGTGACTCCAGCACCTCCCTGGGCAGCCCATTCCAAAGTCTCTTCATCCTTTCAGTGAAGACATTCCTCCTGATGTCCAGCCTGAACCTCCCCTGGCACAGCTTGAGGCTGTGTCCTCTTGTCCTGTTACCTGGGAGAAGAATCTGACCCCAACCTGACTACAACCATCTTCTGGGCAGTTGTAGAATGATAAGGTCTCCCCAGAGCCTCCTTTTGTCCAGGTTAAGCAACCCCAGCTCCCTCAGCTGCTCCTCATAAGACTTGTGCTCCAGATGTGTACAGGATATCTTTATTCATTACAGGGTGACTAATTTTCACAGAAGTAAAAGTAATGCAGCTGCTCAGTTGTGCTGGTTTAGGATAGTGAGGTTTTGCAGTCACATCAGGAAAGTTAAATCATGCTTTAATGGTTTATCTGCATTAAGTTTGCTATTTTTAAAGTATAATAGAATATGTAATACTATCAGCATTTATGTTTCTAATTCTCCAAAACACTTGCAAAATCTTATATGCATTGACTTAGGAGCCTACTCATTGCACACGTGTTGACAAGTGTGTGCCTGTTCACATTACAGGACTGGAGATTTCTCTACCTCTCTTCTTTTTGCCAAAAGAAGATAGTTACCGAATATATTCATGCATTTCTGTCTGCATTTATAAGGCTCTCCAGTTATTTCCCTCTGTACTGCTTACAGGATTTTGTATTTAGATGGGGGGTTTTGAGCAGTAATTTTATTTTTTGTATGTCTCCCTTTTCTTTTGTAGGAGATTTGCGTGACTCTTCAATATCGTTGTTGAACTCACCTAGGTAAAATAATATTGGCCAGTGACCATATATTATCAATCACATTGCACAGAAGGTGCAAACAAAACCTAGCATAACTTTGTAAAATAGTTTAAAGGTTTTTCTTTCAATCTTTTCCTGCCTAAGATTTCTGTCTTTCTCTCCTAACATCCTTACAGATTTTAAAAAACAGTTCTCATAATAAAATTGTTGTGCTGACATATTGGGTTCCTCTTGGAATGCTGCCATGCAATAAATTCTCGTTTGTCCACTAATTCTGCAGCTGGACTCTAGAGTTTATCTGAAGAAATATTCCACTAGGAACTTCAATCCTGTGAGGAAGCCCTAAACTAAAACAAAAACTAAGAGGCCCTCCTCCAAGTGTAAACTGTGCCACAACTCAGAATAATGTCACACAACAAAAGCACATTTGGCAAATTAATTTTGTGTCTTAAATACAGTATAACATCTTCCCTTTCTCAGCTGCTGCTTGTGTTCTTAGCCCTTTCCTCTGCCACTACCCAACTGCACACTTCATTCATGGAAACCCTTCTCCACTTTTAAAACTGTTCTCTTCCTTGCTCTTGTATACCAAAAGTAAAAATAACAGTTAGAACACCCTCCTGCTAAAACTTCTCGAAAAGAGAAGTAAAGCAAATCCAAGCTTGCTACCACTTCATGTAAGAATTTAATTCTTTAATATTTTATGGGTGTATTGGAATTTATGGTGGAATTTCTCAGAGTCTTAATGTAAGTCATGTACAGTTACGTATTAAAACTGATAAATATGATGAAATTGGTTAGGGATGTTTTAGATGTAGGCACTTGCTATGCTTTATTTGATTCATTGTTCAAGAATTGATTCTTCTTTCCCTTCTTGTGAGCACCAAAGAAAAATTATAACTTTTTTGCTGGACTCTAGCATTATCTGCTTCATTTGTCCATTAAAACTTGCAGGAGTAAGAAGGGCATCTCAAGTTTACTGTGCAATGTGTTCTTTTAGAGCTAAAGTTAGGTGCCACAGCAATAAATTGCATGTAACTGCATGTTCTTTGTTTTTTCAATCTGCCACATTTTCACCTTTAACTGGTCTTGTAGTGAATTGATGAGGTTCCTGTACAAGTAGTATGGTTTCAGGACAGACTTTTCTAAGACTTCACATGCTTAATCTGATTGCTGTGATTTAATTTTATCAGACAGCTGCTAGATCTGTTTGAAAGTAAACTAATGCATAAATATTTATTTAGTGTTGAAGGTGATGCTGTCAAAGTTTTTGTAAGGGTACGTCCCCCTTCAGACAGACCTGCATTAACCGATGGAGATCAAGGCCTGTGTTTATCTGTTCTTTCATCAAATACCATCCGCCTGCATTCGAAGCCTGAACCAAAGATCTTCACTTTTGATTATGTTGCAAATATGGAAACAACACAGGTAATCATTTCCAGAATCTCATAACTACTGTAATTTCTGCCCAAGTTTTGGCAATTATTATGCTAAGCTTTTCTAAAGGTGTAGTGCATTAGGTCTAATTTTTTGCCGTGGTCAGATTGGAAGTACATAGTTATAGTACAGAAATGCTGCATTAAATTCTGCTCTCTAACAGTTTTGATGTAATATTTTTTAGCTGTTAATTTCTTTAATTGGAGTTTGAATTAAAATTGAAGTTTTTGTTTGTAAACATTGTATTTATCACTATAGACAGAAAATAAATCTGCCTATTGAGACAAACATATAAAAATAACTGGCAGTCAGTAGCTGATATTAAGGTGTGATTTCACAGAATATGCTGAGTTGGAAGGGACTCACAGGGATCACCAAGTTCAACTCCTATCCCTGCACACTAGTATTTAAGGAACTTGGGCGTTTATATTCCATTTACTGTATTTACTTCTTATACTTTTGCCTTTTAAATGGATGCAGTGCTCATCTGGGGCAAGTAATACTGGAAAGAAAATCCTTCAACTTAATTTCTGTAATACTGTGTTCGACATTCTGAACATAATTTTAATTCTGCTAAGACTTCAATTCCATTTCATTTCTGTTAAAAAAAAAAAACAAAACCTCTGAAAAACGTCACCTGCTGTAGGCTGTTATTTGTAGCTAGGCTTGTCTTGCAGATCTAAGAGAAAAATGTGGAAGTAGATGAGACTTAAGTTGTGCAGGTCTGTTGAATGTGCCATTGTGCAGAGGCAAATGTTGAAAGCTAACTAGATTTCATAAGTGTCACAGGCATCTGACCTACTGATGGTATAAAGTGCATAACATAATCAAAACCACTGGATCAAAATTAGTATTATATTTTTGGGAGCTGTTACTGTGATGCTGAATTTTATTATTTCTCTTTGAGTTTATCAAAGAATACAATTTTTTGAGAGTGTGATTTATGTCACAAAGACTTAGGATGTATTGTTTTGCTGTGAGAATTCCAGGGGTCATGGTACATGTCTAACCTTAAGGAATGCATCTATTTATATACACTATAAAGTTACGGCATAGGAAACACTGATATAAAAGATACTTAAAGAGGTGGTGCCACGTGCCTTCTCTTTCCCTTGTCCCCAGGAGTCTGTGTTCTCAAGCGTGGCTAAAAACATTGTTGAATCTTGTATGAATGGCTACAATGGAACCATCTTTGCATAGTAAGTAATTCCATAGCAATTGCAGTCATTTCATAGCAATGGCAACATTTAAGGAGATTGTGCAGTTGTGGTTTTAAGAGCCAGAGCCTGCCTAATGTTACAGTAAGCTTTAAAAGTTTTTACTGCAGCACAGCATAAGGAATATTCTTGCAATATTGGGTGGTACTCCTTGCTCCTCTTCTGGAGGAATCTATATGTAGATGTTATACTTTTAATAATGCATATGTAAACTCATTTCAATCTTACTATTATTTGCTTAAAAAGTAGGAGTTACATTGTACTGTTAAAGAGAAGGCTAGTGGTTTTCAGTATGTCCATAGTAAAATGGAATGAAAATTGCTTTATCTTGATACTTGGCTAGCTCAACTCTTCGGTGACTCTTGGCTGCCTGTGGGAAAACTCATGAATGATAATTTTAACTTTTAGGATATTTTCAAGGTAGAAATATGTCCATGACTAGTAGTATGAATATCATTATATTAACTCAGTATTTTTTCATTTTGAAAACTGAGGAAGGACTTTAGTCAGAAAATGCTTACTTAAAGGGCTAATCTAATCAAAACCTTACTGGGGTTTTTTAATGTAGCACACCTTTTGTAAAACTATGAAGTCCACTTTGTTTCAATATACAAATGTGGAAAAATAAAATGCAATTGCCCTGAAGTTTCTCTAGCATGATCAATAACTACATTAGAAAAAATAAACTGTAAAAGAAAAAAATACTTTTATGTCAGATATATCCTAATGTGCACTACTGAGTGACATAAAACTCAAAAGATTGACCCAAAAATTAGTTTAATGTATATATTTGAAAGCCTTCATTTTAATGCTAACTTCCCTTTCCAACCGAAATTAGGAAGAAAGTAGTGGGTGGTAGGGGAGACAAAAGGGGATTTATCGGTAAAATTTGTTGTTCTATTTCTATACCTTTTAAACTGACTGATTTCTCGGCTTGCTCCTATCTCCTGATCTTCTGTTTTGAAAATTTTTTGTTTGTTTAAGTTTTGACTTCTCCTTAAGAGATGCAGATTAATGAAAAATTCAGAGCCAGAATAAAGTTTAATCTCAATTTTCTTTCTTTTTGTTAGTGGCCAGACTGGGTCAGGAAAAACCTTTACTATGATGGGTGAGTGCATGAGAGATTAATCTTTCAGTGGTTTCTTAATTTTTTTTTTTTTTGGTCTTGAGACATATTCCTCATGTCAACCGCTAATCTTGAGTAGTACTAATTAATTTTTTTTTCATTAAAAAAATCTCTTTAGGACCATCTGATTCTGATAATTTCACTCACAGTCTGAGAGGTGTAATTCCACGGAGCTTTGAATACTTATTTTTTCTAATTGAGCGGGAAAAGGAAAAGGTACATTTATTTTATAATTACCATTGCAGTGAAAGTAATGTTGCACAGTAAAGATTAGCTAGGGTTGGTAAACTGGGTGTGCAGCCAGTAAGTTACCAAGATTATTGCCATCTTGCATCAAATTTGTTAATGAGAAATGCTTGCATCTAGTACTCTACCAAATTATAATAACTGTTTCTTCAGACACCAGTGTGCTTATATTTTGAGTCTGAAAATGCATCTAGGTTTCTGGATGTTGGTTGTCACCTGGGCATCAGAAATGTATAGTATGCAGAATATACGTGCAATCTAATAGCTTTAGGTATGTGTGAAAAGAGACTTGCTGCCATACAATGACAGACTTAATAAAACCCAACTGTTTATAGTGTAAATTACTGTGTTTTTCAGGCTGGCAGTGGAAAGAGTTTTCTCTGCAAATGCTCATTTATTGAAATCTACAATGAACAGATATTTGACTTGCTAGACTCTGCTTCAGCTGGACTGTTTCTCAGAGAACACATCAAGAAGGGAGTCTTTGTTGATGGTGCTGTTGAACAGGTGTTGTCATCTGCTGCTGAAGCATACCAGGTATTTTTTGGCACTTTTAATGTTTGGACTATACATCTTAAATCTTATTTGGTAAATATTCCTCTTGGATTAAAGCACATTTTTTTGCCCATTTTTTGCCTGCAGTGCCTTCTCCCTCTATCTTCATGCTCCAAAACACAGTGTAAAAAAGTTTAAGGCAATGCTTCCTAACTATCCCATACCTGTAAGAAATCAAAGAAGTTCTGGAGTTTGGAATACCTAAATGGCAATTACAGAAATCATTCCCTAATGCTTGCCCTACGCATCTCTGAAATACCAACAGAAAACTACATTTCCTGCCGAGTGGGCACCATGTGTTCCAGAATTGTCAGGTTTATTTCTCCATGAATAATACACATACACATAGTATTTGTATCACTTTAGGTTTTTTTGTGTGTGTGTGTGTACTGCTAACGTACACTAGTATGGGGTATGTTATGCTTTCAAACAGCAATGGCACTTTTGGAGAAAAGTAGTGAATATTATAACAAGTTCTGCTGCTAAGATTGACTGTAGCTGTATCTTTTTCACTTTTAAGATACTTCTATTGGAAAACAGTAAAAAAGTTCTTATCCTTGAGGTTTTTAAAAGCTGTTGCATGGAATGGTACCTGTATGTAAAGTACAGTCTGACCCAGTTGAAACTGTGATGTCTTTTTCATGCTTAGGTATTAACTACAGGCTGGAGAAACCGTCGTGTAGCCTCGACCTCAATGAACAGAGAATCCTCCAGATCACATGCAGTTTTCACTATCACAGTGGAATCCATGGAGAAAAACAACGAGGTTGTTAACATTCGGTCTTCCCTGCTCAACCTGGTAGATTTGGCAGGATCTGAGAGGCAGAAAGACACCCATACAGAAGGACTGAGGCTAAAGGTTAGTTCTGTAGTATCTGTGTCATCTTTCTCCTTTCAGATGCAGGGCCCTGTCCCATCCATCAAATCCATTTGCTTTGTTCCCTCCTCTTTTTTTTAGGAAGCAGGTAACATAAATCGATCACTAAGCTGCCTGGGCCAAGTAATCACAGCACTTGTTGATGTGGGAAATGGTAAACAGAGACACATTTGTTACCGGGATTCCAAGCTCACTTTTCTGCTACGGGTAATATATATCCTCTGGATTTTATCTGCTACCTGGGGTGTAGAAAAAAATATTTGGTTGTGCTTTTTTACTATAAAAAGCTGAACTCCAGTGCATTAAAGTTGTTTCAATATTGGGCAAGTGGAAGAAAGATTGAAAGGTATCTTTTTAACCTAAACAGATTTTTAATCAATCTGTTGCTTTTGACTGAAGACTAATCTATTTATACTTATAAGCTCCTACTACGTATTTGGAAGTTTTAATTTAAAAAAGCACACATTTTCATCCTTATAATTTGGGAAATAATGTGTATCAAAGTGTAATATTCAGAGATGTGTTGAAACATTTGACATGCTTTCCAGAATTAGCTTATGTGTGCTTGTTGGATGCTAGCACTCACCAAAATTCTGTGAAGAGTACATGAATATCTGTAGTATATTTTTGTATTATAGTATTTGTACGCAATACAGTATTTGTATTACAACACAGTATTGTGATCACAGCAAAATTTCTCAGTGTTCCATCCCAGTTCTATATAGATTGATGAGACTCTGAGGAATTATGTTCTTCCAATGTAACCCAAAATACATAGAAATTGGAAGAGAATTACAACTCTGTGAGCTGTTACTTTAAATGGTGATTTTTTTGAGGTGTCTGTACTGCAAAGATGTCCACAAACATGACCTTCTTTACTAGAGAGGAAGAGAGAGAATGCCATTGAGGCTTGTGGACTATTTTGTAGTACCAGACTTTCAGTCTTTAGGTATTACTGCTGCCTTCTCCTGAGATTTGAGAGCTACTTATGTAACAGCACAGAAACAGCTGAAGATACGCATGTAAAAGGGAGATGATCCTTTTACATTCTTGGTCAAGAATCTGTTGGTTTGTGATTTTGTTCATTTGACAGTTGCAACCAGAAGGTTGGAACAATCAACAGATGATGTAGAAAGTAGTGTGAACGTTAATCTGCTAATTACCAAAATTATTTTTTGTTTAGAATTTTTTCCTCTTTTTGCTGTTCAGATGAAGAAAGCATCTCACTTTGTTCAGTAATATAGCCAGGATTTTGAAGACCTAAATAGAGTCTTTATTTACAGTTGCATCCTTTATACCCACATTTGAAATAAAATTTAAGAAACTTGCCTTCTGTGTGGATATTTGTTAAACGAAATTCTTTCTGCAATTTGTTCAAAATTATACACAGTATCTTTTAGGTGATGGCTTCTTATTGTCAGCAAAAACATGTAAATAAAACTAACTTCCATGTTTTCAAATAGGATTCTCTTGGTGGTAATGCAAAAACGTGTATAATTGCAAATGTTCACCCAGGATCCAAGTGTTTTGGTGAAACACTGTCCACTCTTAATTTTGCGCAGCGAGCGAAGTTGATTAAAAACAAGGTAAGAGTTAATAGCATATATTCTTTGCTTGTTCTCAGAGCTTGTTTTCATTAGAAAAGTAAAAAGTAAATCTTTATTAAAAATATAAATTGTCATAAAAATTTCTGATTTAATGTTATTTCTGTTAACTAGTTCTATATAAATCCTAGTGCCCAAAATGTAATTTCTCATGAGGGGGTTTTTAAAAGCATGTTGGCATTTAGCTGAAATTGTTGCTGATGTATATTGTTTTGTTGGTGAAAAAGGTCCAGACAAAATTCTGCAGAAAACGTTACATTTTTTAACCTCTAATTCTCTCTGAAGTACAACTTGCTGGTTTCTCAGCGAATGGAATTCTGCTTTTCCCATGAGTTCTTCCTTTCCTAAGATGGAAAGAGTTCTCAGTAATTTTACTGGTTTGCATTCTTTGAGTTTTCTCTTATCATGTAAGATTTTTATTTACACCTTTTCCTAATTTTCTCCTATTTATAAAAGGCTGTAGTAAATGAAGACACACAAGGAAATGTGAGCCAGCTGCAAGCTGAGGTCAAGAAGTTGAAAGAGCAGCTTGCTCAACTTACTTCAGTGCCATCTGTGTGCAGTATTTCTGTATCACAAGGTAAGAGTTGGAGGTGAGGGAGAGAGAATTTGCTACTTCTGTAGCCTAGAAGGTTGAGAGCCTTAATTAAGCTTCTGAACAATTAATATTTTTGTAGGAACTGACCTATAGGGGTCACATTTTCCTTATGGATCCCATTTCCTGTACCTGTATCTGATACCTTGTAGAAATTGTTAACGTGGTTTTGTTTTCTTCCTCATAAGTTCGGGTACTGGACTATGGTTTTATTATGATACCTAGATATTCTTCCACTTCAGAAGAGATATGCTGCCTAATCCTTTAAGTAACCAAAAATTTGCATGTGATTCCTTGTCCATTTAGGTCAGAGGGAAGGCACAATGTTGCATTCTTTTTAAGCTTGGAACTGGATTTTTTTTCTGCCTCTTCCCTTTTTTGCCCCTTCCAGAAGAACCTAAGAGGGATGTTTACTTTCAGTAGATGTTTGATTTCAGTGTAAGATGGAAATAGAGTTTTTAGGTGATTTTCAATAAGCTTCTCACTGGGCTATTTTATCTGCAATACAAATCCCAGCAGAGCTTCCTCGTATGTATGTTTCTCACTGAAATGTGCTGCTTGATAATGTTTGATTGCAAGGTGGTAAACTTTGTAACTCTTACTGTTCTCGTGAGTCAACTCTTTCCTGACCTTGCCAAGAAATAGAAGATACAGCAAGAGAAGTTACGACAGAAAATAGAAAGCCTTGTCTAATATAATACAAGCATCTGGGGTTGAGTTTTCCTAAGGAAAAAGTACTTCTGTGTTAGCATACATGTTTAACCAGTAAAAACAAGTCAGTGATGAGGTAGGACACTGACTCATGGTTCATGAATACATGAACATTGACAGAGGGCTCAATGTTTAGACCCATGATAGAGTTCTGAGGGAGAACAAGTATGATGCTTAAACACTGAGGAGGAGTTTTGAGCAGAACCTAATGTATCAGAGCTGTGTTTGTTCTGTGCATTTAAATTGTTTGTAATACTCAATCACACAAACATAAAATCTGCTTTCTAGCTACTTCAGAAACATGATGGCATTTTAAAATATATTAAATTATGATAATGTAGTTATGCACCTAGATACTAGTGATTAGTATTCCATAAATAAGTAGACTTAAGCATTAGAATATTTAGAAATGCTATTTTGAATTAATTTCTAAATGGATTATTAAACCCTCTTAATCCCTTGTGTGGACACTTTCCTTCCAGATTAAGCCACTAATTGTCCACATAATTCAAGCTTATTTTCCTAAATTTCCTTCTCATAAACGAGTCAGTCCACTTCTAATATGTACAAACTGTACTAATAATGCTAATAATGGGTTAGTGTCATCAAATTAATTTCAGAGGGATTTTGCATTTTATAGATATAGAACAGACTGATTCTTTTATTTTAATAAAAGTTCATTGCAAGTCTGTTTAATGCTTGAACAACTTTGTTAATTATACAATTATGTATATTAGCTCTGTTCTTTATCAGCACTTGCAGGTGACTAGGAATTACTGTCCAAACAGTGTGCTCTGGGTATGCCACATGATCTTTGTGGAAGAATTACACTGTTCAAAGAATTATTCAAATTTTCTTTACACAATTGTCGTGTTATGTATGTAGAAAAACCTGGCTAAGTGGTATTTTAATAAATATAGCATTTGTTTCTTTGACTTCCCCTACAGATGCTGTTGAAAAAGGCAAGAACAACATAAATTACATGAGCAGCTTTCTCGAAGCAATGTTGTTTTGGGAGAAATCAGAAGGTGAAAAGAAGGTAAGAAAGCACTGATATTTCTAAGTGCATTCAGTGTACTTTCTGGTGAGAGACCAGTGAGCATATTGAAACTGACTCTCTTAATGATTTTCCTTGGTTTTGAATAAAAATACTCTGTCGAAAGATAATAAGGTTTGCTAACAAGGGAACTTAGTCAAATGACATTTGAGATAAAATCTGTAGTGCTCAGGAGGACTACAAGACAACTAGCAGGGCCAAAGCCTAAATCGAACTTAAACTGCCATAAAATGTTTCTATAAATATATTAGCAACAAAAGGAGGGCTAAAGAGAAACTCCAGCCTTAACTGGATCCGGGGGAAGCAGTGACAAAGGATGAGAAAAAGGCTGATTTACTTAATGCTGCCTTGTCCTTAGTCTTTAACAGAATAAGAACAGTGATTCTTGGAGTACCCAGCCCCCTGAGCTGTAAGATATAGGATGGGGAGCAGAATGAAACCCCCACCACCCAAGGGGAAATAGTCAGTGTTCTGCTCCACCACTTAGACACAAAAGTCTGGATATTAGGGAAAAACTCTTCACTGGAAAGATTGTCAAGGACTGGAACAGGCTGCCAGGGGAAGTGGTTGAGTTGCTGTTCCCTGAAGGTATTTTAAAGAGATGTAAATGTGGCACTTAAGGACTTGGCTTAGTGGTGGACTTGGCAGTGCTGGATTAGAGGTTGGACTTGATGATCATAGAAGTCTTTTCCAACCAAAATAATTCTGTGTTTCTATTCTGTCTTTCAAATTCCGACAAACCATAGGATAGCTTTCATAGTATGTTTGATTTTAGGGTGTGGGAAGTTTTACTGGGGTTTTCTAGTTTTAAAAAATTGAACAGAACAACAAGACTTCTCTGTTTTACTTAATTTTGAGTGTGGTTTTGAGTGTTTGGATCAATAATGTGTTTTTTGAAGCACATCTCCCATTCATTCTCATTTTATTGTTCTTTGGTCATGGTGTAGTATTGAAACAGCCAAATGGATTGTTTGGGGTTTTTTTCTAAAGAAAATCAACTGAAACAGGCACCCTAGTGATGTGCATCTGAGGTGTTTAACTGAATACTTACTCTACCAGATCATATTGGAGTACAGTTTTTGCAACATGTTGTTTAATTTGGGTTCTTGGTATGAGCTGTTGCTCTCTACAAATCTGCTGCAAATGATAGTCTGTATATACACAAAATTACTGTTAACTGAGATTTTGCATGATTTGTCTGCCTGTGCATATGTGTGTTAGATGGGCACCTTAAAAATTCACTAATCTCTATTTGTACTTTCTAAGAATTTATTAGAAAAAGTTGCTCAGCTAGAAGAACTGTGTGCCAAGAAGGAAAAATTTGTTCAGTCCAATAAAATGATAGTTAAATTCCGGGAAGACCATATTGTTCGCTTGGAGAGATTACATAAAGAGGCTGGTGGAATTTTATTGCCAAAAGAGCAAGATGATCTCCTCAATGACTTGAGAGAGGAAGTGCAGATACTCAGAGAACAGGTAAAGTCTGGTTTTTCTTTTCTGGAACAATATTGTTTTGTGAGAATAGCTCGTGTGTTGTAGTCCTGTGGTGGGTGAATAAAGGCCTTTTAGGAAAGACAGGCAGAGAAGAGGTTGGGTGGTGGGTTCCTTTATAGAAGCATTCAAATGCATGGAGTTTCCCTATGGAAGAGACAATGGCTGGATTTAGAGCTTGAATTTTAAGAGGAGAGTTTAGTGAGGGTGATGTCATGATGGGAGCTTGCCACAGGCAACCTGATCTGTGTTAGGCAGAGGACCAAGTCTCTTTTCAGCAAATTAAGGAAGTCTCCAAATCACAAATCCTCAATTCATATGGCAGACTTCAAGCTCTGACATCAACTGAAAGGGAAAGAGCAGGATGCAAATAATGCAAGGGTTTCTGAGGGATAACACACATGCCAGATGGACATGTAAGGGGTGTCATGGTCCTGGAGCTGTTTGAAGAACAGCTTTGGGTTATTCGGGTGTCTGGATAGGTGTGGTATCATTTGTGAGGCAGTTTTGAAGAACAAAGAAACTCAAGAGAGAAGGCAAATTCTTGAAAAACAATTTCCTCCAAGCACAAGTAGGGAAAAAGAGGAAATGTCTTGGCAGGGTAGCATGAATCTGTAGCTCATAATTGAGCTTCAAAGGAAAGGAAGGAGGAGAGGAAATGAAGTTCAGGACAGTCCTTTATTGACTACAGAAACATTACTATGGCATGCAAGGATAGTGTTAAGAAAGCCAAAGTTCAAAATTGAAACTGAAAAGGGTATCAAGAGCATCAAGAAAAGCATCCTACTGCTTTAATACAAGTAAAAGAGTAAACACATAAGATGTAAACTTGCTGTCTTGTGAGTAGATTCCAAGGCAGTAAGAAAGTTAACCAAAAAATGAGTAGCTTTAACCACTGTAGGGAACACCTCTTTTCCTTTTATATTACAGTTTAATCCTTATTAAAGGTAGTAGAGTAACAGCTAGGTAGGTATAGCATTGTCTGGAAAATCAAGACTGTTGAATAAAATATTGATTACCACAGATGGAACAACACCCACGAATTGCAAAGTACGCCATGGAGAACCATAATCTCAGAGAGGAGAATAAAAAACTTCGTTCTTTACAGTCAGTTAAAAAGGCCCAAGAAATTGATGCTCAGACCATTGCAGAGCTAGAAAAAGCTTTTTTGGAAGCTTCAGCCACAGAGAAAAGTACTGGAGGTAAAAACATGCTAATGTTTTCCAGCTAAATATGCTTATTGTGTTTCTTTTGTGTGCAGTATAGTGTTGAAAATGTCTTGATGTATTTTTGCCTTCCTCAAAGTGGTACCTGAAGACTGCTAAAACAATTTTACTTAATTGTATTCATGTTGGCCTTCAAGAAATAGGGAATTTGGATTTGCATCTTGTGAAACCCATCTATAATCTCATTTTGTGGTCCTTACTTATCATGAAGACTGCAGTAATATTATTTTACTGGTTTTCATGTTGAGCTGTTTCTAATACCTATTTTTGTCAATCTCAATTGCTACTATGCTGTTCAAAAGCCCACAAACACTTTCATTTTAGTAAAACTTTAGGTATTTGAGCAGCTCTGTGATTTCAGAGGGTCTATGTTTGTTCTTTAGGTCACCGCTTATATTCCACCACCATGTCAGTGGAAGGCAACTCGCTGGCATCTGTTGAAAGGCTGAAAGCTCGTCTGCTACAGACCCAAGCTGAACTGGCAACTTCAAAGCAAGAATATGAAGAATTTAAAGAGCTAACCAAGTGAGACAAAACAGTATTGAAATATCTGTAATTAAATGTTTTTAAGTCATTATTCATATTGATTTTTGAAAGACTCAGATCCTGATTATACTGACTAGGTTTGTTCTTTGCATGTAAGAGAGGGCCAGGTTAAGAATAATGGCATGCACACAGAGTATGTTCCTGTTGAACTGGGTTATTCCCAGACTATGGCACAACCATCATTAAATCTGAAGGTATGTCTGCGCTGTTGGAGGTTTCTTTGTCTTTCCCAAAGCCACTCTTGATAGATGCAAAAAAATGCTTCACAATATGCAGGAGATGGACATACCCTTTAATTCTGGTAGTTACCTGCTTAACAGCACTGGGAGAGTTTGGCTTAGTTTCCATGTAGAGCAAAGGTTTTGCAGTAACTGAAATATTACAGGTGGAAGCACTGACAGGAAGTAAGAGTTGATGGGGGTGGGGGAGAATGAGAGGGGTATTTTGGGGGTTTGTTTTTGTGCAACAGTAGTTTTTAATATAATCACTTAAAGTCTGCAAGTTTGAGTCACCATAAACGTAGAATCCAAGAACTCCAGAAAATTCTGGCTGACCTGTTGATTAATTTTTAACCTCAATTTCAAAGATTATAATACTGTTATCTTGTTAGGGGAACAAAGGTTTAATTCAAATCAGAGCAAAGACATGGTGTCAGTAGTACATTTATGTCCATTTGCTTTGGCATCTAAACGTGAGATAAGGGTCTACTATGCCCTTATTAAAGTAGTAAAGAATTTACTGTTGTTATTCTCCTGGAGGGCAGCACAAGATAATGGGAATGGCCTCACTAATACCTTCAGTGTTCATATGCATGTGAATAATACATCACTTCACTTGATTAACTGCATTTCTGAAAAATTGCAATCTTGTTACTGCAGATACAAGAAAAATAGCATTTCCAGCAAATGTAATACAAACCTGGAAAGCAAAAGGGACCTGATTTTTTTTTTTTTTTTTTTAATTTATTTTAATTGTACCTTACACTGTTGGTTTCTATTGATTTCAGTGAAATTAGAGTGTAATTCTAAAAGCATCAGGCACAATTTTGGCTCCCCACTTCTTTGTTTTCAAAGTAGCTTTTAATATCCTTTTTGTTTAGTCAGGCAATTGTACAAATCTGTATTTTTACTGTTAGATTTCTGTGTAGCAAATCCTATGAACTTTATAAATAGTAGTAGTATGATCTGAGGTTAGCAATTCAGCAATCCATCAGTTGTCCCATATCATTAGTTGCAATAGTCTATTTGTATTTTTATATATTGATTACTTTATTTTTTTGCCCACTAAGTGTATTTCTATTTTATGTATTCCATGTTTTGTGAATGTCTTGCTTTCTTGGTAGTATGTATGCATTTTATTGTCAATTACCAACATTTTCTTAGTGGAGTGAAGTCAAACAGATACGTGCTTTTCAGCCTCTGGAGTAATTAAATTTCACTAAATTTTAAACTTGTTTCCAGTGTCAGAGTAACTGGATACTTAATTTTACATGCAAGTGTAACTATATGCTGTAACTGAACAAAAGTAGAGTAAAATAGCAAATTCACAAAAACAATATATGCTAATTTTTCTGCTGTCCAGTTGCAGTCAATACTAAAGTTCTACTCTGTTCCCTAAGTTTTGTTGTAGATGCCAAGAGCGTGAGAGAAAATGATTGCATTAAACTGCCAAGAGATGAAATAGTATATTTCCATTTGTCTATAGACTTTGACCCTGCCATTATGCCAGTAATGGCAACTATCACAGTAACAGTGTGTAGCTCTGCAAAATACCTAGTGAAAATTATTCCTAAATTTATGCTCAACTGTTGGATTTCAGTTAAAGTACTCTTAGAGGGCAAAATAATCTTAACAGAGCAGCACTTCCAAAAAAAAAAAAAAGGGTCTTTAAAGGACTAAAGAAAATCCTGGCAAGCTCCAGTTCAGACTTCTCATATAACTGGATAACATTTTTAAAGCTTAAAACCATATTGGTATGGGTGATATCACTTTCTCATAAAAGGAACTGCAGAGCTCTCAGCTTATTTCTTACCATGTAATGGATTTTTTTTTTCTGACATGTTTAGTTATCCATCTGCTTGCTTCATTATGCAGGCACAAATAAGCTGCTTAGCTTTTTAATTTTTTATACGTTTTTTTAACTTTTGAATACAGCAGTGATGCCTTTCTTCTCAAAATAATGCATTTCTGTGTTTGGGTGAAAGTTCAGCTGCAGTTTGCTCATTGGCAGTACTGCAGCATATTCTTACTGATAGGAAGACATACTCATGGAGTAGTTTTGACAGTAGTAAAATACTTCCTAAACAGGAAAAAACAGATGGAACTGGAATCAGAACTTCAATCCCTTCAGAAAGCAAACCAGCACCTTGAAAACATTCTTGAGGCAACCAAAGCACACAAGCGCCGAGAAGTCTCTCAGCTACATAAGCTACATAGAGAAAGTCTTAAGGTATGAGCATAAGTTTATTTAAGTCCACACATACTTACTCCTGAGTTGTACAAGAGTACAGACTGTCATTTTTGTGATCCCTTAGCCTAACTAGTTTTCTGGAGTGTTTTCCATATGTGATAAACCAAATAGCCTACTTTTTGTTCTGGAGTATTAATTAAATGACTGGTATTGTCATCAGATGACAAATCTGAAAAAGTGGTAGTGGTTCAGAGCTAGCCACTTTGAGCATTTTATTTCATCATTCTGCTTATAGAATTAAGAAATACAATACCAGACAGAGTCTTAATTTCATTTTACAGTTAAAATAAAGACTGCTTTGTAATCTTTGTAACAGAACATAACCACTCCAACTAAAGCGTACCAGCTGAGGTCTCGCCTTGTGCCGCGAATTAGCCCAGATTATAATTTTGAAGATTTTCAGCGTTCTGAAGAGATGATGGATGACATTCTGAAAGAGCCAGTTCCTCCAGAGATGAGTGAACAAGCATGTGAAGCTATTGCTGAGGAGCTCAAAGTGGCACAGGTGAAAGTTTTGAATAAAAACTGAAATGTATGTGCAACTTTATTATAAAGTGGGCTTTGCCATGAAGTGCTTTCCTCTCATCAAGTGCATTCTAATTTGCATGGGAAACTGAAGCCCCTCATGAATACTTAACAATAAACAGTTCTCTATACCTTGTACTTGAAAGAGGATTTACAACAAAAATACTGAAAGTGATTTGAGAGTTGGATATCATAACTAGTTTAATCAGGGTGTTTGTACTTTTTTCTATTTAAACCTGATAACTTGTCTCTGAGGAGTCCTCTTTGTAAGTTGACAGCTACATTTGGAACAATACACAAGCTTAATATTTAATACTGCATTATTTGAAGAAACCTGCCAAACAATGCTTGTCCACCATTATACATTGCCTTGTATCTTTTCTAGTGGGCAGGGAAAGTCTTTTGTCATATAGAAGAGCACTACAGATTTATCTGAACTACTCTCTAGAAGCTGGAACTAACTTTCAGTGCATGTAAAACCCTGGCACAACAGCCAAAACCCCTCTTTGATGCTTACCATAGTGGAGAGATTCAGTAAGGAGTTTAACTAGTGCATGTTTTGAATAATTCCTTTTTAAAGCCTTATTTTTCCAAGATAAACATGTGTCTGAAAACTAAGTGTTTATTGGATTCAGTCCTTGTATACAGTGATGGATTTTCTTGTGTTTTGGCAGTTTAGTTAGAAATAGGAGAAATCAGCTACTTAAGATACCAGTTTATTTTTGAGTGTTCTGTTTTCTGTTGGTTCAGGTCATAAAAATAGAAACTTGTTGACATTTTTATATTTAATATGCACAGACTGCCATATGGCATGTGAAAATAAGTGCAAGATGGGTGCTCTAATTTTGAGTGTCTGTTGTGTCACAGGAGCAACTGAGCACAATGCAGACAAAGCTGGATGAAGAGGAAAGCAAGAATATAAAACTCCAGCAGCATATTAATAAACTGGAGCATCACTCTGCACAAATACAGGAGGTGAGAGAACAATGCAATATAAGGCTCAAGTAACTATAATACAGTCATACTGCTGTGTTGTCTGGTGAGGTCTTGCAATGTTACTTTCATTTTGACAAATTTACATAGCATCATAACTCATGGCTGTGCAGGAAGACAAGGACTTAAAATCATGGAATGGTTTGGTTTAAAGGTCATCTAATCCAACCCCTCTGGAGTTGGAGTGAGCAGAGACGGTTCATTTAACATAACACTGCAGTTTGGAGTTTGGTTTTGTTGGTTTAAATCTTGTGCATCTGAGCCTGCTTGGTCTTAAATATAAGCAAATAAACGCTATTGTGGTTGGGTTTGGCCAACTTCATGATTTCTGGAAAACAACAATAATAACAAGGAAATTTTAAACTTTGGAATGCTGAAAATACTCATTTCAGTTGGATATACCCATCAAATATTTGCAAGTCTTGCTTAATTGCTAGGGTTGATTTATGATAGAAAAGGAAATAAGGCCTGGATTCTTTCCAGATCAGTCTCATTTCTCATATCGGTGATGTCAACTCCTAAGCTCTGGGTTCCTTTTAAATGAACTTTTTCGATAAGGTAATGTCTTCAGTTATACAAATTATTTTTTTCCTTGGACTTCTGGGGATTTCAGAGTCACCAAATATTGAATTTAAAGAAAAATGTGTTTATAATCAGTTGATGAAATGCTTTAATACATCATTATCTTATTGTTACAGTCTGTGACTTAGCCACTCCTACACTTCCTTTCTACTTAAAAAATTTTACTTTGCTTTTCAAGCTTCTTTCATCTGAAAGGAATGACTGGAGTAAAGAGCGCCAGGAGCTCCTTGGACAGATAAAATCACTTGAAAAGCAGCTTCAAGACAGTCAAAGCAAGGCTGATAGTAAGTCTTTGTAATACTGAAACTTCATAAAAAGTTTTGAGGTGTCTTTCTGTTTTAAATCAACAATAGCACATGTTGAGTAACTATTTGCATTGTTAGATGTACTGGTTTGATTTTTTTTTTTTTTTTTTAATAAAGAAAGCAGAAATTTTAATACTTGCAGATCATCTTTGCCTAGTCTTGCACAGTATACAATATTCAAAATGGTTCTGTCTTTACTCTGAATGTGAAGGAGGTACAAGATACAGTATTTTAAAAGAAAATATTAAATAAAAATAAAGGATAAAACCTCTATTGTCTATGGAAATTACAGTGATATTCTCTGGAATATTTTTGATTCACCTTTACTTAAAGTCAGTGTTTCATTGACCTTTTCCATTCACAAAGCCTTTTTGTGTGTGACTTTCGAGAGTAATTCCACTGAAAATGGGCAGAGGTTTGTGAGACTTTCCCAGCAGGTTCTGTAGCATTGTGTGTCCCATATCTAGCACAGTTTTCCAAATAACATGTAAATTATTTTGGGGTTTTTTGACAGTATTAAAAAGTGAAGTCCATGACTTGCGCATTGTCCTGCAGTCTGCAGACAAGGAGCTGTCTTCTGTAAAATTGGAATATAATGCCTTTAGGGAAAAGCAAGAGAAGGAAATAAGTCAGCTTTCTGGTAGACATATGGATGTGCAGTTCCAGCTGGACTGTGTCAGGTATGTTGGCAGTTCAGTACAATGCCTTGTCATCCCTTCTGGATGCATCTGGTGATTCAGTTATCCTCTCCTGTGTGTGAACTTACACTTTACATGTATTCTTTAAAGTTGTTGTTCTATGTTCGTCCTTTGCTGGGATTTGTTTGTTTGTTGCAGGGGTTGTTTGTTTGTTTGGGGTTTTTGTGTTTGTTTTTTTTTTTTTTCTCAGTTCTCTTTCATGCCTATTTCAGGCAACATGGTGGAATTATTAGAAAGAAAACAAAATGTGGCTACCTTAATTTTGCTTTGCTGTATCATTTTCTCATTAAATAGGATATATCTATAAACTTGCTGCCCTCCAAAAGTTAAGTGGCTGAAGAGACAGTTTGTTAGTCTGGTCACATGAACTAGATGACATAATGATGCTACTCTAAAAATACAAGCAAAAAGAAATCATAAAAAATAACTGAAGTTTGAGTATCAAAGCCAGAAAAGGTCATTGCCTTGTCTGCAATAACTGCCATTATTATCAGGAGATGATAATCAGTATGGTTTTTAATTATTTACATGACTTAGTTATGTTGGGTTTCATTGCAGTTTTTGTTTAGTTTGTTGTGCTTTGGTTTTATGTTTTGGGTTTGGTTTTTATTCCTGGAAAATGTAACTACATTTTGCATTATAGCAGATCATGTCTTAGCTGAAGTAATTTTTTGAGGCATTGTAAACCAGGAACCTGGAATTGAAATTAAATGCTGTGGTTTCACTGGTGTGTTCTGTGTTAGCAGAAATACTGTTGGAAGAGTATTCCTCATTTAGTAACATGATTCATAACACTTATGTAGCAGCTCTTTTGCCCCTCTTTGCTTTTCACTTTTGTAAAAAATTAAATTAATTTTCAGTGCCACAGTTTAGAGGGGACTAACTCAAACTTGTCCAGAATACATAAAGATTTTATATAGGATAAATAACCTAAATATCAACTAAGCATGTGTAGATACTGAGGATCCTTCTAGCAGAGTCCTTTGTCCAACAGCTGGCTAAAAACCAAATTTTTTAAATTATTAACTCCATTATCAGGACACAGGACATTTCTACTGAAATTTCAGTAGAATTTTGTAAGAAGTAAATTATTTCTAGAGATCAGAAAAAGTATTCTCTGCCTTCTCAGCCAATGCCACTTCAAGTTCCCATGCACTTCATAAATTTGGTGTCTCTGTTTTAAAAAAAAGAGTCAACATTTATGTCAGTCACTTCTTTCTGTAGTAACTGTACTCTGTATATTATCTTAATATTTTAATATACATTTGATTGGAGTATTTTTATAAGGACACAAACCCTTACTAGAGTATTTGTTTTGGGTTTTTTATAAAGGCTAGAACATGAAAAGATTCTTGAAGAAAAGGCAAGCCTGCAGGATGACTATGACAATTTGCAGGAGGTAGCGAAGTTTGAGACGGACCAGCTGAAGCAACAACTTGAGGACAGGAAGCAAGAAGCAGAAGCAATGAAAACTGAGCTTTGTGTAAGACAGTCAAGGATTTTAAAGGACTTAATCATACAGAACCCAGATTGCTTAATTCCTATTATTGTATCACTGATAACATTCCACAATAGTAATAGGTTTCTCGGTGATTTCATTTGGAAGATGTACCCAAATTCTTTTTCCAAATTTAGATTTTTGCAACCACAGGCTATCAGAAATCTCCAACAGCATCATGAATAGTAAGTTTTTAGGCTGGAGAAATTGCTCTGGAAATGCTGAGGGAGATGGGTTAATTAGTAAAGGAATAAGAAACTTCTTTGGAAAAGAATCCTGACATTGAAAGGCTGAGATGACCTTTTATCTCAGGGCTAGCCAAGACTAGACTAATTATTCTATCTTTACAAAGCAGTTTCTTAAAAATTTTTGTAGTAGATGTGATCTTGTTAAAATGATCTATGGCTTGTGGTGGATCACTGTCCTGCAATTTAGTTGGTGCTGTCCTTGAAAGCCTGTCAGACTGCAGTGACTGCAAAACAGCAGTAAGGTTGCTCAAGGGCTTTTGCAAATGATTTTGCCTGTGTTTCTGCAGGGTGCATGGTGCCTGCTCAGGAAGTTTGATATAAATTTTCCTTATTCATGTTTAAAAGAATGCTGACAGATTGAATGTTATTGGTTTAAATTTCGTGTATTTTAGTATTTTGAACAAATACAGTATTTTAAAATGCCCCCAAATTAATCTACAATTGAAAATTCTAATTTTTCCCTTCACAGGGAATATTGAGGAACATCATAGCTATATGAAATTATTATTAATGGCAGGTGAAAAGATCTGATTACTTAATATAAATAAGGGTTTACTTCTGAACTTCTTCAGGACCAACTAAAGATCTTCCAGTTTCCAATTAAGGTTTTGTGGGGTGGTTGGTTTTTTTTCAGTCATCTTAGAGATTTGTTTAGATTTTTATTTCATTTTAGATTGCTCTAGAGACCTTATGTTGTAACTTTGTATAGCAAACGTATGTTTTGATTTCTAGAACCTTTTGCAGCTTCTGAAAACAGAAAAAGAACATAATGAAAAACTAACATTACAATTACAGGAAGACAAAGAAAACAATTCAAAGTAAGTTTTAATTAGCAGTGGGGTTCATTTTCGTCTGACCTCATTGGTGCTATATGTTGTTCAGATGGGGCTCCCACTTGTAGAGGTGTTTTCCCCCAGACGGGTTTTTTATTTTATCCAAATCAGAGCAGCACTTCATTTTAATGTAAAGTAATTTCATTGTATAGTTTTTCATGTCAAAGATCAAGTTCTGCCACTGATAGCAGTGTAAGGCTATTAACTAAACCATTAGTCTTTTGTATAGCACTGAGAATATGATAACTGAAGAACTCTTAAAAAATTAAGCGCAAATAGAGAAACTCATATCACTTTTTTCTTGTTAAAGTTCTCATACGTTTTGATCATATTTCTCACTAGAAATGTGGTTTTTTTCACCAGGGAGCTCTTGAAAGTACTTGAAAAAGCACAGGTGGAGAAGCCGTTTTCAGAAATGGTAACACAGTGTGAGCAGCAGGTACAACGGCAGATTTGAATATCTAAATTTTGTGTTCATGGCTTTGCTTGGGCATTAATAATAATTTTATTGGTGTACTGACTGTTAGGTTGATTACCAGCAAAATAAATGTAGAGTGCTTGGGCTACGTATTGTTTTGTTAAGCTACTGGTTAATTTTTTGGGTAAGGTTAACTACTTGCTTCCTTGGGCTTTTTTCATGACTTAGTGCTTTATAAAACATACTTCAAAGGTAGTGAAGACACTCCTTCACAAATATTATTTCCTCTAGGAAGCAAAACTGAGGACATTGGAACAGGAACTGACTGCTGCTGAAGAGACTATTGCTTCTTTGAAGAAGACAAACGATACAGATAAGGTTTGGGCTTATTTCTGTTACTGATACAGTCTTGTGGATAACTATGTTCTGTAGTAGAGATGAAAGACCAGAGCCTTCCTTTGCTGCTTAGTAATTTTGTGCTTTTAGGCAATCCTGGCTATATAGCTAGGTAAAATAAATCTTACCTTTTCCTAGCATGAGTTTGCAGGGAGGTAGGAAACTGATACGCATTTAGAGAAAACACAAGTTAACTGATGTTAACAAAACCTGAAGTTTAACAAAAAAATTGAAGGTAAAGCTGTCTACTGGACAAAAAAGCATTCAATGCCTAAACAATGCATAATTCCCCAGATGATTAATAGAGCCTTCCAGTCAGGGCTTTGTTGTAATGGGCAGATGGAAAAGGTAAGAAAGGTGTTGTAAGAATGTGACCATGTGTATCTTTATTAATAAAATCAAAGCACTTCTTTATGTAAAGACTGATGCAGTATGAAAGCTTAAATAGCCAGAGTTCCCTTAGTGCAAGCATATGTGCTGTCTGTAAAACAGGCATAAGAAAACACATGGTGCCTTTACTACCTAGCATGATGCAATGGTAAGTATTGCTTTTTCCATTATAAACCCAAAAATCTGACATGCATAAGGTCAGAATCATCTAGCATTGTTAGTGCAGTGGTGTTTCTTGAATGTGCCTTTTTCCATTACAAGCAAATGTACCTTTAAATTATAGTAGTTCTGTTCTCCTATTAGAAACCCATTACAGACTAAGACTAAATCAGCAGGCCAGTCTTCTCTTCTAATGAACACTGCAGGTTATTTAGTTGTTTGTTAAAGTGCTTAGAACAAAAGCCAGTGATTTAGCAACAAATTTTCTGTTTATTCTTTACATGTGCATTTTGAGGACTCATTTTCACATGATTGATTGAAATTTGGGATTGACAAATTATATACCAAAAAAAGCTCAGTAATACATTATATAGATTTTTTAATGTATTTTATCAGGATTAACTTTTTTTATGTTGCAGGAAGTTGTAACTGACTTGATGAGACAGATCCAGGAGCTGAGGTCTTCAATTAATCATAAAACTGAGTCCATAGATGGGCTGACAAGAGAGCTCGAGGATATAAATGTATGTTCTGTCATTTTGAAGGACATGGTATCATTCTGTAGAAATGGGAGGCAATGACATGTCTTATCATGGGTCTCAAACAGTATAGCTTGCTGTAGTATTTTAGAAGGAAACTTCTTTGTTTTGACATGTTGAAATCTTCTGAACATTTTATGCCTAAGGCTGTCTCAAAAACTGAACCCTCTCCACGTGGTGGGTAAAAAGCCATGTCTCTAAAGGGACCTGCTCACATCCTGTAAACTCCACTCAGCTGACAGTCACATTTAGAGTTTCTCAGAAATTGGCAATTTAAGACCTCAACAATTGAAGCTGAATTGTAAATTCATTTTTGATGGAGTGAATTTTTATGTTGCTGGTATTAAGATGTTCTACATCTGAAAACAAGTATAAAGAACTATAACTGTGTATTTGAATAACTATGAATAAATATGATGCCTCTGCTTTATTAAAATAGGTCTGGTTTGCAAACTGACAGAGCAATCAACAGAATGCTTTAGATAAAATATTATGTGTGAACTACTAATTCAAAAGGTTCTATAGAAAAGTGTTGATGAGACAGATTTCTGATTATGGCTATCTCTTTAACAGTGGTTTTAGTGGGTAATATTTATTGTGGTGGCTAATTTGCGTTAATAATCTTTTTGTATCATTCTGACAACTAATCTCTAAAAACAGTTTGTATAATTCAGCAAGTACAATATATCATTCTGGTTTTAGTCACTGACCCTGATTTCTAAATGTATTGTCATCATAAGATTGGTGATGTACATTTGTTTGTCTTCTGTTGCTAACTTTACCTGATAACATGTTTTTCTAAAATATTTTAAAATTTAATTTAATGCTTTTTGTAGTACAAGTATAATATTGTTCTGGCTGCAAAAGAAGAAAGCAAGGGAATCATAGAGGATCAGGAGAAGAAAATTGAAGAACTGAAGGAAGCCTTGGAAGGAAGAGAAATAGCTGATAACATTGAGGTAAAAACACTAATATTGGTGTATTATGATTGTTTGTTCAGCCAGACCAATTGGATGTGGTTTTACTTAAAATGCTCGTGTAAAACTTTAACTCATTTTAGTTCAAACTATAGCCAGTTAAGCTGCTCTCAAAAGAATTTTTCATGAGATACCTGACAAATTCTGTTAAATTATCATGTTACTTGACATAAATATTTTATAAGCTACTTCATAAAAGCCTATGCTAAGAGCCTGGTTTAATTTTGTTAAGGCCACTAAGGAATCATCAGCTGAATTTAATGGCAGCTTTAGATGATGCAGCTGAGAAATTAAAATAGGTAGAAGAATATATTCTGTTTTATATTATCACTTCCCCCACTGCACTATATTCAGTAATAGCTTTTCTTTACTCATAATTTTAACTAAAAGCTCCACCTGCTGGCAACAGATCTAGGGCACAGTTTTGATTCAACTGTGATTTTGCTTTTTAATACTGTATCTTTCTTTAACTCTGCCTTTTCTATTACTGCTGTCACTATTACTTTGTTGAACATGTCCATCAGTCAAAAACACTAGCACCTCCTTACATGTAATTTCTAGAAGATCATCTGTGATTAGGTTTGCTAGTCCAATCATATAGCACCAATAAAGTCTTCTGGGGAGGTGTGTGTTTCTCAAAGCACATTAAACATAGTGGAAATCTGTTTAAAAATAAGCAGACTATGTTCATTAATAATCGTACCTAAAAGTGACGTTCTGAAACCCAAAGCTGAGTTGTCTGGCAAATGGATCACTTTGGGGTTTTTTGGTTTTTTTTTTTTTAACTGAAGTGCCAGTTCCTGTTTCTGTGTTATCCTTGGGTATATCTGACTCCTGATAAAATTAGAGTGTTTTTCCTTTACTTTTTACTTCAGTTACTGATTTCTTCATGCTTTCTTAACTGGACAAGAGGAACTAATCTGAGGTGGCATTTAAAGTACTAAACACAGTTTCTCCTTATGGGTTAACACACCTTGTTGTAGGTATGATGCCCCATCAGATAGGGTGGGAGTACAGATCCTAGAATAAATCCAGGGTATCTACAGAATATCAGTGCACTAAAAAAGCTGTAATCACTTCAGCATGAATTAAAATCTATAAATTTTTTTCTTATTTAGAGAACTCTTTTTAAGTACACATTAAAACAGTGGTTGATTCCAAAGATCTTCCACAAGAATCTTAAGCTGACTATGTGGTGGCAAAGCTCTCGTTTTTGTTCTGCAAACAAGACCAAGAATAAGAAAACATGCTAAAATAAGAACTTTATAGATGAATGCTTGGTATAATTCATGATGAGAAAGTAGAAGGAAAAGGGAGATGCTTGTAGCTGGTAGCAATCTTGGCATCAGTGACAAAACATCTTGAAACAACTGACTTAGAGCAATAACTTTAACGCTTCTTTCTTTACTCATCCAATGACTGGGAATAGAGGGACCTTCTGTGTGAAGAATTGCGTCATACCACTGATCAGCTGATAAGTCTGACAGAGGCCTCTAAGAAACATGATGCATTGCTCCAGTGTGCACAGGAAGACATAGCAAAGAAAGAAGCTGTAATCCAGGAACTCAGGGAGCAGGTAAAACAAAGACATTTTCACAGTTAGGTCGTTGAGAGGGAGCTGTGGTTAACTGTAGCTTCTGAAAAAGGTTTCACTTGTCATTTTAGAGCATCTTGTACATAGGATTCTTGGTGAAGAGCATTGCTCCTTCTTGTCAAAGCAAAGTAGTAAGAGTCTAGCTAAAAAACTTCTGAACAAAGATTAGGTAACTTTTAATGTTTTGGAAATGTTGTCTAGAGATCACAAAAATGTTTACTGTGATAGCAGAGTAAAATTATCAGTACCTTTAAGAACAGAGTAACCTGAGGTTATCAGCAGTGTAACTTAGGGGATTACTTTTTCCTCTGCTTAACACTTATCCACAAATGGTATCATTATGCAATAGAGATAGCTGTTTAGTCTGCAGACTGCAGAAGCTCCAAACTACCACATCATTTTTAGAGCTCAACAGTTACGTTAAACCTTTGTCCAAATTTTACCTCTAGTTGTCACAACTATCATAGTGCTAACTGGCATATTTGTGTTGGTGAAGACTCTGATAAGTTATTTTTTGAAAGAGGAGGGTTTTTGTCAAATTAGCATATTCTCTTGGGGAAACTGATCAAATCTATACCACTACAGTCTTTGTATCGAGTCATACTTTGACCATTGATGTTTGCCAGCCAAGTTCATAATAGGTTTTTTCTGTGTTAGCAAGCCCTTTGAAAGGTAGATTGTGTTAGCAAGGCAAGAAAATCAAATACTAACTAGAACAAAATTCAGATGAGCTACACAATAGTTAGATGTATAGATGCTTTCAATAATGCTTGTTGCATACAACTATTGAAAGTTTACAGTGATTGGCTAAATATAGAAGAGTTATGAAAGTGAAGTCTTTGTTAATTTAAAATAACTTGTGGTGTACTTAAGCTTGCTCAAAATAAAGAACTGAGTGCTGTTTTGTTTCCTATTTTGCGTGTATTATGAGCTACTTTAATTCTGTGTTTCTAATAGTTGGACAAAATGACAGAGGAACTGGAGAACAGGAAGAATGAATATGAACTGAAAATGAAGCAAATAGATTGCTTTGTGGACTCATCTTCAGTAACATTTCCTCAGGTATGGCATTTGTGAGAGAAACACTTCCACATAGTTTGTAATTATTGATTATGTCTGCCAGGAATTTATTAATACATGTCTCCAATGAGCATTAAAACATGTAACCAATACACAGGGGAAAGAGTCCTTTATTAACAGTTTGTGTGGTTTGGTTTTTTTGACTTTCCAGTGTCCAAAAACTCCTCCTAATTTTGATGTGAATTTGGCCAAGCTTTTGGAAACTCATGAGCAAGAAATAGCTGATCGAAGGGCCTCTGCAATAAATCTGGAGCACCTTGTACATGAACTGAATGAAGAACGAAGAGCAAAAAATGATGAAATTCTAAGGCTGAAGGTACTATGAGTTAATCTCTGCTGGCAATTTGTAAGGTTAAAATGAGACAGGCTGCAGAGTGCACTTCTTTTAATGAGCTCTGCTTAGCAGGATGTTCATTAAAGCAGAAAGGCAGTTTTTGGTTTTCCCTTTACCTAGGCTGGGAACAAGTGGTGACAACTTGCTTGAGATGTCTATAAATCTCATTTTCCCAAGGACTGTGCTGTTTTGTGTTCATGAATGTCAGATGGTAACATCATTTTTGTTGCTGAAACAGTTCTAATCTATTCTCAAAGTTTCTAATGCAACTGTAGATGGAGGGGTGATGCAGGTACTTGCGAGAGAACCAGCCTTTTTTTCTGATAAATAATTTTTGTCTTCTATTTTACTCAAAAACATGTTCAACTGGAAATGAAAACAAGAATTGCAATTTGGTCTTCAAATAAAATGTTTCAAATTTCACTTGCTTAGGAACAATTAAATGAGTTGGAGAACTTGCGTCTGGAAATGCAGATATTGGTGGAGAACAACAGGAGTTTACAGAGCATTGTAGAAGCTCAGAGACCAAGCAAGAACAGGTAAAGTAAAATAAAACATAAAAAATTTCTCTTAACTTGAAATAATTAAGATAAAATTTACATGTCTTATTTGAAATACAGTCTTACATTGCTTGTATATTTAGAGATTGACTCAAACTTTTCTATGAAAATTGTTTACTGGCTTGTAAACTTTATGGCCCTTAAATCACAAGTTCTTAAATGCAACAAAGTTTTATAAAGGGAAATAGAATGTAAAATCATTATATGCATAGTAGTTCCTGGGTATTATATACTGGCATGTCATTTGTGTAGTTGTGGATCCAGTAGATAAGGAATGTCCAAACAAATGCAACACATGTTTTAATATAGACATAAATGAACTTTTAAAGCCTCCAATATACAATTAGCCTTTGGTCTATTCAAACCACAACTCCTATCAACTAAAAGAAGCAGGGAGTTCTTAGTGCATATCCAAATTATATCCCAAAGTCCCAAGTCAGGAATCCAACAAGTGAGGAACATAAAAGTAATGCTTTTTTGTGGAATAATTTGGTCTAGAAAACCTACACAAACTGTGAGAAACAAAGCCACAGAACTAGTGTTCCATGGCAACATAACCATTGTTGTTTTCCTGTGATTTCCATTTCAATTCACAACACACTTTCAAGTGTCTGTTGAAAACTAAGCAGAAAGCCTTAGAAACAGAATCACTGTTCAGTAACCTTCCTGATCTGTTCACAAGATTTTAAGTTACTGAAAATAACTTTTTATTGTACTTGATGCAATTATAAAACTCCTAACCAATTAAGTTTTTCCCCTATGGCACACAACAAGGACGAAGTTGTTTTGAGTTATTTGAATTGTATGTGTTTTCTTACTTCCATCCAATGTCATGTTGATTAAAAACTAACAAAATAAAAATTAGTGAAGTCTTCTGAATAGAAGAATCTTTTATGTACTTAACTTGGCAAAACCACTGAGCAGTGATCTTCTAGGAAGTCCTTCTGCAGTCTCCATATGCATGAACATCGTGAACTAATAAATCATGTACCTCCATCCCAAAGCTGCTCTTGTGGTTTAACCCCAGCCAGCAGCCAAGCCCCACGTAGCCACTGGCTCACTCTCCCACCCGTGGGATCAGGGAGAGAATCAGGAGAGCAAAACCCAGAAAACTTGTGGGTTGAGATAAAGGCAGTTTAATCGGGAAAGCAAAAGTCATGCACACACACAAGCAAAGCAAAACAAGGGATTAATTCAGTGCTTCCCATGGGCAGGCAGGTGTTCGGCCATCTCCAAGAGAGCAGGGCCTCATCACACACATTGACTACTTGGGGAGACAAACACCATCACTCCAAACATCCCCCTATTCCTCCTTCTTTCCCCCACTTTGTTATACTCTGAGCATGGTGTCCCATGGTCTGGAATGTCCCTTTGGTCAGTTTGGGCCACCTGTCCTGGCGGTGTTTCCTCCCAACCTCCCACGCACCCCCAACTTCCCAGCCAGTGTGGCAGTATGGAAAGCAGAGAAGTCCTTGCCTTGGCTCTTTGTAAGTCCTGCTCAGTAACAACAAAAAGATCTCTACATTAACAACCCTGTGTTCAACACAAATCCAAAACACAGCCTCATAATGGCTGCTATGAAGATGATTAATTCTACCCCAGCCAAAACCAGCACAGCTGTCTAACAAATGGTTGCATATTTATTACATTTGTAATTGTTTCCATTAAAACATTCATTTCTCTATACTCTGATGAAAGAAAATGTGTATAGAAGTTTAAACCCTTCCATTGTTGTTTCATGATGTTCAGTATTTTGAGTATGATCACATGTGAAAACAACTGCACACATTTACTGGTTTAATCTGGATAACATATTTTTACAACTGGTTTCCTCTGTTTGTGAGAAACTTTTTTTCTCATTCTTTAATTTCCTAGCGATCAGAAACATCCTGATGTTCAGTACCTCAAGGAGAAAGAGGAGGAGATCGCTGAAGAGCGACTTGCCAAGGTATGTTATCCTTCTCATGTCAGTTGGTGTTGACCTGTTGTGAAGTATTAATGTGATTTTTTTTTTTTTTTTTTTTGTTGGTTTGATTTGATTTTTTTTGTTTTCATGGCAGCAAAACAAACACCAAATTCTAGTGAATTTTAACATGCACAGCCTGACACTTAGCTCTCGGTCTAACGCCAGTGAACTGGATGTCAGATTGCACAATTAGCAAAAACGGATTCAGATTGCTAAATCTGACTCATGCCAAGAGTTGGAAAGTAAATATTGCATCACTTGCTACTGTCAAGGCTCTGTCAAAGGGAAGTTAATGTCACAGCAGAGGTTGCCATGGATGTCCCAGACAGAAGAGCCCCTTGTTAAAGCTCTGCTGTGTGTGAGTGGGCAGAGAAACTCTGCTGTGGGTCAGCTGTGCTGGCATGAAATGGGAAATAAGTGCCTACAGCAGAGATGAACTTATAGTGAACATTAGAGATGTGAACTACTAGATAGTAGGATGATCTGGAATTAGATATGTAGCATCAATTAAGTGACAAATATTTTTAAACATATATGTTTATATTAAACATTAAGACTGCATCTAATGCTTTTGAACTTTTACAGAATAAAGCGGTGGAAGAAATGCTGAAAATCAAAGCAGAGTAAGTATGACTATTGTTTCTTGAACTGGAAACTAGTATTAAACTAATTAATGGCAAAAAAAGGTATATTTAAGCAATAGAAGTCCAAGATCTGACATGATAAAAGGCCTAATTTGGAAGTATTTACACTTCTGCATGATACCTTGAGTTCTTACTCCTTCTCATCAGTAGGTGGTAGTAGCACCTATTACTACATAGCATTATATCAAGACAATACTTTAATGGGTAGAACCATAGAAACTTAAATTGGACAGGATGTTTTTAGTTGTTTAGTTATTTATATGCAGAGAATTCTAATCACATTCCTTTTCAAATTAAATTGAAACTGATTTATTTCTTTATTAATATTGTAAATGTTTCATAATTTTTAAACATAATGTAATTATTTGCTTTTTATGGTTTTTGTTTAAATTTTTTGCAGTTCAGCTTGAAAAATGAAAAATTATTAGAGGATTTCTAAATTGTGTTTGCACTATTGGGCAAGTAGTCCTCAAAATTCAAGTGCTTTGTACCTTGGATGGATAATAGTGAAGAAAGAAAATACTGAATTAGTAGATAAAATTAGTTTGAAAATTTTGCTCCTGCTGTTCTTTTCTTAATCTGTATTGCTTCAGGATTCATAGTGACTGAATCTCCTAACATGTGAGTTATTTACATGTGATAGAATGCTTTCTATGTAAGTAACTTCTTTTAAGGAGGAAGATAGTTTTTATGCACACAGTCATTTAAAAAGTAATTTACATTAAATTTTCCAGAAACCCTCATCTGGAAATTAGGGATTATTTTGCTATTTGATGCATTGATTTTTCATTCCTCTCTGGTGTCTGAAACACACTGTACAACAGTGCTACAATGTCTCATACCAGCAAATACTGCACAAAGAGGGAGAAGATCCTTTTCTCATCAAGTAAATGTCTTGACAAAGGCAGCAAATGAATACTGTTTTCACAGAGCAGGTCTGAAACATCAGGCTTCAGTAAAACAAAACTGATGACAAAAATGTCATGTATACAATATTTGAATTGGTCTGCAAAATTACTCAAGTTCCTAAAAACAGTAGACAGGCTGCTACGTTTGATGGCATAGTTTAATATGCTGTGACCTTACCTGCTGAAAATGTTTTAATTCTATCCAAAGTGGCAGTCCTTCTGTTACCAGGCCAAACAGGCTCAGACCTTCTGAGCAATAAGGCTGTTGGGGGGGGAAAAGCCACAGACAAACAAGCAATTTGGGGGAAACTTGAAGAGCAGCTGAGTTTAGCTGGAAAATTTACATTCCTTAGGTGAATTAATTCAAAGTATTCTTGTAGGTGAAGCTTCTGTTTTCAATCATGAGTGGAGTTGTATATCCTGGATTGCAAACAGCACAGTTCCCAAAGAGAAGAGCAGCTTTAAAACACTGCCTCTAGTCGATAGTACCAAACATAAGAACTGTGAAGCAGAATGAAGTTCTTCCCTTCCCTTAGCACTAAATTCCAAGGAACATATCTCAAAAGAGTGCTTTTAAAGGAGCCTCCCTCCATGTCCAAGACTGACTTAGTAATTCAGTTATATGGCATTCATGTTGGTTTTAATGTTTTATGATTCTTTTACACTGGCAGATTAGAAGAGACCAAAAATATCCTCAGAATCCAAGAGAAGACCTGTCGTGAAATGACTCTGGAGATGGAACGAACAAGAACTTTGGAGCTCAAAGCATTTAATGAGAAAGAAGAAATTAGATCAAAACTGGAGGAAGCATATGAAGAAAGAGACAGAATTGAAAAGGTTACACATGTATAATTTTTTTTGTCATCTTCACAGTAGGATCTCATTTAGCAGAGGTACAGCTGTTTTGCAGCTTAGTTCTATTTGTGATGTTATTCTCTGCGCTAATGAAAGCCTGGGTTCAGAAATCAGTGTTGCAATTTGTAGTAGTACAAATCTAATGGTGCTCCTTTTTTTGCTCTTTAGAGGGATCTAACAGTATCTAAGGAGACATAAGACAAATATGTGTTTCCTGAATGAACCAACTGTTGCATCATATGTTACAAACTTAAATGTTAGTATGTTAATAGTTCTAAGAAGCTATTGCTTCTGAAAAGAGAAGGAGAGGCTACTGCTAAGAGGTACACAATGTATTTGTTATTACAGGAAATAGAATTGCTGAGGAAGCAAGTCGACTCACTTGCTGAGGAGAATGGGAAATTACTTGGTCATCAAAACCTAAACCAGAAGATTCAGTATCTTGTGAAACTGAAGAAAGATAATGCTAAACTCACTGAGGTAAGTTGCAGAGTAGATTACAGATGAAGTAATGGCCTGACACAGAAAAGAGCTAAGCTTTGAGAATGAAAATTAAAATTCCTGCTCCTCTGTTGGAGAGGAACAGAAATACCTGTGATTTTATGCAGCTGACTATGTCATGGCTGGTCTGTCTCCTCACAGGCCCCAGACAAGGATCTTCATTTTATTTCCTCAAGTATATAGTGTATAAAACACTTGAACAACTCTAGATACAGCTTTTGTAAAAATACAAAAAAAAAAAAGTGAGGGTAATTTCCTTAATATATGCATGTTTTTTTCTCTGTTTTACAGGAGACTGAAAAACTACGAGTTGAAAATGCTTTTTTGAAAGAATCAAAAAAATGTGACATTTGTAGACATTATGATCAGCTGTAATGACCCAAATAAAACTGCAGAGGCATATTTTTGAAGTCTACAGAATAAGCAAAAGCCAATTGTCAAACTTGACTTTTGCTGTGGTTCTGGAATAATCAAGTATTTTAGTTTGTAGATTTTTTTGCTGGTAATAACTCCAGGTGAAGATTGTTATTCCAGCTCTGTGGGCAGCTTTCAGTGACATTTTAACACCTTTTTGTAATTTTTCAATTTCAAAAACTGATTTTGTATAGGTGCTGGCAGATGCTTCCTTGAAACTTTTGTAACCTTGCCAAGGAAAAGCTTTCTCACTGGGAACACACCTGGATTTTTGTCTTCTTTTGTGCTCTTCTTCAGGTTCCTACCTCTTCTGAAATGCTACATTTTCCACCAGAGCCAAAATTGAAAAAGCACAATTTCTTTGTGATTATTTCTTTAGTTAAACTTAAACATAGGATGACTTTCCTGGGTTACTTAAAAATAATTTTCATATTGGACTATCTTCAATAAAGCATAAATGTGAATTTAGTAGCAGGCTTGTAAATAGTACTATAAATATATTTTTGGGTTCTGTTCTTTCTTTATTTGCAAATAAAATGTTTTTCAAACCTTTCTTCTGTTAGTATAGACTTAGAGTTCTGTATTAGCACTGTAGGAAATTCTAAGTATTTTGCAACCATTTTCTTATCAAAGAAGTGAAAAATGTTAGGAAAGATGATGTGAAAATATGCAGAACATTTTAGGAGTACAGCGTAAGTTCATGTAATCGCACTTAAGATTTATTGCAAATAACTGAAATGTTTATTAGTGGAACACCAAACGTTGATTTCTATAGCAATATCAAACTAGGTTTTCTGAGTACTTCAGATTTGTTCCTACTTGAGCTGTGATGTGACATATGGAAATAAAAAGCTGACCTTAAAACGGGGGAGGTGTTGGGGTATGAGTCGAGGTCAGAACTACCACGGATGAGGAGCACTCAGACCAAGAGGCATTTGTCAAGGGTCATTTTATTTGTGACTGCCATATTCTAGGTTCATAAATGTTCCTTTCTTGTCTGTTTCTGGACTATTTCCATGTAGGCAGAGGTTTCTGCCCTTTTTCTGTGTTGTATGCGGCTACAGCAGGAGCTGCGTTGTTCTCCTCCTCCCTCCTGTCCTGTTTGTTTCAATAAAGCTTTTTTGTACATAAGCGAACACGGCCCACGTGCCGTCCCTTCCATTCCCTCCCCTCCCACCGCGCCCCGGGTGCGGGCCCGCCGGTGCGCGGGGCGGCGCTGGCGCTGCGCGGGGCTGTGAGGGGCGGCCTGGGCCGTGCGGGCCATGCGGGCGAGGGCCGGGGCGGCGGCGGCGGCGGCGGCCGCGGGGGGCCTGGGGGCGGCGGCGGCCGCCGCGGCGAAGCTGGCGCTGGGCCCGGGCGGGGAGGCGGCCGGCGGCCCGGTAAGGAAGCAGCAGGCGGGGCTTGCTGGGCGCCCCGCAGCAGCAGGCGGTGCTCGGCGCCAGGGCTTATCGCGGCGGTGGGGGGGAAGGAGTGCGCTGATTCTTCCTCCGGCGCTTCCAGGCGCTGCCCTGGATTTGCAGGGAAAGGGGGGCGGTTTCGGAGAGCGGAGCCGTGACTCACCCCTGGGGGAGCCCAGCCTTGCCGGGCTGACTGATGCGCGGTGCCGACGTAAACAGCGGGGAGAGCGCAGCGAGGCTGCCGGGCGTGAGGAGAATGAGCGTGGTACGGGAATGCCCCGAACCAAGCCCAACTCTGGGAGCCCATTTGCGGTGCTTCTACGTCAGTGTTACTTTAAAAGCAGGATGTTAGTATGACTGAGCATCAAACGCTTGTCGTTAGCCCACTGTTTTGCTGATAGCAGCGCCCTTTTATTCTATCTCTGCTCGGCCGTGACCAGAGCAGAGAGGTGGAGCCCTTGATTTCCACTGTGCTGCTCACCTGATCCTTGGGTATTCGTTGGTGATGATCTTTATCTCGGCCGTGTTTCTCAGACTTCCGTGTGCTTGAGGTTACATGGAACTGCTGGCCCTTCACTTCAGAGGTAATGTCCTTACCTCCAGGAGTGACCTCAGGCACAGCCACGGCAGAGGTGAAGAGGGGCACGAGGTTGTGTGAGAGTGGGGAGAGGAGGAAGGCAGCATACGTATATCCTAAAAGTGCTTTGGGGAGATCCATTCACGTATATGTTGTTATTCACATGGGAAATGTACATTTGAATTTGAAATCCAAAAGGGAACCCACAAGGGAAACTAGATCTGAAACAAATCCAGCCTTGCACCAGGAAAAAAAAAAAAAAGAAAATTGACCTGTGTGATTATTAGAGTGGGTTAAAAAGGCAAAACCTCAATACCTGCTAATCCTGTTAATCCTTTCTGATATCTCAGAAATGGTGACATAAAGGAGAATTTTAAAAAAAATTAAATCCTGATACTCTTTCCCTTGCCCCAGAAAACCCCAAATTGTGCTCTGCACTGACCTAATGGCAGAGCATGGAATTACTCAAAATGTTGACAGCATCTTTTCTGAGTATTTTTCTGTGTTGACATTTATAAAAATATTGCCCGTTTGTTTAGGGGACTTTTTTGTTCTTTTTTTTTTTTTTTTTTTTTTTGAAGCGCTATGACAAAGTGTCATGTCATTGATGTGGAGTGTTGCCAGAAGGTTAAGGATGATGATCCTTCCCCTCTATTCAGCCCTAATGAGGCCAAACCTGGAGTTTTGGGTCCAGTTCTGAGCTCCCCACTGCAAAAAAGAGGTAGAGGTACTGGAGAGTCTAGCAAAGGTTCATAAAGATGATGAAGGGACCAGAGCATCTCATCTGTGAGGAGAGGCTGAGAGAGGTGGGACTGTTCCTCCTGGAAAAGAGAAGGTTCAGGGGGATCTTTTTGATGTGTAGAAATACCTGCAGGGAGGGCGCACAAAGAATGGAGCCAGGCTCTTTCCAGTGGTGCCCAGTAACAGGACCAGAGGCAATGGGCACACACTGAAGCACAGGCGGTTCCCTCTGAACATCCAGAAACACCTTTTCACTGTAAGAGTGACCAGGCACTGGCCTAGGTTGCCCGGGGATGTGGTGGAGTCTACATCCTTGGAGATAGTCAAATACTGTCTGGACATGGACCTGGGCAATCTGCTGGAGTGACAAGGTTGGACCAGATGAACACCAGAGGCCCCTTTCAAGCTCAACCATGCTGTGATTCTTACTGTTTCTTTTTTCTGGCCATATTGGTTTCTTTCAATTTTCAGGTCCATGCTAGGTGACAGTTATTAATTGAATTAATCAGCTTAGCTGTAAAACTAGCCAAATTTTATGTAAATGCCGTGATCTTCCTAATAGCTTAAATTGCACAGGACCTGTAGATGCCTAAGTGTTTCAGTGCACGCATGTGGCAAAGGCATTTCTGCAGAGCCGCCACGAGGGGACAGAGATTCAAGGGGTTTTGTGTTGGGAGGAAGAGCTACAGAAATCCCAAAATAAGTATAATAGCAGCCATCACTTGTGCAGCGTGGAACATGGCAGCAAAAAGTGTATTGACACTTCTAAGAGCTGATGATGCAGGGTAGCAGGATACTCCACGGCAGCACAGGGATGGACTTCCTGGCTAGAAGGATGCATTGTGGTGGCCCAGCCTGAGAGCGACCTGATCAGGAAGGGTCAGTGCACTTGAACAAAAGTTCTTTGCTTTTTCCGCTCCCCTGCCAGTCTTCATCTAAAATTACTTCTGCCACTTCAGGAGTGATTCTGGATTATCTGAAATGTACACTGAAATTAACCTTTGCTTAGAAAAGCAATCAGAACAGTAATCCTTGACTCACTGGGGTGGCTCAGCTGAGTCCTTAGCAGCGGAGGAATTTATCTCCCTCCTTCCTTGTGGAGAACACGTGGGGATGTTCCTATCTCTCTGTCTGCGTACCATTGCGATGACCACTCCACTGCCCTGGGCACAGAGGAACTTGACCTTTCTCTGATAAACCTTCCTAATGGGCATGTGCCACCTGCAGCTGATTTTCCTGGCTCTGCCTTAGGAGATCAGAAGAAGCCATGGGTTCAGAGTCACTTTTGAAGATGGCATAGTTGCTGTGATGGTGGGAGCCAGCTTTGCTTCACTACTGGTAGTCTCAGACTAGTTCAAGTCAGGCAAGACCTCTGCAGGTCTCTACTCCAACCTCTGCTTACACATGACCTTCTCCAGATAAGTTTTACATACTTAGAAGGCTGGACAGGCCATGACCTCTGTTCCAGTGCTTCATCACCTTTGCTGTTTCTCGTGACAGATCAAAATTTCACTTGTTCCAGACTTTACTTGTTACCTCTTGTCATATCCAAATGGACCTTGGAGAAGAGCCTGAGCTCCATCCTGCTACACCCTCAGGCTATTGGTTGAAGGCAGTAACAAGATCTCATTTTCTTAAGGGTTTTTTTTTTTACCTCAGCAGCATGGTCTCTTTCTGATCCAGAAATACACTGAATTTAGGTAAAACCCAGAGAATTGGGTTCCCCTCTCACCTCTACTCCCAGGTCTGCCTACTCACTAGAAGTGTGTGGATGTACATAACTGCCTGAGGAAAGTAAAACTGCCTGGTCATGCAGGCAGAGGGTGAAACTGGGAGGCAAACCCTATCCTGTGGGGAGCCATAACACAGCTGTTTTCTTCCTCAGAGGAGTGGTAGTAGCGGGACATGGTTGTCCCTCTTACCCATCCACACAGGGTTTACCAGGGCGTCAGTGGGAAAACAGAGTGCTTCACTGGTGGGAATCCTTCTGAATCTTTAATGTTGCCCTGATCAGTTGCAAAACTTGGAGACCTTTGCCACAAGTGGGGCAAAATGAGGACACACACCTGCACCATCCCTCACAGGAGTGGAATTAGCCTCGGAGAGCTTGTGCCAGCCATCAAGCATGGATTTGCTTTGCGTTATTTTCCTTTTAACTTTGTGCTTGCTGTATCACTTGCTTCAGAAAACTGTGAGCTCCCCCACTGCTTGCAATTAGTACTTTCTTCTTCTGAGTGGGAGCAGGACACAGTTGGTGGACCCTGTTGATTTGGGCAGCTGGCAGGAGGACACAGTGCAGCCATTCCCACAAGGCAGGTGCCACCTCTGAGCTGTGCTTGTTGGTGGCTTCACACCTGCATTTCTGTCTGCTTCAAGATGGATCCCACCATGGACTGAAAGGTGACAGGCTATGAAGCTGTGATTGCTACAGGCTTAGACAAAGCTTTGCTTTCACTTGTCACTGTTTGTGAGAGTTGTGATCTGCCTGCCTGTGATCTCCCTTGGTGTCTTCACATCAACTACATGGTACCCAGGGGCTGGGGAGATGGCCTCATCTGCTTAAACTAGGAAGGGATGGGGGACACTGTGAATAGTAAAAGCTTTTTAGGTGCAACTGTGCCTTTTTTCAGACTGAGGCTGTTACACATCTGGTCAGGTTGTCTAAGAAGGGAGATCTTTCTTGAGGCCCTTGAATTCAGAGGTGATTTTGTTGCTGCTAAATGCTAGAGCAGAGACCTCTCAGTAAATCTACTCTCCAGTGAGTGTGTAAAACAAGGCATGAAGCCAGTCAGCTTTTCCTTTCTGCCCAGAGATCCTGCTCTGCTCTCCCTGCAGCAGTAAGGCAGGCCAGGTCCTGGGAGCTCGTAAGGACCAGTGCTTTGGGACCACCCATGTCTTGGCTCAGATTCACAACAGTTGGGTTCTGGAGCACACTCAGTGCCAGCATGTGCATCTCTGGTGTTTGTCAGACTGAATTTGACCCTTTTCCATACATCAAGTGATAAGTGAAGGGCATTTATGGGCGTTGCATGTGGCACCACATTGTGAGCTGGAGAGCTTTCTGGAGATTGGCTTCTGGCATGGCAGCTGCTGCATATTATCACAGGACTTCTCAGCTTATAGTATGAGGCTGGGCTTGCAGCAGGACATGGCAGGCTCACAGTCTATCCAGGGCTGTTCCCTCGTTTCCATTTCCTTCTGTGATCTAATATATTCATCTTCATGTAATACTAGCTGTAATTCAGTTTTAAAAGCTCACACCATTGGGTTTGGCTCCAAAGTGGACATGAATTATTGAGGTTGAATGAGTGGAGGGTGAAAATACACAGTTTTCCATTTTGTCCTGCAGCTGCCAGTGCTGCTTCACCTCAGCTGTGTTGGCCTGGTGTTTGTGTGCAACGCAGTGATGTGGACAGTCTTCACAAAAGCCTTACGACTCTCCTCCTCCTCGGCTGCTACCTCTGTGACAACAACAGCCTCCAACTTCATCTCTTCGGTGAGTAGACCCCTTCCCCAGGCACTGAAGCCTGAGGAGCACAGCAAGGTGGGAATGCCCATGCTGGTTGTAGCTCATCTCCCAGTGCAACCAGCATTGCTGGCCACAAAGGGAGAGTTACAGGAAATTGTGAAACGATAGTGTCAGGCCTCAGGTGCTCTGATAGTTGTTCACGGCACAGGTGGTGGAACTTTCCTGGGTGGTACAGGAGGAAGGGTGCTGCTGCCCAACATGATGCCTTGCAGCAGCAACACAGTTTACTGAACTTTTCTAATTACCAGTGGGAGCTGGAGCTGGGAGCTTTGCTTCATTTTGCTTTTCCTTTGCAGCACCTCACTTGTGCCAAGCCAGTCACCCTAGCTGGGTATGAAGATGCATCACCTCTAGTGATAGCAAGAGCATCTTTGACCCGCAGGTTTTTTCTGCTTGCTTCTCACTCTTGGCAGCTGTCCACCTTGCTTCTGTGCTCCTGCTGGCAGACAGCTCATGGTGGTGTCCAATAATCAAGTGTAGTTACCCAGTGGGAGATTTGGCTCCTTAGAAGTGCCGGGAAGGCAGAAAAGCACATGTGCACCTGCCACACCCTGCTTTTGGGGACCACAATACGGCTGTGCTTCCAGGCTGCTGGTGGAGTTGGTCATCTCCAGCATCACCTTCAGCATTCCTGTTGGTCATCCAAGTAGGAGTTTCCTCAACCAAGTTTTTTCCAGGGCTGTCTCTCCCAGAAGTCCTCACAGCTCTGGCAACACAAGAGGCCTTGGGGAAGCTCGGCCCAGCAAAGCTTTTCTGTCTCTCTTTTCCTTCAGGCTATCCTAGGAAAATTGCTCTTTGGGGAGACGTGGACGCCTCTGTGGTGGGTCGGCCTCGCCGTGACGGTCTGCGGGCTCATGCTGCTGCACACAGCTGCACCCCAGCTGGTGCAGGTCCCAGCAGAGAAGAAGGAATGATAGCTGCTGGAGGCGCCACGGTGCCATGCTGCCCCTCTCCAGCCTGTCTCATGATGCCATCCCCAGTCCCCACCAGGCTCTGAACACGTCGGCCACGGAGGTGCTAACACCTGCTCACTGCTGATCTGCTGACTTGCAAAATCACGTTGGTCACATCTTTCCTAGTGGTGGTGTGGTGGCAGTGACAGCCTCGGAGGGAGCTGGTCAACTCTGAGTCAGTATTGTGAAAATCAGGGGCAGAGGCTTATCAGCCGCTCCTCCTCTTCACACCCTGTGGCTGTGGAGCTTTCCCGGTTTGGGGAATGCTGAAAGTAAACATGGTGGCTGTGGAAGGTGCTTGTGCATCAGTATTTTTCCATAAAAGGACCTATCCCAAAATAGAAAAGCAATCAGAATTAGATGCTGAGGGCAGCTGATATTTCTGCTCTGCTGTTTCTGACTTTCTGTCTTGAAATGGCTCTATGCCTGCTGCTACCTGTAAGGCTATGGAGCCTTTCATTAATTTTTTCAGCTTCCTCTGTCAGTCACATACGCCTTTTAACTTGCCATTTGTATCTGACATCTTTAATTTTCACTTACCCATTCCTGACATGTTACTCACTGTATGGTTGCTGCTCTTTCCTTTAAACCCTTACCCAGAATAGGATTTTATCACCATTCCTGCTTTGTGTAGGTCAAACTGTATTTTCAGGACAATACAACAGGCAGCATGTGAACAGTCAGCTGTTCACTAAGAGTGTCCATCTTCAACATGTCCCCCATGCCCACTCAAGTTGACAATTGCTTTAATGTTTGGTAAAATGGAGTTTCTCAAGCCATGTTTTTTCTACACCTCTGGGTGATGCTTATTCCCATTCATGTTACACAATCAACCAGATCACTGGTATCCAGGTATCTGGTAAATTTTGCCTCAGTGATTACTCCCTGTTCAGGTGTCAATTTGGTGAATGTGTCACAAATCATCATTTGTAAGGTATCGGCTTCATTCCCCTGCCCACATCTTTTTTTTCTCGGAAATTCTTCAACTGGAATCCTAATTAAGAAATACAATGATGCCTATAAACATATGCATCATGCTAGTGATATCACTTGTTTGCTCCTGGGCTTGCCAGGTTGTCTCTGTCATCTTGTAATGACAGAAGGTGAGTCATGGTTGTGGCATGTGCAGAAAACCTAAGGACATATGTCTGTGAGTGTCTGTATTGGAACCTGCCAGGTCTGTCATGACTGGCAGATCTGCGCTGTGTCAAGTGTGAAATAGACTTGTGGATGGAAATGCCCCTGGAGTTGTGCTCATGCCATTTTCTTCTTTGAATCAGAAAGAAGAAGAGTCATTGTCCCCCAGAAGAGGCCAAGAGCTGTTTGCTCCATTCCCTGCCATTCTAGCTCACCACATCTGGCAGCCATGTCCCAAGAGGGGCAAAGCCTTTGCCTCTCCCCTCAGTGTGCTCTCAAGTCTTCCCCTCAAAGAGGGGAGCTGCATATGTGGTGGAGGAGAGGGCAGAGTGCTCTGAGTGTCTTTCCTCCCTGCCACCATGGGTTTTTGCACCTGGGGAGCTCTCTGGGTGGCAGCAGTGGTAGAGTGGGACACATCCAGTTGCCTGGGATGCTGGGACCTGATACAGGGACCCAGCATCCCTCATAGGTCTGCAGACATGACAGCCAGGAACTATGCATTTCTAAGTACATCAGGTCTCCTTAGATCTTCATACATGATGGGAAATTAATGAAGCCTGATTTATTTGCCCTTGTTATTAACCCTCAGCCAGCTGTAAGCCATGGCTGCCTTCATGCAAACAGCAGTAGAAGGACCAGGTTCTCTGGTTAATTTGGCTGTTGCCCATCTCCTAATAAACCATTTGGAAAGCTTTTTAACCTGGAGTGTCTCAAAACTGACATTTCTTTATTACCATCGTTGTAGGTCAGGGTTTAGGGTGTGTTAGTTCATGTGTAGAAGGTGTGAGCAGCACTTTACTTGGTGATGCTCACTTTAAGGCGGATGAATATAATTTATTTTATTACATTTATGACAGGGCTGTAAATTCTGTCATAAATGCTTGAAGGTGGGAATGGAAGCAAGTTTTCCTCCAATTCCCATGGGAAGAAAATATTGCCAAGCAGGACTCATTTTACAGCAGAATTCCGCTCCCCTTGTGTACACAGGGTTTGGCCCATGTCTGCCAGTGGGGCCAGGGCTGCAAGAAAGGCTGCAATCACTGCATGGCAAAGCAGTGCACCTCTGGTAAACAGTTCCTGTGTGATCATCAAAATGTGGCTGAAGGTAATAAAAAAAAAGGATGCTAGCATTTCCAAAATAAAAGTGTTCAAAGCTCAATGGCTGAAACTCTTTTTTTACAGATATTTTAGACACCACGCACGCACACAAAAAGCAATGTGAGACTAACAAATGAGCAGTGCTTGACAAGTCAGTGGTTCAGATGTGGTGGACCTTGTAAGGTTGCTGAAGATCATGACCAACTCCAAGACCTTAGTTTACCAGGGCAGAAGGTGGTTTACCATTATGTGGGAACTACAGCAGTGTGCTTGCATGGAGTTTTTGCTCAGTTGAGGCGAGGTGTTACTAGAGAAGAGTCTTGGGCACATGTTTCCACTCAGATTCCAGCAAAATACACTTCTGTGTGCACAACTCACAAAAGCACAGTTCTGTATCCACAGCACTGGTGGATAGGGGCAAAGCCATGGACATTGTCTACCTGGGCTTGTGCAAAGCATTAGACATTGTTCTGCACGACATCCTTGTCTTTAAATTGGAGAGACATGGATTTGATCCCAGGCACACCTACAAGTTGAGCAGAGATGTGATTGTCAGCAGCCCTGTGGAAGAAGGGCTTATGGGTGGTGGCTGGCCAGAAACTCAACATGAGCCAGCACTGTGGCTGCCAGCCCAGAAAGCCAAACAAATCCTGGGCTGCATCAGAAGGAGCGTGGCCAACAGGTGGAGGGAGGTGATTCGGTCCCTCTGCTCTTGCGAGACCCCACCTGTGGTGCTGCATCCAGCTCTGGAAGAACATCCAGCACAGGAAGAACATGCAACTGTTGGAGCAAGTCCAGGAGGTCACAAAATTGATACGGCGACTTGAGCACCTCCCCTATGAAGACGGGCTGAGAAAGCTGGGGCTGTTCAGCCTGGAGAAGGTTGTGTGGAGACCTCATACCAACCTTCCAATATCTGAAGGGGGCCTACAGGGGAACCAGAGGACTCTTCATCAGGAACTGCAGCGATAGGACAAGGAATAATGGGTACAAACTGTAAGAAGGGAAATTCAGGTTAGATAGACGGAAAGAAATCTTTACTGGAACAGGTTGCTCAGAGAAGCTGTGGATGCCCCATCCCTGGTACTATTCAAGGCCAGGTTGGATGGAGCTCTCAGCAACCTGGTCTAGTGGAAGGTGTCCCTGCTCCTGGCAGGGGTTTTGGAACTAGATGATCTTTAAGGTCCCTTTCAACACAAACTATTCCATGATTCTCTCACCTCCCAAGTGCTGGCTGTAACGAGTCTTTCCTGCACCTACCTCTCATTCTCAAACACAACACTTAGATTTTCAGCATCTTGTTCATCATCAAGCGTGGCCATACCATGTTATACTTTTAAAGAGTAGAAGAAGCAGGTGCATGGTTAACAGGAAGGCTGAAAATGACACTCGGGAATATTCAAATAAGTACACTTGTATTAATGGTGGGAAGCATTAGAAAAATCTGTTGTATAAACAAGGTCCAGGAGTATTGTATTCTAAGGTAAACAGTGTCTCATATACCTTTACAAGGAACAAAGCCAGATGAAATTATAGTTTCAGTTGAACCTTAAACCATAATTTGACTGATTAGATAAGGAAATATACATAAAAACTTCTAAATGTCCCTGTTGTCATTGACAAGGAGCCTCTGAAACTTGGAAAGTTTGTACAGTGTCTCAGTCACAGCTTATATTGAAATCACTTGAAGGATGGTATGTTTGCCCAGGTGATAAGTATTTGAAGTAGATGTGATAAATAAGTTTGGTAGATTGTTCTGCTGAGTTTGGTATTTTTAAAATTTTCAAGGAATTTGATTCAGTGCCCTCTGTTGACCCTTCAGAGACCTTAAATGATCACATTGCAAGAGTGTCCCATACGCACACATAATTACAGGATCTTGCAAGCAGTGGGGTGTTTTCAAAGAAGGAAGTCCTGTGAGGCAACATGCCAGAAGAGTGGCTCTGACCTTGTCTGGTACAAAAAACCCATGAAATTAGGGATAAATGGGTACTAATCCTGACATGCTCAGAGTTCCAGGTGCTCTGCTTGCCTTCTGCAAAGAGCAGCTGCAAACCTTCATTTTGGGGATCTGAGAGGTGCAAAGGGAAGTCACACAAGATGGGCACTTATCCTTAGCAAGCACTGTGGTGCCTGCAGCTCACTTGGTCTTGGAGAAAAATCTGGGGTGAGCTCAGGTCAGTGGTAAAAGCTTTCCCAGGAGAACCAGGGCTTTGCCCCTAAAATTCAAGGGTGTGGAGTGTTGTACAAGGTGACTTTCTAATGGAAAGGATCGAAGAAGACAATATTCCTGAAAATGTTGTTCTTCCTTAGGAAGGAACAAAGTACTTTAGACTGTAAGACCACACATTCTAGCTTTAGGCAGATGGTTGTTGGGCTGGGTGTTTCAGTGTCCTTTCTAAGGCAAGTCTCTTTCTAGATACCTTAACACCAAAAAAAAAGGTCAGCAACTTGCTTGTAAAATCTGAAATGGGGTCCTGGGCCATGGGCAGGGAGGAGGGGAAAGCCCTGTGGGTTGGGCAGGGGCAGCCAGTCCCAGTGGTGCTCTCAGAGTCCTGACACTGTCAATGGTTCTATCTGGAGTGTATTTTCCAGTGCTGGAGCCCCAAGTTCAAGAGGAGTGTAGGAAACTGGTCTGGCTCAAGGATTCCAAGATGGCAGGGGCCTAGGAAGAGAGGCTGAGGGATGTGGGCTGGTTAGAGACAAGGAAGGCTCAGGCTGACCCAGTCAGCCTTGGAAAAGAGTTACAGAGGCAACGTAGAAATGGCCAGTACTAAACAAGGCAACAGGCACAGGTTCTGTCTTAGGGCTTTCAAGCTGGCCATCAGGGGAAAAAATGTCATTAGGAGGTTAGTTGCCAGTACAGGCAGCAGAGTCTCTGCCCATGGAGGTTTTCAAGACTCAGCTAGACAAAGCCTCAAGTGACTCAATCTAGCGTTGGTGACCATCCCATCTGGGCAGACAGTTGGATTTCCTGTGACCTAGGGGCCAATTTAATGACCAATGCCATCTATAATTGGAAACTGGTTTGACCTTCTGCCTCCATGTTTAGCAGTTCCCATTAAATCCTTCTGTGTCAGAGAAAGAAGGTTCCTCCTTGAGGCACCATGCAGACCTAGGCTGCCAGAGGCTTGTACTCTAACCACAGAAACCATAATGGACACTTGCATGTGCATTTATAGCCTGAAAACAAATTTATCAAAGGAGAAGGACTCGACCATTGTGAAGTGCTTTGTGAATTTGAGCCTTTGCTGGTTGAGAGGACAGCCAGGTGGGTGCAATGTTAGCAATGGCTCCCAGGGCTGGGCAGTGCTGACCAGCTGCAGCACCCCAACGTGGCGTGCCCAGAGGGATAAGCCTGGATCTTGTGGTACTCCATCCTGTGGCTGTCTGCAGCACCACAGTGACCCATGGCCAGTAGCACCACTTGGCATACACAGGAGGGTGTTTGCCTCGGAGCAGCCAACCAGCCATGCCATTCACTCTCCAAGGAAAAGTTTTGGTTTCTGACTGTTTAAAAACGGTATTAGTTGTTTCAATTTTTCCTTGAGGTTTAAGGAGGGGTGTCTGTGAGTGGCTGTATAAATTGCCAAGACTTCCTAAGCAGCTCCCTTCATGCCCTTGAAGTCCTGAGGGATTGCTGGTGCTGGGTTAAAGCTTGGGGAGCTCCTGGGTGGGGCCTCCCACTCCCATTTTGCTGGGGTGAGATGATGCACACCTTGCTTAGCCCTGCACAGGTTTTGTATGACACATAGGCTCCACTGCACCCTGAGGGCATAAATCCATGACACTGGAAATAAGTGAGAGGGAAGGGCTGCAAAGAGTGGTAGGGGGTGGGGCGCGGTAGATGGTGCTACCACTTTTTGTACAAGCTCAGTCTCGCTTGGCTCAGAGGTCACTACGAGCCATGGTTTCATCCTGCCTGTGAGAGCTGGGGCTAGGGCTTGGCCATGTGAGCAGTTCAGGTCCTCCCTTGGCACAAGCAGAGCATCTCTGGTTTTGCAGCAAGAGGTGAGAGTTGGACAGCTCTGCTTGGCACTGTGACCTGCAGTGTGCAATGTCTGAACAGCAGCCGCAGCTTCGATCCAAATTGCTTTCAGTAAGTGAAGGCAACACTTAGGGAGAAATGAGCAGTGCCCCAGGGACGGATGAGGCATTATAAATATCACATTTTCTGCTGCCAGTCGACTGTTTCCTCACCCAGATAGGAGGTATTTTAAGTGATTTGTTCCCTTCAGGACACGCCAAAGTTAGGCAATCACAAGCATGATTCTGCCAGGAACCAGTGTTGCATGAAAGTGCTTCCTAGAAAACCCTGGTGGGCATGGAGCGAGAGCATCGAGAGCTGCTGTGAAGGACAACAGCCTGAATGCTGTGACAAGGGGTGGGTGGGAGTATGTTGGCTTGGTTGCTTTTCAGGGCAAATAGCCCCAGATCCCTGGGCTCAGTCAGTCCCACCATACCTGGAGACTGCCACTTGACAGATATATTCAGGGGTGGGACAAAACCTTTGTATCTGCTGTGCTTTTGGTCTGCTCTGGTGCAGCACAGGAGCCTCCCTGGAAACCTTGTTCTAGGAAGTTTCTCCCTTCCCACCACGTGACAATTTCAGTTGCAGTGCTGGCTGGCGGGAATGCGGCATGGCACAATGGGACCTGTAGTCTGTAGACCGTGTACATCTCGATCTATAGAGACACACACACCCAGCCACACAGACAGGTAGGAGAAGCTGCTACACCTCCCCTGCCCAGAGAAATCTTACTCGAAGACACTGGCATGCAAGTTTCTACTTTCTCACTTAGACATTTGCAACCAAACACATATCCTGTAGGTGGGAAGGTATTCTTTCAGTATTTTCCTTGTTCGCTGAAGCTGTTTTTAATACATGGATGAACTATTTTATCCCTGATTCAATATTTGCACTGTTGATTTCCTTGCCCCTACCATTTATTTTTTGCAGCCCTCTTTTGCTTTATTTTTCCTCGTACCTTTTCATATTGTTTGCTTTAGGTGTAGGCTGTGGGTATGTGTTCACAGTGCAATCAGTCAGTGTGGTCATACATGCAAGCAAGTTCATGGGTCAGTGGCAGTAGGGTGGATACAGCCCTGGAATAACTACACCCACCGTGTTGGATCCTTTCCAAACACACACTGTAGGTTTTGGGATGGCATGGTGAGGGGGGTCCTTCTCCCCATTTCAAGTCTCTTGATGGAGTGGACAAAGGTGTGAGGATGGAGCTAGCAGGCTGGTGCCATTCAGAGTGGAAAAGAGACCATGGTGGTTTGTAATAGGGGCCGAGAAGACCCTGAGTTGCATGGAGAAAGTAAGCTGAAATAATGGAGAAAGTAACATGTCAATTGTCTCCTCTGCCACAAGGATGGGGGGGCCACAAGGGAAGCCAGTAAGCATCAAAGCCAGAGGAGCTTCCTCTTCTTGTAGTGTGTCATTTGGCTGAGGAACTCCTGCCTGCAGGAAACAGCAGAGGCTAGCTGGCTCATCAGGTTCAAAAAGTGGGCAATTATTTTTAAAATCTACTGTCTGGAAAAGTTGACATGATGGAGATCTTTCTTTGTAATTTATTGCACAAAATTCTCAAGTATTTTGCTGAGAAGCAGAAGTGCCTCATGCTAAGTTATTTTAGACTAATACGTAATGGCTCAGCACTGGAGCTGAGTTTCCAGTGCAGCAGTTGTACTAGAACTGAGGGTCAAGAAGTCATAGTACTGAAATTCCAAGTTCAACCGTCACACATTGTTGGTCCATATATCTAGACTGATACTGCAATTTTTCCTTTTGCACTCCAGCCAGGAAAGGGATATTAAAAAATACTTTAACATCGTATCATTTTGGCTTGCTCTTAAAGCAGCTTTCTGTTTTTTAATGGCCTAAAACCTCCATTTCCTGTGATGCCCACAGAACTTCTCTTTCAGGGCACGGAGAGTGCTACACAAGAGTGTTTTGCCTGAGTAGCCGTAAGTCTATGCTTGATATATATGTAGGTATGGTGGCTGTTTGGTCTCTGTCTTCTTCAGGAGCAGAGCCCTTGGGTGGCACTGGGTTGGGCACAGGTTGATACAGTTTTCATTCCTTCTGTAAGGAAATGCCCAAAGCCACTCACCTATATCCCTAACTTAGGTCCAAAAATCCTCTTTCAATATTCAGTGAGAAGGAAGGAGTTGGACTTCAAAGACCCTAGTGGGTCCCTTACAACTCAGGATATTCTATGATTTCATGATTCTATGAAACAGTGGAATTTCCGTAATAATTATGCTGGTATCAATCACTTCTCTGGTATTTGCCTGTGAGAAACTCATTACCAGGTATCTGGGGCCAGATGACTGAAATCAGTTAAGATCTGGGCTTGGCCATCTTGCATCAACCCCTGACATCCAAATGCCTGCCACAAGTTGGCTCATGTTGGATAGAAGAGAATCTGCCTGCTGGATACATGGGATGCCCTGTGGGCACAGGCCACTGTCATGGTCCGTTTTCGGTGTACATGAGTGAGAAATGATCAAATCAATGCTCCTTTCAGAGTAACAGCAACACTGGCATGTCAGGATCATTGTGTGACTATGATGTGTCTTGATACCAGGACATTCCTAAAGACTGAGGTACAGCTTAATGAAAATGTGAGAACAGGACCAACATAGCGCCTCAAATCCAGCTCAAAAGAGATGGACCAGATCCTCTGCAGTTCTCCATCTGTGATTTTTTTTGTCTTTGACACCCCCAAGATTTCTTACTACTTATCATTTCCTAGGCTGTGATTCAGGAAGGACTCAACATGTACTAGGTGGTACACATGGGAGCAGTCGTGCTGTGGTCAGTGGAGGACATCTCCTTGCCATGGTGCCCCTCAGGACCCAGACAGGGACTGTGTCCCTGTGTACTGCGCCGGATGCGCTGCTTACCCTCTGACACCTCAGAGCAACTCCATGGGAAGGCTGAGAGGATGAGTTCACCTTTCCAGAGTGCCCAAAAGGAAACCTGTACTGCTTTTGATCTGTTATTTATTTTGAGTATTACTCTGACTGGACATGGAAAAACACCCCGACAAAATAAAAGGATCTTGAAGCCTCAGGTGTTTATAAAAAATGTAGCTCAGTAAATTGCTGTTACAAAAGGCAACTTCTCATGGGGTTACAAATGAATGAAAATGTAAAGCTAAGGATTTGTCTTTCCTACTTGGCATCAATAACTGTGGTCATGCTCTGGAAGCTTGACTTGTTTTGTCAGTTTAGATACACAAAATAAACAAAACCTGAGACAAAGGGCAAGCTTGTAAATAGGGGAGCAGCCACTGGGGAATTTTATTTTATTTGTTTGCATTTTATTACCTTCTTATGCCAGCTAATAAGGTGACCTTGCAACAGACAGATGCAGATAAGGCTGACCACATCTGTTGTCTTATTTTGCAAGTTGGGAAGTAAGTTGCTGAAATTATTGGGAATAGGGAGATTGCCTGCAAAAAAAAAAAATTCCCGGTACTCTTAATTAAAAGAATACAGTTTTATGAGACAGATTGAAGTGATTTACTGTTGTAACTGTTTGGGGGGAAAAAAAAGAAATTAAAATGGACTGGTATTTTTCATTGCTTCACCAAGAAGAAAAAAGCCGTGGTGAACCATAGCCGAACCATAGCCAGCCACTCTGACCAGCAAAGACAGAAGGAGGTTTGCCTGTAAAAAGACAGAGATCACCTGCCTTGCAACATGAAAGAATTTGAAACCACATCTTTTAAAAACACTCCTGTAGTTTAAGCCAAAATTCCTCTTCTCGGACCTTGCCAACAACTCTTGGAGAGTATTAGAGTTCAATGGCTTTTCCTGGCACAGCAACTCGTATGAGCCAGGGGTGGAAGGTTGTGTTGGGAGCGTGGTACCATGTGCCAAGTTCATTTCTGTTGAATTGAGATACTACCAGTGTGTAGAGAAAGATAATGGGAACGGGCTAGACCAGCAGCTGCACAAAGCAAAAGGAGAACTGAAGCCATGCCCCAATGGCCAAAACCCACCCCCCAAAAAGGTCAACCACCTTCGAAGATGGAGTAGGTTCATGGCAGGGCAGAACCCGTATCCATGTAACTTTTACAATCATTTCTCAGACTCAGGTTTAAGGTGAGGGTCAGAACACGCACACTGTTGAAATCAAGGTTTTGCAAACCCCAAAGGACTGCAAGTATGACTGTTTCCTGGTGAATACATGCCCTGCTTCCCTTGTTCACCCTCCAGCACACATCTAGAAATGTTTTTTCAGAAGCAAAGTGTTACCAACATCAATCTGTTCCTGTTCGCAAAAATCTGTAATTTTGCTGCAGGACTTTTGTGTCAACACAATTTGAGATGCCTCCAACCAAGCATAGAATGATGTATAAAACAGCTTGAGACAGCTTGGATTAGGAAGCTACTGTCAGTGACTTCAGATGATGTGGATTACTCAGTTGCTGCATTTAAGTGGAAACCAGTAAGATACATCATAAATGTTCAGATTATGTTCAGACTAGTTATGTTGTTGTACTGACATTCCATGTACACTTTACTTCATCCCATACTGCTTCTTAACAAAAATGTCTTTCACCCTTTAGGAGGAAGGAAGTGCAGAATAAAAGCCACGCTGAAAGCTAAATCAGGGTTGCAGTGTTTTTGTCAATAGTGAAATACGTAGTTGTCAGCACATTGTCTGGTGCTGAATGGTGTGTGATGCTCCATCTGCTAAGAACTTTGCTGGTTCAGATATTCTTGCAGATGTCCTGCGGGATTATGGATGTGCGCTGAACCCTCAGTGCCCTGTGGTGCCCTAGTCACGCTCTCAAGTAAGGACACCCAACATCCACCTGCCAGCAAGCAGTGACATGCTCAGAGGGTGGCATCTGCTAACTCAGCTCCTCATTTGCACCAAGGGAAACAGTCCTCCTAAAGTAAATACCTAGTTACCTAAATCAATGGAGAAAAGTTGGTGCCTTTGAAGGCTTCCACAGGGCAATCCTGTCTAGGGAGAACCTACACTTAGATGTGATAGCCTTGCAAACAGCCTTGCTGAACCCTGGGCTGCTGCCATTGAGGGAGGCATCAGAGGGCTAGGGCTGCTCCAACAGCTGAGCCACTTCTACGTTTCTGGGTGCCTGGAGACGTTTGTATCTCTTTCTGGACACTTCCCATGTCACTGGCGGCCTTTATACCACCAGCTCTCCCCTCTGTAGGGCAGAGTCATCTCTCCATCTTTGGTCACCCTGAGGACCAGGGTGGCAGTGGGGCATATGGGGTCCAACCATGTCCTGCAGAGCTGTCAGCAAAGAGCAGCCAACAAACAGCTCCTGTTCCACCACGTTTCTTTCTCCTCCTGGACATAGCCTGATTCTCCTCTTTCCCACTTAGTGCTCCCACTGGGGTATCTCCCTTGACATCTACCTCACCCCGTGGGGAGAGGGCCAGTGCTAGGATCCTTCAGCTTCCCAACCCACATGTGTAAATGCTGGATTTTAGCCCACAGCTCCAAGTATTTCTGTCCCAAATGTGATGACAAAAATCTCACTAACTTAAAAGAAAGTTAGACTGGTCCTAATGGTCAACTGTTCTCCTAAGGATTAAATGTTTGTGGGCTTCCTTGTAAAGTTAGCCCTGGAGTTGCAGTCCTGGTGACCTGGATATTAGGTCATAGGTGAATTCTTGTTACTCACCTAGCCTGTGATTTTACTGTTTGTCAGTGAAGGGTCTGACCACTTGTCATCCGATTGTGCAAATTCACCTTCCATGTGAGTCGAGATTTAAGTTTCGCTGTTTTTCAGGGGCTGACTATGTGCAGAGGGAGTTGTAGTAATTTTTTTTTCCACAGGAACTTCCTTTCTTGAAACACCACCCCTTGGCAGTGGACCTGCTGACACCTCAGAGCAAGACACAGATAAAAAGGGCAGCCTGTCTTCCTTCTCCACACTCAGAAGCAAGTGGCATAGACTACTCAGGAGCTTGGAAGCTGCTGGCATCACAGGCATCTCGGGTAGAAGCTCTGAAAGAACCATGTTCGGCAACACTGGTGAGTTTTAATGCTTGATATGATATGTTAGGTGTGAAGTTTGGCAAGTCTCCTGCAGGGAGGATGGCAGCTCCAGAGGTTCTCATCCCTCTGATTGCCATAGGTGACACCTTGGGGAAAGAAGTTGTGGTACCAGTGCTGCTCACAGGGGATCAGTTTGCTCTGGCTGTGCAAATTGTGCTTTTGACGGATTGGTAATCTAACTGTAAGATGCAACTCATTTTTCATCACTGTTCTTCAACCTGTAGACGTCTGGTTCTGTCAGTGTGAAGGAAATGCAGCTCTTTTAAACTCATTCCACATCAATGTTAAAAGATTTTCTTTCTTTCAGGCTACTTAATCATGTAGATTATTGCTCTTTAGTGATGCCTGATAGCATCTGATGGAAGTTTCAAAATAACTGAAAGGAGGATTTATATGGGCTTGAGCTCTGTCCCATGGCTGTCCTGTCTGCCCTGTTGTCAGGAGATCCTGAACCTACCTAGAATGGTGCCTGGGTCACTCCTGCAGCAGCTGCTGAACCACCACCACTGGCCAGCCCAGCCCCAAGATGACCAAAACCCCAGGGGTTTGGCATGTAGCTGGGTAGGTGCACATGTGGGCTGGATGGTGCCTGCAGCAGAGTTGGGAACAGGTCTCCACGGCCCTCAGGAGGTGAGGGGTGTTTTGACACCACTCCAAGTCCCCCAATTTCAAACCTCTGTACTTTGAGCGTGGATGAGCTGAAATTTTCCAGGAAGTCTTGGACAGCAGCATCCTTGGGATGTGATCTCACATCTCTGGGATGTGCATGAGGGTTTGCCTGGAGGCTGGGCAAAAATCAGGAGTAAATGCAGGTATCCAAATTATGTTGTCTCTTTAAAAACTACAGTTCTCATCCCACTTCCCTTCTGTCCTTCTGAGCAGCCCTTGTTCCCAGTGATGCCAGACATACAGAAACTCTGTTCCATATTAATAGGTTTTTTAAACCCCATCACCTCCTCATCATCAGGGAAAAAAGGCCCCAGACACTTACCAGTGCCAAGCCCTCATGTCCCCATTTTTGGTCTGGGTGGTCACTGTGTTCTTGAAGCTCTGAACATCTCTCCAGGCAGGTAGCAATGCAATGGGGCTTGTGGGTTAGCATAGGAAGGGGCTCTGTAAGTGATAAATCATGGAACTAGGAGGCAAAATACTGCCTTGAATTTTTTTCTATTTAAAAAGGAAAAGAAATCTGCCAGCACTTGAGATTTGGGTTTGCTTCTGGCCTGGCCCAGGAGCGAGCACAGACAGGACTGCCTCTCACAGTCTGAGCCTCTGTCCTGTGGGCAGATGCATTCTTGGTATACTCAGCTCTTCTATAAATCATTAATTTCCCTGCTGGCAAACCGAGGTGCCTGCAGGCAGCCAGACACAGGGTGTGTGGGGGTCCAGCTTCGTGCCCAGGGCAGGAAGCAGAGCAGGAAGACAAAAGCAGCAGGTGAGGGTAGACGGGCTGCAGCCAAGCCACCTCGGATGTGGTGGTGGGTGCGCCACTGGCTTGCTCTGAGGCATTCCTTGGCACAGGACACTGTGCCAGTCAGATCACAGGGCATCACAAGTGTCTTTGCACAGGACTCAATGCAGCATGATTGACAGGCAGCGCTGAGTGGAGACAGGTCTTTGGCACTGTGCTCAGCACGGTCAGGCTGTGTTCCAGGGCAGCTGTTGTCAGTGAATTTTCCCTGTGCATCCTCAACAGAGGTTGACAACACTGGTGATGTCCAGAAATGGGATGGCTATGCAGTCCCTAAGTTAAGAAATGCTGGAAGGATGGATTTCCTAGGGCCCTTTCCCACAGCCATCCTATGTGCTCAATTCCCATGTCCCTTTTCAGCCCTCTCCCAGGACCAGGGCTCTTTTCTGCTATCTTCTCAGCCCAGCACCAGAGTTTTCCATAAAGAACAAGGTTGAGCAGCTTTAGTGTTTGGAGATTTCTTAATGCTGAGGAAGATGCACTTCCTTTTTGTCCTCAAGAGGGTTAAGCAGCTAGTTCCAGCTGAAATTTTTTGGCATAAATGCACATACACCCCGTTGCGTAGAACTTCATCCCGAGTTTGGCAACTGGCATGCAGCAAGCAAACAAAAAGCACTCAAAGATTAAATTGGTTAACAAAAGGTGCTGGTCAATTCTATTTGCTGTGCCACTTATATCTGTTACGTAATTAATATAAATATGGTTTATATATTTACTTAGAAGAAATACTCAGAGGTAATAGTCTGCTGGGGATCCATGGGTGGTCAGTTCAGTTTACTTAAGGCTGCAGTTGCTGCCCAGCACAGGTCTCACTAGGAAGCATGTCACTGATTTCAGCCTGCCCTGGGACCAGCCCTGCATGTGGCATCTCTCACACCACAGCAGCTACCAGCCGATTCCTGCCTCTTCAGTGTTCGGCATGTCTCTTGTTGATACTGAGATTAACATGGTTGCCTGGTACCATGCAAATCTGTCAAGACATTTGGTAAATTAATCTCTTCAACCATTATGCTTTTGACTTGCTAATTTCAAAGTTACCGTAACCTGTTTTTGCCTCTCCCATGTCTTCATCTGAATCACTCAAGAAAAGAGTGCTTATGAGGTATTGTAACTCCCTACTGTTCACACGGAATTCATCCTTTGAGGATATTTAATGGGCAGGTACAAGACCTACAACGCTCCCGAAGAAATACGGCTCAGCCGCATTCCTGCATGCTCTGGCTTTTCCCGTCACAACTGGGCAGCCTGCCAAAGTCTGATGCAGTAACCCCCAAATCTCCATCATCAAGAAAGCTGAGGGCTTTCTTTTTGCTCAAGTATATCACTGGGTTGTGCCTCTTGCAGCTCCACTCCTATGCCATGGCCCTGAGCCACAAGCCACTGGGCACAGAGTTGCTGAGGCTTGTCCTGGCCCTGCTCCCATCCAGAGTTGCAGGAGTAAAGGGCAGTTGAGGAGGCAGTCATTTTAAATGCTGTGTCTTAATGGGAAAAGCAGCAGTTGGCACGAAGGGGGCAGTGCTCTATGGTGAGGGTGCTACAGCAATCCACCCAGAGCAGGGACAAGCTCCTGCCTTGCCCTCTGACTGTTCGTCTCTGCAGCATGATTCTGCCTCCTCCTCTCTCCATCTCTTCCCAGGGAGTCTGAGGTTTGCCTCTGGGTATTTATTTTATTTTATTATCATATTATTTTATATTGTCTTACTCTAGATCGCTTGTTACTCTAGATATTTTGATGACTCACAGGGCTGCATTAAGAAGAGAACTGTCTTTACTGTGCAATTTGCCATCAATCTCTTCTTTTTCCTTTCTACTTTTCTCTTAATGTCTTTCCAGAGAGCAATCTGGAGGTCACTGGGATTGACTTTCTGAAGAGCCAGAACACCCAGCAGCACCACACGGATGGGTACAACATCAAGAACCTGGTGGTGCGGCGCGGGCAGGCCTTCCACGTGCAGGTCAGCCTCAACAGGGAGCTGAGGGCTGCCGACAAGCTGTCCCTGCGCTTTGGCATCGGTAAGCAGGATTCCCACTGTGGCCACCAGGCAAAGCCAGAGAGCCCCAGGAGCATCCAGCTTCCTCCTCCTGGCACTGCACAGGCATTGCAGACCCGTGCAACCCTCACACACACTGCCTTGGGTTTGTTTCTAGGTGAAAATCCAGTGAAAGACAAGGGGACCCTGCTGTCACTGAAACCAGAGCAGGAGGATTTCAATGGGTGGAAAATCTCCGTTGTCAAGAAGAACGGCAAAGAGGTAGAGCCTGTGGGCAAGGGGCCCAATGCCCAGTACCAAGCCCATCAGAAGCTACAGAGCGAAGCATCCTCATACCCGTGCTTTCCCTTAGTCATATGATTTTAGATGGGCAGCAGCCTTGTCCTGCTGGGTTCATTGCTCCCCCCATACACAGGCAGGCTTTGCCCTATCCCGCTGCCTTCCCCTCTTTCCCTCCAGGGACCTCCATGGCCCCCAGATTTGCCACTTGTCCCAGTTCTGTGGCACTGTATTTGTGCTATGCCTGTGGCCATGGTGGGGTATCCCTCATGCCATCTCTCCTTGTTGCCTCCTCAGTGCCTGCTGTCTGTCACCAGCTCACCCAATGCTGTTGTGGGCAAATACAACCTGCATGTGAAGACTGGTGCTAACGTGTACAAGCCTGAAAATGGTGTCATCTACCTTTTGTTTAATCCTTGGTGTGAAGGTGAGTGGTCCTGCAACTGGGAGTGATAATTACTGCTACCAGGGATTGTCCCAGGTGGAACTTTGCCTCGTAGTTTCCCTCCTCTGTTTCTCACATACATTGCTTTTTCCCCATAAAACACTGCAAGCAGCATCCTCATGGAGCCAGTGGGAAGCTGGGCAATAGCAGTGAACCAGCTCCTCATTGGATATTCTCCAGTGCCAGGCCATAGAGAGACATCTATCTGTCACATCTGTTTGTACCTCTGTATCATCCCTCTCTGTTTCCCTGAGCCAGCCAAAGATTAACTGAGAGAACTGGGTTGGCTTACACTCCAGACAAAAAATAACCAGAACAAAAAATTGTATGGTTGGGTGGCATCAGTTCCCTAGTTCTCTCTGCTGTCTACCTGGTCCAGTGTTCAGAAATAAGCTTTTTTCTGTAATAAAGGAGTGGTCACGTAGCAATGGACCTACAGAGGGAAACTAAAGATTAGTCTTAGAGGAAATTCTTTCATGAAAGGAGCAAAAAAGTGGGGGTGCTGCATGGTCATCAATTGGTGTGAATGTTGCACACCCTTGGTTACCCCAGTTTAGCTTTCCACGGAAAATTTCGTATCATGTGTGCAAACCACCTGACATCTGAGGGTTTGGGATTTTTTCTCCAGATGACGTGGTCTACATGGCCAATGAGGCACAGAGGAAGGAGTATGTGCTTAACGACACTGGCTACATCTATGTTGGGTCTGCCCACAGCATCTACGACAGGCCCTGGAATTACGGGCAGGTAAAACACAGCTGTCTTGTCAGCCCTATTACCCTTCTTCATCCCTTCAGCATTAAGCCCATGAGTAGCTCAAAGTGCTGGAATGACCCTGCCAGCTTCACTGAGAGGGCTCACCTGCTCAGAGTAATCTATGTGCCTACATGTTTTCCCCACCCACAGCTGGAGAATGGGATTTAGTGGCACATTTATAGTCAGATCGTGTGACCCCCTGGCAAAGGATGTGGAAACCAGGGACAGGGTATTTCTGATTGAAAAAATTCCCATAAAGGAATTCTTGCTCTCATGCAACTGTAGTTGTTGGTAATCAGGTAATGAGACATGGAGAGGGCTGATGGGGAAAAAAATCTGATTTATCTCTTGCGTCATAGTCGGGAATAAAAAAGGTAAAATTACTGGCAGAGGTTATCACATTTCAAGTGGTGCCTTCACTGACAGCTGTGTGCAGGACACAATCAGCCACTCTCTCAGGAAGGGTGTTCCTGCACGCTGCCTCTGAGATAACTCCAGAGGAGCAGAATGTCAAATTGGCTTGGGCTAGAGATAAGAGGTGTATGCCAGAGCAGATTTATTTGTACCCTATAGAAAGCACACAGGCACCCAAGCAGAATATCCTGCACCCTATCCAGACAGAATTCCCCACCAAAAAGTGTTCAAATCTGGGGGGGGGAGGGGGGAGGGGTTTATGTTTCTTTTGTTTTGTTTTGTTTTGTTTTATAAGTCTGCAATTTTGCAGGATATCTTCAGAATGTATATCTGCAAGACACACATCACCCAACAAAGGTGCTCACACTGATGTCTTTACAGAAAAGGGGCCAAAGGGCATCATCTGTAGGGCTGTTCCTATCCTAATATTTGTTCTGCTGTTAAGCAATGAGAATTGATACTGATATTCTGACAAGCTTCATTGGATCGAATGTTTGTCATCTCTCTGAACCTGACCTCAGGGAGCTTTATCAGCAATTGCTAATTAGGAATCTTTGCTGTAATAATTAGCATTTACATACCTTTCTCTTCTCCAAGGTTCATTTTGTACCTATGTCAATAGACTAAATATCTGCAGACATCTTAAATTTTCATTACTCTCGTGAGTAATTTGCAGGGTTGCAGGGAAGTGATGCCGGTAACTTTGTGCTACTCACAGGAGTAAAGATTGCTGGGTCAGGTTCCAACTGTATTTGCAAGACATGTGACAGAGGCTTTTGTCTTCCAAGGCTCGGTTTCATTTTAGCCCTTCTTTGGAGAGAACAGCTTTGGAAAGCCCCACAGCCTTGGAAATCCAGTATCATAAAGGAAGTTTAGAAGTTAGAGCTATTCAGGCATTTTCCTCCAAGTGCATGCTTTACAGTGACAAGCAAATTCTGTTTTAGAGTGGCACATAAAAGTGTCTCCATTTTCTCCCTAAAACAGTTTGAGGAATTTGTCTTGGATGCCTGCATGTATCTGCTGGACAAAAGCAAACTCAGTCTGACTGATAGAAGGGATCCTGCAAATGTGTCCAGAGCCATGTCTGCTTTGGTAAGCCTCTCTCAGTGAAGTGCTTTGCCCCTCCAGCACTCCCTCCACCTTCGTTCTTTCCCTGGGACCATGAACACCATTTCAGGATGCATATGAAATTGATTCCTTTGGGATACTGCAAGCAAAGAGACAGAGGCATTACTGGGTGGAGGGACAAGTGAACAAAATACAGCAAGTCCCCATCTCCAAAGCTTGCAGCTGCCCCAGTGGTTATCCTTCCTCATCAGTTGTGTTGGCAGGGCCAACACAGGGGGTTGTGTTTTGGGGGGGGTAACTGCTCTCTGTGGTGGGACCTTTTTGGAGCCCTATGGTTTAAGATACAAGATGCAGAGTTAATTTTTACTGCCCTGAGCAGAGGTGCCACCTCCCTCTAGATATCCAGGTGGAGGCTTTCCAACCAGGGGAGCCCCCAGCCAGCACCAGCAGCCTTGGTGGGTCGCACAGGGCTGTGGAGCACCTGGGAAGACACAGACTAGGCAGAGACCTTGCGGTTTAAGCCTCATTCAGTCTCGTCCCTTTATTTTTCTCCTTTGCATGTGTGACCACAGGTTAATGCCAACGATGACAGCGGTGTCCTGCTGGGGAACTGGTCAGGGAATTACATCAATGGAACATCCCCTATGGATTGGATTGGGAGTGTCACAATTTTGCAGAAGTACTACAAAACAAAGAAGCCGGTCCGTTACGGCCAGTGCTGGGTCTTCGCAGGGGTCCTCAATACAGGTGAGCAGTGAACTGCCTCCTTTCTCTGACACCCCACTTGCTGTGCCTCTGAGCAGCAGATGTGCCAGGGTCTATCTGTAAGGAGAGGCTGAGGGAGCCAGGACTGCTCAACCAGGAGAAGAGAAGGCTTTGTGTGTAAATACCTGATGGGAAGGAGTGGGGCACAGACAGGCTCTTCTCAGTGATGCCCCACAAGACCAGAGGTGATAGGCACAGGCTGAAACATGGGAGGTTCTGTGTGAACCTGGGAAAACAGCTTTTTTCACTGTGAGGGTGACCAAGCACTGGCACAGGGTGCCCAGAGAGGTTATGGAGTCTACATCCTGAACGTGTTCAAAAGTCATCGGGACACGGTCCTGAGCACCTGCTCTGGAGGACCCTGGGTGGGCAGAGGGGTCAGATGACAGGATCCCCAGAGATGCCCACCAGTCTGAGGGATTTTGTGACCCTGTGCTTTGTCTGTCTGTGCTGCAGTCATGCGTTGCCTGGGAGTGCCATCCCGCTGTGTGAGTACCTTCGACGCGGCCCACGATACCGAGGAGAACCTGAGAGTTGACGTCTACCTGAACGAAAGAGGAGAAAAGCTGAACTCATTGTCTTTAGACTCTGTCTGGTACTGCCAAATGGGGCTAATGCTTCCTATCCCCTGTGCTGCCTTGCAGTGCCCCATTTCCCAGCCCCAGCAATTCCTTTGAGAACTTCCATACTGCTGGAGTTTGTTGCCCAGGAGAGAGAGAGAAAGCCTGGGGTTTCACAGGGTTACATGCAAATGCCCATTAAATCTGCCCTTACTAAAGGATTAAGGGAGGAGATCGTGACTCTTCAGGCTGTAACAGCTCACTCCTTTTCTTTCCAACCCAAATGCATGCAGGAACTTCCACGTGTGGAATGATGCCTGGATGAAGAGAACGGACCTGCCAGAAGGGTTTCATGGCTGGCAGGCAATTGATTCAACCCCTCAAGAGCAAAGTCAAGGTAGGATTTGCCTAGAAAGCCTCTTCTGCAACTCCTGAGGGAGGCAGGGACATTTTGTGTGAAAAACATCTTTGCCAGTCAGCAAAGCAGGTACTCCCTATGCACATCTTCACACGCTGGGGCAGTGACACTCTAAAGCAGGAGGTCTCACTGCTGCCACCTCAGCCCAGGATGGAAGGAACAGCATTTCTTGACAGGCAGAAAAACTGCCTTGTGGGGACATGATTGTTGTTTCAGAGGTTAGAGCACATCTACGTCACTGGGGTCATGAGGCCGTTCATCGGTAGATGAGAGGAGTGACCACCAAAATTGGTGACTACACTCCCTGCAAATGTTCAGGGAATTCAAAGGTGGGAAAAAACCAAAAGGTTAATCCTCAGGGAAGTGCAGAAAGTGGAATTGGCCTAGAGATCAAACACAGGTGTCTGGATGCAGTTGACTTCATAACCTGACACTGAAATTGGCTAAGGAAGAAACTTTCTAACACAATTTTGAAGCATTAGAAAGCAGGTATTCATTATTGCAGCACACTGGACACCTGGAGGATATTTCCTCTAACTGGGTGTATCACAAAATTTTACAACAAGGTATTTATTCCATCATGATCACACATATTCACTAGAGTGTACTTCCTGGCTAACACATAAACATCACTTCTCCTAGAACTAATTTGCGTGCATCTGCTTCTTACTGGAAAGGCTTTTATGGTCTTGGAGGGTCATCTGAAGGGGTCGTACTCACTAAGTAACCCCCAGCATACAGATGACCTTGCCTTGAACTTCTTGTAGGGCACGTGCTGATGCTTCTTGTCATATAATTCTGCCACAAAAGCCACTATATTCTTTATTATCTGTTTATCCACTGGTCTCAGCTACGTTTCGCATGCTGTGTGGCTACTTTTACATACTTTTATCTACTTCTTGAAAACACATTGTTCCCTTTTTTGGACAAGGCATCGTTATGTTCTGTTTCTTTTATCAAACCAAGCTGTGGCTTTCTAACCTTAAAATTATCTAAGTGAGGGGAAACATGCAAAAGCTCCTACCAGACCTTGGTCATCTACAAAAAATTCCCAAGCAGCTGTGGGATAAATGAGAGGTTCTGGAGTTCATTATTGAATTGGAGGACTATTTACTGCTGAGTGTCAACTGCCATGGCCACAGATTCCTGCTTGAGTGTGTCTGAGAGTGGAGCAAAAGTTGGAGTCACTGCTCACGTTTGGAAAATCAGCTGGTATTGAATGCCCTCTCTAGGTCGTTTCCAGTGTGGCCCATGCCCGGTGAAGGCTGTCCGGGAAGGAGATGTGTATTTGCCCTACGACAGCAAGTTTGTGTATGCGGAAGTGAACGCTGACAGAGTCTACTGGCTCGTCAAGAAGGTGAACGGCAAGGACAAGTACTTCAAGGTTGGCACAGAGACCCAAGCCATCGGCAAGAAGATCAGCACAAAAGCCGTGGGGCAGAACAGGCGGGAAGACATCACCCGGGAGTACAAGTACCCCGAAGGTAACAGCGCCTATCCTCTAAGGCAGTGCCAAAGAGGAGACTCCTGACCGTGCAAGTCACCCCACAGCACGTGTTGTTTCCAGGAGAAAACTGCAGGAGTAGCTGCAGCGGTAAACCCAGTGTAAGGCCTGGAGACCCTCGGGAGGCAGCACTGCTGCCGGGTATCCTCATGCCCGCAGTGACACCTATAGGCTGCTCTTCAGGGCCATGAGCAAGCTTGCAGGCAGTGAAAGAAACAGGCTGAGTGATGAACCTAGTCGTCACACTGACTTTTGCTTTATTTCTTCATTCTTCTTCTTTTTGTCTTTCCATTCCCCAAACCATATTGGAAAAAAAATCCCACATTTCTTCTCCACAGTTCTCAAGACCCAGCCATGTTGTCCTAGACTGTTAAACCCTTCTCAGTGAGGAGGGAAAAAAAGTCAGGCTGAAAAATTTAAGAGTATCCAACCTCTAAATTGTCTCCTCCAGGAAATTCTTCCTGTCCAGAATGCTACAGTTAGATTTGGTGGTAGCATAAACCAAGAAGTAGTCCTGAGCAGAGGCTGGAGGTGCTCTGACATCCTCTCTGCTTATCAGCAAAAGCATAAATAAAGGGAAGATAGCTCTGGGTGAGGAGACCGAGATACAGCTGTCACACATATTTTTCTTCATCCAGGCTCCAAAGAGGAAAGGATGTCTATGCAAAGAGCTTATAGCTTCATACGCCCTTCGGGAATGGTGCCTCGTTCGGGCTACGCTTCGACCATACAGACACTAAGCGGGAGCATCCAGCCTTTGGTCCCGAAGGAGCCCGTCACCAAGACTGGGCTCCACCTTGAGATAACCAACACAGAGCCTTTGCATCCTGGCAATCCCCTTGAAATGGCCATCACAGTCAAGACCTCTACTCCTGGGAACTGGACCGTTGACCTTACTGGCTCCTGCCAGCTGCAGTACTATACTGGAAAAGTTCAGGCCAATCTTGGAACTATCAAGGAGACCGTCAAGCTTGAAGGCACATCTGGTAAGCACAGAAAGCTTACTGTGTTCTGTAGACTAATTTACTGCGGCAGTCTGGGGTTTGGAGTGGCTCCACTATAGATCAGTGTATGGCTCTGTACTTTGTGAAGAGCAGAAATTGCCTGCCTAAAACCTACCTCCCTCATTACTGAATTTGGAAGTCTCAGTTACAGACTGGGATCCCTCTGTAGCAGGGACCAAAACGTGAAGGCCCTGCTGCAGCTTCAAGGAGGTGGTTAGAAACACATCAGTGAGGGCAGACAGAGGTTTTCATGGCATGTGTGAGGTATGCTGGAGCATCTCCCTCCTGTCTTCACTGTGTAAACATCAAAGATGTCACCACAGGCTTTGTGTGCATCCATGTGGATCAGATCCCTCACAGGATTTAGATGGCTGGAAATTTCAGCCTTTTTTTGTTCTTGTGTTTGCCACTCTAATTTGGGTGGTGGAGATGCTGGTGAGTATTATTTTCTGAATTCTTTGCCCAAGCAAATTCCCAGTTCACGACTGCCTGCCTGGCTGATCCCCAGAGCTGTTTGCTGCTGTGCTTTGCATATCTTTGAGTAACCTGGGTTGCATTTTTGATGCCCAGCAATGTAACTGAAATTTGCTAAACAAGAGACTAGTGAGAGATGAATAATAGCAATAAACAACACTTGCTGATTCCAAGCATGACTCACTCACCAAAAAAATAAAAGTAGAAAAAAATCTTTGCTGTTGATGAGTGCTGAGTGTTTTCACTCATATATTGTTGCTGTAAAAATGCAGCAGGGCAGGACACAAAGGTAGCCACATATATACCTGCATACATATATACATACGTACATACACTTAGGGAAAAGAAAAGGCTTTTTTTTTTTTATTCCCAGAAGCCAGGAAGCTTTGCAGCTAAATCAGTGCTCAAGCACCAGCACTGCTGACTTCTTGGCTTTTCTGAGCCACTGGAAGGTTGTCCAGGCAATTAAAGATAAAATCTGAAGTGAAAGGAAAGCCAGCAATTTTATACCAGGCAGAGAAACCCGAGGCAGGCTTAAATGTACCCAACCTCCTGCTCCTCTGCCTCCTTCTGAGTGCCTTCTGAGGGTAGCCAGGGACAAGGGCGGCTGAGGTGCTGGATGTGAGCCCAAGCCAGTGCTTGTCTGAGCAGGGACAGTGGGACTCAGCCACCCTTCCCATGGGCTGCATGTGCCAGGTACCACCCAGCCAGCCAGGGCTTCTCCCCACAGGGACTAGGCCCGAAGGGACAGCAGGATGGTCTCAGCAAATACGGCTCATGCCACACCCTGGGACACCAGCCACCAGAGCTGACTTTGCCACCCAATTCCTGGGCATGTGATGAAGCATCGAGTTGTGTTTTCTTTCCTGCAGAGATGCAGATCCCCATGAAAATAGCACCTGACGCGTATATGAAGACGCTGTCCTCCCTGGAAGATGAAGTGCTCATCCTTGTCACTGCCATTGCCGAGGTCAAGGAAACAAATGACAAACTCACCAAGGAGACCTCAATGAGATTCCAGTACCCCCCCATCACTGTCCAGGTGAGGCAGCCACCAGCCAGGCTCCTGGGGGACAAGGGTTAAAGCCCTGCTCACTGCAGCACCATGGTGGTGTTAGCATTCCAAGGGGGATCTCCCAAACAGCTGCCTCCTGGGATGCTCGGTTCTTGACACCTTACTTGGCTATTCAACCTTCATTTGAATGTTGAAAGCAGCCATGAAATGAAAGTTTTATTATTGCCCCATCTAAAAGGGGAAGGAAGGGGCTGCTGGAGGGAAGGGGATGGGAGAAGAGGGTTTGTACAGGGCTCATCTCCAATCCCAGAGCTCTCCCTCCTGAAGGAAAAATGTGTTGAGAAACCAGCTGGGAAAACACAGTGCTTCAAGGGGGATGGAAAGGATACGAAGGGGTTGTCCCCCACCATGCTGGTGGTCAGGAGCAAACCTGCAGCAGCTCTGGCATCTTTATTACCCCTCTGATCCCTAGCCTTTGAGTTTGTTTCTCTCTTTCCTCCTCTGCCAGATGCCAGAAACAGCCAAACTGTACAATGACTTCAGCTGTGCATTCATCTTCAAGAACAAGCTGAATGTGACCCTGGAAAACTGCAAGCTGCTGGTGGAGGGCTTGGGCATATTTAAGAGGACAACATTTGATCAGGGGTAAGGAGATGAGCCAATGAAATGACCATGGCAGGACTCTGCTCTGTTTATTGTTTTTTTTTTTTAACATCCTTGAAGAAGCGGTTAGGGGATTTGGAGTAAGAGGGACCTTTGCCAGCTGTGTTTGAAATGGCACCACATTTGGGCAGAAGGGCTGTAGTGGTTTGGTCCAAAATACTCATTACTGTTTATCTGCTGTGAGATAAGAATTAGGAGGAATGCAAAGCAGGCACCAAACTTGAAAGAATATAAAGAAGTTTATTAACAGACCTAAAAGAGGAAAGAAAAAAAATTATACCACCTTCAGAACTCTCCTCCTCCCCCCACCTTCCTCCCTTCTCCCACTGACAATGTAAAAAAACAACCCTTAAGATGTTCAGTCTGTTTACCACTTCCATAATAACCTTGTTCAGTCCATTTAGAAAGAGAAGTCTCTTCTTGCTCCTGCTATGAAAACATTATCACCACGAGACAGCCGCCCACTTCCAAATATTGTTCAGTCCATTTAGGAAGAGGAGTCTCTCTGCCTGCGTGTGAGTCCTTTCCCCCGACTTGCAGCTTTTCCCGCAACTGCTTTCGAGGGTCCACTCTTGAAGGTTTTTGGGGTACAATTTTAAGGTTGAGCCGTTCAGAAACAAAAACAGAGGCCCTTCTCCTTCCCTGGGAGCAAAGGGTCTTCATCATCTTCATCGTTAGGACTATCTCTGGGAGCATCTCTAGGGACTGAGGTTTTCTCCTTTCCCATTTGGAGCAAAAGTCCTCATCTGGTTCATCTCTAGGGACTGAGGTTTTCTCCTTTCCCGTTTGGAGCAAAAGTCCTCATCCGGTTCATCTCTCCCTGTCCAAACTCCTCATGAAATTACAGCTGCGTCAGCATCTGCCTATCTCAGCGCAGGTGCTTTTGCTTACGAGTTGAACACTCCACCCCCCAGATCTTCATGAAATTACAACAGGATACTCTGATATATCATAGCTTCACAACAGAATTTCAGCTTTAAGCATCTCCTCTCTCTCTTCCCTCAGGTTTTCAGCTCTTCACAGCAATAAAAGGGTTAATCTCACCTCGGCCTTGCAGCTTTGCAGCTGGAATGTTGAATTTTTCTTATCGAAGTGGAGAGGGGGGAGAGCCGAGCCGCTCCGGCTGCCCACGGCAAGGCAGTGGGGGGGTTCCACGGCTGGAACAGGTCCATTGGCTCCAGGATGGCCGTGGCCCGGCCCAGCCTGGCCCGAGCAGGGCCTGGCCGGGCCCACTGGGCCCTGCTCGGGCCCTGCAGCCACCTGTCCCAGCGCCGGAAACGAGAGAGAGCTTGGAGGGGGAGTTTGCCTATTCTTAAATGTGGATCACAGAGGTGATCACAACTTTAAGTGGCTTAGAGAATTGTCCATATTCAAACTGGCCAGCTGATAGGTTCTATCAGTTCCCAGAGGAAACTGTAAGCACCCCTTAGCAAGGACGTCCCTTCCGGGACTAGGCTTGCTAACCTGTGACAAGGACCCACACAGCAGGTGACAGGCTCAGGGCAGATGGGCATGACAGGGGCTCCCCCCGTGCTCCTGCTGTGCTGCCCAACAAGTGTGAACACAGCTGCTTCCTTCAGAGCTCAGTTTGGTGTTTCAGCAGTACGGGGAACTCTGGGGAAGGTCCCCAGGACCACCAGGCAGTATCACAGTGCCAGGCCCCACTTGCTGCACATTGGTCATGGGGGAAGGGAAACACCCACCCTAAACACATGCAGTGACTATTTCTTTAAGTGAAATTACTCAAAAAGTGGGAAATAACCCAAATTCATGCTGAGACTGTTTTTTTTCCTTTGTCCTTAGGGATATAATGCCTGGCAGGATCATGAAGTCTGAAATAATATGCACTCCAACAAAACTAGGAGAGAAGAAAATCATAGCCAAGCTGATCTCAAACCAGATCAAAGGGATCTCTACAGAGAAGGCCATCACCATCACCGAGTAGGATCGGTGCCTTGTCGGCGTGCAAATGTTGGCCTTGCTAAATGTATCGCATCCCTGGGCACTTCTCTTCTCCCTGATTGCTGCACAGTACTTTTAAAGTAAAGAGCAAAATGCCATAAAGCTAAGGGAATTAAACTGGCTTAAGGGCACAGTTGCATTGATTGCAGTTAACTGTGATTCAGTAAAGATTGTTAAAATTGACTGTGTGATTGGGTTTGATGATATCGTCACGTTGGGATGGCTCTGAATCCACAAGGGGACGTTCCCATCACAGACCAGGGATCGGAGCTCATGTCGGTGCCAGCTTCAGCCAGCTATGGGTGTGAGCCTGGGAGAGGCCAGCAGTGCTGTGGTCCAACCTGGAAGGACACACAGGGACCTCCCTGCACCAAGGGCTGCTGCGCAGCTCAAGCAACATTTCAACCAAATCCTTCCTGGGCAATTCCCAATTCCTCCCAGCTTGCCATCTGGGGAATGTACCACCATGTGCCTTTCCTTGTCTTTAGAGCACAGAAAGAGCAAACCCAGCACAGTCTCCCCAAACACCATTTTTCATACAGCTTCCTATCCCACTTCTTTTGGGGGTTTTCAGGCGTTTTTGGAGGAGGAGCCATCTCCAGCAGCATTAGAAATGTACAACATCTATTCTTCCCCTGCCACCCTGAATGTTGCTGGGCAGGAAGAGCCTCGATGGCAGTGTACATCAGGAGCTCTTCCAGCCACAGTCACACTGGAGAAGACAACAGCTGTGCACAGCTGGAGCCCACCGCTGCACTGCACACCCCAGCAACTCTTGAGCACACCTTTAGCAAGGTCCCACAGCGTGGCCAGCAGCAGAGTGGCACTGGGGTTTCCAGCGTTTCCACAGGTAAAGATGAAATCAGGTCACAAAGTAGTATAGGGGGTAATTTATTTGTTTATTTAAAAGGCAAATGCTCAAGCATTAATGCAGTAGGGTGGAAAAAATAAATGGTGACTACATCTGGTTATGTGCCAACCCATAAAAAGGGAAGAGGAAAAAAACTAGGAAGGACATAAAAAGGCAAAAAGGTTTTAACCACTCTCTTGTGTTTCAAAGATTTGGGGAACTCCCAGAGGAGCACACAGGTGGCTGCCAGGCCATGGACAGGGGTCAAGGCTGCCCTGCCCCTGCTGCCCCTCTGCCCATGGTGTTCTGTTGCTCCACAGCAGCACAGGGTCCCCAAAAGGCCACCTCCTACACCTCCTGTGGTGGCATAGCAGGGAGTGGGAGCTCCTCTCCACAGGCAGAGTGGGTGCAGGGTCCGTGTGCATCCTGTCCACAGGGTAGGGAGGAGCAGGTGGTCCTTGGAAGATGAAGTATTAGCTCTTTAGTAAGTACAACAGGGACTGAAGGCACAAAAAGGAGTTACAAACAGCAAAAAATGTGTTTTTTCAAGAGATGTAAATTCTCTATTTGCATAGAAAACCTGCTGTAGAAAACACCAGGTAAGAAGTACGAGAACACTTTCCACATTTGCCATGACCCTGCCCATCACATATTAACCTCATCAGAGCATCACCTCATGTCAGAGCAGTGATGGGACCTCCAGCAAACCACGTCCCACTGTGCAGTGCAGGGGGAGCATCCTCCCCGGCCCCATACACTTAGGGCGCCACAAGCAGGCTCTCCAGGATGTCTTTCCTGGGACCTGGCAGGCCAGCCAGGACCATAGCTGCATGGTCTGAACATGAAGGCATGCTCTAACAAAGGGCAAGAAGTGTGTAGAGGGAAGGGAAAGTAAACAGTGAGTTTCATTTCAATTCCATGAAAATTATGTTTGGTCTCAAGCTACCAGTCAATCATTAAAGAAGGAGGTTTATACAAAAGCTACGGATAAAACAGATTTTTCCAACTTGTGAAAATGTGGGATTTCTGAGAGTTGTCACACTACATTGAGACAGAAAGGAGATACACCAAGGGGTACTGGGACTTTGGAAGGGGACAAGGGAGACTGACAGACAAGAAACACCAGAACTGATTTCCTGGGTATAGGAAGTCACCCTGCCACATCTTGGGGGCATCACAGCTGGAGCTGGCTGTCCAGGCTCTGTGTAAGGCACAGTGACACGCCCCTGTCTCTCACTCAGACTGTAACTGGAGGAGGGGAGATGACTGTTCTGGCTCTCACCCTCCTCTTCACACTACTTTTCTGTTTCCTCTATTTAAAAAAAAAACAAACCCAGAAACGCCAGCACCTGAGGAACAATAGGAGTGGTGGGAAACAGAAGCAAATGACCACTGTTCTCCTGATGAAGTGAGCCAGGTTTGAGAGTGCAGGAGAAATTAGGCTGCCTCCATCCACGCCTACCCAAAGCCATGTCCCAGAGTGGGGTCCCCGTTCTGAGAAGCATCCCTGGAACGCAGCGTATGGGGGTCCCTCCCAAGCTGACATCCCTATATGCCTGCCTCAAGGTGATGTTCAGCCATGAACTAGTTTCTCCCTGTAGTACCATTCCCACTGCAGACACAGCACCAGAGGCAGGGATGTTAACTGGATGCAGTGGTGGAGCAGCAAGCCAAAATTAGAAAATGTGAGCTAAAAAGGGCACTCTTATTCTTCCTCCTTCAACATCCCCATTGCTCCCTACAGGAAGTTCCTTTTAGATCTGTATGTCCCTGACATCCATTTCCTGCGGGATGCTGACAGAGATAAACATAGTCTAGTGCAGAAGAAGGAGTTTCTTCCCTCAACACCACACAGCTGCACAGGGCAAAGACATTCAAGACCTCGTGTCTAAATGACATGAGAGGATACCTTGTTTCCCCTCCAATGTGGGGCGTTTCCCTTTATCCCAAAGGTTATAAATATACAGTTCCTAATGATGTTTTCTAGATCTATTTTGCACTGACAAAGAGAAGAGATATCCAGAGGGAACAGAGGATGGGACAACTACTTGGAAATACCCTCTGGATTTTGGTCAAGCTGTGCTCCTAACAGTCAAGGCACTCTATTTGTTCCCAGTACCTTTGCCAGAAAATGAGACTGCTGTGGCAGAGGACAAGTCCAGGAGAGAATCCCATCCCTCCACAGTAGTCCTGAATGTCACACCATTAATGTACACCAAGATGCTTTCTGAGGAGTTAAAAAAAAACCAGGAAAAAAATCTTGCACAAATTCCATTTGATATTACTCCTATAAATAATAAAAACTTCATATAGGTCTTTCACAATACCATGCTTTCATCCCAAAAACTCCTTTCTCTTACTTTTGAGAGGAAGCAGTTATCTTTGGTCCATGTTACAGGGGAGGGGGAGATAAAAGCAAGCATGTTCTGGGTGGGGGGGAAGCCAGGAGCACATCTCTAGTCTCTTGCAAATTTAATGACAATTAATCTAAGGATATGACAGAAGAAAAAAAAAGCAATTGAAAAACAGTCTAAATTAAAAGTACCCTGACATCTGGAGGATGCCAAGTGTTTGCAGCGTATCTGAATTCAGAGGCTGGCAACATCTCTGCATGACTTTGCTACCACTACTGCCACCTGCAGTGACGCCCTCTTCAAGGGACGAGTGTTCCTTCTACAGGTTCACCAGCATTCCCCAGGAGCTGGCTGCAAAATTAATGTAAGGAAACCCTGCATAATGGCACGTACTAGTAGGACAGTGTTAAACCCCAGTAAGATTAGGAGGCACTGTTCATTCTCTACCAACTCTAGCTACCAAGAAAAGAAGAAAAGAGAGACATCTAAATTAGACAAGTCAAACAGAGAGAAGCAGCACCTCCATCACAGGGTGTTCACATCACCCTCTCTTTGACCGCAGAAATAGCCCTGATACCTGGCCTAGACCACTTCCATGCTCCCTGGGCTGCAGAGCTCAGCCAGGCAGTTCCTGCTTCACACATCTCACATGTGAATGAACCACAGCCCCGGGGCAAAAGCTTCCCCCCACCAGCACCTCGAAAACCCGGCCAACATTTGCCCGTTCTTAGCTGCACTGGCCACGGGTGAGTGCTCCCACCAGCCTGGCACCATCACAAGCCCACTACCTCCAACATGCACCACCAGTCCTGGGCAGTCCCACAAGCACAGAGGGTAAAAATTAACCCCTGGAGATATTTCAGAGCCCAAAGGAATTACACCCAGGGTGAGCTCATCCAAGTGCTGCATCCATAGCCCTGTATCCCACCTAGGCTACGATCAGTGTGGCAGCAGCTTTCATAACCTAGAGGCAGCACCCATGGGATGGGATGGGCTAAAGTGGATGCGTTTTTCCAGAAAACCTTCAGAGCTGGCCTAATCTTGCCATCACACACATTTAGTCCTCCAAAGGGCTGTTAAGAACAAAGATTAACCAGACTCCCTAGGATGGCACATTTCTGGGAACTGGAACCAATCTATCTGACAATTATAAACTGTCCTTTAAGGCCATCTAAGAAAAGCTCAGTAAAGCAGTTGACACAGGTCTGAAAAGGAGCTTATGAACCCCATCACTTACGAAGCTCTCTCTGGAGATTTGCATTGCTAGTGCTGTAGGGTCTGTTCCAGACAAATACTCCTGAATTTTTAAATGCACCAGAAAATATGCTAAAAAGCAACCCTTAAATCTCCAGCACAAGTAATTATTAAAAGGAACACCTGAAAGCTTCTCCTGGCATTGTGGAGGATGCTTTGCTTATTCACGCAACATTTGGATGGCAACATCTCGAGCCAGAAACTGCTCGATTTCTTCTTGGGTCATAATTTCAGATGCAGGAGCTGCTGCCACTGCTTCAGCCAGCACTGGGCTCTTGCAGTTCAGGTTTGAGAAAGGGTTGAACCAACCCAGGGAGAAGGTACCACCAAACGCCAGCTTCATTCCTTCCCAGCCGCTGATCTTCTCCCAGGTTGGCTTCTGGTTTTTAAGTCGCTCAATACCCTGCAAGAAGAGAAGAGTTTATGGTTGTCTCATGCATACAGCAGGTATTTGGGCACCAAGCACTGTAGCACATGCAGAACTGCCTACCTATAGCCAGGTTGATGCTATTCCAGTTTGAGTTAACAATGAAGACAGACACCCTCCATTAGAGTTTCATCTCCAAATTTAACAGCAAAACCCTCACACGAGATCAAATTAATGGACAATCTGAATCTTGCTGATGTATTTTGGCATCAGTTGCTATTGATTTTTAGGGTACAGAGATGGCTTCTGAAAAGCCAGCCTTTTTGGAAACACGGACCTCTTCTCATGTGGCTTTTTTAATCCTTCCAAGGAGTGACAAAATACAACTTAAGAGTTTCACCTTGTTTGGGCGTTTTTTTTGCAATAGTTCAGGCACAGCCAAAATACTGCACTTTTTTCCAGCAATCAGGAATTTACCACTGCCACACCTAGGCTTGTCAATAGAAGCTCACTCCATGCCAGTTAAGAGCAAATATTTAAGAACACAACTTCCATTTACCAAATTGTCAAAGACAAATCACAATGCAAGCCAGATAACCTGCTGGGAGGTGAGAAAATCTGTATAGGTGAAAGTGGAGGCTTCAAAATGGGACCGCAGCCTTGGTCAATCAGTATTCTAACTCATTCTCCCTTCAAGAATGTCACTTTCAGTAAAGCAAACATTTCAATTGTACTTAAAGAACAGTTCTATCGAATTTAGGCAGTGACTTTTTTTTTCCTGGTAGTCTTCTCCATGTAGGAATAAGGAACTAAAATTTATTTTCTTAATGATTTTTTTTAAGGCTGCCACTGTGTGAAATAGGGCACAATTTTTTATGCCCATTTTCTGTATCATTTAAGAGAGGAGTCAGATCGGCAGCTGTGTATGATCCACTCGTAATGATATACGAGTGACCACACAGAAAGTTTGTTCTTAGAGAAGCAAGAATACTGGATCCAAGTTTTGAGAAGCTCAAGGAAATGAAAAAAAAGCGCAAATTCAGTTAAAACTGTAAGAAAGAAGAGTTTTAGAAGTGCTGGATGAACAGTACATTTGTCACGTACTAATTCTACAGATTATTCTTGACAACACACAGAACATTCAAAGCTCTGCAGTGAGAGGAAAGGAATACAGGCAGCAGCTCAGCAGCACCACAGCTGCACTCACTGTCAGCCTCGCAAATAACACAGCAGCAGCAGCTCAGTTTGCAAGAACATTGAGTCAGCACGAGCAGACCCAGAAGAAAACACACCAGAAACCGCAGCACTGCGTGCAAAGCTTTTGTGAACTTCATTCCTTCATTCATGCCCTGTTTCTCGTGCTGATTTAGGAGAAGCCCAGCAGTGAAGGTGCAGAAAGGAATGACGAAGCACCAAATCGGAATTCCTCAGGGTTGTAATTTGGGAAAAATTCAAGCCCTGAAGGACTTTGAATGCTAAGCACATGCCTGCAGCACCTCACCCTGCTCCCAAGCTTGCAAATGTACCGTTTTAAGTGCTCCAGGGAAAATCCCTTGCAGCCCCTGGTCCCTTGGGATGCCACACTTGGTGTGCCACAGCCAGGGCCCGACCTTACCTCCCTGCTGGGCAAGCTGGAGAGGAGCAGAGTTTGTGCACAGCAGACCCTTGGCAAAGCGTTCTAGCACTACTATGAGCTTTTCCTCTGGGATACTGCACTTCCAGCACCCAGTGGCTGTGCAACCAGGAGGCAGAGGCTTTGGCAGCTTAAAGCAAGAGACCACCTTTGGTTGCGCAATGTTCCTTAGCAAACTGCAGAGCTTTCCCATGTGTCAGTAACAAACTGGCTGGAGCACGGCTGGAGCACTTACTGTGTGAGCATCTAGGGAAAAGGAAAACAAGTAGCACAGAGCAGGAGGAGAGACAGACACCAGGCATTTAAACCCCTCTCTGCAAGCACAAGCTTTAACCCTGCCCTCACTCATTTGTGTAATCCCTTTCAATCCTTGCTGCCATCTAGACTGGGAATACAGATTTGGAACAGTTCTGGGCAGAAACCCATCCTTTCCTCCCAAAAAAACATTGCTCACCTGCTCCTATCAGCATCTGCTAACCAAGGCAATAAGCAAGGTCAGGCTGAGGTTGTGCTAATGCCAATTAGGGAGCAGTTCATCAGAGCAGCTAGAGGCATACTTTCTCTCTCCCAACCTGACCTCACTAATCCCTTCACAGCATGGTTTCAAAATAAACAGAAGTTTTATAATTGTATCTTGATCTATTTTTGGCTGCCAGCCACATGGTCAGTAGGGCATAAGGTTATGCCTTAAAAAGAACCTAAGGGAGATGGAAGGAATGCACAGCTGTTGGACAACTCATTACTGTTTAATGAAACTTTAAAAAAAAAAATACTTGCATAAATCTCTCACCATTATTAAAGAAAGTGAGAATTTTCTGTATTGAATTAAACCAACACCTGTTTCTCCTTCCCATCATGCAGCTATTCCACTTAATAAAAGAAAAAAAGTGCTTAGAAAGCATCATCTTTCCCTATTTCAAATCATATAATTTTGAACCAATACTGAAAAGAGAAGATATACACTGAGGAAATATAAAATACTGGACACTCCTCTTTAAGTAAGAGGCACAACATTGCAAACGTGGGGAGAGTAAGACAAGGTTAACCTGTGACCACTGCGATGCTGTAGGATATACTCTCTTTCTCCAACTACTGCCCTCGGTATCTGCTCTTGCCCAGAGCCAGAGAAGGACGGTGGGCTGCATGGTCTGACCCAGAAGCAATCTGCAGGACAGCTCTTGAATGTTAGAAGAAATGCATTAATTTCCTTCAATGCACTTTTAAGACATGAAAGGAAAGAGCAAACCAGAAAGACAAGCATTGAGACAAATTGATGGTTACAGAGAAGACACAGGAAGCACCGCCACTGGAAATCATGATTAACGCAGACTTTTCTTACAGCAGTTCCTTGCACTCGTTTCTGCTAGGAGCACCACTTAGTTTTCCAGAAGTGCCCTGTTTGAGTTTCTTTCAATTTCTCTTGGCCACACTAAAACAGAACTACCACCTGAAATGGGGTAGTCCTGACCAAGAAAATACTTTCCATCAGCTAACCAGTAAGTCTGCCTTTCTCCTATTAGTACTGTCCTACTTTTAGTACCATTCAAATTGCACCAAACAGCACCACCGAGCCGTGCAGCACAAGGAAAGCTGAAGGCCATGGTTATCGCCACACACACACAACAGGTACCGGTGGCACTTCTGGGATGGTGCCTCGTTTAAAAAACAAAACACACAGTTTGACTGAAAATATCAGTACTATATAACGCTGTTTAACAATTTGCATTTGGTTTGAAGCAAGAAAAACTCAGTAGCTAGGCATTTTTCCACGATGGTCAAAATGCCAGAAAAATGTAATCAATCTTCCTCCAGAACGCATAGCTAATAAGGGTAATTAAAATAAACCCAAACTGGAACGTAGAATTTGTAATCAAAACAATTTTTGAAGCAGTGAACTACAGAGAGGTGCATTAATTAGTTAATTCCCTAGCTGACTCAATATAAAAAGCCTCTCTCCTCAATAAATCTGATTTTGCATCAAGGCAGCGTAAGGGCCAGATTCTCTACCAGTTCAAATCATCTCCTGCACGTGTCTCACCAGCTGGACTGACCACGGCCCAAGATCCAGCTTAACTATTAAGCTTGGGAGCGTTCTCTGAGAAACACCATCACACACTAAAACCAGAGTTACAGCCTCTCCCCAGTGGCGAAATAAACCACTGATTAACAGATCAGTATATTACCAATTAACTCACTTTTCAACTTAGAAGTTGAACACTCAAGTTAATTAACCTTCATATGCTTCTGCCTGCTTGCACACAGAAGTGAAAGTTCAGAAAACCATTACGGATTTTTCCTAAGATTTGGAGCAAAGAAAGGAAGAACAGCAAACAAGTTTTTGGAAAAGTTTTATTGCATTTGTTTTCCATATGGAAGCATTGACAGATTGAAAAGATGCAGCATTCACATTACTTCCAAAATGAGACATCCATTCAATTTCTCCTTCCCTGATTTCCCTCCCTTCCCACGTGGCTTTGAAGCAGTCTAAACAGGTCAGTTTCCAAAAAAATATTTTAAACCAAGGAAAGAAAAGATTCCTTGGAAGTCACAGACGCAGCTGATTTGCGTATTTCTTTTGTTTGCAATTCATTTGATGAGCCCATGGGAGTTGTGAATCAAAAATATAATAAAATTCCTGCCTGAACCTAAGATGCCAGTTGTAATTATGAATGGTTTAGCTCTATCCATTTTTTGGAATGCCTTCTGTCCCTCCCACTTTCATCACCACACAGTTCATAACAGCATGCATGCTCCTTACCATAAATATTTCCCAATTTCAAACCCTTACACATATATGTGCCTGTGTTTACACACATACACATGTATGCATAAATAGGAGAAAAGATTTACAAAGCTCTAAACCAGGGCAATGCTAACAATATAGAATCAATCACCCTGGAACACTTACACATCCCATCAATATTAGTCTTTATAGGAATCTGGGCATTCATGTCAGTTTTTCACGTTAACACCGCTTAGCAGGCATTGCTCTAACAAGTCATTTACCAAGACAAACACACACAAAAAAAACATGATTCTGCTATTCTAAACACTTGAAAATTAGCTTTCTTTCTTTCCTGAAAGTGTAAGGCATGTAATAATCCAAACAGTCTTCTAAATCTGCCACAGTTATCCTAAAGGGGCAACAATTTCCTGCACACAAGGGAGGGAACAGACAAAATAATGCCAGAAAGATGGAATCAGTTCTGTGGCTGGAAGGAAAAAGGAGGGTGGAGTGGGAATTGGTGTTGGCAACGCTTAAGTACTTTAACTGTTTTGTGATCACCAGGTCAACTGGCTCTCTTGCTGTGTTGCCTTCTGGTCTTGCACCTTTTGGTACGTGAAGTATCTGCTTTCCTGGTCAAGTTCACTTATGAAAGAGCAATGTGCTCCTTCAGGAAGTCCAAATGTGTCTGTGTAGGGCTGTTGGCACTCACATGTCATCCACAGAGCTCATCACAGTCAGGAGACAGCATGAGAATTTACTCAGAAGAGGTGGGTCATAACAGAGAAGAGAGGATCCCCTTCACATTAGTTATGCCATACAGAAAGCAGAGAGAAACAAATGCCAGTAAAGTTAATGAGATAAAAAAGAAAGGAAAAAAAAAAGAAAAGGAAAAAAAAAAAAGAAAAAGCAGCAGCAGTTTCAGCCAGAGATATAGAATTATCTAAAATGGTGGAATATAGGGCTTGTTTTTCCTCTGCAATTATCAGCCATTTAATAGACATAAAAAAAGTTTGTTTTGCTTTTTGTTTTAAACATTCATGGAAAATTTGTAACAGTAGTGCTGTAATATGTTTCTATTTTAGTGGAAATGCTGGTCAGGAATTCCTCAGACCACATACTGGTACGGGTCTGCTTTTCCTTGGTCTGGTGTTGCGAATGGGCTAAGCCATGCTATAGAGAACGGATGGCCAAATACTGCTTTCATGTTCATCCATTTTGTTTTTTTAGCCCATCTTCTCTCTTCCTTTTTCAACTGTTCTATTCCCTGAAAACAGAAATATCACATTTTCAGTCAAATACTCAGATTCTGTAGTTCTGGATTCGGGGAAAGGTCTACTCTCAATTACCTCTTATCCAAAGGACAGAGTAAGAAAATACAAATGCATCTGTACTGTCTTTCCTTCTCACTGTTTTATATTAAAAAATATTAAATCTAGAAACTGTTCCTTGAAAATAAAATTGCTTTCATTTTCTTCAGACCTACATACTTCAGAAACATTTTAAGACCTGCCATCCAATTGCCTCTGATGTCAATAAAAAAAACCCCACCACTTAAAACCAAACAAAAAGTATGTGCTTTAATGGCTGAATGCATTATGTGCTAACCAGATGGAAAAGTTTTAGAGAAACCATTACAAGCTTGCAGACAAAAAAAAAAAAAAAAAACCAACCAAAAAACCCACAAACCCAAAGATAATCACTATAATGCTCCCAGATTCACCAAGCAAGTTCAGGAAGTGCCCATGGCTCAGTGTAGCTCAGTCTGCCTGGTGCCTCTTCATGTGTCATTAGAATCACTGCTAAAACATGCACGGGCTGACAGCATGGAGAGAGGGTTAAATAAGATACTGATTTGAAGAAATCATTGGCATTGTTTAGTAAAGGTTAGAGGCAGAACAAAAACAAGCCATCAAGCAATCAGCTGGAACATTCACTAGTTAAACACTAAAAAGAAATAAATCCATATTGTGTCTAAAGCCCAGGAGTGAATTTGGTCTGTCAGGAAAGCCATATATGCCTGGCTGCCATAGAAGCACAATGAGTAAGAGAAGTCACTGGAGAGCATCACTCTCCCACGGGCAGCAGCAGCAGCTGGCAGATCACCCAGCTCCTTGACTCTGCATCTTTTGCAAGGTAAGATTTCTCCTGACCTGCACGTGTCTCCCACGCTACGCAGTAATGCGCTGCAATGCATCTGCGTGCCTCAAATTACTGACGCTGGGAGCTCTGATGAACACAACAGGGGCCAACTGCAGGAGTTGTGCTGATCCCTGGTAAATGTCACCTCCAGAGACAACAGCAAAATACCAGGGTTCTGGGTCCCTCCAGGCAGAAAGGAACCATCTTGCTGGGACAGCATACTCAAGATGAGGAATGAAGTCTCCCAGTGACTGGAATAAAAAGGTGAAAAACGGCAACACACAGCCCTATCTCTAAAATGTGAGTTACAACACTACAAGAGAGCACACCAAGAAGCACTTCACCTGGAAGTATTCCTCTGCTCAAAACAGACTGCTTGCCAGACAGCTAGCTCAATGCTGGCACACCAACAATGAGACATTCCATGGAGCAAAATCCTTACTGGTACATATTAAAAAAAACACCCAAAAATAAAAACCCACAACCCAACAAGGGGAGACCATATTTCATTTTTTTATTTTAGAATGTGGCATTGTTCCTTTAACATCTACAAGTCCCCATCTAAGAGTGGAAGGGAAAATCTGGGGACTTATATGGGTGCCCAGCCATAGGAAGCAGCTTCTAAAAATTCTTGACAGGTTTCGAAGATAGAGAAATTCAAACAATGATTTCACAGGCGGCATTGCTAATTTACACACTTATTGATGAACACAAGCTCAGCAGGATCTGTACCACACTGTACTTCTTCCTGGGGCTCTCCCCATCAGAAAGAACAGTGAAGTCTTCCTCTGAACACAGACAGGTGGAACATCAGCCTCTTGCGGAAGCCAAGCATTAAAAATAGCACTGCAAAAAAAGGCTCAGAGCAATAGGCCCATACGGCATATAATGCCAGTCACAGCTCTCTGACAGTAGCAAAAATACTTATGCTAGCTTCAACTGGCCATGGGCAAACAAGGAAAACAAACCTAAAGGAGGCAGGGAGGAAAGAAGAGTTGTCACTCTTTTAAGCCCATCACTTCTCTCCAGCCACCCCAGTTAATTCAATTACCTGAGCATGCTTGGTGAAGAGTGGAAGTATTCACAAGTGTGGGAACACCAACCGGAATCCCCAGCTACATCGCTACAGAAGTGGGCAAATACATGGATTTAGGACTGTAATATTATTATATAACCTCTCCTATGCCACCTTTGAATTCGGGATGACTTGGTGGATTTGCAGCAGACTGTGTCCAGCAGGGTCCCTTGAGCCTGCTCTGCTCCCTTTTCTTTTTCCCTCTGGCAAGAGTTTTTGAACTGTTGAACAGGTATCTAAGACTGGAAAATCTTCTAGGCTAAAAAAAAGTCTCTGTCTGTGTGTGTGTGTATTCCTCCCTCACCTACTCATCTTGGCTTACCAGCACACAAACCTGTGCACAGTGACAACCAGGACACAGGTGAACTTCAGACAATACCAATGTAAAAGCACCTCATTAAAGAAAAAAGGTTCTCCAATCCACAGGGGACAAATATTCTCTACAGAATAATCCCAGCTACCTATGCCTACTTTATGGGAAGTACTGTCAACATAGCACTCCAGTCAATACATAGGAGTACCCTACTTCCCACAGTGACCTTCAGAGAGCACCATCCAGCACCATGCTAGCTCAGCTTTATTACACTGGATCTCTCCTCAAAGGGTACATGGACTCCCTGTGCCGTGAGGTAAAACCCCGTAGCCCATCACTGTTTCTACAAATGGTGAGAGACAGGGTAAAGGAGAGAATGTGCGACACCCACCGTTTCATCAGTGCAGATGGAGTGTACTTGGGTCCCAAACATAACTGAGGTGAAGATGAGAAATAGGAGAGCCTCAAAACACAAGAGGATGAGGAGAATCACTGTAGTTGGTGGAGAGAAGGAACTGCACTCTGTGAAGACAAAACAACAGAGTTGGAAGGGCAGACACCAAGTAATGCACCAGCTGCAAAACACCTGCTAAGCCACGAGTTTTCTGTACTCAAACTATCAAATAAATTATCTGAACAACATTCCCAGAAAGACACACAGGGAAGCTCTGACATGCAAGCATAAAATGATCACTCCCTCAAGTTTAAAAAAAAGCCAAAAAACCCACCAAACACCCTGCAACGCTTCAAGATTGTAATTTTCTTTTCTACTTCAGAGTTCCCCCAGCACACTGGCTAGGACTCCATTCTACTCAATTTCACCTGGAGCTTCTCTCTTAAACCTTAGCCTTACAGATTTTCCACAGTGATAAGTCCATTAGAAATCTCAAGCTGGCAGTCAGGACACGAGCTTATGTAGCACCAACATAAAACCAGGGTATGCTTCCTTTTCATAACTGCTCTAAGCCGTAACTTAAAAAAGGTCAGATTAAGCCAAATTCCTACTTTTCTTCATACTCAATAATGCAAACTCAAGCAAGTGCTAAAAAAAAAAAAAACCAAGAAGGTAATTAGAAAGGAGGAGCAAAAGAAAGGAACGTTATAGGGCCAAAGTCATAGTGTTCAATGCTGTAAATTTCAGAACATCTCCAGATTTTTTCGAAATCTAAGACTCTCATCAAAAGCCTGTATTTTTCTCATGAGATCTTCAGCTTAAACAGATTCACCATAATCAGGGACTAAGACAATTTGCACAAACACAAGGCAGCTGAACAACACATCCATCTCTCCTAACAGCTCTGTTCTGCCACGTAAGCCTGGGACAGCCAGGAAAGTGCCTTCTCCACAGGAACAGGCTCTAAGAAAGGAGATAAGGGAAACTATCTTCTGATGTATCCTTCCCTTATGGCCCTGGCCACTGCAGTCAAATGCAGATGTTCTCACTGACAGCTGGCAGCTGTTTTACAAAGTTCTGAAGTGCAGAACAACCTCATCAAGTTCAATTCATATGTGTATCCTCTGCAGTACTATAAACTAAAACTAGTCATTATATTGAATAACACTACTGAAATTCCAAGGAAAAAACCCTCATACTTTTCCAAAAAAAGTCATAAGCAGCACATACATGTGCACACAAATTCTTTGACACCTTGCTCTTCAACTCAGCATTACCTTGAGGATTTCTTATATATCCATATGTGATTTTAAAAATATATAGGTAGGCTGACTTTGTGAATATTTACTCACTGACTACTTCAGAGTGATGCTGAGGTTTTTAGTTTGGCTTTTTTGAGCTGCTTGGGCTCTGTTTTTGGTTTGTTGGATTGGGTTTTTTTTTTTTTTTTTTTTGAGGAAAGGAATTGTTTGTTCTTGTGAGGGTGGTTTTTTGGATCTGAGCTAGCATGTTTTCCTGGCAGTCTTGCAACAATGATTCACATTACCCTTTTTAAAAAAAGCATACACATTCTTCTTATCTTGTGATGGCATTCAGGAAATTAGTGCTGTGTTCACGTGAACAATAGGTTATTACACACACACTCCTCAGGTGTCTTTACATATCAGCTTTTTCCTAGGCACTATCAGATGTAAGTTAAAACAGGACTTTTCAGGAAAGAGATTCCAGCAGGTAAGAAAAAAATATGAAGTTCCAGGACTGATCATTAAAAATAATAAAAAAAACAGAGATAGCATAGCAGAACCTTGATAGCATTCTTCGGAAACAAGCAACTTACTGCATTGTAAGTTCTTATTCAAAGGGTAATCTGCTATTTTAATAAGGTATTTTGTTTATACTCACTTGTCCAGTCTTCTTCAAAGCAGTACAAGAAGTGAAATCCCACCATGATTAGAGCATGCAGGGAAATCAGTGCTATATACATCTGAAAAATAAAGGATGTAATACAGGCACCAAGTGAGTTCAAAGACCAAAATGCTCAATCTTCCCAACACTTTATTTGAAAGCATAGTGCTAAGATTTCAAAATAAAACCAAACCACAAACAACTCCCAAAACCATCAAGCTCTCCCATCTCCCCTGAAAAAGCACCATGAAGCTGGCAAATGCCAAGACTACACAGACTCATTCTCTCCTTACTAACAGCTCTGAGCGAACACAAGGCAGACTGCTGAATTTAACGCCAGCTGGATCCAAATCCAGCCTCCTGTGTCCCAGAGTGGCCTTCCCCACAGCTCATTGTCCTTACCTCAGCTGAGTACTGCACAGCTTTCAGAGAACAGTAACACTGATCAAGGCATCCTGTTGTCAAAGCTTACATCCTTGCTCTTGACAGCACTACAGCTTCCCAGAGAAACAACAATTAATTTGTTTTAACCAGAGAATGCACTTTCATCTGTTTTCCAGTATGAGGTTCAGAAAAATGATGTATTTTTTTAACAAGTACTTTCTCCTGAGGCAGACACTGGCATGGAAAGTTTCTCTCAGGATTTAATACTTCATACTTAATCATTTTTGGTTTAAGCTAGGTCTTAGCTTTGTAATAAAAAGTGTATGTAACGAAAAGAACAAAAGCTATGTGCAATGCTACACATAGATTACAATTTACTACGACAGGGCTAAAAAAATTACTCTCCTGAAGGTACAAACTCTGACAAAGATAGGCAGATCATAGAAGCGAGAGAGACTTTGTAACAAGAAACACCTCTGGAAGCAGTAAAAGGCAATACGGGAGTATTTGGGTTTTCCTCGCAAGCTGAGCATGCTGCTGTTCTTTCACTTCCTCACAGGTCAAAAAGAATATCTAAGAATAAAACCAGAAACCCTTATTTTGTTTCTCTCAACCAAATTAAGTGTTAAATACAGCCTGCTAGAAAGTGGCTATCAAGTTTTAATAGAAACTGAAATCCTTTTGATAGGACTAAAACACCTAGCTCACCTCTCAAGGTAAAAAAAACCTGCTTGCTCATAGGAAAGAAATGGGATTCATTTTGTTCTGTAATCCACATCCTTGCAAACCACACCACAGAACACTAAGCCTTTCATTTAACTGTAAATCTCCTCCTTTCTGCTTGGTAATATGAGAACATACTTCCTCAAACCTACAGATGTCTCAGAAGATTTATTAATAAAACAGAGCATCACTGAAACTCAGCCTTGTAATGTTCACACTACTCCCACGGGATATTTGCAGTTCACTTTGATGAAACACATTTCAAACCTTCCAGAAATATCCAGTATTCAAGTTTGTACTCCTGTTTTCTTACTCATGATGCTACAGATATAGTACAAAAAGTCGTGCACCTCCTTGGTTTTCAAGTACAAAACTAAACCACTTGCAATTAAAAGGTGGATAGTTCTTATCTAAGGGGATGCAGACTTCCCACTCCTTCTTTGAGATGTGGCAACAGTTCTTATTACATGATCCCACACAGGTACTCATACAACTATAATGTTTAGGAGGCCTACATATGCCTGGGACCCTACCAGCCACTGTTTGATGTAAAGGGATGGCCCCTGCCTCAAGGAGCTCAGCACCACAGTAAACTACTCGCATTACAAAATAGGTGCTGAACTACCACCAATACAAACCTCAAAAACCCCTGACAAAGGCTTCCTGTGATGCCTTTTCCCAGTGCTGTGGATGGATGGGTGGGGGTGTGTGTGTTCCCTAATTAGTGAAACAGAAGCCTGTATGTAGCAGGTCCCCATAAAGTTCTTCCAAAACACGAAGGAAGAGAATGCCAGCACTGGGAGCTGCTTCACAGACTACACACTGCATTTCAGCACTTCCCACTGGACAACCTCAAGCATCACCTGCAAAATACTTACTGTAAACAGTACAAAGTACTTCTGGTTATTCTCTCCTACACAGTTATTGACCCATGGGCAGTGATGGTCCATTTTCCGAATGCACCTCTTGCAAACGCTGAAAGAACATAGGTCTGTATTAACAGCACTTTTCCTTCCAGGAACACAAGATTTCACAGGGGGTTGGGGGACAAAGAAATTCAGGAAAAGAATCAGAGGTGAAATCTGAATCTAAAAGAATTTACTTGCCACCATATTCATATTTGTGGTTTGCTTACTTGACTAAGCCTGTTCAAAATGAACCATACAAAACCAAACCACCACTACAAAAATTAAGGCCACACATCAGTGGTTCTTTCCCAAATATAGTTTGAATCATACACTGGGGCAGACGGAAAAAATCTGTGATTTCGTTTAGTTTTAATATATAAGGCCTGTAAAAATGTCCACAGATTAAAACCAAACAGAAACCACAACGATATAAAAGGCAGTAATGAATAAAGATACTTTTCAAAGTTGCTAATAACAGACTAAAGTTTATTTCCCAACACTTGCTGGTAGCAGGAACTTGCAAAAAAGGAAAATTAAATAAGGTATTAGAAAAGATTCGTGACATCAAGGTAAGCCACATACTAGCAGAAAACAACTGTGGCAGTCAGTCAGGAAGATGGTAGCACAATATACATTCAAGATGAAATTAGATGTTAAAGCACTTCACAAAACCAGCCTAATAAAATCAAAATTCAAATTCTTGCCAGCATGTAAATTGTGGCTGGAAGTCAAATAATTAAAACATTATTACTTTGTCTGAACATCATTCTCTTGCTTAGTCAGTAACTGCTTCAACTCACATAATAAAGGAAGTCTTTTTCTCTGCTGCTTTCTCATATGCTAGGAGACGAAAGGCAGTCTCCTGATACCACATTGCACAAACAAGCACAGAAATCAAATATGAAAAAACACAAAACCCCAAAGCAAACAAACAATAGACCCAGAAAGGAAACAGCCATTCCAGAACAATTCTGGCAGCAATGAAACAGAAAGGACTGAGCGCTCTGCTAATTTTATTTTTCTTCTTATAACAAAAAGCACTTTGACCTTAATATAAATAATAAACTTCAACACCCAAACACTTAAGGGAAACTCAAACGAAAACATAAACATGTTCTTATCAGCATGTATGAATAAACAATAGAAAACATCTCTGTCAGAACAGCCTTTCACTCACTTTACACGGTAGGAGGGGATAATCCCCAAGGATATGTGCTATGCCTGAAAAACAAATGAGTTGCTATAGGCCTGATCCTAAATGAAAGTCCAGGCAGGCAGGCCCCAGCCTCCCAGCACGGGGCCAGATCAGGAGCTGCTCCTCCTCAGGCAGACCTGGGTGCCCTACTACCTGTCAGCCTCAGGTGCAGTGGGAAACATGAAAAGCCTCCTTTCGCCAGAACAAGCAGCTTAAAATTATTTTGAGCTACATGGAGTCTAAAATCAGCAGGCACAGTAAAAGCAATTTACGTGCCAGATAATGTACTTCGTATGACAAGTATTTATCATTGTGATAAAAAAAAGGAGGGGGTAAGGTGAGGCAGGTGGTAAAGGAGGAGGATGCCTCCCTGTGTGCAGGTGTGCACAAACTTCCCTTGGGCTCTGAGAGAGGTGCGTACCCAAGCAACCCTCCAACTGCTCCTACTTCCCCAGAGGGACAACCTGAAGATGCCAAGCCACAGATGTGAAAGGGATAGGAGAGGAGGCTGGGAGGGGAAGTTTTATTCCATGTGCACATACCAAAAACAGTTGGATGACAGGCAGAACAGGAAGCTAGCTGGTGGAAAAGGAAACACAGAAATCACAACTAAACACTGCAGCAACAGGGATACTCACACATTTTCCCCCACTCAACCACCTAGCTTCCAAATGCTGGCAGGACTAGTTTACTGGGCACAGGGGACTCACTAAATAGCACATTCATCAAAAACACCCTGGTCCCTCTGGTATACAGCTAGCAGTATCTCCTGCTGATGCAGATGCTCAACCTTGATGTGTTGAAGTCTAATAAATCTCCCTAGGCCACAAAAAGAATGTTTGACTGAAGATTCTCAACAACATCAGTGGTCAGTGGATCACCTTCCCAAATCTTAATGTCTAAAAACTTATCTTAAAGCATAGAAAAAAGGACCATGGTGACAAGGTTTTGTGCTTAGCTAGAGTCTTTTTCATTTACCTACACTGTGAGTAATCATCAAGACAGCATTTTAGATGTGAAGTTTCATTCATAATTGAAAAGCTGTCAGAGCGGATTTTACAGTAGCATTAATAAGTGATAGGCATGATCACATCGCTCCTGCTGAATAACCAACTCCTGATTTTCATTAAAATTAAAAGAAAGAAAAAAAAACACAACAAAAAAGAAAAACATTTGCAAACTGAAGCTCTGAAAACAAATATGAAACAAGCAAACAGCAGGACAAGTTTGCTCAGCTCATTACCATGTATTTCCCTCCCCACAAGACCACTGCATGAATCAGCAGTAGCCCAGGTACGAGCTCGCTCTGTATGTACTGCTTTTTGAGTAGGGAAGGAAGTGACACCAGTGCAAACTTATTAACTACTTACTGGAAAGCAGGTTCGCTTGCTTTAAAAGCAGAAGAGAATTTTAGGAAGTAGTTATTTTTTTGCTCACTGCCTTTAGTACTAAAAAGCTCACTACCAGTTACTCTCTTCCGGGAAGTTTATCCTACCAGAAAAAGAAAGGACATGACAGATCAGTAGGCATACTGATCTATCACACAGCACAAAACAATGTCACAGTACTCAATGAAAATGTGGAAGTCTGAACTTTTAAAAAATATGTAGAGTTACCTGCACTTCAGTTTTAACTTAAATACCACTTCTAAATAGGATACACAGTTGGACAAATGGGTTTGTGAATAAAAACAAAAATGGAAAAGACACTGACCCTTTGGGAGATGTTTTATGGACTTCTACACATTTTGGTATAGAACGTCTCTTTTCAAGTCATCTTTACATGAAAATTTATGGAATGTCAGTTACAAGTCTGGATCCAAGGCAGCACTCAAAAATTTTAAGTGTTTCTCACTTTGCACGAAGTAGCCTCGGCCTCCTATATCTGAAAATCTGTCAGAAAAGGTATGAGATTTCTTCTGAGAAGCTTAAATGTGTCAGGTACTATTGGCAACAGAATTTGTATGCCAATCCCTCAACTGACTCACTCCAGTCTCAGACTCCAACAACAAGGCACACTGGTGAATAATTTGTGAGGTCTTGATGAAACAGCCATCTTCAGAAAAGACTTTACCTGCAGTGATGTGCTCTGTCAGGTTTGATGCTACAACACTTTGGGCACTTGTAAACCACCTGTCCTGGCTTTAGCTGTAAACTCTCGATGAACTCTTTTGTGGCATTACCTTTGGGTACAGCACCCTGCAGGCAAAAAAAAACAAACCAGGAGATTAATTTGTGGACATTACAGCTGCTAAGAGCAACAGGATGACTTAAAACTATGGAAGGAGAAGGAAGAAAAAGAAATAAAAACTTCCCTAAGATCAATAGAGTTTCAAGAAGAGCAAGAAGATTCAGAAAAGAAATTTAAATGTGGTCTTAAAATATGGAACCACACATTGAAACATAATTTTGGTGGGACTTTCATTGTTTTTTTTTTTTTTAAACATCAATAAAGCAATTAGTCTTTTGTAATACTAGCTTCACTTAAGCAATTAGTCTTTTGTAATCCTACAGTAACCTTAAAATATTTAAGAATCCTCATCCCTCTTTTCACATCAACAAATTTACCATGTCAGTGTTTCATATCACAAACTGAGAATCGCAGATGTTTTATGCCAGTAGAAGCAGCTTCTTCTGAAGTATCACTGTGTACACTAGAAGTTGCTGGTAAACAACTCAGGTATTTATAGTTATGCTTCCATTGTGTATTTGTTATTTAAATTATGGTTTAACATTCAAACGGTGAGCCCTAAGAATCATCACACCTGAATAAGACTCAGTAAAACATTCTTAGCTGTGCAATTTCCACTTTAAAGTATATCTTTAAATAGGTAACATATTGCTGCTACAGGAGCACAAGTTCATAAGTTTCCAGCCTTTATAGGGACATTAATTTGCTCAAAAAAACTAAACCAAAGAAACTCCCTCTGCTATTAAAAAAAAACAAAACAAAACAAAACAAGCCATGAAACACGGTGTATGAAATCACTGCTGGTACATTGGCACAATTTACTTCTGTGAATTTACGGCTTTTTTTATTGAAATAAAAACAAAGATGCAGTATTTCAATAGATTTCTGATGATACAGTCTCCTTTTAATACATCTATAGAACCTCTTAACAGCAATAAACAGAAATGATACACACGAGTGAGAGAACTGCACATTAAACCAGTACCATAAGGCTTTTTTAAGCAGTCTTTGGGGTTTTTTTCCCCACAAAACTCCCAACAGGCCTGACTAATTTAAAAATTACCGAAACCAATTTTCACAAAATGCTACAACTCATGTTCTCTCTCCTCAGTATGCAGCAAAGCTCAAAACTTTAGGAATGCTTTTAGCAAAGACCCATTGGAAGCAGTTCCTGAAATGCAGGACACAGGCTATCAGTTGTGAATAACTGAGTTGCTCATTTATTTATAATAAGAATTCTGCTTGTTTGCCTCAGCAATGCTTCTGTTTCATTCTGATCCTATATGTGCTCCTGGTTCCCCGTGTCCTGGAAGTTTCCTTAATCCCAGACTCTCACTACCTCCCAGATGTCAGCGCATCCCTTCTCTGTATCCTTCCCCCTGCATTTCCTTTAGCTGACTTCCTCATTAAAAAAATGAAACAAAATCCCACTGGCTCTCCATCCCCATACATAAATCCCACCTCACACTAGGAAGTAATGTATCTTTTCTCAATTATTCTCAACAGAGATTGTATCTGCTTCTCCAGTGCTGCTTGCCTGGCCCGTTTCAAAATACAGCTTTTGTTTCAGAAGAGCTGCTGCTAACTCTGCAAAATAATTCCAGCAACCTGAAGGTCCCTAAGTATAAAAATCACACAACACACATTAATTAACAACCACCCTTAGGATACAAACTATCTAACAAACTGCTGCAACCCTCTGAGTCCAACGATCAGAAGTTTCAGAGGCTAAACTACTGCCTACACTTCTGCCCAGAAGCAGCAGCATGTAATCAACAGTCTTTTTACCATAAATTGTGAGATTACCCCGAATCAAGCCATTTCTGCAGTGCTATGGCTTCTGGAAGAGCTGGAATCTAAGAAACAAAGTTATACTGAAGTCCTAAAGGCACCTAACAAGGTTTCAAGCGGGAAATAACATTTGGAAGGAACAGAGTATCAGAGGCATACTACCACTCCCAACAGCAACAACAACATTTGTGAGGAAGTGGACAGGAGTAGCCTAAGCTTGTCTTTCCTTCCACTGACTAGTGGAGATGGGGTTTTGGATTGAGTCTACTGTCCAGAGGCTATTAAGCAAAATAAACCACCACAGGCCATTCAGAATTAGCATCATGGTGCTAAACTTCATCTTGCCACAAACTGAAAGACAAGAAAGCAGCAGATCTGATCTCTCAAAGCAATGTCCTAAGGATACATACAAGGGGATCTCGCGCTTCTGATGCTTCCCAACTTGCCTAAGAACTGCCAGACCTAGCACGCTCAGACCGTATTTATTTCAGCATTGTCCAATACACTCAACAAAACCAGCAGAATGAGAGACAGTAACAGAGCTCTTCAAAACAACACATGTTCTGCTCCATTCTGCTGAAGCAATACTTGCCAAGGCAGACAACCAAAACCAGCTTTTCTAGCTTTCCTGTTTGTCAAGACACAACAAGCCACAAACACAAGATCTGCCACTGGGGAGAAAACAGCATCAGAGAGAAACATTCTCCTTCCCAGTGCAAAAAGAGGACCTGCTCACACACCGGGAATCTAACACTGAGTCCTTGACTTTGCATCCGACTTGAGTGGGATGAAAAATTAGCATACCACATCAGCAGCCTCACTCAGCAGGCTGACACACAAAAGTTATTTAAATCTGCCACTCACTCAGCAACTGAGTTATCCAACATCTAGCAGACAAGAAAAACACCGCCTGTTTCTTTCTGAAGAAACAGAGAGGTGTATACACAGAGAGAGGTGTATACTTACTGGATCTGTCAGCATAGCACGAAAATGTGAAGCCAAAGCGAGGAAAGCCAAGGTGTTGAACAGTGTGCCATTGATGACACTATAAACATAATCTCTCGATGGAACTAGCATGACAAGAAGGACTACAAAGTCGGCATAGAACACCAGCATCCAGGTAACGACAGCACATGCAATACCACAGCCATCTCGAATAAACCACATTGTTCCCAGGGAAGCGCGGCTAGGAGGTGGAACACACTTTTCCGGCTGGAGGTATTCAGGTGTCCTTTCAATATCTCTGAAGCGGTGGACTGGAGTAATCATCATAGGTTATTATGTCCATACTTGCATCTGAAAGAGAGTCAGAAACAATGCTCACTGCTCTGCCAGACATCCAGACCTCTGCTCGCGTAATGGCATGGTCATCACGAGGGAAAATTGCAGAAAGTGAAATGAAAAAGTAAAAAAGGTAAATAAATCAAACACAAAATAATGGATTGGGAAACCACACTCTTGCGCTTATTGGAACACTCCTTACTCAGAAGACTCTAAGTGCTTTGAAGAAGTGCTTAATTACACACTAGGTCTACCTGTGTGCCACCTCCACCTCCCTAAGTGGAAAGGCAACAAGCATTTTAATGAAGAAAAAGTCATCAGGTAGGAGCCAACAGGAGCTGCCACAACAGGAACTGAAGCAAGAACTTGGCACTGTCATGCGAGGGGAGAAGAGAAAGTCCTGGCACAGATGGCAGGGTCCCTTTTTGCTGCTTCAGATTTGGGGAAGGGAGGGGTCTTTCCTACACATACTGGGAAACTTAGCAAGTGGAAGAGGTTTCCTTTCTCCTTACCCACTGACTCACAGCTTTGGGGTCAAAGTGCAAAAACAAACAGCTGTACAGTTAGATTTGCAGGAACTGATTAAGAAGCAATCCAGAAAGGATCGTGACAGGAACTTCTAGTCTTGGCTGAAGGATGTAATTTCCCAACAACAGCTGTCTCCCACTCTCACCTCCTCCTCTGGCCTCACTTGTGCTTTGCCATGCCTCTCCTGCCACCTTTGCTCCATCTCTCAACGGCATTTGTTTCGCTTCCCCTTTTCTGGCCAACTCCACTCTGGTGTAGCAAGAGCACCGACACTGACATTGCCCTGTCCTCTCTAGCTCTGCAGACACCTTGTCTACCCAGAGGGTAAGATCCATCTTGGAACCAGGAACAGCAATGCTCCAGGCATGTGCCGTGCTTGCTGTTGTTTAAATGTAACTCCCACCAATACCAGGCATTTGAGAAAACAGAGAAGGTGCTCCTAAGTCTTTGGCAAGGGATCAATCCATCTGCACTCAATCCATCCACCACTCAATGTTGGAGCACACCTGGAATGCTACACCTGGAATGAAAGCAGCTCTTTACACACCCAGGAAACTCTTCCAAAAACACTTCTACTCAGAGTACTTGCTCATTGCTCCAAACGCTTCATAACACAACACCCTCTAAAGACCCACCTTCTACAAAAATAGCTACAATAATTCTACTATCAAATACACTGAATTGCATATCCCTGAACAGAAGGGATCAGCCTCCTGCTATTTCAAAACGTAAGGCTTCTTCTCACGGCTTTGCAAAAAAGAGCGCTCATTATGCCATTTTAATTCAGAGAAAATGTACACTATTAATTATGTTTTCTGCCAAAAAAGTTCACACTGAAGCTATTTTTGTCTTTGTTTTACAGAAAACATACTGAGAGAATTGCAGAAGTCCCTAGGACCTCAAACTTTTCTCCAAATTTTATGGCTAAGTTCTGCCAAGTACAAGAAGAGAGCTCTACTTTGCCTAACACCAACCTAAATGGAGATGTTGCTGCGCCTATCTCAACAGGGAAGGAGATGATAGTTTACTTTTCAGTTGTTATTTTAAGACCAAATTCATAAGAGGACAATTATTCTTTCACAGCCAAAGAGTAAGGTCATTAATGAGCAAGATGATTAATTACATCCAAGCACAGAAGTGATGAGCTTTGTGTGCCTGCGTGCAAGTGACACGGAAGAGAGGTATTGGAACTGCTGTGGCCACAGTGAGAAGCAACAGCCAGGAGCACAAAGTTCCAAGGTACACAGAAGCAGATGAACTAGACCATTTACAATATTTGTTAGAACACAACTAGTATAAATAAATTAGGAGAATTAGGTATTTTCTTATCTTTCCACTTTGAACATTTAGTATGCTGCCAAGCGAGTTTAAGATGGTTTATGAATCTGGAGAAAGTCACATGGATTAATGTTAAAGCATATCAGTCTTGTATTTATACACACGTCACACAGAACAGAAAAATCAAGATGAAAATGTCCTTGTGAGGATGTCATTTACTTTGGCAAGAAAAAAGCCCACAACAAAAAACCCTCTCCTTACTCACAAAATTCACATAACACATTGTAATTACTCTGTATTTTAACCACAGCTATAATTTAACCTCATGATTCCTGATATCTAGGAAGACAAGCTATATAATTTTCATAAACAGTGATTACCCAAATGATCTGGTGGTCTAAGTTCAGATAATTCTATACCTACTGGTAAATCCATACCTTTTCTCCCATTTTTCACAATTTCTGTAAGGACAATTATGTATTCATACATTCACCGAGACTTAACAAGTCTCTAACAAGTATTTCTCAGACTCAATTCTTCCACTCCCTCAAGGAAACAGGTTAACCTCCATTGCATTGTTTAATAATCTTATTAAAACTGTTATGCTTGTTTGCCAGCTCAAATAAAACTGACATAATTAAAGACTCACACCTGACAACAGTGTCAGGTTTAATTGACAAGAACATCATGTTACATTAAAAAAGTAAGAAAGAAAACTGTAATTTAGGCATTTAATTTTCAGTTGAAAGTTTAGACTTGACAAATCAGGTGCTGTAACAAGCTGGGACAGTCCTGAACACAGACTCTCAGGATTTTTTGCCTAGACTCTGAGCCTTTTTTTTCCTCTAAGGTTTTGTATCCCAAAGCAAAGGAAGCAAACAGTCACAGGAAAAGCAAACTCCTATTTAACGAAAGGAATTAGTTTGACAAGTCACTTTAAGGTCAGTATTAGCAAAGATTGACTGAAAGCCAAACAAATACACAGTGATTAAACCTGTGAGTTTAGTCACTTCAGCAGTGAAATAAAAATTAACCTCTCTTGCAAGTGCAGGAAGTGGTTTCACTCCAATAAAAGTTCTACAGCTCTCTCTCAGAAATATTATTGAGCTAAACTGGGGGAAAAAGTAAGAAAAATCTATTGCTGTGTAACTGTCTAAGGAGAAACTGGAAGGAGCCCTGAGGCCCCCTCACTCTGAAAGTCTGGAGACCCATTTCTGCAGCGAGTTAAAAGGACAGAGCACAGGCCCCTGATTATGGCTGGAGGACAATTTTGTTATTTAATGTACTCTGCCCTTTAATGCTTGCTTAAGAGGGCTCATTAGGCAACAAAATTTAAAAATCAGTAATCAGTACATAAACACCATACATTATTTGAAAAATACATATGTGTTTTAGTGTTCATTATCTTAAGAGTCAAGCTATAGGAGCTTAGAGTCTCAGCTTCTCTCCTACATGACCTGGTTAGTGGGGTTTTTTTAATTCCTTGCTCTTACATACACAAACATCTGTTTTGGTTTATGTTGTTCAATTTGGTATTTTCATATAAATAATACAACACCAAAAAAAAAAAAAAAAAAGCTTGTAGCAGGGTAGAAGCAGTAACTTGCCCTAACTGGTTTGCCCTTCAATCATGCTGCATATGAACTTAATTTGTAATACAGATGGAATATGTCAGCTCCGCCTGCTCTGGAGCAAACAATATGTTAACAATGTAGGCAAAGGGCTTAAGGACTTATTCTTGGTGTCAGGCTACAAGAGAGGCCACTAGGTAAGCGTGAGATACAATGACAACACACACATCAATTCAGCTTAATGATATGACAGAGCAAAGACCTTTTCGTTTTTTTTATCTGAAGGCATCTGGCATTACGGGAACAATCAAAAAACATGTAATTCATAAGTTAGAAATGTAAACAAAACAAATGAAAATCCACTTCCTGCTACAATGAACACTTAAGACATGCTATTACACCCTATATAAACTGTCTTTTTACCTGCCATAAGCCACGTCAAAAAAATCCTGTTTTCAATGGCCTGTGACGGCCAAAGAATGTGCTAAGAATATACAAACAAATGATGTGGGCCTTCACCCAGTAAGTACCTGAAAGCAACCTGAGCTTCTGATGTAAAACTCACAGGAAGCATAAAACCACCATCATAATAACCTTTTGATTTTCATGTAATTACTCATGCTAGCGAAGTCAAGCACATGGATATGACTTGCAGAACTACAGCATTACTATGTACATTGCAATCATTTCCTCTGTTACAAGTCAATTAACACTGAACTTTGGGAAGACATTATATTTTCATTCTGTCATATGAACTAAGTGAATTTCAAGTTCTGCCAATCTCATGAAAACAATACTGGGGAAAAAAAAAGAATAAAAAGAAGAGAGATCAGGGCAGATCATGGACCTTTTTTTAAGTTTTCAGTTTGGATTTTTATTTACTTTAAAGAAATACTTCCAAACGGCTTTTATGACACACAAAGTACCTAGAGAGCTGACAAACAACACTAAAGTTAAATTTTTATCTTCAAAAGGAAGCACACATACATAACTAGTCATACTATATTCATGACAGCTAAAGTAGGCAATCCAGATCCACAGGACAGATGTCCGTTTAAACAAAATCAACCAGCTCCAGACAGACAGACAGAAACTGCAGGATAATTCATTTTTAAGTTTATTTCATTTTTCTGTACATAAAACTGCATAGACTAAAACACTGCATATTTCATCTTCCTTTGCAACAGACATACGAGAAGGTGAGTTTCCTAACTAAAAGGGTTCTTCTCCTGCCACACTTCCATGCAGCTAAAATCTAACAAGCTTGTCAAAACTTGCCAAAGCAGAGATAATAAGAAAATATCAGTATTTATATGTATTTTCCTAATGGCTCCTGCAAGGCCTAAAAAGCTTTATCTGATCAACAGTAGCGGAACGAAACAGGCCAGCTATGCTGAGAATTTTTGGCAGTCTCCTGCAGATTCATCCAGATATCCATCAGCATGGCAGTTTCCAACCCCTGGTTTACAAAACCCTGGAGGGTCAGTGGGACATTTCTAACAGGTCTGTGAAAGGCAGCTAAAAAAAGCAAGCCTATTATTAGCAGGCTCAAATTTGCTATAGAGAGCTGCATTTCCATTGGAATACTTTCAGGATTTCAAAAAATGGTTAAAAAACCAACCAAACAACAAACAAAACAAACCTCGCCCCAATTCAGGCTAAAAACCCAAATGGGTACAAACCTAATCTTGCGTTTCAATGGCAAAGGCAGCAGGGAAGAACCAGGCACGGAAGTTAACGCTGTGCTTACAGGACACCCGATGACTCAGATCAAATTATCTCAGGGCAAAGTCAGCCCTCCTCCAGCCACCCCAGGAGAAGGGAACAGGATTGTGCCTACCAGATATTTTTTCGTTTTTCTCCTGGAAATTCAGGCTACATTAAGGAGTATAGTTACAGCCTAAATACAACATTACCAGCTTTGCATCTGCTTTTAGCAAAAGGATCACAAACATCTCAAGATTCTCCTGAATCCTTTGGCTCCTCAAGGCAGGCAATTTCAACACTTTCAGTACCCATACTGAAGAAAAATGGCATAAAGAAATCTTTAAAAAATTACAAGGCTTAAAATAAATTTTTGTTTCCTGAGGGTAAATGCACAGGCTTGAATTATCTCCCTTAAAAAGGGGAATAGAGAGCATGTAAAAACAGCTGGTAACCAAGTTACAACTTTTTTCTCTACGTGAAGGGAGTAAGTGGCTGTATTACAATGCTTTATAGTAATTGTTTACAAAACTGCTTATATAATCAACTATTTTGATGTTACTTTCTATTTTTATTTCTTACTTCAAAGAGGTCACACATGAACAAGACCTTAGTAAAAATAGCTCACACTAAAATCATACTTTTATTATTTTTATGAGAAGCATCTTATTAGAGGGGAAGATTTAATTGAAGTCATGCCTTTCTGAAGAACACATTTGAATAGGAGTACAAATACATAGAGGGAACTTCTCCCTAAGGAGAGCAAGCAGAGGGGGAAATTACCTCAAAGACATCTGTCAGATCTAGAAACTCCATCCTGAGGACCTGGATCAGGCTGAGAATGACAGCCTCAAAAGAGATGCAGCCACATAAGGCACAAACCCCTCAGTCTCCCTCTAATTTACATCAGTGTAGACAAGAAGCAACTTCAACAGTGCCAGAGGAATTCCATCAGTAGAACTGAAAGGAAAATAAGGCCATGTTTTCTGAATTACAAATACAGGGGTTTCCCTATCCTGATGTTTGTGGTATGCAGTCTCTCAGGGCAGATGGTAACAGCTTCCTGGTTAATGTCTGTATCATTTCTGCTTAACTAATGGATGTGTATTGTATAAATAAATTATAATGCAATAAAGACTGACCTAAGAGTCTGAGTTATCTGGTGACTGCACCCCCACCAAAAGGCCTGTCAGCTGCCAGCCTGAGAGCAAAGGAGAGCAAAGACAATGTAGTTACTGTCCAAGGTACAAAAACACTGACCACTATGGATGAGCGACAAAATTGGGGCAACATGTAGGAACAGGGCACAAGTCACAAGGGCACCAGAGACTGAGGTCAGACTTGGATCTGACTTGGTCTGATCACAAAGTCAGTGATCTTAATAAGTCTTCCATCAGAGATAAAAGGTATTTTATAAAACTATCATTAAGTAATGAACCATTACAAAATAACTGGTAAGGTTTTAACTATCAGAGCTGAATGGGGAACAGAGAAATTCTGTCACTTCAATCTTACAGTTTCCCAATAGACCAAATACACACAAGCTACCTGACCTATGTCAAAAGAGAAATATTAGTCCTGAACATACCATCTTTGTTGCATTGCCACCTCTCTGCAATTAAGCATCAGAAGGGAAGAGCAATCTTGCAGGAGAGACTGCACCAGGAAACAGAAAACAACAGATGGGAATGTCATGCTTTCCCACAGCATTGCAGTTATCCTGAATACACGGCCTTATGAGAGACAAAACAGGAGAAGCTGTCCTGGTCTTCTAGACAGCTTTGCAATTTACATGCTGACTCAGGACTTAAAAACAGCAAGTCACTGGATTAAGGGAATGTAAATTCTCAACTTGTCCTCTATCAACTTTTTTTAAAAAGAAAGAAAGACAAAAATTAAAGGGGAAGGTTTATCTATAAAACTGGTATTATTTTTAGCATCCATTTTAAAAACCACACAACTTTCATGGCAAAACGAATAAGTTTTGCAGAGCAGGAAAGAGCTGCAGCTTTAAAGTTTTAATCATAATAAGAAGCTGGCAGAACCCCTCTAGTCTAAAAAAAAAATATTTGAAATACTATCTTTCAAGGCAGAAAGAGCACTTTAACTATCAGACATACATTTTCACTCAAGATGGTCTAACACAGGATTTGGCTCTCACCTGCTTCTGCTACAGCTCCCTCTTCACAAGCACGAACAAGTCACTCACTCTCTGATTTTATTCCTCTGCCTGTAGTTTATTCTTCTGCCTTACCACATAGGGATCGGTAAAGATATAGATATGAAGGCTGTAAGGCATTTAGATTTTAAATCTACATACTACACCTAAGCAGATCCCTAAGCCAACTACAGAAAGTACACCGGGCATACATTAAAATAGCACATTAGTAACACAGGGACCAAAAAATTGTCACCTGTCTCCTGCAAAGTTAAAATCACAACTAGAAGAAATGTATGCTGTTTCTTCAGAGAACTGGAAAAACCTGCAGGTTCAAAGTTGCTGTATGTTAAAGCTTTTGAAACACAGCAAAGAACATCTGAGTTGCCAAACTACGCATTTCTTGTTTTGCTCACTTTTGCACTGGCAAGCAGAAGGGATCCTTGCTGCCGTAAAAAATACAGTTTCTGTGTGTAAACCTTAATTTTGCTACCCTTTGAAATACAGAGAGTTCAAGACAAGACCAGATGCAATATATAGTATCTTCCTTATCTATTCTGTGTTATATTGGACATCAGTAATTCAAGTAGTCACTGCAAAGAACAAAGATGCATATCACATTACTATCTCTATCACCTGCTACAGCCCTCTCTGTATCTATGATGTAGTACTACTGCCTTCCCACTAAACCTGAATACGTCTTTTTTTTAACTTTTTTTTTTCAATACTACAGTGCTTTACACTACCTTTACTCACTCACACTGTTTCAGCTTCAGCCCACTTGTTTTAATTTCTGCATGCTGCACCACATTTAAGATTGGCCACCCCTGTTAGTTCAGCACTACTGCAAAACTCACAGCTGAACATCACAAACACACCACCTACCACCGGCCCAGCAGCAGAAACATCAACAAGGGCCTTGCATTTCCTCTCATTCAACATTCCTCTGTTGTCCAAGGATCTTAACAGTGAGTCCTCTGCCTCCTTGTTTTACTTACTGTTTAACTTGCTCCTGGAATAGCATTTCCCAACATTTTTCTAGCTGAACTCTGCTGCTGTACCCTTCCTTCCCATTTCCATACCTTCTCATGCCTATCCTCTCTTTCTTTTTTCCTCGCTCTTCTACAACTCCTACCTCTTCTCCTGTAACAGCACCGGTTCTGTATGGTCACCCTGTGACCTGGTGGTGCAAAGAGATACAGGGCTATAAGCCTAGATAAATCTCTCACTCCAGTCTCCAGAAGCATTCTCAAGCACCCCCCCAAGCTGGGGGCACAGCCAGAAGCAGGCGACAGGAATTAACACACCAGTGCTCCTGTGCAGTGAGCCAGCACCAAGCTGCACCTTGCCTCTAACACCTTGCACCTCACTAGCCAGGAACTACTGCCATATGGGGAGGTCTTTGGCACCCACACCCTGCAGACAAGCTGGCTCATTCTTTTGGACTCCCTCTCAAAAGGACAATGTGTGAAGTGTTACTGGCAGACTTGCTGCACTGCAGCTCCAGGCAAGGGCTATCTTCTTTCCTTACTGATGCACAACCCAGGAAACACACAGCTTCAATTAGGAAAGCTTTAACTTCTCATTTTCTTGAGCATAACCTGAAGCTTCAGATTAGTTACACGCACAGGTCAAACATGATGTTCCAGGTACAGTCGGTCACATTTAGTTTGCTTCAACCAGCTAAGCACAGGATGGGGAAAATAAAAACTGACAACAAGCTATTCTGTCGTGTCATATTTTACATTACCTGCTGTCTTCTGTCAGGAAGGCAGAAAAACTGTATTCTAGAATATCGCCCTAAGAAAAAGGTCATGGCTACACTGCAGAGGGATCAGAGAAAAGCATAAGCTCAGCCAACTAACATCTGCAGAGACTGGCTGAGCTACAGCCAGTCCATTTTCAGACCGACACCACTGTGGGTGCCCATCTAGTCTCCTCTACGGGAGAGATGCCCTGTTACAGCTCATGGGAAATGTCTGCACAGTAAAACTGGCTCCATGAGCAAGTCCTCCTGAAATAATGCAACACACAGGTTTAAACTGCATGCACTATGCAACACTGCCAGCTCCTGTTCTGTTGGAGATGCACAGCAATCCACCCACTGAGAAAAGTAATTTCATATTAGGTAAGAAAAAGAGATTCACCAAAGCTTTGCTACCACTGCCCAAGACATACACATCCTGCTGAAGACTGTCAGCTGTTCCCCTTTGCTGACACAAAGGAAACTACCCAGAAGAAACACGTAACTACTTGGGCACAGCCGACCTGCATCTGCTGAGGAATTAAGCATTCATCTCCTTGCAACCTGCTCCCATTATTTGGATTAAATTACATTTGTATACTTTTGTCTACTACCAAACAAGCAACTTAAAACTGAAATACACACCCTTGTCTGTAACTACATCACTCAAAATAAAAACTAGAAGGAAGCAGAAACATACACTAAATACTCAACAAATGTTACTGCTATAGGTCCTAAATGTCACAACAAATATTTTTGGGTTTTAGGCAGACCTTATATTTGCCCTTTTATAAACCTATAACCACAAAGAGTTTCTGTGTCACACCTTCTAAATCTCAATGAACATTCAGTCAGACACAACTACCAGCAGCGGGTCCCACTGGTGCGACAAACACTATTGCATCACTGAGGCAACACCAAGAGCTACACTGACATAGCCTTTGTACGAGCAGATCTTTATCTGCACATGGGGCTGCATCTTTAAAAGATGTAAGAATGGCGTGGCTCCCCTTAAGATGACTCTTATCACTGAAATGCCTGTAACACTACACAGAAGACTTATTTGTTGCTTTCACTGAGCAAAGAAAAACACGGTCCTCACTAATGCCTTGCTATGTACACCACCAGACACCCAATGCAGTCACTCACTGAAACTCACCAGTCCCTTCCTTCTCTGTGATTCCACTGTATCAGAACAACCATCCAAATTTGGGCTCTTTTCCTACAGATCTGACATTGAGCACACACCTTTGCTGTGCCAGGAGTCTGGCACACAGTTGCTGTCTCTCATGCTGAAAAACACAGTTTATCTTTTCTGATCAGGATCAAAGGAAAGCGATCTAAACGAACTCTGCTGTCCATCCCACATCCCTCAATGGCACGCTCTGCTGCCTCCTTCTTCCCAAGGCTTGTTTTCTTCATTGTTTTCTTGAAGACTATTTTCTAATGAGCCATCGTGAATTGCTGCTTCTTCTTAAAAATTCACCTTACAGAACTACTCCAGTAGTACTTAGAAGCTGCCGTTCTAGACCAGTCCGGATCGCTTGCTACTGCCATCTAAAACACACCATCCATTTCAACTAAACCCGCCACAGTACAGCGCCATGGTTTCGACACGGATTACTCCCGATGCCGAGATCGCACCTGGCCGACGGCGCCATCGGACAGCTGCAGCCACACGCCGGGTGACCAGGGCCACCTCGGAAGCGACATGGTCAGCTCCACTCGCTGCCCAGCTGCTCGCTGGCGGGCACGTCCCACCGCTGCAGCGCATTAGCAGATTACAGGACCACTGCAATCCACCGACAGGTCACACGACCCCGACGAAATCGCCGGAGGCTCCGACTTTAAATTTCCTGCCGAGGGGACTCAACGCTGCTCCGAAAGGCCGCGGAGCAGACCTAAACCGCGTATTTAGCCCGGTATCATTTAACGTGTTTAGCCTCCCAGTATTTAAAGCCCAGCGCTGGAAGGCGGAGAGGGGAGAGTGGAGCCCTCCTCCCGTTTCCCGACCGATGCCCACAGCTCCCGGGGACGCCGCTGCGGGACACGACCCGCCGCCCAGCCCTGGCCCGGGGGCCCCGCCGAGGGATGCGGGGCTCCGCGCGGCCCTTGGGCGGCCGCGCCATCCCCGGGCTCCCGCACGGCCGAGGGACCGCGCGGGCCGCGGACACCGGGGACACCGGCGGGGCCGGGGGGCAGCTGGTGGCGCGGCGCAGGCGGCGGCGGGATGGCATCCACCGGCGGCCCGCTCCCGGTCCCCAGCTCTCTGCTCCCAGTTCACGCTCCCGCCCCGCTCCGCCAGCGCACACACCTGCCCGCCCCCCAGCACCCCCCGCCCCGCGCTGTCAGTCGCACCCACCTACCCCAGTGGCCGCCGCCGCCGCCGCGGGTCCGGCGCGCCCCGCCGCCCCCGCGCCGGCAGCGGCACGGCACGGCACGGCACGGCACCGCACCCCCCCTTCCGCCGCCCCTTGCGCGGAGGTGGAGCGGCCGCCGGGAGGAACCAGGAAGTGAACGGCGGCGGCGGGAGGCAGCGTGTCCCCGGCCCTGCCCTTCCCCGCCCCGCCGCGGGCTCCCCGGCCCACGGACGGGCACCGGCCCCGGGCCCCGTGTGGCTGCGGACCGCCTGTGCCGACTGCGCTTTAACGGCCCGGGCGTGTGGGTGCCTGGGGGGTGGGGGAGTACGGGTTTTGTGAGGAAAAAAACCCCACTGTTTTGACACGGGAACGGATGGTTCTGCCTCGTCGGTCATCTCTCAGCCCCAGGCAGGTTCAGAGTGGTTCTGGTTTGCAGGTTCCAAAATCTTTTGGCACCCAAGGAGGAGCTGTACAGCGCAGAGCAGAGGGGATGTTTGGGGGACTGGAGTATCATTCATAGGAGGAAAGGCTGAGGGACTTGGGCCTGTTCAGCCTCGAGAAGAGACTACTGAGAGGGGACCTCATTAATGTGTATAAATGTCTTAAGTGGGGGGGTGAGGGGAGAAGAGATGGAGCCAGGTTCCTCTCGGTGGTACCTAGCACTAGGATGTGAGGCAGTGGACAGAAACTGATGCACAGAAAGTTCCACCTGAACACGAGGAAGAATTCTTTACTAGTGTGGGTGACCATGCACTGGAACAGGTTGTCCAGAGAGGTTGTGGACTCTCCCTCACTGGACATATTCAAGAACTGTCAGGACACAATCCTGTGCTATGTGCTCTAGGATGGCCCTGCTTGAACAGGGAGGTTGGAGCAGATGACCCCCTGTGGTCCCTTCCAACCCTACCCGTTCTGTGACTGTGGTTCTGTGACAGAGCACTCCACTGCAGGTGTCATGTCTGGAGCCAGAGCAAGGGCTGAGTTTGCTTGACACTCTCCATGTCAAGCCACTGCTTCCAGCCTTTGTGGCCTTGCCAGGTATTAATCATGCACTGCAAATGTTCACGTTTCAGGGGCTTCCCTCAGGCTGGCTTTATTTGAGCCAACACATGTCATTAATTTACCACAATGAAGTTAGAGGAAAGTTAGAGTTTGCCTTTGTTAAAAAAAACTCCAACATAAAAACCCGAACAAACCCAAGAAACAAGTGACATCCTTTTTTGTATGATAAGCTTCACTACTGCCTTGTGCTGGAATTTGAATGTGCTCAGAAGTGCTCTTTAGGGCAAGAGGATGCCTTCTGTCCTGCCTGAGGAGAAACAAGCCAGACCTGGACTCCTCCCGCCTTTGAAAAACTGCCTTTTGCATGTAAACAAGATTTGCTAGCTGAGCCTCTGGGCTATGCAAGAATTTGACTAACATCAGGTAGATTCCAAACTGGGATGGCAGAGGTGGGGAAAAAAATTAACAAATCACTCTCTTTCTGGCAGTTGGAACTGTTAGCTGCTGTGGGCTAAGCCATGAGAGGCAGGAGCTGAGATGAGAGCCAGAATGTCATCTCCCTGTGCTCTCAGTGGAAATCATAGGGCGCATCTGCATTAACACTGTGTTTCAGATCAAAATCGCTTGCTTTTTCAGGGAGTTTTTGATTTCTTCTTACTTCTTGTTTGGTTCACACTGTGGAATGTGATGACACAAGTATCATACTGCAAGTCAAATGAAGGGTCAATCTGTGCTGGACAGCAGCACTGGCAGATGCTATTTTAGAGAGAATATACAAACCAGGGCCCTTTCATGCATAGGCACTGCCTTTGTCTGGCACTCCCCTGGCCCAGGAAGAAGACCTGGCCCTGTTCACCTCCCTAGGGTGAGAAGGGAGGACAAGCTATCCAAGCCTCGGCTCCCAGCTCTGTCAGGCTCCACTGCTGGTTTTCCCCACCAAGAAGCAGTAAGCAATGCCCATGCAACAACTCTAGAGTGCAGAAACTTGACTCCTTTTGGATGCAGGTAAGCCATGAGAAGAGTCCCAGAAATGCATCAGCTATGCCCCAACTGCTAATGGATAAGCAGCCTGCCAATGGGACCAGACCAACCTAAAACCTCCAAAACCATCCATTGCTCTTGAGGTTTGCTCCCACTGCATCATGCCACCTGCTCAAGTAGGCACAGACAGGAATACTCTGTACACTTGACTGAGCAAGGAGTTCTGGAAAACTGGATGAACTCCAACACTGTGCTGTGTAACTCTTCAGAGCCATGGATCATTTTTATCCAAGCAAGCATCAGTGTGAAGTCAGATAGCATCTTTTAAAATACTGTGAAAATGATACACAGGAGTTGTGCAAAAAGGCGTGCAATCTTACATTAATGACTGTTATGCAACTTTCAATTAAGGCTGTCAAAAAAACCCCAACCCTTAATTATTGTTTTAATATAGTAGTGCGAGCTTTTAATTACATTTCCCACGCCACCTTCCCAGCGATATCTGGCACAGGACGAACAGAATCTCCTAAGGAAAGCGTTTGGTTTCTTCCCTGCTGCCGCACCAGCCTTCCCCGCCCACCGCACCTCGCTTGGACCTCTCTGAGGTAAAAACTTCGCAAGGAAAATGAAGAAACGCAGAGGACTCTGACTACGCGATCCCGTTCTGAGCACTGGGATATTTCCACAGCCTCCTTCAGGAGCTCTTGGCAGAGGGCAGGCAGAGAGCGGGTGCTCTGGGTTTACCACGAGGGCCAGCTTCTTGGACGGGACGTTTTCCGGGATGCGGGCTGCCTAGTGGGTACCGCGTCCAGAGCGCTGCGCCTACTCCATGTGAAAGGCTTCTGTGGCTTCCCGGTTGCACCCCCCACTTTGCCGGCAGGAAGGGGGAGCCCCCGCTATGAGGTGCCGGTGTCGGTGCCGGCTGGGCGGGTGGGACACCAGCTATGGATACCGGCAGCTTTCCCGCCGCGGGCGGGCGGGCGGATGGAGGGCAGGAAGGCAGGGAGGAAGCGTGGCACTGCGCAGGTGCGGGCGGGAATGGCGTCCGTGGTGCTGAGCGAGGCGGAGAAGCTCTACATCGTGCACGGCGTGCAGGTACCGGGGTGGGCGCCGGGCGGTGGGGAGCGAGTTAGGCTGGGGAGGAGGGGGATAGGAAGGGAGGAAGGAGGGAGGGAGGGAGCCCTCCACCGTTGTGGCGGGGGGCGAGCCTCTGGAGTAGTAATTATCTGAGCACACTGAGCGTCGGAACGGGAAGCAGGCTGAGAGCAGGACGTGGATTTGTTTGCACAGAATCATAGAATAAGCTGAGTTGGAAGGGACCAACAAGGATCATCAAATCTAGCTCCCAGCCTTGCACAGCCCTGCCCTAAGAATCACACCATGTGCTTTTGAGCATTGTCCAAAAGCTTCTCGAACTCTGTCAGGCTCAGTGCTGTGACCACTTTCCTGGGGAGCCTGTTATAGTGCCCAACCACCCCCTGGGTCTAAAGCCTTTTCCTGATATCCAACCTAAACCTCCCCTGACACAACTTCCGGCCAATTTTTTTGTGTCCTGTCACTGGTCACCACAGAGAAGAGATCACTGCCTGCCCCTGCTCTTCCCCTCAGGAGGAAGCTGTAACTGCAGTGAGGTCTCCCCTCAGTCTCCTCCAGGCTGAACAGGCCAAGTGACCTCAGTAGCTCCTCAGACGACTTCCCCTCAAGGCCCTTCACCACCTTCCTTGCCCTCCTTTGGATGCTCTCTAATAGCTTAATATACTTCTTCTGTCCCCATTTGCTCATCTTCCCTTGCTCTTTCCACCTCTTCCCTGGCTCTTTCTCAAGTTATTGCCGTTAGATAGAGTTTTAGCCTGTCACTTAGTGAAGGAATGTGAGTGGACCAAGGAGGAAGAGTAAAGGATGTCTGGGGAGAAGCCCCAAAAGATAACAGAACTGTATTTTTACTGAATTTTACTGAAAAACAGCCTGGTTTTATGGGAACGAGCTGTATAGTATCAGAGGATGCCTAATACCCGTTTTTGAAATACAAGTGGATGAAGGCATTTGGAAGGCTGGTGTATTATTTTTGTCTGCTGGTATCCTAACTTATTATGTAAAAGTACAGAACTTGCCTGTCCCAGCAAAGAGCTGGGTTGTATTAGGTAATGTACCATTTAAGGCCACGACCTTTACAGTTTTGGAATCTGAAGCTTTCTTTCGAGTATTGGAGGGACTTGGTGCAGTTCATGTCTGCCTGCAGATTGCTTGTTGCAAGCTCTACATAAACGAGATATAAAAGAAAAAGTACAGTTGCTTCTTTTGTACTCCATGATGAAACTACAAGTTGTTGCTTTTATATCCTCTTTACTGCTGTGTGGTATAGGAGAAGGAAAGTTCAAAGTCACAGGGGTTGGGGGGGGGGGGTTGTTGGGTTTTTGTGGTTGTTTAGGTTTTTTGGGTTGTTTGGTTCCCTTAAGTGCAGTATATTGATTGTCATACTTAGGAAGATCTTCGTGTAGATGGTCGAGGTTGTGAAGACTACAGATGTGCAGAAGTAGAAACAGATGTTGTATCAAACACAAGTGGATCTGCAAGAGTAAAGCTGGTAGGTAAATTTCTTAGGGATTTGGTACCTTGCTGATAAAATTCCTTGTTCATATGACTAGTTAAGCTGATGCTATTCATAGATGGGTTTTTGTGTATAATGGCATGTGTGTATAGCAGTAACTAAAACTATGGGATATGGAAATAATGACAGGGTACATAATTAGTTCAGGCAGGCTTGAGCTGGATTTAATGTAAAGTGCCTGGACAGCCTTCAGTCTGAACTAATCTAACATTTAATCTTGAAAACTGAAGTTACTGTTGTGCCTAATCCCTGAGGGTGGGGGCAAAAATTTCTATTCCTTTAGAATGAAGCAAAACTACTTCTGACGTGTTGAGTGTGAAGAAGATAAATACACTGTGCAGTATTATGAAGGTTCTGCAGAAGGAGTTGTTTACAGAACCAAAATGACAGAAGTAATCTTGGATATTAAGACTGTCTTTTTAACCTCGAGGAAGGTAATATGTATGGTAATTATTTGAAGAATCTTCTTAGGCTTAATATTGTCTTTCTAAAGCCTTTTGTTCTTTAAAAAAATGTTATTTTAAGTTTACTCTGATAGAATTATCTGATAACTGAAAGGTGGAAATGTCAGCTTGTCATAGACATTTAAATTAAACAAGTAGTTCTGTAATTATAATTCCAGTTGTGTGATATGCTTTTGTTTTAATAGGGAGAAACTGATATCTTGGTAGGCATAAAAGCTGAAATGGGGACACCGAAGTTGGAGAAACCAGATGAAGGTTACCTGGAATTTTTTGTTGACTGGTTAGTATACTAGAGAAGAATGAAATAGATCTAATATTTGGAATAAACGGCTAATCAGGTCTTGCCATTATTCAGAAGTTTATGCCTTCATTCACTAACCTCCTCTAGAGGTTTGAGTAATAGAAACAAGTTCTTTTACTGTTTCAGTAGCAGTAAATGTTGAGAAATTTTTGGCTGGTCCTGCAAACCCAAAAGAAGCGAATCAGTAGGAGTTAAAGAATGAAAACAGGTGAAATTAAACAATCCCAAATTGCATAGCATCACTGCAGCTGGAAGAGAATAATGGTTCTAGTACATGTGCATGTAACCTGACTTCATGACTAAGATGTCAGCTGTTGGTTTTTTCCATGAAAAAATAGAGAAAATCTCTTTCAAAAGAAGTTGGAAGAAAAGAATCAACCAATACAGACTGTGCTTTAGCTGTACTTAAAGGTTTGCTTACTTTGTCTGTGAAAGCAGTGGAAAAAGATTGAAATGTGTTTTGTACAAAACTTTTTTTTCATTTAAAAAAAGAAAAATCCCCAGTGTAAACTTCAGATGCAAAAACTAATTAGAAATTTTAGTTCTATATTTATCAGTGAATCCATCTTTCATTAACTAAAAGGATGTTCGTTTTTAATCAGACTTCTTGCATTTTGCTACAAATGGACTGTTGTTTATCCTTACAGTCTTCATAGTGGTTGAATTACAGAGGAAGCTAGAAGAAAACTGAGAACTCTTGTTTTCGGGTTGCTCTGAGATAGCACAGTGACATCTCAGTGTTAGACTAGACTGTCTGCAGCCTGAGACTACAGTATCCAAGTCTTGCAGACTTCCCCAAAACTGTTCTTTATGACATAAAGGGCTTTGGGGATCTCTCATAAAAGCCTTGTCATTGTCAACTTGGCTGTTTTGCATGTGACATCTCCTTTTCTTTTTATTAAAAACAAAAAAATCTTGCTACTCTGACATTAAACCAATATACCATTGTTAAAGCTAATGTATGAGAGGTACTAAGTGTATATCTGATAGTCTTTCTGACCTAATTGTCTATATCTGCCTTAACATTGGTGTGTCACATTATGCAGCCTTATCTGAGACTGCCTCTCTACATCACTATGTTCTAGTTAACTGTGGAAATTTACGCCTTAAAGGAAAGCACTCACCTGTGAATTAGTTGTTTATGATTGCTGTTCAAAAAATATCAGATGGGAAGATGATCTTGAATGTGGTCCTACTGTTAAAACTCATGTATGAAGTGAGTTAAATGGTACATATTTATTGTTTTGGGGTTTTTTTTCTGGTTGTTTCTATATGAAGAAAGTTCACTGACAGCAGGGACATTTCCTTCCTGAAAAAAGTGGTCTGTGGACATGTGGCAATTCTGTGACACTTCTTGTGTGTGAAAATAGATATTAGAAAAACTTCAACTCATTAGATTAATGTTAGGTTGTATTTTCGGTTAATCTCTGCTTCATGAGATGGGAGGGAGAAGTGCATCGATATTGTGGGAGATGAATCTTGTCAGTTCAGAAGTAGGTAATCTTTGATTTCTGTGACAACAGGCGCCAAAAGCCTGAACTTTAGAGAAGTGTAGTTACTATTCACATGCTCGTGGCACAGGGAAAGGTGTTCTTTAGCCTCCAGAAAGATGCAAAAGACAAAAAGTGAAGTGGAGGCAGCTTGTTTTCTGTCGAGCTGCTGTCAGCACCCTGATGCTTTTCCAGGCTGCCACTGGGTGGTAGTAACTGAGCGTAGTTTGATACCCTGCATCTCCTGGTGAAGTTCCTGTGTGTTCTACTTGGCTTTTATATTGTTGAAGCTAATAATGAAAACTTGGACTGCAGTGATTACTGTCTTAAAATGCTTATTTCCCAAAACTTTCATGGTTTCTTTTACTGATGAAAATAATCACTTGCTGGATCATCTCTGTTCCAGACTTCCATTTCTCTTTATTCTGCTCTGAGTCCTTTACCTAAAATCCAAAGAGCACACTTAGTCCCATTTTGAGACAGACTTTAGTGCGAGTCTCTGGAAGGGATGATTTTTGGGGCACTGATTTGTGATCCTAGAAAATAATTATCATAAAACAAGTCTGTGTCCTGTGTGGTATTCTTACTGCCTGTCATCACTGGAGAAGATATTCATCCTGGCCCTTGATGTTGAAAGACTGCTGTGTGTGCTTTTCTCACATTTGAGTTTTGTGGCTGACCTGATTTACCATTTTCAAACTGTAAGAAATAGGAACAACAAGAAAAGCAGACATCTGAATTCCTTGAATGCATCAGATTTTGGTTGTGGAATTAGGGAAGCAAGGAATATATTTGTCCAGGCCTGGCCTTCTGTAGATTACAGTATATTAATGGCCTGAGCAATAGGTGGGCAATACTTAGCTGTTGCAACAGGAAGATTTTGACTGGTAACAGGAAGAGTTTTGAAATTCAGTAGAGATCTGTGGTAGAAGCATTGTTATGCTTTAGGAGGAATCTTAGTCTGTTAGGCACTGTGACACTGAAATTATTTTGATAATCTTGAAAGTTACATCCTGCTTGGGAGTATAAGTTTTGTACCACTACTAAGTCCTTTCTGTGCTCCATAAGCCAAGACTTTTGGCATTTTCTCTTTCTAGTCTGTTAAGACAACCCCCTTCCAAATTTTGCCCAGTGTAAATTACTGCAATAATCTGTAGGCATTAGGTGGCAGTATTTACCAAATAGTTATTATAATAATATCCTGCGAACCTTACTTCTTTATTTCACTTTGATTGCAAGGAAATGAAGTGTTAAAATAATAATGGAATTAAGATGCAGTGAAATGTACAGTGATATTCCAATTGGGTCTAAGGTTCTTTCTGTCACTGTCAAACAAAGCTTCCACTTGTAATCAAAAAATACAACGTTTGCTAAAACTTTGTGTTTAGAAATAATAATGAGGCATAGATTGAAGTTTGCATAACTCTTTCAACTTACCACAGAGATCATAATGCTTGCATAGCATGCTTTAAACAGAATAATCTTGTTAACTTGCATAAAAGCTGCTTCCATGGATAAATGCTTGTTTAATACAACCTGAGGACCTGACTCATTACTGAGTTATACTTAGATAAGATCCTATCTCATAAAATTGGTGTATAATAACCCTGAATAATATTGCGTGTCACACTTGCAGCGCTTATTCATGTGGCAAATATAGTTTAGAAGCATAGATCAGTGCTTAATTGGCAGTAATGTTTCTTTGTATTTTTAAGCATGTGTAGTGCTGTCTGTTAATAGTAGCAGCAAATGACTTCTATAAAATCCAGTAGTTCTTCCTGGCATTCTGAGTTTTCATCAACTCTGCAAAACAACAAGTTGGAATAATTACTGTGAGGTAAGGATAATAGTAGGTAATTATATGTAAGGTTATAGGTTCTACAGTACTGTTGGTACAGCTCACTTGACGGTTTAAGTCATGCCTTGATAAAGTGAATCTTTAGCCATTTGGGATTTTTTTTAAAGGTGAAGTGATTGTATTCCAAGACTTAATTTTCTGCTGTATTTTTGTATTCCTGGTGTGCAAAGGTTTTGTATCATCATATAGATACAGAACATACATGAGAAATTAGCCCTGTGAGGTGCCCTGCCAGGAGAATGTGGGGCTTTGCCATTACAGATTTTGAGCAGACCAAGACTACTTCTGTGGAACCACTTCCTTTGATATGTTCTGCAAGGAGAAATTAATTTGGTGGAGGTCTGACTGGTTTATTTTAAAACAAGATTTGCAATGGTGCTACAGGTCCACTGCTTGAGAATATTCTTGCCCTCTGTATAAACCAGAGGTTGGGTTTGGAATCTTTGTTCACTATTTTGCCATATATGCATCTCTAGACATTTCTGCTCTATTTTATTCTTCTTTGGAGGCAAGGCCATTTTTGCTTGGTTTGGATTTTTTTTTTTTTTTGGTTGGTTAGTTTAGTTTGGCTTTTGTTTGTTTGGCTGGGTTTTTTTTGTAGGCCTGTTTTCTTTTCTTGTTAGAAGTTTGTTCTTAGCTACATACCAGGCCCCAGCATCCAAGAACTTTCTTGCATGACTGCTCATAAATAAATGTTGGGGTCTCCTCAAGTTTGTTATGTTGGAATCAGAGAAGTGAAGAGCACACACTCTGTCAGATCCCTTCAGGAAAATATGTTGTTTAGTTGCTGTTCTCCATAAGCTGCTGAAAGTAATGACCTGCTTTCTATGAGGGGCTTGATAGTAGACAATACACTCAGTAAAGAAATTACCAATTAAGGTCAGGTAGTCATGTTACTTATAAGAAATTAGTGTTCTGTTTGTCATATCATTATATCTTTTTCTTCTAAGCCACTCTTTTAATAATTTAACATTCAGCTCTTACTAGGCTGCCTTGTTAGCTGTTGTGAACTTAGTACAAATGTCTCACTTTTTTTTTAAAGGGTTGACATGATAGAAGGTGACAGCGCTTAAGAAATAATCTCTGAGAAAATTCAGCAAATTATACGTCAATTATAACTTGGGAACTGAAGATAGTGGTGGGATTTAGTTAGTATTAGTATTTGTAACAAAATGTCAGTATATTATCTGCACCAAAACCTTCTCTTATGCAAAATGGAAATAATTCCTTTTCAGATAGGATGCCTATTCTTGTACAAATAAATCCTTAGACACTTTCAATGCTTTATATTTAAGAAATGTTCTTTGGATGTTTGCTGCTTCAGAAGTGAAATTATTCTTTTCTTTATTTATCTAGTTCTTCAAACTCTCCTGAGTTGGAAGGCCGGGGAGGAGAAGAACTTGGCACAGATATAGCAAATACGCTGTACAGGGTATTCAGCTGCGAGAACAGTGTAGACTTGAAATCCCTTTGTATCAATCCCAAAGAGCACTGCTGGGTTCTCTATGTGGATGTATTGGTAAGTACAGAAATGAAAACTAAGATTCAACAAAATTTTTCTGAGGCAGAGACTGACTTAGCATAACCTTGTGTATTTTCTTACGTAAAAAAAGGCTTCTCATAATGTGATGTAATGTATCACAGCATGGATGGCCGTTTTCTTGTGAACCTACTTATAGCAGTTAATCACTAATTTCAGTTTGCTCTTTTTCTACTCTTCTTGATGTTGCTGTTCCACTGCAGAACTAAAAAAACATTGAATACTCCAAATCTCTCTCAGATAAAAATCAGTGATCTTATACTGACCAGAAAATTGCCACTGAAGAAGGGTAAACTTCTCTTCTAAGCTAAACGTAACAGCAAATATATTGTTCTAATGAATGTAAGTTGTCATGGCTGGATGTTAGCCCTAACAGAACTGCCCATCCTGTTTGCTTCTTTGCACTCTTATCACTACTAATTCAGTAAAGTAAAATAGAAGCTTTTCTGGCAAAAGCTGGGTTTAGCCTAGGTGCTTTTTGATGAAAGTTGTATATATGTATTGAATGTAGAAGGTAAACTGAGTATTTGTTCCCATGACAATAATGAAAACTGAATTTTATGTGTACAAATCTGATGCATGCAGCAGCTCAATTTCCAAAATATGCTGCATTTAAAGCACTCTGTCATGGGACTTTTAGAAGTCTGCAAGTCAGACTCTCCTGAATATTATTTCCAATTCTTATTGGTCCAAAGTTGAGTTTCTGTTTGTCAAATTTGGAAGTGAAAATATGTTAAGGGATCTTACAGGAATCCATTAGTGTCTGTGAAATAATGTGCAAAATGTTAAGCTGTATGGCCAGAAAATTAAATACAGGGTTTTGTTGAACAAAACAGGAACATTTAGACTAAATAAATGAGAAAATTAGTTCACTAAGTGTTTAAAAAGCACTAGCATTAGCCTGATTATGGTAGATACAGTACATGCCACAAGAGTCCACCTACAGAATGATGGAATATGTACCTCTGCTGAGTGCTTTAACAGCCCAAGTCACTGGCTTATTGCAGCTTGGCGTGGTTTAATGCAGAATGAAGTGTTAGTTCTGAGAAATCACACTGGGGCCTTTAGTTACTAGGTAATTACAAGCAGAGGTACAGAATATTAAATGCTGTGCATATTTAAGCAACATGCTGCTTAACATTGCATAGGCACTGCATAAACAAAGACTTTCATAAAGCTGTCTGCTCCTGTGTGTATATATATATATACACATGTACACTGTTCTGTATAGCTTTTGTTTGAGATGTAGCTGGTCATTATCTGATTGTTCCTGGACAGATTTGTTGATTGTCCACAGCTACAGAGAAGAGCAGCCTTGGTGTTTTCATGCTACTAGTTGTATCAGAATTATGAACATCAGGGCCTATGTTATGTGAGGAATTTTACATTTAGCCCTTTTTACAGTGCCAATAAAGAATCTGTTGCAGGTTCATAATTACAACTCTAAACTTGATGAGTCTTCTTAATGTTATATTCTGCAGGGGTTTTGTGTGTGAGCCGTTGAAGAGCTGTTGGTACAGTTAGAACAAGATACTGTTAACATTTCTCTCTACTCTGTTCCACCCCCAACTTTTTTTTTCCACCTCAGGCCTCTGTGTTATACTTTTAGTGGGGTGTGGTAGAAGGATGACACCTGGGCTAATATAAGGAGCAACTCATATTATTTATATTTGGAGGGGGACAGATTCTGAGTATAAAAACAACACTCATAGAGAGTCCTTTGGGTGATATTTTCCTTCAGAATTCCTGGAAATTGTTTACATTGATGTTTGTGTTGCATAGTTATGTTGGAGGGAAAATAAGCCTTATATCTGTTGTGAGGCTGAAAATACTGGTACCTTGTGGTCAGGTGTGAAGGTACTTGTCTGGAAATCTCTCATTCCAAAAGATCCAGAAAGAATGTTATGAGCCTGGAAATACTCCATTACTATATAATTTAGCCATGTCTACTTTGATTGAAACATCTATATTCAGCTCCTTTGTGTAAATAGAATTTGACACTTGCAGCCTCAAAAGGGAAAACAGTTTGTTTTGCAGACTCATGCAGCTTTATAGATTAAAAACATCTCTCAAATATTTTCCAGTGGTCAGTGTACTTGGGACGTGCTATAATCCTGTACAGTCAGACAAGGAGAAAAAGCAATTTCAAGCATGCACACCACAAAGATGCAGACATGTGGACAAACTGAGATTATATATGTCAAAGGTCAAGAATATATACCATGACCTTTCAAAGTATATGCATTATTTCTTAATGGAAGGCATTCCACTTCCAAATAGTACCTTATGGAGTACCACAAAAGCCTGTTCTCACCTTCTCTTTGTTTTTGTCAATTTCTTTCTTTTTCTAAGCAAGCCGTTGATGTCAGAAATAAGCTTTCAAGCATTTTTGAGTGGGTTTTTATATATATGTATAGTTTTCTCCACATGGTTTGCCCCAGCAGCCTGCTGTGCCAAGCAAGGAGAATCAAAGTGTGCAATCTCTTATCATTCTCTACCCAGTCACAGTAGGTTGTGTGTCAGGAGGACAGGGTGTGTTAGGTTCTCTTGAAATTTTTGCAGTTCACTACTGAGCACCTTGCAGGATTTCCTCATGTTTTATATTCCACTCTGCCCCAGTCTGATAAAAAAAGAAGTTAGGAATCTCTACTTTTGGAGGAAAAGCTTCTCTGGATAAGGTGAGGTCTACAATGTGTTATCTTTTCTTTGCAATAACTTTTTCACTTGCATATCAGTAAATCAGAAGCAGTGAAGACTCCTCTGCTTCCCATAACTCACAGTTGCAGACTTTCTTAGTCCTGAAAATAAATAAATAACTGGGGCAGATATCAGTACAAGGTGCTTCAGCTGAGAAAAGCGTTCCTTTCTTTGCAGAGGAATTGTTGCACCATGCTCTGTGCAGGCTGTGTTCCTTGCCTCTAGGAGCCACTGTAGTACAGAAGAGGCTTCAGAACATCAGCCTGAACACAAGCCTAGCAACAGTGCAAGCACATCCCGTTATTGTGTTTTAATAACAAAGATATTGTGGGGCTTATTGTGTTATCAAGTAAAATCCAATAATGACTGAAAGGGGCAAGTTAACCTCTCTGTATCCAGCAGCTGTTTGCAAAGAAATAATCAGATCACCTTTGTATTTAGCTTTCTATCCCAACTTTTTGTCATTCTTTTTACACTGTTCAGTCTGTCTTCATGAAAAGAAACGGTCTTTGCAGAATATCTTGTTTATTATTTGCTCCCCGTGCAGGAGTTTATCTCATTTTTAAATAGATTTTGAAGAACAGTCAATGCAACCAGGATTGCAAAACTTGTTTTGCTCTCACCATACAGCATAGATTGATGTGACAGAGAAGCATCCATGTGTTCTTGCTGAAGTAATTCCAAATGCTTGCTCTGTGTGTGTGTGTTCTCAGGAAATAGTACTGGCAGCTGAGAGCTGAGCTTGTCAGAGAAGTGACAGTAGGCAATGGACAGACACATCTCTGATTATCTGGCAGCCTGCAGGAGATGTTAGTGGTTATGGGAGCCCTCCCTTTTTACCTTGTATGCAGTGCTGCTTTCCCCTTTGACTGTTGTTCTCCCAGTCTTCATGGGAAGAGGCTGAGCTAGGCTCCCTCCACACACTTCACTTGTTCATAACACTCATATGAAATAGACTTTGACATCAGGATTTCCTTAGATCACTTTCGGCTACGAGACAAACCTGACAATGACTCTTTCCCACAAAGAGAATAAATCATGATGTGCCGTCATAACTCTACCTTATGTAAGTAGCTTTCCATACCATGTTCTTGGTGACAGTGTGTGTTTCATCTATGAAAGCAATTCTCCTAGTTGGTTTTGTCTGGCTGATATTTAAAAAAAGGCTCCTCTTTGAAATAAAATACAGAAAATTGATTGGCTTGATTTAACACTAAAGAATTAATGTGGTGAGTTTATAAAGAGTATTCCGGTCATAGTCTAGTTTAGAACCTTAGCACAAGAAGATTAAGAACAGTGGTGGTTTCATTTCAGCTTCTATTATTAAATTTTATCATTAATTTTATTATGAAGTGCATTAACTCTTCTATTTTGCATGTATAATACAGTTAGCTGAAATCTTAATTTCCTATCTGTTTCTTTTCATAGATAGGCTTTAAAGACAACTTTATTTTTTAAAAACCTGTTCTGGTAATTAATTTTCTTCCTTTTCAAGTAGCTTTAAAGAAAATAAAGGCTTCATTCAAAGGCAGTAGCCTGATTTTTTTTTTTAAAGAGATTCTTCTTTTCCTCCACAGTTATTGGAATGTGGTGGGAACATCTTTGATGCAATCTCTATCGCAGTGAAGGCAGCTCTCTTTAACACAAGGTAAAGCACAGATCTCATTTCATGTGGGTGGAAGTGGCATGGGAAGTGGAAGAGAAGTACTCTCTGTGAGCACAGCAGTTCTAATGCTTAATTATTTAAATAAGAAGTACCCAAGACAGCTTGCATTCAAGTAACATTTGCATGCAAGTAACATGAACTAATGTTATTTTAAATCAGTTTCTAATAATCAAGTGTCATATTGCACGTTACGCACAATCATGCTCACAATATAACTTTTGTTGTAGCCAGATCCAGAAAAAATAGTCTTGACCATATGGTTTTGTTGCAAGTAGTTGGAGGCCTTGGTGTTGATGCCTTGTGGGTTTGAAATAAGAAGTGTTTACTGATACGTGATGTTCCTGAATAAGAAGCCCTCTGTCAGTGTGACTAGTGATTTGTAACTAGCCCTGATTTTCCACTTTTGATTTCGTTCTTATTAACTGTCAGCCTAGAGTTCTTTTCAAAACCAAGAGGAAAAATGTGGTAGTGAGAGATTGTGGGGAGGGGGAAGCAATGTGCCTTTAAAAGAACTTTGCCCCGCACATTTTAATTCAAAGAATGGAAAAATAAAATCTAGTAGAATGAATGATGCAAGTCTTCTGTGTGTGTTTTTAATAAGATTCACTGCTATTTTTTCTATTGTTTTATTTTCTTTATCTGTAGGTGAAAGGGAGTACAGAGTTTGTAGCACCCTTGAGAAAAACAACCTAGTGAATGGCTTTGCTAAAAAACTTACATGGCAAAAACAGCTGGTAGAGGTGCAAAACCTAGACTCCTACAAGCATAAATGTTTTAAAAGTGGATCTCAGATTGGTTTTCAGCATTAAATTAAAGATCTGCTAAAGTCACTAATGTAGTTCTGGCTTATTTATCAGGGAGTCAAGGCACAGTACTAGATCTGGAAAAGTACACGCAAGAAGAAGAGGAAAATATGCTTTTGAAGACAGGCAGTGTATCAGGTTATAAATCCTTTAAAAGGGATAAGGGGAGAATCCGTCTGAGACTAGAAGTTGTATATGTTGCTGAGAAATTTCTCTTGTTAATCAAGTTCTCAGTAACTTTTAACAGTAGATTGTTTTTATAACATTAAGAAATACTTCCAGAAATGTAATGGCTCACAAAGGAGTTGGCAGTACACTAAAAAGAAGAAATGCCTTTGTTTCTCTGGGTGAGTTGCCAGGATGCAAAATCATATAGTTAAAACAGTTACTACCATGTGAGTTGTCCTGCAGATCCAAGGCTCATACTTTATTTATAAGATAACTAAGTATTTTTTCTTATTTTAACCAGAATAAAGAGAGAAGATAAAAAGTAATGAATTAAATAAGTGAATAAAAGAAAATCTGTTGCTCTGGGAACATGGACAACATAATGGAGGGTGTAATTATTTTAATGTTTCCTATCTATTTTTATTATTCTGACCACTGTGTCCTTTATATAATCTTTAAACTGCAGGCAAACTCCACAAGTCTTGTTGAAGTTGGGAATCATATCAAAATGTGGTACCTGATACAATGATGATGATACAATGCATGAGCCTCTTGATTTTTTACCTTTGAAAACTCTATCTTACTGATTTGAGCAGGGAATGCTAGTTCAGCTTATCTCATACAAGCTCAGAAAGTCAAGAGGTGAAATACAAAGTGAAAACCTGTTGTCCTCATTTGCTATTCCTCTCCCTTTCCCTTGGTAGCTACTGGTTTTTCTTTGGATTGACACAAGGTTGTGTGAAGAGTGGCTGCCTGTTCTCCATAAAATATTGTTCTCCAAACAAGATGTCAGTTTGAAGGTTGCTTCAGATTAAGTGTTCTGAGCTGTGCTCGACATGTGTCCCTCTTTGACTCTTACTTGCTTTCTCTACTTTGTTTACAACCAGGTTTTTGTTCTAAGTGTTTTCAGATTTTTGCCAGCCTTGACTGCAGCCTTGGAACTAAGAGCAGGGAGCTCAAGCTGCTGTTGTTTCTTTGAAGCTACAAAATTTTAGATACTCAGATAGGCATTTGAAAACTTCAGCTTCAATTTAAAATCTTGCTCTAAGCATTTTTTTAATATCTGTGGACAAATTTTGCTTTAGAGGTAAGTAAATCCAACATCACAACTTAAGGAATTTTGTGCAAGACTTAGGAGATTTAAATCCTTTGAATGCCTGACCTGACTCTCCCCTTCAGGCATGGAACAATGACAATAGGACTGGTTTAGGGGGAACATTTACTCCTCGCAGTTTTGTACTGTTCATCGAGTTCTAAAAACTGCAATCAAGATTATGTGCAGAAGAAGCAGATTATCAGACTTCCTTCTTACCCGTATCTCCCAGATGTTTAAGGATGGATTTATTAATGATGGAAGTAGATACTGCAAAATACGCTGTTAGCTACTGTGTCAGGACATTAAACTTGGTCCTGTGGAATGTGCCTACTTGGAACCGAGGCTGCAGAAAATAGACAAGTTACAAAAACTACAAAGTTTATAGCACAGCAGCCTTGCAGATACCGAGGTCTACAGCATGGTAGAGGCAGAACTGATGCCTGCTTGCAAGGGTGGGACTGGTTTTGCATTTGTGAAGTCTGGATCTGCACACACAGAAAAGAGCACTGTTTGTTACATGACTGGGTCTTGCTGTACAGATCTCTGCCCTGATTAGTTGCAGGAATCAAAACAGAAAAATAACAGTTGCAAAGTGAACACATACAGCTATTTCTTAAGATAAATCTTCACAAGCTGGGAGAGGAAATCTACAGTGTTCTGGAAAAGCTTTGTGCTACATTGGTTTTGCATAGTTTTTGTGTCCATATACCCCCTTTTTATGCAGCTGCAATGCTTGTGTCTGATCTTTTTGCCTTTGCAGTAGTTCTAATTTGCACCTCTCTCATCTGTTCTTGGCCAAAAAAGCTCCTTGCAGGCATTTTTCAGATATTAGTTCTGGCAACTTCTTCTTTCAGACCAAACATTTCTCTGGTTTCAAAGCTATTTTAGGTTGGAGTTAAAAATTGCTTAATCTCACAAATTTTCTTAAAATCTTGCTTTGTTTTTTAAACACTGCTCTGGCACGTACACTTCTTGCTTGACTAGGCTGTTGTCCAGTGTTGTCCACTGTCTTGTGTAGCTTAAGGGTTAGTCACCTTGTGATTTTATTCTATCAACTTCTAATATTTTGAACTTGAAAATAGGCTCCAATGCATTTCTAATGAGTTGGAAAACATTTGGAGTTTCATTTCAGGAAAAAGTGCACATCACAATTGTTCTGCTTACTCAAAGTGTTCGTTTTGGGTTGGCTCAGGTCACTGTGCTTGTAGAGAAGTTGTCGTCACTGGAGCAGGGTCAGCTGTTTTGAAGTACGTGCCACTAGGACTTCTATCCACAAATAACTAAAATACTCATCCAAGGATCAATAAAAATCACTTTGTGCTGGTGGGGGGAAATGTTCATTAAATCAGTCCCTGTCTCTTCCGCTTTTAAAGGAAGGGATTTGTTACAGACGGCATAGAAGAATGTAACCTCCAGAGTCTAGTTATAAAACACAATGCTACCATAAAAGCACCAACATAAAACCAGATTGTGGTTACTGAAGTTAGCTGTCTTGGGACGTCTTGAAATATTTTGTTTTCAAGTGCAAATGTGTGAAAGAGAGATGTGGGTGAGCTCTATGTGTGCTTCACTGGACAGTAATGCCAAGTCTCTCAGTCAGTACTCCATCCTAGCAGGCACCTGGATTAATGGGGTGTATAAGATGCTGACATTCTTGGCAGCTTGAAATACCATCTTCTACTAAATTGTTTTAAATTACTTTATTCATTATGCTAAGAAAACTGCCTTAAATCATCCCGTAAAACTTCCATTAGGTGGCTATCACAAATGCAATGTATGTACGACTGATAAGGAGCCTGTCTAGCTCATTTGTGAGAGAGCCCATCATTCACAACTGAGAAGAAAGCATTTCTTGGATTTCTGCCGGGTTTTCATCACTGCTTTGCCCTGATAAGTTATATATCTCTTGTATATCTGTCTTTAGAACAGTAGAGTATCTTGCCAATCTTCTCATCTTGCTAGAGAAATGATTTTATGAATGTCATCTTTTCTCTTTACCCCAAGTCTCCTTAGCTGGTGTTATTCTTTCCTGAACAGCTTTACTACTTGTATTTGCTACTGATGTCATACCTTTGCCAAGCAATGCAACTGATGTAATGCTGACAACTTTACTGTTGTCTGCAAGGTTGGGAACCACAGAACAAATTCAGTGTTGGTAATTTATCTCCTGTACATCCAGGCAGGTATGCAAAGAATTGTTGAGAACTGATTTGTGCAAATTCCAAAAGAATTTCTCCCCATGTAATAGTGTAAAAAACAACTCAAATTCTAACTGTTTGACTGATGTAAATATGATGATCTTATCCTAAATATCTTCCCAATTAAAATATTTCCTTTGTAGTCTCAGGGAGTGAGTTGTTAATACTTTGATCACATTCTGTACTGTTGTTCTAAACATTTTACCTTGTTTAGAAGAACATGGACTTCCTGGAGTTGTGACTATGTAACGGCTGTAATTGTTACGTGTTCTGGCAATGACTCTGCACCTTTTGTTTCCACAGGATACCCAAAGTGCGTGTTCTGGAGGATGAAGAAGGCACCAAAGAGATTGAGCTGTCTGATGACCCTTATGATTGTATTCGACTCAGTGTAGATGAGGTGCCCTGTATTGTCACACTAAGCAAAGTAAGCCTGACAAATCTCTGACTTTCTGCCTAGAGACTCCAGTTAATTTCACCTGCCATTTATTTTTCCCTAGAGATAAAATTAGTGTTACAGAAATGGTCAGTGTCCACTATGTATATGTTTGTTTGTCTTTGGTCTCCTAATTATGTAGAACTTTTACTGAATAAGGGGTTTTTTTGTACCTCTGTCTTGTGGGTTTCTATTTGATGCAGTCTTAAAATGCATCTTTTTGCATGCAGTGGAGTTGGTTTTGTTTTTCATCTGCTCCTTGCTTAACATCCTGAGCAGCAGATACATCGGTATGTTAAAGCAAGAGACCATTGTGTTCAGGCATGGAGGTTGTGTGATCTGCCTGGAGTTACATGCTGAGTATTTGTTGCTGAGGACAGAACTCCATTTTCATGGGTGCAGTACCATCCCTTTCCTTTCAAAGGAAAGGTTCTTGTCTTCCTTATGTAGCACACAGCTAACACAGTTTATATTATGGGTGCTGCATTTTCTATGGCAAGTGTTAGTGATTTGCTTAGGTATTTTTTACTTAGGTACTTTGCTTAGGATTTGCTTGGCATTTCTTTTAAGCAAATTGCATAAATAGTAGAGGGGCCATTGCTGAAATGAGGGCTCACCTGAATCTTAGAATGTGTAATTTTCAGGTAGAGAGGAGCGAAGTCTAGACTTAGAGTTGCAGGGAAAGGTGAATATGGAGTTTCATACAGATGAAGGGATGGTAGAGAAGAAAGCAGTATGAAATAGTGACATGCTTATCTCACCTCTGTTGTTTATGTACACATAATTTGGGGTCAGAGGCTGTTAAAATGCTGTGCTATCAAGTTAGTCCTGACTATTTCCAAAGGCCACATCATTTTAGGATGGGAGGCTGTAGATAAGTAGCAAAGCCACCACTCTCAGTTTAATTTCTTAGTGGGGGAGCTTTGAGAACTGCAAACTAATGCATTGTTTGGTCACTAACTTGCAGATTGGATATAGGCATGTGGTGGATGCTACCCTTCAGGAAGAAGCCTGTTCTTTGGCAAGCCTGCTTATTTCTGTGACCAGTAAAGGTGCCATCACTTCTATGAAGAAAGTGGGGAAAGGTAGCCTGGATCCTGAGAGTATTTTTGAAATGATGGAGGTAAGGAGTGTTGAGCAGTTGACTGTCTTGGGTGATACTGGATGAACTGGAACTTGGGTGTATGGAAAGCTGCAGTAAGGGCTTTTAGAGGAGACATCTTAGTGCTTTGATTTGGTGCACAAGGGACTTGTGAGGGTCACAGGCAGTTTCTTTGAAACAGACTCGAATGTGAATGGACACTGTCTAAAACTTTTAGATGCCTGAAATGTATGGTACTCACATTTGTTTCAGGCAAATACTTCACAGCTGTAAGACAGTAAAGCTTAAGCTGATAAACTTTGAGAGTATTTTTAAAGGACATGTTCCCTCCTGTTGTTTCTTTTAAAGACTGAAAGAGCAAAACTTATAACATGGTAAAGTCCCTGTAAGAGTAGAGATGGTGTTTTGAATTGCTGGTGCATGGTGTTCTAGCACAACTCATTTTATGATAAGCTTACTGTTCTCATTTTACTGTTGTTTTTCTTTGCTTCTTTATTGAGTTTACAATCTGTCCCTACTTCATAAAAATATTAGTATCTGGATATTGTCCACATCCATATAAGATCCATTTTAAACCCTTCTTCAGGTTCTTCTTAAATCTGTTCAGTGTAAATTCTCACGCCTGAGTTTGGCCTTGAGCATGAGACAGAAATGGGTTTTGAACTTGAAAGTCAGAATGAAAATTAGATACTTGAAGCTGGCTCTGTTTCCTAGAGACACAAGGCTAATTTCTGCATGGCTCTAGTGAGGAATGCTGAAATTGGAGCCAAGTTTGACAACAGTTGGTCTGAAGTGGGAATTACAGCTGAGTATGTGGCACTTGACTGCGTCATTGTGTTAGTCCAGAGTGCTAATCCCAGTGGTAGCAGTGGGTTTTTTATTTGTGTTCAGACATGCCTCTTTATCCCCCTTACCTGGATAGAGAGGTGTTATCTCTAATTCCTCTGCAGGAGTGAGAGATAAAGCTGATCACAAAAAGCCAAAATGTTTTCTGTAAGGTCAGAGATTACCTGTTTGGTCCTGCCTTAAACTCCACATCCTGATTAGGGTATCAAGGAAAAAAAAAAAGGCCTGGGAATGCCCAGTGGAGGAGCTGAGTAACCGATGTTCGACACTTCTATTCCCAAATGCAGGTCAGAGGATGTTCACTTTTTCCTGACTGGTAGAGAACAGACATTCTAGGACATATCTCTTAGGAAGGGAGTTTCATGGGAAGGTTTTGGGGAGCTGCCAGCATTAGGCTTTTTTTTACTGAGTTTATGATCCAAGCCAATAGAGAGGCAAGCAGGAATAAGATGCAGTGTTGGGTCAATACCAAAGTTCTGCACAGTTCCCACTCACTTTGACCTGGGGTGAGTGATGTTGTCCTACATTTGAGGAGAAGAAAGTGTATCAACCATCGTGACTCTGGACTGCTGCAGTGATCTTTGTCCCAGTGCAGAGCTGCAACAGTTCTTGTGCCCCCCTTTATGTAGCACAACTCATGGTGCCTAGGATTGACAGCTACCCTGCTGCATCAAAGCTCTTCCCAAATTTCCTTTGGTACCATGGCCATATTCTGCCACCTGGCTCTTCAGTTAAAAATGTAGCTTATTTTCAGGTTTGTGCATCTAGGTTTGTACATGGTTTCAGAAATTGTCACCAGGAGGTGAAACCGAGTTTTGTGTCAGCTGTATGGCAGGCCTAGGTTTGCTGCTTTTGATCAGGAGCCAATAAATTCATTTTATTATAATCTGCCTTTGCCTCTTTAGGGATGGGTGAGCTCTTCGTCTCTGTTTGCAGTCAGTATTTCAGGTCATTCAGAGAGACCCGGTGAAAGCTCCAATGGGCACCACTGCCTTAAGATCTTTGTTTCGCTGTTGCCCAGTGTTTCCCTGCCCTGTAGCTTCCACAGTACAGTTGGGCATGTGGGAAGAGTAGAGGTCAGCACTGGAGCTAATCCTGGTGGGTTTTCACTGCTGGAGTTCATTCCTGTTAAGAAAACATTCTCTTAACTCCTTTAAGGTCCTTGGACAGGACAGAATTGCACATCATATGAAGGATCTGCCCACAGAGTGATTTGGTGGTGAAGCCAGTGTGCATTTTGGGCTTCTCTGGCCACAGGACAGGGTGTTCAGCTGGTCTAAGTTTATTCTGCTGGTTCTGAGCACATTCAGGAGAGCCTACTGAACTTTCTGTTAGTAGGCTGCTTTGCTGGTCAGGTGTCTCTTGTCCTCTGGCAGCTAGAATATTGCTTCATGGTCTGTGTGCTGGCTAATTTGAACGTGTGCTTGTGCCTGATGTGAATTTAATTTATATTCCTGAGTGATCCAGCGATGCACAGATCTGGTATTAATGATACTGGAATGCTTCTCTGATGAATGAGAGCACTGCCTTTGTGGGTATATTTTTCCAAAACTTAATCAAGTTAAAATGAAACTTTCACCACCATTATTTTTCTAAATTAAAAGCATATTTTTATGATACCAGCTGGTGTATATGAATCATCAAAGGGAAAACATTTGTCAAAAGGAAGTGTTCCGTAAGAGTTGTCTTCCTGTTAATAAGCATATGTCTCAGGTTTGTTTTGCTTTCTTTGCTTTGCAGACAGGACAAAGAGTAGGCAAGTCACTTCACATAGCCCTTCAGAAGATTTTGGATGAAGAAGAGAGTTTGGGGACCTCAAGACCAAAAGTTGGATTTCTAGGATGAGTTTTTATTAAATGTTCAAAACTGTTTTTAATTGATTGTGCAATCTTGTCAGTTTGTATATAAAGAAAAAGGGGTTTTTTTGTTTTAGTAGAGTCATCCTCCTGGCTAAGAGGCTTTCAAAATGTTACTAAGCCTAAAGAAAGCTACAATTAAATGCAAATAAGCAAAATTGAGCTGCTTTCCATACAGGTGACTGCTGGCATCTAGGAAGTGCACCAGCAACAGTTGATGCTGCTGCCTGGAGAGTGCTTGAATCTGTTTTCCAGAGTGACTGGTGTACTTTCCACTTAATTCTGTTTGTATGTGTTTCACTTCTGTTAACCAGCTCCTGTGTTCTAGAATGCATATGGGGTTGTCTTCAGTGCAGCACAAAGGAGCACTAGGTGGAAATCTTCCTTCAAATTACCTTACTATTCTTTGAATAAAATGTGCTTAGATTTTACTATAAATACAACATAGTCTCAAGTTCCCAATTCATATTTTAAACCAAGAGTTTTCTGGAAGTACCTCACAAGGGGAAGCAGCAGGGCAGGCACTAACTATTCTGTGTGGTGATCAGTGACAAGACTTGAGGGAACAGCCTGAAGTTGTGTGCGGGGAGGTTTAGGTTGGATAGCAGGAAGAGGTTCTTCCCCCAGAGGATGGTTGGGCACTGGAACAGGCTCTCCTGGGAAGTGGTGACAGCACCAAGCCTGACAGAGTTCAAGAAGCGTTTGGACAATGCCCTCAGGCACATGGTGTGACTCTTGGTGTCCTGTATGGGGCCAGGAGTTGGTCTTTGATGATCCCAGTGAGTTCATTCAAACTCAGCATATTCTATGATTTCCTTGCTCCCTAGAGTTTTATACCTGTCCCTTTTTCCAACAGGTGCAATAGTAACCTAGCCAAAACTTCTCACTGGGGCTAAGGAGAAGGGACATGACCAGGGTAAATGGGAAACTAAACTGATCTTTAAGAGTTTGATAATTCAGCTGGAAAAGCATAGTGGCTGTCAGTAATGATCCTTCACAGGGAAAAGCAGAGAATGACAGATAAGACTAGAAACAAGTTGTATCAGCAGGTGTTGAAAGATTCCCTCCCAACATCAATTGATTGGCCCAGCAAAGAGTAAGAGGCATTTATTTGGCATGATAGGAAGAGACAACAGATGGAAAAACTGAAAGGAAGCTGATTTTTAAGAAGTTGATATTTCATCTGCAAGTGTTAAGGATTGTTTTGAACAAACTTTATGGCAGAAGTTACTACAATAATACAGGAGTCATTTAGCTCTTACTCAAGCAACATTTTTCGAATTTTCTGTTTCAATTTTATAGTATCAGATTAAGAATATTCTCTTGACTGTAACATGTTTGGTGGGGAAAAGGGAAGGAAGGCTTTTGCTGAAGGAGAGCTGTAGATACAGGACAGAACATATTACAGCTCAAACTAATAATCATGATCACAGTAAAATATGTGGAGTACTTAAGGTCCCCAGATCTCTTCAGTCCTTTTGCTAGAGCTCATAAACACAGTTATTCAAGGTGACTGCAACAGTATTTTATATTTCAGGTATGTGTAGGCACTGCTATAACAAGCAGTGTAACAAGCAGGCAGGTTGTTAAAAAAGAAGTTGTCCCCAAAATTTGGCCAAGGTTTGTGTTTTGAAGAGTAGGGATTTTTTCAGTACTTTAAGTAATGGGTTGGGTAGGTTGTAATGGTGCTGCGCAGTAGCAGAGCCAAGAGGTGACAATGAGCGTACATACTGTCTTTTGTCACTTCAGCAGAGTTATTCTGTGTGAGGCAAATACTAACCTAACATCACCTTTGCAGTAGCTGTGATCTACCCCTTGCCATGCAAAGCTGCTTGTAAAAACATAGAAAGAAAGGAAACTGAAGGGAGAAAAAACATTTAAAGCACCTTAGACTTCTCACAGGCAGTTTTTGTTTGATCACGTATTGTTTAATGTTTCAGAAAATGGTTAATGTAAATGAGACTGCAAGTCTTGAACCTCAGCCATTCTCTGAATAGCTGTTGCCTGTTTTATTGCAGATTTGTGGTTGGAGACCAAAAGGCTGCCCTGAGTTACACTCGGGGTGAATTTTGTAACATGAACAGTGTATTTCTACACAGCCTTCCAGCTGAAGGATCTCCAAGCATTTTGCAAGTTACATCACTTAAGATGCTTCTTTTCCTCTCTTCAGATCCTTTTAATTTTAAATATATTTTTATGAGAGCTGGAGGTGGTGGTGGGAAAAGAAGCATCGTGGTGTTTCAAGTGTGTGAACTGACACCTCTGTAGAGGGGAGTACATGTGCACTCCCTCCCTGTTTCTCAATAAGGATGGCAAATATTTAGCCCTCTGAGATCCAGGCTATGTGCTCAAGAGAGAGACTTGGAGCCAAGCACATCCTCAGAGCAACACTGTAAATTGACATGGTGCCACTGTCTGCAGTGCCTCCCCTAAGTTTGTGTGTCCTCCCCCAGGTCTTCTGTACCTGGGTATGCAGGCACAGAGTGAATTGGGGGTCTCAAGGGGTCCTGCACTTTCTGTGTCACTGCTTCCCATCTGTTGGCATGGAAAAGCAGTGGGGTGAAGTCTTGATTCCAGTTCAGACGGGGTCTGCTTCAACCCCTGAGATACAAATAATGAGCCCAGCCAAAAGTATTACAGAGCTGCTAGTTGGTCTCAGCTGCCCCTGGAGGTTTGCTGCTACCAGCTCATATCCCAAATGGGTAAACAAAGCTCTGACAGGGGTAAAAGGTCCTACAGCTCTCCCAGTTGATACAGTATCTGCCAAGAAATCTGTGAGACTCTGGTTCTCAGGCATGCTAACGGCTAATTTCTATTTTCTTAGCTCCCTTTAACCCCTCCCTTCTCTTCCAAACAAAAATAGCAGAATTTTAATAGAGACTTCAACTGAGAATGCTCCTGTTCCCATCTGGGCTGGTGGAAAGTTCCATGTGTTGCTGTGCAGATACTGCCACGTTTTCATTGACTCGAGTCCAGTAGAACTAAGAGGAAACATCTGTGGAGTGGGATAGCTCTCTGTCCCAGAAATTAATTGCTTCTGCTGGGAGTGTCGAGAGGCTGAAAGCTGTGTACTAGAGATGAGGAGTCTAGCAACTCCTGATAGGCTTCTACTCATGTTGCCTAGAAAGTACACACCTGCAATTTACGTGTTTAACAGGGACAGCATTCCCCTCGAAGCAGAAGAGGGCTAGGCTGTAGGTCAGTGGACCTGGCAGATTTACCAATCCCAGGAATCCTGTCAGCCCATGCTGTGCAGCTACAGTTCAACATTGTTAACTGTGCAGCTTGGGTAGAAGAGGGGACCTCATTCTGCCTTGTGGGCAGTGGTGGAGGCAGTGGGGAGGAGCATGGCTGTGCCGCCTGCAGTCCGGCTTTAAATGAAGCCTTGCTTCAGCACAGCCTGCTCTAAAGACAAACTGGTGCGAGCCAGAGCTTGCTCACGACTCCCGTGACTCTGGAGCATGCAAGTCTCTCTTCAAGAGATTCGGCACCTTGATTTGACATAGACAATAGGATGTTTCTGCATTTGTTCTGTAAACAGCAATTACCCAAGGTTTGCCCACTGCTGCTAGGACAGCCTCCAGCTTTTCTTTTGAACTGCAGCAGATGCCACTGCCCTCCTCAGCAGCGGAGTGTTCTCCAGCCCTGCTGTGGCACTGGTTTACTTTGCCTGTGTTAAGCAGCCACTGGCACCCAGAGAATGAAAGAAGCAAAGCTGTGACTGGTGAAACCAGTCCTTACCCCAGGGCCTGTTCTCCCCATTCCTTTAACACACTGGAGCAAAATTCAAGAGCAGGTCTGCAACTGGTACTGAATCTCTTCAGCCATCAACCTCTGTGTGATTTCTCACTGCTTCCCAACCTTTTGTCTCATAGTGCACTCCTGCCTGATTGCACTTCCTGCCCATGCAAGGCAGCTTTTCCTTCTAAGGCAAAATGTGGCTGCTCCTGTTAGCTGTGCCTCACAGTGGCGGCTTCTCCTTCATCGAAGTCCCGGACTCGCAGTGATAGTGCTGAGCCACAGCAGGGTACTTTGGTATGGGTCTCCCCACAGAGAAACTGCAGTGCCTTGGGTTTTCCTTGGATCTGCATTTCTAGCTATTTTCTTGGAGCTGTGTTTCTAGCTATCCAGGAACAAAGATGTTTTTGCTGTTCCTGCAAAACATCATTAGAATCTCAAACATGCTGCTAATGACTCCCTGGTGATGGTTTAAACCTCCATTTCATTGACTGGAATACTTCTTAATAAAGCTGTGGTTATCTTTCAAGCTCTGTGAATATCTCTGTTGCTATCCTGATCTCAAGATTTGAGTAAGATCGGCAGCACAGGCATGGCTGAGTTTTCATGTCACACCATTTGTTGATGAGATTTGATTGTCATTATTTAGACAGAGATCATCATAGTTACTGCAGCCCCTTAGCTTGTACCTTCAGAGGGCTAAGGGGAATTCTCAGGCCCTTTCTGATTTCTTCCATCCAGCTGGCTGTGGCAGGGACCACAGCCAAGCCAGTGTGCTCAGGCATTGGAGGTACTTGGAACCACCAGCCTGCAGATCCTCCCTTCCAGAGGAGCTCTCTCACTGCCCCTTCTCTCTGTGTTTTGGCAAATGGTAAGTTTGGGTATTTCCACGGTTGGAAACCTGTGGGTTGAAAAGTCATGATTTAAGTCCTACCTTTCTTCCTTCCCTCCATTGAAAGACCAACTTTAACCTAATGAGGCTTTTCAAGACCATGGGTTGCTTTCTTCCTGCTGGCTGATCATGGAAACTTTTCTCTAAATTCAAAAATTAAGGAATTCATGAGGCTGAAGTTGAAATTCTTTTCTAATCCATAATTCAGCATCCACGGCGATATGAAAGCAAACCAATGCTCAAAAGGTGAGAATGACATGAAATAAGGGCCTAAGATGACAGAGCTGCTGTCTGCTTGCCAGTCCAAAAATACTGACATCAAGTTCAGTGGTGACCTCACTTGAACTGATGCTGTGACAGGCAGTGGACCTAGACAGTTAGGAATCTCTCCAGACTTTTGGTGGTTTTGACACTTCAGTACGGTTTTCCTTTGGCTGTTTGGACTTTGAAATCTGGGTGATGGGCAAACACAATGCAGTGAAGACAGATTACCTTTAGCCTACAGGAGCTGCAGTCTCCAAACAAAAGGGAGTGTGAGTCTTTTGGTGCAGCTCCTTTCCAAACAGAAGGATTTTTAAACAGCTGATACTACTTAAAGTCAAGTGCTCCATGTTTGCATCTGGTTTAAAGCCCAAGGATCTCCTGTAGAATGGATCCTTCTGTCCTGTAGCCCTTGGTGAACGTGGGCTACTGGGATGTGAGCTGTGCTTGCCATGGGATATGATGGGAAGGTCCCCTCCTTAGGCTCAGAGCCAGTTTCCTAAAGTTGCTGCTGGATCTAACATTTTGGCAAAATCCTTGGTTTTCCCCATCATTGTCCTTATGAAAACCGCCCTTTCCTGAACTACTATTGCATTTCTTCTTGCTTGGTCTCCAAAACAATGATCCATAGATTTGGCTCTCTCCATTTTAACCTGTTCTGATGTTTACGCCGGTGGAAATCAGGAATGATGCCAGCACGAGTTCAGGCAGCGGCTAATGAATATCAGAGATTTTCTTCTGCTAGCCCCACTTCCTCACGGAGTGTGTTTCACTGTCCACTGCTGTTTCTCTCCTGTTCCTCTTTGAGGTTACTGTGGTGCCACTGACGCACAGATCACACCCCTGCGGAGTGGATGTCACAGAATCACAGAATATTCTCAGTTGGAAGGGACCCACAAGGATCAAGTCCAACTCTTAAATGAATGGCTTGTACAGGGATTGAACTCACAACCCTGGCACTTTTAGCACCAGGCTCTAATGGACTGAGCTAATCTCAAGGGAGCAGAGGTGTGAATCCCAGTGTGCTGCCCCAGCCATGGATCAGGCCCCCAAGCTGCAGGGCCCCGCACGTAAAGATGCTTTGGGTCTCCCCTTTGCTCTCAGTGCTGGCAGGGGAGGCAGGAGCCTTCCCAGAGGAGGGGAGCTTCAGGCAAAGAGCTGGCATCATTCAGCATTGAGGTGGCCTGCCTTTGAACTGGTGACTGAGCCCTGAAAGGCCAGGTCTGGTGACTGCTGATCTTGATAATAACCGTGTGAATACTGTTACCCAGTCCACCCTTGCGCTTTCCAGCCATTGTGCGGCAGCGCTGCCTCATTTCTTGGCTTGGCCATACCTGCTCTTTTCCTAGGAGCCAAAGCAAAATAGCCTCTGATCTCTCTGCCCATTTCCTTGCCTAGCTGGGCACAAAATCACAGGTCTGCATTGCTGCCAGGAGCATCCAGCTTCCTTTGTGGGCTTATTCCAACTACTGCTTTGCTAACTGAAAGCTTTCCAAATTCAGCATCACAGCCTTCTTACTGGGTTTCCCAGAGCCACGTAAACTTTTCTGTCTGCTTCCCTGCAGCGCTGGAATGGTTGCCATAAGCATAGGTTCTTCTACCCTCTTTTTTTCATCTCAAACCAGTTACCTGGCAATTAACAGGAGTTGCTCTCTAACCAGGAGACCGGGCTTGAAACCAGGGAGTAAAGTGCCTTTAGTAGGAAGTAAAATCTGTAATTGCACAGATGCTAAAGTCATGGACAAAACCTTGGTTTCTTGGCATAATTTTAGCATTTTGCTGATGACTTCCAGGGCTATTAGTTCATCTAATAAAAAGGATTACCTTTACTAACCTCCCACACCTCTCTTACATAAAAGCGTGAATCATCGGGATCTCAAGAGCAAATGGCCATTGGGAGTCCCATTATTTAACTGGAACCTCTGGCTTAAGCAGGAGCTTGGGCAGGGGATGGCTGTTCTCTGAAGCATCCTCATTCTGGATCCAATGCAGCAACATTTCTGCTTGCTCCCATCAGCTGGGTTGGCGGGAGTTTATGAGCTTTTGTCGTGTCAAGGATTCTTATTTTCAGTCTACATTGGACAGAATTGGGGCAACGCTCTCTGTGGATAGGTGTTACAGCTGGAGACAAGTGTTTTGAGTATACTTATTTTCATTTTTCTCATTTTTCAAGAAAAAATACGGTGGCATACAGCACAGGACGTGCTGGCTGGTGTAGGGAGGGGCCCCCTTGGTGCAGACCTGTTCTTCAGGGACTAGTGGAAAGCCACCCTGCCCTTCTTTTTTCAGCTGGGCAAAACTCCAGTGGGCCCCAGCCACATGGAAATCTGAGGTTGGGGACTGCTGTCAGACTCCACACCACAGCCATCCGTTTCATGGGCAGTAGCGAAGGGAGCATTTTGGTTTTTTCCCCAGCTTGGCAGCACATGAATCAAAGCAAAGGCAGGCGAGCATATCTGGAGCCAAGGAAAACTGGGAGGTACTGAGTTACCAAAAGTACTTTCAACTGTCAAGGAAAGGGAACGTGTATGTGTATGTAGGTGTCTGCCATTTCTTGGGCTCTATCCATCCCATTTTGGGATAGTCCAGGCAGGAGAACAGTAAATCCCTAAAATATGTATTTTCCAGTTTAAATTTGAGTGACAGTCGGTGCATGTGGTAAAGGGCAGTGAAAATCAAACTGTTCCTCCTATGCTTCAAAAGTTGGGACTGCAAGAGAGCTCTCTGTTCAGCTAAGACATCAAGGCAGGAATTTTCCCTATTCAGTAGAAGTGTAAGGCAGGGTAACACCATGGTTGCCAAACTAACTTAATGGCAGCTCTTTTTCCGGTCACATCCCAGTTTATCTTGGACTTTTTATGTTCCTACAACTCCAGAAGTTCACATTGTTCTGGGTGGCATCTTGCCTTAAATTATCAGAAAACTTTTAAGATTAATGGCTGATGTCTGGAGCACTTTGTTCTTCAAAATGCCCATCCCTCCTCTCCTCCCTCTACATGAATTTCCTCCACTTGTTCAAACTGCTGCTTTTCCTCCTGCAGGAAGGACTTAGCTGCTTGTGCTGCAGCTGCTGAAGGACCACACCACCCCAAAAAACAGTCAGTGGTCTTGGTGTAGGCTGCAGAGCTTAGTGTAGGCTGCAGAGCTGCTCAGCACAGCCCAGCTGCTCCAAGAAGTCAGGCTGGGAACGTGCAAAGGGGTCTCTGGGAGAATGGCTTTTTGTGGAACATGTGCCCCTTATCCCAAGTCCCACTCATCCCATGGAGAAGCAATGACAGCGGGACGACCCTATCAAAGCCACGGTGGAACTGCTTTTTAGAGGGGTAAGAGCCACCCTACACTGTGAGCAGGGAGCCGGGGTGCTCAGTCCCCCCAGGTGCTCCCTCTGCCTCTGTTGGTGCCGGCACATTCCTTACGGGCATCCCTGCTGAGGGGCGGGGGACAGGTGGTCCCTCTGTGTCCCCTCAGCCACCCAAGCGCTGTTTCACACCTCACGTTGCCGTTGCCATCGCTGACACACGAGATCAAACTCGTGGCATTTTGCTAAAAGCCTTAGGAAATCGTTCCAGCTATACTCCCAGCCTTTCCTGATGTTTAGTTTAGCAGACTGTCGGTACATTCATTCCCGGCTTTTTTCTTCTTTTTTTTTCCTTTTTTTTTGTTTTTAACAAAAACAAGCAGCGTGCTAGGAGCTGCAAGCCCTCTGGGAGGTTTTCAGCCTTGGCCGGAGCCGCCTGACCCCCCCCCCGGGGCCGGGAGGCTGCCGCTGGCCCGGGCTCAGCGGGAGGCTTGCTGGGACAGTCATTCCTGACTCCAGCCGGTGTCCAGGCGGCTGTGTGCGGGCAGAGCGGAGCCACTGCAGCTCCGCTCGGACCAGACGGCAGCGGCATGGCGCTCCGGGGAGCCTGCCTCCTCCTCTGCCTCCTCTCCCTCTCCCAGGTCTCCGGCCAGCAGAACGGCAAAGTCCGGCAAAAACCGGCGGCTGCCAAGAAAGGTAAGGGGCAGCGGCACCTTCCCTGCAAGAAAGACTTGCAGGGCTTGGGGGGGAGGTTGCAGTCAGCCCACTCGTTTGGGCATTTAACAGTGCTTTAGTGAAACTTCAGAAAAAGCATCTAAAAACCTAATAAAGTGGTTTCCTCCCAGCCTCCTCCGTGGGAATGATTGTGTAGCTCTTCTGTAAAACAATGAGAGTATTGAAACGGTTTTGGTGGGTTCCTAACTTGAATAAATTTGTTGGGACAGCTTGGTCGGAATTTCAGAGGGAACTCATTTTTCATGTTCCCTCTAAGGTTTATCCCAAACTTTTCCTCTACTAAACTCTCCCTTTGTGTAGCCCCCCCTCACCCCCCGATTCATTTTTCAGAAGCAAGTAAGTGGCAGATGACAGACAATTTTGGAGACAAAAGCAGGCAGAAAACATACAATCCTTTAAGCATCAACAAGGTTCTTCATTTAAAAACACTGGCCTCGGGTGTATTTCACACCAGACATGAGCTCTGTCTACTCAGTCTTGACAGACAGCAGCGTACACACAAAGGTACCTGGGTTTTCTATTCCTTCGTGGGTTTGTTTTTGCTTTTCTTCTCCTGTTTTCCTCCTGTCCCATCCTTTCTCCTTCTGACTCAATGCACATTAAGTACAGGAGAAGGCAGGTGAGGTGAGGAAGCAGCATGTGAGCCTGCCTGCCTGATGTGTCCGACCGCAGTCTCGTGGGCTTGGACCGCTTCTGGCAGGCGCTTTCCTGCTTGGAATGAAGTGGGGAGCAAGGAAGAGGGCATCCTTGGAATTCACTTGGCCAGGCTGCTCTCTACACTCACCCAGTGGCTATTTTTGTCAAATTTCATCTTTGAGAAAATTTTGCCTTTTCTCCCGTTGGATCTTTCTATGAATTCACAAAATTAACTGCTTATTCTGCAGGACATGGAATAACAGAGAAAACAGTCTGTGACTGTTTTCTAGAGCAAAAAATACCCCCTTGGGCTCATATAGGGCACATACATGCGTTGGACTCACTGGAGGTACTAGGGGAGAGACATTTCTTAGAGAAATCCTGGTTTTCTCTAGGCGTCATTGCAACTGCTGTTTGTAATAGATCAGTGACAAGAAGGTAGGAGAAAAATCACCTTTTTGACAGGAAAATGCGGCTCTGATTTAAAAACTTTTGAGGGGGGTGTCCTGAAAATCAAGCCATTTGGACCAGCTGGTGGCAGGTTTTACTCAGAATTCCTTTTCAAAGGAGAGGTCTTATTTTGTGTGGAGAAAAGGGAAAAACCCAGCAACTTGGCATTTTTGACCAGTCACATCCAGCCCCACAGGGGATCAGCTGCCCTGCTTTCACTGGAAACTTCCGGTATTTCTTGGTTAATATTTTTCAGATTTTTACCAGTGCCAGGGGGTGGGAAAAGAGGGAAAAAAGTGCTAAAAATCCCCTATGAAACTCGTCTTCGCCTCCAGCCCCTCTCCACCTCCAAGCCTGCCTGCCCAGCCACCACAGGGACTAGGGCTCAGCCACTTCTGCTCTGAACAGTGGCAGGATGGCCCCATCCCATCCTCATCCAGGCCTCTAGTACCCCGGTCCTGGTTCCACCCCTGCACTTTGCCTGGGAGGGTCAGGCAGGGCAAAGCCACTGGAGGGTTGGGGTGTTTGGCTGGAATTATTTTTTTAATCTGTACAGCCAAACCAAAAATGTTAGAAAAGAAAGCACTGCTTTGAGCCAAGCTTTTTATGTTTCTTTTTCCTTTTTTTTTTTTTTTTTTTTGGTAATTATTGCTTACATTTGGTTCTGCTTCAGAATGAAAAATGATGCTATTTCAATTTGAGAAAGCCAAACCACAGTATTTAGAAAATGCTGAGACAGCACATTCACTTTTCCTGCTGTTGTGTTTTTCCCCCTCAAATTACTCCCCAGTTATGGTTCCAAATGCAGTAGCTCAGCAAACTCTCCCTGAGCCCCAATGTCTTGGGGCACAGATGGGATTTGCCCTTGTCTGGCAGCTCTGGATGTCTCATCCAAAAGAATGGCCAGGGGAGGAAGGCACGGGCATCCCTGCCGGTGTTGACACCCCATGGCTTGGGGTGCAGGCACCAGCCCCAGAGGGGCTCCCCTTGGTCACAGCCATCATGGGGTGCTGGGGTCACGGAAAGGAGCATCTTTGCATAGCTCTCATATGTATTTCTAAGGTAACTGGAAACAGAAATCGGAGTCCGGATGCTTAAATCAGTGGATAGGGACTAATTTGGGCTTCACTCCTAATGCCACCTACTGCCCAAAATTTCGGTGTACTCTTGTCTGGGTGCTCTTCTCTGAAAACGTCTGTGAATATTTACACTGCTATAAATCCAGTGTGGGTGTGTTCAGTCTCCTCCTTTGATCCAGGGACAGACTGCAATATGGGACCTTACTGTTCCACTTGGTACATTTGGGGAAATGCCTGGTGTCTGAAGAAATGGCCAGAGAGGTTTGATGACAGCCGTTGTGAACCAGAGCAATGCTCATTTCTCTGAGGGACAGATAGCTGTTTGGATCTCCAGGCAAAGCTAAGAAGCCCATATATATATATATATCCAAATTTCATACAGGAATAGTTAAAACATTAAAATTAAGTACAGAGGGATTTGTTTGTTATTCACCATATAATTAGAATGGATGAGAGCTCCCATTTGTAGCTTTAAATACATTTCTGGTCAGGCTTTTAAACCAACAGACTATTGCGTCCCACATCCTTCTGTGAGTCTCCTTTTGATCCTGCCTCTGCCCACACTTAATCCTGCTGCTCACAGTGAGCTGCACAAGGGCCCACTCCAGCTCCCACGGGAGCATCAGCGTCCTGTACACCAGCTTCCGTCACAGAAAACCCAAACTGTAAACAGGCTTGATCCCAGGCTTCAGGAGATGAGCCTTGAGGAAATGACAGCACCGAGACAAAAACCCGTGGCAATAAAACAGACAACACAATGTCTGTTGATGTAGCCATGGTCCTCACTTTATAGCTGAAGGGTGAGTTAACCAGTCCTGGCTCTCCATGAGACACCCCAGTGAATGCACTGCTGCAGGAGCATCTTGTGGCCCAGGATTTGGAAATGAGGTACTGAAAAGGGACTCTAGGTGGTTATCTAGGAGACATGTCACCTCTCATGGCAGGGACCCTCAAGGTGGGAACCCACCTGCAAATCCAGCTGGAACACCGTAAGGAGCTGCCCCAGCAAGAGTCACTGGCAGTGTCCTGCCATGGCCTTTGGATGTTACTTAAACCTTAGAACATTTGTTCTGCTGCAAGACAGGCTTGCATGGAAAAAAACCCCACGATTAATTAGCCATTTCCCACAAAGTGTTTTCATCAAAGGCAGCAAAATAATATCTAGTGCCTCAGTGTTAAGTGAATCCATTAAAATTAACTGAGCAACGAGTAAAGCAGCTTAATGCCCTGCTCCTGATGTGTCTGGCTTTTCATATTCATGGCACCATGTAATCTTGGGTTGGTGGTTTTGGTCCGCATCCAAGCTGCTTCCCCACTTGCCTAGCTTGGTGCCTGAGCTCCTTGGCCCTTAAGGAAGCCCCTCCAACTGCATTCATGGGCAAGCTGTCCCCTTTCCTTTCACCCCATGAGAGCTACTAGATGCTTACGTGAGAACTACTAGAGGCATACAATTGCCTCAATGTCCAGTCTCCCACCACCTTCAAGGTGTAAATGGTCAGTTTGCTCCAGTCTAGGAGAAATCCAAGTACTGATTAAGAACTGGTTGGAGCCATTGCAGAAGCAACACACCTAGCAAGATGTAGGCTTTGGTAGCCAGCTGCACCCAGCTCCCCAGCCAAAGAGGCGTCTTCTCACAGCAGGAGAGCAGCTCTGGACAGTGTTTGGATACCTACACTGGGGGTGATGAAGGTAGAGATGAGGCAGAGGCAGCTGTGATGGTCCAAAGGATGGTGTGGTCGGTGGGCAGAGGCTGGTGCCTGGTGGTGCAGAGGCAGATCTAATGGAGGTACTGCAGCCCTTCCAGCCCCTTCCTGCTGAACATCAGCCTGGTGGGCAAAATGCTTTCCTACCAATCCACCAGTGACAGCGGACAAGAGGTGGGCGCAGCCAGGACTGCATACAAGGAACATCATGTGTTAGGGTGTTTGAGGGAAGCCAGGAGGGTGTGCTGTGAAGACAGATAGAGCATGTTTTTGAGGAATCGGAAAAAAGAAATCCTTTTCATCATTAGCTTCAAGTTGCCCACAAAACACTCATGTGTGACAGGACTTCTGTTCAGGCAGGGCAGCATCAGATGGTATGCTCCTGCATTTTGGGAGCTCGACCCCAATGCAGCACCACTCCAGATGACTGCTCTACACAGGGGTGCCAGAGACAAGCCTGCACCTCGCAGTGCTCATGCATGTGACCTCCTCCCCAGCACTGCAGTGGCAACCCAAAGGGTGAGCCCTGCAGCAGGAAGCCCCGTGGAGTGCACAGCCCCAAAACCTGAACTGGGAAAACAAGTTCGTTATTGATAGCAGAACCAGGCTGTCAAGCAAACGCTCTGATGGATGTGCAAGGGGACACAGGTGCTGTCTTTGTGGATTCCTTTTGTTTAACCTTCTCTGAGGGCAAAGAAACATGGCGTTTTGATGATAGGAACAGATTTGGTTGCCTCCCCTGGGATGAAACCAATATTTGTGCTTTTTCTTTGATTCCTGCAACAGATGGTGTGAGCCTCAAAATGATTGAAGACCTGAAGGCCATGATTGACAACATCTCTCAGGAGGTTGCTCTACTGAAGGAAAAGCAAGCACTCCAGACAGGTAAAGGGCTTGCTGAAGAACACATGGCTTTTGCTTTGAGAGAGGAGCTGCTCATAAAGTGGCTGCAGTTGCTCCACACGTCTTGATGAGACATGCCCAAGCACCCCACAGCAACAAGCCCATCATGGGGAGAGAGGCTGGGGGATCAAAGCAGAGTGTGGGTCTCTGCAATTCCTCCTCAGGCAGTTAATGATGGGAGTTGTGCTGTGTGGGGCCCCCCTCTTCACGTGCTTCCCATTGGTACAGCTATGGATATTCCTGTGGTGCTAAGCCAGATGTTCATTTTCCTTTATGAGGTGGAGGGATGGGATTTGGATTAGTCTGTGCTTAAACCAAATGCAGTTTACTCTTTTGTGCGAACCCCAGTGAAATAGCGACCTGGTCTCTGATACATACCATGGTATTGCCCAGGGAACTGCACTGCAGGTCAGTCCTGCTTCATTAAACATACACTGAGGAGAGTCCCAAAGTGTCCATCTTCCAGACATGCCCCATAGTTATTCTGTGCAAACTCCACTGACATCAGTAGGAGTAGGATTTGCAAAACATGAAGCAGAAATGAGATGAAAATGCAAATTAAGGAGAATTTTCTCGTTAAAAGGAACACAAGCAAAATCAAGGCTTTAGTTCCAAGCTCACATTCATTGAGAAGTAATTGGTCTGGATATTAATGTGTGGCTCTGATTAGGTATTGTTTGGCTACAGTACCCAATACTCTCAAGGTTTAGAGCTTAAAGAAAAACAAAATAAATTGATATCCTTAACACTAAAATCAGAGGCAAGTAGTAATTTCCTCTGAAGACCTCAAGCTATGCAAGCACAACGCTTCTGATCAAAGCTTATTAAAAAAGACTTTTTTTTCATCTTGCATAATTAAGATGATTTAATTGGCATGCAGGCCTTTTCCCAAAACACTCCAACACTCGGCGGTGGCCATGACAAACCTTATTTCCAACAAATTCATCAGAGAAAGAGTAGCATTGAGTGGGAAAGAACAAGGCCAGGGCAAGGAGCAGGAGGACCATGCTGTGCCTCTGCTCCAGCAACAGCAGAGCCCAGAAGGGTGGCAGGGGCACCCTGAAAATCCATTTTACCCAATGGTTTGTAGAGGGGGAGGGCATGTCCCCATGACTGTGAACTGCCCTGCATGGGAGGGAAAAGGGCCCTTGGAATCCCATGCTGCCAAGGGTCACTGTGCAGCCTAAAAAATTAAGTTTGCAGCCTGGCTACTGGGTTTGCTGCTGCTGCTTCTTCCTGGGCATCATTTTTAAACCAAATTCTCTTTCTGTCTTTTTATTCTGTTCATGTGGTAACCTCTCAGTTTGCCTGAAAGGCACCAAAATTCACCTAAAATGCTTCCTGGCATTTTTGGAGACCAAGACATACCACGAGGCCAGTGAAAACTGCATCTCTCAGGGCGGCACACTCAGCACGCCCCAGAACGGGGAGGAGAACGATGCCCTCTACGACTACATGCGCAAGAGCATCGGCTCGGAGGCCGAGATCTGGCTGGGCCTCAACGACATGGCCACGGAGGGCAAGTGGGTCGACATGACGGGCAGCCCCATCCGCTACAAGAACTGGGAGACTGAAATCACCACCCAGCCCGACGGTGGCAAGCTGGAAAACTGTGCAGCTCTGTCGGGGACCGCCATCGGCAAGTGGTTCGACAAGAAGTGCCGAGAGCAGCTGCCCTACATCTGCCAGTTCATGATCGTGTAGCGGCGGGGCGTCCCCCTGCCTGCCGCAGCCTGGATGTACCCGCTGAGCAGCAGGATTATGAAGCTGTAGCTGTGTGTACACGTCCATGCACATCGCACACCCACATGCACGTGTTCCAGTAGTCACCCTTTGCAAAGAGAGTTGCCGCGGCTCGCTGTCGGGTTATAGAGTGCTAGAGCATTTCCTTCGGCCACACCCAGCCCTGTGCGCAGCTGCACTGCTCTTCCTAAGGCACGATTTATAGATATATTTTTTTACACAGGAATTTATTAGGACAGCTCAGTTGTTTTGGCACAGTGCAGCAGTCCAGCCTGGCATCCAGCTGCCTCGGTGGCCCAGGTCTGTCACTCTGCAGTGTCCTTTCCCATTTTGCTGAGCTTTCTTGGGACACCAGCATAGCCAGTTTCTGCTTTCTTCTCTTGTTTTGCTTCCCCATAAGCCCTGGCAGCAATCTGTGGGAGCTCCTTGTTCCTCACAGTGTCCCGATTCAGCCTTGTAAGGATCAAGGTCCTGTCTCAATGGGCAGAGGGAGCTACTCCTGCTTTGCATTGAGAGATACCACTGGGCTTATTTGGCATGGTACCAGCTGCTCAAGAGGTTGTCCAACTAGTCGTGTTATGTTCATGAATAACTTGGCAAGTTACAGGCATGTTTGGTCCTTTTCTCACCAGCCAGAAGCCAGTTTCACTGACTTCAGTGGAAGAGCAAGACCCATTGCCAGATATTTGAAAAAAATCCCATCAGAAGCTTTTTTTGTGCTACAGTATTAAGGGGGAAACAGTGATGACTTGGAGCATAGTTAGTCAACTATATTATTGGAAATAGAAGATGTATGTATTACATAAATAACATTAATGTAGTACTGTTAGGGAATATGTTGCTATATAAAAACAACTATGTATTGAAAACAAGCCCCAGGATAACTCACTCCAGCAGCTTAGGAATGACCGGGCCTGTTTATATGATGGGAACCCAGATGAACTAGTCCAGTCTTTGCTGGTCCAGGTACGGTCCTTGGCAAACATAAATCTGCTAAGCACTGTTTGTGCCAATATATTCATGCCCATCTGAAGATCTGACCTCAGTGATTTTTTACTGAGAAAAGGTTTAAAGTAAAAAAAAAAACAAATAAACAGCAATGGTGGGAAAGAAGTGCAGGTCACCCTGGCAGCTTAACAAAGCTTTGCTGGCTGTTGGCTAAAAGGTATCAGTGGTCCTTTGCTGTCCAGTGCTTGGTAATAACCCTTCCAGTTTGGGTCATACACCCTGCACTTCCAGGTTGGAGGTATCAAGACAGGATCCTGCCCATGGGACAGGATTCCACTTTTGCTGCTTTGTATAAAAGCAGCATGGTGTTAGGTCTTCCAAGATATCAAGTCTGAGCCAAGCTGGAAACACACACACGCACACAAATGCAGAGTGCACGCTTCTGAGGTTGTCATTATTGCCAAACTCTCCACTGTTCAAATGACTATAAAATAAAAATATCTATATAGCTTGCTGAAGGAATGGAGTTGTGTCAGTGTGATTGGAGTGCTTTCTCCTTCTTTTCTTTCTCTTCAGAGCAGCTCCAGGGATCTGTCTGAAGGCTGGAGATAAGACAGAGGGGAAAAGCAGAAAGTGAGAGCCTCCCACCCTGTAATACACTTTATAGGCTTCTCCCCCTCCTGCCCATTATCATCCCAGTCACATGCCATACACAGAATACAGGCAAGGAATCCTTTTATAAGAAAATAAGATTTCCCTCCTCCCTTCCCTTGCTGCTGGGAAATTTCATTCTGAAATACAGGCTAACCCAGAAGGGAGGTCCTTCCCTCAGCCCTGTTTGGCAGCAGTAGTGGTGCCGGGAGAGGTGGCATCTCAGATCCCAGTATGGAGCCAGTCCTTCCCAAGCTGCCTCCCACCTCCTCTGCAATGAGCAGAGCTGCAGCAGCACCAAGAGTCCCTCTCCTTCACCCACTGAGGTGGTGATGACTTCCTCCTCCTCCTCTTCCTCCTTCTCTTCCTCCTCTCCAGTGTCCCATGTAGGAGACAAGACCATCCATGTAGAACATGGTGCCTCACACCAGTCTGTGAAGTTTCAACATCTGCAGGACCACATGTGAAATTAGGTCTCTTTTGCACAGCCCTCCAGTGAGCTTTACTTTGGACCCTGCTCCTGACGTTTTCTCTTTGCTGTGGGTCATGGTTACACCCTACAAGCCAGCTTGTCTCAGTACAAATCCTCTAGTTCCTTTGGCAGATGTTCCCTCCATATTTTGAGATACACATGAAGGCAAAGCAGCAATGCTGGAAGTGTTGCTGGCTTTAATCCTGACTGGTCATAAACCACAAGGTCTTAAAACACAAATGTGTGGTCAGAGAAATAAAACAGAGGGCTTTTATGGGGGCCCAGAAACGAAAAAGGAACAGAGTGAAAGCCATGGACCCTGGCAATGCTGAGCTTCAGGGAAGTTGTGGGTGCTGGAGCTGGACCATCTTTGTGTGGAGTGTGAATCTGAAAAACAGCCATGGAGATGGATGCCAAAGGATATTCCCAGAGAGGACATGAAGGAGTCAATCTGTCAAATCTAAAGAATAACAAGTCGCTCTCAGCAGATGTCTTGCTCATATCTCTCTTGCTCTCTATTTTCACAAAGCTAAGCTCCTGCCAGCACCATTCCTCATAGATGTTTTGCTCTTCTGAAGCTGGGAGGAGCACTGGGAAGGATGGCTTTGCCCCTGCTGTACTTGTTGGATCCAGGATGACAGAACTGACCTTGTCGTTTCAGTGCTACATTTATAAGTTTGATATTGTTCTTACAATCTTCTCCGTACTGTACATTATGAACTAGAAATCTTCTTTGAAAAGCTAAAGAGAAGGAATTTCTAGAAGATTCCTCAGCCTTGCTTACCACAGCAATGTTGTTTTTTGTGTCCCACCATGTGTTTTGTGGTCACAGGGAATGCCAGGATGGAGGGATTGAACAGGGGATTCTGGCTGCCTCCATAGGGAAACTGTCCCGAGCACACATGGTCTATCTGCTGGGGGCCAGGACAGGAATCACTTTTTTGATCTTCCATTAAATCCTTTGGCACTCAGGCCAGAGTGGAACATATGCTGTCCACAAAGTGTGGTCTCAGCCAAAGGCATGCAGACTAATGGAACGAAACCTCAGCTCTTTCCCCCAGGAAAAGGAAATGTGGAGGTGATCATGTCTGAACCAATGTATTGTGATGCCTGCAATCCCTAATGAACCTCATGTTATTAAAAATAGATGTTGTATAAGACCTTGTGCCACTGATGGCAACGCTCAGCTGCTTGTGGCTCTGTGACACAGCAGAGGAAAGATGAAACATGAAATGTACATATATATATATAAACAAAAGAATAAAAGTTACTGGGTGAGCCTACAGGAGTTCCCCCAGCACTATGCCATCCACAGCTGACTTCAACAGAGCTGCACTAACCCACCCCACTGATTGCCTCCAGCCCAATTCACCCTGGTCTGAAAGTTCAGGACCTGGTCTAGGTCTTTGCCTGAAGGTCCAAGAAAGGACCAAATGGGTCAGAGTGAAATGGCTAAAACCATAAAACAGGTAATACCTTTCCAAACTCTCCCTCTGCAGGAGGGCCAGAACAGCACAGTAGTCACACACCTCAGCAGCCAGGTTGCTTTTGGCTTCAGTCAGTGAAAGGGCTGGGCAGGCAAAGGTAGGTAAGAATTTGGGAGTTGTGAGCCAAAAGCTTGTTTCAAGCTTTGAACACTTTTGTGGGACTTGGTAGTAATCCTAACAAGAAACCCAACCCCACATGTCTGCTCCTTGTGCGTCTCCACTCAGCCTGGGCGTTACTCAGACCAGAGGTTCTCTCTACATCAGGTGCACCCTCTCCCTGTCATCCTTTGCAAGGAACACCAACAACAACTCTGGCTTTCCATTTCCCCCAACACCTCTGCTCCTGCCTGACACGGAGGGAACACACTTCCCACCTCTGTGGCTGTGGAATGAGACCATTGGTAGAATGAACCTCCAAAGGGAAGGACCTCCTCTGCCCATGAACCACTGAGTCTTGTGATTCCTATAGGCTTTACTGTTTGCTCCTGCTCCTGTGTAAGCACTGACCCCCACTGTCAGTCTCTTCTTTTACAAATAAAATAAAAAGCTAAATTAAAGTTACTTTTCTCCATCTCAGAAACCACCATAGACAGGGAAGAAGTACAGATCTGTGAGACTCAGCAAATAAGGCTAGGCCAAAACACCCCTGGGAGCATAAATATAAACCAGCTTTGGGTGTCACTAAACTAATGGAGAGCATGAAAATAAACTCCCTGGGGATAGAAGATAGAGAGGATATCAGGCTACTGTGTACAAACCAAAACAAACCCAAACCAAAACAACAAAAAAGGTTTATTGCTTTTATATATAGAAGCACCCAGAGGGAGTCCAAAGGTAACAGTTGGAGACTGTTCCAAATACAGCTGAAAACAAATCACAACCATTTTAGCCTCACAACTGGCAGCCTCTCCACTCTGTCCTGTGCTATGCAGACAGGTCAGTGTCTGCATCACCTCCCTGTGACCTCCGTATCCTGCTGTGCTGGGGCCTGGGGTCATCCGTGCTGGCAGCAGCCACAAGGCACCCCAGTGCCTGCAGCATCCCTCCAGGAAGGAAAGAAAAACCCAAGATGGTGTGCTGCCAAGAGGTGAAGCCAGCTGCTGATCTCAGAACATGGCTGCTCTCGCCTCAGCCGTGTTAGAAAGCTGGCTCTGAGCCTGGGACAGAGAAAAGACGCTTGCCAACCTGGCAATGGAGAATGTGCCTTAAGAAGCTGTGTTTAGAAAACAGTTTGGGAAGCACTGCAGCTTGTAAAAGAAAATGCAGGAGGGGAAATAAAACCTACAACCCCTGCTGCTTTGCAGAAATGCCCCACAGACAGCTTGGTTTCCCACTGCAGTGTCAGTAATTTCTATCACGCCCATTAACAAGGATCCCAAAAGTGAGGTCTCTGACATTCAATAGCTTAATGCTTCTGTGTTTCTCAGGAGCAGTGAGACCACATCTGGAGTGCCAGGTCTAGTTTGGACTCCCCAGTACAGGAGGGACAAGGACCTAGTGAAGTAGAAGGGATTTGGGGAGCTGTTGTGTGAGAGAGAGCGAGAGCTGAGACTGCCCAGCCTGGAGAAGAGAAAGTTCAGGGGATCTTAGCTTAAATGCTTGATGGGGGAGGATAGTGAAGACACAGGCATGGGTACAAATTGAAATACAAGAAATTCTGCTTAAAGAGAAGAGCACCCTTTTCTCTGTGAGGGTAGTCAGACCCTGACTACCACAGATTGCTGAGAGAGGCTGTGGAGCCTCTACCCTTGGAGGTACTCAAAACCTGACTGGACATGGCCCTGGCCAATGGGACCTTGCTCTGAGCAGGAGGTGTAATCTGGGGATCTTCAGAGGTCCCGTCAACTTCTGTGCAAACACAGCCACTGAGCAAGGGATCCTACCTACATAACCTACTTCTCTTCTACAGTCACAGGAGAAAAACGCGCACTTCAGGAGCAGACAGATGACCTCAGACACCTGTTGGATGAGCTGTCATGTAAAAGCCTTCCTACAGAAAAAGGTTAGCAAGAAAGCCAATAAAATAATCCCTTGTGGGATGTGATTTCCACACTGTAGTGTTGCCAGAGCTCTAGATCCTAACTAGGTCTTGCTGCTCTGCCAACTATGATCAGGAGACAAGAGCTGAAACTTCATTTAGTTACTCAACCAAAAGGAAACCGGAAACTAACTCCACCAAATCACCAAAAAGCAAATGAAATAATTTTTAAAATATTCAATATTCAATCCAAACACAATTGAGGAGTGCATAGATGGAAGATATGAATCAGCTCAACCGCAGTGACAGATTTGCTTTACTGTTAGAGCAGATTACAGTCCAAGGGCAGCTTGAATTTCATCCAGATTCATGTGCAATGTGGACATTGCTCTGCCACTGGGAAGGCTTTGATCCAAAGCCCCTGAGTGTCAAGCCATGCTGACATGGGGATCCAAACCCCAGGAGATGGGCAATGGCACAGGTCACACCTGCCCCAGCACCAGCACAGAGGTGCTGCAACACACATTTATTGAGGCAGGCTCCCAGACTTTGTTCTATAATACATCAGAGCAGAAAGCCAAACCCCCAAGAGACCTTAAACCAGTCAAATTTTAGGAAACATTCAAGAAATTGCACTGATTATAAACAGGGTTAAACAATTGGTTCCATTGAACTGTGAGAACTTGGAAGGAGCTGCGTGGGTGGGGTGCTGTTTACCTACAGAGTGACCGACAAGTTTTATACACAGCCTGGAAACAAAACTTGCTTTCAAAAAAGAAGAACAACAATTAGCGTGGTTTGTTCCTAAATTAAAATGCGTGCACCAAAAAATAATGCAAACACAGCAAGTAGTTGAAGTGTATGGCTGGAGAAAGGTAAACAATCCTGAAAGCACAGTACTAGGGAAAAAACCACCTTACAGATAAAATATGGAAAGCTTGAAAGCAGCCAGAAATCATCATTACTGAGAACTTTGCCTTCTTTTAAACATTCATAGGAATTGTTTGCCAGGCCATATGAGTAGCCTATTTTTAAGCCTGCTGAAGCTACAGATGTATGTAGTGTTCACAGCCAGATATAAAACCACCTCATGACTTTGATCAGGTGATCAATGTCCATTAAAAAAGGAGAGCAGACAGCCCTGAAGGCCAAACTGCAGAGAGCAAAGCAAAAACTCAGCCTTTGATTAATGTGCTAATGAGGGAGCTGGGATGACCCTGGAGGTCCCTAGAAAATCTTGGTCTTGAGTCTCAGGAGCTGGCTGCATCAGGTGAGGCAGAGCTCACAGTAGTGATATTGCCTTGTGGTCACCATCCTCTTACCTTCCCTGCAGGGCCATCGACACCTTTCCTGCTCTCCTTGCTCTTTCCCAGTGCCCTGAACTCACACTCCTTGGGGATTAAAGTTGATAGCTCCAGAGACAGGGACTTGAAGTTGCATTCAGTTTGGGTAAAAAGTAAGAGAGACGGCTGCAAAGCTCTGGACCTTAAAATCAGGAAATTAAGATATATCAGAATGAGGTGGAATCACCCCAAAAGGAAACACACAGGAAAAATCTCCACCCTCAGAATAAGCCCTAAATTTCAGGTTAATGATTAAAATTAAAATCAATATCTGAGCCTTCAAGAGTGAATGGATGCATTATTCTCATCATCATTTTCTACTTCGAGGTGGCAGGAAGGGAAATGTCTCTCCTTTGTTTTGCTCCTCAGTGCCAGAAAGCCACCAAGTCGTGACCACTGCACCACCTAAAGCACAGTGCGAATTGGTGGAGATGCTTTTACTACAGTCAATGTTAGTGAAGCAAGTACAGATTGGAAAAAAGTTTAAAAAGCACCTTGGAAAAAGGTTACTGGTGGAGATATGATTCATTGCACCATCCATGGACCTGGGTTATTGTTCTGCACCCTTCCACCTAATTTGGTGTATAATTAGGTGTTACTTATACAAGAGGTCATTCATGTCAAGAGAAGCAGTACTTTCCAGACTAATTTGAGTTTTTCCAACATATATTAATGCTTTCCCAAGTACCTCTCCAGCTACTTGAGACGTCAACTACTTCAAATACTGCCACTTCATTCAGTGCTGAAGCAGCTTTGTGGCTGCTCTGTGGCGAAACCTGGGGACCTTGCTGTAGCAAACTTCACCCAGCAGCTTTGCTGCATTCCAGGCAGGTTCAGGTGAAGCTAGAGCAAGAGATATATTGTAGACAGAGGTTTATAACCTAACACTGAGAGAACATTCACCAAAAAAATCAGTTTCTGGAGAACTCTATCTTGAACTTCGCTGGTTGCAAATGTGGTGAGAAAGGCAGACAAAGACAGTAGGAAAAGAAAGGAGGGTAATGACAAAACTCCATTTTTCAGTGGTGTTTTGAGCACCTTCATTGATGCATGGTTCAGCCTCTGGAGCCTGAGCTGTCTTAGGTCCAGAAGCGCTACTTTCCCAGACATAAACTGGGCACAGATTCCTTAAACATCGCCCACAAGCTATATTGGGAAGCGCTCTTACAGAAATTCATAAACTCCTTTCAGCTGAAGCTGTATCTTGTCCTTTAACCTAGATGGGTGACCATAAAAACCCAAGGAGAACATGAGAGAGTTTGACCTGCAGAGCTGACCAGCCAAATATATAAAATGTCAGAATACATAAGTATATATTCAATTGCCCATTTTCCTAAGATGTTTGACTAGCAAGGAAAAATACCATCTTTTGGGATACTAGACATATGCTTGAACCCATATGCCTTGCCAGGCTGGTTTAAGATACTTAGAAATTTGTTCTTCAATAGCCCAAAGAAGAGAAATTAGAGAGGAAGATCTAACTGTGTGCTGCCTTTTTTTTTTAATTGGTCTGAAAGATTAACCTATAAAATGTTCACCAAACAATCATACCAGAATATTTTATTAGGCCTTTGGTTACTTTTTAGGGTTTGCCTCTTGTTAAATAAACTCTCATTAACTTAAGGAAACTAAGGGAAAACCTATTAACCGTTTATAAGCTTTCGAATGGGTAAAGCATTCAGCTGTAAAAGGAATTAACAAGTATCTAAACAGGTTTGATTTGGCAGAAAGTAGAACAGTTTTAACTAACTATGCAAGTGTGGAATCTATAAAGATTCAAGCTGTTGAGCTTGCATCTTACTAAAATGATAATTCTTGTACAAAAATATTTATCACAGCATTTTCCTTTAAAGCCCTAATTTCTGAGGAAATCAGGAGCAGGGACATTTTTCCAAGTAGCCTAACACTGATAGTTTCTGCCTCAGGAGAAGCTGCCAGTGGATGTCCAGGTCTTCAAAGTTGAAAGCTTCAGGCTGTCATGCCCCAGAATGCATATGCAGAATTTAGTATGAGCAAAACTCTACTTAGCAGCTTAAACTGTAGAGCAGTAGGGTTTTTTTCCCCTTTGTAGTTAACCCTGTATTACAAAACAACACCTCTGTGCATTTGTTCCTGGGTTACTTTTTCCAGAAGCCAGCAATTAAATAAAAGTAGCATTTTGAGAGGAAGAACACACCACTAGTTTGCATGTCCTTTATTTTAAAAAACCACACAGCACCTTTTAAATAAAAAGCATTTGTGATGATGAATTTGAAGCAGATGCTAAAACAATTTGGTTCAGGAGTCTGCGGCTCACTCCTGAGACCAAGCGGTGAATCTCATTTAAGGACAGGTTCTTCTGTGCAGAAAACCAGATTTACACATGTAATTAGTAGCTGCTTTTCCACCATTAATCTCATGTATGGAGGGAAGTGTCCATATGGGCTCTGTCTGCCATATTTTAGCCCTTAAGGCAAAGACCAATATGGGATATTTTTCCCATCATGGCAACTGGCAAAGGTTATATCCCCTTGGGGCAAAACCATGCCCAGGGTTCCTGAGGAACACCCAAGCCTGTCCCCATTTAATTTAAGGAGGTGAAAGGGAAGTGCCTCCTCACCTCTCTCCATATTTACCCAAACCAGCCCACCGAAGGATGCAGCCTCCAAAATAAACGGCAACCCACAATAGCAAACAACAACTAAAATAACAATAAAATTTAAAATAAATAAAATCAATTAAATAAAGTAAATATTAAAGGAAACTAAATATTAAATACATGCAATTTCAAATGAAAAATAATTTAATTTTTAAAATTATTAAAAATTAATAAATAAATAAAAAGGGGAGCACATACTTTACATGAAACATTTAGTCAGTTCTAAATAATACTTTCTCAAATCGAATTATCTCCAGCTAGAAAAAAAAAAACCAGTTCTGTTGCAAAGATGACAGGATACTGCCAAAACATTTTCCCTCATTTTCTTCTGATAAAGCACTTCACAGAAAGCGAGGTCATTTTTTCTAGCCTCATGTCTAAAAAACGTGCTGTGTGCTGAGAGCACTGCTCTGTTGGAGTATCTTTGACAGGATGCATCATGGCACTCATTCTAGAGCTGTGAGCAACTGCAGCAGTTGTACCAGGATAAATGCACATGTCTGTATACAAAATGCACTCACAAATGAAGTAAGGAACAAAGCAGTCCCTTGGATCTTTGAAGATTCATCTTGCCCAGAAGCATAAAGCCTGGTTTGTGTGCAGGAGTGTAGCAATTCTTTAAGACAAGAAATGGATGCAGCCCAAACCTCAAAAAACACTTATTATGTGTTAAGTGTTGCTAATTGAAACAATTTGCCATGCTTCATTTACATCGAAGAAACTTCTGGCATGTTATTTCAAAGTCCTTATAAAAGGACTGCTCCTTCCTCCAGGCTGGATCAGTTCTCCACGCCACAATTCCTCAGTTTCAAAGAAGATCACTAAGCTGGATGTAGAAAGCCATTTATACTAAAGAAATATATCCTCCACTTTTTTTTTTTTGTTTCCAGCTTCAAAGTTTTTGGGGAGGCAGACTTGCTCCCACCTTTGTGTATATCACAGTTTGCTGTTAGATGCTGGCTGGTGAAGATGTGCACATGGATGAGTGATATTCGGTATTTTGCTCTCTCCTTGCTCCCCCTAAAACATTCACAGACTTAAATAAATGTATTTGCTGTCACACTCACAGGTATCCCAGGGTAGTTTCTTCAGAGTAACATGATTTTTTCACTCCCTAGGGTCGAGGGGTTCAAGTCTCACTGTTCATCTGGTGTCAAGAATAAAAATTACGTTCTCAATTCCTACTGGTGCTCTACAGATTATGCTGTAACGCAACAAAATAGTAACTTGGCTTTGGATCTGTCTGGAAATTTAACTAGACTATTCACAAACATGCTTAAAAATAAAGAAATTACTGAGTATTTTGATAGCTAAGGATTGTCCAAACCTTACAAATTCAAGCCCAAGAAGCAGGAGGTATCTTTTCAGCTTTGCCAGTTTGGGCAACAAAACCCTGAGCTTCTCTTTGCTTTTCAAAAGCAAATTACATTTGGGCCAGGAGTTCTGCAACTGCTGTCCTCCTATGGACCCCCACCTTTCAATTAATGGCTAATTAGACTTAGAAATTTTCATTTTTAGATAAAAACCACTGCCAAGGAATTACTCCAGGATGGCACAATTGTAGTAAAGATACAAATGATAAGCACTTGCATTTACATTTGTATTAAGTGGCAGTTTTGGAGAGGGCCTAGAGACTGGGCAATTCTTGCTTCACTTCCCACGCCTTCCAAGAGGAGATCTCATTAATTAAACCTAGGACCCATCCCCAGCAATTACTGGGATCCTTGGTAGTAAGGGTTGCAAACATAATTTTCTATGTGCATGAAACTTGCCCCAAAATAAATAAATTAATAAATAATAAAAACCAAAAGAGCAATCAGTATGTATTGAGTCCATGAACTTTTATTTGGAACAAAATGGGCTTCACACATTTTCATAAGGGTCACTGCTGGGCGGAAGGACTGTTCATAAAATGTGCTATTGTCCCTGAAAAGAAATTAATTTTGAATTCAATTGTATCTGTCAGTTGGGCATGAATAAATTACAAACATCTTGATCCTACTGAAGCCGATGAACTGTTTATTTTTATATGAAATCCAGAAATATTTTACAACCCTTCTCCTCAATGATCTGAACACGTCTTTAAAAACAGTCATTAACAGCATATCACTGGCTATGCAAGAATAAGGACATGCACAGATAGCAGTTTATTATCCCAGGAAACCAGGTTCCCTAGAAACCCCTTTCTATTGTCTAGGGTGATGGCATAGCCACCAACAGGCAGACATCAAAATAGTTCAGCCTGAGTTCACACACAGGAGATACATTAGTTAGTCCAGTTGGAAGTAGCATTATAATTTAGTTATTTCTTAAAAAAAAGAAAAAATTAAGTCACAACTTTCTCTTACTGTAAAGCAAACTGAAATCTGTGCTTGAACTCTTTCTTTAAACATACCAAATAAGCACAGTGAAAGTCAGCCTCAGACTGAAGACATCTGTAAACTAAGGTTTATATTGCCACACGGAAAGCTGAGTTAAAACAGAATACATAAAAGTATCAGTCAACAAGAATCATATTCTCAAGGATCAAGAGGTGAACAAAAGCCCAACCTCCATTATGTTTTCCTCAGTTGGTTAGAAGGAACATAAACTAAAAATTTCATCTAAGGAACTGCAGAAATTGAGCTGGAGGGATGAGAAAGCCTTGAATTTCTTTTACAGACTTACTACTTTTCAATAAAACAGAACTGAGGAATGTTGCCCAGACAAATGTACAACTGGACTACGCCGACAGAAAATGGTTTTGACAATTCAGTTACCTGAGAAAAACTGATACCAGTATTGCAGAAATCTTTTCAAGTTCTCAAATGACATCAAAATGACCCAGTACACTTTGAAATATGTGATCCCAGTGAGTAGCCAGAGGTCGAGGAATACACGTTTCTGTACTGAATGTGATAAAAATGAGCAGGAAGATACCTGGAACAACTAAAAGGCACTTTTAGCTGGCATGTGTTTTGATATATACTACAGCAAACTGTGTCAGGTATGACTTTTTACTGAATCTTCTAGTGGTCCAAGCAGTATAATGGTACACACTGTTAAATACAAACACTTGACCAACTAAATAGTCAGTAAGCAATGCCAGCATATTTAATACAGGGAGAAATCCACATTTTTATGGAATGTAAACAGTAAGGTTTCTAATAAAGACAGTTTCATTTAAAATATTATTATATGTTTAACATTACTGCATGCAACACTTGTCTAAACGTTTCATGTAACCTCTGTGTATCTCTAGGCAAGAAACAGTCACCATAAGATATTTGGAGATAAATTCTCCAATCATTGAGTCTAGCGCTGCACACAAAATTGCAAACATCCTCAGTAAACTGTACACCTGGACAAGACAGATGTTTGTATATAAAAGGAAACTTCATTCACATAGCCACAAGGATCTGACCCTCGTGTTGTAAGAGGCACAGAAACTGGGGGGCATGCTAACTACAGCACTTAAAATGAGACCTTTTATTCCCCAGATTTCAAGATGCCTTTCAGGGGCAGCTAGACAACTGAAGTGTAAGTTCTGCCAGAAGTCAAGAACTGTCCCCACCATCATAACAACATGGTTGCTAAATTCAGACTGATACACAAAAAAAATTTAAAACATCTAGGCTTTTCTTATGGGTTCATTCTTCACATTTAAGAGACACCAACTACTGGAAACAATTTTTTTTACCCTGTATTTTAAACCTTATGTAACAGGTGAAGTGAAAAGCACTAGTTAACAGCTGAACGACCACATCATTATTTCTTTATTGAATCCTTACTCTCACTTGAACCAAAAGTGCAAGGTATTAGTAAAATGTGAATATCACAGGCACCTGAACAGAAGCACAAATTGGTTTAGACTTTTGAAACTGTTTTTGTAAAAGAGCAAAGAAAATAGTCTTTGGTGTAAGCTCACATGGTGCAATCCAAATAGAACATCAGTCAAAAATTAGAGAAAACCCATAACTTATCTTCTGAAGGAGAAGAGCCCAAGCTCAAGTGATCACACTGATTTACAGGCACGGAGCTCTTCTAGGCAGCATTCTTGGTCTTTCACTACACTCACATAGCCACTGGCATGCTAAATATGATGGGTTTTCAAGCTGCAAGTGATGGAAAGCACAGTGTCCCCACCTTTGGTCAGATGTTAGCAGATGGCTGAGCCATGTGCAACCTGGAGCTGCCTTGAGACAGTGATGCAGTCTGCATCTTCTAGGAGTCTCCAACCAACACTCAGACAAATAATGGCTTGTGAGAGGAGGAAATACTGGACAGAATACTCTCCCCACTATCAATGGCCACAGTTTTAAGCTGGTGGTTAGGAATTAACTTTTCCTGATGCCTTTAAAGTAAAAAGCAGAAGCATACCTTTGGCACCTGTTTCACAACCAGTCCTGGAGAGTCCTGACTGGTATTGAGTTTGCTAGGTGTTCACTGTAAAACTGAAAGCTATCAACAGCTGAAGTTAAAAAAAAAAAAAAAACCAACAAGACAAAAAACAACTGAAAACACACACATGAAACAAAACAACATAAAAATGTATTTAAAAATAACATTCCTCTTCAGTATGTTTTTCTCCTAGGCCACTGTCCTTACACCTGTGTTTCCACAGGAAACTGCTATACCTGGCATAAAATTACTCCACTAAACCATCCTGTTCCTTATTCTCCAGCAAGGGCACGTTTGTATCTCCCTTATCCTTTTCATTGGCATCTCCACTGTCCTTTGATTGCCCTGATTTCTGATGAGCAAATGTGTAAGTGTCTTGGTCTGTGTCCGTCAGGGGTGGAGGCTCCTCCTCGGTGTTAGAAGAGCGTTTAATGTCTTTTCTGAAGGAGAATGGAGGTGGAGAAGGCGGCAAGCTACCAATGGGTCCATCAAAAGGCCGGTACACATCAACTTCTGGAGCGACTGAGCCATTGGACTCCTTCAGCAAGTGTCCATAGACCACAGCATCATCAATAACTGCATAGACATGAGACTCATTGTTTTGCCTCCCTTTCCCAAATAAGCCTTTTTTTCCAGGCATCTGGGTATTCACATTAGCATTGTACACTCCCACCATGGGATTCTGGGTTTTCTTCTTCCTGTTACAGAGTTGAAATTGTTAACAGGTCAAAAACAACACGTCTGGTGTGCTGGAACTCAATAACAACAGCTTCTGTTCACTCATCCCAGCCACACAGTGTCAGGCAGCCTACCTGGATTAAAGGCTTTGCTCACAATTTGGGGAAAAATAACTCTTGAGACTAGACATGCTTTTTCAACAGAGCAGAAAATAACTTCACATTATTTGGTTACCAACTGTTGCTCTGCTGATCCTGAAGTTTGCAAGATTAACTCCAATGGTCTCCCAAGCACTGGGATCCTGGCTGTGCACTGTACCGAGTCCCACAACATCCACTGGCATTAATAAGACCCAGAGACCATTAGATCCTCACAAAAACAAGGCTGAGTGTTACTGAAGACAAGATAGTGGGTCAAAATGAAAGTCAAATGAACTTTTCTCGTTATGCTTTCCTGAGTGACTGTCCCTAAATTGGAAAGAACAAAGGCTGAACTGAAGACTTTTAAGCCTTTATTTGTAAAGTTCCTGTGTGGCAGGAAAATGTGCCCCTAACTGCACAAGTCACCATATTGCATAAATTCTTTCCAGCTCTACAGCTTCAGGACCCAACCACCTTGGCAGCACTGAGCATACATGTATCAGAGAGCCCAGGCTATCAGTGACTTCCGATTCTGCTTGTATGAGTAAAAACATAATTTTTTATTTTTATGTTTTTATGTTTTGCACATAAGCTTTGCAAAACCCATTTCTCTCCCCAAGGGCTCATCTCAGAGAAAAATGCTCCCACTTGATGTGCGGACTCCAGGAGCTGCTGGAGGCTGTGTGGATGAAAGAATTAGTGTATCTGTGTGAGCTCACAGCTTGTTTGAACAAAGACCTGAGTAGAATGCCACGCATGCACCGGCCACATTCACTGGGATTTCATCTGGCAGGGACTGCTGAGGAGGTCCAACCAACACCTGATTCACAGTACAGCCAAAAGCCTGCACTTAAGGCCAAGGTAAGCACTGCTCTGCAGGTTGAAGTAATGTGACTGCTGTGTTCTTAAAGTCAGTCAGTTTAGAATAAAGAAGCATTCCTGGGGGTCACACTACAGACCTCATACTTTAGACCCTGGTTCAAGGGATCTGTATCAACCTGTGAAACAGAGGGCCCAGCAGTTCTCCCAAAAAGCCTTCTTGAACTGCCAAGTTACACATCCTGAATTATGAACTTACTTCTTCCTAACACAGCACACAGTCAGTCCAATCGCTGTGAGAACTCCAGCGCCGGCCACCACAGCAAGTATGATTCCAAGGTCTGCAAACAGACAAGGAACAAGGACACTGAGCAGAAGAAAGAACACCCAGCTTTCTCCTGAAATCTGTCTGGGTTTGAACCCGTCAAGAGCTTCTAAGCATAGCAGCTGCCTGCAGAGCAGGAGTTCCCAAACCATGCTCGCCACAGGACAAGCCAAGCCATTTCCAAGAGGTTGGAGGCCAAGCAACAGCAAATTCTCACTACTGGCAGTGGAGCATAACCAAATCAACCAACCAACCCACCTCAAAGAATTTGATACAGTTCATGCACTGCTAAACTTACCCACAGCACCTCACAGATCTCTGGCTGAATAGGCAAGGAAGAGATGAAACCACAGAAAGAAATAGAGAAAGACTCAAAAGAAGAAATAGTAACATTTCCACATCTTCCCCTCAAAACCATCCTTTCCTCCAAAATGCACAGGTTGTGTTGACCTGGGGTTATCTAGGAGTCATAAAATTGATTAGGAAAGTCTATGCGTGAGCAAAGAAAAATGCTTCATGCTTTAAAAGAAGTATACATTAAAAAAATGGGGGAAAAAAGATCAAAAAATTAGAAAGTGCAAATGTGAAGCAAATTTACATAAGCAAAGCCTAGCCTAAAAATGCCCCCTCATCTTTTTTTTTAAAAAACTGTTTATGTTTCAAGGAGATGAAAGAGAACAAGAATGCAGAATTTGCTGCTAGCAGTCAGGGCCCAATCTCCATTAAATGGTCAGACCTGTCCTAGGGAGGATTTCTTGCTCATGTGAACAATGAGACTGATTGAACTGCTAACATAAAGTGAGGACTACTTGGATGAATAAGTTTGCATAATCAAATCCCAAGTTGTTCACCAGGTCTGTGACCCTGGAAGGGAAAAACATCACTTGATCTTATTATACATTCTGTCTGTTATCTCCAATTAAAAAATCTAAATTAAAACTTTTTAAAAAATGAAATCTAGTCTTACTACCCCGATCCCTGCAATTGCTTGTGTTACTGAAAGAAAACTCGGAAACACACCTCCCACTCCCAAAAAACCATACCACATTAAAACCCCTCCTTGCTCCCCAGCTCCTAGAAGTACCCAGCTGAAACTCTCGGGAGTTTTTGAGGGACAGACGTTTTCAAAGGCAGGAAACTCACAAACTACCCACATCTAAGGAGGACCACCATCCACTACTGTTACCCCAAGGGCAAGCAAGGATACAAGCAGAACACAAACCACCATGACATTACAGGACTCACCTATCTGCTTGTCAGCAAAAGTCACCCAGAACTGCAAGGTCAGCTGTGTCTTATCCACAGGTTTACAGTTGGAGATGTTCACCCAGAAGTTGTGATGCATATTTCGGGGCTGAGGCAGGAGCTCGTCCTCGCGGCGCACGGTCTCCTCTGCTCCCGGAGTCTCCTCCTTTATGTTGATGTAGGCACGGCCCGTCTCACAGGCAATGCCCATGCGGTCCTTGGAGAAGCCGAGGCGGGCAGTTTGCTTGCTGGGCACAATGATGAACCATGATATGGAAATGTAAGGAGGTAAACCATAATGCCAGTTGGGAGTCTGCAAGTAAACTTTAGCTTTTGGATTTGGACTCACAGTGAATGTGCACTCATCTGCAGTGAAGGCAAAAAAGACAAGAAAACTTAAGTTTTGATAATTATCGTCCTTTTCCACATCAGTGTTATCACAATAAACACAGACATACCTGCAGAATTTCCCACAATCAACAATCCACTACCTGGAATACAAAGCTCCTTCTCTCTTCCCAAAATAAACCACATCACTGGTTCAGATAAAGACTGATTCTAGAGTCTAGTCCTAGAGCCACTGCTATAGAATTGAACTCTTAATTTGTTTAACCATATGTGCTTTAATAAGCCTATTGAGAGATCTATCACTGTACAACAAAGTAGTATAAAACCCACTACCTTACCTTTAATATGTGGCACAAAAGACATTTTCAGATCCTGAGGGATAGACTCATTGATGAATCCTTTACCAAATGTTTTTAAGGATATGGTGATATTATTCCTCATCTGAATCTTTTCAATAGAGCCACCAGGACAGAATACACCAACATTGAGCTCAGTCTCTGGGGTGGCACTAACAATGCTGTAACTGTAGCTTGTGTTGCACTTCTGCTCTGGGACATGTTGCCGAAGTTTCAAGGTCGGAGATGTAATTTCTACATTAATCAGATCAGTAGCCAAGAGCTTCCAAATAAACTTATGCAGTTGAATTGGCAATCGGGTAATAGCCTTGGGCACTGAAAGGGAATAGACCTTCCTCTGACACCAACGAATATCCATACAGCCTGCAAAAACAAAAACAAAATCCCAAGGGTTGGGTATTTCTTGCAGAGGAAATACCTGGGCACACACAGAGTACTGTCAGGTTTGCATTACAGACCCAGATAAGCATCTACCTAAGAAAATATCCACTCTTAGTAACCTTTACCCAAACGTGTACCGTTTGTACCTAAAGAGCTTTATTTTACAGGTGCAGGACACCAAAGAAACAAACAGAAACAGATTCCAAGTCCCTCACTCAAGATATACCTGCTGACTGGGACACTGTTGCAGACTAGTCAAGGTACAGATACTTTAAATCTCTTTTCTATCCTTAGTTGAAAGCATTTGGGAAAGTCCTACATCAAGGGGACACACAAGCAGCACAAGATGCACTCCTGATGGCAACCTTGTTCCTGCATTTTCATGGGCAGATTGATGGCTCTCTGGCTCTGTTTCCATAATCTGCAGTGAGAAGATTCTTAGGTGACTTCTACCTCTCCCCTTCTAGGAACAGCCACGCAGTTTCTGTTCTTAAAGGTAGAATGATGTACTGAACAAGGTCACCTCCAGATTCATTGTACCCATCTCCCAGCTGGCCAACACCTCATTTCCAACATCAATCCATTTAAAGCCAAAGTGAGGGAGAAGATGTGGCTGACCCCTGGGGAAAAACATGCAAAAGCACTCCCTAAGAACCAGCATTAAGGCACTTTTGTAATAATAACCTATGCCTTTTTCAGCCGTGATCCTCAGGCGGGACAGGTCCTTGCACAGAAACGAGATCCTGTAGACAGCACCAGAGACTAAAGTCAAGACACGGTCGCAGGTGCGAGGATCCTTGCAGATCAGGCATACGGGTTCAGACACGAGGGGGATCTGGCTGGGCCACCCTTCCAAGTGTATTGTCACAGTCATGTTCTTCTCCTTGCTCAGGTCGACCAAATGGGTGACATCTGCAATAAAAACACCCCAGAGCAATTACAGGCAAGAAGCACAGTGTGAACCAGAACCTCCTTTGCCTCTTCTCACCCCATTATATGAGCAGCTGTTACAGCAAATATTTGGAACATCTGGAAGGAGAAAATAGAAGGAAAGAGAAAAAAATGCAAGTGTAGTTCATAAAGATTGACTATCACGTGGAAAGATAGATTTTTGGATCCACACAACATCCTGGTGCTGTTAATAAGGCACCTCTCTCTGATGTCAAAGAAAGCAAGGTGGTCTAGTGGAAGGTGTCCCTGCCCATGGCAGGGCAGTTTAGAACTGGATGAACTTTAAGGTTCTTTCCAACCCAAACCATTCAATGATTCTACAAAGGAGATGGGGGGAAAAAGCAGTGTACCTATATACACACATACACACACATACTCTATTACTACTCTTCATTTTCAGGTTTTAGCTTTAGCTACAGAGTCCTACACAAAGTCCTACACAAAAGGTGAATAAAATAGCTTTCTCCTGTGTGGGAAATCAGACACACAAAAAGGCAAGTGGTCAAATGCAATTATCCAAGCCATTGGCACAACCAAGCGCATAACCTAGGACCCCTACCACAAGGTTATCATTTTTCAGAATGTTTTTTCCTGCAGCAGCTAAACACAGGAAGAGTTAGATCAAGAAGTTATTGTGACTGGAAAGAGCTGTATTTTCTTCTTATTTAATGACAAGCACCACAGACAGCTGTGGAATACCCAAATGTTTGGGAAGCTTTGAGAATACGCAGATACCAATGCATTTTTAATAAGAGCAATGTTGCAGTTGGCAACCTGAGGGCTGAATTTGAATCTTTGATGGAACTTACATAACTACAAAATCAATCATGGAATTCTATAAAATCCCTAGAGAAACCACTGTTGTCCCTCAAATCCAAGTGGTTTATTACTTGCATTTCATTCACAGAATGACAACCTGTTTTTAATTTTTTAGGTGATTATCGTCTTGTCTACCGGCCATAAATATATTAAAATTCTCTCTGCTTTCCAAAGTAGAAGGGAGATAAAGCTGATTAACTGAATATAATGTTTTCATTCTGTCTAGCTTCCAAGATGCAACACACAGTAAATGTAAGCAAACACAACTTTGTTAACAACAATTCTGTGAGGATTTGCTGCTCATAAGTGGAGCCAGGCTAGACAGACAAAGAACAAAGAATTGTAACAGTGAGATGCTACAGATCCTTTTTGGATATGTGACTTCAGGGCACAAGCCATTCGAACCTTATTCTCTCTAAAATTACTTAGAAAGCCTCTAAGTAGCTCCTGACACAGTGGCAGTCAAGTGTGGACTTTCCTGCACCTGCTCTCCTGCAGTGAGTGAACCTTGATTATCAACCTCCACCTTGAACTGAGGTCAGAGCTGCGAAGTCAGAGGCTAAATCACTACCTCCATGGCTCATTACCTAGACAGGCCTTTTATTTCTGTTTTTAGAGAAATGCTCTGGTATTACAAGTCATTGTGCTACACCAATCTGAATTTTGGGCTAGAAAACAAACAAACAAACAAAAAATTATTTTCTTAGTGTAGAGAAAGAAATCCAAAGAATGATGAATAATATCCCCAAAGAATAATATCCCCAAATATGTAGGGGATATTATTACTGGAATACCTTACTGACAACTTTTGTGTTTAATGTGACTTCTTCACACTTGTTCAACCTTCTCTAGGAAGTAAAATAAAACTCCAAGGAAGGAAGAAAGGAAGGAAAGATGCATATTGATGCCATTAGTAATATGGAGACAATTTTACATCTCTTGTTTCACCAGTTAATGCCACAGATCTTGCTACCTACCATGACAGTGGGTTTCACCTTGTTAAGTGCAACTGCTCATGTAGGGAGCAGAAAACTGGGCTCACATTTTAAGAATGATCTTTAAAATGTTAAGTCTTATGTCTGAAAGCAAAACTGTTAAAGGCAGTTTTCAATTACATGATTCAGGTGCTGGAAAGGGAAAGGAGTCTCCATTTATAAGTTACAGTGTAAAAAATACAACAGCACTTAGTACTCCATTGCAAATTGCAAATTTCAGCATCGCTGCTTGCCTTGCTGTACTGGTGGCCAGTGGTAGGGCAGTAAAACAGGCCTCAGTGTTGCTTGGCAACCTCCTTAAACTCAGAGAGATACCAAAGACAAAAGAGTATTTCTCTCCCTGGTGGTGCTCAGTCCAGATATCTGTAAGCAAAAGCAACAAAAGGAGCAGGCAGGTACTTACTCTCATCAACCTGTGGGAGCTGAACAACAACTTGGAAAAGCAGGCGAAGGATGCCCGGGTTCTGGGCATCCTGATCACAGCCCTGGAGGGACATGTTGAAACTGCCAGCAATATTGGCAGGCTGGCTGTCACTCAGCTTGAACACCTCCGGGTTGCTGGGGGAGCCCGGGATGTAGTACTCCACCCTCTCCTCCTTCCTTTCGCAGTTGGAGAGGCTGTAGTTGTGGAAGAACACGCTTGCTCTCATGTTGGAAGGAATCACAAACTGCCACGTCATGAGCTCATCTTCTGGAAAGCCCAGCGGGTAGTTAGGGGACATCAGAGTGATCGAAGACTCCCCCTTCAAAGTGGATTCAATAATGCACAACCCTAAAACAGGGAGGGAACCACAACATAACAAACAAGTTCCAATTACTGAAGACACACTGACATATCCAGCACTCCAGAAGCAGAGAATTTTCATTTTGACAGTGAGATCACCCACTCCAACTACAGGTTAGGTTATTACAAAACACTCAGACTAAAACATATACTTGAGCTGATTCTTTTGTCTTCAATTACAGCAAAGGTAAGGAATATATTAATACTGCATTTTCAGTTTAGCAGGTTAGCCTTTCAAGCACATGGACAGACAAGCCTTTATTATCGGGAAAGGCGAGATCCTAATTCCTGTGCCTGGCTTTGCAAGAGCAAACACTCAACCTGATAACTGCTTCTGCTTCACTGGGTTTTGGGAAACGAAAGAGGCAAGCTTTTATAGCAGCATGTAGCTCTCTTTACAAAAACCTCCTAAGTCTAACAAAAGCACACCAGCAAAGAGCCACAAATAGGCACAATAAAACACAAATGTGAACTGTGCAGGCTGTGTAAGACACTTCATCTTGGGATAACTCTCGGCAGTGTAAAGTTGGGTACATAGAGATTATGGTCCCACTCTAGGGCTCCAGTGATGATGCGTAGCTGTGAGGAGTGCCAGGAATTACAAAACACTCATGTTCCAGTAGCTCAAGCCTGGACCAGGTTTCTTTTATAACTGATAGCAACAACACTAGAATTCAAGTACAGAGCAAGATTTGTCATGAGATCACAAAGTAACCCACTGATTGCTGTATAATATTCCAGGTGTTTTAGGAAGATAATTACACAACAGTTTATGTTACTGTGCAGGTTGAAACAGATAAATGTATTTAAGCAGCCTCATGTGCCTCCCATGCACTGCTTCCCTTCTCCCACACTCCTCTCTCGAAGAGAGGCATTGGTTTGAGGCTCCAGAAGTTAAAGAAGCTTTTTTCAAAAATAAACAAGACTACACTACACACTGCAACCAGCAAAAAACTCTCTGGCTTATTCTAATTATATTACCTAGTCTCATCTAGCCAAAAACTCACAAAACCAAGAAAGCAGGTATGTTTAAGTTTTAGGAAGTTTAAAGAGATTTAAAATGATTAATGTGCACCAAAACCAGAGACAGAACAGTTTTCATAATTAACAATCAACCAAACTAAGATATTTTGACTACAGAAGAGCACCATCTAACCAAACTAAAAATCATACAACAGTAGTTCCCAGAAAAGATGAAGTGGAAGGGAGTTAGGGACAGCAGCACCAAATCTGGAAGGGTAACTGTGAAGAAAGGTTGAAGTAAATTTTGCTGCAATCTGCAGGAGGCAGTTTCAGTACTCCGTACTCACGTTTTATGGAAGCCCTGTTGGCTATGTTGAAGCCTGAGGTGGTGAGAAGTGAGTGCCACGGGAGGTGCAGGGACATGACAACTCCTCCCAGCAACTTGACACGAGACACGGAGCCATTCCTGCAGAAGGTGCCAATGTTGACTGTGGCCTTATCAATACAGCTGTTGATGTTGTAGCTAATGGAGTCTGGGCATGTCTCTCCTGGTTCAATCTGTCTTAGCCATGGGGTAGAAAATTTTAGCTCAAGTCCAGCTTTTGTACTTGCCTTCACATCCCAGATGTAAGTCCTGTTAAGGCGAGGTAGCCCCAGTGGGTAAAGATGAACATCTCCAAAGGGACATGGACCTGACACACAGTCTAAAGGCAGAGAGAGAAGAGCTGTGATACACTCTGGAAAGCATTCCATTAAATGGGGAGTTTGATACTTCCCCTTCCTTGCTATTATCACAACTTTTATGTTGCACTTAAGTTTTCTTCTATGTGCACTGAAAGACACTCCTGTCACATGGTCACAGCTTGTCTCCAAACAGGACTCCCACCCCATAGAATAGACAGGATAAACCTGCTTTAGTCAGGCTGACTAACAGAAGGGATTCATTGTCTCTAGTATTCCGCCTTGTTTGCTGAAGAATTTAGAAGGTATTTAGTGAATAGGGTAGAGTCTGAATGGGGAAAAAGGAGAAATGCAGTGCCAAGTGAGCTGGAAATCACTGGTCTAGAGAATCCATTTTATCCCATCTCCCCCAGAGAGTTTCTGGCAAATCATTCATCATTAAATTTCTTACTGCTTGCCATGAACTGTATTTTTGTTCCCTTGGTGCCCAGATGAACAACAAGAACTGCCACTGCAGGATTCTGGGGGGAACCCAAAAAACTTTTATCTGAAAAATCCAAACAATTGATTGACACTCAAAATAAATATACTTCAATCCATATCTAGGCTTCAACTCAAAAGCAGAAATATCACAAGTGTGTCTTGCAAATATATGAGCTATATATGAGTGAGTGTTACTATCTGCATGAATTATATGAATAAAATTCCAAAACATTAAGAGAATTATCCTTGAACATCACCCCAAAAATAATGAAGATGTTACTAAAGACTGAATACTCAATGAAGTTTGAGATCTAGATGACAAGTAGCACGTGTTCATGCCGTTAAAGAGTACACACTCCAAGGATAACATTCAAAGCAGAAGCTTTACTTACACTTCTGAGCTTACAGTTTCTTGACTTCAATAATATTCATTAAATATAAAGAAACGTGCAGGTCTTCGATGTTTCTGTTGTCCTTATAGACACAATCAAGCTGTTCATCAAATGCATAATATATTATCATAAGTGTTCAGAGGCTTTTGACAGGAGTAAAAAGATTCTTTGATGGGTTTATAAATTGTGGGAAAACGAAAGGCAGCATGGAACTGATGCAACAAACTGCCATCTAGCTGTTTCCAACACAGCCAAGTCAACACTAATTCTGCCACTTGCAATACAGACTTCTTTAGCTTGCATAGTAGTAGCAGTAATTCAAGGTTTTTTTATCAGTGCTCAGAGATTTCTTCTTACCTAAGATTATGGGAGATACCTTAGTACAGTAGCAGGAAAAAGAGCATGTGGTTTTACTGGAGGAAAATTACCTCTGGGGAAAAATTTAAAAATCTGTATCTTACCAATATTTTTCTGAATTTCCATGATGAAATACTTCTCTGGAGTACTACAGGTGAAGGTAAAAGTCACATTCTCCCCAGACTTTATCTTGAGGTCAGACCTGATGACATTTTTAATGCGAATTCGACAGCTTGGTGAAACACCGGGTCTCAGTTTAATCGTAACTGTGGTGTTGTCCACTTTATGAAGAGAGATCGTAAAGGAAGCTAAGAAAGAAAAAATACGTAGAATAGAGGTGTTTTGTTATTAGCACGTATGAATAACACCAGGCTCTCCACACAGCCCCACAGACGTCACAGTGTCCAAGGGAATATTAGCATCTACATTCTCAGGAGCCCCATGTGTTGTACCAATGGAAAACACCTTCTCTCTTCCAGCACAGACAACATAAAAACACGCTTGCTGCATGTGCCCAGGAGAGGTATACAGGGAATTTGTGCAGAATCAGTTCTGCTCCAGTTTACCCTCACCAGTGTCATTTATTTCACACTTAAAAAGTAGCTCAGCTATTCTTTCAAATTTTTGTTCTCGTGATTTTTCTTTTCAGTCTGTTTTCACACAGCCTGCTTCATTTCTGAAGGCGCCCATCAAGTCATGACTCAATCCAAGAAGTTTATTCAGCAGCCAAAACAAAAAACGAGCTTCAACTTTAAGCACAAACAATGATAACAGGTGAATCTCTGGGTACCACTCAACAATTACTGCAGGCCAGATGAGGTATTCCAGCAATACCCAAAGCACATACCAACAGATATTTTTATGTGCAGTCAGGGCCCTCTCTCACCCTCCCCACCCTTCACAACTCATTCCCTGAAGGTACAGGATGCCTGTGCAGTGCCCCTCACCACCACAGAAGGCATCTGGTGGCCTGAAACAGACTGTGTGTGCTTGGACACCTCCTCTCCATCTCTGACACGACCATCACTAATTCACAGCTTTTGGGAAATACTTCACAGATTTCAACCTATCCTCAAGTACTGCCAGATGCAGGAGCAGCTCTCACAGGAAGTACTGCAGCCACTGAATAAACTGCTAGTTGAATACTCTATTTTACCAAAAAAAAAAAAAAAAAAAAAGAGCTTCATGAAAAAATAGTTTATCAAAAAAATTACTCAAACCTGACTGTCTTCTAAAAATATACACACAATATGAGACACCAGGGAGCACTGACTGGACATCCAACATGACTATTATTAACTTCAGTTGGATGCTTAGCAAATATTGAGCCCAGCCCTAGCCAAAATAAGTCCAGTTTGCAATGAAGTCAACCATACCCCAGCCCCAGGTGAAAATCTGAAGAAGGTCAGTCAGTAAGTTTTCCGCTGCTTGTTTTCACTGTTCTCCCTTCCTTATTTCAGTGTGTGGAAGATAGAATCATAGTGTCTACAGCACTTGTGCTATCAGTGTATACGAAAAAAAATCACACATATAAAAATTCATAAGAGATCTAGAAATAAAGGTACCCCAAGTTCGGTTCAAAAACATTTCTTCCTTGAGTGGAACATCACACAGGGCTGCAAGACAAAGCTCTGCCCGTATGCCAGGCTGGGAATCCTCTTGCTCATTAACCTCAATGAAGGAAGATTTACACTGGCAAACCCAGCAGAGCAGCACCCTGAGGGAGCCCGTGAAGCCATTCCAATTACCAGGCAGCATGTCAGGAAGGTGTAGGAAAGCAGCTGGCTCACACACATCCACAGGATGCCCCAGGCTCTGTCCAACTGCTCAGCATCCCTCAAGCACCAGTCTGGTCCATGTCAGCTGCTGCTGATGCAGGGGTGATAAGGATGCTGGTCAGAGCCCAGACATGCAGGGTGGGGTTGTGGGGATCGGGGCTGAACACACCATGGGAACCTTTGATCAGCAGAGCCCTCTAATGGCACACGAGCACACCAGAGACCCTCAACAAAAAAACCCACCCAGCTCAAAACCTCAGTCATCGCAGCTGCTGAAAGCAGCTTATTGCATTAGTGACTCAATTTCACACAAAAACCATCTGTTCTATCGAAGAGAGGTTCAAAAACCTAATTTTTACAGGAATTTCACGGTTTTGCAGGGCCAGACTTTCACTGCAATGCTTTGCAAAAGCCCTGGGGACTGAGCAGTCGGCATGGTACGTCCCTGCCACTGGAAACATTACTGTTCCAGGTTTGCCAACACCAGGCATCAAAAATTCAACTGCTAGGGGAAGTAGGGCAGAATAGAGTACTCAAAGACAGAGCCCATCATGTGTTAATCTGAGTTTTGTTGGACTTGAGCTTTTTTGCAGCCTTTCTAGCTTTTCTACACAATCTTGGGGTCAACAGACTTAGCAAGTCCTTGAAACTGCCTTACCTATTTGCCTCCAGGATCAAAGGTTTTAAATGAAAATCTCAAACACCACAAGGCTTGCCAAATTGCAGCACATATTTTTAAACACAACCCTCTAATACCATTAGTGAGTACCTGGTCACTGAGTAACTTTCCTACAGCTTTTCAGTGCTGGGACAATTCTCTGACCTGAGAGCCTACACTGAATTCTCCTGCCTCTTCCAATGGCTGGCACATTTTACACCTGGGTTTCTGCCTTAGAAATGCTTTTGCAGTGGTTTTTCCCGAGGAAATAAAAAAGATGATGGTGTAGCCTGGGAGCTGCCTGTACAATGACCTTCAAAACACACAGGGGACAATTGCAGGGGCAATGTCCATGGGGTGGGGAAGAGAGTAAAGCCAAGCAAGCAGTCAGTGCTGCTCTTCCTCATTCTTCAGGAGGAAGCAGTCTCCGGAAGAGAAAGTGAAACAACTACTTCCAACCTAGCCCAGAGTTTTATTTCCCATACTACTGGATTCTTTTTGGGTTCTCTTGGGGTCTTTATTTATAACACTAAGTGCACAAAATACCTTTGACCATGATGGTCATCATTTTGCCGATGTTTAAGTCACCCAGCTATGAAGCGTTAACAGCATAAACCAAATAATTAATAACTATGGACAAAAGAGACTTCTTTCTTGCACATGGTAATTGTCATAGTCATCTTGTACGTTTACAAATATTACTAAAAAGTCTGTTCCTAACTCTCTGGTCAAACACTTATCACTGTTCCTTTCCCCATCCCTGGGACAGCAGAGCCATATGGCAAACCTGGCAGGACAGGGTCCAGGACCACCAACAGCCAGCACTCCTGCACCACATGCTGGCACATGGCTCTAATTTTTAGTCATGAAGATTAAGTTTAAGCATAGTTTTAAGCACATGACTAGTTTTAAATCAAAACAAATACACACCCTGAGCTGAAACCAAGGAACAGAAATTTTCAACATTTTGAAATAAGCAAAGCATTCCTACAAGGGTCAAAACAAAGTATCATCTTCCCCAACCCTGGAAAGACCCAAATTCTGCTGCCTGGACTTTTTTTCCCTCCTTCCCCCTCCTCCTGCTGACTTCATGACCATATAATCGTTCTTCACTTGATCCCTCTGCAAGAATATAAGATATTTGTCAGCTCAATATAGTTTTCCAGCATAGATTTGTCCCATTCCTCAGCTTTCCTAAATAGGACCTGCCCAAAATCACAGAAATGTTTTCAATGATCAATATATCATCACAGCAGTAGCCAACAATGATGCAGATCTATACCAAATTAGGCCAGCACAGTTGCCTGCTAGAAGCCCTCAGGAGAACAGACACCTTTAGCACATAAACAAACAGCTTGCACAGATGAAAATCCACAGAAAATAATTTTGGCCAAGAAATAAGAGCACGGTGCTGTAATGCCAACAGCAGCCAGCTGCTAGGGGTGTGCTAAGCTGCATTAGACTATCAAATCTAATAGGAAAAGCAGAATAATAGAATCATGCAGAAAGTATATCCAGTGATCCCAAAGTTGCTAAAAAATAAATGAACAAATGGCTAAAACCCTCCAAACTACAGCCACACATGAGCAGCACGATAGAGAGACTACTTAAAGAGCACCTTTATTGGAGAGCTTTTATGAAGACGAGTGAGTCTACTCATGATTCACACTACTCTGTCTTTGTCTATGACTCGCACTGCATGCCTTTTTATTGGGATTACCAGTAACCGGACACACGTCTTGAAAAGAAGCAATTCCTATGCCTTATTGCTGCTGCACAGGGATGACACACAGGATATCCAAACCAACAAGAGGAAGCATTGCCAAGCTGCATCTCATCTCATTGTCTATACAACAATGATATCGTTCAGTTGGAGGTAAAGCCTCCAGTCCAGAGCTGGTTCACAGCTGATGCAGACAGCTGATCTCACCCTATTCTTTCTTCCTCTAAGCAATTATAGTTTTGCAGCCTCCCTTGGATATTTCATCAATTGCCCTTATCTCAATCTGCACCCTCCCTTCCACAACTGGATTTTTCTACTGCTCATCCTCATTTCAGAACGTGCCTTCATGAGAGTCGTGTCATCACAGCATCCCTCTATCACTAGAGTAATGCCCCTCTCTGCACAAGCACAGCTTTTTCTCAACAGTACGATATTTCCAAACTTCTATGTTACTGCTCAGAGCTCTCCCACTGGGGTTAGAAGCAAACTGCATAGTGTAAAACAAGTTCGATTACTCCAGAGAGTTGAGCCTAAATTTATTCACAGTGTTTGCATCTGACAATCTCATAGTTATTGTAACATGTACATATAAATGCCAAAAGGACATTTTTCCTGTACAAGAGGGGGTGCAATGTAGAAGACAGCTGGCGAGTAGTCAGGGCAGTGGCACCCACAGAGAGTGTGTGTAAGTATGCACAAGCAAAGGACTTGGCAGAACAGCAATTTTTATGGCTAGGTAAAGTGCCTTGCTACACAAAGCAGGAGCTAGAACAGAGTCCAACCAGTTTCGGCTTGACAGCTGCATTTTATTGCAGTAATTTACCCATAAAGATCTATGGATTGTTTCACATGACTTGACTGGATGGATTAAAACAATCAAAAAAGCCCCAGACAGACCAAGAAAACAAAACACACAGCAAAATCCCAGATGTTAATTTATCCCAGAATTATGTACACAAACTGTTGGTTTGTTCATTCCGGTTAAATCACGGGCTTGTTCCATGACAGCCACTTTTACCGAAACCCAGTTGGATGGAGCTGACTCAGACCTCATTCATGAGCTGGAGGAGCCGGGCTGCTGTGCAAGACGAGTAGCAGCAGCACTTGCTCCGATTAGGAAATATCTGTATCCAAACCCCTGTTCTGCCCCAGGGGGATCTGAACCCACATAACCAACACACCTCTTCGGAGAACAGGCTCGTTCCCTGCAGTGTATCGTGCCACCAGCTTGGAACAAGGATGGCACAGGGATGCTGCGTGCCTCTACAGCTGGGCAGGCTCTCCTGCAGGCTCACTGCCTCCTGCAAGCCCTTGCAGGGATGCTGACCTGCAGGTACATTCAGAGCCTGCTGAGGTTATTCCACTACACATAATCTGCTGCAAAAGTCATGGCAAGGGGGTGGGAAGCAAGGGGTACAACACAGTAACTCAGTGTGGTGGTGCATCACCTCCAACACAATTCACTGCACAGTTCACTCAAATTGGCCAAAAACACGTCAAAAAATATTTGAGAGAGTAAACATCTCCCTGCTTTGCCAACTCAGTTGTTTTGCACCTGTGTTATTAACAACTTCTTTCACAATTTGAGTCCAACTCTCCAGTTCAGCTGCAGCACCCAATTGCCCAAGCATCATTCAATCCTCCAGTCTCACCTGCAATGTAATCCAGGTGACTGCCTTCACATTCTTCAAGCCCTTAGCAAAGTTAGTCAGGGACCCACACACCTGGACTCCTCTCACCTCCTGAACAGTGCCGTGAGCAGCAAAAAGGGGATCACAAGCACCATCACAAACTGCAGCCAACCTTTCCTCTTCAGCTGCAAGCTGCTGAAATTCTGTTTGACTTTGTACATCAACCAGGTTTTCTGTTTACATTTAAAAGGTAAACTATTATCTACATTACATGATTATCTCCTCATATTTGGACCTGTCTTCCACCACCACATTTGCCTGGGATATGAGGTCCATATTTTGTGAAAGGATTGCTTTAAGTGAATCACCCAGAAAATTACAGTGATAAAATCTGCAAAGCTTGAAAAATCTTACAAATAGATGCTGCCAATTGCTATTATGCCAGTGGTAAACACACCTTGAGAGGGCACCTGGGGGAGAATGCCCATTCCTCACCCATCACAGTACTGCCCCCTAATCTTCACTGATTGTTTAAACTGATAGCCAGGATGGGGATGCAAAGCAGGCGGGATGTCACACATTTCTCTCCTCATCAGGAAGGGCAGACACTACTGGCATAGTGATGTTACAAGCCATTCCAGCACAATTCACCAGAGAAGATCTGTCAGCACCCCAGGCCAACAAGGCTGCTCACTCAAAAGTTGTTAATTCATTAATTTGTAACAGGAATAAAGTCCCTTCAGATTTAAAATAACTGGGGGAAAAGCCCCGAACAACTATACATTTCTGTACTTCTACCCCTTTCTCTAGAACCTTTTTGAAGGATAATTAAGACACTCATATAACTCGTGTAATAGATTTTTTTAAAAGAAGCTTTTTTCACCACAAGTGGGAAAAAGTGTTGACTCTGAGCTGCCTTTTCTTAACTATTATTTTACAGATATGAAGTGCTGCTGCTTCTGTAGAGGTGAGATGGAGAGCTCATCAAACACCGTGTATGAGCTGATCACCAGCTTGCATACAACATACAAAATGTTCAACACATGGGTCTGCACGGCTTGATGAGAAAATGTCACACTGGCTCGAGGAACACTGACACCACACAGGTCCCAGCAAGAGCCTCCCTTGATCAAAGGGGTGTTTGCTTGCACAGTTTTTATCCCTACCTTGATTTAAGCCAGCAAGAGGACAACATCTCGGAGCATGTCTGAGCAGCTCTTCGGTCTTGGCTCTGGTTAACAAAGGTGTAAAAGCACATTTCGCAATCAGGGATCCCTCCCACGCTAAACATCCTGCCGTCTCTCACTTCTGAGAAACTCCAGATCATCCCTTTCCACTTCTCAAAGCTGGCTCTCTCCTTATGCTAATGTCTCACAGCCAGAGACTCAGAAAAGCCAAAGCCAACTCCAAAATACCAGCATTATTGTACCTCCCAAAATAAGAGTTTGATCCAACATCAAGTAACCACACTCACTTTGTTCCCCAAGAAATCAAAAGGCACAGCTCAAAGCAGGCTGCCCCCTTGCACCCTTGTGGATGGTTGTTAAAAGTTGTCCAATAGAACAGGCAAAGTAGAGACCTTGTCCCCTGTACAGGAGATAGATTAAAAAATCTACACTCACAGGCAGACTAGATCTTACTAACATACCTGAAATGCATATCTACTAGACACTATGGCACAATTCTTCAGCTGAAGGTCTTCCAGGAGGCCACATCAATACCATCCACACCAGGCAGGCCCTGCTGCAGGCAGCAAATCCTCACCTCTGTCACCAGCCAATACAGAAACTCAAGATGTTGCTCTAACATAAAAACCAGCAGCCAACAATTTACTAAGCACAGCCCAGCCCACGTCCTTTCCTTCACGCCCTGGTGGCACAAGCAGATGTGAAGCAAGAAGAAACTGTACAGTAACATCTGCAAGAGATTCGAGTTTTATGAATCAAGGGATGGTGACCCGGCTCTGTTGGCTGAATCCTACTAAGAGAGCACCAAAAGTCAGCAGCTGCTCTTCAGGAACTGGTTAATGGTTTGGTTCCAACAAGCCAACCCGTGCTGCAGTGGGTGTGTTGTCCTCTCCAGAGCTGAGGCTTGATAGAGACACCTGAGCAGCATCAGTGAGTTGGATGCTGTCCCAGAAACTGGTGGAAGTGCTTTGTGTTAAAGTGACGTCTTTACTCTTTCCCCCAATTGTGCAAAGGTTTATAAATTACAGAAATTACTAAAGGTGTAGATTTAAAAAAATATTTTAACAGAAGCTTACAAGAGTAGCCCAAAAAAGAGCTCATTTAGATCAAAACTGGCATCCAAGGCCATTTTCCCCATATCCTCTAGCCTGACACGCTTTGCTGCAGCTGAGTCTTTCTAGGAGCCCTTCCAAGGACACCAAAACCAGAAAACATCCAAAGGAAGACCTCCAGGGAGCACCCAGAAGAGAGCAGGAGGGCTTGGCTGCTGTAAGAGAACTACTGCTCAGCTCAGCGGCACAGCCCACTGATGGCAGTGGTGAGCAGCCCCTGCTTCCCCCACAGCCCCAGGAATAACCCAGCACCACCACTGATCCCGCCCTGGCCACAACACAAAGGGGTACCACTCCACACACATTCACTGCTCTTCTCTACCATTCATCTCTCACTGCCCAGGACCTGAAAAAGGTCATGTTTTGCCATCAGCAACTACAAAAAGCAAATGAGAATGTGATCAATACAGAGAAACTGGTGAAGAACAAAAAGGAGCTACTCAGCCATGATCTACACTAATCTGCAAACACACCATGCTCCTGTCACCCATAGCTTTAGTTAACACAGGTAAAGCCAAAAGTATCTTGACTTTGCTCTCAGCACAGGATGGCTCCTCATGCTATTTCATATTTGAAATATTTCTGGAATGCACTAAGTGCAGAGTTGTTCAGCCTCTGCCTAAGACTGAGGGGTTGGCAGCTGTGGATCACAAAGCTTTTAATTTAACATATGCCTGTATAAATATCAATTAAGCTGGGTGATAAGGGCTACGTTAATAAACCAAACCCCAGAAACATTTACTTATGTAAATACCGCAGCTGCTATTACATATTTCAAGAGGTCAGATTATTTTTCAGTAATTTTTCTCCTACTTTTTCTTCTATTCCAACATTATTTATAGATATTTCCTATAAACAATTAACAAGCCTGAGCACAAGTGACCCAAATGATATCTGACATCAGGCAGGGGAAAGGTTTTTCCCTTATTTCATAGAGCAAGCCCTGATTTGTATCTAGAAACTCATTGCAGTATAGCAGGACAACACACAGAATTGTAATAAAAATGAGAGGAGGACAACTTTCTAGCTAACAAAATTTCGTCCATGTCACAGGTCCATGGTGCTACTCTGGACATGAGATTCAGCAGACTCCAATTCTCTCACCTTGTCTCTCCCTTGACTAGTCTTTTGCCTTGAGCCAGTGCCAAAAAGTAATCCTTTTCAGCACGTTTTCCCCTAATTATTGTTTGGCTGATGAGCCACCGCACCAAATGACAACCCCAGGCACAAAAAAGACGCCAGCTACCTAAGGAGCCAGGCTCAGGAGCTGGCTCACCACATCCCATTTCTTCTCTCCTGGGCCACTTTGTAGCCAAAGGGCTGCTATTTGTTCGTGTTTCCAGTTCAGCGTATGAGTAAGCCCAGGACCAAAAGTACAGCTCTTGGAGAAACTTCATTCACACAGCTCCAGAGATCGCAACCTTGCTGAGGATCTCTAGTTGGGGGGGCACTCAAATTGGTGGTCATTTGTGCTGCTGTGGACAATAACGTCAGCTCAGTGTATTAATCCTCAAATATTTTCATGTTCCCACCTCCTCACGCACCCACTCAGGCCTTCACATTACCTCTACATCCCTTCAGACTTATAGATGAACAAAAAATATACACAGACAAGGCTCACCTCTTAAAAACAAGCATCTCAAACACACAAAGTTCTGGAACTGTGGGGGGAAAAAAAATTAAGGGTATTTTCTGGTGGAGAATTTAAGGCAGTAGTACCAGAACTGGGACACACTATAAATAATTTACTATAAACACATTAGTTTCTAGAGAGTAAGAAGTTAGCACTCCAGACTGATAATGGCATGAGGCAAGCAAAAAAAAAAAGTTTCAACACATATACGTTGTTGTAGTCTTAAAAGGAGAGGTCTCAATCGAATGATTCAGAATGGAAATAATCCAGTTTCCACTGACTTTCAGAGGAGAACAAACAGGGCAGTTATTTATGTTCTGTCAGAGCAGCAGAAAGACCCTGCTAACAGCTTAGGGTTTTTTATTCTATTAAATGAAGCAGCTTTACATGTTAAGACTGACGTGTGACTCAAATCAGTCAGTTGCCAAGAAAAAGGTAACTGGAGGGTAGAGCAAGAATCAACACGGCACTATCTCTAAACTCACTTATTATAACAATGACATTTTAAAGACAAAGCCCAGAATGTATATGCAGATTTTATCACATTTATAAGGATACTTTAAACCTGAAACGTTTGTTTATGTTTCAAAGACAGCATAAAAGTCTGATTAACTTCATTATTAGTGCCTCAAAGAAACATTTTCAGTTGGAAAACACATTTTCAAAGGTCAGATAAGCAATACTCTGTTCACACTCCCACGTCTGTGCACAGCTATCACACCAAATACTTCTTTCTGTAGTTTTCCAGCTATAAGTTAGAACCAATCTTTCATTTGATAATTTACTTTACGCATTAAGTTGCATCTCAAGAAAACCCACAAGCTCCTCTGAGGACAATGTGACCAGCCACGCTTGACCTACACCTTCCTACAGGAACATCACTGTAATACTGTTCCTGCTGGGAAAGGGTGGAGGGAGAGGGTGGAGGGAGAGGGTGGAGGGAGAGGGTGGAGGGAGAGGGGAGAAGGAACTTCATCAAGGATGACAAGAGACAGCTTTAGAGACAGGCACACCAAAATTTGTAGCCATCCCACCAGGGCATCACGACTCCCCAAGAAGAGGCACATGTACCTCATACACACCCCATGTGCACACCCAGGCTAAACCCAGTCCTGCTGAAAGGGAGGAAGCTGCAACCAAGGAAAGGGAGGCAGCCAAAACACAGCAACAGCAGAGCCAGTACCAACATCAGCACCAGGGCAACAAGAACTCCTTAAAAATTACAAACTACATAGGAGTGCAGAGGAAAATCTTAACCTGAGCTTTCTTGGGCTTTCGGGACAAACCTTTGCTCAGGGAAATGTTCCAACAGTTTTGCTTGTGCAATAACAACAGCAGCTCCCACTGGAAGGAAGGACACACCAGATCTCACGTGCCAACGAACCCGGGAAGGCACCATTTCCCTCTCCTGTCCCACTCACATCATCACAACCTTCAGCCTGCCAACCCATGCTACCAGTGTGGCTGAGACTGAGCCACCTTTTTTGGGGAACTGGGGGTTCATAAAGAGGAGGAGGCACCACGTTAGAGAGTTTGAGAGGATGACACAGGACCTGGCATGCAGGAGTGGTGGTGCTTGTGCAGGAGACAGACCAGAAGGCAGAAGCATGCAGCTGGAAAGGAAGGGACTGAAGGACGTAGGAAGAGGGGCCACCATCAGTGGCAGCAAACCACTGTGTCTATCAGTGGTGTTTTGTGCAACTTCACTCTTACTAACTTTGCTTTAAAGATCTACTTCAGGATTTACCAAAGGGCAAGGCCAGTGGTTGGCGAGCTCTCTCTCTCCCAAGTTCCTCCAGATTAAGCTAAGATCCTTGGACAGTCTACCTTCTCTGCTTCTAGTGCTGACCCATCTAAGGTTTTAAACTTTCGTTTACTCTGAAAACAAAACACAATTAACCACAGCATAATATCCTTTCTTTTTCCTTTGAAGAGACTTAAAGAGGCAAATTGCTTTTATTCACTCAACTCAGAGGCAATACATTAAATGCAAATATTTTATTTAAAATACTACACAGCTTGAAACTCAAACCTCAGGGCTGCCCAATTTCACAGGAAACATTTAGAGTGCATTGTTTATAATAGTAACGGCCTGAGCCCCACTTCAGTAGAAGTGTAGTTAAAGGTAATAGAAATATTAAAAAGGCACAAATTTCACATCAGACTCTTTAAGTAATTCATAGTCACTGCAAATAACTCACCAGTTATTTTGTACATAAGGACTCATACTTCAAGAGCCTTTAACAGGACTACTGATAGCAGTGAAACAGACTGTTTAGTCTTGAGGATGGGCATTTTTTGCAATCAAGCAGCTTTGGAAATTGAGAAAACACCACACACTGTCCCTGTGTCCATAGCTGGAATTCTTTTGGGGTCGAACTTAGGGTTAGATACAGGGGGATTGCAACAAACATCCAGGGATTTCAAGAGATGCAGAGCTGGTAGTGAGCATTAAACCATCTGACTCAGACGGGTATATAAACCTTTCCATTTCCCTGCATCTACAGTTCACCCATTGCTCTACATAAATAATATTCTCTTTGCTGAAAAGCTCAGGCAACTGCACAATCTCACACAGTACACAGTCCTAGGAGCTTCTGCCCTTTACAGAGAATTCAGCTGCCCCTCTGGCTTCCAGCGAAAAGGACTTTGTAAAGTTACTTGCATATTCAATACCCCACCAAGAGAGCATGTAAAGATCAAATTTATCTTGTTAGCATTTTTAAAGAGAAAGAAAAGAGAGCGTTCGGAGGAGAAGCGCTGAAACTGAAATGTCCCACCGCACAAACATTACGGATACGATTCTATCCCATCCGCACCACCACCCCTGCCTCTTTTCAATAACTAATAGTCATTAAATCAGCAGCAGGACACAGGGATAAAGGCAGAGTCACCAGTCTCCCGCCTACGGTGCCGCCAACTAAGGCGAGTCCGGGCTCAGCCGCACGCCGGGCGGGTCCCCCCGGCCCGGGCAGCCCCTCGGGCGCGGTGGGGAGGGGATGGGCAACTGAGCCCGGGTTGGGGGTGATGGGGAACCGGGCTGGGGGTGATGGGGAACCGAGCCGGGGGTGATGGGGAACCGAGCCGGGGGTGGGGGGATCCGGCCCATCCCTGTCCCTGTCCCTACCTTCCCGCGGGACCAGCTGCGCGGAGGCGGCCAGGAGCGCGGCCAGGAGCGCGGCCAGCGCCCGGCCCGCCGCCATCTCCCCGCATGGACCCGGCGCCGAGGCGGGCGCGGGTCCCCTCCGGCGCCGCCGCCGCCGCTTCCTGCTCCACCTCGCACCTGGAGGGACGGGCAGCGCAGGTGAAATCCCTCCTCTTCCTCCTGGGCGGCGGGGCTGGCTCGGCCCCGCCCGGGCGCTGCCTCCTGCCCCGGCGCAGCGGGGTGGAGCCGGCTTGGCGGGGCGCCGGAGGTGCGGGTCCTTGTCAGAGAGGTGTGATTCCTGCCCAGGTCCTTGTCAGAGACGTGTTACTCCTGCCCTAAACGCTTTTCCCTGCCCATTGCTGACATCATTAACACTTACCGAAAGGGGTTTGCGTTGTTGGTCACCAAGCTCCCCTCTCCCCCTTGGAGGGTGGCCGGCGTGTTACCGGGTAAAGGGCCCCTTGCCTGCCAAAGCATCTCTGAGCTTCGATGCTTAGAGGGAACTTAAAGCTGGGGACAGACTTTTTGTAGGGCTTGTAGCAATAAGACAAGGGGTAGTGGTTTTAAACCACTAGGGCAGGTTCAGACTAGATATGAGGAAGAAATGTTTTGTGATGAGAGTGGTGAAACCGTGGCAGAGGTTGCCCAGAGAAGTGGTGGGAACATTCACAGACAGGTTGGACAAGGCTCAGAGCAAGCTGATCTATTTGAAGATGTCACTGCTCATGGCAAGGGGTTTGGACTAGATGGCCTTCAAAGGTCCCTTCCAACCCAAACCATTCTGTGTTTGGAAGTGCCACGTTTCAGACAGAAGTAGGTGCCTCCCAACGAACAGCAGTTTGTATCTTGCTTGTTAAATATTTGGGGACTTTTCAAGGGAAAACTCTGAGCAGAAACGATCATGACATAGTCTGGAGTAGATGTTTACCCAGTGACTAAATACCTTACTAATGTCAGACAGCTCATCTTCTAGTAATCCATGCAGTTGCTTTGGAGCGTTTGTTTCTTTGGCGCTATCATTACAAAACCCCAATACATTTATACTAGCCCACAGCAGCACCTGGCTGTTATAGGAATGTATGGGAATGTACACAGGAATATTCACGTTCAAAGGAGAAAAGTCCTAATAAGATCATAAATTCACAGCCTGTTACAGAATTGAGACTGAGCTTTGGAGATGACTCTTTGCCCTTGCTGATTTCAGCTGGCAGTGAGCATACTCAGCTCTCCTGGGAGATCCCTACACCTCTTTTATAAATAAATCTATTTTTCAGTGATCTTTTGCATAGTACGGCTTTTTACTCACCTTAACAAAGAATATGCAATTAAAAGAAAATATATTTAGGGAAAAAAATCAGTCTTTAGAACAGGGTAGTGTTAACAAGAAAGTAATTAAGTGGTTATATGACTGCAGAGAAATGAATGGATAGGAGTTCTATGGTCACATGAGGAGGAATAGAAAGATTCTGAGGGGCTCAAATCAGATCTGATACCACTTCCATAATTTAAAGAAATAGGGGAGGTCTAGAGTTTTTATTTTCTTCTACTGGAGAAATAGGAAGCATTTAGTTTATGTTAATTGTCTTACCAAATTTCACATCTTCATAAAGTTCAGTACTTTTCCACTAAAAGTAATTCTTATCTCCGCTTTGTATTACCTTACAGTTCCTCTTTTTTTTTTCCCCCTAAAAATATCTAAACATGGAAAAAGCTTAGACTTCCTAAGAAGTTAGACTTCCTAAAATGGACATGTGTTTATGTCCATTACAAATCTTAACATTACTCTGTCATTTGTAATTCTGGTGCACAAAACCGGAAATTGCCCACTGTCTGGCTGCTCTTGTGTTGTCCTCAGTCTTCCCAGCAGTTTGCCAGAATTTCCAAACAAGAACATCACCATCTAATCCCTTTGTAAGCTCTATAAACATTTGCTGGCCAGGCTAACATCACCTCTGTGAGACAACTAAGTTCAGTTCGCTCTGATTTGGAGCTGATGTGCCAAGAGACAATCTGTATGACTTTCCTGCTGTGATAAGAGAGTAAGTGCTCCTCCTCCATAGGGTCCAGAGGGCTGCATGTGATGGACTGGCCATATTTGAGAGTCACTTTCTATTAGATTTGGACATCTACTGTTGCATAAACAGTGTAGATAGTTGGATTAAGATATTTTAAATATACCCATATTAAATATAAATATAAAAATATTAAGATATTTTAAATATACCCATATACTTGGTATGGGAAAGCATGCAGAAACAACCGCTTCAAATCGAAAAACATTGACGGTCTATACATATAATTTTATGGGGGGAAAATCATCAACACAAAGTGAAGGCATTTTCCATTGGCTTCATTGGGGAAGCACACAGCTTATGTGCTTCCTTACAGTGGCAGCAGTCCTAGTGGCTGTCGCTGATCAGCAACAGTGGAGTCAGCCTCCATCACACATTTTGTCTAGGCATACCAGGATGCTATAGCAGTGTCTCAGGGGTTGGCAGAGTTGGTTAAAGAGTTGTTCCATGCATGTGACAGGTTGACCCTGGCTGAATGCTAGGTACCCAAAGCCACTCCATCAGCTGGGCAGGGGAGAGAAAATAGAGTGAAAGAAAAATCAGACTTGACTTGGGGAAATTAATTTTGTTTATTGCCAATCAAATGAGAGTAGGATTATGAGAAATAGACCCGAATCTTAAAAACACCTTCCCCCATCTCTCCCTCCTTCCCAGGCTCAACTTCATTCCCAGTTTTCTCTACCTTCTTTCCCCCTGAGTGGTACAGGAGGATGGGAAACAGGGGTTCCAGTTCAGCTCATCACGTGTTGTCTCTGCTGCTCCTTCCTCATCATGCTCTTCTCCTGCTCCACCGTGGGGTCCTTCCCATGCAAGACATTTCCACAAACTTCTCTAACATGAGTCCTGCCCATCGGGTGCAGTTCTTCGTGAAGTGCTCCATCATGGGTCCCTTCCAGCTTCTCAGGAACAGACTGTTCCAGTGTGGGTCCCTGCAGAGGTGCAAGTCCTGCCAGCAAACCTACTCCAGCATGGGCTCCTCTCTCCATGAATCCACAGATCCTGCCAGGAGCCTGTCCCAGCATGGGCTTCCTATGGGGGTTTCCTTCAGCCACATCCCCCTGCTCCAGCATGGGTCCCTCTGTGGGCTGCAGGTGGATCTCTGCTCCGCCATGGACCTCCATGGGCTGCAGCGGCACAGCTGCCTCACCATAGTCTGCACCAGGGGCTGCAGAGGAAGCTCTGCTCTGGTGCCTGGAGCACCTGCTGCCCCTCCTTCTGCACTGACCTTGGTGTCTGCAGGGCTGTTTCTGTCACATGTTCTCGCTGTTCTCTCTGATGTTGTTCTGCAGGTTATTTTCCTTTTCCCCTTCTTTGCATATGTTGTCCCAGAGGTGCTACTGCTGTCACTGAAGGACTCAGCCTTGGCCAGTGGTGGATCTGTGTTGGGACTGGCTGGCATTGCCTTCTAGCAACTTCTCAGAGAAGCCACTCCTGCTACCAAACCCTTGCCACACAAATCCAACACCTCTACCCCAAAACACCCTGACCCTCCGAGTACAGTTCAAATGGAGGTGCATCATCCTATGTGATGATATCTGAGCATCTAGGAGGTAAGGAAGCATCTTCTGACAGTGAATGCTGTTAAATAGGCACCCTGCTAAAATCAGACTTTTCCCCTCTGCAGAGAGTACCACAGGTGAAGAACTGTCACTCTAGTGACAAGAGTTGATCTGCTAAACATAAAAGTAACTTAATCTGCTTTGCTATGACCTTAACTGCCTCACCCTTGTTTTGAAGATGAAGAAAGAAGAAAAATTTGAAGAGTAAGAGACTCTTCCTTTCACGTATCTTTTAACCAAACTTTCGTTTGAAGTAGTTACCAGCTTTCACCTCGGTGTACTTTTTTGAGAAGGTGAACACTCTTGTGATCCTGTCAATTTGTCCACATGTCTATTTTGGCTGTTGCAGCTGATGAACAATTCCCTAAGTCTGTCTTTTTATTGAAGACAAATAATTTCTTTTTAATTGTTCCATCCTGGGGTTTTTTCATTGCTTAAAACATTTCTGGGTTTCATCTTTTTGGTTATGCCTATATATTGGCAGTGACAGGAAGGACTTTTAGTCCGAATGTAGGCTAAATGTGAAAGGGTTTGTAAGCAAACCTACCCTCTCAGGCTGGAGGCAAGCAAGAGCAGCGCGTGTCATTTTACACTCTTCTTCCTCCCTCCTCTACGGTCATTTCCCGGAAAAGAACAAGAGTCAGCTGGGTCGGATTTGGGGGCCAGACTTACTGGATCAGCTTGACGTGGTGTGCAAGCCTATGGATTGAAGCTCCCACGGGTTGAAAAATAATTGCTTCTGCAGTCAGTGTGCGCCTACACACAATGAAAGCTCCATCAAGAATGTCTAATTTGGCTTTCACCTCTCATTAGCTTAATGCAAAGTGCCCTGGTCCAGCTGGAAACAGTGTTGAAAATCATACAGCTTAATCCTCATTAACATTATTTGCCGCTTTTATGGTATTCTTCTGCAAGTCTTGAAGTGTGTTGTAGCAGCCATTTCACATGGGCCATGTACTGCATTTCACTGGTGAGCTTTGCTGACTGGGTGACCACAGTAATGTCAACACATTTCTGAGGAAAGGTGGGGATTAATCATCATGGACATGTGAATTTAACAAAAGAATACAGGAAAGAGGAAAAAACGGGATACAGTAAGAAAAACCAGGTATGTGCTGGTTAGTCAAAAACATTCCTATCATTTGTTTATGAGAAATACACCTTTCCTTTGAGTATGGAAATCATATCCTTTGCCTCGAAATGCCCTATAAATTATGCATAGCAAGTTGCCAGAAAACACTGAAATGCTATAAAGGGAAGCACATGAATTCTGAACTATACTGATTTTGAGGAGCAAACCTCCCACTTCAGCTTCCTTATCCCCCCATCCAGTGTGTGTAACAGCTAAATAAACACCTCAAAGACTGAGACAGTGTTGTCCCTACCAATTGTTGTCACTAAGAGATTCCACTCCCTACTTTTTTCACCTAGAAAGAAATCATTAAAGTAATAATCATAAAGGCATGAGGGCATAGACCCTTATGGTCAGCCCAGGGAAAATTCTGATGAGAAAATATCCCATCACTTCACACTGAAAGAGAGACACAGGTGCTCTTTGTCCTAAGGAGACAAGGTTCACTTGAGTAATTTTTAGGATGGTGCTTTCTACTGTGCTCTGACTCTCAGCACCAGAACAAGCTTGGTGAATCCTGAACCGAGGGCTGTGTATTCAGTGCAGATGTCCATGAGGCAGGTGGTAGAAGAGCCAGTGCAGACTCAAAGAGAGCAATCAAGATGCAGTTCATCGTGCTTGAAACACAGCTGCTGTATGAGACAGTATTTGCTTTCACTGGGTAAACCAAAGCAGCTTTCAGCTGGCTGTGCAACACTCATCCAGCTGCCCAAAGAGCATCAGACAAGTACCCATGCTGGTGAGAATTAGGGTGTTCCAGATGAATTTCCAAGTATTTCATCTCCTCTGTTAAGATCAGATCAGGCAGCTGATTTATGACCTTATACCAGGGTTATGCCTAAAGACGTTACTTCACATGGAGAGCTTGAGCCTTGTCACTGTGCCAGCTCTGAGGATGAGCCTTGCTCCACAGAGCTTGGAAATGCACGAGCCAAAGGTGGGAGAAGCACATAGTGTAGAAGAGGATGTGTTAGAGGGAGCATAACCCAGGCTGCTGGTGCCTGTACACACCGGACAGGGGTGAGTGCAGCTACACATCACTGGGGGCTGATTTACTGGGGAAATTGCTGTGTGCTGGCTTCCCACTTCTGCTGCAGTTGAGAACAGCAATGATGCACAGCATCTGCTTTCCTGGGCTGGAAGATCAGCTCAGTATGGCAGGGAAATGGTAAAAAGTACAGCATCTCCTGCAAGAGCACAGGAAATAATGCATTTTTCAACCCTAGGAAATTTTTGGTGTATTTTTATTGCTTTCTGAAGCTTACTGGAATATAATGAATGTGCTACCTCCTGAGGTAGGCATGGAAATGTGTAACAGCCTATTTATTTTTTGAGTTAGTTTTACTTACCATGCTTAATGGAAGTTATCGATTCCCCTTATACTGTAGCTGCATCACCCTAGCAGACTAATTAAGACAGAGCAGGTTAATATTAAGGAAAGATGTGAGAGCTTTTTATGTTTTCTCATCTCTGTTCAAGAGAACCAAAGACATTGTTTCCTCTGCTTCAATCCTAGCAGGAACATCCAGCCATAGTAATACAGCACATCTGTCACAGCTTTTGTGGGATGCAGCTCCTCTCTGCTGTGCGTTGCAGCTGTGTGGAGAAGAAGGAGTTGAAGTCTCATGACTATCTCAACAAATATGGAAGGAAGGAGGTGGGGTTTTTATTGCCTGCCAGGTGTACAGCTCCACATGGTCTTTTATGTATTTGTGAAAATGTGAGCCATACGAGCATATTTCATTCCCTTGATAACTTCTTACAGCAATTCTTCTGCCAAAGCTATTCTTCTACTGAAGTGGTTCCACAGGCTAAGTCTGCCCCTGCACCCCTGACCAGGTCTGGTGAGTCACTTCTTGGGGGAAGCAAGTGACTCAGGAGGAGCAAGGGAGAGCAGCAAACATAAAGGCCAAGGTGCATTAGAGTCAGGACCCTTCTGATAAATGTAGGTATGTACTTAGATAATTATGTTATCAACATGATCAATGTTGTACTGACACTGGATCTAGTCCACTCCACCTTCTGGAGACAGGATTAAGTCCATGTCTGCAGGATAAAACAGAATTTTTGACAATAAAATATAATTATTTGCATTGCTATCCATATAGGATCAGAGGAAGTTTCCTGAGTTGAAGTGTATTTGGGAGCTACTCTATTACAGTGTTTATCAAGGATATACGCGATGCTAAATAAGCAAGACAACTCTGCATGATCTGTCATAACATATAAATTATTGATCATTCATTTAAAAAAAATGTGTCCAGCTATAATAATGATCCATGGAATATTTTGGATTCAACAAATCAAGTCTATAGACTGAAATTATGCAGCACATAATTTTGGTCAAAAGCTTAATTATTTCCAAGTTATTCATGGTGGTTAGATGAATTGTAGGAAACATAGTGCTTACAGCACTTGAATGCTGATTCTGATTAGTTTTTGAATATGAGTGATATTCAGTGATGCTTGAATGCAGGGCTTTGAGCCAAGGCTTGTTACCTGAAAATACACCCACAAAGCACCTCAATAGCTTATAGAATTTTTTCTCTTGCCAAAACATTTAAAATGTTCTTGTTGATATCTCTGAATTGACTTGGCAGGGCTGCGCAGGGAGTGCAGAAACATTTGTTACTGCTTATTCAATGTTTTCACGCCACAAAACGAACAGCCCTGGAGCTGACTAGTCGCTCTCCCATCGATTAGTTACCGTGGGGCTTTTTCCTCGTCATAGCCTTGATGTGAAAATGATGAGACAATCAGACTTCTGCAAAGATTGCAACTTGTATGCGCAAGGTCTTATCTTGTCATCTTTTGCCCTTTGCCTGAGACGTCACAAGCGGGGCTGGATGGAGCAGCAGAGTGGAGAGGGATGCGAAAAGCTGCTCCCTGAGCCAGGGGGAGGTGGGGCACAGACTGCGAGCCAGCTCTGCCCCTGGCCAAACTTCTCATGCAGTAAGGCTCACTCATTCACCTAAAGAAGACGAGTGGGATTTATCCCCGGGCATGCTTCAATAAACAGATAGCTTGTAATTTTCCCGTGAAACTGGGTGTGAAGAATGTGGTGCTGTTACAGTAGAATGGGAGAAAAAGTGCTCCCCCCCACTAGGTTTTCATATATCCTGGATATAAAGTTACCATTTTCTTCTTGATCACAGTTTAAAGGGGATTTACTCAGGAAAGGAGACAAGCAGGACTTCATGAGGGGCTGCTTTCCCCACTTCTGCTTTGCGCTATGCCAAATGCAGGGGAAGAAAAAAAAACATACCAGCAGGCCAGAGTGGCTGTTTGGCTGGTTTGTATCCATCTGCTCCCAAATGGTGGTCAGGGGTGGTTCAGCAAAAAAAATTTATTGCCTTTCCCCATGAGACACTGTGGCCAGAAAGGAGTAACTTGCTTGCATAGGAAGGGAGTGCTCATCACATATCACACAGACAGGCAAAGGAGACAGCAGAGAGAGCCTCAAGGCTCAGGCATTTCTGAGCTGCTGGGAAGAAACCCAATTTTTTGTCAGGGGGAATTCATATTTCATCATCTTTATCGGTCGCTAAGTGAAACCCTAACAGGCCAGCTTAACAGCAGGAACATTCCTCGTCATGTAAGCTCTGGTTATTTATTGCATACTGTATGGATCTCTGTCACTTGGTATAGACATCTCTGGTACAGATGTTCAAGCTCTGATAACCAAAGTTATAAATATTATGTGTGGTAAATAACTTGTAGAATAGAATACCACTACCAAATGGCACATACGCCTGTATGTGTACTCAGCAGAGACAGCCTGAGACATGTAAGGGACTCCAAGGGGAAACCAGCCCTTCCCCATGGCTCCCACACTGGCATCTATGAAATAGGTCTCTTCTATATGGGAACTATTAGTGATGTGCCTGAACTATCAGCTATTTTGGTAAAGACATGGTAAAGCTGAAAAGAGCTTGAGACATTGAAGTTTCCTCCTTGAGCTGTGCGCAGGGATTAGCATTCCCATGCCTTCATAAAGGCCTATGGCTTTTGTTATGAAAGTGAACCAGGTGCCTACTGCATGATATTCTGCCTTTAAAGGGGTTTTGTTACTTAAATGATCCAATACACAAAGACACTGATTGTGCCTGGCACTCACCATCTTCCCATCATGGATTTATAAAGCTCCCAAGCAGGGAGCTTGCATCCCAAGATTTTCTGTTGTCACTCATACCTAGTCCTATTCTGGAAAAATATTTGCCATCTCAGATGGGCATGGAAGAAAAAGGACTAGGTCAGGGATTAAAGACAGTTGTGGACTTGAATGAGATTTAGTGGTGCTCTTATAGGTTCAATTGCAGCATGTTGTCCAGGAAACCAAAGCTAAACTTCTTATTCCACATGTAAAACTGCTAAGACTTTCCTGGAAGTGTTTAATGAGAAAGAAGTGAGAATATGCTGAAGTTATTTTAAGTTATACAGAATGTATCAAAAAAAAAAAAGTGAGATTCTGCCCAACAGGATAATGTGAAGTGTTAAAGTTTTGTTTTAACCAAAGTCTACAGTTAGATCCAGTTAGATCCAGTTAGATGCAGTTAGGTCCAGTCACCAAAGCCAGCAGAAACTTTTTGTAGAACCTGGTAACATACAGGCCTGGGGTGAGGTTTAGCTCTATTTTTGTGCCTACAGCTTATCTACTGCTCTTTTGCATACTGACTTCTAAATGCAAGCTGTTGTACTTCTGCCACAGAGATGATACATTCACAGATCCCAAAGCTCATATATTAAAGACCAAAACTCAAGTGAAAGGCACGTACTAGAGGATCAGCATTTCTCAGAAGATAGTTGCCGGACGTTGCCTGTGGACATCATAAAAATACCACAGGATCTGCAAATCAGAATGTATTTACCTGGCACATATGCTGACTTTTCCAACACCAAATAGCGCTTCCAGCAAGAAGAACTTCTCCCTAGGATTTCAGAGGTGAACTTCAAAAAACATCTACTTTACACTAAAACAACTTATCATCCTTAGGAGAAGCACAGACTTGGTGAAAAATTGCTTTACAAATGTCCAGTTTATCGGACAAGGAGAACATGCTGGCAACAGCAAGCAATGTAAGGTCCTTCTGCCTTAAAAGGCGCAACATCTTTTTCAACTTCTTTTTCTTTCCTGATCCCTGCCTGTGCATTCAAGCTCAGCAGACAGCACCAAGCCTTCTCAAATGAGCCCCTACAGACTGAGCCTGCTATCTCTTTCTCTAGCAAAGCTGTATATGAAACAGGAGGAGAGAGGGAGCATATTCTTTAGGACACTGCATCTGTATCATGAATTAATTGTGAAAGTCAGTTGGCTCTCACTCCACATTTAGCAAAACACAAATTCGTATTTTCCATTTCAGAGAAATACTTTGAGAAAAGTAGGTGCAGAACATCTCCATTTAATTTCTTAACAGGACATAGCATCAGCCTTTAGTGTATGCTTTAAACGCTGTTATTTTCCTTGCTTGATTTCATTTGACTCTTCCTTTGTGCTGTCAAATATTCCTGCTGTCCTACACAGGTGAAGTCAGCTGGACGCAAATGTCACTGCTGCAGAGATCTGCACAAATCTATTCCCTGCTGGAACATCAAGCCCTCTGTCAGCTTTTTACGTCAGGGGAATTCACATTCATGGAAGAGAGCAGGGACAGATCCTGGCATGATATTTTTACCTATCCCCTGCTCAGGTGCTTAAACTTTCTTGACTTCAAATTCCGCACATTTGACTCTGTAACACATTCAAAACAGAGGCCTATGGTGCAGGTTTGTAGGGACAAACAGGGAACTGACTCACCTTTGCTGTCCCCTCCTTCCCAGCATTATGCAGCAAATGTAGAAGAACTCCCTGGATTTAGAGCTGGGATGCAAACTCAGCTGAAAATCCTAAGGAGTCTCCCTAAACCTTAGCCGCTCTGGAGCATTTGGTACATGGATGCTAATTGCCTCCTGAAATATTCTTGAATATCTTCGTGCTGTCAGATGACTTTTTTTGGAGCTACGCAAGATGGTGCAGCTTACAGCATCCTTCATGCTGCCAGCGGCACCTCCCAATCCCGCCGTGATTCCTTACACGCTGTCCCCAGGATATCGGTGAGGCCAGCAGGCTCCTTGGAAGCGAACAAGACTGTAGGGGAGATTCAAACTGATTCCTTTGGTGAATGCCACATTCACTGTGTGGAGGCTGAATGGCCCTTGGGTTATTTCAGCAGAGCAATAACTTAGACAAAGTGATGGTTAGTTCATTTTGGAGAGAAACTATGTGAAATGGTAAGCCAGTTTCTCATTTCTCAATAGACATATGTTCCTTTGCAGACATCTTATACAGGTAGCACGAACTAATGCCGGACCTGCCAAGGCTCAACACAGTTCCTTGCACAGAGGAATTGTGCTTCTTTAATAAAAGACCACAGTGAATATATGAAAATATAACTGCACAGAAAGAAAATCATCATCATCATCATTCAAGGAAACAGCTCTGGACTGTGGGAGGTACATATAGTATCATACATGTCATTTAATGGAATATATAATTTTCACCCATTATAGATTGGGAATGGCACTTTCTGGTTAAGATTGTCTAATGCTTCCCTCTCTAAAATGGTTTTTGATTGTTTGTAAGCCTATCATACCCCTGGTGCTGAAATTTTTCATGATATTTAATTCATCCTGAATTCCTTGAGTACATTCTAGCTAAATTGATTTAACTGATTCGATAAACTCATAATTTTATTGCTGGTAAAAAAATATGGAAAGCCTTTTTTTTTTCAAAAAAACTCTGCTGTTCATATGCTTTGGAGCATGAACTAGAATAGAATGGGAGTGGTTTGTCTGTGTAGAGTTTTCCAAAATTTCTGGCAGTCTGAAAGCTCTTTGCCTTCTATTGCTGATGTCATGTAGTTTTCAGGTGTCCCAGTTTGCTGAGCCAATAAGTTTAAGGCAACAAGCTCTCAAGGAGATGTGAGAAAGGGAACAAGAAGGCAACATGCTCTAGAGGTGATGTGAGACAGGGAACAAGGCAGGAGACAGGGCAGTGCTGTTGTAAGTCAAGGTAAGTCAAGGTAATGCTCTCTCAGGCTAAAGCAGCAGAACCGACATTTTTGATAAAAGTTTGTCTTATCTGAAGATTTCACCGAACCAGATCATAAAGCAAATACCAGAGACAACCGCAGGAGGAGATCCGCAGCTTTGTCTGTAGAATAGTCCTGGCATGGAAGTCATGGAGCTTTGCCTGTCCTGTTGGGAAAACACCTGGAGGATGACGTGCTGGGACTTCCAAGATACCCATCCCTTCTTCCCTCTGCATTCAACATCTGCTCCAGGAAAAAGGTCTCAGGAGCTCGGAGACCACCACTGTGTATTTGCACCTATCAAAAGCTGCAGGTTACATGCTGAGAAGTAGAAGAATTTTAATTTATTTTTGCCGCACGCTCGTGAATCCCCAAAGCACACAATGTTTCTGCTATCACACTGCTGAGAATCAAACCGGCTCACCAGGCTGCTGCAAGCTTCACTTGCAGCCACATGTACATGCACCTTCTCTAGAGAGTGTATTTGCCATTCATCATCTAACCTTTACATGGATCGAAGCTCGCTTTATTTTGTGTAATTCTTCTTCCAACCAACATTTTAATCAGTCAAGTTTTCAAAAACCATGTCTGTTAAAAAGGGTCACTAGTGCTGTGCACAAGGGCAGACAGAAGGAAAACAATGAACAACAAGATGTCCCCGATGCACTTAAAAATGCCCCCAGATTTTTCAGTTTGTTCTCCAGTTTTGTTTACTTTACTATTGTTAAGAAGAATAAGCAAAGTTTCTTTGTCATCATTCTTTTGTCCCTGAGACACACAGTTATTATCAATATTTTCCACAGTTGAACAAATAATTAAAAATGAATAATTTATACAATTAAGGCAGTCTTTGCTCCCATTTATTTAATAACTGCCAGAGGATCATAAATTTCTTTTGCATTTATTCCTTAGTTAAGTTTATTTGCTACAGCTTAATGATCCTACTGCTCTGTAGATTGAATGTTAATTTTAAGTAATTATTCACATTCATTAATATGCACATTGTTTTCTTGTGGCTGGTCAAATAAATCAAATTATGTCATTTTTATCTGCTGGTTGAATACATCTGCAGTCACTTCCAGTACAAACATTCATAAACATGAATGCAATGCTTGTTTGTTGGGCACACGAACTTTGAGAATTCTCTTCTGAGTTTATTTGAACTTGGAAACCATGATTTCCTCCATATTTGCAAGCAAATGAGCACAAAAGGTGTGGCAGCACATCTACACCAAATGTATTTGAAATTCAAATGGCTATTAACTTGTGGCTTGATTATTTGTACATCTTTCTCCAGTCCTTCAAGTGCAACTGGTGCATTCAGGCCTCTGCATTAGACTGCTATAGAAAAGACACTATTCCTTCCAGGTTCTGACATCTTCCTTTCTCTAATGCATTCCCAGCAGATAAACAGCACTCTTTTATACTTCTGACAGGCATTTAAGAGTTTCTTTATCCAGTTCACGGCGGTAATGAGAAATAAAAATTACTTTCCTGGTACTGCGTCACAATGACCTGCTTTAATGTGAGCTTTTCTTTTGATTTCAGTGGCAGATGGATCCTGGCTTCTTTCAGTAGATGGTTACTTTGCTCAGAAAAATTGTAATTTCTTTAGCAGCATCATGCAGCTTTTATCAGAGGAGAATCATACTGACCTTCCAGGGTCTCTGCTGTCTTCAAGAGAAAGTTGCTTTTTCATGTTCTATCAGTTCTCAATAAAACCCCTTCTCATCATGGCCCAAAGCTCCTGGTAATGTCATTGCAGTAACTGTGCCTTGAAACCTAAGGGTTAGGATTTCCTAAAAGCTGCAGCATAATTATTGCCATCAGACCTTGTTTGTTGTGAGAATTTGAAGTGTGATTTTAAATCAGTGAGGTGATTGATATTACTGAAAAAAATATTATAAACCCAAATATAATACAACAATCCAATAATAATACAACTAATATGGTATCGCATAATAAAACTACACCACAAAAAAACTATTTTGGTGTGAAATCTACAAGTACTGTGCTTGGGAAAAGTCTTCCCTCTGCACACTGAAAACCTCTGTTCCAGAGGAGTATCTCTGCACAATCCTTCCACAGAAATGCCATATACCTGCCTTTGTGAACCTTGGGGATTACTGATGTGGTGGGAGGCTTTGTTACTGTCAGAGAGCCAGGCCAGCTACAGAATTGTTTTAATTTCATTGACTTGCATTAGTAGGCTTGAGGACAGGCTGGAATAGGTTCTACCAGAGGAGCAGTACACCAGGAGGTGCAGGCAGACATGTAGAGAGTGATGCTTACAGCTCCAGTTGGTGGGTTGCCATGGTTAGTGCAATGCACTGCCCAAATCCACCCCAGCTCAGTGGCACACAAGCACTTTATGTTCAAGCCAGGATTTGAAGCAAGGGCTGCAGGGTGCTGAGCTCTCACACGGATTCCAGTTTCTCCTTCCCCACTGGCACAGAGCTCTCTCCTGGCTTCCTTCCTAGCTTTCATTCTCTGCAGATTTTTGCTTTTCCACAGATATTACTCACCTGCCCTGCCTTTGTTTTCCCTTCAATTGCTAACACACTCAAATATCCGCTTGATAAAGCATTTCCCCTCCTCCCCTCCTCCTTCCCCTCCTTTCCCCTCCAACTGCTATTCCCCATGCACTGCCTTTCCAAGGGTATCCAATTTAACTGAGGTCCCTCCTGGGATTAATCATTGGAGATCAGCAGGACAGCCTTGCAAGGCATCATCTCTGTTGCAGGTCTGAGTGTCCTGCTGCTATTTGTCCATTTTTTTCATATTTTGGCTCATCATTATGTTTGCATTTGTAGTTGTGAGTGCCAAAGCTCTGTTCAGAGAGGCTTAATGATGCTATAAGTAGATAAACTAAAGGAGGTTTCTGTGATAGCAATTCAAAGGTCCACTTGGAGCCAAGACAGTCCAGGAGTGACCTCCATGGTAACCTAGGGGGCTGATCCCACAGCAGTGTCTCCAACCAGCTGGAGACAAAGCCAGGGCTCAGTCCCTCCCCTCCTCCTTCCAAGCCCTGTCCCCTCCTAAGCTGAATGGGTCTGCTTTACCATGCATATGACAACAGCCACAGCAAAAAGTTAGTGAAGAAGCTTGAGGATAAAGTGTGTTGACAGGAATTATTTTATAAATATCAAGATTAGTCTGATGAATAAAAAATGTTATCAACATTATAAAAGTCATTATAGGGGAATCATTTGTTGAGCTCAGGAAAAAGTCACACAAAATACCAGAGATATTTCTTGTCCATGTATCAAATGAGTAAATAACCTTGAGAAGAAAGCAAGCAACTTTTTAAAAACAATTTTTATAAAAATATGACGGTAAATATCCTACTTTGTACAAATGGATACCATTGATTGATACATATACATCAGGTCCTCACTCTTTGGAAATAGAAACATACATTTGATTTGTATATAAAACTCCCCTGTTTAGTTAAAAAGAAATGAAGGAGGCTATCAGACACAGAGGCACTCTTTCCCTCAATGTCTTTAAACGAGAAGGATTCGCACTAGCAGGGAAACCTCTGTTCAAAGCACTCAGTCTACATTTTCTCATCATCTGGGGAGGAAAGCATTGCATCCGCATGGGGAGCTGCATCCATCTGAGCACCAGCAAGCTGGGCTGTTCATGCTCAGAAGCAGGCAGCTATGGTCTTTATGTTGTTTTTGAAGAAGGTGCTGGGGCTGCGGGGACAGTTGCAGGGTTAGCAGGTCTCTCGATAATGATCCTGAAGGAAGCTTTTAGCAGAATACATTTCCCGTTATTGTAACACACCTACTCCAGGGTTATAATTGTTCCAGATAGATCTAATGCTTTCCATTATGCATCACTCAGATTGCTTTGATAAACAAAGCATTTGCTCATGTTGATTGTAAAATGAGAAGGAAACTCACACCCTAATCCAATTTAAAATACAGCCGGGAGTTGGATGTTGATTACAGTGTGAATATAGACACTGTCACATCAGTGTAAACCCAGTTGCTGGATTACAAAAGAGCCGTTTGGTACTTGCAAAACTGGGGAAAAGGAGTGGCACCAGCTCCCAGTACCCCTTTGAGTCTCAGGGCTATGGATTTTTCTTAATCTCATTGCCTTACGCAATAGACATGTGCTCCTCGGTGTGTTCAGGCATTCTGCTTATTTCAGCCACTGAGAGGTGAGATGGGAAATGGGAAATTTGGGTTAAAATATAAGCACAGATCAGGAGTCACAGTTTGTGAAAGAAAGCTGTGATTTAACTGTTAGCCTGGCTTTGAAAAAAATCTGAGAACTGACGGATGGAAGAAAATAAAAGCAGGAACAGTGAAATAGAAATAGGGAATTGAGGGGGAAGGGAAAGAAAGGAGATGAGCAAAAGCCAAGGGAAGGTATTATTGGGGAGCAGCATGAGCACTAATGGGAAATGATAACCCCCCAGAGAAACAGGATTCCTATCCACAGATCCAAACTGTTGGAAATAAAAAGACTTTACTCTTTGTTCAGCTGCTTTCATTAAGACAAAGAAGGCAGTGGTCTTGGTTTGTTCCAGGTGTCGATGCAGTTTCCACATCATAAAGCCACCTACACCAGTGGCCTTTTTGGTACCAGCAGAGATGTCAGGAGCTGCAAGATCAGAAAGCCTTCATCTTCCTAGAGGCTCTTGCCTGGCCCCCATCCCTGTAGTGCCTGAGCAGAGCAACAATCCCATCTGACAAATGGGAAGAGAAGTAAAGAGATGCTCAAGTTCAACCAGGCAGCCTGCATGAGAGCAGGGTTTGGATCTGCTCAAGCTCAAGCCCAGCCTTCCTTTCAGCCATCCCTTCTTGGTGAGATATACATACACTGGAGCTCTCTGTGCTCTCTCCTGAAGAAAACAGGGCTGGTCCTTCTTGCAGAGCAACAAGGCACTGGGAAAAGAATTCTTGTTTGCTGTCTAACGGAGTTTTACTTGGGGGGCATTTGGTTTTGTATAGCTGGATTACTGCAAACATGAACTTCAAATTAAAGGAACTGCCTTTGTTTTCCTTAAAAAATAGGTTTTCAAAACAATGTACATAAGATCCAGTGAGACTTACTGGCTCGACTGCAGGCCAGATTCAACTCTCAGATTACATAAATGGAGACTAATTCAACTGCTGCCCATAATGTTGCTGCAAACACCCTCTCAGTCAGAAGAGAACAAAGTCCACTCCTCAGTTTTGCCTCAGAATAAAGCCCAAAGGAGCATACTTTCAGGAAAATATAATGTACCCTGAAATCTCATGGCCAGCTACTCCAGATGTTACCCAGATGTGTCTGAAAACCGTGTTTCTACAAGAGGTTTAGACTAAAGAAACAGTGATAAGACAACATGGGGTTTTTTGTCCTGGTAGTGCTCTGAGACAGACTGGAATATTACACCCAGTGTTGGACTTGCAGAAGCTATAGCCCCTTGTAGGATGGGGCTTCTGCACTGGACTCAGTTCTGTGCTGATTTCAGCTCTCCGTCTTCCATCCTGGAGCTGACTCTTGGAGCATACCCTGAGCTCAGTCACATAAGGATACAAATGCCCATAGAGATACACTCTTGGACAAAAGCATAGGAAAGAAAAGCATAAGGTGGGAAACTTTTCCTGTACTCTGGAGAGTAAGATGTGCACAGCTGTCTCTGCCTTCTCCCTTTGTTACCAACACCAAAGCACAGCTCCATCAGAGGACATTGACCAAACGAGTGCAGACACCAGATATGATGTGGTCCAAAGGTGATACTTAAGCACTTGGGGGGGAACTCTCTGGTTTTATTTCTCTTTGTCCAAACAATCCACTTTTACCCAATTTAGCCCATCCCAAGAGATCATTTCAACCCTTGTGGCTGTAGATCTGCCTGCCCTTCTCTCTCTCAGCAGCAGCTAGCATGGCTTGACTGTATTCGCCTCTCATGTGGCATCCCCATGTGTGGTTGCGGATGCTATGCACAGGAGAAGGAGGAAAAGAGAGAAGGACCAGGAGTACAGCAGTGACTATCAGGTTTTTCTCTTGTCTCTAGTTATGGTGTTAGGTATCATGGCTGGTATGAGGATTTACGCCAAGAAAAGCAATGGATCTGGGGGCAGAAAGTGTGGAAAGGGGATTAGACTGCAAAGTCCATCAGAATGGTGTATGAGCTATATACACATATAAACACAAGCACACATATATGTATAGATATATAATATAAAATTCTCTAGCAGTCAAAAAACGGGTAATAAAAGACTGCTGAATATTAGCGGAAGGGCCCTTCTGAAAGCAGTGAGACAAATGTAGGAAATGCTTCATTATTAGTACACAAAGATTTTTTTTCATCACAAACCTTTGCATATCCCCCTCAAAAAACTGTGCTGGAATGAGGATAATGGAAATAGTGGTTGTTCTCTTAAATTCTCTTTGTCAGACTCATTTCCCAAAGTGTCCTATATGTAAAAGATAAAAGACTTGAACACCGACATGTGCTTAGTAGGAGGAAAACCCTGTCTGTTTGCTGGCTTTGGAAATTCTCTCTTTTCCTAGGACCTGAAGATGCAGAAAAAAGGTTTTGTCAAAATAATTTGGTTAAACTTGAGTGCTAACTCCTTTTTTCTGTGTTTTTTCCTTTGGTTGGTCAGTCACTTCAGACGCTTTCTTGCATAAAATGAACTCTGGCCGGGTAACAGTTGCTTATTTACCGAAGAGGTACAGTTCTGGTTACCACCTGAAATTTCAAGTTTCCACATAATTCTCTGCAAGCCATTTGCATCGAGTAGCCAGCCTGACCTCCAAGCTGTATGTGCAAAGCTGAAAGCCACCACACCTGACCTACATGGTTCAGAGAGCCTGGGAGCCCCAGCAGGGGCTCACGGGTGAAGGAGGACTGCTTTGTGCTTGTGTGAACCCTTGCAGCTTGCAGGACAGAGCAGGGTTTGGCATGCCTGAAGATCCAGGCGCAGCCTCCTGATGCTCGGCTCAGAACCTATGAGCCAGCCTCCCTGGTCTAAGGTTGTTCTAAGGGAGTCATCCTGGCTCACTTTTGGGCTGCTCAGAAACCATCACAGCTGTGCAACAGCATTCCCTGGTGTTTAAATCCCAGCAGTTATTAAAGCTTTCCTACCTGGCGGTTGTTGCTAGGCAAGAGGCATCCTCCAAGTGCTCCATCACTGAGGTCAATTAAATGCTATCCTCAAGCAAGTTCCTTTGAACTGAAGTCTGTGTGAAAACAAAGAGACAAGATTTTGGTTCTCTTCATTAAAGAATGATTTGAGTTGTTGATAGAGACAAGCCTTAGTCACAGCTTTTAATTTCCTCAAAGTAGAAAGGAGGTTTAGACAAAACATTTTTAGGTCTGAGAAAGGACACTGAGTTTTTGAAAAGAAAGAAAAGGCATCTGATGCGATGTACATCATTTGAAACAGCAATGCCCACCCCCTCCTCCTTTGCGTCACTTTTTCATCTGAAATGAGTGCCAGTGTCAGATGACACCATAGTTCATGCCCATGTAAATGATAAGGTCCCAGGTTGCACCAACAGAATGAGGCATATTTTTGCTCAGATTTGGGCTTTGCTGCAAGAGGAGGAAAAAGATAGGAGGGTTGCTAAGGTTTAAAAGAGAGAGTGAAGCAGAGAAAATGAAAAAAGGGAAGGAAAATATCATGGGTAGGCTCAAAGGTAAAGGCTGTTTTTCTCACTGATAATAAATGTGCCAAGAAGGCTGAATTCATTTTAAAAGGTCATTGGAATAAAAGTCAGATGAAAAACGTTTTGATAATTGAAATCCAAAGTTTTGTGCAAGTTATTTCATCCTGGGTTTCTGTCAGTTCAGCCAACCGCTTTCTGAGCAAGCAGCATTGCAGCTTGTAAAGGAGCTTGTTTTAAATCTGGGACTCCCCAGATCCCTGCTGGAAGCAGCTCTGCTCAGCTCCATAAGGCAGACACAGCCAGGGAAGGAGTCCTGGACTGACCAAAACAGTTCAGTAACCTGGGGAACTGCTTGCCCTGGAACTGGGAAAATACTCAGGGCTTAGCTGAAAAAGCTGGAAGTGGGGTTGTGGTTGAGGTTTCCCTCATTTCAAAGTCTCTGGATTTCCTTTCATTCCAGCAGGAAGAATGTTATTTTTAAAAATTAAGTTGCAATGCTAGATTATTTTTAGGGTTTTTTTCCTGAAAAATTACAAATCAGAATACTAATGTAAGGAACTTTTCATGCCTCATCAATCCTAGTGGGTACCTAAATTGATTTTTGTAGCAAATAATTTTTTTTGTCAGTGAGAGACAGTTTAGGAGCCTCTATGCTTATTGAAGTTTCATGTTCAATGTTTTGAATAATTCAGGCAGAAAAAAAATGCTTTGAAAATGTCAGATCATTTTGTTTTGAGATGTTGGTGTTTCATTCTGCTGCAGCATTGTAAAGCTAAAGGAAACAGAGGAAAACACTTGGTAATGTCAAATCCTTCACTAGATTTGGCGGTGCTGTGGGAAAATCCACATCTTACTGCTCCATGAGTTGGAACCCACTCGCCCTTCACCCACCGAGGCTGTCACCACCAGGTTAGGGAGTTGCTGACTTAGTGTAATGTCAAGTATTTTCGTGTATATTTAAGGAAGTGAATTTTGGAGACACAGCATTCCACTCAGAGATGAGGGAGTCCAACTTCCTCCTCCCACCACTAGGGTGTATGCCCCAAAATGCTAGGCTCCTCTGGGAAGGGAGAAGAATTATCATGACTCTGTCAGTCTTCAGTATCCAGAAGAAAAAGCATGATACTGTACCTGGATATGAATAATTTTGGAACTTTTTAAAGAAATGGGAATGTCACCTTTCTTCTTGCTTCCTTGCAGCTGTGTTCCACCTCCTGCTGCTCAGGCTGCAGCAGAAGCTGCAGAAGGCCTCTGTGAAATGCTTTATAATTTTTTTCATTTAACCTGAAACACAGTTTCCCAGCCTTTTATTTTGGTGTGGAAAACAATGCTTGATTTTAGGGTCCATCCAAAAGGGATATTTCTTTATTGCATTATAATCCTGTAGTAACACAGTGCATTACTTCCTCCTCCCCCAAACAGCTTTCCACCAGGGAAAAATGAAACACTTATCCTTCCTTTGATTTCTGTTCAGGCATCCTGCTGGTGATAGCAGCCAATTAGCTATTTGCCATAGGATGGCAGCATCCTGAACACATAGCTGGTGAACCATTTGTCTTCTGAAGTCTACACTCTGCACCTTCTGGATATAGTTCACACCCCAGTCTAACACACTGGAGCAACATGGGTTGCCAGCATCATATCTACAAATATCAAACCTGCAAATATAAAAATGCGAAATATTTGAACCTGTGGGAGTGGTTCTGACACAAAAAATGTACAGACTTTTTTCCCCACTTGTCCTCCCACTTTGAAAGACCCTTCTCAGCTTGCTATGGCTGTCAGGTAGAGAAGGCATTCACAAATCCTTCTTACTGACTGCTTTCCTCAGCACTAGTTTTTAAGGTTGTTTTCCCCATGCTGTGCAAGTCCCTACAGGTGATGTGCCACAGGAGACCTTCAGGCTGCTGGAACAGCCTCATGTAGAAGCCAGTGTGATTTTAGAGCCAGAGCCAAAACATAGTTTGTTCCTATTGCTGGGGCTGCAATCTTGCCCTAGCAGAAGGAGTGACAAATGCTGCCCATGAGAGAAGAGTGTAGTACACAAAAAGTTGTTGGGTAAGAAAACAAATGTTAATCATGTAAGCTAAAAAAACCCCACCCAGTGCACGGAGAAAATTACAGACAACTGCTGAATTTTCCTACTAGTGCATCTCACTCCATTTTATTGCTAGAGCTTCTTGTAAGAAGAGTTAAGCTGCTCACATATGTCGAGATTTGCCAGGGTTTTCATTTTTAAAGTTGTGCCAGAGGGGCAGGTGGCAAAGGAGCCTGACAGTGCTTATCCAGCTTTAACATGAAGTGGAACCATCATGTTCTGGCAAGGAGGCTAAACGGGGGAGGCAAGTCATCACAGCATGTAGTTTCTTGCTCAGCCTCCTCATGCTTTGCCTTTACTCCCCTCTGGACAAGCCACTTAACTGCAGTCATCTTTAGTTGCTTTATTTTTGTGTTAGAGACAGAAATATCTGTGCCACGTTTCCATGCCTACTCATATTTACAGAGTTTTTTCTGAAATCCCAAGCTGAAATATCAAAGGAAAGGCTTGATAATAACGTGACAGCAAAGAAACTACACCTCCAGCATCCGTTGTTTTGCCCTGAGTCTTTTCTTCCAGGAGAACAGATATTCAGAAACGGACGTCGATAGAACTCTAAACACAAGCAAACTGAATAGTTCATATTTCTTATTGTCTTTAATGATGTTCAGTGACATGAAATTGTTACCATGGAAACTAGTTTAACAAAGGTGTTATATGTGCTGTTTCCGACGTTCAAGCAAGGCTCCTGTCTCTACCAGTGAAGTTTTAGAGGAAGGAATGACTTCTCAGTGTCTTCATGGATCAAACAATAGGTCTCTGAAAACCCACAGTCCAGTAATTAGATGTTTGTGGGACTTCACACAAATAGGACATCCATTGTTCCCAGCTCCTTCCCTTTTAAGTATTCAGTATAAATTTAAGATATTATTAGTTGAAGACCCTTCAGGAAATGCTGGAATTGAGTACGGCATGAAAATGGACCTGCCAAATCAATTATTTTCTTCTAGTGCTTTGCTGTAGGCTATTTTAGAACATAACAGATATGATCTGGACTTTCAAGGTGGGGTTCATCTAACAAAAGTTAGATGATGAGAAAACAGAATATTCTGCGTCTTTACATGTTTGGTGATGAATCTCCTCTCACTTCCAAAAGACGTATCTCCACAGAGCATGCTTCTGAATTCCATCCAGAGCTTACAGGAGGCAATTTATTCTTCATAGGATATAATTCCTGTTATACTCTATTCTTTTTCCATTCTTCATAAAATTATATTAAATAGCATGTAGAGAGAGAGGGGGGAAGCCTGAGGCACCAAAGGTTAAGGGGTTTGCTCGGGTGTTCCAAGCAGTGCCTGTGAGGTAGATACAGTGGCAGGACCATCTGCTGTACCAAGGTAGTGCAGCTCTGCAGGAAGCCTACAGAGCTTGTTACACCCCAGGATGGACTGGCTCAGGAAGGACAACCTGCACAAGAGATCCCTGATGATGCAAATTTGAAAGTCTGGAAAACAAAACCTGCAAGGAGAAATGGAAAGATGTGGGATTTTAGCCAAAGAGAGCACTGAACAGTGACAGAGAAAGGTTGAATACTTCGAGGGTAGCTATAAGCAGGAAGGGACTGTTTGTTTGGGGAAAGGATGTGGTAAAAAGGACAAGGAATAATGGGTTTAAATTACACTTGGTGGCATTAAAATTTGCCTTTAAGGGTGGGATTCATCTAGGCATGTATAGACATCTACCATGTAAATACTCCATCTCAGTTTCATCCATAACAGTGAAAAGAAAGAGTCAGTCACTTACAGAGCACTGATCATCTCATCCTAAAATAGACATCTAAAATAGTGCTTTCACAACACCTCGTGCTTTTCATCCACAGCAAAGCAACCTGTTTCTTGCATCCAGCACTTCCAAACTGGCTCCTGCTCTCACAGCCATAAACACTAAAGTTTGCAAATGAACGACGTATGTGGGATGGGGTGCCAGAGGCTGCTAACCCCCCTTATCCTCATTTGCTGAGGCAAAGAGCAAACCCTGGAGCAGGCTGAACTGCTGCATCCAATTAGTGCTATGACCAGGATCATACTTAGCAGTTGTGGCACTTCCCTATGAGTGCCAATGACCATGTTAGAAAGACCATATGTTTATGAAGAATATAAATGTCCCTGTTTCCTCTTGTCATGTGCTGGGAATTGGCCCTGGAACCAGCTTCCTATGAATCCTTTCAGAAGGACAAGGGGAAGAGAGAAAGAGGGAACGTTACCTTGGTGAAGGGCAGGTTTTCTCTTACACTCTAAGCTGATGGCACAGCACAGATGTCTGTGCAGCATCATGGGTTTTGAGATGTGGAGAACAAGTTTCTGATGGCCAGGTTCTATATAATCAAAGAAAAATTACAGCTTAAGTTGTCAGAAGGTAATAAATTAAATGACTCTCAAAATAATACCTTCTCTTCAACATATTGAGTTCTGTTCCAGATATGCACCTCTTTCTTTTTACATAATTCTTTATTCCAGTATTACCCACAGGAAAGGCCAGCACCACAACTGTCCTCCTTGCAGTGAACTCACACACACACACGCACGCACGCGCGCTCCTTTTTCCTTTTCATTTGATAATGCCTGTAATAAAGATGCAGGGATACTCATAAGGGCTAATGATAAGCAGTAATAAAGGGTATACATTAGTACATTATTATTGTCATTAAAGACATAAAGGCAAATTGCAACAGCTGTATCACGTGGAAAGGAAAAAATCTCTCCAGCCAGAGCAAATGGAGATAACTGTGCTTTGCCCATCTCTGTTCTAAACCACTGAACTCAAAAGGGCTAAAGGTTGGGTTTAGTGATCTCTTTATGAAGTATAATAAAGGATACTTTTACTGGCCAGAAAGTCTAATCCCACTACACATTTTGCTTACAGAAACACTCTGAACGTTGAGCTATGGATAAGCCACCCTGCCTTTGAGACTCTGGTAAGCTTCCCTATATTGTATCAGAAACAATAAATAAATACCACCCAAAGGAGCAAAGAAACAGCCATAATCAGTACACAGAAATCAGGTCAGCACAGTGGTACTTGTAAAACACGGAAAATATACATTACACCACCAGCACAGGCATCAAATCAATACATGAGAAGATGAGGTGTTATCAGGAGGCAAGAAACTATAGATTTCTTCTAGTTTAATTGTATTTCTGCACCTCTGTAAGCTATTTACTCACTAGAGGTGAGTAAATATGCCAGTGTAGAGGCTTAATGATAACTTACTCCAGCACTTCTGTAACACTTTTCGTCTTCAGAATGCCACCTGTCTGAGACGTGTAGGTAAATATTAACCCTGCTCTGTAGCTGACTTATTTATAAGCTATCAGCAGGCAGGTTATGCTGGCGGGCTGCAGAGACTAATTTATAGCTCAGCCATGGGGAGTCACTTGGTTTGCCTGTACCCAGGAGTAATTTCATACTGCCGCCGATCCTTCTCCAGCCTGTAGATGGAGATTTCCTGGTCAGCCAGCTGCTGCGGTGGGAGGATAAGGGATAGCTGGCTGCAGGAGCCCCACCAGCCTCCTCCTCTCTAGATTTCATGGCCATCCCCAGGATGCCAGGACAGTTTGTCCCCTGACATTTTACCAACTGCTAGGAACAGCCAGGGGCACTTTTTTTTACATTTGGAAGAGCTTGCTCTTACTTGCTAGAGAACAAAAAGGTTCTGACCTCAACTTCTCTAGTGCAAATCAGGAGAAACAAACCACTGGGGTTGCAGCATTAGAAGCAGAATGGTTACAAGGGAATAATTCCTTGTTATTTATTGATCACACAGAGGATTCAATTCTTGCTGTGTTACAAAGAGTCAACCAGAGAAGAAAGGACATTTCATTAAAGAAATAAATGTTTGGTGGCGATTGTTCTAGAGGCTGAGGGACTACACAACGAAAGACTTATGGCAATTTTTAACATCTTTCCTACTAGGCTAATAGCACTGTAATACACAACATCCATCCTTTCCTAATTCACTATAAACAGTTAAAAAGCAGGTCTTTAAAGACAAACAGGTGATAATTTCTGGACACAGTTATTGTCATAGCTGTTGTTGCTGTCTTGGAAACAGGATGATCATGGATAAGTACGCAGGGGCTGTGGGGAGGATGGCACCCAGCCAGCCACATGTGGGTGCTGCCGTGGGCAGCCGGACTGTGTGGAGAGGGAAACAGCCAGCAGAGCATGACAGGACATAGCTCTGCTCCCGGGAGGAAAGCTGGCACAGGGATTTGGTATGCAGGCTAAAGCACACACGTACTGAGGTAATAAAACTGATTTGGGTAAGTCTGTTGGGCCTGCATATACTGAGGTGTTCATGGTGCTTTACGCCACTGTGCATTAATGGGACAACTGGTGAATGCACATTTTCATTCCTTTTCTGCTGTTTAACTTGCCAATGAGTCACTTGCTCATTGCACAGGCCAGTCTTTGATGGCATCATTAGACTGTGATTACATCATAAATCACACTGGTGTTAAAGCAAATACCCATCTCTGTAGAGCAAACAAAGATGTGCCTTGTGAATATCTTTATTTTTGTGAGTCTCTGTCTTCCTTGAGAAAGCAAGATATATACAGTCCCATTCTTCTCTGATGTACTTGAGTGAAAAATCACTCATTTTAGTTGCAGTGGCTACCTAAATGTCTTGTTTGCTCCTTTTAACTTTGTGAATTATTTACATTCAAAATTAATCATGACTCATGATGAGGTAGAGAAGAGAGCAGCTATCTGCTCTAAAGGAGCAAGTCCTTCCATTTTCCAAGCCTCCCATCTGAAAAACTCATATCCCAAGAGTCAGGTCAGAGGAATGGGATGGCCAGAGGAGATAGTGGAGGATGCAGTCAGGGATCAAGCAAGATCAGGTGAAGTGGCTGAGAACAGAGAAGCAGGTCAAAGCTGGGGTGTTCAGAGGCAGAAGCAGCACGCAGAGTTTAAAAGCAGGAGACTAAAACAATGACCAGCAGCAAGAATCTGGAGCATAACAGCAGCCAAGAGCTGGGCTAAGCCGAGTCAAGGCATCCCAGCAGCCCCCCAAGGACAATCTAGGGGCTGATGACCAACTGCAGCTCGAATGCCTGGGATCCATAGGTTGGCTCAGAATAGCCCTGACATTTTGGAGCAAGAGGAGAAGTGGGGTAGTCAGACACCTCCTTCAGAACAGTGCAGCAATGGCAGTGCACCTCTTAAGCTGCACTGTGGTAAGCTGGAAGCGTGCAGCTGAAAATTCTGTGGGGTTCCTGTGGGGTTCCATCATGATGCCACAGGCTGGGTTTTCTGCTGGGACACAGCTTTGGTATTGACTTGTATGTGCAGCACATCAGAATGGGCTTGCTGAAGGTTACAGAGAGGTGTAGTCATGCTAGCACTTGGAAAGCCTGTGGTAAAGTCATACACTGCCTACATCCTCTCACAGGTCAACTGTGTGTGAATCATGTTACCATTCATATACTGGGTATTTCCTCACAGAGGCCCAGCTTTCATTAATGCTGTCTCCAATTATTATTCAAACACATGCTTTTTCTATCCATCTCATACATTAATTTTTTTCCATTTCTCAATATGCAGAAGGTAATCTGATTACAACTGTGACCTTTAAGACAAGGCATAGGTTGCTTCTAAAATGCCATTCTCAGTATAATGTACACATAAACGTAACCTTATTAGACACTATTACTGGTTATTAATGACATGAGGCATAAATATCTGTGCACAGAGAGTATAACCAGATGTACTCCTGAATTAAAATACCAGTCATGTTACCTCTAATCACTCAGACCTTTGGGCACAAGCAATGCTCGCCTAACAAACTTAGAGACAGGAATGGATTCTTCTGTAAGAACAACTGTAGTAGTTGGTTTATCTTGCCATCATCTTCAAAAAGGCCCTCAGAGAAAAGAAAATTCAGGATGTCCAATGAAATACATTACAAGAATATACTTTTACCCAAAAATATTATGCATGGAATATTCTGATACGTACGTCAAGGAAAACAGGAAACCATCAAAGTCACACTGGGATGTAGCAGACAAACCACCAATGGGGAAAAACAACTTAGGGAAAGAAGTGTGAAACCTTGAGAATGCAAGAAACCTGGAGTACTGGAAGAGGCAATGTAAACACAAATGTCTTTCAGCCATGGCATTTGGATTCCCCTTGCATAGCACCTTAAGGTGCAAACAACCACAGAAAATCTTGCTCAATTGAAACGCTTTTTAAAAATTCTGGCTCCCACGAGTAACTAACAAAGTGAAAACATAACAGCATGACTGATCATGGCAGGACTAAGACAGTGATCACCCCCCTGTTCTCAGCACTGGTGAGGCCACGCCTTGAATCCTGTGTCTAGTTTTGGTCCCCTCCCTACAAGAAAGACATTGAGCTGCTGGACTGAGTCCAGAGAAGAGCAAAGAAGCTGGGAAAGTGTCTGGAGCATAAGTGTTATGGGAGGCAGCTGCAGGAACTGGGGTGGTTTAGCCTGGAGAAAAGGAGGCTCAGGGGAAAACTTGTGACTCTCTACAACTGCCTGAAAGGAGGTTGTAGACAGGTAGGAGCCTGCATCTTCTCCCAGGTAGCAAGCAACAGGACAAGAGGAAATGGCCTCAACCAGGGAAGGTTTAGATTGAATGTTAGTTAAAATTTCTTCCCAGAAAGGACTGTTAGGCATTGGAATGGGCTGCCCAGGGAAGTGCTTGAGTCACTGCTCCTGGAGGTATTTAAAAGACTTGTAGATGTGGCACTTACTGCTATGGTTTAGCAATGAACATGGAGGGTGCAAGGTTAATGGTTGGACTTGAGGATCTAAGGGTCTTTTCGAACCTAAACAATTCTGTGATTCCATGGAAACTAGAGTCAGTCAGAGCAGCTCTAAGTGCCTCTTTAGACCAGCCTAAACACATGGTGATTGTGCTGCTTGCTCTGAAGCAGTGCTCACACCAACAGCCATGGTAGCACGACATGGCAGCTGTCACCAGGCAGCCACACCAGGAAACCACCTCCTCAGACCTGTCCCAGCTATCTGCTCTGCATGCCCACAGCTCATGGACACATGCAGGATTGTGCCTCTGAGGTGGCACTGGGATGACCCTGCAGCGGCGATGGTGTCTGCTGCCCTCAGCCCTCGGCCTGCCCTCTCTCAGAAGTTTCACCCTGCTGCTCACCCAGGAGAAGGCTCAGATGTGTCATTTCGGTGTGGTTAACTGGCACATACTGCAACACATGGGGTGAGTCAGTACGAGGCATGGGCTGCTGTGTGGTACTTTCCATCGGTAATGTTCTCATGGGATCTATTTTTTCAGCATATATATATATATATATATATACACATATATATATATATTCTATACTTTCTCTGAAGTAACTCAAACCCCTACATTTCCGTTGTCTGAAATAACACAAAAACCTATGGTAATGTGGAAAGTTAAACCCCTCAAATTCCAAACAGAGGAGCTGATACATCCTCCTTTCCTTATGCTTTACCCAGACTGACTGCTCAGTGCTTTGAACTGACAAATAAAGATGAATTTCTGAAAAGCATTGCAGCAAACGTTGATTTCTTTTTTCTCTGAAGTCACACTCCACTCTTTACAACAGGCAGCGTAAAGAAACATCCAGCTCACTGTTTCTGTGCTAACTCCAAGCCTAGTATTGCTTGTAGCAAGTTTTTGCTGAATTGCTCACATATTCCACTGCTTCCTGAATAACCACAACTATAAACATACTGAGTAAAACTAGTCAGTACAGCAGCTGTAGGAAATAAAGGCAAGAAAATTAAGACGATCAAAGTGAAAGAACATTTTGTACCTTTTAAATCCTAATATTCAAGACAGTCTTATAGGGTAGATGAAATATGCTTTTATCATTGAAGAACTCAGAGTAGTAGTTTGAAAATATTTTATATGCATTGTCATGAGTAACTGGTTTTACTGTGAGTGTGGGATTGGAAGGTATTAGGAAGCAGCTAAGCACAATGATTATTTGCCAGGCAATAGCAGATAACACATGCTTGGGAACTTGCTGTGAATGCTTTCTGTTGCTCCAGTCTATCTGTAGTCCTCAACACTGAGGATTCTGGTATTTTAAACATATTACAGAAATGTATTAACTTTGGTGTTTTCCATCTTATGAGCTCTCTGAATATCATTGTTAGAAGGATTTAACTGTGATTTTAAGCAGGTTTTTTTGTCAGAAATGTCATTAACACTATTAATCCTCATAGATTTCGCATTATCTTTTTATATTTAACAAAAGAAACATAGCAATAGAGACCACTTGATTGACACAAAGATATTAAAGATAGTGCAGTTATCAGATGAATCACAGGCAATTTGATGAAATTAATTGGGAAATGTTCAAAAAGTGATCCTATCCCTGTCACTATGCTAAAAGACTTTCTAATCATGCAGTTAAGGGGGGCTGTTCTCATGGCAATTGGCAGGAGTTACATGCACAGGAAAAGGCTCCTGTCTTGTTTTTGAAGAACTGGATCATTCAGCATCTGTGCTTCAGGGGGGTTGTTTTTCTTACACAGGTAAAGTCTCTGATTTCTGCTTCACTGTGCTCTGCACATGTAGGAAAACAGATTAGCTACTGTTGTTTTCTTTCTGCACTTCGTGTGTGGGAGGAGAGTAAATCTCTCTGACCCATTCCACCCACGGCACTTCAGTTAGCATTGGGCATCACCATTATCAATCTCACTGGATGAATTCAGGGAACTCAGAATTGTCACAGGCATGAAAAATTCCAGCTGTAGGAAAAAAATAAGAGTTGTATTCTTCTGTCTTAAACCAGCATGGGTTGATGCCTTTAAGTGTTACAATGGGGATCTCATGGGGAGAGGATATGAGTCTCTGTTTCAGAAATGGAGATAAGTAAGTGACATTTTGGAGGATGGGTTTTGTCATAGGCAATCCACGCTAACATAAGGATAGCTAGAGCAAAGCCTAGGAAATTACATTTTATATGCAGGGCAAAGAAATATTCCCAGGTAGCATCCATAAATTCTAAAAAAAATAACCAGTCAATTCTGAAAAAAATAAAAAAGTCAAACTCTGAAAAAAAAAAATAAAGCAAGCCAAAAAAGCCTGCAAAACTCTGAGTATGGGATAAAGACTTCAGTACATGGCTCATATAATGCACAGACACTCCTGGAAAGCTCAGCTAAAGATCTTTTCTGCTCAAAATGACTTTTAGACCAAGCCTCATTTCATTTCCAAAATGGAGGATATGGTTTTCCTTAGCTGCCCCACATGGACCTATAAGGAGGGTCCACAGCCATGGAGCTGAGGAGCACTCCACAGGCATGGAATGCAACCAAATGAGCAAGAGGAATGAGAGGTCTGCTGACAGTGGTCTTCTCCATGAATAGCTACATTACATACATGTACAGCTGTAGCAGTTTTTGTGAGAAACTGCTGCTTGCATGGTCTTGCAGTAAATTTATTCACAGTAATAGCAACCATAACTGTGTGTCCAGGAAAGAAGGAAAGCACATGTGTGACTGGGGTAGAGTACAGAGGGATAAGACATCAGTCTTCACATTCTCAGCCCCTAAGTGATCCTACAAATAGATAGTGGGAATTGAGGTGCCATGGGAAATGCTCGTCTTAGGGACTAGATGAGGTGTTGCATATAAACATCATGCCCCAAAAGTGAGTTTCTCTGTGTTAAGAAAATGATGTGACCCTGTATCATTAAATGCTTTACATGTCCTGGAGGAAATGAAAAAAATCTCAAGAATTCATACTAAGTATTGCCTGAAGAAAGTACTTTCCAGTTTCCATTTAGGAGCAACTACATTTCTGGCATAATTAGGCACATCTCATATTCTCCAGAGAAAATGTGATGAAACACAAAGTGCAAGAAAAGAAATGAAATAGCCCCATGATTAAATCTCCACCAGCTACCTCCATACCAAATCTTTCATATCTTCACCTCCTAAAAAATATTTCTTACACTTTGGGGAATTCTTTCAAATTCTTTTGGATTAATTACAATCTCTTCCAATAATATTCATCACTTAGTAATGATTTGTTTTAATATGTCTGCTCTCAGCAACACCTATCAATGGGAAAAACATTTCCAAAGTACAGCTATTGCCTGGATAAATTGTGCAGAATACCTTAATTGAGCAACACAAGGCTCTATACATGCCCTTCAGTGCAAAAACAAACACAGAAGGAATAAAATCATGTTCATGCTTTGCATTTTTATTGTGCTTCACACATTCAAAATGCCGTATGGGATTTACCTCATTAATCCTTTCACTACCAGTATGAAAAGTATAAATATTATTTTGTCCCCATCTAGAGGGACACAGACAAGTTTTCATAAGGCCTGAACCTCACAAGCCCCAGTCTGAGCTGTACGCATTTATCATCTTACAAAAGGAAGGCTGTGGTGAGTTAGCCTGGTCACTCAGCTGTTTACTAGTAAAGCCAGAAGGCTACTAGACCAACACTTGAAAAATCTGCCAGATCCACTGCTCATACAACTTTCCCATGTGCCATCATCCAGGGCAACCATGTTGACTCTCTGTGGAATCTGAGATTTAATTGAAGAGTAATGGGTTTTGGCCCTGTGGTTGCATACCTGAGCCAAGTGTAACTTTAGATGCTGATCCACTCCTAAGTGAGATCATTTCTGCTCTGGCTGTGAGACACCTACCTTTGGTTAGAGCACAAGGCAGGATGAGAAATTCTAACATTTCAGTTGAGGATATGTGGGAAAAATTACATGTGAGGGTTCCCATAATATACGAGAGAGGGTTTTGGGCAGGTGCATGAGTAGAGGGTGATTCAGAGACAGGACTTTTAGAAATTAAGGAGGAAGGAACTCTTCAAATTGCTCTGCTTTTCATTTACCAGAAGACAAAATAACTGAGGGCCCTTGCTCAGTGTCTGGGGCAGATGTGGGGAAGAAGTCCTGTGACAATAGAACTGGTGGGAGAGACAACTTTTCACTTCGGTTTCACCCTCAACACAAGGTTTCCTGTTCATCTTTGTCCTAGAAGTGTCACAGACCAAAGGCATGAGAGGTACAGTCTGAATGGGTGGGATGCAGAGTGGAAAAGCAGAAGAAACTGACAGCACAGTTTCCTGAAGTACTTTTTTTAGGGCTTGATAATAAAAGACACTTGTGGGAAAGACAGGTGGGAAATCTGAAGGCAGAAAATGTCAAGATAAATACATGCTATGGGAAGAGAGAAGGGAAGACGGACATACCAAGTGAGAAAGAACAAATCTTGAGAATGATTAATTTTCAATGACAGAAGACAAATGGAGTGAAACTTCGGAAACAATGAAGATAGGCACAAAAAAAGGGAAGATTATGTAGGTAGTCATTAAAATGTTTGAGTGAGGAAGTATTGGCAATGTAGAGCAGAATGCCATCCACAGCATTCCAGCACGTAGTCTTGTCTACAGCAGTGACCTGACCCAGCCTGGGACATGCAGTCACACCAGCATTGCTTCAGGTGGAAAGCTTTAATACAGTTACGATGAACATTCTTGCGTTGGACAACGAGAAACGTATTTTTGGTATGGATCAATGCAAGATGTGATGGAAGAACCATACCCATTCCAAAAAAGTGATATTTTAGCATGTTTTCCTTACAACCTCAGAGAACATATGAAGCAAAATTAGAGTAGAATCAGAACCACAGAGTCACAGAACATCCTGAGGCAGAAGGGACCCATGAGGACCACTGAGTCCAGCTCCTGGCCCTGCACAGGACAACCCCAAAAAACACACCATGTGTCTGAGAGCATTGCCCAAACACTTCTTGAACTCTGTCAGGCTTGGTGCCATGACCTGGGGTAGAGTAGATAACATATGCGTGAAAGTGCCCTGCCATTTCGTTGTTTAGCTGCCAGCAACACATAGAGTTTTATTAATGGTATGGTGGTGTCATTTCCTAATTTTTCTTAAGCCTCACATTTATTTCCAGGCTGTTATTCTCTTTTGCCACTAGTTGTCCCACTTGGGGCCAAAACTGCTATCAGTTGTTCAAGCAAAGAACTGAAAAGTTTGAATATGGAAAGATTGAATATGAAGTACGTAATCAAGTTTCTAATTCACTTAGTGTCATTTTCTTTCTCCATGATCTTATACACTGTCTTTTTCCCAGCTGATACTTCGCAGCTTCTTTGCAGGATGTACTGGCACATTTACTCCCTTTCATGCTTTTTCTAGGTCTCGTTTTTTTATTCCTCCACGATCTTCTGTATCTCCATTCAAAGCACTTCATGTTGCTTAGCAACACCCAGAATGACACCAACAAGGTACAGTCCCACAGCTTCTAACAAGACTCACCTTACAAGGAACAAACATATAATTTAACTTCGCACTCCCAGTGAATTCACTTCCTCAGAATGGCACTGATCTCTTATTTATGTCTCATTAATCTGATGTTTTCTAGGACAGCTAAGAACAAGTCAAACATGCAGAAACAAATGGCATTTCATAGGATATTTGCATCTTGCAGTTTTGCTCTGTTTTGTTCTGACATTGTTAAACTGCCGAGATAACAAGAAAGCGAAAATAAAAGATAATGTTTTAGATCCTGGTTTTCCCAACATGCAGATCCAGGGACTCTGATTGACATATAAATGCTCAAACTGCTACACTCAGTTATGAACCCAAACTTTATAAAAAGTTGGAGATGTGAGACTGAAGCTTGTCCACAAATCTAATTAAACACCATCCAGATATTTCCAATAAACATCTTTAATATCCCAAATTTTGTACCAGACTGCTTTCTTCCTCAGCACAGTAGAACAGAAACACAACAAATGGGTTAAGCTAATTTTTTTATTATTATTATTATTATGATGATGATTTACAATTGTTTTGGACAACTTATTTAACCAGAACTATTATGAAGATGGGACAAGAAATACAGTAACTTATCTGTCACAAGCTGTTATTAATTCCAAATCACAGAAGAGAATTTTTTTCCACAAAAAATCACATACAAAATCACAACATGAATAACTCAAATGCACTTCTGATCTTCACTGAAATCTTCGGCTTCTGAGGGGAAAAATGGAAACTGATTTTTTTGCTTAAAAATGTGCTTTTAAAAATCAGTTACTGGTTAAAAAGATTTTTTACTCTTTGAAATCTGAATACATTTGGGATTTGATATTTACACTTTTCCCAGAATCATTACAAATGTTTTTTTGCAAAGTCAAGGCCTCTCCCTGAAATATATTGGAAAAAAATTACATTTATTCAGTAAAATTCCTTGAAAAATATGTGAAAATTTCATACTGGCTTCAGAAGGAAGCTAACTTCCAAGCTGGCAAGGCCCTACACTGGACTGAGAAATCCTGGCTTTGGATTTATAAACTACACGTATAAAAAACCAAAGAGGAACAAGAACATCATACCTACCCCTACATCTAGATATATATATCTCTTCAAAATAAATCCTTTGATCTCCAGTCCTACAAAACCTCAATTAACTACCCGATTTCACTAGGCTTTTGTTCGGCCCCTGGGATCACGTAACATCAGCCCTGGAGATACTTCTATTCAGCAAGCAGATGTCATTATGAATAATACGTATTCAGCCAACTACAGCTTTTAATTAGGTCTTTTTAGGGTCTGGTTCAGTAGCCCTTACTCATATTGAGTAATATTCACTGCACAAATAGTCCTGCTGTTGCAGTTGCATTAATCATCGAAAGCACTGGTGAACTAAGCCCTGGATAAGTAACAACTCTTACATTTAACCTAGTACGGCAGTTTTGCTCCAAATATCCAAATACCTCCTGACCTACAGAAACGCTTGATTACTGACAACCTATTGAGCAGCAGTATGCTTACATAACATATAGCTATTATTATACTGTACTACGTTTTTGTATTTTTATTATTGGAATCAATGTGGCACTAAGAACAGCAAAACTGTGTCCATGCTAAAACTACATATTCCTCTGTATACTTCTGCTTCTAACACATCTATGAAACATAACTAAGAAAATAGGTGAGAGATTAAATTCTGAGGGCTGAATATACAGAAAAAAATTGTACCACTCTAACACTAGCAGACAAGCCTATTACCTTCTAATGCTGAATCTTGAGAGTGTTGCTGGCTCCTGGAATGAAAACAAAAATCTGTAATAGAGTTGAATTACATTTAAAAAGTAGTTCAAGAAACTCCCTCTGTTTCTACGTATCCCTTGCTTTCCAACAAACATTTGTATGTATATAAAACCAGGATAACTTACCAGGAAACATGATCCAACAAATAGTGAAGGAAAACCAGTACTGCTTCCTCAGTATTATTTGTTTCTCATCATCCCTTTTCTCACTTCTGATTTAACTTTCTCTTCTACACAGTGAGTCCTCATATGTAGATAGATATATACAAATATATGCCCTCCCTGAGTACATAAAGGATTATATATGGTGACTAATCTGCTCTCGTGCTGACCCTGCTACCAGCTGGTCTTAAAAATAAATCCAAATGAATAAAAATGGCTTAGAATAAACTCCAGCTAAGAGACAATAAAGCTCCACTGCCAGCGAAGAAAAGAAATAGACATTTCAGTGTCTAAACTTGGAATCTTAAACTAGCTGGTGTGCAGATGTATCATTTCACATTGTCCTGGGCTTGCCTCTTCTCGGTTGCATTCAGATGCAATTCCCATGCATGAAGGCAAAAGTTACCCAAAATCATAGTTTACTTAGAGTCGTAGTAGCAGCCACAGCTACAGGAGCAGAGCTATTGATGTTAGATGTAACAGTGACTGAAGAAAGCTCTCAGTTTGCATAGTGCATTTCCACTCTCTGTTCTTTACAGGAGAAGTCCTGCTGCCACCTCACTGAAACCCGAGGGTTCAGGGAGTTAGATCCAGGCTAAAGCCTGTACAGCAGGTAATCCCTGTGCCCCTGCTGTGCCTTAAATTCCTCTTCAAGGCACAGAAACACGGACTGGTCTCTCTCTGCGAAGGGAACATCCTTATGCCCACGATTACTGCGATCTAAGGAAACACCTTCCCTAACCCACAAGGGCTCTTTGCACATTGTGTCTGAGATCAGTACTCCCTGAAAACAATACAGTTTTTTGTATTCTGGACAAGATTTGCTTTCGGAGTTTGTTTGCTTGTTTAGTGCCATCCCTCTGTTCTAAACATTCGGGTCTTAGCAGGTTTTTAATAGCTCCAGTTACAAGTGTTTTTATAGAATAACTATGAGAAAATCCCTCTCTTGTATCATGTTTTTTAAGTGAAGCAGCAAAATATTCTGAGTGTGGCACTGTCTATTCACAAAGTTTGTATTCAAGCTGATATTGATAGAAGTTAGAAAAACCAGTTTTGGTGTACCACCTGCTAAGTGTCTGCAAGAACTGCAAATAATAAGCCTTTAGTAACTGAAGCTGTTTCAGACAGTAACACCATTCCCTTGTTTACGTTGATGCAATTCAGAAAAAATACCCCAATATCACATCACTGGTGAAACAAGGATAAGCAAAAAAGAGATTCCTCCCTTGAGTTTAAGCACAGGCTGCCTGGATCAGTGAGGACTATATATCATGAATTAATAAAGCCAGAAAAACTTCCAGTCAAAATTGTTAACTCTCTGCCTAAATGCATCTCATTCAAAAGATGAAATTATTCTGTACCATGGCAACTTTTCTGAGGTCTATTCCATACGTAGAACATTTCTCTTTTGAGAGGGTGTTAGCAGTACCTTCATGTTTTCCTGCTAGCCCTGCCTTTCAGCATGAAGAGGCATCTCTGTCACACAGGACATGATAGGCAAAGAATTGCCCTCTAGCAAGTCAAATGTCTGTGCACAAGAGTTTGCACAAGCTGGAAATGACACTGTTTTACATGTCAAGGAAAGAAAATAGGGGCTCTCTAAACCAGGCATACAGGGGCAGGTGCCCTTTGGATCAACAGGTCAAGAGAACGCTTCTCACTGTGACCGGATCCTCTACTTTCTGAAAACAACACAATGGCAATGTTTACTCAAGTGGCAACCCCAACAACAGGATTAACAGGAGAAACAGTGGGTGTAGAGGCAGCCCAGTAACATGGAGTATTTTTAAATCTTGATTTATTTCTGCTGTTTGTCAATGTTTTACTCTCTGTCCTTTTTTCCCAGACAGCATACACATAGAGCATGCATTTATTTCATTTTGTTCTCAATTAAAAAATATGGGAATCCTAAGAATTTAATCCTTCCAGACTTTTCATCCAGTCATATCCACCATACATTACGAATACACCAAATTACCCCCAAGCAAATTCATGCATTCCTAGCAAATTAAATACATTGATGTTGACAAAAGAATGAGAATTCCTATTGCAAATATTTGTCACTTAGCTCGTATTTTGGTTTTAGAAACTTCAGCTGGACTAATCATGTCTAAGGCAAATGAAACAACTTTTTATAAGGCTAAACAGTTGGAAGTATACAACAAATGATATTTCAGGCTACACAACTGTCTGCTCAAACAAGAGAGAAGAAATCTTTCTTCTTTGCATGCTTGCACAGCAGCAGCTGGAATCTAGTTCTGGACTGGCAGCTCCTGCCTTCTCACCCCACAGACTTGCTGTGAGCAACCCTGCAGACTGGTAGATGAAAAAGAGGTACAGTATTACTGTGTCTCCAACAAATACACTGCATCTAAGCTGGTTTTGAGGAATGAACTTTGGGGAAGTCAGAGACTTGTCCCATGCTGTTTAGCATAACTCAGAGTGGGCCTCATCTTCCCAGGACTGAAGCCACCCAACTTCAAACCGAGGAGAAAGCCGTAGTCTGTGGAATTGTGCAGATGAAATTGTGGATCTCTGCCACAGCCATGCTCCCCACCCCTCTCCACCCAACCCTGGTGCAGGCATACAGACCCACATCTGTTGTACAGATAGGGCAGTCAGAAAGGGTTTGGGATTCTTTTTTTGCCACCAACAGCCCTGGTAACACCATTTCACGGGGAAAGGAGCTTCGTGGCAGGTTTGCAGACAGGAAGGCCAGCCAAACCCTCTGTTCCACCCTGGAGGAAACAGACCAACAAAAGGCTACAGTGGCTCCAGAAAGAAAACCTCTGTATTAAAAGCCAAATAATGTGGAGCTACAATAATAAATACACACTATCTCAACCAGGAAATACAGTGTGAAAGGTTCATTAAAGTTCAGCTTCAGCAATAACAATACATATACCGGTTCTCCATTCTGTCAGAGACATCCCTTTCTGTCCATAAAGGAAAAACCCGTTCAGACTACATCCTATACAAAAACGCTACTCCGACAACAAATGCAGCCGAATAGGAGGGTCTTTGATTTCCTCCACTGATTTTTTAGGGGGGCTTTTTCTTGCCTGTTTTTTGGGGCGGTTTTTTGTTTGTTTTTTTGTTTTGTTTTTTTAACTAAAAGGTTCGTTTAAAACGGGTATTAAAGATACAAAACGCGCACATATGATTTGGTGCCCTCGGGGCCGGGCCGGGCGCTGAGGAGGCCCCACGTTCCGCCGCGCACCTGTGGCACGCTGCAAACAAGACAAACACGACAGAGTCCGTCCCGCGTCCCTCCACAGCACAAGACGAAGAGAAGGGGGTCACCGGGAGAGGCTACTTGGCGGCGGCGGCGGTGGCGGTGCCGGCGGCGGTGCCGCGGCGCTGCTCCATGCCGTTGGGCAGGAATCCGGCGATGATGGGCACGGGCCAGATGAGGGCGGCCACGCTCCATACGATGATGACCAGAGTCATGAAACAAGCCACCAAGGTGGACTCGATGGGCTTGCGGTTCATCCGCCAGCCCGGCTCGCCCTTCAGCTCCTCCAAGCTGAAATCCAGGCAGCAGAAATTCAGCGGCTCCCCTTGCAGCCAGTACTGGCCGGGCTCGGCCGCCGGCGTGTAGGAAAGCGAGGAGGAGGCGGCGGCGGCCGCGGCAGCAGCAGCGGCGGGGGGCTGAGGGGCGGCGGGGGGCTGGGGCGCGGCGCTCCGCAGGCGCCCGACCCGCCTGCCCCGCACCCAGCTGCAGCCCACGCAGAGGCGCAAGTCCTGCTGGGCGCCGCCGGCCGCCAGCCCCAGGTGCTCGATAAGCAGCGGCGGCCCCACGCGGTGGAAGGCGGCGGAGAAGAAGGCCCGCCCGTGGCTGTTGGTGGAGAAGAGCAAGAGGTCGCACTGGATGCCCAGCGGGCGGCTCCAGCGGACCAGCAGCGAGCTCAGCATCTGCCGCTGCACGCTGATGTTGCAGTGCGGGTCCTCGGCGGGCTGCGGCTGCCCCTGCGGCTGGGGACGCTGCTGCTGCTCCTGCTGCTGCTGCCCCTGCTGGTCCTGCCCGGAGGTGGTGGGAGCGGAAGGGAAAGGCCCTTGGCTAGGGGTAGCCGGTGTGCCCGGGCTGTCGGTGCTGCCTTCCTCCTTGCTTGCTGCCCCGTCGAGGTCCATCTCGAGGCTGGCCAAGGAGCGGGAGGAGGAGTTGGCAGGGGGCAAGAAGAGCTCCTGCTCCTGCTCCTCCTGCCCGCTGGCAGCCGCCGAGGGGCTCCAGCCCTGGCAGGGCGGCAGGCAGGCGGCCAGCAGTGCCGGGAAGAGCAGCGGCAGCATGGCATTAACTTAGAGCCGGAGAGGAGGGAGAGGAGGAGGAGGAACGGGAGGCTGCATGGCGCTGCCGGCTGCCATCTGGGAAAGGAGGCACAGTGCTCTCGCCGAGCGAGCGAGAGAAAGGGAAGGAGGGTGGAGGCAGGCGAGGGGGTGGGAGCGGGGCTGGGGCTGCCGCGGCGACGAGCCGAGCGAGCCGGGAGCCTCGGTGACGGCAGCGGCTCCCCCGCCTCCCCCGCCCCCGGCCCGGCCTGGCCCGGCCCGGCAGCGCCCCGGCGGGAGGAGCCCTGCGGGCCCTCCGCGCCCGGCGGAGCTGGCCCGGGGCAGCCGCGCTCCGGGCAGGCAGCGCTCCCTCCCCGGGCCGTGGGCCGGCAGCGGCCGCCGCTGTCCCCTCAGCCGCGGGCCCTCTCCCCACAGGGACCCCTCTCCCGCGCCGCCGCCGCGCCGGTACCCCGTGCCCGTGTCCGAGGGGAGAGCTGGAGCCTCCCAGCTCTACCGCCACCGCCGCACCCGCGGGGGTCGCCGTGGTGGCCGCCGCTCTCCCTCCTCGGTGGGCAAGGGCGAGGAAAAGGGGCTGGCGGCGATCAGCGCGCTCCCGCCGCCGCCTCGGGCCGGGGCGGGGGGCGCGGATGCGGGAATAGCATCCAGGAACCGACTGCACACGCTTTAACTGCGACTTTATAGCAAGGGAACGGCACGGGACGGGGGAGACGCGCAGAAAAGGAGTTTAAACTCGGTGGCTGCGCCCTCTCCAGCGGTGCCCTCTAAGTCCGGACTCAGCCCCAGGATCTGCTCCCTCAGCTGGGTGTCCAAACCTGGCCTTGGACCACAGGCATCCCACCCGTCCGACGGGCGCTGTCGCTCCTTGTAGCAATGATTTAAACGAGGAAGCTGCTTACAAGCAGCACAAAGCTCCTAAGCGTGGTAGCCGTGAGATTTGGCAGCGTTTTTGAAACGCTGCTTTATAAGCATGATCGTTTATAATCAGACTAGATAGTCAGGCTTGTTTTGTGACCCTGTGCTAGTTACAGTATTACTCTTGACACGGTTTGGGGCTTGCTGTGTTGCAGTTTGACACTCGGAGCCGAGGGGAGGGTCAGAACTAATGACACAAACGTCTCTCAGTTTTTACTTGGAGCAGAGGATGGGATAGAGTTACATTATCCTGGCAGGCATCCAGAACTGAGACTCTCTTCTTTGTCTTTGCAGCCGTTTTTGGACAAATAGAGATGCAAAAGGGATACCCTAGTCTTTCCCAAATAATAGAACTGAAGTCACTAAGGCTCTCCTTTGTGATTGGCATTGGTCCCACATCAGACGTTCCCACGTCAAAGTGACACACGGACACATTCTCACTTGAAGAATAAATGCCTATAATATCAGCCTCAAGTCCTTCAGGTGAGTGAGGGAAGTGAATGAGGGTAGAGAGTGAATTTTAAATTTGATATTATTCAATGTGAAAGAAGGTAGTGAATCGGTTTTCTTTTAAAACCTGTGCCTAAATATATCATGACAGAATCCAGAGTTGTTTGCCTTGTATTCAAAAGATATCTGAGTAGCAAAATGTGTTTATGTTTGGTCCCAAATTAGTCCAAAGGGTACCTGGCTACCTATAGTTTGGCTAGGTTTTTGGTTTTGCTTACTACAGAGAAAGACGCCTGATGAAATGTTCAAAGCAAGCTGTCTGCGTCCAATTCTGGGCTCATGCTCAAATGTTGCAATACAGTTAATACATTCCTCAGTGTGTCTTATTTAACAGTTCTCTGATATTTTTTATTGCCTGTTGAATGTGTCTCTACATGCTTCTCCTGATGTTATTCGTCATATCCACACTCGCACACATTTGTGGGGCTATTGTACGTCTATAGACCCCAGATCAGATTAAGAAAGGGCTAGTGTGTAGCAAGTAATGCCAAAACTGTGTGGCCTCTGTGTGCACAAATTACATTGCATTGGGATTTTTGGCAAAAAGGACTGGAAATGAAACTAAGCCTCATAAATAAGATTTAGCTCCTGAACGCTGTTGCAGTATGTGGGTGGCAAATGTTCTCAGGGAGAGCTTCAGTTCTTTTGGTTTCCACTCCCAGCATCCAATTGAATGCAGTCAGGGGTTTTGCGAAGAAATTGGAGGGGGGAAGACTTGAGCTAAGTTTCTTTTTCTGCAAGGAAAGATAACCTGCCACAGGAAATTTAAATGCATTCAGCATCACTTAGACCTCCACAGCAAAGAGCTAAAAGACAGCAATTTATTTCAGGTTGGAGATACATGGGTGCCTCATACCTATTCCTCTTCATCAAGGAATAATTGACCAAGTGGGTGGAAGAAGCAGAAAGTGTGTTAGATCATTGATTGGAAGGCGCTGTCCAGCAGGGCCCTTTACAGATACTTTACTTCTAGATCTACCAGATATAATTAATCTCTGCATGGATTCAGTTATTCAAAGAGGTTACAGCACACTTGAAAACTTTGTAAGCACAATTATTATCTAGCTCTATTCTGTTGTTTTCAACCATAAATCTCAAAGAAAAAAAGTAGTTTTGTGGCTGGAGAAGCTGAAGCATAACGATACTGGGGGCCAGCCAAAGGTGACCTACATGTCACAGGCAGATCAGAGTGTAGGTTTTGCAGGTTTGATTCTATAGCTATGACTAGTACTACAATATGTACCATAGGTCACAGGAGCATTTGACAGTATGGTAGAGGAGGTGTGAAGTGGGCTATAATGATAAAATTTTAGAAGGGAATAATGAGGTAACAAGACAGTAGGAGTTTCATAAGACAGACTGCAGAGCAGCTGGAAGGGTGAAGATTAATAGTAAAGGATGATCAGAATCTTTGGAATTGTTTTAGTGACATTTTAACTAAGCATTTTTAATAAAGTACTGCTTGTGAAATACTTCAAGTAAGATGAAATCAAGAATAAGTATTTCTACCCAAGTGCCATTAAAATTGCTTCTCCTGAGGGTGCTGCTTCAGAGCCTCAAGTCTCATTGCAGCTTGTGAAAATTGATCCTAAGCAGATAATGATTCCAGAAAGAAATCTGTAGTTGCATTCAAGTCAGAAGCTTGTGATGCTCAGGCAGTGTTTCTCAATTCAGCCAACTCATGTGGATCTGCGCTGAGGAACAGGAGTAACTGCGGAACTTTTCTTGACAGAGGATATGCTTTTGAGGTTGTCATTTCTGAAAGGAGTTGAATGTGGGAGAGAAGACAGGAAAGTAGTGGAGTACAGGGTTGGATATGCAGCTGTAACCTTACAGAGATATTTTTCTGTGGAAAGACTTCTACTGTCAATTACAGGAAAAAAGATGTAGGGAGCAAGTAAGTATAGTGATGCATTACCAATCTGTGTAAACGTGCCAGGTAAATAAGGAGAATTTCACAGTCAACAGCTGAAGAGGGAGGCTGGGCCAGGAGAAAGAAGGTGGTACTTGAGTCCTCTCAGGAAAAAAAGCAGTTTCAGTTCTGTAAAAGGAGTAAGATCAAATCATCCTGGGAATTGTTCTGAGACATCTACTTGTTCCTAACTGAGGAAAAATGTTTCTGTGATACAATTTAGAAGGGTGGGTTGACTAATGGTTTCTCAGCTGATGTGGGGGGAGAGTCTCAGAGTAATGCAAGGAAGTGAACTGATCATGTAATGTCTGTGGAATCAGTTCTTTGAAGAGTCATAGATAATCAGTGGTTTGCTGATTGAGGAAGGAACTAAGTGATGTTTCATACTGCCCACCAAGGTGTTTCTTTGACTGTAAGTACAGTAATCAGGACTTTCACTCTCCTCCTTTTTGCTTGGTATTCTTGTGGATTTGCCAGAAATTATTTGGGATGAAATACTTAAAGGCCACAGAAGCTTCTGAAATAGATAACAGAAGCTGTTCGGACTAAGCAGCTTGCTACTGCTACGTCATGTAAGAACAATTTATCTGCAGAGAACAGAGACCATGTGCTGCACACAACAAACCAGGGTTTTGTACCACTCTTTACCTGAATATCAAAAGCCCAGACAAAGGGAACATCCAATTGGCAAGCAGGCCAACAATAAGGGCATAATCTCTCCAGAGAAGTCAACGCATCTCTCTTAGTAAAGACACTAAGATCATAGTTTCCCAGGCATTTCTATCAGCAGCAGATTCTGCCTCTGCACCACCCTCTCAGTTATACAGACAGATGTCCCTGAAGCCATAGAATGACCCACGTGCAAGAGCTGGGGCAGATGACTGCAATTTTAAAATAACTTTGATAATCATGCCCTATTTAATTAAAAAACTGTAAACATTTTCAGCCCAACCTTAACGACAGTCTTTAACCCCTTATCCAGATCACCACACACTCCTGCAAAAAGTTGTACCTGTGTAGCTGAGGGAGTGAGGCAAGGGAAGGGGTTTGAGCAGTGATGACCAGAGCTGTTTACTGGATGTCAGATGGGCTCTGGTGGGGCTCCCTTGGTCTGCAAGCCACACTGATGATGGAAGTGTGAACCAAGGGAAAGCAACCACCAATCAGGACTCCTAGAAGGAGTACTGAAGAGGAGTTACCCATGGCAATTAGTACCAAGTGGAATCCATCTGTAAATACAATTGCTAGAAATCAGGAGAACATTTTTCAGAGCGCCAGGTGGTATAGTAAGATATAGGGCCTGCTGGATGAAGGCTCTGGGATCTCTGAGGAGTATTTAGGAACTCATCTTTGGTATTCCACTAGACTGTGTGTTGTACAAGCACAAGCTAAAAAGACTGTTTCAATTCTAAAGATCAGTGTGAAATATATGCAGAGAATGCTAACGGGAATGTATTAATAGACTTTCAGAACTTTTTTTGTTGCATGCTTTATATAGGTTGAGGCTTTTAGACAAACGTCAAAAGGGAAAAAAACAGGAAAAAAAGATTCTGTGGGAATGGGTATAAGAGTATTCCAAGGAGCAAACTTTGCACCTCCACAGCTGAAGGTGACCTTGAAGTAATCGCAAAATATGAAACCCTGCTATGATATAGGTTGAAGAGGTCTAGCTGGCCAACAAAAGTGTTAAATGCAGTACTTTCACGTATTCCATTTATACGATGAAGTTTTTAAGATCGGATTTGACATGAAGCAGTGTTCCAGAAGACTGGATTCATGTTCTTGCCTAGGTTCCTACTTGCAGGTTGATCAAAATCCTCACTCATGTGAGACTTCCTCCCAACTGAATTTCTAAATTCTAAATAGGCAAGATTGAGCCCTGGACTATACTTATTTTGTCTTGTAACTACCACGCTTGCTTATTTTATATTTTATTGGCCAGGAGCCTGACTATATTTATAACCTATTTGCCTCACCAGCCAACCTATCCAGTGTTGGAGCTTGGCTGAAACTGGCAAATTTAGGATCTGATATATTGAAAAAAAATAATGAATCCAAATTAAATGGTGCAGGTAGAGAGAGCAGCAATCTGGGTCATTTTAAAGAAACCTCAGACAGAGCTAAAGGGCAATGTAAGAACTTTGTTCCCACCAGAGTGTACACATTGCAGGACTCAGGCTTAGTTATTACCAGTTGCTAAGGGCCACTGTAGGGTGGGTTTGACCAGGTGTCAAAGTTCATGTGTTCTTGAAGCACATATGTTCTGAGCATCTAAATGATCCCTGGGCTTCTGGGTAAGCCCTGAGGTGTCACAGGCATTCTTGAAGGAAAAGAGATCCAGTAAAGCAGTAGTTGTTTAATGCCAATGCTGTGGGGGTAGCAGGAATGGAAAAACATTTGGTGTGATTACATATTAAATTGTTCTGCAAAATATTTGTACATAAAATAACATTGCTTAATAATTATTTTATGAGTTTGTCTTTGGAAAATCTAAGCATTTACTACAATAATACATTGAAAAATAGCTCCCTGGAAAGCATTTAATTCTGCAAATACTTTGTTTCCCAGCCTGTTCTGAACATGGCTCTAGGGCTTGTCTTTAATGTTATTTATCTCTGTGAGAAAAGGAGACAGGTGAAAAAGTCTGGTATTAGTCTGCACTAAGCAGATGTGGGTTTGGCACTTACATCCAGTGTCACCTCAGTCTCTCAGTGGCTTTAAAGTGCAGCTATGAAATACAGAACCCTGTTTCCCTAGGAAGCTGCAAGGCACTTGGACTGTGAAGCAGTCCTGTTCCACAGGAGAAGAAGACAAGCTAGTTCACAGGTCATTTGAAACTTGTTTTGTCGTACAGAAGACACACAAACATGACATTGTTGATGGCAGTCTATATCCTAAGGAACTTTTTCAAAAAATAAGTGAGAGTAAGAGAATCTGAGTTCAGGGGATCCTGTGTGCAGCTCCTTAGCCAACCTGCAGCCCTGACCATCCTCCTTCTGTTACTAGCTGGTTCTTCAGTGCTCTATGATACATGACAGAGACATTGTAAGGGAGTCTACAGCATGGGCTTAGTTGGTTTCACTGCAGGTTTTTGTCCCCAGCCATAAAAGAAAGTGTAGAATAAAGAAGGAAAAGTGGAGGCTGCAATCAACAAAGTGAGGGTGGGTGGAAGGTTAACAAATACCAGAACTGGTATGAGGCATGATTAAATTGTGAAAGGCTTTGAAAGTGAGAACAAGGAGTTTGCATTTGGAGCAGCAAAAGAGGAGAAATGACAAGAGAACTGTGGAAAAAGAGTGATGTGCCCGAATGAATGAACAGTTCCAGATGGTGTACCCAGAGAGGAGATTACAAAAGGGGAGATGTACAGGCCTTGGCTAGGACTTTCAGCAGAATAAGCTGAGATGAACTGTGATACCTTGGAGATGCTGCATGAAACAAATCAGTGACATTTGAAGTACAGCAGCATCAACATCATCAGTGAAATTAGCAGTAAAAACTAAACTCTTCCCTGCCTCCAGACTGTGCATCAACACCTTTGACTGGGGCTCTCAGAGCTGCTGTAAGCTGTTGGTGTGCAGAAACAGACTTGAAATCTGAAGCAGCACACAGGTACCACTTGTGGTGGTCAGCAGAGTAGTTATATGTGCACCCCTGCTATGAGTCTTGCCCGCTGTCCCTTCTCCAGTGAGACACTTTTGCTGTACATCAAACGGGAGAAGAGATTCATCTGCCTCCGTGAGTCAGCAGAACAGCATTAACTCTTTGGGGAAGTGTCAGTGCCAGCGAATGGGGCTGAGTCATCCAGGCAGACACAGCTAGCCTGATACCCACCCATTCCTTCAGCTGGGAAGCCGTCCTGAGCTGCCAAAGAGAAGGTGCTAATATTTCCCATTCTGCTCATCAGTCCAGCATCATTATTTGCAAAACAGCAGAGAGTTACTAATGTCATACTCAAAAAAAAAAACCCTGTCAGCTGTTTCTGAGTTAGATAAAAACCAGATTTAAAAAGAAACAAAATGTTCTTAATTTCCAGAAAATTTGCTTGTTCACAGTACTTATTTTCCCAGCAATGGCCACGATCAGTATGAGCCATAATTAGTCACTCAGACCTCAAGACTTATACCTTTGCTAAGCTGAACTAGCTCCATGGAAGTCAAGGGAGTCAGAGCTTTAATTCCTAACTTCTAAAGAACTCTTGTCCTAGTCCAACAAAGTCAGCTCATGAACAAGGCGGCTGATTGTTTTCAGCAGGATCCTACACTCACAAATGCTGTTCTGTGTGGTATTATGGACTCAGTGCAGGGGTACACAAGTAAGAACAAACGCCTGTAAGCCTGAGGAGTTGAACAAGCAGCAGAGGAACACCAGCTCTTCAAAGAAAAAGATTTTCTATTTTCATGCAAATGTTCCCGATGTTCTGAAGCAGAAGGAGGTGCTTAGAAAATACATGCAGTACAAACTGCTTGCTCTCTAAGAGTTTCATATTCACTCAGCATTACCTGTTCTTTCCATGAACTAATAATAATCACAAAACAAGTAGGAAATATAGCCTCTGATGTTATGTGCCTGGTTCTTTGCTGAACTGATCAGGCTTAGAAGGTGTGCCTGGATATTTATGATATCTTGGCTTGATTCTGCAAATTAAAGAGGCATACATCCCATCACGTGTATCTTAAATTAGTTTGTGGGATTTCTTGCTTAAACCATCATGTCAAATGCTACTGTTTCTAATAGGTACAAGTCCGTCACCCACATCATTACAATTGCCCTTGGCTCTTTTTACTATGTTGCTGTAAAGCACTAGAACTGACAATTGGGTTTTTATCTTCTCGTGAAGACTGGTAGGAGGTAATCTGTCATAACTGTATTCAGGCTCCTCTTCTCAAGTTCTAGCTATGAATGAAGGCTTTGTGTCTCTTCTCACCTATACACTATGCCCTAATCCTGCTGCCGTCAACGAACAGTACTGATGGAACTGCTATGGCCCCCTGGTTTCCAGGCTCTGTTATACAAATCCCAAACTCTCAATTATGAGAAGATGGTGTAGGCATATTTGTGCTTTTGGTTATATCCATTGTAGCTGGATAAAATCATAGACATAAAAATAGGATTTAAAAATAATTCCCTGTATTCTTATTGCAAGATAGGAAAATTTAATTAGTCTCTATGGGATTTCCATGTGCCGTGATGGTCAGGGATGCTGACACCACTGGCCCACTAGAAAAAAGTGGATAATCTGAGAGAGAGTTTATAATACTTTAATTAGCCTAATGCCTTATGAGAACATTATTTCTATTGTATTGTCTGCATATTTAAATATTGAATTAGCTCTCATCCCTGACATAAAATACTCATTGGCTACATTTTCTGTTTCGTGCCAGATGAATAGCATCTGTAAGCAGCCAGTTAGATAAAAATGTGTTTTCCCAGCTTTACTGCATATGTACAAGTACAATGCCAGAAGAGACTATTATATTCCACAGGGAAGCAGTTTGCTCAGAGATTTGGTTCAGGATTACCTGAATATCCTGGTTTAGAAGTTCCACAATTTTTAATTTCTGTTAACTTGTGTTCATGCTTTTGCATTTGATTTTGATGTGTATCTCTTGACACTGATGTCTGCCAATACACATATTCCTGCCTACAGTAAAACAGATGGCTTCTCTGTGCTACAAAGTGATAGATGTTAATCCACTGATCATGGCTTCTGAAGTATCTCTGAACGGATGTCAGAGCCTTTATGTGCGGAGCCATATATAATATATACAATGTAACAATATAACTTTTTAGAAAAACCCCATTGTAATTCTTGGACTTTCTGTTTTCAACATCACTGTGTTATCATCCCTGTAGAGTTTTTGTTTTCTAATATGCTGATGTCAAATACTTGCTCAGAAGGCCGGACCCTGACTCACATGCTCAGAGGCTGCAGAAGTTTCCCCAGGCAGCACAGGTTTTCTGCCAACCAACACTCCCAGCCCTTCTCTTCTATTATTTGTACCTACAGTTCTGAGACTGTGTAACTGAGACTCCAATTTAGACATCTCTCACTAGGTAAAGTGACCTGCTATGATTTATTTTCTCTTTCTGCCAGCAACTCTGCTTAAATGGACCTACTGAATGGCTGGACCTAGGAGACAAGGAGCACAGTCTCAGTTTAGGGGCATTTTTATCTCCCATCTATTCCCCCTGCTTCTAGCCTACAAATTGGAAGACAGATTTGATATGTCGGCGGTGATAAGAAGGAAGCCGCGGGAATGTTAAGTAAAGGTAGTTGCTTGTTAAACTGGTAATTGCATAAGGGGGAAACACAGAGCTTAGTGCCATATTTTAACCAAAAAAAACCCAAAAAAACTTGTGTCTTACAGAGAAAATCATGTTGTAGGGACAAAATTAGGAAAAAGTATGGAGCATTAGTCTTAGTTTGGCAGGATTTTTGGGTTTTATGTGGTTGGAGGAGGTGGGTATTAGACTCTCCAGCTGTTCTCCCTGTTGTCAAGTACACCGGTACCTGGTTTTCTCTAGAGATTTTACAAATGTTGATGCTTTTTTGTCCCATAATTTTATACCTTTGAACACACAAATAAGGAACAAAGATGAGTTTAATAAACAAGACTTACTGAGGCTCTGCTGATAAGTGAAAATTAATACAGTTAATTTTGTAGCATTACTTCCTTATTCAAAATAGTGTCTTTAAGCATCAAACATTGACATGATATGGTATAAGAATTTCCCCAGTGGTAAAAGAAAATTATATAATTTAAGCAAAATTGTCCATAAAACTTGAATCTGAGGCTTAACTGACATAGGTGGTCTTGTGACAGTCCTTGGAAGAAAATTTGACACAAGAACTGTATTTTTTTTGTGTCACTCTTGAGAAGAGGAGCTTGAGACATGCTTGAAAAAGGCATCTTCAAAGGCAAGTCCAAAAACAATTTCAAGGCAGTAGAGCTTCTTTCGTGAAAATTCTTGTTTACTGTAATTGGAACTGGTTTAGGCTGAGGTCTCTTCCACAGGCAATCTGACCTTAAATAAATGAATATAAAATCATTCTGAAGTAGAACTGAAAAATGAAATTCCTCAGGAAATTAAAATTCAAAAGAAATTTGTTTCCAAGCTATTATATGGATTTTAAAGAGCTGGCTTACTACTGTCATGTCAATAACAAAAACTGCTTTGTGCCAGCTGTACTATCTTGATTAATTTTGCCCAGACTTTTCATCAAATTAATGTCTCAAATATCCCACATCTGCAATACCACATTTATATACTATTTAATTATTTCATACAAAATACAAAAGGTAATACATACAAAAGCCAATGATCAAGCAATAACATCAAAAGCATTTTATTAAACTAAGCATTTCTACAAGATCACAACAAAACTAAAAACGTGAGAGGGTTGGTTACATCACTGAAAACGGAACTAGAAAGTTGCAATTTGTCACTAAATGGTTTGATTTTGACAAAGACACATTTTGTACCGACTTTACGGGCCATGCCTTTGGCTCATTTACACACCTAATACTGCCCTGATTATTAGCTTTGTTAGAAAAATCCTTTGGAGAGATTTTACGTCTGATTACTCACAGATGGTCAGATTCTTCTAGTCCTCATCATATAATGTGTCCAGTGTGCCAGGGCTGCAAAAAGGTATGGATAGGAATGCTAAACAATTTATTCTAAAGCCCAGATTACAGGGTTTACATCAACATCATCCTGTTGGTTTTGACAGAGAGATTTCTGATTACGACAGAAGAGAGGAGAGGCCTGAGACCATAAATTCATTTGCAATATGGCGAGGCACCTGCTGAAAAAATGGTGTTCTCTGTGATTTCAGAAGTAATTTTTTGGGTCATGTTTTTCAGCTACTAGAAACTGCTTTTGAAGCCAAATCTCTTCAAAAAAGTATTTGTTTCACAAAAAGTATTTACTCCTGAGTCCCACAGGGACTGTCAGTACTAAATGAAGATCTCCAGGAGCTCACCACTGAAGCTGATCACTGTTTATATAAATGGTATACCTGTAGTATTACTGCACCTGGATCCATTCAGCTCGCTTCAAAGAACTTACAAGACGCACTAGAAAATGATATGGATGACAGCTTTGGCAGTGCTCTTATACATAGGTAGTCCATGAAACTATTCCAAGAGCTGAATGCCTATACCTGAGGCAGGAGGACCCCATAAATACACATACACTCATATCTACATTGTTTACAGATAATATTATGTTCATATGAAAGCTTATTTTCATTTTCCCCTGAGTTTTCTATAAAAGCCAGGCTGAAACATGCAGTGAGCAATGTTGAAGCTCACTGTAACAACTGAGCTCTGAATGGGAGGCAGTTCCTGGCCCTCTGTATTCTGTCCCCAGCAGGGTCTAGTGAAACACCATGTCAGAAAAGGCCTGGAGGGAATCCTAATCCTTTGAGCAACCTGGGCAAAACAGGGTGCTTCATTCTGCCACTTCCTCCTTCATCTTCAACCTGTGATGGCAAACATCTGGGCATATGTCCTGCATTTTGCTCTATACAAGCAAGAACAGCTAAGCACAGAATAGGTAAGTTAGAAGGGACCATTGGACCACTTTGTCCAACCCTCCTGCTCAAATTTGGGTCATCTAGAGCTGATTGTTCAGGGCCATGTCTGGTCAGGTTTTGAATATCTCTGAGGATGGAGATTCCACAGCCTCTGTAGGCAACATGTGCCAGTCTTTGACTATCTATACTTAAGTAAAATTTCCTTTATTTCAACATGTGCATATTGCCTCCTGTCCTTTAACTGGGTAGCACTGAGCTACAACTCAGAGGGTATCACTACAGCACCTAGCACAAGGAGAACTAGTTTTGGGCGTGCCTGTGGGTGCCCCTGTAGCCCAAAACACTCCCACAGAGAAACAGCAGCAACAGTCATGCAGGATTTCTCTCCCCAACAATCCCAGAGGGTTCCACTGCTTTTTGATTAAATTGAATAAATAATTCATTTGACACCATAGGGTGCCATGACATTGCTCAAGATGAGCTCAGTGCTGATGGAGTGGGAACTAGGAGCATCACCACACAGGAACGGTGTGAATCTCCTTGGTTGCTGGAGCTCCTTCTGTGCAGCCAGAGGGGAGGCAGGGAGAGAAAGACAAAATGATCCTCAGGCACTTGAGTAACAATACATACCTGTGTGGGGCAGGAGACCTTCTGCTGGACGCTTGCACCCCACTTTGGGAGCTGGCGGCTCTGCAGAGTGTGGAGGGGCAGGCTCAGTATTCTTCTCTCCCCATCCTTTACCTGAAGTTTTCCATAAAGGTGAAACTGAGCCTCATTTGTCAGGAAAGAATGAAATGATCCCTAAGGTTAGCAAAGCACTCAGAGACCCTTTGGGAAGAAAAGTGCTACGTAAATAGAAGCTGATTCCTACAGGTTATTAATAGATATATCTGCAAAAGTAATGTGAAAGCTACAAAGGAAAGATCATTCTGAATTAAATTACCATAATTTTTTTCATTGCTGTCTCTTTTCAGGAGACCTGGATTATACTGCTAACAATGACAGGTTTGAATAAGAGACAGGGTTTGTGTGGGCCAGAGGTGGGAACAGAGAAGGAGACTAATTATATCTTTTTTTAACCTTTGTATGCAGCTGGGCAGGATAAAAATGAATTATGCAACCAGCAACTGAGCTGTTATCCCAGTGGAGGCTGCAAAATGGTTCCCAGGTCATCTAGAAACATGATCTAACCTGTCCCATTTCTTCTGGATCTAACCACTTTACAAATCATTAAATAAAATTGGTATTTTCTGCATGCTTCACCTAAAGCTCATGTAATTATCCTATGGACAAACCAAAACAGATTTTTCTCACCTGCTCTTACCTCAACAATGCAGAGGGTGAAGGGTAAGCACTGATGTGCTCTGGGAGAGCTAGAAGTAGCACTCTTCAGTGTACTTTTGGAACCCGGATTTAACAGGCTAAAGATGATGGCACTGCTTTTACAGTCACTTGGAAGTCATTTGAAGACTTTATTGTGTGATATTTATTCCAATTTTAATGCATGTTTTGATGTGAAGCCTTGTTCAAAAGTGAGAAATGGATGGGAAGGTGTAGAGGAGCCTTTAATGCCTGTATTACTCAGCAATGTAGCAGGTGTCTGACCAGGAAGAGAAAGAACCCCTCTGCAGGCAGAAATTATGGAGAAATGGAGGAACATGTTCCCATGAAATAAGAACTCATTTCTCTCTGCTCCTTGACTTTCCTGCCCAAAATTCAATTTGAACTACAGTTTAATCTAACTGGTCTATTTCTGATGTGCTGTAGCTATGCCACTCTAAAAGGGGGTCTGGCATGAATTAGAGTATATCCCAAGCAAAGAATTTGACCCTCCAGCCTTGAATTTTTGCAAACTCTATTCACACTACTTTGCAGCACCAAAACACAGGGTCTATGCCCCACAACAAATTAAAACTGTGTGATACAAAGGGTTTGTTATGAACAGAGCTTTTATGTGGTGCTCTGCAACACTTCAGCTATAGCAGACTTGAACTCTGGAGGCTGAATGAAGTGTCTTTGAGAATCTGAACCCAACATTCACTCAGTTTTGTGTCAGTTTTCCTAGTTGTAATTTGGTCTAGTATAGTATTTATTAAGAGTGATCCAGGACACTAAAAGGCTTTAAAACTTGCAGCTTGAGCCAGTTCACCCAATTCAAGAATTTTGGCTACTTCTTTTTATTTACACTCTTCTTTTCCTCAAGGAAATAGCATCAACTATATCTGTGCTTTGAAAAGAGGGTAAAGAATATGATGCATTTGTTTATGATTGACTTACAGAAAAGGGCAATAAATCACTGGGATAGCTGTGCCTGATAGCTTAAATCTTCCTGTGGATAACTTGATACCTCAAAGATGAGTTCATGCCATTTCTTTGTCTTAAGTAGTGTAAAAAAGCAAAATATGAAGTGGAAATACTGTACTGAATAAGTTACAAGACAAATTCTGTTCCTGGAAGGTCACATTTTACTGAACTGAGATTTCCCCCCATTCTTCCCTTATGTATCTATATATATATATCTATAAATCTATCTATCTGTGTCTTATATATCCCTTAAATAATTTATGGCCTTCTTGGTATTTGCAGTCAAGAACCTGTGACTTCACAATTATTTAAACTCTTAAATGCTAGGTAACCTATTGCCGCCTGAGAGACTGAATGCACCCTCACTAGACTGCAAATAATGACCCAGTTAAGCTGTAGCCTGTGCCAGTATCTGTAAAAAAGGCCAAGTCAGTTTTTGTACATCATCCCAATAGAGCAGATCTGTTGATAATTTGGATATAGTGTATAACACCAATGCTTGTGTTAGGAATTTCCCAGTCACAATATCATGGTTGCTTCTCTAGAGGTATTACTGTCATTTACTGGTCATCCACTTGCTGACATGTCCTTCAGAAGACAGCCTTTTCTGGAGCTCTCATCAGTACCCACAAGTGTCAGTCACAGTGGGGAACAGTCTCCAGCACCCACGTCTCCTGGGTTGGGCTCTAGGTCACACAGTTTGTGTCCTCCTAGAATGTTTAGTGCAGTGAGATGAATGTGAATGGAGCTCCTGAGCTTGTGAAGGTCCAGCAGGTTAAATGCCTATAGCTTATTTGTCAAGCAAGTGAATATAATCCAGTGCTGCACTCCTTTATGACACCTCATGAGAAGTGAGATCAGCATTTTAGCTCCTGTTTTCTAAACCCTTTATTAGGCTGATCTTGCTTCAGAATTAACTTTGCAATGTTCTGCTGGATTTGGAACCAATACTTGAGAATGCAACTACCTCCTCATGGAGTGAAGGGATGTGCAGGTATGTGTTGGACATCTGTGGCCTCCAATATATTCATTCCCAGGCAAAGGAAGAACCCATGCAATAAGCACTTATCACAAACATAATCACAACTGCCCACAAGGAGCAAACTTTATATAAGCAGAAGGAATCAATCTAGGAATCAGCATCACATCCTGAATGCCATGGAAAGTTACCAGCAATCCTGCCCCAGTTGAGAGGACTTGTGACTGTTTGCATTAGCTCTGAAGAAGCAGATGATAGCAGTAAAGCAGCTTTAGAACAGAAATCACTGAAAACATTTTGAGGAACTAAGGAATTGGAATTGCATTTGGCATTCAAGAAAGAAAGAAAGCAGCTGTTGCCTCATATATATTTATTTAATTTCTTCAGGGTTTTTTGGGTAAAAGTGCCGTTGGCTCTACCAAAACAGCACTCAAGGTGTGCAGGATGGTGCTGCCCATTTGGCATACCCAGACAGATGCTTGTGTGTCCCAGAAATATAATCTTTATTCTAGATGAAGAAAATGATCCCCAAATAGACAAAAATTAACAAGATGCATATATTTCAGATGACTTCAGCAGGAAGTTACACTGGAATGAAATCACTGGGTGCTCCTTCCAGCACAGGTGCCACCTCCAAAACCAGCTGATTTATCCCCAAGCCTGGTGTTTTCTTTGCCAGCCAGTCTCAAAGGGACAGTTTAGAGTGCACATGGACATGAGGCTTTGACTCCAGCTGCAAATAGCACTGTGGAGAAGGGGAAGGCCATGTAGGTGGAGCTGGATGTATATGTGGGGAAGGGGAGGAATGACTTGCAGCCTTGCCAACAGCCCCCTGGTGATGTAGGGGCTGCTTGTGGGCCAGCACCACTTCTGCAAGCACCTGGAATGCTCACCATGGCTGACAGACAGTGGGTGCTCATTGGTTTTCCAGCAGTGCTTTTTTTTTTCTGAATGGGAGGCACAATTCCTAATTCCTTCTTAAAATAAACAAATAAATATAATTCAATTTCACCATTCCAAATCAAGACAGAGAAAGCAATACATACTCTACATACACACAGCTACCCTTTGAGGAGACAGACATTTTCCATTCTGGGCATCAACAGAGGCTTTGCACTTCAGCCATCTTCCCAGGCAGCATTTTTAATTAAAATTGTAACTTATCCAAAGGAGGAATCCAGAATAATCTGGATCTTTCTTCCTTTCATCAATCCTCTGCCCTAGGCAAGGAGATAATGAACTAGTCACTTCAAAATAGTGCTCACCGTGAGCTAATTTATTTTGTTGTATTACCGAGCTTGAGGGTTAGTACAGACTGCACATTTCTCCCAGAAATGACAGAATATTTTGAGCTGACTGATTTGAGACCTCAGTGGCTTTAGTTGTCTGCCTGCTTGAAGCTTTCTTCCTGCCAGAGAAACAAGTACAGTGAGTCACTGGGAAGGGCACTGCAGTGGATTGCATTAGGGGCACACGCAGAGAGAGACATGAGGTCTCCCATGAGGGATGTGCTGGCCCATGAGATGACAAGAGTCACAGCACTGCAGCTGGGACGTGGGTTTTAGCAAGGTTCCTAGGGGCATGAAGCCCCACCAAAAAAGCACCCTGTGTACATGGAGCAGTGCTGTTGCCTTTCTCTCAGCCCACTATGTCAGAGCAGCTGTTGTTCCCAGCTCCAATTAAGCCAACCTGGACATGCAGTACAGGGGATCACAAAGGTGGGTAAAGGCTGGGAAGCTGTGGAGATACCTGAGCCTTCAGCAGAGAAGGGGGAACACATTGCATGAGGGCTGACGCTTCCAGAGCAAAGAAAATGAGATAGAAATAATCTCTTGTAAAGTGAAGACTGTGGCCTCATCACAGATCTATTTGCTTGAAAATTATTCTTACAGACGAGCTAAATGGAAATCTGTTTTGTTAGGAAACTCATCTAAAGTTTAGCTCCATTCATCTCAAGTTTAGCTCCAGATTTACAGACAGCAGGGAACCTTTGTACTCATTGGAGTCTAGCGTCAGTTGGAGCTAGCAGAATTTTTATACAAAACCTTTTAAGGGAAGAAAATTTTTTAAGGAAGGCCTGTGACATTTTTACCAACCAGATTCTTTTGTGTGTTACTCAAAAGTATGTGAAAGGCAAAGGGTGAGAGTAAACAGCAGGTATTATTTCTGATCAATTCACTTCCATTATTTAGACTTGGGCACTTGTGGAGCTGAAACTTCAAGTAAAGCTCATAAGGGGATGGAATCAAAGACATAAAAATGCCTGTAGGAATCTCAAGAACAAAGTGGCTTTGTGAAGTGTATTTTTGGTCTTGGAATATGGGAAGAGTTTGTGAAACCTAAGACAGTCTTTACTCAACTAACATTGATGTCCAACCTCCTAATGAATTCAGGCTCTTGTTTCCATTCATTGATATTTTTATTTAGACCCTTTCCTAAACTTTAGTCCCTTTCTGCAGAGGAGGAAACAAATTCCTATCTACTGTTGGACACACCTGCTTAAATCCCATCAGAACCAGACATGAAGAGAAAATCTAATTCTTTATTTAGATTTATGTAATCTAATGCCTGTATTTGTGCATTTCTTGGCGGACTTACTTAGATTTTCCTACATAGTGATTCTCCTGTGGTATATTTGTATCAGATTACCCTGTTGTATATTTATATCACCCTGTAGAGTTTCCATTAACACCACCAAACATTCAGCCTTGAGCAGTAAAGTAACTGCACAGGACCTGGAAAAGATATCTCTCTATTTATAATTTAGGAAATCAGAAACCTACATGGTAACACTTGTTGTAATTCAACAGTAGATTTTTAATAATGTAAACAGAAACCAGGGGAATCAAATCTAAACTAATGATTTTAGTTAAAGGGAAAATATGTAAAGATGAGGAAGTCAGTGAAAACCTGCCTGTTCACTGTAGGTAGACCTTATTTTTGAAAAAAAAAATCCCATATCAAAAATTGTATAGCATTCTTTTTCTGAATGGAGTATCGTACTACTTATTTTTCTTCAGTAGTGGTGATTTTAATGCAAGTTCTCTGTCTCTTTTCATAGTTCAGCAGCTTGTTTAGTAGATCACTACAAATGCTCCAGGTTTTACTCAGAGATCTTTTCCAAACAGGGTCATTACTGTTGGGTGACCAAGATGCTGTCAGCTGTACAGTGAGCTCCCAGTCTTTGTCTTGTGCCCATATCTGCCCATGGCTCTGGGCAATTCTTTCTTGGTTCCAGCAGTACTGCCTGAGAACAGCATTGGTTCTGCTCATGGCTGTCTGGAGACTCAGAGATGCCTAGCACATGGAAGTACTTGTTTGCCTGCCCCCTGCTCTGCTTTGTCAGCTCTGTTTAATCTGCCTATGACTGTTGGTTCACATACGTACTTAAAAGCAAGATCACCCCACCAGCATTTTTTTCTGAAGCAGATGAGGGAGCATTCACAAGGTCCCTTCCTCTGGCTGAGCTGAAGCAGTGGCAACCAATACAAATGGAGTGACAGGCAGTTGGAATGGTACAGCTGTTTGCAAAGGGAATTTCTGTGTGTATATATGTGCATATATAGGTATGTACATTTTATGATCTGATAATTTCTCCTTCAGAAGAAAAATGGTTCACAGTCTGCAGGGAGCAGACTCACCTCTGTCATCTAGTAAAGGGGCTGTTTCTGCCACAGCTAGAGAAAAACAATGGCCTTTTTTCTAAAGAAGAGCTCTTTGAAGTCAGTCCACCATGACTTTGCAGAAGGGTTAAGGAGCTTATTCTGTTTTTTTAACCCAAGACGAAGAATTCCCTGAATGAGTCACCCCACCCCACACCCCAATGTTCTTCCTACAGGATGTCTGAAGAATGAAAGAGGATTGAGTTTTTATTTTTAACATGCCCATTTCCTTTGGCTGCACTGTGAGTTGAAAAACCTTCATTTGTATTTCAATGCTGTAGGGTAACTAGTTTCCTAAAACTTTCCAAAGGCAAGAGATTTGCAGTCATACCTTATTACATGTTTATAACTATACTTGGGAAAACGTGCATGACCCAGAAATGTTTGCCAATATTTAAGGGGATTTGCTGAACACCGAATGGATCTCTCTTACCATTTCATGGTGATTTTCTGCAGTCCGGATACTGCTTTTTGTCTCAGTTCTTGTAATAAAACATCTCTTCCCACATTCACCTCTTCTGTAGTATCCGTAAACACTTATTGAGTGTACGTATTACTGAATACTGAATGATTAAATTGCTAAGTTGGATGGATTCAGTAATAAATCATTTTACCATCAGTTTAAGTCTTGCTTTGCTTTTCATACTAAGAGTACTTGGTATACTTATTTTTGGCAATACACTGAATCTAAGTCAGTGTTACTTAATTTATAGCATATCCTTGATATATTCTGGTCCATTAAACAAAGGACTGTCTTCACAACCTCTTCCATAGATGAATTATAGCACTATTTGAGTGTCTTCATTTGAAACATTCCTTTGCTGTAGCCCACGTAGGACATTAAGTTCCTCTGATCACACTTCCATGTGGGATCTGGGTAGCTATGCTGCAATGGTAAATCCTGTGCTTGCTTTATGGAATAAGCTTGATTTTGAATTTAAACAAATGAAAGGTTAAATTTTTTTCCTGTGCTTACAATTCTTATCTTTGGCTTTTAAAAGGAGAAACAACCAAGAAATGCTGAAAGCGGGAAAATCTGCTGGATTCCAAAGGTATTACTGCCAAGAACCCAAATATGTAAAACACAGACAATTGAATAGTCAAGGACATCTTTTCATAACTCACATAACTCCAAATTATTTCAAGTGTCTTTATTTTTCTATTATTAGGAGCTTCACTTGTGTAAAATGTTGTGAGATGAAAATATTGTTTCTACTGAATAACTATAGGACGTATATAATTACCTAAAAAAATCTTATTTTGATGAAAATTTGTAGTAGCCATAACTATATATTGAGATATGTAAGTCCTTATCATACATATAAAGAAACTTAATTTTTGCTAGCAGATGGGGTATTTAATTCTATTTCCATTCCTTTCCCAACAAACAGACATTCAGTGCAGGCAAGTTGCATTGGTGTGCTTGTCAGACATTCACTTTCACAAAGGTATTTAGGCAATTCTGATGTCAAAGGGAATTTGTTACCTAAAATATCACAGAGGATCTGGGGATAAACTCCTCACAAAAAAAAACCCCCGGGATTAAGCATGTTTCAATTCCACTAAATTTGGTGGCATTTCCCCATGTACAAATAGCATAATTTGGACTGATAGCTATTTGCATAGTTGGTCAAAAAAAGCTTGGGGGGAATAAAAAAGAAAGCAGCGGTGAGGAAAAGCAGAGAACAAGGAGTCCGGTAATTCCAGAGAAAAGAGAAATCAATCCTTTGAGGGCTGGAGAAAGCTGAAGGAGTAGGAAGAATCCCCAGACGTGGTAAAGAAAAGTTCTTGCAAGACTAAAAACAAAATTTCAAATATTAGCAATTACTTTCAAGGTGTTATCAGCCATCGCTGGTGTGTTGTCATGGGGAGAAAAAGGCGTTGCAGCATCAAAGGAAACAAGGAAGCTAATGAAGAAAGAAATTAAAGGAGTAATTTGCATCTATTTGGTGGAACAATCTTCAGAGGCACTTTTGTTAATTAGAAGGTTTGAGCTGCACATTTTAGAGTACTGAGAGGCTGGTGGAAATCTCCAGACGTGTTTCGAGGCAGCAATTTGTATGGTCACAGAACATTTCTATAGCATTACAATTTATCAGCGAATTGAGTTATTTTTCCTTCATCACTTGAAACTCGACACTCAGAAGGGAAAATGACCAGCCACTTGCAGGAGCCTTTTTCTCTGAGCAAACATAATACTTAAAAGCTCGTATTTTCTTCCAGAACTTTTGATACTCCCTCTATGCACTGGGGTGTGACTATGAGTGTCCCTAGTCTTAACTGTGACCGTTTGCTCTTCTTGTGTTGTGGGTTTTATTAATTTCTTATTATAGTTTTGTGAGTGTTTAGAGGTCTAGATATCTTTTCTGCAAAAAGTAAATAAATAAAATATACATAAAGGGAGAAAGAGACTAATTCCCTGCTCCACTAAAATTAATGAAGACAGAACAGCAATCAAATTTAGCGCACTTTCTGGTAGTGTTCAAGGCTTCAAATGTTAATCAGGTGGATTTTTTTTATCATTAGCATCTAAAATTTCAAATAACAGAAGTTGAGTTTTTAAATCCATATATATTTTACGAGTCAAGAAAAAGTCTTGATCTATCAAACTTCTTTACATGTTTGATTTCAGTATAACCGAATTTATTTTTCTACAGATTTTTTTTAACCACAGACATAGAACTCTTCATCCCTTATACAGGAACTCCCTCAGTCTGAATGCTTTTTCCTTCCTTTCTGCCTCTTATTTCCTTCATCTGGGACTTTCTCTGGTCCCCACCTTCTCCATTCCCTGGCTGTGTCTCCTGCTTCAGAATATACCATGTCCCTGCCCCTTTCCTGTGAAACCAGCTCTGTTCCTTAGGTGGATAATTGCCTGCAACCATTTCACCCAAAAACAATTACTTCCCATCCAGTCTCATGCCCTTGCTGGAGTCAAATTGATTCAGAGCCTTAAATTATCCCTGAGGTCAGCTCCACTGACATAAATACAGGGGATTTAACTATGTGTTTTCCTTTCAAACATGATTTTTTAACATTTCAGTCTTATGTATGTTTTCAAAACATATCTTCATTGAAAACTATGAAAGCAAAAGCTCATTCATTCCCTTTGAGTAATACCTATTCTTTGCACCCAGCAGCTGTTGCAAATATAAAAATCTTTTTTTAAAATCAAAACAAGCATACTGCTTTCACAGCTTACTTGCTTTTCCCCTCATTACCGATCTTTTGCTGTAACCATGGATCTATCTATAATGACGTGTTTTGTGTGTACTAAACTTTGTACTGCTGAAAAAGCACTGACCAAACTTGCCTGGAAGTCTCAGATGAAGATTGCTTAAAGGATGTGGCTGAAACAAAAAGGTATTTCTACCATTCCATAAATAAATCCTCCTAAGTGTAAATTGTGACCGTTCCTCTGTCCGTCTGAACAATTCAGGTTTTTCAGAGAGCTGCTTTTATATAAGATGAGAGAGCTGTCTCCATGACATGATGCTCTGCTTCTCTTCACCATTAGTTGGGCGTTAGTTGTTCTGTCTGTAAATAGACAGGCACAGATGGTACCACGACTCTCCGAGCCTCCACACATCTTGCACTGCAAGGATTTTTGTTATTCTTGCTATGTCTCTAGCAGCTCCTACTCTTTCCCAACAGTTTGTTGAGAAGAAAAATGGAAGGCTAAAGAACAATCAGTCCCTTTCCTCTCTAGGATTGCCGAAGTCTTTAGACAGGACAGCAGCCTCATTTTTACTTTTTTCTTTGCTAGGGGAACCCAGCCATGGGCTCACCAATGAAGCAAAATTTCTGCCATCTTCTTTAAGTGAAGTCGGTCCTCCCCAAGACAGCTGAGATGCCTGAGACAGACTACATGCCCCAAAAGCATTACATTGTGAGACTCAAGTGGTACATCCTCCCTCAGTTCCCTACAGCTCTGATCACCACAGTTAAAGAACCATGACAGATAAAAGAGAAGCTGGTATCTTGAGAGACTGCCTCAGTGCACAGGAATAGCATTTGCAGGAAAACAAGCTGGAACAATTAGCAACGCTGAATCAGGAGAGTGCATGGATAAGAAGCATGTGACAGATTCATATTCCCCGCTCCCCGTGCCTGCCATGGAGAAGGTAAAATGGGTGCTGCTCATTAGCCTTTCACATAAGAGAAGAACAACTGAAAGGCAATAAATTTGAAATCTGATAAAAGGAAGTCAGTTTTACTGAAAGTACAGTTAACCTGATAAAATAACCATTAAAACCAAGAACTTAGCGAAGCTATAAAAAGCATTAGATGTTTTTATATTTGTTAAAATATTAATTTAATATTTTCTCTGTCCGTCTCATGTAAGGTTATAATCTTCTGTTTCTCTAGAGAAGTCAATTTACTAACAAAAAGATAAGAAGCAGTCTCCCTTTCTATGAGCAGGCAAATCTCCTATTTGTTTACTACTTGGTTTTCATCATCTTCCTCTACAGTCTTGTGGAATGGAAGAATCAGTGACATGGTGATGGGTGGACCATTCACCTGCTCCTTGACAGCAGTTCCTGCATTGTCACCTATGAAGCTACTAACAAGAAGAAAAATGATAAAGGTTAAGTCAGTGTGTTCATGAATGGCTCATCTCACTCCTGGGCCTTATATTTTTTGTTTAAATCTGTGTAATATTTTTTGGGGAACCAAGCTTTTTCAGATACACTAATGCAACTGGAGTAGACAGAGGAGTAACAGCTGTAGATGGAGAGCAAATTTCTCTTTTTCCACCCCGCTTCCTCCAAAGAAAGACATTGGAATAGCAGCAATGCAGCTGTGAGCTTGGTGTGGTGAAATACAAACCAAATCCACTGGGTTTCCGTGGCCAGGGGATGGTTTGCTCCATCTTCATCCACCTCTTTGATATGACTGCAAACTCATCCACTCATCCACTCTGTAATGGTTCAGGTTATCTTTATCCAGGTACTGTGGCAAGACAAAAGAGCCCTCCTTTTACAGGGAGGCATGCCCATATACAACAGCCATGGTCTCTGGCTGGTCCCCAGAGACCTGTGGGCAAGCAGGAGCGGTGTCAGAGTGTGGACCACCACACACAGCGCTCCTCTTACCTGCTGCTCTGCCCTGTTCAGGGGAGTTTATCTACATCTCTATTTATCACCCCATCAAAGCCCTCGCATAATCAAGACCACAATATCCTCCTACAGGGACAGGCTTGCAGGAGAGGAGAGTGTGATGAAAATATTAAGAGAAGGAACATCATGGCTCACCTCTTTTTAATGAAAGGATTTCCTGAGAACAGTCCATCAAAAGGGCTATACACCTAAGGGATAGATGAGTTTCCTAGAATTCAACAAGAAAAGCAAAAACCACCTTAATACTGAATAGAAGCTGTGACTGTCATGTAGAAATAAATCTATGACAATCTGCAGAGGAAGCAGTTGAAGGCATGAAAAGCCTGATGAGATTATAAGTAATATCATACATTGCGTTACACTATGCTCACACAATTTGTTTTTCCTCAGCTACTCAGTACAGACTGCTATCAGTTCACCCCTTATCTGCTGCAGACTTTGGCCATCTCTTGGCTCCCCCACAAACGAGACAATTTGGATACTGACATGCAGAAATAGGAGGTGTCTCACTGCGGATGCCAATGTAAGTGGCAAATCTGGGTGAAATCCTGACTGTGTGAATGGCTCAGGATATGCCAGCATGTGTTAGAAAAGGCAAGTAGAGTTGCAGTTCTTTGAAAATGTGAAGACAAATAAATATATAATTTGCTTGATGGAGTCGGTGGCGATGACTTTGAAGTGTGTGGAGTGGTTTTGCTGGTAGTTGTCTTGTTCAGGCTTTTCTGCGTTCTTTATCCTGGACACTGTACAGGCATTCCCAGGGAAGCTTGCTGACCTATACTGCTGCAGAATGCAAGATATGGTCAATTCCTCCATGCTTGGTGCCTTCCAGTTAAAACAGTCTGCCTTCCTAGAACATGTGCATTAACTGGACACATGTGATTAGGATCAATACAGAACTGCAAAGGGAAATTTATGGGCATTGGCATCCAGTGTCACCTAAAAGCAACGCTTGCAGATCTGTGAGACTCTCATGGACTCTCTTGCTTAGCTGTCTGTCTCCCCAGCACACCCGAGCTTGCCTTTCAGAGTTGGACAAAAAGCCTGGCATGTACCACACAGCACCGCAATGGGGTGAGCCCCCAAGGAGGTTTGCTTTGGAGGCTGCTATGGAGGTCTTTAATAATAGTCCCGATTTTTTTCTGATTTCTGCCAACTGAACTCCGTGTTCTGACGATGAGTCGAGCAGTTAGAGCCAGGTCCGTGTCTGCCACTTAAACCCTAATGCTTTGGCACTGAAGCAAGCTGCTTGTGGGAGTTGCTAGGTAACTGTAACCTGCTCACAGATTATGTGAGCCAGTGAGATACTTCTGATGATGTCATGATTTAGATTTGTATTTCATCTCTTAAAAGAGTTTTCTCTCCGTTTCTGCAAGAACAGGTGTGTGCGGGAGTTCTTCAGTGAGGCAAAACTTCTCTGGCCCAGCATGCTTATGCAGCTTAATTTCACTCTTGCAAACACTAATAAAGCAATATTGACCAGGACTTCTCAAAGTGTGATTTTAGGGGAGAACTTATAGCTGTTCAGGCCTCTTTTATCTTCTAGACACCAATTCAGTGGAAATACAGATATCTTCATTGGCTACTCCGCAGCCTTCACGTGAACAAAATGATGGCTTACTTTCTGTTATTAGTAGCCTATAACAGGAGTGTCGTGATTATGCTTTTCAAGAACACAAAAATCCAAATATTACATGTCAGATATGGACTAGACCTCAGAGTTATGCTCCTTCCAATACTAACTACATGCCTAACTTTAATATTTATTACAAGGACAGTCTAGTTATGGCAATATGTGACATTACAAGTGTGTGTAGCACATCACTAACAAGGCAGATGGGAAAATCTTCTCCACCAAGATGCTTTGAACATGTTGTGATGAGTATAGGATTGCTGAACAGGAAACCCCAGAACTGTGGGAGATATAACAAGCCAGGACTTAAGAGACTTTAGCCCTAAACCTGGGCTGAACAAAGATTGCAAAGTGTGTGTGTTTCCTCCTTCCTAAACCAAGAGGGGATGCACTCCTCACAGCATAGTGAGTCTGAAGGCTTTTTAGTGGCTCTCTGCCCATATGGGAAGGCAGGGTATGAAGGCAGGGGAGTGATCGTGTCTGGGTGGTTTTGACACCCACTGGGACTCTGCAGATGCATTTCTCATTTCCCCTGCTTTCTTCCTCCAGCCTATCAGTGAGAAACCTCTCTCCCTGAAACCCATTCTTTGCTTGGAGATCCTTTTGGGTTCGAGAGTGTTCTGTAATCTTTGAACAGGCCATTTTGCCAGGAACATCAAACTGAAGCAGTAGCTGGTGCAAGCAAGGAGAAATCAAACCCTTTGTTTCCTGTCCTCTGCTTGTAACACTCATGCATCCTCTGGGAGCTACTGCCTTCATCCCTGACACTCCTAACTATCTACTGGTTTTTCTCTCCCTATTTGCCTGTCTGATTTGATCTTCTTTCTCTTTATTTCTGTCTCTTGCTGTCATTCTCCCCATGTGTGCTGCTCTTCCCCAATGTGTATGAATCCCTAATCAGTGCAGAGCTCAGGTCCTAGGCATGTGCTGTGCCAGGCTGCTGCGACAATTAGCTAACATTTGGAGAGTGCTATGTCTCCAGCGTGCTATTTTAAGATGCACAGTCTTGATCACATACACAGGTCTACCTGGCAGAAAAGGAACTGAGACAGAGCATACAGCTGACATTCCCTAGGCTCTGGATGAGTGCCAGTATTAAATGTACTGTTCAGCACAGGGAAGACCATTTTCTGCAGAGAGAGGTCTAACAGGCACTCATGAGGACAGGCAGAGTCCAGTGGGAAGGATGATATATCTCACTGTCAGTGAATGCTTTGGTATTTTCACCTATCCAGGGTGATCAGACAAGAACCCCCCTCCCTCACAGATGAACCACAGGAACGTATTCCTTGTGTCAGTTCCACAGAAATCACCGGGATTATTTGCAAAAATACAATCAAATCTGGGGAATTCAGCTGATTTATGGTACAATTTTTTGTACATTCTGTGCATAGCAAGTGAATAGATTTTCACTCTGTTTAAACTGTACAAGGTCACTGAATTGAGCAGGGACCAAGTAATGGCAGGAACATTTTTCTCCACTGCTTCATGGTATGATACCTCTCCTGAAACATAATATATTTACTGTCATGGCCAAAGAGCAGAGCAGACCTGCCAGTCCTCTAGTAACCCTCCTGTTCTTCTGCCTGCAATTTTTAACTAGTTGAAAGCATTAAGTAAATGAGAATGATTACAGTTGTTGATCTCATTAGGAGACTTTTATTTTCATGTATATTTTACATACTGAGACATTCTGCTAGATCTAATTTACGAGCAAGAGTCTATGAAGAATTAAGTGACTGAGATTCCTAATTCTTCACATTTTCATTTTGTGTTCTGCTTGATTCCCTGTGTGTTGTGATGTTCAAACCAGAGATTAACACACACTTCACAAAGCTTCCTGGTATTTTATAGAAAGTACCCAAGGTTTTTGTACAGCTGTCCAGCAATGGCAGAGCAGAGGGCTCCAGAGCTTAACAGAATGATCAAATATATAGCTTGAGTCATGTCAGTTTGCATATCATTAAAACTTGGAACTAAAGATTTGATGATTTTCAGAAGTGAAGTAAATTAAGACCAGTGTAAGAACTGAACCAAAATGAGGATTTAAGTGTATCCTTCTCTTAATTACCCAGCACAATCCTGTCATTAATAAATGGCTTAAGTGTCAAGTAAAAGGAAGTCAATTACCTAGAAAACTGGTAATCATCTATTGAGTTGTCTAAAAAACCAGCACTTTCCAGTAACACAGTGTAATATTTATGAGTTATGACTAGTGGTGATAGTTTCTCAAGGCAGATGATCAGACTATACATAAAATAAATCAGACAGCAGTAGTTTAGGAAGGTGTCATTAAAGTCCACCTTTAAAATCTCGTAACTTTCCAATGCAATCACTCTGGGGAATGAAGTTTTTCATTGCTTAGTTCCTTCCCAAAGATGATTCCTTTTAGATGTTCATAATCATTCTAGCTTCATATCTACATTTGTAGAACACCTTATATAAGCATACTGTTTTGTATGATTAACAGAGGTATCTGCTGATGAAAAAGTATGGTGATACAGGATAAGGGGTTGGATTTAAGAGAGTACATGTAACTCAACAAATGTTGAGGGCCAACGATAAATGCATCACTGTACAAGTTGATGACGGCAATCTGATAATTCACAGGGGAAAAACTTTTTTTTTTAAGACCATTTTTATGCTATTTTGTTTTGAATAATCTGATTTTTCTAAACAAGAGACATGTTAATAAATGTTCATTAAAATACCACAGAAATTATAAGCAGTGTTTGAGTAACCCTTTCTTGGGATTAAGGTTTTGAAATATTTCTCCCAAGGTTTGTATTCTGTTCTCATCTCATTATTCAGAGACAGCTTGCAGAAACAGTTATAATTTATTATGCTCTAAAGAAAACAGCTTACCCAGATGAAGACATATTCAGATCAGCTGGGCTTTAGTAGTTCAATTTGTGTTTGCATTGTAACAGTTAGTTACATTTAGGAAAAACCGTGGTTGTCCTGGCCCATTAGGCATGATTTTCAGCATTTCTGTGGCAGCTGTGCTTTTTGGAAGCACTTCCCAGCGCTGAGGACTCGAGTCAGATCCCCTTGGACATGGAGCAGTTCAGTCCTGCTCTGTTCACTTATGACAAGGAGACTAGAAGCATGATAAAAGGCGCTTCTCCCCAGCCTGCATGGATACTTTACACTTCCAGAAAAATGATTCTGTGTGACTACAACAAAAGTAGGTGCCCTTTATCCCAGCTCCAAAGGTTGTTCATGGCTATTTATTCAATAGCAAAGCTCTTCCAAACAAAGGTTTTCCAAAGGGGTAGCTGTCCCCCAGCACACATCCCTCCAGAGAGCTGAAAAGCAGTGACAACTTTGAGGTCCCCCTGAAGATACCAGCAGCCACTGCACAGGGCTGAGGCTTGCATTCCCAAGCACCCTCCACAAAGACAGGGTGGGTCTGCCATGCTGCTGCCACTGCTCCTCCAGGCAAGCATCACTCCTGAAGCTGGCTATAGCCTCCGAGCAAAATGATGATCAGTTGCATTTTATTTTTATACCCTGAACTTCCATCTTTACACCGATAAGGGAACAGCTGCCTCTAATCTCTCTTCTAAATCCTGAGCCTAATATGGCAACCTCTTGGGCATCATGGATGCTACCCTTAACTGGCCAATGAGACTCAAATGCCAGCTATTATCCTTATGGCAACTATGTATCGCCATAAGGTTGTGGGTCTTTTTTTGCTGCCTGTTAAATTTTCTCAGCAGCAGTTGGGTTGCAGGAGTCAGAGAAAAACTCTGCAGTCCCTTCTCTTGCTAAAGGCTGAGATTCACTGACCAGCGGCATGCAGAGAGTTGTTGGGGGCTGCTTTGACATTAAAGGTTTCATTTCCAGAGATTGTCACATGATGATGCCAACTGCTAGGGAAATTTTAAGCACAGATGACTAATGCATAGTAAAGTAACCTGTGGACTAGCTGAGCTGCTATTCCTCCAGAAAGGCTGCCTTATAATAAGTCATTTAGATAAGAGCAGAGAGATGCTCTGGCCTTGGAAGTGCAATGGTTTGAGTTCACCATTGCTATAAGAAATGTGAAGGGGGGCTTTCTCAGCAGAATAGGCAAAATGCAGCTTTCCCACTATGGAAGAGACTTGGCAAAGACTGCAGAGGTGAGGCTGTGAGAAGCTGTTCTGCTCTGTAGATCTGGTCTTGCAAAGAAAATAGTCTCCATATACTCTTGGTATAATCTCCCTTTCGGAAAGTAAAGAGGGGACCTGCATCTCAAATGCTTGTAAAAATGTGAAAACAGATCAATCATGTGGAAATTCTTCCTTTTATCTATCAGGGAAAAGCTAAACAAGGGTGAAAGAAAACTTATTTCCATCTTCCCTGAAATTGGTAGGTAAGTATTAAAAGGCATTCCCTCTTCTTTTAGCTAACTTTGGCTAAAAGAGAGGAATTCCAAAATCTTGCCCACCACATACTTCTGTGTGGGTCAGTGGACGCAATAGTGAGTAAACCCAAACTCCTTTGATTCAATCAATGCCTGGAAAAGAGATGGGGAAATGCATAGAGCAAGTGAGGTACAAGAGACTGGGAAGAGGTAATTTTCTCTTTTTGTCACGAAGAGGAGTTTTATAAAGGGCTCTGCAGTTGGTGCTTGTAGCCAGATAAGATTTAATACATATTCTTTCTGATGGTGATGAATTCCATTGGTCAGAAGAGATCCTTTTCCACATATGCAATACAGAAGTCTTGGAAGGAATATTTTTGGCTAAAATGACTGGAGTAGTACTACAGCTGCAAGCTGGCAGCTTGTCTTCAGAGCTAGTGGTTTGTTGACTTAATATTCCTCTTCCAGGAAAGCCTGTGTGCTGAACAAAGACCAGGCATTGTTTGTGTTCCTGACTGTGCACTGTTTGCTCAGATATGGAGGGGTAATGCTCATGAGTCCCCTTGCCCAGCCTTCACCCCACAGACAATACAGTATGTTAAAATGTGAGTTATCTAAGTGATAGCAAACATCAAGAAGAGAGGTTCATGCTTAAAAAATTAATTCTTCTCCTGAGTTAGATTCACCAGCCTTCTAGTCTGAGTCTACAGCCAGAATGGCTGAACACCAGCATTTCTTCATCTGAAGATGGTTCTTTTATATAAACAAATACGTGCATGATGTATGCAGGGAGACATCTACGAACATTTGCAATTCACTGTAGTGACAGCAGACATAATTCAAATGGCATGAGGGATGTTGAGATTATTTTGCAGAGAAAAATGCCATAACTTCAGCCTCATACAATTCCTACATATTTCACCGGGCCTCAGTCGTTGTTTAGTAATTCACAATATGAACCCTTTTAAGAAGTTGCAAAGAAGCTATTTATCTCATTTATCAGACTAGGTAACAGAAATTAAAGTAGCTTCCATCCCATGCATAATCAGGGCACCGGTCCATTCCTGGTAGCATAACCCTGAGATGCCTAGTTTTCTTCAGGCCCATGCTCCAGTGATTCATGCAGTGTTCAGTCCATCCTACCTCCCTTCTCTCCCAGAGTCATTAGCCATTCTTCTCTATTGTAGGCACAAAGGAACTTTCCACCCACCTACACTAAACCTAAAAAAAGCCAACAGAGCCTTTGGGCCACGTATTTTCTGGGCTCAATGTACTGATTTGTATAAACATATGTTAGTTTTATTTCCTCTGGCAGCAGATTGCACTGCCAAAAGTTTTTCATCTTTATCATGCTTGTACTGGGAGTGGTTTTGCTCACCTGTGGTATCCCAAACACCTCTTGCTTTCCAGGACAGGAAAGGATACAGAGGAGAGCAACTAAGGAAGGAATGTCACAGGCCCCTTCCTCTAAATGACGGTTGGATTAAAAGGGCAAATGCCCAACCTGCTGAAATGGGGACAGGAAAAGAAGTGAAGCTTTCCCTCCAACACCCTGTGCTGAGTTCTGTAAAGGAAAAGGTCTCAGTATCTGCTGGCAGAGTTCTGGGAGTTCTGTCTCATCTTGACCTTTCCTTTAACATTGTATGCACACTACTTTGCTTTACACTTAAACAGTGAGGGAAGGTGGGAAGGGTAAGTGAAGAGGAAGAAGAGAAACGAAAAAAAAATTGAGTTTTATTATTCTTGCTCCTGGGCTTTGTCTATTATTCTTGAATCACCTTGGGATTAAGTCTCCTTAGAGATATGAAGAATATCTTCCTCAGACATAATTTAATAATATTTCCCTTTCTATTATATTAGTAAATCCCCCCACATACCTTCCTCTGAAAAGCAGATCACTCTGAAATACATCACCAGGGCTAATACTTTATTTTCAGCTGCACTGGTCATGCTTGGGTACTCTTGGTTCCTACTCTTCACAAGTTTGTAGTTATCCAGGAATATTAAAACATAAATGCAAAAGGCTTTTACATCATTTGTAGTCCTGATCTCTTAGGACAGTCAAAACCTCAGTTTTATTTACCTTCTTCTCTCTTGAGTTTTTTTCCTCAACTTGTTTGTACCAATTTTTTTCTACAATATACTTGCATAGCAAAGACTAATCTGAAAGACTTGTTCATCAAGTGTAGCCTTTCATTATAAGCATGTCCAGTTAGAGCTGTGGTGTCCCTTTGGTTGTTTGATTGCTTGTATCTGACAGCTTGTAGCTACTTCACTCAGCTTGAACAGGGAGAAAGTTGACAGGAGGCCCTTCAAGACCCTGTTCTTCTTCTGCTGGCTTTCAATGTAGTTCTGAGCTAGTATTTCTCTATGAAGTAAAAGCTTTTATTTTGTCCCATTATTATAGTCATTCAAGAAGGGAAAGAAACCAGAGGGTGTCTATCTGTGCCGGAAAAGAAAAATCTCTCTGCTTAGTAAGCAACTCGTTCATTAATTTCCATTTCGAAACAATGTTCTCATTACCCAGTTTTGCTTCTGCAACTACAACTAGGTTGAGAAAGATTGAACTGTTTATATGCAACTTAAGATAGATGCCAAGACATTGCCTTCTTAAACAATTGTTTTGTATTGCTGACTGATTTTCTACTGAACAGGCACAGTTTTACGAAGCTGCGATATTCACACTTTGTCTTCTGTTCAGTTCCAGGAAACTTGTCTCATGAGGATTAGACACGCTGCCATCTGCAATACAGACATTTCGATCAGCGGATATGGCCAGGAAAACGTACTGTTTGTGAGTAATTTCTTTTAAAAATAAGTACTGTCTCTTAAAAGTGAAATGGGAGAGAGACATGTAGCTTTAAAACTAATTTTCTAGTTATTAGCAGAAAATAACCCACATCAGTGATTATCTGTAAGGCAAATAGCATGGATATGAAGAGGGATGCTATTCTTTTCCCAGCCCAAATGCAACTTTTGAACCTCTGGTCCACAACAGTGCTCAGACCATTGGCTGGGACCATTGGCTGCCAATTCTCAAATGCCCCGTTGAGGGTCTCCAGCTGATGGTTTCAGCTCCATTTACCTATAGTGGAGTGTGAACCTCCCCTTTGTTCACATGGCAGAGAGAACTTGTATTTGCAAGGGGCCAGGGAAGGGCACAGACACTCAAGCTACTAAGATGGTAAGGGAAAGCCAGCATGGGTCAGATTAAGGGTCAGGATCAGACAGTTTCCTTATCCCACAGGAACAACCTGGGCAGGCACTGAAGCTTTCATATGTGCCTCTGAATGAGGCACAAACCTTCTATGAAAAATTGCTAACCAAGGGAGTAAACCAGAGATTATAATCAGTAAAGTAATATATGACTGCTCTTCTTGTTTCTCTCTTAGCACCAGGGTTTTTTGTGCCACCAAGAGACAAATAAACTGACATCAGCTCCTTAATGTACTTGCTCTAATGACAGGGCTTTTGTCACTCCTAGCTGTACTCTTGCTTTAGCTTCAGAAAGGGTTGTTACTTTTGTAAATACTGTTTGGGCAGTAATGCATTAGGCACAAATAGTAAATGCCAATTATCATCCTTTCCCACAAACTCACGAAGGGAGGAGAATTTTGTCCCCTCTGTCAGAGACAGGCCACAAAAAGATCACTGTTTCAGTGCTGGCACAACTGAGAGGGCAAGAGCCCTGTGGCCAGGAGGCTGGGGGCAGAACTAGGGCAGAAACCTCTTATAAAGGCAATAAAAAGTTCAACTGCTTATAGTTTGTGAAAATGATAAGCAAATAGTCCACCTACTTAACTTCTACTGTTTTACTGAGTCATTAAGTCTTAGTGTGACAAATGAATGAAAGCCTCTATTTGCAGAAATGCCCAGTGTCTGATTGGTCTGAGAGAAACAACCAGAGAGGTCTTTTAAGGCTCCTGTTTGCTTTTAAGGCAGAGCCAACCTTGTCTCTAAAAATTATGGCTTTCTAACGGGGCACTACTTAACATCTGGGAATTTGTACTTCTAGAACAGAGAAATAATAAGTACTGGCACTGAAAACAGAGAAAGCGTCTTCCCATGCCCATAAGTCTTCCTGTTCCACTGGCAAAAGCTCAAGGACAGTCCATTGTCTACCCTCAGTCAGGGGTCAGAGTGACATTTCTGGAATCTTGTACTACGCAACGTCCATGGAAGAAAAAAAATCCTCTTGTTGTCTTAGCTAATGGGAGAACACAATGTAAAGCACTCCCCTGCTTTCTGAGAGCAGGACACATACGGGCTGCTTCAATTTCCATCTTCCAAACTGTCATTGTTACACATACACATCTGCTAGAGCTAGTTTTAACACCAGGACTCGGAGCAAGCACAGGGGAGTCTGCTGAGCAGAGGCTACCATGGAGCCAGTCAAGGGGCACTGTCCTGCAGTGATATGAAATCAAAGGAACTTATCAGGAGAGCATAATCTGGAGGGCACATGCATGACATAGTACAGGAGAGATTTGGGAGAAATTTGTGGAAAATTAGCAGAAGAAAACAAAGATTGATTGTCAAAAATAATTTCTTTACAAAGAAATGATCTAATCAAAGAAAGTGGTAAGAAATACTGGCCTCTTGAATCCAGCAATTACTCTGGGAGAGGAGAGAAACACTCTTCATTGGCTGAACCTGTTCTTCATTCCCCAGAAAACCAGAGCTCTGGGGCAGCTCTTTCATAAATATTTCACTGTACAGCTTGCTGTGCAGCCCGCAGGCTGAGGCCAGTTGTGTGGCCATTCCTGTCCCCAACAGCCTGATTCACTACAGTCCACGTAAATCAGTAAGAAATATTCTCACGGGGAAATGAGGTCTTGAAAAAGGCTCTGAATACAGCAGATAAATCAGCAGTAGTGTTGGCATTGCATAAAGGGCAGGGTGAATAATAATAGCAACAAAAAACTCCCAGCATCCTTCAAACATGGCACGGCTTAGGCTTTGCCACCAAGACAGTTGTTCGGGAGATATTTAAATGTTTTGAAGGAAAGCTCAGTAGGGCAAACATGCAAGGAGCTACTAAAAGGCTCTGTTTCAGCTGCAGCCCTGCATGTTGGGCTGTGGCTGAGGATGCTGCCACAGAGCATGGCCTCTTCAGCACTTCTCCACTCATCTCCAAGCACGTACATCCTACAGTCCGCCACCCTGTTGCATGCGGTTCAGTCTGTACTGGTGGGCAGTGAAAACTGAAGCCCGCTCCTCAGCAGATTGTAAAAAGGTGCCTCCAGCAACCTGCACTCTGGCCAGCTCTTGCTCCCCTCTCTGGCAGCCACCTTGGCCATTTTCAGATGAGTGAGTGATGACTTTTCATATGAAAATTCAAGCCTGGAGCTGGAAGCTCCCACCATTCAACCTCACCCTCCACACTCTTGTTGCAGCATGTTGCCAGAATTTTCTTTGCAGACCCCATGTTCCTACTGGTCACTGTATTCCCAGCAAATTCTCCCTGTATCCCTTCAGGGAAACCAGAGGGGAATGTATTACTACAGCCCTCTACACTGTGCACTGGCTCTTTGGAGTCTGGACAGACTGCAGTATTCTCAAACATTCTTGAATTATTTTTTAATTTCTTCAACAGTTAATTCTTGGTCTGTATCCTGATTCACTGAGTGCTGTACATCTCTTAAGTCATGCATGCTAATGATCATCTCCTCTGGATTTTACAGCTAGTACTGGTGAAAGATGAAACCCCAATATTGCCTATTATACTGGGGCTACAGTCAAATATTAAAAGAAAAAAACCCCTTCAAGATGACATCTGTTGTAGGCAAAGTTCATATATTCCTTCATGAAAATTCAACTACATAAAAAAAAGACTTTGCAATAGATGGAGGATGATTCACGCTTAAATATACAGCTGAAAGCCACTCAAAATTCTCTCTTTTCTCTACTTCCTGCTGTTTTATGAGTCCAGCGAAAGAAGAACTATGATTAGTGATAATAAATTTCCATTTTCTCACCTTGCCCTTCAGCATTTCATCAGAGATAACAGTAAACTCTGGTGCTCTTTTGACATCACACAAATAGCATTCCCGGGCTCTCTTCTCCTCTCTCCAGCCTGGTTTATCTTTCACTGCTCAGCAAATCTTCACACAAAACTAACGTTTAGCTGCAAAAAAGAAGGATACGGAGGGTATGAATGAATACAGAAAGTAGCAAGATTGTTGCTGAATGGCCCTTTTTGGAGAAATCGTCCCCGTTACAGTGGTTAGTGAGCAGCTGCTTCCCAGCTGAGATTTATCAGCTAAAGAAAAGGTGATACACAATTTAGCAAAAGCCGTAGAGGCTGTGAAAACTGGAGGGCTTCTTTCTGGCTGTACACTGGAAGTGCATGAGCCTAGGCATTTACATCCCAGAAAAGGTTGCCAGGGTGTGTATAAGTAGCAGACCTGCTCCCCGCAGCTCCCACTGGGAACAATCTCCCTGCAGTGAAGGGATGATGCTACTGAGTGCCAACTAGTAGAAGAAAGCAAAGCAGAAGGCCTGAGGCAAGTGCCCAGACTGATGTCTAGCACAGTCTCCTGTATCACTGAGCTGCAGGAATAGGTCAGAAACTTGAGAGAGAGACTGTAGCACTTCTATCCAAAGTAGCAAGTGCTTCCTTGGACAATCCCTGACTTAGAGCTGTTGTTGTACCCTTTTCTCTTGATCACTTCAGTCCCATGGTTACTTTGGATAACATCCAAAGCCAATCTGTGACTCCTGCTCCATCTATGCAATGCCTCAGGCTGAGGTGGAAGCTGGAAAGATATTTGGATCACAGGAGAGGGTTGGGTGCTATTGAAGTCATCCCTATCTTCCCTTTTGAATGCCTGCAGCACCAAATGAGGTGGGACCATCCTTACATGGACTCATGTCTTCATTATGTGTTTCTGAGGAATGTGCTGTAATTCAGAATGAAGTAATTGCAGTTTTGTGGGGGAAGATTAGCCTCCTAAGACCCAACACACCTCCAAAGCAGCCATGACTGGATTGGGTATGAGTTGGTGGCATATGACAGTGAGTTGTAGAAATGAGATGGGGAGTATCACACTCATGTAGTTATCCTATAGAAACCATGGAAGAGAAGAACTGGGGCTAGGACCCCACAGACAGGAGAGCCAATGGAGAGAAGCGGGCACACATAAAAGCCATTGCCCAGAACAACCCAGGACTAAGCTCTGTTTTGTGCAACACAAACATCTTGCTTACACTGCCAGTTGAAATGGGAGGTTTTGGCTGCCAGAAGCAAAGAAGCAAATACAGAGGGGTTTTCCTAATTATTATGCCATTTGGTTTTCACGTGCCTATGAGTTTCCCAGCAGGGCGTGATCTTCAGGGAGGATGCTTGATGGGGGTCCTGCAAGGCTCCAGCCCAGGAATATGGTGGTAAGGGCAGCCATGTCAAATATGCCACACCAAGCATGAGAAGAAGGATGCCAGCCAGGAACTATGAAAACTACTTTGAAGTTAAGTCCAAGGGGGGTTTGTGCCTTTCTTTCATGTTGCAGGATCTTCTGGCTTATGAGGTTTTTATGATTGCTCTGATAATTGAATGATTCTCAGTGGAAATAAAAATGTTATTTACAAAAATTCCTTACAAAAAAAAGTGACAATTAACTGCCAGATCTTTTTCTACATCATACACTGCAATCACAACTACCAGAGCACAGATTAAAACCAAAGGCCACCCCTGCAGATACATGGGGAAAATCACTCCAGGTCTCTTGCAAATTGCAATTTCGCAAGCTGGCAACCCACCAAAGCACCCCAGCTCAGGTCTGGCCAATAAAAGCACAGGAACAGCTTTTTCATGTCTGTCTCTACTAAAGTTTGGTGTTAATGGAACAGAACATTCCAATAACCTTTTAAAAGGTTGTACTAATTCAATTCTTTGGGTTGGAGAGAGCCAAGCTGCATTAATCTGGTTATTGGATAATAAGCAAAAGGAGTGACATGGAAGGGAGCGAGGTGGTGGTTTAAGGTGTTTTCATGTAGCAGTTGGTATAAAAAGACAGATGAGCTGAAAGGTGGGAGGTTTAGCTTGCTGACAGGAGACCGACACCCACAAAGTTGTGTTCTCTCCCTTGCATGACCAGTCCCTGAGCCAGGCTGCACCTGTGTAGCTCCAGTACTATCATCCTGGGATGAGAGGGATATGTGGGGATGAATAATTCAGCTGCAAATCAGCTCTCCAACTGCACTGCAATTTTTTTCCTGGGATGCTATTTTTAATTTAGATACTCCCACGTGTGTGTTTGGTGGATTAGAGGCATATGAGAAATAGAAGAAGGTGGCTGACGCAGGCAGGTAGCAGAGCCTGGGGGTGGCAGGGGTTGAGCCAACACTGGCCTAGAGCAGGTCCAACGCCATCTCCCTGCCGAGGGCAGCATGGGCCTGAGCACCTCTGAGCCCTACTTACTTTGGTGGGCGCTGAAAAAGCTCAGCACTGCTTGCTTGGATTTAAACCCCTGTGTTGGCCATCACAAAGAAACAATGCAGGTGCCTGTTCAGTTATAGCCAGAGCTGGATGTCAGGGTATCTGGGTTCAGTTTTGAGGTCTGCTACTTATCTCCTTTCCACAAACCTTGTAAATCCTCTCTCTTGTAGTTCCAGATTTGTTAGTGGATGAATTGTTACCGCTGTTTCCTTTGGTCTGCCTCACTTTTCTCTGGGGAAGAAACCATCACTGCTTGTTTACAGCTACAGAAGATAACTCAGGTGAGAGCCTCTTCCCCTGTAAGGTGGCGTCTTCCTATTGTATTTTTTAATCACAAACATCAAAAGGAGAGAGTCATCAAAATGGTTTAAGAGGAAGTAGAAAATTTTTGCCTGCAGCAGCTCAGTGAGGAGATGAGGGACTGTAGGATACAATGGAGTGGAAAAAGCTGACTATTTGGGCAAATGCGAAACTATCATTACATGCTCATCTTCGTGAAAATCCAGATTTCTGGAAGAGCTTGGCTGGCATTTTGATTTGTTCACTAGTTCCTACAGACAATAAAAACAAAGATCAATCCATAAAGAAAATCCTGTAATGTCTGAGAATCTTTCCTTTTACCCCTTTCTGTGCATACAGTATCCAGTCCATTACTAATAATAACTGCTTTTACAAAGTCTAGAGTACTCTGGCAGATCCCTAGCTGGTAAAGGCATTCATGTCTTCCTGTGGACTCAAGGGAACTGACGTTTAGAGTAGTTCACTCCTTGTTAGGTTATACAGAGTCTCAACTGTTCAGCCCTAAATCACTGCATATGGGGAATTTCTTAAAAATGAGATGAGGGAAGTATTTGAAAACCAAAATTTAATTAGCTATTGTGAGATCATTCCACAGATTACGGCTAGGGTTGTGGAAAGTGCCCATGCTTTCAAGGCATGATGCACTGTGCTACCCCTTCTCAGTATCTAAATAAAGGTCTAATTTGTAAAAAGCCCTTTATTTCTTACTCTAATTCTTGATCTTTGTGGTCAAGAAAACCACGGACTATTCCTTAATTACTCAATTCTTTGTCAGTAAAGTTACATGCTGCACCTAGATTTTGGGGGGAAGACAGCAAAACAGAAAATGTTGTGATGTAGCAGTGAAGAAGAAGCCAGCATCCTTTGCAACAAAAATTTCATAACTAATGCTTCACAAGGCCTGGTGATCAGTTTTGACTGACCTGTGATATTCATGAGACTGGGACAAAAAAACCCCATTCTCAGTTACACTCTGTTCAGAAAGTAGGTAATTAGCCAAAGAGTTCAATGTCTAATAAGCTCCATTTATCACACACCTTTGGCCTCCTGGCTTCTGGGAAAAACAAGTACCAACAAGTAGACACCACATGGTGGCTTCTCACACCAACATTTTACAAAGAGTAGCTGCAATTTTAAAACACAAAACAACATGCCAGACAAAGGTTTCTCTTTCTTTCCTAAAATATGAATTTAATCTCCAAAAACTACACTTGCCTGCAGTCCCTAAAGAGCAAGTCTACAAGCATTGAAACAGAATCTGGCTCGAGATTTGGAACCCTTGGAGGCATTAAGGCAGGAATGAATTGCTTTATATCATTAGAAAGCCAAGACTGTCTACTTTCCTGTGGAATATAAAGCATTCTGTTTGCAGCTGGTACTTCGTAAGACACTGAGCCATAGCACTGACCCAGTGCATTTTGCATATGCACTACAGACCATTTTAGAGTTTGTAAATCATTATCAAAAACTTAATTATCTTCTTTTCTCTAATGGCACATCCAAAGGCATTATGCAGATTTCATAGACATCTTTTTACCTACCTAATTCTCCATCACGCCTTCCAGATTTTTGGAAAGATGTTGGCATGTAAATGTTGCTTTCTAGTTTTTCTTGTCCAGTTGTGTCAAAGCTCAGATGAATAGAGAGACAGCCATCATCCAGCTTCCAACCTGTGAATAAGCTGTAGTACAATCACTTGGTAGCCTTCTATCAGGACAGCATGCTGCCAGGCACACCGTGTCCTGCAGTGCAGAAACTGCTGCTGAATAATTGTCCACAGTGTCCCGTGGGAAGTGCCCTGTGTTGGATTAACACCTCAGCCTCAAGCAGGCAAGTACAGGTTTGGGTTTAAACCCTTGGTTTAGGACAGAAGTGATGAGTACTTCAATGGAAGCCCAAAAGGAGTAAGAAGTACTCCTCAATTCTTCTGTCCTGCTTTATAAAAACAATGAGTTGTTTTTAATCCACATACAGCAAAACACTCTAATAAAGAACAGACACTAAATAGCCTGGACAGGCCTTAAGAAATCTTAGCATTATGTTCATGTAAAAGCAGTGCTAATGTGGGATGGTGATCCTAGTTGTCAAGCTACCTTCTAATCTTAACTCCTCTAGTGGGCTTTTGCATGTTAAAGAGTAGAAAACAATATTTAAATTAACATAAGGTTAACAGTGTAAGTATTTGGTTTGCAAAACATATGTAAAAACTGCAAACACTACATGCTCCACTTAGACTTGGGAGTGTTAACAAGAAAAAATGCATCCAAAAAACCTTTAGAAGTAAGAATCAAAAGTACGAATCTGACTGTATAGTAACATACAGAGTACCTGAATGGTTTTTTGGTATTTTGTTCATTTAATGCAAAGTCGTTTTGACAATTTCAAGCTGAATTAAAAAAAAAAGAAAATGGAATGCAACTACTGAAGCAACCCTGTACTTCTCATGTAGGACACAATGACAGGAAACACAAACAGGTGACCGCAGCATCCCTCTAGGTCTGCATAACTAGAAGTGAAAATTTCCTTGCATTCCAAAATAAAACTCGGCATGGTTTATTTATGGCAATGGAATCTTTAATGAGCCATACTCTCCAAAGACACACTCTCAACTGTTAAAAGAAAAGTTGCACTCATTTAAAAAGTCTTATATTGTTGAAATACAACTACTTAACATTTAAAATATATTTTCTAATTTTACCTATATAATACAAATCTCAAACATATTCTATTAAGAAGCAATATACTCTCAATTTTTGTATTCTGGTTCTGTGACATCTTTTCCTATAATTTCAACTACAAAGAGAAAATGAGTGGCAGGTTTCATAACATCAAATCCTGAAAAGGAGGTGTTAATTGGTATCTAAGAATTGCAGTCCACAGAATTCAAAAGTCCTATTAGTTATCTAATCATTTAGAAGCAAGAGGATTTCTACCTAGTACCAATGGATTTGAATAGCATATGCATCATAGCTATCAACCAAGACAATTCTATGTAATGGACATAATATCTGTGTAGTTTACATGGCATTAAAAATATCTGTTGATAGTCACATTGATAAATAAATAAAAATTAGAAAAAAAGAAAAAGAAAAAAGAAAAAAGTTAAATCATAGTAAATGATCACTAGGAAAGACCGCCAGACATCAAACAGCATCCACAATGCTTTAACAATCCTGTTTTTCTTCCTTTCCAAAGGAAATTAAATTAAAAATTCCTTAAACTGGATTCAGAGATGCAAATAGTGCTAATGAAGAATATAAGGTATCTGCAATTGCATGAGACGGCAGGGGACCATAATAACATCATAAGTCTCCCAGCTGTAATACATGCAATATCCTAAAGCAGCAACACTCTCTGCTGGACTGTGAGCAAGCAGTCCCCGTGTGCATCATCCTTGACATAGTGGCTTGCTGGGTCCAGTATCTAGTTACTCTTGTGCTGGTTCTGCTTGGGCTCCTCCAGCTAAATAGCCTTCACCATTCCCAGATCAGCAGCCAGGTTGGGACAAAACATCACACTCAATGTTTCGTGAAATTTCTCATGCTCACTTCTCATGCACTGTTGGCTTTTCTGCCTGTCCATGCATCACGAGAAGCAGCAGATTGGTAAAGGAACATAAAATATTAATTTTAAAGTGCTGAGATGTCCTGCAGCTTTCACAACAGTCCATGATGGCCAGAGGGCACAAGTGAGTGAGGCTGACAAAAGCTACCCTGGGGGGAGGCCAGCTCCCTTCTTGGTCTCTTTCTGTAGTCAATGGAAAGAGCAGGATCTGACTTAAGTACGCTGTGTTGCCACTGGATGAACTTTTTCCTTTCATGTAAAGCCTTCCTCAGCTAAAACAGGCCCTGATGAACATTGTCCCCACCCTCACGCCCAGAATGGGCTCCACAGGGTCCAAGGTAGGGTTCCCACACACCGCTCCTCACTGGCCTGGGACAAAGTGACACATCCGATCTGGCTACCTTAGGTATAAAAAGGGCACAGTGTGCTAGCACAAGAAAACAGTTTATACCCTGAAGCACTACCTACTTTATCACCCTGAATGCAAGGAGATACCATGGCTCAATTGTAAAAAAATGGTAATAAGGAAAAGCACTGAGTCACCACCCATAACCATCATTCCCAAGGTTAGCTCATTCTTGAGTAAACAAGAGATTTTCTTTCATCAATAAAGTACGAATCAAGGTATATCCTGTGCTGAAATTGCATGTCCTTTGCTTGAATTTTCTTTTTGGAACAGGAAGGCATGGAACGTCCCCTCCTGCCTGTCTCTAGCAAGTCATTTCAATGGGAGTAAGAAACGCTGAGCGAGCTTATCCGGTACATCTGGTATGCCTGCAAGCCATGCTGGCAGTTTTGCTGAAAAATGTGCACAAGAATCTTCCCCCGTTGGAATGTAAATTTTCATTTTTATAAAAGCATAACGAGTTCTGAAGGGGTAGCAGAAAATGATTTACAGAAATGCCAACTTTGCGTTACATATCTATGAGACATTCAGGATTCCCACTGTAATGCGGGATGGATAGCATGGCTGTATCTGCCTTACTTTGTGATTCCAAGCTAAATCCCAGCAAGCAAGGACCCTGTTTAAATGTTATTTCCCAAAGTAATTTACAATTTTTCCAAGGAAATAAGGACTTGGGTGACCAGTATTTCCAGAGGCCACCTGCATTACCAAACCTAGATCAGGCCCTAGCATTCCACAGAGATTGTGCTGTTAATGGGCTGAATTCTGTCCCAAAAGTTGCTAGAGTTATTGGAGGGAGGAAGCTGTTTCCACTCCTCTAGAAGATTGTTAGAGGACCTCTCTGATCCAGTAACGAGAACCTGCTCTTTCTATCCAGTCTAAATGTGGTATGGTTATTTGTGGTTTTTTATTCTTCTCCTTAAATAAGAAAAAGAATATCTTCTCTGTTGCTGGTACTAGGCTAACCAATTCTTAGAAAGAATTCAGTATCTTACCATTGTCTTTATTTTTTAGACTAAGCAGCACTTCATGCCATCTCTCATATGATCTGCTTTATGGTACCTCTGCATTTGTTGCAGATTAGTTAAACTTTCTCAGAAAAATATGGCAGCAGTCGTGTTGCAGGTGTGCATCCACCCAGGCCTTCTACAATGAAGGTTTCACTTTCTGCTGGAAATACCTTGTCTGATGTATGCTACGGCCACAAACACCTTCCTCATGAGTTCATCCTATTGTCGATTCACAGTCCCTCTGTGATCATCTGACACTCAGAGTTCTCTCCACCGGAGTCATCTCTTGTCTCCCTTAGAGAAATTCCTCATTAACCCTGAAGTGCATGCCCTGACATTCTGTTCTAATCAAGCAGCTATTCCCACTCAGCTGTCAGAGTCAGAAAGGTTTTAATAAATGATAAGTCTTACATGTTAGCTATGTCCCTTTGTGGAGGCCAGTGGGCCTGCTGGACAAGGAATGAAAGGAGTCCTACGGTGGGGTAAGCACTAGGTTCCTCTCCAGCTTATGGTGACTGAAAGGCTTCCTCCAGAATGCTTTGTTCTGTTATGTTTAATGTAGCCCAGCTCTGCTCCCCTGGTTGGCTCCATTGGCCGCCACAACCCTTGTTACCTGATATGCCCTCAGAGTTCCTCTATTGGTTCCCTTACCCTGGACTCCCCATTGCTCTGCCCCGGGACTTCTCTGCAACCTTGCACGAGTGCAGATGCATTAAATCTCTCCTGTAGAACCCTATGTGAAAACTCTTCTTGCTCATTCATCGTCAGACTTTTTTAGCTGGCTATCTGGTGTGTGTGTGCCAGTGTGCTGGCTGCACCGAGAGGCTTCCTTGAAGGTGCTTTTGGGAAGGTCATGGCATGTTACCATCTAACAGAACCGCGACGCCCCTTCAGATTTCAAGAGCCTGCTGACTTCATATGGTAACGTATTTAATGAAAATATTACCACCACTGGTCCTAAAATTGACCCTTGAGGAACTCATTGTAACTTGTCTCTTGACTGTCTTTTCTTTCTCTTCCTCTGCCCTTTCCCATTGGTCAGTTCTTCCCCACCTTTCATGTCGTCTGTTAACCCCCGCCTTCTTTTGCTCCATTAATATTTTCCCATTTAGGAGTGTATCAACTGCTCTGCTAAGGTACAAATGAGATTTACCACATTTTCTATTTTGGAAAATCCATTATCTCATTTAAGGAAAGCTATCAGATTATTCTGGCACCATGCCCCCTTGGTAAAACCAGGCTCCTTTCATCTTGTTTTATGCCTAACTAGAAAGAACAATTCAGTCATTCTTTCTCCTTTGGTAATTTTACCATGTATAGAAATACAGAAGAAAGTAGAGGTAGATCACATCCACTTCCATCTGGGGCATGTTGGTAAGCATATACATAGAAAACACCTGTATACATATGTGTATGTGCATATGAGTATTATGTGTTACGTATACACATGGACAACGTATACACATACATGTAAATATTTGTACACAACAACTTCCAAGCTGCACTGAGCTTTGTAAGGGAATACTACCATTTTCATTTGTCCAGACAATAAGGATTAATTAATACTCCTTAATTTTAAGACTTCCAGATATTTTCCTCCTTTTCCACTTCTTCTTCTGGAGCCAGCTGACAGCCACCTAGACAAGCCCAGTGTGCAGGATGGTTTTACCCAGCACTCAAACTGTTTCCTGCTGATACTATTACAAAGTTCAAGTGCAATCTAGTTGTTGGATAATTGCAATTATGAAGTTTGTCCATTAGTACAAAAAGCTCTTTTAACAGTCACAGTGAAGAGAGAATGTCCATTTGACACCTACTTTAAATATGAGGGCCTGGTTCTTAATGAAAGAAAGGTCAACACATGACAAGTCTTTAATTAACAAGTGCCTGTCTTGTTATTCCTTCTTGTCTGATATGGTAGCACACACTTTTGTAATACAAAAATTTATTGTGAGAGAGGTGGAAGAAGAGAGGCACAGCACCTCTCCGTAAGGTGGCCCTCCAGATGGGTGATCCTCTCCCCCATGTATGTGTCGGGGACATGTACCGCAGCAACGTGGCAGCCTTTGCTAAGGGCTTTGAGCAGCTGGAATCACCTGCCTCCCGGCATACAACTGATTTGCCATCTGAAATGACACACTTCAAGAAAGACAGAAGAATGAAAAGCCAGGTTTCCAAAACTTGCATTCCTAGCTGTAATAAGGAGACATAGCATTCCCAAATGCCCCTGAGCTGTGCATAGTTTAATGACAATATGATGTCACTGTGACCAGTCCACAAGCTCATAAGGATTGAGCTCTTACGCCCATGACTGTAAATTCAAAATTTTAAACAGTCTTACAAAACACTTCTTTCCAGATTAAAAGCACGAAATGTGTAGCTTTGAATGCTGCAAAGGGGTAGTTTTGCTCACCACTGTGTATAACCAGTTCCAACCAACAGCAAAATTGTGCTAGTGCATTAAAAGATGGCCAAGATGAAAATACAGTACCAATTACTTTCTTTGAAAACTGAGCTATTCATGAAAGGCAAAAAAAGTGAAGATGCGTTGATTCTGATAACTTCTCCCCACCTACATGCACACACCTACTCACACACTTTTAGTCTGAATCAGTAAGAAGCTGCTGACTGTCACTGGTTTAATACCTTTGTGTGGAACATGGAGGATGTGCATTCTGGGTTAAATGCACCCTTCTGTAAATAACACAATACAAGCACTGCATAAAAACCCCTCAGAATAAGGCTCACCTAGGTCTTAAAAATGACTCAGCCCCATGTCCCAGCCCCAGACTCAGGGAACAACATCAGCCTGCTAAAACAGTGCTGGTAAATATGATTCTACTGAGTCTGGATCTTGCATGGTTTCAAAATTCTTCCATAAAATTCAGTGTTTTAATGAGTGGCACGGGGACAGGCACAGATATTTTCCAACCAGACAGGGCCATCCTGGTCACTAAGCACAGGATGGGGTAGGCAGGTTTCTGACTTCTCATATAGCCGATCTCTTCTTCCAGTGACGCATTGTGTGAGTTCTTCATATTGCCAAACCATGGAATGACAAATCTGTGTTGGTTTGGATGACAAGAACCTCCTATGTCATCAAGGCCAGTCCCCAGCTAAAGTGGGCATCAAACAGTAATACCTGTGATACAAGTAATACCTGTTATGAGTTACCAAAACTCACAATTTACAGGTTAAACTCCACCCCTAGTAATGTGACCAGTCTTGCCCAAATCCATTCCTTTCCATCCCAAAAGTATAACTCTGCCTCTTCTACCTCTTTCAAGAGTTTATTCTTCCACTACCACACCATTTGAGGGCTTTTAAAATAAAATCCACTGCAAAATTGAAGCTTCTACTGATCTTTGTGGTCTCAGAATTCTTCCCTTTGAGATCTGGGCTCAGATAGTAGATAGGGTTTGAGAGGATTTTTCTTAGATTTAGTCTATGAATTTCTTGCTTTTTCATATTCTCAAGTAATAGTCTTCACACCCCTGAAATCCAATCACCTGCATTTTTCATCTGACCTTGTGTTTTAAAGCAAAACCACTAAATATGTGTATATAAACAACAGCAAACTTATTAGCAAAAGCCACATTCAAGGAATTTAATGGAAAAACATTACCAAACAAATTCTTTAATTACATGAAATGGGGCTGGGATTTGAAGTATGCAGGTGACAAAATATATTTTGTATTCCAAATGCTGGGTTTTAATCCTCTTTTAGTAGGAGGCTGAAAAAATACTAGTCATGTTGTTGATGTATTGTTTTTTTCAATGCCAGGAAACACAAACATCAATTCTGGTAACTATCAGCAAAAGCAAAATTATACTTGTATGGAAATCTGGGAAGCATGTCTATTTAAGTGACAGACAACTGGGGTACTTCTGCACATTTCCCATACAGGAACTAATGAAATACCTAATTACCCAATCAGCTCCAGGCTTTATGTGGACTAACAAAAATGGTAACAAACACATTAGTACAAAGTCTAAAAAAAGATATCAGGGGACTATCAGCCTGATGGAAAATAGTCTATGACTATTAAAGCAAATACAAATATTTTTATATCATTAATTTCCCATAATGAAAGGAGACAAGAAAACAGCCCAGGTTAGGAGGCAAAACTCAGTGTGGGGAAAGTGGGGATCATGGGAGAGTGGGTTCAGTACCCTGTTTGGAAAAGCCTGAGCCATTTTAGGGCTTATATCCCTGCTTGCTCCCTGCACTCTGCATGGGTTTCAGCCGAATAAGGAGAGACAGGTGAGTGGGTGGTGTCTCCAACCCTTGCCATGGTTATCAAGGTGTTGTTTGGTTTAATTTTCATTTATACAGTGTGCTGTGCAGCTCATAGCTCTGATTCACGATTGCTACAGGATTCTGCTCAGGAACCTGAGAGGTTCCCACTTTCAAAGAGAAGGGACCTGATGTGGAACAGCTGGCCATCCTTGCTTGTGAATGAAATACTCTTTAATTTATGTGTGTAGTGCTCTTCACCTCAATTGGAGTCAACACTATAGAGCTCAGAGTGAGAAAAAGTAGCAAAATAACAAGAGGATTATTTTATGTTGTCTTGAAAATATTTTGAAAGTCTAATCACTGCCTCAAATTTAGAATTACGATTTTTTAAATACATTTCAGTCCCTGGACTGTTGAAGTAGCTAACATTAAACATATTGACCTATATTTCTCATGCTCTGTCATCGAGACTATAGCTGATCGAGTAGCTAGACCTTCATCTTATCTTTTTAATCCATTCATTTCACTAAAACACTCCTTTCTCATCCTGACAATCTACTTATATATTTGATTTGCTCAAAGCTGAGGATTATCTGTTTAGATTAATACTAAATTAATCACAACCTTAAATGCTTCCTAGAAAGTTAAATGTATGCTATACACAAAAGCAGACCTGCCATACCTGAGGAGCACTTACTTAGGTTTGGGCCCATGTGGAGCCTCTAGGTCTTATCTCTAGCTCTCTCTCACCATATTAACCAACAACCCAAACTGGGTTTGGTAAAACTCGGATCTAGCTTGGGATTCTGATGACATGGCAAGTATTGTACCAAGTCTTGGCTATTGCTGCCAAAAATTTTTAAAAACTAAACTGGAGGAAAATTTTAAAAACCCAAATAATATAATTTTACATTATTCCTTATTTTCTTCTGGAAGGATTTTGCTGGTATGATTTTTATTAGCTGCTACAAAAAACAAGTCAAGCATGTTTGGCACGGGTTTGAATTGTGTGATGCTTAGAACATGTAGAAGTCAAGATACTGGAAGATATTGGAAGACACTGGAAACTTACTCTGGGAATATACTGAAATTTTAATTTGTGTCCCTTTCTGTTGATTTTATTGGACCTTATTGTGCAATCTGGATTCTAATAGTGAGGAAGGCAGCCAATATCAAATGCAGCTAGACAAGGTATAAGATTTTCTGTAAACAGAAACTGAAATTAGGTGAGAAAAACCGAGACCAACCAGAAACATTCTCAGATGGAAAGAAGAGCAAAGGTATTCTTCAGAGTATGACAATCCATGAAGGCCAAAACCAATCCAGACATACACTGTTATTTGGCATTTGGGCTTTTTATTGCCTTATTTATGGTAATAGTTGAACATCTATTAAGCACTGTTTGGCAGCACCATTTCAAAAATACTGTCAAGACGCATGTCAGCAGCGCCTAGAAATGGCAATGAATAATTATCCCAGGGTGTCAAGAGGACAGCCAAAAGCACACCAAAGCTTTCCTCCAAAATCTTATACTGGCTTTTTTTCTGTGGTCTCATCCAGTCTGCTAACCTCTCTGACATAATTTTCCATCCACTCAGATGTGAATCAGGAGAATGCGGGGGTTAAGGCCAGTGTGAGGGGAAATCATCCTCTGAGTCGAAAACAAGTCCCAGCTGGTCATGAGCTCTCATTTATCCTAGGGAAGGGACTCAGTCAAGGACTGCACTGCCTGTCCCCCACACAATAAAATGCTTCATCCTCCCTCAGTCCAGGAACTCACACAGCAGATCAGGGAGAGATTTGGGAGGGAAGGCCTGTTAAAGCCAAATTGCCATCACTTGCTGAAGGGGGGGATCAACAGGAAAGCAAGTTAAAATTATGCACACAGTCGTGGGAAAACTGTACTAGTTTATCAGCAGGGTAACCATCAGAGCTCCTCTCTGTTCATTTTTGTGGTGAAAAGGTTATAATTTAAGCACACTTGACAGGTACACACAACCAAGTGGAAAGCTTTTATTCCGTAAATACTTATTTTTAGTCACGTAAGAAGGTTGACTTTACTGTACACATTGCACTGCATAAACAGAATGTGTCTGTTTAAGCTATGCTGGAAACAGAACAGTGAAGAAAAAGGTCTAAAAACGAAAAGAATCAACAGTTGCTAGCAGTAAAAGGACACAAACACTGGGGGAATTAAAAAAAAAAAAGATTTCTCGTTCCTTGGAGGCTACTACAAGTTACTTGCAGTAATTAAAACCAACTCTGAACTCCACAGTGTTGACAACAGGGTGAGATGTTGTTTTTCAGGGAGAGGTAGAATTAATTATGCTGTGCTAGATTGCCTTTATTGACTTGTGCCATGTTGTCTAGGATGACCCCACTGGAACGAGGAGGTTAAACCAGATGACAGCCAGGAGCACACTGCACTAGAGCTGAGCTCATTCAAACACATAGAATTTCAGGACAAGAAAGAGAACTGCAGTGTCTTTCCTGCTTTCAGGTACCCATTTTGTGATCCTGTGTTTCTGTGACTTCTGCTTTTTACTCTGACTAGTCAAAAAGACATCACAATCCACCCTCCTTCCCCCCCCCCCCCCCAAACTATTGCCTTTATTTCAGAATCTGCCTCTTAAAAGAACAAAAAAAAAAAAAAAACACCCCCAAACCAGAAGGGAAGTAAAATTATTGAAATTACTGACATCTAGCCCTAACCTATACAGTCGCTTTACAGCATCTGTATATGCTGTGGAGGGAAGCAAAATTAATCACACAGAAAAGGCCAGGTTGGAGGGGACTACAGTGTGTCATCTGGTCCATCTGCTCAAGCAGGGCCGTCCTAGAGCACACGGCAGAGAATTCTGTCCAGACAGTTCCCAAATACCTCCAGTGAGGAAACCTCTCTGTACAACGTTCCAGTGCCTGGTCACCTGCACAGTAAAGAATTCTTCCTCGTGTTCAGCTGGAACTTCCTGTGCATCAGTTTCTGCTTACATCAGTTGCCTCATGTCCTACTCTTTGGCACCACCGAGAAGAGCCTGGAAACATCCTCTTGGCACTCCCGCTTTAGATATTTATAGGACTTAATGAGAGCCCCTCTCTCCATCTCTTCTCGAGGCTGAACAGGCTCTGTGCAATTTATACAGAGCTCAATCCCGGTTAATTAATTTTTTTAATTACTATTTTTATTATTTACTGTTGTTTTACACTCCGGAACTGGGGAAACTCTTCCCGCTCCCTCTCTGCGCGGAGCTCCCGCCCCGCCGGGCGGTGCCAAAGGCGGAGGCGGCGCCTCGCTCCGACACCGACGCGCCAAGATGGCGGCGCCCGCGGCCCGGCGGGGGAGCTGAGGGAGGGCGCGCGCAGGTAACGGTCCCCCCGCCCGGCCCCGCCTCACGCCCCCCGCCCGCCGGAGCCGCCGCTGCTCCCGGTGCCCGCGGCTTCCCGACGCCCGCTCCTTTGGGCTCCTTGCCCGCGCTCAGCCGGTTCTCCCGGCGGCCCTGTGCCCCCGGAGTTCCCCCCTCCTCCAGCCTCCCTCCGTCACCGCTCCCCCGCTCGCTCTGTCCCGCCCATGGAGCCGCCTGCTCCCCCTGCTTCTCCAGCGGCGTGACGCCCCCGACGGGGCTGAGTGAAGTGTGTTGGGCCTCGTCAAGCAGTTTCCGGGACCTTCATTCTGTCTCCCGCCTGCTTACTGCATCTTTCCAAACGTTTTCTGTGTCAGGGGAGGTTTAGGTTGGATATCAGGAAAAGGTTCCTCACCCAGAGGGTGGTCGGGCACTGGAACAGGCTGCCCAGGGAAGTGGTCGCAGCACCAAGCCAGACAGAGTTCAAGAAGCGATTGGACAGTGCTCTGGGGCACATGGTGTGACTCTTGGGGCGTTCTGTGCAGGGCCGGGGGTTGGAGTCGGTGATCGTTGTAGGTCCCTCGTAGCTTAGGACATTCTATGATTTATTTCTCTATCAGACTAGCCCCTTCCATTCTTGGCACACCTGAGTAAGACAGTTTTAGGCTCATAACCTTGTTCCTTGAAGGACCCAGACAGCACTGGGCTGGGGTGCCCTTAACTGGGGCAGGGAGGGGCACTCTGCTTGTGCTAGTCTTATGCACACAAGCCTGGATAGGGGAAACAGCTTAGTGCCATGTCTTTTGGATTTAATTATCCTCTGTGCCGCTCATCCTGACTTGGCCCAACACATGCCTGGCTGATCATTGCATCTTGTGCATGGCAGTACCTGGGAGCAGGAAAGACACTGCAGTTCTCTTTCTCGTCCTGGAGTTCCATGTGTTTGAATGAGCTTAGCTCTAATACTGTGTGCTCCTGGCTGTGGCTGTTTTCTTGCTCCCACCACTGCTCTGACCCATGCTCGTGTGACCTGTAGGGCCTGGGGTCATCCAAATGTGCCCTCTTAAGCGTGACATTGGCAGGTGGGCTTCCCTTGAGCTGTGCAGAGGCACGGGGTCTGTGTCCTTTGTGTCTCAGAATCACAGAACCAATTAGGTTGGAAGAGACCTCTGTGTCATGGAGTCCGACCTGTGGCTGAACACCACCCTGTCAACCACTGAGTGCCACGTCCTGTCTTTCCTTAAACACCGCCAGGGATGGTGACTCCACCACCTCCCTGGGCAGCCCATTCCAGTGTCTAATCACCCCTTCTGTGAAAAAATGCTTCTAATGCTAATGTCCAGCATAAACCTCCCCACACGCAGCTTAAGTCTGTGTCCTCTCATCCACTGGTCTCCCTTCAGTGAAGCACTATACGCGCGTGTAACTCCTGGGCTTTAAAACACTTGCTTTGTAAATCGGCAGTGCTGAAATTGGCTTGCATAAGGAAGCGCTCCTTTCTGTTGTAAAATAAATCAAAGTAACAGAAATAAGGCATAAGCAATAAGGAAATAATTAGTAAAAATAAGCAAAAAACTTTGAAGTACTGAAATGCTAATTTTGAGATGAGTGTGATGTTATGGAGGGGGAGAAATTGGAGTCTCCCGAATGACTCATGTGCACCCGCACTGGGAATCCTGAGTACAGTCCTGGATTTGTTTTTATTACAAATGAGACAGTTTATGGAGGGTAGCAAAAAAAAATTCAAAGCACTAGTGTGACATAAGTGAAAAACTGTCTAAAAGACCCTGCTTGATAAGTAAGAGAGAGAACGAGCGATTCTATAGAGCGGTAATGAGACAGGCAATGAGGGTTTGTGTATGCATATATGGTGAATGTTAAAGGAAGCATAACTCCCACTAGCTTGCTGGGGATCTAATTTAGGTGGTATAGCAATTATTTCTACTGATAATGTTTCTACCTTATGGGAAATGCATAAGTAAAATCTTTTGTTGCACAAACTTTTTCTACATTGCAATTTTACTGATGTAACTCTTCAAGGAAAATTCTGAAATAGTTTGGTACAAGTGTATTGGGCAAAATTTAAAAAAAAAAAAACCAACACCAAAACCAACCATAGAGGATAGGAAATACTGATGTAAAAATGTGATTTATTAAAAAAAAAAAAAAAAAGCAGTTGAGGAGGAAATCTCAGAGTAGAGGTCTTTTAATGCCGTATTTCCTACTGTAGGAAGTAAAATCAGCAAATATCTTGTTGAGACTGATCCCAAATACGGGAACTGTCCGATCTTTCTCCCATCTGAGTAGCTTTAGAAGACTTGCTCTAAAGCATTTGAGGAGTTAACTCAATTTTTAGTTGAAAAAGAAAGCCTTAGCCAAATAAAATAGTTGGTTTAGAATATCTGGTTGAAATCTACTAATTATAGTCATCCTCCCCCATCTCTTTTCAGTGATGACAAATTCAGTATTTTTACAGTATAATTTCATCCAACTTCCTCTTCTCTCTGTTTCATTCTGAATTTTTACTAACACAGTTAGCCATCTTCTATTCAGGCGATGGAGCTTCTGGAACCTTCAACTGACTGATTATGCCTTTACAGGAGACTGAATGCCAGAACTGTATTTTATTAGATAAGACATCTAACACAATAGTTTTGTTCTGTGCGAAGGCCTCAGTTAGTTCTCTTGACTAAAAACTGCATACTTTTATAATTCAGACACGGAAATAAAATGCAGGTTCCATGGAAAACAGCCGAGTAGTCCAAGTCAAGCTAAAATAGTTTCATAGCTAGCAATTTTCAGTATAATCATAATAATCATTGAGTTCTTGTTATATATTGCAGCATGAATTTTTTTTTTTGTCTTCTCAGATACCATAACCTTAAGAATGCAGTCGGTTTGTCAAAGAGTTGGCCCTTGTTCCTCATGTTTGAAGAGGCAACTAAATGGCTTCCTGGGATTAATTAAATGGCAGAGAAGACCGGTTCCTGCTTGTGTGAGAACTATTTACAGTGAGACGGGGAAATGGGAAAAAAACTATGGGTTGGAGACAAGAAAACGAGTTGAAAATTGGTGGTTCCCAAGAATAAAGGATCAGTTCTGCAGAATTTCAGAAACTGATGTAAGCATTATGAGAAATTTGGAGATGACATGTTTGATATTTTTTGTTTTCTTAGAATGAAATTAATTGAAACTTACTTAGTACAGATGGCTTATAATGATTAGATGTACATTACATTTTAGGGAAAATACTTTCGTGTAGATTATTAAAAACCATTAATGAAATAGGTAAACAAAAATAATAAAAAAATCCTGAGGAAAAATACAGTGATAGGCAAAGTATAAACTTGTAAATTTAGGAAGTGTTTAAGTAATCAATTCTTCCTTTGTATCTTATACAATATTTGGGAATGAATTATTTAAAGTATTAAAAGAAACATCTATTTGTAACTTTTGTAAACAATTTTCTTGGGTTTCTGTTCCCAATGTTGTGACAAATCTATTACACTACACCTAGTGACTCACTAAAATCTGTGTTAAGGGAAAATGATTTTTTAAATTTTCTGGTTTACAGTCTCATAGGAGTAGTAAGTGACTTGAAGAAAAAAAGTTTTCCCATGCAATAAAAGATCTTGGAAACAATGGTGTCTCAGTCTCTGACTCTTTTTGCCTTCACAATTACTCTTTCACAATAGATAAAAAAACGTTTTTGTGTCCCTTTATGGTTTTTTGTTCATCTCTCTTAAAATGTGCCTTCTCTCAGACAAAAAAATAATGCTGTCAAAATGCTGAAGAGAGAAAAGAGCTTGCTTTTCTGGGGAAGAAAACTGAGATGAAATAGTGTACATGTGTACCTGTAGCAGGGAAAGCATTCATTTAGACGTGTCTTTGATATACATATATACATAGGTATCATATATAGCATACATATGCTAAGTTCTAAATTGTATTTTTAATGATATTTTTGTTTTATCCTTACGGTTGAAGTAGATTTAATAACATATTGAGGTAAATAGTGTATAGTGCTGCAATGAAGTACTCAGATTATTTCTGATTTTGCTGTGATTGAACAAAAGTGATAAAGAAATATTATTTGACAAATATTAATAGAGTTTTATTCAGAATAGTAAAAGCTGAAAGCTGCCTGTAATTTTTTTTTATTATTAACATAAGAAAAATAATGTAAGAACTTAGCAAGTATCAATGATACTTGATACTATCAATGTATCAATGATGAATGATCAGTGGTAATCAAGATGTATTAGGAGTAATTGATGTGAGAGAGGATTTGTGATTTCTTTGTAACGTTTGTCATTTTAATTAAACCTAACTAAATGAAATTTTTAGTTTCTTTTCATTATGCAAAATACTGCTTGTAAGATGTGTTTGGATCTGAGCATACATAGTGAAACAGAGCAGTTTCTCTTTAGCAGATGTTCATGCAATTGCAAATGATGTAGTCACTTTGGGAGTTACTGCAGTTCAGCTGACAAAAAACAACTGGCCAGGAGTGAGCTCTGTGTTTGTTGCAGATACAAAGTAAAACATTAATTATTTAAGCTGTTATGAGAGTAATTTAATATGCTATGTTTCCATGTTTTTGCTGGGGCAGACTAAGAACACATAGATAATCAGTTGCAGATGCTGCAGTGGAAATGGTGTTTTGTTAAGCTTCTGTCAATATAGCTTTTTGTGAGTAAAAGTGAATTAATTTTCATAACATTCAAGTGCCATGTAAGTGTCAGTATAAATTGATGAGATGGCAGCAAAATCTGGTAAAACATGTCCACTTAAAGCCCCAAAGAATTTGATCCAATGAACTTTGTCAGTGCTCACTTGGATCAGTTACAGCAGAACCATGTTTCTCTTCGTGGTGTCATATAGTAGTTTGTAATGTGCATGTGTATTTATTCAAGTGAAATGCTAACTCGTGTAGTTACTAGTTTCTAAAAATTTCTTTCTAGAAATCAAGACCAAAATTTTATGTGCTTTCTATGTTCCCATATCCTTCTGGGAAGCTTCACATGGGCCATGTTCGTGTCTACACCATCAGTGATGCAGTAGCTCGATTCCAGAAAATGAGAGGGATGCAGGTAAGAATAGATCAGCAGTAGGACTGGGTGGGGTTTTTTTATGTTTTAATATCATAATTGGTCAGGAAATTAGTATTTTTCAAAATCCATGAAAGTGGAATATGTGCTACAGATGACCCATTAAGCTTTGAATATTGAAATTTGAGACTTTTAATGCCGGTGGTGTTCAGAACTCACTGTCGGTAAAAGATGGCTAGAAGCTGCCTCTGATGATGCAGGTGTTACCAGCTGCCTAAACCTACTGATTTATGGCACAGTGTCGCTGAGACCTGTGGGCCACACAGTTTCTGTGAGAGGAGACTGACAACCCTCCTGCCATCTGGGTGGGACCAGGGGAAGGAAAGGGTGTACCTGGCAAGAGAAAACAGACACCACCAAAATCAACTGCTTTCACCTCTTCTGCTCCTGAGAACCAGTTCATGTCATTTGTCAGACACAGAGGGACAGCCTCTGGGCCAGCTGGGAGGGAAACCTTTTTTTTTTGTATTGCTGCAAGTCAGATGAACAGAATGTCATTATGTTACCTCATGTGCGTGTAGCTAAAAGTTTCTGTTCTGTAGCATCTCACCCCTTGGCTTGCCCATTTCAGACTTGCTCATATATATGAAATGTCTTCTGAAGGTGCTACAAGGTAAGGCTAAGCCTAATTTTCTTGCTGCATCTACAAGGAGAAATCCCGTTTTCCCTTCCACATTTCTCTGTTTCCCAGTCTCTCCTATGCTGGCCATCATTTCTCCCTCGCTCCCTTTTGTTTCTCCATTAGGTTGAAGGGGTAACTGAGAGCCTTGTCCCTGCAGTCTGCAGTGGGATCCTGGCTGGCATTCTGCAGTAAAGGCTGGCAAGGTAAAATTTGAAGGATGTAAAAGGAAGGTGTGGGAGAACTGTGGCCTGAGCGACAGCCATATTACAGAGGAAAGACGTTTGGTAGAGGGAAAATGTGAAGAATCTGGGAAAACAGTAGGGAGGAGGAATATGGAAAGAGAAGGGAACAAAGAGAAAAATAGCGTAGGCAAGGATCTAGGATGACAGGAAGGATTCTCACTAATGTACAAGAGAGGAGGAGCAGCTTGAGAATATAGGAATCAACCTCAAAAGGGTACAAAGAAGATGAAATGGAGAAAGAAATGTTAGTTGCTCGTTGTGGTACTAAGTGCAATTTCCTTGCTACAAGTGCTGTAGAAGTGTAGCATTTCCTGGATTTATCACCCTCTATGAGACTCTGATAGGTATCGTCACTGCATTATTCAGTGTGCTGCCTTTCCAAATACTATGTGTCTTATGCCAGTGATGAACATACCATGCACTGAATACTTACTGCTGCTTTACAGAAAGGCATTCTTAGGCTTTCAAAATTACAGGAAAAAGAAATAACTGCCTTAGACTTTAAATGAGAAAAAAACCCCAATGTCTGTTATAACACTTAACCTTTCCTGACTCCTCTGAATGACCAGAACTTGGATCTCACTAAAAAAATTGAGCTAACGAGGCATTTGAAGGGATGGTTGATTCTTGCTTGATGTTAAGACCATTGATGAAATGTCATTTCAGGATATAGCCATCTCTTTTCAATAGCAGAGAAGGTAGCCAATAAATTGCTGTTCAGAAAGATGAAAACTTGCTGCTTCTTGTACTTGCAAAAATAAAGTGAAAATAATTATCTACATCCAGTAGCATGCTCTAGTTGTAAGCTTTTGAATACAAGGTAAGTAAGCACCTTTAATAGAAACATTTGGAGAGAAGTAAAAATATAATTTCAATGAAATACAAGAGCCACCATGCAAACAAGTTTTTATTTCCACATTTGCCTATTTTTTTCCAGAAAAATTTTTCCAGACTTTTCAAGTTTTTACATCTTGCATTTCAGCATATTTTTATATTTCATGTAAAAATTACTTTGAAGAAGTGCCTGTAGAACATGCTGGATTTCTAAAAATACTTGTATCTTCTGTTATGTTAACCAGTTTGAACATCTATTTTTGGCTAAAGGTGGGCAGCCAAAGAATTTAACTTTCATTTACGATTAAAAGGCATTAAAAATCTCTCAGATGATTTTCTGAGTACGTCAGATTAAGAGACATTGTGTTAGCGGTGTGCATTAGCTTGCTGGAACTTACATTAACCTTAAAAAACTTTTCCTTTATTAGCCATGCTAATTTCTCCATCACTTAGAATTAGAGTCTTTATAATTGATTTTCTCCTTGCAATTAATTTATCAGCCTCTAAAAGTTATCTCTGCCCTTTATCATGGTTGTACAATCTGTCAAAGATTATTATGGTGATTTAAATATTGTGATGATTGTAGGTTAAGACATGGTTATATCACAAAATTTGATATATTCCTAAGAAAAATAAATTTTTCCCTGTACTCAAGGAATTACTGTAATTCTTCAGTACATGAAAAGAAAGAATGCTTTAGAAACAAAACTGTTAGTATGCATAATTTTGAAGTTATTGCACTGATTTAGTATTTCTTTCTCAAAACTCAGCTTTAATACTGCATGTTTGAAAGCCTAGGGACTGCTGATTTTTCTGCAATCAAAAATCTGAGTAGAAGTGAATCCATTTCAGGCATTCAATGCAAAGTTAGGGTAAGATTTTTGAGCAGCAATGTTGTTTAAGCTTTGCATCCATTATTAAAAAAAAAAAATAGTGTAAGGCAACAAGGAATGATGGGCTGTTACCATGAAAATTACCGGCAAGACCATTCAGATTTACAGTTCCCAGGGAAAGCTTCAGACTACGGTGTGTATTTCTTATTTAATCAACAGTGAGGGGAAACGTCTATGGTGTGTACCTAGTTGACAAGAATATATGACTGAGTCAGAGAACAATTTATGTTGAATAAGCTGGAGGTATTTTTCATAAAGAATGCCTTAATGAGAAAACCATAAATTAGTTAGGTATTGATTTAATCTGAACAGGCAAGAAATGGCTCGTATTTTGTAATATTTTAGTAAGGATAGGCTAGAATACATTTGTGAAGGGATTAGATGTCCTTTAGAACTTCTTTGGAATGCAGTTGTGTAATTTCCTCATATTGGAGGTATTTTGAAATTTTAACTGGGAAAGTTTTAAATCATTTGGATTCTGTTGTAGTTTTGTTTTTTCTAAAATGGAACATTAGTATTCAATTTTTTTCAGCTCGATAAGGTCTGATTTTGTTTCAATTAAAATATTCTAGAGAGGTAATGCACACTGAATGCTACTGATATTTGCCAGAAACCTGTACTTCATCAGCACTTTAAGTGGGAAAATAAATGTTTATTGCTTTTTTCCCCACCTTGTTTTTGAAAGAAATACTGCTTCAATATAAAATTGTAGAGGAAAGCATTGTGAAGCATTGTCTTGTTCCAGCACTTACTCCTCAAGGACCTGTAGGCAGTGCATGGGAAAAAAACTGTCATGCACTTGGATTGGGTTGCTGGATAAATGGTTTGTAGAGTACATCTGTTTTAAGATAACTTGTTTACATTTTGATTACTGAAGACGAAGTTTGAAGTCTGTGCCTGGGAAATGTAAGCCATATAGATTACATTGCTTGAGTGCACTAAGCTAGTCTTTCCAAAATATGTTAAGGATGATGTGTTTCTTGAAGTACAGTTAAAACAATTTTTGGATATGGACAGTTCTAGATCTTATTACAAACATATTTCTTATAAAATACTATGAAAAAGTAATTTATGTATTTTAAATTACAGATTTGTAGCTATTAATAAATTAATCCAGAACAATGATGTACAGTTTCTGGTTGTGTTTACTCCATGAATTTACATGCATGTTGTGAATTCAAATGTAGGAATTTTTTAAGAAGTGATTTCCTATTCATTATTTGAGAGTGCTGTGTAGAAATGATAGAGATACTCATGGTGATTTTCACTATGGCAGATTTCCAGTCTGCTGTTTCTCTGGGAACAAGTATTTACCATTACTTTATCATGCTGTCATTATCATGTCTTTGATAAATTCCAAAGTGGCTAATTTGTGCCTCTCAGAGGACTGAGAATAATTCCCTTAGTGATCAGTAAACAGAGAGTGATTCAGTTCAATAGTTCTTGTTGTATCTTCTTAATGAAACTAGTACCAAAGCAAGGCAGTCACATATTAGAGTTGTACAGAACTGAGAATAATGCTTTCTGTAATCAAATCAGGGTGAAATTCCTGCATGCTAGAATCACACTATACTTATTATTTCTTAATTTATACTTCAACTGGGATGGGTGGGATTAGAATATAGTCAGTGATATTTCTGCAATATCCCTAAATGACTTAAAGAGCATTTTCTTTTTATCCATAACATCTCTACTTTTAAATTTGGATGTATTTTCGTCAATTGTTTTCCCTTTCAGCAGTGAATCTTAATACTCTTGAAATTGCAAAAGTGAATGCTATTGAAGACAGACAGGCAAGTTTAATTAAAACTCCGTAATTAATTAATCAATCAGTAGGATGAATTATTTCAATACAGATCCATTTTCTGACCATCACTAGCTGCTATTCTCCACCTTTTCTTGTGTGAGGCTGTTCTGTCCTTTTGTCAAGTTATTTCATGTGGTATAAATCAAGTAGAAAATATTACAAGTATTGTGTGTGAATTGAATCTTATTTAATTTCAGTTCTCCCATAGCCTGTACTGAAGGTGTTAATGAGTTCACTCTGTTTCATTTTGAAAGAAAAAGAGAAAATGAGATATAATTTTAAATGTAATTCTGTTAGACAAGAATGTGTGAGATTAAGGAGGCAAAAGATAACTTTGTTCTCAAAATGTTTGTGATACTCTCTGGACGTTGAATAATTTCTTGTATTTTATGTTTTGTGAGAATAAAAATAAATGGGCATTTTATGTTTTGGTAGAAATCTGTATGGGTTGATTATTTTGAAAGTGTCTTCTCTAGTATGTAGCATTGTGTTGCAGAGAAGCATTGAAATAGTCCTTTTTAGACTGTACACACTGGTTGAAAATTCCTTATTTTAATCTATTTCCAGGTGTGCCTTATCTTCTTGGGGTGGTTGTTTGTTGGTTTGTTTGATGGTGGTAATTTTTACCTGTTGTGTAATGGTTTCTATTACCTGGTACGCTTAAAAGAGAATCTAGGCTTTGCTCAGGTGGATGTCTTGTATTTAAAGTGTGCCGTAGTATGTCAATTTACATTAGATTTTCAACAAGTTCAGCCCATTGTAGGCAGCCAGTGGAAGGAGCAGCCATCCTTTCCTTTCCCCTCTCCAACTGCAAGTCCCCACAGTCTCACATGTCTGTGATTGCACAATTGTGAGATCCATAATGGAGGTAGGGGTGTTTTCTGGCAGCTGGAACTTGTGATCATGAATCACCTGTTTTGTCAGCCTTTTTTGATTAGTTCATGTCTAGTATGTCATAAGTAGGGATAGGAATGTAGACTTTGCTGTATCAATTCAAACCACTAATTCGTCAGCGAGCCTCTTAATTTTCATTTCTGGTCATCTTCTTTTATTACACATTCTCTGAATTAAATATATTTATTTGCAGGCCTTTCTGACACTGATTCTTCTGTCTTTCTTAAAATTTAGAGTGCATTAATTTGGGTGTAAGAACAGTATGTCAGCTCCCTAGTCATTGTTCTGAGACATACTGAGCACATCAGGAGAGCAAACATGTTCTTTGTTTCCTTACAGAGACTGAGGAAAATTCACTGTTATGTTGATGGAGGCTTAGAACTGAGTGTTATGAGATCATTGTCAGGTTTGTGTTATATAGTTACACTGATCTCACCTACTGATGTCAGTGTGATGAGCTGATTGTTACAGCAGTGAATAGATGAAAATCCTCTGAGAGGAAGAGCTGAGATCTCAGCATTGAATCAATGGAGTTACTGTGTCTCCTTCCCCTTGGTCCCACAGTCACATAAAGAGCTCTAGCCATCATTAATAACAGATGTTTCACCATGCTGTGAAATGGTTCTTAAAAATGCTTCAAGCCAGAGTCTTTGGGATCTAAAATGTTTCAAGATGCAACTGTTTTCGTTTTTAATAACTTGTTCCCAAAAAGACCGCTCAGTGTGGTGGTCACTGAGCACTTTGTTCCCCATGCACTATTTAATCACTTCCCTTGCAACGTTTTGTGCTGCTGTGCAAACTGTGTTAAGTGGTAGAAAATGGCAGTCTTTCATAGTTGATCCTGTCTGATCATGTGAACTTCTGAAGTTATGCCATGTGTGACAAGACTAACCTGGGATTTTTCAGCAGCAGGAGTTTACTTATCCTCTTCATTGTGAGGATAGACACACAGCTGCCTTTGGTGATAGCACTGGCTTCTGCCATCATAAAATGGCTGAAACTACAGCCTGCCTTCTTTTACCTGGTGTAGGCATCCCTAGGCTTATATAGCCTCCTGTTTAACAAGATACAGTCATTATTTGTTGTTCTTTCTCCTTGAGGCTTAGAGAAAATATTGTCTACCTAGAGAAGTGGTGCTTGGAAGAATGGTCACTTCAGTGGGCAGAATGGATCCCTCAGTTGCATAACATTTAGAGGTTGCTGTTGGAAGCAACAGCATTCAAGAAAGTGGATGACTTGTTTTTCTTCTGCTCATCTGTGCTGCTAGAGAGAGGAGCCATGTTTTCTGCTAGTTGAACCAGTAACCAACCCATCAAAGAGCTACAAGGAATAACCCTTTGGTCTTCAAAACTGCTTTCTATTTTTTTCTTCCTATGTTGAATTTGTTTTGAACAGTCAAACTGTTCCTTTTTCCTTTGTACCAGCTTTTGACATGCTAGTTACATATTTTCTACTCCTCTTCCATTTCTCTAAAGATTTTTATGTTGAATAAGTAGAGTTAAGATGTAATGTCAAATGCTGCATGGAGACTGTGGCATTTTTGCTGCATATTACAGCCAGAAGGAGATGACCTGTTGTTTAGACAAATGCATTTCACTAATCTTTCAAAGCCATTCATGGTAGAGAAGTAAAAGAGACAATAAACTTGAAATCATTTTCTAAACCACTGTGCATGTTACATTCATCTCTATAGCAACTACATAAATAGATCTATCCTGGAGGCTAATTTGAGGATATTTTTAATGTCTCTTTAAATTCAGTTTTCTGATTGAAACTTGAATTAGCATACTTCTTCAGACCTTTCACTTGAGGAATGCTATTGGTTGTTAAATTGAACTTTTGAATGTGAAGAGTGAATATGGTATTTTTGATAAGTGCTAGAATTTGGAAGATGTGTGCACAGGTTGCTCCTTCTAGCACTGATGGTACAGTGATAAAATGTCTGCACATGAACTGTCTGGAGCATCCATCAGCCCTGTTGGGGAGTCTGTAGCTGGTAGTGAAGTTGTTCTTCCCACATCCTTTTGCTCAGGAGCATGAGAAATGAGATTGTGCCTTGCTTTTGGCTGCCTGTCTATATCCAGGAGATCTTCAGAAGCCAAATTTTACAAAAATTAACCAAGAGTGATTTTTCTAATCTCACTTAATATGCATCAACTTGTAGTAAGAGAAGGCATTTGTAGGAATGCAAAGGCAGGGCATTTGTCTAGGGCATTTAAATAGAGAAAATATGTATTATACATGGATTAAAAAAATCTGGTTTATTTCATCACGTCTGTCCAGAGACAGGTTGTCAGCAATACTAGCAGTCAAAAAGAACTGAGTGGCATAAATTAATATTTTAACATGTCCATAAAAAATTCTGTTGATATTTATAACTTATGTAAAATGTACCTGTCTTTTTTTTTTTTTCTTTTGTACCAATAGTTTTGACTGCTGGGTGGATGGCAAGGGAGGGGAAGGGCTGGACAGAGGTGTGCTTCAGTGGGGGGTTGAGAAGTGGTTTAGGTTCCAATTGACATTTTCCATGTAAACTCCCCTCTCTATATGTGAGGAAACAGGCAGTTAAGACGCCTGATTTCTGATACTATGGTGTGAGGAACAATAGTTTGTCTGATAATAGGGAAAGTTTGTAACGTGGAATAGCATTCCAATTTCTGTTAGATTTAGACATGAAAAATGTGCTGTGCATGGGCCCTTACTAGGCTGGCTTGGATCACAGGTTAATACCTTTGGTTTTGTTGCTGCACCAGTAGAGTAATGATAGACAGCAGGTTTAGTTTCAGATCAGTACTGAAAATGAGAACACTGAGGAGTCATGTCTATTAAATCCTGTTGCTTTTACACTGTGTTGGTGCCTAGAGCATCTTTATAAACACGTCTATAAAATATTTCTTATGAAATATTACATTAAGTCAGAAGATTGGAAAGTGGTGGCAAAGAAGAGTAAAAATAATTCAAAGCAGTGACAAAAGTAGCTCTTACGCTTCCAAAATGAGCAGATTTTTCACATGGAGATATGAGATTAGGATGGCTGGGATTGCTTTTTTATTGCTTGTTTGCTTACATGCCACTAAGAAACGTGTTCTTTATATAAATGCATATTTTAAGGGGTAAAAATTTTGATTTCTTATAACTTGCAAAATGTTAGTCATGTTTTGCTATTGTTAAACTTGTGTCATTTTAATCATGATTATTGAATTTACAGCACATTTGTAGTTTTAAGAAATAGAATAGGCTTTATCAGCTATCCAGTATATATGTGTTTAATGACAGCATCTTAAGTACTGGCCTTTCTTTCCTTGGTTATTAAACAGGTTTTTTGAATACTTACTGTATTGCTAGCTTATTTTTCTAAATAATGTGTATGTTAATAGGAAAAATATGTCTCTATTGAAACAGAAATTATCTTCAATATTTTGTAGTAAACTTTTTTCCCCACCTTTATTTATTTGTGGTCATGAAATAACAATTTGTCAGTCAGTAGTACATATTTGCAAAAGATATTTTAGTAAAATTTGACTAAAACTGCTTTTCCTCATCTTCTTAATTTTATCTGGTGGATTTAAAATTATTGTAGGGTATTTTTCTTTTATTTTGTTTTTCAACACAAAGGAAAAAAGTAGTAGGCTGCACATCAGCAGTTATAAAACTGTTGGTTCAATTATTTTTACTTAACATCTTTTTTAGAATGACTGTTTGGTTCTGTGGTAGCATCAACTACTGACTTTTACCAGCACACAAACTGAAAAAGAGTTGGTTTTTGTCATTGTCAACCTGATACTGAAATAGTCATGAGAGTTTATTGCATAATACTTTAAACGCCCTCTAACATCTCATTGTAGATAACAAGTGCACTTCATAGTCATCTTTTAAAGCAAAGCTGGCCGTAGTTGGCAGGTTTGGAAGAAGTTCAGTTCAGACAAAGCAAATGCTGGAATGCCAAGCACCGTTCATTATTTGGAGGCCTCTGTGTATTGCTGCTGCCATTCCAGAAAGTTGCATAACATTGTGGTTTTTCTTTTGCTGACAGGTGATAAATCCAATGGGATGGGACGCATTTGGTTTACCAGCAGAAAATGCTGCAGTTGAACATGGCCTTCACCCTGCAAGCTGGACACAAAGGTTAAATGAATTAAAATATGGCATTTTCACTGTGAATACCTGTACTGTGGCCCCCATAAACCAAAAAAGCAGAGCAAAACTAGCATAGAAGAAAGATGGTACAGGAAAAAAACAGGGTTATCTGGGACCAAGGTTATGTGATGACATTTTATGGGACTGTGCAGATGATTCTGTTTTGAAAAATAAATATATTGGGATGATTTTCAAGGTTTTAAACTCAATGACTTTTAAACTGTAAAATGCTAGAATATCAAAAGAGAAGCATTTCCCAAACATCCAAACCAGCGGGTATAAATAAATCAGAAATTCATTATGGTGAGGTAAATCTTAGTATAGAATACACAGTGGAAAATGATGAGTTACGTGGTTAGATTTACTTGCAGTTTTTAGTACCAGGTGAGTGAGGAAGGAGATAGTTGGGTTTTTTGGAGGCTGGGTCTTCGAAAGTGCTAAGCAGCCATTATTGCTTATGATTTCTGTGAACTTTTTGGGTTTTAGACCACAGAATGGGGTGTTATGTTCCCCTAATACTCTTTAAAATGAGTAAAAATTACATAAGTAAACAATTTCTAAAAATTACTTGGAAATCAATCTTTCTAAGTGAAGTTGTTTGTTGTACTCTGGATGCAATAATGTAGCTGTGTTATCTTTATACACCTTGATCCATTTCTGTCTTTGATAATGCTGTTTCTTTGGGTTTTGTTCATGTTTCTGGTCCCATCTTAAGATTCTTAATACTTTTCCAACTAAAATATTATAATATTAAATAGTTGCATTAATCAATTATTCAGCACTGCAAGTTTTTTCTGGATCACAATAAAATGCTTAGTTTCATGACTGTCATCTTAGCCACTCTGGGAGGATAGATACTACTTTATCTGACAGAATGTATTTTAGTAGAAAGGTAAAAGTCCCTAAGAAAATTTAATCAATTTAATAGTATGTGAATGAATTCCCACCAGGTCACTAATTAATATTGTGTAATTGTGGGTATTTTGGTAAAGTGTATTTAGTACATTTTCAAACTAAAGCTTCACTATATATCCTGATGTATCTTATTTTACTTTTGTAATACAAGCCATTCAGGGCAGCATCTAACCTTACAGTGTCGTAGTTGACTAATGTTTATCTATGGCAATGCTGCCACCAGAAGTTTTGTGGTTCCTTGTCACCTCCCAGTATACAAGTATACATGTTCCCACCACCTCCTTTGCACTGGCTCCGCTGGTTTTGTGGGCCACAGTTTTGGTTTGATCAGCCTGTTGATCAGAGGGAAGAAAGAAAACTGGTGGGGTTTTTTCGGAGAGTTTCTGTATGGCACGTCTTCAGCTGAATGGGTAAGGTTATGAATTCAGGTTATCCTGAATTCAGGTTATCCTGAACACAATTACCAGAGCCACAGCAAAATAAAGCCAGGATAGCATTGCCAGAATAGAGCAAGATTAAGCTGATGTTGGAAGTGTCCCCCACTGCATTGAGATTTAAGAGGGCTCTTTGACTCAACTGCAGTAAAGATAATTAAAAATACTAAGAAGTGATGCTTGAGTAATGCTTCTTTCAAACTGCAGTGCCATATTTACTTTTAAGTTGCATTCAAGTCAAGAGAAGAAAATTTATTGCCTCATGTACTTAGCCATGGAAATTGGACCAGAATACATATGGGAATTTAAAAATTCTTATTTGACTATTCTGACAATTCTGAGTTTTATTGCTAGTGAGATCATAGTGTTTAGAGGTTAACTAGTGCTTTTGATTTCTCAGAACTCTATGAGCATCAGATTTTAAATATGATCACATGATAGAAATATCTTAAGCTAATAATTTTTAATTTATTAATATTTTGCAGTAATATTCAACACATGAGGAAACAGTTTGATGCACTAGGTCTGTCTTTTACATGGGAAAGGGTAAGATTTTCTTTTTTTAAATGGATACTGCCTTTTTTATTGTGTGAAGAAACATTGAAACCCATGGAATTTCAGCATTTTAATTATGACAATACAGGAGTCTTTGGTAGTGACCAGTTTAAGTTGTTAAACTGTAATACTGAGCTTTTTAATCAGATTTCCCTAATTTTTGGCATACTGATATCCTCTGATTATATCAATGTTTAGGAGAATCTTTAAAGTTATTTCAGTTTTGTATTTGGATTTTTCTCTCTTCTTTTTCATCTCTTTGAAGTATTAATTTTCTGTGTTAGAAATAAGACAACAAACAGATATTTATGAAACAGCAATGCCTTTGTGTTAAGGTATGTATTTTTTGAGGAGTGCTCTTTTCAATGTGTATGTCAAGGGTTTAAAGACAGTAAATTGAAATGGTGACTCGGTTATGTTATTCCAAATTTCAAAGTATAAGCCTGCATTTTCATGGGTGTTCATATCAGGATCATTTTGGAAACCAGAAATTTTATTTAAATTACTAATGCTTGAGAATCAGGTGTTCCCCTTAAAGAACTTCCCAAACACGATCAGACATGAGCTAATGTCATTTTCCAGATAAAAAAGAAATTAGCATTTGAAGCGATTGTGAGGTTATTGCATTTACTAGTGAATCAGTCAGTCACTACCTTTATATTCTCAGCAATAGCTATTGCTTATCACCTTAATGTGATTTTGAATAGAGCGATGGAGATGCTAATCCTGGATTTTTGTAGCGGTATTGTAGATCTGAAAAGGAAGAGCATTAGTTTTGTGACAGTCGGAGACATGCCATCTGTTTTCTTTAATCATGAAGGTGACGTTGTTTATTTGTATGTCTTGCATCTAAAAAACCATTTTGTCATGTCTCATATATGGAAGGATTTTTCAGTATAAGCCTTTTAAATCAGATTTAAGTTTTCTTGGTAGCCAAAAAAGTTGCTCTGAAAAAGAAAGATTTGTTTTGGAAGGTTCACTGCACACATTCTTGGCATGTGATGTTTAAAGCTGTTGGTATCTCAGAGGTTGTCTGTATGTGTAGTGCAGCAATACTTGAAAACAGTGAAATCCTGTGTGTAGGCTGTGTTGTGGAACACACACGTGCACAAGCACACACGAGTTCAGTGATGCAGGTTGCATTTCAAGAAAATTGAGAAAATTCATCTCTTGTGTATGAACTTCTGTTTAGCCGTTCCATTCTGAAGAACAGATGGAAAACTGGCAGTACTAATAACCATGGGAGGAAGTGTAAGTACACAGGGAAAAATCATTTGTCATCTCTGTGCCTATTCTTTGAGAGTTACCTTCACTTTTCTAGTAAACTGTGTTTTGGTTAATGAACTTTCAGGAGTCTCTGAATACTTGTGGAAAGGGCTTTGATACTCTATAACTATCTCCATTTGAACTGTTGTGTAATTGCAATGCTTTAGAATGCTCTAGGGACACATTGTTGGGGCTGAAAAATATTCCTTGAAACACAACACATTTTAGAGTTTTCACTCCTTAGCTTATGAGTTAAGTTTTGCTCTACCTGGAAAGCCTGCCATACTAACTGGAGTAAGAGTGACCTGAATGGTAGCCATTAGAAACAGATATGTTTATTAATTGCAAAAAATTCATGATGCCTAAAATATTATGTGACCTGCAAATGCACAGATATTTGAGCTGGCCATGAAAGAACTACCTGTGGAAATGGAAGGGCTAAGCTGTAGCAGAGTGTTTTACAGGCTGATAAAGCCTACTTCTCTGCAGGGCTCATTAGGCTGGGCAGAGCATCTTACTGCCTCAGCTGTACTGCTTCTGGGCTAACTCAAGTATCTTTGCACTGCAAAACACTGTGCTGTGCAAGTGCTTATCTTAAAAGTGAGCTATTTGAGGTAAGAAGGTTTTTTTTTTATAGTATTCTATACTTATATGGCTTTAAATCAGTGGCTTACGAAATACTGTGACACTGCAAAAAACCCACTGGTATTAGTGACTCCTACGAACAGTCCAAGAAAAACAGATTTTATATGGGTTGGTCTAATTAACCAAGACCATTATACAAAACAGGGGGCTGTTTGTAGTTTAATTTCATTGGTGTAACTTAAATCTGCCCCTTTATTGTGCTAGTGCATAGTGCATAGCAAATAATGCTGGAGAGAACACATTTCCCTAACTTAGATCCTTGTTTTAGTGTGTGGTGAATTGCCTTTTTAAAGTGTGAACGTTTTATGTTAACTGTCTCTGTCCTCTGTGGCCAGCTTAGAGTGTATGCTTCGATGATGGGAAGGAAACCTAACGTAAACTTTACCATTTTACATATGGTAAGGGAAAAGAGAAGTGGACAAAAGAAAAGAAAATACATTTTGAGTACCTAGTGCTTGTAGCTGTCCTAAAGAATCTGCCTGCTTATAAAGTCATGTCTAGTGGTCAAGAAATTTGTGTCCAGGAATATGAAGGTTAGTTAAATCTCATTGCTTGATAAAATGATTATGAACAAATCCCAGTGCACCTGCAGTACCAGAAATTTCCTTTTATTTTTCTGTGGGTTTTTTTTTTGTTGTTCTCTCTGCCTTACAAATCAAAATGTGCAGGTATTTTTGTGTCGTAGCTGTAAATGAACTTACTTATCTTGTAAGGTACCAAAAATAAGACATTATTAAAAGCTAATTAGGTTATTTCAGTCAGGTTACAAAGACACTTCAAAATTGCTCTCCTAAACAGAAAATCTAAGCAGATGAAAAATGAAATTAAATGCATAAAATACCTCTGTAAGTACTTTGCCTTAGAGTACTTTTAAATACTAATGATAATCTGGGTTTTTTTACCTGAAACATGGAGGTAACCTCAAGTTAGAAGTATAATATTTGTAAATCACTTTGAAAATGGTTTGATTTTGAGGAGAGATTTTTTTAAAAATCAGTAAGTGATAGAACATTTCTATTCTGAACATTTCTGTTTCTCAGATGGAAGGTTGAAAAGCTGAAGTTTGAGCATGGAAGAAATGTCTCTAAGAGACATTAAAAACACATGGAAAATTTTAAAATCCCCAACATTATGATTTGGTTTTAAGATAATTATGATCTGAGCATTCCTGATGATCAGATTTTTCAAAAATACCACCCCAGACACCATAGCAAACTGCCTGTCTCTTCTGTTAAACATGATTTTCAGGGGAATTAGGCAATATTATTTTCAATTATTCGTATCATCAGCAACAAAAGATGAGGAGCATATAACATTTTTCCTTTATTTTGTTCAGGAATGTCATCAGACTGAGTGCGTGTTCCCAGTGAGCCCTCAGTTCACCACTGTTGTTATCAATCTGTAACTTTCTCCTAGAAAGTAGCTCATTCTGCAAAGGTTTTTTAGTCTTTTCAATTTCCGCATTCCAAGTGACATATTTTTTGCGTGAGACTAATGTTCCCCGTCTGCTCTGTATATTAAAAAAATTAATCTTTGGTAGATTTTCTTTGTGCAGGTATTATTTCTATTTAGTTTTGAAGTTGTCATTTGTGTGTACTGCCTGAGCATGCGTAAAACCAACAGTAGATAGATTACTACCTATGAAATTTTCTTCTTATCCACATATCATTGAAAATCAGTGACCCTACTTGTAATTAAATTTTTATAAAAAGAAACTTGATACGAGGCTACTTTTTTTTTTCAGAAAATACATTCATGCTCTAAAATGTAGGCACTGTGTGACATTTGTATTTGTAGCTAATAAAGCATAAAACTAAGGGCCTTTGAAATACAAATATTCAAATTAATTTAGAAATGTAGGTTGGTCTAGCTCTAAACCTCTGAAAATCAAATAATTACACTTCTAGATGAGGTAGTACATGCCCTTGAAAACCAAAATAGGCAGATAATTGATTAAAGACTGTTTTATCTTCCCAAACAGATTTTGAAAAAAATCCATCCAGACCTTTTTTCTTATCTCCCTTTAAAGAGGTGCAACATGCCTGTCTTCAGGAGAGCATAAGACTGTGCTAAAAATAAATTTATTAGTAATAAACTAGGAAATTACTTCTCTTCAGTCTAGTTATATGTTATTCATAAAGCCTGGGGATCTTAGAAAAAAATAAACCTTTTCATGCAGCCTATAAATATTACTTTTATTTTTTAAAAAATAGCCACAGAAGTAGCTTGAAGTTGTAACCTGCCCCTTAAAAATACAAGCAAAAACAAGTTATAAGGTCAGAGACTCATAATAGAAAGTTGTAAGAAAGGAGCAGATTTAGAACAAATAATGCATTTCAAAACAAGGCATTTGAAAATTAGTTTTTCTTTTATTAAACACCAAAATCTTTCATCCAGATTCAGTTGTTGTTTTTTGTGGGTTTTTTATGCAGGATTCTTTACTATTGGTTACCCTTGTTTTTGGTAGTTGAAAGGGGCTTTTTAAATCAGATTTTATAATAGTGAATGGCTTTTTGACCTTTACATGGACCCATTGCTTCCCAAGTTGCAAATCTAGATTGTAATACTACCATTTAGTCTGTAACTGAGAATTTATTTGCAAAAATAAACAAGTTACCAACCCCTCTGGTATGGTACTTGTTAGGAACAAATGACTGTGCTCCAATAAATGGATTAAACAAGGTAGTTTTTGGTAAGGATAGGGGTCTTTCCTATGCCTTGCTAGTATCTGCTCTTTTGAAAGCAAACCACCTGCATAGGTGATTTATTTTAATTGTTGTAATTAATTCTTTTAACGAATGAGTGTCATTCCTATAGGAATAAGGAACAATAACAGTAACCAATGATAAAGATGCATTTTGGCAGGAATATCTGTTTAAAGCTGACGAAAGTAAAAGGGAAAATGGATGGGGGAAGAGGGAGATGCTTTCCCTCCCGTTTCATATTACCTTCTGAAATGCTGACGTGATGGGTGATCACTAAATCTGTCACAGAGCACTGCAGAGCACATGCAGTGGACAGCTGAGCAGCATCTTACATATTTGGAGAAGAGTTCTTATTTTTAGTAGGTATTTTATTTTTGTAGGAAATATGGTAATATCCTTTTATATATATTCACTGTGCTGCTTTATGATATGGGGTTCTATATGTATGCTGTTACACCAGTGCTCAGATCGCAAATGAGAAGCAGAAATGTACAGTTTTTGGCAGGGTGGAATGGCTCCAGAGTGCTATTTTTCAAACCCTTTTAGAAACTCTTTTGTGTATTTCTGGGTTAAGTTAGTTCTGTTAATGTTCTGTGGATCTTTGTCTTGCTTATAAAGTATAAATAGAGATGTTAACATTCACCTTAATTTAAGCATGATGGCAGCCTAATGGGAACTTTTTACCAGACATCATTCATTTATTCAAGGTCAGTAACTGGAATACACAGAAAATTATTTGTAGCAGTAAATTTTATTGTGCTAAATTAAAGGGAAAAAAAAAAAAACCCACCAAAACACATTTCAAGATTGTCAAGAGTTTGCTGGCTTGTCTTCCGCAGCTCATTTCACTTGGTCGTGATGCAATTTCTCTTTCTTCATTAACTTGAAATGTTACTCCAAACCTTCATGGTTATAAAGTTAAATTCTGAGCTTGAGTGATCTTTTTGTATGTCAGTGACCGCACAGCAGATTGGTTTTTTCAGTGATACAGTCTGCTGCATTTCTTTCCAAAAAGTGTCAATTTACTCCTTGTGAGAGAGTGTGTACGTGGAATTCTGTTCCCAAGAGTTAGCTTGTATCTTGTAGCTCAAGCTTGAGTGGCTTGTAACATGCTAGTTTGGATTGGGAAATGTAATCTTTTTGTTTCAGTTGATGCACATCTGCCCTTCAGGGCCAAAAGGACCAATCTCCATTCACTTCACTATTTTTATTTGACAACTCACTTTTGTTGTCCTACCTGTTTGCCTATTGCTCACGTAATCTTATATTGTACTGAAAGGGATTGTGTCTCTTCTTTCGTGTGTCGCATACTCCAGTAGTGAAACTCTGTTGCCTGTAGTGGCATCACACTGGCTCAAGAACTATTGTCACCCTATGAAGGGGGGGGCAGAACTACTGAATGTGCTTAGTTGCAAGAGATGGAAATCAGATTTTTATCAAGTGGAGTTTTTTTCAGTGCAGAGCAAAGGGTTTTAATCAAGCAACTGTTTTTCATTACTAGGTCTTCACATGCTGAGCTGAAAACTTGCCATTAAATGTCTCTTTCTGATCTTGAAAGCCTCATACACACTTTTGAGGCACATCTATTCAAAGGTCACATTAATTGTTAAAAGCAATGTTTCAGCACTGGAATATAAAGTTCAAAGCAACTAGAATATAAAGTTGTAGAAAAAGAATAAAAATTTTCTGCTAGAGCATTTCAGATGTCACTTGAGTAGCAGATGATATTGCAGGAGTTGTGTGTAGTGGGAAGCTAGGATGATAGGAAAGCCCACGTGAAAGACATTTTGCATTTGGAGCTATTTCTGATGCTTCATAACTACTCCAAATGGAATAAATTTTATCAGTGGCTTACTGATAAAGTTTTTATCAGTAACTTTAAAATCAGTAGATGTTCATATTAATTTGAAGTTCAGTGTAGAAGCCATCTTCCGCTTCAAGCAGGTATGTGGGTTTCCATTGCGCCTGTGAAACCTGTGTTTGTGTTGAGAAAACATGGAGTCTGTAATGATGGAATCCATTAGTTGTCTTTGCATATTAAGATGCTTATTTTAAATGCAGTTAGGTTTTTTTAAGAACAAACATTTACAATATGGAACTTTGTAAGCAGTTGGTAAGTAGCTTATTTTTTAATTATCAGAGTTCACTAAAAATTTAGCAAATGTTTTCAAGTTTTAAAGAAGCTATCCATGATATTGTTGCTTGCTGTTCTCTTAACTCTCATTCCTGCTTCTTATGTTGTCTTTTATTTTAATCTGTCTTTATTTCCTTCATAACAGTCCTCCTTATTTGTGACTTTTATGACTCATTTTTTCCATACTTTAACCTAGAGCATCCTCCTAACTTGAGCTCCCTTGCCTTTTGGAACAGTTGCTTATTTGACCTTTGAATGTGAGGTATCTTTCCTGAGTCTTTCATCTTGAAGTTCAGAATCTTATGCTGTGTTCCATCCTGTCTGCCCCACACGCTCTGTCTGCCAAGCCTCGGTGCTGTTCTGCTGTCCTCCTGCACCCACATCTTCAGCTGCAGGCTCCTCGCTCTGCCTGCCTCACATCAGCCAGCTCCCTGCTGCCTCTGAGCATCGACAGCCTCTGCTCCTGCTTCTCATTGCTGAGGAACAGGGGAAAAGGCAGCCTGGCTAGGATGGCTTCTTTGAGAGAAGTCTACTTTTTTTTCTAGTTTTGCTGTTTCCCTGATCAGGCAGCTGTGATCACTTCCATTCATCTTCTGTTCTCATATCTATAAGCTTTAATCTTACAGAGTTTTATATTCCATGTTAACAGGGAAACTTTTCCTTGTGCATTAAACCCTCATAAAGCTCATGTTCTCTGGTTTTGTGTACAGGTGAATATCACTCATTGTGAGCATTATACAAATATAAATGGGTTTGAATAAATTATGCATGAGTACATGCATAAATGTTTACTCTGTAGAATATATTATACACTCCTGGGTTAATTGTTTAAGTTAAAACAACACAGGAAAATACTCAGAGTGAGGAATCTTTATTTTATTTCATTTCTACAGGAGGTAACCACTTGCTTACCAGAGTACTACAAATGGACACAATATCTCTTTCTTAAGCTTTTTGAAGCTGGGATAGTGTATCAAAAAGAGGTAGGTGCAAAGTTTGACCTTCAATATTTTGCAGATACACTAATTTAGGTCACTCATGTCAGTGGCACTTTTCTGGATTGTCCATTCACAGTCATAAAGTGATTGTGCTCTGTTAGTTTTAAATCACTCTAAAATAGAATTAATTATATATATAACAGAATTTTCTATGTAACAGTTTATAACTAACTAACTAACATGAATGGCCGTTGTAGCAAGTCAAGTCAGAAGTGTTTATTGTCAGAGATTTGCATTGAAATGCAGGATCAGAATATAGCTTTTAGTTGTTTATTTCCTGGCTTTAATATAGAATTTTCTAGATTTTATCTTCCCTTGTGGAAATATATGACATTGTGGTCATTAGGAGTCTCTTCAGCAGTGAGATTATTTACCTGTATAACATTATTGTGATACTGTCTCAGAACTGATGGTGTTGGATAGGATAATTGGAGATTAGGTGCATAACCATCCTATTACTGAACCCTGTTTGTGGTCTCCAAAATATTAAAGAAGTATGAGATGTCATAAGACTATCACAGCTGTTCATCAGTTACTGCTACATTAAGAAATTATAATATTTTGTAAATAACATGTATCAGGCTATCTGAAAAGTGAAGGTTTCAGTGTTTCTTAAACATAAGATGAAACAAAGATGTTGAATGAGCAGTCTGGAGAACTCTATAGCCAAGGCAACACAGTTCCAAAATACCTGAACAGCTGCACTTTAACAAGCAGCAATTTAGTGAATGTTTCTAACTTAAAACGGAAACTAAGATTTCTTAAATATGCTTTGATATTTCATTTATATTCTATAGAAACCAGGAAACCCCATAGGATATAATTAAGAACATACTCCAATTATTCTCTGAACCTGGAGAAAGAGATTGATGGTGAAAGGTAGCATTTAGGATGGCAGAGTGTTACTGAGCTATTTTTCCTGTTTGCATTTGTATTCAGAGATCCTTAGTGACAACCAGCAAAACTCCTCAATATTTAATATATTCTAGTATGCTGGATTAGGGTTTTTTTCTTTTTTTTCTTCTGTAGTTATTTTTATCTTGTAATAAAAACATTTAAAATCCTAGCTTTGTTATAACAAACATATTTTTATTTGTAAATTTCTTTGCTTGACAAGTGAACCCAGGTGAATCTGAAAAGTACAAGGCTTGCTGCTTCATTCAAAGTGGGAATGATATACAAAATAAATTTCACATTCAGGCTCCAAGTACTGTGGGATCCTGGAGGTGTGTTTGGATACCAGTGATTGAATCTACTTCCAACTTCCATCTGCTTTCAAGTCAAGGATCAGTTTGAGGACTTAAATCAGCATCTGTCAACCTGTAGGGGATGTAATCTCTGGTGGATATGAACCAGTTGCTTTTTGGCAGGAAACAGATGGCAGAAAGAGCCCATAACCCTGGGTCTCTTTGAACGGTCATATATACTTAAAGCATATATTTGTCTCATGTTGTCAGTGTATCTGCAATGTGTATTAAGCAGTACTTTTGCACAGCTTGAAGTCTCCTGTATTACAATTTCATCTTGGGTACAATTCATAGCCTTACTGTGACAATAAGAATAAGGCAAGTAGAGCATTAGCCTAGTTAAAGCTCTGTTCTAGCAGTATGCATGTCTGTCCAGAAATTACTCTGGCAGGGAGACACAGGCTCAGTATGTTCAGGAGCTGCAATTATGGAGGATTTACAATGTCTGTCTGAGTGCTGCAGCATCCAGAGGGCACCTTTATTCACCATAGCAAAATCCTCTCTCTTTTTCCTGCAGTACTCATCTAGTCAATATACTGTAGAGGTTATTGCCCTGGCCAGGTGTGAGTATCTCACTGAGGTTAATACCTGCCCTGACTCTGTAACTTCCATCAGATACCGGTAATCTGTAGGGGACCCAGAGACAGCAAGCCTGGAGATAGACACTTACACTTTAGAGACCTAAAGTTAGACAAGATGAATCCTATCTTAAAAGCATATGGTCTACATTGATATAGTGAGGAGAGCGAGATAATTGGTGTGCTCTGAACGCTTTTGCACTATGCTTTCTTTGTGTAGATGACTTTTAGCAGCTTCCTGGGGTCATAGCTTCAGAGGCTGTCATTGTCAAGAAGTTGCCTTTGTGAGGTACAAGTAGGAACTAAAGGTTTCATTTATTAGCCAGGTTCTAGATATTGGTCAAAAGCTTGCGAGAGATGGAAGGAACAAAATGTAACAAAAAATTCATAGACGAGACCTTTCAGCTGACGATTTTTTAAATTCACATTCGCTTTATGCTTTGCCGGATTTATTTAGATATATCTTTATGAGTCGTAACAGGAAGATTTGTTATGCTAAATAATTATGTAAATCATTTCAGTTACCTTCTAAAATTTTCACCATAAATTTGATACAATATGATCAAAATAGAAACAGTATTTTTTCTCAACTTTGAGTCACAGCCAGTTTAATACAAGCTTATGCTAATACTGCTTTATGCAACTGGAATTTTATTACTTCTCAGTATTGCCTGATTTATCTCTCTTTAGGTGTTATTTTAACTTTGTGTGGAGTTTTTTCAGAACTTTGTAAATTAAAAGATCATTATTTTAGAGCCTCGTTCGTAATGTATTACATTATTAGTGAAGAAGCTGTGTTTTCTGAACGTCTGGAAAATAGGTTTGTAATAGTGGAATATATTGATTTCTTTTAATTTCCCAATGAATTTTCATGAGGCTTTTATAAAATCTGGTGTGATGTTATTGCTTAATAACCTGATAAAAGGTAGCCAAAAAGTTAAAAATTTAAATCCCAGTCCAAATTCACAGAAGCTTCATTTGAGTTTAAATTTATCAGTGAATAACTTTCATTCATTTAATGATAATAAATTTTTTATAAATCAGTGTAGCCAGACTTTGTGCTCACACAGTTGTGAGCAGTATTTCTAAGCAAGAAACCCCTGCATCTTTCTTTGGCTCTCCTCAGTATAAAATTTGTAAAGTGGTTGTGGTATTTACTATTTCTAAGAATATGTAGCATATTTAAAATGAAGCAGTATTAGCTGTTTGGAAACTGGTCAGAAGGTGATCAGTGATAGATGAAGTGAGCAATATAACTACAGTTAGTAATTTTTGACTGAGACACAAAGTTCTCCCCACACCCAAAGAAGTAATTTGAAATTTAAAAAAAATGTTTGATGTATTAGATCTCTATGGAACTGTAGCTACTGTTTTTCAGTCAGACTGATTTAGCTCAAATACTAAATAACACTCAAAATAATAAATTACTCTATTGTTTTGATTGCTTTTTTTTTCTTTCTGGTAATTTTTTCAAGTTAATGTATAGCATTTAATGCCACTTTTGGATGGGATTCTTTTGTGATCTTAGATGCTTTTTGATATATGACCAGATAAATTGTTCAACACTGGGGAAGGGTGAGTTTGATTTTTGCTCCTTTCCCAGTATGTTATGTCTGTTATTTCAGTTGACTCAAAAGCTCAAAAAGCAAGGTTTGTAGAGTTGAACACCAATATTAATTTCACTTTACATTTTCCTTAATGCATTTGTATTGATAAGGAAAGATGATTCCAAAAGTAATTCACACAGTTGACAGAAGTTACATACAGATAATATCAACTCTTTCACTTGAAATATAGTTAACCACTGTAATACTTCTTTGTGATTCTGTCCTCTTAAGTTGGACATTCTTGTTTACTCATCCCCCTCAGTCTGACTCAACACTTTTCAGTTAGTAATGAAGAACTTTTAAGCATCAGACTATGTTGTTTGCAGTATAGTCAGTTGGAACTTACTTTATATATAACAGTCAAGCAGTCAGGTGTCAGCCTATCTGCTAGCATGATCAGTCTAGGCAAACCTTGGCAACTGTATTTTTGGGTCTTTTGAGTTCTGAGAAGATGAACATTCAAAACTTTTCCAGCTGAGTCCATGTTGCTGAATCAAATGGAGGTTTTAAAAATATAGGAAACTCGGGTAAACTTTCAAGGTATGTTTCTGGATAATTCATTTGGCATCTGTAAAGTAAGTTTCTGGTTCTTAACTAGCTGCTGAAAGTATTTTTTCTTCCTGCAATTTTTTTTTTAGGCCTTGGTTAACTGGGATCCAGTGGATCAGACTGTGCTAGCTAATGAACAGGTGGATGACAATGGTTGCTCGTGGCGTTCAGGAGCAAAAGTGGAGCAGAAATACCTCAAACAGTGGTTTATCAAGACAACTGCTTATGCAAAGGTATGAGACTACATCTTTTGGAAGTTATGGTAGCACTTCAAAGATGTGACTTTTTGTCCAGAAATATTAATCAAGCTGAATGTGGTCCTTTATAGATACATGTTTCAATAATATGTAGTTGCATAACAATATGTGTGATCTATCCCTGTGTATGTGTATGTATGTAAATTATTGTCCCTGAAGTCTTTCTGTTTCTTTAAGAATTCTTTAAGAATTGTAAGTAATTGGTGTGGGATTAAGCTTTGAAGAAATCAAAAGGCACAAATTAGAGGTGAATGAATCAATTCTGCACTCACACATTAGCGTCCCGTATTTACCATCAAACGCTTTTCTGCATATTTGAGTGTAGAGCTGTGCAAAACTTGTTTGCCGAATCAACCTATTGGACTTGTGGGCATTTTATTAGCGATGGAGTACAGCCTGACACCTAGCATTCATTTCCACCTGTGCTGAACCATAGTTCTTTTAACTGTTTTTTATTGAAGATTCATCTGGATCTTCTACTTCATACTCTACTCTATTTGATTATCTGCAATTTAAATTTTTTTTTCAAGTTATTCAGACATCCTTTTTTCTTATGAGCTCAAATTTTGATTGTGCTGGGACAATGTGGCTTCCACACCCAGGAATTATTCAACAAAACTTTTGGCTTTATGCTCTCTGAAATGAAAATATCAGCTTCCTATCATGTCTGGGTGAAGTTTTTATTCCCTCTGTGTATTGAGACCCCAAGTACAGATTGAGAAAGTTATTCTCAAGAAAATATTAAAAATTCGTCTTTAATCCTTTTCCCAAGTCTCAGATTCAAGAAACCAAATTTCCACCATCATCCAAGGAGAAGAAATCTGTGTCTCTGTCTAGGTCTATTCATAATAAGGAGAAAAACTTTAGATATCCTGCCTGATGCTTTGATTCTTCATACGCAGAGAGGTACTTGACATACATGTTTTTTTGATTGTACTGCCTGTTCTGGCAGTAAGGAGGGAACATTTGCAATAGCTGGAGGAAAAATGGAGCATGTCTGCACAATCACAAAATAAACACAATGTTCTGAGCTTTTTTTCTTTCAGTTCCTTTTCATCAGATTTCATTATGACCTTTGTGATATTTTAGGGTCTGTCCTAACTCACTGTTTCCCTCAGTTTGAGGCTGGAGATTCATTGGAGTTTCTACCTTTACTGATATGTCTTTTGTCTATTGTCTCTGTACAGGTTGTAGGAAGCAATGGCTGGTATTTCTGGTCTGTACACATGCTGGTACCCAATTACTTACGTCCCTTTAAGAGGGGTGAATCAGCCATAATTTTTTATTCATCAAGACCAAAAGACAAGATTGAGGAGCTTTTCAGTAATCTTGAGAACACCCTTGGTTTATGGAATTATTACCTCTTGCTCAATATCCACCCTCCACTAGGAAGGATTTATCTTTTGTATTTAGTCTCTTACCTAAGAAATGCTGTTACAGGAAAAGCACAATCTCCTGGGCAGATTACATCTCCATCATGTCATTCCCCAGTAAGCAGACTAATCTTATGATAAGAAGGAGCTTTTACCTCTAAAACACCCTGTCATCTTCCCCGCAAAGATTTCACCTCAGGAGACTGCCATGTTCCCTACCTACGTGAAGGGCAAACATGCAAGTGACCTTTTGTTCTTGAACATCTTAGTGACATGAATAAGAGCTGCTTCTGCTTTTCATTTCAGGAAGAACATTTGTATCAATTCCTATTCTTTTCTGTTCGTGATTGATATTCTGTAGGGTCTGTGCTAGCTGATACAACCAGATCGATGAATGATGCCATACTGCTTCCAGCTCAAGTGCTTTGGCAAGCATTACCTTCATGTTCTCCCACTTCTTGTACAGTGACAGATGCTACCAAGAATCAGCAGGTGGTTTGGATTTTCCTTTTTACTCACCCTCCACTCACTCCTATTTTTGTTGCTGTGGTTCTTTTTAAACAGTCTCACTCTGCTTCTTTTGGCAAGGCTTTTAAACATTTGGTTGTAGACAGGGAAAAATAACTTCCCCCCAACCCCAAACTTCCAAATAAGAATAGCAGGTTACCAGACTCTGCTATATGAAGTCCAATATCTGATAGTAGATGGATTTCATGCTTGGAAGATTAAGACAAATAAAGTCTCTTCTTTGGTAATTTTTTTTCTTTCAAGTTGCAAGAGATTAGATAACATAGCATGTTGCGTTTTACTTTCTGAAGAAGACTCTTTTGGCCATATGACTCTGAATGGCCCATGAACTGCAAGCCACAACTGAAGACAGTCCACTGGAGGGAGACTGTATTTGAGCTAATAGTGGCAAAGTATTTCAGTCTCTTAAAAACTTTGTGTGCACACTGACATAATCAGGAAGCTTCACACTAGCATTTGACAGGAGCCAAATTACAGATCTGAAATGCTACAACTTCGGCTTCTCTTTCTGAATAATTTGACTAATTATCCTCAAAACATCCTTGCACAGTTCTTCATTCCTTATGGTAGTCATGCCAGTACTTCTCCAGGAGTGGTAAGAGCCATGAATCCTTCCTCCTAAGTCTGTTTCTTTTGTCCCCTTTCTTTGGATTCAGGCTGTTTACAGTTGATCTGAATCCATATTGTCCTGCATTGTTGAACACCGCAGTTACAGCAACCACTCTTCCCAGCCTATTCCTCAAACCTTCTTCCCCACCTCTTTTCAAAAGCTCTTGCCAGGAGACTGGGCTTTATCGAGAGGGAGACCTGCATTTACCTTTATCATTTACAGAGCCTTTCCTCTTGGAGTGAAGGGTCCAGATTTCATGGAGCTAGTCCTAATAGGTGTGGAGGATAGAGACATTTCTTTAAGAAGCTAAAGATCTTTAATTGCTAATACAATTTCATGATGATAACATTAGTGGTGATGATACTTCACTTCAGCAGGGGGGATTATTTCCTGATTTTGAAGACACTTATTTCCATAAAGAGATTTTCCAGGCTTACATAACAGACCAGAACCACTACCAGTACAACGTTGTTTTCCTGAAATTCTTTGCAGTTCAGATATTTGTGCCTCTAATGATAAATTAGTACAGCAGTTCAGTTCTTTATGGATTTCACTTCCCTTTTTTGTCAGTTGTTTGATAATTCATATGCCTGACTCCTGTAAAAGGGATATCTGAGGGGACATTATAAAAATCTGTAATGGGCCTGGGGATTTCAAATCCGTGGTCAACTTGTTTTGCATTAGAACACTAATAGAAATAGAAACCTGCCCTTCCAGAACTTTTCTGGTCCTGAGTCCTTTATTCCCCGTTTCTGAGTCAGTTGCCTGTTGAACATCTTTTCTCCAATTCCGATTTTTAAAATGTGTCCAGAAGGTTAAGACAAAATGGTGTCAGGTTAGCATGGTCAAAGTCACTCGGATCCAAAGATCTACATTTTCTGTCAGTGTAGAGCAGTGTTTAGGTCTTTGAGCTGTACTGCCAGAATTTGTATCAGAACACACATGGCCCCTTATTTCCTCACAGCTTGGACAAGTTCACAGGCACAGAGCAGATTTAATCCTTCCTTGTGTGAGGTGTTTTTCCTAGGTATGGAAAAAGGTAGAGAGCTAAGTGGATCAGGTTTTCAGTGAGCTGTATGACTAGATTTCTTCTATCCACTGAAGTTCCACTCCTTCTTAGTTTGAAATTAAAAAATTGGAAGTCACTAAGAGACTATCTGAGAGTAACTTAATCCTTGCACCTTTTGGGGAAGACTTGTATTTTTTTTCCAACTTTGGCTACTTTCAGACTTAGAGAGTTAGAATTCTATGGGTGTCTCACTCATCTTTTTTACATTCAGGCCTTTATCTGGTTTTGGTGTATTGTGGGGAAAGCCACTTGATTCTGGTCACCTTTATCTTGTGCCTTCAATGGTGACTAATATTTCTTCTGAAAAGTTTACAGAAATTCAAGACCAAATGTCAGAAAGTTTTACCTTCCTCGCCCTTTTTCTGAAAGACGACTCTCTGCAAATCTGTTTCCTATTCCTTCCCAGAGTTATACTTGAGTGTTCTATAAGTTGATTTAGTGGGAAAGTATTTTGAAAAAAAACCACTTTATTTCTGTTAACTCACTCCATTCCTGTGTGGCTTAGAGGAAAATATAAGTATTTCCATAACCTTGTTTCATAGAAAAAGTTCCATTTAAAATACATTTAATTAATCTTCTATCCCTTAATTCTTCATGCAAATTACCAGCTAGCAATAATGGCTGAATATGTATGGATACGACCTATTTTCTATTTGTAGCATCCACAAATTATTTTGTGGTAACTTTTCAGCCTATTTATAGTGTATATTGATGACCTGTTCTAGTCATTGGTGTTCCTCTCTTTTGCCCATTTATCATTTTATGTTTTCCCTTGTATGTCATGACCTTAATGAAAATAAAAACTAATCAGAGTAATCTTCATCTGCAGTGCTTACATTGCTGGTCAAAAAGCAACCAGGAGTTACATGATCAGTAGTGGTCTGTGAGGTCGTGTGTTACAGGAGTCAGTATTTCATTCCTACATACACTGTTTTTCAGATTTCTGTTGTGTCCAGAGGAATCATCTCCTGTAGATTTGCTTTGATTTCTTTGTTGTTACTACATCAGCTCATATTCCTTTCTTGCAATAAAAATTGCAAACAGAGCAGTGTTGGCTCACATGGAATTTACCATCGGCAATGAGTATTGTTCAAAGGGCAAAAATATTAACTGTGCTTTTAATGCTTAGCAGAAAGCATTCTGCTTCTGTAAAGTAATAAAGTAATTGTGACCCATTTTTTAAACAGTCAAGTACATATGAAATGGTCTAGCAGCTTTTATGGATTTTTAGAGAACATTTTAATTGTCATTTTTCTTTTGACGTATTTTTTTGGTAAAACTATAATGCCTTAACTGATGGCATTATTATTCAAATTGTTGTCTGTGCATTTAAGATGTTTAAGCTAAAACATTTAGTTGCTATGGTTACCCTGCTGAATTGGTAGACAGATTCATTGGGAAAATCTATCTGTAAATGTTAGTATTTTCTCTGTGTACCTGTAAATTGCTTTTATGAAGGTTTTTATGCATGGTCAACTGAGTCCTCAAATCAGAATTGGCAAGGTTAGTCTTTTTATAGTCCCTGTTCTTCCTAAATTAATTCTATACAATTCTTTTTCACATTTTACTGTACAAAAAATCATTCAAATAGCTGGAAAATAAATAGAATAAAATAAAATAGAAGCAACTTCAAAACTTCCAGTTTTGCCTTAAATCATCTCCCTTTTTTGCACAGCAATAGGATGGTCTGTTTAATTCGAATCCTGGGGAACCTAACCAACAAAATTCTACCGTTTTAATTTACTGTTACCATACAGATAAGTAGTACCCTTTCTTAGTTAATTTTTCTTGTACAGACATTTGGAGATGAGATAATCCCTTTTCATTTTCTGTGGGTTGCAGGAACACAGATGTTGGGCATGGTGCTGACTGTGTGGAGGGAAAACAGCAAATGAACTACAGTTCTTCAGCTTTTCTCTGGCTTTGCACTGTATCTGACAGCCCTTTTGTCTCATCTGAATAGATTTGGAATTATTTAATGTAATTGTGTTTTGCTTGATTTTTTTTATTTTGTATTTTATTTCTGAGATATTAAACAGAATGGTAATGAAATGTAATGAAACTGAAGTACTGCATTTCAGGATGTTAAGTCTTGGCAGCACTTTGGATTTCCTAGCAGGAGGTAATGCCTCATCACTGAGGAGAACTGAAATGCTGGCTCTTTTTCATTCTTTATGTGTGATTTTTTTTGATTCCCACACTTGGAGTCTAGCTCACAGTTGTCTTCTCCCAACTGAACAGGCCTGATAAACCTCGCTTTGAAACTCTTCCTTTTGAGTCAGGCTGAGAGCTGTCTCCTGGACAGGGACCAAGAGCAGTGCTCCCTCAGCTTGCTTAGCTCTTCATTAATAAAAAATGGCACCTGTTTTGTCAGCTTGGCAAGACAGAAAATTGTTTGTGGATATCCAGATCAGGCTGGTCTTTTCACCTTTGTTTAAACACAGTATCTCATTTGATGGTACAGCAATATAAATTTAAGTTCCTGTTGGTATAAGGTTAATCAAAACAGTGACTACTCTGTACTATTAAAAATTATAACAAATGTTTTGGAGAGCTTTTATGTTTATGGAATCAATTACTCATCACAAAGATATACTTCATTATATTGGAAAGGGAATATCTTCTCTTCGCTAATTTAAGCAGGGAACAGCTCTTAAGAGCAAATCTGGAGAACAATTCTGGATTTACTTTTTGCTTTTAAGGCATCATTTATTTGCCTCAGTTCTGTGTAATCACATCAGAGGTGTTTGTTGACCATAAATTGTAGGATAAGGAAATGGGAAAACTGCTGACAGTTCAGACATTTATGAGAAAGAATTTTAAGTATACATGGTATCTGTGTAATTGCTCCTCTTTAATGTATGTTTTCAGTATTCTTCACATATGGGAAATAAAAGTCAAGAGTGACCTAAAAAAGTACAGACAGAAACTACTGAAGGAGAAAAAAAATAGTAAAACAAGAAGATATTAAATACCAGCAGAAGCCGTACCACATAGTCATAGTTGGAACTGTGCAATAGAGTGCAAAATAAAACAGTGAGCAGCCTAGCTTTAATTTCTTGTACTTTAATATATGTAAGTATAATAAGTTGTATTAAATAATTTCATGTAATCTTTAGTTTACAGTTGGTTGCTCTTTTGGGAGTTTGATCAAATAAAGTGAAGGATTTCATTTTAATCCAAACAGAGCTTGGATATTTATTTGACTCTTGCTCAGAAGCAAAGCTTTTAAATTTTATTGTAATTTAGTAGAATGCAATTTTATTTTACTAATTAATTGAATTCTTCTGAAATGCAACCTTTTTCTGGCTTTTTTATTTTAGTCTTGTTATCTCGCAGATGTGTCAAACATCATTAAAGTGTCTTCATTAAAAAAAGAGTACATTTGACTTTATACCTTATATTTAGATTTTTCACTTTATTTCATTTACTATTATAGAGGAGTTAAATTACTCTCACTAAGTATGAAATTAGTAGCAGGTATTGATTTACTAAAAATTTTAGTTGATGAAGTAAGAGACTGAATTTTCTAGGGACTCAGCAGAATCCTTCTTTGAACTACAAGCAGAGGGACTTCTGGAGTTGAGATGCTCTTGGGAAATTGTAAAGCACTTATGTTCTTGGATTTTCTGGATCTTTTTTGCCTAACTGAAGTTCTGTTTCTGTCATAATCTTCAGCAGACTAAACAGCTAGAAATGTGAGACCAGTTTTCCACATACAGTGTGTTACTTCTAGTTTCAGGCTTGGTCATCATTGTCTGTGATGAATTTTCAGCAAACTCATCTTGATTTTGTTACTCTCTGATCATCTGAGGTAGTTGATTTTCATTTTCTGTCTGTGCCAGAATTTTCTGCATGTTCTGAAAGAGTAAAGAAATCCTGTGAAACATTGGTTTATCCTCAATCTCCAACTTCTTCAGGTGTAAGAGCCTTTAAGTCATTCTCATCTCTAAACACAACTTCGATTTCTTTGGCTTTTTCCTGAGTCCATCTGTCTTTAGATCTGAAAGACTGCCAAAATGTATTTATGCTATTCCTTGACTTGTGTTTAATTAAGATGGGAGTAATTTCTCTTGTAATTAGATGTTTGCATTTGAAGTTTTCTTGTCTCTTCTCAAGTAATGAAAAATGAAAGCAGAAAGTCTCTGCTACCTAATGTTTCCAAATTTCTCACTATTAAGTCATCATCAGAAATTTGAAAATTGAGTTTATTTGATAATCTTATCACTCTTTGCTTACTGGATTGTAATGCTGCTGTTGTTTTTCGTCCCCTGCAGACTCCAACATGGTTTTACTTTTGTTTATTTGCCTGAGTGCTGGGAGTGTTCTTGCTGATTGTCTTCTCTGTGTTAACAAATCTAGTTAGCAAATTTGTGGCAGGAATAACTAGGAGTTATATATACACATTTTTAAGGATCAGATTTTTTGTTTAAGGAAATGTATCAGTAATTACTGAATAATAGAATGTTAAGGGGTTGGAATGCAGTTTAAAGATCATCTAGTCCCAACCCCTCTTGCCATGGGCAGGGACACCTTCCACTAGACCAGGTTGCTCAAGGCCCCCATCCAAGCAGGCCTTGAACACTGCCAAGATTGGCAAATTGAAAAAAAAAAAAAAAAATTGGAGCAGAATTCATGGGACTACGTTATTGATTCAGAATATTTTCTACTGAATATGGCCATGGTTTTTAAGAAAGAATATGGAAGTAAAATTCAATTGAATGAATATCTACCTTTCCAAATACTAGCTTGAAGTACTCAGGAATTTCTATGCTAGCACTGGTCAGGAGTTTCATATACCCAAACAGTCTACATGTAATTTTTTTTATTAGTAATAGTTTTAACATAAATTTGTAGGCTTATATTTTGCAGGGTGTAGTACAATTGCATTTGAAAATTAAAAGTTTTTTTAAAGGATTTTCCTTAATCTATTTTTTAAAAGCTCCTAGTTTACATGGATGGATTGTGAATGTACAAGTGCATTTCTGTGTGTAAGAATTAATGTTTCTCTACTTCCCTTCTAGTGAGTATCCTAGGTTATCATTCAGAAACACTTACTAACATGCTAGTGGTGTGCATACTCTATATTATTTGCTTCTGTAACACCAAGTAAATTGTTTGTGGTTTGCATGGTCATTTTCTGCTTCACCTGCTTTTCAAAGTCTTGACAAGAAACCAAAGGAATGTGTTGAGTACAAAAAACCTGAGAATCATAATTCCATTTTGAAAATTTTTGAAGGTTTTTTGTTTGCTTGGGTAAACACTAAACTGTTTATGTGTAAATTAAGTTATAAAGGATTTGTGTTTGCAAACTCTGCTAGGCTGCATCATCATGCAGATTAAGCTTAGTTATCTTCATTCAGATGAAGTAAAGTTGGCTCTTCTTGTATTTAGTTGCATGAAGTAATTGCATTATCAAGAGAAGAACTGGGCTAAGACAAACTTTAGCCTGTAGCTTCTAATAAGACCAATGAATTAGAGCAAAATCATGATCATGCTGGTATTGACAACCTTGGTGTATGAATACTGTAGTGAAAAAACATCCAGGAAGCTTTGCTGGGAAGCAGTTACAGGCTGTACAGTTTCAGTAGAACACATGCACATTTAGCTGCTTCTGCCAGCAAAATATAATGTTGATTAGAATGGATACCTAATGTGAACAGCCAGTTCTGCGGGTACTGACACAATTTCATTCTTTCTAAAATGCATAAAGGTCTTACAAAGAATATGTCTGGTTATTGTGTGTATGTATCTCTCTATAGATCTCCAATTATTCATTATTCTTTCGTAGTTATATAAGTACATGGATTGATCATGGTAAATAAAGCTTAGTTGTCTCTGCAACAGTACAATTAATGAGAATACTCAGAACTTTGAATTCTCTGTGATATAGTATGCTTGCAATTGTCAGTTAAAACTGATTGAAGATGTAGTATGATAAAAACCCCTCCAAAAATCTAACATTTTCTTTATAAATCATCAATAAATTGGTTTGATTCTTAAAGATGTAGAAAGCAATAATAATCCCAAGTGGTGGTGTAATATTACGAGTTATGAAGGACATGCCTTTTGTTGTATTTTGAATGACAGATATACAACAGAGCAGTAACTAAACAGTAAACAGTAACTTTTATGCGTCTCACTTTGAAATTATTTAAGAATATTATTAAAACAGAACTTGAAACACATTCTTTAGAAGAATTAATTGTACAGTCATTAATTATCCAACTACCTACTGTTTAGTTTGAGCAGCACGTAATAGCTACTGTCCATCCTTGCAGGTTGTTAGCAATTACTGAGATAATAAAGAGCTTGCACATTTGATGTTGGGAGTCAGAGCTGAAGGAGAAATTATTCAACATGTTGCCTTATTCTTAGATTTTAACTGTAATTGTTCAGCATATTCACCATCTGTCCAAGTGACTCATGCCTCTGGCTGTACTTCTGCCAAAGTAAAGATTTTGGACAGTCACAGTATTCATAACGAAAATGGGAAGTGTTACAAAGTGAAAAATGAGATGAACTTTAAGTTATCTGTTTGTCTTCTCCTTTACATTGTTATAGATGCCATTTATTAAAATCATGCTATTCACATTGTTTAGACGAATACTAGTTGACTTGTAATAGACTATGATGCTTCCATTCCACACATCAGAAAGCACATAAATATATAGATTTCTCTCTCGTTGAGTGCAAATACACATAGAAGTTACAAGTTGGCTGTTGGACATTATGGCTAGTGAAGGAGGCAACACTTAATTTCTTCATTGCTGCATAAAATAGAGACATCAAGGTTGGAAAAAACTTTTGAGATCCTCAAGTCCAGCCATTAAGCCAGCGCTGCCAAGTCCATCAGTAAACCCTGTTCCTAAGCACCACATCTATGGGTCTTCTAAATACCTCCAGAAATGATGACTCAAGCACTTCCCTGGACAGCCTGTTACAATGTTTGACAACCCTTTCCATGGTGAAATTTTTCCTAGTATCCTCCACTGGTGCAACTTGAGACCATTTCCTCTGGTCCTGTCATTTGTTACCTGAGGGAAAAGACTGACTCCCACTTCACTACAGCCTCCTTTCAGGCAGTTGTAGAGAGTGATAAGGTCCCCCCTGAGCCTCCTTTTTTCCAGCCTAAACATCCACGGCTGAATCAGCCACTCCTCATAAGACTTGCTCTAGACCCTTGACCCCTCTAGACCCAGCTTCATTGCTGGTGCTTATAATAATTATATTACTATAATATTGTGTATATATATTTGTTGAGTTTAATATGAACCTTTGTTATTATGATTAGTGTTGTTTTTGCAGGATGATACAATCTAAGGATCCCAATCAATTTTACAGCTTGTTGTGCTTGGTAAATACCAATATGAAATATGAAAAAATAGATAGCTAGAAACTATTATGCTGTTTTAAGTCAGAGCTTGAAAATTTTAGGACATGTTAACGCCTTTTGTCTGACTGCCATCTCTAGGCTGTTGTCTAAAACAACTAATCCAAATGTAGGCTTCATATCTGCAAGCACATCTCTTACGTCTTGTTCAGTGCAATAGGTCACCTACACTTCCCAGAAGTTACAACCACTGGGAATATTTTCTCTGTTTCTTTTCATCCAAGTTTTTTGTTCCTGTATCTTAAGGTCTAGTCCACTCAAAGGAAGAGTCATGTTTAATAACAGCAGGGTCTCTGTTGGCAGTGATATACCTCTGGCTTGTACCATGTTAGTTCTATTCTCAGAGAGATTAATTTGAGACAGCAGCAGTATAAAAACACCTCTTCCAGTGTTTTTACCAGCACCTTACCATTTTGCTGTTAGTTATAATTAAACCCATAGTATTAATTTGTATGCTTACAAAAGCTGAATGTCCCAATTCTTTCTTTTATTGCTTAAGGCCATGTTTGACGCTTTATCTGATCTCCCTGAGTGGTATGGTATTAAAGAAATGCAAGCGAATTGGATAGGTGACTGCACTGGGTGCTCTCTTGACTTCTTGCTAAAGGTAAGTCAGAATTGCTGCTCTCTTGGTTGGGCTCACTGCAACCCCTGAAATGTGTGATGGGAATGTATTTTCAGATCTTAAAAGCTTGAAGCCTCCTAAAAAAGATTATTATTATATTCATGTGCAGACAAGCACAGATTCCTGAAGAACACCACTTGTGGGTTGAAGAGATCCTCGCTGCTATCCTCCTTAGGAAAGGGTTTGTGTGTTCAAATGGATGCAAATTGGCTGTGTATATTTATGCCAAAATACATGCCAGCTAATAAGCTCCCCTAAAAGCCAGGACATTTGTGCCAAATGCATTATCAAGTAGCACTGCACATGTCAGCTGGGATCTGGTTGGGCTTTTGCTTTTCTCTGCATGGCACCTTCTCTGTCAGACCCAGGCTGACCTCAGGCAAGCTGCTTTGCTTACATTTGTCTGTTATTTCATTTACTATATACCCTAATTAAAATAATGGAAACGACACCATTAGGTAGTAATAAAGCTACAGAGAAGTCTAGATAGAAAGAAGAGGAAGGAAAGGGAAACCTGAAAAAAATTATCATTATCTACAGAAGAACTTCAGATTTTCCCTTTTTTGTCAAGAGATGAACAAGGCTCCATGAATACGGTAGTGACAGAAGAGGTTTTCAGAGACCCTGATTGAATTTCAGCCCTTGTACTTCAAAGCTTTATTGTGCTTATTATTACTATGGTCTAACATTCTAAAAGTGACTTCTTATTTTAAAATACTGAATGTTTGGAAACTTCAAATTGAGACAAATTAAACCTTCTAAATACCTCTGATTTGCACCCTGCTAAAAGATGCATTTTTGTATTAAAGTTGTTTTTACCAATTGTTTCTGAAAATTTATATTAATACTTATTACAGAAAAATCTCCTTCTAAGACCCCCATATACTCCACAGTTGATCTAAGATATAAACCTTGTTGATAGTTCCAGGTGGTAATTCTTAAAAAGTCTTTGACATTTACTATTTACATTTTATGTCCAGTTCTTTGTTGTGGCATGTTCTTCTATTGTTTTATTTCTGTACATAAGTTGGAGCATTCACTTCATCAGAGAAGTATGGTGTAAAGTTGTATTGTAGCTTAGAAAATCCTAAATTCTCTTTAGTTTCAGAGGTAACATCTCATTCCAGTTTCTTGGAAGCAAGGCATGTATATTAAAAGTGAATAGAAGGATTCCGGGTTGCTTAGCCAGGGATTGAATCTATCTCAGTAGCACAGTGCAATATTACATATGGGATTAGAATTATATTATTATAGATATATTTGGATAAACTAAGACAAGACTGTAAAGCAACTTTCTCAAGGCTTTGAAAGTAAGTTTTGTGAAGGTTTGATTCTGGAAAATTTCTGTAGTGGGAATGTGTCCAGCTTTGATATTTGGAACCGTGTATTTCTGTAGGGTGATGTAGACTCGTTAACTGTAGAAAAAGGAAGGGAAATCTATAACCACTGCACTTCCAGTGGGAATTTTTTTCTGCTCTTTTTCAGGTTAATGGCAAAGTAACAGAAGAGAAGCTAGCAGCTTACACCTATACACCTGAAGCCATTTATGGAGCTTCCCATTTATATATCTTACCAACTCACAGACTGCTGTATGGAAATAGCAGTCTCAAGGAAGTCTTTCAGAGGGAGTTCATCCCAGGGAAAGGTGGTATTTTTCTCATACTGCATTTTGTTGTAGAAGAGCAACAATTATAAAGAATGATCTTTAGAGAATGTGTATCAAGCTGAGCAGGAGCTGTTCCTATTGACAGCGAGCAGGCCTTTTTTTCTTGCTATGTGTCACACAGTGTCACATCAGCCTGTCCTGGCTTCAGATCTTCAGATGTGGCAAGAGCAGCTATGCTAGAATTCTTCTTTTTATAATAGTTGTAACACTTCATAGTATATAAAAGCAACAGAACAGATTCTTGTTTCCTCATGTACCAGAAATGAATAGTCCAAATTTGACTGTGTCAGCCCATTGGAAAATCTCACATCTATATGGTAATTTGTCATTAGCACAAAGACAGCAGAACTAATTCTTGCACCAGTGATGATTTCTTCCTGTCATAAGGAATCTAAAGATCACTAATACATAGCAAAGTGGATCACTGATAGATAGTAAAATAATACTCTACTATGCAGATCCTTAGTTAATATGAGACTCTAGTGGAGTAAATTCAGAGTATCCTTATGGCAGTTCATGGCTTGCACAGTCAACTGATAATTCTTTAATTGTTGTTGACTGCTTTCCTGGAGGCTCCTACCACCACTTCTGCCTGTATTTAGCATCCATAGTCTAGTATTTTTTTGTTGTTTGGAAAACCTGAAAATGACAAGAGTAAATATAAAATTTTTTGTTTCTGCTTCAGGCTGGTGTTCAATATTTTCTTTTTGCCTTACTGGTAAAGATGAGGCTTCATTGTCTATATAACATCTGATGTCAACAGCATCTTATGGGAAATTGTGTTGGTTGTACAGAACCTGCTTTTTTGAGTGCTTCATTTCTACCTTTAAAAAGTTTGCTTGCTAGTAGAAAAAAAAATGGAGCCTGACTGTGTTGAGTACATAGAGCCCTTGTCTAAGAGGTGAGCAAAGCTTGGAGAATTTTGGAGAACAAATTTGCAGTTCTTGCAGCTAAACCGAATCAAAGCACTAACTGCACAAACACATCCATGCACATGCCTTTACCTTCATTGGATCTTGTGCTTTAAGCCAAACCACGGAAGTGCAAAATTTGCTTTTAATAAGGACAATGGTATATTTTTATATTGTTTTTAAAGTGGAAACCAAGAAGCTTAAAGCTTTCAGTTGAGTTAAATTAAGAAACTCTCAGTTGAAATAACAACAGCCAAAAGTTCTCAAAAAAGAGGCACAATTCCAGAATCAAACTCTGCTATTGTGTACTCCTGCTACTTGTGAATATACTTACAGACATCCTTCAGTTGAAAATAGCTGAGATTGGGGTTTTACATGTGAACACCAATGATGGCATTTAAATAAAAAGAAATTTTGGATGGTGGTGTTTTCACATTAACCAAGACTTTTTTAAAAAATTCCTCAGGAACACTGAAATTTTAATTTAATTAAGTGTAATTGTTTTCTTTTCAATGGACGTTGTCTTGTAATGCTCTTATTTCACTGTGTTCTCATTTAAATAATTAGGAAGATATATTTTGGTGTGTTCTAGGAGAGAAAAAAAGCTGTCATATGGCATAGTAACTGAAAGTTCTAAAACCTTTAGTCTTGAAGTACAGGTCTGTATTTTAGGCTATTATTATTTAAATAGATGGAACAACCAGTTGTCAAACATCCAATTTTTTTTGCCTGCAAAAATGTATGTTAGTTTAGAATCTGGTAAGTCTAATAGTTTTGACAGCAAGAGGTGTCTGAGATAAAGATTTGATCGTTACGTTGTTCATTATCTCATTATAATACTCTGCATACATTGTCTTACATTTGTACCTGTACCATCAGCTCTTTCCAGTTATGATGATAACAATGTGAGCAAATGAGCACAGGGAAGAGAACCTTCAGAAACTGGAGTTATTATTTTGGATTCTGGAATAAAATGAAAATTATTGCTGGGTGGAAGAGAGAAGTTATTTTTAAAAGCAGTGTCCTACCCACTCAGCTTCCTGCTTATGACGCTTTTTAGTTAGTTGCTTTTAAAGAATGAAATTATCCCTTTTGTGCTTTTTTTAAACAGAGGAAAGCTGTGCACAGTGGTGTGAGTGTGGAAATTTTCTTTATCATATCACTATCTCAGACATCTGAAATTTGGAAAAGTAGTAAACAGAAATAAATAAATGTATCATTTGTGTTAAGAAGCATGATGAGATATGAGAACAGCCCTGTTCTCAAAACTGCTGTTACTTTACTACGAGCAGGTTTTATGCATTGTAATACAAGACTTCATAGCCTCAGCTTAGCTCTGAAGAAAGGTGAAAGGAAGATCTTAGCAGCTCATATTTTAATGATTGTAATTATCATCAACTTAAAGGCACTGAAAAAGTTAGAAATAGGTCCAAATTGAAATCTGGGGTTTGAATCCTCAAAATTTGGAATATTCAGGTTTGGTTTTCTTCTTGCTGAGCCACCCAATCTGCACATTGTAAATCAATTTCAGTTTATTAGTTCTCACCCTTAATTCTCTCCTCTCCTATCTCCCCTTTCTTGTGGACATTGGGTTCCTCATCTGTAATATGAATATGAATATCCTGTTTGGAAATCAATAGGCTACTTAGGTGGTTTTTAACACAGGTTAAAAAAAAAAAAAATTCACATGCTTTGTAGTTCTTCTTTAAGAAACTAAATCATAAGGATATATGCTCCCATGCAGTTTCATCTGATTTTTTGGTGGGATTTTGTAGCATTGTATGCTAGTACATAAATCAGGGCTTACTCAAGCCAATTCATACAACTTGCAGCAGGCTGTATTTTGATCAAAGACTCAGTTTTTTTCTTATAATCCAAATCTTACTCTGCTTTTATTCAGGTGCTTGTTACAAGTAAGTTTTCTAATCATGAAAATTTATCAGTCTGACTTCCCGAGCATTTTAGTACATCTGAGCTTTTTAGAAACGTGAATAGGTTTTTCATTTTCTTTCTTTTTTAAAGAAAATTGTTATTTAAAATTCATGTAAGTTTAAGATAAACGGCTTTGTAATGGTAAGTGATGTTCTTAGTGTATCTTCTGTTATATTTTACTTACCATATTGTTACATTTGTTTTCAGACTCACTTACTTCAGTGACAGCTGTGAATTTGCTTACCAATCAGGAGATTCCTGTAGTCATCTCAGCAAAAACCAATTTTGCTAATTTTCTTGATGCTAAAATAGGTACGTGACATTATATATGTAAGTGGAATAGTATGGTTTTCAGTTGCTGTGTTAGAGCACAAGATACTGTTGTAAATATTTGAACACAGAGGCTCTCTCCTGGACTTTGGAATTCTGTTCTTCAATATGGAAGAAGGAAGGGAAAAGTAGTTATGTGGAGTCTGTCTGGGGGAAGAGATTCACAGGATGATAATTTTAAATGGAAATATAAAATTAGTGCATTTAATGAGCTAAATTTGAGAATCTGCATATCTTAAGAAAATTGGTTACCTAAGACATGTGTTTGGCTGTCTCTCAGCATCCTTAATCAAAACAGAACTGTACGATTTTTTGACAAACAACTCTAACTTTTGGCTTTTTTTGTGTCTTACGTTTACGTGAATTATGTACATCCTTCTATAGAAATGCTTCAGATGGTAAATGTACAAAAATTCCAACTTTGACTTTTATCTAGTAGTATTTGTGTTGAGGCCAATAAAATAGTTCAGGATAGGTAATAATTGTTTTCAGGTTGTCTTGGACAGTTAGATCCTTTATCTCTCGTGTAGCATTCCCATAATTTCAGGCACCTGTTTTAGAGTTGAAGATCCATAGATGGAGGAGGAGGGTGTCGCTAGAGGATGCTGAATCGCCTGCAGTGAGCTTCTGTTCTCAAAGTTGTCTTATGAAGCTGCCTGTCTGACTCCTTTCCTGGGTAGGGAACCTAGTCCCCCAAACTGGGCAGCTAAGTACATACTCTTAGATAATATGATTGTCCTAGTAAGTCGAAGTTGAAATTGTACTAAGTTTTAAAAACCATCTGTTTTCATCTGCACCCACCAAGCTTTTTGTTTACTCTTGTGCTTTGCCGTGATCTCAGCTACATTGAGAAGGCAATGTTCTATGCCAGTCCTCATGGGAAATAGTTATTTCTTCTTCCCTTTTTGCAGTACATTCCTTACCCCTTAACTCCTGTTGTTGCCTCCCTGTTGCTGATACTTCTTTCCTGTCCTGGGGCTGCTGCTTTCACTGCTGCCAGTATTGGCTATTCTTGCACAACTGGACTGCATTAAACCAGCTGACTCTGCAAAAATGTCTTGGATGGCCCTCACAGGGCTAATGGAAATTATGCACTTGGGCTGTTTACCTCGCTTATAACGTGCCTGCATCTTGCACTTTAGATTTCAATCTGCTTTTGAGAAAGTCTTTCCTCATATAGGAGAAGCCAAATAATTGAGATACCTAATCTTATGTTTCCTTAAAATCTTCTAGTTTGCTGGCACATACCTTGGCCTTATGTCTGTTGGAAACAGCCCAGCTCTTCATGGGAAGCTGTGGGTGCCAGCTGTTGAGCTTTGCCAGTGTACATTAATAGCATCATCTTTTCAAAAGGAGGCAGACCAAAAAGTGGGACCCGCTTTTTTCCATTTGTAGAGCATATTGTGAAGTCACCTGTTGCAGGCTGCAGGGTTCTCTGACAAATTAAGATACAAACATTGTTCTCTAAGAGAGCCTTGAAATGGCAGGAGTGTACATCTGCTGGAAAGATAAAATAGCAATTTTGTGTTTTTCTAGTTAAGGAGTTGTTTGTCACAGGGGAGTTTTGTTTCATTTTCTTTAGTCATCTGCTTCCAAATTTCCACATATTGGCAGAGTTAATGTATAGCAGGCATTTCGCTGCCTGAACTAAGATGATTGTTAAGCTGGTTTTGAGTGAAGTATTTCCTTAATAATTCTAATGTGCTCGGCAAATATTTTGAGAGCTTTTTTGTGTAGTTTTCACCAACTTAATGCTGATGTTGTCTGTTTGGAATAAGTTTCTTTGCCTTTTAAAGATGACAGTAATTGTGCAAGATTGTTCAAATTATTAATTAAATTGTCATTGAAGGGGAAAAGTATGCAGAAAGATCTATCTCTGTGGAAAAAATAAATCTGTTGGTATCTTAATATTATTTCAGCATACATGTGATAATAAATAAAGCTAATAAATTTCTTAACTCACTGTGAAAGGTAACCCTCCAGAGTAGAATTAAAATGCATGACTGCCCCAAATAATAAAATGCAGAGGAAAAGATAGCATTGGGGGCCTTAAATAGTGTGACTTCTGTAATTCATCTGAATAGTTGTAGGAAGAGTTCTCACTAGTTATAGTCTGAATAGCAAACTGATGTTATTTGAATTGTTTCCCTGAGTTTATAAACAAATCATGTCTTTCGTAGTAAGTTAAAGGGATAGTAATGTTTGAGACTGTTGGTTTGTTGTACATTTGAATAAATGATGAAATCAGAGATAAAATTAATATTGAAACAGGAGGACTCTGCTCTCCATTTAGTCTTTGATTATCATATTAGCAAATAGAATTAAAATTTGTATCATTTAAATATATTACATTTAGATAATATGGCTACATTGAAAATTCTATAATTCTATCCAAAGTTTATGGCTTTATTTTTAGTTTTTTCAGAACCATCAAATTTTCAAACTTTTCTGAAAGAATGACAGAACATTGATGAACATTTGAATTACAGAGGAACTGAGAAATGTATTTGTAATAATTGTTCTTGGAATTTCACTGCTTAAAGGATACAAAAACATTTTTACTGTTCTTAAATCCTTTTCTTTAACTCCTTTGGGAAAGCAGAAGTCATTATAAAGAGAGTGTCATAGAAATGAAATGGTTTTTCATCCCTTCTAGGAATTCCTAGTACTAGTGCAGAAGATGCTGCAGTAGCTAAGAATCTGGGTATTTCTTTAACTGAAGTCATTGAGATATTGCCAGATGGTTTGGAGAAGGTCATTAATTCTGCAGAGGTGGGTATACAAGTATGGAGTTCTTTCCAATTTGTAATAACTATGCAAACTAAACCTGTTTTCTCAAGAATGCCAAATACTTTGTATGATTAAAGTGATTTTTTTTTTTTAATCAAGCCAAGCTTATGCTACCAAATTTCTGCGAGTAATTTAATGCTGAAATGTGTTGGCTCTGCTGTAGCAATAAAATATTTTTTTTCCTTTTGTACATGAGACGAAGGTTGTACTTTCCTCTGTATTTTTCTCAGCTGTATAATGAAAACTGAATAATTTGAAGTGTGTTATAAGTTGATTCTTATTTCATAGTCTCAATAGTGAACATACTAGTCCTTCTTCCACAAATTCTTTGGAATGTGGTTTCAGCCCTTGTAGTAACATATATGCCTCAAGTGACATAGAAATCTTATCTTTAAATATAGCTCTTGAAAATATGTGTTTTAGTAGCAGACACATTATGTCCCAGGTAGGGTCTAAATGGTTATGGTGAAAGCAAGAACAGAAAATGCTCAAGTGTGCATAGGAGAAGGAAAGCTGTTTTAACATTTGCATTTCCTCAGTCTCTACCTTATGTTCATGATAGAATTCTGAAAGTTTTGGCATACAGCAACTGTTAAAGATATCAGCAGTAAATGCAAATATCTGCCAATAAAGACTGAAGGGGACTACAAGACTCTCAGCCTTGTTCTATTCAGACCATCAAGAGCATTGTCCTTTAAGCAAGAAGGTTCAAATGAGCAGCCAGTGTGTGAATTGTCTCTTGGATAGCAGGACGTTATCCAGTGGGAAGAAGGAAATTGTTATTTCATTTGATTCTCAGAAAACTGATTTTGTTTGTTCTTGCACTTTCACTGGCAGCAAGTATAATTTTTTCTTTTTTTTCTGTTTTTTTTTTTTTCCCAATCAGATCACTGGCATGACTCGGCAGGAGGCTTTAAAAGCTATTACTCAGCAGGCCAAAAATAAAAGAATAGGTGGAGACCTAACGAGTGACAAACTGAGAGACTGGTTGATATCTCGGCAGCGGTACTGGGGAACGCCCATTCCAATCATTCACTGCCAGACATGCGGCACTGTTCCCGTGCCTTATGAAGACTTACCTGTGGTGTTGCCCAACGTAACCACGTTCACAGGAAAGGGAGCCTCACCTCTGGAAAGTGCCCCAGAATGGGTGAACTGTTCTTGTCCGAGGTAAGCCAGTGCTGTATTTACTGCAGCCTGGGAGAGATTACTTTGCACCTGCCTGTTTCTTGTGCTCTTTCCCAAAGTGTTGGCAATTGACTGCTCTGAGACAGGATACTACTCCAGAATGATTAGTTTGACCCAGCACAGGGATTTTTTCCTTATACACTCTATAAAACACCCTTTTTTTGCCACACTCAATGCCCACTGCTATTTTTTCATAAACAAGCTGAAACAAAATTCATTGGTTTTAAGTTCGAGAAAAGAAAAAAAGGAAAAACAGAATGATCTTCTCCCTGTATCCCATTTCTTAATAGTGTTTCTCACTTCATTTATTAGTTATTTTAATTATCTTTCATCACCAGTGTTCATACAAAGCTTATAATGATTACTGAATTAGTCCTCCTGTTAAGGAAACTAACACTGTGTTCATTTTCTTGCAAGAGTCCAACAACAAAGTGTTCCCTCGGCTATATAAATCTTTATCATGAAGAATTACATTCACTGTATATTACAGATAGCATGTAATTCAGATTTGATAGTAAATGCATCTTGTCATTCCTGTAATCCTTATTGTTTGTAGTCCATCTGTTTAAGAAATAAAAAGTCTAAATTATGTAGTAAGAGATTGTGTAATCTTGAGGACTGCTTAGATGCTCTGTACACTGAAGTTTGCGTATAGGTTCTGTGGGAGGAACCCATGTAGAACATGAGGTATCCCAGAGAAGTTTTTCATCAGCATTGCTGCTCCTAGCAGACTGACCAAATGGGAAGTGTGTTATCAGGCTGCCAGGCAGGGAAATCAGACATATAAATGACAATAGGGCTCTCATTGCTAATGCAGCAGATTCATAATGTCTAAATTTATTTTAATACTAGCAGTTCCATGTTTCTCTGGAAACATGTATTTTGAACTTTGTTGATAACATGTAATTTTTTGTAAAACAGATCTTTACTCCAAGTTTCTGCATAGAAAATTTCTTCTCAGATGTGTCTATTGAAATTGCACATAGCAGTGTATTTTAAAGTGTGACCTTTGCAGTGAAGCCTTACTGAATAAGATGCACAGGTTTAGTAAAACCCTTAGAAATGCCTTGGTCTACAATTCCTAATTTCAATTGAAAAATTTTCCTGTTGTGACTGAAAGTCACTGTGTGCACTCTTGGCTTCCCCCATAACCTTAGTTAAAAATTACTTACTTGTTTACCAGGCAATAATATACTTTTGGTGTATAGCAAATCCTTATGGTTTCTGGATAGTTATTGTGGCTGCCCTGCATAGAAATTAGTCAAAGGCATTTACTTAGTCAGAAATAAGGTCATTCAGGATTCGTTTCTTAGCCTAAAATGTGGTAGCTTGCTGAAATTAACTTTTTTTTTTAATTCTCATCTTTATTTGTTTTCCTAATTCTCACCTATTTGACAGCTATCGTCAGTATTGCTCATCCACGTCTGCTACAGTTACAAATCTTTTGAGCTATTACTTTTGTGTGCATAGTCATCCTTGCTTTTCCTTCCTCTGAGAAGCTACCTCATCCTTTCCTTTAGTTCTTCTCTCCAGTAATAGGGTTTTTTATTAGTTCCATTTAATGTCTAGAATTAATAAGAAAAGCCAGATGGAAAGATAAAAAAGTCTGAGTATTTGAGTGACAATAATGTTAACAATCATAAATGGGAGGAGATGCCCAAGTTATTCTTTTTTATACAAGTCCAGGTAATTGTGTTAGTCGTCTGAAGATTGTCTAATGAGATTACAGTATTGTGCCTGTAATCACAATATTGATATAAATTGTATAAACTCTGAAAGATGCCCATGCTGTCTCTGTGTTAGTGAGCCATGTCTATTTAGAGCACAGAGGCATGAAGCAGATGTAATTATGGTTCAATGATTGTAAAGTGTTCTTGCTTTTGACAGAAAAGCCATTCTTTTACATTGGCCAAGTCTTTGCTTATATGTACAATTTAATAAAATGGTTATTCTACGCTAAAAAGCAGTTAGAAGTAAAACTCCTTTATTACATTCTTTTCGTTGGAAATAAAACTTGGATGTAGAGGAGGACCAGGCACAGAGACAGAATAAAGGAAAATGTTAGGTGGTGATGCTCTTGTAAACTTGCCTTGGCAAGCCAAGCTGAAGTATCAGGCAGACAAGCAGATAGATGTTGCATCTCACTCATCAAGCCTGATCAGAGACTAAATATAGAAAATATGAAATAGCCAGTCCTCATTTATTGTGTATACTTATTATACACATACATACATTTAAACTTACATACAATTATAAACTGCATACATTTGTTACATATAATCAATGGCATTTATGTACAAGAGTGTCACAGATTGCAAAGTTTCGTTGACATTAGCATAATCCCATTGTTTTAATAGTAAGAGTTATAAGAGGGATCATTTAAAACAAATGGAAGTTTATTAAGTGTGATTATTGGCTCCTACAAACAATGAATATTCAAGGAGAAATTAACAGAAAGTAACCTGAGCTTCTAAAATCTATTTTGAAACTGTTCCTTAGGGCTGCCAATATAATTACAAGCAAAAATCAATTTGCTGTCATCAGAAGTTAAAATTGTGCTACAAGGTCTAGAAGAGATTTGATCTCAGTGAAAGCTGAAATTAAACTAAGTTAATTTTTTCTAGAGATAATAAATGGAATCTGCAAAGATCATTTTGTACAGACAATCAGTGAGAGGCAACCACCTGACCTTTCTGCTAAATCTGCTGGTACCTAATGAGTGTGATATATATTCAGGACCCATTAACTTTATGGCAAAGTACGCTTGTCTGTGCTTTGTATCTTTTAAAATGACAATTCCAAAAAATTCCAGGATTGAGAGGGCTGTCCTGTGCAGTGCCATCTTCTTCTGTTGCTGGATGTGATGGCTCTTCAGGCTTCTTTTTGGCTTGCTTTTGCTATGTTTTGGGAGGGAGAGGGAAGAACTCTGCCCTTTTGCTGTTGTTGGACTTTTTCTGAACATGTTACTCTTCAGACTGTTCAGTTTTCAATCTGAATGTCTTTGTGGCCACTCTGTCCATGTTTGTTTGGAGCTTTTTCCAAGCTTGTAACTTACCTAAAAAAAGCTTTTCTCCTTCTCTCTTGCTCAGGTGCAAGGCAGCAGCACGGCGAGAAGTCGATACCATGGATACATTTGTTGATTCCGCATGGTACTACCTGAGGTACACTGACCCTCACAACACAGACAGGTGAGGGCTGCAGGCACAGGGCCTTGGGGGAAAACCTGCTACACAGAACAGAAGGGCACACTCTGGTGCTTCCAGTTTCTAGCTGCCCTTGCAGTCTACTGGCAGTGTAAACCCCTGTACTGCCCTCATTATGTGCCCTCTGGGCCTGAGCACAGCACAGGGTAAATGTTGTGGTTTAACCCCAGCTGGCGTCTAAGTACCACACAGCTGCTCGCTCGCTCCCCACACACACCCTGTGGGCTGTGGAGGATAATCAGGAGGAGAAAAAAGGAAGTAAAAGTCATGGGTTGGATAAGAACAGTTTAATAATTGAAACAAAGTAAAATATTGTGATAATTATAGTGAAAAGGAGAGAGAGAGAGAGAGAAAACTCAAGGACAACAAGTGATGCACAATATAATTGCTCACCATCTGCTGACCAATGCCAGCCCATCCCTTAGCAGTGATTGGCATCTCCCAGCCAACTCTCCCAGTTTATGTACTGGGCATGACAGTCTATGGTATGGAATATCCCTTCGGCCAGTTTGGGTCAGCCTTCCTGGCTGTGCTTCCTCCCAGATTCTTTGTGCACGTGCTCTCTGGCAGAGCATGACAGCCCAAGAAGTCCTTGACTTAGGGTAAGCACTGCTTGGCAACAACCAAAACATCTGTGTATTATCAACACTATTCTCATACTGAATTCAAAGCACAGCACTGTACCAGTTATTCAGAAGAAGTTATTTGCAGCCAAAACCAGGACAATATATGGAGCTGGTCTAAAAATGTGGTATTTGATTGCTCCTGTGTCAGGAGATCTAGAAGAGCAGGATGTGTAAACACAACTGTGTAAGCACAGGAACAAGGAGCAGAAATTTGCATGAAAGGGAATTATGGGGCAGGGCACGGAGAAAATGTTCAGCTGAATTGAAGACAGTCCTTAGTCGGGGCTGCCATCAGGAATGACAGCCTGCAATTTACCTGAGACTGGTAAATTGCATGGAGTGTACCCTCCCCAGCAATGCACTGAGTAGTTCGGTATGTGGACAAGCACTGATGTTCCACTGGTAAGAAGAGGAATAGTCCAGTGTAACATCCAGCTGCCGAGCATGGCACCTTCACTTCTCTCCTTTGGAATTCTGGTGACTCTTGCCATTTCCTTGTGCACAGACCTCAAGTGAAGAGGCATCACAGCAATCTCCTGCTGTGTCAGCACTTCCACTACATGCATAATTAATGAAAGGAGATTTTTCATGTGCTATGGACTAGTGTCTGCAGCATGGAGAGTGTGGGAAGACAGATGTAGTTATTTAACTGTTTTTCTGCTTCATAGTCTGACTGTAGTAGCGCTTTTTGATAGCACTGTTTTTTCCAAAGAGGAATTAGTGCAACATCCCTACTATGTAGTCTGAGGAAGACAGGCAGAGTTGCATTTCAAAACATTGATACCACATGATGGGCTGTTTGGGCATATATTTGTTTATTTATTGTGCAGAGCAGTGTCTGGGAACATACTACATCTACTCCGTGATTTAATATTGCTGGGCCGATTTTTTTTTTGTATTTGCAGGACTAGTTTGGTTAAACTAGGGAAAAATCTTCTGTGAACACTTTTATTTCATGTCAGTTTTAATATTTTCTAGTGATAGCATGAATATATTATTACTGTTACTGAGTTAGGCAGATTGCTTCCCCTCCATGACAGTTTGAAGTATTTTTTGTGTGTGGGCAAGGGGGACTTTTCCAGAAGTTGAAGAAGAAATAGTCAGATGTAACATGCAACTGTCAAAGTAACAGCTTCAGGTAGCTTCATCTGTTTTATACTGAAATGAAGACATTTATATGGACTTCTGCACTAAATTGCTGCCTGCATTTGATTTCTTTAGTTAATTCTTTTAACTAAGCTATGCATATGTAAACCCTTCATTTCCATAAACCATATTTCACTGGTCTACAGTTCAGGAGAATTACTCTGTTGATTCTGGAACCCTATGAACAAGTTAGGTTTGATTTGTTCCGCCAAAGACATGAATCCCAGATCCATGATTAGCTTCTGGGCTCATCTGCGAGGAAAAAAGTGTCGCTATAACAATAATTACAGATGGAATAATCAGACAGACTGACAAAGCAGGTAGATTTCCTAGAGCCAGGGCTCGAAGCATACATTGGAGAAGAACTTCTGTACAAATGGTGTTTTGCAGGCCCACTACAGGAGACATGGAAATATGTAATGAAGCAGTAAGCAATGCTGGGAAACCATTCAGGTGACCTCCAACGACATAGTAAATATGCTGTAAATGACAAATTTACTGTCACTTCATCGAGCATCCTTCAGTTGGAGTGCTATGACCCATCTCATTCTACAGAGGGTTCTGCAGCCTTCAACTGCATCATTGCCCCCTAATGGCAACAATGCAAACTGCCAGTTGAAAAAATCAACTGGTTTTGAGTGGTCATGTTTTTTGTCTTTCACTCTAATCTATTTGTATATAAAGCTTGATAAATACTAAAAAATTTAAAGCTGGCCACTGGGTATTTAAAAAAAAATCATTTAAAAAGCAATCAAACGTTTTCATTGCTTTCTCAGGTAATTGCTTGCCTGGAATATAGGAAAATAATCTTTTTGTGGATCTGCATCTCAGTAGAAATTAAATTTTTGTCTGTAATAAGCATTTCACTTCTTAAAAAATTAAAAAGATCTGATAGCAAAATGAAAGTTTTATTACACACATATTACTTTCAGTAAACAGTGTTGTCCAGTCAAGGATGATGAGCTACTTTGGTAGCGCTGATCTTTCTTTTCAACGTTGTATTTTTTTCTGTAATTGTGTTTTTTCAGGCCCTTTAATAGTGACTTAGCAGACTACTGGATGCCTGTGGATTTGTACATCGGAGGAAAGGAGCATGCAGTTATGCACTTATTCTATGCAAGGTTCTTCAGCCATTTTTGCCATGATCTAAAGATGACAAAACACAAGTAAGCCTTATATATTTCTATTAAAAGCTTTCATATTTCATTTGACTTGCAAGAGTATTAGTGGACACTGTTGTGATGATGGAACATTACAGGGAATAATCCTGAATTTCCCTGCTTTGTCAGTGCTTGGTTTCTCACAGTGAGTTGCACTTCCTGTATGTGTTCATACAAAAGTTTTTATTGCATGAGTGTTAACTGGCTCAGATCAAGTGATAAAATGCTGCTGTAGATTTCCAGCCTGCAAAAGCATGCACAAACTAGTAACTGAAGGCATTCTGTGTAGTGCTATTATTTCAAATTAGGTAACTTCCTGCCAGTAATAGCATTAATTTCAGTGGAACCATGCATATGTAAAAAACTAAGCACTCCTATAAGTCACCGTATTATTGGAGCTGAGCAGTACAAAAAACGTCTTGATAGGCAACACCAGTATATTTATCTGATGTGAATTTATTTTTTATTTAATGAATTTTATATATTTACTTCTAATTACTCTTGTTGATGATGCTGCTATAGCCTATTTCACTGTGTTCTGTTTTGGTTAGAGGTAAAGTTTGATGGAAGAAGGTGAGTCATCTGCTGTTCTGCTCTTTGTCCTCTCAGATAGGTTCTAAGTCTAACATCCCCATTTCTAGTGAAATTCTGCTCTTTTTTACCCTAAAATGCCATCCTCAGCTTGGAGGGTACTAGTGGCAGAACAATGAAACACTGGTCTGTGCTCTGTCCTGTTCTCCCATCAGCAGAGATGACTGGATAGAAAGAGATTGGATGTAGCACTCTGTGCCATGGTTTAGCTGAGGTGATGTTAGGGCATGGCTTGGACTCGGTGATGTTTAAGGTCTCTTCCAACCTGGTGATTCTATGATCTGTGAATAGACTGAATCAAAATGAGTGGCCCCATGAGAAGAACTGCTTAGTAATTTCTCTGCTCACAACTCCTATAAGTTCATTCTTTACAAGTATCCCTCCCAAAAACTTGATGTAAAAGAGGAGCCTAAATATATATGTCACTGAATTGACTTGAGTGCTGTAGTTTTGCTACAAAACTAGAATTTAAGTAGCTGTGAGCCAGAAAAAGATGGACTATTTACTGCAGCTAGCAGAATATTTCCCTGAGTTATTTCCTAATTTTGATGAAAATAGGCAATGTGTTTTCATAACTCGTTCTTGGCTGCGCAGTAGTTTGCAGCGAAAGCTGTGTTTGAAATACTGGATGTAGATGATTTGTGTACCTATGTTTCACTGTTGTCTGCAGCTTGTATAGCTGCAGTAGGAAGGCTGTTTCTTCTCTCTTGGAGTGGGCCTTTCAAAGTAGACCCTTTCTCTCAGAGGTCCTATCCCTTCAAGCAGAGAATTTCAAAGCTTTCCCTTGCAAACAATTTTAGGTTTATTAATTCTACAAAAGATTTTACAATCCTAATCCATCAGCCACCTAGTGGAGCTGTAACACACAGCAGCAAAATGTTCTTTTGCTAGTCAAATTCTTCAACCTTCCAAAATGTCATTAACTACAGTGCCTGAGGTATTGTCAGTATAAAGTGAGATCACAGGGCATGGGAGATTTTCTTGGAAAGTAAGTGGTTCACTTCAGTATGCAAGAAAAAAAGGCATGGAAAGAGGCCAGCTGGACTGAAGAGGGACCTCCTGTGTGACCTTAAGAAGACCAAAAGAAGTGCAAGGGAAGTGGAAGTAAGGATGGGCTACCCCTGGAGGAGTATAGAAGCATTTACTGGATAGGCAGTATGGATAATGGAAAGGTCATAGCTCAGCAGGTATTGAAACTGGTGAAGAATGTGAAGGTGGTAAGAAGAGCTTCTGGGCATACATTGAAAGGAACACCAAGGAAGACATCGGCCTGATGCAAAATCCAACAAAGAGCCTAAGAAGAAAGGAAGTATTTGCCTTGGCCTTTGCTGGCAAGGTCTGTGCTTAGTATGAAAGTTTGAAGGCAAGAGATACTACCCACTGTAGAGCAGAATTGAGTTAGGGTTCACTCAAGTAAACCAGACACATAAAAGTTCCAGGCATGAAAGATAAGGTGACTGGGAGTAGCCACCATGGATTTACCAAGAGAAAATTATGCCCTACTTAATCTGCTTTCCTTCTATGGTGAGGTGATTCCATCTGTGGATGAGGAGAGAGCTGTGCATATCTTTTACCATGACTTCAACAGAACAGCTGGGGCTGTGCCATCTATGTGGGGAGGGTTACAACTTAAGACAAGGGTTATGGGGTCCTGATGAACACCACGTTAGAGGTGGGTCAGCAGCTGGCATGACAGTATACTCCACTAGCAAAACCATGTCCAGCTTTGGTTATCTCTGCTCATCATTCAGGAACAACTGGAATATTGTGTCTAGTTTTGAGCCCCTCACCCCAGTATGAGGTACACTGTCGAACTGAAGAGGGTCTAGCAGAGGAGCACTAAGGCAGTCAGAGATTGGAGCATATGACGTACAAGAAGAGGCTAAGGGAGTTGGGTGTGTTCACCATGGAGAAGAGAAGGCTAAGGAGGGAATGTAATTCTTATCTACTGCTACCTAAAGGAGGTTTATAGAGAAGATAGAACCAGACTCTTCTCAGAGATGTACGGAGAAAGGAAAGGAGTAACAGTCACGGATTGCAGCAAGGTTCAGCTGGACAGAAGGAAAATAGTTATGGCAGGGAAGGTGAGGAGACTGGAACCATTTGACTTCAGACATTGTGGCATCTCCGTCATCACATATTTTCAAAACTCAGCTGGACAGGGCCTTGAACTACTTGAAGTTAGGTCTGATATGAGAAAAGCGTTGCACCAAATGACTTCCAAAGATCCCTTCCAACCTGCATTATTCTAAGGATTCTGTGATTCTGTAGCTGCATTACTTTGGAATGTGTTTTGTTCGCACTCTGGTGTGACAGAGCAGTAGCACAAAAGCTGTGTAGTGTAGCCTGGTCTAAATATGGTAAATTGCAGAAAAAAAACTTGTAATTTCAATGAAAAAAAAACCCTTAAGAAACACTATGTCTAGTGAAAATGGCAGAAGAAAATCGAAATTGCTTTCTGTAGAAGCAGTTTGCAAGACTGTGGAGAATTCCTTTGGCACCATATACAATCTCAAGAACTGTTGCACATGTGAAGATCTGTTACAGCATTGCCCCAAGGGCTGGGTGTGCTCAGACTGCAAGATGACTGTAACAAATTCATCATCATGCACAAAATTGTTCACTTGCTTTAGCTCTATGCAAGGTAAAGCACTAGGTGCTTTGAAGCCATGAAGTCAAGTTAGGATTTTGGTTTGATATGGAAATCATAACTCCTTTATAAATATTACCATGCATTTTAAATGTTTTAATGTTAATCAGAAGCCACTTTTGCTCAGTCTTCTGTTAGGACTGCTCAAGGGCTGGTCTGAAAGATCTGAAAAGTGTGATTAGAAATAAGAGGCTTATTGTTAGGAAGCTCGAAGTCATGATGTTGAAGCCCACATCTGGGGGAAAACACTAAAAGGTTAAAAAACACTGCCCTCTTGTGCATTTTCAATCTTTCTCTAGTAGCTTAGGTCTTTTTCACTGATTAAATTAATAAAATTGTTTTATCTCAGTTAATGAGACCTGCCACCATTTAAAGTGTCATCTAGCATCCTTAAAAATTTTTATAATTCCCCTACTTACCTGTAGTAGCTCTTGATATGTTTTCTTTACGGAAATTTTCATTGTTTGGCTCCTATCCTCTGACTTTCAAATCCATTGAAATATTTCTGGGTAGTCTTTAATTCTGTACTAATGGCTATTAATATAATAATGTGGTTGAAAACAGAAGTTAAAATTTCTGTAGTTTAGATTTTCAAAGCAAGCTCTTCAAATATGGTATAATGATTATTATAGAAATATTATAGGCAACTGGTATGAGACAGGCATTTGCAGACACACATACTTTGATAGAAAATGCAGTGTTTGTAGGCAGTTAAAATTGTGAAGGTGTCAATATTGCTTAAATATCCCCTAAAGATGAGGCATGGTCTTTCATTTTATTTTTTAATGTATTGGACTAGAGACGGTGGGAAAGAAATGCTGCTCAATTTCTCAGTAATGACAAGGCAGAATAAATGGTACCCTCTGGGTATTCATACACGTGATATCAGATTAAGCTCAAATTGATGTCAATTTGTTCTAGCAGTCTGGTCTGTAAAATGCAGTGCTTCTATAAATAATTCACAAGCCAGCAAGCCCTCCCAGCTGTGACCACTGCTGGGAGAGGGGCCAGGTAGGCAGCTGGGGCCAGAAAACTCTTCCTCTATTCCAGCTTAATCCACCGTGGCGAGAGTGTGCGGACGCACTCAGTTACACCTGCTCAGCTGTGCAAGTACAAGTTACACAGAATTTGGTTCTCCCCTAGACTTCAGTAATCAGTTCTGTCAGATGAACAATTGGAATCTAGCACATTCTCCCTGAAGGATTATAAAGCAATAAAAAAGTTCATGGTTGCCATTAAGTCAGCAGGTTTGACTCTGATAGAGAGCAAATCTGCTGAGTAAGAAGGCACTATTTTCACATAGCTGAGTTACAGAATAAAAGAAGATTTCTGTGACAGAAATAGCTTATTCTGTGAAGGAATGATGCTACAGCTTCTCTGCATTCATTTAGGACCTTATCACTAGTGCTGATTTTAAGCAAAAGCACCCAGCTGTTAACTGTGTGAAATCTTGAACATTCAATATTGTTTTGTCTTTTTTTTGCCTAAAATTATCAGCTTCCACATCCTTCAGTCACCTCCACAATATTGCACAGCTATATCTAACATCAGGTTTCACAACCCCCTGGACTCAGCTGATGGTGACTGACCTAGTCTTGTCTTCACTCCAGGGCACAGCACTTGGGCTCTCTCAGCCTTTCTAAAGGTGCAGGGTGCAAATAACATGCAGTGAGCTCCCTTGCTAGGGCTATCCCTTCTTCTGAATTCGCTATTTTATCACTGTGGCAGGCTCCACAGAGTTCTTCCAGCCAGGTCATTTGTAATAGGATTGAAAGTCCTGCTGTTCACCCTGCACAGAGCAAAGCAAAGAGCATGAGGGCACAGCACTGAATTCCTGGTCTGTCAGTCACGCTTGCCCTACCATCCATCGCATGGTCCTATACAGAGAGATCAATCTGTCATAGAGATGAACTTGTATATGAGCATTAAAAAAAGAAGATGGATTACACACTTCATAGCTAGCACAGCTGATCCGTCTCAGAGGTGTCAGGCACACTTTGCAGGTGGGACATACAACACAATCAAAAGCTGTAATACGGCCAAGGTCTCAGTGCGGATACTCCAGCATGAGCACCAACAAACAGGCAGGTGAAGGCCTATCCCGTTCCAGCATACCTACAATGTGAAATGTGACCAAGCATTCAAAGAAACTCCAGACACCTCTTCTGTGCCAGAAATGTCAGTGTGTCTGAAAATGGCTTAATTTCATTATTCCTGGTGTTTTGAATCAGGAGGTATTTATGATGCCATGACCGGGTGCTGCAGTATTTAGGTCAGGTTTGCATCACCCCTTCTGTGCTGCAGCCCCTTGGCAGTTCCTTATGTAGCCAAGAAATGCATCCCTGCCTTTGAAGGGGCATGTTTGAGATGTGCAGTTTTATTGACGTGAATTCAAGTGTAACTCTGCATGTGAACATGAGATGGAGCCACCACAACACTGCCAAAATCACTGCGCATTCAGCACAGGGCTCAACTGGTTTACAGCCCTGTGTTTAGTAGATGGGCTCTGGCTTTCTCATTTTGGGCATGTCTCCATACTCCTGTGGTCTCCCACTAGGAACACATGGTTGGTGGTTTTTCCCCATACTTGGTAATGTATTTTGTATTGCATTTTTGTAGCCTCTGTCAGCATAAACAAAAACAAAAAATGCGTGTTCCTGCATCCAGCTTTTAGTAACTTGGCGTATGATCTGAACTAACTCTTTGTCATTAAAAATAAGTGTTCCTTGAAAAATCACTTCCAGTGGAGAGCCCTATCTGATTTGGATGATCTGGCTACCTCATTAGCTTTATTTTAGATAGCAGGAAGTGTAGCTATTTTAATAACTGTTTGAGATCTTAAACAGACTGAAGTACTGAATGACAGGGAGGGGATTTTTTTTTCTGTGGTGTAATGTCTCTAGTTTGTAGAAGAAGTACACTAAACTGTTACATCCTGAAGCATTTTCCCACCATTATTGTTGATAGGGTTACAAAGTTTTTGTTCCAAATTTTCACCTTCTAATTCACTTGGATAATTTATAATACTTTTAAAATATTTTAGATTATTTTTGCATCCTATTTTAAAATCATTTTTCTTGGTTTTGCTTTCTAAATTGGACTTCAATTCTCATTCCCTTAAGTTCCTTTACTTCTAAACAAGATTTTTCAGTCAACCTCTGAAATATTTAGAAAATACTTACAGAGATGCTTGAATTGCTGCTCTTAACATTGTTGATAATACCAGGTGGCGTGGCAGAGACTCATACTTCTTTGTGACTGTGTGATACATCAATATGTGCCAGTACTTGTAGAATATTTATAAGTATACAAAATATGCAAGGAAGAAAACTCATGTTCAGACTTGAACATGTTGGAGATAAAATATGAAGCCTGTCACTTTCTCTCCCAGTTTAAAGTTTTGTTTTCAAATATCTCCTTACTTTGGAGTCATCAAAAGTGTTTAAAGCCTAGTACTTGGAAGATATCTGCTTTAGTGTGGTAGAAACATGCCTAATTGTTATATAATTTAATAATACTCTAATTGCATTATTAAATTACTTTGTTTTAAATCATGAGATAAATTGTCATGTAATTTATATTTCTTAATAAAGTAAAATGCTATATTAACTCCTTAACAATGAGTCATGTTTTGGGTTATGACTTTTCCATACATGTGGTTTTACTATTTCTTTTTTAGATGGGTATACTCTGGCTTTAAAAAAAAATAAGTCAATAGGAGTAATATATCCTTTTTACATAAGTTGTTTTGTGCACATTTGAGGCCTCGTTGGGTAGAAGTGCAGAGAATTTGGATTGTTTAATGTTGAGCACACGTCAGCATTAGGAGGTGCAAGTCAGTATTAACCAGTGCTGATGATCACGTCCTCCAAAAGGATGGTCGCCGATGTCCCTGTGTTGGAGGATCCCATGAGAAGGCTTCCAGACTGTGTATGCCTTCTGGGACTGGCTCCATACCTCCTTCCCTGTCCCCTGCTGTTCTTGAGGCTGTTAGAACTGCCTCACTTTCCTGTCCTACTAAGTGGGAACCGAAAGCTTTAGGGATTAATTTTGTTGCCTTTTCTTCAGTGAAAACAGTGACAGACGTGTGACTCAATGCATTAGAAATGCAAGATCATTAAAGGAGGGGGCCACAATAATGTATCAACCAGAGCAGTGTTTACTTAGAGTTTATTTCTTGCTGAGTGCACCACTGCCCTTCAAGGCTCTTTTTAGCCCTATTGTATACTCATTTCATGAGAGTTTACTCTCCCTGATGTAAATTTTCCTAGAAAACTAAGGTGCTACAAAATTGATGCACTGAGATATGAACTCTTCAGCATTGCCCTTTTTCTAGTGTACTCTTTCATACTAGCCTTCCTGGCTAGTTCTGCAAAGGGACAAGGCATGTGGGTGGTTATGTTAGAGAAACTGTCTTATCTGTTTATAGAGAGAAATGTGCAACAGCATTGATTTGTTCAAAATCCTGTGCTCCTCAGAGAGAAGCTAGAACTAAATATTTGTAAGACAATGAGGTCAGGTACTTGAATGCTTTTACACAAGAGATTTAGCTTGAAGTTAGGGAAATTGTACTGTTGGCCAAGAAACTTCCGTGTATTATCCATATGCTAATTTAAAAAGTGATGTTAGAATAACTTAGTACTAAGTCAGGGTACTAGAATGTGAGCAGAATGCAAATAAATACTTATACTTGCCAGACAACCACCATGAATAAATGCACAAAGTACTCTTTCTAAGGTAACAACTATTTATGTATAGTCAACTTGAAATTCTTGTTTCATTAAAAAATTGTGCCTGATTGGCTCAACACCTGAGGCTTATCATAAAGTATGCTTTTGAAAGCTCTTTTCAACAGAGAAGTTTCTTTTTCCTTCCATCCTTAGGGAGCCTTTCCATAAGCTCTTGGTTCAAGGTCTTATCAAGAATCAGACATTCAGACTAACAACAACAGGCCAGTGTTTGAAGAGAGAGGAGGTTGATCTCACAGGTAAGAGAAAAGGCATGGGAAAATCAGCATAGGTGCATCCCTAAAGCCAGGAACTGCTTCAGTGTACAAGTCTCAGTGCTGGGAAAATTTGGAAGAGTAAATGAATCCTTCTAATGTTTAAACTGGAGAGCAACTTCTGTGAGTTTTGGATTTGTACGCACTGCTGAGTGCACAGACATCCTACTAATCCAGCAGCTTTTAATTGCATCCACATGCAGAAATGGTGCTGTGGTATTATTTTAACTCCTGTGTAGTCCAAAAGATCAAAAGTCAGTTTTGTTAAGACAGTGCTCAGCAGCCTGCTGAATGGAGCCAGTTAGTCCCAGCAAAGAGACAACCTACAAAAACATCATGGCAGAACTAGTACAGGTGCAGGTGTATTCAGTAGATATTAGGAATGTAAAACTTGTAGGAAACAGTGCTGTTTCTCAAACTCTTTCCAGAGCCTTCACTGCATAAGCTGGACCAGCAAGTCATTGCTATGGCACATGTAGCAACAAAAATGGTTTGGTCATGTTTGCTTCCCTTAAGCATTCCTCTCATACATCTTTGTTTTCACTGGATACAAACCCTGTAAGTCAGTTAAAAATCAACCAACCAACCCACCCTCTTAAGTTTTGCCACTCTGTTATCCTATTTTCTTCTAGAAAAGATTGACCTCTTTTTCAGTGTAAATGCCCCATTCTGTCTCTGAATTCAGGCAAGAGAAAGCATGCTCTTTTCAGGATAACTGACTGCAATTGGAACCTATAAATCTGGTATTTGTAAAAGCTAAGTACAGGTCAGAATTGTATCCAATCAGTACAGCTATCTAGGAAGTTTATTTAAATGTCGTGGTTATAACAAAGCTTAAATATCAGGAACTGTCAAGGCAGCACTTAGGATGCATGCCTGATACAGCTTCCAAATGGTAGGAGACTTTTTGTCATGATGTGATGGAAGCGTTAGGGTATTACTGGTGTTAAAATGTTGACATAGGAAAAATATGGGAAGGAAGAGAGTGTTTGAAATGGGTGGTATTCCTCTTTAGGCTGTTTTGGAAAAAAAACCCAGAACACTATCAGTAGTTGTTTCTTCTCATGCTTAGGTAACAAAATTAATTGCTGTTACAAGTGAGCAAAATTTGTTTCAGTATTTTTTGTATGTCTTAATATTTAGGAACTGAACCAGTTCACCTGAAAACTGGTGAGAAGCTCCAAGTTTCTTGGGAAAAAATGAGCAAATCTAAGTACAATGGAATAGACCCTGAGGAAATAGTGAAAGAGTATGGCATTGACACCCTACGTCTTTACATTCTGTTTGCTGCTCCTCCAGAACAAGACATTTTGTGGGATGCTAAAAGTAAGTCACATTGCTTCTGTTGTTTTTGTTGTGGGCTTGTTTCTTTTTTCTCAAGTATTATATTTTAAACACAAAATTAATACAGTTCTTGATGCCCGAGTTTTGGAAAAAATGAATTTAAAATGTATCATAAACAGATTTTATAATAAACAGTTTTGCTTGTTTCTTTTAAAAGAGAGGGTCACAAAGCTGTCACTGAGAGGCAAACTTGCAAGATTATTGCAAGCAGCTTACCTCTTATAAGCTAAAAGCACATATGAAAAGTACTTCTTAAGTTGTATTTTCTTCTGAAAACTTGGACCTCATTATCTTTTTTTTAATTAGCAATGATTGATTAACTGAAAATTATTTTTCTTTATAATCTGTTTTTTCTGGTCATATCAGATCACAAATACAACTTTACAATATTTTGTTATTTGCATTTATTAACATGCATGCAGTGGCTTTTGTAAGCTGGACTATGAAATACTTTTCAGAAGAATCTCATTAGAAGATAATCAGAGTTCCTAGTAATTAATATTTCTAGATATGACATTTTTATGAACTTACTTCTTGAATAAGTTAAGAATTACCCTCCTGTGCACTTATTTACTCCTATCATGCAATTCCTCATACTGACAAGTCTTAAATTCTTTTATCTACTGTGGTTCATACATTTTAATGTAGTCTTATACATTCATTTACATTTCACTTTCTTGTTGCATAAGGCTTTAAAAAGACACTTCACACCTGGTTTCAAGAAGTGTAGTTCTTCATTCTTTCACGTTTTAAGTTCTTACTACTTAGTTCAGCCTGAACTAAACTTTATTTCAGTTGTGTCTGCCACCCTTTATATTCATGTGTGTTCCTTTATATATTATTGCACTACTGTATGTACTGGAGGAGTGGGCTTTATGAGTTCTCAGTCAGCTTTCTGTCACCATCTAATCACAACAGTAGAGAGCTAGGCATTTGAAAAGGTCTCTTAAAAAAATGAATCACTTAGAATCAAGCCTTAACAGCTGCATCCCGAACACTACCCAGATACACAATTCCCTCTGAGGCAGCTAATTTGTTGATGCACAATCTTTTTGCTGTATTTTTTGATCTTGAAAATGGAATACTTAAATTACCGTGGGGATAGTGTGTACCAAATCTTAGTTGCAAAGTATACAAGAGCTTGGTGATTAAATGTTTTGTAAGAAAGTAAAGCACATGCGGTTATAATGTTGGCAAAAATGCATTTAGTCATTAAAGCCAACCTGTTTACCACTTGAGAAATACAAAGATAGATTTCAGGGTCATTTCATGTTAAAGAGTATTGGAAAATGTGAACAAAAGGAGATTTTAGCGGCCTAAAGATATTTCCAGGGGGGAAGAAAATAGAAAGTTAGGTGAAAAGCATCTCTTAAATCTTTACACTTTGGTCTGAATTTCTTAATGATAACAAAATTATGAATGTATAAATTAAAGAAATCAAGTAGGTTGTGTTGGGTTTGACCTTGGACTAGATGTCAGGTGCCCACCAAGCTGCTCTATCACTCCTTGCTTTTCAGTTGGACAGGGGGAGAAAAGTACAGCAAAAGGCCTGTGGGTTGTGATAAGGACAAGGAGATCACTCAGCATTTGCCATCATGGACAAAACGGACTCAAATGAGAAATTAATTTAATGTATTACCAATTAAAATTAGAGTAATGAGAAGTAAAACCAAATTTATGCCTTCCCCTCACCCCCTCCCTTTTTTCCTGGGCTCAACTGTCTCTGTCATACATGGGGGAAACTCCTAGAAGCTTCCCAGAGAAGCCATCCTTGCAGCCCCAAAACTTTGTCACACAAAGCCATTAGAGGAAATTCTCTCACTCAGAAAATATTAGATACTCGTTCTCAGTTGTCATGATCCTTCTCTTCACTAGATTTGTTTTGATAGCCTTTTGGTGATTGCCCTCCAGGCTAGATTCCTCGTCCTTTCAGTGGTGTACATCAAGGCAGGGTCTCGCATCATTCTCTCCTGTGGTGTGAGCAGCCATGGAGTAGGACTGATGCCTTCAGGGTCAAGGTGAACACAGCTTCACAGTCTCCCATCCCAAACTAAACTGCGTCAAAAGAGGGTACCAAGGATCAGAGCCTGTACTCATTAGCACAGTAGCATCTCTGTAGCAACAGAAGTATACATACTATCAAAATCTAATTTGAAAGAAACTTCTCAGTTTGAAACAAATGTGTGTGCATACTTGTAAATATATATACATATATGTATGTATGTATGTATGTATGTTTGTATTCTGCCATGAGTTCAAAAAATTAGAGCTTGTACAACTCCTTTCTGGAGTCATTAAAACACCAGATGAGCATTCTAGCATTGGCATAACATTGGGTTATTTTACAGATTTTAGCAAATATTCTGTGCTGTATTCTTGCTATATATATGTTTTAAAGTCATTGCAGAAAAATACTTTTATCTTGCAGGTTTTTTTCCGTTAGAGCAACTCAGCATTACTTGTAAAGACATTTTTAATTGCATTGATATCTTTTATTTAAAATAGAGAGGTTTTTTTAAAAAAATGTTCAACTCCAGTGTTCTGTTCCTGCTTTTCTTTAAAGTTTTGGATTCTTTGCTTGTAACTGACATTTGTCTCTGAAAATCTTTCATTAATCTCAGCTGATGCCATGCCAGGTGTTCAGAGATGGCAGACGCGCCTCTGGGCTCTTGTAACCAAACTTATTGAAGCGAGGACTTCAGGAACCATGCCCAATCCTGAGCTTCTGAATAAGAAAGAGAAGGCTGAAGCCAGAAAGATCTGGGAGCAGAAGAATCTGGTGATTTCTGAGGTTAATAGAAACACTTACATAGTTTTCAAATGACTAAATAAGTTGTTTCTTATGCTAAAACCATATGTTTGACTTAGAGAGCCAAAAGCTTTTTCCCCAGATGAGTAGCTAAATTTTTTAAAGTGAATTATTCTCTGTGTAAATAATTTTTACCTATCTACAAATTTTGTGGAACAGAACTTACTTAAAGGATGTATGCCTCATTTAAGGAATGAAATGTTATGACATTAAAGTTTTGTCAATCAGGGGTTTGAGTAACTGCATTTCAAGCAACAAAACTGTAGGTGGGTTCTGTAGGTTACCCTAACAAAAGCTTTTGATCTCTTTGCTTCATACCTCATTATCATGCCTGCTGTTTCATATAGAATGAAAAAAGCCACTGGTGAAAATATATTAGCATAGCCTTGTAAAAAATACTGAAATGGTCGTTCATCTCTGGTTATGTGTTGTCTCCTGCTGTGATTAGTATCAATTCAATTAATCAAGACTCAAAAGGAGACATAAATACCTGCAAAATTTGCTTCAAGTATTTTCTATAGATAAAAATTTTTGCCATTTTAATCCCTGCTGTGAGGGATATTCCAGATCATTTAACGGACTTAATAATTCTAATCTTGTAATCTATGAACAAGCTTTCACCAGTATAAATGGATTTACAAGAGAGAAGGCCTCTTGTAGGGGCAAAGGGAATATATTTTATTAAAGGAAGTAAGGGGTGACTAATGCACATTTTTCATAGCATTGATTGAAGCTTTTTAAGTCCTGAAACAGAAAGGAAGTTAATCAGTTGAATTTTTATATGATTGTTATTTTCCCATACACACATATGATTGCACATATGATGTGTTTGCATACCAAAATGATTTTCACGGAAGAGGTAAGATGCATGTATTTCACAAATTGAAATTGATTATCAGTTATGTTTTTCATTTAAAAACCCAGTATTCCAAGTTTGAGAATTTTAAGTAATTAATGACAGACCTTTTCTTCTAATACAAGGTAACTGAGTACTTCACAAAGGATCATTTGTTCAATGCAGCTATTTCCCGATTGATGAGCCTCACAAATGTACTCCATGTAAGTATGTGATATTAATTAAGGTATTTTTCTCTCAGCCTTCCTGTCGGTCTTTACACGAAGCAGTAGCTGCCTGAGCTATAGCTCCAGCTGTCTGTAAGTCATTAACTTCATAAACAGTGTTACTAAGTCAAGAGCCTAGTTGAGTTACTCAGTTCAAATGCAGCATGTTCTAGTATCACTGTAACCCTGAAATATAAACAGTTTTGCAGGAGGAGCTTGATGGTATTAGATCCACTAGATTCTGATGTTTATGTCTGCATCCTGTAATTTCAAGAGGATACATTTTGTTTAGTTCTGTTCTTTGTTCTCTTGATTTTAGCCAAGTTGCGTAGGTAGCTAGGTATAGTAGTACATTTTAGAGTTACCAAACATTCTGATATAAAAAGGGTTATTCTTTGCAAGGAAAATCACACATAGTCAATCCTCAATGACAGCTTACACTGCTGAACTTAAGTTTTAAGATTTTTTATTTAGATTATGTTGTTTATTAGCCAGTGGTGATAGATGAAATATAATAAACTATTATCATTATTTTTGTTACTACTCTTAGATCTGGTTGAGCAATCCTTCAGGCATATAATGGTAACCTGATATAGACCAGAAATGAAATACAATTTTGAAAGTTTCAACTTCTTTGTTGAAATACCATTTTATACCTTATGGATTCCAAGGAGCTTATTGGCAAAATCAAGGAATTTAACAAAAAGTTAAGTAGGTTTTGCATGGATACTGTATTGAAACAACTTAAGTCTGGGATCCTGCGTGATGTTGCGAAGGTAACACACCGTTCTTTATCTCCAACTCAATGACTCATAGGCATTTGGGGCTAATGGAAGGTGGAATGAGCGTTAAAAAAAAGTAAAACTCAGTGTCCTACAGACAGCCAGAGACTTGAACACTGATGTATTTCTTGAGCAAAGAAGTCAGTGCAGTATCTTTGAAGAACAAGTTTCCGCCTAGAATGCTGACACTTCCTCTTTTGCTCCCAATTGAAAGGAGAAAGTGGAAAGGTGGGCAAGGATTAAACATTGAAAGCAGGTAGTAGTTACTAAAACTTACCCAAATATAGTTTGCTTATCACTGTAAGTGATAAGAAGATGCCCTCTGACAACATTTGCGGTCAAGCAAATCACTGGTTTTGGACAATTTTCTAGTTGATGACAATGTGTGTTCATCACATCAAGTAATTCTCATAAGCTGACATGTACTGACATTTTTTTGTGCTGTTTCATTAGAGGGATAGATTACAAAATAATTGCAGCAACTGAATTTACCTTGGGGTGTAATCTCTTACACAGACAAAGAAAGAAAAAGTTCCTCTGATTACTTTTAGTGCTGTATCTTTTCTTTTAAGTTTTCTGTAAGTTAAGTTAAATGGAGAAATTAAGTTCAAATTTTGTCAGTCAAGTACCTTTTGCCAGAAATTGAACATTTTCTATACTAAAGAAGCCAGACACTTTACTAAAATAATGAGAACATCAAACTGTAGAAGACTTTGCTGTCCTTTCATTCCCAAAGCTTCCTTCAGCTCTAAAACCTTCACTTTCTCGCTAAATTCAGCTTTACTTTTACCACTCAGTGATCCTGTGCAATTGAACCTTGTCCGAACAAAACCTGTGTTGCATTCAGCACAGTTTGACTGTCATAAACAAGTGCTTCACCTCTTCTCAGCTCTGGTTTTGCCTAAGATTGCACTTCTAGAAAAGGCAGCACTCAAAATGATTTTGAGGGCCACTCTTCTCCACATGAGTGTGTGTTCAGAGTTCTATGCTAGAGCAGAACCCCAAGGACCATCAGCCACTTTAGGATTAGCTTCTAAATGTTAGAGAGCACTCTGTGACCAAGAGTTGTGATTTTAATTCTCCATTTTCATAAGTTTCCAATTTATTGTGAAATTATGCTCTCCTTAGCATAGACATTGATTTTAGGTTTTATTACTACATTTTCTTCTTAATTAAACTACTTTCCCCCCACCTCAGAATGTTAATAGTTTGTTTCTTTTTCTTTGTCTTTTCGCTCAGCAAGCTCCTCAGCCTCTTGTTCTCCACAGCACAGAATTTGAAGATGCTTTGGCTTCACTCTGCATTATGGTTGCACCTATGGCTCCCCACATTGCATCAGAGATGTGGAAAGGTATTTATAAACTTTATATAGATGTTCCAGGAAAAAGGACAAGAAATTTGCAAAAATATCTCTCACTCAGTACATGTGTCACTTATCTCTGAATTCTTCATCTAGCTTGTCACCTTCTGTCATAATTGTTAAACAAACTTGAACCTTGTGGCATTCCCACATCTCTTTTCTCCCTTTGGTTTCTTTTTCCTTGAATACAGATGTGGATTTCTTGAAAGTAGGCAGAGAAAGGGAGAAAGAAGAAAAATTCAAGACAGTACTTGCATGAGGAATTCATATGTCAGCTGCTAACTGCTCCTGAATATGGATGAATATGGATGGCATTATTAAGAGCTGAACACCAGGACAGAAACAGCCCTTTTTCAAATAACATTTTCAGAGTCTTTTTCAAATAACTGTTTCAGAGTCACAGGTATTTTCTTTCAGGAATTCAGGCAAAGAGAACCATATCAGAGGGCTGGATACTAAAAGGACTAAAGGAGTGTTCAGTAAAAATCCTACTCTTTTAGAATCCTCCAGAGACTGAGGGACACTATGCTGTAAATTAACCTGCCATGGAGAATGGGAATGGTAGATAGGATATCTTTTTTAAGACCTGTCACAGTTGTACAGGTCTGAATACCAAATGGGCTAAGTTGCATGGTGCTGATACAGTTAAAGCCTGTGAAATAAGGGATATGCATGCCAGAGTTCAGCAGCTGATTTTAAGGTTTATTGGGAACAGTCCTAAGATGCACATGGGAAGATAGAAATATATTCTGCATTGTGGCTGGCCACAAACTGCTGTGTGGTTTTGGACCTAATGTTAGCTTTTGGATGCTGTTTTAATGGGTTTATTTTCAACGGTCATCCCAAAAAACATTACACATTCAAGTGTTTGCAGAGCAGTGCTACTAATCTGATTATATTTCAATATTGTGCATGGCCCTGTAATGTTAATTGCCAAGGAAAGACTGCTCTTGTTCAAAGCAGTAAGAAAGAGGCAGAGCCTATAGAAACAAGATGATTCGGTGGGGAGAGTGGGATAGGTTTTTTGCATGTGTTTTCGTTTCCAGTGATTTTAAAATGTCTTAGTAGAATACTAAGAATATGTCTGGAATAAAAGGTGGCATCAGACATGATCCATCTGGTCTTTTACTATGACATGCCATCTAATTAAAAGAATACTGAAGAAAAGTAATTAGCATGACTATCTTCCACAGTAGCAGATGGAGGCAGAAGAGATCCTAGGTAATTACTTATACATACAGTGCCTTCTGAACTTGGAATTCTAATATATGTTAGGAAATACAGAATTATCAACTATGGTTGATAAAATGACAAAGAGCACTAGGGTATCTTAATTAACAACTTGTCAGACATAAAGCTTAATCCTGTAGCATTTTGAATGTTAGATAAGGAAGTCTTTTCTTGCTACTAAAATCACTGGAGAATGAAAATGATAAACATTTTCTGGATCTCCCTCTGATGTAAGAATGAAAAGGAAGCATATGAAAATTGGAACTGCATTGTCCTTAGCCTCTGTCTGCATTTAAAGATAAAATATTACTTGTGTGGTCCAAGGACATGTGCATTGTAATTCAGTGCAGCAATCATAAAAAAATCATTGTGTGTTGATTATTGCCTGAAGAATTTTATTACTAAATTTGGAAATGGCAGTATCTTTTAGCATGGTGATCATTGCCTTATACTGAAGTTATTAATCTTATCAGGAGAATGTACGTACATTTAACTGCTGCATTGTGGTAAGAAGACTGCATTATTTGGAAATAGCCAACATCTAGCAGTTCTGTCCTGGGACTGGGATTTCATATTAAAGATTCCCCAAGTTTTGAATTGCACTCTGGTTCCACCAAGTCATGTTGCTCTTCTGATGTAACCAATTTCTTAAACTTTGTATAGGTGATGATGCTTTATTATTTTAAATAATTTCAATATGAAAATTAGGGTTTCTAAATACTCTCTTTAGTTTTCTCTGTGCTTTAGTTCTCCATACAGAGAGAGAATAAGTCTCTCCTTTTGTACCTTGGCTTTGCATCTAAATGTTGGGATAATGCTGCTTCCTCTTTCGTAAATTAGTCAGGAAAAGGAGTTTGTATATTGTTAGTTCTATAAATTGCACCTATAGCAGTGGACCCCACTCTTTGTTGGAAGCTGCTTGAATGCTGTTCTGTAAGTCCCTCACCTTTCAGCAGCTGAACAATAGCAATCCATGATACTTTGTGTGTGAAGTTCTTTCTCCTGCCTTAGAGGAGGAACAGTTTTTGGTATTTTGGTGTGTCAGCCTAATGGTGTTAATTGTGCAGTGAATGCACTGGTTTATCGCTCAATAACATAAAAAGCAACCATAGCCTCTCAGTATGGGAAGAGTTCATCCGGCTGATATCTTGGCAGTTTATGAACACTAACAGGATGAGGAAATCAGTTTCCTTCCTGAAACCTTGTATCTAAGGAATATACAGACACTATTTGAGGCTTTTTTTTTAGTTTGTTTGTAGTAGTACAGTGTTTTGCTGTTCAGACAAGGATATGAAACTGCTTATTGTGACTTGTTAAATTTTTATTAGAGATGGCACATGAAAGATAGGTATACCTTTGATAAACACATCTTAGGAGATACTGAAATTAAACATAATTTTTGGAATTTTTAATGGTATCATTGTCTTAGCAATATTTTAACTGTCACTACAATTGCTCTTTTGCAAGAATTTATCTAAATTCAGCCCTTGCTCAAGAAGGCTTCTGTAAAGAATGGGGTTGAGGAAAAACTAATTAACGTTGCAGATTTTAACTGAAAATCTGAATGTAGAAATCCCCCTTCACAAATCCAAGAAGAAACATGATTTGGAGTTTAAATTTTTTTTTTTTTTCTCCGAGAGTAGTAACCTAAAAGGAAGGAAAGCAAGTCTTTCAAATGGAGGAAGACAGATTGTTTTAAGAAGGTTAAAAGGATTTGTGTGGAGTTTGCTGGGTTGCAAGCACATCCTAGAGTTAGCTTACAGTAACCCAGGCTTTTCACAACTTAGTTCTGTAGTCCTGTACTAGTGGTGTAATACAGCTTTTCACAGAGCTGTCTGGAAATAGCTGTTACCATTCTGTGAGATTGCAGACTGTTTCACTTATGACTGACAGACATATTCTTCCTGAGCTGCAGAAAGGTATTTCAGATATGTAACTTGCCTGAATCTGTCAAATAGGGAGATTCATTAAATAGTAAAAAGCATATCAAGAACAAAGTAACATGGTAGCACTGCCAGAAAGAGACTGCACAAGCGAGTAGATACTCACCCAAAATGTCTCTCCACTTGCCCTTATACACTCCTTATCTGAGCTTTTTAAAAATTTTTTCTGCTTTGTCTGCTAGTGTGGTGGATTTTACTTAACACAGATTTCTATTGTTTCAATTTAGCTAAATCAAAAAATTAGCAGTATTTGGATATTCACCCTCACAGTCATCTTATACTTCCCCCTCTGATCTTCTTAACATTTTTTGTTAGAAAATGCCTGGTCCTAAACTCTGATACTGCCGTTGTTTCAAATGCTTTCATTAGCTTCCTTTTATCACCCACTAAGACTTCCATCTTCCTTCCCTTTTCTGCTTTAACCTCGCCGTTCCAGGGCTTGTCCCAAGCCAGCTCTTTCTCAATTTACTTCATAATCACAACTTTTCCTCTGGTCTACATAATTTTGTGTCCAAGTAGCTGCACAATTACTGGAATTTTACAGATAATTGTTTCCAGTACTTTTTTTCTATAAGACTAAAGTTACCTTGCTGTCCTAACACCTTGCTGATACACCATTGCTCCCACGTCTTCCTTCTTAAATCTCTTTAAAATGAGAATCTGCTCTTCTCTGTCAAATAGCACCTATGGGGAAATAGTATGCTTATGAAATACTCCTGTAATGCTAGTAAAACGTTGCCCTGAGCTGAAAAGTTGTTAGACTGGTCCTGTCCCCTCTTTCTCTCAACTTGCTAATTTACAGTAATACAGTAGTCATTTAACTTGGTGTTTTAAATTGGGTTCCAATGCTGTGAGTTACTGGTAGGGGAAACCTTGCTCTAGTATTAGCCTGCTAGTCTGTAGAAGTCAGCTGAAGCAGATCCAATAGCAAGATCAGGGCTTGCTGAGCCCTGATCAAAAACTGAGCACAAGTACTGTCTTTGATCTGTCCTATACAGACGGGTAGATAAAAGTAAACAGCTTACAGTAAGTAAAAATGTACTCAGCTTTCTGTCCTGCATCTGTAAGAGAATCTATATCCATAAAAGCAAAATACATCAAAAGATATGATGCAAAATGCACACCACTTCGTAAAATGCACTTCACTAGGCACTTTCAAGTACAGTAAGACAATGAAATAGGCTTTTTGTATTTTCACAATCAAAGTTTCAGAAATGGTCCATTTTTAATGTCTCAAACAGTGCTTTTTTCTAGTGTCTCAGAATCAAGTGGGAAGGCTGGAGAAGGGTTCTGTCTAGGTTTTCACAAGTGGACCATCACCATTGTGGATGAAGTTTCTGGTTTAGTGTGTTGAATTTTGAAAATACAAACCAAATCATTATGTTTTCTGTGTTCTACAGCTTACAAAATGTGAATTATGGCAGGAAGCCAAACAGGCAACTTAACTAAAACCTTCATTTTGGTTTCCTGTCAAACTTTTTTCTCAAACTAGTTCTGTTGACTTTTCTACTTCTCTTTTTCTATGGATGAGCTCATAGCTCATTTTGTAGCAAGAAAATGAACCAAAAGATTGACACTGGGCTTACTCACACTTTTCTTCAGAATACATTTTAATTATTTTTTTATTACTAGGTTTATTCAGACTGACAGCCTCCACAGGAAGTAAAAGTGACCCTGGTTTTGCTTTTGTACATAGAACCTCTTATATCAGAAAGTGAGTTTTAAATAGTTTGAAGAATTCTCTTCAACAGGAAAATAAGGAGTGGCCAGCATGCATGCTTCTGCCACAAGGCATGTGATCAGTTGGAAAGAAATGAGCTCATCTGGATGTTCAAAAGCCAAAAAGGAAAGAATCTAACAGCTGTTGTCTTTGCAGTCAGTGTGATAATGAATCATCAATATGAAGATTTTTTTCTGCTTGAGTTCCTATCTTTTGCTCTACTGCTGCAAAAGAAAAAGAATACACAAAATCAGAGCCACTGAAGTGTTTTAATAAATTTTTTACCTAATAAATAGTTGTTGTCATTAGGAAATGTGCATGTTCTTGCTTGCCATTAGAAATAGCTCCCATCGGTCCTCCCCGCTGCCCCTTTCTGAGTCATTCAGCAAATAGCATCGCTGTGTGTCATTTTACCAAAGCACTTTGTCTGAAAAAGCACTGAGAAAAATGTGGTGGATTTTTCTGGAGGAAGTTGCATGCTCTTTATGTCCCTGTTTGCTGTTACTCCCCGTATGAGTCTAAACAATCCAGCGAGCTGAATTGATGTATGCACTGTGCATGGGTGGGGTTTGCGCCTATGGCTGCTGTCGTGCTATGTTTTGAACAGCTTCAGTGCCTCAGTCTCACCAGTGAATCTCGTGTTGATGGGTTTTCTTTATGCTTTTGCAGGAGTTTCCCTAAACCAGATGAGATTTCACATACACTTTGCAGTTCTGAATGAAGCATGCGCTTGTTAAAAGTTTTAGTATGTGTTCATATTCATACACAGAGAATGCTTTTAATTTAAAAATCCCCCCGCTCTGTGAGAATCGCAAGAGCAATCATCATCAATATGGATCATATTTGACAGCATCTTGTTAAATGAAATCTTTGTATTTTGTCATACAGCTGCAGTAAACAGCAACATAAATCCCACTCAGAAGCTTTTTATGCAGTTACAGAATGCAGCTTCAGAATGACTTGCATCCTATTCTCCTATTACTTAAACAAATCAGGAATGAATTATCTTGGGAAGACCATAGCTGGTTTAATAAAAGGAGATCATTTATACACATTTTAGAAATTTTTAAAAATGAAATAAAAGGATAAAATATTTCAGAATGTAAAAATTGTAAGAAGGAGAGCAAGCTGCGCAAGGCATTCCTTTGTATCACCTTTAATTTGTGAGAAAATATACTTCACAAAACAGAGGAAATCTTGCAAGTAGATTGACTTGCAAATTTAGAAACTACCCAGATATTACAGGTGGTAAAATAATGAGCCACAATTGTTCATCATTCTCAGTTAGTAAAATTTTAATCAAACTGGTGGCGTTACTGAAAATAAATGCAGTATTATGATTGGCTTCTAGAAGCAGAGGTCAGCTTGTGTTGCAGTATTACAATTTAAAATAATAAGCAGTGGTCTTCTGTGCTCTTGGCAAAGTTATGGAGTGTTAATTTAAATCTACAGTGTGCCCACATTGTTAATATCCTTACACATGGTATAAAACAAATGATTCAAAGATGTGTATCTTTCTGTTTACAGTGTGTTGTATGGTAATCTAAACAATGTTATTTCCTCCTGTGGCACTTGCTTTTAAAGTCAACTTTATCCTGATCTAATTTGTCAAACAAATTCCAAAGACCAAATGTTCTGGTTACAGTACAGATGAGTTTTTACTGGTTTTGTTTTCCAGGTTTGGCACATATGCAGAATAAACTTTGTATTCATCATCACTGGGATGTTGATGTTCTGCATCAGTCCTGGCCCAAAGTAGACCCAGAGTACCTTCAGCCATCAGATGTTGTGGAGATGTCTGTCCTGGTAAGAGCATTTTGATTTATTTTCAGTAGTGGCCAAGTAATGTGTTATGAGCCCAGAGGATGATGGAATTTCTGCTCTTGTGGAAGTTCCCTTAGTAGATGGCTCAGTGAAAGTTCAAAATAGAAGCTACAATTCCAGTTGTGCTGAGTAATTAAAGTGGTTTCCTAAACAAAAAAATGTAGCAAGTCTGGAAGAGAGATGCCCTAAATATAAACCTTTCAGAGTGACTACATATTAGTACCTGTGGAGATCTGACCAGTGAATAGCTATGGGCAAGGATGATACAGTCAAAACTATGATCAAAATACAGGCCTAGATTTTGTGCCTGGTAGTGCATTTATTAACTCAGCCCTGTATAAAATGTATAATTAGGTGATATTTCTTGTGGTACCAGTAGTGCTCTGGCTCCCTAACAGAACCAATCATAAGCTGGGTTAAGTAGTGATTTTTGCCAAATGATGTTTCCCATCTGCCTTGGACTGAATTTCTGGCACATGTCAGGAGAGTGTATTTGCAGGAATGGGGTTGAGAAAACCAGCTATCTTTGGAAGTGTTGTAACTTCCAAGTCCTCTTTGAGCTCTAACGCCTTTGTGGCCTAGGGAAAGAGCTGGCTGTTCAGTGGGAGAGTGAATGTGTAACTACATTTAGTTAACCTGCAATTTTCCAACATGTGCATGTGCATGGTGTAGTTTACTGCCTTCTTTCCTATGGCTCTGGTTAACTAGCATGTGTTCAGGATGCTCCCAGGCATCATAAAGCTTAGTCATTAGATAGGACACAGTAGCAGCAAGTGCCACTGCAGGGCACAGAGGGAATGAATGCCTGGAGCCGAATGCATGGGATCCCTGAGCAGTGTTTCAGCTCTTCCACTGACTGACTCCTGGTCCACCTCAAGTTCTTCATGCTCAGGCATTGTGATAGTCTGTAATTAATGTAGTTGCATACTGCTAGATCTGCAGGACTCCTGCCTTTTTCACTGTTCCCCAAAGGACAATCTTTAATGCAAACATTCTAAACTTTAATGTTCTAAATTAAATTAAACACTTCAACTTAAACAGTTTCTGTGTTTCTGGACATTGAATGAAATGGAGCCTGTAGAAGAAATGTCATTTGGTCATGTAAAACTTCATGTTCTGTGTGTGTAAAAGAAACAGAGCCAATGCATTTTGGTTGTATTTTTTTCTGTTCACCCCTTTGGGAGAGGGAGCAAAGCAATTGGGTTGTTTTTGTTGAGCTGAGTTTTTTGAGGAGGAGAGAGAATGGTTGAATTTAGGGGAAGCCATGTTGCTATAGATTTCCTTAATCAAAGTATCTTTGCAACTAATTTCATATCTTGCCAAATCTCTCAGTCAATTTATTTGAACAGAATGAGAAACACTATTAAAACACTAATTTTTTGAACATTAAACATATACCCTTAACAGAGACCAGGGAGTATGTCTTTTTGAAGGAAATTTTCAATTATCATCTTTTCCCTAACCAAAGAGAAGGACTCAGTTGCCAGCTGGGGTTAATAAAAGACTTCATCTAATAGTCACTGTGGATGAATTGCTTTTTCCCTCTTTCTTGCCCTCTCTTTCTTTCTTTAAGTGACAAGCATTTAGTTATAACAGTAAAAATCTTCACTGAGGTATGGTCGGTTCTCTCAAGCTCAAAATAAGCCTTCACCTCCAAGCACAGCTAGCAAACATCTTGAATTCCAGTGTTCAGTTTATAAAGGAAGTCTTGAATGAGAAATTGTGTAATTATAGAAACGTCTTTGCAGTTGTGGTTAAAGCAAACATGTTATTAAATTTATCTTTGAATTAACAACTTCAGCAACACGGGGAAAACTCTGGACACAATGTTTTTAAGACTACACAACCAAACATGAAAATGCCTAAACATTTCACTGACAATGCCTAAACATTTCATTTTCTGCTGACATGAAATATTCCTTCTCAAAAAACAAGAAACAAGAAAAAAAAATAATTCTGCTATCTATAGCCACTATGAAAATTATTTTTGTTTCTTTTCCTGGTTGACTTTGTCAAAGCCATAGCCTTGTGTAACAGTCTTGTTATAATGAGAGAAAAAAACAACCCCTGGGTTCTCAGTCATATATTCATGGAAGAATATGATGTATGTAAACACCTTACTTCTGAGAAAGCAAGTGACTGGAAGACCAGAGAGACAAATTGCTTTTTTGAACTGGGAATAATTCTTAGCAATAGTGCCTACAGTGTGTGCCTGGCTTTCTACTGTAAGAGTAGGGCAAAAGGGAAATATGGGGAAGCAGGGAATGTGAATGTGCAGGGAATGTGGGAAGTCTTGTGGACACTGTAGGTTTTTGTATGGCTGCAAAAATAAATTGCCCTCATTAAACGAAGAAACACTCGCAATACTGAGGAATTGGTTAGTTGCAAAGAGTCAGTGTCTCTTCACAAGGCTGTACAGTCAAACCAAGTCTTTGGGCCACAACCCTATTCTTCTCAAGCCATCAAACTGCCTCAGGCTGCCAGGGATTTGTCTGCTGAGACATTCTGGGTTTATTTCTCTTCACACAAAATACTTCATTATTTCCTGTCTGTGCTGGAGTTATGTCTTTCCATATTTAACCCAAAGCAACAAAAGCAACAAACTCACTGCATCCTTGGCTGAAACAATATAGATTGCCTACAAGAAAGACATTTAAATTCACTGGATATGCACAGTATCTGTTACTCTAAATGTTATTGCAAAATTGAGTATTTTTAATAATACTGTATATTATTAATGCTCTGAAAAATCTGACCTGAATGTAGTGTGCCTTTCATCCTATGAGCACAATTTCTGACTAGCATTTCTCACATTTTCTAGGTGGTGCAGAACTGTTAGCAGATGTGGTCTTATAACTGATGTTTTTATAAATAAAAAAAAAAGTTGGTGTCATTTTTCTTGCTTTGGCGTATGAGGGAGGCCTAACAGTTCTCAGATATTTATTTTCTTTTTGCCTTCTCAGAAGGATTATGCATCAATAGTAAAAAAATATTTGAGTTGAATTAAAAATTCCTCTCTGCAGCCTCAAGGTGCTTATTTTTCAGTCTGTTGTGATTTCATTTCAACTTTTGTAACCTCTGTAGTTACCACCAGCTCCCTGTAGATCTGGAATAGTGTAGAATGTCAAATCAAAAATAAAAAAAAAAGGGGAAATGAGGGAAAAGAAGAAAAGAGAAAAGCAACTGCTTCCTCCCTTGGGGGAGAAAGGACCCAAGACTTGTGTATTTCTCCTCTTGCAGTTTGCCATGGTTTTTCAGAGAAACAAGGCTGCCAGCACCCAATTTTCTTGTGCTGGCACTTTTACCTGCAAGTGCCAAGGGTTATGCTGGTCTAGTGAGATAAAGAGAGAGAGATGGAGGAATAGCAGAAGGCATTTGTCCTGCTGAGGACCTAAGCCCTGGACTAAAAGGATATGTGAATAGAATGCTTGTTACACACAGCATGTGATTAAATCTGCAGCTGCCTGTTTTAAGAATAGTGTTAAAATGCTTCATGATATAATATAACATAATGAAAGCCAATGCTCAAACGTGGTGAAACCATAACCAATCTGCTGTTTGATGGGAGTTTTGGTCCCAGCTCAGAGCGTAGTGTGGGAAGATCAGGAGACATGCTGTGGGAAGGTGGAGATGTGCTGTGGGAAGGTACACAGTGCCAGGTCGCCCAGGCTTCTCAACCTTTCTAGGAAAACACAACTGCTAGCAGTCATTTATTTACCAAGTTGATTTAGACTGCTTGGCTTTTCTGTCGAGAACAGCACCAAATAGGCTAGTTGTGGAAAATTTCCCCCTGCCAACATCCATCCACTGGGACATATTCATTTGCATGATGGAGGACAGTGAATGACATTTTAACTAGGCAGGCATAGCTTTGAACTGCAGTCTGCGTGTCCTAGCAGCAAGCTGAGAAGGTTGCTTTATATTCCCACTAAAACTGTATCTGTTTGGATTTTACTGTTTTCTTTTTCCTGTGGAATGCATTTCTTCTCTGAAGTGTCCTGTCAAAAAGAACTGATTGTATTTATTTTTCATAAAAGCTTTAAAAATTAACTCCTATGTGTTTTTCAAGGACTTTACTTTACACCAGGTGCTAAAGGCAAAGTTTTACACAGACAGCCTTTTATGATGCCGCATTATGGATGCATGTAAGAGTAGTTAAAAACCTACTGACATTGTCACTGCCAATTCTTGTCAAGACTAGTCAAAAAACAGAAGTGGCCAATCCTTGCTGCATTTGAGACTTCATCTTGTTCCTTAAAAATCTGTCCCAACTTCCTCTCTCAGCGAATTGCACAAATTAGTTTATTTTCAATAAAATAAAATACAAATAAAATACATACTAGGTAAGTGAACTAGGTCTTTCTCATTTGTCATATGTTGCATACAGACATTCTGGATAAAATCCAGGTGAAAGCCAAGTCATGTACATTTTTATGTCCAAACTCCATGAAGCAATGTAGAATTTAGAATTCTACAATTTAGAAGATTGAAATCTCTTTGAAATGATCCTTAGGGGTCAGAGATCTGCAGTACCTACACCAGATTATTATGCAAGTAATGTGATTAACTGCATTTAAAAATTCAAATTATTTCATTTTCCAAAACGTGTGATTGACAGTCTTCTCATTAGCCACTGAAAATAGTCCATATAAATCTGAAAGCTTTTGTAATAATTAAGTTTATACCAGCTCCAGAAAGGTACTCAGGCTCTGTATTCTGTGTCCATTATCTACTCTCATTGGATGACGGAAAGGATTTATAAAACCATTTTATAAATTAAGGTGATTCCCACCAAAGGACTTACTCATTTTTACTTACATGATTCTGCCCCACTGAAGCAAAACCAGCGTGGAAGCTGCTCTGAAAACCAGCCACACACAGGAAAATGTTACTTAGTGTGTAGTTGACGTCTTTGTGGTCAGTGTTGGATTAATGAGCCATGGTTTGAGTGCAGCATATAACAATGAGTGCAACATACACTAAGTTAAAGCCTGTTTTTCTAAAAATAATAAATCTTCCATTTGAATCGCTGCAAGACATTGCTTAGCTGTAAAGAATCCAAATTGCTGCCCAGAAGTTTGTACAAACCAAGATTCCCACTGGACAAACCATTTTATGCAGCTCGTGTGACTGTCACGTTTTTAAACTTAAAGGATCTCTGCATTGCACAGTCACGTGCTGCTTGCTGTCTTCAAAACTGAGACTTCCTGTGGCCACTTCTTCAAATTTTTTTTTGAGTATCACGAGTCAGAGTTTTATCTTATGGTAGATGGACAGGAAATAGGAAGAATTTTATCCTCTACTTAGAAAGTGTGAGTTTGGAGAAAGGAGATTTTATTCCACTTTTTTCCTTTCCTTTTGTAACAAGATGGATTGGATAGAAGAAATGAAATTGTAGGAAACAGTCTAGTAACTGCTGTTTTTTCTTGCTTTCATGTCTCTTTTTCAGATCAATAACAAAGCTTGTGGCAAAGTTTTTGTGCCTCAGCAAGCAGCCCGCAATTTTGAAGAAGTCCACGAGCTAGTTCTTCAAAGTGAACTTGGAGTCAAGCATCTCCAGGGACGAGCCATTAAAAAGGCCTTTCTGTCTCCCAGAACTGCCCTTATCAACTTCTTAGTGCAAGAATAGTAAAGGCTCTGCTAGGTTGTAAAAGGGAACTGGAATCTTTTGAGGTGGAAACCAGTGCAAAAACACCAGTTATGGTTATTTCACAGTCATGTAAAGGTGTGAAAGAAATCTTATTAAAATCAGGTTGCTGCTGAATCTTCCTTTCAATGCAGAGAAATGTGCAGAATTAAAGTTTCTTATTGAGTCATGGTAAGATGCTGTTTGTCCATGTTCTTTGGGAGAATGAGATGGAAGCATAGAGGAGCTAAACAATTGTAACAGAATGTAGGTGACAGAAGGTGCATGGGGCTTAGTGTCAGCCTCAGGAATATATCCTGTTGGAAAGTTGGCTTGGCTAAATGCAGATGCATAAATGTGATTCCAGGACTAAATGACTGCCCTGAGTAAGTGCTACCCCAAATGTTAGGTGTGCTTTGCTCCCTGTATCTCATGTTTGGGTACCCTACCATTAACTAACATCTAAAGTTTTAAGAAAATGCTACAAAACACTACAGAGTATTAATGTAAAAAAATAATTTCTTTGCACTGACCAATGGCCTTGGGTAGAGCAGGTAGCCAGAATGGTCGCCAGAATGGGGTGGTTTGATATATTTCACATAAATTTCAGAACCAAGCCAAGAAAAAGGTTAGGTTATTTAGCCAAGCCCTGCCTTAGCCAGGGTTCTCCTTCCTAGCTGATATATTTGTGTTGGCACATGCATGAGAGGTGCAACTTTAGCAAAGTGCTGATGGTTGCTTCTGCATGGAACAGGATGGAAGTTGCTTCCTATGCATGAGCCATCTCAGAGAATTTCAGGGCATTCAAGAGAGGGATCAGTCAGCTGCTAGAAAAGCAGCAGTGGGGAAGGCAAACAGGGTGCTTTTTGCCTCTGCTGGATCTTGTAGTGCCTAGATTGTAAAACTTGCATTGAAATTCTTTCCTTTTTTTTTTTTTTTTTTTTTGAGGTGTTAAGTGAAAACAGCCATCATGTTTCTAAAAATCAATCAGACATTCTTAAAACATAAAGGTATTCTCATGCCCGATTCCAACCAGGTTGTTTGTACACTGCATTCCTGATATATCCACATGGAAATATTGTACTCAGCAAATGCTTGAAAAAGAATTTCCAAGGAGACAATTGCAGGGTTCATTGTGAAAGAATGTTTTGTCTTTAACAGTCATTCAAGTAACTAGTCCAATAAGCCAGCCATTTGTGAGCCATTTGGACAGTTAAGAAATCAGCAGTAACAACCAGCGAGGCAAATACAGAGGTCTGCAGTAACCCTCCAGCCCAGCAGGCATCCAGACTCTGTACTGGATTGAAAGGAAACCAAGAAAAATACCCACGTAACAGTAAATAAGTCTCATAGATCCTCAGTAACTAGGCCCAAGACAGATCATGTTGCCATGTGGGCACTAGCTGAGCAATGCCAATATTCATTTTGGATTTATGCATTTTTGGTACCAAATATCCAGATGCGTAACAGAGATGTCAGGCTTAGCAAGCATGTTTGACTTTACACATCCCTACCTCTGCAACAAAACTCTTCTGATTTCTGCTTCCTTCTGGACCACACTTATGCAGATTTTCTCTCCAGCAGTCCTTTGACACCAGAATGACTAAGAAATGGAATATTTATAATGAAGATACGGTCTTTGCAGTTATACGACTCCAGAAATCTGAGCCACAAAGGAATGCATTCAGACATTCAAACACAGGCCTTTAGTTGGAGTTAAAATAATTTGAATTCCAGTGTCTGCTTGACATATATGTTGTTATAAATTCATAAAACTCCTGTTCAGAAGCCCCTAGAAGGACTGTGAAAGAGATCCTTTAAAGTAAAATCTGTGGTGCAGCACTGTCCTGTTTTTTGGGGTTTTTTAAAATTTATATAAAAGGTTTAACACACCCTGTGGAACCATTTTAACAGAGTTTTTCTTTGGGGGAAAGGTGGCGTGTTTGATGTAAATAAAAACTTTTTAAATTTACAAGGATGAAGAAAAATGCTGTAAGCTCAGCAACCCTGTGGTGCCTTTAAACAAAAGCTGCAGTCACTGCAGGGCCGGGCCGCAGCCCACAGTGTTTATTGCTGTTAGCACTTGAGGGTATTTGCTCTTGCCTGAGGAAGTGAATTGTAGATGTCACTTGGTGATTCAGGCAAAAATCAAAATAAGGAATGGATTTCTACAGGCTAAAAAAGGAAAGGTAGTGAGCAGCAGACTCACAAAAAGTGTAAGGTCAGAAGTCCTGCCAGTGTGTTTACAGTAAGTTGTAATTCAGTGTGGTCTAGAGGATACAAAAAAGGTGGTGAAAGAGTGAGTGAGAGAGATGATGCAGACAGTGTGACAGAGCCTAATCCCCTGGTAAGTGTATGTTTGAAGGATGGCAGAGGTGCCAGCTGCAGAGCTTTGCTGTTGTCCTGGCAGCCACTGACATTTCTTACAAGGTTGACCTGCTCTGAATCACAATTACCATTTGTCTTACAGTAATTGTGACTCACAGGTTCAGTCTGTGCCTAGATGGGACTGATAATGATATACAGGCTGTAGCCTGTTACTAAACCTTTGTAAAACAACTCATCACAGAAGTCTCATTTATTTGGCAGGTGTTATTTGTGTCACGGTAGAGAGGCATCTTTATGCTGAAGGTGGTGCATATAGATTGTGTCCCCTTGGAGAGCTCAGTGGGTAAATAGTGCTGGAGTTCTAAATCTGGGAGGGGGACACTTGAGAAGTGAGAGGGAAGGGTGCTGGTGGTTAGTCAGTCAAATTGCACCGTGTTCACACACGTTAAAAAGGATATGGTGCCACTGTCCTTATTGCATTAAGTGATGATCCAAAGATGATGTGGGAGGTTTGCTAAACCCAGTGGGATAGACCCAGGACAAGCTGCTCCAAGAAACAGATCCGTGACACAGAAGGAGCATTTTCAGCATCCTGTCCCTCTAGGGGATAGAAGATTGGTTGTTGCACTGATCCAATCTGTATTGAATTACTGTTTTAAGTAATGTCAAATTTAAAAAATAATTATTGCCACACTTTCTACCCCAAAATTGCTCATGTGACTAAACTTCAAAAAATCCAGCCCTCAAACATTGATTCTGGGAAAATAAAAACTGGCAAAGTCCTGAAAGGTCACTGAGTACTTTTTCAATGCCATTGATTTCATGAGAAAGGATCTCAGATGCTGGGGTGGTGGGGGCACTGAAATGTTCTGGAAGACACCACTATGTAGAAAAACATGTTATTTGGCATGGGTGATAACTGAGGTGACATGGACACACCCGTGCTGCTTTGCAGGAAGGCAGGAGGGCTTTTTGTATCACGTTCAAGGACACTGTTACAGGTTAGGTCACTAGCTAAGATAGATCTCTACCCAGCTTGTCCCAGCTATGCTTTGAAAAAAACCCTGTGCAGGGGTATTGCAGTACAAGCATGTGTATTTCCATGACCTTTATCAGAACCCAGACGTGAAGATTTGGTGCAAAATAAAATCTGTGTGCTCTCTTACCAGACTAAAGTAATGCCCCAGAACTGACATCGGGTTAATGATGGCATTTTCTGATCTGACTTTGTAAAGCCTGCTTGTTTCTTTTGGAGGGAGAATTTCCACACATAAGGCAGGTCATACAGTCTCTCCTCTTTGTCTCTCCTTCTGTGTAAAGCTTCACAGAAAGCTATTCCTATTCTCTAAACCTTTCACAATCAACATGCACTGGAAAGAATGTTAACTAGTGCATTGCTGGTTGTTCCTTCCTAGGGAGGTTTGCAGTATGTGAGATTTTTCTAAAAGCGTGTTATAAATGAACAAAGAATTGGGGTTGGTTGATGGTTTTTTTGTAGTTTTGCAGTACGTACTACAGTTTCCAGAGAAGAGATTGGCTTTATTGATGTGTATTTACCCACTTGGAAGAGTACATATGCTGGCTTTGCTGGATGCTTTTTCTGCTTCCGTGTTTCCTCAGTCCTCTCCTCCTATGATTTCAGCTGATTTTTTATCAAAGGACTGAGCTGAACAAGTGTTCAATATTAAACCAGGTCTGTCACCACAGAACCTGAGCGGTGAATACGCGTACTATCGATCTAGGTAATGTCTCCTTTTGACCTTAAAAAGTGTTGTTGGAACTACAACGTGGTTAGGTTTGGGGGTTTTTTCATGAGAATGGGGTTTGTGTCTCAAAGAAGGATGAAGCTGATCACAATAGATCAGAGGGAGTTTTTAGCATGTCCCAGCCCTTGCAGGAGGAGAACTGAACTGAAGCATTATCTCTGTGCAGGAGGGGAGAGGATCAGAGCTCTCATCTGCAGCCCAGATGATAAAAGAGATCTTGCCTGACATGTGGAGGAAAGGTGGGAATTTTTTTCCCTTTCTTGAATAATGTGACTTTCCGGTATCACAAAGCAGTCTTCAGTGCACTAACCCTGTCTGGCCCAGGAGGCCTCGAGTCACACACAGCCTTTGTGACTCGTGGCACTTCTCTCACTCAGGTAAGCCTTGGGTTGGAAAAGTTCAGGTCTGGTTTTAAGCCCTGGGGAGTTGCCATCCAGCACCATCTTCCATACAAAGTCAGCTCTGGTGTTCTTTGTATAAAGAAAGTTTGAACAGGTTTTCCTGGGTTTATAAGTTGTTAGTGCCTCTGAATGGGAGTATTTTTGCCTGGATGTAGCAACACTGCAGAGAGAAGTCCCCATGGCTTTTGTTCCACTTGCCAGCCTTTTTTTGCATTGGTCCTGAGACAATGGAAACTCAGTCAAAATCAAATGGATACTTGAATTTGCTGTCAGGTGAACATGGCCCAAAGCTGTGATTTTGGTCCCATGAATCTCATAAAAACACCCTCCGATATTTAACATCCAGGACTTTTCCTTACCTGCTCATCTGCCTGGGCCACACCAATTTGTTCTCTCTACTGAGCTGCTGAGTTGCTCACTAAGCAAAGGAATGTGTAAATGGGGCAGGCTTAAGTACAATGAGTTGAATACTCACATTCTGCTTGCACTAGTGGCGCTCAGCCTGGGCATCAGAAATTCTTTTATTTGAGGAGCCTGGTCTTCTTCAGTGTAACTCTAAACAGAACCTGTGCATTTACATGAGCAGAAATGTGTGCTTTGTGCTTGCTCTCTGGGCTAGCTGCAAGGGGATGGCCCACACTCACATATAAGGCTCTGAACTTCCTTATCTGCCAGTAGTTTTTTACACGTGCCAAAACCAAGTGTAAAAGATCCAGGACTGTCTCTACACCCACGTCCTGCTGCCAGAGGAGACACACAAGCTGCTGAGCAAAGGGAGTTGCTTTTCAATAACTCTGCTTGGTGCCAACAACACATGAAGCAAAATACATACAAGTCATAAGAGCTGTAGGTGATCCAATCCACTGATCAGGAGTAATAAACACAGAACACATAACTGGGGCAGAAAAGAGAGTGATTTAATAAAGGAACATGACACGTAACTGGCAATGGCAGCCTGGGTTTGCTTCTGATGAAGATTAAGAGAATTGGCATAACAGGAAACTGTTTACTGCTACAAAGGGAAATCAATTGTCTTGAAGCACATAGTGGTGTAATTAGCAAATCTTACTAATTGCCTCAAAACAGAAATACAAATGTGCATTGCTGGACTGGCTAAGCCAAGAAAGGATTGTGAAAAGTATCTGTAGAAGCTTTTAGAAGTGAATATTTTTCTTAAGTACGTCTCCATCCCTGGAGAGCCACGTGGCTGGATGAAATAGCAAGGGTGCAATAAAAAAATGTAATTCCCAATTTTCCCATGTGAAAGAGCATTTAGAAACATCTGTTAGTCAGAGAGCTTCTCCTAGGACATGCACGGAAGAACAGAGTGGATGCACTGACTGCAGCTGGCAAATCCACTCGAAGTCCACCAAGCCACGTGAGGCCGATGACTGATGGCAGGATGTCGTCTGACCTGTGGAGTGCTTCCAGCCCAGCATTACTGGAGGCCACGTATGTTGGTTTAAAAGGTCGCGGTGCTGTTTGTTTTAATGCACTGATAAAGAGGCAGGGAAACAGAGCTGGAAAATTCTCCAGGCAAGCTCTTGTTCTGATAAAAGGCTCTTTTCAGTAGAAAATGGAGAAAACAAACTATTCCACGTTATTTTGAGCAGGGGTAGGAAAACCAACAGAGCTGTCTGCGTTAGTCTGGTGCAAATCTGCAGCCACTCAAAGGAAGTGTTCCAGCCCATGGAGTGACAGCAGAGGGAGACCAGTGACTCCAACACCACTGATGGCACACAGAGAAACTGAAGAGAGGAGGGTACAAGTTCTTGTCTGCCCTGGAGCAGCAGCCGAGTGCCTGGCACCCAGCTCTGGTCATCCTCACAGAGACTGAGGTGCTGCAGCTCAGGGATCTGCAGCTTCTCTCTCTGCTGCTTCCTGGGTTCCTATTTGAGATCTCAGTGATTCCCCATGGCTCCTCTAACCTTCCCAAGGTGTGGCCTGCCAAGTAACCCTCCCTGCCTGATTTTACCCAGCTGTAGGCCCACAGCATTCCCACTGAACTGATGCTGCAGGTGCACCCATGTAAGAAGGAACATGATTCTGAAACCCCTTCTGTAAAGCATCTGTACCTCTCCTGAAAGGCAGTGTGGAAAGCTGTCCCCATACTGCCCTGGCCTTTCTCTGCCATTAGTGTTAATTAAATTAGTGTTAATTAATACTCTTAGCATAATTCCCTGCAGAGATAATGTCCTGTGGTAGACACTTGTACTACAGCAGGAGCAAAGCATCCAAGTCTGGATCTATTTCTGCCATGATCCCAACGGCATGGGAATGCACCAAGCCAGGCTGTATGGTGGGCACCTGAGCTGCCCCCAGTGCCCAGGCTGCCCCAGCAGCTTGAGGGTTCAGTGTGTAGGCAGCAGGCAAGGCAGGCTGCAGGCGGGGCTGGCAGAGCAGGCAGCAGGCAGGGCAGGCCTCCTGGAGGAATGCAGGGGCCCCTGGGGCAGCCATGAGGAGGAACAACATCTCCCAGCCCTGCCCTGCTACCTTCCTGAAAATCTTTTGGAAGGCAGAGGCTGAGGTTTGGCCTCCCCACTTTCACAGCGTCCCATCCAGCAACCTGGCCCCTGCCCTGAGCCCAGCCTTCCCACCCACAGCAGCCCCCGGGCTCACCTCTGCAGTCACCTTGCTTCATCCCTCCCTCCTCCTCCTCCACCCTCTTATTTGTCCTACAGTCCTGTGCATCATCCTCCTGGTACAAAGCATCTGGCTGGTGCAGATAAATGGCACATTTAATGAAAACCTCTATTAGAAAGTTGGAAGGAAAGTCCATCATTTCCCTCTGCTATTCAGTCAAGAGTTCAGAGATGCTGTGGCACTGCTTTGCAAGAAGTTGAGAAATGCGTTTGCTCCTGCAAGAACCAAGCCAGGCTCTATCCTGGAAATACTTCTATCTTACAAATTGCTCACTCTGTTTATACTCTAGCACTAAAGCCTTTATTACTTTCTTGCTAAAACACACCAGAGCATGTATCTCAGGCACTGCAGAGTGGTGTGCGTAGTCCTGTGGGAAACGACCTGCCTGGGACAGCTACGGCCCTGAGGAGACACAGGTACCAGGGATCAGCCCTGCACATGTCCCCAAACTAACTGGTGTGCTGCCAGCCGCTGGTTCCTCACACTCGTTTGGTTGCAAATAGGCAGTGTGAGTATGCAGTAGTTGCTCTTGGAGAGAGATCTGGCTATAAATCGGCACCCAGACTCCTCCTAATCATGTTTTTCCATAAATTATACAGCCCCGGGCTGTTGTCATGCTTTAAAATATGAGGGCGTTTTCTCCCAGATACAAAAATGATCGGGGTGGCAGGGGCGGGGGGGTGGAATGGTGGTGGAGAATTTCTTCCCATTTTCTCCATCTCTCTCTGCAATGTGAGCCCAGAGACCAACGTGGCAGCAAGAAATAAAGACAGATGATCCCCTTCCTGCTCTCATTCGAGACTTCCCTGTTTACCCGGGCAGGCGGAGCTTTGCCCCAGCCTGCCGGCCCTGGAGGGCCGTGCTGCCCCAGCGCAAGGCTGCCGTGATGGGCCCAGCACTTCCACTGAGGTGGAGCTGAAATCTGGAAACACCACTCGGGACTGCTTCTCCCCAGATCTCTGCCTCCCTCCACCCCACAGGCGGCTGAGATTGCCACGTGGAGCGGGGCTGAGCTACAAGCTGTCAGCATTATGTTACATGAGTAAATGCAGTGAGTAAGCCTTGCCCACAGGAACAAAAACAGATTAAATGAGCAATGGTTTGGGTTTGGTTTTTTTTTTTTTTCCTCTTCAAGGGGTAGGGTTTAGAACAAGTTAATTCAAATTGGCTCATAGATTTTGGTCCTGTGCTACAACAGCAATCGTGGACCCCTTAATTTCTTAATAGGCATGGGCTGTAAAAGTCACAGGAACTATAAACACGCAGGACCATATCTAATCGCAGCAGAAGGGTCTGCAAGTCAGTGTAGTATTACATCTCCAGTCTAGCAGAAAGTTCAAGTTAATCATCTGCTCACTTGGGAATACCCCTAGCCCAAATCTCGCGGAAAGAATAAATCTGAGCACGAAACTTCAAAGGTATTTTGCTGCCTAACGTTCACTGAAAGCATTGCAAATTCAACTCCAAAATGCCTTTGAATCGCTTGGCTGTGATCCCTCCTTGAAGGCGCTTGCCATCAAAGTGTCTGCTCATGCATGCGGAGCCTGGAAGGAGGCCAAGCCCAGTGTGAGGGGTTCCCTATCCAAAGGGTTTCAGGAGCCTTTTCCACATCGTTCGCGTAAGCATTGTTCTGCAGACAGCTGATTTGATCCTTTGGCATAGGAAGGAAATGTACTTTACATAGCTGGTGAAGGTCAGCAGCATCCAGAGCGGCCATTTGGCAAGAAGACTGCTTCCCCCCACTCCTTCCCGCCCCAAAGTGGTGAGCTCCTGCAGATCAGACTGTAAAAGGATTTACAGATGTTAGATAAAAAGTAACGGCAGAAAATGCATGTATCACCCATAAAAAAGAAAGGGAAAAAAAAGACATTATCTGAGGGAAGTTAGATTCTTCCTTGGTTTGTGTGTTGAAAGCTGAAAATACAGACATCTATTCCCAAATACTTCTGCCCCACCAAAGGGTTTGTTTCTTAGAGGGATGGAAGAGCCTCATCTCAGTGTGTTGGAAGAAAAAAACTCGAATAGACACAAGTCTGAGCCTCTGACATGCTGGATGGGAGCATGGCTTCCCTTGATTAACTTTACATCCTTTGGGGAGAAGGAGGCAAGAAGGTGCACGATGTGTAATTTCCTTTCCAACTGCTCTTTGTCCATGTCACATACTCCTCCAGCAAGTAAAGCAGTGCTGGGGCTCACGCTCCCATCCTTATCTACCTGCTGCTCTGTTTCCTTTCTGTCATCCTCCATATAAATAGGGATTCAATCTGTAGTTCAGTACCAACTTTGTTGTTACTTATTGTTTTAACATTGGAGCTTGCCCATTTTAGGTAAAAGTGGTCATGCTGAAAGCTAAGCATCTCAGCTAAGCCCATCTCCAAAATTATTCTGAAGCCAGCAATGAGGAGGAGGCATCCCATGCCTCAGTCACTTTGCTGTGGTTCTCCTCATCAGCCCAGGATGTTGCCAAAACCAGACTTCCATGAGCCCTTTCTGAGGATGCTCTTTAGACACTGAAACTGTTTTGATTTTCCTTGCCCCAGCTGAGCTTTACCTCAAACTTGGCAGTTTTGGTCAAGTCCCACCAAAGAGGTAGTTACGCTTGCTCTTGGCAGCTGGTGGCCTGAGCCCACACCTGTCTGTGGCATGAAGCAGCTGATGGGGGCCACTGTGGCCTCTCCCAGACACAAAAATGGGAGGCAAATCCTTTCCACTGCAGCCAAAAGGGCCCTGGCACAGGCAGGGGTTTGTTGTGCTTTGCACAATGGACATCCAGATGGAGGCTAAACTAACTGTCGGGGCTTGTGCAAAGCAGGGTTTAGCCCCCAGGCACCCCAAAGTGATTATGGGGATCAGCCTGAGGGAGCTGTGATACCCTTCCTTCCCTCATCCCCACAGCAGAGGAAGGCTTGGAAAGGTTTGACAGATGGGATTGCTTGATATTTGGGATGTTTTCCTGATACTGTGAAAAGCTCCAGCATTATCAATCTCTTAAAAGAATGGGCAGGCCATGGTTAGTAGCAATATGTGCTGGGGTCCCCCTTCTCCAGGTCCTGAGGACTGGGGGAGCTCCACTGCTGTCCTTCACCCTGTGCCGGGATTGCCATCCACCTGTCTTCCCTAGAAACCATAAACCCCCTTATCTAAAGCTGTGCTATGTCTGGGCTAACTTTTGTGAGTCCAAGGTGCATCCGTTTATCAGCTCAAGCTCCAGCCTAAGGCTGTTGCTGCAGGGACGAGCCTCCAGCCTCTCAGTCCTGCTCGGAGCCTCTTTGGAGATGCCCCAGCACTTCTAAGGTTGCCTTGAAAGAAGCCCCTTTTCCAGGGGCTCCCAGTGCCATCATTTTTAAGCACATTGGGCCAAGTCTCACAGGAAGAGGCAGGATATTTCAGGTCTAGCCTCAGTTGCTCAGGAGTGTTTTTGTAAGGGAATGGGTCAAAGATGGGAGGGGATTTTTTTTTTTTTTTTTCTGACATGTTTTGGTCACAGCCCAATTCACCATTATTAAAGGCAGCGAATTTCCACATTCCTTAACATTTGGCCCTACCTCCTGGAGCCTGGGGGAGAATTACAATAACAAGTTATGGGAATGCAGGACACGTGCCTGGGCCCGTAGGATCAACTGCACCAGTCAGTTTATTTAGAGGTACACAGCTCCCTACAAACCAGCCTCTCCCACGAGCCCAGCATACCCCCAACCTCTGGGCATCCCCAGCTGAGTTTTGCCATGGAAATTTTGCAATTGGCCCAGGCTGACAGAGGAGGGAAGCTGGGATGTAAAGTGTAGATTCACATGGGTTAAGTCTTTAATAGTGGGCATGAAGTGTCCCGACTACATTAGAACACCCTGAATGCAGTTTTACACACAGTTCCTATACCTTTCAAGCATTTGGGAACAACCTGACTTGCCCAGTCCCTTTGTATCACACATATGCCACTGAAATCCAAAGCAACAATAATTTTATGACATCATGATCCATCCGCTTCTTTCCTGATGTAAATGTCTCTGGAGTTGGTCTTGCTGCAGTTACATGTATGATGCTGGATAAAGGGTTGGGGGGTTCCTGAAGGTGTCAGGAACGCTGGGATGCAGATGTTACCTTGGGCATCCAGGGGTATCCTTTATTCTTCAGGCTAGGGGTCGTCATCCTGCAATGATCCAGGGCCCTTTAGTCATGCTCACTTAAGCATGACTATCCAGCGTAGAATGTCTATCTACACTAGGAAAAATCATAAGATTTCCTACTATGCAGACTAATTGCTCCAATAGTTATGGAATGAGATTTTCCTCGCAGTTTCTCATGGGGAAGTGCGGCTGGCTTTTTTTCCCGACGGGTGTCTGTGACTTTTGATAAGGCTTCTTCAGGAAGGTTTCTGGGCTGCAGGGTGAAAAAGAGGAATATTATCCAGCGGGGAGACGAGGGAAAAACACCTTCCTTTCATCACGCGGGTGACTTTAACCACCGTGCGCACCCCTTCCCAAGCCCCCTTCCCAGCTGTGCTGCCTGACCCGAGCCCTTCCCAAGCCTGATCGGACACCGAGTGACGTATCTGGAACCGCATGCGACGTTTTCGGACAGACCGCTCGCGCGCCCACCGCGGAGCGGGGACGAGCAGCGCGCGCCGGAGGGTGGGCGGGGCCGGGGGCGCGGCCGGCGGCGGGGGCGGGGCGGGGGCGGGGGCGGGGCGGGGGCGGGGCGGGGCGGGGGCGGGGCGGGGGCGGGGCGGGGGCGGGGCGGGGCGGGGCGGGGGCGGGGCGGGGGCGGGGGCGGGGCGGGGGCGGGGCGGGGGCGGGGGCGGGGCGGGGGGGGGGGGCGGGGCGGGGGCGGGGCGGGGGGGGGGCGGGGGGGGCGGGGGGGGGGGGGGGGGGCGGGGCGGGGCGGGGGCGGGGCGGGGCGGGGCGGGGGCGGGGCGGGGCGGGGCGGGGCGGGGCGGCCGCGCCTCCGCCCCGCGCCCACAGCCACGCCCCCGGCGGGGACGGGCGCGGCGGGAGCGCGGCCGGACGGAGCGGGTGCCGCTGCCGGCGCTGCCTCGATCCCGGCGGGAAAGAGGAGAGGAGAGGAGGAGGAAGAAGGCGGGGGTCTTCCCGCTAAGCCGGGCAGGATGGACAAGTACGACGATCTGGGCCTGGAAGCCAGCAAGTTCATCGAGGACCTCAACATGTACGAGGCCTCCAAGGACGGTCTCTTTCGGGTGGACAAAGCTGCCGGCAACAACCCCGAGTTCGAGGAGACCAGGCGGGTGTTCGCCACCAAGATGGCCAAGATCCACCTCCAGCAGCAGCAGCAGCAGCAGCAGGAGGAGATGCTGATGGCCGCGATGAACGGAGGGGCTGCCGCCTTCCACCCCCCCCGTCCCAGCCCGCCGGTGGCGCGGGGTTCCAAGCCGCCCCCCGCCGCCGAGGGGCCGCGAGCGAGGCTCTGCGAGGGAGGGGAACGGGGCTTCGGAGACAGCGGCGCACGTGCCGAGGCCCCAGGGAGCCAGGCCGGGCGCCGGGGCTGGGAAGCGGAGCCCGACAGGATCCCCAGAGTGGGGGGCTCACAGCCCGGCCCGGGGCGCGGGGAGCAACAGGCTGGGAGCCCCGGCGAGCCCCAGCCCTGCCGCGGCGGGCAGGAGAACGGCGGCGAGGGGAGGCGAGGTGTCGGGGGCCGTGACCCGATGCCAGCCGGACAGAGGTCCTCCTCCTTCTCAAACGCCGGGACCCCACCGGCACCCTCGGTGGGGCCAGAGGAGCCCGCGCCACAGCAGAGGTCCTCATCCTTCTCGGCACCCTCAGCGCAGCCCACACGAGGGTTTTCGGGCTCCGCTGAGCCCTGCGGTCCCAAAGCCGGAGGAGAAGGCAGCCAGCTGTGGTACCAGGGTGTCTCGCTGTCCTTCCCACCAGGCTCCGCACCCGCTGCTCCCAATGTGGAATACCAGCACGCCGCTGCCTACCCCAGCCCAGGCGGTCACTTCGTGGCCCACGGTCAGAACCACAGGCCCGCCAGCAGCAGTGGGAATGCTGAGCCGGGCTCCTCGCGCCTGGCCTCACGAGGGGTGGTGGCTCCCAACGCGCCGCAGATGCTTTTCCCGGAGGGCGTGAGCGGGCCACGGTCAGACTCTGGGCACCTGGATGTCTCCAGCACAGCAAAGGTGAAGCTGCCCTGCCAGACCCTCCTTCCGCAGCCGGAGCAAGGGCCGTCGGCGGCCGAGCTGAAGCTGGAGGCACTGACCCAGCGCCTGGAGCAGGAGATGGATGCTCGGCCAAAGGCCGATTACTTTGGTAAGGAAGCAGTCCTCCCGTCGGCACGAGGAGGGCTCACTGCAGTGTCACGGCGGGGTTCAGACCTGCAGGATTGCATTTGCCTGTACATCTGCTTGGTTATGCTCCGTCAGTTGCCCAGAGCAGGTTTTTTTAATTTAACTTTTACTTATCACAGGGATTGGAAGCTCTTCCTCCTGCTACACCTTTTTCTTTAATCCTACATCTCTAATTTTAAAGCAAAGGTAGTTTAGCAGCTTTGGGGAGGGCAGTGCTGGGAAGAAGCTGGAACAGCATATTTTGAAGTGCCCTTCATTGCCAGCAGGGAGGCACTTAACTTTTCTTGACAGTACTCCTGGGTCTCTGTGTCTTACAAGGATGCATCTCGACCACGTGTGGGTGGGAAGGCAGCCATCCAGCCTGCGGAGGAGTTGTGCCTGCATAGGCTGCAGTCATGGAGAAGGGCATGGAGCTCAGGAAAGAGAGAAGTAGCTTGGGGATGGGGAGGGCAGTGGTTTCCCAAAGTTGCCAGTATTTCCCTCTGCCCCCAGGTGCTGGTTCCCATCAGCAGTGAAAGGATTGGTGCATCCTGAAGATGGCAGAAAAGCAGGCAGTACATACATTCTTGCCTAAATCTTGGGTCTGTGAGGAGTCCAGACCACCACCAGAAGTTATCGCTGGCACTTGGCAGTGAAAAGGAACCACTTATATGCGAAGATCTCCCAATGAGAATATTTAAATGTCCTGGATTAAATTGATTTGCTACCCCAGGATGGCGGGAGGTCAGGGGCAAATTGAGTGTTTCCTTTCCCTGCTGTGCCACTTCACAATTTAACAGCAGATAAGATAGTTCAGCTTTTGGGAGAGGGAAACCCCGAGTTGCTGGGAAGGCTGGAAACTCCACGGTTAACTTAAGAAACGATGAGAGCAGGCCAGGTGTATGGATTTTCCTCATGATTTTAGACTCGCAGTCACAGAAGTAGAGCAGGGACAGATTAAACTCTTCAGCCTGGTGCTGAGGAAGGGTTTGCATCTCAGCCTGCACAGGTGCTGTTGCACAGGGTCCTGTCTGGTGGGGTTGGTGGGTGGCTCAGTGGTGGTCTGAGCCACGCAAGAGCTTCACACCGAGCTTTGGGGATGTAGCTGGAGGGACCACCGAGCACTCAGCTGCAGATTGCATAACAAAATGTGTTTCTTGGCAGCAGGCGGGGGGACTTGCCCGCAAAGGACTGTGCTGGGGTTGTTTATCTTGGTGTCCGAGACTGGATTAAGCCCTGTGGCAGGGCAGGGGCATTTTTTATCCTGTCGCAGGAAAGTGATGTGTTGAGCTGCTCTACTCACGGTGTTTTGGCCCAAAACCAAGTTTTGGCACTTTCTGTCCTGTGCAGGAAGCGCGCGGTTTGAACGAGCTCAGGGAGCCTCGTCGGGGGGCGGGGGGTCTGAATGCCATGGCAAGGAGCTGATAATGGAGATGGGGCTGGAGCAGCAGACTCGTGGGAGGCGGTGCTGAAAAATGGGAATGTTTTTCTGGAGGTGACATTCAGCTCCACTGGAGAGGTGTCAGGGGTCTCTCCAACAGACCCTGTCGTGTCTTCTTCTCACAGTGCATGTAAGCCGGCTAGGTCATACCTCATCCAAAGTGTGCCTGGGGACGGGCTGAGGAGGCGGAGGAGCACAGCTGATGGTTAGATTACTTCTACATTTTTGTCTCAAAATACGGATGCGAGGCAGGAGGAGGCTTTTGTCCTGTGGGAGATTCATAGTGAAGCAGGAGTACTTCTGGCAGCACGGAGAGCCCGGCTGGTCAGGTGGCTGAGTTAGCAGTGAGCCCCAGGGAGGGAGGAGACACAGAGGCTGCCTGATCCCCAGTGAGGTGTTTTGACATCCTCCTGGCCGGAGATTTTGCACCAGGGTGTAATGTCTGAGAAATTTGGGAAGGAGGAGAGGGAGAGGAAAAAAAGAAATTACGCAGTCATGGCAGAGGAAAAAGTTAAGTTTTGTGGAGCCTCAGCTTGGCAGGGGAAGGTTCAGCAGATCTGCCCTGCTGAGGACCAAGGAACAGGAAGGAGCAAGTATTGAAGTATTTTAATTCTGGGCCTCCTCCTCTCCCCCTCTTTCTCACTTTTATTTTCATTTTTTGCACAGTTACCTTATGTCCTTTGAAGGAATAAAGAGCATGGCTGGTCTTCTCAATTATTTTTTGCTATGCCCTACCCTCAAGCTACCAAACTTTAGGATGTAAAAGGAACACTTTTATGCAATAGTGATAAAAAGGATCAATAGTTTGTTTTGCTGCAGACTTTTCCCCCAGTGGAGGGAAGTCTATTGCAGCAGCTTTGAAGTTCATCAGAGCCAGGAAATGAAACCAGGACTAACGTAAAAGTGACCAATGTATTTTTTAAAAAATGTTTTCAGTTCTCCTAATTTTGTGTGCTGCTTTTGTAATAAGGGGATATTTTTGAAGATGGATCTGTTTGTCAAGTTAACATATTGTCCTTCAGTCTGTCTCAGTCAGGACCAGATGTTTATAATGAACAATTAATTCTGATCACAGTAAAGGAACTGCTTTCTCCTTCACTACGTGAAAACGTGCGCTTGTAAATGAAAGCCTAGGAAAGGATAAGCCAGGGACTAGGCAAAATACAGGTAGGATGCTGTGCTGAGGAATAGCAGTCTTATCTATCAGCACCAACTTGCTGTGCAAAATGGTTTTGTCTGCTCCGAGTAGGTGTAATAAGTGAAAGGAAAGAAGCAAACAAAGCCAAGAATTCTCTCTGGTTTTTTTTCCTTTTTTTTTTTTCTTAAATAGTAACCTACATGTTAGCTGCATGGGCTGCACATGTCTCTGGAGGAATTTCTGTTCTCCAAGAGGGCTTTTGAAGTGCTGACTTGATTTATGTGGGCTCTCAAGGAGGACATAGGGAGTCTCAGGTATCACCCAGGTCTTTTGCCTGGGGAAGGAAAAGCTGAAGTTGCTCCCTAGAGAGTCTGGTTCTCATGCAGCAGAGAAGGGACCCCATGTCCCTGGGAGGTGTCACTGGAAGCTAGCTTAGGATGTATTTAGGTTTTGGTGTATTATTTCCAGGGAACATTCAGGAATGAGGTGCCCAAATCCCACTGATTTTCCATGGTGTTCCTTTGGGTGCATCAGCCTTCATCTCCCCTTGGCAATACAGAAGATTAAATAGGAGTGATCAGGCGAGTTGCAAATCCTTTGTTAGCACCACCCAAATGTTTAGGATTAGGTGAAGCAGCACCATCCCAAGGACTGAATTTGTCTGATGAGTTTTCAGGTGAGAGCCAGGCAGATTCACAACCAAACTGAGCATCTGCCTGCACTGCCTGGAAGTGACTTGGTAGAGGAGGGGCGAGGCTGAGATGTGCTGCGGTCTGCAGGGAGGTTTGACATCTGTGCATTTGCAGGCACAGATGGGTGCTTTTAGAGGTGTAACATGTAGCGTCACGTTTTTACCAGTGCTTTTTTTCATACAGCTAGATGGAAATCTCCACCTGATGAGGATTAGCTACACCCTTACCAAGAGCTTTTTATAAAATCATTTTTATGAATAGTTTTCATGTCATAAATATTTGTTAGGTGTTGTATTCTGGCTTTCTTGTTATTTACAGCAGAGCTGATATGCTGCGGGTGTTTTAGGAGGGCCCTGGGCATCTTGTTTTGCAGTGAAAAGCTGGGATGCTTCCCAGCAGTCAGGCAGAGAATATCTCATAGCAAAGTCTGCAGATTTTTTTCCCCTTGGCAGAAGCAGAGCAGTAGCTGAACTGCTGAGCCCTGTGGAGACCTGGAATCCCAGCACCTCTGAATGGGTGTGAGCAGCTCAAAGGCCAGCTTCTTTGGAAGCATAGTGCACAGTGGAATTAGTGTTTCACTGTTGGGATATGAAACAACACAGAGTCTCCAGGCAGGTGCAAGAGGGAGCTTGTTTATTGCAAAAACCAGGCCTTTTTAAGCAGTTAGCCAGTTAGCAGTTTACATAGTTTTAAGGCATAACAAACCATACACCACCATGTGAGCATGCGACGGTTACGCAGCATGTTTTTCTACCCCTAATTCAGATGTGTCTCTTTCCCACAATCCTTTTCTACTTAGCCAAAGTAACAGGCCTGAGCCATGATTTTACAAAGGCAACAAGGCCTTCATTTTATAAGGTTTTACCTATATGCAACATTTCACCACTGCTGAAACCTCAATTCATGTAACTTTGGGGCTGTACACATCCAGGGACTTTACTGAGCCCTGCTGATGGCGGGGCACCAGGATGCTTTGTGTGCAGCAAAGGTAATCTCAGGGCTGGCAAGTGGAGAATTTCTGATTAAAATGAAAGTTCCTCCAAGTCTGTTTTGTCTGTGGGTGATGATGACAGTGCCATTTCCACTGAGAATGAGCAGAGGCATCCTTTGCTACCTTCTCGTGGGAGAGTACCAAAGCTGAAAGGAGACACCTGCCTGCAGCGGAGAGGAGGGGAGGCACGGAGAGACAGGTCCTGGTGGAACAAGGAAAGCTGGAAGGATCACGGCACTTGGTAGTGGGTGTGTACAGATTGCAAAGCTTATCTCACTGCAAGGAACCAAGCAAATAAGTATTGGCCTGAAATATGGCTCTTCAAGATTACAGCAGTATGTGCTTCTCCTGCCTTCCTCTTGGGAGCTCAGCTGAGTTTGCAAGCTAAGGAAAAGTCTACCAAAAGGAAAGAAAAAGCAAGGAGTTGAGGCAGAGGAGCAACCAGGCTTTCAGCCCAGATACAGTAGGAGTGGGAACTGAAAGGAATAAGGAGCCTCATTCATGTGGCATAATCTCTGACATCACTATAAGGTACTTAAAATGTCACTGACGTGAGTTTGATGGCATTTTTGTCCTTCACTGGCAGTGTGTACATGAAGGTCTGCAGCAAGGTTGGGGGTCAAGAACATGGCATGAAAAAGGGTGCAGAAAACCTTTGTCTACCGACTCTGTGATTCTTTGGGCAGGGAGTACCTGTCCATCTTTGTACAGACAACCCAGTTACTCAGTGGTGAATGGAACCAATCTGCCAGGTTTTCCTGTCTCACCCGGGCCTCCAGATCTCCTTGAAATCACCTCTCCAGCAAGAGTTATTGCTCAGCAGAGGATAAGTGGCGTAGCAAGGCATGCAATATGTGTAATTTAGAGTCTGAGGTAGGATTTACTTGATTAAGGTGAGCCATGGGAAGGTGGGTTCATGTTCCAGAGAAATTCTAAAGTAAAACCGGGAGAACTAAGCATCTCATTGTGTATGACAGGGTGAAGGCTTTTCTCAGCAAACATTCTTTGAAACACATGTATGCAAGTGGAGGGCTTGGTTCTCCTGGGATAAAAAGGTGGGTTGGAAACACAGCAGCTGTACCTGCACAGGGTCCTCTTGTCAGAGTATCAAGCAGAGTTCTAATGGTGAGGACACTTGTGAAGGTACACCTTCTGCCAAGAGGGATCAGGGTCTACTTCTGGATTAGCTGTGTGCATGTGTGGACACATGGGGGATGATGGGAATGATGACACCAGAGGTGCAAAGACTCCTGGGGGGTTCTTCTAAGTTCAGCTGGGGGTTCTTCAGCATAAATCCAGCCTCCTGTAAGGAGGGGGCAAAAAACAGTTACATCTGATGGAGAAGAGTCAATCAATCTCATTGTGGCAATGTGGCTTGCACAGAGTATGTGGAAGGGTAGGACAGACTTGCTGTTTCTGGATTAGCCACATATGCAGACCCTCACCACCAGAATCATCCTGCTGCTGCATTCCTCTTACTTGGGACCAAATTGGCATGGCAAGAAATCTCACCACTGAAGCATTGTCACATTTGGCCATTCAAAATGAAGTGACAATATTAGTAAATCCAACCAGGAGCACATGTTGGAAAGCTTGGCTGTGCTGTATGTTGCTGAGAAGGGAGGTGCTGCTGGAATAACTGTGGTCTTGGTCTGTAGATCGATGTTGTCTGAAATTTGGAAATAAATCATACCAACCAGTCCCAGAAAATGCTGCTGTTCAGCATGGCTTGTGTTGAAATTTTAGTGAGTTGGATACAGTAAGTAACTAAACTCCTTCTGGTGAGTGTGAAATAGCAGCACTTGGAGGAAAAAATGTCTCCAGGGCCTTTGAGTCTGGTGGTAAATGGAAATGCACTTGTTGAATTTTGAGGGTGGGACTGACATTTCAGAATGAGTACCGGGTTCGCTTTCATTTCTAGCAGCCCTAGAAGTCTGCATCCAACCTGTTGGATCACATGAGCCAAGGCTGCTCCTGGTGACAGCCCTTCTGGTCTGCAGCGCTGAGTTGGAGTGTGGCAAGTGCTGGGAAGTGGCTTACAGGGCATGTTTTCAGTCCCAGCTCTGTTCCAAAGGTCCCTTTGTTCAGACTCTCAGCTGCAGCACGGGCGGTTGCTTGCTGCATGATGCGAAAGGGAACAGAGATTTCTTTGTTGTCCGGGGCCGGCTGCCCTGCCGGCAGAAATTGAGCAGAAATCAGCAATTTCCATCTCTTTCCCTCCCCATATCTGGCTACCATTCTGCCTGTGCGCTCGGGCATGAATTTAGTGGTGCTGTACATGTGTGGTGGTTTGGGTTTGTCATCCTGGTGGTAAAAGAGAAACCTGTCATTTCTTCTTAATAATGTTGTCTAAGGTTAAAAACCGTAATTTCAGAGAGGATATCTGCTGGGATTGGTGCTTGCATAAACACTTGTAACGAGTGGCAAAGTTACCAAGCGCAGGAGTCAGGGATCTTGCTGAACTGTGGCTGCTCAGGATCCCTCTGCTTCACACTGAGGACAGAAGTTTTTGCTAAAAGCCACTCCATGCCAAGAAAACTACCCGGAATTGCTGACTAGTGTCAGTGGCATGTGGGGCTGGAGTGATGCTGCTGACATTTTAACACCAGCAGAAAGCACAGTCAGCACTGTTTCGGGAAGTAGCCGTCGGAGGTGGCGTGGAGCAGGGCACAGAGCCCGTTTTGCAGTGGGATGGGGTTGGAGGTGGCCCTGGCTGCTCTGGCTTCCATCAGCTGGCTCTGCACATGTGCTGCCAACCTCAGCGGCTGGCTGCCATCAGCAACAGGTTTTTCCTTGCTTTTTCCTTGCATAGCCTAAGCGAAAAGATCAGGTTCATTGTGACAGCAGGGAGTGAATGGGAAAAAAAGTGGAAAGGAAAAGCCAATAAAAATCACTTTTTTTTCCCCCCTCTTTCAGGACAGGTGTGCTGAGAGTTAGAGATGAAGGCTCACGTATGCTGGTTAAAATACTTCAGAATATTATATCTGGAAAAAGCCAAAACTTATTTAGAGAGTACTTTCACTTGCTACTGAGATTTAATAGGCTTTCAAGTAAGATTTAGCAGATACATGTAAGAGCATAAACTAGATTCAGATGTGCCATAATGCCATTTTTCAATTGTCAACCTTGGCACAGGATATGTATGAATATTTATAGCATGTCTGGTTATTACATAGTTGAGTAATTTAGCACATTACAGTTTTTACAGAAAACATTGTCTTTATTTTAAAAGCCCTTTCATTCCATGACTTTATTTTCCATGTTTTAGGGGCCTAAATATTGAAAGAAGTGGGTAAAAGGGTTTTAATCAGGTGGTGAAATGGATCATGGACTGAAAGAAAGGTGGCAAGGTGGTCAGGGTGGTCGAAGAGTGGGAGGTAGAGGAAGGTTTTGGTACAGATGCAGGAGCCTTGACAGTTCATGCAGGATCAGTCCTGTTGGGGAACCCAGAGGGGCAATGCCTACGCTCTGAAGCGTGATGGGATAGACAGGACATGGTAGAGGCAATTTCTGCCCTCCATGGGGTTTGCTTTAGCGTACTTAATAGTGGCTTATGCCTGCCAGCATCTTTACTGGGTGCTGTGCCTGCACTCAGCTGCTGTGCCTTCTGCCTCCTGCTTCTTCTTGCTGCTCATCCACAGTCAGGGTTCACCCGGCTGCTTTGTGGAAAGGAGGAAATCGGAGCATGCTGGTGAAGTTTTCTGGAGCAGCCGCTCATTGGCACGGAGAAGGGGAAAATGCAGAGCTTGCAGTGCAATAAATATGTCGGCTCTGTGGAAAGCCTGGTGGGTGTCGTGGAAAATTGGCAGGTTTTCTGCTCTCGAAACTTTCTGCTTGGCATTGCTGTAGTCAAGAGGGAATTTTGAGTCATTAGCTCTTGTGTCAGATCATTGCACAGAAACTCAGGCTGCCACTGAATGTGCGCATTCCTGGGAGAGCACATCCATTTGAAAAGCCAACTTTTTATTATCTCTGCCTTGACCTTTTTGTTTAACCTTTTTTCTAATGCCTGTACAATTTATCTTTCTTAAAATGTTTCTTTCAATAAATGAGATAAACTTGCTCAGTTCAAAAAGAACCAGAAATTTTGCTCGCTTGGTGCCAGCCTGAGGCTGGGGTGGGCCCATAGCCAAGCGAGCATTTCAGTTCGAGTTGGATTTGGACAAAACAAAGTAACTAATTATTCCTTGCAGCCTTCTCTCCAGGTTTGTGTCAGTTTGGACTCTGGCTCTGAGTGCAGCAGGGCTTGGCACAGCGCTGGGACGGCTTTCAGTGTGCTGGTTGAATGCACACAGGCAGCTGCAGCACGGAGAGCCAGGTCTGCTCTGCACAAACCAAGTGTCAGCTTTTCAGCAGCCATGTGTATGCTACTGCAAGGGACTCCCAAGTGGTTTTATCCATGGAGTGTGAAAACTGACGGCCATGGCTATCAGCTGCAGGAAGAAATTGTTACCCACCCTGGCAGTGCAAGCCTGGTGCTGTCAGAGTTGAGTTACTTTTCAGCACTGTCATAAGCACAGTGGACTTCTTCCTAACTTTCTCCAGACTTTTCCAATTGCTCTGGAGCTTGCAGTGCCCCAAAAGAGGTGAAGATTTGTTTACCAACCTTAGGATAACTAAGGATCTCCACCAAGATGATGCTGTCCCTCCTCCTGGGCCAGTAGGAGCAAGGTGTGACTGACAGTCCCTTGACCAGGCATTTTAAGAGCCAGAATGAATAGGACAGGATAGTGGTGCAAGGAGAGGAGGTGAAGTCACATCGGAGTCACTACAGACCAGAGACAGAAACACATCATCTGTTTTTCCTTCACACTGTCCCTTATTTATTTGCTTAAACAGAGGTTCAAGTTTCTCATTTAGAGGTAGTTCAAGGGTGATGCTACTTTAAAAACAGCCTGTCACAATCACAGGGTAATGCCTGAAGTAAGTGAAGTGGCTTGATGTGCCATTTTCCTCGGTAAGAGAGGTAGGTGTCAGGTAGTCTAGCTCTGTTTTGTTGGGAAATCATTAGGGCCTTCAGCAGGCACAACTGGGGTCTGAAATGGATGATTCACTCCTAAGTGAAGATCCGTGTTTTCCTCACCTCAGTTGCAACCAACAAGCTTATCTTATACAGTAAGTGGCAGAAACTGCTGGTCTGAGCACCGCTCATTAATCCTCACTGCTTTTGTGAGGGTCCTTAAGCAGGTTTAGATACATATAAAGGTTGTCAGGAAGGATGGGAGAAGGAAGGAGATGTCACTGCACCCGGACAGGACTGTTCTTTTGCAGTTTATTCTTTTGCAAAAGTCTTTCACCCTGGAGGTTTGATGACCGTCATGACCACTGTTAACAGCATCTCTCAGGGCAGGTGATGGTGATGTCACCTACATCTTGTGGCTTCAGTGAACCACTTGGTCCTAAGCTGTTCAGCCACCATGATGAGCTACATGTGTTGTCACCCAACCAGTGACCCCAGCCATCCCCCCAGGTCCCGCTTGTGACCTCTGTCTCCCTCTTCTCTCTTCCAGGTACGTGTGTGAAGTGCAGCAAGGGTGTGTATGGAGCAAACCAGGCTTGCCAGGCCATGGGCAACCTCTACCATGACAGCTGCTTCACCTGTGGAGCCTGCAGTGAGTATCCCTGGCCTGGTCTGACACTGGTGCCAGGCCCTGCAGCAAACTCTTTGGGATTAACATTTTTCTGGTGTAAAGGGGGGAAAAAAAGAAAGCAGTTATTAAACTATCTGCCAGCTGGAGTCTGCTGCAGCTATATGACTTGGTGGTGGTTCTTGCTGTTTGTTTTTGAATGGATTGTTGCAAGGCATGTAGAAAAGATATTTTGGATTGTGCCAGGCTTCTGGTATGGGGGATGGTTGTTTTCATTCCTCTGCCTCTCAGTTATATCCACATTTTCTTACTTACAAGAGTATTTTTTCAAAGTGGCAGTGAGTATGCCTTAGCTGGCATGTTTTTTGTCTCAGCAGGCTTTACTTTTCAGATGAAGCTGCTGCATGGTAAATCCAGTGACAGTGTTTTTGCTGCAAGAATTATCTTTTACTTGCTAAAATCATTTTGACCCTCTGAAAGACCTCCAGTCAAAGCATCTAGGTGCATGAATGAGCCAGGTTACACATCTTGCTCTCTCTTTCTCCAGAGAAATGCAGCCATGCCCTGAGATGAGGGGCATGTCTCTGACAGCTTGGTTTATGGTTTATGCAGGAAGGGAACTGGTTACTGTGGAGAGGTATCAGGCTGGGAGCAGCAATGATGAGCCCTGTGAAATCTACCCAAGAAGCAGAGTAAATAGTTCAGCTGGCCCTGCTGAGCTCCCTGTGGGTCGCTTGTCAGACCCACATCTGGAGCTTGCTGGGGCGTACAGCAATGTATGGATCCTCCTAAGCAGCTTTTCGAGAAGGTCTGTGATGGAGCTGGAGTGAAGAACAGGCCACTTGATTTTAAATCGTGGCTGTATTTGTAAGACAGTGGTTTTTCTGTTTTGTTAGGTTTAACTCCAGCGCTAGTGTATTTTTAGAACTATAGTTGAATATGTGGTGGCAGAAAAAATAATAATCTTCTGCTGCTTTTGTATGTATGAGTTTGGTTTTCCCAGATGAGGCTTAGGGTTTTTCCTCCTGAGCTGTATTTAGAGTTGTAAACTCATCAGGACTGCATGTGTTTTATTTGGAGCTGTAAAGTCGGAATAAATATAGAAAGATGTATATGCTTTTTAATAACAGCTGAGCCTTGAAGTATGCCCATTTCCCAGCTGTCCTACACCAGCTGCCCTCCCTCACCTATGTTTTTAGTAGAGCATTTCACCATCATCTGACTGAAAATGGGAAAACTGAAAAGAGAAAGTGGTTTTTGCATATAGTGGCAGTTTCCTAGAGGCTCAGAAGTCAGCAGCTTACTCTTCTGTCCTCTCTTAAAAATTAATTTGAAATTAATGAATCTTCTCCCATGGAGAGATTCCTGGCTGCAGCCAGGGCTTTGCTTCAGTTACCTCTCGCCCTCTAGGGCCAGGCAGTCTCTGAACTGCCCTTGCACCCAAAGCTCCTGTTAAAAATAATCCAGCAGCAGGTTTGAGCTGTCTTAAATTTCTAAAATTACTACCGTGCAACTGGTGCTTTAGAAAGGAACACTTTAGATCCTCCTTTTAAAATGAATTTTACAGTCTTTATTTGGAGACCAGCACTAGAACGGTACTTGTGGTTGCAGAGGTATCTGTGGTTATGTGTTTGTTTGTCTGTGTTTGGTTAAAAATTAGTTTAATTCCATTTCTAATGAGGTGGGTTGGTGAGGGTTGAAAGAATAGCTATTTGCTGCTTATTCTAAAAGTCAACCCTTCCCAAACGTTTCCAGTGCAGGATGAAAAGGTGTGGATGTCAGGTGAGGCTTAGGTGGAAAGAAGCCAAGTTTAGCAAAGTGAAGCCCATTTTCTCTCTTACCCAGGCTGCAACTGAGAAATGTGCTGAGTAGATGTGCTGGGGCAAAGGGTTTCAAACTGAAAGTAAAATTAAAAAACAAGGCTAGTGAAAATGATGGGGGAGGGGGGAAAGCAAGGGGTGTGGGAGCAGTAAGGATATTTCACTCAGTAGAAAATACTGTATTTCAAAACAACATAAAAAAGGGGAACGCAAGTCATGAGCATATAAGTGAGAACATAAATCAGCTTGTTACATTTGGAAGAGTAATCATGAAAGCTCAAGTCCTTCCCATTGTGGCAGTGGCTGCACTAAAATGGAAACTGGAGGCAGTGGAAACTGGCAATATGGCATGGATGGATGGAGGGGAAGGAGTGTGGTGGCATGGGATTCCCAGCACTCCAAAAAGAGTGGTGCCAGAGGGAGGCCCCCACAGTAGTGGTGTTTTCCCTCATGTGCACAGACTTCTATGAGCAGCAAGGTTTGCAAGAAACCCTTCAGTGCAGGGGGTGGTTTCCTGCACTGCCCCTGTGGTCTGCAGCGCCTTCATGCACCAGTCACTTGCTCCGGGGCTTTGCGGCCCGGCCTGTGCTGGGCTGACTTTCTGAGTTATCAAACCCCTGCACTGTGGCTGCCTGCCTGATGCTGCCTGGGGAGGTACATACCCTCCTGCCCTGCACTCAGGAAGGAAACCTCCTCGAGGGGAATCCTCCCTTTCGCAGCCCAAAGTAATTTCCCGGCCCCACAGACCATCAGCTGCTATGGGGATAAAGGGCACGCACTCTGTCATTCAGCCAGAGAGGACACATGCCCCTCTGCAGCCTTTCTGTCACCTGTGTCACTGCAGTAAATGTGATGAGACCATTTTATCTGCCAGAAAAATAAATATTTATTTGGATGGTGTTGTCTGTCTAGCTGCAAAGCACATCTTGAGCAGCCTATGTGGAAACTCTGGTTTCTAGTTGAAAAGTAAGTAGTGCTTTTAAGGTCAAGTGGAGTTCATCTTGGACACCATCCAGTACAAACTTGACTTTGGAAAAGTCAAGGTTGCTCATGATTTCAATACTAAAATTTCTGCTCTGGTGGAACACTGAATATCCCCCACTCCAATAAATAAAATATGCAAAATTACCTATTAAGGTAAAGCATATTGTCCTCTAGATATTTATAACCACTGTCCTGCTGTTTTCATTTTAGCAAGGATTTCTAATTTTGCTCCTAGCTGGATTTGTGTCCAAACGTGCACTGGTTTCCCCGACAGAGAAAATCAAGAGGGCCTAAGAAGCAAGGGGTTATGTAGGGGATGATACCTCATAGTGCCAAATTTCCTTTGCCCTCTGCTTCCCAATACACTTATGTTCAGAGATAAATGATAGACCAATTTGTTGAACAGGGCTGTGCATATGCTACAGGGTTCAGTTGGCAGGAGAAAAATGTACTGTCTTATCTGAGCCAATGGCATGTAATGCAGAAAATTTGGCTTAGAGGTCAAACCAACAGATTTAGAATTATTACTTTGGCATAAATGTCTCATTTATCTTCTTGTTTGTTACAGGGCAGAGGCACAAACAAGGCAACCTTTTTCAGAGAGGGAAAGGAAAAAAACTTCAGGCTCTTTCTGCAGGATTAATAATAAATGATATTTGCTTTACAGGAGGGCCATGAAAGTAGGTTACAAAAAAAAAAGGCCTCCAAACGCCTTGAGCTATTTCCTGCATGCTCAAGGTGTTAGTTTCCGCCTTGGGGTTTGGGGGAGGGTTTTGCAGCTTGTTGGACGAACAGTTGTAGCTATCAAACAGTTTGTTACACATTAACCATTTAAATTAAATTACTACTTTATACCTCCTCAGAATACAAAAGATACATGTGTCTCCAGATGTTGATATTTACTATTTAGATAGTAAGGAGACCTTATAAATTATATACATTTAACTAGACAGTATCACTGTAACCTGCTGTTTTAGTTATAGTGTTTCAGTGTTTTCTTCAGGATTCAGCCCAGCTTATATCCAAATGCCACAGGTTGCCTGGAAAACAGACCTTTTTAGCTCTGCTAGCAGTGTAATTTATAGCAGGAGGGTCTTGCACTTGAGCCACTTGGTCCTCAGAGGAAATCTGAAAGCTAAAAAAGTGCAAGGGAAGCGTTAGAGATGGCTGTGAAGGAAATCAGTAGGCAAGGAAGGAAGTCAGAAAGAAAGAACTGATTGCAAGGTGATTTGAAGGAGGGTTTGATGTTGAACTACAGCACGAGGGCCAAAATAAGGACCAGATTTTGGCTCCTTACTGCAAAGAGTTGGAAACCTTGCATGCTTTGCTAGATTACAGAATTCAGTCTTTGACATGTCGACATCACTGCATTATCTTATTTTTCTTCTCTGTTTTTGCAAAGTCAGATTAATATTGATCTCAGTGTAGGGGTTAACAGGCTGCTGTTCCAGTGACTTTGAAATCACACGAGCTGGCTGCTTCTTGCCACCTTCTGTGTATATATGGTTTTTTATTTAATATTTCAAAATACAGTTGTGTTTAGAGGTATCAAGGGTCATTTACTGAGCTAGGTAGCTAAGAGAGCAAAGCAGTATTTTCCACAAGCATAGCTCTCTGCTTGGGCTAATTAGTCTTGCTGCAGTGATTATAAAGCATGGCTACTTAGAGCAGTGCAACTCTTGGTGTCTTTGGGCTAATTATGTTGAATAAACAAGTCCTGTATTAGTATGTAACTCCTAGAACAAGAATGCCGTGGTTTTATTGGCACCATTAAATAATTTTACAAGCAGAAAGTCACCTTTTTCTGCACGTGTGACTTAATCCCAGACAGCAGGATAGCCAGCCTTGCCAAGTGAATTTCCCCGCAGCCACATGGATGTGTATGGTTATCTTCAGATGCAGAAACTGCCATCTCTTCTAGTGGAGACAGGACTTACTGCCTATAATTGGATAAAAACCACCCCACCAATCAACTCTCTCGAGAAATGTGCAGATCTTCAGAGTGGAGAGTGCAAAGCATTGCCAGTAATACATCCTCAGGATCCCTTCAATAAATTATCATGCCAGAGTCTGCATAGTAAACAATATAATTTTTTAGCAAAAGTAGTGTCAAAAAATATTCAGGTTGTCTGGATGTGCAGTTTAGGGGACAGGCAATTCATCAGCACATTTTTCTGCTTCAGTCTAATTTGCTGTTATGTTCTTACTGACTTTTTTATGTTTTTATGGGTTTTTTGTTATGTTTTGCTGTCTTCAGTCTCAGCTCACTGGTGAAAAATCCTGTTGTTTGTCAGAAGAAGTGCTTGCTATAGCTGAGAAAAGCCAGGGCAGGTTTTACAGTAAGGTGACAGTACTTGTTCCTCTCCTGGCCAGATTTCAGGGCAGCAGTGATATGGGACCTGACCTGAAGGGGCTTTGGCATGGATCAGGTGTCCTCAGTAGATATCCTTGATGGAAAGATACAGGTGTTCAGCTCACACAAGGGAATGCAGTCAGGGATTTATCAGTGTAATAGTGGTTTCAGTCAATTGCATGTGTTTTAGTGCTGGCTGAAAGTCTGAAATTATTAGGACAACGTGAGGAGAAAAGAAAGGTTGAAATCTTTAGTGGAATAAATTTCCAGTCTTTCTGGTCTTTTTGTTTTATAGTGTCATCTTCAAAGTACTGTTTTCAATTAAGAACAGGCATAGGATTAATTTGTGCTGTAAAGATTTTAGTGGGTTTCTTGCAATGTTTTAATGATACCTGTGAGTAATTTTCTGAGTAGTGTCTCAGTAAGCACTGAGGCCCCTTTCATAACCAGAGAAATTTAAAAATTACTCTCTCATGTCTTTTCAATGACAGTTACATTCACTGAGGTCACAGAGTTTGCCTCCCCCTCCTTCCTCCTCTGAGGCTCTGTGTGTTTCGATGAGTCACTGGGTGACAGGGTGGGAGGCCAGCTCTTGACAGCCACCTTGTTTTGGTGCATTTTGGGGAACAGGGCAGCAGTCTCTAGAGTGATGCAGAGTGGCGGAGCACTGGGATGGAAACCAGTTACTGAGCAGGGACCATCTGGATCAAAAGCACTGCTTCGTCCCAGGGTGACTGTATTTTACCTCTGAATTTTGATCCTTCTCCGGGTTTTCCCTAAAAAGAAGAACTCTTGAATATCTTCTTGCACTGGTATGCCATCAGCAAAGGAGAGGTGTTGCTCATTTATGTGATGTGCTGTGGTTTTGCAGTGTTTTCCTCTGGGGATCCATTTCTGCCCACACCTGTGGTGCCCTTAGAGGCAGCTTATCTTTCTTGCTTATCTTTCTTCCATGTGCCAGAGCATGTTTTTGGCTTTCAGGCAGCAGATCATTTTCTCAGAGTTTTGAGGGTTTTTTGCTTGGGTTTGTTTGGTTTTTTTCCTACTGCCTCATGTATGGTGAGAGCACATGCAATGTTAACATACCGCTGGTGGAGTTGAGAGAAACTGAACAACTTACATGGTAATGGAGTTACTGTGTCCTAGCAGTTTCTTCTCAGAGATATCCTATCCTCTTGCCCATGGTTTCAGCAAGATTTTGGTCTGCCCTGGGATGTGTGCCATTTACCTGATTTGGAGGATGTACAGGCATTGAAGTGACCCTTTCATGCAGGCCCAATTCTAGAGCAGATTGGAAATATTGACGCTTCTGTGTCAGCCTCAGTGCTGCACCCATCTTTAACGGTGGCCAACATAAATGGGACAGATGGCAGAAATTAAGCAGAACTCTCTGATGCCTGACCTAGTCTGCTGCACAGGGTAGGGCACCATACTGCCTGTCAGCAGTGTCCACAGAGGGCTCCCAAAACACACGTGCTGCCTGGGGACGGGGGGGCTCCTGTGCTGTGGGCAGCAGGGACTTTTGAGTGGTTGGGAGGAGCCAAGGTCCTTGGGCTCTGCCTGTACCCAATTTACTGCCTGAAGGGTGTGCATGGATCAGAGTAGGTTCTTTAATCCAAATCTCCTTGCAGATTTCCATGGGGAGAATGGAAACTGGGGGAAGGACTGCAGCTTGAGCCGGAGCCACCCAGGACTGAGTAGAGCTTCCTTTGATCCTTAGCAGCCAGGCTGATGGTGTTTCCAACCTGCTGTCCTGCTTGTCAGAAGGTTACATCCAATGAACCCAGAAAATAAAATCCTTTTGAATTTAACCTGCCATCAGTAATCACATATCCAAATTTGTTTTACAGCTGTGGTACTCTAAAAAGCACTGATCTTTGTAATGGCAGAGGCCCAGGGCTGTCAGCGTGGAAGGGACCCAGGAGTAGCTGCCAGTCAGCAGTGATTTTTGCCCATTTGCTGTGCAGATACCACAGGGAGTTCCATGGTGCTTAGATAAGTGACAAGTGAAGTCCACACATTGCCTTTCCAGCAATGCAGCAATCCTGGTCATGCATCCCCATAGAGCCCTGGGATCCAGACATGGCCCTTTTCCATTGTATGTATCACGAGCTATCTCTTGTCTTTTAATGGGGGTTTGTGACCGCCATTGTCCTTTTCATAAATAATGGAAAAGCAACTTCAAAAGAGAAAGTCGAGTCCAGCTCCCCAGCAAACAAATGATGCATCTCCCAGGATCCTCCTTGCCAGGGACATTGCAAGTCCCTCATAAAACTCTCTCTGCATGAACTTCAAAAGGAGAGAGCCATCATTTGAGAAAACGGTGGACAAAAGCACTGGCATCCTGGGAGTGCAGCCTGATGATATGCCTATTATCAGCTGCTAAGCAAAGTGTGTTTATTTTAGCACAAAGGCACTAGTGACTAAGCTTGAAATATTTTGAAATTGGTGCTGAAATGACCTCGAGGTCATCCTGAAGGTCCCACAGCTAAACAGATTAGACAGACGTGTGAGGGATGAGCAGCACATAAAAGCTCAGGGCTCAAACTTCCTGTCAGAGAAATGAACAAGATACCTTGTAACAAGTGAAGACAGTAAGGTTGAAATGCCAAAGAATTTTAATTGTCTTAATCTTTTCAGGTGTGAGATTAGCTAAATTCAGGGTGAAGTGAAAGTGAAATACAGTCAGGAGCCAGCAGCATAAGACTAGTAGCACAATTGATCCTGAAAGCAGCAAGCCATGCATTAAAAATTCCTGGGTTTATCAAAGGATATTTCTTCATGATGCATATTGAAAATAGGCAGTTATCAACAAGTGATTCCTTATATGCCATTTAACTTCTCAGTCCTTCCTTTTGGTGAAAATAAAACAGCATCTTCATGCTCCAGTGACACCTGTGCCAGCCTCTGCGGGCCCAGTCAGAAGTATCGCTTTTGAGAGGGACTGGTTTAGTTTAAGGCACTACCCCATGTCAGGGAGCTCAGTGCAGGGACAGAAGGCACTGCTGCCCTGCTCTGCACTGTGGGGCAGTCCCAGTGCTGTTGCTTTTACTGGTGTGGCTGCAGCAAGAACATCCCAGCTCCACCGGGACAGTCCCCAGTGCAGCCTGGGGAAGTGAGCTTTTCCTGCATCTTCCCTTCCCAATTGTACGATGAGAAAGTGCTTCCTCATCTCGAAGAGGTACTGGGAGAAGTCCATCCCAGAAGTGGGCAGGGAGAAGCTGAGAGCAGCAGAGGAAGAAATGGGCTGTGTTTGCATGAACCACTCCCACGGTGGCTGCAGGAGCACCTGGTACTTGTGGGTTTTGCTAATTTCCTTTTACGTTTCTGCCAGGAGCTTAAAGAGAGTAATAGAGAGCTAAAAATAGTTAATATGCTCACCTCTTCCCTAAAAAACATAATTAAATCATCCCTGTCCTGCCTCAAAGTGCTCTTGGTGTCAGCAGCTCTTCTTCAGGGACTCATAAAATGCCCATGGCCAGATTATGAATCCTTTATAAAGGGGTTTATCCCTCTGCTGAATGAGCTTGCAGCAGAAGCCCAGACATAGCACACTGGCTGTGGCACCTTCACTGAAGGTCTGTTGCCATCAATCTTAACCTGCTAATGTCACCGTGTTAAAAATACACTGGATGCAGAATGGCTGGTAAATGCTTTTTTTGTCACCATGGAAGAATGACGTCGTGGCAGCAATCCAAACCTCATCCCTTCTGTTGGAATGGCTGCTGTTCATGCACCAGGCGAGGGCCTTCATCCAAAGAAGCATTTCCTCGTTGCATGGCCCCATGTGTATGTTTTTCCTCACCACTGTCAGCTTGTCTTTAAGGAGACACATTGCACGCAAGTGGGAAAGTCACTTGGGCACCTGCCCGTTGCACTGAACTGGAGCCCTCACTACCATGTAATATAAAACCAAAGTTAAATATTTTTTGTTTGTTTTTCATTTTTAGGAGTGCTAAATCCCAGTGTCGTATTTCAATCAGTGGGAGATTTTCAAGAGTACTTCTTGCTGCATTGGGCTTGTTTTTAACTTGCTTAGGACCACCCTTTGACAAAGGTGCTGCAAATCTCAGGTATTCCCATGCCTCTCCTGTCCCTCCTCAGACACTGTGACTGTAGAGCTGCTGGTGAGCATGCCAGGCTTACCTGTGGACAGGCAGGCACACAGGTGGGGTTATCATACAAGTACACACCCTGGGTTAGGAGCCACAAAGATTACATGTGGTGGAGTTATCATGCAAATACACACCCTGGGTTATGAGCCGCAAAGATTACATGTCCCAGATTAGATACTTTCTGTTTTGAACTCTGGGTCCTGTTTCGGTTTCAGCAAAATCAGAAAAACCGAGTGGGATGCTTTCGGATTTGTCCGGTTTTCTTCCATGTCTGCATTGGTGCAAGGATGGGCTGCTGCCCTGGGTTATATCTGACCTCCAGGTTGCATAGTTGTCCCTAGCAGGGATTAGAAGAGATTGGGGGACAGTGAATATGATGAGGCCATGTGCTTTAGGCTCCTGCACTGGTCCAGTAAACACAGAGCTGAGCAATGCCCACAGTTTAACCATTAAGCTCCTGCACACGCAAACCAGGGCTCATTCCTTGAGAAAGCACAGTGCCCTGTCCTCCACCTGCCTTGCTGCCTGAGACCTTGGCAGGGCACTGCTGATGAAATGCTGGTCTGCCTCAATTCACTGGCAAAACTTTGGAGCTTTCCTGGAGCATCTCCATTTCTCAAGGTGTTCCACTGGGACAGTTCCCAGTGCAGCCTGGGGAAGTGAGCTTTTCCTGTATGTTGCCTTCCTAATTGTATGATAAGAAAGTGCTTCCTCACCTCGAAGAGACACTGGGAGAAGTCCATCCCAGAAGTGGGCAGGGAGAAGCAGAGAGCAGCAGAGGAAGAAATGGGTAGCGGGAGTTGTTTCCCAGCCTGAGGGTGCCCTCTGGTGTATGCAGGAGACTGTAAAGATTGTAGTTTCTTCAAGTGGGTTTACTTGGCTTCCTGCTTTTCCTAAAGCCTTGCAGCCAGCACGGTTCTTCGCTGAAGTCTGCTGGGTAGGTGCATACCATAAAGTGATCCCCAGACCAGTCCCGTGTGTTGTTTACATTTATACACCCAGCAGCTGACAATCACTTTCTTAATGATACTGGCCGCATTCAGCACGTTAAGCAGGAGGCTTCTGGGTCCCAGAGTCTCAGACCCAATTTCCTTCCAGCAGTGCCTGGTAGGTGTCCAAAACCAGCCTGCAGCAGGTCCTGCTCCAGCTGTGCCCAGGCAGGGCTGCTCCCCCTGCCCTGGGCACTGTCTCCTGGCACGGGCTTGGGGCTCCAGTGCAGAACCATTCCAGTGCCAGGCTTGTATTTCAAACCCTGGGCTCAATAAGGAAACCAGGCTGCAAAGAGGTAGGAGCAGCTTTTTATAAACAAACAAAACCTAGCCATTTTTTCTTGGGGGAATGCAGGGCCTTTAGGAGTGCTGGCAGCCTGAGCAAACATTGCCATGATTACATGGAATTGAAAACAGACGGTGAATGAGAGGCATAAACACAAAAGCTGCAGTAAATACAAATCTTCTCCATATGTAGAGTCCTTTCTTGGAAAAACGTTGTCATCTTGTCTCGATTATGACATTCGGATTTTCTAAAAAAAATTTTTTTAATAGTTTCGAAGCTTTTTGTTGGCAGCTGTAGTAACAAATGTGCTGGTAGGTAGCAGAGAAGCCTGTTGAGTGCTCTGGTGGGGCAGAGTGGGTGCTCGGGTATTGCAGTGCCTTGTCTGGCAGCTGCTGCTCATAGCAAAACAGCAAGGTTGTGACATTTTGAGGAATTAAGTCAAGTGTGGGTTACTCTCTGTATGCCCTTTCTTCTTTCCTTCTTGCTCCTTTCCTGGGGTGTTTTCCAGCATGAGTCAGTGTATCCTCACTCACTCTTCCCAGAGTTACAACATGCACAGTAATCTGCCAGGATGTGGTCCAGGCTTGCAAAGCTACCACCTCCTGCCCAGAGGTGGGACTTTTGTCCAGATCCACCAACTGGCATTCACCAGCAACCACCAGTGGAAGAAGGTTTGGTGGGCTGGAGTCTGGGAAGACATGTGCTGGAGTTGGGTGCTCTTTTCCAGCTGTGTGACAGCTGTCCTTGGATGTCTTCATTGTTGTTTGCTTCTCGGCAGTCAGGTTTTGCTCACATTTTCTCCCTGCTCTCTGCTGACCTTTTTGTTATCTCGGTTTTGTTTTCCCTTAGGTCGAAAGCTGAGAGGAAAAGCCTTTTATTTTGTCAATGGAAAGGTGTTCTGTGAAGAAGACTTCCTGGTAAGCACCCAGTTGACTCTTGTAATGAGACATCTCAGGGTTGCCAGCAGACACACAGCCTTTCTGCCTGTCAGCTTTGCCTGTGTTTCACATGCTTCTGGTCCAGCATCCTGCCTGCCCCTTCTGCTCCAACATTTACCTAGGGCCAGCCCCAGCCACAGTGGCTGCCCACGTGTGGTGCTGGAAGTAGTTGCGTGAGAGGGCATGGTTTTGTGGCACAGAGCCTCTAGCTGAAGCCATAATCTGTTGTGATGTCTCCTTCAAAGCATTGTCTCCATGGCCATACTGTGGAGGCAGGAGTGAGATGAATAGCTACAGAAGAATGAATGGGTGAATTTCCCTTTTCACCTAATGGATATCTTAATGGATATCTTTCTGTTGTCCTCAATGGATTTTGTATGAGGGTACCTAAGCATGAAGCAACCCCACAGCCCTCTCCTTGGCTGGTGCAGATAAAAAGCCACACACCCTTCTTCCCCTGAGTCCTGGTAGATTAAGCCTTCCTTGAGACTTGACAAAGCCATTTTTGCCTACTTATTGGTGAAGCCTAGTGATTTCTGTCAGAGAGAGGTAAGTTCATCTTCTTTGTTCTCATCAGTATGTTCTACACAGGCTGAAAATAAAAAGATTGATTAAATGCACCTAAAATATTTTATTTTCCAAGTTTGCATTTCCATCATTCAGACAGATGATGTGCTGTGCCCAAGGTGCATGTTGTGGACACGACAGACAGTTCCTTACCAATAGATCTCAGCAAAAACAGCAAAAACGTTGCCCTGGGCCACACTTGATTGCTATCCTAACAAGGAGCTGGGACAATACCACTGACCTCAGAGAAGCTTCAACAGAATTATAATCATGTAACCAAAGAAAAATTTGGCTTTCCAGGCCTATATATACAGATATTGTGGCATGAATATGTGATAAACACAAGTAGGTTCCTGCCTTGTAGATTCATGTGGTCAAATAAGCATGTAATAAGTCTTATTAGTAACTGCCTTATTTGCATGTGTATTTATGGTATTTATTTTTGTACTTTAAATTAAAGTTAAATTTTGGACTTGGAAGTTACAGGAATTTGTACTCTTTCTGAAACTGGGCAGTCTGGTGTCTTTATTTATATCCTCTGGAAACCCATCCAAACCTTTATATAATGAAAAAAGCATTGGAAAGTTTAGCTTTTCTGTGTAAGGAGCACAGAAAAAGGACCTATGCAAACAAATATGCAAATAACACTCCTCAGTACACTGTTGTTTGTGCTTGAGTGGCCTTGTGAAATTTTAAGTGAATTCTTTTTTGTCCTTGCAGTATTCCGGTTTCCAGCAGTCAGCTGACAGGTGTTTCATTTGTGGTCATTTGATAATGGACATGGTAAGTGACAGTTGCTTAAGGAGAAAAAACTCCCACAGCTTTTTAGAAGAATGCATCAAAAGAAAAATATATTCATACCCAATACTGTCTGTTGTCATGTGGTAGTTTGCCTAGTGTGAGACTGGTATCAGAAGGACAATCCTCTGAGCCTTTTGTTGAGTTTTTTCAAGTGAAGCTGGCATGCTACTGTACGTGGTGCAGAGACACAGCTCTGCCTGTTTTCAGTGGGTGTTGAAAAGCAGAGCCTCCAGCTCTTTCATCCCTTTTTGGGCTTCCCTGGACAGTGTATTTGTAATCCTGTTGATGCTTCCTGCTCAGCAGTGTCGTGGCTCTGCAGTGCTCCCTTGCTGTGAGGCATCAGTGCAGCTCTCTCAGCCTCTCTTTCGTGCACTCAAGCTGTGGCTTCCCATGTGTCTTCTGGATGAAGTCACTTCCTTGTCATTTTCTGTGGGTACTGATACTCTGGGGAGCAGGTTTGACCTACAGTGTGTGATCCAGACCTCAGAGTTCAGATCTGTGAAGCAGGATTAGCCTACAGCAGGTACCATCCATTCCAGATGTGCATGGGGTGGGGGACGCTTGGGGGGTCAGCATTCAGTTGTAGGACATTCAGAGGGAGACCAGTATAGCTGGTGGTGTAAGACTACAGCTGAGGCAAAGAAATTAGGAATTTCTGGTTCACAGCATACCTCCCAGCATTTTCTAATGCTTATCATTGTCTTTGTTTGCCTGCTTACACTGGGAAGCATTACAATTGGAAAAGCTATTTCGTACTCAGAAGTCTGATCCTTCTACTGACCGTGGTATTCCAGGTAGTGAATTGCAGCTGTTGAGTTCAACACAGTTTCCATAGTCTGTGCTAATTAGAAAGCCAGTACAAAGCGAGTACAAAGCCCTTCAATATCTAAGGAGTTACGAAAACCTAGCAATAATATTACTTCCAACTTCTCATGGAGAATATAAAAGTGTATTTCCTTTGTTCGGCTGGTACATCTTGCCTTGTGATCTTGATAAGTATTCTCTGCCTGTTGACTTCAGAAATTATTTTCTCTCCTTTGTCATGCTAAATACCTTGACTGAGTCTCTAAATTGTTTTCTTACCCACGCTAATAATCAATATTTCTGGAACCAGGTGCTATATATTGATTCCAGCTGCCCTTTCCATCCTTGTTAACTGATTTTTCAGATGAGATGGGGGAAAAAAGACACAGCCCTGCTGATGAATATGCAGCATTATCTGGTGTAAAGCTGTGTGTTTACTATTTTCATCTTTATTGGCTCTTCATGTGCATTTTTCCTCTCTCCTGCTCTGTTGCAGATCCTGCAGGCTCTAGGGAAATCATATCATCCGGGCTGCTTCCGATGCGTCATCTGCAACGAGTGTCTGGATGGTGTGCCATTCACTGTAGACTCTGAAAACAAAATCTACTGTGTCAGAGATTACCACAAGTAAGGGCAAAATAAACAGCAGAGATGTTCCAAGCAACAAGCCTCTAATTTAGCTTTTCAGCAAGTTAGGAGTGCAGATTAGTAAAATAGCAACAGGGTTAGAATTTTGAGGATGGGGCTAGACCCTAGAAATTCCTCCCCTCTCCTCTTATCCAGCTGTTGACTCCTGTGTAACTCTGATGAAGTCAAATAACCTCTGGGCTTCAGATGCCCCTTCTGCAAAGCAGAGACAGTGAGAAATAGTGCTCCTGAAGTGTTCAGTGATGTGCAAAATTAGTCTGCTTTAAGGCAAGCCTGTGAATGCCTGTGGAAATCAATGTGATTTACTTTTTGAGTAGTTGAAGGGCTGAATTTGACTTTTAAAGAATCACCACTGAACCTGCAAAGCAAAACTTTTACCCAGTTCTAAATTAAACAACTGATAAATCCACTTTCAAAATCATTTCTTATTTAGACAGTAAAATAAAATGGCTGTGCTCTTGGCTGGTAGTTATGACATTAGAGCTGCACACACTTTGTATGTCCTTCTGGCTTGCTTTGGTCCTTGCTCCATTTTCTGAGAAGGGAGAGTATTAAGTGTTACTCAGGCAGCCCTTGGAGCTCTTCAGTGTTGTGCCAGAATTAGAGTTGTTACAATCAAGATTAGTGCCCTTGTATGCCATCATTATTCTGAAATTATGCATATTTTCCTGCAATTTAATTTAAGTAATTATTCTGTTATAAGGCCTTAAGAAGCTGTACAGTCATGTGGTGTTTTCTCAGAAGTTTCCTGCCCTGAGGCTGCCACTTCTTTCAATGTATTTTTCTGGGGACAGTCCTCCTCAGTTCCTCCTCATTTTCTTTTCCAAATCTCTCAGTAGCAGCCAAGAATTTTAGAGGGAATTTTGTATTTTTTCTGGCACTAAGTGTAAAGTATACTCTTTTTGCCTGATCGAGCAACATGTGCCAAGCATTACTTAAAATCAATGCTAAAATGAATTTATGATCTTGGGAAACAAAGTTTTCCTGTGGGTAAGTTATTTACAGCTGAAGCTTTTCATGTTATCACTGAGAACATACAGTCCTCTCTGTTTGTGTTGATCCATAACTTGCCTTCAATTCCTTGTTGTTCTTCCAGAGTTTTAGCTCCAAAGTGTGCAGCATGTGGACTTCCCATTCTGCCCTCTGAGGTGAGAGCCTTTTATTCCACATCCCCTCAGGGGAGGAGTGTCAGGCCTTGCTCTCTTTCACACTTGACCCTGTGTCAAGACGAATGTGCTTGTGGATGGGGAGAGATGGTCGCTTCCTCTGGAGTGCAACCCTTTGATCTAAGTTCATGCACTGTTCTTGAAATGTGACCCTTCTTTTGTTCAGTAATGAACCTTCTTCTTCCTTGGTCAGACTGCTTTTTTCATCTCCTGCAGGATTATGCTGCTGCTAGTTTTATGTTCAGGAGAATTTTCCTTTATGTCAATAGATACTGGTGGTACTCCTAAATGTAACTCATTTTAATACTTGGAGGAGATGAATCTTGGGCAAAACTAATTTAAAATGCTGAAAAATGTGTTCTATTGAAATTACCTAGTGATTAATATGTGATTTCTGATAGATGTTACTGTTAAACAGGGAACATTTTTACATTTCCGGTGTCACATTTTAGAGGATAACTGCAGTCAGTCGATACTGACTGCAGATATCCTCTGTAAAAATATTTATTATTAACTGTAAAAATAACTGCAAGTGGCAGGATTTATATGTGGTCTCCAACCAGCTGCCCAAATGCATTTCCTCAACATTCATTCTGTTGCAGGAAGCAATCGACAAAGTGCATGTGTCTGATCCTGCTGTAATCCTTTGTAATTTCTGCTTTGCTCAAATGTGCACAGGGGTCTGATGAGACCATTCGGGTTGTGTCCATGGACAAGGATTACCACGTGGAATGTTACCACTGCGAGGTAGGTCAGCAGCTTTCTCGGGGAGCGGGCACTTCATAGTCATAACTGCTATTCTTTTTAAGATGGAAATAAATCTTACTGCTGCCTTCCAGCAGCAGTAGATGAGCAGTGCAAACCTTGCAGTGTGAGACCCTTTCTGTCAGTGACTGAGAAATTTCCAGATTGAGGATGAAAGCTTTTGCAGCAACGTGTTTCAGCTGTAATTTCATTTGCTATCCATAAAGTTGCGGGCAACAAGTTAATTATTGCTTTTCAAATTTGGCAGTTTATTCATTAATGAAGGAAGCATGGTGACTTAGTAAGGTCTATTGCTGCCTTTCAGAAGCCCCAAGCTCCAGATCACATTAGTGTATCTGATTTCCAAGTCAGATTGTTGAAAAATGCTAAGGTGGTGACTGATCCTGTGGGGTATAAGTTACTTTCACTCTCATGGGAAATGAACGTGTCATTGGGGCTGGAGAAAGGATGTGGCTGCACAAGAAAAAATTCCACAAGATGCCAGCTCTTGCAAACCATTTGGTCTCCATGCAGGGCTTCTCAGAAATCCTCCATACTTCTGCATTGTGAATTAAAATAAATAGTTGTCTTTTCTCACTGTGCTTATAATGCAGTGAAAGGAGGCCCTGACACTGTACAACTGTAATGTGAAGAGGTGAATCCTACCTGACGGTGTAAGGAGACACGAGCATGTTTAAAATACATGTAAGAGGGTTGCACCTTACCACAAGATAAAGCTTATTCAGTAAAACTGCTTCAAACAAATTTGTACAAGGCTGTCCATCAAAGTGCCTATGTTAGATGTTTTTCTTCTCATGGTACATGCTGGACCTATTAGGAAGGAGCTGTTGGCTGGGTGTCTTCTGTCCTTGTCACAAAATCACTTTCCTGGAAGCCAGACCCCAGCTGACACTGGAAGATGAACACAAGCTCTAATAATTGGCATGGCCTCTCTTTGCAGGACTGTGGGATGGAGCTGAACGATGAAGACGGGCATCGCTGCTACCCACTGGATGAACATTTGCTTTGTCACTCCTGTCACTTGAAACACATAGAGAATGGCACAACCCCAGCAGCTGCCTACCAGCACCACTACTAGTCAGCGTGGCCAGCGTTGGAAAGCCGGGACAGAAGACTTGTTACATGATCTCCCTCTCCCCACCTTCAGCTGATTTCCTGTGCATGTTTTCCGCCAGTCGGCAGCGTTCCTGTAAAAGGATATGAGAGATTTTTGCTGGATTCACAAAGGATTTCAGCTGCATCAAACCATGTCTACTTGACCAAGAATGTGGCATGTTACCTAAACCAATCAGTTTACTTTTACGTGCCTTTTTCTGCCGCCTGGAGATTCCTCTGGGCTCATTTTGGAAGATTATCCGGTGAAAGCACAATTTGCTCTCGTGCCTATGAACTCGGATCATGCCATGCACAATTAAAAAGCCAGAGGCTGTCTTGCCAGGGACATCCCATCAGTCTACTGTTTCCTGAAAGCACATTTCATCAGGTTCCCTGAAGGACACCAACCTATTAGTACCAGTTTTTTAGATACACTCTCTTTTTATTAATTCTTTAGGAAAAGAAAAGAAAAGAAAGGGGTCTGTGCAAAATGGCACACTTGGACCTTTCAGTTAATTCCCTGAACTCCAGTATCAAGTCTGTAAAAAGGCTGTAAAACCACCAACTCTCCAAGCACAAACAGGCAATGCTGTCTGGCAACTGGAGGCCAACATCCCATTTCAAACAACAAAAAACTGGAACAAGCTAGGCTAAGCTACTGCAATGACTTGGGGCCCAGGCTTGTGTGTCAGCATGACACACAGGGGCCAGTCTGCTGTGCCAGAGTCTGCATAGTGGATCATATTTGGAAAGGAAAGGTCGGGATGCTGAACGTGTGGACATGGGGGAAATCCATCCTCATTCTTGCTTGCAGAGCTCGTGTTGGAAAAAAGCTCTCCATACACAGACAGTTGCCCGAGTTTTCCAGTTTGTCCTCACAGCGCAGCCCTCAGCCTGCCTGTTCCTTTCATGGTGTTTACCCAGCACAAAGCCATTTCATAGTGGTGCTTATTTAGAGCTTGGGAAGCAAACTCGAGATTGTTATGAAGGCTTTGTTACATTTAGAGCCCAGCTCTACAACCTGAACTCATATGAGTATGTTGGCATAAACAGATTTGCTCCCGTGAATAATAACAGCTTATCTGAGTAAGGGGTTAGAGAGTTTGGCCCTTACTTTCTCTTCTGCTGAGAAAGCAGGAAGGCAGATTGTTTCTTTTCTTGACCCCGCCCTGCTTTATAGTCAAAGAAATCTGTTCCCCCCATATGTGTTACATATGTGATGGGTGTGCCTGCACTGCATGTTCTGTACATACCAAAGCTGAGCAGCCCCTCATGTACTGGTACTTTTGTTTAACAAAAATCTCTTAATTTAAAGCCTTGGATGCAGCTGGGGATCTTAACTACTCTTTCTGTCATTTGTGTGGAAAATTAGTTAAATCCTCATGTACCTATGCTAAAGATGTAAAGTTGGTTCTGACTAGCAAAGGATGGGATGACATTCTTGAAGATCTTTTTAGTGAGGAAACTACAATAAGTTAGCTGAGCCATGGCACTGGGACTCCCAAAACGTGCCCATGCTGAAAACCCATTATAGTTCAACTAAACCTCTTTTCTAGTCGCATGGATGTAGCTTGAACTTCACTCGATGTAGTCAGACAGCAACGTGTACCCATCTGGAGCAGCACAGGTGTCAGGTAGCAACAAGTTGCCTGTCTCTGCCTGTGCTAATAAATCATCTTGCCATTGCTGAAATGTGAAACTGCCCCAGCCTCAGGAGCTTGGTGGGCTTGGCATGGAGTTTCATGGTGCCAGCTGACTATCCCGCCCTCTGCCCCATTCAGCTGCAAGTGCCTCCCCCTGTTTCTGCTGCTCTTCAGGATGGGGATGGCAGCTCGGGGCTGGAGGCTGGTCCTGCCTGGAAGCCATCCACAGCTTTGGTGTAGCTTGGCTCTGTGGCACCATTTTTCCTGGGGACACGCATCCCTTCAGTGAGTGACTGAAAGCTCAAGGGAGGGCACTTTACCACTGTGAAATATATCTTCTGAGAGTTTTACCTGTGATTTTAGAGGAGGTAAAATTGACCCCAAATATGTGAGCCCTCCTAGAGCTTTAAATTTAGCCTCCAAATGCTGGTTAGGAAAGGGATGGGAGCTGACACAAAACGTAAGCAGTGCTGCATCCAAGCAAGATGGATCGAGGGCCGCAACAGCCAGGGCAAATCCTGTAGTGCTCTCACCCCAGTGCACAACATCAGCTTATGTCCTGCAGCACAGCTAGGCTGGAGCAGGGAGGGGGTGTTCAAGGTGTGACTGTGATCTTAGGACTGTCTGAAGGGGCTGAGGTGGAAAATAACACTAGCTCACAATCCCTAGTAAATAATTCAGATAGTCCTGGGCAGGTGGTTCTCCGCCCTGAGCTGCTTTTGGCAGCAAAGGTGATGAGATATCAAAGTGGTTTTTGGAAGTGTACTGGTAACACCAGCCTTGATCATCTGTTGCTGTCTCTGAGACCAGATGCTATGTAGCTCATGCTTCTGCTACCTCTTGATTTTTTAGAGCAAGCCCTTGTGCACATTTTTTGGCCTTCGTTTTGTAAAGATCTGGAAACACTAGTGGGATGGGTATTTTCTTTTTAAACTGCAGTTTAAACTTCTGTCTCACCATTGCAGCCTTCCCTACAACCTCAAAATAAGCAGGAGAGAAGGGTACGGGGAGAAGGACAATTTTCCTTTGTGGAAAGCCTGAAGCAGGCAGTTTGTGGCAAGCTGTCTTGCAGGAGCCCTCTTTGCACCACCAGAAAGTTTGGCCTCTGCTCCCACACAGTGTCTTCTTACTCCTGTCAGCCACCCTGTATCCCTCAGTGCTGGGGAAATGAAGGCTGCCCTGCTTCCAGTTTTGAGGTCCCCTATAAATTATTAAATGCCAACACTCTGCTTTCCTGTATTTACAAAGAGATGGAAATGACAGTGTGAAGCTCTTGAAAAAGGAGCCTGTGAGCTTGTGGTTTTGAAGCTAAAGCATCTACTGCACTGCCCTGCACCCCTGTGTGTGCTAACTTCCACTGCTTCTATCTCTGGGAGTTTGAATTCATTTAAGCTCAGTATTATTTCTCCCAGGCTGTGAGTGTCTGAGTCCCTGTTGATTTTCCCCAGCTTGTCCCCAGCTCTGCAGCTGCCTGACAGTGGGTCTGGCACGGGGGGAGGCAGGGGCATCCTGCACAGGGGAACCTTCTCCTCCTTCTGACCCTCTACCAGCCGTCTGTGGAGCTCCAAGCCCTCGCTGCCTGCCTTCAGGCGGCTCCCCCAAAGGGAAATATAGCTCTGGAGCTGGACATGTGAGGTTTTTTGTCCCCTGCAGAGGAATTTCAAAAAACATGTTAAATTCCAACTATCTCATGGCTGATACTCATTGGGTTTTGCTGTTCACATGAACCTTGTTGCCTTTTAATTGATTAAGATGCTATGAAAATGTACTATGAATAGTTAGTCTTGATTCCTCCCCCAGCAAGTTCTTCTGACTGGTTTTAGAGTAAGGAACCCTTGGAAGTCTCATTGTGCTGTTAATGAGTAACTCTCATGCAAATAGTTATTCAAGTGAATTCCCTGAAGCCTGCTTTCAGGAATCAGAACTTAAAAGATTTTTTCATTCAGATCATGCTGTTAAATTTCTATTGCTTAGAATACAGAAACTCATTTAAATAGGGATTTTTGCATAAGAGCTGGGAGAAAGCCCCAGCTACAGAAGCAGCAGACATTTTTTGTGTAAAGTATAAGAAACACCTGTGATCAAAGCAATTTAGGAAACTGCCCTGATGTTAAAACACAGGGAACAGCAGTTTCAAACACTCTGGTAAGGAGCATTTGAAAAGATCTGTGGCTCTTCAGTTTCTGAATTTCATTTGGGGGCTTTTAAAATGTTTTCCCAGTCTTTCAAGGTTTAAATGCTTTTTTTTTGGTAGATCTTTTTACTACAGAGTGAATAGCTGCTTAGTCTGGAAATGGTGGAGTTTCATCAGCAATCGGGTGTGATGTGGCAGCCTTGAAAGGCAGAAACTGGGCTTCCAAGAGCTGGCATGCATCTGGCTGGCCATTCCAAAGAAAGGATTATCTCATTTTTTGGAAAAAAAGTCCCATGTGGGCCTTGACTGCTTGCTATATGCTCACTTTTGGGGTGGTGTGTGCAGTTGTGTCTATGCACATGGGCATGTGGCACGTGCTGCCTGTGAGACAGCTGCCTTTCACACCTCTGTGCCTGCACCAAGTGCTTGTAGGTGCATTTTGAGCAACTTTCTGTGTGTGAATGTAAGGACAAGTTGACCCAGGCCTCATCACTGGGAAATACCCCTGGAGTCAGTACCTGCGGGCAGGGAAGGGCTATGACCAGATACACATCCCTTTCCCCCATCCTGTGAGTGCCTGTGCTACTGGGAGAAGCTGGGAAGGGGTTTGCATTTCTCATCATCACACAGTATTTGTGCATTCATTTTCCTTTTGCATTTCTGTGTCCTGCTGCTCGCTGGCTGCAGTGGGCCTGGCTGTACTTACTGAAGCTGACTGGGCAGACATCTTCCGGAGAGGGCCTGGGACTGCTCACCCACCCTTTTCCTAAGGAGAAGCAAAGCTTTCCTGAGCAATAAAAGTCATTACCCTGCTTTCTTCCAGGCAGAAGCTGGTGTGGCAACATACATCTGCAACCCACTCAGACACAACAGGAGACGGGAAGAAACTGTCCCCACGTGCAAATACATGGCAAAGAGTCCTGTAAAGGCAGGAATGCCCTGCGGCCCTGGTAGAGGGATGACTGGGCTGCAGTTCCCAGCCCTGCCGGCACCAACCCTCGTCCCCACGCAGCAGGTCTGCGGTGCATGGCCAGGCAGGGACCCAGGCACACACACAGGCTCTGGCTTTCTGGATCTAGAAAGCAAATCCAGAGCCTGGCTAACGATACTGAATGGTACTAATTATTTTGTGTTTCCTCCAAAGCTTAGCTCCAGGAGAGAGTGTTTTAGGATTTGTGCTGGTGTAACTAACCTTAGCCTCCTGTGAACACAGCCCTCTTTTCTTCTGTGCTATTAAGTATTTATAAAGAATGAAGATCGGTAGCAGAACAAAGCCACTGGCCTGTTGTGATTTCAGTGATTAAAGACAATATCTTAAGCAATGCTCAGAGTCAACTCTTTCCTAAATTTGCAATGATTGTCATTGCCCAGAGTCCACAGTGGGGTGAGTTATGCCGTGAAATGATGGTTTCCCAACCTCTTCCTTACTCCTGTCCCCAGACCTCAGTGGCTGAACTAGGTGGGGAGAAGCACCTCAGTGGGGTTCACTGGGAATTTACAGTCCTTCGCAGGCACCTGGTATTTGCTGCAGCTCCATTGGAGGCTGTCCTGCTCTGGCATCCTTCTGGGGAGACCCAGGTCCCAGGCTGAGGAGCTGGGGAGGGATGTGCTACCTGTCAGAGCAGGCTCCGATCCCAGCATGGGAATCTCCTTTGCAGTGTTGGCAGGGATGGGTTCCTTAGAGGGTTTTGGGTAGTGTTCCCATGGCTCTGGGATTCATGGCAGCCACATGGTGCCCCTGCTATCAGCTACCGGGACACCTCCCGCCTGAAGACTGGATGTTGGCCAGGCAGCACCACAGCAGCTTGGAGCTGTCAGCTAAAATGAAGCAAGTAAATAGGAATAACTAAATATAGTTCCCCCTCCTTGAGGCAAAAAGCTGCCCAAATCTGGGGCATGACACCCAGAGAGCTGGATCCGGTGGGAAACTGGCCAGGAGGTGCCCCAGGTTTGCTCCTTGTCAAACCCCATGGCCTGGGGGTGGGTCAGAAAAGGTGCCCGGGCGCACAGCAGTTGTCCCTGACTTGGGGGACTGCCAAGGGTGGGAAGCCCTATAACACCACCTAACCCTGGGAGGTTTGGAGACCCCCACATTGGGGGCATGCAGGTGGCAGTGGTGGGCCTATGCAGAAAGGGGGGCGGGCTGCAGACAGCACCCTCGCCTCGAAGTGCAAGGGAAAAAAAAGTAGGCGGTAGAAAAAAGAGCAGCCGAGCCAGCCAGGAGTCGAACCTAGAATCTTCTGATCCGTAGTCAGACGCGTTATCCATTGCGCCACTGGCCCTGCTCGGAAGAAAGCTCCTGCCCCTGTGTACTTCAGCACAGCTCTCCCGCGCTGGCTCAGCCAATGGCGGCGCCGCCGAGTCCGCCCGGCCCCGCCCCCTCCTGCCATAGGCGGCGCCCCGCCCTAGGCTCGCCGCGCGCCCGCGGAGGTTTGTCCCGAGCGAGGCCCCGTTGCTCCGGCCCAGGGACGCGTCAGTCGGCCAGGGAGGGAGAGGCCGGGTCGGAGCGGAGCTGGCGGCGGCCGGGGAGAGCCCGAGGGGACGGATGGCGACGGCAGCACCGGCGGGAACCACGGCAGCGGCGGCCTACGCCAGCCTGAAGCTGTGAGTGACCTGTTGGGACAGGGATGATGCGGCTGTGCTACCTGCCAATGGGGAGGGAAAGGGAAGGGAGGAGCCGCCGGTGGAGCGACGGTCGTCTGTCCCTTGCTGTCCCCTGCCCTTCCCGGGCCTGTCCTCTGCCCTTTCTGCCCATTTCGGCCCCCTCGCTCACCCGAGTGACCACGAAGGGCTTGGCCTGAGGCGGCAGTGCGTGCGGGAGAGTGGGAGGAGGAGGAGGGAGGACTTTGGCCGCGGACACGGGTCCCCTGTCGCCGTCCGTCTGATAGCGCTGTGGGCGGGCGGCTCTCGTGTCTGTGTCGCTTCCCTCCCGCGTGTCCAGGAGGTCAGTGCCTGCGGGGCTTCCCTCGGCGTGAGGAGCCAGGGCTGCCTGCTGGTCGTGGACTTTCCCTCTCTGCAGACATTCCAAACCCACCTGGACGCATTCCTCTGTCACCTGCTCTGGGTGATCCTGCCTTGGCAGAGGGGTTGGACTAGATGGTCTCCTGAGGTCCCTTCCAACCCTAACGATTTTGTGATTCCGCCTTCCTGCTTGTAGGTAGCTGCTGTAGGGGCTCGGGCGCTGTGTAAGGCTGTGTGTGCGCAGCGCCGCTTGCCAGCAGAAGGTTCCCTAGGCGTGCTTGTCCATCGGTCTCTCGTGACACAAATAGGCTTTCTTTTGTGGTGTGTGATGGTTTTGATGCCAGTTGATGACTGAACTTTGAGGGCTTTGAACTTTCGGGACTCTCCTGTGCAGTGCCGGCTCTGACTTTCCCGGTGTACTTTTTTTTAACTACCCAGTGTAATTTTTTTATTAGAACAAATATTTTTTTTAGGGGAGACTGTAACCCTTTGAATGTGTGTGTATGCCACGTGTTTGTTTGCTGCTTTTAATACAGTAGAAGAAGTTGCATAACCAAAAGCAGTGCAAAGTTAACGCTGCAAGAGGCATTTCCATGATAAACCCTCACACCAACCAGTTCAAACTCCCTAGGGTGTTACTCTGAGCATGAGACTCTTCATGACTGAAACCAAAAGTGAAGTGTGTTTGTGTGTCCTAAAGGCGTTCCCAGGCTTTTGACCTCTAAACAGTAGCTGGAAATTCCACAGTTGAGTTACCGATGCCATTTTCAGGCAGCAGTATCTGAAAGTGATTCTTAAGCCTGATTTAACTGTACTTTACGGTCTGTTAAATTTCATTTGACAGTCATCTTTTGGATTCAGAGCAAACATACTTAGGTCTTTTGGAGGTCTGTATAAACAGTTTGCCATAATGCTGTTTTGTGTTTCAAAGTCACTGGGCTTCTTATTTTGTTTAGGTAGTTGTATGAGGGTACACGGACCCTGGAGGTAATTGAGTATTGCTGAAGAGTAAGATCAGCAGTGATGGCTGAAAGACTTTACTTGGTAGAAAGCTTTTTCTTTTTCCTCTTGTCACCTAAGCAGTATTTGTCTTTCTTTAAGCTGATCTTGTGATCTTTTTGCCTGCAGAGGAGCAAAGGTGAGTTGTGTGAGTAGCAGTTGTGTGACTTGTAGTACACGTTGTTCTTACTGACATTTTTTTCAAGTAAAAGCACTTCTCTAGATACAGGCTAGTAAGGAATTCTATCATTCAAAATTTAATCTTGGCTAAAAGTAAGCTTTGATCTTTTTAGAACAAGGCTGTCTCAGATGTAGTTTAACGTGAGTTTTTTCATAAACATGAAAACAGAATTGGTTTGTGTTCTGAAAAATGAGCTTTTGTTGTTGTTGTCATTACACCAAGTTGTGATCATGGCTGCAGATTTTCTATTAAGTGTTTTGAAGATACAGAGCCATAACTTGGGTGATGAGTCAAACCTACCGGGTTGTCAAGGTCAAAGGAGAATGTTCTTATGAAAAATCCAGGCTAGACTTCAGTTTCAGGATTTAGTGGTGGCAGTATTTGAGTTTGGATTTTTAACTGGCTACTCATTCTCAAGATGAGGCCAGATTCTGTGACTGTACCTCTTCTGTGTAGTCTGGTGGCCCTGTATGGAGCTTCCCTGACTGCAGTGCTCTGCATCCTGTACATCCAGCCACAGGTTCTAGCTCTCAACACAAACTTCTTGTGTTCTCCACCTTATCAAAAGTAGTGGTTCACAACTTTTGTGCTTTGACCAGTGACATCAGTCAAGTTCAGGTGATACCAGTAAAAGTGCTGATGTCTGGCATTTGGGCTGCTTATGAAACTGATTGAGTTACACCAACAGTTATTGGGGAAAACTGTGAACCTGAAAACTGCTATCCATAGTTGTCATCTGTGTCACTGCTATACTTAATTAACTTCTTCTGGTAGCCTCAGGAATAAATGGTAAAATTCAAGCAGCTATTGCAGGTATTGCATTCACAACTGGTAGTGGAGTTGCCAGTCCAGTTAATGTATGAAAACTGATTGTTAAAGCTGTCTGCAGAATAGAGAAAATTCTGGCTGTTGTTTTGGCTCAGTTAAAATCACTTTTTTTTCCATTAGTGCTTGGATGAAGACTTATCTTGCTGATAGCCTTCTCAGTATCCTGTGGGTCCATGAGACTAGCTGTGTTTCAAATTTAACTCCTCCTACCCATAGTTATGTTGCTTCACATGCTTTGTGAAAGTACTTGTCAGTCTTTAGTAGCTACTGCACTTGAGCACAGTGTTTTTCACTTGTGTGTGTTTGGGGGGACATCTAAAGGGGTGTTTCGGTTTGAATAATGCTTCCAGAAAGAACAGCTACAAATCTTTTTCTTCCTGCTCCATCTAAGTGGCTGTCGTGGTAAAGCTCAGGGATGTTGGTGGAGCAGGACATTAACTTATGCAGTAAATTATTTTCATCTAGAGTGAAACTTCGCTGGAAATAGACATTATGTAGCTAAGCCTTTAATAAATGCCTTTTCTGTTTTGTTTTTAAATAGTATTTCCATTAGTGTTTTCTAAATCCTGGGGTTTTTCTCCCTGCAACAACTACTGCTCTTTGGGAGATGTTCCAATTCCTTGAGCTGTTTCTGCTAAAGGAGTAATATTTATGGGAGACATATAATTAGCACACCTGCTCACCTAGAAAATCTGGAATCTCTGGAGTGCTGAAACCACCAGTGTGTTAGTTCTGTTACTTAACATACCATCGGGACTCTGCATAAACTAACATCTTTCCTGTATCACCGCAGACCAGTTAGCTGTGCTCAAGATACCAAATGCATCTCTATGCAGTACAGGGTGTGCTTTTGGCTTGCTTTTTTATGGTAGTCAGAGGCTGACATCAAAGAGTTTCCTGCATTAGAGCAATGTTCAGTATTTATGGTGAAATGATCAATTACTGAAGTAAGGGTTTGGCTGTTGAGGCCTAGAAGGCTTAAGTGGTATTGAGTGAAGTACTATCTTTAGTGGCCATTAGAGCATGATGGGTCCTCTTCCATGCTGTATCTGAACACAGGAATATTCCTATCTGTAAGATCAACCTAATTAAAATGTGGGATGCAACTGCATCATCTGTATTATACACAGTGCTGCTTTATAACGTAACTAAGGAAGTGAAACTTCACAACAAATACACAAACAAAAGAAATACTATCTCACTTAATTGTAAATGAATCTGACTTTACACTTGGTTTAAGCAACAGTGGTTTGTTCTTTTTTGAGGTTTTTTTTTTGGTTGTTTGGTTTTTTTTTATGTTTCTGTTATGTTAGGAATCAATACTTTTTTCCCACAACTTTGAATTGTAGGAATGAAATCTACTGAGTTGCTTTATCTCTTGGCAGCAATCCACACAGTTTCAGTTGGAGAAGATTATCAAACTGAAATCCAAGTCACCTTCAGTAATATTTTAAATGGGAATTTGGTGATTGCAGTTCCTCAATATTTCTCTTGAGTAATGTGAGTTATACTATCAATGTAAAATATTAGTGTTTATTGCTTCCTTTGTTCTTTAGCACTACTGACAAATAGTTCATTATAATGATTTTAAGTTTTCCTTTATTTAAAAAAAGGGAATAAAAGGACTCCAATTTTGTGAAGATTTGATATGCTGTTAAGTTGTAAGGGGAGCAAGATACTGGTGGTGAGAGTTCTTGATGTCTTGTATGGGTCTAGACAGCAGTGACAATGTAGCTGAGGAGAAGGCAGGCTCCTACTGTCAAATATGAAGCTTATACAAAAACAGAATGTGGCCTGGTGTGTGAAAACGAGTTCTAAACGTAACTACAGACACTTTAGCCTTCCATAAAATACTGCTTTCCTAATTGGTTTTTTTTTGTATAATACTGGCACTTGGACTTTCATCTGTCCTTATGCATTAAAAGAATAGAATGAATCTCCAGATTCCTAGTCATGAATGATCCTTTCTTCACCATTTAATATCTCCTTGTCAAATCAGTAAAATTAGCATGTCTAATCTTGTCTAATCATCTGTCTAAGCTTGTGATAGACATACAAGCTTGCTAGTGAATACAGTTTGGAGATGAACCTATTCATGCAGTGTTCATCAGCTTCCTTTCTGAAAGACAAGTGAGAGGCAATCATCTTGACTATAGTGATTTTACAATAGAAAAGGTCATCTGAGTGAGAATGAGACTACTAGCCTAGTTCTGGTAATTGGTAAAGTTGTAAACTTGGGCTGGAACTGCTTTGAGTCTTGGCCTCTTCCTCAACTATATTTATTTTAGGAAACATTGAACTTCTTGCAAAAATGAAGCAAGGACTAAGTGAATCATCTTTCTGTTGAAAATTTTGAAGAGCACTAATTATCTCACTTCTTCTGAAGCATGGATTTAATATCTTGCAGCGCCTTAGGCTTTCCACTTTGTGTTGCACAGTTGTATTTAAGGCAGTTTTTAAGGGTGATCCCAACAGTGTAGTATTTGTTCAAGTTCTGTCAACTTTGTAGATTGGTAATGATTTCTTCTTGCCCCTGTCTCCCCTCTCACTCAAGGGGAGTCAGCAACAATTCTGTTTCAGAGTGCTGCAAGCTGCTGAAGCCTTTTTGGTCCATTGAGCTGAAAACAGGGATGACTTGTCTTGCATTCTCTATGACACTTTTGTCACCAAGTTTGGTCCTGGAGAGGACCGTGGGAAGGAGGACTTTGAATGAATGCAAAACATAAATTTCTAGCTTTGCTTAAACTATAGACATTGAGTAAGAGGAGATAAACGTGATAGAGTTGTTAAAAGGGCAGTGGTAGTGGCAGGAGATAATGTGGTCAAGGATTTGAGAGAAATGCTGGGATCTGATCTAGCAAAGTGGGGTCTGTGACACACACTGAGAGACCAAACACCATTTGCAGTGGCAGCGTTAATTCTCTCTGTTTTCTTTTCAGTTTGGGGATATTGAGAATAAAAGACTGCTTGTTCTTCAGGGAGAAATTGTTATTCTTGTGTGTGGTAAAGAAAACATTTTTTTATTATGACAATTATTTGACATTTGTAAGCTTCTCAGTTGGTTAAAAACAGGCTTTAACCAATATGCATGTGAATCTCTGTGCTGAGACTGTAGTAGTGTCATGGCCATGTTGCACTTCATAATGTAAGGAGCAGCTTTTAAAAATACTGATCATGGATGGAAATGCTCTTTGTGCTCTGTCCAGTCAGTGTAGATGTCTTGTCCGTGTTGTGCTCTTCATACAGAGTATTCAAAAACTGAAACTATAGTTCCTAACGCTTTTTTTGGAGACTGTTCAACCTGATAGGTTAACATACTTTTTCAACTTATTTTGATTGGGATACTCAGATTAAGTAAGACTGTAAGAGAGTAGGATTGCATAAGCATCTGTGTTAATGGCACAAGAGGTCCAATATTAAACTTTGTCGATTCTCTTCATGGCTGTTTTTGTATTTGAACTCTTGTGTGTCAACTGACATCCCAGAGAAAGATGGGTGTTCAACTAAACCAATGGAAGATTAGCTGCAGCTTTCTCTTGTGGAAAAAATGCCTCCTGTTGCTTCCTGCCAGCTAGCAATAGGTTTCTGACTGCATCTTAAATAGTATATCCTGTTTTCTTTTTTGATGCTTTAACAAACGGAGGGTTTGTAGATGTTCTAAGCTTGTCTTGCCCCTGTTCTATCTGTGTAAACTTGTTTGTTTTTTGCCATAAAACCAGCTCCCATTATTGCTGTGAAACTCCCCTAAAAAGCTGGGGGTGCACATGTGCACTTCATCAAAAACAGAAACAATGAAAGCAAAGTAGATGTTTTAAGGCTTCAGCATTCAGCAAACTGCATATTTGTATTTCTTATTCTGATATTTTTATTTTTGAAGATAAAGCATTTAATATGTATACCTGAAAGATTTAAGGCTGCTGATTTACAAAGGAAATGCTGTAGATGTGTTTCCCATTTTAGGACCCATAGACTAATTTTCCTGTAATGAAGTTAAATTATCTGATGAACACTTAACTATTAATTGCTTTACAGTTGGTTGTGTTATTTGGTGTTTGGTGGATTTTTTCAGTTCAGTATTTGCTCTCCTCTGGCTTTCCTCTTAATTTCCCAGTGAGGTTGTGGAATCGCCATCCTTCGTGAGAGTCAAAACACACCCTAAGAAACAGGGTTTAACTTAGAAGTTGAATAAACTCTTGAGTTGGCCCTGCTTTAAGTGGGTGGAAAGTGGGGTCTTCTAGACCTCATTTTAAGGACTCTGTGGTGAGTTGATCCTGGGTGCCCCCTGGAGTGGATCAATCACTCCCCTCCTCACCTGGATAGGGGAGACAAAATAAAAGGAACAACTCTTGGGTCAAGATAAGGGCAGGGAGAGATCACTCAGCTATTACAGTCACTGGCAAAACAGAGTCAACTTGGGGAAATTAGTTTAATTTATTAATAGTCGAATCTGGGTAGGATAATAAAAAATAAAGCCAAGCCTTAACACCTTCCCCTCACCCCTCCCTTCTTCCTCAACTCCACTCCTAGTTTTCTCTACCTCCTTCATCTCCCCCATCAGCACAGGGAGACTGGGAGTGGGGTTTGTGGTCAGTTCATCACACTTTGTCTCTCTTGCTGCTTCCCCAGTGGAAGGACTCCTTCCCCTGCTCCAGCATGGGGTCCCTCTCCCGGAGACTCTGAGACAATTCTCCACAAACTTCTCCAAAGGGAGTCCTTCCCACAGACCGCAGTTCTTCATGATCTGTTCTAGCGTGGGTCCATTCCACAGGGTGCACTCCTTCAGGAACAGACCGTTCCAGCATGGTTTCCCAGAAGGGTCATAAGTCCTGCCAGTGTTCCAGCACAGGCTTCCCATGGGGTCAGAGCCTCACAGAATCACAGAATATTCTGAGTTGGAAGGGAACCACAAGGATCATCAAGTTCATCTGTTAAGTGAATGGCCCATATGAGGATCAAACCTTGGTGTTATTAGCACTACTTATTAACCAGCATCTCCCTGCTCTGTCGTGGCCCTCCAAGGACTGCAGGTGGATCTCTGCTCTGCCATGGACCTCCATGGGCTGCAGGGGGACAGCCTTGCCTCACTGGTCTTCCCCAGGGGCTGCAGGGGAACCTCTGCTCCAGCTCCTGGAGTACCTGCTGCCCCTCCTTCTGCACTGACCTTGGTGTCTGCAGAGTTGTTTCTGTCACATGTTCTCACTCCTGTCCCCTGCTGCAGTTGCTGTTGTGCTGGGCTTTTCCCCCTTCTTAAATATGTTATCCATCACTGATGGGCTGGGCCTTGGCCAGCAGTGGGTCTGTCTTGGAGCTCACTGGCATTGGCTCTGTCAGATACAGAGGGCTTCTCGCAGCTTCTCACAGAAGCCAGTCCTGTAGCCCTCTCCGCTACCTGGCCATCACAGTCCTCTGATCTAAATTAGGGTTCTAATTCAGCTTTCTGAAGGATTAAAAAAAATAAAAAAGATGTGTAGAAATGCAAGATCTATTTAGGGAGAAAGAGCCTAAAAATATCTACCCTGTTACTAGAACAAGAATTTTAAAACTCTGACCCCATGTTTTGTCAAGCCTTAAACTAAGAAAAATCACTGTAAGAGTCAAGAACACTAGTTTTAAGAGTGTTTGGGGTGTTTTGTTTGTTTGCTGAGCATTTCCTGTGTACGGCTACAAGTCACTTCTGCATAACTCTCCTACCAATGCACAGTGAAACATGTCTGGCTTCTTGCAACTGTGTTAATGGGTGTATTTTTAAGGAACACTTCTAAAAACTGTTTATGACTAGCATTGGATTTTGTGCTGGTTTTGAAGAGAAGGAAGGGAAAGATGGCAATGAAGTCTGAACAGGAAGTCAGTGTGTGACTTGTCTGGTGGGGAGGATACATGTTATGATGTGTGTGTCATGTAGACCTGGCTAACAAGTCTGGGGAATGGTAGTGTTGGGACACCTGCTTCAATAAATTAGCGTGCCACTGAACTTCTCCATTTCTACTGTGTTGTTTCTGGTGGATTCTTGCAATACTTAAAACACTAATGTGAAGCAGGTGTGTTTATCATTTCGTACATTACTTTTATGTTTATTAGATTTGCATTAAGCATGTGGTCTGATCTGTTAGGAAGATTTTGGTTTAAAAAATTTCTGATTTTGTGTTGGGTTTTGATTTATCTCAGGTATGGTTCAAGCTTACAGGAATTAGAGTGGACCACTATGTACACAAACTCACTTTCATATCTTTACCTTATGGTAATAAAAAAGGATTAAGATTGTTAAACAGGCCATGACACTTGCAATAACGGATGAGCTGGATTTACTTTTTGTATTTCTTTTTTCCACACTGTCAACGTCAGTGGCTGTTGGGAAGCAATCCAGTGAGAATTTTGTTATTTTGCAGCTGAAATAAGGTGTAAAATTGATTGCTCTGTCTTCAGGTGGTAAAGAATAAACAAACCCAAAGTAAGTTTTACTAAACTAATTCCTTTTTCCTCTCTATTCTCTTAAAGACATATAACGCCAGAGAAGTTCTATGTGGAAGCCTGTGATGATGGAGCAGATGATGTGCTTGCTATTGATAGAGTCTCCACAGAAGTCACTCTTACAGGTGACTCTCCTCACCAGTATTTCTTAATACAGTCTTCTCTGTCCTTTCTGTCTGTTTTGCTCTAGGAGTCCAAAAAGATCTTCAGAACCTTACTGAGATGATACTGACATAATTGTTTTTGGTTTTAGTTACTGTTTAAAGCAGTGCTTTGTATTCTGTTCTGGAGAGCTTTGTTTCAAATGCCTTTTCACTGTGGGTAACCAGGATGATAGTGCTTGCCTGTTTTTGGTAAGACTGTCCATCACAACAGGGGAAGCTGACTCATCCAATCTAGTTGGGGTTGGTGCTAGAAGTTCAAGATCAAACAGGGGAAGGATTGGACACTGGGGTTCTGCAGCTTTTCCAAATTGTCCCAGTGCTTTTTTTTTATATAAAACTGAAACCTGACTTTTCATAAAGCCTCTAGAAATAGCAACAGTAAAAAACCCATGGTGTAAATTTTGTTCTGTGTTGCAAATCTGGATTCAAATGTCACTGGGAGTAGTCTTAAGCCTGTTGATGTCTTGAAAATTTTAGTTTCATTTTTTAAACAATGTGAAACAATGAACTTTGATTAAATAACAGTAAAATGAAGGCAGTGGGAGACTTCCCTTTTGATACTTTAGGAGTTTGGCACCACAGTATTACTAATCTCCAAACAGACAGAAATGCTACAGTAGTAGTAATATAAAAGCAGTCATTCTCTCTCTTTTATTAGACTTCTTGTATAAGAAGCCAAATGTAAGAATAGTGTGCCCATCCCACTAATACTTTTGGAATTGTAGTATATTATCTCAATTTCTCCTGCAAAACTGTCCCTTCAAAACTGTAAAGATTGTTATCCCAAGTGTTTTGTTAGTCTAAATCTCTCTCACTACTAGTGTTTTATCACATGAACCTGCAAGGGTGTCTAAAGCAAAGTAAGAGTCAAGGGTTACCTTTCCCAGTTTTCTGAGTTCTGGGAAAATGCCTCATTCTAGGGGATGTTTTGGGTTTCTTTAGATTTCTCTAATATCCCTTCTGTTGTTTTAGAAGTGTAGGTTGATGAAACTTACACATGCTAAGACTTTTAATTGATATTTGGATACTTTTTGGATCTTGGATCTCTTGGTATGTTGTTTGGAATACTGTGTCCCTTGCCACGTGTATGCTGCTGTTGGTAGTTTTTGCAGAGAGAGCCTGCAAAACTAGAGGTAGAGACAGAAGTAGACCAAGGCTCAGAAGAAGCAAACCAGACCTGGGAGGCACAAGCACTTATGGTTTGGTTGTGTTTTATGTCTTGCTGGCTTCAAAACAAAGCTTCTGGAAGCTGGCAGGACAATACATTATTGAGGAGTCTACTTGCTATACTATCATGTAAATAAGCTTGAATTTATTCAGTTAAATGACAACTTTGATTAAACATGAGAAATTGGTTAGAAATTGGGTTAGAATTCCAGGTCCTCCTCCCAAACCTCCATGAGGCTTTTAAATTCTGATGCTTTGTTTCTTATATTTAACACTGTAGCAAAACTTGATTTAACCAGGAAGGGTGGAGAAACCTAGTTTTAGTAGTGTTCCAATACAGTCATGAAAGAAGCAGTCTGAAATGTTCTTTTCTTCTGCTTTTCAGTTAAAAAAGATGTTCCCCCTTCGGCTGTTACGAGGCCTATATTTGGTGTATTGGGAACAATCCGGTTGGTGGCAGGTAAGGAGAACAGAACTGTGCTCTTTAAAAATACTTAGACAAAATAGATTGCTAAAGAAGCTCTAAAGGCAAAAATAGTATTTGCAAGTATCTGAGGTTGCACTTTCATCAGAATGATAAGTTTTCCTTGTGGCTTGTAGAGGATGGAGGCATCCAAATCTACTTTATCATGAATGTTTGTGTAACTCCTAAAACCAGGAGGTGCTCTAAAGGTAGGGTTAACTGGTGGTTGTTTGAGTTTTAAGGAATGCATTTCAAACGAGTGCAAAGAACCTCATCTACTTATTCTTTGTAACTGTTTTAATCTTAGCTGCAGGATTTGATGCAACAGTTGACTGTTGCGTTGCGAAGCTTGACTTTAAATCAATAATCACGGTACACAAATAGCTGAGTGACAGGGTGATAGACAAGTAGATGCAGCTGTTCAAGTAATGATTGTGTTGCAACTGCCCTGCAAATATGGAGAAAATCCAACATGAAAAGGAGAAGGGCGGATGGGACCAATTCTAAGTTAAGGGAGTTTTAGGATAACGTAAGAATAAGTTGTTCAGTTTTCTAAGTGTCTCAGTGGTCATATCCAAGCAGCCACTGCCGCAAATAAACCTGATGTATAAAGTGTAAGCTGTCAGGAAAGTGAGCATTGCTGCTCCAACAATCCTTTTTGTAGATTTTGGAAGAGTTTGAGACTGAAGTAGTCTGAAAAATTATGTAATAAGCAGGATACATACTGAATGCAATCTCCATGTGTAGAAAGGATAAAAGAACACTCACTGAAGTATTCTCAACTGAAGCAAAGGGTGATTGTGTTGAATGCAGTGACTTCTGACAGGATCTTAAAACTGCTGAATTTTCTATGCCCATATTCTAAAGAGTTGTGGGTCTTGCAGAGTAAGAGTAATATAATGGATACATGTGTCTTAGGGACTTGATGAGCGCTGACTGTTTTAAAACTGAACTGCCCCAAAGGCAGTTTACAGGCTCAGTAATGATTGCTATTCATCTGACTGAATATTAAATAAAATATAGAATATGTAAAAGCTTGGGGTTTTTTCATTCTACCCTCTAGAGCTTTGCACTGAGTGTTAGCGTAGAGCTGTCAAAGTAAAGATGTTAGCAGCTAAATTAAATGTTTAGCTAAGTGTTATTAGGCAGTTCACTGCTGTTAACTGTAAAACCAGCCCTGTATCTAGCAATGCAGCCTCTTTAACATATATAAATATTCTTTGTCTGTTGCACTATTAAGAGTAAACTTTTCCTTCAAAAGCAAGATGACACTGAAATATGCTATGCTTAGAAATAAGGTTATGTTGTGGTCACCAGTGAGTGTAAATTAATTGCTCTGCGTGAACTGTCCATGATTATGGGGTGGATTTTTTGCTTCGTTACTTAAGCAACCAGGGAAATAGCAAACTTCCTGACTTAAATTGCTAACAGACACCCAAATGTCTTTGTTCTGTTTTGAACCTGTTAGGAGGAATATTTTTTCATGATAAGTTGAATAGTCTTTTTGGCTTTTGAAGCATGCTTCCTTTCATGTGTTTTGGACTTGCTCTGTGCTTTTCTAACCACATTCAAGAGCATTGGCCTCTTTTTGAGTTAGCAAACCTGAAGACTTTCAGATTGTCTCTGATCAGAAGTAAGAGTAGGTGACACTTTATTTTGTCCACTTTTTTTTAAAATTCCTTAAATTTAATGAGTAGCTCAAGGTCTCTGGACATAGAGAAGTGGGTGGCTTAGCAAGTACATTTTGCTTTTGCTCCAGCCCTGTGTGCTTTTGCTACACTTAAGGACATAAAGTTCTGTTGGTTTCAGTTTTCTGATACAGTTATAGGCTGCTTTTCTTAATATATGCAGCTCTTTGTTTTGTTTTTTTTTAACTTTGTTCTTTCTGCTTTACAGGCACATATCTTATTGTAATAACAAAAAAGAAAAAAGTAGGTGAGATTTTCAGTCATGCAATCTGGAAAGCAACAGACTTTGACATCCTCTCCTACAAAAAGACCATGCTGCACTTAACTGATATTCAGGTAGGTACATTGATTAGGGGAGTATGGAGGAATGTTATTGTATGTTAATGTTCATTGCCACAGGAGCTTAATTTGATGAAGCTATTAATGTAACTTAGAATATCATCTATTTATGGATGTGCATTTTTGCTTCTCTTAAAATGGGACACCCTTCCTAATGCTTCTGTTAAGTCTTTCTCACACGTTTACTCTTCTGACAGCCCCTACAGTAAACTGCATTGCTGTCATCTTATCTATCTTGCTTTCTTTTTGGAATTGTTCAATTACATAGTTACCCAGCAGGGAAGAATTAACTTTTTTTTTTGAGGGAGGGAAAGATGGAATGTATTTTAAAACAGATATGTAGTGGATTGATAAAAAGCAGGTCAGGGTGTCTAACCAATGGAGCTGGAAGGGAATCTGATAGTTTTTCAGGAAAGGAATGAGGTTAATCAGAACTTGAACCAGAATACAAATTATAACTTAGTGTCTGATAACTATTCTTTTGTCTTGCCATCTTGCCTTTTTTTTTTTTTTTTTTTTTTTTTTTTTTTTTTTTTGACTGACTGAGTGGTTTTCAGGGAAACTAACAGCTTCCCTTTTGCTTGCAAGTTGTTAGAACTAGTTTAAAATCAGTAGCTATTTACCTCACAGGAATATTGTTCTCTGCTCTCCACTGTTGTTGCAGAATTTGGTTGCAGTGTGCTAGCTGCAAGTTATCAGTGAACTGGTATCAGAATTGCACTCTCATGCTTTCCGTCTTGTATGGTAATCTCTGGATGATGTCATGCATTGCTAGAGCACTAGCAAAAATTCATCTCACCACTTCAAAAAGTAGTGGTAGCTGACAAGAGGAAAATATTTTGATAGTAGTATATGACAGCTCTTCTATTCTTCCCTCATCTCAACAGTTGCAGGACAATAAGGTGTTTTTATCAATGCTTAACCATGTCTTGAGCGTGGACGGGTTTTACTTCTCAACAACCTATGACCTAACACACACCCTGCAACGGCTGGCCAACACGAGCCCAGAGTTCCAGGAAATGAGCCTTCTAGAGAGGGTAAGGATTTGAGTTTGCTTTGTGTCTGTGTCTTGGAAATTGCCAGTCAATTTTATGCAGATGATGTTTAAATGATTCCAGTGTTTTATCCAAGCTATTATGGGTTGTGTCTGAACACACTGGTTCACACAAGTCTCAGTTTGTGAGCAGTATCATGTTCTAGGGATCTGTTCTGATGTGATGTCACACTTCCAGATCGGCAGATCTAGTTTAAATGGATTTTGAAAAATCCAAAATAAATTAAATTTTTGCCTCTAATATTGAACACTTCTAATTACAATAAGAAGGAGCAAAGCAGAAAAATTGTGAGAAAGCAAGTTATTCCTTTGACCTGGAATGGGGGGAGGAATCCAAAGTGGAATAAATTGTACTTGTGTTCATATTCTTTTCAAGGATAACTTGGAATAGAACTGTGGGTTTTATGGCTGTCAGTCTTGGGATGTTGTATTCTGTCTAAAGTATTCCAATTTTTTGTGTGAAGCATGAATTTAGTATGCTGCTTTTGTCTTAAAGACAACAGCTAAATGCAATTTGAGCTTGACATTCTCTTGTGTCTATATTGATGGGTTTTTGGTTTGGTTTGGTTTTTTAATATTGGAAAAAATGTTTACATTTGGGGATTGTTTTGCATCATCAAATGCTGCTCTGGCGGTGCTCTTGCCAGGGAGAGCAAGGACACAAAAGGATTGGTTTGCCTTAAAATTGTGTCACTTCAGAAGGTTGTTTGAAAGGCAAAGTACAGTCAAAAGGCATCAATTTCAAGTAAATTCAGATCTTGGATGGTTAAGATTATTTCAGTGTAATTTCATATGCCCATGGCTGCAGTATAATGGCTTATCAAAAGGATGGTGGCAATTTTGAACATTTCCAGTTTGCCTCTACAAGAGAAGTCTGGTCTGTGTTTGTGTGGGTGTTTTTGTTTGATATTTGTGTTTGTTATTTTTTCACAGTACTGGTAGAAGGAAACAACCCCAGTATAGGGGCACCAAAGCATTATGTTCTGCAGCTCAGTTGTTAATGGTTTAGAAGTGTCAGGCAACACCCTTAAGAATAGTTAAAAGAACAGTTCTCTCCAATCTTTATTTAGATTTCTAGTTGAGGATGTGAAGGCTACTGATGAAAGAAGGGAACTTCATCTCCATTTGTACCTGTTCACCTAAACTTGCATGACACATGGATACTATGATATTGCCTTTATGTTGAACTAAACAGAAGTGACTGTCTCTAAAAGCATGTTGGCTTTTTTCTTGCTGCAGGCAGATCCACGGTTTGTATGGAATGGACATCTTCTGAGAGAATTTATTGCTCAACCAGAGGTAAACACTTCATAATGATTAAGTTAATAGAGAACAAATATGCTTTTACTATAAGTATGCAACAGTTTTTTGTAATTCTGTCTCTTTCAGACAGCCAGAATCTAGTATAACGTGGCTATTCATCATCTAGTTTAGCACAGTGAGTCTTCTGCTTTCAAACTTCCAACTTTGTCGATGTCCTCAGTAGTACTTCTAGAAAGCTAATTTTTTGGAAGTGTCTGTATTTGAAGATACTGTGCTGTGAAGATACCTACTCATATAAACCAGAGGGGAAGTTACAGTGCACAGCATATGCTTCTCAAGCATTTTGAAGTTTAGCTACTTATTTATTTTTGGGTATAGGCAAGTTCATAATTTTTTTTCTAGGACTCTCTCACATCATTCTCCATGAGTGCAGTTTAAATTCCATTTTCCTAGTGAATAGATCATAAAGCTGGTAATTAAGAGTAAGACTGACTGTTTAGATTCTTTCAGTTTATTTCAAATGAAGATTAGCACAATGTAATCTTTGAATTCATTTAGTCCAGCAAATACAAGTGCATTACCATAAGCCACAACTGTGGCATCTTAATGGCCAGACTGTCTAAGCTCCTTCCTACTGGTGACATCCTCTGTCTGTTAAACTCCTTGAATTGCCTGCACTACAGCAGCCTCCTCTCTCCATCAGCACTTTGCATTTATCAAAGCAAATGACGCATGGCTTCTATTTCTGCCTCGGTAACCTGTGGAGATGTGCTGTTACTTTAGACAGCACTGTTCCAAAAGGCTGGATTGTGCAGTGCTTCTGGAATGTGAAGATATGAATTAGAGAAGGACTGTTGTGCATATTCCAGGGGCATATGACTGGGTGTAAAGTTTGCATAGTGCTATGCAAATAAAGCTTGGGAAATGAGAGAGAAGCTGTGGTGGGAACAGCAAAGGAAAGCCAAGTGTGGCTGGTTAGTGAAAACAGATGTAGGGGGCAAAACACAGAAGCTGAAAAGGGAGATAACTGGTTTTTTAGGCTACACTTCCCCTCACATTGATTACAGGTGGCTTGAAGCAGGAACAGTTTTAGGGAATGAAGTGTGGCATTTCTGACTTCTAGTATTAGAGAACTTTAAAATTTTCTGGAAAGATTAAGTTATTCAGGAATGGCAGGATAGGAAAAAACCTGGAACAAGCATTTTGAGTATCAGTCACAATAAAAATATATCTTACTGAAGGCATCTGTAACTACTATCTCTGCATATGTCCTACTGTGAAGGTAAAGCAAACACACCATGTCAAAAGATTTTCAGCAAGTATTGCTTTATATCTGGCATGCTCGTAGGAGAGTAAATGCTATGTATAAGGAGGACAAAGCAGCTTGCTTTTTGTCCAGGCTGCTTAATTAGGATTAGACTTTCACCTTTTTCATCCTGCTAATGAGGATTACATATGTTGCTGTTTTCTCTGAACTTCTTTTCTCAGAAAGGAATGTTTCACCCTAAACAAAAAGTAAATGATATAAAGTATATGAAACTATCACAACACCCTTAGGCAAAGCATAGTCGCTCACTTATCTTTTTTGGCTACTAGTGTTTAATATTTTTAACATGTATTTGTGTGTTTCAGATCCATAGGTTTGCTACGCCAGTGATGCATGGATGTATCCTTTTGTGTTGTAAAACTGAGTGCTGGATATGGGTAGTCCAGAGCAAAATGGCTGCTGCTGAGGTTGCTCTGTTGTTACATTGGCAATTAGAACATAGAGCACAATGTCAGAAATAAGTTGTGGTTTGCTCATATATGGGTGTTACATGTTGTTTGATAGCCCACTCGTGTGTTAACGTCCTTGAATATTCTGCTTTGAAGGCTTAATGTATTTCATTTTACAGGCATGGTTTGCATAACTGTCTTTCAGTGGGAAGGTTAAGATTAATATGGCAAATGCTCTTACATCAGCTTCAGTACTTTTTTATCTTGCTATAAGGATGCGTTTACTTTAGATACAAAATAAGGGAGAACAGTTTTGACTTGAAGGAGTGCTTATGGATGTTCCTGCCTTGATGAATAAAAGGATAAGAAGTTCTTCTGAAGGCTCATGGGATGCTTCTCCTAGGCAGCTGCTTTTCCTGCACCAACACTTTGGGTAACAGCCTTTTTAGCAAAGCAGTCATGAGTTTATTTTTGAGAAGGGATGAATGCTGCAAGTGAGCTGAATGCTTTCTGGAGGCAGTGTGTGATCAACAGTAAGTCCCAGGTAGTTGCTCCTGGACAGACAGCGTGAAAAGGACTGGCAAGACTGGACAGAGCAACTCATGCCATGTTCTGCTTTGTTCCTCTGTTGCAAAGGCCTCTCAGGTGTGTGCAGGGAATGGCTTCCAGATGGATTTGGTTGATCTGGTAGGACTGTCAGCAGCTGGCAGATCTCCAGTCCTTCTTTCCTGTGGCTTCATTTAATGGAAAATGTTGTGGGAGTAGGCAGAGAGACAAAGGGAAGATAGAAAAAGGGAACTGTCGAAACACACTAATCCTTATCCTGCTAGTTCTGGGTAAATTGCAATTAACAACTGACAGACTGCAATTAACACCTTCCTTGATCCTGTTTTTTCACTATATAAATAATTAGCATAAGTAATGTTTGGTTAGATTAGAATTACAGCAAAACCTTAGAGAACTCAAGAATTTGAAGAAACTGGATTTCTAGTGGTAAAAATGCTAGGAAGAGCCCTAAGCAGAACTGTTACAGTGCCACTAGTAGGTATTTCAATAATCTAAAAGGTTCCTCCCCCACTCCCCATGTAAACCCAAATGTATTTTTTTCAACTATGTGTACTGGGCTTCTAGTCCTTCAGGGATGAGAAATAATGGACTTGGATACTTGAGATTTTGATCACCTAAAGCCCAAAACTATGTTTCGTATTTCCCTTGCTGCTCCAAATCAAAAGCCCTTCTAAAGAACAGTAAATTCCGCCTTGTCCTTTTCTGTGTATGTGGAAGTTGCTAATAGCAAGTTGTCATTTTAAGTGAGGACAGATTGCCAGCAGAAAAGAGGTTGACAATTGCTAAGCAGCTACAGTTAGAGGTAACCTTTCTTGCAGAATACTGTTGGCTATACAAATGTTGAATTAAAGGGGGGAGGGCCCGGCAGTAATTTTCCAGGAAAACAGAGGAATGGGTATTTTTTCAGCCTTAATTTATAAATTGTGAGAACATTCTGGATGGGCTGAATTTGTATTATATTTTTTGGGTTGTTTACAAACAGTATTTGCATAAATACAAACAGAAATCAAGATGACTTGTGTGAAATCAGTGTGTTCTTTAACATAGCTGAGGTGCTTGTGTGATGCAGCTGCTTTATGTCCCATTTGAATCATAGATGCAGAACCTAAATTTTACTTGAGACAAAGTATCTTCAAAGAGAAGACTGCAGTACACTAATCAAAAAATTGACCATTTTGGCCTTTCGCTTGCTTTGAAGTGGTGGGTTTCAGTTTTTAGGGGCAAAGCATGAAAGCTGGTGAATCTACCCTGAGAAATTTTTTGTGAGTGGTGGTCTCCATTAGACTTGATAGCTCACTGCAGACCAAATAAGTGCCATTATAAGCAGCACAAAACAAAGCTAAAACTGAAATTAGTTGCCATTTTCCCTGTTTGTTGGTTAGTCCCAGGTGCATTTGGCAGGGTCTGCAGCCTGGGCAGGAAACCATTATTGTGTAAGAAGCTCACACTGGAGTCTTGGTGTGTGTTCATTCTCTTTTTCTTCATATGGATTTGAAAGCCAGTCAATTTTACTGCTAGTTCTGGTATTTGTAGATGTGATGTATGTTGCACTTATGGGTGCAAAGTATATACCCCCAAGATACTTACTCTTCTAAAAGCCTGGAAAAAATTTTGAAGAGGTGTTTTTTCAAGTAGTTGTTAATTTTTAAAAACAATAGGGGCAAGAAACTGTTAGGGTAGTTTAATAAAATTATGGATGAGATGGATTCTTAATTTTTAATTAGGACCATAAAACCCAGAATAATCTTCTTCAGACTCACATTTTCTGAAAATTACAGTAGTTTTAATGTCTGTCCATCAGTGACATCACCATAGTGTTGTTTTGCAATCTGCATGTGGATCCTAATATTGTTACTGTCCCTCAAGTTTAATGTTGCTGGGGTGAGAATGTTTACGGATTTATTTGAATGTAGTCTCTTGGTTCCTTGATGTTTCTTACCTGTTGATGTGTAAAAATATCCTAATGAAATGTCGGGGCTTTTCCTTAGTGTTGGTCATCAGTTATCACTATGCACTCTTGTTCTATTAATGGCAAGTGTTTTGACTGGCTGCTTGTTTCCAGAAGAAGCTGTTTCAGGGCTGGCGTACGCTACTATGTAAGAGGTAAAAGAGAAAATGGATTTATTTCAAAAATAATGTGTATTCCATCTGCACATGTGAGTTACCTTTGAATAATTGCTGTATAATGGCTTGCAAAAAAAAATTGCTTAGTTTGTCTTAGGTTCTTCTTCCAAAGAAAATATTAGGAATTGAAGCATTTTCTGGCATTTATTAAAAGTGACTCTTCTTTATGTCTCTAAGGCATAACTGCAAAAATTTTATAATGATCTTCAACATGTGACTGTTTTCATTGGTGTTAAATGCAAGTGTGTAATAGCCCTTTTGGTCTAGCAGTAAATCCAGCTAAGAGCATCATTGGTGCTGGCAGGGGAGCCCTGAGTGGTGTTCTCTAATTGTTTCAAGTTAAAAAGCAAACAGGGAAATGAATTTAAATTACTTTCTCTGTTCTTAGTCCCAAAATACATACTTTTAAAGAAATTAGTCTGTTTCTGCAGTACCACTGTTACAGAATTGTGAATATTTTGGTGTCAGAGCACTGGTATTTTATTTCATATTAAATGATAATTTCTAGTGCTAGAAGTATCAAAATGTGTTAACTTGAAGAAGCACAGTTCTGCTTAAATTTAGTGCAGATCATGTTAAACTTTTACCAGGGTGTGTTTTATTTTACGTTGTCAGGCAGCTCTGTGCTTCCTCTGAGGACTTAAAAGGGAAGGGAAGGAAGCCTTTAGCTGATGTATACACTGACACTGCTCTGCAGCCAGGCTGACTTGGCTAACAAGGTCTTTTTCCTACACAGGTATTGATTCAGAAGGGCACGCTGCTAACTTTGTTGAGACAGAGCAAATTGTGCATTACAAGGGGAGCAAAGCATCCTTTGTTCAGGTAAAGTCTCTGTAAGGAACATAGATACATGGATAGCTCTGTCTGTGTTCTTAAATATAGAATATATAAGCTATGCAAATAAAACTTAACAGACTGAATTAGTTTAACAAAATAAACCAGTCTGCTTTATTTTTAAATGTCAAGTGAATTTTCTAAATTCTGCTGTTTAAAACCCTTTCCATTTTTTTGCAGACCCGTGGATCTATTCCTTTTTTCTGGTCTCAAAGACCAAACCTCAAGTATAAACCAAAGCCACAGATCAGCAAGTCAGTAAATCATGTATGTGAGTGTTTGTGTCCTGGGTTTTTAACATGTTACTGGGCTCATGTTTGTGTGATAGGGTAGCAAACTGTAATCAGAAGAATAAAAATCAACAATACTGGATTGAGCTTTATTCTTTAAAAAAGCAAGAAACCTTGTACTTCTTATCATGAATTCAGAGGCTGAAAAAAAATGCAGACATCAATGGGGGTCGTTTCTCTTTGGATCCAGTTTGCAGCAGTTTTAGTAGCTGTACAGTCCTCCTTATCTGCAGCATGTTTAATGTGGAGAACTGAATGGACTGGGAGGAGGAAACTGGAAATGTATTGGCACAATAGAGAACATCAAGCACTTAGTTATAAGAATCGTCAGATTATAATGGAGATTTCTTGTAAAGCACAGATCTTAATAGTAGTGTACATCTGTCAACACATTTCCTTTCTCTTCTAGATGGATGGCTTCCAAAGACATTTTGACTCACAAATAATTAGCTATGGAAAGCAAATGATTGTCAACTTGGTATGCTTTCACTTGTTCTTCCTGAAAAAGCGGTTGTTCTTTTAAGCAGGCTTTTGAGTAATTCTGTGTCTCTGTTTTCCTGTTTCCCAGGTTAACCAAAAAGGCTCAGAGAAGCCTCTTGAACAAACCTTTTCGAAAATGGTCAACAGCATGGCAAATGGAATGGTCAGGTACATGTCATGAAGTGATACATTCTGTGTTACATGTTAGGCATTGCCTTTGAGACCCACAGAGTGGTCAGTTCTTTGGGGGCCTTTACCAACCCTCTGATTTGTTTGCATTTTATGTTTGTGGAGTAACTTGCTAAGAGATCAGACAGGCAGAATAAAGAAGGAAATTCAGAGGTAATGGTAATGCCAGTGTTGGAGTCTTAGTATGCAATGGAGGTCTTCTGCATTTTAGGAAAAAGAAAATCATGCCCTGTAGAGCTAGCTCTGGCAAAAGGGCTTGGTTACATTGCTAACTTAGTGAGGGAGTGTCGAGTGTGAGCAAAACAGGATAGAACAGTAAGGGGAACAAATAGTTTAAATGCCTGGAGCTCAGTGTAACAAGGGCCAGGAGTGGAGAATGCACTTAGATTATGAGGAGTTCCATCTCTTTGTGGGAATAGTGAGTGCAGTACACAATTTTACAACCTGTCTGTGCTCGCTTTCATTAACTTCTGGAGGGAGAGCTTGCATCCAACTCGCACAGATACTTGCCCCTCTACCTTATCCTTGAAATTTCTGTGCTGTGGCTTTTTTTATTCTGTGCATATTTGCTATAAAGTCATCTGGTGGAAACAAAGATGTGAAATTATGTGGAAGTGCATTTTGATGATGTTCTGTATAGGTTCAAAAGTGGTGTTTGGCAGCCCCTTTTTACTATTACTACCAAAATCCACTTCTTTGTTAATCGTTTTTGATGACGTTTACCTGCCAGAGTCAAACTCGAGTCTTCAGTTACTTGTTTCAGTGTGTATAGACCATCTTTCTTCATGCATAGTCCTGAAATCTTGTCAAATAACTTTTGGGTTATGAATGCTTGAGGGGGGGAATGTAATGCCCTGTAATTCACAGCAAACATATACATACAAATGTTTAATTAATAAAGCACCACTCATTTAGAGCACTTCTTGCCAGAAATTTGCTGTTAAAATTTTGTTCTAAGTCAGTAGCTGCTTAATTTTCTTATGACAGTTAGACTAGCTGCTTAAACAGAACCTGTCTCAGGTTTCTAGAGTTATTGAGGGAATTATGCCAGCAAAGAATGTTGGATTTCAGCACCTGTTTCTAGTTCAAAGTGAACAGAGAATGAAAGAATCCTGGTGGGGAAAAAAAAAGACATTAAATAAGATTCATATCCCTTCTGTACTTCCTGGAGGAAAAATATTAGCCAGAACATAGAATGGGAACATAGAACTTGGAAATGAATTGTCTGCTTCCCCAGACTAGTGGCATTTTGTAAATAATTTTAGATGGTGTTGCCATTCACACTAAGAGGGGAGCATGAGATTACAGAGCACTGACAAAATCTCCAGATGTGCTGAAAGTCACCTCTAAAGAAAAACAAATCCTCTGCCACTACCTCTTTTATAGATCAGCCTTTTGCTGTAGGGTTTTCTGTAAACCCTCACTGCAGTACATATGTAATCTGAAAAGATGCTTCTGTCTCTGGACAGATATGTGGCATTTGACTTCCATAAAGAGTGCAGTCGGATGAGGTGGGATCGGCTTCAGATTTTGATGGATCAACTAGCAGAACAGCAAGATGAGTTCAGGTAAGGCTCTGCAGTTCTTTCACTTCTGTGCTGTTAAAATGAGAGCACTTCCTCAAAGTTTCTGTTGTCTTGCATTAAGGCACAGCAATGCAGACGTGTAATCTTCTATGAAGAAGATGCATTTGTGTGCATTAGTGTGTCCATATCTCTGGTGTCTTGCTGATATCATGTGCGAGGTTAGAGACCTGGTAGGGGGTGAGATGTAGAGCCCGTGTTACTTCTCAGTAAAGTGGGTCTGAGAATTGCCGCAACCCTGAGTTGTGACAAGAGCTGCCTTTGTAAGGCTGGGTAAAAGGCTAGACAAAGAAATGAGCATGCATGTAACTGGAGCTATTTAAAAGAAAGTCTCCTTAGATTATATTTTTCTTTCATCCAGTAGTAATTCCAGGTGGTGTTGACAGCAGACTGTTTTGCCACCTAGTGTACAACACTGGATGTTCCTTCCACAGGCGTTTGTAAAAATGTTTTCTCTAACACACGCATTGTTGTGGCTCCAGACCTTGCACTGGCATTGATTGTTAGCCCTTGCTAACATAAGTAACCCAAATGGAAACAAATTCTCATTTTCTTTAGTCATATAAAAATACACAAAATGTCCAAATCAATTTAAATCTTTAGTCCCACAAGTGTGTTTTTGGTCGTAGCTACTTGTAGACATGTGGATTGCTAGGGAAATAGTTTACTTTGTTCTGTTTTTCTGATTGCTTCCTTCCTGTTCCTGAAGTCTTGTGCCTAAAGCACAAAGCAGATCAGCTAAAACATTACAAGACTAGCAGTGGTATAGTCCATCCTAACAAAATAAAATGAGGTGAGGTATGGACTAGAACAGGAGTCTTCTTAATGAAGTCTCTTACCTGGAGTGATGGCTATGGGAATGATATAAATTAATCAGATTATAGTTAATATTCTGTCCACTGCAAAAAAAAGGCCTTAAAAACTCATAAAGACCTAATCAATAAACTGACTTTGAACACCTCAAATAAGGAGAAATAAGATTGCAGGTTTTTCCTACACAGCAAGGATCCTTTATTCTCAGCATTAATACTGAATCCCATAACTTGTTTACTGTCAGCTGCCATTGGAGGTGTAGAAAATAACCAGGTTTCTTTGAAATTTAAAAAAAAAAAAAAAAAAAGCTATTCATCTCTAAAACAAGATACAAAATTGAAGACTTTTTCTCAAGATTAGGCTGGATCTAACTTAACTTGTTTTATTTCATCTGTAATGACTATTGCTTAAATAGGAACAGAAAAGTCTTAAGTTCTGATCTTCGTAGAAAATGGTTTTGCAAGCCCTGGGGAGGTAAACAGCTCTTACTTTCTGCAGGCTAAATCCAGTTGTGGAAGATCTGTCAGAAAGGAGAGCTGGGTTTGTGGAGGTGTTTATTGTTAGTTTTTGAATTTTTTAGAGCAGCTATAGGAGATGCAGCATTTAAGAACAGACATTTGTAGTTAATTAGGATAATAACAAGCTATCTTATCCTAATACCAGTTGTAGGCAAAATGCGGGGGGGAAAAGGAGGATTTCACAGCTGTTGTTGTCTCCTTTAGTCTGCAACAATGTAAAACATGGTTTAACAAAACTAGTTCAAGAATGATGAAAATGGCTCTTAAAAAGACAACACAAGATTAATCAAAGTAAATTCATGTGCTTCTAAGGCTCCTGATTGTAGTACTGCATCACTCTAGACTTGATAATCTTAAAATGCTCAACAGTGGATCATATGCTAGTCCACATTCAGGCTTCATAATTACATATTGGAGTAACCTAATCTATAGATGATGATCTGTAAGTCTGTAGACAACTGAAGTTCCATGCTGTGGCAGGACAGGCGTAGTTCTGTCCCATTCACACATCCAGTTGATGAGTAGATTGGAATATTTGTTCTACCAGCTCAGTATTGCAATGCATGTGTGCAATTCAGTACTTAAAATGAGCTGTTTGTTATCAACTACTGGAAACACCTGGTTTAGTGGATTAAAAAGATTGAGGTAACAATTAGCGTATGCAAGAGGGAATATCTGGTTCCCCCACGTGTTCACATAATGGAGAGAATGTCATGTGACAGTAGCAGATTTTTCCATGTTTTCCAAGTGGCATTAAAAAATCTGAGTACCTTTCTGGAAGATTTGTGCCTGACAACTTAGGTGTCTTTTCATGCATTGCTGACTGGATTGAACTGGGTGACCAGTTGTAAACAAATCTGGTTACTTCTGCTGTTAGGCTCTGCTAACGATCTTCGTATCTGTGGAGCTGGGACACTAAAATAACTGGGGAAAAAAATACGTGTCCCTGACTTTGCACCAGAAGCTGCTCTTCCCACTGGCATATAACTCAATATTGCTGGTTGGCTTTCTGAATGTAAGAGTGAATACTGCCCTGAGATTGCTCAATGTTCATCCACTAATGCTGTTTTCCAGCATGGGAAGAATTCAGGGAGGCATCAAAGTTCGAAGACATGGCTGAGAACTCATCAAATGCTCAGGACAATTGCATTTTGGTTGCTAGGATATTTACTTGTGAAAACATGTGGTTTATATGGCCTGTTATCTCTAAATACATGTGTTGTATGTGTTAGTTACTTTCTAGTTGACTCGGAGGGTAAAATTGTGACTCAGCAGGAAGGAACGTTCCGCAGTAACTGCATGGACTGCCTGGATCGGACTAACGTGATCCAGAGCTTGTTAGCACGCAGGTCTCTCCAGGCCCAGCTTCAGGTAATTGTTTTACTCTTCTTTAACAAGCTGGAAGAGGAGAGAGGCTTTCCATTTGGAATGGAAATGTAATTTGAACACTCAGTAAGAGCTCGCATAGTGGAGCTACTGTACTTCTTATTTGAGCTGCGTTGACTAGATTCAAGTTTGATAAATACAGCTTTTTCTGAAAGCAAATCCTAATTTTTCTATCAAACTCCTAGCAAGCCTCAATGTGCTTTTTATTTCAGAGACTAGGTGTTCTGCATGTGGGACAGAGAATTGAAGAGCAGGCAGACTTTGAGAAAATCTACAAAAATGGTAGGCTGTTTATAGAGTTCAAACAATGACTTTTTCTCTGAATAGAGTATATAACTTCCTTAATATTTCTTATTGTTTTCCTGTTCATAGCATGGGCTGATAACGCTAATGCTTGTGCCAAACAGTATGCTGGAACTGGTGCCTTAAAGACAGACTACACAAGGCAAGTCAGCCTTTCTTGTAAGGGCCTTCTGGGTTTTTGGGCATGTTTGGGATTTTCTTTGAGCCCTCATATCTAAGGAGGTTATTGATCTGGGGCTTAGGCCATTAATGAGTTTTTTGCAATGGTTCAGTTGGTAAAAAGTCAGACTAAAATCTCCAGAACACTGTTCTTTGCTGTGTTTATGTGAAAGTAAAGGCTATGTGGAAATGAAAACCAAGGCAGTGTGCCATGAAGATGCACATTTATATTATGTGATGTAAAGAACTGTTATTTTATTTTCTAATTTTCTTACAAGTATGCGTGGTAATAATGCAGAGGCAGCACTAGATAAATGTATTCCTGTGCTGGTGTTCGTTTAATGCAGTACACATCTGGATATAATGACAGAATGTAAATCTGAAATTATAGTCCTGAATTTATACATCTATTTTAAATATTTTTTACAATTTCTTTTTGCAGAACTGGGAAGAGAACTCAGTGGGGCTTAATAATGGATGGCTGGAACTCATTAATACGTTATTATAAAAACAACTTTTCTGATGGATTTAGACAAGTAAGTTAAGCTTTTAACCATGGGGAAGTGTATTTGGTAAACATTGCTGTGCATTCTAACTCTTGCCCTCCCTTTCTCTTCCAGGATGCAATTGATCTTTTTCTTGGAAATTATTCAGTGGATGAAGTAGAACCTGCTAGTCCTTTACATGTGAAGAAAGATTGGAAGTTCTTAGCTGTGAGTATGGAGACTTTATTTGTGATACAAGAAGCACAACTGTTTAGTCACTGGCTTCATTATGCCTAAGTAGGACTTGTCTGTTAGGCATGAAGCATCCCTGTAATCTGGTAATGTCTCTATGATACCTGCTTATAGGATTAAACCCAGACCATTCCCTTGCCAGAAAATTGAGTGTCCTTGAGGTATTGGAAAAACTGCTGCTTGCTTTTTTTAAAATATGCTTCACGATGTGGAAAGGGGGAAATTCTGCTACTTACTATCGTTGAATGTTTCTTTCTGCACAAGAATCTTGTGGAGTTCTTTTCTCACACTTCATGCAGAAGCATAGACTGTGACACAAAAAAACCACTTTTTTCATTTTTTTCACCCTTCCCTTTCTATTTTGAAATGGGATTTGGGAACATAATGGGTTTTAACTGGTGTATTTATTTTTTTTTTTTTTAAACAAAGCATAAATCTCAACCTCTCTTTTAATGCACAGGAGGTGTATTTTAATTCTCAAAATAGTTACTGAACACACTCTTCCAAATTTTGGAACTATCCAAACTTTTATTTGTACCTGAATACAGGTGAATTGAGAATTAAAGCAAGTTCACTGCAAAGCAAGTAAATAGCTTTACAGTGCAACTCATCTTAAAGGAAATTAAGGAACGTAGGTACTGCTGTATCAAGTGATTATTCTTTTTCTCTTTCCTTAGTTGCCTATTATTATGGTGGTTGCTTTCTCCATGTGCATTATTTGTTTGCTAATGGCTGGTAAGTCACTATTGAGTTTAATTTTATAAAACTGGCTTGTTTCTTTGTGACCTTTGTGTAGATGATTACCAGTAACTTGTTCAGTATAGAATTGCTTCTCAGTCATTCTAAAAGGTGCTTGAGTGTGGCTCTGGAGATTGAGGTTTAGCACTGTATCATTAATGTGGAAAAAACTGAGGTGCTATAGAAAACAATGTTAAAACTCATGGAGAAGTCAATTAAGGGACAGTTAATTGTCCCCAAATTTAGATGCACCTTGGTAGACCTGAACTTTATTGTAGGCTGGATGAAGCACCAGAGGAATAACTGTCTAATTTTGGGCAGACAGTCAGTTCAGAACTGTCAGATACAGGCATGAGCCTGGTTCTGGTGGATGTCCCTTTAATCTCATGTGTTGGAAGTGGTGAAGGTTTTTGCCTTCTGTTTTTGCCTTGAATTTTCTAGCATTAGTGCCAGTAGAGTTCTTGACTGACTTCTGTAGGTCTCTGTTCAATGTGTTCCAAGAACTGTGTGGCAAATACAGGTTTTCCAAGGTAAGGAAACAGAAAAAGATCTGTGAAAGACTTCTGATTTCGTTTGACGCAGGATCTTTCATTTCAAGATCTCTGAGGGAGAGCTTGAAATATTTGTATTTGTACTAAAGCAAAACTCTCTGGTAATTGGAGATAATGAGCTAAAAGGTTTATCTGACTCTTCTTCACAGGTGATACATGGACTGAGACACTGGCCTATGTGCTTTTCTGGGGAAGTGCCAGCTTTGGAACTTTTGCTATCATCCTTTACAATGGCAAGGATTTTGTAGATGCACCCAAGCTGGTCCAGAAGGAGAAGATGGACTGAATTTGTGTGTGTGGAAAGCGGCTTGGTACTGAGGATTCTTCAAGCCACACTTGGAGTCTCTACTGACCTGCTTTCCACACCAAATAATGCTCTTATGGACATTCTTCCTTGGCAATGGGGGGGGTGGGGGGTGGGTCAGGGGTAAGGAAACCGTGTCCTGTGGTGGTGGTAGCTTTCAACTGAGACCTGACTTGACAGTCTTAGTTGCAATGGTCTTTGGAATATTGCATTAGTGGACAGGGCTCCACTCTTACCAGAGTAATGCAAAGACAAAAGCCAGCTTTTTGGTGTCTGGAATATTCTGGAGCTTAAGTGGACTGCTTAAGCTCGTGTTCCACCTGGGCTGGTTCAGCTGGTTTTTTGGTCTTGACAGGAGAGAGCTTTGATGCTGTTCATGTCTCAAAATATCCAAATGCTGAAGCATTAATAATGGAACATCTGATAGTGGTCTCTGAACAAATATGGCTTCATACCAGTAAAAAGTCTAGGTCCAAACTTACAGCTGGATTACATTTGTTGTGATAAAGTCTGTGTTAAGGAGTCCTTCGTGCATATTTGTGAGTGGATTCTTTTCACTAAATATGAAAGATTTTTGAATCCTAATGCTATTCTCAAATGAGGCTTTTGTCCTGTCTTGTTAATCTAGAACTGATGCAATATTCTGCTAATCATTGTTTGGGTGAAAGGGCAGTGTAATTGGATGTTCCTGAAGTTGCAAATGTCTTGCACTGTTTCAATACTACAGTCTCCATATGAAAACCCAGTAGTTAGCGAGTTAAAATGTAGAATTTTCTTTCTAAAGATGTACACGAAATCAAAGAATGTAAAAGTCCTTTGCAGTGTTTATTCAACCTTCCTTATGCTAAAGTCCCAAAGTACTTCATTACTTTAAGAATGGGTCGCAACATAAAAGGTGAACTTCATATTGTTTTGCTAGTCAGCTGCTTCTGTCCTTGGTTATATTGAAATAATTTATGAAAGAAGGAATAACAGCCTAAGGAGAAAGCATTGAGTCTAAACTCCATATTTCTACTTGGGAGCAGCAGCTTGCTTTACATGCATGATACTGTAACACACTCTTTTAAGGAAAAAAAAAAAAAAAAGGAGAAAAAAAAAAAGCTGCAGACTAATTTGTGCTGGTTAATGTGTGTCTTTAAATTTAGTGCTTCCAAGCTGTATAAAAATAAGGACCAATTTTAAACTATTTTGTCACTTATTTTATATGGTTTGTTCAAAACCAGACATGGAACTTGCTTAAGGCGCTGTGCATTGTTTAATATTTCCTGTAAGTACAGCTGTATATTCAGATTGCGAGTATAAAATTTAAAGGGGGGGAAGGGACAAACATGTAGAATACTACTAGGACTAGCACAAGTGTCACTATTGAAGCTAGAACACAAAACACTGATACTCCAGTGTTCCCTTGTGTTATGACTGAAAATATGTACAGATTCTTTTTTTTTTTTTTTTTTTTTCTTTCATAACTGTTCATTTTAACCTTGAATGTTTCTGGAGGCCTCTCTGGGGTTTGTGTAACCATAACCTGTTCATGAGCACTAGTACTTGCAAAGTACCCTTTTGCTTCTAGATGCTGTAATGGAAAAATACCAGTTGGTGGTTAACTGGAAATCCTCCTAACTTAAAATTCTCAAAGGTGAACTCCCTCATGGGCACAAAGTAAAGAATATCATAGACTCAATATTTGAAAGGAGTGGTTCTGGTGGTTCGCTGGCAGGTGGAGATTGAAACCTGGCTCGGTTGTCTTGCAGTCTAGAACTGAGTTGTTGCATCTTTGGTGAAGAACTTGTTGCAGCAAAGACCAAACTTGAATTGCTAACATAAAAGGTTTGTAAGACATAGAATAAGGTAGGTGTTAGAAGTTGGAAGGCACCTGTATTCAGTGCTTTGCAAGGAGTCTGTATTTCTAAAATCACAAATGGTGTAATACTCCTAAATGACAATAAAATGTTCAACTTTTCTAGATGTACTGTCTGTGGTGCATTTTGTGCTTTGGAGCAGACTGTTCCCTAAATGTTCCTTAGGAGCTGTTTCACACCTGACGGATGCTTCGGTTTTGTGTCTGCTCATTGCAGGTGGGGATCTTCCTGTGCTGTGCTCAAACAGTGATGATCTCACGCAGTGCCTGCTGTCAGGCTGTGCTGTGTGGTGTTCCACTCTTTGCTGCCGTGGCTTGATCTCGCTTGGAGAGTTACTGCAGCTCCAGTGCTGCATCCCAGGTGTCACATCTGCTCAGGACCAGTGGTTCTTTGCCTCTTTCCTCACAAGGGCACTTCAGAGTCCCATTGACCATACTGAGAGGTGGAAATTCAAGCTGTCTTTTCCCTCTTACCTTCACTAGGTGAACAGACTGACACATACACAGAAAATTGTTACTATTACAGTTCTGGATGCTGAAGCTGTAACTTTTTTCCCAATAAATTAGTGCTGTACCGGTTCTAGGCGTTGGACTTTTCTTTTTGTAAAGCTCAAAGCAGATTTAAGTAGTCTACTTTTTTCTTTTCTAAAATGTGTGTTTAATTAAGGAAGGCAAGCTGGCAGTTGCAGAACCTTACAAAAAGCCTTTCCTCCCCTCTCATTTCTATCTGCTCCTCTCCCACCATCCACATCTCCTTCCCACCGTGCCCATTCCTCTTTTCCCCCCGTCCCTCTTTTCCGTCCCCCATCCTCATCTGTTGCTATTGTCTCTCTTCCCCGATCCCGTTTCCCTCGCCCTCTCCCCCCACGGGCGGGACCAGGCGCTGCCCGGCGCTCGCGGCGGGTCCGCCGGGCCGCTAGAGGGCGCTGTCACGGCCGCTCCCGCCCGTCGGTCGCCGTGGAGCGCGGCCGCTTCCTGGCGCGCGCGGCCCGGCGCGGCCTGACCGAGACGCGCGTCCGCCCCGCCGCGCTCGGGGCTCCGCTCGCCCGGGGCTCCCCGCCCGCCGCTGCTCCGCGCCCGGGGCCGCCCGCCCGCCGCCATGAAGCTCGTCAGGTGAGCGGGTGGGCGCGGATGGGGGCGGATGGAGGCGGATTGCCCGCGCCCGGCCGCGGCGACCGCGCTGGGCGAGCCCGCGCGCTCAGGGCCGCCCTGCGCTCTCCCCTCACCGCGGACGGGAGCGGCCCGGGATGGGCCCGGCGGGAACGTCCTTAGGATGGGCTGGGCCGGGCGGGGGCCCCGCTGCGCTGGGCCGCGCTCCCGCCCCGGGGCCTGCGCGGGTCGCTCGGCACAGCGCTCCCTTTTTGGAGGGAAAGCCCCCGGGCTGGGGTAGTGTTGGCTTCCCGGGATTGTAACGACTTGTAAAATGGTTCCTTCTTCGTACAATAATGGCTGTATCGCCTGGAAGTAGATGCTGGATCCGGCAGTGTATCGCTCAAGAGGCCCAACTCCCGGTGGCTGGGCAGGAGGTGGAGTGTGTCACTAAATATCCCCAGCAGAATCCATGGGCGCCGTCTTTGGGAGCTCAGGATGCGGAACTGCGTGGTGCTGCCTGTCGAACATGTACGGCTTTATGTGGAAGTGAACGGGTTTGGGTTTTTTTAAACGCGTTTTTAATTCCCAGGTTTCTAATGAAGCTGAGCCATGAGACTGTGACCATTGAACTGAAGAATGGGACGCAGGTGCATGGAACGATCACAGGTACGGTAGGATGGGAGGATGCAGCAAAATACTCCCCGTTGCCTTTCGGCAAACAATTGGCAGTCGCGGCTTGAATGAGTTTTTTGTCCTGTGCTCCCTCTTGCGGGGACCGGCACAGGAAAATGCAGGAGATGGGTTTTGTAGTTCGTATCTTTGTGTGCAAGCGCGAGGTGTGTTTGTGTTACAGAAGTGTCTGAATATTGTCGGGAGTTGCTGGGAGCTGTGACCAGCCAGCTCTCCGTAGGCGACCACGAAAGTACTTGGGAATTTCAGTGGGTCACAGGTTGTCTTTGATGTGTAGTAGTGGATGAGTCTACCCGTGGTCAGACCAGCGCTGGGGGTGCATTTTGTGATCAGATTTCTCTGTTTTAAAGGTTCTGCTGGGAGCTGTAAATTTGCTGTAGCACTGGGAGCCTCTAAGCCCAGCTGCAGCTTTGCCTGCAGACAGGCCCGGGGGGGAAGGAAGCAAACTCTTCCAGACCTTGCTTGGTAGTCTCTTAGAATTGTAGCAGCACGATCACAGAATCACAAAATGGTTTGGGTTGGAAGGGACGTGAAAGATCATCCCGTTCCAACCCCCTGCCGTGGGCAGGGACACCTTCCGCTATACCAGGCTGCTCAGAGTTCCATCCAGCCTGGCAGGGAGCACTGCTAGGGATGGGGCATCCACGGCTTCTCTGGGCAACCTGTTCCAGCTGATGTGATCTTGAATTGGTTAAATTTTGTGTGTAGGCAGTTCTAATCTAAAAAATAAAGTTAGTGATTTCTGTTGAGTACGTTTTTTGTAAAGGTGAATCGAGATGGAAATGCGTATTTGTATACGTGTAATTTCATGAGACGTGTTTGAAAACGCAGAGCTGGGTGTGGGATACAGGGCAGAGAGGAAACGTGGCCAAGAGAATCTGCTCCCCCGATGTTGCTGGAGGTCTGTTCTGTCGGTCCATGGGAGTTCCTGATTGCCAGGTGCTTCTTTGTATCACTGTGCTGAAGGTTGCAGGGAATTCTTTCCAGTTCATTATGTGGTTCTCAGGTATTAAAACATGTGCAAGCTATTTTGTTAGCTTTAGTAACCTCAGCGAAGGACATTGCTCTGAGAGTACTCCTGTGAGCTTTACTTAGCGGATGTGATGTGGGTGGGGCACGTTGTGTTTAATTAGGCAAGCCCTCACGGGTGAGCTGAAGAAGCTGCTTCATCTCCCTTCCTAAACTCACCCCCAGGCGGCTTTTAGAAACTCTTCTGCCCAGGCACTCTTGGGGGAAAAAAAAAAGATACAACTCTTGTTAAATTTGAATTTTATTCCAGAAGATTGCTGAGGTGTTTTTTTGGCCAGTAGCAATCTGTGGGGATTTGGCAGAGTTCAAAACCGGCATTATTTTGCAGCCAGGTCCATCAGCTTTGATGAGAGCTGAGTGAGCCCCCTCTGTGCTCGATTGCAGCATGCTCTGCTGAACCCAGCCAGATGGGAAGCAAACACATTGCTGGGCTCCTGACCTCGCTGCTCTTTCAGGCTTAATTGTTGAGCAAAGCCTCTCTCATTTTCTGCTAAGAATCTGTAAAGATATTGCACAATCTCCTCTTCTTCCCTTCACCAGGGCAGGAGCAGGGATGAAGGGGCAGATTTTGTGTAATGCCCCTCACACCAACCAAGGGACTGGGTCGGGTGAAGCTGTATAAAATCTAGAAGGAGGAGGAGAGGACAGAAGAAGTAAAGTCACTGTCATTTTATCTTCAGAGCTGGAGATCAAGTCCCACATAAAGTTTATGATCTGCAAAATAAGAATTTCTGGGGGTTTTTTTACTGCTTCTCATGGCTGTTACACAGTACATGCATCCAGCTGAGATTTTTTTATCCAGTTTGGGATTAGGCATAACACAGCATAGAGTGCACAGTACTGATTCCCTACAGTTTTTACATACTGGCTGTTCTCAGAGTTTGGAACCACAGTGGTTGTTCCTTGCAGTGGGGTATTTCATGTACTTTCATAGAAAATTCACTCACACAAAATAGTATTGGATGTATTTTATCAGAAGATAAATGCTGCTTTTGTGGTTGGATTTTCCTACAGCTTTATTCAGGTTATTTTTCCTCTTCCAAGGTTTGTTTTCTTCTTTTTAAAGGACTAAAGATTAGCATTAGACTTCTGTAATAAGCAGTAGTTTATTTGTTGTTCAGAGGAATTATTTTAACCATTTGCAAAGCAGCTATTGCCAGGACCTGGGTAAAGATCTCTAACCATGAGGAGCTAAAGGCATCAATTGGTAACTGGCATAATTCAAGAGAGAAAAGAGATGTAGTTTCATTCTGTGAGAGGCTCAAGTAATTAATGAGTGGCAGAAGCAGGTGTTGATGAACAGGATAAATCTCGTTTCATGTGCACACTTAAAAACAGGCACCAAGAGACCTCATCCCTGAATTCAGGCTTGTGTTGTTACAGGAGTGGATGTCAGCATGAACACGCATCTCAAAGCGGTGAAAATGACACTGAAGAACAGAGAGCCTGTACAGCTGGAGACGCTGAGTATTCGAGGGAACAACATCCGCTACTTCATTCTGCCAGACAGTTTGCCTCTGGATACTTTGCTAGTGGATGTTGAACCAAAAGTCAAATCCAAGAAAAGAGAAGCAGGTGAGTTTGTGCTTTCCTAGTCTGTTCTGCCTTTGTGTGAGTCTGGAGATGTCTGATTTGAGTGTCTGAACATCTGCATTTGGTATCAAATTCTTTCATCGCTGAGAGTTTGACACGGCACTGGTTCAGTCTGCCTTGCCCACCTCCTTGGCATCTGCAGAGCTTTCATTTACATGAAGTTGTGTTACGGCTTTTCATGTATCTGTTTTAAAAAATGTAAGTGTTTATCAGCTTGAGTAAGTCTTAACCTATCTGAGTCTCACAGCTGGAACCAAAGAGATTTACACTTCCTCTTCTCCAGATGTCTGCTATGTTTCCCCAGTTTGTATGGGGAGCTTCACGTAGATAAGTACAGGACAGTATCTCAAATGGTGCTGAATGACTCCGTGAAATTTGGTGGGGGATAAAAATGATATCTCTGAGAATGAAAAAAAAAAAGCTCCAGGAAGAGCAGAGACTGGAACACTACTGGAAGCCAAAGCTGGAGATGCACTCACTAGAATACAGCCTAGATTCCCTCAGGTTCTCAAGTCTCCCAAATTCAAAGTGCTGCTGAATAAAAATCCTTTTCCTTCAAAGCCTAACAGTATAAACAGTAACGGAAGTTTAATTCACACTAGTAATGATGAGTACCTAGTAAACCCCAGGAAATTTCCAGCAGTATATATTTTGCCCAGCAGTTAATCTGTGTGATTTTAAAACAGTGAGCTGTAAGTGAAAGCTAATTGTGCTTCAAAATCATGTTGTACCATTTCTCCTGTGATTAGTGTTGAAGTATGTGGGTGTGCAGGGTGTTCTGCATTGGTGAGCTCACCTTACTGACACGGGGCAAGGAATCTCAGCTGTGCAGCACCAAGTGTGAGCGCTGCGGCTGCTGCCTTGACAGGGAATAAGGACAAAGATCCTAAAGGGGCTTTGCTCCTCTCATGTTCTTTAAAAACAATCTGACCACACAGAGAAATGAGTGTGGTTGGATTGCTTTTTTCCTGAACCTCACAATGTGGTGTGGACAAGAACATCCCTACCTGGTGTCAGCTTTGGGGAAAGCAGCTGTGGTAGCTCCAGTTACCTCTGTTTGATGATCCCTGCATCTGCAGTGCACAGAAGCGCTCTCAGACCAAAGCTGTGCTGTGCTTTGCCTTAATCCATAAATGCTCTTGGGCTTCAGAAGTGTAAAACCCTCAATCTGCCCTTGACAAGTGAAGTTGTCAGGAAGGGGCAGGATGCTGGCTGGGGTGGATGTGCCACGTGTGCCTTGGCTTTGAGCGTGCTGGCGCTTGGCAAACACAGCTACCTGCTGATGCTGTCATCTTCCAGCCGGGGTTGATACTTCCATGGATTTTACAGGGTCAGTGTATACCAGCAAAATAATGACACCTTGCTTATGTCAAATTTGTCCTGTGCTCCTTCTGTCTTTCCTGCATTTCTAACCTGCGTCCCAGAATAATTGTCACATCCTGCTCCTTGAATGTGGATGCCACTGGGTATCTCTTAGAGAGCCACCTGCTTCCACAGAATTTTCAGTATCTTTTTGAGCCCTGCACTCACAAACACATTTGAAATGAGCCAATAATCTAAAGTTTGCAGAGTGCCTTTGCAGCCTGGTGGGTCGCGTTTCTTTGGGAGAAAGAGATGCAAAGGCCCGTTATCACCGTATGGATCATACGACCTTCAGCAGTTGCTTGTGGCCTGCACTGTCCTATGATTCCATCTTCACTTTACAATTAAATAGCAGTAATTAAAACTGGGAGCATGCAGTCAAGACCTTTGCCTTAGAATCACATCTGCAATTGGCAGAGGCATCACTGAGACCAGTAGGAGCTGTTGGGTGCTGGGATCCTTTCAAAATGCTGACCTTCCACATGGTGCCTGAGACAGGATGAATTTGTGTATCTCAGAGCGTGTCAAAATTTGCTTTTCCCTCTAAAAATCTAGATTGTATATATATATAAAAAAGAGGAATTCTTGTTTCCTGTCAGATGACCCAATCACTTGGGAGCAGCCAACTGTTTTATGCCCTTGTTTTTGCAGTGAAGCTAAGGACAGACAGTAGCCTGTGGAAGTTGTATACTGGACAGAGTAACACAGAAGATGAAAATATTGTCTGAAACTTACTGAGCATTAACAGACAATACCTAACTTAATGTCTTATCCCAGGGAAGCAGTGTGGTGATTATGCTCAATACAGAATGTATTCCTGGGTCTCACTTGATTTACCCTTTTTCTTTTACCTGCCAAGTTGCTGGAAGAGGCCGTGGAAGAGGCCGTGGCAGAGGCCGAGGTCGTGGAAGAGGAAGAGGAGGCCCAAGACGATAACTTCCCATCATGCAACTCTTACCAAATTCTGGGCAACTTCAGCTATTTTTTGTACAGGTCTTGTTTATCCATTTTTAATAAACTGAAATGTGAAAAGGTGTCTTTCCTTTGTTAGCAAATCCTGGGGAGGGAGGCAGGTGTGTCCTGTTTGTAGGGCTGTTGCAGACTACATGGATCTTGTTGGTTGTCACTGTGGAGATTTTGCCCGCCCCTGAAGGCTGTACAATTCCTCTTGCTTTTTGCCCCAGAATGAGAGACTTGTGTTGTGCTTTAACAGTGTTTGAAATTAATCCCTCTTTTCTAAGGCACCTGCCATCTTCTAATGGTTACATAGTTAAGACACTGTATTAAGAACCCTTTGTCCCGTAAGTGTGTCTCTAATATTGTTCTTCAGAGCGACCTTTTTTAAAGTTCATAGATATAATTTTAATGTTTTCTATTACATGAAGCTTGCAATTTAAACATGTTGCTTTCTTTATAAAACATTTACACAGGGAAATTAACCAGGTCCATGGAACTGCTGGATTGTTACATCTGATGATTAAAGAATACCTGGATATGAACTTTGTCAAAGCTAATTATATGGCATACTTTTGTTTGGGTGGGGCTCGTAAAGCAGCTTTATCACAGATACCTTCTAGTGTACTTAAAATGCATCCCTAGAAAATACAAAGTACAGCACAGTGCACAGTTACATACTGGAATTGGAAGTTTACTTCTGGACGTGGGAGAACTTGTGCAGCTCACATATATGGGTGCATATATATATGTATATGCATATATAAATATATATATTCACTGCTTTGCTGGACACAAGTATAAAAGAAGCCATGTTGGCCACATTTATCTCCCAGTGCCATCCTACTGCTTTCTCCCATGTAGGAAAGCAATGTCACATGCTCATTGCCAGACTTCAGCAGTTTCACCTGTTGATGAAATACAGATGTCACCTCAAACAATGAGTATGCTTAAGTGTTTTGAATGGTTGAGGGTATTTGCTGGTACTTAGGTGCAGGAACATGCTTGGTTGCTCATGTTTCCACACAGGCAGTGCTACAACAGTGGAAAAGAATCACCTAACGTGTAATGGGCTGATATGCTGGTTAATTTGTGCTAGCTGGCATTTTGTGAGCTGCTCTCCCTCTCACCTCTTTTACAGAGGCCATTTTAAAGCTTCATCTTGTTACAGAAGAGCTTTTTTTCTTCCAAACCATTGTGGAACCTCCCAAGAGCACTTTTTGGTCAATATAGCACCCACCATTCTCAACTCTATAAATAGCTGCTACAAATAATGGTTGCTGCTGTCTTCCAGAAGTGCCCAGTCACTGATGACAGGGGTAAGGTCTTCCCAAATCCAGCTGTCAGCTTTCATGCAACAGTTGAAACTCGTTCCTTCTTCAGTCTCTTCCTTATAAAAGTCACTAGTGCTCCCAGAGGAATGCACATGGTGGATGCCGCCACCAGCAGCCCGATCACTGCCAGGGCATAGCCTGGGTAATCCTTGGTCACCAACTGCCCCTGCAAGGGAGAAAAGCAGTGTTGGATCTGTGGGATCTGCCCCAGAGTCGGGCCAGGAGCAAAGCTGTGTGCATGGATCTAGACAGGACCTCTGAGAAGCAGTTCCAGGCTGTGGCAGCCTATGGCTGCCCTCAGTGCTGTTCTTTGTCCAACCATACACACTGAAACCTGACAAGAACAGAGCTGCTGACAACAGGATCGGGGAAAACTTCTGCAAGCTTTGGTAAAGAGCAGGTTTTGGCTTGATTTGTGTTTCTTAATGAGGTGGCTGAGCCCTGACCTCTGTCAGGTCTCTGTTCCTCTCCTGGAGCCTGCGGGCTCATGCTGACACCCAGTCAACAGGCCAGGCCCACTGTGGGTCCCAAATTGGCCATGACATGAAAACAATGATGTTCTTTGTTTCTGCATGATGGGAACATTTCCACAAAAGGTTATGAAACCAGTGATTACTTATCCAGCAGTAATTGCTCTGTGATGAATACACAGTCCAGTATTCTTAAGAAAATGTTCTGGCCATAAAGAAAAATGTGTATGGAAATTATGAAAACTAGTCCAGCAGCAGCTCAGTTCTGTTAAAATACCACTAATTTTGTTCAAAATAAATACACTTTGAAAGCAGGGGGTTTTTAAGTGTGTTTTTAAAGATGATACTTGGGTCTTCAATATGAATGAAATTTAATTCTATGAAGAGTTGATTAAGAACCTCATAGAGGGAAATTAGTTGATTTTACAGAACCATTACATCATCCCTAAGTCAAATTTCCCCTGTTTTTCCTATCCACAAAATTAAGGGATTGCCCTGACTCCAGCTACTCACTTTCAGAAGGCCATTTTGTGGAACAGTGTAGTTAGGAAGGAAGCTTGTATCCTTGCAGGAACTAAGGAAACTTTTTTTAAAAAAAGCCCAAACCCATAACTCTTTTACCTGTGTGGCATCCCATGCTTGGTATTGCAATGTTCCTGTGAGGATATAGTCGGTGAGGTAAAAAATAAATAGGCTTATAATTAGCAGTGGACTAACAAAAGCCCACATAATTTTCCAATACCAGTTTGGCTTGCGTCCAATCATGGTGTAAAGATCTTTTTCAAATCTGTTCAAAAGAAAACCAAATACATTTTTGTAAAGCAAACCAAACGTGTGTTTTTCAGACTGGCTACAGAAGTTCGATCAATACCTTGTTCTGAGTTACTTCAGAAACCACCTTCAGAATCGAGTATGTCATATGAGAAAGGGGAGAACAGCTGACCACAAATGAGCAGAGAATTATTGTCTGAAAAGCTGGCTCACCAGAATTATGGTGAGGGTGAAATCAAAAAAGACACTGAGGCTTCCAAGAGAATCCCAAATTGCAGAGAGGAGCTAGAAAAGGTACAGCAAGAAAGTTCTGCCTGAAGTGTAAGCTCGGACTGTTACTGCTGTCAGCTGACAGAGAAAAGCGATGATGCTGAAGTACTGTGGAGAAAACGGCTGGGTTTGTGTAGTTGAGTGTTCTCAGTGCTGGTATCTGACTGTCTTTGAGGAAGTACTGGAGATGGTAACTAAAATCTCACAGGAGACCTGGATCTGACTCGAAGGCGTTGAACTCGTCAAGGAGGTAATACTCGTGTATGTGCCTGGACACCTTGTGTGCTGGCAGACTAACAAAGCAAATGCTGAAGCCTTTCCCTTCAGCTATTTTCAAACCCCTTTGCTGTTGAAAACTTCTCCTGATTCCAGAGCTTCCTTTTACCCACAAGGATTGATGGGAGACAAACAATGTGCAAGGTGACCACCTTTGAAACCAGACTTACTGGCACTGTTGTGCTCGTGCTGAATTCCTGTCATGGGAGGAGCGGAGTTTTGGCAGAAGTTGCTCCTGAGACCAAGGACACGAGCAGGGAGCCGTGTGTACAGCTCCTTGGTACTCCCCTGCCAGCAGAGACAGTGTCAGCCCAGCTTGGCCCCTCACAGTCCTGAGCCAAGGCCCTGGAAGGAAGGGGTCTGCAGGGCAGGGGAGACCCCCATCCCCTTGCTGACCCTATAGCATAGGAGAAACATTTAGCCCGAGGCCATATTTTTATTCTTGCCCGTGGCTGCTCCCGCAGCTGTCCCCCTATGAAGAAAGCAGGGCTGAAGTTTTACCTCCTTATCCCATAGATGTAACACACGGCGATGGTTTCCACCAGCACGATGAGCAGCAGTGAGAGGGTGGCTGCGTAGTCATTGAAAATGTCAAACCAGTAATTTCCAGCCTCCATGGTGAAGATCAGGCCAATTATACAATTAATGAAACACACAACACCTGCATGGATAAAACAGGGATCCTGCCATTATACCTGGAAGTTTGTGTAGGGAAAATGTCACACTTCTCGTGACTAAAAAGCTGGTGGGATTTCTGCTGAGCAGCTTTCTCTGAGGAGAAGGATTTTATTTTTTCCCCCATGGAAAAGATGTGTCCCTGTGCATGTGTGACTGTCGTTAAACTGCTGCTCCCTAGACCTGCATAGTCACAGCACATCACCCCAGACCTGGTCAAGACGACCAAGTCTTAGCAACAGCCTTGTCACGTGTGCATGCAGCATCTGCTGTTGCTGCTGGGCACACAGCTAAAACAGGTTTTAAGGTAGGACAACTGATTTCCACGCCCCAACAGGAGCATGTATTTCTTTTGGCCAAAGACTGAGGTGGTTCACAGCAGGGAGACTGGCAATGTGACTGAAGAGCTACTTGCTGCAGCTATACTGCCATTTGTACCATCCCTTTGAGTTTCACCAGTGAGTAGACACCAGTCTGACAGAGCTGAGGTGTGTTGGGAAGGCTGTGAATGCACAGCCACTACTGCCATGGTGCTTTGGGAGCTCCCAAGGGAAAGTGCTGCACAGGCTGGGCAGGATTTCACAAGGGTAGGCAAACCCTTCCAGCAGCATATTTGCTATTCCCTGCTCCACCTGAGGTCAGAGAGGGACCCTCAATGGCGGTGGGACACCACAGCTTCTGGACACACACACACACACGTGCTCACTGTGTGGCCTGTGCTGCAGCCTGGCAGGTGCCTACCTGAGATCACCTCCTTGGGAAAGCGGGAGGCAATGACCTTGCTGTCAGTCAGCGGCGTGAGGATGGCAGCCGTGTTCCCCAGCATGCTGCCAATGCCCAGCATCAGCAGCATGAAGAAGTAGAGCACAGAGTACAGCTGGGGCACCTCCATGTTTTTGATCGCTTCCGAATAGACTATAAATGCCAGTCCCGTCCCCTGGACAGCCTGACAGAGACAAGGGGGGGAAACAAGAGTTACGGGCAGCTCCTCAGCTTGATAAAGGATGTAAGAGAGTGACTCTGTGTCATGACAAAGTACACCCAAGGTGTGACTTTGCACAGCAAAGGTAGGTGAGGTCTTCACTGTTCTATCCCAACTGCACAGACACTGGGTGCTGATGACCTGAGTGAGCCCCTGCCCCATCCTAAGGTGTAGAAATGATCCCCAGCCCTTGGTCAGGCAGCTCCTGGGCTCACATGGGGCACCTGAGCTCAGTGGGAGCAAAGGGGACAGCACAAACTAGCAACTCACCGTGTCTAGCTCAGCTTCCAAGCTGCAGTTTTTAATCTGTGGTGCTAATTGGGCATATTCCTGCGGGTAGGTGGCCATGAGGTAGTCTTTCATCTCGTTGAGATTGTCTGCTGTTAAAGAGCCTTCCTCCAGGTCAAAAGCATTCAGCAGCAGCAGGATCACCCTGGGAAGGATTACAGGAATTTAGTGGCTTTCAGGCCCAGGACACCTCACCCTTTTTTTCCACCAGCCCCCGTGGGGATGCTTTGCTGGCCCCAGGGCTTCAGTCTCCCTGGGTGAGAGCAGCACTTCCAGCACAGTGTTGGGACATGGGCAACCTTGTGCTCATCAGTGCCTTGGGGGGAGCAGCTCCTGCACCCAAACTGCTGCTCCCAGGCAGGTATTTTGGGTGCTGGCCAGCGCTGGCTGGTGTCTCTTCCCCTTTGCCCTCCAGTCTCATGTCCACACCCCCCAACTTTAAAGTCTTTTGGCAACAAGCAAGAACTAGCAGCTTGGTTTCCTCTCTGATCAGCAGATAGATTGAAAGTTTTAAAAATATGAGTAAATGTGTAACTGCCACGGGCCCTGTGCCAGGAACTGCATGCAAGCTTGCAGCTACAGGACACAATCCTGCAGGCTGCTGGGCTTTTGCAGAGCATCACAGCCAAGGAGGCTGTGCTCCTGGAACAGGGCTTAGCCTTAAAAAGTGGGATCTGAACATCACTGCATTAATTAATCAGCTCCCCCACACTCCCTGGAGCATGTGCCAGGACAAGAACACAGGGGAAAGTGCCTCTGTCACCTGCCCAGGCAAACTCATCCTCTTGCCTAGGCCCGTGCCTGGAAGCAGCACCCAGGCGTCAAAAGGCAAAGCACTCTGACCTTTCATCTCAGGCTTCATCACCTTGAATAGCTCCTTTAGCTTTATTAGAGCAGTATCGGGTCTGGTCTTGGGGCAGTGCTGGCAGTGCTGCGTGCTGTTATTTATTTACCTCCCCCCTCACCTGCCCCAGAACAGCTTGCAGTGGAAAAGCAGCGAAACAGTGGGCTCTTACTTGTTGATGCAGCTCTCATAGTTAAAGGTCGCCTTGAAGCCGTAGATGGAGAAGGTGACGATGCTGGCGAATACGGAGGTGGTGCTGTTGATGAGGGACACGATGATGGCGTGTCTCTCGCAGTTGTTGCTGGGCTCGTTGTAGCTGGCAAAGGCGATGAGGCTGCCGAAGCCAAGGCCCAGCGAGAAGAAGATCTGCGTGGCAGCGCTGATCCAGGTCTTGGGGTTCAACAGCTGCTCCAGCTGCAAAAGCCAGATGAGAGAGCAAGACCATGAAGTTTCACACCAGGGCCCAGCACTGCCCCTTCCAGCCTGCAGGGATAGGGACAAGGCCAGGGATGGGGCCCTTTGTGCACTCATTTTAGGTCAGGAGTGGTTTTGGACAGGGTTACTGCTCTGACTGAAAGTAATAGCTTATGCTAATGGGAAGGTCTTCTTCTGCAGGAAAAAGCAAGCAGCTTATGGGTATCATGGCAGAACAGCCTCCAGCCACTCCCAGCCGGGGTTTCCAGCTGCCAGACCTATGGTACTGCTGCAAAAATTCAGTATAAAAAAAGCAGGACCGAGACCTTTTAAAAACTTACATGCTCAGTAACCAATAACATTTCCTGAAAAATTCAATACAGTTTTTCTGCACCTTTGGTGTGAACATGTAGATGAGCCCATTCACAGCTCCGTGAAGTGTTAATCCTCTGATGAGGTATATGATGAGAACACAGTATGGCAAAGAGGCTGTCACATACACGACCTGGGGAAAGAGGGGAAAGACCTTGGTCTAAAGAATACATAAGACAAAGCTAATCTGCTATGTCAGTCTCACTTTACATAATTAATTTCCATTATTGTGTTTGTTATCATGTATTAGTCTTTAAAGAAATATTATCAGACAGATCTAACTTTAGATTTACATTTTAGGGAAACAAGTTCTTAATAATACTGAAGACCTGCACTACTCTTCCCAGGGTCTTCTCTTTGACGGGAAAACAAACAAAAATCTAAAATATTTGCAGCATTCACAAACTAAGTGACTATCTATCCAAAACTCATTAGGCAAAGGTCATTCATAATTTGCTCTATAAGGAAGGCAAGCAGAGGTCATAAAAGGTCAAAATCAAATTTGAATTGAATCAAATTGAATCAAAATTTAATTGAATCAGTTGCAGCAAGTTCGAGAGGTTATTCCTAGTTTACAGTCTCTTGGCTTTCTTGTATTTGACTAAGACGATTTGGGGATTACAGCCCTCAGCTTGCTGCTTAGTGCAGGCTCAGCCAGGACATTGGGGTTTTTCTCCCCACTTCCTCATGATTTCTGTTGTGAAGAAAAAGCAAGCAAAAACTGTCCAGTAGGTGTATTTTTTTTCTTGCAAAGACCAAGGAATAGACATCTGCTGACACGGCTCTGCCGTGGCAGATGGCTTTCCTCATGGCCAGCAGCCTAGCAACTGGTTTTGCAGAGAGCTGGCTGTGTTTAAAGGACTTTTCTGGATTATTTTTTTAGTATCACTCAGTGTGTTTTGGTTGATCCTGTTTCAGCTGCAACTTGACGGGGCAGCAGAGGCAGCAGAGCTCGGTGCTCCGGGGGAGATGCCGTGACCCCAAGGAACAGCAGCCATCCCGCACTGCCTTTCCGCGCTCGTCTCCCCTCCGCACGCCCCGCCCGGGCCCGGCAGGGCTGTGCCCCGCGCCCACCTTGCCGGTGGAGGCGGTGCCGCGGAGGATGCAGAGGTAAACCACGAGCCAGGCCAGCGTTAGGCACAGCGCCTGCTCCCACTGCACGCTCCCGCTGGCCTCCAGCGACGGGGAGATGTTCAGGGTCTGCCGGTACCAGAAGTACTGCGTGGACGATGTCTTCTCACACTCCTCCTCGTAGCCCGTGCGGTTGCTGTTGAGGGGGCAGGTGGCCCATGGCAGGGGGTCCTGGGAGGGAGGGACATGGAGTGAGTGCCCTCGGCACGGCGGGCAGAGCCGAGCTGCCGGTCAGGAGCAGGGAGGATGATGGCAAGGGCGACTTTCTGCCCGGGCTTGCTTCTCTCTGCACGGTGCTGCCTGGGGCTGGGGATGACCCTCTCCCCTGGGGATGATCTCTTTTGACACTGTCCCTTGGGAATGACCCTCTCCCCAAGGATTGATGCTTTCTGATCCTCTCCCCTGGGGAAGACCCTTTCTGATTCTCTACCCAAAGACAGACCTGCTCTGTCCCTCTTCCTTGGGGATGACCAGACTGATTCTCTCCCCAAGGACTGAGCCTCCTTAACCTTTTCCCCTGGGGATGACACTCTCCAAGCCTCTACCATGGGGCCAGACCTCTCCCCTGCCAGGACACCCTGGCAACAAGGCACATGTGACTGAAGAGTCACAAGGCTAGCCTTGACCTGAATTTCATGGTGAGGAGAAGACAATGGCAAATGCCTCTGGGAAGACCATGGAGGGAGACACCACTGCATCACTTTTCTCTCCAGAAAAGCCCTGGGTTTCTGAAGCTTTTGACAACACTCCACCTCCCCTTCCCAGCTGACAATGGTGCCATGCAACATCCAGCACCAATGCAAAGCCACCACAACCCTCCACAGCCACAGTGGGGCCAAACTGGGCCATTGGGAGCCCACACACCTGGAAGGAGTGGAAGAGGTACCAGAAGGCCCAGGCGTTTATCACGTTGTAGTACATGGAGAGGAAGAAGGAGACGACAACACTGGCAACTCCTGCAGGTACGGAGGGAGACACTTGGTCAGCAGCAAAATCCCAAAATGCCCAGGGTTCCATAGCATCTGTGGGGTGTGGGAGCAGCACTGCCATGGCTGACGCAGCAGGGGCTGTGTCCCTGCACAGCCATGCACACAGGGCATGTCCCTGTCACTGCAGACACTGCCTCCTCCTCCCGCCAGGACTATCCTGAACTCGATTTTATACTTTAGGCCCCAGGGAGGGAATATTCAATGTATCATTAAAAATAAAATGTGTGCGCATGCAAATTAATGATAGCTTGGGTTTTCATGGTAATTTAATAACATAAAAATGTATCTAAGAGTGGACATTAGTAAATGGTAGACTGGAACAGTAGGAAATTAAGGCACTATTTTATCACTCATGTTGAGCTTACTGGGAAGGTGCTCTTGGGGTCAAAGCCCAGTGTAGGCAGCCCCAAGGGCTGGGTTTAGCACTGGCCTTCACACCGTGATTTTGGCAGTCTGCCTGAGGGCAGGGGACTCACACCTCTGAATCCAGACCCAACACAGCAAGCTGGGGTCTGGCCCCAATGCCCCACAAGGGACAGGATAAATGCATGCCATGGGGTGTCTGGCTTTGCCCAGCCTGGTGAGACACAGTAAAACCTGAGCTCCCACCTGGATCTTCCCTGAAAGACAAAGCTCTCCTATCTAAAATCACCCACATTCCCTGTGTGCTGGAAAATACAGATGGAAGCTGAGAACATACCAACACCGCAGAGGTAGGGGCTTATTATTTTCCAGGCGCCGATGCTGCCCTGCCGCATACGCTGCCCCACGGCCAGCTCCAAGTACAGCAGCGGCATCCCCTCGGCAATCAGCATGACAAGGTATGGGATCAAAAAGCCACCTGTGAGAACAAACCCTACAGTCAGCCTTCGGCAGATCAGCAGCAAGATAAACACCACATTGCCCTATTTGTGTTCAAATCAAGCTGTCAGTGTCCCAGAGGCCGGCTGGGTCTGGGTCCTGTCTAGGCATCTTGAGTACTGAGGGCACGGCCCAATCCTGACGGACATCTCACAGAGGTTTCGGGCAGCGTCCCAGAGGCTGGTGGGCGCTGACTGCCTGGGCGCAGGGAATTTTCCGCAGGGACTTGGCAGGGCTGGGATTTCTGCTGTTAAACTGTGTTGGCCGGCACTGCGTTGAGGCAGAGCTGCCCAGATGAGTCTGGGCGGTTTGAGCAACGCTGGGGGCTGGGGCTGTTAAAGGGTAACCAACCACCCGCCAAACCTTGTAAACGATAATGAGAAAAAGAGGCCGAGGGAAAGATTTACTTCAGTGTGGGGTGTTCTGCCGCACAGCCAAAGTGCTCAAAGAAAAAGTAACAGCAATGTCTGTGTCAAACAGAGAGTTTTGAGTAACATGTTGAAGTCTGGCTTTGCTAAAAAATAAAAAAACAACCAAAAAACCAAATAAAAAACCTCCCAAATCCCCATGCTGAGCCCACAAGCACCAGCAAATGAATGAAGGCTTTTCCCCCAGGGCCCCACCTGTGGGAGCAGACCCTGGGACAGAGGCATAGAGTCTCCTCCTGCATGGGGCTGCTCATCCCTACTTCCCGCCACATGGAGAGCCACAGAGATGCTCCTGTGGAAGAGCAGCAGCAGGAATAGGAAGGTTGACAGCGAGGAAGGGGAAAGGACCTTCCCACCTGGCAATCAGGATGTGCTTTGGCTTAAATTTCTGCCGGAAAAAAATTAAAATCCTTGTATTCGACTTGGGGCTCACTTCAGAAAGAGCTGCTGACTGAGTCAAAAGCTGGATTTTTGCGAAGGCTTCCCTGCTTCCCTTTTTACAGCAAGCCAAAATATTTACGTAAATATCTCTTATTTAGGATTTAATCTGTGGCATTAACATTCCTTGCAATGGGCTCTGTGCAGTGCTGTGGAGGAATGAACTCCGTGCAGCAACTGAGGCAAAGACCTGGAAATAAACACAGAGCAATAATCCGGTTTATTCTGGGAATTAATTTCCCACCTCCCAGCTCTCTTGTTATTAACAACCCCTTTGTTAGTCTGTTAGATAACTTCCTATGCCGCAAGGGAGCCGTCGGAGGTTTAAGAGCTCCTGCAGCCGCTCCGTGCCGGCAGGGTGCCAGCTGCCCCAGCAGCCACTGAGGGGAGTTCTGCCATGTACCACAGGGGAATCGGCATCAGGCCCTTGCGAAGGCTTTTCCACCCTCCCAGCAGCGCTGCCACATGTTTGGCATTGACTGTGCCACCTGGCAAGGAGGGGAAATGCCTCCAGGCTTGTTCTTCACCCCAACGTCCCCCCGCAGCTGGGGGTGCCAGGGCCAAGCCCCTGCCCCTTGCTCTGCATCCTGCTTGCACACAGATCTTGCTCCTAACGCCACTCTTCCCAAAGAGTAGAACCAAAATGTCTCATATAAGGGACTCTGAGCAGTCGATAAACCAGCTCCTTATCAGCTGTGAATCAGCACAGCACCACTCAATTCCCTGCTCATTTACACCGGGCGTTGCTCCCTACGGTGCCAGCTGTCTGCAAAATCCAGCCCCCAGGCCAGATCCCTGTAGTTGGAAAAATATGCGGAGTGTGCCCAGGGTCTGCTCAAGGCACTGGGCTTGGCCGTGGCACCCTGGCCCCTGCTCAGGCTCCTGCCTGGTGCTCAGGGGCTTCCTGGCCCGGGGCTGAGCGCTGCTGAGCACCAGCCCTGCTGTAGACCCACCCCAGCCTCGTCTGAGCCTGGCCCAGCCTGCCTAGGGACGGAGGAACTGCACCTACGAGGTCTGAATGCCCCCTGGTCTGCTCAGGTCATGCTCTCGGCAGGAAAGCAAGGAGAAGGACGAGAAGGAGGCAAACTGCTGATGAACAGAATGTCAGGTTATAAAGTCTACAAATACTGTTTATCGGCATCAGCCGCGATAAGGCCCTATTGCCCTGCTGGGCAGGACAGGGACTGGCTCTGTGCTTTATTACAAGGAAGATGCTAAACAAGCTGGTGTCCCCCCCTAATCCCAGTGCCTGGCATATCCAGCTCTTAAGATCCTGAAACAATCTTCTGTATTCGTGGGTTTTGTGAACCCCTGGAAAGCCACAGAATCCTCTTTAACAGGGCAGTGAATAAAACAAGAAAAGCAAAACCTGCTGTCAGGAGTTTTAATTTCACAGTAGAAAGAGCTGCCTTTCCCCACATAAATATAAGTGGTGATGAGAAAAATAATAGAAAATATAATGAAAAATAATGGAAAGACATTCTTACAAAACATGCTTTTCAGAAAATACTTGGGTGTATAGTAGAATCATATAGCAGTTTGAGTTGGAAGGCACCTTTTAAAGGTCATCTAGTCCAAAGCCCCTGCAATGAGCAAGTTTATTTAATCTTCTATTCAGGCTAACCAAGTGTTCCAGTTTTGGTTACACTTCAGAGAATCCTCACCACCTGCTACAATACAGATGGCTGGTTAAAAGAACCACACAAAGCCCGCAAAATGTCCGAGTTTTGCTGTCCTTCGGGATGTCTGCCATGAAGGGCAGTTTGATCTGCATATAGAAATACATTTTAAGCTTTGTGCTAGAGTTCAGTGTCAGATATGAAGTCTTTACCCTTAAAGCATGTGAAGGCAAATACATGCAAAATTACAGCACATCTATCATTTCTGCTATCTGAAGTGTCTAAGAAAGCTTCAGCCACTGCAGTATCTATCTTCTACTCACCCTTCACCCACCATATTATCTGGATTTTTCTGACCTGATCCCACAGGACAGCTCTGATGCAGTCTCAGCGCTGAGATGCCTTTTCAAATAGCAGCATGAACCAATTCCTACTACCACAAGTGCATTTAGAAGTAAGCTACCAGCCAAAAAAAACAAGCATGAAAGGAGTAAAAAGTCATTAAACAGCTTAGTGTGTCTTCCTGAAAGGAAGAAAGGGCAGAAGGAGACCAGAAGCAGATGAGGCAGATGTTCATCATGTCCCCTAATGCAAGATTGAGATGGGTGCAAAACTACAACAACAGATGCAGTATGAGAAGTAGTAAAAAACTTGGTTGTCTTACAAAGAGAGGCTATTTCTAAAGATTCTTCAAAACAGTGGTAGCTGTATACTAGAGGAGATTATTAGTACTGGTCTTTAATTAATCTAATTAACTGACTTTTGATTTCCAAGGTACAACAGCTGTGGCTCATATATGCCACAGACATCTTTCTTCAGTTTGGACCCAGGAGGAGGATAAACTTTCAAAGGGGGTTTTGGGGTTTTTTTTGGTTGGCTTATTTATCTTTGGAGGACAAATCAATTTATTCCTTATTTTCAAAGGTTACTGGGAGGCTTTAGCTGTGGAACTCCTGTTGATTAAGGCATTTCAACCAACTTCAAGGCAGATTTGCAGCCAGGTTATCATCTCCTCAAGTAAGGCTTTGTATAAAAGACATTAATGACAGGTACTTGAAATGATACAGCTGATCTTTAAATTAAATCAGTGTCATCATCTCCCCTTCTCAATATTTTCCAAGTCCCCATTGGTGAATGTAAAAGGATATGAGCCAGTTTCTGACACTTTCAGAGTGATTCAATGGGGCAAAAATGTAATAAATGAATACCATGTGGATCTATATCTCTCACTCTACCTCCATTCTTTCAGAAAACATGGGCCTTCCCACTGCTTCATCGCCACTGACAGGAAAGAAATGCCACTGTATTGGGGCAGCTGTCAGGTAAAAGCCTAATGCTAAAGAATACATAAAATAAAGCCACAATAAAGCAGATTGCACACCAACAGAAAGCCAAACCTCCTACTCTGCCCTGGACCCTGCTGGGTGGACAGGCATTAGCATGGACAACATACTTTTGGACTTAAAGCTTGCCACACTCCTCCTCAAAGGAAGCAAGAAAATGTAAACCACACTTACCTCCTCCGTACATCTGACATAAGTATGGAAACCTCCACACATTTCCCAGCCCCACAGCATAGGAAATGCACGCAAAAATAAACTGCAGGGGATTGTCCCATAAGGGTCGGGATTTCTCCATTGCCTTCTTGCAGGCAGAGGTTTCAGCAGAGCCTCCTGCCTTCACTCCCTCAGGTACTCTGCCAACCGTGCCTCACACTCCACGCCAGTCCAGCTTGGAGGGGAGGGAAAGGCGGAGGAGCTATGCTTGCCAATTCCTATCAAGCTTTTTAATTACTAATCTTATTAACAGGCACATACTGAAATAGGAATGCTGGTAAATAGATTATAGACACACACAGAACTATAAAATTGGTACTTTGGGTGAATAGCTGCTTGGGTTTTGACTGGCATTTCTGGGAAGGATGTGAGCTGAGGGATTTTTATTGACTCACATGCCAACTTGAAGCTGTGAGGAAATAACACTGGGGCTGCAGTTTGGTTTTGGAAATGGAACACTCCTCCACAGGGCTCCCTTCACTACCGAGTGGCATTCATCTGCATGAGGCACCAGCTTGAATTTGAATGCACAGAAGAGGGGTTCCCACACCATTAGGACTGGGTTTAGGGACTGTCAGTGCTGACTTATAGGGTAAGAATAAACAGGTCCTCAGACATCCTATCACCGTGCCCTGGTGCTCACCTCAACCAACCCAGCACGCTCCCCAGTTCCAAAGTGGCCCTGAAACAGTCCTATCAGCCACACAGGTCCCCAGCCTGCTGCACACTTTGAGAACAGCACTCAAGTTTGACCCTCCGGGAATACTGCCCTCCCTCTACATACTCTGCATGTGCACAACAGTGTGAAATGGCCAGTCTCTTCACTTACCTTCACGCTCAAACCCCACTGCTGCAGGTGAACTTTTCTGAGGGGTTGCCGTTTTAAAATACTTTCACAAGCAGCAGGTTCCAAATACAAAGGCCAGTGGAAAAAGATGTCTGTGGCCATTGTGGAAGCAGAAGGATCTAGGAGGCCTTTGGGTCATCTGAAGGCACATTGAGGTGCCAGGTCTGAACATGACCCTGTGTGTTTGGGCCCCTGCCAAGGTACACTTTGAGCTCAACCACTTTGGACAGGTCTTCCAGTGAAGGAGGCTGCCAGCAGCATCTGCAGCAATAAAAAGCAGCTGAGCAACTCCAAGGACTCAGCTTCCTTCCTCTGTTTAAAGGGGTTTTTTCCAGGGCACCTTTCAGGACCATTTTACAAGTAAGACTCGCTCAGCTGCTGTCAGTCTCATTCCTTCAGTGCCAGGAAATTTGCTCCCTGCCAGTGCTGTGTGGGCTGCTCCAGCATCCCATTGGGCACTGGCCGAGCCAAGGCCTCCAGCTGTGGGTACAGGTGAGAACCCCAACCCCCGGGCCTTTGGACAGGAGCCCGAACTGCAGAGCGTGTCGTGCAGTGCTGCTGAGCCCAACAGAACCACTCTGGTGCACCTGCTGACCAGCCACCTGTATTACCAAAGTCACCAAGTGGGACACTACTTTTCTCACAGCTTAGAAAAGGTGATGGCAAGAGGTTTACACATTAGGTGCATCCATTCTTCAGGGTGTGTTTTAGTGGTGCTAGAGATGTAAGTTGTCATTGGAAAACATCAGGGTATGCCAAAGCCTTCTGTAGTACAGGTTTGAGGGAAGTTTGTGACTTTTTTGCAGTACCTGTGCATTCTTGTCTTGCCTGCAGAACTGCAACATGCCAGCTAGCCCTGGAAATATGCCTCATGGGTATAACCCAGAATTCTGCTGGAAGGAATAATCCAAGGTAATTTTAAATCCATAAGCTGTTAAACTGAAAGACACACACAGACAATGTGAGTTGCCCCACATCACAAAATTACTAGAAAGTCAAATGCCCATCCCTGACAGTGAGATTTATTATAAATGATGTGTATAAACAGCTTACAGTATTAAATAATTCACTGACAGGACAGCCTTAAAAATAGCACATCACTACCACTTGGGATGCTTCTGTGTGAATAGATTACTCCTACTGATGAGCATCATCAAGTTAAAAATTTCCTTGGCTCTGTACCTCCTTCCCATTACATTTCAAACTAGTTTACTAATGGACTGGAGGAGATTGTGCAGGCAGAGATGTGATGTCCTTATCTTGGGTCAGGCCAGATCAGGAAGTTCAGGTGGAATGAGATGAATCCTTGCCTCTCTCACAAATGTCAGCCTCATCAGTAGCTCAGATCACAGACTACTGTGACATTTTTCTAAAGGTGGTCATGCATATAGGCACCCAGCAAAGTGCCTGTCATCTAGTGGCTCCTTGAGACACACGCTTTAAATATATTTAAATGTATTTGAACAGACAACGCTTAGGAATTCTTGCTGTGGGACTTTGTATACACACCTCAGATTATCAATATGCTATTTCTGATGCTGTTCATGATTTTATCTCCCTTGAACTGCTTTCATTTGTGTTAGGGAAGGGCTTGAGCTTTATCTTTAGGTACAAAGACAAGTCTCTAATAGACATACACAAGAATTTTTTATCATTTCACTGCTCATATTAAAGAAGGATTAGAAAGAATTTTTTCTCCCAGTACCTAACAAATTTGAGCTGTGGGGTTTGGGGGAGTGGTTGAAAAGGGCAGGGGTTCATCTGCACAGCAGACCAGGGACTGATGGGACTGCCCAGGAGAACTGCCCTATGTAAACCTAGTCAGAAGCTGATAAAGCAAAGAATCCCATTTATTACTGAAGCAAAACTACAAGTACTTAGGTGAAGGTATCAACTAAAAATCCTGGGCTTGTGTCTCTTGATGCCAGTACAGTAAAAAGCCAAATGCCTCTCCCAGCTACCTAAAATGCAAACAAAAAGGGAATCTGGGGTCTTAGCAACAGGTTGGGGATCATGACTTCAGGGTGTGAGAGAACCTTAATAGTTCTATTGGCAAAAGTCAGGGAAACAAGGTAGGAAGAAATTCTACCAGGTAGCCTGGACCTTATTATGCTACCTCCAACATGTATTACTATACCCCTTAGATTTAAAAATAAACCTCTGGGCTCTCCTTGATGAGCCAGACATGTGGGAGGGGGACAAAGTGTCAGCAGCTCTGGTGTTTAGTATCTTCCATTCCTGGAGGCACCCACTTCCAAATGCAAACACAGTATCTGCTCATGTATCAGATGATTATCAAAGCAAAGCCATGGAGTCTCTACAGCCTCTGCACGTGTTTACTGATGCTGTCAAGGGAAGCAGACAAGCAGACAAGAGGGTAACAGCTTCCACATACGGGTTTTCTGTTGGGATTCACTATTCAGAGCTGCTACCCTAAGATGCCTATTTCCTTACCTTAGGAGAAAGAATCAATCCATCTGGATTGCCAGATCTTTGACAGCTCATAGGCCATGACAACTGTTTGGCAATTGCTCTATGTGTAATTGGAGACTACAGTTACTCCTCTAAACTGTTACTAGGATTACAATTATTCCTTCCAGTTTATCACTACTACTTGCTGCTTAGTTCCAAACTGTAGATGATGCCTTTAGGGTCTGTACTCTGAAGTAATTTCCAACCTCTTAATCACCCTTAAAACTGTTTCACTTTACCTCAACCTCCCAAGAAAAGCATGCCTGAAAACAGCCTCTCTATTTTCCTTGCTTTTCCTTAGCACCACAGCTCTATCCATCTTCTGACTGTGTGATTTCTTAGGGTACTCACTCCATAAAGGTGCACTCAAAGCAGTTCTGATTCGTAGAATTGCACCTAATTCACCCGAACTTCAAAACTGACCTGCGTCAAACGAGAGTCAGAAACGGGCATGTCACTAAAAGGTAGGTGAATTACTCAGTCAGTTCTTCTGCTTGTCACCTGCCAGTTCCCACCTTCTCTGTCAAAGCTTGCCTGCAGTCTGGGGAGGTCTCCGGGCAGCTCTCTTGTTCACCAGCAGCTGGCAGTCGTGAGCTGCTCTTTCACAGTTCTGCACCGACCTCTCTGCATCACCATGACTTACCACGAACACTCCAAGGCACTACATCAACAAGTTCCTAAAAATAATAATTAAAAAATAACTAACGAAAGAAAATTTCTGGTGAAACAGAATGACATATATATACCCCCCTTTATTTGGAGAAGAGCTGACTCCAAATATGCTGCCTAATACTTCAGGGTATACCCAAGAGGAGAGACTGCTAAGGAGGGCACAAGATGCCTTCAAGGAAAGTCTGCAGGCAGCCAGAGCAGAGCAGGAATCCTGGGACAACACCTTCCCTGGGACGTTGTCAAAATTAATAATCACAGGTTAACTCCCTAGGCACATTCTCTGTTCAAAGTCAGTTACAAAAATAGCTATGATAACAATTACAATAACAATTCTTACCTGCTCACATACAAACTTACCTTCAAATGACTTCAAAATGTTTTAGAAGGCATATCCTTCTAGACCAGATCAGACCTTTTAAGCTCGATGCATTCAGCCACCTGATACCCCAACATGATTCACATTTGCTTCCTGAGGCAGTAAGGATTTCACTGTGGTTTCACAGCATTTCATATCACACAGAAATCAAGACCTGTCCTTGATAATGCCAGAAAAGGGAAATCAAAATAGGGAATCTTACGAACATTTTGGCTGGACTGAAATCTAAGTTCCTGGCAGCTGACTGGGTTTCCCAAAATCAAGGTATGTGGGAAATGCCCAAATTGCAACTGTTCTTAATATTAGTCTACCAAACAAAAAGGCACACATGCAAGTTAAGTATCAATATATGTGTTAGTATTCATCTTAGGACATTTTTCTAAATGGCTATTAGCCAGAAGAGAAAAAACAGGCTAATGAGTACTTTATGAACAGTTAAAGATCAGTGGGTAATATATGGCCTCATTAAGATGGCAACATGCAGGACTGCTGGCTCATTTAATAACAACTACTGAAGTCATTGTTGGAGCATAGGGTTGTTTGTTGGCTGTCAGATTCAGTACTTAGCAAAGCTGAGCTGCCTAGATTTCATTCCCCTAAAAAATATTCTTCAGTCTGCAAGAAAAAACAAAACAAAACCAAAAAGCAAACCCCAACCAGCTTGAAAAGATGTAATTTCTGCAGACCAGGCAATTATACAAAAATTTTCTTTTTAAACATTCCCTTCAGGCATAACTAGGGAATTAACAACTGAAGTGGAAGAAATGGATGATATGTATTTGAGCAGTACAAGGAACAGAGACTGCTAAAAGCAGTATTAGAATTTATACCTCAGGGAAAGAAGTGAGGTTTTAGAAACATCAGACACTGTCAGGAGACGTTCAGATGTCATCTCCATCTTCAAAATATTGTACCTATCTCAAGGAAAAAAAGATCACTACTGTATAATGCTCCAAGTCTTCTTTGACAGGTACATCACCTGTCAAAGATGATGTATTTTTCATCAAGAGCTCCACACAAGACTTTTAATTAGCCCTTCTGCAGCACAAAAAGCGAGCAATGCAGTGATCTCACACTCGCTAAACTGGCAATCTGCAAGGCAGGAACTCAGAGTTTCAATTTTGCACTGCACAGCTCTTTACAAGTTTTGCCTTACTCATTTGAGGAGATAACAAGGTGTGTAACAATGCTGGTCTACAGCCAACTTATTTCATTGAGACCTAGCCATATACTGAAGTTGACAGTGTACTTTCTTGCTGAGATGGTTTCTAAGCAGATAATGAAGGTCAATCACAGAGTCAATATTCCAGCTAAATCAAGAGTCAAAGATTTACGAGAAAAGAAGACCAGCAGAAGTCACTGAGAATCTCTGTCTCTCTTCACCCTTTACCTGCCATTTCAGAAATAGTAACTGATCTCATTAAAATGAGTGTTATTACAAAGAAAAAACCCGCAACATTCATCCAGACAAGTATTCCTGCTGCTCTGAGCAAAACCAGCCAAAAACCTCTTTGGTACATTCCTACTAAGAGCTTAAAATTTTAGTGACTGTACATGGGGCAAAAGAATACCCTTCATTATCTTAACTGCCACTGCAGGAGGAGAATGCCACGCCATAACACACTACTATTGTGCTACAGCAATAATATCCTGCCACAGGCACAGGGCTCTATCCCAAACCAACCTCACTAAACCAGTGGGAGGCAAAAGACAGGAGAGCTTACAGAAAACATGAGAAGTTAAAAGAAAACAGGAGAACTTAGACTGCAAGTGTATGGCAGATTTGAGTTAAGCAATTTTAACAGCTTTGCTTGTTAAAGAAATGATGAGGAAAAAAGACCCGTTTCAGTTCAAGCAGCTCCTGAGAAAAACACTGTTAAATGTCAGTTTCTGTAACATAAACACCCCAGTCTCTCCTCAGCCCTGTCACTGGCACGCTCTTTTACAGCTGTTTGATGTGAGCTTTGATGTGGCTTTGAGCACAAATCTGTAATTTAAATGTTCTCATTTCTAGCAAGATTCTTTACTGGTCGGCCACCATTCCCACAGATATTAAAAAAACAGCTATACAAAACATTCCTATTAAAAAATCCAGCTCCTTAAAGATTAAACGTTTGAAAACATAGTATTTTATTTGGAGTAAAATACAAGATACACATGAACAGGGACAGATGAACAAGTAGAATGCACTATCAGGTGACTGACAAACAAACGCAAGGCAGAGAATGACAAGTAGAAGAGTCAAGAGAAGTAAGCTGTTTTCTGGTGAGGTTACATTAAGAAAGGAGATGAAAACACTTAAAATAACTTATTTCCCAAAAAAGTTGCTTCATTAACTTTCCTATGCGTATTTAGATTATCATCTCAATATTAAGAATACTGGCAAAATCAGAATCTGTCTTCTGATGTTCAAATTTGCTTTAAATGAATTCAAGTGAAAAAGCACAACTTTATTTGAAAGGGTCCAGCACTTTGGCTATAAAGCATATTTATCTCACTGTCTAATGAACACCCTCTAGAAAAATGCTACTGACCACACTTGCTGAGCTATGACATGCCCAATGTGAAGTAATATTATAGAATCAAAGTGTTTCTTTTTGTTCCTCCTACTCTTTACTTTTGCTGATGCAATTTTTACATATAATGCTACTTCTTAACTATATTAACTACACAAAAGTAACAACTGGAGTTTCCACCTTGAAGACATCAAAAACTCTAATACATGTATTTTTGGTCTTTTTTTTCCCTTTTCTTAACAAAAATAAACTCCTTTGTTTGTAGGGAATGTTCTCAGTTCTTCAACAAGGTCCTGTTTGCTATTTCTCAATGAATGTCAATGGCTAACCATTAAAAATGGGACTGCAGAAACTAGTATCTATAAATTTTAGGTTTACAAGGAAGTAGAGTTTCAGTGTGAAATTAATATTAATAGTTATTTTGAACACTAGAAGCAAAGAATACATAATTCAAAACAAAAATTACTGAAAAATAATACCAGTCTACATTTTCTTTCCATGACAACTTCTGATAGATCAGATGCTTTTTGGTATTTCAGTCCTCTGACTCATATCTGAGGATTAAAAAAGAATAAATAGAAAAATCATTAAAACAGACTTGAAAACACCCCAAAGACATTTTGTCTCTAAAGAAAATATGAAACCCAAGCAATAAATCACACCCAAGATTGATACATTTCTGTCAAGGTTTACTGTATGACTTAAGCTACAGACACATGCATTTACTTTTTAGACTATTTTCTCCTTTTAAAACTGGCCAGTTTACCCAACAGGAAAATGAAGGAATGACCTACCCGCAAATCCAAACAATTGCCAAAACATCTGGAACATCTCCCATCTGTATCTCTGTGTGTAGCACCTGAGGCCTTATCTGCCACACCCACCAATATCCTCCATCCTCTCCATACTAAAGTCTCTCATTACTTGCTACATGACAGCTGCTGTTGCACACACCAGCCCTAACAACACTGAACATCCATTCAAAGGATGCTTGTCAAAACTCAGGGAACAGCCTATTAGAACTTCTTTTTAAGGAAAATGTATAAACTGTTTTAGAGACAAAATGGGAGCAGAACGTGGATCCAGAACAAGGATCTTGTTGGGACAGACAGGCACTTACTTGGAAAGTCTTCTACGCAGATCCTTTATCTGCTCATTCTTCTTGGTGAGAATCTCTTTCATGTTGCGATAGGCAGCTGTTTGCTGAAATTTCTTCTCCAGTTCCTACACAAAAACAACATCAACGTATTATTTACATATTATGAAGACTAGACCAAAATATTAAAAAAAAAACCTACTTGCTTTTCCTCCTCAAATTTGGTTGGCAGTACTAGTTTCCATAACTTACTCAAATTTAGATGAAGTCAGCTGGTAGATTCAAATCAGATTACTGGGACAGACATAGAAACACTAACTTCATTTTATAACAAAATCAGGCCAAAAGTCTTCAGAAGACTGAGAATATGCTTTTCATTTAAAAATTTCTATCCAGACAAATGGTCAATTCTTTAATATTCATCTAGTTATGACCATGCAGTTAATTGTGGGCTTGCTATTTTATGTATAATGTGCTTTTCCACTGAAATAACAAAAATATAAGGGCAAAAGTGTGGCCTGGTAAACTCTGCATCCTGTAGCATATGCTTGTTAAATTACTAATCAATTAAAATGTGAGTAAGGAATTCATCTTTACAATACAATAAAATGCTAACCTTTTCAGCTGTGGATAGCTGATCCTGAACCTTCAGTAAGTTATGTTTTGTTGTCACCAAGTCCTCTTCTAAGAATTTTTGGTTTGCAGTAGTGTCATTCAAAGTCTTCTCAAACTGGGATTTCAAAGCTGCCACTTTATTCTCCAGTTCAGTGATATCCTGGTTTGCATTATTCTTCAATAGAAGAAATATTTAAAATATGTAAAATTCAAGGGAAGAAATATTTAAAATTTTAAGTGCAAAATTCCACACAAAGTAGGCACATCTTCATTTTTAATAATTGTGTTCATGTTACTCCTGTAAAACCTAAATGAGAAGTGCTTTAACTAAAAAAAAGTTACAGCAGGGACTAATTTACAACTTAAAAAATTGTTAATAAATGCCTTTTAAAGATGGCTGGAATGTCTTCTCTGCTAAGATGAGATTTCAAGTTCTTGTACTTCACTTCTTTAGGAATTAGTTAGAGCCAGAGGATGAATCATATAACAGAAAGTTATTTACCATACAGAAAATTACCATTTAAGAACTAAACGTCTATGTTACAATATATTTTTGAAACATTTACAAAGCTGTTAGTGTAGTACAGGTAGGAAAGGCTGAAAGTGTTTTGGCTCACATTCTCGGTCAGGTACCAACATTGCACCATTCTCAGATGTCTTACACAAAGAGGCTCCAAGTTGCTTGTGAAGCAACTTTCCTTTTTTCCTTACGAGAAGAAACAACTCAGACCTTTCTGAACATCAGCTCTGGGTCATAAAACACTATAATAATGTAACTGTTCTATGGATTTTCACTTAAATAAAACAAAACAAAAACCAAACACAAAACATTCTAAGGTTTTAAAGCTCAGTTTCAAACTCAAACATGTAATGACTCAGGATGAGGCTGAACCAGCAGCACCTTAAACACAACAAAATCTAAAACCTAAGAAAGCCCTGTTCCTTCTTCTATCTGGAACTTAAGACTTTAGAATAGGAAACCACTTGATAGTAGCACCGCTACAGAATAAAGGCTTATTTTGAATTCTGAGACAAGAGTCCAAGGCTGCAATGTTGAAAAGCACTACATACATTTTGTATGTTTTAGTTGTTATTTTCTAACCATGACAAAAGTTAGTTATGCAAAAATTCTAAATCTTCAAATTAACCTTATCCAACAGAGCAGTTACTCCCTCCCAGTTTCAGTTACTTTGATTCACACTTTGTGCGTGGAGCCATCTATTAACTATTAATTTAAAAAAACCCCATCAATTTGATGAGTTGGGACTTAAGAACCAATTGTGGTTTGGCAGTCATTTATTTGTTCAAAGAGTTTGAAATCCACTGCTTTATGAGCAACTGGGAGAAAGCAACAGATTAGAGAGAGCAAATTAGGACAGGAAAGCTGAAGATACTCAGCAGCCCTGACACTGAGGCCAATTCATGTTTAACCAGAAAAGCAGGATGAGATTTAGTTCCAATCTTTTAACACTACAAACAATATTATCCAGGATTTAATACACCCCTTTAGTATTTTAAACCGTTAATAATTTAACGTTTAACAAAACAGAGAAAGAAAATATTTGTCATGACTGATTGAGTTCCCTACTAAAAATAGTATTAAATACAATTTTGAAAGTTACTAAGTAAACTTTTAACATATTAAGAAAACCAAGTACATACCATAAACCAGGTAGAAAGCAAAATAAAAAGAAATCAGGATTAAAATATGAAAACTAAAATAGAAATGTTTTATTATCTTGAACCTTACTTCCAAATCTGTAAATACCGCAGGAATTTTAATGTCAATTACTCAAAATAATGGGATTAAAGTGCTCTAATTTTGTTGAAAGCCTGAATAGAAATGTTTTAAATTTAAGAAACAATTACACATGAACAAACTTTGGAAAATTCTAATTATTGACAAATAAAGGTAGAAAAAAAACTTAGAAAAATACTGAGGTGACCTGAACAGATTTATTTGTGTCAACTCACCATGTTGGAATCCTCATTTACAAAACAGATTAAGAACCTCAAGTAATAAAAATAAATGGTGAAACATTTTTAACAGCATGCTGATATAGGGAGAACTACAAAAAAATCAAACAAGCAGCACGTCTGGCTTGTTCATGTGAACATCAAGTGACAAATGTGTGAAAGAATTAGTGTTTAATTGTTGCCCTAAAAACCAGGTTAGGTATCATTCTTTCATTAGTAAGGATGAAGAAACAAACAGACATAGATTTGTGTCTGTTAATACAACTCTCAGCCCTGAGAATATGAATTCTGGAATACTTCCTGATTGTTCCTGAATACATGTCAAAACATCAACTAATGTTATGGATTACCTGTTGACTGACAGACCAGCAGGAACAGACAATGTCAGCAGGAACAACACTGACTCAAACTCTTGCATTTGCCAGAAAAGAAACACACCATACAGACCAACATTTTGGATGTATTGGCAACAGTTTCCCCCTCTGGGAGCAGAAGGATATAATTATATTTACCTTCTGATCTCCTTGGATCATCTGTAAATCCCTCAGTGACTTCTCCAGCTTGGACTTCTCATCTAGGGCAGCTGTAGCCTGCAATATATTGAAAATTTAAAACCTCAGAAACATTTTAACTTAAAACATAAGAATAATAACCATGGGATTCTTATTTAGGTATTTTTAAATACGTAAGCAGCATTAAGCATCCAAGCTTACAGGGAATTTACCTGTGTTTCTATGGTCCTGAGTCTGGTCTTCAATTTTTCATTTTCTTCCTGGAGATAAGCAACTGTCTTTGGGTTAAAGAACAAGAAAATGTTTGTGAACACTCTTGTGCCATTTTGGATTTTCCAAATATTTCAGGGAAGAAAATACACTTCATAACTTAGGAAAGCAAAAGAGATCCTAAAGGCTTATAAAATTGGCCTCCATAAGAAATCAATAATTCATTCAATTTTCATGATTTTTTGCCCCAGTGAGAAAGCAATTTAAGTTTCCAATTCTACTGTAACATAGAGGACCATTCACTTAGACACATACTTTACCACATTGAGACTGTTGAGATCAGCATCTTGTTAGTATCAAGATTAATTATTAAAAATTGCATGTTCAGAGATGCAAATCTCATTGCTGCTCATCATTCATATTTTCAATCATCAGGCAAGTAAGAATTTATCCACAGTTCTTTTTCAATAGAGACAAATACCAGGTTACTGCATATCCTGTTCTATGTAACAGGAAATAATCATGTTTTATCAGTCAGAGTAAAATCACCATATGAACTCTGAATGATTTTGGGAATAAAAAAAAAGACAACAGATGTACATATTCAACAAAAACTGTTATGATTTTGAAATTATTTTTGAAAGAGAATTACATTAATCTATAAGCAAAATACAAGTCTGAATTCTTGAATGCTTTAATTATCATAGTGAGTAACAACAATTTGATTCAGACATTGTACTCAACACATCATTTTGGGAACACAGGACAGAAGACAGAAAATAGATTATCTAATTATCTTGATTGCCCAAAACTTAAAAGGGTATTGTAAGAAGTGTGGCATTTTAGAAAAGTTCAGTTGAATGAAATGAGTACAATACCTAATAAAAGCTATTGATAATGTTAAGTACTAGAAAGTGTTTTGTAATTCTGAAAATGTTTAGCGAGTGAGAAATCAGATGTTTTCGAAACCAGTAAATTCCAAATTCTTTGAGTGCCTGTTTCTTCAGGAGGAATTTAACCAACTTATAACACAAAAAACTGGATGTAATAAGATTGACTTCAAGTGATACAGAAAATGTTCAATAACCTAATCATTTCAGCCAGCTACATATTTTAATTTACTTCTTTGTTGAAGCACCAGCTAGCTGCATGGAACTAGTTTACTATTTCACTCGATTAAATGGAAAAATAAATTACTACAGAGACCAAAATGTCTTTGCAAAAGAAGGGTTAATATTGCGATAGATGTTAGAGACCATAACTGCAGTAAATTTCTGATGCTTTGCAATATTTATTAATTTACTAGCATTTTACATTCTGGGGTATATTACCATGATGTCTGTATAGTGACAGACACATTATACAAATATTACTGTAAAGCTATTCAGGTCATTTGCATAAGCAGAATGATCATTGACCACAACTGCATGAACAGCCAAGTTCTTACCTTGTTTAGCAGCTCTGACCCACCTTCATTTAATGGAGCCAGTTTTGGTTTAATGGGATCTGCAGTGGACTAAAGAAATAATAAAGGTGAAAAAATTAAATTATACAGATTTCTAGGAGGAAGAAAAGTACTCCTTTAGTCTGTCAGTCAATAGACAGTTGACAGTCAATTCAGCTTTCTTTTGTAAAGCAAATGAACAACCTTTTATTTCAAGTTCATTTTTTACTGTTTCCTTGGCTCCTAAGTTATGGACTTCACTTTGAGCTTATGTTAAACAAAGATACTGCATAGAGACATAAAAGTATTGCAGACATGGTTCTACAGAAGACTAACAATCCTGCAGCAACCAAAAGACAAAGGAGTAAGGAGAAGATATTTGAGTGGTTGTATTTACAAAGCTCCAAATAATTTTCTCATTTAAAGTATTAAAAATAATATATATTAACTAAATATACCTTTACACTCCAAACCAAGTAAGGTGCAAACATATTCATGCAAGACAAGCTACACATCTGTACTGTGCAATCTTCTCAGCTCTTGGGTTCATGTTGGGGTAAGTGAACATCCCAGTCTTACCCCAAGTGCCAGGGGAAGAGAACCCAGGAGCAGATGCTTCAGCACATCCCTGATCTGGCTGACCTTGGGATGAGGTGTGTGAGGCATGCTCCAGAAATGCAGAATCTGCACTCTGGAAATAGCCAAGGCAATTCAGAGTGAGCCTTGGTGCTGAAATGCAAAATGCGAATTTTAGACAGTTTCAAAGACTGTTTTGAAAAAAAAAAGGATGGGGTTTTGGTTTTCTCTTACACACAAAGAGTGAATACTAAGCATTTTTAACATCTGTCGTGACTCCACATGACATTTGATTATGATTTGATTAAAATAAAATTCTACCTTTTTGTTTGAAGATGTATATTCTGATTTTTCAAACTCAGCAACCTGGTCCAATAATTCTCTTGGAAAAAAAAAAAAAAAGACACATTTATTTACCAAAGAAATATAAAAGAAGGCATTTATTTACTAAGACCTATGCTATGAAACACATTTCACCAAGCTGGTGCTATGCCTTTTACTGCATGTAAAATTCTTGTTAGAAGTACAGGGTGAAGTCCTACACAAATACCATAAATGCAACAGATCATGTCATGCAACGGTACGATACATGCATTAGAATAGACTTAGCATCCTTAATTGAAATATAATCCAACCAGACAACAAAAGCTTTTTAATTGAGTTCAATCACCTGCTCTTAACTGATTAATTCAAGAAAGAATATTACCAATAAAACATCTTGCTGCCAAGTTTGAAATCATTTTGTATCTTGCTATTTTATAGATGGAAGCATTGAAGCTAACCTATCACTGATAAAATAGTAAAAGAATAAGTTTCTATTCGTTATGGTTAGGAAAAGAATGCAAGTAGTCAACACTTCAAAGTTTTCCTATTGTTGCAAGTATAGTCCAATAGATGTTACCGATTCTCCAAGTCAGAGACATCTGTCTGTAACTTGAGGTACCATTTCTCAGCCTGGGAAAAGAGCTGCTGCAGAAGTAAAACGTTGGTGTAAGTTGTGTTTATGAGCTCTGACTCCACTTCACTGTGTACGACACTCTGCAGTCCATCCAGCATGTCTATCACCTCGTCAACTGTGAAGGTCTCTTCAACAAGTCTAAACAGAGCGGTCAAAATGAGTCAGGTACGATAAAGGTTACAATTCTGCGTTGTTATGAGATCCTATTACAAAGGTACCACTCATATGATGCAATATCTTTTAAAAACCTCCACTGTCAGTAGTTATTAGATGACCACAGCACTACTAATTGGTTATTGTATTTGAATTTTCTCTTTAAATAATTAAAATCACAAATATTAATTCAGCTACAGCCTTGCATCCAGTTTAGACATCAGAAGCAAGATATAAAGCAATGTCATACTGTCAATATCTACGTTAATTCCTAAGAATTTGAACAACTTGGGTTTAAAAGCATTTCACTTGTAACTTCCGGAAAATACAAGAACATACAAACCTAAATGAAGAAAAGTCACCCCATAAAGTATTCAAACCTGCCACTGCTGCTAGTGTATTTTGCTTTATTCTTGCTCATAACCACCCCACACAGTACCTGCTGTCCTTGAGGTCCTGAAAACAAGAGTCCACTGTTTTGAGACACATGCTGCGCTTGAAACGGGCAAAGCGCATGTAGCTGACCACTTCGTTCTGGTGGTGCTCATTAACGCCCAGCTCTGCCTGCGGAGGAGGACACAAGCACAAAAACAAATTTAAGTAAAAAGGAGCATAACTACTGTGAATACTTGCCTTCTGACTAGTTTCTGTGATTGTTTTCACAGGGTTAGCATGCTAACTAGCAGGGTAAAAAACAACCATATTTTCATAGGTCTAATCCCTACACACCTCTCATAAGTGGGTGAGAAAGTTCCAGAACCTGGAAGCAAGGGCTCAAGTAGCCTCAAAAAAGTCATACAAAATCAGAGACAGAGGCAATCAGAGGATCAGAACCAGAAGGACTGTACAGGAGACGAAGCTCTTGGACTTGTCCTGGTATTACATTACACATGCATAATGTAGCTGAATCATGTATCTTTCATATATGTACTAACAAAAAACCCAGATGAAAGTATGTTATGTTTGTTACTTTTTATGTAAACTCTTGAGACTTCTCACAGAATCATAGAATCACAGAATGTTTGTGTTGGAAGAGACCTTAAAGATTATCTAGTTCCAACCCCCCGCCATGGGTGGGGACACCTCCTATTAGACCAGGTTGTTCAGAGCCCCATCCAACCCGGCTTTGAACACTGCCAGGGATGGGGCATTCACAATTTCCCTAGGCAATGCATTCCAGTGCCTCATCAGCCTCACAATAAAGAACTTTTTCTGTATATCTAAACCTACTCTCTTTCAATTAGTGCCCATTACTCCTTGTCCTATCACTGCAGTTCCTGCTGAAGAGTCCCTCCCTGGCTTCCTTGTAGGTCTCCTCCAGAATACTGGAAGTTTGCTGTGAGGTCTCCACACAACCTTCTCTTCTCCAGGCTAAATAACCCCAACTTGTCTGTCTTTGTAGGGGGGGGTGCTCCAGTCCTCTTGTCAGCTTTATGGCCCTCCTGTGGACTTGCTCCAACACTTCCATGTCCTTCTTATGTTGGGAACACCAGAACTGTATGCATCACTCCAGATATGATCTCATGAGAGCAGAGGGGGGAATCACTTCCCTCGACCTGCTGGCCATGCTGTTTTTGATGAAGAAGGAGATCTTAATCTTAAGTGATAATGTGAATTTGTTTCTCAACAGCCTATTGCCCAGAAACAAATATTGCCAGGGCAAATGAAGAAGGAAGTAGTTTTAGATCTGGCTAAGTAGCCCTTTTATGTGTGCCTCTATTTCAAATGAACTATTGGCATGGGCACTCACATCAGAATAACCACTGCTCATGCAGGCAGCACGGGTGACAAGGAGGCACGACAGGGCATGAGTGGGAGTTTATCACCACAGTCCCTGGAGAGCTGATGCAAAGGCAGGTCCATCTCATTTACTCCGATGTATTTTGTTAGGATGGCTGATGTTGGGAAGGGACAGCAATGTAGTAACTCAGACAAAACAGTTCATCTGATCACCTTGTCCTTAGTAAACAACCCGTGCAGGGAAGCTTCAGTGACAATGCAATCCTGGGATACCTGGATGAACAATCAATACTCTGGAAACTAAATGCAGCCGAGGAAGCAGCACCAGCAGTAAATAAAACCAGCTCCCACAGTGTGGCTGCAAGCCCAATGTTACCCACAAAATCCCACTTATTGCAGATGAGGATCATATGGAAAGCTAAATTAATGTTCTCTTTGCTGTTGCTGGAGGGTTTTTTTAGTTGAAAAGCTTCTATTCATTACAGACAGACAGGAAATTAAACTAGTAAATAAACACACAAGCACTCGTGACCTCCGAGTCAGCCACGCTGATACGCAGATAAACCACCGGCCCACCGGATCCCGCAAAAATCCCAAACCCTGGGAGTCTCCGCAGGGATGGCAGGGTGCCCAGGTGGGCAGGTGGCAGCCGCAGCTGCCCCGAGCGGCACCCGCATGACGACAGGCCGCACCCCTGCCCCGCTTGCGGGCCGGCCGCCCGACGCGGAGCGCTCCGTGCCGGGATCCCGGGATGAAGGAGGAATGCCGGGCGGCGGCCCCCTCCCGCTACTCACCATGGCGGCCGCTCCGCCGGCGCTCGGATGGCGGCGGGCCCAGCGTTGCCATGGAGACCGAAGCCTCGCGAGCGCCCTCGCCGCGCTCCGATTGGCGGCGGCGCGCCCACGTGACCCGCGCGCCGTGGAAGCGGATAAAGGCGCTGTTTTCTTTATTTTACTTTACCTTTGGATTTCGTACGTGCTCAGGTGCAGTTTGGAAAACTCTACTGTGCAGCAATGAGCTGCTGAAGGGGTAGGGGCAGTTCGGCGCGATGGGCAATATCCCGCGTTTATTTACATCACCTAAGATTTTTTTCCAAAGGCTTTTTCACTAAACACGGATTTTTGCAAAGCATTAGCATGTCAGCAGGACAACACAGAATCATAGAACGGTTTGGGTTGACAGGGACCTTAAAGGTCATCTAGTTCCACTAGACCAGGTTACTCAAAGCCCCATCCAACCTGGCTTTGAGCACTCCCAGGAACTGGGCATCCACAACTTCTCTGGACAACCTGTTCCAGTGCCTCATCACCCTCACGGTGAAGAATATTTTCCTAATAACTAATCTAAACCTACTCTCAGTTTGAACTCGTTCTCCCTTGTCCTGTCACTACAAGCACTTGTAGGCTCCCTTCAGGTACTGGAAGGCCATAATTAGGGCACCTTAAAGCCTTCTCCAGGCTGAATAATCCCAATTATCTCAGCCTTTCCTCATTAGAGAGGTGCTCCATCTCCCTAATCATCTTGGTGGCCCTCCTCTGAACTCACCCCAACAGGTCCATGTCTTTCCCATGCTGGAGACTGCAGAGCTGGATGCAGTACTCCAGGTGGGGTAACTGTCACCAGAGTCTTTCACCTGGATCAGCCAAAAAGTTTATAAAATGTGGAAAAATAACTTTGCATCCATCACCTGAGTGTATGGAAGAAGTCTAACCATTTGTAGCTGGCCCAGTTGTCTTGTACCCTGATTGCACCTAAGGAGAGGATGAAAGTAATATTGACAGAGCTTGGGATTTTCCAGTGTAAGCAAAAGGCACACTGAAATTATGGATTTTGTTCATTAATTGTCCTCAAGGCCTGCAGAAGGAGACCAGATCTGTCACAGCAGAGGTGCAATATTAGTGAGCCACAGACAGAGGAAATGCCGATCATTGAATCTGTCCCATTATGAACAGGAAGAAGGGATGTAATGGCCTTCTCCCATGACACCAGTGGACACTTCAAAAGCTGGTGTCACCTTCCATACCTAGACAAGCAGTGAAAGCAGAGCACTGGAATGACACAGCAAAATGACTAACAGGCCAGGAAGCAGCAAGCTGGGAAAAGGCCATTTGGAACACACACAGGCAGGAGGGCTGCTGCACTTGGGCAGCTGTTTTCATCCAGGCACTTTCCGGAGCTGAGTAGCCCCAAGGGAAAACTGCCCTTCTTCCACAGTTTGAGAGGGAAAAATGGGATCCATTGCAATTTGCATTCCTCAACATTGTATTTGTCTTACTGACTACAGCCTGCAGTGCATTTTCATTAACTACTGGCCCTAAAAGCAGCAGTGACCAATTTAGGATTAACGGGCGATTTTGAGTAAGCAGCTGTATTAGTGGCAAATCTAACCTAATTTCTATTTACTTTAGACACAATCAGGAACAAGTGACAAAAATTCCATCAAAATCATCTGGATCAACTCTTGAGACAGATAAAGCCTGACTCCTTCCAAATCTGTTTCAGTAAACACAAGTCACATGTGCAGTCTACATTCAGCACAGGAGACTCAAGACATGTTTACAGGAGGCCCTGGAGCATGCCCTCAGGGAAGGGCATCCAGGTCTGTCCTCAGAACTGAAATCCATGTGGCAATCAAGGGAGTGCAGAAAGACAGACCATATGCACGGAAGGTTGTTCCTGAGCATAAGCAGTTCTACAGTAGTTGAAACTGGCCTAAAAGACCTGGCAAGAGCTATGCTATGCCTTGTTAGCTTGCACCTCTCTGTCCTCTGCTCCACCACATGGTACATGCTGGCAGCATCACTTCTTCAGATTCCTCAGCAAGGTGTGCAGAAAAAGGTGTTACCAACACACAGCAGGAAACACAAGTATTGCCATGAGCAATGTTGACTGACAATTTTTACGGGGATTTTGTACAGCCCATCTAAGGTACTCATGGCATCAGAAAAAGTGCTGGCATTTCGTTGGACCAAAACATGTTCAACCATGGGTTTCTCTCATTCCTTTTCTTCCACAGTTCCTAGTTATGGAGCTTGGAATGATTGTGCATAAATGGAATTATTGAGTGTTCAGCACCTGGAAGTGCTTACCTTGGCTGCTTCTGTACACTTGTTAGTGAAGGGACCCCAGTGAAATGAAGCACAAAAGAACAGAAGTGCATGTATTCAAGTACCAGCCACAAAGAGAGCAATCCCTGAATGGCCATGGTGTAACAAGAGAGAATAGCACAAAACACTGAACAGATGAACCTCCCTTTCACTGATGCCTTTGCCCCTACACTTCTGCCAATGCAGGGGCCAAGGGCAAATGAGATGCTGGGAAAAGATGAAGCCAACAACAGGTGCCAAAGAGCTGTCACACAGAATCAGACTAAAAAGCATTTTGTTTCCTTTCTAACTGTGGCAATAACCAGGAGTAAGAAAAGAACAGAATGAGATACATATGTATCCTGTACGATTTGAGCCTTCACTACCATTTATCTTCCCCACTGAGTGGACCGGCAACTTTCTGAATTGCCAGTCAAACCCAAACTGCAGTGGCTGATCATCATTCTGGAATATGTCTGCTTTCAATTTCTCTAGCCCACCTTCAAAGATATTTGTTGTCTGTCTTGACAACCACTGTGGGAATGTACCATATGCTCATTATTTCTTTTTGTTTAAGCCTTCAATCCGTTCCTGTCAGTGTTTTCTGGCTTTAGCTGTCTCCTGTACTTAGTGCTATGTCAGTCTTGAAAAGGAGAAAAGGAGATAAGAGACCGTCTATGTCACATCTGCAGTGTGCATTAGGTTGTGATAAGGATTTTTGTGCTTGCTGTTGCCAACCTCCAGAGCTTCCACAAAGGACACCAGGGCAAAAATGGTGTTCTGAGGAAAACAGCACAGAATTACAAACAAAATCACCTTTCATGGGTAATATTTGGAGGGGGGAGCATTGGGATCAGGGGCCTCAAAGAGCAGTGTCTACTTCACAAATAATTAGCAGCTGCACCTGGGTCCTCAAGCTTCTCTCTGCTCCCCTCACAACCCACTGAAACAGATCGCTGCTTTACCACTCACAATCAATATTTTCTAAGGAAACAATTCTGACCAGTTATCTTCCTCAAACATTTCTCATCTGACCTGAAGAAGCAGGAGTCAGAGGTCTGCAAATCCTTCCAGCCAAAGTGAGCAGGGACCCCGGGGCAGTGGAAGTGTCTACAGTGGTGAGGACAAGAGAGTAGTTGTGTGTGGAGAACAGTCAGTATAGTATTTCTGTCATCCAGATCTAAGCCTCTTTAAAGTTACAGGAGAAGATAGATTGCATTTGTATCTGCAAACCTCCCTAACAATCCAAGCTCCCCTTCTGTGCTTGCATGCTTGAGAGTCCTATCAATCCCATGAGAATGACACCATCATTCCCACAGGATCAAACGGAGTATTTTCCGTGGGGAAGCCTGTTTGCAACACTGCCTCCTACATCATGGTGCCCTAATGCAACTAAATGTACAATTCAAATTACATTTGGTCCTGTTGACTGAAAAAAACCCAGATTATTTTAACTTTCCTGGGGAATTACTGCATTCATTTTGGATAAGAACTTCAAAGAAAACCTACCGCAAACATGACATGAGATTGCCATCCAGAAGAAACTAGATACAAACTTCAGATCCATGCCAGGGTTGCATATATGCTTTTCTTCAACAGAAATCAAAGGACATTTATTTTTTATTCACGTGCCTGTCTCCACAAATTCAGAGCATTGTTCTTTAGGAAGCTGGGCTATACCTAACAAATAGAGGGGATGCTATCAATTACCATGGGCACTGCTTAGCTCTGGTGTTACTTCCAGACACAAACTATTGTACTGCCCAAGGAAAGGTTATCCATCTCTAGAAGTCTCACTGCACATAAGCTGAGAACTCTGCATTATCGCTATGACTTGAAGAATGACTAACAAATTACAATTACTATGGTAATGATCGTAGCTGGTGGTTCGTAAGCAAAGTCTCTGAGTAATAGAACTGTAGGGCTGAGTTTTTGTTGCTGTTTGCTAGCTATGCATGGAGAAAGAAAAGTCCCTTAGGAAAATCTTGAGACTTTTCAGAGAGCTGTTTCATAGCAGCTCTCACTTGCCTTTCTTTCTTGTAAATACACGCAGTGTGAACTGTGTAAACAACACAGATGATGTCAACTAGTTCATTTTCCTAGACCAGAATGATGTTGTCAGTTCAACATTTTTATTGCTTTAGCAGGAAAGAGAATTTCAAGCAGATAAAAAAAAATCTAATAATCTATTCAGAGAAGCCATAAGCCACCATTATCCAGTACTATCACTGAGATGCCTCTATAATGCATAATCCATAACAGTAAGAGTGATGCCAGACTGCACTTTCCTGAATGATTTGAGAATGAACCGTAAACACTCACAGGCATCTTTTGGGGGATATCTCATTACTGCAGGAGATAATGGCCAATATTGCATGCATTTTTCTTTTTAGAAATGATACTAAACTGTCAGTTACAGGCTAATACTAATAAGAAACCATTCCTTTGCCAGAAGGATTGCTCCTTGGAGCTTATCCTGTGTTCCCTGCAGTATACTTTTTCTATAACGGCACTTCTGTTGAATCTGAAAAACAGTATGTGATTACATGCTGTATTGTTATAATTTGAGCCCTTGGGTACTCTGTTAGTGATGAGATTTTCTTTAAGCGCTATTCTTTTACAGTTCTTTCAAAAAGATTATCTTCCTCCAATTTCCACAGAGAGTCTTAATTATTAAGAGTACAGCCTCTACCAAATGCTGTTGATTCAAGCAGTCAGACTTGAATCATAACAAAGGTTGAAGAGGGAGCATGGTGTGCGTGCAGTAAGATCCAGTTTTAAAATTTTTTTTCTCTCACACTAAATTTGCCTGTGCTCTTGGACAAGTCTTTGAACTGTCTTCTTTCTAGGGTATGCTAAGACGTATTTATAGAATCATAGAATAATTATCAAGGTTGAAAGAGATCTTTAAGATCATCCAGTCCAGGTGTCCATCCAGCACTGCCACTGTAACACCTAAACCACATCAGCCACAGCCAGAGGCCTCGTAAACACCCCAGGGATGGTGACTCCACCACCTCCCTGGGCAGCCTATTCCAATGCCAGACCACCCTAACAGTAAACTTTTTTCTAATCTGAATCTCCCCACTCTCATTTTAAGGCCATTTCCTCTTGTCCTCTCACTGCAGGCCCGGTAGAAGAGACCGGCCCCCACCTGGCCACAGCCTCCTTTCAGGTACTTGTAGAGAGCGATGAGGACCCCCTGAGCCTCCTCTTCTTGGAGGTTTAGCCCCTTGAGAAAAGAAGCCTTACCGTGATTTTTTCCTCTGTTTTAACCTTCAGCAACCAACCTGACTAAACTGTACTGAAACAACCCCCAGGCTTCTTTTTGGGCTGCCATTAACCTGTACGACCTGGACTCACCGATCGCGGAGGTCTTTCCCACCCCAGCTTATCCCGAGTTCCCCGACCCGCGCCGGGAGGGGCGGGAGGAAGGCGGTGCTGCGGTGCTGCCCGCCCTCCCGGGCCGGGCGGTGCGGAAGCGCAGGCTGCCGGGGCTGCGTCCCTGCCGGACCCCGAGGGGCGGAGCGAGAGCCCGGGCACGGCGGCATCCTCCGGCGCGGCCATCGCCGGGCTGCTCCATGGAGAAGCGGGGCCCGGTGCTGCACATCGTGGTGGTGGGCTTCCACCACAAGAAGGGCTGCCAGGTGAGGGGGCGCGAGTGTCCCTCGACTCCCGCCGCTCCGCTCCTGCGCTTCCTCCCGGCCCTCGCCCGGTCCCCTCCCCCGCGCCGAGCGGCGCCTGCCCGGCTGCGGGGGCTGCTGCGGGAGGGGCGCGTCCGGCGGGGCCGAGGGGCTTCGCTCCAGTCAGGGGGCGGTGAAGGAGGGGCTGGGAGCCGGCGAGGCCCCTCTTGGCCGCGGCCCCCGCCGGCTGGGGGATGCCTGGCTGGGCCGTGACTGGGCTCGCCCCGGGCAGTTCGTGGTCATGGAGCTGCCTCCATTCCCGCCCCGCCTCGGCGCTCCCGCCGGGAGCGAGGCGGAGCGAGGGCTGGCGGGGCGAGCTCCTGGGATTGAGGGGCGACGGCGCACACCGTGGCACCGTATCTGTTTCGAGTTGTGCGTGCTTAATGCGTTCAGACAGAGTTCTGAGGAAAAAAACCCAAATGGTGTTTTAATCTACCTTCCTCTCTGCCTGCCGGCCCAGCAGTGAGTGCTCACAGGTGCATCTTGTACCAAACTGCCCCAGGGTAACAAGCCCACCCTGGATTTAAGTTTTCTTTGCCTGTCTCTTCCCTGCTTTCATAAATGCTTGGCTGCTTCGTGTAGCCTGTAAGGTAGAAGGATTTTATGTCATGTATTTCATAGCTGTTTTATGCTCTGATTGTTTTAATTCTCTTTTAACCCTTGAAGCAGGAGATGCGGTTGCCCAGCTGGGCTGCCCACAGAATTGCTTTGCTGTGACAAGAGCAGATAGACATAATGTTGGATTTCCAGTGAGTCTGTTTCCATAGTAAGTTCTTGGCCTTTATAAAAATAGCCAAGACCTTAATGGATGTTATGGTTATTGTTATACAGGAGTTGATGTGACATAAATACATTCCATACAAGTATTAAATTAAATTATTTATATAATATTTAATATTTATTAATATATATATAATATATATTAATATTATATATATTATTATACATATATATAATATATAATATTTATATAATAATTAAATTATTGCTTCAGCAAAAAATCCAAGCACAATACCTCAGAGGCTAAGGTGCAATAACTCAATTTCTGGAAGATGTGCATGATTTTCTAATGCATCCTTTCTCCTCAGGGTGTGTGGGGGCTGTTCACATATGGATGTTCACAGGATCAGTTCCTGTGAGGTAGTTAGATCATCTGGGTTGTGAGGTTTGTGATATTTATCAGGCACTTTCTTGTCAAACACTGTTAAAAGGTGAGCCTTAGTTGGGTATCTGTAGGAGGAGGAGCATATTTTTGCCCTCTCCTTGTTGTTGGCCTCTTGGAAAAGACCTAGGCTTTTGTTTCTTCTCTTCTTCTGGAGTGTGTATTTATTTTCTTGTACATTAAGCAGTGTTGATGCAAGGAAAAAAATAACAAAAAACCCAAACAAACCCCCAAACTATAAATTAGTAGCAGTGAATTTTATTTTGTTGCCAGTAAAATGCTTGTAGAAGTACATTTTGAGGTGTTGTCAAAAATTAGGTCAGATACCTCTGAACTGAAGCTTTCTTTATCTCAAGAAATGACCTGGAGGAGCTGGAGAGGAAGGCAGTTTGGGAAGGGGACAGGGTAGCTGAGTCACAGGGAGAAGAACTGCAGGAATAGAATGACAGTCAGTAGAACCACAACCAGCAAGGCTGCCCAAGGGAAAGCTAAACAGAAATCTAATTTTAAATGTGTCCTACCTCTGACTTAGCATATTTTTTACTGAACTATGGAAAACGTTTCCTGAAAGAACTGGAGGCGAGGAGCTACACAGCTATAGCCTAATGAGTTTGACATCAGTCGTATGCAAGACTCTAGAGAATTTTTGAAGGGAAGAATTAATTAACAACATGAAACTAAGTAGACTGAGTCCTATGTGCATTCGCTAAAGATAGATCATGCCTGACTGACCTGCATCTTTTATAAGAATAAGTGATTGAATTCTTTTCTCTGTGAAAGAAATGGAGTAGCTCTAGTCTGCTGGGAACTTGATAATGGATCACGCTTATTTTTAAGGTAGAGATACAGGAGAATTAGTGCAAGAGCTGGTACTTGGCTAAAGAGTAGCATGAAGGAGAGGAAGCAGAATCAGGTTTGAGTCAGAAGAGGAACTGTTGGTTTGAAAGGTACTTGCAAGAAGTGTTTCTCGAGATTGAAAGTGGTGCTGGTATTGTTTACACCATAAAATTGAACTATGATAAGCAAACTTGAGGAATCAGTGTTTCTAAGGAAAACTGGAAAGTCATGCAAGAGCTGGACAACAAGGAATGCTGGATTTATAGAAATGGGGTGCATTATGAAGTTGTGCAATAGGAATGAATAATGACTATAAGCTTGGGAATTGACACGAGGAAATGTCTGGAAGAGAAATGAGACTGCATGTGATCAAGGCTAAGTCACCAAAGCACTGTGATTTGAGGACAAGAATGACAATGAATGTAAAACTATCATGTGATGTTTATCGATGCATATAAATTCTGATCCACTTTTCAGAAAAAGGGATTCAGATTCTCTCTTCCAGAATTGGATGAGATAGTTCCTGGGCAGTCTGTATTCAAGGAGAATGTTAGAAGAGCTTCCCTAAACAGGCTAACAAAGTAGACTTTGAGGCTGTATTCACCTCTGTAAGTACAGGGATGTTCTTCCCTTTTTCTCTCCTGCCTCTTCACTACTGGAAAGCAGAGGCAGTTGTGTGGTAAGCTGAAATGGGGAACTGATGTGACCAAAAAGCAAGCCTTGTTTTGGTGGGTTTCTTTTGAGGTAGTTGTTTCACAGGTTCTGTTTGCCAGGTGGACAGCTGCAGAGGACAGATACATGGGCACAAGGAGAAGACCAGTGAGGGTGAATCACCTCTCTTGACCTGCTGGCCACATTCCTTTTGATGCAGCCCACGATGTGGTTGGCTTTCTGGGCTGCAAGTGCATATTGCCGGCTCGTGTTGAGTTTTTCATCAACCATCGCCTCCAAATCCTTCTCTGCAGGGCTGCCCTCAATGACCTTTAAAGTATCTATAGTGGCCTTTGAGGTATTCATTGAAATGCTGCATTACATGTAGTTATATTCCAAGACACTGTTGGAAAGTTAAAAATGAGGAGGAAAAAACAGCCATTTAATCTAAGTGAGTGTTGGTACAAGAACCAGTGAATATGAACTGAGGATGTGCTGCATACCTGAAACTGACACGTGGAAAAGCAAAGGTCCAAAAGCAGTGCTCAAGCAGACGTCATTCAGAGTGAAGTTGGAAAGCTTGAGAGATCATAGATGTAGGCTGCCTGTCCTAACAGGAATCAACGTGGTTTGCCTGAGAAGGCTCCTTTCAGTTTCTGTTCCCACCTTTTTCTGTAGTCTTACTAGGAAATGCATGTGGAGTTAGGATTTTCTATGGATTTCTTGATGCAAGGTTCTTTCATTAGCTGCCATTGCTTCTGAAGCTTCATCCCTTGAAATGTACAGCTCTTCCTGTTGGTTAACTTATAGGATAAGAAATGTGTAACATGCAAAAGACTTTGATGTGCAGTTTGGAAAGGTATAGAAATATCTTTTTCTTTCACAGACTTGAAAAACAATCCATATGCATTTATTTTTGAAAGAGAAGGAGAGTCAGAGAATCTCTTTCTATGTGCCTTTGGATTGGGAATATGAGTGCCACAATTGTTCCTCATGCTCCTTCCAAGAGCTGACTATTTGACTGGGGGTCCTTTTGCTGGAATATAAGAAAAAAGTGAAGTTTTGCCATATGTACATAGCTTAGTCTGGGGATCCAGTTTCCCAGGCAATTGTTAGAAGCTTGGGAGTTGCTGCTCGCTATCATGAAGGCATTGTGTTATCTGAAAACTAAAGCACTAAAAATTGTGGACACACTGAGAGGAGTTTTCTCTAGCAAGTAGGGAGTAAACTTTTGGAGAACCTGCAGGCCTTTGTTTGTCTACATGAGCAGATTGCCATCCTGTTTCTCTAGGCCCCTTAGTTACTGAGTTGAACTGTGAATCCAAGGAGATACGCAAGAAGTGCTGGTTGCTGTCTCTTTTTGCTAAGGATTAGAGGTAGTTATGGCAGTGTCCAGAGAATGGGAGGAGAAACTTGGCTGCAAACTACTAGGTCTACCTAGTATTTGACACACTTTCAACAGGCCCATTAAGGAAGGGAATGACAATTGGCAGGAAGCAGGCATGGTGACTGGTTTCTTGGCTTTGTACGTGCTGGCTGACTTATTATGGGAACCCTGCTCAGTGAGTCATTAAATAGTAAATGTCCCACAGTGGGCAGAAATCATGGGCCGTATGCAATCAATCATGATTTTCATGCATCTGAAATGAAATGACAAACATTAAAAATTCCTTTTTTGATCCCTCTTTGCTATGGATAGGAGGAATGGCCTCAGGAAAAAGTAACAGCAAACACAGTGTAGTAGCTCAAACTCTTTCCCATTAATGTAACACCCACAATTTTGGTGCAGTAGGAGTTCCACACACTTCTCAGGCTCTGCAGAATTCAAGGCCCAAAAGCATTGGGGCACAAAGTGGCAGTAAGGGAAATCTGCCGCAGAAATGGTCTGATGTGTTTTGGAGTGTCTGTAGCTACTCAACTCATTACCTACTGCATCAGGTTCTGTTGATCTGCTTCAGTGTAGGGTGGTAAGACTTGGACTTCAGGGCCATTTGTGCCTTTCTTCTGGAGCAGCTGATAACACATTCCTCAGTAGTTTTGAGGAACTGTAGTAGTGAGTGACTAGTGATTTCAGAGCAAAAAAGGGGAAAGCTTTTTTTCAGAATCATGAAACACTTTCTCTCAATACAAGTGAGTGATAAAGCACTTAATTTGCCTTACAACACTTTAAGTTTTGAAAGCATTAACTGGTGTGGAAGGTCCTTACCTACCCTATAAAAGAAGTCTCTGGCAAATATGTAACCCGAACAGACCTTGACTAGTGGATGCAAGTTGCGTTGAAAATACGGAGGAAGACCTTTACTTTATAGTGAAGGTATAAGACTGAAAGTCCTGAGGTGCAGTTCTCCAGTAATGATTACGTGTGCTGTGACCGTCGCTTGAGCTCTGTCTCCAAGCTTTATTTGCATTGGGAAGCAGAGAGATAATAGTCTCTGAGGGTGTAGGAAGGCTTAAAATATCACAAGTACTCTAGAAATAATTCATTTTGAAGGCAGAGTTAAAATGAGAACTGATGTATTTATAAAGGAGAGGACGGAAAGCTGGAAAAACTTGCGGGTAGGAGAGCTAGGGACAAGTCCCTGTAAACCCCCTGGCTGGTTGCTGACAAAGTGCATGGTCCTTTTGGTCATGCAACGCCTGACCTGCCACAACAATCCCCACCTTCTCCTGATGCTGCAAGGCTTCTAAGATAATCACATCTGAGTGAACTTGGGCCCTGGGTCACCACCAGTGAGGCCGCACAGAATTCACTTCATCTGGGGCAAGGCCCAGCTTTTCTGCACTTGGTGTCCTGAGCAGTTGTGCACATCACTGCTGACCTGGTGCAGCAGGTGACCATTGTCTCATGTATCCTCTAAAGAGCTTAAAAGTATTCCACGTTACTCTTGGCTCTCTTTAACATATGCATTTCTTACTGTGTTGTGGAAAAAAAATCAAATTGTGAGTGGTAGGGAAGGTGAGGAAGTGCGTCCTGGAATGCTCACACTGCGGATCAATTTTGTTTCCCTTTGTTTGATCTGTGAAATGATGGCAGTGTATCTTGACCCACTTCTCTGTACTTCTGTGGAGGATGACATTTCAAACTCCCACAGAGATGGGAGTGGATTACTGTAAATACCAAAAGACATATTTCCATGGAATCCCAAAGTTTGCCATAAGGATCTCCAAGGTAGTGAACTTTATAATGTAAATGTGATGCCTGCTTTCTCACAGTAGAGTCTGAGTGCTTGTCTGTGTGAGACTGTTTTTGTGTGGACTGTGCTTGAAGACCAATCCCCCTCTTTTGCCTGACCAGGGGTTTTCTTTCTGGCGTGAAAAGGAAACCTAAGATCAGGAGTGAAACGGCTGATAACCAGTTTAAGAGAAGGGCCTGAATACAGTCTTTGAGAGGGAAGAATGCCCTTTAATTCTTCCCTTCCTGAATTGTGTATGTGATCTTCATCATTTGAGGGCTTCAAATACTGGAACTCTGGAAGATGGTGCTTGTTGTGATCTGCAGAAATCAGCACCTGACATGGCCTGAGCAGTCTGTGCACATGGCCTGTTTTACTTGTGCATAGGAAGCAGGTGTCTTTCAGCAGAAATGTTGACAACTTAGGCTTGATTTTGCAGAATTAGGAGATGTCTAAGGAATGAGCAAGGTCAGCCTGCACTTTTTATCAGCTCTTGAGAACTGCCTACGTTTCCAGGTCTCTTGATTGCAGAACGTTTTTTCAAGAGGGAAATATTGAAGTTGTTCTCTTCCATAGATTCCATGGGTGAGAAGTTTCAGGGGAACACTTCCAACCTGTCTTAGTCCCTGTTTTGTTTGCTGCCTTTCTTCTAAGATTCTGCTTTACTGGAGAATTACTTTTTTCTCTTCTTGATCTTTGTCATTCCTGTAGTTGCTGTGATCCTCTTAGATGTGCTTGATGCTCTTAAACATGCGAGTGAAGTGTATGCTTTGTTGTCTTTAAATTCCTTGTGTCTTTGTTTTGGGGGAGCACAGTAGGCAGGTATTATGCAATAGGTAAGCTCATCTAGTGATTGAACAAGATCTTGTTAATGGAACAACAGTAATAAAAATAAGTTGAAAAGGAACTAGACTGGAATCAAGCTGAAGTGCTTTGTTTCTGTTGATGATAACCTGTAAACATTAGCACAGTTCCTTTGGTTTTGTTCCCTGCTTGAATAATATAAAAGCACTTTAAAGGACTATTGTGAGCATGAAATCTTCTAATAAAGTTAATCATAGCATACATCAAGTATGAAAGATTAGTCTTTTGTCTAAAATATGTGGATTTTATGCTCAACAGGTTGTAACTTTTAAAGAAGCTTTTAGCTTTTATTTGTAAGGCTACTCTAATTGGCATGGGGTGCTAGTAATTTTAAATACACAATGAATTGCTGAGTACACATGTACTTCTGTAAACAATACTGCAGATTCTGATCTCTTATGTAGAGTTAATGATGAGTTCCATTTTCTGCATGTCTGTTTAATCCACTTACATTGTATTTAGTTCTCATTGTTCAAGAAAAACTTCGGGGTATGGTTGAGTTGTTTGTTTCTTTGTTTTGTTTCTTTGTTTAGTTTTTCAAAGAGCCCCGTACTTCGATAATCTTGCAGTCACTTCTGTGAAGTCCTGCCCGGGAAGTAAAGTATTCCATACTGAAGGAAGGATTCCATACTGGATATTTTTTCTATAGTTGCCCTGATGTGCAAGTTGAGAGAAGGTTCCTAAATATCCATTTGCAGTTATGTAATGCTTCCCATGGTCATCATAGTTAGCTTTCATCTTATGATTTGTCTGTTCTTTGTATGTGTCATAACATCTGAGTAGTTATTTAAATATCCTGTGCCAGGAATCTTGGCCTTTCTCTTGAATAAATGAATGAATGCTAAATCAATAAAACATGTATTTCTGTACTTCCGTTGCACCTTTCATTTACCTGTTTCAGAATGTGTTCAAATAATGACTCGGGCTCCTGGCAACATAATTTGCATACATATAGAGTAGAGGGAGGTTCAAAGCTGTAAAATCACTGAACAGAGGTCACTCCAGCTGGAGTAAATTGAAACTTGCAAGACTCAACTTTGTGTTCCCTGTCCTAATATTGCCTTACTTGGTCATCTGTGCCTAATTTTGGTAATCCATCTCATAGCTTGTATGAGGTGCTGACTTAATACACCTAGGCAGCCTGCTGTTTCATGCTGTTTCTAGCAGCAAAGAAAGCTGTGGGCACAGGATGTGAAAGGAAGTTCCTTGCCTGCCCCAGCATGCTGGGGGGCAGGACACGGGGCTTCCTGCCGGCTTCCTTGGGGTTACTGAGAGCAGAGCGTGTTCTGTACTTCATAATCTTACTGTGTGTGTGCAGCTTCTCAGCCTCTTATGTAGTAGTGAGCCAGATTTGCTGGCTCTCAGGAGTAATTCTGATGTTGAAACTTGTAAGAGAGGGGCAAATTCACTAAGAGCAGTTCTGGGCCCATCATATGTCCCGAGGCTAAGACTCTGAGTGCTTGTTGGCTCATAAGACCGAGTGATGGCTCGCTTGGACCGCGTTGGTTCAGCAGTAGATGCTGGATGAATGACACACCATGGCTATTTCTAGATCGATGAGTAAAAGTGCTTAGAAGCGTGCCTGCTGTCCTGGTCCTCCATTTTCCCAGGGGAAGGTGGATTCAGTGTATCATTTGTCAACTTGTTGCCGGCTCCTTCCTATGGGGAAGCCGGGCGTGGAGAGGAGCTGGGGAAAGGCTGAGTCTCACGTGTGTGGTCTGGGTGCTGTCCCTGGAGAGGGGAAATGCCAGTCCTTGTAGCTGGTGTAGCTTGGTGCGGGCACCAAGATGGACATTAAGAGCTGATCTGTGGGTGAACAATTGGCTGCTGCTGACGGCAGTCTGCACTGGCTGCTGCGTTGGACAGACATCTCTGTTAGGGGTGGAGATTCGGGTGCCCTCGCTTGTTTAATGCGGGCAACTGCTCTCTCTTGCCAGAATTCTTCCTATATGAATTCTAACTTGCCTTCTGTAATGGTACGAATCTTGTCTTGACGGCACGGAATTCCCTAGCAAGTCCCCTTGGCTGGAATGGTTGCAGTAATATTAAGTTCCTTTTCTGGGAGGAGCGTGGGGGGTTTTTTTGTTGTTTACTTTCTTCAAAGAGACTGGTAAGAGCCAAAGTTCCAAAGCACAGGAGTTATGTAGGGCTTGAACTCTATAACAATAAAAATAAAGTGTTAAATAATGGGAAAGAGTGTCTAGAATGCATGCTAGCATGACTTTGGAAGCAAATATCTTTGTGTTTCAGGTTATTTTATCTTTTAAGGGCCTCAGTAAGAGTCAGAACTTTATTAACATAGTGTTTTTGAAGCAAACTTGAATGTTGATACTGTGCATATAAATGGTGCCTTAGAACTTGTGTAAGTGGCTACTTTATGGCTTTAGCAATATGGGAATGTGAGGAAGTACCAGTTTCAGGAGCTGAAAGGATAGAAACAACTACGCTCTGCCTCCTTGTAATACAGGGATTTATTTTGCTGTTGCTATTTGCGTATATAGTATATTTAAAAATATATTTATATACGTATGTATCATATGTATTCTTCATATATATTTTTGTATGCATTTATACATAGTTGTTACAAATATTCGTATTTATATAAATGTATAATATATATTTAAAACTCTGCTGTTAGAGGTCATTATATTACTGCATAGGCATTATTGTTGTGCATGTGGGCTCTTCAGCTTGCAGATCCTGATCTGTTGGTTCTGCCATGCAAAAAACGGGAAAGTTTGTCATTTATGTTCAATTGTTATTTGAATAATAAATTGTTCTTAGTGCTGAAAGACAAACTGGTCTTAGATTTTCATTTGGCTGTGTGCTGCTGTTGTTATGGTGATTCAAATAAGGTCATTAGTGTGCTGGTCTTCTCTGGGTCTGGCTATGCTAGGATTATTAAATCAGGAAAACTGATCTTAGAAATCCCTACATTGAGTGAAGAACAAATACTGACTTATTTGTAAAGAGGTATCAAGTTTTAGGTTTAATTTTCATCTGCTGGGGTTTTTTTTTGATTGCTGCTGCTTAGTTATACTCTATTTAGCATATTTCTGCCTTTCTTTCTTAGAGAGGAAGGATTGGTATCCTTGAAATTATATGTGTTGTAATGATTTATGAAGGGAAAAGATTTTCTAAACAGAAATGTAATTAGTGGGTTTTGCTGATCTCCTTTTCTTCATTTCAAGCTGTTATCCTACCTATTTGTCGCAGTAGAAGCAATGGGAGAGATCATCAAAGCAATTGTTTAGGGTTTGCTTCCTATAAATTAGATTCTGTAACTTCCTGAAAGCATCCTTGGTCTTTAACATAATACTCACTCTAAATATTTGAGATTTTTTTTGAGATTAAATAATGTCTCTGTTGTACCAATGCAAAAAACTTCCTCAGCTCCAGATGTTTTCTCATATCTAATCTGAAGAGAAATCTTACAAAATACCTGTTACACTAAAGAGGAGAGTTTATATTGTGACTGTAATTCAAACGTGATAGTAGATGAAGTGGGAAGCAAGGGAAGGATGGGAAAGTTATACTAACTTGCCAGCACATTTTAAATTATCGCTGTTTAGTGTTCACTGAGGATCTTACTTTGATTAACAATTAAGCACTTTTCACAGATAAGGAGAACAACCTTACCTGAGTGTAAAATTAATGCCAACTACCTGTCTAATGTCCGAGTGCGATAGTTTAGGTGGACATGCATGTACATTTGGAAATCCCTCTTTTATCAGTGTCCTTTTTTATCCTCTCTTCTGATTGTGTACTTGTAATTTAGTAGAAGATACTATCAATGCATTTTTCTTAAAGAAAAACTGTCATGTTAATTTTTAGATGTAGGAACTGAAATGCATTTTTCCTTGCCTGCTCTTATGTTTTCTTACTGTGACTTAATGAATGTGTAGTAAATTTATTCTGGCTAGGAAGTGCCTTTAAAGACAAGGAACAAAAACAGATTGCCTGGATTTTTTTTCCCCCACAACTAGAATTGTGTATTCATTGGTGCTTTGCATCCTTACTGTTAGATTTGATACAAATTGCATATTAAAGGTTAGTTATTGCTGCAGAATCCCAGAAAAATCAAAAATGTTAGTTCCAGAAATTGTTGTACTTCTGTTTAAGTAGTTTTTTTAAAATATATTTTAACTTGATAACTCACAAGAGTTGAAGTATTTTGTGTAGTGAAGAGCACAGTAAATAATTTCTCCCCTAAATCTCAAGACAATATTCTGTATTGTTTTTAATTCTGAAATCCCTCAGGACCTATTGCTTGCAGAACATGACAGTCTGAACAGGAAAAAAGCATTGCCATCAAAACCCCTTGACAGGCGTGAGCAGTATTTCCAGCTGGAATGAATATCCCTGACATTTGAAAGAGTAAGAAATACATGGAGATACTAATTCATGTTTTATGTAGTTTATTTTGAAGTCTCCCAGGAGTTCAGCTTTGAATTTTAATTTCATTTTGTTGAGGAATCTTCTTTAATTCAACTGAGGAGACAGGAACCTGTAAAATTTTCACTCCGCTCTGAAAATGTGTGTATTTCTTTGTTCCTGTTGACTACTGAGCTTTATGAAAAGATTTTATTTCTCATATTTGTGGGCATTTTTGTAATGATACATATATTAATGACATACAGGGACATTTAAGTACATGTTTATGCATGTACATGCATATATGGATGAATTTACATAAAAAGCCATTATATTTAAGTTAAAAATGAGCTCCTCTTTCTTCATTCTGTGAAGAGGGTGAAAAGGAGATGTGAGACAGGTCTCTTCAGTAGTCCCATCTCTTCCCCCTGTCATGGCTTGTTTTGGTTTTAAGGTGGAAAATGATAAGAAAACAACTTTTTAAGTTGCCCTCCCTAGGAGCAGTACACTGTAGTTTGCACATCCAGGCTGGGAAGAGGTTTTTGCTGAGACTCCAGTTGTTTGAAAATTCAGAAGTGATAGAACTGAGATTCTATTTACCCCATTATTACCACCTTTATCCATGTGCACTGCTCGGTTTCATAATTTGCAAGAACTGTGAGGTTTTAGCCATTTTTTTAAGGCTGCTCAATATTCTTATAATACTTTGGTTTTGAAATAATGGTCTCTTTCCGTACAAAGGATTCCTAACTGCAATTGATGCAAGTCTGCAAATTAAGCTGGAGAAATGAAACAGAACATCTAGAGGGTGGGGAACAGTTAGGGTGAGTTTCATCTGTGTTAAGTCAGTCATCTACAAGTTAGGCTTAGAGCTAGCTCTCTTCAGAGGTGGTGAAAAGAAACAGATCAGATGAATCATCCTCTGCAGGTGTGTCTGTTTTCTCTGACTATGCCGAATGCTTAGGAAAACTGCCTCGGACATCTTGCTTTTTGACACAGTCAGCTGACATGAATCCCACCTGCAGTGACTGCTTATTTAATATCAAAAAGTCAAACTTTCTCATTGCTGGGAACTGTTAAGTTGGAGGAGGGATGGGAGGATGTCATCCAGGGCATTGCATGCTTTTCTGGCTGTTGGATTGTCCTTTTTCCTGTTTCTCTGTTACTTCCACCCTTTTGGTACTTTGACCAGCAGCAGTTCTATTAAACTACATGAATGTGATTCCTCCTTAGAAACCAGGATACTTCCTAAATGGATCCTCTTGGGGAGGAGGAGGAACAATAGGATGTCGTAATGTAAGTCAGGTCTATCATAAAGTATATCTGTAAAATAGATTATTTAAGGCCACTTAAGCAGTTTTAGTTTTGATTTATCTGTGATCTTCTGATTTATTATGTCTTCTGATTTATTTTGTGATCTTCTCTCTTATACACACACATGCGTACAGAAATTTATATTAAAACAAATTTTTGAAAGAAGACGACTAATAGAAAACAAGATTGTCATTGGTGTCATTAATGCCTGTCCCGTTTATTGAAATTGGAACATTCAGAGCCAGCAGAAGTCCCTGTTGTTGGGATTATCTGATAGCAGCTGACAGCATATTGTGAGCTAGAACAAAGTAGTTCTTCAGCAAATTTCACACTGTCAAAAGAACACAGGAGCCAGATTTCTGGGCTTTATTCTGGACTTTAAAAAGGAGTGTTCCTTAGCGAATATGTGTTTTTCATGTAGCTTGACTCATCTTACCCTTCTTTCCTTTAAATTTGTCTCCTAATTCATTATTTGGCTGGAGTACAAAATACAATTGTAATTCTGAAGGTGCTTGGAAACAATGATGTCTTAAATCCTTAATTTCCCTGTCAGGAATGATGCTTTGAAGGTATTTGCTGGAATCTAAGGAACTCAGGGTTTCTTCTGTATTTGGTAGAAAGAAGCTCCTTCAGAGGGTGAATCTGATCCCACTCTGTTGGCTGTGCAGTGAAATAAAATACCTGAGTCAGGACATAAGTGTAGGTGCTCCTTGACTATCTATGTTTTAAACTTAGGAACTGTGCTATATTTGTTGCTGAAGTTACTCCTGCAAGATTCCAGTAATAATTCTGTAAACAGTGTTTTCAGCCAGCCAATTTGAATCTGAACAGTAGCAAAAGGTATGATATTGCAGACATTTACATGAAACTTCTACCATTTTAATTTTCTTATCTGTGACTTGAAAAGGATAGCAGGGAATTCTCAGGATGTATGTGTGTACTAAATGGCAGACAGTTTCTCTGCTCTTTGTATGAATGCTAATTCCAGTGTTTGTCTCTCATTTGGAAGCCAGATGCTCTTCTTTTTTGCTTAGTGGCATATTTTGCTTAAAGTACTTGATGGATTCCTAATAGTTACAGGGGATTACAGGGGTGGCTTCTCTGAGAAGCTGCCAGAAGCTTCCCCCATGTCTGACAGAGCTAATGCCAGCTGGCTCCGGGACAGACCCAGGGCTGGTCAATGCCCATTGGGTGGTGGTAGCACCTCTGGGATCATGTATTTAAGAAGGAAAGTTATCACAGAGAAGCAAATTGCAGCCAGAGAAGAGAGGAGTGAGAGCATGTAAGAGAAACAGCCCTGCAGACACCAAGGCCAGTGAAGAAGGAAGGGCTGGAGATGCTCCAGGCACTGAAGCAGAGATTCCCCTGCAGCCTGTCATGAAGACCACAGTGAGGCAAGGCGGTCCCCCTGCAGCCCATGGAAGTCTGTGGTGGAGCAGAGATCCACCTATAGACACCCCCATGCCAGAGCAGGTGGAAGCCTGAGGGAAGCTGTGGCCCTGTGGGAAGCCTGTGCTGGAGCCATCTCCTGGCAGGGCTTGTGACCCCACAGGGGACCTGTGCTGGAATCTGTTTCTGAAGGACTGCACTCTGTGGAAGGGACCTACACTGGAGCAGTTCATGAAGAACGGCAGCCTGTGGGAAGGACTCATGTTGGAGAAGTTCATGGAGCAGTCTGCTGGGGGAAGGTCCCCACACTGGAGCAGAGGAAGGAGTCCTCCCTCTGAGGAGGGAGAGACAACATGTGGTGAACTGATCATGAACTGTTCCCATCCCTCTGCATTTCTGGGGAAAGAGGTAGAGAATCAGGTATAAAGTTAAGTCCAGGAAGAAGTTAACCCACCCCAGGGTGGGGAGAAGGTGTTTTCAAGATTTGGGTTTACTTCTTATTATCTTACTCTCTTTTATTGGTATAAAGTTAATTTCCCCAAGTCAAGTCTGTTTTGCCCATGACAGTAACTGGTGAGTGATCCCTCCCTGCCCTTATCTTGACCCATGAGCCTTTCATTATATTTTCTCTCCTTTACCCAGGTGACTAGGGAAGTGATAGGGCAGCCTTGGTTGGCTCCTGGTGTCCAGCCAGGGTCAACCCACCATAACAAGGAATAAGAAAACTTGAAATTGATACAGCAGGTAGCGAGGCTGGTTTCCCGTGGTGTTTTCTTGTCCTTTGTGCCTTTTTCTCAAGTTGGCAGCAGTTGTAGACAGTGACATCGTGTGTTAAGGTGAAGAATTTCACTTTTCCTTGGTACTCTCATCTTTCACAGGTTTTTTCTTTTGTTGTTAGTATTGTTATTACTATTTTATTTCAGTATCCATCAAATGCTAGGATTATCTGTATGCTTGCTTTATCATGCTTTTTATTTTCCATGTGTACATACATTTTTTCAGCTCACTAGTTATGCTCACTAACTAAATATCCTTGGAGAGAAGTTGCACCATCAGTAAACAGTTTCTGTTACTGAAAAATTTGTGTTTAGATTTTGTTCAGTAAATTAAGAAATGCCATCTGGAAAAGAGTTGGTGAAAGTGGCTGGAAACCCAGAGGGATCTCCATAGGTAAAGAAGATTGCACTGTAAAGATGTAAATCTGATTGTGGGGATCTGTGGTAGATGTGTAGTGCAGTGCAAGGAATGGAAAGGTTGTCCCTATTTCTAGGAAAAAGGGGTAAATGGCAAATAAATGACAGGCAAAATTGAAAAGCAGGATTTCTTAGTGAAAGGAAAAGGAGATACTTTGGGCCATTGTGTAGAACATGTTGCAAGCAGGGACATAAAAATATATAAAGCAGTGTTTTGCTGTTGGTATAGTTTCTGAGATGATTCAACGTCTTGTAGGGTAAAAGAGGGGCCTGCATGTGTTAGCATTACCTAGTCACGAGCGCTTGAAGGGCTCAGAAGTCAAATCTAATTTCAGGATATGTGTGCCTCAACAATGACCCCTGCTGACGTTGCAGGTGTGGCAATGTGCTGTTGGCTCTGAGGACACAGGGGTGAAGGTATTCAGCTCTTGGGTGCTGTTTTCTGCTTGAGGATCTTTTTCATTTCTCTTGAGGAAAAGGAATTAGACTGTAGAAGCCAAATCTGCCCAGGGCCTGTCAGTTAAACCACACGAGTCAGTCTGTGGATGCACTGAAGGAAGAGACAAGGAATGCTAGTTGGAAGAAAACCACTTTTTTTCCACAACATTGGTAGGAAAAAGTGCTAGGCTGAATTACAGAGGCTTGCTTGTTTGGTAACTGTAATGTATTCTCTCTTTGTCTCCCCTTCGTTTTCATTTGTTTGTTTAGGTTGAATTTTCCTATCCTCCCCTAAAACCTGGAGAAGGACATGACAGCCACAGTTTACCAGAAGAATGGAAGTACTTGCCATTTCTTGCCTTACCAGATGGCGCTCACAACTATCAGGAAGGTAAGAAATGAGAGAGAAAAGTTGTGTGTACTTCTACTGCAATCCAAAGAAAAAACCTGATATCTGAACAGCTGACCAATGATTCTTTTTACTATTAGACTTCTTGCACTTTTTGTTTAAGTTGGAAAATACATTGGCAAGGATGTGTTCCTTCAGAGTTTAGGTGAAAGTAGATCATAAAGATGTACCTCCTGTATCAAGAATTCTGATGTCAATAAAAACTTAAGGGTTGCATATCAATTTTGCATAGTTCTAGCACAAAGCAAAGCTGCTGGCTTTTCAGAAGTTCTTTGAAGGGTGAAAAAGCTCTCCTCCAGTAATTAAGAGATTCTTAAAAGACCTACAAGTCATGGAAAGCCATGTCAGTATAATGGCATGAGCTTTAAAGGTGTATTTGTCAGCAGAATAAAGATAGAAATCCATTTGCCATACAGTCACCAGCAAGTTCCCTGCACTTTTTTTTTTTTAACTTGATATACTTAGCTTCCTTATTGTCTAGTTTTCGAAGATCTCATTTGGAAACAAAGAAAGTTCATCAAAATAATCCCTTTCCTATCAGCAGTAAGTGTGTGTCTGCTCTGGGTCACGATTTTTTGCTGAATTTCTGCATGGTTAAATACATTACAAGAAGTAGGCTACATTCAAAGCTAGGAAAATCACATACAGCTGCATTTCCCTTCTCTCTCTTGTCTCAGTACCATTCCCGTTAATATTCAACTCTGAGCATTTTCATTGCTGTACTAGAAGAATATAAATGTTTTTTTTTTTTTGGTAAGAAAAAAAAAAGCTTTGGCAGCAAAGCGGAAATACATATCCTTGTGTTTTGTAGGCAAGAATACACATGAACTTGAACCAGGCAAATAGATTTTCTGATAATAATTGTATTTCATTTACTATAACTTTGTTAGATACCTGGTTTTTGAGTTCTAAACTGATTCCTGTGGATAGTTGCATTTGTGCAAAGAGGATGACTTGGTACAGGAAATCATCTTACAGGCTCTCTAAAATGCTTGGTCATCACCAGAATATAAACTTGATCAAGGGAGTAAGCTTTTTTATAAAAAGTCCCCCTCTCTGTTGGTCATAATACATATGGGATTGCCTCTCCTCTTCACTTTCTTACTATGAAGCAAACAAAAAATTAATGGTTGGTTTCAAAAAAGATTTCACACGTTTTAAAAGGAGAGGACAACTGTTTACTTGGGATTTAGCAACTTTTTAAAGTAGTAGCAGGTGTGTGTATATCTCAAGCCGTAACAGTCTTTCTCTTCTCCTCTTTTATAGATACTTTTCATTTCCATTTTGCACTTGCACAGAGAGAGTATTTTCTCTGAGACTACGTTTCACAAATTCTTCTTGTTAGTATAGTGCTGGTGGTGGTGGTAATATCTACCTTGGCAGTGGTAGCAGCTACTCTAAGCCTTCAACTGTGTGTATCCTCCTTGGTGTTTGGGTTTTTTTTCCTATCTTGATAGTGTCTGCCTTCTTAATGGCATCATGCTCCCAATTGTACACACTGACTCACAGTGCCTTGCCTTTTCTCCTTTGTGCTGAATTGGGAAAGCAGCATGCCTGTAGGTTTCAGTGGTGCTTCTCTGCTGTCAATAGCTGCTTCTGAAAAGTATTTTGGCTTGGTCTGACTAAACGTGAAGCTGACCTGCACAGCTGGAGATTCTTCCACAAATTATCTTGCAGTGTGAAAACTAATTTGGGTCCAGACATAACTTTATAGATGACTTTTTCTTTTTTCTGTCCTTTTTTTTTTTATATTTTAGAAAATAGGTGTGTGCCAGTACTTCCAGCAGTAAACCTTTTATAAGTAAGTGATGCTGAGGATAAATATACTGAACTCTTGTTAGTGACTTATGAAATAGTCTCTTCTTTTTTTCTAGATACCGTGTTTTTCCATTTGCCGCCGAGATGTGGGGGTCGAACCACAGTGTATGGTGTCTCTTGCTATCGGCAGATTGAAGCAAAGGTAACTTTTCGAGTTGTGAATTAATTATATTAATGAAATAATAGTCTTGATGCATTAACAAACCTGAAATTCGGTGGCTTGCATTATACCAACAGGCAAAATGATTGTCTTAGGCTAAAAGTCTGTGAAAATGAATTCTGGAGTATGTAGCCCCAGAACCTGAGAACTATTCTTTCTCTTACATCAGCAGGTGTATTGTGATCTTTTGAAATGTTCAAGGCAATTGAAAAATACGTTTTGTTTCTCGAGACCACTCCAGCCATCAGCACCAAGGAGCAAAATTCAATTGACAGTCTGTCAGGTGGAAAAGTTAAGTTTCCAGGAAGTAGGCTTTTTGGTTGAAAAAGTTGACATTTCTCCCCACAGGGAATTTGAGTACTTCCGAGGATCTAACCATGCAAGTGTAGGGATGTTTCTCTTCCCCTACTTCCTGTGCCAAAAGTACACTTGCAGAGTAGGCTGGAATCTTCCCATTCATGGTAGCTGCTTAGCAATACCAAACTTTAGCAGTAAAGCTGAAAAACTGAGGAGAGACACAGTATGCACCTGATCACACTGAGGAAATTAAGTACTTGATCTACTAAAATCATCCCGTGTTTCCAAAAATAGTAATGGTGGTATGATCTGTGCACTTAAAATTGAGAAATTATTACAAATTTCTTTTAAAATTACTTCTTTTTTCAGTGAATTGCCAAGAATCTGGAATGTCCTGTGGGTTTGAGTTTTAATTTACACCCTCTGAGTATATGACTCGTTTATGTACTCTGTTTCTGTGTTAATTACATCTTGATTATATTTCAAGTTCCTGTTTTTGCTCTAGGAGAAAATTTACACATGCAATTTTTAATTCCATTTCTTTTGAACTAAATTCCATGTTGGTTTTCATTGACTCATTATTTTTGCACCAACCTTCACTGTATTCTGTGATTTAGAGTCTTGCTGTATTTAACTATGCAATAACTTGGCTTTATTGTGCTCTTGATTCCAGTTTATGCTTTTTAGTAACCAATTAAGATGAGTAGATGTTTAAAATGAACTCTTTGGAACAAATAGAATAAAACCCAATGTGTTTCATATGACAGCTCTAGCACCCTCTCCATCTGTCCTTTTTGATGTGTGGGCTGCAGTCCATACATTTTCTGTTTTGTACAGTTAAGTCAATCATTTGTCTGTATTCTGCCCTCACCATTTCTAGGTTTGCTGGTAAGTGCTGGGACCATTTGTTCTGGCTGAGAATGTAGCTTATTTTGTGGATTAGCTTTTATTTTGTAGGTGGCTCGAAAAAGATGCTTGGGTATGAAACAATTTCTAGGCAGAGACTTTTTAGTCTGGTCGATTTTCACAGATGATGTTAGAGTAGAGCAAGTGATGCGTTGTGGTTTCTCTCCCGTACATTCCCCTGAGTTAAAATGCCGCTTCATTTTCCAGGCTGTTGCCTTTTTCTCACGCTAGTGTCTTTTAAACAGTTCTTGCCAATCATCACAGCTGTATTTGGATCTTTGCTGGACACAATGAGATGAGAATACAGCTCTGACCTGTCAGTGTTATGATTCTTTTTGCTGGGTAGAATCTTAGAATCGTCATAGAATGGTTTGTGTTGGAAGGGACCTTAAAGATCATCTAGTTCCAACTCCCTGCCATGGGCAGGATGCTACCCACTAGACCAGGTTTCTCAAAGCCCCATCCAGCTTAGTCTTGAAAGCTGCCAGGGATGGGGCATCCACAGTCTCATTGCTTTCCTAGCCAACATCCATGTGGTTGCATTCCTCTATTAGGATGAGACCTTGTGAGCACTATGCTTCCTGTAGCTGAAGCAGGAAGACCTTGTCATCAGGCTCCCCCTGATCAGGCAGCTTGTAGTAGACACCAGCCAGGTGTTCTTGATTTTTACCCACAAACTCTCAACCTGTTTGTGGCTGTTCCTCAGAGGCAGCTCTTCACAATCTAGCCATTCCTTAACACAGGGGATGACACCCATGCCTCTCCTTCGCAGCCTATCCCCTCTGAAAACGTAAGAGCATACTGTTGCATGGTTTGGATATTCCACCATTAAAGATAGCCAGTTTTAGGATTTTGTTTAAATAGGGGGTAGTATGTGGCAATAGTATATGTGGGAAAGTATTCTTTTTGAAATTTTGTTTGGGTAAAAATATTGTAATACTTCTATTTCTTAGGCATTAAAAGTACGGCAAGCAGACATCACCCGAGAAACTGTACAGAAAAGTGTCTGTGTTCTCAGTCAGCTGGTAAGAATGTTTGTTTAACTTCCAAAACACTTTCAGGTAACCTTAACAATTGTTCTTCCATATTCTTATTTGGAACATTTGGCTTCAAACATCTCTCTTAGCCATTGAAGAGTAACAAAATACTGAAGTAAAATTGAATTTGAAGGCTTGGCATTTGAGTGAGCTGCCTTGAATTGTGGTATCTGCTTGTAATTGGAAAAGTGTCTGCCTGTTGTCATGGATGAGGATACCTGTTTGCACTTTTGATCCTTCTTGAATGCTACTAACTCAATTTCATGTGGTAGAATTGAGGAGTTTGGCTAGTATAATCATAGAGGGGGTGGGGTTGGAAGCGGCCTCAAAGATCATCTAGCATAGTAGCTGGAGAGAGTGGCTACTACTACTTCAGCTGTGAGGGAGGTTTTCTGATAGCCACGCATGCAGTATATTCTTGTTTTGAAGAGATACCATTTATTTCTACCTATTCAGCAAAAGCTGCTGGTCACCAGGCAGGGAACAGAAACTCTTTTTGTGCTTAAAGCTGAAGAAAGAAGTATTACTGGAGCTTCATGAGCAGTGTTTAAGCAGGAAACTACTTTTCCAGAAAGATGTCCAGTGAGAGTATGATACATGCAAATGGAAAGAAAATGAAATTATCATCATTTAAAATGAGCACAGGAGAAAGATGCTGGGAGTTAGCCACTGAGGACTGCTTATCCATGAACTACATGTATAATAAAGTGTCAGTATTTCAGGATAAGCATGGAAGAAGATTAAAGTTCAAAATGAGTGACTAAATATTTTTATTCACTTGCTTTTGTGTTTGTTTTTCTTCCAAGCCTTTGTATGGGTTACTTCAGGCAAAGCTGCAACTCATCACACATGCATATTTTGAAGAAAAGGACTTCTCACAAATTTCAATTCTAAAGGTAACTTTGCGGTAAAATCCACACAGAACAGCTTTCAGTGTAGGGCCACAAACGTCAGTGTTTTAATTTAGTGCTCAAATATTCATTTTGCATAAGTCATTCAGTTATTCAGCTCCTGTAATACTTTAACATGAACTAAATGTACTACCCTAACCTGACAGAGAGTCAACTTTCTGATTTGTAACGAGATATGAGTGTGATTGTCAGCCTGTATCTCTGTTGATTCCATTAGTAAAATTCTGCTTTCTTTCTAGAATAAGCCGTTGAAATCCTTGAATAAGAGAATTTTATTTATGCTGGGTTTTGTGTTACCATGTGCCATTAACACCTCCTGGGTTTTTTTTTTTTTGCCTTTGTTCTAACTTTCACAGGAACTTTATGATCATATGAATAGTTCTTTGGGCAGTACTTCGTTAGAAGGGTCACAAGTTTATCTTGGTAAGTGACTTGTTTTCTACAAAGCAGCAGAGATGATGTTACACTAAACAACACATGCCTCTCCTGAGCTAATTTGCTTATGTGCATTAATAGATTAAGCACCAGAGGTCTGCATTTCTTTATTAATGAATTTAAATGAATGTAAAATGTAGTGTTGCTTTCATAATAGGAGTTAGTTGCAGGTTGAAAGCCATACTTCTCCTTGACCTAAGAGTCTGACTAGCAGCTGTTTATCTGCTTTTGGTAAACAATACCGTCTTAATTTTTAGATTGAGCACCCCACACCATCAAATTATTCAAGCTTGCATCTACCTGTTATTTAGGCTATCTCACCACCCAGTTCTGACTCTTCCCCGTGTTTTCTGGATGCACAGTGTAGTATTTACTTCAGTGTTTCCCTAATGCTGTGTGGCAGCCAATGGGAGTTAACTCAGAGCACAACTATTCATGTTGTTATTATATCTATTGTAGATGAATTCTTGCTTCTACTGAAAAAAAAGAAAAGATTTTGTATAAATTCTGCTATTGAAATAACCAGGTTCACACAGAATCCATAATGGGTATCTCCCTCATGCTGAAAAATGGTGACAAGAAGTGAGTTAGTATCCCTATGAACTGTTGAACTGTAATAATTGCTCTCTTTTTGGTGTCTCAGGTCTGTCTCCTCGGGATCTTGTTCTCCATTTTAGACACAAGGTAGGCATTCTCTACTAGCTATAGAAAGGACTGCACTATTTTGTGGAGTAAAATGCTTTGTGAGGAACATAAAAATAAACATATCTCGACATACCTGAGCTACGAGTAAGAAGACTGTTTCCTAAGTACTGCTGCTTACAGCCTCCTGATTTTTCCCTCCAATTCCACCTGCATAACTTCAGTGAAAGCACATTCCAGGCTAATGAGTTTTGTTAGTCTGAGGGATTCTTGAGGATTTCTAGGTTTGTGTGACATTTTTTACTCCTGTCCCAAAGTGCAAATGCTATCTCATTTATGATATTTATGATTATTGTTTCTATGTCCTGTTTCTCATTTGATGAATGTGATAAAAGACTATTGCTAAAGTCTGTAAAGACACAACTTGGACACAACTTCCTCGTGTTTTGTAAATTTTGTAGCTTCTGCCATCATAGAACCTGAGGGGACTTGGACCTCTCCTTCTTTTCCTTATTTCTGTTGAAATTGAGTGTGTATCTTATAGCTAAAGTACAAATAGCATTTAGAATCTTTTATTAACTCAGATGCATCAAGGAAACAACTTTAAGAATCTGAATTTCATGGTGTATTTGTACCTGCTCAGTAGATTTTTGGAGTAGGACTCATGTTTGTTTAACTTCAGATGTCTGCCAATCATGCCCCAGAAGCATCTGTGTTTTTCCTTGAGTGTAGGGTCTGGACAGCCACTTCTGATCTAGATGCTTCTTCTCTAGGTGCCTAAAATTAGGTGAGGTGAACACTACTCTTGTAATTTTGCTGGATTTTTTCAGTAATTCTGTGGAGGAACTCTTCTATGTTTATGCAGTTTACTGTTTTTTAAAATTCTGGAATTGCACAACACGTTCTTTCTGCTAAGCTACGTATGATTCAAATTACACAGCTCTTGTTTGTGGAGGTTTTGGTTGTTTTTTGGGGTTTTTTTGCATCTCATGCTTTTTTTAAATGCGTACTGAGGTGGAGAAAGGATGTTGGAACACTGGTTTTAACTGGTCAAATGCATTTGGCCATTTGATAGTTATACAGTGATTAACATAAAACCTTGAACAAGAGATTATACTTGCTCAGTGTTTTTGAAAAATGGCACCGGTTCACTCACCATAATTTTTCTTTTTGTGTTTTTTTCAGGTCTTGATCCTTTTTAAATTGATTCTTCTAGAGAAAAAGGTAACATTTTGTAAGCTGAGGCAGGTAGTTTAAATGAGATACAACTGTTAAATTTTTTTCATACATAAAATAGAAGCATCTGCATTCATATCAACAACTTTGCATCAATATATAAATTGGGTTATTAGGCTAAAAGAAACTACTGTATGTTGACCTATAAATTTGTTTCCACTTCTGTCCACATTTTGCTTTTTTAGTTGCTATCCCAGCCAGAGTAAGTAAAATGTGATGAAATGCAACCAGAGAAACTTAACCTACTGTAAAATACAGGACAGGATACACATCATGCAGATAGGTACCTGTGTGGAGGAACTGATAGGAAATGTGGGTACCTAAAAGGGCACATACAGCTTTACAGAGATTCAGTAAGGAGAACTTCTGGTTGAGTCTTTAAATGGACACATCAAAGGAAACAAATGCTAGAAGTGTCCTTCACACCTGAATTGTATGGACACCTGCAGGAGACAATGAAGAGAGCTGGATCTGTTAGGTCAGGCTGAACTCAGGTTATAAATTGGTAATAACTGCTGAATTCTAGGCTCAGTGCTTGCTTTGGGCTATCTTACTGCCTCAGAAGCAATGCTATTTTAGTAATTTAAGTGTAATATGCAAAATGTGAAAGCAGATGTGAAACTGAGACATTTGTTTGCCTCTGTGTTCATATTAATGCCCTAGAACTAGAACTTTGAGTGAAATGACTGTGTATCAGCTGCCAGACACATTTATGCAGGGATTTTGTTTTGGTTTGTTTAAAAATGTTGTTTAAAGTTTTGTTTCAGTTTCCCAAATGCTGCTTTTTCTTCAGTGAACCTGCTGTGTTAAAACCCATCTTCTTCACTGTGCTGAGAAGGCATGTTAGAATTTCCTGTTAGCTGCAGCTGGAAAGTCAGTAGGATTTAATCTATAAGTTATCAAAAGAGTTTTGGAGGTGTTTTTTTAAGTCTATATCTGAGACCTAGATATCTTTTGTGAGGCAGTAAATATGCTATTCCATTTCAAAACAGATGTAGCAGCTTCTCTGAAGCTTTAGCAGTTGTCACTTAATTCTGTTAGTCAGATATACCTTGACACTTCTCAATATTTGTTGATAAGAATAAATGCAGTTTCTGCATTAAAGAGGTATATGCTGAAGATGAGTATATTAAAGGGTATGCAAAAGGTATACTTGAGAAAATACAATTATGGCACAGTAGGAGTCACAACATCAGTTCAGCATTTGGACATATACAAAGAAAGTACTTCACTGAGCTACAGTTCTTTTCTGAAACTGCTCAAACCACGAGACACAAGTGCACAGGAAGAGAGGAGAGAGGTTTCCCGAGTGTGTTCACATCACTCAAACATACAAAATTGTTTTGAAAATAACTGAATGCTTATGGAACAAACCTGCAGGTTGCTTTGTGTCTGTTTTTCCCTAAGCTCTGACAGGAAGACAACACTTGCAATTTCAGAAGAAAGTTTTGGTTTTCAGGCACTGCCTGTTTTCTGGCAGATGTTATGGTTTCAGAATAACTGTGGGAATCTGTATGTTCAAAGACCTTAAATATAATATGCAAGAAGCCACTAGTAATGCCAATTTTCCTTGATCTGAAAAATGCCACAGACTAATTTCCTTTAATCTGTAGCAATTTGGTTGATGTTTTTCCACAGGCTAGAAGAATTTTTTTCACCTCTCAGCTGTTATTAGGCTGGAAGACTACTTCCAGATGGTGATCATTTCACTTTCTGCTGCCAGGACCACCCTGTTTGCTGATGTAAATGCTGTGGGCCATGTAGTGGGATTGGGAGGGATAAGGAACCGTGCATCCTTATAGACAGAAAGATGGCAGAGGGACCTGATGAAACAAATGTAGAAAAGTATTTGCCGTAAGTAAGTGGCGTACCCAAACAAAAACCTAGACTGGAATAGATTCCTTTAAAACAAGGTACTTCTTTATAGACTTAATTATTTCTGTAGGCTTAAAAATAAGCTTGGCTGAGAATGCATGGTGTCTGAGAATTGAAACCTGTGGGAGTATCATAGGCTTTCTGTTGCAGTTCATTGCTATTATATCATACATTTTTCATGCATACATTATAAAGCAGCATCCTTAAAGTTAGAATTTTTATTCCCATTGGAGTCAGCCAAAACTCTTTCCACAGATGAGCTTCTTGTTCTTCTCATCATGCTTTTTCAGTGGTTGTTGCAATTTGAATTTACCTATCTTGTACAATTTTTCTTTTTGATATGTTCAGGATAATATACATAGTCTGTTTTTAGCTGGGGTACCATTAAACATCATTTGGCCTGTGTTAAGGCTGTGTAGGTCTTTCTCGTGGTTCTATCAATTCACTAGCTTGTAGACTGGCAAATACTAGTGGGACGTGAGTTATTATTCATCAGTCTCTTCTAAAGTGTCTTTCTTTCTTACAGCAGAAGTCTCTTATTAAGACTAAGTCCACAAACTTGGACTTTTAATTTCATCATACACCTATTAAACTGGACTGCAAAGTCATAAAGTCAGATGATTCTGTATTACTGGTATTGTGCTGATTAAGGATGTAAAAATGGCATTTTTAAACAAGTTTACTTTTGTGGGAATTTTTTGGGTTTGGGTTGTTCTGGTTTTGTTTGGTTTTTTTTTTTTCCTTTTTCCCCCTTTTTCCCTGAAGGCCTATTTTGAAGAAATTCCTATAGTAATATTCAGTCTGGCTTCTGTTTCTTCTTCCATTGCTAGCCTTTGACACCCCCTTTTGAATTCCTAACTAATTTACTGATTCCAGTCTCTCTGATTTAATTAAGGAGATTCTGTTTTCCCATGTTATGCCTTAAGTGCTTTACCAAAGTTAGTATCAGTCATGTCTTCTGTTTCCAAAGATCTTTTTTGTTACATAAGAATATTATTATAATAAATGCATGCAACATTTATCCTGTTTTTCATTTATCTACATATCCTTAATATAACTCCTTAAAAGAAATGTTTTTGCATAGGTTTGTGTCAGTGTTCTGGAATGGAGATTACTTGGCCTCTTTGATTTATAACAGAGAATTTAATGTGTTACAAATGAGCAAGAATTTATGCAGCATGCCAGGAACAACTTTTTTCTGTCAGTCCTTCAGTAACTGGATCAATCTGGAAAAAAATCTTAAAAACCGATAGAAAAATCTGAATAACTGACAAGTGTGTTACAAACACATGTGTATGTGTATATATATATATATAAATAACATATATTACAAATATTATACAAGGATTCTATAGACATTTAAATACTTACTTTGAACTGCTGTAGGAAGTTTTGTTAGTAAGCAGACTTTCTAATATAACATGAAAAGCAGTGCCTTGAATAGTTTGCATGTGTCATTTGTCATGCATAAGTGTAATGTTATTTTTCTCATTCTCCCCTCCCTAATTCCCCTTTCCTCTCTTGCATTCTCTCTTCCTCCCATTGCCCTCCCTCCTGCCACCAGGTGCTGTTTTATATTTCTCCTGTAAATAGATTGGTGGGAGCTCTGATGACTGTCCTGTCACTCTTTCCTGGTAAGAGGAGAAGTTTGAACATCTTTTTATGTGCTTTCTGGTGATAACTGAGGCTGGTTGTGCTGTCACTTGGAAATCAACTCATGTGATGATAAAGTTAGGTTGATATGTTGCCTTAAGAATGGGTGACTTGTATGCATGTCCATGTACTATGTACACACCTCTGGACACTTACTACTTGCACTTTATGGATTATTTCTTGGGCTTAATTGGAGCCACTGGATTTTCTGTATTTCTTGTGGGTAACATAGATGGGGCCCCTGAATAAGTCACACATTTGTGTTGAGTTCCTTAAAACCCCAAAATACAAACTTTTACTTCCACATGTGCTCTTAAAAAACAAACAAACAAACATAACCCCTAACCTTGCTAATCCTTAGCTTCTAGCCAGTCTTCTTAAGGCAAAGATGTTAGGGCAGATTCTTTAGGGGAGAAAGTGTGGGGTTGGGGTTTGGTTTTTTTAACACACCCCTCTCTCCCCTAAGTGGTGTTTAAAATACATGATTTCCTCTATGTACACAAGAGCACTTTTTTTTCCCCCCCTACAGAAGCCACTTAAATTTCTGTTGAGATGCTGATATTTGTGTGTGCTGTCACTTTCCAGGTATGATTGAACATGGTCTTAGTGACTGCTCACAGTACAGACCAAGGAAGAGCATATCAGAGGATGCTGGCTTGCAGGAAAATACACCACGGTTAGATGACTATGCTTCTGTGTCTGCTGCTGATGCTTCAAATGCAAACTTAGGAATGGGAAAGGGAGACAGGAAGATGGCAGGAAATAATTCACTGGAAGGTCCAAAAGCAAATGTGCCTTTCTCCCAGCCCGAGAAGACTTGCAATGGAGCTCAGTCCTCCAACGGTACTGTGCAGCGCTTGAAAGTTCCTTCCCGTGCTTCTCCAGCATCCTCAGAAAGTGACTGGGAGACCCTGGATCCCAGTGTTTTGGAGGAGTCTAATTTGAAAGAAGGAGAACATGAGAATCCAGCATCAGAACCGGCGGAAAACCTTCGGAGCAAGGGTGTGAGCTCTGAAGGCCTTCCCATCACTGTGCAGCCCCAGGCAAACACAGGGCACACGGTGCTTGTTCAGGGACTGGTGTCTGGGTTGGAAGAGGATCAGTATGGGATGCCACTGGCTATTTTTACAAAGGTAAGCATGTTCTTTGTGGTACCTGGTAACTCTTAAAGACTTCTTTTTTTCTCAGAAGTGGCTAATAATTTTGGTTACTGAACTCCAGGTGGACAGTAGGGTACTACAAAACATGTGAGTATGGTCTCAGGCAGGTGGAAAGGCCTGAGAAGGTTGTGCCCATGCATATTTGCATTCCACTTTCATACCTATACTTTAATACGATTTGCATTTTTTTTTTGCAATTTTGCATGGTGATAACCTGCAGCCCCACTGTGGTTAGTAAATTGTATGTAGCAGAAACTACAGTTTCCTTTTACTCTAAAGAATCGGTGATCTAACCTATATAGGGCAAGATCAGAGTACTTCAGAAGCCTTTAGATACCTTAATCTGAACAAAGATTCTGAAAGCTCTACCTTTGTTGACGTGTAAGCCTATGTTTTCCTCTTTTAATTTATATCTGTATATGTATTTTTAAATGTGTATGTCTGTATATGCACAAAATGTGTATATAAATGCTTATATACATATATACACACACAAAAAATAAGATAAAATTTCACCCTTCTGTCCATGGTAACTCTTTCTGTTTATCTGTATCTTTTTCTCTGTGCATGGTGCTGAGCTGCTGAATTTTAAGCTTGCACTGTTACCTAACTGAGCTCCAGGTACTCCAGAATCTCTAATGACTCTGATAGGCATAGTCAGATAACAAGCAATAGGTCTGGTAAATAGGGCTGGTTAGTAGGGCTAGTTTCCCATAAAAACCAAATGCATCCCTTTTAAAGATACTGCTATCAATAACAGAAATTATATACTACCTTTCACTGTTTTGTTTTTAATGTAATAAACTTTTAAGTGAAATTTGCCCGTAGTAGGAAGAGAGAAGATTCAGATTTATTTCCTCAAGCTGGTGATGTTCAAAGTGGTTTTTCTTCCTTTGCAGGGGTTTATTTGCATTTCCTTGCAGAATATTGTATTTTATGATTGTGTTTAAGCTTCTCACTGTAGCTTTCATTGGAAATAGTACACTGTGGGCCCAAGTGAGCAGCTCAAATGTCATTGCCCTGTATTGCCTCATGTCATCATTAGAAATGCTGTTTCAACAAAGATCTGCATCTGGTGTTGGTCCTTATGATCTGTCTGATGTTAACTATAGCCTGTAAAATGTATTTAGTCTTGTTCTTTGAAAATACTAGATGGAAAGCAAGAATAAAATAATTGATAAGGGGACCTCCAAGTGCAAACTTTTGTTTGTTGCTAAGCTCATCAAATGGAAAAGAATTTTAAGGAAGCTGACAGTTTCTACATGTTTGCCTTCTGTTCTACAAAGGCACTTTTCACTTGAGTTCATCCAATGTAATTAAAGTAGAACAGGCTTTACATGTCTGAGTTAGCAGAAAAATCTGATTCAAAGTTAGTTTTAACCACTTACTGGAAAGTTGATATCTCTTTTACAGCTCTTAACTCAGGATTGTTCCATGCCATGCCATAGAAAGACTAATAAATCTGACAAATTTGAATTTGGAGGTTTTGCCCGGTGGCATAATACATTATCCAGGTACACCTGAGTATAAGGGAAAATAGCTTGTGGTACGTGTTTCTTTAGTACCAGTTCTGTAGGATCTAACAGTCATTTCATCTGCACTCTTTTAAAAAAGAACAGAGCATGTTCATGGAAATAAAAATTCTTGTACTTACAAATGTGCACTTGGAAACTGACATTTGATACTTAGTTAAAGATTTCCCAGACTTTGCTTCTTTAGATACAGTAATTAAACCTTCCTTTTCCTGCTTCTTAAGCTGTATTTTTTGAAAACTTTCCATTTTAGGTTTGTGATTCCTTTCAAAGCACTGTTGTTCCTTTGACACAGGCTGTTTGTTTTCAGCTGATAAGTGCTTGTCATCTCTAAGGCCGTCCCTGTGTCTAATATAACAGAAGGGAGTAGTTGTGCTCCTTTCTTCCATATGTTTCCAATTACCACGTACTGGGTGATAAAGTGCGTGCTCTTTGTTTCTGTCCAGTGTGCCATTAGTTCTAGTGAATAAATTACTTTGAGCTTTATGCAGCTGAACAGCTGGAATTAGATGTCAGGGGCATGTTGATCCTATATTTAAAAAGAAATTTGCCTACATCTGCCTCTCAATAGTCCCTCAATGACTAACTCAAAACCTTTTTCGAAATGTTTTGACTTTTTTTTAAATTGGAGTGTAGGTTACTAGATGAACTTACAACCCTGAAATGGCTAAAAAGCACAGTGTGTTGCTTTCTGTCCTGCTCCTTAAAGCAGGCTTGCGTACGTTTATCAAAAATTGATTGCTATCTCCGGTGTCTGGAAATCTCCACCCACAAAATGTGGATAGCTGTCTGTAGCTTTCCTGCATTATGTGCCTCACAACTGAAGACATCATGTGCACAATTGGAGAGGTGAATCCTTACCTCCACTGACTTCTTGTCTCTGAACTGACCTGAGGCCTCAGTCTTGTTGCTTATTATTGCTCTTACACTGCTTATTCTGTTGCCTTACAAGGACATTTAATTCTCATCTTTTGCTTTGGATTTCAGTTTCAGTCCTGAGACTGAAAGGCAACACAATCTCTTGAAAAATTTAATTAATGTGGAATCTGGTGGCTTCGCTTCACAAGTGTCATGTAGCAAAACAACAGATAATTGTGGCTGAAACTGTAATAACCAAGGTTCATTCTGGGTGAAATGTGCTGGCTTTTATTTGGAAAACCTCTGAATACAGACACTTTTTTTGAATGTTATCTCTCTAAATGTCTCTTGCTCCAGGGGTACCTTTGTTTGCCGTACATGGCGCTGCAGCAGCATCATCTCCTGTCGGATGTGAGCGTCCGTGGCTTTGTTGCAGGAGCTACCAATATCCTGTTCCGTCAGCAGAAACACCTGAGTGATGCAATTGTGGAAGTATGGATCTTTGCATCTGAGCTGGGGGGAGAGTGGAAGGAAGCTGAGGTTCCATTTTAAACGTAGCTTTACAGTTTCACATACGTGCCCGAGTTTTGAATTCTTTCCATACAAAATAAATTCTCAGCTGCAGAAGTTTATTAAATTTCTATGACTTGAGAGGACAGGGTTAGATAAGCTGTGCAAAACTATTGTCCATGGTTTTATACGTGTCCAATATTTGAATTTGCAGGGCGCTTGTTAAATTTGTGTTGGTGGTGTAATTTTATTTTTCATGTCATGGGCTTTTTCATGGCTTTGTAGTGAGGTCTTCAAAAATAAGTGCTTACATATGAGACTCAGATGCAGGTACTAATTTGACTTCCTTCTGGTATAATCAAGAGGGTAAAAACACGGTATCTAAAATACCCACAGTGTCACTTCTAGCAAATAGACACAACTATGTAATCAGCATCTGGTAACCTAAGATGGTTCCATGTAGGTAATCAACTTAATAAATAGAGGTGATAATCAAAAAGCACCGTACTTCCCCTGCCAAACTTTCTGCCAAATCCTGTCAAATAAGCAGCTTTTACTGTGTGCCAGGGAAATGATCGAATTCTGGATATATCAGATATATCTGACTTTCTGAGAACAGCTATTTCATTGTTTTCTTTGGCTATTTGTTTCTTGTTGGTATTTTGGGGGAGCGAGGGTTTAGATTTAGGTAGCAATATGTAGTAGTGTAAGTTTGTATAAGCAGTTTTGTTTAGATAAATGTTTACCCTTGGAATTATTTCAAACAGATAGAAGATGCTCATGTACAAATCCACGATCCAGAACTCCGTAAGATCCTGAACCCAACAACTGCTGACCTAAGATTTTCAGATTACTTGGTGAAGCATGTAACTGAGAACAGAGATGATGTGTTCCTTGATGGCACTGGATGGGAAGGAGGAGATGAGTGGATCAGGGCTCAGTTCAGTGCTTATCTTCATGCACTGCTTGCTGCTGTGCTGCAACCAGGTAGAACAGATACCTTGTCTAGGGATGGAGATGAGGGTGGACATGTCAAGCATTTGCTCTGTTGCTGTGTGGTCTGTCAGTGGATCTTCCTCTGCCTAAAGTTTCATTTTAGGCTGCTTTTTCAGTTGTCTTTGTCTGTCTTTGCTGTTTCTTGACAAGCTTGTCATTAATCCTTAGTTCATAGCCTTACAGACACTTATTACACTGTCTTCTTGATTTAATTGTTTTCTTCTTGATTTAATTGTTTTCTACTAAAAGTAGAAGTACCTGAAACCTGTGTATGATGAGACTGTTACGAATCTGAGTGTCTTCTAGACTGTATTGCAACCTGAAGTTAATTTTGGGAAACTATGTGGATTCAAGGAGACATGAAGTTAAGCATCTGTTTTCAGGAAGTTTTTCTGGACTGTTGCAGCTCTTTTCCCTTCTTGCCATGGTTGTAAGTGGGGATTCACATAAGTGAAAAGTGTCACCTACAGGCTTTATAAGCTTTTGTTTCCTGGAGCTCAACATTTTTTGCTTTACCTCAGAAGGAATTCTCTATGTTCCAACCTTTTGTGTGAATATAAATAAAAGAATCAGTGGCTTTTATTTGTGGAAAATGTTTAGTTTGCCCTGCACTCACCCTGTTAACTTCATTCTCATAATGATTTTTCTCTATTCACTGATTCAATTCAGATTTTGTTTTGTGGTATTTGTGAGAAAACATGGAATTGAGAACCTGATTTTAAAGTCTGAAAAATGCCAAGTTCTTGGTCTGACAAAATTAATATTTTAAGAGGATTACCAGAGTGAGATGAAATATCTGGGAACTCATACTACTTCACTGGCTGGCTGTTATTTCCTATACTCTTCAGTGTTTTAAAGGGGTCGTTGTTATGATAAGTTTATTCCACAGTATTTCCTAGTGCAGTTTTGGAGTGGATTTGGGAGTTACTAAGTTTGAGTGAGTAATAACAGTGCAGCAAGGCCCAGTGTATCTGACCAAAACCAATGCAAATGGTGTTTTGTTCTTGGTTGCTATGTGGCCATTCTCTTTCCTTTCCTGTCATTGCCCAGAGAAAAAGTCAAGAGACATATGCTCGGATTATTTTTTTCCCAGTTAAGCTCTTAGAGCTTTATAAATGAACTAAAAATAAGAAAAATAGTTTTTAGCTTTTTTTTTTCCCCTCTTGTCCTGGTATTGTATATTTTTGACACTTTAAAATAAAAATAAGCCATTTTTAGAGTACCCAGGTTTTAGTACTGGAGTTCTAATTGTTACTGACTTGATAAGAGCCTGGAAAAATGAAATTTTTCTTTGCAAGAAAAACAGTAATTGATCTTGTAATTATTACATCTCTAATGAATTTCTGCAAATTCTTGTCTTTATTTTAATTTATCAGACAATGAAAAGATTTTGTCAGACTTTGGGACAGCGTTTGTAACAGCCTGGAAAAATACCCACAACTACAGAGTATGGAATAGCAACAAGCATCCAGCTCTTGCAGAGGTAAATTCTAGGTAAGGAAACTTTTTTGTATTTACTCTAATTCTGGGCAGTGGTTTTATGAAGAAAAACATATCCAGAGTCAGGAGAGGTGAAACTTGTTCAAGTTGATTGTCCGCTGCCCCCAGCTACAGAAAGTTTGTCATTCCTTGGGAAGCGTCCTCAGATGGTTCTCCTTTTTATTACTTAATCCCACATGTACAGGGAGTAGCTGTGTCCAAGGTTGTCACTGGTGGGGATAGAGGAGAGCTGGCTGTTTTATGTGTAGTTTCCCTGAAATATTCGACAGTGCCAGGCTTGGTACCAGTGTTGGCTGTGCATGTGTTTTGTTTAGTGTTACTTTAGCATTTGTTTAGTTTTGTTTAGTATTACTGTACTGCAGGGAGTTTTGTTTGCTTTAACTTTGTCAGTTGCTGTAGTCTGAAAAAGGTTTTTCCTTAGACCTACAAAGCTCTTTTGGTCTACTTAGGAGATGTTTTTTATTTGCTCTGTGTTGCTGGAAGGAGGTGCTTTTGACTTAGTGTGAAAAGGTTGTTAATATCTCGTCCGTAAATAGAAGACATCTTACAGGTAGTTCATGAGAAATCTATTGCTGAATAGTCACTGCAACCCAGACTTCTGTGAAGTGACAGAGTAGTACATCATCTCCAAAATATTTTTAAATTTTTTTTTTTTTTGTTAAAGCACAGAGGGGAGTACAGCTAATAATTACAGATACAGATTCATCTTGAAAAAGAAATTAATGTTTTCTTGGGTTTTTCCTCCTCTTCTAGCCATCCATTCCAGGGACAGTACTCTGTATCAGATGTTAAGTTAAGATTGTCACAGTAAGTACATAGTACCTTGATTTGTATTTTTTTTAAAAGTGTGGTCAAATATCAATAACTGTATGACTGTTGCTATCATGAACTAGACAAGATAGTATTCTAATTGGCCATCTTCATGAAACTATACTCAATGTTCTCTCAAAACATCACTACATCTAAAGATGAAACATTGGCCTGAAATAAATAATAATTAAAAAAAAAAGGCTAATGCGCTATTTTGTGTTGGACTTTACATAATAGATTGATTTTTTTGCATTGCAATTATGAGGCTTTTGTACGTGTATTTTTAATTTGTCAGCTAAAGCTGTTACAACTTCTGTCAGTGATTTGACGTTAGATCTCACTATTAGGAGACAGCAACTTTTTTTTTCTTTCTAATTAGCTGTTTTTTAACACTGCTAGTACAGCATTGTTCTAAAACTCAAAGTTCACTGTATGCATACTGAGATGTGGTTCAGTTCCTTCAATTTACAAGTTACAATGAGTTTTTTGTAGTTTCTTATTGACCCAGACTCAGCTGAACTGTGAGTTGATCTCAACTGCTGCCTTTAGAATTCCAGCCTAAAATTCAGTGGTGCTTGTTTTTTCCGTAGCTGTTCAGCTCTAACTGAAGCCAGAATTCAGCCTGGGGTTTAAGCACCAGGCAAAAAGGATTCTTTTCTCACTTAGCTGTGCTGACCATAAAACAACAGTCTCTCTTCTCTCTCTTATTAATGGATGATCTTTCTACAAAGACTTAATTTGAAAGCTCTGGAGGTATCTGTAATGTTGTTCTGGTTTTGTCCCCTTATGTGAAAGGAGAGTTACTAATTCTTCTGGGTAGTGTGAGATCAATGTAAAAGGACCAGTAGTTCTTAGTGTGCTTCAAATAATAAGTATTTTTGCAACGGTGACTTTATTCTGCAGGTGGGACTTTGGTACCAGATCCTCATCAAAATTACTTGCCTTTGCAAACTGAGCCTAAACTTGGTTTTGGTGTATTCTGTTCTTTCTGCTTTTTCCATCTACATTGAAGATTTTTGGAAGTGGGAAAAGAATGTGGCCTGATGTTGAGTTTCACATTAATGAGTTTGCAAAGCCTGAAATGTGGACTTGAAAGTTACAATTTAAAACTAAATGAGATTATTTTCAAGTGATTGTACTTTTGCAGTAGAACTGATTGCTTTTGTGCTTTTCTTTCCAAATGATGATAGTGTCTGTCATTTTCTTGCATTTCTTTAACAAAAGCATGAATGTAAACTGTCCTTGATCAAAAAGTTAATCTTAGAGACAAAGACACAAAGAAAACTCTACTTAGAAAAAAAAGGACTGATCAGTTACACTTACTATTCTGTTTAAAGGTTATGTATTGGAGCTAAGAATTCCCAAAACCACTGCAAATCTGACTTTGTAATTCAGATCATAAATGCGTTTTGGTAAACGTTTAGGAGAGATTGACTGAGTATTGGAATGGGCTGCCCAGGGAGGTGGTAGAGTCCCCATCCCGGGAGGTGTTTAAGGAATGACTGGACACAGTGCTTAGTGCCATGGTTTGATTGACAGGGTGGTGTTCAGCCATGGGTCGGACTCGATCTCAAAGGTCTTTTCCAACCCGATAGAGTCTGCGAAAGGTTTGAAGTGTGCTGTATAAGAATGAACCGTTGGGTGTTTTGATTTCCTGTCCTGCTGGCAGCATCTTTTCATCCTCTGAGAAGCTTGCCAAACTGATCTCTGTGGATGAGTGCAGGAATTGGGCTTGACCATATACATGAACTATATATATGTATGCTCTGTAAATCTGTGTGTAATGACACATACTTTAACTAGTTTATTTACACCTGGGAGTAATAAGAAGTCAGTCACCTAACAGTCTTCAGTATCACTCTCTTTTTTAGCTCAGTGCAAAACAGTGAACGTGGAAAGAAGATTGGAAATGTGATGGTTTCTACCAGCCGGAATGTGGTACAAACGGGAAAAGCTGTAGGTAAGAAATCTATTTAAAATCAGTTTACATCTAAGCCAGATCCTTTTTGGAGAAGCATCCTATTTCTCAGTTGTATTTTGTTTTTGTCCAAGTGTACTTTATAACATTCACAAATCAGAGCAACATTTTGAAGGCTAAAGCTGCTGATCGAGGCCCCATATATTGTGTAATAGTGGAAAGAGAAGCAGCTAGACAAAGAAATTAGTGTACGTTCCTTTTCCAGTGTGGCCTGGAGATAAATATGGGAAGAGAGATGTTCAGGTAAGAGATCCCATGTAATTTGGTAAATACTTTGACCATACCACCATCTGCATTGAGTTATTCTCAACTTTGATATCACTTTGACTGAAACTATACAAAGCTGGTTGAGATCAGAAAAAGTCCTTGTGTCAGTTTCTGCAGATTTTGAAGCAGTCTGTAATTTTCTGGAAGTCACTTGTTGCATTTGAACAGGGCCATCATCGCGGTGTCATCTTGCAGTGTGAGATAATGGGAGTTCACTTGTTTAAGGGTCTGATAGTTGTTTGGCAGTAGCTGTGCCAAAAATTGTTTAACTTTCTCTTTTATTCTGTTGGAGTCTGTCTTTTCTTTTTGCTGTGGTGCACTCTGGCCAGGAGTGCCTTTCAGCCCAAAGTCTACCAAGCCTTCCCAGCCAAAGGACATCATAGGCCGTTTCTGCTGAGCTACTGTGTTCAAGTTCTTTGAATATTTTCTGGCACAGACTCTGGAATTGGATTTTAAATCCCAAATTGGACAACTAATTGAGTAATTTTTAAATTAAAAAAAAAATATTTCCTTGTAGCAACTCAGTAAAGATAACACTTCACTACTGATCTTTGTTTTGTATTGCAGGTCAGTCTGTTGGAGGAGCCTTCACAAGTGCAAAATCAGCTATGTCATCCTGGTTCTCCACTTTCACACAGTCAACCCAAAGCCTTGGGGACTAAATGCTGCTTTGGCAGAATGCTGCTGGCTATTTCAGGTGCAATCTTTCTCTGAGCTGTAAAAATACCACTCCAAAATGTAGGAGGGGAGATTAACTACCCAGGACCAAAATAAGGTATATGTTGCTTGCAAGCAGATGTGGAATGTCATTATTCACTTTCCCTAGAAGTATAGAAGAATGGTGTCACCATACAATGGGATGGCATTTGCAGTATATTGGTTATATTTAAAATGACTACTCTTTAAAACTGAGCCTTTATAAAGACATTAGCAAACAGGGCTTGTTACAAGCCAAATGTGTTTGACTTTAGATTTGTACATTTTCTTGGATGTTGAAGATATTTATGTAAAGTAGTTCTATTTTTCAATCCAGATAGCCAAATGTTTGTGAATTATTGTTAGAAATAAACAGAATATAAATAATAATAATTCCTCTTTTAGGCTGGATTTGAGAGAATCTCTGCAACCCTTAAAGGGTGGAACTTTCATGCTTTTACCTGCAAATTAAAATCAACAAGGTGTAGAGTAAGACTCTGGCTGACAAGGGTTTTTTTTTCCTCTATCCTCTGTATCCATGTAGAGTTGTTTGAATTAATCTGTCTCTAGATCTCTAGTGTTTCCAAATCTGTGTGACAGTTGCAAAATCAGTAGTTTTTTTCAAGTCATGCAGTAGACCTTCATATTTTTACATATATTTTAGCTGAGTTTTTCCCCTGGGATGTGAATGGGATTCCAGTTGGAGAGATCTCTTCAGGGAAAGTATTACAAAGCATTTCTCCCAAATTGGGATTGGATCACAGACAGTTTTGTGAGGTCTTGCTCTATTAGGATGTAATTACAACATTGATGTAGTTGCATACATATGAATATGAAGTACTGAACCCACCCAAAACTAGCACAGTAGCAAACTCTGCGTGTTTTGGGGCTTTTTTCCCCAGTAAAATTATGAGGACTCTTCCAAATGAAAATCAGCTATGTGGATTTTCTGTGTCGACTCAGGGAATGTGCTGTTTGAATAATTGCTTTCTTCATAAGGAAAGTAACACTAGAATTGAGAGAAACTAGAACAGCTCAGTTCATATCCTTGTGTGAAGAAATATACTAGTTTATTTGAAAAGATGTGGCATAATGCTGTATTTCCAATGTACCATGCATGTGGTGTCTTCTGTATGCAAGTGTATTGCACTTCCCACATTTCTTGGTTCCAAGGGAGATTATTTCCTGTTTTCTTGCAATGTGTGTGCCTCTCTATGCCTTCTGACATCCCCACATGTTGCTCTTAACATTTTCTACATTACATTATCAAGTGTTCCAACTTTTGTGTATCAAAAGGCTCTTAGTTTATTGCCTCATCAGTATCTGTCAGCATTTTGCCGTGTTCTTTTCTGGGGCCAAGATTTGTAGTCATGGTTATTTTTCCTGTTCCTCAAATAAAATGGAGCAGCTGTACAAGAGATAAACAAGAAGGCTTGAATGTTTTTAAGAAATTGTGTTTTAATTCCTTCTGTGCATTTATAAAGCTAATAGAAAAGACACACTTGCATCACGTTGTCACTGTCCAGCAACTCGGTTGTCAGTTTTTTTGCTTCAGTGATTTGAAAACATGGGATCTGGTTTAAAGCCTTCTTTTAATTTTTTTTCCAGGACAGACTAGATAGAATGACTGTGGAAAACCTGAAAGTAAACAGCTAGTTTGAATAGTTTGATTTGAGAAGGGCAGAAAGGCCCCTAAAGCTCTACTAATTTATTGCTTCTGACACACAAGTAAGATGTATCTATCAAACTGCAGCTATTGCTCCTGGTCTCTGTGTCTTTGTATATCTCCTAAAACTTCTGATGCTCTTTTCTGTTTTATTCCACAACTCTGTAATAGACATTTATATCTTTTCAAAGACTAGGTATTACTTTATATGCAGTGAAGTAAGACTAGAGCTGTTTATTCATGGTGTGTCTAGAGCTGTTTGATTCAGCATGCAGATAAGAAAATAACCCAAAATAATCACTTGCTTTTGTGAAATGACTAACGTATTATCTGCTGTTTGGGATTTAAGTGGTCAGGGTCCATGTTGTAATGAAGACTGAAGAAAGGTCCATAAGGGATTTAAGTACCTATAAAACTAACTTCAGCAACTTAAGGTATACCTAGGTAGATTTAGGCTTAGGAGCTCACAATGGTGAGTTCTAGAAGCCAGGCAAGTGGTTGGTATTTATGTGTACAAGCTGTAGAAGCAGGACCTTCAAGGATCCCTTTTCAATATCCTTTGTCTTTGTCACCTCCTAACCTGAGGTTTCTCTGTTGAATTCTCAGATGCTCCAAATTTATATGGCAAATTTGTTAGCTCTCGGCATTCCCCTTATTACCACAGATCCCCTCACTGGCCTAGGGGTTTTAGAAAGCTGACCTTTGTTTGTTTGTTTGTTTTCTGGTGGATTAATCTGAGGAAAGACAGAACAAGGTGCCCTCATCAGCTGCTTGTTGCTTTGTACAGTGACTCTGTTGTGATACTCCACAATTTTTCTCTTATGGCCAAGAAAAGACCAGACAGATCTTTCTCTGCAGCCTTTTTCTCACTGTCCCAGCTGTCTTTGTTGTGGAACCAAACATACAACCTGATTAAGAGTATTTTCTTTTCTTTACAAATGACAGAATAAAAAAACTTACATTACTCTTCAGTCTTTTTAAGAACTGGTACCCTGCTAGCAAGTTGGACTCAGATTTAAACTCAGATTTAAACAGTGATTAAGACTCATGGAGAGTGGGTGGAGATGAAGGGATCTTCATAATTAGTTGTCTTCATTAACATCTACGTTTGCTCTCCAACATTTGCTTAAGCTTACTTTTGGGTTGTAGGAAGGCATGCAGCCACTGAGGTTCATCTAAGCTCATGTAGTTCTCTTCTTAATTTAATGCTTGTAACCTCTTTAGTTAAATCCAATGCAAATGCAAGTTATTTTTCTCTCCTCTGTTTTAAAATTTCCAGTGCAGGCATTATTAATTATTCAGAAAGATTTAGGCAGTCGACTTCCATTTCAAAAGCCCTGACATCCGTTTCTGCACCATAAGAAACAATGGGTCCTAAGTGAATTGGTGACAGTCCCTCTAATCAGTCAGCTGTGAAGGTATTGTTACAGCTCTGTCGTGATTTGATGTTGCAAAGGTATTTCTGGCTGTCAACATGCAGCACACACTGACTTACAGGTAACACAATAGCACACCTCTCAACTTTCTGTCATCATAGGCATCAACCTCAGCTTTTCATATGAGCCAGCATTTGAGGAACTGCCTGTTGAGCAGAGATATAAGTCCCCAAAACCCCACAAGATTTAAGTATTGCTGACCTTATATTTCATTTGACTGATGTGTTCAGCATCTTTCATCAGTCATTTTCATGTCATAACCTTAATTCCTCACATCAGTTTCCTCAAATGTCACAATTTAATTAGAATTTTTAGGTCAGTGTTCTGGTACATTGCACTTGTTTGACTTTGTACTTCTGTTTTAAGCACCTTTGTAATTAAATATAATATTTTGCATAAATGAGCTTCTGATTTCCATACAAATTATTACTAAGTGAAGAAACTAATGTGGCAGTATTTAATTGTAGATGTGAAGGTGTGAATGCAGTTTTTAAACATAGAAACTATTGCTTGATAATTGAACATAAAAGTAATGTATTTGATTTTTCTTGTGCTGCTTGAAAAATAAAATACATCCAGCCTGTTAAAAGTTCTGTCTGCTCAAAAAGCTGTATTATTTTAATAAATTAATTCCACCAGAAGACATTTGCAGGCATCTGGTTTTGATATTGGTAGCTGCTTGTAATTCACTGGCAGTCTTTTTGAAATTTGTCTTCCATTTAAACTGATTATGGATGCTGCTTTTTGCAAATTTATGACAAGAGGATCCTCTAGTGAGACTTTTTATTCTCTGTGGGGTGCTGCTTGTTGTGAATTGATTGAAGTCCTCAGGAGGTCACAGACCTCTCTTACATCGATAAGAATTTCAAGTATAACTAAAATTTTGGTGTAGATTTAGCTTCAAAGTAACTTGTAGTTTCTGTGGATTGTGACATCTGGTCAAAATCAAGATGCTGTGTAAATTAATTGCTGCACATCCAGTTCTCTGCCATAGTGAGCTGTTTTAAAACTTCAGAACTTCTACTGCAGCTGTCACTGTACCTGTCTGAGAACAATTTGATAAATGGGTGCTTCCAGAAGGAGGAAACCAACTGCCTTGGGTAAGATTTAGATGTAAATTAGACAAAGGTTATGTCTAGAGAATGGTTGCAATTCCCTAAAATTTGTTAAGGTTTTTCCAACTGTGTGCAAGTAGTTGTGCAAAGACACTGAAAGATAAATTTACGTTGTGTTTTTTATGCACTGCAATTCCACTTTCTTGCAGGTGTTTGGTTTTCATTAAAAAGGGCAACGTGGAGAGTATTCATTAAAGGGAGAAACACTACATTATTGTGTTATGATTAAAGATGTATGACAAATTGCTTCATGGTGTTCTGAGTCTTTAATGCTGTATTAGAGAAGGGACTGACTTAAAAAGCAGGCACAGAGCTTTACTTGTGTGATGTTTCTGGTCTTGACCCCATTCCTTAACAACCATCAGAAGCAGTGTTTGGATTCATTAAAAAATATGGAAATGGATCTCTTCTGTCAGTTAAATAGTGACCCTTACTCAGATTACCTTATTCCCTGTAAAATGACATCATGTGTGCATAACGTGTGTGCATCTGTACACAGGTGACTTAATCTCAGTTGGGATGGAACTTGGAAGTCTAGCTGTCTTGAGTCAAAATTGTTTAATCCATACATTGCTCCTCTTGTAATAATACCTCAAAATCAACTAATAAAGTAAGGTTTTTTGTTTTTTTTTTTATTCTCCACCTGAATTTATTGACTAATATTGATGAAAGCACAGTTACTGTTGGCTGTAACAGTAGCAGAGAACAAACAAGAAAAGAAGATTTTGTAGGTGAATCCAGATCACCAATAATGTGGCACTGCTTTCTGGAGCATAATCAAGCAAGAATGTTTAGATTAAAGGAAGAACAGATATTTGAAGTGAAGGCAGATGTACAGCTATCATCTTGTCTTAAAAATAATATGGGAATTAACATCACTTGCATACTGTATGAAATAGATGGGAAATACTGGAGAAAGGAACTCAGTTGATTTCTCATCTCTGAAGAAATGCACACAGAAACAGTGGAGAATTTACAAGTCCAGGCATACCAGAAAGTGGCAAAAAATAACACTGAGCTTAACATACTGCCTGATATGACCTGTGGTTACTGGCTTTGGCGCTGTGAATAATTTGTGTGTATATGGATTTTGCCATGTGCCAAAGAGCTGGCTGAAGCATATGTCAGCTCTTAAATTTTGGAAATTGTTTCGTGGTTTTTTTCTCTTCAGAAAAAACATGTGTTCAGCATTAAATAAGCTAGCTGTGCTTCTTGGGCTTTCCAAGTAAAATCTCGGTGTTGAGATTTATCTTGATGTTTAGCACAGGACCGGAATAGTCTGTAAGGTCTACATGACATCACTGCCTTTTATTGTTAGTTTATTTTATTGCCCTGTTTACTGGCTCTTTAGTCCTATTAATGCAGTAGAGGGTCCGTGTGTATCCAGCGCAGTTCCCTGGTTGAGAAGATGAAGTCAGATAATGCTCCAGGTGCCCAAACTTCAGCACTTCAGTAGTGGCATGTGTACAATGCCTAAACTCTTCCTTTGCTGAAACAGGGTGCCTGGTGTCACAAGTTAGACCAGGCCCCAGAAGAGCTGTGTGGTTTACAGGAGCTGGGCAGAAAAGCTCACACACAGATACTTCTCTTTCACCTTCATGCCTCTTCCTTCTTCCATGTCAAAGGCTCTGTGGCTCAGTACTGACCCAGGTCTTGCTCTAACCTCCTGGTTCAGGCTGTTCACTGACCTCTTCCATACTGGAACCTGGGAGGTGTGTGAAGATGTGCAGATGCCATATAGGCTGGCTCCTGGCACCAGGAGCCATCCCTGCATTTTGTGGAGTCTGCTGATACTCCTCCTCTGGGTTTATAGGCTCTGTAAGAACTCTGCCTTGCTGAACTGTACTCATGAGAAATGTTGTAGGGAGGAGGTGTTTTAAATACTTCTGAAAGTGGAACTAAACACAATTTTGTGTGGCTAATGTTAAGCATGAAGTGGAAAGAAACTGGTTTTAAGAGTGAGCCTGCCTCATTTATAGCTCCTTTCATGTAGAGATCCAGAGCCAAAGCCAGAAAGCAACTTGAACGTAGCTGGAAATGGGAAACAAAGGAGGAAAAACACTAGTCTGGCTAATAAGTTCAGTGGTCTGCAGGTTTGTCCTTGGGTGTCCCTTAGCTGTACTGCAGTGTGGCAGGTGCTTGTGCATCTTAACAGAGGCATTGAGAAGTGAAATAAACACTGTGAAAAATGGTAGTGCCTTAAATCTTAAAAATAACATTTAGAATGTTATCAAATTATTTTGCCCCCAAACTTAACTATCTGTCTGATCCTGTTCTCTGTAAATCTTGGCACAATTCACTGTCCCAGGTCTGATCGTTTACAACAAAAATTAAACTTGCAATTATGTATGTATTTAAACAACGGCAAAAAATGATTGAATGCATTAAAAATTAGCAGAGGCCAGATCATTTTTTTTATTACTTTAGGTAAGGGAAACTGAAACTCTGTAGGACTGACTTAAATTAGCTTTACCAGAAAAGAGGTAAACTTTATTGCAAATGTAGCAGAGCTTGAGGACCTGAGTTGATTCACTGAAACTCGTATGTAAATGTACTTCAAAGCCAAGTACAGGCTGAATAGGCTAAGATTAGGCTGAAGCTTTGTAGTAAGACACTAGTCAGATCTCCATGAAGGCTTTAATCATATTTGCTCTATTTATGAAATGAGAACTGCATTTTTTTCAGCTATTGTCTTTGTTTCTGCAAAAGTCTAATTCTACCACTAGTGACCACTTCCAGGCAGATGACAAGGCTTTGCCTGCACAGTTTCTTTCTTGAATTACGCAAGGAAAGAATTTAGACTGGAGAATAGCATTTACCAGCTCTTTTCCTTTGGGGATGAATAGTGGCTCAGCAACTAGTTGTGTAAGTAAACTATGTCTTTAGCAGTCACTGGAGAACTGTTCACCACTTGACTAGTCTTGTCTTTAAATGCCTTATTATTAATAGCAAATATATTTTAAATAAGGTACTATATAATCTTGGGCCACATAAAATACAAAACATACAGGTAACATACAGAAAAAAATATTAAAAATGTAGATGAGCAGGAAGTCACATAGACTGTCTGTATTTCAAAAGATGCTCCTAAATGGATAAAATCAAGTTCTTCTAGGTTCTGTGAGGCAACTGTGACTTAGAGCCACTGCAATTTAGTATTTCCTATTTAGTAATTCTTATTTTCTATTCGAATTCACCCCTTTTTTGTTTGTTTTTCCTTCTGTAAGAAACTACACATAAGATTTTAAACTCAAGTCAAAAGTTCTCAGTAACAGAACGAGCCCACTCTGCTCCTTCATTAGCTATAGATCACCTGCACTTAAAACACCAAAGCCTTTCCTAAAGCCTAATGGAGCCTGGTAACTGTAGAGTGAAGTGAGAACCAGCCATAGAACTGAGCAGCCAATCCAGGCTGAATTACTTGGATACAGCTCATGTTTTTGCCTGAGGTATGTGATATTCCAAACTGCATTATAAAGGAGTATCTCTTTCTTTATATGTATGCTCCCTTGCACAGGCTTGCAACATGAACGCAGTATAAACAGATCTATCAGCAGGAGCTCCTGAGTCACCACACACCTCTTACCTAAAAAAATGTGGGTGTTAAAAAAAAAGTTTATGTAATGGTAAATGCAAACATGTTATGTCACCTTCATTAAAAAAAAAATTGGTAGCTTGCCCTTGTTACTCTGAGTCCCATAAATCCTCACATGGCACAAAATGCCAAAGCACCCAGAGAACAGTTTCATATAAGGGAGCTTTCTTATCTAAAGTCCCTTTTCTAGTCAAAACCTTTAATAATTGTACAAGACAAAACTTTGTAAAGCCCCTTGGGACCTAGCCCAAACAATATATAGGTGTTGTCTTCATTGAAGGCTGCAGCTGTGTTTACTGCACTAAGAAACAATTAAGGAAAAGCCAGCAACAGTCTGGACAATGGAGTAAATAAATTTGCTCTTGAAGACTGAAAGTAGGTCTGCTATCTTCTGAAATTACAGAAAGCATTCCTCCTTAATGCCTGCTGTTCTTTGCTTTCAGTAGGGCAGAATTGGTGCCATGAGTGCAGAAGTGCTGATTTACAAAAATGGTAGCAGGGGATTCCAGTCCTATGTAATCCTCAGTTTGACTTCAATAGCTAATTTCCAGCTTTTGCTGAGTAGTAGTGAGTACCGTCAACTTAACATACTCGTCTCCAAGCTTTTCTCAGCTTAACTATTTCTAGCTGCCTTCAATAAGCTACTTGCTACAAGTGTGCATGTGGTGGGAGGGTGGCATAGCTCTATTTCAACCAAAAAGCACACTCAGGCAGTTGGATTCAGTCTTTTTTAATAAATTAACGTCATTCAAAATACAGTGCCAGAACATGATGCAGCTGAACATGCTAGTAAGGTTTGTCATGAAGCACCTGTGTTCATGTTAGGTTGGCGGCACCCCGCTACTGCTAGTGGTTCCTGGGATTAATGCCAGAGCAGCACTAGGCATCTGCTCTCCTGCACACACAGCACAGGATATTCCTGAAGTTTGCTTCCCCCCCCAAAGTAAAAAACCTGACAGCTAAGGGATATCTATACACAATCACACTACAGTAATGCTTGTTATTAAATTAACAGAAAATAAAGACCTGGTTAATCCACACTAAAACTTTGTTTTACAATGGAAAAATACATCAGCAGCAGGAAGTAATATACATGAGCCAATGTTACTGTAATACAGAATGTGGAGGCATTTACTGATTAAAGCCCCACATAGACCCGCACTATGAGGGCTGGCAAATCCTATTGCAAGCCCAGCAACTTAAGTCCACACCTGGTAATCTACCAGCTGCTTGGAAGACCTGTATTCTAAATAGACAGGTATAAGTTAGTGAAAATAGAATACATGCACCTCATCATACAGCTTGACTGAACCTGCAGTCATTTTGCCCAGCATGTTACCATACAACGGAAGATCTACCCTTCCTACCACAGGTAGATCCATGGGATTTGTTTCTTTTTCTTTTAATGGCATTACTATACCAACATAGATATTAGTATTTAGTAAGTGCAGCACAGTTCTTTAATTAGGCCACACTGACAATTATTTAACTAGCACTTAAGTAGAATATCCAGAAGTAGTTAAAATGTAACTGGAAGATACTTTGAAAAGAGTTGTGACATCATCCTAGAAACAATAACTACTTTTTTTCTGAAGCTAATTTTCCTGAACCGAGACTTTATAGAACTAGAATTAATTCTTTAGACAAGTCAGATGCTTAAGCTCATGATATACATATATTTTTCTCAATTATCAGATAATAGTATTTGAGATTATGGAAGCGTATCTGCTCATTTCACTAATTCACACTGAATGGCGGCAAGTGTTAGGTAGGGCATAAAAATACAACTCATGAAAGACAGCTCTGAGATTTCCATCCCCAGACCTGTTCTTTCACAGCCATTTATTTCTTTTATCATTTTGTAACTGAGCACAAACTCAGTTGTGCAGTCTAATTTGGGAGCTATACAGGTGGTAAAGTAACCATCTCCCCATCCAGCTCAAATTCATCAGCTCCATCTGGTGAGAAGAGATACGTTGGAGGTTTCCACGGGGACTCTTCAAGGCAAGATGGATACAGCTTTCCTACAGTGCACCGGAAGTCTTTCCCTAAGTCCCACAGCACACGTTCTGATATGTGCTGCCTCAGGAACCAGCGGTCAAGTTCCAGGTCATACTGATAGGTGGCATACTTGGCTCTCTCATTCATGTGGGTCTCCCGTATAAAGACACATAAGGAATTAGAGATGACAACAGCCCTAACACACGGGTCGGAATAGCGCTTGGCAGGGATATTGGCTGCCATCCTCCATTCGTTTTTATTCACATCATAGATCTCCACTGTTACAGAAGAGCCATCCACAGTACTGCTGGGGAGCCTTATACCAGAATTGCTGGCAATGTGCAGTCCTCCGATATAGAATATCTTATCGCCGAAAGCAGCAGCTGAAGCGAAACATCTGCTTGTTTGTCGCATCGCCATCTCCACCCAGGCATCTGAGCGGGGGAAGTAGCAGTACATCAGGTTGTGTGCCATGACGTAGATGCAGTTGTGAACTGCCACGGCCGTGCTCCACTGCCACGCGCAGGGCAGGGGGCTGACCATGGTCCACTCATCCTTCTCGGTGTCGTACCTCTCCACAGTCCTCCTGTTGAGCTCCCCGCCAACGCTGTCTCCCCCGATTGCATAGATGTATCCTTCACAGCACACCAGGGACGGCTTGATGCGCACAAAGAGCATCGGCGTCTTGGGGAACCAAGTGTTCTGCTGCGCATCAAACCAGTAAAAGCAATTCACAGTTCTGAAGGCAGCCTGGAGTTTGCTGCTTTTACTGTGATTGGTTTTTGTGTTCTTCAGAGGAACCTGCCCACCTGCTATATAGATGTCATTATCAGGAGTTACAAGCGTCCCAACCTTATGCAAGTCAGCAGGAGGGTTGCAGAGTTTGTAAACTTTCTCTGCCTGTGGGCTGTAACAGACAGAAGAGTAAAGACTACCAGGGTTTTCAGCAGCAGCTTCAATGAATATCATCATCTCCTCTTTTGTCATGCCAAGTCTGGGCTTGAAAAATTTGGGCATCGATTTGTACAGTCCTTGCACCACCACTGATTTATCATTAGGTGGCAAGCCTTGAAACCAGGCTCTCTGTGTTACTTCTGAAAGTGCATCGATCCGGATTTGGCTGAGAACAGAGGACAAATACTGCGAGCGTGATTCCGTGTTGTACTCCAGCCATAACATAGCAGCCTCACGCACTGTCTCCTCCTTTTCCACGTTTAAATTGTCACTGCTTAAAATATCTATCAGTAGATCATGTGACAGTTGCATGAAAGCCTCCTGGTGGTACACAGCTGTGAACTTGTGCTCCACCATTCTTTTAGCACTCTGTTTTAACTCTTCACAGCTGAAGAGATCAGCAAAACTTAATAGACGCACACAATTTTCTGCATTAATTTTTTTGATTAAGTATTCTCTACATCGTTGTAACACATCATCTACCTGTAATGCAAAGAAAAACACGAAGTATTACACATACAATCTATGCTTTCATGTAGCACCAGCACATAAAAGTACCTGCATCTGGTGTTGAACAACACAGTTCAGGCCTGGAATACTACACATACACAAAAATACAGCAGTGACTCACTCAACTGCTTCATACAGATCAAGTACACAACGTGATTATGTCTGCTGGCAAAACTAATTTTCTAAATGTTAGAAGTGCACTGGTTTTCTTCCAACCTTCCAAAGTGACTGTCATGCAAGGAGTGATGGCTACATGAAGCAAATTTGGCAAGCAACTGCTGTCTATACTGAGTGAACTGAACAAAAGTATGTTGAAGTGACTAAAGAGGAAGGGTCTTTTAAAAAGGTAAAGAATAAAACAGTTCAGGGATTAGAAGCTGTTATTTCATCCTCTAAACATTCCTACCTGTAAGAAGCAGGCAGTTTCATAGAGCTGCTCTACTGTGCTGTCACTTATTGCCAGGTTACCCGTGTATGCATAAGTGATGATGATCTGCAGAGTGGCTGCATCCACATTCCTCAGGTGTACATGTGTTTGTTTGCTCTCGCTCAGCCCACTCATGAACATTGCTCTGAGGAGAAACACACATATTAAGACAAGGATCAGCAGTGAGTAAAGTAATCTTAAACAGTCACCTGTAAGCCTTTGGTGATTACACTCCTAAAGGTGAACAGTCCTTTTGCTGGCCTGTTTACAGGTGTTTAGTATTTACCTTAGGCTAACATTTGCTATTTAAGATAAAACATTTGAACAGAACAAAAGTACCATCAGTGCCTTCTGCAGAAATTCTTTATATTCTTGCAAGCTCTTCTGTGTTAATCAGCAGAGGGCTCTAATGATTTTGGAGCTTTAATGATGCAATTTAAATCTTTTTCTATGATAGGTGGTAAGAGGGAAGAAACATCCTCCAGAAAATACCACTGAAACACACACAGCTAGATTTTAGATTCTAAGACAAAAGCAGATTTATGTCATGGACTGAGCTAAGTCATATCAAAAAGGATGCTCCTCTGGGAGGAGAAGAAATGGAGCACGGACTAGCACTCTATGAATTATTTCTTATATACCATTCATCATAACATGCAGTAAACTTCAAATATGCAGGCAAAAATCAACAGAAAAAACTATCAGATGTAGTCTGGGAAAAAAAAAGAGCAAATATTTCCATTACATCTTCCTGCAAAAGACTAGAAAGGCAATTCAAAACATGGTTATTGTTTCCTTAATGCTTTACAAACCTCTTGCCCATTCTGGTATTTTAATTGTTACGCAGTTAAGAATGAACTGGAATCTGGTACTATAAGCCATGTACTTGTCAACTTGCTTAAAATAGGGGACATTGGTTTCAAGAGCTTTATACTGATTCAGGTTTGGTATTTATGGTTGTGCTAAAAATTCAGTTCAAGGCTCTTTATATTTATTTGGGCTTTTTACTTAGGAAACCAGGCATGAGTGAAGTTAGAAGGGACAGTGGGTGCACCTTTTAGTCCTGCTTATGGCTGCAGAGGCGAAGGGGACATGGAGATACACTCCCTAAGTAAAGCCATTCCAGAAAGCATCTGATACAAAGACAGTATCCCATCCCCATTTCTCTGTCTTCTTCTAAGCTCCTTAACTCAGGGCAACTTGCATTTTAGGATCACTGACTAAGTGAGTATCAACTTGCTGTGCAGTGATTTAAAGGTAAGCAAGAGGGTACAAGAGGGTGGGTACAGAGACTCCTCTCCACAGAAAGACTGGCTCTTGCTCACACGCTGCTGAGCAGCCTGTGCTAGAGCAGGGCTGCACATCCTTCAGACACAAAGATGGAAGGTAAGCTGGCTGCAATCACACACAATGGCTGGATCACACTGAAAGATGCTTTGCTTTTCTCCCCCCTCCTTCAGGGCTATCAATTTTTCATAATAAAGCTAAATTTAGGAAGCTGAGCATCTTTTTGTAAACCAAAGTAGACAAGAAAAACAGAACATGACAAAACCACAAGTTTGATACTTCTTTTAACCAGTGCCAAAACATCATTTCATAAATAATAAACAAACACATATGAATAAGAGATTTGACTGCACATTCTGATGCAGCACACTGGGTGGACTCATGACAGCTTTCCAACCTTATGATTAACCACCCACATTAAATCTGGCCATATTTCCAGTGGCTGTTATTTTACAAATTGTTGGAACTATGTCATCTGCACAGGGCCAATGGTAATAATTATTATCTAGTGATCACACAATACTTGTTGCTAAAAATTGGACCAGATTCATCTGAGATGAAAAAATAAACACACAACCCAGCAGGGACAAAAAATTCTGTGAAAGTAATAAATTAATCCTTATACAGTTTTCTACAAGAAAGGAGACAAACTACAGAAAACATTTCAGATGTGTTCTGCATAGTGAGCCTATCTCAGGAAAAGCAAATTTGTAAACCTTCCTGTGATTAAACAGGAAAGAAAAGTTATAATCCCTCCACAATGCATCAGGAAGGTAAAACATGCATGGTTGTCACCGACTAGTTTTAAGCTTCAAAATTCCTTCCAGACAGGCAGATTAATTATACTATGTTGCCAACAAAAAATGATTAATCACTGCAGAAAATTCATGGTGCCTCATCATCCAGGTCTTACTATAAAAGTATTTGCAAAAAGTGGTAGCACTCAACGTATCTTATTAATAAAAATGTTTTAAAAGACCAAAGCAGGACATTTGGAAAACAAGAGCTGCTGAACTAAAAATTTCAACCGTATCTTGGAGGGGGCATGAAACAAAAAAAAGAACCCAAACCACACACAGAAAAACTCCTCTTGCATTGCCACAACACTCAAGCAAGGGAAGAGTTTCTGGCTTTGCTGAGCAGAGAAAACCAGATGATACAGAAAAGAAAGCCATGAACTTGCACAGCAATCCCTACTTTTAGCAGATGCTTCTACTAAGAAACTACAGTTAAACATGACAATGAAATTCCTGTAGCCAAGTCTCAGTAATCTCTTGTTATCCTACCTTGGGAAATAAAATCAGATTAAGTATTTTAAAGATTAAGTGTGAAGAATAAGAAGTTTACTAATTATTCAGACTCAATTAACTCCCTAAAGCAAATGAACCATCACGAGTGTGGTTTTTTTCCCCCCACACTTACTGTATAAACTACAATAACTATCTAGAGTAAGTCCCAGGATGCTAGAAATTTTATTTTACTCTGTGTTGGAAAGTAAGGATATTTAGGTTTTTTATTTACTTCACTGATCTTTAAGTCTCTGTAACACACTGTTAATCAATTACTATTACACTCAAAACCAGGTACCACAGATTTTATAGCATTTGAATACTTACCTGAAATATGAACTGCACGTTGCAAGAACCATCTTATGGCAGGGAAATTCAGTGCCCTCAACAATCAACACTATGTCAGTTAGCAACTGCTGTTCATAAAAGAATTTTAACTGCTCCAGCAAGGATACAGCATACTCTGTATTTATCTGCCTCTCGTCCTGGGTAGACATGACTGTATTCCATTAATATTTCCAGGACCAGAGAGAAAAGTCAAGATCTCTTCACCAAAAAAAGGTCAGTTGAGTGTTTCTGAAGTAGCCAGGAAAGAAATGGCAGGAGGTCTGTAGCCTTCAGAAGTGATACTGATAAAAACGGCAGTGTTATCTTGAGCTGCTGAATCAATGTTTGAGACTTTGACCTCCTATTAGGTCATCATGCTTTGACTTGATGTCCCAATCTGTTCAGAGACTTTCAAGAGTGTCTGCAGAGCTCCCGTTGAGATCTATGACGCAGCAAATGAATGAGCAAAAGTGAAGTCTGAGGTAGATTTTGTGGTAACATCTCGTGATCAAGGGCTGCACTTGACTGACTGAAAGCAGGAAAATAAAATTAATTTACATATTAGCACATTTTGAAAAACCTTTCATAGTTACCCCTTAGAAGTAATTCTCTAATAAACATTTCTAAATTAGTACTTCATTACTTGCAATAAAACCTTTCTGAGAAAAATATTTAAACAACAAAGGTATCAAAGAGAAATGAAAAGCAGAGGAGTTTGTACATTAATTCTCATATGACCTGGACTTACAAATTAAAATAATTTATTTTGTCAACACAGCTACTAAGGCTGGAGAGTTAAAACATTCAGACTTCATTCCTCCTCAAAGAATTACCCAGATTTCCCATTGAGTACACCTGTGAATTTCATTCAACCATTGATAAGATAGCCACTTTTTTTCCATTTCTATATTAAACAGCAATTTTTTCTCCTTCTTTGTTTTTGTCTACCTAAAGCTTATCAATACCAGGCCACTAAAAATATAAATGCAGTAATTCCAACATTCCATCACTTTCCAACTAAACTCTCAACATCATCATCAGCCTGTTTATTTCACCTTTGGCATTCTAGTAGAGATAAAGCAGAACTAGCCTAAGTAATAAAAAAAAAACCACCCCCCCCCCAAAAAAACCCCTAAAAGTCTATATTTCCAACGCTTATCAAATTCATCTGCTCCATGCAGAAGGGCTTCACCTATTAATATTTCACATTCCCTTTTTTTTCCTTCTGAGTAATTTCCATACAGCTAGGTAAGCTTCACTGCTGCAGATGGGAGAGAAGCAAAACAAGGAAATAATAGAAGCAAAGGGATGCTGGAACAGCAGGGCTTAAAACACCTACAGTGGCTACCAAGGCCTATTATCTTGTTTGGACATTTCTCCTCCTCTTAAAAATGGGGTCAGGTTTTATTTCACCTTCCACATGAACACAAAAACCTAATTAAGAATGGGATAGTTGTGACAGTAAAATTAACATGATAATGGGCACCAGAGTACCACAGCTATCAAATGCTTCCAGATTTATTTAATCGTGACTGTTCTTCTGCATCCCAAAACTGAGGAATAACCAGAACATGTTTGTCTTATGTCTGAGATACCGCTATCACTACAGTTCATGATGAACAGAGAATGCAGAAACACTTGCGTGAAATGACATTCCTTAAATTCCACACAAAAATACAAGATTTAGTGTAAGACAAAGGCTGTAGAAATACCTGCCAGCCACATCGAAGATCTACTATTTCAACACAGCCCTGCCTGTAAGACAATTCAGAAGCAGCTGTCTTTCAACATTCACTCACTTGAAACAGATATGCTTAATTAATGCCACTTTAATTACTACTAATTTAGTGTCCCTGATCTTTTTCTTTTCCAATGATAAATATACACAAACAGGAATTTCAAACTCTTAGTTTTCCCTGGTTGTTTAACTGGAAAAGAGTTCAAAAAGTCAAACCCAATGCTCACTGTTGAGGTGAAGGCAGTTTTAAGGAAAACAGAAAAGGCTTCAATACTTGGGGGAACGAGTAGATACTACTGTGTGCTACAACAACAGATACTAGCACAAGTCTCCACTGAAGACCTTCAAGTTTCAGGTAACCTCTGAAGTCACTAAACCATAAATATATCAAGGATATAGAGATACTGCTCCATCTAAAGCAATGACCTTCTGCCTCAGGTCACAGCTTCTTTCCACCAAGTTAGTGTGCATCCCGTCTCTGCGCCACTACCCACTCTCCCAGTACTCTGAGAACAGCTCACCATGCAACCCAATCCACTGACAGATTTTGCACTGAACTTTAAACGGCTACAAAGACACACAGACTTCCTAAGTGCGTTAGGCCCACAGAAATAAATAGCTTGTGGCTCTGCTGGTATCCTGAGTCTCTCTACAGCATTGTTTTTCCTGGCTTAGGAGTAAAGTTTCAAGAACAATACAAGCCGGTGGATTAAGCTCTGTTTGGGCAGAGCATCAGTAATACTAAGCTTTAGCAAAAGAACTCACTGATACCCTAACTTCCTTTTCTGATGTAATTGTAAAGAATATTTCTTCAGAAACAGGAGAAAAAGAAGAAAATTAATATGCACTGGGTTCAGTCATTAGGTACCAGAACAAGTCAAGGATGCCATGAAAAAATTGATATACACCTGCTAGTGAGATTAAAGACATTTTTGGCAGCTAACTGCTGACAGTCAATAACTGAAAAAGCAGACCTGTTCAGCAGAAGACAAGTTGAAACTGTGAAATTAATTACCCAGCTCAGGCACTACCAGTACTTGGTTACTAGGAGGGATATTCTGGGTTACAAACCAAGCAGTTTCAAACTTATCATACTAGGTAATAGCAAGGGGGAATGTGAGTACTAAAACTGATTAGAATCAATTATGTAAATTGACACTCCTAGCCAATAGATCTCAAAGATAAGAAAGAAAGGAAGAAAAAAAAGGAGTTGGAAGCTCTAGATTTTTGAGTAATGTATCAAATTTGCATCCTTGGCAGTGAGAAAGAAATAGGTAATTGATGAAGCAGTTCCAGACTTGGAAGTTCTCCTCTCTTCTAAAGCCATCAAAGGTGTCTTTGATAGTACTGTAGTCCAGAAAACTGAGGACATCAAGGAGATTCTAATAAGGCAACAATGTGAAATTTCACTAAAAACAAGGACAGATTTGGTCCTACAATGTTATGTTGAAAATGATTATTCACTTGGAAACTACTACTATTTTCCATACATATTATGCTTAGGAGGTGAGTTACAACTTTGAGGTAGGTGAGCTTCTGAAACTACACAGAAGCTAGTGACTAGAAGTGTCAGACTCCATGCTAACAACATGTTTGGTCACAATGCACTCCTGTTTTTCTGCTCCTAAAGGAAGTTATACACTAAAGGAAATACCTGCTCAGAAAGAAAATTAGCACATGATAAACCAACATCTTAAATTGGCAACTGGACTTGCACACTGAGCACATGTAGTTTCTATCCCAAGGGTGTTTCTGTTTTGTGGGAAGACTTGATCTGTGTTGGAAAATTAACCTTTGAAAAAAAGTGGGCCATGGATGTCTCCAGTAAGATCCAGCCACGTATCCCGTATATACAATTTTTTTTCTCTGAATTCTAGTACATTAATGAAGCTAGTCTGTTTTATTTAACAACTTAAATCCCAGTTTAAAAGTATGTGTCATTTTCTTAAATATTCACTATATGACACTTAACTATAAATTCAAACATTTCTACATTAAGAAATTAATTAATCATTAACATGGCTTAATTAGTTGTAAGTTGGTTCCTGAAAGGTTAAATCTTATAATGGATATCATACTCATGCATATAAAATTTATTCTCAAAGCACAACAATCACTAAACTAAGAAAGAGAAATTTTAGGATTTGCACCAATTCTGATCTGTTTCATAATCACATGACCAAAACAAAAAAGCCTGCTTCAGGAAAGAAAAAAAACAACAACAACCATCTGTCTAAAATGTAGTCAGAAAATACTAAATAAGCAGCAACATCTTTTCTTCCTCTTTGGTCTGTTCCTGAGAGATGCCACTTACACATCTTTGAGTATAAAGGGCCCTTTCTACTCAACACACAAAAACAATTAGGAAAAAGGTGTGACACCTATACTCAAATCATGAGACTACCTGATGTATGCATCAGAGGACATTAAATACTAAAAATTACCTATTCCTCCAGATACATTTCTGAGAAACTGAACTACATTGAGTGTGCATTTTAATAATCTCTTAAATACATAATCTGAACGAAATTCAGCCCTAGGTGTGCTCACAACAGCACACGGCCTTTCAGGCCCACTATGATCACACAGTAGATATACACGATATAGAAAAGCCCAAGCTGGGGCTTTGCAATAAAACCTCTAAAAATGCACATACTAAGTACAGCACAAATACATTTCAAAATCGTAATTAAAGTTACTTCAAAAGCACCAGGTATTTATCCCGTTCATAGCAGAAATAATGGTAAAAGCTGGAAAAATTTTAGGTATGCAGATGTACTAACTTCAAAGCTATACCATGTGTTTATTTAGTCCAGAAAAGCTTATTAAGAGTTATGTGACTCTTCAAAGCCACATATGACCACAGAAGCCCACCCTCGGTCACTGCAGGTACCCATAGTGAATATATGCACACAATTAGATCGATCAGGAGGGAACGTAGGGGCAGCTACAAGGAACGGCAATGCCACTACACTGCTGCTCTCCTCCAAGACTTCACGGTGTGTGTCGCTCCGAGCGCTGCCAACACAAACACCGAGGTTTCACACATCCCCACCTGCTCAGCCCAAGAGCAGCCCCACTGCCCCCCTATCCCCCATCACAGCCCCGCGGTCGCAGCCCCCTCCCGCCTGCGGGACGCGGCGATGTGGGACTAGGGGCGAGGAAACACATTTCTTCCCTCTCCCCGATGCTCAGGTGCGCCGTCCCGTCCCTTCACCGCCTTAATCCCTTTCCTGCTTCCCCCAGAAGAAAGGGAAGGCACCTTCCCGCTCCTCCAGCACCGCCGCACTCGGGGCTTAGGGACGATCCCGATAGTCTCTCCTGCTCCTCCCGGGTCTGCCGGGAGCCGGCGCTGCCCGAGGGCGCGGAGACGGCCCCCGCTGCCACCTCCAGCGGTGCCCGGCGGGCCCGGGGCCGCGGCCGCCGTGCGGGAGCGGCCGCGGCGGGAGGGGGCGGGCGGGAGCCGCGCCCGCCCGGGCGGGGGGAGCCGCTGCCGCAGAGCCCCCGCGGGCCCCCCCGGGACCGAGGCCCCCTCAGGGCGGCCGCTCCCCCCGCGGGGACGGGAAAGGGCCCGGGGACCGCGGCGCGGCGGGACGTGAGCGCGGGAGCGCCGCCACCACCGCCATCCTTCCTCCTCCCACCCCTCCTCTCCGGACAAACCTCCGACCGCCGCTTCCTCTTGTGCCTCGCCGTCCCGACCGCGGGCGGCTGGGGGGAAACGGTGGGGGAGGAGGAGGATGCGGCGGCGGATCCGGTCTCTCTCCCAGGCTGCGGAGGCGGCGGCGGCTCCCGGGCGCGCAGGCGCTGCTGCTGTTACCGCCGCCCCCCCCCCACCTCTTCCTCCCCCTCCTCCTCCTCCTCACCCGCCCGTCGTTACGGAGCGCCGCGCCCGCCCCGTGTGCGCATGCTCGGCGCGAGGCGCGGCGGCGCGGGGGGGCGGCCAGGCCCGCCCCCGGTTTCCTGTTCCTTCTCCCGCCCGCGAGCGCCCCCTGCCCGCGCGCCCCGGCAGCGGCGCCTCCCGCGGCATGGAGCGGGACCCCCGCGCCCTCTGCTGGGAGGAGCGACCCACAGAGGCACTGAACCCATCGGCTTGGGGAAAGATCGCCGACATCACCGAGCCCGACCTGTGACCGAACACCACCCTATCAACCGGACCGCGGCACTGAGTGCCACGTCCAGTCTTCCCTTAAACACCTCCCAGGACGGTCACTCTACCGCCTCCCTGGGCAGCCCATTCCAATGTCTAATCACGCTTTCTGTGAAGAAATTCCGCCTGATGTCCAACCTAAACCTCCCCTGGTGAAACTTGAGGCCGTTTCCTCTCATCCTGTCGCTGGTAGCCTGGGAGAAGAGACCGACTCCCACCTGGCTATGCCCTCCTGTCAGGCAGTCGTAGAGAGCGACAAAGGCTGCCCCGAGCCTCCTTTTCGTTGGGCTAAACAGCACCACCAGCTCCTCACAGGACTTTGTGCTCCAGACTTGCTGCAGCCTGGAGGCCTGTGGGCTTCAGGGTTAACACCCAGCTGGGTCCTTTTCCCCCTGGGACCTGCCTTTGGTCCTTCAGCCATCCTGGAATCCTGGAATGGCCTTTGGCCAAGCATGGGTTTGCTGCCCCTAGAGCAGAGTTCACCTGAAGTTTGTGGGGACTGGAGTTTACTTCAGGTTGGAAGGAACTGACAGGGGCACAGGAGCCTGAAGGGAGGTAAAGGGGAAAGGAAAATCCTGAGAACATACACCTTTTTAAAAGCCATCCAGTGTTATTTATTTTCTTTATTTCCATTTGGGTCCACCCACCAAGAGAAAGGCTGGGAATTTCACTTCAAAGAGGTGAAGGTATGATGGATGAAGAACAGAGCTGGGGATTTAAAACATGTCAGACAAGTCATGGAAACATAGAACATTAAGGGTTAGAAGGGGCCTTAAAGACCATTGAGTTCCAACCCCCCGCCATAGACACCTCCCACTAGGCAAGGTTGCTCAAAGCCCTGTCCAACGCGGCCTTGAACACTTCCAGGTATAGGGCATCCAACAACCTCCCCTCCCTGGGCAGCCTGTTCCAGTGTCTCACCACCCTCACAAAAGAGAATTTCTCCCTAATATCTAGCCTAAATTTCCCCTCTCACTTTGTACCCATTGCTCCTTGTCCTGTCACTGCAAGTCATACAAGTGACCAGTGCACAAAGTGCAAGGGCTGCTCTCAGTGGAAAGGACAAGCTTTGGCTGGGGACGTCTGCAAGGAAGGGATCAGTAACCCTTCCCAGATGTTTTATATTTTCTGTCTTGGTACAAAGGACATGTTTAATCTGAACATTGTAGAAAGAAAAACACCAGAAATGTTGGGAACTTGCCAACACAGGAATGCAAACAGTCTCTAAGCATCCATACCCCGTTGTTTTTCCCTAATCACTCACCAGCCTGCATAGCACATGCATTGTGCTTTCATCTCCTGCCACCTGTCCCAGTACCAGTGCTCTGTCATTTGGAGATGTGCAATTCCAGTGCAGCAACTCAGACTCTTACCTCCTGTAAAGACCCAGGGCAGAGTCAAATTGCAGCTTCACATTTCATAACTTCCCATGACACACCGTGGAGTACACTGTATGGGAAGAAGTGCTTCTCCTGTTCATATGGAAATAATACTACATTTGTCAGTCCCATTAGCCATGTTAGGATGGAAGAGCATTTCTTCCTTTACTCAATACTGAACAACTGGTAAACTTTGAAAATAAATGTAAACTTGGCCTTGTGTCTTCTGATTTTTTTTTTTCCTGAAAGAAGTGTCTTTAATTGCAGTTTTAATCAGAAGTTTGGTAATATTTTCCTTTTTTAAAAAACACAATTTCCAACATTGTTAAAGGGAAATACCAGATTTACTTAGAGATGCGGCTCAAACATCTGCAAGATGAGACTGCCAGCTTTCTGTACACCAGCTGAAGGCTTTTACAACTATTCCTATCCTTGTGTTTTGATTTTCCTCCCACACACTGATGGAAAAACATTCCCTGCTTCACTGTTAAATGAGCCTCAGGTGGGAGGAGGAGTGGACAAGTAGCAGCTGCCTGCCATAAAGAGGGTGAGCAGAGGACTTGGTTAGTTTTTTGCTGGGCTGCAAGCAGCAGCAGCATGGACATTAGTTTTTTGGGGCTTTAAGGGGGCAGGAATAGCTTAGTTCTTGTAGGGGGTTTTGTTTGGTGGTTTGTTTTGGTTTTGTGGGTTGTTTTCCCTTCCCTGTACTACTCTCCTTCTCAAAGGTCAAAGTAATTCTTTGGCCTGGGAGAGTCTGTAGGCTTTTTGGCGCTTTCAAAAGCTGCATAGGCCACCCTAGATGGAAGCTGAAGAGAGCTCTAGTGTCCCTAAAGCATTCTGAAACCCTAGGCTGAACGGTGTGCTAGTTTGTAACAGGTCCTGAATTAAGTTTTTCTGTAACTTTGACCTCCTTGAGTCCTCTAAAGAGTTGAGCTTCTGTGTTCTCTGATTTCTTCTATCCTTGCTTATAAGCTACGTGTGATAGTGTTGTATTGCTTGCAAGTATTAGTTAACTGAGGAAACATCTAAGTGTGGGAGGAAGTTCTGTCTTGTGAATTTTAAATGCCTCTGAATGCAAACTTGCACATAAAGATTTTGGTGGGGTTGTTTTTGCTACCTATCATTTGGTTTAAGCGTAGGAAGCATGGTGTCACTGAAATACTTGGTTTACTATGTTAGTTAGCTGTTGTTGTTCTTAAGTATAGTATGAAGTACAAATCCTGAATTAATGGAGTTCTTACTGTGAATGTGTAATAACATATACATTAGCATTAAGAAATGTTTTCTTAGTGAAGCATCAAATGTCTGATTGTGCGAAACCTACTGCTGCCTATTTTTTCTTTGTGTGTGTGTATGTGTGGCCTCTTGCTCAAGGCTAGTTAACTGAAGGCTTTTTTGTTTAATTAGCTGGGATACTACTTACAGAGCTGTGTGCATCTAAGACTACCACAGTCCTGTAGCTTTAGAGCATGTTACAAGGTTGCCTTCAAGGACTAATATTGAGAGCTGTGTACAAAAGCTCGCTCAGCAAAGGACAACTGAAATATTTGACCTTGATAGCAATGTCAGCTTCCTACCTTCTGTTTGGAGGATAGCAGCTTCCTTTTAGAATGATATGTTTTCTTTGGGCAGGGGGAAGAATGTCTGCTAAATTCTGACAGAACATAAAAATGATTAAATCACACACTTTTGTAAGGGGTTGATAATGATCACTTCTCTCTTTCAGTGTTTAAAGAAAAATGAATACTGCCTCAACTTCAGAAAGTGGATCATATTCCACAAACCACCCAAGACCCTTTTTTTATGCACAGCCATCAGCGCAGCAGCCTTATCCAAATCCATGGTATCTTAGTCATGCGTTCAGTCCATACTGCGTACCTGCTCCAGGTAAGGTAAACAGCAGCTCTCGGCGGGATCTTTGCTTAGCAAGTTACGTACTTCTTTCCTCCACTCTTGTGGTATCTGTGTTAATGAGCCCCTTGGGAGTTTAAGTAATACTTAATAAATCAGATTTTTGACAACTATAGCACTACATTAATTCTGCCTTAAATATGTAGCTTGTGTGGCAGAAAGCATCTGCTTCTGGAGAATGGAAGCTAAGCAAACTATTAAGTAATGGTCATCCTGCAGCTACAGGGCTCTAGAATATACTTAGCAATTAATATGTGTGTGTATATATGAATTCTATATATGCATGATAGATATGGATAAGTGTAAGCTTAAGAAAATAAGAAAAATATTGTTTAATATAGTAATTATTTTAATATATTAATATAGCACCTTGTAAGTGCTATATCTATGTGAACTTCTATCTGGAGCTGTCTTTTTCAAAGACAATGCTATAGCAATAGTCCATAAAATAGCCAAAAAAAGTACAGAAAACTAATTAGTGAACGTTCCTAGGGATGAAATCAAGCTTTGGTTAATGTGTAGATGTCCAGATAAGCTATTCCATAAGAAAGAACTCTCTGCATTTTTGCACCAGATTTGCTTCTAAGCATTGAAAGGTGGTATGTTTTATTTACCAATGTGTCTGATCTTGTAGCTGACCCTGTCTGTGCAAGTAAATATGATTCAGGATGACTTATTTCAGAAGGATGATGTATTTGTCTTTTCTTTCTGTCACCAATGTCTAGGCTTCCGAAGTGGAAATCCGTATTTTCCATTTTATTCTGTTGCGTTCCATGAGTACCCTGGATTTTTTGTTCCACAGCATCCTGTGCATGCAAGAATTAACAGAAGGCCTTATTTTAATGCTGCCCCACCTTCCCCTATGTTTTATCACGCAACGAGATTTAGACATTATAATAGCCCTGGGAAGAAAATGGAGACAAAAGAAACACAGACTGATCCTAGACAGCCTGAAAGCAAGCAAAAAAAGCACCAAGATATCCGTACGGAAACGAAAGGTTGTGATGCAGGAAATCTAGCCTGTGTTTCTCCTGGTATAGGTACAGAGACTGAAAGTACTTCAGAGAAACAGGATTCATTTGGCTCTTCCATTGTGGTAGACAGAGAGTTTCATAATAAGAACCCTGCCAGCTCTCCACAGTATAGAAATCTTCCTACTGGAAGCTATGCCTTTGAGAAGGAAGAAGTAAGGATAGAATATGGAAATGGCTCTCCAGCTATTCAGCTGTGGAAGTCCTTTAAAGAAACGATCCCGTTGTACGATGTGGCAAGTGGTAAACCAGTTCCAGAGAACATAGTGCCACATGACTTATTTTCTCTTAGCTCATGTGAAGGCATGATATATGGCCCTCATGAAGGGGAGGAAATGGTGCCAGGAGCTTCCTTAGATGAGAGAAAAGCTGTTGTCACCTCCAAACAGGGCACTGAAACTGTGCAAGAGAAAGATGTCCAAAATAATGGTGCAAAGCTGGATGTAGAAAAGCTGGCAAATTCCCCCCCAGGTGAAACCATGGCAGTGCAAATCACAGAGTTGGCAAGATCTGTTGGTGTAGATCAACCAGTGGTAAGACAGGATGTAGTGATAGCTAAGAAATCTAGCACTAAAAAGTCTGCAGGCTCAAAAACCTCTCAAGAAGAGCCCAGCTTTATTCAACAAGCAGGACTACTTCCATCTAATATAGAGGTAATGAGTGACTTTCAGCAGAAAAAGTTGAATTTAAGCCACAGTGCAGCTAATGAAAGTCAGACAGAGAAAAATATTTGGTGTGACAAATCAACTGAGAGGTTTTCTCCCTCTAGCAGCTGGCTGGCTTGTTTGGACAGTATGGACACAAACTACAATGTTTGTTTGCCACAAAGGAAGCGTCAAAGTGTAATCAGTCTGTCTTCTGATGACATGTCCTCTAGAGAGGAAGGCTCATCAATTGATAATGCCCCAGTGTCTTATTTTGTCCCTGACTATGTGCTTCAGAAAAGCACGTATACTCTTCAGAAAAGTACGGAGGGCTTAGAGAGAGAGCAAATTAAAAGTGGTGGGTCCCTTAATGTAGATGAAGTAGTAGGAAAAGAGCAGGTGAACAGCTTGAATGACCAAGATGTCAACTCTTCAAACACAAAGATTAAAGAGGCTCCCAGTAAAGGTAGAAAGCCGGGAACCCTTTCTAGGTCCTCTAGTAGGAAAGAAATAGATTCTCTCAACAAAAAAGCAACTAAGAGTTTGTCAGAAGTTGAGGACTCTGAAGAATATTCTGTGAAGGGAGAAGAGGAAGATGAAGAGGATGAGTATGAGGAGGAAGAGGATGACATGGATGAAATGGAGTATTTCTTTCAAGAAGCCCCTCCATATGGCATCTTGAAGCCAAGTAAAGGGAATTTCTACCAAGTTGGCCAGAGAGTGTTTTGGAAACCACTTAAAAATGCTGTACCAGCACAATTAATTAGCTGGCCTGCTCAAGAGAAAATAAAAGCTAGGAGCAGGCTTGTTGAAAATATTGGTTTATTTTACAAGCCAAAGAAGAGAGAACAAGATGAAGCTGTATACAGTGACTATGGGTATTATGGAAGAAAGAGGCCTATGACAAGAAGAGAAGGACTGGAACACCAGCGAATGCTACGGAAATTCTTGGGAGGTGAGCTAATTGCTAAGGACAAAGTGCTGATTAGTAGCATATATGAAGAAGACCTAATTGCAGTTTCAAATTGTAGCTTAAACTAGTGGGGAGATTAGAGTATGTTGTAGTTTCAAATTTGGCTTAGAGCCAGAAGTCCTGCAGAATGTGTGTTTTGAAGCAGAGGAAATTTGCTGCAATTTTTTACCTATTGCATAAGGACTCTGCATTTTCACAACCAGCAGAGAATAATGCAGAAACTCTCCTTTGTGTTAGATTTGATATACTTAACTTTCTGACATTAGTGGCAATTTATTAATTTGTAAAGCTTAAGGTAATTTGGATTATGTATTTACTGTTGCTTAATATCTTAGAAGCTCTGAATTCAAGTTTATACAGTATGACTCTCCTATCACAGACTAATGCTGGGTGCATCAAACAGTAGATTAAGTTTATTATAATCTGGTGGACATACCCTGTGTAACTTCCCTGCAGTAGAGGAGTCAAACTTTTTTTTTTTTATTGTAGCTGCTGCTCTCTTTTAGCAAAAAAAAAGTTTTGTATTTTCAGAAAATTGGTGTGAAACTGTATTAAATTTGACCTGGAAAAGGACATCATATTTAATCAAAGGTAGATACTGTTAGAAATTGGATTAATTTAAACTGAGAAGAAGCAGAGTTACCAGTTTGCAACTGGTTATGTGGTTGCTTCAGTAGGTGGCTGCTGTTTAGTAGAGTCTCGCATTGTGAAAAATAACCAAAACAGGGTGATTTACTTCTAATAATAGCCTTAGCATTCCTAAACTTTCTTTTCTTTATTCAAAATCTGTAGATCTAACGTGTCTCGTAATTTCTGTTAAGTGTGGTCTCCAGAAAGCCATGTTTCTATTTCAACAGACTCCTACAATCACATCCAGTACCTGGCTTTGCATTCTGGCATGTGGATCAAACAGTACACCAGCATTACCAAGACTAAACACTGACCTTAATTTTTTAAAAAAAATTTCATTAGGAAGGCTGTTAAGGGAGAACATGCGGATACCACCTGAAGAGTACTGGATTAGAAGTGGTGCTAAGCCCAGATTTACCAGCCAAGTATGTGGTAGTCTCTCACCTTCAGCAAAGAGCAAAGAACAAGGTACAACTTTCCCTGTGCATTTTTGTTCTTAAGGAACATTCAAAAGGATATGATACAAAATAGAAAGCATGTGATAGATGCATAGGATTTGAAAATAATAAAACTAGTCCTTGCTGCTTTGATGCCACTGAAATGCCTGTCAGTCAGTGTATCTTGGATATATTTATAGCCTTCTCAAACCTAAACGGGGGAATAAGGATGCATCATAGCTGGGGATTTTTAAAAGGTATTATAGGAAATCAAAGCATTTAATGCTTTGATGTGGCCAAAGCCTTTATTTGTGCAAAGTTTTTACTGCCATAAACTGTAATATTAATTCTTTATCCAGATAATGCTACTCTTGAGTGCATATGCAGTGGTAGCTCCTAATCTTGATGAGTAAAACATACAGGGAGTCCTACGTGGTAGCTACATATGCCAATACTCAGAAAAACTAGCATGGACCAACACTGCCCTGACTCTGCTAAAGAATGATTGATTGAGTGCAAGTCATTGTGATCTAGTTAAGGAAAAGATGAAGAAACCAGTTATTTTAATAAAGTAAAGGCTTAGTTTCTTAGCTCCTGAAGCAGAATGTTTTGGGTTTTGGGTTCTTTTTTTTTCTTTTTTATAGTCAATGTTTTACTTGGAGTTCAGACTGTTTTTGATGCTTTTCAAGGGTGTTTGAGTGTAGATGCTGTTGGAACAGCTATGAAATTTGCTGTAGTGTGGGTACTCTCCTGGGTCATGTGCTTTCAAGTATCTTGCGATCAGTCTATCAAATAATGGGGTGGGAGGCTATCTTTAGAGCAGACTAAATTGCTTCTCTTCAGTTCATTGATAATATACATCAGGTTTCCTATATCAACAGCCCAGTAGACAGAGTGTATTCCTTAGAGTTCTTTCTCTGCATTGCTTTCCTGCTTGAACATATTGGGGTTTGGGATTACTTGGCTCTTGCATTGGAGGCTTTCTATCTGCATACTTCGGTGCTGTAGGGTTTCGTTGTTTAATGCTAGCCTGCTCTATAAAAGTTGAAAATATTTTACTTTAGCAGCATTGTCCTTGGCTCCTCTACAACAATGTATAAAAATATAGTGATAGTTCTAAAATAACTGTTACCTTTAACTTCCATCATGTCTCTTCTACATCTTTGAGTTCATAGATGGTGCAGAAAACTGAGGCTGTTTGGTCTATGTGTTATTCCTTGCTTACTCTTCCTTTTTTTCCAGCCCAGGTAGTTTGAAGAAGTCATCACATTGAGTGTTAGGAAGCAGGAACTGGTGGTTTCTATATGCTGTTTGTGCCAATGGATGCCTCAGAAGTGCTATTAAAATTCCATCCTCTTTAAAAATGTTGCCTATATTAGTATTTAGTTTTTCAAATTAAAGTGCCCTGCAAGTAAGGGAGTTTATCTAAACAAGGTATACGACTTTAGCAGTAATATACACTAAATTTGACTTCTTGAGCAGTGTACTTGTGATGTGTAACTTCACAGGTCTGAAGTATTTAAAGGCAGTGGGTGAATTGGGTCACTTGGACAGCACTAACTAGTATTGAACACTCGAAAAATGAACTAGAGCAGAATTATCCAATGCACTAGGTTCTTTTTTTACTACATTAACCCCTGTCCAAATTACAACCCAAAATACAATGAATCCAGAATTATGGTTAGACAGTGATTAAATATCGTAGACATGTAAGACTTGCTTGACATACGTAGTGTCAATTTTATCTGCTACTAAAATGAGTACAAAAGAGGGAGGGAGAAAGAGGAACACCATAGACCAGCTGGTGAAAGTCAAGGTTAAATATGCCTTGAGACTATGCATTGGAGAAATAACATCAGTTGTATCTTACTTAGTGTGTCCACCTTTGGTTAAACCAAAGAAGAAAAGAATTGGCAAGCCACCTTCAAAACGCAGAGACACGAGACATGAGGTGGAAGAAGTAGAACTGTGGGAGCTGCCTAAACACAGTGTACACAAAGGTTTGTATACAATGACAAGCTACAAAAATAACTGCTGCAAGCATTTTTGCTGTTTTGGGGACTAATCTTCCTTGGTTTGAACTGCAGGGATGTTGGATAGTTTGTGAAATAATAACAAATGCTACGTATGCAGACAAGGTGGGAGCAAAACAAGCTAAACTTTGAGCACTTAATCACCTTGCTATGAATGCCAGTGTAGCTTTGACCAGGTTAGGTTCCTTCTTTGTTTAATGTAAGGATAGGGGAGGAAACCCACAGCAAAACCTGCAGTTTTAGTTTTAGTCTAGTTGCTCTTCAGACTTGTACTGTCTTTTTAAAGTGCTGGGTCCTGTGTCACTTTGCAATATATACTTTTATTTAAGCTACTCATCTGTCTCAGCCCAAATAATTTGTAATTTGATACAAGACAAATGCATATAGATAATTCTTAAGAAATCCTACTCCATCAAGTTTTATGGAGTAGGAACTTCTTGATATTTTGGAGGAAGACAGGGTAAAACAATGGAGGGAAAAATCAATATCAAGTAGATTCAGCAATAAATATGCTTTTGTGCATTTGTGTGAGAGCCTGAAAAGGATCAGTAGATACAAGAAGCTACCTAAAGATCAGATTTCTTTCTGGAAAAGAACAAGTTATCATAGTAAAACGAACTAAAATATTCCATCAGGAAATACATGAGTCAGTCTCTGTCTCATATGTTAGACAAAGGATTAGACTTTCATGTTGGAAACAAACTAAGGCTGAAGTGTCTTATTAGTGAAAATTGGCGTCAGTCCTGAAGCCAGATTATTTGAACACTGGTCTTAAACCTTTAATTGCAGATCAGCTTTTAGTAAAAGCATCCAGGAAACTTGCATAATCCCAAAATACTTCTTATATTTTCCCCAGAAATAGTTGATGTTTCTTGGATACATTCAACAATGTAGTTATAATAGCATACTCATAATGTGGTTTGAGCTTCATATGGAACTCTTATCTGTTATGCTGGGATATTCTGAAGTCCAATACCACTCATGTACCATTTATACTTGTTGGGAAGTTGAGTATGTACTTCCAATATCAGACATCAGTGCCTGCAACAGGAAAAGGCAATCACTGATATCTACTCTTTCTTTACAAGCAAATTGACATAGTTTGGAGGCAGAATATATACATACCTTAATTTTTTTTTCTTTTTTACCTTTAGGGCATGGAACAAGAAAGTCCCTCTCTAAGAAAAGATAATTGCAAATATTGGGGCAGGAGGGGGAAATACCAAAGGTTTGTTTTGTATAAATCCAAAATTTGATTATTATTCTCTTGTATATTTTGTGAGTTGCTGTTCACTCTAAAAGGGTAAGAAGTGACACTGTAAAGACTGAGGACACAATTAAAATGCAGTGAAATAGTTAACACCAAAGTCACCTTTTATAACTAGCACATCCACTATTTAAATAATAAATTTCATAGAATTGCACTTTGAGACTTCTTGTGTTCCATCTTTACACAGTAGCAAAAAAACGTGAGATGGGAATGTATGTGCACAACTGCTATTACAGCATGATAGTTATTGCTGCCCTGGTCTTAAACTCTGCAGGATTGTGAAGCCTGTCCATGTCATCTCATCGTCACATGATGTGGACATAAGTACAAGATTCTTTTCTACCAGCTGGATTTGTTTTTGTCAAAGTGTAAAGGAATATAGTTACAGCTGTATCAAGTCAAGCACCCTTTTAATGTTTCAAGGCAGTTCCTCAGATCTTACTCTCTTCAAAAGTGATTGAGGACTAAAACTAAAGCACTGAGTAGATGTGATACTTCCCTCTCCTCCCCTTTTTCTCTGGAGATTCCTGAGTCCTTTATGGAGACCCTGAGGTGGATCAGAAAGGTGAAACAGAAGTTTTTAGCGGTGTGCCTTGTTTTCTGATTTCTTACTGATGCCTTCTATTATAGTTGATAGTGTCCCTGGAAGTCTCTTTATGGAACTAAGATGATAAAACTAGGTCTGTGCTGAGCTATCTTATGAATAATGGAAATAGACTGATCTAGATGAGGTGGATAGCTCAAAAATATGTAATTTTTTTCCCATGTCTATGAAGGCTATTATATGTGTGAGAAGAATAAACATGATACTGCCAGTCTTGAATTATTCCCTAATTAAGTGATAGTGTGAGTGAAAAAGGTAGGGAAACAAAAAAACCGCAGCAAAACAAACACCTGTTTTTTCTTTAAAAAGGGTAGGATGAATGGACAGACAGAACTTGTCTTTTGCCTCCTCTCCCATGTTCTTATTCTGTCTGTACCCTAGAGTAACCTACATGGATAAAAGTAGCATTTCCTGTGACTGTGTTCAAGTTTTGTGCCTACCTATTACTAGTTTGACTTGTAACTTGGGTTGTTTTCCCTCTTAGTGAGGAGTACTGATGTTTCCCTACCCAACTGATCCTTACCTATTATTTTTAATACCACCTGCTAAATTGTTAAAGCTCTGCTGTAGCTACAGCCTTTACCACAAGCTGCTAGGGGAAGGAAGCCATTGTGATGACAAATTTTGAATTCCTTTTTACCTAAAGCAATGAAAGAAAATAAATGCAATAAAAATTCTTATTTGGCTTCTGTGCTGCACAAAATCTCTGTACTGGAACCTCAAAGAATGAAATGAGGAATTACTTCAAGCATGGAGCTTTTTAACACCCAATTCTGCTGACAGGCTTAGCTGTATCTTTTGCTGCTTATCTGATAAAGGAATATTCATGATCTCCCAATCAGATGCCATTCTTACTTTTGAGAATGGGTAATACTTGACAGGTACCCCAATGATCCTGCTGGTCATCCTTTTACAGGTCTTGCACTACTCCGTGTGATTTCAACTCAGAAGCAAGAAGCAATTTAGGGCCTGATGATGCTCCTGAGGGGATGTGAGGGAGTAGCAGCAGGAGAGTTTAGGCAGCTCTTTGTCTGAAAACAAATGCTATTTCAAACTGGTTGTATCTTGTAGTATACCCATGCTATGCCCACTACTTAAAGTAGTATGCATGAATGCTCCAGTATTCAATAAATAATTGTTTGATAAGGTTATATGCAGTGTATTCTACTCTAACAGTACTAGTCCTGAGACCTTAAAACTAAATCTTCTACTTGGCTCTTTTTCCATTCAGCAGCATGGACAATTTGTGGATTGCATCTTAACTGGCTTACAGCTGAATCTAATGTTCCAGTGGGTAAAATGGCCATGCTTCACAAAGGCTGGGAAGTACAAACTGCACTTAAAAGGCTGTGAATTCAAGCCCAGGCTCTTTTTATTCAGCCAGGTAACTAGGCACAATGCTATTTAGTTTTGCAGATGCACATACGTGTCAGCTTTTGTTCCCACTGCAGCCAGACTGACTGCCCAGTGACTCACTGCAGTGCTGGCAGTACTGTGAACTTGTAACTGTCGCAGTACTGCATTGCCTTGGAAGTTTTCACATGCTTCCCGCAGCATCTCCTGAAAGGCAGCTGAAGAATCTATTTGCTGCTTGGCACACCAGTAACAAACCTTAGAGGCCTCTGGGATTGCCATACTGAGAGCATTGTTTGAACAGATTTACTGTCTGTGGCTCAGGACTTCTAAATTATTATTTGTAGCTAACTGAAGCCTCTGTTGCAAAGTGGGTGTGGTGTAATCACTGATGTGGAGCTGTGGGTTATGTTGGCTTGCCAGGAATTAATTCTGTATTTTAATTTTCAGTTTGGTAGCACCTGGATGGCATAAATTTTTTTCCCTTTTACAATGTCTGGTGTTCTGCCTTATTGGAGAATATTTACTACAGGTCTTTCTATTAAAATCAAACAAAGGAAGATTAGAGCCAGTGGCAAAAAAACCAAAACAATCCCCAAACCCTTAACACTTGTGGCATGCTAACTGAAGGCGTACCAAGGAAAAACAAATTAATTCTTTTTTTTAGAGTCCTCAGCTTCCCCTGACTCGCTGCCACTGGCTGTCTCACTCAAAAAGACTGTAAACCCCAACTAATTGCATGGCCAAAGAAATAAGACAAGTATCAGTATTTTTCCTGAAATACCTTTCTGACAAAAATGGTGCATAGTATTAAGATAAGAGCTGGGAAGCTGTATTGCCTTTAAGATTTGTTTTAGCTGCATTTTACACTTATTTAGTTTCATGGGACTATATAATTATGCTATTATTATCACCTGGTCTTCAACAGAACACTCAAATGGAAATACAGCCCTACAATGAAAGCCAGAGAAGTTTTTTGAACAAAACCATTAAATGGTTATGATTTAAAAAATAAGGCTAGTCAGCCTTTCAAGACTCTAACTTTCTGTGTTTACTTCTACATGAACTGTTCTTCATTAATCTAAAGGGATGTTGGTATTTATCTCTAGTCCACATATTTTAAAAAGACTTATCTTAAATGACAGCTTTGGCACTGTTTAAAATGCCAAATGATGACGTGAATCATACTTCTCAGCACTCTAGCCCTGGCTGTTAAAAGCACTCCTATAAATCTTAGTCTATTGAAACTGTTAAATTTTGAAATGCTACTTTTATGAGTTGCAGTAAAGACCTACATGTATGGGACATGATAGAGACTTATAAAACTGGAAATGATATAGGGAGAACAAACAGGAATCAATTATTCACATACTTTCCAGTGGAAGATTAAACGTGTATGAAATTAAACTAGTACAAAGCAGTCTGAAAGCCAACTGCTACAGATTAATAAATAGTGAAGAAGAGCTCATTGCTGATGAAAATGGCAAAGTTTACAAGAAGTGAGTGGATATAAAAGAAAATATATATCCAAGGCTACTAAATGCTAAAATCTACCCTATGATTCTAAGTACCTGCACTAAAGGTACTCTCAGCAGTAGAGGCTGAGAGAGCATTTCAGTGAAGCAACAAATAATGCCAGTGAGTTTTCACTGCTCTGCTGTGTAGCATCTTCTATTAGCCATGATTGGAAAGCCGGTGCTATAAACAGACCTTTAGTCAGGCATAGAAGAGTGATTTGGCATCTCAAACTTGTATCAAATCTAAGTTAGAAAGGGTCTCCTAAGCAATTTTTCTTAATTGTTCACATAATAAAGCCTGGTAGATACACAGAGAAAGTCCATGAGCAAGGAAGAGGATTGCAAAGGAAAACTGAGTTTGTTTTTATTAACCTAAGCTTTAGAACAATTTTAAATGACAAAAGCTGAGGTAATTGAAGAGGTCTTCAGTTACCCCTGCTCTAGACAAGCCTGAGTAAGAATTCTCTTGGAATGCATCAGGTGAATATCAGGCCTCCAGCATCTGTTCAATAATCTACAAATGCATTAATCTCAGCACCAAGTGTGGCAATACAAGAATCCTAGAATGGTTTGGGTTGGAAGGGACTGTAAAGATCATCTAGTTTCAGCCTCCTGCCACACACAGGACCACCTCCCACTAGACCAGGTTGCTCAGAGCCCTGTCCAACCTGGCCAAGAGAATCAGTCCATTATTGATCTCCCCATGCTATTTCAGCTGTTAAATCTCTTTCTGGTAAAAGAGCAAGGGCCTTAGAATCTGATGATGCTGCTGATATAGGGAACTACCAGCAGTCAGGAGTAAATGCCAGCACAGGGAGATTTGCTAAATACAAGCTAAAATACAACTCCACCTTCAAGCTCTGGGAAATTGATAAAGAAGCTTTTTGTAAGTAGGCCTTGCTTATCTTGTTTGTCCTCAGAACCTATTGTGAAATGACTGGCAAGGAATGGGGGGGTTATTTTTACTAAATCACTCTTATATGTGTAGGAAGGAGAAAAACCATTTTCATTTATACTTTCCCTTGTCCTCTCTTCCAAAGCTCTGAAGAAAATAAAGAAATATCTTAGATGCATTTTAGTCTATGGTTCCTTGATTTCACTGTTAATGTTCACTCTACCAGAACTTTATCATGTCGGGGTTTTTTCCAATCTTAGTATAACCACTGAGATTAAGTTCTATGGAAGTCCTTTCAAACCAAATCTAGTTTTCTCTTTCCTTTTGCACAGTACCAATATTCATCACCTAGTTTCTCAAGTTACAGCTCTGTACCAATATACCTTCAGGTTTCAAAGAGAGTTGCTTACTGTAATGCTGCTTATAGCTATCTCCATCTTCCTAGCTGAGTTTGCAAGATTATTTAAAAGAAAAGTGTGGTCAGTATATAAGGTCTACTAAGTACACAAAACCTCCTCTTCTTCCTGCTTTTAAGTTCTTTACCATTGCTCTGTGATTTCATGCATATAGTTAAAAACCATTTTGAGAGCCTTACATGTTTATATTCTTGTGGGATGATCCAAAAAAATGTTACCTCATCAAATGTAGTAAACATAAAAAGTAAGTTGAAATTTATTACTCCTAAACCTTTTTAAAAGGAAAACTCCCTCAACTTGTATCAAAACAACTGATAGTGAAGAATATGCAGAAATTAATATTTTTAATTTCTTACATGAAACCCCTCTTTTAAAATAACTAAACCCACTACCTCTTTACATTTGAGTATCTAACATCATTACACTTGGCTCCCACTTCTGTGGTTTAAACACTGTAGATGTTTCACTTTAAATGTTTCAGAACTGTGTATTAATGGTGGTGATGTTGAGAGTTTGTTACACACATACAAAAAAATCGAGTCTTGCTGATGCTGCATTTTTGTCTTAAAGTAAATCCCCTTGATTACCTTTTTTCCCCCTGCAGCAGTACTCTTTATTTCCCTAGCTGCCAATATTAGAATAAGTACACAGAACTTCAGCATGTATGTGGAGAAAAAAAATACAGTACAACCTGCTCACTATAAGCACTGTACGTGAACTCTCAGTGCTCTGCATGGTGCAAACTGCAGTCCTGTTACAATCAGGCTTTGTATATAATAAAATAACTTCATGGAGTAAAGACACTTCAACAGACAGTCTGCTAGTGCCGCAGATTTGTCAGTGATCCCTTGGTGGTCGCTGCTTTCTGCTGCTGGTCATGGGCAGCAAGGCAGAGGCCCCATTTGCCCAAGACTGATGACCCACAGCGTGGGTTTTACAGCACACAGGTATGGTTTAATGCAGCTTTCTTCTTTTTGACTGCAGAGGGGCAGAAGAGGATGCCAGTGTAGGATGCTGTATGCATACACATGTATGTTCCAAGTTTAATAAAGCCCTTTCTGGTGTTTTCCTCCTCATTCTTTGGATCTTTCCTTGCAGTTCACAAGTAGAGAGGTCAATGAGCATGCAGCAGGTGACTGCTGTCAGTCAGATTCTGACTTTTCATTAGATTTGGATGATTTACGCTTCCTCTTTTTCTTCTTCTTTTTTTCCTTCTTTTTCTTTTCCTTTTTTCTCTTTTTCTTCTTGTGTTTATGTTCTGAGGAAGTAGAGCTGCTGCCATCTTCATCATCCTCATCACTGTCATCACTGCTATCAGATTCTGAGGTAGAGTCCTCCAGGAGCTGCTTCAGTTGCTGTATCCTGTGTTTTAAACAGGTGAATGTGAATCCTTTCTAGCTCTTCCCTACCTCTAGTAATTTATCCTAGCTTTTGTCTTTCCTTCCTGGCTTGAGGAATGGAAGCTGCATGCAAAGGGAGGGGGAACAGTTCCTCTTTTGCTTAATTACACTCTCGTTACAGATAATATCACAGACTGATAAAAGCAACTCAAGCAGATGTTCTGCTTTCAGGGGCTTTCCATCCCATCGGATAGGAAAGGCAGACCAACTTATTGGCTTATTTATGTGTGCAAAATAATAAGGCAACAGCTATCACCAGCCCACCAGGTGATAAGAAGATATTCATACAGAGGCATATTGGGATTATGATATTAGGACTTTCATTGCCCTGCTGATACAGAGAGGATGTCAGTGAAGCTAACAGAGTAGGCTCCACTCTGGATGCAGAACTATTTTTGAAAGGCACTCTTCCTTTGAACTTTCAAGGATTACTGGCAAATAGGGACAAAGTATTTGCTTATTTTATTGTTGTCTTCTGTATCCTCTTCAAGGATTCCTCTCCAAGAGTGCTGCTCTCTGGGCTGCCTATAGTTATACCACTGATGCAGTTCAAGCAAGACAGCATTAAAAACTGCCGCTTTATATACTGAATAATGACCTCACAAAAGTAGCAATATCAGGTGCCTAGAAATAGCTTTCTAAATCTCCCCTTTCATTTCTACTGAAAGCATTCTCACATACCACATTTTAGAAAACATCTCAGTGAAGTCAGTGAAAGAAAAAAATAGATCAAACTGTTTTTTCAGACCTAAACCAAAACTATATCTCAGTATCTGAATATTATGGCATAAACACATGCCACTCCTCTTTAAACTTTTTTTTGGGAAAAATATAGAAGCTAAAGAATTAAAGCAATAGGAAGTACTAAAGAGTGATTATTTGGAAAATAGAAATGCCTTAATCTGTCAACATAGAGAAACTGCCATTAAAAAGATGTTCTGAGCTAAAAGGAAGCTTATGTAAAAGGGTCACCTATACATTAATACCACATTACCAAAACAAAAGCTAAATTGAAAATGCCGTTTACTACAGACACACTTACCTCTTTTCTTTTTCATGACGCTTATTTTCCCTTATTATATCATACATTGGATCTTCGTGTGCCTTTAAAATGGAAAACGGGAAATACAGTGTTATTGCTAATGGTTTTATTTCCTAAAAAAATAAACCAAAGCAACCAAATGCAAGAGGCTTTTATCAAAAGATGGAATGCACTTAGCAAGCTCTGAATTCACTCTCAGACTTAGCACTGTTCACCTGAACTGGTGTATTTGCTTTAGAGAAAGCTTATCTAGCTACATCTCCAACGATGGGGACTTTCCTTAGGTATATATCTCCCTACCTCTCCAATCACAGTCAACTATGAGAATCCCACACATAATCTGTGGGAACAGCTAGACATAGATGGAATACTCGGCTTCAAAATAATGAGCTGTACCCTTATAGTATATTTTAAAAAACTAGATATAAACAAACAGGAATACAGGAGCAAATATCCATAATACATATGGATAATGAAACTGGAGTTGTCCTATCATGCTATGCACTACCATTACTGGTTCTTAAATGATCTTAAATTAAATGGGCATTGCAGCAAAAGATAGCTGTGAATGAAGACAGCAAACAAACTTTGTGGACATTTAAGGTGAGTTTATGCCATGCAAGAATGCAGAAAAAGGTGGGGTGATCACTTCTGTTGGAAGATTAAGCAAACAAGTCCAGCAGAGAGGAGAGATGGCAGACGCTGACCAGAGGTAGGAATTAAAATGCCAGGAGCAAATGAAAGATGTTGGGAATACACCATGAAGTGCCTTGGATACACAATGAGAGTTTGATGCAACAAAGAAGCCTGAGGGAAAATGAAGAATAGAGGTGGTCTGGTCATGGGAAAGAGCAAAAAATACTCTTTGCAGTTGCATACAATCAGTACGAACCCAGAATCTGGACAGACTAAGCCGAGATCACATTTTTCAAGGATAGAAATGAGGACATAAGACATGAAGTGATATATAGTTTGAAATATAGGTTAATGATGCAGAGCAACAGAAACAGTTAAAGAGATCGCACAGGAAGAATCTGCAGAACTGAGATGTAGCTTCATGTAGCAAGAGATCACACTTGTAGACAATGACTGGATTACAGACCTAGACAACAGCATTCATGATGTGGTTGTTCACAGCGAGAGCAGAAGGCTTGAAGCAGCTGTAATGTGGGCAGCCCAAGCTTGACTAAACATTTTTTGTTATGTTGACATTTTAATCACAAAAAAATGAATATAATGGTTGAAAGAGGTTCTTGAAGATTTCCAATTTACATGTAAAAATTACTAATTTTCCTCTTGAAGAGTAGATTTTCTGCAAAGTAGTCAAACATCCAACCACATCTGTAGCTTTTTCTTTAATAGGAGATTTTCGGCATCTATATTATACTAGAGACAGAGGAAAAGTCCTTAATAAAGCATCATCTAACAGACTTCTCTTCACTTGCAAGATTATGCATTATCAGTATTAAAAATACAAGCAATAATACTACAATATCGGTACTCACTACTCTAAATTGTTCCAATTTCTGATTGCCTTTAATAAAGAATGGGCATTCCTTATCTCCTGTTCTGTGTCCATAACGTTTACATCTCCAACCTTGAAAAAAAGAAGCAACAGTGAATTGCACCTCTGAGACAGATCAGAAGAAGTATAAGAAGCCAAAACCACATTTCTGCAAAGTATTTTCAACATAGTACATTGATAAATGTGATGTCCATAAAATACAAGGCTATTACAGCCTTCAAGATACTGGTTGCTTTTTTATCAATATGATGCCAATCTACCTGCACTTCATCATCTGTCCATGAGATATTCTGCCCTCCCCCAGGGTAAATGGATGGATATATGACGGTCCAATGACATCTGGAATATTTTCAGCCTTACACTGCATAACTTTGACTTCTTTTCCCAAAGGCATCCAAAGCCCTTTTGTCGGGGCATGTGCCAGGAATTCTCGTGCACTTTCATTGCCTGGTACATCAGGTATACAGTCTTCTGGTTTTGTTTCATTCTCCTACAAAAAAAAAGAAAGATAAGGACAACCTAAAATAAAATAACTCCCTTTCTTTAACTTTGCAAGAATTAATACTTCAAGTGTGCAGACCTTCACTTAACTGGAAACATATTTTCCCCATAACTATTTTCCTTGTAACACACAAAAGATCTAAAATAGTTGACCATTTCTTTTTTTCTCACCCTTGAATTTTGCAGCCAGAACTTTACTGCAAAGGAATTTCATTCATTCCCATCTATTTTAGTAATTTAATTAAATAAATAATTTAAATGGAAACTTAACACAGAGACTTTTTTATCCTCTTCCTGCTAATAAGACATAATAATTACAAGGAAGCCTTTACAACACAGAGCCCTGTTTTTTAGGTTAAAAGCATTACCTTATGTCTTAGCTATATAAATTTGGCAAAAGTAACAATCATGATGAAAGAAGTATTTCAGCCTAAGCAACAGAGAAGAATCCTGAAAAGATGTCATTCAAACTGAAAGTCTGCTTTCTGTTAACGGCTCCCCTCTATCCACACCATTAAATACTGCATGAAGTATGCTAAGAGATGACGAAAGTCCTGGTCTCCTTCTGTCTGATTCTGGCCATTTCACTCTGGATCACCAAGTCAAAGAGGTCAGCTTGTAATGATTCTCTGAGTTTTTCCTGGGAAGCACTTACTTCTCTCTGTAATTTATACAGGTAACACAGACACTTAAATGCCTAAAGAACAGGTTTTGTGAAAATCCCCCATAATCCTAAAAAATTACTGCTATTTACCAACCTTAATTAGCCCAGGGGGTGGTTTCTCATAGCTGAAAAGCAATAGAAATATTGTTAGTCTGCAGCTTCACACAGACAAATAAATTGAGAAAATACAGTTTTTCAGTGGTATTGAGTTAAAACCTTCAGCTCACATTTTTTGTTAAATTTTACCCCATAAATAATATCCAAGAACTACAGCAGAACATGGATACAGCAAGCTGACCAAGAGACAGCATTTATCATATTAGTATATCTCTCTTGCAAACATCCTTCAGATTCATATTCTCGTGGGAGCACAACTACTTGCTGTGGATATGTGGTATATTTGATTTAGCTTCAGTTACCACAACTGCATAATTCTCTACTCGTTTTCTGCCACACCCCTCCCCAAGGTCTCACTGATCCAAACTTCTTTACCCCAGCACTGCTAAATCATAGACATAGTCAGCTGAAAATGTCAAGCCAGACCTTTCCTTACATGTAGCTTTGCCAGCCAAACCTAATACATAATAATTTCGTCATCTTCTATGTATTAAACCTAAAGACACAACCCTACTGACCAAAGTACCATATTTTCTGCAGCATTTCTTTGGGGTTAACAGTAGATAAAACAGTTATTAGAATCCAAGTAACAAACAGGTTGCTACACAAAGCACACAGCAACTGAGAAAGTGGTAGAGCGATCTTAGAAGAGGACAGAGATTTTTTTGGTTTTGTTTTCCAATGGCACATGAAGAACAGCACTGTGCAAGCCCAGAGTCGTGAAATCCTCTGCTTTATGGAAGACTCTTTTCAACAGGACTTTCCAGACATTATCCACGTATTAACTCAGCAGGACACAAAACATCTGTACTGGCTGTGCATCATTTCAGGCCATAGGTTTGATGGCATATGCAATATTTCACTGCCTTAGCTGTGCACACGCACACACCCCTACACACCTATAGGATTGCTAGGCACAATCATACTAATACAATAAGAACAGCACGGGAAAGGTGGTTAAAGTATGTTCATCCCATCTTTATAACAATAACTTCGGAGTGCTGTTTGGTGCATTTAATAACAAACAGATTTTCAGTTCCACGTGGAAAAGAAAAAAAAAATCACGTTCTTGTGTACTTTCTGACCTTTTTATTCCATTAAAATAATAATTGCTTTTCAGTGAAATAGCATAAACCTTTTACATCACCTTTTTATCTCAATTTCTTTTTCCTTTTTTTTTTTTTAGTCCGTTCTAGTGGAACAACCTCTGCTCCAATGCTGCATCTCTCAGACTTGGGAGGAACCCGGGAGAGCCCCTTCTGTGCCCCAACAAGCCTTTCGTAAGTCACCAAGCAGCTCTGCAAGTGGCCCCGAAGCCCTTGTGCCGACTCACCCTTAAGGGTACAGGGGCAGAATAATCACCACCCCCCAAAAAACCCCAAACCCTGCACTGCAAACGAGCCCCAAATGCCGGCGGGGTGTGCTCAGAGCAGAGCCGAGGCGGGAGCCGCGGGCAGCCTCCCCTCCTCCGCTCCTTACAAAGACTCCAGGTGCTGGATCTTCTGGAGCTGCTGCGCCTCCTGCCTCTTCCGCTTCCTCTCATGCCGGTCCTGCGTCCTGCCGCCGCTGGCCGCGGGCTCCGCATGGCTTCTGGCCCGCGCCTGGCTGCCCCTCGCCGCCTCCTCCTCCTCCGCTCCCTCCTCCTCGTCCTGCCCCTGCCCCCTGGGCGCCCGCTGGGCCATGGCCGCGGCGGGCCGAGCCGCGGCGGACGGCGGGGCCCCGGCGACGCCCCCTTCCCGCCCTCCGCATCCCGGTTTCCGGCCGAGCTCCGACTTCCTCCGGCCGGGCCGCCCTCATCGCTCCGCCCTTCAGGGAGCCCGCTGGGCTCTGTGTTCCTGCTGCCGCAGTCTCAGGAACGCCCGGCGCCTACCTGGGGTTACGGATAACGTGCGGAGTGTTGTGCCTTCAAAACACCGATATTTAAAGTAAAAAAAATTACCAGCGTCCCAATCATTCCTCCCTTGCGAGAGGGCCACTACTCCGGTCTGGTGAGACCGCACCTGGAGTGCTGCATCCAGCTCTGGGGACCCCAGCGCAGGAAGGACATAAAACTGTTGTAGTTTAGAGGAGGGCCACCAAGTTGATTAAACGGATGGAGCACCTTTCCTTTGAGGAAAGGCTGAGAGAATTAGGATTGTTCAGCCTGGAGAAGAAAAGGCTTCAGGGTGACCTAACTGCAGCCTTCCAGTGCCTGAAGGGAGCTAGAAGAAAGATGGAGAGGCTCTTTACACAAGGGTGTGTACTGACAGGACAAGGGGGAGTGGATTAAAACTGAAAGAGGTAGGTTTAGATTAGATACTAGGAAGAAATTCTTTACTGTGAGGGTGGTGAGGCACTGGCAGAGGTTGCCCAGAGACGTTGTGGCTGCCCTATCCCTGGCAGTGTTCAAGGCCAGGTTTGCCTAGTGGAAGGTGTCCCTGCCCATGTCAGGGAGTTGGAAATAGATGATCTTTAAGGTCGCTTCCAACTCAAAGCCTTCTGTGATTCACACACCAGGACTGAGAGGTGTATGGATACACATGGGGGAATATGGCAGTGGATTGGCTACGAGGTGTCAGGGAGCAGGTGTCTCCAGAGTGGAGGGAAGGCTGAGGGGGTTGCCTCCCTCACCAAGCTGGGGATGCAGCTGAGGGGCCCCTGAGGTTGGGGCAGAGGGGCTGGGTATGCAAGGAAGGCCCCATCATGGTACTCGCTGAGCATTCTTTACTGTGAGGGTGGTGAGGTACTGGAAGAGGTTGCCCAGGGAAATTGTGGATGTCCCATTCCTAGAAGTACTCAGATCCAGGCTGGATGGAGCACTGAGCAACCTGATCTAGTGAAAGGTGTCCCTGCCCATGACAAGGGATTTGGAGCTAGGTGATCTTAAAGGTCCTGTCCAACCAAAACCATTCTATGGTTCTATGATTCTATGCTTGCCATTGACCAAAATACATGTGACTAGAGGGAGGAGAAAGTCAGCATCCAAAACACTCAGAATTGGGTTTGGTTTTTCTTTCTTTTACTTTTTTTTTAATGGGTGGGTTGCTGCCATGGAAGGTACATGTTGGTTACAGAACAAGGTTCTAGCACCAAAAAGTCTCTAAATAGAGACTTTGCTTTGGAAGCAAACCCAGCAAGGTCTGGCTAGGGCCATGCTGCTGTGGTGGGACCTAGCTGACAAGCAAAGGGCAACCTCCTCTTCAGTGTATGAGCACCCCTAGAGAGGCAAATCTACCCCCAGTCTTTGCAGTTTCCTGCTTCGGCTGTGATCTCTCTGCTGGAGGATGAGCAACAGGTAGGTCAGTGTTGGGAAGGCAGAGTTTAAATTTCTACTTTTGTATCATGCTGAAATTCAAGGGCACATGAGATTTCAGGAATTGCTTAAGAGCTGAGTGAAATGCAAAAAATATATCTTAGAAGTCCAGGAATTGAAGGTGTTTTTAAATGTGGTTATTGTAGTGCTTCAAAAGTGCACATCAAAGGCAAAGAATGGTAATTGCTATGACAGCACCCTGTGATTCTGAAGTGCGGTAAGACAAACATAGTCCTGAGAATGCCTATCTTTAACAAGGGAAAAAGCAATCATACACATTATTTTACAATGTAGTATTGTTAATCAAGCACTACTTTAATATTATTTTAGCTTTTACTTGTTAAAACCTTATTTGGGATGAACATTCACGTGTCATGTTTCTCACTTGCATTCACCTAAGTGGCTGCCATTGTAACTTCAGATCCCAGGAAACTATTTTTGTCCAATTAATCGTCATGGTCCTTTTCAAGGCAAAAGGTGCGTATTTTAAAGTTTAAACAAAATAATCTAGCTTTTGCGTGTCATGACACTAATATACACTATTGGTGAAGATTTTTATTTCATGCACCAAATTTTGTAGGTTTACTGGCCCTGGAAAGAATGCAGCGGCCTTTCTAAAACAGAGCAACACTCAGCAGCAAAGCAACATAACCTTGCAGATATACTTATCAAAAAAACCCAACTCCTACTCTACATAAACTGATTCCAACCTATCCATCTGGCTGACATGTTATGAGATGGTGCATAAATTGTGAGTAAACCGTTTTCATTCATCCCATGGGTTTGTAGACAGCTTGTGTGTTTTCCTTAGCAGCGGGCCTTTGGGGAGTTTTATTGATAGCCTTTCCTTGGGCCTAAACTCAGAAGAACAGGCTGAATTGCTGGCATGTCTTGAAAAGGCAAATCACAGCAGCTGACCTGAGGTGCAAAACTCCATTAAGACCTCTTGTCTAAAGGCTTAGAGGCGAAATCAGTTTATTTGCTAATCTGAGTTAAATATCTGTGTATGAGGCAAATGCAAGATGATGTGGTTAATATAACCCACTGTGAAGTGGGTTAAGTAGATGACTTGGTATTTGCTGGAGGCTAAGAGATTTGCTGCTGTGACACTCCTAGCATGTGGGAACATGTCAAATTGCAATCACTCCCTTACATGGTCATCTATCTTCAAGGAACAAGTCAGGTAGGAGAAACAGTTTCATGTGTTGCAATTACATGTAAAATGTCTGAAAGAACTTAGATGAGACACATGATCAATTTTTCACTCTATTTAGAGAAATGGCAATAGTTACTAACTATTGCCAATAGTTAGGGACCAGCTGGACTGCTGCCTGGTAAATATAGACTTTATGTTGGAAGCAAACTGAAGTGATATAATAGAGGTTTTTGGCCCCCCTTTCAGGCCAGTGTTGTTATTTTCAAGTACCTTTTTACTTCACTTTTTCAAACCAGCAGGGTAGTCAGAATATGGAACAGCTTTCCAGCATGATAGGACAGTGACAGAAAACCTAATATGATTCTAAGATGGAGTGTTTCCAGTTTATGAATGGTATTCTCTGGGAGAGATGTGTGCAATAGCAAAAGAGACAGGAGTTCTCCAGAAACCCTGCCAGTCTCATACACTCTTGACTGTCCTAACTTGGCTGAGGTAAGAAGCCTTCTGCCAGTTTGGAGCAGGTAAGGGCCTGGCTTAGATGACCTCAGATTCAATGACTTCAGCCTTGACAGAATAATTGGCACAAATTCAGGAACTAAGTGCATGGTCTCAACAGAAGTGTGGGGTTGCAATGGAGGCAGAAGGACAGACCATAGTATATATAATCCTCTTCTTACTGTTAAGTCAATGGGATCTTGGCTGTGTTCTTTGCATCCCAGTGGCTTGTACACCCAGGCTGTAATTTCTGATCAGATCAGGATATTTGGAAGTCATCTTTACTGCAATAACTTAATGGGGCACACAGGAGGTAAAATTCAATAGATACATAAATCTGCTTAGACACAGTGGTTTAAATGTGTTCTTTCTTCAGTTTGATACAAATAATTTTCAGTGCCCTTTCTCATCTGTCTTAGAAATGAACGTTATCACTTTATTACCCTTAGAAGTACCAAGGTCAGGCTTTTTTAGTAAGAGGAGATTATTTAAAGCTGTAGGTACCTCCAGAGTTTCTTTTTTCCCCTCTTTTGCTGAGAAGAAACCCTGGATTCCTGTGTTGCACACTTACCCAAGAAGACAATTGTTTTCATATCAGTCCTTAGGAAAGATCAAAACAAAATGAATTGTGAAAAGGAGGGAGTAGGAAAAAAATTGTTATTTTAATATCTATTTATTCTGAAGAAAAGATGCTCGGCATCTGTAAATTGCTTAAATCCATTCTATTTCAAGGGTTTATATTAACTGAGGATCTGGTTCCTGGTACGTAGAAGGAGACTTTTTTGAAGTTATGGGGTGGGTTTTTTTTTCCTTTATATGAATGTAGTGCTTCAGCCATTTCAAGAAGTTAATTTTTTGGGGAAATGTTGTCTTACCACTGGTGTCATGGCACTGTAATTCCAGCTTCATCCAAACATCTGAGCAGAAACATTAATTGCTGTTGCAACATGAAGTATCTGAAAGACGTTATTTTTCATGGTGTCCACTACAACTTTAAAATGTTTCAGTTACAAGCGATAGCACTGGGACCAAATTAATTTACATCTATGTCATCCCATGGGCATCAGTATTCCTGTGAGAGTGTAGCCCTGGCAGAATGTCAGCCAGTCTGTTTTTCTCCATTTTTGGCTGGCTAGAGCTTTGGGCCAGGATCTGTTTCTTATTATGTGTCAGATATTACGCATGGGAGAGGAATCCAGAAACTGTGTTAGGCTTCATGGGAAGTTAAGCACCTTCTAATGGGATCCAGAAGAAGCAGCAGGCTGAGCAGAGCACAGTCGAAATCCAGAATGGTCAGCCTATGGCTGCCCAAATCTAGATGACTAGAGTCATTCAGAATAGAGTGAGTCTAAGCTCTGGGCCACTTCTGGCTACAGGGAAGGCTGTCTCAGAACAGCAGTGGCCCTTTAGCCACTTGGGAACCTCAGCTATGAGGAGAGGTGCTGACATCCTTTCTTACAGAGAATAGTTTTTCTGAAGTGGAAATGCTGGCAGTTTCTTTCGATACTACTTTAGCATTAGAAAATGAGAGACTTAGATTTGGTTCCCTCCTTGGTCTGGGTATTCAGTGATGGGAGGTTCTGTGTCACTGGGACAAAATACCCCCTAAGTGTCAGGCTAACAGCTACATCAGTGGGGGCCACCTACTATTCATAATTCACTCTTCGGAAGCAGTGAAGAGAAGCATTTGAGATTCATGGGGCCAGAAAGACAAGTGTGTTTGAATTTGGCTGTGAGTACACTAAGAGGAGTGCCCATCCAACCATGGGCACTGTACGTCTTTCTGTGAGATACAAAATCAATACTCTAAGCAAGGACCAGAGCCTTGTTCTTCCCTGACCAGCACCATTGCACCAGGTGACAATATTGTGCTCCTAGTTCCTGCTTCTCAGATTAATCTCATATTTACAACGATACTGCTCAGCAGTGAAGTGTTCCTACCCACCTGAACCTTTACTGTGGTGTTCACTGCCATATGTCATCACATAAAGGGAGTGAGTGAGTGCTATGATCCAGTTATTGAGAGATGCCTCACCAGAATGTACTAACCAGCCTTACCTCCATTAGGGTTGGAATTAGCTCCTTCCTGTTGCAAATTCTTCTCTTCTGTGCTTAAGTTCCTGATGTGGGGGTTTATCTTGTAACAAGTTCCTTCGGAGGCCTTGGCAGTGTGTGAGACAGGCAGTTGTGACCTTAAGCCAGCAGCAAATGTCTGAAAGAACATGATGGCCACAGCTGCATTTTGTACAGTCCTGATCCTCTTGGTAGTTGATATTATCTGTACATGTCTACATCTACAAAATAAGCCTTTTAGGAAAATTGGGCAGAAGAACATCAAACTTCCATCAAAGCTGGATTCAAACCAAGCACAGGTGTGAAGTAAGCATTGAATTGTTTATTTCTATAAAGACTAGGTTACTATGTAGTTAATTCAAAAATGTGCACTTGCAGGGAAGTTTTATAGCTAAGCAAGGAAGCATCTCTGGAAATTACTTGAGCAAAGTGGTTTGAACTGCAGCTTTAATTTGAAGTCCCTTGAACAACTACATCCCATTTTGAGCACTCAAATCTTTTTATAGGATCTATCCCAAAGACTGATAAGCTGGAACTTAAAAGAGGAATGTTTGTCTTTCTTTTTGTGAATTCTGTCCTCCAAAGCTTTGGTAGATGATTGCACTGAGGAACTCCATCCTTCTGTGGAGATACCGTCTTACTAATCACTTGGAGTTTGTAAAGTCCCCTGCTCCATCAGAAGTGTAATGCATACCATCTCTTCAAGCCACCACTCAGTGAAAAGAATATTTCTTTAATTATTTTTCATTATTTTAATTCACGTAAATCTTTAAAGACATGAAATCATTGTATAACTTACATTTTTCATTGTTTTTTGCCTTTTGTTTTCTGGTCTTTATAAATAAATACAAATAACCATATGTAGTCCCAGACATTTTGTGTTGTGACATTTGCATTTTTTTTCCTGGAAATAAAAATTTTTCATATGTGATGAGTGTATATTTGTGTAGTACACTCTTGATATAGTGCTGTACCTCTGTGTATACACTGACATTGAATCACAGAATCATTAAGATTGGAAAGACCTCCAGGATCATTGAGTCCAACCTTAGACTGATCACAGCCTTGCCGACTAGACCAGAGGACTAAGTGCCATGTCCAGTCGTTTCTTGTACACCTCCTGGGATGGTGACTCCACCACCTCCCTGGGCAGCCTGTTCCAATGCCTGACCTCCCTTCCAGTGAAGAAATTCTTCCTAATGTCCAAGTGGAAACTCCCCTGGCACAGCTTGAGGCTGCATCCTCTCGTTCTATCACTGGTTGCCTGAGAGAAGAGACCAATCCCCACCTTGCTACAACCTTCTTTCAGGTACTTGTAGAGAGCAACATGTTGTCTCTTCTGCTAATGGAGAGCCCCAAGTACATCATTACAGAGGCAAAGTTTTATTTACCTTCAAAGGACTTTACCTGAGTAAGGACTGATCCCATTTGGGAACTGTGTCAACAGTAGGAGCATTCAGATGCCAATGGCATGTTATATAACAGTAGAGAAGGGAGATTTTGGCTGACAACCCTTGCACAGTCTCCCATCTTCTTACAAAACATACCATCCTTTGTGGGATCACTTGTGCCCAAGCTGAGTGGCCAGGACTTTGGTTTCACAAGAAACAGCCAAATGCAATGAAATCCATAATTCTCTATTTATCTGTTTTTTACAGATGAAAGTTTGAGTCAGAATTGCTGTAATTTGAACCCCTTATTAGAGGGATGATAATTATTCCAGATTGAATGTTCCTCTTGTATTATATATATGTATATATATATTTTTTTTTTTTTTTTTTAATATATATAGACTGCTTCTTAACCCCTAGTGGTCATAGCCTTACTGTCATCAAAGTTGGCAGGAGTTTTGCTACTGAATAAGTAAGAATCAAAGCTAGATTCTTTGCCTGGTAGCCAGTTGGTTTTTGGTTTTCTTCACGGCTGCAGGAAATTCCTCCTTCTGAGCTTTGGCTATATTCTCAAATCAGTGATTGGTTTACAAGAACTTTTCCCTTGGAAAAGCAGATTCCTTTCCTGAATTTTGTCTCTATAATATAGTGACTGATAAAACAGTCCCCGTTTAAACGATGCCTAGCGTATCAAGTAAAATAGGCATCTTCAGTGCCAGCATCTGTCCTTGGTATGTCCCCTCTGAGCTGCCAACTTTCCAGTGGAACCTAAAAAGGCTCCAGTGTTTACTAATGGGTCACAGAAACTGCAGAAATAAAGTGATGAAAAATGTAATCTAAAAAGCTGAAGGAAAAGATTTTTGGTTCTGCTTGCCACCTCTATGAAATGGGAAGATGACTTTCTCTTGTTAAAACAGCTGATCTGTTAGTTCCATGCAAAGCAGCTGTTCCCACTTAACTGTAGTTTTTTTCAAAACTATCCAAAATTCACAGCTCTTTAGCTTAACATACTTCCCATATGTCAGGTCACCAACAGCTTTCTAGGTGACTGGAATGAAAGGAATGGAAACTCACAGTTCTAGACCTTCTTCTTTACCTGCACCTCCCAAGAGGGTAATATTGAAAGAGTAGTGTAGCACTGGTACAGCAATGAAGCAAGGATAAATTAAGCAAGTTGACCCAGGAGTGTCTCTGACAGGAATGAGAAAGGAATTCTCCTATGGGACTGTTGAAACTCATGCCAAACATGCAGAAGTAATGTTTTCCAGTGGTGGGCTAGGAACCTCTATGTTTCTGTTCCATTATGCTAGTTTTGCTATGAATGACATCCAGGAACACTCCCTCATAGTTACTTCTGCTTGAAAGTTATCGTCAATCTGTAGTTACATAGAAATTGAAGGATAAATAAATCATTGTAGGTAGAAAAAACACTCTCTCTCTTGGTCCACTCTGTATCTAGGCAGATTTCTGCATGGCCTATGCTTCTATTTGTCATTTGTGGAGTGTGTAAAAAAAATCAGTTTAGCACCCTGTAATAGGGCTTTCTCCTGCCAGCCTTGCATGGTGCTTTTTGGTCATGCTTGAACAAACTAAGAAATAAGAGGTGTTCTGCCCAGTTATAAAGTAATTTTAATAAAGTACCAGTGTTCTTGCCAAAACATGTAGATGTTGGCTACAGGTGGCTAGGCTGTGTTCATAAAACATTAGTTAAGCTATCTGGAAACCACAGCTTGAAGGCTGTAGATTAAAAAAACAGGGTGTTTTGGGCCTCCCAAAATGCAAGTACGAGATAAGAAAATTCAAGCACAGGATGGTAAAGGGCCTCAGGACCACAGACACAAAGCACAGACTGTCAACCACAGATCACTAAAGAAATGAAGCCTTAGCAGTTGAGTCAATTGATTTTGTGGTTTACCTGCAATATAGGTAAAACCTATAACCTGCAGTAAAGTGAGATGTAACACTGAACTGTGAGCCAACAAAGAAGGAGCAAGTTGACAGACTGATAGCGAACATGAAAAATGACCCCAAGCAGACCTTGACTGAGGAGGGGAAAACGTGCATCATTGTTTTCCTGGCAAAGAGGAAGAAGAAATCCTTAATATTATCACCGTAGTCAAGACAAAGAACTTAGGATGCTGACAACTTACTACAACCAGCCCTTGCTTTTCCTAAAGCCTGGTTTTATTGACTTTTGAACCCAGTGGAAAGGGGAGCATGAGACCAGAGAAAGGTATAGATAATACTAACTTTGTGTATAGTAGTTCTCATTATATCATTATTGAATTAGCTGCAATTATTAGCTAATTTGGACAACAAATCTTAGCATGATTGTAGCCAGACTAAAAGTAACAATTCTTTCAATTGCTACGACTTTAATTCTTGGCTTTATGTTATGGAGTGTTTCTTTAGTCCACTTAGATTGCATGGGATGTTTGGTTGGAACCCTATGGACGTACAGATAAGACTTGACTGGAACAATTAGTGGAGAAGGCAGGCAACAAAGCCTGTGACCTGTGCTGCAACAGCCCAGCAAACCAGGAATGGGTTCAGAACATGCCCAGCACTCAGAATGATCTTACCAACACCTAAAGATCATTGTGTAATGTAAAAGTCCCCAATTTTGTGAGCCTGGGCCTAAAACTGTTCTTTAGTACACAAATCAGATGGCTGGAAAAGTTATTGGAATACGACTCCAAAGTTGCTATACAGATGGACTCTCCTGTTAAGAACAAGTTCACAGATGCAGTACATATCCAATGAATCTGTGTGAATCTGCTTCCAAAAGAACCTTGACATTTCTAGTAAGAGTGAAGTGTTAGGAGTTGATGTCTGAATACATAATTCTTTCTCCCTTGAAATGCAAAATGTTGATAAAAATTCACACAAAGGTCACTAAATGCTTACTAATTAGGAGAAAAGATTGCTGCAATCTTCTTGCATTGGACTCCTGGTAAGCACCTGCTTTAATGCTTACGCACACTAACAAGAACCAGTGAGCATTATTTCCTAACACCTAGGAACTTCAGGCAGTTCCCAGGGGATTCACACGTGAATATTAATGAAGGAGGGGAAAAATAACAAGGTGTCCTGTTTCCAGTTTGCTTAGGCAGTGGCTTCTGGCAGCTACAGCGCTGGTATGCAGAGAAGTGACTGACCTTACTTGCCTCTTTTCCAATCACTTCTGCAAATAGTCCTTTTACCCAAGACATGCAAAGTGAGCTTGCGGTGTGTTCATTTCAAAATGCAAGCAGGTTGTACCCCTGGTGGGACAGATACCCTTACATTTAAGGAAAGTTTGCATAGTTTGTTTTGTGCCAGGTTGTTTGCAGATGAACCATTTTCTCTTCTCCTCCCAACACATGCAGCTTTCAGAAGGCATTTTATATGGAAAATGCTGTGGGCAGGGGATGGGTGGATGTGGGGGTGAGGGTTAGACTGGAACTTGGATAAAAGGGTTCTGTCTTTCTGAGCAGGAGTCATAGTCCACACCTAATTTGCAAACCAACTTTATTAAGGCAGCTTTGTTTGAAAGAATGTTGGAACAAAACATTATTATTTTTTAATTATGGAGCTGTAACAGTTCTAGCGGACAGAGTACAGATCAGGCATGATAAAATCCAATTGAGACCATTTGCTTTTCAGACCTTCGTGTCTACTGTGCTTCTTTGAAAAGCTTTTTAGTCTTCAAATAAGTATATAATTCTTCTGCCCTCCCTTTTGATTGAGTGAAGACCCTTTATAATAGGTAAACTATGAGTAATTTTTTGATTGCTTTTAATGCATTTAAGGAAACCAGTGTGACCCTTGTTGCAGGAACCACATCTTTCTGCACACAACACAATTCTGAGATTGTTCATGCTGCATGTGAAGGTTCAGTGAGACTCACTGTTCTGCACATTTTGTATGGCAGAAGGCTGCAGTATAGCTCTTTTTTTTTTTCTTTGTGCAGTCTCCTAGATCATTTCCGTTGCAGATGCAAATCCCCATTCATTGGGAATTTAGGCCAGTGGACAGCAGGCTTCCTTGCCACTTCTGCATGGCAAGTCCACAGACTGAAAGCCTGTCGTTAACTACATGTATCCTTTAGGAATAGGAATCTGTTGTATCCGTTAGGAATATCCAAGTCTTTTCTGCAGTTTAGTATAAGCAGTCTGTTGTTTCAAAACCATTCTCTGACTTTGTGGGTATCTGCAATATATTTAGAATATGCTTTAGTTTAGGTGATTTTTAATAATTTTTTATCCAACACATCTCTCTTTTTGTTTTCAGCTACTTACGTTACATTTGGTATGTCCCTTATGACCAGATTTTTTAAATTTTAGCCCCTCCATAGATTAAGTTTTCTGAAAATCTGGTAACTGATTTTCGTACTTACTTTGAAATAGTGAGTTTTAACCTCTGTGGTCTCTACTTTCAAGAGTATTTACTTCTGAAAACCCTTTCCTTTTTTGTGAGATGATGGTGAAGGCATTTTGTTGCAAAATACACGTATATATATCATGCCTGATAAATGCATCAACACTGAATGGAAATGTGTAACATTTAAATACATATAGTAGTGAGAAATGGTAGGAAAAGCCAGATGCATAGGGTAGTTTTTCTGCAGTTTTACACTGGCACTTCTACGCTGAGGCCAACACCATCGCTCTAGGGTAATTAGAAAATAGTTTTGCCCAGAGTTGGTTTGCTAGTTATTTGTTTGTTTCTAGTGGAGTGCAAACTACAACAGTTGAAGTGCAAACACAAAAGAAGCCATGACTGATGCCTCCGAAGTGTGCGATCCAGGCCTATGCCTTTGACAGCCTTTTGCCTTACAAACAATATCAGTGTTGGTGGAAGACAACAGTCAACTGTAATTTATCCTTGTGTTTGGCTGTTGGGAGCCACTGCCTAATCTCTGGTGGCAGTGCCTTTTGTAAGTGCTGTCTGACTGGTTTCCGCCGAAATGAGCCAGACTTGCTAAATCACTCGGATAGTAATTTAGCGTGGCACATTTGGAATGGCGGGCTATTCATAAGCACTAATTAAGACAGCTCTGTTGGGGTATCTCGTTATGCTGTGATGTCCAGCAAAGGAATTGCTGAGTACCTACGGCACGTGAGACCCTCCTGGCAGGGCAGGGTCTAAAAGAGAGCACTGGTTCACAGTGTTATCCTCTGTTTGACTTTCCTTAAAACATCAATAATGGGTGGAGTAGAGATAAACTGAAGATGGATTGGAGCAAGTGAAATGTATCTTAGTATCAGCAATTTAGAGTGTAGTTCTCTGATGCTCTTTCTTTATGTTCACTGCTAAACCACTACCAGTAATAAATCAGGATAACAGCTGAGTGTTAAATAGCCTGTCAAGCTGGCTGATTAGTCCACTATGACTCTCTGTGAAGAGTGAAGAGCTCCACAGTATTTCTCATGGCTCATCAAGAAGAAAGAAGCCCAAGTCACCTGCATCACTTTGGTCACTCACTAGAAGGCATTTAGGGTCGTCAGTCCCTCGTGACTCACACCATTGACAATAAATTACATGCAATTAAATTATGTGTGACTGATAGAACTTGCATTACAATATTTTGGGTGCAAAGAGGTATTTCAGGTTCCAGGTGCTCTGGGATAATCATGTAGCTATATAAAATAGAAATAGTATTTCTTCAAAATCCTGTTTACTAAAACCAGTACTTACTGAGAATGTTTTGTGGTTATAGTTTAGCCATATTTAACAGTTAAAACCAATGTTTCCATTGTTGCTTCAAAATATCTGAAGAGCTCTTACAACCTTTACAGATCTTTGGAAGCAAAAATTAGCTTTCTAGTTACAACAAGCATTTTTTTCTTTTCTTGTGAAATTCACTTCAGCAGAGACAGCACAATGTTTTTTTCACATTAGTTGTAACCCAAAACTATTCTCTAAGAAGCTCCTTAGGATTTTGAAAGAGAGTACATACCGAGATGAACAGCTGTGGAAAACTGCAGAAGATAAAAATAATTAAAAGTCCCTTTTCACAAGCCCCCAGCAGATTGCACAGCCAAAACCAGCAGTATATTTTGATCTTTATGAATATTACCTACCTATTAAAAGCAGATAGATGTTTTTTTAAAGAGGATTTCATATCAGTTCAAACTGATTTCCATTGTTTGCACTTTTTTACTTCTAGTATCTTAATTATCTCTAAATTTGCCTGCAATAATTTCAAGGTATCTGCAAGCTGCAGCATTTGACATACTCTAAGAAAAAAGGATTACCTCTGTTTTCCTTGATCTATAATAGAGTATTTAGAAAACATTGCAAATCCCTTCTGTGTTTTTCTGTCTCAGTATGCTACTGTTTTAGAAAGCTTCTGGATCAAAGCACAATAGATACATACTTCAGGCATGCAGGGACTGATCTTTGGGCCTGTAATTGTAGCTGTGTGAGGGGTAATTGACAGCAGTTGGTGGTTAAGTAGTGAGTAAGTCCAACAGCTACTCAGCAGAATATTTCACTAGTCACAACTCCTCCTGTGTTTATGTGACCAAATGTGCTGCAAACATTTTCATTTACAATAGGCCCTCCATCCCATGACAGCCTGGTGCTTGGCTTCAAGCACATTCCAAGGAGTAGGGCAGCATCTCAAGTTACAAACCAGTGGTGTCTTTCCTACCTCAGACTCAAGCTGAGGCTTTATTTCCTTTTCCCAAGTTACCATAAATTAATCTTTAATTGAAGTGACTCATCAGCATGCTCCTCAGCTGTCTTCAGTACTTCTGAGACATGATTTGTATCAAGTAGTGTATGAAGGAATTTTCTTATCTACTTTTTTGGAATATGAGCTCTTGGATTTCTCCTCTGTGTGACACACTTAAAGGTAATAATGCTGTGATACATGGGGAGGCAATGAGAGCTGACATTTTACTTCCTTGCCCTTCCAAAAGATTTGGGAACAGCATCAAATCTCTTTTAGATTGATAAAACATAGCTCAAAGCTAGGAGAGCTGCAGCCCCTTGAACATTACATGAGACACATTGTGTACTCTAAAAGAAGATGCAAAGGCATGAATCCCAGCTCCTTAATCCTCAGTTAATGTCTGATCTGTGACATTCCTTAAAGCTAACTTTTTAGAGGGAGCCTGGACCTTAGCTGCACTGTGTTTTAAAGTTTGGAAAGGATAATCCTCCTTCCAAGACCAGCTTCTCTAGGAGGTTCAGGCATGTCTGTGCTTTTCTCTCACCCTTCTCACACTGTGTTAGCCATTGCTGTGTGTCAGGCTGACTGAAGAACAGGTCTGATAGAGATCAGCATCCCCAAAATGCTTCTGGGGAAGCTGGGTTCAAGCTGTTCAAACATAACATATAAATAAGAATTTGTGTGTGTGTGCTTGCCTGTGTATGTGCTTTGAAATGACAGCAAAATGTTTAAATTGACATTTCTAAGCAAAATACCAGATTTGCATATTTGCTACCTCTGTGAACAAAACTAGGGGGACAAAAAGGAATGCACCTTCCTGGATCACAGCTGTCTTAAGCTCTGTGTGTGCTTATGGAGAGGCACGTGGCATGTGAGCCATGGGGCAAATGGAAATGAGGCATGAAGTGAGCAGGTTTGGCAGCACAGAAGGGACATGTGGCTCTTTCAGGAGTTAATAAAACTGGAAACACTTAGAGCAATCTTGAGGCAATGGTAATTACATCAGAAGTGGAGAATTGTTATTGACACAGGTGAAGAGTAATGAATACAAATCTGCATAAATATTAAGAGTCCAAGGAATTGTTTTGAAAACATAGAACTTCTTAAATAAACATACAAAAATAAAGGTTGTGTCACTGCCTGGCAATAAGAAGTACCAAATTCATGGTAAGCTTTATCTTTATGTTGGTTGTATCAACATACTCCAATGGTGAACTATGAGTTTTCCTTGAGAAAATAAATTGTGTCCACATAAACCAACATCAAAATAAGCTATTTAATTCTAGTCAACTGCCAGACAATTTACATTGCTTGTTTAAAAGACCGATTTGGAATGCGCAGTGTGACTGTTTTTGGAAGGAGGATGTGATTTGTAACCACAAATTTTGTTATCTTTAAATAACTGCCCAATTTGGTAACTTTTTTCACTGGTTAGGTCATCGAGCAGCACCCATTTCCTGGAAATACCTCAATATTATACAAGAGCACTTTTGAATGCACTTAAAAAACCTTTGCTTTGACTGCATCCCTTCTGTTGCTGGGTGGTAGAGGCACAAAAAGTGGGCAACTGGGCCTGTGAGCCGTTGTCTCCCCAGCTGCAGTGCTCAGGCACACCCTCTTCCCTGGTTTTCATGGACTTGCAAGTAGACCACCCAAGAGTACACTGTGCTTGTTTAATAATTTGTCAGTAACAAAATCTTATCATTGGTGTTTCTTACATGGTATTCCTCAGGTGCCTGCATTTCCAACTGGTTGCCTCAGTCCTGCTGTCATCAATTTCTCTGCTTTTCAAAAATATTGCATTATTTTACTTAATCTTGCTTGGGATTGGTGCTTCACATGCAGATGCTTAGCTTTCCCATCCTTGTTCACTGCAACCAGTTAGAATAACAGAGGAAAAACCCAAGTTCCTCCTCATCACTCTGTTCAAGATCAAAGAGAGAGGGGAAGGGGATTGCTGGCACACTGGGATGGTGATTCCTCTTAGATGCTATATCTTATTGGGTGCTTGTGAGGTCAGGTTCATGACCACATGAAGAACCTGAATGTACATCAGTCTATGGGGCCTGATGAGATGCATCCCAGAGTCCTGAGGGAATTGGCTGATATAGTTGCCAAGCCCCTCTCCATGATATTTGAAAAGTCGTGGCAGCCCATGAAGTCCCAGGTGACATCTTTAAAAAGGGTAGAGATGAGGACCCTGGGAACTACCAACCTGTCAGCCTCACCTCTGTGCCTGGGCAGAACATGGAACAGATCCTCCTAGAAGCTGCGCTAGGGCACATGGAGGACAGGGAGGTGATTCAGGACAGCAGCAGAGCTTCATCAAGGGCATCTTCACCTGCCTGACCAACCCGGTGGCCTCCTGTGATGGAGTGACTGCAAGAATGGGTAAGGGACGAGCTATGGGTGTTGTTTATCTGGACTTCTGTAAAGCTTTTGACATGGTCCCTTACAACATCATTCCCTCTAAATTGGCGACAGATGGATTTGATGTGTGGACTGTTAGATTAGTAAGTAGTTGGATGGTGCCATCTGGTCAATGGCTCGGAGTCCCAATGGACATCAGTGACAAGTGGTGTCCCTCTGAGGTCTGTACTGGGACCAAGTGCTATTTAATATCTTCATTAAGGACATTGATGGAAGGATCGAGTGCACCCTCACCAAATTTGCAGATGACACCAAGCTGAGCGGGGCTGTTGGCACACTCAAAGGACAGGATGCCATCCAGAGGAACCTAGGCAGGCTGGAGAAGTGGGCCCATGAGAATCTCATGAAGTTTAACAAGACCAAGTGCAAGGTGCTGCACCTGGGTTAGGGCAACCCCTGGTATCAGCACAGGCTGGGGGATGAACAGATCGAGACCAGCCCTGGGGAGAAGGACTTGGGGGTGCTGATGGATGAGAGGCTGGACATGAGCTGGCAGCATGAACTTGCAGGCCAGAAAGCCAAATGTGTCCTGGGCTGCATCCAAAGCAGCGTGGCCAGCAGGGCAAGGGAAGGGATTCTGTCCCTCTGCTCTGCTCTGGTGAGACTCCACCTGCAGTGCTGCATCCAGCTCTGGGATCCCAGCACAGGAAGGACATGGACCTGTTGGAGTGAGTCCAGAGGAGGCCACCAAGACAATTAGAGGGATGGAGCACACCGCCTATGAGGAAAGGCTGAGAGAATTGGGATTGTTCAGCCTGGTAAAGAGAAGGCTTCAGGGTGACCTAATTGCAGCCTTCCAGTACCTGAAGGGAACCTACAAGAGGGATGGAGAGGGACTATTTACAAGGGGGAATGGATTCAAACTGAAAGAGAGTAGGTTTAGATTAGATATTAGGAAGAAATTCTTTACTGTGAAGGTGATGAGGCATGGGCACAGGTTGCTCAGAGAAGTTGTGGATGCCTCATCCCTGAGAGTGTTCAAGGCCAGGTTTGATAGGGCTTGGAGCAACCTCATCTACTGAAATATATCCCTACCCATGTCAGGGGGTTGGAACCAGATGATCTTTGAAGTCCCTTTCAACCCAAAGCATTCAGTGATTCTGTCTTTTCTCTATGTCATTTGTAAAGGTCCCCCGCCAGGGAGTTGCGAATCCCTGTGACAGCACTGGTGTGCATCAATACGCATTTGCCAACACAGCCTCCTATCTTTGGGGGTTTGATCTAAAGTGGAATATTTGCGATGAGACTTTAAACTTGAAAATATTCAAAGTCGTGCTCGGACTACGTGCGCAGGCAGAGTGACAAAAAGCCCTGATGCAGGGGGTCAGTTTTCGGTCCCTCCCAGCTTCGCTCCCAAGAGCTGCGGGAAACCTGCGGGAAATGGCGGAGATGTGTCTGCGTGTTTACGACTGTCGGGGTCCTCCCGTGCATCCTTCGGGAGCGGAGGAGCGCCGGGAAGGCAGCCGGGGGCAGCGCCACGTCGCACCTCCGGCGCGGGGAGGGAGCGGGGCGGCCGCGGGGCGGGGGCGGCGGTGCCCCCGCTGCGCTCCGGACTGCGCAGCGCCGCGGCGGGCGGGGGGAGCTGGCGCTGCTCCTCCCCCGTCCCGGAGGCGAGCTCTTCATCCACGTTTGCAAGTTTGCAGCGGTGGGAAGAGGAGGAGCGGGCGGGCCGGGGCGGGCGGCTTCCCTCCCTTCCCTCTTTTCCTTCCCTTCCCTCCATCGTCCCTTCCTCCCCTGCGCGCCGAGCGCGCCCTGCGGCTGTCCCGCTCGCTGCGCTCCATGGCGGGGCCGGCGGCCGTGCGGCGGCGGGGCCCGGGCTGCGGGTCGCTGCTGGTGCTGCTGCCGGCGCTGCTGGAGAGCTGGGCGGCCTGTCAGGCGCCGCCGGTGCCCGCCGCCGAAATCCCTGCGGACGGCACCGAGCTCGGCGTCGAGCGGCGCTTCGTGCCCGAGAGCTGCCCGCGGGCCGTGCGCCCCGGAGACTTCGTGCGCTACCACTACCTCGGCGCCTTCCCCGACGGCACCCGCTTCGACTCCAGGTCTGGCACAAGCCCGCCGCGGCTGCAGCCCCGCGGGGTTTGATTGGTCACCGTGAGGGGGAGAGGAGGGGAGCGGGAGGTGCCGTGCCCCACGGGGGTGTTTTTTTTTGTGTATGTGCAGAGACTGAGGCGCTGGGTGGAGGCTGCGGTTGAGGTTCGGTTCGGGTTCCGCCGCTCTTCCCAGCAGTGCCCCGTGGGCGCTTTTGTGGTGACCGGTTTGAAGCAGGTCAGCGGCAGGATGGGCAATGTCGTACATGCGGGAACGCAGGACATCCGGAGCACCATGGAAAGATGTCTTTGAAACATGAAGTAAAAGAACTCGCGATTCAGAGGCAAAACGAAAATAGAGAAATCGGCAGGCAGAGAGTTGAGCTGTGACCACTGGGGACAGGGGGCAAGACCTCTGCGGTGGCTGAGTCCAGTTCGCGGTAGTTTGCTTGCCGTTATGAATCTCCACCACGTTCATTCAGCTGCTTCTCCAAGGCGCTGAATGGGAGCTTTCTGCTCCCAGAGTGAAGACCGTAAGGTTATTCAGCTAGCCTCAGCCCGCTAAACAGGAGTGTATATGGTATCACAGTCTCTCGCAGTAGTGCTTTCCTGCCCGTTTCGTTCTGTACATGTCCTGTATCTTCTCCAGGCTCAGACCTCCTCGAATGCAAGTGATTCTGAATCATTATCCTTGCCGGAAATAAAAGAATTATCAGGCTGTACTTACATAGAATTTTTTTTTATCCTTGAATAAATGTGACCTATGTGCAGTGCAGTGCCTGGCTGCTTTCCTGCTGTTATTTTGGGATCAGGAAGCCTAAATACTGGGATCAGGAGATTGTGAAGGATGCTGCTGCTGCTGACAGCTTATTTGTTTTTTCTTACTTCATTCATTGTCACTGATCAGAGTATTACTCAGGAAGATAAAGCAAAATGTATTTTCAGTAATCCTGGTAATCTCCCTTGTGCTTCAAGGAAAATCTACAGCCTTAGGGAAATAACTGTCCTTCAAAGCTCAGTTCTCCATCTGGAGCTGACTGTACTTAGTATGCCAGTAGTGCCATATTCACCAGCACTTCTCCGACTAAAATGTGGGATGTGATAGCTGGCACTTCAGCTGGTGTTGGTGCAGTTTCAGTGAAAGGGCACAGTAGGGACAGTGAATCCATTGGCAACTGTCAGGCTTGGAACATAAGTCTCAGCTGTGGATGTGAAGACCCACAAAGGCAGCATCCTTGTGGCTTATTTTATGAATACGTGACAGTTGGAAAACTGGCCACGTGTTCAGAAGTGTGTTTTTGATTTCTACAGATACCTGCTGAGGCTTCTTTACACCCTGAGTTGTAACAGGAAACTTGTGCATCGAGGCAGGGCACCTGGAGGGGCTGCCCAGGTCCTGGCTCTCACTTTAGTTCCGAGTTCCTTGTCATTTTGTTCCATATTACTTGGGGCAGGAACAGCCTGTGCAGGACTGTACAGCATTTATCTCTTTGGGTCCTCTAAATATCAGTAAATAAGTAGTAATAGTGGTAGTCTAGTCTAATAAATATTTTTGTGACTGCCTTCATCTCAAAAGGATGAAAAATACCTGCTTTGTTCTGCTTGGTTTTTTTCTAGATGGCAGCTCATGTTGATGTACGCTTTTGTTATTCACTGTTTTTTTTTAAGACCGATGACAGTGTTTTATCATGTTAAGACATGGAAAAAATAGGAGGATTTTATCTTCTGTGGGTTAATGGAAGAAATATTTTGGAGTGTTTGTTCTAAAATCTTTGGTGTTCCCTGTATATGAATTAAAAAGATTTAGTCAATTTATACAAAAATAAACCTGTTAGAAAGCCCATTTTCTTACCTGTTTTTTTTGTTTGTTGGCCTTTTTTGAAGTTTATGAATGTGCTTACCAGCGTCAGTTTCATTGAACACTACTATGAAATCAGTCTAGAAAATACTCTAGATGTTGAGCTAAGGGCAGTTTTGCTCTGTTCCTTCTTCAGCTCTTGAAAATGTTCTTGAGTTTTAAAATCAATTTTCTGTATTTCCAAGTAGCAGGTAGCAATACTATTACTATCAGGCTGTTGACAAAGTCTTAGTAATTGTGACTCTGTCACATAAATTAGCATGTTATTATTATTAGCTTTTTTTTTTTTTTTTTGCATCAGCATTTGCATTTTTAATTTCAGTGGCCATAAAATGCTTTGCATTTAAAAGTCCAAGTTTAATTTCCTAGTCATCTACTATTAATTTGGTCAATTCCAGTAATAGAAACAAATTTTGCTTAGTTATAAGGAATCTGCAAAGTCAGTCCTGCAAAGCTGCATGGTCTGATCAATGCTTTGTTCAGTTCTCTGCTTTGCATCAATGTTCTCTTAATTGTACATTTATTTTGCTAAAAAGAAAGCTCTTCTGTTCTAAGTTCATCCCAGATGTACTACCAAGCTTTGCCAATCTCTACAAAATACCGCTTTGGGGAGGTTCTTAGAACCTATTGTGTTACTAGTCTTAACATCTTAATTATGGTTTTGTGTGTATAATAGAATTTGTCAGGATGTAATTTAAATATTTTCCATCCTTTCCTGGGTGTGGGAATATTACTGCAACCAAAAGTGAATGCTCAGTAATAGAGGGTTGTCTACTTTAAGAGAAATGTTTGCCAGAAGAAAAAAAAAATATGGAGCAAACAGAGAGATCACTCAGCAAAAATATTTGAGAGGTTTAAGTCTGTGGGACTGTCAGGAGGCTGAGTATGTTGTGGAAATGATGTGTACGGTCTTCGAAGGAAAGTTTGACATCATTTCCCTGGGGATGTCTAGCTACTGGCTGCTTTCCAGAATTTTAGCACACAAAAGGCACAAGCCTTTTTTTTTTTTTCATTCCCCCCCAGGTCTGACTTTTAGACAGATATAAATGTAAAAAAAGTCCTTGAAATTATAAAAGGGATTTGGTAAAACAGAGGCAGTAAAAGTTTAAAAATAGGCATGAAGCTTTTGAAATGCTTCTTGACGTGTGTTTATACATGCTTCAAAAACTTAAATAGCAGTAATTCAGGCACAGCAAAGTGGGGTCATTGTGCAGATTTAAGGTTACCAAACTTACCATGTAAGCTAATGTTAGTGTTCTGCTGTGTTAACGCTGCTGTTCTCCATCCCCTCTGGAAAACTTTGACTCATTTAAGCATAATTTCTTTTACCTTTTGAATATTCACATATTATCACAGAGGAAGATCATTTGTTTCGTGATCCTTGATCTGGCAAACTTGCTGTTTAAAACATGTCTCTGTGCTTTCAGTGAGAGCTGTGAAAGTGGAGGAGAAAATAAATAACCTGTTGGCAAACCTCACAGCTATTACTTAAAAAGGCATCTTTTCCCTTTCCTCTTCTCCCGCAGAGATTGGAACTGTGATGTCTCACACGGTAAAGCTTATAGATCTTATATAATATTTTTGTGACATTACTGACCAAAATCAATATGCTGAGCTCCTACTGTGGGAGCAGTCATCCTTCCATATCTCATAACAGTGTTTTAATTTTTCCTTTTCTTACTTAATTTTCCAGTGCTGCTTTTAATATTAGTGTGTCAATTAGCTGTTCGTAGTTCTGGCCTTCAGGTGCCTGTAGTACACATTGCACACTGCTAGAATGTGTTTCAGATAGGTGATGAGCAGTGAAAAGAAGGAGAACTGTGTTGAAGTCTCAGGAACACTTGGATTTGCCCCTTCCTTTAGGAGCTGTCTTGTGGTAAAGTTATGCTAACAGGGCAAGAGAGAGACAAGGTGCAGGTAACTCTCTCTTTAAAAAAAAAAAAAAAAAAGTGGAAAGGGGTGTAAATGAGCCACTAACATTTTTGCCTGCTTTCCCCCCTTCAGCTATGACAGGGGATCCACATTCAATGTGTTTGTGGGCAAAGGTCAGCTTATTGCTGGGATGGACCAAGCTCTGGTCGGCATGTGTGTGAACGAGCGTCGGTTCGTGAAAATTCCCCCTAAGCTTGCCTACGGAAGTGAAGGCGTCCGTAAGTACAGCACCGGGCCAGCTGGATGTGTAAGGGATTCCACAGAGCAGAGAGGAAATGGAGCCACAGAAGAGAAGGGTAGAAACTGCAAGTAGGGAGTTTCAGGGACGTTATCCCCTGTTCCTCAGAGGTGTTTGTTAGCCTAAAGTGATCTCTCCAGACTCCCTCTGCATGCTGAAGGAAGAGCAGTTCACTGTAGAGGACCTTCGGCAAATGACCCTTGCTACAAAAGTTAACAATTTACATCTACCTCCCTGTTAAGTACTTAATTAAACCAAAATTGTGCTTTGGGGTTGCAGTGCTGCACAAGGTCTTGCCAGTTCCAAAAGTATCTTTGTTCTGCAGCCTCGGAGAGGCAACAAATGCTAACTCAAGGTCAGTTTGCCTGAAGGACAGCTGTGATAGCAGTTCATCTTGCCAGATTTCCCCCCATAAATAGCTGCAGCGGTGGCAAGGGGCCAAGGAGTTGTAAGCACAACAGGAAATAAGGTGTACCTTATGCAATTTTTTTAGGATATGCATAAATTGGTTTCTTTTTGCTGATACCTTGTATAAAAGGGGAAGGAAAACTGTGTGTGTTTTGCTTTTGCAGCTGGTGTGATACCCCCCAATGCTGTGCTCCATTTTGATGTGCTTCTGATAGATCTTTGGAACTCAGAGGACGAAGTGCAGGTTCAGACTTACTTCAAACCTGAGAAGTGTCCTCGGACAGTCCAGGTGTCTGACTTTGTGCGGTACCATTACAATGGAACATTCTTAGATGGGACCCTGTTTGATTCAAGGTATGCAGCTGGGTTATGTGTCTTTGTGTAGTTTAATAGGTATCTCACCCTCATTTGCTCCCCTTTCACCTGTGTAACAATTAATGCTAATTGCCCAGAAATACAGGAAATGAAAGCTGGCGTGGTGTGTGTGTTAGTAGTTTATTCAGAGATTATAGGATCGCAGGACTGACTCAAACCAATAAAGCTGTGCATTTTTTCTTCACAGGCATTACCAATCCAGATGCTTTTTTCAGTTTTAAATTTCATTACCTGTATTTATATTACTATTTATTGCAGTCAGTTAAAAGTCTCTATAGCTAGTATAGCTGTTCAGATTAGATACAAGTTTTGTAAGCTTAGCAGGGTTTGTAATGAAAGTGAGCCACTAACACTTTCCTACTGAGATTTTAAGTGTACAGCATGTGTGCTTCATTAGAGCCCAGTGGAAAACGATGCTTTGATAACAGCTGCCATTGTATTTGTGAGCCGCTATTCAAAGCCTCTATTAGGTTCCTGACATAGCTGAGCACTCTGGAAAACTTCCCAGCCAGCCCTTGGTAAATGAAGGACCAATACTTTTGGGCTAGCAAGTTGTGAGTTACACTGTGTGTAGTACATGGATTTAAAGGTTAATATTGTTCTTTCCTGTGGCTGGCAAACATTTGGTTGTGATTTCTTTTCTTTCTCATGTTTAGCCATAATCGGATGCGAACTTATGATACCTATGTGGGGATTGGATGGCTGATTCCTGGTATGGACCAGGGTCTCTTGGGAATGTGTGTAGGAGAGAAGCGCATTATCACAATACCACCTTTCCTGGCATATGGTGAAGATGGAGATGGTAAAAGTTATTCCTTTAGTTATTCCTTTTTTTTTTTTTTCAATCCAAGTCATCCATATTTCAAAACAAACTTTCTGTGTTTTAAGTTTATGGGCAGCATTATTTCAGTTCAGTTCAGGTAGACACTGCTCAACAGACATATTGTTGATACAATTGCAGTATTTAAATACTGAAATTCTATTTCAATCAGAGAATACAAAAACTTGAAGACATGTGACTACATAATTCTTTCAGACTGCTACAGAAAGCAGAAAGCTTTAAAGGAAAAAAAATTGTTAAATGTATTTTTAATTCCGGGTAGGTTTTGTTTTGGTTTTCTTTTTTTTTTTTGACAAATGCCCTAGCAATAACTACAAAATGGATTGTCTTGTAAGACTATGCAGCCTGCAGATCATACATAGGGGTCCCCACGTTAAATAATGGGGAAGTTGAGTGTAGTTTGTGACTTTTCCTTATATTATTTCTCTGCTTTGATGTTTAAGGATGTGTCTGTGGTGTACAAGGTTTCATACCCCTTCCGTGGCTTCATTACCGTTAACTGTGATAGCCCTCTCCACGCATAACAAAACTTTGGGAAGTTTTTGTTTTAGAATTTTGCCAAGATCTTGAACTCAGTGGTTCTTGTTCAAAGCAATCCACACTGCAATTTGTACATTGGTGAAAAGGTAGTTTTTCACTGAGATACTTAATTTGCTACTCTTCACCTTCCACTCTGTGGTCTCCTGTTTTGATATGAACAGGATGGGAGGAGAAGATGTACCAGATTTGTGTTCTAATGATTATTTTTTGTACTTCCATGAAGTGCGTTGGGAATACTGGTAGACTAAACCATGCAGCTCAGATGGAGCTGCTGTGTATTGACTAAGATGGGTGTTGCTGAAGAGGCCTTTGTTTTCAGTGAGGCAGTGCCATCAGTGTAGGAATAGAAGGAAATTATTGAGTTGGAGAATTCAGTGAAAAACCCACTGAAACAAAAAATGACTGACTAGAAGCAAATTTGCAGAGACCTAGAACAATTAGAGGGCTGGGCAATCACCAGCCACATGAAATTAAACAAACTGGATTCTGCACCTGGTACAGGGCAACCCTGGATGTATGGACAGACCGGGGAACGAGATGCTGGAGAGCAGCACCATGGGAAGGGGCCTGGGGCTCCTGGTTGATGGCAAGTTGAACATGAGTCAGCAGTGCCCTGGCAGCCAGGAGGGCCAAGCGTGTCCTGGGGGGCATCAGGCACAGCATCGCCAGCCAGGGAAGGGAGGGGATTGTCCCACTCTGCTCTGCACTGGGGCAGCCTCACCTTGAGTGCTGGGGGTAGTTTTGGGTGCTAAAATATGAGAAAGACATTAAGCTGTTAGAGAATGTCCAAAAGAGAGCTATGAAGATGGTGAAGGGCCTTGAGGGGAGGTCTTGAGGCCTCCATGTGAGGAGCAGCTGAGGCCGCTTGGTCTGTTCAGCCTGGACAACAGAAGAATGAGGGGAGACCTCATTGCAGTCTGCAACTTCCCCATGAGGGGAAGAGGAGGGGTAGGCACCGATCTCTTCTCTGGTGACAGGTAACAGGACCTCTGAAGCTGTGTCAGGGGAGGTTTAGGTTGGATATTAGGAAGAGGTTCCTCACCCAGAGGGTGGTTGGGCACTGGAACAGGCTGTCCAGGGAAGTGGTCACAGCACTGAGCCTGACAGAGTTCAAGAAGCGATTGGACAACGCTCTCAGGCACATGGTGTGACTCTTGGGGTGCCTTGTGCAGGACCAGGAGCTGGACTGATGATTGTAGTGAGTCCCTTCCAGCTCAGAATATTCCATGATTCTAATTTTTTTGGGAGGGGGAGGTGCTTGCTATTTGGCAGTATATTACTTTTCTTCAACAAACATATTTAAGCTTCTGCTAGAACACCTGCTGTTTCTTACCAATTTTCTGCTCTAACACTTTTGTAGGTAAGGAGATCCCTGGCCAAGCTTCCCTTGTCTTTGATGTGGTTTTGCTAGATCTGCATAACCCCAAGGATGGTATTGCCATTGAGAACCAGCTCGTGCCCGAATCTTGCGAGCGAAGAAGCCAGACAGGAGACTTTCTCCGATACCATTACAATGGCACACTTTTGGATGGCACATTATTTGATTCCAGGTAACCAAACCATTCAACTCAACTGACTGCATTTCCAGTTTGACTCCTCTGTCTTGTCCATAATATGCTCAAACACAATTCTTTGCTTTTCCTTCCTTTTTGAAAATTTTGAGTGGACTTGGAGTCTTTTTAAAGACTCATAGAAATCTTTTCCATATGGGAAGGAGAAGAGCTGTTCTGTACCGTGGCATTGTCACAGACGCCATCTAGGGGTGGTGACCCACCCAGTGAAGCCGTGTGCTTTAGGCACACAAGTCTGGAGACTCTTTGCCTTATCTGCCAAGTAGGTAATACCGCTGAAGAGAGAGAAAATAAATATGATTTCCATTTTATGTCCAGAGAATTGTGAGTCAGTGTGCTAGTGGCTAGTGTGAGGTTAATCATATTTATACTTGAAAGCTGTTTGCATTTTGAAGGCTAATGTCTTTCGAGACTGAATTACAGAATTGCAGAATTCAACAACAGGGGATTTCTGTGATAAAGGAAGAGGGATTACTGTGACAGTAAATTCAAAGCTCTGTGGGCACACGAGTCTCATGTACAGAATCCTATGATGAATAATACTCTTGTAGCTTTCCGTGACTTTTGTTTGCTTTTAGTGGAACAGTGCTTTACTCTCCCACTCCAGCTTTCAGAACAGCTGGCAGAAGTAGCTAAAAGGAGGTGAAAATGAGCCAATGTAAAATGTTTTACAAAATATGCTCAGGGAAAAATGTTTAGTACTACTACAGCAGCCATCACTGTAGACCTCGATTTACAGTTTGGGAAAGCTTATAGGTTAAGAACTTAAAGCTGATCCACAGTGTACCTATTTCTCTTTTTTGAGATGTAAGTATTCTCTGTAGTAATTAATCAATTTTTGAAAATAGCTGTAGTATTTATTTAAGGGTTGCTGTCAAGAAATAATAATAAATGCTTTGCAGACAGCAGCCCCTACATCATGCTGAAGTGCTGACAGTCGTTAGAGGGCTTGTTCATTAAAACATGGTGTCCTGACCTCCTGCAGAATTCGTAAATGAAGAAATGGAGTGGCTAACAATAGGGATTGAAAACCCTGGAGCTATCCAGGACAAAGTTTCTCACTAGTACAGGGAGCATGCCAAAAAATCTGCGAATGGCCGGGGTTGAAAGCTCTAATAATTTTTTCCTTTTCCTCTTTACTCTGAAATATTCGGCTGCAGAACTGCCCTGGGCAGCTCAGCGAAGGCTGTCTGGACTTAGAGCAGTTGAATAAAACCCTGAATTACATCAGGGTCTGGTCCTGTACTGGTTTAGTTCTCTCCCACAGCTACCTTGTAAAGATGAATTAAAACCTTTCTGCCTTTTCTTTCTTGGGCTGTGCTTTCGTGTAACATGCCTTGAAGGAAGGCAGAAGACAGTCGTGTCCTTGTTATAAACATCGTTTGTTGTTGTAGCCTTGTTTTATTCTATCATTAGGTGTTGAAGCAGGTCCTTCAATCTGTGTGTAAGTGGTTGGCTTGATTTGGAAGGGAGGGATGGTGTTGATACTGTTTTGTTGTCGTGACTCATTTTAATGTTGAGCATCCCAGGAGAACCTGTTTATCCCACCTGCTTCTTCTAGTAGTTGAACTACATAGCTGTGGTTGCAAAAGGAGGTAGTCTGCAGGGTGTCTCATGAAAATGAAGCACTTATCAACTATATCTAGTTGATAAAGTGCTTATTAAAGTAGTGTCAGGGCAGAGGAAATTTTAAAGGAGGTTTTTTTTCAGTCACTTGTCGAAACCTGTTTTCTGTTTAGTCTAAAATACTTAAATAAGTGTGATTTTTCTTTCAAGAATTAGTAGAAATGAATTTGCAAATTTGCTGGCTGTTCATTAGCCAGGGTCTCACTGCTGGGCAATCAGTGACCCGTGCGTCACTGACTGATGAAACCTGGTGGCCTGGATTCATTGAACATAGTTCCTTTGTACCTCCCTGGTGCTGGTTAATGACTGTGTGTTTCACCTTAACTGATTTAAGAATTGTGTTGCAGAGCTATTGCAAGAGTCCATGTTTTCTTGAGTACACCTGACACTGCTAAAATGCAAATATCTTCCGTAGTTATTCGCGAAACCGTACGTATGACACCTATGTTGGGAAAGGTTATGTGATTGCTGGAATGGATGAAGGTTTGCTAGGTGTATGCACTGGTGAAAAAAGAAGAATAATAATCCCCCCTCATCTTGGATATGGAGAAGAAGGGAGAGGTGAGCTTGGCTTTGCATTCAAGTCTTCTGTAATTAATGAGGTTTCCTTTGTTGTTTAGTTCTTCTGTGTATATTTTCATTTTGCTAGCATTTGAAAGGTTTATGAATTAGTTCATTATTTTATGGACATCAAACTGACAAGACCACATCCAGAATTTGCAGGATTATTTAAATTAACTAAATAGGTAGGACAGTAAGAATACAGAACAATCTCACATGTAACTGGTAGCCTGAACTCATTTGGGTAATTGGTGTTTCAGGCAGACTGGTACTTGAATGCCAGGAGCTCTGCAGATCTTCCTTCCTGTGTGTCTTAAACTCTCTATCCTGAAGGAGTTCATCATGCAAAGTTTTCTTCCCCATTCCTTCCACAGCCACAGGTTTTGTGGACTTCTAAGCCACCTCTGTAAATGGTGGATGCATGTAACAGTGAAGTAACCATGTATATGTAATATACAATTAACATTCCTTTGGGAAAACTCATTGCTATCTAAACAGATTGCTGTGAGAGGCTGAATAGGATAACCCTTCTAACTGATCACAGCGTTGTGGCTGGTGTTTCAAAAAGTGCCTCCTGGGATGTTACTTGGATAAGTGATTTAGGAGAAAAGCCTTTCTTCTGGGAATGCAAGATCTGTGCTGTTGATTTGGAATTAGACTCCTTTACCAACAAACTGCAAATCTAGGCCTGGATGTGTCTTGTCAATCCTGGTAATGCACATAAGCCCGGGAAGAGGGGGAAGAAGTTGCCCACTTTTAGGTTATTTTAAGGAACTTTAACCTTTTACATATAATGATGTTCCTTGAAGCATGGGAAGTTCTTGAGAATTTTGATGATCAATCTTGAATTGGTACACAAAACAAAAAAGGGTTATTTAGGGTGGATATTGCTTCATTTCTGCATAATTTAAAAATTCAGAATAATGGAAGTTTTTCCCTTCACCATTGAACTGAGTGCATGTTTAATGCTTTCCGCCATGTTGTTTTTCCTCCTCTGGATGCGGCTTGCATCTGTTGCATCCTTTAATTCTGAATAGAAGAGCAAAATGACTCAGTGGCAGACACAGCAGGAATACATATTCCTACAGGGTGCAGTACCTGGACATCATATGCCTGTTTGGGTACCATTTCTTTCTCTATTTGTCTAATTTGCTTCCTATTTAGGAAAAATTCCAGGATCTGCAGTGCTGGTCTTTGACATCCACGTGGTGGACTTCCACAACCCCTCAGATTCAGTCAGCATTACTGTTCACTACAAACCTTCCAACTGCACCGTACTGAGCAAGAAGGGAGATTACCTGAAATATCACTACAATGCTTCGCTCCTGGATGGAACTTTGCTAGACTCCACGTAGGTGTTTGAATGACCTGGTAGGGAAAATACTCCCAGCAGCTGTGAAGGCAGAATGAAGTTCCTACAAAGCAAGCTAGCAGGGAATAAAGATTTTTTTTTTTAAACTGAGTATTTGTGTAGAATGTATTTTTCTCTATGTCTGCCTGCCAAAGATATATAGGAGGAGGAGACGATGAAAAAGACAATCTGTCATAGCATAATGAGAGAACTAGGAACAAAAAGGGTGTAGGAGTGTGTTGGAGAAGAACATAAACAGTGTGTGTGGAGTGATGAAACTTGTTGCATGGCATCCTGTTTAAATGGGCCAGTTCAAGTGTCTGGGCCAGTGGTGCCAGCACAAGACAGGTCTCATAATGAATGAACTGTCCAGGTTTATTCAGTTTCTTGGGTTCTTTCTTTGTGCTTTGTACTGATTCAGTGCTCCTGAGAGAGGCCTGGTAGGGCTACTTGTTGTGGTTTTGTTAAAGATACCTTGGGTGTGGTTTATAGTAAATGGTCACCTGTCATGTCTGTAGCACATGTTGGTGCTCCTGTGTTGCATTAATACATTTCATATGTATTAAAGTGTCACTTTAAGTGTCAGCATGGAGAAACTGTCAGAGGGCTTGATCGTGGCTGTGAGGATAATTGGCCTCTTCCTCCTCCCTGTTGGCAGTAGGTTTATGAGGGAAGCAAAAGATTGCTCCAGTCTGTCTCCTGTGGAACTGAAGTGAGCCTGGCACACAACTACAAGAATATTTCTGTTAGCTTCCTTTTTTTTGCCTTGATCTTTTGAATAGTGCAAGTCATCCAAACAACATTTTATATTTTGGAAGGGAAGCTGGGAAATGCTATTTTTGACCTGGTTATAATTAACACAGGAAACAGCTCATAGGTTTCACAGTGTACACAATAGCTTGCAGAGCTGAAAAGCTGCCTTAATTTGGAGCACGTGGTGCGATGCTGTAGGCAAGGATGTATACAAGTACCATGTTTGGATTCAAAACACTGTTTATATGTCCCATTTTGTAGCAGGAACCAAGGAATGTCGAGACCATCTTACTCAAAGCAATTTTTAGAGAATCAAAGATCATGAATCATGTGCTCCTAATTTTAAGGCTGACCTCTTAGCCCCTGAATTGTTTTCTTTCCAAATAATACTCCGTTGTACAAGCATGTCCTGCAGAGGCACAGCCAAGCCAAATAACCAAAGAAAGGCGAGCAATAAAGAGCCTTAATGCTGCACACTCTGCTTTTAGAATCACAATACATGTTTAACTTTCGGGCTTCTAACTTGGGATATTTTCTGATTTTAGAAATGAGCCACAAGCAGCAAGGTATAATTCAAAATTTAATATGGTTAAATAGCAGTAGTAGTAGTAGGTATTTGTGTTAGTAACTGCTACATTATAGCGGCTGATTTTGTTAAAGAGATGCCTGATCCATGGGAAAGCACTCAGTTCCCTATATAGAGTTCGTGGTCCTGGGATGAATGTACATCTGGAATTTTTACATCTGCTGAAAAGGCCAATTACAATAGTTAAAAATATGTGAAAGGCAAAAGCCCTTATTTCAAGATAAAATACCTTAAGGGTGTAATTGGCACGATTAATGATTTTAATTGGATTTCATTCAAGAAGCCTATAATTTTAGTGCCAGAGGACATAGCAGCAGCAGAGAAGAAGCACACTTATCTGTGTGGTGCTGGCTGTAACTTGAGAACAACTTCAGGTAACTGTTTGGTAGAACAAAGCATTGGGCATTAAGTTAATTTTTGGCAATGACAGGACACTAGTAGAAACTGCTACTTCTGTGGTTAATTTTGAACAACAGAAATTCTCTATTAAATGGTGATTTTTTTACATTTTTCCCTTCCTATCCAGACACAGCCTTGGCAAGACCTACAACATAGTTCTGGGATCTGGTCAGGTGGTGTTGGGGATGGACATGGGCCTTCAGGACATGTGTGTTGGGGAACGACGGACAGTCGTTATCCCACCTCACCTTGGTTATGGAGAAGATGGAGTTGGTAAGTGCACATCCACTTGGCATCTCCTGAGTGACTGAAACACAGGCACGCATGTTTTATTAGTTCATATGTATAAAATCATAAGGTGACTGTCTCTTAGCTGCTTGAATGGGATTTTTTTTGAGGTTTTTCATGTCCTTATTTTAGTCACTCGCCCTCCACCGCATTCCCCAGTGGAATGAGCATGCTGTCTGTGTTGCATTTCAAGTCATGCTGTTGCTGTGGCCAATAGAAAGACCATCACAGTACAAAAGGGAACACGTGCCCCCAGTAATGTTGCTTTGTCATGACAGAAAGCTCCAGGCAGTCTGGTGTTGCAGAGGGATGCAAACACTGTTTTCCATGATAGGGAGTTGGGTGCCTGTGTTTGGACACGCGACATGTTATTCAGGAAACAAAGCTGTAGGGGACGGGTCAGCACTAATATGTTAGGAAATTCAAAGAAAACTCAAAATTCAGAAAATACATAAACTGAGTGTAAGATGTGAAAAAGTGTATTGGTGCTGTTAAAACTCCAACACAAATACATTTTAAGGCAGCTTTTGAGCATTGAGGCTTACCAATTCTTAATGACAGGGACAGCAGTAATAAAAAGAATGATATAGGAGTGACAAGAACTTCCATGTCCCAGTATGTTGTTTCTGGTCTTCTGAGCTAAAAGATTTGAGGGAAAGCTGTCTATCTGGAGGTCACCATGATCACCAAATTCTGATTTGCATGGAAACAGCTGCATAAGTTGCTATGTTCTTTGAATAGCTCCAGAATGATTTGTAGTTTATAAAGACTGTCAGGCATCATATGCAGAACTCAATGGAGAATTAATTTGCATTAAGAGATAAGAATGTGTTTCCACTTGTGCCTGTCTTCTGTGAAAAATTAAGAGTATTATATATACGCAATGTTTTATACACGATTTTCTATATTATACATTCTGTATAATTGCATAGCTATATATAATAAATTGAAGATTTCCCCATAGCATGAAAAGTCTGCTGTGTGAAATACCTGTCATAGGTATTTGCCATCATTCAAGTTACATTTGATACACATGTTCTGAAACATTTCATGATTTCTTAATGTGTTAGTATATACCCAGCTATCTGAAGAAATCGCTTGTTTGCAGTCTCTTGCAAACAGAAGATTAGAAGTGAGCTTGGTTTTTCTTTTTCAAGACTAAATTAAAACTCCTTCCATGGTTTCACTGGGGTAATATCCCAAGCTGCTGCAATACTGTTGAGTCTCACAGAAGTATGCTGCTTCACAGTGTATTGGTGAGAGAAAGGAAGATAAATTATTTCCACAATTTTAATTTTTTAAAGTAAAAAATGCATGGAGTTAGAATCACACAATTACAGAATGGTTTGGATTGGAAGGGACCTTAAAGATCAACTAGTTCCAACCCCCCTGCCATGGGCAGGGACACCTTCCAGTAGAACAGGTTGCTCAGGGCCCCATCACAACCTGGCCTTGAACATTCCTAGGAATGGGGCATCCACAGCTTCTGTGGGCAATCTGTTCCAGTGCCTCAGTTTTATTATGAAAGGTTCCTTTTATGATCACCCCTGGTGAAGTGAGCAGGAAGACTTGATGGGCTAGGGATCACACCAGAGAAGTGCTTTTTGGAGCAGGAAGATAAATTTAATTATGGATTGAAAGGAAATATTCCTTCAATATGCGTGAGGATAAATACCCCTCTTTGCCATTTGTTGTGACAGAAGGAGAAGTGCCTGGTAGTGCTGTATTAGTTTTCGACATCGAACTGCTGGAACTGGTATCTGGCTTGCCTGAAGGATACATGTTTGTATGGAATGGGGAAGTCTCTCCCAATCTTTTTGAAGAAATAGACCAGAATCATGATGGAGAGGTTCTTTTGGAGGAGGTAAGCTGAGACAATGAAAACACCTGCAGTGGTTTTCTTCTACCACCATCAGTGCCAATGTTGAAGGATGGAGTTTTGCCTGATCTTTTTCTCATTTTCTGAAATGATGTTTGTCATCAAGGGAACGGGAGGGCAGGGTGTCAGCTAAAACATGGTTATCCATCTTTAGAGATAGAGCCAAAAAAAAAAAAAAAGAGGCCATACTGTGTAAGATCATTTACTGTTGTGGTTTCCTTGGTCAACAACAAATCTTTAGGGTGTAAGTGTAAGAGGCAGAGTTGATATCCAACATTCCTTTGCCTTCCTGTATCAGCCTGCATTCCTTGTATCAGCCTTCTCAGTGTCTGTCTCAGTGTTAATTGGCAGTTTATGGTGAATTCTTGAGCCAAAGCTGAGCCTGCAGCAGTGCATCCAGGAACTGTCTAATCTCTTCTGGAGCCTGGCAATGCAGTGGCCACTCCTTACACATGTGAATTGTGTGCTGTGCCGTCAAGTTCTTCCCCTTGCTTGCTTTTAAAATCTGCGTTGCAAGAATGTCATTGGGTGCCTCAGTTGAAAGCCACTTGCTTTTGCCACACCATCTCTGAAAACATAAACCTCTGTGAGGTTTTCCTCTGCCTTTTCTTTCAACTGAGCAGTTCTATTCTTTTATTCTCTTCTGAAGTCTTCTTTGTCACCTTTCTCTGTCCTTCTGTTTTGTCCCTTCTTCTTTGTCTCTTCTTTTCTCTCTGGAGTGGTGCTGTCTGCAGTGCTCAGGGGGCAGGCTGTGGCCCTGTGGAACAGCATGAAATACCTTTGAGGGTTTTAAAACCTAATAGGGTAAAATCGAGTTCTTGTTTTCCCTTTTCCCAGCACTCTCTTCCACCTCTTTGTTTTCCTTTCATCTCCATCTTCTCTCTTATGTTTACCTGCACATTTGTCCTTACAGAGAAGTGAAGAGCTTTTACTGGTTTAGAGAAAGAGGTAGGATGAGGCTGTTGCTGTCCACATCAGCAATCATCCTTCTTGTGTGTTGCTTCCTCTAAGATGCAGGTGGGTGGGTTTCTGCTAAAGTGTGAGCTTCATGTATTGCCATGCAGAATTACTGCCCTCTGTCCATACAGAGCTGTTCCTGTGTCCAACTGTCCAACCCATCTTCCTCCTAAATTATGAAAAAGAAGTTTTCTTGTTATGGGTCCAAAACCTACTAGAATTAGTGAGGAAATCCCTGCTGAGCTTCACAGAGTGATTTAACACATGTCTGTTCTAATTAGTCCAGTTTGGGTGGTAAACTTCATAGGGTAGTAACAGTGTCCTATGTACATTTAATAAGTAGTAAAATGCTGGATAATCGACAACAAGTAAATGCTGCTTTTGTAAATACTCTTCATTTTCAAATGTCCTTTTCACTGTGAGCTGTTTTCTTGTCCTTTCCCTCCTCTTAGTTTTCAGAGTACATCCAAACTCAAGTTGAAACTGGCAAAGGAAAATTAGCTCCTGGCTTTGATTTTGAAAAGATTGTTAAAAATATGTTTGCTAATCAAGACCGGGATGGAAATGGTAAAGTTACTGCTGAAGAATTCAAGCTGAAAGATCAGGAGGCCAAAGAGGAGCATGATGAACTGTAAAGATAAGAAAAAAACCCAAGAATCCTGAGCTGACCTACTGTTCAAACACGTGTACCGGAAGGGGTTTTGGCAAGCATGGTTCTGGAAGGATAGCCCTCAGATAGCTTGTGTCTGCCTGTGCCTGCCTGTGCCTGGGTGTGGGTAGGCTGTTAAAACAGGAAGAGATTTTCAGTTGGAATTGTTAGTAGATCTGAAAAAAGTGTTAAGTGCCTCAAGTGGGATGTACAGACAGGTAAGGGGTGTCCTTCTGTATGTGGTATCATGAACCACATGTGTATGTGGGGTCTGTTTTTATGCTAAAGATCTGAAGTCCTCATTGAACAATATGCAGTCAGTTGGGTGGATGATAGAGAGAAAACCTACCAAGTGCTTTTAAAAGAGTTTTAAAAAACCTTCTGTATCAGAAATATTTGTGTAGGAAAATGAACCAAAATATTCCCCATAAAAATAACCTGTAAAAGTTGTCAGCTGTTGATCCCAGTTCCTTTCAGAAGGCATGAGCATTCTTCCACGTAACTAAACAAACTCACATGGATTTTTGCCAGCAGAAAATCTGATTTGCAAATTGCAGAACATGGCTGTGCCATTGCAAAATTTACATAAGCTGTGACTTAGATTAAAGAGACCTAGAATTGATACTGTGTATGTGTTGGGTTCTTACCTCACGGAATAAAAGTTTTCTACCACCTGTACTGTGTTGAATTAGTAACCTTGACTCTTGCTGGCCAGTGTTCCCATCAGTCATTCCAAAACCTTTCTAGTTGCAACCTTATTTATAGTTTTGTTAGACATTAAATATTAGCATACAGGGTCCAAATGCTGTCATAAATAGTGGACACAGCTGATTTTTGTTGGGCTTCTGTCTCCTATTTTGGGAATTGCTAGATTAAGGAGTAAGTACTTAGAGCTTAAGCAGCAGAGCAGTCTGCAGTGACAAACAAGCAAACAGACAGTGATAGAATCAAGAAACAGGCCCATCTGTTTGTGTGTGCAAACGTTCTGGCCTATCCCTCAACACAAAGTCTGCCCTGGCAATGCTGTTCAGATTCTGTGACTTGAGACAGTCACCCGTTAGCTCGACAAATGCAGCAGAGCTGCTCAGTACTAAATACACGAGACAGACCCATTTTCTGGAAGGCCATGGGATCCCCCTCAGTGCACAGCATGGAAAGAGCACAAACACAGTGAGACACCTACAAAGAGGAGTAGGAAGGGAGTTGTGCTTCCATTATAAGCTTTGTGTCTAGTTTCTTGCTTTCCTTGATCTGTACATGTGGGATGCAAGTCCCTGAGATGCTCTTTCTAAAAACTGGTATTTCAGTTGGATGAAAGCATTTTGTATTGGTTTTTAATGCAGTTCTTACAAAAAGTGCAGTGAAATATTTTTTTGAGTTTGATACCATTAAATGTTGGATAACTGATCTTTTTGTTAAATAAAATGTTGATCAACAGTTACTTTTAAAGTTTCTTTTTTTTTTTCTAGCATTGTGGTGGGCTGGGACCATGAGTTCAAGCAAATACCCTTCTGCAGCTCTCTGCTCTTGTACACAGCAGGCTTCCCCTGCATATGTTCAATACTGCTGTTAATGTCCAGGAAAAATATTTTAAACAATGATTATGGATGATTTTATACCAGATGTAAAAGTTGTGGATATCAGTGACTGGCACTTCCATTCCAAAGGTTTATGTCCAGAATGGCTCCTCAGAAGCCTTACCATCTTGTGAAAGCAGCTCTCTCAGCAGGCTGTTTTTCCCTTTTGCTTTACTTGGAAGCAGACTGCTCACTTTTTGCTGTGGTTCAGTCTCTTCTGTGTGGTGACAGAGCTGAGAGAAGGAGTGGGAAGCAAGTTGTGATTGGAGTACTGCCAGAGGCAGAATTCAATGTGGAAACAGCTCCTTACTCTGTTCTCATACGTACCCCCAAGAAACCAAGTCTGTCTTGTGAATATCCCCCCTCCTTTTGGGGGGTTGGAACTCAATGATCTTTAAGGTCCCCTCCAACCCAAACCATTCTGTGACATCCTGAATTGTTGTGTCTGAGAAAACCTTAGTGAATGAACCCAGTGTTTCTGCGTGGAGGAACACTCCAGATGGATCCCAGGAGGTGGGCTGAAGAATTCCTAGTAAACCAGGGTAACAGAGTTGTCCCCAGGGCAGGTGCAGGACAAAGAGCAGCACTGAACTGCAGTCAACTGGTGATCCCAAAAATTGCTGTGCTGGATTTTTTTGGAAGTGCTTGTCAGTGATGGGATTGCAGGGATGACCTGACCAGTGCCTCTGGCTAGGGTAAGTACATCTGAAATTCTCACGCCATTGCTCCTTAGGACTTGGCAAACATGGCTTATGATCCATCTAAAGATGTTTTTCCTTCGAGAGGAAGTTTTTGTTGCCCCCTCACTTCATGCCTCCAAGCGTGCAGGTTGCCATTTCGGAAATAAGACTGCAGCTTTGGGGAGAATCAAAGAATATATGGAAATCTTGCTGCAAAATAATGGTATTTATACTGGGCATTGCCCAGACCAAGGCATCAGAAGCCAGGCCTGCCCGGCTATATTAGGTTGAACTGCCAGAATTTCTGATCACTAACATAGACCCAGTCATTTTCCTTTCTGCTGGCAGCTATCGGCTTCTCCCTCAAAGGAAAGCTTGGGGCCACCTTCCTCAGCAAAGGGTTGCACTTGGGTTGAATCCTCCATCTATTGCTTGTCAGGGTGTGTGGCAGCCCCTAAAAGTGAGGGCAGTCTGCCTTGCCTGCTCACCAAACCAGAGCCTGGCGGCAGGGGGAGCTGGCTGGGAAGTGAAATTGTGCTGGTGTGGACTGGAAGAGCTCAGCACAGCCCCTGCACCCCCAGCTCCAGTGATAAATAAATCCCTGCAAGTCACCATCCTAGTAGAGAAGGTGGCCAGTGAGGAATGTGGATATAAGGGAGGTATTTTCTACATCAAATTGTAAAATAATTTTTTTTAAGGAGAAAATAGCTATTTAGAATTAATCTAGCAATCTATTTAGAATTTATCTATTAGCATTTTATTGTTAGTATTTAGAATTTGCCTATTTAGAATTTATCTATTAGTGTCTATTATCTCCTAGTATTTAGAACATAGCTATTTAGAATTATCTATAGAATCTCTCTGTTTTGAATTTATTAATTTATAGAATTAGTATCTAGATATTTTTTTACCATACTTAACTGAGATAACTTTATAAAAATCGATGATAACTCTCAAGGGTCACTAACAGCCAGATGTAAGTGGGCTTAGCTAGTGAGGGCCTCTGCAGAACTCAGGCCATTTCTACTCCTCTAACGAAGCAGGCAGGTGCTATTCTCAGAGCTGGCAGCTGACTGCTCTTAGGAAAGGAAGTTGCTGGCAGCTAAGGCTGGCAATTGCTGACTGAATTGTCAGGGGCTCAGTGGAAAAGAAAAGGAACATGGGTGCATACCCAGAAAAATCCAGGTATTTATGAATATTTTTTCTGTGTGATTTTTGTGTCTTAATTTGATAGCAGTACTTTCTGCTGTGTAACTCCATATGGTCCAAATATAACAGATGTTATACTTAAATCAGAATTTGCAGTTGTTGAACTTGAATATTACATTTTTCTGTGTGAAAAAAAAAAAATCTAATTTTCCTTTAAGCTTAAAAATGTCATATTTAGCTAGTATGGGGTGCAAGGTTTTAGCTCAGTTCAGCACTACCAGTGTTTGTTTGACAGTGAGAGGACATTTGAGCTGGCTGCAACATCTGCTAAGAGAAGGATTCATTTTCAGCTAAATAAAAGTCCCAAATACTTGACCTTGGTCATGTACTGCAGACAGAACAGATATTGTGAGTAGAGGAAGAAAAAAGAGTAACATTTACTTAATTTTGCTTATTCCTTTCCTTTAACTTTAGATATACTCTTTCAGCTATGGGAAAATGGTCAGGAAAATGTGTATCTTTCTTTCCAAACTAAATCGTAAGTTAAATAAATTTTTAGGGTTGCAAAATGTTTCTGGTTAGAAATTTTATTTAGAAAGATGTACTACTCACAGCATTTCTTTCTTAAAACTGAAAGGAGAATCTTGATAGCAGTTACAAGAGTTAGACTGGCTGGAGAAGGATGACTTAACCTGTAGCTGTAGAGTTGATTTTGTTTGCAGTTAATTTTGTTCATGGTTTTGGAGAGGCAACTGATAATATAAATTCTTATTTCTGGCCAACAGTCTAGTGATAAACCAATGGGATTTTGATAAAGTGGAGGAGGATGTTTAAAAATGCATCTTGTGTTTTCCCTTAACTACTACATAAGCAAGAGTTACGGTTAGCAGTGGGACGTGAGATGATGAGCAGACATTGATAATCTGCACAGAACTATGGAGGTTTTTAAAATCTGATCTCCTGGTTCAGGTTGATTGCATAAGTAACTGTTTTTTTCTATAAAGCTGTATGAATGGCATTTCAAGAAGTAAATTATTTGGCATAAAAATACCCCTTGTACAGCAAACGGGTTCTATCAAGTAACTGCAATGTGGCTTAATTGCCTTTAAGTGCTAGCAAAGGTTTACTGCTCTAGCAGATCCTTAACACAGGATCTGAGACTAACAGGGTTTAATGATAGGAGAAAAGTGTGCTGGAGATCTTAACTTAGCTGCATCCTTGTGGAAGGGCAAGAATCCTTTTCTTTAAGTGATTGTCATTACAGATTGAACATTTGGTGACTGAACATGCATCGTCCACCTGCTTGGAAGTGAGATTGGAAAATCTTCCTTACATAATGCTTGAAAGATGGTGGCTTGATCTGAAATCCTCTACCAGTTTTAGATGTCCATGTAGTTGGAAAACCATCACGTTTCCTTCTGATATGTGTAGGTTCTAGGGAGGCTGAATACTAATTTCAGTAATTCAGATTAAGATGTAGTTGGAGATCTGTTGTGGTAACTGCTTTTAAAGATGCTTCCTAGTCCTTTTCTATATTGCTCTGCATGTGCTCTTCTATGTGGTTTTGTTCGTTTATTTGTTGGGTTTTGGTTTTTGTTTTTTTTTAAATTGTGGGTTGAATCATGCTGAAGGAGTGGTGGCTTGCTCACCTGCTGAGTGAGGCTGAGGAAAAACTCTGGCGAGAGGATCAATGAGTTTATGTGTATCCTGAGGCAAGTTTGATGGAAACATGGGACACTCTTCCCTTCTCAGAAACACCACACAGAGACACCAGAACTGCCCTCCTCCTTTTCACCATGCTGGGATAATCAGGGAAATCCATTACACTTGTAGTCAGAATGCCAGAGTGTTGCTGATGCATCTCGTGCTGTGGAGCTGTGAAGCTGTGACTATCAGCTACACTTCACATTCTCTAGATTTTAGCTGTTATCTGTATTCCAAAGATAAACTGCCTGTAAATGGAAAACTTCGTCCCAGTGTAAACTTTGGGAGTAATGCCTGGTAATTAGCCTCTTGCAGCTAGAGGTTGGTTGAGTAAGCAGTGCATCCAAACACATTGGTGTTTTTCAGGCCTTTGCCTTTTGGACTTTTATTTGGCAGCTATGACAAAAGAGCCAGCATGATTGCATGTTTAAAAAAGCTCTAAACCCAAGAACCACTAACCCTACTCCCCGTCCCCCCCCCCCCCACAAACCTTAACATCAGCCCAGCTAATGTAAGTTCTGCAGGTGCCTAAAACCCCAAATGTAAACTGTTAAAGAAATTGTGTCTACTGAGCTCCCCTGGAAATGCTGCAGCATCCCCCAAATCCTTGCTGTACCTGGGTGGTGCAGACCAAGCCACTGGGTGGGCAGCCCATGCCGATGGCCATGGGGAGTCACACGCAGCATAGCCCTGCTTGTCCTGCCCACGGTGCTGAAGCTGCAGTGCTGGCACAAGAGGGGCTGTAGGAAGGCTGCTCCCTCTCTCCCAGTTTTGCCGTGATCATCCTGCCCTCCTTCCTGCCCCAGGAAAATGGAGGAGACAGGGAGAGAGGCCACAGGGACTGGGCTAAACTTCACACCCAGTGCCTGTAACTGCTGACTCAGCAGCTGTCGCTGCTGCCTTCAAGCTCTCACCATCTTCTGGCTTTGGCTGACAGGCTCTTAGCAGCTGTTGCTCCCATCTCCTTCTGTCCCTGGCACTGCCAGGGTGCTTTCAGCTCTTTGAGGTTGCTGCTGCTGCCTGAGTCATGCCTCTGGAATGGAAGGCAGCCAAGGCACTATCCTCAAGATCCTCGCCTTGGTTGTCCTACTGGTTTTCTTCGGGTCGGCTTCAAGGCTCCCACCTCTGGCCTCCTGGCTGCCCCTGTGTCAGAACTAGGGAATGACATGACTGTAGGCTCTGTACAAGGAGGACATCATCCCTCAAACACTCTGCCTATTCAGATGCAGGCTGGAATTTCTGAAAGGTCCCTGTGCTCAGCAGTTCCCTGATGGCACAGCATGTGCTGTGTGATTTGTGAAAGGATGCTCACACTGCCCCAGATTGTGCATTGAGCCTCTGCCCTGCATTCAAAATACAGGGATGATTTAATTTCATTTTACTGCAGAGGATTCAGAGGTGGGGCATGGAAACTACTCTCTCTCTCTCCCCTTCTTGGAAAAGTTCCAGCAAGGGTGGTAACAGATGTAAAGCTGCTCATTTGGAAAAAATATGTCTGGTCATACCAAGTCAGAAATTCGATAACAGACCACAGGCTGTAGGGAAAGGCCATTTCTTGAGATGTGTATTAATTCTGGTGGAAGAGAATGCAGATCTAAGCTTTCCTGTATTTTCATTACAATTCCTCAGGGAGTGGAAGATGGCACAGTCTCTGCTCTGTATAAAAGAAAGCAAAGGGGAACAATGATTATATTGCGCATTAGGGGAGTTGTATGATTTCCTCTCTTTTATTAATGAATAGATTTAGTACAGCTGAGACCTCACAGGACCAGGGTCACAACATCATCTTTAACTTATCCTGCAACATATCCGAGCAAGCTTCCCAACTTGTGGCTGTATTAAGCTGTGTCACTCTGTGCACAATGCTGAGAGGTGCTGTAATGTGCTCAGTAATTCAGGGGAAATACTTTCTGAAGAAATTTTGTATGGTGAGGGTGGTGAAACTGGCACAGGTTGCTCAGAGAGGTGGTAGATGTCCCATTCCTGGAAACATCCAAGGTCAGGTTGGACAGGGCTCTGAGCAGCCTGGTCTAGTTAAGGATGCCCCTGCTCATTGCAGGCAGGCTGTGGACCATTACCTTGTGAAACTATCTGTTGTTACAAAGATGAGAAATTTTATCTCAGACACACTAGCTTAAAACATTTTTCCCATTTGACAGAGGATAAGGGAAGAGTAAGGATAGAGAATGTTTTGCAATGACAGAAAAATATGAAGAAGAAACACTTTGCCTGAACTGGGTGAATAAAAGCATTTTTACTGAAGAAAAATATATGTATGAAAAACTTGTGTGAAAGAATGTAGAATATGAGTAAGATCTTTCAAAGTACAGCTGAGACTGAAATGTCTTTGAAAAGGCAACACAAACGCACAATCTCTTTACAGAGCATTTACACCTTCAATTTTACAAAATAGCCACGTTTTCTAAAATGCTCCTCTGAAATGCCTGATTAAAAAGGACAGTGAACCACAGTATCCCATCAGCAGCAGTTTATCACATCTATAAATCCAATCTAGATCTCGTTATAACAGGAGTGTGAGACGATAAAGAACAGTGTAAGAGCAGTAAAAGGAGCTTGTAGTTGACAATTGATACCATATATATTCCATAATACCAAAATGAAGATAAAAGTTTTAAATTAAATTAAACAGTTCCATCAATGAGTAATAAGTACATCTAAGATAGCACATGTGTGCTCTTCTGTCCAGTTGCCTCCTGGAAGGAATGGAGTGACTTGAGACTGCAATTTACAGGATTTTCTGTAGAATGGAGTTGGCAACATCCAGGGATTCATCTTTCACCAAGACAATATCATAAGAGTCCATGTATTTTTCCAAAAGCTCATCTACCTAATTGCAGAAGGGATAAAGAGAAAGACCCCCTTAGTTACAGAATTAATTATTGAAAGAGTTTTTGTCATTAAAATATTGCCCAATCTTTCCACCAGATTCTGGGAATAAGCCATGCAAATAATGTATCACTCCTACAAGTGAATTCTGCAGGAGGACAGAGTAGGAGTGGCCTGACCTAAAGTGCATTCCAGGATATAATACCTCATGTTTATTCCAGGATCTCACACACAGAGGTACTGAAAGAAGAACTACTTCTGGAAGGGCAGGGAGAAATATAAAACTGAAGTTTTCTCTCTCCTCAGTGCAAACGGCTGTTCATTATAACTTTGCAAATAATTGAGTGTCAGTTAAAAACCGCAAAAAATAAAAAGAAAAGAGGAGAGACTGCCTGGATTTGTTATTTGGGAGATTATAATTTTTCTCAATTATCAATTCAGTACTGAAAGGAGGAGGAGCCATAGGAATTTAAAAGAATTAATTTTTATAGCCTCTGAATTTTACTTCTCTAGGAAATACCTGTTTGGAAGTAGTTCTGTACAAAAACCAAGGCAATATATACTTGTGGTTTTGAGCTCATGGGTTAGAAAAAAATCCTTGAAAAATGTTTGAAATTTCAAACCAAATATGGGCTAAGTACTTGGTTTGATATCTGAACAGTATTATAATGAACCTGTTTCTAACTGCCAGTGCTTCATTCAAAGCTTACAAGGTTATGTAGGGCTACTTACTTTATCATTGAGATAGCCAATCTTAAGAATGTGCTCAACATTTGCTACTCCATCTGCCATACTCAAGTCTCCTTGAGAATCACCCAGCAGTATGATATTGCTGTTGTCTTTTAGCTGTTTGAAGTACTCTGTGTTCTTCAAGGCACCATCATGTTTGTTGTAAACGTGAATCAATTCTCCTTTAAATCCTTTTAATATTCCCTATTGAAAAAAGCAACACTGAAGTTATTTTTGGTACCATTAAGGCAAGATAGAATCTATAATGAAAGAGGTGATAACTGTTGAGCCAACATTGAACTACGTAATCTGTGATGATGAACAAGATAAATTTAGTGTTGAGTAATGTAATGGCTGTGACAGCACTGTTAAGAGCAGGCAGACAGTGATTCTCCCTGCTTGGAGGGGTATCTACATCTCTCTCTATATCTGTATCTTGTAGTGTATAGAAATAGCTACTAAATACCACAAACACTGTGGTATTTATCAAATATGTTTGATAAGAATGTGTTATCTCATACGTACATTTTCATCAAAATCCATGAAATTGGAAACCACTTTTACATTCGAATGGTAGACCCCAGCCTGGTGGATTACTTCCTCAAGAATGTCACCAATCCCAGCAGAAAATATGAACACAGGAATATTATGTTCACTGAGCTTATCAAAGAAGTTCTCATACCCTTCTCTGCAACACAAGAATGAAAATACAAATCAAATCTCAAATAAAGAAAGCCAAGAAAAGTCTGAGTTTTTAGGAGACAATCACATCATCTTTGGAAAAGAATTACTATTTCTTGAGCACTTCATTTCTTTTACTTCACCTTTTTAGGTCAGCAAGAACCATCAATCTAACACAAGGCATGTTAGCAAGAAACTGCTGCATCAAGCTATTTAGTCTTGGTCTGTATAATTTTTCCCTCCAAAACATCTAATAATGTTTTAAAGATGTAAAAACACTTCCCCCTCCCTAAGTACTCCAGAACAAGCAAGCAGCTAGCAGAATTCACTCTAGCTACTATCAGGCTGTACATCTCCTTTCTATCTTCCTTGCTTAAATATGTGACTTTGTATAGGGTCACTACTATAAAACAGATTTTGTTTTTAAATCCTGGAAAAATATATTGTTGCTCTTTCCTGAAAGTTTTTTAATGTTCAGTAACCTATATACAGTATTCCAGGAACAAGATAATATTATCTCTATATGCTTTCTCCATACAGACATAGATTGGTAGAATTTTACATTTTAAAAAAGTATTGTGAAAGTTTTAGCTTGTGGATGGAGGTTCAATGCACATGGACTTAGGCTTTCAAACAGGCAGAGACTGGGTGCTTGTCTGTTGTACAGAAAATAAGGATTCAGTCAGCGTTATAAACAAATACTTCCACAATTTAAGTTCTAACATCCTGTTTCAGTAGTCCAAAATTTACAGACAGTTTTAGAGGGGTTTCAAAGAGATGGGAGCCACAGCACATTTTGAACAAGGATTTTGCTGTCTTTTAAACTTGCCTTCAGCCATAGAGGAAGAACAATATTTAACACAACATATGAAACATGTTTCTCAACTGTTTCTCAAAAAAATTAAGTTAAACTCCACATTGCTTTTAAAAAAAAAAGGATCACCAGTGAAATTTTCAGAGGATGAAAGTCTTCAGGAATGAAGCTTCTAGAGATGAGACTAAAAAAAGTTCCAGATCTCTGCTTCATACAGTGTGATTATTTTCTGCATTTAGATACAACACACCAATAAAGTGGGAGCACAGAGAGCTCAGTGTGGTCCAAGGTTAAGGTGTCACATTCTCAGGGACGTGTGTGGGTTTTTTAATTTCCCTTTTCTTTTTTTCTCCTCCCCCCAACACTCAGGAAGAATCTACAGAAAATACTCTGAAACAGATTGATATCATTCAAATCAAAAGGAACTTACTTCAGCATAACATCAGATTCCCTTACAATTTCTGCAAACTTGTCCTTCTGTAAGCCTTGTTCAATGAGTAGTGCATGAGATTTATGGTACCTAGAACATAAACAAAAAAATGGGTTGAATGTTGCTTACTAAGATTCACCTTTCATTAAATTTCATAATGAAAAGCATCGTGTATGGGTAATTCTTGCTTGTTCAAGTGAACAGCAAAACAGAAGCAGTTTTGTACAAAACTTGAAGAAATTAATTCAGTTAATGTGATAGCTAAGAGCTAAGTACTGGCATTAATTTGCTTTTGAAAACTTATTACATCCAACCTTAGTACAATTTGAACACAGGAGGTGTCTCTTACCATTCTACCATGTAGGGGTATTTCTCTTCAATGGTGAGAGCTGGATCAATTTCAATGGCATAATAGGTTTCTTTCAGCTGCAATAACTGAAGGGGAAAAAACCCATCAGATGTTTAATGTATTTCATAAAATAACACTTAGCATTTAGTCTAAGCAATCAAAATAATATTTTTGTCAGGGAGTAATGACAGATGTCTGTACAACAAATCAAATGGTTGCAGGTTTTTTGTTTACCTTTTTCCGACATTCGTCTGTGATGATCTTTGAGTTATCAATGATGTCTGGGGAAGGGGTGAAAAAAAAAAAAAGACAGTTAAACAAGATGGTACATTTCTTTTACTTTGCTCTACAACACTGTAAATGGCACAGATGACAATGTCTGGTGACATACCAATATATTTCCTCAGAACTTTTCTTACCAGCAGCCAGCAAAAGGCACATTTTTCTTCATAAGTATAAAGATGCCCTTCCCTTCATCTCTGAATTACAAGGTCAGTTACAAGCTTTTGTATCTGTTTCTTGAGATTTAATTGTTTCTGAAATCATCCTGAGGCATTCTGTATGTTTAAGAGTTCCCACTTCTCCTTGTTTGTTCCAAAAAGACTAGAGCATAAGGATAAAATTGCCCAGAATTCTAAGGAGTTTGCTATCTGGTTCTTGCAGGTGTCAGGACTATGATGGGCTCTTGAAAAATAAAAGTCAACCATACCATATTTAGCCTCTAACATCTGAGGGTTCAAAACTTAATGCTTTAATTGTGAATGAAAACTTATCTGATTTAATTCACACAGATTTTGATTAATATAAATATACACATAAAAACACAGTCACTAGAATACTTCATCAGTAGAATGTGCAGGTTAGCTAACAAGTCAATAAAATCTCATTAGGGAATAAATTGAATAGAAAATTAAACTAAAAGGAGTGAACAAATCAATCTGTATTAAAAAAAAAAAAGTACTCACTATGACAAGTTGGACATCTTTTTCCATTGTAGGAAAATCTACTTAATGTCATATCAAAATCTGTAATAATCTATTTAAGGAAAGAAAAAGCAAAACTGTCTTACAACACGGAGGGACAAAATAAAGAATGGCTAGAAATTCTGAATGAGCAACAATAGCTGCAGCTGAGTACCATGTGTGTCACAGAAACCTCCCTATTCTATTAAACCATTGTCATGGAAGCTAGCATATCCCAGAAGAATAACGTTTTTTCTAACCAAACTGTTTTTCTCATTACTTTGGTGAGAATATTTCCTGAAATTACTAAGCTTCTATGCTTATGTCATTTACTTAACTAGTGTCTGGCTGAATTACAGTTGAATGAACAAGGACTGTTAAAAGAGTTAACATGTCTAAGTTTTGGAGACTTCTTGAAGGTTGAATTCTATTACATATTTATATATATGCTTAAATTTTTTGGCATAGAGTAACAATCCCACAGTTGCTTTTATTCCAAACTGGTTACACCTTTACCTGAAGTTTGGCAGCTCCACCTTTGATGAGGCCACAAATAATCTCCTCTACTCTCCCTGGGTCCTTAATATGGACAGTCTTCTTCTGAAACTCTGGCATCTATGAAGAGTAAGAACATAGACATAAATACATAAATACACTTACAGAGGAAAACTTACTAGGCAACACCTGCTATCCATCAGATTGGAAGCTCTGCATCTACAAACAGTTTCACGTGACATCAAGACATGGTCAGGACAGAAAGACAAGAGTAAGAAGAAACAGAAGATACTCTGGATGTATTAATCAATGACTGTATACTGCTCTGTTTACTTTCAACATCCGTTTTCATTTCCTAATATCACATTGTTCAGTAAGTTGACACTCATCGAAAAGAAAATTTTATTTGTAGGAAATAAGGGAGATGTGTAGGAACAGGACATATGGGATCATCTTGTGATTCAAATATGTCACTAGGAGATGGTAAATCTTAAAATTAACTCTCTTTGCAATTAATATGCCCTTAAAGTGTCAACAGAGATAAAGAAGACATCCATTGTTTCCTTGAGAATGCTGAATGTCAGCTGAGTGCTCCAACACAACAAGGCTGTACAGTAATCCCTGCTCCCTAGCCAGTCCATCAGTTGCTACCATTACCTATTTCACTGCACACTTTTAAAGTAACACATGACATCATATTATATATTCCTTTTGGATGAAGTATACTTCTTGAATACTATGATAAATGCTGAATTTTGTGTAACAGAAGAAAAAAAACCCCAAAACTTTTTTTGGAGAAAAGTATTCTTTTTCTCAGATGCTCACTGGATAAATTTTCCCCCTCTTCCTGAATGAAAAACCCCAGTGTTCTTCAATCTTCTTTTGCAGAATACTGTTTTTTAAATCTCTGGTATTTCTTGATGTTGTCTTGGCCCATCCACTTGAACCATACTCTTTTTCCAACACAGCATCCATTAGACTGGGAGCATAACCTTTCTGCTCTGCTCTGACAAGGCCTCGCTGAAGGGTCACTTTGGCCCATGTCTTCAGGTAACATCTTTGCATGTATGTTAAAATACGTGCCTCGTGTTAAGAGTAATATGGTGAGAATGATTCAAACTCAGTTGGTAATGACCAAATAGTCTTCAAAATGACTCCTAGGCAGAAACAGGTATTTGTGCAAAGTGCTAAATTTTACATTTAATCTTTCTGGATTGTATATTTTCTTCCATGACAGTGCTCCTATCTTTCAGTATAACAAATAATTCTAATCCCCACTGTGCTTATTGCTACTTTCTGGCTGATATCCTCAAAGAGACTACTGAAATCAGAAAACAGAAATCCTTCTAGAATCCTAATAATAAGTCTCTGATAAATTTCCAAGTTTTTCCACCCATTCAAAAAGTTTCACCTATACCAGAGTATCTTATCAAAAATTCTATCCTGAACAGGCTATTCACTACTTCTTTGCTTTAAAAATCTCATAAAGAAATAAACTGGATTAATTTCACTTCGTTTAAAATAATTAAGGTTTTCCTTTCCCATCCTTTAGCAAAGACATTTTCTGTAAAAGTGGTATCTCCTAAGCCAATATCCCTGAGTTTCCTGTGGTGTTGCAGTGCCTTGCCACTACTTCTTTTAGCACAGCAAATTCACAAAAAGTACATTAGGATTGACTTCCAGCTCTCAGCTATTTCCCAGGCTGGGAGTCATTGAGAAAGCTAATGAGTGTTAACAAGATACAGAATTACTGAAAAATATCCATTAAAGAATTCACTAGTCTTTTGAGATACACCTTTACAAAGCATTTCTTTATTCACAATTAGCAGCACATCTAGCTTCACAAAAAAAAATTATTAATAATCTGTAACTCTTGAAAGGTGTTTTATGGTATTTCTTTTGTATGTTATATGGTGCTGGTAAACAAGAGTAAGCTTTCCACTTTTTTTCTGGGTATACAACATTCTTTATAATGAATCACAAAGCACTTTGTGCTTGGTAATTTTTTAAGTGTAAATTGACTAATTCCTCTAACTTTCAGCAAATTATATATGTATTTTTAGATCTGGAATGCAAAAATTAAACAAAATGAAATCTAAATGCATGCTTTTCTAAGAAGTAGTTCAAGCATTATTTGGTTTACTCAGATACTAATCAACAGATTTCCTAATAGAACTAATTTAAACAGATTGGGGGAGATGGAGAGATCAGAGGAAGAGACTGGATGAGGAAAATTGGATTGTTTGGTACTGTTTCATTTCAGACTGAGCCCTTTCGTAAGTTTCTGAAACAACCCGAGGAAAAATCTTCTTGGTAAACACTTTAGTAGATCATGTTAAACAAGACATTGCTTAAGATTTTAAGTATGATGAAAGCTTCCTGCTTTGATGTTGTAAACTACTCAAGATCAGTTTATAAGATTAACTTATTTCTAACACATTTTTCATTTTTGCACACAAATTGGTTGACGAGTATTTTAATTTAGGGCTGGGGGAAAGTGTTCTGCAGCAACCCAGACATTTTCAGTCTCACAGACACTTTCATAGGAAAAAACAAGTCTACGTTACAGATGTGACACCTGGCAAAGCCTCAGACAAATATGGTCAGTCAAAATAGCCACTTTTCCCATCACTAGTTCCTTGTATTAATATTTGCAACTAAACATTAAGTAGCAATTCTTTTATTTAGTCTTTATCATTCTTATAGTAGAAGTAAACTGTCTAATGAATGTGTAAATGAAACTGAAAATGCAGCCACCAATTTTCTGGCAAACTGTCTCCTCCAATGTTTTACACTTCTGCCCAGTTTAGCTGTTGTTTCCTTGTTGCATATTTGCAATTCTTCACAGTTGAAAGAGAAAAGCTAGTTGGAAAGAACTGATAAGACAGATGAAAGAGCAAAGGGTGAAAAGTTCAGTCAATTTGATAAAATTTGTGTTTCCATTTACTTTTAAAGAAAACTCTAGGAGTCAACTTGCTGTGCACATAAACCTCCCAAAATTCTGATGCTCTAGTTGACTGGGATGAGCACACACAGAGAAGCAGCCAACCAAAAATCTCCACAGCACTTAACAAAGTCAAGAAAGCTTTTCAGAACCAGGAGCTTCTACATACAGAACTAAAACTATATAAGCAGAGAAAAAGGAATTCATAATTCGTTGTGACATCTGAAAGTACATCATGTTAAATCACTTAAATGCCCCTATATATTCTGTCATGTTATAAAAGTGTGAGAAGAGTTTTGCTTTCTTACCAAGGCCATATATGTGCTATTGAATAGCTCAGAGGCTGGTATGTCTTAAAACATATGTTAAAAGATGACAACTCCCAAAGGTAATTTGTGGTTGGCATATACACTGGCCATAAACACATTTTAGTTTCTAGTTTCTGACATTTTTAAGGAGCCTTTGAGGGAAGGAAGAACGAAACTGAAAAAGATTATTTTAAAGCTTGAGTTTGTTGGATTTATGAAAAGGAAAAAATTATCTGCTGGTTTGTGATAGCAGGTAACTGGAATAAGGATGTAGGAAATTATTTTGTAGCTAACAATGTCATGGTCATACCTTGAGGAACGAACAGTAATGGATTCACGCAGGTTTGGAAATCCCCCAGTCCTACAAACCACAGAATGGGTCATTTACAACAAGGATAGTTCTGAAAATTACAAATCTATTTAGTACATGAGACATGCATCTGTGTAGTTGGGTTAAATAAAGATAAGTATTTGCTGTAAATACCATATTGGATTCTAGTTTTGAAATGAAGTTTCTTATATGCAACTGAGTAACAGAAGTGCAAACAGAACTGCTTTTATGTATCCAGGTGCTGCTTAATACATAAGTTGTCTTCTTAGTATGTGAGGCAGTGTGTATCTAAGTGCATGCTGTGTCAATTTGATCATAAAACAAGAGCTGGTGATAAGACCTGTCATCCATTTCAGTGATCTAAGTGAATTTACAGCTGCCATAGTAGGCATTTCCAATTAGGTACCCCAGGACATTAATAACTGATTGTGTCCACAAGGAGTAATGTCATGTTCTGGAGTTAGGATTATACTGAACTTTTCAATCTACTGAGTATTGGAGGTAGAGCAGTTACTTTCCTCCCCGCAGTAAAACAAGTCCCTGTGACTAAAGCAAAAAATAGAAAGAAAAATTTAAAATGTCAAATAAAAAACTTCATCTAAAGGACAATTGTGTGACCTTGTGTTCTCACTGTCAGTAATTTTAAATAGGGAAGGATGAGTTGATGAATTACTTGCTATCTTAACTACAGAGAGATATGGCTTATTTCACAATCAGCTCTAGACACAGAGCCTGAAATATTACTAGTAATAACTCAAACTGTAGGAGGTTGTCATCATAAGTCTGCTAAGTAATGCTTTGACAAAGGACATAAAAAACTGGAGCAGAGTATTCTTATACTGATACCCTGTAAGCCTACACTACTTGGCAACTAGCAAGTTTTCTTATTTTATAAAAAGTCTCATTTAGTATGGAAGCCTCCCAAAAATCAAATCATTGCTAAGAAAACACCCTGGATTATGGGTGGACAAAATTTTAAGAGAACTTCTCTATAAATCCCAATGATTGACAGAGTACTTCGTTAGATGTCAGTAATTCTGAATCATAGTAAGAACTGTTCTCACACTTGTAAATGTATTAAAAATATTCCACAAAATTTCAGATTACCATAATGTCATAAAAGTGATAGGACAATAAATAAGATCTAGCTGTAATGCTATTGACACTATGTGAATTTCAAGTATAACACAATTTCTATTTTCCTACTTTGTTGGTAAACCTGCCTTAAACTAGACTAGGTTTCAAACCTATTATCTTTTGATAGAGAGAACACACAAGGGTGGGCTGGCAAGGAGAGGGAACTATCCATTTATTTCTGAGCAAGGCAAATGCAAATCAAAGTGATAAATTGCATAGGGGCAAATGATTTGTAAATTTTATTCTAATCTATGGTGACAGCTTCCAGGTAAGAGAGTATAAACCAAGAATAAATGACATTTAGTTTTGGAACCGCAGATGCCCAATTTCAAGGTCTAACACTAGCTATCACATATATTCACTTATGGACATGTACCAAAAAAGGCAGGGCATGGCAGCAGTGATAGCTGCGAAACTTGATACCCAGAAGCTACGGAAAATTGGTTTTGGTGTTCTTGGTGGAATAAAGTAACAGTTTAGTGAAAATATAAAGAAATGGGGCACATTCCTTAATTTACATATTATTTTCCACTCCTTTTTCTTTTTTTTCTTTCTTTCTACTATTACAGAACATTACTTGTTCTAGAAAACAAAGCTTACAAAAAACTTCTGAAAAGCATGCAAGCTTCTCCATGTAACTTCTGCTACTTGCAACATTTGAGTTGCAAGAAGCGGGGGAGCCATAGCAAAACCCACAGAATGACAGTGTGGAGATCTTTTCCTCCATATGTTTATGCTCATATATGTGTAAAGAAAGACTGCCTTTAATTCAGACAATTTGAATTCTGGTCCATGAGTGCAACAGAGGTTTCTCTTAGCTGCCCCAGCTGTTAGTAGGCTTATATTTTAGACAGGAACAGCAAAAGGTACTGAACATGAGTGTAATCACTCCATTATGTGCAGGTAGTCAGGAGAACTTCACTAGTTATCATGCACTCTGCTAGCATAACCTGAACTCAGAACAATACTTACTAATTTATAATTACCAAAACCACAATACATTTTATATTCAGGTGATGCAAGCTCAAATATGGTAATAAATCCTTAGTAACTAGTAATTACCAAATTACTATTTTAGTAGTTCTGCCAAGAAATAGCCTTAGGACTACTTAGCTAAAAAGTAAGTAGGCAAGTGTTATTATGGGAATGAAACAACAGAACACTTGAATATCTTCACAGTTGCTTGATAACATGCTGTACATGTAGATACCCAGCACAGGTTATATGAAATAAACTGTGGAAATGGAAATAGCCTAAGCTATTTTAAGACATGGAATAGGATGCACATTAATTTTTCCTGGTTTGCTTTATTTATTTACATCTTTTTATACTTAATGTGCTGTGTCCTGATACTTAGTTTGGAAAAAAAAAAAAAACCATTTAAAAATCTGGAGAGAGCACTTTCACAGAAAACATGACAACAGCGTTTCCTGTTGTGTTTTTAAAGGCGAGTACCTGTGCGTTGAGCTTACGGCACTCCTGATTCTTCTGTCCTTGATTTTGTCCTACTGCAACAGCATAGGTGGCAAGCAGAGTCCAGAGATGCAGGGCTTGCATGCAGGCTGCCAACAAAAACCAACCAAATCCTTTTAAGAATTGGTCTGCTATGTTATGTGATCTTTCTATTCCTGCTGTATAAAATAAAAGCCAACATGCATGGTACATAGCGACATCACTGTGAAAATACCAACACTTCAGAATACTCTGATACATACTTAAAAGTAGAGGAACATTTAAGTTGGATTAACCTATTCAATGAAAACCACTCAGTATCTTATTCCTTTGATGCTGTTGCTTATTCTGTGCTACTACATTTTAAATTTAAAAATACAGTTTTTTAGGTTTTCTTACAGTCACAGTAAATAACTGTAAGTAACCCCTCAGCTCATAACCTTGGCTCAAAAACACAGGCAAGAAGACAGAGTCAATACTGCTGACAGAAGCTGCGCACACTTACCAGGGGGGTTTGCAGGAGCAGCTGCAGAAGCAAAAGAAAATTCCTCTTGCTTGAGAAACACTAATATAGCAGCACAGGGTGCAGTTGAGGGCGTTTCCAAATACAGCCTGACTAATCCCCGTGCAAAACCCAGGGTCCTGTGACGCACGTCAGCAATGCACAGCAGTTTGTTATGCTCAGCAGTACAGCCTGACGGGCTTACAGATGATCAGCTGGTTCACCAACAATAAAACCTTTGACCTTCACTGAATGAACAGCTTTCATGGATGCAGCAGGCAAATTTGGGCTGCTCTAACAGAGGAAGGCACTTGTTTTTCAAAGCAGAAGTTTACTACTTTGTTACTTTTTAGCCCTTTTACAAAATCTTTCCAAGTATTTTAGGATTTCCTGTTGCATAGTGCCCCAAATTTCTTACAGCTTCATTGACATGGTCTCATTAATGTTTACTACATAGCACACATTTATTCATGTAGAAGGAGCAAATGAATTAATTAACCTTTGTTTTGGCTGCAATTATCTGTGTGATACTGAAACAGGAAATCAAGGAGCCTTGTTTGTCAGGATACTTGGGAGATGAGGCAACTCCACATGCTTTCAGAAGTTCATCATTAGGCATGCTGCCTGATCAAAGACCATAACTAGGTGACACAGAAGGTGTATTAAAAACAAATATTTTTTAGAGTGAGGGGGTGAAGGAACTATTGCCTAATCGTGTTTTACACTTTGAAGTTTTATAAATGCTTGTAAGTGTCACGTGAAAGTGACTATTGCTATAGCAGCAGTGCAAGCTTCTCTATATTACCCTGTAACTCATGCTCAACCTCAGGTTTATGATCGCCCTTTCAGGATGCCAGGACTAACCACCAACATCAGGCCAATTCATACATGGCCACCAACGTGACAAGTGCAATCGTCAGAGCCGAAGCAAGGGCAGGTTACAAGTGTAGCATGTACAAAACCTTTAATGCTATAAAAATCCCACACAATAGCATGACTCTAGAAATTCACCTTCTAAGGAGGGTGTGCATTCTACATTAAAAAAAAAAACCCACAGACTTTCTGAATGGTACAGTAGATCCATATGTTTTGTGTCCACATTCCAACCATAGGCCACTATGTAGTTTATCAGGATTCCTCAGTGTATCTGACCTACATGTGCACTTTCATTTTGTTTTCAGAGGTGTTCTCTGTTTTGAGCCAACAAAACAACTAGTGAGTATTTCAGCTAACACAAAACATGCAACTTTAATCAACACTTATCCTCTTAGAATTGACCAAGAACCCCCCAAATGTACATGTTAAGGTCTGCTGTATCCTGAAGCAGCAAAAGAGTTTGAAGGATATGTTCAAAATATAACATAATCCCTGCAAAGTCTGTATACAGTAAATTGAACTTACCTGGCATTGGTATTGCCAGGATTCATAGCTACCAGTAAACTACGTGTTGTAGCATTTGTATGCTGTTGTAATAGGTAACATTCAGGTAATGTTACCTTTTATAGTATTTTAATATAGTCAGCATGCTTTTCATTAATATTTTTATAATAATATTTGGGAAACATATATATAGTGCAGTATCTTGAATAAATATGAATTATTTGCACAACAAAAAGCTGCAGCTTGTGTCACTGTTAGATTTCCAATTAAAAAAAAAATCTTATGAACAATGAAATAAAATATGCATGCTTGATGAATCATGTAGTTTGGGTAAGACATCACTTGATATATTCAGTTTGCCAAGTACCTGCCTTTGAGCTTTTATGTATTTCAAAGGTGACAATGGTACTGATATATAAATGAGACTTGTGAACCTCGTAGATGAGGCTGGGAGTTGGTGGGTCAGCGAGCTGGCCTGTTGCTATTCTGGTACTTCTCAGCTGTGATTCAGTGAGAAAATTAATTCCAGTGCTGTCAAGAATCTAAAGAAAGTTATCTTCTCTTTAAGAAAGTTGGGGAAACAAAAATGAAGTGGTTTTTTTTAAAAAAAATTATTATTTTTTTTTTTTTAGATTAAAAAAGAGTTACAGAAATTAAGTCCAACTCTTATGGACTGTTTTTTGGTATACCAGACTAATTGGAAAGCATTCTACATGAACGATTACAGTTTTAGTGAAAGCCCTAGAAAATGTCGTGAGCAAAATTTCTGTAAACATTAATACAGCCAACACCTAATTCTTAGAAAAACACCTACTCTATCTTTATCAACAGTGTACTTTCACTTTAATGAAAATGCCATATATGAAACTTCGTGTCTACAAAACAAGACTGTCTTTGCAACTCCAAGAAATCTTTGTGTACAACACTTTAACTACAACAGCTCCTACTAACCACATTTTGTTACTGCTGATTTGAGTCTGTTGAGCATTTTGTTTACAGTATTTAATGCCTGGTAAAAGAGGAATTAAAATTAACACTTATTTTTTAAAGAGAGATAAATAAACTCCAGCATGACATTTGTACTCTTGAAATGTGGAAGGTCATTCAAATATATTTTAAGAGCCATGAACTGAAGAGGTGTAGTTATTTCAACAGATAGGTTCTATTTTAACCTTTTCTCTTTGGCTGAGGGCCATATCTTGACTACAGAATATTCTACGCAGAAAAAGAGAGAGAGGAAAAATGAACAACATGAAAACACTAGATGATTTATCACTTATATAAGACTGGGAAAAGGTTCAACTTTATATGCTTGTGTGTTAGGTGAACTTGGTTTGTAGAGGATGCTCTTGAATATGAAGCACTGCAAGTTTCAGTCTAAAGCAAAGAAAAACTGGTTCTACCAGTCCTTACACACCCCTGATCTAAGTTGCATCCATTTGTGGAAAGACATTAACACAGCACAGGTAAATTGCCAAAGCAAGTAAGCTGAACCTTTTTTTAAAATAATAAATTGACTACTTCAACTAAACTGACATAAACTTTTAAAGATTGAGAAAGAGGTCATAGCTCATTAGAATATTTCCTACAAAATTTAGAGGTGATTGAATCCTGTCTTCAATGTAAACATTAGCTAGTGTCTTTTTATGAGCTTACTAAATTTTATTCCTGTTTAGTGACCCTACCACAACTGAACAACTTTTGAATATATCCCCATATATTTAGTATGTTACTCAACTTTACTTGAGCAATACCTTGCTTTATTGTAGGGATCAATTTTAAACATTAAAGAACTGTATTTGTTGTCTAATTTTGCTTTTGTAATAAGTTTACTTAGTACATATTTTCCAAAGCAGCCTACTTGATATAAGCTCATGAGACACGGAAAGGTATCTGAACCTTGGTACTCAAGTACCAAGACCAAGCAGAAGAAAGGAATCAATACAACCCAGCTGTATTCAAACATGATTATTATTCATGCCCTAGTGAACTGAGTTAATGAGCAGCATAATGGTTCCAGGAATAGCTGGATATAGAATATCTGTGACAATTACAAGGAAAGTAAGATCAATGGTCAGTTTGATGAAGCTGGGGTACATAAAGGTTTAGAAGGTTGCCTTGCAGGAATTTTGGATACCACTTATCTCTGCAGTGCAGGTTTAATGTAAAAATCTACGTTAGCCATATTTACAGTTGGTATGATGCAATACAGAACTATGATTTGTATATGAAAGTCTGTGTCTATCATAGAGATGACTTGTGAGGAGTGTAAGCATTCTAAAAAGAAAGTTTGAACAGCATGTTATGGAAAAGTTCTAAGAACATATTAAAGACTGAATCCATTAAACTGTAGTAAATCCAGAGAAGAGATGCTAAGAAGGTGAGGGTATTAACCTGAATGGTATCACAGGATATATTTAACAACTTTTTAAATAGAGATTTTCTGGATGTGATCAGAGATCCATCTTTCTTTACAGTTCATGAGAAAACCGGTGATCATCTAATAGTCTGACCATTCATGGCTGTATTGAACACAAACTTATTAGTGTCAACACACACACTAAAACAACTCCTGAAGCATTTATTCTTCTTGTGTTTAATACATCTCTCTGATGAGAGAATAAAAGATACTGCAGCATCATTGTCCCTTATGCAGCTTCCTCTTGTGCTTACAAAATCACTCTAAAGAGACTTCTACTGGTGATAAATCAACAGACATTTTGAATCTTCCAAGAATATGAAGAACTAATAGTAAATAGGGTCTGACAATTACTAGTTCAGGCAAGAATTTAGTCTGAGAGAACACAGGAGATACAAAACATACAGTTCTGTTCGTTCTGGGATGAATGAATACAGCTCAGGATAGGCATCCTCTTTCTCTGATTGTATGTTAGGGGAATCACTTCATCTCTGTGCTGAGTTCCCATTCTTTCACTGTGGAGAGAATTAACCTTTGTAACTGGCAGGCTAAAAAAACAGTTATCTATTGTTTAGTTATCACTGATTATCTGGAAATGATCAAGAGATCTTCAGTCAGTTCTAGTGAGTATCTTGGAAACACCACACCTATCTAGCCAAATTCAGTATGATGGGGTTTTTTATCTTCATTGTTTCTCTCCTGCCCTTGGGGGAAAAAAAAAAGAAAATAAAAGAAATCTACATGTAAGCAAGTTCAGATCAATAAAATTTATCGTATTACACTTAAATTTAAAAAATAGCTTCTAAAGCATCAGGATTGAAAGAAGAAATCAAGATTGTGACACTCTTTCATTGCTGGGCAGAAGAAAAATGGAGGCTCTTTTCTTGGCCTTCATACATACATTTCACTGATGCCTATTCTTACCAGTGCTTTCTCGATAAAATCTTTGTAAATCCATTATAAACTTGCAGCTTAAATACCAAAACCAGTTTTAGTTTCTGTACCTTACAGGGAATAGACTAGAACTGGAAAAGGTCCTGAGAAGAGCAGTATGAATGAGCCATGAGAAAAGATTCACACGATGAACAACTGAATATCAAGAGAATTCCTTAAACTGGAAATTACAGGGTGGCTTAGAAAAGGTTAATAGGGAAAGATTGTTCACTGTCTCTTCCAGTGTCAGAGGTAGAGGTCATCAACTAAAATTAAGAGGAGGTAGACTCAAAACAAATCAAAGGAATTAGCTACAAGTCACACAATTAGGTGAAGTAGTAAAATGTGGAATTCCTTTTTGGTGACACTGTGAATTTACACAGCCTTAAAATAGTACTGGGTAATAACATGAAAAAAAGCTCATCTTAAATTACAGATACTGTCTCTGAAATACAAGCTGCTGCAGGCAGAGAAATCATTCTAGGAAAAACATTCACGACAACCCACCCTTTGCTATGCTGTTTTGGGCCTCTGCTATAGAGCGCTGCAAGACAGATGATTCTATCTGTAACAGGTAAGACTTTTCATGGAAGGCAAGTCAACACTCCCTGTTTGTAACATGTGATCACAGGGAGAATCATTTGCTTTTCATGACAGTGTTTCAGTTTAATCACAAGTATCTTAGTTTTAACTCCATCCTATCTTTTTCTTGCCAGTTCTTCTGAGAACACAGATACAGAAAAATCATTTTTGACAAATAAGAATTTTTAACTTTGAGTGGTACTCATTTTCCTTTAATACTGCTATGGACTGTGTTGGAGCCTGCCTATCTGAAAGATCCATTTCCCTCTCATATTATACAGAATCTAACGCTTTCTTAGAGAATGCTTACAAGTGAGGCTGCTGATACAAATAATCTTTCTTCAAAATACCTAGGCAAACAGTGTAGAATTCTAAGAACTGGCAGTATGTAAATATACTGTGGTATATTTACAAATTCTTAATTAGCTATCAGGTATGCAAAAGCTCACCTTGCATAATAAAGTACTTTTGATGAGCTATACTATTTTCTCCCCAAAGTGTACATTTGCATGTATTCTTTTTATAATTAAATATCCTGTATATATCTACATGCATATGCATTGAAAGAACTTAAATGCTTGTTTCCCTAGAAGCTTCCCGTGTAACACTATCTAGAATAGAATTTGCATTAAGGCCAAGGTTGGACTGAAGCAGTTGCTGCTGATTCTCTTCTCCTCTTATCTGCTTCTAAGAAAAAAAAAAAATCTGCTTAGATTTTTTTTCACTAAGCCTAAGAATGTTGTATCTAGATCAAATAAACTCTGACCCTTGAATAGTGGAGTTGTGGGACTCAGTTTGAAAGCAAAGTCAGCAGGACAAAGTTTAATCTACAATACACCAGACACTACAATTCTGATGTGAGAATGTAGTGCTAATATAATATTCCAATTAAATTACACATTGAGACTAATGACGTTTTTAACTGTTAGGTCCTCTTTGACTACAAACCCTTTTTTAAAGTTCTTGAAAAAAAAAAATCCATTACATTTAAAGATGAAATACAGCTACCAAACACTCCTCTTAAAGGTAACAGGCAGACGTGTCATGATTTGAGGTGTGAAGGATTGTTCTGACTCCACGTCTCATCGCTTTATGAGTGTTTCTCACTGCTGGATCCATTCAAAGATGCACTTAGGTGCTCCTTATTTCTCGTATTTCTGTGTACTTTCCTTCTGGAACTATTCAAAACCACCTGGTAATAATACTACCACTACTATTCTTTGCACTCTACTATTGCTAAAGTACCAATATTGCTACTGTTTTGGGCTAATTCCTACCCTTCAGTTTCACGTACAATTTTTGCATGGGAACACGCAGACCAAACTGAGGCTTAACCATCAGCGATACTTGTTGCAAAGGCAAATGCAGCTGATAATAGTAAGTGTTGTGTTAATAGCTGCTGAGTGAAAAAATTTACATTTTTAGTCCGATAACTAGTAAGTTTCTGACAAAGAGGGAAAGCTTTAAGGGAATAAGGTTAATGGAACATTTCAGTGGTATTCATTCTGTCAGATTAAGGTGGAGCAAAACAACTCCTAGGTAAAAAAAACTAAACCACAAATAAATTCGGATTATTTCAGTGATCCAATTTGCAGAGCAGACAAACAGATCTTTATATAACGGTGCAGGAAGGAAATTACAGTTAACGAGTGGGAAACAAGTACGAACAAGTACATTTGAACAGGAATTTTCTTGGTGGCAAACACAGCTCAGGAAGTCTGAAAGTCTGTATTCAGACACTTAATGAATCTTCAGTGTCCAAGTCTGGGCTTTGCCCAGCCCTTTAAAAATAAAATAAAGCAACAAATTAAATAAATATTTTAAAAAAAGATTGATAGATATGAAAGTAGAAGCCACATTTCATTCTAGCAATAGGTATTATTTCTATAACTTAGAGAAATGTTATTTAAAATTATTTTTGTAATTATTTCTGAGGTAAGTCAGTGCAATTATCTATTCTTCTGTGGCATTAATGAATGAAAATAATATAGTTTCTTCTGGTATTTAAACCAGAAATGGTGTCGTCTTTGACCTGTGTGCTGCAGCCTTAAACATATGTCCACTTGTACTCAAAAATGCCTTTCCTTTTCTTTTTTTTTTTTTTGGCATTCATATAAAGCACTCTTGATGATTACCCAAATTAAAAAAATTCTGTGGACTTTTAATGAGCACTGATTTTTTTTTTTCTTGAACAGTCAGAAGCTCCACACAAATAACTTACCATAGAGTTGACTAACAAAACAGTCACAGATTCCAACTTAATGGTACACTGCCAGTCAAGCTGCTGCATGATAGACATTGAACTAAAAATTTGCCTACTGCAATCGTAAATTCTCTGATGTTTTTGAGCAGCTGATCCCTGGTGATTGATGGCTTTTGGATGGGAGAAAGAGAGTGACATCCAGCAACTGGTCAAGAGCTGTATGAAGACTGTGCCCCAGGAAGAAGCAGTTGCTGCAGATCAACTGCTGCTGCACAGTACCGTGACTGCAAGAAGGCTGGTTAGACTTCATGCCCTCACTTTTATTTTACACACCCTCCACGACAATATAAACGACTCTCTTGCCCAGTCTTATCTGGCCTTCTGTTCCTGCACAGCGGTTAGGAAAGGAAGCCAGGAAGAATAGTTGTGGGGTATTCCTGCATCTCAGTTGTGCTTAGCTTAATTTCAGCGCTGAGCCTCTGGCAGGCAGCACAGACGTGGCTGCTGCTCTGGGCCCCTGTGCAGCAGGAGCAGTTCAGCTGTACGTGTCTGACCGCAGCGGGGTAGTGGCCGAGAAAAGCCACTCGCTGTGGGCCAAGATTCCTTAAGGGACAGGTTCCTTCCAAAGCAGCGTGCACCGCCCCAGACACGGTTCGCGCCAGCGCCACCTGCTGCTCAGAGCCGTCTGGTGCAGCTCAACCAGCCAAAACTTACACCGTGAAAATTCATTACCCCCGGACAAACGCACCAAAATACAGCAATAAAAGCTAACAGCCTGCTTCTCTTCTCGTGCTTTTCCTTAAGCTCTCTCCAGTAATAACCCTTCGTAGTAGGTGAAGAGTACACTGTTGTTTACTTGCACAAAATACACCTGTGTACACACTCATGGAGGGAAGAATGGAGGCTGATAGCTCGAAGGCTATTACTGTAAATTGGAACTAGCCAACACAGAAAAGAATATGTATTTTGCATATATTATGTAATTCATGCAAGTGAAAATAAAAGGTAAAAGGAAGCTGTGGTGGGGGTTTTTTTGTGTGTTTTTTTGTTTGTGGTTTTTTTTTTTTCTTTTTTAAGAAAGAAGTTCAAAAGTTCAGGCATTTTGCAAGTTTCCAGACTTACAAAAATTGTGATGTTTTTACATTTACACGTCCATTGCTATTGAATTCACGGGTAGTATTCTCCTACTTATTAATGCATGGGTCCATACCTTGGGTCTCTTCAATGCTTATATTGATCAATTTACATACTTTTTACAAAAGCTGGTAGTTCTTGTTAACTCAAGACTGAACGGTATGATTGGAATGCTATGTGACTAATTCATAATATGAACAGATTTGCAATGTGTATTCAGACTAAAAACTAAAAAAACCCTTATTACTGCTTATATTGTTTGACAGTTAAAGGTAACATGTTTAAGACTCGCAGTATTTGCTACTGGTCTTAAAAAGACCAATAAAAAGAGTTTAATAGAATAGATGCCATCATAGCTCAACGGGTAAAAATGAGTTATCACAAACAGGAGAAAAATCACTTAAAAATATAACTTAACACATACCAAGCATTTATTAAAAGGTAAATATATTCCAGAGCAGAATCAGTAATTGAAAGATTGCTCTTCTGTCTTGGAGAAAGACTTGATACAAAAGATAAAAGAAAGCAGCAAACAAGCTCTTCTGAGCCTATACTTAAAACCTATATTGTATCCTGATATGTCTACATTGACTACTTGGAGCTCAGTTTTCAGGTATAGATCATCAGAATGTTTTTGATAAGTCTTATAACTTGGGTAAATGAGTTCTAAAGAAACTAATGCAGAATTATAGATTCAATTAATCTTCCCATACCCATCCCTTGTAAGAATGTAGGTTTCAAGACCTACTGAATTAAAAAAAAAAACCCAACACAGGCAGAAGCAATTTCAGAAAATTAAAACCTGCTCCTGAAACATATAGCTTCAATGTAGGATCAGCTAACTATACTAAATGAAGTGGAATATCAGTAGGTACATAATCTGTATAGTAGACGTTTTTGACAGTGAGAGGAGGAAAAATGGAGTTCAGTTGATTTTTATTCTCCTGGGATCCAAATTTCTTAAATTTCCCACTGAATTAGTTTACAGTGAGAATGAAAAACTATTACTAGTATCCAAGTTGCAATCAACATGTATTGTCCTTAGGGTTTTTCCTCCCTTGTGAAAACTTGCTTTACAAGCCACATTCTAGATGATTTATATGATGCACAGTGGTTTACATTAGGCAGCCTGATACTATGCATTATCTAGGTGGCATATACTATCATTATCTCTGCAAACAGCCTGTGGGCAAAACAACCTTGTTTTAGTAATTGATGTCTATCACTGTCAATTGATTTTTCTACTGCGGAATACAGTCTAAACAAAAACCAAGGTTTATAGAAATAGTTATATGGCATCTCCAGTACTCATGTCAAATTTAACTTGGTTTTAAAATGTTAACAATATTCTAAAAATTATTCTAATACTCTAGTAATGTAAGGGCTCTCAGTCACATGTTAACAGGTAGCAGTGGTATTAGGTCTCAGCAGTTCTTTCATTTTTCACTACTTAGGTTCATGTATCACAGCACCGTTCTTTTTGAACGGTATTATTCCCACATGGATCATATCACTGCATAGCTCTCAAGCACATCCAGACAGTGACAATGTCCTGCAGAGCTATCATTAAAGGGAGTCCATTTTCCTTCCATTCCCCTTTTAGTGATTCCAGTTTACTCAGACTCAAACCCTTCTTCAGCTTTGTATAGGCATAAGTACATATAAAGGAGTTGCAAATGCCAACCAATTAGGTTCCTGAATATGTATGCTACACATTACATACTCCTCTGCTTTATACTCTGCTGGGAGGTCAACCTGCCAGAGTAACGTCACAGTTACTATAACAGCTAGCTACCAGCAACAAGACAAGAATAAAGAAGTGCTGTGTGATTGCGATTGCTGCCAGTTGTACCTTCATCTGTGGCACAAATGCTCTTATGCCCCATAAAACAAGAACCCAGTCTCACTAGAGACTGCCAGGTAAAAGAAAATAATAATAATTGAAAAAATACATCCCTCCCTCCCCCATAAACCCTCTAAAGTCAGACTCACAGAATACGTTTCTTTATTTCTTAGGGAAATAGATAAATCAGTTACCTTGCTTCTTATTCACTCCTTATTTCTCTCCAGGTAAACTCTAACACTGCAAAAATTCGTGCATTTCTTTCCTTCTCTAACACAAAAAAAGGTACACTGTCCAGAGAGTAGACAGGTTGAAATATTTCCTGTAAACTAAGAAACTGCTTTGAAGTTAATTTGTGGTTGCTAAACTTTGATACAAAGTCTCTTTTCCATGTAATTACGCATCTTCCTTGAGGGGCAGATTGGAGAAATAGACAAATGTAACTACCCCTTTGCCCAGTTTTCTGGAAAACAAACGTGAGAGAGGAAGTCGCAGTTTAAGGTATTTTGCTATTCTGTTTTCAAACAGCTCTATTATGTTTCTTATCCTAATAAAAAAAATACCATAAAAAACTCCAAAACCGAAGAGTGAGGAACAAACTGCTGAAAAAACCCCCAAGATTTCAACAAGTTTGTTTATTAAACAGACAACAAAAAATACCGTTACTCCTCTAAGAAGTTTTTCTTATGTTAACTATTTTAATTAACATGGACTACTGCTTACAAGTGAGTGTTTTGAAAGATTTAGGCAATGTTTTTCGCTCTACTTCGTGAACACCTGTTTTCTGCTGAGCTCATAAAAGGTTGAAGTCTATTGGCAATACAACTATTTGCTGTACAGGAATCCACAACTTAATTGCAAACTTGTCTCTGGCCTGAAAAATCCAAAAGACTGAATGTTACTATAATATTTGATCTCTTCCTAAAATAGACAGGAAACATTTTCTAAAAAGTTACTCTGAGAATCTATGAATTATTAACCATCCTTTAAATTAAACTTAGCAACATTGTGGCTAACTTTTGCTTTCACCTGACTGTAGAAACACACAGTTTCACAGAATTGGCAACGTGGCTGTGAAAAGTAATAACAGAAGGCTTTGGGAGATGGTTGTTTCTTGCCACACAGAGTGAAGCTTCATGTGAACATTACTATTAATGCCTCTGCTACTTCAGAAGTGGAGCTGAAGTAACTCTGTCTACATTGACAAGTGCCTAAGGGAAACTCCCTGTTCGCAAACTACACATGGTCGATGAAGACACAATATTAACACTTTAATTACAAATTTAAACCTTTTCTATCAAATAAGATGGAGTAATTTTAAGGTGTCTTCATTAAGCTTAAATCTGTGTACCAGGATAACTGGTGTGCTAAGGAATTCATCTACTGAAATGTGAGCTAGATATTTAAGAATTACTTGATTTCATTATTCAACAAGGAAAGAGGGTTACCCTTTCCCACAATGCTTGAGAATCCTTTCCACTTTTCTTCACATTAAACATTCTTGGCATCATAATCCTTGATATTAACTTGTGTTATAGATGTTCCATTTGATTTGTAAAAGTCCCAGTCTTTTTAGCACTTAAAGACAGTTGTATTTTTTTTTTCACTTACACTTGGGTTTTATATTCATCTAATCTTATTTTGACAAAGAAAAAAAACCTGCTGTAGCTAATTATAATAAAAGAATATTTCATTCACCTAACTAAGGTGTAAATAGGCCTGCTCCCTACTGCTTTTGATAAAAGTTATACATGAAGGTAATTCTGAGTCTAATGTGGATATAAAACTAAAGTGTAATGGTCCCCAAAGAAAATTTGAAGCAAAAAAATCTGCTGAAATACAAAAACGATCCCATAATTTTAATTTAACACAGAAGACCAGCCTGGCATTGGAAAAAATACATTTCAATAAAGCAGTGTTGTTCCTCACCACCATCCTAACTTACACTAAGTTACAGACTGGAAAACAGCATCTTCTCCCCCACAGCTCAAAGAAAGGTCTCTCTTGTCATAAAACAAAACCGATACAGTGTCTTGTAAATGACAAACATTGAATCAAATCTACATTGGTGGATAAAACTATTTCAGAAAGTTCTTCAGAATGCAGCATATTCAAGTAAAACGCATGTACACATTTTTGCCCATACTTGACAAACTCAGCTCCTTGGTATGAAGTTTAGATAACTATTTCACTTATTTCAAAGAAATTGCAGAGCGAATAGATGTGTCCACTGAAAATACTACTTAAGAAAGAAGACTTGCATCGTTAGAACTAAGGAACTAGCTGAGGAAGCAGCCAACCTGAATATCAGCTGAAATGCTCACTCTCTGAGTATGAACGTGTTGCATCCAACTGATAAAATGTTTCTGCATGAGAAATTGGACATGCTTTCAACAAGCTTATTTTTTCCTTGCAATTTAAAGCTGAGAAAAGCTCTAACCATAAAAGTGGAATTTTGGAAATATCTACTTAGGATCATAGGTTTGTGTCCAAGAACATAGCTCTGAAAATGTCATCTGAAGTATGTACTTAAGAAAATCACTTACCAGAAATCAATTTAGCATTGATGTAATGATTTTTTCCCTTACCAAAGGCAAAATCTTGGCAAAATTCAAGTCTTCCCAGCCAAAACACCTCTTAAGTATTGTACGAAAGTTAATATAAATACCTTTTAGCAATTATTAGGTACTTTCTGAACTACAGCTCAAATCAGGTATTATGAGCAGGAGTTAGTGAAACTATTGGATTTGCCTTTCGAGCACTCATATCATCAAGCTTTTAGATGTTGCTCTTTTATTGTCCACATAACTCACAAGTAAGTTCTGGCATTAGAGTACTAGAATTAAAAAAATAAAATAAAATTTATAGTTAACCAGTGTTATGCCACCGTAAATTTTCAAATGAGTTTTGTAAAATCCTACTACAGAGTCCAAAGCCCTTTCATAGAAATAGATCTAAAACCTCTCTAAAGTGGCAATCCAAACTTTCTGCTCTCCCACAAGCTGTTGGAAGTGGACTTGGAGAAACTAAAAAGCAAAGCACCCCCCTCCAAATTGTCAGATGACATGACTGATGACTAGAAAATTTTTTTCAACAGTAAGTGATGCCTACGATTAGCAAAAACCCACAGTAGAATTCTTTAGACCCACTTTATCACAAACTGCACAGCATGAATTCCACTGGCAAGCATGGCAATGCGTGGCCAAGTGAGTACTTAGGCAGCTCACAATTTACATACAGAATCCTAGCTCTTACTGAAATCTGCTTCCACGTGTAATTACAAAAATTCATCAGACCTTTCAGTAAAATTCATCAGGGGAGATCACAAAATAGCCATTAGCTAACATCAAGTGCCTTGACTATTTCAGTTCAGTTCTTCGGTACGGTGGTGTCCAAATCACAAAATTTGAAGGACTTCCACATAATCAGCACGTTGCCCAAACTAAGACCTTTTACGATCCAGTTATTTATAAGCAGATATTTAAACGATTTCCTAAGTAACAAGTTTAACAAGGGCAGCAAGAGAGAGCGAGCTCCATCTTCCTTTTATAGTAACTGCGAACAGACTGTGCTTCCCAGTTTCAACAGATGGTTGAACACGTGCGTGTGCATGTCCATTTTTCTTTTAAACAAATTACAAGCAGGCTTGTAAATTACCACCAACACCCACGGGTACATATGTATCCTACGGGTAGATATGTATCCCACAGGTACATATGGGCCGGACAGGACGGAGCAGGACGGCGCAGACCCTTTCCACACGCACCCTTTCCGTGCCAGTGGGTCACGCTGAGGTGGAACAGCTGCTCCTGCCTCCAGCTCCTGTCCGTACAGAAATCCCAAACTGAGCCCAAGGTCCCCCTTCTACCTCTCCAGACATCCCCCCGGGATATGCGCCTGGCTCCGCGGGGACGGCCGTGGGGAGCCGCCGGCCGCAGGAGAAGACGGACAAGAAGGGCGTGCGTCCGGGGGCCGAGGGGCTCTCGGCCTCTTACCACGTACCATCTCGATGATCTTGGTCTTCTTACCCGTCTTCTTCTTCATGGTGAAGATGTACTGCGCCAGCACCACCCCGCCCACCAGCGCGCACACGCTGGCGCTCGCCACCGCTCCCATCTTGGCCACGGCGGTCCTGTCCATGGTAGTAGTTCCCGAGGCGCCGGGAGCCGCTGCGGGGAAGCGCGGCTGCGCCCTCAGTGTGGGTGAGGGAGCCGGACCCCGGCGGGTCGCCACTGACCGACCGCCGGATCGGCAACGACCGCCGCCGCACGAGCCCCGCCGTCCCGGCCCCTCGCCGGCCGTACCACAGGGAAAAGGGGGAGGAAAAGGGTGGACGGGCGTGTGGAGTTGGGCGCCTTGAGAGGAAGAGGTTTCTGTGAGGGGCTTTGAAGAAGAAGAAGCACGTGTGTCTGCGTGTTTAGGGTTGTGGGGTTCTTTTCCTCCTCTCAGAAAATACAAAAGGAATGCTTCTCTGCTTTGCCCTTCCCCTCCGTACAGGACGAAATGAAAGAGCCCAACGGCCCATGGCGCCGCTTCCCAAACTACATTTCCCAAGCTCCATCCTGGGCGGGGCGCGGCGCGGGGGGGTATGAGATTGGTGCCGGCGGCGGGGAGAGGAGGATGCTGGAGATGGCGGCGGCGGTGGGAATGCGCGTGTAGCCCTGCACTCTGTGCCTCGCCTTGGGCCGCGCCTGAGTGAGGAGCTCCTGTGAGGAAGCGGGGCTGCCGCTCCGGGGCGGCTCGGGACTGCACCGTGCCAGGGAGCTGTCGCCTCCCGCCCAAGTAAGCCCCCGCCGGGCTCCTTCTCCCGCTCCACGGGGATGTGTGTATCTCTGTGTGTGTGTGTGTGTGTGTTTGTCTGTCTGTCTGTCCGTTCGTCCGTCCGTGTCCCTATCCGTGGCTCTGTGTAGGCGCTGTGGGTGCTGCTCAGGGACTCTGAGAGGGCAGGAGGGAGTGCGGGGGTGTGTGTGGAGGGTTGTGCCAGCCCGCGCTCGGTGGCGGCAGGTTGCCTAGCGGGCATAGCGACGGGAAAAAGGTGGAAAATAAGTGTTTTTGTTTGCCGGACTTGGTTTCCTTTAAAGAGGAAAGGCCCGGGCTTGCAGGCTGCGTTTTTTCCCAATTCCGTCTTTTTCCCTTCTTCCCGCTGGAGCTGCCGGTGCCTGGCAGCCCCATGCCTCCTGTGCGAGCTGTGGGATCGAGTGTGTCCGGGTTCATAGGTATGGAGCTGTGAGTTTTGAACTAGGATAATGTTATTGTCAAGCCGCCTGCAAAGGGATTAGTCTCCTCCTCGCTCCTTCCCTCCTCTCTTCTTAAAATAACATCAGGTAGGGAGCAGAAAAGCTGATTTGTGCCCTGTATGACCGAGTTCTTTAGTCGTGTCACTGGGGCATCTTCAAGGCGATTACGTGGTGGAGGTTTTGATGTCGTCTGTTTATGTTTCCATTTACTCGTCTAAAAAGAATTTCTCTTGCAGAAGACTTGCATCAGACCTTTTTTTTTTTTTTTCCTGGTACTCGATAAGAGAGAAGATACCTCAGTTCTGTGACTTTGAAAACTTTTTATTACTTAGTGCTTGTAACAGAAGGCATTTAACAGTTCTTAAAAGTCTGTTATTTTGTTGCATTTCTTCATATAACTAGCAGTGTCTATCACAAATAATTTAACTAATGACATTAAGATTTCTGAGATTGTTTTCTGAACTATATAATCAGAAACTCAAGACACCTGGAATTAGCATTTATTTAGCTCACACTAGTGCAGTATGAAACCAAGAGGTGTAATATACTTAAGGAAAGCTGTTGCTGACAAAGAAAAAGTTTTTTGTATAAACAGTTGCATGTATTAGTATAAGCTTTAACAGTAGTTTGTTTCCTTTTCAGTAAAGAAGAATGTCCTTGTTTAAAGCTAGAGACTGGTGGTCCACCATACTTGGAGAAAAGGAAGAATTTGACCAAGGCTGTCTATGTGTTGCTGATGTTGATAATAGTGGCAGTGGACAAGGTAAATTCAGACTTGAAATTGCTGGCTTTTAAGCCACACTGCTGTAAGTTTGCTTTGACCTATGCATGCTGAAAGCTTGTTAGCCAGGCTAGTTGGCTGGTTAGTTTTAGGTCTGCTATCTTTAATGTGTCCTTGTAGGCTTAAGAAGACAAATTCAGTGCTCTCTGTCTTTTTATATTTGTATGTTGCTCAACATGTTAATTCTTGCTTGTGTTCTCTAGTAACTTTTCTTATGTCTTATTCCCTCAATGGTAGATATCTTTAAAATAAAGAATTTTCAGTTAGTCATGGGAGCAAACACATTGTGACTTATAATAACCTAAGGGGAGAAAAAAAAGGAAGGTGAGAGCTAAAAAGTTAAGAATTTAGAAAAACAAATGAACAGCCCTTTTGGTCTGCAAAATAAGTGATGATTGAAATAAGTGACTCTGCTTGAGTAAACCCTGCTTTTCTGTGTAGTCATTAATAATGTGAAATGATCTTTGCTGTCAGGGAGAGTTTTTGTGTGTGTATTTTTAAAAAATTAATAAATTATTGGGATCTTTATGATATCATGCTCACCTTGGAACTTTGTTTTTGCCCAGTAGAGGTACTTGAGTTTGATTTCATTCCTGCCATACTCTTCGAAAATAATTTTAATGTAAGACTCTCCCTTTTCAGGACAATTTGAATAAAGTTGAGCTGTTACTGATTTGGTGTACAGCCTTTTTCAGTAGAAATTCATTAGAGTCATTTAGATTGGAAAAGACCTTTAAGATGATTGAGTCCGACAGCTAACACTCTGTGTTCACTACTAAACCATGTCCTTGAGCACCACGTCTACACGTCTTTTAAATACCACCAGGGATGGTGATTCAAACAGTTCCCATGGCACTCTCTTCCAATTCTTCACAATCCTTTTGGTGAAATTTTTCCTAGTATCCCATCTAGGTTTTACATCCCCTGGTACACGTCTAAGCCCTTTGCTGGCTTTGTTGCCCTTCTCTGGCCGTGCTCCACCACCTCCATGACTTTCTTGTAGCGAGGGGCCCCAAACTGAATACAGTATTTGAGGTGCAATCTCACCAGTGCTGAATACAGGGGGGCAATACTTCTCTGGCCACACACATTCTGATACAGGCCAGGATGCCATTGGCCTTCTTGGCTGCCTGGGCACATGCTGGCTCATTTTCCAGCTGCTGTCGGCCGTCACCGCAGGTACTGTTCTGTTGGGCAGCTTTCCTGCAACTGTTCCCCAAGCCTGTTGTGTTGCATGGGGTTGTTGTGACTGAAGTGAATGATCTGGCACTTGGCCTTGTTGGACCTCATATGATTGGCCTTGACCCATTGCTCCAGCCTGTCCAGATCCTGCTACAGAGCCATCTGACCCTCTAGCAGATCAACCATCCCACCCAACTTCGTGTCGTCAGCAAACTTACTGAGGGTGCACTGGATCCCCTCATCCAGGTCATTGATAAAGACAATAAACAGGACTGGCCCCAGTACTGAGCTCTGGGGAATGTCACTTGTGACCAGTCGCCATCTGGGTGTAAGTCAGTTCACCACCACTCTCTGGGCTCAGCCACCCACCCAAATTTTGCCCAGTGAACAATGCACATGTCCAAGCCATGATCACCCAGTTTCTCCAGGCAAATGCTGTGGGAAATGCTGTCAAAGGTTTACTGAAGTCTAGGTAAACAACATCCACAATATGTCCCCTGTCCACTAAGCTGGTCACTTTGTCACAGTAGGAGATAAGTTGGCCAAACAGAACCTGCCCTTCATAAACCCCATTGCTGGGTCCGATCCCCTGCATCCCATGCATACAAGTTGCATGATGGCACTCAAGATGATATGCTCCATGACTTTCCTGGCACTGAGGTCAGGCTGACTGGCCTGTAGTTCTCCAGATCCTCCTTCTGACTCTTCTTGTAGATGGGCATCACATTTGCTAACTTCCAGTCAACTGGGAGCTCCCTGGTGAGTCAGGACTGACGATAAATAACAGGGAGTAGCTTGGTGAGCACTTCCACTAACTCTCTCAGTGTTCCTGGGTGGATCCCATCTTGCCCCATAGACTTGTGTTTGTGTCTAAGTGGTGTAGCAGTATGTTGCCTATTTCCCCTTGCATTATGGGAACCTCATTCTGCTCCCTGTTCCTGTTTTCCAGCTCAGGAAGCTGGGTACCCAGAGAACTACTGTTGTTCTGTTGAAGACTAAGCCAAAGGCAACACTAAGTACCTCAGCCTTTTCCTTATCCTTTATCACTATGTTTCCCCCCATGTCCCATAAGAATGGAGATTCTCCTGGGTCTTCCTTCTGTTGCTGATACATTGATAGAAACGTTTTTATTGTCTTCTATGGCAGTAGCTAGACTAAGTTCTAGTTGGGTTTTGCCCCTTCTAATTTTCTTCCTGCATAACCTCGCAACATCCTTGCAGCCCCCTGATTCAGCTGCCCCTTCTTCCAGAGGTCATATCTCCTCTTTTTCCTGAGTTCCAGCCAAAGCTCTGTTCAGGCAGGATGGTGTTCTTCCCTGCAAACTTGTCTTTTGGCACATGGGGATGGCCTGGTCCTGTACCTTTTAAGATTTCCTTTGTTACAAATGTTCAGCCTTCCTGGGCCCCTTTGCCCTGCAGGACTGCTTTCTAAGGGACTCTGTCAGCCAATCTCCTGAATGGGTGAAAATATGCCCTCAGGAAGCCTATGACAGCCCTTCTGCTGTCCCCCTTCCTTCCTTCTCTAAGAATTGAAAATAAAATTTTGTGATTGCTGTGCCCACTACTGCCTCCAACCATCATATAACCTACAAATCCTTCTCTGTTCACAAACAACAAATCCAGTGGGGCACCTTCCCTAGTTGGCTCCTTCACCAGTTGTGTCAGGCAGTTATCTTTCGTACACTCCAAGAATCTCCTAGACAGTTCCTCTCTGCTCTGTTATATTTTCAGCAGACATCTGGTAAGTTGAAGTCCTCCACAAGAGCAAGGGCTGGTGATTGTGAGACTTCTTCAAGCTGCTTATAGAATATTCATTGCCTCTTTGTCCTTTTTGGGTGGTCTGTAACAGACTCCCACCATGATACCTGCCTCATTGGCCTTCTCCCTGATTCTTATCCATAAACACTCAACCCTATTGCTACCATCACTGGTGCTGACAGATATTCATGTATCTGCAAAAAATGCAATTGCTAAAGTTAAACTTTAGCAATTTAGAAGACAGAGCATAATGAACATTAATTGAATCATGTCAACCTATTCTTTCTTTTTAGGGTATTATTTGAAGCACTCTGCAGCAAATTGAATTCCACATGTACTATTGTACTGTGTAGTATCCTACATGTTGTTTTTGTTTGTTTGTTTTTTAGATAAAGTTATTGTGGGCAGTTATAAGGGATATCTCCGAATCTTTAATCCACATCCTGTGAAACCTGGAGACGAAGTACAACCCGAAGACCTACTCTTGGAAGTGCAGTTGCGAGAACCAATATTGCAGGTGGAAGTAGGAAAATTTGTTTCGTAAGTAAATGGCAGGTTATGGTGCTGTTTATTTAAGTCTTAGATGTGATTTCCTTCCTTTGTTTTGGAGGGTGAGTTTTCAGTTTCTAGATGGACAACTATTAATCACATCTATGAATCCAATAATATGCATTTATCTGCTGCTTGATTCATCTTGATATGAGAGAATTTTCACTTAAGGTATATATAGAGGATAATCTCCCACATGCAATTTTTTAGAAGTATGTAGAACAGGAAAAACTATACATTGAAAGTTATCTTGTAAGGTGTTAAGAGTACGTGGCTAACTTGTTATGATCTAAGATGTAATACTGGCCATTTGTTTCCTGTTTGATAGAGGATAGAAGATCCTTAATTCCAATGAATTTAGTGGAAATAAGTGGCCAGGTAGAGATACTGTGACTCTGAGGAAAACACCTTATAGTTAATTGGCTGTAAGAGAATCTACTTAGGAGAACTTCATTTTAGAAATTAATTCTTAAAGGATTAATTTTAATTTTGAAATTAACTTCTAATACTGAAGCATGAACTTTATTTAAAAAATGGAAGTACTAACCATGGGAAAGATTAAGGCTCTGAGACCAAAGGGTCAAATACTCCCAGAGTGACCCTGTGCAAGAATGATAATGCCTTACTGTGTGAAATGAGCTAAAACATTTTCTATGGTTGCAGCACAAATACTTTCTGTGCTGGAAATGCTACTTGGGTTTGGGGGAAGAAGAATGTGAGGGTTTGAAGGTTCCATGCAGCTCATACAAATGTGAATTAAAAAAAAGGTAGTGTCTGTGATTGCTGAATATGCTTGTTTGGAGGGATGATCCTCATATCATCCCTCCAAGAAGGATTAACAGCACCTTGTTTCAAATGAGGTTCAGACTAAACTGGGAAAATATCTGAGTTGCTCTTCATATTGGAATCTGAAAAAATGTTCATAAAGGATTAATTTTGATTTTGAAATTAACTCTAAACACTTCAGCATGAATTTAGGAAGATCAGTACTTCTGAGTTTATATGCTAATATCTAACACCCAAACCTCTGCATTTGGCTCACATGTGACAGCAATTTCAACATGTTACTTGAATTTTATCCTGTATGAATTTTACTTGAATTTATCTGAAAATAATGTTTTTTACACCCTTCTTTACAGTGGTACTGAAGGACTTCATCTAGCTGTGTTGCATTGCCGAAAACTCTGTGTGTATGCTGTTTCAGGTTAGTTTACAGATCCAAGCTTTCCAGTGATTTTAAGTGTATTCTAAAGTTTGGATTAGGTTAATGTTAAACTTGGTATATACAGTGTTTGCTCATCATCTCTGAAGATCTGCAGTCATGTTCTTTCACTCAAGCCTGTGTATGAAGAGGAAACATTAGTAATTAGGTTTAGCAGAGGTTTGCTGGTCTGCTCCATGCCTGAGATGCTGTGATGTCTGTGGTGGTCTGTGGTTAGCAGTGATTGTGAGCAATTAGTTCTCATTATGGTTTTATGAATTGGTGTTATTGTTCAAAATGCTAATGAACAAATGGTTGTATAATGCCAACCTGCTTAGCTCTTTAAAAAGAAACAATTACAATTCTTTCTGAACTCAGAAGTCCAGATAATTTTTTAGAAAGCCAGAACATTGGTAAGATAGCCCATGAGAAGACAGGAGGTTAATACTGGTAAGAAGGTGAAACCACGATGTTTTCTCTTAAATCCGCTTTCTTTTACTTCCTTTGGCTGGAAATTCTATATGATGTATTCTCTGTGTATGTGAAGAGCCAAGATGCGAAATACATATTCTATGCACTGATTTTTTTCTTCCGTATGCTGAGGGCAAAGCACAGATTTAACAGTCTATTAATGGTACACCCATCTTCAAAATTCAATAGACAACATGGCATTGTTAATTTTCTCCATGCAGGGACACACTCTGTGGTTCCTTTTGTTACAAGAGCATGCTTTTCTTCTAGGAGCAGCTTGCTTCCTATTTACAGCCTTGTGGTCAGATAAGATTACAAAAATGTGCTCTCTTTTTAGATTCTCTTTGCCTATCTGGAAACACCTGTGAAAGTGATCTTTGCTGAGGAGGGATTCTTTGAGAAGTACTGCAGTCTTCATGGTTTCCATTTGCTGTAATAGTGTTTATGCCTTAGGACTGCAGCCTACCAGTACAATTTTTATTAAAACAATTTATTTTAAAATTTGCATTAGCAGCACCCAGTAAGTCTAGAAGTCTTTAGTAGTTATAATATGCTGTTTGGTCTACATGGCTTAAGCAGCTAAGTAATAATAAAAGTAATATTTTGCAACGCCTTAATAGACTTTTCATACTAATCTGTAAACATTTATACTTTAATGGTAATTTCTGTGATCTGAGTGGGTACTCTCAAACAAGCTCCTTTGAGAAATAACTATCATTATTTCTTTGTGCTTTTAAGGAAAATTATGCTTTCTTAAAGTGGAATCTTTACTTGCTTTGTACGTGTTACCATATCTGTTATTCATAATAAAATCACTATCCTGCTTCTCTGACAAATAAAAGCACCTTCAGGGCTGACTCAAGTATGGCCTTGGTATTGTATTACAGTCATTGTACACAGACTGGCTACTTTCTAACTTGTTTATCCCAAAGTGTTGCTGATTATCTGGTTACTAGTCAGCCAGCGCCTTTCCCCTCATGTCTATTCCAGTCTTTTCCCTAATGTGGGCCTGCTTTAGGTGTAATTGCTTAAAAACTATGTTTGATTTGATTGGAGAAATTGCCTAAAAGGTTAGCATAAGCTACAAGTCTTTCATAGAATATTGCTTAAGTTGTTGTTGGAATAATCTTTGTATAATTAAAGCTGTGGTAGGATTTAGCACAGAACACCTTTTTCCCAGCTGATGTGTGTGACTGTTCTCAAAAGTTTTGGTTTATTTTTTTTCCTTGCTAATATTAGTCCTTAAGTATTACTTTATGCAATGAAGTTTACTTTCTCCATGGTGTTCAGGAAGAACTTGATTCTTGAAAGAGGAACTTTAGTTTATTTAGAAAGACTTTTAATTTCTGCTCATTCCCTGAAGGAAACAGGAAGTTAAAATTCATGCAGACATTTTCAGAGAATGTGATGTATATCACAAAAATATTTTTGCTACCATATGTTTGTCTTTTATCTTTGCATTGCTGACCACTGCATTCAATTTCAGGCAAAGTAAAGGCAAGTGATAGGTGTACCCTAAACATAGCTTTGTCAAATTGTAGCTAATGACCAGCTGCAGCTTAATTTGTGGCAGAGACTATTGCAGCTGAGGCTGGCTGTTGGATAAAGTATATTTACCAGATAGCTAGAGAATCATAAGAATTCCCCTTTGAGCAGGCTTTTTTTCTGATCTTAGAGGTGCGTCCAACATGAAAAATACGTTTAAATAATAAAATCTCAGCCTCTTGCGAGGTCTTTATAGTATGTATAGTATAATGAGACCTTATTTCTGGTTCTGGCCTTTAGGAATTTTGTAGCTTGGTGTTTTTTTTTTTCAGAAAGCAGCAGTGTGAGCCTACATATCCCAAAAGTCACTAGAAATTAAGTTACATTTTTTTCAGATTGTTTACACTCATACCCCTTTACTTCTTCCACAGTGTGTGGATCAAATTAATAAATACTTACCCTTTGTTTTTTTTGTAGGAACTCAGGGGAATGTGGAGCATGGGAACCAGTATCAGATTAAACTGATGTATGAGCACAATCTTCAGAGAACTGCTTGTAATATGACTTATGGTCCATTTGGTGGTGTAAAAGGTAAGCTCCTTGTTGTATATTCTTTATAATTAGTTGTTTAACAGAATTTTGAAAGGCAGCATGATGCTGCTGTCTAGAGGAAAACATCTTTCTATGCATGATGGTACTTTTTATCTGATACATATTGAAAATAACTCAAGTTCAAATGAGCAAAGAATATTAAATGCAGAGTAGTTATTTTCTCACATTTTGAACTGGATATGAGTCTACAAGGAAAACATTGATTTTAAAAAACATGACAAAATTCCTGGCTCTTCCCTTGTAAAGTACTTTAATATCTAAAAATAATTGTTTTCTTCTATGCTTTAATTCTGTTTTACTTTTCTGCACTTGCTTATCCTGGACAAGTTAAAAAGTTAACATCTTTTGCTGAACCTAAAGCATAAAATGTCTTGAAATATGTGTAATGCAGACTTCTAAAAAAAATACTTAAACTTTGATTGGAAAAAATAACAGTGGACAATAGTATTTATGGTGTGTCTGTAGATTTGAATGTGTTTAATAGATAACAGTCTTCTTTGACTTTGTGAATGTTTTTTGTGTTCCCATGTGGAAGCATTTAGATTGGCTTTGCATAATATATCTTTCTGTTCAGAAGTAGAGATTGCCCAAAAATATTGGGGGTGGCAGTCATCAAAATAAGTAGTGTCACTAAACTGTTGGCAGTGATAGTCACTTTCTAAGGCAGAAAGTCTCCTGCATCAAGATGGCAAATATATACAGGCAGTTCCTCAGTTCTGGGCCTGTAATAACCTTCCAGTAATATTGCTGCAATGCCTTACCCTAAATTCAGGCTTGTCCCTGGGCTTAAATTCAGCTGACCAAAATCCTAACTGATTGAAGAGATTTTCACCTACTAATTTCTTACAACTGCCTTGGGGAAAATGGTCAACTCATGTGAGTGAGAAGGTATAAATGCCATGAGCATCTTGTGGAGTGAGTGTATATGGTATGGCCTGTTAAAAGCGGAAAGATGATACAGAGGTTCTTAAATCTGAGAAGAGGGAATAATGTTCTCTGACACTTTACAGTGGCGTTGCAGTAACAAATGTATAGGGGATTGTAAACTATGTGTTGTGAGTGTCTGGAATGGTTCAGAAAGAATAAAACAAGTCAACATGTACCACCATGCAGTTCTGCAGAAGAAATTCTCTGGATTTTTGACATGCACGTTTGTTTACCATGGAGGTCTAAGTAGAGGTCTGACTGCCAGCTCAGTCTTGATGCCAGACCTGTCTCATGAGCTGTGGTGGATGCAAATAATCTAATGAAGAAGGTGTCTTTGCAAGCTAGGGACACAGGAGGTAATGTTTACCCTAGAACCTACTCAGCAAGGTCTGACACAACTCAAGTTTGGCCTTGCCTGGCCAAACACTTTTCAACGCCTAGGATGGTCAAAATGAGGGCCAATCCTGACAAAGCAGCAAGAACAGCAGAAGGAACTCTGGTAAGTTCTGTAAACTTTTCTGAGTTTTCTATGTTAGCATGTCTCGCTAATTTCCTTTTCCTTTTTTCTTCACCATGTTCCAGTTCACATAGGTGTGTTTATTGCTGTTGGACAAAGAGTGATCTCAAATCATAAATAAGCAAAGGAGGCAGAGATTTATATTATGTAATGAATAATACACATTCATATTGTAAAATCAAGTTGCTTTCTGTTTAAGACCTAAATCTAGGAAAATTATAGTGAGTGTTCAGGTACCTAATAGGAGGCTAGTAAGGCATGTGTTGAAGCATCAGAGAAATTGGCCAAATGAACACTGAGGAAAGTTCTTTTTGGGAAATGAAGGAATATTCTTTTGTTGGTAGATTTCCTGGACTGAATGTTCTTTTTATGTGGCTTTCCTGGACTATCTGATTAGATTTCTTATCAAGGATATGCTTTTAATCTTGCCCTAAGCCTTTTGTAGTATATATATTTTAGTTCTTTTAAGTATCATCTTTAATATCTTTCTCTCTCCTTGAGGCTTATAAAGGACAGTATTGTGTTTTTATTTCCATCTTGCAAGACCAGCCAGAATGAACCAGAAAGGAGGTCTATCAAGTGCTGTTAATTTTAGTAAACAAATGCCTGTCCTGGTCTAGCCTGCCATGCTATCTATGTGTATCTGTGTTTGGCAGGTGTTCTGGTGTGCCATTGAGAGTCTGTAAATAAATAAACATTTTTTTTTTTACTATCAGCCTTCCACAGGCTTCTCTGGAATTCTTTTCAGGCATCTGCTAACAGTGTTTCTCATCTTCAGTAGAGGTTAATTTATGGTGGTGCTGTAAGCCTGCAGCTATGAACTTGCTTTGCTAACAGTCTAACTTCTGTACCACACTCCGGAAGTAGAATAAAAAAATACAGGGAGAGTTTTTGCATTTATTGCCATCTGTTACTACTGTGACTAATATGTGTCTTACTGCTATACTCAAGCATGTTTGAAACAATGTGAGGGTGAAAGAGACACTTCACAGGTCATGTTCACAGAACTACTGAAGCAGACACAGGAGAATGGCAGTTGAACAGAAGGAGAAAAGCATGCATTCAGGGAAAGCATACCATGGGAGTGTTGGGGAGGAGGGTGAATGTCAGTCCCCCAGGAACATAATTTTTCATTTGAGTAAGTAAAGAAGGCTGTAGGAGTTGACACAGAGAACTTGATCTATGAAGTTCCTCAGTCTTGCTCGGATTTCTCTTGCTGAAGGTTATGCTTTTTTTCTTTTTATGGAGCTCTTAATCCTTTACCTTCACTGGTAAAGCAGGGCATTCTACTCAGCCATATGATTTAACATTGACAAAAAAAAAAAAAAAGATTGAGTTTGCAGTCCTGAGGGGTATAGGACAGGTGAAAAGTAAAGTCAGGACCCTGAACTTTAGGAAAGCAAACTTCCCACTCTTCAAGGTTGGACCTTGAAGTCCTCGAAGTCAGTTGGACCCCTTGTGAAACTGCCTTCAGGGACAAGGAGTCAGAAAATGACAGATCTTCAAGGATGTCTTCCATAGAGTGCAAGAGCTCAGGATCCCCAGGTACAAGAAATTGGGAAAGGAAGGCAAGAGATTGGCAAGTCTGAGTTGAGACCTGCTGGTCAAACTAAAGGGCAAGAAGGAAATGCACAGCCAGTGGAGGCAGGGAGAGGTGGTCTGGGAAGAATATAGGGATGCTGTCTGGTTGAGTAGGGATGGGGTCAGAAGAGCAAAGGTACAGCTGGAGATGGACTTGGCGAGGGGTGCAAAGAACAAGAAGGGCTTCTACAGGTAGGTTAACCAGAAAAGGTAGGTCAAAGGAAGCAACACTGGCAAACTGGTAACAATGGACGAGTAGAAGGCTGAGATACTAAATTTTTTTCCTCAGTCATCACTTGCAATCTGTCTTCCCACACTCTCAAGTGGTAGAGAGCAGGATGGGGACTGGGGGAGCAAAGTCTTTCCCACTGCAAGAAAAGATTGGGCTCATGACCACCTGAGGAACCCGAACATACATAAATCTGTGGGACCTGACTGAGAGGCATCCCAGAGTCCTGAAGGAATCGTCTGATGTAGTTGCCAAGCTACACTCCATGGTTCTTGAAAAGTCATGGCAGCAGGTGAAGTCCAGAGTTACTGGAAAAAGGGAAACATTTAATGCATTTTAAAAGGGCTGGAAAGGAGCATCCCAGGAAGTAGCAACTTGTCAGCCTCAAATCTGGGCCTGGAAAGATCATGGAATAGAAATTCCTAGAAGCTATGCTAAGGCACATGGAGGACAGGGATATGACTCAAGATAGCCAGCACGGCTTCACTGAGGGCAAGTCCTGGCTGATCAACCTAGTGGCCTAGAGGTAGAGTGCCATGGAGTAACTACATCAGTGGTCAAGGTAAGGATTATGGATGTCATCTATCTGGATTTCTGTAAAGCCTTTGACACACTCCCCCACAACTTCTCTCTAAATTGGAGAGAGATGGTTTTCAGGAGTGGGCTGTTCACTGGTTGATGAATTGGTTGGATGGTTGCATCCAGAGAATCATAGAAAATGCTGAGTTGGAAGGGATCCATCAGGATCATCTAGTCCAACTCCTGGCCCTGTGCAGAATGTGCTTCTTGAACTCAGACAGACTTGGTGCTGCGACCACTTCCGTGGAGCACCTGCTCAACCACCTTCTGTGTGAAAAGATTTTTCCTGATATCTAACCTTAACCTCCCCTGACTCAGCTTCTTGTCATTTTCTCAAGTCCTGTCACTGGTCACAAGAGTGAAAGACCAGTACCTGCCCCTCTACTTCCCCTCAGGAGGATGCTGAAGACCACAGTGATATCCCCTCTCAGTTTCCTCTTCTCCAGGCTGAACCAATCTAGTGCCCTCAGCTGCTCCTTAAAAGGTTTCCCCTCCAGGCCCTTCACCATCCTACAGAAGTATAGAATGACAAATGTTATTCCTTGGGCATCCGTAGCAGGACCAGTGCTCTTTAATTTTTTCATCAGTGATCTAGGCAGTGGGATAGAGTGCACCCTCAGCAAGTTTGCAGATGACACCAGGCTGTGTGGTGGGATTGACACACCTGAAGGACAGGATGCCATCCAGAGGGACCTGGACAAGCTTGAGAAGTGGGCCCATGGGAAACTGACAAGGTTCAACAAGTCCGAATGCAAGGTGCTGCACCTGGGTCTGGGCAATCCCAGACATGAGTACAGACAGGGAGATGAATTAATTAAGAGCAGTCCTACAGAGAAGAACTTGGGTGTTCTTATGGATGAAAAGCTGGATGTGGTGCAATAGTTTGTGCTCACAGCCTGGAAGGCCAAGCATGTCCTGGGCTGCATCAAAAGCAGTGTGACCAGGAGAGTGAGGGAGGTGATTTTCTCCCTTGTGAGACCCCACCTGCAGTGCTGCATACAGTTCTGGAGTCCTCATCACGGAAAAGACCTGGACCTGTTAGAGCAGGTCCAGAGGAGGGCCATGAAGATGATCAGAGGGCTGGAGTACCTCCTACGAAGACAGGCCAAGAGAGTTGGAGTTGTTCAGCCTGGAGAAGAAGAAGGATTCAGGGAGACCTTAGTATGGTCTTTAGGTACTTAAAGGGGGCTTACAGGAAAGCTGAGGACAAATGTTTTAGTGGGGACTGTTGTGATAGAACAAAGGGGAATGTTTTTATACTAAAAGAGGGACAATTTAGATTAGATATAAGGAGGAAGTTTTTTTATGAGGGTGGTAAAACACTCAAGGTCAGATTGGATGGAGTTTTGTTCAACCTGATCTAGAAGATGTCCCTCATTGCAGGGGGCAGTTTGGACTAGATAACCTGCAACAACCCTTCCAACCCAAACCATTCTATGATTTGATGATTTTAATGTCTTTGGAGTTGTTTCATGTATTGAAGTATAGAAACAAATACCACTAGATGTGTATTTCATTCTCATTCAGCTTTCTTCAATGTAAGTTTTTGCTATTCTGTCCCTGCTAGTTTATGGCAAGCTTAGACCCTTGTAATGTTTTGGTCTATTAGATAGCACATCTCTTTGGCTGAAATGTGATGGAGATGTAAAACATACAAAGTACAACTGTCACTTCTCAACTGTTGATTTTTTTGTCTCTTGTATTAAGAAAAAAGCTATTAGTTATTTCTCTGTTGGGAGTATTGTGAAGTAAAGAAACCTATTTGGTAGCCTAGTTGCTAAATTTCATTCTTGCTAGTGTCTTCAGATTAATTATTTGATCTATGAGCAATTTTCACATATGGAAGAATTGACAAAGATGTTCTCATAACAGGAACAGATGAAGAAAATCAACAACCTCATTTATTCTCATAATAGAAAGTTGAAACCTAAATTAAAGAAACTATCAAAGCTGTGGAATAGAAAACCCAAAGACTGAGAAGTTGACCAGTGGCTTGCATAGATTAACAGTGTACATTTTTCTTAAAAATAGCAGTGTGACTTGTGGTTGTCACCACTAGATGGTCCTCTTACAACACTTACCAGTCAGCATTTCTATATCTGCATTTATCCTTGAACTGATTCTACAGGTGTATTTACTGCAACATTTACTGAGGTGTAGAAAACACAAAAGCACTTTCTGAAAACCTCTATAGCTAAAAGTCTTTTATTGATTGAAACAAAATGTATTCTGTTGGTTGTAGAACTTTAGCAAAAAGGTGAAATGAACTTGAATCTTATTTTCAGCAGAAATGTTAAAAGCCCAGAGGTGTGAGAAATAACTATGAAATCCCTTATAAGTTTAGCTAGAATTCTAAACAAAGCTAATGGAAATGTTTCAAAATAGTAAATGGGAAACACTTACAAAGATGAAAATATAGACGTCAAGCATAGTGTAGGCAGGGTTAGCTGGGACCTACAACTTTAAAAATCTGTGGCAAAGGATTATAATGCAGATCTTTACAGTTCTTTGCTGCTTTAGCTGTATGTTTGTTCCTGGCTGTCTCTGAACACTGGTGCTAAAATGAAAACAATGAACTATCCAGAAGGGACATAGGAAGATCAGCTGTTGCTTCTATATTTAAAAAAATCAGTATTGTTAGCTCAGACTTTCAAAGGTTGAACTTAACTTGAAGACACTGCCTTTGTTGTTTAGAATGCATGTCTCCTTTTCTTGTTTCTGAACTCTTCCTCCTGGTCTTAGAACTATAAGTTGAGTTTGTCATCCAGTGCTCCAATTCTAGCATATGGGTCATTTTAGAAAGGATGATTCATGATAAAACCATGAGTCAGTAGTGCTGAACCCTGGTTTTCAACCAAGTAAACTCTTAACCTAGCCACAAAATGTCACAACCCTTAAGTAATGAACAGATTGTAAACTTCATGTTTTACTTCAGACATAAAATTTTAAAACCTTCAGGGTACTCTACCTTAAACTGCCTTTTTTTTTAAAGAAAATGAAGGTGTAAAAGCATATATCTTTATGATTTATGTTGCACCCTGACTTATGATGAGGACTCAGCTGTACAAAAATTTTAGTTTATATAAACCCATTCATCACGTGAGTTTTATAAGGTCAGGTTATACTATTATGGCACCATGCAATTACACCACCAGAGACTGCTGGGCTAAGAATTCAACTGTCATTATATGAAATGATGTTTGCTGATAGTTTACAGTATCTTGGAAAGTATTTTCTATTTTCACATCTGTAGTATGTTGTTCTGAGTCTTTATGAGTCAAATACCAATGACCTGGTATTTGGCTCAAGCTCATAATTTTAGATGATGAGGTCATTAGAGAGGTTAAATTTGGAGGCAGGCTGGGCTGTGGTGACCCCGCCCTGGTTGAGTTTGTGCTCTCAAGGAGCATGGTCTTGGCAAGAAGCAAAGTCAGGACCCTCAGCTTTGGAAGAGTGAACTTCAAGATGTCTAAGGAGTTGGTGAATGAGATGCCCTGGAAAACTGTCCTTAGGGGCAAAGCAGCTGACCAGAGCTGTCAGTGCTTTAAGGACACTTTTCTTAGAGCGGAAAGCTCTCCATCCCAGTGTGCAAGAAATCAAGCAAGGCAGGGCAGACATGGATGTGGATGAGCAAGGATCTGGTCCTCAAACTGAGAAGTAAGAAAGAGATGCACAGCCAGTGGAAACAGAAGACAGGTGACCTGGGGAGAGTACAGGGATATCATTTAGATGGTGTAGGAATGGGATCAAGAAAGTCAAAGCAGTGATAGAGCAGGACCTGGCAAGGGATGTTAAAAATAACAAAAAGCTATTCTGTAAGTATAAAGGTCAGAAAAGAAAGGCCAAGGATGGTGTACCCCCCAATAAATGACAAAGGAGAACTGGTAACAACATATATGGAGAAGACTGAGGTACTCAATGAGTTTTTTGCCTTAGTCTTCGCAGCCTGGAAGGCCAAGCATGTCCTGGGCTGCATCAAAAGCAGTGTGAGCAGGAGAGTGAGGGAGGTGATTGAGACCCCACCTGCAGTGCTGCATACAGTTCTGGAGTCCTCATCATGGGAAAGACCTGGACCTGTTAGAGCAGGTCCAGAAAGGTCCACAGAAACAGTCAGAGGGATGGAACATCTCTCCTCCAAAGACAGGCTGAGACAGCTGGGATTTTTCAGCCTGAGGAAGAGAAGGCTCTAGGGAGACCTTGTGGCCTTGCAGTATTTAAAGGGGGCTTACAGAGAAGAGGGAGTGTGACTTTTTACAAGGGCAAATAGCAATAGGGAAAAGGGGAATGGTTTTGTACTAAAAGAAGAGAGGTGTCCCATCCCTGGGATTTTTCAAGGCCGGGTTGGATGGGCTCCTGAGCAACCTGATCTAGTGGGTCCCTGGGATGAGCAGTGACATCGTCAACTAGACCAGATTGCTCTGAGACCTGTCCAGTCTGACCCTGAATATTTCCAGGGATGGTGCATCCACCACCTCAGTGCACAACCTGTTCCAGTGTTTTACCAACCTCCTTGTTAAAAAGTTCTTCTTTATGTCTAATCTAAATCAACCCTTTTTCATTAAAACGTTTGCCCCTTGTCCTATAACAACATGCTCTTCTAAAAGTTTGTCCCCATAAATAATTAAGAATTATTGTACTTGGCTGGTAAACCCTAAGTGATGGAAATTTTTTTTGCTGATTGAAACTCACTGCTGATTGAAAGCTTCTGATAAATAAGTTGCATATTTTTCCATTGTTAAAAGACAGAAATGGAGTGAAGCAAGTGAATTGGATATAATGTTTTAGTTAAGAATTCCTTTTCTTATTCTTTATCACACAGTGTGCCTCCAGTTCAGTTTTTAGGGCGTAAATCTGGTATTAATATAGAAATAGTGAAGTCTTATGAAGCAATATTCCATATATTGTTTAGTGTTTATAATGTTAAAACAATGTTAATTGAAAAACAGTGAGAAGGGTTTTTTTTTGGTAGATAGGTAGTGATTGGATTTTGAGCCAGTATTGTTACATTTTGTGATTGACATAATTTGGTCATCATTTTATATCATTCCCATGTTTTTTTGTTTGTGGTTACACCTAAATCATGTAGGCCTAGTTGTTCTAATTAAAATACTGATGAATTGGATCTGTTTCACCTGTGCAGAATTTTGGTTAATCAATTTACCATTGTTGACATCAGTTATATGAAATAATAGTAGTAAACCATCTTCATGTAAAAATATTAAAACTCCTTATAGATATATAATCACAGAGATTAGTTGAGATAATTATCAGCTGCTTAAGAATCTAATGAATTTGCATATTGGCACAGTAAAAGATTTGCAGAGAATGGGCATTAAGCAAAACTAATTTTTGACTCAGTGTAAATAAATTCATATTACTTCATAATTAATTTTTATTGTCTTTTCCTAACATGATGTTTAGATAATTAGTGCTGAAGTTACCTTAATTTTGTACCTGCAACATACAGAATAAACTCTGACCTGTGCCTTGACTTTGTCATGTCCATATTGAAGGTATTTAGGCATGGTATGTTTTCCTGTCTGTAGAGTAATCTGAGAAAGAAGGCAGTAGTTTGGAAAATGACTCTTATTCCTACTTTACTGTCTTCTTTTGAATGGATTAGGGCTTAGCCACCTTACAGCTGTTAGCCTAAGTCCTTCTATATCTTGAGAAAGAGTCAATGTACTTCTTGTGCCTGACTGTTCTTAAAAAGAGAGATTTACTGATGTGGAGCCTGCTTACAAGAAATGATGGTATTATGCTTTTTTATAGTGGAAGAAAAGTGCCCTTATTACTTCTTTGAAAAAGTTTGCAGATCAGGCCACAATTTCATTCTTTGCCTTGTTTGCCTTGAGTGATGTGACTTATGTTTGAGGAAAGTATATGCAATAAATTTCTGCTGAAGTAATGTGAAGAGTGGAGAAGGGCTTTAAAAAAAGCCACTGTTACTTGAAACTTAGGCAGCTTTACAGATTATCACGTAAATTTCCTGTGGTCAGTTGTGCATTAGACTGAATGCTGGGCAGGATAGCAGCTCATATATGAACAAACAACGGCGTGTAATGAATGAACAGTAAAATTCTCTGCTTTGAGGACTGGTGAATGAAGTGCAGGTTTCCTGAACTGCTCTCTGAAGTGCTTAGGAAGCGTGTGAAGGATCATATGCTGTAGTAGGAGGATACCCTTTCCCAGGTGAGGATTGAGTTCTGTGGTTGTTCTTCAGGGTGTAAGTGGTACATTAAGGTGGGTTTAATATTAAGGTGTATAAACACTCTGAACACTTCCAGTTTTCTTTCTCATTTAAAAATTTTTTTTTTCAATTTTTAAGATTTTTTCGCCGTAAGAACTCAGGAAAAGGCATAATGATAGCTTGCCACTGGGGGGCAGAATCTGTTGGGTTGCTCTTGACTAGAATACTAGTTTTATTTAGTGGCAGACTGCATAGTTTAATAACTTTGCTTTCTTAGCTGCTGAATTATTTTGGAATGGCGTTTACTTATAGATAATGGTTTTGCACTGTGAAAGCACCTGTTACTGTTTTGTGTGATTCCACACACTTGCATTATCTAATAGTTAAGTAATAAGTGAATTAATCATGGTTTTCTATAACTCTTCAAATGAGTCGATAAATGATTTAGTATTGGATTCCCCTAATAAGCACAGGCTTTGAAATTTACTTTTTCATCTGAAACCTTCATGCCTTAAGTTGGCTTCCAGAGTAGTTCTGATTTATTTGAAGTTGTTTCATGGATACTGTACCAATAAAAGCAAAGGGAAGGAAGAAAGAAAATACAGCTTTGACATGAAAAAGTTACAAGCAAAAAAGTGTGAAAATACCTTGAACCTATCTTTTTCTCATCAAATGGCCTTGAATTCATTTTACTTTTATTATAGGACTGGCCTAGAGGCAAAGTAAATTTGAGCGTTACAACAAAGAGGGTGCTATATGGAGGAATTTTTTAAAATAATGAAATACAACATATGCATAAACCATGCAGCCTTGTAACAGGAAACTTTGTAAGAAGTTTGTACAGTAAGACTGTGGTTAACTTTTCTACAATTCTGCAGGAATAAATTTTATTAGGTGTCAGAAAAAAAATTATCAGCTGAGTTTTATGCTGTAAGGTTAAATGATTCTTATGACTATGTTTAAATACTGGAGAAGTATAAATTTGGACTTTGATTTATTGGCTAATTCTATTAAGGAACAGAATATTTAACTGTTGCCTTCCTGTTAAATTGCTTCTGCATAAGGACAGATTTTTTGAAAGGTTTGGGCTTTGAAAGTTTTTCATGGAAGAGATCTGCTGATGACTACTTTTAAATGGTTTCTCACTTAACTTTGGAAAACTGTTTGTGTTTTGGTATTTTTTTTTTCTATTAATAAGGGAGTTAGAACCTCTTCTCTAAATTGAGCATGTGAATGGAAAAATAATCAAGGAAAATATTCTCTGAATCTCTTACCATCCATTTCCTTTTACCTTCTTCAGCTCTTCTTAACGGTAATGATTGTAGCCTAATGATCACAGCCTAACTGATATAAAAATTCTCATTGCCTTCAGTATGCCAGAACTTTGTCTTAATTATGAATTGCTAGATTAATCTCTTAATCTGCAATTTATTTAAAAAAAGCACTATAATTTAAGTGAAGTAAAACCAATTGCAGAAATACGTAACTTTGGGAGCAGTTGTGTCTGTAAGTGAAAGACTTGTTTTTCAAAACTTTGGTAAATTCTATATGATACATTTTCTAATTTCCCTTGTTGAAGTATGGTACCCAAAAGTGTGCAGTCACTGTGCACTGGCAGTATAAAATGTTTTGTATCTTACATGTGGGGGGGTTATGGCTTCTGCAGTGCTCCTGCCAAGAGTCAGTGAGTGCCAAGGCAGAACAATAATTACCTCATATGTTTTTAATAGCACATATATATTAATAATGACCCAATCTGTCTTTTGTCTTTTTGGTGACATATTGTTGACTCATATTTAATTCACTGTCCTACTCTAATCTCCAGATTCTTCTTCTTAGTGCTGTTGCCTGCCATTCTCTGGTTTCCTGTGAGTCAATTGCCTGAGATCACATCAGATGTTTTATTTCAGTTTAGAGATGCTGTCTCTAAAGTTTAGAAATGCGGTATATGTTATTACCCTGTCTAATAAATAGTTTGGCATGATGAATTTTCTGTTACTTAAAACCTATGTACAGCTTTATTATTTACATATATACTTTCTCCTTTAAATGTTCCAGCCTTTCATGTGAATGCATTTGTCTATAAGATTTGTTTGCTGACCCATATTTCCTCCAAAAGAATGCAGTTTTAGTTTCTAACTATTTAGTCTATTTTGTCTTCTCAAAGGGTCTTTCAGAAGTGTGTGTATGTAGCTTTTGTTTATTTTTCTAGTGGTCATCAATGATTACTCAATTACAAAAAAAGTCTCTAACCTATAGGAATTTATTTGGAGGGTGACCAAACCCTTGTTAGCTGCTTTTCCTAGAGGATTGAAATGTATCTTGTACAAGCTATAATGCTTTATACTAATTTTATTTTGGGTTATTATGTTTGGTGCAAATCATTCCTATCAAAAATGACTCTACTACATCATTGTGGTAGCTTAGTCCCTAAGTACCACACAGCTGCTCACTCACTTTCTCCCACATCACCCTGGTGGAAAGGGGAGGAGAATCAGAAAAAGGTAAAACCTGTGAGTTGAGACAAGAACAGTTCAAAATTTGAAATAAAGTATGATAATAATGATAATGGCAATAAAAAAAAGAGATAAATAAAACCCAAGATAAACAAATAGTGCACAGTACAGTTGCTTAGCACTCCCTGACTGACGCCCAGCCTGGCCCCCATCAGCGATCAGCCCCTCACAGCCAACTCCTCATCATTTGAATGTTCACAGTGTGCTTCCAACAGTATTAAAATGTAGGATAACAAACTGTTCCTGCTTGTTAAACCTGTGATGTCTTTTCTGAGACTGCCAAGAAGGAAAATGGTAGGATGGTGATTTTTTTTGATGTAATTCAGTGACTCATTTTACCACAAAGTAAGAGTTAATCTTTTCTGTATGTTGGTTACTGGCCTAGGATATATATATACAAATGACTTGAATGTGAAAAGTGGCTGTGTTTATGTGGTGTTTTTTTTAGCAAATTAAGTCAAGTTGTTTATTTCTAATTTTTTAGGGTATATTTGAAACTTCTTGAAGATATATTGGACTTTCATCTAATACTCTACAGTAAATTCCCACTTTTGTGTTGTAAGCTTCTGACCATCTGACTTTGCTATAAATAATTGTCAATGAGTTCTTTGGATGTGACTGCAATTATTCTGGAGATTATTCTTCACCACATATCTTTAACAATATTTTAGCTCAAAAAATTAGTAAATAATCACACAGAAGGGGTAAGTTAGAAGGTATCCCTGGAGGTCATCTAATCCACCCACCCTGCTCAGAGTTCCTAGAGTGTATTACTTGGGGTTGTGTCCAGATGGCTTTTGAATATCTCCAAAGAAGGATACTCCACAATCCCTCTGGGCAGACTGCTCCAGTGCTAAGCCACAGCCTCACAGTAAAGAAGTTTTTCCTCATGTTCAGGTGGAAATTCCTGTGTACATCAGTTTCTGCCCATTGCCTCTCATCTTGTTGCTTGGAACCACTGGGAAGAGTCTAGGTCCATCCTCTTGACACTCTCCCTTCAGGTACTTACTTATATACATTGATGAGGCCTCCTCTTGGTCATCTTCCTGAGGCTAAATAGGCTCGGCTCCCTCAGCCTGTTCTCATGAGAGAGATGACCCCATCCCTTAGTTATCCTTGTTGCTCTCCCCTGGGCCTGCTGCAGGAGCTCCAAGTCTCTCTTGTAGTGGGGATCCCAGAACTGGACACAGCACTCCAGATGTGGCCTCACTAGGGCTGAGTAGGGGAGCAGGACCATCTCCCTCAACCTGCTGGCAATGCTCTTCCTAATGCATCCGAGGATACTGTTGGCCTTTTTGGCCACAAAGGCACACAGCTGGCTCATGGACATCTTGCTGTTCACCCCAGGTCCTTCTCCATAGAGCTGCTTGGACCAGCTATCTTGGACCCCTTGTCCCTCTAGGGCACGTTCCCATGGGATTTTTCAAGAAGGTCACTGAAGACGCCAACATTAGCTCTCCTGAAGTCCAGGGTTGTGATGATACTCATTGACATGCTTCTTCTTCACAGGATACTAAGCTCCATGATCTCATGGTCACTGTAGCCAAGGCTGCCCCCAGCCTTCACATCTCTAACCGTACCTTCCATGTTAGGTAGTATAAGGTCCAGCTGCACACCTTTCCTAGTTGGCTCCTTCACCATCTGTGTCAGAAAGTTATCATCAGTGCTTTCCAAGAACCTCCTGGGTTGTTTCTGCCTCACTGTGTGGTTCCTCCAGCAGATGTCAAGGTGGTTGGAGTTCTCCATGAGAACCAGGACCTGTGACTGTGCTGCTACTTCCAGCTGTCTGTATAAGACCTTGTTTGTTTCCTCCTCCTCATCAGGCAGCCTGTAGCAATCACCCACAACACTGTCACTAGTCTGCCCTTCAATCCTAACCCATAAGCTGTTGACTCACTCATCATCCTCCGTGAGACAGAGCTTCATACATCAAAGTGCTTTGGGAAATGCTTAGCAATCATGAAGCTTCTTAGTCTAAGGAGACTATAAAAGGAGAAGTAGGAGAAAAGATGGGGAATTTCACTGGGTTTTAACAGTGGGATCATATAGTTCTGTTTGGTTATAAGTTTTCAGGTCTGTTTTAAATGGAATTTTAAAGTTGACATTTATTTTATGGTGGTGACTTAAGATCTTACTGATAACTTTTGAAAGTACCTAAAATATTGAAAAATAGGGCATGTATTCAACTTCAACTGAACTCAGTGAAAGGTCTGCTGTTGATTTATGATTCACTAAAAACATCCACGTGCCTGAACTATTCAGTCAAATGTTACTCATTTGGAAGGGCAACTGGTGACAGTACTTGTTTGTGGGAGATTTGCTAGTTCAGTAAGATGTTCTATAATATTTATATAGTGTATGATAGATGTATAACTTCAGTTGAGAGCAGAAAGATTCACAGACTGGAATTTCTCCTACTTGCTTTAGAAAAAGTATATGCCAGTGTTGTAATGCCTGTATGAATGCAAGGCTCTTAGAAGAAGATTTCTGCAGCTGCTAGGGCCTGAAAAGTAGTTACTGATCAAGTTATGGCAACAAACAGAATTTAAAGAAAAGAATTTTACCATCTCTTCATGAATCGTTATTATTCAGGCTACATCTATGCATGCAACCATTTTCAAGACCTCCCCTGTTTATGCTGTCTATAATTAATCTTCTGCATTGAAAAAGAGAGCAACTTTGAGTGACACTGCTTTCACAGCTGCCTGAACATTTTTCCTGAGACAATTTCTTGCACTAGGTGGAAACATCCACTTTTAAATGTGGAAAAAATTACTTCCTTAATATAGAGGTTGTAATAAACAAATTTTAGTACTATAGTCTGCTTAGCGGAAGAGGCTTTACCTGTCGTGTCTACACAGTGCCAAATACCATGTTTCTTTCAGTAGGAATTTTAGTTGGGTTGCAGCTATGATACTTTGGGATCTTTATACTGCCTGCTGATCTGTCCTACTCCTTTGAAGCATACTAGTGTTTTTCCTAAGGGTCCTTCCATCACCTCAGGTTAATATGAGATTTAAAGGCATCATTCCCAAGTCGCATAATTTAACTATGTCATCTTCTGTGGTAAGTCTTGAATCAAGAACAAAGGAGTGTATAACAGGTCTCTAAGGGATTAATTGTGTGAGTGAGGGCTGATTTGCCTTTGGAGATACTTCAGTAGTTCAAGATTCCCTTTCCATCTAAAATTCTCCTTATGTTTTATGGCAGGCACAAATCTACAAGAGGTTAGGTAGAGAGAATACAGTTTGATGGATGAGAGAAACAAGGCTATTTTCTATTCTTGTGGCAGCTCTGACTCCATGTTTTACTATAACTTGACCAGGGAGGCTCCTTACACAGAGTGCTGTTACAGAGAGAGCATCTCTTGTGTTGGGACTTAGGAATATGTTTTACTTCAATACTTTAATATCCAGAACGGATTAGGAAATAATTAAAGCTAACATCAGTAGAATAAGGACATAGTGTTTTCCTAAAACACGTTCCTTAGTTTCTCTTAAAGTTTTTCTCTTCCTGTCCACTACTCTATTTTTATTTCCTTCCCATTGGAGTGATTTTTCAATTCCAGCAGGAAAGCACCCAGTCAGTGTCAGCTGGAACATGCGTACACTTTGTGCATCATTTGGGATGGGTACTTGCATTAGCACTGAGTGATGCAGGGCAATTTTCCTTTTCCTCTTTGCTTGTGTTCAGGGTATTGGCAGTCAGATCCTCTGGCCTAGGATGAATGGCCACAGCTGAAGTCCTGAACTTTGATCCCTTCTGTAGTTATGCAAGGAGCAGCCACCAGACCACCAAGCTAGCAAATTCAGAGTTCTTTCTGAATGTACAGTGACACGTGCTTCCTGCACCGGGTTAGGGAGGTAATGTAAGACTTGCCTTTTACTAGGCATACATTGTTTGAAGAACTGCTCAAGTTATTTTCAAATGGTTTTTCCATTCATCAGACCTGATTCCTGAAGTTCTTTTCTCACAGTTGCCCCAGATCTGCTTTGCTAAAGGAGCTACACTCAGCAGCAAGTAGAATTTTCCAAAATGGGTTTGAGCTGGAGAAGTCTGTGTTCCCTATGCTGCGAGAATTTTCAGGGGCAAATTTCAATGATAAAGGAAAAGGAAAACATACTTTCTTGTTTCAAGTCAGGACAGGAACTTGTCTTCCCATGTGTGGGAATATAGTTTATGTGTATCACTTCACTGGTCACTTTTTTATCGTATTAGGAAAACATTTCCCATGTATCATTAAAGGACTCTTAGGCTCCTGAGTGTGTTGTAAATGCCAGTTTGTCTTTTAATTTTATTTCATTGATGCTTCCTTCCATGTGAGGCTTTTTTAGTGAGGTATTTGATTACCATTGAAGGCAGTTAAAGTTTTCTCTGCTGACATCTTCCTAAACTCTGTAATTTTATGAAGTTTTTTCTGATTTCCAATTTATCCCAGTGTAGCTTTCATTGCCTGATTTCATGTGGTGCTCAGGCCTTGTGATTATGTAGTGTACGTTTTATGAAAATGATTTGGTGCCAGAGGGGAAGCTCAGAGTACAGGAAATCATTAACATGCAAAAAAAACTTGAGCTCCAAAATAGCTTTAATTAGAAGCTTATTTCAAAGAACTACCACCTGCCTCTCATTTTGTCTTTGCATTAGCTCTAAAAACATTGTGGCTTAAAAGTGTGATGTAAATATATTCCTATCCTGCTAGAATAACAAAACTACAAAACAACAGTAGCTAATCTTGTGCTTAAAAGTAGCAGTTTCTGGCTAAGGGGCATTCCTCTTGAGATACAAACTGCTGAAACTATGTAGAGTACACTAAGTGATTCCATCTGATATGCAGAAAACACTGTGGTTTATATTTTCACTTTATAAATGTGTCACTGGCAAGGCCAACTGGCTGCAATAAGGTTTTTGAAATGGACGTTTCTGGTTGAGTGTTTGGAAGACTGCATTTCTCAAAGTGAAACATAAAAACTCCATTCACTAGCTACACATTAAAAACAAATGGCTGAAGGAAATAAGTTGACCTATAAAAAGCTGGGAAATAAAAGTTCATACACAATTTAATTTTCTTTAGTTATGCTTTACCTGTTTGGATAACTGGTGTTTGATCCACTAGTACAAGCTAGTTAAAATCCAAATTGGAAAATTAGTGAGTAGGAACAACACAAATATGATGAACAAAGTGGTGGGTATATTAAGAAGTGCTGCTATGCTTTTAAAGGCCAAAAGAGTGATTGCTGATTCAGTCTTGTGCCTCTGTTTCTCTAGACAGTACAGTTCAGTACTGCAGTGTGCTTGGGGATCATTGGAGTGCTCTAAAGAACTTGTCATATTACGTCACGTCATATTCAATTGTGTCACTACTGTTAAAACAGGAGAGATTTTAACAATGATATTTGCATGTGGTTGGGGATTGTGCATGCTAAAGATGAATGCTTCTATGTTTGGCATGACACGTAGTAGCTTCATACATATTGCAGGACTGTTTCTATTCATCACTTTCATGATGTTAGGGAATTGGTAAGAATAAGATCGATATTTATAATATAGAGAAGAACAGAAGCTATTGCTATTTGTTACTTAAGCAGTAACACCTCAGCACTTGTAATGACTTTTACTTTTTTCTGTTATTTGAATTGTAATATGTCTACTAGATTATCACTTTGTATCTATTGTATCTGCTATAGTTTTCATCAGAAGAGATGAAACTGTAGAAATTAACAACTTAATTGTATATTTTAGACAAGCTTAAACCCTAAAGATTGTGGTCAGCAGTTGTCTAGGAGACAGTTTTCTCACTACCATCAGTATACAGGAGTACCTGAAATTTAATTCTATTGCAAAATAGGTAAGATTTCTGTGGTAGTAGGGGCATTCACTTTGCAATTAAATGTCTTTTACTTTTGATCTTATAGCAAGCAATGTTTTGAACTTTTCAAAATGGAATAGTAACATAGTAAAAATTTAAATATACATAATATTGTTGTTATTTTTTTTTTTGTGACTTAAATTATTTTATGCAGAGTTTTAATTTTTCATTCTTTTTTCCCCCCCAACTTTATATCTTTCTGTGGAAGAAAAGATGAAAAACAAGAAGCCTTAAAAAAAACCCAATGTACAAGTGTGTTCTACTACTGTGCCTTTTAAAATAAAAATTTCAAGCTGCTATCTGTAATCAGTTTGTCTTCAGGGTTCAGGTGCCAGGGAATTCCACCAAAGTTAGACTCTGAAAGTTAAAATTCAGGAAATAGGGCTGTCAGACAGCTGCAGATTTCTTCTGTAGCACGCTACTGATGGTAGGAGAATGCACAGGAGACTTTGGAAGGGGATTTGAAGATTCTCTATACCAAGACTTACAGGGTTGCATTCTTGATAAAGGTGTAAAGTAGAAGTGGAACTGAACAGTTAGCTATCTAAAGTGTTGAGAGGGTTTGCAGTAAGCCTGATGCTGAATGTGAACATATGTGATTTTGAGGTAACAGAGGTAGAATAACGGTGGTCACACAGACACCTGGATTATGAAGCACTGTTTTCTTGCATGTCAAATAAAAATGCCACTAGTTATTTGTAGTAGCCAATAACTATGCTTTAAAATAACCATACCTAAGAGAGTGTGGTGGCAACCAGTGGGCTAGCACCTTTTACTGGATATCAGTGTTTGTACTAGCTCCTAAGGGAACTTTTACTGGTTAATCATTATTTTGTACAGCTGGCTCACTCATACTCTTTCTGGACTGCATCAGCAGTGTGATAATAATTTCAGCAACTATTGGGAAGTGGAAGCTGGGTGTCATTAACACTGATAGCATACCAGTACAAAACTTCTCAATTTTCCCTACTCTTTTCTGATCAGGAGCATGTGCTAGGACTAAATCCTGTGAAATTTCACATCTTAGAGGAACAGAAATCTACCGTAGATGCCATAGAGTAGTTCAGAGATAAAAGACAGAATGACTTCTTTGAAAATCTGATTTGAATGATTCTTCTTTTTGACATGATCTAGTCCAATCCCACTCCCTGAGCAGGTTCAGCTAGAAGTTGCTCAGGATTGTGTTCTGTTGTATTTTCTGTATGTCTATGGGAGAAGAATTTACAGCCTTTCTGGAAAATGGGCTGTAGTGTTTGATGACCTTCACAGTAAAAAAGAAAATTATGTTCAGATAGAATTTAATGTGATAGAGTTTGTTACTGTTTACTTTAGTTCTGTAAGTGGGTGCCACAGAGAAGAGTCTGTCTTCCTCTTGTCTTTTCACTAGAGACTGAAAGACTCAACTTTGCCTCAACCAAATGAACAACATGAATTGCACTTTCAAATGTCCTTCTTATCACATGGTTGTTATTTGTAATAGGGTTTATGACGTGTTGTGAATTACATGCAGAATCTGGAAAAAAGGATTGTACATCTTAATTCTTAGAAAATAGGAAAATCTGAAAAAGAGATGAAGGAGGCAGGAAGGATGCTGCTGCTTTATCTTCCTTTTTTTTTTTTTTTTTTTTTTTCTGTTTTTACCTGAAGCTAGGTTTTTATTGTGTATTTCAATCACAAGGACAAGTAATATGACATACTTTCTGGCCTTTTACACTGCTATTTATTTCTAAGTAGTTAAAGTTTCTGTGAAGAATCACAGTGAAGATGAACAATGTTTTGCACTGTACGTTTGCTGCTTTTTCAGATATTGAATATTTCTTTGACTTTTGTTACCTTTCCGGAACTGTAAGAATGAAGGTTTAGTCTATTTTTGTTTTGCTTCACCTTCCTATGTTAGAAAACTTATTAAAGGATTGAGGGTGGAACTTAGTGAACAGACAATTTATTTGGGTCATTCATGCATACAGAATCATTCCTGAGGCAAAACAGAGTATTTTGATCGAGGTGAATAGACATTTTGAATTACAAATATTTCATGTAGTCTTTGCTAGATAAAGGCTTATCTATGAATTCAGGAGAGATGCATCTATCGGCTTCAGGAAGTGCTAGTCTTAATGGTATAGCTCTCTTTGAATGCATGAAAAATATTGTTTGCACGAATTGTCACCCTTGCATATGAAGTGCAAACTGCATAATCATCTTCTGATCTCAGAAATCTTCCCAATGAGACTTTGAATTTAGATTGGTATACTTGAGGCATGATGAGCCATTTCTTAAGTCATGTCTTGTGGCTGCTGAATAATGCATGAGGCTTGAAGTAATTTACTCCAAGCTGAATTTTGTATTTGGTATTATTTTTAGACTTGCTGGTAATACAGAGTTGGATCTTTTTTGTTTTTTCTTTCCTTGAAGACAGAAAATGTGAATGTAAAATGTGGAAGACATTACCATGGTATTATTTTCACAACAATACATATTTGTAGGACTTTCTGTTATGTTGCTTAAGTAGACTTGAAAGAATAGAATTGGTTGTTTTTAAACCACAGTTGTTATGACTGCTTTTAAGGTATGGAAGCATTTAAGAACCAGAATAATTTGGCATTTTGGGAATATTGAAACATTCTTTAAACTGAAATAGTAATAGTTATATCCTTAGGAGTATTGTTTTGAAACAAAATATCTTGCCCTTTTTTTTTAATGTATTCTGAATGTTATTCCCCGCCCCCCAATCTAGTTTGTTTATTTTAGAAAGTAAGCTGTTATTGAGGTTGGAATATCTAGTGTTCTTCCTCATAATAAACACTCCCATAAATGAAAATTTGCTTTTGTTAGGATTACTTATATGTACAATTTTAGTTTCCTCACAGTTTTAGGATTAAAATGACACAAATACATTGCTTTGTTTCCTTTGTATGTCTTTTTGTTGCTTCCCTTAGGTCGAGATTTGATCTGCATACAGTCCATGGATGGGATGCTTATGTTATTTGAACAAGAAAGTTACGCTTTTGGCCGGTTTTTACCTGGTTTTCTTCTGCCCGGTCCCTTGGCTTACAGCTCACGCACAGACTCTTTCATTACAGTGTCTTCTTGTCAACAGGTTGAGAGTTACAAGTATGTGTTTATGTTTAGTAATTATAGTGTACTTTGGTGGTATCATTTACTAGGTAAACACATTGAAAGTAATCTTGTTTAATTTTTAAAGCCTTTACTGGAGTATGCAAAAGCAGGTAGTTGCAGGAAAGATGTTGTGTGTTGCTGAGTGATTACTGTCTTGGTACAGTCATAGAACAAAATGTGCTGTGAGTCCTGAGGACTTTATGGTCCTGTTTTATTTTTATAAAGGTATTAAGTCCGCTAGCTTATCAAGGCTATGTTGCTCCCAAGTGTCAGGTTTTTCCCTGCTTCAGTTCAGTCTAGCCTGTGCTTTCAGTGTTGGAACATGGATGAAACTGTTGTGAGCTATTTTAGTTTGTCACCGTATTAAGTTTATGGGTTCAACATTTAGAAAAATAGAACAATATGGAAAGTAAAGACTGTGCAAGACATTTGCACTTCCTGTAAGCACAGGGACTATGTATCATAAGGCCAACTAGACAAAAATTTAATAGAGAATAAGAAAGAGAATGAGAGAGATTTTGAAAGACAGACAAGGGGGCATTTGTATTTACTGTGGAGGGGCGGCTTGAATCCATGGGGCTCTCTGATGCAACCACCATGTTGAGAGTTTATCAAGTATCCATCTGTTTAGAATCAGGTGGATGCTTGAACAGTGGGACATTGCGGTGGATGTCTGCTGTGAAGCCTTCCTCAAACAAGGCGTTTCCCTATTGCAGACCCTTGCTCTCACAGAGGAATAATGTTAGGGTTATTGATTCTCTAGGCTTAGCAGTAAATTGGGGTGGGGTGGTGTTTAGGGCAGAACTACTACCTGTGATGACAAAAATCCACACCCATTAAAATGGATGAAAAAGTGGCAGAGCTATTAGGCTTACAGAGCCGTAGTTGTTCACAGTTCTAACTAGCAGCCAAAGATAAGGGACGATGATACTGGAGCCAGTATTTCCTTAACATCTTCATCCTGGACAGTAGGACAGAATGCATGTCCTGAAATTCAAGGACAATGTCTAGTTTTTGGAAGTGGCTAATATAGAAAGGAAAGATACGGTTGCCATTCAGAGGAATCTCATGATGCAGAAGTAATGGGGTGACAAGTACCTCAATGATTTTTTTCAGAGGTAATAATATATATTAAAGAAAATAAGAATGCCCCTTTTTATAAATAATGCCCATGGAATCTAATCCAGGGAATGTTAGTTGAACACAATGCTTTGTCACACTACTCTCTTCTGTCACCTGTAGTTCTCAGGCAATACTCTTTATTTTGCTGCTTAAGATTGATCAGATTATAGATATCGTGTATTGTTTGCTTAATGCAGGACAATATATATATGTTGCAAGTAAAAGTAATTTAATGGAAAATTTGTAGTTTTCCTAAGAAGTTAGAGTAAAAATTCTAATATAGTATTAGAATAAAATTATAATAGAATCTATTAATGTTGTCAAGGAATAAAGAAACATTTTTTCCTATAAAATGAACATCTCATATGTTTTCCTTATGTTCAGATTCTTGACCTTTACAACAAATATGACTAAAATTTTTCATCAGTCTGTTACTAATTCAAAAGTGTGCCATTCATGCTGTGCGAAGATATAATTTTAAAGGAATTTTTCACTTGGTTATTGGTCTTTAGTGTCAAATGTTAAGACACTAATGGAACTAATCTCTAGTGTGTGTCTGAATTATGAGGATATTAGAACAGAGTTAAGTAATTCTTTTAAAGTGAAGGAAATGCTAGGGAGAGAAGAGGTTATTTTTATGGTATTGAATAAAAATTGCAACAATTCTATTTAGTGTTTTTAGCAGAACAAGTTGCCAAAATTCAAACTATCCATCTTCTTATAGCTCTTACAGATCAATGGCTTCATTTGAAAGCAATTTTTATTGTGTTGATCCTGAATTCTTTCAAGATCTAAAAGCAAAATGCCTCTTATATGCTTGATGTGATAACTGAATTGAAAGTTTGTGTTGGTCCTCTGTGGCTTGAGGTTTTTTTCATGCAAGACTCTGCAGGTAGCTGGTACTTAAATATCAGTATGTACTGCTGTTTGATGTGAACTTGATTTGGAACCTCCATATTAAGTCTCTGATTAGTTAATAGAATGCCAAGGTGCTTTCCAAGACTATCAGTAAAATACCATGAAAAGAGAAAATTTTGTTAGGTCAGGTTCCTTCTGGGTCCCTTCCAACTTGACTTATTCGGTGATTCTATGATTCTATAAATCTGCAACTTCTCTTATAAATGTGTTAAACTGAAAAAGGGAAGTAAATTTATTCATACAGAGGATAGTTAAAGACATCCTAATTGTACTAAAAGCAGTTCTCTTAGTATTATTAACTAGGTCACAGCATTCACCTTAAGCAATTAAATTTCTGCCTCCAAGTACATAGTTTACTTCTGGAAGTAAAACAATTTTAGAAACTAAAATCCTTCAGTAGCACTTCATGTTGAGGTGGAACTTCCTGTGTTTTACTATATGGCCATTATGCTGTATCATTTTGCTACACCACAATACATGCGTGAAATGTGAGGAATATTGTTGTTATCATTTTAAATCTCTAATTTTGACAGTGAAGAAAAATATGTCTTGTTAGTTTCGATTGAATTGGAACATTCAGAACTGTGTTGGTTTAAGCTTAGGAGCTGATGGCACTCCGTGATTTCAAGAAATAAATGCTGTCTTTTGGATAAGTTTATGTTGGGTCTCATTCTATTGTTTATTTCACTTATGTAGAAAACTTCTGTATTTCACAGATTATCTATGTGCATACACAGGAAGTGGGGTAGATCAGTGAGTTACAATACCAGCACAAATTCAGGAAACAGTTACAGAAGAATCAATGAGGACACAGTTTGACCACTGAGGATTGCATAGGTGTGAAGAGGACAGATGTGCAGAGCTTTCATGCCAGTTGCTATCTTTTGTTCAAGTGTTTTCATTGCCAATTTTTCTTGGTATAGTTTGTTGGCAGTTAAAATAATAAACCTCCCACAAACCTTCCAACTTCTGCTAAATGTGCCACCTGATGATTTCAGTTTACTGAAGTTTCTTAGATTGCAACCACTTAGTTTACTTAATGGAGGTGCTTGCCAGTTAAAATATTAGATAGAGCAGACTTTCTGAGTAGCTTAGGAAGTTTTTAAAAATCTTAATAGGAGCAAAAAAAGTCATTTTATATTAGAATTCCAATTTCACAATTTGATAATTGGTTTCTTCGTTGTGGTCTGTATTTCTATTCTCTAATATTCAGACTATTGAATTTATTTTAATTCTGCATGAAATCTGAATAGAAATGTTTGTTTTAATTTCTACCTTTATACTTAGCTGCTATCCTGCTCTTAATATTAGTCTTAACATCTTTGCTGATGATAGATATGTTGCAGCAGACTTTCTAATCATCCTTTTAGACTGTGATTTTACTGTGTATGTATACTCATGATAATTGTATTTTATTTCTTACTTAATGTAAAGGTATTAACTACAAAGATATCTTTTTTTTTTTTTTTTAATCTTTTTAAACTGCCTGTAACAGATACCAAGTGCTGGCATTTGCAACAGATGCTGATGAGAGACAAGACACAGAAGAGCAAAAACTCAGTTCTGGAAAAAGACTTGCGGTAAAACCTGTTTATGTTACGTACCCTGTATGAACAGTGCACAAATATTGAAATGACCGATGCTAAGTAAGGAATGGAAACATTGTCTGCTGACAAAGGACCTGATCCAGTTGCTGCTAAAGGCAATGGAATGACTCCAGTAGATTTCTATTAAGGTTTCTTTGGGCCTCAGTTGTTTGAGGCTGGGCCTTAAAACTTGCTGTTGTTCTAATGAGAAAAGAAAAAGAGGGAACTGCACTGGAGATAACTATTTCCAAGGCAATCTTCGTAATACAGAACCTACACTGTAGTAAAACAGATAAATAGGTACACCTGAATTATTGCTTATGTTTTTAAATGAAATCTAGTTGTGACTTCGTATTGTAGAAAGTTAATCTCATTCTCCTTGGGGAATCCTTTGTACTCAGAGAAAAATTCACAGTGAAATGTTTCCATAAATAGTCAGTGTCTTGAACTCTTTTTGTCAAAAACCTGTGGATTCAATAGTCTTCTGGAGGTCTCTGTCACTAATTTGTTTAATATTTGACCTGCCTCCTCTTAAGAGGAAGAGAACTTAATTCTTTGTGGTCCTGCAGTAGAGTTGCTTGTCTGCTAAATATACTGCATATATAAAATGCTAGATTCAGCATATTTCGGGTACAGCAGTAAAGTATTGGGAGAGCATCTTCCTTCAAGCTGGCTAATTGTAGAATTTTTCAAATACACATAGGCTGAATCCTACATGTAGAAGTAGGAGAAGGCAATTTATAAATAAAAAATCTGGAGACTTCATCAGATATACTGCAAATGAAACAGTTTTTTAAAATCTAAAATGTGAAGCATACATGGAAACAAACTTAATAATCTCGATTTTTCCCTTTAACTTTTAAGATGGCACTTCCAGTTTCATACATCAGATATGCCAGGATATTTGCTGACACATCCTATGCTCTTTAAGTGAAATGATTGATACTGTTCCTATAGGAAGTGCTGACAGTTAACTTTGATATATTTTTACTTCAGAAATTCTAAATTTCTGTTTAACCAGCTTGGCAGAAGTCAAAAGCATTTTTTGGATGTGTATTTAGTTGAAATTTCTCAGAGGAGCTGAAGAAACAACCCAATGAAATGTATCAATAAGCAGTAGTATTGTTTAAAGAGAGGTGAGGTAGGATTTGTAAGTAGTTGTTTATTATATCAATGTATGTAGTTGGAGAAGTAAACAAACTATGACATACATGAGCATTCTCCAGATTAAAGAGTGTACATGAGTAACTGCAAGCATAAATATTGGCTTACACACCTAAAATGTTTTTCTAGTTTTCCATGTATATGTATTGGTAGAGTAAGTTGTTGCCTTTTGCTCCCTATCCTTGTCCTTAATAACCAAGGACACATACAGAGGCAGATACTTAGCTGAACTGCATAGCCAACAATTCATGACTATTTTAAAAAGAAGACATTTTTGCTGCTTGAGTCACCTTAAGGAAAGTTACAAACTGCCCTCAGAATAAGAGGATAATTCTCATCCAGAAAAAGACCTTGATTTTGCTTTTCTATCTATGTTAATGATATGTAATTTGATTAGTTCTGAGCCTTCTCAAAGTTTTGTCTTTAATGTGTCTTTAGCTGTCAATTGATTTCTGGAGCATGTTTTTTCTTTTGAAGGTGGATTGGGTCTTAAACATCGGAGAGCAAGCACTGGATATATGCGTTGTCTCGTTTAATCAGGGAGTTTCTTCTGTTTTTGTGCTTGGTGAGAGAAACTTCTTTTGCCTTAAGGATAATGGGCAAATACGATTCATGAAAAAACTTGATTACAGTCCGAGTTGCTTCATTCCTTACTGTTCAGGTTTGTAAAAGGAAGATTCCTCTTAACCTTATCTTGGTTGCTTTTAGAACTAAAAGTTGTTTGTTTATTTTTTTTTTCCCCCACTAAATAAATATATTTTTCCGAATAAGCAGATGGGGCATTGTGCAGCCTGGTCTAGTGGGAGGTGTCCCTGCCCATGGCATTTAGGTTAGATATTAGGAAGAAATTCTTTACTGTGAGGGTGGTGAGACACTGGAACAGGTTGCCCCAGCCCTGGCAGTGTTGAAAGCCAGGTTGGATAAGGCCTTGAGTGACCTGGTCTAATGGGAGGTGTCCCTGCCCTTGGTAATGGGGGTTGGGACTAGATGGTCTTTAAGGTCCGTTCTAACCCGAGCCATTCTATGATTCTGTATTTCTATGATTTGTAGAAAGGATGTGAAATTGGAGCTCTCTTTTTGAACCGGGCAAGTTTATTTCAAATGTTACTTTTTGTGAAGTGCCATAATTTTTAGAATCTAAATATTTTCTTATCACCAAATTGAGGTACTTGTCTAGTGCCCAGGCTATCAGAGCAACAAACACAGAAGAATGACAGTCTTTGGAAGAATAAACTAGTGTTTGAGGACCTTCTATTTGAGAACCTTTTGATTTATGACCTTCTGATATTTACAGATTCTTAAAAAAAAATCAAAGTTTATTGTTACTACATTGGTGGAAACAACTTGGTTAGATACTTGGTTATAAATACAGACTCTTAATACCTATTCTCTTTTAATGTTTAAAAAAAATCTCATAAATTTTTGACACTGTGTCTCCTTTTGAACTTAAAATACCATTTTAGTCTTTATAAATTTGATCTTATCAATTTTCACATATTATACTTTCTGATTTGAATTATACTGTAAATAAACCCTATCAATGCATAGACATTTAATTGGTATTGACAAGTTAATGAATTAATGAATAGTGTAAGTAGCAGATATATTAATCAATGTGTATTTTGTCATATTTATCTTGGCATGCCAGCATAGCCATTATGAGTTTTTGTTTGTCATGTTTTAAATTACCAAACATGGCTGGCCAGAACCTTGGAAAGTTGTGGCATATATTGTGTAATATGCAATTGAAATTGGTATCCATAATTAATTACATATGTCCTTGGTTAGTGTCAATGTAACTTTCCTATCTTTTGACACTTTATATTAAATTAATTTATAATAACTAATGGCTTAAAAATAAAAGAAAACTATATAAGCCTCGAAGAAAAGTTCTGGCTTTTGAAAAAATCTTTCAACCTAAATTTTTTTTTTTAATCTTTGAACAGTGCAAGAAGGAACAATAAACACTTTAATTGCAAACCACAGTAAAATGTTGAATGTTTATCAAGATGTTACATTGAAATGGGCCACTCAACTTCCCTGCATTCCTGTCTCAGTAAAAGTAGCGAATTTTCAGTAAGTAACTTGTTAAAGTTTACTTTTTACTTAGATTAATCTCTGGTTGTGTAATTTGCTTCTAGATCCTAAAAAATAATTCTGAGGTATGTAACAAGGTAACTTTTAAAAGGAAAATTCTAAGTGTTGTTCCTTTGTTTTGTAAAATGTTGATTTCATTAATGAGTGTACTAGAACAATACTAGATTGCTCTATTGTGCTTTAGGTTTTGTGTTTTTCTTGAGTGAGGTTTGAACCTGGAGTCTCATAGCTCCAGTCCAGTAGCTTCTTCTGCAAAAGAATGAAAAGTGTGGTTGTGCAATCTGGCAAGGACCTTCCCTGAGATGGGAAAATAGGGAATCTCACTGAAAATCTGTTCTTCATTAAGCATTTAAGAGCATATGCATTCCAGAGATTATTTATTGGAACGGATTATTAAAATCCAATGTTAAATTAAGGAAATTAAGGAATTGTTTAAATTGCCCAGGGCTGCACTGCAACAGACCAAAACTTTTTGTAAAAGAACCATAAGACAGATCAGGAAAAAACTGTTTGGGTGGGGGATTGGGCGAAGAGAAGCTAGGACATGTTTAAAACTTGCACCAAGACTGTAACTGAAATAAGCAAACTACAGAAAGGTTCAGCCAGTTTTTTATACAATTGAATTTTGCCTGTACTGTGTGCCCTGTAGGTTACGGACGGGCTGGACGGGACGGTCGGAGACGAGAGATCTCTATAGGCAGATCTTGGGACATTCGGTTTATTGCAAAGGGCGTGGGTATAGGGGCACTGCTCAGAGCTGCTAGGCTCAGCTCGGAGCAGGCCCAAGAGAGCAAGAGAGTAAGCGGGTAAGAGAGAGAGAGAGAGAGTGTAAGAGTGTGCGAAGAGTAAGAGAGGAATGGAATAGAATAGAATGGTGAAGTCCTGGTTACAATACAATAAATCATCTTCTGTACTGAATATTCTAATTGTCACTAGCCAATCTAATACAAGATACAAATCCTATAGCGTTTACATACAGCCTATAAGAGTTCTTATATTACCATAGAGTGTTACATCTTAACTTCTAAAAACTACTCTTTGGACCCCTTCTGCTGAGCTAGTAGGGTCTGCTCTGACCCTTGGACCTGCCTGCAAGCAGAGGGCGTTGTTCAATCAAGAGGGGATTACCTTCAGTCGGCCATACTATTGTTTTCCAGTTGTTCAGTAACTCAGACTTGGTATTTCAAAAGTGGCTTTCATTTCGATGTTGCCTGTAGTTTTCATATTCCCAAAATCTTTTGTCAGGCAATCATATTTATAACGCTTTCCTGTTTCATCTTCCCCAACAGTGCCCCCAGAGCTGGGCTGGGTGCTGGTTGCCCAGTGCCTATGACCATAGAGGATGCAGTAGGAGTATCCTTGTCACATTAATCTTCTGATCCCCAGCAGGCTGGTGGCTGCTGGGCCAACATACGCTGGATTGCTAAACACTTGACCATAAACCCAGCATTTTACCTCCAAACTAATGGAAATACAACATCTGACTAAGTAGCTTTAGTGACTTGTGCAGAGTAATCTGAGGGATATTTGTGTTTTGTTTGTTACTAATAGATACCTATTTTTTTTAAAATTATTCATCGTTTATTTTTTTCTTAGACTCTGGAGAGAGTTGGGCTGGCTTTCATCCATCAGGTCTTAACAAGTGAAATATAATGAACAGTCTCACTGGGCCACTTAGTATAACCCAGAAGTTAATTATGCAGGATACGACAGTAGAGCTTTTGAAGTATGGGAAAAATATTTGCTTTACAAAAATTTGAAAAAAACCATTGATTTTTACAACAACAGGTTGTACTAACATTTGTATATACAATTACTTGTTTGGAAACTCATTATATTGAATCATCTGTTTCAATAATTTGTCTAAAATGTTTATGCAGATTCTGCCTGTTCCCTGTGAACTTCAACACTCAGAAGTTTGATATTAGGGAGAAATTCGAGAGCCTAAATCTGTCCCAGCTCAGTTTGCTAGCTAGATTCTGAATTCCCACAGAGCTACTAATGCCAGGGTTTGACTTGGGGTTGTGTTCTTTAGCAGGTAGAGAGACAGCAATATAGTTATGCAGACCTCTGTATAGAGGTACTGATAAATGAAGGAACATCTGTGTGCCTACACCCAGTGGCCTGAAAGGCAGGAAGAGGTCCAGGGCTGTGCGTTTCTGAGCTATGCTTTTGTCTGTCTATTGAAAAATATGCAGTATGCTTGTACTTCCTTCTGGCATTAAAAAAAGAAAACATGAGCTAAACAGCTAAACTGTAGTAAAGCTTGTAGAGATAGTAATTTGGCTTAAACAGGGCATATGTGTTTGTTTTGGTGTTTCTTAAAAATAATTTGAAAGGGAGTTCTTTGTGAGTCAATGTGATAATGATTTTCTTGTACTCAAGAGAGACCTCAGTCTTAGTTGGGGCCTCTGAGCACAGCACTAGTGTAACATAAATAATATTAAGGACTTTAATAAGCATAAAGTTGTTAATCCTACACTGCTGAAAGACTGAAGGGCCTTAAATATGATGTATGCCAATTAATTACTTTTTTCACTTTTAAAACAATAATACTTACAAAGCAAATAGAGCATTCTGAAAGCAGCTGTCTCTACAGTTCAGACATATTCATTTGTATTTTCTCCTTGGCATAATGTCTGTTACTTCTAAGATGTAACTCTGCCTTGCTGGATAAGAAAAGCCCTATTAGAAGCTATTTTATGTAAATCCCTTGTGGCAGAAGTAGTGATTGCCTCACAAAAGCAGCTTGTGATTCTAGTGTATGCCCCTCCTTATTATTTATGAATTGATTTTTCCCCTTAAAATAACGTGAAACACATTATTTCTCTATTGCAATACCAGTATGTAAATAAAGATAATTTACTACAACATTTGGGATTAAATTCCAGTACAAACTGCTTGATTTCCATCACATTTTCAGAAACATGGAAGGAAAAATAGAATCAAAGACAAGCGGTTACTTAGAACATCTTTAGATACTGCACTCTAAAAGTTATGTATTTTTAAGCTGTTAAATGATACTTTTTTGCCTGCTGTTAAAACCTGAATGCTCTCTGTCAGGAAATTGCAAATTTGCTATAAAAGTTTGTGATCAGAAACTTGAACTGTAGGCAAAATTTTGAGAGTTTATCTTATTCTGGGTTTTACCCGAATGTCTTTATAACTAGTCTGAACTGGAAGTTCAGTTCTCGTCATTGTTATAGAAGTTTGTCCCTTATTTTGTTGAAAGTTTATATTCTAGTTCTGTTAATGTATATTAATCACAGTTTCTGACATATTTTTAATGTCAAGGGCCCTCCTACATACTTAGCACTGCCTGGATTGCTTCAGAAGTGTAACCACTTACACTGACAATTTCAATTAATTTAAACTACTTAGATCTCTGTCTCAGTACAAATTTATCTTCCCATGGATAAGGCTGCTTAAACAGTTATATTTTTGCTTGTCCTGTGTTGTTATCCTTCAAGTTATGGCTGTGCAAACACATTCTCACCGAAGCTGAAACTCTTGAAGAAAATGGTTTAGGTGTTCTGCCTGAGTTGATTAAAAAACCCCAAACATCCCCCCACCAAATCCACAAACAGCCCCTCCCAAACCTTTCTAGAGTGGTTTGAAGAGAAGCTTTCCATATACTGCAAATCTAGGAAAGTTACAGAAAGGAATGACAAGAATTCCTACTCTGCTCAAAATTTCAGTTGAAATGGTAGTTGCAAGCAGCAGTATTTGCTTGGTATCCATCATGATTTTGTAAGTATCTTCATAGCATTGACTTTAAAGTCCATTCCCTTTTTTCCTGCCCTTGAGTTTCCATTTTTCTGTTTCATGAGAAACCTCTTCTCTAAGATCTTCTTTGTACCTCCACATCTCCTTTGAAAAGAAGTTTCATGAGCACTATCTCTTACACTTATGGATTATAAATTCTATGAATTTGTCACTGGTTGATGCTTCTTGAGATTGTGTTAAGATTTCTCTCTCTCTGTCTCTTTCTTCTCACTTTTTGTGAGCCCATCACAAGCTATATTTGTTTTTCTGTGTCTGAATTATTCTGTCTCCATATGCTTGACCATAAAAGGTCATTGGAGTACATTGTAAGACTTAAGACAACTACTTTTCTGTTTATTTGGCACTTGGCAGAGCTGTTTCTAAGAGTACATCTTTTAATGACTGATAGATTGCACTGAGTATTAATTACTCTGTCCTGGTTGGCCTGAAACTAGAACACTATGTTAAGGTGCATTCAGTCTGAAGCAAAATACCTTGTGTTGTCAGCCTCTGGGCTATTTCTGTCACAAACATCTGAAATGCCAGTGTGGGTTAAAACACATAGATTATTATATATACACATATATAGATTTTGGATGTAGTCTCAGGAAAGGGCTTTCTGTTTTGATTACTACCAAGTTATGAACCTGTGTTTTGCCATAGGAAAGCATGAAACCTTTAAATTGGGGACTTTTTTTTCTTCTCAACCTTTTTAAAGTTCACTACTCTCCACTTTACTGCTTGGTTTTGTTTGTATACAATCTTCAAGTTTTATCTGATAAGCCTGTGAATGCTAAAAGGTAGCCTGACTTTTTTCTTTTAAAGAGAAGCGGACTGCAAACTTGCTCAAATACCTCTTTTCTTCAAATCAGTGTTTCATGATGTCTTTAATTTTGATTATTTGTGCTTTTGTCTGTCCACCAAGAAATTAAGTCTGGTGGTATCCATACCACAAAAAAAGTTGATTTCATGATGTGGAATTCTAACAGGAAGCCAACCTCAGAGTTTAGGGAATGTGTTGTGGGAAAGATATTTCTTCCCTCTCTATTCTACTGGAGACTCTTACTACTTTAGGCACCGGTTTATCAGCAAACCTAATGTTTGAATGAAGGATGTTTTCCCCTTCAGCCACATTAGAATTTAGTTAGTAATACTCAAAAGAAAAAATTTAGAGCCACTGTAGTGAGGCAGAGATTTGTGAATTTGTGTTTGGTGTTCTGAATATGGCAAATTGTGATTTAATTTCACACATTTGTGATACATTACTTCAAAACTTGTGGCTTTATAGAGTCAGTTGTGCAGACTGTTGCCTTGTGTGGGGCCAGGAGTTGGACTTGATGATCCTTGTGTGTCCCTTCCAACTCAGCATATTCTGTGATTCTGTAGTACTTGTCCAAAGGTTATTGGATGCTTTGCATATGTAGTGCCTCATATTTTTAGGAGCTACATCTAGGAATTCGAATACAATTAGAATTTTCTTTTGTGACCATTTGTATGTACCTCTCTCTCTGTGAGCAGAGGAACTGTTCTTCATGGAAGAAAGATTCTTGAAACAAGTAACCCACATAATGATGCATGTGCCTTGTAAAATGTGAAGTTACTTTTATTACCAGGGGTTGACAGGTATGGACAAGTTGGTGAAAGTAGCTAGAATATTTGCTTTCACTCCCATTTATTTGACAGATAAATATCATTTTACTTGGTAATGGAACAGTGTGTTTTCTGAAGAGGAAATATAAGGTCTGGAAAGGGTTTTTTATGCGGAAGTAATTTATCACCTCCAAAGAATTAGAATTTCTGAGTTTCTTAAAATATTAAATTTCCAGGACTCAACCTTTTATCTTGATTTAAGCTAGTAAATAGATTTTCACTATTTGACAAGGGGGAAAAGAATTTATTTTTTAAACAAAAGTAACTGTTGAAAAGTCAGGAAATAAAGTAGACTTTATATGTTCAAGATGGCAAGCAAGGTTACTTAGCAAGCTTTATCCACACTTCGACTCTTTATGAACTTCAAGTTTGACTAGATTTATTTGGAGGAGTGATCCCATAAATATATCACAGGGTCCCACTGAATCACCACTGATTCTGTTTTGCTCAGTTTGCAATCAAGAAGTGATTTCTTTCTATGAGTTGCTAGCACTCCAACTAGCTATGGTGTTTGAAATTTACTGAGGTAATTTTTTGTTGTAGCTTCTCCAGGTATGATCACTGCAGTCGGGATCATGCCTGAACTCCTAACATTGGTATATGAACCATGAGCCCATTATGACTGTGTCACATAGTAATATATTAATCAGCCATCTCTTAAAACCAGCTACCCATAGGCTGTTGGTTTTCGTTTTTTGATGTATGCAGTTCCGTATTTGATTTTGCTGAATTAGAGACTTAAATTTATTACTTTAAAGTTGCATTGTGTAGGCTGAGATGCAGAAAATACTGCGGCTTACTGAATCACTGCAAGATTATTGATTTAAGTTGCTATAGTAAGGTCCAATTTTCTTACTACTTATAAGACAAAATAAAGTGAATCATTACATCTAAAATTTGTCATGTTGTTCTTGTATGAGTCTCTCCCCTTGCATAAATAATAAAGAAGCAGAGACTAATTTGACTAATGAAGGAACTGAGATTTAATTTTCTGTGTAATCATGTTAATAAGTCTTCGAATATTGTATTGTCCCATGTGTGCTGATAGCCAGGACTACTGCACTTTCCTGTCTCTCAGGATATCCCCACTTGTGTTACAGTTACACAGGTGCATTGCAAAAGAGTATTTTACAATATTTTAACATACAAGTTAGTTTTAAAAACAGTGACTTCTAATTTACTAAAACAATAATTTCTTGCTATGTACTGAGTTACCATTTTACTCCTACTCTGCTAAAAATGATTCACTAAAATGACGAGTGCCTGCAGAAAAATTCCCAGTGCTTTAACCCTGGGTGTGAAAGAATATGTGAGGAAGGGTTGTGTGGGTTTTATGACTTAGTACCTTACTGTATGTTACAGTACTCTGTTCCTATCCAGTCTCTTCCCATTAGTCTGTAGCTTGACTGCAAGGCTGAGAATTATGGGTCTGGTGACTCAGACAAGTAGAGATGGTCCCTACACCACCTCCAATGCACTTGAAGCATAAGCCAAATGACATGTGCTGCTGCACTTCAGCATTGCCCATCAGTTTGCATTTTGAAGGAGAACACTGCTGAAAGAGATATTCATTGTGTTTATTGCATTTAAAACCAGTCCCATCTTTACCACAGTATCAAACAATAAAGATTTTTAGTTATTGCAGCAAATGGAGAGAATCACCTTTCTTCCTTTTTGAAAAATGTTTGCTACAATGCTCCCTTTGGATTTTCTGATTTATTAGTACTTTATAATATTAGAATGATTGGTAAGATATGTGTGGTTTGTATGCTTAGTGGTCTAATGAGGTTTGAAGTCCCTGTAGACTGTTGTTCACTGGCTTCATAGAACAAGACGTGTGTGTGAGTAATAGCTTGAGCCTGACATTGTTAACATGCTTGTAACTTCATGACACTTTATCTGAATAAAATTATATAAAAATTCTCTAATTCAGCAACCGGTCTCCTTAAAGAAGAGAACATAAACTAGGGTTTAAATTCTTTGTTTTGAAAGAGGATTAATTCCCAGATTTGAACTCATATGTAGCCCAACAGACTGATGAATTTAATTTAAATGAGGTAGGTGAATCAAAAGATTGGAGTTCAGAATTCTGGTATATAGCCATTGGTTGAAAATGTGCTTTTATGAAATTTTAGCTTCCAATATTTTAAAAAGAATATTAAAATCTGCGATCAATTTGTAAGTGAGAAAGTATTGGCCTGGTCCAATCATGAACTTGAAATTAAAACTTTATTTCTGGCACAGAATTGTAGTATGTTGGGTGGTTGAATGAACGTGCTCTATGTAGCTGGGCTCTCCAAACAGTAGAAAAGGAATGGGAACTGAATTTAACTGGAAAAAGCATGGAGAAATATTGTAGTTGAATTAAGTGTATAAGGTGTAAAAGTGCAACCACATATATGGTAATAGTGGATGGAGTCAAAATAAAACTCCCCTCATTGAATTTTTTAGCTGTCCAGATGCTTGAAAATACTTTGTTCTTCATTGTAGCCCATCTGTTATTCCTTATTATAACTGACATCACCACAGCTACCGCAACTTTTAAAGAATCACCGTATAAAAATGGCAAAACTTACATATAAACCCAGCAAAACTTAGCACTTATTACACAGTTTTATGGAAGGAAAACTGCAGGAATCAGACTTTATAGTTTGTTGAAAGATTTTCCCTTTCTGTATAGTAGTACTGTAATAGAAGCAATGCCAGTTATGACGCACAGTATGAACTGTTCAGTTATATACATGTATATATATAAATTTTTATTTGAGTGTTCTGTAAGAATGTTGCCTGATCTGAGAAGTTAAATGCAGAGAAATCTAGAATCTTTAACATAATACTTAACATAATTGCATTTTAAGGAAAAAAAAAAAGATTGCATCTGTTTTCCTCATTGCTGATTTGCCACTGGATTTTTGAGACATGGCAGTAGAAAATATGAGCCTTTTCAAAGGCCTTTTGAAGAGATAAATTTAATCTATGTATCTTAGCCACAAAATATGAATGTGACTGCATTTCTTTTACTTTAGTAGGATTCTAATCCTGAAAGAGACATAGATGTGCCATGTACTATGTCCAGCATATACTGTGATTCAGGACTGGCCTTTCTAGTAAGACAGCTTTAAATGGTGTTTACTCTATGATGTTAAGCACATGCCCATATTGCCAGTTCTCCTAATTTTATTGCATGTCACTTACTTGCTTTTTCAAAAAACCTACTTTTTACAGTCATATGACTTTGTAAAGGTTTTAACTTCAGAATAACATTTAAAATATTCCTACCTTCATGGTTCTAAAGAAAACATTAAAAGTGAAAATTCTCAAGAACCAGAATGCAAGTAACTCCCCCTCCAGTATTTTAAATAAGATCCTTGCTTTTAAACAAATATCATGGGTTTTTTTGGCTAACCCAGTATTTCTCTGTTCCAGTTGTTGTGACAGAGTGGGATATAAGGTTCTGAACTCTCAGTCTTGGAGCTGGTTATTGAGCAGTTGGCTGGAGTTTATGGACATATTCTGACACTCTACCCGTGAAAGTGCTGGACATCTTGTTTGAAAAACAGTTTTATGAAAAATTTCAGTCTGTTGATTTTGAATGTTTTCATTATTATGCTGTTAACATGAAAGACTTTTTTGTACAAGGAGGAGCACTTGGGACATTTATGTCTAGCTGTGGAGCTGAGAGGCAGCAAGCAGTGCAAGTGCTAGAGATGTTTTGAAAAAGCAGCTTTGTTCTTTACAAGACAGGGTGAGGGGACAATTATAAATATTGTTAAAAGTAATAGTGTACACACTTATTCCTTACTGAAATGCTGGAGAATTTTGAAACTTGCAGGCAGCTGTGAGGAAAAAGAGATGTAAACTAATTTGAGTTGAGTGCTTTAAAAGTTATGTAATTCCTCAAACTTTCAGAATAAATCTGTTTTAAAGACACATTATGGTTATTCTTGTTAACCTCTTATAATCTGTGCATAGTCTAATTTTCCTTGTGTACCTCCCAATACTATCTTATATGAAGCCAACAATTAAGAATAAGCTTTATCTAAAATGATAAATTTACCAGGAGTAGATTTTATCAGCGAAGCTCCTTGCATCTCTTTTATGTTGGAAGCAGAGATACTAGAGGTCTCTCCAGCTTGCTTGACACGATATGGACTCTAACCACTATCTTGAAGTGGGAGAAGAGCAGGCTTAGTGGAAGAATAAACTTTTGAGGCTCTCCATATTCTAAATTCATGTGGCATAGCTGTTAGTACAGCCTTTGAAAGCTGTTGTATACCTGTCTGCTAGTGGGGGAACTTGGCCTTGAAACATATTTTAGATTTCACATGAAGGAAGTGCAAATGCAGAAATATGCCCTAAGAGAGAATGGAGCATGGAGATGCTTTAAGTGTGTCACAGTTGGTCTTAATTTTTTTCTTGTTGCTAATGCTGGTACTGTCATAGAGAAATCACAATGTAATTTCCCTTGTTTCTTATTATTTAGAGCTCTGACATAGAGGCTGCACTCTTACTTAAAGTAATCAGATTTGCTTGTCAGTCCTCATGTTCATTTTCAATTCAGCTAATGCCACTAAGTTTCTTAGATATGGAACTGTGGTAATACAAAATGCAATGTGTAAATTATGAACTTTTCCTTGAATACATTATACTTCATTTCTCTTTTTTTTTTTTTTTTTTTGCATAGAGCAAGATCATATATTTCTGGAGGCCTGTGTCATCACTCTGAATATTATGTTTTTATTCTACTTTTTGACAAATACTAATTTTACTTTAAAACTGCATTTTGTACAGCTGTCTGCTTTAATTTTTAAATAAAACTTTTGTTGCTTTTGAAATAGTTTTGATTTTATATCTAAAACAACAAGAAACCAAGTTGGTTAATCCTTCAGATAAAAGTTTACATTTTGTATGCAAGATGTAGTATGAGCTTAAATTTCATGCGTAGCCTGACTCTGTTAGCATGTAATGTGTGTGTGTGTCCCCTACCTGGAGGGACCAGAAGGTTATCTCGTGCAGGGATATCTGTTCCAGAGCATACATTGTTAAATATTAGCTTGGTAAGATTCCCTTGTGTCAAGGGAATAACTGTTAAGCTGTTATACTAACCCTGGTAAAAAACCCCCACACCTGCTTCACATAATGTGACGTGGTACTCTCAGGGCTCACCTGTGTGAAAGCTCTGCTGCCCCGCAGGTGGCAGTAGCGCTCTGGCAGAAAGGACCCCCGACCTAAACTTCTCTGAGTAGTACTTGGTTTTAACTTGGCAGTGAAAGTAAAAACAGTCAATTTCCTTTTTTTTTTTTTTTTTCTTTTTTTCCTTCTTTTGTTTTGTATGATGGAAAATACTCCTTTTTATTTGGTTGCTGGATGGCATTTTAGGCAAAGAGTCTCTTTTGAAGAGAAAACTATACAAGGAGGACTTCAAAAGCTAATGCCTGGTCAGTTTGTCCTGAAGTAAGGTGCTGGCTAGTTTGTTGTTTTGCTGTGTAGTGCCACCATGTAAAGCTGCTAGTGGAAATGTCTTCGCTCACAAGTAGGGAGCAAAAGTACCCATATAAGACCTGAAAGGTGGAGAGTTCTTCAGGCATTTAAAATGGCCACGTTCAGGTTTTACTCAGTTCTGGCTCTCTGCATTTCAGCGTTTATAAGAGGGGATAAATGTTGGCCAGTTGTTCTAGTCATAACTTCTATTTTTTTTAACCTCTTTTCCATTTGTTCTCAAGATGAAATCATGTTTCACTTCCCTCTTCTTCTTGCATGTATTTCATAATTTTTTAAACGAAATTTGTATCTTATATTCTTAAGTTCAGCCATCCTAAGGTATCATAGAAATGGGAAGGATGAAGAATGCTTTTCTGCAAAGCAGCCACTTAATGCTGTTCAATATAATTATATATTGTTAAACAATTATATTTGAGCACTATATTTACATTATTTGTTTGCATGCCCACTGCAGAGTGTGCAAAGTATGTTAAATATAAAATAAAAAGTCTTAAAAGAGTTTTAATTTTTGAGAGCAATTAGATTGTCTGTTTTCATGTGTAATAGCAGAATGGGGAAGGCTTACACGTACAAGCATTACTTCTAATGTAAGTTGAACCAAGATTTTTTTACTGAGGAAAGCATTTTAAAGAATCCTGAGAGTGCTCCATGGATATGCAGAACAGTTAGGAATCAGTAATATCAGGGCATTGAGTCACCCTGGATGTACTTTGACTATTCAGCTGTGGGTGTACTTCAGATTTTGGAGTACGTATTTAATAAGAGTAAGATGGGCTTTTTACTTTTATTCCCATTAGTTCATGTTAGAAAATTCTTATAGTTATCTACTCCTAGTCTGATCTTCCTTCAGTGTTTTATCAAATACTTCACATAGTTACAGCTTCAAATGACACTGAAATGGTAGTGAACTTAGAATAATTTAGGTTTTCCAAAGCACTAAACTAGAAAGTCCTATTGAGGTATGCTCTTGCCTATAATTACCTCAAAGGGTGATAAAATGAGAGGAATGGATTCAAAATGATTGAGCACAATTCCAGGAATTAGTTTCCTAATTTAGTAGTTTTTAAATAATACATTATCGATAAGGAACAGAAGGTGGTATTGCAGAGAATCTTGTTTTCTGAAATGGTTGGTATGACTAACAGCAATTATGACTGCTTCTGAAATTGAAGTAGAAATTTTATGAGCTATTATAAATATAAATAATTAAAGCTGTAAATGGTGTCAATAACCAGACCTTGTTCTAAGAGTTGTCCGAAACTTAGCATGTGTCATTCAAATAGAACTCAGAACTACAGATTCAACTTCTAAATCAATTGTTTGAGTGATCAGTTTGGTATTATATAACTGGAAACATGCAAAGCATTTTAATTTCTTCAAGAACTATGTTGTGAGCAATTTGTTTAGTAAGAGAAACATACAAAAAGCATATGCCATTATTATTAACCAGAATCCAATAAAAGATAGTCTTTCAAATTATTACCATATGTGTGCAGGAGCTGCTTCGTACTGTAAAGTTATTTTAGATATCAGAATAATTTGTTTTATACTTTGAGTTCCTCACTGTTAAAATGTCCCCTTAGATTTACTATTACTCTGACTATTGTGTGATACATAGTAAAAAAAATAGCTTACAATAAAAGAAATTTAACAAGAAATTGAAATTCCAGATTGTATGCAAAATGTGCCAAATGAAGTAATGGTATTTGCAGGGATATTGTGTGAGAGCAGTAGCTGTGAGGAAACTACTGTAAAACTGTTAAATATGCTTCCTTTCCCCCAGCTGTCCTTAACTACTGTTAAAAAAAGATTGAGAAAATAACGCAATTTTGACTGGCTGACAAACATTCCAACAGAGAAATGAATGTATTATAAAAGAATATATTAGAACTGCTTGCCCATATTTTCCTTATTGCTTCTATTGATATGCAAATTCATGGACAGCTTTTAAGTAGGAAAGATTACTACAAAAGGCTTTTTTATACTTCTGTATGTTTCATGTTGAACAATCTTCTTGGGACCCAGCAGAACACTAACTGAAGCAAAGGCAAAGTATAATTTGTAATGCTGTTTTCTTAAAGTGATGCTTTTGTCTCTGAGATAGTGCAGACTTCAAGGATGTCATGACTATTGGGAAAGTTGGTTGAAATGAGTTCATTTTAAGGTGGAGTTTCTGAATGTGCATTCTGTAATGCTGACATAAACTCAGAAGTTAAGCAAAGTATAATGTACATAGGTAAATCACCTCATTGATTTAAATTTATCTCATTTGATAGACTGATTAGCTGCAGATGACTGCCAGCTTAATTGTATATAGGAAGGACTGTATTTTCAAACTACTTTTGAATGTATTATGCCTTAGTAGTATATCATCAAAGATTTATTGCTAACTCTGTAGCTATATTTCTTCATGCTCTTTTGATTTACATTCAGATGTCCTCATGGAACTTTCCTTATTAGATTAACAGATGCAAAACTTTGGGAAAAAGTTTTAAGATGGTCCAAAGCCGTTGCCGGGCAATTCTAGAAATTGTCTTGTTTTCAGAAGTTTTCTTTCTCCAGTTGTGGAAAAAGCTCCTGATGCTATTTCTCTTGTTGTAGCCCTTTTTTTGTAAATAAAAAAAAAAAAAAAAGAAAAGAAAAAAAAGGTTGTTTTTTTTTTTTGTAATTTGATAGCAAAGTGTGGAGCAGTATATTTAGTAGCATGGTAATATCTGCCTCAACAATGCTCCATTTTTGAAGACTTTGCCGCACCCCTGACTGTCGGGGTCCCTTCCTCCTGCCATGTAGCCCTGGGAGAGCGGCCCTGGGAGGGGAGACACGGGGTTTCCGTGCCCCTGGTCAGCCTCGTTCCCCCTTGGTTGTTTTGTGTTCCCCTGCGCGGGCAGGGATCCTCGGGTCCCGTGATTGAGCAGTTCCTCGGCGGAGCCCCGGCCATGCGGCTGGAGAAATAAACATCTCTGAAACATCTACCAAGAATCTGGCCATAGATATTTCTTTTCCACGGGCCTCGTTGACTGATACACGTGTTGCAGTATCTGCACTGTAACACCTGACTAATATGGCAAAGCTCCTTGCAAGTGTTTGTCAGGTGTTAACAAAAATCCTCTACATTAGACGTTATTTGCATACCTTACTTAAGATTGTGTTGTGGTGCCAAGTATTCGTAATAGTCTGTCTCCTAGCGTTGTTCATACTGAGAGCTCAGGGTTAGCCCAATGTATTTGTTTCATGTGCCATCCAAAACTCTGTAAATGTAGGACAGATTTGTGTTGTACAGAGCTTTTTGGGTATAAGAAAATTAGGATGAACGGTTCTGCATGTTATTCAAACAACAGACCCTATCCTGAGCAAGGAAACTAACTATAGTCAACAACAAATATTCAAGTAGTGAGAGAAACCAGGACTCATGCTTAGTTCCAGTTCCTGCTGATAGTTTACAGTTTGTCAAAAAATCCCTTTAGGATGCTGTGACCCAAGCTCACAGGTCACAAAAAAGTCATGACATTCACAAGATGGCTGCTAACACGGGTGCTGGATATATAAGTTGAAAATCAGTGTTCAGTCTTCCACTTTCTTTTCTTCAGGTATTTGTTGGGGGAGTCTTGGCATCTGCAGCCTTATGGTGTTCACAAAGACAGCTTCCTATTACAGTTTTTGTAGCGAATGCTAAAAAAATGCATGTTAAAAATTGCAGTGATGGTTAAAAATTTCTGTGGCAGTAAGCAGTAGTCCCCAAAAAGAAGACTGTTTCTGTTTAAGATGGACTTGTGTAGTAGGTAAGGGGAACATTGTATTTGAGCCCTTTTGTGTGTGTTCTGTTCCAGAAGGCAGTTCAGATTTGCATGTTCCAGCTTCAGTGAAGGGCTGACTGGAGGTACCTGTTGTCCAAAATAACCTCACAAGCAGTTTCCGTACATTCATGGTTCAACAAGGAAATTTATTTCTTTCACTGAGTAACAACTGCATTCTGTGGAAAGAGAAAGCTCAAACTTACCTACAGCAATTACTTATTTGTATAGTGCCCAGTAGGGTCTTCATTCCTGTGTGCAGTTATAACTGTACAGGGTTCAGATGATCTCAGTTACAGCACAGTTTTTCCAGCTTATTTGATTGCAGCTGTAAAATCTCCACTAGGATTGTGGCCTTAGTGTGCTATAAAAAGACATTTTGAACAGTACAATTGGATCTTCAGTGATCAAAATTAATCTGTGACATCTGTTGGCTTTCATAATTAGTATTACCATGGAAAATTTTGGATTGAGGTTTCCTATCTGTGTGTTCTGGAGCCATGCTACAAGACCATGTAGGAAACCAGAGAGCATTCTATTTCTTTTATATAGCTACCTGCCTTTTAATGAGTATTGTACTAGAGGAGGCATTTGAAAGGTATCAGTGTGTGTAAGTTAAAAGAATTTTTGTTAATTCTATATGAATTATAGCTTGAACACTTCTATAAATGCAGTATTTTATGAGGATTTAATTAGTGGGATAGTGAATTAGGCCTTCTTGTCCAAATCACTTTTTATATCTAAGAATTAAATTTGATCTATCTTTGCTTTTTATGGCAGTTGTGTTTGATGCAAAGGCAGTATCTGCTATATGGTATTCTAAGGATGGAATAAGAGCAAGTTACTGGCATGAATGTGAAACGTCGTGGTTATGAAAGTGAATACAGGCTTTTAATTTAATTAAAAGTAGGCATTTTAAAAGATAAAGTGAAAGTTAGCTTTCTCCTAGTATTTGCTGTTAACATCTATGCTGGTCTTTACTGTTCAGTTTCTCTTCTGTTAGGAATAACTTTCAAACTAAGCAAAATGCTGGCAGTAGTCCCTATTATCTCATAGTTTGTTAAATACTTTCCTAAATCTTGAATTTGCATTGTACAGATCAGATAAACAAAATGAGTGAGATTTTTGTAGGAGCAATGAAGTACTTTTCCCTTGAGAGAAAAGAGACTATAGTGTAGCTGATAAAACACTCACTTGTATTGATTCAGGGGAATGTAAGGGAAATGCTCTGGATCCATGTGGTTTCCTTTCAGAAGGATACTGCAGGGAACAGCCAGCCAGGGTTTGAAGCCAGCACAGTAGCTGCAATAGCGGCCAAAGAATTGGTTAGGGGAGCTATTGATACCATCAAAGCCCTAAAGCTGTCTTCTTTGTGAGCATCTTCCATCTGTTCATGATTTCTTCTAACCCTTCTTTCCCTTCCCTTCACTTACTTGATATTCCATTTAGCAAATTCCTTTTCCTGCATATCCACCTAAATATTGCAACTTCAAAAGACTTAAATGAGTAAATAGGTTACAATTGTCTGGTCTATTCAGCTTGTTTGTTCTAATCCTTTCCATTACTTCTGATTGTACAGGTTCACAGATTCTGGGGGTTCTTTAGTCAGCTAACACAAATCCATTCTTAGATATGATTGCAGTAAGTGGGAGTAATATTAATAAACATGTCTGAATTAAGGAATAAATGTAGTTATTGCCTCTGTGATTCTTCCCAATTTCTTAGTAAGCTTTATTTTTTTGTGCAGAGACTTGAAGGGTGTTATAGTCACTCTGAGTGATGATGGGCATCTTCAGTGTTCATACCTTGGAACTGATCCTTCACTCTTCCAGGCTCCTAAGGTTGATTCTAGGGAAATAAACTATGAAGAAATGAATGCTGAAATGAAAGAGCTTCAGAAAATCATCAGGGAGGCCACAAAAACACAAGGTATACTTCTTTCTTATTCTATGTTTTTACATACTTTTATATTCCTGACTTTCCTTTTAGCACTTTAAAATATTTTGTTTTCAGGCTTTACCCATAGTTACATTTCTGTAGAAAATTTAGTATTTAAGAAAAATAAATAAAATCCTAGACTCTAAGGCCTTTGGATAAACGATTTTTTCTTTGTATTTTCATAATGCTGTTGGGAGGTTCAAGGTATTTATGTCAGGTTGCAGATAATTCTCACTAGTGCAAGGGTTCAGAATAAAAACTTGACAGTGCATGAACCACCCAAAAGAAGAAAACTTGGAGAATTTCAACAATCTGATGTAGTTAGGCTTCAGAGACTGTAAAAGTATTGCCAAATTTCTGGTTTATTATTACAAGTGACTTCTTAAGTTATGAAATTAACAAAAGAAGACTTTTTTTAAAGCAACTTTTCTGTTGGTTTAACTATTCAAAAGATTATTTGTAGAACATAGTGACATATTGTTACCCACATAACTGATGGTGATAAGTTCTGGAATTTATGTACATTGCTAATAACTTGCGTTGATTTTATTCAAGTAAGGTCATGCAATTTCTACAGAGATCCTTCAAAGTTTGTGTTTTCATAACTGAGTTTTTAAACAGCCTGACTTGCTCCTGGAATTGGAAGCATGTGATTTTACAGGAAACTATGGAAAAATCTTCAACAAATAGAAGGAAAATATTAAAATCTTCTCTTGATGATAGTTAGCAGGTTCTTAAAATACATGAAAGAAACAGTCATGGCTTTCTGTGTGAAAAAAAAAGTGAAAAAGCTTGCAGTTGAAATTCCTAGAAAATAAAAATTATTTATCTGCAGGCATGAGTTTGATTCTACAACACAAAGATTTTTTTGTTTTGTAACTACATGTAATTTCATCCATTATCATGGTAGACTAATACCAGGATTTTAATTTTCAAAATCCAGTAATGTATTATTTAGCATATAGATGTGGATAAATTCCACTGATTTTTACCACAGTCCATCCTTACTGGTATTTGACAATTTTGTCTGTCTGTCATAACCAAAGGAAAAAATAACATGATGGCAAGAAGAAATCCATTTGAAGTGAATCAACTTCAGCTTGTTAGTTTCAACATGTTGTGTGGAAGCTCTAAAGAGAGAGAAAGGAACTGTAGCTGTCCTTTTAAAATTTTGTAATAAATGTCATGGTATGAATGACAAGCTTACCATGAATATTGTTGATCTTTTTCACCATTTATTCTTCTGAATTTCTTTTTCTTCTTCGATTTGTCTAATCTGATCTAAGTGGTGTTTTCAGATGAGTTTTTATGAATGCTCTTTTTGTTGTGGAGAGATGCCCTAAGGATGTTGTGTTTGGCTTTAACTGGATGTAAAACTTGTAGGAGAACCTTTTTATACAACAAAACTTATGAAGAATGCCTGTCAATTTTGGATGTTTTGGCTTTGTTTCATTTTGGCCTTTTTTTCTTACTACTTCAGCTCAAACCTTGGTTGCCATTAAGTTGCTCCTAAGCACAATCTTTAAAATGACCCGTTGACTTTCCTGTCTTTTGAATTCATGCTTGTGCAGTAAGAGCTTGTGTTGTTTTGAAAATATCTACCCATATATGGAAATAATTTTTCTTTGTTTCATTTTGACTTTCAAACGTGGAAGGTATTTAGAATTAGGTCATTGTATTAAAAAAACCTTAGAGTAGTTATTTCCATAAATGTCTTGTATTTCTGTCCAGTGCTGACCATTAAACTGTTGAACTTAAGCTGTTTTATACATTTCAAAGAATAAGGATTTACATTACAAACTGATGAAATATTTAAAAATCTTAACTGTTATACTCACTTAAATCTAATGTTACTTGCATCAGTCTGGACGACATAAGTGATTAAACATAACATGTTTTGGCTCAGTTTAATAGTAACAAAAAGCTGATACTTACATGTAAACTTTGATTGTGATCTCTGTTATACTTCTGATAGGAAAATGACTGTATGACAGAGGTTGCATCATAGTTAGCTTGAAGAAGCAACCAGAAGAGAAATTATTAAGAAGGGATAGAAAAAGAATGGACTGTGCTGAGCTATATGTAATTGGCAGAACCAGTTCTTAGCAATTCTGGCAGTATGAAACAGGCCTAAACTTCTTTTCTATGTGGTATTGGAGAAATGTGTTTAGGTTTTGCTTTTCTTTCTTGTAGTAAAGGGAGGCATTTCTCTCTGAGCACAAGAAAATGAATACTTGTTTTCTGTCTTCATCAAAATCTTTTCCCTTGACCCTCTTGTTAGGAAGAGATAATGTGCTGTCTGCTAGTTCTAGGTCATTTTCAGGACCCTGTGTGTAATAAAATTCTTGCAGCTTTCTGAATGTGCTCATGCTCTCAGTTATTCAGTTGGTATGTTAATTGTCCCTTTACATCAACTCTTTACTCGTTGTTACTTTAGGAACTATGTATTTCCTGTTCAGATTTTTCATTTTCCGATACATTTAGTATGTTAGAAAACAGAAGTGCTTTTCAGAAAAATGCAAATAGCCTAGCACTGTACTTCCAGACTATTAAGAGAAGGTTATGTAATTCCTCATGGTTTCTAAGGCTTTAATTTGTATAACTTTTTTTTTTTGCATGTGTGAATCTGCATAAGGTTTTGTATCATGAATATCAGTGAGTTTGTAGCATTCTTTGCCTTGCATGTTGATAGTCCTGGGAATCATCTGGTAACACATTTTAATCAAGCCACATGTAATGGTCTATACATAAAACTTTGATATACCTCCTAATGCAGAGAAATGTGCTGAAGATTAGACTGAGAATCTTTCTTTTTTTAACATACTCCCTATCAAATTATTTAGATGAAAGTGCCATGAGATGTGGGGTGTGTTATTTTGGAGGTAGTTATTCATCATAAGTATATTGGCATATACATGTGAGGACAAAAGTTTAAAAATACCTTACGGTCTCTGAAGATCATGGATATTATGTGTAAAATCTTGTTACAGAATGCATCTAAATCCTTTTTCATATGTAAATCAGAAACTCAGAATGAGATCCAGGTTTAAGCTGTCTGTAGAAATCGTGAAGCTTCTTTGGAAGCTTCCAAAATCATATGCATTGGTATTTTTTCTTTATACTAGTAGATGTAGATATGTAACTTTGAGATTTGATGATGTTGAAATTGTATTATTTTTAGAAATATAGTTGAATGTTTCTTAAAGGAGAACTGATTTGCTTTTGCTTTTTTCTTTTTCTTCCAGATGTTTTGCCTGAATCTGAAAAACAGAGAGATGTAACTGTCACAGCAGAAGTTTCACCTGATTTGGATGAAGAATCTGTATGTACCTGTTAAAAAAGGAAATTACTCTGAGAACATTGGTTTCACATGAGTAAATAAGGATTGATCATGCATAGTGATTACTATTTATATTTGTGGGACTGAGCTTCATGGCCCTTAGTTTTATATCAATTAGAACCCACTTTTATTAAAGATTTTAACTAGAATTACTAAAATTATTTATCTTCTGTCTGGGGACCTTTAGATTCTTGGCTGAGCAAACATAAGTGAACAAGAACTTAGGATCTGGATTAACTTTGTAGTGGTGAGAAGTTGTACTGGTGAGCAGTTGTTAACATTGGGGGAAACAGTAGAAGACCCCTCGGAGCTTTCAAAGACAGAATACTCAAACCACTCAAGCTGCATTGTAAGAAATAATCTTTCTCCAAGCTGTCATTCAATATTCTTTGATGTTGCAGCCTAATTAGTTTATTCGTGTTGTATATGTATGTAGTTTACAAAAATTATTCAAATTAAGATTTGGGAGAGCTTATATTGTCTTTTAAGACTCTTCAAACATTTCAGAACATACTAGGGCATCTATTATTAGCCATTTCTGGCCACTAATTTCTGGAAAACTGATTTTCCACAGCTACTTACTGTTTAAAAAATACACAAGGATATTATTCTTTGATAAATGGACCTCTCTAAAATGTGTGCTAGTGTCCTAGCACTTGTCTGTTGGAAAAAGAACAGTGTGACATGGTCTTGGCTAGCTGCAATAATCTCTCACAACACTTAGAACTGTTAGGTTCACAGAATGCTCTAATGCTGCTGTGCTCATTTGCTCAACCTTCCAGATGCAACTGGTCTCTTTCATATGTAAGTAACTCAGTCTCTCAATCAAACCACAGTCTTGAATCTTTATCTGCCCATGTATCTTAGTTTCCTGTGTGGTCGGCTTTTCTGTGGGTTCTTTCAGTAGATGCCTAGGAAAGAAAAATCTGGTAAGATACTTTGTGGGGAAGGATCAATAAGCAAGTGTAGGAACGATTTTAGGGCTTCTGCAGTTACCTTGGAAACGACAGGATTTCCAATGCTACTCCTGCACTTGTGAAAAGATTGAAATTGCGATGTGTGTGATAAAAGCAAAGAGGATATAGACATATTGATTAGATAAGCAAGTGGAGGACCATTCTGTTATTTAACACCACCTCTTGTGTGTGGCCTCTTATCCAGGAAATCCAGGTGATTTCTGAAAGCTGAATATGATAAGGGTTCTATATCTTTATACCCCTTCTATTGTTTCACGATCAACCACTGGTTGCCAGAGAGCATGACAAGCCAGTATGACAGTATCTGTCTTTTTTTAGCTGAAAAAGGTGCACAATGTACAAATGCAAGTCCTACTTCTAGAACCCCGAGAGCCTATTATCTTCCTGACTTCTTAGGAACTTTGGCCCTTATATTGTTTTTAATTTACTCTTTTATAATGAGAAGGTGTAAGTTCAAGTCAGTAATTTGCTATTATAGCAGAAGTGAGAGAAATGTTTCTTTATAAGAGTTTAAATGGGAACATTTTCTGTAACTGTACTGACTGACCTGTTTCAAAATGAAATATAAGCATAAAATAAAATTAAAAATAGACCACAAGGTCAAGATAAATTTTGAAGTAGAAGGAATTGCCTACTGCAATAGAAATTAGCAGGAGTATCAAAGTGCCTGCTAGAATTTTCTTTTGAAGTTTCAGGTATATTTCTGATTATAAGATAGTGTGTGATGATTTTATAGTACATGCTATACTGTGTATATAATATATTGGCAGATTGGAAGTTACCTTTCCCTACTGAATGGCAGAAGGTATTTCCAGAATTTGAATAAATATACAGTGAAAAGTAGTGTGCCAAACAAAACAGTTTCAAATATTCATATATACATCAGAGTGTATTAGTTTCTTATATATACAACATTCATGACCTTTTGCTATCCTTTTTGCAGGCAATTTCAGACAGAGACTTTACATTTTCAGAAGGAACTCAGAAATTTATTTTGTGTATTTTAATCTGTCATAGGAATGATAAGTCCTTTAATGTTAATTCTGTATTTACCAAGTTGATGGTAGGAAAGTAATATTGCTTTTATTGTGTTTTCTCATTCATGTGGAACATTGAATTTACTCTGTTTTCATCTTTTTCTCCACAGCAAGCCATTGACAGTGAGGTAAAAGCAGGGGCAGTACCATCAGTCACAGTAAAGGTACTGTGCCTAACTCAAACAGCAGCATTTGAGTAGTGGTGGCAAATTGTAACAAGCCTGTCACTTTCTGTGTGTTTCACTTAGAACATGAAAATGAGTGAAGTTTGAAATGCAATATATACTTAATTTTTTTCTCCTTAGTATGACAAGGTGCCATTCTAGCAAGCCTTCTGCTCCAGTCGGAAAGTGATTGCAGTTTTATTTTTGATAGGCTTACCAATAAGCAGACACAGAAACATTATTCGGATGGAATGAAGTAGTTTTTGATGTCATGAGAATATTTTTTCCAACAGCAATAAATGTTTGGTTACTCAAGTGGGAAGTTTATAATCTTCAGCTGCCTTTTTAGTTGTCAATAAACAAAAATAGACTTTCTTTTGTAAAAAGACTTACATAGCTTTAGCTATTTAAAAAGAAAACTAGGAAAATCTAACTAGAAAATTTCAGTTTGTCATGAGACCTGGTGCCTGTAACTGATTGTAAAGAAAGTGTGCGTTTGCGTGTGCAAGTGTAGGTTTTCCTCAATATTGCCTAAAAAGGATAATAATTTTTATTTCTGACTTTAGGATGATCTTCTAAGAATATCAGTGGAGTCTCCTTTTTGAGAACCTTACAAGTTTTCTTTCTGTCTTGAGTGAAAAAGCTGATGTTTGAACCAGATCCCCTCAAACTAATGTGGTTTACTTGGTCCAACATCTTTCCCTGCATTTTTAAGTGCTAAAAATGATACAGGATAAAACCATTATTCTGATAAAGTCAGTGATAATTTTATGAAATAAACTATATATTTATATATGTCATAAGATTTTTAATGGGAAGACTATTAATTACCCATTCTGTTTTCTTGTTTATGCATCCTGTACCTTTTAGTGAAACAAAAATAGTAAATGTGGGAGTTACCATGCATTCAATATTTTCTAGAATCTTTTTATGTGATAAGTTCCTATAACTGGTGTATTGTTAAACCTAAATCAATGTTGATGTTAATTATGTTAAAGTAGTCAAAGCTCCTAAGACTTGAGTAATTTTATGAGTAATAGTATTCTAAACTGATTTAACCTGGCTGTAGTGAGCTCCTTGGTAGGGCAGCAATGCAAAATAGATGATATTAGATATATGGTCTCTGTCTATGCAGACCATATTCAGATCTCAGTCACCATGATACTTTCATTTTAGATATGAGTTAGGGACACAGTTTTGATATCCATTGGTTTTGCAGTGAAATAACTGTGTCCAATAGAAGCAATGAGGACCACTCTTTATGTTTAGCTGAGCTCTCAGTGTCTGGAGCCGTTGTGCTGAGTACCCTGTATATTGATTTCCTTATTTTGTGTGCAGTAAAAAAATCAAATAAAACTTGAAGTTGTTCAGAAGACTATGCATTGCTGTTTGCAGTTAAAGGAAGTGATTTCTTTGGTTATCTTCGATTTTATTCTTCTTGGGTTTTTTTTCTGCTATAGTCATCTAAAAAATGCAGAATTTTATATTTGTTTGTGTTAGAATGAATGCTCATGCCACTTGCATGGTATTAACCCTTCAATTAATTCTTTAGCTTTACTTTGTCTTGGGTTAAAATGACAAAGAACATGAGAAATCCCCTCAGGTTTTTGTAATCTTCAAGTTACTGTATATCATTATTGGGTGTGAGTAAATGGGTATTGTAAAATGAAAATATTGGGGTTTTGAAGTTGAAATTTTAAGTTCTTAAGCATTGTTGCTTCAGTGGTCTTTTCAGATTTTTTTCATCTTTCTGTTGGTTATGGACTTTTTTTTTTTCTGCTGTAGAGATTAGTTAGTTGCTTTCTTTAAATACTTCTGTATGTCTCTTGATCTAGATAACAATCCAGAGCAGAGTGACTGCGCAGAAGCCAAGCCTGGCAGTGTGTGTGCAAGCTCCCTTAGCAGTGACCTGTGACCAGTTTGTCTTTGGTGATTTAGGTAAATTATGGCAGTATCATCACAGCTGTTGTATTCTATTACTTTTTCTGAGGTTGGAAAAGGTATAGTCCAGCTTCCAGTGAGTGCATTGTTGCAGATACACAGCAGTTAAAGCAATTACAAATTTGCCTTGCCTGCACTCCACAGCTTCTAGACACTGCTTGGTGGAGGAAGATGAAGTAGAAACGAATGGAGCTGTTTCCTTGGTCGTGGTATGATGTGTGACAGGTGAAGGGAGGCAGGGTGGCAGCCTCATGATGGAGGCAAAAAACGCCCCAATTGTTCTGCAGTACTTCTGCTGGGTTGTTTTGTTTTGCTGACATTTCTGTCTGTGTACAAATGGCAGTCTTGATCTACAAACAGGCACAGTAAGTTTGTCTGCTGGGGGTCAGTCTAGAATCTGTTCTCAGCTTAGGGAAAGAGCATTTAGGGATCCTAGCCTTTTTCTAACTCCGTTGGTAAGACTGCAGGTGGGATTGCCTTTAAGACTATGTGGAGCTGAAGATCAGACAAGTGTGCCTGCTGCTTCAGTTATATTATCCATGTTTAGTGTGCTGAATTGTTTTATAGGTTATGCTTCAATATGCTTTGAGGCCCTAGTTTGCCTTTTAGAAATGAAGGATTAAAAAAAAAACACATACAGTGATTTGATAAAGGTGAACTAATGGAAACTATCATAATTTAGTAGAATAATTACCAAAGTGCTAGAAAATCTGTTGCTTTCATTTGGATGCTGCTATTACTTGATTTAATTTTGTATTATTTTTAGAACCAGATTCATCTGAAACTGTGGTCCTGTCTGTCTTTTTGAAGGAGAATTGTTGTCCATCAGAGCTAGAAGGAACTTGTATGGTTTCATATAATATACCAACAGGTAAGCCACTGGAGACTTGAAAGTGATTTGCCTTTTTTTTGAGGCCTTTTTCCTTATGTATTTCTTATAAATGTTCTTTTGAAATATACTGGAGGCAGTAGTAATTAAAGAAATAATGTTCTAATCTTCAGTTTTAGTTAATGTTTTGTGTTGCATCAACCTATGTAATTGGTCTTAGAGAGGTAAAATCATGAGCTTATTTCTCGGGAAACAGCTGTAACAGCTTTCTCACTCTGTCCTATCAATTTGCTTCTGTTCTGCTCCTTAAGGGACCACCTCTTGGAGTGAGAAGTTGATTACATCTTTATGACTATTCACCCTTCAGGTTTGCCAACCAATGTGACGATAATGCCTCCCCACAGAGAATGAGATCTGAATAAGCACTGGGAGTGATTATTCCTCACTTCCTTTTTAACAGATGAACATACTCATTCTGAACAAATAAACTAACCCAAAGAAATAGAAACCAAGGCATTATTTTATAATGTTTTAATGTCCTAGTGATAGAATATGTAAATTTTTCCTGTTATCCGTGACCAAAGATCGATTAACTTAGTGTTCTACACACACTCTTGTGAATGTGTCAAGCTACTGAGAAGCTCTATGTAGGCAGGGCTTCCATGTTAAAGGCTGCATAAACTAGTTAAATTCTTTACCTCTTATTGCTTGGCTTTGCTCCTGCACCTCCTCCCCTGTTGTGGTCACACAGTCACCAGTTGTTTCTCAGCCGGATTTGCTGATTTGGTTCACTGTGCAAAGACAGAGCTGTGCCAGCACAAATGGAGTAGATTGGCATCAAAGAAGTGCATGTGAACTTAGGGCTTCTGTGAAAGGTGGTGATCTTGAGTACCTTATCCTATATCAGCACTTTTATGTTAGCATTTTGTTCGTATCACTTCACACTTGAAACATTGTACTTATGATGGTAGTCTAGGCTTTGCGATGGCTGAAATGTTTATTTCTAGAAAAATAATGTGTATTCCTTGTGAATGAGATGCTGTGCATTCATAACTGTCCAAATTTGTGATGTGGCCTTAGCCAGGTTTTGTGGTATGGCTGAATAGGTAGCACACTAGTGAATGTCTTGGATCCTCTGATTTTGAAAGCTTGGTGGTTTTTTTTTTTTTCTTTTGCTGGTCTTGTTTCTGTAATTTCTCTTTGTAAGACCATAAAATGAATGTGTTATTTCTTTCAGGTAATACTAATAAAACTTGCAGTTGTAGTTTAGATATTAAGTTGCATTTTGCAGGCCTTTTGATTAGGGAAGTAAGAAAACCTTGCATCTTGAGTGTGTTTGAGGGTTTATATGCAAGTAAAAAAAAAGAACAAGCAGACATGACATCTAACAGAATTATAGAAAATGAAAAATAAATTTTAAAAACTATCTTTGGTGGTTGGATTTGGAAGAAGTAAAGGAACATAATTTGGGTTAGGGCTAGGATCGGCTAATTTTTTTCATATTTATTTAAATTATTCATCTGAGATAATTCTGTGGAATTACATACAAATACTAGTGTTACTTGGCAGTCAAATCCTTAAGTATAATAGACTAGTAAACAAACTTTAAGTGCTTTTGTGACTTCATTTTATCTGAACAGAGACTGTTTCCTCTTCAGTTTTTTAAGATGTCCATATTTGTGGCCAAATCACTTTTCAGTCTATCTCTGTGGGATTCATACAGCTGAAGCTTAATGAGTCAGTCACTTGGATGGGGTTGCACTATTGATGAATGTGGTCTCATGTCTTTTTTTTGGCTAGTTTTATGTCTTTATGTATTGTCTACTTAACAAATGTGGCTTAAGTTCTTAAAACCCTGTTACATTTCCTGTTTTTTTAAATCTGAGTAATATCTTGTATTTTTTTTTTTCCCTTTTGTCCTGTTGCTGGTCGTATGGCAGAGCTCAATCCCGAAGGTGAGTGAATGTGAAAAATGCAGTTTTATGAGTGGCAGTGTATGCTGAATAAAACAGATTTGGAAGGGAGCTGTTATTTTGCCTATTATTTCTATAAGATCTTATTATTCTTTGTTTGTTGCTATGAAGGTGTGGATATAGAGAAAAGAAGATCGTAAGGACATTTCTTCGTGAAGCATATTGCACTTTCTCACATGTAACATGGGAGTTTTGCAAAGTATTAAGTTCCTTGTACACTGAGGTTGGAAATATTCTTTCTTATATCTGTTTTTCTCCCAGTTTTAGCAGTTAGGTGGCTAAATTATATCTTTGGTGCAACCGAAACAGCTATTCAGCATTTATGCTGTTTGGGCTGAGTAGCTCTGAGAATGATGTCACAACATCTCTTCATTCCAATTCCTATTGGAAACATCTTATTCAAGGCTAAAAGACTGTTTTCTGTCTGAGAATACCAGCAGTACAAAACTTAGTTGAGATTGTGGTAGATACAATTCTTGGAAAACGTACAATTAAGAGACAAAACAAGACTGGAAAATTAGCTTATGTGTATGTAGACTAAAAAGAGAGAAGAATAGTTTTGCAGTGTGTTGAAAAGGTGCAGTGCTCGTAGAAGGTATTTTATGAACTTTTGAAAATAAATATTTTAAGTACACTTTACTTCACGTTTTGGAAAGGTAAAAAAGTTGATTGTCCTAGATTTAGAGATCAACTGGAAGGGAGTTTTCAGTTTTGCAGTTTTCTGAAACAGAAGTTATAGATGTATGTATATTTGAGTCTTATTTTTCAATACTTATGTTCTTTCGCACTTACTAGGTGGAGTAAAAATTAGCATATAGATAACTGTTAAGGGTTCCTTTCCTTTTCTGGTTGCCAGATATTTCAGCAGGCTTTGAGGTGTTTTACAGGAAATAGATGCTTGAACTGTCTCGATAAGATACTGCTCTTGGCAAGAATAACTATTAACCTGTGGCACGTTTCTGCTACACGAAGTAATTAAAAAAAATAATTATCAATAAACTATATAAAAATAAGTGTATATAGTTTGAAAGAATACCATTCTAAAAATAAAGATTGGGTTTTTATTTTAAGAAATATCTAAACAAGATGAAAACCTTATGCTGAGGAGGATATTGCCAAGCACAGTAAACTTTGTAGAATTACCTTTGACAAGATCTTTTTGGGTTACTATGGGGTGCACTGGACTATGTAAATTCAGGGTCATCAATACCGGAAGAAATATGAATTCCCTGAATATTTAACATCCTAAATTGGGAGTTCTGAGTTTTAATACTTTTTGTCATGCGCATTAATGTTTCAAATATGATTGAATGAATGCATGAAGAATTTGGAAATGAAATAGTATCCACAGGGCTTGTGACTGTTTTATTACTTTTATCAGGTAAGTGCATAGTATGCCTTTAAATACTAGTACCTTATGAGATATGTTAGACATCATCTGTTTTGTTTCAGATAAGAGGAGAGTCCAAATTTTTATTTCCACTTTTTTTTTTTTTATTACAGTATTAAAATTGTGTATCACGCAAAGTATCACAACTCTGAATGAAGTGAGATGTGTTGCTAGACGTAACATCAACAGGTTGAGGAAGTTCTGACTCCCACACATGGCTACTGCTTTATGTTTCCTTACTACCACTTAAAATTCTGAAATACTCTGAAACATTTCCCAGGAAGAGTTTTCACTGTAGTGATAAATTTTTTTGGCCTTTTTTGTTTGTTTTTCTTAGATGTAGTTGTTTTGGATTAATTGTCTAGAAATTTCCCCAGTCTCCTCCAAAAGCTGGAAAAGACTTGATTTAGTTTTGATTTGACCCTTGTCTGAAATATTGAAAAGCTATGTTTATGATGAGGCAGACTGACAACAGACTATGTAGAAAAAGCTGAAGCAACAAGAAAAATGTCTTAAGTATAAAAATATAAAAATAAATATAAAAATATATCAGAATATTTTTGCCTACTTTTGCAACCCTAATTTTTTTCCTGTTGATAAGTCTCCATATCTAAGTTCAGTACTAAGATGTTTGTGTTATGTTGTCATCAAGAAAAATTTTACTTTTCCCATCTGATGATGAAGATACAGTTGAATTAACGATACTGAAAGATCCTGGGTTTATTTTCAAGTATTCCTTCAGGAATTTTCCTTGGAACCTGGAGATACCCTAATGTTGAAATGAATTGAATGAATTTTCTGCTCACTTTTCTCTGATTTTATATTTTACAAGCTGCTACAGAATAGTTACTTGGAAGCATTATCAGCCAGCCAAAACAGCTAGTGAATTAACAGGGAAGAATCTGTGCCTTAGGGTAGCATTTTTTCGCTGAGATGAGTCTTAGAAGTAATTTTTTCACTGGAAGAGATCTGAGAGCAAGCTAACAAAATTACTAGCAAAAAAGGTTGCTTGGATGGCTATTGAATGTTTGAGCTCAATTTTTATACTTTCTTTATATGCCTCTGGGTAGCTATCAGTTTCATGACTTTTTTGACAGTAACTTAATTTATTGTTTCTAAAAGTCTGTTTTGTTAAACAAGGTTTTCCTGTAGCTGCTTCAGCAAAAAAATTGTCCTTAAAACCCCCCTAATCTGTCTGCTCAAAAGAGCAAGTACTCTGTATTTCATAGCAATGAGCACTTTTGCATTTTGCATAGAACATACCAGGCAATTGCTGGCATGCCAGCATTTTTAAACAATATTTATATCTGAGAAAATTTTTGACACATTCAAATGTGTTTTCTAAATGTGTGTTAAACCTTCTTCTTTTCTCCTGCACCATTCTGATGAAATTGCTTGTGATCATAGATCCCAATACTCAGGGCAGGAGCCAGTTTGTTCAACAGTTCTGTTTTATTATGATGCAATAAGCTGAAAGATAGAATTTAATATACATTTGGATAATGACCTCTATTGGATACATTCTTTTTCTAAACCACAAACCTCGGACTGATAATATGAAGGTTGCATAGATGTTATCTAAGAGTATATAAAAAAATAGTAAATATGCTCATAAAAAGCATTTAGTTTGTGACATTCCTGATGAAAGTGTTGATGCTTCAATTCTGTATTTGAAGCATTGGGAGTAATCACACAGCTGTTGTTTATGTTAAAGTGGTATTGTTTGTCTAGAGCATTAAATAAAACTAATCTTCATTGCATGTTAATTAGTGTAAATACAGTATGCAGTAGTTTTGTTAATAACTCTTGCTTTCCCATGCATATACAAGTGGTCACTTTAGAAGGTAAATGGAAGTATTCAAATTTAAGGATATTTTAGGTGGAAATCTTAAAAAAAATTAGAATTTTATGTCATTGTGGTTTTCATCCATTCCTTAATCACATTAAATATCTTGTTATACCTCTTTGAGGACAGTGGCATGAAGTATCTTGCATTCCGAATGTGGAAATGAAAAATGAATCTGTGTTCTTTCATTTTAGGAATACCGAGAGTTGCACAGTGTAACTTCAGTCTGCCTTTGAAGTTAATTTGCTTTCCAGCCCAACCTTCAAAAGCAGCAAACCACAAGCTAACTATTGACACCAACAAACCTCCTATCAGTTTTGTCACCATTTTTCCTGGTAGGTTTTTAAATATGAAATGTGTTAGAAGCTCCCAACAGGAATTGTATGTCCATGTGAAGTAATGAGGTAATTAAAAAAGCTCATGTTAGTATATTAAAAAATGTGTTTTGAAAGAAATGATGGCATAGTATTTCAATAATAATACACCAGGAGTAGTATACCTGCCTCTGGTAAAACTGAAGATTTCTTTATATGGTATAGATATAAATTTTATGTATGCAGACAATAATTTTACATAAAATAACTTAAGTGGTATTGTAATGGGGAAAACATGGGCATTCATTTAAAAAAAAGCTGGGCAGGGCAAAGCAGAAGTGCGTAAATGCTGTATGTAAGGGATACAGTTACTTTGGAGGATGACTTGTGGAGTATTTGATATGTTGGTCTAAACCTGATCATATTTAATAATTTCAGTAGCCTTCTTGGACCAAAAAGAGGACTTGAACGTAGTGTTATTTTTTGACGTGCAAACGCAAACTGTGTTCTCTATTCAGCATTATATTAAAATAGCATGAAGGAGAAGTTCAGTTCCACTTAGGACTGGAAAAAGAAAAATGAAATTGAGTACTATAAAGTGTAATGTTATGAAAATAATTTTTGCTGTAATTATGTGCTCATAATTTGAGCAGAGGAGGTGGAAGTTACCACAGGAATACTCTGTGGTACAATATGTTGTAATCATAAGCAAACAAATAAAAATTAAGGATGCATTACACAAAATGTTTCCATGCAGGAAATTGGTATCATGTTACTGTGCACTGGCAAACAGAGTGCTGGTTGCTGATATTAAATAAAATATAATGTATATAACTCAAAAGTGTAGAAAAATGTTATCTAGAGATTTCAAGAGGAGAATTAAAAGAAAGTGGCTCATTTAGCTTAATAATGCACAGGCAAAATAAATATAGTACAGCTGACTCCAGTAAATATTTTGTGGCTATATCATGGGTCTAGATGATCATATTAGCACAAGAAGAAATTAATAAACAGGGCTTATAAAGAACGTGAGAAAATTCAGTCTGGCAGTGATTAAGTTTTAGAACTTCAGATTACTAAAGTACTGGAACAGTTTGCTAAGAACTGTATGGCCCAACAACTTTACTATTGTATTTTTAAGGAGTAGCTGCATCTCTCTTTTAAAGCTTGTATAGTATGTTTGTCTGAGAACAGTGAGGCAGGCTTTGTTGGTGTGGTTTTTTTTGGTTTGTGTTTTTTTTTTTTTGTTTTTTTTTTTTTTTTTGGTAGCATGATTCTCTTCACTTTAAGGGTAAATATAACTTTTCTCTCAACTGGATGTGCTGCGTAATACTTGAAACGTAGCAACTTTTTTTTTTTTAAGGGTCTGTATTTTGAGTTTTTAATAATGGGCTTCCATTACGGCTAAGCAATAATGCTTTCAGAACGGCACATTGTATTTTATTTTTAACCTGGGGATGCATTGTTGAGAATACAACACAAAACAGAGGACAAAGGAGGCATTAAAGTGTTGTGATTTCTGTTCATTCCATTTACAGTGATTAAAAAAAAAAGTATGCTGTTTATGATGCAATTTGTGAGCAAACTTTGAATTATTGGTGAATGCAATAAAAGTTGTATCTCTTCTCCTCCCTGTTTTGTCTTATTTTGAGGAGAAGTACTGGGACTAGTGGTGACAAAGAATAGTTTTTAAAAGATGGTATTCTAAAATTAAACCTTTAAAATTGGTATAATCCACTACATGGAATGAAAAGAAAGGTGGAAATGGATGGACTTTGCAGAGTAGCTAGTTTTAGCAAGCTGGATGTTTGTATTGCTCTGTGATAACAGCTTAAACAAGAGTGGGCTTAAGCATTTTAATGATAATTTCTGCAAAAGCTTTGCAAAAATATCTGAATTAAAAGTGTCCTTGCATCTGGTAAAAGGTGGTAATCTTTGGGCTCTATGCTAATTGTGGTTCTTTTTAGAATGTACAGACTGAACCTCTGGGAAACCAACCTTTTGTTTTCAGGCTGGGGAACAGAAGCAGCGTGTGGCTCACATTCCACCTGTGAATGAATGAAAGGTGTACCAAACTGCTGATATTTGTTATTTTTAAACCCTAAGAAGGGAAACAATCTCATTCACCTGCTTGTGCAAAGGTTGATATAGTCCTGGCTATGGATTGAGGTTTGCTAAATGCCAGTGTCAAATTACAGAAAATGGTATTTTACTTTCTTTTTCAGACTTTGTTGATCCGTCTGAGGGTGACCAGGCAAATGCTCTGGGATTTGAGTTTTTAACTGGTTCAAAAACCACTCTTCTTGCTTCAAAAACATCACGTAAGTTCTAACACTATTAGAGTAAAAGAAGCCTGATCATCAGTTAGAATATGTACAAAATGAGAATGTGGATCATACAAAGGATAATCAGTGTTTGCAAATTAACACAGGAGTTTCAAAGTGTTAACTGATGGTTTCTTACCTCCTCTCAAGTACAAAATTGTGTAACAAAACAAAAAGTCATATTCAAAATATAGTACACTACAGTGGCAGTTCTCTGAAGAAATTGGATTTTCTTAAAGTTTTTAGAAATGTTTTTATTCATAAGCTAATACAGCCATTATAATAATGGAAAAAAAAGGTCATTTTTCTCAAAGGAATTTCAACATCTGTGTTTGGAATTAGTCACCTACTGAAATTTTTGAAAGGGATTAAAAAGCAAGTTTCTAACTTTCCACTGACTTTCAGTAATCCTTGACTTAAATTAGGCACCAGACCCTACTTGCTTCTCTACGTCTGAGTAAATGCCCGTCTCTTACCGTTAAATGCCTGTATATCTTTGTAAGAGATTATGGATTCAAGATCCTTCTTATTATGTTTACAGAGTGTATGAACATACATGCAGATATGCTATTAGCTGGTCCAGTATCTCTTGTATTATAGAGCAATTTGTGAATTAAATAGTCCTGTTCCAACCACCTGAATTTGTGCTCTTCGAAAGAGATTAGTTCTCTTAATTTTCAAGAGTATGGTCTTGCTCTGTACAACTGCTCAACTTGCTAAACTCTTTCTTGTCATGTGCCTTGGAACCAAATCAGTTCAATTGTGTTTAGCGTTTTCCGTGCCAGCAGAGCACAAAGTCTTCATTTAATACAGCAGACTACAGATTGAAAAGCTAGAAAAGCGATTGTGCACTGCAGAGGGTTCAGTTGGAACACTCTGTGAATGCTTTGTGGAAACTGCTTTGAGTGAAAAATCACGATTTGGTTTGTCAATGTGGAGTTTTTTCAACACAGAGATAATCGTCCTTACTGTTTTCAGAAATCCGTGTTTGTGACGGGCTATATAAATATTGATGGGGTCATCTGTGAGCTGTGAGATAATATTTAATACCTTTTCTAATGTAATCATATATGTTAAAACCAGAAACCATCTGGAGAGCAATTTTTATTGTACCAAGAATTGTTTTACATTTCTAAGGATCAAATCCATCTGTATCGGTTTTTTGTATGCACTATTTACATGCTGTTTAAGTGTTACTTTATTTTTAGTATTTCTTTGAATAGTAGGTCTTAAACAGTTTTAAATAAACTAGATATGCAATGATAATTTTTAAAAACTAAACAATTGAAAGGGTTTCTAAATAACTTTTTCCTGGATTGCAGTTTTAATCTTTGATTTGGACTTTGTTTTGCGTACTTGCTAAATCTGATTGCTGTAAGGACAAATTTGTGTCTATGTAATGAATATATTTTAGTTTCTACTGAAGGCCATAACTTTTAATCTCACATACCCCTTCCCCCAATGCTCAATCTTTTCCCCTCAGGTTTGTTTATTCACCAGCTAGGAATGACGCTTGCAGTCTCAGAATAAACTTTCCCACACTGCTTTACTTGTGAAGTTAACTTTACAAAGGAGCTTCACAATATCTGTTTCTCTTAGGGTGGCTACTCATTTACTGTATATGGGAATCCTAACTTTAGAAAACAAATGAGTGATATGATGTCACTTTCTATGTTAGCAGCCAGTTTCCAGCATTCACTCCATGCATTGGATTGGGTTGGTTAGAGAAGGTCTTAGGGGAAATTCACTTATTTGAACTGCTACCTAAATAAAGCTTATTTAAAGATAAATACTTGTAAAAAATAAGTCAAGCATAATTCGGAATATTTTTATGAACAGAGACTATTGATAATACAAAGTCATTGTTGCTAAAATGATTGCGCTTGACTGAACAGATCTTCTGTGGAACTAATGAATGTAGATGAAATGATGTATTATTTGGTAGGTACTTACTCTGGTATGTAACACTAAGCTTATACTTTGTAAAAGTGCTTATGTAGCATTATAATTGGAAATGTTCTTCAAAAAGAAACCTGTATGTGTAGATAAATTTTGACTAGAAGTAATGGTGTTTCAGAAAAGTAAAAGAAGATTTTAAGATCAAGCCTTATTTCTGGTTTTCCATGAAAGGGGTTTATCATGGACAATGGAAGAAGGCCTCTTTTTCCAATATTCCTTATCAAATGGACCTTAAGTTCTGAATGAGGAGAGCTGCATGTAGCAATGAAGGTCTTCAGGTTCAGTTGGGTTTCACTGCTGAAGCTGCAAACAGGAGCAACATCTGTTTTCATGTTAGTTTTAAATTGTATTAGCTAATCCATTTTGAACAGTGTAGTAATTGAAGATATTACTTCAACTCAAGACAGCTGCAAAGAAGCCCAGCCTGAAGTACATCTTGACAGAAAATCTATATTATAAAGTAGCTTGCACCAGCTAGATTAAGACTTTAAGGTGGACTTTTTGGCTGAAATTTTTAAAAGTGTCTTTTAATGACAGTGTAAAGAAGACTTGACTGCTAATTGTGGGTGTTTTTTTTTTCTTCTGGTGTGGGTTTCGTAGCTGAGAAGTGAACTGAATCTTTGAAACCTCCTATTGGCAGAGCAACCATTCCTAATGCAGGTTGTGCTGTTTGGACAGCCTGTTGTAGTGTGAAAAGACCTTGTAACCTATTTAATCTGTTGGTGCCCCTCAGTTTCCTGCTTTTCTGATTGAGAATTTTCTGAAAATCTGTTACAATTTTCTGTAATGGAGCTTATTTTAACAAAAAGCTAATACTAGCTGGTTAACCATGATAAAAAACATGGGATGAACAGAAGCACAGTTCTTTTTTTTTTTTTACTGTATTTCTGTTTAGACTATGTGTTTAGTTTAACTACAGATTCTCAGTTTTATAACATTTATAAATCTAATTTGTCGTTTTTGAGAGTTGGAAGATCACATAAAGCAAATGATTGCAATGGTCTCTGCTCAGGCCATGGTAAAATTAGATTGTGTTTGTATTGACCAACAAACAGTGTATGGAAACTAAATGTGCATTTTGGAGGAAATTAGTTTTGTCCATTTTAAACCATTAATGTATTAGATATGTCAATTATAAATAGAATGACTGTTGATTTGGCCTGAAAACATCTGAGCTAATTTCCGTCAAGGAAAAATCACTTAAGACAAAGTATGATGATACATCCCAGTAAGTCCGGCCATTACATTGTGAGTGTTTAAAAAATGGATATTAGGTTGAATGCTATCTTTAGCAGATGGTGTTCTTTTCTTTAACAAGCATGTTTTTAAATAAAATTTGCTTCTTTCCTGTTACACTGTAAACAGAATTTGTCATTCTGTATTCAGTGAAATACGTATCCTGGGAATGATGCCAGTGGTAATGTCAAACAAACTTGAATTACTAATGTTGAGAAAATTTAAAATAAGTGCATTCAAGTTTAAAAGAAGTCTGGTTAATTTGATTTACTGTGGACCTTTTTAACAAGGGCAAAAAAAAAAAGAAGGATTTTGTGTTAAATCCTCATAGCTGCATTTCTGTCTATTCTCTTTTTGCTAGTTATTGGCAGATGTGTAATGAAAGGATGTTAGGAGTTAGGAACTTATGTTTGAAAATGCTTTATCTGAAAAAAATTAAAATTAAAAGGCTGCTATGGTTTTCCACAATGTTTTTCTCAACATTTATCAGTTAATATTAGTTACTTCTGTTAATTGAACTAGTATTAGTATTAGATAATTCTGATTTCCTAGAAGCTGGAGAGAGGATTATACAAATGTGAACTGGAAGTAAAATCTCACTCCACTAGCCTGCTATTTTGAAAGTCACTAAAATCTGATAAGTTAAATGAATTTGCTGGGACAGATAACACTAACTAAGAGGATTTGTTTTTTCACTTCAGTATATATTAACACTTTTCATTTCTACACTAAGTCATTTTTACACAGTTGTAGTATGTAGATGGATAAGAATCACCTTCTACTAATTTTAGTTGTATTTAGAGTGAAGCATAGCACTATCAATAAAATACAAGTGTTTCTTTAACACTACTGAATGTACACATCTTAAGAAAATCTCATGTAGACTTTGGATGCAGTTAACAAGTTCAATTTGTGTGTTAGTTAAACTGTTGTACTGTGAATTTATGTGTCTGAAAACTGTGTTTATTAGTCTGGTATTTGTTCTTGAAGAACGATACAGGATTCAGAGTGATCAGTTGGAAGACCTTTGGCTGGTAACAAAAGAGCTCATACACCGACTAGAAGTACATTTCAAGAAGCAAACCTGCAAGGATTTTGCTTGCACCTTTTCTGGTTCAATTCCCCTGCAAGAATATTTTGAACTAATTGATCGACATTTTGAGGTATGTTACATAATACATGAATTGCTAATGGTCGGCTAGTTTAAAATTGTATATTAGTGCAATGATTAATCAGATTTTACCTATAGTATCACAGGCATTTGGCTTTCAGAAAATAGAAAGTTGTATCTAAGGGAAAGTCCCATCAGATTTTAAAAAACCTGCCCTTGTAGAAGTAGCATTGGAGGCTCAAGGAGGTTTGCCAGACCAGAAATCAGAGAAATGTAATTACTTTTTCCTGTTTGGCTGTGCAGGTGACAATGGAAAATCTCCAGTGGTTCAGCTAGCTTGTAGAAATAGCTAATAAAGTAAAATATATGCATTCTTTCCCCCACAACTTTCCAATAAAAAAAAAAAAAAAAGAGCATAGCTATTTGAAAATTTCTATTAAACTTGTGTATTGGGCAAAAGCAGCAACATATGTATGCAAAAATGAGAAATGCTATTGGATGTTCTTTCATACTGCTAAATTTTCTGTGAGGTGGAGCCATCACCACACAGAAAGATGGAAGTTGTCACTGGGATTTTCTGGGATTTTTTGAGTGGTCAGCTTAGATCCTGGTCTATAGCTCAAGCTCTCAAGTAGTTATTCTATTCTCTTTCAACTAATTTGAAAGTAAAAAATGCTGATGTTTCTTAAGTGACTGATATTGTAGAAATACCTTAAACCTGGGCTTCTGTAGATTGTATAACAAGCTTAAATACATTGAAGTTCGAAATACAGGTGTGATTTCTGGGATGCTAATTTAGACTCTAACTATGTTGCAGCTGGCTCTTTTGACATTTCTGAAGTTTTACTGTAATTATCTGGTCTAAAAAATGTCAAATGATCTATTAAAGGCATTCTTATGCTTCCATCCCTGTTAGTTTGGGAAGCTTAGGAGAATATTATCTCTCTTTTGGGAAGCTTAGGAGAATATTATCTGAGTTGTCCCTTACCTGAGATGTCCCTTTTTTCCTACTACTTCTAGTAAAAATTCATAGTATTTCTTTTTCCCTTAGCACCCTTGAACTGTTTTTCGTAATCATGTACTGACAGAATGACATTTGCAAATTTTAAAATATAATATGGTATGTAAAGTTAAGAAACTTACTTCTCTGTTCATTTTGGGGCACTTTTGCTTACATTTGGAAAGCTGTGTGTCGTGCCGTTTCTTCTGCTAGTTATAGCATGTCAGCTGTACAGAGGTATCACAGCTTTTTAAAAGACTCATCTTTAGTCATTTTTATTTTAGAGGCATATACTAGAAAGTGGTGATTAAAAGAAAAAAATAGGAATTTTTATTATCTAGGCACTTGATGTACAATGTTCAATGTTTTGTGAACACTTCAAGAAATTTTGTTGCTGTAGCTAATCAGTATACATAAAGGCAAAAAGGATTTAACTTCAGAAAAAGACAATCATTCAAACAGTACAGAATTCAGTACTTCTATTCATGCTAAGGGAATACTAAGGGAATAACCATTTACCTTCTACTGCAATGAATATCAAGTCCAATACACTGTACACGTGTCATAAATAGCACACCAAACCAAGAAGAAGCCTTCATGTCTTGGTAGTGAAATTCCATTCTTGTTAATAGGCTTCTTGATGAGATATTTATGCATTTTCAGAGGTTATTGTGGCTGCTGACAATTAGTTTTGATTCCAGTGGCAAATGATAATTCTTGAAAGTGTTAAGCTCTACAAGGATTGGGAAGTATGAAACTGGCATAAATGACGTCATATTTGAGTATTACACTCTGTCTCAAAAATTTTCCTATCCTTCTCCCATTTCATTTGGAATGTGCATACATAAATGTATATGACCCTTAACCTGAATTCTTGAAAACCCTTAAATTGCAGCTACGTTTGAATGCTGAGAAGTTTCAGGAGCTGTTATCTGAAAGGGCTGTACAGTTTCGAGCTATTGAGCGGCGACTGCTGACACGATTCAAAGACAAAACTCCAGCTCCTCTTCAACATCTGGACACCTTGCTAGAAGGAACATTCAGAGAGGTCAGTACAGTTTGATTATGAGCCTAGCCTTTCTTTATCTTGTTGGTAAAACCTAGCTTAAAGCATATAAGCTATGCTTTCCTGGTTACATTTACCATCCAAGAGACCAGGAAGCAGTAATTTGTTTAACCTAATAGTCCCTGTAACTTTCCAGATGATTTGCAATAGTTTTATTTAATCTGTGACCACAAAATCTTTACTCCCGGGTCATACCAGCTTGACAGCACATCATTCTTTCCTAACTGATGTTGATAGTGTAAATATTTTATAGTTCATGTGAAAATATTTTATAGTTCATAGCTTGTGTAAATATTTTATGGTACACTGTAAACTGGTGGAATGGTTTGGCGGGTGTAACATTCACAACAAAATTGTCTGAGACTGACCATGTCCTTCCTATGGGGATTTATGTTCTAATCGTTTCAGAATGTTATAGCTGCAGAAGAACAGTGTTAAAAAAAATCCTTCCCAAAGCATCCCCGTACTGGACAAAGAATAAATCAGTTTTTCTTCCTGCCTCAGCTCTGTGTTGCTTTAGAATGACTTTTTCATGATACGTCCCCTTGTTAAAAAGTTATTGTATGTGCTTTTTTGTGCTTTTCTTTTGGAGGATCTGATTTTACTTTCTGACATGCCTTGTTTGAGAAGCTGAGTCACAATTAGAGTCCTTACTGGAAAAAAGACTTACCTTTGTGCAGTGTTGTATATCACAACAACTAGAATCCAAAGGTGTTAAGGAAAAATATTTCCCCCTACTGTTTCATCTAAGAAAACATTTCTTTAAGTTAGAGAAAACTGTCTTTCCATGTATGCTTATATGTAAGTCAGATTTGCCTTTATTCCAGTCTGTACTGAGTTCACAGTAATATTCCACTCTTTGCTGAGTTCACATGGGATGATTTAAGTTTGAAAGTGGGGATTGTCAGGTTGCTTTAATAAATACTAGGTATTGTGGTAGATGGGTTATTCTTTAATGCTTTGAAATGGCATGACTAAATAAGCCTGAAAAATTAACATAAGTGAATTTCTTGGGTCTGCTTTTGCTTTGTAGAAATTTCTGCTTTAAACTTGAACAACCAGGATGTGCTTGACAGTTTTCTTACGCAGTTGATTTGAAAGCTGAATTCTGAGAATATGGCAAAAGTCAGGTTGTTGAAATAGATGCATATTGCCAAAGCTTATTTTTGAAAGTCCTTCAAACCAACATTAGATGGGTGCTTTTCTTAACATTGCGGTTGTAGGCCTTTTGAATTGGAATGGGTGTAGTTGAAACAAGAATGAGGAAAAAGAATTCTTTTCAAAGAACAAATGTTTACATTTTTTCATAATTGTTTAAACTTGGTAGACCTCTTGGTAGATTTCCTTTGTCATTTCTTTTCTTTGTGGGAATCCCCTTCCAACAAAGAAATGTTGTTATCGTTATTATAAACAAAGTGTAGTGAAATGGTGATTGCCATAGATACCTCACTGCTGCATCTGTTGTTTTGAAAGTGAGAGCTGTGGTAGGGTTTAATATTGACTCTTCTGTGAGGATGAAATGAAATTGCCCAATGTTGCATTTTCTGTATTAGAAAAGACTTTGTATTTTTAAAATTCAGTATCATATTCTGTCTTTATTTGAACAAGTATGTCTAATGCAAATAGTTGAGGTATTCAAAATATGATAAATGTGTTTTCTGAAAAGGAATAATGAGGCTGGGTAAATATGAGCAGAATGAAGTCTCAGTCCAAAAAATCTTTTAAGCATGTAGCTTTTTGACATTGAAATAAATATGCCTTTTATTTTCTTAATAATTATCTGAAAATCCCATCTCCTCTCTTATGTAAAATATTTTTATATTGAGAAAAAATTGCCTTGTTTTAATCTCTCATTTTTCACTAAAGTAATTGTTATATACAAAGCTAAGCATGGTTTTGTTACTTCTTACATTGTGTTTTGTACTCAGAAGGGAAATGTCTATATTTTGGTTTTGTAGGGTATTCCAAACCTTTTCGTCTAGAACAGAAAGGGGTTTTCAGTTAGTGAGTGTGTGATTTTATTAATCTTTTTAACACAGAATCTCCAGGAATTGGGCATTGTATGAATTACATTCTTAATAGAATAACTATTACGGTGTAGTTTTTTTTTTTTTTAATTGACGCTTTAGTAATAAAACCTCTGCAAATCCACAGGGGTATAAAGATACCTCTTATTGGTGCCTGTATTTCCTCACATCAGAACAGTTATACAACTGTTTTTATGTTTTTATGAACAACCTTTTAACTACAAATCAAATAATGAATATTCAACTCATGTAGTTTCATTGCCTTGGTGTGATAAATACCTACCTTAAACGTGTTCTGTATGGTTTCTTTGCCCACCTGCAAACTGTTACATATTTCTGAACTGATTGAAATTTTACAACTAAAGTAGATTCTAAATGTTCATTTTCAGTTTTTCTCTTCAAGTAACAATTGTGTTTGTGTGGTATGTAGGTAGACGTACAATGTATGTCAAAGTTTTAGATGTCAAACTGGAGAAAATTAATCAGCTGCATTGTATTCCCTGGTAAAAAGCATTTCTAGTTATGAAGTAAATTTTTGCATTAAGCCTTGTACACTACCAACAAGGCAGGCTGTATTTAGTGCCCCAATAAAATTACTGGTTGGTCTGTTATAAGGAAACTTGAGCTTTACTTTCCATCTTGACAATAATGAAATGTATAAGCAGGCATCAGTGAGTACTTTTGGTTTTATAGTCCTGTTTAAGATTTTCTTCTAGAATTTGACTTTCTGAAGTAATATTTTAGATCTAAATAGATTGAAGTGAGTATTAACAACAGTTAACAAATAGTGACATCAGGTGTTCCATTCTGGAAGGAAATGGAAAGCTAGTAGTCTTGTACATTTGAAATGGGAAATGTTATTCTTATGATCTTTAAGGAGGATTTGTAGGAAGGTGCTATGAAAATAATGGAAAAATCAATTTGCAATAGATGCTATTTATATGCCTATGAATTTCTTGATCTCCTAAAAAAAGTTTAGCAGTGCAGTTGGACATGCTACTAACACTTGGTCTAAGAAAGGATTTTAATTAGATACATTTAAAAGCAGTTGAATGGTAGTTGAGATTCCATATATGTTTTCTAGTTTAAAGGACTTCAAATATGAAATGAGATTGCGGCAAATTTTATGGTAGCTGTTGTAAACAGCATGTACTTTGTATAATGCTCCCCTGCTAGCGACATGTTATTGCTTGAAAGTGCAGTTTAGTGATCTTTTATGTCTACAATGTGTTTTCTGTCCTAATAGAAAAAAATATTCATAGTTTGGCAGTAGCTGCAGGTTCTTGCCCTGAAATCATAATTTTCATGCATTGACTCTTGGCAAACATTACTTGGATTTCCAGGTACAAACTGGAATTAATAAGTGTCATAAAATTGAGATGCTTCAATTTCTTATTTCAACCCACATGGATTTTATCCTACTGAATATAAGCAATACTAGCTGTAAGCTGTGTTTAACCCTGTTTGGAAGCCTACCACAGTTACATTCTTTTGGGGAAGGAGGAGGATGAATTTTAAATATGGGGTGGAGTTCTCCTAGGGCACTAACTATTCTTTAACCAATTTTAAATACTTAAAACATGAATCTGAGACAAGATTGAGCAGTTCCAGTTTACAAAAAAGAATGTAACTACAAAGCAAGCACTCCTGCCTTGCATTGCTTCATGATTTGTCTTGCTTTTTCTGACTTTTTTTGTAATACAAACAGATTTTCCCTATATCCTCACACTTCCAACATATATAGTGTAGTTCCCTTCCTATTCTTTGATGGCATTATTGTGCAGCAGCTCAGATTTCCCCATGTTCTGAGGTCTCTTCATCCCCACCCTATAAAACCACTGACTTTCTTGTGCTTTCTAATGATGAGATCTTATCTTTTACCCTTGCCCCCAGCACCACTCTGACAGTTTCTTACTTGTGCGCTGTCAAGCCTATGCACGAGTTGATGCTGACTGGCAGCAGCCACCTACCCAGAGAAAATGAATGATGCCCTCTGTCTCAGGAGAAATAGTTAAGTAGTGTTTCTCCCCTCCCAGTCTGCTAATTAAAAAAAACTTATCGAGGAACTGAATGATTTCTGGCTCTTCATGTTACTGTAAAATTTTGTGTGGTCATTGGAAATGACAATTACTAGAAATGGACTTCCAGAACAAATCTGACATAAATAGCCAGCACAGTTCCATAACCTTAGACATCTAGACTTAAGAACTATGTATTTTCCAAGCTGGGTCTTTTTTTATGATCAGTCATACATTTTAGCTTTTTCTTTAGGTACTTTATAAATTTAAAACCATCTTCTGTTAGTGAAAGGACCTAGCACACTTTTCTAACCAGGACTAATTAATGCTGAAAATTTGCTTCTTTTATCTTCTACTAACACAGCTATTCTTCTGTGTTCATCTTATTTATATTAGTATTGAATAACGACTCAGAAATACTTGGCTGTAAGGAGTAATAAGGTGATTTTCAATGTGATTTCCTGATCCTACTCAGTAAGCAACTGGAAGTTGTCCAGAATATTCTGCTGTATTTAGTACACGGTTTGTATTTATCTTCACTTACCTCAGTCTTGCGTCTTGTAAGTTCTGTATGTGAATTGCATCTTGAAGAGATAAATGCACATGGGAATTTTTCACCTAAAAACTCTTCTTGAAACAGGGGGAAAATCTTCCAAATAGTCTTTCTGATTTCAAGAGGCGCTCATAGGTTTTTCTTTTAAGGTAGTAGGAAATAACACAATTCCTACAGATTTTTTTTTTTTTTTCCAGTGTAACTTTCCTCATCTGTTCTCCCTTCTGGAGAACATTTTACCATCAGTCTGTTAGAAGTTGTCAACAAACACAATTGCTTCCAGGTAGAGACACCATGACTCCTCATTTAGAATGAAGAAGGCAATTCCATCTGGAGGATCCATTTTAATTCTTTACATGGCAGTAAACTGTATAGGAACGTGTTGCCTGTCACTGAGAAAGCTTTATCCACATGTAAAGGTAGCCATTTTCCTTGAGGTCTGTGATGTGAACTGTCCCTTGCATGTACAGTCCTGGATGTTAGTTGGGGATCTTGGAGCATTCAGTAGAGACTTCTGAAGAAACGAATTTTTGCAAAGGATTTGGAAGCCAGATGTCTCTAAATGAATGCACCAGTTCTTTTAATTAGTAACATTACAGGAGTTGTCCTTCCTCTTTCTTATGAAAGTTTTGAAGAAAGGTGCATATATTTTCAGAACTTTGTAAACTTCATTACTCAGCTGTTTCTTTGACGTAGTCTAATTTAAACAGAAAGATGGACTATTTCATGTTTTTGAGATGAAAATTATGCAACTGTGCTATGAATGGCAGCTGCAAAAACTTAGGACTGGCCCACGGTTTTATGTTGCAGCACAAGATTGATGCTGAAGTATCCTTACTTTTTTGTTCGTTGTTTTTGTTTTTGGTGTTTTGTTGTGGTTTTGTTTTTTTTTTTGCAGCTGTTTGGATCCTTTTGGAACTCCTCAATCCCATATCATTTTCAGAATGACGCTGAGTAGCTGTACTACACGACAGGATCTGTTCTGGTCTTAAAAGTTGATGTTTAGGTAATCAAATCTAAAGCTACCTTCATGGCATTCTTCTTTTCAAAGAAAGAAAAATATTTAGAGCAACACACAATTAAAGCATGCAAGATCAGATTTGCAGCTCAAAGAACATGCAGCTCATGTTCAACAGTTAACTGAATTTTTTTTATTCTTTTAGAAAAGCCTCCAAAAAAAGAGAAAGCTGTAATATAACAAACTTTCAAAACTAAATTTATGGAGAAAAAGAAAATCTTTTCATCCCTGAACAAACTTAGAAGGCCAAGGGAAGTGCACTAAATATTTATGTTTCTTGAGATTTCAGCAGAATGTGTAATTAATCTAAATTTTGGACAAAGCTTAAAGGAACTGAGTTAGAATCCCTCTGAGCCCATCTTACTTAACCAGACAATTGGGAGGAATTTTTAACCCAGTGTTGCTGATCATGTGTGTTATGTCTCTCTTTTGTTGTGGTTTGTGATTAGGCAAGAGTGTTGAAACCTTGTCAAGCACTATTTTATGTATTAAAATACTGTGTGCTGGTTCTTGCCCATTTTATAGCATTTGACAGTATCAGGCAGAGTTAGTTTCACACGGAAATCATTACACTATTGAGAGAACTACTTGAGTCCAAATTGTACCTTCCAAATCACGTGACTTCCTCTCTGAAATTTTGGCACTTCATATAAAAACCAGTTAACAGTTGATGCATTTCTAAAGGTTAGCGTATTTTGTTCTCCTCGTCTAACACTTGTGATCACTTTTCAGAACAGATCATTAGCTGATTTAAGCCACCATTATTCCTGAGAGCCTGGTTATAAGGCATGGGGCTCTGGCCCAGTGTCCAAGTGCCAGCCTTTTGCTGGGGTTCTTGTCACACATCTGGTTCACTTGTGTTCAGCATCAGCTAGATGTGAATGTGATGCCATCTGGAGGCTTTACACCTGTGTCAAAGTCAAACAAAAATACACCTTCCCATAGTACTGTGCTAATGTAGCTATATGGCTCCCAGGTGGGGATGGTTCTTCATCTCCTGTCTTTCAGCTGGTGTGGAACAATTCTGTGACCGTCTGCACCATTCTCTGCAGCTCTGTTTTAGTCTTTTGCTGTGCTGCTGGGTGCTGGACCAAGCAGTACTTCAGGTGCTCTGTCTTTTGGTCTCTGGGTATATGATCTAGGTTTGATCTTGTATCTCTCCTGCTCAGAGCTTTGTCCAGCTCCTGGTACTGAATTCCCCCTCTACTGAAAGAATGTGTATTTGACACAGTACATTATAATTCTGTGAAGGAATTTTTATGTGAATGTGTACATGAATTTTCTTGTTATCATGAAAAATACAGGTGTGTGGAAAAGAGAGCCACTCAGATTGGGAGGTCCAAAGTTATTTTTGTCTGTTCAGCAAGAGATTTGGATCTCGTTGCTACATTTGTGCTTCCTTTCTCTCCTCATTGCTTCTGTTTTTTTTCCATTTTTCTCTGCTCTCAGAATAAGATTCCCCCAGCTATCAAATGACACCCTTTCATTTGATTTTTGACACTGTTGTTTCTGGTTCTTGGCTGGAGACTCACATGATTGAGCTGACTTCTGTCTGGACAGTTTTTTTGTTCAAGGGAGCTGGAAATACTCTTAAGTTAGTAATCCTTGGTGGTTTCAGGCTGTTAGATAAAGTAACTTCTTTTGATATTTCCATGATGATTTCAGCACAAAGATGGAAAATATATTGAAGGCAAATGCCTTTGCCCTCCTTAGATGTCAGTGTTCATGTACATGTGCACATACATATATGTGTTTAACTACTCATAATTCATACCTTCATTTTAGTCTTCAGAGTTGTTCCTGGGTGTCTTTAGTATTGTCTATATGAAATCCAGATTTCTACTTGTATGGTAGTTGGTACTAACAGGTCCAGCACCTAATATACTGCAGAAAAAATATAATCTCCTAATTTCTCTGCGTATCTCTTTTGCATCTACTGATTAGGAAGCCACTTTCTTATTTTCTAATCTGTAATTTTACTGCACTATTAGGTAAAATACAAAGTAAGTATGTTCATTACAATTTTTAAAATAAACATAACTTTCTGATGTTTTGAAAAACAAAGTACTGTTCCTTGCAGTATTTTAACATTTTTGCAATGTGTGGAGCACTTGGTTCGTTGGTGGTTTGTAGTCAGTGGCAAATAAAACTCAGTATGTTCTGTTCACTAAAACACAGGGAATGTCATTAAAGGTCCATTAACTCTTTGTTTGAGCCCCTTAACTCTTTGCCTTGCTTATTAATCAGTTGATAAAAATCTCAAAAGTGATCATTAATGATTGAGTATTCTCTCTTGAGTGGCACTTCTGACACACATGGCCTCGGGAACTTGACATTTTGGGAATGATTCATTACTTGATTAGTAAGGACTTTTACCTCAAAGCAAAACCATTAGGGTTTATCATGCATGACTCAAAGGCTATATATCATACCCGCTCCTGTAATAGTCATTTTCCCCAGATAATGTCAGTGGGAAGTACACCCATAGTATAAATTAGGTCTTTTTGGCTTGAATAAATATGCTGTTCCTTGGAGGAGTTATATTTAACTTCTCTTGTTTTATTGCTGTTTCTGCTAAATGTAGTTTTTTCATAGCCACTAAAAGCAGCTTGTTGGCTATTACATATAATTAAAATTCTCAGTTTTACTGGTGTTCAAATAGTGTTATATTTCTATTTCCTTAAGACTTATTTAACTTTAACAGTGGAATACTTACAATATCATCAAAGCCCCTTTTTATTAGAAGATGTATTCCAAAAATGTCTGAAAGTAGTTAGCTGTGCTTGGGAAGCATAAATTAGGATTACTGGCAAAACTCTTCTGTACTTAGGTCTGTAGTAGCAATTACTTGCTTCAGTGTGGGACAGTCTTCTAACAGGTTAGTCAGTTTGTGGGACAAATAGGTGAAATTGTTCGTATTGTCAGTAAAGTGTTTTTTTTGGTGAAGGGAGTTAGACGCATGTAAAAGCAGGAAACAGCACAGCCATCACAAGAGAAAGAGATTGGAAGTAAAATGTTCTTGTGTGGGTAAGTATGGCATAGAGTGCCTCAACTGGGCTCTGCTGGACTGCATTCAGTCTGGTCTGTCACATTTTCCACAGAGGACGGTTCCAGCTACACTGTGCTGTATCCTACAGCCCCATCTACTGAATTACTCCCCTTGAACTTGCGAATAGCCAGGTTTGAACACCCACTGCTCCATTCAAATCAGTAAAGGACCAGAGGTGTGATTTTTGTTAATTTCATTCCCCCCATTCCTCTTGGGGTACAGTTCCCACTTTAGAGCTGCAGCACCGTTGTGACCTATTGAAGGATTCCCTTTGCTTCAGTCCTCAGGGGTATGGGCAGATTGTATCCTCTGGTGTATAAAGGCAATGGTAGGAAGTGATTTATGTCACTACTTGTGATGTAAACATTCTCTAGCACTTTTTGTGGCATTTGTTTCATTGGATATTGACTTTTTGAGGGGGAAGAAATAATATTCCTTTCTAGGGGTAGATCTTGTATCCTCAGCCCAATACGAGGTCACCAGACCATGGATGAGGGCTTTCTGTAGGAACTGAAAGAGCCTGTGTGCATTTGAAAGAATGAAAATGGAACCAGTTGGCTACAATTCCCCAAAGACAGGAGTGCTGATAAGTTTTATTTCTTTGAAAGGAATGACATATCTGATAATCTGAATTATTGGATACCCTTGTTGAAGTTTAAATCATTGGCAGTCTTTTTCACTGGGATAAGTGTACTCCATAGGCAAGGGAGGAAGTGCTACACAGTAGTGTAATCAAAACTTGAATAGAAAAATTGATACCATCTTCATGGAAGGAGGGAAACACTCTTATTTTGTGCTCCCTAGAAAGTTTTCTGTATCAGCCCTCTGATTATGTAGTGTGGAAGCATTTGAGGCATAAAAAATACATGGCTAAGAACCAGTGAGCATATCTGGTAGAAGTCACAGTGTTCACTTTGGGAGTTTTTATACATGACCTTTGTGAAATTTCTCATTCTAATTGAATAGTCCAGCTATGATGCATTAAAAAACTATTACATTATTATCCATTTTGGTTGATTTCTTCATGCAGTACTAAGAGCATTTTTGGTGGATTGTGATGTAATTTCACTAGTTTGCTTTTGGGTGGCTACTATAATTGTTTTACCAGTGTGTATATGGGTGCAGTGCCTTCAGATAGCTGAAATAACATTGAACTAGATCAATTTCTGCTGTAAAGTCATGATAAGTACTTCCGATTTCTTTGATATACAGTAGGTGACAGTTTTGCATTGTGGATGGATGGCAACTATATGTTGGTTTCAAATTCACACAGAGTAAATATTTCACAGACTTTCACACTTGGATTCAGTGAAATGCCTGGATTTGTGTTAATATATATGTTCATTATACCAACAATAAATTCTTAGGGGGAGAGCTACATAATTAATGTGATTCAATAGCATTTAATGCCAAACTCTGATTTAAAACCAAACAAAAAATACTCCCTCCCTCAAAACAAAACTGAAAACCATACAGAAAGTAAGTATTTGGTGGCCAAATTAACTAAATTATTTACTCTTCTAATGCCTGCAGATGTTGGTATGAGTTGGATATTGAAGTGGGTTTGGTTACTGTTGTAATTGTACTGTAAGCCCAGTAATACTGAGCTGTTTTGTCTGCAAACTTAAGCTGAAAATGTTTTACATCAGTCTGTACAACCACTTATTTCCATTACCATATAGAGAATGAGCATCTAAATTACTGTTCTGCTGTTTCTGGGTAATCTTGCAGGTGTGACATTTAATTTAGTCGCTGGTGATGGCTGGCCCAAAATGACTTGTAAAGACCAATGTCAGAGGTGGAAATAAGACTTCGCATTATCAATCCCCTGCTTTGCACACTCCTGATCAGCTCTGTTAAGATTCTGCTTGGTATTACTTATCAGAGGCAGTATAGTAGTAGACTGTGGATTCCTGAAGAAAGAAAAAATTAAATAGTATAGGTGATTTATCAATAAAAAATAAAAATCTGCTTCCTTCTGTGTGTGTCCCCTGCAGTCAGGTCAGAGCTGCTGCTTTAGCCACTACCTTTCTGCAGAAACATGTAACTTGTGTGGTCATTCTCCCAATTTAGATCTTTTTAATAAAAGGTACAGTTTATGTTGGAACTAAACTGTTGGTTAAATCTGTAAACTGACAAAAACAAAAGGGAAAAGAACTTTCTTCTCCATTTCTTCTTGCCAGTTGGCATCTCAACAGGTCTATTTTATGTCTCAGTTGTGCTTAACTACTAACTTCTACAGAGTAAGTATTTCTACATTGTGAAGCCTTTAATTATTCTGTTGTGGCTAGTTTAAACCAGTACAAAAAGGGGAAAGTCGGTTAATGCAGGAAAATTTGGCATAATGAACAATGGGGTTCAGATGTCAGGAACGAAGAAGACAGTAATGATGAGTACCATAACTACAGACATAATATTTTTAGGCTTTTATTAAATAGAATGTTCTGCCCATTCTGCTTGCCTTGAGTTCTTTGACAAAGTTTTGTGGCTGCCAGTTTCTTGGTTTAATATTGGCAATTTGTTTTGGATACAGACTTAGTGTTATTTAGATATCTTAAAATCAAGTGTTTGCTTGAATTTCTTTTTGGATAGACAACAAGGACGCTGAAATGTTCAGGTGACAGAGTTTGACCATAACAACTGTAATCCTTCTTTTTCCAGAAAGCCTTTTGGTGAGCCTAGACAACTGTATGTATGGCTGCTGAAGGCTATACTTGCCAGTTAAATTCCTGTAATATGGGAAGGAGAAGTATGGAAAAAGACATTATATATCACAGGAATTGGATTTTTTTAAATGGTATTTTTAAAGGAATCATTCCATTTCCCTTTAGGAAATTTGAAAGTATTTGGAATGGATAACATAATTTTTATCTTGTTCACTGTTTATACTCTTAAAGCCAGTCTACTTAGAAAAAACAACACCTATTAAAGGCCTTTGAATTCAGAGTCTTTCATGTTACAATGAGTCTATTTACTGCTGTCAATAGGCTTGTAATATATTTAGCTTGAAGAGGTTAACAAGCATACCTTGGAGTGTTACTTTTATTTTCTGTTCTGTGACACTTAGCAAAATCCCATTATACAATTGAGTAGTATTATAATGTTAAAATGTTAATTTGTTCTGCATTCCGTTAAAATTGGATTTTTTTTCTTGTGCACTGGCCCATGCATTTTGTATAAAACCTATAATTTAAACACTACTCCATAGAAATGCTCTAAATTAGTAACCTTTTGCCTTTGCTACCTTAATTACATCTCATTATTTAGTACTTAAAGAGCAACCTCTAGCTACTGGTTAAATATTTGCTACCTAAATAGATTTGTCATGTTAAAGCAAACAGTAGCCCTTGCCTCAGTTGTAATGTGTTTAGGATTTCAGAGTTTTGAGAAATTATGTGCTTCATGTGCTTTACTTTTTTGCATTTTCCTTATTTTTTGATATCTCCTTAATGAGCATTTTATTAGCTGTCTGTTGCAATTCAATAGCTAATTGAAAGTTTGTCTTAAAATAACTATTTTGAAAAGACTTATGTTTCAACATGGTCTATGTCTTCTAGTTACATTGATTCCTTTTAACTTTTACAAGCAAATAAGTATAAGTAAATTACTGTTTTTATTATGGAAACAAATATGAAACCGATTACTTGTTGGCTACTAATAGCTATATTCCAGGCTTCTACCTCCTTTTGGGAGGAAGGCTGTATTGTTTGGTCAGAATCACAAGGAATATTATTCATTAAAACATCTGCTGAGTTGTCTTTTCTGACAAATTTAAAGATCACTTCTCTTTGGTCTTTTAATTGGATGCAGAAATTGCACTGCAGACGTTATTAACAGCTTGCAGGATGCCTTAATCTTAAGAATTTCATTCACATCCATGTATTTTTGCTCTTTTTTTTTTTTTTGCTTTGTCTTTTGCTGTTTTTTCATTTGTATAAAAGCATGTGAAGAGATTATAATTTAAATTGTGATTAGTTAGAATTCCATAGTGTTAAACTCCCTGTCATATGCAAAGGTATCCTGTTTAATTTCCTATTTTACTTTTTTTTTTTCTTTCTTTTTTTTTTTTCCCCTCAAGATCCACAGTAATGGAAGCTTGTTTACAACAGATTTGTCTATCTGGCTTGATTCCTACCCAGTACCTAACTAGTGCTCTCCTTATCTAGTTATTAAATTGTTGTCTGCAGTGTCCATTTGCTTTTGGAAGCCAGTGTCTCCAAAAAGTTCCTTCGCCCATTCTTCCCATATGTTTTGTTACATTGCAGGTTAAAAAGTGCAGACTGGCACGGTTATAGTTTGAAGGATAACTCTCCATTTATCTGTATGGTTCTAATACAAAGGCAACAGAGGCAAATGGAGAAAAACACGTTGATGCAAATCTTCATCATCTTGTTCATATGTTTTTGATTCTTTGGGAAACCCATCTATGGAGCAGATAAACATTTGCCCTCTAGTGAATATTTTATTTCCTGTGAAAATCAGTTTTAATTCCTGAAATGTGTTAAACTTTTTCTCAAAAAAAGTTAAATGGTAGGGAGAACACCAGCAGTGCATTTAAAGGGAAACTGCTTGGCTTGTCCAGTTTTAGACTAAGTACTTCAACCTTTGGAGTAGATAGTTTCTCTGAAAACTTCTTTTTGTGTGTTGTTTTTTATGTCACTGTTTATATGTTCTGTATCCATAAGCTCTGAAATGATTACTTCACTATTCATGCAAAGGTTTGAGTGATTTATTACTTATTGTCTGTATTTATTCTTGGGTTTGAATTCCGCAAGTCAATCTGGAAAGACAGTGACTCCTTAAGAAGCCCTGTGTGGTTTTTTTTTTTTTTTGTTTTTTTTTTTTTGGTTTTTTTTTGGTTTTTTTTGCAAAAGAAAAAAAACCTCTGTGGAAACCCTTCCCTGAGAAGAGTTTTTGAGATTTATGTGGATTATAAAGCATTAAGAATGTTTATTCCTTAATTTTCTTTACTAGCAAAAAGGCCAAGATACAATTTTAGCAGGTATTAGTAAAAATTGAAAAGCATGCTTTGTGTTCTGGGACTGGTGCCAACATCTGTGTTTGCAAGACAGGTCTAAGAGTGAAAGCTTTTCCTCACTGCCCTTGGAAGACTGAAAGAATACTCCTGTGATATTTCTGTTCAGTTGCATCTGTGATATATACTTCCCCTTTAGAAAAAAAAAATATTTTTTGGAAGTTAATAGCCACTGCAAAGGAGTTTTTACTCTCTGGGGAGAGGACAGGGGAGAGGCAGGAGGAGGAAAGAAAAAAATCAGAACAGTTTGTTTTGATCGCAGGTGCTTTTTTCTAATAGGAGATCACATTTGTGTAGCATGTTTTGGTGGTTCTGGAGCAGATCCTCAGCCAGAATGAATTATCATGGGAGTTAATAGCTCTGACTGTTAGCACAAGCTGGGGTCTGTTCTCTAGCCCAGGTAAGTTTGTTCATTTTTTTTTTTAATGAAACAAATGCAACTGAATTTTAACATTTCATAAAAGAAATTGCAGTATGTTTATAAAAGAGAGTCAAAGTCTTGTCTCATTTTCTGTGAATGTTATAATAACCTATGTTGTCTCTTAATTTTTTTTTGTATTTTGATCATGGATCAAACGGAGGAGGCTACGTATCTGTGCATATGTTGCTTTTTCAAAATAGACTGTGTATCAGGTGAAGGATAGGTAAAATGGTGCATTTGCAAATCCAGACTCTTCCAATCTCTGTTTCAAGAGGCTTTTCTGTGCCTTATTGAGGCACTTAATTTATTGTAGCTTTATTTTGAACAGTAGGGAGCCCTCTTTAATTCTGTTCTATCTAGGACTGTTTCAGATGCTCTAACATTGAAAATAGGCCACTTCATTAGGCCAACTAAATATGACTTTAAATGTCTAAATTCTGGTTTAATGATATACGTGCTTCAAAAGAGTGCACTTTTTACAAGAAATAAATTTCCCATATTTTTGCCTCTCTCTTTTATTAACTTTTGCATTGTGTACGGAACAGATTTGCTTTCAGTGGAAAAATGAATTGTTCCAGCAGAGTGCAGCAAAAGACAAATATTGTAAATATGATTGGCTTTCCTGTCAAGAGTTGGTATGTTGTAAAAGAACAACTTAGATGAGGAGCTCATCATACATAAAATATCAAATTATGGAGGAAATATATAAGAAAACTGCAGTCTAGTTAAATTCTTTCTGCTATTTTTTCCTTCTGAAGCGTTGATAGAGTTTACTAGGAAAATAATCATTAAAGAACTGTTAATATATAATTAAGTAAGGTCTAAGATCTCTCAAACATGCCTGATAAGTAGAACAGAACTTTGAACAGTAGGTAGCTAAATGCTACTGGTAAGTACTTTTTCTGAGGCTGGACTGCAATCTGATGGAAGAGTTGAGACTACTATTCAGGATTCTTCCCTTCTTCCCCATATTTAAGCTATTAGCCTCCCCTGTCTTTTATAATTTTAGCTACTAATATTTGTTTCTTTGCTGGTTTTTGGTGTTTGCTTTTTTTTTCTCTGCATAATTGCTTACAAGTTTGCAAGTCTAATGTTTTCGGCCTTTATTTCACCATAACATGCAAACATTTTTTTTAGCCTTTATTGACCCCATTAAGAAAAGATTATATGTTGCTGTGACCCTCCAAAATTTACTTCAAAATGTAAATAAGAGTAGTATGCAAATACAGCTATCTGGATAATACAATTTGAGTCAGTCTTCTAGAAGCCCTGAGGGAAATTCCCAATGATGCCAAAGGATTCTTACATGTTCCTTATGGGTCTGCATGTCTAAACTCACTTAGAGATGCTTTTTCTTCATATAGGCATAACTTTGCTGGATAGCAGAAATATAAAAGAAGTGAAGGCAATACCTAGAAGTATAGATTTTTATAACACTGGACCCAGTAGTAGTTTTCAGAAACTGAAAAGAAGAAATTTAGCCTGAAAACATGTTGATGCGTTTAAGAGCAACATATATTCAGTATTTTCTTAGCTAAATATGTATATTCAGAAATTGAAAATTGAAATGGATGTATAAAATATTTCTAAAGAAATCTCAAAGGAAAGTGGTTTTCCCTAATCCATCTATTAAAATTCATATAATTTGAATCAAGCCATAGTTTTTTACTAATAGTTTCTTGTGTTGTTCCCATGTCAGAATCTGGATTTAGAGCCCTAAGCAGACTTATGTTTTCACTGTTTGGGTTGCAGCCTGATCCCCTGGTCCTCCTGATCCTGGGTTTCCAAATGCCTTGCACTGCCAAAGTTAAAGTGGGAGCTGTTCCCAGAGAGTTCATTCTCAGCTCATTAATCAACATGAGCAGGTCAAATGAGAGACTGAGGATGAGTGAGTCTGCTGGGATCCCTATCCAGTCATTTGTGGGCACTGGTGACCCATCACCCCTCCAGTTTGCCATTCCATCTGTCAGCGGGTCCCCTTCCCCTCTTGCCACCAGTGGCCCTTCCCTGACACTGTTGTGCAGTAGAAGTGCAGGGTGTTGCTTGTTGCACCAGTCCCTTCCCTGTCCTCCTCGCTGGTCAGATGAGGACAATTCCCCAGGGCACAGTGGGAGAAGTAGTGTATGGAGAAACTAATGTTGCCATGCTGAAGGGGTAGGGATCTTTGTTTGGAGAGAAATCATATCAGGCTTTTAGGAGGCTATCCCAACATTTCAGTCTGCTTCAACCAACAGTTCCCTAATTTTCCCATGTCCTCTGGCTCTAGGAGCTGTTGGTAACAACCTCTGAGATATGCTGAATGATTTTCTTCTACTGTGACTTTGGATCTCTCTGATGGCCGTAAAAAAAAGGTTCTGTTAAATTTGAAAATTCCTGTGTTTGTTTCTGATCAGGTTGTTCAATACAGCGTGAAGTAATTAAATTTTTGGAGTACCTACACATTCCAGTTAGTCTCAAGGCATCCAGCGTATTTCATGTTCTGCAAACACAGAATAAAGTTTTTCTTTTTTTTTTTTCTTTCCCTGAAGATCTTGCCATTTCAGTTCACCAAATCCTAACCAAGTTTAGATTTAACAGATATACTATCCTTGGGTAAGGTGAGGGCCAGAATGGTAAGAACATGGAGGTACTTAGGAAAGCTGTTACACAATAAGATGAATCTTGTTCATTTATTGGCTTTTAGTACTGTTTCTTGTTTAAATTTTTGGATCTGTCTCAGCCTGTAGTCTGAAGGGAATTTAGTTACTGACCTTTCCCATACCAGAAGAACTTAACAGAGCAAGAATGGTGCAAAGCTCATCTGGTATTTTTCTGGCCTTAGCTTTGTGAAGATTTAATTTACAAGAACACAAAGGGGAATATATTTAAGAATCACTCACTAAAGAGAAAATGTGATTGTCGGAATGGTCATTATTCCTGTGAAAGTAATACTTAATTTTATAAAGCACATTGTTAGTTTTGGTAGACTAAAGAAAAAGTGGTCAACAAATACAGGCCATAAGGATCACGAAGAAAAATTTCAAATTCTCTCCAAATAATGGGATATGTGACAATGACTAATTTTAGGCCTGCCTTGCAGTATTCTTTTACTCTTAACATTTCTTTTGTGGTAGCACACTGTGGCCACACTCAAGTTGGAACCTTTTTCTGTGGGCAGTCCAAACTTAAATTACCAATCATTGCCTCAAATACTGTACAGTCTAATACAGTATTTCTCTTTCTTTTTGTAGCATAATGGGTACCTTCACACTGGTGGATTTTTTCTTGTTTTTTACTTTCTAACTGTTTGGAATTTGGAAAGGAGGAAAGATATAAAATAAAGTGTTTGAATGCAGACAAAAAACATCTCATGGTTTTACAGAAGCATTGCTTTAATACTATAAAAATGAATATTTTAAATTGGCACTGCCTGCAGTCACGAGCTAGCCTCTGCCTTCTGGCAGGCTCATCTGCATATCTGCCAGCAGAATGGACTTTGTGTTGGTAGTTTTCATTTGTATTTTTAGGTGCTGGTTGCTTCATGAATTCTGCTAGGAAAAGCACTTGTAGATATGAAATCACAGTTTGAAAAACTTGCAGAGTTTACAAGTGGCTGATACAGATGTATCATTGAAAAGATATAACAACAGCAACAATAATAATGTAATGAAACTGAAGACAGTAATAAAAGCCTTTTGTGTTGAGGAGTCTTTAGGATCATAATTACCCCTTGATAATTATCATGATGGAATCTGGTGGTGTGGTTCTGAAATTAATATATGATGAAGTCTTTAGTCTTTGAGAACCACTTTGTGTAAGTGAAATGAAGATTTCAAAAGTTGAGCAAGTGGGAAGAATGTTCTAAGAAAATGTCTAAAAAGAGCATGTTTACTGTTTGGGTTTTTTTTGACATAGGAAAAGAGAAGGGTGGAGTGATAACCTGAAGAGAATATGATGTGCCTGTGTTTTTTTCATTCAATGATGATACAAACTATATGTCCCTGGATTGACTATAGCATATGAACTATATGATATAGCAGGCAGGGAAAGAGGAGAGTTTCAAGGCCCTGGAATACAGAGATGTCTTTGTTATCATGAGATGAGGACCTTTGCAGCCTTCTTTTTACTTTTCCAGGCACTGCAACTAGCAGGGGGTATTTATGATCTGCACAGAGTCTGACTGTTCTCGAAGGTTGTGGGGCAATAGAGAAGGAGAACTGAACTTTGGATAGATTTGTGAAGCCCCCAGGAGAGGTGGGTGCTAACGATTTTGAAGTCAGGTATTGTGTAGGAAGGCATCTTCTACCCATAGTTCTCAGTGCTAGTGAGACTAACAGAGATCGATCTTAGCTCAGGGGAGGTACATATGTGTGAAAAGTTGTTACTTTTGGGTAAGAAAATAAGAGTTTAGGAAGACTGAAGGTCAGAGAAATGTAGTAGAGATTGTATTTGAGAGAAAAGATGGGTAAGGTGACACTGAAGAGAGGAAGAGAATTTGGAACTTTCAGACAAAATGACGCAAATTATTTTTACATATACAACTTCATCTTAGTTTTTAAATCCAAATCATTTGTAGAGGCATAGAAATTATTTAGAGCAGGATTGGGCATTTATTTAGATTTTATGTGTCGTGGTTGGGAAGGAAAACAGGGGGAGGGGAAGAATTCCCAGCAAGTACAGAAGCTAGTCATGCTTCAAAGAAATAATAAATATTTGGTAAAGAGAGAACAACATTTATGCTGCTTTTACACTTTTGTCACTCAGTTGATTTTTTTTCATCTAGTAAAGATAATAAATGAATAATGATAAAATATTTCTGTTTGGAAGTTCTTCCTTGGTGTTCATGAAGAGTATTTATTTTCCATCAGCCCTTTACAGTGTAACATTGATTGCTGTGTGTAATGTATTATTCATACTGTTCTAGTTTCATCCCATTAGCAATGCCAACATTATGCTGAATTCTGCAGTGGTAATCTTGTATGAAGTCTTTGTACAGCAAATTCTGCTGTGGTTGAGATCCCATTTCACATTTAGTGACAAGACAGAGTGAACTGTAGCACCTTGATACTACTCAGACTTTGTTCTCCTTCCTCCTTCCAAAGAAATGAGAATTGGAAGTGTACTGTAGACCTATAAAACCAAATTGTGAAAGTATATCAGAACTGGTTATTTTTGGTTCTTGTATTATATCTTTGTTTTCCTGGTAGCTAATGCCTTTAGAAGAGCCAAATGACTAGACCCATCACATTGAAAAAACAGCAAGAGCAGCATTAAAAACAGCCCTCAAATAAAAAAGTCTGGTGTTTTGGTTCACATGTGTGATCCTGTGGGTACAATTTTGATTGTGTAAATTGTTCTGTGTAGAGCTGATTTAAATATGTGCCAAATCCAACTGCTTATCATGGTTAAGATTACTGAAGGTCTGCCTAATGCTAGTACAAAAAAAGAAGCTTTTCATTTATATCTTTAATATTTGCTTCTTTGTCATTTAGTACAGGAACTTTTTTTCATGTGCAATAGGCCCAGCCCAACATGCATCAGATTCAATGATAATCTCCTCATTGACTGACTGATTTGGGGCTGGTGTGCTTAGGTGAATACTTACGGTTTGGGTTTTTTTGTTCTGAAAAAAATGGACTTCTCCATAGACTTTTCTGAGAATCTAGGTCATAATAAATTGAAAGCTCCAGACAGGTGAATGAAAATTTATTTTAAAAATATCGTAGTTCCTTCCTTATGATGTGGAATAAAAAGGAAATAAAATTAAAAGTTTGAAGAATTTTTTTTCTCAAATGTTTTCATTTTTTGAAACAGCTGCATAAACAAGGAAACATTCTCTTCTTGGCATGAATACTTTAAAAAAAAATAAATCCCGTGCTTTAAGGTAGATACGTCATGAAGGAGAAATGGCTGGGATCTGTGAAACTGTATTTCTTTGGATTTTTATCTTTGGACACAGGGAGAGCCTGAACAAAGGTTGGGGAAATTGGAAGCTCACATATCAACCAGACCCACAGTTCTTACAAAGATGAGATGGGGGTGGCAAAGAGTCTCTAGATTTTAAGGAAGAAATAAGATGAAACAAAGAAGACAGACAGCTTGAGGGACAAAATTCATTAGCCAAGGAGGAGTACACCAAAGGAATAGAAACCAAAATTTTGCTTTTAAATGGTGATGATGGGGGAGGGTGATTATTTTTGGTTTAAAATGTGTGCTTATTCCAAGAGGCAGGATTGTACTATGGTCTTTATTGAAGCTGGGGAAAGGACTTGCTCAGCCTTTTGGAGAATAACTAGGCAAACATTCTTTAACAGGCTCCACATGTTCTGAAAGATACTTGTCATATATATGCAGATCTTTTTCTGTTTCTCTGAGAAGGAAATGTGCATGTTGGAACTTATGTCAGGAAAACACTGACCTTTCAGAGCTCAAATGAGCGTGAAGTAGAGAAAAACTCAGTTATTTACAGCAGTGTTGTCAAGTCTTAATTATAGTAAAATTGTGTGTGTGAGATGTTGAGTAGGTTTAATATAGAAAATCTGGGTAGGTTAGTATTTCCATAAAAGCTTATATATTCAGGTTTTCTTTGATTTTACCATAGTTTTTACAGAATAGACTTTCATTCATTGCTTAACATGTTTATAGTCAGTTTTTCAGAAACATGATTGAGTAGACTGAGTGCTTAAAATAATTAATTGTAGTCTGCTCATATATGATGTCAGACAATTATAACAACTTATTTTTTAATAATTAATCAAAATCCTAATTAAAACAGTGTAGGCTGAACCTATTTGTGTGCAAAAACCAGAGAAGGGACTCAATAATCTGGCTGGTTCAATAATCAGTGAAACCCACTCCCCAGGGTATTTTCTCCTCCCTATACCTCATAATATCCAGCATACAAGGAAAAAAGATTTTTACGATACCTTGTGTGGTATTTGACCTTCATAGTAGTAGTGACATCAGAATGCATTCCATTGAATAGCACAGTTATGGGGAAAGAATTTAGTCTGGCCAGAGTAGGATATGCCATAGCCAAGGAGCTCAGTGGATTATAAGATATTTCTTCTCACTGGCTTGCAGTTTGTATTAATTTATTTTCTGGCATTATAAATTTTGCATTCCCTACTTCATTTGGGTCCAGCTTTGGTGGGTGCCCTTCCAGAGTCTTTTCATCCTGATGACTAGGGAGCTTAATAGGAATTAAGGAGGGTTAGTTAAGGGGACCTGGAATCACACTTCCTAGGGCAGTGCTTTAACCCCTCTGTAAAGGGTCCAGCATAAAGATACAGAACATCAATTAGATGGTTTCCTGGATTTGGCTTTCTGAGTCTTTAGTGGGTAGCAGGAGCTACTGTAAAGCCTCAAGATCCCATGGTCTTGCCAGCTGCAGTATGCTGAGCCAGCAGTAGAGATACAGAGACAACATAGACATGAGGTGGTGTTTTGTGCTGGAAGCTGCTGATCCCAGTAAAAAAGGCACTCGGACTCCATAAGGCATCATTCACAATGTTGTTCATACGCTGTAAGAAGCATCGCTTTAGATGCCGGCAACCCCAGCACCATCGCCAACCTCTGTAGAGTGTGCTGGGCAGACATCACCTGTGGAAAATATTCTTCCTTTTGGTCCTTCCAGCTGTTAAAGGATTTTCTAGGAAAATAAGCAAAGAACTGTTTTTCATTTCTACAATAAAAATGGAATGATGATGTTGGGAGACCTTGCTGCATGTTCAGGTATAGACAAGGCCATGCAATTGATGCAATTGCTGGTATAGAGGTGGGGCTGCCAACAGGCTCCTCTGCACAATGCATTGATTGCACGAGTCCAGTGGCCAAGGCATTTGTGCCACACTCACAGGCCTGAAGACCATGCTGGGTGTGCAGCACAGCGCTGGCCTGGGCCTCTGCAAATGAAATGTTGTGTGGATCATAGACTCTTCGTGTGTCATGGTCTTAAGTTAGGATTGATGCAGATGTAAAATTCAAATGAAGTCAAGTACGAGTTGTTCTTAGGTACTAATCAATGAAAATTGGTATTTAGCTTTTAAAGTAATTTTATATATTAGCATATACTACAGCATTAGGCTAGATATAAATTACTTAGAAATATAGCAGGTGGTAAATATCAATTACCCATATCTCCTGGAAGGTTAAACTTTATTAGTAACACGAACTGATTGCATACAAACCTTACCAAACTGCTTTTAGCAGATACCAAATAACAGTAAGGGAATTTAACGGCTAGCATATAGTTCTGCCTTTGTTCTGTAAACAGTTTTCCCTTTCTTTCAAGTTTAGTACACTTAGGGCCAGATTTCCCTTGCTTACTTCAAACTGATAACACAGCAGTTGAAAAACCAAATAATTAGGTCCAGCAGGCAGTCTCTGTCACTTAGATGTTTACGATGTATATATCGCATGTAATTAGTTGCATTGTGGGCAGTGGGACCCAGTGAATATGCTATGAGATCTGGTACTGGGAGATTGGAATGTTTTTGCAGATTTGCTCTGACAGCTCTTACAATTTTAAGTTGCTGCAGTTTAGTGTAAAACTGGTACTACCATGCATGCACTGAAAGTGCAATAAAAGTGGTAAGTGCTATTTCCAAGTGATAGTGTAGTAAGAGGACATTGAGTCTCAATCTTTCTTTAACCATATTGAGTAAAATGAAGAATTTCTGCCGTCTTATGAAATTCTTTCTCCATTTACTTTTCTCTTTTCAGTTTTTCAAATATGTACTCTTATTTAAACTATTTTTGTGTAATTTTCACAAACTGTGCTCCATATTAATGTTTGAAATATTCTATCTGCGTTTTTAATGCTTTGATGAATTTGTTGGAGTTGATAATCCTCTGAGACCTTTGTCTAGATATTTGATTTTTCAATTGAACAAAAAGCAACCATCTCACCAATAATTAAAAAAAACATATAAAAAAATCCAGCAACAGGAACAAATACTGTTTTGGCATCAACATTTCACTGTGTGTTTTAGTATGTTTCAAAAATAATATTTCTACCAGCTTGGTCTGCTAAATTTTGATCCTTACACTTTTCTAGTCAAAGGTACTAAAGTCAGAGGCTTAAAGCTGTGTATAATATTAGGAAAAATAACAGATTAGGAGATTAATCTGTGATATTCAACCTCTAGATGTAAAAAAGGCTTGATGGACAGTGTTAAATCGTTTTGCTCATGGGATGCTCTCTTCTAGCAGTATTGAGTATTGCTTCAAATGTAGCTTAGGATCCACATGTGATTCCTGTTTTATCATCCGTTTACAGTGCTGGTTGATCTTAGCAATGAAGTTGTAAACCTGGAGCCATAAGAAAATGGAGTTTTCTAAATCTTATGGGATCTGTAAGAAGTAGTAGGAAGACTGATGAAGAATGATGTTCATTTTAACACAAACATCAGTTTTCCAATGCGCAAGAGGTGCAAAAAAAGTCTTTGTGAGGACTGTTAGTAAATTATGAGGAAGCAGTAGAGCCCTGCTTGAAGAATTGAACTAAGGTGGACCATGAAGAAATTTGGGAGTACTTGAGCTTTGCTGAGGGTTTGTTATGATTTATGTTTGTTTGGTTTTTTTCTTGAAGTGAAAGGTGTACTGAAGTGTACTGAGGCTGTACAGATATGTACTGACTGTAGAGAGCCTTATGGGTGAAATAGTAAGAGAAACTGTACTCCACAATCACTATTTTTAATGCTAAAGTTACTGCCATAATGGATGTTTTGTTCCACCTCAGGGTTATTGTAATATTGAAAGCATACTTAAGGCAGTGATTTCATAGCACAGGTTGTCATCTGAAAAGAATAATTACTAAAATATTTTGAGTTTAAGCTGGAAATAATATTATTATTTACACTGTATTTTCTTCCACAATTTTATTTCATTCGATGTCTTTTAACACCTACAAATCTAGATGTTCAGGAACCACTTCTTTTTGGCATCCTGAATGTCTACTGCAATTATCTCTTTCTTGCTCTAATTTTTTCCTACTTTCTTTTTTCTGTCACATTAAGCTTGTCTTTTTTTATGCTTTTCCTACACATACAGCATTATTCGTTATTCTGGAGAACACTGTCTCTAATCTGGAGCTCTTTAGCTTTTTTGACAGAGTATTTTTTCATCAGAAAATGCTAAATCACTAGAATTGGCCTGTTCATTACTACTAGCCAGTTTCCAGGCTTTCAGGATTATTCATAATTGTCAGAATGTTCTATTCAAACTTTTTCTGTATGGAGCGTATGTGAATATTTCTTGTTCATCTAGAAATCTAAAATGATTTGTATTTCCTAAGACTAAAGGAGGAAATTGGAAAGGTAGCATTTTGAAATTAAGAGCTTGAAATGTTATTCTCCACTCTTGATATTTTTGGGTTTAAAATGGTTTTGTGTTGTTCATATTGATAGCATGACTGTCTCAAAGCTCAAATCCCACAAAATGGAATGGTTTCATAAATTCAACTGGAATGTTTTAATAATATGGGTTTGCACTGAGATTTTAAATTGCTGAGTATTCTGCAAAATGAAAATGTTAAAACTTGCACTTCTTGTTAATTATATTTTTCAAGCTGTTATTTATGTATGTTTTTATATTCATTAGAGATGGAGGAACCGTGTAACAATTTCTTGCATCAGAAAAATGTCTGAATCCTTGTTCTCAATTCACTATTCTCAGTATAGCATTCCCTTTCCAGCTAAATTCTAAAGGGAATCCAGATGTTTATTTAAATATTCATAACACAACTGCTGTTAGAGCTGGGAGGATCATAGATACCTGTGTTCATTTCACACTACATTCATCTTGTAGTTAAAAATATCGTATTCATTACAGTGCTAGCAGATGAGCCCTTTGACAGGAAAAGGCATTTTTTCCCTCCTCTACAAGTAAGGCTTTATGAAAAGGAGGCAGTAGAGCTGTCTCAGAAATCATAATGTATTGAGTATTGACCCCAGCCTCACAGAAGCAGCTTTGTGTACTGTATTTAAATATTGTATTCTCAGAGATTTCTGAATTTATTTATGCTTGCCTTTGCACTGGACATATCTAGAAAGGCCATAAAACATTTTAAGGAACCATTAAGATGGAGCTGAATTACACATTTAAGATGGGGATTTTATTGCATTGTTTGTGGAAAAAGACAGTTTACTATCTTGCCTGACAATCAGTGAAGTGAGGACGAAAAAAAATTGAGACCTGCCAAATTTGTATTAATTTGTAAAGCATCTGAAAAAGACTATTTATTTGATGCTGGCTGACAAACTTTCCTAAGAATTATGATGAAAATCTTAAATTTTAAACATATGTTAACTGATAAAAATGATGAAATCCTGATTTTTGTTAAATATTTATATCAGGCCTTTTTTTTCCCCTTCAGATGTTTTTCCGTGCGTGTAAATGGTTATGGAGACAGAATGTGGCATGTTGGATATATATTAATTCTGGAGTAGAAGGGAAATGTGTACAGTGAAAGGAAATTTATGCAGAGGAGCGTGAAAGCCACCAAACAGGGAATGTGGGGTATGTGTATAGAAAGTCATGGGAAGATGCAAGCAGCAGTGGGAATCTGTGAGGTGAAAAGGAGAAGAAGAATGTGCTTTTCAGCTATTCTGAGGAAATAAAGCATCTGTAAAGGCTTCCAAACTGGTACTGCATGCTTCTGTGCTCCTTATTTCTGAAAATGGCTCAAAGTCACAGTCTCTCCTTAAAAGCTTTAAGGCAAAAGCAAGAGTATGATTGATAATGCTGAAATATATAATAACTTATAGTTAGCAAAGATTATGTAGATTACTCTGTCAAATTACTAAGGCCCTGACACCTCTTCATTCTTCACTTATTTAAGGGTGTACTCCTACACGTTTCACTATGGATTTAAATAATGTATTTAAGAATTTAAAATGGAAATTTTTAGCAAATGAGAGCAAGAGCATTAGAGGAAAGCAACAAGATGAGTGAGCAGAGTTTTTATAGGACTGTTGGAACATCTTCCATGAAAGATTAGGTACAAGTGGTGCTTTTTTCAGATGTTTTCTTTCATCCTTACTCATGCATTCTTTTTCCAATATGGTATCTATCTAGGTATCGCTGTTAGCAGTTGTGACTTTTCCATCCAGATTCAGATGATGATGAATGATGATAAAACATATTTTCACTCTAAGCTCATAGCAGTGGCTTTTTATAAACACTGTAATAATGCATTTTAAAGTCTTTTGTGGTGTGTCCAGCTTTATTTGGAAGGCTAGTAATTCCTGCGTAGGCATGCAGTATGTACCATTACTGTCTGAAAGAGCAAACTACTGGGTTTTTTCATTCCTTTCAAACCACTGGGAAAATAGTTGAATATATGTTGAATTTGCCAGAGTGAATGATATATGTAGGAAGACTGACAGTAAGGGTGCAGAAATGAAGGCTTTAAATGCCATGTCAGGTATAGTGTTCATGGACATGAAAGAAATTCGGTTCTGTTGGGTTACCCCATCAGCGAACTGGCTCCTGGGACAGAGCACACTTGGAGAGCTGTGCAGCTCAGCAGCTGCAGTGCTACATATTGTGTGATTCGAAGCTTACTTTCTTGTTTCCTGCAGTGACCAATGATAGTGGGAAGTACTGGTCAATAGGGATAAATTTTAAATCAGTCATTGGGCTTCCTGCCATGTTTCCTGATGCTTGGGCCACCTTATTTATAAGCCTAGGAGAGTTTAGTAATTATTAGAAGAAAGTGTAATTAATTTATAGAGTTCTAGTTATTTTGCTGAGTACTGTCATTGGAAGTACAATGAAGCCTTTAAGTAACGTCCAGTCACTGTATAAAGCTGTCTTGTGGCTGCTAAACTTTCACATTATGCTGAAGTTGGATATAAACACTCCTTTTATAACTTGCATGTCACTGAAGTACGCAGATGTCTTGGCTCTGAAAGCACGTTTATGAAACGAGTTCAGTACTGGATTTATGCCAGGATTAAAACTCGGTAGTTTGAGGAGGAGTCCTAATACATCTCAGGATGGGAGGTCAGCTGAATAAGTGGGCCTCCCTTGTTCTGGAAGCAGAATACTAGTCCTGGGAGAGTGTGCTCTATGCATATTAGTTGTATTATGATACAGTTAATTTCTGAAAAATCTGTGCTGTAACACTGCTTTGGTTCTCATTGAAAAAGGCCAATTCTGTTTAGTGTAGGCATTTCATGTTAAACATGAAAATTAGAAGATAAAAAAAAAATCCAGGAAAGTGGTATTAATTTTTGACCTAAATTCACAATTGTTTTGTGAAAAGGGAATAGGAAATGTATGGATTCCTCATGCTAATTTTATATAGCTGATATGTAGATGTATATTTATATAGTGTGTAGTATGTTACATATAGTGTGTGCAAATATGTATTTATGTGTATAGATTCATATGAATATGAAAAGTGGAGTTTATAAAGGTAACTGTAGAGTACGTCTAGCAGCACAAATTCCATTTGATTTCTAGAATGTTTCAGTTTTTTACATGTGAAGTGTTTGTAATAAAACAGGTGAGACAGCCTTGTCTCCATGGCTGGGTTGAGACATGGCTGTACATCATCCAAGTTGGATATTACACTTTCTCTTGTTCAGACCTAATGTATTATATAATCTGACAGAAATTTGGTGGAATGGAGTTCTTTTTTGAATAATTTACATTGTAGTTTTAATCTGTCAGTTGAGACTGAGGTGTGAGATTTTATTCTAGTTAGTTAGCATATGAGGAATTGATGGCAGAGAGTTGAGCCAGGAGTTGAAGCACTTGCTTTTTCAACACTCAGCCTCTTTCTTCCTCTAGTGCTAATGATGAAATGTGAACTAAAATTAAAATTGCAATCATATATATTTTACATTTCAACATTGCATCAATTTGGCAAAATCCTTGGCTCTGTGGCAGTATCAAAAATGAATCCAGGAGAGTTCTGCTTTTGGTAGGGTTTGTCTACACATCTATAATAGGCAGATATGAGTTAATTCTGTCTGTGCTGCAGCTGTGAGCTTGTAGTGTGAAGTGCTGTGCCTAAGATTACTGGGTTAAAACAGTGCTAAAAGCACCTCAGTAAAATTTCTGGGCTAGAGCTGTTTTGCACTTGACTGACTTGTTCATGTCGTGGCTAGAGAATCCTGTGCCATCTGTACTCACCTTCTTAGATTTGGATTTTTTTAGATCCTTCTAAGGAGGATATAGAAATACCAGTTACTCATGGGCCCCTCTTTAAAGGGTCATGCTCGAGAACCGCTGGGGTTAGATAAATTGGGAATAGCTGCACAGTTCCTATGGCTGCAGTTAACGAAATGGAAGTGGCTCAGTTCACTTCCGCCGAAAGACCGCATAATGCACCAATTGCACAGAGCTCAGCTGCATTGGAGAACATGACCCCTTATTTATTTTGCATTATTCCGAGGTATTAGAGCTATCTTTGAAATCTATAATGTAGTAAGACACTTAAAAAATTGTTATGCTTAAAGGTACAGATCTTGTATAGTTAGGTACTCAACCTTAGAGATGGTGTGTGAAATTGCTTTTAAATAAATACCAGGTATTGGTGGAAAAAGTTATTGTTGGTTTTTTAAAATTTTCTATTTTTTTTGAAAAAATAGGGTATTAGTGCTTGTTGCTAGCAAAGAGTAAGGTACAATATTTTGTTTTAGACATTTCTGTGCAATGTCCCTTTTAGGAATACCTAGTGTGATCCTTGGGAATAGATAGAAAAACTGTAGTATCTCCTGCCTACTGTATTACACTGCAGTTAAGCTGTAGAAGTAAAAAATCTAGTTGTGTCCCCCCAGCTCATTAATCTATGTTCTACCTTTTTGCAAGTAACTTTTGCTTAATGAACAGCATGACAAATTAGCCATAGATATCAGAAAAAAAAATTGAGATGAAAATGCTACATATGGAGTGACATGGAAGTGACTAATGTTAGTCAACAGAGCCTTTCATTTTAATATTTAGTCCTTTAATGAAATCATAGAATGGCTTGGGTTGGAAGGGACTTTAAAGATCACCTAGTTCCAGTTCCTGCTGCTTTGGGCAGGGACAACTTCCTCTAGACCTATACTGGCATGAAAAATTGTCACTCTCAGGCTGCCATTTATGTGTGTTTCTTCTGATTTCGTATATTATCAATACTAATCTACTACATCAAAAAAGTGTTCAGTAGGCACAAAATTTTGGACTAAAGAATTATATGTTGCTTTGAGATATTTTAGAAGTTCTGGTGTGATCAGATACCATTTCTCATTTGCAGGTGTTAACTTTCTGCTGAGGGGCTATAACTAAGAGAATTGAATCACTTTTGGTAGACCAGCCATCTGCACCCAGAATGAAGGAAACTTTCCTTACAGTTCCTTGCACAGACATCATAATACTGTCTCAAAAAACTCCCCAGGCCTCAAAATATTTTAGCTTCGTTTTAAAAGCTCAGACTTAGGTGGATCAGCTGTCAAATAAATGAATGATTTGATTCAGCTAGACATCATATCTTTTGAAACTTAGCCATATTATGTCATGAAATTTGAGATTATCTGACTTTTAGTAAGCTGTCTCAGCAATTGAACTTTCGTATTGAGGTTTCTGGAGTGATGGGATAATCCCAGCTGCCTGTGTAACTCTAGTGCATTGATTACATCAATTTTCCAGGTAAACTGGTAATTGGAAATTCTCATGGAGTAAAATGTCTCTCTGAAATAGTAAGCAAGAAGAGTCCCAGTTACTGTAATACTTTGATATAGTTTTCATAAACGTATTTCTTCTCCTTACCTTTTCAAAAAGACTGTGGAGGCAGTAGAACCAACCAGACAACGCTTAATTTATTTGGAAGAATAAATTTTCTGTTTGTCTAAGGTGGACAAGGGGATGTGAAGAATGGGCATAATTTGAAACTTCTCATAATTACAGAAAAATAAGTTTGTAAATAGAAATTTCCTTTGATTGTCTTACAACTCAAGCAATATTTTTTTCATTACAAGTTTTATATAAAAGATAAACATTTTCCAAATTTGGCTATTATTATGTAGTATTTTTGATACCTACAGGAAACTGTCATGTAAGTACTAGTGGAAACACAGTATAATATTAATTAATCTTAATTCTTTTGATGATTTATTTCATCAAGTGCTTGGCAATAGTTTTCTCATTTAAAAAAATACATTTTTTTAAATTAATATTTTCTGTAATAAACAAGAAAGGTAAATGTAAATGTTTGGATTTAACTATTAGATCACTATAGTGTCTTCATAGTTAGTAATAATGCATGTGCAGTCGTGAGACCTGTCTGACATAAAACTTGAGAAAAGCATTAGCTGATATGTTTATATCTTGCCTGTTAATATTTAGCACCAGAAAGAGGACCTGTCTAGTCTTCTAGGGGAATTTTGGGAAGTATGTGCCTTTTGTTTGGCTGTCATGGTCTTCAAATGAATTTTGTTTCAGTCAAAATTACTAAAAGACAGATATTCTTGGGATGAAGTATGGCGGCATGTTATAGACTCTGTGACCATACTGCTTTCAGAGAGAGGCTCCAGCATTCCCTTAAAATTAGCACATGGGATGACATGCCATCATGTCCCAGATGTCCTCAAGAGCACACTGAGGTCTTGGCATCTGGGACTACTTGCAGGCTCTGTATGCTGTGGAGCAGCTCCCAGGCCCTCTGTGGGGCAGTGAGTACAAGGCAGAACCTGCTGTGCTCCTTGGGATGGTAGAGACAGTTTGGGCAGACTGGCAGGGAATCTTGCAGGCACAAAGTTGGCTTTGCTGCTTTGAAGTTTCTGATACTGGAGGAAGCAATGTAGGAAGTGACCCCCATTTTGGCTTAGATGGTATGCATTTACTGTGTGTTAGCAGAAAGCAAACATCTGCCTGGTAACCAGGATGTGGTCCACTACAACTAAAACAGTGTGTATTTATAATGTTACATCATTCTCTCATGTTATTTCTAACCGCTGTTATCTACAGTTCTACAGCACAGTCAAAAGAGATGACTGATGGCAATAATAAAAATGAGGGTGTACAGTAATAAATGGCAGATGGGTGGGTTTTTTTTATATTAAAGATACCAGTCTTTACACTTCTGAATTTTACATAATCCACTGTAAGTTCCTATGCCTTATTTAGGTACCTCCAATAACAATGGACTTTAAGCTGCTAAGAATATTTGTATTCCCCAAAATAACTAGAAGCAATTTGGTGCATTTCAACATCAATCTATGATACTTAAGTAGCAGACATATTACTGATTTAGGCTTCTGATTTTGCACACGTGACTCTTACTGACATAGTTCAAAGGAATAGATACATCATCTTTTAATTTTATTATTATTTTTTTTTTCAGCAAAACCTACAAAATATAATTATTTCCATACTGGAATTTTGCAAAAATGCTGTGGATGACAAAAAACTTTTTTTCAGTCCTTTCAGTCATTTGCAGAGTAGAATGTTTCTCCACTGTGAGTTGACATATTTGGCTTTGTATTTAAGAAAGGTTGCTCTATAAATTTGTATGACATCGTCAATGAATGAGAAGTGTTATGCACTTCCTGGGTTAATAATTTACCTCATTCATTCATAGTTTTCTAGGGTGTATTTGTGTTAACTAAACTAGTGGCACCATTTCTTTAGGTGGAAAATCTGAAAGCTGTTTCTGTTTCTTTCCCTGTTTTCAGGGACTGTTTTAAACATCTTAGATAAGTAGTCAAACTGAAGGTTGCAATTAATTGTCCAGAACATGGGAATGGAATGCTGGTCTGGCATAGCCCAAATAAGCTGTACTGAATTTAGCATGGAGCATAAAAGAAGGTGAAGTCACTTTTAATGATATGTCCCAATTCGTAAACAGGTGTTTGCCCAAGGGGAACACACCAGTCTTGCTTTGCAAACATTATGGCAGAGTGATTCACTGGAATATGTGAACATTTCTAACCCTTCCCTCCTCCAAAATATATTATGTCAATCCTTTTAGCAATTCATGTTCAGTGAGGTATTGCTTGCAGCAGTGAAAGAGATTGGATTCCAGAAATTGTGGCACTTTCTATCTATTAACCCATCTAATGAATGGTGGTTTAAAATTTGATTGGCAGCTTCTTTTCCCATCTTAATTAAACTGCTCCTTCACCCCAGTGTCTTTGAAGGACAGAACCTTTGTTAAAGATGTCAAGTTTGTCTTTTATTGTTTGTTTCCATGGGGAGCAGAGCTTGCTGACAAGTTGAGATAAAGGTATGGAATCAAGAATATACTTGTTAAAATGCTCATTTAAAAGGTCTTAATAGAACTAACTAGGACAAAGAGGGAAATGTGCCCAGTCACATTATTCTTCTCCACCTGAGATGCAAAGAGCTTATAACATTTCTACTATATAAAATTCTTTAGTGAAGATAAAGACTAAAAAGGAGGTAATAAGGCTTGATCTGAAAGCATGAAAGTAGCTAAATGTGTAGAAGAAATAATTGAGTCAAAAAGTATTCTGTTTCTTTGGCAGAATCCTTGCTTAATTTCCATTGAAGGGAAAATATCAAATCAGCACTGCAGAAAAATCATATAGCTCTTAAGGGAGGAAATGTTGATGGAGAAAACAGTTGATAAAGAGTCTACTTATAAAAATATTTGGTTTTAAATTAAGTGGGGATTAGAAGCAGATTATTTTAAGGTCAGCAATTGTGAGTTATTAGGCTAATCTCCCACAATTTGTATTTTAATATGCACCAGTGAAAATTGCTTTCTTGAAGCCTTTCAGGACTTTATTTGCATGTACATTTGACTTCAGGGGTCAAAGTGCAAAATGTACTATTTGAAGTTCACTGACATTTCTCACATGGATGTACTCCTGTTCATCAGAACCAGGTGGCTGTAAAAAGTTTGTCAGTTTAATGAGACAGAATTTTCCCTGGCTTGAAGAAGACACAGAAACCCAATTAGAAACAATAAAGGTCATCTTATGCTGTGAGGAATGTGTTTGCCATTCACATTAACCTCGTGGGTGTGGAGGACTGTTGCTTGTAAAATTGTCTTTTATGGTCACAACTTTTTCAAAGGACTTGTACAGATTCTGACCTATTTGCAAAACACTTTGCTGGACACTTGAATAATCTGATGAGGAGTTGTGCTTTGGTGTATAGCCTATAGTGGTGTACAGTTGTGCTTTGTACCTAGGGTATGTTTTATATTCACATTTTAAATTAACTCATCCTTTGTTTGCCATCATGTTTTAATTAAGCTTGCATACAAAATTTTTGATAAAAAGCTGATACCACTTATGGAAATCAAGTCATAAAACTGCCTTTAAGTCTTGGCACGATACTATACGATAATTAAGTGATCTTAGGCAAAACCAAAGCATACCTTTATTAAAAAAAGACTGAGTTAAGACTTGGAAAATATAGCAAACTAATAAAATAAACAAAATAAAAAGTATCCAGATTAATGATTCAGATTAAAGACCATTCAACTAATGTTTTCTAAAGCAATTACAAATTGTGTTTGGATTAGAAAAAATTCAGGCTACCATGTTCTAGCAGTGATATGAAAAACATGGTGGGACTTTGCTAACTTGCTTTTCTATTAGTTCTGGAATGAAAACGCTGTATTATAGAAAAAGATTAGGGAGACCAGTTTCTTTTTAAAACTGGGCATTTTTACATTAAAATATTTTTATGGGCTGCCAAGCAGTCAGACGAAGGTTGGAAACAAAGTGGTGAATATGTAATGAAAACATACACTTTTCTTGCTGCCCACATAGTACACGGCACCGTGGGTTAATATATTAGCCTTTCAATTATAGGGATCTTGTTTAGATAATAAGTGGAATATATTTGTTTTGACAAGTATATTGGTACCTACTGTCACATCATCAATTATCTGAAGATCAAGAAAAGTAGTTGTAATGGGATATATAGGGAAAAGCTCTTTACTTGTTCAGTTCCTAAAAATTACTTGGAATAGGTCCAGACACAGAAGTCTCATGTTTTTCCTGACAATTACTCAAATTAAATGATAATTGCTTTCTTGAGAGAATAGTTTGCAGCAGTGAAGATGTGTCTCTAAAAATATCCTTTCTATATTATATATAGAATATACATATTGTCCATATATGGACAAAATTACAAATTCTCCTTCTCTCAAAATATCCCATTCTATAAATATTCTATCCTGTATTCTCCCTAGCTGTGGTGAATAAAACCCAGGAATCTTCAGCAGCTGAATCCTGAAAGTCTTAACCCCCATGACGAATCCTGAGTACAACTAGTGTCCCAGCCAATTTAGAGGGCTGTGCTTTATAAACAAAATCTGACTCTTACTGGAAAGCAAACACCTTTCGAGTGATGCTGTATTACCATGGAGCATAAGTGCTTCCATGCTTCCAATTTATATGGAGCTTTCGTAGTATAATCACAAGTTTAAAGTATAGTGGAAAGTTTAATTACAGCCACCCAAGACCTTACTTGATAGTATAATCCTCTTGTAGCAAATTGACAAGCACATCAGTTTTGTAGTCATAAATGCCACTGATGCTTTCAAACATATTTCACAATGCATTTACATGCTAAAAGGTCTGTATACATACTGAGATACTTTTCTCATCCTATGAAGTCTAAGAACACACTGCTAATAAAATCTGAAGTTGGTGTGTATATAAACTGAACTCTTAAAAAAATGAATTGTAAATTACTTTATTGGGTTAACTTAAACCAAATGAGCTGATATTTTGCTTTCTGAACTTGTGGCATCAGGTATTTTTGAAGCAGAGAGGAATGGAAGGAAATAGAAATTCAGTTGTTGTAGTTAAATTTGTGACAAGGATTAAGGAAAAAACTCCGAGAATACATTTAGTGCAGGTGTGAATTTTCTTTCCTTCAGAGGTATTTGTGTGTCTCGAAGCAGTATCGGTTGAGTTGAGAATAGAAGACAGGGATAAAAGACCTCAGCACAATAGGGAGGAAACCTGCTTGATCCCCTGCCTATTTAAGTTAATTAGTTAATTGCATATTTTTCCTCAAGCTTTCTTCTGATTGGTTTTGAAATGCATGTATAAGGGTCAGTATGAGGGAGCCATTCAGCAAGCAAGAATGTTAGAATGTTATATTGCTTCTAAATTGTTCGGAATCTGTAGAGTTTCAATTATCTGAGACTGGTACATTCATACTTTTTGCCATTAGAAGTGTTACTTTATTGTTTGTTTGGGGGTTTTTTTCAGCTATGATGTGACGTAGTAACTTCAAGAAGAGAACTGTTCGATATATATTCTTCACTGATCTTAAGGAAGAAGTTTTTATTCTTATCAAATGATGTAATAGTTTCCAGAAGTTACTAAGAAGAATATTAAACATTTATGTAAACCTTTTAAAATCCTCAGTAAGAGTTTAGCTCATATTTAAGAACAGTAAAAGTTTGGACAAACAATTCTGTGCACAAGGAAGGTCAATAAGAAATGACAGAGAAGGGCAGTTCCAGAGAACTGGGTAAAGCTGATATTCAAATAAATTAGATGAAGACTGAGGTAAATGTAAGGATGTTGGCCTGACATTAATAATGAGTAAAATAATGGAACGGCTGAAATGGAATTGTGTTAGAAAGTTATTTAGGAGTATAATATAACCAGTAATTGTTGAAATAATGTTATGGAAAGATACAAGATTTTTATTTATCTTCTTTCATTATATGTTTAGTTTAAACTATTAAAAAATAATTTACTCCTTATTGAATTTTATTGTGCAGTGGTTAAGGAAAAAACTATATGGTCAGGATTGTTTTTATTCAGTATAGTTTGTGTCCCATTTCTAATGTTTATTATGGATATGACTTTGCAAAATCACCACAAAAGGACAGTGAAAATTACAAATACCTGAAAATAAAGGAGAGAGGACCAAAACCATACCGCTTTTCAAAGACCTGTAGATGGATTACAGATTCAGATAATATATTTTTTGTAAAATCTGTTTGTATGTCAGCTGTGAAACATTATCATCAAAGCTGAAAGAATAGAATATCTTGATGTCCTGTTGTAAGTAGGATATGCTCCTAAGTCATCCACCAATTACATCAAGTGACCAAAAAAAACCTTTGCAGTATTTTAATAGATTGATAATAAAAAAATAAATTGAGAAATATCCAGTTGAATCTTGTTGTAAAATGGAAGATATTTGAAAAGATGACAAGCAATTATAGAGGGGGAAGACTATTTAATGGAGCAGCAGGTGAATTGAGAGGGGCACTGGCTGATATCACATGGAGAAAAACAGATAAGAGGAGCACTCACTAGAAAAGACTAAATGAAAGAGGGCAGTTTTCAATTAGCAGGGATAATTACTGACAGAGTACTCCTTGCTGTTTTGAAAGGGATTTTGTCCATCTGTATTCTGATAGTAACTCCTGATAACGGTAGTAATCTTCGAATGTTGAAAATGCTAAATATTGAGAGAAGGATTTATTTTATTTAATAGAGAGCTACTTTTTATGAAGATTTTTATTGTATCAAGGTTACTCTTTGTTTCAGTTTCTCTGTTTCTATAAATATTATTATGACTGATAGCAGCTGAACATGTTTCCTCCACACACAGAAAACTGCTTTTTAAGAATAGCATTATATAGTAAAAATTATGCATATTTAATGTGTTTTTATTTAATTATATATTAAGAATTAGGATTATCTATTGGAAGAAATGTATTTTTCTAGCTTGATTACACTCTGCATTTGACTTTTCCTCTCATGTAAAATCTCAGTTATGCTGAAGTCTATGACAAAGCTTTATTTACTGGTTTCATTAGAGTCAGTTTTATTTTTTATAGTTGGTCAATATTTAATTTTTTAAACAGAATTACTATAAAGAGCTGTGTAGCAAAAATGTATGTTTTTAGATGTGTTGACAAAAAAAAAAGAGACTAAGAAGTTTGACCTGCATGTACTGTATTTAATAAATTTATTTCAGTTAAAGTGCTCAGATCATACTAGAAAAGATGACTGCAGGATACAATGATGTTTCTTCCCCAAGTATAGCTAACCACATCAGTGAGATTTTCTGAAGCAATAACTTTCCAATAAATATTTGAGCCTTCTTCTCTATGACTTGGCTTGTAAGCACAGTGACACTCTAAGTTACCAGAGGTATGTCAGGTGTTTTCTAAACTGTAGTTTTTGAGTCTTCCTTGTTAATACTAATGTGTTTTATAGTACAGATGTGTAATTAGATCTACAATATTTGATATTGTGTTTCAAAACCTGCTTGCTATGTGAATTCAGTGTACAGTTGTCTGTGATAAAACTTCAGATTCAGACAGAGAATAACTATTTTACAGTGGTCTAAAAATCACTTTCCACCATCACAAAATACTGTTTATGTGTAGCTTCTTGTAATAGTAGGATTATGTTTTATCTGTAGCCCAGAGAAAGGAAAACAATAGAGCCCCAAATAAAAGATACTTGTTTGCTTTGGGTTTATGTTATTGTTTTTAAGCTGTACTTTGACTTTTAAATAAAAGAATAGACTTATGTTGGAATGGTTTGTTTCAATAGGAAAAAAATAATAACAGTTTTCAGGTAAAGTTTTAGATGCTTAGAGCCAGAATTAATTTGATTTTGGGCTGTATATCAAATCAATCAAAACCCAAATGTACTAAAATTTTCTTCTTAAGGGAACTAAAATGTTTGTGGTTAATTTCTCTGTGGACCACACTTCTGGATGCTTTTGCAGATTTAAAGCGTGTTACTATTCACAATAAAGGAAAATGTTGGTAATTTTGTGTCTTTAATACTGTGCTTCTATATGGAAGAAAAAGTTGTGGTAAATACCAGTATGTAACATGCTTTGAACTTTTTTCTATTCTCCTGTTTTAGTTTTGCTGTCATGTGAAGACCTGACTTTCAGAATTCATGCCTTGATGTGTATGCACCTCAAGACACCTATTGTCCTTCAAGGGTATATTGAAGAGAAGTGGAAGAAGGGTAGACTTTTGTAGTCATTTACAGGAGACTGCTTCTCCTAGTCAAACAGGCGTTGTGGAAAATGGAACCTAACAATATTGTGGATAGTTTTGTGCTTGATCCTAAGGAATTATTGAGGTGTGTCTCCAGGGTGCGGAACAGGAGGACTAGTAAGTGGTATGATATAGTCATTGCTCTATTCCCTTGTTTTAAGAAGCCTTAGAGTAGTGCCAAGTAACCTGATGGTCTTGGGGATAGCTTTATTTTTTACTGCAGAGAAAAGCAATGAATGCTGCTTGCAGGATACATACCTTTCATAGAATATCCTGAGTTGGAAGGGACCCATAAAGATCATCAAAATCCCACTCTTTTGAAGAAGAGTAATATTTTCAGAAACAAATAACTTAGGGATGCAGGCTTTTAATGTATTTTTAAAACTCTTTTCCCTACCATGGCTCTGTATGTTGGTAGTTCAGTCATTCTACTGAGATGTGGGATGCTAATCGGGTAAGTGACATGAACACAGTAATGTACAGAAATTCTGTAAAGTGGTAGTTAAAGCTGAGCACACTCAGCTGAGTGTGTAGAGAGTCAAACTGATCACTGAGGAAACTTCAGTGTGTGTGCAGTTACCTGTGTGTGTGCTGTGAGAAAGAACCTGTGCTTTTAACTTAAAGACCTCCCTGTGGGAAGTGGTGGAAATAACTCCCAATGGTAGTAAAATGCTGGAAATGCTTTTCCAGTAGAATTAACAAACTGTGTCTGTGTAGGAAATTAGGAATATCTTACCTACAAAATTGGTTACTCTGCTTTTTAAATTGGTAGATATAAAAAATTCAAACAAGATCCTTTGATGCTCAGTACACTGTAAAGTTCCAAATGTTCCCTTGAATTCAGTATGTCAGTTTTAATGACATCTAAGAAACCATTCTCATCACATGGAATTGATTGTTTTCTATATTTTGTTTTTGTTTTGGAGTATCGTGAACACTGGGGGAAAATGCCATTCATAAGCATATGTGTTGCAAAAACATTGATCTTAGTTTATCTCATTATCACTTAAGGGATGATCAGTTACTCGTGCCTACAAATGCTGTGTTAAGGGTAGCTGGTATTGTAAAAATTAAAATTTTTAATCTCCTCCAACCTTTGTACCTGTTTTTGGGGAAGAAGAAAGCTATGATTTCCACCTCCTCTGTGCAGTTTAAGGGGTCCTGATACTATGTTGTGAAGCACAAGAATACATCTGTACTGAAATACTCAAACACAGCAACATCTTGCTTACAATCTGTTGGTCATTTGAATAAAGTTAAGGGAAAGACATTTATTGATGATGAATTGAGTGGTTCTGATGAGATGAAATTGTCCTTTGATTCTATTTCTCATACGTTTTGTTACAGACTTCATGGCTAAGGGACATCTGTGGAAATCCCTTGAATAGGTGGGAGGGGATTGTTTTGCTATTATATGGGTGGGTGAGATTCACTAAAGCAGATTTCATCTAGGGAAGTTAGATTTTCTCTGTAGTCAATGGAGACAAAGAAGGGTCTTCTGGAGTCAAAGACACTGGAAGTTAGATACCTTCTATGGTTGAAAAAAAAGGTAACAATCCATCCACTGTTTTATAAAGGAAATTAAGGGAAACTAACAACCTCATCTTAGAATTTGTCTTTGTGGATCTCGCTCTGTTTTAAACAGCTGAGGTCTTGTATTTGCTCCAAAAGAAAGCAAGAGTGCATATCTTCCTGGTTCCTCATAGTTTCTTTGCACTGTGAGGGTAGCAGGCACTTCTTCCTCCAGTTCCTTTAACAGTAAGGTCTGCAACGGAGTTATTTCCTTGGGGAAATTGTTTTTGTTTTATATATTCCCCTAGGAACTTTCCATTTAGTAAAGAACATCATGTTTGGTTCATATTTGCATTGCACAGCAGGTTCTCTTTAGTAGTTCTTCCCACAGGAATGGTGCTCAGTAATTCTCTCCAGTCCCACCATTTAAGAACACGCCAGCTATGCTTCCTTACATGATCGATAGAGCTCAGGAAGTTTGTTCTACACCTGATGTGAGGTTTTATCTATTTTTATATGTTTTCGCCATTAATTTTTGACAAGTGGCTCAGCCTCACTTTAGAGGGAATTGCTTACATGGAACCTGTCAATGCAGTCCTATTTCAGCTGTGTGCACCTGCAGTGTGAGTCTCAAATGCCATCTTCTTTATGGACTCCTAATCAGACTCCAAGGCATCTGTTGGTAACAGTGGAAGCAAGTACTGGAGGTGGTCCTGTAAAAGATATGAATATGGACTGTTCATGAGTATGAGTGAAAGTAGACAAATGTTTTTCTTTAAGTTTCTCTCATTTTATCCATGTTGAATTTTGCCCTCATCCATAACAAATCCTTCTTTGCCTCCACCTCTCCTACCCTGACGGATGCTAAAGGAAAGGAGGGTTGCTACTCTTTCAGGGGATGTAACTGTATAACTGAGGTCATGTTTCTGAGCTCCACCAACTGAAAACATCAAAGTGAATTTGTTCTGATATTTGGCCAACTTATTTAGTCATCCCTCTAGACAAAACGTTTATCTGGATTTTTGGTCTGCAGTGTGGCTAGAATGTACGCTACCCAGATGTGTTTTCCTAACTTTGATGCAATAGAATAAAGGAAACATAAATACCCTTTTGAATACATCTTGTTATGGCCAGTAATAGTTGAAACTAAGTTAAAACTATTAGATTTGACTGCACCAGGGCATGAACTTCAGCTGTATTACATCAGGGGAAAAGTGTTTAAATTAAGCTTTTTTTTTTTTTTTAAGGAAAATCTTTTCTTATCAGAAAGCCTATCTCAGCCAAAATCAGTAAAAGCATTTGTTACTAATTTAGTGGGGTGTGTTTGCATGTGTTTATATTAGTGTGGAAAAGCAAGCTCTTTCCTGTTCTACATAATTGAGGGTATATGCAGTAGAATTATCCTTAAACTTCTGCTCAGACAATGAGGAGATTTTTCTAGATTTAAACCAGAGAAAGTTACAAGGTTAATTATCACATTTCCGACACTGAATTGTACCTGACACTTGCTATCTCTACCCTGCAGCGGCCCCACTGAGAATCTTAGTCTTACCAGGACTTAAAAAAGACTGTACATCTTGTCCCATCTCCTTCATAAACTCAGCTGCTTAAAGGAGAAGTTGATGAATCAGATGTTTGCATGGAAGGTTGTTATCTAAATGCATTAATGCTTGTGCATTTGATGGTAGGCTATTTGTGTCTTTTTTCCTTCATGGATAAAATAACTTTCTTCTAGGAAGTAATGTTGAACTGTGAATCTTTTTGAGCGTGACTCCAAAAACTTTTTAAAGGTGAGAGATACTTCTTCTTAACCTTAGCTGGCCTGAACTGTCTTGCTTTTCTATCAGCATGCTAGGGTAACAGATAGTGAGGCTAGGTCAAAGATGGGTGTATCTCACAACTGGCAAGTTTGCCACACAGCTCTTCTTTCAGTAGAGAATTGGTGCTAAACATATTGGGAGGTGTTTCATTATAATGTTTACTAGCTCTTCCATCTTTTCATTAATTTTAAGGAAAAAACAGCAATGAGGGATATGAGTGGAGCTAGTAGCTGCCCTACTGAATGTAGGTAAAAAGTCCTATTTCCACAGACATGGTTGAAGGACTTCTGCCTATACTGCCAATTGTGAATTGTTTTTTGTGGCATTTCTCTTTAAAAGAAAGACTAAGAGAATATAAGTGCATCATTAAATACTGTATTTTGAAATGAAAGTCAGAAAGTCATATAGCTTCAGCTATGTTTAGAAGTGCAGCAGGAGAACAACATAGAATGTTATGATTAAAAGTAAAGGCTCACTCCTGTAAGTATGTATGTGCATATATAATGGCACACTTACTTTTTTGGAAACTAACCCATAGCCTGTGGTGAGACATGCTTACTTCATTAGAATAATCCTCAGATAAAATGATTTTTACACTCTGAAATAATTACTTGTTTTGTGGCTCATCTTATTTTGAACATAAAATGAACCAGTTTTCGGGACGAATCTTTTCTTATTTTGGTTTTATTTATTTTTTTTATTTCTGCCTAAGTTCTAAATCTTATGTTTAACTGACAGAGTGCACTGCCTGAGTTTATTGTGTGGCTAAGGCAGGTGTACATGTAAAGAAACTGCACCTGGTTGTGTACCTGTAGGCTTTGTGCTTGTGAATTAGCAGGGTATTTCAGGTGGGAATTTTCTTAATTCTTCATTTTGAGAGAAGAGAGTTAGAAGGTGCAGTTCCAGGTGTGCAGAAGAATGAGTATCATTGGCCATTATCTGCAGCACAACTAATTTGGTGACTTAAAAATATATACTCTTTTCATCAACACCTGTAGAGTTGCTGTTGAACACACTGTAATGTTGCTTCAGGTGGTTCCTTTCTTTTGTTTTTTTTTTTGTAGATGCAGGGTTTCAGGCAGGGATATGATAAGCTCTTTACTGCATCATTATTAGGTTAAGACTGCCTGCTGTGTGAAACAGTAGGCAGTAGGATATTTTTGGTCTTTCAATACTCGTCTTGCCCCTGGAAAATGAAAGTACATCACTGAAAATAATCATACCTGTATGGTAGTATCTGTTGACTTAGAAATTTAATATCTTATGAAGTAGGATGCAGTTCGTACAGGTTTTTTGCTGGATATTATTGTGAAGCAAGTATAAATGTGGTCTGTGCTGTACTTCATCTGTGGAGAAACACAAGAGTCTGCTTTGTCTGAAATTTATTGTTGTGGCACCTCAAATGAATAATGCAGTTTTACTTTCATAAGTGATGCTTTTGAAACTATCTTTTTTTTTTTTTTTTTTGCTAGTAAATCCACTAAGACTGGAACTTCAATCTCTTTGCTTAATTTTCTTCAAGGTTTATAAACTGCTTTTGGCTGAGTTTTACAAAGCCTGCATTTCATCATGATGTTCCTATGTTTTGAAATGGTAGAGTAGAAGACATTATGGAAAACTTCTAATTCAAAGACAAAGTATTCAAGCAAGCAATTAATGTTTTGTGACCTTTGCACTTTGACTTGGGAAGCTTGTTTTATTTCCAAATGTACTGGCACATGTTCTCAAGATTTTACTAATAACAGAGAAATTCTATATAGTATCTCAAAATAGAAAAGTAATTTTAATGAGAAAGGTCCTGAAATTAGTGTTATAGTTAAAGTCTGAGCTTCTAATTAGCCTGCCATGCATTTTTTTTGATTGTTATGTTTAGAATTTGTTTCTAGAATGTGTAATTTTAATTTAATCATTCTTAGTCTAAGTTTTACTCCTAGACACTGTATTAGCAACCACAATGTTTTTTAATCACTTAAAATTACATACTAGCTCAACCTGAGTGGGGAGTTCTGGAAATTTCTTCATGTAATTCAGTATAAAGCAGAAGTGCCAAAATTGCAAGTGCGATTGGCAATGGCTTGGAATTCAGGTTACAACTTCACTATCTTCAACTGGCTAGCTGATTTGTTTGATGTTGATACTTTTATTGCTAAAGGTCTTGGAATAGAATTTGCTGAAATGGCTTTGTGTTCATTTATACAGATGGAAAAATATCTATATTATGTGTTACTTGTATTTGTTTCTATTACTCTTTTCAAGATGTGTTTGTCAACATGTTTTTGTTTTTCATTTTTACAATAAAATATAAATATGAAATTAAGCTAGGACATGTTTTACAGTGTACTTTCTGGGAAGCAGTAATTTGTGGATTTATTCTAGATTTCTAAAACTACCCTCATCACCTGATATCTAACATGCTTCAAATGCCTTTTTCCCTCACTGGGTGCATGTGACTGATGACAATGAGAGTAGTGGTCTTCGATGGGATGAAATCCTGCCTTTACTGAGTTGATGTAGTGCTCCCACTGGAGTTAATGAATCCTTTATTTAACCCATAGAGCTTCACTGTACATAAATATTTGCAGAAGTACAATGTGTTTGTCTTGATTTCTTGGTCGTCCATAATTTCATTGCACTGATAGGCAATTAAAAAATTTCAGGGCGAGTCTCCTGTTTTTTAGACCGTTTGTTTAGATCCAAAGCTTATTTAAACATACGAAGCATGCAACTTCAACTATTTAAAATGTGTTCCTTTATTGTAAAGTTGTTTTGGTTGTCATTACATAATGGTGTGTATTTGGTGATATAGACCAAGCTCTCCATCTCTCTGTCTCCATTTAGCTCATGTTTGGCTGTATTTTATATGCATTGCTGCCAATTCAACCACAGCTTCACAGTGAAACTCTGTCTTCAACATTCATTGACTATCACAGATTCTGTGACATATCTGTGTGCTATTTAGCAAATCCCTTTGCCTAAATAGAACTTTTGTTTTGAAGGGTTAAGTAAAGGATTCATTGTAACTCACTGTGTTCTTGGGTTTTATATAATTTGTAACAGATGTTATTTCACTTGGATAAGCTACTAATTTTATAACTCCACTTTTAAATTTGGATTTTATGATGTAGAACTTACTTCTAAATGTATTGCAAAGTATCATATATATTTTGGAACATGTTTGTAGCCTACTTTCAAGATTTCTCCCCCCCCCACCCCATCTTGGTATTTAATGGTTGTACCAAGTAGGAATTGGTTACTTTGACTCCCTGTTGCAGTTTCTCACATGCAAAACTGCTTTTAGTATTTACTCATGTATAGGCCATTGAGAGGAGGTGTCAGGTATTTAAATAATATCTATGTATTGCTACTATTGACCATATTACTTCATCTGATATCTCAAAAAACGGTAAACCCTTAAAAGAACCCCAACCAAACACAAAAAGCCAGTAACACATGAAAAAAGAGACAAATAGAGATAAGTATATTAATCAAGTTAAAATAATCTTAACTGTAATCCTTACTGCAGGTGGGACACCAGAGAGAAAAGGAATTCCTCATTTCTGTTCCTGTGGGTTTACACAAGGAAGCTCAGATAAGGATGGGCAGCAGTATAAAGCATTAAGATGTGTTTAAATAAGCGCTAAACTGGCAACAAGAGTGCAAACAAGCAGGTTTTTGCCTCTATATTAGTATTGCTAAGAAAAAATTTTGAAATTGATTTATGTACATGAGGAGCTGCATGTTTAGAATCAGAGGAATATGAATTTGCTTACTTCACTTAGAAGGTACTAATTTAAAGTAAAGCTAACCAGGTGGCCTTCATACTTGGATTTTACTGGAAAGGCTGTTTATATACTTAATACAGACAAAATAGAAAATTCCTATGGAACAGGGTGAAATTGATCTCTCAGGGTTTTAATGTCTTAGTAACCAAGTACTTTTGGATAATGCGGTCAGGTGCCTGGGGTTCTAAACCCACTAAATATTTTTGCAGTAATTAAAAAAAAAAAAATTCTTTTGACTATAATGGTGTAGATAAAAGCTGGGGAGAGAGACTTTTGAAGAAAAAGCCTATTTTCATATCAAGTGTTCTAAAGAGGAAAAATTAAAAAGATGGAGATTTTTTCCTTTTGAACTGACCGTATTCATACTACTATGCTGCTGTATAGCTGAAATTATATTTACTTTATCTCCAAAGATTTTCTTACTGACGTCATTGTCACTAGTTCTTAAAATGAAAGAGTTAAAATAAATGATGCCATGTGATTTTCTGTGGCAATAATCCCCTAGCACTTTGGTTTTGTGGAGGTATGACCCAGCTTTGATATTTGTGAAGTTTCAAAAGAGGGTTCTGAATTTAAACAGTACATACATTTTGGCTCTTGTGAAGTGTTTGAGTTGACTGTCATCATAGCGTGCAATCTTTGTTATGCTTGTAGACGGTATTGCTTTGTGGCAAAATCCAATTTAGAAAGGTGCAGTAGAGCTGTTAGTGATAATTCTGTCATGGAAGTAACAGAAGAAAACAAAACCACAGGGCTTCCCTGACAGCCTGGAGTATTTTCTTAATCTAACTCTTCTTGTTTCCAGAGGCACAGATTGCCGTAGTAATTACTCGTGATAATTTCATGTTCATCATGTGAGGCAGTGGATTTTCAGGAGGTGGCTGTGTGCATCCAGATAAAGCGTGGATTGTCATGCTGCAATGTCTTTGTCTCTGCTGTCTTCTCTTGTCAAGGCCATGTTGAGCTTCACTTGAAAGTTGAGTATTTGGTGTCTAGTGAATGGATGCTTTGTTGTCATCATGGTGGTCCTGTGCCACAATTTGAAAAACTGTGGTCGTGCTGAGTCATTCTCATAAGGGTCGGATAATTGTGGCCTGGGGTACTTAATCCCAGCGTGCGCTCTCACGTTGCCACTGCCGCGCTGTGGGAACGCCGCGGCGTTCAGAAGTGCTCCCTTGTGAGAGGGACATGGTTATTCTTCCTGGTGACGGAGCGTTTGATAAAGATCGCTCTCTGACATGGATATCTCTGCCTGCATTCCATAAACCTTTGGTCACCTCTCAAAAGCTCTGTGCACAATGGCTGTTGAGTGAGATGGTCTGCACAGGGAATCAGGCTGCTAATCACTGTTTCTTTATCTTGGAATCTACTTTGAGACTTGCCTGTTTAAAAAACTAAAAAGTTTGCTCCTAGAGTAAGGGATATTAAGAGTTTTATATATTAAGGTAAACAATATACCTTTTAAGAAAAAACATATTTGACTTTGAATGCTTACAAATCCTATGTGAATTAAGATATGTGAAGGAGACTTCCTAAAACCACAAAAAGAATTTCTGTTAGATCTTGTTTTAGGTTTGGCAACTGAGTTGTATTTCCTTCTCTAAAATGGGGGACGTGGTGAGACTAGTAGTAAATGTTCTGTGGCAGTAGCAATGAAGAAGCCATAATTAGCATTTCTCAGGTCTCCATTTTCTCCTGCTTTATATCCATTACCATCCCTCTTTATGAAGATGTAATTCTGCTTAAAAATAGTTGTAAGGGGTTGGATCAATAAACTTCCTTGCAATAAATTATTCCATAAAAACGATTGCTGGAAGCGACCTGTGAGCTTCATCATCCCTGTGTTCATTTCAGAATAATTAAATTTCCAATGTTATCTTTCATATTTTAACAAATTTTTCATATAAGACTTGCTCATAAGTGCTATGGATGACATGTGAAGAGATTCTCTACTCCTTAAATGACAAAATTCTGTTTTCTTTGAACTTCATTTCTGCTAAAAATACAGTTACTTCAAAATTACCAGAAGCCGAACCCAATGTATTTGAACTAGATGACAGTAAAACTAGTTGGCTAATTTTTTACCAGTGGTGAATAGCTGTTTTTTTTTTTTTTTTTTCTTCTGTTTATACAAAAAAAGAAAACCAAAATATCTGTCACTTTTCCTGTTCTCCATTTTAGGATATGGCATAAAATCTGGCAGAGTTTTCAGTCCCAATGGTGTTAGGGACTCCAAGAAAATACACTACTAACTAACTAATACAATACTAACTCAAAGGAAGCTCCCTGAAACTTCACGCTTATTTTTTGCCCTTTACTTTTTCAAAGTTTTCTTCAACTTCTTATCCAGCTAAGAAGAAAGTGTTTTATATTTTTGTAATTGTATTTGTATTTTTTTTTGTATTATTAGAATGTAAGCATGGGAGAGTCATTATTATGGTCATTATTGCCTCAAGAAATTTTTCTGCATGTATAAGAGTGGGTTATATTGCAAGCCTTTTTCAAGAGGCATTACTAATTTTGAAGTTATTGCCGGATATTAAACAATGCCCTAAAAATATCTTACATTAGCACTAACAATGGAGAACTCTAACTGGTTTTAAAACTTGCATCACCATTACTTTAGAGTTTTCAAATGCTTGGCATCTTACAAGGCCTAGTTAGAAATGAAAGAAGCATGGAGAGGAATCTTTCTGTTTAAACACTTAAGGCTGAAAACATAAGAAATGCTCTATGCTTGGAAATTATTAAAGTCAAATCCTTGCAATAGTGTTGAGGTATGAAGTTCTCAAGATTATAAAAAAAAAAAAAATCTGTATTTCAGCTCTGCTGTTGCAACTGTGAATATGAAATTTAGTAAAAATCTTAAACATGATCTTTTTTTAGAGGGTAATTCCTTATTTTTTTTTACAATATGCTTTCATAATAACTGGCCTTTACTTTTCTGTAGTTGTGTGTATTGGAACAGAGTAGGAGTCTGTTCTGAAAAAATTTTAAAGGAATATCAATTAAAAGCAAGTTTTGATCAGTTATAAAAATATATGTTCAATATTGTACTTCCAAACTATTTCAGAATCTCTTAAATCTTTCTTGCATCAGATACTTTCCTTTCTTTTATGACTCTTAGAAAGTTTGACAAACTTATTTTTAGTTTTCTTTGTTTGAAAACTTTGTGATATTAAAGAAGGAGAAAGAAAAATGTTAAGTAGGCAATGATAGGTCTTATGCAATATAGATGGACTTTTTACTTAATAGTTTCCAGTTGGTCTAAAATCTTCATGTGTAAGCTACATTTGAGACTGTCAGTTGCAATGTATTTTCCTACCTATCCTGTGAAAAAGTGAGACAGGGAGAGGTTTCCTTTTTTTATAAGATTTTATATCTATTTAGAAAGATGATAAAATAAATACCAAACAGATTGAATAGCTACTATGAGAACTGAAAACAAAATTGGGAAATTATGGAGAAATCATGACTGAAGAGACCAGGATCTCAGATTGCAAAGGGTACAGATCCTTTATCTTCCTCAACTATTACAAAATATAAATAGAGATATTCAGGTGAAAATAAAATGATTAAAAATATGCATGTCATGTTGTTAGAACTTACTCATCCCTAAATTCTGCAAGTGTTTGAATGAAGAGCCCCAGGACACTTCTAAAATTTGTGGCTTATGTCCTGGGAGATTTTTAGAGTAATTTTACTCCATGAGAAGAGATTTCCTTTTTTTTCTTCCTCCAATCAAGTATTTACTGTGTAACCATGTATTGTCAAGGAATCTTCAGTCTTGCGGCTTTTTTAAAATTGCTGCATCTGTGTGTGCCTACATTATAGTGTGGTAATTCATATTGTATTGTCCTGTGTCCTGGATATTCTACGTCTCAGAAAGCTGTATTGGGTCACTTCATCCGTTAACAGAATAGTTAATAGTTAAAAATGTTTTTTTCCCCCTCTTTGGTTTTTCTGCAAGTGTAAAGTAGAACTTGTATATATGCAGTTATCTAAAGAGTTAATTGTTATAAGTTTCACTGACCTGCAATGCTGGTGGTCTACCACTTTTCTAATATTTGCCTTATATTATTGTGCTCAAGAACTGTAGAATTTTGTGCCAAAGAAAAACTTTTTAATAGTTGTTCTTCTTAGGGATTTTTATGAAATTGCTTTCAAAATAGATTATGGGCTTGGTACATCAGGCATTGTTTGGGAGTACTGGCATATTTGTTTTACACCTAGAGCCTGCGAAAAGGTGAGCATCTCATTTGTTCCTGGTTATAACATGGGAGGAAAACCTATCCTAAAATGAAGGCTCCATAAGGTAAAAGGCCATGTCAGTTTGTGCTCTTTATGCTATTTGTGTTTCTGAAGTATGTAGGAGAGTGTCAGTTGAAATATAGCGCAAAGTGAGAGATCACCTGGGAATTTATGAATTACTCTAGAAAGTAGCCTTTGCCTTTGCTGTGTAAGTGGGGTTCACGTAGTTGTTACACAAGGGAAACTCTATTTGCCTGCATCTTCAGAAAAATTACTATCATCTGAGCATTATCCATAATAGGGTACAGGTAGCTTGCCAGGAATTCTGCATTGTATTCTCCCAGTCAGTGATGACATTATAGGAAGCATACCAGTGAATGAGCACACCTCATCAGCATGTTAAATTAATCTTCATTCATTGTTCTTCCCAAATTTTCAGTTGTATATTGGACAGGAAAAGAGATTAGATATTTGAAGGCCTCTGTTACACTGAGAAAGATTTTACTCTTGTTGCTTGTCTCCTCAGAAGGATGAAGCTGTACGGTGCATACAATTACTGGTTACGTGGCTCAGAGACAGCTGATGTAGGTTGCTACATAGTGTGGCACTTGTCAGGCGGCTTTATCGCCCGTCACTCTTGGAAAGTGACTGTGAAATGGAACTTCACCTTGTGTAGAACATGAGGTGTGGAAAGCATCAAGGCTTTGGTCAGAACAAATCAAATGCCAACACAAATGCATCAGGGAACATGTCGGTGATACCATTACTCCTCTCTGACCAAAGTATATTGTGTTGGTTTTCACTGCTTGGGATTAATTTATTGGTTCTCCTTCACGTGGTTAGCTGGACTTTTTTGTTTATTTATTTTGTTACTTGGCTTTGATTTATGTAGTGTTTGGACTCATGGGTGTCCTGTGGGTTCTCTGCTTTATTTGGAAAGATTACACTTTAAAATCTAAAACAAAAGCTATCAACACGTTTTTGTTTGAAATGTTTCATATTTATAGTTCTCTAAAATTCTGTTTTCTTTATCTTCCCAGTCACATGGGAGCTTGGAGGGAACACACACGCATCTCTAATGCCAGCATAGCAGATTAAAAATAGTTTTCCTCCACCAAATACTAACAGCTGGTTGGCTCTCTTTCCCTGCTGAAGATGCATCATATAGTATTTTCGTTTTCCTGCTGTTGCCAAAATGTTAATGGAGCAGGCTCTGCAAGTTTTACTTTGTAAATTCTGTTGTAATACTAATTACACTTTAACTGCATTTCTGTGAGGCTTTTCACAACTCCAGTCAAGCACCTATTACCCTGTCTTGCAGTTAAATGAACAGAAAGTGGTTGAGAGAGGTGCTTTGTGTTGATTTAAATAGTAATCAGATAATCAATGCTTCTGTAAACCCAGTGTTACTTGGGCAGCATGGAGATGTAGTGGCACACCTGAGAATAGGTCTTCTAAGTTGTGCTCCCCCAGGATGAACTCCTAACCCTTATACCTTTCCTTTACTTTTAGTGCTCCAGTGCAAATAATGTGGAAAATCTTGTCATGTTGACATTATAGCAATTGCCTATTGAAATCACTGTCATCTTCTCTTTTAACCAGTGATGGAAAATGTCTAACCATTCTATTTCAAGAAAGAAGATGTTATAGCAATATTTTTCAAAATACCATTTTTTTTAATGCTGTGAGTGGACAATATTATGTACAATGACAAGTTATTTCTGAACCGAGTAGAGTATCATATAATAGCTTTTCTGTTTTTCCCCATCTTGAAGTACTCAGCAAAACTCTTGCCATATTAGAAGAAGTGAATCTGTTACTTTTATTTTATTTTGAAAATTCTTTCATAATGTCTGGCACGTAAAGTGATATTGCCTTATACGTGATCCATAATGTTTACGTTTTGGCATAAAAGCTGAAGAAACCAGTGCAAAATATGGAGAGACATGAGAGTTAATAAAATAACAGATGCAGCTATGTTCCAATGGAAATAATAATATACTGCCTTTTTGATAGCATAAATCAATGGGTTGTTTTTGATTAATACAGTAGGCTTGCTGGTCATATGGAGATTAGTGTGTGATATAAACCTGAAAATTAGTTTGTTGTCACATATTATGTGATATGATGGGGATTAATTTCAGGAATGCCTTAAAAATATGTTCTAAACAAAATCCTTTCTACACTGATTGTACTAGATAGATTAATCCGGTTGCCATATGGGCTTGAAATTGCCTTGGGTAGGCAAAAGAAAAATCCAGATAAATGATAACTCATTTAATACTCTGTGGTTTGTGTTTATGGAAAACAGAATTCCTCAGGATCTTCTAAAGGAAAACAGGAGTGTGCCAAAGGTAATTTCAGTGTTGAGTGTTCGCGGATGGTAAAATTATATTTAACAGATGTTTGTAATTTTTGCAGGTAATAGCTCTAGCAGATGCAGCAGAAGAAAATCAAGCCAACATGTTCCAGGCATTTGCAAAGTTGAAAAGTGCCACCCATCTGGTGATTACGCTGATTAGTTTGTGGCAGAAGCTCAGCACTGATCAAGTTGCGATTTTGGAAGCTACGTTTTTGCCATTAGCAGAAGATACACAAGAGCTGGTAAGAATCCGTAAAAGCTGCTTGAAAAATGCTCATTCACAGAGCTTTAAGCCTTTAAATGTCCATACTTCTCCTTGTACTTTGCTGAAGACTGTCTTTTGAAGTTATTTAGGTAGCCTTATTAAGTAGGTGTTTGATGCAAGCTACATGGATTTCACAAGAAAATGGAAAAGTAGGAGTAGGTTATAGAATGTTTCAATAGAAGATATGGGTGGTACCAGTTAAATTCTGCTTAGCCTTTCCTTACCAAGCGAGGTAGGAGGGTCTCACATAAATTTAGCTGATTTTTACCTTCTGTCCAGTGGTTAGGACAAACAGAATAATATACCCAGTTTTTGAAGACTAATATAAATGCTCTATAGCATACGTGTCCACATTCCAATAGAAATATGAAATACAGACAGGTCCAGACAGCAAATACAGTGTATACATTTAATCTATTAAGCATTTGCCATACTTTGTCCTCAGTGTATTTACAGTGGTTTGTATAGTGGATGAAAGTTATCTAAACAAAATACTATGAATAGTTAATGTCCTTGTATTCTAAATCATGCTTTGTATAGTTCTGCATTCTGTAGATGTCTGGCTAGTTCTGTTTTTATTTAATGAGTGTGACCAGGTGAGATTGTGTATAAAATTTGGAGAATGGTCTGTGAAGAAAAATAATGCTGTTTTTTATCCACACCACAGGTCCACAGCTAAACTCTGCTTTAGCTGAATTAAAGAATGTTCTCAGCTTAATTAGGAGTTGATCCCCAGTTAGTTTCAAGAGTTATCTTAAGTACACATTAATTTTAATTTTCATGTTTTTGTGGTGTACAATGAATCCAGATTTTGGTGCATACCCAGAATACTTAGAATGGTTTGTGGTCTTTTAGAAAGCTTGTGCTGGGTTCCAAGTGAATCTAGGATCTTTTGCCATTTCCACCTGGGGGGCAAAAATTATTTTGGCATTTTACATGATATTGAGTCATAGCAGGCAAAGCAAAGCAGTTTTGTTGAGATTATTTTTGGATTTAGTCCTCATTTAAATTTGGAAAATCAAGCTTCACAATTGAGGAACATGCATTCCCGTGAATTGAATTCAAAGAAAGTTCCTATGAATCTCCTAAAAGCCCAACCCACTATTTTTTTGCATGACTACTTTTTATTTGCCATCAGGAGTTGGGTTGCTTTGACACAAGTTTTGATAAAATATGGTACAATTTGTTGTGTATCCTCTAATGCAGGATATCGCTTCAGCATGTACCTTGATGTGGTTTTAAATGGTGGTTAACAATATTCTATGTTGAAGCTATAAGACTTTGCATAAGCATTGTAAGGATGTATATCCTGCAGAGCAGTCAGGATGAAAAATGTAAACCAACAATAACTGGAGGTGGAAATAGAAACAAAACCCTTACAAAATACCGAATTATGTGCCATATTGAAGTTGTTATGGTACCACAGAAATGTGAATGTAATTTAAGAAGCTTCGGCAGGGAATGGGGAAATCTTCTGACATACCCATGATATTTACATACAGAAGCTCCTAGCTGGTGTTCAGGTTTCCTTGTAAGCAGTCGAGTGGAACACTGGTGAAAGAAAATACTCTGAAGATTTTTTTATTTACTCTTCAAACAATTCAGTGTAATGGTTTGTTGTATTTTTATTTGGAGTGAATGTGTTAGAAGACAGTTTGGATGCAGTCTACATCTCCAGAACATTTTCTGCCTTGTGAGCGTTAAACTATGGAAGTGCTTCCTTAAAAAAAGGGAAGTGTTTGGAATACACTATTAACATAAAAAGAAATGCCTCTTTTACCATAATATCAACATTATTCTCAAACATGCCATTTCATTTCGAACAGATTGTATCTTGTTTTCTAGACCTGGCAATCACTTCAGTTTGATATTTAGCAAATATGAAAGTGGCATTCTGCATTCCCGTTGTGTCACCATTTTTTCTCAGACTGCTAAAAGATTTCTGTTGCTGCAAACTTTTGTCTAAGAACATATAAAATTTGGGTTTTCTTGTCCACAAAGATATAGTGGAAGAAATACTGCAAACTTGCGTATTTTCTGAAAATAACAGATACTTGGCATAATGTTTTGTTTCTGGCAGTAAACTTCTAACTAGCAGCTAAATTGCACTGCTTTGATAAAACTGACTAAAAGGGTTGCTCTTGTTCAGTGTCAGAAATACAGGGACTTCCCCTTTTTCAGTGATTCTTTCATGAATGCTGCACAGTTGTAGAAGTATAACATCAGAAATTGAATGACATCTCTCAGGTCTCAGTGAGATAAATGAGCTAATTCTTCTGCTAATGAAGCCACTAAGAAATTGATGCAAAAACTGAAGAAAAGTAGTTGCAGGGAAGTTAGGTGTGGTTTTGTCCAATGTAGTTTTTTACTGTGGGACTAAAATAAAATCTGTATTCAAAATATAGAAGTATATATTATTATTATTTTAAAGCACAGTTACAGCTGCATGCAAACTATACTTTCAAATGTATGCTGGTTTTGAGTTCTGTGTTTTTCTATCTGTTGAAATATATGGTAGAAAAATACTTTAGGGTGCTTTTGGAGACAAAGGAACCATGATTTGTTAATAATGTTAATAATGCACCAGAGATTTTGTTAGACAATTCATTTTTTTCAGGAGAGTTGGTCACTGTTCTTTCAGACTAATATTTCTTATTAGCTTATAACAGGGACTGACAGCAATTTGAAGTACTGTAAAGTCTGAAATAAAAAAAATACAAAAAATTTCTAAGGGATGTTTTTCAGTGATTATCTTTTACCATATTGAGTTTTCTGGATAGAAAAAGATATTTGAAAAATGCTGAGTTTGTGATGAAGCCTATTTTTACAATAGGAAATCCGTTTGAGAAAGGAGGGAATTTGTCCAGGCTGATTCAAAGGGTTCAAAGGGTTCATGCTGCACGGGGTAGTTTTGATATAATGGTTGCATGGCATCTGGATTGACTGATGGCTCATTTGCCTGATCAGTAAGGTATTAATGCTTTCTTTGTTTAAGACATTACAAAGGGAAAATATCTTTCGATATGAACATTCTGACTCTAAGACTGATGGAGGGCCCTTGGCAGTGCAGCCATCAACAGCAACTTTACTGAAGAGTAAATATTTTCATAGTTCTCCTGATGTTACCAGCTAATGACATACATGTGCTTCATTGCTCAGAATCATCCCTTGCTTGTCATAGTCACCTTTGCGTTACTATAGTTAATAGTAACAGCTATAAACTGGTGTTGAGGAAGTACATTTCCATCTCTCTTTATGTTTGGAGTCACACCAACCAAGTAAATGTCTGTATTAGATCTTGAGTTTTATTGAAGTTGTAATTTGGAAGAAAAATATGCCTGAGGGTGAAAGGCATATTTTAAGTGACTCTATGATTTACAGTAATTGACTTATGTTAGGGACTATAAATTTACCACTTCACGGTGTTGATTAGATAAAGTTGAAAAATATACTTTAAGGCAATGATGAAAAAGAAATGGTGTCAGAAAAAACTCATGAAGTACCCGTAAAAGTCACAGGAGTTACTGTCAAAAGTGTCTTTGCTTTCTGTAAGAAGATGATCTGAATGTAAATCATGAGAAAAAGAAAAGATAATTTGGGAAAGACTAGATAGCCTGCTAGGTTTTATGCATGATAGCAAATGGGTTTTATTGTAGAGTTATTGAGTAATGTAGAAAATACTGTTTTGTGGAAAGAATCCTTTACTGAGACTAAATTCTCAAAATCAAAGGTAAGGTTATTTCTGTAATTCCAGCGGGATTAATTCTGTCATGACTGGCAGTAGAAAAATTTTTCTCTGAGTTTTCCAGTGATGTCCAGTACTTTTGAAGCTTTGAGCTAATAATTGCATCTTTGGCAAGAGTAATTTTTATGAACGCTAATTTTTAGAATTTATTGGAAATTGTCACTTTAATTCTTGTAATTAATCCAACCTAGCTCTTGATCACAGTACAAATCATCTGGAATTATTTTTTTGTGCCTTATATTTTCTATATTCCACTTGTCATTGTAATCACTTTTTAAATGCAAAGCAACAGTTGTGTACCAGACTGAAATATTTAAAAATAGGCTGAAATATTTTATGTTTTCTTGTTTGCCGTAGGTTAGTACAAATTATCTTTTAGTTAAAATTTCTTAAACATAACAAAAAACCCCACTCCAAACCCAATAAGCCAAAAAAATCCCACAAAGCCACCACAGTGGCAGTGATGATGGATAACTTGGAACCAGTTTTCCATATGGTGGTATTCTTTATTTCTGTGAACAGGCAACTTTACAGCAGATATATTATATTTATTCCCCTCCTTCTTTTTACAAACAAGGTGGATAATACATCTGCAGGTAAGTAGTTTCAGACAGAAAAACACATGAAATTTGTTGCCTTTTTTCCAGCTCAGAAAATTACATTAAATGACATTGACTAACTTTTTGTAATTATCAAAACTAATAAATAAGTCTTCCTCCTATCTGAATCAATGTCATGCAACAGAACCATTCAGAAAGACTCTTCTGGTACAGTGAAGCATCTAAGTCTACAAGAAATAGGGGGAAAAAGCTAGTAAATTTTACACCCTTAATCACCAAAATAAAAGGAAGGCTCTTTCAGCTTTTCCCAGTAAACACCATAATTTTTCAGTAAAAAAGGCTAGTCTCAGCCTGAAGTTTAGTTTGGTTCAGGGTAACATAAGATTGTCAAGTGAGGGGAAGAAGGTGAAGAAATGAGATTGCCACTGTTCCCTAGGCAGGAAAAGTCCTGTATTAGGGAGAAAGGTTAGAAATGGAGTAGTGGTGGGTGGTTCCTGTCAATGTCCTTTGTTCATGTGTGTGTATGTGACCCAGCTGCACAATAAGAGAAGAGCATGGTTCAAGTACCTCGAACATTCTTTTATTGTATATTTTAATATGGAAATTATCAGTGCTCTTTCTGCTAGCCTGCTTTCAAGAGGACCAGAGTACACCAGCAGTAACTAGAATCATAAAAACATTAAGGTTGGAAAAGACTTCCAAGATCATGGAGTACAACCTTTCCACATCCAGTCATTTCCTGAACACCTCCAGGGATGGTGACTCCACCACCTCCCTGGGCACCCCATTCCTATGTCCAACCTGAACCTCCCCTGGTGCAGCTTGAGACTGTGTTATCTTGTCCTGTTGCTGGTTGCCTGGGAGAGGAGGCTACCCCCCGACCTGGCTACACCTTCCTTTCAGGGAGGTGAAGAGCATGGCAAGGTCTTCCCTGAACCTTCTTTTCTCCAGGCTAAATAACCCCAGCTCTTTCAGTTGCTCTTAATATGAGCAGGTGGAGAGAAGGACAGCTGGTTGCAAAGCCACTAAGTTACTGCAACTGTTTCTACTTTTATTTGTGATCCTTAAAAGCAGAGTTTCAAACTGATTGATTATTTAACAATGTTGGAATGTCTAAAAATGAAAGATCAAATGTTAAGTAACTTGGATGAAAGAGGGAATTTGAAGACCAAAGAGGTAGTCTTACCACTACTTAAGCACTGTCACAGTTCCTGTAAGTGTCTGGTATTTTCTTCATGCAGTTAATTTTATTTGCTGAGAAGACAGTGGGTTATGGCAATAACAGCAAGTTGAAGACAAATTGCACCTCTGTCTAGTGATCTTCATCTGTAGCTAAATTCATGTGATTCCTCACAGTGAATTCTCTGGGTAGAATAGAAAAGTGGCAATATTCTGTTGGTCTGAGAAAGCAATGCTTAATGTGCTCTGTTGGAAATGTCTATGGATTAATTAAAATCTATAATATAACTTTATCTGATGCTTTCCACTTCAAAAGACTACCAGAAGGAGCTATGCCCAATTGTATTTTCAAATTTTTTTTCATTTGCTGTTTTTGTTGGTGTTAGATAAGAAGGGGCTGTAAGACTAATTTTTTTAACAGGCTGCTTCTGGTGGTTCCCAATAGTAATGGTTTTCAAAAAATAAAGCTTTCTCTATTTCTTCCAGATGGCATAAAATTGATTTAAACAAAATTATGCAGAAATAGTTTGGTATGCATTATGAATTGTAAAAGTTCAAAGGACAGAAAAAATGGTAGTATTCTTGTCCTGTTTAATTGTATGCCCTGAAAATTGTATCAAGCTCAGAACAGGCATTCAACCTTGGTAAAAACCTTACGCAGATGGAGAATCTGGCATATCTATTGGTTAGATGTATTTTAATTAAAAAGCTTAGAGAATTAATTTTAACTTGAGCATTCATGTTATTTTTTCTGCTGGTACTGGAGATCCTGAAGTTAATTTCCAGTGTGCTGTCTCTGTTGCAAGCAAAGGCTTACTTAGGGATCTTATTTCTTGGTGTAAATTAGTCAAGGCAGAACTGTGTTCTGCTTTGATTAGTTTGCTTCCAGCATATATCACCTCCTTTTAAAGTAATTTGGATACCCTGCAAAGTACCTCAGTTATCCCAAGAGATGTACTCTTTGTTTGATAAATTAAAGAAGCTTCTGTTATCAGACGTCTTTCTTTATGTAATATTGTGATTGGGGACCTCTAAACTTTCTCTTTGTTAGGGTGATCTGTCTAGTTCAGGTACAAAGAGCTATTTTAGTGTAGTGGTAATTACTGAGTATGTGGTGCATACCAGGAGTTCAGATCAGTTGTCATCTAAACTGCTTAATGACAAGAGTGATGCATTACAGTGATTACAGCAATGTTGTTCAACAAAGGGTCTTAACACTCAATATATATAATCAGTGGCTCTTTCTTTTGCTTTTGTTTTCTTTTTTCTTTTAAAGAAGTATATTGTCAGTGGAGAATTCCCTTGATATTGTGTCTTAATTGAAATATCCTCAGACTCCTGCTAAGCAGCTTTCCAGTAAAAGGGTTTACAAGAAGGATAGAGAGGGCATGTAGTGTTAGGTCAAGGGGGAATGGCCTTAAATTGAAGGAGGGTACGTTTAGGTTAGATAATAGGAAATAATTCCTTGCTATAAGGGTCTTGATGCGCTAGAACAGGTTGTGTACCCCCCATCCATGGAAGTGTTCAAGGCCAGCTTGGATGGGGCTTTTAACAACCTGGTCTGCTGGAAGTTGTCCCTGCCTGTGAACTGGAGGACCTTGAAAGTCCCTTCCAACCCAAACCGTTCTATGATTCTGTAGTATATATTAGAAATGTAATGTGATTTATGATTGATTGTAAAATTCTGATGGAATTGCTTATATACTGAAACAATGAATCTATTTCAGCATCATTAGAGTATGACCTTTATGTTACCTAATAGGACAGGGTTTATAGAATTAAAAGTTGCATATTTATTGTTGGTTTTACTTTCTAATTGTCTGGCATCAGTTCAAAGCTATGATACTTTTATTATAAGTACTGTAGTGCTATATTAGTACCATTGTATCTAACCATACATCATGGCATTTTCTGAGAAAATGAATTACTCCCAATAATTTTATGAAGCTCTCTGTTTATATTGAACACGTGGCAATGGTATGCAGCTAAATTAATCATTTTCCTTATATCTCATGGTCAGAAATGTTTCTGAGAGGGTGTATCAAAATCTAATCACTACGCTAATATTTGGTTTTTGGGGGAAGCGGGAGGAACCAGTTGTGATGAGACTGCTTTTGGTTCTGAAGTTGTTGATGGCTGTTCTTGGTTCTATGTTGCAATCATGTAGCATTTTTTGGTCACTACTAGATAGCCTATAGCTATTGTTCGCATGTTGTGCTGTTGTATAATTGGTTTACTGGAATTTACAAAGTTATCATGTCACACAGATAGATAGAGATAGGTAGATAGGGAAGTCATACAGAAGATGTCACATGAATTTTTCATCTTGTTACAAGATCCCAGAAAAAAACTCACTTTTTTTACCATGATTTTCAGAATAGTCATTTTTTCAGATGGAATTTTTTTTTGTTTAGTTAATGGTAAGATGCTTTGTCTTAATTCCTAGATTAAGAATGATATACCAGTATTCTCTCATATTAGCACAGGTAGTGAGAGACTCACTTTACATTAAAATAGGCCAGATTAAAGGTACATAAAGGTTGCATAATTAATGTCCTTCATAATCTCCTGGCTTTTTCAATGAAATGAAAGTTTGATAAAGCCAAAAATATGGTTTAGATACTTCAAAAGTAAAACAGCTTATAAATCAAATCTATAGAGGAGGAGGAGTTAATGAACTTTGCTGAAGATACTGTCTTAAGAAAAAGCCCAAAAGAAACCCCCTACCATAAATTTGAAAGTTGGCTATCCAAGTAAACATGCAAGTCCAGTTTACCACTATCCTCTTTGGACTCACCTGTGCATCTTGGGAGAATAGAAATTCCACAGTTTGAGGCAACAGAACTGAGTTTAATGATACTGGTGCATAGATCTAAAGTAATGTGGGAATTTAAATAGGAAACAAACTTTATGACGAGCTTTTTGGTTTTTTTCCCAGATAAAAATATTTGAGTGTGTGTGGTTCCATATTTCACAGGTTTTGGAAACACAATCTCATTTGTCAGTGTTTCATGGCATATTGTATTGGTAACCTAATAAAAAAGATAATAGCGAAAGATGAAAATTTCCTCTTCAAGAATATCAGTGATATAAAAATGGAATATGGGCTGAGATGCAAGGAGAAGTTTCAATAATCTTGTTTTAGCATGTGTTTTATCTACTTTTTTTCTCCAGGCTGAGTATAACAAGGTCCAATTCCTCTTCCCCATATCAAAAATTGTCTTGCTGGACCTAAATGGACCTAGAGTTCATTGCAGACCTGCTGCTGGATGTGTAGCATTCTTCAGCAAGATGCACAACTCCTGGTGTGTTTTCTTGCCTGCAGACAGCTTTGACAACATCTGCAAGACCCAAACAGCACCTCAGTTTTCCTAACTAACTGGTGAAAAGTTATTGAGGAAAAGAAAGATGAAGCGTTAGATGGTTTCAGTGCTAAAAATCAAAACAACAGGCTTCTGAAGCTGGCAACAAAAGAAGTCAAGTCACTCCATTCATGTAGTGCTTACAAGAGTTTCTTTCATCAGTTCCCAGAAGGGATCAGTGGTCATAAGAAGTCAAGTTAAGAAGAAAATTAAGATGAAAAAAATCCCTAAAAAATTCAGGATTCAGGAATAGTGTCTACAGAAACAAATGAAGTGTGTGAACTTTTGCTATTCCAGACAGGATGCACTTATATTACAATAAATAAGCATTGCTAGATGAATAACTGTAGAATTATATAGTTAGAATTTATCTGTTGAAAAAATGTGCTCTTTTCCCTGCCTCTTATCCACTCGTAAAAGACCACTGTTGTCCAAAAAAAAATCCAACACACCAGGTGTTAGGAAACACTCTGTAATGCTCCAATTTCTAGATACGAGACAATTTGAAAGAAGAGTTGATTCGCACAGATGCTTTACTTGCCAAGAAGAAGCCTACTGAGCTGATTCTCATTTTAACCTAATTTTGAAAGTCTTTCTGTGCAAATGAAGAACATCCAGTGCAAAAAGATGCAGCCCATATGGAAATTTGGCTGCAGCATACGGAGGTTAAATTTTAGTGGAGGAGCTAATGAAACCATCATCTATATTCATCCTGGTATGTAATTTTTCGGTGAAGCATGCACTTTCCTGAGAGTAAATTACTAATCTCAAGAGCATGGAAGAGTTAAGCAGTATTAGAAATATTATAATTATGATCCCCACCTGGAGCTTTGCTTTCTTACAGGTGATACACTCTTTAATCACGTTACCAGTTGTTTCATTAATACAGAAAACCTTAAAACTGCTGATAACCATAACTTGTTTCTGTGAGCAGGACTTTGCTCAGAATTGGACTTGAACAATAAATTAAAATCTCAGAAGATAGAGGTCATCCTCTTAATGCATGCAGCTTTCAGAACCTTTGTTTAGTAATGCTCACTTTGCTAGATTTCTAAAACACCTACTGCTTTTAATATTGTTCTTCTACATTTTTATTTTTCCAGAAGGTTAGTTTAGGAGCACCATTCCTGAAAGAAAAATATCACCTATTCTATAAGATAGTTTTAAAAACACTATTTTGATTACTAAGCCATATACATTTTTAACTTTCGTTCCATACTGAAAACACTATAGAAGGAGAGTTTGGCAAATCTTGATCTATAAATGTCCACAGAATAGAGTTCTCCAAAAGCTATATTTATATTTAATGCAGAAGTGTTTGGTGGTTTGTGAATTGAACTTCAGAGGACAAAAATACCAGAGAAACTTTTAAATGGCAAGTATACTTTTCAGGAAAGAATCTGTTATCGAGATTTTTCTCAGGTGAAGTTGCCATAGGCTATCACTGTATGTTTACCAAGTAGGACTCAAAATGAGAAGCTCTTGTAGAGAGTTGCTTATGCTGCTGGAGTTACTATTAAATAAATATTTCTACATTGAACAGATAAAGTTGCTGTTTCTGTTATGACTGGCAATTACAGCACAGCTGTGCAGGAATTACAAGTGTGTCTGTGACAGACTTTTACATGAACCTGCTTTATTCACAAAGGATTTTGGCTAAATCTGATTTTTGCAGTCTATTGACCTCAAAATGTGAGAGACTAATATTTAAAGTAGATGTTCTGAAGTAGTTGGAAAATAGTTGTTGGCATAAATACTTAATATTAAATAACTCTCTACAAATCTGTTTTGCTATACCTGGACCAGTTCGATAAATATTGTAAAGACATCTCATACACTTTCCCTTACAAGTCTTGATTACTTTCTGTAGTCTTTTATTTGTTGTTCTTCACAGACTGTTTAAGCTTTTACCTTAAATATCTATTGTGTCAGGATCTCTACAGAATTTGACTGCTCATATTTTGTTAGGAGTTATCAAGATGTTACCTTGTACTTCTCTGGGTTTTTGAATTTTCTTTTGTCCCTTGTTTGGCTCTTGTTTCTTGTGTTTTAAGTAAATTGTAATTTGTTTGGAGTAGGTAAATTTGCTGAGTCCAAACCCTTAATAACATTTAAATGTCTATAATGCTTATAATGTAGCTCTTCACAATAGGTTGACTTCAGAGTACCATCTCAGAAATAAGGATGGTTTCCATGATTTAAAATGAAACTTATTCATCTACTGTTTTGAACTATTCTTCTAGAACTATGTGTCATACAAATTTTCTTCATTTTCATAGTTCTGACTTTTACTTTGTCTGGGATGTTCAAGTATATCCTCACTTTGATGTTGTTTTTTCAGTCTGCAAATTCCTACTAGAACTGAATTTCTTTAAATGACAGTAGAAATCAAAATCAGATCAGTTAATATTATGAACATTATGCATCATAAATGATTTAAAGAAAGATATGACTAGAGAGAGCAGGTTTATTATAAGAACTTCAGTTGTGATTTTTCTATTGTGTGCTCAATACACATCCTTCTTAGGCACTGAATAGATTTGGAATGTATTTAAGCTTGACTCATGTGTCTGGATTTTCATCAGACTTGAATTCCGCTAGTCTGTAGGATTTTGCCAGTTCCCTGTTTTTCAGTTATCGCAGGGGTAGGTTTTTGTTTTTTATATATGTGGAGGTGCTTTTGCTTTGATTTTTTTTTTTTTGTTTAAATGCAAAATTGAATTGTAGAAGATTCCAGATAATCTGTGACTGGTGTTTCTAATGCATTATGTTAAAGAAAACTGGTTTTATGTTATTACAAGGATAATTCTTCAACCAAGAATATTTTTTTCTTAGAAAACCTTTTCTTAAAAATTATACTGTCTCTTGACACTGTTCAAATGTCATACATTAAGACTTCAGTAATATTTTGCTGCACTTTTTTCTGAGTGTTAAATAAATATTGAGTCTATTGAGTTGTCTTTTTCTTTTCTTTTATTCCAATTCTTTTCAAAAGGTCTGCCTAAAGACTTTATCAATTCTTTTTTAGCAGTAATTTTTCAGGGACACGCACAAGGAAGGTTTGTCATTTCCATTTCTGACAGCACACACAAATGTTGTATGCCTACTTTATGGCTTCTGTGGCTGTTATCTCCTCTTTGAGACAAATAGATCAGTTAGAAATATAGAATATGCTTGAAGAATATGGGTTAGGAAGACTGGTAGCACAGTGAATACTTGGCCAAATTTGCTGGTGGTCTGTGCCTGTGTTGGAGATTACCAGTTTGGTAGCCATGGGTTAGTGGGTTACTGGTTTGTATATGTAAGAATAAGATAATTCTTTTTAATTGCTCTAAAAGCAAAGTGCTGAGAGACACATGGCTGGTGTTTCTTGTGAATTAACATATACAAGGCTTTCAGATACAGAAAACTCTTCTTTGGTGGTTGAGATAAGCATAAATGCCAGGATTGTCATTCATGTGGTGAACTTTCAAGTATTCTAGCATTTTTGAAAGCTGATGAAATCACTATTGTGTCTAAAATAAAGAAACAAGATATAGCCTGGCAAATTCCTGAGTTAACAGCTGTCAGAATTCCCATAATTTGGCTGGCACCAATTTTGCATAGTTTCTGCAGTATATTTCACATTGCATTTGAATTTGAACTGCCTTGATTGTCACTCCAGGATAAATTACATCATAGGCAGCTCAGAAGATGACTTAGGAATATTATTAATAAAGATAAAGGCTTTCAAAGTAAAAGATACACAGTCAAATACTTATCTGGCTTATGCACACAACTTAGGAATCTTGTTCAAGTTTGACTGATATGCTGTTAGAATGATTTATTTGCACTTAAGACAAATAGTACTCATTTGTAGATCTCTGAATTATACTAACTGTTTAAATGTGTTAAGGAGTGACACTATATGAGTAAACCTACTGAATCTGACAACAGGCCCTATCTCAGACTTCTGCCTATGGAAATCCTTCTCTCAGATCCTGCCCTTATCTATGTCTAGTTGACTCTGTTTTTGACCAGCTAAACTCTTGGGGAGTGGGCTCTTGCAGTCAAGTGTCAGGCTACAAACAAGGTACTCTGGATGAAGCCTTAAGGCAAAGTTAGATTGAATGTATAATTATGGTCACACTCAGAGACACCTAAGGATCCTTCGTGGCAATTTGTGTGGAATACCAGTGATGTGTACTAATATAATATTAGCTGTGCTAGTATCACAAATACTAGTGTCTAAATCTAATGTCTGAAAACATTTGGTTTTCAGACTCCTGCAATGTATTTGATTTGGTTAAAAGAAAGTGCCAATCTCTACCTACTACCTAAAAGAGAAAAATAATAATGTATATATGCAAAATATGAAGCCCAGCCTTTCCAAGTGAAAAAGTAAAATTGATGAATTAAGTATTTTTCATATCTAACTGAATTATATGAAGAATTTGGATGGTTTAATAATGCCTCTTTTTGTGAGTCTTGACTGACATTTATTGTCACAATCACGGCAATGCTTGCTGGTAATAGAATGACGGATTACTGGCATCACACTCCTGCTGAAGGTGTGCCTTTCAGTCCTCAAATATGCAGAATACTACACAAAAAGCCGCTAATGAATATTACAACTGTGGCAGTAGAATCATTCTGCAGTGTGGGCTATAGAGGAGAATACTTTTGTTTTCAAACATCTTTCAGCTTTTTTAACATGTGGAGAATTTTTCTTGTTCCTTCAATTATCCCCTTGCACCAATAAAAATTACTGACAAATGCAGCCCTATTTGCAGCCATTAATTCTTAGTTGTACAAAATCACCTGAACAGTTTCCATCAAGTTTTTTTTCATTTAGAGGTAGCTTTTATGTACTCTTTCATTAATCATAAAGGCTGCTTTAGATTTGACTGGACTTACTAGGTCAACAGACCTTGAATTGGAGAAGATAGTTTTATGGTCTACTGAGAAACTAGTTTTACATGGAAATGAAATACAAGAACAAGGGTTGGAAAATGTTAAGGCTGTGGTATAAAGTAAAACATACCTGTGTGAGCCAAGGACAGAATACTAGCCACTTTTAATTTCCTGACTTTTGTTAGCTTGTAATTCAGTGCTTTTATTTAAATGCTTTTGCCTGAGTTTTTACAACTTATTTGGAGAGACATATTGGCCAGCTTCTCAGCTACTGTATGCTGACAACAGTTAATCATGTGTTTCTTTGTCTTTTAGTGAAACTCAAGGTTCTTATGTTTCTGTTGTCTTATTTTTCATGATTTGTAGTATAATTAGGAGTGGCTGGCTTGGCTGTTTTTGGTGCTTTGTACATATTAAGTTTCATTGCCCAGTATGTGGGAACGTAGACAGCATTTACCAGCTCATTAACCTCTTTAAATTGGCTGCAGAATGGATGATTTCCTGTCACCATCACAGGTCAGTGGATGCATTGCATTCTAATGGACTCTTTCTAGAATATTTGAAAAATGTTAAGCTACCACAGCATTGATTGATTGATTGATCGATTGGCATGATTTTTCTAATTTATGTGTGGCTTTTGTGGGGGGCAAATCCAGATAAGATAATAGGTTAATGTTGTTTTTATGAAGTCAGAAAGGCAGATATTGACTAAGAAAACCTCACTAGGTGATCCTGTTCCTCTGCAAAATGTAAATATTTTATACACACACATCACATTTCCAGGACACTCAGTATAGGGTATGTTTGGACAAGGATGAAGTGCATATGACTGTGTGGTCTCAGTGGTATACTTGACCACTAGTAAGCATCTGCCCTGGATCTGTTCTTAGGAATTTCACAAGATCAGGAAGGGTGGCCTTTGATTCTCTGTGTTAAAAGTGGTGTCCTTCACAAAAGCCATTATATATTTAACTGAAGAAATCCATAAACCTTATTTGCTCAGTGGACTATGGCAGGGTTGACACCATCATTCTTTCAAATGTTACACTTACTGAGTAATGGAAATTTGCATAGGTAGGTGATTTTGCTGTTCAGCTGAGTGTTTTCAGTCATGTAGAACACATCATGAGAAAGAGCTTAAAAACAAGAAGACTCTGGGTTTGTATTAACTACAACTGGATACCTGAGTTTTCTTTTCTGAGTACTTGCCATGTAAAGAGCAAGCTTGGTGTTAGCTTCTGCTAGTTTGGTGGCAGGTAGAGCTGGGTGATTCTGGACTGTGAGGTCAAGATTTCTAAAGTGAATAGAGACTTTTGCCAAAATAAGTCCCAATCAATTAGCAGCATGGAGAGAGCAGACACTAATACTACAGTGATTGAATATACTTTCCTGTACATGTACGCAGCACATACATAGAACTTACTTACAGGTGGCTGAATACTAAGCGATATTATGAGTTATGAAGTTAGCAGACCACAAAGCCCTTTATATTAGTTGCTAACTCTATCCAAGCTCTGCAAGATGCTAGTGAAAAGACATGAGAAAGCTTTGTGACTGTCTCGCAGGTTCATTAATTATAGATGCTTTGGATTAATCACATAGGCTCATCACAGAGTGTAATTTAAGATTACAGGATGCATTGAGTGGAATCAATCTGCATGTCATACTGCAAAAATGAGATAGATGTCATATGTTAGATTTTATGCATTAACCTAAAAATCTTGCCACAAACAGTAGGACTTCTGCTGTCCAGGATTCTTCCTTAAAGGAATGTCTTTGATTTGTTTGTGTCACTGAAAACCACAGTACAGATTACAGACTCAAAGCTAATTTTTAAATGTGCTATTCAAGGTGCTTAGTGAAAAGAAACTTACTCGCTTTTACTGAGTGTTGTTTGTTTTAACTGAAGTGATTACTAAGCTGGTCTTTCATAAATGGTTGACACTATGCTGAAATCACTCTCTGTTCATCACAGCACTGACACACCTGTGCTCATAACTTAAGGTTAATAGATCTGATAAATGGGTACTGAATATCTCTAGCTTTGGGTTGTAGTCATTATGTTCTCTGCTATTGGCATGTTAGAAGAATCTTAGACTGTGATTCCAAGAAATGTATAATTGTATACATATTTTTTTCCTGGCCTTGATGTATCATCATCATAATGTTATATACTATGTATTATGCTTTTATTTATAGCTCCATCCTGTTCTCAATTTTAAATGTCACAACCAAGAATTTCTAGTTTTCAGTTGTTAATGCAATGACTGAATTTAACTGTTCTAGTTAAATTTAACTGTCCATACATTGCTATTATTGAAATTAGATTCCTCTGTCAACTTCAATATTGGAACAAGTTTGTTTTTTCAGCTTTTGCTTGTACAAGTTGAAGTTGGGTGTTCATGACACTCATTAACCCCCAAACAATATTTTATGTATCAGTATAATTTAAAAATTCTCAGTCCATGATTTGTTACCTTATTTGTAATATGCTATATCATATTACAGTTCACCTAATTTTTAATTTCCTTTTCTCTAATGCAGGGTTGGGAAGAAACTGTGGATGCTGCAGTTTCTTACTTGTTAAGAACTTGTTTGTCAAAGAGCTCCAAGGAGCAGGCCCTGACTCTCAGCAGCCAGTTGTCCATGCCCAAAGATACCAGCAGACTGAAGAAGAACATCACCCTCTTCTGTGATAGATTGGCCAAAGGCGGTCGCCTTTCATTAAGTACAGATTCAGTCACTCAGCAAACTGCTGTCATGCCAGGTAAGACATGAAGTGCATGTTCAGAATCCAAAATGTTTATTTGCATATTAAAACAAAAAATTTTGAACATTCTATTTTCTTGGCAGTTTGTTTTTCATTGATTGTGGAAACCAAACACTGGTTGTGTTGCTGACAAGTAGAATGACTTAGGTAATAAGATAATTTTAAGTCTGAGGGATTTTTCTCATTTTATTCAACACTTGCTGTTGCTCTTACACAGTATGCACAGTAATGCAGCAAATGAAACCCAGAAGGTCATTGTTAACCTCTGAAATTCTTATCACTTATTTCTTTGCACATTTCAATTGGATGTGTACATGTGTATGTGTCTAATGTGATGGAAAAAAGGAAGAGTGAAAATTCATGCTTTCTTGGTAAAGAAATTAATATATTTATAGTAGTGGCTTTATGGCCTATGCATATGATAAATCACGAGGTAGTGATAACACTAAATAAAAAAAATCTGCAACTTTAGAAGGTACTAGTTGGCTGGGTGATACCTCACAGAAAGCACAAAATTGAAGATAAAACTAATTTAAGTATGTGTTGAGTAATATTTCCCATATAGAAAAAGAATGTGGCCAAGATTTCGCAGTGCACAATGATTTACATGAATGTCATGGAATTACTGTTTTAAAAGGAAATTTTATTCATGTCCTTTTCTATATTGCTACTTTTTAGTAATGGTAGGAGCAACATCACACTTTTTCTGTGGAGCCTGAATTTTACCATCTTTGTACTGTTGCAAAACATTTTCTCCCTGTGTTTTCCTCCAGTGAGATAGATAGACAGGTAGATAGATAGATAGTCTCTTAGTAAACATCAGATACTCCTGGTGACTTGGAAACAGGTATTTTTTTCCCAGCTTTCTGCTCTGAATTTGGATTGGCTGTTCATTCAACTTCATACTCTCCTAAACCATAGTATCACTATGGTCTTGGACCTCAGTGCCTTCCTTCTCCTGCAGCAGTCTTCACATCTGTAAGGAAAAGTTTGTATTTTATATTTTCATCATTCTTAAAGCTGGAAGTTTATTATGTTGGCTTCATGGATATGGTTTTTGATAAAGATTGGAGTTGTGTTAGGGCAGTATCTTGATTATCAGTATTTTGCTTTCTTACATTATAAAGAATAATTAAGTTCCTGTTTAATATAACATGGATGGTGTGTGCAGTGTTTCAGCAGCTCAAAAGTCCTTATGTGCAGCCTTCCTTTGCATGTGCTACTATAAAGGATCTGGTAAAACAGCTTCAGACTGTGCAATGGTAGAAATTCTACATACATATATGGTTTTACTTTAGTGTTACACTGTTGCCATACCTGGAACCAGACTTGTAATCGTGTGAAGCAAGGAAGTGAGGCAGAGTAAGTGTCATATTGGCTCTACAAATTTCTGTTAGTATTTCTTTGCAGGACTAAAATATGTGTGAAGGGCATTTCTTTCATTGAACTTTGATTATATAACCATTGTTTTTTCTTCTAAGAATTTTGGAAAGGTATACATAGCTGCAGTTCAATTTTTTCCACCTAAGCTAATAAGGTGAATTGATTTAATAAGGAACTTCACTTCTTCCTATTCAGTTGACTAGTGTTATTGAATTCAGGGAACTATGCAATTAGATTATAATTCTGTTAGGAAAAGAGTAAAATTTGTAAATATTGTAAAAAAAATTAGAAGAAATATTGCTCTTCATAGACTTTGCATTTACTCATTAACTGTTGAAAGAATAAAATTTTTGAAAGAGGTCAACAATAAAAAATTTCATCTTAATTTAGAGGAGAAGCTCATTAGAGAGAAATACTTCTGTCAAATGCTCAGAATAGCTTAGTATTTAAGTAGTTACTCTCCAACAAGATGTGCTGTGTATTTTGAAACTGTGTGTGTTTGTCTTTGAATGGACTGGAGAAAACTTGGAACTTCTTTTTGAGAATAAAGGTTTTACTGACACTTTTTAAACATGTTTGTCTTGTCACCTGTTCATGTTTTCTCTGGCCATCTCTACCTTGGCAAGTAATGTGGTCTGTTAGAAGCAGATCTGCAGGACGGACGAGTTGAGGCTGGCAACATGACTTGTATAATTTCTGTTTCAGAACTAGCTCTGTGCATGTACTGGTTCTTCATTAGCATTTGGAGTGCTCTAGGTACATTCCTGGAATTCATCTGCCTGGTTAGATTTACCTAAAAGAAATGAATTCCTGTGCTCAAGACCACTTGTCACTGTGAAAACAGTGTTATTAGTGGGGACAATCAAAAAATTTGACTCACTGTTGAGTCCAGCTAAAAGCACCTGTTCGGTCTACACTTGGAAGAAATTGAGAATGATGCCTTATAAAGGGAAACCAGTATACAAAATAACTCTATGCTGTTGAGTCAAGAGCTCTTTGATAATCCCGAGAAAACACAGGAACTCCTTTTGCCAGCCCTTAAAGGAGAGAACTGGAATAGGTAGAGGAGAATGAGGTAGAACTATATGTGGAGAGGGAGACTGAGAATTATATTTGTATCTGAGGATTTATGGTTAAATACTGGATGTTAATGTAGGGGAAAGTTCTTCAGGATGTTTAAACTCCAAGCCAAGCGAAAGATGGTCACATAATTGTTCATTAGGGTAACTGGAATTAGCTTGAGGATTTTGTTCAATGACACTTTTTCTTTAGCCACTTCTTTTTCTTAATGATGAAAAAACCCTTTTTTCCATAGCAACCAACTTTAGAAAATTTCTTTTAAAGTGCCTAGGACCCTTCTAGTATTGCAGCACTGTAATAGTAGGCTCAATTTCTAGGAGTTATATTCAATATGTTCATGATGGTGTACCCTGAAATCTAGAGAAATTGCCTGAAGCCACATTGAAAAGCTGATGATTATCTTATATTCTTTATATTAGAAGTGTGCAACTATTTGAAAGATGCCTTCAAAAGTAGTTGTCAGTATTTGTAGTTAACCCAAGACTATATGTTAGAGGTAGACCATGGTCTCTCCTGGGTCTGGTTTTGTTCACTATTTTCTTTAATAGATTCAGTGATGGAATATGGGCACGAATGTTAAAATTGTGGTTTTGCAACAAGCTTGCAGTAGTTTCAGGCATATTGTGAGAGCAATAATGCTGATCTTGATAAATAAGAGGAAGGATCTAAAGTTATTAAGATGGTTTTCAGTTGAGACAAGAGCCAAGGACTCTAGCAAGTAAGAATCCGACAAACTAAAATTTGAGAAATAATTCTGTAAGCACTGTTGCCATAGGATAGGCTCATGGGTGTTATATTGGACCAGCAACTGAATAAAAGACAGCAATATGTTCCCACTAAAGGTGAATTCCAACTCTGGGTTGTAGTCATATGAATTCTAATGAGGAGATATGATTCTTTCTTTCTATTCTTCGTGAGCAGGATTCACAGGGGAGCACAATTTAAGGAAAACCTAGACAAACGGAATAGAGTTCAGTTTTGTTTCTTCTGAGGGAAAAATAAAGAGAAATTTAAGGGGGGTCATGATAGTTTTCCAGTATGTAAGATGTTCTTATATGGGTGATTAAAATTGAATCAGTATCATTGGCTAAATATGATTATAACTGTAAACCACATCAAGCTATATCATGTACTGTGTTGCCTTTGGCAATGCATAAATGGCTGGATGAGAGGAATGATGAGGGGTTAAGGGAGTGGTGCCAACCCAAAGTGTGGGTCAGTGCCAGGGAAGTGCTTGGAAAGGTGCTGTGGGCCACCCACATTGTCATGTATTGAGTTAAATGGGAATGAGAATTTATAGCATAAATCCTGATGACCTGCAGTGAGTTAATTCTGTAGCTTTTAATGGCCTCTTATAATATCTGTGTCTTTTTCAGGATTGCTTTTAAAACCTTGATGAGTATTAACTGTGGTTTTTTGAAGACTTGTTTAGATGTCAGTCTGATTGGAGCTCTGTTTACGATATCGCTTCACCCATATTTTGGGAAGCTCAGTTCTCTTCGACTAGAGTGTGATCCTGCTTTTCCTATAATAGTTCCTGATGTGATGTGCAAATAGCGCCTGTATCAGTTCAAGCCTTTGTTCAAGCAAGGATTTTTAAATTTAAATAAAGACTTTATTTTTCTTTAGACCATCATTTTTCTTCTGCCTTGTTTTCTCAACTCAACTTCAGTATTTTTTATCTCTTGGCTTCATTAGGAGATCATTATACTGTGCTTTAGCATGATTTACTTATGTAGTTGAATATAACTGGAGCAGTAGAGAAAATATTATTTAACCAGAAAGTCAATTACTGAGCTCCATCACTGAAATCTGTGGAATGCCAAAGACTGTCATCTTCCCAGATGGCTGAATCTTTAGAACTGAAATTACAAGGAAAAGGATGAGTATTTTGCATCCAGGAAATAGGACTTACAAATAGTTTTGTCTAAGTGTAATATTTGAAATTTATATAAAGTTGGAGCTAGGAGGCAAGACGACTGCCCATCTGCCAGCCTTTGTGTTGCAATGGGGTTAACAGATCCTGGATATCAGTAACAAAGTTTATCTGGACTCTCAAACGCCTTGAACAGTATCTCTTGATAACTTTTATAGTAGCTTAGTGTCCTTGTTGGAAGGGTTTCCCAATGTTTGATGTACATTGTTTTTCCTGCAAATCAGTGTTTTATTGTGAATATTGAAAATGGAACTGGCAATTAATGATGTTTTTTAATTGTTTAAAACTTTGGAATATTTTTGGTACATTCCTTCAGTAACTTTTCTTTTATACTTACTGTGACTATATTATCGCAGTCTTTTGGTGATGATTTTCAATTTTACTCTTTGTTTTCCAAAATAGAATGCTTCTCCTTTCATCTGTGCAGGAACTATATCGTACTGTACTCTGCCCTATCTCAATTTCAAGACCATTTTCTACAAATTTGTTGCCTAACCAGATGTTTCCCATTCTGTATTTTTACAGAATCAGCATGGTAGTGTTTACTTGAGTAGATACTTTGTTTTCATAGTTTCTTAATTTATCAAGTTGATTATAATTGTACTTTGTATAGTCATGTTTCTGTAATTTAGATTATGAATGGATAAATGCAAACTTTAAAGGCAATGTTCTTTAGCACATTTAGTATATATACGTACCCAGAATCTATATTCATGCTTTAGAAGGCAGAAGTTTTTCTAGGGTTTCTTTTCCTTGCTTAAGCTTATAAAAACCTGTTTTCAAAATCCTGTTGTGGTATTTGTGAGTGAATACTGCCCATTTGAAAGCTGTTTTCTTCACTGGAAAGCTGGGATGCAACAGAATGTGTCATATTCCTTAAGGAACTCTCTGTTTACATGCTATTAAACTTGGGGAGAATGTTAGTACTAATAGGAAAAACATGTGGATTTGAGATCCTGGAAGAACAGTATTAATTTATATATAAGAAATAGACATAAATATTGCTGCAAGTTCTTAGTGTGCTGAGTGTACCTAAAGAAAGACTAGTATTAGTTAGTTTGATGTGAAGATATAGGATTTTTGTAGTTGCAAATTCCTCTCTTAGGCACTTAATTGTGAATTCTTCATTAGTCATTAGGGGAAGGGAACATGCAGTATAAGTCAGGTATTCTCCAACTTTAATAGATTTAAATGCAGAATATCTTGAAAAATGTAGTGGCTTCTGTTTGTACTCACAGAGGTTCCAGTCTGTGTTTGTAATGTTATCTTGGTAGCAATTACAGTAACTTTTTTTTCCCTGGAGAAGTTCGAATCATGTAGTTTGAATTTCAAGTAGCCTGAAAAAGGCACAGATACAGAAGTTGGCCCTGAGGCCAAAACAGTGCTTTTGAACCACTGGCAGATATTTATAAAAATCATGTGAGGCTGACAGAGCATGGTTTGAGATATTTTCCTGTAAAGTATTGTGAGCTTGAGATCACGATATGTTGTCAGTTTTGTGTAGCCTCCCATGGTGGTGCAAAGAAGTGTATAAAAATATGGGGTTTTTCTCATAGATGTGACACAAGTCCAGTGTTTATTTCTGCAGAAGACTGTGGTCCATTATGAAGTGCGATTCTCATTTAAGATACTTTCCATATGCTTTCTATAGCAATAAAATACTGAACTACTTTTTTTTTCCCTTAGAAACCCTCAAAATAATGCTTTCAAATTTCTTTTTCCTATTTTAGTTTCAATATATTGGGTATTCATAAAGCTTTTTAGGACTGCTTATTAAATCTAGGTAAGGAAGAGTATTCACAAAGCCTGCTGAAAGTACTTGAAAGGATTTTGTAGACCTGAGCACTGTTCAGCACTGACTGATGAAACTGGCGGTCATTGACCAAATTAGATTCAGCATTTTACCCGTCTTTATTATAGGGCTCCTCACCTGTTTCCGCTATTCCCTACCTGCTTCCATTCAAGTAGCATTTACAAAAGTGTCTAAAGGACATTGGTATATATCTGTGAACTCAGGAAATCTAAGCCTTAATAATAATGCATTTTTCTCTTTGAAAATCAGTTTGCTAAGGACTTCTTTCTTAGATGTACCTGGAGGCTTTTACTGCCCAAAACACTGTGTCAGTTCATTCCTAGGGAATTCTTAGCACAGGCCCTTAAATATGAAACTGACATTAAGTGACTTTAACTATTGTGAGGCAAACTCTAACTCATCTTTTCTAATTTCCTTAAAATCATACAGATTGATCAATTAAATAACTTTATGGATTTCCCAGGGAAGTGAGTTGTTTACGAACAGTGAAAAAGTATTGTTTTCATGGATAATATAAAACTGAACTCCTTATTTAAACAGAAAGACAGTAAGATTTTTCTTACATTTTCTGGCTAAATTTATTTAATGTATGTATATAGAGTATAGCTATATGTCACTGAAGTATTGCATTCATTATTCTTCATTTTCTTAAGTGCTCAAAACTTGCATTTACCTGTTTTGAAAGTTAATGTATGTTTGCAGGTTAGGAACTTGTGTACTACTTGCATTGAAACCCAAACTGATCCATCATCACTGTATAAGTCTTTTTGAAACTCCCGTATTTTGCACACTGCCTTAAGGCAAACAAACATTTGGTAAAATGTGTACTTTCTATCTTCTCCTTTTAGTTCTTCCTTCTAGTAAGGCTACCAGTATGGCTCTGATTAATTTTTTTTTCCCCTTTGGTTTTCCTCAATTATTTTCTGTATATCTCCTCCCTACATTGGGCTTCACCGGTTTCCTTGTCCATCCTGTGCCCTTTGATGTCCATGCAACTCCATGCACAGTCCCTTCACTGTGATAGTTGGAGCAAGTAACCCCAGCACTAGCCACCCAAGGGAGTAAATGACTCTGACAGAGAGAGGTAGCAACAAAAGGGTAGGAAGACCTTTTCTGATCAGCTGTCAATTGGGTCTCCCAAAGCAGTAACCACAGGGAAAGTCCTGGTGGTACCAGTCTGGGTCTGTCAGGCAAGGAGATTTTAACAAGGCTTGCCAAAGGTGTAACAGATACTAAATCCATAAACACTGCGATCATTGTGTACTTCTGTGTCCAATTTGTGCAGCTCTGCATGGCTGAGCTGTTGTGCCAGTTTAAACATAGCTAGCTGCCTTCTCTCCATCTAATTGCAATGATAATCACATGAGAATGATAAGAGCAAAGAAGTTGCTCTGACTCTTACAGCCTTTAGCATTGTCATGCACTCCTGTTAAACTGTGTTGGGTCAGCTAACAATGAGACATGATATAGTATATAATGGAACATGATACAGTGCTGCAGCTTTAATTTGACTTCTATTTCTTCATGTTTAAAATATTTTTTCAGAAAATTATCAGCTGTTCACGATGAACAGTTCTATCTTAATATAAAAGCCTAGAAATGAGTGAATAGTAATATATCAAACATTTTAAACTAATTGTTTGGGTTTTATTTTTGAGACTAAAATATGTCCCTTGCCCCATAAAGCTGATTTAGTGAAAAGGAAGGGGAGTAGCAAGTCATTAGGGAGAATTTTGGGAGAGCTTACAGCAACAAGTTTTTGTGGTTGCTTAAGAAAAGCTTAAGAACAATTTAGTGGAGCCAGAAACTTGATTGTTTGGCTCTCTGATGTGGATCATTACTCTCTGTAATTTCTTTCCATTGTAACTTCCTTAGCTCTTTAAAACTTTTATTTCTATTGTTTTAGTAATTTTGGTCGTTTATTATGTGGAAAGGAAAATTGAACTATGCAGAAAATAAGTGTCATTCCCAAGGTAATAGTGTAATACCTGTGTATAAACAGAGTTCAAATATGCTGTGCAGTCTGGTGTTGTAGCTCCTACGTACGCTTCAATTTAGGTGTTTTACTGATAAAACACAGATTACAGATTAATAGATTGTGGTGAGCCTAACACATTGCAGCCTGTTCTTACATCATTTGGCTCAGTTCAGGCAAGCACACTGAAAAGTGGAAATCTGAATATCAGACATGGGAAGAAAGCAGTGAACAATGTCTAAGGTGGTCTTTAATTCACTTAGTCAACTTTCATCACCCTGCAGGACTCAAATGATAGCTCTCCAAGTGGTTAATTTTCAGGGATTATATAAATAGTAGTAAAGCACTGGAATTTTTTTTTTAATTGGAATGAAGGCACTGATAGAAAATATATGCTTTTTTTTTTCAGAGCATTTCAAGTTCCATTGTTGTGAAAAGGGGCAAAATAAGATGGAAGAGTAACAGGACACATTTTTGTGTAGGGTTGTGAAAAGGTTTTTATTATGTTGTTTAGAACATCTCCCCTCCTCGATTGATATTACAGCTGGCAAAAACCACAGGGGGAAGGAGTACAAAGGTTAAGAAGGCTAAAGCAATAACATTTTTTAAAAAAATGAATAATTTAAAGAGGAAAATGTCATGCATAATGAATAAAAAAGAAATCCCTCTTGAGATATGGGATTCATTCATTTGTGGTACTATGAAATTTAGTTGGCAGCATTGCAATTCCAACTTGCCTCAACTAAGTACAGTTCGGATCAACACATTAGTGCCTTGGTGTGCACGATTCCATTGCTGGCTCTTTGCGTTGAAATCCATTAAATTTTAATATGTCCTACTTAGGTATAAGTGGTCACAAATGATTCATAATGTTGAGGTAAGCTTTTGGTGAAAATAATTGTCAGTTGAAAAAATTTCCCCTAATGACCTTGCTTGTCACTGGACTTTATTTTCTGTGTTGTTTGAAACCTTTAGAGACCACAAGCAAAAATAAACTTCTAAAATCCATGTTAATAAGGTAATTGTTCAAAACTATAGAAAAAGTATTGCTAATGGAGAAAGTGTACAGTCTCTGACCTTCCATTTCGGAAGATTCAATAGTAGCAGGTAAAAAAAAACAAAGCTAAAACCTGGATAGTTATTTTAAGAGGCTGCAAAAATTATGTCATTTTTTAAAAAATAAAGCCAAACTTTAATAATGTAGCACAATAATTTTATTTCAGGTATGTAGACCTAGTCTTGTACGTCTAGTCAGTCTTTGGATTTCCACTTACCAGATTTTTTGGTTCCTCTAAGCTTTCCTATGCTGTGATATTTGAAGAACAGCCTATGAGAACAGCTTATATGATGAAGCGCACTGGTATTTGTGCATGAGCTGTAGGCATTTGAAGACCATAATTAGCGCTGCAGTTTGGATGACATTACTTTTCCTTTCCAGTCCCTATCTGGACAAGACCACCAAAAAATTACCGGGACTGTCTACTTTTCATAAGTGCAACCATGGCAAATTATCCATCGACAAAAAGTTAGCAAGTGAGAGATAGTACAGAGGGATGAAGCAGGATATGTCAAGTATAATGACTTACTCAGTTTCTTCTGACTGGAAGTAGCATCCTTCAGTCAGCAGAGATGCAACTGTTCACACGTCAGGAGATGTTGTGGCCATTATTTTAGGTACCACAAGCACTTATTTTGCATTTGGTTCTATTCTTGATTTTCTGGCATGTTTAGGTTGAGTAAACCTGACTATTCTCTTATGCTGCCATAAATTGGGTGCACCTTAGCTGAAATTGCTAGTGTTACATTATTATAAACTGAGCAAGTGTGCCCAGAATGAGATAGTCATTTGAATAATTATTTTTTTTGTGTATGTTATCATTGAATTTGTCTTACAGCTTTTGAAGGTCTGTTTGGTCTTCAGTTAAAAAAAAATTTAAAAATAATAAAAAAACCCACTTGGGCAATAAAGGTATTAATGTTGTTTTTTTTTTTTTCCCTTAATGTTCAGGTCACGTTAAAATGAAGGTGTTTGTATATGTGGGACTGATTTCATAATTTCTATTGTGTAGGCAGGGTAAGTAACATGTATGAGTCTGTGGAACTCTGTGGTGAATGAACAGTGTAAAACTATATGTACATCACTAACACCATTTCCAGTGTATTTGCTCTTCCACATTACCATAAAGGAGTCCAATAAATCTAAACCTAGTGAAAATTTCATATTTTTTACATGCAGAACTGATTTTTCAATTACTTCAGACTTTTTCAGAGCCTAATCCAAATCCTGATGAAATCTGTGGGAGTTTTTCCATAGACTTCAGTAAGCTTTGGCTCAGGCTCCCACTTTTCAATTTTTCAAACAGATTTGCCAAAAATCTGCAGAGAGCCAGGCACTTGGAAAGTTTTTACTTGCAAAGTACAGCTGGTTTTGAGTTGCATACAGGAAAGTTCCCAGTGCTTTTTTGAAACAGAAAAAAGTAGTTTTAAAGGTCTTATAACTTTAGGTAAAAGAGTGGCTTTAACATTTGAAGCTGAAATTGCCTTGGGTCTTAGTCTAAGCATGACAAACTCTGTACTAGAAGATTGTTTTTAAAATGCATAACTACATGATAACAAAGCTTTGAACTGCAGTTTTATTATAACTTTAGCTAAGATTTTCTTGAGTTATGAGTTTCAGAGAGTCGGGGATGTCTGTACTAATAAATGATTTCTCTTTTTGTTTTGGTTTTTTGGTTTTGGCTTTTTTTTTCTTTTTCTTTTCTGCAGTGGAAAACTACACTTCAATTAAAGAATTATTCCCTGAGGTTAACTGCACTAATTTGAGAGAGAGCTCTTGAACTTCAGGGAACATATTACGCAGCCAGATCCATCTGGCGATGTAGGGCAGTTTTCACTGCCTCTGGGTGGTTGGATCCCAGACTTGGAGGTAGATATGGTTGGACATGCTGGGTTTTAGAGACTGTGGGACACAGCCAGTGCCTCGGCAAGCATCGCTCATACCCTTGCATATCAGCCTAAGATTAGAATAGTGGCATTTTAAGGTAGCATCTTGGGTTGTGGATGACAGTTAGTGAGGTATAGAATCTCTCTCAATGTCACTTCGAGTTTTTTGTCTTTTTGAGTGATCACCTCTAGCACATATTGGATGCCAATCAGGCTGCAGTAATGTTCCTCAGTAGCTACATTGTGAATTGCACCCCAATGGTTTTACAGATTTTTCTTAGGGAGAAAAAGGGCAATTTCTTCCTGAATTTGAATGCCTGACATTGTTCAAAGCTGTGTATCATCAGTATTGAGCTTGCAGATTTTTTTTTCTGAATTTTTAAAGAATGAGAGCATGTTTATGACTGTTGATTTTTTTGTGAGCAGTCAGCTGTAAGTCTACTCATGAGCCTGGTATCAATGGTTCCACTAATGTTCACATGGTAAGCGAAGGTCCATAAATACAAGTTTCCCTTGCCCCTGTGCTTATTTGGACTCACCCATCCCTAAAACTTTGAGCTGGAAAATGTAATCAAATCAAACATATGAGGTGCTTCATGACTCTGGCAGATTTAAATTTTTTTAAAAAAATCATTCTTTTCTTCCTAATTGTGTCCTGGCTGAAACAGAAAGACTGGTTATAAGAGGGCATGCAAAACCAAAAAATCACATAAACTCGAATCCTTAAGGTTTTGTTTTGATTCAGTTGCACTTTGAGGCAAAAATTTAGCTCACCCTCTACTAATTAGAATATTGCTAAAGAACTAATAAAAAAGTAATGTGTAGTTAGCTACATAATGCTGAAGCACTTTTTTTAGGATTGTAAAAACCTTCAGCAAACTGGTAAAAACCGCAGGCTTGATGAGTTTCATGCGATTATCATGGTAGGCTGCATATCTGGTGGGTGTTTGCTGCCTGTTATAAGTGCAAATACCACAGCAGGGTGCAGTGCCAGGAGCTCGCTGTCTTTTGATGAAAGATGTACTTTATTAATTCTGACCCTAACCAAAGCTTGACTTATTCCTCTTTAAGAAAACTAGTTAACTGTAAATTAGAGATATCACCAAAAAGGGTATTACTTCAAAGTTGGGAAATGATTAGGGGGATGTTCCACTGTTTTAATTGAGTTTCAATTTTAATGACTTGCTGTCTTCTATGTAACAATAAACAGCTGTGCCACACTCTGTGTTTCAAAGGACATTTACTCAGCCTTTAAATTTACCATTAGAGATCAAAGAGAAGGTCTGATGTATACGGATGATGAAGGATGCCTCAATTCAAATGGATGGGTGAACAGAAATAGTGCAACTGGAGGTAATAAATATTATGAACAACCTTTTTAATGTAAGTTATGTGGTACTGAACTTTATTAAATTTTATAGCTGCACTGAGAAATCTTTTGTGTTTATCTTAAAACTATATCAGAATACTGATAAGCATGTGTTTCTTCTAGCACTTTTTTCAAATAAACTTTTCAGTCAAAACTGAGGGGTTTTTAAGTAAAAATAATTGCTGGTGACATTCTTGAAAGTAGCTTAGAAATAAATGGATGCTTGAATTACATATAGGAATTTGTGAAGGATATTTCGGGGTAAAGCCTTGCTGAATGATCAGACTTTCCAATCTTAAAATCTATTTAAATAGATATGAATTAGTTGGGTTTTATTTTCTCTAAAATGGAGCAGGTTTCTTGTAACCAGAGTAGTCATTAGGGGTATTAGGTTGCTGCTCAGAGATGCTTAAATGAAGTTATGAACTGACATTCTCATTTAAATCAGGTCGTTAATAAAGCAGGGAACAATATGACAGAAGTTACATGGGAGATTAAAGTTAGTGCAATAAATTACGTTAGATATCCTGGGTCTGTTTACATTCTATCAGAAAGTGTTGCAATGGAGGAGATTCTATGGAGTAATGTAAAATACTGCAGCCAGCTATGATGAAGTAGTTAGAGGTTAAGATCTAGCAAGGTTCATACAACATGTTACAGACAGGATTTTCTTATGCTCCTGTGATTAAAAGTCCTTCTGAGAGTAAGACAAGTTCTTGTGATGCCTTTGGCAGTAAACAACTGCCATGTTTCCCTACAAAGAAACTGTATTGGCAGGATTAATACTTTGCAATAATTTCCCAGTCTGAGGAGAAAAAATGAAGCAGTTGTACTTGGTTATTTCATTTAATTAGTTATCAAGGGAAAAATGCTTGTTGTACAATTTTACAACAGATTTCTCAAATATTTCCAAATAAAAAATACTGGTATCTATGTCAAAAAGAGCCTTGTTTTTGGTTGTTTTTGCAACACATTAAAAACGGTTTTCTTCTTGCTTAGTGTGAAATTGATTCTCATGTGGGTAAGTTGATTATCTCTGGCTATTGAATTGCATATACATGATATAATTTTGGTTAGTGTAGTTACAGTGTATATTGTAAACCCTGTGATGAAATAGAAGAGGTGTTCAATTATACTATTCACAGTTAATCTACTCTGAATTTGGGTCCATGGTATATAGAAGATATTCTTTCCAGTGTGTGCTTTGTGAATCACTGTAAAATAGGAAGCTTTTTTTGTAATACAGCATTGCCAAACCAAGAAAGCACTTTGTTTGTTGGGTCAAATAATTCTTATTTAATGCAGGTATGCGACTTCAGCAGGCATGACCATCTGTGGTTGGGAAGAGGTGTTGAGGGAGTGATAATAATTCATTTGCAGACCAGTGGTAAAGTGAGAGCTTTGTTACGTCTGGCACATTTGTTAATATGAAGGAAAGATCTTTGTTGTGGATGCTGTTTCTGATGCTGTATTTTTGTCAGTTCAAGAGTTTATCTTAGTAGAAGGAAAAAGGAATATTTATAGAGGTATATATAAGTAAGACTCACCATGGTAGGCTGCTTTAAGAAATTCTTGGCAGGTGCAGCAGTCTGGTCTTTCTGAACAGTGAAATAATTGCTTCGATCAACAAGATAAGGGTGGAATCCTGGCCCTATTGAAGTCACTGGGAGTTTTGCCATTGACTTAATTTAGTCAGGATTTCTTGTTTACTTGACAGTTCTCTGTTACTGTTCTACTCACATTCATGTAGTGGTTGGTAACCTGACTTAGCGGAATGGATAAGAGTGAACCCTGAAGTAGACTTCTTTTAAAAGTATCTTCAGAGTCTGGAATTCACAGCAGGGACGTCTTTTATCAGTGTTTGGACAAAAGGAAGGTGTTTTCTAGCTTACTGCAAATTTGAAGTTAATAGAAAGGAAAACACAAATATGGAATTCCATTTTGGGAGGAAAGAAACTAGAGGACTGCAGAAGCCTCATTTTTCCCTGTAACTTAGATGCCATGATGGCAGTGCTATACTCTTGTCTTTGTGACAAGTACAGAGACAAAAGTATAAAGAAAATATGAAAATTGCATTCATTTATTTTTATTAATTCCTACTGAGCACCAAATAGGAAACAGTATGTAGTATTAATAGCTGTCCCAAACCCTTCGCAAAGACTGACTTGAGCAAATCCCACAAATTTATTGAAATCTTCAAATGAGAAGAAGCTAAGGATCAATTGGGGAAGAGAAGAAATACAAAGAATCAGAATGTACTTTATTACTTTTAGTTATAATTATACATTGCATTTGTTGCAATTCAAATAGAAGGAATCTAATGATATGTTATCACTTGTACCATGGGCTGTAACAGAGAGGGCTTTTTGTGTAATTGGTACTTAACAAATTCAACCATTTAGCTGGTGCACAAAAACCCCCACAGGTGTTAGAGAGTCCATGGGATAAAATGGACAGTTTACTTTAAGTAGCATTTCATGTTAGAGAAAGTGCAGATGCTGCTGCAAGATGTATTATATTTCCATAATCAGTGATAGATAACAAGAATTGTTTAACAATCCATATCCTATGTGTGCACTTAAGCCATGGGCAGATCAATAAAAAAGCATTAAGCCTGGTGCCAGCTGAAGATATTATACCTGCAGGCTGTTTGGCTACAGAACGGAAACTGGAGCTGGATTTCAGTAACTCTATTTAGGTAAATCATTATCTAGACAATGTCTTTTCCAATTTCTCTTTTAGTTCTGGGTCATTTGGAAAGGGAAAATCTATATTTAGCCAATGAAGTTTCTTTTTTAGCATTTCTAACAATTTTTCTATATATGAACAAAGTGTGTTTTAATGTAAATGTTGTAGTGCTTCATAAAAATAATATAATCACTTTATCTTTTATTTGAAGTTATTCCTGAGTTCATCTGTTAAAATTAATTAAAATAATCTTTCTCAAGGCTTTGAAAACCTCTAATTTGTTTTCATATACTCAGAATGTTGAGGAATGTGTTGTGTTCTAGATACTGGTGTGATTTAATAAATTTTCAATGAGGAAGAAAGTACATTGGCCTGTAGGGAACTGCTTGTTGAATATGAAGTTACGATCAAAACTTGAAGTTTCAGAAAAGAACAGAGTTAAAAAGACTTTGGAACATGATCAGATAGGACACTGAATCTTCAAGTGAAGAAGTCTTAGACTCTCAAGACAGGCTACTATTGCTCTGCTTCACTTGTTATTGTAGACATGACCAAATTAAAGCAAAGGGACAGAAAACACTTTTTTACCAATGAAATGTATCCTTGGCCTTTGTTTATTCTGTGTTTGAAGTCATTAAGCTTATTTTATGGAGGGGAGCCAAGACAACCTAGTGTGTTTCAGCAATCTTGAGAGAAGGTTACTTGAAGAGAATCATAATGCCACAGACATTCAGTGAGCTTGGCTATACAACAAATTCTTTATATGAACACAGACTTTTAATGGAAGGAAATTAAGTAGCATGATGTTTACATAGTGGTGGTTTGTGGCATTTTTGGTGGGTGTTGTTTTTTTTTATAGAATTTGTCCCCCATCAATTTACTGTTTTTAATGAAGGAGTCAGATCTTACCAAGGTCAGGCGGAATTTTGGTGCTGTTGGAGTAAAAGTTGATATCAAGTCCAAAAAATCCCCAACCCATCAGTCAAAATGATGTAATTGTTTTTCCATATCTTCTGTCTAATGAGATGAAGAGGACAATATTTTATATTAGTGTTTGTAGTAAATTTGACTAAAATATTTAGATAACTTTAGATAGCCCACAGTTGTGGGCACTAAGAGATTGCTCATGCTGTTAATGAACTGTCAAAAGAATTTGATATCACATATCGCAGGTGTGATGTCAACAAGCTACAGTGATGATCTTTGGATGCCGTATTTTTAGATGATCTTTGGTTTGCCACTCAGATACAGGTATTTGGACTAGTTAGTTTCTTTCAAGTAATGTGCAAATAGAGAAAGTATAGCTAGTAAGTCAGTGCTGTGGCAAGATGGTTTAAAGAAAGAAGAGGTGGACTGTAAAAAGAACTGGTAAAGGTAAAGTGACGTTGCTGAAGTATAGGAGAAGCAGCAGGCATGGTGTTGTTTTAATCAGTGGCTTCATAAAGTCCACCAAATAATTTAAAGCATATCAATGTTTGCAAAATCCTACCTTTGTTTGAGAATGGCTTTAGACAATAAAAACCAATTTCAAATAATATTTAAATTTCCAAACCAAGTAGTGTTTATAGCCTAGGAAAAGGGATACTAGTATGTTCTTTTGGTCTAGTTCTGTAACATGGTATATTGAGTATTGTATGGCTGGGTTTTGGTAGCAGGGGGCTGCAGGGATGGCTTCTCTGAAAGGCTGCCAGAAGCTTTCCCCATGTCCAACAGAGTCAATGCCTGCCAGCTCCAGGACAGACCCACCTCTGGCCAAGACCCAGCCCATCAGGGATGGTGGCAGCACCTCTGGGATAATGTATTTGAGAAGGGGGAAAAAGTCTGTTAAACTGCAGCTGGAGAGAGGAGTGAGAATGTGTGAGGAAAATCAGCTGTGCAGATGCGAAGGTCAGTGGAGAAGGAGGTGGTGAAGCTACTCCTGGTATAGGAGCAGAGATTACCCCTGCAGCCCGTGAAAGCAGATGGTGGAGCAGAGATCCACCTGCAGCCCATGGAGGTGGATGTGCCCAAAGGAGGCTGGGACCCCATGGAGAGTCTGGCCTGGAGCAGGCTCCTGGCAGGACCTCTAAACTTGTTTTCTCTCTTTTTTTCTTGATTGGTGTGATTGGGCAAAGCAAGCCATAAGATCTCTCCAGTTTCATATTATTTGTCCAATACTTTTAGTCGTATTTTGAATAGCATGTTTGATAATTTAGTCTTTATCTTGCTTCGTATGGTTTCCTTGAAGATGAGGTAGACATTTCTAAATTATTTTTTATTTAAAATAAGCATTACAAAATGTATGTTTAAGTTGAAATAGACTTTCTTTTGCGTGTACTGATGTTGTACAAAACAAAGAAAAATGTGATTTGGAGGGGAAGGGAAGTAGGGACTGCCCTTTGCATACAATTTTCACTTTTTACTTTAGCAGATTTCAGGGTATCCAATCACATTTAGAAATATAGCATTTTTAAAAAATGAGTAGGCCCTTGTCCTGGTCAAACTAAAAGACGATACTTAAAAACTAGAGAGTTGATTGAGAGAATTAAATAAGCATAAGGCATAAAAGTAGCAGACCGAGAGCATCACTTGCTCTGTCACTTACTTTGTTTATTATCTTAGACAGTAGCAGCAATTTCAGCTTTTAAATAAAATGAAACAGAACAGTTAATCCGGTGCCTGCTCATATAAAAAGCCACTTTGTTTCAGACATAGCATTTTTATTGTAAAAACAGACCTTGCTTTTTAGAAAAAAAAAAAAGCAGCTGGATTTGAACAGAGTTCTCCCTAACTATTCATTATCTTCTAGTGGATGTAATTCATTTTATGACATTAGCCAAATTGAATCTCTTCCCCCTGCCTGAAAATTTCAGTGCCAGGATTTTAGGCAGACATTTAGGATTTAGTTAGACATTTTTGGAAGCACGGTTTTTCAGATCTTCAGATACCTTGTGTTTGATCAAAAGATACTTTGCAATTTTGTAAAATTGATTCTATTTAGGGTCTATCACATGAAGCGCATCAATCTCCTGGCTACTACTTAAAATGCTTGCCAGAGATATGATACAAAAAGTTTATATGTGCAAAATTTTTTATCCTTCAGTTGTATCATTTTCATAACATTTGAATGGTGTTAACTTTAGTAAAATTGCATGATTTACACAGGTATAGGTGTAGTAGTAGTGAAAGGATGAAATTCTGTGCAGCTTGAAGAGTAAAATTTGCTGAATAGGAAGTTCTGTAAACAGCGGAAAAAAATTCTGTCTATAGGATAAGATGCAATTTTAAACTATTATGTACAGTTTTGTGCTCATTTCCTCCAAATAAACTAAATTAATGTAATGGTATTATGATACTTAATGGAGCCAAAGTTGCTTTTTCTGGATTCCTCTTAAAGTCAATCCCAGAGATTTTAATGCTGTAGAAGGTTGAGCTAACAAAAGATCACACTTGGATTTATTTGGTCAGTGGAGTATATAGCAAATGAAGTATTAAATGCTAGTGAAAATAAAGTAAATATAAGTAATGTATGGGGTTTTTTGCAGTATTGGAGCAAAGATAAGTTGGTATAATTTGATTGATTCTTAGCTCCCAGTGCAATTAATAAAAATCATAGTTGACTATTAAGTAAAAACAACATATTAATGACTAAACAATATTATTTACATGTTCTACATACTAGGGACAAATCTAATATTTGGGTACAACTGAGAAAGTAGAAATTTCCAATACATGAAAATAAGTATATCTTTGATATAACTAGCAGAAAAGAAAGAATTTTCAGCAAAGGTTGCTTTTCGATTGTGGAAAGGAACTTCAGTGTTATTAAAAAAGAGAATTTTCTTATGAATGCTTTGATTTCCTAAGCTCTTCACACCCAAACCGTCTCTATACAGTTTGTCTTCTAAATCCACCAGATAGATGTTTACTAGGTTTATTTCAATAACATTAAAAGACGATGCTTTTATCCATGTTTATTTCATTCTTTGATCTACATATTTCTAAGTATTATCAGGAGATGCAGGAAGCTAGTTCATTATCCTCTTAAAAATACAATGCCAGATTACTTGTGTGAAATTTCAGCACTTAGCATTTTATATTTTGTCTCTCCAAATGTAAATTTACTAAGCTTGTTTTCCAAATATTGTTGAGAATCAGAATTGTCAGAACCAGAGTTTTTAAGCATGTACAATATCATGGCTTCTTTTTAAATGAAGTATTTCCAGTGATATTTGCTCCCAGGATCTTTATAATTTTTATTTCCGTTGTGATCTGATGGTTACTTCCTGTAGCCAGTTAAAGTAGCCATGTAGTGTATTTTTTTTGTGATCTCATGTTCACTTTTAATTACTTTTTTTTAAATAGTAATTTATTTATGTTCTTAGATTGGATAACTATTCATAATTAGATAACAGATAATTGGGTAATTTCAGAATACTAATCGATACATCTGTATCTGTTTTGACCTCTATTACCTATATTTTCTGTTTGGAGGGGAAGGAAGAAAAGAAACCCCTTGTTCAGAAACTCCATCTCTGTGTTAGAATAAGGTAATTTAGTCCCATTCATAAACAGAATTATTTACCTCCGTGGTTTCTGTTCAGGAGTGATTCAAAGCCCTTGCTCTTTTGGTAGTCAGAAACCTAGTTTCCAGTAAAAATTAATTAATCCTTTTCTAAGAGTGTCTTTTATTTTGTCGAACACTAAGGGTTTCTGGCCTAATTGCATTGTTGATAAAGATCAGTCTGTTCCATTTTTATTAGTCTTAGCTTAGCAAGACTGGTCATCTGTTCAAGTGTCAATAAGATATGTGATTTCTATATGATCTTAGTAATCTTCATCTGAACTTTTCCAGGTTTATTTAACCTCTCATGAACATGGTAACAGGAATTGAACTCAGTGTTCTAGATGTCTTACCAGTGTCTTGTTCAATAGTGTTACTCCTTTCTTGATCCTAACATGAAAAATTGTCAGGTGGATTTCAAAATTTTACTAGTCATCACACTGGAACCTTTTTCTTCTGTCAACCTGTGATTATTTCTGTGGATTTCATATCTTTCATTTCCATAATACCCTCATTTCCAACTATCATAATATTAACACAACTGCAATTGCTATTGAAATCAGATATTTGTGTTCTGTAGCTAAAATTTGACATTTTGTGTATTAAATTACTTTACAGTAGTTTTCCAAAGTGACCAATTCTGTATACTTCTCTTTCAGTGGCCCATCACAATAGTGCTATGAAGTATTACTTTACCAATTTAATGTTGTTTTTCTGAGCAACATACATTCTTCAGTACCTACATTTTAATCCCAGTTACTAGTCCACTATCTTCTGTTATCCACAGTGTATTTGATATTACATCTGATGTCAGTAGGTCTTATTCTCTAGCCCAAAATCATGCATTAGGTTACATCTCAAATGCTTTTTCTTCGATTTCACTCAGTTGCTCATCTGGATTAGGCATAGATCTTTCATCAACTGTTTCTATCATACTACTGTTCTATCAAGGCTGTCTCAAGCATCCAAAATACCCAGCATAACAAGGCCTCATGCAACAAATTACATTATCTTTTATTTCTTGTTCACGGCTAAGATAAAAATCCCATTTTCACTAACCTGCACTTTTTAGCTTCCTCCTGTTGTTGTTTTGCTTAGGCCAAAATAGTGTAAACTCCCTGAAGGTAAACAGTTATTTGTTCCCCTGAATCAGTCAAAGACTACTCACTTTGACAGTCTTTGCACTATGGTTGTGTGATGGAACACTTTTGTAAGTCATAGGTTACAGCACTGCAAACTATGCCACAAGCATTTACTGTCTCTTCAACTTCTAAGTGCAGGGAATGAGGACTTGCTCTTCCTTCCCTAGTAAGTCCAAAATTTGTGTATACACATACATACAAGCATATACTGTCTATATATGTGACGATGCATGCTTGTGTCTTCAATTGGAAGAAAGTTTCATATTGTGCTCCAGGAAGTGCAAGTGTTTTAAATGGGAATGGAAGCAAAATATTTCTCTAAATTTTTTAGAATGAGGGATACTAGGATGGTTTGTTATCAAGATTATAAAAGTCAGTTTTATTCTGTTTACTTTCACTGTATGCTGAAGAAAGGTTAGAGACTACATGAAGACAATATTGAGAAAGTTTTTTTGACAAGCATGCTCCAGAGATCCCAGCTTCTCCAAACACTGTCTTTGAGGTGCTCTCTATTGGCAGATAGAAACCAGATGTGACAATGGAAATTAATTTGAATATGCTTTTAGAAAAAATAATCAGGAAAGTGTATGTTTTAGGGAGCGTTACCTATTTAAGTTTTTGATGTAAATTAGTATAAAAGTCTAAAGGTCTGGTAGTCTTCTTACAACTGTGTATTACCAAAACAATGCGACAAATACAAGCTCTAGAGAGTCAAAAAAAGTCTTACTAAAAAAAATTATTTTGTGTAAAATTCTTTGTGTTTCATATGTGCATATATCCTAATACATATATGTGTATATTTATGTGCATGAGAGAAATTTATCTGTGTAAACCAAAACAAAAGGCTTGCATATTCTTGCTCCACAAAAGGGTAGCATGAAATTACTTTGTTACTGAATAGAGAATGTTGTCCTGAAAATAGGTTGATGACAGTATATTCTGTATCTTCTACTGCAGTATTTAAGCATTTTGAAAGAAATTAATGTCTAATTAAGATAAACAAAAGCTATACTTAGTGATATACTGAGTATGGCGAAGAGGATGTGAGACCCAGTCAACAAAAACCACCGGGTGTTTTGTGAGGCAGTGTACTCCGAAGATAGTGATTTTTATGGTTATGTTGTTTGTCAAGAGTTGAAATTCCCCTTGAAAAATTCCATTTGTAAGCTGATTTTTCTTTTCTGTTACATAAAAGCAGATGGAAATCTGCCAAGCACTACAGAATTCAGTAAGTTGCCTCTCCCAACACATACCAGAACACAGAGCATGTTTTTCAGCCAGTCTGTGCTCATCAGGTGAATAGGTGGTTGGAAGGAGCAGTTCACTTGTGGTTGAAGCGCAACTGTCATCGTTCATCCTTTGTTCACGGCGTGTAACAAGTGCCTTTGGTAGATCTTGGGTGGCATTTGTGTAGTTTGCTGTTCTGGCATTCTCAGTCCTGAGTTAGTAAGGGTACTACTGAATTTTGATCTTATGTTCTTGGCCGAATGTCCAATAATGTGTCTTTAATGAAAACAGCTGTTGGATCTGCTCTTAGCAATGTGTTTCCCAATGCCATTCGTATGACTTGCATACCACATGCACTGAACCTCATCCTGGAAGAATGGCCAAGACTATTTGACAGTTTAAACACCATAGTTGCTCCCATAAAGAGCTTCTGCTGCCAAAGTAGCCTGAACTTTGTAAGTCAAGGTTTTATGAACTCAGACATGTTCAAAATACTTGAATTGTCTACAAGCTCAAACAGAAGCCACACAATTGGTGTGAATTATCTCTGCATAGCTCTCTGTGCAAATAGTGACAACTTATTAAAGGAAAAAAGCTATGGAATTTAAGAACTGGAAGTTTTGTTAAGAAACATTTCAGTAAAATGAGTAAATCAGAACAACAGTCTAGTAAGTCTCTGTGTGCTCCCATTGAAAATATGTTTTGGTGATTTTCTATGACCTTGGACTACATTTTCTGTTGGTATAATTTTTTCCTCTAATTTATTATTCTACTGGAATGTAATACAGAAATATTTTCCATCATTTCGTTGAATTTGGTTGTGTCAAAGCAGACAGACAACAATGGAATTGTGTGACTGCAGGATTGTAGCTACTGTTAGACTTAAGTGATACGTTCTGAAATCTATAGCTGATTATTTAATGACTCTATATTTTGCAAGTGAATATTTGAACTAAACCTGGACTGTTTGCTGCTGTGAATTGTAACAGTGTTTGTTATCAGCCACCCATTTAGGAGAAAAAAAAAAAAATCCTTTTTCTCTGCCTCGCCCTCCCCTCCCCCCCACCATCTTCCTTTCTGTCTCGGTCCCCCTGCTCTCTCTTTCTCCCTATTTCTCTCCCTTACTTTTTCCCTTCCTCATAATTTTCCCTCTTTCTCCTCAAACTCTGCAATGGAAATGTGTTTGCCTTCTTATAATGTCTATTCAAATGATAGACTCTAATCCAGGGCTGGTATGTGAATTAATGCTCCCTAGATCTCATCATACACTCAAATATGTATTGTTTTCTTCTATAGATTTTGTTGTTTTATCTTCCATTTAAAAAGCAGCAATAACATTACCTATCTTCACAACCTGCACACAGTGTTTATTTCAACAGGCAAGCTACCTTCTGATGGGCAGATCCTAATAAAATTTACAGGACTTGAATAAATATAGCTAGCAGAATCAGTACAGGTAATTGATTAACTCTTTTAGAGAGAATAACCTCTAAAGCATTAGACTGCGTTTTCGGTGTACACTTTCCTAAAATTGTCGACAGAACAGAAAACCCAAGTGAACATGGTTTTGGGTACAGCTTTTTGGAATCTCTACGAAATAATTTTACTGTTTAGATTATCTCCGTTTTATAATGGTTTACAGATGGATGCAAAACCTGCTGTTTACAGAGCTTCCTGCTCACATTTTGACTATCTTGCTGCCAAAGACTGCTCAGGAAGCTTTTTTTCTTCTTTCTGTGGACTCTTGTAAGAGTTAATTTCAGAGGAAAATGGAAACTTTATGCATAGTTTCGGTTGTGATTGAGTGGAAGAGAAAAAGGAAACTCAAATACCCTTTACCTCAAAGTGCCTTTTCATTTTTTCTGATGTATACCACTTTTGTTTTCCTGTTTTTCAACTTTTAAAGGCGTATTAAAATGTGTAAAAGCATGGTGATAGGAACCCGTAGGAAAACTGTCAGTACTTAATTTTTGTTCAATATGTGTTATGTGTTTATGTTTCCTTTGGGTGTGGGTATCTTTTTCCAACTGAAGAACCAAAAGTGTTACAAAAACAGATGTAGTGAAAATAAGCAAGAGAAGTCTCATTTCCTTTGGTGAACAAAGTTCACAATTAACTTGAGTGTAATTTTTTGCATGTTGTACCCTATCAAACAGTTTTGCTGACAAAAGCTTGCTTTCTTGGATTTATCACAACTGATAAAAGATCTGTGATGCCAGACAAGAATCTAGCTATGCAGAAAAGGGGGAAAGAGTGGGTCAGATGTAATAACATATTCTAGATGTTATTCCTGCCAACAATTAATGGGGAAATTCATTTTATGAAGCACTGTTTACAGACTGACATCTGGAGGACTTCTCAGCTTGGATCATTTCCAGTGTGTAGATTTATGTACTACTATTCCTTCTCTTTCCCCCCTTTTTCCTTAAATATCTCACTTTTCAGATCTATACCATTCATTTAATTGTGAATGAATACGAATTATTTTGTTGCTGTGATTTCTTTTAGGATTTCATAAAAACTGAAAATGCTTGCTAAAACAGATGTTCAGTGAATACTTATTGAAATGTATATAGAGATATACAAAAATTCAGAGTTCTTTTAACTTAAAGAGGTTCTCACCATAGAAGTCAGAATATACACCATCAGTAGAACTTTTGAAGTATGAAATGAAAAAGCTTGTAGTTGTAGCAGAAAAAGTCTTTTCTTTTTTTTTTTCTTTTTTTCTCCAGATAGCTGTCCTTCTGAATTGTAAAATGTTTTTGAATCACAAAATCCTGGTCTACCATGGTTTAAATATTGTATTCAGTAGTGTGTATTTGTGCCTTATCCAGTTTCCTTTCCAGTCTAGTGAGAATCTGCAATTTGCTTTGAATGTTTCCCTTCTTTCTGTGTTACAATAGCCTTAGTGTGGTCTCCGCACCTTTCTTCCTGTGGGAAATCATAGCATGTTGTCAAGGGTATCCATTGTTATCTTGAGGATATGTATCTGTGCTGATTGGAGCAAGAAAATGGAATTTCCTGTTAGTGTCATTGGAAGAAGTGGGTACTGCTTGTGTTGAGGCAGGTTATGTGTAGATGAGGCTGCAGTCATGCTCCCCCCCCCCATGCATCCGAACAAGTTAAGGGACATGTTTAGCAAATTTGAGTAGTTCCTTCATTTAGAAGGTAATACGAGTATTAGAAGAGCAAGGTAGAAAGGAGGGGGCACAAAGACTTTGTTACTGTAAGCCTCACTGTCTCAAAAATGAGTAAAAATATAACCATATATTGCTTTCTTGTCTGGTCACTTATTGAAGTAATTATTGTCTCAAGAATCCTAGTGAAATCCTGCCCTGCTGAGAACAGTGCTTTTAGCACATGGAATGCCTTTATGAATTAAACAGTATTTAAAAACAGTTCATAGGGAACAGTTATTGGCACCCTTGCACAAGTAACATTTTATTACTACTCTTAATATTGATGCTGATAGTATTGCTCTGTGCGTTCTGTCAAAATTTTCTTTTTTTGTAAAATAGTATGTCACTGGTAACATTTCAGTCCTCACTATTCTCAGTAAAATAAAGTTATGGAAGAAGTTAATTTTGCTTTTAATTGTAATAACTTCTGATGGTATCGTGACAGGTAAATCTCAATAAATCTCTTACATTAGAATAAAAATCAGGATGTCCTGCTTCCTTTTAACTAGTAGTATGTTGCAGCTAAGGGAAAATAGACTTTTTCCAGCTCTTAATCAGTTATTGTCAGCATTGATAACTAATGAAATATTTTGGCACCAAAGGCCGTCAGTCCTCAAGGCTATGTAAGTTCCTGAATTTCAGGTTTTAAAATGAATGTTAGAAAAGTTCTTTTATTTGCATGTAGAAATTCAATGGATACTAATTGACTTGGTGAATTTTTGCTCATGCTGTTACAAAATGTTATAAAATTAAAATGTATGATGCCATTCTTAATAGTTCTTTTGGACAAGAAACCTTAATTTTGTATCCTGTATTTACAGGTTAGCATTTAAGAGTGTATATTTTATCTGAACAATAAGAATGAAAGATATCTAAATTGACTTTTAAAGCACTGATTTCCATTTCCTCAAATCTTGTCATTTACATTTTAGTCACAATTTTCAAATGGCAACAGAGGTATTGGTTTACAGATATTTTTTTTCATTTAGGCTGTTGGTATATTTATATTTAATGCCATGTCAGATGACGCTACTGTTACAGTATTTTAGCGTGAAGAGATTTTTCTAATTTCCAATTTTCTCTTCTATTTTCATAGCAGGTATCCTAAATATTTGAAGCTGTCATGGATCGTGGGTCTGCACAGTGACACATTTACTCATAACCATCCTTTCTTAGTGACAAAATTTGCTTGCTGTAAATCAAACATAAATCCTGTGATACATCTTACACTTTCTCTGAGGGTCTATTTGGATAAAGCAGCTTGTGTCTTTACTCTTCCTTAGGAGCAAAAGATGCTGTATTAGTTCTTCATCTGGTAGGACTGAGTGTTTTCACAGGGTTCACTAGAGCTGCCATGCTTTATCCTCGCTAAATGTCAGGGTGGTACATTTCTGCAGGACATGGTTTGCCAGTGCTTCTGAAACTGCCAGGGAAAATGCAACTCTCCTACTTAGGAGTGCAACCTTATTTTTAACTGTTTTACTCATTTAGTTTGTAAAGGGAGAATAGCCTGTGCTGCTGCAAATTTGATGCACTTTTTATGGGGCCTGGAGCAGAACATGTCTTTTCAAAATAGAACAACTGACATGAAGGTAAAAATTCTGTGCACTCCATTGGGAGTTGATGTGCTGCTTATAAACATGTGCTTTCAGAGCACAATAGATGAGTACATGGATTTGTTTGCTTGCTAGTGGTGTTCCTGTGAGGGCTATGAGAAAAAGATGCAGCTCAGCTGTGTACTGTATTGTTGGCAATGCACTTGCTGTAAGGCCGTCTTTTTGCTGTGGAATAGTGACGCATCCTCCAGTGTCCTGACCACAGCTGTTCTGAAATAAATTTACATCAACCTATTCCACTGCAAGCCACTACTGCTATATTTAGCTGATGCTACTACTACTATTACTACTACAAATAGTAGATTATACTTCTCTTCGTATTTTAAACATAGGCATTTAAACACATTTCAAGAAAAAGATGTAAGTGATTGTGTTGTCTAGTGAACGGCTCATAAAGCAATGCTGAAAAATACTAAGATGTTATACCATACATCCTAGAATCACTTGAGTAAAGTGCGTTATTGGACACTGAAAGTATCCCTGTGTTTCCAGATCTTTAACACTAATAAAAATACTGCATTTAATAGCCCATCCAAAAAAAATCATCATGTCATTCTCTGTGGCAAGCTAACAATCTTCATAAGGTTTGTTGATTTTGTAAAGTTATTTCTTTCACACTTAATTCCTTTATTACAAAAATAGCTCCCAGTAATCTGATCTTTAACACAAATCACATTATTTTCCATGTTTTATGTGGAACCAGTTATGCATATTCTGTGGTCTAAGTTAATTCAAACGTTTTTCAAAATGACATAAGTAGCAGAGAGAAGTCATTAAGGCATAATCAGCCTTCTAAACCATGGTAATAGTTTTCTTTAACAAATGTTTCTGTGAAGGGAAAGTAAAGACTATTTCAGTTTTATGTGTTCCTGTCAGCTAATTTATCGCCTCTTTTCCTCAATTATGCACCAATGAATTTTGTTTTGTTACATAAACACCACATTAAGTGTATTCCATTTTCAACTAGGTGGCTGTGCTACAATCCCAGAGTCTGATTTAGAGGAAAGGACCATTATACCGGGCTCCACAGCAATGTTTTCCAGTAACGGGCAGATCACAAAGCAGAAATCCAAGCCTGGTAAGAAAAGGAAAATTATGTTATTTCACTTAGAGGTGTACAGCTCATCTTTTCAGAATGCTCGTGGACACATGAAACAAATGGCATGTATTTCAGCCTTTGTTGGCATAATTTCTAGCTTTTCTTGCTACAATAGTACAATGTGTAGGATTCTGAGCTTATTCAGCTTATTCTGTCAAGAATGGCTCAACTGTAAAGATCAGTCTTGGAATCAAATAACTACACAGTTGAAAGGTTTTGTGCTACATAATACTTGAATGAGATTCTCACAGGTTCTGTTCATGGTCTCTTCTACAGAGGCAAAATGAAACTGAGGGCATTTTAGTGTAATAAAGGTGGTTTTTTTTCCTGTGGTATGGTGGTTACACTTTGTGCCAGCTGATTAAAATATGGTCATTACTTATCTTTTGTGGAGAGACTTCCTAGAATTTCAGAAAAATATTATTGGATATAATAAAATGAAATTATACTGGCTATAAAATATGCTGCATACAGTGATGACACATTTTCTGGAAAGACTTCATGCTGCCGGGAACTGTGATATAGTGTTAACATATTTTAAAAGCAGCACTGTAAAGTACTGCCTTGCAGTTTAATAAAGTGTCTGGTAAGTTCTCAGGGTTTGACTATAGCAATTTCACATTTTGCTTACTAAGTTGTACCTTCACACTTCTTTTCCCTCTCTCCTTGTCTGATTTTGTCCTGTAATATTTATTATAAAGTGTATTTGAATGTTGCTTGTGAATCAGAAGTGTTCATTATGGATGGTCGTTGAAGTTAAGAAAAGTAGCTTAGAGGTTGCAACCAACAATACTCAAAAATAGAAAATCCTTATACATCTGCAAAACTCGGCCAATTGTGTGTTTAAAAAGCATTCAGCTGCTTTTTTCCCAGATAACTGTAGGACAGACAGGCAGGGAGTTGGAATATATAGTTAATTTAGATAGCAGAATTTACATTAGCAAATTTTTAATAGTGGGCAGGAAAGAAAGATATCTAATGCAGCAATGCATAATAATGCCACAGTGTAACTTAAAACTCAAAAATTAGTACCTGCTTACAAAAACAACCTGAAAAATCCCCTGAAGGCCTAAAGCTCTGACTTTTCTAGAGTGCTAATTACTTGCGGTCCTCATGGACTTCAGGTCACTAGAAGAAGAGAGCCTGTCAACGTTGACATAAATATAGTTTAACCTTTGCCATCTGGATATATTAAGTACCCTCCTGGTAATAGAAAAGTGTATCATCTCTCTGATGTAGGATACAAGCCTGATAAAATTCCAACTTCAGGCAACTAGACTAATAAATCACAAACATATGGCAGGTTATTTCTCTTTGTCTGATGCTCCAGTCTTCTGATCAAGCACATATTTGTTCTTCAGTAGATAGTGTTCTGTTATGTTTAAATAACCTTATTACTGAAAAGGCTAGCATGAGTGGAAAAGTGTAGAAATGTATTCATGAGATCCAGAAACAACAGCATGCGGACCTGCGTATCCTAGTGTAAGTCTTAGCCCATGATAAAAATTGAGACTTACGTCACATAGCTGGCTGTTGTTGCTTTGTAACTATAAAAGGCAGAATGAAAACTTAGAAAGCTTTTAAAAAGTCTCTAGGTTTACAGCCATGTAAACGAGTGAGTTTAATTCATTCATTCATGGTAAGAATTGACTGCCATCTGCCAGTTAGTGCTGCAATATAGAGAACACCTAGAATATCTGCCACTGAGCTGTCTGGAAATTCTAATTGCTACAAGCGTAAGAGCCAAGGGAGCTACTTAAACCTGAAGGTAACAGTAGGCATGAAATCACAGCCTTTCAGTGTTTTTCTGTACATGATACTTTTGGACTGAGTTCTTGCTCAGGCACCACTGACTGCAGCAAGACCATGGTGATTACAAAGAGCTCTCAAAGAATATTTTCTGTTGTGGTTTTTTTTTTTTTTTTTTTCTTTTGAGTTTGCATTTAATTTAACTATATGCAGTAAATAAGAGAGAAAAAATGACAGTGTAGAGTAAAAATAATTTTTCTTAATATATCTTCCTTCATTTCCTAATGGAGTTCAAGATAGATTCTCATTATAAGTTGAGTTGGTTGTTTGATTACCCTAGTGGGTCACTTCCAACTCAGGATATTCTGTGATTGTATGATAATATGTTGTATGAGCTATGCAAAGAACTGAGGGAAATGAGGCACTGAGACCTGGAAGACTGTTCTGTGAGAAACTGTGCTGTAGGCCATCATCCTGTCACAGACTTGCTAATTATCTTATGCAAAGTATTATACTGAGACTTTCCAGGCAGCTGCTAAGCATGTGAGTGAGACTTTTGGCTTTACTTGGAATAGTGACTTAGGGCAGCAGAAAATGACATCTAGTAGTCATGCTACAAGTCTGTGCAATGACAGAATGAATGGTTTTAGCCCAGTCATGGAGTCTCTTTGGAAGGGGAATTACTAGTTTTATGATGTTGTCTTTTAATTGCTGAAACAGTTCTCACTGGGTTGTTTCACTTATTGTCCTGGCGTGTCTGTACGATACTGTATTCCCTATCATCTGTCTCAAACCGAGACACTTATTTATTTCTTTCTAATCCAAGTATGTTGTGATTTCGTAGTAGAGAATGGGATCCCATTCATGCTGTTTGGAAGCTAGTGGCATTACTGCTCTTGTAGGAGTAGTTTCTTTTAGAAGGCTTTTGCTTTGAGTGGGTACAAAATACTCCCTTGAACATTTGCTGTCCAGTGAATGGAAAATAATTCTTCCTGCTTGCCACCTCAAGACACAGTCTGTGTGCATTGCATTGGGAGGAATAATGTTAGCATGATAAATCCCTGCTAATTTTGTTCTTGCTGTTTTGGTTAGACAGAGCAGCGTATATTGCATCATGGACTGCACAAGCCTGGTGGACAGTTTGAATGCAATTTGAAGTTGAGTTCACGTGTTATGTCTTTACTTTCTCCATGAGCTCACAGCTACAATACCAATGCTGACCTCTGCTGCAATCACAAGTACAAATGTAGTGATTGTAGACTCTACGTAGGTACTGTGGAGTTCCTTTCTCTTTGGTGTACTCTTCCTGCTGTCTTCCATTTTCTTCTTTACAAGTTATGAATTTCTAACTAGAGTTGCAGTCTGCTTGAGTGGTTTGATTTTATGGAGAAATTTTCATGTGTTCTAGAAGGTAACAACAAAGATTTGCAGAGCTCCACTTCTCAAGCCCTCACTTGTGCTAAAATATTTCTGGTGAAATCAATTGAAAATATGGTTTGCCACAAAGATGTATAAGGAAGTTGTCGTACCTGAGGGCTTTTTAGAGAAATCTGTAAGGAATATGGGAAACAACCTTAAAACAACAATTAAACTGTGCTGGTGGTGAGCTTTAGGATGTAATAACAACATATGCATTTATAGAGATATAGCCCTTACAGTAAGTATTCTGAATTTCTTGTATGCTCTGTGCTACATGCTACTTACTATGAAAGAGAATTTCCTGAGACCAACCAATATTTTTTTCCAACAATATTCCGAGTGAATATTTTGCACAGAAAGGGTCTGGTTGGTTTTTTATGAGTAACGAGTTTTATGCTGGTAAATCATGACTAACTTCACTAAATTGATGAAAAAGCAGATGAAAAGTTAGTATGAAAACAAGAATGATTGGGCTGAAATATGTATCTTGGTTTTTTTGGTTGGTTTTGTTTTGATCTTTTTTTTGTGTGTGTGTGAAACAATTGTGCTGATTACTTTTTAATTTGCTTACTTGTTCAGGATTTTTATACACCAGGAGTCAGATTTGTCAAGTGTCATGTCATGCAGGTATTAGAATATTCACAACTTGTAAGACTTGATTTTCCTGGCAGAATTTTTCACCTAAGATCCTGTAAACCTATCATGTAAATGATAGATCTAAACAAAAACCAAACCTAACCAAAAAAATCTATAATATATAAGGGAAATGTTTGCCTGACTTTGCCATGATAATTCAGAGTAATCGTCTCTTCCTGAGAGAGCAGTATGGCTCAATATTTACATTTATGTTTAAACACAAATATTTCTGAGAAGCTATTAATGAGACAAAAGATTTAGCATTTGGATTTGCTACTGTGCTTCCACTGTTTTAGTTAAAATCTTTGTATGTTGCTGTCATGCAAATATTTAGATGACTTAAAGATTAGATTTCGAAGTTCTCATCTTCTGTATGATTATATTTAGTAAAGTAAATAAACTTCCATAGTTTAATAGTCAAAGCATCTAAGACCAAAAACTGTCTCAGCATTTATGATTTATGATAATCTATTATAATTTATGATAATCTGTTTATGATTGGAATATATTTTTACTGTCTTTAATTTGAATCTGGCTTATTATTTTTGATTAAATAGACAAGTGGCTATACGTAGATGACTGTGAAGTTGAGCTATAAACTCCAGTAAAATAAGACATTCTGAGTCAGATTTTCAAAACACCCTCCAAAGTTGCACCCAGACATTATACAGCTGCATTTACGTTTTCTCCAGCTTTGAATAGCAATGCTCATGTAGATGTTGTAGGTGCCATTTAAGAGGATCTTTCAACTTCACCCTTCTAATCAAAGATTGCTGTTCTTAGTAGCCTAGACAATTTTAGGAACTATTCCATGGTTGCAGCAAAGAACATCCAGAAAGATGTTTAGTTTCACAAACTTGCTAATAAACAAGATTGAAACTATTTTCCTTTAAATTGCCTGGTGACACATTTAAATGTAGCCATATGCTTATTTTTTTCTTATGAATGCACAACTCTGTGGAACTGCCATCTGCTAAGTAGCTCATCAAAAAGTGATGTAGTATAAGATGAAACTTTGTGATAGTGTATCATGTATTTGATTTTAGAAAGGAGTACTCTTAAGCACTTGGCTTTGTACAAAGAGTTAGATAGTAAAGAGCTTTTGGATATAAATTGCTGCCAGCTCTCCACTGAGTCTTTCTATTTTTGTGCTGTACTGTTCTTAATATTACCTCTTGCCTACACATGTGAACGAAGGCATATCCTTGAATTTGTTTTGAAGGGTGCCTAAATATTCTGTAAAAGCTCTAAAGCAGGTCTGTGAAAGATTTCTATTTTCTCTCAGGCATTTATTGTTTATATCTTGGACTAATAACTGCCCTACATTTTCAACATGCATGAGTAAGGTGCAGGTGGCCTTACTACTGTTATTGTAATTATCATAATTTGCTGCAGTAGTAATCGTTTGGACGCTGATGTTTTTGCCAATTACAGCAAAAGTATTTGCAATGTACATAGCAAAGCAATTCACTTTTTCAGGTTAGACAGTATAATAGGACAGAAATAAATTGTAATATTAACTGTATTGTACATGAGATTAAATAAAAGGGAAATGTTTAAGTTAGGTTAAAGATAGTTTTGAAAAAATGTCCATACTGTCTGGAAGGGGATTTCATGCCCATGGTGAACTTTCTAAACAATCAGCTGAATGAATCAGTACTGTTGGCAACACAGCCTTTTCAGCTGTTCATGGCTACAGTCTTGAACCTGAACTTCTGTCTGAAGTTTGGTTACTACACTCTTGGCAAAAGTAGAGAACAGCAGACTTATTTTTAAAAATCATTGGTGCTCACCTGAAGGGGTAAATGTGCCACTGACAGTTTGAGTACAGTTTCAAGCATTTTGACAATTGAGTTGCAATGCAATATTTTGTCATTGACTAATAAAAAATCCTGAATTAGAAACAAATCTGTCAAAAATGCAGAAACTTGTGATGGCCTCAGGTAAGTGAAAGTTCCTTCAAGACCTAACGTCATTAGTTACTCACTTAAGTATTTCCCACTGATGTATTGTGGTATTATGAGACTGGAACCTTGCTTCTTTCTGTATGGATATTGCTATGCAATAGGAAAGATACCAGGACCCTGCAGCTGGGCCTACCTAATACTTTAAAATTGCTAAGCTAATTGTTTCCACAAGAAAAGGTGCAAAGAAAATCACTGGGCTACAAAAAGCCTATTTTTCTGGAGAGAGTTGAAGAGATTTATGGAGGTTTTCTTTTCCACAGAGTCTGTTTTTTTAAAGAGCAGTACAGCTTAAGAGATTAATGTGAGAATTCCTTCATTAAGCCAATACCAGATGAAGTGCAGTTTCTCTTTTAGCAGGGCTTGTATATACATCTCCTCTGAAATGTAATATAGCACATGAGAACACAGCAAGTCTTATATATGTTCTATTATTTGCAGATTGTAGCGTATTATAAGGTGTATTACCAACTACAGTGAGTAAAGAGATCAGTCTCTGTGTTTGCCCCATACCAACAGTTGTTATAGTGTTTTAAAAAATGTTTTCATTCAGAGGTTAAAAAAAGTCTCTGATTAATTCCGCTTTGTTTCATGACTGTCAATGTAACAAAGAACTGAGGGCTACCTTACACTCTGATTCATGGGTTGACTCAGAGTTTGCTGTGACATCACAGAAAAGAGGTAGGAAAAGAAAAAGTCATCTTATAGAGAGCCTGACCCTTTTCCTTCAAATTTGATGGCCTTAGTAGAAAGAATTGTTTGTGTAAAGTATTTTGGTTTGTTTTGTTTTTTAATGAAGAGAGAGTTCAAAGGTACTCTTAAAATTATTAGCACAAGGTTGCTATTGTTACAGTTAGGGAGCAATAAAGAGTGATACAAGGCATAACAACATACTCATGGCCATATCCAAAGCTTTCGGGAATCTTTCAAAAAGCCTTTCCTTATTTTTACCAAGACCTGAACATGAGAAATCCTGATGGATAATGGAAAATAAGGAACACATAAAAGATAAGTTGAGAAGAGAGGGCATGGTAAATATGGAACAAACCCAAGAATCAAATCTAAACACAGTTTTAGGAATTATGAATAGATAACTGTAGCTCAGTGGAAGGAATAAAAAAAAAAGAGAAGTTTGAAAGGTTTTTTTTTTGGTGACTAAATGTTGTTTTTCATATTTCCTTGGCAGTTTTCTTGCATAACTATGAGCTTAAGAGAAGTAGATGATTGTCTGTCACTAGGATTCATTCACGCACTTGTCTTCTGCCAGTAAAGATGGGCAGGAAAGAAACTAGCCTGACTTTTCTGTTATTTGCTGCTGCTTACTTTTCATCTGTGTCGTGGAGGTTAATACTCCATTTTTCTTAGGAGTGTTTTCTTATGTAAGACTTCTTGTGTTGCTTTTGTTTCCTCACACCAATTATTTTCTCTATTGCATCAAGTATTGCCATCTAAAGTGCACTCTGCAAATATGCCCAGCATTTTGTACTTTTTCTCATGGATTTGAACTGCTGGGTACTGTTTTCTTTAGCTTGGGTGAAATCTTTTCACTGAATACTCGGTAAAGCTTGTTTCTCGAGACATCTGTTTTCCCACCTAATGCACTTCTGACTCTCCAGTTCTGCTACACAAAACTTTGTACCTAGTTTTTTGGTTAACTGGGAAATCATAATTTTTGCTCAGAACATGGATAGCTTTGAATTTTATACATCCTTTGGATTAGTGCGTTATTCCTGGCTTCACTTCTTTTGTCAGATCTTTGTTGGTTTGTGAGATAGGACGCAGATATCTGTGCTACTTTATTGACATTATAGAATACTATCTATAAAGTTTACATTCTCCTGTTGATTCTTAATGTTTATTTGTGTTAGATATTAATGGTTCCTATATGTTCATGTCAATCTTTGAGAACTGTAAACATTTCATGCTATTCTGGTTTCTAATGAGATGTCATTATTTAAAAAAAAAAAAGAGAGAAAGAATAAAAGGAGAGAGAAACTCATCAATGCATTATTTGAATGCCCGCTCAACATTACAAACCAAGAAGATTTTAGATGTGTCATGGGTTAGCAAGCATAGTCCCGGAAAGTGATGTTCTTGCAAAGGGGTGCTTACAGCTTCCTCTGTGACTTGACAGAAGCTATCAACTGGCCAGTTTGAATATGGACAATTTTTAAGCCACTTAAAGTTGTGACCACCTCTGTGATCCACACTTAAGAATAGGAAACTCCGAGGCAGAGTCTCTCTGTCTTGTTTCTGTGCTGGGACAGGTGGCCGCGGGCCCCATGCAGGGGCCAGTGGGCCTGGTCCAGACCCTGCTCGGGCCAGGCCGGGCCGGGCCATGGCCATCCTGGAGCCAATGGGCCCTGTTCCACCCGCGGAACCCCCCTACAGCCCTGCTGTGGGCAGCCGGAGCGGCTCGGCTCTCCCCCCTCTCCAGTTCGGCCAAGATTCAACTGAAGCTGCACCGATGTCAGCAAAGGATCATGTGACCAACATTGATAAGCAACATTCAGGCTGCAAGGCCGAGGTGAGATTAACCCTTTTAGTGCTGTGAAGAGCTGAAAACCTGAGGGAAGAGAGAGAGGAGATGCTTAAAGCTGAAATTCTGTTGTAAAGCTATGATATATCAGAGTACCCGTTGTAATTTCATGAAGGCATGGGGGGTGGAGCGTTCAACTTGTACTTGTGAGCAAAAGCACCTGTGCTGAGATAGGCAGATGCTGACACAGCTGTAATTTCATGAGAAGTTTGGACAGGGAGAGATGGAAGCGATGAGGACTTTGGCTCCACATGGAAAAGGAGAAAACCTCAGTTCCTAGAGATGCTCCCAGAGATAGTCCTAAAGATGAAGATGAGGAAGACCCTTTGCTCCCAAAGGGAAGGAGAAGGGCCTCAGTTCCTAGAGATGAAATGCTCCCAGAGATGGGTGAAGGGAACTTTTATTTCTGAATGGCTCAACCTTAAATTTTTACCCCAGAAGTTCAGGAGTGGACCCTCGAAAGCAGTTGTGGGAAAAGCTGCAAGTCGTGGGGAGGGACTCACATGTGAGCAGAGAACCCGGGTGGCTGTCTCATTGTGATAATGCTTTCATAGCATGGACAAGAGAGACTTCTCTTCCTAAATGGACTGAACAAGGTTATTATGGAAGTGGTAAACAGACTGAACATCTCAAGGGTTGTCTTTTTACATTGTCAGTGGGAGAAGGGAGAAAGGTGGGGGGAGGAGAAGTGTTCTGAAGGTGTGGTATGATTTTTTTTTTTCTTCTTTTAGGTCTGTTAATAAACTTCTTTATATTCTTTCAAGTTTGGTGCCTGTTTTGCATTTCTCCTAATTCTTATCTCACAGAAGGTAAACAGTAATGAGTATTTTGGACCAAACCACTACAAGATGCTGCCAGGCATATTGAGTCCTGCTCAGGTTTTCATAGCCTGGACAACACAGTTGGCAGACGGATACTTTCAGCTTCTACCATCCAACTTTGTATAAAAGAGGTAATTAAATGGGAGTCATTCAATAGCACAAAACAGAGCTGAGCACTCCACTTTAAGATCTCCTCTACTGCTGAAAACCAGTACTGCAAGTTTCAGGAAATCCCAAAAACTCATTAAGCACTGCAAGGAGGAGTTTTTCTGATGCAGAAACTTGGAGTTGGAATTGTATGGCTTATGTTTTATATAACAGTCAGATTATACTTAGTAAGGGTTACTTCTGTCCTAAAACCATTTTATTACCTTTTTTAGAACCCCAAAGTTAATATTTTTGTAATTGTTTGATATATCAGATGAGTATTAGTTATTTGTTAAGTCCAGGATGAGCCTTTAAAATGGTTTTCCATGTCTTTTTTTCCAGGTTACACAAAATGCCAAGACTCACTTTATAGCTTGTCAACATTGGCCACCAAATGGAGACTAGCTCTAGATCTTTAGGAACTGTTTGCTGGAAAAAAATGACATTGTGGAGGTGTTAGAGGTTATTTTCCAAAATATCTTCTTTTAGAAGTAATTTTAGTGTCTTGCGCCCCTTTCTCCCCTCACCGTTCCAGAAGGCAGCCATCCATATTATGAGCTAATGGCTTAAACGTTCCTTAGAAAAAAGAAAAAAGGACTGTTTTTGAGATACAGGATTGCATGAAAGCACCTGAAAGCGCTAGGATCAGTTCTCTCTCCCTGAGGGCTGACTCTGCAACCCCCTGAAAAATATGGGATTTGAATGGAAACAGTGACTCTCATTTAAAGAACTGCTGACACGCCTCAAAAGAGGGAGCACATTCCCACATGCTCTTTGTTGGAGCGTATTACTGGAACTGCAAATAGATTTTCCATGTCATTTTGTGGAAATTATCAGTGCCATTATAAGCCACTTTGGAGCTTTGCTGGAATTTTGAATTGTCACAGAATGGATGTTGTTGGTAATATGGCTGATATATGTTGCCAGAGCATATAATCTGAATTAAATAATATTGTGAATAGTATTGAAATGTATTGAAATGTTTCTGGGGTTGGAATCATAATTTTTTTTCTCTTAGTTGTTATAATGAAATAGTCAAAATGCTGCTGCACCATCAAGGTTCTATGACTCACAGCTTTTCTATAGAGGCAATGTGATTGCCATACTTGTACAGGTAGGTGATACTGTGATGCTGGTGTTGATATGTCTCAGAAGAGGATTTTACCCCAAATACCAGTAGTCTATTGTAGATCAAAATTTATCTCACACATTTGGTGTGCTGGAGCAGTACACATTTTGGTTATGCTGGCTGTAGCTCTTAAAACTGGTTACTTAAAATGGACACTAAAATTCTTATTTTACGTTTGTCTGCCTTAGTGTTAAGAGCTCTTCCACAGTTTTTGATTGATGACATAGTTCTCCAGAGTGAACATGTGCCTAATTCACAGGAGCCCACATTCTACTTTTAAAAGTAGTATCTTTTGGGGCCTCATCCCTGTGTGCTGTCACAACCATCATAGCTGATGAACTGTCATGAACTCCTTGGTTCTTGAACTGGTTCTCTTTGCCTGTGGCTGTGAGATGCAGCACAGGTGACTATGTTGTACCCAGTACTTGAATCTATCATATTTCTAACTTCACTGGAGAATTAAATGTAGTAGTTATTGACACTTTTACTGTAGTTAATGCAGGTCTTCTGATGTTTACTGATCAAGGGACAGATCAGAATTCAAAAGTCAGGCTTCCAGAACTGATTCAAGTTCACCACACTGATGAAGGTGACTGGATGACTTTGTTAAGGAATTGTTTAGTACCCTGGGACTAAACAATACACTTAGGAAGACTGCCACAAAAGGGACAAGCAACAGGAGAGCAGTAGCCCTTGCTCTTAAAATCAACAGTTCCAACAATGCAGTGCTCATAACTTACTCTGAGGTAAATAGTTATTTTGTCAGCCTCATCAAATATTTAGCAGCCATCTCTGCTAAGCACATTCTAATTCTGAGTTATTTGGTGGTGGTGTACTCCACAGAGTATCCTCTCAGCTATTTCACCTGTTAGAGTAATTATGTCTCCCTGTGGTTGGGTGTCACCCTCACAGATTTAGTATTAAGCCTACTGAAATGTTTCCAAAAGTAGGATATGAGGCTGAAAGAGGAATGAATGAAAAGCAGTGTAAGTGCTGAATTTTTTGATGGCTACTGGAACATATAACCAGATGTACTCCTGCTGCACAAAGCAGTGCATGAAGCAGGTGTGTATTCCCAGCCTGTGTTACTGTATATCTGCACCCATGAGTCAGGGTTACTAATCAGTAGGTCAGTGCACAAGGCTAAGTAAGTTTTGGAAACATAGGGTGGATGCAAAAATAGTTTGTATTTCCTAGGAAAGATTTTGATTTAAAAGTTTGGTTCTGTTTAAAAGGGAAAAATAGATGTTCTTAAATGTTCATCAGAACAGGATATGATATTTGGAGTGGTGTTAGAGCTAAGTCTGATTCCTTTCATGGTACCCCCAAAACAAATGTTTTATATCACTTGATGAAGACACATTTGCTTTTATTAGTATCATGTGATTTTATAGCCCACATTGCCTCACACGTCAAGGTGAACCACAAAAGAAACTGTGTAGTTTCTTAGCTTGCTCAGTTTCTAAACAGAGTAAAAAATTTTGTGGCGCCAGTTAGGTTACACAGCTTTTCAGCTCGCTGTGTAGCTCCTATCTAGCAAACGAGATACTACTTAAAACCTGAACTCTTCATTTAATTGTCTTTAAAATTTCTTTAGGGCCCTTGCCCCATAGAAGGCCCTTGCCTTCATGTTCATAATTGGATTGAATCAGTGATTTATTTTTTCTAAATGTACTTTGGGTCATAGATGTCAAACTGTCTTCAGATCTAATACCTTGAGTGTCACGGACAGAGTGTTGGGCTGTGTAGCACTGTGCAATACCCCAGCTATGTCTTAGCACCCTGGAGAATACTACTTTAGAAGTTAGAAGCTAAGTTTGTTTTCTGGAAAGTAGCCTTAACAAAATGCTGTAACTTGGATTTTGATGTGACCTCAATCCCATTCAAGAAAACCTTAAATAGAAAAGTTAGGAGTAAGAAATAGTAAAATTATATGCGGTTAGACAGAGTCAGAAGTCTCCTGTGGCTCTATTTATCAAGAAAATGTTCTAGATTTTCTAGCTTTATTCTGTTGTGTGTATTCCAGCAAATGTTATATTTTTTTTCATGTATATGAGTACTAACAATTTGTCACTTTGAGCTTGGCAACTGCTGTCATTGTTGGTGAGAAAGATGAAAAAGGAGCAAGGTAAGAACAGGGGATAGAAGAAAATAGCTCAGTAGAAAATAAAAAAAAGAGAAAATACATTAAATGTGCCACATCACATGGGTGTCTCTCCCCTGTAGTCATAATTCAGTAAAGCTTTTAATTGTGAAAAGCATGATTAAAAACATGTGCATGCTTTCCTCTGGGCTGCACTGCTAGCAGCATTAAACAAGCAATCACTGCAACTGTTCCTCAGGCCTGTTGCAAAACATGCCTGAAAAGATAACTTTTGCAGAGCTAGGCTGCCACAGTACCAGGGTAGCTAATTCAAAACTAGACTGGTTGTATCCTAATGACCTTAGAGAGGGGAAGTTGTCATGGCTTTATCTTCTCATCCTCTCAGCCACCACGTGTTTCTCCATTCACTGGTGCCAGCACTATTTATGATGACCAGGTGGTAAGGCAGCTTTAGGGAGCTGAATGGACTGAAATGTCAAAATGTGGTTCAAGCTGTTTTTTTTCTAACCTGTATCTTTATATATAGTTAGACCAACAAAAGGAAAGGTCACTGTCTTGTGGGGTCAGTGAGCTGTAATTCACTGTATCCACAGCTGCAAAGCTGCTGGTTCTGCTGTGGGAGAGGTTGGTATGTGCATCATAGGGAAGACAGCATGACCATCCCTATGGCAGCAGGCCATAGCTATGTCAAATTAAGTATAACATGTGATTGCCTTCTAGCTTTTGAATTGATCAGCTATCTGAATCATTCACCTTATAATGGCAGGAGCATGAGTGAATCAAGGAATAAGGGAATGGGGAAGGCACAACTGCCCCAGCTTATGTTAGCTTATGCTGCCACAGTAGCTAAAGCACAATCAGACCCTTAAACAGGAGCATTGAGAAAAGAACCCAGAATGCTAATAGGATATTTTAAGTTGTGTGCTATGCCTTAGTAAGTGTAATTGTAAAGTTATTCTGAGTTCTCTTACCTAATGAACTAGTGCTGGAAATGCTAGTTTATTTTTATGCCATGGAAGGTGGTTTGTGTATGATGGGGAGCCTCTTCATTCTTGTGTTCACAGTCCATTGTGCCAGAACTCATTTATGCTTTTTCCTGGCAATTTTCTCACAGCTCTAAAATTGTGGACACAGGACGTAATCCAACAAAGTTTTTAAGCACATGTTCTGCCAAGCATATGTAGTCTCACTGAACTCACAAGGGAGTATAGTAGGCAAAGTGAAAACGCCCTCTGGTCTTTCTATATCAGCTGTATTTGGTCCTTCTTGGAGTAAAATTGGTTGCAAGCCTGAAAGAAATGTCATATTAGGATAGCTGCTTCTCCTATTCTCCTTAGCATTTCCTTGGTTTTGTCAAATGGAGAATAGGTCAAGACTTCATCATGAACACGAAGCTAAGCCAACATGTAAATACCCTTGAGCAGCAGTTTTAACATTTTGGAATATTTATAGCTAACAGCTAAATTTTAGGATAACAAACTGTTCAAGATCTGTGTTAGTTCATTTTTTTCTAAAATACAGTTTTTATTCTGGGTGAATTCCAGATATCTGAGCATAAACTAGAGATCAATCTGGAATGGTCTAAAATTAAATACCATTCTTTCTTTTCTTTTCCCTTGTTAATAGGACTTTTCAGAGAGGCTATCTGATAAACACAGTATAATAATGTGTAGTAACAGTAAATGGGACTAAACAAAAAAATTGCATTTCTTTTGCTTTCTGAAGTACTGTTCTGACAATTATGCACTGACTAAAAGTCATGTGTCACATCCTGTATATCAGCATTTTTTTCTGGATCCTCAGTATTTGATATTTGCAGTCATGTAATATGCTATGGCCTATATTGTGTACTCTAATGCAAAGACAAACTGGAAAACAGAGTGTTTAGCCAAAGCTGATTTCTTTTCCCATTAAGTGCACTCCCCTCTCCTGTGATAACCCTTAAGATCTGTATTTCAGATCTGTTTTTTCTGTTGATCAGCTTTGTTTTGAAGTGATGCCCCTTCTACTCCTACTTTCTTCTTTTTATTCCCCAATCTTGGAGTAATTTTTTGTAGCGGAGAATATTCAGTTATTTTCAGTGCTCACCTTGTAATATTCAGTAGAGATGCTGAAGGTTCTAGCAATTATTGGTAGTTGTGAAGGTGATCAGGACTGCTGGATTTTCTGTCCAGATATGATGGCTGCTCTGTAGTTCTGTGATTTTGTAGTCTGGATTTCATTCAGAAGAATTAGGTAACCGTTTCTCAGTGTGTTGTGTGTTCCTGAATTTTAAAGAACATGTGTTCTTTAAAACATAGGTGGCATGTGAAACTTATTATATTACATTTAGGGAAAGGTAGTTGAAATAAATGCAAGAATTCAATAGTTTGCTCAATGATGAGAGTATATTTTCCCCAAACTGAATTTTGTCTTGTCTGTATTTACTGTCCATTTGTTTCTTCTTTCAAATTCAGGATAATTTCTTAAGCAGTTTAGGTCAACGGCTGTCAGGGTTTCTTCCAGAGCTGAGCATTGCCTCTCAGTTCTTATTGCTCAAAAGAATGATTCTCTGCCAGGTTATGTTCCTGAACTTCTTCTCCTGAAGTGTGAATGAGTACTAATGTTACAAGCAGGAATTTACACATAGGCAGCTACAAATAAGGCAAAAAAGGCATCGGCTCAAGCTGTTACAGTAGCACCGCTCACGAGTTTGTGTGATTTTGTTTCCTCCTAAAATCAGATTGTTGGTTATTTACAGAATCACAGAAGAGACGTGAGAATAATATATAATACAATTGTAATAAATAATCAAAAGGTAGCTAACTGAAATAATAAGTATCCATGTGGCTCAGTCTAGAAAACCAGAAAGAGTTTCCAGACTTATATCTGTAAAACAGTAGGAATGCAGTTGTGGAAAAGATGATAACAATTGAAGTTTATATAGGAATTAAAAAATTATTATAAGATAAATTAGGTATTGTAAGGCATTTTCTAATTCTCAAAATCATCTACCTAAATCACTATTTCAAACACAAATGATTTTTTTTTCCTCAAGAGTTACTTGGTCTCTGAATTATCTGTGGTTTCAGTACTTCTCAAAGCAGTCATTGTTCACAGTTTACCTGCTGAGTGCCTTGTAGCTGTGGGAGAAACAGCCTATGAAGTTTTTTTTTGTTTTATCTTGTTGTGGTCTGGTCCCCCCTTTTTTTTTTAGTTATGTGGGAACCTCAAATGCAGAGAATATTTCTCTGCCTGTTTTGAAAGGTTTTACCCCCCTGGACAGTACTGTTTTTGACCTTTGTCCATGGGAAAATTTGCCCAGCCTCTGGGAAGAGTTTGAATCTACAGTGGTGTGAATTAGGTGATAGAATACTATGTGAGATTATCACAGGGTGAAAAATTTAGAGTTTTTAGGTCTATTTGCATAGTAAATAGATAGAAGTAGAAAACCCTAAAATGGAGGATAAGTTGTAGTTAAAAGCTTCTTTCTCCTTCTTCACTAACTCCATATTTTGCAGCAATAGTGGTTTGGGATGGTTGGATAAAGAATTCTGCAGTTCCTGTCTATGTGATTTAGGAACTTGTTGGACATTGGTGAAAAAGTGAAAATATCTTGTGTTTTAAGTTTTTATTGGGTAATTTACCTTTAAAAAGGCTGTGAAATCTTGATAAGTTGTCTTCTTGCTGCATTCTCTGCTCTGTGCTATGTCTAGGCCATGCCAGTGGCTTGTACTCCTTAGATAAGAATTAATAAACACCTATCTGGAGACTGAGAAGCATGAAGTCCCATTCGCCTCCTTTTTTCTCCTGGCAAAAATCTGAAAGTCTCCCCCATCAGGGAGGACAACAATTAATGACGCGGACAGCGTTAAGTTACAAAAAGCAACCTGAATGCTAAGGTCTCTAATTTCCAGTGTAGCAGCTTTGAGACATACTTGGTTCTTATGCCCCAAAAGAAGGTGGAGGGGGTCTTTCTTAAGTCTCATGAAATATTCTGCTAACTCTCTGAAGACAGGTGTTTAATGCTTGTTTGTTCACCATTATCTGCTTGCACAGAAAAATAGAAGTTGGATTTGAGTTCTTGAGGTAGGTTTTTAAAGCCATTTTACGTCTTTGGAATTTGATTTCACTAGATATGTGTTATTGTCCATATTGCATATCCATGGTGATGTGCTTTGTTCTCTATTTTTATAGCAAAAGAGATGAGTTTTAAAATCTGCAATGTACATTAGGCAATGCTTGTTGCCTGATTTTGTCATAAGTAACAGTTTCAGTGGAGACTATTCTTGGCAGGCACTGCTTGAAGTAGAATTAACAGGCTCATCATGATAGAGATCCCAAGGGACCTTCCCTCTTTTTACAGATATAAAATAACTGACAAAACTTTCCATAAGAATCTGTATATAGACATTCCTTTGTTTTGTGAACCTCTTTCCTCCCAGAAAAATATGTCTCTCTCTCCTACCTGTTCATATCCATTTGCCCTGTGATATGACGCCTCTTTCCACCTGCCATTCCAGTAGAAGCTGGAATCATTATTTTTGAATTTTTCTGGAAAGAGGAAATTTGCCTCATGTTCAGATGAATTTGAGAAATTTGTAAAAAATTTACTTTGATTTCCAACAGAGATTTATAGTCAATAGAAAAGGAAATGTGTTGGTAATAGATTCACCTGAAGGGGCAGAAGAATTCTGATACTGGGACAATGATAAGAAAACTGATTTGTCAGGTATTTTGGTGATACAAACATTGGCACTGGACAAGTCATTTTGGCATAGACTCAAATCTTTTCTCTTGCCAAACTAAGGTTGGGCATATTAATTTCATGTAAGGGTAGTATGCATTTAGGTGAGATCAGAAACAGTCTATCATGTTGTGACCAAAGGAGCCTTAGTACAGATCAGTGTGCTGAATAGTGATGCTTTAAAATGACTTGATCATTAATTTATACAGAGATAAAATATATTGAACATATATGATGTCCAGTTTTTTAAGGACTGAATGAACTCTGGATCCATTTTCAGTATGCTTAAATCTTGTCCTGTATAACAGATGCTTGACAGCAACTCTTGGTTTATCTTGGGGCAATGAGGGGTAACAACATTATATGGAAGTATTTTTCAAAACCTAAAGAGCAATTCAGTTAAAATTTTAATTTTAGATAACAAAAGGGAGAAAAATATCTTCAAGTGCCGTCTCCCCCACACTCCCATCCAGGAAAGTGTCGTAAGACAGCTACTTTACAAATTTAATATTCTGCTCTTTATTTCTTCCTTGCTGTCTCATATCATTGCCATGCTTTTAGATGATGTGTTAATGACTAGGTATTTAATAGAAAAGGGAAAAATGGTAGCCAAATACCTGCAGGAGGTTTGACAGGAGTGGAAGTACAGGACCACCAACACTGGCAATGCAATATCAAACATAAGTAGTACAGTTTGAGTATAACTGATTAGATTGATCCAACACAAAAAGGGTGCCAATAGGAAAGTATAAACTTTTCCACCTTTGGAGGATATGCAGAGATCTGTAGTATGCTTAAATGGTGCATTTGAAACCTGAAAGTATGTTTAGACAAGTGCATCATTAAGCATGTGGTAAAATAAAGAAAACAATGCTAAACGTGTGTAAGACACTCCTTATGTTTATGCGACTTGAAATACGTGTCCCCCCACTTATGTCCCTTAAATTCTACTGAGCTCACAGCAGTGGAATGAGGCAAAGCTGCCAGTATCTTATATTTCATTCATTAAAACTTTAAACAAAAATGTCCTACTAAATTATGAACATTTTAAATCTCTTCTGGAATGAACTTCTGAGTTATTTTAGATATAATTTATTATTTGAAGGTATGTGCCTGTGTAGTTTTTAATTCTGCATCAGGATCTGTAGAAAATTTGTGTAGAGCTACTCATATTTAATTGGAATGTTTATCCAAATATTCAGGTTATTTACTTAATCTATTAGATTTGGAAAGAAGCAGACTTTTGCTTTTTCCAAAGGTCAACCCTACTAGATACCTGCCATTTTAAAAAGAGAAAAAAGGAAGACAAGTTTCTACTGTCTCCAGTGAATCCAGGGGTTAGAGTTTCGCTTCCCTGACTTCACTTTTCAGTACAGCAAAAGTAGATAGCATAATATTTTCTTTAATTATTTTGAATATTGCTATTGGTTAGTATATCTTAACACCAATATATTCAAGATTATTCATACCACTGATAGGGTTGTCTTTTAAATTAAATGCACTTTGCATCAAGCATGAAGAGCTGTATTTTGACTGCTCACTTTGGGCCCCTAAAAGAGTGTTTCAATATCTGTAAACACCAGCTGAACTTTGGTTCAAACTTGGTGATTCATTCCACCTACATTTGCAGCTTCTCAATAGTTAGTGAAGAAAACAGTTTCCTCTAAAGAACTACATATGTAGTATATAGTATATAGGTAGAACATGTGTGAAGATACACATATCTACCCATATCTTTCCATGGATTGTTTTGGAGCTTACCCTGGCACCTGAATGCTGTGCAGGGGCCCACATGGCATTGGGGGAAGAAGCTCTACTAGGTTCAGGCATTCATGTCTGACAGTGCCTTTGCTTTGGAACTCCTCATGCCATGCTTGCACATTTTGCTAGTCCCACCTCAAGCAGTTCTGTCAGCCACTTCTCTGCACAGCTGCAAAAGTGTTTGAGTTAGCCCTGGAAAATTAAATTATGAGGATGGAAGAATGCTGTTGCCTATTTTGAAATCAGTACTGTTTATGCTCTTTTACTACGTTTGTAGAAGCGTAGCATCAGCAGGTTGTCTGTCTGCCTGGGGCTGTGGAGACCAAGATATCTTAAATTCAGATTCCAAAGAGCAGGAATGAATAACAGGTACAGTGCAGTTTGTACACTTTATACTGCAGTACTTAAAAGCCAGTGCTTGTGACAGTAGGCATAATTTGTGGTCTAAACAGTGATTGTAATGGCTGTGCTGAACAGTGCAGGGCAAAAACCGCTCAACATTTGTGGAAGGAAACAGTTTGTGTGGAGAGCTTGATGTTCACACTATCTATATTTCAGGGCGTTTCACTTCCTACTCTCTCTAATCTGGTCCAATGGACTCCATTAGTGGTTGGACTACATTTTCTAGCTTTGCTCCATCTAAAAGGACTCTCATCTGTATTCTTTTAGTTCCATGATATATGAATCACAGTGCAGAAAGTGGGGATGACTTCAAAAGCTCACTTCTGCTCCAAATTTAAATTGCAATGTAGATGCATCCAGTGTATGTCACTGATAGTGGCAACAGAATTAGCTGAACATGCTATTCAGTTTTTACTCATATTTGAGTAAAGCGTTTCAGTAATTGGTTTTTGCTTACTAAATATTCAGATTCTACCTATGGAATTTTAGCTTTAAATGAATTATTTTCTTAAGGTAATTGGAATTGTTTTCATCTAGAACATTTTGTCCTCCTGTTCTGTTTTTACCTGAGTGTTTCCTGTTATGGATCATTCAAGTATTGAATGTATTTAAGTGTATTCCCACATTCAAGTAAAAGTTGAAAAGTATATTTTAATCTCTAGTCTGACTGTTCTTACCTACATACCTACAGCTCTTCATCCCACTTGGAATAGGAACTGTTGCTACATTGTGATATTCCACTTAAAGGAATTTTTCTTAGTGCATCTATCACTGCTTTATACTGTTATAAGTTGATTTTGTGTGGAAATTTAGAGCAATGTGAGTTTTAAAAAAATTGAACATCCTTGTCTGGTAAGGGCTATCTTACTGTGTGAAGAACTGGACAAAAAATGTTTTTATCAGTGGAATGAAACGTAAACTGAATTTTTAAGTACCTGAGAGAGACCTGCAGTACGATCCACGATCAACTTTTACAAAACTAAAAATGTGCCTTTTTGATAAAAACTTACTTCTGACTGTCTTTGATACTGGTTTAGTTTGACTTTTACTACTGCCCAGGACTTTTTCCTTCTAAGGCTATGAAACAGACTTTGCCAAACTGATCAGCTTTTTATTGAGTTTTGTGGATGCCCAGTTAAGTTGGTCTTCATGTAGCAGTCACAATTACATTTGCCATTCAGTGGCAAGTTTATCTTTCATATAAGCAGAATAAAAGTTAACTAGGTTGTGTGCTGTGCCATCTTTTTAATCTACAAACCTTTTTATAAATTCATAAGTTACAGTAATCAGGAGATGATGAAATTTTAGAATTCTTCTAGTCTGAGAGAGTAACTTTAGTCAAATATTACTATTTGGGAAGTTTTGAAAATCTCAATATAATTTTGAAACTAGCTCTTTATTGGTCAGGTGCAAAATTTTGCAATCAGTTTACCATCAATGAAGTGAACCTTTAATAACATGCTCAGGGTACTTCAGGATCCATGTGCTGTTTAAGAAAGACTGGCTTGCTCAATACTTGCCAAATATCTAGACAATTAGATTTTCATGTGGTTGGGATTTTTTCAAGAGTTCTTATTAGAAAAAACTTTTTTTTTTTCCATATTAGATTCCTTTAAAAGGTTATTGTTTTTCGAACCAGTTTGAACTTCGATAGGGGTGGTTGCCCTTATCCTCTACATGAAAGCTTCCCCTGTACATAAGGTCAGTTTAAAAGTGTTTGCCATAACCACTTTTCTTATCGTTGATGCCTCTTTAGACTATTAACTGTATTTTTCTCAGTCTGATTTAAACTTATTTCTATGGAGAAAGGAAAAATACAGCTGCACCTTATTAGGTTTATGCATCCAAACCCCACTGATTCAAACATATTTCCTTTAAACAGAAACTGTCTTGGGAAAAAGTGCTTCTTTGAGGGTACTCTCCCTTAGGCATTACTGTTCTGACAAGCAAAATCTTTTCTCAGAAGAATGATGCACAAGAGATGAATATCTTTTAACTCACTTTTCTCTCAATGGAATTGAAGTTTTGTTTAATTTTATATTCTCTCATCTTGTTCTGCAGGATAAAAAAATAGGCATACTTAAAAAACAAAGAAAAAACTTTGAAGATTCATTATAATAGCTTTTAGGATCAGTTATGTATTTGTAGTCACTTCTAGTTTGACAAGTTGTATGCATGTTTTTAATATTACAAATGGAATATTCAAATGTTGTAGCAAAATTCTGTGCTTATTTTGGGCCCTATTCATAAAGCTATGAAAATAAGTTAGTGTATTAGCAGTGGTGCTATTCGTAGACAGGTGGTTTGCACAACTGAAACCTGAGCTAGTTCTGATCTCTTTAGTTTGTCCAGTAAATTTTATCTCTGCTTTTTGGTTTAAATGCAGAAGTATTTTTATGTCAAAGCACTTCACTACCACTAGAGAGCTGTGCTCTTAAAGTATTTTGTTGTAACTCTTTTGAATTGCAGCATTCATAGTTGTTCTTATGCAACGTACCATGAATTTGTGGTTCTCTATTATGTTTTAGTGAAGCATATAGAACTATATTTTTGAAATGAAGTGTAGGACAAACCCGGATTTTTTTAAAGTGTTCTTGTAGTTTAATTTTTCTGTAAGTTGATATGTGAAAAACATGAGGTGGTCTATTTTGTACTGCTTCATTAATAAAAGTTATCCTCTCTACATAGAATACTGTATCTCTTGTCTATGCTTCCTTTGCCCATGTTCAGTTATCTTAAGGAGTGCTGTAAATTGCACTGACTCACAGGCTTAACAGGGGCAGAAGTTTAAAGACCTACATCAGAATAAGACCCGGGAAGAAAAAAGCAACCAAACTGACCTGATAATTGGCCCCACCATAAAACTTCGTAGTTTTGATTCAACAGAAATTTGGGGGTACTTACAGAGAGGGGGTTTCTTTGCTCTACCTCTACGTCACATTGTTCAGGTTGGATGGCTTCGTGTGTTTGAACTCGTCCACAGACTTCTGAGAAAAAAAAAAAAAGATATCATGGCTTTATAAACCTGATGGCTTTAAAGAGGAGCACATTACATTTGTGCTGGTGTAGGCCAAAATGATTTAATAACTTGGTCCACAGAACAGGGAGTAGAAACCTCAATTAGAGTTTTGGTTTCATCAAGTTTGTAGATTAATTTGGCTCGCTTGGATCAGATCTGTCTAATTATTAAGCTGTATGGGAGATTAAAAGCATAGCTGTTACTGATGAACCTCCTACATGTCCCTTTCATTTTAAATTATTTTGTTTGTTTGCACCAAATTTCATTCTAACAGCAATGCCTTTGGGTGCTGAAGTATAAGGATCAGTTGCTTTGCAAATCTCAGCGAAAGTATAAGGAACTCTCTCTTTTTTTTTTTTTTCTTCTTCTTACCCTAAGGGGTTGTTTTTGAAAGATGACCTATAATTTTGTTAGCACAAAGCTATGTTTGCTGTTTAATTGCACAGCTGTATTTCAGGATTTAGTCACCTACTCACTTGATTACACCTGCCTACTAGGTAGTTAGATGACTAACCCCCTTAATTTGATTCTCCAGTTAATTGCAAAAAGAGCTCTGTTAGAATGAAATAGTGAGGATTGAAATAAAAACAAAAAATGGTGCTAGATTTTCTTCCTCTGATATTTTTCTAAAACGTAGTGTACGGTTGTTTACCAAGATTTTATTGCTGTCTCTTCTGGCTGCAGCCTCGCTGAAATTTAATTTTATTAGAAGATTTCACTGACGTTATGTTTTCTGACATTTCTTATTTTGACCGATAATGTTGTATGAAAAGGTCTTTCTGTGTGGTATATTTAACTGTGGTGGAATTTTGCTTTCCATTTGTATTCACATATTTTTGTTTTCTGTCATACAGGTGGTATGTTAAGTGGAATAAATGGTGATATTTTCAAAGTGGCAGTCACTGTTTTACTGGTGTGTTTAATACATGCTGGAAACATGTCTTTTTTAAAAAAAGAGACCGGCTTGTCTTCAGTGCTCCTGATTCATAACCCATTATGTCCCACACTAAACATAGCCTTGGTCATTTACACTGATCTCATTCCAGGAATGTGTTGTGTAACAGCTGGCAGTGCACAACCAGAGGCGTCATCCCAAGTGCCTGCAAATTATTTCAGCAGTCTCTTAGTACCTTGCGTGCAGTGTTTGGCACTTCCCAACATATGGCACCTACTGGCTGTGCCCATACCCTTGTGCTCTTATATCATCTATTAGCATGGTGCTGAGCCAAAATTTTAAATGCTTTGTTTTCTTGTTGTTGTTTGCATGTGTTTGATGCTGTTATTTAAGTAGACAGGGAGGGAGGTTTGTCCTGAGGTATGGAAGCAGCAACAAACCCTGCACCTTCAACTTGCTGGTGGAATCACTTTTCCTCTATTGTCTTTCTTGATTTTCTTCCTCTGAAACTGTATACCAGGTTATTGTTCACTGGGCTGTGTGACTGACAATTGCTGGCTGTTTTTACATAGACAATACCATAAACAGTGAAGGTGACGGCTGCAATTACAGATAAATGTTCATTGAGATACCATACAAAATTTCTTCCTGAAGAAAGTTCTTGGTTTCTCTTTTTTTTTTTCCCCCCCAAGTCTTTTTACAGAACAGTGTATACTCTTTGATGAAGCCATCACAAAATGATATAATTGACAATAATTATTTTTCAAGAACAAATTAGATCTTTATTTTTATATGAAGATATACAGTAGTTTATCTATTATCTTACACAGTGGTGTAATATATTTTCATGGTGGTGTGTTGTACTGAAATTGATTTCACAGTGCCTGTTTTCTAAAGGCGAGATTGAAAACACCTGTTTTGGTTTTTAAACTAGGACTTAGAAGAAGTGAACTAAATTCCTAAGAAAACAGTAGTGAGCTCATGCTCTCCTTTAGCCTTAGAGATGCCTTAAATGCACTAAGAAAGTCTGTTGGACTAAAAGTTCCCCTCTTTTCAGTACCTCTCACCAAGTATGGGGGGCATGTGCCTGAATATTCCTGGAGTTGCGTTCTTCGAGTATTAATAAAATACACCCACAATGTCTGTTTCAGAGCAAAACTCAGCATAACAGCTATACATGTTCAAAATCAAGAAAGGTTTTTGACAAAGAGACAACGGCTGTCTTCAGTGGAGACTTCTGCCCTTGATCCATTCCATGGATGGATCTCCATCATGGAGAATCTTTGTAGGCATTCATGCTTTTGAGAAAGAAGAGAGATGAAATTCCAACACATATAAATACAGTGTTTCCTACTTGCTGTCCTTATTGGCTCTAAACACTGCTTTTTGGGGTTTTGGACCCTTTATTTTGAAGATATTTTACTGTGTCTATAGACTATGTTAGGCAAGTGGCCAGGACTGCAGTTTGGAACCAAATGTCCACTTCTTAGGTATTTCAGCCCTTAACTTACAGATTGCTGAGAAGGTGCTTCTGGATCTCTCCCGTAATTCCAATTCAACTTTTGGCACATTGGCCATCCAATCTGCAGAATCAAATGTAGAATAAATTTACTGCTGTGTTGTTGCCTCTTGTTTTTCCAGCCTAATTTTCATATCTACACTTGCAAGTACACTTAGGGACCTAATTTCCCCAAGATGTGAGTTTGTCCTGCATGTACATATGAATGCATATATCTGGAACTTTTGGAAAGGATCTGAATGCCAAGCAGATGGATAATTAGTTCTAAGGAAGGGAAGGAGAGAGACAAGCAACTCTGAGGTCTCTATTGAAGCTGTCAGGAATAATAGAGAGGTAGACGAATACAATTGGGGGCACAGAGAAGAACAGTGAGGGCAAGAGGATTCGTCTGGGGAAGAAAAAAAGTGAAAAAATGAAGCCCATATGGATTTCTTTTAGCTGCTTTTCCATTGCTGAGTTCTGCCTTATTTTGGTTTATAATGATTTTCCAAGTACCACATACTTAAAAATAAATCAGTGTTTTCATCAGAGCTCATGCACTTGCAGTCCTGATTCTGTTTTTAAAGTGCAGCTGTTGAGAATCACTCAAGATAGCTTAAATTTCTTTGTGTTTTCCCTGATAAGTTATAGTTAGGTTTTTTGCCTGCTATTTCTCACACCATGTCAGAATTAGACTTGTAAAACTATTAAAATGGAGTTGACAAGCAGAACTAATAATTCCTGTGGGTTTTAATGCATTTTTAAAAAATGTTGGTCTTATTTCAGACTCAGCTTTTTGTCTGACTGATCTGCTTCCTGAAAAGTAGGCCTGTGGACTTAGGCTCAAGACACTAAAAGACTCTGTGGTCATATACAATATAATTCTGTGGGAAAAAAACCATTAACCGTGCTGGAGGATTAAAATAAGTCAATTAGGGAAATAAATAACTATTTTTAAGAACTGTCTGTGAAGCAGCATGAATTAGCTTGAAGATAGTGGTCCTGCTCATGCGCAGCTCAATTGGAGAGCTTGTTTGAATTTTTCTAGCAGCTAAAACTATGCTTTTGATGCATTAAACACACGATAAAAACTTTTCTATAACTCTCAATGCATGTGATACATTACTGAATGAATGCTCCAACTAGAATAGTAAAATAAAAAAAACCCTCCAACCAACCAATTAACTAATCCTCTATGTTCATTTTTTTCTTTAGCTGTGCTATCATCAGCATTATGTAGTTTCATATTTATGGTTTTAGACCGGTAAAAAGGTCTTATGTTCCCATTCATTCAGGAAATGCTATGTAGTCAAAACATTCCTTGATGCTATAGCCTTTTGCAAGAAGCCATGTGCTTGAGGTTGGACTGTAAGATCTGTATGTTCCTCGACAATTGTATCATTACAAGTAACAACAACCTCTATGACAAAACTGACAAATTTATAATTTGCTCCTAAATTTTCTCTGTGTAAGTTAGATATGCTCAGATAATTTTTTTAATTGTTTGTGCGTGACTTGGATTGGATTGTGCTGACTTTCAGTCTGAAGAACTGATTATATCCTGTCTAAACAAAAGTGAATTGGGCTGATATAATTCTAGCTTATCTCATTATTATGGGCGCCTTGTCTGATTTTATGTATATGTGTTTAACTAATCATCCTGCATTTTCTGTATGTCTAAGGAGGTTAAAAGAAAGACTGTATTTTAGACTGTGGAATTCCATGTTTAAGCAAGAGATGGTTGGATGAAATTGAAGTGAATCGAGAGGTGACTGGGTTTCCAAGTTATTTGAATAGACTCAGTGATTACTACTTTCTCCTCCTGCTGATCTTTTGCTGATCTCCTCTTTGTTGCCTGTATTGTCTTTGCTTCAGTTAGAAATGTGTTATTTTTTAGGGGTTCACAGTCTTACTGAGAGAAGGGAAGTATTTGGAAAAGGCATCAGAGCTCAGGTTTAGCATCTTGTGGCACACTTTGTATGTCAGATGATGGAGATGTTATAGTACCACTTCTTAGCTGTATTCCTTTTGTATGACTGTGGCTATGTCCCTCTTATGAATTAAAGAGGTTAAACTCCCCAGTTCTTCAGGGACTGTATTTGTTTTTAGTGGCAAGGAAAGATTGAATGATTTGGACTGCCAGTTTCCTCAAAAAGACCTGTCCATTCCCTGTATCTCCCAGAGATATTGGCCACATCGCTAGACTTTCTAAAACAGCTTATGCCATCCTTCATGTTTGAAAATGATGTAATTTGAGTGACATGTGAACTAGAAACCAAAAGACTTCCCTCTATGTATGAAAAATGCTGGGACTTTCAGCCTCTTGCCTCAAAATTTGTTCAGTGTATTTTTGATGAAGTGGAATGCAGTAGAAGAAGCTTGCTTAAAGTCTCGTCTAGTTCTTATGTCATCACATTTTGTAAAATTAAGTACAGATTTTAGTCAGGTTGAATAATTTTTACTAGTTTATATATTTTATCAGATGTCAATATATTGGATATTCTTCTTTCCAACCGAAGGAAATATTCCTGAATTGTCCACATTTTGTCATTGTTATGATTCTGTAAGCCTTAGAGAGAGTTTTTCTTAAAATTATTATATTGATCTAGTAATTCCTCCTACAGTTGTAAATTTTTTGAATTTATTTTCAACTATTACTCCAGGTGTTGAAAACAGTAGCAGCCACATAAAAAGAGAACAAGTACCTTTTTACTGGCTAATAATTACGAGAAAATCACATTTTATAGTCTCACACTTACTATGCAAATGAATGGGGTCCAGATTTTTCAGCTATCTCTCTTCATAATGGCATTTAAATCACTGAAGCTATTAGGATAGATTTTATGATGGAGTAGCCACATGTGTACCCAATTCATTAGTCACCTATTTTAATGTGGTAATTGTGATGTTCACACCACTGAAGTGAATGGTTTCCAGAATGTGTTTTAATACCAGTGGACTGTTATACTGAGTAAGAATGGATTTATGCATGTGATTATTCCATGCACCAAGCTGGAATTTAAGGCTGTAACAGTCCTTTTGTATGTGCAGCCTCTCTTATTTCTACTGCCATTGCAATATGAATAGTAAGTATATTCTCACATGATTGCAGGATGCGTTATACCTGGAATTATTTGCTCTAATACAGATAAAAGTAATAGTTATTTGACACTAATTTTTGTGTTGCATTGCTTTTCTGCTGTCTGGAATTTTCAGAGTTCTTTGGTCCTTCTGAACTCTAATATTAACTATTTGAAAAAATAAATATGTAACAATCAGCAGGAATTCATACAGATCAAAAAGATGAGCCTTTAAATATGATGGGTTTTCTTCTGTTGATGAGTAACCACCTGATACCACCTGATAGTGAATTCTTCACTGTGACAGCTTCGTGCTAAGAGTTCCAGCCTATCTGCCTGCTTATGATGGGGTTTTTTGCATTACTAGTGTCAACTTTCATTGAACAAATAATTAAAGCAGGGAAGTCTTTAATGGAAATTTAACCTGAATCACGCTGTTCACGACAACGCAGTCTGTTTAAATGTCATGAGTGACGGATTAGGAGATGTACACTGGCTGTTGCTTTTCACTCACTGGTCAAAATAGAACCAGCTCAAGAGGAAGGGTAGCCGGAAAACCAATTAAGCTCCTGCTAAAGTCATTGGTTGAACTGAGACTTGCGAGGCAGCTTCTCAGAATTTACCACATACTTTCATAAATGATACTGTGTTGACATTCAGTTTCTCAGAAGTTCCAAGTGTTCCTTGGCTTTGCTTTAGGCCTCACTGCTATTTGCAGCTCCTGCAGAGCTTTTAAAGCTTTCCATAGGGACTGTGTGTATCTACTCTTTATGCACACTGGCTTCAGATTGTGAACTCCTTGCATATACTTTTATCACACGGCAAATTTAATTTCTGTTGGAAGACTACTTGCATCCTTGCCTCTTTTTTCTGAGACTTTTTCTGAGTAGAATTCCAGGTTTATGGCACAGTGCTAGCAATGAAAAAATTTTGCATTCTGAGAGAAAAGATGGGTAGGTCTAGAGAACAGGTCCACCCAGTTATATTATGAAACTTTTAACTGTGTCAAAGACAAATACTTTTGTTGAAAAAATGGCTAAAATTCATTCTTAATAATTTTTTCCCAGCGTTGAATTCTAAACAACCCACTGCTCTTTCTTTTAAATGTGTCTGTTGGTTACAATTTTCACCAATACTGAACAGGTCATGAAGTGAAGATGATCAAGGGTCATCTGCTTGATGAACAGCAACTTTAAAAACAGTTACTTCTTTACCGAGTAGTTTAAAGAGAAGGAAAAACTCACAACAACATGATATTGGAGGAAAAGAACAGGGATCGTCAATATGCAATAGAGATCTCATTTGTATCCCCTTGAACTCCCAGGAAGGGGAAAGAGACAGAGGCTGTGAAGGTCATAGAGATAATTTATTGATTACTTTGGTATGTAAAACTGTTTTACTAAACAAAGGGTAGTTGTTTTTATAGATCTTCTTGCAAATTTTTCTTTTCTTCATTTAAACACTGAAGCTCTTAAAAGTCTATACTTTAGCAGACCTGTGAATGCTGAATTTCACCCCTCTGATTCTTTAGAAAGGTTACAATTATCTTTGCTCAAGAAATGTAGTGGGAACAAGGAAGAAAATGGAGCATAAAGGAAAGCTAAAAGCGGCCAGGTCCAGTGGTGGGACTTCCTGTAAATTAATGAGCGAGGTACCAGGATGTTTACCTCAGCATAGGCTGTCTTTGTTTTCTATAAATTCTTACACATCTGGCTTACCCATGCAATGGCCTGGCAGCACTGCCTATGATATCCATTGGATATAAATGTTTTCAGAAAAATGTAGGATATTAGATGCTGAAGTATATTTGATTAAAAACTATCAATTTCCCTGATTTCAGGGTAGGATGGGTTTTTAAAGCTATGATTCTTACTGTGGTTTCACTTCCTTTTTGGGGATCTTTCTCTGTATGATAATAGATAATGTATTTGATACTGTCAATCTCTAAACGATGTGGATACTGATACATTCAAAGTACAATATACAGTCAAAGAAATGCCTCCAACAACTCCACTGTACCTTGAAGCTTTAGTTTTCCTTGATGCTTCATGAGATTTAGAGGTTCTTTTTAGACCTAGATTCACAATTAGGGGGTGCCTTGCATCTTTTGCTTGTTTTAGGATGAGATACCTTTACAGCTGTTAGAAAAAGAAAGAGTACTGCTCTTCTACAAAAACTGCTACAGGGAGTTGCAGGTGTGTGGGTTTTTTGTGTTTGGTTATGATAGGGGTTTTTTGTTGCTGTTTTTAGGTTGTTTTGTTTGTGTGTTTAATTCCTAGTAATCTAGATATGAGTTTATTAATTGGCAAGTGGAGAGGAGTTATATTTTGTATTGGTTATTTTTTATCCCAGTGTCTCAGAAACTGCTTTTGACATTCTTAAATGCATGGGTTTTGATGGTATTTCAACTTCAGTGTGTAGTTGGTTACTGTTTGTAAAAAATTTTTGTTGTGAGGGACAAAAAAGTCATTTGTGTGCATTCTTCCTTAGTTATAATTTATTGTCGTGTTATAAAGCTGTCTTCCTATTTGGGTTTAAACAGTTTGCTCCTGTCATATTTTGACAGTCTGCTTATTTCAGTCAGTTTATGTATGGCTAATGTGGTGTTCTTCAGTCACCAAGCACTTATCATTCTTACAGAGCTTTACTCTCCCACTGTGCTAATTTTAATAAGTAATTTTAGCGGTGGATGGTATGTTTTAGCAGATCTACATTTGATTATTAAATTAAATTATTAAACCTGCTCCAGGTAGATTGTTACTTTCTAGCTGAATGCCTTGCTTTTTAGTACTTCTTGCCAAGATAAAATAATTGCTCAGTAAGTCACCCCTTTGCCATCTACAAAGAACAGTGATGCTCTTAAACAGCTTTCTAGTACGATTCATTCAGGCCAAGTGTAGTTTTAAGATGAATTTTGTTAACTTATGAAATTGTTGCCAGCAACACCAAATAACTGGTGTCCGTAATAACTGGTAAATTTCTTTCAGTAATGCACTCCAAAAAGTAGATTCTTAATGTGCTTCTTTTGCTTACTAATAAGTATTATTGTATCTTCCAGGCCTTGCTGTTTGAAGGTAGGTATTAATACTGAGCAATAAATTGCATTCAGTAGTAAGAACTACAGCAATCCCAACAGCACATAATTCTTGGTATGATGTCTTTGAATTCAACATAATTTTCTTTCCCTCAGGATTTAATTGGCCAGTGTTTCCCTAGATAGTGCAGGTTCCTTTAAGGTTCAATGGGGTAGCTTCAATTATAAATAGTATACTTATAATACTAGATATTAAGGACTAAGTATTTTGTAGGTTAAGACAATATTTTATTATTTATTATAAATATTTATCTATTTTGAGTCTGGCCTGTTGGGTTGGAAATTTGAACCTGTGTTTGCAATGAGCTGAAAAACCTGAATGTGAGGAAGACGGAACTGATCTGTAAAAGAGTCTCTGAGTAGCTCATAAACTAAAGCTGAGAGCACCTCAGCAGTAGTCCCACACCTCCCACAGGAACTAGGATTGGCTAAAGGAAGTGTATCCACTTAAGACTACTGGAAACTACTAAAGTGGGGGTGCATTAGGATAAACAGATGAAATTACACAAGTCACTGCTTAAGGCAGCTGATCTGTCAGGCAAAGGCATGTTTATATTGCTTTTATATTTCTGACAGAGGTGATGTGGTCATTAATCAATAATTGTCTTGCTAGATTTAAAGGTAAAGGGTGGCCCTAACAACGTTAAGTGAAGGGCTGTGGTAGAGGCCTCCTTTAATAAATAACAAGATTTTGCACTTACATTGCAAAATGCCTTTCATCTAAGCAGGATAGAGATTTATAGAGGTGGGTATGTTATGGTGCATTCATTTTAGTACAGGAGGAGCTGAAGTATATTAAGTTTGAAATTTACCCAAGGTCATGCAGAAGGTCAGGATCAGAAATAAGTTTTAGGGTTCAAAATACTTTCTTAAAAATTGTATTTCAAGCCAAATAAATGTAGCTATTCCTTTAGAATTGAAAAGAGCTCTATGACTAGTAATTCAACCATGTCTTGCTGCTCTTGCATAATTGCTGACCAGTGGAAGTGCTTATGGACTAATACCTCATACCAGAGCTGAGAGCTTCCTTCCCTGAAGTAGGTTGGAGTACCTTCCCTTTGACCGCAGTATGTCCAGGATCTCACCCAAATGTGGGTATGGTTAGGATAATCTACCTGCTCCATGATCTTTGGAAGCTGCTGCTGAATTTTTAATTGAGCAAAAGCTGTAGATAAATTTAGAAAGCTTATCCCTTGATAAGAAAGTTGTTCATAGAACCCTGACATTCTGTTATTTTCCGTGGTACTAGGGAAGCTTTCTCTGCAGAATGCATTCAGGTGAGCAGTGATTTTGAGTGCTGTTCTAATGGACTTCTCCCCTAAGTTATAAATTTTTGGAAAAGAAAATACAAATTAACAGCATGTACAATAAATTACCCCCATTTATTGACATGTAAGAGCATGTCAGTACTATATCTTAGAACGGTTTTGCAAATAATCAGTTAGTTTAAACTGGATTGTGCTAAGAATTGGGTGTGTGTTGCAAGATCGCTTAAATTTGGGAGAAGAGATTTTAAAGGCACCAGATCAATTTTGTTTTCAAGCTGGTTTTGCTTTTAATTTCTTTCTCAAAAATAACATTGTACCTTAGGAAGCCTAGCAGCTGGAAATATGGTACAATAAATGTTGAACTTTTTTAATGTAAAAAGCCTGCACACATGAGAAAATAATGAAATATGGAATGTTTGGCATGACCTTCATACTAGAAGATCACTTTGTACCACAAATAGCATATTCTATTAAGACATATTCTTATCAGCTGTGTAAAATGAGATTTAATTTAAAATGCTTCCAGAAGCTGAATTCCGGATATTTGAGGTTTTTTTGACTTCATGTATTAATTTTCTCCGTTTCTTTTCTTTTCTTTTCTTTTCTTCTTTGCCTCTGTTTCATGAGTTCTTTTACTCAGAGTTCGAATTAAACTCCTGGTCTCCTGTATTTTATCTTTGGACTTAGATGTTTATGATATCTTATCTGTAAAACAGCTGCACAGAGTGTGCCTCTAAGTTAACAAGGTGAAAATGGCTCCGAGTTCTAACTTCCAAGGTCTTTTAAGGTCCAAATTACCCAATTAACGAATTTGTTCTTACTTATAATCCAATAACTAACTACTCATGATTTGCACTGAGGGTTTTTTGACCCAATACCAGAACACCCAGATTTGTGAAGAGGAAGGAGGAAAGAAGAAGAGCTAATCCCCACCCAAAATCCTTCATATTGTTACATATATCCCATAAACCTAATTTTTCTACATCTCTACATATTCCACCCAGTGACATAACTTTAATTACACAGCAACAACCTCAGTGTTATCACATATTCTGGGAAGCCTTTCCCAAGGTCTCAGGTCAAATGCAGTGTGCTTCTGAGGATCACTGTCTGTCGGCACTGAAAGGCTGAAATTCTCAGAACTCAGGGTTCCAACACTCATGGATGCTTTGTAATCAAAGACATTTACATTAGCATGGCTAGTGATTCTGTTCAGTTGGCTATTTCCAGAGCGAGTACAATGCAGAGGATAAAGTCCAAGAACCAAAAGTTTCAAAAGTCTTTCTACATTTGGTATTAGCCTCACTTGGCAAACACCTTGCTGAGGGCATTGGTTTTGGTCTCATGGTCTGCACTGGCTGATCTTTCCTTATTGGAATCTTGGGTCCTGCCATTCTAGGCAATCTAAGGAGCTGAATGATGTTGCAGTAGATTTCAGAAACATCTTTTTTGTCATGTATAGCAGTTCACAATTATATGGTTTGTCTTTATAAAATCTAAATTCACATTTTTCTTGTGGCTAAGTATGCTAATGCTGGGGATGTTTTCAGAATCATGGAGCATGAGTGTGAGGGAATATGTGGTTTTCTTTGTCAAGGAAACTTTGAAAATGCACACGTTTGCAAATTATAACATAAAATATCATGTGTCTCTGCTGTCCAGCATCACTGCACTTTAGCTCAGAACTAGAAATGGTAATACATGCAGAGGCAGTTAAAAGATTTTTAAAACAGGCATTCACTGAAGCCTGAGTCTTTATTTACCTGGTTTGTCTAATTCTAATGTCAACACGTTGAATGCAGTTCAGGTTATATTACTCCTTTCCATTACACTTTCATTCAGTTTTCTCTTCCTGGCTGCTGTCTTCCTTACATTAGCTCTGATTAAAAAAAAAGCATCTTTCTTCTGTTTATATGTACACTCAACATGATTTTTTCTCAGAATGACTCTTCAGTATATGCTTACATCAATTCAGTAATAATCTCTGATTGAGAGACCTGAGAGAATTTTACTCCACTTCATGAAAAGCTTGATCCTATGTATTTTTAGCTAATAGGAGCTTTGCCTTCGATTATTATTGTGAGCGAGATAGTAGTCAAACTTTCTTTCTTTTCCATACCCAGTTTATCTGTCTTGAGCCACTGCTTCCCCTTCTCTTTCACCAGTTCTCTATATGCCGTCACAGACTATAAAGCTACTTCCTTGGTTTTGCTTTATGTTAGTTGCAAAATTCCACTGTTGAGTGTTCACTCCATGTTATCCGCGTTCTTGTGGAAACATCTTTTAACATACATGTTAAAATTATTTCCTAACACTAATAAAGCACCAGGATAGAAGGGGCCTTTGTATGAACTTAGACTAGTTGCAAAGAGCCTGCCGCAAGGAAAAGTTTAAAAGCCCTATAGGAATCTATAGACGAGAGAGGATATTAATTAAATGTATGTGTTGGAGTAGTGCTTTCCTTGGGGAGTAAGACCAAGGATGAATTCCATCGAGTTACACTGGGGATTAATTTGGCCTGCTGTCTTTGATGTTAAAAAACTGGGGACAAACTCATTTCTTTGGTATCTGCTTTGAAGAAGAAAATGTATAAGGGTGAGGCAGTGAGTTTACATATTGCCAGAGAGTGTGTGGATGTAGTTCTGAAACAGTCAGTCTTCTGACACAGTATTAGATTTCTGGTCCTGTTCTGTGCATGAAAGCAGTGAATATTTTAACTAGTTTCTTTTTTTTTTTTTTTTTTTCACATACATGTCTCTAAGTGCTACAGAATGGGCAATATTTCAAAATGTACAGTATTAAGACAGAAGTACTATTTTTAACAAGTAAATCAGCAGAAATCTAAAATTAAAGTCAGCAACACTGGCCAGATTTCTGGGGAAAAGTGAAGCTATTGGAACAGGCAAGGGGAAAGTTCTCTGAAACTGGAAAATGGATGTATTCCTGAGGCCAAGCCTTACTGATAAAGGGTTAATCAAACTGACCCCTTGGTGACAGTGAAAGTGCTTGTAAAATTTGGTTGTTGATCTGTAACCTTACTCCCTTTACAGACAACAGCTCTCCACATAAACTTATATGTTCCTTGTGAAATCTTTAACAGTAGAGACTGTAAAACAAATACATAATGCTGCAGTGTTTTCCTTCAGGAAGAAGAAAGGATGGTGGTTATAAATAGTTTAACTCTTAAAATTTTTCTGCTGCCTAAGACTATGATGGACATGGTGTGTGTACAGTGACAGCTTAAGCAGGTATAAAATTATGAGTATTAGGATGAAATTGGAGATGTAGAAGGCAAAGCTTTTTCAATAATAAAGTGAAAAGTGCTTCTCTTTGTGCCATGTCTCTATTCAGTCTTAAATATTTTGTCCAAAATCAGTCTCCCCTGTAGACCTGATAAATAGAAAGTCAGTTTAACAGAGATGTAATGTTTTCAGTCATCATTGTGTACACTGGAAGTTTTGCAGAAAATGTCTTTGTTCTAAATTCCCATGTGCACTAACAGTCAACCTGGGAAGGTGCTTTTATGGGAAGATTTGTATTTTTTTGTATGGGCTGTGTTTTTCTTCTTGCTGTTAAAAAGTCAAAATGGGGAAAGTAGTTAAGTAGAAATAGGCTCTCTAGGGTTACTTGTTTGTTGGTTTTGATTTTTTGTTGGTTTTTTTTTCACTGAAATGCTGCTTTACTGTGCAATTAGGGTTGCAACATGTGAAGGAAGTTAATATAAAGCTTTTTTCTATATTTACTTTGCCTTCTTTTTTCCCTTTTTTTTAGGAGGGTTTTATTTGCAGGCTGATCAAAGGAACAAATGTACAGTTGTGTATTATTTGATAGCTATGTTAAAAATAACTAATAAACAGGTTAAGAGTGTGAATGCTCATCCTGATTAATACTGGGGTTTGAGGCAGTAAAAGACATAGTCACTTTCTGAGCTGTGAAAATCTGCCAGCTGTCTTACACTGGTAAATGTTGTTCATTGTCTTCAGACCACAGAAATGTGTAATGTGAAATTCCATTTTATTTAGATACAATCATGCTTAGTATAATTTTTAGTATTACTTTTACTTAGTATTTACTTAGTAAGACTTTTGAAAATTCTACACAGAAAGTTTGTCTGTATTTGTAGATATGGTAACTGGTCATCAGAAATGAGATTTTTCAGGTTTGTTATTTTGTCATATTGTTGATTGTGCTTCATTTATTTGGTTCTGGCTATGTAGGAAAGTATAATTTCAGCTGCAAGTTGTATCAAGTTTATACATATGTTTCTGTCTTAGCCAAAATACATTTTATTTTATGATCCATAGCTCAGAGTTTAATAAAAAAAAAGATTATAAAAATGAATTAAAGCAGTGCATCTAAGACATCTCTTCCAACTACCTTTTTATTAGCACTGATGATTTCAATCACTGAAGCAATTTTCAGTCTTTCTATCAAAGCATCAAAAGTCCCTGATCAAATCAGACTTCTGTAATGAGAAGGATATTAACTGTAAAAGTCATGTTTGGCCATCTAGAGTATCTGCATAAGATAATGGAGCTGTAGTTTCATTCTCCCGATCTCTGATTATGAGAAAGGACCCTTACTGACAGTTTGACCTGATTACAAACTATTTAAGTTCATTCGTTATGTTAACCATAGAGATCTACTTTCCTGTTAAAGTATGGGATTGCATTAATTTCCTTTGGTCTCTCTCAAAAAAAAAAAAAAAATGGTGAAAGAAAGTGTCAGTGATATTTAAATGGATTCAAATAGTCCTATTTGATGTTGATATTCATTTTACTTTGAGATGATTAAGACAGAAAAGTAGAGTTTTGGCTGAGTTTATTGCTATGTATCGGTAAAGAAAGAACTTATAAGAAGAATTATTTTCTAGGGTATTATAAATATGCTATTACCTTTTCACAGTTAAAAAATTATATTTATGCACATTCAGAAACAATTTTAATTTTGTAATCATGAAGCTTTGAATTTGCATAACGCAGTAGAATCCTGATTGGAATTTAGCCAGATGACTACTTGGGTGTGAGTCATTGCAGCAATCCAAACTTCAACTGCAGAAGGTATCTCAGCAAAATCTGTGGCTTTTAAGTATTGGATTTACTATTAACTAAATTGTTTAACATCAATGAATAAATTAGTTACTCAGTGTGGTAGTCTATTAAGTAATAAATAATGTAGTTATGGAATTTTCATTTGTGAGAAGTTATAATGAGTGGTGTGTGATCTTGTATGCAGCGGATTTTTTTTCCTTATGGGCAGCTAAACCATAATTGATGGGTCTGTGCTTAACTTGTATTGGAGGTTACATTTACATAATTTTCATGAGCAGTCCTTTAGAAGACTATGGTGTAGAGAAAAATCCCATTTATTATGGGATTTTATAAATTGATTCCAAGTCATAAAGATCTTCTTTAGTGACACTAAATTGACTGAGTAGTTGCTAAAGAATCCATGTGATTTACTTCATTGTCTATTTAACCACGTATGCCAAAGAAAAGGAAAATCAGACACAGCAGTGGTACAGATTCCTTCATGCTATATTGCAGACATGGTATGTCTGTAATTTATTTGAGAAACTAAATCAAAGGATATATAGTTACTCTAATTTTTGACCTCTGAGGTTGTCAACTCAGAGTTGTTAGTTGTTTGCTAGTGTCCAGGCTTCTAATGCAAAGTTCTTTAAAATTTAAAAACAGTTAAGACCTAAAATTTCCAAAGATTGAATAACTCTGTGTATTTGAAACATGTCTGAAGACATTAATAGAAGTCAGTGTAAATTTTGAATCTTCCCATAGAAATATGAGAGGAATGTAATTAAATGTGATAGCAGTGTCAGGAAAGTCTGTCAAATTCTGTACATCTTTTTTATGGTGTTGATTTCTTGCCCACTGGTACACTGACTAAAGGCATCAGGATTTTTATACCAGAGGTACTGTATATGATCCCATATGAAAAGAAGATTTTGAATTATTATAAGTATTCTCCAGTTCCTGATCTGTTTAATCATCATGGAGATAATGTCATAGTGAAGCATAGGAGATATATGGAATTGCTTATACTTTTTGTATGAAGCTAGTGGGGCTTTCAAATATCTGAAAACTTCTGTAATAATAACACTTTGATGCAGTTCATTTAATGGTTTTAACTCTTAGATGCTGCAGAGGAAGCAAATGCCTAACAATAATTCTTTCAGTATTTTTTTTTTTTATTCAGGTAATTTTCCCAGTAAAACTTCTATGTGGGGGAAAAAAATTTTTTTTTTTGTCCTGTAATGTCTTGTCAGTGCTTCCTGTCATTCATCTGTTTAAGTAAACTAGTCAATTATTTTTGACGACCTGTAGAACAGGTCTTTGCATGTATGTCTTCTTGGAAGTAAGATGATGAATTTGTTGTGGTTGACCCTGAGAAGTAGGTTTTTATGTTAAAATGTTTATAAGGAATAAGGCTGGCTTACCATAGGAACTATGCTTGGGGAAAAAAGACTGCTATCAGAGTGAGGAGTACATATTTTTGTCCTAGCTTGTTTTCTTTGTAACCTCTGGACAGACCTACCACAGGCGAACAGGAAATGCCAAAATGTAGTAGGTTAGCTACAAGAAAGGGTGGACAGAAGGTTGTTTCTGGATTTGTAATCAGTAATTATTGCTAGAAGCAATGTAGGATCCAATGATTTACCTTATTAAATTTAGCAATGAATTTTGTAACAGCTTCTCTCCAAATCAATACTTTTTTTTCAAGATTCATAAAGAATATTGCAGTAACAAATGGAGAGGACACATCTCTCAGTCACTGATTTTAAGAAGCAAGGATGGGTATTGTTCAAGGGAGCTCTTTCCCATCTGCGCCGATGATTCAGTTTTTATTGTAGGTAAATGGTGTTTCGTGCTGTCTAATGAGCTCGCTTGTTGAACAATTTGGCCTGATTAGGCTTTCCTTGGGAATGAGATCCAGCTCTTGAATTGTTTTCAAAGTAGAAACTATTCCATTCCACTGCTTACAGAGGTAGCCTGTAAGCAGTCTAATCTTACTTAACCTCACTCATAATTGTGTAATTTACATCAGCACAGAACAAGCTTGTATTATTGATAGTTTGTAATGTTTTCCCAAAACATATCTTCAAACTTACTAACAGTAGAACATTTTGGTTAAGATCTTGCTGTTTAGTTATTGAAGGTACTTTGGAAAATTAATTCTTCAGATGTACAAAGTAGTTGTTTTATCTGGAGATCTGTATTAATATATCTCAAGCAAGTTACATTGTCATATGAAATCAGTGACAGCTTAGCACTTAGAGTGGTGGTAGAGCAACTCTGCTCTATTTGTTCCAGTTTACAAGATGGTTTAGATAAAAAAAATCACCTTATGTAGGCAAGCTCAAATGAAATATATCAATTTTAAAAGGGTGAGAGATGATTGTTATTACATGAAAAAGCTAATTTGCTCTGTATGGCAAGCAAATAATATGTCCCAAAAGCAGGGACTGGTTGAAGAAAGATATTTTCTATTGCTGGCTGTCTTTCAATAGAGTATTTACTCTACAATCTCATTTATATGCGGCTGAGGGGTGGGGGGATGATACAACACTGCAAAACATATATAGTTACATGTACTTTGAAGTTGTGCAAGCAAGTGGAAATGCTCCTTGTTGATGCTTGTGGATCAGGATTCCAACCTTTCCTTGTTTTCCCCTGCTTTTTCAATTCCTGCATCTGGAAGAAGCCTTTCTCTGTCACTACAGAAAGAGGATGACAGTTACTTTGGTGGAATACCACTCCTTACAGGAATACTCCTCATTGTACTGAGGAGTAGCAGCATAAAAGCAGAAAAGAAAGTAAAATACTAGGATCCACCTTTGTGAAAGAGGAACATTGTATTTTAAATATTTATGGCTGAGATTTAACCCTAATACTGGCTTTAAAAGAAAATGAAGTCTTCTACAGGGTTTTTGTTTTTCTTGTGACCATTCATTTGTTTGATTTTATTGGTTTTTAATGTTTTCACTCTTTGGAATTTTTGTACAAACATCACTGCAAAGTCGAACATATTCAAATAAAACCTAATAAATCTGACAGAAAAATATTGTATAACAGTTCCATTTAGATGGTGAGGACTCTGCCATTAAAGACTCCTATGGCTTTTTTATGACTTTATTTTTTAATGTTTGGTTCCTTGCTTTTATAAATTATGCATGTTGGCTTTTCATTAACATAGAAGGCAAACATAATTCATTGCAAAGAATTCTTTGGTCACACATGATTGAGAAGTTCAGAAAGATCAAAACCACTTAGCTTTGTGGTAGGAACAAAACTGTATTTCATGTGAAGACTCCAGCTCCCTGATTTTTAATATTGATTTCCCCTCCCCAGTTTCACAAAAATTCAGGAATGCTGATACATTACACAAAGACATTTTGTAACTGCTGGAACTTGACAAGGAGCCCACAGAGCGATGTTAACCTCTTCCTAACAAATGAAGTAATTGTCACATTGCTTTTTGTATATAGTGGGACTCATGCATTGCAATAATTATTTTTGCCTACAAAAAGATTTAAGGCACTTTTTTTTTTCCAAAGACCTTATGTTGGTTGAGAGAGAAGATTGAAGATACTGATAAATTGAAAAGATCAAGATGACAGCAAATAAAGCAGGCTTTGTTACTGCAAGCTTGGTAGGGTTTTGTGGGGTTTTGGTGTTTTAGTCTGAAAAAGGTTTTATATTCCTAAGACTTCCAATGAAAAGTGTGACATGAGAATATAATGACTGAGATGCATGAAGGCAAGGATGATGCTTTCTAAGCTGCAGCATGGAGAAGGATTAAATTTCATAGTGTTGAAACAAAGAGTTTTCTCTACTGTGAATATAGAAAGCAGAGTACAGCATGAACCTGGTAGATGGGTGGTCCAAAGTGAGGAAAAACCCAAGTAGGGGCTGATGAGTGTGATTTTAGTACTTTGTTTAATAGAATAGTTATAGCAGGAATTAGTCCACAGACATAGTAAGCTAGAGAAAATGATAATTAAAATATGAAAAGTCAGTGTGGATTTCAATGCCTATATCTGACAATTTCTTTCTTGAATAACAGAACAATTAAGAAAACATTCTAGTTCTTTATGTGCAGGAGATCTATTATTTCTAAACTATACCTCATCTCTGAACAAACTGGTATTGAAATATAGTTCTTGGTTAAATAGACACTCCAAAACTGGTATATAATGACAAATGTTGATATAAATAAGAAAATATAAATAAGCTATATACTCAGAAAAGGATATCCTTTATCTTAGGAATTCATAACAGTATCATGATCCAGGCTATAAAGTTTATATTCTTTTTCACAGTCCATCATATTAATATTTCTGATTAATGGCTACATTTAGATTAACCAAAGTAATTGGACAAAAAAAATTTTACATTAAAAAGCCCAAACAAGCAAAACCACTATCAAAAATCCCAAACAAACATGAAAATATGCACATGGGCAATACTGTGTTCAGTTTTGGTCCCCTCCAGTACAAGGAAGATGTTAGTAAAATTGTGTAAGATCAGCAGTGGACTATGAAGTTGAGAGCTAGAGCACTTCTCCTGTGAGGAGGAGCAGAGATGGGACTTGTTTAGGCTGGACAAGAGGATGCTTAGGATGGACCTTGACTGTAGCTTGCCAGTAGTAAGGAGGAGATTTTGAGGAGAAAGTGCCTGGCTTTCACAGAGCTGCAAGGCAGGAGGAGGGGACACAATGGCTGTAAATTGAAACAGGAGAGGTTCCCAAATTATGTAAAGGGAAGAAACCCCAGCAACTTCTGTGATGACGACATTAAAACTTTGGTATAGGCTTCTAACTGAGACTGTGGCATCTCCTTCCTTGGAGGTATCAGGCCTAGATAGGTTAGTTAAAACCCTGAGCAACCTGATCTGAATTCAGTATTGACCTTGTTTGGAGCAGGAGATTTGATCTAGACTATTTTATTCAGAGTTACTGTATGAATCTGAGGAATAAAATGTCTCACACTGTCTTAGTATTGATTTGGTACGTAACTGAAGTACAATTCATATGCCGCTGGATAAGAGAAGTGTAAAAGACATGAAATGATTGTAACATAGTTTACAGAATATAAAATAGCAGGAGATGCTTTCTCCTTACATGTCTGTGTTTGTTTTTGTGTTTAATATGCCTAAGTTTGCAGGCACTGAATGCAGTCTCTCCATTGTTATACTTGTTTCAGAATCACTGATCTCTATATGTGCTCCTCTTTTTTTCCTGAATTAAGTCAGTGCAGATGGTCATCTAAAGTTTTAAAATACGTTTTTATCAAGATTATCTTACTACTGTGCTACCAAAAATGAGATATTACTAGAAAAGACAATTGTAGTTTGAATTAAAAAAATTACTTTTCCCATTTTTCAGAGACATCTTAAATATGTTTCAAAAGATATCCTGAAAACATAGTGGAATTTTAGTTAAACTGGCTCTACCTCTCAGTGCAAGCCTGGTGTCAAAGCCACAAGATTAATTGTTCTCATTGTAATGCTTGACTTAGGTATTGTACTGTTATTTAAATAATTAGACTGGATGTTTTATATGGGTAATACTGTAATACTTGGACACTAACTGCAAGAACTTGCAATGGAATCTTGTGATGTTGTCCTACAAAATTCTTGGCAACTGCCAACAGAATTCAGTACACTGAGATGGTATTCAAGTACCTGCAATTGAAATAAATAATGAGATTCATTCTTGCTAGTAATTTGTAAAAGACAAGTATTTAGTGCTTTGTAATTCACCCCTTAGATTACCTCAGTGAGTTGCAATCTTGTGTAAAGGTGAGGTTTGTTACTTTTACAGTGGATTATCTCAAAAAAAGGCAGTCCATATAAGTAAAATTTAAAAGATAGCCCTTCACAATAAACAGAGGAGATTCTGTTCTGTAAATTCAGGTTATTACCAACAACCTGTCTTATCCTCCAGATTTACATGGGAGATTTTATGAAACTGTAGATTACAGATAACTTCAACAAAATCTCTGTTAATCTACTTACTTGAAACTGATTCCAAATTAGGAGACCAAAACAGAAAATAATTATTTGAGAGTTAAATATGGCTCAACCCCAAATTTTAATAAATGTAAGGTGGACAGAATAATCAATTGTTCAATTAAAATTTTTTTAACTCCTGCACTATTTTGATACACAGGGTAGTAAACCCACAGGGGTATTGGGGCTAAGCAAAGTGCTGAGCCACATGTAGGTAATATTATGCACTTTGTTTTTGAGAAGTGGCTGAGAGTGAATAGGCATAACAGGGCATCTTCTCCACGTTAGTTATGGAGGCCAGTGAGCCACTGGTTGTCTGTAAATCTAAACCCTAAATCTTTGCTCAAATATAAAGCTAGCTGAAAGGTGAAAAGCAGAGGAGGCACAGGTAACCTACACAGATGTCTCTTGAGCTTATTCCCAAGTTTCCCATGTGGTTTTATGTGGGCTTAACTGCTACAAGGAGCCTTGCAGCAGTTTCGTACATTTCAGCACTCGACTTTTTTGGAGGGGATTAGAAATGTCAGATACTGGATTTGATCTCACACCTTGGAAAGTGGTCAAAGCATAGTACTGTGAAAGCTGGCTAATGATAGTCCTATGAACTATCAGATGTAAAAAATACCCATGTTTTCTTAAATATCAAAGTTGGGAAAGGGAAGTTATTGGGTCAAGAGTGTAATGCAATGCACAGGATGTGTTTTGCAATTGCTGGCTATGTGTTTTGACCTTTTCCAGTTTTCTTCTATATAGCTGATGCCCTGTGAACTGGATAAAATGTTAATAGTTAAAAGAAAGTGGCCCTAGTAAATCCCTCAAATTCCATAAAAGATGAGAAATGAATGGCTCAGAGTGATATATTCAGCATGTGTTTCGTTTAAGTCTCTGCAGTATTGAGAAATAGTATTTGGCGCAGCCATGCCCCTGTCATAAAACTAGTAAATCAAAATCTTTCTTCAGAACAACCACTGAACTACATTCACAATCAATTAAAACTGGCATCTCTACTGCCTTCATATTGATCTAAAATGGCTTAGTCTGATAAAAAGTTATATTGCAAGCTTTTTTTCACCTCACCACCTGTGGTTTCTTACCAGAAGTTCATTTCTCAAAGGCTGGTTGTAGCTTTTAAGGTAGCTTCAAAGAAGCTTGAGTAAGGCAGACAGGCTGGGAAATATTTCCCTTGGGAAAAGGGGACCTAAAATATGGCTAAATGAGGAGATGAGTGTTCTGCCTGTGATGCTGCTTTGTATCCAGAACCTTCAGAATACATTAAAGAAACTGGTTTATGACTCCACTCATGAAAGTTAAGGAACTGTTCCAGTACAAACATCGTTGGTGTTACCGTGTTCACTGGTTAATATCAATAGCTTTTGAAGTTTTATAATATAATTCTTATGTAAAACCCTGTAGAATGTCAGGCTTTCCCCAGCGGTTTATAAGATTTTTGTCTACAAATCTATTTCTTAATGGGAGTGTCATATATATATATATATATGCACACACACATGTATATATTCTAGTAATTTTAATTTAAACTTCTTGTGGCAAGAAGCATGACTGAAATTGATAAATGTAAAATGGTAACTTGAAACAATGTTATATGTGTTCCTAGAATGCTTTTAACTGCAAGCACACAGGCAGAATACTGTGGCTGCAGTTTTGTATCTATACTAAAAATGTTAACTTGAACTGAACCGTTTCACATGCCTAATCCATAGCAGCTGTAATGGTCAGTGAAACTATGTCTGTAAACCACTTCTATTGGTATTCTGAGCTTCTTTTAGTATTGATTCAATTTTAGTAAACCACTCGAACTTTAACCAGAGTAAGCTGGTGCCAGATTAAGCATTAATGACATATGTACTCTGTATTCTTCGGAAACCTCAGACAATTGCAGATTTCACTTGCCTATATGACCACTTTGTAACTAATCAGACCAGACGTGCCACTACAGAGAAACCACAAACACAGCAGTATGCGCTGATAGATATTAATACAGTCCAGTCTGTTAACAAAGTGAACAATTGCCCAAATAATGATTTCCTGCTGTGGACTTTTTATGCTTTGTTTGTTAAATCCTATTTTCCTTCCTACTTTCCTGTTGACTACAGCAGAACTGAATTTTATTCAAGCCGACTTGCACTGGGTCAGCAAAACTCTTCACCTTTGTAGAAGAAAGGTTAACTCATTGAAGGCTGTGTGGATTTGAACATATCTTATCGGTGCACTGAGCTTCCACCCACAACCAAAGGGAAGGGGTTAACAGTGCTTATGAAATGTGGGAGAAATGAGGAGCTGAGGTACATATTTGCTAACGTGTTTACGGCAAAGCAAGAGTTCACTGGGCCATGATTCGGTTTGTTTTGACTTTCTAACTATTCATTCTTTTCTTTTCTTAGGATTTGCTCATTTCTTGACTGATTTAGCCAAAAGTTGTGCTAAATATATTGAATAAAACGTTAGCAGTGATTGGTAGCATAAACATCACTGTAAAACCCGAAGGTATAGTGAAAATTAATCCCGTGGAATATCATATCACTAAAGTGAATGGCAACAGCTCCTCAGCATATTCATTCAGCTGCTAACATGGGATACTGGAAGTAAGGTAATTTGCAACACAATTTACAGAAATATATTTCTAAATAGGTTTATCTAATGATATGCAGAAAACAACTTTGCTGATGTATAGAAGGCAAATAATTTACTAACACTCTAGTGTTTGTATGCAATGTAATTGTGTGCAAATTTCTAGGAGTCACTAATTAACACTGCTGCTTGCTATCTTTACAGTTGGAATAACAAACAGTCCAGTGGCCTTTAGGAAATTAAAGCAGTTGCAAGAAATGTTTTGCATGGAATAACTTTCTTGCAAGTACAGGAAAAGGAAAGGTCAGAGGGGTACATTTTTTGATCGAGAAGGCTCAGTCAAATCTTGATAACTTTTGTGATGACCTTCCTCTTTCATAATTTAATCCATGGGTAATTTTCTTCTAATAAAGCGACAGATGCCACACAACGTGTTCAGTTTTATACTCTGAAAATATTAGGCCCACAGGGATGCAAATGGTGCTTATTGTCAGAATTAATCATCAGTAGATAACTAATAAAATATGTTTTTACCTTTGTATTTTCTCCTGTTTTGCACACTATAAAATATATTGTGTAGATATAATTAGTGGAGTAAAGATTCCATACTAGCACTTTAAACCCTTAATTGTTACAAAGGCTTTGAATTAAAAAAAATCATATTTTACCAGAGTGGGAAATTGTCACTGTGGTAGATCAAAAATATTACATTTAAAGCAGTAAATAAGTGTTGAAAGTTGCATTTTCTTTGAAAGAAAGCATTTCATATTGTGGCTTTCTCTAGTCTTCCAAACCACCCAAGGCATCTGAATTACATTCATGTTTTCCCCATTTTTCCTGCATTTTTATGTACTTTCATCTATTCGGGTGTTGGAATGTGCAACAAAGGAAAGCTCATTGATTATCTAGGAGAAAAAGATCTGAAGCTAAGCCTCCCAAAATTGCTTTCAATAGAGCGATATTTGCACAAGTTATTGAACTCACAATGTCACGTTTCCTGTATCCTTTAGAGCCCTTTGGAGGGTGGAAGGGCATGCAAGCATTTATTTTTGAATTCTGGGATAAAAAGTACTTCCAGTTGGACAAGTTGATCACCTCAGAATTAAGTAAATGTTGTATTTGGTCCACCTCTAAAATATAGAAAAGGGGGGGAAAAAAAAGACTTCCAAAAGTTTAACTGGTGTTATTTAAGGACATCTGCCAAGTACAGGTGGCCAGTCCATTTCAATATATCTGATGCTTTGTGCAGGTGTCCAAAGTGGGTTATATCCCACTGGTATTAGTTTCTTTGGAGGAATCTGAGTCAGTTTCTGTCTTTCAACCATAGCTGATGTGCCAGGTAGTTGCTTGTTTCTCTACCTTATTTCCTGTCCCAGAAATGATGCTAACTCCTTGACACACAGTGTCTTTAACAAAATTTGACAGTATTTCGCAAGAGGCAACTCTGTAAATTAGATTTTTTCCATGATCATTCTTCAGGTCTGAGCATAAGCATTTTCTAGATTCATTGGTCAGCAAAACACTCTGATGCAAGTTATAGTAATTAGATATATGTACACAGGGAGAAGCTAAAGCAGACACATTACATGAATTAGATAAATATAAGGAGGAATTAAGGACCAAAATACAGAATTTACTTAACTTGAATCTCACACTTAGGATGCTAGACCATGGTATTTTTATGATGTGTTTTACACTTAAAGGAAGTCAAATTCACTAATTACAGGAACATATTGGAGAAAATTCAGGTATAACCTGAATCACTGCCCTGACTCCGAAAAGCTGAGTTTTTCCAAACACTGATGACTCTGATTTCTTTTTACTTGAAGTTCAAAGGAAGGGAAAGGACCTGAATGATTAATAATATTTCAGAATAAAATGATTTCATACTACCCTATGTGTCTTCTCTGGCTTGTGGGGAAAAAAAGGGGGCTAAGAACCAATTTTAAAAATCTTTGTAATTAGCTCTGACATTTTAGATTTCCAGTATGCAGTCTTCATAAATCTTCAAAGCCTAACTGTTCTTTTATTAAAACTTTGCTCTACTATTATGGGAATTATTCTTCTGTATTGAAAAAGACAGCTTCTAAATAGGAATATATAGCAATTATTTTTATTTTTAAAGTATCAAGAGAAGGCAGTTAATGACCTAAGAATCTGCATTTTTTTCTGTGGTAAATAAGCAATGATAATGACTTTTGTATATATTACACATGACATCCAAATGCTGCATTGGCTCACCACTAAAAACTTCGGTAGAGCTGAAAAGGTGCAAGCTGGTGTTCCACCACCAGCTGCTGTGATTCCAACCACATGATTCAGTATTTTCCAAGGTTTTGAGAAAAGCAGAATCAGTGTCAGGCTTCCAGCATCTAACCAAAACAATCTGAGGCACGATATTGGACCAGTGCTTGCTTATCAGGGAACTCAGAAGGAATTTGGTTAGAGAAGCAGCTATTTAGGACCTGATACGAAGGTCAGACTTCATTGTAATCTGTAGAACAGGGAAAAAATCAATTGTTTCTACAAGAGAAAATATGTTAGTGCATTTTTATCGTGCAAATAATGAAAAAGAATGTTGGGCTCAAGGTTTCTTCATTGTGGTTCTGTTTTGTCATGTTTGGTTCAAGCCAAAATGTGTGCCTCTGTCTGAGATCTGTGATTACGGTCAACCTTTTGTTTGATTAAAATGAAGCACCCAAATCCCCACCTGTCTACTGAGGTAAAAATTTACTGCCATCACTTTAGAATAAACTGTTTGTATAAAGCAACATCATTGATTTAAAATGAATTATCATAATATTAATGAAAGAAATTGCAGTCCAAAATTTTGATGTGCAGATGGGTTTAGGAAAGAGAAATTAGAAGGTCACTAAAAGGTCTGATGTGCTGTCCAAGAAGGCACTGAGACAGGCATGTAAACGTGCTTGCGTTTCCTACTCTGAGTTGCAGAACAGGCATAAGTCATCTGCAGTAATCCTGCTAATACATCCTGCCCTGGGCATGCTAAACCACTTGACTATCCTGCTCCTGTTCTTTTTGAGGAGACATTTAGATCCTGAATCACATCGTTTTTACTTCTTTGAATTCATAGACTCCTGTCCTCAGCAGCTGGTAAGCCATATAATATTTTTCCTGGCAGAAAATGCTGACTTGATCCTGGTTTGTTTTCTGTATGGTTTTATATAATGAGCCTTGTGAGATGCAGCATAGGATTTTGCATGTTTGTCTAGACTGGCAATGACACTGTGAATGGTCCTGTCTATCTTGTTACACTTGTTGGTTGTGCATGTAAAGCTATTTTTGTGTTATATTTCTAAAGAAATAGCTTTTATCAAAAAGCAGCAAGACCTTATTAAATCTCGGCTCCAGACAGAACTCAAATATTATAATACACAAGTTCCTCACATCTCCCTGTAATACACTGAAGCAGTTTTGTTTTGGCAATATTCAAAGCTTAGAAACAGCCTTGTAAAGGCTTGGCAATGCTTAGTGAGGCCGTGGGTGACGCAAATTAGTTGAGAGACACATCTGACCTGTATCCAGAATGAATAGGAGCAAAGCAAGTAATTTTTCCTATTTAGATGCTGGAAAAGTTATAAAAATACACTTTTTTTTTTCCCCCCTCCTTTAAAATATGATCTTTAAAATATGACTTTATGACCTTCCCATTTCTAGAAGCCTGGTTTGTATCTATATTGTTTCTTTGATGGAAGAGGATAAGTGAAGTGTAAATTATCTCTGATTGTGGCACATATATTTGAAGTGGGAAATTGGGACTTTCTCCTTAAATTAATTCTTCCAACAAGAAGGCAACAAGATGACCTGAATCTCAAATTTCATTATCCACAATGGAAATATGGTTATCTTTTTTCCTTTGATTGTTAAACGGATGTTGGGGAGGGTTATGTGTGATTCTATAACTCTTCTGTTTCCTTTTCTGTTGGAGAATTGTTATTCCCTGCTGCCCTTGCAAATAAAACAAGTTAAATGGTGAGCAGACGTGCAACCTCATGGATGAGGAATGAAAAATAATCCTTCACCTTAGTTTTCTCTATCATAGGCCTTTTTTCTGTGTGACACAGCAAAACAGCTAACCCAAAATTTTATAGGAGTCCATCTGCTACTGGGTGCCAACATTTGGGGGTGACAAACATTTTGGGGTGGCTTTAACTTGTTTTCTGGAAGCTTTGGGAGCAGTGAGGGCAAAGCATATTTTTCAGCTGACTAGGGCACTAAAGATTTAAAGATTCTTCCTGAAAATGTTGCTGTTGAGCTTGCTTGTTCCTATTTACAGTTAGAGAAGATAATTTGTAATGTGATCATTAAGATCTGGTTAAAAAGCTCTGAACAAGGTCTAAATGGGGTTTATACCCATGTAGAGGTTAGTTCTTTTTCTGAAGTGCAATGTAGTTCAAAACTGATCAATCCCAACCAGAGAAGGAATTTAGCAAGCAATGGGGCAGTACAGATTATGCATTTCTTGAGAATTTTCAGTGGCATTTACGTGCAACTTTCCTGGCAAGCAGTAAGTTGGTTACCTCTCACTTGCCTGGACATGTTTCTTCAGGTTGTCTGACAAGAAGTTACCTCCTTGCTTGATGTTTCCCTGACCCATTCCAAGAAAATCTTTGCAGAATGATTGCACTGAAAATAATTCCAAGATTTCAGCAATTATGACTGACCACAGAGGACGGGCTTATTTTTGTCCCTATTTTAATGTGGAGCTAGAACTGTGGAGCCAGTTTATGTCGACAAAAAACATCAAAAGTAGATTTTTTTTTCTGTTCTCTTTCTTGCTGGGGTTTTGTAGCTGGAATTTCCACATTTTTATTCACCTACTGAAAAAAAAAAAGAAAAGCCACACTAACCTGCCTGTGACATTTAGAGATGAAAGCATTTGGTGCCAGCAACAACCAGGCATGATCACTGCAGTGAACCAGTTTATTAAACTTGTGCCTGAATCCAGCTGGCACAGTGAACAGTGACTCAACTTCTCCCTGTGGCAAGACATCAGCACACACTCACTGCCTGCCACCTTCGCTGGCTCGGGTGGTCAAATAAAACTTCTTCTCCTGGACCAGGTCTGAGACCTGTAGCACATTTTAATGGCCTGACAGAAGGCACGAGCGACTTGGTGTGTCTGGCACTGGTACTTCGACACCGGGGGCTGGATTTGTACTTCACAGAAGCGCCATGGTAGTGTAACGTAATTTGAGATGAGCTGCCTGGCTTAATCCAACTAAAAGCATTCATAAGTGTGATTCTGGTTTGAATATATCTGTTCTCTCTTTTTCTTGGCCTGTTAGCCAGTAAGTTTCCATCTTCCATTATGCCTTTCCTGATACCAACCATATCAAGATACTTTATCATCTTCCAACTCTGTTCATCTCTTTGCCTTTGGCCAGCATGACCAGATATATCTGGTGACCTGCAACTCTCCTCCCCCAGAAGCAGTTAGTGATGTTCCTGTCCATTTGTTTCCATTCTATTCTGCTGTCACCATTCACTCACTGTGGGTCTGCTGCTTGATATTTGTATTGGTTTTTGAAGTTTAGTTCGAAAAAAGTGATGCAGGAGTTGAGTATAGTCCTAAAGAAAGAGAGATGATGCTGTGTTGCTTGATCATACAGAAGGCAGCTGAGCTCAACTGATCCGTCTTCATATGGAGCTTTGTTACCTTCTGACCTGCCTTTGAACTTGTCTTTCACAGCTGCCACTACACCATTTGTTTTTGCAAGCTAATCAGACTGGGTGGATGTATATGCAGGAGTTTCCTGGAGTCCTAAAGTATGGTTTTGTTGAATTTCGAATATGTGAGATAGGAAGAACAGACAATGCATAGTGGTGTGTTGCCATAGCTAGTGCTCATGTTACCACATTCAGTCAAATGATGGCTGAACATGCAGCTACTTGAACTGATCACTTACCTCTAGAGTCATATGGGGAAAACAAACCCTCCCGAAATTCTGTGGGGTTTCACATGTTAAGAAGTGCAAGCATATTGTTAGGTAGGTGACATAATTTTTTTTTTTTTAGTTATTGGCATGTCACCTTGTTCCTGGTGTATAAAATAAGTTCCAACATATCGTTAAAGTTTTCCATAAAGGTGTGGATGTGGCTAAAAATAATGTAGCATACAATTCTGGGTTCTAATTTTTCAAAACATAACAATAATAATAAAAATCTATAATAATAATAAAAGGTGTACAGAGATTAACTGTATGTATTTAAGGTTGTCATATCTCTTGGTCTTCCTGGCAATACAACCCAGAGTCTATGTTGATTTAAAAAGAACAGTCATAAGCCAGTTACATGGCTGCCCATAGTTCAAAGTTGAGTTAAAAGAGGTGTATAAATATTATTTTTCCCCATGCATGATTTTATATAGTACATGAAATCCTAATTTACTGTAATTAGTCTATAAAAATTGGCTGAAGATAGTACTGATTATAGAATTTGTCATAATTTCTAATTATGGAAGAAACAAGACTAATGGGTGTAAGCTTTCGAAATAATCCTGCTTTGCTGTGTATTCTCTCTTCTATTTGTACTCACTTATGTAACTGGGGGAATGGGTATGAGTGTGGCGGGAATGGCTCATGATATGCATATCAGTTCTTGTAACAAGGAAAAGTGAAAAGTAGGTGGAAGTTCCTTGTTTCTGCAGCAAACTGGTAAAGTCTACTTCTGGCATACTACTGCTGTCAACATTATTCTAATATACAGGGCAGGACACTGTGGTTATCAGGAAATTCCAGCAGTTTTCACAGCTGGACATTTCCCACAGGGGTTACAAGGAAACTTAAATTGTTCATGTCTAGACCAAGCTGTAGCAATCAGCTACTGCTGGGAAAAATCTTCTAAATGCCAGTGAGGTCCTGTATACTCTATCCATTTCTGTCTCATGGTTGAAACATGAGGATGGCTTTGCTGATAGCAGAGGAGTGCAGATTTAGTTGTAACCTTCCCTCTCCCAGCTCCACCCTCCCATCCAACTAGGGCCACTTACAGGTATGTGCAGTGTCAAGAACAGAAAGATTCACTAACTGCATCCTACGCTAATAGATACTTTTTTCCACAGGACTGAGAGCTCAGATACGAATGTGTATTGAGTCGTACCCTTGAAACTGGAGTGTTTATGAGGAGGGCTGAGGTCAGTGTGGATGAAGGGACAGATGGTGGTATAAGTTGTTCTTGTTGTGCTGTTGAAGGTCTTAGCTTGCACCAGCAGAGGATCTGCCTGTAAAGCGCTTTGCATAAGTCGAGCAGAATTTCAATAATTTGCGCTAACAGCCATCTAGTTCATTGTGGAAAACTGGATGATTTCATAAATCAGGAGGAGAAACTGCTTAAGAAGCCATTGGGAATCATGCGTCACCAAAATACACTCAGTTAATTTGCTCTGACAGGCCTGTTGGCGGTGGCTGTGTACAGTGTTTTAGTGCACTGGAATTTGTTTCACAGGCTGTGACCCTGTTATAGTAGGTGCTGTATAAACGGAGAGCAGCCTGGCAGCCTGTGCCTGAGTTTTCAGTCAGACAACAAAACAGGAGGGAGGAAGTGGAAATAGACAAGACAATGGAGTACAAGGGGACAGTGTTAGTATGCATGCAAAGCAGTGGTTTCAGCATGCTTTAAGCCTTACTATTCTGCTGCTGAATTACTACTTTATTTTGAGGGAGATGGTAAAAGCTCTGTTCTGATAATTCTTCTGGGATAATTTTGCTTTAGAAGCCATAAAATGCCCAACACGTCCCGGAGGGGGAAGTTAAAAGAGGCAAATCACCAGCAACCTGGCATTCTAGTATTCAGGGAGGAGTACAGCATGGGTTTTATTCAGTTTAACAAAAAGGAACAGATTCCTGTCTCCTGCTTCTTCAAAAACTATGTGTCCTCTAGGCTGGCACTGGAGAAGGTAAATGCACACATGCCTTGCCCAGGTATATGTACTGCCTAAATCCTAGTAGGTAACACTACAGCTGTTACTACAAACTTTTATTTATTATTTAAGCTCTTTTTAATTGCACTGCGGAGAAACTTTACTCCATCACGTCTATAGAGGCTTTGTTACTTAGGTCTCTTTTGGGGGACTAACACGAAATATAGGTAACCTAAATTCCACCCACCACATCTCTACCTTGTGTTTTATGTTCAGATGTTTCTGCAGGTTTATGCCATAGATAGTGGTGTGGGAACATAGGTGGAACTGACTCCCTCTGGTGTATAGTGGTATTATGCCTAAGATAGGTGTTTGATCCTTGCCTTTAAGCCTCATGTTAGGGACCTCAGAATTTTCTTTTCCTCACTGGAGAATAGTAATACAGAATCTCTGTGTGCACCTGCTGTGCAGAGGAAGGCCGTATTTGCCATCTCAGCTTAGGTGTTTGCCCTTAGTCTCAATTCCAGTGTAACATAGTCACAGCCCTTAAGAGAAAACTTTGAGACATCTTAACCTCACTCACCTGCAATATGGAAAACTAAGCATGCTGCCTGGTCCATGGGCCTTATTGACCTCACCTGCCTCTAAAATGTTGTCATGAGACTGGTGCTGATAAGAAAGGAGGCATTGAAGAAGCTTGGTCTCATTGCTGCTGGGTAGGCAGACTGTACAAATAACCTGAACTCAGAGGAGTAAGAATATTAAATTCTGGGTCTTGAAGACAGCCTGTGCTTTGGAGTATGTGCATGATCTCCAGCCGCAGAGGAACATAGACCACAGGCAGGCAGAATTTTCAGATCACTGAGAAGCTTTGTGGGCAGGACTGAATGGCACAGGGACACGTATGTTTCTGTTCTGTAAAGGTATGGTCATACTATATAAATGTATTAATTGATAGCTTAGTACTGTAAACTCTGTAAAATACTCTACATAGTACCATAAAATGTTTTTGCTTGGCAGTAGGAAACTCAGGGCCATCACTTTCTGCTAACACTGTGCTAAGATACTGGTAAGCTTGCATGCTTTTTGAGATGCTTATGGTATTAGGATGGTTGGGATTAATGAAATGGCAATACATGTTGCTTTACTTTATGGACTATCTAAGGAATATCATTAAATGTAACTTTCCTGAGCCCTTTGATGTATTATTGTGCTCACTGTGGTAGTGAAGGATAACTCATTCCCTTTACTGCAGAGAAATGTAACGCAAGATTCTTTTGTCTCATGGATGAGAAAAACATATAAATCAACTGGATATAGTGAAAGTTTTGTTCTATAATTAAGTCATCCTCATATTTTTACACAAATAAAGCATTTTCATTTTCATTCAGGCTAGTGATTTATGGGTTTGGCACCCTGTACTGATGTTGTAGGAGCTCTGAGATGTTCATCATTAGGCTCAAACTATTTCAATAATTCCGTTGCTTTCTGTCTCCATGCGTAATTTTCAGTCAAAGATTTACAGTTATGCACCCCATGGATCCTCATATTAAATTGTATCATCTGCAAAACCAGATATAAATTAGTCCCTTGGCTATTTTCTTCATAGTTACACAGCCTGCATATGGGCAGCACACTAGAATACTCACTCCTGTTGATGTAAGAGCCAAGTCATGTTATTGCCACTGTCTGTAGGTGCACTTTCTGTACAGTTGTTTGTAGGATAGCATTATCCTTGCTTAATTTTGTCCTTTATTCTGTCTTAGAAAGCTATGAAAAGCAGATAGATCTGTGTTGCAGAAACATTTGCAGAAAGTGTTATGTTAGCTCAGAAGGCCAACATCTTTCTCAAGTACACTTAACTTGATTAATTTTTTTTTATGGTCAACTTCAATAGTCACCATGTGTTGACCATAGTTTGTGAACAAATTGGGTTTTGAAACCACGTGGGAGTTACTGTGTAAAAGCTAGTTTAAAATTAAAAAAATGAAAAGTGTTTCCTTAAAGACACAGTTTTGAACTGTAGAATAACACAGAATGTTACTTTTAGCTTTCTGACGCAAACGTGATCCATTTTCCTGTTATAAAAACCAAGTACACCTCTCATTTTGGAAATTTCAGTACTCAAAGCTCAGCCTGTTGCACAAAGATTGGTTCTTATTGACTCATGTCATCCCCGTATAGGCATGCAGAGCCCACGGTTCTATTAGCTGGATTATTCTTTCTTTCTGGTATTTTTCTATCTTAGATAGTTTGGAGATGTGTAAATCCATGTTTTTTCGTGTAACCTCTTTTTAGTGTTTTGTGTAAATGATTAAAAAAATTATTTTTTTCTAGAAAATAAGCATATAAAAGCTGGGAAAGATACAAGGATAACTATAGCAGAAGCAGGGTTGTGGTAGATGGAACAAAGCCTTTTTGCTTTTCTTGACCACGCTACAACAAATTAAAAAATACAGAGAACTTCCTGAAATTTCTAAAATTTTGATGAAGTTTCAAATTACTCTTTTCTGGGTTTGTTTCTTTATGCAAAATCACTGTTTTTCTGCTTTGTCTGGTTTAAATCAGAATTCTCTGTGCATTAGTAAGTGTTGTTTTCCTGTGCACATCACTTGTGATTTGAACATATTTGCTTTTGTCTGAAATGTATAAAATAGTGGGCAGAGAAATTGGTCTTCTCAGAATTCAGGTGGCAGTAGGTGTGGGGTTTTTTTGTTTGGTTGTGGTTTTTGATTTTTGGGATTTTTTGTTTTGCAATCCTTCAAATTGCAATCCACCTTCTTTCTTGCTCATGTTGCTGGACACAAAAAACGAAGCTCAAGTACAGCACTGAATATGACCTTTGTGTGACTTCATAAGAAGCTATGTCTCCAATCTGAGAAAAGGGTTAGTACTGGCCTAAAAATTAAATTTTGAGGCAAAAATGTCTTATTTTTGACTACTGGTTATATCAGTGCTGGAATAACTGTTCGGTATTTTAAAAAATTTGAGTTGTAAATGTTTGATTAGTTGAATAAGTGCTGAGGTGCTGCTTACAACTTTTTAAGTGTTTAATTTTCTGTTTTAATTTTCTAATTATAGAATCAGAAAGAGAGTGTTATTTAATTTTGCAATTTGTAAGTTAATCATATAACAATATTAGAGATGTTCCTTTGGAAAAATAATGTTTACTACTAACTGGCAAAGTAAAAAATACCTTTCACATTTTCTGTGATTTTTTTTTTCCACACATCAGCCACTGAAGTTTTCCAGATTCACGAGAATAGGAAAGTAGTTTACTTAGTAATTTTTTTGCTTCTCCTTTGCTGTTCTTATACTTGGCTAATTATAAAAAAAAGCTTTTGTTATTGCTCTGTATTACTCCTATAATGGAATAATCTTTGATTTGGTTATACATCATGCAAGTACATACTAATTCTCAATTAGTGGCATAAACTTCATGGCTTTGGGTTCTTCAATATAGTAAAAGATACTTGATCTTATCATTGCTTCACAGTTACTTTTCACAGTCAACCATGCATTACAAGCGGCCTTCAGTTGTGGAAAAGCATCTATTATGTCCTTTTGGGAAAGTGAACTGTTCTCCGTTGCTATGCTTAAAACCATCATGTCCTGTGTGCATACAAAAAACAGGGCTGGGGGGGGGAAGGCTAGACACCAAGGAGTCACTATATATAGTAGGAGTCTTTTTCTTTCCACTGCTTAAAAAGATAAGTAGCTGAAAGAGAGTCAAGTGTTATTTCTCTATAAATTGTGTGCTAGAAGGTTTATCACTAAATGCTGTAGGTTATGTTGAGTGGAATAATCTGGAGGAAGAAAGGGAGGCTAAAATAACAGAGCGGTAGGACTATTTTGACTCCACAATCAAACTCTCCTTGACTTTTGCCCTTTGGGTGGAAAGTGCTTATGTTACAAAACAACATGAGGTCAACCTCTGGGTTCTGCTGTTAGTTTCTTTCTTGCTGATCTGCACTGAGGGACTAGTTACCTCCCGTTCTTTGCTTTTGTGTTAGAAGTTTTACTGTTTGGGCAATAAGAATGTCCGTTGCTTTTCCTGCAGTGTGTAAGAACTGCTGAATTGAAGGATGAAAAATTGCCTAGGTGGCATTGAAGAGCCATCCATGCCTAGGCTCAGAATGAAGATACCCTGAAAAACATGGGAGCATCCACTTTTCAAATATCTTGTTCCCTCAAAGGCAGTGTACAGTGTTAGGAGTATTTTTACAGTTATGAAGTGGATGTATTAAAAAAATTGGTTTAGGCGCACCCAATTGATCTGATAGCACTTTATGAAAATTCTACTGAGTTCTTTTGGAAAGATAAGTCATACCTGGTTTAGTCAGCTTTTTTTGGGAAGTATTCCCATCTAAGGATGACAACTGCTTGGTCAGTGATCCAGTGATAGGCCCATGGTGTGGAAGAGGTGTGGGTGCCTGAGTGTATTATTTAATGGCTTTGGTACAGTGGAGGAGGCCCCTGTCAGGAAGCAATAAAGTAGTTATTGGGTAATGACTGTGGAGGTACCACGTATAAGGTTAAATTGATATATGTAAATCACTGACTTCAATATGCTGAAGCTGCCTCTTGGTGCCCATCTTTTTTTTGTTTTACAAAAGTGGGGATCAAATAGTCACTGTTTTGATAAATGCTATGTAGCTAACCTACATTAAAGACCTTAAGGGAGTTGAGCTCTTAAATTCCTTTGAAATGTAATGGAATTTGGGCACCAAGTACTCTTTCTTTTTTAAAAAAGTCACTGGCTCATTTACTTTTAGTAAACTGCTTTTTAAAAATTGTGCAGAGCCTTTGGTATGTTCTGTCACAGTATGAAAGTGGCACAGGGTATACATGCAAATAAAGACATCTGACTTCAAGGGGTGTTGGCAGCGGCAGGAACCGGTTGGGATTAACTGTTGATGGCTTTCTACTGTTGTGTCTGACGTGTGGTGTGTAATACTCATGGCAGTTTTTGGAGGTCTCTGCATAGGCTGTATGGGATCATTTGAACAGAAACGTTTCATGTTGGCTGATTGTTTCATCTCCATAAATGTTAGTGAAAATAAATGTGCAAAAAACCTGTAATTTATTGGAGGTCCAGCTCCTGTCTTGTATGCGATCCCAAAGTCAGCAGAATCTATAGGTACACACTTGAGTAACTTTCACTCACTTATGTACCTTTGCTATAAAACCATGTCTGAAAATACATACCTGTTATACATGCTAACTGTTAGAAAATCTTGTGTGATTCTCATTATTACTCAAATTCTGAATAGATTAAACAAATCCCCTTAGCACTCTTGAATTGAAGTCTCAGTCCACTTGCGTAGTATCTAGCATTAGGGTATCTATAAACGATTATACGTACAGTACATAAAGAAAAGTGGGTATGTTTGTGAGTAAAATAGATATAAACAAGATGTTACAGTGCTCTGTTAGCTGCAACTTCACAAACAAAACCTGAGATCCTTTTAGGAATGTATAATTGTTTCCACTTTTGAGGCTTGAGATGCCTTTTCCTTGTTTGTAAAAATCAATGTGTTGTATTGTTGTGTATGGAGTCTGTTCATGGGAGTTAAACCCAACAAACTGTCCTTTTTCAAACTAGATCTACTGGAGGTGGGGCTGCAGTTTGGTTATCCTCTCATTTTTCACATGGCAGTGCTGCAACACAAGTACAAACTCAAGTATTTATGGGGAATGGATTTTTTTCTGTCTGGGTTAGCAGCTTCCAATGTAGTTCATCCTACTCCAACAACACAAGACAGATTTAAGTTGGTGCTCCTTTCAAAAACATTTGTAAAAATTTTTTAGATTGCATCTGAATTATTTGCCTGTCCATTTGCAATGGAGACCATTAGAGGGTTTTTATTGGCCACACCCAGGGCTCTTCTGAACAATGTTGAATTACACAATTATTAAGAAGCCAAAACAAAAACCAAAACAAATACTTCAAATCTTCCACATCTGTCAGGCTTTACAAAAAAACCTTGGAAACTGTGAAGCATTTTGACAAGTGAGTAAAATAGAAAATTATTGCAGTCTGTTTTCCTTAAGAGATACTGAGAATTAAATCTCTGCATAAGCTTGCAGTTAATCTTGTGTACCCTGCTGCCTGAATGGGTGATCACCAGGGGAACAGACTTGCTTTTGTTTGTGAAGGTATGTGAAAGAAATGCACAGTAAACATTTATATAACCTCTTATATCATGTAAAAAAATGCAATGAAAATGAAACTGAATCAGGTGTAATTTTTTGTTAGCATTCTTTAATTGTGTAAGTGCAAATTTTGCAAGTCTTCAGTTATAAATTGAAATTAAAATTTGAAAGTTAAGTTGTGAAGTTAAAACAGAAAAGTACCTTAATCAGAGTTATGCAAACCTATATAATCAGCATGAAAATATTTTTGTACTGCCACATGTGTTATATCATTGCTTTGCTGTATAAACACAATTAAAGAGTGCCTTGGGGATTTCCTCAACAAGAGATTAAACAGGGAAACAAAACCGGCAATTCTAACACTTTGCATCTGATGACTTAATCAATCCAGACAGGCTTTCATTCCCAAAGACTTCTGTTCCCTGAAATATGCATTGTAAGAATTCACAAGCACAATTTTCTAATGGATCACAAACACATGTTCGTATTCTGCCTCTCAGTGAAAGAAGTGATCTGTTACCTTCTCACAGATAAGCGTTATTTTTCTCTCCCTCTTCCCCCACTTTTTTCCGTGTCAGAGATTAGCAGCAATTTAGACTTGTGACTGGAGCTAATTGCTGAATGTTGTCTAAACTGCTTCAGAAGAAATGACCTTACTTAGCAAAATCCTACCACTTAAATTCTTAAGTCAGGCTCACTTGTTTTGTCTGAAATAAGGAAGCAGATCATAGGCTGATCTGGAGAAGGAGGGCATTTCTGCATTTCTGGTGCGGAGGGTTGAGGTGAGTAGCTAGCAAAGCCCTTCAGGGAGCATTAGCTCCCTTTACTGAAATAGTGGCTTGCTGAGCATGTATCAAGTAAACTTCACAGAACTTGATCCAGACAGGCTGGAATGATGGGGTGAGGCCAATTGCATGAGATTCAACAAGGCAAAGTGCTGAGTCCTGCCCTTGGATCATAACAACCCCATGCAGTGCTATAGGCTGGGGTAAGAGTGGCTGGAAAGCTGCCCACTGGAAAAGGACCTGGGTTGTTGGTTAACAGCCAGCTGAACATGAGCCAGCATGTGCCTAGATGGCCAAGAAGGCCAAAGGCATCCTGGCCTGTATCAGAAATGGCTGGTCAGCAGGACCAGGGCAGTGATTGTCCCCCCCATACTCAGCACTGGTGAGGCTGCACCTTGACTCCTGTGTCCAGTTTTGGGTGGAGCACAAGTCTGATGAGGAGCGGCTGAGGGAGCTGGGGTAAAGCCTTGAAAAAAGAAGGCTCATGAAGGCCCTTATCTCTCTCTATAACTACCTGAAAGGAGGCTGTAGCAAGGTGGGGGTTGGTCTCTTCTCACAAGTAATAAGTGATAGGACAAGAGAAAATGGCCTCAAGCTGTGCCCAGGGGAGGTTTAGATTGGGTATTAAAAAGAAATTCTTCAATTTCTTTCAAATTCTTCAGAGGATTGTCAAGTACTGGTATAGGCTTCCCAGAGCAGTGGTTGAGTCACTATCCCTGGAGATGTTTAAAAGACATGTAAGAGTAGCACCTGGGGACCTGGTTTAGTGATGGACTTGGCTGTGTTGGGTTAACAGTTGGATTTGATAATCTTAAAGGATTTTTCCAACCTAAATTTTTTGATGATTCTTGGAGGACAAGAAAAATTCCATTTAGTTAACTTAGTTTTGATGCAGGCTGTGTTTTGGATTATAAAATTATTTTCCAAAAATTCCAGATGATTAAAATATTTTGTAAAAGAAAACTTCTTCCTTTTTGGCTTGAATTGTTTTGATTGTCATCCTTATATCATAGCAAAAAAGTTAGAAGAATTCCATTCATATGCCAAATCCTAGGATGCATGCTGCAGCATACTGCTCAAAGTCATTGCCTTGGATTGGATTCAGTCTCACCACAGACAGAAGGTAGGTAACCTCTTTTCAATAGGATTTTTGGGTCCCCAAAATGTGCCCCACTTTTGTCCATTCTTGTTTCTAATTTTGAGAAGGCTAGTCAATGACACTGAATATTTTATGAGATTTGCATATTTTGCAAACATAGAGATACTCATGTATTTACATGTCTTTTTATATGTCAAGTGCAGACCGTCTCATCTTTCAATCATTACAGTGATCATATGCAGCTGTTTATGAAGAGTTTTCTCTTCCATGGCTTCCTTACTTAGTCCAAGCTACTGGAAACAGTTATGAAAATACAATCTTTATAATGGACCCTCAATTCCAGTACATAACCAACCTGATAAATACTGTGAGATCTGTTTACAGCTGTTGGCTCTTAGCGAAGAGCACTCACAGCTTTACAGCTCCGTAGTTAACTTCTTTTCTTTCTCCATGCTGCACCTGATGTACAATGATTCTCTAAAGCAAGTTTTATTAACAATTCGATTGTCCTTCTGTTACCCAGAGATTTCCTTTAAAGCAATAAAATTCCTAGTGGCCTAATCCAAAATGATTACCCAAGGGATCAAAAATCCTAATTAGTTGGTTGTGAAGATCGCCTAGTTTCAGAAATGGAGTTTACACATTTTCAAAACTAAATCCAGATGCCAAATATTGTCTTTTTAATCATCTTCATAGGCTCATAAGAGAGAAAAATGTATTCAAGAGAGTGAGAAGTAGGAGTGGTGACATTAAAAGACTTCTTTTACTGTTCTTCAGCCTCAGTGCAGGTGATAGGAATTGGTGAGTTGAAACTGTAAGGCATGAACTAAAATGAAAGTTTCAAAAGAAAAATATACAGACATGGTGTGTATTTACTTACTTGATTCCAAAAAAGTAACTTTAATTCAGAAATATTGTACTTTTACATCCGAAGCCTTCAACAGTACTGCAAAGTGATGAAATGTTGAAGATTTTTGTTAAATGTCCTGGAATATTCAGTAGCTAAAAAATAAATAACAAATGGTAAGGGAAGGAAATGGATTTTAAACCCCATTTAAAATTAAACCTGTGTTTATTAGTATCAATCCATAATGGTAATACTTGTATTTGAATATACTGTTACCAACAGGGAACGTTCGGTCTATTTGGACATGCTGTGAGATCCAGGCAGCTGCTGTGCCTTAGACATTCTTAAATAGTTAATAAACTGGGACTCCTAAACCTGACTCATTTATTATTATGGACATAAAATCTCACAAAAGAAAGCCAGATGTTTTGGGAAAACAGTTTGGTTTCAGGGTTTTGAGCTGTGTATCATGCTTTTCATTATAAGATTTCCTATTCCCAGTATCTGTATTTTTTATGTCTTCTGATAGGGCTTCCAAAAGTTCTTGCAGATCACCCATTACCCACATAAATGAGTTGAATGAAAATTTTAAGGAGTAAAATGTGTGTGGCTCAAATGCTTGCTTCAAGAGCTAGTGTGTTTTCAAGAGTAATGTGAGTTTTGGGGTTTTTTCAGAAAGATCAGAGTTGCTTTTAAGGGCTTTCGCAAATCTTGTTCAGCTCAAATCCCAGAAAGTCAGCTTGAGAAGTTTCAATCTTAAGAACACTGTTGCAAGCATGTCCTGTACCAAATCCTACTCCATGTGATTGAACTATGTGACTCTTCTTGTTCCTTGTCCCATTTTTACATTGTTTTCATTCTGTCTCTGAAAAATTCCATGAACTTCGGTTTGTTTGTGTTCCTTTAATATGTATCATCCTCCCCTCACTGGCAGTGTTTAATGGCTTGGGTTTTGCTCCTCTGTTGAAATCTCTCTTGCATTTCAAATTTTGTATTCATGTAGGCTGAATGTTGACCCTCATTGAAATTCTATTTTCAAGCATATTTCTGTGTGGAAGCTTACACTGGCATATTCATTTAATTATATGTGCATCACAAGAAGGTGGATCGTTCATCTTGGGCACTGTGTTTTCCCAAACTGGATTCCATTAGAAGGAGTTTTATAATATCAGTGACAATTGTTGCTTGAATTGTTTAAGATTTGTAGTTTGTGTATACCATTTCATTAAATTTTATCTCTGCATTCTCTGATTAAATGGGACTTGCTAAGGAGTTTGGAGGTCAAAATTATAACAGCAGAAGAAATCATGGCCAAGCAGAAAGTAATTTTGGTTTAGGAAGTAGTCTTATTGGTTATTGATAAAGGTCAAGAAGAAGGAAGAATGGAAGAGCAGGCATGGATATGGGAAGTGTGTGCACAATTGTGCACAGCAAATTTTTAAGAAGCAGCTTAGGTACATTCAGGCTGTGACTTGACCCTTGAGATAACCTGAAATGCCGTAGTTCACCTGGCCTAGATTAATAAAGCAGCTGTGAATTATGCTTTTTTACAGATAATTTTCTGAGAGAAGTAATAAAACTGTTGCACAGAATTTTGGTACCAGGCAAGGAGAAAAGGGAAAAAAAGTCCAAGTAGGTGGAATAAGGAAGTAATTTGAAACTTGGGTAGCTACAGTCTTTTCTCCTCAAGCTGCAGTTTTCTGAGATCTTTGAGACTTGAAATTGTCTCAGTTTTAGTTGAACGAGAGGAAGAAACTAGAGAAGAAAAGGACAAATGAGATTGCATTTTGCACATAGAGAATCCTGAGTTGCACTAAACTTCATCTGTCCCTGACATATGTGAAATAACAGTTCAGTGATTTACTGGTCAATACCACTTCAAATTATGGATCCTGACAGAACAATATTGTTTTCCTTAGGTGAGGTTTTTTTTCTGTGCTGAAATAGTCAATATGTGTGCACCAGCACTGATGTAAATTATTATATAGGAAACAAAGAGGAGGCTAATGTGTATCAACATGCCTAATATTTTCTAGAGGGTAGTTTCAGTAGCTTGTGCAGAATTTTTAAATCTAGAGTGCTTTCCTTTTTGCTCAGTAGCTACCGATTTGATACCTAGAGCATAGAAAAGTGTACATGTGTATATGCTTTATCATATTTATGGGATGAAAAAATGTTTTAAACAGTGGAAAGACTGGAGAAGAAACAGGGAATATAGATTTATTTTCAATTCTTGGAGTAGATGTTAAGCATAATTAATGACAGCAGTGGAGTAGATACAGAAGTTGCCTTTGACATGAGAAGAATGCAGAGAGATGTTTTCTAGGATTTAGGACTGAAAATCTGAATAAGTGTGTTTAGTAGAAAAATATCTTTTAAAAGATAAATCTTGTAAGATTTAATCAAAATAATTTTTCATAGCAAATATTAAATCTTAATGGCCATTTAAAAAAGCCACATATCAATTTGCATATGTTTTCTTCTGCTTCTTCTGGATGTGCTTTGAATGAAATGTTCTCAAATCAATGTCATAAATGCTGCCATTTACAATTCTGAATGTACTTTTATGGACATGTGGGTTCATGCTCAGATGTATACGTACCTTACATTTTTGGTGGAATAATCAAAGGCTAAAAAAAAGGATTGAAATTACTTGAATATTGACATAGAACCTGAAGTATCTGTTCATGTAAATGGTGGATTTTATGTCATTTGGATGTTCGCATGGAGACTGGGGGGTTAGTTATCTTCTCTTTTTATGAGCGCAAATAAGTGGAGCATTTCCAGCAACTGTTGGCCCCAAATTAAGCCTTTTAATTTTAATTAATTTGAGCAATCCATGTATTTTTCAGAAATTGTGTAGATCAATATTGTTTTTATAATACCACTGAAATAAAATGCTATTCTTTGGACATGTTGCAAATGAAATTAATATACATAGAAGATAATCTTAATTTCAGTTTTTCTCTTTTTTTATATCCCTCTCTCCTTCCAAGTTTGAAAATTAAATATTTAGTATTCAGATTTTCTTCTTGCTTGTATCCATTGCAAAATATTTAAATGCAGATACAATCCTTTCTGTGATGAAAGATTCTTTTATTTTCAGTGTTTTTGGTTTTGTTTTTTTTTATTTGGATAAAATTTTGTTCCAAGACTGAAATTAGTAAATGGAAAATAAGATTGTACAATATTGTTTCTCTATTTAATATAACTATTTATTGTATGTAGGTGTATAGTCTAATTTTATATACTAAAAGTGCTTATTATAGGTAGAAGTATAGATAACAAGTATACCAGTATACAACATCAGTTTTATTTCAGATATCTCTCATTAAATTCAACCCTTTGTACCATGCATGCCTGTTGATTAAAAAAAAATTTAAATGAACAAAAAAATCCAGTATCCGTGATTGCTTCTTAAATAGAGTCTGAGAAGGGACATAACCCATAAATGGTTTTCTGTATTCTACAATCACACCTACTATTACACCTCCAAACCTCAATCAAGGGGTTTTTTCTGCTCTACAGACTGGCTGGAGCAGGTGTAAATGGAAAGCAGATTTCTGAGAGCTGAGCCCAGCAGCTAACAACTTCCTGTTGCAGTTGCTCATGCATTCCCTATAGAACTCCTAGTTCCTTAAATGTGGTAGAGGTACAGCTGGGTAAGGACAGTTATCAAGGTGATAGTTTAAAGTGGATTCCATTTACTGAGGTTCCTGACTGGTACCCAGTAGTACCAAGCTGGAGCCTGGCAGTTTCTGACTGGTTACTACAGACTGTACAGAACTGGCATCATTTCTAGGGCCAAACATAAATGTAGTGTGCTGCATTGATACAGTTAATGTACAGACTTACGTAAATGTGGATTGTTTTCAGATACATGCTTAAAATCAGATCTCATTTCCAATGAAGCAAGAAACAGAGGCCTCTATGCAACACCATACCTATGTCATATTTTATTCACAGTCATAGCATTAGTTTCACTGAAAGCAAAGGTCATGTGCAGGCACAAACTTCCACCATTCTTAATTTGCGTTCTGGGTCTAAATGTTCTTTTATCCTCAAGGTCTTTGCTATGCAATAGCTTTTTTTCCTTTGGACTTTCGTGTTTAGGCTTAGCCTAGTTGCTTCTGGCCAAATCTTGAATATTCTTGAACGCAACAAAATCTGATACTGTATTTACTGTTTGTATTAGATTATCTAGTGAGTTGTGGTAAAATATTCAGCACTTTTGAGTGAAGATGAGCCTGTAGGATTCTGACTTTGGATCTATAATCTCTGCTGTGAAGTTCAGAAATGTTCATATGGCATATGAATGGGAATGGCATATATGTACAGGGCACCTGTAAATATCTGGATGCAAAACCAGAAGTGATTTACAATCAAAATATAATATAAATTAAATATGAGTTATTATGTTTCAAAAATAATTGTATGTTACTGTGCTATTTCGTGGTCTGCATTAAAATGCAGAGAAAAGGGGGTTGCAACCCTTAGATTAATGTGCTTTTCACCAGGATATCAATAAAACCCCAATGCCAGCCTTGTCTGTGTATAAAATACCTATAAACACAGTATATAACACGTTTTTACATAGTTGACCTTTTGAACAATTCCATATGTTTTTCATTTATGTGGAATTGTTCTCTCTTACTAGACTCCATTCAAAAAAATTTATTTTAGACTTGGTTTAAATAGAACAGACACCTTAAATGTCTTAACAAGCATAGCTGACGCTTTGGTGGAATTCGTAAAAAAAAGAATTGTCTGCAGCTGCTATGCCCATGGTGTGCTTATATCTGGGTTGTGGAATGAATAAGGTAGAACAATCCTCGGAAAAGTTTGTACAAGTGGAGTGTAAAAGCTACACACAGGGGGAAATGTTGGCAATGGTCAAAGAAGTGTATGTGGTACATAAAATTTCCCAGCAGTTGTGCTGCAGTGCACTCATATGCACAATATATTGGTTAACTGGTAATAGGAAGCCATTGTTTTCTTTACAGATCAGAAACATTAACTCCTGGCATGTCATATGAACACGTGCATAATGTAATAGCTTAAACATGTGTCACTGTTGCAAGGCAGGTGTGAAACAAGGATATTCAAGCTAAAAGATCCTACAGCTAGCTTTAGAGTCAAGAGAAAGACCAGGAGGATGCGTGGTCTGGAAACAGATGATATAAATGCTTTAGGAAGCTGCTTTCGTTCTGTTACATGAAAAATATGCATCTTTATACATAAAAGTCATGCTTAATCTAAATCTATCTGGTTATTTTTTCTTTTTTTCCCTCTCTTTTTTTCTCTCCCTTCTAATCTCTGGGGAAAAAAATCAAGTTACCTTTTAATGATTTTTTAAAATTGTTGTTCTTGTTTTTCTTTAGCTATAAAAATACTTTCAGCTTTTCAGTACGTCTATATTGAAAAAAAGAGATAGAACTTTGCATGCTTGGTCTTAAAAGGAATTGTTTTTTACCATTTCTGAGACAGAGAATTCATATTTAATATTGTAAAACCAGATTAATCTCTGTTATATTGAATGGGCAAAAGAGATTTGCAAATATTAGTTGTGTAATCATATTATTTTTATTTTTATTAATTTTTATTTTATGTGATATTATTTTGATAGCTTTCGGTATTATGTCATTAGTCTGTACTAGCTACTGAAAGCACCAGCTCTTAGTCTGATGACAATCTGTGCTCCAAACAGTCATTTCAAAGTGTATGTTCATTTCCTTTTGGTAATGAGACAAACTTTCTCTGGCTCATAAACCCCAAAGCAGCTTTAATACAGAAGTAAAACTGAGGAATGATTTAGCCATATTATGATCTTGATTTTGGATTTAGTTCCCTCCTTGTTGCTAGGAACTTTCAGAACAACAGATGTTTTAAATGTACAAAATGAGATTTTTAAGTACAGAGCAAATCCAACGGATAAATCACAGATTCAGAGCTCTGTAAACTGTCTCTGTACTATAGAAAAATAATACTCACGATCATTGTGGCATAAAATATGTCTAAAGTTGCTTTAAAATTTCCTGTATCAGCTATTTGAATGTAGGTTGTATCTGTTTTTAAATCCTTAATTTGTAGATTAGGTAATTTGCAGAAGCTACTCACTATTTTCCTGAATGGTGTGGATGTTTTTTTTAACTTAGTAAGAATTCTTGTAAGTATGAAGTCAGAGCTGATATTTTCAAACTTTTTGTAGAAATTATTCATGCCATAACTCCATCCACAAAATCCTGAAGAGTTAGAAGGTAAAGGTTGTTTTAATTTGTCATTGAAACTCAAATATTTCTCATTCAGAGGGAAAATATACATAATATAATTAAAAAGAAGAAGAAAAAAAGAGGCACCCCCTCAAATGAATCTTCTATGTGACAGTGAGAAAGAACAAGAGACCAAACTGTTTCGAAATGGTAAAATTGGGGATTTGAAGTCAAGGGTCTTCTTGCTTCCTCTGTACTCGTTTATGAGTTGGCACTAGAATGGCTCTTCAGCATATTCCTCCTCTCCCCAGCTGTTAGCAGTAGGGGGAAGTGTAAAGGCCCTTCACCCCTTCTGAACCATCGTTTCTGTCTGTAGAACAGGGTCCTATTGTGGCTGTGGCTACTGCGAATGGTGTGCAAAGCCTTGATGTGAAGCAAAGAAAGTTTGCCATTGACTACAAGACTCTTTGGATCGGGCCCTGAGCTTTTAAGTCTGTAACTGTCATGGAAAATAAATACTGCACTTGAAGGAGCAAGCTCCAGGGTCTCCTAAAAGTAACTTAAATAGCTCAGAGAGGAGCAGTATAATAACTCCTGCTTTCATATAGTAGGTTCTCACTAGTTTTACATCCCAGGGATACTGCTGGGACTCCCAAATCACTGGTCAACAGTGTAATGATACATGGCAAATTACCTGGGTAATGGCAGTTGGATAAATCACCTCCAGCCAATGCTGGTTAGTCAAGCGAGGGGTGTGCTATGTATTAACTGGAATCAATTCCCCAAAGACAAAATCAAAGGAAAAATGGACTTGAGAATTTTTTTTTAACCCAGTATGATGATTAGTGGTCATTAGTGAAGATGATTTATTTTTCCTTATGGAAAGGCTAGCGAATGATTTAGAAAAACAAATGTGAATGTGTAAGTTTTAGCAGAAATTGCTGGAAGGGAACAGAGATTTCACAGCAGAGCTGTTCCTCTTCATGACCGAATTTCTGTTTATATTCTTCAAATAAGGGAAAACAACACAATGGAAAAAATTCAGGAAGTTCTTGATAGCATCCAAGGTTAAAAACCAGACACGATGGCTTCACATTTTCATTTTCATGAGAAAGGAGGAAATAAACAGCGACTACTCTCAAATCTCCCAAATATTTTGTGGGGGGTGAAATAAAGTTGAAGATCAGAGTGCTGTCAACTTGATAGGGATTGAAGGTGCTGAATGTGTCATAGGATCTTGAGACAGGAAAGTGCTGTGACTTGTCCTAGCCAGAGCACAAACTGTTTTTGGAAGCAAACCAGAAAGTCAACTAAACTCACAGAAAAGTGTTATATTTTTCATACCTCTATTCAGAAATATAGGACTTCTAAATCACTTGTGATGCTCACAGTTAGCTGTGGCAAAGTGAATGTAGCTTAGACTGATGCCAATTACAATAATAACTTGGATCATAGAATGTTTCAAGATATTTTTCTGACAGTAATGAATCATGTGTTAGTAAATTGAGCAACTAAAGGAAGGTGTTAATGGAAGGTAGGTTCACTGATGAGCATTAAGTACATCCTGTGTTGGCCAGTGATATATGAGTCCATGGTGGTATTTTTGGAACTTCCTTTGTGGAGCATTGTCGAGTGCTAGAATTATCACCTCTTTATGAAGGCACAGGCAGGAGAAAAGAACTTACCTGTTTCTGTTGCAGAGGTCAAATTGTAACTGCTTCATTTTCAATTTGGGCATGTGAACACAAGTCTAGAGGCTCCCGTCTTATTTTACTGATGGTATTTCTGGTTTTATGCTGTTGTGGCATTAGTGGATGTGAATGTGTCTATGCAAGATTTGCACATATTTCAATCTGAATAATTAAGATGATGACTCTCAGAATCACTTGCATGTGGGGTGCCATCTGAAGCTTGCAATGATTTTTATGCAACATTCAAAGCTCTCTGAGTTAGAACTGCTGTTTATATTTTTCTCTAATGAACGTGCTTTCCTAATGTGACCTGCCTACCTCTGGCTCCCCCTCTTTCTTTCTGACAAAGAAAAAATCCAAGACACTTATTCTCTTAATGCTGTGGTCTGCACTCCTGACTAATCTTTTTTCCCCAGTAACTTGGATATAATGTGGCAAGAGAAGCAGATATGATTCATCATCTACTGTAAAGTGCAGCCAAATAATACAATAATTCTAAAAATGAGTAGAGGTTGTATGACAGAGGGGAAGTCTGAGGCAGTCATGGAGGATTTGTGCTACCAGTGAATACAAATAACCTGACCTGCTTCTTGATTAAAAGAGCATTTACCTTTTCAGTAGCTTTTCACAGAAGAGTAATGCCATTGATGAATCTTAATCTTTGCATAGTTTTCAATATTTAGCTTATAAACAGCCTAATGTATCTGGAAATTCTGTTAAACTCTTCCTCTGTGACAGTGAATTCCGTAGGCAGTTATATTAATGACATTAGATGAAGTGACCATCAGTGTTCATAGTAATGGATTTCTACTTGCTTTAAATACTGTCCAAGTGCTGCAGGGGCTTAGGCAGATTTTTATTAAGGATGTGGCTAGAATACAAGGGGGACTAGTAGCAATTGAATCTTGTTTCCATCTTAGCTGATGTTTTGAAAGGTTTTAAGTGGTGCTTTATTTTTTTCTGGGATTTAAGCTTGTTATTAACAGCCAAAGCTGGATTGAAAGTCTATTCTTTAAGCATCTGTAGTTTCTTTCTATACTGAAAAATAGAGGAGCTGAGGCTTTCTCTTCTGAAGAGGAAGTCCTTGTGTCTGCAGAAACCACTGAGTCTTATCCATTTTCCAGACTTTTTGTAGCTGAACTTATTGTCTTACTGAGGTGATTCTTCTCTCTCCTAAGGAGTACACAGGGATGATTTTTCTGTCCCCAGGAATTTGTTCCCACATGGTGCTATTTCTAGTTTCAGCCAGCTATCACTCATCTGAGAATGACTTCTGTAGTTTCCTGGCTGACTCTTCTACTCCCTCCTCCTTTGAAGATGCTCTTTTTGCAAAAATGACCAGAAAGCTCATCACTTTATGGCTCGTGCTTCTGAACTTGCTCTGAGTCACTGATGGAATCAAAGGCTCTCTCAGCATCATTCTTTTTTTTTCCCCTTAGGTTATTTTCTTGTTAGTATCTGATCAAGAGAACCACCCAAATAATTGTATAAAAAAGAAAAAGCAATTCTTTTCAATGGAATAAGGAGATCAGAGGTCTATTTTGTTGTTTGGCCTTACAACAGGTTATGCCAGAAAGGACTAAGTGACTCTTATAAATCAAGAGAGCAGTCTAATGTTTCAAATTGCCCAAGAAATCAGTTTGTTTTTTTTTAATCTGAGTCAAGTACAAAAATGAAGGTCATATTTTTTTGCGCTAAAATTTTAGTATGGCTGACCAGGAGGGTTGAAGCTATACTCCCAACACAAAGTGGATCAATTAGCAGTTGGAGTACTAGGATGTATCTGCCAGAGTTTGCCACAGGAACCAAATGTCAGTTCTTTCATAACATTAACTTTTCCAAGATGCCTCATAAATCCCAATTTAAGTCTTTCCTTGTACATAAATGAAAAAAAAAGATGTTCTTTCAGTGCATCTCCTAGCTTATTTCATGGACTCCATTTTTCTTTAGTTAATGAGAACATACTTTCTGCTGTTGTGAAGATATTTCTTGTAAACAAAGAAAACAAATGGAACTTCATGCTGTCTGGATTATCTAATCAGAAGAGCACTTAAAATAAAGTCAGGAGGGATTAAGATTCCTGATGTAACCATTAAATTGGACAGCCTTCCAAAGGCTCAAAGAAATGGGGCGGGTGGGAATAGAAGGGTCTTGTTGGAAACTATATACTATATGTTACACTTTGGAGTTCTTAACAAACTGAAAGCTAACCCTTAAATGGAACATTTGCTTCAATTCTGTTTAGCTGCTTTGTTTGCATGATGCTGATATAACAGTCTGAAAATGAAGAAGATTTACAAGTCATTCAAATTGAAAAGAAATAATGATATAAGTATGAAACATTTTTTGGACAAAATCTCTGACAAAACAGATGCACAAATTGTTATAATGCAACCTGCATACCCACCCATGACAGACCCTTGTCTAAGTATTAGAGGTATATAGCCTAAATCTGCTGAACCAAGTTGTGCTGCTGCTAGTGTGGCAGTCTTAGTAACCAAGCTGGGCTGGGAAGAAACTAGGAACTGCATGTACTTAATAGCTATGGCAATGATTTTCTTAATTCCTGTGGCAATATGGAGCAAAATTGAAGGAGTACTCTAAAACATTAATTATCCAAATGACATATATTCTGGAATATAAATTATTATGTATAGCTCAGTAGCAAAATAAATTCCTTAAAGCTTTGCCTTCCATGTCTTAGGTCTCCTTTTTTTGCCATTTTTAATTTCGGAGTTTTGAAGAATAAAATGGAAGGTATGACATGAGAACATAGCTCTGTGCTGTAACAACCCAAAAAGAAGGGGTATCCAAGCTGGGGCCTTGTGGCCTGGAATGGGGGGACAAGTAGGTGAGCAAAAAACTGCTTAAAGAATAATAGTGAGCCATGCCCAGCCTGGAGGCCAGTCACAAACGAGATCTGTCTGTGACTAAATGCTGCTGAACATCTCTATCATCCATCAGGAGGAGAACAAGAGTGTACTCTCATCGCTGTGCACTACATGAAATTGGGGTGACCATTTGAGACCCTCAAGGTCAGGGCTGCCATTCAGCACAGCCCAGGCAGGCTGGAGGAAAGGGCCAATAGGAACTTCAGTAAATTCAGCAAGGATACTGTAAAGTGCTGCAGCTGGAAGAATTAACCCCTTACAGTGATACTGAGGAGGGACTGGCTGGGAGCAGCAGGTGAGAGGGGCCTGCAGAAGTTGGACAGGTTGCTGAGCATGAGTCCCCATCATGTCCTGGCAGAGAGGGAGGCCAGCACTGAGCCCTGATGGGCAGGAACACAGCCTCTAGGTTGGGAGGACAGATTTTTCCCCTCCACTTGGCACCTGTTGGATACACTTGGCCATATCTAGATGCTGCATCCAGTTGGGGACCTCAGGTAAGGGAAGGATACCAACAAACTGAAGCCAGTTCAGGTGGCCAGGGCTGGAGCTTCCCCACCAAGGGCAGAAGCTAGGGGAGAGGACTGGTTCACCCATGCAAAATCCAGGTATGCCTGCTTGATTGAATGCCTTCAGTAGATTCTATAGTGCTCGTTATTCTTTCCAGTTTTTTCCAGGTGGCTTTAGTTCCAAAGTAACTTTAATGAGAAAAATCAATTTAAATTGCGCCTGTGGGTGTGTTTTGATAATTGATATTTATTCACTGACCTAAGAAGAGGCATGACCGTGGCTCTCTTAAAGACACAGATGAATGTGTTTGTGCTGATAATTTTGAGTTGATTTTTTTTTTCAGCCTCTTCTGTTGAAAATGTTTCATTTTAAATAAAGTATCAATGACAGGGAAAGACCACAATGAAGGGCTGTGCCATTGAGTTCTCGTAGGAAATAGAGATTTTTGACTTCTCATCTTTGCTTCAGTGAATTTTAATTATTAAAAATGTTGCAGAGAGTGAGTCAACCACCTCTGAGGAGCCAGTAGGCAGGGAATGCCCAGGTAGCTGGGAAAATAGTGCAATTCAGCACTTGACTTAAAGACTCTCTTTTTTGAAATGTATGTTCTACCTGGAAGCATTTTTATAATCCTGTTTTTGAATCGGGAAAATTTACATAGTTTTAAAAGTCTATTGAAAACTTCTTGATGAGTTCTAATCTTAATTTGATCTGTAACATAATATTTGAGATTTTTAATGCTACTTTTCCTCATTTTGTGTTTATCTTTTCTGCTTCCTGGTCATTTCTATTTCCAAGTAGTTTCCCAAAAACATGTCTAAAATCTTCTGGATTTAGAATTATTAGAAGTGAAACTATTCTGCAAGTAGTAGCTACTGTAAGGTGGAGTACTGTGCTTGCCAACTATATAACATTTGTTAACAGTGTTTATTATCATAGTGCTAAAAGTATGTTATTACAAACTTTGTATGAATAATATTTTTGTGCAAGTTACAGCACACAACAAGGTGTGCATTATAAAACAGTGTGTCTCTGGCTGAGTGACCTAAGTGACTTGAAAAGTAGAATTTCTGTATATATCCACACAAATGTATTCATAGCATTAAAATTTTCCAAAACTAATTTCTTTTGAATGGTGGGAGAGATTAAAAGGGGAAAAGTGATTCTGTACGATCTCGTGATGGAAAGAATTTTGAGCTAATGACTGGATTGTAATTTATAACTTCTTCCTGTTTTATTTTTTCAAGGTGGCTGTATGTTTTAAGTATATTGTAGTTCAAGATGGAAACAATACTGCTTTGAGATTTCAAAGGAACTTATCTTCACTGATGTGTTGAAAAACATCATTGCTGCACATCCCATCTATTTTCAACTCACGTGGTTCCACATAGTTAAAAAAAAAAAGTGGATTTCTGATAATTGTTTGTTCATAATGTAGCAGCTAATACGTACATTCTGCACTATGATGAGTTTGTATTTCAACATCAGGTGCTGCAGAAAAAGAAAAATGAAATAGCTAAATCAGCTAGTTTTCACAATTACAGTGTCAAAGTCAGATGTGTGATCAATGCTCATTACTTGGGCTGTAGAGTATGCAGAAAAGTAGGATAGGGTGAAACGTCATCTTGCTCTAAGAGGGATGTCTTACATAAGGAAATGGATTACTCTGTGGTTATGAATTCCTTTCTCCACTGTCAAAGGAGACACTTTTATTCTATTGAAGTGGAGGCTTAATTTTTGCATTATTACCCTTAGGGGAGTGGAATCCTACTTTCCCTCCCCCCCGGCATTCCCCCATATAATGAAGTCAATTGCTAGATAAAACTAAAGCTGGTAACAAATGAAACATTAATGTTACTATTGTGTTTGTATGATAGTGTTCTTATGCTTTGAAAGAAATAGTGCCCTTACTAAAACCCCAGAAACTCATTCCATGTAAAAATCAGTGCTATTCTACTGAAGTCAGTGGACTTTTTCTGATTTATGTGAGCTGAAGATCTGGCCTGTCTTCTGGAGCTAGTGTGGAGGACCTTTCATGCTTACTTTTACTTTATTAGTGTCTTCGAAACACAGTGCACTGCCATATATTTGTGTCAGTCACTTTTTGGAATTGGCATTTATTAGCTACTCATGAAGCGTGTAAAGATTTGGTAATTGATTATTTTACCCAGAAATAACTAAATGAAAATACAAAGCAGGTTTTGCCATCTGAGTGCTGGCAGGGAACCAAAATGTTAAGCTCTAGTATATATCTGAAATAAAACTTGGCATAAAACAATGAAATGTGTAGAGAGGTTTGTTTCATTAATAGTGTATTGGCATAACAGAGGGCAAAGTTCTGCTTTCTGTTGAATGGAATTCAATTTCCTGATGTCATTAATATGAAAAGCGAATTTGGCCTCCATCTTCTTCAGCCACCCTGTCTTCATTATTGATAAGCTATTGGTTGTCTTGGTCCACTATAATGGTGTGGACTTCAGGTCTGAGACTGAAAGAGAGGAACTTTCCTGAGCATCATGCAGTGTAGTAGGTAGGTGCTGTTTAGTCGACCCATGTTTACCAGCATCAGAAAATGTGATGGATTGCACTGAAATGAAACCATCAGGTTTTTAAACAGAGTGGTTCCTTTTTCAATTTCAAGAAAAAGTTTCAACCACTGGATAAAATTATGTGCCAATTATGTATAACTTCTTTACCACTAGAATAAAGGAAGCCATAATTCTGTGGACTTATGTTTTATTGAGTTCATCTGTTTTCATTTATAAATAGAATGTAAGAGAAAAAGAAATCTGTGCTGGTGGACAGTGAAATAATGCAGCTTTTATACACTTGCAGTGAAATGGTTTCTTTTCTTGACAGGTTGAAAAAAGACTCAGAAAAGGCAAATCTACTTTAAGAATGTCAGTCTCAAATAACGTAGTTGTTAATGTTGATCTTGAATATTGTAATTAATAATCAGCCTGCTCATTTTTAACAGCATATTCAGACTCCTTCCTCCTGGAAAGAGGAAATTTGGGAGGAAGACAATTACTTTAACAATTCTTCAGAGAAGAACTTAGGCTAAGTCTATAAAACCCCATATTTGGGGCATAGTTTTTTTTTTAATTGCCTCAGAAATTCCTATGGATCTAATTTCATGATTTAGAATGTTTAAACTTGTCCTTTTGTGTGGATCCTTTTAAAATTAAATACAACTTAAATCCAAAAAAAACCACGGAGACGTGAGGTATGTAGTACATAGGGAAGTACATAAGTTGGGACAAAAAAGCAAGAAATCCAAAAGTTTCAAGGTTAAAATTCTGCTGTTGCCTCTAGCTTGGATGATTGCTGTCCAGAAAAGCAGACTATATTTTTATTGTAGATAGATAGGCTTGTTCATATTAACTTCTTTAGAATGATAAATATATGTACTGCTAAATCTTGCTTCTATTTGCTACTCATCAGTAATCTTATGTAACATCAAAATCTTGAAATTAATCCCTGGAATAAGTCATAATTAGGGAGACAAGTGGTACAAACAAGAATGAAGTATTTAGTATACCTGTCACTAATGAAGAATTAATTTCTCTGACGTACATTAATCTAAGTATTAACATATAGCTTGCTAATTGAATTTATGGTATATGGAGTACAGGATGAATATATTCTAAAGTATCCTCATAGATCCCTTTAGTAGTAATTAGGACTGTAAGGACAGCCTTGTGGTATTTTCGTTACATCATTAAAATGAAATGATTAGTTGTCTTGTACCAGAGCCATACCACAGGGGTAGTGTTAGCTTAAAAAAGGGAATTTTTCTACTTCAAAGATTTAGTAAATCCATGATCAAAATAGTGCTTTTGTGCGTGTGTATAGATGCATGTACATTAATTACAGAGATCCTGGAAAAAATCTATTACTGATACTAGACATCAAAGGTAAACTACCATTCATTTCAAAATAAGGTGTATGTAATCTGTAACACACACTCCTTGTAAATTTCCAAAGCATCCTCCTTGATAGATCCAGACTATAGTAAATTTCAGTGAAATGAGAGTATTTGCTGCAGTATTTACAAAATTTGTTATGAGAGTGTCTGAGCTTCAGTGAGCATCTTGAAGATAGAAAGCATCTTCCGGAGCTGGGCTGTGAAGCTATCTGTGGCTAATTTCAGTCTGAACTGTGGACATCATTTGGTTGACAGCAAGAGCTGTACTTTATAGTTGTGTGGTGGAGGATGAATAACAAGCATCCAATTTCACTATTCTATAAATTTAAGATAATTATATATCTCTTGACTTTTGCCCCCAAAATCTTACATCTTATAACAGTTCGTCAACAGTGTTTTCCTGAATCCAATCAAAAACTTAAGTCCTAACCCTTGACTTTGTTGTTTGGGGCTGGGTTTTTTTAATGATACTGCTATTATATTGCAATTTAAGGCTTAACTCAGCGTAAGAAGAGGAAAAACTTCTGTGGAATCAGCTGGGAGGTGAGGGGTGAAAGTTGTTTCCTGCCAAGATACAGAGATATTTTGCCACTTAACGTTAACTCTTAGGAAAAGGTGTGGGCTCAGGGGCCTTACTATTGTCTAAATGCTTAAATGTCTAAGCAAGTGAATGAATGTGACTTCAGCACAGGAAGCTTTACTCCAGCATTGGTGGCACCAGCAGTGGCAACATGGTAGCACAAGTCAGCAGTCCTAAAGAGCACTGAGAACCAGTAGAAGGCTTGTAGATTGTCTTTGGGGCCACATCTTCACAGAGGTGCCCATTAAAATTCCTGATAAGCCTTCCTTCTCTCTGTGGAAATATATGGAAGACAAACTCAGCCTGTGAAGAATTGTGAGACACACAACTGGGAAAACTGAGCCTCAGAAAAAGCAAAGACTGAGCTAAGATGAGGCCAAATCCAGGGTGAAAGGCAAATAACATCGTTAGTGAGAATTCACTTCAAAGAAACGTGCAACTTTCTCTTCGTTTTCTCTTTGTAGTAGAAATACCCTAAGGATGCTATATTTTTGCTTCCTGCTCAGACCAAAAAGAAGGAATGTTACTCAGGCAAAACTCCCAAAAGATGTCTCCAATAAAAATGTATTACTTTCTTTGATTGCCTTTCACTGACTTAACAGAGATTTAGATGACCTAACGTACAAGAGCAGTATAGCACTCTTTGCTTCTCTGTAGTGTTCAAAATCGTTCTCTAATATCTGTCATAAATTACATGTACCTGTTCTAAACCGAAAAGGCTGACAGTAAGAGCATACTCAGAGCTATTACAGCTATTTCTCTTTTTTCCTTACCTTATGACCAGCAGGTGGGACATAAGGAAATATAGGAGTCATTATACAGAACATCTGAGAGCTCCTTTGCAAAGGTGAGCCATCTGTTTACTACAGAAAATAATTTTTAATGATTGTTTTTCAGCACCAGAGCACCAATGAACAACTTTTAAAAGGTCAGAATGACTGCCTATATTTTGCTGCCATGGGAAATCCATCAGGCAATAATTTAACCTGTATGCCCCTACATACACATATTCAAGTTCCATATTGTATTACACATCTGTCATCTACTTTGTATTTCCCCAAACAGTCTTTTTGACTCATAAACTGTGTTTTCTTTAAAACTGTAGCCTGTATAATTCTCTGTGGAGACAGAGGAAAGGAAAAGGATTGCAGTGAATTGTTTCCAGAGTGCTTGTGTATAGAGGGATGATTAAGAAAGTGAGAGTGAATTTATTTAAGATTGAGAAATAAAGCACGTAAACTAAAACTGGATGGATGCCCTTGTGAAGGGTCTCTTTCTGGACTTAAGATGATGGTAGAGTGGTGCTAAAAATACACAAGCTGTAGCAAAAGTTATTTAATGCATTTGTCTTCAAACTTTTTTGCTTAAACACTTTTACTTCCCTGAATGAACTCAGATGCATGAGGCTAATCCAGTCAGTGGATCACTACCTCACTTCTGTGGCAGTAACGTGAAGTTTCTTTGGGGCTTAATTTCATCATGTGGACAGAATAGGAAGACTTTGTTGGAAAAAGCCCACAACTTTTTTCTCCAAAAGTGAAAGTGGCATGTGGAGAGAATTACACTACTCCCACAGCCATTGTGTTACACTTGCCACTCTTAAATATACCTGGTATTCTGTAGCACTGTGTGCACCGACTGCCTTGGGCTGCTGCTGTCTCAGCATCCGTCTCACTGTGCACTGTGAGACTACCGTGAGAAAGTTTGGTCTCTTACTAAATGAAGCGTCAGTCATGAGAAGCCATCCTAGCAAACTTTCCAGGGAGCATAAAATGTAAAATGGTGTCATTTTTTGCAAATAACACTGAATCAATAATCAGTGCTGTAAGAGAATGGGGCTGCTCGAATGTGAGTATACCCCTTTAAGGATGCATTACTGATTTATTTTAATAACTTTTTACTGTGCTATCCCATTTTTAGTTAGTGAAAAAATAGTTCTACAAAAATATTTATGATTTTCTGCTATATGTTTTGAAGAAGAATCAATAAGGTTGGAGATAAAAGATGAAAATGGTAGTTGGTGTTTTTTAAATTTGGTGTGCCAGGTCAAATATGTAACAGTACACTTAAGTAATTTTGTCTTGATGAAGTTTTTTCTTCCTTCATTATCGGGTTTTTTTTTATTCCTAATTTAGGATAGTCAAAATCCTATGAAAGCAAAAACTCCTTAGTGGAGTTTTTAAGAGATGGGAATATTGGAATATAGGAAAACAGGAAATAAACAATAGATATATTAAAAGACCACATATTTGTGGTGTTTGGGTTTTTTTGTTTTCTGTTCATGTCATACTTATTCTGCTGCTTTTTAAACACCAGTTCTGAAGTCTTATAAAGTTTATGTTCAAGTCTATTTATCACACTCTGGGTTTTATTTATGCATTTTATTTGAATAATCCGGAGAAAAAGTGACATCAGCCTGATGGGTAACTTGCTTCAGAATTTGCAACTTACTCTTGCCTTTGTGCATGTAATAAAAAACCTGTAGCAGACTACAGAACTATGTAATTTTGCAGTGCCCAGACAACATGATCTTATCAAAATGTGATTAGCCATACTGTCAAGATTGCAGATATCAACAGTAGATGTATTTTCCTGTGAAAGACTGGAAGGGGCACTGTATTCACAGAAGCATCTTTGGTATTTTCAAGATGGCTGGAGTTCATTTCAAACAAACCAATTAAGTTCACATTCTATTTAATAATATTAATGTTTTCTTTTGTTGATGTTTGTGGACAGTATTACTTTTTAAGAAAATAAATTACATGTCCTAAACAAGCATCAGAAAAACACGTTAAAAAAACTTCTGCCTATCCAAATACTGGATAAATGTTGAACACATTTAGTCACTTTCAGTTTTTCTCCCACTTTTTCTAAAGTGAAGAGCTATTGTGGATTTTATTTGGGATACATAATTTGCTGCTTCTTGAAGAAGTTCTGGTCATTTTAAGCTTCAATTGAAACATCTGAATTTGCAGGAATTTTTCCTGTAGTGTTCATGTAGTTGTTATAAAAATTAATCCATTTGAAAAGAATTCTTTCCTAGTTCTGCAGCAGCCTTTGCTACCTAGGGGGAAAACTTCAGCGTGCTTCCCTGCAAGCCACAATAGCCCAAGTTATTAGTATTCACTACATGCATTATGTTTCCATTTAATATTTCTCCCTTGTCCTTTATGTCCCTCTCCATTTTCTGTGCATAATGTTCATTCTTGCCTAAGTACAGGAAGAACCAATTATTGTTATAGTATTTCAGTTAGGTGACATTGTATATCGAGGTATATTAGGCATTTAGGAAATATCACAGATAGATGGCTGATGGCTTGTCTGCTCTGACATTTTATTCTTCCAGGTTATAGACAGCCAGGCCGTGTTTGCTTATGCCTGTGATCTTTGGGAAGCTTGTGTCTTTAGCCCCTCTATGACTAATGATCTTCACAGATTTTGCAGAGAGATATGTTTAATGCAGAATTTTAAGATAGCTGTGTCTGTGTTCTCTGTTCAAATAATAAAATATCTTAATAAAAATTTATATAAGGACCCAGCCACAGAGATACTTATGGATTAATTGGACTAGTGCTTTTTCAAACTATTTTCATTTTTAAATTACATCACTGTTTCCAAAAGAGCTGGAGAACTGTAATGAAAATTTGTTTTTTCAAGGCCTTTAACTGACTGTTGATTACAAATTAAAGATGCCTATTTTTGAGTTTTATTACTTGTCATTCCTAAGTGACAATTAATACAATTCTCATAACAATCTTCATCTGTAAACTTTTTGTTTGTTTTACCCTTTATGATCTTTTTGTCATTACCTTGACTGTTAGGATCTTCTCTTCATCATGGCTTCCTCTCCTTCATCTGTCCTGTTTAAAAAGGATTTTTTTAATATCTCTTTTTTTAAGATAATTTTTTCCTCTGTCTCTCCGATCATGTCTATTATTCTGTTTCTTACCACATCACATTCAGTCTCTCTACAATCTAATTTATAAACCGAGATATTATCCTGCAATAAAATGTGCTTTATTCACAAGTTGTTTTAAGCTTATTATATTTTTATGAGTATATGTTCTCTGAAGTCTATACAGATAACCCTTTTTCAACTTCTAAATATAGTACAACGGTAACACAGAGCATTTCATCCAGGGTACAAGTAATCTAGCAACAAAAATGCCTGTGTTACGAGGTTTGAGTTCAAATGTTCAAGGGTAGAATTGGCTGTAATGGTACATCTGTGAAAAAAATAAGCCTGTGGTGAAGTTGGAACCCCAGTGCCAAAGCACAACATATAATTGGGCCTAATTTTTTCCATATGTATCAACAAAAACAGTCTTTGCTTCCACGAGAGATGAAAGCTTCCCTTTCTGTCATATTTTTATTTTGTATATAATTCCTAACTCTTTATAATTTCATAGGCTTTTAAAAAAAAACATGCCTAGATTTAGGGAGAGATGAGCTGTCACCCTGGATTTGAGTTTATATTTCTAATAGAAAAGCCTTTTTTGGTGGGGAAGGAAAAACAGGGCTATTTCCCCTCCCCTGCCAAAAGGGCTACTATGTTAAAATCCTTGTACAGTGCCTGTGAGCTGTCCAAGTTGGCGTGGAACAATCCATTTGTGAATTGATTTAAATACCTCATTTAAAATAAATAGTCTAGTGGAATTAGTGTCATAAATCTTCATAGAATAAGCTTACTATTTATATAAGATCGAAGAAGTGTTAAATACATTTCTGTTCTGTCAACAATGTATGGTGGTATTTCTCCCTCTGTTCAACTTTATGCCAAGTCCCAAATAAAGGATGCATATTTTTTATGCATTTGTTCTGTTGTTTAATGTGGTATCTTTCCAAATAATCTTTCTTCCTGCTGTCTTTAAGTTCAACTAACACATATATGAATTCTGTAGAAGACTGATGGTCTAAATTACGTTTCATCTATATTTTGGTGTATTATTTTATGTTCAATAAATTCACTGTTATCAGGATTGTTGAGATACTCTCTGCATCGTATTTTACCTCCTCTTGGAAGTTATACACCCAGGCGTGCAGACATTGTTGTGCTTTCTGCTTCAGAAGCGTATCCCAAAAATTGTCATTTTGCAGGTGACATTGATGCAATGGCTGCTAGATCCAAGTACTTTGCTACGCGTATAAGCGATCTCTTGCCACACCAGTCTGCTTTGCCTGTTTTTGTAGTGGCAGCCACAGAGACTCCCAAGTGTTTGACTGTGTTCAGAACATGGTTAGTTAGGGCTCTCCATGCTGCTAAAACAGCCTTTCTGTGTGTCTCCTAAGGAGGGGAAAAAAAAGTTAGACTTCATGGAAATGTCTCTCAGGATGCCAGCGGTACCTTGCTGGTTTACTAGTTCACCTCACTTCAACTCTAGTTACATCTAGAATTTGTTTTGTAATTTATCCCTTCCTTGACTGATTCCATGGAAGTGAAGGGATTATTTTTCTCTCTGCCTTTACATCTTTACGGAGTTTAAAACATTTTGCTCTAGACATGGTTGTTTTGCTAGGAGCAGAGCTGAAAGTTGCTCTGGCAGTGGAAGGAAGTGAAGTGAGCTTTGAGTTCCCCATATTGCTGGCTATGCTGAACTTACTTGGATGTGGGTGTGAGCTAAAGTCAGCTTCAGAGTTACTCCTCATGGGCTTTTATGTGTCCTATAAAGATAATGTACATAGTGCAGCACACCTTTTCCAAATTACTTTATACACTCACTTTCTGTTTGTTAGGGAAAAAAAGAAAAAGCAGGCACTGAAGAAGGAGGAAGAAGCATTTTTCCTCTTCTGATGAAGCTAGAAAACATCTAGCTTAAAATCAAGGAAGTTATGTCTTGGTTACAGTACCTGGTTTCCATGGATCCCCACTGATATATTTTTATAGAAGCTGCCTTACACATCTTTGCTACTGGTTTAAGAGACTCCAGGAAAAAGCAGCCAGGTCAGAAGAATGAACCAAAGAAAATTTTCCTGCCTTGTTCTCATTTCAGGTCGGCCAGAAAAATATTCTCTTGGCCAATAGGTGACCACAAATTCCAGGGCCCTCCTGTAGCAGCAGAAATCCTTTTGGATTTCTTTGAATCTTAATGCAGGTCAGCCACCTTAGAAACAGGAGCTGTTACTTATGGTGTTCGCAGCCTCCAGGTGCAAGCCTTTCTCCTTCAGTAGTCTGCTCCTGTCACTTGATTCACTTGATTGTTTTCAAGTCTTGGACTGGTTCTTCTTCCCTGTGTTGCATCCATTCTCCACATGTACCATGACCTCTGAAATCCCCAGGCTATGGAGCCTCACCTCTTGAGTACGGGGCATCAGAAGTGAGGAGTCTGGCCTGTATGCCCACTTCAGACTTGGATCAAACCCACCGCTGAGCCACCTATAGCACTTCTCCTACAAACCCCTTGCTAGTCCGGGCCCCCTTCTGACAACCAATAACCATATTCCTTTGACTCACTTATGTCAAATGAACTGTGCTGCAAAGTAGATGCATCTCTTCTCTTGCTTCCTCTATTGACAGCCACTGGTTTTATTTGCTTCCATTAATTACTGTCTCCTGCCTGAATCACCCCTGTTCATCCTCTCATTTCATTGCTTTCAAACTGTCCTTTCAGACTTTTAGCTGTACTTGTGCTTTCCTGAAGCAGTTCCTCTCTAGCTGGTCCTAACTTGTCTTCTGATCTTGGCAGTGTGTTTTTATTCCAGTCTCTGAGTCTTCTCTTCATAAACTCCAGCATTTTGGACTCCTTTTACCTTCTCAAACAGGATTTCTTAAGCCAAAATTTTAGGAATGTAATTCTGGCCCTACTCAATTCAACTGGCTGAGGATTTTGCCATCTGTCTGTGTTGGTTTTTTCCCATGTGTTTGGGCACTATTTGCATGCATAATTGTTACATATGGATCTGTCTCGTAAAAAAAAAAAGCTGAACTTAGTCCAGTCTCTGTATAGTCAGATGATTGATATATGACCAGTATAGACTAACAAAAAGAACATTCTCCAATGTGCATATTGCTTTGATTACTGAGGTTTTTAGAACGTCCAAATGCTGTACAAAATGAATAACAAACATCAGATGTTTGAAAAGTTAACTCAATAGAAGTCAAGGACATAATGCTTAGTAGCAACTTGCTACAAAGAGTTCATATTTTTCTATTAATGGAAAATGACACAAAGATGCCCTTAGGCCAGCTCAGTATTTGTATTAGTAAGTGACCAAAACTGTGTGTCAAGGCACTCACACACATACTAATCACTTGCATTTGTAACTGCTTCCCCTGTCTTCCTGGCAAAATATCAGCATTAGGAAATTGTGACTAATGGTAAGAAAAAAGAACATTGAAGCACTTATCTTAATAGGCACTTTATCAGAGCAATCTTTATAGGTGTCAAAGAAAAAATAAAATACAGTTTGATTAACCTAAATAAGATAGAGTGTGAATGAAGCAGGCAGTTCCTTTGAAATGTAAGTGAAAGTGACCAAAACAGCTCCTACAGTTTGCTTTTATTGCTTATTATTTTTTATTGCGTTTGTTAGGAACATGAACAGTGTATGTACTCATTCCTTTAATACAGAATCAGTTTTGTGCATGTACAAGCATGAAAGAAAGACAAGTCTACAGCGTTCATCTGTTTTGATTTCTGGGTATTTTTACTCCTTTTAAAATCTAATATTTCTGGGTAAGATTTGTTCCCTTTGTTCCCTTGTTTAAAAATAGGGGGGGTGTTTTTGTTTTGAATAATTAGTTGTGGCGTCTGATTGTATAAGAATTGCTCTATTGTTTGGACAGTATGACAGCCTCTTGTGTTTTAAGGATTTTTTTCAGGCAAATGGCTTTTGAGAATGGCAGCATTTCAAGATTATGAAACTGCCGCTGATGGTAATGGTTCTGTGATAATTAAACTGTCCACAGTCTCTTTTTTTTTTGTGAAACTGAGACAAGGGTAGTTGTGATTTCATCAAAGGCTTTGTTTGAGCTCTGGCAGCTGGCAAGGCAGAGCCCTCTGCTAGCAGACTGAGTACCATCCTGAGAAGTTTTCACTATACATTTCCTTCATCAGCTGCATATTCATCACATTTCATCTTTGCCCATCTTGTAAGGAGACTAGTCAACTTCTTGGTGTTCTTTGTTGACAGAATAGCCAATTTGTCCTCTTAGTAGTAATGTATTAAAATTGGCTTTGGGGGGCTTCTAAAGCTGCAGGTAAGGAATAACATTCTCCTTGGAGTTTTGTTCTTTGCATGACAGTTTGTGTAAGAAAGCACAGTAACCTAAGCTGTCCTGATATTAAAAATAAAATGATAAAATACATTGCATCCTTGCATTAAAAATAAAAAAGGCTTTCTTATCATGCTTTAAAGAAATGTGCATCATATTCTCTGAAGAGGTCTGCAAAAGCCTGTGTGTCTATCTTTCTGCAATTGTGTAGTTCTCCTTAATGCTTTAGGACTGGTCAAGAGTTTACAGTTAAGGGTGACCACAGGTTCCCATAGCTGGAGCAATGCTGAGGGGTTTTCACAACTGCTTTTGTGTGAGGGATTGTGCCATGTAGGCAAGAGATTATCTACTGTTTTCTGGAAAAGCATTCCTGTAAATTGAGTCTCTAGAGATTCATGAGAGCAGAACTATATAGCCTGGCATATAAACTTTGTTCAGATCAGTGGTGGCATATTGTTGTTGAGGCAGAACGTTTATTTACTGCTCAGTTTGTACCCTCACATTAAAAGCTTTGGACTTCTGGGCATTCAGAACCTCATGGGATCAAGTCCTTCTACTAAGGATATTGTTCAGCTCTTATTCTGTCCCTTTTTATATAGTTTTTCATTTAGCACTGTCTATTAACACAGTCAAATTAGATCTAAATGTAAGGTGAAGAGCCAATAGATAGAAGGTGAAACTCAATTTAAAACTTACTTATGGTGTGATGCTTGTAACACATTTTTAATGTAGGTAACCTTTATAGACTGACAGCATCTTGTTACAATAAATATGTCATTTAGTAGCTGTATGGTCTCTATTGACTTGTGTGTGTGTGTTATTCTTGGGATAAGATTCTGTTGTGGTGTGTACAACACAACTACTGCCTGTTCTTGGGTTTGGAAAGAGGTGGTCCTTCTTCCCTAGCAGAGGGAACAAACTGAATCTGCTGGGAGCTAGCTCCAAGGGGAAGCCTGGAAATTCAGAGCTATGTTAAGGAAAGACATGATTGTAATAGTAAAACTGGGTAAATTCCACTTCTAGTGAAGAAGTTAAAAGGAGGACAACATTTTACTGTGAGAAGTATTTTGAAGAAATTGAGTGAAAGATGAAAGAGTAAAGGAAGATGAAGGGGATTTATACATAGAGAATTGGGTGATTCAGAGTTTGGGTAACTAGGGAATGGAAGAGTCAGCAAATACTCAGCAGAGCTTAACTGGTGAATTGTAAGAAATTAAAAGCTAAGAGGTTAAGGAACAAAGTAGGAAGTCCACAAATAGTGGCAAACAATGAGTGGACAAAAGGTCTTTAAGGCTATTTGAGATAAAAGCCTAAAGTGTTTGCAAGTACATTACTAAACAGGCAGTACATATTTCTGGTTAGTTCTCTCAACACTCTAGCTTGTGGCCGTTTCCTGTAGTGTGGAGCTACATGAGATGACTAAGCTGGTCCAGGATCACTCCTTGCTGGAAAGAGGAGATTGTTCCCCTTTCTTTCTCCTGCTCCTGCCTTGCCCATGTGCTAGCACTTTGTTCACTAAACCATCAGAAAATAAATATTTGTGTGATTTGTATCACTTTAGCTTTCCTTGCTGTTATGTGATAATTCAGTTGTGGAGTCTGGTGGGTCTTAGCACTAGCACAAGGAAGAAATGGAAACAAGCAGCTGGAGTAAGTGACAGGAGATAAGCACTCCATTTTGTATTGATGACTCCTTGGAGCAGCCATGTGCCTGTCTCTACGCTGTGGCTGCAGTTTTACAGTAGTCTGAATCATTTAAGTTCAAGCTCCTGCTGAAAGGAGCAGGAGCTATGCTTGCCTCTCAGCCATGCATTTTCCCTGCCTTGTGGTGACACCACCACTGCGTGGTACGATGGTCAGCTGAGCTGAGACAATAAGCAACCTGACAAAAGAAAGAGATCTATTTTCAGTATCATCCGTTGCCTGATTTGGCTGTGTGAGCCCTGTTTGCAGGGACTCAAGAGGAGGGAGGAGGAGGAAGGGTGGACCTTCATTCTGGGCTGCAGCGCATACTTAGATGAGCTTCAGCCAAGGGTGAAGCCAGCCCACAGGCTTTTCTGGTCCCCACTGCATTAGATTCTGGTTCTGTAATCTGGATATAGTCTTACTTGCCCAGAGGGAAGAGAGTTGTAAATAAAGAGGCAGTTCATGCAGATATGGTAAAACTTTGCATAAAGTGTTAAGTTCTTCAAGCTTTTTGGATAGAAGGCATTGTATAAATACTGTTTATATTAAACTGCAAAAAGTAACTGTTTAAAATTTCTGGAATAGCTGCGGGAAATAATTTTAGGTCTGTGTAAGGAATGCATGTTATTTTAAAAGAGGAAAAAACACTGAAAGAGAGAAGTTACAGCAGAGCAAAGGACAGCTAGAATAATGCAGTAATGTGAGCATTTAAGGTATGATAAGTAACTAGATCAAAGTTCTCTAGGAAAGAAGGGGATCTTACTGAAGTAAGAAGGATTCCACTTAAAAAGTGTGTAACTTTTAAGGGAATGGAAGAGTGGGTCTTTAAAGACTTTTTGAACTGTAGTCTGGGGCAGAAAACAAGGAGATATAGACAAGACTTGTCTATATAGATCTATATCTATATGTATGAAAGGAATTGAGGAGGAATTGCTCTCTGTTGCCTTCTCTCTAGAAGGTCTACAATATTAATAACTGTTTACAGGTGGTTATTACTGTAGAGCTTCCAGAGAGTAGGCAATAGAGAAGCAACTATTACAGTTTTCAGAAAAGGGATGGATAAGTATTTGAAAGAAAATATCTAGTGAACATATAGAGACTTAAGTGAGGAGAATGTCCTAGGTGGCTTCTTGCTCTGGATGAATGGAAATCTGTGTGTGAATGGTTCCTGGTCCATGGCGTTTGGCAACACAGGTAACAAAAACATGTGCCAGGCTCCGATAGGCTGAGTTCGCCGTGGAAGTTGTGGCATTATTTTTTGGTGTGTACACCCTAGCGCAGTCACCAGATCTGACTTCTGTGGTTGCATTCGAGCAGAATACTCCTTAGTTTGATCATTCTCTAGCCTGGTGGGTGTTTATTTGCTTGTCAAATTGCACTGTCGTATAATGCACATTCTGTGCATTCTATTATCTTGCTTGGTGCTGATATTCTTCTGCTTTTTCAAGAGAATGCGCTTGTTCTATGTGGTTTTACTCAAACTGAGCACGTATTTTTATACACAGATGGCAATTATAGTGAATATATATAGAGCAGAGATTGAGACTTCCTTCCTTTTGACCACAGCCTCCTCTGTTCCTGTGTAGTTACCTCATAACATAAAAGTAGTCATAAGCAGTCATGCATACTCAAAGTTAAAAATGGTTTCTCATAGTAGTGTTATACAACCTGTAACTAGATGCCAAACCCCCAAAGTGCACTGAATCAATAAAAATTCCTCTTGGTCTGCATTGAATAAAGTGATACTGAGGTGGAGTAGCCATATCGTTTTATGTACCCACAGTCCCTCAGTACTTTCTTGCAGGTGACAGAGTTTCAGCATTCCTTCCCTCATTTCCAGACTGCAAAGGAAATGGTGACAGACAAATCTCAAAAGAATTAAAAGCTCAGTTTCTGCAGTTTTCTGTTTAGGATATTTATTCATATAGTTTTGACCCAGAAAGTAAGATGGGAATTTCATGAGAACAAGCATTTTCATGAGTTTTCTGCAATTCAATTACCTTCTGTTTGAGTACAAGTTTTACATGTCGTGACATGATTTTAATAATGCTCTGTGTTTATGCTTTTTAGAAATGCATTTCTTATGTAGTCTTCAGCTATGCGTCATGTAAATGGCTGGCCTTGGTTTGCATGGTAACAGAGCCTTTTATAATAGTTTGAGCTTCTTTTTATTTTTTTGTTTTTGTAAAGAAAGAAGACTAGGACTAGGACCTCTTAAGTGTCCTAGTTTGGACATAGGAAAAAGTGTATTATTCCAAATGCAGTGATGGAGGCTGAGGAGAAAAACCCATCTCTCCCAGCTATTGTTTTCTTCTCTGAAAACTATTGTTTCTCCTGTCTGTAGACTCAAAATGATGATGGTAGTTATGGCTTGCATTTTCATTTCATCGTGTTATTGTTACTTGGAACAGTTAGAGACTGGAGCTAGCTCTCCAGTAACAATTGATGGGTAATTGCAAAACTGTAAATTTACTGAAGAGCCAAGACCTGGGTGTTTTATATCTAATAAAGTTGCCTGCATAATGGATCACAGGTAAAAGATGGCTATCTTCTTCAACAGTGATGAGGTTTGAAACAGTGAGAGCACCTTTTTAAGCAGAGGTGAAGTTGAGGCTGAAAATGAATGAGGTATTAGTATGCTTTGTCTTGTGTAGCTCTAAAATGATTATTTAAATTGAAAGTGAAGTTAGGAATTGTAAAGGTCTTAAAAATGAAAACAAAATTAAAAACCAGGTTAACTGATACTGCAAAAACTTTTACTTTGAGGGAAGATTTATACAGGTTTTTAGTTTATTCAAACTGCTTCACCTATCCTTAGAAACACTAATAGTACTTTGGATTTCTGTAGCACCTTTCATCTGAGAACCTCAAAGCACTTTGCAGGCATTAATTTAATTAAATTTCACAGCACTCCTGTGAGCTAAGTAGTGTTTAAATAAGATCACTTCACCTAATACGGAAACAGAGCCACCCCTGGGGTGGAATGTGGTAAGTATTCAATAGTACACAGCAACACTCCACAACAGTTCAGGAGAGAGTGTGGAGAAAATACTGTATCCCGCTGAGACCGCAGGGTGTATCTTGTTAGACAGCACATCTCTTTGCCTGTTACTTTTCCTTCTTAGTTGTAGGTTACATTCCACCATCTTTTTGATGGCTTTGAGGGACTGAGAACTTGGGTCCCCCCAAATGATCTTGGCCTAATGATCTTTGCCTGACTTAGCTCAAAGTGCTGTGATGTTCTATTCAATAGGGTGTCCCCTCTAATAAACATGGTCCTTCTTACTTTCATGCCTTGGTACTGTGATACTGATTTAAAAAGAGGAGGATATCATCTGTTCTGTCATCAGTTGTAGAGTGGCAGCGCCTTTTTCATCTGGCTCTTTCTCATAGCTGATTTTGCTTTTATGTTCAAAACAGAGCAAATGCATTGAATCAATAAAATCTGAGACCCAAACCAATGCATTTTTCCAAGGAATTTTAACTTTCAATGTTCTCTGTATGACATTCAAACTAGAAACTGTAGCTGAAGTGGAGAAAGGGTGAAGGGACTCGTGCCAGTGGTGCTTAGTTCTTAGTTCATGCTTTGGTAACCCAGATTGGGACATTGATAGGCCAACAACACATTGGTTATTGAAAGCAGATGGACTTTTTTTTCCTATTGTCTGCAATGATGACATTATCTTGAGATAAAAAGAAATTGCTGTAATGACTCTTACTTTCTATTTCTGTCTTTTCCATCACATTTTGTACTTGTTTCTATATATTTTTGTTTTACTAACCCACCAAGGTGCTGGGTGTATCCACTAAAAAAAAAAAAAAAAAAAAGAGTGTTCTTTTGTTTTTAACCTCCTTTGTATGCATTTATCCTTTGCATTTGTCCTTCCTCTTCTAGCATGGCACTGAAAATCTCCTGTCTTGTAAGGAGTATAGGGGAATATAATGAGAAATTCTGTTCTGTCTAGCATAGGTGCAGGTGGTTTCCATTATAAGCTCAGCTGGAGCTTCCTTCCATGCCAGCAGCTTCCCACAACTGAACTGCAGTACTCATCTCTGCCCTTTCTGGTGGGAAATGTGGAGGGGAAGTGGAGCACAGCCCTGACAGATAAGGGATTACTCAAATGGCTTCTGTCACAGTTTGGGGATTAGGTTTAGTTTTGAATCCATTTATTTTGTGAGTCCTGTTTGTACTTGTGGCAGTCATGAATGAGGACATTCTGGTGGCAGGAATTTGGCATCTGAGGAACATGATTGGAAGCACAATGTCTGGAAGGGTGCAAGAAGGCAATCTAGCCAGTTTGGTATCTCCTGTCTCTCACCTGCTTAGCAAAACAGGGCTTTTTACAAACAGAAGTGATGTCCGTACCTGTGCTATCTCCTCCTGGGCCTGCTGCAGGAGGGAAGAGTACGTGACTGGAAATCGTTTTGGAACAGAGCCTGACTGGGGGAAAAACCCCATAGTTTACCCAGCTGTGACCACTTACCCAAAGAGGGACAAATTCCCACTTGAGTTAGGAAATTGCTGTGCAGAGGTGATAGACTTACCAAAGCACTTACAGGATCTACTAGAAAATGGAGAGGGGAGATGCTGCTCCATGGGGACAGCAAAGACAAAGAAGGGGGAGGAGACAGATTCAAAGGCCAAAATTTAAGCTAAAGTCAAGATGCTTCATGGTAACATTTTTTAGAATAGAAGAGACATGAAAGATATGATATGAGACATAAAAAAACTTGAATGGTGTGCAGTAAGTCAGGACATATTCAGTTAGATCAGTTTGCTTTCAGAGCCCTGTCCAGCCTGACCTCAAATGTTTCCAGTTATGGGGCATCCACAACTTCTAAATTCTCAAAATACAAAAATTAGGGCCACTGAGTGAAATATCAGGCAGAAGGTTGCAAAAAAAAAATAAAAGGGATGCTCTTCTACAGGGCATACAAGTTGCAGTACACCTTCCTGCAGGAGGTTGTGGAAATCCAAAATGCAAATGGATTGGATGAATTTATGAAAGAAACATCAACTGAGAGCTACCAATATTCCTGTGCTTTTATTTAAGTAATGTTTGAAAGATTATTTTTTTTCCTTAAAGGTAAGGAAGGGTTTGGTTTTAGGCAGAAACAGAAGGCACAGAAGGAAATGGAAAGCAGGAGTTGCCCAGTTTATTCTAAAAAATTGGATCATGCTTAACTTTAAACTTGTGAGTACTGACACAGAAATAAATGGAAATATGTCTGTGCTAAAATGTAAGCATAGATCAAGTTTTTCCCTGGTCTAGTGCCATGGCATGTGGCACCATGTGAACATTGCAATTGCAAGTCAACAGATTTTTTAATTTTTTTTCCCTGTTTTTCAGCATGAAAGTAAGTGTAGTCATTGCCAGAGAAGGTTGTTTTGTTTTTTTTTTTTTTTTTCCTATTGGTTAATTAGGAATTGGAATTAGTAGATAGGGAACAAGATGTGTAGGTGTTTTGAGGCATAAGAAAATAAAGGAGTGATCAACAGAAGCGCTTCTTTCTCTTCCCACCCTGCCTTACTGCCAGCACTGAGTGTTATCAGCCCAGCTTACAAGGGCAATAAAATGTGCTTGCTCTGTACTTTCTGGAGATAGATTGTAAATGCCCATTTGATTCCTTTCAGGTTCCCATCACCATGCTGAAAGATTGCAAAGGAGCATAATCATAATCCTGTTCCAATGAGATTTGGGTCACTCTAAACTCATTTGGGAATTAAAGTTCTAAACAGAGTTTTGAAATGCTGTTATTCCATTTTGTTTAATGGACAAGTTATATTTTTAAGCAAACATGCTACCTGAGCAACTTTAAGCAGGCTTTTGGACTATAGATTTTACTATAATCCTGAAACTTAATTGTGTAGGAAGAACTAATCCCAAAGTTAATTAAAAGGGGATAAATTAAAATGAGATTAGATACATTGTAACATAAAACGTTACAATGGATTGGTTTATTTACAAAATATTTTTGACATTACGGTTTTAAATGCAGTTATTTGCAATACAACATGCATTTACCAGGAAAATATAGGAATCCCAGCTTTTGAATTCAGCAAGTGACTTTTAAAGTTATCAATAAAATAAAAACTCTAGTTCTATCCATAGAGAAATGTCTAAAATAATATTAATATTGTTATTTAAATTTTATATTTTGGAGCCATTTTTGTTCCTGTGTATACGTTCATAGTGAAGCAAATAAGCAGAATTATAGCTTCAAACTGTAAGAACTTTTCCCAGCTTAATTTTCTTTATATTCCAGAAATAGCTGTCCTCTGTGTCCCAGGTTTTGAATGAACTTCCAGTTTATTTACACAGCCATTCTTAAATTTGGTTTTCTATTTCAGTGATGGAACAAATCTTTCTAATTGTCTGAAAGAGTTCAGCAGATGCTTCAAACCAGAAATATGGGCTTAGCTGGCAACCAGTCTGACCTGTGGCTTGGGTAGCAGAGAATGTACGGCCCCAGCTCCTTGCTTCTCTGGTCACAAACTGCAAACTGTGCAGTATTCTTGTTGTTCCTTGAGGGACATTGTTTATTTTTATTTTTGCAGATCAAATATAAACCAGGTGGTGAAAGACTAAATAGCCAAACTGTAGTCAGGAAGTGGTTAGAAACAAAGCAACAGTAGCCTGTTGATTCTCAGCCGGATGACCCGAGCGGGGGACCTGGTCCCAGTATCTATGTATATCTAAATTACTGAGCTGCTGTCTTTGGTCTAGCAATGCTGCCTTCTGTGGAGCAGCTGCCAGGAATGACTTTAGGACTTGAGGCTATGGTAAAAGATGATGTAGATGTGGGTGTAACTATGTTCCTGGTATTGTTCTTGGTTTGTTGATGAACATGGTAAAATGATATTTTTCTGAAATGTTATGTTTATACTATGAATTCTGTTTCTTCAGTTCGGCCAGTGTCCCACAGAGAGCTTGCATTCCTCTGTCCCTGTCTGCCATTTAATCTTGAAAGCCTGGCTGAAGGTTTCACCACCAGCCACAGTCTTTGGTCAGTGCCATCCATCAGAGGTGATGGAGAACCACCCATAGTTCAGAACTGGCCTTGCCCTTTTCTCTTCTACTGATGCAACTTGGTGCAGCTGTATTCCCATGCTACTTGTTTTCCTACTTCATGTGCTCAAATGGTATTTTTAGAACACTGAACATATATATAGTTTGTCTTTATCTCTCTGCTTCTCTGACTTTCCTAATTTCTTCCTTATTGATAAAGTATATATCTTTCTTAACAAAAAGCTTATTCTACCATTGTTACTGTGCTATGAAACTGAGGTTGAAGGCTTCTGGGGAAATATGTCTGCCAGTGCCTTCTAGTGAGGAAAACATCAGCGTCCTTCTTAATCTGCAGGGAACCTTCTGGTAAAATGTTGCAATGTGCAGAGTAGCAAATTTGGTAAACAGAAGTACTGTTATTTTATTAAAAAAATTATCTTGCAGTAGAATGACTTATTAAAGTAAAACCTTTTGCATAAGCCAGGTCATCTGGCTTTCAAACATACTTTGAAAAAAAGAGAGAGAAGTCCACCAGACTGTTACTTTTCCTGTAGAGAAAAATCTGCTGAATCTGCAAAAGCATAGTGTAGTCAGTGTAATTTCTGTCTCTTTCATTCCGTAAGTGCTCCCTGACAAATGGGGAAACTGTCCATGTTGGGCATAATTTGCTTGGCTATGTGTTTTACCTAGACTTAATCCTTCTAGTACTGGCAAATTGAACTCACTATCCAAGCAATGGCAATTCCAGTAGACAATGTGTGTTATATTCCAGATCGCTATCTCATAGTTTGTATTATATCTCATGTATGTAGCCGTGAGATTAAGTGCTCTGTAATGTGCATATTATAGCTATTTTTTACTTCCTCTTGTGTTTTGTTTGATGTAAAGTAGAGATGAACAAAAGCAGATAATGATTTTAGAGCCAATGTATTGCACATGTACGTGCCTGGAAGCAGAAGCAAGAAAAATTTGGACCTAGAAATAAAGGAAAATTTTGGGCAGAGAGAAATAACTTCCTTACAGATGTGATTCATTCTTCACTTGAAATTTTTACATCAAAAAGCTCAACTTGAAGTTAAGGGTTTGTCAAGTAAATTATTGGGTGAAATTCTATATTCTTTATTATTCCAGGCACCCAACTAGATGGTTGTATTGAGAACATCATAGTCGAAGCCCTTCTGTTCTTTAAAATCTGTGAAAAGTGAGGGTTACTGGCATATGTTTTCATGTTACCATGCTTTGTTTCCTTAAGTGGTGTGCCCCGGTGAAGAGCAGCATTCTAAAGGCTGCTCAATAATACCCAGTATTCTTTTAAAACAGACAAATCCTGCTCCATTTAGCTCCAGCAGGTTTTTTTTAAGTTCCTAACAGAGTTTCACCAGCACAGAGGTGCTCTGTGTTTGCTGTGCATGTGTCAGATGCATAACCACATCTTCCTTTCCCTGCCGATCCACTGAAATGTCACTTTGGTGGTGCACTTTAGGGTTGTATGGCAGCAGCTGAAAGAATTCCACATCCTTCTTATGCTTCTGAGGATGAGGACCTTCAATGTGGGCTTCGTCCAGAACTATGTGTTTAAAAAAACCTGACAAAACAAAAACAAACCCTCATTATTTCCTTTTGAAAATGAGCACCTGTTTTGCAAACCCTTACTGAGAAGTTTTTGCTCCATAGATTCCTGTTCTCTCCTTTATTCTGTGGGCAACACCACACAGAAATTAGTTTCCACCTTTTTCATTGAAATCTTCTCTATATCTTAAGAGCAGCTGAGGGCCAGAAGGGTGAGTGTGGGGGTTACAGCTCTCCTGGTCATCTCTCATAGGAGCTGGCAGAGCTGACTGTGCTCGGGACATGTGGAGACTCCAGTGCTGGCACTTGGTTTGCACATGTGCATGGAGGTACCTGATCCTGCCAGTGTGTTGATCATACCCATGTGGGACAGAACTTATGAGCCCCATGCTCTGTTCTGCCAAAACATGAGGGTAAAAATTGGGCATCTCAAATGGTGTTGATTCTTCCTCTCTTCAAATGATGCAATTTTCAGTACAGTCTTTTTACAGAACATTTACAATCAGGAAGGAATTTTTAGAGGTATCGAATTCACCCTGCTTTTTGAATTATGATTGTTCTTTGACGTGTGGCATTTTTATAAAGCTAACTGGTGGCAAAATCGTAGGGTTATTTTTTAAGTTTTATACCAGCCTCTAAGTTAAAAGTGCTTCCTTATGGACTGTTTTCCTAGTGGTGTATGTAGTTAAATGTCATAGCGTGGCTTTTGATTTTGAATAGTTTTTTGATTCTCCAAGATTTCTCATCTAAAGTTACTTTTATCCAGGGAAAATCAATACAATTTTTTTTCCACTGAATGGAAATTAGTGGTGAATTAGTTTACATAAACTTTTTCACACAACTTCAGCGAATATCCCTGAGACGCATGGATTGTAGGAAACCAAGCTTAAGGTGCATCCATTTTTGTTTAACATGAAGGAACTGGACATATTGAAATGGGGCATTTGGATTTATTGACCTAGAATATATCAAAATTACAATTTAAAATGCCTGGTTTGCATCCAGTTGTTTTGTATTGAACAAGAATACCTTTAATTTTCAGCCTGCTTTGAAACCTTATGTGATCCATGACTATTGATTATTGTTCTTATCTCCTCACCCTTGTTCAACCCCTACGGCCAGTTTTTCATGAAGAGAGATAAGCATCTCAAAAATATATAATTTCATGCAAGTTTTGTAGAAGTTGCCGGATGGGTGTAAAGGAGAGGTTCAGATTACTAGGGGGAAGGCTCAAACAAGAATGAATTTAGGTTAGCAGTTGTGTTTCATATGAATTTGACTAAGAACAGCCTTACCTCAAAACCAGCCTAATTTGTGGTTCTTGCTTGGGAAGAAATGAGTAGGTGTGAAAGGTACTGTGTACTGTGAGGTGAGATGAGAGGAGACATAGGTGGCTTTAGCTGGGCAAACTGCGGGAGAGGAAGTATAGAAATCTGACAAAAATTAGGAACAGGAATCAGCATCGGAGTTTTTCATGTCTGCTGTTCTTCATAGCATTGCCGATCTGAAACTTAGCGAAAAGTTTATTTATTTGCTTTATTTCTATGTTTTGATATAGCAAATACCAATATTTTCCATAAAGCAAGCATTCCACTTCCAGAATTGAGTTGCAATTACAGACTTTGCATAGTTCCGAATATATATATATACACATATATACACATAGATATGTATATTTTTCCAGTACAAGTACTGAAAATCAGGCTTAAAAAAATTCTGATTTCATTGTTCTGGCCTCTCGGCACTTTAGTGTTGTATTCAGATCTCAGAAGAACTGCCTTTGCAAATTTAGGTGACAGTTCACTCCTTGGCAAACCAGATTTCAAAGAAAAAAGCTGGTTTTGCGGTCGCTCCTAATTATAGTGTTTGATACCAACCATGAGCCAAATTTAGAAGTTTATTATGAAAATAGATAACTTGAAGTGGGAAGAATGAAAGACACTAGAAAGTTACCTGGTCTTTTTAATACTTCCAAGTGTTTCAAGTTGATTTATGGCCTTTTTTTTATCTCAACATGTTCAACAATCAGCAGGTTTACCATGTAAACCTCTGCTTTATCATCTTTGTTTTTCTTTCTCACTGTTACAATTCAACATAATGAGATGCAAGTTGTCTTTTTATCTTCTTCTTACTTTTAAGTTAGCAAAAAATGGATGTGGTAAAAGTTTTGTTACCAACTTGTAAATCTTTAATGGCTGTAAAAGATGATGCTATCTACTGTTTACAGTTTTAAAGAAAATGGTCTAAGTAGTGTCTTCCAGCTATCAGATCAAATATAAATAATGGTGATGGCGCAGAATTTGGCAGAATGAACATAAGTGTCTACATGATTACCCAATTATATATGACTGTATAGGTATATTTACACCATGGTAATAATGTTCTTTCTATGTTTTAATCTCAAGTATATTATCCTTTAAGTTTTCACCAGTAATGTAAGGAATTTGAAAAGAGCTGACTTTAGAAAGTTTTCTTTTTGCTTATGGATAATGTCTCTTCATTATGTAAAAATCATACAAGTACAGCACAGTTCACTAGGAAAATGAGCTTAGTGTTCTCAGTTTAGTCCAAGTTGGACAACACATTATTTGGCACAATCAAGTGGCCTCACTTTAAGAGTAGGATAAGACTGAATAAGCAGAGAGTTTTTATTATTTGAGTGAGCTGAACCGTACGCTTAGAACGATGAGAAACCCTTGTGCTTCATCCCACCTTCTTTCAATTACACTGATTTTATAAGCCCTGGATTTACAGTAAAAAAGTCTCCCAGAGAAATTCTGTTATTTCTTATTGTGTATAGATGAAAGGATGCATAGTTCTGCCTTTTATGTACTGTGTTTGTGTAGACAAGAAATGTTGTGTAAGTTTTTTAGAAACATTAATAAAAATATTACTGCATATTTTAAACAGAGGATATTTTTCAGAAAACCGATGTGACATGTTTTGTATTCAACAACAAAAAAATTCATTATGTTGTCTACTGCTCTTGTGCCTTGCCTGTCGAACAAAAAACTACTTTTAAGCAAAAATGCCTTTTTCTTTGTCCAATCTTAATGGCTCCTTGGTAAAATGTTCACTTCTGTTGGGGTACAAGTCTTAAATTACGCATTCAGTTCCTGTGAATTCTAATGTTAAGAAGGATGAGACTCATGCATTAAGAAAGAAGTCATTCCAGTCCATGGAAAGTGTGTCTTGTGCTGAAAGACTATGACAGAATAGGCTGCCAGTCGTGAGCTTCCCATTATGGAGGTCTTCAGAAAGAGTCTCGGTTACCAGTTGGAAAGAACTAGCTCAAAGACAGGATTTAGTCAAAGCATGACAGAAGTCCTCAGTCTGATGTGTCTGATGCTTTGCTCAGAGGTGTTGAGCACGGAGGCCTGCATTTTCAGACTATGATTGCAATATAAAGATAGGATTTTTAAATGATGGCCTTGCAGCTGACTCATGGGTTGAGGAGGAGCTAATGAATTTCATTTCAACCGGGAAATGAAAGAGACTGTGTTCTGTATGCAGTTCTGTCTTGGACCTAAAGTTAAAATGCACAGGGCATTTTAGATGGCTTGAGCTTGAGCTGAGGTTAAATAAATAAACTGTGAAGTTAAGTGCAGTTATCAACTACTCAGTCAAACAAAAAATAAGGCAGCCTTTTTCATATACTTTTGGCCTTCTTGGAGGTGCCAGAGGAGGAACTTCAGTATTAAGGGTGTTGAAAATAGCTAGTAAAGCAGAAGCCAATGCTAATAAACAGTTTTGGAAGTACTATGAGTGGTTTAAGCATAGTCTGGATTATTGTTATTACTGTGTTAAATCACAGCAATCAAATGGCCAAGCATTGCTTTGAATGATTAAGTGGAACGGCCGTCAATGAAAAGCCTTCAGGCTGCAAAGCAGACGCAGGGATGGGTGTGGTCGCGGTCAGCTCTCCCAAACATTACTTTGGATGCTGTTGTAGATACAGGGCAGGGTGTTACATGATATTTTCAGGACCTGGCAGATTTTAGTTTGGTTTGGATGTTTTTTATGTGCCTTGGCAGGCATGTGTATCCCTGCAGCCATACAGCACTCTGCATTAATAGCTGAAGTAACACCTACTGGTGAGGCAGAGTCAATCAGCAACAGGCTGCTGTTGACTCATGACTTCAGTTGACTCATGATGCCATTGAGCTTTGAGGGCCACTTTTGTTCCCACCCTGAAGGCCAGTGCCGGTTCCTGTCATGAATTCGAGTACCCATTGATTAAGAAAGTAGATGATGTGCTTTGTGGACAAGTGAGCCAGGGCCTTTAAGGAAGATATGGCAGGGCCTTGTATTATTCCCATCAGTTAATTAAGTTAATTAAAATTATTTATTCATGTTTCTAATAGTCTACACCCAGGGTTTTAGATAGATTGTACTAATAATAGAGTTGTAGAACCATAGAATCGAATCATCTAAGTTGGAAAAGACTTTTAAGATCATCAAGTCCAAACCATTGAGCTCAGTCTGTCATTGAGTCCAATACAGAGCTCAGTGTATCAAAATGATGCATAAAGATCTCAGAAAGGAAGTGTTTTGTTTCAAACTGCATTCAGACTTTATAATCTTCCTCATATATTTTTGTCTCTCCTGGAAGAGCCTGGAAAAACAGACGAGGCTTGAAATATGCCAGATCTGGGTATTGTCACATGAAGGTGGCACCACATGCCAGATAAAGGAATTTTTAGATCAAATTTAAAGAAACAATAATGAAAGAGAGCATTTTGATCCTGGAAATCCTGGAATTTAGAAGGTAAAAAAGTATCAGAAGCATTTCTATGGTGTAATTTAAAACAGTCTTGACTGTTAAACTGGCTTGAAAGGGAAGGAATGTTGCAGCATCTTTAAAGATAGGTATCTCAGTATGATCCACTTTAGTTTTACAAATATTAAGTCATTTAGCTTATCATCCTATGCATGATGGAGATAGATATGAGAATAGCTCATTCTTTTTTAAATCTGTAACTTGTTAAAATGATTTGCCATCCTTTTCCAAGCTACTGTACAGGAACTCAGGCTGGTAAAAGCTATGAAATCTTTCAGGCAAACAATGATTTGCTAATACTAATATTAAATACAAATGCTGATGGCACAATTTGATTTCTCCTGTGTGGGTGCAGAAGATATGGCTGTGTTAAGCATATTCCACCATGCCTAAAGGAACCATCTGTCTTGAGCTGCTTGGTAGTCCATACAGCAACCAATTAAATTCGGATTCTAATATCTGGACCTATTTCAACAGTGCTTCAGTTTTATTGCCTTCAGAAAGGCACGAGAGAAGGGTAGGTACTACTTAAAACAGTGTATTTAAAATTTTGATCCATGTTGTTGTTCATATGTTTTACTGTTTTCTTGTTCATCATCCACAGATTAAACTTCTCATCTTCACGCACTGTTGAACGAGTGGTTTTCACACGTTCGCAGTCATGCATTTCTGCTGGCCTGTTTCATTCAGGTGATCGTATCTTTGCACCTTTAGCTGAAAATACTATGAGGATGATGTTTATTTTCTTGTTTAGTGTGATTTCATGGATGAGAGGCTGGAAAACACTCTTGCCATTCCAAGTAAGGATTAAACCAAAACTGGTCTATACCTTAACTCACAGCTCCTTTCGAAATGTTTCACATGTGAAGTATATTGCCCTTTTCCCAACAATATCCCTGATTGCAGCAACAAGATCTGTAAACTGCAAATGCATTGGGAGAGAAGCAATAACATCCAGCTTGCTGCAAGGTCCTAGTAGAACAGATAATGGGCAGGCACAGTGGGAATATGTCTACATTTTGATAAATCTTCATCTACTGTATTTGGATTTCACTTTTGCTATAACAAAATGTCTCTCAGTAATATTTCTCTCACTATAATTTTGCCGAAACTATCACCTTGAGAGGCTCCAATGGAGCTTTTGGAGCTCTTTGTGAACTTTGATGTAAAGCTCTCCTGCAGTGAGAGATCAGAACTGCCATGTGTAAAAGTAGAGACTCCTTTGAGAGCACTTTTGTAGGAAACAGATGCTTTTCTGTCTCAAAAGTTTTAAACAAAATTGTATTGAGTTAAATGTAGTGTAAGACTTAGGTATTTCCTTGGGTGATGTCACCAGATTATTTTTGGACTTATAGCCTCCCACAAAAACCCCATATCAACATTACTTGCAAGTCATGGGCACAGTAAAATGTAAAAGATTAAAAAAAAATTCTCTTTGTTACTAAATGGATGTTATTATCAGGGAAACCTGAATTTCATACTTCAAGAGATATCAATGTTTGCATTAATTAATAATATTTAATTGGTAATATTATACTACTCATTAGAATAAAAAGAGAAAACTGGTTGGCAGGTTAAAAGATTCTATAGTATGAAAATTAGGCTTGACTGCAAGCATTTACATGTGTGAGAATTCCTACAGGACTCCTTAAGTTCAGTTGAATTACTTATGCATAAACCACAGTAAGTGTTTACAGTACCTGACCTGAAATCAAGGATTGTTTTTTTTTTTTTTTAAGCTATCTGTGGTATACCCTTTAACTATGTCGGGATTTGGCACTTCATTTTAAAATGTGCCAAGCCACTGATGTTGTTTAAACTTCCTTCAGAGCTGGAAAGAAATGCACTGATTGATAAATTGAAACATTGCACAACAAAAGGTCTCCTTCTACTTGTACTTCAGTGTATTTTCTGGAACTTTTTATCACATTAGATCTTTTGGGATTGTTTTTTGATTTAGTATGTTTGCTTTCTTAGCTTTATTCAGGCACTTACCTGTTAATCAGTGAGCAAATAGTCAACGTTATATAACCACTTGCTCTTCCTAGCATCATTTGTATCCAGTTCTGTGAAAAGCCTGTGATCAAGGACTTGTGTTGCATTGTAAATTCACTCCATTTACATGACATAAATTTATTTTGAGTAGTGTCCTTGCAGAAAACAGTAATTTCAACATAACCTGCATTTGTTGTGGGAATCCCAGAGCAGTGACATTTCCTGAAAATTTGTAATACTGAATTGGCTGTCTATAAAAGTTGAGCATGTTTTCCCTAAAGTCACAAAAAATTATGAAAGCTATATTGGTTTCCTGCAGCCTGACTGTACTTAGTTTTTATTGCTTCCTGAGCCCATGAGAAAATCCATAATACATTTAAAACTGTTACTTTCATCATTCCAAGCCTTAGATGCCGGTGTGTTGGCTTCTGCTCTCTTTCTGGAGGTGATAAAAGGCTCAGTCCCATGAAGTGCTGCCCTTCTTGTGGTTCTGCTGATCGGTGTGAAGTTGGAGGGCACAGAAATTTCTAGTTGTTGTTCAGCTTTGGGCCATAAGGATCCTTAACTGGATCATCAAATCTGAGTAGCTTTACAGTTTTTGTTGTGAGCACTGAAATTCCCATTATAGTTACTATGGCCAAGATATACCTGGAAATATTCAGGGGTGTAGCAGAGGGTAACTCACTTCCATCTGTATGAGACAAGACTGTTAGCTGTGGGAACGTAGTGGATGTAAGGAGGTCTTTAGTATGTTGAGATATTAAGACAGTTTAGAATACATATCAGATAAAAATACAAAGTGCTTTTATTACAGGAGCTGGACTTGATGGACTTGATCCTTGTCCCTTCCAACTTTGGTTTAACTATGATTCTATGATACACTGCCCCTCCATCCGCCAAAAATCATCCCTTGCATTTGCAAATATAAGATTTTTTGAAAAGGGGCAATGGCACCAAAAAACCCCAAGTCAACAAGAAAAAGCAGATTCAGAGTGTTGGTGAGCAATAGAAAGGAGTTAAGTGTCCATTTATAAGTAATTTCATCTGTTACGTTAGTACAGGCTCTTTTTATTTTGTTCTGCTTTTAAGCCAACACTGAGACTTATCAAAAGATTGCATTGGGGAAAAATCTCCTGGAGCATTTTTCTCATATACTGTAGCTTAAAAAGAATGTGTGAAATTCAAGATTGGAAAGAATTATACAAAAGTAGTTTTTCCTTTTTTTTTTTTTTTTTAAACACTTTTTTCCTCAAACCTACTTCTCTACCAAAGTGTTTTTTCCCACATGGCTCCAAAGGAAAAATGACATCAAATGGTAAAATCCTGTTGTATGTTATTTCCAGAAGAATCCGTGGAAATATTGAATATTATTTTATCATTTGCACTGTAATGTTCCATTTTAACAAGGAGCAACATACTGAAGAGTATTCAGTTGCTGAATACTTGATGGTAAGCAAAAGCTGATGTTTCTGTGAATATTACAAAGCGCTTAGGAATTTGTAGCACCTCAGATCTCTTGTACGATAATAGAAGTTAGAAATGGAAAACTCTTGTTGTATCAGCTTGACCATCTCCCTGACCACCAGATTTTAGTCTTCATTGTGGTACTGATTTGCAAATGTCATAAGCCATGTGGCTTCTCTCTCCAGGGAGAAGACATGGCATTAAGGCAGCCTTGAATATTCCTTTCCTTGACTTCATCTTCTTGATCCTCTTTCATATCTCTTTGTTTCACTGAACAATTCCTGATGTAGCTTTGCCTTTAGCTATTTTGTTTCTCTTTCTTCTGTTCTCTGCAAGATCACACAATTATTTATGCTGTTCTTTTTGGAATTTCTTCTATTTTGTTATATCTTTCTGGTACTTAGGAGCCATGGGCTTCTGTGTACTGTAGGCTATAATGAACACGCTGGAAATCTCTACTGGAGAAACTGATGTTTATGTATGAAGGTACTGAGTTGTTTTGTGGCCCTACAAGTTAGACTCATACAAAAAGCACAGCACAGGCCCTAAGTACAAGTTTGTATGAGACTCTTTATTCATGAAAAAGTGAAGGGTTTTTTTCCCCCCTATAAACTTAGTAGACTTTTTATTCTATGTTTTACTGAAGGTGGTGTTGGATAAAGCTGCCTGTACTTTGTATGGATGTATCAGATAAATTTGTTGAAAGCTTCATTCTAACAATGATATCATGCATATTAAGAGGACAACTGCACTATTTTGACTTAAGTTACAGGTACACACTAACAAGAGTAGAGGTCTGTGAATAACTGGTTGGTTTGGAGGTTTTTTTTGAAGTTTCTGACTTGAAGATAAAATATTGGAAAATTTGTTTTTTGGGACAAGCTCCAATGACTTATTCAAGATTTTTTTTTTTCTCCTGAAAGAAGTATTTCACTTAGACTTCATATCAACTAACTTATTTTTTAAAAATATATTCAAGGAAGTTTATTTGCAATGCTTCAGTGTGAAATGAAAATTCAAAGGATTTTGAAAATATTAAAAATGCTGTATTTATTTAATTTTTAGCCAAATTGTTCTGATAAATTCAGCAGAAATTTGACTGATGATTTATTTAACCTGTACTTAGAGATTTCAAATGAAAATAATCTCAGTTGAAAAGTTTTCTCAGTATTAGCTCAAGTGACATTATGTAGATGAGGAATGTTGAATGTTTGTAGGTCTTCAAGATGTCAATTATGAGCTGCAGCCAACCTGTAGGAGTAGAAATTGACTGTAATATATACATAGTATCCGTGAAGGCTTTTAGATCTTCCTGCAGGCAGACACTGGGTGGTTGTCTCCACGAGCAGGATTCACTGCCATTCATATGAAAATGGTGGAAAATCTTGCCCTAAAGCTAACCTACCCCTGGAGTTTTGTCTATCTGTCACGGTGATCGAAGATAAAGGATTTGTTAATAGTCAGCTGGCTGGTCGTCTGTCTGGGAAATCAACACAGCAGCACAACGAATCAGGCAGGCAAAAGACTGATTGCTATGGCATTGCTTCTCCCCAGGAAAAAGCCAAGAGCTATGTCTACACAAAAAAGACCCTGGTTTTAATATATTATAGTCTATTTAATCTCAAGGTACATGGTCCAAGTCGATTTTTTTTTCTGAAAGCAAATTCTTAAAGACCCAACATTTCTGAAAAGTTTAATAGGATTGTGGGTTGCAGTGAATGGGAAGATATAGGCATGATGAAGAATGAATTGAAGCAATGGCATTTGTATGGCCATAATTACTTAAATTTTAGGTTTGTATTGTGCATATTTGGCTTAGAAGCCACTGAATTAATTTACCACCCTGACAAAGGCTGATAGGTGATTAGGAAGAGGGCAGGTTTGGCCACTGAAAAGCAAACTCATTTGTGGGATTTACTTCCTGGCAAGAAATATCTGTTCCAGCTGAAATGTGTCATTTTTGACTTCTTGAGATCATCTCTAAATGAAAATAATCAATTTTCAAAACCTTTGCAAGATTTCCAAGAAAAATGCCCGGGATTTGGTAGGTGATTGAGAGAAGTCAGATATTTGGAGAAAATGAGCATTTTTCATCCAAAATTTTGGCTTCATCAAAATTATGCTTCCTACAGTAGTGATCAAAGACATCATTTTAGATAGGTAACTGCTTTTTAAACAGCTTGTCATCCTACAGGCATATTCAGTTTGCCCTGTAATAATTTTTGGATTTTGGATTTTTTTGTTGTTGTTCCTAAGTGGAACTTAAAACACTGTTATTAGAGTGCTGTTCACAGAGGTCTACATTGCTTCTAATCAACTAACATCCCATTCCTCTTGATTTCCTTAATATCTATATATGTAAGCTGGATTTGGTGTTCTGACAGTTCCTTGGTTCTTAGAGAATGTGTTTATTCCAACTCCGTGTGTATGGGGAGTGTGTGTGTGTGTATTTATATGTACACATGTATGTAACTGGGTCATTAGAAGAAGTAGTTGTTCACCTTGGGAAATTTTAGTGATGCCACTGGATGTTTTTCCTATTGTTCAAATTTGATAACTTTACATGAGAAACTTTTCATATGTCTTGGACATTTTCCAAATACGAATCAGAAGACCTAAAGAAAGCATACTGAGGGCTGCTGAGGGCTAATGCCTAGAGACATGAATGCACAAGAACTTTGTAAGTTGTTTAAAACTTAATTTAAAAAACCCTATGTGGACACTTGGTAAATGTTGCCTTTGTCATTGTTACCTCCTTATTAACTCCATTGTGTTACATGGCTACTACATGTCAGAATGACAAAAGGAAGACTAACAAGGTTTTTGTGAGTTCTGTGGGAATAGACCCTTCTCTTTCCCCAAGGTCAGAGCTGCCCCTTCTACCCCTGCTATTTTGTGGCATTTAGAAACTTAGCAGTGGATACCTTCCTGTAGGTTGGATTTGTCATGTTAGTCGCAGTTAGTGGGGGGCACATTTACAGTGATGGAAACGGTTGTTTCACATTATCCACCCTGTGATGTATATGGTCCCTCAGGACAAAGCAAAGTTCACTGAATGAAGCCCTTTCTCTCAGTCACACTAAATGAAAAACAAATTTATTTGTTTTACACAATTCTTTAATGAATGAGTCAGCCATGCTTCCCACTTATTCAGCTACCGTCACTCCACTTTCTGATACAAAAATCTGAGCATTTTTAAATTATGTGTGCAGTGGTCAGTGACTCACTGGTGACTTGGGGAGGCAATGCTGAGGCCCACTCTCAGCTTATTAGTCCATTAAAAGTGATACAGAATACCCATAAAGTCCAGTTTCTCCCATTAAAGCAGTATAAGAAAGTTTGTAGCTTGTCGATTTTACAATAATCCATTTTGCACTCCTACTAAACTGTGTCTGCTTGATAAACAAGACTGTTGCTTTTCTCAACTTTTTGAAAAGCCCTTTGGATTGTGCTTACAGAACGGAGGTTAAATACTAAGAAAAAGGAAGCTGTATACATTTCCTCTAGGAGTTTATAATGATAAAGAAAATTATTAGTAATGAATAGATGGGCCTTCTTGGAAGAAGAATTATGATTTTCAGAAATTTGACTTAAAGGTGCTGGGAAAAATCTGTCATCTATTGTTAACAAAAAAACAAAAAGCTATTAACTTTGGTCATTTGGAACATTTACTTTTGGATCCAAAATTTTATGAAAAACAGTTACTTTAAAGCTGTAGTTTGTTCTAAAGCTGTCTTATGTCAGGTCTAGAAATAGCAATACTAACCATTAGGCCATGAGACGGGGTGGGTTTTTTTTCCTCTTTTAGGTGGGAATAGCTGAAGAACAGGGTGCCTCCCTTTTCTAACTTAATCTGAACTCAAAATAACTTTTGTCTTGTTATAACAGCTCTTTTCTGAGTCACTGTATGAAAAAGAGACTGGAAGTATTGGATATCATAGATCAAACACTTCAAAGCCAACTTTGACTTAGCTTTATGCATGCTTTAGAGTAGACTAATGTACAATAGTATCCAGGAAACTGAGCCAGTAATTCATAAGGGTCCAGAATGTTTTCCTTAGGATGAATCATAGCAGCATAAATGATAGGATTGGAGAAGATCCTTTAGGTCATCCAATTCAAAACCTGTGTATCTTCCTTTTCAGTAATCCCCACTAGGATTTCATCTGCCCTGTCTCTGCAAACTTCCCATATCTCTGACTCAGCCACCTCCCTGGGTAGTTTCTTCCATTGCCTAATTATTTAACCTGAACATCTTTAAACCTTATACCATCATGCCTAGTGTGAATAATTTATGACTACAGAAAATGATTCTTTCTCCTCCCTTCTGCCATCATGTTCAAATATCATCTCTCCCTTTAAATGTGTCATTGTTTTTTTTTTTTTTTTTTCTTGTAACTGCATGAATAATAATCCCAGGAAAGTTGGGGTTTTCAGCTGTCTTTGGTGCTTCTGTCACTGTAACTGATTTTCTTTGAACTTTTGGTTTTCAAGACTCAAAACCATTTTGATCTACAAATGAACTTTCTGTGACTCAATGATATGTGTGTATTAAGCCATGCTTTTGAAGAACATGACTGAAGTATTCTGTGTCTTTGTTTATAGAAGCTGCTTTCTTGAGGGTGCTAATTGACAAATACACAACATTTGAGGGGTTTAAGTGACTTTCTTGGTGTCAGCTATACTCAACCTCATGTTACTAATCAGGATATTCATATAATCATTTATTCTTACTCTGTTTTGAAAACTGAACTCCAAAAACTCTTGCAGTTGCTTGGAGTTGCCTACTGCTGAGTTAAAATTTATCATGATTATCTCCAAAAGCAGCTTCCCAGTTTGTAGCTGTGTTGATAAACAGAGACATAAACCTTTCAGTGTACATTTCTCTAAGTGTATGTGCTCAGACCAGCATTATTGAGATAGGATTTTTGGATGCTCTATAAAATGAGACATTGAGAAATTCTTAATGGGGGATATGAAGATGAAAGGAAGCATTTTATTCCTGATGAAATGAGGTAAAGAAGCCCTAATCTTCAGAATTTCTATTTATACCCTGTATTTTTTAGGATCTGCCTAAGCTTGTCAGAATATGCTAATGAGAAACCTCTCTGATGTTAATTATCTCATCTGCTATAATGTAGAATGTGCCAATTAGATCAATGGGACATTTATGTTGTTCTCCTAGATGACTAATAAATACTACATGTTGGAAAAAGTACAGGGTAGAGGCGGGAAGGCTGGTTATTGCAAGCTGTGTTTTCCTGATTCTGTATTGACTCCCATTTTGGAGTTGCACAGTAAAAATAGCTGCAGTCTGTACCTCACCTGTCAGCTCACCTCTCCCACAGTTTACTCATGTAGTAGTTCTTTGATCCATGCAGAAGTATTCCAGGTTCCCTATAGCCATGTACAGTGCTGTGGTGCAAACTTGTGTGAAACCAAGGTAAAGCCTGCTCTGTGCCTTCAGTTCTGCCAGCCAGTAATTACAGTAAATGTGTTAGATTTAGTGGATCCACGGCTTTTCGTGAAAGTAACCCATTCATATGGTTCACTTTGGCATGGCAATTTGTAGAAATACACACAAGGGTTATTTGTAAGAAGTTAATGTCAGGGAAGTAACAGATTTTGAAGACAGTGTCTTGGGTGCCAGGCACTATTTTTTTGGCTCAAATAAATTTTTTTAATATTATAAGTTTATAATTACACTTTAATTTTTAACAGGCCATGTTTTCAGCCTAACAAAGGAAAAAATGCATTAGGATGTTATATCCTTCTCATTGAGAGGTTTTTTCCCCCAGGTATTTTTGTAAACCTCCCTTCTTTAATTTCTGTTTTGTTATGCTTCTTAGAGGTCCTGTAGCCAGCCATTCCTCAGATGTCAAGAGGCTGAGGGCACTGTGCAGTGGCAGAGTCATGGCTTAAATGTGCAACACTAATGCACAGGTTGGTAGACTCTTGGTCTGTGGTAAATCTGCAGCCATTCTCTTCAGGTACAAAAAGCTGACCATAGTCATAACTCCTTTTTTCTGTTTCTCATTCAGATTATGTGTGTGCCCAGTTTTTATAGGAGTGTGTAGCAACCAGTTTCATAATTCTGGCACTATTTTCCTTGGCTATGGTCAGAAAGCAAGATATTCTCTGGTACTTTTTTCATGCAGAGCTGTACACAGCTCAACAAAGCTATGTAGTCAGAAACAGTGTTAACTGTAGCTTTGCGGTGGTTCTTACACTGCATAGAGCTATGGTGGGTGTTTCACTGCCAGTGCATAACTTAAACACAGATACTCGCTGAGGAACACCCTGCAGAAAGTGGAAAAAGTTAATTTTGTTATTTCCATGGTGCGTTTCAAGGGGTATCTCCTTTTATCTTCTCTCATATTTGTTAATCTCTTAGTCCTAGAGCAATATTTCTTTCTCCTCCCCAGTGTTTGTAGCTCATCTTGCCTTCCTATAATCTACAAGTTTCATTATCTTGCTACCTACCTCCTTCCCCATGACCATTAATGAAACCAGATGGGACCTGCTGCTGGTCCCTTTACCATCCCAGCGTGTGCTACATGACAAGAGCTTTGAACAAAAGAGTGGCCATTCAAGGGCTGACCTTTGGAATCCCAAGTCAGTTCTTAACATGGTACTTTTAACTGTCCTTAAAAAAAAAAGTAGCAACTTCAGTAAGGGGAACTTCTTAGGCCCTTGGGGCCTTGGGCTTCCAGCTGTTGCTGAAACTTTACTGCTTTAGTCTTTTGTATCTCAAGGCTTGAGATAACATTTGTTCCGTTTAGTACCATCACCCATGAAAACCACTGTAAATACTAAAATCCCTAAGCACCAAAAACATTAGAAGTGTAAAATAAAAGCTGGAAAATAAATCTAGATGGTTTCGATCGTGTGAAATTGCATGTATCTAAATGAAAGTGTATTGGTTTAAGTTTATGTAGGTTGTTGCTGCTAAATTCTGTGTGAACATGATTGTGAAAGCAGTTAGGCTGACAGGAGGCTGGTGGCTTTGGTTTAGAACACTGGATGCTCAAATTTTATCCTGCTGACCTGCTGGATCATTTCATTGTGCATTGGGGGACTTCAGCCTTCTTCAGAGAAGAAGGAAAAAAAACATATTAACACAAACCTCATAAAATCTGTGTGTTATTATTACTCATATATCATTTGGAGATGGTGCCAATTTATTTTGGTTTGCTTACATTAATTACAAAAGGATTTAAGTTAAATAATTTTCAATCTATAGTAAGAGTGCATATGTAAGAAACTGCTGGATGAAATAACCACTTTTAATTTTAGTCATTCAAGTATGTGTGTGTACAATTTTGTTGTGATTATCCACTGTTTTCTTTCCCCTAAGATATTTGAAGCAACTTCTTATGAGTCTCTACCCCCTTTTCCAATTCTGTCAGGTTCATTATTGCAAAGATTATTATCCTATCCAAGACTGATTAATGTCTTTTCCTCTTGCCCAAGCCGATAGTCATATATATATATATATATACATATATATATATACACATATATATATATGTAAAAGTGTATCCTAATGAGTGTATGCATTCAATTTTCTATTGTTTTGCAGCTTGTATTGTCATTTTTTTCCCAGAAAAAGGGACAGGATAAATGCAAGTAGATTGGAGTAACTGCGTCTCAGATCATATGCCCAGTTGTTCTCTGTCATTTTGTTCTGATGCAAAAGTAGTCCATAATTTTGTAATTTGAACTGTCATTGTCCATGATATGCATAGAAAAGCTGATGTGAAATTCCCTTTATTGCCTTAATTTTTTTTTATTTTCTGAACTTGCAAGTGCTTGAATTTGCAAGTTAAGCATTTTTATCTTAACTGTTTTGCATGTAATAAATTGTTTCCTCCAGCTATAACCAAGGCTTTCACAAACTGGTGGAATCAACAATGTAGTGCATGTAGTTGCCAACTACACTAAATTTTTAAGCATCTTGTTTTTGCTTTACAGGTTTGTCTGAGGATGCAGCAGAGGAAACAAAAAGCCATGAACTCTGAAGATTACCCTCAGGAGAAATTTCTATCTGATGCCAGATGCATTTATAATGCAGCAGTACCAATCTGTTTTACTCTGTATGGATTTTAGCTTCCAGAAGGAGAGGACTGTACTAATTTATATGAAAACAAAAAAGTTCCACTCTAATAATTTGGTTGGGTCTCCCTGCCAGCTACTATCATCCTTTCTGTGAGCAAAGTTTAAGCACTTACCCAACTGTGGTAGGGGTGTTGTGTTGTGTTTTGTGATATATCATCCCTTTCTAAGGATTCAGTTGATTGATCAAAGACTGTTTATACATAGTTAAAAGCAACCTTTGTTTCAGGATATGTTTTGTCCTTTTAAGAAAGATATTCTGAGCTGCACCTCCCTTTGAGATTATATTAACATTTGTTATATCACAGTTTTGACAAAAGATAACTATCTTGTTTCCTCCTGTACTAACATTCATGATTCCAGACAGCTGAATTCACCACCAGGAGAAAAACTGGTAATCCATCAACTCTTCCCCCCCCTCCCCCTCCCCCCCCCCTTGTTTACACAGACTCCTGCTCTCTAGAGATATAGAGTAAAATATGGTTACTGGACATAAAGGGCAAACCCTTTTGCCATTAACTATGTCACTATGAATGGGAATAAAGTTTACACTGGAAGTACCTTGAGCACAGCAACACATGGATCTTTTTATGGTTACCTGTGATTTCTGCTTTTCTTGTCAATCAGTCTGTTCTAGTTATGGGTAAGATTTTCAAAAGTAACTAACAATTTTTGAGTGCCTTAATTTTTATTAATCCAGTTGGAGGGTGCTTTGGGTGTTGTGTATTTAGAAAGTGCTGAGTATTAACCTTCTGCAGGTCAGACTCATGAAAAGGTGCCTGAAATGCACCCAACTGAGGCAAGCTTTGAGAGTACCTTGGCCTAGAGTTTGGAAGAGTCAGGCTCGTGTCTGGGTTTCTTAGAGTGAGTTATTACTAAAATAAACTTGGAACTGAAAATAACTCAGACCGAGTTATGGTCAAGCATATAAACAGGCATTTGAACAAGGCCTCTCCTGGCTGTTGCTAGTTCATACCAAAATATAAGTTGCAGTCTCTTGGATGGCAGATACAAAACGCACTGATAGCTCCAGTTTAGTTTGTGGCACGTGCAGTCGCATGAGCCATCTCCACATCCCACACTCCCATTGGTTTCCTCAACAGGGGTTCACCAGCTCCTGTTCTAGCTGTAGTAAAGGTCCCTGCAACTCACTTTTGTGCTGTTTCAGAAGAAGTTGTAACAGTTGCTGTGGTCAATGCTAGCTTGATCTATGGATAATATGGAGACAAGATTTTTCAGAATGTCTTAAGCCATCAACCTTCATCATCTCTGTATCTACTTTCAACTTCCTTGCACCCCCTCCTAAAACAAAACCAGCTTTGCACAACTTGTGCATCTGCTGTTTAACCCTCTGGTCCTACTCTGGCTCAGTACACAATGTAACTGTTTCAAGAAGCCTTTTTCAACATGTTAGCTGTTAAATAGAGCTCAGTAGCCAAGGAACTGGGTAAAGCCTCTGATACCTCTAGGGCTGAAGTGAGCTCTAACTCCCAACAAAAATGACTCTGTCCCCCAGGAGACCTCAGATATATCTACAAGTTGTGGGGCCAGAAATCTTGCTTCTTTCCCAGGAAAGAAAAATCCTACCCCCTGCTTATTATGGAGTGATTCTACTCTCTGAGTTTTCTTCACTCTGATCCCTCCCCTGTGGTTTTTGTCAGGAGGGTGGTATCCAACCCATTGTCAAGGTACCCTGCTGCGCTGTGAAAATTACACAATAAAATAATCTCCTGTAGTCTCTGCACACACCTCAGTGACCAAAGAAAATCCATGGAGAACTAATCAATTACTGTAGCTATTAGGCTTAAACGTTAACTATAGATCTCAAATCTTCTTTTGTCCTCTTGTCAGTGGCTACTAGGGAATCTAGAAAAATCAAGCACAGTTACTACAGAAAGCCTGTACCATAACGGTGGAGAATGCTGGACCAAAGAATCCTAAGGATTATATATAAGGATATAATATAGCTGGAAAGTACACTGCTATGAGACTTCTGTGAAATGTATTACTCTGTCATGATTCCCATTATTGAATGTGATCCCAGTACTCAGAGCTGCCTGCTTCGTTCGGACTTGAGGGTAAATGACAAGTAGGCACTCAGGTCAATTATATCATCCACTCTTATTTAAGTTATTTTCTGTCATTTTAAGATGTAATGCTCAGAAGCACTCTTATTTGCCTTTTCTGCTCCATGCTTTGCAAACCAAGGTCTCATGAGAATAGTTTTACAAAAATGAGAAAATATACTGGTAATAAAGGGAGGGGGGGGAAGGAAGGAAAAGGTAGAACTGTCTATAGTAGTAAAGTATGACCTCTTTGTATACTGTGCTAAATTGAAGTATTTGACAGTATCATCAAGATTTAAAAGTTGCATTGAATAAAAATTACTTAGTTTCCCCCAATGCCAAATAGTCCATCTAATTCAGAGGAAGGAAGTAATTGAAATGTAGTCATTTATGCAGCAGCCTAAGAGGAAATATTGTAAAGTAATTCTTAGCAGTTCTCAAATGTAGTTTGAAATTTTAAGAAAGTTCTTTTTGACTGGAAAAAAATGAGGCCAATTACAGGAAGTTTGGAAGCTAGAGAGGTGTAAGGAATGTAAGGAAACCATGCTAGTTTGGGGGGACCATGTGTTTCATTCTCATCAGTGATCCTTCTGAGGCTGAGAGAGGCACTGGTGGCCAGTCAAACTGTTCTGACCAGGATTTTAGAGTAATGCCTAAATGCCTGTCAGCTCTTCTGGTCAGCTTAAATATGCAGCCTATCTGCATGTTTAGCTATTCGAGTAGGGTTTTTTATGGTTAAGTGGCTCACAGAGTAAAATCAATTTTAAATGACAATTTTATTGGAAATAAATCTAAAAAGAATTTTGTGACATTTTGAAAATAACACTGTGAGTCATGGCATCTTTATTATCTAGAACTTTGAAATACATTTTCTAAAATAAGTCCTAAAATAAAGTTATATATTCTTCTGTTAAACAGGTAACTACTTCTAAAGTTTATTTTCATGGTTGAAGTTTATTTTCAGAATGTTATTGTCCAATGGCTTTTCTTTAATTTTGTTTTTCTGCCATTGCATTTTAGAAAAACAGATTAAAACAATTACTACTCTGATGACCAAAATCTGGAGGTCTGGATGCTGCTCATCTTTTGGGCTTTGTACACAATGCTGAGTTCAAACTAAGACAGTGGTTTCCAGCCCCAGATTCATTCTTCTGTCCAACTATTATTCAACTGTGACGCAGAAAAACATTTCTCTACTTTCAGGGGGTTGGGCTTTGCTTTATAATGTCTTGCTATTTTCTCTTCTTCAGCATTTACTGTCCAGAGAGAATTAGAGATAAGTTTCAATATTCTTTTATTGCTTATAAAGAGTAATTTACTGCCATAAACTGAAATTTGTTGAGCAGAGGTTGTATTTCTATGTGAAGTTCTTCCAGCATTGGAAAAAAAATAAAAAATTACAGGGTATGCATCATATTGAATAAGTATCTTTCCTTCTTACCAGAATCTTCTATTTATAAATAATCTATTAAAAAAAACCCTAGTGCAAAAATACTGTAAAATATATGACATACTCCTGAAACCAAACTTCTGCATGACTTCTTAATTTGAAATTAGCCTTGAGTTTCCCACAGCTTAGTTTGCTGTCACCCCTTTACATCTCGTTTCTTTCTTCATTTACTCCTTTATAGAATAAGGTTGCTCCAGTGTTTATGTGGTATCTTCATGTGCTGTTGGCAGGTGACTCTAGCTCCTTTGCAGCTCAAAAGTAAAGTTTGCACAGCATTATGCTGCTTCATGAGCCTTGATCCTCTCGAGGGGACATGCCCACGGGGCCAGGCTTATAATAAAATTCACCCAAGCTGGAAGTGGTTATGAATGCATTGTTTCAATGAGAATTTATCCTAATATTCTAGTAGATGAAGTTCAACTCAAGTTTGTTACTCATATAAACACTGAAAAAATTTGCTTGTTTTAGAGTCTTGGACTGCCTCTCTATTTTTTTTTTGTCCCCTGTCTTGTAAATTCTTATAATAGTCAGCAGTATTAGGAATTATTATTTCTGTCCTCCTTTTCAAGACAGCTGGTTCTTGCTGCATAGAAGCTGCTAACTTGGAGGAATGTGCTTTTTCCAGGAGACCAGCAGATCACAGCAGAGATACTTAGCACTTCTATTTGCATTAAATGTATGGCAAGTGATGTAGTTAATTATGAAATGGAAGCACAACCCAGCTAATTGAATTGACCTGGTCTTCTCTGACAAGATGTCCTGACTGCTCCATCTTTACATCTCCCATATCAAGGAGTATGAACAAATGCAACATGAACATACATTTAAATAAGTATAATTGTTATTTTAAAATACTGTGGTATTTTTAAAGAGTTTCATGTTGTTGAAATCAGGAAAGGGAGTAAAATACCGATTTATTTTCACGTGCAGTTATTGTAGGCTGATGTTTCTTTTGCATGTATTGCTATGTGCCTGGATTTACTGTGTCTGTAAGAGGCATTCATGCTTGCAGATTTCCGTATCCATTCTTGTGCTTTAATGACAGGATTGAGCAAAATCCTGCTTATGTATCAGGTAAAAATTTGTGAAAGTAAGCAGCAGCCCTGGAAGAGATCCCCACCCTGAGACTACACCATGTAAATTGATGTTAACTCTGATGGGAGTGTTTCCCCCATTTGGTATAGCATCAACATATTGTATCATTCATTTGTTTGCTAGCACCACTTCAACACTACACTGTCATCATAAAAAATGTTCCTTTGGGAGATTACTTTTTGCAAAACCAGTTAGTGCTCTAGAAAAATGTGATAACAGTGTTTGATAAGATATTTCAATTCATCTTTTTAAGCAGAATAGAGACTTGGAGTGCTTCCTAAGTGGGAATGATCAATGGCAATCGTAGCTTGCCCTCCACCACAGCTCTAGCAGACTGACAGTACATTCAGCTGCAGAAACAAGATAAAAGCTGTTCCAATGGTGTAAGCTGCTGCCTGGCCTGAAGTCTTGAAGGGAGGCCAGTCATCCTGAATCATTACTGTAACCTGATTAGAGGCCCAAATCTACTTTTGATAAATTTAAGTGACTATTTTGCCATTGATTTTGACAGGAGAGCATCCATAGTCTTCTACTGGGGGCTACATGTCAAAATAAGGTGACATATAAGCACCATTGAACTCCTAGTTAGATGATACAATAAATTATGAGAGTCTCTCCAAAAGGTACTATTCCCAAAATACAATATGTGTGAGGCTCAGCTAGTGGGTATTCATTAAATAGCTGCCACACTGCACCCTAGAAGTGATTGCTTCTCTGCAGAGAGTGATGCTGCATGTGAAATAGGCCCTGGCAAAATAAAACTCCAGAGCATTTTATTCCTGTTACTTCAGCCACTTATAGATGAAGTCACTCTTTGGATGATGATAGCAGCTTTTCAACAATAATAGCAACACTAATAAATAGTGTAGGAAATCAAGCAATGAGCACCATGCTCTCCCTCTGCTCCTCAACCAAGAGAATGTGGAAAGGAAGTATTTCAGCACACGTTGTATTAAGAAGAATGAACTTAATCTGAGGTTTGATCAGCACAAAGCTTGGCCCTCTGTCTTTTAAAAAGTTGCGATGGTGTCTCTAAATTGATGCTGTTATTACGATTACTATTTCCTGAATTTCACATACCGTTTAAAAATTGGAAGCTCCAGTGTCCTCTAATTATACTGAGACATTTTATCATTGTTAGTGAATGTAGCACAGGTGCTATTCTTAGGCAAGCTTAGGAACCAGCAAAGGTTTTGATCCAAGGATGACTTAGACCAGTCCTCCTTACTTTGTGAAATCTGACGGACTGTATTGCAAAGTTTACAGTCTCTTTGAGAAAGAAAAGAGTTTTTATTCTATTTATTTTAATACTTCATTCATTTTAAAGGATAGATCAGTCCCACAACATCTTGGAAGTGTTAGAGAATATATGAAAAATTGGTCTATAACAGATGATATTCCAATTCATTGTGAAGCAAGCAGTCAGTAATTAATAGTTACTTCAAATGCTCACAATATTTTATAATCATGGTTGGATTCAATTACAAGAGACATAAAAGGGGATTATTGTACTTTTTCTTTTTTCCCTGATGGCATAATGAAGTCAAGATCCATAAATACTGGAGAACAGTCAAGTTATTGCACATATAACAGGAATTGCTCTTTTCAGATGCCTGGATGTGTAGTGTCTTCCTTCCATTTGAGCGGTGACTGGGCCTATGAACTTGTGAGAACACAGCTTGGTTAATATGGTGTGATTGCTTCTGATCCAGTAGAAACAGAGAGAATTTCTCTTGGCAGTGTATTTGAATGCCCTGTTCAGCATTAACTGGATATTTCATGGTGGTACAACATGATTCTTTCGTCATGACACTGGACTGCCTATTTCAGGGTGCAAGTTTCGAAAGCAGTCAGGAGGAATGTGACTTGTGAGGGGAGAATTTCCCCCACTGTTCTGGGCAACAATATTTCAAATTTAGCGGTTTGTCCCTTCTGGCTGCCATTTAGAAGGCCTGGAAGGAGGAAGAGGAGACCCAAAAAGCTGGATTCCCAGAAGAATTGTGTCCAAGTGCTCCCATGACAGCTGCTACAGAGAAATGGGGTTTTTTTCCTATTTTTGTCTCTTCTTTTATAAAAAACTCATTCCATGTTTAACATTTATTAGCTCATCTCATGGGGAGAGGAGTCTGTCCTTTGCTTTTACTCCTTCTTCTCATCATCTGCATTTTTGTAGGTAGCAGTCAACTCTTGCAATCCTGTCATTCATTTCTTTTTCCTTTTGCCTTTTTTCCTACCAAATTCCACTGACTGTAAGTTGATGATTTTGCCCAGCAGCCACTTTGTAGGTGTGTTTTAAAAATCCTGAAAGAAGGGAAATTTGCAGCAAACTGTGTGTTTTGGTTAAACTTTTGAAATACAATGTATCTATTCTTCTCTGGGATGAATAACATTGCTTTCACCATCAGGAAAATAATGAATGGAAAACCAAATGTGCACTAAAGAAGCTGATGATTTTTTTTAAAGGGCTACTGCCCAAGTATGTCATCCAATGGAGGAAAGTTGGTAGCTGCATTGTTTTTCGTATGACAGCTACCCAGACGGTGATGTGATACCTTTTATTGGGCTAAGCAAAGTTAAAATTAGAACTGAGCAAATAAATCCCAATGACTAACAGAGCTTCATGTGTTTAACCTTTCTTGCTGCTCACCAAGATCAACTTTTTCAAGCCTAGCCACTGGTTTTTGGCTTCCAATTTACAGAATGCTGAGAGATGCTAAGCCTGGTGAGCTTCCTACCTTCAGCTTGACAATTCGATTGCACAAAAATACAGTCTGGTCCTACTTGCTCAGTGTAGGTTACGGGTGTGGGTTCGGCACTCACGGTGGGCGCCAGACTGTAGGTTACGGGCGGGTTCGGTCAGGACGGAGACGGATGGAGAGATCTCTATAGGCAGGTCTTGGGACACAGTCGGTTTATTGTAAAGGGCGTGGGTATTGGGGCACTGCTCAGAGCTGCTAGACTCAGCTCTGAGCAGGCCCAAGAGAGTAAGCAGGTGAGAGAGAGAGAGAGGGTGTAAGAGCAAGAGTGGAAGTAAGAGTAGAAGTGGAAGAGAGGAATAGAGAAGAAGTGAAGTCCTGGTTACAATACAATAAATCATCTTCTGTACTGAATATTCTAATTGTCAGTAACCAATCTAATACAAGATACAAATCCTATAGCATTTACATACAGCCTATAAGAGTTCTTATATTACCATAGAGTGTTACATCTTAACTTCTAAAAACTACTCTTTGGACCCCTTCTGCTGAGCTAGTAGGGTCTGCTCTGACCCTTGGACCTGTTTGCAAGCAGAGGGTATTGTTTCATCAAGAGGGGATTACTTCAGTGGCCATACCATTGTTTTCTAGTTGTTCAGTAACTAAGACCTGGTATTTCAAAAGTGGCTTTCATTTCGATGTTGCCTGTAGTTTTCATATTCCCAAAATCTTTTGTCAGGCAATCATATTTCCAAGGTTTTCCTGTTCCATCTTCCCCAACAGCTCAGGATCATTGCACTGGCCAGAAAAACAACTTCTACAAATGCTCTTCCACTTGCTTGTCATTGAGAGATATCCAGAACACAAATCTGAACCCTGAAGTGTTTAGTGGAGTTAGGCTTCTTAGATCTCAAGCCAGTGGGCATGTCCATACCTTGGGGGCTGAGCTTGGAAGTGAATTCAGGCATTTACCTGTATATTTGTTTACTTGGATCGCTGCTGTAGAGTTGTGGGAGGCTTTGTCATAGCATTTATGGAAATCCACGTGCACTGTGATGTTTTGTATAGGAGTTCCTTACCAAAGAATTTCCAGGTTGACTTCTGGTTTGAAATTCATTTGTCTCTTTCTGGTGATTGTCCTCACTACTGCAAATTTTATTCACCAAGTTTAAAGACAAATTATTCTTTCTCCATATCAATTTTACTCCTGGCTACCTATCCTTCAAATCTGGTTGTGCACAACTGCAAGCAGAGAGAGCAGCACAGCAGAGGTAAGTGGGTGAAACCTCCCATAAATAGCAAAGTTGTATAACTCTCCCTGATTCACCATCCCACGGGTGTGGCAGAACAGCTCCCAAAATGGTAAACTTACTCACCAATGTGGCCAGGGGACATTTTTGTTCAGAAAAACCCCCAGCCATAGGGTATAAGCCAAACGAGCACCCTTCTCCTTCTTAATTTTTTGCGCCTACTTCATCGTTGCTTGAGGCTAGACTGTTAGTCATGTGGCTTCTGAGGTGAACAGATTGTGGGTTTTACTCTCAGCTAGGACAAACCAAATCTGGGTTCAGTCAAGGCTCAGACAGTGTCCCTGTGCTGCCCCAGAGCTGTGCAGCAGCCCCTTCCCCATCTATGCACAGGCTCCTCTGTGCTCCTGAACAGAGCAGAAATGGGAATGGTCAGTTTCACTCCTCAAGGATAAATCTGCTGTTCCAGCACACAATCCCAGCAGAGGCTGTGCCAGCTTCCCTTAAAAGTCATCACAGATTCCTCCAGCTCTGTGCCTTCACCTGGTTCATGTCAGAGGTGTTTTCTGGCTCCCCTTTATGTGTTTTCCACCCATTGTAAACTATAGCACTGAGTGGTGCTTAGCAAATACTCATACACTGGTATTAGAGTTTTTTGCCTCTCCTTACAGTTTTCCACACCTCTCTTCATCTTCACTGTGTGCCTATGGGAATATTGTAGCATTACTGTACCATACTCTGTTAGGCTTGGGTCAGTCCCTGTCCTTCCCCTTGCTAAGGCCTGCATTATCAAAACTAACCAATAATTTTTTGGACTGCACTCATTTTTTAATTAAACTTGAGGCCTGTGTCTCAGTGCAGGAACCCAGAAAGTGAGACTCTAGATCTGGAGAAATTGGTTGTGGGAGAATAGAGCTATTGTTGTTTGGCTGCTCCCATGCTCATACCTTTGCAATCTGGCTGGATCCTGCTAGCTGTAAAAAAAAATACTTAGTTTGCATTACACCTCTTCTAGGACAAAACAAAGTATAGTTTTCAGAGCCATCTTTTCTGCCTGATTCTTCTAGTTTGCATCATGTAAATTCAAACTGTCTTGCCTTAATCTTTCTCTGCACTTGGGCCAGCAGCTGAAAGGCTGTGAAAGCATGTGCATTTTATTCTCTGTGTGCTCTGCAGAAACAGCTTTACAAACCACAAGGACTATTTTTAATTAAATGGCCATTTTTTGAAATCCTATCATTACAAAGCTGAGGCTTGATTGTTGTCCTCAGTGTGCTTCATGGCAGCAAAATTCCTGCATTTTGGGAAATGTGCTGTCTATTCATTCAGCTGGAGTAGATCCAAAAGGAAAGTGTGGAACTGTTGTGAGCGCTGGCTAGTGCTCACAATATTACTTTCCCTAATAGATGGCCTGTATTGTCATTTTGTGAAATGCTCAAATGCCAAGTCATCATGATGTGGATTGTGAGGTGGATTTTTTTAAAATATGGATGCACAGAAATGGTCTTTTAAGAAGTCCAGTTGTTTTCATTACTGCTGGCACAGCAGAACTGAAAGCAGCTCTACTGTGGGACAGAGAAGCCCTCAATTCTGTAATTTGTTATTTGATATTTTCATTCTTCATAGGAGAATTTATGAAAATAAACACCTACTTCAAAACAAATCTATCAAAGAAAGTAATTGTGGAAGTTAAGAAATGACATCCTGGGTGGTCTCTAGGGAAAGGCTGGGATTCTCCATCTTGCAGTTGTCCCACTCAAGCCATCCAAGCGATGCCAGTGGGCAGCCAAGTCATGCAGCTTGCATGGTGTAATCTGTAAGCACGGAGCAATCTCACATCTTTTCTCCAGAGGTTTCGAGTTGGACTTTTGGGTTTCTCTCCATTTAGTTTCCATGAAACCACTGTGTCCCAGGGAGGCCTGGGAGACCCTAGGCACTAACAGCTGATTAGCTGAGTTTGTGGATTATTTTAGGTCTGTCACCAGTTGGAATGTGAGAGATAATTAAATGGGGTGGAATGTCCTCAGTAGCTTCTGGACCATGATCAGGTATACCCAGGCCAGAGGTGTGGTTGGCTGGCTGCACAGCACTCACTGCTGCCACTTTTAGAAGGCTATGAACCCAAATTTCTGCTCTTGGTGGCTTCCGGAGGTGCAGCTCCCATGGAAGAGGAGACCCATTTCTTGGGTAATCCAACACAAAGTGAACCTTGAACATAGGGGCACTCTGATGCTGCAGTCACCCCACTTTTGAATGGAATTATCCTGGCTTCCTCTGGCCACCTGCTGCAACAAGTGCCTGCAGGAGAGGACCTCTTGCCCATGATGGGGTTATTCACAAAAAACTCCTTGGGACTACTCTAATGTGTGAATGTTTCCAGGGAAAAGGTCTAAATTATGTGGTCTATTAGGATGGTGAGCACTTTCCAAAATACTTTCAGCACCATAATTTTCTCTGTTTAATAATAGCTTTCTTATTTATTATCTGACTTCCATACTGATACAAGCTACCCTACAGCCATACAGACTGACTTCAATTTAATCCAAGCATAAGAATAATAAAGATAATTTGATCAATATTAAAATAATATTTAACAATATTAAAACCAATTAGAATTTTAAGTAACTTGGTAAAGAGGCAGCTCTTTGTTGTTTTTCAAGTTAGCTTAATTAAAACCCCAGATACCTTAAGCCACAAATTCTGTTCTGTCAGAAAATGGTTTATCACCAAGCAGCCTCTCACAAGATGTTTTGTATGTTGGAAGACCTGCCAGCTGCCACCTTAAGACTTCAGAGTCTAGGTTTAAAGATACCTAAAATAAATAGTGTACACCACATGTAAATACATATTGAAAATTCTGTGAAGCCTTAAAATTGTTGATTAATTGTTCTCTTTGGTCACAAGTAATTCAGCTGCCTCTCCTGGGTTTAACCTGCTAATATATACAGGACATGTGACTGATACTTTCCCAAAGTAAATACTATTCCCTGTCTCTGTTCACCTTATGCTTCTAAATGATGTATTTGGAGGTACGCTACTGTCAGACAACTTGGGGATTTGGCAGAAACTCCCTGCAGATTTGTGTAATGACACCAAAAGCCCACCTCTGGCACATTTAATGTTGCTTTCATCTCCTGAAAGAGCCTCAGATAGCTGAGAGGCAGGTAGATGAATTACACTGCCATGTGGAAGTACCTTTTTTTCTCTTGCCCAAGTGGCTCTGTGTTTTCTTTTTGGTGAAGGTCTGAGATTAATCTGACCTGGGTAAATCAGTAGCAAAATGAGATGGGTTTTTAATGAATTTCTGCTTAATTGCTAGTATACTTTCTTATTTCTGCCTTTTTTTTTTTTTTTTTCTGTGTGTGTGTATATGCCTCTACTTGGCTTAAGTGTATGCAGAATATCCAGGGTTTAATTAAGCCAGTAGGAGGGGTGGGCAGCTCAGTATAATTGTTAAATCTTGCAGTATTGCTTCTTTAACAATGGTTATATTACTCATTATGAAACTGCGTAACTTGCAAAAATTTAAACAGATCAGTGCATGATTACCCCAGTTTGCTCAGGTGCGTTATTTGAACATATCCTGATGGATGGAACTTTATAAACCTGCTTATGACTGTCGGATCATTGCTTTCTGTATGTGTGGTACTGTCAGTCAGCAGGACTGATGGGGTATTAATGTTTAATTGAGTGTGCTTCACTCAAATCAGAAGCCAAGAAGAAAGGGTAAGGAGGATTTAGTACCTGTACCAGCTGTAATGTTGTATAGCCAATATACTGAAGATAAAAAGTAATAAGTAAATTGATTAAGCTTTGTCTTTGGAAAAGAACAATAAATAGAAGTTCTTTGTAAACTGTCTTTTGTTTCTGGATAAAATAAGGTATGTTGCACTAATTGCAGGGACAGCAGAAGCGAATGTCCTGTACAGCCAAAGCCAGAAGAGTGAAAAGAAAAGCCACATTCTGAGAACAAACCAAGAGACCACTACGCTCGTGTGGGAGGGAGACACTGTGACTTGTGAATTCATTCGCTCACTCCAAGCTCCGAGCCCGTGGCTCGGGCTAATCGTGGAAGCGGCTCCGGCTCATCCCGCCCTGGATCCGCGCTCCCAACGCCGCCACCTGCCGGCAGCGGCGCCGCACTGCGCCCGGCCCTGCGCCCGGCCCGCCGGCCAGCGCCGGCCTCTCACAGCGGGCGGCTTAAAATTACCGTCCCTGAGCCTCCTCTCGCTCCCTTGGCTGGGAATGAGGGCACCCATGTGAAGGAGAGGAGGCTCCGACTCGATGTATTTCGTTCCTCAGACCTCACCTCTGAGTTTTTAAGCGTTTGGTTGTTGTTCAAAAGAATAAACAGTCCTGGGAGAAATTCTGCTGTGAAAGGAGACCAGCAGCGAGGGGAATGAACTCATGGGGTACACTCTTAGGAGGTGAAGTGATGATCTTAGAGGATGCATGCCGTGGAGACTTGTCTTTTAGCAAAAATGCAAGCCTTTGCCTTTCTGTGCTGGATAGAGGCAGATGCTTCTCAACTGGATCCTGGCTGGAAGGAACAATCATCTGTCACAATAAGAATATCTTGTCTTTTGCAGGGGCAGGGGGTGGGATAAAAAATCTCTCTAGTACAGACAGGGTCTGCCCTCATCTGCAATCAGTCAGTCAATCAATCAATCAATCAATCAGTCTTCCATTTTATAGAATGTTTCTTGAGTACTCTTTTTTTTGTTGCACTCATCAAGTAGTAGAACAGGCAGGCAAAATGCAGGGTTTGGTTTGTCTCACAAATCAAAAACAAAGCAGTACTTCATGTATGCCACTCTTCATGTGATTTCATTAGCTCTTATCCTTTATCAGACACAGCAGATGTTCAAGGGTAAATGTAACAAACCCCACATAACTCACACAAAATAATTTTTTTTTATCTCTGGAAGGCAAGCTATTTACAGCAGTGAAATAACAAAAAGGAGTACCAGCATATGCCGCTTTACTCTGTTTGCTTGGCCTGTGGCCTCTGGAACAGCTTCTGCTGGGAATCCCATCATTAGAACAGCCTCAGCATTTCTGCTGTAATTTACTTCTTTTGTTGTTGTTTTAGCATATTTGATATGGACTATTACAGCAGTCTATTGTCTCCACATTGGAGCCATATTTTCTGCTGCACACAGGCATTTTTCAGTTTGAGGTATGGCTGGTGTTTGTATCCAGTTTAGTTTATGCTGTTTGGTTGGTTTGCTTTTGTATGAATACAGATGATGAGGATAATTTTGAACACTTTTGCAATCAGAAGCTCCCTTTCATAAATTTTTTTTTGAGTTCTTAGAAAATATAATTTAAACAATAGAAGTATGTAAGTATAACTGTGCCAGGACATTCTATGTTAATAAACTTCTAAAATGCTGCTCATTATCTTTATCTTGCCACAAATAAATTAAATGCTTTGCATGTTCCAGGGGTTTATGGAAAACTGTCAAAATTATGACTTGTTTGATAAAATTTATAAACATTTATGCAAGTAAGTCTCACTGTAAATTTTAGATACTTTCTTGTACTTTCCTTTTATTTAAAGACTTTGACCATATGTGATTTTTAATCCTGTTACAATTTTGAAACCTCTTGGTGTGGTTTCCAGACCTTGCTTGCATCCATTTAAGTTTTCTGAATATTTTGCAGAAGGAGAACTTTGTCAGGAGCACCTCTTTGACGTAATCAGGCCAGTCTCAAGGTTTATTAGGAGAAGACGTGGCTGTGCAAGAAATACTGTTTGCCCCCACTGGCAGATACTCTTAACTTTAAAGATTAAGCATTGAAATGAATGAACATGCAAAAGCATTTCAAAGGCTGCAGCCCACTCAGTACTGAGGAATGAACTGTAAACTCCCAGCTGCTCTCCTGCAGGAAAGTGCCATGTCTTCATCACAATCCTATGAGTTACTACTGAGTTTCTCAACTGCTGTGTGCTGGTGCACCATGATAGTAAAACACTTTCCCAAATTACAGGTCTCTCTGCAAGAATTTTCAGGGCTGAAGCCTATCAGACCCATGCCTCCAACTACAGCAAATGTGTTCGCCCTGACCTTTGTTTTGATGGTGTAAGGTACTGGATAGAGAGTTCCTTATCTTTTGCAAGTTGTTAATAACAATAGAAATGTGTAAGCTTGATCAGATATGCAAACCACCTTCAGTACCTTGTAAATGTATAATTGTTTAGCAAGCCAGAACTGGAAACAGCAAGTTGTGCCAATTTACAGAGCCTTCAATACAGTGTATATCTCGGTCATATTTTCTTCTTTATGCTTAGAGTCTCATAAGCACAAATAAACTGTGTTAAAATAATGTATAACAACATAAAAGTAATAAAAGCAGGGACACTCGCAGTGCTGATGTACATGTCGCATGTTCATTGCACTCTTTCTTGCATGGTAGGGAAACCCTATGACAATCTATGCCCAAGACTTAGAAAAGCAACTTCCCAAAAAAAAGAAAAAAAAAAGGAAAAGATATGCGAATTCTAATGACTCATTACCTTCTACCACTTCTGGAAGAATTCCCTAGCCCATGAAGAATGGCTCTCCTAGTGATTTTGACTTGCCAGTAAAAGATAATCATGAAGAGAGATGTGAATGTGATCCCTGTCTTCTTCACTGTTGCTGTTGTTAACCATAGAGCTTTGTTTTTCATTTTTAGGTGGGTGCTGGGTGACCAGGTAATGTATGACATTCTCTTATGGCTGACCACTGGGAAAGCATCCCTGGAGAAGCAGCTGAGCTCCATACAAAGTGGTAATTGTGAACAGCTACTGCTCCATCAACTGGATGAGCCCAGGCCGACCACTGAACAGAACTAATGAATGTATCCTTTCAATAACAACTGATACCGTGTAATGCTTATACGAAAGAGGTAAGTGGTTTGATGACATGACTTCTGTTTTAGCTGCTGGCATACCACAAAATCTCTGTACGTATCTGATAGCAGGACACTGTTTTCAGTGTGACCCTCTGATTTTGCTAAAATGACCACAGCTTTGAATGTTGCTTGGAAAAATAAGTGCCTCTTCAAACAGGGATGCAAAAGGAAAAAACAATAAGTGTCCCACCTTGAAATTTAACACAACGTTACAACCAAAAAGGATGCTGATCCCTGATAAAGCAGGCTTGGGAGAGTGAGTAAGGGAGAGATAAAAAGCCAAGACAGACCTGTAGCACTGAGTGGGTAAAGCTAAGGTGGGGGAGGATTAAGATGGTATATTTCCCTCCCAGGCTGGGTTTTACTTCATGAGAGATTTAAATGAGAGAGTGATCTTCCCCTATGATATGTCATCATTATCAATATCAAGGAAGTAACAAAGGCTCCTGCTAAGGATGAGCGTTTCTCTCATCTCCCCTCTTCCCTGATGACAGAGGAGATAGGGAACCAGGAAAGACTCAGAGGAAGCACCAGTCCTCAGGAGGCTCTTCCACTGGACAGCAATAGACAGTGAAGTGTGGAGTAGGCATGGTACAGGGAGACCTTTCAGGAGGTGCTTCAAGCAAGGAAGACGGGCAAATTCCTTGCCTCAGCACTGCTGCTGCTACAGAAGATGCACAGACGGAGTGAGCTCACCCCATGGACAAGTTTTTCATGCTGCACATGTTCAGAGGTAAGTTTCAGGCCTAATCAGTGTGTTGAAGGTGCTTTAGTGATGATCACAATAGTTTCTTTCCATGGGAAAAGGAAAACCAAGTAACGAATCTGTACATATTGCTTTGCGACTGCCCTGCCTTAGGTATGATTTCATGAAGTATTTGTCTTAAGTGAGTGAATTATGGCAGGAATTGAGTGTGATGCTCAGCTGTTGTCGCCTCTTGTCTTCATTTTATAAAGAACTTTCCTCTTTGCATTTTCTAGACTATTTTAGCAAGTTCCCTGCTGTTACTTGGATGCCTGGATTGTTATTTGATGCCCTCATTGTGATTTGTATGTTTCTCACACTGGGTGATGTTAATATTTAATGAATTTTAGACCAGCATAAAGAGAAGATTTGATGCAGTCGATAATATAAGTGCTCTCCTGTGGTAGTTGTCACTTAAGAAATTATTAGGGTAGATTTATTTTTCCTATGGCTGTTGCTTTAGAAGGGTTGTGGCTGCACTGTAATTAGAAAAGGGAAGTGTAACCCCTGATTACAGATAGAGAAGTATGAAAAAGCATTTGGATGTGTGAGAATCTATTCTGGAGTAGTGAATAATAATATGTACCTCTACAGGCTTATCTTTGTTTAAAATGCATGGAAATGTGAAAATGACATTTCCCAGAAAAAAACCAAAACAAACCCGGGATACATGCATTATATTTATATACTGAGCTTATAACGCATTCTACACAGCATGGAGAAAGTTTCGGATCTCACTTGTATTTTTAGGGAATATAAAATCCTTTTATTGGCATCTCACCCATTCTATGTTCCAACACAACTTCAACCTATACAGATTGAGGCTGGAAGAAAAAAGCAGGTTTCCCTTTCTCAGGGAGAGGGATTTTGCTACTGATGTCCAGAAGGTGATTGGTATCAGTTTTCTGTAGTCCCTCCCATAGGTGCAATTTCAGCTGTTTTAGGACTTTTGCTTTCTACCCTAAAGGTACGTGAAAAGTTCTGTTGGAAGTGAGGTGTACGTATCTTGGTTTTTAGAACAAAGGTGTAGACTTTCAGAGATCTTGGCTTTTGGGTTTTACTCTCAAAATGAACTTGCAAATCTAATTGTCTTGCATCTTACTGGGCAGTAAATTGTATTTGAAGTAGTGCTGTATACAGTAGCCTGCCATGCACCTGATTTGCCATTACTTGTAAGCATTTTGGAAACCGCAGCTCACGTGCAGCCCCCAAAGAAATAAATTAAGAACGTGAAATGCTTTAGAAATTAGAAATGTGAAAGCATTTTTCAGCTTGTTGTCAGATCAGTTTATTTCAGAGAGTGTTCATTTCCCCAAATGAAACATCACAGTTTGAAAGAAATCGATTTGTAAGACAGGCTCGGGAAGATCTGTCACAGTAAGAGCCTCCTGCCTCACGCCACAAGTGTCATCCCGTCCAGACCCCGCGCCTACTCGTGAGCGCAAAAGCTGGGAGCCGGTGAACATTGCCCGTGTTTACACCTGGGATAGCAAAGCGTGGACCCGCAAATGGCAAGTGTTAAGGAGGAGCTGCAAAGGCTACACCGGGAAGAGACGGGCCGAGGGACCCTCTCGGCGGGCCGGACTCGGGGAGGGACAGCGCGGCCCCGGGAGCTGGCCCCCGGCTGCTCCCCAGCCCCTCGGCCGAGCCCAAGCCGTGCCGAGCCCCGGACGCCTCGAGGGGGAGAGGCAGCCCCGGACCGGGCGGGGAGGGCTGGAGGGAGCCCCTTAGAGGGGCAGCGGCCCCGGGGAGCGGCCGGCTGCGGCTGCGGCGGGATAGGGAGACGAGGGGAGCTCGGCGGCCCCGGCCGGGAGGGCAGCCGGGGAGCGGAGCCCTGCCGCGGAGCTCCCGGAGGACAGCCTCCGACACCTCGCTCCCTCCCTTCCTTCCTTCCTTCTTTCCCTCCTTCCCTCTCCCCGCTCTCTGGCGCCTGGCAAAACCTGCCGGCAGCACGCAGGGCACTGACACAAGCCGGGGACGAGCCCGCCGGAGGGAGCCGGCGCCCCCGCGCTCTGCCCAGGTACCCCGGCCCTGTCCGAGGATCCACGTTTCCTCCCCTGCTACTCCTCTTTTACCTTTTCCTCCTCTTCTTCTTTCCTCCTCTTCTCGATCCTCTCCCTTTCCCCCGCCCCTCCCGCCGAGCGGCCGCGGGCGCAGCCCCCCGACGCCGCTGCCGGGCCGGGCGGTGCTCGGAGGGGCCAGGGAGGGAGTGGCCGGGCATCTCCCGGCAGGGAAACGGGGTCTGGGGCTGGCAGCGTGTCTGTGCGTGTGTGCGCCGGGGGGGAGGGAGGCATGGGGGCCGGGGGGTGCCGGAGGAGGGACTATGGGGAGAGGAAGGTATAAGAAGGGATGCGGGCAGGGGAGGGGGGTGATGGAAAGAGGGGGTGCGGGGCCGAGGGGCAGGCGCTGACAGCTGCTTTCCCCGCACCCACAGTCCCCTCCCCCGGTGCTGCCGTGGGGTGGGACTCCCCGGCGGGCCGCGGTCTCCCGTCCTGCTCCCCACCCCCCCGCCGCTGCCCGGCGCCGGGGGTCGGTGCTGGGGCGGGCGTGCCGGGGGTGGGCGGGCTCCGCCACCCGACGGCGCGTCCCGGACGCTGCCCCGCAGCCGGCGGGTGGGCAGCGGCACCCCCGGGACGATGCCGCGGCTCGGTAGGGGCTGGCCGACGGCCCCGCGCCTCTCCCCGGCCTCCGCCGCCGTCCTGCTGGGCGTCCTGTGCCTGCCCGGGGCGCCGGCCTCCTCCCTGCTCACAGGTACGGCGGGGGCGCGGGGCCCACCTGCGCCGGGTGGCATTGCGCGGGAAGGGCGGCCCGAGGTGTAACCGCGTGGATTGGGGCGGGTGAGCACAGGAGCCGTGCCTCTCTCCCCCCAGAAAAGGTTTTCTTGTTCCTTCTCTCCCCCCTCCCCATTCTGCCTGTTTCCCCTCGAGGGTTTTATTTTCCTGAAATCTGGGGCGTGGAGGGAAACGCTGAATCAAATTCTAGCGCAAGCGAGGAGCCATTAGACTTTGAGGAGTGTTTCCAACATGACAGAATACCGGCTAATCAGCACTAGGGCCGTAAAGGGTTTCCTAATTTGATTCCGTTTGACAGTCAGCCTGCTAATTTTGACTCATTTACCAAGTGGTTGCCGAGCATTGAAAGGATGCTTGGTTTAGGTCTTGTGCTGTGCTCCTGGTCCAAGTCCTCAGAGGGCAATGGACAGCTTTCTGCTGATTCCAGTGAGCTCTGGATCTATCGTTATAGACGTATCCTGCTTTGCATGGAGTACTCGTTATTCTCCACACGTCATCTGAGAGAAGAAAAAGCGTCCTTCTTTGCTATAACTGGGGCACAAAGAAAGTCTAGGTTTGTGCAGCAATAAAAGGCCACTCATTTTCTTGTTCTCTTTAGAATCTTGCAGAAGCACTGAACATCCTTGCCTGATTAAACTGGGCAAATTAAGGCAGGATTCAAAATCGAGAGCTAGGAATGGAGCAAGGGTTAAACGTGAGTGTGGCGAGGACAGTTTCCAAAGCTGTCAGGGTGAAATGAAATATGCTAGTATTTTAAAATTTTGATTTCTATTTCAGGATCGGTTGCAAAATGTGAAAATGAAGGGGAAATTCTGCAGATACCTTTTATCACAGACAACCCTTGTATAATGTGTATTTGCCTGGTAAGTGTGTATTTCAGCTAGTAAGAACACTCAGACGTGTACTAAATGTGACTGCACAGAGCGGGGAATGTTTCACATAATCAAATCTTGGGTGACTCTGTTGCCTTTATGTAACACAAGGTTATCTCAGAGCTGAGCTAATGGAAAGTAACCCAATACATGATCTGGCAATCATTTCTTTGACTTTAAAGCCTGGGCACAAAGTTGTACATGACTATTTCAGGCACTGTAAAACCATGTTTACCATGTAAATTTGGGGGGAGAACTGCTTTCACAGAGTTGGCGGTGCACCCAGAAGTCTTTGGTTGTAGCTCAGCCAAGGGAAGGAAAGGTAAGGTTTGGAAACGCTGCTGCTTTGAGCTCCCATGTGCTCCCTGTCACAATCCCAATGAGTGAGGAACTCCACAAGGGTGCAAGGTGAAGGCAGCAACGAGACCGTGTGTGCTGTAATAACGTGACAGTGAAAGCACAAGGGATGCTTTCATCAGAGTGCTTTGCCTGCTGTGCTGGGAGTTCAGTGGTTAACAGCGTTGCTAGCTGATACACATTTTGGGGAGAAACATTCTGCTTCCTTGTTGTTCTGCTGCGGAGTTAAGCATTTTTGGGAGCAGTTCAGTTGGACAAGCCAAGGCTTAGGAGTTATTGTAAAACAGTCATTCTAAATAAAACTTCCTATGATATTATTAAAAGAAAGCCATAAACCTTAATTTGCTGTTGAATGCAAAGAAAAATATAGGCTAGAAAGCTCTATGTTTTACATTTTGGAATTTACAGAGTAGCTGAATGTACAGAATGTGTTCTGCTTTAGGATTGAAATATCAACACACCCTCTCCCCCTATTATTATTGCTATTATTATTATAAGTCTATAAAAGATGTAAAAAATTTTTTCAGACTACCTTTTAGAAGGCAATTTTGGCAACTGTAGGACCAAGATCATCCTGAGCCCCTCGAGGTTGATACCTGTCGCTGCACTGAGTTCAGTAGGTTTTAAGTGAGACTCATTGATAACTTTTTAGGTAAAATTGATAAAGAATACATTATTGATTTCTTCTGAGTAGGATTGGATGGGAAAAAGAGGAGCATGGGATGAAGGAAAACAAAAAAAGAGATGAAGCTGTGTTTTATCATGGATCACCTTCCCAAATATGTCTGCCACCACTTTAGTTAATGGAAGCTAGTGTTAACCAGCGAGGAAGCAATTTATCTGTGAAGGAGCAGAAGTTCAGTCTTGGGCATCAGGGCAATAATGCATGAGGGTAAAACACTTGTATTTATAGATCTCCCTAGACCTTGCTTTATTAAATCAATGAGCACCCTTTTAGTGTGCAAGCATGAAGAACTGCAAAAAGCTTTGGATGTAAGAACTCTAAATCCCTGTGGTTTGCAGGGCTTACTTTAGTGAAATGGCAACTGAGGGCATTTGGCTCCTTTCTGTGCCAGGAGAACACTACATTTTATTAAGCTCACAGATGCCTAGTGAGTTACTGCAGTTACCTGCCCTGGCTACACTCTTTTATTTCTGCTAAAGGATAAATGCAATCTCTGTTTCTTGAGTTGGAAGCTGGGAGGCTTGGTAGATGAGAAGGAAACCACTTTCGAGATACTGGCTTTAACACTATGCAACACCCAAAGCATTTGACTTATTGGACAGCCTGTTGCTGAAATCTTTGTTTAGATCTGCCACAAGGGAAAAGATCAATTTTAAGAGGTCTGGGGAGAGCAGAAACAAAAGAAACAATGGGGTGATTTGTGACCAGGAGGGGAGAGAAAATCAGATTGCCTTACATTCAACTAGAAATATTGATTGTTTAGTAACAATTCAGTGAGGAACTTTCTCTGGAAGTGTGATCATTCTCTTCAAGGGCAAACCTGCTGGTTGATGTTCATACTGTAAGAAGTGAGCAATTAAAAAGAGAGCTTGGTCAGCTGTTATAGAAAGGAAGCAACTGCTGTTTAAGAGAGGACAGAAAATTCAACAGAGGGCACCTGTATTAAAAACACCAGTCAAGTGAGTAGCTGAAATTGCAGATTGGATTATGGCATGTCTTCCTTAGTGGTGATGCATTTCCATGAACACAGGCTGCCATAAATAACAACACAAGTTGTGGAAATATGAAGCTCTGGGATGAAGAGGAATATCTAAATAACTCTGGATGCCTCACCCCTGACAGTGTCTAAGGCCAGGTTTGATGGGGTCCTGAACAACCTGGTCTAGTGAGTGGCATCCCTGTCCATGGTGGGGTGTTTGAAACTAGGTGATCTTCCGGGTCCTTCTAATCCAAACCATTCTATGATTCCATTAGCTCCCTTCCAGGACTTTGCCCATCTCACAAATGAGAGGACACAGAACTGAATCATCAAGTGTTTGACAGAACTTTGCAGACTGTCCTGTGGAGCATGCAGATGCATCCTAGCAAGGGGGAAAGAGAGAGGCAGCATAAGCAAAATGGTCTCTGGCTTTCTCTTAACAGGCTGAATCATTTTGGAGGGTAAAGCTACAGGTAGTACTGTAGGAACATATGTGGTAAACGTTGGAAGCTCATGGATTATGAGTAAATTGCAATAATGAAATGAAGACTTCAAAGGGCAATTACAAAATCAATTCCTTTTACACCACTGGAAGCTCTTGGTAGGAAGACCAAAACCAAAAGTTGTCTTTTCTCATTGGTTAGCAGAGACAGGGTAGACTGATCTTCATGGTAGGAATGTGAGCAGAAACAATGCAGATGGAGCACAGACTCCTGTGTGTGGACAGTGCTTTGGTGGAAGCTTCTAGCTCTTGTTTTAGAGTTTTTGGGAGCACAAACCCTTGAACCTTGAATACAAGAGGGACATTGGTGGGGATCTCCTAGAGATAGCCAACTTTAGCTACCGAACCAGATTTGCTCATGCTTGAGCACTAGCTCCAACGTGTGGAAAGAGAAGTTGTGGTGATACAGGAGTTCGCACAGAGGGTCATGTGCTGGAGGTTTCATATATGGTGCGTAGTAAGCCATTCACTTCTGAACTATTGGTAATGCTTTCTAATAAAAAGGCACTGCACCCACACTGGGATAGCTCTGCCTTGGATGTCCCTACTTGTCAAAGTGAAATGTGTTTGTGCATGGAACAGCTCTGATGCTTGCCTTATATTAATAAAAGGAAATGGGTAAGACTAAGGGCGTGTAGGTGTGTGTGAACATAAACACTGTAGTGCTCTGCGTGCAAGAACTACCAGCTGAATAAGCCACTATGGGTAAAATCTCAAGGTCCCAAATACATAATTTATATGTCTCTCTTAATGGTCTTAATAATGCCATAAGAAATGGTCATTTTTAATATCTCTAAGACAATAGTTTCAATGTGAGCTTTTGCAATTACCACACTTTAGCAATGGCATAAACATGAGTGTATTTGATCTCCAAAGAACTTGCCATTAATTACAGCTGACTGCAACAAATGGCCATTTTGTTTTTGTCCTTTTAGAGAAAAACATCAAAGTCAAAGAAGAGAATGTGGTTTATCCACAAGGAATTTTTTGTAGGACTGTGATGAAAGCTCAGGTCTCCTAACTCCTGGTCTAATGGTTTGACTACAAAGACATCTCTTTTCACTTCACGCACTTCCACTCTATAAGTGGATGTGGGTGATACAGTCACAATTGAACATACTCATTTTCTTTTGTGTCTCTCTGACAACAGGCAGGCTGCACAGATATCAAGTTTTTGGTATGTCTGCTCTGCTGAGCTTCTTCTGAGATGTGGATGGGCAAAAGGCAAATTAAAGCTGTCTTCATGATCCAGAGCTTTGGGGAAGTGTTGCATCCTCAGGGAAGTATGCTTTATGACTTGCTGTTGCTATCTGCAAAATGCTGTTAGAGCCAGAGTGCTCTACAGTGTTCTGCCCACTTCCACTCTGAATGTCTTGTGGCTCTGCATCTCCGAGGAGATGCACTGTCTCTGGAAAGCTAACATCCTACCTTGCTTTCCATAGGATTTGAGATACTGGAAAAGGGCTAAGAAGGCTGAAGGCAACTGAAAGCACCTGCTTTCAGATGCATTCACCTTATGTGCTGTTAAACACAGACACTGGAGAAAGTACTTAGAGCTGATGGGTAAAACAGAAGTTGCACTGGAAAATTGTTATTCTGATCGTGCCATGGCTGAGCATCCCATTGCAACTGTGTTTATAGCTAAAGACTTTTCTGATGAAAGGATGGGAAATGCTCTGAGCTGCAGCAAGTTCTGTATCAGATGAAGGTAAGCACTGAAAGGAAATGCGGACTGTGATGGGCAGTAAGTTAACCAACCCTATGAAGAAAAATTGTTGTCAAAAAAAGGGAACCTATTATTTCAGATAATGGTGTGGCCCCTGATAGTACAAAAAAAAAGTTAGAAACCATATGATTGTAACATTATGCCATGCTTAATGGTCAATGGTAAAAATGTCTTAAGTCTTGTTGGCTTCTGAAAATCAAAGTAGTGAAACTGTGGATTATGAAGCTGACTGAAAAGTACTTGTGTTTTAAAAAACTAGTCTGAATTGGTAATGATGATTATAGGTAAAAATACATAATCTTGATGGTATTCATAATGGAGTTGTATTGATTCAATTTGAGAAATTTATTCCAATTATTAAATGCTTTAAGACTGCAAGCAATTATAGCTACATTACCTAATACAAAAATTATCTTCTAAAATTATCTTCCCACATCTGTGGAAAAATGATTTTTTTTTTCTAATTCATAGAAGCACTTTGCACATCTTGTGCAGTTTGAGGAGCCCAAACATACTGTGTATGACAATTTCAGATCTTTCTCTTTTATATGTGAAAGTTTTGGGCTGAAGGTAGTGGAGGCATAAGGAAATTTCTGTCAGTAGCATCAAACAAGACTTCATAAGCACATATTGGTAAGTTTGGGACTTTCTGTATAGTGAGGATTTTGAAATGTTAGGGGGAAAATGCTATTAACAGACTTTTGAGGGAATTTTTGATTAGATTTCTTTTATATGAGTGTCAGCATTTAAAACAGGCATGGAATATTTAAGTTCAGCTCTGGTATAAGTACAGTAAATGATCAAATGCAGCAGAGTTTTTGTTGGTACAGCTTTTTGGCTGGAAGGTATCTAACACTCAAAATAGAAGTAGGCTCACAACTGATATTATGGCATTTGCTTTCAAGAAAATACATGCTTCAACATACATGTGGAAAAGACATAAAAATGCTGCAGTCCATCGGAAATAGGTGAAATGAGAACCTGTGCATAGTTATAGGGCGAGAATGTAAAAAGACCACAGAATTAACTTAGCCTGAGTTAAAGTTCTGAGTGCTGAGTTTTTTGAAGGTGAGATGAGCTCAGCAGTGACAACGATGACAGGTGGTGGTGCCAGTGGTGGTGTGGAGAGCCATGTCATTTCATGCTCATTTGTCATCATCTCCATGGACCCTGAACACCTCGCCAGAAGCAAGCAGAGATCCAAGAATAATGTATCCATTGGCCAGTGCTGTATGTAGTTTCAAAAGGAACGTACCAAAAATGCCAGCTGAAAGGAACAGGGTAGAAGTGAGGAAGTGCAAGGAAATAGATAAGTGCACCTCAGCTAATGATGGCCTTGACATTGCAAGGGCTTTCTGAATGTTTTTGAAGAGAATGAATGATTTTAGTTTTTGTATGGTTTTTGTGGGGAGAAAAGATCTTTTATTATCTTCTTTCCCCCACCATAGTTTAGAACAAAGTGAGTTGTGTCAAGAAACAGCTGATAAAAGCCAGTAGTGATCTTGACAAACCACATCTAAACCAGAGCCATTTTCCCCACCTTTTTTCCTCCCCCCTTCCCTCATGCTTGTGCCTCAAACTTGTCAATTGCACCTGAGGAGTGGTAATCATATGTCTCAACCCTTTATCACCTAAATCCAGTACAGAAGGAAATAAATGTGAGCCAGAAAGGATAACTAAGTGTTGGAAATCTGAGAAAAGTTTGGAGACAGGAGCTCAGGAAACTAAAAATCAGAGCTTTGACTGCCGTAAGTTTTATTCAGCATGAAACATAATTCTGTAGTTTAAATTTCCGCTTTTAAATCCAAATGATCAGTGTAGAATTTGACCTTTGCTCATAAAAAATTATGTTAAATTTGTCATTATAAGACATAGTGTTCTGCCTAGCTTGAACTAATAAATTGGTGAAACCAAGTGCAAGCAAACCAAAAAACAGAAGGAATATTACGTTTGTTCCCCCTGCACACACACACCCCCAATCAAAAAGAAGCCCAATCCTAAAAAAACATGTCCTCATTGCAGACTAAAGCAAAACAGCTACTTGATGTGCTGGGGTTCTTTACCTCTAGCATAGCTGATTTCTGTGGCACAGTGCACAAGTTAAAAGCACGTAGCTAGCCTGAGAGCAAGTGTTTGACACATGTTCAGTGAAGATGGCAGTGTTTTAGTACATGAGGATTCAATTGTTGTTGCATCAAGGTATAATGTGGCCCAGATGACTTTTAGTGGAGTAGTGCATATTAAAAAACAACAAAAAAAATCATCAAACAATTCTTTCATACCTATTTTATTTAATTCAATTTCAGTAGTTTGCATACATCGGCTACAGAGTCTACCAAGACTGCATCTTCTTTCAATTTAAATATTCTTGGTCTTTATTACTGTATAATACAATCAGCTTTCTCTTTACCCACAGAAATAATAAACAGAGAGACAAAAAAGCCTATGATTCAGTAGTGTACTGATAGTTTTCACCCCCATATTATTCCAAAAGAAAATGTTTTTTTGATCGGTGCATGAAGGGCTCCTGAAATGCAAACATGCTCCAACATGATGAAAGTTTTATTATTTTTTTTCCCAATTACAGATGTATATGCCATCTCTTAAATGAAAAAACCCAACACCCCCCACCCCAAAAAACAAACCCTGAGAACAAAACCCAGACATAACGCCATGTCTGGTGCAGCAGGGTGTCTCATATGTGCTTTGTCATATAAACTAAAGAAATGTATCTATGAATATGTATATATGAAGGAGGTCTTGCAAGAGAGAAGTGACTTGGATCAAGACCCAGAGGTGGTTTGTGATTGCTTTGGTAGGCTCTTCTGAATGATGATTCTGGTAGGTTCAGCTGTACTTGCTCTTAATTCATGCAAAACACCTGTAAGACAAGACTTTGACCTGCCTGAGACTGAAACACAAACTCTCTGTGGTAGGGGATGGTTGCTCTGGCTTGCTCCTCAAGGTTTCCATCAGCAGTTTTGAGGAATGTTTGAGTCAGTTTAGTCCCATATACAGGTGTGCCCACCCTGGTCAACTAGTACCACATGCGACATCTCATGTGATTTCCTCCTCTGGGGAATGAGCATGGATTGTATAGCTCTTTGTTGTGTCTGTACCATCCGTGCACCTTTTGATGTCCACTTTCTGCACTTCATATCCAAGGGCTGCCTCCAACTGTGGCACATCCCTGCACAGGTATGTTGGCCTTCAGATCACTCTGCTTTGTCGTGACAATTAGTTTGGGGATGTGGTACACAGTCATGTGTAACAGCTTACGATGAAGCCTTTCTGGAAATCTGCAGGCTGGAAGAAGCTATTTCATGTTGTTCTCAGACCACATGGGATAGTGAAGAGTTCACTACTTGCACATTTCTAACATAGTCAGCTGCACTGAGCAAATATACATATGCACACAGTGCTGAACTGATTATAGGTCTTGGCAAAACCCTCCTGGAAGAGAGCTGGTGATATGTCACTGTAACGATGATGAAGATCCAATCCATCAAGTATGAAAAAGAGATTCTCTTTTGTGTAATTAAAGGATCAGATAACTCAAATACAAAAGAATATGTATAAATAATACATGGAAAAGTATGAAGGGCACAAAAGTGCCGTAAAATAAATGGAAAAATGTAATATAACTTGCAAATGTCTTTGGAATGCGTCTACAATAAGTGCAAAATGGATCAGTCTAAGTTAGGACACTTTTTTATTGCCAATAAGAAAAACATTATTAAAGAGCTGGTCCAGTATCAAAATGGCATTTTAAAAGCATACGGTTACCTGTATATAGTTTTTATTAGCTTTCAAGTTTCTTCCATTGAGTTGTTAATGGTCTTTTTAAAAATTATGGTTCTGTAAGTGAATGGCTCACAGTGTCAGTACTTCTGCTGTTCTGGTTTGTGCCGCTGTATAAAAATAGAATTTTTTTTCCCCACCAAATATCTGGTTTTATTTCCCCATCATGTTTTAATAGAAAATTTTGAGGGAAGAAAAATATTAAAAAACAACCAAAAAATCAAATGAAAATGCAACCTTTTTATATTGAGCTTATGGTCAAATAAAAGGCCATTGTGAAGAAAAAAACCCAGTTACTACATAAAAGCTTTTACCTGTATTACTACTATTAAAATGACTATCATAATGGTACTTGCTCACAGTGTACCTAATAACTGCTGTGATTGCTTCCTCTGAGGCCTCTTGGCCTCTTCATCTTATGCATTAAGCTGCAGCTAAAAAATTCCTAGTCCGATTGTTTGGCTGATCGAGCTCTGTGCAGCGTTTTGCATCCAAGTGAATCAAGTGCTGAGCTCTGGGTCCAAGTACAGCGTCAATCTCATCCCTTATCATCCCCAGAAGCTGACCTTGTCTGCTGACACCTGAATTTCATATACTTTTTGTCTGTCTCTCCCATTTATTTATTAGACTTTTTTCCTGTTTTTTTTTGTTTTTTACATTTTCCCTCTGTCTAGAATCCACTTGCTCTAGATAGTTGTCCATAATCGGGTGATAAAGTAGGACTGTGTACCACCACCTCACTGAGAAAACAATGGATATTCATGCATTGTCTATGATTTTCATCCTTTTTACTTGTTTTGTCGTCTGTTCTACACATCAACCTCTTGGCTATAGTTTTCATTTTCTGTATTGTATCCCAGATTTTTCAGAGATGGAAGCATTGTACAGGTGTGCTGTGAAGTGCTATGGGAAAAGGCAGTAGTGTGAAACAGCATTAGAGTTGGGATAGATTTGTTCTTGTGAGCGCTAAGGATGGGGACGTGATTAAATGCCATGTAGAAAAAATGGTGCCAAAGACCTGATGTTTTTCCTGACAAATTGCAGTCCCAGTTTTTTTGAGTCCCTGTTTTAAGTAAACCTTTGCATGAAGCTTCAGTATTAGAGGTTGAATGAGGCCCTCTTTAACTCTGCCTCAGATCTCTGCTGACCTGGTTGCACTGCATTTTGCTCCAGAGTCGATCTAGTTCACACCATGCATCTACAGTGAGTCACCTGGTAGCAATGCAGCCTAAAGTATGTGTAAGCCTCAGCATGCAGTATTGAAACTTCCTGTAAGACTTGAGAAGTCGAAGACTGCCATTTCTACTTCACACTGACAACCAGGTATAGCTCAGCCCTGGGCAGCTCAAGTGTGCTAAGTGTAACCCCAGGCTCCTCTGCTGACTGCAGGATCAGCTGTCCCCTTTCCCCAGACAGCCATGGTGTGGCTCATCTCCTCTTTCATGGCTAAAGATCTTGCTTGAGGCATGGCAGCAGCACCTTGCACTTCTCCATAACCAGGGCGATGCAAGCAAATGTGTTGTACAGCCCTGGCCAGGAAAATCAGATTTCTGACAGCTCATAGGCTAGAAGTCTATGTATTTTGGATTGTGTTTTCTTGTTTGGGTGTGGGGTGGTTTTTTTAGTATTTTTTATTTGTTTGTTTGTTTTTTTTTTTGGGGGGTGTTTGTTTGTTTGTTGTTTGTTTTTTAACTGCTCCTGACATGTTTATATTCAGTTATATTAAGTGGCTTCAATAGGAAATGGGAGTTTCCCCAAAGCTTGGAATCCTCAGAATGTATTCTGATGGCCAGCTAGAGTCATACATTTGCATTTGTTTTTCTGTTTTGTCTTAGGATTTATTAGTGGATGAAGAGTAACAAACCTTGGTTGTCCTGAGATGGTCTCCTTGTTCTTTTTTATGTCTAGATGACCAGTTGAGGCATGGTTTGGGAGAGATGGAGAAGAGCTGATTAATGACTGCTCTAGGGCTGCATAGTGATTATGATCTGATTGTGCCAGTTAGTGAAACATCTCGAGGTTGTGTCACCTAGAAACCATTGGGGCAGGAAGGAGCCAGGCAGGGTGGCTGGCTGGCTTTGAGATAAGGCTATTAGCTGAAGGATTGCCTGTAAGACCTAAAATACTGATAAGAGCAGAAGGCTTTCCTGCTACAGGGAGGCTGTTGATCATTTGCTTGTGACAGAGAACATTCTTTTTTCTGTATATGACACTGCACAGATGATAATTTTTATATGTAGCACTTTACCCTTCTACCCCAACAGTCCTGGGGACAGCTAGACTGGTGATTCAATCTGGAAAATCCTTTTGATTCAAATAAATGAATAAAGTTATTTTGGCAGGTAGAATGCAAAGCATGCAAAGTCTTTAGCCTGTAAACCAAGGGTAGGTGGTTGGGTTGTTTGTAAGTGCAGTGGATAAAAAATGCTGGAAAATTAAAATTGCTACACCTTAAAATGTTGAGGGTCTGGTAGTGTAAGAAACCTTTTTAACAGATGCATATTTGAGGCATAATCTGTCCATGATCTATGGACATGAAGCATTTCTGGAGGAAATTGTTGATGTGGACATTTAAGATGCAGCAGAGTGCACTGATACTGAACCAGAACTCGTTTAACATGAAAATGCAGAGGAAACTGAAGAAGTCTGCAATTTGTATGGCTTCTGGGAAAATGTCTGTATATGTTCAGTTTAACTTGGCAAGGTTTTCAATCCTCAAGCAAAAATCATTTGACCCAAAAATCAATCTGAAGATGAAATTTATAAAATATCTAGAGCTTGAGGCTATGGTAGTAAGAAATTTGAATGGTTTAATGCACTTGTTGTTACGTGAAGGGTACATATATGCTGCCTAAAACTGTGTATAATCATTTTAGTATAAAAGGAGAATCTTTGATATCATTGGGTTTTTTTTGAAATAATTAAGCCAGTCCACGTACAGAAACATACAAAGGAAGGAGCCAAAAAAGGGGAAAAGGAAGCAAATCATGTACCAGGAAAGGGAGTTTCCTGGAAGACAGCCATCTGGAGAGGTGAGTAGGCAGCTCCAGCCTGTTCAGGGGGCACAAAAACTGCTGGTGGAAGAGGATGGGGATATGATGTGACTTCAGGAAAGCTAGGCATGGCTCCGGAACCAGAGGTTTAGAAGGATTTGAAGTATCTTCTGGAGAATTAATATGACTCCTCTGTGTTTGTAGCCAACTTGTGATTGTGGCCACAAGGTAATGCTCCCATTAGAGGATTTAGGTTAACCCACTGAGTGGCGCTGAGTTTGGGCTGTTGGCCCAGGCAGCCAATGCTTACTGTCTTGTCTCCTCCATTGAGAAGACAGCTCCAAAGAGGAATTTCTTAGAGCCGTCATGCTGAGCAAAGAGCTGACAGCCGTTGCTGAGTACAAGGCCTTTCCCTTAACCCCCGTCTCTGTTTTGGGGCCAAGCACCTCATGCTGTGCCATTCAGGGTTCACTGCTCTGACCTGGGTGACAGGAGCATCTGCTTCTATATCACAGAGCTGAGTAGCTGGAGGCTGAGGGAGAACAGCAGTTTATTGTATAAAACAGTATGTCGAGAGTCACTGATGAAGAGATTAGCGATCTCATCTTGGTCAGGAAATTTCCCTCTCTTCTCTAGGGTAGAGAACTGCGTTTCAATTGCGCATGTAAAACAGGCTGCCCATGTGGACAGGCTGGATGAAACAGTGTTTCTCTTCCAACCCAGACCAGGATGTTTCTTGGCAGCAAGGACTTTGTCTAATTGCAGAAGAAGGTACAGTTAATAAAAAATTAAGTTTCCAAGACCTCAAGTGGATACTTTTTTACTTTTCCTTGGTTCAACCACAGGTTCTCCATTTTACACGGCACTTGCGCCTTTCATCATGAAGAGCTCTTCTTGTGCTAAAAGTGTGAAACTTTTGGATTTCAGATCATCTTTCTGCCTCCCCTAGCTGTTCAGGTAGAATGATTGCTGCCTGAGTTCTTGCTCAAAGATAACAGTGCTGTCCCACACAATGAAATCATCTTTGTCTGCCTTCAGAGCACTGTGGACTTCGAGCCAGGCATAATCTGTTTCTCTGACATTTGAGTCTCATTAATTGGGTTAACAAGATGCTATCTGCACTCCATACTTATGTAAATAGAGCCTGCTAGCAAAGATCTTAATGGCACCTGATATATCACACTGCCTTTACATCTATCAAGAGGTACCACTGCAGGAGTCACTTCCAAAAGCAGGTTGTGTTCTTGGTCCCATGGGTCCCTTTATAAGCTGTAAGAAATGCTGGTGGTCAAGGCCAACTGTTCAGATGTCTTTCAAGTGTCCCACTGGTGACCAAATCTCACTTTGTCAAGATGACAAATGACTTGTGCATACCCCATTCACCTTCAAGCTTCGCTCTAATGTCAGCTCCATTTACTTGTCAGAAACAGGTATTTTTTTTACTTCCCACAGTGCAAGTGGGAAAGGAAGGAGTGAAGGGAACACAAGCTGAGGAAAAAAACTGCTTGTATGGCTTCTATTCAATGTATTATTATAGTTGAGATTTGCAAGCTTTGGACATACCAGAATCTGTTTGTTTGTACATGTGCAAAACAGAAAGAAGGGAATTTGCTTTTCAGAAGTGAGAACTGACACTGCAGGGCTACTATTATGCAAAAACATGTTTTAACCACTGGATTTTTCAAGAAGAAAGTGGTTGTGCAAGATGAGTTTCTTATTTTGGACAGCAAATTTTTTCCAGAGCAGCATTTAAAAATAAGTGTTTAATTAACACGGTCTGCCCAGGGCATAGGGCATTGCGCATGTGTCTGCACTGAAGAGCTTGACTCAAACCTCTGAGCTCTCATGGGTGGTTTCATTGACTGCAGTGGTATTGTTATGTGGCTAAGTGATTGCTGCTGTGATTGAGGGCTGTTATATCTCACCCAAAAGAAGCCATGGCCAGGCCACAAAATATGGTCAAAGTCAGCTCAAGGACTGTGAAAGTGACATTGACAGCTTTGGCTTTTAATTTCTTCTCAATGACTTCCATATCTCTTTTGCTTAGTCCACAAGTCAGAATATGCTTTTCCTCCTATTAGCTACAGCGTTGGCTGAAGTTTTGAAAGTCACAATCTTACTTAATTTGGCAGTGTGATTAATCACAACAAAGGAAAGCTTATTCCACCTTTCTTTGTCTCTGATGGAAGCAAAGAAGTTTGAGTAGATATGAAGTAGGAACACACAGAAGTGAGATGTGTCAAATTAAACATTATGGTGTCATAAGCTTCTCTGACTAATTCTCCTGGGACCTTGAGCCTTCCTTTGCTGGCAGCAGCTGGATGAAGACGGCTTGAGGATGACACTTGCCGTGAGTTGCCCATGACCCAGGATTACCATGGCCCCTACCAGATTTTACTAGCAGCCAAGCAGCAGTTGCAGCAAAAATGAGTGAGCCTTTGTGAGTTGAAAGCAGCACCAAAAGACCCTGAAAGCTCCAAGGAGTCCTGCCCGAAATGCTCCTTTTCCTTGTCTCTTCCCGCTCTTCTCTATACTGACTCACAAGTTGGGGGCTGTGCCTTCTCTCTGCAGACTGCTGTGAATAACCTTTTTTTATTTTCTAATACCACCGAGTAGCACAGGCAAAATCACATAAGAAAACAAATTCAGGGTCAGTGCTCAGTTTTCTTGCAAGTTCATTAAAACAGCAGTGTCTGGGGGCCTTTTGCCTAAATAATTTCATAATAGAAAACAGACTCTCGTTGCTTCTTTCTTTTGGGCTACTATTTTTATTTGGTTGTTGTTCCTCAAGCGTTTTGGTCCTACTTCAAAACTTGCTTCAACTAAATGAAGAGACTCTTTTTTTGGTGCTTTCCAGTTTAAAAGTTGTACTGCAAAACTTCTAGGAGTCTTCTAGATTATGAAGCTACAATTGACAGGGATCTTCCTCTCAAAATAACATTAAAAAACCCCAACATGTAGCTTAAACATTTGAAAGAAAATAAAAAAACCCTCCCCTTTCTCTCCCCCAGCTGAGATCTCCTGTTGCTGCTTCTGGCATGCATCACATCTTTGAGGATACAGTATCATGAGAAAACTGTCACTTGGTGATGTATTAGGGTAATATATCATGAGAGCATCGTTTCTTTAGAGGATATGGGCAGTAAAAGACATGATTCTGGCCAGACAGAGCAGCAGGGGACCCTGCTCTTTTTCTTTCCTTTTCTTTAATCTAGCCCTGTTTTTGTGTTGTACAGAAGTGAGTTTCTTCATGGGATATGACTTGTTGCAGAGTAAGTTAGGAGGCCCATTGGGCTTTTTAAAGTCTTTAAGAAGTACAAGGCCTCAAGGGCTGCTTTGTTCAAAGTTTTTAGAACAGACTGAAGCCCAAAACTAGGGCATTTGCCACTGCTGAAATCTCCAGTGTAAAGACTGAGTAAGCGGGCTTCAGACAAAGAAGGCAATAAAGATGCAATGACAGGTAACTATTGTTTGGATAATATATTTGTAGATCTAGCCTATCAAAATGTGATGAAGTGATACTTTTTTAAAAGGCAGGCAATGAATCTCTCTTTAATAAATGTCAAAAGAAGTTGTAATTCACAACATTAGGAGAAAAATTACTACTGGTCAGTATTCAGTCTCTAACAGAAAATATAGTTATCAAAAATAGGAATTCTGAACTGATGTACTTTGCTTTTGATATACTTTGATTTTTATGTACTTTCTAATTGTTTTAATGGCTTTGTTTCTCTCTCATTGACAATATCTGCTGGAAAATAAACAGCAGTGTATAGTATTGGGATGAAATTAGTTAAGAAACAGAAGCAGAATATTGTTAGGGCACTCTTTTAATGAGCTGGGTTCATTTCTGAGATGAGCCAGAACATGACACCATGGCTTGATCTAAAATTTGCTGAATTCAAAGTATTTAAGAATTTATTTTAAACCTTTGGTGTAATCTGCTTTGCCCTCTGTGAAATCATCTTGATAATTCATGAGTGTCGTCTTCAACAATTTTTAGGACTAGAATTTACTTAGGGTGTTTTCAGACCAATTTGTCTTGGCAGACTTCTCCTCCAAGCCATCCTATGGCACTTGAGGGGCACCACCATGTTCCAGGAGCTAATACACTCAGGGCAGCAATGCTGACCCACATCTGCTGACTTCAGCTGTGTTTGGTTGATCAAGCTCAGGCAGTGGAAGCTTTTATGGCCCTCAACTGCCCGTCACTTCTCTGGGAGAATGAATTCTCCACCAGCTTCAATCAGGGTAAACCAGGCTAGGCTGAACCAGGTCTTCGACATCACTTATTTAGCTCAAAATAAGTTGGGCAGTGATCATCCAAAATGTTTTGTTGACTGATCTGAGTAGCTGAGAACATCCAGCAAGGGGTAGATCATAAAATCACAGGGCTGGGTCAGTGAGATGTAACCTTTTACAGCAGCATGGGTACAGGTTTGCACCTGGAGCTTCAAATTCACGGGTATTGCCTGTGACTACTTTTTTCTTAGGTGCTGTCATCAGATTTAGGTAACTGGTAATTAATGCAAATTCTTTATTGGCAAAGTAGAAATATCATCCTATCAATTAAAATTCACTGAAAAAACATGTGAATTTTAAAAGTGTGTATCTCATGAAGTGTGAAGCTGGTGTCTCCCACAAGAATCCCAGTGCGTAACCCTTCCTTGAAATCTGGCTCCTGGATTATTATGGGTATTTTTTACAACAGTACAAACTGCTGGGAACTTGTGAAAACCCTGTCTCTTATTGCTAGAAGACTGCCATGCTATTTTGCTGAGAGGTAAAGAGTGTTGCCTATAGCTGTGCAGCTGAAAAACTCTAATCTGAAGCAGCACTTGGAGGGTGAGGTGGAGACAGGGAGACTGAGAGCTACACGATCTGGATCCTGCCCTGGCTTTCTCACTGACTTAATCTTCAGTTACAGTAATTGTGTCTGGCCATGTCCACCTTGTCCCTAAGCTCACTGGAGCAGGGATGTGCTGCTGCAATGTCTGATGTTCTGGGACCCTGACCCCAGCTGCAGCCTTAGCATTGAAGCCAGCAAATGTGGGAGGAAGAGACGGTGCTTTCTTTTCACCAAATGCTGGTGCAGACGGCTGCTGTCGGAGTGTTGGGATTGCAGCAGGCGATTGAGGTCACTTTCCTCATGCTGGTGAACATCATTAAGCACAGCAAAAAAATAAAAAAAAACTGTTCAGTCTGTGAGGGGTTGTGAGTGATTTGTCCTGAATCACTTGCACATACTCATGTCTTCCTCACAGCAGTGGGGAATACCCATTTGAAGTGAAATTTGGTGTCATCTTTCAGCAGGGCCTTTGTTTTAGTCATCTTTCCTACGGAGCAGGGAGAGCTCGAAGTATGAAGGGGGATGGTTGATGCCGGCTGAGCATCACCACAGGGCGAACTGTGGCCTCCTCCCTGCTCACCCTGAGAGGCCAGGTAAGATAAACAGATTACAGGGATGAGGGGGAAAATTGGAAGCTACTGAGTGCTCTGCTCAAGAAAGGAAAGAGAGACTGTGAGCTGAACTAAAATACTGTCATTTGTATCTAATGCAATTCATGCTGAAATCACGGTCATGTTGTGCCATGGGCAACGACCTAATGCTGAAGGTACTGAAGCATATGTTTGACTTTACTCCTGTGAGTTGTCCCATTACAATTTTACATGCTTAAAATAACAGGACCTTTCTCTCTCTTGGTGAAGCATATGGCTTGGTGTTTGTAGGTTTATGTGGGCAAATGGAGAGAACACTACCATTTTGCAGAGAACAGACATTGTTTCATAGGGAAATATTTTTTCCACCTTGAATTTAGAAATGCATCTAGTGTGCTAAACCGTTTTTGTTACTGTACCCACAAAATTTGTTTTGCAAGGAAAAAACACCCCAGCAGATAGTTGGAGGGGAACAAGGGAAATGAGACCTTATCCTCATCTCCCTTGACAGTGGTTGAAAGTGTCTGCAAACATCTCTCCTTGGGGAGTGGTGTCTCCTCCCTGAAGCCAAATCGTGTGGCTCTTCCTCAGGTAGAGAAATGCTCATGGAAGACAGCAGTCCCACAGTTTTAGCAGGGATCTCTTGCTTGCATCAACTCTGCTGTTGAAGGGAGGTTTGTAAATCGGACCTGAGACAGCGAGTTCCAGGCAGGAGTGCCAAAGAGGCAAGGGTACTATTTTCAGAAAGAGCCTCAGGATTTGTCTAGACCGTGAGCCAAGCATGTGTCTGAGCCTGTTCTTGAGTTCAAGTTGGCCCAGCATCGGGGTTGTTTGCACGTAAACATAGGTGCAGGCACAGGCTTGGGAGCATGGTGCTCCCAAGCTTTGCCGAGGGACAGAGCCTGTGACCAGTGCTGGCCCAAACCTTTGCTCCTGTGGCCTGTGGTGTGAGTGTGGCTTCCTATGCACTTGAGAGGATGCTCTGGCCGTGTGCAACACCTGGCAGAGATTCCAGCAGCATGGCCTGAGAACATGGGGATCACAGCACATGGCGGGAGCCTGCGTTTGAGCCTGCCCTTTGCCTTGTGGTGGAGAGGTTGTCTATGTGAATTGAATACACTTGTTTCCTTAATTTTAAATGGCTCTTTCTTCTCCTAAGGTCACATGTGCGTATTCGAAAGCTCCATCCCAAATTCCTCAGGGGTAACTTTTGCCGTTGTTTGAAAATTGTTATTGTTTTCATGGGTGATCCCACAGGCTTCTCTAGCAGAAACTTGGGGACACCCTGAGCTTCTTGGTGAGGAGTCCTATCAGAATTACCAGCTGGACTGTGATGAATAATGGTAAAAAATGAATGTTTTCATGATTAGTCATTAATGGGAGTCAGTTTTTCTACCTAATCTGTCTCTCTTGCTTTTATTATTTTTCTCTCCACAGCATTTTTTTGGTTAAATGAAAGTTTAAGCAACATTTTTCCCATTCAGTATAAATAATTAATAACCTCAGGGTATCAGAAATGCAGCACAAGCTTCCTAAAAGCACTTTCAATACATAAAAAGAAAGGAAAAAAAAAAACAACTCCAGACCATCACTGTGGACATCTGGCCCCCTGAGAAACCACATCTGCAATGTCTTCTGCAGCTAGCTGTGACAGCACAAGAGTGGGCCTGGGGTACCATTGATGGAGGCACTCCTTGGTACAGTCCTGGATAAACGAAGCAGACTCCTATTTTTCTTTTTTTTTCTCTCTTGAATCCAAATCCAGGTTGAAAAGAGCCATCCTCCTGGTGGCTGCTGTGAGCCGGCAGGAGTCCAGTGGGGAACCCTGTAGAAAGTTGGCTGTGGCTTCCAAGCTGTGGTTTGGCACATATCCTCTCCAAGATCTCTGCCAAATATTCAGACTCCTTTTTAGTGTTTTTTTTTTCTTCTTTTCATGTTGGCATTTTATTTAACTGTACCATATGAGTTTAAGGCTGTTAGTTTGATATAATTTGTCGCCAGAATGGGCTGTTTTGTGTGGGGTTCTTTGATGGAAGGTAAAAATATGAAGTGTATGTAGAAGGTGAACAAATTGCGTTGAGAGGAGGTTGTAGTAAAGGTAACATGAAGCAGTAACAGTGATATTGGGTCTGGTTAGTGTATCTCTCCTGTGTGGGAATTTGACATCACCTCTGCATGCCAAGTTAAGGAGACCCTTGGTTCTCAGTGGCAAAGTGGGAGAGGGGAGGAACATGGGCACCCAACAAAATTTCTGATCTGTCCTGAAATGCATTAAACACGAGTTCTCCAGCAGCTGGGCTTGGTGAGTGCCGTGAGGAGTCCAGAGTGATCCTCCAGCACTTCCCTAAATGTTCCTTTCCAGGGGAGTCTGGGATTCTAGAGTGGGCCCTTTGCTGAGCTGAGCACTGACTGGGGAGCTGCGTCAGATGCGGCAGCATTGTTCTGGATCAGCCTGACCTCTTTTAAAAAAATACGTATTTTTCCAACACTAATAGTAACCTTAGCCGAGGTTCTCTCCCTTTCTGTGTGCGCGCCTGAGCACTAAATTAAAAGAAAAAAATAATCCCAGATGTGAATCTATAAACCATCTGTTTAAAATAACTATTGTGCAGGACTATAATTAAAAGTTATTTATTATGAATCTTGGGATCCTATTATGGATTTGACTGACTCCCAGGTTTCTGACTTAGCAAACGGTTTGTGTATTTATGAGCCATGTGTCTCTTCCGCACTTCTTGGTGCCAGAGTGCATGTCCTTTAAACAAAAGGGAAAAAATCCCCTACCCTTCCATAACTGTTGGCTTCTGATTGTTGCCGTCTAAGAAGTTTTCTCTTAAGAACAGCAAAATTCAAAGTATCTGAGAGCTTTCAACAGATTCAGAGACGCTGTTGACAGCACAGATGGAGGCTTGGTAATACAGCTCTCCTGCATGCAGCTACTTAGTGACTTTCCAAATGTATGTCTGGGACAAGTAATGAAATGTTATGATTACTGGGGGCAGGAGGGGACATAACTGGAAGGAAAGGATTTGTTGCTTAAGTCCCATTTGCTCTCAGCCTCCACTTTGCCCTTGTGAAATGTGAGGGAAGGAGGCAGCAAAATTGAAACAAGCAGATGGACAGTAGACAGTAGTGTTTTGGGCAGCTGGGTGAAGCGAAAACTCAGCCTCCAGATGACAATTACTCTTTGTTTTATTTTTGTACTTTTACACCCAGTGGACCCAGGAGATCTGCACTGGATAATGCCTGACTGCAATAGACTAAACAATGATTTACCAGCCCTGCTTTATCTGCTGCAGGCCTGTGATGGATCAGCATGGTATATTAACCCTTTCCTCCACATCTGCTGGCCTTGTTTTCCACAAGATACAGCATTGAGATAAAACAGCTTGACTTTTTAAAAAGAATTTTGGGATAATAGTAATAATAGTAACTGAAGCAGTAGGGGAGCTACACTCACCTCTTCTTAGTTTAAGAGGGATTTTGCCATGAGGACTATGCTAGGGCAGCAATATGTTGCAATTGTGGCTCTATTTTATATTTTTTCAGCAAAAGGCCCCAGAAGGAGTGGTGGGGCTGCAGCCTTGAGTGATGCTATACCTCACACCCTGGAAGAGCAGCCCAGCTCTGATGGTAGGGAGTTAGGCAGCTGGGGTTGACATCTGAAACAGCCTGTTTTGGAGCCATCTGGGCCTTGCCTGCAACAAGCTAGAGATGATGAACATCAGCTTTGCAAATCCCACCCTGTTTAAATGCTTAGCTGCTCTTCTTGTGCTGGCAAAGATTGGCTCTATTTACCTGGGACACACGGAGCTGTCCTTTAAGGCAGGAGGATGCAGCTTCTCCTCCAAGGGACAGCTTCCTCTTTTATTTGGGAAATGCAAAACAAAACAAAACCAAACCAACAAAAAACTCCAACCAAACAAGCGAAAAGACAAAAACCCCAGAGGTGCAGTGGATGGTGTGGCACCTCCTGCCCACCTTTTAGCACCATGCTGTGATAACTGAGCTTTGAGACAGTGATCCAGATTTGCTGCCCTCTACATCCAGGGACAATTCAATGGTTCATCTCCTGCACAAGTATCCGTGCTGTGAGGACCAGTGACTTGTGGGAGCACAAAGAACAAGCCCCTTTCTGCTGAAGCGAGGCCACTGAACAGCAAATAGTTCAAAGTCTACTGAGTTAGAGAAAGGAAATGTGAATCTGTAGCTTACAGCTTAAGACACCCTCCTAGACAGAAGGACCCTTCAGTTCCTGTCGCTGCACTGTGGGCCACTAATATTCTTCATGTGGAACAGCTGCTGAATCCAAAACAGCCCTTGGCATCAGCACATTAATTGCAAAATCTTCCCTCCCAGAAAACCTGCTAAACCAGCAGCTTGGCTGGTGATAAGGAAAGACGAGCAAGACCCAAATTTGGCTGCCCCTGTGGGGTGGCTCAGTGGCACCAAGCTCATCATCGGAGAGAATTTTCCTGATTTTAGCAATGTGGGAGAAACAGGAGGCTTCTGCTTAGGAACAGTAACTAGCAAGTATTTCCTGTTTGAAATATGTGCATTGGGGTCATCCTTAGGAACTTCTTGCATTGCCAAGAAGAAGAAACCAGGATGTACCTGAGGGCAGAAGGAGGCAGACAGCACTCAGGGGAGAAATTGCCTAGGAAGCTGGGCTGCATGAGGCGTTTACCCCAGTAGTCCTCTGGGAACAAGGGAATTAAAACAAATACAGAGCTGTGTTATTCTTCTGGTCCCTCTTGCTGCCATCTGCAACAATAATGTCATCGTTCAAGGAGAGAGCCCAGTGGGTAGCTGCCCACTCGCCCCCCTTACTGGCCCAGCTAGGTTGGTTCTGAAGGGCACTGTGCATCTCGCTTCTCTCAGAGGTGCATGATGCATGCTGCAGCTGCGTAAATCGTGTTCTCCACAGGAACAAACTGTAAACTGGGTTTTGGCCTTCCTTCACACCCACTTTCACCAGGCAGAAGATTTTCCCACAGATAAAAGGTAATGGGGCTGATAGGCTTATTAAATCTGTCCTTAAGCAAACTCATTAAAGAGAATCAGATCTTAGCAGAACCCTTTAAAATACAGATTGTAGTTGAGTTGGTAAGCTTGATTCTGCTGCCCTTCAACAGACTTTACAGGGGCACCATGTTCCTGTAAAGGGAATCAAGATTTCACTGAGCACTTTAAAAGAGATGTTGAACCAGTTGCAATTCTGTGTCGTGGCTGCTTTGTGCCAGTCCAGAGCTACAGACCTGCCATAAATTTGGCTTAACCTGCTGGTTAAATTGCATTTATGGTTGCTCTGCAGTGCTGGAGTGATGCAGAGCAGCCAGCATGTAGCAGTGACCTGGGTTTTTACAGTAATTGTATGTGTTGCTGCAGCTGCACTTTAGGGCCTGATTCTCATTTGCTGATTTCACACTGTCTTGGTGAGAGTGAGTCCTCATTTATACTGATAAGACTGAAGTGCCTTTATAGCTCCCATCAGATCAGGCAGAGACTTTGAAGTAAATAAACCTCTGATTTTAGACAAAAGGCTGGCGTGTAATAAAAGCTGCATGTTATTCTTCACAGGCACCTTGAATAAGGCCACAGGGAGTAAAATAAAAAGACTGGAAAGCACAGCTTCTTTTTCTTTAGTTTTATGATTTACATTTTTCTAACCCTTTGATTTTTTGGTCTCTAATTAAGTCATAAGATTGGGTGAGGTGGGTACTTGCATGTACTAGACGGCCACCTGTGTCACCTAATGAACTGAGCTACTAATTATAGGTGGAGCTGACTTCAGAGGGCTACTTTAAGTAAGGAATTTGAAGTAGCAAAATTTTACTAAAAGAAACACCCAAAGTATTTGTTTTCTGCACCTATTTAATGGCAGGGATAACCAGAAGGGTTGACACCACCGGGATAAGGTAGGCAATAAATGGAATATTTTTGCTGCCTGCTGTCGCACATCCTCTATCGACATTCCTTAACGTGCTCCTTGGCCTTGGGAAATCACTGCCTTTTTGCCATAGCAAGATCACCCTATAAGGTACAGTGATTCTGTCTGCTCATGGTGTTTCATTGATTCTCAGCATTTTGGGGTGAAAGATGAATTAGACTAATCATCTTGTTTGGTATAGTACATAGTAGCCTCTTTTAGAGAACCTGTAGGCAAAATTGATTTTCTGCAGTGGCAGAATTTTGTCTTCTCTGAGGTTACCACCTCTTTCTCTGCCGTTTGTCCTTCTGTCACCAAGAGAAGTGATTCCTGAGCTGTGCAGTTCATGGGGCAGCTCCTCAAGACCCCGAGGATATTTTAACAAGCACATCATGTAGGTAGTTGTTCATTTAATTAACATGGATTTCTTCGGTGCAGCACATTTTCTGTACGAGACTGGGTAGCAGTCATGAATTACTGTCTAAGTGGGGTTTAAACACCATTTACTTGGGCTTCTGGATTATTCAAAGACTGTTTTCTACTGTGTTCCTTCAAGGGAAAAAGGATGTATTGAATCACAAGGACCTCTCCTGAAGCAAAAGAGCAGACTGCTGGCCCCACATTTTATCTTCTGAATTGCAAGAAATGGTAGCCTTGGGTTTGGTTTGCTTGCAATACCTTTTGTCTTTTAATTTTTTTTTTCCAGAATAAGGAAGTGACGTGCAAAAGGGAGAAGTGTCCAGTGCTCTCCAAGGACTGTGCTCTCGTCATTAAGCAGAGAGGAGCCTGCTGTGAGCGTTGCAAAGGTGCTGTTCCCTTCCTGTTGTTTTCCCTCTTTTTAAAATGTTACCAGTGCACATTTAGGTTGCCAAAGATAGGACAAAATTCGTAGCTTCTCAGCTGGGACTTGGCTGTCACCAGAGGCAAGAAGAGGGCAGTAACCATAACTGAAATATATACGGTTACAACACTGAGGGAAATACATAAATTCACATATTTGTCCTGCAATTATTAGTTCTTGCACAGCAACGATCCTTTAGAAATACATCTTTATTCTTCATTTCCATGTTGTCAGTTTTTAAAGAGTTACCCCCATTCTAATTTTATCAGAAATATTTTAGGTCAACATCAATCTGCTAGTAGTCACTGGTCAGTAAGTAAGAATCTCTTTATGTGGTTGGACAGAATAGGAATAATACTTTAGAGTAGTAAAGAGCAGGGTAATTATCCATGGCTATTCCCATTTCTCCTCATACTGGAAACAAACCAAGCAAATTTGATTCAGTTTATTAAACATGTCCTGATTCAAACAATAGTATTGTGGACATTTTTATGAAAGCCAAATAAGCAACAGTCTGAACATTATACATTTATTTATTGACCAATATTGTATATTCCAAGATGTTTAAAACAATATAATTATCGAATTTAAAAAAAAATGTGTAAGCATGCATGGCATGTATCTGCTATGTTTAACAACATGAAAAATATGCAAGTAGATGAAGTTGAAAAGTAGTCTTTTTTTTTTATATTGATGCAGTAAGTAATATGTGCTAAACCACTGATTTTGCTGAGGGACTGCTGACACAATCAATGAGGTGGAGAATGTCAGATTCAGACAGCTTTACTTTATTTCTCCTCTGTCTTTTTAATTCTCCACTGGTGATTGTGTGGTATTGAGAGGGAGATAGGATAGGATAAATGGTTGGGAAATAAAAGCATTTCTTGCCTTCCCAGAGGAAATGCAGGAAAACAGATTACTCTGAAATTCAGATGGAAGAGACATGATGGATGTGCATTTTTCCTGGAAGGTTGCAGGGGTGTGTTAGATGCTGTGCTTATGATTTGCTTCTGTGCTGCAGCTTTGGAATAGTTTTGGCAAGCCCCAGTTTGAGGATTTGTCTGGAAACATGACGCTTAAAAGAGGAGGAAATGAACTGGAAAAAAATTAAAGCATTACTGAAACAATAAGAATTTGAAATTACAGATTTTACACAAATTACATGTAATTTACTTCTTTTGTCAAATTGTGTTTACTGTCAGCTTTGTAGGAAGAGGTTGCTAAGTGTCAGTTGGATAAGGATGGAGTTTGAGTTTTCATTTTCATAATGGGATGTGTATTTGCTCAACAGTCTGAAAATTCTATATACATGCATATGCATATGTGCCTGCATGCATGCAAAATTAAAAAAATGAATGTTTCAAAGCTGAGGATACAAGCAATATTTTAATTCAGACTCCTTTTTAAGATTTTCTGTTTATCCTGAATTGGGGTGGGTACCTACAGAACATTATTGATAGGCTTGAGCCTGGCATCTGCAGATTGGTATGCTTGACATCTCTATTCAAAAATAGAATCAGGAGGCACTTGGATACTTGAGATAGAAGAGGGATGAATTAGCTACGGTCCTTTCAATGTATCGATGGACAGAGAGATCCCACTAATAGGCATCCAACAAGATCCCTCACAAGGAAACTGCTGAAGAAACTAAGCAGCCCTGAGTTTGTAGAGGTATTCTTCTCATCAGCAAATAAATAACAAGTGTATGATTGCTTTCGTAGTAAAAAAATGTTGCGAACATATCCTTGCAAAGATCTCAACTTGTTAAAGTGCTCAGAAATTATCTAGAAAAGGGGTGAAAAGGGACAGGAGGTTTGCTGCTCGTGACCTGATCTCTGTAGCACAGTAAAGCAAGAGGATGGCCTGTGAGGAGCTGCAGAAGGTGCTCAAGGCACTGAACAACTGATGACAAAGCAGCAAAGGAAGTTAAGGTGGATGGGAATAAATGAGTGCACACAGGACAAAACAGTCCTAACTTTACAAATACAATACTGGGCTCTGAGTTGACAATAACTGAATGTCAATCGTTTCCGAGTGTTATAAAAGATACTTCTGTGGCGTGATCAACTCTACCCTCAGCAGTTCTCTAAAGGAAAAATTGAATGCTGAGTTTGTTAGGAAAGGAGCAAAGTACAAACCAAAATGCCCTGTTTTCCCTCTGAATCAGACAGGCTGCTTCTTCCTGCCCTTCTGGAGGCTAAAGTAGAGCTATGGACCTTGCTGTGTATTTTTCATGCTTCCTGAGGTGTCTCTTAGTAGCTGCTATAGGACAGAAGACTATTGACTAGAAGGATTCTTAGTCTGATTTAAGATGGCAGTTCCTATGTGCTTAAAATGCAAGAAGAACATTAAGTCTCTCCATTTAAACAAAAAAAGCTCTCAAGGACTGAGTTTTCAAAGTATATGTGAAATTTCTGAGTAGGTTTTTCTGCGCTTTCTTGAAGGTAATGCAAAATATGCACCCATTTAACTCCCACAGTCTTGACACCACACACTGTCACCAGGTTGTTCCGGGGGAGGCTGCTTGCTCTCCCACCGCTCTGAGCACCTGCTGAAGCTCCTGCTCTGTTCTGTGTAACATCTAAAATGAGTGTCCCATGGGGAGTAACTGGGGAATCAAAGCTGCAAATACCAGCCTGGCAGAGTAGCACTTCAGCTACTCCCTTTGGTGTCCCAGCAGCTCCCCAGCACTCCCCACACGAAGCTCAGCTGCAGCCGGGACTTGGCCCTGCAGCACTTGTTCTCAGTTACTACTTTGTCAAGCTGCCAGAATGCCCATGGGGAATGCAAGCAGGAAAAGGGAAACAGGGATTTTGTTTTTTTTTTTTTTTTTTCTTTTTACTACCTGCATTTCATCTAAACGTGAACAAAATGTTACCAAGGAAAGACATCAGAACTTGATGGCTTTTTTCTTGGCTTTGTTCCCAAAGCCTGGGAGAGCTTAATCAGGCCTTACAGGCTCTTGCCAGCTCTCTTTGATAGCTTCACATCTTCCTACCTTGTGAAGAAATGTATGAATGAGTGAGTGAATGAATGAATGGCTGCTGTCATCTGAGCGCAGCATCAGGAGGATAACATTAGGACCAAAGGGCATGTTCCAGAACGGGCTTGTGTAGGAAGGAAACCACAACTCATGAGTCATTTGTGACATCTCTGTTAGTGCATTTTATTCTATCATGAGGAGCACAAGGTCATTCCTTGCTCATTGCAGGGGAGTTGGACTAGATGACCTTTAAAGGTCCCTTCCAAACCAAACTATTCTATGATTATATCTGCAGCAGTGCACACAGCTGAACTCTCCTATTTAGAGCTTTGCATACAGGAGAAACTGAATTGCTGGTAGAGAACTTTTCCTGAAAACGGTTGTGTGCTGAGCATAAATCCCTTGCTACCGTTCAGGTATTTGTATGCTACTTAGATAATTTCTAGCACTTCTTTTTTTCATATTTCTTAATAAACAGAAAAAGAAAGGAAGAGCAGCTAGTACAACTTTTGCAATCAGAAAATTCACTGGTGGAAAGTAGCATATTAAGAGATTTGGCTTTACTTTGTCACAGAATCACAGAATATCCTGAGCTAGAAGGATCCCACAAGGATCATCAAATTCTGACTCCAGGCCCTGCACAGGATAAGAATGTGCCTGAGAATATTGTCCATGTGCTGCTTGAACTCTGTCAGGCTTTGTGCTGTTACCACTTCCATGGGGAGCTGTTCCAGTGCCCAACCACCCTCTGGGTGAAGAATCTTTTCCTAATATCCAACCTAAACCTCCCCTGACACAGCTTCATTCCCTCGGGTCCTGTCACTGGTCACCACAGAGAAGAGATCTGTGCCTGCCCTTCCTACCCCTCCACTTCCCCTTGTGAGGAAGTTGTAGACTGCAATGATGGCTAAGATTTAAATTAAGATTTAAGGTTTAAATCCTCCAGACTAGCCATGTGTTTTAACACTGTTCTTGACTTTAGGCCCATCGATGTCGATTGTTAAGTTGGTGGGGCAAAGCTCACTTTGGCTGTGTGTTTGTGAAAAGTCTGAAACAGAGAAATGCGGGTCCATGCTTATGGCTCCCTACTGCAAGGAGAATGTAGGTGACTCAGTCTAATAGGAAAAGTTTTCAGATATAATCATAGAATAGTTTGGGTTGGGAGGGACCTTTAAACATTATTCTTTTCACAGATATTTACTATAGTTTATAAAATATACCATTTACCTCTAGCATGCTATTCATTTTGAAAATACTAAAAAATTAAGCCCTCTTATTACTTTTGCATAGGATAAATAGGCCACTTTTCATTTCTTGGGGTTTTTTTTAATATATTTAATGAAAACCTATGAGGTCACTGAGATTATAGAAATAGATTTGGCAGCATTATCTTATTTAGTTGGATGGAGACCTGTCACTTAGATATAGAGCTCTCTACACATCGAATAATAAGTTATTTGCACTCTGAAGGGGTATTACTGGCTCAGGACTGCATAAAGTTTTCATTTCTAAAATTGTGCACCATATTCTACTGTCTTATCCTAAGAATCTGAATCTTCTATGGATGTGCAAAGACAAAGTTGGTGGGAATTTGTTTTTCAACAAAGAAAACTTGTTCAGAATTTTCTTTCACTTCCCATGTGCACTTTTGCATTTTCTGTCCTTGTTAACTTTTGAGAATTACTGAGGTTTTTTTGTTGTGGTTGGTTTTTTGGTTTTCTTTTTGTAATTAATTATTGATCCTAGAAATTCTTGTGCTGTGCTCCATTGATATGGAATCTGTCAGAAAATGGAATCCCAGCCCAGGCAACAACAGTCTACTGAATATTGAATATCCAAAGATATCATAGTTAATTGTGCATTTCATGGAAAGTATATCAAATACTTTGGTTGAGGATTGCAGCCAATTTCAACTATTAGGGCTTGCAGAGGAAGTTAGAGGGAGGTTATGAGATTATCAGTGTTCTGGCTGCTCTACTAACACCCTGCAGGATCCATATGTACCTCTGGCACTTTGTTTGCCTTTGGACTCCCCTAGTATGAGGTGCATGAAGTGCCTGACACCACTTTGGTGTCCTGTTGCAAGGCTGACTGGGGGGACCTTTTTGTGGGGCCCCAGTGGAGCACTGCAGCCCACCCTTGCATGCTCTAATGCAAGCTGTCCGAGACAAAGGATAATACATGGATGGAGGGGGATGGGATGTGAACGTAATATATGTATTTTCCTACAGAAATCTCTTTCACCTTCACCTGAATAATCTAGTCCTGGCTTCTGTCATGGACTGGTTATGGAAAGACATGGTTTGAAGACACAATCAAGCCTAAAATTTTCTACTGGCCCTTCTCACTGCTTCTCAGTCTCTTGGTGGAGTGTTCCAGCTCTGAATCCGAAGGTCTGTTTCTTGAGGCTGGAAGTACAGGTTCATCTCAGTATTCATTCAGATTTTAGCTTTGTATTTCAAGAAAAGGCAGAGGTTTTGAAGCAGTGACAAATAGCCAGTAGGGACAGTACCATTCAGTATCATCACAGTGACAGTTTTGATTACTTCTGGTTGTGCCTAAGAAAAGATCTCTATCTCTCCATCCTTACTTTGAGCTGACTCTTCTTACAAAGGTCTTAGCACATACATTTGACATCTCTTGAATGTCTGATGTATGCTGCTGAGTTCAGTAGTGCCTCAAATTTCAGATGCTCCTATTACCTTGGTGAATATAATTTTCCATTTATGTAAGAAACATTTAATGAACAGTCTTGTCATGTTATCATAAACACTTTTTCAGTCAAATATCAGTTATCCAGATTTTCACATTGATAATTTTACATGCAATGCTTCTCTGGAACAAAATGATAAACACCTTAGGACGTGTAGTACTGGAATAAGAATTTTTTTACTGTTTAATTTTGAAGGTGTAAGCTGTACAGATCATGGATGATTTTGCTGGTGTGAGAAAATTGGGTACAAGAGCAAGTAATTGTGTCACTGAGCAACATCATTCATGACAGCCTTCATGCCCATGAGAGGTGACAATTCTCCAGCTGCCAGGCTTGGTGAGCACATCAAGTATCAGCTCAAGATTCAATGGCAGCTCTAACTATGCCATTTTGGATGGCAAGGTGCCTAGGAACCCTGCAGGGCAACTTTTTTTCCACCCTATACGTGGAACACAAGACATTTGGGAAGGTAAAATTCAGTTCCAGTTGTGTGCAAGGGGCAAAAAGAGCCCTGGGAGGAGTTGAAGTCTTCGTTTCTGCTGCTATTTGCTCAGTGAATATGGGCTGCCTCACATCCTACACGTGTGAACTGTGCGGTCCTAGCACAGCTCAGCCCCATGGCTTCTTCACTCTGCTCTGTTGGGCGGCCTTTATATGGCCCCTGTGCATCCCTTGGGTATTGTAATTGCCATGGCTCAGCTGCAAATAGGTTTGCTTGTACTTGGTTACAGAGGAAAGAGTTGGATTTTCACTGTTTAGAGCTAGACTTGATAAGCATGGGAGGTTTTGTATACATTTTCATGCTTCTGTGTTGACAAATGAAGACCAGGGTTATTCAACAGGAAGTTTAATTTTCTGGTAGCTGTCAATGGCTCTACCATCACTAAGACATGTGAAAATATATTTCATAATAGGTATATGTGTGATTCACAGTTCTTTTATTTTGGCTATCTGATTTCATGCCAGGGGAATACTGCAGAATGTGCAAGTTATTCGTGGGGTTTTTTTGTTGTTTAGGGTTTTGGGGTTGGCTTTTTTCTTTTTTTTTTGGCTAGAATTGGTATTTAGTGTTAGCATGCCTGGATACCTCCCTGAGGATTAATTTATCAAACACTAAATAAAACATGTCTTCTGACTGTTTTCTTTTTCCTAATGTTTATTTTCCATGCCAGTAGAGAGGTTACATTTTTTAAATAGAAAGTGGAGGGAAAGCAAAAAAAGAGACTTAATAGGAGAAGAAAGATGCTGAAGAAATGAGGGATGAGGAGCCAGTCTATTGTGCACCAATCTGTCTCTTTCTCTTGGGAGAATAAGGAAATGACTTGTCTATAAAATTCTCATTAGACTAAAATAAGCACAAGTTTCTTCTGGAATCTAATTAGGCAATGTCAAATTGAGTAATAAAGGGTTGTTTTTTAATGAACTCCTGAGGACACTGGCTGAGCTTTAGCACTACTAAACTGTCTCTTAGAGTCAATTTCCCTATCTTCATGGTACTATTATATGGTTGGGTATCTGGGGAAGAAGAAAAAAGGGTCATTTATCAAAGTTGTAGGATTTGGAAAGACAAATGGCTTCCTGATCATCAACTTGTCCACATGCCAATAGCAAAATTTGCTATAATTTGCCTCTTTTGTTATTCCAGTCCAGTTCTCTGCAAGGGTGCTTGTTTTAGAATGAAATTGTTCTTTCAAATTAAATTGGCCAAGAGTTGGTTTATTATAATTGAAACAAAGGTGCCAAGTATGGCATGCACAACATTGAAACAAAGTAGCTAAATAAGTATATTAAGAATTATTTAGGTTTGGTTTTTTTTTTTTTTTTTTTTTTTTTTTTTTTTTTTTTTTTTTTTTGCGCCAGAAGGACTCAATCTGGAGGATCATTTTGCATTTAAGAGGTGACTAGAAGGTAATTAGCATTAGTTTCTACTGCATATGCAACAATTGACCAACTTCAAAGTATTCAGTGGTTTGGTTAGATTCAGATAAGCAACTTTAGGCTTGCATGTTTATCCAGGACTTATCTGAACTATTTGGGTTGAAGGAGGTAATGGCAACAAAACCTACAACTAACTGAAAGTTAATATTTTACGTTAATAAAACACCAGCTATTTTTAAAGAAAGGAGCAGGAAAGACTGAAAAATTAGGACACACTCCTTGACTGATATGAATCACTTTAGCATTTTTAAAATTGATGTAGACCACTAATATTTAACTTCCTTCCATATGTGGAATCCTAAAGGTTTTCGTTATGGGGTATGTGAGTCAGGATCAAATTTACTTGTTAATGTCAAATCTTTCACATGCTCCTCAGGGTGTTCTCAGCTTTTTGGGGTCCCTTCTTGAAAACTTCCTCTGTAGCCCTTTTAAAGTTTTCTTTTAAGTAGGTATTCAGGCAGAAGTAAGTAGATAGCATTTAAGTGATAGTCCTAAGCTATGATCTTGATTTATTATTTTCTCCTGCTCTTCCTTTCAGATGGTGGATGGAAAAAGTAAGTTAATGTACTAATATTTCCCAAGGGCTTTTGGGAAGAAAAAAAAGCTTTAAAATGGCTTCTAGGAACTTCAAGTATCATACTCTGTTGTGGAAATTGACATCAGGGTCTTTGCTGATGCCTTTGAACACAAAATATTCAGTGGCTTCTACTTTCCAGGCCAAATATGGTGGACTTTTAACCATGGATGAGCCAGAATGGCTTGACTGAGTTGGCACACAGAATGAGGCAGGTTACACTCAGATGAATTTAGGTGAGGCTCAGAAATTTCCATACTATGAGTAGGGGGACTAGGAAAGTCCGGCTATATGTTTGCAGGTGTCAGCTGAGAGATTTGTACGTTGAAAGGAAGGTTCAGAAAAACTAGGTGGTATGTGGGGCTTTGTTTCTTTTTCCTTTTGAAAAGTGAGTAGTGGGTGCAGCTCTGGGGCGTCCAAAGGGCAGAGTGTCAGGGCACACCTCTGGTCAGAGACAGGTTAAAGCATCACCCAGAGATTGTAAAACACTCCTTTCTTACCCTTTTCAGTTTTGCTTGACATTCAGCCTTCCCCCATCTCTCCCCAAGCCTGCTTGTTTTACTGGCTAACTCTCCCCTTCCTTCATGCTGCACCTTCTGCTAAGCATCTGCTGAAATCCAGCTCCTACCATTGGTGTTGGACTGGTGCTGCTCTGTCTCCCTCACTCAACCTGCTGGCCCATGCCAAAGCTCGAGAGCAGTCTTAGTACCTCCAATGCTTCTGCAGTCTTTTCCATTCTGGTACCTATTTTTAAATTTCCCTTTTGGTGCCTGCAGACTCTCCTTACCATGGTTGCTTCTGGTGTGCCATCCCATTGCTGCTTTCCACAGGGACAATGGCTGGTGCTGCAGGGAAGAGGATTTTGTAGCATAGCTTGGATGTGCACTTCAAGCAAAAGAAGTGCTGGCTGTGTGAGTGCACCACCTTCATGCTTTGTTGACCAGGCTAATCCTTGAGCTGAAAATTTCAGTTTAATATGCACATCTGTACATGCAGATTAGCCCAGGGTCATTAGCTTTCTAATAGAGGAAACATTTTACATTAAAGAACATAATTGCTGAGCAGATATGCAAGGTATTTTGCAGTTGCTATTTTCCAACCTAGCCCTTGATTCTTGATTCTGTTAAAACATACACACAGATATTTAACAACGCAGCTCATTCCATGTTCAGTATCTTGCACACTTGTAAACTGTTTCTCGGATTGGGACCAGTATGACCTGGGCTTCAGCAACTTGGGGGTGTTAAACACATTACATAGGCTCTGCATTCATCAGGGTTTTCAGTGAGCAGTAGGTGGGACTGTGCTGCAAGATTAACTCAGTGTTTTTCAGAATGGAACCTCAAAATGCATCAGAGGAGTATTGGGCTTCACCCTCCTCTCTTGACATGTTGTCCTGCATGTATGAGAGGTCACAGAGAATTGTATTTAATGCACTGAGAATCTGAATATTTCTTTATTATTCAAAATAATTTCATAGGGACTTTGCTACTTAAAAATATGAGATTCAGATACATATTTTATACCTTTCAATGTTTGTCAAAGATGAAATTATCACAGCCAACTCTGAGACTACTGATGATTTCTTTTCAAAATATATCTGTTTCTGCTTTGGTAAGTGAAATAGCCACAGCATCTACAAGTTTCTCCCATGTTGCTCTGTATTTAGCCTGGAAAAATAATTTCTGATTACTGCAAATCCTGAAGTACAAGTCTTCTGTTGTTGAAGACCTTAAATAGAGGCAGTTAACACATTTACAAATGATCTTTATATATCATGAGTCCTTTAAATTTTGTGTTGAATTCACAATGATTTTATGGAGATTTTAAGTTCCTCTGCATTTCAGAGCTGTGACTCGAGTTTTCTTTTACTGTGGGCTTAAAGATTTACTGGTGTAGGGCTGATAAATTGCCTTTATTTTCAGAAGGACATAAAACGTATCCCAAAGCAGGACAATGCACCCTACACAGCAGAGACAGACTTAGAATAGTTGCTGAGTTAGGGTGTGGAAAGACAATGGTGCCGTGGGCATTGTTTGACTGATTATAGTTTTGCAATTCTCTAGCTCTAGGTACATGTCTGTGTTTCAAAGTCTTTAGCAAGACTCCTGTTGGTTTCATGGGCTCTTTGATCAAGCTAATTTTGAATAAAATATACTAGGAAAAAAACCTAAAAGCAATAAATGGAAAATGGGCATTTTTCCCACAGAAAATAGGGTATGTGTTATTTCCAAAATTTTTCTCAGAACCACTCCAGGTCTCCAAAGAATTATTTTTTAGTTGAAATAATTTTGCATTAATAAACTAACTCTTTTAAGACAAATATTATATTTCTACTTTATGAGTATTTTCTGGTTTTGCTTCTCAGGGGACTATTTTATTATTTTCTTTTTTGGTTTCCTTTTTTTGCAAATACCAAAAAATGGCAAAAGAGAAAACCAAAAAGGAAGGGAAACTAGTAGGAACATGTAATCAAAAAAGTGAAAATTAATGTTTGTTTTGGTGTTTGCTTTTTTCCAGATGGCTCTATGAAAATTCATTTTGCACAAAATAAATGTGGGTTGATCCAGTGCACAGGCAAACAAACCTGTTTTCTGTTAACAAATTTGTCATGCAGCACACAAAGACTAATAAAGCCAAACTCTATGAGAGTCCAAAATGTCTCCCCATGGAGATTCACCACACACACAAAGGAACTTGATGGCTTTTAGTTTATGTGGATGGTGATCCCTCCTGTCATGAACGTGGAAAGGCATAAAGGGAGAGGTAGCTCTGCCAGTGTCAACTCATCCATGCTGAGCTGTGCTTGCTGAAGAGCTCTCCCGAGGGCTTTGGTTAATGGACGAAGATAGCATGGCCAAGCTAGATGATGAATGCTTCCAGCTCTTCTTTTACCCTCTCTCCTCCCTCTCCCCATTCCAGGGCTTGAGTAACTGAGTAGTTCCTGAATAGGCTGCGGAATAAGCACTGACATCCATTTTTAAGTGAGCTATCACTGATTTTGGTTTGTCTTGACCACTCAGAGTTAGTGAGGAGTTTGGGCAGTTGTGCATCAGCAGCAGGTGTCCAGGGCAGTGCTGACAGTCCTCTCAGGACACTATCCTCCTTGTTCATCCCAGCTCTCAGCTCTACCTCTTCTGTTAACCCAGGGGAGAGGGTGGGTTGCATTTTGGATGCTGCCTTGTGATCCTCATCAGCAGCATCCCATAACATTATGTTCAGCTGAACTGATGTGCTTCTCTCTCGTCCTCTAGATTGCAGGTTTGGAGGAAATACATACAACAGCTCCATGAAATGGCACCTCCCCAGCAATCCCTGTGTTACATACCAGTGCCAGGTAAGGATGTCATAAAAATCGTGCTAATTGAGTTGTAAGCTTTTCCCAGGAAATCCCGAGCCTTCATTTATCCAATCCAAATAACCTGAAATATTTTATGCCCAAAGCACAATATGGACTTTGCATTTAAAGTAATTTAAATTCACTCAGATGCAGCCAGCTATAACCAAACATTCCAAAGTACAGGTTTTAAGTGACTTGAGTACCCCGATACCCAAACTTTGCTGAAGGAGAGGTACACAGCCATGCCATTTCCTGCTGTCTTGACCTTGAAGTAAGTCCTCTTTTCTTCAGCATTCTAAGCCTTTTGTGAGATACAAATTATTTTAGTAATTGGACACTTCTGTGTGTATGTGTCCATAGGTTTTACCTTTCTTTAAGAAAACCCTACAGCCAAATCTTTTTTCTGGGCTCCTGCACTGTTAACACAGTGGTATTTTTGGTAGCTTGGCTATCTGCAACCATAACATTTTCAAGATTGTCGCTTGTCAGGCTCAAACCAAGTAATTATGTAGGCGATTTTAGCTTATGTATATAAATAGGTCTGCCATTTTTGCTGACAATTTGATCTGGTTTTAATAGTAGCACTCAGGCAGCTACTCAGAATGGCAGTTGGGAAGAGGAAATTAGTGAGTATGAAGAGCTTCTACTAAGAGAAGAGAGTTTTAAGAGTTTTTTTTCTCTTTTTCTGTAATACTTCTGCTCTGTGAAACCAACTCATTTTTGAGAAAAAGTACACTGAGAAGACTGAAGCTGGAGCAGTATTCTGTATCCTTGCACTTAATGAAAAGAAACTCACTACATGAATTTAGATACACTGTGTGAAATTATCAGTTCTTTATTGCCTGTTTCAGTGTCTAAATGCAAAACTGGGTGATCCTGTTTACCCTAGATCCACTAATTTAAAAACAATTTTGCCTTGCCTCAAACAGCTGCAAGGAGAAAAAAAGCATAGAGCCTCACACCCGGGTTTGTTCAGGAGGACTCTTGACTTCTTGAATAAGTACAGGAAATGTTAATTTACTAATACTTATCAGGCAAAATATCAAAGATAAGCGTCTCCCCTCTGCAGAACAAGATGCTTTTATCTGCTTTCTAAGTCTATTTTCCTCCAATAGGAGAGGGAGGAGAATGTCCTGTGTCTGGCCTGTTTTCACCAGAGCTGCATGGCAGATTACTGAGGTAAAGGATTCCTGATAAAGCAGGATTCCTTTTCCTAAGAGGATGCTTGGTTTTTTACCTGATGCATTTTAAGGCAAATCCCATGTCTGGAGTCAGGGAGACTCCAGACAAGTGGATCTTTTGACTGTGGATTAATCTGAATCCTGATACCAGGCAGCGGTACGGAAAGAAAAGAAGTTTTGAAACCCAGTGCTTTGCAGCATGTGCTGGGCTTTAATTCTACTGTCAGTAATTGTGAATCTTTGCATGTTAAAGCAACCACAATGCTAACAATGCATGTGTTTGATCTGCTTCTTTTTCAGGAAGGAGTGATAGTAGAGTCAGAAGTACAGTGTGTTGTTCATTGCAAAAACCCTTCCAAACTCAGGGGAATGTGTTGTCCTGTGTGTCCAGGTGAGATTTCATGGTTAAGATGCTGTTCTACAAATCCAATGTATTTCTACTGATACCCATCATCACCTGGGAGGCTGCCTCTAACTTCTCTGTTATACTTAACAAGTTATGAAAATGTGGTGGCTCACAATGCACAAAGTCACACAAGATACGTTTAATGTTTTAGTAGAGTACATGCAGACCAGGGGATGCATAGGCAATATCCTATGCCAATATCCATGGGTGTGTTTATGTCATTTTTCAGAGGGTCTGCAAGGTGGGTTTGCATGACTGATGACTATGATTTTGTTAAGAGGGGAAGGATAGGAGTAATTGTAAAAAAAAGAGATTCGCTTTTTGAAGGGGAGTGAGAATGGGTTGCCTTTGTGAAGCAGAGTGGCAAATTACCAGGTTTCTTAGGTTAATTTGATTTCATCAGAGATTTTGTAGGTAAGCACTGCTCCAGCTGTGATATAATGGATTTATTATATTTTGATTAGTTATAATATCTATTAATATCTAATATAAACTCAGGGAGTAAGAATGAATTATTAAAAATAGACTAAAAAAGTGTTTTAAAGACACTCCTAATGGGAGACTTAGCATAGCCTTGACTTCATTTTTTGTAGAAGGATGTTTTCTTTCCCCTGCAAAAAAAGATATTTAGGGTTTCTCAAGGATTTGTTAAGGATTATGAAGTGATTTGTTTTCTTCTAAAGTGATCCTCTCTCTACAACTACCTGAAAGGAGGTTGTAGCAAGGTGGGGATTGGTTTCTTCTCCCAGGCAACCAGTCACAGGACAAGAGAACAGTTGCCAGCTGCTCAAGGGGAGGTTTGGCCTCCTCTGAGGACAGCAGGAGGAATTTCAGCATGAAAAGGTTGTTAAACCTTGTAATGGCCCAGGGTGTTGAAGTCAGTATCCCTGAAGTGGTTCAAGAAATGACTACATGTGGCACTTAGTGCAATGGTCTACTTGTTTAGATGGTAATCACTCAAAGGTTGGACTTGATATCTTGGGAGGTCTTTTCCAACTGAAACAATTCCATGATTCTGTATCAGAGAGGATGGTACAATTTACTTTTCATATTGTTGTACAGTGGGGTGTGTTAGAGAGAAAAGGCAGCATTCTATCTTGAGCTAAACTTATTCAAATGCTGCTTTCCAGGTTGTGTATTTGAAGGGAGACTTTACAATGAAGGAGAAGAATTTAAGCCTGAAGGAAATAAATGTACTAAGTGCTCTTGTATTGTAAGTATTTGCCTTTTGGCATTGTATCTCCCTGTATGAACTTCAAAAGGCACATTTTTATTGCCATAACAAAGCAAAAATATAAGTAATTCAACACTATTATGCATTCTTCTCTTGGAATTCAGGTCTCTGTTGAAGAATTTGTGGCATTAATACACTGTATCACTCACATTTTTAATATATAATCTTTTTTGTGACCTTACACTGTATGCAGGTGGAGCAGGTGTTGAATAAGTGGTGCATTTTTTGTGATAGGATCATGCAGGAGGAGACAGAAATCTTTTTGGCCTTCGTCTATTGATCAGCATTTATTAGATGCTTCCTTAAGCCAAAATTTTCCAAGGATTCCTTTCTGCTGTATGCAACAAAGGCTTTTTCTCTGAATTACTTAGAGAAAGAATGAGGGTAGCCTCCTGAGGCTGTCCCAGGTGGATTTTTGGCTTGATGCTTGATGAAAAGGTCATATCCTGGATTTTTTTATTCTTGACTAGCAACAATATAGAGAGGAAGTAATAATTGCATCCTTTGGGTAATGAGTACAGGCTTCTTTTTCACTTCCATTAAGTTAAAAGATAATGCTATATGAGTTGGGGCAGATAACTTTGGCTTCCTTGCTGTAATCTGTGAAATGAGTAAAATGCAAAGTTCAAATCACTGCTTTTGTTGCAATTTGTGGGCTGGTTATCAGCAGAATATGTAAGGCTTTACATTTCAGTAGAATGCCAAGAAATTTGTCAGTACCAGACACAGTTCTCCTGCATCATGAAAATAAAATAAAAAAAGGAAGAGAGAAAGACTTCAAAAATGAATATATCTCTACACCCATACATGCCTTTAATGTAGCCGCTGCAGAGTACTTGAACTGTTCTGTGGGGAAAAAAAACCCTGGTAATTTGCAAAATTAATTTACACTAAGTCATCACTGCTCCTGTGGAGATCAGGGTGCTCAGGTAATTTTTTTTTTTTAAAGTTTTAATCCTGTAATAATGAAAACATGCCATCACACATGTCACAGGGATATATCCCCTGGGCTCCTGCTCTACTGAATGCCTTCAGTCCCAGGCTGAGAACTCCCTCTGTACTTGGTCCCCCTCTCACTTCAGCTTCAGCTGTAAAGCAGTAGCTTTACACTCCAGCTTTCCTTAGTTATGTTCCTCAGGGGAAGGCAGGTCTGAATGATTGAGGAGTTTGTGGAAACATGCTTGAGTTTTTGGGCTCTGTTTTGCTCTTTCATAAGTACTGTACAGATATTGCCTATTGCCCAGTTATTGGTGTGCCAACATCTCCTTGATCAACTTTCCTTTGTTCTCTGAATATCAAAAGCTTCTGTGCTGAGAAGAGCATTGGAGGTGGGAGATACCTGGGGAGAGCAGTGTAAAGAAATAAAGGAATAAAGGGTCACGCCTGAAGGTCTGACCTGGAGAGTTAGTCAGCTGTGTTAGAGAAGGAAATGCATCAACTATTGAGAGTAAGAAGTTTAAAGGCACTTAACCATCCGTTCCAAGAAAGACAACATGATTGTTTTGTGTGTTAATGACTTCTGTATAAAATGTCCAGCTCTCATTCTGAATCTTTCTGACAGTTAAAGAAGTGCCATCTACGTGTAAGCCACACCAGATTTCCCTTCCCTCTCTCTGCACAGCCTTTTTTACCCTCTTGCTAGTTTCCTCCAGAATTTGATCCTATGCTAATTCCTATGTGATTTAAATTTGAAGTAAATAAAGGGGGCATCCTCAGGGCTGTGATAGCAGTTTGGTACCTGCTTTGCATCCATTCCCTTTTGGGAATGGGTGCTCAGTGAATCTCTTATCTAAGCAGTTGGTGGATGGATGTCTTATTTGAAGATACCTATCTAGTCATGCAAAGTGATGGGAACAGGCTTGTGTGTGATGTGCTGTAATTTGTACAGGCTTTAACAGATGGAGGGAAGCTCCTCACCCCAAATTAGACTTCTGGGATTTCAGATTGTAACTAGTGAGTCTTTTGTGGAAACATGGCATAGGAGGTAGCACAAATTATTGCTAAGCTATTTTGGGGATGTGTGTATAAGGATTCCAGCTACTCTCACTTCATGGTGAATTCTGCATTTTACTTGGGAGCAAGCTTTTCAAACAATGGATGATTCTGGACTCCACAGGCCATCACTGTTCCAGGGGTAGCTCAAACTTGGGACTGCAGGCACCATTGAACAGGAAGAAAGTAAAGAAGGATGTCTGTGGTTTGTTTTCCCAGAGAGATGAAGGGTTGATCAGCACTCACTAAATGTATTAAAATGAGGAATTACTTAAAAAAAAGGAATTTTTTGTTGCAAAATGATGCACCCAAAGGTCAGTACACGTCTGCAAGTCTGGGCAGTGGGGATGCATCTTGGGAAAGCACTTTGGTAGTTCAGGTTCATGATATTTTCAGCTCAAAATGGTGCCTACTAGATACTGTTGAGCTCCCAAAGAATGTGAAATGGCTGTTAAATTGTTGGGATTTTTTGTTTATTTGTTTATTTGTTGTTTGGGCAAATGAGGATAAAACTGGGATTTTAGGAGCTAGAGGTCCCCATCTTGGTGGAACAGGCTGGCCAGTTGGAGGGCTTCCTATGTGTTCCATGGCCCTGAAGGGCAGAGAAAGCAATGGCATGCCTACACCTGGGTGATTCACTTGGTCCTTACCCACTGGGTGCTTAACTCACCAATATGGTTCCTGTTTAACACCGCTTGTGGTCCTAGGTACTGTCTACTGAAAACCAGACCTAACCCACCAAACTCATTTCATGGAGGCCAGAAAAACAAGCCATTAACTAATAACTTCTGGGTTGTTACCAAGCCAGGCTGTGCTCGCAGCGGTGAGGCAGAGATGAAAGGCCCTGTATTCCATTACCGCTCTCCTAAGTGAGCTGCTCCTTGGGGCGACTAAGATTTCTTGCTGAAAATGAGAATGTATCACCTCTCACTCAATGCATATTGCCTGTCAGGAGTGAACGAGCTGACTTCTAATGACTCAGTTTCTCTGGGGAGAGGCAATTGTGTAGGAAAGGTGGATGGGATAATAGGATCTCCTCGCACCCCAGCTGAAACCCAGCTGTCTTGCAATAATTCATCTGTCTGGCCTATTCCTGCTTTTTGTGATAGGCCAGTGGCCTGTTCTAGAGAAACCTTGGCTATTTTCCCTACCGTAAGCACCTACTTACATGAAGGACTGGCTTCTTTAATCAAGTGTTATTTCTCAGATACTACTTATATGAGGTCGAGAGTGTGTTTCTGCTTGCACAGTAAGAGCACTTGGCTTACATGTTTCCTTTCCTACAGCCTGCATTAAAATAGTCAGACTGTGATTATCGTAAATGTTTTCATTTTCTCCTTTGATGTAGCACGTTTGGGAAAAAAAAAATAGTGGAGAGGGAAGGAGAGAGAGCCAGGGAGGGAGGAGAGGAGGTTTGGCAGGAAAGTGACCTTGCGTGAGAGCGGTAACCATGGAGAAGCTTATCTTTAGGTGGTAGTATCCACACTCATAACCAGCCCCTTTTGACTCCTTTGAGCGCTGTTACCCAGACCGTGGGCGCTGCGCGTTCCGGCATGCGAGGCATGCGGCCGTGCGAGGCACCGCCACGCTGGGAGCGCGCAGCCCCACGGAGACGCTGCAGCTCAGGGCCGGCCCTTCTCCACACCCCTGCGGGGAGAAGGGAAGTGGACCTGCTTGGGAAATGGAGGCTGGGTTATAGCATTGCTGGGATGGTTGAGAGCTGGGAGTGGGAAAGGTTGCACTGTCTGTCTGTCCTGCAGAGAGGCATGTCCTGGGGACGACTGATAGCAGGGTGGTTATGTGAGTTTGGTCCCCAAACAGCATAGTTTCACAAAAGCAACTCTGTCCTCTTAGCTGTTCTTCCAAAATGATTTGGAACAAATAAAACCCAAATAGCTGAAAGCAGAGCACAGGGATTTGAGGCTCTTGGAGAGCTGAATCAAAAAGGAGCCTCTGGTCAATCTCCTTTGCATCATCGGGGGCTTTTAAACCACTGCTTAGAGGGGTTCAAGATGTGCCCAGCCACTGGTCTGCAGGTGCACTTGTGAGTGTGTGCATGCAGGAAATGTCTTGTCACTTATATTCCTGAGTGCTTGGATGCAAATACTGAATAATAAAAGTTTTGCTCAAAGAAAAGGAAATCACGACGGTAATATCTGTTTCTAAATCGAATAACAGGCATTTCAATTGTGATAAGTAATGAGAAACTACATATGTAAATGTTTTGGATGCTGAGGGTGGAATTAATCTTGTCTAGCTCCAGCTATTCAGAAGTAACGTGTCTGATCTGAACTACTTATCTGGGCTACTCTTCAGTTAATGGAAAGAGAGAGAGGTGGGATGGATTACTCTCTGCAGATGCTTATCTTCCTTCACTAAGTAGAGGGGGAGCCTACCCAGCTCTTGGCCTTAGGAATGGCTGAAGATAGCCAAGACCGATCCTGCCCCTGCAGTCAGCTGGGTGATTAAGCATCTTGATAGTGCTTTAAAGGCTTGGCTTTAACCAGTATTGGGAGCTGCTGGAATACATTCCCACCACAAAAGACAGTGGGGGAGGTACGCCAGTCTACTGGGAAACTTAGGGGAACATGCAATTAAATGTATCCTCAGTGAAGGCTGAGGATAATTCAAATTCAAATTTCCATCCTTAGTGCAGTGCCAAATGCTGATCTTCCCAAATTTCCATGTACTTCAGCTGCTTTGATTCAGCTCCAAACTGCAGCAGACACTGTCTGCCCTTACTCTGGGGCTAAGAAACAGAGACAAGTAGTTGTAGTGAGGCGTGGAAAAGCAAAGAGTTGGTCTTTTGGTAGGAGCAGTGTGCACATCCTCAGTTAGTGACATTAGTAAAGAGTTTGGTTTATGGATGGATGCAAAAGGAGACTAGGAAGAGCTCAGAAATGGGATGTGGAGGGTTGGTCACCGTGTCTCTCTGGGAACACCCCATAATTTTTTCTGCAGATTTTTTGCAAGGCTAGACAGTTTGGCTTTCCCAGTAGCCTAATAAACCAGTCTTCCAGGTAGGTGAAGTGTGGTTGTGGAGATAGGTGTGGAAGAGCAAGGACTTGGTATGTGCTGAGCTTCAGCAAGAAAAATAATGCAGCATGGAGACATAGGCATTCTCCTGTTATTTGTTTTTTCTTTATCTGATTTTCTTCAGGCTTCCAAAAGTATACTTACCTTCATGGGGATTGTACACTACCTGGGTCATGTCTGAAATATTAAATTCCTTTAATTTTGGAAATATCAGAGTTAAAAAAAATAATTTAAACATCTTAAAAGAAAAGATTAAAAACAGAGTGAGTTTTTTTCGCTTATCAACATGCATAGCCATTTTCAATCTTCTTTTGATTTCTCTCAAAAAATGTCTCTGAGTAAAAGTTAAAAATTATTTAATAAAACTCAAGAAGCAAAGTTAAAAATAAAAACTATTCACAATTTTTCTGAAAAACAAGTAAACTGGCATAGCAGTGCAAGCGGGCATAATTCAGTGGAGTTATTCAGTGTAAATAATTTTTAATCATAAGCACTTCAAATTTTAGACTTGGGAAGCATTTTTCTGTGTCAAGGTCTCATTTCCTCCCTCTGTGAATATTTGACTTTCATCCTACTCTCCTACCTGCAGAGCTTCCTAGTTCACCTAGTCAGAGTGTGTTCCCAGCTTAGGCTGCAGAAACCCTTCACCATACTTTTAATTTTGGTGAGGATGAGTGTTCCTGTTCAGTGAGAGACTGTGCCCTGTTTGGGTGCATTTCCAGGGGAATAGAGGTATTTAGCAGTTCCCTGAAGGTCTAGATTACTCTTTAAGGATCATGGGCTCAGAACACACAGCCTCTTTCTCATAACCCCTCCTTCCTTGCAGCCTTTTTCCTTGTGCCCCCCCTACTCTTCAGGCTTCAGGTCAAATTTTCCTTCTATGGTTCAGCATGGTCCCTGTTCCTCTGGCTGTGCAGTCAGAGGGACCTGCCTCCAGCTGTTCTTCCTTGTCCATCGTTTCATATAGGTAGCCCTATCAGTTATTATTTCTGAGATGGCATGTATGGGCAGCAGTAAAAGATGAGTTGTGCCTGTTGTGCTTTATGTCCTAAGGACATGCATTTCTGTCCCTGAGAGAAAAAAATGTGGAAAAAGAATGTGAAGGAAGATGAAAGCATGATTTGGCAGATTTCTGTGGGGAATTTTTCCTGTCAGAAGAGGAGGGTGGAAATGCTGAGACATTGGAGGAAGGTGCTCTGACATTATAAGGCACTTGTTTAGATAGAGGCTGTCTTTTCAGTTTTATGATCAAAGATGGTATTGTGATAATGAATAAATTAGGTGATACTTGAAGCCATGAAAAACTTAAAGCTTCTTGGGTACCCGAATGGCCCAAATGAATGCTGATTAACAGCACTCCCGAACTGGGCATTGCAGTACAGAGAAAAAGTGTCCAGGTCTTCTTGTCATTTAAAGGCAATGTATACACAAAGCAGGGTGGATTTTGCCTTCCTAAAGCATATAAGGAAAACAATAATGCAGGCTGACCACTTTTAAATGGTGATAATAAGGGCTTATATCATGAGTGCAGGTTGCTGTTGTTCCTGAGAGAAAAGGAACAGAGCTTATGCTGTCAGGTGTCTGTCCCCTGTCTTGTTAAACTTTTCCTAATTAACAGGCTGAGATTGATTATTCTTACTGACAAAGAAGAATTAAGTACACAGAGCTTTAGCAATAAAAGGAGAGCTGTTAACAGGCATCTTCTGATGAGGGGACTATTTTTTATTGGCGTTGGGGTGCAATGAGGACTGCAAACATCTCTGCTATAACTCACTCCTTGCAAAGGCAAGGATCTATCTTAGAGAAAAAACCAAAGAAGTAAGATGGCAGAAAACAAAGAACCTGGTTAAACTAAGCAAACAAACAAGCAAAAAAAGAACCTGCTGTCCATCAGGGGATGAAAGGGTTGCACGTGCTTCCAGAAGTGCCCAGTGAAGACAAAGGTTTTATGAGAGAGGCTTCAAATGGGAATGCGTGTGGCATCTCATGGGAATGCTTGTGTGCAGAATTGATTTGGGTTTAAAAGATTCCCACAAATTGTGGTAGGAAGCAGTAAAAGCAATAGCTTGTCAATTAACAGGGCCTTTGTTTGCCAAACATTTTATGGAGAGTCCAAGACCCTTTTGGCTGGTGGTACAATGAAGGAAAGGCTGAAAAGAGTAGAGTGCTTGGCTTTCATGTTTGTCATCCTTTTGGTTTAAATAAACTTGGATGTTGCAGTTTTGGGGCTTGTTATCAGGTAACAATAGTTAATGATTTTAAACTTGCACACAGCCTCCTGTGTCCTTAGACTAGATGGTTTAGTAAACAGAGTCCTGGTAAATGAATTTACATGAGAGCTTAATTAACTACATAATACCTACTTGTTTTCCTCTCTCTAATTTTCAAAAGCAAAAAATAAAATAAAAATAAAATATTGGAGACAGTATGTTGTTACATTTGGGCCTTTAGGTTTTATCATAGAATCATAAAATGTTAAGAGTTTGGAATAGACCTCAAAGGTCATCTAGTCCCACCTCCCCTCCCACTAGACCAGGTTGCTCAAGACCTTACGCAACCTGGTTTTGAATGAAAATAAATATTAGCTCAGTTGGCTGGAGCATGCTGCTAATAACACCAAGGTTGTGGGTTTGGTCCCTGTATAGGCCATTCACTTAAGAGCTGGACTCAATGATCCTTGTGTGCCCCTTCCAACTCAAAATATTCTGTGATTCTGTGATTTTCTACCCCTCTTTCTTAAGTCTGACCTCATATCACTTTGGGTATTGAATTATTTTAGTTAATCATGTGTTACTTTTGTTGACATTGTTCATATTTAATGTATTTTGTAGAAGATGTAAAGTGAAATTTGGGATCAATAAATCTGAATTGCTGTTGAGCTCTAGTGTGGTTGCCAAATTCCATTTTGACTTACTATCACGCTGCCTAAATTCTCCTTGCTCTTTCTACTGCATCCTACAGCATTGTTTTTGTTTTCTGTCCTTGAAGCATTTTGCGTTGATAAGGGAGTAAGTTTCCAGCTCTAACTGATAAACTAGTCTCCAGCTGGGACATGTGATAAACTAACATTTCTTGAAACAAACCAATCGTATTGAAAGGATAGCTAAAGGTCCTTGGATTCCACCAACGTTTTAAATGTTAGCAAAAATACTTACTGCTTTTGCCTTATTTAATGACTGGAGACAAACACATTGGATAGTCAAGGGGAGGAAAATTATACTCAGCAAATTATTTTCAGGATTGTGACAGACTGTAACTTTTTTATATAATTCATCCTGTTAGGCTGAGAGCAGAATAGGCAGAATAATTAATTGGCTGTCAAAATAGACATGGGAAACAGAAAAGGGAAAAAAAAGTGCTTTGAGACATGCCAGTGATTTACTTACTCTGGTTTAACCTGTCAGAAATAGAATGTGACTAGGTGCCAAACTATCGTAACATCCTTGGCACTCTGCTGTGGGTACATCAATGTGAAGCAAAGTTGCAGAAATCCTTGCAGGCAGCAAAGGGCTTGGGTCAAGAGTGGGACGTAAACACCCAGCTTCCAGTGTGGGTGCCTGAATATGAAAGGTGACTCCTTAAAAATGCTTTCTAACTCTAGCGATAGAAATTGCCTGAATGTCTCAGCTTTCTTCCAGGAAGTTCTGCTCCCACGGTACCTAAACTTCTGTCCCAAACATGACTAGAACACTATTAAACTTAACAACTCCAAGGTTCATTGAAAACCGAAGAAGTTTTCAGCTCTCTGCCAGAAGCTTTGTAATGAAGCATCGAGATTTTCTACAGAAAGCAGATGTGTGTGTGCATGTGCTGCTTTTTTTTTTTCTTTTTCCTACTGGCATTACTTGTTATTTTGTGCTAAAATCATTGGTATGGAAATTTCTTTATTGCCCGTACTTGGGTGTCAGAATTGATGCAATTGAAAGACCAGATTTCCAGCACTCAGATCTCATGTTTGAGGCATTGGAGCACTTGAGTAGCTTGCGTGCTTTGTATGGTTTCTTTTCCCTTTTTTCTTCTCCAGAACACAGCACCAGGAATTTTCTAAGAGTAGGACAGAAGCTAATGTGCCTTTGCCAATAGAATCCTTCTTCACAGGAAAAAAACAGAGCCAGTCTCAACTCTGAGAGCATAACAATGAGGAGAGTCTTGTTCCTTTTACTACCACCTGCCTTGCACCCAGATACTCAATATACTCAACAAAAATTTGAGAATTAGTTAATGCATGTGAAAATGATTAACTGCAAAAAGTGTAAGGATTTTCTGCTTTCCATTGCTTAGGCTGTTCTCTGCCCTCTCTCCAAGAGGCAGCATAACTTTCCTTCTCCTGGATGCAGCTGAATAGCAATTCTTCCTAGCAGTCTCAGTTGCTGATGTACTATTTATTCTTTCAGCAGCCAGCTGAACTGCCCTGCTCCCTGTCTTTTGAGGTCAGTTTTTTAAATTCCCAAAGGTTCCTGCAATTACCATCCTCCACCTGCCCCCCCCACCCATCTAAGATTTTAGTGCTGCACTTAAGCAAGTGTGGGTAAGTCTGGGATGATGCAGGGAGGGAAAATCCTATGTTTATTGTATCTTCTACTGTCCACTGCTTTTTGTAGTTGACAGGCACATGTAAAATCTCTTATCAGTAGTACTTGCACAGCATCTACTACTGTGATGTTGTCTTTTTGACTGTGAGCCTGATTCTAACTTAGTGAGCATTTTATAAAGTAGCTAAGTGGGAATAGGGCCCATAAAAGTTGACACCTGGTGGAAACCAAGCCAGGGAGGCATTTTCTTTCCCCGTGGTGGTGTTACATTCCTTGTGGTCTGCAGTAATAGCTCTGCCTCCTGAAGTATGGGCTGTGGGGTTTTACTTCATGTTCAAATTGCCATCACTTGAAGCTTTAGCATTTGTGGTATTTGGAGGACACATTTTGGCTTCCTGCGTATTCAGTGCAACAGAGGTAACAGCAAGTGATTATATAAAATGAGGAGTAAGTTACAGGCTAGTTTGAGGACTGAGGGGGATGGAGAGAGGAGAAACACGATTGTACAACAGAAATATCTTCAACTCATGTAACACACTTGCTGTCACTCTCCTGAGAACAGTATTTTGCAGTGTTTCTCTCAGTCAGATAAGAGGCTAATGAGGATACTATTAATATACCTAATGACCAAAGGTACTTTTTGCAGTTGTCATAGTGAGTGCCTATTTGTATTTCTAAATATCTTACCCGTCTGCCTCTCATTGCTGACAGTCCCTGGGAAATCCTTTATCTCAGACTTTCTTCAAACTTATGGAAAGGTGGCAAAGTTCCCCAAGTAGGCTTGGATTTGACTTGCTTGTTCCCTGATACTGCTCTTCAGACTTCAGTATATAGCCTGGCATACTCTGATTATAGTAAATTTTTGATTCCTTGTCTGATTTTTCTTGTAGGGCAATGGGTTCCAAACAGAGAGGATGTTCCCTTCTCAGTATGTAACAGGGCTTGGCAGAGGGGAGCCAAGTCATGCCTAGGGGATTCATTTTTTCATTCTTGATAGAGTGGTTGTAAAATAACGTGTGAAGCACGCAGTGCTCTAAGGGAGCAAGCAGGGCTCAAATTGGCTGGCACCCTGGAACTGCTACAGAAAGCAAAGATGCTAGCTTGCCTATGAAAACCTAGGGGTATCCAGACAGTACAGAGATTAAAATCTGTAATTTCCAGCTCCCCACAAAATCCTTCATCTCTCCTTCATTTTGAACTCTATCTTTTTCTAAATACTTATGTTTATTAAAGTGGGGAAGCATGCATAAGATGTATCCTGGAAGTGGGCAGATGAAAGCAAAGGCAAAAAAAAGCAATTAATAATTTCTGATGTACAGGATCTAGAAGGTATTTGTGCTCTTGCAAACAAAGTAAACACGTCATGATGGGAGTAGGAGCTTTAAGTCAGTATCATAAAAATAATTGAAAATCTCATTTGAAGTTCATGTCAACTTTGATCAGATAGAAGACTTTCTCCTAGGGATGACACTTGCCCACAGAAGGAAAACTAAAATAAAGCATAGCATACCACACATGCCTCGTCAGGATAGCCTGAAATATTCATATCTGGAATGCCAACAAGCATATTTGTGGTTCAACTACAGAATAAATAACAATTTAATATTATTAATTAAAAATTATTTAAGCACACAATCTCTGGGTAGTGTATAATATGAGGTGTATTAAACTCTTCTTCCCCATTTCTTTTCCTCTGCTTCCCCTGGTACTGGACAGTAATTTGGATAAAATTTAGTCTTCTATAATAGCTTTCCAAATTACTGGTTTAATAAATCAGAACCAATACGTTGAAAATGTGTAGGAGTTTGACAATTTGTCTTCAACAGCCATAATACCAGAATGAGGATGTGTCAGCCCTATGAAATATTATCAAGATGTTTCTTCACAGTCTCTTGACAGAAATGAAGTTGCTGGAGTTTTTTTAGCATTCAGGGTTTCAGCATTTCAGTGCAGAAAGGAAAGCAGTGAAAAGAAACAGGATGGAAATTTTCAAACATGATAACTTATGGTCGTGTTCTTAGTTTTGACTTTTGACTCCAAAATCTACATGTCTTCAAATAAGACAGTGCTGAATTCCACCACCTCATTCTCAAGTGAAAAAGCCTCAACAGCAGTGGCTTTGAAATGCTGGCCCTTAGAGAAGAAATTTCTTCTAGTCCTTTTAAACCAAATTTCATTTAGACTTGATGTCTCCTCCTTTTATCTGAATTAAACAACGCTGAACTTAAAAAGTTACAAATATTTAAAAGAATGTGGTTTTCTCTGATAAAATTGAGATAACTTTATTCATAAAAATGGAATCTGGGAGCTTGGTTGGGTGGGATAAAAATGAGGAACTAATTATGTCCACCACATGATTTTATCACCTATTGCTAGTGTGCTGTCAAAACAGCAGACTGCTGTCTTTGGAGATGACTATGTACTATCTCTGAATTTTGAAAAATGAGCTGTTTTTTGTATAATCCCACACGTCCCATGATTCCCTGGTTTAATTAGGGTCATTTCAGTGGTGCTAACTCAGAAACAGATTGAGTCCTGTATTTGTAACTTGCTGTTTTGATACTCAAGAGCAAATACTGGCAAGCTTTACCTTAACATCTTGCATAAAGGCTTGAAGGCCAAATGGCAGATTTTGTCTAAATGGATTGTTTTGCCATATTGAGATATTAAGGGATATGAATGGGGGGAAGAGGAGTGGTGGTCGTGGGGAGAGATGACTTTTTCTTTTTATTCTTTCTTTCATTCTTTCTTTTTCTTGTTCTTTTTCTCATTCTTTTGTTCTCTCGTTCTTTCTTGGAACACCCCCAGTGGCCTGGAAAAAGCGGGGTGTGCGTGGGTGCCTCTGTGTGCGCACACGTGTGTGTATCTGTGTCTTGCACACGTGCTGCTGCTGTGTGCCCACGTGTGAGCGTGTTTGTGCGAGGGCACGCACTTGCGCGCATGGCCCTCGGTGCCCCTGGCCGCGTGTCCCCAGGGGTCCCCACGTCCCTGGATCCCCGTGTCCCGTGGGATCCCCGTGTCCCCGTGGGCCCCGGGCCCCTCGGTGGCTGCGTGCGCGTCCCCGCCCCGCCGCCAGGGGGCGCTGCCGGGCGCTGCCCCGCCCGGCGCGTGGGGTTTCGGCGCTGTTGCGCAGCGCCACCTGGCGGCCGCGGCGGCAGGCGGCCTGTGGTGGGGGATAGAGCCCCGCTCCGCAGTCACGGCGCGTTTCCAAGGGGCCCCCTCAAAAAACAACACGGAAACCTGTTTGTGGGGGCAGATTTTGTGAGAAAGACCAGGAGCCATAAAGTGAGAAGGCAGTCAGAGAGGTGCAGCTTATTGGGTGAGGAGAGACCTGTTACGATGGGTGACGGTGATCCTGCCGGACTTGGCAGGGTCATCTCAGCCGCGCCTTGGTGGCTCAGCCCGAGCCAGGGCACACATCGCATCAAGGTGCACCCGAGATCCATTACCAAACAGCAGGTGGACAGGAGGCAGGGAAAACAGAAGCCAAAGTATCCTCCTGGGCCTGGCGGAGCCGCTCGGGGGAGGGCCCTGGGCTGTCCGTGTGGAGAGTGAAGAGGTTGAGCCTGGCCTGCCACCCCGCCTGGCCGAGGGGCGCTTGCCTTTCCCAGCAGCACAGGAAGCTGCAGAAGGGGATATTTAATGCAGAGTGATAAAGAAGGAGTAGTTACCCCTTGTGATGTTAACACAAGGTGCTGTGAAACGCTGCAGTAGCCTGATGGACTGTCCCTGAGTTCAGCAGCTCCTAAGCAGAGAAATGGCCAGCTATGACTAACTGGGCAATTAATAACAGACGTTTAATAGGAGCCATATTCAGATATTCCAGCAGCTCTGTTTCTGCACGCAGTGAAACTGTAATTTCAGTATAATTCCCTAGAACCTGAAAGTACTTGACCTTTTTTTTCTGTATGGACTGACTTCCCAGCTGGTGGTGTTCCTGTGTGTGTATTTGTGCTAGTGAGGCCTTTTACGAGTGCTCCTGTTCTCTGCTTTCGCCTCTCCCCATCATCATTTCTCTGGTAAGGAAACTTAGGTCAGCAGGGTAAAATTGTTGGATTTAATTTCTGGTGACAGTGCAATTTTTGAAAGAAATTTTTGCATATACAGATTGATTAAAAACTGTCAGTACTGAAATATCAGGCATTAACATTTCAGCCTAATTAAAATTACAGGAGAACACAAAGGAATGAAACTTGAACAGTTGTGCTCTGCTGGGGACTTAAAAAAGGCAGTATTGAATTGGAGTCTGGTCAGCTGTTAAGTGCTAAGTTGGAGTTGTTATTTATTATCAGAATGAAGATAAATGAAATCACCAGTCATTAGCTCACAATGTGTAAAGAGCTCTAAAATGCCTTTCCACACATGCAGACGCCCAAGGGGCAGCTGCAGCCTCTCTGCCTCCTTGCAGCAGTTAACAGGATGCAACAGCTTTGCTGCAGGGTTATCCACACTTGACATACCTTCTCTTGGGCTAATTTGATGTGTAAGGTGTGCCCGGGCAGGCAAGCAAGTTAACAACAGCATGGGATGAGTGGGTTACTGAGCAGAGGGCTTGACTTAGGAGGTGGTGGCTGGTCAGTGGGTGGGTTAGCTGGTCAGCGTTCACATCGCCACTGAAGTCACCATGTAGGGGACTTTTAGCTCAATAATACTTCCAGTTTTGCAAGGCTAGGAAGAATGTAAGGAACTGGAAGCATTAGTAACCACCTGGCAAACAGAAAATGGTTTCTTGGTGATGGGCCTTCCTCTTTTAGACCTCAGGGACAGCAGTGCCAGAAGGCACTTACTCCTCTTGTTCTTTCAGGCTACTTAGCAGGAAGATCCACCCCCTGAAGTAAGTAATTGGGAGTGCCTGTGCAAAGTACTGGTATAATTTAGAAGGAGAAGTAATCTGTGTCCTAGTAATTCCCGTTCACATTTTATTTCCCTTGTCTCTGAAGTGAAGGGCTGGGGATGGTGTAGTAGACATGTAGAAAAAAATGTAGACTTTTTTCCTTTTTCACTTTCCTTTCCCTCCTTTTCACTCTAGCAGAGAATGCCTTGCTAATCCTGGGAACAAGCACCCACGTGAATTTCTCTAGGGGCAACTCTGGCTGCCGCGTGCTTGACTTTTCAAAGGGAGACAAGAAGGTTATTTTCTTTGAGTCATCACCAATTCACTCACAATTTACTATTTAAAAAGAAATATCTTGGCTGCTTAACCAGTGTCTTTTTGTTCACCAGGACTCTTATGGACATCTTTCCACTGTGCCTGTTGCTACAATAACCTGTTTAGGTGCTTTGTATATCTGAATCCTCTGTTTGCTTTTTCAGACATAAGGATCCAGAAATCAAGGCAGAAAAATGGTTCATCTGGGCATGTGTCTTGTTTCCAGCAGTTCCTATAAGGAGGTGTTAATTTAATATTCCTCCTAATACAATATATAGTTTTATCACAGTTTCTTCACTTGATTGTAAGAGATGCTGAGGCCAGGAATTTGGTAACTAAAGAGCTAGTAAAACTATCAATTAAAAAACTGTTGATAGGCCAGGTTGACTTCATCCCTGCAGCATTACATAGAGCCCCATCATCCAGGAAGCAGAAGTCAGAGGGTCAAAGGCGTTTTAGGGTTGGATGTAATTAGAAGAAATGCCACGGGTTTGGCTCTAGGCCTTCCCACTCCCCTGAGAGAGCACAGTGGAAGGTAGAGAGGGGGAGGCCAGTGCTGTCTCAGGCAGCAGTAGCTACAGGCTGTCTTCAGGAGGCAGAGGGGGACTGGCTTGATTTAGGAGAAGTAGAAAAGGTGCCTGAAATGTTGGAGCAGATGAAGGAGGTAATTTGTTATTTACTAAATGTTTAATCATGCATTTGGGTTATTTTTTTTTTGCTCCACTACTGCTATAGCCTGTTCTTTCAGTAGACACACTCTCTTAACCCTTGTTTTCTCTGGCTGGTAAGGTTTGTTCCGACTGATGTGGCACATATTTACTGTACAGTGGTGTCCCTTTAACTGGGATATTAGGATGCTCTTAATAATTACCAGCTTTCCAATGAGCTACTGCAGTGTAGCCAGAGCATGGTGGGGAGCACTTCTGGGATCACCCAGAGAGGTGACATTCCAAGAAAAAGGAGAGGAAGAAGTGTCTTCTAGAGACCAGCAATAACTGAGAAAACTCTGGCATATGGCATGCTTTGAAAAGCACTTATGCTTTTAAAGAGAGAATGTGACATACAGATGTTGGACTAGCATTAAATAGCTACAAATGAAAACTGGACAAACATGACAAGTTCTGGAAGCTTGCATCCTGTGAGCAGAGCATTGCCTCGTGTTGAAGGAGCAGGATTAAAAGTTATATATGAATTTTGAGTTTAACTGTGGGTGATGGAACACATTATTTGTAGCTTTTACAAATGGGATAAATGATTTTGTGATAGCTCTAATGATGAAAAATTTTGGGAAGTAGGGGAAGGTCCATATGACTCAACTACAGCTATATCCCTGGACTGGTAACACTTCTAGAGAAAATGGGCATTTGGCCAGCCAAGCTTAGCAATGAACTCACCTTCCACTGGGACTGCCTGTCCTATTTTCTTGAAAAGCATCTGTGTGCAGGACTTATTCACAGTGCTCTTTCCTTGGTTGTGGCTTGTCCTGTTGGAGACAAAAGAGGAAGCTTGAACTGGCTTCACACCTTATCCTTTCTCCCCACATGAAGGTAGGCAAAGAGCCAGCAGGAGAGCAGAAAAATACATTTCAAGCTGGAACACTTAATCTCTATGCATTTTCCCAGGAAGCGTGGCTTTTCCCTTTTCTTGCACAGTATTTTCATGATACTGAACGTTGTCCATTAATCTGATATCCTTGAGAACTGTCAAGAATAGAACACTCATGTGAGTTGCAGGATTTATTTACCTTCCCCTGAAACATGGAAAATTCTCAAAACACAGGAAATGTATTAGAAGAACGAATCATTGTACTAAAGAATTCGGTAAAAGAATGGTTACTTTTCTTCCCCGCTGCTCCTCCTGCAGTTCAGACCGTTAGGAACAATGGCAGAGGTGTATTTAGTCAAGCATGGAAAAAACAGAGCATGAATGTGTTCATCTTCCTCTGCCAGTAGAAAGCACATAATTTCTGTATAATTTGCAGTGGTGGAAGGAGAATTGAGAGATGCCCTGAGCTGTGCTGCACTGAGCTTGAAGGGAGGCAGGAGGTGAGCCGGCAGAAGTGCATTTACTTGGGAAGCTGAACGGGATTTGATAGAAGTCGTAGTGAAGCAGCCAGAGGGAGAAGTGGCTTCTTATGTTCTCAGGCAGGAATTCCCTCCCCAGACACAGTTGTTTGAAAACTTTGTTGGCTAATGAGAGCAAGAGAGTCTCCCATGGATGTCATGAGAGTAGGAGAGCCTAAAGACATCACCAGTAGGAATGTGTGAGTTGGAGTAAAATAAGAATTGATTGCACCTTGGAGTGAAATATACTACTATGAGATACAGGCAGTGTTAGTGGTGATTTCATGCTGGGTGAAGCCAGCAGTGCCTGGGAGGCATGAGAATAGGATATTTCCAGAAAGATTCACAGTAAGTGCTGGGTGGTGTTTCCCTCCCATCTGACACTGCTCTTTTGGTAGCAATGCTGTAACATGGTTTGCATTCTCAGGTGGGATTTGCATGACACTCAAGATGTCCTCTAGGGCTTTGAATTTCCAAATTCTGGGATTCTCTGTGTCTTAACAAACATGCTTCAATTGTCGTAGTGCTTCCCTCTGCATGATGTAGGGTGTAAATGACACAGTTAGCTGGGCCTAAGAGGCTTCCAAATCTTCCACAGTGCTTCAGAGTGGGCCCCAGACAGTTTGTAAACAATGGCTTTGGCTGTGTATGGGACAGCTGCTTGACAACTTACTTAATTACTGGGTGGAAAACAACTTTAAGCTTTAAGAACCAAACCAGGTGTTATGTTCTTTAGGAAAGAAGTAGTTTGAGGTAATCACATTGTTATTATCCAACATATATGCAGTACTGGTCATGCTGAAAAGTTATACAGAATATCCTCCTTGGTGTTGTTTCCTCTCAGGAGTTTTTGTGGCTCATTTACACGAAACTTGCAATAAAAAAAAGTTTGCTTGATGCTGCAGTATACTCAAGTTAGCTGTTGATATCCAAAGGAATCTAGCCATGGTAACACAAACCATTGTGTGGGCTAATTTACACTGTGGACAAACTTAACTATGGCCACGGTACTTAGTGAGGGAGCAGATACTTGTATAGTATGCAGATGAGCCTGTGGGAGAGAGCGTTTTTCTTTGTGAAAGGAGACCTGTGCAACAGACAGATGTTCACTTTGCTGGCAGCTGTGCTGGTTAACATGCTACCATCCCCAGATGCTCAATATTCCCATCTTTTGTATGTTCCTGTCTCCTGAGCTCTGACAGTGGAAGGGAGCCAGAAAGCACTTGCTAAATGGGCTCCGGGCAAAATCAGCTGCATAAGCTCAAGCAGCTGGTATAGGTGGCTTGAGATAACCTGACCACCTTTTTCTGCAGCTCATAGACTTGGCAAACCTCTGAGTATGGGATAGACTCCAGCTGGCAACATTAAGATCTGGAAGGCAACCATCAGCTGGTGGTCTTAGAATCACAGCTACAACCCTTATTCTTGCTTATCCCTTCTCTTGTGTTGGTCAGGAATGAGGTAAATGTTTTAAACCATCTTCGTGGGCCTTACATTTTTGGATTGGTGGAAGCTTTGTTCAGGTAATGAATCTCACTCAGGGCTTCTCTAATTTATTTCCTATATTTAGGTCTCTCTGTAAGATTAGAATTCAGTTCTTGTTCCTTCCATCACTCAAAGCAAAACTGGAATGAGAATCCTAAGCTGGCCCAGCACTGAGTAAGGAGGACCTTGTAGTGATGGGGCCTTGGGGAGGCTGATTTTGCTTGCAGTATTTGATGTCGTGAATTCTTACCTGAGCAAAGCATGGTCCAAACTCACCTACACTCAGCCTCCCCTCCAGCAGAGTGGATAGGTGCCTCCTGGAAAAGAGTTGGCAGAAGGTTGCCAGGTTCTGGTTCATCACTGTAGGCATTTGGAGGTTCTCAACAGAATTCTCCTGTGTACAGGGAAAGCCTTTTTCTAACTAAACTTACAGATTCTGGCCACCTCTGTGAAGCTGTCTAGCCATCTTGCCTAACTTGATTCCTGGGAAACAGGCAGCTGACTGAAAGAAAACAAGGTCTGTTGTGGCGTCAGGGAGAGAGGGCTCAGCTGCGGCTGGCTCGAGCACAGAGAGGGAAGAGGAGAGCATCATGGCATTAGCATTGGTGCTGAAGTCATGTCATCTTGATGAATCTCAGCTTTCAAGTGTCCACGCAGTGCTTGTTCAGCCTTGAGTTCCTGCTTGTGTGGCTGTTCTTTACCAGCAGACATGACCTGTGTGAGCTTTGTGTTGCTCCCGTGTTTCTGTAAGCCATTTTGTCAGCACTGTGTGTGGGTGACAGAACTTCCCTTCCCAGGTTTGCAGTGGTGAGGGATCTTTATGGCCTTTGGATTTCCAAGAGGGATATGATAAACTGAAAGGTTCAGCAGTGAGGATGAATCAGAGAGGATTTTTTTACCGGTGCCAAAGATTCCTAATGAGGAAGTGCCACATACTGTCTCAATTCAACTATCTTTGTTTTTAAATTTCAAGTCCAGATAAACATTATTTAGAGAAGAGTTTACTCAGGCTTTTCCATCCTTTCCATTCCACTTGTTTCACTTCCGTCTGATGAAATGCTCCATAGAAAAGAATTCTTTTTTAAACAGTATTTGTGGATTAGAAACATGAAGAAGTGGAAGTTACATATTTGCTTTTGAGCATTACTAATGGCAAGAAGAAAAGGAAGGAACAACTGGTTTTCCTTTGAAATTTCACAAGTGAAATATTTAAAAAATATATTAACTGTTGATTTTATGATGCTCTTGGTTCTTCTAATTTTTGATGGAGAGAGACTTCACTAATTTCCTTCAACATATACTGAAGGCAGAGATTTTTCCTTGTTTTGTTACATTTAAAAATAGCTACAAATACTGGATATCTGTTTCATTCTATTTCACTTTAAATCCACTCTGAAACCCTGCTTGCAATTAAAAAGTTTCACTCTGGGGGAAAAAACCAGTGCTTTCTCTCTCTCTCTCTCTCTCTCTCCTTTAATGAACTTGCAAATGGGACAAATGCATGGTGCAATCTGCAAATAATTTACACCAAAATGGAAGAATCCCTCTTGATGAGTGTCTGACATCTGTACAGGTTTTTTCTCCCTCTCTCTTTCCACTCTTTTAGAAACAAAGAGTGAATAATCACTTCAGAAAAAGAATCTAATAAAATAATTTCTGTCAAATTCAGCTTTGGTGTAGTATAAGGAGCTGCTCTTTTACTGTGTTTAAATTGCCTTTACTAGAATGGCATCACCTTATGTTGTGTGTAAATTTGGCTGTAAAATCCTATCTGTCTACTCTGGGAAGCTCCTGGATCTTTCTTGAGAAATCCTTGAGCTAGGAAATATCCTGTCCATTGCCTCACTTACACAGAGTCCATTGTATCTATGTCAGAGTTCTGGTGCTTTTTTTTTTAGTTTTGTAGTAAAGCAGGAAAAAAGGAAGAAAAAAGAAGCATAATTCAGACCTGTCTTGATTTAATGAGATTATTATGGAATAGATAGACTGAGTCTGTTAGAATTGGCCAGAATAAAAGTAAAGAAAATAAAAAGGAAAAAGAAAAAGCACAGTTACCATCTATCAAGTTAGAAGTGTGTGTAAAAATTACACAAGGAGTCCAGAGTTTACCTCAGATGCAGTAGTGGCCTCATTCTCTAGAGTGATAACGTGACTGATTCTCCTTCCTTGCTTCCTCTTAGAAAGAGGGGAGGAAAAAAAAAAAGAGAGAATAGTAATACATCTCCTGTTTCTAATGCTGATATACAATCCAAAGGGATTTGAGCCAACTTGGAGTGCTCTTTGAAACAGCAGTAAAATTAATTGAGAAAGTTTGAGAGGGCTACAGATAGGAGGGATAATACATAGAAGATTTCATTTAGCTTTGAAGAGGAGCCCTTCCTAAGCAAGTGTTTCACATTTGGGAAGAGGATGAAATTGCTAAATAATCCCTTTCTCTTTACATTTATTTTGGTTGCTCCCGATTGTTTAAAACAGACATGAGTTGAGGGGGAAGGTCTCACGCAGAAATTGTAGTGCTGTTATCTAGAGCGATGCATTTTCTTCTGTGTCTTCACTTGAATGACAATTCTCTTGCTTCTGGTACATGCACTTACTTAAATGACATGGAAAGAATGGACAGTATTTTGAGGGATGCTCCCCGTAGGAATTTCCCTTCATCCTTATTTTCCTGTTTCTACTTCACTTATGTCTAAGGAATGAGCTGTGTCATGCCTGTACCAAATCAAGAGCCCTATACTGCATCTCCTAGGATACCTCTCTTGCTACCTCTCACCTGGGACACAGTGAGCATCCTTACTTGAAAAACAGGGTAGATTTCTAAATAGATTTTGGGTTGTTTTTCTCTTTGCATAGGTTTTAATTAGTGCTGGGGAAGACAATCTGTGCTTGCAGGTTACCATCTAAACAACCTTATTGCATGATTTTTACAGAGGCCTTGGGAGAAAGTTAAGTCTCAAAGTTGAAAATGACCTTTTTGTCTAATCCCGTTTTCCCAATACTAACTAGGACTTGCAAGTGTACAGGATTTGGCAGAGTTGTGCTCACGCTTGCAAAAAATTCAAACCAACCTTTTTCTGCAATCTGAAAATGCATGAGAGAGAAAACATTTTCTCCTAAAGAAATCATAAAAATATTTTGAAAATAAAGTCCCTGCAGAGTCTTTGAACTACAAACAAAATGGTGTTGCCAGTCAGACTCCCCTGGTGTTACTGAAAAAGTACAAGCTTAATGTCAGTCAGAATAACTTTTCTTTTACATTATATGCATGATCAATCCTAATAATTAAGAGTTCAGGAATATTAAGCAGAGCCAATAGAAAAAGTACTTGTCACCCACAGAAAATAATAAAATAGAAAGCCCTTAGCAAAGGCTGCTCTAGTATCAGTTTAATTTGGACACAGAATTGCAGAGACCTCATGCAGACCTCCCTTGGCAGCTCTTAGTTTCTTCAGTCCTCTGTTTCTATCATTGCTATTTTTAGCCCCATCTGTAAAAATATGTTTTTGCCAAGGAGCAAAGGCAGGATAAATTGGAGAAAGCAGGTAAGCAAACAAAGAGATCACAAAGCTTACAGGACACTCACAGTTGCAGTTTTGTTAAGCTGCTTCCCATTTGTTCCCTGGCTTTGTGTTACCTATTTTGATTATAAGGCTGCCCAGGCAAGAACTTGGTCTTTCAGCTTCTTTGTTTGTGCTTAAAACCTGCAGCACATCGTTATTACCTATGTAAATAAATGATTTACAGGAGAAGATCTTTACTGCCCACTCCAAGGAAAACTGGGAAAATTTTGTTAAGTCATTTTGTGATAGCACTTTGTACAAGTCCCTATAATGGATGTGGGCAGCCTCAAGTTGTCAGCTCATGGTCTGCTCTTTCTGAGACATATTGCCTCGGCACACTGCCATGCTGAGAGGTCAGTGTGGCCTGCAGGCAAGCCAGAAGCGGTTTCATCTCTGGCCAGCTCAAATTGTTGAAATATAGAGATTTGTCAGCACCTTCCTCTGCAGCCATGCTGGAGAGGTTTTACTGTCACTGAAATGTTTAGGATAACAACCTGAGCATCGTCTGAATGAAAAATAGCTGGCTGTGGAGAGCAGCTACCAGTTGGTGTAGGACAGCTTTTGGTTATTCAACACAGTCATTTTTGTGCTGTTGAATAGAATACCTGGCTGCTTGCTGTTGTGCCAGGAAGGTAAATCCAACTCCAGTGGTAAATCCTTTAGCATGGCTGCCAGTGCTATGGGAATGTCTTGGATAGTCACTGGGGATGATGTGGCATGTATATGGATTTTGCCCAGAGGGACTTTTTAGTGTGGTCCATTCTTGCAGCAGCTGTAATTTGTTCTAACTGGTCACTAATTGAAAGATGGTTTATCTTGAATTGCTGATGGCTAGCAGACACTTTCTAATTGCTGTTTGCTCGTATGTCTGTTCATGGTTTGATTGTACAGAATTATCCTTGAGTGATGTTTTCTATTGGCATGCATTTCTCTGGGAGGCAGTGTGAGTACTGCAGAGCTCTTCTGTGATGTGGTGCAAAGATGTAGGAAGTTTTCTTTGTATGTTTGTAGTGAGTAAGGTGTAGGGCTTCACCTGCAGTATCTGCTAACAGTACTATGTAAATGATTAAAAGGACAGCAATAACTGTACTAAATGCATGCAAATGAATTATAGAATGGTAGCTGGGTGGGCCAGGAGCCTGGACTCCTTGAATTCAGTAGGAGATTTAGCTTTGTGGGGTTTTTTGTTTGTTTCATTTTTGGGTTTTTTGTTAGTCTTTGGGTCTTTTGTTAGCTTTGTTTTTTTAAATATCTTCTAATGTCCAGGAACCCCAGGAACTGCATACAGTATTTTTGTACTGCATCTCGTAACTTTAGCAAATACTGATTTACAGAAATGGAACAGTCGGGTGGGAAATTCCTGTCAGGGAAGTGCAAGCCTTCCTCATTGCATGGGGAGTGGGCAGTGGAAAATGCTCTCTATATCTAATCAGACCTAACACGTGTAGCACCAGTGATGTGCTAATAAAAGTGTCAGGCCTCAGGACCAGTAATTTACACCCGTGTTTTCAGATTCTCTGTACAAAAAAAAGAAACTCTTGTTGTGGATGAAAAATGATGTGTGAATCGGTAAGGCTAGGCTGAAAAGAAGCAGATGCTGACATTTCTAGAATTAATATTTTTGCCTTAAAGACACATCTGTCATCAGCCTCCACTTTATAAGAGTAGAGGAGCACTTATCTAAATAAACATGGCAGCTGTTTTATATGATGGGTCTGTTTTTTAAATAGTAAAAAAATATTGTATCATTTTGAAAGGTATAGCAGCCATTAATGTTAACTTACAATGATAGTTTGGTGTGTGTAGCTATTCTCTGCTTTAGAATAATTTCAGATGACACTTTCGCACATTATCAGAGAACCACCCTGCATGAGTAGAGGGAAGGTTAATAACTGAAAGTGCGTGCAGCTGAGAACACTGCAAATGCTGAAAACTTGCTGAGAAGAGAGTTCTGGGTTGTAATCTCAGGAGCATGTTAAATAAAATTAAGAGTAGAGAAAAAAAGACAAGAGCTTTTGGAGAAGTAAATTATTAAAGTTCTCTGCTTATGGATGAGGGTTGCAATATAAATAATTCACATTTTTTCAAACGTCTTTGCTTGGCTAATTAACATACCTTTTTCTAGTACTTCAACAAATCCTACACTTAAAAATGTATGTTTCTGTTTCCTATGAGGGTCTTTAATGAGTCACTTTACACTGATTTTAAGACCATTTTACATCATTAGACAGGTAAAAAGGAGACTTAACAGGGCCAAGGAGACACCTACACTCGCAATCAAACCCGGATTTTATTTGCTTGCTTATTGTCTCTTTGAGGGACTAATAATGGTTTTTAATAATGGTTTTTGATGATGAGGCAGTAAGCCAAGTATAAGAGTGCACTGTAATTTGCATTTCCAATTGCATGTGGTGTGACCCCCATTATTAGTGTTAATATAAGTATTTTCTGAAAGGTAAAATGCAGAAATATCTTCCTGTGTGAGAAGTCTCAGATGTGAAAATTTCTTCTTGGGATATAGGCCCCTTTCACTGGGTTCTAGAAATATACTCCTTCTTTCTAGACAACCTCATGGTTCATACAGTTCTTTTCATTTTTGACTGCTCTATACTTCTATTTTGAAGTGCTTTGCAGGACGTAGTTGGAAAGGTAGATACAAGTGTTTCCACCTCTTCTGTCCATCTTCTTGAATGAAGTTGGCCTATATATATGGTCTTGCCAAGAATTTAGGTATGGCTGTTGATTTTGGGAATGTCACGTGATCTTAGCGTGGAGGTAAGTTCCAAGCTGGTTGGCTTGCTGTAATGGGTCTGACCCAGACCAAGAAGAGCAGCAGGCCTTTAGGCATGTGCCAAAAGAGCTGGTCTGCACAAAATATAGCCAGGCCTGGTGTGCTAGAAATGCCTAACTGGCACCATGTTGCTGTAGAGGCTTTACCATGCCTAAGCTGTCCCTGAGAAAATTACAATCTGGGCATCAGCCTTTACAGATGCTTTGCTGCCAATGAGAAACCATTAATTAGCAACAGGATCCCATCCATAAAGTAACGGCAAGAGCTAGATATGAACTTTGTTGTGAAAAAAATGGAAGCAAAGATTTGGAATGTCTGAATGTGTATCATGGTCCATGCAGGGATGTAAAGGAGGAATGGATTTCTTAGGGTTTCATCCATGCTCTCCCCATGCATGTGCAGATTGTTTGCAAACTAGGAATGAGAGAAAAAAAACCCCTGTTATTCTTCTAGCAGCCTTGCTAGCCAGGACTGGGAAATGTTAGCATTTGATGCTGATGCTTCTGTAAGTCATTACCCCTGGAGGAAGGAGGAAGTGGCAGAGGAACTCTGACTTGTAAATGATTCCTAATCAAAATGCTTCCCAAGGCTATTTGTGGAGAACTGCAGATTCCTAAGCAGCCCTTGCTCAGGCTTGTGTTTAAGACTAAAACATGTCACTTTACCTTGATCACAAGCCCGAGTGTGCCCTACCCTGGAGTAGAGCCAAGTCTCATCTCTGGAGATGGACAGCTCTATGTCTTACAAAGCAGTATGCACTGTGGTATTATGGATTTTACTATAGATAGTACCACTGGCTGACAGGGAGTCTAATCCTATACCACTTCAGGTATATTGAAGCTACCACTGTGACTACTTCGCTGTAGGAACAGTTTCATAACCTGCTGGTTTCATAAAGGTAGCCTAGTTTTCCTAAAACTTTATTTTCCAAGAAATCCTCTGAATGAGCTGCAGTTTACCACTTTCTCTTGCAGTTCACCTCTTTGTCACATAACATTTTAAAGTGTATTTTTAACTCACTTGGCTAAGTGCTTAGGACAAACAGGATCTCCTGTTATGAAAACCTTTGATGGATGCATTAAGAATGCAGTGTGTATGTAATCCTATATTTCCTGAGGTTACCTCACCAGTATACATGGAGCATAACATTTAAGGAGTATGCATGCATGTATAAAGGTCTTGTAAAAAGCTAGAAGTAGTGTCCTACTACTACTACTATGGTATGATTTATTTTACCGTGGATGTTCTTCAGATATCAGTGTGCTTTATCATCAGACCTTGAGGCAAGGTCATCCATAAATTGTGGAAATAACTGGTGAAGGATTAAGTCTCAACCTCTCCAATACCTCACTGCCGTGAACCACAGAAGGAGATTTGTTCTCTTTGCTTGTGAATGGAACAATGATTTGATGTGAACTGTTCTGGTAGATTTTGACCTAGTAACAACTTTTCAAAGTTAAGGTGTGTAGGTACCTGCTTCTAAATTGTGTACTTTTTTTGCTCTTCCAAGAACAACTCTAATTGGTTTTATTCATGACCTTTTTTACACATTTGCATCCCAAAACCATGCAATGAAATGAAGTTCATATTGTCTACAAGAAAGTACCTGCTGAATAGAAAGTCTTTATTTTGCATCTAAATGCCAGATGTCAGAATTTGGGCATTTGGAGATTTAATTCACTCAAGTCTTGCAATTTATTCCTGCAGATAACTTAAGGGGAATTATTTAAAACTAGTGCTCTAAGGCAAAGCTGTGTGGATACATCTGTAGAGTTTCTGGTTGTGATGAAGTATTTTAAAGAATGATGATGAAGTGAGAGTCAGAATTGTCACCTTTCTCAGGGCCACAATGGTACTAGTATTCTGTGTGTGCAAGAAACACACTGGGGACACTGGAGGGATTTAATAACTGTATCTCTGAACAAACTGTTCAGATGGAAAAACTGTTCTCAGAAGGGAGGCCAGAACTGCACCATAACGTGGGAGTTGGAAGTGGGGGTGAAGGGTGTCGTCGATAGTTGCCAAAGTGTGGGGTTTACAGGAGTACCATTTGCTGTAGGATGTAGGAAGAAAAGCTTGTGAGGTAGTATCACAAAACTTATGCTGTAGAAAAAGAAGTGAAAAAAAAGGAAAAAAAGCCTTTGTGCAGGTTTATCTTATGAAAAGCAAATGATCTTTATATAAATACATTGTGGCAGTGGCTATCATTTTGCAGGCATTGAGTTAGGACTTTGAAACGTTATGCAAAGGCACTGGTGGTGTATACACAACTGTACACCCACTGGACTGTGCTTCATGTGTTCTTGATGCCAATGAAAACAAAGCAGGCTCCAACTGATTCAGGGGAAAAGTCATGGCTGCAAGAAGCCAGGACCTGTTTTACAGAGCTACTGCTCTGCTTCTAATAACTGAAGTTAGGAAAGTCCCTTGGATTTAACCCTAACTTTCTTATTATCTGGAATAGGACATGAATAAGCTGAAGAAGCTTGTTAGTGGTTTTTAATAGTTTTTCTGGCCACAGACAGTTTCCAGCTTAGCATGTTTTATTGCAATTTTTCATAGAAGCAGTTCTTTTTAGAAGAGAAATAAATAATCATGTGGCTCACAGCAAAGCTTCCATAGTCACTGGAGACCTCTGGTGCAACGGCTAAATGAATAATGAATAGCTGAACTCCCTTCTGCAGTGGTGTGCCAGAATTGTTTCCTTGCCAATGTCTTTGCTTCCCATCTGCTGTCCCCACAAAGCTGCAGCTCTTTACCCCAAGGTGGTGGAGAGCCCCTTTTCTGCAGCATGCAGCTGCCCTCTTGGCCCATTCCTGCTTAAGTGGTTATCTTGGTTCATTTTTTGCCCTTGTCTGTGCAACTTCTAGGACTTTTGTTCAAAGTGCTGTCATCCAAAGTGGACTGAAAACCAGTGGAAAGACTCCCACTGGATTGTATGACCTTTGGGGCAGTCCTTGCCTACATCCTGCCTTAAAATCCACCTCTTCCACCTGGTGTATATGTTCTAACCTCCAACCTTGGCTCTGTTGGAGTGTGCCCTATGCAGCAACCGGCAGGGAGATAAGAGGGGGAAGCATAGCCTGTATAAAGATGTCTGGTTCATAGAAAATGCCAAGATATGTGGAGGATAGGAGCAGGGGTACCTGTGGTTGTGGCATTTCTGTTATGTAGCTGCCTATTAATAATGAGCTATTTTTAATTTCAGAAGTCTAAAGCCTTTTGATACTACTACCCAGCATGGACTTTATAAGGCACAGTGACAGCAATCAGTCTAACAAGACCTGCAGCAAGGAAGAGTTTGATTAGTAAGTGAATGAAATAGCAGCAAGGGATGGAGATGATGTGAAAGGATTCAAATGAGAGGAAAAGCTGAATTTGAGATGCTGGTCAGTCACCTGCATGCTGAAAACAAGAACTAACCTGCTGCGTAGCATTAAGGCATTAAGTGTAGTTGGTAAAGTTGAGAAAATTATGGTAACTTTTTAGATAGTCTCTCACTGGGAAAAAAATTATGAGAAGTGATGATCTGTTGCTGGAAATAGTGCCTGGGATAATTACACTGTCCACAAAGGTGCTTATGGTGCAGTGTGAATCCAGCCATCTCTTGAGTTTTCAAGAGATACTGTTTCTGGTTTTTTTTTTTTTTCTTAACTCACTATCAACTAGCAGAAGAAGGAATAGGCACTTCTGTTACATTGTTGGAAACTCTGCCTTCTCTTTAATTCAGAGACCTTAAAAACTACCTAATGAAAGGCAGAATATTTTGTGGGACACATTACTTTTGCTTGCAGGAGAGATTTGTTGAGAGAAACAGATCTAACCCTGGAAAAAGCCTCAGCTGTTGAACTGTCTGGGAGAAGAATCAATAAAATAACAGCTCTCACAGCAGAACAAATGCATGAGCTGCATCTGAAAGCATCCTGCACTTAGGATAGTTGATGGGCAGTCTGGAACACAGGTATCATGAATCCTTGTAGGTACTGGGAGTGAAAAAAACAACACAGGAAAGACATGAAGAAAAATGCCTCATCTCATGGGAAAAGTGCATGAGGTATGGGATGCAGACCTGTTTTATGTACCACTGTCCCTGCTAACCTAGGAACAGAGATTATGTTCCCAGAACAGCAGAAGCAGCAAAGCTTTATTTCTATAGATGTGTGGCACTTGATCTGTCCTATCTGCAAAAATCTGGGTTTTTTTCCAGCACCTCCATGACACAAGCACTGAATGAAAGGCACAAGGTCTGGGAGATGCTGGCTGGAAGGCCAGCTGCCTCCTAACATTGTAGGATGCTTTCCGATGCTCTTTCTGAGAAAGAAATCGGGGGCTCTCTGCTCTCTGCAGCAGTCTGGCTTTGAAAAAGACTTGTAGGAACTTAAATATCCTTGCGGTCATTTTGATTTTTGCTATTTTATCTCTATGTACCTTTTTCAGAGTAGTCCCTTGATTATTTGTGGCTGGAGCTGGTCTGTGATTCACAAACTACAGGTGTCCCTGGTTTCTGCCTGCATAAGCCTACTTTCCTTAGGAAATCAGCCTGAAAGGGACAAAGTACACACCACAATTAAACCTTTCAGGGCTTCTGAGAGAAGAGGGGCTATTTACAACATCATTTTTAACAGAGCCAAGAGCTCAGTGTGTAAGCCCTGGAGGGGAGAGGGCTGCTGGCTGTTCAGCTGTGTGACTTTGCAAGTAGGCTATTGGGTCAGCAAACGATTTGATTTCAGCTGGATTGTGAAGCCAGATGCAATATCATCCCAGTGACACTTCTACATAGTGCTATTAGACTGGAGAAATGTGGCCAAGTGCTGTTTGTACTGTCCCCCAGCTGAAAGCAGAATGCTCTGACCTCCCCCAAGGAGCCCTTCTGCAGTTCCAGCAACTGTGAGATTTCAGACTGGTGTCTCTGCCTGTGTATACCTTAAAGAAAGTTACTGCAACCCATAATTTCATGTTCTAGAATGGTCCCTTTCACCCAAGGCAGTAAATACCCTGGTCTTCCACTTCCTCCCATAGGACACTCAGTGCAGCTCATGTTTTTGTGGAACCTGAGAGAAGCAGGACCAGCAGCTCCCCAACAGTCTGATTTCAAAGTGTAGACCTATGTCCCAGAAGGATGTACTTCAGTCTCTGGGAGGATGCTGTGATATTTCAGCAAACAAACAGCAACCCACTTCCTCTACAGAAGAGAAAATTTATTTTCTTAATCTAACCAATCCCAGGAAATGTGGCTCCTGTGAACTGGAATGGATGGCAAGACTTGGATAGACCTGGCACCTACATGTCACTTTGTACACACCATATTTTGTTAATGGAACACATAACAGTATTTAGAGCCTTCATTCTATCCTAAATTACGAATTAATGAATTAATGTAGTTAATCCTTCAGCAGATGGATACAACCATATACACAGTAACTTCCAAAAGAGGGAGACTTTTTGTTTCTTGGTTTTAGGTCAAGATGTTTTGACTCTGTGACATTTTGCAACTCCACTTGCAATTTGCTAGGAACTCAGGGTCATGAATTTACATTAGTTGGAGAAAACTAGTTAGACTTTCCTGTTACTGCAGCTTGTTGATGACACAGACTGTACCTAAGAAATTGTGTCATAAGCGTGCATATGGAAGGAGAGGTGGTGGAAGTCAAACTTTAACCTCCTAGAAATTGACAGAGATTTTTATGCTTCTTTTGCTGTGTCAGGGAATGGCTTTGCATCAGACTGAGATTAAAAATTGAAATAATTTCAAGAATTGTGCCTTTGCTTTGCCCTAGAGTTGGTTTAGTAATTTGTTTACAAGAATCTTGTATCTTACCATTTCTAGTCTGTGTAGATTTATAGGTAATTTTTAAGACATTTAAGAAGATTTATTTATATCCACAATAATTTGTATGACCTGGTGTTAAAATGTATGTGAGCTCTGTAGAGCTCACATGCAATGTGAGAATTGCACATGCAGTTCTTAGGACACCACTTCAGACTGTCACTAGGGCCACTTTCTAAAGCCTTTCCATAGCAGTGATATTGCAGAAAATAGGGTTTGAGATCTAGATCTAAAGTTGAAAAATCTGGCACATACAAGACAGTGTAAATACCTGCTGTTTTGAACTGAAGCCCAAGATCTCCCTATTCTGAATTTTATCCAATACTTTCTAAATAGTAATTTTAAAAATCCCAATCTAGACAATAGATCAGACTGCAAGGGATGTGGGAAGCTCTGGCTTGTCTGCCTGATTGATGTGCTGAGTGCTTTTATGCTGAGAACTGTATTGCTACTTTGTACATGTCCTAAAAATCTTCTTCCTCCTGTGACCCTTCCAGGGAACTCTCACTGTGCATGACATGGCTGTTTCAGGGGCCCTGAAATACTGTGTAGGGGTGAAGTTATTTCCAGAGGCTGTCCACCACATGCTGCACCATCATTCTTACAAGAACTGGAGTGTCTTTCATCTGATTTGGGAAAGAACAACTTTCCAGATTAAATTTCCAGATTAAACCCACACTTTAAGCACAGTATCCTCTCCCTTTTGTACCTGAAGTCTACTTGCATGGCACATCAGGGACTGTAATCTGATTGTAAGCTCAAGGTATGGGTTTTCAGGGCATGCGATTCTAGAGGCATTTTGGAGATGCTTGCATAGTACTTGTTGCTGACCTGGTTTATGTTTCCAGTACACGTTTGGGAGGTAGTGAAAGTCTTTATTATCACAGAGTAGTTAATAAGTCAGACAGAGCTCCTGGAGGCCACCAAGTGTATGCAAGCCAATACACCATCCAGTTCACGTAGGAAGCCCTATACACATCAGCCAATGTGGTGTAATGAAACGAGTCCTGGAATGCCTTAATAATTTTTTAATTCCAGAATAGTAATACTCATTGTTATCTGAATCTTAAATCATATGTCTATCTCTTTATTGATATATGTCTATTTATTGCCTTTATGCCTTTGCTGTCACAGAAATGATAATATTTCATAATATGTTCATGGTGACTGTAGTTACTTGCACTGGGGTAGAGTAGTTGAAGACAAACAGTCACACAGTTGTGTGTTTATTTGGCTTTTTTTGCCACTGGCATGGGGCAGACTTGCTCAATAGTGACCCTGTTGAACTTTCAAAATTTTTTTTTCATGCTGGTGGCGTAAAATCTTTCTTCATAGCTGGAGACAACCTTGGACATATGTCTTAGTTCTTACAACAACCCTGCTGAGTCTACAGTGTGTGTCTGACCTTGCTCTTAATATCTGGAATATGTATTCCAGAGTTGAGAGAAATGTTATTTTGGTATTTCCTTTTATTATTTTTTTTTTCCTGTAAGGATAGGCTCACTGGTAGCAAATGAAACCTTTTACACTTCTTCTAGAATGAAAGTTAAAAATAAATGTCTACAATCCACTGAATCCTAATGCCAGCCAGCACTTAGACAAAATATTCTGCAAAATCAATGGAAATTATACTTCTTTTAGAGGATGAGCAGTCTTTCAAGTACGAGGTGAACATAGGGCAAAACTAAGGAGGAATCTTTTTTAGATGATTTATAGCTTCACTAAAGCACAGAGATGAAACTTGAAAGTGAAATAGAAAATGAGATACCCACAAGAAGCTTGGTTCTTGATAATACTTGTGTTAATCTTTAACCTTAAATAACAAGTATGTAAAATATTATTAAGTTTAGACGTGCTCATTATCAGTAGCAAACAAATTGGGAATGTAGAAATCTCTGTCCTACTGGGATTTCATGAGTGCTTTAAAAATCTGCTAAAGACAAGCTGTTGGTGGTGGTCACTTTCTTGCCTTCATGATAGATGAAGCCCAAGGTTCTTGGGGATTAATTACAGAACCTGCAGGCATTTTTCTCTCCGTCTGTCGCAGCACACAGGCTGCACACATGCTGTGCACCAGGCATGTGGGTAGCTTACCTAGAAACTGCACTCTGTCCTTCATCCAGTGTGTCCAGCAGTCGGTCATAGCCTAGATGGGTGTGTCTCTCAACTCTGCCAAGTTACTTGTGTCCTTATTGAACAGCAAAATATCATAATCGAGGCAGGAGCTGAGCCGAAGTGAATGCATAACTAGATGGACCAGCTCCATGCTTTCATTTAAAGAAGGATTCGTTATCTCTCTTTCTCAAAGATGGACCTCTTGTGGGAGCATTAGAAAGTGCTATTTCATCTCCCCCTCTCTTCTGTCTCTTGAGAAAGCTGCTGAGACAAGACAAAACCTCAGTCCACACCACCTGCTGAACAGATGCTTCGAAGCCTTTTGGTTTATCTTGCAGATATGAGGTGGCAGCAGGAGTTACAGTGTTTTTATTTGTCTGCAAGGTGGAAAGTGAATCTTTTCTTTGTAGACATTAGATCTCTTACAAAATCTGTTACCTCCAGAAGACTGTGCGCTGCAGCAGCCTCCTCTGGTTAAAGTTCTTGTTAACTGTTGCTCAAGGATTTATTTGACTAGCTCTTGAATAGCTTTTCGCACAGGAAGCAGATGTCACTTGTGCTTTATTGGTCTCTGCTGGCTTCCAATTCAGGTTTTACTGAACAACTGGAGGGTGTTGCTTCTGACCTGGAGCATTCTAGCTACATGGGAGATATCATACATGGAAATGTGAACTAAAAGCTGTAGATGTAATTGAGAGGTGGAAGAGGCAAGATGTTCACTGTGCAGTTCCCACCCTAGCTTAGGTCATCCAAAGCCAATCTTCTTCCTCTCCAGGGTTATTTTTTCCATTGATTTTGGGTTTTTTTGTTGAACTTTTGTTGCACTCATTTTTTTTTCCTACACAGCTCTATTCCATGCAATTTAAAGCACTGGCTGCACTAGCTGCTTTGAAAACGGGTATTCTGAATGCTTTGTGAGTCTTGAATTATGATGGCTGAGGCTTTTAAGAAAATAGAAATATTGTGTGTGTTTTGACATTCAATGAGTGCCCAATGAATTTTCTCTCTAAGTTCTGTAGGGCAGGTAGAATTATTCTTAATTTAAATGGTACAGGTTGATTTGTTTCAGACTGTTTTGAACTTGCACTAGCATGACATTCAAGCCTTGGAGAGCCTATCTGGGAGAGCAGCAAGTTAGAAAATAGTTTGGGTGTTAAAAAGCAGCATTCCAGCTGGAAGCAGGGGTAGCAGTGAGGTGAACGGATGGGTGGAACTAGTCTTAGTTTGTGCAGAGGGGCCAGTACAAAAAGTAAAGAAGGAGCTATAAACAAAAGGCCGAAATGAGAAAATATTTTACGTTGTCCATGGCATTTTGTATTTAAAAAATACCTATGCAAGAGGCTGCAAAGGAAACATCTCAATAGTGTGCTAAGCCTGAGCTTTGATTCAATCTATCAGAGAAGCAAAACTCCATGACAGTTCTGCAGAGCCACAGGTTATGTGAGTATGAAATGCAGCAGCAAGATTGCAAGAAAGGACCTGTTCTCACCATGTATTGGAGTATTGCTTTATCGTTACAGAATCACAGAATAGTTTGGGTTGAAAGGGATGTTAAAGATTATCTAGGTACAATCGCCCATCCCCCGGCTATGTGCAGGGATACCTTTCACTAGACCAGGTTGCTCAGTGCCCCATCCAACCTGGCCTTGAACACTCTCAGGAATGGGGTACCCACCACTTCTCCTGGCAACCTGTTCTGGTGTCTCGCCACCCTCACAATAAAGAATTTCTTCCTAATACCCAATCTAAGCCTACTCTCAGTTTAAAGCCATTTCTCCTTCTCCTGTTGCTAGATGCTCTTGTAAAGTCTCTCTCCATCTTTCTTGTAGGCTCCCTTCTGGTACTTGAAGGGTGCAATTAGGTCACCTCAAATTCTTCTCTTTTCCAGGCTGAACAGTCCAAGTTCCCTCAACCTTTCCTCATTTTCTTCCATGGATATATTCCTGATCCTATCACCAGTCTGGCTGAGACATCCATGCCCTGCTTTCCCTTTTGCTGAATTGTCACCGAAGTTTGAACTTTGGCTTCTTGTAGCCTTTTTCCCTGGGGTGAATGACAGCACTACTTCAGAGAGCCCTTGTTTTTTTCTTTCATTCTGCACCTGTGTCTCTTCTCACAGAGCTATTCCCTAAGCATACTAAGGAACATCACTAAAGAATTAATTTAGTTTTGTCAAGTTTCTGGTCTGACCCTTAATTTAGAGCAGTCATTTCTGTCTACAATAAGCTCTGTGTTTCTGCATGCTGCAGTGAAAGAATTACGAGCAGTCCTCAGCCATGTGCATTCAGGATGCTTTGGTAGCCCCATGGGACAGGCAGACTTCAGTGCCTGAAAACTTATTATAGAACGGGGGTACAGTCAGTATGTTATTTTCTGTGCAACAGTGGGTCTGCCTATATGTAAAAGCTTTTACATGATTCACTGAGGCCATTAGGAGTGGAGTGGTATACCATCATTTCAGGCACAGAGCCCTTCGAAATGAACGGCTTTTTCCATCTTTTTCCAGGGAGCCCTGAAAGCCATTCAGCATGTAGGTTGGAGGAGACTGTTCATAAGCCTTCAATCACAGCATCAGGAACACAAGGCTTGTTGCTGGGATGAGCCTGCAGCTCTGAGTGATAAGGCAAGACAGCTAGATCAGCTAGATCAAAAGTACTGACTTTCCTTGCTGAGATAAAGGTGGACTGATTTTTAAAATTTGGCAACCTGGACCACTCATAAGCGTATGGAGCACACGTTGGTAGAGGGTCTAGAGCTAAACACAGTATTCTGAAGGCATGATGAAATGATTAGGCAACAGAGTGGAATGAGAAATAAGATCACTTTTGACTGACTCACTCTTAGACATATTTTCTGTGCTTTTGTCTTTGTTTCTGGTATTCATTGATATACCAGGATACATCCAGTCTAGTTCCCTTTCCCTTTCCCTTTCCCTTTCTCTTTCCCCTTCCCCCTCCCTTCCCTTTCCCTTTTCTTCTCCTTTTCTTCTCCTTTTTTTTTCTCCTCACTCATTCTCAACATTTCATATACCCACTTGGTTTTCAGTCCTCTGAAGAAAGCAGACCTTCTGGGTTTGCATAGTTGGCTTTGGAGGCTAACAAGAATGTGCTTTCTTAAGTGATTTCGGCTTATTTGGCTTCTGAGTTCACAGACATAGTGGAAGAACACCTGCTCTCATCTTGCTTCAGCACTTAATCCCTGTCCCAGACAAGCCTAGAAGGGCACGACACAGGAGATGAAGAATAATACAAAAAATTGCTCAATAAATTTTTGGAACATCCGGAAAGGTTCATGGATAATGATTTTATTTTCCCTGGTTTTATCATATCCACACCAAGAAATAAGATAGAAAGACACTGTTTCTTCAATTAATTCCATTCATTGTTTGAGAGATTGAAAAAAATACAGATAATCCAAGGTCTCTGCAAGCAATATAGAAAGTCTTGAAGTACAGTTGTACATGTCCTGTACACCGGATGCAAGCAGAGATTTCTGTTGGCAAATGCTGCTTTGGCTAATGCTTTTCAAGACCTTGTTGCCTGTGTGTGTCTATTGTGTGTGTGTGTGTGCACACATTTATACTTGATATTTTGCTTTAATTTTTTTTTCTAATGGAGCCTATTTTCCTTCAGGGTGGCAGGACACAGTGTATCCAAGAAGTTTGCCCCATTCTCTCATGTCCCCAGCACCTCAGTCTCATTCCTGCTGGACAGTGTTGCCCCAAATGCTTAGGTGAGTGGTTTCTTCCCCGAGGAATTTTGTAATTAATACAATATGTTTGTGCATAACATCTTTTAGACCAGTATTTCACAATACTGGTAAATTCCAGGAGGTGAAAGAGACTACTGCTCAGCATTTATAATCCACAGATTTTGAACACGTACTCAGGGTCAGTGTTAGGGTTGTGATGGGTGGTACTAAGCAAGCGGCTGCAGAAGAGCATTTGAATATAGACCAGTTGCCTTGCTTAGAAGGACAAATACAGAGATGCTTCCCACCTTCATTATATATTTTACAAAGGAGGTTGAGCCGGGAGAAAATGTTCCTTTGGAGTTTGCCACAAGAAAAAGGCCTCACCTGCTCATATCATTACTTGAGTGAGCATTTGCATTCTTGATTTTGAGGAAATGCAGGTCAGAGGTAACTTCTGAACTTACATTGCATTTTTAGAAACTATTGTCAGAGAGGCCACAGATCCAGGAGTCCATCTCATGATTGCCTTCTTAAGGTGGAATCACACTGTCATCCACGAATATTTTCAATGACATCTTTCCAAAACATTTTAAAGTTGTAAGTCATAGGCCTCCAAGAAGGGCTAGTTTGTCCAGGTCATGACAAGTAAGGCAGTGACAAAAATAAGGCACTGCCTTGTTTTGCCTTTACTGTGTCCACAGATCCCACAGTTTAACATTCCATCTATTTCATAAACAAAGAGCACTTACATCCTACCAAGCAAATTAACTTTAGTTTGGTCTATGGGGTTATAACTAGGTTTGGAAAAATTTCAGAGCCAATTACTCCCAGTTCTTCAATGGAAACTTTTTGTAATTTTGACTATATTTTCATCTGAAATCTCTTTCCAGGTCTAGGTTATAGAGAAGTCTGGCCTTGGAGGCAGCAAAGCCATATAGAATTCTAGGTTCTCATAATACTTAACATTTTTGATTGCATGAAACAAACCTGAATTTATTTATTTGCTAATAGAGAGGTGCTACAGATAAATGTCTGCCTGGAACATTTAACCACAGTGCCAGAGAGTAATGCAGTAGAGGAATGAAATGGAGAGGAGAACAGTCCAAATGCTGAGCTTCTGTTTTGGCTGAGGACATTTTTCCTTTCCTTCTGTAAACTCCCATTGTCATCTCCTCCCCATGCTTTTCCTGACTGAACTTTCCCCTCTGTGAACTAGACATTCAAAATGCAGCTTTAATTTTTGACTGCTTCAAGGGGATCTTTCTATAAATGCTTTTTCCCGTTCTTAGAATGTAAACAAATTCACTAATAATAATTAATTTCATTTTATGTGGTTTTTACTCGAAAGCATTTCATATACCTGTGAATAGATTATGTCTATTTACAGGGAACTGTTAAAAGTTTTGGAGGGGAGGTAAAGCCAAGGGATGAGTAATGCACTGCATGGCAGTTGGGAAAGAGAAAAGTTTCCAGGGATGCTGAGGCATAGTTTTTAAAGTATCATGTGGAAGACCTCCCTGCAATTGAATTCCTGATACTCTGTGTACATAGCTTAGAAGAATGCTGTGGACTCTACTGGGACTTGAATTATTAGCTTAACTAGTGGTTATGAGCCAGCAAAGACAACCATTAAGTGAATATCTTCATCACCACATCTTTTAAAGTGGTGCCTCCTTTGACAGTGGTTTTTAACCAACTATTTGAACTGGGTTGGCCACCCGGAATTGCACTGAGTAGTTTGCAAGGCATGGCAAGAGGGTGTGGGAGAGAGCTGGACCTTTGTTCACTTGCTGACACAAGCTATGCGATTGAAGTCCTGGCCCTACAGAGAGCAGTAGAAGCGTTGTTGCAGGCAGGACTCTGGCATGGCTTTGCCCCTAAGAGGTGCATGGATGTAGAGCAGTTCCTTTTATGGCTACTGAGCATCCTCAACTGATTCCTTATGTCAGTCCTGCAAGAGAAGTTAAGTCTTTTGAGAAAGATGCACATCCAGTGAAAGGAAGGCTGGCTACACAAGCACAGGTGAATTCCAAGTATCTAGTTTGCAGGAGAGGGAGGTTTAAATTGTATCTAACTGAGAAAGAGTAATTATTTCTTAACTTTTGGTAAACATTCAATTTGTAAAAACTGAAGGCAAATCCAATGGATTTTGCTGTGTACTTATCCTTTTATTCACTTACCTCTCAGAGAAAAATGGAACCTTTTTCTTTTAAGATGCTCTACATTTATAAGAATTATTGAAAAAGGAAGGAATTAGAGTGTGCCAAGACCTGATGGTTTGAAAGCTAAAATATTGGCCAATACTTAGTACTTCCAGTATGTACTTAGAGTGGGCATTCCATACCTTGGATTTGATGCCTATTAAACATTTAGATCTCAGAAATTATGAGGTAGGAGAGTGACAGTCACTCATAAAAAAACTTATTAGTTGGCTGCCTCCAAAAGTAAAACAGGGCAATTCAAAATTAGGAAGGTAAGTATAGTGTTTTTGTGAAGAGCTCATGTGTATGCATTATAATGGTCACTTGTTTAAAATAACTTACTGGGAAAGAAGCTGAGGCATAAGAGAAGCTTACAGGAGTGCAAGCTGCATTGTAACTTGGGTCTGAAAGTGCTTGCAGGATTGCACGACTCAGGAAGGATTTGATTTTGGTGCTGCCTTCCCTGTGTAGTGCCCCAAATCCGTGCCTCACTCCCAGTAAACCCAAATATTTTGCAGATTATGGAAACTAAATATCTTGTGTTGCCTTCATTCTGTTCATAAACAATGCAAATTCCTGTATATCTTGCAGCCTTGTGTGAACACATGGTACACCAAGCTATCTTAATGAGACTGGACTACACCTATGTTTTTTTTTGGATCAGTGTTACTGAGTTGATTTAGCTTGGCTGCTGTGAATCCCTGAGGCAGATATGCTAAAAGAAGTTAAGACTGCTTTATTTGATAAGTTATTGCTTTAAGTTAAAGACTGTTTAAACTAGTTTAAGTGTACCTACCTTAAGAGTTTGCAGTGCTTACTTTTTATTCCTTTAGCTGCAGTGTGCACTTTATGAAGAGAGGGAGAAGAAAGATTTTTCCTATATAAACATATCATAAATTATTTATATTCCCTCCCACAGTAGAATTTGTAGAGATGAATGTGTACTAAAAGAATAGTGAACTGTTAAAGTACGTATTTTTTCACACTGAAGTGGAAACACATAGCAAATGATACATTGCATGTGAATTTGGTCTGGTGACAATAAGCCCTACTATTTTTGTTGACAATGTGGTATATTTTCAACCACATTTTGTTTCTATTAATGTTTATTTATATATTCAGGACAGAGGAAAGTGTTTGACCTCCCATTTGGAAGCTGCCTCTTTCACAGCAACGTGTATGATAATGGTTCCTCATTTATGTATGACAACTGCACAGTGTGTACATGCAAGGTAAGTCCATAGTGCTTTGATACTGTGTGCTGATGGTTGTCTGGCTTAGCAGTAATTTGTAGGGCTGTGGAATTGTAAGCCTAATACTGCTCTTTGGCATCTTATGTGGTCTCAAAGAATCTGATCTGAAGAGCACTTGCAGTTGTGCTAGGAAAGTTTAAAAAGTTACTGACTGCCTCAGCTGAGACATAATGCCTGACCTTGTATGATGCAAAATAAAGTTGCTCAGATTATGTGGTCCTTTTTAAGACTGCGTTAGAATGGAAGAGGAGTTTCTAAATGATGAATTACTGCATCTCTGCTGAAGGTCAGTGATTTTTATTTATTTCCCTAACATGACTGCAACCACTTGCACATTTTTACCAAGGCAAAAAAATAAAAGTGCCACCAAATCAGTGAGATTTTGCAGGACAACAGAAGTACAAGCTGGGCTTTAGCTTCATAGACTGTGAAAGATTCCCTTTATCTATAAATAGTATTTATTTTCTCTGAGCTGACCTATTCAAAGCAGTTGGGCTGTGTCTTGGGTGGATGCAATGATTGAGCAAACAGAAGTATGTAAGGACACACAGGAACAAACATCTTGGTGATGATTTCATGCTTTCCTTTCACCCTTGTACCTAGGATTCAACAGTGATATGTAAGAAGAGGTGCTTACTTCCTGGTGAATGCAATAAAAACAAAGACCACTGCTGCAAGGAGTGTGTCTCATATATCTCTCCTGAGGACATGAAAGTGTGCAAGTTTGGCAGTAAGATCTTCCAGGTAAGGTTTCAGGTGTGGCTCAAGAGTAGGTGCCATTGTAACAGCCAAAATGGCATGAGTTTGCTGTAAATTAGTATTGTAGCTTGTTTTTAGCAGAATCCTCACCATCCTGGTCCACAATGGAACATTTGCCATCTGTTTTTATTTTTTTTCCTGAGTTTGTATAAATTCTGCTGATAGTCACCATTAAAGATTAGTTCCTCCTTGAATGTTACATTTTGTCTTCCCCTCCATATGTAGATGTTCAAGCTGCTGTTTCATGACGATGCATTTTTAGTAAGAGATACTGATACTCTCCTTTTCCAAACAAACATTGATACTCATGGAGGAGATATTCTGAATGGTATGTAGGCTTTATTGGCTGAGCGAAAGAGTCTTTTCCATAACTGAGCCAACAGGAGCTTTGTGAGGTTCATTTTGGCGGAAAGTTACTTGGTTTACTACATTTCACATCTCTGCTAAGGACAGTACCCTTGACATCTTATACTGGGACAGCCATGTAATAACTGTTACCTGCTGCACTCTCACCCAATGTATTCAAGACACAAGGGATTCCCTGCAGAACACTTCTGCTGTTCCTCAGACCCCGTTTGTTTTTCCAAGTGGTGCAGCTTTTTTTCACACTGTGTCAGAAAAAGATTCTGTCACCTCATGGGCCATCTGTGAATTAAGAGACCCTTGAATCAGATCAAATGTTAAGTCCTTTGTGAATACTTGGTTTGCTCAGCCAGAATTGCTTCCCATTTATTCCATCTTTTGTGTACATAGCAGAAGTGTTTATTCTGGAAATTACATATGAACCTACTGTATGCTGAGACTATGCTCCATCTGATTGGCACTTTCACACTGGCGCCATTGTGCTTCAGGAACAAATGCCTACTTCTTAGGCACCCAACTAAAATATTCTGGTTCTTGTGAAGATTTTATTATATTACTAGTATTATATGGAGTGTGAAAAAATAACGAGACAGTACATCCATTTCTGGCCTTGTGTGCAAAAAAGTAAATTCGGTGTTGCTCGGTTGAAGTCAATGGTCTAACACAGGTAGAATGGGCACAGCAAATGTGTTTTTACACTCCTGTGCAAACCAGCTGTAAGACAAAAATTCAGGGCAGCTGCATGCAGTCAGCTGTGATGTATTCTGGTACCTTGGCAGATGCCTGGTGAGTGGTCATTAGAGACCAAGAACATCAGAAACACCAGGCAGTAGAAACATGCCCTAGAAACAAAAAGTAGGAGACAGACAGCCTTTGATGAAGCAAGCTGAGCTGAATAAGTCAGACTCCTTGGCATTTCAGATATAGTCTGTTTCTGTTTCTGGTCAGAACATCATGTTGAGGTGGGCACATAATTATTCACAGCTGTCTGGTTGAACTGCCTGTTCCTGTCAGGTCTATCCTCACCCTTCCTTCCCAGCAGCCCTGTAAACAGAAAACATGCACAGTTTGGCTCTAAGCAGACTAGCACAAGGCTGTAAGTGGGTGAGACAGAATGTTTTAGGAACCACACTTGGCAAATGCAACACCATGTGAAAAGGAGCCAGGGCAGTTCCACAAGCAATTCATCCCAAGTGGACAAGACGACGAGGCATATTATGCTCTGCACTTCATATTTTCAGAGCTATACATAGGCTGTCTTACCTGCTCTGCTTTTGAGAGATTCAGCACTGTATCTCTTCTAAATATTTTCAGATGTTTAGCAGATCAAATATCCATGAAAGTGCTGTAGCAATCTAAATTAGAATTCATTATTTGACCATTCCTGCCCTAAGTTGAAACGATGCTACATATGGGAATAAATTCACTATATGCTGACATCTTAATCAAATATTTTCATGTGCAACAGCTTTAAGATGTCACTCAACCCAGTGAATCAGGTTTTTCTAATTATGTGAACTTAAATGAAAATTTGTGGTAGGTGTGATCACAAATCAGATGCTTATTGGAGATAAAACAATGCAAATAATCAGGACACTGTTGAAAAATGCAAATGTGATTTGGTTAGCTTTGGAAAAATGAATTTCTTACCAAAAAGGCCAAAGGGAAGAAAACCTGGCTGAATTTGATCTCTGTCTTGAATCCAACTGGCCATGGACAGACACCTCAAAATAATTTAGACTAAACAATGACACAAAGCCAACAGGAAAATTCATCCTTTCTTGTGCAATGACACATTGCTGAAATAGCTTCTTGTTGCCACCCTAGCTGATACTATATCATGTTCCCTCTTGCAGGATGGAGAGATGTGGTCCTCTGTGAACTGCACCATCTGTGCTTGTGTGAAAGGCAAGACAGAGTGTCGCAAGAAGCAATGCATTCCAGTCAGCAGCTGTCCTCATGTGAGTTTTTTAACAGAACCAAGCTTTCTTCTCTTTTCTGCTCCACCATTATCTTTGCCAGTGTTTCTTGGAAGTGTGTGCGTGACAGTGGGGCATGCTGTTTGGAAGGAAGGGATGGCATGTTAATTTAGGTTGGCATTCCTCAAATGTGCTACTGTTATCCTGAATATGGTCTTCCTGCCTCTGTCCTTGCTCTGAAGACTCTGCTCCTCCTCTCCTTCTTTCTCTGTCCCAAGTATCTGCATTGGAACAGTTCTTTTTTGGCTTTTATTTAATAGTTTTTTAGAGTGGTGAGGTGACTATGTTAATATTTCAGTAGCGTGGATATTGTTAGGGCAAGCCACAGGAGGTTGTTGTACTTGCATTTCCCAGTGCATATGAGGCTTAATACTTGGTTGAAAATTTAAATTAGACAGATCAAAGAAAATTAATTCAACCAAGCCATGCTGCTTTCTCTAAGGTTGTGGGCTGGCTATTTTTTATTTGAAAATCTGGAGTGAACCAAAGAGTGGTGTAATTGTAACTTAAAGGTGTCAAAAATTGAAACCTCGAGCTAAAATCATCCTTTGTTTCTTGGATTTCTGACACTGACAAATTATTTTTGTCTTATGGCTCAAATTTTCACAAGATGGAGCTCTAAATAGCACCTCATGTAGGAGCAGACCTTTGAGCAAAACTGCAGAAGAGAGAGCCAAGTTGTTAGCATTACACTTTCTCAGTGTTTCCTTCTCAACATTGGAAGCCAGTGGGGAAAATGTGAGTCACAGACACCTAGATATAAAATTTTTAAATGACAAACTCTTTGTAAAATTTTATACATGTAAACCTTTGACAGAAATGGTGGTAGAATAGAGAGCTTGCACCTTGGCACTCCCCGTTCTGGTGTGACAGTGGGCTTCAAGATCCTCAGAAGAGGGAACATCCTTTTCCTGTCACTCTGGCACTCACTGGAGAGGGCAGTTCTCATCTTAATGGGCCTCACACAAGATGCTGCATACACATCAGGAAGTGTGAACAAATGGAGCTGTTCTTCTGGGAATGTTATATTGCTCATGGCAGTCAGGTTTGCTACCTTCATGTCATTCACAGTATAAGTAGGAAGTGAGACCTTGGGTTCTTCAGGTTTCTTCAAATTCTTTGTTGGCCAAGAACCTTGCACACGCTGCATCGTATTTATATTTTCCTTGTGCTGATGCATTTTAAATGTTTAGGGTACTTCTGAGATCAAGCAGCTAATATAACTTAATAGAGATCTTCGGTGAAGTATATTGCTTCAGCTGTATCCATGCACAAATTTGAGCATTGAGATGACCAGTTGAACTGGATTCTAAAATGAAAATAGCGGTGGGTAAAAATTCACCACTGACAGTGCTGCAGTGTATAAGTGAGACTGACGGACAAACTCATTCAGTGCTGCTATAGAACCTGCTCCAAGGTTAATGTGAAGTCCTAAACTGCTCTTAACCTCTGAGGTGAGTCCTCAAACAAACTGATTCCTTAGGGTTGGAAAGACCAGCCTTGTTACCCTGCAGCACCATTCCCCCCAGTATATAAGTAGTCAGCCAGCTCCCCACCTTAAAATGCAAGCTGCAAGCAAACCCACCCTCCTCCATGGGTACACAATTACATTTCTGCTCTTCCAAGCTAAATTTGAAGGCCAAATAGGAGAAAGAATGTAAACTCTAGATTAAGAGTTATTTTCCTATTCCAAGTGGGTACCAAGTAGTTTTAAAGCAAATAATATATGCTAATTGATTTGAATCTTTTACTTTTCATCTCTGCTCCACTATCTTTGATGAGACTTTCTGTCACAAATCTATAAACATCAATTAAACACACCACATTATTTGAGATAAAGATATATTAGTGGTTCTGATACTGACAATCTGAATATCGTGCATAGAGTTATGCTGCTGTCTCTGCAAACTGTAGATGTGTGCACTCCATTCCTTTTCTCTCTTCACAATATTTTTGACAGTAAGCAGTCTTCACTGACTATTGAAGACTGCTGTGGAATAAAATGTGGTTTAGTGTCCCTTAGGTGTCAGGCAACATAAAGTTATCTCATTAAACCTGTATTATTATACAGACAACTGAGTGTGAAAGGATTGAAGATTCACAAAGAATTTAGAATATTATTCCTTGACTTAAATGCTTTACCATGCAGTCTTAATACTCTCTGCATGATATTGTGGGTGGGTTTTTTTGGTTATGGAATCTTATTTTATTTATCATCATAACTTTTGGCCAATTATTTCTTGAAAGTATGGGTTTCAAAGTGGTAATTCTGCAGAAATTTCCAATACTGCACAACCATTTGTATTATTCAATCTATTGGTTACAGGCTGACTTATTTTTTAAGACTGTTTCTGCTATTTCTTTAATTTTCTTCATAGAGCTACACACAAATTTCTGTTTCTTTTGTTCTTTCCTTTTTGGAGCATTTAGTCCCGTATCAGTAATTACAGGAAATGTCTTTCTTAGATTCTTTTCATCTGCTGTGGAGGCAACACATTTTTCAAATTCAGTCCCTCCTGTCACATTTATATTAAGATTGGTCCTCCTTGGTGTTCTAGTGAGCCTTGTGGCTTGTGGTTTCTGTTTTTTACTTTCTGACCACTGACTCCACACAGATATTCCCTCTTTCAAGATACCTGGTGTCAGCTTGCAAGGTGCAGTAGATACCGGCCCTCATTCAGCAAAGCTGTTAAGCATGTGTCCAGTTCTGCTGAAGTTAGTAGGCCCTCCATGTGTACTTAAACTTCAACACATGCTTAAATACTTTATAGAAAGTGAACAATCTCAACATTTGGCAAGACTGAGTTTCAGAGATCCTTTAGACTTCTTCTTATTGAATTCGCTATTTACTTGCCCTAGCTCTGCTCTACTCTGTTCCTTGCCTTGTGCTATTACCTTTCTGATTACCCATCCTTGTAAATTTTCACTTTGCCCCCTCTCCTTATGCCTTTGCATTCCTCACTAACATCTTAAGTCTGTGGTAATGATCAGTGGTTATGAACATGTCTCTTTTTGTACTGCTAGGAGAGAGCTTGGTGAATTTTACAGCACATAACCTTTTCTGAGCTCCAAGGCTGTGCAAAAGTTAATAGAATTAAATTCACGGCAGGTGAAGACATTTGCAGAGTTCGATTCTGTGGGTAAATTTTGAACCCGTGAACTTCAAGTGAGCTGAAAATTTATTCAGAACACGTCCTCCCATCTCTAGCACAGACTGCATATAATGTTATACACATCTGTTATTATTACAAACAAAAAGTTGCTGTTTTTACTCTAGTGCCAAATGAGGCACAAAAAAACAACAGCTGTTGCTATTGCACAACCAAACAATCCCCTTCCCCCCAGCAATTAGTCTTGCCTTAAAAAAAATAGAAAATAAAAACCTCAGACACAAAATTGAAAACCCCATAAAAAGGAAGAAAAATCCCAGAAAATAAATAGACTCAAATGTGGTCTGCTTATAAATATTCATAGAGAAAAATGGGATCACATCACTTAGCCCACTCCTAAGGGAACCCTCAATGCTAACGAACTCTTGCAGCACATGTTAGCAATAATGGGTTTCCTTATTCTACAAGACAAAAACAGGATCTTGGGCCAACATGGTGGCTCAAATAACCAGCCTCAGAAGGCTGCCTTGGAGATTCCAATTTCACTTGAATTCTTGCCACTTCCAGCTTGGCTGATGATTTCAACTCTTTTATTGAAACACAGAGGTAAGGCTGTGCAGTGCAGTGTGTGGCATTCCGCTGCATGTCTCCATTCCTACAAATATGTGTTGCCAAGCTCCCTATTTCTGTGTGGTTTTAAGGGTTCCTTCTTTAAGGGGTTTTGTTCTAGCAGGTGCTTGGTAGGCCTCCCCATTGTAGCCTGGTCCTCAGCTATTCTCTTTGCCCAGGGACCTGGGAGTCACGAAAACATTTAAGTGCTGTTCACTCTGCCAGTGCAACTCTGATCCAGCCCTTTTCTTAAGTCCAGATGTGTCTCAAGTCTGTTCACATGCAGTTGCATATTCAAAGACAAGATTACACTAAACTGAGCCCTGTGGATGATGTGCCCAAATGGATTCACGACCAAGGATTCATTCACGCCATCTGTGTACATCAAGCAAGAGCAGGATGGAACATGCTCCACTCCAGTTTGCTAGCAGATACTTGGAGTTCATGTCTCCCCATGCACATCGTCAAAACTTGGCAGCACTGTAGGCAGAAAGCAAGGCAGACAGCAATAGGACTGCCTGTGCTCACTTCCCCACTCTTTGCATAGACCTGTCACCAATTTGTTGTCTATTTTCACAGGCTTTCTATACTGTTTAGTGGGCAGGATAGCACAGCTCCATTTGCTCGCTCTTGCTGTCCTCACCTACTTGGTGGGGAACAGGAGCAGTAGTCACACAGCGGGGACTTCCTCTGTGTTCACCTGCTGTTGGAGCAAAGGGTCAGTGCTGGGGAGCAGCACAGCTCCATATACATCTTCTTTGCCTTTGTGGGAATATGGGTGAACTCCAGTATCACTGTAAGTTCTGTTATAACCACCACCAGTTCTTGCTTGGAGAAACACATTGTTCAGTCTGAAATTTTCCAGGCTTATCTGCTAGCTTAAATTTAGGTAATTTAAGAAAAGCAGATAAAGGATCTCTTAAGCTGATGAAGACTGAAAAGGAACATGAGTGTACATACACAGAGGCATGCCTTCTGCTCCTAGTCAGCCTTGTATAAGACAGAACCAGAAATACATGAACCAACCTTCCTTCCTTCCTGCCTGCCAGCCTTCCTGCCTTCCGGCCTGCCTGCCTGCCTTCTGTTTTGGGAGGAGTGTGGGGGTGGAGCAGGTTGCATCTGCACAGGGAATGCATAGGAGATGTATCTATTTTGGGAAGGTGGGGGAAAAGGTAATGAAGTGATCTTGTTAACTCAGTGACAAGTCTGCTTTAGCTATCTGTGCATGTGAGTCCAAAATTCTCTCACACTCTAAAGAGAAAAGTGGTAACAGAACTCTTTTAGTATTTAATTTCTTATAAGACCACCAGGAAGCTTGTTGAATAGTTCTGTCTGTTTTTAGCACCTGATATTTGAAGTTGTAACCAGGCCACTGAGTTCAAACACAACTTGAACTATTTTCAAAGGCTTATCCAGTCTTACAACGTGACACAGTCATTGCTCCAAGAATTCTTTCGTTAAATCAGCCTGTCTTTCTCTCAATTAGGGTAAAATCCTGAACAGAAAAGGATGCTGTCCGATTTGCACTGAAAGTAAGTTCTTTCTTCACATTCTTTAAATTCTTTTTTATTTTTTCTGAGAAAATAAGTATATAGAAGTATACTTCCTTTTCTGCCTTCTTTTTAGAGGCAGCTAAAGGGCAGGTGATTATTTTTGGCCATGGATTTTGCCTCCTATAAATCTGTAAATTTAAAATAAAATGCTGGGTTATTTGTTTTTCTTTTATTTTTCAAAATGACACTATTTTTGTCAAATCTGAGGTGCATTTTGAAAGATATAGTTGCGCTGTGAAATTTGTAGGCAATAAAACAAGAAAATTAATAAAGTTGTAACTTTTAGGACTTGGGTACCTTTTACACCTGTAACTAACAGTCCAGCTACGTGCATATATAATCACACCTTTGCAGATGATTTGTGAGAGTTAAAAATAGGTGTGCAGAAATCTGAGACACAGTCTGGGGCAGCAGTGCAAAGTAGAATAGACAACTATCCTTCTTTGTTTATGATGTTTAGTTCAACCCTTACCTTCTTTTCCCTTTACTCCTCATTTCAGAAATGATCATTAAATTACAATATCATCCTCCTAGTCAGCAAAGTACTTACACAAACACTTATCTTTAAGCTTGCTCTATTTAAGTCAACAAGGAGACCTGAAGTTAACAGGATACCATTATGTATGTCCTTCAGTATGTATTTAAGTGTTTTATCAAATAGGGACAGACTGCTAAAATGGGGTTTTATGATCTGTAAGAAGGCTTTTGAAAGAAGAAAGTGTTCCTATTCTTTTGTCTAAAACCAAATGGTTTTGCTGTTCAACTCAGTTCTGGGTTCTCTTGAATTGCACAAATCCCATACGCTAAATACCTGTTTTTTCACTCTGCGGCTCAATTATTTTGAAATGTGTAACTTGGGATAAAATAAATCTAGCTTTTGATAATCTTCATTATCAAAATGAAAGTAAGTACAAGCGACAACCTCAGAAACACTTGAAATGATACTGAGCAGAGGAAGAAAGGAAAGAGGATTCAACTGACTAGCAGTTGGTTTCATGTTAGCTCAGTTTCAAGGGAGAAGAAATTTTCATAGAGCTTTGTTCAGATATGACATACCATTAGTGTCATGAATTTATCAATCTCTATCTCACCTCTTTTCTTATGTTTCCATCTCATGAACCTTTCTCATGTGTTCTTCCTGTGCTCTTCTCTAACATGAGAGAGGAGTAAAATAGTGGGGCCAGCCATTCCCTCAAAGCACAGGAGACTCTGCTGTAAGACGTTTAAAAGAAGACCGCACAGTGACTCCTTCAGAAATGCTGCCAGAGAGTGATGACTTGTGGTAATTGTTTCATGGGAGAAGGAGGCAAAAAAATAAAGTTCTTCAAAGTTAAAATAACTCATCTAGGAACCAGGTCACCTAAAAACTCAAAACTTCTTGATGATACAAGAAGGGAATGATCGTGACTACAAACATGTGAAATGAAGGTCAGATCATTGTTGCTTGTCCTCCTGCCACGCAGGTCTGTAAAGAACCTGGCTCCATTTTCCCAGTGACCTCCAGGTACTGGCAGACTGCTATTATTTCTCCCCAAAGGATAAACAACCTTGGTCCCTTATGGGAAGGGACCGAGGGTCTTAAGGGTCCTACCTGCATTGCACTGCCTGTACTTGAGCTGAAGAGGCTTGTTGTCCTGTCTCACAGTCCCGTGCTCCACCAGTGCAGTGAAACAGAGGGATCCTTTTCTTACAGAGTTGTCTCACCATGGACCCATTTAGTATTTGGAGAAGAGCTGATTCCAAACTTTTTTGATTAACAGGGCATTCTTGGCTTTTACAGATAATGTAATCAAGGAGCTTGAATACCCAGTGTCATACAGCAGTGGTGGCTACCACTAGCTGTTTTAACAGTGGTATTTTAACATTTGCCATTTGCAAAGAATTAATTCCACCTTTGCACCAGAAATGCTGTAAATCTTGTCACGACTATCATCCAATAGTAATTGGAAACTTTGCTAATTCAGCCAGTTTCTGGTAAGATGCACACACAGCCCCTTCCCTCACCCACTCACTCATGTTGATCCTGATCCTCTCTCCACATATTATCACACCAAACCTTTCTGGTGCTCCAGCAGATATTAATTTTCCAAATTAAAAACAACATAGGGAGGTACAAGAACATACTGTACACAGGAGAGCTTTGAGTACCGTTTAAGTGCAGCCAATTTCTATGAAGTGGGTCAAAACCAGTCACGTTGTGAAAGGATACACTTTAAACTGAAAAAAAAGAAAATAATCAAAGGGTTATTTTCAAAGCAGTTTGTTGCAAAGAGAAAAAGTACCTCGTCTCCTAAAGGGCTGGAGAGTCTCTTTTGTCTACTGTTGCTGAAGTTAACTATAGTTAGTTTTGGCATGTTGCTTTTTAAGCTCCATGGCTGGCGTACAGTTATCACTAATTAAACACAGTGGTCATAGCAGTGGAAAATTCAACAGTTTAGTTTATGCTGCTGTAAAAAATGTAATGAAATGTACTTTTTTGGGCTTGATTTAGAAAAATCACCACTGACGTCAATTCATAAATTAGTAATCCTATGTTAGACCAAGGTCATTTTCATATTAAAACTAAAAAAACCTAAACCGGAGTTCAAATAACATTAACAGACTGCTCTCAACTTCAGACAAAGATCGGAACTTGCAGTGGAAATTAGATCTTTGTACTTGACAAAGGAGAATTCATAGGCCTTGCTGAAATTACCATCCACAGGATGAAAACCTCCTACTAAAACCATGTAGATATACTTTAATCATTATCAATAATCCTAGAACAATCTTACACTGGTCATTGTGAGATTTTGTGGATGAAGTTTTTTCAAAGTGGACTGCAATCATCTAGGCTTACCTGTACAGTAATCTTGCAGTAAAGGCTGCTTTTGGGACAAAAAAATTTTGTTAATCACAAATCATTCTGCAGCTTTTTAAATTGACAAAATGATCAACAGAGCTAAACCAAATTCAGGGGCATTTGGACCCATCTTAGGAATAAAAGGTTGGTGCTTGCACTTGGTCCTGCATCCTTTTTATGTGTTTTTGTAGAACTACTGAAAAAAGCACTGACTTTCAAATAAAAGAAAAAAAAGGAAAAGAAACAAAGTGAGGTTATGCATTGTAGGTATCTGTGAGAGCAGGAAGTGGGACTGAAGGACCACATAGATCCGTGTTTTTTCTGTTATTTGTTTTCCATGAAGAAATACATCAACAAAAAGACTGCAATTGTTTATTCATACTGGAATACTGTTCATGATTTACCTCCCATTTCAGCTGTGATGGTCTACTGTATAAATATGTATTTGGACAAATTGGAATAGCTATTTTATTTATGAAATAGACCATAAAGACTCCTGTGGAGTTTTTGACACCACACCTTGTAATGTGTATTATATCAAGCTGCACTATGCAGAAGTTATGAGGAAAGTCCTCTATGGCTATACATTTTTTACAGAAAACCTAATGAAATTCTATTATGCGTGTTCTATAGCTAGTTTTTAAAAGTTAATAATGTGTTCTTTTTGATTTAGGGCTTAATTCAGCATATGGGCTAATTATATTCAAAGTTTCATTTTATTTTTAAAAAGCTGAGATATTTTTGAATTATAGATGTGCAACCAGAACACCCTTCACTGGTAAACTTGTGTTTTTTCCTCCCTCTCCTTACTTAGAAAGTATCCAAACCAATTTTAGTTATAATTTAAAGTATATTTTTCTTGGCCACTGTTAACTACCTACAAACCCAGCAGAGTGTGACCAGACATCTGGACATCTTGGACTTCAATTGACTGCTCTGATCTCCTGAAAAAACAAAACAAGCTATTCCGTGAGCACCAGAGCTAACAGAGCCTGGTTTCCTATGGATTTGTGTCCCATTTCCTTTATATCCCAACAAATAATAAACCCAGCTAGAGACAATATATCCTGTGGCTGGTCTGGAGCTACAAGTGTGCTAATTGCCCAGCCAATATGCTCGTACTCTCAGCTGGTCAGGATGTGTGTGCTGACTGTCTGTCTGGCCTCCACCACGCAGTATATATATTTTGCCTTTCTAAAAAGGCTAAATACTGTCTGGGGGAATGGAGGCACTGGGTAGAAGGCAGAAAGGTACTTTTTGGCAACCACCTAGTTTAATAAGTGGTTCTTACCTGTGCTCAGCATACTACTTACTAGAAATGAGTGGTCTTTCAGACTTTTATCCCTCCACATTGGCCAAACAGCTTGTGATTTTTTTTTCTTTATGAGACTATGTTAAAACTTAGGAAATGCTAATGTGTTCTTTTCCATGCTGTTGCTTTTTTAGCTTCCTTTTTTGTACAGCTACATGTGTTTTCAAAAACATTTCCTTTTCTAATGAAAGTCACTGTTTCATCTGAATTGGGAGCATGATTCGAAAAGTCAAGGAAAACATGCTAATAGTTCTATAGTATTCACTTTTAGCACCTAAATACTATTATTAGTTTGCAAGTAAGCTGTAGAGCCTTAGGTGGGAGCTGAGCAAACTACATTAATCACATATGTAGTTTAATATTTTAGTCAAATGTAAAAGTGTGAAGTCTGTATTTAGTTGCTTAAAAAACAAATGTGAAAACTGCCAAGCTTCCAAAGGTTTTATGAATGCCAGAAGGTTTGAATATTGATTTGGGAGAAACATGCAGGATTTCCAAAAGAAGTTTAGTGGTGGTTGCATCCAGCTCTCAATGATGTTTAATCAAAGTTGAGTGCCTGAGGTGTTTTGCAAATCACAGCCTCCTGAACATAGCTCTGGGGCCCTCCTTTGAAAAATCAGTGTTTTTCAAGGATAGAGGGAATGGGTAAATTTGTGTTCATGCGCATGTCTAGATGAGCAAAAGAAGACACCAAAGATTATGAGTGCCAGGTTCAAAACAAGGAAGTGGCAATGATTCTTCATTTCCTTTGCCCAAGGATGTTGTAGATGTCCAAAACATTGTTGGACTGGAAAAATTCACAGAAAATATTTCTATCAAAGGTTACTAAATTAAAAGAAACCATGTCTAGCTCAAAAAGTCCCTCATCTGAAAGTAGTTGGAGGTTGGGAGAATCTCAGGGGGAAGTATTGTATAGAATTGCTCTTTTCTAGCTCTACCTTAGACAGCTGATAAAAGGAGTGTTGGCAATAAGCTGGGAACAATTTACTGTAGGGAAAAAAGGGAAAGATTTACACCTGTGGTGCTATGCCTTGTTATCATAAACTAGCAAAATTCGTACTCCAGGGTTGGGGAACATAACTTTGGTGATGCAGCAGCACCTCTTCATCTGTTATGTCCCAACAGAAAAGCAAGTCACACACAATCCTAACTAGAGATCAGTGCTTCCAATAGATTTCAAAAACTGCTAAGTAGAAAGACTGGTTTGTTTCAGAAGGGAAAAAGAAAAGAAAAAAGAGAAAAAAAAGAAGAAAAAAGGAAAAAGTGAAAGAAAACCATAAAATATCATGTGATTGAAACTCTCCCAAAAGGACATAAACGACAACCCAAAAGCTAAAAATGGCAGGAATTCTTTTCATGTTGACTGTCTTTTGCAGTCTTGTTACACCCGGTATTTAAGGTTTATTTCTAGGCCAACCAGTTTTTCTTACTCTCAGTGCCTGAGTTATCACACACACTCTTACAGGGTGTGGATTTATTTTTAAACCCCACAATTTTAGCAAACCTTTCAAGAATGTTTTACACAGTGGTATCAGAGAATCAATTATTCAGCCTGTTTTTAGGTGGATTTTCCCTCCTCCATTTCCTTGGTTATTAAAGAAAACAGCGAAATTTGGATCAGACCTTTAGCTATCCAGTCCAAAATACATTTTTAGCTGCATGGCATCAAGTTGACATATGACGTGACACGATGTAACATAACATAAAACAACATTACTCTGCATAACACATTAGAAATTAAAAACAAATATTTCCTTTGGATCCCATTGGTACTATCAATTTTACTTGCACATCTCTAAATTATGTTTGTTCCTCTCATGTCTTGCCTCTTAGTCACTTGCTTAGGTGAAGAATCAGCCTCCCCCTCCCAACAGGTTGGTTAAAAACATGTACAACGTGTTCTTGGCCTTAGAAATACAGAGAAAAATCAGATCTTTCCTCTGGGATCTTCACTGATGTTTAGCTGATTTTGGTTTTTTTGTTGGTAATTTCCTTGTTTTCATGAAAGTTGTCATTAAACTTAAGGAAAAATTAAAGCTGGAAAAGCTGAAGTACAATCTGAGCTGTAATAACATGTATCTTAATACTCATCATGCAGATACTTAGATATATACATAAGGAAACCAGAAACATGTTAGTGTGATTTAGTAACAGCTAAGGTCAGATGGTCTTCATACAAAATCTATAGATTATTTTTCCTATTGGTAAAAATTACATTGGTAATTAAAAGCCATATGATTCCTGCCAATTTATGGAGAATCAATTCATATAATGAACTTTGGAAAGCAGTTATTAACATCCTCACTGGTATCAGTGAGGAAAACTCACAGAAGTGCACATTTTTAAAAGCACTCTCTTGCCTAAATGTCTTGATTTTCAGGCTCCGCGTCAAGTCTGTCAGGCCTGTTTTCCAGAGATGCTGATCAAATATGGGTCATTTTGACTTCTGATGGAGCTGTCAACATGATGTCCTTGAGAAATTGAAACTTTTTGTCCCTAGCTGCCAGACACAGTAAAGAGGGATAATAATGATGCCAAGATGAGTTACTGGCTTAGCTAAAGAAGCATGCATGTGGCTAATTAGGTGTAAAGTACAAATCACCCAGGTACTAGCTCTGTGATAGCTTTGACCCATGCGGTGAGAGGAGAGTGAAATTAGGCTTTAGGAAGACCTTTCTCACAGTAGGGACAGCCCAACACTGCAACAGGTTGCCAGAGGTGGCAATGGAGTTGCTGTTACTACTGCTCTTCATGGGCAGGTTAGATAAACATCTGTCAGCTATAATATAGGTACAGGTGATTCTTCATTGCAGCTGGAGAAGAAAAAGATAATGTCTTCTGGGGCCTCCTTCTGCCCCATTTTCTGTGTCTCCATGTAGGTTTGCTTGGGTGCTTTTTACAGCTAGAAAAACACCAGAAAGTTTACAGTTGCTTTATCATAGCACTCTGCCTAGGCTGAAAAACACTGCTGAGAAAGGTGTATTGTGTACTTAGAACTGTATTGCACTCCACAGGAGGAATTCTCTTCCCCTTCTCCAAAATGTTCATGTCTCCTTCTTTTTTGTAGATTTGAATTTGCCTTTTTTAAGCTGATTTTTCAGGCAAGTCATTATTAGTTAAACAGGCATCGTCTTTCAAAGCAGCCTTAGCCCATGGGTATACAGCTGTCAATAGCAGTGTGCATTTCTCTGCCTTGAGACTCCTTCTTCCAGGAACGGCAGCAGTGTGGTTAGAACCTGTTGTTATACCAGAAGGCTACAAGGTGAATGCATTTGCTGCTATCTTTGGTTGTGAGGCAATTCAGTCAGTTGCTGGGTAGCTGCAGGGTAACTCAGCATCATTGACATGAATGTGGAAATGTTCTGTTTTGGGCTGTGACTTCTCTAATCAGCGTATGGCTACAAACATCCATAAGAAATCTCCATCCATTTGTAATGATGCAGATGATCGGTAGAGACACCATGCTCTTTGGCAGTCATTGCATCATGTTAGTCATGTAATACTGACTTTCAGTTGGTAGTGTAATATCTGTAACTACTACAAGTCAGTTGTGTATAAACAACATATACAATAGCTTGTATATTATATAGTATATATACTATACTGAATCAAGATGTTGGTTCTACAGGTATTTTGGGGAAAAAAATGTAAACACACCTAGTTTATAAATGTACAATATTTATAAGTGTGTATATGTAAAATATTGACAGAACCAGCTCCTGCTAAAGTGATCTGATGGCTTTTAATTTCAGGGAGTCACTGAAATTTGAAAAAAATTGTAATAACCTAAACTATACATTATATTTAAGGGACAAAGCTACAGGTTAGCCTTCCTATGCTGCCCCAGGGATGAACTGGCCTTTGGTTACTAGCTACTTTGGGAAAGACTTCTACTAAAGCAATGAAGCTTTTGTTTTTCAAAGACCTATTTATTCCTAGTGGGTGCCGGTCAAAATCTACCCCATAGAGCAGATAGATTAGATGAGAGCAGCATCTCTAAGTTCTTATCAACTGCTTTTTTCAAACTTCAATTGATCCTGATATGGCGCTTTTGTTTCTCACTCACCTGCAGAGCCTGGAGTTTGCACTGTATTTGGAGATCCTCACTACAACACTTTTGATGGACGGACATTTAACTTTCAGGGAACATGTCAGTACGTTTTGACGAAAGACTGCTCCTCCTCTGCCTCGCCCTTTCAGGTGCTGGTAAAAAACGATGCTCGTCGGACCCGTTCTTTCTCCTGGACAAAGTCAGTGGACCTTGTGTTGGGCAGAAGCACAATCAGCCTCCAGCAGCACCTCACAGTGAAGTGGAATGGGACCCGAATTTCACTACCTTGCGAGACACCGCAATTTCAGATCGATTTGGATGGTTATTTGCTGAAAGTGACAACCAAAGCAGGTAGGACAAGTGTATGTGTGTGTCTGTGTATGTTTGCGTGTGTGTCTTTCTCTGAGGAACTTCCCAAGTTCAACATGAACTGTAGTCAGTAAAAAAGCATGGCAGCAGTAATAAATATTGTTATAACTCTTTAGAGTTTAGAGAAACCCACAGTGCTTTCAAAATTTCTGCAGCCCACAAGCAGACAGAAATCCCAGCTATGAGTTTGAAGTCTGCAGGATATTGCTTAAGCTGTGTTTCATTCTGTGGCTGACAATTAACTGCCCAAATAGACAAATTGCCATGACTTTTACTTACAGTAACTTAAAAGTGTCTTATGCAAAGTATGGTGGGTTGACCCTGGCTGGACATCAACCAAACATGCCCACCAAAGCCACTTTATCACTTCCCTCCTCACCTGGACAGGGAAGAGAAAATATGATGGAAGACTCGTGGTTCAAGATAAGGACTGGTAGAGATCACTCAGCAATTACCATCATGGGGAAAATAGACTCAATTTGGGGAAATTAGTTTAATTTATTGCCAATCAAATGTGGGTAGGATAATGAGAAATGAAGTAAAATATTAAAAAAGCCTCCACACTTCCAGTTCCCTTCTTCATAAGCTGAGCTTTACTCCCAGTTGTCTCTACCTCCTCCTTCCCTGAGTGGTGTTGGGGGGGTTGGGAATGGGATTTGCAGTGAGTCCATCACATATTGTATCTACCAGGTCTTCCTCCTCAGGGGAAGGACTCCTCATACTCATTCCTTGCTCCAGCATCGGGTCCCTTCCATGGGAGACAGTTCTCTGCAAAGTTCTCCTGTGTGAGTCCCTCTCATGGTCTGCATTTCTTCACAAACTTCAAAAATGTGGGTCCCTTCCACAGGGTGCAGCCCTTCAGGAACAGAGTCCAACATGGATTCCCCACGAGGTCACAAGTCTTGCCAGTAAATGTCCTCTAGTGTGGGCTCCTCTCTTCATGGCTCCAGGATGGACTTCCCACAGGGTCACAGTCTCCTGTAGGCATCCATCTGCTCCAGTGTGGGGTTATCCAGGAGCTGCAGGTGGATCTCTACTCCAGCATGGAACTCCGTGGGCTTCAGTGGGGCAGGCTTGCCTCACCATGGTCTTCACCATGGGCTGCAGGGGAATATCTGCTCCAGTACCTCCTCTCCCTCCTTCTCCACTGACTGCAGGGTTGTTTATCTTACACTCTCCCTCCTCCTTCTGACTGCAGTTGCACAGGTCTTTTCTCCCCCTTCTTAAATATGTTATCCCAGAGATGCTATGATTGTTGCCAAGGCCAAGCCCATCTTGGAGCCAGCTGGAATTGGTCCATCTTGGAGCCAGCTGCAATTGGCTCCATTGGACATGGGGGAAGTTTCTGGCAGCTTCTCACAGAAGCCACCCCTGTAGCTCTCTGCTTCCAGAATCTTGCCATACAAACTTAGTACACGATATCATTTGTTACTTACAGATAAGAACAGAGAAGAGATCAGTTCTTAAACATAAAATTCAGGTTTTTCAAAGTTCCAGGAACATATCTTGCATTTTAAGTGAGAAATTATATAAATTCATGGTTATAGTGGCTGGAATGAGTTTATGTTTTAAAATTATGGAAATATTTCGCTGGGGCTACCCAGCAAAATGGAGGCCCTGGTTTGAAAAGGAAGGCCTAATTTACTATTCAGTGCCATCTTACTGGGCTTGCTTTGTGTTCAAGTAAGAAGTTGTCTGCAAGGAACAGTCTACAGCACCACAAGCAAAAGGAAATTAGAAACTTTATAGTATGCTACCTTATTTCTAGAAACAGGGAAGGGAGATAGCATTCTCTCAGGTCTTTTGAGTCTTAGAAAATACATTAATTGTCAAAATGCTAAACCAGAGGATTTACTTTTGCTTTGATAAACTGTTCTGAAACTATAGTATCCTTGCGTAGATAAATACTGAGGAGAAGTTTAAAACTTTCTCATTAGCATGTGTTAGCTACTACTATAGTCCTGAGAGATTTCACTTACACAGTGAAGTACTGTTTCAGTGAGAATACTATTTACTGTTAATTCAATTAAATGCCATGTGGAAGCAGTGAAACCAGTCTTTCTTATGGAGTGATACGGTCGCAGGCGTCACGCATAGTCATACTCATTATCTAGCATAATTTTTTTTTCAAGGGGGACACTAGCACCCACTGTTGAGCTGAGAGTTTAGACACCTGTTCATTTAACCTCTGGAAATGTGAATCTGCATAATGTGGATCCCAGCTCTGGGCTCATTCCTCAAAGTGGCAATGCAGATTTTTGTGGCTGTCTGTAAAATGCACACAAGTTGACCATTATTCACAACTTCTAATTAGAAGCATCTTGAGGGTTTTTCTTTGCAGCCAGCTGAACACCATGAATTCAGGCGATGTGGATTTCATTAGCCAACCACAGGCCAAGGAAGGGTTTTCAACTGAAGATGAATGGCAGCTAATCCTGCTGCTATTCCATTTGTCTCTGGTGCAAGCCTAATAAATGACTACACACATCCTTGTCCATGTGTTGGCAGAGGAAGTGCAAACATGGCATATGACAACATACCAAACAGTGTGTAATCACTGCAAATTATAGCCTAAATAATTCCTCCCCTTAATGGAGCAGGATCAGGTTTCTCTCGCTGAATACAGCATGATGGGCCAGGTCCTCCTTTCCTCAGCACATAAGGCCTGGAAAGAAGCAGAATGGCCTGGCTCCATTTTGCTGGGAGAGGATAAGCAGCAGAGAGGCTGTAGAGAAGAAGAATGTGCTGAGTAGAACTGGTTTAAAGGCAAACATTTTGTTCCACAGGAAGTTCTGAGTACCAGGAGAAAAAAAATGGAGAAATTTCTGTTTCAGAAGGAAACATGGATTTTTAAAAAATAAATGCTTTCCCAGTGTACAGTGAAAAAAGAGAGGAAGGGAGGAAGTAATGAAAAATAAGCAAAACTGCTGCACTAGAAGTAGAATTCAAAGTAAAATTGGGCTGGGAAATGCAGGGTCTGGTGCTTACAGCTCAGCCAGCATTCCCACGGATTTTGGTTTTCCTTTTGCAGAGCTGGGAGTTGAGCCTTGGATAAAACAGGGAAGCCCAAAGCTTCAGGAAGTCTTGTGGTCCCTGGCTACAAGGCAATGTGCATGGCAGGGTAGTCCTGGAGTTTCATATCCCGATCGTTCATGCTTCTAGGCAGCCCACCAGGCGAGCTGGCGGGAAACCAGCTTGGAGCCTTGCCTGTGCTGTTTTGGAAGTTGAATACGATATGTCTCCCTGAAGCATTTCAGTTCTGATGAATTGGCATTTTCCAGTGAAAACCTGTGTTGTTGCTAAATTCCTCACCAGCTGTAGCCCTGGATGCCATGCAGCAGAAGTCCTTGCACTCTGCACTGGAAGCTATGGGTCTGATTGGGATATGTTGAGTCCTTATCCAAAATTTGTGTGTTGGAAAGACAAAAGACTTTCACAGGGATGGTGGTGCTTATCTATTCCTCTATTGCATGAGCATTTTGTTGTTTTTTCTTTGCTATCTTTTGCACAAAGCCACTTTGCTGCACTTTTTCTATACCACTTTGACATTAAATCTTTATGGAAGAGTTGTTGGCTGGTTCTTGAGGATTCCTTTAAATCTCAAGGATGCCAGGAAAATCATGCAGAACAATTGATGAGAGCTCCCAGCATGAGTAACTCAGTGTGTGATATACATAAATCTAGAAGGATTTTTTTTAAAATGCAGTAGAGTACATAATGTGCCAAGTTAAGAAATCAAGTAACAAGTTGGTTAGGCATCCTTCAAAGAGAGGATAATTGGAAAAAATGAAAAAGTAACTCAGAGAATATTTCTTTTTTGCACATCCCCAGATGAGACAGATGTTGCATCCTTTGACTTCACATCTCTCGGATTCTGATTCTTGTCCAAGTGAATGGGAAACTCATCCATTTTGGGGGGGGGGGAAGAAAGGGGGGGTATAGGCACCAAGAAACTCTTCCAAACAGTTTCTGTCTGCCAAGGAGACCATTTCAAGCACTGCTCTGTAGCATAATCCCGTCTGTCACAGCTCTTGTTGGTTTATAGAAACTAACTGGATTTTCTGCTTGTGAGCAAACAAAAGGCACACACTGCACAGTGTGATCAGGCTCCAACAAAATTATCGTGCATGTAGGGGTAAATACTCTTCCTTGTTACTCCAGAAAGGAGAAAGCTCTGTTATGGACAGAAACCTTTACGCTGTTCATCAAAGCTAGAAATTACCCTTCTATCTGAACAATTACAGCAGAATAAAGTGTAATTAAGCCATAGCAGCTAGAGGAAAGTATGTCCATGTGGTTGTTAGATAGTGAGTCTCTTGAATGAAATCCAGGAATCAAAGCAGGAACCTCTAGCTTTTAAAATGTGCATTTTTATATGCTGAGAAGAAAAGCCATAATTTGATGTTATTCTTCTTCTGCATACCTGCATGCCTTTTGCAGGTCTACAAAAGCAAAATGTAACAAGTAAATTAACTCAGGTGAAAAGGACATAAATATTCAGGACAATTTTCAAGTTAACCTTTCATAATTAATGTATTTTCACTGAAGATCAGTAAGTTTTATCTTAAGGAAAAAAATAGTCCTAAAAGGAAAATTAAGATAGAATCCTTTGCCAGTCTTTTCGGACTTTGTTTAAAGTAGGGAGCTTCTGAGGGAGCTTCTCTGGGGGAAGAACTTGGACACAGCCTTAAAAACTATAGTTATTTTCTGAAAAGAACTGTTTGAGAATTTGGATCTTGATGCTTTAAACTTTGAGAAAGTTTATGTGATTCTCAAGTCTGAAGAAATCTTGGTTTATAATTTAATGGCAAGTATTTTCTAAATGCCAGCACGGCAGTATTAATCTTGTGTCTGCAAATCAAGCTGTGTTTTGTTTTGTTCAGTGTTGTCAGAAGCAAAGACAGCTGGATTTTGAATTTGTCCAGCACTGATAATGTATGAAGCAGCTTAAAAGGCAGCTCTCCCCCTTGCCACTGTGCTGGCCTCATTAACAGTTGTAGTCTTGCACAATTTCTCAGTTGGCTGGGTGTAAAGTGCCTTTGGAGGAGGAGACGGTGTCCCCACCCATGCTGGGTTTAGGAGGTAATTTGAAACTGATTTCAGGCATAGTTAGCTCAGGATATATTTGTGCTATCATTGCTAACCTATGGTGGTAAGAAAACAATGTAATATACTGTAGTGACAGGTGATGCAGAATTATCTTCACAGCCTTGACGAGTAAATCATTCCCAAAACTCTTGGTGACATGGTGCAACCTACACAAGCACTGGGGCAGGATGTTAAGATGGCAACACACCCCTTCTATAGCCATAATTGCTGCTTGAACCTCACCCTGTTCCTCTGCAATGCGGGTAGGAATTGTCATAGGAGACAATGGGATGTGTTGCTGAAGGAAGGGTTCCAGCTTTGAACTGAGTCACTGGTATGTTAATTACTTACATGAGGATAGGGCAGGATTTGGATCACACAGTGACAAGCACTGATTTACAGGAGGAAAGGGTGGTGCTAAGCCAGCCCACACAGCAAACGAAGAAAGCTGGAGAGAAGCCCTGGTCCTGCACCACAGAGTGATGCTCTTTGGTATTCTTGGCTAAGCAGGGAGAACAGGGTAAAATCTGGATTATCCTGTTTAAAAGTGGGATCCTGTGTTTATTCTTAATTAATTGCTACTCACAGGTATTTTATGAGAACAAATTAACATCAGCAAAATGATTTGTGATCTTCAGGTGCAGGGTTACTGCAGATGTGACATAGAATGATTCATGAGACATGGAAATAATTACAAGAAAGGCCATTTTTGGGTAGAAGTTAAGCAGCAATGTTTCTTGTTTTTATCCCAAATGATATCAAAAGTATTTTCCCCTATGAGCTGCCTATTTACTCCTCAAAGAATGGGATTCATTTAATTTACAGTCACTCAGGTAAAAACTAGAAGTTTAGTCTACACCTGATCTCTGGTCCCTCTAGAGTATTGCTGGGAACAGAAAGTAGTTCAGATTCAGAAAGTAGTTTATTCCCTCTGTATTAGACAATCCTGTTGCGATCCAGAGCTGCCTATTTTACTCCATCAAAGGGCCTAGACAGCTCACTTAAGCTAGACACCAGCTTTTAGATGGGTACAGACAGATAAAATGGATTTCACTCACCAAAAGTGACTTTGATTTTGATGTTCTGGAAGTGCCAAACCTTCCTGTAAATCAAATTGTAGCAGATTACATCCCAGCCATTAGATAAAGGTTAGATGTTACCGTCACTTCTCAGTGTTGCTAACTTATGCAGACTACTTCAAAAGGCTGGTAATTAATGCCTTTTGAATGAACAGTTTGAATCCAATTCAGAATGTTTTCTTATAACAGTTTTACCCATCTGATATATCTTTAATCCTTATAACTCTTTCTACTCCCACAAAATAAGGTACTTGTATTGGAACAGTTGTATTCACCCCAATGAGCCATCACTGTCAGCTTTGTAGGCAAAAGTAGGATGTTTCCCATAAGGTGGTCACTGCTGGAGTCTCACAGGACATGGACATCTTTGTATGATCACGACCTGTGCAATGGGTTGCAATGGTTGAAATTCTGGGCCCCCTTCAAAGTCAGCTAGAAATTTACCATAGCAAATTCAATTTGCAGAATTTTGCAAGGGCTCTCCTTTGATGTTGGGAGTAGTCCTGCCTTGGCTTCATATTTTTTAGGATGACCCCATTCATTAGCATGAAGGAACAAAAATAAGAAGAGATAGGCATGAATGTATTGTAATTGACTGTAATTTAAGAAACACTGCACTTGCCAGAGGCACTTACTGGGAGCTATGGGAACTATATAGAAATCTAACAGCATTATGAGAATGAAGCCGATGGCTTTGTTCAGGTTCCCATGAAAGCTGTTTCACAAACATAAGGTGCAGTTTGTTATTCTCAATTTCTTCTCTTTCTTTTTCTATGTGCATTTTTGTCTTATCTTTTTATTAGGCTTGGAAATATCATGGGATGGAGACAGTTTTGTGGAAGTCATGGCTGCACCTCATCTGAAAGGCAAACTCTGTGGTCTGTGTGGCAATTACAATGGGCACAAGCGAGATGACCTGATTGGGGGGGATGGGAATTTTAAGTTTGATGTGGATGACTTTGCTGAATCCTGGCGTGTGGAGTCCAATGAGTTCTGCAGCCGCCCGCAGAGAAAACCTGTACCCGAGCTCTGTCATGGGACAGTCAGGGTGAAACTCCGAGCTCACCGGGAATGCCAGAAACTCAAAGCGTGGGAGTTCCAGAGCTGTCATTCAACGGTGGATTATACCACATTTTACCGGTAAGTGTGGCTTACTGTGGAGGGAGATACTAAGTTACTGTGTGAGGAGAAAAACCACGAAGTAGGCCCAGGTTCAACAGCATTTAAACATGTGTTGAGATGTTTTTGCTAAGAATTAATAAACGGACTTACAGTTTTCTGAATCCAGATTCAGAAGAAGATGGTCCTGAGCTAATAGACCTGAGCAGCCAACAGTGAGAAAGGCAGGCAGGCTTGTGATAACCTAGAGAAAAAGTACTTTTGGAGACTGAGGAAAGAGGAGGAAGAGACTTCAAAACATTTTCGTAAACTCCCTCTGGCTTCAAAGTCGGTTGTAAAGTTGAGGCTGACTTTAATTGCTATTTCTTGTGGTCCAGAGAAGTGTGCCTTCCCAGAAACATTTTGAAAATTACCTTATTAAAGCAGGGATATTAAATATGACTGGTGCCTCTTGGATGGTGGGGTTTGTGGGTTGAGAGTTTGAAAGGGGTGAGTTAAGAAAAATTCCATGTATGGCCCATCCTGCCCTGGGAGAAAAGAAAGACAGACGAGGATCTAGAATCCTTGTCTGAGCTAATGATTTACGATTTTTTATCTTTAAAATGCTTAAAGTCTAAAACAAAGAGACGTATTTTCTGTTCTTTAATTGGCATGAGTTTATTTACTCCTCACTCAGTAAATACAATTCTCTTTCCTTTCATGCCTGACATAAAAGGTAAGAGCAAGCCGAGTCACCGTTATATGGTTGTGGATGGAGCTGCCTGATCTCTGTGCTCCCAGCTTTCTCCATTTGGGCACATCCACTGAACTCTTTGATTTATTAGCAAAAGCTTTCTAGAATGACTCGATTTCCCTTATGCATTGCCTTTCCTCTTTTTTATAATGAGACAGAAAGACTTTTTTCTACTGCAGCAGAGTACATCTGGGACTGGGAAATGCTAGAAGAAGACATACAGCTTGGCTTGTAGTCTGTGTGCCTCTGCACTTATTTTGCTATGGTGTATCCCTGTGCTAGGAGCCTGGCAAAGAGTAAAGATTATATTGTGTGCAGGTTATAATACTTTATCTTTTCCAATGGCTGAAGGCACAACAGAGAGCACTAGAGAAGCTAACACACATACAGGGTCTGTTGAATGCATTTCAGCAACATTCCCATCTCACTTCCATCATCCTTTAAAGGTAGGTGATGACAATGCAAATGGAAAATGGACACAGAGAGATTTGTTTAATTTTGCAGTGGATTTTTTGTTCCTTTTTTAAAGTAGCTCATGATTAATTTAGTGCAATACACTTCCTGACACCACAGCAGAAAGTGATTTATATTTTGGCTACAATGGTCAAAAGAAGTCTGCATGCTTGCACTCAAGAATTACCGTAGAGCTTTTCTGTTCTTTTAAAATGATGTCTAATGTTTGTCCTGGAAAGACAATGAAATCAAGCAAGTATTTAATTTGATTGTGTCCTTTTGTAGAAAAGTGTATTTTTCCCTAAGGAAATGTTATGTTGAAATGACCATCATATTCCATTAGAAGTAGCTGTTCATTTGTTTCTGTTTAGATGTTGCTAGCTGTTAGAATGCTCAGCTTCCAACCAGGAATAAAGATAAACTATAATTTATAGCTAAATAATGGTACATGATAGAATGCTGCGTCTTGTTAGAAACTGATAAAGTTGTAGCAAGGAATTTAGTCAATGACCATGGCCATTTTTCATAGCAGGAAGTTTCTGCAAGGAGGTAATGATTATGGGACATGCATTCAAGAAAGTCCTGGAAACCCTTCTGAAATAAATCTTTGCAGATATAAATATATGTGTGTGTGTATAAGTACAAATACGAGTATTTGAGAGATTTACATTTTTCATTAATTTCTTTTCAAAGAACTTATTACTGGTGATGTGCTTTTACAGGAGATTTAAATTTCCATTAAAAGAAATTCTAATTAACATAGCGTTTAACTGAGGTTTTTTTTTGGAAAGGCGTATTTAGTCAATGTTCTCTAATTTCAGGGTAAGTTTAACTAAAATTTTAAAAATTCTGGTTTTTAAATTCTGAACAGGCTCCTAGAAGTAAGAAAAGTGAGGAGGCAGAATGATACGGTCAGATTCTTTTATTTTCTCCTAATGTCCTCATTGACTTGAATAGCTTCTCAGTTTTTACCCTCCAACATTGCATATTATGGAATTTTTCCTTTTGAAATACTACATTTTCAAGAGTTAACCTTTCTTGGTCATTTTTGCTGATATTACTGACATTGCTTCATTTTCATTCTGCTGCTCGGGTAGTCACCTGCTGTTAATAACAATTCTCAGAAATAGAAATAAACTCAGCAGGAATATTAGGAATGAGGGTGTGTTTTCTCCAAATACCAAAAAAGGCAGCGAACAATGCATTGCAAACATTTATCTTGACATTGTGTTACTGAGGAGATTTCTGTGAAGATATCTCAAATTCATTTTAAGTCTCATTCTTTTTACAGCTGTAGTTTCTCCTTTTGTTAGCCATCCAAAAACCATACAGCCTGATTGTTGTGGTTGTTAAGTGAAAAGGATATAGTTAATGTTTTACAGAGTAGAGACCTAGCTGCATGTTAACTCCTGAGCTTGACCTTGAGAGATCTGTAACACCTTAAGTTTTGCACCTTGCCCTTAACCCTTTTTCTTTTTGAAATTGTGACTTTGGTGACTTGTGTTTCCCTGCAAAGCATATGGCAAAAGAAAGTACAATGTAAATGTGTGAGAAAGGATTTTGAAGTAGTCCTGACTGCAAACTAACAAACCTAGCATCTAATTTTATACCACTTTTTTAGTTCTTTGTTTTGTAACTAGACAGGTTTTATGGTTTTTTAATTGTGGTTTGCTTTTAGTTTTGGGCTGGTATTTTTTGTTTGTCTTTAATGCGCTGCTAGTTGTTCAGTACTCATGAGTAATACTCTAAAAATAACCCTTAGGGTTGAACTTCTTGGAGGCAAGTTCATTGAGCAGGGAAATGATTTTGAATTTCCAGGAGATTTTGGTAAACTCTGTGTGAAGAAGAGATTAGCAGTTAGTGTCATCACCATTGCCACTTGTCTATTTTGGTGTTTCAATGTGGATAAGAATCCTTGAGTGGTCCTTGAAAAAAAAAAGTAACACAAAAAGTTACCAAGGTTACTCAGCAGCAAATTTTAGACAAGATATTGCAATAAGGCTGTCACTCAAACTCCTGAAACTGATCGAGTGTAAGCAGAATTAAAAATAGGTGATACTATCTCAATATCTTGTGCCGCTGTTACCAGAAAAACCTCTGTCATGTTATCGGGAAATAATTTAAGCTCATGGATGAGGATTTGGGGATCTTGGGGAACTTGAGGAAGAAGAGGACTTTCTGTGCTCACCAAGCCTAGGACGCAGGAGACACTGTAGAGGAAGACACAGGACTCATACTCCTAGAACACCTGCCCTTGTTAGCATCCATGGCTTTCTAGTAGGTTGGTGGGGTCTTTTTTTTTTAAACAATTGCATCAACAGATTTGGTATGTGACATCAATATGGTATCAGTGTATCACCCATCTCTAATACACCTACACAGCAGCTGAGTTCATAAATGACTAATTAGACAGTGCTTGAGTCTCTCACTACTGCCATAATTTGGAAAAAATTCAGTATCTTGGTTTAGCCATGCAGTAGATTTTTCTATTTCACATTGGAAAATTTGTGTTCCTAACTCTTAAGATAACTCTTTTTATGATTATTACTCTTCCTATTATTCATATATATTTTTGCTATTGTTGTTATTATTATATTTTTAACTGGCAATAGCACACTGAATAATTAATTACTCTCTTTCTCTTTTGTAATTGTCCTTGGATGCATTTTTCTCTTAAACACTTGAATTTAATCATCAGTATTTTAGGGCAAGCAATAACTGACATAGTAAAGCATCATTTGTTTGAATCTGTTAATCACATGCATTCAAGAATTGCAAATCTACTTTATTTCAATTCTTGACTTAAATGTTCCCTGTGATGTGGTGACATTACTCCATCCATAGTTCTCAGTTAATCAGTTAATGAGTTTTTATTTCAGTTAACCTATTAAATTTATGCAGTTAACTGCTGCAGTCTTGCAGTTTTTCTAAAAATTTCCACTTAACTAGAGCAAATATTACTGCTTGGAGTTAAAGCATAAATTGCAGTGTTGTGTAGCCCATCAGATCTCTGTTATTAAGATTGGCAGTGATGCCGTAAATGGCTGCAGAGAGCATGTGAGCCACTGCATTGGGGACCAAGGGCTTGTGGCTTTGAAGCAGAAGGTTTGAAGGTTTTTTTCTCTGTTAACAGTGATGTCCTGCAGCTGTGAAATTCATGTGGGTATGCCCCTATGTTCACTCTTGCAGGCTGGTACAAAAGAAAGGTAGGCTGAAGAATGACTTCAGAAAATCCTGTTTCAAGTGTTTAAGGATTGGATGGAACTGAGATCTCTGGAACCCTCAGTTTACTGCCAAGGTGCATATTGCAAAATTCTCCCCACAAAATTTTCAGGTCCTGGCTGTGAATTAGGGCACAGCAGCTGCTCTGGCTGAAGCCAGGCTGCTCTAGGGCTCCTTTGTGGTGTAAGTGCAGGGCAGCTGTAGCTCTTAGGGCTCACCAGGGTGACTCCTGTCCTGGCTCCTGCTCCTGAACCAGCCTCCACATGTGTCTTTCCACCCACCCCAGGGCAGAGCCGGCCTGTGTCCCCCTTCAAGACAAAGCCAGTGGTGTTGGCTCAAGAAAAGGACTGATGACATGAAGCTCTGACTGGTCCTCTTGCAGACCTGGCACAGAGCAGGGGTTGGCTCTTGCTTCCACTGGCCTTGTGCTGAAGAATGGATGTTTCTGTGCCTGTCAGACTGCCTGCCCAAAGCTGGCCCTGAGTTTGGGTACTAGCAGCAATGTAACCACAACAGAGAGGAGCTCAGGATGAAACAATTTACTCAACTTCTTGGGCAAATTGTCATTGAGCAGCTGTACGACCCAGGGAACTTCTGGTTAGAAAGGAATTTAAAAACATTTGAAACAATTATTGTTTCTTTTTTTATTTTTAAGCAAATCTGCACCAGGATATGATTATTCTATGAATCACAGAATCACAAAATGGGTAAGGTTGGAGGGGACAACAGTGGGGTCATCTGTTCCAACCTCCCTGCTCAAGCAGGATCATCCTAGAGCACATTGCACAGGACTGTGTCCAGATGGTTCCTCAATATCTCCAGTGAGGGAGAGTCCACAACCTCTCTGGGCAATCTGTTCCAGTGCCTGGTCACCTGCGCAGTAAAGAAGTTCTTCCTCATGTTCAGGTGGAACTTTCTGTGCACCCATTTCTGTCCATTGCCTCTTTCCCTATTGATTTCCACCAAGAAGAGCCTGGAAACATCCTCTTGGCACCCCATCTTTAAATATTTATACACCTTAATGAGGTCCTCTTTGAGTTGTCTCTTCTTAAGGCTGAACAGGCCCAACTCCCTCATAAAAAAGATGCTCCAGTTCCCCAATCCTTGTTGCCTTCCCTTGGACCTGCTCCAGGAGCCCCATGTCTCCCTTGTACGCAGCAGCCCAGAACTGGAAACAGCACTCCAGATGTGGCCTCACCAGGGCTGAGGGGCAGGACCACCTCCCTTGACCTGCTGGCAATGCTCTTCCTAATGCCCCCAGGATACCATTGGCCTTCCAGGCCACAGGGGCACACCGCCAGGTCCTTCTTTGTAGAGCTGCTTCGAGCTGCTTCCCAGCAGTTTGGCCCCCAGCCTGTACTGGTGCATGGGGTTATTCCTCCCCAGGTGCAAGACCCTGCATTTGCCTTCGTTGAACTTCAGACAATTCCTCTCTGCCCATCTCTCCAACCTGTTGTGGTCCTTCTGAGGCACTACACAGCACTATGGCAGTAGAGGCACTGGGAGAGCCAGTGTGTTCCCAACCCTTGCAAGAGCTCTGGTGCTTGGGAACCAGTTCTCCATGCATACCTGTCCGGACTACCTACTGCCATGAAATGACTGAAATACAGGTAAGAGGCACCATGATTTAGACTGCTGGTGGCTGACATAGCTAACAATAAGAGAAAATGGAGTTTGTGGTGTCTGATGCATTTTGGGATTTCTAGCAGAGAGCATCAAAGTGTTCTGCCTACATGGTAATGGTAAGGAGTACTGCAAAACTGCTGCATATATGTAAGTCCATAGATCACTACTGTTTTAAGCTCCCTCCTTGAAGTATTTTTCATCTGATATAGCCAAGAGTGAGTGAGTACAAGCTGCCAGAAAAATAGTGTTTAGATTTAAAGATTAGAAGTTTGGATTTGGAAAAATGGGTTGAGTGGTCAGAAAAGATAAATGTAAAGCCAAGCTGAGCTCAATTATCTGCAGATCATGATTCCTCTTTGTCTTTCCCCACACCCCTGGGCCTGGCGGGGTATTTTTCATGTAACCAAGTCCCATCCACTTGTGTCTGTTCAGAAAAGTACCTCAGGAATTTAGGGCTAGAAAACATTCTTCTCTTTGTATCAGTGGTTATTACAGCTGTAATACATCGAAGCAGTGCCAGAGGATTCACAGATGTCTCCTTTCCTGTTGAGGTGGGGGGAGGGATTAGGGTGGAGAGGGGTCCAAAATCTGACAAAACAGTGGTGTTGGATAGACACCATTCACCTGGGACCGTCCATAGCTTGCTTCCAGCCGAGGAGCGCATGCTTCCCCAATGACCCACTTTGTACTTCCCTATATGGAAAGTTAACTTTTTTTTTTTAAACAAGCAGAGATCTGTTATAGGAAAACCAGATGAAGCAGCATGTGATTAAACCCGTGGAAGTTTCCTTTCCTTCAAAGGATGGCATGTCTGGAATGTATTTGTTTTGCTTACCTAGTTACATGATCACAACCCTACCTGTCCTTTTACACTGAATGAGATGATGTTATTTCCTACTGGCTGTAAGTGCATTATGAGGCTTCATTTCTCACTCTTCAGGAAAGAACTTCATTTGTCATTATCATGAATGGAGGTATAGAGAGACTTATGATGAAAACCTGCTTCTGCCTAGTAAAACTCCATTTCTTTCTGGTTTATTACATGGCTCAATGAAATTCAAGTCAGGTGTTTCATAACCAATTGCTGTCTTCCTCACTGTCCATTGTATGACAGATGTGAGACTCTGCATGTTAAACTGTAAGGTCAGTTTGACTGAGACAAAAAGGATCCTGAAGGATGGTAGGCCCTGTGGAGTAGGGAGGAGGGGGGAGACATCTAACAGAAAAGCAGGGTACCCCTAGTGCCCTTATCATTTGTCCATATGGACTGCATTCTCAGAAGTTGTTTTTCCTGGATTGCTTTTAATAGAGGTTTGGTAGGTTGATTTTGTTTGTTTTTCTACGGTGCCTTGAAGTCATGAGGTAAAATTCTGATTCATTGAAGTCAGCAGGAATTTTGCTGTATTTGGGTGACAGGTTTTCATCATTGTGACTTTTTGTGTCCGTGACAGCTGTATTACAGTAATCTTTGCATCAGTTAGTAATCCTTGTTTTGTCTTCCCACCATTTGCTGTACCACAGATAATTTCAGAAAGCTTCAGCTCCTTGTTTCATTCTTTACTGGAATAGACAAAAGAAAACACATTCAAATCTGGACACCCATATCCTGTTTGCTTGCCCCTTTTTTCCCAGGGGAAAACTAAAGGGTGACTTTCCAAAGGCAGAAGGCCTAATTTGTCTGGCCACAGGCAACTGAGAGATCCTTTCTGTGTTTCGCTGACTAGAATTCACTTGTGGTTCTTTTTTCTTGTCTGTAAGGAGCTTGTAGAAGAAACCTGCAATGATAGGTCTGCTGTCCTTCACGTTTTTCAGAGCTTGTCTGATAGGCTTTAAAACATGCTCTAGGCATAATTTCTTTAATATAGACTTCACCATCATAAATATCCATATTAAAGCTGCAATATTGAAATGCCACTGCTTCACAGTGAGCATGAACATGGAGTAGAACTGACATGGTGAAATTCAAGCACATCCCTGTTGCATACACTAATAAATAGCTTTTGAAAGAGCTCTTTCCCATTCTGGAAAGCACCACTGATGTTTCAGTATTATAATAAAATGCACGGTTTTTAAAAAAAGGAGACAAGGTGTGGAGAGAAACTGGTAGAAAAGCAAAATGATAGCCTTCCTTGTGGAAATATTTAAAAAGATGCCACCTGCAGTTTGGTGCAACTTAATCCATTGCCAAAGAAAAAATACCTGCTATGTTGAAGTATTCTTTTTAGCTGCAAAAATAAATCCTATTTTTGGAAAGATACTGTTTGGAAAAGTTGTAAGCATCATCAGAGGAAACCACCATGTATCTCTGTCAGGTACCACAGATTTTTAACTACAGCTGCTACAAAATCCAAGACCTCTGTTCGATCTCATTTTAATTAACCTCCACCACAGGTTCTCTGCAGGGCTTTCTTTGCGAATTTGTTTTAATTTAATTTTAGCTTTTTATGTTATAGGCTTTATTGCAGTATTGACTTTAAATAAAATCCGGGGATGCTCAGCTGATGGCAATATGTCTATTTCTGTAAATAAATAATTCAAGAAACCGACCCATCAGCTCTCATATTCTGCCTTAGGCAGAGGTCAGTAAGTATTGCAAAGAAGAGGATACCCACACATGTGATAGCTGGCCAACTGTGCCATGTAATATAGGGAGGAGAAATCCATTCAGGCCCCTGAGATGATCAGTTCACATCTCATAACATGAAATTTTAATTACCTTTCCTTTAGCATGCATAACTGCAAAGCTACTGTATTTCAGTTTCTATTTTAAGCCACCTGCAGTATATCCTACCTAATTGGACACACAGAGAAGATGAGCAAGGGTGTTTATAAGCAGGCAAATGAGATGAATTTGTGGGAAATGTTTTAAAAATAAGCTTAACCTAATCCTCCTGTTATTCTTATTGAGTTCATTTATGCTTCTGGCAGGATAACCAGACAAAGCAGGACGTGAGCTGTGACCAGCACAAAAAAAAGTTTCTGTAGAAAGTTTGCCTTAGGAAGGTTTTGGCAGCTCCAAGGAGCTTATCAAGATTGTTCTCCCTGTATTTTGGACAGCTGACTTGCTGCATGTGAGGGGTCCATTCTAGAGACCTTATATGGGTTGCATTTAACTGAAAGCTTTCTTGTGGGTATTTTTAATAGTTGGAGATTTTTCCTTCCATTTTGCTGTCTTTTTTTTCTCAGTCTCATGGGGCATCCAAAAAATCTGGGGTATTCCCAGGCTTTGAGATCTCTGTGGACCTCTGCATTATGTCAGCTATTAAGTAGCTGTCTGTGGTATAAAGCAGCAATCCGGGATATAGGCAAATCTCCTTCTTTCCTGTCTGTCCCCATAAGGGCTCGCTGTACTGAGAGGTGTGTGAAGGTCCCTTACTCCACACTTGCTCTCTCAAGTGTACAAACTGCTAGTGTGTAAAGCAATTAACTTTTAATTATTCAATCCTCATTTTTCTGTTGTTCTTCACAGCACATGAAGGAATCAGCACTTCACAGGACTGGTGATTTACACAGTCTCTCAAACAAATGCAGCACAATCCATTTTGGGGGTGTCTTCTGTTGCTATTCAACCTACAAAATGTTCACACCCTGGGCATTGAAGCTCTGAGAGCAAGAGCAGATCGAGCACCAGGCACCAGCAGTGAGATGAGAGACAGATGCAGCCCTTGATTAACTGTGAACACACAGGTCCTACATATGTGGCAGGGCAAGTGCTGGTGAGGGCTTGGGGCATGACAACAAAAGGTCATGACCCCCCATGGCAAGTTTTAGCACCTGAGGATTATTGTATCCTCAGGCATCACAGCACCAAAGCAAAGAGCAGACTCAGTGGGAGCAGACAAGAATGGTGGCACAGGTACTTGTGCTTATCCAGTAGTATGTATTTATCCATCTTAAATATTTACTATCACAATCCCTAATCTTGGGTGGGGTATGGGTATGTGTGTCAGGTTCACCCACTCTTTAAACTGTTGAGATGCTCATTGGAAACACATGTGTAGTTGTGCTCCCATAATTGACTTTGTCTCTGGGGGATTCATCAGAGCAGACACAGACTTATGGAGATTGCCAGGGTCATCCTGGAGCATGGGTAGAACTAAAATGCCACTGGATCCCAGAACACTATAAAGAGTTCTTCCTCACCCAAAGGGAGCAGCAGGTTTATATTTTCACCCCAAATGGAAGGATCTGCATATGTGAGAGCAGGTGCCGTGATTTCAACCCTTCACCATGATATACAGAGGATTAGAGCATTTAAGTCTCTCTCTGACTCCTCCACTCAAGCCAGTTGAAATTAAAATTGTTGGTGAATGTGCTGGGAATACTGAAGGGAGTTGAAGCCATATGTTTTCTTGCATTCCTGGGTACTCCTTCAACTAACATTCTGTTTCCATAATATTCCTGAAACATAAAAGCTAAAATAAATCTAGCATGTGAAAATTAATAACAAGTGATTTCTCTTATGATAAGTCCAGAGGAAGCTGTTGTAAGTGTTAAGGTATTCAGACAGCTGATGTTTGTACATCAGCTCTCAAATGAGGTATGTAGTTTACAGAGAGTGAGTGCTTAAGGTTATGTAGTCTCTGAGTACATGAAGTTAGAGCTTGTTGAGGATGGTGGATACCATAGCAGCAAAGAAAAAGATTATAAAGTTCCTTTCCTAAGTACTTCTTTTTAGCACTTTACATTTTCAAATTGCAGTGTAAACATTTAGTTCTCACTGTACCCTGGTTTGAAGTTGTTGAAATGAAGAAAGACTTCTTTGCTGTGCAGGAAGCCCAGAGAAAAGTTGAGATTAAAATGTGAAAATGCCTGATTCCTGGCCCCAAACTCAAGTCCTTCTGATGGGATTTAAGAGGTTTCACATGCACAAAAAGTGTATTGTCTTATTCTTGTCAAAGCACAAATTCTCAAACTTTCAGAAGAAAGCATTGCTAGTTTTTTTAAGAAGGCACTAAATCTTGTCTGCTCCTTTAAGGCCCAGTAGAGATGACAACCTCATTAATATTCCATGCAGCAATGTGTCTTTGGCAAGTAAGAACCTTAAAATAAGTCAAAACCTAGTAATGAATTGAGGCATGGGCTATAAAACACTTGCTTTTGGAGCAGGAGGAGACAGTATGCAAGAAAACCCCCACTGAACTCTATGTTCAGATATCAAAGATTTGGCTGAGATTTGAAAGCCCATTTTTGTTCTGCTCATCAGTCTGTCTAAATGGTTTTTCTCTGTTGTATTAATTTTGCATCCCATTGTTCATGAAAAAAATTTCCTTACTCCCTGGATTATGACAAGGTGATGACATAGATTATAGATGTTCTTGTTGTCCTCAAAGGATGACATAAACTTTCAATAATTTTAAGATTTTCTGTGGTTGTAGAAAACGTTTTCAAAAATGTCTTATGGACTGATTGGCATGAGGAATACCCTTGGTTTTGTGTCTGAAGGCAAAGATGATTTGCTGACAATATAGAGAAAGATCACCAATATATCTCTAGAAGGGGTTGAATGTTGTTCTGTAATCAGAGAAGAACGTAAACAGATCCCACAGGAAAGTGCCTATTTTATCTGCCATTGAGCTTGTTAACATGATCTCGGGTTCTATATATTAGTTAGGCTGTGTTTTGTCAGCATCTGAAAAATGTAGTTCCAACTATTTGCATCATGATTCCTCACTTTACAGGAGGCCCAAATCTTCACTGCAACCATTAGCAGTGAAGATCTGACTTCAAAATACCCACTAGCCCAAAACTGAAATACACTACATGGGCATTTCAGCCCATTTGTAAGGGATATTGCTTCGTATTCCAGCTCTCCTTTAACTCACCTGCTCTGTTTTCCAGATATTTTGTCTCTCTGGTTAGTTTGATCTCTATATGGGCATTTCAAACTGTTGTCCACCCATACCCTGCAGATGAAGAATGCAATTAACAGGCATATGTGAAATGGATACTCTGCACAGCTGGGTGAGATCACACCAAACATGGTGGCAGAGAGACACTGAAGGAACAAATTTCTTTGGCAGGGTGTTCTCTCATGAGCCTGTGCTTTGTCCCAAGACGTCTAGACTGCTGCCTGACTTGACATAATCTATTCCATAGCCATAGCCTGTCTTACGTGGTAGCCAGTGATATCCCTGGCCAGCATTCCCATCTGGTTTTTGAGGCAAGGAGTTCACACTGCATGGTTCTTTTTGTCAGCTGCATCCAAACTGTGCACTGTAGCCCCAAGAATTTTCTTCACCTGCCTCATTTATTTCTTTGTCTCTCAGTGCTGTTCATATTTCTCTACAAATGATAAAGTACTTGGCCAGGAACACTTTTTGGTTATGGAATACCACAGGGATTTTTGTCAACGTTCTCCGTCTATGGAAGTTCAAATTTTATATGGGCAGAGGATATTTAACTGTGGCACTGGAAGTAATAACGTTAGAAGATGCTATTTATTTTCTTCTGCCCTTGCAGCAGATGCAGCTTACGTTCAAAGTCATGTCAGGGTTTAAAATGTAAATGCTCAGAGAATTGTTGGTGAAATATGTTTTAGTTCCGTAGCTGTGATGGGCCTGATCGACAGTGGTCTGTGCAGAATGTTTAAAAGCTTTTCCATATGACTAGGAAGTCAAGAGTTGACAAATTTCCTCAGTGTTTATAATTAAAACCCAGAAGAAGATATTAAACATTTACTGGTTTCTATGTTGTGGTCAATATTAAGATTTATTGACTTGAGGACCAATACTGACTGGGGGGAAACTAGGCCTGATCTTTCTCTTAAGACCTACTAAATCTGGATGGTGACTGAAAACAGAAGGTTGCATAGTTTAGACATCCAATAGCAACCTATTCCAAGGATAAGAACTTCTTTGACTTTCTGAAAAAGTCCAAAGTTTCTTCTAATGTTTTTTTACAATGCTTTAGGAAAATTAGTATTGCAGTAATGCTTTTAAAAGTGCCTTTTATTTGTGGAAATGCCCTTTTGACATACAATTGTTGGAGTTATGTGGAGTGCATGAAAACACTGGATGGGCAGCCTTAGGGGGAGAGTTTTGTGTCTTAAGTTGGTAGAGTGTTGAGTGGGTACGATATGAACAACAGCAACAGAAGTTTCTTGTGGTGTCCTACTGTTATGTTTCCAGCTCAGGGTGTGACAGCACAGCTTGCTGAAGTCCACAGAATCTTCCCTGTATCTATCCAGTCCTTGACTGTCTCTGAATTACTGCAAACAAATGATGACTTTTGTGACATGAACTGCTCCTTCCTGAGAAGCATGAAAATGCACGTGAACTCATTCCAGGTCACCGCTACTTACGCTTTTGTGTTAAAAGTTTTATCATTTGAAAACATCAGATGCCTGAGAGCTTGAGCTAGGAAAGTCAGAGATCAGAGACTGATCTCATAAACCAACATATTACGTGACTATCACTCCTACATACACAACATATGTATTTTTGCCTGCTCCTAACTGTTGCCTGAATTATATGCATTGCTAAAGAGCTGAACGCAGCAATTAATCTCTTGCAGATGCTGACTTGTGGCTGGCAGCATCCTTCATTTTCAGGCTTAAGGTACTAATAAAATTCATAAGTCTGCTTTCCATTCAGATGTGAGAAAGTCTTCCAGATTGACATGAACCAAGTCTTTGATTCATTTTTTGTTGGTAGTGAGAGTGGACCCTCATGTCTCAGGGTTCTAGACAGGATGGTATTTCATGAAGTAGCCCAATAACCCACTCAAATGTTAGATCCAGCAAAGTAGTTTATCCAGCAGCTTTTGACATCTCCCTTCCTGGGCAGCTTGGAGGCCATCAGATTACATGTCCAGACTCCATTTAGGCTTCTTGGTGGCTCAGCAAAAGGATTTGTTATGAGCTGAGTGGGGAATGACCAAGAGAGGGTGACTGTGCTTATGTGCAATAGGAACAGAAACAATTTTTGTAATACTGAGTGTCAGCTGCAGGAAAACCAGCTTTATCTTAAGGTTAGTGGTATTTCTGAAAGCTGGCAGAGACACAGGGATTGGTTTTCAAGTCTTGTATTGGTTTTGTCCTCCTCTCCTGTAGTGTCCGCTGTCTGCTTTGAATGGAAAAGTGATGCCTTACTTATTCTAGGAAAATGCATTGTGTTCAGGTAGCTAGTGTTTCTAGAAAACAGTTATAACTTCTGACAGAGTTTACCAGAAACCAGTTGCCTCAGTGATAAAATTTTTTTGTGTTCCTTTATATATCTTGTAAATATGAATGCTGTCTTTCTGTGCAGTAATCCAAATGAAAGTGTGAAAGAATATATATATATTTTTTTTTTTTTTTGGTTGACCCTATGTTTTCCTCTCACAGTACAGGTATGGCAATGATGGAAGAACACATTTACAGGTCTGTGGCGCTGCTGGAAAAAAGATCCCTTCCGCGGCTGTTCACAAAATGAATCATTATCCTGACTGTAACAGTAAATACCATGACAGAGAACATGCAAGGATTTATCCAAAGGTCACATTCACCCGAAAGGTTTCTCTGCTGAAAGAAGCTCGCAGCTGTGTTAAGATTAAAGAGTGTCAGAGAACCATAATGTGTGTGATTTTTTCACTCTGAGTAAAATATGAGCTGTTTGTCTAACAGCCCCAGGTGAGGGATGCTAGTGTCAGACTGCCTTGGGGCTGTCATATATATTTCCAGTGGGTTTTTAGTGTTCAGGAACAATCTCCTCTTTGATATATTTATCTGACACATCCTAAACTCCTGCGATGCCCAGGAGGAGAGCTTTGTCCCGCTATTCTGACTACTTTAATAGTCACTCAGAAAAGGGAAGCATAATGGGAACAACTCAGACAAATGACTGAGGTCTAAGTTATGTCCCAGAAATGGAAGTAGTCCAAACGAATCACTCACCTTCTTTCTTGAATATGCTGGTGGGCCAGTCTGTGATGTGATAAGCATTTTATCTGCAGCAACAGGCAGCTGCTTGGGTGACTCATCGCTGGTGGTCTTCAGTGAAAACCTTTGTGTGAGTTTTTATGCATGCATGGAAGGATGCAGTCATGTAGTTCAGTATGTGGCAACACCTTTATGGTTAATCTTGTTAACATGCTTCTTCTTTCATTGATGATATTTTAAAGTCAGGAGTAGTGTCATGAGTTTAATACTTATTTAGAAGCAAGAGTTTTGCCCTTAGTGGCATAGGGTGCACTGTTGCCCATGGTTGCATGTCTCTCTTTGGTCTATCCCTAGCAGATTGCATCGTTTTTCTCCTCCCCTGCCAGCAGTGAGCCAGGCTCCCTGAGCTCACCTCGAGCTTTCAGGACCATTCTCAGTAGTGGCAGTCCCCAGTAGATGCTGTGGAAAAACACTGTTGTGGCAGAGAGGAACATGGAGTGTTGCTGTACTGAATGTTCCTCGGGAAGTAATTGTGGTTATTGTTGCATCTGTGGACAGTAAACAAATTAATCTTCTGACATGTTGCAGAAAACACCAGAGAAAAACCATGAGAAAGTTTTATGTAATTTTAATAGTGCTTTGTCATTTCCTACCCCACAAGTCATTTAATTTTTCATCAGAGGACTCAACATTGGAGGTGCACATGTAGTGGACGTGAGGGAGAGAAGATCTGCTGGTCTCTCCTGGGTTTCCACTTTGAGTTGATTTTTCTGAAAACACTTAAGTTAAGTGGCATTTTTTTTCTTCTGTATTTTATAGAAGCTTCAAGTGATCACCTTGTGAGAAGTGGACCCTACTAAGGACTGCACAACAAGTTATAGGCAAATATTTTAACAGCCCAGCAAGACCTCTTCAGCAGCCAGTTAGCAGGTTTTGTATTTACAACAAGTGGGATTAGAAGTGGCCTTGACTGACAGCTCTCTCAGCAGTGTAGCCATGCTTGTTGTTTGGATCGTCTCTGAACCTGCTTTCTGACTCTGAGTCTTATGTTGGCTTGATCTAGGGAGTCACATAAGTGATTGTGGATTGTTATGAGATGGGTTTCCATCTAGGATAGCTTTTAAATATGGAAAGTTGCCATGAAACACAACATGAGGAAAGAGGAAAACACCTGGGGCTGAACTGGTGTCATGTTTCTGTTTTACTTCTGAAAAACCTAAGACTATATCCAAATTGCACAAGATAAAATACCTTAAATTAGTTGTCTTAGCTTGGGCAGAGCTCCTAGAGGACCTTTGTCAAAGCAGAGCACACAGCTTTTGTCAGAAAACCAGAGCTTTTTTTTGTATGAGGGTACTTTCCGCTTGTTTAATACAAAGGTGATTCAATCCTAGTGGAGAGCAGTCACTGTAATGTAATGTTTTTCTGTTATGATATTAAATAGAAAACCTGTAAGCACTATGTTGATACTCTCAGCTGTAGCCTAGTTAGGCACAGAAGACTAGAATCCCACTGTAAGAAAGTAATCCCTTTTCTTCAGGCGGCCTTGGTCTTTCATTTTGAATCTCCAAAGCTTTTAAGTAAGCATTTTTTTTTTAAATCTTCAAGAAGTGGCTGGTGTTTTGGGGGTGAGTGAGTAGGAAGCATGAGGCTTAGTCCCAGCTCTGTCCTGTGACATATATGAACCAGCTCAGGGATACATCAGTCAAAGTCTCAGTATTTGAGTGTGCAAGATAAAGCCTCCAAAATCAGAGAGAATTGTTTGTTAGGTGCTATTGTAGAGTCTGTCCATCTCCACTGACCTTTTGGTGCAGGTGGATTGTCAGCTGTGCAGAACGTGAGCTGCCATTTAAACCACTACCGTGCCCATAATTGCAGAATTTTGCAGATGCACACATTGCACCAAAGGCTGAAAGTGTGTGCCTGAACCACCCAGGCAAAAAGTACTTCAAAATTTATTTTTATTCTCTTTTGTAAACCCACTTCTTCTCTGTCTCTGGTACTCTAGCTTTATTGATGCATGCTTGCAAAAGAAAAAACATAATAAAATCTCTCTTTAGAAAAAAATTTTGAAGCAGTGACCTTCGTCTGAGCTTCATGTCATGGTTTCCATTTGCCATCATGCTTGGTGCAGTTTGCAATTTCCTGGCGTCTTATCCATTGGCTCAACACTGAAGTTTTCACTTTGTCTTCATTGCCCAGTTAGTGGGCAGAGACCAGGAATGTGCTTCTGGAGTGGCTTGCTCTACTGGGTGTAGGTCTCCAATGAACCAACCCAACAGCTTTGCTAATGTCAGTGTTCTCTGCTGAGCTTATAGGAGTGTTGCTGGAGAGTGTGTTTCATGGAAGACAAGTTGGAGAAGCAGACTATAGAGTTTAGATTTGCCACCTTTTTCAGTTTGATGACTGGAGCAGTGAGGTTAGCATCAGATTTCAGAGTCGTTGTGAGCTGGGGGTACGAGGGGAGTCTTGTGCTGAGGGCAGCAGCTGGCAGCTTGATCTTGCTTGTGCTCACGAGTGAGAAGTATTTGCCACTTAGCTGATCTCTGGTGTCTGCATTTCCTGACTTGCATGCTGTGTGATTCCTGTGATGGTTGGAAACAGCAATAAAAGTGGATTTAGAATGAAAAAGTTCCACGCCATGTGGTCTTTTAGAGTACCATGGGTTTTCCTATGTAGGTTTCTGGGAAAAGGGCTGCTCCAGGGGCCAGAGGTGTTTACTTCATGTTGTAGGAATTTGCACTCCAACCAGAATATGAAGCTGTTGGAAGTTCCCTGGAGATAAGACCATGAGTGTGACTGACAATGCCAAGGGGATATCTAAATGGAGAAATTTATTTTGACTGTTGCTGTGTAAATGGATATTTTTACAGGGACTGTCCCTTTGCAGGGCAGAATATGCAGAGAGATAGGACTGCGTGTTGCCAGTTTCACCAGCTCCAGGGGGTACTCTCAGTACAAGCCTGTGTCAGGGCACTTTCTGCAGGTCTCTTCCATCTTACATCAGCTGTGGGTCAGACCTTAATGGCACATTTTTCATCTGTCTCATTGCAGGTGAGATGATTTGCTTGAGGCCACCCCAGAAAATCACGTCTATTCAGGATTAATAAGGAAGTGTGTTTTAAGCCTACCCTAGACTGCTGTGCAACTGTGTGCAGTAGAAGCGTGTGACTTCTGCTGCATAAAACAATAGAGGTATTTTGATTGGTAATACAATAGTATTAACAATAATTATAAATAGTTATAACAGGGAAGAAATGTTGCTCTTAGCCAAATTCTTCTACTTAGCCTTTAACCTGACATTTCCCTATTTTGTCTCCTGAATGGAAAAACATCTCTGGGTCACTTTATTGCACAGAAAGCAGGAAAAAGAAAATAGGTGCTGGTATTGTCATCACAGTTGATGAAGTCTAGTCAGTTTACAGATTTTTCACGAAGTTGCTGGAAAACTGGCGCTGTTTTATTTCAGATTATAATATGGGATAGCACTTGCTGCTTCTGTTGTCAAGAGAGACTCTATGTTTTGAATTTCACCCCTCATGACCCCCTTTTTGACCTGGATAGCTCAGGATTAATCTAAAATGATGCCTCCAAGACCTTGGGCCAGGAGAGTGTATGTCTGTGAAGTCTGGTAAATACTAGACAAGTAATATGATAACAGTGATGAGGCATGGGCATCTTCCACTTCTGTGCGTATTCCCCATTGCTTTTGGAAGTCAGATGAAGCAGACTGTGTGCTGTGCTTCCCCCTGCAAAGGGCTGGGATTTGGAAAGCCAGTTAGCACGTCTGCAGTGCTTTAGGCAGTATCAGAAGAAGCCCTAGGAACCATGTGTACCCCAGAAACATGATTTACATATCACTCTGTGGTCACAAAGTATGATCTGTGCATTTTTTTCATCCTCATGAATGCACTGGAAGTAGAAATAAAAAATGAGAGAGAGGCTTTTCTTCACTCAGATGGTCTGAAGCAAAGACTTGATAGCAATGAAGCACCTTGCAAGGCAGAGCAATGGGGAAGTCAGGAGGTGGGGTAAAAGCTCACTCTGCCACTCCCCTGCTGCTGAAGACGTGTTTCATGAATATCTGGAATGAATCACTTCCCAAATTGTCACCATTCCTCTTCCTCCCCATAACTGAGTCCCAGAGGGGAAGGTACAGGTTCCTTGGTTGGGTCTGCTCACTGCCTTGAACTTTGAAAGAACAAACTTAACACTTGGCATAATTTCTTTCTTGCATCCCACAGATGTGAGATCTGACTGTCAATGCAAATAATTTAGCCACTGCCTCTGGTTTGAATTGAGCCTGGGGCTAGAAGCTGTTTGCATTCAGCAAGCGGTGCTCAAGTTGCATTAAATGAGATGGTGACTTCCTTCTGTTATTGGACATTTATATAAATAATTAGTGGTATCCTCAGAAGAAGCTATGTAAAGATGCTGGAGTCTTTCCCCACCTGTACAGCTGGATCATTGTTAATGCTATGAAAATATATTGCTTCCCTTCATTTCTTGTTAAATAGGAGATTTGAATGCTAGGGCTCTGATCTTGCCTGTGTTTTGTAAGCACAGAATTTAGGATTTTTCCCAAGTTAATAAGTACACAAGGTACACAAGATTAACAGAAAACAGATGGGGGAAAGTGGCATTTCAAGCTACTCTGACTTTAAAAATATTTACTGTAGTAGCATATGAATGAAGGTTTGAAGCTCCAGATTGCCCACTTACGTGTGTGTAAAACGAAATATGGAAACAGGACATGGAACAATGAAATGCTTCTGAGGTTTTGCCTGCTGATCTCAAGCATTCAGAGCTGCTTGCTGTCATTGCAGCTTCTGAATGGCATAAAACCCACCTGGTGGTACAATGGCTATTACCCTCATGGAGTTCATGGGGCAAAACCACAACCCATTTGTGTGTGACCAATTCCCTCCCTGCCTTGCAATTTGCAGTCTGTGGAGCATGTCAGCAATGTATTTCAAATTTCCTCATCTTTTGGATTCTATTTGAATGTAAAGAAATTCTGTTTGAATGTAAATAAAAGAGCACTTTCTGAGAAGAGGAGGAGCAGGGAGGGGATGGAAGGACTCCTTTATCTGGCATCACCATGAAAGCAGTTGAGTTGAGGCCTGAGGTTAATTAACTGTGAGACCACCACGGCTCCCTGGTGAGCATCCCGAACTGACTGGCTGCCTAGCTGGAAGATGCTTCGACCCTGGCTCTTTGGTGCTGCTTGGCCAGGCTGCTCCACAACTGGACAGCAAGGAGCTGACTCCAGCCACACAGTCATGGGCTCTAGTGTCCCCAGAGCAGAGGCTCAACTTTGCTGTCTTTCACAGCTCTTCTTATTCCTCTTGCTACCATATTTCTAAAACAACCAGGATTCAAAGCAGAGTTGAGAAAAGATGTGGTTTTCATATGATTTCTGAACATGGATACTAGCTCTGTGAAGGACCAGATGTAGAAGGGTTAGGGGGAACAGACTCATAAATTGTTGCTGCTGAGACTGTGATCGAATGTGATAGTATTCCACTGCTGAAAACAAATATAATGTATTGCTGCAGAGTCAGGTTTGGGGTTAGGAAAGTGGGGTAGAGATTCTCGCCTTGGGCTCTCTGTGAATCTTCGCTCTTTCTAGTGAAACTGAACTGATTTATGGTTGTGTCTAAAAACTAGAAGTGGCCCAACATGGATACAGAGTCAAATGTTCTTAAAACTGAGTGTTCCATTGGGCATATGTGCAGATATGCATATGGGGGATGGAGAATGAGTTTAGTTTGTTACTAAGTTGGAACAGATGTCGGATCTGGGATTGGAGATTTCAGTTTTTCTCCTTGTCTTGTGGAAACAATGCAGTGCTATCATTTCAACTGGTGAGTTGGAGCTGGTGTGCAGCTTAGGTCTCAGCTTTGTTATCCTCTGAGCTCTGAGGTTTGTCTGAATTGAAAAGCAAAATAAAATTCAAATGTTAGAATCTTGAAAAACCAAAATGGAAATACATGTTGGGAAGAAACATTGTTACTTCTATGGAGAGGAACCTTTCAACGTCCCTTGCACCTTACTGCTGTTCTTCTAAATGGGTCAGACTGTGTGGGCAGCTTAATATCATATATCAAAAAGTAGATTAACTGCTTGTCTTATGTGTGATAGAATTGAAAATGAAGGATTTTTAAAGACCTAATCCTTCTATTCACCATTTTGAAATATGGCTAAGGAAAATCCTGTGTGAATCAAATGGACAAAACTGGCATACAAGAGAAAAACTAATGAATGTACATACTGAAAGGGAACATTTTATTCTCCCCAAGTAATTCATGCCATTTTATGGTTTATTTGAAATGAAGTAGTCAGTCCTGGCGGGATAGTGAGCTACTTGGCACATATGTTCGGTTGCATCCACGGAGAAAAGAAACAGCTCTTTCTGGAGAAAAGTCAGTTTGTGAGCATGAGAGAACTTTTTCAGAGCTGGTCGTGTAGGATGAGATGTCAAAAGCAGGTGGTGCTGGCCAACCATACCTGGCATTGCAGACAAACAGAATTTTACCCTGGGCTTCAACAGGCATGGAGTTATACCAACACCAAGTGTTTCTGGAAAATGTTAACCGTGAAAGAGCCTTCTTTTCTCAAGCCAGGCTGTGTCCTCCTGTAACCAGCTTTTCAAGAGAAGGGAGAAGCTGGCTTGAGGTTAACCACCACATGCCCAGCTGGGACCAACTCAGAGATGGTGAATGTAGACATGCTTAAAATATAATCCTTAGCCAATGCTAGTGCTATTTGCCAAATATCCAAACACCCCTAACAATGCTTAGAAATACAATTAGTCATGTCCAAGTCCTAGATAATATTATTATTTATCTGTAACATCAAAAAGGTTACTCAAAGGTTAAGATCCTAGGGTGCTACTGTCAAGCACATATTACAATCTCATTGCTGCCCTCAAAAAGTTTAAGTTTTAAAGATATGTTTGTCTAGCTGTCAGGACAGCCTGTCCTGGCATTGTTCTGCCAGTACTGAACTTCATTCGATAAAGAACGAGCCTGCTTCACTGCAACAACTTCCCCATCTAAGTGCTTCCTCCGCCAACATTTCAACAGGATTGAAAAGTGGGTGTATTGAGAAGCAGAAAGAGGGAATTGTAATGGAGTGTCTGTAATATTTCCTATCTTCATTGGATATAGGTCATGTTCTCCAGCTTTTCTTCTTGTTCTTAAGAAACATAGTCAGATCTCACTAACTCAGCAGAATCAGGTTAGAATGCTGCTTACATGGAGTACCCTGTGGGGTGGAAAGCACACACAGCAAGAAGTTTGTTTTAGAACTTACTAGATAGCATGCTGCCTTGGAAGGCAGTGCTGTAATATAATGATCAAGATGCCTTATAAAAACAGATCTGAAGGAGTACAAAGGAAAGCTATTTGCAATGCACAGCAATACATTTTATTGAGCATGCACAACCAAGAAAGGTATTTTTCTGTACTTCTGAGCACATCTGTAGACACCCCTATAAGTATACACCGGAGGAAGTTCTCTTTTCCCAATGAGAAATAAAGACCAAAGACTAACCACATGTGAGGATAAAAATTAATGTGACAGTTTGTATAAAAAGTAAGTGGGGGGAGGGGGTGTTAATACTATGTTTTTCTGAGTTTCTTTTTAAACATTTAATTCTGACCACCTCAAGTCTTCCTCTACTTTAACTTAACTACACGCTTTTCGTCACTTCCCATCGTGAAAATTGTATGTTTCTGTGAGATGATAAACAGGTGTTACTTTTCATTCTGGCAGCAATGGCATTTAGTGCAGGATGAAATAATCCTACCATTAAATAAGAAGCTCACAGTGGTGTTGTGAAGCTTAATTTGTTTGGGAAATGCTTTGCAGTATTCAGATAAAAGGCACTCTGGATATTCAAAGTATTATTACTGCACAGCTGGTGGTCTACATGCTGCAGATGTTTCTTCCATGCTGTTGCATGGTTACTTAAGTGGCTTCTTAGTGCAGATGTTCATGAGTGAGCATGCACAGCCTCCTCTGCCGATGTTTTTTGACACGGATTTTATTGCTGCTTGACTTTTGATCTTGAAAAGAATATTCTTCCACTGGTGAGGTGCTACGTGTGTGTATGACTACATCCCTCTTGGTTCAGCTTCCACTGCGAACAACAGCATCTGCAGATATTTACTGTGGGCCTTTCTCTTTAGCCTCCATTTCCTTCTGTGGCTTTTACTCGTTCCCACAGTGTTTGACTCTGGGGATTCTGACTCTTCTGTTAGTACTCTATCACCATCACTCTCTTCATGCAGACGTGATGATTCCCTTTGTACTCTTTGCCCAGATGGGATCAAGAACTTCATTGCATCTTGATTCTTTCTTTCCTTGGCTGCTGCCACTGTTACATAAATGGATCTCTAAGAATTTCTGGACTTGCCATTCACAATCTCTCTGAAAAGATTTGAAGATAAGATGAACTTCTAATTTCTTCATGTTCTGTGCTAGTCTTTCTTACAAGTGGAGAGAGTTAAGGTATGACTTCAGCTGACATCCACATGGAATGTGCTAAACGTGTGCAAATTTCCACAGCTGTATGATTTCATTGACCTATTTGGTGAGAGAACTAATGCTAAAATTTATCTTTCTCTTGCTTTGCTGTATTTCCAGCAAATGGAAGGATATCCAGTCCAATATAAGGGCAACTGAGTAAAAAAGATTTTTGTCAAACCTGAAGTGCAGTGCATAGCCTATTGCATTACTGACCTAAGAGTAGAAAAGGACCAAACCCGTACCCACACACTGCACACAGAAAGAGGAAAGTACAGCAGAATGATACTGGTTCTGATTAACATAGACTTTATTTACAAGATTCACATGGCAGACAGAGAGGATTTGGTACAATATACTGGACTGTTTGTTCTGATAAGTATTAAAGAACTGAGCTCTCTGGACAGCATATTAAAGAGCCACAGTCTTGAGGCTTAGAGGAAGGTGTCTTGATCTTTGTGAGAAAGCAGATGCGTAAAGCTGACTTCATCTAGACAAATAACTTCAGAAAGAGATATCCTTCTACTTTTTAGGCAGAATTCAGCATAAATCAAAAGGCTCAGTCTTTACCTGTAAAAATTAGATCTGAAAGAAAGCTTGAGAACGCAAGACCCTGGCTGCGTTGTGAGGTGAATTGCACCTTAAAGACTTTCTCCTTTCCCCTGATCTTTAAATGTGTAACAATTTGTCAGTGCTCATGAAATATTCTAAATTATATCTATGGAGACCATGGCTACCTCTAATACAGAGAACTGATAGACCTTATGCAGATAAATACCTTCTGACCCTACTGAAGTGTCTTATTCTTTCTCTGGATTCATCTTGGTAAGCGTAACTTTCATCCTGCCTCTCTCGTGTCTCTGAACTATAAAAATTGCTACACACTATATATATAACAGGATTTACTCCACCTAACTTCCCCACCATTGCTGCTCCAAGAGGATAGACCTATGGTGTTGCTACTTGTCCAGATTCCCATATTTTTTCATGCTTGACTGCTGGCACTGCAGTTGTTCCTATTCTTTTGGTGCACCTATTTCTAATATTGATGTACCCAGTATCACTGGAAGGGTGGAGGGAGTAGAGTGGGAAGGGGGAAAAGAGCTTCTAATGTTCTCTCATTACTCAGTTCATCTCCCCTGTTTCATGACCAATACCTCTTCCCCTCTTCTAATATATTCCTTTGCTCGTTCTGGTTAGGAATTCTGGCTGAAAACAAGTCATCATATGGGTAACATTTGAATTCACGTAATCTCGTTCATTATGATGTGATCATTTGTGACTTACTATTGCTTGATAACAAAAGATTGTTTTGCATATGATAAAAATTATATTAAATCACTGTCCCCAGAATGGAGGCTGAAAATCAGTGAGGAGGGGCTTTTACTCTCACCACTTTGGCTTGAGTTTGAAGTGTTTCATACAGTAGCTCTGCTAGAACCAAGCTGGGCTTCCTTACTAATGTAATAAAACACAGACCATCCTAAGGGGATGAGAGAGTTGCATTCCAAAACTTGCACTGCAAGTGACCAAAGTTTAATGGAAAATGTTGAAAATATTCTATTAAAAAACAATTTTCCTCCTACATATCATACACTATTTTATGTTTTCCCCAGTCCTTCTTTTTTTTCCTTACTGGCACAAAACCAGGATCTTTGTTTTGACAGAGCTAATCCGCTCATGCTTTCATATGGGCCCTCAGGCTCCCCACCTGTGGAAAGATCCATGGGAGCAGAAATACTACTGAGTGAGTTCCACATGCTCACCTCAAAGGGAAGAAATCAGTGGCCTCACAAAGGTATGGACTGTAAACGTTGTGGTTCCCAAGGACCCATGGAGAACATGAACACAATCTCTCACACAATTTCCAGCAATAGCTTTTCCTTCTTCATTGCCTTTTGGGATTTCTCTCTCCATCTATCAGCTGGGCTTCTTCAGGAGACGTGCTGTATGGGCTGCTTTGCTGCAGTTGCGCTGCCTCCCTTTTCCCAAAGCCTGAAAGGCACACTCGGGGCTGACAATTTCCACCCGCAAACCTTGCTGGTGAGAAAGGATATAGTAGCTTGCAGCCCCTGCCAAGTTTGACAGCAAGCTTCATAACAAACTGGTACAGCTCTGAGATCTCTCTGCTGTTTCTGCAGGGAGGCCAGGGAAGATTTTATAGGGTGAAAAGTGATGGAGAGAGAATGAATTGCCTTGAATTGTGACTCCATCAGGCAGCATGTTCAAGGTAGCCAGCATCGAGCACTGATCTGTTCCATAGTCTCTGCCCAGCCAACAAAAAGAGGCAAAACCATATTTAGATGTTTAGTACTTTGTATACAAGACTAAGCCCAGAATTTATCTTAGCATCTTTGCCATTGGACATGCCCCCCAGATGAACAGGAAAAACAACCATTATTCTGTGCTAGGGAACGTTTGCTCATGTGGCTGTAATTTTGCATTAAAATCTGCCGATTTGCATCCAAGCTGCCTTTGTATCTAGGCAAGTAAATGACCATGCCCAAACCAACTCACTGGAAGGTAAGTTTTGAGAAGAAACCTTGGCTCTGTCTGCTCATATCATCCCACTTCACCCAGAATTAGGTCATTCTGGCTTTATAACATCGAACCACATTTCTGTGGTTCCCAGGACAGGCTGATATGTCTTGGAGTCACTATGTCTAGTACAGGAAATTTTAATTCATAGCGTTTAAATTCAGAAGGCTTGAATTTAATGTTCAGTGGTGTCCTGAAAGAGTCTGGGTCCTTCAAAGCCTTGAAGTACAGAACTGAAAAAAAAAAAGCTGATGACAATTCTGACTCTTGACTCCTGTGTTGTCAGCAGGAAAATCCCCATCCACTTCACTGAAGCCAGCTTTTCATCCACTGTGTTTTCATGCTCTGTATGGTGTTTTGCACTTGAGACCTTGCAGTCAGGAAGGTTAAAGAACTGTGGCAGTATGCAAAGCTCTCTGCATGTGAAGTAGCAGGCTACGTCAAACTGACCAGAGAGCAGAAACCAGGTCTCTGCCTCCTGGCTGAATCCCTGTCACTCTGCTCACCCTCTGCCTTTGGTCTATTGAATCCTGAATGGGACATGGCAGCACTGCTGCTGTTTTATGACAGCCGTCCTTGATGGGCCTCACTGTTGGGGTGCCAGTCAGGCTTTATGCCTGCCAATGCCCACGTGGTCTTGAGAACATGCAGAGCAAAAGCAAAGCTGCCTGAGGAAATGTAGAGGCAGGAACTAAATATTCATCATGAAAAGGTCAGCCTTGCAGGAGTCAGGGTAACCCTGCCAGGACTGCAGTTTTGCATTCATGTGTTTGAATCCTGTCTCAATCATGCTTTATGTGCCTATGTCTTTGTATGGGTCTGGGCCAGGACCACACAGGAAGCCATAAAACCCAGAAACAGAGTGGTTTTTTTTGATTTTTCAATTCAGGTAAACTGACTGTTGTGCCACTTCATCCAAGTCCTATTTTTAGCAACTACTTTGATGAAGAGCAAAGAGGGAGACCTCAGAGGTGAAATGCACTGTGAGGATGCAATTGGCTGGAAGGTGACATTCTCCATGAGTCTGACTTCGCTGAGATGAGAGTTTGGCTCTTGTTTTCTAAAGAGAGCAAGATGAAGGAGAAAGCTGTTTTCTATATAGCAGTCCTATCAGGTCTTTCCCCTGCTCTCTTTCTTTCTTATTCTGTCTGGAGACAACAACTTTTTAAATGCTCTGCAGCCACCTAGAGGAAAAAACCTGCTTGATTGAAGTTAATTTTATATGGATTAAGCCAAGGAGTGGGCTTTGCAGAGTTTAAGAATGTGAGTTTCTAAACTAGCCAGCCTGTTTATTATTATATCACAAGACCTCCTTGGAAATATATACAGTGAATCATCATCAAAAGCTGAAGATAACTTCAGTTTATGTTTATAGTTCAGAAATATTTCCTGCTTCATGTTCTCATTGTGCTTGTTATTGGATATGACATATTTTTATGAAAGATAGTATAGCAGGGCCACAATACATTTTGTCAGTAGACAGAAGGAGATGATCTGGTTTGAATTTTTATTTTGAAGATTTAAAACCTGTATCATTTTATATGTTTATCTGATGACTATGACAATATGCTTTTGGTATATCTACATAGTTTATATTTCTGTAGGGCCATGACTTCAAAACCTCCCAATAATTTTTGAGGTTCTAGCTAGGATGTTTATAAGCTCATGCAAAACCTCTGGCTTTTCTCAGTTGAGGGCTGTCACACAGAATACACTAATGGGCTCTCTGTCTACCAGAGTGAAAGTTGATGCAGTCATATTAGAACCATTTAGTCCATGCCATGTTCATTTGCACTGTGTGAAACAGAATAAAAAAGTTTAACTGTTGACTGAAAGTACTTTAATGTATAAAGTTGGATATTAAAATGTGTCTGTCTTTTTGAAATGGAATTAAAATTACTAGGCTTTTTCCTTTTCTAGATAGGATATGGCAGTTCAGTCTCCACTTGTGCCTAAAGAACTAGAGAGCTGGGGGATGTATTCTCTAAAAATCAAGTCTAGACATGGAAAAAAAAGATAAAATTTTATGTCAGTTACATAATGTAAAAGATCATAACGATGATGGATTTTCCTTGGTAGCTGTGCCAGAGGACACTGAAAATTCCATTATGATGGAGTGTCTCTGTCATAAGGCAAATTCACTTTAGCAGTGTAAGTGCTAAGCTAAGCATTGCATGCAGTGAATGGAAATGTAGAATAGTAATATGGATATTGAAAAGGTCCACTAACACATTCTCCATTTCTTTTCCTCTCTTAAGAAAGACTTGATGTATGCATATGATGTGGTCAGTCGAATAACTTGAATACTGCAATGTTATGTCAGAACAGGATCTGTAATAAGGAATCTTACTGGCTTAAGAAATCCAAAACATAATGAAATTTAGGAATTTTTCTTGTGGCTTGGGAGAGAGGTGATTCTGCCCCTCCACTACTCTCTCGTGAGACTCCACCTAGAGTGCTGCATTCAGTTTTGAGTCTCCAGCATACAAAGGACATAAACTTTTTTGAGCAAGTCCAGAGCAGGGCCACCAAGATGATTAGAGGGATGGAGCACCTCTCGTACAAGGAAAGGCTGAGAGAATTGGGATTGTTCAAGTCTGGAAAAAAGAAGGCTTCAGCATGACCTAGTTGTGGCCTTCCAGTACCTACCTAAAGGGAGCCTACAAGAAGGATGGAGAGGGACTTTTTACAAGGACTTGGAGTGATAGGACAAGGGGGAATGGATTCAATCTATGAGAGTAGGTTTAGCTTGGATAGTAGGACAAAAGTCTTTACTGTGAGAGTGATGAGGCACTGGAACATATTGCCCAGAGAAGCTGTGGATGCCCCATCCCGGGCAGTGCTCAAGGCCAGGTTGGATGGGGTTTTGAGCAACCTGGTTGCGAAGGTTGAGCAACCTTTGAGCACCCGTGGCAGGTGGAACTAGATGATCTTTAAAGTCCCTTCCAACCCAAGACATTCTATGATAAATGATGGGGTACTGGAAACACAAAGTAGGTCAATTTGGCCATAGGAAGTCAGTGATGAGCACATAAGCTGTACACCTCAGGCCCCTGGACCTATGAAAGGTGGGATTTTTGGTAGAAAATCCTTTAGGAGTTGACTTTCCTTCTGAATATTAAACTCATAGAGCATCTATAGTGTTTTTTTCCAAAACATTGCATAAATGTATGATAAGCCTTATCATATAGCTTTAGATATACAGCTACTGTTACCTTTGCGGGTTTTGTGATGGATGTTTGCAAGTGGATGACTACAGATATTAATTAACTGAAGAAATACGTATCTTCAGAAAGCAGGTTCTAGCTTTTGAACCTTCAGTGTCAGATTCCAGGTCATACTCCTAAATTTGGTTCTCTTATCTTATTGTTGATCCAAGTATTTTATTGCAAATTAGCTCTTTATAAGGGGTTTGGAAATTCTGCTCTAGTGCAGCATTATTATGGTCCTGGCATTTTCCAGCTAGACATGCAATCCACAGATCATACAATGTACAGGCAGCCTAATCCTTTTTGCAGTAGTCTCTTCAAAGAGGGTGGAACAAATTGTATTTGTACTACTCCAGTATGCAAGTAAAATGAGAATATTTTTGATGGGTACTTTTCAGTGTGATCTTGGGCAGTTGTTTGAAATGGGTTAAAAATCTTATGCTGTATTTCCTCTTTATTCCAATAATTCCAATTACAGAGTCATATGTAATGTTCACAGAGAAGTGTTTTTTAATTGTTTCACTTCAAGGTATACACTACATATGAACTCAAGCCACTTGAGTTCTCCTGCATACAGATATTTATTTCAAATGCCAGGACTATTTGTTTCAAATGCCATGGCTGCACAATAAAGGTGAAACTCTACACAACTGAAACATAGGAAGAGGAGGTGAAAACTCTCTTCCATTTTCTGAAAGTGTGTAGGAGTGCAAGGGGTCAGCTCTTCCACAGCTGTGGGTGGCATTTCCATATTCTGTTGGGAGTTTTTTGGGCAAAAATCCTTTCTAAAGGTGGCAAGTCAGCTGCTCAGCTGTTCTGTAACCTTCAGCTCTAGGAAATATTCTGAGTCATACCAGATGCTTCTTGGAGTCCAGCATGGGACTACATTGTCTTCCTTAGTCATTGTTCAGCTATTTCCCCATGGAGGAATTTTAGCCAGCCTTTCCATTCTCAGGACAGAAAGTACAATTAAAGCCACAGATGCCTGTAAGGATCCAAGCACAAGATGCAAAAAGCCTACTTGACACATTAGTACGACAATTATGAAGAAAGAAGTAGGTATGGTTGCTGTGCCATTTCATTCTTTATTCGGTTCTTCTTCCTTCCTTCCTTTTAAGTGCATTTACCACTGGTACTACATATTGTGAGAGATCATAAATAGGTGTCAGGGTAGTGCTGTCTTGACAACTTCTATTTCATGAGGTTTTAAAAAATGCTCCAGAATGTTTCATTATTAATTTTGCCATTTTCTTGTGGATAATGTTGGTTAAGGCAATGAAACACAATTCTGGCACAGCATGCTCTTTATATAAAGTTTAAAAATACATGCAGAACACTCTTTCTGGCTTTATCCAAAGGCTTTCGGATAATATTTTTAGCAGCACATAGTGTAGGCTTGTGGTGATATTGTGCAGCACAATATGTTTTTTTTCAGAGGTCTACATGGACATTCATTTATTCAGTTTGGAAAATACCATTTTTGCTTATCCTTTGTGAGGGAAATATGGGTTCTGATTTTTTTTTAAGAAGATGTATACGCAAAGAAATCAAAATTGAATTGCTGTCTGTCTTTGCTATGTTGGAAATAACCAGCAGTAATTACCACTTGCATTGAAAGCATCCTTTTCCCATGTTGACTCTAAATAACTGCTTTGGAAGGGTTCCTTGGCAAGGCAGGGATAGATATGGGTATCTTGTGTGATTCTGTTTAATTATCTGAGTGCCAAGTCTATATCTGGACCAGGAACAATGACAATCACAGTTTAATTAGGACTCCTCAGTGTGTGTGTAACATGACTGCTGTGCCCCAAAAATCTTAGATCACATGCAGCTCTTGCCCTTTGATGGAATTGTGTATTTTATAATTCTCTCTGCTTAGCTCATTGTGGCAATACAGTCCATGGTTCAATCAAAGTTGCACAAAAATCAGGAATCAGGATGAAATTTGAATGCGTGGTTCAAATGCCTACTACTGCAAACTCCTCCTCTGCATTCTGCCAAAAACAACAGTCATATTCTCAAGCATTATGGCCAATGCTTTCTTTATAGGAATGAGATTTCCCCAATGGAGCGGATGTGCCTGCAGTACATTTGCTATGCACAGCTCACCGAAGATGAGCTGTGAGTTCCCTTTCTGCTCCCACACTTGTAGGGATTTTTTGGAGCCTGTTCAGCAGTGTGGGAGTTCTTCAGAATGGGGCAGTCTCCAGTACAAAGCACACATAATCTGCTTGCCAGTTTTTGTGGACTCTTATTTTCACACTTACCAGAAAAAAGGGTCAGGGCACTGATGATTTAACTTTGTTATGGATGCCTTTACCAGATTCCCAATTAAAGACAGTGTTACCAATGTTAAGATGTGTGGGAAAGGCACAGAGGGAGCACAGACATGGTTACCTGGTCTTGGAAGAAATGATCCTTGAAAATGACTTTGCTGCATAAAACAACAATCTGCTCCCCAGGCAAGTGCTTTGAATGAATACTCAATAGATCTGTGTTTTCAGCAGCCTCCAAAACTACTCTCTTTGAGTTATTTGCTGGTTTTGCATTAATATTAGTAAACTCTGGAGAAAGAAAGAATGATCTCGGGCCTTTGATCTCAACCCTCAAAGCCATAAAAAGTCTCCAGCTCTACATACTATATTTCAGTACTTCAGTAAGGCTAATCATGCACAGGCAGATGAGACAGTTTGCGATAGCAACAGCACGAGACTTTCCCTTATGTATTGGAAAATGGCTCATCTTCTTATCTTCTTACCTTGTGAAATGTCTTTTCTATCTGGGGCCATAAATAATGGCAACTTATTGAACTTTGTAGAAAAAACAGCCCAAACAAATTTTCTCATAGCAACTTAACTACTGGCAGAGGCTTTAATTTTTCCTAAAAAATTAGGCCAAGCTTGTACTAAAACTCTGATTTGGCATACCCAAGAAAAAGTTATCCCAGGAAGTCATGTCTCATAGGATGATGGGGCTGGAAATTAATCTTCCTCTCTAGGCAGATGACTCTTCAGGCTTTGAAGTTTGCAACTGTACAGCTTATTCCAGCTGTAGAGGACAAAACCCATCACTACCTGATGCTTCTTCATATACATAAAAGGTATGTAGTGATGCACTATCTCTAATTGCTTTTTTAAAATCCCTTGAGATCTTCTGATGGAAAGAGGAAGATGTTATTGTTTTCCATCTGTGTGGAGCAACTCGAAGGTACCAAAATGTTTGAAAAATGCACTGCATCATACTCCTGTTGTGAAACATGGGGGAAAAAATAAGGGCCTCCTGAAATGGTTGATTCTGGGTTTGGATTCATGTGTATTGCAGAGGAAAGTTAACGGCTGATGTTCAGCAAGTGAACATCTGCAATTTCAATCCTGTGTGGCACAGAGTAAGGCTGTAGGCTTCGTTGTTGTGATCTTTTCTTTTTCTTTTTTTAAATACTGCATGTAGCACAGGACTCTGTTCTTTGCCCTTTGTGGGACTTGGAGACTTTCCATGGTTTAATATGAAAAAGGGCTGTTGCTGAAGGAGTGTACTCATCTAGTTTTCTTTGAAGATGTGGCAGCAGAGTGTGTGTTTGTCTCCTTCAAGGGTGTGTCCCACAGCTGCCGGATGCCTTCACTTTCATGGATTTCCCCTTGCAACAGTTTGTGATTATACACACCCAATTAACGCCATCTCTGACACATACCCTGCAGGCAGCACAGACAGCATCAAAAGGGTTCACACTTGGTACCAGCCGAGGACTCAGGGGCTGGCTGTGCTCTGGTGCTTATTTGGAGCAGGGATGCCAGATAAAGTGCACGGTCACATCCAAGTGTTTTTCTTTTTGTAAATGTAAATATGTCCTTAAAATAAATGTAATTTTCTTTTGGACCACAGCATCATTGCATCTCTGTATGATTTCATTGAGGGCAGAACTAAGGCTGCCTGAAGTATCTTGTTTGTATTTCCATAGCTAGTAAAATAGCTTCATTTTATAAGTAACTTGCGCTGCAGTCTTCTTGTAGGATTATTTCTGTCTGACTGCAATGTTCTGATGGTTAGGTTTCTAATATGTTTTTACTTCATTTACGCAAATGCTTTGTTCTTGGTAAAGAGCCACAATACCCCAGAAGACTCAAAGTCTCCATTACTGTGCAGTACAGTAAATTGTCAGTAGAGCTTCATTATTGGCATAATTCCAAAGTTTTACTAAAATACTTTTTTTTGTTGTTTGAACAGTCCAGTCAGATTACAATACAGATAAGATGCACATACATGCAGTTAGTGTCACCAAATCTCTTTATCAGATTCAAAGGAAGAATGATGAGAAGGCAGAATCTGGGGGAGCAGAGAATATTTTTTGAAATATATCTCTGGAGAGGATAAAAAATTAAAAACTGTGGGCATACCAAAGTTTTTTGCAAAGGGAACGGATTAGGTTAGCACACAAGAATCAGTTTTTCAATTTACTTGGTAAATCATCCCATAATAGCTCTTTAACACAACTGTAGCAATAGTAAATGTGAGAAATGTAATTAAGTGCAAAAAGTAAACACCTTTTGATAAAAATACAGACCCAAAATCGAAGCTTCGCCATGGGCCATCAGCAGGTCACCCTCAGAGCCAGCCCACAGAGAATGGACATCTTTTACTTCCATGTCCTTGCTCACAACTGCCCTTTCATTAGGAAATAAAAGAAGGTTTTATTTTCATTCACTAGGCTTGGCAGCTGTGGACATAGGTTTTTTACTCTCATTTTTGATTTAACATTAATTAATTCATTTAATTAACCGTAAAAATAATTAGAAATTGTAATTCATTAATAAAACTGCCACAATCTGACGATGCCTCCTCATCTAAGCCTAAGGCTTGAGCCCAGCAGCTGTAACCAGGATTAAAAACTTAATGAAAATAAAAATTACAGCGGCAATTAGGTATGTAATGAATCAATGGTTTGTGTTGCACAGGGTGTGCTACCTTCCTCAGTGGACACCCGTGCTGAACACTGTAGCAAATAGTGCTGAGCCAAAGCTTAGATGTTTCTCTCTGGAGCCTGTCTGGATGTCCATGGCCATTTCAGTGCCAAGGGTTAATGGTTAGTATTGCTCACATGTATATAGGAGCTAAGCTCTGCACTCTCAAGGAGCATAGCTGCCCTCCTGCAGACTGGGAACAGTGCCCTCCCTTCCCTGATCCCTCAGACTATGCCTAGGCTTTGCTGGGGTCTGTGCTAGCCTTGCCATGAACACGTTAACTATTAAAAAGCTTGGGTGATTCATGGTGAGCCTGGAGTTTTCCTGATGTTTCATCTTTTCCTGATGCAAGCACCTGAGGTAGCTGTAGGTTCGTTGACTCAGTGCAAGAGGTGGCATCCCTCTCCGGGTAATGGAAAAAAAAAAAAAAATTATGCTCTAAAAAGCAGAGGCAGTATCTAAGATTTAGGGTCTTATAATTTCTAAGTCAAATAAGTTGGTGAACATATAGCCAAGCTGATACAGGCAAGCATCCCTAAACAACATGGACATCAATAATAACTAAATCTGAGTGGAGAGCAGTGAAATGTATTTCATAAAAGGGGCTAGCACAGAAACAAAACTATGATAAAATGGTACCTTGATCATCAACTATTTATGGAAATTATATACAGACTTTGTTTGTGATGATGATTTCTTTCAGTAGCAAGCAAGCTTCTACTTCACTGTAAAATGAGACATGCACCTCTTAAATTGCATGGGGTATATGGAACAGTGCCTGCTGCGGGGATACTAGGAAGAGATCACAAAGACATGTTGTGGCCAAAGGAAACAGTGTGATGTTATTGAGTGTGTCACGTAAAAAGGTGACCCTTTGTGCTTATACAAGGTCTTTTATCAGCTGACAACATCCAGCCATGCCAAGGATGTTGTGCTAATCTATTCCTTGCCTATCAGCTGTGATGTGCATACAGCAACATCTGTTACTGGAAAAGATGTAAAGGGACCTACCGCGGGTCTAAAGTGAAATAACATTACATTGTCCCTAGAAAGTAAAGTTATTGCAAGTGAAAACAACTGGTCTGTAAATATGAGCATGTTATATATTTGATCTAAAACAATTTTGTTTATTCACAGTGCGTATATATCAGGACAAGTGAATCAAGGACGAGTAACCTTCTTACGTTAGCACTTGTGTTAATTATTTGTCACCGTGGTTTTTTAGGTAATTTTATATTGAGGATCCACTGAGAGTAAATTTATTGAACTCATGAAAATGTCAAGCAAAACTGTCAGGTTTAACCATATGAATGGTCACTAAAGTAGCTGGTGACTTTGGCAAGGGGAAATACTCCTCTTTAAGGGGCACTGTTGGACTTAGAGAAACAGGCTTGTCTGTGTTCAAAGGATCACTAATCATTTCTCTTAGTTTTGAATAAAGGGTTCTCAATTACTCTAGAGCATTGTATGGGCATTAGGGGCTCCTGATTACTTTGACTGAGGTGCTTGCACCTTTTCCAAGCTATTACCTCTTCTGCTGTAGAGAAAGTTTTTGGGAAACTAAGCCTATATCCATCCTTTTCCTATAAACAATTCATATTATGGTCCACAGGAAGAGCAATTAACATGAAGAGCTCATTTTTTATTTCAACCCTTCATCTTTGCAAGAGGATTTGTGCCTTTGTCCTTTCAGAAACAGGAAAGCCCCTGAACATGCAGGGAGCAGGGGGCTCTTGACCACTGACACCCAAGGTTCATGCACAGAGCACCTTCAGTGGAAAGCAGAGGAACTGAGGGCATGATTTTCAGAGTATGCATTCCCTATACCTTGTCCCTGCCTTTTAATGATTCTGCTGAAAGCAGTAGATGCTCAGCATTTCTGAATTCACATTCTACACATGCAGAAACATCTAAGCATTTTGCCTATGCAGAAACCACTGACTGCAAATCTCTTGGCCCTTGCCAGTTATATTTTAGGTCTGTGCCAAATGGGCACATGTTCTGAATGAGCTAACTTGAAATATAGTGGTGACATCCACAGTAGCAGTTTCACGTAGGGCCGTGTTAGCAGCTTTGCTCCCTGTCATTGTGGTGATTCCACATCATAATGCAATGGAAGAAGAGACTGGGTGGTATGAACCATGCTTGAGGGATTTCCTAGCATGAAACTGCTCAGTTATGCTGCATCACCCCTGTTCCTTTGGAGTATCTTAAAGTCTGGTACTTAGTAGTGATGCTGGTGAAAAAACAGGCATATAACTATTTTCATGCCTTCAAAGCAGGAGAGTGTGGAGGTAACCTGGAGAGAAGGCATCATCCCTTGCATGGAGGAACATGTGCTCATTGCCTACAGAATTCATATACTTAACACTATTGCTATTGATAAAATTATTAAATTATTACTTTCTAAGAATAAAAAAAGTTTTTATCTTATATTGACAGAAAATCATTGCAAAAATGGAGTTTGCCTCCTCCCATTGTGGTCTCAGTTCTTTCTACCTGACATTTCTTGGGTCTTCTCAACTCCCTGTTTCTTTAAGGTCCCCTGGTGCTCTGGAGACTTCTCTGCATCAGAGTAGCACACCAAAAAAGAGATGAGCCCTTGGGATGTAACCGCAGGGATGCCTTTAACTTTCTTGCTATTCAGCACAAGTTCCTGTGGTATTGAATGTCATGTGACTAGAAAGTAAAAACTCCAAGCCTCGGGCAGATATCTGCCAAAGCATTCCTTTCTTATTTGTTTTGGGGCTTTGTTCTGCAGGTCCTGTGTGACAGACATGTGTGAGTGTCCGATCCATAAAAACTGCTACTGTGAGTCATTCCTGGCATATGCCCGAGCCTGCCAGAGGGAAGGGCTGAAAGTCCAGTGGGTGCCGGAGCAGAACTGTGCAGGTAAGCATTTTGGGACTGCTGCTTGGTAAGCCATTGCATATGCTAATAGGCTACTATCCTACTACCCTTTTACTGGTGAAGTAGGATCAAAAATCATACAGGAATTGTACCAGCTTGGAAGTTCTTGGAAGTTTTTCTTTCAGGATACGTAAACTGTTGATTACAGAAAATGTTTAAACTCCTTTGACCTCCTGTCATAACATAGTTATATTTCTGGAGACAACATGCACATACAATTGCAATAGGTTCAACAAGGAAAGAGGAGCAAATGTATTTAGTTGGAATATTAAAATGCAAACCTGCATTAATTATTGCATTTGGTCCGTATTCGCTGTGTGCTTAGGACTGCATTCATTGCAAGTAATTGTGACTGATTGTTTCCATGAGAAGCAGTGGCCTGTGGTTATGGGTACTTGAACTAAAATGCAATATTGCAGATGAGTATTTCCCCTGATGATGGTCTCATTAATTTAGGACACTCTGTAATGGCATTGGTTTGCCTGGGAACGTATTCAGATTTATGTAAAGCAATTAACAGTAGTTGAAAAAAAAAACCAACAAAAAATGAGAGGAGGATACTCAGCGCTGGTCAAAGAGCTATTACTCTCTGGTCTATTTTGGTGATTGTGTGTGGCACAGGGTCTACTCTCTCAACTTCAATTTCCTTTTCTGTTGAAGGCATTTTAGCACGGATGGGTGAGTGACAGAGCAAATTACGTTTGATTTACTGTTCCTAAGAGATTCGTTTTTTTCTTACAAAAGTTCATTTTTTTTTTTCTTTCAAAGGAACAGGACAGTCCAAACAGGGTGTTGTTGAGTGAAAACCCTATTCAAGGATGTGGTCTTAGACAGCACTAGTAGTGTATATCATTTTAATCTGTTGATCTGGTAGCAGATCCATGCAGAACCTGAAGCAAGCATCCTGATTTTTTTTCCAAAGCACTTCACAACGAGACCTCACTGTGGCAGATGCTGTAAAAAGAATAAAAACTCTTTGCTAGCAGCCCCTGCCTTAAGGAGTTTATACAAGTGTTGACTTATCACGACTTAACTAATTGAGGCTTCATTTCACAATTTTTTTTCTGGCATCTTACCAAAGACAAGAAAATTTTCTGAGGCAAAAACAGTCCTTGAGAGAACATTATGAAAGAATTTAAACACACAGCCTCCATTAAAGCTAATGAAAGATGTTTTTAAATCAACATGAGTTTTTTAATCTCTTCTGCAGGGAAAGGGGTAATCTTGTTAAGCAGAAAATATAGATAAGCTCTATAAGTCTAAGTACCCTCAAAACAGTTATTTAAGTATCCAGTGTCAGATAAGTAGCACCATTTTCTACAGTAAATCATACAGTAAGCATTAAAGTGTATCCACTGCTTTCCATATGGTCCAGTGGCCAGCATCAAGATTTTAATCTTTAACTTGCCTTTTTTCTCTCCAAAACGAATAGTTGCAAATATTGTGTCCCAATTGCAGATGAAAGTTCATAGGTGGGAAACAACATATCTGTAATAAAACTTCAGCTTTCTGTGACTTTCATTTCCTGCTTGAAATTTCATAGCTGGTGGGATACTTGCAAGAGTTGTGTTCTGAAGAATATGGAGTATACTTATTAGTAAAGTCAGGTTTTAATTATACTTTTGTGTGTTTTAAAACCAGATCTTGTGTGGTTGCCGGTTGCTCTACCCTAACTGCTGTAAGCTTAGCTCATTTTTATAATCTTCAGGAAACTTGTGTTGTCTGGAGGGCCAGCCAAACAGGATGCTCAGGAGGCTGAATTGCATGTCCTGTTCCCTACATGCTCTTCTCTCTCCCCCAGTGCAACAGCTTATCCTCCTCTACGTTATTCTGCAGAATACTGCTGCTCAAGGTTTACTGTCCTATGAGGTTGACTCGTTAAAGGGAATGTCAGCTGTCATTTAACTGGAGGAGTGAAAAGTAGAAGAGAATGAGTAAGGAAATTGGTTGGGGTTGGAAAAGGTTGGTGAGATCCACATGGGAACTGAGAGGGTTAGGAAAAGGGTATGGGTTGCCGTGGAAAGCAGTGGGGAGTGAGACGTGTTAGGATGGGCATAGGAAAAAATATGATTTTTCAAGGAAAGGTTAAAAAACCAGGAGAGCCAGCATGAGGGAAATAAGAAATAAGAAAAAGTGATACATGGAAGAGGGAAAATAAAGTATAGAAATAGAAGGAAGAGGTTTGAAAAGGAAAGGAGAAGGAAAAAAATGATATATATATTTTTTTTAACCCAAGAAAGGTTAAACAAGAAGTTTATAAAGTACAATTAAGTAAACTGAAGCGGTGAAAGGCCTTGAGACATAGTAATTTAACACTGCATTTCTGAGGACACCGAGAGGAAGAAGACTCAAGGATGGTAGAAGGCAGTAACTCCCTGCCATGGGCATGACTACACCTGCAAGAATGCAAAATGCGCTGATGTGCTGACATGCTACAACAATTTCATAAAATCTGAACCATTCTCTCTTTTCCTCTGTGATCAGTTGAAGTGGGAGAAGATGAGTGTGTATCTGATTTTGACTCTTCTGCTTTGACTCCCTTTCCTGCTGTAATTTCTAGCCAGTGTCACTCTTTTTTGCGGCTGTATGTTGCTTTCCTTTAACTGCTTTATTCTGTATGTAAATGTATCAGGAGGGCTATTCTGGCTTTTTGGTGGAAGCCTACTGAAAACTGAAAGTTGAAAATATTAACATGAGTGTATCATGGGAAGGTCAGTGCCCAGATCCATGGGCTTTAACTCTCTTAGAAGGAGATGTTGTGAATTGCAAGCACTATGAGTGACATTCCATTTAAAAGTCCTACAGAAGACCTCTCAACTGTGTAACACTAGCAGAAGAACCCAGAAGATTCATTGATGCTCAAATATTAGTTCAGAATTTTCTGTGAAATCAGATTTACCAGATATCATCAATCAAAGGAATCCTTCAGCAGTTATGTTACATATTTTGGCTTTTGTGTTGGGGAATAAGAGTTCCTCCTAAATAATTACGTCCATGTCTGCAAAGACAGGCACGGACAGATACAAGCCTCCTCTGTGAAACTGCCAAAGTGGTTGAACTAAACCAGGTCTAGTCTGCAAACTGTAGCCTTATTAGGCAGGATTTATTAGCTCAGGCACAGTGCTGTATTCATGTGACTATATGGCTTCTGGACTGGAGCTGGCTATTATCCCGCCAACTCAGAAAGTGGTCTGAGGAAGCTCACATCTGTCATGACAAACACATGTTCTAGAAGAAGAGTGGAAAAATCCTGTTGGGACTGGTAATGTTTCAAAATACAGTATTAATAGTAACTTTTGTACGTTGGGGTTGGGTTTTTGATTTTTTTTTTTTTTGCTAGTGTACTAAGGAAGAAGTTATTAGTAACAGAACTCAGTTCTTTAAGAGAGGAATTTGTCTTAAAAGACGGGTGCAAAGACACCACTTCTGTTTTCCATGTTTACATGGTAGTGAATCACTTCAGCAGATCCTGGGAAGCCTTCTGCAGAATGTCTTTATTTTTATATTTTAAACTGTTGATGAAGTGGAATGTTCTGGATCAATCACACCACATGTTAACAACTGAATCACTCAACAATAAAAGCCATCCGGGGAACTTAAACAGCAGCCATTGTACTTTTCTGATTTTTCCCTCGACAGCATGTTAATAATGCCATTATAGGCTGCCTACAGCAGAAAATAGTCATTATATCTTCTACATGGCATCGTCTGAAGGATAAGGAGGTGTTTTGATGTCCCACGTCCACGTGTGGTAAAGCAGAGATGGGGAGTACTTACAGATGCCATGGCTGCCGAGGGCAGGCTGTAATATGTTCTCATTTGCTCTGGGGTAGAGACGAGGAAGTGGAAAGGAGGCCTTAGCCAACTTTCCTCAAACCTACCGGCTGAGGAACCAAACACAGCTCAGGTGGAAAGAACAGGCCAGCTATTACTGCAGTAAACCTTTGTGGGATGAAACCTGTGCAGCCTTAAAATTGAAGCTTGTATTCCTTTCTATATGGAAACCACATGTGCTGAAGTCTAATGTTTGTTTTTGGTTGGTCAATTAGAGATCCTACAAAGGGAAGCTCATTTTCAGAGAGGAAGGACAAAAGCTTCTAATAAAAGGCTCCCGTAAGATAATTCACGCGGTGTGCGGACAATCACTAACCATCCTTGAATGTCTTGCTCTACTTTTCTAGACTGTTAATATATTGTTTGCAAAGCTCCTGGGAGATCTGCATTTTTTTGTTTCCCCTCTTACAGAGATTCAATCTCTATTCTTAACACACTATGTAAGTGTAGAGTTTCCTGGTAATCTAACATTTTATTCTATGCTTAATATTGCTTCTGTGTTTTTCCCACCTTCTAAATTTCCTGTTTCATTTAAATTTTCTTTTCTAAATATTTTAGAATAAATTTTGTTTATTCCTTATTTAGTATGGAAGGAAGTTACCATGCAGAGCAAGACAGAAATGTAAAGATGGAAAAATATTCTCAAAAGATCTATGCCAAAAACTGAGTAAGCCTATCTTGAACATAGCTGACAGATAGATGTTTGTTTCCAACCTGTTCTAAAACAATGTTCAATTAAAGATGTCTCACAGAGTTTCTAGGTAGGTTGCTCTTGGTACTTTCTTATGCTTAAAGGTAAAAAGTTGGGTTTTTTTCTCCCCTGATATCTAATATCCATCTAATGTTCAGCATTTGATTCTCTGTAACTCCAGGGTCATTTTCCTCTGTACTATCCATTTTTTACATTTTTGTGTTTCTTTATTAATATCTGTGTCCTAAGAATTGTGTACGCATTCTTGTTATAATTCCTTCTTCAGGACTGCTTTTCAGATATGCATAAATTCCATAAAATGGGCAAGAAGTAAAACTTGCAAGAAGCTGATGCTGTTTTGAAGATCCCTTAGTGGTGAAAAGGAATACCTTAAATTTATGATGCCTCAGCAATAAGACTTCTATCCTCTTTGATAAAGTCATATATATTTAATCAATTTATATCTGTCTGTTTCCTCTTTATGAATAATAGTAGTACTGTGATGACACTGTAGGTCAATCCTCACAACAAAACAGTGTTTTCTGTCCATAACAAAACTGTTACTTAAAAAATCTTGACCTTCAATCCCTCTCAAAGTTGAAGAAACCTCCCTAGTACAACCGGCTCTTTGAAAATGGCATGAGATGATTCTGGATGCTTCAGAGTCCCTTACCATCTATGGAAGGTTTTATCAGTCCTTGTACTTGCCATCAGCACAGCTGTTAAAAAGTATAACAGACTTTTATTTGCCATTGAACTGTGTATTATTCTCCATACTAAAAAGGCAGGATATAAAATGTTGAGAGTTTAAATATTGATCTGGAGGGGTTATAGGGCTTTTAGCTGAGCCTTCAGTAGTCCTTTATGTTGAAAATGCATTGAGCTGTCAGCTACATAAATTAATGAATGGATACTGGAATCCTTAACTACAAGAATCCTCACTGTCAGTGATACCTTGGTAAAACAAGACAAAACATGGATACAATAAATTTTAAATGTTTGTTTGTTTGTTTGTTTGTTTTAGAAATGGTGCTGCTGGATTAACAGCATTGATTTGGTTTGCTGCAATATGAAATATAGAAAGTATAATCTTAGGATCAGAAATTCTAATCTGGTGATTCTCTTCTTTCTGTGGGAGTGGAACTGATAATAACTGTCTGTCCTTGTAAATGCTTCAGAAATCTTTGATAAAAGGCATTGTAATAAAAAAGTGTGTTAATCCTTTAATATAAAGCATAGATCTGCATATAGATAGAAATCTTGCCAAAGCATTATATACCTTTAACTGTGTTAAAATTCTAAAAAAGTTAATACTGCTGTGGACTTGATAGCTTTTGATAAGGAATTTTGCTGCTTTTATATTTATGATGTAATAGAGTGGAATGGTTTTACAAGTAATTTTTTCCTCTAGATAATTGTAATGCCAAAATGTGCTTTTTGATATTTGGAGTAGAAACTAAGCAAACAGATAAGTAAATTTCCTTGTGGGGCTCTGTGTAATATGCATATTTTGTTCCTTTTAACTCCTTTCAGCAACCCAGTGTAAACATGGCGCAGTTTACGATACCTGTGGTCCGGGATGTGTCAAAACATGTGACAACTGGAATGAAATTGGACCATGCAACAAGCCCTGTGTTGCAGGGTGTCACTGCCCAGCAAATTTAGTTCTTCACAGAGGAAGATGCATCAAACCAGTCCTGTGCCCACAGCGGTGACATTCGTTCTCTTTCCATGGACACTGATGCGGGTGGTCACTTACCTCTTTGACGCTCACAGCCAGTGAAGGACTCCAGCTGTTTGTGTGCAGATTCTGCAAGGTACACATCTACTCACAGAGTGTAAATATGCTCCTCTGTGTGTGCTTGTGTGTCTCTAAGTACACACACATGGCACCTAGAAAGATATATAAATGTATACTGTGTGTATGTAGACACACGTACTTAAGTGCCCTAAACTTAAGTACAACCCATATATTTATATATATGTCCACACACAAATATACATAATTTCTATATACCATAGAAGGATGAAGTATAATATGTATATTTTTTGCTATAAAGTTTATGTATTATTATTTCTAGGACCCTGATCTGTAAGTCATTGTATAAATAAACCAGGTGTTTTTAATATAATATTGTGGCATGAAAAGATTTGATGACTTTGCCATTGTATAAGTTTGTTGTTTCCAAGGAGACTTTTTTAGGGCCATAGCAATGCCAGGCTGGATTAGTTTCAACACAGAACCTGGATTTACAGTTGTACAGGAAACACATTTCTCTGGAGATGGAGGATTTATCTAGGAATATTTCATGCGTACCTTAGAGCTGCATAGTGATTGGTGACAGTGCTTAATCAGGCAGAGAAAGCTGGGGATTGGTTTTTATGCTTTACTGAAATAACTGTGCAAAATTATTTCCAAAGCTGGTTGGACAATGGCCAGGATAGAGATATTTCTTTCTGGAACGGCACCAAAGAGTTAGGGGCCAGATTTTCAGAAGTGTTTGGCACCCAACAGCTCCCTTTGAAAATGTGACCACTTCCCATTTCATATCCTAATGCCCCATGTCTGTTATTGTGTTTGGCAGTAGCCATGAATACACAATGAGGAGCTTGAAGAAAATATTCATGTATATATTAGCCCCTTAAACATGTTTGAAACGCCTAGGTTTGTTTCATGTCTCCCCCAAATATTACACAGAAAGCAAATCCCACTCTGAAATGTTTGATTTCAGTGTGCGTTAAAACATAAAATAATGCCAGGCTTAGTAACTCATTTAATTTATCAGCATGGTTTAGAAGAAAGACAATTTCACCCCACTGAAAAACAGTAGAGAATGTCAAATGCGAGTTGGAGAACTGCAATTTATTTCCGTAGTGGTCTTTTGGTTGACGTTTAAGAACATGTGGGCTCTGTGAAGTTTGCGTGACTTTTGAAGTCTCCCAGGGGAGCAGCAATAATATGCGATTTCATTAGAAACTGTTAAAAAAGCCATACAACTTTCTCAAGCCTGAAGGGACAGGGGGCTATTTTTTTTCACTTTAAAGCCTCTTGTAGAGCCTGATGGAATGGTCTCTGGAGATGATAGAAATCTTTGTACATCTGATTTAGGTTTATAATGAAGTAATATCCTCCCACACAGCTACTTCCATCATGCCTTGAATTGAAATTGCACATTGTAATGCTTTGAGCAACTTTCTCCTTTAATTCTTTTCTCTCCAGGAATTTAAGCAGGGCCTGAGTTTACAGTAAGTGAGTGGGTAAACACTTGAGTTATACAACCTGTCTGTAATCCTACCCTGGAGGAAGATGCTGAGTGAACCTGGTTAACTTAGACACCACACTATCCAAAATGCTGTACCACCACAGTGTTAAAAAGAGCTGGGCATATAAAGCCAAGAGTGTTCCATGGATGTTCATCCAAATTTTAAATAAACTCAGCTTGATCTTTTTATGTCCCTTTTGTGTTCGTTTTCTCGGAAAAATCAAATAATTCCGTTTTACTGGCAGAGAGGGTTTTGAAGACTCACACAAGTGCACTGGGAAGCAGTTTTATGTGGCTCATGTGCTAATGGAATGGCAAAGCTGAAATTTAGAACAATTGCAGTTGGCTGAAAGAGTTAAAATATAAAATGGTAGTCATTAAAATGATTTAAAGCATCAGTTAGACCAAAGAGCATTTCAGCCTGTGAGCTTTCAATGCTGAGATGTGCGGTCTAAACCATTAAAAAGAATATTTGACTACCTTTAGTTTAGGACAGATTTTAATTACTTACTTCTCAGTGCTTCTAAAATAAAAATACAGGCAACATGAATTGCATACATGAACAGTGTATACATCTGTCTTTTTCTTTTCTCCTGACTTATAAAGGTGAGTGAAAGATGAAGGGAGAGCCCTCCAGCTCTCTCAGTCCACTGATCACATTTAAGCAATGCTTAATTGATTCTAGGTGAAGAGGTGACTCAGTCTTTCTGTAGGATGAACTCTGTTTTTAGATCTTAAAATGGTTCCGTTTGAAACCTGACCCAGGTCATCTCAAAATGAGGACTCATTCCTTGGTTTAACTTTTTCATATCTGCCTAATTAAGAGTAGACCCATGCTTTTTCTTTAGTGATGTAGACTGAGGAAGAAAGTGGTCTTACCTCTAAGTGACAGGATTGTACCCTTATGGTGCTGTAGAGCTTTTTCTTCCAAACTCCACCGTTTTCAAGGCAAGAGTAAGTGCTATAGTCTGTCTGCTCAGTTCACATGTACCATCTAAGATAAGGGTGTTCTGCTTTTCTAGAAATTGCCCCCAAATTTCAACTTGGCAGAAGTTTTATATCTGTATCTGTGGTTACTGTGTGCCTAACTGAGCTATCGAGACCAGATCAGGCCCAGGTGGGCCTGTTGCACTCCACTCTTCTCTTTGTCTCTCTCCTTCAAGACCATTCAAAAGTTGAAAGTCTAGCCCAATACCATCAATAACATCATTACTACTGGCCTCACAGAGTTTGGCTTTGCTCATGGAATATTGCCCCTAGGATGCTTAGAGCTGGAAGTTTCCTGTACATCACTGGAGATTCATTTTTTATGAAATTCACTGGTAATCCAATTTTAGTATGCTAAATGTGTTTAATATGCAATAATGTTTCTAATAATAACATAACATTGATAATTCATATGGCACATGGTGTATTCACCATGGAAAACTGATGATTGTGTAAATTTTGATCTTGATAGTGCTTATGTCAATCTGTGCATATTTGTGCAGATTTGTAACGTGAAATATATTTGAAGGAGCAGAGGTTCCAGTCAAAGAATGATCCAAAAGGGAAGTCTGAGAAACACCTCTGTAATCCAATGGGCTGAGTCAAGTAGAGACCTGGATCAGTAGTTTCACCATTAACCTGCTGTGTGTTCTCTGGCAAGTAATTTAATATTCTGAACTTCACTGGGGAAACAAGGCTTTGGATTTTTGCATCTTTTTAAAGATGGAAAATGTTCTAAAATGCCATACCAGGGTAATGTCAGCTGATATTTTACCGATCTGCTCAGGTCTGCTTTGCATCAGGTTGCCCCATCTCTCCCATATCATCATCACTGGGAAATCAGCTTTTACTTGGTGTATGTGGAGGTCAAATGTATTTACTTCCTCCTCATGAACTTTCAGTTGTGTCTATTTTTGTCATGTATATTGTGTTTTATAAACCATGGAGACAAGCCATAGCCAAACAGAGCAATTTGACTTGTAGCCCAAGAGTCCCACATCTTCCAAGACTTTTCTTCTATAGAGTAAGGTTGGTTGCACTTGGACAAAAACCAAAAAACAACAACAAAAAAGAAAATATTCTTAATATCTGACCTAAATGCAAACCCATCTTTGTATCACGTAAGTAGTTTCCAGCAGATAACCTAAAAGAAATAAGTTCTCGTATTTTCTGCTTTTTCTGAACACAGGATTCAAATATAGTTTGGCACTGCCTGGCTTCTCACTGACAGAACCTGACAGTTGCAATAGCTGGACTGATCTTGAACAGCTGTGTAGGGGTACGGTGGTTTGCTTTTTTTTTGCGTTCATCAAAAGTGGACCAGGTGGTATCAGAGCTAACATATGACAATAACAACCCATGCATTTTCAGCTGGACAGACTGGAAAGAGAGTCAGTCAACAGCATTTAGTACTGAAGTGGTGAGGTGTTCAGCTATTTCAGGAACAGTCCCAGCTAAAGGATATTATGCCAAGGTCTCAGTATTTGACAAATGGGAACTTCACGTTACATAACACTGATCAAATACTCATTCTTCTATCCCTGATTTTACCATTTTTAGAAAGTCCTGTGGCAAGAGAGATGTTTCTGCTCCCTTACAGAACCATTTCTAGTCTACTAGAAATGCAAATGTTTCATGACACCATGCTGCCATAGCAGTATTCCTTTTCTCTGTGTTAAAAGTTGTTGCACAGATCGATATTTCTATGCAAAATAACTGTGATACCCCAGCACCAGAATTTCTAACAATAAAATAGGGTTCTCCTCCTGTGAACACAAGGTAGCTCTTGATCCCTCACATGGCCATGGAAAGAAAACCACCCCACCAAACACTCAAAACCCCAATCCAATGGCAGTGTAATCATGTGTTGAGATCTGATTGGAATAGGTATATTGTTAGGTGTAGAAATCCATAATTAAAATAAGATTATGAGTCTATTCCTACTTTTCTCTCAACTGTTACATCACCTTTGAAGGATTCACCAAAGTTAAGGAAAGGGATTTTATTTCCAGGGCTGAGATGAGAAATTAGTTTCTCATGCTTCCACTAGCACAGCAAACCTGCCTTGGTTTCCTCCAGGATAAACATTTTAGTGAACACACATCACCACAACTGTCAGAACAAAAGCTACAAATGCACTTTTATAACTAGTCTTGTTCCTGGCTTTGAGATAAAATTGCAAGTTTTCCTTCTGAGAGAGCACAAGTCACTTTTTTTGTAACACCAGTTTTACCAGGCAGCAACATTACTTGGCATCAAGCATGATTTTAGAAACTTCAAGTGATGTAGCATTTGCTATTTGCATTGATGCCTAAGGTTTTAACTTTTATATTTTTCAGATTCTGTACTGCTTAGTGTGTAACTCTGAACTTTCTTGTAGCCTGTTAATTTCTGCTCTCTCGTGCTAGGTAGACATAACAAAGCCTCTCTGGGCCTGCTCTTCAAGGACAGCCAGACCATCCTAGGTCCAAAAAGTATAAACCAAAGAGCCTCTAAGGGGGCAGGCAGAGGGGAAATTACACCATTAAACTGAAGCTTTAATTGGAGAATTAACCCTGCTATGCAAATGAACCAAACCTATGAAAGTGTGAAGAACTTGTGACCTGTCGTCCACCTTGGGGTCCATCTTGGCAATGGCCTCTGGCTCCCCAGAGGTACCTTTGAAGGCCTTTCAAATAAATACCTACCTTATTCCCTTACTCCTGTCTAGCCTCTGTGTCTAGGAGGCCTCTCAAGGCATCAGCATGACTTCACCCTTTTCATGGCAAGTTGAGTTAATGCCAGCCCTGCACACAGGAGGAAGCTGGCTCTAATGGGGTGCATATGTGTGGTGGGAGAGCAGTGGCATTATATAATTATCATTATCATTGATAGTACTTTCTATTTCCCTAAGTGATGCTTATACCTGGGCATCAATATAGTTTGGTCTTGCACATGAAAGTGAATTGATGGGAATGTAGGAAATTCCTGCCCAGACAGACCCACCTTTTTTTTCCCCTTATCCAGTGGTGAAGAAATGCTTCAAAGCACACTTCAGAGAGCGTTTGTAAGGCCCATAATTGACAGCTCTGCAACAACCTGCTCATAGCAGCAATTTAGCCTTATGCTCTGGCAGTAAGTGGTTGGTACTTTAATGACCCAATCATTCAAAGCACTTAACTGTGCTCAAACTTTGAATAACCTCCTTTGCTTCAATGGGGCAACATGCATGCTGACTTCTAACCACATGCTTAAATGGTTTGCTGGGCCAGGGCCAGAGAGTTCGGCATCTGGCAGGATCAAATATTAAACCTTGTGATTTTTTGTATTTCTTCATGATTTCCATGCATAGATCTATTTTATGATCATGCTGCTATCTTCTGCTAGAAAATCATACAAGTTAAGGCTTTTTGAAGCCTTTTGAGACTTCAGAAGATTGGAGATTTTTTTTTCTATTGGTTTCCTATGTCAACATAATAATTTCTTCCATCACATTGCAATTTCCTACTCTATTTTATATGTTGTTATTGTTAAAACAAAGGGACATAGTGGACTTGATTTTTTTTCTTTTGCACTGGTAAAAGTAGGGAACAATTTCAGTGAATTAACTGTTTCTAGCTATACTGGTTTTAAACTAGGTTGAGTTCATACTAACACCGTCTTGACTTTATAACTGTGGAGGTAATCCACAATCCTGGTGTGGCTGCCCTCAGTTGTTAGACTCCCAATTGCTTTTAGCTGTAGTTCATTACAAAACTCTGATAACACTATATTAGAATAAAAGCATCTGCAGCCCAAATCAGTATAAATAATTTGCTACAAGAGATCAGTTTTTAAATGATGGGAGAAAATTATTTCTCTTATTTTTGCAATGATTTTTATGAATTGTATTAATAAGGAAAATTATGACTATAGAGGCTGATGAAGAAAAGATAACTAAGAAAATGAATTTTTTTTTAAATATTTAGTATTAAAGCAAGTATTCAGCTTCTTTAACAAGTATCACTGAATGGCTTTCAAAACCCAAAGAAAAAACTTGATTGGGCTGTACAGAATATGAATCAAAACTCAGAAGTGGATATGTGCTGGTGCAGTTCTACACAGTTAAAATTTCTACACAGTTAAAATTTTACTGTGTCTTGAATGGAGTGAAATAAATGAGTAGAGTTTGGAGGAAATAACTTATCCCATCTTAGGCATCTGGTGTTTGTTTTCTAGTTTGGGGTGTAAATATGCAGGTCTTTGGACCCCACCATGTTGGATATACAGCCCTGACTTTCTTCATATTAGTGTGCCTCAAGAATAGCTTTAGAGGAACCCATAGAATAATATCTATGTCAAAAGACATGTTTGGGGCTTTTTATTTGTTCATTTCAATTAACAAATTATTAAGGGGAAGAGAAGCTGCAGGGAGAATTGCATTGTGTATCACATATATTAGGTGTTTGAAGCCATTAATGTGTGGGTGGGTTACACTAAATATTTTATATGCAATTTGTGAAGAATGCTCTGTAGTGTCAAGAGCATTACTGCAGAATGTTTACATTTTAGTGTTTAGAATTGCTTTGCTTACTCATGCGAAATTTTAATAGATTTCACCTGAGGTGCATTAATGTAAAATTATACCTATTTAAAATTTTACTTAATTTCTGTCTTCTTCAGTATGTCTCAGTTTATACCATTGCTGAATTTAAATTTATTATGTAGTCTCTTACAAAACTGCAAACTGTGCAGTTGCCCTGGCTTGTCTTTGAGTGTCCATTCAGTTTTTGTATGAATATTGTATTAATACAATTTTGTAAAAGTAGGATTGTGATGAGTATGTTTGTACAGACATTATTTCTTCCCCTATAAACTGATATTTATTATCTTTATGCAGATAAATATTGATGCCTTATTATTTCATAGCTGTCAGCAAAACTGTTGTTATGATTTGCAAGGTCTGACTCGGAAAAACAGCATCTCCCACACAATGGTTGATACTGTGTTCTAAAAGTTTAAATACTGTTATTTCTTGGAATGGGAGAAAGGAGCCATGTAAACTCTTTTCCTTTACTTTTATCTGTGATTAGGGAGATGGAGTTTTGGGACCCTTGCTTCAGGTGGTGACCCATTTATGTGGTACTGCTTGGCCAAGTTATTTCACTGCTGTTTGCCTTCATTTTCTCACTGGTGAAACAGAAATGATGATGCTTTACAAAAATCGCAGAAACTTGAGAAACAATGTATTTGTTAGAAATCCATTGGTCTGTGTTTGGGCAAGGCTCCTGTTAATGTCCATTAGGCTCCAGAGCAGTCCTTAAAATTGTCAAGTATTTTTATGTTTTTTTCTTTGCCAGGAGCAGCCTGTTCTGCTTCTGAAATTGTAAGTAAGTCATGAACCTAAATGGCCAGGACTGAGAGCAAGCCTTGCTCTACCCTGAGCAAGAGGACCTTCTTTGATGGGTTTCTTCCTCCTGGAAGGAGGCGATGAGGGGATGAGGAGAGCACAGAAGGTAAGAGATTTGGCACTTTCCCTGAAGTTCATAGGACTACTGGTGCTGCATCCCCTGTAGCTGTGGGACTCCTTGCTTGGTCTGTACTAACTAAATTCATGAGAAGCCCCCAGTGACAAGCTGCTTCAATATCATGAGACACTGAATGTTCATTTTGGGGTGTGCAGGCTTGTCCCTTCAGACTCTCTTCCATTACTGAGGTATGAGGGCAATGCAGACGTGGCAAGGGCTGTACTTCAAAGGCTGCGTGATCATGCCCTGCATGCTGCTCGTTCCTGGTGACGACTTTCCTGGTAACACATTAACTTCTACCCCAGAATAACCACCCAGTGGTCACAGTTATTAAATATTATTTTTCCCACCCATTTTGGATGCAGCCTCTTCACCAAGAATGCTGCATTATTAATTCTCCTTCAAAGCAGTGTGCATTTATGGATTTTACCCCCATTTCTCCCTTGCCAGGCTTCACTTGGCTCTTGGTGAGATCAAGCATATGAACAATCAACATTTTGTCTCTGCCCAGTGTAAGAGCTTTACGGACTGACCTTTTGCAGAACACTTGCACTGCTTGTGGAGGCAAAATATAGGTGCCATGGGCACCTCTAGCAGAGCGCTTGGTGGGCTCCTCCACTTCTGCTGTCTTGTTCATTTGGGCAGCCTGTTCCTTGCACATCACAGCAGTAATCCTTCCCTCCCTCCTGTGTGACCTTTTCTGAGCTGAATAGATTGTGACACTCATTTTTTTCATAAAAATGCACAAAGAGAAATATCTTATTTAGGAAAAGTATGAAAGAAAGAGCTTACATGGAGAATGAGAAAAAAGTGGTGTCTGGTTTTCATTTAAACAGTCTCCAGATTTATTTACATATTTCAGGCTATTTGCCTAATTCAGGCTAATAATTGGAGTACTTTTCTTCATCATTTACAGTTCACCATCAATAGAATTTTAATGTTTTAGAGTATTGGTAATAATTGTTTTTCTAATTAAACCATATTGACAAACTAATAATCCTCATTTAGGATTTTTAACTGGTGCATAATTTCTGGTTTATGGTTGTGTGATGTGGTTAGCACATGTTAAATTTGCCCTAGAAAGACAGTGCTTTGTCTTCAGTTGTATTCATCCTGTTTTATTTAGTACATCTGGAAATCAGGCTCAACATCGCTGTTATTTCCTCATCTCCTTCCAGTGTTCTGTTATAGGACATAGTGTTTTGTAATGCAGTTTCTCCTCCAATTGTCTATCCCAGTCTGTGGTCTACATATAACTTTACATAGATAGATAATGCATTTTTAGGACTATATATATACTGTTGTTACTACATTCCAGAGGTGAAATAATTTATTAGACGGTTGACAAAATTTAAATCATTTATATTTTTTTAAAAGCTGGAAAGGGAATAGCAATTTTGGTTGCTATTTTCTAAATGTACAGCAGATGGTGCTTAACAAATATGCTTTACAACCAGTGTCTCAAAACAGCTAAGCCTGGCAACTTGAATTTTAATGATGCTTCCCAGTCTTTTCAAAGAAGCAGTTTGAATGGAAGGCCCCCAACAGGATTGACTTACATCAATGTACAAAATGTGCTCAATGTTTGAATGATGGGGATACAACAACAGCTCTTCAAAAAATGTCTCTCGTGTGCCATAAGGAACTATACACTTGGAAAGGAGTTAGGCATTAGCAGGATTATTTCACTCTTGGTCGTTGCCCTTTTCCTCCAGTCTCATTGTAGTTCACTTAACTAATGGGAAGTATCCAAGCCCCAAGTACTGCTATCCACATGGACAAAAGGATATGAAGAAAATGGTGTGATGAGACCTAGTCTGATGTCCCTGAACTCTCATTTGCACACCTGTCAATGAGAGAAGTTACTTTTTCTTCTGGCACCGACAGATGAGCCTGTGCTGTGGTTCTCGGTAACCCTTTCCTAGCGTGGGTGGCACCTGTCTCAGGACTAAGCAAGAGCTTGCATCACCGTTTCCCTTCTTGGTATCTTATTAGCAAGATAAGGTAGGTGCTGCAACTCTGAGGTGCCACTTACATTCTGCACTGTCAAAACCTCAAGATTTATCTCTAATAAGGGAACTGTCATTATAAAGAAACACAAACTACCATGAGCCAAGGGAATAATATGAAGGAGGGCAATGAGTCAGAAAGCTAAAGAGAATTTACTGACATGCTTAGTAAAGTTTTAACTAATCTTTATTATTTTTAGGCTTGTTTTTTTCTTCCAAAAATATAATTTGTTTTTCAATGTGCATTTTTTGATTAAAGGGCTCACAATGAACATCTCAGAAAGGGAAATTCCTCCTGCACAAACATTGATAAGGTATGAACAGCAGGAATACAAACATTTACACCAGTCTATAGAAGTGGTGTATCAACCCCAACCTTCTTGGGTGTCTTTCGAAGCCTGAAAGGTACTTGGCTGCAGACTGTGGGTTGTAATGACAGCCAGCCAGCCACACAAAACCCATTGGAAGATATTTCATGCTCACATAATCAGCCTAAAATCTCTGGTGTTACTCTGACTTTCAGGTGCCCTGCTTGTCTGCTAAATAGGCAGTCATGCCAGAGCGCTGCCCCAGTTTCTCTATAGAGTCAAAACTCGATTCCCTACTAGAGCTGAGACAACTGGCTGTCCATAGGAAAACAATAGATCTTACAGGCAGCTGTGGGGGACGCAATCCTTATCCTTGCCTGCAGTTTTAAGGCAAGCCAGCCTTTAAGTCACGTTAGTGCAGCTGGAGGCCAAGTGCTGGTGCTAAGACTCCTTTAAGAGCTTAAGCATATGAGTTGGGTGCTTTTCCAACACATCTGCATAGGGATGCACATGATGACCTGCCAGCTGGACTTGGATGTAGAAGGCTCACATCTGCAGCAGATTTACTAGGACTCAAACCCACAGTGATTTTAAATACAGACCTGATCAGATTAACTTTGCAAAATACGTGGTGCCATGAGACGTTATGAATCATACCTACTAGTCCATATGGGGAAGAAAAACCATCAGCTTTGCTGTTTAAACCAAGCCAGAATCCAGATTTTAGCACAAAGGTGAGTGGTCCATTAATGACTCAGAACCCCTGAGACCTGAGTGGAAACTCTGCCATCAGTTCAGCAAAGAGGCTGAAGATCTACCATGACCTTACATGTGCAAGCCCTGTGAAGGGGCCCTTGTTCCTTGCTCCGGAGCTGAGGAGGGAATGAGAATGCATCTCTCTGGCATATGATGGCATGATTCTTTATGGGCAATGGGAAATGATGTGAATTTATCTGAGGTGTTGCCAAACAGAAATGACCAAATTCTCTCTGAAAACCTTTATAATTCCAGACACTTAAAGGAGCCTCTCTTTCCTGGTCCTAAGAACATTTCGAGGAGTAAGTGATTACAGCCAGGATTGCTGGGAGCCTGTGTGCAACTGAGTGTCTGTTTAAGCACCATCTGCAGCTGTTGGCGCACCTTCTCCTTTTGTTTAGATTTCTATTCTCCACAGGCTGCTGCGAGCAGATCGTGGTGCTGCTGAGGCAATAATCAATACTGCTGTCATTTTAACTTGCTTGCCACTGAGAAAGCCAAGTCTAATATTGAAGTTTCTCAAAACAAACTTGGGCAACAGACTGCATTGTTTAAGTTGCTACTTCATTACAATGATAAAGCTGTAGGAAAAAGGTTAATTGATATATTAATCTGTCACAAATTTACAGCATCTACTCCCCTTTCATCAGTCCCATTTTGTAGAGTACTGGGTAAATGCCAAAGCAGACTGTAAAAGAAATCTTTTATGGGCTTCAGTAAGAAACTATGATTTACCCAGTCCTAAAAAGGGTGTGCTCTCAGGCATGGAGTGAGTCAGGTCAGTCCAAGTGTGTGTGCACATGTGTGTTGCATGTGTACATTCAGTTGGGATGGGGGAAGGCAGAGAACCAGGATCACTATGACTGTATCATATGATGCAGGATGCATTGCCCATTTTAATGGTGAAGGCATTTTCTCTTTCCTCCTCAATTTAGAATATTCCTTTTTGATATGGAGAATTACAATATTTCCCTACTGTGAGTACTTGAGCCAAAATCCTCCTGGCTACTTCTGTCCCTACCACAGTCAGTAATGTCTTACTGACAGCTGAACAGAGATGTAGATTTGGCTCTCCACAAACCTTCAAGGGATGGTTAATACTAAAATAGCATTAAAAAAACCACTAAGCAGATTCCTGAGGGAGCTAAAAGGAACAAATTTTACTGCTGTATCTACTAGTACCTGATCAGAAATTGTACTCTAAAATGTCATATTTAGGAAATTTCAAAGCTGCCATCCATCTAAAGGGAGGTATATTCAGCACCACACTTTCTAGTTGGAAAAAAAAAAAAAGAAAAATTGAAAATGAAACCAAGCTTGTTTTCAGCATCACTTCTAGTCTAAAACTTGTCTCCTTAGCCGGGGAAGAGTATGTTCAGACACTGTGAGAGGGGAAAGTGCTTGGCTGCAGGTGAAATTTAGAAAGGTATAAAAGGTGTCCTGTTATTTAGAAGATTGGTCTCTCTAATGCTTTCCTAAATGTAGCTAGATTTCTCAAGTTTGTCCTATTTTCTCAAAAGTGGAAATGGTAATGTGGAGTTGAGTATAATACGGGTGTTCTCAAGAGTAGAAGGTATTGTGCCATATGATTGAAAGACTTAAGAGCTTCTGTTTCTTGTCTTTGGATTTCACTCTACCACTGTGAACTGCACCAAGCAAACGGAAAGAAAGCGACTTACATCAGTGAAGGTAAGTAAGTGTAAACTCCAAAAGACTTGGAGATATGATAGAAATAAATTCTTACATCTTACTTTGAACACTGAACTGCCTCCTGGGGTGTCCTGTAAGGCTGTAGGTAGCTGCCATTCAATCTACATTCAAGTTCAGCTCTCACTGGTACTAGCAGGTATGCCACGTACTTTTTATACAGAGAAAAAAGAGAAAAGCAGATACACATCTTTGCTTAATTTCACTTGGATCAACAGAAATCCCTGTCCCAAGGCACAGAGTGGAATGATTAAGGTCTGAGCAGGAACTTTGCAGTGGGTCCTTTCAAACTTGGCAGCAAGGAAAGGGACTGGGGCACTGGCTTCATTGTGACTGTGTGTGACAGGAATCTGAAAGTGAGGGAACAACAAGCAAAGGCAATGTGAGAGCAAGACTGAAGAGAAATCTCGACTGAATTGTGTTTAAAATAACTGCTTTCTGCTGTCTGTATTTGTAAACAGGAGCACAGAATTGAACACAGCAACTCCTTACTCCAGCCAGAAGAACATGTGCTACATAAGCAATTTCTAAGAAGATTCCTGTTGTGATTAACTGCTTATGGACTAGTGCTTATGAAAGCAGGTGTTCAGACTAGATGTTTAGTAGCATACGTTCACATAATGTGTTTCTTGCACAACTCCAGTGACACATTAGCAACTCTACCAGCCTGTGTCATCTGACACATTCCTTCGACTCCTTTCATTGTTAAGCAGTAAACCATCTAGGGCCCCATCTACATCTCATAAATGCACCTGACCTGTCAAAACAATGGTCTTCTCCTTGCAAGGCGTGCATTATGATCAGGAATCATCAGAAGAACAATAGATTGAGGGCTCTGATATTTCACATGTCTTCTAGAACCCTCCCAAGAACAGGGCTTCCTTTCACAAGGAAAGGAAAACTTATCCTTTTTTCTTTTGGCATGGTCTCTCATCAACTCCCAACCCTCATTGACTGCTGTGAGTGTGTTTGGGGTTTAGTGTCTGTGATTCAGTTTCACAGGAGAAAGATGGAAGAGTAGCTCACTCAGATCAATGCTGGGTAGTGTCCACTGTGAGTTAGACATGACGGCTTTGTGTCAGTACTCTCTGGAAAGACCCTGAAGAAATTTGTCTGGACCCTTCCTTTGTGGTTATCCATAAGCAGGATCATGAACAGGATATAAACAGATGTCTTTAAGATTACTTTCCAAAAAGAAAGGCCTCCAGTTTTTAGAAAAGTCAGAGTTATTAGTCAAATAATATATTTGCATAAATCAGTAATATTGACTCCTCCTGACATTTCCTGGCTTAAGAAGCTGCTTTCCATTTGGAATGAAAACAGATACAAATCTCTCTTTAAAGCAGCCCAAACAACCAAGCTGTATCTGGACACCGGCCTGACGAGAACTTAATTGAAAAATCCGTCTTGTGCTGCTGTGGGACTGACTCCATAGAGGCTCTATAGGCAGCTCTAAATCAGAATCAGAATCAGTAAGTTTAGGTCCTGTTCCAAAGCTGCTCTCTTTACATGTCCCTGTTGCTATACCACACATGTGCAAAGTGCAAACCTCAGATTATTCTCAAACCTGAGCTCTTGACTAAAAATGTTGACCTACTAGCCATAAAAATATATATACTGTTCTGTATCAGGTTTGTTCATTCTTGTATTGCAGTGCTTCCCAGCAGCCATACTCACCTATTTTAACTCCCGAGCCTCTTCCAGATAGTCCAAAAAGTCTAGAGAGCTCAGTGAAGAAGGGGACATAAGCTTTCAAAATTGAGGGTAATTCCAAGAGGAGAGATTCCTGAAATTTATTACAAGCAAAGTCTAAAATCTAGGACAATGCCAAATGTTCATCTCCATAGAGGAATGAAAAATCTTAGAGTGATATGAAATATTGACTACAAACACCTTGAGAATGTATTTCCTCCTGTAATTGTATGGACAAGCTTAACTGAAGCTCTACACAGCAGCTACGTTTTTGGTAGGAATTTGTAACCATGTTCTATTGATAAATTACCTATACTAAGAGGAAATAAACCGGAACAATTTTCAGATGAACCATAAGCCACTGATCGTGTGTTACTGAAAAGCTATATACATCATTTATAGCATTTAAAATAAAAATTCAATTATTTTTTTCATTATTTTGAAGACAAGTAGCTTTGTAAATTATTCTTTGCAAATTGTTTTCATTAGCTGTAAACAAGAATTTCATAGTCATGCTGTACAGAAAATTTGATTAGAATGGGTTAAAATGCATTTCTAGAATACAGTTCCTCCATGAAGTTGTTTTTAAGGTTTCCTTTACTCACTGCATAGAAGTAACAACAGAAATAAAATTTTAGATGGATAATTTTGAAGATTTTATCTATACAAACTGCCTTTATTAGATGTAAAGTATCAAATGTTTTGCTCTGAATAATAGAAGGCAGTTTAAGTTGTTCATAAACCAATTAGTTCTCAATAAGTGGTAACAGTCAAGGGGGAAAAATTATAATAACAGATTTAGGTTTAACTCTTGTGGGTTTTTTTGGTGAATGTCTTAATTCACAAGAGATAAATACATAAAGAGATTTTGCCTTGAAGACAGTAAGCTGAGGTAATCTACTTTGAAGTCTCTATCTTCAGCTGTACATCGGGTGTGTGTTTTTCTTTGAGGACTGTTGGGCCTGGATGGCTGCATCTCAAGGAGCAGCAGCTCCCAGCCTGGTAAGCGTTTCACTTCAGGGATTCTTTCAGCACGTAACAGGATGCTACAGGCAGCACAGCAAATCAGAAAGGCTCTCAAGGTAGGAGCTGTCAGCAGAGCTGCCTGAGCGGGTGTGTGAGTCAGATGAGTGTGCACACTTCCCTCTGTTAGATGTCACCAGCGGCGATGTCCAGCTGCGTCCAGAAACATCCACCCGGAGGAACAACAGGGGCACGTATTGCCAGTGGCTTCCTACAAAGCAGTTTGTGTTTCCACTGTCTCTTCACACAGAACGGCTTCTCCCTGCTGTGCCAAGGCTTCCCTTTTTTCTCCCCACCTGCCCTCAGAGTTAAAATTCATCTTCTCTCTTGATTATTGCCCTCTGTTTTGCTGTGATCTCCATCAGGGTGTGGAAAAGAATTACCAGACTCATTTTCTGCTGGTCTGAAAATATGAGTGGTTTCTCCCAGCATGTTGAGGATTCCTCTGTCCTGTGGAGTTTAACTGCTTTTATTTAAGGGCCCTGGCAAGAAATTAATGAAGCCTCCTTTACTCAAGTTTTCAGCTGGAGTGAATATTTAAAAAATTCTGATCATGCTGAATAGAACTCAGTCTTCTCTCTGAAGATTTTTTCTCTTTTATTTCCCTGTGTATTCAGAGGCCTCTTGGTCAACTTTTCCATCTGTCTCTGTGGGTTTCTGCTGCTGGTAATGGTTGAAATTTGGAGCTTGATTGGATGTCTCAGAGGGGAGAGCCTCTTTCTAGAGAATATTATTGCAATTTTAGTTTGGAGTGTTTTGACCAACAGTTGTAAAACTGCCAGCTACAGCACATGTTCACTCTCTTTCAGCTCAGGGTCACTGTGAATATGTATCATCAGGCTCTCCTCCTTAAGGGGGAAAATAAAAGATTGTGGGATACTGAAGGACAAGTTTTGCGTAAGTGCTTTGGTAAAGGTGAAGGGATATTACAGCATTTCAATGTGACTCATTTTATTAGTCAACAGCCTCCAGCAGGATGGACTGCTATGAACAGCAAAATGTCTGAAGTGAAAGGAAAAAATGGTTTCCAGCATGAAATGGTTCACCATTGCAAACAGAACATTTCTTATAAACTGTCCCCATTTGATATAAAGTTGCTGGAATATGTACGGCTGGTGGGTACATATGTAGCATGTAGGAGCACATAACAAGGCTTCCATAAAAATACTACAGCACCTAAATATTAAACCATTCACGGTTACAATGCAAGAAATTCATAGTCTGAAATTACATTTTATTTGTGATCAGCAAAGAAGGACCCAGTATGGCCTATTTAACTTGGTGCAGAATAAATTTTAATTTTGGATTAATCTCTCTGGGAATAGGTTTTTTAATTCTCTCTAGCATCTGTGATTTGCATTAATATATGCAAAGCATTGTAACAGCATACTCTATCCAAAAGCAGTTCTCTTCAAAATTAAATGCTCCATTTTGAGAAAGAGAATTATCTTTTGTTTTAATAAAAATCCCTAAACTTTTTTTTTTAAACCACAGTAATCTAGATTTTACAGCAAAATGCACAAAGCATCTAGGAATACCAATTTCAAAAGGATTTGTTTTGCCTGTTATTAAACGTGATAATTCCTTCACGATGTATGCATATATCCTGGTTGCACTGGAGTGTTATTGAGAGTATCTATATAAGTGTGTATCCATATGTACACATATGTATTTTCTACTTATTCTGTGTAAGTGGCAGATCATGTCATTGTTTCCTTTAGGAAATCTGATTTTCAATCCTGAGTTTGCTACTCAGACTCTTTAGGACAACTTCCTGCTGATTTCACTGAGAGTTTTGCTCGGTTGCATCTGAAAGGAGGTTGTAGCCAGGTGGGAGTTGGTCTCTTCTCCCAAGTAACAGATGATAGGACAAGAGGAAATGGCCTCAGGTTGCACCAGAGGAGGTTTAGATTGGATAACAGGAAGAATTTCATCACTGAAAGGGTGTTTAGGCATTAGAACAGGCTGCACAGGGAAGTGGTGGAATCACCATCCCTGAAATAGTTCAAAAAAACCCCGTGTGAATGTGTCACCTGGGACACGATTTGATGGTAACATGGCAGTGCTACATTAACGGTTGGACTCAATGGTCTTGGAGGTCTTTTCCAAACTTAACAGTTCGGTGATTCCATAATTGTTTCACATTTCCTGGTATCCAGAAATCTTTTTGTCCTTTTTGTATGGAAACACTCCAGGTTGATGTTTTTTAAGATTTCAGCACATGGTCAGCTAGTACCCTGCTGTGGGTTTCTGGATCTGGAAGAAGAATTACAAAAAGAATTTCAAAAACCTTGTGGGGACTGTGCCCTGCTTTTCTTTTGTCCTTTTTTTTTTTTTTTCAGATTTGAATCTCTTAACTGCATAGATGTCCTTAAAAGGTCAAAAGAATGCCCATTTGGAAAGGTGAAATGCTCCATTTAAGGCTGTATCACTTTTCTTTACATCTTTTTGATTGTTTAGTTTGTTTTCTGTGACTGAAGAATTCATAGTCATCTAAACATTTCCCACACTTATCTTCATGAAAGAGCCCCACGGCCTGTAATTAATGAGAGATGCTGTAAATGTCACCACTTTGCTCATGAAACAGTTCTATTTTTACTTGATTCTTGACATTCAGATTTGTTAGCATGCTGACATGTGTTTTACAACGTCTTGTTTTACAGCTAACACAGCATCTCAACTGTGCAGGCTAAATGGCAAATACCTTTTCATAGATTGGGTAAATGTAGCTTAGAAAAAGATTCTCTGTGGTCTATCACATTTTCTTTGTTATCAGATTACTGGGAGTTTTTTAGTCACTTTGACTGTAAGTTTAAGTGCATCCTTCTTCTGGTGTCAGAATTGCTGGAAATCTGTGACAGAAATCAGACCAGTTCTCCCCAGTTTTGGACATGGGCACAGCAGTGCCTTCCTCTTGCAGGTGAGAGGTGCATAAGACCCTGTAGCCTCTGGACACAGAGAACCACAACAGAACTTAAAACACAGTTTTCAAACCCCTTGGTTTTCTTGGTCCTAGTTGCCAGTGCAGATGCTTTCATAACAGAATTTGAGAAGTGCGAGTACAGAAATGTAACAGTTTTTGTGTCTTTCAGCATCAAATTGTAATTCTTAAAAAAAAAGGTCTAGGTATTATGGTTATGGTCTCATGTCTGATGACTAATGAAGGATAAATGCTTAATTAGGATAATGAAAGAGTGAAAGAATCTGGATTGGATTTTAGAAATCTTTCACATTCAAGATCCCTCATTCCCGTGATTTTTTCCTTCTGTTTACTTACTCTGTTTCTCTCGTTACAAACTCCTGTTGTGCCCCTTTGCCCACAGACTATATAAAATATAAAAAACATACAGCAATTTTCTGCAACAATTAATGGTAGATCTTCCCTTCCTCTTGTATGCCTATTTGCTGTGTAGGCTCATCAGGTTTCTAAAGCAATGTTTTTTGGTTTCACATTTTAAATTTACATGATCAAATAAACTGTGCTGTTTCTTCCCTTACAGATAACTGGAAGAGAAGATTGCATTTTTACTTGAAATTATGTCTGAGACAGCCACATCAGCAACTCACCTGGAATAAGGATAATATTTATAATTGGAGTATTATTGCCATATCATATTTAGAAAAAAGAAGTGTGAGGGAGGTTCCAGTACCAATGCCTTCCTAGGGGCTGATCTATGGTGGGTCTATCACAATAACATAAAATACAGAGCCCTTAAAGGTGAGGAGATGGGTGCAAGGTACACAAAAAAAGGGACTAGTAGCAGCCCAGAGAAAACAAGACTGTTTCCTGATCAGTATATTTAGAGATATCTTTTTTTTCCAAAAAATTTTGAAAGGGATCACACAAACATCTAAGCTTCTTAAACATGCTGCTTTAGTCTTAAGTAGCTTCTCTATGATGAGATAATGGTGTGCTAGCTCTGAAATGTAGAACATGAATATGCTCTTGATACAGCTATTTTTATAAAGTAGCAGATAATTTTTTCCTATTCTAAAAGCATGTATTAAACCCTTGAAAACTGAACATCTTTTAAGATGACATTTTAAACTATTCAATCAGCTGGAAAGTTGTTTTCAACTGAACTTATGGTTTAAAACACAGGAACAGTGCAATGTATTCATAAATAACTTGCTGCCATTGCTTAATCTGGTACTGATTTACATGCAGAAGGTTTCTTTTCTGTTCATGGTGTGCTTTTCTAATTCTTTTTCTATTAGAGAAGGAAAAAGAAGCTAAATTTTGACTCAGAAAGTATATAAAATGATCACACAAATCAATATTGTGGTTCCAATTAGTGTTTCTAATTTTGCATCACTTTTCTCATAATTTGCTCTTAATGAAAAAACATGAGTTTAGTTATTTACTTTGGTCATTTAAACCAGTCAGAATTTCATGCAGGGACAGTAAATCTGGTAGGTGAAATGACAGTGCCTGCTACTCCTCTGGGGGGGCTGAGAGAAGGATTATTTTTTTCCCTAAAATCTTCCCCCTTCAGGTTTTGGCAATGGGGGCCTTATAACATTTCCCACCCTTCTCTCTGTTTTCTCTGTTCAGCCAGTGGAATAGAAAATAAACCAAAAAGGCAAGGCAAGGCACATGCTCCCTCTGGCCCAGGTGCCAGTGTTTGGGAGGAACCAAGGCAGGGCCAAGAGAGTGTGTGTGTGTGTGTGTGTTTGTGTGTGAGGATGTGGAGCACTGACAGATTTGTGAAGGGCTGTGCGGGGATGCAGGATGCACACCCAAAGGAAACCGGGGTCTTCGAGTTCTGCTTCTCTAGAACCAGGTTTCTTCTGTATCTGCCTTGCTCCTACCAGTTCCATGAAAAGTGTAGTGCTGGTTGTTGCCAGCCCCTTGCAACTTCTAAGGAAACAAAAAGCCCCAAGATAGTCAGTAACACCCTGTTTTCTGACAGCCGCAATTCTGATGTTTAATTTCAGAGAAACTTTATAGTTAATAAAATATTTTCCTTGGAAGTCAGCAGGGAATATTTGCTTCATTCAGGACACCCACTAGAGGGAGTACTGATAATGTTTTAACGTTGAAGACATTTAAGTTGCATTAGTAGCATTCATGTGAACCTGGGGCACTAAGTAAAGATTTGGGTTCCTGACTCTCTTGAAAACCCTATTACATACTAAATCAGGAATCAAAGGGTTTCTCAGTGCTCTGGAAACGCTCTGGATAAAATTGTTTTGAAGCAAGGCTGATGTTTCCTTTCTAACTCACATAACTGCATTCTTGAAAGACTGAACTGAAGAGCATTTCCAGTGACAAAATGAGCTTTAACTGCCATCAGGAATGACTTAGGGATGGAATATAAAGGCTTTTTTCTTCATGGTTGAGGTTTTTATGTCAAAATGTTGCGTTTCTGACCTCCAGAAGCAATTTTTTAAAGCTGAACTTAGAATTTAAAATTATGTTGGCAGTTAGATGTTTGGGGGTTTTTCTCTCTGGGGTTGAAATAATTTCCAGTTGAAAGAGAGAAAATAGATGAAATCTTTATTTTCTTTTCTTTTGAATTGATTTTTTTTTTAGGCAAACAGCTTAATATTATTACGCCGTGGATGAAAAAGTAAGGCAGCTTCTGAACAGTGTCTTGACTGCTGAGGGGACTTAGGGACTGCAATGCCTGAGTGTCCATGTTTGTTATGTGTGCATCCAACCCCCAGTGGTAAAGCTGACAATCCAGTGTGGGATACCAACACTCTGCATACAGATAGGGGAAGAAGTGATGCATTCAAACAGGACCTGTAAAAATTTGGGCAGTGAGTAGGAACCAGTTAGCACAGGTTGTCATCTGCTCAGTGCTGGTGTACAGGAGTAGCTGTCACAATAATTCATTTTCACTTGGTTGAAAATCTTTTACATCTTTGGGAAGAGTTACTTATGTGAATCAATTTTCATTTCACTTCTGTTCTTCTTTCCCATCCGTCCATCCTTTGGTACTTGTGTGAAATGTGGCCTAAATACCCCTAGCTGTAATGCCTATTTGAGTGTCTTCTGTTCTTTTTCTCTTCTTTTATAATCCCAGCCAAATTGTATGAAATACAATTTTCGTGGTATAATGCTGAGCAATAAGTGTGATAGTAATAGATTATTTCACAAGACAGACTTCTGTATTTTTTTTTTGGACACTCTTCTACAGCTAGCAGACAGGGGGAACAGTGTAAGCAGTGATTTACTACTATGGAACTATCCCTTTAACCTGTTTGATCTCCCTTCTCCTCCTCCCAGGTTCTCTTCCTCTCAGAATTTCTGTCCCTGGCAATGTGCAGGCAGGGAGAAAGGGATGTGGTGCTACTTGTGCTGTGCTCAGCCTGGCAGACAAGGTAGGCATTCTGTCACAGTTGGAGAGGGGGCCCCAAGCACCTTACCACACACTGGGTTCAGAACAATCCCAACCCCCTGAAATTTGAAGACAGCAGTCAGGAAACTAGCAGTAAGAGTGACACAGATTTTCACAGGCAGTGAAAGATGGAAAATAATAAAGTGCTTGTCCTGACATTTTTACTATTTAAATTCATAAAATGTTTTATTCTGAGATATGGAACAACTTATACTTAGTGTAGTGGTTTGGTTCAAAATATCCATTACTTACTTATTTTCCTTCTGTGAGATAAGAATTAGGAGAAAGCAAAGCAGGCACAAACCTTAAACAGTTGCAGTACAAAGAAAGAGTTTTATTACTAATAGAAATAAAAGTAAAGAGAAATAACAAAAAATTAAAGCAAACCCCCTCCCCCTTTCCAGCACTTTCCTCCTTTTACCCAACTGACACAAAGGGTAACAGAACATGGGATGTTAGTCAGTGTTGCAGTTCTTGATAAGTCTCTTTCATATGCTTAAGGAAAAAAGGGTTTTCTTCAGCTGCACATGGTTCCCAAACTGCCACCAACAGCAGACCCACCCGGAAAGAAACAATCTGCTGTGGTGTAAAACATCTCTTCCATGAAAAATCTCACAGTTCCTTCACACTGCCAAACATAGGCTATCACATGGGGTTATTAATCTTTTTAAGAATGAGTTACTTTGGCCTGAACGCAAAGGCTTTTTTTTCGCTACAAGTCTCTAAGAAAGCCTCTCAATGCTTCTATATAGCCTGGCATAGGCACTCTTCACAATCTTCACGGGCCACACATGAATTCTCCATCCCCCCATGTACTTTAAATGGATTAAAGAGACAAACAGTTTGTGATATTACAGTTTCTTACCATGGCATGCAAGAAGTTTTTTTAAGCTACGCGCGAGAATCGCGGCACCGCCCTCTTTTCTCCCGTCGCCATTTCCAGCTCCGTCCCACGTGACTCACTTCTTTTTCTCTCTCACTCTGAAGCCGCCATGTTGAAGGGTGTTCTTGTTCAGGCTTTACGGTGGGGAAAGCCTCGCTCCCTTTGTGCTGCTGGCTGCGTGGTGTCTTCTTCAGTTCAGCACAAAGTGCGCTGGCTGCAGAAAGGAGGCTACGCCGGCTCCCGTTGACTCCGCCGGCTCTGCATGGAAAGGAGAAGGACCTGGCAGTCCCAGGAAGCCGCACCAGATGGGTTTAGCTGTGTGGCAGCCAATGGCTGGTTTGAGCTGTGTGGCAGTCCATGGCTGGGTTTAGCTGTGTGGCAGCCCATGGCTGGTTTGAGCTGTGTGGCAGTCCATGGCTGGTTTTAGCTGTGTGGCAGTCCATGGCTGGGTTTAGCTGTGAGCAGTCCATGGCTGGTTTTAGCTGTGTGGCAGCCCATGGCTGGTTTTAGCTGTGTGGCAGCCCATGGCTGGTTTGAGCTGTGTGGCAGTCCATGGCTGGTTTTAGCTGTGTGGCAGCCCATGGCTGGTTTGAGCTGTGTGGCAGTCCATGGCTGGGTTTAGCTGTGTGGCAGCCCATGGCTGGTTTGAGCTGTGTGGCAGCCCATGGCTGGTTTGAGCTGTGTGGCAGTCCATGGCTGGTTTGAGCTGTGTGGCAGTCCATGGCTGGGTTTAGCTGTGTGGCAGTCCATGGCTGGTTTGAGCTGTGTGGCAGTCCATGGCTGGTTTTAGCTGTGTGGCAGCCCATGGCTGGTTTGAGCTGTGTGGCAGCCCATGGCTGGGTTTAGCTGTGTGGCAGTCCATGGCTGGGTTTAGCTGTGTGGCAGTCCATGGCTGGTTTGAGCTGTGTGGCAGTCCATGGCTGATTTGAGCTGTGTGGCAGTCCATGGCTAGTTTGAGCTGCCTGTGGCTCTGGGACAGTCCCCCCGCCCAACAACCATGCCGCGACATTGGGAAAAAGGGGAAAGGGCCAGGGGCCCCAGCCCAGCCCGGCGGGGCCCAGAGGCTTGGAGGCCTCCCACCTTCCAGCAGGTGAGCTCAGACCAAAGGCAATTCCTGCCTTTCAGTTCCTGTGGTTTAAATACATAAATTGTGAGAAGCGTCATTAGTCTAAAAGACTGTCCATCAACTTAGATTCAACACACTACACATAGTTACTGCTCTATTTTTGACCCTGTATCAAAAGTTACCAGTATGGAATTCTGTAGATAATAGCAATAAGTCTTTCTTCATGCCAAAAAGCTTCATCTTCCTTGTTAGAGATGGGAATAGCATGTTCTTGCTTTTGACTCTGGTTTCTTTGCAGAGTTTTAGTCTCTCGAGTTTCCGTCTGTCACCTTTGAACATGGACCAGTCAACAGATCTGCATAGCATAGCAGAGCCAAGTAAAAGCTGAGGTCGGCAGGAACCTCTGGAGATTGTACAGACCAAACTTTTGTTGAAAGCAAGGCCTTAAATTGAGTTATGCAGGTTCCTGTCAAATCTTGCCATTTCCAGAAAGGGAGATCCTATAGGACAACCCATTCTAGTGTGTTTTTTTTCTCGTGTTGCACATTTTTTCCTTATCGTATGGCATTTCTTCTAAAGTAATTTGCATCCATTGCTTAGTTTTTGTCCCTATGCATCCTTGTGGAAGGAATTTCTGTCTCTCCTCTGTAATTACATTTTAGGTATTAGGGAAGATGTGATTAGATTCACTCAAGACTTCTCTAGGTTGACCATACCCAGTCCCTTCAATTTTATTTCATCTGTCAAATTCTACTACCTTCTCATCATATTGGTGGCCCTTCCCTCACCAATTTTTTAGGGTCTCCCTTGAACTGAGGAGTCCAAACCTTGACCTATTGTTACAGATGTGCCCTAACAAGTGCCAAATGAACTGGAACAATCAGAGCCTTTGATTAGCTCTCTGTCCTCTTGTTGATGCAACCTGTGACAAGGTTTGCTTCCACTGCTGCGAGGGCACCCTGCTGGAATACATCCAGGTTGCCATCCATCAGGACCACCCAAGCTGTGCCAGGCATCCCTTCAACTGCTGTGTGGGATTGCTGCATCCCAGGTGCAGCATTTAGCATTTATCTTTGTTAAACTTCATGCAGGCCTTGTTGGCCTGCTGCTGTTCCAGATGGTCAAGGTGTCTCTATGAAGTGGCTCTTTCCTCCAGCAGATCTGCCTCCCCTCCCAGTGTGGTATCATTTGTGCACTTTGTAGTATATGAACATGTACCCTGGCAGGACGGTCTCAGGGGTGCTCACAGGTAAAGGTTCAGTTGTCTGAGTAGACAGTCAATAGCCAGTTAGGTCAGAACTGTATAATGTGTGAGTTTAATGTTCAACTTCCCTGAGAACTGGGAGAAGGAATTTTGATAAGAGCATAAATAGCCAAATATGTTTTTATTTTCAAATCTGACATAAAGTGGCTCCATTTTACAAGACCAAAATACTGTTTGATAGTGCTGTCCTGGAGAACAAACTATATTACTGTAGCTTTCAAAAAACTAAGAATACATGCAATTTTTCAGCTGCCTTTTTAAATGTACATAACATCAATCTGCTGTCAAAGACTTCTAATCATAAAAGGAGAGAACATGATAGATGGAGAAAACAGCACTTGGGCAAGTTATAATTTGAAGACATGAAAAAAAGTCACTGATAAGAATAGATTGTGTGCCCAGAATAGACCAAATAAGTGAAACCTGAATTAAAAAAAAAAGAATCCCATAACCAAGCATATGATTTTGCAACAAAATCTAAATCTTTGCACAAAATGTGAAGCATTCTAGAGTTAATAGCATAATAGGAATAATAGCATTAGGGGTGTTACTTTTCACATTCTTCTAGAAGAAAACAAGAGAAAATGAGTCTATATATTCAAGCCTGCTTGTGTCACTAATTGTTTCCTTGTTGTAAATTCAATCTGATCTGAAAGAACTGTAATCTGAGCATCAGGTCTGCATTTTGTCAGAATTGCTGTATCTGTTTTTGGAATCCTTGGAGTGTATCCGGTATGTCTTCATTCCAGGCTGAGTGTCCAGCTGAATGAATGATACCTGTACTGAACCCACAGGCTCTGGTTAATGCATGCCATCCTGAGATATTTACTGTTTAAATTGCAGACAGATAGCCTGGCTATTCTCTTTTCTCTCTCTCTCTTTTTTTTTTTTTTTGTTTTTGTTTTTGTTTTGTTTTGTTTTGTTTTTAACTCTGGATGATGAGTGTGGACAGCAAGCAGGCTGTTGTATTGCCAGATGACATCTGACTGCCTACTTTCTTATCACTACAAGAAGACTGTAACTTTTTTAGGTGAAAGAAACTGGTTAAAAAAGGAAGAGAATTATTATGTATTTGGAGGAATAAAACGAGGTTAAATGCAATATGGCCATGTCATAACTATTGAACTAATGGTGCAATAAAATCTCTCTGAGAAATCTTCAGAGTGGGAGAAGAGGGAGTTTCTAGTACATCACAAGTTTAATATGGAATGAGAAACACTAATACATAGTAATTGTTCTGCAGCCATCTGTGCATAAGCTATATTTTTATCATGAATTTATTTGCTGTGGGACTAGTCATGCACGAAAACACTCCCTCTCATCTATTTTCAGAACAAAACCATGAGACTTATCAAATGTTTAGCACTGGTGCTTTGTGCTTAAACTAAAAATTCCTGCTGTTGTTGCTTTCTTCTTCCCCAGTAGATTTCACTGCTGTTTTCCCCTTCTCCTTATGGACAAATGTTATAAAGATTTTTGGTTGCTTTAAGAGACTTGCTGTTCTAACAATAATTGTTAGTCATGGTCTCCTTGAAGTTTTGAATGCCTTTGGATAAAAGTGGGTTTGAAGCTGGTATGAGATTAAAAACTCCTGCTAAATGTAATAATTTTGATAGAGAAAAAACAGTCTCAATGATTGGGTGTTATTAGTGATTGCTCAAACAATCCCGCAGCTTGCAAATTTTTTTCCATTCACCCTCATAGGCAAACAAGTGACTGCTCTTTTTTCTGCCCCAGATTTCTCGCCAGCTCTTCAGAATGCTTCTCTACATTGGCTGGATCATTGTAAAGACTTCACAAAGTGTTCCTTCCAGGGCAGCCTTCTGCCCAGAGGACCTATGCAGCACAGATGCACTGTGGCTTCTCTGCTTGGAAATGTGTTAACATGTTTTGTCTTTTTCACAGAAATATGTTCTCCACTACACTGCATTTTATTTTTAGAGGAACATCAGGGGCCTGCTTCTCACCTCATATGAGCTAACAGGTTTAAAATAAGCCTTTAAGGCCCCTGGTATCTGTTTGTTATGCCATGAGAATGGAGTTTTGATTTATAGAGCACACCAGTAAAATTCTTCTAAATACTAGATGACATGTATCAGCTATTTTAATTTAAGAATAGGCCATTTTAAGGCCTATTCTTAAGTTAAGACTTAGTAAAATACCCCATAGGCAGTAGTGAAAGGCATAAACTGATGTGTGTGTTGATGAGATGGGTGGTAAATGTATGTTAGCTATGTGTTGGATCTTTATCTCTCTTTGTCTACAACAGAACTTTAAATAATGGTAAAAAGGTGTCAAAAAAAGATTTTTCCCAGAGAAGTACTAAAAATATCTACAGATCTGTCAAATTGCCATTGCCTTTCATACTGAAAGAAGAAATCTCTAAGAAGATAGAAGGATATGAACAGGTATGCTGAAGGAGCACTTCTCCCAGTGCTGTTTTTCAAGCAGCTTTCCTTGTTCCTTGTGGAGGAAGAGGGTGATGGCAGGGATGTCTGTGCTGGGTTTATAAGCCTTGTACAATACTCCAGCTTCCACAGATGAGTGACATGATCTGAGCAACACTGAGAAGGGTTGAGAGAAAAAGGGTATTGAGAGAAAAAGAGTATTGAGAGAAAAAATACTGTCTCATCTCTCAGCCCTAGTACAAAGAAAATGTTTATGCAGAAGAATGGATTTTCTACCAGAAAGGCTTTAATGATTGTGCAGTTATATTCTCAAACTCCCAATCTCAAAAGGTAAAGTAATTGTGATGTCATTTGCAATTCTGATTTTTTTCTTTACTTATGTATATGTACTACCAATGAGATGAGAATTAAGTGTCCGACAGTCTTTCTTTTCTGCCTGATCCTCTTGCAGCAAGTAATAATACATAACATAAGGTAGACATGCAGTTTTCCTCTGTGCTTACTGGCTATGGCTCAGCTCCTGCTGCTTCATAGAACACTAATCAGAATAGAGGCAGTGCCTTATAAGCAGGATATATATCTGACCAGGTCTAGATGTTTGTTGATTTTTTATTTCTTTTGGGGAGAGTAATAGGCTGGCAAAGCCCCTGAGAGGCAGTATAAAAAACCATACCTAAAGGAAAAAATCCCTGAGCTTTTTAAGTGTACAAATAGGATTTTAACACAGGATGTTGCAGGCCACGTTATTCACAAGCTGTTGTCTCTGTACACCCTCAAAAGCTGAACAAGAACACAGCTTTTATTGAATGCAGAGTTTGTCATGTTCAACTTAAGGGATTTTGGTAGTTACCCTTGATACATGTGAGTGTTAATTAAAGGATAGCTAATACTACAGCTCTCACTCAAGATTTCTGTGATCTAGTGATATAAAATTGTGTGCAAGTAGAAGTGGAAGCAGACTGTCTGGCTTTCTGCACTGCACTTGGAAATGAGTTTGTCCAAGGCACCAGGATGTCTGACTCACAATCACCCCTTGTGAGGACTCAAGGTACAATTAGCACTGACAGCATACGAAAGCACAATTGAGTTGTGCAGCACCTCACTGCCCTCAGCTCATTCAAACATTTAGTTTATGATGGATAACATGGCTGCAACACCAAATTCCATTACCTAGGAGGAGTTTGCTGGTGGTACACAGGGCTAGATCAGTTTAAGCCGGATGTGGAGGGTGTGTATTTTATTGTTCTTAGGACTTCCCTTAGGACATCATGGGAGAAGGGAGAGATGAATCCTACAGGGCTGTTAATGAGCTCAGACTAAGAGGGGATGGAAAATAAAGGCTTTTGATTTGTGTAGTTTTAAATGTTAGGTGTAGAGGAATTCTGGAGTCTGTCCAGAAAACTAAGTGGCTTTCCAGAGACTTAATAGACTACCTAGAGTTTAACTGGGATATTGCCATGTACTGATTGGAAACATAAAAATCTTGTCTGTGTTCACTAAAGTCATCCATTATTGTCATCTTCCCATAATAGTGTCTTGTATAAATGAAACACTATTAAAGAAGGGGGAAAAAAAGATTACAGTACTACATGTCCTGTTCTTTGTTAGACACATTTGAGGTGGGAAAGATGTTAATAGGTAGATCAGGGGATGATTTATTTTAATATGGTCCTTTTTGGCAATTAAAGGAGTGACATACCTCCTTTCATATAAAGTGAAGACATGCCCCAGACTTACTTCCCTCTCCCCTGTGATGTTGGGGTTCCCATAAGATGTCTGTTAAATATCATGTGGGACAGCTGCTATGTTCTGCTGTATGGGAACAGAGCTGTTTGCTCCCCATGTAGAAAACTGAATGAGAATCAGGGAGATCTGCTGGGTATGGAAGAAAAGTTTTCAGTATGAGAGCCTTCTCCTATCCAAGGGCTTTATAGCTCCTAACATCTGCGATTTCTATTAGGAAGGATTGCTAATATTTTGATGGGACTTTTAACAGCATTTATGGGTTGGATGGCCCCCTTCACCACTTGAATAGTTAACTCAATGTAGCCATCAAGCCATAGGAGAACCTCTCTCCAGAGCAGAGAATCAATTTCCTGTCAGCTTAGTTGATTCCTTATCAACAAAACAAATTTGGAAACCTGCTCTAAGGAGAGGGGCTGAAACTTGATCTCCATAATCAAATCTTACTGGAAAAAATAAAACAAGGGAAAGTCTATTTTATACAACATTGAGAAAATGCTTATAGAACACTTTTTGCCCTGTATTCAAAGGCATCATGAATGAGAATTTTGGATGCATAAGTTAATCGAAAGAGACCTGGAGTGTAAGCTGTGGCAGAGTCTGTACTAATACTTCTAGAACTGCTGGTCATCTCTCATAACCTGGAAGCTGCAGATGAATTTCATAATCAGACACTGATTACACAGGAGGGAGGGTGGTTGCCAGTGTGTAGTGCCAGGGATTAGTCCTGGGCACTGTAGATGGGCTGCAGTAGTGTTGAATTCATAGGAAGGCCTTTGACAACTTTTAAGTGGCAAGTAGAGCTCTCCCAAACAATTCCTGGGCAGGGGCCACTCTCAATAGACAGTTTAGATGGGGCTGTCTTGCTTTTAACGGTGGGAGAGATCAAGAGTATAAATGCAGGTGCTCCTCTGCACATTTGGTCTAACAGTCTTTTAAAACCAGCTTATCTAATAGTATTTTAAAACTTTCTGCCAACTTTCCTTGTGCAACACCGCAGGCTCCACTGGACTTTGCAGACCTTGTGGGAAGAGACAAGTGTCTCTCCTTAGAAGATGTTGGAGCCAACTGTATGTTCACTTTTATCTTGGATAATATTAGTACTAATACTAAAACTAAATACTTACTGCTGCTGCTGCTGCTATTACTACTGTTATTATAAATAGTATTATAAATATTATTAAGCAGTATGAATAAACTATAATGTAAATTTCCATTACATTATAATTCATCCATTTTCTCTCATACACACAAGAAATGCTTCAAGAAATGCTATTTCTAACCACAAACTAGACTGTGTTCATTTGCTCATTTCTTTGTTCTGACATTACACCTGCACTGCACTCTTTAGGGAATTACCTCCTCCCCTCAAGCAGCTTATTGAAATGCAGCATTGTGGTGCAAAATATTGCAGTATTTGGGCAAAAAAATATACTTATCAGGAAATAGTTTTGCTGCCGGTGGGTTGCTTGTTGTGCCATACCCTGACAGCTGGTTTCACAGGGTTAAGCAGTAACATTTCTCTGCATGAATAAATGTTGAATTTTTTATTTGTAACAGAGATTGTGAATGTGATTTGAAACATAAAAATCCTGAAGTGAAGACTGACTACTTTTGCCCTTGATCTTTCTCAGTGGTTTTTTTCATGATTTTGGTGTCAAGGCTGCATTCAGTGCTTCTGCTGACAAGAGATGTCATTGATGTGCCCTTTCTGTATGCTTCTGAATCACTGTAGTATATGCTGCTTCTTTTTTTCCCCCTAGTTTTTAGTCAGCAGGTAAAAGATTGATTGAAAGACGAAATCTACATGTTCTGAAACACTGATCAGTATAAGCATTTCTTGGTTCTCTAGCTGTTAAAAGATTGTGTGTTTTGTTAAACTTTCAGTAGCCAACTCTCTGTAATGTACCAACTTTTCACATCCAGAAATCAATTTAATAGAAGGCACATATAGGAAACTCTGCTTGGATTTCCTTTTGACTTCTCAGTGAATTCTTCATTCTTCCAGCCATTTCCTTACTCTTCAAGCAATTTGTTTGTTTGTTTGTTTGTTTCATCTTTTTCTGGTATTTGTGAGTATTAAATGGATTTTAGAATCCCTTCATGATGAAGAAATCCTACAGATTATTATTAATTGGCAGTTAAGGAGGTGGTAACTTGTAATCTGTCTAGACTGTACGCCTGATTGATGAACCTTGAAACAATGTATGGTGTAATGTTTTCTACCTAGTTTCTGTGTCTTTTCACTTTCATGCAACCTGAAAGTTTTCTCAGAGACAGAAAGAAGTAATTACAATATCCAGGCAAAAAGAATATATGTGTTGAATGCATCTTTTTAGGTGGGAAAATACTGCATATCTGACTTTTTACAGCAAGAGAATTTTTACCTACAGCTCTCCTTATTGTGAGAGCTTATGATAAAATTCCTATTCCTGACTTTTCCTCACATCCATAATCTCAGCTAAACACTTTTGCCATCACAAAAAAGTGCATATTCTTCTGTTGGTTAGAAATGGGATCCCTGTCATACCTCTAGTGCAACATGCTAAGGGTATAACCCATGGTACTGAAAGGGTTCCATGCCAAAGGTGATGGGAGGGGTCATTTTCCTGCATGTCCACAAATACAGGAGTCCATTCCGTGTAGATGGAATAAGCAGCTGCCTTAGAGCATCTCCCGGGCTGTGGGAGCAGTAAGCCCAGCAGCATCTGGCTTACACAGAAGTGGTATCATTTAATCATCTACTTGAGTGTTTTATATTATTACCTATGAAGTGAGTGATCAGCACACATAAACATATAGTCTGAGGAGAAAAACTGTAACTACAATTATTGCTTTCGTAGATCTGTAATTTCTGTAATTGGATATTTAATCTGAAATATAAGAAACCCCAAACTGTAGAAAGTCTGTGTCTAGTGGAGACACAGGCATTGAGAGAGGAGGAAAGATGCTGTAGCTGTTGAACTACATTTCCTTCACTTCCATTCATGGCTATTGTAGTCTTTGGGTTTATTGAATGTAATTTTAAATAGAAAAAACAATTGTATTGGGTGGACTTTTTCCCCAAAATTGACAACAGAAATTTGCCAGTTGATAGTACTCTGGCATTTTAAATTTATCTTCTAGCACCAGGTGCATAGCCTCCAGTTGACAAGTTGAATGGTTGCCAAGAAATACAGCTGGAAGGTACCTGCTGTTACAGTGCTGCATGTGCAAAACCAGATGGGGACATGTGCTTTTGGAAACAAGTGTCTTTGAGCCCACTCATTATTTTCTGCTAGCCAGTATAGCCAACTTCTGGGTGGCATCTTGCTGGTTTTAAGTCTGACTACTGCCAACTTCACTTCTTTTCTTCTCTGTGGTGGTGTCCTGATTGCCTATTTCCCGTCAAATGGGAGTTGAGTTAAGCTAAGCCTTTTTAAGACTCAGGTTCTTGTCAGAATGGGACAGTTCCAAGAGAGAAAATGTCATCTGTCTATGCTTTGCTATCATTTGACTTTTCCAGAAAGCCCCAAGGCATGTCTGCTTATCACCTGCAAAATACTAATTATAAGGCTTTTGATACTCAGCGACTGTTGTAACAGTGCACACATTCACCAAGCATTTAATTAGAACTGTTTTAGTGCAAATCCCTTGGTCACAGAAAGAATTCTAATGATCCTTGTCAAATTAAAGGAAAAGCTATTACATCGTGCAAATATGACAATATGATTGAAGTCCCTCCTGGAAATGCAACAGGGAAAGCCCCTGTGTGTTTTATTATGGCATCTACATTTTAACATATAGTATTGTATTATCATAAAATTTTGATTTGAGAAGCTTTTCATAACATGCAGTTTTGCAGAATGTTGATTTCGGATGCTACCAAGCTTTGAAAACAATTACACAAAGTACAAGTTTATATCTTTCCATTCTACTAATCTTAGAACACATCCAAAAGCATTTTAGATGACAGTTATGTATGCAAACGTTGATTAACTGCTACAGTCTGCTGTGTATTTTACTGTCATCATTGCCTTACTCACATTTACAGTGTTAAAGTGCCTGAAATGCTAAACTGAGATTTTGGGGAATGGATGAGGAAACTCCTTGATCTTCATGCAACTGCTCTGTGATGCTGCCATTAAACAACACAAAGTGATGCTATGCAGCCAGCTGGTAGGTAAATCTGGGCTTGTGTAAGTCAGCATCTCTTTGATTTGATTTGTCTGAATGTGCCATTTGCTTGACCTTCTGTTCCATTTTATGCAGTTATACTATTTTAACTGCCTAAGTGGTCCGGTAAAACATTCTGGGTGGAAACTTGCACTGGATCTATGTCTTGCAGTAAGTTTGACAAAACTTGAACTTGACACAGAACCACTTTTTTGGTCAAACACGAGTAAACTTTGATCAATCTTTTATATACTTTTTGTAGTAGCTACAACTAGAAAACCCTAGAAAAAAATATGGCAGGGTTTTAATGAACAAATAATTGATGATCTATGATTGAGATTATGATGGACACTCAGGATTAATTTATAAGCATTGTGGGTTTAGGCAAATTTGTTATAGAAATACATCTATCTGTGAAGGTATTAAACCTGTAAGCGTGGATACAAATGCCAGTATCCCAGTACCTTTTCCTGACGCTTATTCTTGTGTTATCCTATGGTGCTGTGAGCTAAGTATCTCCTTCTCCATACCTGCTTAGTGTGAATGCTTCAGACAACATGGTGTCCCACAGGAATATCTCACAGAGAGGGATCTTCTAAAATCATAATCCCAGTAGGACAGAAAGACACCAGGTGGAAGCAAGGTTATCAAGGACAGGCTGCTTTTCTCACCTGCCTCTCATGGGGCCCTGTAATAGCCATTTGCAGTCCAGATGGGGAAAGCAGTAAAATCCATGCACTCCTGCTATACCTCTTGCTTACCCACCAACGGCTCTCTCCTTTGGTCAATGTTGCTTTTCTTTGGGATTCATTGCTTCCAAAACAGACAGGTGTGAGGAAGACTTGCATTGTGCAGGAGGCTGAGATATCAGTGTAGTTTTGAAGACAGAAAGACCTAGTTCAGGTCTAATACCTTTCTTCTACAGTTTATCAATTGGAATAAAAAGAACAACAAGATTTCCTTTGCTCTTTTATTATTTATTTGGTTTAGGGGGAATTTTATATCCTTAAGGAATTATGTGCCTGGTTTTAATTATTTGAGAAACAAACAGCTACCTCCTGCATGCGGAAGAGTTAGTTATATGATTCTGGAGAAGTCCCTGAAGTCCCTGTTTTGCTCTTCCATAACTGCAGCACACACACCTCACTGCCTTCACTGCTGAGGGACTTCCAACTACATGGCAAATGGCCCCAGAACTTCCTGTGTTTTTTATGTGGCTTTCTGCATGGCAAGGCACATGAAAAGCATCCCATCTGGGATGAAGGAAAACCTGCCACCCATCTGCTCCCTGTCTTCTCAAACAGGGGCTGTGCAGTCCTGCAAGGTGCTGACCACCTTCTCATGCTCCTGAGGCTGATGGAAGCTGTGAGCACTTGGGAGCACTGAGAAATGGCTGGCACTTCATGAAGTGCATGGGAAAGAGACCAACCCATCACAGCTCTGTTCACGTAACCTTCAGCTTTGATTGCTACAGACACAGATCTGATTTTTTTTCACTTTGATTTTCATGCTACTTTCCAATTTTCATTGAAAATCAGTGCTTCAGGAGAAGCTCCAAGTTTCTCATGCCTTTGGCATTGGCACAATAAATTGGCATAGGCTCTGAATCCTGTGAAGAGTTCCAGAGGAAATTCTAGGCTGACATGCAGCCAAAGGATGTAGGGACTGCCAGTCTGTGGACCTAATTTTTGCACAGAAAGTATCAAAACACCACTGTTAGAAAATCATGTGGGGAAGTCATTAACAGATACTGTGACAAATCACACTCCCTTTGGTGGTTTTCATGAAAGCTTTTAAATCAGGATGAATTTAGCAGTGACCTTACCACATTGCTGGTGATGTTTAAAATGCTACCTTCATCTGCAGTCCAGGCCTGAGCCTGTTTTCTACAGCATTTGATTTTGCACAATGGCATATGGGACTGGAATGCTGGGTTTGACACTTGCTAGTCAAAATCCCATAGCCAGCATCACCTGTAATGATGCTCCCTGTCAGCCTCTCCTTGCTGTTCTATTGTCTCTGGTGTCAATCGCAGAACACCCCACCAGTGCTCACTGGCACAGAATAAGCAAATAAAAAGATCACCACTCTTTGCAGACAGACCAGCATGTTCCCTGTGCCATAGCATTACAAAGCTATGCCATTTTGAAGAGATATATTTGTCCCTGGAAGGACCTGAGGAATGGCAGAGCGGAAGGTGGGGAGGGAGCAGGACCATATGGGCAGGAACAGGAAATGATGAACCACAAAATGTCGATGCAGCATTGTTCTCTTTTGGCAGCAGGGAGCCCCTGTCATGGCTCTGCTGCCTGTTGAGACCTGGCCTGGGGGGATGCAGTGAGTGCCCAAACCCTTGCAAGGCAGATAGGAGGGTGGTGTGGCCCAAGTGGGAAGGAAAGGCCCTTTCCAGCAGCAAGAAGTATCAGTCTCAATTCATTCAGCTGGTGGTCTTGAACTTACCCCAAATTCTCCCTAGGCTCCAACTATGTCATTATCTTAAATGAGACAGATCTGCAACAACTCTGAGCTCAACTCCAATGAGCAGCTCTCTCTGTTTTCCATCACAGGAAATCTGTGTCCCTGCTTCCTTATATGTGTATGTACATAGCATAGATATCTGTCAACTGCATATTCATTATCTCACTGTGTCACATCTGTCAGGCAGATTCAACTAAGTGAACATGCTTCCATCTCCAGTGAGGCTTTCTGTGCATGCAAAATGCATCAACGCAAAATGAGGCTTTGGTAATCAGAAAAATGAAGCAGGGGGAAAATGAGAAGTTGACAGAGTTTGTTACTGTTTCCAGGTTCAATGCCAGAAAGTGTGTCTCCAGGTTTTTGGAAGTGTTCGCAAATCCTGAGCTGTACAATGTTGTGCAAAGAGGGGATGCTGGAGACCAATCAGACAGTTGGAAACATTTAACTGTTTATTATCTGTAATTTCCTTCTTTTGATAATTCTTAAAAAAATTGCAGTTTAATCTCAGAAGCTTCCTCTATTAATGACTAAGTGCTCTCCATCTTTTTGAAGCCTGAGGTGCAGGCATGGTTTTGGGTGCATGTGTATTTGATTTTTACACTTCACAGTTCAGTGTTAGTACAAACCATCGTTAATGCATGAGGTTGTACTCTGCCTCCTTTTTCCAGATGACATGAAAGTGAAAACAGCCTTTGCTACTTCACAGGGCAATCCATTGCAGGAACAAGGCTCCCTCCTCTTGAATCACCTTCAACTGAAAACATGGTAAGAGGAACTTCAGCACCTGGGTGAGCAATAATCACTGTAGGATCACCCAGGGAGTGTGATGGAGACACACCAGCATGCACAAGTTGCCTGTGATGAGCAGCAATACAGAAGAGGCTCTTTACACATCCAACAAGCTCCCTGATGCTTGGGGTGGTGGTCGATGCTTGCCCCAGAGCAAGGCAGAGCAGCCTGGGACTACCCTAGCTTGTAGCAGGTAGGCAATGTAATGCCTCGATTTCTTACTAAATTAACTTCTGCCTTGAACTCTGAAAAGAAGGAAATGCAACCCTGAATGTCTGAGGAAGCAAAAGAGCTAACAAGAGCCAAATGCTCAGCTCCCAGGTGGATTTTACGTGTTTTGCATACCTGCCTGTATTCAGCATTATTGCTTTGGACCTTGAATCCTTGCAGGAAAGAAATTCAGGTAGTAGTCTCTGATTAGGAATGACCAAGACCTGTAGACAATAGGAAGGCAGAATTTTGTGTTAGGAAATTCTGGAAAGGAATTTACATTGTCAAGTCGTAGACTAATTTAACTCTACTGAAGTCCAACAGTTTGCATAGGTGCAATAGTAACCTAATTATTATTAGGGGAAAGATCAGTCCCAAACTGCCTTATATTCAGGCTGGTTTTAAATACCTTCCTTGGCTTGGCTTCTATGTGAAAAAGATAAAGGTGCCACATTTCATTAATTTTTACATTAAATTTATTTGACGAGCCAGTTTTGTGTGTTGAACAGTCTAACTCAAATATGGATGTTCTAAAACTCTTCTGTAAAACTAATGTTAAGATCTAGAACTGCTGTGAGGTTTTGGTTTCAGGAAGAAGAATTTTGTGTCATCTGATTATAATGCAGTCTTAGTATCCTTCTTGGACTAGATAACTATTCAGAGGCGGGCACAGGAACTTAATTAAACAGTTTTTCCCACTGGATCAGGCATGGAAAGGTTGCTAATATCCAGTGGAAATGTTTCTTTTGAAGAGGAAATTTCATCTGGCATATTCTTACCCAGAAAATTCTCCACTCAGCTGGGATTGGGGACTGAAGGGCAGAGGGGTCTCCTGCTAAAGTAGCAGTGCTGTGTCAGGAACCTAACCAGTGTATTCTGTAGTGGTCTCTTTTTAAAAATCTTTAGTCTTGGGGTATTTGGTGTAGTATTTCTTGGTGTTATTCTTCAGTTCTAGCAGCTGAATTCATGTTATTATGTGAAAATCACAGTCGCATAAGAAGCAAAGAAGAAACAAAATGCCTATTTTAAAAATTATGATAAAATTTGAAATCTGAAAATGAAACCTAAAATCATTACCTGAACCAGAGACTAACAAATGCACTTCTTTTCTAGATTTTACCATTTTCAAATGTTCACACTTTCCAGAGCTCTGTGAAATTTTACGAAAAAAAATCAAGATAAGTCTTAAAAAAAGAGAGCTCAGCAGTACTACCAATTTTATCTCAACCAAATCACAGTTGGCAGAGTTCTTGCTCCTGAACATATGTAGGGTTATGTTCCCCATCCCTGCCTTTTTTTGTTGTGGCACAATGATAATTTCACTAAAATGTCCACCTGCCAAAAACCTCAGAAACACTGAACCTCCAAAAGGAAACAAAACTGTGGAACAAACCTGTCCATGGCCCAGCTGTGACATGGTCCCTGGGAACTCTTGTCCTGCCCTTCCCTGTCTCTTCCTGCTACAAGGCTCTTCTGAAAGTTCACGGGAGATTTTAAACACAGCTCAGTGCCCTGGAGTGGTTCCATGTGCATCAGGAGAAAGAGATTTTCAGCTGTGATTTTTAAGTATGCAATGTATTATTAGGTAATTTGAGAACAAACTTAACAGACCAAATCAATTTAAGTAGCTGCAGCAATTTGAGCTAAGGTGTTTTGACATCATTCTCAGCTTCTTCTGTGTCTTCATGAAGTTTAAAGGCTTAAAAGATGAAGCCCAAGTGTTTGTTTGTTGTAGGAATACACGTGTTGTACATACACTCATTCTTTTATGTCTGCAGCTGCAACCCTGTGCAAATTGCTGTTTCTTGAAGTCTCCCATTCATGGTCACGGTGGTAGATTACACATTTCCTTTCTGGAGGGCTAATTAAAGTCATCCAAATTCTGAACAGTTAATTTCTAGGTAGTCTCGAGGCAGCTGCAACATCTATAACCAAAGAAACACTCTTTACTTGAATAAATGGTCCGTATGCTCTTTGATATTTTATCAGGCTGACTTGGGAAAGGCAGATGTTTAACACTCAGATACTGCTCTCATGGATGGGGTTCATCTGGTCCCTGCTGAAAACAAGAGGATTCTGCTTAATTTGTGAAAATGTGAGATTAAAATCACAGGAGGAGGTAAGTGAGGCAGTCAATTCAGTACCTTTTTTCAGTGGAGCTCTTCTCTGGTGGCACTTGTTCTTTCTGTATGCATGGGAGGAAAAGGGGTTGTCCTGTCAGAGCAGTTCAGGGATCCTGGCAGCCTTTGTGTCTGGGCTTAGCACATGGATTTCCTTGGCTGCTTCAAACTAGGAAGCATGCCTATAATCAGAGACTTCAGCTAGACATCTGCTCTTTTTTTCCGATTTTAAACCTGCCTTTTGAGAGAGGGTTTCCACAACCTGTTTCCTTTGGCAGGTGATTTGCTTCAGTGAAAGAGCTGCCTTATCGCATGTGAAAGAAAAGATCAACAGAAATGTGCACATATTTAATGTTTAGATTTAAAGTTTTTAAATGGGTATTTTTTATGAGCCCTGCTTGCATGTTGTCTGTTACAAGATTCCTGTCTTCATTTCAGCACTGTCCTTACTTCATGCTCCCCTTTTGACAGCAGTAAAATACCTGCTCTTTGTCCAGCTTAGAAGATCACCACATTTTGTTTTCTTTCCCCTCTCTGTATTGCCACAGAATAAACAGTTAACAACCAAGCTATCAAGTGGCCTTCCTTCTAGTACATAGATCTGCTCCTGGTTTTACCAGCCCTGCAGCTGAGAGTAGCCCAGTAGCTATTCCTTTCTTTATCTGTCCTGGCAGGAATGAGTTGTTGTGAGCCCAAGGAACAGACTAATATTCTTCAATTTAGCATTTAAAAGCTGGGTGTCCAGACTGAGTTTTCATTTAGACTCTCTCCCTTGGCTAGGCAGAGAAATCCAACACATCCAAGAAGAGGGGGGAAAATTTTCTATAAAACTTTCTCTTTCCTGATAACCTGGGTTATTTTAGTCCGGAGATTTAATTTCCTGTCAGGGTAGCATTAAGCAGGATGAATGTTTGTTCTGCTCTGCAGCCAACATCTCCTGGAAATGGAGATGTTCAGTTCCTTCAGTCCCCAAAGGAAACCTTGTTAGGCTAGACCTGTCATAGCTGAGAGCAAAAGAGGAACAAGGGAAACTATTTTGTTTACCTCACTTGTGGAAAAATAAGGCCGACATCAGAGTGATAGAACAAAAGAATGCTTAGGATTTTCAGTTCAGGTTTCCCCTGAACTTGTACTGCCACCTTCATCAGTGCAATCAATATAGGAATCTGTATGAACTCATCAGTAACAGCATCACCAAAATCCCTGCACATCAGAGCTCTTTAGTCTTGCCCTCTTCTTATCTAAATGGAGATAACAGTATTTAATTTTTATCACCACATTTTGACATTGATGCACTTCAACAATGCTTGTAGTTTCAAACACAACTGGAGACGATAAATCATCTGGGCAAGATTTTAGTTTTTCCAGAAGTTTTCTTATTGTACAATAAAAACAATTCCAGGTGATAATGATATGTTAAAGTGCTACTTTAATACAGTGTAGGGATTGCAGTTCCTTGCTGGGATGCCTGCAAGAAAGGAGATATATTGTTTGAGGCTGAGAAAATACTAAACAATGAAGCATAAAAGACAAAAATAGTAAATCTGATAGGCTGTTTTACAGATCTCTGGAGGTAATTGCATCACGAATGCCTTGACTATGAAGACACAAAAAGTAGAGTCAAATTAGCAGATCTCCACTTGATGAGGCCACAAATTTCAATCTAAACTATTATAGAAAAAGTTGCTTTGGGAATAATTTACTTGTGGCAGGAGCACTGCAGACATACCTGGCACTGGTAAAAGCAGGAGTATCAGCAGTGGAAGGGGTCAAGTCAGGAGACCAGTGAGGTAAAAGAAGACACTCAGACTTTTTACCTATAGATCAGCAGGAAATCTGTCCAAGCAGAAGTGCAGATGAGTAAGGAGTAGTTGCATAGTGCTTCCAGTTCTCCGATATGCCACAGATCCCAAGTGTGCAGCACAAGAATACTCAATCTGCCTATATGTTGGTCCCCCACTTGTAATGGGAGATAGTTTAGTTTATACATCACTCCCCAAGGTGTGAATTTGGACTCTCTGAAGGCCATGAGCTACCTGCCCTGGAATGTCTTGGGTGGATTGTTTTTAAAAGCCAAGGTAAATGCAGAAGTACTCAAGTAAGCTGCTAAGTCCCTGAAAGGAAACATATGTTCATTTTATGTATCTGTTTTCTTCCTTGGATATATTGAATTCAGGCTCTGTTTTGTATTGCAGCTTACACTGTGGCATATCCTTTACTGATTACAGCAATTTGAGCCTGCAAAATTCATTACCTAACAGAGGAAAGGATATTTACAGCAAAAGCAAGAAAACTGGAATGAAAGAATAGATATCCAGGTTAGCTTTCAATACGTCTCACTGCAAGATTGAGTTGATTGGGAAGTTTAGAGGAAAAATCGGAGCCTACTTACTAGCAAATCTATTTCAAAAGGCTGAGGTGAATTTTAAGAGTTCAGTCTCAAAGCTTTTTGTTGAGGCTGTAGAGCTGTGCAAATATTGGAGGCACTTAATCCTCCTTGGCAGAACTCAGTGGACTGCTTCTTTACCAACCAGATAATCAACAATTCTGCAGTGACAAAGCTTAATCTGGATATGTGCACCGAGCCACCACAGCAGTATGTTGTTGGTTACTGTTCTGAAGAAAAAATAGTGTGGCCACTTATGTCAGCTGTACTTGCATTTGCTGAGTTTTTGAGCCACATGGAAGCATTTGGTGCTGAACTATTTGATCATGAAAAGTGGTAGTGTTTTTTGATGTCAGGGACAGGGAGGAGAGGGATGGCTCTTTGGCACTAGCGAGGGAAGCTAAGCTGGTGTTCTTCCAATACCAGCTCCCTAAAAATTTACAGTGCCTATAGGTCATTATGGTATAGCTGGAAGTACTGTGAGAGGCTGTGCATTGCACTTGCAGGACAGTAGCTACCATGGGCAGCAAAGCCGCCAACTGAGTTCTCAGCTCCTTCTTAAAGAAAAATTAAATTTCCCTTTCTAAGTGATGTGATTCACCTATTAGCATCAAACAGCTTATTAGCATTTCTTTCTCTTGGTGAATATGTACTCAGGGTCTTTTAAAATAAAGTAATATGAGCATTGTGCACTATTTGCATACTTCTGGGTCAACCTAGCAAAATGGGCCTCCAGAAATGGGTATAGTCCTGGGGATGTGTTACCAAAAACGAGGTGTTACAAGCAACTCCACTGAAACTTTCTGGCAGCATGGTGTTTGTTGTTTATCAGAAATAAATGCAATTCTGCCCACTGAAAAAGATTTTCTTTTTCCTTTGTCAAGGCTGTATATGTTGGTGTAATTGACCTTTGGCAAATAAGAAGTAAAGACCTTTCTCTACCACGTCATCTGTGATTTGATCTAAAAACCTGAACGCTTGTGTCAGTGCTGATAATTACATACGTGGGTACAATTATTAAGACACCAGTGGAGTCCAGGCAGTCTTTCCCACTTCAGACATCGCAAGCAGACCACCAGCAGATTATAAAACTTTGAGCCATACCTTAGGGTTTAAATGACACCCCAGAATATTGCAGGGCTGTGGCAGGCAGGTTAAATTAGATAGGAGGAAAAGTCTGACCTCTCCGCCTCCTTTCCCGATTGCTGCATGTCCCAAGGGCATTGGGAGGGGGCAAGGTTTCATTAAGCAAGTTTTTGGTGCTGCTCCATTGCCCCATCAGAGCACTAATTTAGAATTCGCTTTTTCTGGCACTCGGTCACTGAAAGGACCAACGGGATCAACAGAAATAGCATCACTTTAATTAAAAAATAAAACTGGTGCTTGGCAGGAAATGCTAATGACTTGTATTCCCTACAGCCCAGATTTTAAAGGTATTTAGATGCTTAAAGATACAGGTAGGTACTTGGAAGATTTTTCCAAAGTAGCTATATGCTCAACTCCAATTATTTTTAATGAGACTATTGTGCCTCCTTATTTCAAAGATGTCTGATAGGAACATGTGTGAGGGCTAAAGCACCGGAGAGCCTTTACAAATCTGCTAGAATGTCACTATTGAAAATGAGACTTCATTATTTAAGCATTACAAGACTGATTTGCCATTAAAATTATCTGTAGATTGTATTGACACCTTTAACTCTTTAGCGGGCTTGCGGCATCCAACACTGAGTAGCCAAACTGGAAAAAATGGTGTTTTCCAGCTCCTCAGAAGAATAATTGTATGTTATGGATATGGTCTGAAACTATGCAACTGCAAAATGTGAGGGAGGAGGAAGGGGCATGTTTATCATACAACATGAGAGTTCGTTCTGTGAGCGCTGCAGGGAGCCACAGAACTTTTGTGCTGCTGTCTGAGGAGAAGTGGACCTCAGGTATGAAGAATCTCCTTTCAGTGACCTGAAGGTAACACTTGGTAATGCGGTCACGCACATGAGACATGGACTTGGCCCCAGGAGAATGAGGCTCTGATCGCAGGTACTCTTTCTTGCTGGTCCAACATCATCGCTCTTGGAAGCTGTTTTGAGATCTCCTTGTGAATGAAGCTACTTGCAGAGAGTCACCTTCCTGTGGCAAAAATAGTCCATGGAATAGGCACATCATCAGCAAAACAGGTCAGAAAGGACTGGATGTCCCCACAAGCAGGGACTGTGAGAAGTTTGCCTGTGCTCCCCCATGGGTTTATTTTACAGTCACACACAGATATGCACACATCCTTTCCTCACGCCCTCGCATATTTACCAGTGTAAATATGAATCTTAATACTAGAAAAAAGCTGTGCTGATAATGATGCCATTAAATGCTATGACTTCTCAAAAGCAAGTTTTTTTCAAATGATAAATGAAAAGCAGTGATGGAGGTGGGGAGCAAAGGTGGTTAAAAGCAAACTGGTACTGGCAGAATATTAAAGCATGAGCATACACAGGAAATGTGTGCATTGATTTGATTCTAATTCTTTCAGAAGAAGGGGATACTGAAAAAAGAAAGTAATGAAATCCAAAACTGAGACAAACATCAATATGCAGCTGAATAATAACAGAAAGTGTTACAAAGATCATGTTGGTAATGGTAATTGATGAGATCATAATTGTGATGGTGATGATTTTTTTCATTACTTAGTTAATTTTGATGGGACTCTTCCTGCCACATTTTGAACTAAAAAAATATTTTTCCCTAAAATAGTGACTGTAATATTGTATTACTCTAGTTAACTACTTAGTCACTAGGTTGCCATGGGTGCAAGATGTTCTCACAAAGAGGTGGCAAGGGCTGTGGTACTGGTGTAATAGCGCTGCATGTGCCTATATGAAGTTCGGTGAAAATTTGGATCAAATAGCCTTTTAGTTTTAAAAGATGTGTGCTTTCAGACTAGCTGAAAGAATTTGTGCAGAAGTCAGTGAATAGTTTTATCTATAAGCAAAGATAAAAATTAAAGCAGAAGAACTATGGTTCTTTTTAAATAAGAGCATTGCTATACGATGTGTCAAAATTGCGTTCGTCAAAGCTTGCTCTAGTGTGCCCCTGGAAAACAGTGCAAGACCCTCCTGTCATTAGAGAAAGATTTTGATTTTGTATGAAAAAGAATATGAGTAGTATTAACATATTGTTTACAATTTTCTGTCTTGAACAAAGCAAAGAAATCATGGTTCTGTGTGCCAGAGTGTGTGTGTATGCAACAACTAATTTAAACCAAGTTAATAAAGAAAGGAAAGGAAGAAAAGGAAGATAGCAAGAGTAGAAGCTTATGATGGTTTAGCTGATGCCTTTTGTGTTTTGATTCCTTTTTGACATTTACTTCAGACCAAACCTAGCAATTAGCTATTCCTGATTTGCTTTTTTTTTGTCTATTATCTCAGAAGGACTGTCAATAGATCCCTTTGAAATGCCACAGTGCTGAAAATAATTTTATTCTTTTTCAGCCTGGTTTTTGTTATCATATTGGCATAATTGGAATTTACAAAAAATGCAAAACATTTCCATAACAACAGTCCAGTTCATCTCTTTAATTCCAAGCACAAGGACAGATTTCTTTCCATTTCCATAGGAACACTGCAACAAATCATTAGTGAAAGGCTGGGGATTTTTATATATCCATAAGCAGTAGTTGGTAGTTTTCTGTACAGGTAAAATCTGAGAATGTGGGCATTTGAAAAGAAGTAGGACAGTGGAGTCAAGTTAATCTCCAGGCAGTATTGCTTGAAAGCCCTGTGAGACAGTGCAGATCACTGATCTGGTAGGTACTGACATTACTGGGAGTCTGGTCTAAATCTTAACAGATATGTGGCAGTTTACAGTTTATAAGAAAAGGCATTTGCATGTTCCCAAGATAGTAATGTTATTCCCAAAGACAGTAATCTGCTGCTTGGCAAGCTGGAGCAATAAACTCTGTAGCAAGAGACGTATATCCAAAACTGGAGCTAAGCCCATGAACATCTATCTGTATGCCAAAGAAGGGGGTAGGCAATGACTTTTGAGATGTGAAGATTCTGTCTAATGCTGTGCTTTGAGTGTCCAAAGCACTCATCCAAGATGCAAACCTACCACTCTTCCACTTTGAGAGCAGAATGCTCACTTCCTTATGTGTGGGGGTGAATTGTCCCTCATGCCCTTCACAGATTTTGGGCTTTGATGCAGTCCTTATGGAACTAGAAGGGACTTCATGGTGGTAGTCCGGCGCTGTAGACAATGATGTCAGCAGTTTCCTCTAGGAAATTATTGAATTTCACCTGAAAAACGTGTCCTGGATTCTGCTGGAAACTAGTTCCACATTTCCAGTTCTCTGATGGTTATAAATCTCTTGTTTTTTCCAGACTGTTTACTCATTGCCATTTTGTGTCCTTTTGCTCTAGTTCCAATGCCATCTTTTAATTTAAAAGCTCTTCTTTCTGGTGGAGAATTAGATGCCCCTTTCCTCTAGTGTGATTATTGAAAGTAATCTTATTCCCTCCCAGCCGTGTCCCAACAGTCTTCAAATGCTTGATATTGGGTGTGATTTTTCTATAAAAAGCACAACCAGTAGTCAATGCAATAAATGACAAGAAAAAAAAAGTTGGGCAGCTCAGTAGAAGAAAAGATATATGGTGCCATTATGACCTGTTTGATTAGTTCTTCAGTTCTTGGCAGAAAGATTTTTGAATTGGCCAGACTTCTGAGTGGATTCCTCTATTTCAGCCCCTCTCTCCTGTACACTTTCTTCCTGGCACACTGCATATCATGGACTAAAGCTGCATTTTGGTAGCGTCAATTAAGCGCTAAGGGTCCACTTAGATTAATGTTTTTGTTTGTATCAGAGTGAAGGTTTAAGTGAACCTCCTGGGTTCTCAGACCTAATTTTGTACTGTGGGGTGGCCTTAGAGCTCATGAGCTGTGTTGTCTCAAGAGGAAACGAAGGTTGAATATGTGCTGGAGTGAGGCACTTCAGCCACAAATTGGCATCCTGGCCAGAAGGCCAGATCAGAAATAGTCTGAAAATAAAACCAAGCACAGTAGAGTAGGGAAATCAGGTCCTCAGCACCAAATGTTTCACTCTACAGGCCCACCCCCATGGGTCATGCTCCTCGCTATTGCAGACATAGGCTCAGCCATCTGCCCCTGTTTCCTGGCTCTCTGACGGGTGGTATAAGTAGACCATACCTGCATGAAGTTTTCCTTTGCCGTTATAACATCTTTGTATCAATATTTATCACTTGTAATCTGCTGCAGGGCTTATCCTACCTTTAGGCAAGCAGATGAAACTGCCAGAGGAGTGCAACCAACTATTCCTCCCATGCATGAATGCAGTCTCACAGAAGCACATCACTGGTAATCAAGGTTAGGATCGATCCAGCAACACATTCACCTCCTTGAAACAGATGCCTTTGGATGGTATCCCATGGTAACATACTGACTCATAAATAGCAATTTGGAGATAAAGAAGACAATTGTGCTACTAAAACACTGAGGTAGATCAATATTTAAAGGCTTGAGGTAATATGACAGATTTAAACCCTGCGTTTGCATATACTGACTTTTGGTGCTGAAAGCATAAAGATTTGCCTTTAAGTCTTCCTTATTAGCTTTAAAACACTGTCTTTTAGCTGAAAGAATAACAAACCGGTTATCTGTGTTCTAGTCAGGAGCATTTACCAGAGCATGGAATAAGAAAAGGTACTTTATGATGGTTTTCTGTCTCATTCAAGGTGAGCTGCTCTTGCAGTCCCTACATTTGGCGAGATGCAGAACAGGGCTTGTCTGACTGCAGTGCTCAGGACCTGGTTCTGCATTAATGTACTCTTTGAGAAAGAAGGGCTACATGCTGAAGGAGTGTTTGAAAGACAGAATACTTGTATTAACAGCTGATTAATTAGTTTAAGACAAGCCATGGCCTGTGGCTCTAGTCCTGCAATTTTATCAGTTTGCTTTTCCTCTGCCTGTCTGAAGGATTTGTGATACGGTTTAAATGGAGATTTGAGATCTCTGTGTGTGGGCAGGAGTTGGTATTCCTGTGGCAGTAATGACAGGATTGTTCCTGGTGTTGATGCAACAGTGAAGACAAGCCTGAAGCAACAATATTTTATACTTCATTTAATATAGCTTCATTGTGGAATGACCGCCACTTCCAATGAAAATGAACCCTAAGTGCAGTACATTGTTGGTTGACTGCAAAATTGTATTATCAGGCCTTTTTTCTCTTAGTTTATTAAGTTTATGGACTTGGTTATGAAAAGGAATGAGTGATTATGGAGGATATGAACAAGTAAGTTGTATACCTCCATGTATACCCCTGTTCATGTAACCTCTGCTAAAGTAATTTATTCTTGAATGCAGAGAACATAAGCATGGCTCTCTACGAAATATCTTAGTTATGAGTATTGCCCAAGGTAACATCATGTTTAAATTTTTAGACTTTTATACAACTCTTTTCTCGGAGTATGTTGTGTTTGGAACACTAAATCTTTGTAGATTTCATTTCATTGTTAATAACACTGTAAGAGCATCACTACTCTCTCACTTGCAAAGGGAAGGCAAAGGAAGAGGACACTGGTGTGAACCTGTTCTCTCTTGATCCCGAGGACAGGAGGGGGCTAGGCTGGTGGGGCTCTGTGTGTCTCTGCACTCTTGTGGATTGGCTTTGAGGTTGGACAAGGAGGGGAAAAGGGATGTAGGAAAAGAAATTTTTCTCCAGTCAACTTTGCCTGGTCATTATCTAGTTGGGAATGGTTTCACAGAAGCTGCAGTGAAGGGTGAAGGGCCTTGAGGGGAAGCCGTACAAGGAACTTGGTCTGTTCAGCCTGGAGAATTGGAGACTGAGGGGAGACCTCATCGCAGTCAGCAGCTTCCCCATGAGGGGATGTGGAGGGGCCGGTACTGATCTCTTCACTCTCAGGACCAGTGACAGGACTTGAGGGAACGGCATGAAGCTGAGTCAGTGCAGGTTTAGGTTGGATAGCAGGAAAAGGTTCTTCACCCAGGAACAGGCTCCCCGGGGAAGTGGTCACAGCACCAAGCCTGACAGAGTTCAAGAAGTGTTTGGACAATGCTTTCAGGCACACTGTATGGTTTTTTTAGCTGTTCTGTGCAGGGTCAGAAGCTGGATATTGATGGTCCTGACAGGTCCCTTCCAGCTCAGAATGTGATGATCCTTATGGGTGCCTTCCAGCTCAGAATATTCCGTAATTCTGTGATTGCACAAAATTGTTAAGACAGAGACTGTTACTCTTTCTCCAGGATGCAGTTCTGGTTTAAGCTAACTTTTTTCTTGTATGCTTTTTAGTGCAGACATTATTAATTTGGAGACATCTCTTTCATGGAATGTTTCTCCTCTTTCCATTTAAAGACTCCTTTCCGGCTACTGTAATCCTGCTGGCTGGCAGTTCAAAGGAGAGCTTATTTTCTCGCCTTCTGAGCAGGCTGACAGATACATCCTTTGGGTTACTGAAAGGAACAACCTGAGAAAAACGAGAGGGGAGGGATGGTAGTGGAAAACAAAGCCAAATTACACGTTGAAGATGGTGTCTTCCAATAAATCCTAGCTGTCCCTGGGCACTTGGCTACCTCTTCTCTGAGGCTGCAGACTTGGCATGGGAAAAGTCCCCTCGTTTCTTTCATGTTGCTTTGATACTCAGAAGTTTAGAAGTGTCTTTTCATGAAGACATGAAGACCTACCTACAATATTTTGTTCCCTGATTGCATGCACTAATTAGAGCCGCAGAATTGTGAAGAACATTGGCTAAATATAAATTATGGAAGGGAATTAAGTACAGCTCCCAGCTGAGCTTAGATTCCCAAAAAGTCTTTTAATGTGTTCATCTGTTTCACTACTTACTGTACTTGATAATTTTATCCTAAACTATGTGTTTTCTTGGAGTTCATCCTACTGCAGACTTTGTAGAATGCTTTGATTTTTCACAAAGCTCATGTGCAGCATTCTGGCAGACAACCTGCCTTTTATTCCAAATAAATACAAATTGACAACCTTTACTGAGCCACCTTTTTAGTAATGTTACTTGGTATCCCTGCCTGTGTCTCACCAAGTCCTGGAATTGCACATGGCCACCCTCATCTTATTAGTAGTAAAAGGGTCAAGCATCTATTAAAAAATCACTAAATTAATCGTTCTGCCACCCAGATGTTAACTTTGCTTGTGTCCCCTATGTGTTAGTGTTGTTAAGTTCTCAGATGAAAACCAAGATTTTCAGAACAGATGGGTGTTTTCTAAATTAGGTGGGTTGAATTCACAATGACAATTCTAAAGGAATTAATTCTCAGTGTTTGGCAGATCTTCTTAGACAGTTACACTGTTCCCGGGTTGCTCAGGCTGAACAGGGGAAACAGAACAAACCAGTTCCCTACTCGTTTCCAAGACTGACATCCAAATTTTATTGGTGGAAAGCTTTCCTCTCTCCCTTGTCCTTACACAGTGGCTTCTGAGATGGGAGGCATTTTTATTTTTTCATTTTTTAGATACTTATTTCCAGCTGGATGATATTTGATTTGGACCAGTGCCCTGAATTTTACTTGTCATGTTTTCCTTTGCATTTTCAATGTTTTGTAAATAAATTTGTTCATTTATTCTTAATGGAGCTATTTTAAGAAAATTTGTCACGTGCTGCACAAAGGGACTCATGGCCCTGCTGTGTGAGTTATCTTGCAAAGATGTACTAGCAGAGGCATTTATAGCAGTGGTGTTCATGGAGGGCCCTGAGAGAGAGCAAAAGTCATCTGTATGAACCGTCTGGAGCAAGTCCCTGGCTGTGAGTGATGAGTGCTGGATGCAGCAGTCCCAATGTGCTGCCAGGGCAGCTGCTCACTGGGACTGGGGCATCATGGGGGCTTCAGTAGGGGGCATTGGACACCTCCATGGGGATGGGGATGGGCTGAGCCCAGTCTGGGACATCAGCCCACACTACATGTGGGGGACAGGATCAGCAGGTCCCATGGCCAGGCATTTTGGGGCTGTGGGGAGATGAAGACTGACATTGCCACACATTAGGACATGGGGTAAAATGGGGTCCTGGGCCATAGGAGAAGAAGAGGGCAGAATGGGACAAAAAGGGCTGTTCATACCCTCAAGACCCTGTCTGCAGCTCTAATGTTATCAAGAGTTACAGAGCCATCAGTAGTTTGGGATTTATGGGTGTTTGTAGATAATATGCTGGCAGTAAATGAGGTTGAAATTTGCTAAAGAAGATGGCCACTATTAATAACTTCCCTTGATCAAATTAATGCATTTCAGGATGATAGCACATGGTAGTCTCTCCTTGGAGACTGTTCTTGGCAGGGGATAAATGCATGTAGCTCTAGTTTCTGTGTGTGTGACAGGATGGGATGAAATAATAGTGGTGAGCTGTTTATATGTGGTTATATTTGTGTTCCCTGGTTTAAATGAATAAGCCCTTCTGCTCTGAGTTTGGCATATTGGTGGTGTTAAAAGTGCCTTATAATGCTGCCTCTCTGAGTCTTTCTTTTAAGAATTATCAGGCTGTGTGGCTTGTGCCCAGCTGTTGCTTGTTGCTGTACACTTCTAAGCTGCTGCAGTGCTTCACCCCAGAAACTGCTGCTCACTGATCTCTGATAGAAGTGTCCCTGCTGTGGTGTTACACCCACCAGAATGTACATCCATCCATCTGAGCCTTGTGATAAAAGAGGTAACACAGCACAAGCCAAATGGGCGCTCAGAGATGTCCATAAGGGAATCGGCTGACTTAAATACACACGGTCTTCTCAGCACTTGAAGGCTTTAGGCTGATCTTAAGCACTGCACAGCCGTTTATTTTTCAGCTGGGGCCAGAAGATGAGCAGGCTTATGCATCTCCAAATTCACTGTGTGTTATGATTCTTTCTAACCAAACAATCACATTTTAGTTGATTGAGGGTTGTTATTTATTTCTGGTTTACTGCTTTGTGTTTATTCGTTTTCCAGGTGTGGAAGGAGTATTGCTCAAACTTCAGAAGAGTCTGCTTTATATACTTCCAGCAGAAATGCCACATTTCTGGTAAGTGGGTAAATGCATACAGTACTTTTACTCCTGTTTTGCTGGCGTTTCAGACTCAGCAGGCAAGATACATGCATTTCAGGAGGATATACTTTGGATTAGTCTTGTCCTGTAGGGTCCACATCTGTCAGTGCCTGGAGTGCCCTACAAGCAGTTGAGGAAAGTTTTATTTGAAAGACACACAGGTTGTGTTCTCCAGGAATGTTCAACCATGTGAAGCAAAATGTGGTAAGTGGGAAAAATTGGGAGGTTCACTTCAAAAGGGCACTCTTGATCTGAGCTAAAAGGCTAACACAGATGGACCTATAATCTTCCCTGTCTGTCACGATTTCTAGTAAGTAGCATAGGAAACTGCCACACAAATCTGAAAGAGGTCTCACATTTATTTCTTATCAGAATGCTGGCAAAGGTAGTATTTTTTCCAAGCTAAATGTCCAGTTACGGCTCAAGTACTTTATTTAATTGGTGATAAAACCCACTGTGTGTGTTGGGGTTTTTAGAAAGGCCAATTTGCTGCAGTCTAGCAGCCCACACAGACTATTTGCTTGAAAGCCAAATTACTGGTTTTATTCGAGTATCATTAAGGGCATGTGAAAACTGAATGAATTTCTTAAGACACAGGGAGTAGAGAATCTGCATTAAATGCAGTTTGCAAGAGGAAGAAAATTCTGGTTTATGTTTTCTGTGGCACTGTTTCTGCAATGAAATTTCCAAGGGAGTTCTTATGGAACTGTAATCCAGAAGCAAATGGATCAGCTTTAATTGTGTTTTCCTGTGGAGCAGAAGGACAAGCTCAAATTCCCGCCAGTGTTTCTTAACTGAAGCTTTCGTCTATTTTATACTGCAGGTTTCTTTCACCAGCTGAAGGTGAACAGATTTGAAGAAGTCTTTCAAACACGTAAGAGCTGAGGGAGGTGAATGGGGTGCAAGGATGAATTAATGTTTATGTGCTGAACTTGCTGGAATTTTGTGCATGATTACAGAAGGTTATTTTTTGTGTATCATGGTCTGGGTGGTGGGAGGAAGCTGAAGCCACAGATCAGAATTCTGAATGCGAAATCCTTTCCCTGCTGAAGTTACAGTTTTGATAATGACCTCTGAAAGCCAGGATCTCACACAGAGTATTTAGATGTTCAGCCATGGTATGTTGGCTTGAAAAAGGTGAAGTTAGCTGGGGAAAAAAAAAAGGAACTGAGATAATTAATCCAGTTTCAGGGGTTGCTTTTCAACAAAGACAGGAAAGGAGTTTGGATCATGTGAAAGACATTTTAAGATATTATTGGGACAAATGTGTAAACTTGCAGTCTTTCCTCCAGAAAGATTAAGTCAGACTGGGACAGTCACAGACAGGGTGATGACTGGAACAGGAAGACTGTTGTCAATGTAGAGCATGGTTTCTTTAGCCAAACAAAATAAAAACATGGTGGAACATTAGCATGTGAATACTCAAGAGTGCTAACTTCCCAGCCAGAAGGACAAATCTGAGAGAAGTGACAACAGAGGCATGTGAACAAATGGTTATTAGAAAGCCATAAATAATGTGAAGATGCAAACTGGATTCTCAACCATCACAAGCGTGAGGTTCTGAACCAGGTTTCTGACAGTAGTGGGGGCAAACACCCATGTCTAAGACTGAGCTGGATGACTTTGCAAAAGGAATAGGATGAGGCTGTGCCTGCAAGAGGAGGGGACCAGACACAATGACCCCTCAGGATGCTCTTTCAATTTCTGTGTTCTGATATAAAGCTGTTAGAACACACTGAAGAAAACAAAGGGAAAATTCAACTCATGTAAAACCAGATATTTTTATAAATAAACAAGTCAATAAATGTGTTTCCTTAGGATCATGTTGTGAATGTGAATCACAATCAAAGTAAAGACAGTGTTGTTATCTTTACTGATAGAAGTGCATTATCCAATACAAGAGGTCAAATGGTTGTTGTATTCCTGCTTGTGCATTAGGTTTGGATGTGCTCTGGTTTTACTTGCCTGGAATTTTTCTTGAGATGTGTACATGTTGTAGCAATGCTGCGCGTGCCTGTAAACAGGAAGACTAATTATTACAGCAATATGGATGAGGTAATGGAGTGTGACTGTCAGGAGTGCAACTGGTAAGCAGGCAGATAACAGGCTAATGGCTGAGACTTCGTCAGAAAAATGAGAGTTCTGTGCGAGATGCCTGCAGTATTGTGCACTGGGGATGTGGAGGCTGGAAGCGGCCAAACACAGCAGTTGAGGACACATGGTTTAAGTTGAACACATACTGCTGGTGATGACTGAGGCTCAACTGTGTGCTTAATGAAATGAAGCATTTTAACTAATGGGAAAGTCCAGGATGCAGTGTTTGAAGCTGTGATCCAATATATGCAGACAGGAGCTGTGATGTGGCTGCTTTCTTGGCTAGCCACATCTGAACCCTCCTATATGCTGTTTGATAAAGCAAACAGAATCACAGAGTCATAGAATGGTTGGGGTTGAAAGGAACCTTAAAGATTATTTATTTCCAACATCCTTTTCATGGACAGGGACAAATTACTCCAGACCAGATAGCTCAAAGCCCCATCCAGTCTGGCTTTCGGCACTGCCAGGGATGGGGCATCCACAACTTCTCTGGACAACCTACTCCAGTGCCTCATCCCCCTCACAGTAAAGAATTTTTTCCTAATATCTAACCTAAACCTGCCCTCTGTCAGTTTGAAGCCATTCCCCCTTGTCCTATCACTACATGTAAAAAGTCTCTCTCTAGCTCTATTGAAGGCCCCCTTTAGGTACTGGAAAGATGCCATAATGTCTCTTCTCCAGACGAAGCAATCCCAACTCTCTCAGACAGTCCTCATAGGAGAGGTGCTCCAGACCTCTGCTCATGTTCCTGGCCCTCCTCTGGACTTGCTCCTACAGGTCCACATCCTTCCTAGGTTTGGGGCTCTAGAGCTGGATGCATCACTCCAGGTTGAGTTTCACTAGGGCAGAGGGGCAGAAACAACTCCCATGACCTGCTGGCCACATGCTAGATGTTGAACAGACCAAGCCTTTCAGGTGAAGGTGGTCTTGAGGGAAGACCATGGTTAAATGGGACTGAGGATGTAGGATCTATCTCTTCTTAGTGAGAGAGAGACAAATAATTAATCTACTTGTGGCTAGTGGGTATGCCCTTGTGGAAAAACCACTGTTACACAGCTGAGCACCAAGAGACATGGTGGAAGGGGCATAGCTCTCAAAAAGTAGACCTTGATGCACATTTCATTTAGTACTAGTAGATTGCTGTAGAAGATGGCTTTTGTTGTCTCTCAAGATACCTGCAGTTCACTCTTGGTGTCTTGAAGCTCAAAACACACATAGAGCTCAGAGAAGGTTGTACAATATCAATCTATATTGAAGAGGTCTTTCCATGATCGGTACTGTGGAAAGAGTTAAAAACCAAATATTTAAAGTAGGATAATAACCCTTACCTCTGACACTAGAGGAAATTCATGTCAAGCAAGTTACATTGCACACAAATAGGATTCTAATGATTAAAGCCCAACTCAAATCAACTCATCAAACTTGCTAATGAAAGCACTCCTTTGATTAAAATTGCTCAGTAAAGTGGTCATGCGGAAATCTTAACAGGTAGCATGGCTTGTAAAAAGTAAATGAAAAGATGCAAAGGTTTTGTCCAGTATTGGCTTCAGATGAGAATAGTGCAGCACCTCAACAGATACAAGTTTGAACGTGGCAGCGCTGTCCCAGTAGCGGCAATGCAGCTGTTGAAGTTTAACAGTATTATTATTATATAGCAGTGGTCTTGTGTCTTGTTCCCTGAGGCACAGGGGCACAAGTTCCCTGAGGGAGAGGGTTCCCAGAAGGTTGCTGGAGGAGCCAGAGTCAGGAGAGAGCAGCTGGAGAAGAATTCAACTAAGAATATGTGGAGCTGTGCCAAGAGCCTCTGGGCCAGGAGGAATATTCATAGAATCATAGAATGGTTTGGGTTCAAAGGGACTTTAAAGTCCATCTAGTTCCAAGCCCCCTGCCATGGGCAGGGACACCTTTCACTAAACCAAAGCCCCATCCAGTACCACCCCATATTGTAGCAGAGCTGTCAAGTGAATTGCCTGAGGAGGCTTCTGCAAGAAGCCACAACCATACAGGGCATGCAGGCTTGCCAAGGATGGGGGAACAGACGAGTATTTGTGGGTTTTCATCAGAGCAAAAGTGAAGTCTTCCCTCTCATTCCATCCTTTGCGGTGCCTCTTGGGGTCCCTTTGGGGAATTACTGTGCTGTGAGCAGTCTGTGGAGTGAGTCTAGACTGTCCTCTGAGGAAAGTGAAAACAAGGGTTATTTAGGCAGAAAACCTGGATATATATACTAGCAGCATAGCAAGTAGGATGCTGCCTAGCTCATTAAGAGGTGAATTTGGAGGGCTGCAGTTTAATGTGATGCTGAACAAGCTGCTTGCTGGGGAAGAGGCCGTTGCTCACCTGAGATAACGTTGGTAAGGCTGCTGAGATCAAAAACCAACCCTTTATCCAGGATTCAATGAGTCACAGCTTTTGAAGTTGTTATCAAATACTCCTAAGCTTACAGTCCATCAAGGAGTTAAAGCAGAAAATCAAAGGGGATGCATGCTTTTTTTTGGACCACAGTAGATCTACTAAATCCAAAACAGAAAGTGTGCGTGTGTGTGTGTATAGGGAATAACCCCTCAGATGCATTAAAAGAAACCAGTGACCTCAAAACTATCTTATGCTTGAAAGCCAGTTTGGTGGTGGTTTTTGTAGTTTGGTTTGTGGGTTTTTTTTCTTTGTTTGGTTTTTTGGTTGGGTTTTTTTTTGTTTATTTGTTAGGGATTTTGTTTGTTTTTGTTTGTTTGTTTGTTGGGTTTTTTTCCCCCTTAATACCATCTAGTAAAAGCTGCTTTCTTCAGCTATGCTAGGAGTGCCAGATGCAAGAGAGGTGATACAGAAAAGCACATGGCCACCTGTTTGCCATTTGAGGTGCAGTGGGGAGAATATTTTTTACTCAATCCACTCCCTTGGCCATGCAAGAGTAGGAGAAATCTTGTGTACAGGACTGGGGTTTGAAATGGAAGGACCATGTATGGATCAAGACCACTCTTCAGCATCTTAGACCCCTTTTGTTATTAAAAATCCCATTGCTATCGTTAATTCCATTCCATGCAAATGTAAGCAGACACCTCTCCAGCCCCAGGTTAATTCACAAAATGATGCTTGCAGTGAAAGTTACAGCAGCAGCTGAGCTGCAGTAAGGGAGAGAGTGGCAAAAAGACCGATTTCCCAAGAATGTTCTCAGAGGCATAACAGTGATTAACTAAAGGAGCAAAATCAGTAGTTAAGTGCGGGAACCGGTCTGTGGATACTCGCTCAAATACATCATCCTGAGAAAACTGCTGCACTTTCTTTCAAATCCTAAGTACCTTCTTCCTTCAACAAGATATTCTCAGTTAAATCCATATACAAGGATACTGCAACACAAGCTTTGTATTTCATGGTCACTTCTTTGTATTTCATAGTCACTACTACAAAAAGTGCAGCAAATTGCTTCCTGTGTCCTCTCCTTGATTCAGTCACTCTAAGTGTTTACAAATCATTATCCTGCAGAATAATTACCTCAGTGCTGTTAGGACTTGAAACTTTGAACAAATACTGAACTTATGAGCACTTGAGATGTATAAGAATAGTGACAATTGTCATTACCATCAACAAAAATAAAGCGAAGACATTTTACTGATTGATCATTTTGTCTCAAGGCTAAAGAAATAAGTGTGCTGTTGCAGGACAGAATGTTCTCTGGGCATTAGAAATGATGCATTTTAAATAAGAGGGAGGTGTTTTCCCTTTATCTTTCAAAGTTAAAATTAATGCAATCTCTCATACAATCTTAAGGCATGATATGTATGTCTCCATAAATACCACACTGCATTCACTACGCTGTTCTCCTATATTCCCTTCTGTCTTTGGCTGGGGAGAAGCCACCATGTGCAATAAATCGTTCATGTAGTTAGGTGGCTGTACCATACATTTTGGTAGCTTCTGTGTGTATTCATTGGCTTATGTTGGGTCACCTCTTGCTGCTCAGGAAAAAGGAAAATCATCCCAGCAGAAAAAAAAGCATTCTCCTTTGTAGGTCCTCTGTAAAGACACCAGTACTTTCCATAGCTGGTGTTCATGAAGTTGTAGGATCTTTATGTCTTGGACACATCCAGTACTCTGTGACTGTAAGTTGCCAGTGGAGTCAAAAGTTAAGAATTGGAAAGATGTACAGTGTGATTATAGGTTTTGGTTTATTTAGAAAAACAAGGTAAAAGCCCTCTTAGTTTGTCCTGCAAAAAACATTCAAATTAAAGTATTTTTAAGCAACATTTTGAGCCCATGGATTCCTGCCATCCTATAAAATACATGACTGCAACATAAAGTGACCTGAAGTACTCATCCTGAAACAGAAATGAGCATGGGATACCACTGAAGGAATAAGTGATGAAGCCTGCTAAGACAACAACAAAGACTTTGATGTGAACAGTGCTATGAGGAACCTCATGGAGTTTTATTAAAAGGTCAGCTGTAACCATCAGGCTGTTCCTTCTCCTGAAGCTTTATAAATGTCATTGAAAAAAAGATAAAGAGCAAAAACTGTATGAACATATGCATTTCATCAGATGTGTATAGTGGTTACAGAAAGAAATCCTACTCTCAAACTTGGGCAAGGGTAGCAGAGAGTTTTTTCTAACTTTTCTTAGAGAGACATCCTTTTCTCAGAAAACAAAAATAATGACATTGCAGAATCAGCATTAAACATAGCTGACCTTGAAAGTACAGTTAAAGAACTGAAATTTCTTTCTTCCAATTTTAATATTTCATGAGCTTTATACAGAGACCTGGATGCTCCAAAAAAGAATCCAGCCAATGCACTGCAGATGAACCAAGTCTCAATGAGCAAGAAGGTAAACTAAGTCTCTGAAGCCACTGCTGAAAGGCTGCAACTTGGCTGTAAAAACTAGCAGAAATTATTCTGTCTAGTCCAGCTATGTAAGTACAAGTTGTTGGCAATCAGTATTATCAGTCTTTTTGAGGGATAAAACAACTGAGCAAATAAAAAATAGGTTGTATCAGGCTCCTTAATTTGTCTGTGAATTTCTCAAGTACATTTTCAGTTGCAAAAGTCTTGTAACTACTGAAGTTTAAAAACAATCAAAAGACCTGTAATATTTCCATTTTAAGTTCCATCTGATAGTTGAACGGGACTGAACCGGAATCCATTAAATATGAATTAACTAAAGTCTGTGTTAAACCTAAATAAACCTAAATAAACCTAAACCTGAACTTTTTGCACCCTTATTTATAATCCCAGCCTCTGGATATCCTGGCTCAAGACATCCTGGCGTCTATTGCTCTCCAGTGGTAACTGTTTGCATCCTTGACTGCAGTAGAAGTAAGATGGCTCCTGTGGCCTGCACTTATGCAGTGTGTCGCGGGTTCGGTTTGTAACCGGGCAGAAACACCAATTTAGTGTAGTGGTTTGGTCCAAAATACTCATTACTGTTTATCTGCTGTGAGATAAGAATTAGGAGAAATGCAAAACAGGCACCAAACTTGAAAGAATATAAAGAAGTTTATTAACAGACCTAAAAGAGGAAAAAAAAAATTATACCACCTTCAGAACTCTCCTCCTCCCCCCACCTTCCTCCCTTCTCCCACTGACAATGTGAAAAGACAACCCTTAAGATGTTCAGTCTGTTTACCACTTCCATAATAACCTTGTTCAGTCCATTTAGAAAGAGAAGTCTCTTCTTGCTCATGCTATGAAAACAGTATCACAACGAGACAGCCGCCCACTTCCAAATATTGTTCAGTCCATTTAGGAAGAGGAGTCTCTCTGCCTGCGTGTGAGTCCTTTCCCCCGACTTGCAGCTTTTCCCGCAACTGCTTTCGAGGGTCCACTCTTGAAGTTTTTTGGGGTATAATTTTAAGGTTGAGCCGTTCAGAAACAAAAACAGAGGCCCTTCTCCTTCCCTGGGAGCAAAGGGTCTTCATCATCTTCATCGTTAGGACTATCTCTGGGAGCATCTCTAGGGACTGAGGTTTTCTCCTTTCCCATTTGGAGCAAAAGTCCTCATCTGGTTCATCTCTACAGACTGAGGTTTTCTCCTTTCCCGTTTGGAGCAAAAGTCCTCATCTGGTTCATCTCTCCCTGTCCAAACTTCTCATGAAATTACAGCTGCGTCAGCATCTGCCTATCTCAACGCAGGTGCTTTTGCTCACGAGTTGAACACTCCACCCCCCGTATCTTCATGAAATTACAACAGGATACTCTGATATATCATAGCTTCACAAGAGAATTTCAGCTTTAAGCATCTCCTCTCTCTCTTCCCTCAGGTTTTCAGCTCTTCACAGCAGTAAAAAGGGTTAATCTCACCTCGGCCTTGCAGCTTTGCAGCTGGAATGTTGAATTTTTCTTATCGCAGTGGAGAGGGGGGAGAGCCGAGCCGCTCCGGCTGCCCACGGCAAGGCAGTGGGGGGGGTTCCACGGCTGGAACAGGTCCATGGCTCCAGGATGGCCGTGGCCCGGCCCGGCCTGGCCCAAGCAGGGCCTGGCCGGGCCCGCTGGCCCCCACTCGGGGCCTGCAGCCACCTGTCCCAGCGCCGGAAACGAGAGAGAGCTTGGAGGGGGAGTTTGCCTATTCTTAAATGTGGATCACAGAGGTGATCACAACTTTAAGTGGCTTAGAGAATTGTCCATATTCAAACTGGCCAGCTGATAGGTTCTATCAGTTCCCAGAGGAAACTGTAAGCACCCCTTAGCAAGGACGTCCCTTCCGGGACTATGCTTGCTAACCTATGACACAGTGCCACCATGCAAAGCTCTCAGAGCATTTAACAAACCTTGCATAACTTTCACAGAGGCCTTGCCCTCTCAAGGTGCATAAACATGTCTCTACCTTTTAACTGAAGCCAAATTAACTTTATGCATTTTGAGATTCCATACATCTAAGTCCTTTGCTTGATCATATCCAAAAGGGTGTGTTGGGTGTGTTGTGTGTGTTGTGGTTTCACCCCAGCCAGCAGCCAAGCCCCACACAGCTGGTGGGATTGGGGAGAGAATCCTAAGGGTAGGAGCCAGAAAAGTCATGGGTTGAGATAAAGGCAGTTTAATACAGAAAGCAAAAGCTCTGCACACAAGCAAACCAAAGCAAGGGATGAATTCAGTGCTTGCCATAGGCAAGTAGATATTCAGCCATCTCCAGCAGAGCAGGGCCCCATCACACACAACGGTGACTTGACAAATGCCATCACTCCAAATGTCCCCCCCCTTCCTCCTTCTTCCCCCCACTTATGCACTCAGCATGATGTCCCATGGTCTGGAATGTCCCTTTGGTCAGTTTGGGTCACCTGTCCTGGCTGTGTCTCCTCCCAACCTCCCATGCACCCCCAAATTCCCGACCAGCATGGCAGTATGAAAAGCAGAAAAGGCTCTGTGTAAGCCCTGCAATAACAGCAATAACAAAACCTCTCTATATTATCAACCCTGTGTTCAGCACAAATCCAAAACACAGCCCCCCACTAGACATTGTGAAGAAAACAAACTCTACCCCAGCCAAAACCAGCCCAGTGTGAAAGGGGTTTGGTTTTCCCTTATCTTCTTTTTTAAAAATTTTTAATCTGACCCTTCAGTTGAAAGGAAGACATTCTATCCTCTTCCCTTCAGCTTCATTGTACTTTGGGAACCCTAGAGATTTTTTTCTCACTGAACATCTGAGACTCAAAACTTGCACAGCCTCATCTCATGGAAGCCCAGCTGGTTTGGTAGACCAGAGAAGGAAGGAAATTCTTGGAATTCCTGACTCCAGGTTCAACCAGCTGATTAGGAAGCAACTTTCCAAGACTTTGGACTGGGTGTAATAGCTGTCGTGTTAAAGAAACGATGACAGACCACTTAATGTTAAAGAAATGGTGACAGACAGCAAATATTTTTATCACATTCTTTTGCCCATACATTGGTGGGAGGAGAAAGAAATAGAGGAAAATAGGAGGCATAAACCAATATTCCATTGCAGAGAAATGATGAAAAGGTTATGTTTGCATCTTAGCAACTCATTTCAAGATTGATGCCTAGCTGGAGGGCAGCTCTTGACTTATGGCAGTATTTGACTGTGGCACTGAATTTATGTTACTTGGCAACGTAACACACATTAAGTAGGAATGCAGCACACCTCCTGGCTGGGCCAGCCTGCATCCCTTCAATCATGCACACCAGCATGTGAGACAGATTGGATCTGTTGCTTCTGCCAAATTCCTTGTAAAATTTAAGTGCAGATGCCTCTCACAAAATTAAAGGTTACTTTAACTATATTTCTTTTCCAAAAATACTTGTCATAACACAGGGAGGACCCTTGATTTTCTTTCAAGGACGTGAAATGCTTAGAACATCTGAACTTATACTGTCTTTCTTCAGGGCACAAGGCCCTGAGTTACACAAACACTCAGGATGGAGCTGACCTTTGATGTGCTTTTGCCACCTTACAGGAAAATTCCTTCCTAGAGCAAGTGAGGAGGGAAATGTTTCCTATAGCGCTAAGGGACATTCATAGATGTATAAAGAAAGTCACACACAAAAAAAGAAAAATAAAGAACGCTGATTATGAATAGCTAATATTTACCAATTTGTTTCATTTTTACATTGGACCAATTTGCTTGGGTCCTATATTTTTAAATTTGTTGCCTAAAGTAACAAACAACCAGCAAACTAAGCTTTAAAAGACCCACTGTTAGCAGGTATGGCTCAGAGCAAAAAGGAGAAAAGGAGTCCCATGCATCTCTAGATGAAAGCAGGTAGAACAGGATCCCTCCACCAACCCTCCACTCCTCTCTCTGCCGGTGATGGGTTGACCTTGGCTGGCTGTCATTTGCCCACCAAGCTGCTCACTTGTTCCCCATCCTCAGTAGAAGAAGAAAATAAGACGAAAAACTCCTGGGTTGAGATAAGGACAAGGATGTCATTTACCAATCACTCTCATGGATGACTCAGCTTGGGGATTGTAATTTATTTTATTGCCAGTTAATAAAAAAGGAGTATAATGAGAAATTAAACATAATCACCTTCTCCTGACTCCCCACCTGATTCTTCCCAGGCTCAGCGTCACTCCAGACTCTTCCACCTCCCCTTCACTCCCCAAGTGTCACATGGGAATGGGGATTGTGGTCTGTTGACAACTCTTCTCTCTGCTTTTCCTTCTCCTTTCATTGTGTCCCTATTTTGTATAGGGTTCCGCCTATAGGAGACAGACCTTCATCACCACGGGTTCTTCCCATGGGCTGCAGTGCTTCAAGTTCTCTAGCCTGGATCTTTTCTAGATGTCCTGTTCTTTGGGAATGGACTGCTACACTGTGGTGGGTTCCCTATGGGCCACAGGTCCTGCCAGAATGGTCTCTGAGCAGAGTATTTAGAAACAGTCCTGGGAAAGGTGTTGCAATGATGTGCCCTCTGTCTCTCTGCCATTGGTGGGAAAGAGCTGCCTGGAAGGACACGTAAGTTGCATCTGACACTTCAGATTGGTTCAGTGTGGCATTTAGGGCTGAATATAAAACATGCCCACTTGAACAGAAGAGGAGATAAAATTCAGGACCTTTAAGCAGTTGCAGTGACAGTTGCAGCAGCTGAGGGTATCCATGTCAGAGATTTAAAATGAGTGGGCAGAGAAAATAAACACCCAAAAAACTTCCACATGTGGAAGAGAAGGGATATCTTGCCTCTCAAACAAACCTCATTTGAAAACATTTGAAAACTATTTAGTAGAGTTGCAAGCTAAAAGAGGAGGAGAACTGCAGTTGAAATGAGGCAAGGAGTGCAGAGCATTAGCATTTCTCTCTTGCGCCATTGCTTGAACAAACATAAATAAACTACATTCTGACAGCTTGGCTTATAGCAGTGGATTTAGAGGAAACGGAAAAGGAAAGAATCATGACAAAACATTTATTTTGCATTTGCTTTGCAAAATGAGAAAACTATGTAGCAGTTTAATAAAACATAGTTTCCATTATAATTAACTAAGCTACATTTGCATTAGAATAGAGTGCAACTTGAATGCTCTGCATATATCCTAAAGATTTCATGGGAAGATCAACTTTTAATCAGCTAAGGTCTAAAGCTCTACAGTTACAGTGGGCCATAGTTACATTGCCAAGGCTACTCAGCTGAAGCTTTCTGAATGTCATTCCTATTACTCATTCTTTAAAAAACATTGCCTTTCATTAGAAGCAGGATTGAGCAAAGCTCTTAAGAAACCAGAAATCCAATGGTTCAATCTGAGGGACCAAGGAATCAGAATTTCCTGAGCTTTGGTGCATTATCTCAAGAAAAGTTAAGTGTGTCAGTTTAATTTAGAAAATCAACTCTATTTTATTTTATTTTATTTTATTTTATTTTATTTTATTTTTTCAAACAGAGAGTAAATATTTGTGGTTAAATTCTGGATGTTTATGAAGATGGTCGGTAAATAAAATAATAGGAACAAGACAATTGCTGTGACATACTCGTTAAAAAAGCATTCCCGCCTCAATTTAACCAAGAATACAGTGAGAAAAAGAAAATAAGGGGAAAATAAAATGCCCCAGAAACAAATAATAGTAAAAACCTGATAGGAAAAGGTGCTTCTTGAATATGTTCTTAAGCTAACACAGCTGGTGGAAAAAACCTCTGTTCGAAAAAATATTGGAAATATGATGTGATTAGGCAGAATCCATGTGGGTGTTTTTTGCTTCTTTGCTGCAGAAGGGTACTGCTAGACAGGTTTACCTTACCTTAAAATAACCTCCAGTTGGAAACTTCTAAAGAAAAAGACTGGTTAGGAAAACTACTGGAAAGATGATGCTTCATGATGTTAGTTAGGTTAAATTTTGAAGTTATGACTAGATAGCTTTTAAATTAATGGAAAAAATGTCAATCTATTTTTAAAATACAGTGCCTTTTTCTGACAATACTGTTTCTTCACTGGGCTCTTTCTTACTCTCTGGCTGACTTCTCAGAAAGGAAAAGAGAACTGAATAGGAGAATGGAAGCTGAATAACAGTACATCTAGTTCTTTGGGAAAGATAAGTGAACAAACAAACACTAGCTACAAAGACAGGCAGACAAGAATTGTCAGGAATGTGAAAGCATCTGTTGCAAAATAAAAACAATTTAAGAAATGTTATAAAATTGATCAAGCTTTTTATCTTTTTGGTTTTTATTTAAATTTTTGCAAGGTAATAGTTTGTATTTGGAAGATTATTTATTATGGAAGATTATTTATAATGCTGACAATGGGGCACCAACTGAAGGCAACACAATGTGCTGGTGATGTAACTACTCTTGTGCTTCAGGGCAAATAAAAGGTCTCTGATGAAGAGATCTGCAGCTCATACAATTGGTGTGAGTTCTGGGGAAGCAAAATAATATTGAAGTTGTCTTTCCCTGCTCAAAAACCTGTACCTGCCTGCTTGCAGTGCTCTTGTGGAAAACTCTCTTTGGCCACTAGCAACTGTATAACAGTGACATTGCAGCAGGGCAAGGGTTAAGAGGTAGGACTCTCTGATGTCCTTGCTGAGATGCTTCACAGCTTCACAGCTGTCCAAGTAAAGAAAGGATTCCCTGCCTCATCAGAGAAAGCGTTGTGTCAGTAATGTGCAATAACTGGACTGGGTGGAGGTAGAGGAGGGAATCTATGCAGTTTTATCTGTTAACAGTACATTAAGTGGTATTAGACAGTGATTCCAAATATTTTAATGGTGGGTTTTGTTTGGTTTCTTGGATAGTAAATTAATCTCTCTCTATCAGTGCCTATTACTGTTTTAAATTCAAATGGTATGTACACAGAGATGTTAAGAAGGATATATATATATATCTAAAACCTAGTGAAAAAAACATATCCATGTGTATCTAAAACCATATCCATGGACCCAGCACTAGAAAATATCCTGGTTTTTGCAGGATGGAATGGTCACCCTACTGAACTTGTCGGGAAATTTTCCATATATTTCAGAAGGCCCTTTATCTTTTTTTTGTTGTTGGAAGATAATTAATATTTTAATTCTAGATCTCCTATGAGATGCAGATTAAAAAAAAAAAAAGAAAAGAAAAATGAAAATATCCAAATCCCTTCCCATTAAAAGATCCAGAAGAAGGATGAGGCAGTTTGCATAAAGAGAGAAGACCTAGGTAGTCATGGATTAAAATAGGTTTTTTTTTTGAAAGGAGGAAGGGAAGCGGTTATGAAAGTGATTTTTGGTAGCATAAAACACATGTTGAAAGATGGAGGATTTTCAAATGGAATTTACAGCTTGGATATTAACCTGGAATTTTGCTCTCTTTAGATTTTGATCCAGTATGTGAATGGAAAAGCTCTAAACTGAGTAAATTTGAAGTGAATTGCTAAAGAATGAAGAGGAATTAGGAAAGCATGTCCCTTTCAGTGCAAGACAGAGAAATCCAATCAATAAGGATTACTAGCCTGTCATATTTTTGCTATCAGCAACATTCCCTCCAGAAATTAAACAGTTCTATAATGATCTCTAATACTCCTGCGCTGCTTCTGGGTGAAAACTGTCAAATACATACATAGGTTGTGACATTTAAATAAAATGGCACCATATTTAAAATGTATCCTGAGGTATAGCTGAAGAAAATTACAATAATATTTTTCCTATTGGAAAATAAAGCACTATTTATTAGATTAAAATCAGATGCATGAGGTATGTCCTACTTGCAGGAAGGTCAACTGCTGAGAACAGTTCACTTCACCTAGATAATTTCAATCCTGTAAGGACTGCCAAGGATAGACCATTTTTACATCTTGGTATAAATAATAAATGGGTGGTAAAAAGCCCTATATGAGGGCACAGCAAATCTCATTGTTTTCTCTTTGCAGTGTGGTGTTTTGTGCAGCTGTTCAGAGCATGTAAAAATAGCTACCATGCCATCCTGGTTGTGTTGTACATCACTTCTGTCGCATCGGTGTAATGAACTGATCAAAGCACCAACTGGTGGAGAGGTAATGTCTGATAGTTGAAGTGTGAACCTTTCTGTTCATTGCAAAAGCTCTTCAGAATGCTGCATTGAATTCTTTCCAGGGTTGCAGACAAGGTTGCAGGCTTTGGTGGCCGAAGTCCTACAGATCCGCACACTGAATTAAGCAAATTTTGCTGAAAAAATTTTAAAATTGGGCTAGTTGTAATTGCAGCTGGAATAAGTTAACTACAGAAGTACCTAGCATAGAGCAGATGTGCAAAATTGCCCTGAATGTATTGGTCTTTAGCTAATCATTCACAGAAAACTGAAAACATGCTAAGCCTGCTACTACTTGGTCTTTATTCTTCATTAATATCAATATCACTAACTTCAGCTGATATTGGAATAGTAGACTAAAAGCCTTCTGAAATCAATTTAATATGAAAGCATAGGAAAAGCTGCCAACAGAAACCTTACTTGGAGCTTAATTCTGCTCTGAAATACTCCTGTTCTTATACCCTTAGGTGGTGTGTCTTTGAGGGGAAAAGATTGTTCGTTTTATATTACTTACACAGAGCAGGATGAGCTTTCCTTAATTGCAACCAGAACAGCAAGGTAATTGCAAACATTTTCAGGCAGGTTTGTGAAGAACATAATTTTTGTTCCCTTTTAAACTTCACTTAGTTCAAGGAATTCACATATACCTGTGTTCTTCAATTTCTAAGGAATCAGTGGGAGTACTAAGCAAAGCAAAGCTATCAGCAGAGGCTGAAATTCACTAAAGACAGTACACAGCTTCACTGGAAAACTTTTATGGGCTCTTCAAACTGAAAAATACCAGTGACTTACATCAAAGACCAGAAAACATTTTCTCCTTCTGGCCATTTCTCATTTGATTCATAGAGTTCTGCTTTATTTCTGTGCAAAGGAGGCTGTATACTCAGATTCATTATATAACCGAGTCTGAAACTCATTTTATGACTCACACTTTGATGCTGACCTCTGCAGCTGCTTGGATTCTCAGCATTTGAAGAGGGAGTATGAGTCAAAAGGCTTTCATTGCGAAGTATTATAGACTCAGGCTGAAACTAATTTAATGAATGAGGCTGCTCTCTGTATCAAAGATTGCTTCCCACGGTCAGATATATTACCTTACATCACCAAAGACTAGCAGCAGGCACTAGTTTTGCTAAGCTAAGGCATGTATGTATGTGAAAATGGCAAGGAATCCTGTGGTCCTTCTTGAGCAGAGAGCAAGCTTCCAGTAACACACAGGAGGTGCATTTGCATTTATCTTAATAAATGGAAATTACCTAGTGGCTGTAGACATCTGTCAAGTTATCTGTGGGAAATATCTCAACCTGTGCCAGCCCTGTGGGGTGTTTTGCAGCTTTCAGGACAGGTAGGCAGCTGATTTCTACTGCTGAGGGATAAAAATATGTGCATCATTAAGGGGTACTCTGAAGAGCCACAACTCTCCAAGAACAAAGCAGCATCTGTCTCTTCAGTCTGGCATAAAAAACTAGAATGATTTCTCCTCCATTTTCCTTTCTCTAACACTTTCTATTTAAATTTTACCCTGGAATTAGAAAAAAAAACCTACAAAAAATGGATGGACCACGTCAAGAGACCTGTCTCCTATCCTCATGGCAAGACAAATTTATGCATAAACCCTTCCTAATGGATATTTCACTAACCGAACTAGAAAAACCCCTGGGATGGGCTTACATTACATCCACAGGCTACCTGTCTCAGAGATATCCATTGCCTTATAACTAGAGACTTTTTTTGCCCCTAATACCCACCTTAAAATCCTTGCTGCAATTTGTGTCCATCATGTCATGTCCGTTCCCATGCTGATGAATTTGAAGTGTCTTTTTTCCGTGTCTTTCTTCATTCACTTCGTCTCCTGATTAAACTCTTCTTTCGTGTCTTTGCATAGGCCACATGCCCTAAGCTTTTGATCATTGTTATTATTACAGGTTTTTATCTATAATCAGTGAAAAATAATTATTTGTATAAAATAATTGTGCTAAATATTGTAAAGACCTTTTTAATGAAAGTGATGATTATAGAAAATTCTTTGGATAGGTGCTTAAAAGTTATTTAAGGCAATACAAATGCACACACACAAATACACACAAAGAATTCCACACGTATGAAAATCACAGGCAGTCTGCAAAGATAGAGACCAAATATATAAATTCAGTATTTCATTCCTGACTGTCTTGAATTGTGTCCCTAGAAAGGCATGAAAATTATGGGTAAAGAAGAACGGCTTATCTGTAACAGCTCTTAGATATATTTAAGTCTCCTAAAGCAGTTTTTCATGAGCAAAAGTACTTTAGTGGAAGGTGAAAAATGAATGCTTACAGGAATACCACTTATGCAATCTGAAAGGAATGCTAAAAGAGTTTATTTTGTCAGTGATACTTGTTGTTATTGACTGAGATGTGCTTATGCGTTTGATGGCTTTATGAATTTCCCTGAAAACATTGCTTATCCTGTAGACTTGGATGGAAATCACCATAAATGTCATCCTCCTCTAGATCCTGATTCTGCAGAACAGTTAAGAACATACTTAATTCTGAATAAAAGCTTCATTTTCAATACTTCAGTAAGAAACAAATATGTACTTAGCATTAAGCACATCTTAAAGGACTTTTGCTAAATCACTGTTATTTTCAGGTAGTTTCATTTTCTTTAGCATTCAATGATTCAGTGCTGTATGATTTATTGCTTGTTACAATGCATCTTTCATCACTACCTTTCCTGCTCCTTTGTTATTCAGATGTGCACTGCTACTATAAATAATGCTGTTGTGTGAGTATGGAAAAAGAGTTGCCTCCAGCAACTATCATTGTATGCTGTCACAAAGTTTGTGAAGGTTAAAGATTAATGCTTAAATAAGGTACTTAATAATGTTCACATTATATATCATATATCTTCTATGTGCTGGCATTATTTTTTCCTCTTTTGCTATGGGAAGATGTGTTATAGAATAATGATGGTTACAGTACCTATTTGAAACCACTGAACGGTTGTTTTATAGCTGCAAGTGATTCAGACCTTTAAAGTTTGGACCATTTACTGAAGAGATGATGAGCTTGTCTTGCTTTGCTCCTGTCCATTACACAGATTTTCTGGATGGAGAACTCATTTTGCTATGTGCTAATGCTCTGATGCTTACTTACACCTAAAGGAGGGGCTTCAAATTTTAAATTTCTTGCAGATGAGAATGCATAAATGTAGCTGAGGTTTAAGCAACACTCTTTCCTCTCAGGTGACTCAAGTGTTCTATCATTTTGTTCGTTGACTTTTAAGACCTTTTCTCTAAGCACCTCTGTCTTCTGTCACAATATATGTGGATCTTACCTGTTGAAATCAGTGCTATCTGCTGTCCTAGCTGATACGACACCTAGCTAGTGTCATATGGGTTGATGGAGAACAGCAGTGCAAAGCCCTCTTGTGAGTTGGTAATTGCTCTGACAAAGCTGGTTTATTACTGCACTGAGTAGGATCTATAGATGAGAAAACATTTCCAGAAAACCCCTGATTTTGGAGACACTGCCTTTTATGACATTGACATCTTATGGATGGTAAAAAGTATCATTACTGACTGACAGGCAGAACTTGACAAAACAGCTGCTGGTAAAGCAGGAGGTAGGATTCTCTTTTATTAAAAGGCAGTGATTTATTCAAAGTACTGGGTCTCACACACATCAGGCTTAGTGTGTGTTTTCTGAATCCCAGGCAGTTTCAGCGGAACCACGCCAGAGCTTGCAGTGTCTCTGTTTGAGTTTAGGAAATCGAAAGCTCATTAACTTTTGGTTCTCAACAGACAGCTGCTCAGTGAAGAGCCCTGACAGACCTTCAGCTCGTCAATTTGTACAAAAGTTTGGAAACATGAAGTGGAAGAATAGGGACTTGGGGAGTGAAGGGGAGAAAGTTTCCATGAACTAGAAATCCTGCTTTTTATCTTCCTCCATTTCAAGCTAGGATAATGAAATATGTCTTTGCAGCAGCAGGGAATACTTGAAGGTGTAGGTATGCCAATGGATATGAGACAGTGGAAAATTCAACGATATGGGAGACCTAGCTGTGCAGTTGTGTGACTAACACTGCGGTGAGCTTTATGTAATTTGTCAGCTGTGTCCTTCCTCCAACTTTTTACTGGAACCATGTGGGCAGGATCGGTGTGTCAGTAACCTGTAATCACCTTGAGAAACCCACCCTGCTGCCTTCTGCATCTCTAGGGTATTTTCTTCTGGTTCCAATGTGCAGCATGCAGGGCTCCTGCTGGAGATACTGAGGATGTGTGCTGTTGCTGATTTTTAAATGCCAGCAGAGACAGTTTCCTTTTATCTTTTTCACAGGTAAAACTACTTGCTCTTCCTGCTGTTGCTGATGCTCTGTCAAGCCTCTTTTAACTTTTCAAGGCAGCCCATCAAAGTTTAGCTAGTTTTAATATACTGGATTTGTCCTCAAAATTTTACCTGGGTTTGGAAACAAGCATGATGCCTCACACATAGGGAGTAGCTGATTTCTGCCTTTTAAAGTGCAGACCCTGTACCGTGTGATTTATTTTCAGAAAATGCATGGAGTTAAAATGGTCTTTGGAAAGCCATTTGGAGGGAAGAATTGTCACAATACTGCAAAATGATCTGATCAGCCACTTGCAAGCTGCTGTATCCAAGGCTTCTTATACTTGATTGCAGCAATCGGCTTCTGGGAAAGTTGGTTTGGGAGCATCAATGTGCTTTACAATAAAGGCAGGCCACAGAACATCTGTGGCTATTGATTTTTTAAATATAATTATGGGACAATAATTGTGCGCAAATAAAATTTCATCTTTTCAGGTTGGGGATCAAACTGAGTTTTCACTGCGAGATGGGGAAAAAAATCACACTTGCTTTGGTGTCCAGAAGAAAGGCAGGTGTCAAGAGGTGCAATGCTTCATTTTAAAGTCACACTAGTCACATGCAGCCTTTTCCCCACTGCACAGAAGTAGGCGATACACCAGGGCAAGCTTGACAATTCACCTCCATGAGTGGATTTTGTTTGTTCACTCCTACAAGCAAGTTCCATGTCCCCAGAGAGTCCGCCCTGCTGCAGCTGAAACCCTGCCATCAGCAATCAAAAGCAAATGTGTTAATTATTGAGGTGTCTTTATGGAGTTAAGTTTATCACCAGGATGCGGCCACTCAGGCAGTGTGGTCACTTCATAACCTGGCTCCACTAGCAGGTATTACCTTGGGTGGATTTCAGGGTGCTCCATGCTGTAAAATTAACTGCTGCTCACCTCTTTCTTTTGAATTGCTGGTGTCAAATTGTTGGGGTCACGCTACCATTTGAAAGGCATGAGTGAAGGTGCAGAAACCACTGATAACTGAACTCGTTACTTATCCACTTTATAGTGCTCAGGAGGCATATTCTGGTGGTTTAATGGTCTCTGCTATAAAAAACCATTTAAAACCCCAGGCATTACGTTGATGCTGCAGATGGTGGCCAAAAACCTTAACCTTCCTGCCATTGGAACTATATCCCTAACCTTGCATGACCGTGTTCCCTAAGTTGGGAAATTTGAGCCCAGAGGGGGACACCTGGAACTGGAGGTGAGCTGTGTTACACTGTGAGCAAAGGGGCTGAGCCCAGGTGAGAAAGGCAGGAGGATTCTCCCTCTCTTATCCAGCTCTTCTCACCCACCAGCTTTGTTGATACCAGGAACAGAGGAGAGGAGGAAAAATATTCTGCCTCTGACCTGAACTGAACGGTGTTGCCCTTAAGTGACGACACGAAGATAAGATCTGGGTTCATCTGCAGGCAAACCACTAAGAACCAGTAAGAGGCCAATGTGATAAAATCTTAATGGCTTTTGGCTTTCACAAGTAGTGTTCAACTTAGCAAAGAGTTTCAGCTAAAATAAAAGGTCAGAGAAATTACAACTTCAGCACCTTCCCTGTGGAATATTTAATTTTCTTCATTGTGGAAGTTTTAAAACATCTACTTGTAGTTAAACTAAAAAACAAACCAAAACAAACCAGCTACCTGACCTAAAGCAACACAGCTGAAATTTTCTATTTTCATTTCACTACCTGAGTGAGCTTGTACCTCCTGTCCTCATAGTTCGCTAGCACAGTTCCAAAAAGTAGTGTAGGAGAAAATGTACAGAAGGTGAAATGCATACCCAGTCTCAGCTAGACAGTGCCATAGATATGCTATGATGTGGAACAGGCTCAGGTTAATTTTGGGCAGGTACCACAAAGATTTCACTATAACTTATTTAATGTAATTGCTGACCTAATACTGAGCATCTAGAGAGTCTGGGATGAATTAATAAAACATATATTCTTCTTCTTTTTTCTTCAATTACAAAAGTGGAATGAGAAATTGTACATATATATTTTACATATGTATAATTTACTGTTCTGTCTTTGAAGACTAATCTATTTGATAGTGTGGAACAGTGATTTTAAATTCACCTATGCCTAATTATTTGATCTTCTCCTTTGACTCTCTCAACCTTCTTCAAACAGAAGAGATTTATCTTTGGAGCATGTTAGGATTTGAAAAGAACAAATTAGATGTTGACATGAATTTTTTTCAGCATAATTAAAATGCAGGACCAAGCCACACTTCCATACCTTTAAAAAAACATTTTATTACACTAAATATTTAATGCTAGGACAGTTAATCCATATTCATCTTACAGGACCATGCAGTGACTGTAAAATTGCAGGCCATCAATCCTTTCTTGAGCTCCTTGAATCCATGATAAACGTATGGGCTAAGATTGCCTTATAAAGTTCAGGCAAATACTCGCTGGAGTTGAGCCATGTTTAAATTAGTAGACCAGATCATCCAATTCTGTTCTCTACTCCATCCAAGAGATGCTGTTCCCTGCTATACTATTTGGTAATTACTCGAGTGTGCTCATCAGGAGCACACCTGATGTTTTTGGCCTTACCGGCGTTGTACTGCAGAGCAGAGACCCTGACCACCTGAGCAAGGGACATCAAACAGGGCAGCAGAAGCTGACAGGCCTTGGCCTTAGACTTCATGCATGTTGGGACTGAAGAAATGAGACAGATGGAAGGCAAAAAAATCCAGTTGAGGTCCCAGGTTTTTAAGGACAGAAGCTGTACAAGAATGTTTGCAAAGTTCTCCTTTGTTTTCGTTTTCTTCTTTAGATCTTACTTTCAGTTTGTCACTCATTGCTTCTTACTTTCCTACCCTTCCAGTATGGATTATGCATTGATTATACAGATTTTTGTGTGTTTGGGGGTTTTTTTTTTGTTTGTTTTATTTTGGTTTTGGTTTTTGTGTTTGTTTTCTTGGTTCTTTTTTTATTTTTTCTTTTCAAACTAGCTATCCATTCATTGTGTGTCAATGATTTTCAGAACACGAAGCTCTGAAATTTAGTCTGAGTAATTTAAATTTATATATATATATAAACACATGTATGTATAAATTTATGTAAATTTGTCACATATTTCATTTTCAAAAACGGTACAGTTTAAGGATTGCTGGTGTCAAACTCCTCATAAAAGGGAAAGTTAGTTTTGACAAAAAATTTAAAAATCATAGCTTTTTTAGTCGATAGCTCAAAATGAATATTTTTAGCCATTTTTAAAATTACATTTGTTCAGTAAAATACCTATTTCTTTTATATCAGTGCTGGAGGGAATTCAGACATGTTTACAGGCATTTCTATCATGGAACAAATAATGAATGTTCTTTTTTTTTTTTTTTTTCACTGCAACTGTCATGGATAGCTGCTTTATAGAGAGAAAGAGAATGGTGGGGGCCAGGCACCAGCAGGTATCCTATGACTTGCTCTAATTTGTGTCATTTCTTTCACAAGGTGGTGAAAGACATTTCTAGACTTTCGCACCCTGAGGCAGGGCCAGATTACTTGGATTTTCATCCAAGTTCTCTAAAACACCAGCTGCTAAGGTCTGGAAATAAACAAAAACCAATCGTGTGTGTGCATGCTTCCGCTTTTTGATGACAATCAAGGCCTTTTGTAGAAAGAGAAGTAAAACTTTTCACAATATGATCATGAAATGAAAACTGCAATTAGATCTATCACTAGCCAGTAGACTTTCTAACCAATTTCACTGTTAAGCATGGTAAAATATGTAACAAAAGAACAGATTCTTAGTGATGTTCAAGCAGTATTTCCTCAGCTAACAGCAGATTTTCACAGTTGTCTAAAGGAGACTCCCATGATTTAATTTTTTTTTTTTGACATTTTAAAAAAGCATGTTAAAATCCCTTCAGCAAGTCCTATGAATAAAAATATAAAATTATTCCTTTTTTTGAAGAAAAAGATATGAAATGAGAAGTCATCAAATACATTTCGTTTCTGTAGAGAAATAATTCAAAAGCTCTATATGCATATGAAATTTTTTTGCTCATCACCTTCCCAAAGAAGACAGATTTTAATTAATCCTTTTTCTGAGAAAGATATTAAATCCTCATCTAATCCCCAAGCAGCAGTTCATATAAAGTCTGGAATCTTTTTGCATGTTCATAACCACAGAAAACATTATTTTCTCCTGAAGCAAATTTTGCTACAAAAGCTTTGAATGCTTCGAGCTTAGAGACATTTTCCTTTTCCTTCATTTAATCTCTCACTGGCTTGATACATGTGGATGCATAACAATAATTTTTTTTCCCTTCCAATTTTCTTTCTGTTCCAAAGATTAAACCTAAGGAACTCTTCAACAATTTTGGTCATTTTAAAACTTCTGAAAACTTAGCTCTGAGCAGCAGGTGCAACAAAAGTCTCCCACACCGATTTCTGGTTTCTTTCTAATGACTTTAGCAAATTAGGTATTGTATTTGCTATTTCATATATTCCTCCCACACCATTGTTATGCACTCGAAACTTCTCGCACTCCTGTTTCCTTGATGATACTTATTATTTTATCCTGTACTGCTTTATTTCAAGAACAATATTACCTGTTTCAGAGGTATGTTTGGACAAGGACTGGAAATTTCTCAGCTAACTACAGGAGATGTTGTTTTTTCTGTATAGACAGTAAATCATTTCTGCTTATACATATACACATACCAGTGCTAATGTGAAAAAAAATCCACAGCTTACCTCCCAAATGTAGTCAGCAAGCCAGATCAGCTGCTCACATGCTTGGGCACAAGCTGCGAGCTGAAAAGAGCCGAGCCCATTTATTTGCATGAAGATCTGGCAATGCCAGTCCACAACTTACTGCACATAGAGCAGCTGTCCTCAGCTAGCTGGTGAGGGCTGCCTGTGTGCAATGCCATCATGAGGGTAACCATACCCATTCTGAAAACAACATTCGCATTTCTCTGAGCATTTGTATCATAATCACATTTACATTTACTCACGTTTACAATGCTGAGCAGAGAATCATTAGCATGAGATATCCACATCATTGTCGCCTCATTGAAACACAAAGAGACACAATAGTCCGTTAAAATGTGTGGGCATAAAAATACAGGACTGAGTTTATTTGCCTGGTTAGAATTTGCTGCATGCTCAGGGGGGATGTGAATACTTACCCCAGCTGTATCCACAACCTTAAACTGGTTGCTACATTTTGTATTTTTATTTAGGCAATCTTGTTTCTTTGAACTATTCTTTCTGTGTTCAAGTCAGCATGTGAGGCAGTGCTGTTTCACTTCTCCATTGAATTGGAACCCTAATGGAATGGTTTTATTTGTGCAGAAATGGAAATGATAGCAGTTCATTTCCACATTTTTAATGAAAATATATTTCATAGTGTGATCAGGAACATCAATGTACTGCTAAAGAATTCCAGATAATATCCAAAGGAGTATGCCTGAAAAATATATTAGCAAAAGACTATGGTGTTTTGGAAATGAAGGTTTGTATCACACCAGACTAATTTACATCTGTATTATAGTCTAAAAAGAACTGCCTTGCAGAAGACTACTTTTTTATATACAAAACATATTTATAAAAATTTTGTGTATTTTTTTTTGCTCCTGCTGGACCTTTTTTTTATTATTTGCCCAACACACAAAAAAAAATTAAAAAAAACAAAATTTGTTTTATGGCATTCGGTCTTCTGGCCAATGTAAGTTGTTAAACACTCTGCTCCATGCCAATGTACAGTGACAGATAAGCATGAACAAAGCCTTAGAGATCTGAGCCACACAAGCTCGGACTGTTTCTTCAGTGGGTATTTCTTCACTTCTCTCTGGTTCTTCTTGCTTTTTACTGCTCTGCAGTTCAGTGAATTCAAAGTAAGTGCTGGCATGAAGCTGCTGGGGTTTGAATAACTCATCCCTTTTTCTGCCTGAAAATATACATAATCCTGCTTCATGGAGATGACCTGAGAGGCAATGGCATATTATGGCCAACACTGTCTTCTTCCTCCCCGCCCACCCAAACTAGTTCTGACCCAGGACATGTCATTTCACAGGTTTGTTTTCTGTCTGCACACTGGTTTTCTATGAGAGAGAGGGAGTAAAGTGTATCTTTTCCTGGAGATGGCAAAAAACTGAGCTTCAGTACTTGAGGATGTTACATTGTCCAAACTGCTCTTCAAGTGCAGTAATGATAACACTACAGTACATTTATTTTACTCTACCTTAGGCTTTTTTAAAGGGAAATGGGGTGCAACTTGTTCCCCTTCCATACACTGACTTTTTTATTTCTCTGTGTGTGTGTATCCATGTGAAGGCAGTGAGAAGGAAACTTGCTACTGCAGAGCACTTTTAGTCTGCTCTGTGTAATTTCTTCAGCCTTTTTATAAGTGGAATTAAACCAAAGAGCAGTTAGAATTCAACTGGCTGCTTCTACATTTAATAAATAATATCTCTGCCATGAAATTGCAATTGGTAATAAAAAGTCCTGCAATTCATCTAATGGCTTTCTACCTCTGTTGTAAATCTGTAATTCCACTCTTTTGCTCATCGCCACAAGACAGAGTGTGTTCATTACTTCAGGTACAACTTCTTCCATAGAAAGGAGAGCAGGGATGCAGGCATTTAAAATTTTTTCTTCCCACACTTTCTTTTCTTCCCACTACCTCTCGATGGGCACATTTTCTGACCTACATTGTGGTTTGTGCTGGTCTTTTCCAAAGCTTTTAGTGTTGATGGGTTAGACTAATTCCCTCTGTTGCCCTCTTCTCTCTTGCTATCATCTGTAGTACTATTTGATCAGAGACTAAAGCTGGCAACATAGGCTGAAAACGTTCTTATGCACTAACTACCCTCTTTTTGCTATGTTTTGAACTTTAATTTTAAACTTTACCTAAAATTGCAGGTTTTTAAAACCTTCTGCCCAACAGAAATTCATAGCAAAAGTTCAGTTTGCTGTGAAATGAACAGCTCATTTATTGTGAGTTTACCTACCCCTTCTTTGCAAAGGAGGGTCGGCACAGTTTTAGCTCACTGCTGATTTCACTTGTTCCAATTTGGCACTTGAGGACCAATGGTGTGGTCTCCTTAAACAGAGAATCAGGTCCCTGCATATAGAGGGTCTGTCAAAAATTATAGTCAAACACCCAGCTGGATGCTGCAAGTGCTCTGTGTGACCAGAGCTGGGGAGCAGGCAGCAGCATCCAGGTGAATGAGGAATGACATCCAGAAGAGTCTGAGTTTCTGTCACAGGCTCACTTTCCAAAGCTCTTCCTTGTGGAAAGAGGGCTTCGGCGGATCGATGCCACGTTTATCCCACAGGCTCCCTCGTGGACACGCTCAGGCAGCGCTCTCGTAGCACCCACGCGTGCTCACGATCTCAGCTTCGCAGGTGGTGGCGAGCAGCCGCTCACACCCACAGGCTGTGCACGAACCGGAGACAGAGAGGCGAGAGGGGCTCTCTGCCTGCAATTCCGAGGCGTTTAATGGCAACAGCCCGAAGGGAACAGAGGCATGAAGAACCCAAAACCGAACGCCTGCGCCGGTTTTGTCCCGAGAGCTCCCAAAGGCGGGCAGAGCATCCAAAAGCAATAGTCTGAGGGCTAGGGGGCAGAGGCAAGGTTGAGTGACATAACAGGGGCCAATGGGAAAAGGGATGGGAGGGGGAGAGAGCCAGTGACCAGCAGAATCTAGACAAAGGGAGAACTTTCTAGCACAGTGTTGTAGAGAGAGACCACTTTTAGGGCAGCTTGGGAGGTGTGAAGTGGACTTAGCCACCACAACACTTCCTTATGGGAGAGGAGATCTCTTGGCCAGGGTGAGAATGGGAATGTGCAGAAGAGCAAGGTGCTTACTATCTTCCCTGAATTCCAAGCCTGAGGCTTACCCATTGGATCATGCCCTGCAGAAGAAGAGAGAGGTTTATCAGATCCAGGCGTCCTCTGAAATCTAACAGGGGAGTAATTCCTATCAGTGCAGGCTTGAATGGGAATACTGGAAATGACCTCTTGTGTGCACCCACCAGGAGTAGCAGACAGAAAGATAAAGAGTGGGAGGAGTATTTCTCTCCCAGAGCAGATATGATGTGAATATCCATACTCTGTAGATTAAGATGAAATAAGAATTGGTGTAGAAGAGACTAGACTAGATTATTTTCAGTTGGAAGGGACCTACAATGATCATCTAGTCCAACAGCCTGTTAAATTGGTTTTGGTTTAATTAAACATGGGAAAATGAAAGAAAAATGTTTCTAAGCAACAATGTGGAAAGAGAATTGAAAAGGATTCCTATTTATATACATTAAATGCATTATGTGTCAGTAGCGGCTAAGAAGTTGGCTTGTGGAAATCCTGAACCCAATTTTCCTCCGAGGGCCTTCCTGTACTGTGGAAAACAGAGCTCTGAACTGCTGAGGGTCTGGCTTGTGGCTCAGAAGATTGTGCAACAAGCTGCTGATGCCAGCTATAGACAAAATGGGAACCAGTGCCTGTGTCTGCACAGCCTCTTGCCCCCCCTCAAGATACATTGGTGCTCATTGTAGTTAAATGGGACCTTAAGCAGAGGGAGGAGTGGGACAGGGCAAGCATATGGTTGGTGTTTTGTTCCCTGCAGTTGCCTTGTTAATGAGCATACGGTGTGCCAGGTGATGCAGTCGGGCAGGCTGGCTGCATTCCTGCCGGCTGTGCTGGCAGCCGGCCAGGGCTCACCTGAAGCCACCTTTCCCTTTTGGCAGCTTGGTTTTATTTCTGTGCTCTTTTCCCTTTCCAGCTGCAGTTCTTTGAGAAGGGCAGACAGTGCCTTGGCAATTGGAAGCAGAAGATTTTGAAGGAACAATCTTTCTGGTGGTGATGCGGACTGTGAATTTATTCTACCTACTTACTGGCATCTGCACACATAACTACATGCCAGCACCTGATGGATGCCATACATTTTGGCCACCTGCTTGGCTCCTTAAAAGTTAGAACACTCCAAGTGACTATGTTGACTGCCTCAGTATTTTATAGGAATGCACATTCATCAGACATCTGTTTCAGTTCACAGGGCTTGGCTTTTTTTTGTGGAAGCTACTTGCCATTCTAGTCACAGAACAGGAAGAAATTCTGCTCTGCAACATGCTATATGAATGGAGAATCAGGCCCTTGCAAAATATATGATTTCCTTGATGGTTATATCAAGGGGAACAGAGTGAAGGGATTTGAAATCTCAAGATGCCTGACAGTTCCACTAACACAATATTCATATTTAATGGCATTCCTCTCCGTGTTTTCTTTATCTGCTTGCTTCTTTTCAAAGATAATTCCTTAAGGATTGCTCATTCTTCTGCAAAGGTTTCTTAACAAGAAATGAGAAATGGCTGTGTATCCCTTTTGCAAAACGAACCAATCTGGAATAAGACTACAAACAAAGTAATAAAGATGAGGAAAAATCTCCTCTTTAAAAAAAAACATTTAAGAGAAACAACCAGCTCGCATTTTATCATTTATTATATAAAAAGTTCTGTGACTTCTGCAACTCCAGTATTTTACTATGGGTAAAATCTAGGCATTTGCAAAAGATCTGATTCAAAATAAACACTAAGAGGAAAATTCAGCTTGCTGTCAGTTTAGGTATCTGATTCAAAGCTGCATAGAGACTTGACAGGTGAGAGATCAGCCTGGAGCCCAGCACAGAATAGTTATCTCATTCTGTGATGCTTTTAATATTTCAAAATTAAGTTAGTTCAGATTCTGGATGAAAATCAAACTCAATTTTTTCCATCAAAGAGAAGGGCTCTTCAGCTGTATTTGCTAGCCTTTAACTCCAGAACCAAGAAATTTGGGGATGGACTGAACTTAGTGTGCTGTTAGTTGGCCCTGTAGCCCAGGGTGATCCATGTGGCACATATGGGACAGAGTCACAACCCCGGAGTCTCTGCAGAGAGTAGCTGAAATTCACACCTCACAAAGAGCAGCCTGGGAATGGCTAAGTTTGGCAGTGTCAACATGATGCTGCCAGGTCCCGCTTTGGGATACAGATCCTGAAATAAAATGCTTGGGAGGAGGTTAACACCAGCTTCTGAGATCTTGCTTTGACTCCTGAATTTTAAAATCCTAAGTTACAGCCACTTCACTGTGGAGGGTAGAGAATGGGTGTTAGGGGTTTCTGTCAAGAAAATTCAGTAACTGTATATTTAGCCTATAAACGATCATTGCTAGTTCAAGTCATTGAAGACTTAGAAACTTGATGTCATCCCCACCTGGAGGGACTGTAAACAATGTATAGATAGTGCAAATGTGTGGCAGAATACTCGCACCCTAAGTAAGGCACATATGGAGCCCTCTGTTTCACACACAGCGGTGACCTGCAAGAGTCCAGAAGCAGGGGCTTCCCTTCCCAGCCACATCCCAGGCACTGGGACCACATGAAGACTTTTTTGGTTCCAGGTTTGAGGGAATCAATCCAACCTGTTTGGGTATTCCCTAGCTATGATGCCCAGGTCTGCATCCCTCTGGAGGCACAGTGCCAAAGGAAACCAATGCACTTGCTGAGCAGCTTGTAAGTTAAAGGAGAATGAATTTCTGACAGACAACAGGAATTGTGTCACTAATGTGCCAGTTCTGCTCTCCTGTGCAGCGGGGATGGGGGAACACAAGTGTAAAGTGGTGCTATGCTGCCAAAGCCGGCAGCTAAATCCTTCTGAATTGCCCCAAAAGTTCAGCTTTTGGGGAGAAGAGCTGTGCGTTGGGAAGAGCAGGCTAAACTTCCTCTTAAGCTGGCATATAAGGATTTGCGTAAGCATGGTTTTTACAGAAAAATAATTAGCTTGCTGCTCTTTCAGAAGTAAGAAATTCCCACTTCTCTTCCTTCCTACAGTCTGACAGCATTATTTGTTCTTTGCATTTAATATGATTGTGCCCAACTACTCCAGGGTGCAGAGCTCCAAAGAGCAAAAAACCAAATATTTTTTTCAATTTACTCCAAACGATGCCTAAATACAGCAAGAGAAATCTACCATAAAGTCTCAGTAAAAAATAATATAGACTTGAGCAGAACTTTTTTCTATCCATTTCAGATGTGCCTAATCTTTTTGACCATTAGACACATATTTACACTGGCTGACTTTCGGCAGATTATCAGCATCATGCATAAAAATACTGCCACACAATAGCTTCTGTCAGGGAAGTCAAGATACAGAAATGGATAGCATAGGAGGACCCAGGTATTCCTGCATAGTCCCTCCTCCTACTGCTGCTGAGTGCACCTCTGCCTGCCATGGAGCATCCACAATGTGGTGTGCAAAATGACCCATCTCCACCTACTGCATTTCACAGCTGTTGTGCAGGAAAGACCAGAGTTTTTGCACAAGGAATTTCAGGCTTAAATAATCAAAATCACTAATTTGTACCTGATCTTTAAAAACTTTGATTCATTGCTTCTTTTTTTTTCCCTTTTATTTTACCTTTTCTTTCCAGAGTTACCTACCTTCATTTATCACACATCACATCACATCATCACATCACATCACATCATCACATCACATCATCACATCACATCACATCACATCAATCTCCTAGTTTCACTTTCTGCAGTTGCACTCTTCTTTCCAGTCAGGAGTGCCATGCCACTGTAGGGAGATTCTCTCCCCATGTTTCTGCACATGGAGGTTATCAATTTTGTTGCACACAATAACCACAGAATACTCTCTTCACCTTTCAGCAGAACCATTCATGCTCTTAGGTATTCTGGTCCTTTGGTTCAGGGCTTTATTTAAGCAAACTAAATGTGTGTGTCTTCTGAAACCGAGATAAAGGGAATGGCAAATGAAGGGGCCTCTAAAGCCAGTTCTCTCTATTATTCTTCCAAATAATCCATTCTTACTGCTTAAGGATTTTTTCAATATCTTTCCAACTCATGAAGCATGCTGTGGTGCAGTTCTACGGTACAGGGTCTTTAAAATAGTTAAGAAGGAAGAAGCGTATTTTATTATATATTAGATAAAAAACTATCTTACAGTAATAATTGGAGAGAATTTTATATTAAAGCAGAGAAAAGACTCAATTTCTCTCCCTTTAAAACTGTCTCAATCTCTTAAACCATTGAAAGTTCTCAGAGACTTTTCAAGGTCCCAACTGAGGAGAACAACAAAGTCGCTTACAGGAATCAATCAGCTATTTCTTCAGCACAGAGGTGTTGCTAGGATTTGATCTTGCCTTTTGTAAGCTTTTGATATTCAATCATAAAAGTATTTTATTTTGCCATTCATTTCAGAGTTTGCTTAATCTCAGCATGGAGAGTGGGGTGGGGAACAAATTCTGAACACCAAATTTCAAAGTGATGTAATGACTTGTAGTGGTTTAAAAATAAAGTATTTTATTCTAGGGAATTAGCTTAATTCTAGATATGGTACCATAGACAGCCCATGGCTTCAAATTCTATGGCTAAACAGCATTTTGAGAAAATGCTCAACAAAACATGGCAGTGACTGTAACTGAGAAATACTCGCTGGCAGAAAAGCTGATAGTGATGGAAAACCTGTATTAGCCCTCCAGCACTCTCCAGTGGAGACAGGAGAGCGCTGGAGCAGGGCACGGGATAACCTTTTGCAACTCCATAAGCACTAGTTAGAGAAAGTAGCTGGCAGAGCCACAAGACAAGTCTCTCTAGGTTAGCCCTGGGAGCTGCACGTGATCTAGCGTGTGGTGTAGATACCGAAAAGCCTCTTAGTGCTTGTAATATGCTCGAGCTTAACAGCTCTGTAGGAATGAAAGAGCAAAAACCCAAAAGCTCAGTGTAATGAATTTTAACTCTAGCAAAGAGAATTCTGTAAATATAAGAAAGAAAAGTAAGAAGAAGGAAGAAGAGGAAAAAAAAAGGTAAAATATTTTCAAGAAGCTTGGATGCTACCTAAATATTTCTTAGCAGAATTTCAAAGTCTACCTGTACAATCAGCCAGAAAAACTTCAAAAATATTTCCCCTCTCTTTTATATAAAATATATTTGACCATTTCACCAGTGGTTTTCAGCAAAACACAGTATTTCTTTTTATCTGATCACATTCCAACCTATGAATCATTTGCCACTGTTAAATACTGATCACTGGTGCATATTAGTCAGAGTTGATTGTTTTGTGACTGGTACTGATTATCTGTATTGGTCTAGACTGATTCCCTCCTCTAAATGACTCCACTGAATGGCTCTGAAGACTCCAGCATCTTCTGGAGAGTCTTAATATTGCTCAGACACTCAGAGGTTTCTGCAGTCTCTAGAACAGCCTGGTCTGAAGCCTTAGATCAGACATGTCCTAACTTGTGAGGGTTCAGAGTCAAAACTTGGACCTGAATTTCCCCTGCTATTACAGGCCCTGGGAGCTGGAGGACCATTTAGTGACCCCTCTCTTGCTGCTTTTGTAGGCAGGGGTGGGCACAGTCCCACATGGATCAGGGACAATGTGGGCAGGTTGTGGAGACCCCTGCTCCAGCAGCTCGGGAGACAGTGTGCTGTGCTGGCAAGAGAGAGGAGTTTAAAGACTCCTGAGCTCCCGCATGGCCATCTGTGCCTACATAAACACAGGACTGGGTTTTGCCATGAGCAGGTAAGGGAAGATTGAATTGGTGGGGTGTGAGTGTGAAATGCATCACGTTCTGCTTACCATTGCATTCTCATTGAGGCAGAGCACCTTTGCAAAGCTGAGCAAGTGCTGGATTTACAAGTGACTTTGAGCTCTGGTCGGGGAGGGTGACTGTACTCTCATCTGTCACCTTGGGGTAAAGCTGGGGTAATGCCTCTGGAGATGGGTAAAAACATCTGAATAAACAGAGGGTATGTGGGATCAGTGCCCAGAAAATCCGTGAATAGAGAGATAATTGCTTGCCTTGTTCTGGAGAGTCTTGAGCCTCTAAGTCTGTAGGAGCTGTGCCTTTCCAGACAGGTTTTCCATACAGTGAAGAAAGCACTGCCTTCCTGGGTGTGCAGCACACTCCAGCTCTTTGCAAAGGTGAGAGAGAGGTCTATTTCTGAAGTCAGGTATTGACAAGGAAATTGTGAAAGCTTAAGCCTAAAAACTTAATAGGGTTTTGCTAATACAGGAGAGAGTGTTGGTGCTTGTATATGGATGTACCATAAGACTGCAGGTAACCAAAATCATAGTGAGCTTGGCGAAGGTAAGTAAGTAAAGCTGCTGAGTGGAATACCCAGGCTCCTGGGTTTAGTGCAGGGAGGAGGCCCACGCTTTTACAGGTGTGCCTGACTCCAGAGGTAACAACTTGGGGTGCAAGGCAATCCAGAGTTGTACCAAAAGAAAGCTCAAAGTGATGCCAGCTTGGCTTTGTTTTGTTTTTTTCTATCACTCAGCTGCACTGAAGCCCGACGCCTCTGGTAGCCAGTGGTGGAGCAGTGCGAAGCTGGTTTTGTGCTGCGCTTTTACGGGAGAAGCCTGGCTGCATTAAATCTTACTAAAACAAGCACCTAGAGAACTTAAGCAAAATCCAGTGATGGAGGTCAACTCCACAGAAGCCAGCAGCAGCTCCCAGGGAGGCACCAGCTGGCTGGATCTCACCCTTGTCACCTGCACTGAAACGGTGGCTTTCACAGAAGTGGTGGCAGAAGAGGAGTGGGGATCCTTTTACTATTCCTTTAAGGTATTCTTTTAAGGCGTGCATTACTTTTCTCACATCCTTGCAGCTTTGGAGCATTTTCAGCACAGATGTGGGGAGGCAACTAAGATTATTAAACTTTTTTTTTACCAGATATTGGTAGTTTTTTTCCCTGCAAAGACAGCTGACAGCATGTGTGAGGCATTAACTGAAAAGCAAAATACTTGCAGAAATTGGACTTCAGATTTACATGTCTTAGCTAACTCTATCCTCTTCCAAGAGAGGACTGTATTGTTTGTCTGTAGAGGTATTGTAATTGTACATGCATCTTTATTCAAAAGCTTGTCTTATTTTTAGCACATTTTTTAAAATGTAATTTCTTAGAGGCATTATCTTGACATAAGGGATTTCTTTTCAATTTTCCAGCTGCAACAAACATTGTACACAAGTGAGAGGGGCTTTTTGTTGTTTGGGGTTTTTTAACCATGAGGGACTGGTTCTAATTAGTTTGTTTGTTTGTTTGTTAGCTGAGTGGGGGTTGCAGTATCTTTTGAAAGCGGTTGTTAAGAATGCACTGGATGAGTCATTCAGTAGTGAATGCTGTTGAATTGAATAAGAAGTGTATTTAGTCATCTCCAAAACTAAACATCACCCTAGCAATACGTGAATGTAGGAAAAAGATTAGAGAAGTTCTGAAGTTAATATTTCCTTCAGATTTCTATGCCTGTTGCCATTACTTAATTTCATTCTGAATGCCATGTGCTTCTTTACCATTATGGCATGTTGTACAAGTTCAAGTTATTAAAAAGTCTGACTAGGAGTACCCTGCCATTCCTTCTGGAGCCTGGGGACCAAAGAGATCAATTTCAGCTGGAAAGATACAGGCACTTATATCGTTTGACAACATGTGAGGTAAAAAGGGATATATTCAGAAGCAATTTTTGTATCTGTGAGATTGGCAGTGCTCTGACACAATCCTGGTGGAATCAGTGGAATTACAGCAGGTTCCCACCCCGATAAAGAAAGAGGTGATCCATAGTGCCAGCCATAATTAATGAGGGTCTCTTTTAACATGCTGCTAATAATCACTAAGATACTACTTCCTACTTGGGATTTCAAGGGTGAAAATTATTTTTTATTCCTTTTTTTCCTCTCTCCATGTTAGACTCCTAAAATGCTCTTGAAAAAAAAATCAGAAGGGACTAGCAAAATACTTTTAACAACTTTCTCTTTATCTCCTGTCTTCTTTTCATAGTTAGGGCTGTAAATCTGAACAATGTAATGGGAGCAGTATTTTATAATGGTAAAAGTGACAATTAATTCCATTATTAGAAAGTCTCCAGGCAGAAAAATGCTTGTTAATAGGAAAGATTGAGTAAATTACAATAATTAGGAAACCAAGGATAGTCATGCATGCTCATCCATTGCTAAAGGAAATGGTTCTGTAGCCGAGAGCTTCTCATTAGACTTGCACTTGAGTCTCTGCCGGATGCCTAGCTGTGGCACATATAGCATGAACTTCACAAGGAGACACATGGATTCCACATCAATTACTAGCTGTTGATAGGCATGGAAGTATTTTTACTCTAGAGATGAGTGATAGCTGGTGCAGCTGTAGGAAAGGAAGGAGAAAGCACCTGCTCTGATGACTACAGTGCAGGGAAGACAGGGGTCCCTGCCAGCAGTTTCAGCACTCTGTAAAACTCACATGTGGAAGGTACTGCTGATACCTGTTGACTCATCTGGCTGTCCTCCACCAGCTCTGCCTGTGTTGTGGCTGTGTCCTTGCCCACTTCAGAAAGCCAAGATGCATCACCTTTCTCTTTACAAGGCTGTAGTCAAGCAGCTAAAACAATATAAGTTTCAGTTTGGAACAGGTTGAATGAATTTGAAATATAGAGTTCAGTGCTCAAAATGTAGCTTACAATTAGGGTTTGGGCCTTTTATTGGGATTTTCAAACACACTGTAGCCTGTGGCTGACTGTGAACGCAGGGTGGGTGAGTGGCCACTACACAGATTGACCCCAGAGCCTGTGTGCTAGGGTGCAGACAGAGCACACAAGCTGTTTCTGCTTGGAAAATGCAGGTGTAACCTATCTTATCAAGGAAGTCTTAGGAAAACATGATCTAAACTGATAAACGAAGACTAGGGAGTGACATTTGTATTAATGGCTTTTTAATGATTTTACCCAATGACAGCTGTGTAGGGTATCTCACATGCTGCTCAAACTACATGAGCATGCACTGGTGTCTTCTTTCCCTCCCAAGCTGCAGAAGGACAGCCAGTACCCACTGTAGGTAGTGTCTGTGTTATACTGTGGTGGCAATGTGACAAAAGTAAAATAACATGCTGTAGAGCATTTCAGTGCCAGAAAGTCCTGTTACAGGCTGAGTTGTGAGTGCTTCTCTTTCAGAAAAATTTGAGCTTCTGTCTGTTCCTCTGCTTAACAACTAAACCCTGCACAGTTTCAGATTAGAAAGTTTTTTGCCAGTTCAGGTTTTTGTTGATTTTTTTGGGGAGGGAGCGGGGAGTGTTTGGTTGATTTATTTTAGCTCAAAAATGGAGCATTTCCTCCACTTAGAGGAACGCAGATTCTCTTCTGGTAGTCGTTACTACAGAAGTGCCAGCTGCTTACCAAAGCTTTGCTAATGAAGTCTGATTTGGGGCCGTGTGAGCTAACTAAAGTGACTCTTGGCATACAGAATGGCAGCTTTTGGGGCAGGACTGGGTGTATCCATTGTATCCATGTGCCATTCAGCATGCAAGAGGAGCTGGCGCTTCCCGTGGCAAAGGCACAGCCTCATTCCCACAGATATTTAGGTCTTGCTGCTGTGTTATGGCAAATTGTCTCTGAAAACCCAGACCATCTTTCTTCCTGGGTGCCTTTCTATTAGGTATCCAGGTAGGTTACTGTCTTAAACTACAAGGAATTCTCCTGGCTATTTCAGCACCTAATTCAGAACAGATGTGCAAATTGGTATTAATTACAGCTCCAACTTCCCAGGCCAAAGGAGAGTTCCTTACATCCCTTAACAATCTCCTCCATATGTGCTTAATCCATGTGTAAAAGGACTCTAAGTGAGCATCAACTGCACCTGCCAAATACAGTAGTCCAGAAAGAGCAGAAGTCATCTGAACACCTGTGGCCTTCCTCCACTTTAGGACCTTCTTAACTCTGCAAACCTGACAAGGTACAAACCAGAAACTTGCCTGGAGAAGAGCTGGAATCTCAGAATAGGTTTGGCCTGTTTTCAGTAAGGTTTGGGGGGCTCTGTCAGGGCTGGAGGAAGCATTTCCTCAGGCACTCAACAGCCCAGAAGCTTCCACAATGGTAGGAGCTTGTGCTTGTCCTCAGAAAGATTGGGTAGGGATCATCTTTATTTTAAGAGCTCTGCTGAGAAAGGAGATGCCCTACTTTTATTCAGGAAAATAAAGGTTGGAGTGCTCAAAACTCCAGTTGCTGTTCCTTTCTCAGGGGGACTGTGTTCCCACCAAAATTTCCTACCTCCCAGCAGAGCAGAGGTACTTTTTGTTTCCTGCTGTGTAGAGTTGAGTCCTCACCTGTTGAGCAGGACACAAAGGTTTTGTTGTTTACACCCAAAGTTGCTGGGAACACCAATATCTCCCCTGCCAGTTGGGAACCCCAACCACTTGTCCAAATGTTGACAGGACCCTGCCTCTGGCCCCATAAGCCCTGGCCCCTGTGCCATGCAGCATTAGCACAGCAGTGACACTGAAGTGTTACAGCTCTCACGAGGAACTGCGTGCCTGTCAAAACCATCACAAATTATTTTAAACGTGTGTATGTGTCTTTGACTGTCCTCCCCCCACATGGTAGCATTCCCTGTATCTGTGTGTTTTAGCCCCTATAGTTCAGATATTAAACAGGACAGCACAGCCTAGCTCAATTAAGCACAGCTCTAATAACTTGGGCTCCTTATCCATGGAGCTAATGCTCTTTACAAAGGTTGGGGTTTACCACCTATAGCAAAGAGCTGAGGAGACCAGCATGTCGCGAGGTTTTGTAGGAGTATCCTGTTGCATGGATTTGACTCCAGGTGTTCTCAGAGACTGCTGAAGTCACAGTCTGATGTCCCTATCCTTTCATCCAAATGTAGGAGTTGCTTTATCTCCTGAAAAGCATTTGCTTATGCTATTGCTCATTCTGATTTTCAAGCAACTATCACAGAGCATCCAATCATTGAATACATAATAGGAAAATAATAATGGGTGCTGTCAAATTTCTGGAGTAATCTCTGCAAATGCAATCACACATTTTAGAAAATAGACATATCAAATAATTCAGAGGTAACTTTGCAATCTTTCAGTGGGGGGAGAGGAGGAGGATTAAGTTTACACAAATAAGGTGTCAGGGACTCCTGAACACAGCCTCTGCAATATGCTGTAATGACTGTTGCTATTCCTGAGATGCTGTGCTGAGAATGATCTCCTCGGGAAACTGCTGCTGCAGTGCTGTTGGCCAGGCTGGCCTTATCCAGCAGCTTAAATGCAACACAGAAGTGATCTGGCAGTATGACAGCCCAACTGGGAGCAGCTCTGAGCCAACAGATTTGGGCTGTTCTACACTAGCAACCCTCATACTACTGTCCCTGTGCTCCACACAGGCACATGGTTTGCACCTGTCTGCCTCTCCTATATAAATATGCCTAGAAAGTATAATTTTTTTACATTTTTTGAGATATTTTAGTTTTACAGATTAGGCATACTTAAAATCATTTTAAGTGATTAAGAAAAACAGCACTTTACAGTTTTAAATAGAGCTGTCAAAATCATACAATTATGGATGGACCTTTGAGTGACCTAATATCTTTCCACTTTTTGAAAATACTCTACGAAATAAACAGATAGATACACCATTAAAAATTTATGTTTCCTGATGACATTTAAATCAGGAATTTCTGTCTAATTCTGTGAGTAAAACATCCTGCAGTAACTGAAGAGTACTGCCCGCATTTATTATCTGTCTTGTACCAAATCACAGCAGAATGGCAAATAAGAACTATTTGGTAATAGAATTGAATTAGTCACATTTGTTACTGACTGTCACCGTCACACCTCTGGAGAATTTTGGGGCAGGGTGGGGGCTTGTTCAGCTGTTGAGGTTGGAAAGATCACTGCAATTAGCATGCATTAGATTGTGTGCACTGAAGGAACCCTGCTCATCCATAGTGGTGATGTCAGAGCTAAGAAATAGGTTTTTTTAAAAAGCAGACATTCACAAAATAATAATGATAATAATAATATATATAGACAGCTTTGCTAGATTTCAAAAAGATGAGAAAGTAATCTTAATAACAAAATTAACCCTTTCCATGAGAAAGTGTCCTGATTTAGTGAATAGACTTTCTCAGCTTGTCTGTTTCCGTAAGTCTACAAGGAAGAAAATGTTATAGATCTTTCCTCGACATAATGCATTAACATTCCACACTATGAGTGGAACACCAAATCGACACAAACTCATGAAAAACTGCCTCTCAAGTTCGACAGAACAGAAAAAATCAACTCATGTTCCTTCCAGCTCTGTGTTTTTTCCAACCATAAGGACTCCTTGGGAAGTGACTGTTGCCAGCACCTTTGATATGTTGTGAAGGTTTCTTGTGGCAGTGCATCCCAGCCCTGCCAGCATGTCCCATAACCTTGTGCTGGGAGGATAACCCAGGCAGTCAATTAGAAAGCAGCTCAGTGAGGCAGCCTCTGCACAGGGGATAGGAGGGCTATCAAGCACAACCAGTAGTGTTTAAATGAGAAAACAGCAGTCCCAGAGTCAAATCTGGGGCTGAACTAGTGTTTATGCACTTTGAATCAGGCTCCATCCCAGGCCATGCTAATTAAAAAAAAAAAAAAAAAAGAACTCCTAGAGGTCTTCTTGCCTGCCCAAAGGTGTTTCTCTCAAATTCAATCATAATGGAAGCACTTTCAAAGACAAAATACAAAACTTAGCTTTGAACTTTCTTTTTTACCTTTCTTACCTTCACATGAGTTTTCCCTGGGCTTTTAGGTGTCAATCAAATTGTCTTCCCAAAATTTTCAGGAACATCTTGTGTGAACTCTGTGTAGAAACATCTTCTCAGTTTTGCCTTGCTGGATGGAGAACCTTCTTTTGAAACATATTTGTATTATAGGGGTGGACAGTACAGCTTCCCGCTGCTTGTGACAGCTAAGGCAGAAGATTTCAGTGACCTTCACAGTGTTTTGAGCATGTTTCTTTCCTATTGAGACAAGGCCTGCCAGGAAATGAATCAAGAATATTTCAGCCTGTTTTTTCAGCTTTTCTTTCCTTGAGCATTAAGAGATGACTTGAATTACTCATCTGAATCTTCACATTCAGGTGATTAGCATTTGCTGTGTGAAGCTTGATTCTATTCTGTTTGTTGTGCCTGTTCTTGTAAGATATTTGGTGCCCCTTAGTTTTTTCCTTCTTGAAAGTCAGAATTACTGTCTACAACTAAAGTATATGCAATGCACCTGCAGCTTTTCTTCAAGCAGATTGCTGTTAGGTTGTGGGGTTTTTTCACAACCCAGCTTCCATAGAAAGTTTCAACACAAGAAGAAATATGGATGTTTCCTTGGCAGTTTAGTCAAGTTTGTTCTCTTTTTGTCTATTAAAGAACCTTTATTTTGTAGGTGGTAAGCATAACCATAGTCATGACCCTTTCAGCGGCATCACACTTCATTTCTGAAAGCCCACAATTTAAGCTGGTCACACTTGGCAGAAATTCTTCATCTCAGGACTCCAAATAAGTGTAAGAAAAATGCCTTCTTAAAGAAAAATGCCATCTTATGCTTTTAAAGTCCTTTTTCCTAAGACTTGTATGTTTGTGCCATTTCTATGCCAGTAGCCTTTACACCCATACTCTTTACTTGCAGAGTAAATTTTAATTTACATAAAGATTCCCAGAAAGATCTGAGCTGTTCATGCTTCTGTGATAAAATAAATAATATGCAATGTGTGCAAACTATTCATCTGATTATGTGTGTGTGCGTACCTTTCAGTTTTAAGAATATTCCTTAAGAAAATAGGTCTTATGCACACTTGTGTGTGTGCATAATAGTTCAAGTAGAGAAGAACTTCTTGAGGTCACCTGAACCAACCACTTGAAAGCAAATTCAAACTGCGCCAGATTTCTCAGGGCAGTGTCTATTCAAATATCTCTGAGGATGGAAATCCCACAGCCTCTCTGAGTTCACATCCCAGTGCTTGGCCACCCTCATGAAGAACACTTTTTTCCTAATGTCTTATCAAGATGTCCCATGTTGAAACCTTTGTTTGTGGACTCTTGCCCTTTCTTAGTGCACATCTGAGAAGATTCTGGCTCCATCTTCTCTGCACTCGCTTGCTAGATAATTGTAGGTAGCTCTTAGGCCCCAGACAGCTCTCTAGGGTTTCTGCTGTGGAGGAATCTGGCAGTATGGAAAAGAGGTGTTTCATTATTTTTTCTTTGTTTATTTATTTAAAAATTCTATGAATTAAATCAGAGGTTTAGCCAGTGCCTTTAAAATGCCCTAACTGGGTTAATGAGTGTATTTCTATGATTCCTTTCAGTGTTGCACTCCAAAGTGCAATTTGCCTTAGACATAAGCTGATTAAAAATCCCTGATGGAAATCAGTCAAACTGCGTAACACCTGTCTGCCTCTGGAAAATTAATCTTCCTGGCTTGGGTGGATTTCGGGTTTTTGTTCGTGGTGTTGGATTTTTGTTGGTGGGGTTTTTTTTGTTTGGTTTAGGGTTTTTTTGGTTGTTGTTTGTGGTTTTTTTCTAAGGGTTTTAAGTTCCCAGCCTAAATGGGGGATGTTAAAATAGCAAATCTGTCCTGAGAATTTTCAGTTGTCAATGTTCAAAACTCCAGATCTTCTACAGCAGCATCAAAAAAAAAAAAAAAGCTAATCTAGACTACTCCATTTTTCTACATGGTCTGCAATTAATGTGATTATTTTAGAGAGTGAGAAAAGATTTTTCTATTTGTTTTTCCCTTCTTCAAGAAAGTGAAATGCAATCTACTGGTGGTGAACCTGACCATGAGTATGATAGTTACCCAGTTCAACAAAGGGACTTATATATTCTTCTTGTGTGTTAAGAACACTCTTACAAAATTTTTGGCTTGCTCCATGATTGTAGCTCTCTTACAATCTCAATTGCTGCTATGCTAACCCCATAATTTTTAAAACACATCAAAGGCAAGATCATTTGTGTATTCCCAGAGTTTATCAGCCGTCAACAAAAACCTGTTCAGAGACTTAAGCTGCTACTGGCTTGTGATATGAGGGATCAATGCCTCTTCTTCACCCAAGACCAATACCATTGTACAGGAAGACACCAGGTCAGCAGGGCCATGAATTTACCACAGACGTGCTGTCCTCATATTAAGAGGCCAATCAGCCATTCCATGCATGGAGTATTTCTCCCTCTCTTTTTCTATTTGTTCATTTCTTACCTGGAAACCTACTTTTTCCAGGTTGTTTCCCAAGCAGCCTCAGCAGCTAGAGCTAAACTGTTTTAGGATTGGGTCCCTGTTCAAGTACAAATAAGTTTTGTCCATTGATAGTTGAACCTCTTCTTCTATTAGGCAACTTCTCTAATATCAGACAAAGACTTTTGCACCTCAAGACATAAGGAACAGCACCTCCACTGGAATGGGCTATCAGGTATATCACCGTTCCAGTCACAGCTGGTGCTCCCCACCAGAAGGGATACAAATCCTGAGAGATTACAAAGCAAGGAAGTTGATTGGGAAGAACTGGAAGGAGGGATGGCATTGTGGTACCAAAATGCCACCCAACATCTCCAAAATGATTTAACTATGGTCTTGATTAAAGAGGTTTGCAGGGGTGATCTTTGCCTCAAATACAAAGCAGAATACACCTCTTGCTAGACTTACCCCAGCCTCTGGATTCAGAAATTTTATCAGAGAAACAAAATGACAAGCCTCTTTTATAGCCAAAGGAAAATGCACACACTTCAGACAGGTTTTCAGGCTTACATTTCACCCATGAAGAGGCATTTTCTTCATTGACTTAACCTGGTTTTAATCATAGAGCAACTTACCAAAGCACAAATATGCGCTCTGGATGTCAAGCACCTCCATGCTCCAAACACAGCAGCCTTGTGGGACAGCAGCATGTGCAATGGCTCTGGTCAAGTCAAGGAAATCCTCTTGACTTTCATTTGTTGGTGACCTTAATAATGTCAACAACATCTCTAACGTGAAATAACTGCTGTATGACACTAGTCTCTCATGGTATTCTCGTGTAGTGTAGTTATCAATGCCCATTGCAAAAGAAACCCTTGTCCACAGAGGTTTGGGAGATATTATTATCTTGCTTTCTATCAGAATGCTTCTGATGGTTGCACAACATGCTATTGAAAAATGTTTTCTGTAGATTACCTTGTCCAGGACTGTTACTAAGAAATGACTTTTGTTTGATGAATGAACAAATGAAATTAAACACTTCTATGTCTAAGCAACCTGAACATGATAAATAAAACTAGAGAAAATTCAGCTGAAGTGAAATTCAAGGATACATCAGCTATCTCTCTAATCTAATAACTATTTTTAAGACCTTCACAGATGGAAGTTTTACTGGCTCAATCAATCTCTCTATCTATGATATCTTTTTAAGTCTTTTTTTTCTTTTCAAATTTTCATCCTGAATTCTGTGCTGTAGTTTTGATTTTTGTCCGGTCTGCAGTGGATCTAAAGAAAAGATTAGTCCTTTCCTTTTCTACATCAGTCTTTTTGTGTCCTCAAGGCTATGTTCATCTTTTCCTGCAGATGGCTTTTCCTGGATTTAGCAACTTGATTCATTCAGTCATTTTGCCTGACTATATCCTTTATGTCAACTCATTGCTGTGTGTCCCTCTTGAAGCACTGTGCCCAGGAGTGGGCATGGCCCAGTGGAAGGATTAGAGCAGAGGCACATGAGCGTGGTGTTGATCCCAAAGTGGTGGTGGCTGTTGCTGTCATGGTAGGGTGATGTCATGATGTTCTGGGGCACTTTGCATGTGCACTGTGTGCGAGGGTTGACATTTTGAAGGCTGGTCCAACCAAGTGTGATTACACTCACTACACTGTAGCCCTGCACTTCTACTTTGTTGGACAGCATCTTGCTTTTTTCCCACTACGTGTTTCCAATTCATGAAGATAATTTTGAATTCTAATCCTAGCCTCTGCAAAGGCCTTTATCACAGTGGGCATCCCATTAATAACCATGGAATTTTTCATTTTGCAAGTTAACATAGACTGAGAGAGGCTGCAGTGATTTAAGTTGCCTATTTTTATGGCTCCTTAATCCCCAGGAATGAGATATTTTTCCCTTTTGTCTGAATGGGAGCTCCCACAAATAGATTAATAGAAATTTTGGCTTTATTTCTTTGTCTACAGCCTTTCAGACTTACCTCTATTTTCAGCGTTTGCATCTTTTAAGTTATCTTTGCAGTCTGGTTTAAATTCTGGAGTCTAAAATTGCTTAAAAAGCATTGCTTTTAAATTGGTAGAAGGGATTTAAACTGACCATTTGTGCTGTGCTCCCGTGGTGGGGAAACATCTTTCTAACAAGATCTCTGTTGCTCCATAGCTATTTCTTCTGTGGGAATCATAAGAAGGTTTGAATGTCAGATCCTTGTTCTGTTCCTATCAATATCAGTATAACACATGAATATAGAATTCCTTTCAAGAAAATGCTCTTCTGATTTTACACCAAAGAAAATGGGAACAAGTCTAGTCCCTTATTTTCTTCAGGTTTTCTGAAATGGAAAAAACAAAACAAACCCTGAGGAGAAATCACTGATTTCAAGGAAAAAAATTATGTGAAATCTTACCTTTTATGATTTTATTGTCTTCCAAAAAGATATTTCCTTCCAATTCCTGTACTAAGAACAGCACCCCCATAAAAATAGCTTCGCCTATCTCTGTCACACATTTTGAAGGAAATTTGTTTCCAAGAAATTCAAGAGATTTGCAGATACCCCAAAAAGGTGGTTTTTATTTTTTAATCTAAAAGTATCTAGCTCACACAAGTTGTCTCATCTAGGTCACTCTATAATCAGTGGAGACAGCCCATCCCAAAGTAGGTGAGATGAGTGGTGACTCATCTCTGAGACACTGCTATTACCTAGACAATACTATGACAATTTAGAATAGTTCTGTCTCTTTGGAACTTTAAAGTTAGGTGAGATGACATGAATGGTAGATTATGCTGGTGAAAATCATCATGCTGTGAAAAGTGAAATCCTTTCAACACAGCCTTCATTGTTTGCTTAAAATGATCACTGGGCTCAGGCACAGAGTACAACCTCAAATTGCTCCTCATCAGGTCTTGCTTGCCCTGCATGACCACATAACCCACAAGGTAGTGTGGCTCCCTACCTGGAGGAAAGCAGACGCTGGTTCCCAGGAGCGGCTGCCCAGGGGGACGATGGGAGGGACGAGGAGGGACCATGACTCCTGGCCAGGAGGGGGCTGAGAGGTGAGGAGGCACTGAGGCTAGTTACAAAGCAGAAAGCTCCGTGTCCCTGCTCCCTTACGTTCATTCCACCTTCCCTCCCCACGCTCACAGTGAGCTATTTTATTTGCAAGCAGAAGGAGCTCTGTTTTCTGCTCACCCACAGTGGCTTCCAAATGCTTTTAATGAGTATCCTCTTCTGCTCTACCAGAAGGCTGCTTCTACTAACCCAGTCAGGTAAGTGGGGTCTCACTTACAGCATCCTTCCCCCAACCTGCTCAGGACAGGTCCTTGGGGTCACATCTGTAGGGCCAGCACCTGGCACCCCTCCTCACCTGCATCCCTCGCCTGCCTCCTCCATTTTCCCCTAACTCCCGTGTTATGGGTTTGCTGTCTGGAACTGGAAGATCCCAAATGACTGCACTGACGTAACATAAAACTCACCCCAGTTACGAGGATGTAAAGATTGGGTGTGCACTCACCAAACAAGCAAACGTGGACACACACCCTGTTGATCTTGCAGCCAGAGCATCCTGATGCTTTGAGAGCACGAATAGCTTTCTTACTTTGTTTTCTTTGTACACACACCACTAGGGGACGTTTTGTCATCACGTTTCAGTCGCTGTGCAGTTACACTTTTCCTTAGTGGGTCATGCTTCCTTTTCCGTCTTGGTGCACATCTAGATCATGGAGTGGATGTCTGAATTTCATAAGGCTCGTGAACGACCCGGACTCACTGAAGTTGGGAAAGAGAGAAGTATTTATTTCCCCCATTTCTCCAAAGGAGCCCATCTATCAACATTCCTTATGAAGCGAGGCAGCTGGTTATTTCACAGCTTGCTGGAGCAGCACAAGAAAGCTGAGAGCTGACTCTCATTTTAGCACTAACTGTGGAATACAGACACTGCTAGTGGTTTTGTGAAGAGAGGAGTAGTATACAGCCACTGCAAACCAAACCGGGATGAACATCACTACCAGTGATGCATGTTAAGTATTTTCTGAAAAAACAAGAATGTCTTTTAGACTAAGTAGTAGATATCAATTAGCAAAATTCAAATTTCACTCCTATTTTCCATTCTCATCTCATTTGTCTGAGGATAAGTGACTGTCTTAACCCAAGCCAGTACCCACCCACCCATCTATTTGTTTTTTCCCTTCTCTCTAATGCAGACAGAGCAGCTGGTGACTCTTTGGATTCTCTTTATTGTCACAATTGCTGGAAACGCCACTGTGCTCTTCTCTACCTGGAGGAGGAAGCGGAAATCTCGAATGACCTACTTTGTTACTCAGCTGGCAATCACAGGTAGTGTATGGGAGGGGAAAGGGCACCTGACCTACACAGGAATCACTATTAAAATGACCAATAAGAAAATGTGAGTTGAGCGGTGAAGAATTCAGTTGTCACCAGTTGCAGCTTGCCATAAAGCAAATGGATGGCTGTTTATCTTAGGGCTCAGTCTGACTCTGATCTAAAAAGATGTTGCTAGATGTAGTAGTATGCAGCAGCTGCAACTCATTGATGCCACTAAATCTTATCTTCCAGTATGAGTTTGCATCCGTATTTCCCAGAACCTGTCTCCAGCTGTTGTCATAGAACTGCTTAAATTAAACTAGTTTAAGATGAATCTCTCGTGTTTTTCTACTAAAACTACTCCATCAATTATGCTCTTGCAGTGAAGAGTGAAAATAACTTCATGTTGTCAGGTTTAACAAAGTAAGGGAAATATAACAATATAAAGGGGGAGAGAAATGCATTTAGGTATTTTTTTTATGGAAAAAAGGATGCTGATCCAAGGACTTTGTAGTTTTTAAACAGAATGTAAAATGTACAGAAGCCTGGTTTGTAAAATGTCAACCTCAGCAAGAGGAAAAGAAAATGAGCATAAGCAGCACATTGTTTCTCTGTGGTCTTGAATGGACTACATTTGTGGGGGTTTAAGTTTCCCAAGGGAAAATATGTGCTGTTTCTATAACAGTGTCCTGCTACTAATCCCTGCTTACAAGACATCTGTGTATACACAAAACACTGCTTACAAGACACTGTTTGTGTATACAGGATATCTATATTCCTTCTATTGCTTTTTTTTTTTTTTTTCCTAAGCTATGGTAAGAATTACAGCACTTTTTCACTAAAGAGCCGTTTAATGTATGATTTCCCACCGATGCTGCATCCTCCTTTGGTGTCTGTTGTACCTGTGTTTAAACTGGAAAAACAAATTACTCCACTGCCAAATTTTCAACATGCATTTTTGCAAATAAATGAACTCCTGCTCATGGTCTCAACCACATCTGCTCAGGAGCATGTCCAGTTTTAAGAACTACTCTCAGCTGAAGCAGATAGACCAGGGTGTACAAATTGATGCAAAGAGGCAGGCCTGTAACTACAGGTGATATGAGAATTCTTGCAAGGTGAGGAGGTAAAGGTTTGCAGTGACTCCTCTTCTGAAGTGCTGACAGATGGTTTTCCTATTTGCCTGAGTCATCTGTAGTAAATGGCTTTACTTCTTATCTCAGTTGTGACCTTTATGACACTTCCTTCATGTGCCAGTGGTATTTACCATCAGGTAAGGCAGGTCAATACAGCCTCACCCCCAGCTTGGAAGCATCAATCACAGATCAAACCTTACAGTGTTCACAGGAGTTTCAAAATAAACAGTCTCTGCTCAAAGAGTTCCCAATCCCAGATGAATGGAATGTACTCAGGCAACCAAGCAGAAGCACAGGCAAAGAGCAGAGGAGCAGAGGAAGCCCCAGATGGACACCATCCGTTTTCTACTTACTGACAGGTGTACTGGGGAGGCTACTGCTGTTGCGGTGCTGGAAAAGGGTCTTAGTGCGAATTTTGCCATTTTGGACCTGTAGGAAAGAGGACTTTTTGTATTAGAATGGAGGTGCATGGAGAACTATTCACTAGGGGTTTAAATACTGCCTGCATGAAGGGAGAGGAAGGCGTTGCAAGTGCAGTTTTTGAGGGAGCTGAGATAATCAGTGGCAGTGGCAAAGACAACAAGGCAAATATACCATTAGATGTGGGCAGCAAATAGTGCAATACAGCTGATGTTATAATTTGACTGAGGTCCATGTGCTCCACTTGCTGAGTTTTCTGACTTCCCCTTCCCTAAAATTATCCCTGACTTTTAAAATTGCCTGAGTTCAACAGTCTGTTCCATTTATTATAAAAATTCACATAGAAAGCTCACTTGACATTCACATCTGCAAGGTTAAAAGAAGTAACTCCAGCTTAAACATCAAGGTTCCTTTCAAGCCATGTCGACTTCTTTTTTGTGATGCAGGAGTCAGAACTCTAATTTATCTTCCTGCACCGAGACTGCCTGTCAGTATTTTGGCACAAGGAAATGACTTAATTCCTGAAATGGAGTCATTTCGTCTTCTTATCTTTAGAAATATTATTAAGAACAAAGCAAGCTGGCAACAGCCATCATCCTTTCACAACAAGTTATGAGGTAGATGCAGAACATTATGAAAACACTGACTTGTCACATTGCTTTGACATGCCAAGCATATTTAAATCCTACCAACTAAAGCCTAATCTCCTGGCAAACAGTTTCTGCTTAGTCAATATTACTACTTCCATCTATTTTGAGGTTCTTAAAATATTTATTATTTCAGCCCCAGTAGCAGAAAGAAGAATAATGGATATAGCTTTATCAATGCAGGCATTTCAAAGCCATTTAAAAACTTTTTGTCTATTGATCTGTGGCTCAATAGTTGAGTAGTGCACTCAATTCTCACATTTTCCCACTAATGTTGTACCAAAATGAAATTAAAATACAGCCTGCCTGTTAGAATAAACAAAGTGTTCAAAGCAAAATTGTGGATAATACATGAATAGGAAATTAGCACTGTTGTTCTTCTTGACTGGTTGCCAAGCCAGATGCAGATGAGAAGTAACTAGCTGATTGAGGCTTCTTTCAACACTGACAGAATTCAGTGGTACAACCCACTCGGCAAATCTAGAGAAGACACTTACTGATCCCTTACTACATCATAATTCAACGTGGTGCTCAACATTGCAGGAATCCGTAGGAATGTGAGTAATCCCTTCAACTTCAGAATGCTTAAGGATGTTGCTGAAGCCTGGATTCACAATATTCACAATATACACTTATACAATGCTTGTGTCAGTACTGCATTTAAGTCTATGTCTAACTCTCAGTTCATGCATAAATCTCTTTGAAATTATCTGGGAATTAAGCACTAGGAAATCAGCTAAGAGTTAACAGCTGAGCTGAACAATAGTACTAATCACTCAGCATCAGCTAATTTAATGAAGAGGAATATTGCCATATTTGCCTTGTGTTCAGTTTTCAGTTTGCCTTTGGGCATACTCCTCTTCTGTAAAAATGTTTTTCTTAGAAACAAGTTTGTCTGTGCAGACTGAAACTAAAGCTAGGTTTCCTACAGATTTCTATCTCAAAGGTAATTTAGTTTCTCAGAAAGAGCAAGCTCTGAAGAGTACCCTGTGAGGAGGGTAGCTCTAAACACTTTTCCCCAAACAGATTTCTTCTGAGTTTAGCGCAAGTTATGCTCATGGCATAGCTATCTCTCCTGGCAGGAAACCTCTCACATCTTCCCCTACCTGATGCCACTTCACATACCTTCAGAGTCTTAGTGTCTTTAAGATGTTTGCCTCCAACTGAAATCACCAAGTGCTTCAAGATCAAAGAGTAGGATGAGTTCACAGGCGCTGTATTAAGCTGGAAATATTGAAGGGAAATACTGTTTTCAGAAAAGATTGTTTTTCCACGCATTTATATCTGTATAGGTCAGTTTACCCAGCTCTACCAAATGAAGGCCTTCTTAAGTTTACTCTCAAAATGTAAAAGCAGTGGACACGAGGATATATCAAACTCAATTATTTGAGTAGTAGTGGATAAGGAATGTAATTTATGTGCCAAAGAGTTAACTCAGTAGAACTCTTATTATTTGACCAATTCCAAAACCAATCAAGCAAGATATTAAAAAAATCTGCTGAAAGAATTTTGCTTCTCATTATTTTCCTTTCAACTTTAACTACTACTGACAGAGGAACGTATTTATGTTCCTTTTATTGACCAGAAGTAGGTAGTTTATTTAGATCTTTTTCTCCAACATTAACATCTGGAAAGTTGGAACTTGAAATGTCATGACCTTTAGCTCAGTGTGTTTCTCTTTCTCTTCCACCATTTAGCAGAGATCAGTAATTTAGGAACAGTGTTACATTTTGTTCATTTTTAGGGGTAGAAATACACGGAGGCACTTTACTCCATGCCAAATTTGAAGCTATAGTCTGACAGTCTTGTTTGGAAATACTTGCTCTTGTAGGTATTGCTGTGGCTGTAATGAAGAAAGAAAATAGAAGGAGCATCACCTAACTCCTATGGTAGCTTACATATAAACAGGAAAACAAAAGATGTTCTGTAAACATATGTAGCTACAGTCCATATAATGGTATAAATACCAAATCCTAAGGGATAACTTGAGAAAGACAATAAAAAGAAAAGGAGGTAATTTAAAAAGTGATATAAAGATATTTGTATCATTGCCACCTTCTTCAGTTGCACCCAGAAAGCTGAAGGCCTTGATTCTTATCAGCTGCACTCATTTTGTTCAGTGTTTGGTAAAAAGCCAGTACACTGAGAACCTGCTACAAGAGGGCAATGCAAGCATATGGATGGAAATGGACCCTGCTAAAGGAAAGTGTTTGTTTCTGTGTTGCTTCTACCTGGAGAGAGCATGACTGTGAGACTAAAACCAACTGGGCTCAATCACTGACTTCTAGAATAACTTTGGATTACTGAAGGGAGAGACTACCAGCTAATTTTCTGGTTAAATGCACTAAATGAGCGCATCTAACTGTGCAGCTACAAGAGTTAGACATGAACAGATTTTGTCCTTCTTTTTCTCCTTCTTTTTTTTCCCCTGCCCCAAAACCAGTAGGGCACTGACTACTTTAATGGACTGTGCCTCTCCTTCAAAAATTTTCTTTAGTTTTCTATGTGACTTGACAGAATGAAAATGACTTGTTACTCCATGATCTGTAGAAAAGCTTAATATAATAACACCATTACCCAAATTAACATGTAGAACATTATTAACAGATAATGGTCTCTGTTCCGGCTTTTCATCTGGAAAACGGTACTTGGAATATTTCTGAACTTCAGAGAAATCATACATAGAAATTTATCAGTTTTAAAAGTACCTTAGACATCACAGTGATTATGAGCATTGGAAGTTAATTGCACAGAGCCAATTAGCAGCTAAATCAGCAAGTCACCTTAATGGAGGTAGACTGTTGGCAGCCAAAAAGTCTACAGAGTTCCCAGTTAGACTGGAAAACTTGCCTATCTTGCCAGCTGGGTCTTGGCTGGAACCTGACAATATGATTTACGTGATTGTCCACCTAAGACACAGAAACCTAATGCAGAAAAGTGAACGAATTCCCAGAAATGTCTTCTTCCTCTTTCCACACTAACTGTCTGCTAATTTGTGGGAAAAATATGAAGGCTGAGGAGAGGTGAGAGGTTTCATCATCCTACCTGCAGAAAAGAAGACTTGGAGGAAGTTACAATTGTACTGCAGAATTCACAGCTAAAATTTAAAGAAGGACCTGTGAATTTCTTATATTCATTATGTCCTAAAACCTCTTGAAAATGTAATTAATGTAAGGAAACTGTCTCTGCTAATGGATTATCTGTGTTCTGCACTGCATGCTCCCATCACTGCTGAAAAGGGTTTGTCAAGACTGGGAAGAAAGAGTGTAATTTGTTAATATTTCCTCGGGCACAGACACTGACATTTTACATAGTACTCAATGGCATCCAAATTCCCCACTTTTGCAAGCAGCTTGGTTCCCACACACCTAGCTGGAAGTCTATGAACTCTGCAAATCACCCCAGTGTACACACAGCTTGAAAAATAGAGAAAGAAATAGGTTATATCCACCCTTCCTCTGTATGCTATGGAAACCATAGCATTTAGTACAAGTTCCATTTTGCATTCACAGAATAAATGTGATTCAATTTACCAAGAGCATAAATGGTCTCTGGGAGTAAACAGAGGAATATTTGTATTCCTTATTCAATGCATCCCATGAAAATATGTGAATAAGAAAATTTGTTGCATGGCTGCATTATTTGCCTGGAAAAGAAGCAATCAATTTTCCATCCTCATTCTGCCAAGAAGACTAATTCAGTAAGAGGAAAGCAACACAGGACTTACTTTAAGTTAGGTATGTATTAGTGTGCCCCCACAAACTGAGACATAATGCAGGAAAAGATAAACGTGGTCACAGCCTGCAATACCCTGTGGCAGCACGAGGCAAAAAAGATTTGCTGTCCATTGCCATTCCTGGCAATTTAATAATGTCTAGGAGAAACTCAAATTCTCCTTTGAACTTTTACTCAGATTTGAAGATGAGTCGTAGTTCCCTAGTTTGTAATATGCAACTTGGACACTGGTGCTGTACAATTCCAGCTTGATATTATGAATCATCTTCTACTATACTCTAAGATTTCCTATGTAAAAAGCCATGAGTATTTCTGCATGTCTGTATGTATTCATTTCTCTCTGCATAAACAGTTAGTCAAAACATATTTTCTCTTTTCCCAAAGAAAATATCCAATACATGCATTGCTCTTAAAATGTATTTTCTCCCAAACCAGTCCTGAAGTAGATGGGGTAAAAAGTGGAATTATCCTCAGAAGTTAGGAAAGGAAACCAGAAGTGAACTTCATCATCAAAACTGAGAGACAGAAAGAAGCTTTGTGTGAAGGAGACATGTTCTCTTTAGGGGTATCAGGATCTCTATTTCACAGTGTTTGGTCAGACAGCCAAAGGAAAACAGAGTACATTTCATGTTTTAGAGGTGAAATCATGAAGCAAGAGGTCTGACATAGAAAACTTGGTGTCCTGAAAATACTTTGTTCCAGTCCAGTCTAATGGTGTAGGAACGTTGAATCTGGGACTAGTGCACAAACATCCATGAAATTACACTACTTCCTGTGAGATCTAAAGAAAAAGAAATTTTTTTTGGTGCAAAATTTACCTCCTTGAGAAGGTAAAGTTATGATACCACAAGACTGGGACTATAAGCAAAAAGGTAGCCTTGGAGACTTGGCAGTAATCCTAGGGTCTAAGGCAGTTGGATGGCCTTTGCCTTTCTTGTATGTGCCCAAAAGGATTGGAGTCAAGGAAGTATATGAGTTAAAGAAATCACAATGGAGCAAATCTTGCTGCAGTAACCAGAGAGTTTTAGGCCAGAATGAGGTACTCCAAAAAGCTGGCTGGGAGCTATTGTAGATATGGGACATTTGGAAAATGCAGAAATGAGCTGCAGGTTTGCTGACAACAGCTTCTGCTTTAGAATCCAATTCCAAACAAAATACTAAGTGTTTTTAACCAGCCCACAAAAGGAAACTTGCTATGCTGTATTTTTCTTAATGCTCGTGTAGTTTTAGATACTTGAATACTTTCTCAAGGGCTCACTGGGAAGTCCAGAACTGGACACAGTATTTGTGTTTGCTAAGACTCTATCCATTGTAGCTCACTGCAGTAGGAAACAGCAGCACTAGCACAAAAAAAAAAAAAAAAGAATCAGCCGATGCGCGGTAACTATAAGGATAGAATGCAATGTCCCTCACATTAGTGGCAATACAAAGGTAATGAGCTATCCAAATTTTCTACTGGAAGCAAGAATGATCACCCCCTTAAAACCCCTGCAGTGGTTTTTATTTATATAGCCTAGTTTAATCTTACAAATGCAGGAACAAGATGTCCATGATTCATGATTTGTAATTAATACAATCACAACCCACTAGGTAGACATCCTTAAACCAGTATTTTTCAGTCTGTTTTCTGTGAACAGTGGTCTTCAGATCCCTTTCAGGTAGCAAAACCACTCTGCAGCATAAGCCCAAGTATAGAGCTGAGGTTCATACAGGGAAGGAGAATTCATGAAAAAGGTCTCTTCTTTCCTCAAAGTACAGTACCTAAATGCTCTACTAAATTGCTCTGGAAGGGGACAGTTTGTGTGTTCATCATACACAGAGACTCAGAGTGGGATTTTCAGTGTGCTTAAGGATATAAGCTATATCTCACTCTGCAACTGCAAAACAGCAGACACTCTCTGCTTGTCAGTAGTTTCAGTACCATTTTCAGTGTAGGATATGGTCATATGGTTTTTTCCACATTCCAATGGACTACCTGGGACCCTGAGAATTTAGTAACAAAGATGATATGCCCTCATTTTATCTGCATCTCAATCACTTTAACACTCTGAAGCCAGATATATCTTTTTTTAGTTTGTATTTTGTGGAGTTACAAAGTATTTTCACTAGATGTGTTGATTCTTGTCCAAAGAATTTGAGTATTTCCTGATATAGCCTTTAGGGACTTAATAGGTTTTAGTTCATAAATCCTCTTGCTTCCAAAGCAGAGGAAAAACTAACTACAACATGCCTATAAATATGCAATACAGTGTGCAATGATTATTCCTTTGCAGTGTATATGTATGTTTAAAATCACAAGCAGGCACCAGACTTCTGTTCCTAAGTCATCCAGGAGTGTTTTTGAATGCCATCCCTCAGGTTTGGTCCCCTGGACATCCTCGGAAAGGAAATAAGAAATATTAATGTAACATCTTAGTGACAATCCTATCTCCCCAAATTCACCCCAGATCATGCAATTTTAAACTAAGATGGAATCCGCTGTTCTGTTTGGTTTTCCTGGCTAATAAGTAATTTCTGAAGGCATTAAAAGTGATGAATAGACCTTATATGCCCTGTCTTTATCAAAGGCATCGTTTTCTCATTTCAATAGACACACACAGCCTGAACTTGATTCCACTTACCCACCCACAGATTTCCACATAGGAGGTCCACATTTACCACTTCTATTCTTTTAAAAGGAGCTGTCATTCCTTCAGATCTTTGCATACAAATGTTTTTCCTGACTAGACATCTGTGTGACTAAAATGAAAACATTTCCTTTCAGCTGTTTTTTTGCCAGTATCTTTTTACTCCTCCTTTCACCTGCAATATAATTTCTCTAACCCTGTGCTGAGACTTGCACTGTGCAGCTAAATTACTGCACCATCACAGCTCTGCTGATATCAGTAGGGCTGTATGGAGATTATCAAGATTTGTATGGGCAACTACAGCACTTTGAGGGCTGTAAGACAAAAATGCAGTATGGTCTGGGCTCATATGCTAGAGCACCCATGTGGTATTTGGAAGAAACAGCAAAAAGAACAACAAAATTCTAATGCTGGTAACTTTTCTAGTCAGCCAAGTGAAATGCAGATTAGGCAAGTATCTTCAGACACCTTCGCTCTCTTACAGCTGAGTGGTTGAGTACTTAGGTGGCAATTTACATTTGCAGGTCTTTGAGCCAAAGCAATTTTAATCTGTGACCTTCTTCACCTGAGGAAGTTACTGTTACTTGGAACATTACACCATTTGCTTTATACAGCATCATTAATACTGAGATTAGCTCAGTTGGTGAGAGTTTGGTGCTAATAATGCCAAGGTTGTGGGTTTGATCTCCATAGTAACTTTGAATGGAGAGCCATTCACTTAAGACTTGGACTCGACGATCCTTGAGGGTCCCTTCCAACTTAGAATATTCTGCAATTGTGTGTAATAGCGGGGAAGGTGGAAGACAAATGCCCTGTTAGCTTCTTGCCATGTGTACAGAAGTAAGTCTAAAGAAAGTGCACATCTTGACATCAGTCCTGGGAAGAAAAATGGGACATAACTGTCCAATTATAGAGATAATTGGATTAAATTTCATGTCTGCATTCTTGCACACTGGTATGCATTTTAGGTATTATTCATGCCATCTATTTTAGGCGCCTTGTTGTAGGTATGTAAGATACAAAGTCACCCTCCCTATGCTCAATTTATAGCCAATAGAGCAAAACACTCCAAGCAGCTCTATACTTGGGCTTAAGTTTCACTGACTTGTACAGAAGGATTCAATTCCTAATTTAGTTCTCTAAAGTTGACTATATAAATCCCTCCAGTGTTCGTACATCACCAAATATGTCAGGATTACTATTTTTTTTTTGACAACTAAGAACCTAATCTTCCTCCATTTCAATCAGACCTCAGAAGGCTATGACTCAAATCCCATCCCCAAAGTTTTACAGAGAAGGTGTTTCTCAGAACCTTTCAATTTGTTTATTTTTAAGCATAGCAAGGCATAGCAATATTACCTGATGGAAAGTGCAGGATTATTTCTTTTGTGCTCAGATTTGTTTCTTAATTGCCATCTGGAATTTGTCCAAGATTTTACAGGCACTGCCCAAAAGACAATTTGTTCATAGAATCACAGAATCATTTAGATTGGAAAAGGTCATCAAGTCCAGCCTAATGCTGCCAGCTCCATCATTAAATCATGTCCCTGCATATCACATCTACGTGTCTTTTAAATCCTTCTAGGTATGGTGATTAACCCCTTCCCTGGGCAGTGTGTTCCAATGCTTGACCACCTTTTCTGTGAAGAAATATTTCCTAATATCCAAACTAAACTTCCCCTGGCACAACCTGAGGCCATTTTCTCTCATTCTATTGCTTGATACTTGGGAGAATAGACTGCTCCCCAAGTTTCTACAATATCCTTTCAGGTAGTTGCAGAGATCTAAATGGGATCTGGAACAAAAGTGTAGTTTAAGTGACAAATATTACTCCAAACCTGTGCATTAGCACTACAGCTGCATGATTAGCCTTAAAGGAGAATCTTTAGGATCATAGAACTGATTAGGTTAGAAAAGAACTTCAAGATTTTTAAGTAGGTATAAGTGCTGTGCCCACTGTGTTGGTGGAAAGAAGCATCTGAAATTACTGAATTACAATGTGGATCTGATTCTGTTTCTGCACGCATGAAATACACACACACACACACCCCCCAAAAATCCAGAAGAAGCTTGAAGGCAAGTCACATATTTCTCCACTCCTATTATGTTAGCAGGCAGTAGCAAGAAAGGAAGAGTGAAGACCTACTAAACAAGAACATGATCAGTCAAAATAGGATGGAAATTTCATCTGGAAAAATCTCCAAACATTTCATTTACAAGCCAGACTTTTCTGCTACTTCTTAAGGAATAGGGATAACAGCACTGAAAAGCAGAAGTGATCGACTATGCCAGTTTCTTAGAGGTTACTGATAACAAACAAAAAGGAATTTTTTCTTTCAAGACATTTTTACTTTCATTGTAAACTAGCAAAAGAGAACAATAGACAAAATGTTATTCAAATATGCCAGAAGCCTGCACACTAGAAGAGGGGAATAAGGGGTTTTCTGCATGAAGAAACAGTTTACTTTGAAATTCTGGGAACTTGAAGATGCATGACAAAAAAGAGACATTTATTTATCTCGTAAAAAAAAAAAAAAAACAAAAAATCCTGTATACATTTTGAGATTGTATTGTTTTTTTGATGGATATTTTCTAGTCTTCAATGGAAGAACTGATTTCTATATATTTTTGTTTCCAGCTCCCATAGGCAGGGAGAAAACCAGGAGCTGATGCCACATATGAAAAGGATGGAGAGGCCTCTTAGAAAATGGCTTTCCCATGCTACAGAGATAGGGACTGTATAATCAATCACTGGTTTTCTAATGTGTTATGGGAGTGCTGGAGTTACTGCTATATTACTAGTAAATCCAGAGAAAAAATTTAGATTATATTAAATATGGTAATTTCAGTGCTCATTAGGAAACTGTCTCTCCAGTGATATCTGATAGGTCAGCTGAAATACAAGAAATGTCATTTGCTGCTCAGTCTTCTCTGTTTTAATGAAACATGCTTTTAGAAACCAAGGGGACATTCTCTATTATTTAAATGCTTTTCTCAAGAACTGCAAGGTCACAGCTGTTTGCTCATGGAAGTCAGTAGCCTTCCCGGTAAAAGGGCTGAAAAACAGAGTGGCTTTTCCCCTCATCCTTAGCATGGAATCCAGAGTCACCACTCCTGAGGACAGCTTTGTACATAACCCTGGTAAAGTAAGGGTCTTTCAGTGTTTTGTCCATCTTTCTAAAAGGAGGATACCATGAACAGTTCTTCAATGTTTCACTCAGAGAATCAATTTAAATTTGGATTCCTGTTCATCCCTGTCAGAAGCACATGCAGGCACACAGCAAGCTTGACATATTTTAAGTACTGAGCTTGTTAGATGGCACACTCCATTTGAAGTAATCCTCACTGTACTGGGTCCATGAGACGACTCTACTACAGAACCAATCCACTCATGGAATCCATGCATTTCCAATCTCTTCTGGTCTGCTCTGATGAAGTTTTACAGTGTTGTGATACTCAAATATCAGATAAATTTCTTTGTGTCAAAGAGTTATTAGTGGCAAATCTCACTGCTCTAAGACAGGAACTCTAATGAAATTTTAATGCACAAAAGACAGCACCGTGATAAAACTACCCACCTGAAATCTTTGCTTTGCCAAGGTGTCTAATCTAATATTAATAAGTGACAACCACATCAGTTGCACATCAACCTAGTTTCTCTGAAGTGTCCTCTCATAATATGCTGTAAAATCTTCTCTTGCAAGCAGTGAAGCTTCTTAGACAAACAAATCAGTAATGTATCCTGTGCCTTTGCAACCTGGCTCTAAGTGAAGACTGCCTCTAAGTCTCGCTGCTTGGGTATGCTGGTACTTACAGCTTGCCAAGTTCAATGGGATACCACAATGTGGTATTCATCAAGTGCCTCCCAAATTCCCAGTTTGCCGTCTATGCAGTAAATAAACCAGCTAGGTGTGTTCCAAATAGAGCACCTCAGGTATTTCTCAAAGGCACTTACACGTCTACCAAATGCTTGTTAAACCAAAAGTTTTTGAGTACTGTGGGCATGTAGCACCTCAACTTACTGGGACCTGGTTGTAGAATGGGTGAGACAAGGTTCAGTGTTGGCCATCTTCTGAGGTCTTGGAGAAAATGGATAGTTGATGGAAAACAGCATGGAATTGTTTTGCACTTGTCTGGGGCAGGGAAAAGTGTTTGTATATTACTTCAAGTATGGATTTTCTGTCAGTAATGGCATTAAAAGAATGTTTTGCACCCTGAAGATACCTTACTGTAAGTGCATACCATGGCCAAAGGCATGGAGCATGAAACAACTTGTATACTTAAGCTGAATTTCAGCCCTCTGCCTACTAACTTCTTTTGGTTATGGTGGAGGCATAAACTCCATCACTGAAAGTAACTTTTAAATGCTCTTATTGGGAGGAACACTCACACTCCTATCTAGACCAGTTATCCAATTATCAAATATCTACTTTTAGAGCTGGAAGTGGAGGATGGGTAGGGGAGCAGTGGAGAGGAGGAAATGAAGGCAGTACAACTTACTCAATATTAAAGTGGAGTCCCTAATACACCAAAATACACCAGAAGTGAAAGTAATTTCCATTTTAGGGGAAATGGTACGGTAATAGAGAAATTGTTATTTGGGATAAAGATCTTGAGGCCAACTGAAAAAGTAAATCCTATGTTGACAACTTGATATTGACTAGAGTGGTGCCTATTGTCTGTGTGAAGGTCTTAGATATTCCAACATATCCTGCATCCTTTATAAGTGCAATTTGTGGAAATATTTCTTAAGGCCACAAAACCTGTAGACAGTATAAAATTAATGCTTAGTTTGCACAAGAAATAGGCAAGAGAGAAAAAAAGATGAAGATAATTACAGCAAAATTTACAGAAAATAAAGTTGGTGAAAAAATTCCCTAGGACACTACAAGGTTTGGCAATACTTATTCAGCTGTTGAACCCTACAGCAAGTCTTGTTGCTCTCCTCTTTCTGGGGAAAGCTCCAGGTCACCTTCACAGGGTCTGATTTTGAGAGAAAGCACATCCTCAGGTGTGCTTCCAACTCTTCAGGTAAAGGAGAAAACTCATATGTCTGAACATAACATTGATGGATATTGCCAGGCAAGGGATGACCTTAGGAGATGGGAAGATTGCTGTTTAATGCAACCAGAAAATAAAGCACTATGCCACTTTCTCAGTGAACATCAGGGATATCTTTCAAATGGCTCCTTTATTATTCTACCTGGTAAAGCATACACAGCACATGGGCACAGAAAATGCTCTTGCCCTCTGTGGCCTTCGCAGGTCTCCCAGAACTCTCACTTTGGGGGCAGATTCACATTAACAGGTGAGCCAAAGCACCTTTGCAGGACTGGACATCTCCAGAGACTCCATGGTTTGGGAGAACACCCATTAGTAGAAGGGGAATGCTTCAGAATGTTCTGAAAAGGTTCCTTCTGTAGGAGATCAGAGTTTACTCCAGAAAGAATATATGTGCCACCTGCCAGTCATTGAGCTTCCCAGCAACCCACACTCAGACTCCTAACTCCTTGAGCTGGAGGGAGACTCAGAGTCAAACCAGACCACAGTGACTGGCAGGAGAGCACAAGCTGTCAGCTGGAAAGCCACGACACCAACTCCAAGAGAGCACATCTCAATATATTACAATGCATTAGAAATATTAAGGCACTTCAGCTTGTGTAGTTTAGAAGTTATGAGCACAAAGGGCATTTGCCTTTTAATAATGTTTTTATGAGCTGCCTGAGTGGCTTGCAAGCAGTTCAATATCCATTGCTGCATACCATTACTGCTGTATTTTCTAGAAGACTGCTTGGAAAACACAAGAAGGAAAATTACTGTGATCAAAGTCAAATTACAATACACAATTGCATTTCTGTGAATGCTCTATCCAGCTAATACAAATAGACTGGAAAAAATCGATTCAACAAGATTGTTGGAAAAACAAAGCCATGCTTCCAAAACCATGCCCCTTGGAGGTATGCTTTTAAATAACTCTGTGCTCCACTTACATGGTTTATAATGTCAATGAGAATTTGAAAGGATCTGTAAAAGGGAATGGTTTTGAGTTCTTCTATTGGATGTCTTAGTGTGCAGATAATATCACAAACAAAATATTTTGCTCTTGCTCAAGACTAATTTGATTCTGAAATGTCATAAGTGAATGGACTCCTGCAAGATAGAGTTTTGCATTTTCAAATGTATTTCCAAATCCTTAAACACCCACTCATTAGTATACCAAATACATTTTCAAATGAGTGCTTTGGTATGTTAGCATTGTTGTAAGCTAACAATATTTCCACAATATGTTTCTTGTGCCTTGCAGAAAATATTCTTGAAATGATAGTGGTTATAAATTCTTCATATTGCTGAATTTATGAAGCCTGCGGATTATGCTATTTATTCCTCACAAAGATTGTTCCCTACCTAAATAATTTTATGATTCTAAGACGTTTGTAAAAATACTCACATCCCTTCTTCACAATTCATTGCTTCAGAAGTAGATAAACATACTTGGATCTTCATTAATTTTTTCCCACAGTCACATTTTCAGCGTGGATTGTAAATAAACACAAAACTTCATATTCATTCATTACTTGGGAAGACATTCCAATTTCAGAAGTACTTTGCTGGGACGTTGACTGACAAGATGTGGAAAAGGCACAAGCCAATTGATTTTAGCTTTCAAATTAGAGTTGTTGTTTACACTCTTTATAGTCAATAAATCTCAGTGAATTACCTGCAGGGAAAATCCAGATATCTGGTATTAATTTCAAAGATGTTCATGCATTTTTGGTCAGGAAAAGAAGCCAGACATTTTGAAAAAACTAATGTCTTTTATGATTTTAGCATGCTGGGGTTTCAATTTTGGGTTGTAACTGCAACCTTGTCACAGCTGCTGCCTGGCTGGCTTAGCCCTTAAACTAAAACTTAGATGAAATCCAAATACTTTTGACACTGGTGGGGAACTTTGACTCCATTATAGCAAAGCTCTGTGTAGGTCTTGGAGGGTTTTCGTGCCCTTATGTTAGTCTCAGGTTGAACCCTTTGGGAAGAGTGTCTACATCCAATACTGTCAGAGAGGTCTGACTTGGCCACACTGACAACATCTGATGCACCAGCTCCATGCAGTGCCATAGTCCAGACGTGGTGCATGGGGGACATAGGCACAGCCTTTATCCATACTAGCAACATTGTTTGGGAAAACAGAGCAGCAGCATCTCTACGTCTGGCTGGAAAAACAGTGGTCCTGTTTAGTGCATCTTTTCATAAATTTCTTTCTTCAAAACCTCACATTTTTCGAGCAAGGCAGAGTGCAAGAACAAGTGGGGTTTTATTCTTCTCATGTGTAGTGACGCACAGGGAAACATGAAGGGCAAGAGGTGAACTCGGGGTGTTCTATGGGGCTCCAGAGCAAAAGCAGACATTAGGATGGTTTAGGAAGGTTATTTTGATAACCTTAGGAAGGTTATTTTGATAGCCTTTCCTGTGGCCCGGTGGTAGCCCTGAATATGTTTTGTAGATACACTTGACAGTCAAGGGACTAAACGGTGCATTTTCTACATCAGCAGCAGTCAGCTTTTGCTGTGCCAATTTATGTCAGTTTATAGGAAGCCTTAATTCTTGTTTTGACAGTTACAGAATTGTTCTATGGCCCTGAAGGACTGATTATGGTTTTCCTACCTTCAGCCTTTTTCAGACATTCAAATCCTAATGACAGTTGTGCTATGTTTGGATTTGGTTTTGTTTTTAATAAAAGGTGCTTGGCAGATAAATGGTATAATCCTTTGGGTCCAACATTTCAGCATTAAGGGGGGAAATGGATTTCTTTCTGAACTACTTGAAAAATATTACCTCTAAATTTTATGGATTCCTGTTCGATTCCTGGATGGATATCCAGACAGGATTGTCATCTGACAGAGAGGACATTTATTTTATAGTTAGTCTACATGAGAGTTTGACTTCTATTGTTAAATGAAAGTAGGTGTGTGGCTTCTTCAGATGCTGGCAGTAAAATGCTGAGAAACAGGATTGCACAGGTGCGGTGCTGCCAACAACATGGCCATAATGACTGTGCTTTACTTGGAATCATCATTTAGGATCTCATTAGCTCCCATTAAAAGACATGACTTTAAACTTTTGACATTAGATGTGCAAATACGTCATTAACACCTTTTAGTCCATCATCTGTACTGCAGCACTTCTAGTTGCAATTGAACAGAAATTTGTTCTGGAAATAACCTTTGCATACACTAAAGCTAGTGTTAAGAAGATATTAAGAAGATAGGGGGTTTTCTATTCCCCTCTTGCATATTAAAGCAGTGATATTTATTTACTTAGATTGTCTTTGTGTCACTAACAATAACACTGACACATTTCCTTTTACCCATCTTTGCTAAGGGCTGTAGGACGACATATCCAACATTTTCATGTGGTACTTCATCACCTGCCAACATGTCCAACTCACGTTCATGTGTTTTACAGGTTTTCTCTGGAGAGTCGCTTCCTTTAACTCCATTGCCTAGCTGGTTACCAAATGTTTACAAATGATTAACAGGATTTATGGAATTCAGGTCAAAGATACCATGTGGCACTACAGAGACTTAGTTGCTCTATTAGGAACAAATGCTTAGAAGTCCATTTTGGTCATGTTCAGCTCAATTATAGGACTGAGATACAGACCACATGCAATGAATTTTCAGCCTGTTCTGGCATTGCAGCACATTTAATGGAAAACAGCTCAGTGTGCGTTTGCCTGATCTACCTTTTCCACATGATGATTTTGTATGGGAATTTGCCAATGAAACTTACCAGTGTGCTTTTTTTCATGCTATGAACAAACACCAGGGCAGACAAAGCAGATAGAAAAATGGAATTAACATTATTCTGCTATTCTGCAATGGCAAGCCTAACCTTCAACAAAAATTGAGCTTCTGCATGCAATATCACTGCTTGAGCACCATGAGAGTCTGATTTACAGTTTGCCATGAGGGAAGAAAGAAGGTTTTATCCTTACCATTCCTACTTAGACTAAAGTATCTGCATCAATGGTATCTGAGCCAATTAAGGCAGCATTGTAAGAAGTGTGGGTAATCAATGACTACGGTGACCTGGGTGCCTGAAATACACCAACAGAAAATACTCCTAGGATAGTCCACATTTTGTAGATGAGAATAATCATGCAGTTGCTGTTGTGACCAAGATATGAACATGCAGTCCTTCAAATACTTGAGGCAATATGTTGGCAAAGGGATCAGTATAGAGGATTCAGAAGAAATAGCTGAAGAATCTATATACAAAATATTGAGGAAGGAAAGAATTAAGATGGACTTATTTGGTACTTGGTGTCTTAGAAGGTAATTCTTTTTCTGGAAAACCTTAAAAGTACAGGCACCACTTGAAATATATAGAGCAGCAATGAGTTACAAACAATGTGATTCCTATGTCTTTTGAGGAGGCATATCCTTGTTTTTCTGTGTTTAAGTAAGAATTCATCCACAGGAGTGTGTCTTCTCCATTTACACTGAGACTCCCCTATGCAGGGTTTTTTCCCCCACTGCTTTTGTTCTTTCTACCTGTTCTACTTTGCCCAAAGGAGAGAGGGAGGTTTAAATTACTGAGCTGCATTTGAAATATAATTTCCCAACAGGTAAATAACAGTGATGAAACACTTGTTCTTGTTTAAATTTGACTTCCATATTCAGGCATGGATAAGTCACATCTTCATATACTTAGAGAAGCTTGATTGCTACTTCAAAACCTACAGCCACAGGACTCAATAGAACCTTCACCATGGTTTTTGTAGTTTTGCTGTTACTTATTGCACAAGCAGCTGCTGAAACTCTTTGTCCACTATTCAAACCCCAGTGTGAAACTGCATTCAGCTGATTTTATACCGTCTGTTAAAAAAATTCTCTCTTTGCACAGAATGAAGCACTGAGCAACTGCATGCAACAAAATAATATTTCATCTAGTAGACAGTGGTCTCATCTATGTGCAAGTAACACAAGATGGAAAGAGGAAACTTTGTCCTAGGGCTCAGAATTATCATCAACTTCATCTGCCCCTGCATATTCCCCTGAAGGGCAACTGCCAATCTCAAACCAGAGTATCTGCAGAGGTCTGAAGAAGGGGGCATTTAAGTGAAAATTACTTACCTTTACTTTCTTGACTAAATCATAAATTTTACAAGAAAACAATTCTCCAGTCATTTCTTCAACTTTGTAGGAGGAACCAGTTTTTCTGAATAATAAGACCACTGCTGATGTGGTGACCAAGCCCTCTTTTTTGCCCACCCCTGCTCTGTATTTGATGTGCTGCTGCTGTTTCTGCTATCCCACCCTGTTTTGGTGGGTGTCATGCTCCTTCCTGGCAGAACTGCTGGATCAGTCCAGCCCCCTCCAGCTGTACCCCCAGAGCAATGGTGCGATAGGAAGTGATGGTAGGAAGAGATATATTAATAAAGGCAGATTAGACAAAACCTTAGTGCCTTTCACAATGGCAGGGCATGCTGAGTTTTAATTCCTAGAGATCTGATCTCCAACTATCTTGTAAGTGCTGTTTCTTAAGAGGTTGGTATGGTGCAGTATATGCTTTTCTCAGCCCTTCATCTTTCAACCTGGATGAGCTATGAAGTGAGGCTGGGGCCTCACTGCATCCATCCTTTACAACATCTAGCCTCTCAGGGCCTGCCTCATCTCATGAGAAAGTGGATCTCAGAGCAGAAATATAAGAAATGCAACAAATAAATTAGATGCTCACACAGTTCAACAAAATTTCTTGTCACTTCCTATGAGCCAGAAAGAGAAAGAAAGCACCACTTCTGCCACAAAAAAAAAAAAAAATCCACATAGCTTTAACAGGTCAATTGAACAGGTTTTCTCTTGACAATTTTCAAGTGTGTTTTGCTTCATCCATTACATTTGGTGTTCTGTTCCAGGCTGCCAGGTTTGAAGGAGAAAATGCCCAATAGCAGCACAGTACACATTGCTGGTACCTGTGGTAAAACTGCTGCCTCGTGTGTGCTCCAATGCAGGCACCACAATGGAACAAAGTGCTTTTGGGTGTCCTTGCTGATTGCCCACAAAAACTTAATGCACTCCAAATTTTGGCTCACACTTTCTGTCCCTTTGCAGAGAGCTGGGATCCTTGCACTGTGTAAGAGCAATCATACCTGCTTCACATCGACACTTCTAAAATAGTTGAATTCAGGGTTGGCAGGTTCATGGCAGCTCCTGGGGTTGCCAGCCATCCTCCCTATTGGCCCCATCTCCAGCCTGGTACCCGGATGCTTACAATGCTGAAGCAAGGGGCTGCAAACAACCATAAACTCAGACAAATGCACCTGGGGGGATTGTGAAGAGGAGGAGTACGTAGTCAAAGCATGAGGGTGACTCTTGCACCCAGGCCCCTTGCACCCATGCTACTCCATGTGCAGCCCCTCACTGCACCAAGACTACACGGAGAGCCCACACACCAGGCTCTTGTGGCTCAGCATTTAAAGAGCTAAAATGTAATAATTTGAAAATGCATCCTCTAAGTATCTTACAAGCATCTTCTCCTACAGATGTCCAGAGCAGGGACACAACCTATTTCAGTATCAGCTCCTCAATGAGAGCAGAGGGCTGGGTATATTTTTTAGGTAATGAGGTTACAAAATTATTTCTAGTGCAGTGAATACTTGCAAAGCCACCTGTGAAATTTTCAGTGGAAAGCAAAGACTATGGGAAGAGTGGGAGAAAACAAGCTGCAGGGGTGTCTGAAGGAGGTAGGGCAGCTTCTCCTGCTCTCTCTGCCCTGTGCCTGTACTCAAGGCAACCTTCAGCACCCCTAAGAACACCTAATTTAAATTGCTTGCATTCTCAGGCCTGTAAAAATATCAGATATGGGTTTTGTTAACTTGCAAGGCAAGTTCACAGCATTGACTCTGATTAGCTGACAGCACATCAAGTGTGATACAGAGCACCAAGGGCAGACAGCAGTAGCTGCCTCATCAGTTCAAAAATCATGGACAGGAACTTATTTTTGTCATAGAGCAATGATGCCATTTTTGTTTTTAAGGGTCTATCACTCTGTTGAAGGCAGGTGTTAGTGACCTGCTGCTTCTGATTCTACCAGAGCATATGCTCCTTGGGGAGTGGTAGGTGATGGGAATGCACATCATGAGGTCCAAAAAAAAGCGCCATATGAAATGCTCAGCCCTGACCAGGAGCTTGCACCCCTTGTCTTGCCTTGCAAAATGTTGTGTTACCTCATGCATCTTGGTGCCATCTACAAAGCAGAACAAAATATGCCTTGTTAAAATGGAATCACTCTGTAAGTGACGTGAAAAGAGAGAGGGTATTTTAGTAAGAGGCACAGCTTCACCAAGAAGTCATGGATCACCACATCCAACTTAATAGAACTGTTCTCATCAGAGGAAAACGAAACTGCAGCTGTCGTGTGGAGCTTTTTAACCCATCACAGCTTACCAGCAATCTGCTCTCCACTTCTGACAGAAAAGACTTTCATCCTCAGGGTAAGTGTCTTGAGGCAAGAGTGGTGTCAGTACTAATAATCAAATGATAGAGATATTTTCTTGCAGACTTGCTAGTGCAGATTTTTGTCTGAACCTCCTCAGTTGTAGCGAAAGGAATATCCTGAAATCTGCATGAGGTACATTCCTTTGGCAATACCATCAAGTCAATGAATTTCTATGAACATATTATCTAAGACAGTTGTAACCTGTCTATTCCCATACCAGATCACTAATTACCTCCATTTGCTTTCTATAATAGACTTTTTTCTCTGTGGAGGTCTTTTTGACACAAAAATTTGTTTCACTCACAGCAACTGCAAGCTGATATTTAGATTTGTCCCTCCAAGGACAGTGAATTCTCTTTTACGTTTCTGAGATCAGTCATATGAGACAGTCCCCACCACCCAAGCTACTGCAATCACCTCCTGTACCAAGTAGTTCCTGGGCTCAAAAGTGTAGAGGCACTCAGTCATGGCCATAAAAATGTCCAAAGGCATTTTGCTGGGCATGATGGAAACCTGGGTTATGTTGGCCTTTAGGGCCCAGGATTTTCACAGGTTGTTTCAGTACCTGACATATTTCCCAACAACAGATGCTGTAGCTCTATATTCAGCATGTTTCAGTCTCCTCTGGGAACAACAGGGTGCTTCTCCTTCTCAGGCATTTTCTTGGCCTTTTTGATAAATGCTGTCTAAAAAGGCTGCATTTTGAAATGCTGACAGGTTTGTAAAGACAGAGACTAGTTCTGCCTTTGAGGACTGGTTGTGGCCATGGTGGCAACAGGGAGGAGGCAAAGGTTTGCAGACCCGTCTAGTTGCATAAACCCCATGAGACCGTTCTTCCCTCCCTTTGCCCAGGCAAAGCCATCTTTATTCCCTACCTCCCTCTACTTTTTCTTATTATTGAAATCTCATGGAATTTTTCCTTTACATTTTTTTTTGGGAAAATCCACTTCCCCTCAAGGGCACACTTCTTCCATTCCTATCACACTGGTGCCATGTGCTCTCTTCAACAAGGAATTGCTTCATCTGTATCCTTCTTTGAATATACATTTGTCTTAAAGTCACAAATTATCACTTGCTGACATCTTTATTTTGTATCAAAAGAGAATATATTTCATTAATTGAATTTCTGCCTATTTTTCTGAGTAATTAAATGAGCCTATAACCCCACTGTTGCCTCGCAATGCTGACATAGAACCACAGTAAACACACCATTGCCTAGTAAAAAAATCTAGAAGACTGTAAAGAAGGCAGTGTCAATGACAAGCTTGCACACAGCTATGAGTGAAGGACGTTTAGGGCAGTTTTCAGAAATTATCTTGGTGCCATTTGGCCCAGGAACCCTCATCAGTGAAGGAACACAAGTATCTAACGTGCAGGCCACCACCAGCTTTGTAAGGAGTGGTGAGGATACTCGAAGTAATAAGGACACTGCGTTTAGAGCAGTGTATTGGCTGTGTTAGCTTTCTCTACCTGACATTCCCCACGTAGCGCGCAATGATGCAATCCAGTGACATGGTTTGAGGTGCAAGCTTGCCGAAAGCAGGGAATGTGTGATCTGCTGAGATAATTTCATTGGTTTCATTGCTGAAACCAGCTGACTTCCATGCGCTGACCTTTATAACAGCACTTCAAATTACATGGCAAATGAGGATTTCAGGATGCTGTGGTCGTGGATGTAATTGCATCTGAGATGATACAAGGGTGAGGAGGATTCATTTACCAGTGGCAAAATGTCTGCTGGCAATTCATGATCTCTGTACCAGGTTTATAGTGCTGGCATGTTGGGCCTTTGTGTAAAAAGGGGCTTGTAAGATAAAATGTTGTACAGGTGTGAAGAACATAAAGTCTAGTTATCGAGGGTGTGATGACCATAAGATAACAGAATAATGAGCAGCACATTCAGTATCTAAATCACTAATAAAAGTTTGCACTTGGTACTTGTGGCTCTGGGGAGTATATAGCAATTCTTTGTCATAATTTTCAGGTTTGCTGCATTTTTCCCTTCCTGCTGTCTGATCACTGGCACAAAGCACATTATTTACTTGGTGGCCCTATATAAAGTCTGCAGGACAAATCCTCGAGAGGTGTGTGGTTGGGTCATACTAAGAAAGCCTGGTCCTTTGCAGAGATGGGATAAGAAATACCTTCTGCAGCAGGCAGCAGAGGACTGAAGGATCCTCTGAGAAAAGTTAGTCTGGTACTTTTAGGATCAAAAAGACCTGAGGAGGGCATGGGGACATTGAGTGGGAGAATGTTTATATAATTAAAGGGCATTGAGAAATCTGGCTAAATTTGGCCCACACACACAGCAGGGTGCATTGGCTTTGGTGTGCATGTGTGTTGTGTTCAGGGGCACGTGCTTGGAGGCTCGTGCTGAGCCTTCCACAGCAATTCTGAAACTCAGTACAGCGAGCTCTTAAAACATACTGCTGGGGGAGAGGAGCTGAGGCTGCCAGCACAAAAAAAGCTGTGAAGTTTAAGCCTCATTTAAAAGCCTCTGCAGTCACCTGAAAAACCTCACTCAATGGCTCTCAAGGGAAAGACAATTCTGAGTGTTCTTTAAAGCTCCTGAAGTACTTAAGGCTATGGATATATTTGTAGGTAATGACACACAGTGGGAAAAAGACAGAGCTGATCTCCACATTCAGTATTTGTGGAGACGGATCTGCTTCTGCTGCATAAACTTTGCCATGGTTCCTGAGCCTGAACACTGGCGGGCAGCTGCATGCGGTGGGATGCAAGGAGGGAAACCCTGGAGAGTACTTTTGGGCTGAGCATCAGCTGAATGAAGGCTCATTCCCCTGTGGATCTCCATCACATGAGCCAGTGAAGTAGGGGCCACCCACAGGTTAAAAATCACACTCCTCATGCAAACAAAAAAGCTGACGAGGGCATAAGCTGAAAGTGTGTTGTCTGGGACTGCCAAATTGCTTACCTGAAGGAAACCACCAGGACACTGTCTCATCTCCCACCACAGCTGCAGGATGCACCTCTAAAGCACTCTCCTAATGCATTGAAAAGGGACAGGAAAATGGCCGTGAGAAGAGGGTAATAAGGAGATAGCTGAGGTGCTGTCCCTTCTCCCTCCCTTTCTTCTTCAGAGCACTGAGATTAGCAAGAGGGAGGGCAGCCTCTGCACCCTGCCCCTCCCGAGGAAAGCTGAACCCTGATTTAGCACCTGCTTGGCAGATGCTCAGACCATCAAAAGCCGGAGGATACCCTGAGGTGAAGCTCTATTGATGTGTAATACTTTGAACCAATGTATATTTCATTACTGTAGAGAGAGAGAATATGAATCAATAATTCAGGAGTAAGGAAAGGGGAAGGGATAGGCTGGAACCACTGCTGGGGGATGCATTTCACTTTTTGAAACACTTAAACTCTGTGGTTTTTCCAAAGACCACCTTGATTATATACCTACAGTCTTTTCAGTAAAGTCTTAAAGCCACTATACTCATCACAGGAACAATCATTCCTTACCCCATCACCCTAATCAATGAACAACATTTAACATAACGTTTCAAACCACAAACTTCCTTCTGGAGATTTTCTCTGATCCAGCCTCTCTCTGGAGGCAGGGGAAGAGAGAAGAGAGCGAAAATGGGGCTGGGAAACACTGAGAGAATAAAGATCAAACCAATATTAATTGAACAGTAGTCAAAAGGAGGGAGGCAAAGTAGTTACACAGATTTAATTTTGAACTGAGCCTTGAAGAAGAGAAGATAAATGAAAGAAGAAAATGAGGAGATAAAGGATTACTGATACAGGAAAAAATAACCCTGATTTTCCAGTGAAGAAAAACAGGTTGCTTTTTCTGAAGCATTAAGCTGAGATCTCAATTTCCAGCTGGAAGTATCTGGAATTTCTGTAATTTCAAAGGGCTTAGAAGAAAGCTATTTTGCAAAACATGTGCCTGTTTGCTTGGAAATACTGTTCCAAACTGGTTATTTCTCAAAACATTTTTTTGAAATTGTTGAAATATCCTCTTTCCAAAGGCAGAAATTTCAAATCAAAATCTTCTGATTTGAGGGTTAGAACATCTTCATCACACTAAACATTAGATATGGGTTTTGAATTGTAAAATGGTGGTATCAAAATGAAACACTGTACCTCACCACTTTAATTTTTTTTTTTTTTTAACACAGATTGAAGCTGTTTCTTCATATTGCTTGGTTTTGTCCTGAAAAATTGCACAAGAAGTTATCCTAACCTGTTTTCTCCCTTTGTGGTAACCTGTGCAAGAAGAGCAACATGACATGTTACATGAAGTGGCAGGACACTGGATTGGTACACATTTCCTTCCATGGACTGCTCTGAAAACATTTAGCTTGTCCAAATGAAAGTTGGTTTTAAAGACAAAACTTAGTATCACCCATATGTGTAAAACAGGAGTATCAGTTCTTGTGATTCATTTGTAGAATGTGCATCTCTGTGGGCCCTCATTTGTTCAGTGAGAAGCAGAACAAAGGCTGGAATATCTCTTTAGATTTTCTCATGGGAGAAAAAAGAAGAAAAAAGAAAAGATAGCCTGAGGTGTATTTAATTTGGCAAATATAAAAGTACAGACATAAGTAGGTTAACTTTAAGCTGACAAGGCAGGGTTACTCATTAATTAATTAAGTTTGCAAATTAACTCCTGACAAAATTTCCACTAACTTTAGCAGCATTTGCTTGCCACTCCAGGTGCTTTCAAAGGAGACTTTTTTAATTGAAAGACAAAGAATAAAGGACGTTAAGTAGCTATTTGTTTCAGCTGGAATCAAGCTGACACACTTAGACAATAACTTTGGAATGTTTTCTGAGGCTTTCCCAGCTCCTCTGGCATACTGGGCTGACTGGTCGTGGCTTGACTGCCCTCAGGACTGGGAAGTTGATACATCCCAATGATCATACCTGCCTCTGTGGTTCACCTGAAATCATGTATTTGCTTCTTTTAATGCTTCTTCATTTAATTTCTTGTAGATTCATTCACAGGACTCATCAACATAATGACTGATATCATTTGGCGCTACACTGGAGATTTTATGGCCCCTGATATCGTTTGCAGGGTTGTTCGCTACTTCCAGGTATAAAAACCTCGTGCTTTGTGTCCCCACAGCAGCAAACTCTGACAAAAATGCTGTATAGAATTTGTTTCTAGCAGCAAAAGAGCTAAATGCTGGAAATGTTCATTTAAAGGTGAAACATGTTGGTTAAAGCATATTAAATCTTTTAAATTTTGTGGGTAGGAAAAAGGAAAAATAGCTGGGTGAATATACAAGGGAGGGGGGGTTGCTTTTTCCTTTTTTTTTTCCCATAAGTTTTGAAATGCTCCTAGTTCAGAGTTCTCGCTGACATCACCTTCTGCAATGGATGCATCTCAACTGCTCTCTCATTATATTTTCTGCCCCAGGTGGTCCTTCTCTATGCCTCGACTTACGTCCTCGTGTCACTGAGCATAGACCGCTATCATGCCATAGTTTACCCCATGAAGTTCTTCCAAGGAGGTAGGAGAATTTCAGTACCTTGTTATTGCTGTAGATACTACTGTATAATTTTTTAGTTTCCAAAATTCCTAACCTTGTTGCTATGAATTATTCATTCCTGCTCTGGCTACGTTTGAACTCTGTTACAGTTTTCCAAATGATGAGGGAGCTGTGGTTTCAAGATTTATTAAACTCCACTTAGCCCTCAGCAGTTTTTATAAGTATTGTGTTAGCAAAGAATGAAATGACATTTTTAAAAGTATAGTGGTTTTCATTATCTTCCAGTATTTTCAGAAGGTTATTAGGGGGAAAAGCCTTGTATCACTATACTGACTGTAGGAGCTGAAATATCTGTACTGTCTATTTATTCACATTAAAAAATAACTTGGATGGAGGGTGGGGTAGTCTAATTCATACAATAGTTTGATATATCTTCAAAATATATAGCATATAAGTTTGGATACCTATTGTTTCTTGTAATTTCTTCTGTTTGTTTAGTTTCAGGTTTTTTTACAGCATTCAGGTATATCCTGGCCTCTTAGCAGTACAGTTTAAAGAAAATTATTTCTTTCCTACAAAACCAAAGTGGGGTGTTAAGTATGTTGCACTGAGTGAAGAAACAGAAATAGCAGGTGGGGAGGAAGAAGAACAGTTAGAAGAAGCATGAGGTCTGGAGGATGTGCTTTAATCAGATGCAAATATCATTCTTGTTTTGGAGTAATGATGGCTTTTGCCAGACGGCTCTATTCAGGGGATCAGATTAATGGTCCTTCTGGCCTTAAAAACCTGTGAGTCAATCACAGCTGAGACAGTGGTGCAGCTTTGGCAGATGTTAAGGTCTGGAAGCTTCAAATACTTGTGTGAAATTTAGATTTATATTCCCCAGTGTGCAGATCAACTCTTTCAGAACAGGGAGATGGATATCAAGGTTTTTTCAGTGGGCTTCGGGAGGGGTGGCATTGCTCTACAGCTCCTGCAGGAGGGCTCATAAACCAGGTGGGGCAGGGGCTCATAAACCTGCTGGCTGAGCAGGATGAGCTGTGGGACAAACCTGCTGGCATTTCTTCCTTATGAATAGTGCACAAAAAGCAGCACTTGTTAAATCACCACCTGGGCATAGTAAAGAATTTGATGATTAATCTTTGAAAAGCACTTTGGAGTTGAAACAAACCCACAACAAATCGTTTCAAATCTTCATAAAAGCTTTTTTTTTTTTTTTTATCCCATCTCCTATACCTATACCATAAAGATTTTTGGGGTTTTTTTTTTAAGACTGGAGAAGAGCAGACATTACCCCCAGTCAAGGGTAGCAGAGTCATCAGCTGGGTGCATCTCTAGTCAGGGGAAAAAGGTCACAAACAGAGAGAAATGACAAAACTGACAAAACTCACCTGCCTCTTGCCACCTGACACTGTTGCACAAGCAAAGACCATGTTCAAAGGAAAAAAGAAGGCAGCTGCAAATCCAAAAGAAGGCTCTAGAGAGGTATATTTATCATAGCAACTTTCTGGAACATACATAAAATAATCACCTTTTGCACCCAGCTATTTCTTGCAGAGGTGCCATGTGGGATGCTTTTGAAATGCCCTCTTAGCTATTCTTCAGATAGAGAACAAAGAGATTTACAAATCTTTGTCATTGGTGATGACACAGAGGAACTTCATGAACAGTTCTGACTCAACCTGTGGCAAATTTCTTTCAAAATGAAACCCTCATCCCCCCGAAATCCTTCAATCACGAAACAAAAGAGTTCTTTCTTCTTACTGATTTAAAAAATTATGTTTCTGTGTAGCCTTGAAATATAATTTTAGAAAAAAATCAAATATTTCACTTTGAAAATGTCAAACAATTTTTAAAATCGTGATTTAGTTACTAGCCCCAAGTCCTGTTAAAAAGCATTTGCAATGAGCTGTTCTTTGCATGGTTTTTAAGAAAGCAAACTTCAACAGCTGAATATTTTATACTTTGCAAGTACATAAATGACCACAGAAATTGCAGGATGGGAAGGAAATATGCCTTCTAATCCTAAAGCTTTTACTATAAGACACCTAATTCTACAACCAAGAGGGTATTAAGAATAAATTGTAAAATTAAGATCAAAAAAGAAAAGAAACTGAAGAGTTATAGCAGAAAATATTTTGTAAATACTTCATCATGTTGAAAAGGTATGTGCAAACAACACGCAAACTAAACAATAGGTGAAAGAAGAAATGCTTAAGTAAAAGACAAAACCCAAAAATATGTAAACTGATCCTTGCATAGCTTTGGGCTGAAAACAGTGCTATCACTGAGATTCTGGATCATCTCTGCTCTCTCTGGATTTAAAACCTAATTTTAAAGTGGCACTCAATTTATCAAAGGATTGCATAGCATTGACATTCTGGATGGCAGGAAGCAAAAATCCTTCCATGAGGCGACTCCCTGTCCCAGTTGCTGGGAGTTGAGAGATGTGCTCAAACCCATTGTCAGAATGTGTGGATGGTGGGAGCAGAGCAGAGGGGACAGTCACATGGAAACATCTTTTAGGAGAGTCAGAGCCAGAGCTCACAACTGAGATTCCCATCCCAGCCCTGCGAGTTGGTCGTGGCCACCCCAGCATGGAAAACTCTAAAGCAAAATGCTCAGACTGGTTGAATAGAATATTGTATTTCAAAAGTTGTTATTTGATTTCATTTATAACAGATATAGCTCTAGTTATGTGATTTGCTGGCATTTAGAGCATATTAGAGCAACTATTAAAAATGCAGCACAAAAAAAAGCCCTGCTGGTGAGGCAGAAGATTAACATTATTCTGATAAAAAAAAAATCTACTTACCTATCAGCTCTGTAAAGCCCTTTAAACTAGCAAGGCCATATTCTACCAAATGCAAGGGACATTTGAAAATAAGAATAAATGAACATTGCAGGAAACGAGCGTTCATTTGTGTATGAAACACAAAGATACAATACCACTCTTGCCCAACCCAAATTGCCCAGTTCTGTTCAAATTAAGGTCATGCTATACAACACAAAAAGTATGGTTTCTTTTCCAGCTCTGATCTTTTTCAGTTAGAAAAACACAGGTGGGCCCCACTGAGGCTTGCATGATTGTAGTTTAAGTAGTTAGTTCACATTTGAAATGTCCTTTCTGTCAGGAAATATTTTTCAAAATTTATTCTTAATATCCCTTTTGCTAAGTTTATTCTGTTATGCTTTGGGAAACTTCACAGTTCTCTTTTGCCTGTACAATATTTATAGCCTTAATCTAACCCTCTCACTTACGCAGATGTCATCAGAGTTCCCTTAAGCCCTAGATTAGCAAGACCATACTTTGCTGAACGTGGGTAGCATTTAAAAATGAGCAGGATAACTGAATATTTGCAACTGATGTTTTATAAAGCATAAAATTACTTTTTGAATGTTTCACCCACATGCTTTTGTATTGCTTTTTGAGCTTCAAGGAGGAAAGACATACTTCTTGATATGCATAATTTAAAGTGATTTTCTATTTCACACACAACCTCGGGTATTTTTTAGGACAATAAAGTATTTGAACACTAAAGCTTCCCAGATCAAAAAAAATCTGTTCCCATCTGTTCTTCTCACAGTCTGGCTGAGGAGGAACAACTGTCCCCGAGAATCATAGGTACTCTGCAGACCAGCCCTTTTTCCCCACACTTTTCAGCTAGGGCTAACTGGATTTTAGCAAGAAGGTGGAGGTTTTTGAATATTAAAGCCTTGGGACTTTTTGCTCCAACCCACTGATATTTACAAAATCCCATGGGTGCCACTAGGCATCACTTGGTTTCCCACTTGTTTTTCCCCACTTGGCAGTGGCCAGAAATCAAGAGGATGCAGTAACCCAAACTTGATTGAGGTTTTGGGATCCTTCAGCTCCTGTTCTTCACCATGAAGTCCAGCAGGATCTCCCAGTTCCTGTATTTTGCAGCAGATAAAACAGGGCTGGGCACTTGAGCACCATCATCTGCCCGGTCTCATGGTTAGCAGTCCACTCTTGGCATGACTTGGGGTTATCAACAGGAGCTGGGTTTGATCCCCATCATGATAAAGAGAAGTGCAGGGGATGCCCAGGCTCTTCAGGTCCACATTTCTTTGGAACAGTAAAGTTGCAGCTGGAGTTAAAAGCAGATGGTTATGCAGCCTTGTTCTGATCCTGAATTGAGGCATTTTCTTTTTCCTCATAGGAAATGTTTACCAATCTTTCTCCCTTCAAGGTTCATCACTAGGCATGAAGTAGGGCAGGCCTGCAGACCTTTACATCCATTCATGATGTTTTCTTGGTGGCGTAGAGGTACCATTTGCATTTCATGTTTCTGACTTGCTGACCCTGACCTTTCTCGTAGTGTTTCAGATTCAACAGGGCCTAAACATCCTTAAATAAAACTTGCAAAATACAAGCCCATAATGGTGTGACAATTTATCATGAGAAAGCGATGAAATCCCTATTCTCCTTTGAAGTCTTTTCAGCATCAGCCAGCCGCAGCCTAAAATTCCCTTTCTTCACAGAATTTCTTCCTCCTCCCTGCCTTTCTGTCAGTAGTGCTGCAAGGGTTCACTCGCACCAACAACCCCACTGACACTGTCTGTTTGACTCTCGTACACAGAAAGACAGGCGAAAGTGCTTATTGGAGTGGCTTGGAGCCTCTCTTTCCTGTTTTCCATACCAACTCTGATTATTTTTGGGAAACGGCAGCTCTCCAATGGGGAAGTGCAGTGCTGGGCTCTCTGGCCTGATGACTCCTACTGGATCCCCTACATGACTGTGGTGGCTTTCCTGGTGTATTTCATTCCTCTGATCATTATCAGGTAAGCCTGAACCCCAGTCAGCAAGTGTGTGGTGAAAGCTGTCAAGTGTGCAATCAGCTTAATGCTTTAATTTCTACTCATTCATTACAATTTCATTTCCATACCTGCTGCATAGCTGCTTTGGTTTTTATCACATAATACACGGGTCGTTGTACTTGCCCTGGGTGTTCTCTGTGTGGTATTAACTGCCAGAAACACTTTCTCTGAATCTCTAAGTGTGTCCACTTATCTCCACAGCTTCAGGCTTGAAAGATATTTTTATAAACCCAGTATGAATATTTATCCATTATTACAAAAGATAATTTTAATAGAAGAACAGGAAACTACACTTAGCGCTAATTAAACTAAAATTAACTTGAAGTGCTCTCAAGCTTCACAGTACTCGACAAGTGTTCCTTCACCAGGACTGGAAAGAAATCTCCAAGCATGGAAGCTGCCAACCACTCCTAAAATATGAACAAATGTAATTCTTCCTGTTTTGTAACAGGAAACCTAAGCTGCAGATATCTGAGCCTGATTTGCCCCTAATCCCAAAGACAATCTGCAGAACCTGTATTAAACTGAGGTCAACCAATACTGCAGACTGTGCTTCGTGATCAGTAAAGTTTATCGCCTCCCTCTAGGGCACTGCCATTAGCTCCATTAAACAGAAGTTAACTAGCCACGAGGAGCCACCAATGCAAAAGAGCAGTCAAAATCAGATGTGGAAGGGGAGTGAGGCTCCTTAACTGCCTCAAAGTGCTGCCAGTGGCAATAACATTTCTTCAAGCCTTCATTTTTCTTTCCCTTTTTTTCTCTTTCACTAGCAAGGTTACAATTGTATTTCTTTGTGTCCATCTCTTCTTGTTAGCAGCAAGAAAGACTTGCTGGGACTTCTTTTTCCCCCCGTAATTTGGTGACGGGCTGCTTGGACTCTGAGAGGGGAACTAAGTTTGCAGTGTGCCTTGGATTTATCTCTTGGTCCATCTGCTTTTCCAACAAGTTACGAGCCAGGAGTCTCACTTAGCTTCCTGCTTATTAGTACCCTGGGTGAGAGTGGGGTGTGCAGAGGCTGATCTTTTCTAGATGATGACAGGACTGACTACATAACCTAAATAAATGCCTGGAAGTTTACTACTGTTTTATCACAGAGATCAAGTTCTGCATCTTCTAATGGTAACAAGTCAATCTCTGATAGAATCAAAACCATGTGGTTCTTGAACTCATCTAGATGACTTTTTGATAGGGACTCAAAATGGACCAGTGTTGCTCCCTGAGAAAAGGGATGATTTTTACACTTTGCTCACAACATGTCAGTTTGCTAAACCTTCCATTTTTGTGCTAGATTGCATAGACAGAATAAAAAAAAAAATCAAGAATGTTCTTCTTAAAGAAAGGACACCATGGCACAATGGCAAGAGAGGGAAAACTACTCCCAAGTTGTCCAATGGCTCTTCCTAGGTAGGATCATTTCTCTGTCTCTGAAAGCCAGCCTAGTTTTCAATATATAAAAAAAAATATTCTTGGTAATACGTAAATAAAAATGTGGGTAGATCTGCAGCCCAGCAGTAGCAGCAAAAGCAATAAACATACACTGCACGGACAAAAAGCAATTTAACGGTGAAAAAAAATGGCACTAGAAAACTTTGAGGCTGGCTGTTACTGTGAAAGGGGCTCTTTTATGAGCTTTCTCAAATAGGTAGCAGTTGAGAAATTCTAGCCAGCATCTTAAGTGTTCTAGGAAATAAAACCCCACAGACTGCCCAGTTACAGTCATTCCATAGGTGTGTGAAACATCTCTTTCACACTCAAACATACAGATTTGCATGGTTTCTATTACAGACCAGCCACTCCTTTTACACACCATCTATACTTGTCTGGCAAGAAAAGGGAAGCTACATAGCAATAAATATTTCAGAGCTGTTGACATTATGCTCCCCTCCTCCCTGCCAAAGAAAGATATTCAAACCAGATCAGCTCTGTGATTTGCTTCACGGTAGATCCCCAGAAGCAAGAAGGTGATGAAGACATGAGGGGAAAGAGAAAGGCAGTGAAACTGGCATTTCATGTGATTGCCCTGACATCTGAGACATGAATAAAACATCCTAAAATTTTTGTGGCTTTAACCTTAAGCAACTTTTACACAAGAAGTTTATGGCAGGACAGGAACTGGCTTTGGAGCCAGGAGCAGCACAGTGTCCGTCACCTACCCAGAAACTTTCCTGGTTTCACTGTTTATTAACACAAATGCTCCTGTGTCCTTGCCAGAAGAAGTCAGATTTTTGACAGGTCCAAAGTGGTGTCTGGCACTGGAAAGAAGGAAAGGGAGTGGTGCAGGGAAGGATTTGTGCTGATTTATTTCTAGTTGTCAGTGATACTATTTTCTTCAGAACAGGGAGAATTGTCTAAAACCACAGAAAAAGAGGATTAGCATCAGGGCAAGTCAGCAGAGACATTATGAAAAAATGCCATGCAATTTGGAAGGAAATGGCTATTTTTTAGAACACCTTTTTTAAGTCTCAAGCATAAAAGTGAAGGTTGCAGCTTCCCAGCTGATGTATCTGTAAAACATCTGTCAACACAGCCTGAAGGTGTGACATCTGTTTCTTTAAAAGTTATTGGCAGTCCAGGAGTTTAAAGCTAATCCACCTGATGTGGCTGCAGTGTACAAATACTCTGGTAAGCGGTTTGTGGCTCAAGAACAGCAGGAATGTCTGTCAACATCTCCAGGGACTCAGTTTCTCTGTAAAAGTTTTGTTCCACCCAATACTTTCAGATGCCCAGGAGGTTTGATGACAAGCGAGATGCTATTTCATGAGGGTGAGAGAGATCACGTACATCCCAGTTGTGGGTTACTCTGTCAAGAGATTATTTATAAAAATGAAAGGCAATATTTAATAAATGTAGGAAGGCGTTTTGTGATTTTTTTTTTTAATTTAATGACCTTTAGCCAAAGATGTTATTCAAAAAATGCCACAGCATAACAATGGAGAGAAGATCCATAAATGTGCAACTGAAAAGCCAAGGATCAGTAGAAGAAGCCGTGAATACATATAAGCAGAAGCCAAGGCATATGCCACACTTAGTGAGGAAGCAAGGCAGGATGCACACAGGGAAAAAAATAAAACCTTTTCTGCAAGAATTAATATTGTTTGCGCAGCTACTTTATTTTCTCTGCTGAAGCACTCTGATTTAGCTGCCTGGCAGGTGTCTGACGCAATGTGGGACACTGGCTGGCGGAGTTAATTAGTTCTGCTGCCTGAATCTGCTGAAAACCTAACCTCTAGAGCAAAGCAGTTCACTGATGACAGCACTTTTTCTGGTGCTGCTCATCTGAAGCGCGTACAAAGGATAAAATCTTACTTTTCAGGTGCAGGACTTAATTCCACACTAGATATGCTGCTTTGGCTGAGCTGTTTTCACTTGTTACAGTCCAGACACCATCATCTTTTAAGCTTCTCTCATCCATCCCTCAGCTCTCTCAGTGGAGCTGATTTCACATGTTCCTGACAGCCTTCAACCAACTTGCAGGAGTTGTGTTATTCATAACACTGCAGCCCATGGAATGAATTATTTAGCTGATAACCTTATGCTTACTCTGGAAAACCCTTCCACTGACAAGCTAAACCCCCAGATGTGGTGTGAGCAAACTCTATAGATTCCAAGCCAAAACATGAACCGGAAGAAAACACCATTCTCTACCTCCCCACCCCGCTTTTTAAAAAAATGTATATATAGAAAGGTAATTTATTAAGAAAACTGCAAAAACCTAAAAGATTTTAATACTTCTGAGGTCTATTCCTACCACTTCTTCACAACTAGAGAATCAGCAATCAGTTATCAAAGAGCTTGTGGTTTTTCAGCAAGTTTTTTTATCTGATTATAATACCAATGAACAAGAACCGAATAATGAAAAGAAAAAGTAAAGTTATGATTTGTATTTTTAATCCAAGTGTGTGGATATCTTTGAGAGCTGAAAAAAGTGGAGAATATTTGTTCTTTTCGTAGTAAAACTTCCCTTGTCCCCACTGTCTCAGTGTAGTACAGGAAGGGCCACAGATTCTGAGTCAAGTATTTCTTTACAGTGCTTAAAAATTGGACCTGTTCCCTCTTATTTACATTATTCTACCACTTCTTCTGCAGCTGATATTATAAACTGACTAAACCCCAGAAAACTCATAAAAAGTAATTAGGGAACCTGCAGTAATTAGTTCTCTCCTCTTCTGGGACAAGTGTCATCAGCTATAACCAAAGCCTTTTCTCCTACGCCGAAATACCCCAAGCAAAGCTCAAATGGTATCTGTGATGGTTGAAAACCTCTGGGGCACTGCTGAACAGAGGTTAAATATGGGTCAAATCAAGATTACACACTGCTCTCCTGTGAATATTTGCACCTGGGCCCCTCAGAACCTGTGATGGGGAGACAGAAGACCTACTGGGTTTCTATTCTGCATTGCTGCTCTGTGCCAAAACATAATTATTTTCTGGCACTTGAGTATCCAGAAATTCAGAGTCTTTTAGCTGTTATTCATGATTGCTAAATATATTTTTTATATTTTAACATTATAAATATAATACATAGACATTTACCTAATATAATTGTAAACTCATGTTTTAAAAAAAAATTGCTAAAGCTCCTCTTGAAACACAGAGGGAAAAGATATCCATCTGCTGTTTAAAATCTAAACTCCAAAGAGAACATTTGCTTTGGAGCAGCTGAAAAATAATTAGATGAGAAAAAAACCAGAATCAGCTACAAGGAAAAATATGGAATTAAACCCAAGGCATTGCAATGAAATAAAAAATAGATTAAATAAAAGGTATTTCTCTGAATTAAATCAAATAAAGGGACTGGAAATACCATTAATAAAAATACTAAAGGTCATTTTTTGAACTAGATTCAGTGAGCCCATTCATTTTTGCCTGCGATTTCCATTTCTAAATAAAAACCTTAGATTTTCCACATATGTTCTAATATCTGCCCATCTCTTCACTTACCCATTACACGTGCCTGCAGTGGTTTGTTCAGATGAGGTTACTTTTCTCTTTAGACAAATAGTGCTGTAAATTAGCTACCATAAAACAAAGCAGATGCATCACTTTGCACAGATAATTTATAAGGAACAATAGGATGATAAATAGAATGGGGAGCTTAAGTGCACTTTTGCCACTCCTTTTATTAGAAAATACTGAGGCTGCGTGGGATGCTGTCATACTGCAATTATTTACTTTAAAAAAAATCGGTATTTAAAGAGTGGGCAGATCAATAATGCTTATGATTGTTAATATCAATACATAGATTTACCAGAACAAAGTTTATTAAAAAAAAAAAGAAGTGGTCTATGAATTAAAATTAAAGATGGGGTGGGATTATTCACAGTTGCATTTGTATGACTAACCATGAGTTACGTATTTACATGGATAAAAAGTGCTGTAATTACCAATGAGGCATATTAAACAACACCATTAACTAACATCAGGTTATGATGAATATGCCTCTTAATTCTTTAGAATCTGGATCAAGCTAAATTGTTTTTGGAGATGCAAAGAGTTTAATTTCTGAGATACATCCATAATGTGAGCCATATTTTTGTGTTTTCCATATCTCGAGATATGCGTTTTATCAGGGTTAGAAAAATCATCACATTTTCAGATCAAAAGCATGTCCTTTCTATCCTGCAGTCTTCAAAGCCTGAGCAGCTACTTTGCAGAATGGCTTGGATGAGTTTTTCATCCAGCTTTGACTTTTCCACCGCCCTTACAGACACAAAGAAGCCTGACAGCATCTGGACCTAAAGAACTGCACATCCCATCTCCCAGTGCTTTCAGTGGAGACAAGGGCAAACAGCATGCAGGCATATTACATGGGTTGGAAAAAGAGGTTTGTGGCAATGTGTACCACGTGCTTTTACACCTCGGCATTATATAATTACATATAATTATATAATACAGTGAAGGCTGAGCAGTTCAACATCCAGAGGAAGGGAACAGAGATTAGGATATGGTTGGAATGGTGCAGAGTATTGCCAAACACTCCTCTGAACACCGGTTTGTCATCTGTTCCCTGCTACTCTTTTCTCATCTGCCGCTTTATTTTTCTAGTGAGAATTTCTTTGAGATTTGACCAACCTCTTCATCCTCCTCCAGCCTCCTTTCCCAAGAAGGAAAGGAGCTACAAATATATTCTGTAAAAAGGCTTATTTTCCCTTGTAAGAAAAATACTTCTCTTCCATAAGCGCCCTCTTTTTACTTTTGTGGCTTTGAAGCACACATGTAGTTGCCTGTTATGATCCCATGCTTTAGGAGACACGTTTCTGGAAATTCCAGTTTCTTTGCTGCATGCCACCATTGCTGGGGGAAAAAAAAACAGCTTAGGCACTACTATGAACTGGAGTCCCAGAGAGATCAAATCATAAATGAATAACTGTGGCTGGCACAAGATTTGCTCAGAAGTTTACCAAGCATGACAAGTGACTCGTCTTTCCTGACATCCACCCTGAGCAGCTTTACACCACCTCCGGTCCACTCCTGATAAGGAAGGCTCCAGTGGCTTCAGCTACACAGAAACGAAAGGTGAACAGAGGCAAAAACACCCACACAGATCCACTATGTTGGCGGTACTTTATAAGATGCTGGATGAAAACAAGAATTCAACTTTCCTCTGGAGTTCTAAAAATTAAGGTTTCAAATGAATCAGCATGTAATCTCATATGTGAAATGCCAACGAAGAAGACAGATGCTGTAACTGTATCTGGCAAAAGACATGCCGCTACCAGACTCTGCAGCCAAGAGGGCAGGAATTCTGGGGTCAAAGGGAAAGCAAGTGAGAAGCCTGGCTTCATAATTCAATCCTTATGGCATTTGGCTGAAAGTAAGGAGTCTGAATATTTTGACTACAGAGTTAGACTCCTTTATCCTGATGCTTAAGGAACTCTGAATATGTCCTGGTGGAAAAAGGAAAATCTGCATCAGAGAGGACACTTTCAATTGCAAATAAAGAGGTCAGGCTAGAGCTGGCAGGATAGGAAGAAAATAGAAATAGGGCTTTTAAGAGCTGGCTGGAATTTTTTTTGAGATGACAACAATTATCATTATAATACATTCTGATTCATTGGAATAATCAAAGGTGAAATGATACGTAAATTTTCCACCATTGTCTGTAAAGATACAGAGAAACTCTCAAGTGTATGAGCTGTTAAATAAACAGGCTCTTGCAAAGCCAGGAGATAAAAGGAAAATGCTTAAATCAGCTGGGAGCCAAGCTGGACTTTTGAAGGGATTAAGGAGAGCAAATTGTAGTCCACGGCAGATGCATGCAAACCCCTCACCGGGCAAGGATGCTACGGCTCTGCTGCACAGCCCTGACTGCACGTTGAATTTACAGCTCTCACCTACTAAGCCTGGAAACCAGATGGCTCAAACTTCCACAGAAAGGAAACCTCCAAACCTCCACAGCTTTTTGAGCACAAATACTGCCTTTGCAAGCATGTCAATAGTTGAGGGTGCTGTAGGAAAGACTCATATATCAGTCTGAAAGTTCTAATAAGAATAATGCCTCTTCTGATAACAAAAATAAGCCACATAACAGTAAGATACATTTTTGCCTCTATAAAACACCCTGAAATTACGTCCTTCATTGCACCTTTTTCACATAAGGACCACTAAGGTTTATGGCAATTAACATCATCAAGAAGAACATGGGTTCCAATAGCTCTTCAGCCTGAACTAATTATTTTTACCTATTCTATATTAAATCAATAGAAGACAGACTGGTTACTGCATAGGGAAAGATAATAACTATACAAGGTCATTGTGTACTAGGGCAATTTTTATCTTTCATACTGAAAGTATATAAACCTCCCTAAATACGCAGATTGTGGTGGAACTGGTTTTGAATCATCTAATTCTTCCCATTTATCTGATACTTCTGTCCTCTTGATTGCCACCACAGGACCCTGAGACCCAAAACTGAGCACTGCTGTATTTATTTGCATTTCTCATGGATCCTGCCCTCATCAAATTCCCCAGGGTGAAATTTTATTCACGAGCTTCATACTCACAATGTAGCAGCAAAATAGAAGTGCATATACTGCAAAACCAGGTCCCTCCCCTGCTTCCCTCATCAGAGCTGGTGTTCCGGGGTTGATACTCAGATGGATTTGGCTTTGGCTAGCTCAAAATCACCAATGAGCTCTTGCCTGCGAGATTTTTGGCCAAATCACTGCATTCCTCTGAGCCTCAGATTTGACATCTACAAAGCCAGACAACCATAAGGACTTCCATGGTGAAAAGTCTTCAGATCTGCTTCTGAAAAATACTGTGGGAGAGTCATATTGTATTTATTATTACTATTATTATTATTATTATTGTCATTTACTATTATTATTCCTATGCAGTCCCATCATCTCTGTGAACTCCTTACACATAGATGAGTGTGCTCTTACAGCACAAATGACCAGGGTGTCTGTTACATTTATTGTGCCTAATACCAGCAACTCTTCCCCTTCTGCAGCGTCATCTACTCAATTGTGATTCGAACCATCTGGGTGAAGAGCAAAGCTCAGGCTGTCATGATATCCAGCTGTCCTGGTGAGTCTCAGCACACCCATGGCTCCAGCCTCACGATTCAATTCTGGCTGATTCCCACAAATCTGGGGGTGCTTGGACATGCAGTGTCACATAGGGCCCCCACCACTGCACTGGGAATGGGGTTTCTGTATATGTTGATTCATAACTCATTTCTACATTATTTACCTTCTTTCCTTTGACACTAAATTCTCTTTAGAGACACAATAGGAAACATCTGTGAGAAAACGAACAAAAAGTAAAAACTACTTATTCTAGAGGTTAGAATTCCTGTTCCTAGAACTTTGTCCACTTCCAGAATAGTTTTTTTTTTCTAGCATATACTAAGCAACACTTTTTCTGTGTTTTCACATGTCCTTGCAAGTTTGAATTTTGCTCAAGATCAGAAACTCCTGGCCACAGAAAGCTCTGAAATTATCTGAGTGTTCCATCCCAGGGCTATACATGCCTCAATGCTTCAGGAAGACCTACTCCGCTTACATTTCCCCTTTTTATTTTGGGTGGCTCAGGTTTTGATTGTTCAACTTGAGCAGACTTGCAAGTGTCCAAATTTCAGGAAATACTGAGATCCTGACTGACACCAGGGGAAGATGGGGCTGTGTATTCCTGTCCTGCCTGTCAAGGTACACTGACACATCCACACACCAGTCCTATTCTTTCACTAGCTGAACTGTTCTTTTCCCAGGTGGCAAAACCTCCACTGGCTACACCAGGCGTGGGTTCATATCCAGGGCGAAAGTGAAAGCGATCAAATACAGCATTGTAATTATCCTTGGTAAGTGAAAAGCCCCACAGCTGGTAGCTAGGGAAGATGCTGGCATTAGGAAGCTGCTTTTCCTCAGCAATCTCTATCATCAGCAGACAAAGTAGATGGCTTGGAGAAGGAGCTTTACTTAGACACCTATCTTGCCTTCTGATCTTGTCCTTCCTCTCTCTTCTAGCTGATACACTCCTATTTTAGGCATCTGACATAAGCCTTAAATGAAATTGGGTGCACAGCCCCTTGTGTGCATAAAGACATTAAAGAGTCAATGTCTAAAAGGAAAAAAGGAAGGAGTCATCTCTTTCCCATCCAGACTGCTGAAAGATTTGGCAACTGAGTTGTCTTTTAGGCTTAGAGACACTGTACGGCATGTGGGCTGCTGGGGTGGTGCAAGGGAGAGAAGAGATCAGATGTGCAGCAATTGCATTTGATGTCACAGGTGTGTTGCCTGTTAAGATGAAAAGAATGAGCTCTCCTTTCCCAACTGGGCAGCAGATTACTTCGTGCAGGTGTTCTCTGTCTCCCAGGGAAATGACATTATTGTGATGCAATTAGGAGGCTGATATTCTATCTCAGTAAACAAGGGCAGCATCACACAGGGCCTGTGATTAGCTGCCAGAGACATGCAGGAAAGGAATCGAAGCTGTTTACTCCCAAGGGCTGACAGTCATCCCTTGACACTGAAATAGAGATTGCTCCTCTTTCCAACACTATGCAAAATTCAGATTGGAGAATATTGTGAGAACAGCCACTTGAGTAGCTTAGCTCACTGTCTAGTGCTAGCATCTGCACATGTGAGAGAGGCCAGTGTGATTCATACGGCTCATAAGCCCAAGAGCAGCTTCTCCATGTCTGAAATTTTCTGCATGGCAGTCAGAGAATGCTTTTGCCAGACATAGCTACTATTGCAAGGCCATCAGATGCTGAGAGTGGGCATGGATGCTCAGTATTTCAGCAGACCTTGATGATGTTAGGCACCCAGCATCTCTTGATGTACAAACAGATTGACACCTAACATCTATGGATTTTTTTAAAGCCACCTAAAGTTCTGCGTAGTCAGTGCTATGATCTACACTGACACTGTGTATTGCTGTTTTGCATATATCTGTGCATAGACACCTCCTGTTTGGTTGTTTTAGAAAACAGGAGGGGAGCTTAACTCTTCCTTGCATTTTCAGTGAGCACTCAGCTAACTGCCAGCAAAGAAATTCTGATTAATGTGACAAGAAAGCGGGCACGAGGTCACTCTGCTGTCTCACCTGAGTCAGGATGCAATCATGTGTCTCATTTCACAATTACCTATATGTTTGCAACCCAGGTATTTATAGCTTAGTTGAGTGAACTGCCTGTCTCAACATTTCTATGTAAATCCTGAATCAAAAGCCTTTGTGAGAAGAGATGGCATAGAAATTTGTGAGGGACGGATTAATTCCCTATGCCTGCAAATAAAGCTAGATCTGTGGCCTTTTTTTCCCTATCACCTCTGAACAAAAGCAGAGGCTATGAGCAGTACAGTCGTCTTTTCGCTTCCTCAAATTCATCTCTCAAATGGCAGAACAGGAAATTAGGAGAATCTTCCTGCACACTCCATGTACACAGCACCTTCAGCTAGCATGCCAAATGTCATGTTAGTTTGCAGTAATGCAGTGTGAAGGAGTGTCATTCCTTGCTCCTGGGTGTCTGAAAACCTTATTTTAATAGGTGGCTGTGACAGGCAGCGCTGTCACGGAACGGCATTTTGGCTGTGTGTACATTTAGATTGGCTGCTCACTCCAGGGACCATTAAAAGAGCACTTCACTATAACTGATGATGCTTTAACTGGCTACCTATTTACCCTTTATGTGTTGTGTAGTGTTCAGAAGTGTCTCAATATGTCTAGAGGGAGCACTCTAAACACTTAGAGAAACACACGTAATATATTTTATAGGCATTAAAATAAAAATAAACACAAATAAAAGCACAATCTAATAACTATTCTCTTAAATAAGATCTTGAATGGGGAGAGGGGTTTTTTTTTGTATGAACAGATATTTATGTGTTATGACAGTCTCTCCAAGAGTGTGTAATTACCTCCCTAAATTGCTAAACTATCCAATGTCAAGCTCTTCCTCTCTCTGTCTCTTCTGCAGCATTTGTTCTCTGTTGGAGCCCTTACTTTCTTTTTGATATCCTGGACAACTTCAACATACTCCCTGAGACCAAAGAGCGCTTCTACGCATCTGTGATTATTCAGAACCTGCCAGCCTTGAACAGTGCCATCAACCCCCTCATCTACTGCTTCTTCAGCAACAGCCTCTGCCCCCCTTTCGAGTATTGCTCCTTTACTGTCACTCTGACTACCCCTAAGAAGGGAGGGAACACATAAACACAGTCCCTAAACTGATTAACTATTTTTGACTCCTTTAATTCTGACCATTCTTTATTTTTTGTAGGGAAAGAAGAGCTCAAAGGCTGGGGGGGACTTTCCGGGACAGGAGCGATGGAAGGCAGGAGATGCAGGTCCTGTCCAAACCAGAATACATCTAGCACAGACAATGCTCTGCAAAGCCACAGTGGCACCTGGACAGAGGAAAACAGAGGTCCCCAACAAGTGAAGTGGAAGGGCACTGAATGGCAAGAGCTCTTGTGCACCCTATAGCACATATATTTTGGATGGGCACTGCAGCTTCATCAATCGCACACTGCCAGTGCCAAGCTCAGCACGGGGGTTTGCATGCCTCTGTTGCGAGGCTTCCTCTTGACCCTCTGTTTAAAGCAAGCTGTAATCTATGTGCTCCAAACAGCAAAAATAATTGTAAATGGTGTCTAGTAAGAGTCTTTTCTATTTTTCAGGAGTCACTAAAAGCCATCTACTGTACCATCTGGCTCATATAACTGATAGAGTGTTTACAAGTAATTACAGAGCAAGGACCCCAGTTAAAATGCAAACACAGGCACTTTTCCAATGAGAAGACATCATTGTCACTCTATGTAATTATATCTGTGTTTCATACAGAGCCACTTACAGAGATGTAGCCAGAGAAGAGGAGAATGAAGGGCTGGGATACTGCCTGCCATATCACCTAGCCCACCTTCTCAGCTCACACCAGCTGCATTGTCCCTGTAGCTCTTCCTCCCTTTCCAGTGTGATATTTCCCTGCTGTTCTGCCTTGGCACATCAGTGGCACCCCAGCGTACCAGCAGGACTCACACTTGACACAGCCATTTATTTCTAGGCTACTAGTGAATGGTTCACCAGCCCCTCCCAGACCCCATGGTGCATCCCATGTGCAGATTCTTCCACGCTGCTGTGGCAAAGGCCCTGAGCAATCTCTTCAGGATCCTATGGGGAGCTGCCATGCATGGCCCTTAGCCAGTGCAGATCTATCTCACCACCCACAAGGCAGCATTTCCCTATCCCGTGCCCCCTGTAAATCATCCCTGTCACTTAAATCATGCAGGGAACCATATACATCTTTGCACAAACTCAGAGTTGGAAAAAGACTGAAATTAAACCATAGAGCTCAAATTACATTCAGAAAAAAATATCTGTTGATAGTCCAGTCTTGTAGGTTTCATTGTAGGTTTCACAGAGCACCGAAGGTCCAGTAGAGCTTTGCTGCAGAGTGCCCAGGCAGCTGGGCTTCCCCTTTCCCCAGCTCTCTGGGCATCCTCCTGCCACATTATTCCCAAATGTAAGGAAAAATTTCTCATGCAGGTGGGGGGGTGACATTAACTTCAATGTTCGTTTTCCGACAAGGGAGCTTGAAGTGTTTGTATTAAAAATGCACTCTAACCAGCTGTAGGGCAAGTGAGTTTGTTTCCTCTTGGTGAAAAAATTATTCTTACTTAAGCAGACTCAGTTTAAAAAGGGGCTTTTATTATTATGATCTTTTGCAATGAGTTTGTTCCCTGTAAAGCAAGAACTGAATGAAAGTTATTTATTATTGCCTATATCACAAAAATACTTTTTCCTAAGTAGGAGATATATAAAATCATGGGGCTTTATGCTCTCAGGAAAATAAATAAGGTATCTCTTTTTATTACCATGAAGTTCTGTTGTTTAGACTCCATGTCTAAATTTTGCTACTGACTAATTAAAACTATGAATCTGCAGAAGCCTGTGTAGCAGCGACCTTGGATAGACTGTATGTAAGAACTAGACTATTTTTTCCCATGGGCATGTAATAACTTTCCTAAAATTGGACTCCTTGGTTTAATCTTCACAGATTGTGTATTTTAACTTTCTTATCTGATACATGCACACTGGCTACCTACTTTTGAAAAATTAATGGAGTTTGTAGACTTAATACCCAGAAATCAGAGAACATTTCTGAGCAGCACTTTGATTTGCAAATGTAATATGACTCAATCCCACTAAAATTTACATAATATTCACTGGGGTCACCACATGAATTATCCCATCCATCTAAATTAAGCATATGCATGAGTTAATGTAGGACTCTGGACTGAAATAAAGTCATCATCCATTTATTTTCAAGGAAACAGCTTTTTGTTTCATCTGTTATTGTACTATGTACCATTTACAAGTTGTTCTTATCATTTTTCCTGTGGACATGATTGTGATGCCTTTCCTCATATCAGAATCTTTCAGTTTAAATGGCCTCACACTGCTTTTGTCTGCATCCCTTCCAAGTGGTTAAATACAGGAATAAATAATTTATCTTATTTTCTGTGCTGCTTTCTTACTGTGCAGGAGATGGCATTTTACTACTTTTTCTATTCTACACATCTTCTGTTGTAAAGCTGAATTTTTCAATTAGTCTGGGAAACATTTGCATGGTCCTCCTTTGTCTCTAGGGAAAGAGATTTAGGGAATTTCATCTGTCTCCAGCAGATTTCTTATTCCATGTCTGCAACTCGCTCTACATCTGCTGACTGTTTAGCAGCTTAATGGGGCCAGAGTTGTTCTGACAGACCCCATGCTTAGGAGGAGGCAGCAAAAGTCAGTGTCAAGGTCTGATTGCCCAGAGAGGGAGTCTGAACACGACAAGAAGAGGGCACCCAGCTGGTTTGTCCATGACAGCCCAGGAGGAGCTCTGGTTTTCAACATCTTTAACACTTCAAGAGGCATCTGTGAGATCCTTCTGACATTCCCACGGCCACCAGAAATATTTATATGCATGACTGCTAGGACATAAATTCTTGTATGATCATAAAGTCCTATATGATTGTAGACTCCCAAGAAGCATGGAAAATCAGATACTCATCCCTCAGAGAAGTCACATCAAACAGTATGGGACTAGGATACTTTTCAAACAAATGTTAATCCAAAAAAATAGAAAATGTATGCTTTCTGTGCAAGTTTCAAATTAAATCTGAAAGAGAAAGCTATTTAAATCTCTTTCGGATATTTTTGATGTAATTTAAAGTTCAATTCTCTTACACCAGATTTCCATCTCTTGCTAAAAGTGTAAAGCAGTATTTTGTCTTTCGACTTGCTTTTGCCTTGGAAATTTCTGTCTCCTCTTTTTGTTTTTGCTTTGAAAAAGCTAATGCAAGGCAGCAAAATTCAGCGTTGCCCATTATGACCATTGAAGAACATCAAAGCCAAAGTCTACCTAGAAACATGTTGCACCCTCCTGCACACTGCCAACCCAGTGCTTAGAGGTGCAGACATTAGCAGTCCAAGAAAAAAAAAAATGTAGCCTCTGCTTTGTTGTTCTGGTTTTGCAGCTCTTTTTGAAAGATATTTTTCATGGAAAACATAACTGAACTTTTTGAGATGATTTGACTTCCACAAAGAAGCAAAAAATTTTTTTTCTTACACATCTCCAAATTTTGTGAGGCATGAATGAATAAAGGTCCATACTCTACAAGTTACCTAAGCATTTAAATATTAATTGTTTTAGTGGGAATCAGGCACATGTCATTATGGAAGTGGACTTACAAAACGTCCTTTTGGAGTAAAAGCTATTGCAAGCACCAGACCTCTACTAATATCAGTCTCTAAAGACATATAAGCAGAAGTAAAAGCAAGTCTAACACCTACTTTAGCTCAAGCCCTGGCATCTGAATACCAGAAAGCTTTATGTATATTCAGATTACATATTTTCTTGACAATACAAGATGCAGGAAATCAGGAAAATCCTCTCTCAAATCACAGGCCTCTATGAAAAACAAAGGAAAAATAACCCAACTGAACCTCCTGCAACACTGGTAAAGAATTTCTCAAGATATGAGCACTTTGGGGTAATTCTGAGCCAAGATAACTGAGTCTCTTGGCTCTCTTTACAAGGAATATGCTTGCTGATAAGATGCCTCAAGTTCAGTGTCCCTTCAGAAGTCCTAATTCACTGTTTATGCAGATATGCTTCAGGCAAGAACCCAGAAGGCATCACACTACCTGCCACTTCACTTTACCCCTCACAAGCACTGCATGTACTTTTCAGAAGTACTTGATGGAAACAGAACAACAAAAGAAAGAAATTGTAGAAAGTACACTAAAAGTATACACAACACTATACATATATGCTGTGGGCACAAGTGCCTTTTGTCAAGAGAGGAATCATCCCACAAATAAAGATAAATTGGCGTAGAAGCTATCTGTCTGTACCTTCCAACACAGCGCCTTGGTGGTTACAGGAGCAGAGATTTTAGTTTATTCATCAGCCTTAAGAAACGTGATTAATTTGTGGAGTAAATGCAATTTTTAGTGAAAGGTAAAATATAATTCATTTCTTTAGCAAACTAATTTATTTTACGCAGTGTTTAATTTAGATAAGCATTATAGCTGAATGGCTCATTAGATAATCTTTTGATGGCATCTTTTTCTGAGTATGCATAAAATATGGGGGTAAAGGGTTAGGCATACAAACATATGCATGAATTTGCAAATAGACATCACTAATTCCTCACACTGAGCTGGTTATAGTGGTACATAATTAGAATCTTAGCTGTTGGTTTCGTCTCAAGCAAGGCAAATGAAAACAGGTTAAAATTCAGCAACTTTAATAAACTCAGTAAAAATGAAAGAGTCTGAGGCATCACACAGAAAGATGATCTTCAGGACCCAAACAGCAGAAATGTGATAAGTACAACACAGTGTGTTAGTAATCAATTACATCAATTATGAGAAATTCTGTTATGAACTGGGAACTCATCAGCTGGAAATGTCTGAAGAGAAGGAAGCCTTGAGCATCCTCAGCCAGAGGATGCCTGGTTACTGACACCACCATAGCCAGTGGAGTCAGGGGGCTAATATGATCTCCACAGGTATCTGGTGAAACATTTGTCAGAAGAGCTACGATTGTGCAAGTGTCACCATTGCTCTCTGTTGAGGCCACTCTGTGTTGAACAAGAAAAAGAGGAAACATGTAAAAGAACAATATGAGATTTTGGTTAGTTGGGGCTAGTAAAATGGAAAGCTAAAAAGGGGTATTTCTGCTGCCTGTTAATAATGTCAGTAGGAAAAGGAGGAAAAGGGAAAAAACTACTTAAAAGCATGGTAAGTCTGCAGCAAACCCTGCCCCCTGGAATACTCTCACTATGAATAAATTTGAAAAAATTCATCTAATACAGTGATCAGTTCACCCAGACCTTGTTGCATGGGTCAGGAACAAGCTTTTGGTTATCAGAGAACCCTTCTTGTTTCTGCTATGGTTGTTTATTGAGATCTAAATCCAAAGCAAGGCAAGGCAAGGCTTTCTCTACAGGCTTTTCAAGGGGGCCAGGAGCTGTTCCTCTCATTTTGGATCTTGCTAATGGCCATACCTCTGTAATGGTGCAGAGAGGAGACCTAATATAAATAGTATCAAAGGGCACTTCTATCTGGAGAGATATCATCTTCTTAAGTCAAGCTGAGAGATCTGGAAAAGCCAATGAAATTTCAGGCATGAACATGCTCCATGCTCTCTTCATTGCTGCCCTGCCAATTCACATCACAGGTTTCAGGAAAGTACAAGGTAGCAGCTGGCCTTTTTGCTTGTGTTCAGGTTTTCAGGCTAAGATCAATACTGATGAGAGCAGAGTTATACCAGCAGTTCTCTTTGAAGTATAAACCTCCCTCCTCTTTGCCCAAGACACTCACACTCTTTGGTCTCACATGACAACCTTGTGTTGGAGCAGCAGCCCACAGCTACACTGGTGGCTTGAAGACAACCTGGATCCATTCACCACTACCTGGGCTCCCACTCTACTACCTTCACATGTGCTCATGGTTTCACAAAGAAGTGACTAAAAGCCTGAAATTGTGTAAGCTGTGTATGGAGTGATGGCAGAACCCAACCTCCTGGGCAGGAAACACTAATGCCAAAGGGAAAAATGCTTTTAACTGTAAATTGATAAAGTGCCCTTAACATAAAGGATTTGGGTCCCTTAAATGCTTAACACAGAAAATTAAAGAGAAGGCAGACCTCCTTGATCATGCTAAAAGCTAAAAGACACTTTATGTAGCTTCTAGGGAGTGAAAAGAGATCAAGTAGCCAAATATCACCAAGTCCCATTTGGACCCCATGGTTTAATCTTCTCATTGGGAGGATTATTCCAAGAGAGTTTTTAAAAGCCTAGACAGGGGAATTACTGATTTGTATGTATGTGATGTAGGTGGAGGAAGCATGCTCAGTTTTAATATGGCACCAAAATAACAATGTAGATGTGACTCAGCATTGTGGTGTTTATGAGATGCTGTGGGTGTCAGAAAATTCAAAGAGGAAAGTCAAATGTCGTCAAACACTTGACAATTCCTGAAACATCCCCCAAAGAATGGGTTGGTAATGTGGGATGTGGTGTAGGGTCATTTGGAAATAATTATTGTCAATACTTGCTCTTGCAGCAAATTATTATTTTTAAGAAAACTCTGATTTTGAACTTTTTTGCATGCTGAGAATATTTTCTGGATCAAACGGAAAAGGGAGGCACTTCAGCACCACCACGACCTTGGTCACAGGGTTAAGGAACCTGCTTAAGCAAGGTCTTGATGTATCTTCTCAGATCTAAAAGCCCTGGGACTAGAAATAAAGAGACATTTCCTGGCTTCCAATCAATCCCACATGGTGTCCAGCATCCACCCTGTGGTGTTGAACCCCTCAGACTCATCTCCTGACTCCCCATTCTAGGGAAAAGACCCTCACAGAGGAGCACCCTGGAGCTGTGCTGTGATTTAAGCCCAGCTGGCAACTAAACACTGAGCAGCCACTCAATCACTCACTCCCCCACCACCCTGCCCCAGTGGAACAGGGAGGAGAGTCAAAAGTAAAACTTGTAGGCTAAGAATAGTTTAATGATTGAAACAAAGGAAAATATAATAATAATAGTAGTAAATAGAAGGAAGGAAAAAAAAAAAGGAGAGAGAACACTCAAGAAAAACAAGTGATGCACAATAGAGTTGATCACCATCTGCTGACCAATGTCAAACTCCATCCCCATAACCAGTAATCCTGTCCAGGATAGCTCCCTCAGTTTAAATACTGGGCATGACAGTCTGTGGTATGGAGTATCTCTTTGGCCAGTTGGGGTCAGCTGCACTGGCCGTGCTCCCTCCCAACTTCTTGTGCACCTGCTCAGTTATCGAGCATGAGACACTGAGAAGTCCTTGACTTAGGGTAAGTACTGCTCATCAACAGCCAAAACATCCATGTGTTATCAACATTATTCTCATACTAAATCTAAACCACATCTACCATCTACTTAGAAAAAATGAACTTTATCTCAGCCAAAACCAGGACAAGCTGCCTCTGCCTTCACACCGCTCTGCAGCTCCTCCCCTCCCTCTCATCCTATCTTCCCTCCTACACCAAGATTTTCATGTGGTTTGGGGTTTCTTGTTGAGTCTGGAGAAATGTCTGCATTCTCATGAAAAGGGAAAAAAAGAGAAATTTCATGCAAATGAGTCTAACCTGATTCAAGGTGGGGGACATGGTTCTGCCTAAATTTTCTTAAAGAGCACTACTTGGCCAAGAAGAATCACTGCAACACACCATACTGCATGACTACAGTAAATGCTCGTTTCAAATCCCAAAGCCGTGGGTGAGATACTTAATTAACAATATATAGAGGCAAGCTGTTGATAACGGCTCACACAGGAACTCACTGAGATATCAGAAAGGGCCTGGTGGGAACCCAGCACTACACGTTTGAACCTGTTTAATATTTGGAGCCAGGTTCTCTCTGTTTATGTATCTCAGCAGGTCTTTATCACCTTTCATTGAAGATATGGTGGGTTCATTACATCAGGCCTACATCCGTGTATTGAGGAATGCAAGTGTGAGCCATTCTGAACCATGACCAATCACCAGAAAACAGGCATAATTTTAATTTTATAATTATGAGAATAATTGCAAAAGATTAGTAGTCTAGCCAGCTGGAGACTTTGCAAAAGCCTGAAGGCAATTAAGCTGCTATATTTTGAAAGTATCTAATAAATTTAATTTCTTTTCTTAGATAAAGCAGCATGAACTTCAGTTTGCATTGTTGGAGGAGGCCTGTTGGGTGATGAATAAATATTTCTGGTTGATTAACCCAGACCTGTCACAAGTCAGGAAGATTCTTTTTGTTGGTTTCAGTAGGAGTTGATCAGGCTCTGTTCAGGAAGAGCACAAGACCTGCTTAATGTGTTTACATTTACTATTTCGGGCAGGACTGAACTGATTTAACTGCCACCTCAAAACAAACTGACATTTAAAAAACAGGCTGCAGAGACTTTTTTTCAGGTCGGCCAAGCAAAATGCTAGGAGAAAAATAGTGCACACTGACACAGAATTATCTAACAAAACAACTAAGAAATGGGAAGGGAGGAACCACTGAAATGGTGTCAGAGTGGTGAAACAAATAATGCTCACTTCCTATTTCACAAGTCATTCCTATTTCTTTAAAGAATACCCTGATGAAATTCAGGTGATTTAAATTACACTAGACAGGAGAGACAGGAATATCACAGAATACCAACAGTCTTGAAAAAACATGTATTTGATGACACTATGGGACACAAATCTTTCCAGGATCATTGCATGAACCTCAGACACGTTCTTGATATTTTTATGGGTTTGGCAGTGGTATGACATAATTCTTGGATCACCAAGTATGCTCAGAGTCACACCTATAGGAACTACAGGCAGTCTCAGGGACAATACAATCCTCTCCACAGTCAAGATCAGAATTCTGATGAATTTCACACCTTCCCACTGCAAACTGGGATTAAGCAGCACAAAATCTATGCTTTAAAGGTCCCAATAGGCAAAAAGCCTTAAACTCAATAAAATGTGCTACCCTGTCCTCAGACTGTGAAAAAGTCATAGACAGGCTTTAAAAAGCGGTCTTGGAGTATTTCACAGGTATCACTCTCCTCACGGAGAGTTTGGGGATTCATTGTCTCTTTGCACTGTGGGGTAACCCTGGTTTCTGTGGGGTAATTTGTACCATGCACTTGTGTCTGCAGTCTGATCCCCAGTCTGCAGAGAGACGGAATCAGACTGGAAAAAGCCCAGGAAATATTTACTCACAGTCAAAAGCAATGCCCAAGCCCATCATTTGCATAGCCCTCCATATGACACTCTTGTGCATGCACGAGGTTACAGAAAAAAGTCAGGGGCCACAGTACCCAGGTCATTCTACTCCATATTCAGAGCCGGTTTGGATACCTCTGCATGCTGCTGCACCCAGCTGCATCCTTAGACACTGCCTCTGCACATGTACCACCCTTCTGTCTAGGCGACAGTCACACCGACTCTGACATCTGTCTTTTTAGTAAAGTAAAAGCTTTTGGATAAAAGACTCAGCATGCCTGATTGCTTTGCTGTTTGTTCAAGGAAAAGGTGAGCTTCAGGGTAAAAGTGTCCTAAGTGCTTGTCTCTGCCAAGATATTCTCATTTAAGACTAACAATATAGCAACCTGATTTTAATATTTCTATGGTGTAATAAAAGCCACCCACCACTCAATTTCTGCTTCACAAAGCTAATATGACTCAGATAATTAAGTCGAAGACAAATGATTATCAAGCTACAGGACATTCACCAGTGGAGTCATTAAACTGTTTAAACACAGAACCACTGCTCTATTGACTGACAATCTTTGTATGATTAGCTGAATTCATTTCATGATCTTTTCAGCCAGCAGCACAAAATATGACTGCAGTTTCCCAGTTTTCCTCTTCTGAATTGCTACATTAGCTGCCTCTGAAGTTCGAATCACAAGGATTTGTGAAGCTTCTGTTGTTATCTATTAAAGTGATTTATGGTTCATACTATTTCAGGTGGCATACCTGCAAGCAGAGGCAGAAGTGGCACTTCTGCTCTAAAGCTGCTTTTAAGTTCTTTAAAACATTGCTGAAAAGCAGACGGGAGAAAAAAAGACTTTTCAAGTAGAGTGACTATCAGGAAAGTTTGTTTAGTACAAACCACAGCTACAATCAGAACTGCAGCCTGACATTTTGGCATACCAAACCCCCACATTTAGGGCTTTCTCCTGCCACCCCATTGCAGCACCATAAATCCCTCACAGTGCATCAGAAATTCTCCTGTCACCAGGTTGCAGTGTGTTGAAATCCAGAGCAAACCCCACACACTCCCTGATGGCAGAGGTCTCCTTTCCATCTAATCCTCCAGCTCCACTTCCTATACAGACAAGGGACAGGAGGAAATGTGGGGGATTAGTGGGGGACAGGCAGGGCTGGCTGCAGGTGCCCTCTGCCAGGACTGTGCAGGCAAAGAGGGCGTTGAGGACCTTCCACTGAAAGTCCTTTCCCCAGGGCTCTTGCAATTGCTTTGCTACCAAGCATTATGCAATCTGAACCCTGTAGGCAGATCAAAAAGAAAGTGGAGAAATATCATATTGATCTGATTCAGTATACTTATCAGTGATTTGAAAATATAAAGGAAATCACTTCTGCTAAGTTATGCAGATGTCGAACAGATAAACACAGATAAGGGCTGAGTGTTCACAAAAGCAGAACAAGGACACAGTAAATTAGTCCTATACAAAAGGTGTGTGAGTACAATCAAGCACCAAACTAGGCACCAAGGGGGAAAGAATGTCCCCTCTATCTAGAGAAAGTGGTGCTGTTGTTGCAAAGCCCAAGACTAGAAAGGGACTGGAGATAGTAATAAGGAACAACAAAGCATGAGCTCCCAGTATTATCAGGGGCTCAAAGGAGATCAGGGAAAAGAAACAAGGGGTCATTCAATAACCTTCCACACACAATGGGATAAGCGGACATAAAAATCACAGCTTTTTCAAAAAGCTTTTACAGATTTTGGGTGTTTTTTAACTAGTGGAGGGAATTACCATAAAGAAGAAATACTGGATTTTTCATCTTTGATGTTTTCTTATCAAAGTTGAGGAGCTCCTCTTTTATAAGCACAGTTCAGCAAGCCTTCATAAGTTCATGGTATTTGAAAAGCGGACTTATATTCTGCAGGGCTTTGCCTCATCCCTTCTAGCAATAGTTAGCCATAATGGGTAATGGAATGAAAAAAGGTACAATGGTTGTCCAGCTTCCAATTTGATTTTTGCATCCTTGGTTTTGGATAGAAAGAAACTCAAAACGTTGATTGCTAATGTAGAACCAAAATTAGTCAAGTGCCCCAGTATCTTCTAGGACACGCTGAACTGGCACAGGGAAACTGGTGGATGGGTAAAGTCTGGGTAAAGCAAACTCCTAACTTCATCCTGGCAGGACACAGAGAAAACAGAGCATCTTAACAGAAGGGATAAGCAGGACCATGGTTGGGTAGCAGGAAGAAACTCACAGGATTATGAATGAGATTTTCTGCTCCTATTGTTATCAATGGAAATTCTGCCATTGAAATCAAAAGGAACACACAAACATTGTCTAGTTTATCTGGAAGAAACTCAGAATTTGGACAACATTGTGATATTGCATATGCACTGTTGAGACAGTTACCTTATGAGAACAGGAATAAGATATTAAAAAGAGAGATAAAGAACAGACTGTGAAACTAGGCACCAGAATAAGTGATGACCTTCTTAAGACTAAACTGATGTTAAGGAGTCTTATTCCAGTTTTCAGATATTTGATGACACTCCTATCTATTTTGTCCCATGACCAAGGAACAGAGAGAACTGGATTTAGTGAGAAAGGCAATTACACTTTTAAGCAATCACTACAAATGCATTATTGTAATTAGCATATCACTATTTGGAATTCATCACTCCTCTCTAACATTTAATCAGTTTAAATCTTTGTAAACTCTTCAATGCTTGACTGAAATGAGCAGCACCTGCAGTTACTGTAGCTCTGGGTGGATTTAAGATAAAAATATCATGATTGCTATCTTTGGAAGTAAAATATATCACAGAAAAATGGTGAAACACCACTCCCTGCAACATTCATCTGTGAATGAATGCCCTGTCATATATTGCTTTTGAGTCTGTCTCCTCTTTCCTTTTCAGATAAACTCAGCCAAGCTCCCAGTACAGGTAAAACGGGGTGTTGGGGCAGATGGTTTCTAACCCCTTTGAGGATGTCATTTCCTCCTTTTCGTCTTCTAGCAACTGTTCTGGTTTGATGTAAATCTTTGCATATGGTACTTTGCATGTAGCAAGTAGGAAAAGAGTGACTTTACATTTTCACAGTGCCGCACAATGATATTACCAATTGCAATTTTAATCTGCAATGTGGACTGCTTATGGCTCTATAGCTGAGTCACTGTGACTGCTTGGATCTGCTTTTGTAATTTTGAGAAAGATTTATTTTTTTAAACAAAAAGAAGTGCAGGGAGGGACGAAAGGACTAAAGTGGCTCATTGGTGCTTGGCAAACACCTGAGTCTTTTTCTCTTGAATGGAGGATTAGTGGGCATTAATCCCTCCTGAACGCAGTGTATTCAGCTGATTCCCATGGGGAGCATGGTCCACTGTGACTATTGAGATGTTCTGCCTCAGAAAAACTTGACAACTGGCCTTGTCTAAGTGCCAGGGTGCCAGCAGCCAAGCAGCAATTGGCCAGGCTTCCCCTTGAGAGAACTCTGCACCTAGACCAGCAAGGAAAAATCTGTTCCCTCCGTGGCTCCAGCAACAATACTAGGGCTCCAGTGTGCTTGAGTTATCCTTATAAGACAGGCTCTCTTTGAAAGGACATGACAGATACCTGTCAGCATCTCATGTGTGGGAGTGCAAGCACAGGGCCTATAAGCACAAGGCTGGTTGGTAAGGGTCTTACCAAGAGTTAACCTATACTGATATTTCATTCCACTTTCATTTCAGTTTTTCAAGGTCTGAAATTGGAATCGCACAAATTAATGGCAAAGTTGTAGTATCAACAAAAATACAGAATTAAGTGTGTTTTCATTTTTTCTAATTGGAATAGGGAAGCAATATTGCAAATGTTCAGGTGTTTTTTTTAATAACCTGTCTGTGTTCAACTGCATCCAAGTTTAGTTTAAATATATTGCTCCCTCTTCACCTTCAAGCTCAGATGGTGGTATTTTTTGTTCAATAAAACAGATGTGAAAATAATTCATTACCTGATGTAATACTGGAGGCTGAGGAAATGCATTTATGAATGCTTTAGGGAATTTGTTTACATGCACTCATTCATTGTCTGTGTTACCCAGACTGAATGTCCTTTTTTTTTTTCCTAAACAAGACATTTGGAGACATTTTGAAGGTTAATTTAGCATTTCTCAAATGTCACCTAAACTCTGAATGATAAAATTGATCTAATTTCTTTTCCACCCTCCACCACAACAAACTCCTAGCAACTTATTCACTTAAAAATTCTTTGGGCCATAGTCCCTGCAAACTGGAGACATCTAGAATCAAGCTGAACTCTTGGTTGTGCTGGAATAGATCCCATTTCCTTGTTTTCCTTTTCTTTCTTCATCATTTCCATAGAAGATAACAAGAGGGCAGACAGTTCCACCTACATCTCCATGCCCTTACAGACAAAGGTGCTGAGAAAGAAGGGATGGGCATCCCGTAACAGCATTTAGGCTGACAGCTTCTTAGACCTTTGGGCAGCAACTTTCCATGGGGTTTGAAGCCAATGGGCTTCCTCACAGCTGTTGAAGCCAGTCTGAATCTAAGGTGTCGTGTCCATCAGGCTGTCAGAAAGAAAATTTTATTCTTGTTAGGGTTGTTTTTAACCAGATCATTTCTAAGAACCACTAGCATGCTGGGAGGTGGTAGGGACATTCTTGTGGAAGACAGTGGGAGGTCAAACTGCAGCAGCCCTGACAGATCAAATCTGCACCAGGATCACCGAAACGGTGCACATATGCATGTGCAAAATTAACTGCACACTGTCAGGCCTGATGAGACACCTTTGACTGTCAGAAAACTGGCGGCACCAGTAGCAGACTCTTCACACTACACAAATTCCTGCCTCCCTCCTACACAGAGTTGTCCTTCCAAGGTCTCAACCCTGCAGACACACCAAATGAGCAAAGATATGGGTGCTCCAGGTAAGACCTATCTCTGGCTAACCTGCATGTTGACATCTTTATATTATTTGAAAGTAGACATACATATCTGGAGTTGTTAGGCTGCGAGCTGAACTTTATCTGAACTCTACGGTTATGTTGTGTAAGTCGAAGATGGATTAAAGTGAAATCTGGAGCTAACAGTCTGAACATTAATAAGGGTTAGAATAGACAAAGCCAGCAGCTTAAATATGACTTAATAGCTAGAGTGGAGAGCCCCCAGGTCATGGTATGTGAACTATAACAGACACATTACAACACTGACTGCAGCTTCAGCTGAAACTCACCCCAAATCTGACCTAAGGGAGTATGAAGACAACAACATTGCAACCATTTGGTAACAAAACACTGAACCAACAAAGAGTGGTAACACCCCAGACTTTAACTTGTCTGTTTGTCCGTACTGTCACGTGAAGCATGGGGAGTTCAAATTGTAAGGGTGTAATTGCCCAGGAATTTCTTTGTTTGGGATACCTCTTTTGAGGCAACTGCCTTGAGCTACCAGAGACTGTGATTGATCTGTGCCAACGAAGTATCTAGTGGAGATGAGAGCCTGGTGACAAAATTTCCACTGCAAGATGGAGGCAGAGTCAGGCTCCAGTGCCACTTCACACTTCCCCAAAGTGAGCCTCTCACTTTGCACAGGGTGCATCTGTGACCAGACCAGTGCACGAGGCACCAGCTGCTGGATGTATTGCTCTGACCTAACCAGAACCTCCCACCACAACTCCTGAAGAACAAATTCACTGCTGACAAACCCCCACTGAGGATGAGGAGGTTTGGTCCAAAGGCTTATGAAACCACTGATCCCCACAATTCAGCTATTTCTATGCTTGCCATAATAAATCTTCAGTAGTCCAGTAACAGCAGTTCACGACCATTGCAAGAAAAGAGTCAGACTTACGAGGCTACACAGTGACCTTGAGCTCACTTCTTCATCAGTAGAGTGGGGGAAAAGATGAAATGAAGTTGCCTTCTCAACATGTTATCAGCATCCATCCAAAGGTGTACTCAAGAAAGCTTGCCTGAAACAGATGAGGGCAGATGGCCAAACTCCAAGTTTCAGTTATTTACACATTTATCAGAAAAATCCAATTCCTACAACTTTCCCCACAGCAAATTCCCAAACAATATTTCTTTTGCTGCTGAACGTGACTTTGTTTTATTTGGAAATATCAGCCACAATGAGCAAGCTCTGAAATACCAGAGTGAAACAACAGCAGGAGGAAGGGAAGGAAGGCATTCAAAGTTACCAGAAGGAAAACTGCAATTTTCCAATCAGCTCACGAACGAGGGTTCACTGACACTCTGATAACTAGAGCTTCAATCAGCCTGCAAAGTCTATTTAATCTAATTTGCTGATGAGATCAGGCCAAGCCTTCCTATTCATTCTGTTCCTTGATCTAGTGCTAACCACACATATTCCTGTAGCTTGTGCCAGCCACCCCTGCACCCTTGGGACTCTCCAAGAACAAGCGTGCGTATGATGCCTGCTACCCTTTGGTGATAGCACAGAAAAATCCTTCTTTTTAGAAGTCAGCACTAGTCTAAGCAGACCAAATGTATTACCAAAAATGCAATAGTGATAGAACAGCTTTACCATGGTGCAACTTTAGAGAGAAGGAGGCTGATATTGTCTCTGTTACTATAATTACATGAGAGGCGTGTAAAGCAGCAACATAATTACTCACCCCACACTCACTGTGCCTTGGAATTGTGCAAAATTGATAGAAAGAAAACGACAAGTAAAGGGTCACAGCAATACATGCAGTTTCCAGGTGAGGTACAGCCAGTTACTATGTAAAAGACTAACAAGAAAGGCCAAGAAAGACAGAGAGTTTGCCATGGGGAGGTCAGACCCCGGAAGATTTGGATCTGTGCTACAACCACTCAGCCATTCCCCTCCTGGACAGGAAACTCTGAGTTTGAGTTTGGCAGCTCAAAACTCCCACAACCCTTGTTTAACCCAGCACAAATGATGGCAACGTGGTTTATCCCCTGTTCACCTGCTCTCCTCATCTGCCAGGCAAGGAGGGAAAGGAGGAAGGATCATGAGCACATTTCCAAAAGGACAACATTTCTCCTTGCTGACTGCATTTTTCAAAGTGAGCCAGACGCTGCCCTTCCATACACTGGATCAATGTAGCACCAGCAGAGCTCCAAGTCAGAGGCATACTTAAAAGTGCAGCTTTATCCCACCAATTACCCTTTCTACAAAAGGTCTTGCTACTATCTCTCCAACCCCATCCTCCTGCATTCCCTGGGCCATTTGCTTCAGGAGGATAAGGTTTAAGAGCAGGGACACTCCTTTGACACGGTGGCATGAAATTAAATGAGTTGTCTATAACACCACTGATGCCAAAACCACGTTTACGTGTGTATTTGAATGGAGACAGGCTGAGCACCAAAATGCAAGTTCAGTCCATCAGTTCCAGGTACCAGACACCGAGTTGCCTGAGCTGGAGGAGCACCTGCTTCTCCTGCACCCTCCCAGCCCCCCATCCACACCACACTCTATGCCCATGGCTAAACATCTCCCAGAAAGTGAGGAAACCCCTAATCTGAAACCAGAAGCACAAAAGCAAGAGCAGGGGCACTTCAGGCAGCTCACTAAGAGGCTCCATGCATTTTCCTTCAGCATGCATGAAGGAAAATGGTGCCAACCACACATCTATAGAAAATCCTGTCAGCCTCTTCTGCCAGCTACAGCAGCTATTTTTGTTTTGCCGTGTAGACTGCAATTGCACGGAATGCTCAGAATTTCCCCCTCAGCTTTCTTTGGGACAGGGATGGACTTTCCTAGAGGTTTGTTGAACGCACACAGTCACCAGTGTTAAAGAAAAGCATCCAGAAAGAGCCACTGTCCAGACTGATGCACCTTAATCCACAGAGCAAGAGAGTCAGTTCCACCACAGCTCAGCTTCTTCAGCTGGAAATGAGTCCAGAGAAACATGAACAGAAGCATGGCTGTACAAAGCAGATTTCTTTACTGAACTTTAAAGATTAGATACCTTTCTGATGCAATTTTTGACCTTCTAAAAATGTCATTTTTATTCATTCAAACAATTTGCAACATGAAAGCTTAAATATTATTCAGGGGAATCCTTTGTCCTTTTCAAAATGCCGTTACATTCATCAAGACACACATATTTGTTATTATGTGCCTCTTTTTAATTCTATTTTACTGTAGTACTGAAAGCGAAGTTCATGACCTTTAACTACACTTTGAATTCCTCTTTACTTGAGTTGCCTCAAGTCTTTACACCACATTGAGCTTGCTGCAGGGCTCCGAGGCTGTTTCTTTACCTTCCTTGAAATATACTTGTCGGGGGGTAGGAGCCAGGGCTGTGCTTCCCAGCCCCCTCGCAATTCAGACAAGAGCCCTACACTCCTGGCAATGTCGCCAGCTGCTCTCTGGGCTGCAGGAGGTGAAGGCACCTTAGTGATGCCTGGGCATCTCCCTGCTCTCTCTCAAACTGGCAGAGCAGTATTAGGGATGCAAATACTGCCGTACAGATGCATACAAGGTGGGTTTTCATCTGACCAGGCAGGATACCAAAACCACTGCACCTCAGAGGCGTATCTGCCTAAACACTCAGGGCCAGCGCTGCTGCAGCTACTCTGCCTTTGTCATTTGGGCTATTGAGATGAAAGCTTTGTGCCTTTGCTTTTATGCCAGCTACAATCTTTAAATCCCTGCCTGCAGAGTTGATATGCTCCCAGCCCTTTACCCGCCCCATCCTTATTTGTACACAGGCAGCAACACCACGTCAAGGAGCATCAGTGCTGCAGGTTTCAGGCTCACACTTTGTCCCCAGCTGTAAGCCAGCACTTGAAAAAAGAGAACATTTAAATCAGCCTAAATCCAAAGGAAAACAACTATTTCCAGAATGGCAAAATTCCATTATTTTTGTATTTCCATTTAAAGTGGGAATTCTTTTTTGGGTTATGTATTAGCATGTCATCTAGTTATACAGCTTACAAAGGATAAAATATTGACATAGGAAGTTTTACACTGAAATTAGCTATGTTTCTGCAGTTACCTGAGCAAAAACATATGGAGAATATGAAAAGGCATAAAAAGCAATTTTCTCGAGCTCTGCCATACTGAATTTATACAGATAACAGCATATGAAAGACTTAACTGAAAGCAAATCCCTGCCACTTTGGACCTTAGATTTAAGTTGGTGACACACATTCACTCAGTTCAGTGTTTCCAAATTCCTTGTTGCTGCTGAGCTTCATTACCAATCAATTAGCAGATGCTACACTGCACTGCCAGGTAACAAACTGATCTCAGTTAGCAAATAAACACTCTTTCAACCAGACAACTGTAATTCAGGTCTTCTAGGTGCCAGCTATCCTGGATGTGCAAGATTCCAGAAACTCCTTCAGGCCTCTGCAAAATAGGAGGGCACTGGATCTGTCCCACTCCGTATGGGCTCCTAGTGGGTACTGAGGTATGTTCAGCACATCAGTCATTATTTTTTCAGCACTTCACTGTCTGGAACAACAACTGCTAAAATCTTACAGCTCTGTGCTAGGGAGGTTTAGATTGGATACTAGGAAAAATTTCTCCACCGAAAGGGTTGTCAAGTGACACCTGCTTTTATAAATACAGGACAGACTGAGAACTATTTTGCCTTGTCAGGCAATCATATTTATAAGGCTTTCCTGTTTCATCTTCCCCAACAGTCAAGCACTGGAACAGGCTGCCCAAGTGGTTGAGTCACCATCCCCAGAGATATTTTAAAAAAGGTGTAGATGTGGTGCTTAAGTACATGCTTTAGACTAGGTGGACGTGGCAGTGCTAGATTAGTGGTTGGACTCAATGATATTAAGGTTCTTTTTCAACCTAAAAATGGCTCTATGATTCTAAAACACTTTTTCCCCAGGACAGACACAGCTGACCAGTGCCATGGTGGGCAGTCTGTACCCAGTACCTGTCCTTCTGGGTGATACAGGTGGCACCTACCTACAGCACTGCAAAGCCTGCTTGCTTTGTTTAACACAACCACATACCAGAACCAAGACTTATTCCCATACTTCCTAGAAATTATCTCCTGACCTCTATCCAAATTTCTGGCTATTTGAGCTGAAGACGGGAGATTTGCTCCTCTCACATTTGGCACAGGTCAATCACTTTACATTTTGTCCTGGATTTTCATACCCATGTCAGTGTTAGCTGTTGACACCACATGAGATGGCATGATGTTGTTCTCCCCCTTTTTAGCCATTTCTTCAGTCTGAGGCTTTCCTTTACATATCACACAGTAGTTTTCTTTTCTTTATATCTGAGGAAGAGTAGGGGGGATGCTAAAAAAAATAACAAAACCTTTACCTTAAACAGGGTATCTCAGACACAGATACACCACCCTACAATTAAAGCTCATACCCTCCACCTGTGCATGCACACTCAGGCTGGTGACTGCTCAGGCGATGACTTGCTATACCTTATTTATCATGCACCTCTCTGTCCCCTCTTAATCAAAACAATCTGAATATAAGCTTGAACAATTGTCACGAAACATCTAACATTTTCTAAATGATGGGAAAAAACTATCTGCAGCTTTAATATGGAGTTTCTCGCAACAGGAGAGCTCTCAAGCCCAGTTGGTGAGGTATTCAGCTGTGGTCAGTTCTCTACCCAGGACACATTCACAACCTCACAATGCTTATCTTCATAGATACTCAACTTTGACATTAAAACCAGTCCCCACTTTTCACAATTTGAGGTTTTAGGATGTGACTTTGTAACATACAGCAAGTTTCATAGAGAGCTTGCTAAAGGTTTTCCAGTGTGCATGTTCCTTTACCTTCATCTCTCAGCTGTTGGCTGCACATGTCTACACATAATTTTCACAGGCACTTTAAATTACTTTTAATTTCCACAACACTGAGTATTACCTTGACCTGTTCCTATATCCTATTCCCCATAAAGCTGCAGGAATGCCTCAGTTAACCAAAGGAGAAGGTGGTGGAGGTGGAGAGGCAGCAGACCATGCTTTCTAGCAGCAACAGCAGTTTGTTGAGCTGCTGACATCGGCTTTGTACTCAGAGAGCAGGCGGATTTTTGAACTATCAAAGCTTTCCAAAACAATTGTCTGATAAAATATACTCTGAGGACAAAGCACTGTGAGGGCACCATGGATGGAAACTCTGATCTGGCACTGCGCCTAACAGTGATCCGCTATTCGGATGCCCTCGGACCACACAGCACACATGTGTATGCCTAGACACTGGAAAACCCACAAATGTGTCAGTTAATCCCTCCAAAACTAGCACAAGCCAAAATTAAGGTTGTGTGTGACAGTTAATTTATTCATTCTTTCTACATGTGGACAAAACACGTTATAGAACAGAATTACTTCCACAAAGTATATTTGATTTATATAGTACATTAAATAGGCTGCCCTGATTAATTATATTTCATTAGTTTACCTTATCTCAAATGCTCAGTGCATGGCCACACACCTTTTTTACTCCACGCTTTTCAGATATGCTGCCTTAGATTACTATTTCATACCCATCATCACACCACAAGTCTGCATAAGACACATCAATGCAATTATGTCCCCAAAACCCTTGTGAGGAAGCCCATCCTTCCATCCCTCTGGACATAGAATAGAAGTCTTGCATCACCTGATCTAAATTGATACTTTCCAGTCAAATTTCCTAGTGGCTTCATGGACAGCTGCAAGTGCACAGCCCTTTACAGCAGATTCCACTTGCATCAGCGAAGGGGCCTGAACTGGAAAAGCCTTGTTCACCCTTTAGTTTGCTTGACTTAGTTAAACTATCAGCAGAGAATAAAGGGGGTAAGATATGACTCAACCACACCTTAGGAAATAACCCTCTACGTTAGAGAAGCACACATCGCCGTCTCCTCCAGAGCTGTGGGATTCTGCCGGTCAAATGTAGACACAAGCACACACTCCACATCCTTGCTGTCCCAACCCAGTCCCCTTGAACCTGTGCACCTCACAAGAGCCACAGAAATACCTCAGCAGCTCCACAGCCTGCCTTCCAAGCCTGCACTGATGCTTATGCCTGCAAGCATACAGGACCTTGGGCTGGACCTACGTGCAGCCCCCTCTGGCTTTTTGTTGTGCCCTTGGAAGCAGGACTGTAGCTTCTGCAGGCCAGAAGGCGATTAGCTAAAGTATCCACAACTCTTCAAATAACATTCAGACAGCCTCCTTTTCTTGGTCTTCCCTGCAGCAGGTGCTGGTCCCACCTGTGCTGACTCAGGAAGGGCTGGGAGTGCTCTGCAAGGGCGGCACCTGGGGCTGCCACAGCTGAGCCCTTGAGCTGTGGCGGTGCCACGAAAGGGGCAGGGAGGTGCATACTCTCCTTGAGCACAACCTGCAGATATAAAGCAAGGAGAGGGGCTTTTCTGTCTAGAGTACGAGGATGGAAATAACATCTCAAAATCAGGCTCATGCAACCAATATGCCTTATAGGCATCTTGATCCTTCCAAGGAAAGGTCTCTCTCTGCCTCTTATGTGCAGAGCTGTGGGAAAAAGCTCTGAAATAAGCACTTTGCAAAGGCAAAAAACTAATTAATAGCCCTATGAAGAGTAAAGCCTGCTCTTCTTAGCTTCCCCTCCTTTACCATAATAACTCCCTTTTCCCATGTCCTCACTACACCTGCACAGAGATAACAGTGTTGTGCTTGGGGCAGAGGTACTCAGGCAGCGGGGTTCTGCTGCTTTTGCAGTGTGGGATGTAATGTTAACCTCTATTGCCTTCCTCCTCTGTACCAGCATCACCAAAACCTGTAAGAAAGTGTCTATTAGCGCTTTACCTCCCCGTCAAATTTCATTTAACTCAGGTAGGAGCTCAAAAGTTTTTTGGTGGGGCCTGACAGAGCAGGGCCGTTCTGAAGGTCCAGCACCCCAGGCTCCTATCAGTCTAGTTTGATCCAGCCACTGAAAAAAGCTGGTTGACTGTTTGTGTATTCCTCCACAATGCCTTTTCTCCTTGATTGTTTGAGGAGTCCTGTGATGAAAGAGACTACAAACTCATCTGACGTAAAAAAATAGATTTATTTTCCCAGATGAATTTCATCTGTACAGATTCCTGATCTGGTTTATGGCACTGATTGCATGAAATTTCATGCTGGCATGCAAGCTGGCTGGGGGACAATGAATTCATCAGTGGCACTTGTGTTTATGCTGTCACATATGTGGAAATACAGCTTTAGCCAGACTAAATCTTTCCCCCATTTTAATATCACTTACCTTACAAAGGCTTTAGAAGAAGATTGTATTTAACATTCTCATACCTGTATTTTGCATTAGCCATTCTCTGGAAGTTAAATCAGCTTTTCATTTCTTCAAATGTTCATCCTTGGTTTTATTTTTAATTCAATTTTTTATACAATCAATGAAAAAAAGAATAATTTATTGATGTTTTTCTCTAACTGAATGTGATTGCTGTGTCTCCCCCCAGCCTTTCAATCTTTCTCAGTCACAGAATAGTTCTGGGAGGTGGTATTACCACTTGTACAAATTGTGGGTTTAGACTTCAATAATCCCGAGGAAGTAGAAAATCTCTACCTCAGGGAAAGTTAAGTTTATCCTCCTCTAAATCCTTCCAAAATCAAACACACATGTTAGTAAACGGATAGTGAAGTTTCATCCAGTGATGAGACTGAATCCAACCACTCATGAAGCAAAGCCTGAGTAAATGGGCTCCTGGATGCTGGAAATGTAGACTAGAACCAAGGGCAAGCTCCCTAAAGTTGCTGGAGTAGCACTTTAATGGCATCTCACCTGGCAGTGATACCTGCTACAGATGAAACCCGGCTGAACTCTGGCATGCCAGCTACCAGGTCAGCACGCTCTGTGGTGGCAGCCCACGGCACAGAATGTGACCTTCCCAGCTCCGAGTGTGTCTCCTGCATGGACCTTGCAGGTCACTTGCTGCTACCCATCTTGTTCTCACAGCAGTGATTTAGGCAGTCACAAAGGAGTCAGTGAAACTCAGGGTCTGCCTCCAAAGGTAGAAGTAACTTCCAGAAAGATTCCCTGCAATGGACTTGTGTTGTAACCGCTAGATTTTGCTTAGCAGGCTGTAGCTCCCTGAGAGCTCAGCCAGGGTTTCCTCGCGCAGTGCGACCCAGTCACATCCCGCAGTCCATTTTGGACAGCCCTGCAATCTTGCTCTGGTCAGCTATCAGCGTTACAACCAGTGATGATGAAGGAAGGAAGAAGGGTCCCTCATGAGCGTTGAGATGGCTTGAATCATATCTTGTCCCTGCCTTAAGGGAACAGGGGGGGAACAATCTGGGATAGGAAAAAGCATAGGTAAACAGGTCACCACAGACTTCTGACCTCTGATTGTGCAGAAACAATAGCTACAGAGAACTCAGTAAGCTGAGCCAGTAAGAGGTTTGGCTCCTTTGCTTTTTACCTTGAAATTGTCTCTCTGCTCACATACTCTCTGCTATCAGCTCAGATGGCAACAGAGAAGGGCAGCCCACAGTCACACACTCGTCTTACATAAGGAAGTACCAAGAGCTATCAGGAGACCAGAAACTGATGAAATGTGTCTGTACTGTTTGCCCTCAATTCTATTTCCACATTGTGTGCTTCCTTCATCCTTGGTTCTTAACAAGTGTAATCTGACCCACCAAAAGAGATCAGTGGGATCTGTAAAATTGTCAGAGACTATCTTCTGACATTTTGGCCACTTTATCAGAGGAAATTGCCCCGACTTATAAAATGTACAGTAAAATTTTCGTGTATATTTTCTGTAATTTCCTGTCACAAATTTGCAGAAGAAAGTTCCATAAGGAACTGTAGGCATTTACAGAGTGGTAGCAACATCAAAAGGTTCATCACTGTTGTTATTTATTTGTGGAATTTAAATAGGGGAGCACAGAACAGGTAACTTTCCATCATAGTTGCCTGCTCTGCACAGAGATTTAAATCCCTTGAGTCACGGAGTGGAGTATTACTTTTAACACAAAGGCATTGGATGAAGCATAGTGGTAATAAGGGGATGAAAAAAGGTCAGGGGAAGAAGGGGGAAGCACAGTGTGAGGCAATAGGGAAGAGAAGTCCTGTGCCTCACCTCACTGACAGCAAAGGTGACAGCAACCACGTGCTAAGGGAGTCTACATGATTTGAAACGATTCAAAAAACACACCTGTAACACACAGATAAACCAAGGAGTTAAGCTGGTAAACAACAGTGATATGAAGTGACATCACCAACCACAGACCACTCCAGTTTTGTGGTTTTAAACACACTGGACGTCCTCTTTTGTTTCAAAAACTCTTGAGAGCAGGAGTGGGCATTGCATAGGTCACATGTTCATTAAGCACAGCTCTTCATGAAAGCTTTCCAACTGAAATGCTTAGCACAGCAGAGCAACATCCTCCTGTTACTTCTTCAGTGACTTGTCTTAATGTGCTTTAACATCAGTCTTGGAAAGAGAACAAAAAAAGGAGCCTCAGAGTGGAAGGACTGTGCAATTCTTGTGGCAGCAAAAAACAATTAACAAACTCTAGTCCTACATCCAAAGCAAAAGGGCAGCTTGAAGCAGTGCTCATTGAGGATCAGGGGATCTTTTCAAAATAAACATTTATTTCTTTCTTGAAACGCTTTGAAGATTTACTGTTATTACTACTGTTTATAACTACTATTATACACGTAGCCTGGAGTAAGCTACTTGTAGGATATAAGTTTCTCTCCCTTCATCTTGGGGTGAAAGTTTCAGTTTAAGTAGCCACTTCTGAGTGACTGACTTGACCGATACATTTTTTCTGGAAGTTGGACCAGGACTGCACACCCTTGAATGAAGGCACACAACATAATTCACAACTTTGGAAAAGCCATTCCTTTGCCTCTTTCATAGTAAAGTTTGTTCATTATGTTCCCAGTGATTAAGAATTCCAACAATCCCTCATTTTGTCCAGAGTGCCTCCTCTGAACATCGACTCGTACATTAGTCAGACCAGGTTATACTCCTTTCAAAGGACTGCATCATGACACAGTATGTTACATTTGTCCAAAGTGCTCTTAAGATGCAATCAAAGTCCTTGGGAAACTTGGTCAAACCACCAGCCACTCTGACCTAAAAAAGATGTCATGCAGATTCCCAGCAGCTTGAAGAAATTCTTCAGTAAAGCCCATGTCTGGATTTGCTGCTTAGGGTAGTAGCAATGTAGTCCTCCCTAAGAACAAATCCAGCTCCCACTAAATCAGTGGTTCAAGACCACACAGAAGACCACGTGCTCCGATCATTGGTGTAAGCCAAGCATTTTGACAAGATTTACTAAAACCAGGTCACTTTTGGAAGATACAAACATCTTCTCAGTTTCAGCTACACAGTTTTTCTCAAGTCTATTCTGTTCAGTTTTATCCCATTTCCCAGCATGGAAGTAAACAGAAAAAAATTAAATAGAACACTTGAAAAAGAAAAAACCAACCAAAAAGAGACATTCCAAATAAAGTGTGGCTTTATTGAAACCATGTTTCCTTTCGACAGCCCGGCTGCCCCTCGACATTGCAAGTATTTATGCTTTTCAATTTATTTCAATTGGAACTTTATTGCTTCACTACTTCTTGTGTGTAAGGACAACCTTACAAAACAAGACATCAGTGCTGACAGGTTTCTTTCTAAATTCAAATATGAATTCAGCTGCACATCGAGGGTTCAAAGGAAGGCAATAAGACAATACATGTCACAAGCTCCTAATTCAACAGCTTTTTTACAGTATCTTTTTATTTCAGGCAAAACCTAATGGATGAAACAAACCTCCAGTTCTTCAAGTAAATAGCCAAGACCTCATTAATTTAAAAATTAGTTACAGATTCTGTAAGCACCACTTGCTAAGTAACATTTCATTGGTTTTAAGCATTGAAGGTAGTAAACTCTAAAATTAAAGGCCTGAATAAATAAGTTGTGGAATAGTGCTTTTGATCATCTTGTTACCATTTATTCCTTCTCAAAATAATTATTCCTTTTATTTTTCAAGGTCAGGCTGGATGGGGCTTTGAGCACCCTGGACTAGTGGGAGGTATCCCTGCTCATGGCAGGGTTGGAACTAGATGATCTCTAAGGACCCTTCCAACCCAAACCATTCTGTGATTAAATTATGTAGTAACACAAAAATAGCCAAAGCATATGAAATCAAAGATTCTGTATGCAGCAGCCAGTAGCATGATAACTGCAGCTAAACCCAGCAAGGATCTAGAACAAAGAAAATTAAGGTCAAGGAAAACATCTACACCTAGTGCTTTTACACAACTCAGGTTTTGAGTCGAACGGCCTTTGAAATACTCCAGGAATGGAGTATTCCAATTTCTACTCAATGCATTTACTAATCTTGATTCTAACTTTAGGTTTTTCAAAATTTTTTTAATAAGCAGTGGAAGATAAACTCCAACTATAGATGCATTACATTTTACCATTCCAAATAAAAGAAAAGCAAGACAGCAATTCAAACACCATCATAAAGCTAATTTAGGAAAAAAATAGGAGACATCCTACTCTGGGCTATTTTCAGGCTTTGCTACCTTGCTTTAGCCAAGAAAAAAACTGAAGTAGGACTTTCAGAAATAGTTAACAACTATAAAAGTCAATACTTCAGAAGAGGCTAGGATTTTTTTGCAGAGCTCAGGCAGAGATACCTACAGCAAGACACTAACTGCCAGCAAATAATGTTTGTTAACAGCATCCCAAGACACTCTAGGGACTGGTAGTCAGAGAAGCTGAGCAACTGGTTGCTCAGTAACACGAAGATGATACTGTTCAGGTGCTCAAACACAGGAATTATTAATAATGGAAGTAAGAATTTGGTGCAATGGCTTTGAAAATAAGCTTGGTCAAGCCTAAAGAATGAACCAGTGATTTGCTTCCTTTCAGAACACTTAGAGGAGAGAGGCTTTCCTGTTGCAGGCTCAGTATCACCTTTAAATGCAATCCAGTCAGTGTTTGCATATTCTTCAGGCTAAAAACTGGATGTCATCCTTCCTACCAAACAGGCAAAAAAAAAATGCTGCTTGCACTCAAGACTCAATTTAAACATTAATAACCTTGACAGGGTGGAAGACTGGCTACAGGGATCCTCCCCGAATCCTCAGCCAGATATGAAATCAATATTATTCATTCACTCTGTGTTTTCTATCCATATCTCATGATCTATTGGCAATAAGTGTTCTATACATGCTGTAACAGGAAGTAATAAAGTTGTTGAACTACTACATGATGAACCCACTCAAACAACTGATGATTTCAGACATTGTATGAATTACATCCATAATGGAGAATTACAGCATGAGATCAGAAACAAGCCAGTTTGCTGAGAAGGAGATTCTGCCTAACCCTGTAAATCCTGCTATTACTCTGTTCCAACCTAAAAGGTCAGCTTAAAGCTCTGCTACAAACAGTTTATCACAATGCTTGACTTTGATTTTGTACTGCTACAGCTGAGAATTTATTGTAGCACTGAGAGGTTTCACTACCCAAGCAAATTCTGCACAGCTGACCAGCTCTCATATGTAGAACTTCTGCATGCTATGCAAGAAAACAATGCTGACTTCTGAGAGCACTGTGTTTATACTCTTTACATATCTGCTTTTGCTAAAGGAGTTTTCTTCACTCGGAGCAAGCCCTGTGTTGTGGAACTCCATGTCTTAATCATAAAAATCCAAGAGATTGATTCAATTTCACTGCTTCAACTGAACTGCAAAAAAAGGCAACAAAACATTTTTTTGTAATGGTATATGAACAGAATGAAGTGCAGGCCAGTACTGAGTAGGACTTAGCACCTTCATTTCACAAAGGTGCTTCATTTGGACTCCATACTAAATATTAAGCTTGCACAATTATCCAAATTGTAATTGTGCCCATTGTACTGAAAAAACGCAAAGTAAGCAATATTTCAGATTCCAACAGACCAATCTGTATGATTGTCATAGTTTAACCCAAGCCAGAAGCCAAACCCTACACAGGCACTTGCTCACTCCTCTACCAGCAGGATCAGGGAGAGAATCAGGATAGCAAAAGCCAGAAAATTCGTGGGCTGAGATACAGACAGTTTAAGAGAGAAAGCAAAAGCTGCACATACAAGCAAAAACCAAGGAATTAATTTAGTTCTTCCCATGGGCAGGCAGGTGTTCAGCCATCTCCAGGACAGCAGGGTCCCATCACACACAGCAGTGACTTCGGAATACAAACACCATCACTTCAAATATCCCTCCCTTCCTCCTTCTTCTCCCCACTTTGGTATACACTGAGCATGATGCCAGGTAGTCTGGAATGTCCCTTTGGTCAGTTCGGACCACCTGCCCTGGGTGTGTCTCCTCCCCACCTCCCACACACCCCCAACATCCCGGCCAGCGTGGCAGCATGCCATGGCTCTGCCAAAACACAGACCCCAGCCCAAACCAGCACAATGATCCAATACTCCAAAAATGTAATGGAAACTATCTTCAAGTATGGCAGCATTCTAGTCTTGTGCCTAAATTACTTCAAGGCCTTCATGTATTTAAAGCCGAACTTACTTGTGTTACATTTATTGATTAGGATCTTGCAAAGGGAAAAGAGAGCTAAGAAGCCTCCAACTTGTGTTTTCTGGTTGAGGTTGCAGTGATAAGCATAATGTTAACATGGTGCTCCTATGTGTTAAGTGTTGCGTTATTTAAACAAAAATTCTTTCCTTTGAAACTGAGAGCATATTACTAAGATGACAAGACATTCATAACATAATACACCTGATTCAAGAATTCACTTACTTCTTCCTCACAATCATATATTGCATTTTTTACTTTGTATTTTTTCATTACTAAATTTTATCACATTAATATCAAACAGATGACAAAAATTATTTGTGTTTCAGAGCAGTTCAAAGAGAAGGACAGCATAATATCCCTGGAGCTGAAAATTTACAGTGTCTGGCCATGTACAGAGTAATAGTCACCTCCTCATCAAATGATGAACATTTTTACTAACGCACATCTTTGAGCCTTAACTTTTGAATGTTTCTTCATTCCACCAGTCTTTTCACATATTCCTGCACTGATATTTTGAATAAAAAGGAAGCCAGAAAGAGGTGTGTGATCTCGGTTTAATCATCTGCAGCCCTTCTGTGCATTTTTTAGTTGAAAGTTCAGCTTCAGTCGTATCTGCTGTGGTAACTGTATTGAATTTCAGTTTAACAGACATAAGAGAACCGTAACATCTACCAGAAACATGAGAACAATTTCTATCTTTCTCTTTTTTATTTAACCACATAAGTACACGTCAACAGTTGGCATAAACTTCATAAAAATACAGTACCTTTTTGTGCCGAAACACTAGTCACAATGTTTATATAAAGATTTTTTTCCTGCTTCCTTGAATTCAATTAACATTTTAAAAAGTGACTTCCCAAAAGCCCTTTTTTTGTGAGTTTCCTTATAGAAATGTTTCCAAAATCTATTCTGTAAAAGTTAAAAAGCTAATGCATTTTCAGCCATTCTCCCTCACCCTCTCAATAAAACAGATTTTAAAAAAATAAGACGTTTTAGAATACTGATCAGTTGTTATACTACTACTTTATCACAGGTTCCCATTTAATTGACACTGTTACAGGCGTGATGGATGGTGTTCCTATAACATCCAGGATCACCAGATGTTATTAGGGCTAAAAAGACCCATCATACCAATAGACTGACGTGAACAAAAAAACTGAGCTGAAACAAATCCAAACCATGAATGATACACGGCGAAACATCAGACCTTAGAAGTGTTATGCTGTGGAATCACAATTACTGTGACAGCTCCCAACAGCAATAAACATACAAAAATCCTACCAAGTCAGTTAAACAACTAAAAGGTGTCCTTGCACTGGGTATCTCGCAAAGTGAATTCTCTAATATCTAATTATAATACTGGTGTGACATCAAGATGACAGAAAAAGAGCAGAACCAGTCCAATAACGCTGGAGCAATTATACCCACACAACTGACTACACCCATATCACAACTGGGATAAATTCCACTTTTCTTTAATGCTGATGATGAACTCCAGGCAGGATCTAATATATGGGGAAAGGAAAAAGGGCATTAAATTTTGAAAGTAATTTCTTATCAAGTTAGGCGCTGAAGGTCTAGTTAAGGCAGTGAAGGATTTATTTTAGTATCTTTCTAAGGCTATGACAGATTTTTCCTGAATAAAGCATTTTCCCTTAAGAATTTCATGTATATTATGCCAGCTTATTCTGAATGCATAAGAATGCTAAAAACCCTTGGACACTGAGAAGCTAAACTATTGCTTACTGCAAATATTACCCTTATTAGTCTTCTTTTTTAATATCAATAGGATTCCAATAACATGCACCAAAAAAATGAAGCTTCAAGTCCGCCTACGAACTTTTCCATAGCTACTTTTAGCTCTTTTTGGATCAGTGTTAAATAAAATGTGCAAACATATAATCATTTGCATAGCAAATCTCAAGGGACTGACCCTGAAATAGAAATCCAAACTGTTAGGTTTAAGATATTTCTATAATCAGAATTCACTTAAAATGGTAAAAAATAAAATACACATTTTTCCATTTTAAGTCTAGTAAAAAAGGTATTTCTGATTTAGAATTCTTACAGTTACTAGTTTAAAGATTCGAAAGACTGATGCTTCATTGCATTGAAATGTTATTCCTTCGGAATTTTCAAGACTCTGTAATTGCTGTTTTCAAATACTGTGATGAAATATGGCCTGGAATCCTTGCTCATAAGGGTACATAAAGGAATTTTTCCTCTATTAGCAGGATCTTCGACGTCCCAAATTTCAGGCATACTGCAGCCAGGCCTAAAAAAGAGGAATATGAAAAGAGAAATGAAAAAATGCCATAAAACCCCCATGAAGCTTGCCTCATAGTGCTCCATGAATACTTGATTGTGCCATCTGTATTTTTTTAAGTTTGTCTTTATACTAGAAAAATTATCAGATTACAAAATCAATAAATATAGTAGTAATTTAAAAATAGTATTGAGAACGTGTAAAATGCATCTGGCTTTTGTAGTTATGTAATTAATAAAGAATTAATTTGGAGGAGGAAGCACATAAAACAACTCAAATTATACAATACATTATACATTACCAGGGACCCTTAAATCTTCTTATAAAATGGAGGGTGGTATACACATTCCTAACATTTCTAAAGAAAACTCAGGAAATAAAACACCTTAAAGTAGTAACTCCTTGCTTTTTATAAAAGATCATAGCCAACATAAATTCCCTGTACAGCTATCTTTCAAAGGTAGATTTACTGAGAATTTTCCAATTTTAACAAAGATAATAGCAAAGAAATTGAACAGATGCATTTAATTTTATTCTAAATGAAAAGAAAATAGAATCAAAAATCCAAACTAATTGTGTTCTGGAGGCCAGAAAGAGAAATCAAGGGGAAAGGAGGGGGAAGAAAAAGCATAGGTCTTTCTGAGGAACAGCTTAAATGTGACAAAATTTTTAGTGACTATTAGTGGTCGTAATATTTTGGTGCTCCAATTAGCTTTTACTCTGCACCTTTTATTCATACTAGGCTTTCATTACACACACACATCTGTTCTTGTCATCAGAGAATAATGACTTCTTTCCTTTGTAAATCTCCTCAGTGTTTTACAGTGAAGTTTAAAAATACATACAACACAGCTTTCCAGGTGCACACAAAGAACAAAAAGACGTTTATGAGGGTAAAGTCAATTACACCAATTACTATCTAGAGATGCTGGACAGAAATGTATGTTGACACTTTTAATAAATAAAGCACAAATCAACACTTTCAACCTACCACTTGATATGAATCTTAGACTACATATTTGAGAGGTGTATTATTCTTATGAGAAAGAAGGAGATTACTCACTTTTTTCTGCTTACACACAATGACTCTTCAAGAATGTAGTAATTCACTCCTAGTTTTATCAAATCCCTTTTTACTTGGTTTGCAGGTTTTCGACTGTACATGGAATACACTACTTTAGTTCTGGCCCTTCAAAAAGAAGAATCTAAGTTAGCTGTAATATATCATGAAAATGTAAGCTTTAACCTTAGACTGGAGAGGAAGGCTTTTTTATTTCACAAGGTAACTATGCTAAAGCAAAGTTTACATTAATAGTGCCATTTGCTAAAGTGTGATTATGTCTTCACAAATATGATTCCAAGAAGAACATATACAGCCCTTTGGTTTTTCTGTAGCAGGAGACAACTAACAAGATCCATGATTACTGTGAACTGAAAGTGTAAAGATATCAAAGCAATGCATTCACCGTGTAATACTCAAGGCTAGAAATGACCTTGCCTGGACTGGAGATGACCAGAAGGAATCAATCCTCTGCCAAGTCTCCACAAAAGATCACCCTCATTATGTCACTATGGTCGCACTGCCCTTGCTGGGACATTTTGAAATGCGGAGCACAAGACCTGGAGTCTGCCTACCGTGATCAAGCAAAATCAGCCCTTGGACACCATGATCCTTTTTTGGAACCAGATGACCTTTAGGGTCGCTCCAACCCAGGCCAGTCCCTATCACATCCAGTAATGTCCTCCTCTGAATGTGTAAAGCATGACACTGTTAAATCCCATTCAGTTTCTGATACTTGATACAGGTATTGCCTGCACCTTATTTACCCCACACATGCCCTGTCCTGTGTCTTTTTAACTAGGATAGAGTACTTCAGTTCAAAGGAACCTACAGCGATCATCCAAGTCCCTCTGTCTGACCAATTCAGGGCTGACCAAAAGTTAAAGCCAGTTAATGCCAGGCAGAGAAATAAGTACATAAAGCATATAAAATGAATCCCTGCCCTTTCTCTTTTATCCCTACCTTGCTGTTTTCTTGTTGTGTTGGAGTTTTTTTAAGCAGTTTCACCAAATTAACAAAAAAATGATTAATTATTAAATTTAGTAAAAGAAATTCATGACCTTTTCAGATAAATCAATTTCCATTTAGGCAAATGTCCTGATTTTGAAAATAACAAGAGTACAAATCTCAGTAACTCCATTACAAAATTTCAGCTTCAATAATTAACCAATTATCACAAAAAAACGACAGCCAATCACAGAAAGCTAACAAAAATAAATAAACTGGATATCTTGGGAAAAAAAAAATCATATCTCTCTACAATGTCAGAAGTAACTAGAATGAAGAAAGGATATAATTGTACAGATTAAATCCAATTCCTTAATTTAATCCTGATTTTTTTGTACTTAAGTTTGAAACCATATCTGTCCCTGGAGTATATACTTTCTGATGAACACAAGTCCTCAAGAAATAATGCATCAGTTTTCAATCTGACTGAAACAACAAATCCACTTCTATGAGGTTTTAACAAATTTTACAACATAACCTGATGCCATTCCTACTGTGTATTACAAACATTATGAGAATGAATAGCAGATACCAATAAAACATCAACTGCAAGACTTACCTTAATCCTGCATCTTCATAGTGAGGATGATTTACAATAGGACGAAGTGTAGACAATTTAACACTTGCCATTGTAGGCATTGCTCCTGCAAAAACTGCATCTGAAACACACAATCAAAGGCATTTTTGAAATGAGGAATTGAACAGTTAGATAAGCAATTCAAATACTTGAACAGTAATCCTGTAGAAAAACCATGAAGAGGGTAGGGTACTCCTTTTTAAAAGGCCGTACATAGGCATCAACAGGAAATGCAGAAAAATCAGTTTTTTAGTTTGGGTTTTTTTAACCTTGAACTCAATATAAGCCACTAGGTAACGAAGCATCTAAGAATGGAGATTTAATGCATCTTATTTTTCCTGAGTGGGTAGAACAACATATCCATTATAACAACACACTTTATTTTTTTCACTTCTTTCACCAGTGTTAAATGGGCAATAAAATCTCAGTCCACCATGTCTTTGACATATTTTCCTTCTAACAAGGCAACTACTTTGTTTCCAACCAGTTTTCTGACATGTTTTAGGAAAAGGAAGGGTGCAACCACAACACACACACATTTTTAATTCTCTTCTAGCAAAATGGTGATCATGGACCCACATACAGGACCAGTGTCATTAAAGTAAAAATTTGTTTTAATTGGACTTGGCAAAGATGCTTTTGTTGCAAATACTACCCCAGTGGTTAGAACCTCCAGATTAGTAGCCTGGAGCAAGCTTTTGGTGCTTCTTTTTCATTGGAGATAGCTTTTATGTGGACAAGTAGACATAACAAAGCCACAGACAGTAGCAACACCTCTGCGGTCATTCATGACAGGTTCCATGGCTCTATCTCACAGTAAATGGGGACATCCTATATTATTAAATAGTTTACCTTGTCTGGTATTGACTTTTATCCACTCTAAAAGTTCTTCCTGTGGCAAATTGCTAAATTCTCCCATGATGTTCCACTGAGTTCGAAGGTTTGCAGATCCCTCTATTGTCATCAATGCTAAAATAGCAAAGACCAATGTTTTGGGCTGGATTTTATAGAAGAGCCATCCAAACAACTGAAATGCAAGAATCAATTAATTCCTAGACAACAGTTCTGTAATGTTGTATGCCGAACAACTCATTTTTATTTCTCTACAAGGAACCTAACATATATTACACTATGAAACATCTCTGCTATTGCTTCTCCACAAAGTTTCAGATTATAATTCATAGTATTATAATTCAGAATATAGTAATATAATATTATATACGATACATATTATATTTCAGAATATAATTCCTAAGAATTATTCACGTTCAACAAATATTGCACATTACATTTGCAATTCTAAATGAATTTAAAAAAAAAAATTTTAAAATCACATTAATGTGAACTTTTAAAGTTGTAGCTCAAATGTCAAAATCTGCAAGTAAAGATGATTCAGCAAAGCTAACTGGACTTTTACAGTATTGTATCTCCAATTTACATTTAGAGTTTTTATCAGTAGTATACAGATTAGAGATTGTACTGCAAACTTCTGAAACATATCAGAAAAACAGACTTGGGGATAACAAGTTTAATGCTGCTTTAAATCCTACCCTTTCCTTTCTTGAACTGGGGCTTGCATTGTTTCCTAAAGACAATTTGCTGGAGGCTTTAAGCAAATATTCATAAAAATATGAAATAGGTATTTAAAAGAAGTAGTACTAAATTTGCTGTGTTGAAGCTTAGTTTGAGCAGGAACACTTTATCTCACCCATATTTGACCTAACCTTAAATAAGAAAGTATAAATTACATGTTTTCCCAAGCTATTTTTAATGAGAAGGCTTCACACATCAGAATTATCAAACCTGCACTAATTGGATACACTTCATTCATAGTACCATTACCTGTTGTTTTTTTTTAATTAAAGCATGAGACAATAAAGTAAAGTCTCTCAACAGAAGCTTCCACTAGGCTGACTACACCAATTAGGTAGTGTGTGTTATCTTTCTTATAAACTAACCACAAACTACCTCAGATTATTAAAATTCTCCAGCCACCTCTCCAAAAATACAGCATACTCTACTCTCATCCTTAAAGACTCACTAAACACTCTAAGAAGAACAGCAGTACTATCCAGCGCAAGTTAATGTACCAAATAGGCCGGACCACTGTGTGGATCTGGAAGGATGAAGTGAAATGAATTAATTTGTAGGCTGTGCTACATAAGCAAACCTCCTTTTTACCAACAGTTGCAAAAATGTCACTTCATGGACATGTTAGAACTTTGACAGTTCCACAGCTTTTCAAATCAATTACAGTACTGTCACACTTTTATAAAACCTCATTGATGTTCAAAGCCTCTGAATTTAGCACTATTTTGTTTACATAAGGAGCCTAGAACGGTTGAATATATATAATTCAAAAGAAGAATCTTTCATGGGGTGCTGTTCCTTATGTGTTTTTTTTTAATCAATTCAAGGTTTTTGGTTGTTCTGTTTTTTTTTTTTCAAAATGAATACTTTAAGTCTTTCTCCAGCTATTTCATTTTGTTTTCAAAATGTTCATTTAGGATAATATAATTTCTCCTATAAAAAAGAGGAAATGTGTGGATGTAAATGGTTAAAAGTCTGAACAGAAACAACAGCAAAATTTGGGCCTAACTTGAAGCACAAGTAGTAAATTAGATGAGAAAACTGAACTGAGCCCTAATTTAGTAACTCCTATTTGTTCAACTTAAGAGAAGTAAAGGTTCTAATCACATGTTTCTAAAATGCAGTTGTACAGAAGAAGGGAGTTACTCCCTTTGCAAAGATGCGCTACTTTATATTTTTATTTTATTAAAAATCCTTTCTTGAAAATGTGTTATAAAGTGAATTACTTTCCAATGAAAAATCAACATTAGGTCACTTCTTTTCACCAGAAAGCATTCCAGACAATGAAAATATTCTTTATTAAAAAAAGAACATTATCATTTTTATTGCCCATCAGCTGCCAGAAGCTGCTGGTAATGGGAAAATAGGAAGTGCAGGGATTCACGCAGTGGGCTGAAAGAACACAACATACAAAATTTCTTGTCCATATGCAAATAATAATTTTTAGCCTCAAAATAAATTAGATATGCTAACATAATACTGCAGACAAACTTTCATGGTCTGCTAGATGAAAGCATAGTGTTGGCCTCAATCACAGTAAGATAACTGCCTATGTTAAATTTGCTTAAATTCTTCTTGCGTCTATAAAACCAAATTGTCACTTATTAACTTATACTTCATTCAAACATCTAAAACTTTATCCAGTGATAAATGTACTGAGTGTTAATCTATCATTTGGTCACAAGTCCCATCTTCCCCTTCTTAACTTCCTCCATCCAAGAAATTCTGGATCAGTACTGCACATACAGTCAGATTTTTCAGCCTCAAAAAACTACTTCTGCTCAGCAGCCAGTAGGATAGAAAAAGCTCATTTAAAACCACTTGATAATTTCCTGGCCCTACAAAAACAAACCAACCAAAACAAGAACAAAAAAAAGTTTTCTTATTGCTTGCTTAAGTCTTAGAAGTGATCTGCTCAGTGGTGGCTCAATAGCCTTAAGGGCCAGTGTTTCTCTATCATGCTGAAGCCAGTCCTGTACTACTTGGAGGATTACCAGCCTCTCCCTACTAAAGAAAGCACACATCAATCAGACCAAAAAAGAATCCAGCTTGTCTTCTGTGGGTATCAATCAGCACCAACCCAGGGAATACATTGAACAGGCAAAAGAACCTCCACTAACAACAGGACAAGGAAATAGATTTTATTTTCACTTAGACTGTTCACCTAAAGTTGGGTTCACCTGAACACTTCTCCTAAGGCCCAAGCCAGGGCCAGGATATTCCCAGGCTGCATTATATAGGGCTGCTGGTCATTTATCCCCTTCTGCACAAAACAAATGTTTGAACTACAGCAATCTAAAAGCCCTTCCCTAGCACTCATGACCTATTTCCTTCAAGCCAACTATGCCTCCATGATGCTGCAATGAAGGAAGCAAAAGTCACTGGACCAAAGTCACAGGGTCCAGCAGGGGTAGCTCCCAGAACAGCTTATCATGTTCCACTGCAGCTCCCTGAGCAGCTTACTCTCACTCTACAATAGGAAACAGCAGAACAACCAAAGGGCCAAAACGCAGTTGGAAGCAGCAGAAAATAAAATATCGACAAAATACGCTGAACCTGTCCTCCCTTCCAAAATTTACAAACTAATGATGGGGCATCCTCTAAGATCCAACACACAACAATTATGAAAAGCATCAGCATTCATTAACTGGCCTGATGACCTCAGCTGCAGTTCTAAACACCCACAACAATCCAGGAAGAATTACTGAAATGCTATTACTCAGGTGCTTAAAAAAAAAAAAAAATCAGTACAGATTTTACAGTGGCACAAAATATATAAATACTTCTATTTCTGAACTTCACTACAGAACTTTACTACTACTACTACTGCCACCACCATCACCACAACCAACAGGGCAGAAAAGCCCATAAAGAAGCACACAGTTAAAAAAAGAACTAAGAGTAAATCAACTTTGGACATAATTAATTTAAATCGTAATTGTTATCTAGAAATTGCACGTTAAAAGAATATTTTATCATTTTGTTTTTCTGACTTTTCAAAAGCAGCTTCATTTCAAGTTACTCAGAAACACCTTATGAAAGGTCACTAAGAAAAATAACCAGTGCAACTGTTATTGCTTAAACAACCAGACCACCTAAGAGGATGTCAGTATTTCAAGAACAGCTAAGAGCTGGAAAACTGAACACCTGTGAATCTTCCAGAATAGCAAGCATGTAGAGGAAATTCCTAAGTCCCAGTACTCAATTACAAGGTGTCTAGAGAAAGAGGTTTCGCCAATTTCTTAGCATTTTATATTGTAACTGTACAGATTCATTTGATGTTGGCAAACACTCAGCACTTTCACCTAGGCCAAATAAATCAGGCATCAAGAAATGGATGAGCACAAACATTTAACCAGCCTGATACTGTGTAACCTGTCCAGTGTTATGAAGAACTGCCCTTCCCTAAAGATCATTCAGGAAGCAACTTAGTTTTCTGGAAAACAATCCTTTGTTCAGCTGGCTTAACATGAGACAGCTTTCTCCTCTTTGCATAATTCTGTCTCATTCACTGATCTTCCAGTTGTTTGACACATCAAACAGCTGCTTCACAGACAGGAACTGCCTTCACCACACCACCCTAGCTCACCTTCAGACACTTTCTACAAAATCACAGTGCAGTGCAGGGTGACAGGGACCTCTGAAGATTCAGCCCTGATGCTTGAGCAGGGTCACCCAGAGCCAAGTGCCCAGGTCCACATCAAGGCAGCTTCTGAATACCTCCAAGGACAGAGACTCCACCACCTCCCCGGGCAACCTGTGCCAGTGCTTATCACCCTCACAGTGAAGAAGTTTCCAGATGTTCAGAGGGAACTGCCTGTGTTTCAGCCTGTGCCCATCACCTCTGGTCCTGTCACTGCGCACCACGTGAAAGACTCTGCCATTCCTCCCAGTTCTGTACCATCAGCAAACCTGCTGAGGCTACGCTCTGCCCCATCATTCAGTCCATTAACAAAGCCACTGAACAGTCTCGGACACAGCACTGACCCCTCAGGTTACTGGCCTTCAACCAGATTTTGTACCACTGATCATCCCTCTCTAGCCCAGCTGTTCAGTTTCCAATCTACCTCCCTGCCTGATTCCCAGACAAAGGACTACTTACCCTACTTTTGCTGCATGTTCAAAGCTTTTAAAACAGCTATTTAAATACAGATTTAATCACATTCACTTCTCAAAAACACAGATAATGAAACATGGAAAGCCTATTCTAAGGCCTTTTATAGCTGGAGGACATCTAGTAACATTTAATGTTATAGATGATTTCAAAGTAGAAAGATGAAATCTGAGCTAGGCATATGACTTTTGATTTTTAAGACTGAAATGCTTTCAACATGCAAGACTTCAAATGAGACTTCTGGAAAGAATTAATAGACAAAAAATATGCAAGGCAATAAGCTCTGAAGAGCTGTGAAAACACAGTGTAAACAAAATCCAACGCTGGATAAAATTAATAGTCAATAAAAACTTGCAGTGGCATAGAGGTGCGCAAACACAGTAAAACCTAGTATATGTCTCCCTGTGCTCAAGCTCAATACACAGCATGTTGACTTCTATCATAATGCAGTTGGACAAGCTGCATAAAACAACACTTTTGCTTTATTTGGGAAGAGGGGAGAATGGAACCATTTTTTGTCAGGCCATATAATCTGGTTTATTTTTATCAGGTACTCTCAGATTCAGCAATTACACATAGAGAAATCTGCTTTAGGACAAGTATCTGTGTAATACTGTAAGTATTGAGATATGTACAGGATGAAAGAGACCTTACCTGTTTTGAACACACCAAGGAAGCCATAATACACAGATGTGGTGTTAAAAACAGTTTTAGTCTCATGATTAAAATCGCTAGGACACTGTACGCCAACAGCTGCAATGCATGGAATACCAGCTGAAAAGAAAAAAGAAACCACAAGACACAGAAGCGTATTTGCATACTTTTCATTTCTGCCTTAAACATACAACCTCATTTTCAGTATGGCTTAAATGATGAGCTCGTCTGAAAGAGTCCAAGTCAAAGTAAAGATATTCATATTTTCAATGGTGATACTGACTTTCTGTTATCTTTTATCTAAAGTGCATGTAATATGCTAAGGAATGGAGTAACAGCAAGGATAAACATTAACAATAAAAAAAAAAGGAGCTAGAGAAATGGCTATCTATTTTAAAAATCCTTAGACATTAGCAGGCAATTATATATGTAAAATTTCTTGTATAACTTCTCTATAGATGTTGAGAGACCCTGCTTTTTAGTGCCCAAAATACCCAAGTATGGAATAAAAGCAGCAAATAAGATCACCCTTGATAATCGCACAATCAGAGGCAGCTTGCTTTAGTATTCTAAAAAGCAGAGATGTCACTCACTACTCCTAACATTAATCTACGTTACTTGTCAAAGTGCTGTGCTAAATCAGAGGCAGTTTTGCAATCAGTGCTTTTATCTGATTGATTATCATAGAATCATTTAGGTCTGAAAAAACCTCTATGATCAAGTCCACTCATTAATCTAACACTGCTACATCTACATGTACTTAAATGCCTCCAGGGATGGTGATTTAATGCCTTCCCCGGGCAGCTGGTCCCACTGCCTGACAACACTTTTGGGTGTTTTTCCTAATATCCAATCTAAACCTCCCCTAAGGCAACTTGAGGTTAAACCATGACAGACATCTACCAACTCTCTGGGCCACCTGATCCCAGTTTCACCACTCTCACTGTAGAAAGATTTCTTCCTTACAGCTAGTCTAAATCTACCCAACAGGCCCTGCTAAAAAGTTGTCCTTGTCTTTCTTATAGATCCACTTTAAGCAATGAAAGGCCCCAATAAGGTCTCCCTGCAGCCTTCTCTTCTCCAGGCTGAACAGCCCCAACTCTCTGCCTGTCTTCATAGGAGAGGTGCTCTATCCCTCTGTTTTTGTGGGCCTCCTCTGTACCTGCTCTAACAGGTCCATGTTCTTCCTGTGCCGAGGGCTTCAGAGCAGGACACACTACATTGCTTTGCACAATTTTACTAAAAAGAACCATGTGTACTGTTATATTCATTATGGCATATCTCCAAACAGAATTTGAACATTATATGTCATGTGAAACCCTAGTAAAGGAACCAATCTCCTTCTCAGTCTCCATGTGGAAAATGGAAGGTCCAGCCTAATTTCAGTGTCTTTTTGAACAGCTACAGTAAAAGCCCAAGATTCCTCTCTTGCGCAGTCACCCCCATTAGCTAGTATATTCCTTTGTTCAACATTCCAGAGTTATTCTGGTGACATACCAGACCCAACTGAGATGAGGGAATTAATGATGCAAATACTTAGCTTCAAATAAACCACGTGTATCAGCATTAGCCCACTGCAACCTGCATTTCAATATGGAGTATTTGCATTAACAAGAATAAAATTGTGCAGAAGAAGAATCTTACCTCACCATGGTTAAAACGCTCTTCTCTGAAAAAAATAACCCAAAACCCACCATTATTTATGTACTACAGAAGCACTGGTTTTATTTTAAAAGCATCTCTAATGGCATTATACAATGCAACTAATCCAGTAAGCATGAGTCAAGTGTCAGGAATTTTTTCACTCTCTATGCAAGCTTTGAAATAAATTGCAAATCAGTAACTATCTTCCTCAATCCCTGTATCTATTTGGAAAACTTGAGTACTGATTTTAGCAGGTTTTTTTAATTACTTCCATGAGATGAAACTCAGGTATCTTTATAACCTGGAAGAAAATAATGAGGAAAAAAGAACTTGCTTTCACTATTTATAGCAAAAAAGCAAAAAGGCACATAAATAAATACTGGTTTAGGAACAGAGCAGCAAATAAATCATTAAATACAAAGTCAAGGCATAAATGGGTTAAGATGTCTAAAACAGGTTTAGCAGCTAACCTTAGTTTTAGTTCTAAGATAAAAATACCATTTATAGCACATCCATTCAGTTACTGAACTGCACATAACCAACCTTTCAAAAAGGACCAACTTATTGTAGAATTCTGAATTATGTAGCATATAGCAAATCAAATGAACTTCCAGCAGAAAATTCTGTTTTACATTAAAAAAGAAGACTATACTTACTTTTCATATCGGCCTGTGTGAGACAAGGACCACAGAATGTATTTAATTGCCTGAAGAAAACAAGAGACAACAAAAAGTATGAACAAACTTTCAAAAACATTTTGAAACATTTTCAACATTTGCTAAATTAGACTACACCTGGGTAATCTCTTTTTGAGATAATGCAAAGACAAAAGACATGCAATGTTTTAGCTAAAACTTCTTTTAGAGGATGTTTAATTAGCTAGGCAGTTAGCAGTTATCCCATCTGTTCTTGCGCAAACTGTAAGTTGTTTTTATACAAATTATACATAATCAAATTTACAAAAACAGTTATAAACTCCAGATTTAGTATTCATCAGCTAAATAAGAGAAATTTTTTTTGGCGCTTAACATCAAAGCAAGTTTTATCACTGACTCAGGGCTGGACCTTTGCAAAAATCTTTGTAAAAAGAATACAGAATTTTAAATACATGTTTTTGAAAACCTGTATTTTTTCTAATCTGTATTGGGTTTATGTACCAAGGTTTCAGTAGCAGGGGCAATGCAGGGGTGGCTTCTGTGGGAACAGACTCGGGCCTGGCCCCATGTCAGAGAGAGCCAGTTCCAGACATCTTCAAACAAGATGTAACACTGGCCAAAGCTGAACTCATCAGCAACACAGGCGAGGCCTCTATTGATAACATGTTTACAAAAAGGTAACTCTGCAGCAGTTTAAGAGAGCAGTGAGAAAAATGGGAATGAAACAAACCTGAAGTCACCCAGGTCAGTGAAGAAGAGGGAAGAGGTGCTCCATGATAACCATGAGACTGCAGTTTTTGGAGAATACCACTGTGATGTAAGGGGTTTTTTTCCCCTGGAGCCCCGTGAAGGATTACGGTGGACCAGATAAGATATTCACCTGCAGCCTGTGAAGGACCCTATGCCAGAGCAGGTGCACATGCCTTGAAGGATGCTGCAACCCACAGAGAGCCCGCAAAGAAAAAAGCTCCTGGCAGGAACTGCAGCTTATGGACAAGAGCCCACAAAGGAGCACATTTTCTGGCAGGAGCTGTGGAGGACCATTGCTGGAGCAGTCTGTTTCTGAAGAACTGTACTCCATGGAAAGGACCTATCCTGACCCAGTTCTTGAACTGCAGCCTATGGAAGGGACCCATTGAGCCTAGGGATGAGGGGAAGATGGTTTTAGTTTTGAGTTTGCTTCTTGAAGTCCTTCTCTATTTTTAATTTACAAAAAATTAAATTGAACTTCCTCAATTCAAGTCTGTTTTGCTCATGACAGTGAACCAGAGAGTGAGCCCCCTGTACTTATCTTAACCTATGAGATTTTTCTACTCTTCTTTCCCCATCATACTGAGGGTAGGGAATGGGAGCATGGCTTGGCAGGCACCTGGCAGTCAGCAAAGGTTGACCCACCACACCAATTTCTTCCCATCTCAAATAAATACATAAATAAATAAATAAATAGCAATCCCTTCAAAAAAACTGCAATGTGAATTCAAGGTAAAGGTGACTCACTAAATCAATCACTTACCCTTTTGATGATTACCCCAAAAACCACCAGAACAACTGGTAATAGCAGAGTCTTTGTGTATCTTACTGGAGTCTAAAATGGAAATCAACTTCATTAATTGCTTTCCTTCATCTATAATTATTCCAACCACCATTTTAAAGAAAATAATATAAGGAGCTCTTCCTGAAGTAAAATGTAAATGTAAACTCCACCCAGCGATCATACTAAAGACATAATACTAGGGTCATCAGTAAATTATTTCCAGTTTTTTGGCAAGCCATCCAAAGATGAGAAATAGATTGTATCTCACCTGAATGTGAGTACTATGGGATGACTAACCTATAAACATTCTAAATGCATATCTAGATACTGATAAACTAAAACAAGTCTATTAATGCCACATTATGAAGCTTCAATGCTGTTCAGTAGTCTAAACCTACTACATAAGGCCTTTGCAGCTCTCAGTACATTTTCCATATGCTCATAACCAGGGTACTGAGAGGCCCATAAAATCTTGTTTGCAGAACTGTAACCTTCCATTTATTCCTGAGGAAGCACTTCTTTCATTCAATCAAGCACATTTCTTAGATCCAAAATCAAAACACTGCTTTGGTTTAAGTTCATTTAAATGCAATAAGCCCAGTTAAATTTAGCTTTAGTTCATTAATTTCTCTTTTCAAAAGTATGCACTTGAACTTACAATGGCAGAAGGAGGTGTGGTTCTCAAATGTTTTAAGTTACAAATGAAGATAAAGCAAGAAGTTCCCTCTTCCACGATCACATATTTTGACCAAATTACCTCTTTTTCCATGAAGTCAAACTCAGCAGCACAGGTATACATTAATGTATCAAAGTCCTTGTAGCCAATAAACTTAGATTTCAATATATTTCCTATATGAGCCTGGTAGGATATACAGGAAAGAAACACCAAACTGTAGTAAGCAAAAACTGTCCTGTTTTCCACAACAAAATAGTATAAATATGAGAAATTAAATTGTATGAGAAATATTTTTAATTAGAGCAGAAGTTCATATCACTTACAATATTGTTACAGGAACACCAAAAATCTACTTCCCATATATTAAACAATATCTTTGAGTCTAACACAGATTAGACAATGTTAAATAAAAAGCAGAAAACAGCAGAAAAAAGGGTGTTACCACTGTGATTTGATTCAACATGAGAATAATTCTGCATGGTCATATTTTAAGATGTGAGCTTCCTATCTTTTACCCCTTGATACACACCTGCAGACAGGTTTTTAACAATATAATAAAGGGGCTGAATGAAGTACAGCAAATGCTGTACTTGTTACAGCAAGCATTTCAAAACTGTCCTACAAATTAGCTTCAGAGAAGAGTGAACTGACAAACTGAGTAAATAAAGAAAATGTGTAGGTAGAAGATCCCCAAGACAAACAAAGCCCTATATATCTACATTTTAAAACACACATAGAGCATTCACTAAGACAAAAGTAAAGATATTTGTGTTATCACGAATTTTGGTAATAACATCTCAAAGTGGTAATACATAATGAAAGAAAAAGCAAATATACAAGCTCTCTCCCACTTCTGCAAAACAAATACTGGAAATTCAGGAAAGTATATCAGTAAGATATCAAAATCAAATATGAAGAGTTATATAATTTTTGAAAGACACCAACCGGATACTCTGATAAGAGAACTTACATCATCAGCTATTCCAAACACAAGAGAAGTCAGGTATTTCAAGGTGACTGTCCCAAATAACCAGGCACATCCTTCAATGACCTTGAAAAATACATTTAGAATGAAATGAATATGTCTTCAACTTCTACAAATTTTTTTAAAAGGCTTCTTAAATTTAGCTACTACTTACAAACTCTCCTATGTTACAGCTGAAATAATTTGGTGCAACTGATTTACACTACAGCTGTACCACTGCATACAATATTGTAGCAGAGGGGGTACCAAAGTTAACTTTAAACAGGGGCAGCCTCACTGTCAGTTCCATCTGTTCTGCACAGATATAGGGATTGTTTTTGGACAAGAGCTGCTCTACATTATCAGGTTGTGCTACCCTGGTAATTCAAATCTTCAGAGGAATTTGCTGATTTATAGCACCGTCTCAAGATAAACTGAGATTAAAACTTGATGGAAATATAAAGAAAGTATATACAGTTACTACTTTTAGTTACGTATCAAGTTTATTCCTGTACCAGGAAGGTTAAATTCTTGGCAGTGTAGCTTAATCTAGCTAATTCTTTATAAAACTGGATCAGCTGAATAGGACAACCTGTCTCAGTATCTTTTATTTGGGACTCACAGCAGATGCTTTCAGAGAGAATGCAACAAAATACAAACTGATCTTTGCCCTAATGTAACCAGGGTTTTTATGTGACGATGGGCTACATTCAGTCATGTCATTTAATGGCTGCTAAGAAACCTAAATACCTAGGAGGTATCCTAATCCTTTACTGAATGCCTCTGGTTTTTTTGCTTCCACAGTAACTTTTTTATCCCTTACAAGCTTACTGCTGCTAGCGTAAGGGGCACTAAAAAAACTGTAATTATATCCTACTTTTATCCACTGGCTTTGTAATATTTCCCTTTATTTTACAAGATGTAGAATTCTACCATATTTTAAAATCTCAGCTATTTGGTAAATCTACATTAATAATTATCTTCATACTCTACTTAATGGTAGTAGATTTTGGGGGGAGGCATTCTAGCTTTTGAATTGATTTTTTTAAAAATAACACACATTGAGACTACATGCAGTATTTACAATGTTACATATGAATATACAAAATTAAAAAAAAAAAATTCTGCTTTCTCTACAGGTCCTTCTCCATGATTGCCATCATGTATTTTCCTTTTAGGTACCTCCTCAGTAGTGAATTGATGTGTTCAGAGAACTTTCCTTAAGAATAATGAGATTTCTCTGCTGAATGGTAAGACCTTATTTAGGATCAATTATTTTATATATGCTTTTAGGGTTGTGGTGGTCTTTTGAAAATTTACCATTTAATCCCACCCTTTGTTTCTGACCTTCTAACATTCACACCTTATCTCATGGAGTTTAATTTTTTTTATAGTTCCAGTTAGATAGCTTCTCCAAAGAGTTCCTGAAATTTATGTACATTACATTCACCCACACATCCTTATCTACATCCTTCAGAGAAGTCAAACACTTTTTTGAGGCATGACTTCCTTCCACAGAGGCTGCATTGGATGTCTCCCATTATGTAGCACATACATACAGCTTAACAAATTCCTCATTGTACGTGTTTTTATTCTTTTGCAAAAACCAGATTTATTAGTCTGCTGTTCCACAAATGCCTTGGATCTCTATTTCAGAAAACTGATGTGAGATTTGCCCACACTCTGATTTTCCCTGGTACCACAGCCAGGCATGTATACATGCACTGCAGTTTGCTATAAATATTTTAATTCTTTCCTATTCTAATGCCTTTATAATAACTGTATGAATTTCATCCAGTTCTGCTAACAGCTTACCCTTCATTTAATAAGAATGCCTGTTTTAAGTCAGGCATAGTCTTATGCATGCTCCCATGTAATACGTTTTTACATATTAACATTATGTCTTAAGCAGCAAGTCGCTTCTCATATTTTCTACAGTGTTGTTTTTTATTTGTAATAGTTTTGGGAGTGTTCTCCCTGTATGGACATGACTTCTACTACCCTCAAAACTCACCCACACACCCTACAGTGTTTTACTCCGACTTTCTTCCCTACGGAATTTTAAGCTGTTTGCTGTTGTCATAAAAATATCCTTAAAAAATTATATAGGACACATTTTAGTGAATATACTAATGCAGTATCAATCTCCATTTCTGCAAGCACTGTTAGCCTTTTACCTACCTTTTCTAAATTGACCTTTACTTTAAAAGGATTTCCATACAGATCTTAGGTTTTGTAAACATGTGAAGTTGACAATTTAGAATTAAACGTGTTGCCATTTAAAGGCTATTTCAGCTTTCTGATATATATGTATGTTTATGCCCTCTTTATTTCTTTAGGAATTTAAGGTTAATTGCTGAGAACATTGACAATTTATTAAAGACAGTAGTTCAGCTATATTCCTTGATTTTCAGTGATTAGAAACTAAACCAGAAGTTATTTCTGTACCTGACTGAAAAAAAAAAAGGTCATAGTTTTTCTCTGAAATTCAAAATATATGGAATTCCTTACCCATACATAGACTTCTCTTTTGCGCCTTTTCAAGACTTTTGGACTCCATTCAAGAATTCCCTAATAAAAAAATGAATGCACATTTTCAGGTAATAACAACAAGCTATTCTAGCATCCTGAATGAGAGGTTTTTCCTTTTGGTAAGCCTATTGCATCACACAGTTATTTATTAAAAAATCTTCCATAGCTAATACAACCTGAGATACAAACAAATATATACTAATATGATTTCACCCTGCACTGGCAAAACTTGCCAACATAAAATCTCTTCCTGCAGTTCGAGTACAATTAATGGAAGACTACTTTTCTCCTGAACAAGTAAGGGGATTCTGTATTATTCAGTTCTAAGCTTCTTTAAATCAAAGCCAATGAGAAACTGAATCCTGTCTGCTTCTGTGAATGACAAGAGACTAAAGCAATAAATAAATTACTGGCAGCATAATACAAACAATTTTCAAGTAAGGCAACAGAGCATGGAGGGTGGTAGGAGTCACTTCTTTCTGTTTCACAGTATGTTAATTTTATGACACAAGGAAGACCCATTTTAGGCTAATTTGACGAACAATGTAATTAAAAGCTTCCAGAAATCCAGTCCATATGAGAGACTGAGGCCAATATAAGCATCCAAATAACACACAAACAACAAATACTTTTTTCAAAGCAGAAAATAAGCAAGGAACTCAACAGGTTGAGAACTCAACTCAATTTGTACTTAATATATAATTTAAAAAGCTGCTACAAGGAAGTAGAAAGGATTTATAACAAGCAAACTATACTACAGCAAATATGCAGCCAAGGCAGTTTATTGTTAGCATAAATGAGAAATTACCACACTCCTGCAATGGACAAAAGATAAACAAACAAACAAAGAGACAAAAAGAATCAGAAATTAAGATGATTTACAGTAAGCTAAATAGGATCTGCTCACAACACCTTATCTCCTATTTCTTATGTACATAAATCCCTTATGAGGAACTATATGAAACTGAAAGAGGTTGTGGGTTTTTTTCCTATTTAAGGAAAAATTAAGATAATGAATTATGAGATGATGAATGTTCAGTGAATAATTTCACTTAAATCGCAGTATGATGCAGCAGTTTCAAACGCTCTTAAACGGCTATTACATATGGCTTAGTCATTTGTTCTGTACTAGAGGATTCACTACAATAAGAAGCGTTTAAATGAAGCTCCTCCTTGCTCATGTTCTTGTTTTACAGTTACTCTGGTCAAAATTACATACATGGTAAATTTTATATTTTTATAAAAAGAAGGGAGCTATAAAAGCAGAAGAGCTGAGTCTTAACTGAATTTCTCTTACCAAGAGGTTTTGGTGTAAATTCATGATTTCTTGAATTAGTATTTACCCTTTCTCCGGATATCATGATGGTCTAATTCTGTTTCTCACATTAAAGGTTTCTCATCTGCCTGGTAATGCAGCAGTATTTTACATCAATACATATATAACAGCATTGCAGTCTTAACATGTCCTTTGATTCTTTTTAAGCAACTTACCGAGATAACTACTAAAGATGCAGCATAATATGATGTCAGTAACATTGAATTACCGAACATCAGAATAAAACACACCAGAAGAGATACCTGAAAAAAGAAAATAAAAATAATTCCATTTAAAATAGTAAAGGTAAGAATTACCTAATGTGTTAACAGCTTTAAATTTAAAAATACCTGCTTTACAGGCAAGTGCAAGACTGATACTCACACTTGCAAATTTGATCTAAAAACACTGATCGTAAGGACTTAATGGCAGCAGGTAGCCAAGTGTAGATCATTGTTTTAATTTATTTTTTTAAAGTACTTAAGAACAAATGCTGGTCATATGATAAATTTATGTGATACAATAGCTACATTTCTGAAGTTATTTCTAACATATTAATTTTTTTCCAAATTACTGTATGAGTTCTCTATCCTGTTTGTTACCTCTTAGATTTCAGGACAAACATAAAAATGTTGAATAGAATGTTTGATGTCTTCTTTCCTCCTAACTGACAAACATACACTTAAATACCATCATCATCAAAGTCAAGGAAGCAGAACTCTGACTATTTGATCATATGCACCTAATTATGTGAGTTGTAAAGTCAAAGACTGAAACTTTTATCCACCATCCTGATCTACTGGGCTCTCTTTTTTAACAAAACGCAATCTGAATTGCATTTTCCAACTTGGAGGGCAAAAAACAATAAGCAAGCTCTGTCTTCTTTTATACACAGGAATAAGGAAAAATAACATAGTAATTTACAGACTTTTCTACTACCCTCTTCATATACTTAAGACTTTCATTTTCCACAGAAGGAGGAGGGTAGGGGGGAGACAAAAATTGAAAACACCACAAAACAGACTGGCAGTTTACCCAGACTCACTAAGCTGTCTCTGTAATATAACATGACTGTTTATCTATCTGAAAATAGGCTATTTATGGCACTTCAGTACCAAAATTATGATATAGCTATTGACATAAGCCAGAAAGCCTAAGTATGTCATCCTGCTTCTGTCAAAATCTACCGAACAAATCTGCTTATTTTGTCCCTGGTTTATATGAGAAATGAGTTGCACAGAACTTACTACTGCCTTTAGTTTATCATTTACAGTATTTAAAAAAATGTTTTAAAACATATGAAATATAATTTAGTTTCTTTTCTGGGAAAATATTCTCTTTTCACCCACTGAGTTAGCATAGCACAATTTTAGCGAAAAAAAAGAATTTTTAAACACAATCACATTTCTTAAAAAAACTTGTCTACATCTTCCTTTATATTTAAAACTGTAATCTCACTTCAAAGAGCAAAACTTGATCATTATCTCAACTTTAAAAATTAAAATCAGCTATTGTGCAGAAACTCACACATCTTATCATCAACTCCTTTCTTTCTTGGCTTTCTCACCCAGTTTTGAAAAAAAAAAGAAAAATTGGTCTTTGGCTTAATAGTTTATTTTCTTGTCCTCCTTTCTAGATATCTCTCCAAATAGTTAAACCATACTTTCCATGGTCAAGACCTCAGTAGTTTTCAAAACCCAATTTTAGTTCCAATCCAGACCCCTCCCTCCCTTACTACTGCATGTTTTCAACCTTTGTGCAACTAAGGAAAACACTTCAGGCAAATGGTCTCTTTTCATGCTTTGACTAGTCCGAGAGGATTTAAGGTTTTTTAAAAAAGCATTACCATATGAGCAGATAGTATCTTCTGTAATTTGCTGGAGTCAATATAACCCATAATACACACCGCAAATAACGAAGCTATCTAAAATCAAAAGTGAAAGAGAAGTTAAAACACTTTGCACTGGTACACTCTTTCATGCAAAAAAAGAGATTATTCAAACAATCATTAACTTTTATTGCCATTTTTTGCTAAGTACTTAGGCATCTCATAATAACTTCTTTCAAAAATCCTATTGTGGTGCTCTGAATAAGAATTATCAAACATAGTTGAATATTTAAGAAATAAGTATTCAATTTTATAAAAATGCAAGTCACCAAAATGCAGCACTAACACATTACCTTCCACCTTTAAATTTAAAACAAAATTTAAAAAAAAATCAAACACAAAAGATCCCAAACCAACCAAACAAAAAACCAAAACAAATAAACCAAACCAAACCAAAAAAAAAAAACCCAACAAACAAAAAAACCCAAACCAACCAAAACCAAAAAACCCAAAATGTATCAGTCAAAACCACAAAAGAATTACTCATTAATTTTAAGTTTTCAGCAAAGTATGGAAACATCCACAATTTGCTGCTGAGGAAAATAAGACTTGTTGACTTATTGATTAGACAGCCTGTTACAAGTCACATGGGAAATTAATGAAGTTATGAAGTGAACCCATAATTTCAGATTTCAGGTTCAGCATCTTGAACAGGTTATAGTGACAATTTTCTTTCAATATTTTACAGAATTTATTGGTTTCCTCTTATGCAGTTAGAAAACTTGCATAGCACAGCTTATATTGATTGTTTAAAGCTATCAATTCAAACCAAGCAACATCTGCTTCAAGTAAGGCAAACAAGTGAAAAGGTCTGGAGACACAGATGAATTTCAGTCAACAGGCTACATACCAACCAATTGAAATTCAGTTCGTTTCAATCAAACACTAAGAAAGTTGCTGTATGACAGCATCCTACTGTTCCCATTAGCATTCACTAATTTCAATGGTTACTAAAGTTACCTCAACTACCCAAAATCTCAGATTACACCACTACTCACAGACTCATCAAAATTAAACATGAAATCATGCAAAATCATGCCAGATACTACATGCCATGCAAACACTGGTACATTTAAAACTTTAGAACAGCCTTAAGAGATTCAAGATCAATGCCTTTTTTAATTTTTGTACGCCAAAACACAAAGTTTTTTCTTGTCCTAATATACTGATCTCAGGCTGAAGGCTGCTTTTATGGGAAAAGTAAATTGTTTTAATCCTGGAGACAGAATGCTAAGTGGTATAAACGGTCAACTTTTAAACTCAAGACTAGAAAAATAGTGATGTGATAAATGGTGAGAATCTTTCCTGAGAGCAAGAGTGCAATCTGGCTAAAAGGAAAGCGCTGGTATAGTTGTGAATTCAATGGCTGTCTATACAAAGCAGTCCATTTGTCCAGATTAGACAAAGAGGCTATTTACAGGTAAATATAGGCTTACCTGAGTTAGAAGAACAAACTGAGCAAACTGCCAGGGAAGCATGAAAAAGACATTAGAAACACACAGTGCAATCAAGCTTCCTGTATTAATACTCGGAATCCTTGGGAAAAAGAGACAGAATAGGCATCAGTAAGTACAATTACACAGGTATTTACATATAACTGAAAAGCACAATAGAAAATGCAATAAAAACAGTTACCTTGGAAAATAACTAGCAATATTGATCAACTACAAATAATACTGCTCCAGTAAATTTAATATCCTTTTTTTCTTGAGTTTCCATGACAACAGCTCTGATGCTTAATGTTTCTTAACTATTTGATGAGTCACTGATTACCAAACAAGTCTTCTCCTGGCAGTATGTAGTAGAGCAGGCCAAAGTGTGTCATTTGCAAGTGCTTCACCTTCTTGTGACAACTCTACAGTCAGGTCACAACCATTTCCATTTCAGCTGAAATCACAACTATTTGAGAATGGTCTGCATTTGAAAGTGATTTAACTCCTCTCCCTCACATTTCTTCCATATTTACTTTCTGCAACTTTCTGCTAGCAATCCTGATTGATGTTTCAGGGAAGGAGACAATGACAAACTCATCTGTAACTGAAACCCCAGTCTATTCTCCATGTCCTGAAATAAGCGCTATTTAAAATATTTAATCCTGTGTTGCTTCAAGTTCAATTCAGAAACACATCACGTTTCAAATTTCACTAAATTCTAGAGAGCACATATGTTTTCCTCATACAGAAACCACGAATTAGTGACAAGCATGAAATATTTTTGCTTAAAACATCAATAACTACAAATTGGTATGACCTAATAAAGGAAAATTTGTGGTTATAAATACTAAATTCAGCTAAATCATAAATACATTGTAAATCTGATGCAATGGAGTTGGTGCAGAAACCCTAAAGTATGAATGGTCATGCTTATTTTCCAAGGCAGAGGCAAGACAGTAACGTAATCATGTTGCAAGCCAGAAACAATCATGGAAAAGCAGGGCTAATGAACTCAAGAGCATCCCTGCATTAATGTAATTAGACTGCTCTAAATCACTGAACTAGTTAAATAGACTAGTTAATGAGTCATAGAAAACTGCAAGAACACACTAGTTTATGGGTGCCTATAGCATCCTCTGTTGCAAAGCATAGCCTTACTCTACGTGCAGCCAACATACCACTCTCCAAGAGCGACAAAACCAATTGATGAAGTATCAGCTTGTTTCTCATGGGAAGGAAGGGACATCAACCAAAAATTCTGATTTTTACTTTAGATACATATTTGCCAACAATAATTCTGATTTTTATGTTAATCGTGTCTTCAAGTTGCAAAGTTTTTCCTTTTATTAAGTGAGTAATATGACTGCAGTTCTACTGGTGCAGCGTCTGCAATGTAACAGCCACAGGAAAGTTTCTCTGTCAATGATACCATTGTTACAGCACACGGAGACATTAAAATAAATATTTAAATAAAGACACTTAAATAAGTGTCCTGTGACATTCAACTTTTTTTAAGCATTGTAAAGACCCAAGTATAAACTGAGAGGTACCTGAGAATATAGGTCAAAAGCAACATCTGCATCACAAGGAATGGGTACGAGAAACTTTCACGAAGAGGTGGAGTCCACATAACACGAGTGCACTAAAAATAAGAACTGGGTTAGATGGCAACATTCACTGATAAATTTCCATAAAGCCATGCATTTGTATTTTAAAATGAATGACTACAGATACTCCAATAAAGCAAAAACCAAGCTACACAAGGTTTTAGTCAGAAAGGTAAAAATCCAAGCCAGGAAACGGAAAAGAGGAAGGAAAAGCAAATGGCTTCCATACTTGAGGCCTAATATGCACTGTTTAATTAAAATAGATCACTGCTTTTCCAAAATGAAATGTGGCAGCTAGACAACATCCAGGAAAAAAGCCGGACAACAGCTGCTTGTCCCTGGTTCTGCTGAAATTATCAACTCTTCCAGGTAAATCACTCTTAAATTCAGGCAGTGCCTTGCCACACTTGGAGACAGTGAGCGGGGAAATAATCTGAAGGATAAACCAATATACTCCTCATTATGCTAGAGCTCTCTATGTTATAAACACTTCACATTTCTATTAGCAACAGCATGTTAAGTATAAAATCTGAAGCTGCCCTCCAAAACAGGCCAGTACACTAAACTCATGAAATTAAGTTCACACAGACCCTATACTACTTATACATAACTTATGTGTTCCACTCTTTAACCCTGATAAAGCAAAGTGTAATACAGTGAAGTCAACTGAACAGGTTTTTTCATTAATTCCTTAATGAATGGGGTTCCTGACAAATAAATAAAGGGCCTCATAGCAGATGGCTCAGGTACAACTGTTGTCCCCAATGTTTATATCCAGCTCTTTATAAAAAGTGCTTGCACTGACCATAAAGAAGAACAAATACAACTTTATAGGACTACTTTGACATAAAAAAAATGGGTTCAAAGTGGCTATCCATAGATTTGCTTTAAAAATTAGAAGCAGGTTCTTTATGACTACAGGAGAAAAATGCAATTCATCTTAGCATGGACTGTAACGAATCGACGAAAAGCTTGTAGGATACTGTTGCCAGGATGCTCCTTCTTCTTTGCTTCCTAGAATCTTTAAACCATTTTTCAAAACATTGTTTTACCAAGGAAGTCACTATAATCAACATTATATAATTCCTTGCTTATTGTCTTGTTCTTTCCCAAACATGTTAAATTAATAGTGTAAAATAAAAGCAAAGTACAGAAACCCATCACATTAATCACAGTCCCTGATGTCTAGAGGCACTCTCTCTAGAAGCTCCACCAATTATCATTAAAATAAACCTTTCATAAATATATGTACTAATGTGCTGTCCTCAGCTGACTGCACAGATGTGATGAGTTAATTTTTTTTTAATAAGCAATAAATATAATCATGATTATTCTAAAGCAGTGTAGTCATTTTGAATATTTTTCAAGACTACAGCAACATTTGATTTACCAAATCTTATGACACTGGAGGAGATAAGACAGGAAAAAAATGACAAGCATTTACAACCATAAAAAGGAAGCATTACCTTAAAAGCGGATTGACTAACGTGGGCTATGCTACTTTTCTATATTTGGAATGTAATGCTAAACTCAATCATCTGTGGATGATTTATCAAGGCTGTAAACTCACTTTGCTGCAGGTAGAAATAGATCAGATTTTTCTAAGTTTGAAGTCATTAAAACACAGTAGCACAAGCACAGCACAAATAAAAACATACAGCTTTAGGGTCACTAGCTCAAAGCCAGAGAGCATTTTACAAACCACTTTTACACAGCATTAGAGCTGAGATACCAAGATTTGCAGATCAGGATTACTCGTGTAGCTCAGTCCTAGCCTTCCCAAATAGGAAAGGAAATTTTTAGCAGCTGGTCTAGCTCGACTGCACGCACTGCCGACCCACACGAGATGATCTGCACATAATCAGAGGCGTATCGAAGAGCTGGGTATTTCTTGCACACGGGCACACCCACAGCATGGGATTCAACAGAGCACCTGCTGAGGAGAGACCACCCCTGTGCCTGGAACTACATGTACTACCATAACTATATACACAACCATATCAAGTGAGTCTGAGTTATTTCATGCAGCTACAGTCCAAACACAAAGTGCCAGCTGGGACCCAACGCTGCACCTCTGCAAGTAATTCCTACTGTTCTCCAGAAATCCATACAGCTGAGCCTGAGTCAGGGTTGCCTTACTTCAGCTCTACCTAAACCCAGACTTCATCTGTGTAGAGCTATGCAGATCTGATTTCATACCATTCTCCAAAATACATTATCTGTGCTTTTTCCCTAAGTCAAGTCATTCACAGAGAGAGAGAAGCTCTCCTACAGTCTCCTATGGATAGAACTGCTTGTACCACAGTGAAATAAATGTTCATTCTCATCATTGCTCCCACTACCTGGGAGTTTTCAACATGTTTCCTTCTGAAGTTACACTTGCCACCTTCACAGACCCAGCAAAACAGTGCCTATTCTATCAGTATTCCCTAGCAAAGGATAAAACATCATTTCACTTCAGGATGCCGTTAAGAATAGAAATCCACATAAAATGTTGTGTTTACACTTGCAGAACACAAAAGAAATTTAGCAACTCTAATGGTTACCTAGTCTCAACCAGGCAGTTCAACATCCATGGGTGACAATGCTTTAAAATACTTAAATTCTTGAATGCTTAAATTCTTTAAACATCCTCCATGCATCCATGGGGAATATTTAAAGAAAAACATTTGAAATGAAACTTGAAAATAAAATAGCTATTCCATCACACAGATTTTTGTCTTATAAGAAAACTGTCAAAGCTTACTGTGAATGGAAGCATCTTTAATTCTGTTACGTACAACTTAATGTTCTTACTACTCAGCGTTCTCTATCAAGTTCAGCTCAGTAAAATAGGAAAACAAAACATAAATTCAACCCCAAACTAAATTATACGTAATTAATTTCCATTTAGAAGACCTTTAAAAATTTCCATTCGTAAAATGAACACTAAGAAAAAAATTCAAAAAACCCACCAAAACTGCACAAGGGAATCAGAATAAAAGCTATGAATTTTCTTCCAAAATACGAAACAATGACATGAACAGCATTAACTGGGAAAACCAGGAGAGATATTCTAAATGACAGTTCCTTTTTTTTTTTTTCCTGCAATGCAGCTGACTTAAGTTTAGCACTGGAAACCTTTATATACATACACTATTTCTAAATTCTGTGTATCCTGGGTACAGTACATCAGTAACACAGAGGTTTCTTTGCACTTTTCTTTGTATTGATGAATTTCCAGTAAAATATATAGCAATTTAAAGAACCTTCTGAAGCTTACCCATATGGTACATGAAGCCCAGTTATGTGTGGAATGGGCATGAAAATAGAGTATTCTGATGTTTTGAAACTTGAAGGCGTTGTGCTACTAAGTTTCAATCTCAGGACCAATTTACAATATATTACCTGCTGATTTTTTATTTTAAGCACTGAACTGACAAAAGACTGTGCTATGCATTTTCCAGTCATAGTCTATTTAGCTTTCAATTGTGTCTTATTCATTAATTTTATTTGAATTTAAGTTATTTAAATTCAATCTCAAATAAATATGCAACATCACTACATTTAATGAAATAAGAATTAGCTTAAACTTCAACAATAATTTTAAAAAAAGGGGTGGTGGGGGAGGGAGACCTACCTCTCCATGATTGAAAAAGAAACACAACACAGTAACAAGGCCTCCTAGACGACTCCCACTGTGAAAAGAAGAGGAAAAATAGGTACAACAGAATCTTATAATGGTCAATGTTGCTTAAAAAATGTGAAGCAGCACTTGTGTACAGCTAAGTTTATTGGGGGGAAGGGAAGAATGCTTTCAAGTACCAAAGGAAGGCAATCAACTGAGTACATACAATATTAAAATACTAGTTAGTCAGACAGTGTTTATTTCAGAGCAAACCAGTTCTTCATACATCAACTCTTTTCTGCAGAACACCAATTTTAATGTTAATAACTTGGAAAACAGTTATTCCACTGCTCATAAATTTTGGTTTAGATCATTACATCTGGTGCTTTTAAAAACCAGGTGATATAAATGCAGTACTTCTTCCTTAAGATGTAGAGCAGTAAATTTCAGAATCTGCATGCTCAGTCACCCTAACAGAAAATTTTGGTCTCAATCTAAAGATTAATTTTGGGTAATCAAATCAAGCACATTCAAAAAAACACACTTTAAAATTAACTCATTATATGGTGAATGCAAGATGCAATTTAATTTTTATGTGAAATACTGTGATGTTAACATGAGGAAGCTTTTTAAGCCCTTGACTTAAGGATTTTTTCCATTTCCAAACCGATCAAATTCACCAATTGAATAAACAGCAAAACTAAACCCAAAGATATTACTTAGATTTATTCCATTTCAAAAGAGCAATACATTTGTTTGAACAGATTTGTAATTACTCAAGTTATATGATACAAAGCAAAGAACATTTTTGTGCCCTCAAGTTCACTACTACTCTGAATGACAGATTATGCCATTTTTGCTACTAAACAAAAGCAGCAGCCAGTTGTTAAGATTCTTAAAAAAAACCAAAAACAAACCAACCAACCAAAAAAAAAAAAATCAACCACACACAAAAAAAAAGTCAACCAAAAAAACCCCCTTCAAATCCCCTCAGATCCTTCACTCATCACTAATATACAAGTCAAACAGAACCAGTAGGTTCTGGGTACAAAATTTGAGGATTAAAGATACCAACTGAGTGGTAAAACAATCTCCAGGAATTGTGCACTCTTGCACGTAAAACTCAACCTTACATCCTATGAATTCCAAAAGCTTCAACACTAATATGAAAAATGAGAAAAAGAATGTGCTTAACATTAAAAATGTTATCCCTAGGAACAAAACAAAAATTCGCAAAAAACCATGCCAAACCAGAAACAAAACTCAAGGTCTGTGCTTTCTAAAGAAAGTACTGGGAAATAAAGAGCTCAGTGATTTTTCCAATGACATTCATATATAAAATGTGAATTTCTGTATAACTCCCTTAAGAGAAATACTACAAGTTAATGACACAAATATTCAAAGTTTACCTATTTCCTCAAAACATGCACTAGGCAACTTCCTCTTTCTACTGACAGTATCTGCCCTGGGCTATTCCTCATTTGAACTAGCAGCACATGCTTCAGAGACAGAAAGAAAGAAAAAAACCCATGACAATGAAGCCAGAAAATGAATGAGGGGGGGAAAACCAAGCACATCTCTCAGAGGAAAATATTGCTGCCTTTGACTTTTTGGCAAAACCAACACATGAAAACAGACGTAAACAGAAAACGTATTTCCACTTCTGTTTTTCTGCTGAATGTAGTATCTATTTTTGTATGAAAATGTATTACAGTTCCTGAAATGTAAGGACAGATGCTGAAAACACAAATTTATAGAAAAAGGGAAGTGCATACAATTTGTCCAAAAGAATGCATTATGTCAAAAAATATGTTGCCTTCTCAGTTAAGTTAAAATGGAAATACATGCAAATACGACTTGAGGCAAAGCACTGGGAAAACCCCAATCTTGGTTAAAAGTACACTGTCATTCAACTTGTGTTTAAAAATGAGTTACAGTGATAATTTTAAGAGCAGAAATATGTCAAAAGCTGTTTAAAACACATACAGCATCTAGTTTTATCCACAACCTGGTGGTATCAATGAGATACCACCTCACTGAAATTTTCCACAATTTTTTTCCAGCATCATAATTTATTTGAGGCAAAAAGCTTCTCTATTTCAGTAATTTTTAGTGACAACATATATGTAAAAAAAAAGCACTACTGCTGTACAAACAGATAATCAATGTCCCATAAAAATATTTTTACATTCACTTTTTCAAATTTTGTCTAAAAACTGACAGCTAGTACCAACTAAAAAGCTCAGTCTCAACTGCCTTACCTGAGGTATGTACCGTATATGAAGAACAGTGACATCATGAATCCATTCAATAGAAAAATCACAGCAACATAAAAGGAAGCAGGGTCTCCCAACCCTAACAAAAACCAGTTAATATATATTGTCAAATATAGAAGAAAGGCCATATTGGTTATAAAGCACCATGCAATCAGTATACTATCTTAATATATCTATATTATATATACACTATCAGTATAATATCTCAATTTATCTACAGAAAGAGACAATTAAAAAAACAAAGTAAATGTCATTAAGACTATTGCGAAGATTCAGTCAGAAGACCACAGCTTTGGAAAAAACCAGGAGGAGCAGGGGTAGACATAGCACTGGGGCAGTCAGTGACAGAATAAGCCAAGAGGGATGCATTAACTGCAGAGAAAAACCTGTGAGGTTTAGAAGGCAGAAGTACTACTAAGAATATTCTCTAGACTATGTTTTGACTTCATAGAGCTTTTTAGAACAGGTTTGTTAATCCTAGACTTTCACTTCCCATCTCTTGCAGGAGTAAATCCACCTTTAAACGTATCACACACAATGCTCTTTGCTTCCTTTGTTTCATTATAAGCCAAGATATTTTTCAGTAATGCACGTCTTCCAATTTATTCATTAACAGACACTTCTGCGCTCGCTCTTCTGCTGTTATTCTCTTTACCATTTCTTTAAATCCTCCTGGCTCTAATAATTTCAGCAATACAGCATAAAATGCCTTATTCATTAAAGTGAATGGCAGCAAAACTTCATAGTTTCATATGCAGAACTGATTATTCCCCATTGCTGAAAATAAAGCAAGACAGTTTTCTAAAGTAAGATGATGATATGCTCACCAAACACAGCAGTCTCAATAGTTGGTGGTTCTGTTGGTTTTGTTTTTATGAAAAACAGGAATGAAAGGTTGTACACTGTCTATTGTTTCTTACAAAATTAGAGAAAGTGAACCATTCAAGCTCTGAAGTTCTTACAGCCTTTGTGCAAAGGAAAAACACTAACCTGTCATCACACAAAGGCATTCTAAATGATAAAATAAAACAACTTCACAAACTATTATTCAGCTTGAACTGACTGTAGAACACCTTGAAAGCACTTCTTGGTAAGACACTTCTATTGTTTAATACTTACTTGACAAGCCAATATTTCAAATGTGGAAAAAAAACCCCAAAACCCGAAAAACAAAAAAGTAGCAGTGTCCTTGCTTTGGTGTCAAAATCAAAGTATAAGGTTGAAATTCTTATGCTTAATAGTAGGTCATGAGAAGATGATTCTTCTCAGCAGAATCACTAAGTAAGATTTCTCTAAAAAATCTCAAAAACGGAGGGGGGAAATCTTGAAATGTAGGAACTCGGAATGTATTTGGGATCCTTCGGAAGTTACACAAATTAATACATGTACATTCTTCTCAGCAGAATCACTAAGTAAGATTTCTCTAAAAAATTTCAAAAACGGAGGGGGGAAATCTTGAAATGTAGGAACTCGGAATGTATTTGGGATCCTTCGGAAGTTACACAAATTAATACATGTACAGTAGGCTTCCAATTACACTTATGACATCTTATTCTTTGTAACAATCCAACATTATGAAGGCTCAGATCATAACTGTGAAGTTTCAAAGTCCAGGATAGGAATTCAATCTAGGCAGGAGGAGTTATCTAATAAGCAAAACCCACATTTTCACCCTTGGTAACACAGGAGTATTTATTATTTCTGAAATACATAAAGCCACAATTGTATGCTTCCAAGGACAAACCATGATAAAACAGAATTTACCTTCACAGCTTTCAACAGGACTAAGCCCTTTTCCTCTATTTACAGTCCAACATGTCTTTGTTGGTACACCAAGGAAATCCATAATGGTGGTGTACATGCGGTACCAGCTGGCGAGGACCACCTAGGAAGAAAACAGGATTTGAAGTTTCTGCCCAGAGTAACCTCTCATGACAACTCGCCCTCATCCAGGATTATTTTCAAACTCAGAATTTATCTCAGCAATTTAGCACTTTTGACCATAATTTCCTAAAGGCATCTAACAGACCAAGTATTCATTAATAGACTAAAATTATTCCTATTGATATTTAGATGCTTTTTAACAGAAATAATTTCATGCATCAAGCTGCAATACTCAGAAAAAAACCCCTACGTATTTCATCATCTGGAAGGTTCCTTATTTGAGTATTTTTGTTTGTCAGATATTAAAATCATAGATGTTGTTGACAGAGGACAGTTGACCAAATTGAAGCCATTAAAGTCAATTAATTTTTTTGCACCTGGCAAGAATATTAGAGGACCTAATCTTTAGGATTTTTACTCTGTTAAATTTTGATAGGTTAATTTTAAGCATGCATTACAAAGGGCTTACAGATGCAATGTACAAGAGCATTTCCATTTTCCATGCAAAGGCTGTCATGTTCTTGTAACAACAGCTCAATTAAATCTCAACACCTGACACAGAAAACATCAGTACTTTACACACAGAAAAAATGACAACTCATCTCACAGCAAAGTCATTAGTTAATAACATTACCAAGCTATTCTGTCAGGATATAACTGACTTTATAGAGTTCATAAATGAGTAATGTGGCCATTCCAGTTGAACTGCTTTGAAAGTTATAACCCAGGGGTTCCCAGAATGACAATATGTTTCACCACTGCAGTATTAGCTGTCTCTGCCCTGTGTCACAGAAAACATATATAAGAAAGATGATTCTTTCTTTTCGTTCCCCATACAATTAATAAAACTCTTATGTCACTCCTATCTTGAAGAAGGGCAAGAAGGAAAAACAGACAATGCGTTTGAGAATGTGATGGAGTAAATCCTCCTGGAAGCCACTTCCAAACATACAAAGGACAAAAAAGTGATTTGAAGCAATCAGCATGGATTTACAAAGGTGGAATCACAGCTGCCCAGCTTTATAACCTTCTGAGATGACTGTCTTGATAGATAAGGAGATAGCTGCGGATATTTTTTTAATCTGGTGCCAATCTGTTCTACTTCTTAAGACTAGATGATGGCACAAGGGAACATCTTCAGCAAGTCTTCAGGATAAATACGGGAAGGAGTGACTGATCCTTGTGGTGCCACTTGGAGGGACCTCAAAAGGCAGGAGAAATGGGCCAACAAGAATCTTCCCAACAGGGAAATGCAAAGTCCTACACTGGGGACAAACACCACCGTGCACCAGTACAGTTGGAAGCTGACCACCTAGAAAGCAGTTTTGCAGAAAAGGATCTGTGAGTCCTGGTGGACAATTTGTACTAGAGCCAGCAACAAGCCCTTGACGCTAAAAAAGCCAAATATATCATCAGCTGTATGTCACCAGGACAAGAGAGGCAACTCTTCCCCTCTACTCAGCACTGCTAAGACTGTATCTGCAGTGCTGAATCCAGTTCTGGGCTGGCCAAGACAAGCAGAACATAGAATAAAAATGACTCAGATAGACTCTTTTAGGTTGACAAGAGAAGAGACAATTAGCACAAATTCAAACACAGGAAATTCCATTTATACACAGGAAAAAAACTTTCTTAATTTGGGAGCTGTCAAACACTGGAACAAGCTGCCCAGAGGTGGAGTATATTCAAAACGGAACTGGAGATGACCCTGAGTGACCTGCTCTACTTCACCCTGGTTCGAGCAGCGTTCAGACTAGATGACCTTCAGACAGCCCTTCCAACCTCAACTGTTCTGCGATTCTAAAATTCATTAATTGTTAACACCAAGGCTTCAATCATCATGGCTTCATCTGGGGCCTTCACACCCTCCCAATGTAAATCCTATATATTTAAAATATGACTACATCTTTCTAGACTAAGACTCCGTGCCTCAACATTGTGCTTTACAAAGTACAGTATCCTGAATTCCTGGAAGCGTTCTGAACATCTGTGCCCAGGCGCTTCTGGCAGTGCACGTGCGCATATATGAAGCAGACACCTGCCCCATCTCCAGACAGATATCAATAGGCCGGGAGAACCAAATCAGCATCTTTCCTCTTATCACCTGAATGTGCTTTGTTAGGGACATCTGTATAGCAAATTTGCATCACCAGCCCCGAAGGTGACATTACCCAAGCACATAAAGCATTCTTGCCGAACCAACGTTGTACCAAAAAAAAAATCCAATAATTAGTTTATCAACTTAACCTTTTTATGCCACAAGTGCCTGTGTCTGCTGCAAATTTTACAAGTGAATACTCCCTAAAAAGGTATCAGGTTAGGCAATTGAAGCAAAAAACCCCATTTTTTTGTCAAAAGCTACTTTACGTGACACAGTTAACATGGGCATAAAAATGGAAGCAAATCAGTAAGTGGTGCAAAATTGCTAGGTCAGTTGGAGCACAGTGATGTTTCTGGAAATTCTACTGTTCCGTATTAGATAAGGCAGTAAATGCAGAACCAGGAGAACAAAAGCCTAGCTTTCAGACCCAGGAGGTCTCTGCGGAGAAGGACAGTCCTTTGCTATAAAAGAACATGTAGAAAAGTCAAGCCCTTTTACTAGCTGCATTCGAGTGTGCACTTTAAAGCCAACTACGTGGATCTTTGCAACACTCCTCATTTCACCTCACATTTTCATTATCACCACCACACACAGAAATATAAACTGTTCCATAACAACAAACATCCAGAGAGCAAACTTTACACCTTATCTCTCCACCACAGAAACGAACACATTGTGTCTCTGCCATTCTGCATCAGAAATGAAAACACCACATTTACTAGAACAACCTGACTTATGGAGCAAATACTTGGAAAATCAACTTTATTGGGATCATAACATTGTACAGCTACAAGGACTACCTTGTTGCTTTCGATAGATTTTTTTACTGCTTATGTGTATAATTTACATAAATGATGCATTGATTGCTACAGACTTATTTTACTTTTTTTTTCCTTTTTTTGAAGTTTTCAAGGCTAGTACTGGCTGTACATGCAAGGGAATTGTTTTATTTTTCTTAATTAAACATCCTGTTTAGCAATGGGATTTCCAGACTGGTTTTGATGAAATTAATTTTAAAATCTACTAAACAAACAAACATTTTATTAAAATTCAGCCTTAGTGCTACTAATGGGCTGAAACAGCTGGAAAGATCCCAAAATATCAAACAGGAAATGAAACACTTTCAGGAAGCATGGCTGGATACTGAGCATCAAAAGGAAACATTTTACTGCCAAGAAATAAATCCACAAGCATCTTCTCACCACCCAGCCCTATTATAATCAAAAGAAAATTCTATAAATTCAGACAACATATTTCAAATGTCAAGTTGCACCTACTGACGGTTTTATAAATACAGTTATGTGGAAACAGAAGTATTCAAGAAATACTTAAAAAAACCTCCAAAGAACTATTTATCTAGGAACGCTAGACATTGAACAGTAAATGACTAAAAGGAGCAGAGAAGACTATTTGTCTGCTTTGCATGCCCACACAGGCACAGAAGAGATGAATGAATTCATACCTTATCACCAAGTTCTGAGAGTCAATATAATCCTAGAAAACTCTGAATGAACAGACAAGCCTACACATTTTGCACTGTAATCAACCTAGTGCTCTTACAGAATGTCAGCCAGTATACCTGATTGCTCTTGTTTTGATTTCATTATCTAATTTACTTAAGTCACCTTTCAGGATGATACTGATGAGTCTTTAAGTTCATTTGACCAGTTATCTCTGATATTTGAAAGTCAGACTCTAGCTGAAGTCAATAAATCTTTGTCAGCTAAAGGAAACAACTCTTTAGTATTCAAATTATGTTCATAATGTGGCATTTCTAGAACTGAATTGCAATCCCTTCGGAGTTAAAAAAAAATTCCAAGCAAACCCTAAACATGTGAGAGGGCAACAAAAAGTGCTCATCTATACAGCATTTAGTTCTAGAGCAAGGACTTAAGAAGCAAATGAAACCACTATGTGCAACTTGTACAAATACATGCACACCAAGAACTCGTACACATACAGTTCCTGGAAACAGCTCTGCTCGAACAGAGCAGGAGAATGAGTATAAAAGCTAGTACCCAACAATCACATCCATTATTAGCTGGTTCTCATAAAAATAAGCTGCTGCTGACACATGAAATAACAGAAATGTACCTTAACCAAAGGAATCTTCCCTTTGCAAAATGTTTGAGACACACTGGCAAAACCTTAAGAGACAGAAACCTCAACATTTCTATACTTAAAACACATGTTCTTTTTACTGACAAAAAAGCAGAGTAGAAATGTGAGCTAACCAGGTAACAAGTTTAACACTAAGTATGTTCAAAACAACAGCAGTCAGTCTTCCACAGAGGAATTTCCTCTGCAACATCGAAGTAAACTTAGCACTCGTGGATTTCACAGCCACCATGAACTCTGAAGTGTTTAATTCTGTCAGTTTTGTATGTCCTACACACCACTGAAAACAAAATAACCTCTTGCAACCTGTATCACTACAGTCATTATTGTCACATACTACTGATAATTCACATGTCTTATTTCCTGAAGTACATCATGTCAGCAACCTACCTGCTTTCAGGGAAAAGAACAAAAGAAGGCAAGAAGTATAGAACTGGTCTGCAACTTTAGGGCACAAAATACTAAGATCTAGACAGCTTTCACATTTGATTGAAAATACTTGAAGTTTGGAAATTGATCACAATGTATGAAGTAACTTTCTCATTTGAAATCTGGAACTGAAGTACAGTATTTAAGCAACACTTCATTAGTCACTGTATCTTTACAATCATAGTTTCCAGAGTAACATTTCTTACAAATTTGTAGTCAAAGCTTAAACAACAAAAGATTTGCAGAAGGTATTATATTTAAAACATAGCTCACCTCTGGGTAAAGATTGAACCTTTTTAAGGTGTTAATCACTAAAGGATATTCAGTTAGTCTGTCATTCATAATTGCGCATACTCCATTCCAAAACGATGGTGCCTCAATAATGATCTTGAAGTAGGAATAATAAAGACCCTACAGGAGAACAGATTTATTATTTACAATTAAAGACATCACTTCTGCTTCAGGAACCCCTGTATGCAAGCTTCATTTTAAAACAAATTTCGTAATGCAACAAACAGGACAGGCTTATTGAAGATGATTATCCAGTTTTTCAAATCTCTTCTATTACTGCCACCGCAACAAGCAATGTGGGTTTCTTTCCACTTTGTTTCATAGCATACCTCGAAATCTCTCATTTGGGCTGGTAACTACACATTAGCATAGTATTTCACAAATCTCAAAATAAAAGCAGACAAAAGCTGTGTGTGTGTGTACACACACACACACACACATATATATATGCCAACATTTATTAATTGAAAAAATATTAAGAAAAGGCCGCCGCATGACAAGACTATAACTGAAGCAAGGTATAAGGTACTTGCAGTTTTTCTATTTTGGGTCCTCCAGAATCATACTTTTAGATTATATTATAAGTGAACTGTGAAGTGATACACCCATAGGGATCAGCTGTAAGTCACACAAATACTCTGCACACAAAAGTGTAATGCACAGTAGTTGAAAGAGATCAATATGTATACTTATGCAGAATGTATTAAGAAATTTTGGGAAGCCCATGACCAGATTACAGACAGAAGTTTTCCAAACACTGAAACATAATCTAACCATTTCTGTGCGAAAAGCCATTTCTCTTTCTAGTGTTGACAGGTGAGAAAAATGACGGTCATTTTCAAAAAGAGTTGTTATGTGACACCTGCCAAAAAATAACAACAATTAAAATGGAATAAAGAGGTTTAGAATATGTCCTAAGTCATAGACACCAAAGAACATTCAATGAATACCCCAAGTTTACTTACAAATTGCTATTGTAATTTACTCATATATTATACCAATATTGTCATCTATCCAGATAATTTTAAATTGAAAAAATAGGAACACAAAGTATTTATTAAATTCTCTTATGGCATTAGTAATAATATAATAATGCTATATATTATATATAATACTGTAATGTATTTTAATTTAAGTGCAGACACTTAATGATTAAGCAGAAATTTTTCATCTGAAAAGCAGGCTTCACTCGTCTCTGAACAGGCTTAAGAAACCTTTCACATCAGCTTCACAAGAACAGAATTGTTCAGCTCAGAGATAATTTAGTCTTGAGAGGAAAGTTCTAAATATAAATTATCCCAATATCCTCTCTAAAAATAACTAAAAATTATATTTTTATTATTTTAAAATACTATATTACTCTGAAGCAATAAATTTAACCTTACCAATGTAGGACTCCCGCAAAAACAGCTGTAAAGAAAACAAAAGGTGTGAAGTTACTCAAATATTTAAATAACTGAACATGAAATCGTGTTCACTGCAGTAGTTGCAGTACTACTTCAGAGATGCAAAGAAGGTACTCAAGACTCCAGCAAACAGAAGACTAGGAACATCTGAATAAACCTTCAGGGCCTGGTCTTTGAAAATTTTCTGTGGTATTCAGCACTAGGCAGTGTTTCCACCTATATCCTGCATCATTCAAGCTGACCCACCAGTATCTAATGCACACATTTCAGTTATCAACAACAAGACTGAATTACAAGCATTTTTAAAAATAAGAATAAATATTTTTAGCATTTTTATGATGCCTGCTGTGACTGGTCACTCAGCTCCTGCTTATATTTTCACTAACTCATGCTAAGTCCTGAAGCACGCTACAAGCCATGCTGCTAGGTCAAAGCAAGGGCAACAAACAGGCAGGACCTGGTGGCCTGAAAGGGCTTAAGGTCACTCTGCAGCCATTATCACCTGCAGCCTACTGTCTCCTGCACCTCCTGGTGTATTGATCATCTGGCAGTTTCTTCAGAATGGAAGCTCATGGAAAGGCTATAGACCAAACTTCCAAGCATTAAGGTGTAAACACATCAGCTTAGCCAAAAAGTTTCTGAAGGAGATCCAGCAGCAGCTGAACTCCTGAGGCTTTCATGCTTCTCAGTGTGATACAGGGGATGCCAGCATCATGATGAAAAAGGAAGGATGAACACTCCCACCATCATCCAGGTAATTATTTTGCTGAGAGGTACACAAGTTAGAAGTTTCAAGTTGAATTAGAGAACTTTTGAGTTCAAAACCTCATTACTTAAATGATGAATTAGTGAATTCCTATGTTAGACTACTCTGTACAAAGTGGACTGGCCCTTGTTCGTCACGTCTGTTTGTTTTCTTTCCCCATGGACTCATAAAATAAATTTTAATTTACAGAACACACTGTAAATATGAGAAATCCAAATGGACCATGACAACCAACACAAATCTAACTGAGACTATAATTGCTAAAAAAAAGATAGACTCTGCACGCAGTAAAATTCCATTTGCCCATTTGAAGACTATCTACACTGCTGCCATGTAGGTACAGAACATGGGAGGTAATCTGAAGGACAAAGGGAAGAGAAAAATGCTGATAAATCAGTGAGGTAACACTCTAGGTCTCTGACCTCTGGAGCATGACAAGGTCCAGAAAGAGCAGGAACCACTCCATTTTGCTTGGGCAGCACTGACAACATATGCAGCTTACCATGGAAGCAAAGCCTGCATGAGTGAGGGATAATGTGAAGGTATTTAGAGGGACCATGGTGCTCTTCCTAGACTGAAGGTGTCTCTAGTTGCTCTCTAGGCACAGAGTGGCTTTCTGCCATAGATAGATCTGGCAGACTAGTTGTCTTTAATCTACGAAAATCTTCATGGTGAATGAAGATCCCTCATTCACATAGGCTGTATGGAGCAGAGAGAAACTGGAGAGGACAACCACTCTTCCTGCTTACACCCAGCTGTGGCCAGAAAGGTGCTGAGTACTGTGTCCCTCTCCAGGGTGCTGACTGGCACACACCTTCCCCCGTTCCAGCACCCAGACACTGTCGTTGCCTCTCTGAAGATGTGGAATGGGTGAAGTTGCTTGGACATTGGTAAAATACACAGCAATGCCTGCATGCTGTCATGGTCTGAGAGTTAGTGAACATACATTTGTTCAGGCTGCATGTTACAAGACTAGGATTGTCTGTTTCTCGAAAGCAACAGCAATAAGAGAAAGAAAAACACCTTTGCAAATCCACTAAATTTATGTGGAATGGGAGTGGACTTAATGTGCACTTCATGCCCTAGTATATATACCCAATATATATATTCCATATATATAGTCTGTATATTCCTCCAACACAGAGCCTGGAAGTGCTGTTGACAGTACTTGTTATCATGATCTCCATAAGGTCCATAACTGCAGTTTGTTGCATTATGACCTAATTTTAAAATTAAAGTTTTGTATGTGAAGAAGTCCAAGGTGAAGCTGGCTAAGATAAAAAAAAAATTTTAAAAACCCCAAAAACACCCAAACAAGCAACAACAAAAAAATACCACCACAAAACAAAAAGAAAGACAGAAAAAAAATTACCTAAAAAAAATTTCTAAACTAGCTGCTGGTGCAATTTAACAACATTGACCGCATGCTAAACACTTTGCACAGAAGTTGAGGTGGTACTATACCACACTGAAACTTCCTTCAGAATTTTACAGCTCCACTTCCATCACTGAAGTAGGTTTTGCAAAGACAAGCCTGGGTTCCAGTTGGAAAACGAAGACCTCAATCTTTCACTTAAAACTTCACCTTTTTTTATACTTTGTAGAAAAAACAATCAGTATAAGCAGAACTTAATGTTTTAGGAAAGGTTCGGGAGCTCCAGGGGTTATTTTTATACTAAGGACATTTACTTTAGTTCTCAAGGAAAGCAGCAAATGTCTTTTTCAGAAAAGCAGGTATTGATGTGACATGGAATTCCAGGTAAGCACATTAGCTCTATCAGCAATGCAGCAAACCATATTCCATACAAAAATCACGTTTTGCAGTAATTGTATGGAAAGAAACAGAGCAGCCCATACCTTTCTTAGTTATTGCTTATTAAGTAATAGTTACACATTTGTACACGGCATTATTTCATTTCTCAGCAACATTCCTGAGATTCCCAGTAAGATTAGATGCTGAAATACATTCGCATATAAACACATCCCAGCTATAAAAAAATAACAATTTTAAAACAGATCACATGTTAGGTAAGAATATACAGTAAAGTCCAATGCGTATTAGTTGCCCGTACTGTTCATTAACTCAAATTCATGTTGATCCAAATAAGGCAAATATGCGGTATTTTACTGATGCAAATAAATTATCTATTATTATGGAAATTACATTTCACATCCAGACATACCACTTATTTCATAGAGGAAACAATATCTTTAAATCTGATTCTTCCCTTCAGTAAATGCTTTATTGAAAGTCAATGCAGTAAGTGTAAATACATTCACAGTTATTCTGGAGAATTTCATATACATTTTCACAGTATCATTCTATTATCAGTACAAAGTCAAGACCTTTCATAATCACACAGCAATTTATGTTAATTACTCATATTCCAAGAGACAATGGGCTTAATTCATAGACTTCCACTATAAGTCCAAATCAGCATTTTTCAACAGACTGCATTAAGCCAGCTTCTGATGGAAAACATGCCGTTCAGCTCTGTTAAATTACCATCCTTTGATCCCATTAATGTCCCTACTGGAGAGGGAATGAAGGAGGGGACAGGAAGGGAATACTATAGTTCTAATGCTGTAAACACTTACACAGCTACTATGTACTTGAACTTGCAGATGCCATTTTCTCACCCAGCCTAAGAATCTCTAAAAGCAAAGCATATGATAAGATTTTTGCAGACTAGGGATATTATATAAAATCTGATAGATTTCCTATTTTTGCCTGTGTGCCATTCTAAGAAAAGCAATATGAATGGCATATAAAAAGGATTCTGATTCTGGCAATTAAATACTGAAGAATAAAGCCATCCTTGGCTTTATTTACCAAGAGAACAACAAATGCTGAGATACTGTAATCCAACAGGATGTGAAGAGTACAATAAACTGCTTCATATTTTTCAAATATCCACAAAGTGATCAGGTAGGAATATAGCAGAACTGAAAACAATGAGGAACCTGCAAGTATTGACTACTTCTGCAGCTTAGTCAAGTTGTTACATTTTTAGATTCTGTGCAATATAATAAGGGTGTCTTCAGGAATAAGGCCTCAAGTCAATGGTCATTATGAAAAAAAAACCCTAACAACATAATAGGGTGAAGTGTTGTGTAAGAACATCCTTGAAAGTCTGACAACTTTACTGCTGCACATAAATCGGAGATAATTCATAAGAGAAAAAAATTCACACTTTATAATTAAACCAGGTCCAGCTGTGGAAGCCTCTGTTTTTAAAATACGGGCCTTAAAGCTTAAGCAAAGCAACAACAAAAATTCAAATTCCACTCAATCAAAACTCACTATTTCATATGTAGTGTATGCATACATTCTTTGCTACTGCAAATACTGTACGTTATTACATACTTTGCTACTAAGGTTTTACTACCATTAAAAAGGAAAATACCTCCCTGAAATATTTAATTGGTTATCTGGGTTTCACAGACAAACTCAAATTCCAGAAATTAGAAAACTCTCTCTGATCTCAAATTTCAATCAGAGGAAAGCATTTTTCAATTCTGACCATCAGTTTAATATTTCTATGTCATTTAAGTAACTACGAGTCTAGGAAACGCTGAATAAATAGATGTAAGTAAAGCAATTCAGGAACACTTTATCCATTAATTAGCTTGCAAGCTAAGGGCTGTTTCCCTGCTACTATTTTGCAATGTAATTCATCAAATTGAAGAAACCCCCTTCGGCAGCCAGGACTGCTGGTGGTCTGATTAATGGTACCAGCATCTTTGGAATACCCTGACACTCCTTACTAGAATACCTTTCAGGGTCTATCTAATTGTGCATCTGATAAATATGCTATTACTTAGCACTTGTTAACTCTAGGAATGCATCTCTTTACAAACACTTTAGGTGGTTTTTTCAAGATTTTGGCCATAAGCCATTTCATTATTTCCTCAAAAATATTCCCAAAGATAATAACATCTGAATTTACATCCCTCTACAACTGTATGTACGTCCACCCATACTTCTTCCCAAACAAGCTGTTGCGATTACATTACTTAGTAAGAGCTGCTGCCTTTTTCTTTTTTTTTTCCTAGAAATTAATGACTGGATAGGAGAAATCCATAAATATGTGGAAATTTTTTTCCTATAAATGTTGTGATACCACATCAACTGCTACAGTAACAGCTTTACAAAAGTTACCAGGTAGGAAGTTATTTCCTTTCCCTTTTCAACATCGGCTATGTTTTTTCCTTTTTCCAAGTTATATTTTCAAATATATTTAGATACAATTTACAGTTCCAGAGAAAGAAAGGTAAAAAGATCAGTATTTCCCCCTGTGATGTGTTCCTTCCACTTACCCAGAAGGACCGTGAGCCATATCTTGCTATCAGCTTTTGTGATGAAGGCCCTTCTGTCGACAACAAATACTGCCAAAAGAACACAAGCACCTTAAGCATCAATTAAGCACAGCCTCTATAAAAGGAAATCTGAACTCTGCAACATTAGTTTTATGTAAAAAAAGTAGACCAGACCTCAAAAATGCTGAAAGAAACTTCATACAGCAAGTTCGTAACTACACATAAAAGCTTTAAACATCACAGAGAGACTACTAAGGTGACTATATAAATCATCAGGTTTTTAATTTCTGAAATAACTTTTACGGAATAACTTGACAAAAGGGGATTTCTACATAGCTATGTTACTGGCAAATTTGCTAAGGCAGAAAGTCAGACTTTGAAAGAATACACAACCCTACATACTTTCCAGCAGAAATAAGCTGGTCATGCCAGCACTGCAAGCTGCGATAGTCAACATCACCAGAGAGGCTGTTTTAACAAGAGTTAGTTACGCAAACAGCACGTTTCCCCACTTCTCCCCCAAAGGATGCTGAAGTGATAAAAAGCCCTTTCCCTCTTCCTCGCCCCCGTCTCGCCGATCACCGTGTGGGTTTTGTCAGCTTTTCTCTCTCTTCACCCTCCCCGCGCTGTGACAGGCTGGAGCACGGGCCCGGGCAGAGCGGGAGCGCGACCCCGCCGCCGCTGCCCCGGGCAGTGCCAGACACCGCCCGCCCGCCTCCCTTCCTGCTTCCCTCCCGCGGGAGGGACCTTCCCGCCCGCCGGACCCCGACCGCTGCTTCCCGGGGAAAGATGTCCCGGCGCTCCCTCCCCCGGCAACAGCCACCCCGTGCCACGGGGCAGGGGTACCGCCACTTGCCGGAAAGAGGGACGGGAAGCGACGCTCAGCTCCACCGCACTTCCCCCGGGCGGAAGGGCTGCCTCCCATCCCAGCGGGGGCAGAGGGAGCGAGGAGGGGGCAGGGTTCGGGGTAGGAACCTCACCTCGGAGCCGGTCCCCGCAGACGCGCAGGAGACTCAGGGGGCCGCGGCCCAGCACGTCCCGCTCCCCGTCCGTAGCGGGCCCCTCCCGGTAGGGTCCCCGGGGGTCGCCCCTGGCTCCCCGCCGGCCGCCGCCTCCCTTCCGCATGGCGCGGGCCCCGCCGGAGCCCTGCCTGCCGGGCGAGTGCGGCCGGCGGCCGCGGCTGGGGCTGGCGCCCGGTGACTGCTGCTGGTGCTGCTGCTGCCCGGGCTTGAGCGGCGGCGACTCTTTGTTCCTGCCTCGGCTCGGGACGACCATCTCCGCATAGTCCCCGCCGGGGCCGGGGCGCCGCGCCGGAGGGGAGGGCAGCCGAGCCGACGGGGGCGGTGCTCAGGGAGGAGCTTCCTCCACCCCCTGGCAGGGCCCGGAGGCCACGGGGCGGAGCCGCAGCCGGCGGGCTCGTCGTAACGGGGCGAGGGGGCGGCCGGTCCCCGCTCCGCCGCCGCCGCCCGCTCCGCCCGGCTGGACACGTGGGGGCGGGGGCGGGGGCGGTGCTGCCGGCGGGGCGGGGAGCGGCTCCCGCGCCCCCCGCTCCGCCCCTCCGCTCACGGACGCGCCGCCCCGGAGCCTGGCGGGGAGGGGAGGGCGGCGGAAAGGAGGAGGAGGAGGAGGCGAAGGAGGAGGCAGGAGCGGGGTTCTTCCCGCTCACTCGTTCCCTGTCTTTTTCGAGGGACGGGCGCGGTTTTCCCGCTGCTGTCCGTGTGGGCGGGCCTGCCGTGGCCCCCGCGGTGCTGCAGCCTTGTCCTCCGTCACCTCTTGGTGTTTCTCTCTGTTGGCTTTCCCGTTCCCGGGCCGTTCAGCTTTGTAACAGCGTCAGCTTAAAGGGAGTCTACCCCAGAAGTACCGCCCAAATTCCCAAAATTTTCATTCCCAGAAGGTAACTTGTCTGTGTTGTTGCTTTGTCCTAAGGGGTTCCACACCACAGAAAACACCCCTCTTCCTCCTCCTACTCCTTGTTCTGGAGTTTTATTGTGGGTTTGCCTTTGCAATGCGGCGTCTGCTCACGAGCACCATGCAGATCCAGCCAAACCCTTGCTTTGGGTTCAGAGGTTAAAAGGCCCTATGGCACAGAAACTCTGTAACGCGGACACTTGAGACATGAGATGTTTCATTACTTTCGCAGAGCAGTCACCTTCAGGAGCTGCCAGTAGCAATCCCTGTAGCTCCTACTCTAATTACTCTTCTTTGAAGAGCGGTGAATATACAGCACAACTGTGGAACAAGACCCAGCTCCAGCAAAGCCGCCGTTTCTCCTATTTGTGCTCTCTTGCTCAGCACAGAACAGTGCTCAGGCAGCAGCTCATCCAATAGGGACACATTAATTTAATTACCACTTTTTGATTATGTTGATTAAATACAGTAACTGCAACCTCTCCAAACAGATCCATTTCACTCTTTCCTCCCTGACCTCTTCTTATTTTTATCTTTATTGACTGTACCTACTCCTTGCCTTCCAAGTGCTCCTCATTGCTGTCTTCAGGCTTTTCTTTATCCCTCTGCACTCTTCATTTTATGTTCCTGCTCCCAAGTTTTCTGTTTGAGTTTTCCAGTCAACTCTGTTTATTTTGCCTAGCCTTTCCACTTTTTTCCTCTGACATAACATACGTGGGTTTCTTCTAAAACGTTTACAACCTCTTTATGTCCATCTCCTTTTCCTAATTATGAATCCTATCCTGTGAAACACAAGATTTGAGTCTAATGTGGCAAATACCATACTAGTATTTTTTAAAAACTGTTTGATAGATACATAGCTGGCACATTGTTAGCACAGGAAGGTAATTTTGGTTCAGATTCAGCTACTGAGATAATGAAAGTGTAAGAAGGATTGCTTTTGCTGTCTTTGTGGTAGTAGTAAGGCTATTTACACCAAAATAAGGATGTGAAGATACAAACTGGTACTAAACAAACAAGCCTGTGGGACTGACAGAAGGCCTGTGTGTCCACAAGTTCTCTTGGCCCCACGTTTCTTTGCTTGCTGAGGGAAAATCACCCTTCTACCACTACCTATTTTGAGGAGATAACTGCAAAGGACATGTATTACACTGATCTCAAAAAAGCAAGCAAGGAAGAAATACTATTTTTCATATAAGACAGCCAGTCTCCTGAGTACCCAGGCTCTTCTTCTGACATGAATTATGTGTGGCAGTTTCACATTGCAAGAAACATTTATCTGTGCTTACTATACACAAAATATAAATGAAGGCATAAAAGGAACACCTTTAAAGTGTTTGAAGACTACCTACTACTTTCCCCACCTGCTTTTCAGGAGAAAAAGTCCCACAATCTGCTCTTTTTCATATTTGATTTTAATTGAGTAGCCTTGTTATAAATTCAAAGGTAACCAAAGGAGTCTATTGTTGCTGTCTGAGTGATTGAAGGGTACAGGCTCCAGATAGAGTTTTGCGTGTAACCAGCATGGAAAAAGAGCAATATGATACGTTCTGCTGATTTTTAACTCCTGGAACCTATATTTCAATTTTTGCCAAAATCAATAGAGTCATGGAACACTTAGAAACTTGAAGGGTTGATATTATTAAGGTTCATAAAATTGCTGGGGGATGGCTCAGCCATTGAGATTAACTGGGCCTACTCCAGCCTGCAGCAGATCAATTACCTTCAGGCTGTTTTCTTTTAATAAAACTCTTCAGGCAATTTATTTCAACAGGTACCACCCACAGAACCTTGTTACAAAGGCACGTACTACTAAACAATTCTAAAGGTTTTAAGAGTTACGGTAAGTGTGCAAAAAACAGAGCATCACATTCTTAAATGTAAAGGTGCCCATATTCAGCAACTGTGAATTGCTACAGAAAACCTCTAACACTACTTCAGAAGAGCTGCATTTTTATTGTCTAAAAATAAAATGACATTTGTTTCAATCTATAAGATACAAGTAGTAAGAAATAAAGCTTGGGCTTATATCATCACAGGAATTGCATATTTTTTTGAGAGGTGCTATGTTTAATATCCAACATCACGTTTCAGACAGTGTAGCTCATTACTAATCCTGCACATCACAGTGAAAGGAGTGACTCCAATAAATCAGCACATATCTTTCTGTTTATAGCAAAAAAGGAGGGGAAGGAAAGAAATATACCTCTGAAAATAAATTTGATTTTTCTCAACTCTCAAGGGTGCTGAAGGATGTTTACAAGTCCACAGGAGAGACATCATCTAATCAGATTGTCTTAACTTCTTTTGTCCAAGGAAAGCAAAATCCATAAGATGTTGCTCCACGGTTTTCTGCTGTCCCAGGACAAGGCACATTCTGGAACACAACATTTCTGTTTCTGCTCGGTCTTCTCTATCTCTTTGCTCACACATTTTCTGTGATCACTGGACTGTCTCTTCATGTTTCCAAATCACTCTGACAGATATCAGCAATCTCAGCTGGATAGTGGTTGTGACACACTGTGGATGGAAATAATTCACAGTCCTCAGGAATGAGCCCCTGCAAGTGAAGCACATTGGCCTTGGCAGTTCCTATATATTCTCTAACAGGACACTGGACGGGCACACCTCATGACTGAACAGTCCAGAGCTTGCTTTCCTCCCCCTCCACTCATTCTCATCTTCTGTATTGTTTCTTGACACCAGTTCTCTCTTTTTCTCTTGCCTCAAGTGAGACCCTCACTTTCTAGTTTATTACCAATACCAACCCCTTCTCTCTTCAGTCACCTTCAAGGTGATCTGAATAAGGGTGCCTGCAGAGATTCCTTTTTTCAGTCTGTAATGATGTTTCTTTTACTGCTCTGCTTTGTTCCAGTGGCACTGCCTCCGAGCACATTCTGCAGATTTTGTGACAAGGCTGCCATTTCCACCTACCACAGGGCTTTGCTTCTGTGAAGTTTGTGTTGATCCCCCACACTTTCACACGTTCAGCAGCAGACTTAATAATAGCAGGGCTGCATTGTAGCAAGTTAGGGAACTTCAGGCTCCCTTTCCTTGGTTCATTTAATCCAAGGTTAGCATGCAGTGAAGGCATGTTCTAGAAAGTATGTCTCTTCAGAAAACAATTGTGTGACTGCTGCATGGTTAGATGTACTCAACCTAGCATTAAATGAGCCATTTTGAGTGCTGACAGCAAGAGAGCTGCAGCAATGTGGAGCTCAGAGCCTCAGGTAACTAACTGGGATGTTAGAGCATTTTGAGCTCCATGCCATATGGCCATATCTGACTTAACTCATTATTTATACCACTTGTGCTTCAGTCACAGAGCAGACAAATCCTTACTTACAGAAAGATCTTTATGAAAACAGAAAGAGTTGGGACCCATTCTTGTGAAGACCAGGCTGAATATTAAGTGCAGAAGGCAAAGGAGTCTTGTAAGGCAGAAGTAAAGATGCAGGATTGCCCTTGGAGTTCGTACACAGAGGAATTTTCCAGGGAAAAACAAAAATAGCAGAATGCAGTGGCAAGCTATTATAGTGTGTACCTTGTCCTATTTAAAAGCTTTGTGGGACCAGTGCGCTTTCTGCAGGATACAAATATTCCCCCTTGAGCTAACCCTTTAAACATACATTACCTGTATTCTGAAGAGGGGAAAGTATGCTACTGGTAGGTTAATAATCTGATCTCTACTTGCACGTCTGCTTATATGTATCTTCTCTCACTTTTAAAGTTGCAGCTTCACTTTAACTTTTATATATATGAAAAACTCTGTAGAACTAGATTATCTGTGTCTGTATGGCTAACTGCTCATACAAGCAAAAACTTCTTTCTACTAGAAACAAATAAGAACAATTTACCTAGCTTGCCTACCCTGGCAACAACAACAAAAGAAACAAAAAAATCACATATTTTGAATGAGAGGTCCTGAAAGCCCTTCTATCTTTGACACAGAAATTACTTCCTTTGTTTTTATAATGTTGATTATAAGTCTCAGGCTTCCTGCTGCCAGAATAACACTGAAGAACATTAGTGACTCAGAAAACCTAATTAGTCTCCACCAGAATTTTTCTTACTTCTTTGCTTTCTGTTTCCAGTACCATATATTCATGCTACTTTAAGTGCTTCCCTGCAGCTCTGAAAACAAAAAATAGTTAAAAAAAAAAAAAAGGAACGCTAAATACTATGACTTCAGGAAAGAAATTTAGGCTACACTGGGAACATTTTAGGTAGTTTTAACATATTTACAGTTACCCTTCTTTCCTTGCTGCAGACAGAATGATGAAAGCAGCGCAGCATTCATTATTCATTTGCCCTATTGAGCAGCTGACTGGGGAGATTTGGCAATGCCCCTTCCTGGGCATGGAGTGTGATCATCTCCTCCCAACTGAGGCCTGGAATGTTTCTGTAATTCTTCACTGTTCTGAGGACTTTTAACTCCTCTGCGTGATATAATCTCCTTACAGATTTCAAAATGAGGATCTCTTGCTGTACACGCCACATACTCATTGCGTGGCATTTGGCCACTGTGAGTAGTCATGCTAATTTGGCATAGATGCCATGATTCACAGCCACAGCAACTGCATCTCATTATGCTTCTATTTGGAGGAGCAAATTACAGAGTAAGTTTTCCGAGGACCACAGAACTCAATATTTACAAGCAGAAGTGATGGATCCAGCTTCCCCTAACCTGATTTACTAGCCATGGTGGTTTTACTTAATTTTTTATGGAGTCAGTGGTTATCTGGTGTGTCTCTAAGTAGCAGCTGCCAAAAGATGCGTCAGAGAACACGGAGGAAACAGCTTGAAGCGACGAGCAGAAGCTTAAGTGATAACAACAGAACAGGACCATATGAACATGGGCTGAGCTACTACTATATTTCATGGCAGATGCTCCTCTATGTGAGATTGAGAATATAGACACCACTTACGGTGGAAATACGGGAAGGCCAGCAATGGACCGAGAACAGAAGCAGGAGAAAAGCAATGATCTGGAAGTGCTCACAGAATAGCTTTTCAGTGAACAACTGGCAGAGCAGCTAGAGGTGAGAAACGGTAGGGCTCCTGAAATATTGAAGTGAGTATATATATTCAATATGAGGCCATATTGAAGTCAGTATATCTAGATTGGTGGAGATTTACTGGCAAATCTGTTTTGGCAAGAGAAGCTTGTGGACCACTGTGAAATACAAACAGCTGTATCAGAAACAGCAGCAGGGTCTAAGCTTGCCTGTTCAGATGTTAGCAAGTTTATTTCTGTTTCACACTTTGCTTAACCTGATTTTCATTTCGGTGGGGATTCCGGAATGTGCTTTGCTGCCCTGGTTACTGAAGGTAGAGAAGAGGCACATTAAGACAGTGATAGAAAGTACCTCTGGCAAACTAAGCAACATGGCAAACAAAATCGTGGCTTGGGAATGCTGTTTGCTTCCTGTATATGACTGAGAAAGGGTGAATCCTTTATGACAAACTGAAGTGACTAAGAGCCACTTTGAGGGCTGCAGGGCATCCTTTCCTGGTAAATCTGGTCTTTTTGCTAGATACCTGATAAAGAGGAGGAAAAAAAGATACTGAGGCTACAAACCCTTTAATTTATACCATAAAAAACTAAAAATGTGATACAATTTTTACACAGAAAAGTTTTGAAAATGGTACATGGAGTCCCTGTTGGTGACTAAAAACAGCAGTTGCATCTTCTCATCTCCTTCCTCACCTTTTCAACTTTTTGACAGTCTGTCTCAGAACATGATCCTAAATACTTCATTATACATTCTTAAACTTCATTAAGAATAGCACCCGACTCAGGCTTTAAAGACTGTGTTCACAAAACATTAAGATGTGCCACAGTATCAAGCAACTTTGTGGAATTCATCCCTTTTTTTCAATTTGTTCATGTGGAAATTTGTAGTGATCATGCCTTTCCACTTTCTATAAGTCCGACCCCTCCTTGCTTTTTGACATTACTTCTCTAATTTCTTGAGCTACTGCGAAACAAACAGAGCTCTTTTTCGGTTGGAACAGGGCATTTGTGTCTGATCAGCTGTGCTTGCAAAAAGGCACAACTCTAGCCCAATTTGAAGCTTATTTTTTAGGTCACAGTGCCCTCTACTGTCCGAGGCATCCTCTTTGCTGCTGCATCATGATCATGAAAAACCACAGCATGTGAAATAACACATTCATTTGTGTTTCAATATACTCTTCCGTCTAGACTTGTTGGCCAAGTCTTCGGTTGTTTGATTGATTGAAAAGAAAACAGATTGGTCAGGCCATTGTCATTTCTTGCTGACTCTAATGCTGCTTTGTCAGAGTTGCTAATAATTTAAATTAAGCCACTGAGCTTCAATCACACCTGATTTGTAAATGTTGAATAAGTCTACATAAGGAAGCACTTTGACATGCATGCAAAGTAAGAAAAATCAGGCCTGTGTTTCAGGTACAAATTGTAAATACCTCTGCCACAGATTTGTATTGCTCCAGGTGATCATTCCAGCTCTGCAGATACAAATTACCTGTTCCATACAGAGGTGTTCTTTACAAACTCCTCTTCTGTTTGTGTTTGCCCTCACTCTCTATCTCTGTGAGTGGTGTGTGGCACTGTAGGTAGTTTCACTTCCTTGTGAGTGTCACCTGGAGCACCACAGACTGTCCCTTGAGAGAGCCTGGGACCATCCCTGCCCTCACACCAACCATTGCTCACAAGTAACCACAGACCCTTGGTGACTTTCCCTCTCTCACCCCAAAAGACCCATTCACCTTTACACAAGGCATGGGCTGCTCTAGCATTAGAAAATCCTACTTACTTTTGATGTTACCAAGACCAATGCAAATCGAAAGAAGTATCTATAGGCAACAAAAATCCTTAGCCTCACCCACTTCTCAAGAAGCATGCAGCTGGTAGCACTGAAGAGATTATGTGAGGGGAGGGGAAAAACTCCTTCTAAAATACATTGTTTGTTTCATATTCTCAATTTCTTTTTAGTTTGACAGAATAACTCATTATGCTCAGACAGCAGCAGCTGACTTACTGTTTCACAAGACAGGTGCAACCACTCCAGTTCCTCAATGTGCTACAACTTGTTTCCCAGTAGGGGATCTTGTAGCATGGTTCCCCGTGGCATGACACGTAGGAGTTCAGAGAATTTCCCTTCTGGAGAGGTTACATTGATGATATATATCAAGGTATATATTGATGATGGACTGAAGCCTGAATATAGGATAGCATTCATTTTCTCCTGCTAGCCCCGTAGCAAAATGAGGAGAATTCACTAAATAGTGCACTTTCAGGTGTGCACGTACAAGTGTATGTGTTTGCATGCATGTATCTATAAAAAGCATCTATAAAATACTGAAAAACAAACTGTGCTGCTGGGCACAGGAGGCATATTTCACATGACAGACCTGTCTTTAGCCATTTCTCCCATGCAGCTGTCACGTCATAAAGTCACAGAGAATTTCATGAGTAGAGCTGTGGTCCCACAGTGTGTTCCAGGGCTGCATTGCAAGGTAACAGTGGCCCACTGGTAATCCTGGGTTTTGCTGAAGAAATACTTGATGGAAAGGATGCTTTTAAAATTGCCACTTAATGGAAGGAGAAAAGGATGTCAAAGAGCAGAATGCAGCATGGCTGACAGAAAAATGTGATAAAGTTTAAAGAGATACTTTCTCTTTAGAGAAATCTTCCCAATCTGTTGAGGTGGTACTTGGAAAAATTCTCTCTGCCTTTCAAAGAGAAAGAGCTTCAATGCCCACTAACAACTCACGAACTGCCTGTACCAGGTTTAAAGTAACTTCATGTTAGCACACCATATGCAGAATTCCATTTTGCAGGCAGCATGGAACCTCCACATTTCAGCTGTCATTATAGCCTTATTGCCAGCATTATTAGAAAAACTGCAGAAGAAAGAATACAAAATAGATGGTGTCAGTCTTACTTCGCAGTCATCTATTAACTTTAGTTAGTACTGGAGAGATCTCAGTTGAAGGAATGTGTCCAACAGTGAAAACTGCACTTCAGGAAAGATATAGAGCCACTGAAAGATAGGAAATTTTCCTAATCTCCGTTATCCTTTACTGTCATTCTTATTTTACATCAGCCATGGTAGTTGCAAAGCAGATTTCCTCCTCCACCAAGCACATATACACAGCAGAAAACACCCTTGAAATCTACATGAAGAAGATGTAAAATGTAGCCTGGAGAAGAGTAATCAGAGGGAATGAAGTATCAGTTTTCAGTTAGGCAAAAGGTTGCTACAATAAGTGACAGAAGCACTGGATAAGGAGTGAAGGGCTAAAATTTCAGTCTGGGTCAGGTTAGATATTAGGGCTAATTTCTAAAGAAAGTATAGTTAAGCATCAGAATATTTAAAGAACCTGTGGAGTCTCCATTGTTGGGGCGTCTTAAAAACAAATAAGATAAACATCTTCCAGAGGTGGTTTAATTATAAACTGATCTTGGCTTGAATCAAGGAGATGATCTCTGAAGACCTCTTCCTGCCCTACCTATTATTATTATATATCGGCTAATCCCTCAATGAGTATTTGTGAAAAAAATTCATCCCAGGTATCCCCTGACCCAGCTTTGAGTTGGAGACCACCCAGCTCCTGATATACTGAGGAAAATGCTACTTTTACCCTGAGATGCCATGTTGTTTATCATAAAGGCTCTAAGTGACCTGGAGATTAACAGTCTTCTACAATGAAATACATTGGCAACACCTTCAAATTTTGCCAATACCTGAAAAAGAAGAAGAAAAACAAACAAGAAAAGAGAACTCTGGAAGCAGAAGAGCAGGGACAAACATGTAATATTTGCTTGGGCCTTTCTTTGGAGGTGGGAGAGCAGAAGAAGAAAAGAAGCAGGAAGAGGTAACGCTGAGTTTACAGTGCAAAACTAGCTTGGGTCTTATAGAGGCACACAGGTTTCAGTAATGGGGCTGCCACAGATCTACTTTGTAAGTGCAGTGGATGGTCTAAAATGAGGTGATAACAAGGAAGAGACCTGTGACAATAATTGATTAGTAACATTGAGAATAGGGGATGTATATGTGGAATGAGAATGAAGAGGAGCAGGCAATAAATGAGGAAGAAAATGAAAAGTCAGAGGACAAAGAAGGAAAGAGGAAAAAGAAGTCATATTAGAAAATAACCTTAAATGTGCAAGAGCAAGAGAGGCCTAACTAACTCCAACAAAGATTCTGTGGTTTTCAGTGTTTCATAGGTTTTTAAGGGAGTGCTATGGGTGGGGAAAAAAAAAATCTAAGCGCTGGAGTGAATCTTGGCCCTGGAACCTGCATCCCCTGACCTGTTGGTTATAGTAGGTCAGAGACCCCAAAACCTCACGCTCCTAAGGACATGTAAAAGCCAGTCAGCCATGGTTAAATTTCTCAGGTAATTCAAGAGATTGAGAAGGAGTCCTTGTATGTACCTTTTCTACCCCTGGATAAAATAAATGTTGCTTTCTCATGGAATCATATCCACTCTATTGCCCACATTCAAGAGTGGGTCTGTTTGTCTCTTGTGTGATGGATTTTTGCCGCCATCTTCTTTTGAACTGACTCAAGGTTTCTTCCTCCTCAGGAAGAAACAAGTAAGTCCCAAAGGTCTTGTGAAGGACCTGTTTCTGGTCCTCCCTCCTCAATGTCACTTCTACCTGAATTAGAATCATAGAATGATAGAAAATACTGAGTTGGAATGGCCCCATCAGGATCATCAAGTCCAACTCCTGGCCCTGCTCAGGACACCCTAAGAATCACACCGTGTGCCTGAGAGTATTGTCCACACACTTCTTGAAATCAGACAAGGCTTGGTGCTGTGATCCCTCCCCTGGGGAGCCTGTTCCAGTGCCCAGCCAACCTCTAGGTGAAACTTTTTCCTGATATCCAACCTAAACCTTCCATCTCAGCTTCATGATGTTTCCTCAAGTCCTGTCGCTGGTCATGAAAGTGAGGAGATCAGTGCCTGCCCCTCCTCTTCCCCTCACAAGGAGGCTGCAGATTGCAACGAGATCTCCTCCTCTCCAGACTGAACAGACCAAGTGACCTCAGCCACTCCCATACCGCTTCCCCTCCAGACCCTTCGCCATCCTCATGGCCCTCCTTTGGATGTTCTGTAACAGCTTAATGGTTTCTTTTATATTGTGGCACCCAAACTGCCCCCAGCACTCGAGGTGAGGCTGCCCCAGTGCGGAGCAGAGCGGGACAATCCCCTCTCTTGCCTGGCTGGCGATGCTGTGCCCGAGGCCCCGCAGGACACGCTTGGCCCTCCTGGCTGCCAGGGCACTGCTGACTCACATTCAACTTGCCATCAACCGGGAGCCCCAGGTCTCTTTTTGCAGCTCTGCTCTCCAGCATCTCATTCCCCAGTCTGTGCACACAACCAGGGTTGCCCTATCCCAGGTGCAGAATCTGGCACTTGCCCTTGTTAAACTTAATAGAAGAACGTAGAAGAACAACTGCACCCCTTGTGCAAGAAGAAAAGGAAAGCTAAAAAAGGCAAAGAAGTTCTCACCCACCTTGCAAAAAGAAAGATTGCAGCTGCACCTTCAAGGTTTTCTTACATTTCTCCTGTAGTAAGCTCTACCTTAATAAACATGATCGAGTTTCTGTCCTATCTCTGCTCTGCTCCTCAGAGTTGCCTTGTTCTTGTCTTACAGTCCCTGTAATTTTAGCACTAATGGACTTGGAATATTTTTTTTCTAGGGTTTAGTCCTCCAGTTTCTTAAAAGCTCTCCAAATATGTCTTGGAAGAAGAAGGAGGAGTCTAAACTCAAGACCAGTCATATGTCTTTACTCCTCAGAGATGTCAGAGCTATGGCAGACACATGCTTTGGAATTTAGCATTTCCATTAAAAGAGATTTATTCCTATTTCACTAGGGAGTTCAGCTGAGACAACCTGATCCTTTTGCAGAGATTGTATTCATCCTTTTCAGTGTGTGATTCCATTTCTTTCATTGCGTCCACTTGAATACAAAATCCAAAATCATGAAGATTAAAGAGGAAAGTAAGTCCTTAAGCTCATGATTTTTACTCAGTTTCCTACAGAAAAAGGTGTCTGCATATGCATATATGAGTTTTTCTAATTATACCAATTTTTTTACTATTTAGCCAGTTTCAACTTAATTCAACATTACACTTTAAAATTGTGGGGTGTGGCTTTCTAATTGGATGGCTTCTGCATTAATAACAATTTAGATCAACACAATCAGTGGGAGGAAAAGGGGACAAAATGCTGAGACCACAGCTCACTGTCAGCATGCTTTCTGAGACTCAAAGTGAAGGGCTGCAAACCTATGAAAATGATTGCCACAGGAGAAAATACATGTATCTTTATGCAAACATACAATCTACATAGTTTTGCCCTGAGTAAGGTGTTAGGTGTGGCACACTTACCCGGTTCAGCAGCAGCAAGTCCTGAACAACTATGCAATTACAAAACTCTGGTGTGGAAAGAAAGCTCTAAGTGGGTGCAGACATCTGCTTTAATCCTTGCAAGGCTTCCTGAGCTTTATAAATTGGCTTTTGTGTAAATGAAAATCAGGCTGTGTGTTTTCTGCCTTTTATGGTGTTGAGTGCATGTTCCAAAAGTATTTGAAGATTATTCCTTTGTTAAGATACAGAGCAATATTCTCGTTCTGTCTACCTGGAAGAAATTAGAAGTAGTGCATGTGGATACAAGCCAATTATTTTCTCTTGTTCAGGTTCATTTATTGCAGAAAACAGTAATATTTGCTGAAAATAAGAGAGTAAAAAAAAAAAAATTATATCTTACCATCCATAATCCAAAAAGACATTTATGCCTGGATGCCATCCAACCAGTAAGTAGAAAACAAACAAACAAAACTATTGAGATAAAGACAAACCAGAGAAAAGCCTAATCAACTTAAGAAACCTAAGTAGCTATCCAATGCAGGCCAGCATGCTTTCATTCACCACGTGGATTTTGCACATGAGGACCTGGTATAAAATCTGGGAAAACATACCCGAGGCAGACTGTGTTACATATTGTGTATAGGGAAAAAAAAAAAGGGATATCGCTGCCTGAAAAACGTCCCAGGCAGTGAAATTGTGCAGCAGCGGCAGAAGAGGTTCCAGGCGAAAGAGTTGAGTTACCACTGTGTTACAGGGGCTTGAGGTCAGAGGAGAGGGGCCAGCGGGAATTTAGGCAATACCAGAGGTGGCATTTGGGGCACGTGGAAAATACTGCTTATGCAAATCTCTCTTTTTCCTCCTCCTGATTTTTCCCTCTCGCTGTTTACTCTCCCGCCTGCCTTGTCCCGGAGATGCCGAGCCCGCAGGCTCCCTGTGCCAGGGCAGCGGCTGCCGGGGCCCGGCGGGAGCCGCCGGCAGAGGGCACAGGGCGCCCGCGGGACGCGCGGCCGCGCTCCCTCCCGCGGAGGGGGGCATGCGGCTCGCCCAGGTGGCATCTGCCTCACAGTTGTATAACCCAGAGACCATTAGTCGTCAATTAGGAACAAATAAACAGAAAAGTTCCTATGTCTCCGTACGTTCAGGGTAGGCTGAGTGTTAGGGCGCAGGTGAGAAACTCGCTGGTGCCTGACAAGAAATCATGAGGGTGACTGCCCTCCATTTAGCGCAGCCCGCTCCATCCTCCCCTGCCGTGGCCTTTGCAGTGAGTCACTCCCTGAGAAAAGTTCCCTGATGGTGTCACCTGAGCTGGAAGCATTTCCCTGAGCTTTGAGGTTTCACGGCAAGGTTGCGCTGTGACTGGACGGCTGGGCCAGGAATTGTGTGCTCATACACACGAACATCAGCGTGGCCATCAGCTGCAAAACTCCTAAGCACGTCAGAGAAGGAGGCTTGTGGCACAGAGCAGTGCAAGCTGTTGGCCACAAGCAGAGCACACGAAAGGGAACCACGTCTCTACCTGTGAAACGAGGCTGGTGGGAAAAGGCAGGGCTGGGGCACCTCCATCCTTCAGCAGAACCAGCACTTCACAATGTGAGATCAGCTGGCACCCAGGGTACTGAGCAAGGGGATGTGGCCCTCAAAGCACTGATCTTGCACGTGCAAAAAGGCCTAAAGCTATCACAGCACACAAGCTACAGAAAAAGGTGTGAAAACTTGTATTGTCTCAGCCTTTACAGTAGTCAGGATTGCAATTTTACGTAAGAGGTGGAGTTTTCTCTTGGGATGGGGTTTTTTTTGTTTGTGGGTTTTTTTTGCATCTAACAATAAAAGCTATGATGGAGTGGCAGTGTATAATACAGTAAAGATTAGATAGTCACGTGAAGGAGGGTCTTAGGACCCCACATGGCCAAGAAATTCAGTGATAAGTGGATTTGTCAAAAGAAAGATCTGGTTCCTGGAAGCGGAAATGAGTTTCTAATTCAGACCAAATGATTTTCAGCTGGAAATAGAAAGAGGAAACTATATCAGAAGTTGAAAATAAAAAGTTACTTGATAGGTAATAAAGTGTTTTAGTATTTTAGTTGAAACTGATGTAAATTAGTAAGTTAACAAGGAGTGGTGATTAACCTGAGGACACAGTCAAATACTTTCAGTGAACATGACATTGTGTATTTACCCAAAATGCATGTGTGTTCTTGTTCTTCATTTAAATCAGCCCTTTATACTCCTCCAAATTTAATTTTTGCATTATCATTTAATTCTGAATTCATTTTCCCCTATTTTTCCAGTTCATCAGCCAACCAAAAACCATCCACAAGCCCATTTTTTTAGCGTCCTAAGGACTTTGTAAAGAGTGACAGGGAAAAGTCACTTTGCCATTACTGTTTATTTTTGTTATGTAACTGGAATAAATTATATTAGAAATAAACTTATTTGCTGACATAGCAATAACAGCAAAAGTTATTCTGTTTCCAGCCCCAAATATTAAAAAGAAAAAGAAAGAAAAAATAGAGTGTTCAAACAAGAATTATGAGGTGGTTTATTTATTACTATCCTGAATTTTGAAACAGATTTATTTCACCTTAGTTTCCTCTCACCTTTCTTCTTTTTAATGGAAGGTGGGCTTCTCATGAAATTCTGTTTATCACGTCCATGCTTTTAATGAAAACACAAGGTGAAACAACACAAAACTCACAGTAAAATTACAAAAGAAAAAAAATCAGAGGATCCCTTGGAGAGGAAAAGGTTAGTTTCCCTAATGCTGAAGTGAAATGTTTTAGTCTTAAAATTAGATTATGGGGAATGCAGCCATCCCATATTAAAATTTAAAAGTAGTCTTATACCTTATAGCGCTACGTGTGGATATCCGACATGTGGGTCTGGGTGGAGCAAGAAGAACTAGTTTATAAGGTCCTGTATATATAAATAAGGAAATCCAGTTAAAACAGCTGAAACCACACTTGTGTTAAATGAACAAGCTCCCTGGTATGGTCCTTTCCATCACAAAGATGCATAATACCTATAGAATCAGGTTTATGCCACAACTTTTTCATGTTTAGGACTCATTGCTCTCTTTACTAGCAAAAGTGCAGACCATCATGTAACATTTTTGCAAAGGCTTGCTTTTTTTTTTTAAACTTGTGATTTCCTCACTAACTTAAAACATTTCATTCAAAAGCTAATTTTCAAAGTGACTCACATGGAGAAATCTATTTTAAGGCATTGGTTAATTCAACATCAGTGAAGTGTGGAGAGAAACAAAAATGAAGTCATTGTTAATTTTAAAATTATTTATGTCATATTCAATGGTGGGAGAAATTTTGCAGACTCTCTTTCTTTTCTCAATTTTTTTCCAACAGATTGGTGCACTTATTAATTCTTATGGCTTTCATTAGTTAAATGAAGATGATACACAGTTCTCTGTTTCCTTTTCTGGAGTCTTTTTCGTCTTCTCTGAATAATTTCTCCATCTGGATGCACGTTCAGCACTTGCCATGAATCCCAGATAAAGCAGAAATCCATTATTGTCGTCCCATTTGTTGTCTTTGTGTGTTTGGATAACTGGTTTAAGCCACAGTCGTGCAACTTATTTTATGTGGACATACTCCAGAACCAAAGCAGTAAACAGAGAATTAGCAGTGTATTCTAACACAAAATTTAGAATAAGCATTCGTATTTCCTGTATTTAGGCATGCTTACGCTGGTGCTTTTTAAAAGTTTTTTCAGTTAGAATCTGGTGTAGCTGAAATTTGGATGTATGATCTGCTTTTCCTTCAGGTTACATGTTATGGAAACCTTCTTTCTAAGTTAGAGTTGTCTTTAACTGTACTGCAGTTTTGTTTACAGTCACATTGCACGTGTGACTTTTAGTATTCTTTTTTGTGGTTTGCAATTTCTCATGTGATTTTAGGTTTTAAAATGCCTGCCCTATTCTCGTGTTATCTTGCAGTGCATAGTCAGTGCAAAGTTTCATGCTTGGCACATAGAGCAATTCATCTCAAAATTACATGTTATTTGCTTAATTTGGTATTTCTATTTACACTAACTCTAAATACCCACTTGGATCTTATGATCAGCTTCCAATTTATTTCTACTGCTGCATCCGGACAGTTGCTATTTACGTCTTTCTGGATTTTCCAGTGTGTTCATTCTGCTGAAAGTGTCCATCTCATCACAGCTGCACTGCGGATTCACATTTCCAGAATAATACAAGTGTTAAAAATATTCTAAGCCATAAGTTTTTGTGTACTTGTACATTGTACATTGCAGATCTTAGGTTCTAGGCTCTTAGATCACTCAGGGAATCCACAGCCTTGAGCAGCTCTAGGCACAAGCTGACAAGGCACTTCCTCAGCATCAAATACACTCTGTGTGTTTATATGTTTGTGGGCAAGGTGGGGACAAACCTGTCCCAAACCTCCTGCCTGCTTTGCTGCCTATATCAAAGCTCTGAAGAGGAAAACATTTTGCTTTTGCTGTTGGAGAAGTTTTACATGCAGAATGGCAGCATCTGCTCTGGAGAGGGGGGAGGCACCACTTCCTGGCAGCGGTAAGGGCTTGCTGATCTGATGCTTCTCCATGTCATTTTACATTCTGACTTCTTTTATATCAAGACAGCTCGAACCCATTCCTTGAATTTTGGACAGCAAAATTCAGTTTTGCCTATATTGTAATGATGGCAACTCTGCCTTTGAGATAAATATATGGACTATTTTGCAAAGCAAAAAAGAATGAAGCTCTGAAGAAGAGGATCCACAAACAAACATGTCCAAAACCCCACAAAGACAGAAAATAGTAAATTAACCTCTTCAGCTCACATGAGTTCTCTTATTATTGAGTTAGCAAATAAAAAGGAAGTATCCATGTGTTCTCTAACAGTTTGGCCAAGGTTGAAAGAACAGGAGAACAAAGGCATGATATTATGGCATGGAGCAAAGGAGGCTTTAAAATAATTCAGGAACAAATGTTAAAGTGTTTCGGCTGGTCTCTGAGAAAAACCATAAAGCTTTCAAAATAACAAACACCATAGCAAAGACATTCTGTACAGGACTCAGAAGCACGACTCTTACTAAAATTACTGCGAGCTGTGCATCTATCTTTGTAATGGCTTTGAAATCTCAGCCTATAATAGCCCTTGGTAGTCTTTTCCCTCATCAGTTATGTAGGAAGGAAAACATTTCCTGGGACTGAAAGCACGAGTAGTTGTCTGTCCATAACTACTGAAATCATGCCAAGTTGTCTTAAGTGCTAGATAGGCTCTACAACACATACTAATTCATTTAAGAACAACTCAGAAGTGTTTAAAGCCTTGTAAAGGAAATTATGGGGGCACAAGTGTTTGGCTTTTATATGTTCAGTCAAAAATGTACAAGATTCCTAGTGCTTTGTAAAATGAAGGAGCGAAGAAGGCCAAAGTCTTTAACCATCTGAAACAATCTAATAATCCTCTGGAAATGCACTGTTTGAGATGACTATGTTAACTGAAAATGGAGAGAACAAATAAACTGAAGCTGATAAATCCCCTGAGTACTACTAACTTATTTGTAATATCATGGGAGATGAGTAGTATGACTGGTGTCTCAAGTCTGAAAGCTATGATGTTCAGAGGGAAGGTAATTGAAGCCTGCCACTCCAAAGCCCTTGGTAGGTGTTCAGATATTATCAATGCAAATTTTACAGCCAACAATTTGCATCAAGATAAAAAGTAATTCCTCCTTTGGCTGCCTTGGGATCAATCCATGAGAGGGCACAGGAAGAAATAATAATTGATTTGTGATGATTTATCAACCATGCCTTTAAGATAAACAGAAACTGTTCTCTCCCACACTTGACTTTTATACCAGAGTGAAGACCACTGAAGACCACAGAGTTGTTGTCTCAGAAAATCACGTGGGATTTTGAATAGAAAACCCCTCAATTGAAAGCAGTCCAATTTCAGCGACCCTATTAAACGCAGACTACCTGTTTAAGTATCACAACTTATTCCACCTCTGTGAGAACTCAAAGAGAGGGTAGTTTCTGATGACACCAAATACCTAAATGATTTAGTATTTATACTTAGAACGATATATGCATTGTCCCTAGAAGCTGACTGGAAGACAGTGCAGACTAGAAGTAAAGACATAGTAAACTTCTCCAGTTCCATATAATTGTTTTCACATCATTTAAGATGCCTTAAGACAGAGACCCAGGTAAAATCCCAAAAATCATTCTAGTTTGAGGTGACAAAGCCATATGAATGCATTGCCTTTGAAAGTGCAGATAACAGACTTGTGACACAGGTGACAGAGACAGATTTTTTGGTATGTACTTTGTTTCTATGACTCTCTCAGAACAGCTGACCGAAGTTAAGCATCTAAATAGAGAAAAGCCACAGCTGTTCAAGGAACTGTATCACCTCCACCTTTTGGGGGGGGTTGTTTGTTCAAATATCATCAATTACAGAGTCAGTTGCAAGCATTTTCCCTTTTTTAATTTGTCTTACTCTTTGAGCTATTCTACAGTTATTGGTAATTTAAACAAAGAGCTAGCTGAGTGCCCCTTGCATATCCGAAGGACAACCATTCAGCTCACCATCATTTCTGCAACCACCCTTCTCCAAACACAAGAGAACACAGATTTTTGAAGGGGGTACTCATGGAGTTTGTGAAAACATGACTCAAACCCTGGAGATTCTCTAGGACAAAAAACCCTGAAGCCACTCAAAATTACTGCATATATTCCTGGAAGGCTTCACAATGGGAATAAAAACAATTCAAAGTCAATCAAGAGGCAAAAATTGTAGAGAATGGTTGCTTGATTTTAATTCATCAAATTAGTTAGGCAATGTGGTTCCTGCAATAGACCTACTTTCCATCCTAAAAAACCTTAAAATACTGAATTTTGATGCGTCTGCCTGTCAAATTATATTTTATATTAACAGAGCTAAAAATGCTGCAGTGGTGATATATCTAACACTCTCTGCATTGGGAGAAATTATTATCCTACTCTTCAAAAAAACCTCTCTGTCCTACTTTTCTGGTAGGCATCCCCATAGGTTTTTCTTGGTCCCTCTGGTTATTACCCTGGAGAACAAGGACCAGCTTCTGTATTGCCTGCAAAAGTCCCTAGAGCCTCACTGACCAACCCTGATATCAATGATTAACTTTAATAAAGATCTTGAACATTAGACCACTGGCAGTTTAATTTTTATAGTTATCATTAGTGATTATTCTTAGTTTATATATATATTGAACTGTTGGTGTATGATCTAAATATTTTATGTGTATTTGAAATGACCTTGATTCAAAATATTGTTTATTGCTCTGTATTTCAAGCATACCATTAAATCAGTACATTCATTGTGCTCCTGCACAGGAAGTTTAGAAAATAGCATTCTCCAAATAATTTGTTTTCTGCATGCTTATCTCCAAGATAGGTAATTTGGATATAAATCAGTTTTCTAAATGTGAAACACAAGGCAGCCTACAGCCATCATGACTACTCATCGGTCTCTTCAAAGTAACCCTACTGCGAGACAGTTCAGAATCTTCATTTTGTTTAATCCCCTGGTTTCTCTTTGGACAATAGCAAATAAAGGCTCCAACTGCAGAGGTGTTTGTTGCACAGACAACTTGTTCCCAAAGGTCTTGATTCTGCAAAGCGCAAGGAGTTTTGCTGTTGCAGAGCCACTGCAATGCTTAAGCGCTGATGTAACTTCAAGCAAGCAAACGTGCTGATTTCAATGGGACCATTGGCATAAGTATGACTTGAACGAGTGTACAACCAATAGTTCTGATTCAGGAAAGTGCCAATGCACACGCCTGGTGTTACTTGTAATCAAGAAAGCCCCCTTAGCCTCAGGTTAAGCAAAAGACTTTCACAGCATTGAATATCCATGAGAGAATGCAGGTGTTTTGCTACTAAGATGCCATAAAAATATAATACAGAGACAAAAGGCATCATACAGAGTTACCAACTCAGCGATCTATCCTAATTTTCATATATTCCAAATGTTAATGAGATACATTAATGCATAGTTGCAACTCAGCATAGTTAAAGGTAGATTTGAATTACCTGAGGCTGTTATCTCCTTACATTCACAAACCAAGACAATGCTAATGCTGCTGCTGCTGCTGCTGCCACCATTGCTTGGCACCTCACAGCTCTTCTATCCCACTGAGCTTCTTTGCAAACCAGGGATCTTGTGACCTAGTTGCAAAAGACCCAGCAGCTGATCTCAATTTGAAAACAAGATAAACTACAGGTGCATAACAAAAACTTTTGGAGCAACATGAGAATTTTGTCAGAAGCTGCTTTAAGGGGTGGCTCTCATAGGAAGCTTGGAAGTGCCTCAAGAGATCATTTGATTATCCTAAGGCAAGATTAGCTTTAATCACAACATTCTTGACTAGTGCGTGTTCAACCTGTTCTAAAAGACCTTGAATGATAGGTATTCCTCCTTATATTCTCTGGGTAATCCTGTACTGTGCTTCACTATCCTTCCTCTTTGAATACCTTAGATAGAGTCTTAGGTAACTCTCGCTTGCTTTAATGTATGCTATTACAATTGAAATAAAATCCTATTAAATAAAAAGCCTGCAGCGGTTATGGAGAGGAATTTATTCCTCACTTCTTTACATTCTTCACTTCTCCTGACTTAACAGCCCTAATTACATTCTCTTCTTACACTGTGTTTCCTAGGTCTGTATTTACTGTCTTGGGGACCCTGAGAACCCCATATTTCAGCCATTTATTTGGGTTTTGCTGGCAAACCCAGTAATTTTTGTGAATATGATTGCAAAGCATTTTGAAAAAAAAAATTGTGTAACTCCATGCAAACTACAATTGTATTTAACTACAGTACAATTATCACTCCATATGAATCCAAGACTTGGACCACCTTTTGTAGATGAGCAGCCCTAAAGAATTTTGTATACTCTCGGAAACATCTGTGACTGGTTCCACTGCCCTCAGCAACTTGATTAGAGGAAAAAAAAAACAGAAGCAGAAAGATTTGGCTAAATAAGAATGATATATCAAAACACCCAATATTTTAATGAAAGAAACTGCATATCCACACATTTGCACTTCTGTACAGTTTTTGTGATATATATATAATTTTAAGCTGTTTACAAATAACATTTAATGCTTCAAATATTACATAATGTTGATATTATATTTCTAGCAGAAATAAATATATTGCACTTAAAAAGAAACTTTTCATTAGATGTTGCTTCATAGTTTATGTTCACAACTTTTTTTTCCATAAAAAGATTTCCCTCTACCCCCACCCCATACACACAAACACACACTTCAGTACATGGTGAATGTGCTCACGCAATGCATTATAAACAACAAAGTCAACACAGCAAACAGAAGAACTGTGGTACATTCTGTTAAAGAGGTTACATCCAGTTTTTTACCTTCCTTACTTTTAAACCAAACCTTTCCTCATGTTTCTGAAGGTACAATAAAAAAAAAAAAAGATTGTTTAAATGTGCTAAAGGTAAAATACAGCAAACTGTATTTTTTGTCCTTAAACTATCATAAAAAGTTACTTCAGAGCTTATTTAATTCACTGCTTAGTTTTCTCTTAAAAAGATAAAATAAAGAAAAAGAAGTTGTCATTTGATAATCTAGAGATTATATGCAAGGACATTTGATTACAGAGTAATACATAAATCCTCTGGCCAGCAAGTAGGTGTTTAGTAAAGAAACCGCATCTCCTGCAGCAGAAAGTGCTCTGCAAAGAATAGTGAGAATAAAGTCTCACTAAAACCAAAATTAATCTTGCAGTGAGTGAATGTCATCCCCCTGGAGATGATGAGTATACGCACTGTGGCCACAACTTCCTCAGGACAAGAAGCCAAAACGTTACACTGATCTCACTGTTGCTTTTACCCTTATCTAGGAGTAAATTCCCACAATTTGTATTAACTTACACTTTTGGAAATCATCCCAAGTTTTTGCAGTAATTTCCATTGATATTTCTGTTTCTGCATAGTACACACGCATAAAGAGGATGTACTGTATAATCAAGTTGCCAGCCCAAATGCTTTTCAGTTGAAAAAGGTTCATTTTCAAGTGCCAGTTAGTGTTTGCTGGACGTTGGAAATGGCAAGTTCTTCCTACATGTGTACATGTTCATGCAGTGTCCCCGCCTTCGTGGATAAAATAGGCTGTGAGAAATTCTGCAATTGCATTCTGAAGGTTGTAGTGCCAAGCCTGTTAGCTACCATACAACTTACCATCCTTGAACTCATGAAGAAGGATTTCCATTAGGAACTCTATCTACTTAGACTATGCTTGTTTTTCAGTTTATACCCAGAAGAGTATGACTGAAACCCAGTGGCATTGATTTGGTATCTTTGACAGTGCCTCAGGCCATATAAAGCAATGCTGCAAACTAAGGAGCTAAATTAAAAATCGGGGGTTTTATGTTTAGATTCTCAGGGCTCCAAAAGTAGAAGAAAAAAAAATTCAGACAAATACATCCAAACCGGTTTTGTTAATATATGAGATGCTTTTGTTGGATTAAAGACTGGAGGGTGATGACAATCTATAGATAAAACAGTAATTCAAAAAAACCACAAAAATACTTGTAACACTTCCGAGGAAAATTTTATCATTCTCTTTGAAAAGCATATTCAGGCATGTTCTCTCCATTCTTCTTAAAAAGAGACAAACAGCCCCCCTCCAAAAAAAAAAACCCAAACAAAATCAAACATAAACCAGCTCCATTTTTATGAGCCAAGAAAAAAAGCTCATAAAGGTGAAGAGCACTTCTCATGGGATATAAAATGTGAATTGTATTTGGAGTATAAATTCTAGATTATATTTGGCATTCCTAGCCCATCGACCAACAACAGATGTTCTGTCCTGAAAGTGATACAATTTTGACAGCAGTACAGCAAGTCCTTAAATAAATTACTGGGTTAATGTCAAAGTGATAGAGATAATTTAATTTTTTTTTTCTTTTCTTTTTTTTTTTAGCAAAAGTGATTTCACTCTTTAACCAGTTAATTACAAATTTGCATTCATTTTCTGCCAGTTGTGAGTTCAGTGCAAAAGCTGATTTGTACTTGGGCTTTAATCTTTTCTGTAGTGTTCCTATATTGTTGCTGTCATTGAAGTCACTGTTCTTACTGTGAGACTTCATTTTTAGATGACAATGTGGAATGAAATCCTGCCCCTGTTACAGTCAATAAATTTCCATTTGACTTCAGTTGGGCCAGAATTTTATTCCTGGAATCGCTCCCATGCTTCCCCAGGCCCACAGGAAGGTGAGAGGGACAGGGAGCAGAAACACTGCAAGGTGGCAAGACCTCTTCACTGGACGTCCTGTGACCTCTGTGAACTTAATCCCTTAAACCTCAAATCTATGCAACTGGTTTTGTAGGTAGGTCTGGGAGGGCAAAGAAGAGGAAATGAGGAACGGGCCTACCTATTCATCTCATTCCTGGGGAAGGCTGTGACAAGCTGCCTTCATTCCCTTGCTTGGGACCTGCCTGTGATTCTGCATTAGTGGGGAACCCAATTGATTTCTGCTGCAAAGGAATGAAACCATCAGAGAGCAACACAAGGAGGGATGAGCACACTGAGAGAGATTTGGTCTGACTGGAAAAATCAAGCTGTGGATTTTTCTGCAGATAGTTCTGCATCATATATAATACAAAATTCATCAGAGAGAATTTGGATGAGGAGTTGGCTCTATCATGTTTTTATATTGAGACAGCCTACTGCCATGTTTTCTCAGATATGAATCCCACTTCATTTGTAGTGGAAAGCACTTTTCTTTCATTTAATATTTTTGTAAATGAAGTTGTCAAAATCCACTTTCATTCTCCAGAAGCGGCCTGGAGAATTTTCTCTGAAACAGTATCGGGGCATTTCTGCATGCCAAATATTGGTATTCTCAGAGCAGGGACTGGGACAGGGCTGAAAAGATTGTAGAGTTTATTTCTCTGAATTAGCTTCATGAAGGAAGGTCATGTATGAGTAGCCTTTATGTCACATGATGACCATGCCTAAATCAGCCCTCCTGTTTCAAACTTGTTTCTGGAGTCATGTAAAAGTTGCCAACTCACTTGACCCTTTCCTGATGGAAGTATCGGCAGTAAAGCTACTGGCTTGAATTCTGAACCTAACCATATCCTCTGCAACTCCAGATAAGTTAATAAAGCTGCAGAAGGAACCAGATAAGAGAAACTGAATCTCCCCACAGGCTTTAGTGCATGTCATCCCAGGGTTTTCGTACAACTCTAATAGAAGTCAAGCAACGGAAGAGAAAACTTTCTTCCAAACCTCTTCTGTAATTTTTGTTCCTATAGAGTCATATGTACTTGAAGAATTACATTCCTTTAGGGTCAGTATCACCTAATTTCCTGAAAAATAGGGGGTTTATACCAAAACCAGTTATAAGTAGACACAACCTTGCAACATGCACTTTTCCTGTGAATCTGAGAGCCTACAGCAAAATCTAATATTTGGGTATACCAAGACAAATTCAGTGTCTGATTCTGAGCCATTTAAATACCACAATGCTTGGCCTGTTATATTAATTTATGGAACTCCTTGTAGCAGGTCTGAACCCAGAAATTGTAAATAAATGTTCCTTTTTCTTTACATACAGAACACAGGAGTTGCAAATTGGCCCAGGTCATTTTTCATCAGCAGGTCCAACAGTGGTTAATGGGGAATTAGGGTGATATTGCAGATAACTTCATTGAAAAGGTGATTGAAATGGCCAACTTGAGAAGATTTCGAATTCAGCTACTAGAAAATACATAGTGATGGTCCTTTTCTGTGGGATGCATGTGCCTTGCCTTGCACTTTGCAGAGATGGGAGTAGGTGACTCAGTGTACTGCACTCTGCTTTTTACCATATGACACCAACACAGAATGGTCAAAAGTAGAGGAGAATAGAGGGAAATAACTCTGTTTTGTGTTCCAGCTCTACAGAGATCTGTAATATATGAGATTATATGTGCTAGTTCTTTTTGGCCAGTACGTGTGTTACCATCCACAGCTTGGATGCAACTCGACACAGAAACTCTGTGTCGACTTGTTATTTACAGTGGAATCCCAGCTCTTGCCACACGGAAAACCAACATCACACTGGTACTGTTTCCAGCAGTGCAGAGGATTCATGCTAGCTCTCTGCAGATGTCATTATTTTCTTATGCCTCTATAGCTCCTCCATTGTATCAGACACAACATACGAGAAAAAGAGGACAGTACTTTGAATGAGAGCCCCAAATACTAACTGAAGAGAAGTCAGACATGAATTTAAAAAAAAAAAATTGTGTGAAGTTCTGTATTGGTATTTTCCTAAGGAAACTCCACCATTCTTGTGGGACATGGAGAAACTGGTAGTACAACCCTCATTTTCCTGGCCAAGGAGCTTGTATAATAAAAGCCATGACCAAACCCAAGAAAATCCAAACAAGCAGAAAGATACTCCAATGCCACTCATACCAGTCCATTAATTATAGTTTGATCCAGAGAGTCTATAGACTGATCTAGCCTGAAATTGGGTTAACTTGGCACACACGTGCAGCTAGAAACAGGTCTTCAGTGGCAAGCACAGCAGCAAACAAGCACTGTTTTAAAATTTGAAATCTTGGGTTTCTAAGTTTAAGTAACAGATTTTTCCAAATCAGAATTTTTCTTCATTATACCTTAACCAACAGTTAAATTGCTCCTCCTCGGATATAGGACAAACTTACTTTTAGACTGAAGGCCAGAATACATTATTACTACTACAGTCCTGTAACACAGTTCTTTTTTTGGAACCGATAAGTGTTTTGTGAAAGAAACAAACAAAGAAAGAAAGACTTGTTAATAATGTTCTCTTTGTGATTATAGTAGCAACTAAGGAATACTGGTTTTGGTGAATATAAGCCAGTCTTAAAAAGGACAGTGGTCTTCTCCACTTTGTCCCATTTTCAGCAAATGTATGCTGAGATAGCCTAAAACATGCTCAAAGTTATAGCAATACATTTTTCTGTTTAGATGCTCATCAGTCACAAGAAGAGATGAAGATGAGTAATAGTATTGCCTTTTTCAGAATTCATCTAGCATATGAAAAAAGACCTATAGACAAGTAGTTTGTACACTGCTGCTTAAAGATAATCTCTTTCCGCTAGATATAATGCACCTTTGGAACAAGCTGCACGTGACCAAAGATCCTGGGGACTTTGGGATCCATTTTGGCTGTGTTACACATAGATCTGTTAGCAGCTCCAAGCTGCATGCTCTCTTCTTGTGATCCCTCAAAAGAGGAATCTATATCCACAATGCATTTTCTTAACTGGTTTGTTACGAGTTCAGCACTCCTGCCACAGGCCTTTCAGGAAGGTCCCTTGTATTTTTCATAGCAAACTTGCACATTTAAAATCTTGTGTTCCACTTCTCTTACATCACTCATACAAACGGTGTCATCACTGCGGAGGAGTGACGCAGTCCTTGGATAGCTGCATAAGGACCCTGCTGAAAATAATGGTGGTACCTTGGCATGTGGAAAGATGGGAAAGTGGGGCCACTGCCTTGCATGGAGCTGGCTATAGCAGAGGGTGTAAGAGGCATCCCCAGGCGGCTGTACGGAGGCAGAGATCCTTGGATCGGATGAGGAATGGGTGTAGCTATGGATGCAGTGCTGGTACCCAGGGCACTCAAAGACTGTGGATGCTGAAATCCCGGGAAACTGGTTGAAGAGGAAACCCAGGAACTGAGAGACAGGTTATCAGATGTTGTAAAGGCTGACCCTGCAAGCAAAGAGAAAGAAGACCTAACATTGGCACTGCGACACACAAAGCTGGGAAAGTAGCAAAAAAGGAGAAAATGAGTCTTTCACAGCAAGCCTGGTTTCCATGACCGGTTGTCACTGGAAATACTTCCCAAATACTTCCGTCTTTAAAATGTTATTTGCTGGTTGCTGTCCTTTATCGCTACATCTTAGACAAATTTCCATTTTCAGAAGCTGTTTGCAGTGGTTCAACAGTAAAATCAGCTTTGCACATCGAATATTTTAGGTATTAAACACTGAAGCATCTTGTAATGGTGCCACTAAATACTGAAATATCTACTCTGACATGGAAGCTCACTGAATTACATCCCTGCTTAGAAGACATGCTTGTAGATTTTTACATCAGATCCTTAGTAGAACTGTTTTGTTTTGGTTTTTTTCCTAAAATTTCAGTATGGCAAAAAATGCAGAAGAATGTAATTTGCACTACAAGTTTTCCTTTTTTTTTTATCCCAGTAAAACTTGTCAACACTACATCTTTCCAGTCAACCTGATTCTTTCTATAATATAGAACAAAAAATTATAAAAACATAAATGTCAAAGTATTTGTTGTTTTTCCAATTGTGTACAATATTCTAATAAACAACACTAGTGCTAATTCATAGTAAGAGATGCAGAACATGCTCTGAAGGTAATTATCTACTTTTGATCAAATGGAAGTGTTCTGTTTGCCATTTTGTTTTGGGCTTGTTTAATCTGAAAAGTTCCAAAAATTATTTCCACAAATCTTTCAACTCTTTAAAATACTTTTTTTCTAAAGATAGAAGAAACATTAAAAAAAAAAAAAGAAAAATGGTTTCTTGAGAACTAATTACTTATTTCATGTTGACAGTAAAATTTTGGGGAAATGATAATTTGTTGGGATAATTACACATGGTCATTTTCAAATCTGATGATTCTTTTGCCCTTCATCTCTGTAGTTCCTCTATGCATCTGGTCATCATTATATGTCTGATTTCTAGAAATGGGGAATACAATAAAATGCTGTAAATAAACTCTTTGTATTCCTCTTCAAACAATAACTTAACTCTTGTGTCTTATGTATTTTCTTACTTGACCAACTTTCTTACTTTAGAAAATAAATTTGTTGACAAGAGTATTTGATGAAATATAAGTTCAATTCAGTATTGCAAAACATTCTGAGACAACAAATTTTGTAACAGGTATTAGTTTCCTAAATCTGATTCAAGAAGGGACGTTCACCCAAACTGTAGAATGAAGACATATGAAGACTTCTATCCGTCAAGGTAAACTTACTGGAATTAAGTATAGTAACCAATCATAGCCACATACTTAAACCAAAACTATAAGCAAAAAATAACAGAAATAAAAAATGACAATTGTTATTTTTTAAAAATCATAAATCTCTTATAGGATATACTCTCAAATCATGATTAATTTTTCCTCTGCTTAATGAAACAGGTAAAACAGCCCAGTAACAGGAAAAAGGAATTGTGCCAATTTAGCAAAGGAAACTTGAACCAAATCCTGGTCCTACCACTGAACCAAATCCTAACTGCTGGGAAATTAGGATCCAGAGCCAAACTGTAAGGATGGCACAATACTCACAGACCACAGCAAAACCCTAGACAAATCAGAGGGTATCTGAGCATTACTGCACTACAGGGAAAGAAGGATGCAAATCTGGATTTGCCCGGGTTTGCATTTGGCTCTGTTCCAGGTGGCTACTATGAATCCTGTGTGTGGAAGCAAGCACACAGAGAACCATGTATTTCCTATTTGTTAATTCCTTTGGAAATAGACATCTTGGGATAAATACAGTACTGTAGGTTACTGCTTCCATCTTTAGATGGCTGAAATTGGCTGAGCAGAGAATGCTCTGGGAGGGTGCTGAAGTAGTTAGAAAGCCGATCACTGCTATTTATTCCTTTGTTTTATGCCGAATAAGGTATGTGATCCTTTCTCATGAATGACTGTGAAATGATTGTGGGACTGGAACACTTCTATAAGGAACGGCTTAGAGAATTGGGGCTGTTCAGTCTGGAGAAGAGAAGGCTTTGGGGAGACCTAATTGCAGCCTGTCAGTGCTTAAAGGGGGTGTGTGAGAAAGCTAAGAACAAATTTTTAGCATGACCTGTTGTGACAGGTCAAGGAGTAATGGCATTAAACTAAATGTGGATAGATTTAGACTAGATATAAGGAAGAAATTTTTTACTATGAGGGTGGTGAAACACTGACACAGGTTGCCAGAGAGGGGCTGGATGTCCGATCCCAGGAAACATGCAAGGCCGGGCTGGGTGGGGCTCTAAGCAACCTGATCTAGTTGAAGATGCCCCTGCTCATTGAAGGGGGTTTGCACTATATGACCTTCAAAAGTCCCTTCCAACACTAACTATTCCATGATTTTCATGAGGAACTTTCTCAAGCATCCTTTCCTGCTCCAACTGCAATGGTCTCTAATTGCAGCTTAGTACTCCAAAAAGTCACATACCACTTTTGCCAGCACCAAGGAGATTAGTAATTCTGAGGCAATCAAGGTCTCAAGGATTTTATAATACACACCACCCAGCACCCATATGTGGCTCTCAACTCTTATTTGTATGGGGGAACATCCATCAGTTTTGCATGCAAGGTGGTTTTAAAATAAATTAGAGGAAATAAAAATATCTATGGAATTTCAATAAGAACATTATTTCTCTCCTTGTGTCTTGGAGGACTTTTCTTTATTTAAGGGCACTAGACCTAGAGAGAGAGCAAAGGTAGTACCAGTTACTCATGTGCAAGAGCATTATGATTTACCCTCTATGCATGTCTCTGGTTGCCCAGAGCGCTCACGCCCCATGTAGCATATGGCTCCCAGATTAGACAGAAGTTCTTTGCCATGATTCACAATCTTCCTCACTTACTCATTTGCCATATTGTGAGCAAATGCAGAACTGTACCTTTTTATTACACATAAAATTCGTTGTCATAAAGTATTGTTTCCTTCTATGACACCTTTCTAAGGATTCTCTCCTGAAGAGATTTAATGGCCTGCTCTCATACGGAGGTTCACCTGGTTCATTTTGTCACTCCCAAGGGAGGACATCATGCTAGGAAGAAATTTAATTCTTGAAGAGAAGGTGCTTTTCTCTGAGCACTTCCAGCAATGGAAAATTTAATACTGTCTTCAACAATAGCTGGCCTAGGATCTAAGTTGACATGAAGCAAGGTAATCCCCCAGAAGTATGTGAAAGGATGGCATCACACCAGATGAAAAGTTGCTTTAGAAACTCCATAACGTAAGGGCCTGCTCTTAGAATAGACCTGTAAAAACAAGGCCACCTAATCACATTTTGCTGAAGAGCAACTCATGGTTAAAAATAAGTGTGTTTTCCCTGCACAAGTCCAAAGAGCTATGACCAGAAATAATGCTCTTATCTCTTAGCAGCACTGTATGAAGTTAGAGGACAAGACAAGGGCACTGCCAGTCGGAAGACAGATAGACCTGCTTTACCTCAAGTGGCTGTGGCATATCAGGCAGGTCACAAACTCAACATGCAAAGTATAATGCAACACAAGTTTGTGCTAGTCAGCAATCCTACAGGAAGGGTTTGAGATCTATTTCCAGTGGCAAATTATGACAGATGCAATTTCTCCAGTAAGCATCCCCACAAAGAACAAGTCTGTCTTGCTGCTACTTTTGCTTCTACTAACGCAGACAAACTGCTTGATAAAGCATTTGGGGCTAATTTCTTCAGCAGGAACAGCATCTTTCAGAGACTAACAGATAACAGTTAAACATCAATTTTTCAGGGCGCTGCCAAGTTTTCTTCCTGAGGAGGCAAAATGGGTTAACCACAGGCTGGTTGAAGATGAGGTAAGTTGAAGATGAAATAAGATGAACTAAGTCCTCTGTTCACAGAAGGCTGGAGAGGCAGCAAGTGGCACATCTACATGGTACTTTACAAATGGTGTGGATCCCAGCTAGAAAATCCTGCCAAGAGATGGGGAGTGTTAATTTGTTCTCAGCACCACAGTAATGAAGTTGTCTGGTTTGCAGACATTTTGAAGAGGAAGCAGAACTAATTCTCTTCTGATGGCAAAGACTATTGACTATGACTATGGTTGTCTCTAGAACTGCCTCCTGAATTGAACCACCCACACCAGTGCCATGGGTGTATCAGATATCCCAAAGAGCCAAAAGGTAACAAGTACTCTTCTTCATTATAGGACTTCATGGCAGAGAGACACACCAGAGAAATATTTTAGAGTACCACAGTACTGCCTGTGGTCCTGCTTTTCTCAAGCATAACTGGGTCACAACACTTTACATCATGAGCATGTTTTCCTACCTCTGCTTTGTGTTGCCTGGCTGTCATCGCCAAGATCATCTTCTCCTCCGTAGGTCCGAATGGGGGATCGGGCATAGGAATGCTTTTGGATAAGGCTCTCCACACTTTCTCTGTAAAAGGAAACAACCTAGTGTATCAATACCATCCTAAACACAATTCTAATTCATTTAGGTAAATACAATGCCTTTTCCTGTCCAGATCACAGCTTTCTCACACAGATTCTTGAAAATTTCTTAACAAAAGACTTACCTCATAGCATGACATTGGAAATGCCAGATTTGGCCTGCGTTTTTTTAATATTGCTGATCATCTCTCACCAGCTTCTCCAGCAAAGTAGAGTCAACTTCCTACTGCGTTTCCTGGATGTGGTCTCAGGCAGTGAATGTAAGACCAGCACTCTTCATAAATTTGAAAATGCAAACTCTGCAGTTATTTTTGCTGAGTGATGAGTCTGGGTTCAAAGAGACACCTGTGGTCCAGCTCCTTTCAAACAAGCTTTTGCATCACACATGACCACCTCATTTCCTCTCCCCTTTTTCTGGAAGCAGGGGCAAAGACAGGTGTGTCCAGAGACAGCTCAGCTCTGACCATGCTCTCTCAGCACTGGGAGTCGAGGGCAGTTTGTAGCAGGAAGTCTACAGATACTACCAATCTCATGCCACATCTATTCTGGGAGGTTAGACGTGCCTGACAGGCCCCTGCCTTGCTGGTAGCACAAAGCACTGAAGTCACCCAAACCATTTTTAAATAGAAGGAAGGCATATCTGCATGATAAGCCTTAGTAGTTTGTAAGGAAGATCCAACCTTACACATTCCCAGAGCATTTCCATGTAAGTAGGTGGCATTATACCAAAGATGAAAATTACCTAGGCACATTTCCAAAATGGCTTTGACCTTCTGTTCCTGTTTAAAAAATCTAAGTAGCAATAGTTGTTTAAATATGCTGCTTGATGAAGCTTTTGTCTGAATTTACCATTTGTCTATTCATACTTGCGAATGCCCTTTGCTTAGAGAATATGTCTGCTGCAGAAATTCCAAGGAAAAATATTTTTCAAGTAACATGATAAATCACAATGGCACATGTTTTCCTTTCCTACAGAAAGTCCATTATGGTCATTTTGTCCTTGGTCTATCACTGGCATCATTACTTATGCTAGTGTCCTCAGAAAAAAAAAAAAATAAAAAGAGGATCTTATCAAAGTGATTTACTTGTGTCAGGATTGGAAGTGGACTGAAAGCAATGGCAGTTCCTACATAGAGGATAATATAATTGGATTACTGCCTTTTAAGTGATTGAAAACAGTAGGCATATCAAGGCTATCTCGAAGAAGATTTTCCAAAGAAAAAGACAGATGGCATTGTTTACATTATGTGCTGAATGCCTCTTGAAACATTAGGCTTTCTTCTGAAGCAGAATGTGAAATGCGAAGAATTTTACTTGACCAAAAGGACTATTTCATATAAGTAGAGCATAGCAGAATAACAAATTAGACCAGTGTTGTCTGAGTGATTTAGATATTGGTATATAAACATATTCATAATCACAGAATTATTAGTCTATAAAGGTCTGAAAAATAAATTTGATACAGGTGATTGTCTGTATTGTCTCTATTGACTTTATTTCAAGTAAGGGTCTGCATATAACAACAGAGATTACAGCATGTAATAATATCCTGATGCAACAGAAACAATGCAGGCTCTAGTTTTAGCACAGTGGGCCAATTTCACCTCTCAAACGTTGGATCCAATGGTGGCTTGGGGATAAACTCACCCCAATAAATTTACATTTGAATTACCTACAGGGATTTAAAGCTAAATCAAATGCCCACAATTATTGCAGACTAAATTCTTTCCAGATGGGTTTGTATGCTAGACAGAGAACTCTATTATTCTATATGGTTGTCTTCTTTTAAAGGAAAAAGAGAGATGACTTCTTAGTGAACCCTGAATCTGCAAAGTTTGAAACCAGGGAACTATGTGGTAGGTTTATTTATTTATTTTACGACGTAGTGTTGCAGATAGTATGCAAAAGGTTTTGGAAGATTAATCTCATTCATCAGCACAAGAGGCAAAGGTTTTTATGGCAGAGGGAATGGTCTAATGTGGAAACTTGGATCAGAGAAAGCAACTAATCTCACAGAAACAGTTCCTTTTGTGCAGCTGAGATTCAAGATTCAAAACTGTATGGGTTTGTCTTGACTAACCACATTGGTTGTTTATGCTATAATCACAAAACACCTAGTGAATTTTCATTTTAGAGGTTGAGGCTGTGATTCTCATCATGAGTGCAGAGCTGAGATTCACATCAGAATTTAGGCACCTGCCGCCACAGTCTTCAGGTGGGGCGGCCCCTCCTCTTTCCACATACAACACATGCTGCATATAAACCTCCAAACAGACCTACAAAAAGCAAAAGGCTGTGTGCATCTAAGTGTGCAAAAGGAAACAGAGGAAAAAATGCAGTGTATTTTCTCCACTCATAAAGCTTGTCTCTGAGTTATCCTCCAAGCACTTTCTTCCACTTAGAAAAGCAAGAGCAGAAGTCCGCATTTAGATTTCTTTCCTTCCCTTTGTGTTTCAAAAAGGAAAGGGGTGGTGGCCTCTGCACCATGCTGCAATATTCCATCCTCAGAGAACATCACTTTGAGTCTTGATAGGGAAGACAGAGTTGCAACTCATTTAACCTATGAAAACATTTGGAGTTTCCCACATAGGTTGGAAAGAGGAGACTAAACTCCTCCACCATTTAAAGACAGAAGTGCCTTAAGACTTACTCCAATGCAGATATGCAGGAGGAAGCAGAACTTTAACAACAAGACTTAAGTGCCTGTGAAATCTAGTTCAGAATGCAGGAACAAAGCTGGCAATCTGGAACACAGATTCCTTCTTATACCCTTTTTTCCACTGGGTACAAGAGGACTTGAATCTCAAAATCTTTCTGGAAATTCTCTTTATGGAAGTATGAACTCTTTAGGTTATCCCAAATATGATTCCCTGGAGAGATGATTAATACAATACATTTTTTTCAAGTCTCAAAATATTATGATAACACTACTAAAAGGGAAAGACATTATTACCTCTGGCTTTATAGTTCTGTATGCAACATCAGATATCTCAATGTGGTTCAAAGGATTTATGGAAATAATTTTATAAATTACTGAATGACAAATCAATATTTTCCACTTTATGATTCCATTATCAATTTCAAAAAATAGCAAGTGAAGAGTATGGTGTGGTTTTTAAAGCTGTTTTGCGTATTTTTCAGCACTGTTCCACAGTAAACTGTCTGAAGAACCAAGTGACTTCCACTTACTCAATACTCAACTTCTGTTTCTTTGTTTGTGATCAGAGACTCATTATCTAATATGGGGACCTAACAATTTTTACCTTTTAATGTGTCTTAGAACTCCACAGTTTCTTCTATTAGCAGGAAATTAGCATCAAACTTTGTTCTGAGAGATCAAAAACTGCCAATGGAATAAAGGAAAGATGTCTTCTTTCTGTCAAATATTTTTGTGTGGTCTAGCAACAAGTTTCAAGTCTTCCACACTGTTCTTCACCTCACAGATATCTTGCAAATACCCAGAGGAGGGGGGAAAGCACACACATACATACAATATATAACTATGATTAAGCTGTGCAATATGTACAGCTGGATAATAGTAGGAGATGACAGGCTGGAGAAGAGCAAGTTAGGGACTGAAGCTGCTTGAGAAAAAGGATCCACATGCCAAATGGAAAGGAAAAAACTAAGCTCGTATTGGCAAGCACACCCACAGAGGACAGGCTGAGGAAGGACAAATGTGAAGAGAGATAATAGGAAAAGGAGCCCAGGCTGATCACAATAATCTGCATTCCAGCAGAAGCACACTTTGAGCCCACCCCTGTCAATAAACCTTATTATGAATGAAGCACTTCTCTCCTTTGTCCAAGAAATAAAACAGCAAAATTTGAACCTGAAATCAAATAATGCAAAAGGCTGAGAGAACTCATCAATCAGAAAGGGTTTAGGGTACACAGGGAACATCTTGCTATTCTGCAGGTTCTAACCTCTTGATTAAACATTTCACTCTTGCCTCTGCTGGCAACTGATTCCAAAACTTCCAGCTAGGGATGCTTTGTGTCATGCAGCTCCAAGCTGAGTCTTTGGCTTTGTTTAGTTAACAGTGCCCTGTATGTACAGAGTAGCCTCAGAGGACCAAAAGAAGATAGGAAAATCCTGATGTAAATGACAAATGATTCACTAACACTTTACAGACCAAACCCAAGTTTGCCATGGATTTGAACTAGGAGAGGGCAGAAAATAGACCTGGCTTGGTAAGTAGCTGAGGCTCTGTGAGAGGATGCTCACTTTCTTTTGCTGTCAACCCAGATTATAGAAATTCTCTCAGGAGATGATAAAGTCCCAGATTACCCTGAGCAGGATCTTTAATCAAGATGAAAGAACAGAGCTTCTTTGTAGGTGGGAGCAGGCATCTCTGGTGTAATTTTTTCTCCTCCTTTTGCTATTACCCTACGTCAGCTGTGCATGCATAGCAGCCTGGTGATCACCACAACCCTGGTTCTAAATTTGGCAGAAAGAAAAAGGACATGGAAAGCCTACCTTCTCACTTTGGGACAAGAATGCTTAAGAGAATATATTTAGTGTTGGTGAAAGTGTCAGAAAAGCTGATTCAGAACTAGCTGGCTGGAACCAGGGCATCCAGTATCTATCTTAGATCTATACCATGGCTACAAAGAGGATGAAGTCTGATGTGAGGGGCAGCCATCCCTTCCAGTGGGAGCCAGGTTCAAGCTTGTTTGAAGACAACATTCTAAAGTCAAACTGCAGTGAAAAAGAGCAGATGGCTGAGCCAGGCACTCTGAACTTGTGTCTTCTGCGTAAGTTACTGTTTCAGGAATGGCTCCAAGAGGTAAAAATTTCAGAGCAGAGCTGAACAGTCTCTTAGTATTAACCTCTTTTTTTTACCCCTTGCTATCCAAGTGCTAGGTATGCAGAAAGGTAAGGATATCCCCAGAATCTGCTCCCTGTTCCTGATGTCATGGGGTTTGCTTTTTTCTATTTTTTTTTCTTTTTCTTTGCGAGGAAAGGCAATGTTGATTTAAAAAAAAAAAAAAAAAAAAGAAGGAAAATAATAAAATAGTAAAACTGACAATCGTGTTTTGCTTGGCCATTCAGTCCAACACAAAGAAAAATACAGAACAGGATATAAAGTGTATGAATTATCAGTTTGCAGCCTGAATGACTTCTTTAGTTCTGCATTTCAAAGGTTTCCTTTTTTTGTAGCTGCCAGTTAGTATGTTTGGAAGAAAGCCCAGATAACAGAAGACGTCAGAAGTGAGGTGAGGTGAAGACAGATGGAATAAATGGGCTGAGAAGGCACAAAAATAAACTTGTCGGAAGTCGCACTGTAGTAGAACTTTTTTTTAAGGGAAAAGATGACTAATTTGTCCAAGACACAAGTGCTAAAAACAAGTCTGTAAAAAAAAAAATCTAAACCCAAACAAAAAAACCAACCAATGAACAAAACTCCCCTCAAAAAACCAACAAAAACCACTCACCTCCCAAAAAACCAGAACGACATAGCAGGAAGAACAAATACATTTCTGTAACAGCAGCTGTGAGTGAACAACTTATGCTGTCAGAACCACTGTCCAGATATCACTCAATCTTTCCATTCCTGTGGCTTTTATTTGCTATTTTGCATAGGCACAAACATACAGACATATTCCTTTTCTACGTATACCTGCTCTTACACTGGTAGATGAATATTAGAGGCTGACCATAGGAACATAATTCAGGTTATGGATGGTCCATGGTATGGACCAAATCATTGGGCAGAACAAAGTAGTTCTGTTCCACTGCTTAGATTAAATCTGAACCAACCAGGGACAAAACAAGACCTCCAGACTACAGTGGCTCACGTGACCTGGCCCAAAAGCTAATCCATAGCCTCAAAACACTTTCACACAAAGTCAAAACTACCGGGCAACTGTTGGATGGATGCATTACTGCAAGAATATATACAAAAAAGAAGGGAAATTAGTCTTAAATTATGAAAAATCTGGGGTTGGATGACTGTAGAAAAAAAAGTGTACCTCCACAATGATATTTACTGCCACCCTCCCAGTAAAAATCCAGCAGTTGTAGAAGAGCTGTAATATGCATGGATGTGACAAAGCCTGGCTGAAGCCATGGCATGGGAAAAGTAATGACATTTATGAAGAAGGGGCATGAATATACTCACCCTACTTCTCTCAACTGCAAATGAAAATGAGAAAACAATATTACATAGCCAGCCCCGTGGAGCTCCACTTCACTCAGTGGAGCAACCATTTCTGACTGTAGGCACAGCATAAGAGGTGAGGACAGAGCACTACTGTGCTTGAAACTGTGACTGGGGAAAGTCCCTGGAAAACTTCCTCTGGGGTGGAAACCATAGACCTAATTTGACATCATTCCCTCCTCTTATGCACACACTACATCTGCATGAGGTGGGTGGAAACAACTAGAATAATATTTTTATACCATTTTGCACAAGTAAGAAGCTAGATAACAGAAAACCTAAGTGAAAATGAGCCAAAGTATGAGTGCTTAAAAACTTGGGAGCTAAAGAGGTTTTAGCTGGCACAGGGGGCTTTCTGCTGGGTGAAAAGGCACAGTTGCCTGGCTAACAACAAGCAGAGTCAGAGGAACCAGATTTGACAGGAATAATTCAGGTGTTTAAACATAGGCAGGTAGTGCTTTCAAGATTTGCTAAGGCATCCAAGCCACCTGCAGCGTTCTGGAAGGGACGGCACAGAAAATACAGACAATCCACCCACCCATCTGAAGCAGAAGCTGAAGGCTGGACTAACCTCAGCAACATCTGAAATGGCACTAGATAACAGGCATTTAGGCACCAGAGTCCCTGGTATTTCTCCCTAAATTCAGGACTCCTTCTCTTCTCTGAACCTGAACATCAGAGATCATTGTGACGCTGTATTTCCCCCCCCCAGCCCTGGCCACCCCCTCAGGCTCTCCCTATTGGGTCCTGTACCCCAACTCTGCCCATGTATCGCCCTGGCCCCTAAGAAAACCCCTCTGCGCTGGGATCACCAGGTCTCTCTGCCTCAGGGAACCACCTGGAGAAGAGGTAACAATGAAAGTCCTCTTGGGCTGCCATGAGGGTCCCTTCTCTGCCTCCTTTACTGTTACCGTGCTGCAGAGCCCAGCTAGCCAGAGCAAGAGTGCGGGGCCATCTGGAAAGGCCTTCAGGAGGGCAGAATGGCTGCCCTGCCCTAAGCAGCCCCACTGAGCTCTCTGGCAGGGTTGAGGCTTGCTAAACTAAACCTAGCACTGCAACAGATGATATCTCATGGCTGGTTGCTGACATTCACAGACTGACAACTAGCTGAGAATGAAAGATCAGCTGGGAGTTTGACTCGTTGGAGAACTATGACAGAGCCCTACTTAACCATGGATGTGTGGCTAGGTCATAGAGCATGTATATATTTCTGGCTGTTGGTAGGGGACTTTCAAGAGTCCAGGAAGTTCTTCTAGACCAACAGTAGGCAGCAGGAATGGGGAAGAAGGCAGCTCTGTGGGGTGAGCAGGGAAGGGATGGGAGAGAGGACGGCTGCGCACAGCCCATCACCGAGCATGTGACTTTGACTGATACTTCAGCAGGGAAGTACCCATATCCAGGCATTAGCATGAACTTTGTTTATAGCCTTATAAACCAGCATGATGTATTTCCACATCTCAGAGATGAAGCTCCTCAGGGGAAAATCTGGAACTTTATTACCATGCAAATCCAGTTGGGATGCTGCTCTCTTACTTCCCCATCCCCCCATCCTTCCTTTCTCTGCCTAAAAATGACTTGGGCGTGCAACCATACTTTTCCGTATTTCCTCGTGAAGTATCCCAGAAGCATTATTGGACTTGTGCAGATGGGTATACTCACTTAACTCTCTCCTTAATAGTTAAAAATCCACACCCTGAACGTGCCTATCACATACTTGGCTCCTGCTCTTGAAATTATCACCTTTTTCACTGACTTTTTTGAATGGTATGTGTAATTATGATGGATTTATTTATCTGTTTATTTTTAGCAGGCTAATTCTTCACAACAACTCAAAAGATAAATTCAGACTCAAGATTAAAAAAATTCATGTGTTGGGTTCTTCCTCTGCATCCTTTATGCCTTTGGCAGTTTTTTCTTCAGCAGAAATGCCTCATTACTGCATTTGGCATCCCATAGTCAACACCACAGTATGCTAAGCTCCATGTTCTGGTAATTGCTGTTAATTGTTCAATTTTTTCGTTCACAACCACTATGGGAGCCTTTTTATAGTAGAGGAGATGTAAATACCATGTAAAAAGATCAAAAGGTGCGTCAGAAACTTATCTAAATCACAGTAGCTCCAGATAAAGTCTGCCCCATTGCTATAAACAGATTACCACAAGTAATGTAGGGAAAGGGGTAATTGTGAAAGGAACCTTGCATCCTACTAAAAATTTGGTATATACCAAACTCACCCAGGATTTTTTCAATAGTTAAAAGGCTTGCATATAGCTATGAGGACAAGGAAACCATTCTATGGTATTTAGACAGGAACAAAAGAAAACGCAGGGCATTTCAAAAGTTTTGCTGTTGCCTTCCTCCTCTACTGTTGTGCAAATTTCACTATCTTTATATATATTGTTTCAGCTACAACACATACAATGCCCACAGCTTTAATCCTAAAGGCATTTTCAGCTTGAATTTCTTACATAAGGATCGTAAATCTAGAATGGGAAGCCTGAAATCGTTAAAGTCACATATTTATAAAATCATATTCAATTAGGTTAAAAAAGTGCAATTTCTGTCATCATGTCATAAAAAGATGTGTTTTTCTCTCAGATCTACTATAAAGAAAAGCTCCCTATATTGTTACAGATAGAGGCTGTTTTCAATCAGTTACAAGAAGCAATCCAATTACTGGATGGTTTAGTGCAGTAACTGACTCCAGACTAATTTAATTTCTTTAGGTCTCTAAAGATCAATTGATCTGATTTGTTTCCCTCCCCAAAGGCTGTTTAGGAAAAAGCAGGCTTAAATACCTGGAAATGAAATACAAAGCTCTGTACGCTTTCACACTACTTAGGTCATTTGGAAAAGCTGGAACTCAGGATAAATGAGTGCTGCCTTGGCCCCAACATCACGGGATGCTTTACGGGAGGCCATTAGGATCACCACGCCACACTGTAGATTACACATGCACGTGCTGCGTGCACGCCTGCTTAGGGAGCAGCGCAGGGAAAGTATTTTCACAGCTCCTAGATAACTACTCAATTTTCAAGAGCTGTGCAAGAGTCCATTTGGCCTTCGTAGTCTTCCCTAGCAAATAAGTATTTTTCTCCAGCAGTGATCTTATAGTTTACAACTAGACTGAGCAAGAGTCATGCTGTACTATTCAACATTCATCTATTTGCAATTCATGTCGCAATGGACATCAAGAAAGAAATTCCTCCTGTTGTCATATCTCACTTTGCTATTTCCTTTGCTTTTTTTCAGATTTCTTTAAGCAATTTTTCTGGTGCTAAGATGAAATATATAGAACCAGTAGGCACTTAGAGAATGGTGTCCTCATCTGCCTGAATATTTTAATGCCAGAACCAAATAAACCCCTTCATATTTCTGGACCATTTGTATAACTTTGGCAGTTCCCAAAGGGTCTCTTACCAGCCCACTTGCATGTTACACTTTTACTATCTCGTGACTTGATGTGTTGTGCAGCAGGTTTTGTATTTTTAAACACTATTGTAATAGCAATCAGGACTAAGCTTTCTAATTTAAGTCAAAATCAGACCTGACCCAAACTTGGGCTCTCAAATCCAGAGTTTTAATGTAAGTTTAATAGTTTTCACATTCTGTTTCTTGTATTTATTGTAGGCTTCACATTTGTCTGCCTTATCTTTCATGGCAACATTTGTGCCTGGGCTTGGCTGCCTGTCTCAGGCTCTATTCTTACACTTATCAATAAACAAAAGGGCACTGCAGCTTATGCTCAGCATTTCTGACTTCATGCCATGTGCTGTTATAATAAGATGTCCTTCGGAAAAATTCCCTTCATATCCAGCACCACGATAGTTGGTTCATCCGCACAGCGGTAACTAAGTTTTTCTCCCAGCTTATCTGTTCAGACTCTTTCCGCCCTTGCAAAGCTGTGTTGTTAGATGTCTCCTGTCTGTAAAACAAGGAAACCTCTTCCAACAGGTCCTCCCTTGATTACTTATTGCATACAAACCTGAGCTTTGGATGTTGTTTACCTCACTATTCTGTTAATACAGTCGACTATGCTATTTTTGTTAAATTTGTCCTTTTTTTCTGTTTGTTTTCATTTTCAATGAAGGCTTTCACTTAAGAAACAATTTTCAACAACTTTGCTAGTGTGCACTGCAGCCTACAAGCTTTCTTTCCCCAAATTACTGGTTTTTTACCCCTTTACTCAACAGATCACTAATGATCCAGTCACTAGTAAGGTGTAAAGGATACCACTATTTCCCATCCATGGGCCTGCTTAGATAGACGTACTTTTGAGCTGCTGTGAAGGCTTTCTCTAGCTCTGTGGCTATGACTCCATTGAGCCGTTTGTCCTCTGTATGCACCTGTGAAAAATGATTCACAGATGCATCTGGATATCCCCACATAGGAGCCTGGAGAGGCTTGGCCTCTCCAAACTTTCTTTCATTATTGTGTAGGAAAATGCTCATTGGAAAAATTGGATGTGCTATATCCATCTCCATCGAGTTCTCTTCCAGCTTAAAGGACAAAGGCAGCTTAATTTGCTTCATTTGCCAAGATATTTGACATGATATGATAAAAATGTGGCGTGCTGGAAAGCTACCAAGAGATTGAAGTTTATTTCCTAACTCAGCTGTGGGTTAATGCTTCTGTCCCTATGGCACAGTTGCTTCTAACGAGCTGTACACACACAAAACAGTTTCCAGATAAAGCTTTCCCCTGATGCAGCTTGTAATACAACTTTGGTGAAACAAAAATGGCATCTTTGTTGTTAGAGTGGGAGTTATGGGAGTCATCCTGATGGCAGTAATTGCCAATTCAGCGTCTGGGACTGCTGAAGCAAATTTTGGGAGCTATCATCTCTCTTTTCCACTATGTTGAGCAGTGGGGAGCTGTAAAGACATTTTTCACAGGACCACTACCCTTGTTTCCCATTGGCCCAATTCACAGCCCTCAACAGGATTAAATGGCATGATAAGAAAAAAGCTTTTCATTCTGAAGTTGTAAAACTGACCCTCTTCCCCCTTCAAGAAACCCCCTGAGGAAGACAAATATATCGGCCCCAACTGGAACAGATGTCAAAACTCAAAACAGCTCTTTCTTCATAAAGTTTATAAGAATTTTTAAAGGATGTGGAGGAGTCTTACTATATGCAGTAAGATAACGTTAAAATGCACAGGTTCTCAGGAGTTGAAAGGATGCTTTTCCTACAAACTCTCTCTTCTCTTTATCTTATCTGTATGGAAAGTAAACAGAAAGTCCCCATTACCTCTCAATATCAGTGAGTCTGGAAGAGTCACGGAATCCTTTAGCAAAAGGGTTGCTGTCAATTTTCAACTTGGTTATCTGGAAACACAGAAAAGAGCAACATTACACAAATATAGTGTTAAGGTACTGCAGTGTACAAAGTGTTAACCAATCCATCCGCTGTGACCTCACTGCTAATTTTATCCGCGTGCCCCGTGCGTGTACATGTATGCTGCTCTTGAGACACTGCAAAGCTGAGGAGGCAAACCAGGGTGTACTGCACATATGGCAGTGGAAAGACCAAAGGGCACAGCAGGCTCAGCCTTCCTGTTGCCTGGAGCAGGAGGAACCCACCCACGTACAGTATTACAGCTTCCAAATACTTTAACAGCATCAATCAGGTTGTCTCTTCCACAAGCAGTACAAATCACCCTGCTAACAGCTGAGCCTGCTTGATGGAGCCACGCATCAACCAGTACAAGCCCAAACGACCTGAAGCCATGGCTTCAGTTCAGCACCGCCTTTTCTTTTACTGGGATGGAAATGTTCTCAGCCAGGCCTACCAGCCACCGCACAGGGGCAGTTTAACTGGTTTTGTATGAAAAGAGGCTGAGGAAGGAAGGAAAAATGTGGGGAGAACTCAGACTTAAACTGACAGGGCCTGCATTGAAGGAATAACCCCACTGAAACTATCACAGTCTTGAAAAAACACAGATCATGAATAAAAACTTTCCTCCCTTCTTCAAAGGTAGCTATAAACCTGCCCAGTGATTCAGTCAGCCTTTCCATTTTGACAGAGAACCCATTGACTAGGAATCCCTCCTGCCCCAAAGCATCTGAGCTCCCCTTAACTTTGCGGTGAAACTTTTCAGGCATATGGTGGTGACTTTCAATATGTTTTTTTGAGGACCAAGAAAAGAAATGCACCATTGTCCTTGTGAAATTTTCTATCTATCCAACCAGTTTCGATTTGGTGAATAAAACCTGAGACATCATTGTAATATTTGGATTTTCCAGCCATACTTCTTCCAAGAGCTAAAAATAAAATTTTAAGTGGAAGTTAGACCTTGATGAGAAGCAACACAGGACCCATCCTACAAGGCAGTGAATGCCACCAACTCTAGCTTAAACCCACGAAAACCAACAGCTCTCAACATTTCATATCAAGGGGCTTTGTCAGCCTGACTTCCCTCAAAAAAAAAAAAGCCTGTATCGAAGAGGCCACAACCTCATTTTTAATAACCGGGCCTCAAGACTCAGGAAAAAAAAAAAAAAAGGGATCTTTTCCAAATCCTCAAACAATGAAACACTCTCACCAAACAAATATATTTCAAAATGGGGTCGCTTCTCCCCCGAAATAAAAAAGAAATGAAAAATAAAGAGGACAACTGGACCCAACTTTTAATTCTGAGAAAGAGGTCTTCTGTGAGGAAAACACAGAGAGGAAGGGACATGCTGACAAAGGCAAATTCTGAATTTTAAAGTAACACTCTTCCAGTGGTCAAACACCATGGACCTGAGTGCTGGTCGAGGGTTTGAAGCTGTCTCATGGCTCAGATACAACTGGTGGAAACAACCCTGAAGCCTTGCTACAAGGACCTTGAAACAATTCAGAAAGTTAGTTACAGACTCATTCTACTTCCAAGATACCCATAAGCCCTCAGCTCATGGTGATGTTGCAGCGTGGCGAGTCAGTGCCTCACGTCCACTGAACATTTTTATGGCAGCGTTTTGAAAACCACCTTTAAAAATACAAGCTCTAACTAGTTCCATTGACTGAGATCACCGACACACCAAGCCAACTGCACTACAGTCTATTCATCTCTTGAGCATATTTTCACCAATCAAACTTCCATCTTCCCGATATTAAAGTTTTGGTATGACATCACAGGAGAAACTTTTTGTATCCACCAAAGCCAGATGAGACTCACAATCATTTATGGCCATATTTTTCCTCAGAGACTGTCTCACAAACAATCAGAGAACATCTGCTAGAAAGCATTTTAAAATTAAATCTGACCTACAATTCAACTCTGTGGCAGTGGTTTGACTGTTTAAATAAATGCATGCCCTTTAAATCTTAAATTATGAGATAGTTTGTTGAAAGTGTAATGTATTTAGCTTTTATCTAATAACCTCCAGAAATGTAATCAATCCCTCCTTAAAACAGTTCTGAAAGAAATGGCAAAAATGAAAAAAGGCTCCATTTTCATTAGTCATAAATAAAATGACAACATCAACCTCTAGGGGTTCCGGAGATGTTCCATTGAGAAATTTCCAGGACTCAATGTATGTGCTTTGGGAAGGTTGGTTTAGAAACATCTCTAGTGTAAATATCATCGGTAGACGCAAATTCATCCTACAGAAATAAATTCCGGGTTTAGCTGGTTTTGGGCCTGTTACTGTTTTGCTGGTTTTTAAAGAAAGTTACATGGAAAAATCTAACTGCCTGTCCAAACATTATTTTCTTGAGATTGCCAGGTGCTGAGTGTGTTTTCTACGGCATTCAGATACAAATCTGAGTCTAAATCAATACATTAAAGCCTTAAAGCAGGATATGGGGTCCGTCATAAGGACTGACTTAATACTACTAATATTATCTTCAGAGCTTCCTTGGCCCCCTATGCAGTAGTTTAGTTTTATTCATAACATTTCAAATTTAATTACTTTTGCTTCATATTAAGAAACGCTGACTTCTTTAAACAATCCAGCAGGTTCATTGACTCTGTGATGCTACCTGCCCACATATTTGGACGGGGCCTATATTTTTCTTAACTTGAGGGAACTAAGGAGTGAAATAGGTGGGTTTTTTTGAAGTACATAGTCAGTAAGCCCTTAAAGCATGCTCTGAATCACACTGAAGGCAACGACATATTTCCACTGACTTAAATATTAAAGCCCAATCCACCATCAAGCAGAGCCTCTGTTCTCTGATTGTTTATAGACTTCCTAAAATTACTCATTAGCAATCCATTGTTATGATCTCCTCCATTTTGTATATATTATTCCCTGGCATGCAAATTGAAATTCAAACATCTGGATGTAATCTGGGCAGCCTCTGAAAAGCGTATCTCTGAGTGGTTTTCCTTACGTTTGAGCCTTACAGCTTAATTAGTCGACTTTTTAAGCCCATGAAATTATCATGTGCAAACCAGAATCTCTCTCAGCTCATAGCTTGTGGCATAAAAGATCTCTGCAAATAAGAACAGTTCTTTAATGAGCTATAATTAGAAAATGACTAAATGTTAATATGCAAGCAGCTTTGTATAGACAGAAGGGAAGACAAAAGAAAGCCTCTTACTTGTCATTTTTACTCTCATGAATAACCCTTACGGCTCTTTGAAGTCTGTAGTACTACTGTATATTCAGGAATTACTCATGAATGTGAGTAAGATTGGCATGGAAAGGTAGGTTATGGCTGACATTTTCCTGGTTTACATGGGGCAGAAGGGAGTTTTCAGCAGGGTAGGGTCTAGTTTCATCCATGGAAATTAGCTGCTCTACTCACCAATTGATTCTGGTAGGCAGTAACGGCAGTAAAAACTGTCTCTGGAAAGATGAATGTCCTGAACTCTTCTGATTTCAGATTGAGCAAAGAAGCCGTGTGATCCTTCTTCTTAATGATGTGGACCCTTGGCTGGTACTTGTGCATGGAGTTCAAAATGATCTGCGAGAAAGAATGACACAGCACTGTCCTGAGAGGAGGGTTGACAGAGCCCTCAAAGCTATAAAACCATAGGGGGGAAAAAAGAGATCTAATTAACACTGCAGGGGAAGTGTCTGAAATCTAACCAGCCAGGGGCTGGTTTTCAGAGTAAACTCTCCAGCTCCTTTGGGCAGTTCCAGGAAATGAAGGTGGAAAAGCAGGCATCCCAGGAGCTAGACTCCTCTCACTCCTATGCCACTGGTGAGCATGCATATCTTGAAGCATAAATACCTGTTCCTACAGGTGAGGTGTTTTACATACAGAATTAGTCACTACCAGAGTGTGCCCCAGTTGGCAGGGGCGAACTGAAAGCTAATGGCCAACACTCCCCATTTGCAAAAATGCGCAGGTGCACAATGAAAACAGTCACAAATCCCTCCAAAAAAAATGACGGAAAAAATTAGACCCATCCAAAAACCTACCAGCAGCAGCAGCACAAACCATCTGACCAAAAGTAAAACTCCACGTAGCCTTCTACTGTGGCAAACTCTTAAAACAAGCTACTTCATAGATGCTCTTCACCGCAGACTACCAAAAATGAGAGCAAGGAGGGAAACCAGTACGGAACCCCCAAATGACTGGGTTTTGCTATTCTATCCTCATTAATAATTGTTTACGAGCTCCCAAAACAATTCTAAACCCAAGCTACCAACCAACCAATTTCAATGTTCACTGGAGTCAAACCAAGAGTTCCCCTTGCTTCAGTTACCACTGGCTGGAGGCCTGTTTGGCTGCCTCTAACCACAGTATTACAATATAAGAATTAAATACAGAGCTCAGCTCACACCAGCCCTTGTTTTGGATATAATCACAGTCACAAGACAAAATTGGCAATGGTGTGGGTGGTTCTATTTTGCAGGGGCCATAACGACATTACAGTCAGCTCCGTACATCTGGAACAGCTAATGTGCATTCCTCAGGAAGCGTTAACTTCAGCTGAAACATAGCAGGAGCAGTGCAGTATTTCATGCTAAGTCAATGAGAAAGGTTGCACGTTGCATTGGAGTGGAGAGCTCAGAGACAGCTCTATCATATCTACAATTTCCATCAGCGTTTTTCTTTGCTGCTCCTTTGGGGCCAAATATTGCCAAGACTCACACTGGGACTTTGGGGGGAGGCACACAGCAGCAAGAAAGACATTACAGTGACAGTGAACCATCATCTTGGAAGTGTTGCATGTCCGCTTTAACCAGCTCAGGTCCTTTTTCAAAGCACTTCACCATTTTATACAGCAACACACACAACAGCCATGGACCTTGCCTTTAATACCCTTAGCACTTTACCTTCTCTTTGTAAAACTTTGTCTTGTCATCCTAGTAATTTGGAGTGCTCTAAGCAGATGGAAAAGACATTTTAAAGCAGGGTGTGTGGATGGTGATGAGCTTACTGAGAAGTTGGCCCACAGACCTCGGTGCTTTCCATTGCCTTTCACGGCCATGATATCCACACCAAGGCATTACATCTGAGCAGCAGTCAAGCAGAAGGAGGAAGAAGTTGTGACAGAGCAGCTCCCACACATGCCCTTTCCTTTCACTCCTCTTGAATGCAAATTGTGATAAAGAAACTACATTTCTCAAACAAGAGCACGTAATCCCTTATGAAAGTTTTCCAAAAAATGAAGTGTACATAGATAACATCCCCTTCCATGGTACTCTATGTTTCTCATTCCCACCAGAGGCAAGTCTGGTCATTCATGTACCAAACAAGTACTGAATGTAGCCAGGAGGTCACAGAAGACCCATGGCCAAGGTAAAAGTAAATGTCACCATTTCCTTCATGTGAGGGTCTGTACCTGTAGTACTCCACCTGCACCCCCACACAAGCTGCTGGTAACACACAAAGACACTCCTTAATATCCATGCAACATCTCGTGTTAGGACTATATAAAAATATCCTAAAGGAGTTAGATCCACAGGGTGTACCTCACAGAGTAGCCTCCAAGAGTGGCCTCAAAGTCCAAGCAGTCCCCTCCTGCGTGGTGTAGCTATCAGAAAATCTGTCATGCCAGCTCTGTGACAGTCCTGCTGGCATGTCCCAAGAGATACATCAGGTGCCCCTATACTCATGGCAGCCCCCCTGCACACACTTGCTGGCAGCCACAGGCCCCCAGCCACGCCATCCACCTTTGTGCTGACAGCCTGCAGCAGGGAAGATGACCAGGATCCCTCCTTACAGGATCCTGATTGCTGTAAGGTCAGGCAGGTTTGTAGGCATCTGGCTCCCACTGGCTACAGACCAGTCACCAGAGGCAATCTGGATGCCAGCTGCAAAATTCCAAGGTGGTTTTGAATTCAGGAACTGTGCTGTGAATGCCACTTCCATATTCACCAAATAAGAGCATTACCACGTAAAGTTTTCTTTCTGAAAACACGAAGGTTCCTAACTTCTGCCTGGTTGACTCTAAAAAACCTTGGGCATAACTCCTTGCAGCTATTCCAAACCCCCTGCTTTCACAGTTATTTATTAAACATGTTCACAGCTTTGTGTTTGCTTTTGCAAACATCCATGTGTTTGAGTTTTGCTATTGTAAATGCCAAAAAACCAATTACAATAATGTATACACTCACAGCTCACCTCACCATAAACCAGAAATTATGTCACTCCAATGAAGGGCAACAAAAAGTCCTAAAGAAAGCATTCTGTGTGAAGAATGTCACCAAAAATCTGGGGGGAGAATGTCACATTCATAAATATTTTGCAATCAGAAAAATGGCAATTACTTGCTTGGCTGTAAAAATCTAGAGATAGGAGCCATTTCCTTCCTCTGGTAAGGATATCTGAAAGTGTTTCCATGGAGCAAGCTGTATGTCATGCACACAGAGATAAGACTTCTGCCTGGTGCTTGGGGAGACTATGTGCATAACTATGGGGTTACACATGCTGCTGAAGGTACACAAGCAGAAATGCTTGCCAACTCCAAAAGTCCCAGAATAAGAGAAAACAAACATATGCTAGAACAAACAAATGCCTCTCTTCTCTACAGATTCCTTTCCAGGAAGTGAACCACCCTACAAATAAACCACAATTACCTTAACACCCATAACTGTCTTCTGGACGATGAAGAAAGCAAGAAAGTAGAACAAACTGGAATTGGGTTGGATCCATGTTCCCTACCTGCAACTAGTATTTAAAGGCGTCTTTTGGGTCATCCAAATTTCCTCAGGAACTAACACGCCTTATCAAACGTAATTAAAAAGTGAAGACTAGCTCTTTCAAACTGAAGTGAGAGATTTCAGGAGGTGTTTCAATTCTCCTCTTCTCCTCGTACACAGGAGTTCAGAAACACCGTGGGCCATAGAACAGTGAGCCCTCCTTAAAGGCTTTAGAGCACTGATTTCTTCCTTAATTCTACTGATCATCCACTGAAGCATTCACATAGCTTCAATAAGGCAGCACATAAAACCTGACATCCTAATTTGGAACATAAACCCCCACAAAATATTAAAAAGAGAGGGCTCTGTGAAGGGGTAACACCTGTCACTCAAACCTCAACACAGGATCAAGCCTTCAGGGCTTATACTTAACTGAACACACAAAACTTTCCATTGTGGTTGGCTGTCCAGAGCCTTTGTGTAAAGAATGGGATCAACCTCTGTTTCTCCGGAAATTAATGGGAAGGCTGCATCTCAAACACTACAGATCATTTTCTCCCACTGCCTGTATTTGAGGTGATTACATCTTCTTGCTCTGCCACATGTCTCTGTTCCCGACAGCTCCTCAGACCTACTTCTTCTTCCTCCTCCTCTGGGCTTCTGGGAACTGCAGCACTCCTAACTAGCTTGCAATATACTGCTGCAAGCCCTTTATTAGAGGCACACATGGCCCCTGTTATGATGAAAAATGCTTCTTTTTAAGTGCTCACATATACTGCTCTATCATCACTCGGTGATAGAGCCCACAAATCTTCAGCTTTGCCCTTCTACAGATTATGAAATAAAAGAGAAGAAAAAAACAAAACCATTCTCTACTAGTCATGAAGAGAACAACGGTGGGAACTGGCTTCAAGAACAATATATCCACAGATGGATCTCTACAAAAGAACAACACAGAGGCGTCTATCTGGGCTTTTTTTGTTTATTTGTTTGGGGGTTTCAGCTATTTTTTTGTTGTTGTTGTTATTTCCAGGATGTATTTTAAATTATCATGGCTGTGATTGAATGCTCAGTTCTTGAAATGAGTGAAAATTCTCTTTTGGATGAGAAACATTTGCACAGAACACAGCTGAGACAAATGGTCACTGTCTCACACAGTCCAGGCAAAAAAATACCACACTAGGAAAGGGATTTCTGATACATTGTATTCTGCAATTATTCAGCTGAACAAATTAGTTCCCCCTACACATGCTTTGGAATTCAAAATCATTCCTCTCTTCCCAACACCTCATTTACTAACACTGCCTTTATGCTCATTCTTCTGAACTAAACTGCCTTGTTCTCAGCCAACAACTCTTTCAAATCCGTCCCCTTGCTCCTTCTGTCTTCCCTGGGAGAATCAACAAGCCCAGAGGCAACAATTTTAGCTCTTTCCTCACAATTTGGAGGCACTACCCAGTTGTTCCTGCACTTTAGAGGCATTTTTAGGGAAAGGACAGGACAGACAATACCTATTCTTATCACCTACTGCTAGGCAGTCAGGTAAGTAAAGGAGTTGTCCCCACTGACGGAGCATAGCAGGAACCCATGGCAAGCAGCTCTGAATCCTATTTACCATCTTCCAGCCTCAAGGCTTGTGACAAAGAACTGGCACCAATTAGAGCCAAGACCTGTCTCCTTCAGAGGCCCAAGTCCACCCTGTGGCACCTTGGCTTGCAGTTAGCCTACAGTTATTTCAAGGGCAATTGAGGCACACTTATTTTTTATAATTTTATAGACCTTGCTTTGGTGTCAAGTCAGTATTTTCTTCTGACTCTGTGCCCATGCTGCAATGAGTCTGGAAGTAAAAGAGCTCTTATTGATGGACCCAGCCCTAACAGGTGACCTGAAGTGACCGGCAGGGAGCTTCCAAGCCCACATGTAAAAGCACGTGGGTTTGCTGGCCGTGGGACGTGGCAGAGCATACTGCCAAGTCACAGCAAACTGCAAGCAAAAGCGCAACAAAAGGCTCATCTGCTTTCCTTCTATCCCTTGCTCTCACCCTCAGCTCCACCCTGAACTTGTCCCAGATGGATGTTTTGCCTCTAGTGGTAGCAGGATTTGATCTGGGCTCTGCCCTATGAAACACTTTGTAAAATCCCGACTTTTAAAGTTGCCAATTCCTCAACAACAGAGGAACCCAAAAGGGGCCTTAAACGTGTTAAGTCAGATGCATTCAAGCTTCACACATCGTCCCCCACTGTAGTATGAAGGGCTGGCTAAGAGAGGTAACATGGGGACCACGGCAGCCTTTCCCCATGGCAGTCTCTCTCCCATTTAGCCCTGTGGCCCAAGCAAGCAATTCCCTGGTGATTTCTTTTCCCTTTCCCACCCATAGGGCTACTCACATGGCCATGCTGATCCAGCTCATTGTTGGTGAGTTTGACTTTTTCAAAGGACACCATCTGCTTCAGCAGTTGCTCTCCTGTGAATGGGGAGTCAGGGTGCACATACAACCTAAAAAAAACACAGAAAAAATGCCTGCTCATAAAAAAAATCTCACCTCTGGGCTTGTGTGTGGGTACCATCTCTGTATGAAATTAAAATGCACATATCATTCTGCTTTTGGGATATGCAGTGGTTTCACGGACATGGACTTCCTGAGAGCTTAGGATAATACAAATCTGCTGCTAGAACATGACACCGCCTCCCCCAAATTAATGAATTCCTGAAATAAAGCTATTAATGAAGGACAGTAAAGCAGATTACTTATTTAATTCACTGGAACGTAACTGAGAATCCTGTGTCTGAGTGCTAGACTGCTCCTTAACCATCCCTATTATTTTATCCTGCTATCTAAAACGGAGACATTAACTAACATTTGCTGTTGTGTCTTTTCCCAAATGAAAAATTGATCATGTCTTTCCCCACAGCTGTACTAACAAGCACTTAAAATAACAATGACTACAGCTCCAAGAGAAAAAACATGGTGTCATTACAGAGATAATGGGGGAATGCAGATAAAAATGCATTTTTCTTTATATGTAACATTAAGCCGTGATAATGATTTTAACCTGCACTCGATCACACATTCGCTGTGGTGACGTCTGTTTATAAGAGGTTGAAGGCTGCAGTCCAGCACAGTGGTTTGACATGAAAAATTAGTTACAGCTCTGCTATTAACAATCCTACACTTGGGAAATTAAGCAGAAGAAAAGGAAGCAAGAAGACATGTAGATACAATGATGTATACATTATGACTACACTAATTACAAGTGCCATGCTATTTAAGAGCAATGATTTTATAGGAATAATGTATTGCTGAAAATTATTAACTCAAATGTTCTTTTGTGATGGCAAATTAAGAGTCGGACCAGACCTTCAGCTAGTGCAAACCAGCCCTGTTCTGCTTCTGTCTGCATTGGTTATCACTCACTGAGGGCCTGACTCTCATTTTGGGTGATGTCTTTGGCCACACAAATGACTTTCTTCCATTAGGTGGGTGGGGCAGCACTGAACTGCCAGGTTAGGAAGATAAACATTTGTCCTTGTTGTTGAGCTACGATTTTAGAATGGAAAAACCACTAAATGGTGGGGCGTAACTCTCCAATAGACCACACTGATCCCTAATCAAGGAATGCCCATACTAAAGACACTGGGGAGAACAGTCCTGTTGCTCAAAGAGGAAGGAGATTTGATCCTGCATTCTGTTTTTGCCAGCAGAATCCCCAAGACACAGTGAAGCTAAAGTGTTACCAGCACAGCTCACCTCAGATGTGCAGGATGTTTGCCTTACATTGATCCAAAGCACAGCGTGGCTGCTCTAGCTATGTCCATGGGAGGGATGCTGAGCCAGGATTCCTGTCACAATAAAATATTCCTAGCATGCAGGCGTCCTCACTGCTATAGACTCTGCTGATTGTACTGCAAAGCCCATAAAAAATGGTCGTGTATCTGAAAACCCAAGACCTGGAATCGTGTTATGTCAAAAGAATCTTAGCTCTCATGAAAACTAACTTTGCCTTCCTCTAAAAAAACCTGAAAATTTCAAAATTTAGAGCCCTGAATTAGAGAAGGCAAGACAAAAAGAGTTCCTAACAGGCCCTGCAACTTTTCAGCCAGCCTTGTGATATTTTTTTTTTTTGAGCCTGCCTCCTAATTTTGAATGTCTGGATAGCTAATAATGTTTACTGTGATCACAGAGTGTCAGACTCAGCACGGTTTGGCTAATTGGGTCCAAAAAGCCAAAGTATTTCAAATATGTGCTGGGAATGAGTAAAGACCTCCCTGTGCTGAAAAGCTGAGCACAATTGTTTTACACCATGGATAGTTAATGCTTGGCACTGCTTTAGAACTACCGAGTGCCTGTAAGCTGAGTGCTAACAGGAAAGTCACTGAAGGATGGGCACCAGAATATCACTTACTGAATTGCAACAATAGACCTTACTTTTTTTACCCATTTGCTACACCCCATTGATCCCACTGCACCACAGGGTTCCACCTGGTGAGCTACACCTATTTCCCACACTTCTCCCACAGCCTGAGCTTGCACACCTCAGGGAAGAGGGTTGAACACTTGACATAGTGATTTCTGAAGCAGAAGTTGTTGGGAAGACCATGAGTGTGCACAAGCAAACAGGTCAGCAAGATAAATGTGCACATTCCAGCACAGCACACAAGGCTCTCCCAGAAGTTTGCCTGGGATCTGCTGCCTAAGGCCAGCCAGATGCGAGGAGCTGCTCGCTTGGATTCATAAAGGATTGAGGAGCCATATTTGGGTGTGAATTTGCTCCACAGTACATAATGTTTAGTGATATATGCAAGGTTTGAGTACTGCTTCTTTCTTGTGTATTTTGGAATGCAGCACTGCACTCTCTATTTAGTTTAAACAGATGGTCTGGTCCCACAAGCCCCATGCATGCTACTTTTTTTTACCATAATATTTCAAATAATTTGCAAAATATAATACCATTTAAAGATTTCCTGCCTAGAGTTCTCCATAAGTGTGTAAACACTATAACTTCATTAAACAAATTATTGTAGACAAATACAGTTTAAAAAAAAAAAAAGGGAGAAATTTTTGAGTGAAAGAAATGAGGCAAAAAGGGAAGAAGATCAAATAAAGGTACATGCTGAAACTTACTGATGTTTCACGCAGTCTTAATGTGGAAGACAAACACAAAATATCACATAGGAACTCTATACCCAGATAGCACTTAAGAAGATTTACAAAAGACTTTCTGAAAAGTATTTTTATTTAAGTGTTCGTTGCAACATAAACTTGTTCATTGCAACATAAACTTGCCTTCAACATTGACAGCAGGAAGACAAGGATAAAACTGGTTTTAATAGAAAGTTCCCTGAAGGGCTAATCTTTCAAACAGAATTGCAGAATACTTATTAATTTGAAAAAAACCAAAAGCCCAAAAAAACCCTACAAAACTGTCTTAGTGTTGAAAGTTTTTTTTTAAATGGAAAGAGCAAGCCATCGAACTGGTTCAATCCTGCAAAGTCTTACACCCAGGCACAATGCAACTCCTGAATAATTCCTCTGATGTCACTGTGCCTGTGCAGATGCAGGCAATGGTGTGTGGGGAACAAGTACCTTGTTACCAGTGCCCAGACACTAAACACACATACACCTCTCACTGACACTCCTCAAGCAGGGAGAGCTAAAACCCTGTGTTTGGAGGACAAGAAATCATAACTTCATTAAGGGCTTCTGTTACTGGAGCAGGACCAAACTCGTTTCAAGATGGGAGGAGAACTACTTTTAATCTGTTCAAGCAAGACTGAGACCTCCCACCTCAAAAGATGCATTAATACTCTAGAAGAAGCACTGGTAACGCAAACATTGGCACGCTGAACCTCTTGACATCCTTTTTCTCACCGAAGAGAAGTATAAGGAGGACAACGTGCATAAATGTATCTGTAAGTACCATCCACACAAAGAAGCAGCTATCTCTGCCTGTGCTCTGATCAACAGTCTGTTTAACTATGCATCCTGAAAATAAAGCAGGAAAGGTGTACGTTTACACATGAGGGCAAAGCATCCTGAAAATGGAACAGCACAGATACACTTTTGCACATAGGGGGACTGATCTGTTGAGGACTCCTGAACGTTACCACAGTACAATAACAACTATTAAACTTCAAGAAGGTTTTATCCAACACTCGGCAGAGCAGTTGCTAATTATTCCAATCTCTTGTCTTATGTTCTAGTATTTCCTTGTTGAATGAGTCTATGCCAGAGAGAGTGTGAATTAGTAATCTATTTAAAGGTATCCCAAAAGGGATGTGAACAGAAAAATAAGAAGGGGGAAACCCTGCCTTAAAATTGTTTCTGTTCTTCTGTTATTTCTTCTTTTGATGCTGACTCCTTTGGAGCAGGATCTGTGTTTTTTCTTTGTGTTTTGATCAGTGCCCATTACAATACGTCAAATGAAGCCCTCAGACATTTACCACACTACAAGAAGGAGTTTTTGGCCACGAAAACAAAGCAGACATAACTCCTAGGTTGCTGTCTTTAATCACAGCTTCTTCTCTGCCTGCGCTTTTTGTTTATTTACTTCCCTGAACAGCCTTCCAGAGATCACCAGTCACCAAGATTTCAGTTCAACACTTTATATAAGGAAATCGTGCACTGTTTGGTGCCTATACTCACACACCAAAAAAATTTGTTTCCATTTCTTGCATTTCACTTATAATTTCTGCCTCTGTAATAAGCAAGTTCTTAACCCCAGGCTAAGCCACGGAGCAGATCTGTGTTCCTGCACAGAGCCCTCCACAAAAAGTTTCTTTGAAGCCAGAGAGGCATCCGCGTTATTTCCCTATCTCCGGCTCTGACTCAGCAAAGCCTTTCGACATGTGCTGCAGTCTTACTGGACTTGGGGACTGAAGTAGGTACAGAAGTGCTGGGCTGAATACGATGAAGTGTGGGTCTCCTCTGAAGTGCCCTCCCACTGCACAGCCCAGCGCTGCAGCCTCAGCTGCCCAGTGCTTAAAGGAATCAGTCAGTAATTATATTAATAGAATTACTTTAGCAATTAAACTTCTAAAGCATTTGTTTCTGTGTAGGAAAGGGAATTTATTTTACAGAGGGTTTTTTTTTTCCTGATGTATCAGAATATGTCATGATTTCTTAACGAAAAAGAAAGTAACTATGCCGTGGAACTGATGTGTACTTTGCCTGCTGTCTAAGAGATGATTAAAATCAAGAATAAAATCACTGGTTAGCAAATGTTGGATATGTTACAGAAATAATATCATTTCAAGCCTAAACAGCAATGAACTGCAATTTATTTCTACTTTGGCTTGGCTGGTGGTGCCTGGATTGCTTTAAATTATGAGGTCAAATATTGGGGGGGCAAATCCAAGGGACAAATCTTTTTTTTTTTTTAAAGCTTTCTTATCTGAGTCATGACAAACTTCATTAAAAAAAAATTAAAACAAACAATATGTATAAAAGAACTCTTAACCAAATTCTACATGTCTTGGAATATTCAGTATAAATCAAACCTCAGGCAGAGATCTGAGGCCAAATTCTGCAGCACAAAATTTGTAATCAGAGTTTTGTAACCAATTTTGTTGAGCATGGACTCAAAATTTTAGAGCACTGTCTGCAAACAAAATGGAAAGATTAATACAAGGTATTTCTTGAAGAAAAAAAAAGTAAAGAGAAATAAAAGACCAGCAATAAAATCTACAAACCTTGCAGGGAGAGGAGGGTCAGCTTTTCCAGCCACTAACCAGGAAGACCTGTGGTAGGCATATCTATATCTTTTATTGTCCACAGGAACTATATCCATTAACACAATATACTTGGCCTCAGGATCCACTCCCGAGAAGGAAACCCTGATCGTAGGAAACATTCTCCTGAAATAAAGGCAAATCAGAAAATAAATATTTGGGCAGAGAACAGAAATAAGAGAGCTTCTGAAAGGCTGCTAAAAGTAACAATTATATTTAAATCCCCTGAAAAAACTTAAAGCATCTATTGATTTTGCCTCCACATGATGGAAGTTAAATCTTGTGTCTCTCTAATAAGGAGACAAAAAGCAGCTTGAAATCGAAACGATATTTGGGAAGCAAAAAGAAAAATATGGTAAAGGTGAAAAAGTAAAGGAGAAATATACTATTTGCCTGTTAGTTAAAAGTACACAATGATTTCAGAAGATAGTTATAGCTAAGGTACATAAATCTTTAGAAACTTGGATTTTCTTTTAATTATTTATTTTTTACGGGATCCATACTACTGTAAGGGAAGTATTCCAGAAATTATTTTGGTCATTATTCTCCCATATGTTAGATGAGTGTTTTCTTAAGCCTGCTCACAATATTTTTGAATGAAATTTTCAAAACTAGAAACTTTCTTTTCTGTACTAAACTTTTGACAAAACACAATTTTAAAGTGTAAGGTTATCCTGTGGACCAGAAAAAAAAGTTAAATAATTTTTAACAGGTTATAATTTTGAACTTTAAAGTGCATGTTTTATACCTACTTTTTTTTTAAAAAACAAAACAAAACAAAACAAAAACATATACCGATAGAACTAACCAGTTAGGGAAAAAAAATAAAAAATCGTCTGGGAACGACATTAGTAAAAAGTAACTTTGGGGATTGAAAAACCCGAAAAGACATTTGGCTCCTCCGGACTGCATTTTACTGACCCAAACCCCAAAAGCTTTACTGAAGAAACGGCATCGTTTGAGGTGACAAGAAAGCCTGGAATTCTTTTGCGCATTTTTGCAACCGAGAGAAAAGAACCAACCAAACCAAGCTCTGACTTAATCATTCTCCCACGACCCCGCGTTCCCCGTGGTCTGTACCAACCTAGCCCCTCGAAATCACTGCGGGATTTTAGTCGCAGACCTGACTATTAGGGAAACAACACTTCTACCCTGCCGCCAGGACGCCCCGGATGGATTTCAGCCGGCCCCGCTGCAGCGCCCCGCGCCCCGCTGCCGCCCCGGGCCGCCTCTCCCTCTGCCCCGGCGGAGCTCCGCGCCCCGCTCCGCGCAGCGCCGGGCTGGGCCCGCCGAGGGGCTGCGGCAATTATGGGGCTTCACCCTCCTCTTCCTCCCCTTAACCCAGCCGTGCTGTTCTCCCGTTACAAAAAACTGCGGGGTTTCGGTAATTTTGTCTTTTTTCCCCCCTGTCCAAAGCCACTTTTCGAAAGATGCCCAGGGGGAAGACCCGGGGCTGCCCAGCCTTACCTCCCGGATTTGGTGATGATCATCTCGGTACCCAGTTCATGAAACTTGTCCCAGAGCTCCTTGGTCTCCAGGCTGCAGGAGATTTTGGCCATCTCCTCGCTGGGGATGATGGGAGTGGTGGGGATGAGGGGCTCGGTGCACAGGGAAGAAGGGCTGCTGCTAAAGTCCCCGTGAGGGTCCAGGCTGGATAAATCACTCAAAGGCTGGGCGCAAGAGGATTTCTCAACGAATTGTTCTGCAGGGTTTGAGGAAAAAGAGAGAGGGAGAGAGAAAAAGAGAAAGAGTCAGAGAGGATTCAGCTAGGACAACGCGACCACCGAGACGAGCTATTTTAAAAACTAAATATCTATAAAAAAGGCATTTTTCGTTCGACTGCCGCCGCTCTGCCCCAGCACACCCGCAGACCCGGCTGATTCCTTAGGCATCCGCTCATCATTTGAGGGCAGCGGTGGTGATTTTCGGAGATGAGCTCCGGGAAGAGCACGGTGCGGATCCACTCCGCGGGGCACGGCGGGGCAGAGCCAGCCCTGCGCGCTGCCCCCGCCGCTAACCGAGGGGTTCCACGAAAAGGTCACTAATTCTCATTAAAACAGGAGCGTTGGGCGCCGAGGGGCTGCTGAGGGCCAGGGTCACGCTGGGGGAGCACGGGAGGCTGCTCCTGGACTGCACCGCTGACAGAGAGCGCAACACAGAAGGAGCCCGAGCGCGGCCGCGCAGGCTCCGCGCGGAAGAGAACCCCAAATACCAATTAAACAGCGGGCACGGGCTCGCCCTCCCGGAAAGCTGGGTCTGCCTTTCTCCCTGGCGGTTTGCTGACACTGAACACGCTCCTTTGGAGAAACTGTCTCCAGGGGAGCTGCGTGCGGCCGCGCAGCCTACGCGGGTGCAGTAGCTGCTGCCGACGCTGGCCGCCCGCCGCGCCTGGCTTCCGCCGGCGCTGCCGCCCACCCCCGCCCGCCCCGGGAGGCTTCGGGCGCTTCAGCAGCTCCGTTGGGAGTTTCCGCCAGAGGCGAGGCCAGGAGGGAGCAGGGCTGCGAAGGCTCTGCCCCGGCTCCGCGATGCGGCACCGGGATACGGCGACGGATCCGCCGCTCGGCGCCAAAGAACAGGAGAAGCACGAACGCGCCCTGCCCCTCCAGGGAAAGGTTTTGCCTAAAGCTCCAGTTAATAAAAACCGAGTTACAGGCAGTCGTTTCCCTTCGATTTTTAGTTGAACGACATGCGGGAAGGGGTTAAAAAAATTTTGAAAAGGCAAATTAAATAAGCGTTTTCAGAAAAAAACCCAACCAAACAAAGAACAACTCCACTAACACTAACTTTAACACCGACCCATGTAAATATGCCGATCGGGAATACTACAACATTCTCGGCCTACGTTAGCGCCCAGACTAAAAACTGAAGTTCACAAGGAATCCCTAGACTATGTGAAATCTTTTGAGACAGTTGATTAGGTGGAGCAGACGCTGAGGGAGCTGCCTTTGCTAAATTCTTTTAAGATTGAGTGTAATCCTGTTCATTGGCGCCCTGAAAGATTAACACATATTTTGTAGTTTTCTGCCAACTCCTGGATACACGCAAGGATGACAAACCGCAGAAACTTGGGGGGCCGAGGGGGAGGAGGTGAAGATGTTAATGTCTTTTAAAAGCTTTCAGGATTCTGAATCGAGGCAACCGAATAGAAGCGAAATCGCTTACCCGAAAATCGCGAGCACTTAAACTCCTCCCGGTCTATGTAGAGCAAAACAGCATGTACGAGCCTACATCGAGGAGCTGTGAAAGGATTTTCAGGTCTACGCACAAGTTTTACTACCTTTGTAAGCCTAGGCACGATAACGGAGAGTCTCTTAATTAACTTCAGAACCAGGGTGGATTTGCAATAAATATTTAAGAGATTCATTTCATATCAGCGAAGAGAAATGGAACTACCTTAGAGTGTGGGATTATTCTACAAATGGCGAATCTGGATAAATAAGAGGCGTAACTGAAACTGGAGGAATTTAGGAAACTCTTTATGCTATAAACAGCCTCGCCTAAAAACGGCGATAGGTGATGAAGGCGCTCAACCTTCAAGCTTAGGTGGTGCTGCTTTTCCCTCCGCAGGGAAAACCTTCGGGCAGGGGGGACGCGCCGCTTCCCCGGCCGGCTGCCGGAGCACCGAGAAGAGTGAGCCAGTGCGGCCAGGGCCAGACGGACGGACGGGAGCTCCGCACCCCACGGACACCGGCGGTCACCCCCATCCCCACTCACCCAAAGGCTTGATGGTGCTCTCGGGGGACTCCTTGTCCTTGGAACTGCCGCTCGACATGAGGGCGGCAATGGAGAAGGCGTTGGCCCGGGAGGAGAGCTGCGGCTTAGGGGGCGGCGTGTACTCCATGGCCACTGTGCGGGGAAGCGGCGCGGCTCGGTGCGGCGCTGCCCGGACGGGGCGGGCGGGAGGACCGGCCGGGGGTGGCAGACCGGGATACCGGGAGCACTCTGCTCCCGGCGCCGCGAGCTCCCCCGCCTTAACGCGGGGCCGCGGAGATCCTATCGGCCGGCGGCCAATCGGCGCCGGGACACGTCAAGGGCCCCGGCCCGGCCCGGCCCGGCCGCGGGGGAGGGGGCGGAGGCGGGCGGCAGCGGCAGCGGCAGCAGTAGTAGTAGGAGGAGGAGGAGGAGGGACGGACGGGAGGGAGGGAGGGGAGAGGAGGGGAGGGGAAGGGAGGGGAAGGGAAGGGAAGGGAAGGGAGGGGAGGGGAGGGGAGGGGAGGGCAGGGCAGGGCTCTGGCCGCCCGCGAGGTGGGGAGGGGGCGGCCGGCCCTCGGGACGGCTCCCCGGAGCCTCTCCCCTTTTGGGCACCCCAGCCCCACTCCCCGCCGGGGCCCCGGCTGCGGTTCGGGGTGCGCCCTCCGCTCCTCTGAGCCCTGGGGGCGGGAACGGGGGGCAGGCCCCGCGGCCGGGGATGCTCCCGGGAAGGTCCCCAGGCTATTCGCTTTGCCGAGACAAGAAACGGCGGAGAGGCGCTTGAAAGGATGAAACGTAACTGTGGATTTTTCTGGTGCGTGCGTGTGAGTGTTAATTTTCTCTTCTACATTCAAATGTTGAAAGACCACAGCTTTCAAAGCAGCCGTTTTCGTCGTTGTGTGCTTTCCGCTGGGACAGAATGTTCCTTAAGGCTCATCGTGCCCTTGGTTTTCCTGCACCGGATCCCAAATATTGTCATCCCGGTGAGATGTACTCGCCCCCACCGACTCCAGGGGAGACCCTTGCAGCATTCCCCTTTTAGCCAAACCAGCGCGTGGGCCGCTGATCGCACAGTTTTCTTCAACTCCATTTCATCGGCTGCGCCGAAATAGATGGTATTGATCAAGCACATAAGACAGAGAAAGTCGGGACGGGCTGATGGTACCAACGAGCAGATTATTCCAAGGTAGTGATTTAAGTAAGTTGCTCACCAGTATTCTTTCACACGTATAATAGAAACATACTCTCATGAATAAATAAATAAAGAAAAGCGGTGCGTTTAATTCCTTTAAATAAAAATATTACTGAAAATATTTACTCGCTAGAACGATTCACAAGAGGACATGCAACTTGGTCACTGAAGTTCCACCTTTTAAACCTAGAACAGAATCCAAGAACTTTTAGTATGCACGCTTGTGCCAAGAGCCATACATAGCCGGTGTCTCTCCGTTCCTGCTGCACTTAATTAATTAATATGGAGAAACAATTATTCGGGTCACCCTTCACAGCCAGTGGAGTGGGGAAGACGAAACAGTGCTTTATCACTTTGAGTTCAGCGGGAACCAACTGCAGTTTGCCTTTTTATTACCTGAATTTTGCCAATAGATAGAATACATGTCACAAACGGGACGTGCATATTTAGAAGCGCCTGAAGCGTCTGGCAGAGGATTCTGGCGTCGCCCGCAGCAGTCTGGGGGCCCAGTCTAGCCTCAGGCATTAGCGGGAGGAGAGGGGCGAAAGGGGAGAGCCCGGCCAGTGCCGCGGCCGGCGAGCCGGGAGGGCCAGCTCACGAAGCATCGCCTCTTGCTTGACACAGGGAACCAGAGACGAGCGGTTCTGCCGACATCAATCTTAAGCAAACAAACAAAAAGTCCCTCCAACAGTTTACCACTTTATCCCGAGGGACATCCCGTCAAGTACGGGTCCGACTTCCCTGTGGGACAGCCCTGCTGCTGGGACCCCTCCCGGCGTGCGAGGGGCGGCGGGACGGGGGTCCCGAGCTCCCGGCCCTGCGCTCCCTTGGCTCTACCTGAAAAGCAGGGTTCGGCCTGCCTGAAAAGAAAGACAAAGGAGGGTACAAACAGCCGGGGAAATTATTCTATTCACCGTTCCTCTGGTGACGGGGCTGCCTAAGTCTCCTTTGGTTTCCTACCTACTGTATGCGCCGGGCAAATAAGGATAATAAAACCCACGAGCTCTCGTCAAAGTAACAGCACAGATCCTACTGGGGAAAAAAAAAAAACGCCCAAACAAAAAACAATCTCTCCTTTTCCCTTGCTTATTTCTGTCCCCCAGCAGTGAGGGTAACATACCTGTGCCTAGCAGGGGCTGCTCCCAGTCCATCGAGGCTGAGGGGAGAGGGGTGGCGGGTGGCCGTGGACATTTCAGTGCGTCCGTCTGGGAAACACCGGCTCAGCCGCGGCAGCTGAGGAGCTCCGGACTGATTTCTGCTCTCCCTTGCCACGGGATTTCCACTCCCGCGCGGCGCCCGGTCATTGCCTTGGCCCGGGGGAGGAGGACTCGGCCGCAGCGGGGGGAAGCGCTGCGCAGTGAAAGGGGCACGGCGCACCCGGGCGCGGAGACGAGCGGAGAGGCGGGCGAGGGGGAACCGAGGCCACGGCGCGGTCGTGGAGCTGGGACGGGGCTGCCGGTCACCTCCGGGCAGTGGGTTGCCCCTCTGGGAGAGGAACTGGCCTTGGGGGCTTGCGGGTCTCGTACCTTGGAGGTAAAAAAACCGGGGTGGAAAGAAACCAGGAGCTTCGTTTTATTTTATTTTAAACGGGTCCGTCCACACGAGATGGCTTTTCTTTTGCTTGGTTAAGTCATGCAACTTTTCGCTCTATCCCACGAGAATCTATATTTTTTCAGGGTTTTTTTTTTTCCCCTCGCTCCGCCTCTGATAAGGAAATGAGCCTTGTCTAGACGTCCAGAGCACCCCCCTCCTTCCCCGTGGGCAGGGAATGGGTCTCATCTCCGGCCGCCTAATTCTCGCTACGGCTCTCTCCCCCGCCGGGGCCGGACTGGGGAGACACAGGGATCAGGGAACCCGAGTGCGGAAAGGGAGAGAGCCCGGCTCCCCTGGGCTGCTTTGCCGTCCCTGCCCATGGCCCTCTCCGGCGACGGGACGGCTTCCAGAGACCAGGGGGTGGCAGGGGAACATACCACCACCACAGTGCTCTTGATGCCTCTCTGCTTTCCCAACCAAGTGGATGTATTTAATAACGTCCGCGCGCTCTTCCCAGGGGATGCGAACCGGAGCTGCCAGTCCCCGCCGCACCCAGGCACAGAGCGGCTGTCACCACTGTACCGACCCCCTCCCGAGAGCAGAGTTACTGACCCTGCTGCTCCCCAACAGGGCGGTTGCCTCGTTTGAACCCGTTTCAATTAAATCCTTCGTTATTGTTTATCCGTTTATGAAGAACACGCAATCTACACTGCAGTTTGTTTTTAATCTAGCAAATCCATGTGTTTGTCGCGGGTGTCAGCCTGCTGTGGCAGAGACATTTCATTAGGCTTCATTATTCTTGTAAAGTACTTTTTTCGCCCCTTCCTTGGTCTAAAAAGCTCCTTACTCTCTTGTGCGCCAGCAAAAAACAGCGTGTGGTAATCGCTGCACACCTCGTCGCGTTCGTTCGGTTCCCAGCTTTAATCAGGATTAGGGCTCAGTTTCGCCGCCAGGTTTCAAACAGGGAGCTTGCGGCCCCCCTCCAAAACCCCTCTCTGATCCCTGAAAAGCCAAGGAGTAAACCCGATTCCGTGAAAACCATGAGAACCACTTCTTCCCGGCCCTTTCCTCACCAAGACAAAATCGCGACGGCAACGACACACGAGGGACAAAAAACCCGCACAAACCCGCCGGGCAACCTAGGGTCCAGAGGGATGGTTTCAGGTGAGCCTTCGCTTGTGTGACAAGAGCTCCGACGCTGCGCGTTTCTCCGCGGCCGCGCAGGGCCGCCGGGGGGGGGGGGGGGGGGGGGGGGTGCGGAGAGGGGCGCAGACCGTGCGGGGAGCCGCGCTCAGGTTTTAAGCAACTCTTTCGCGTAGTGATGAGGGGCCGTCACCCTTTCTCTCTCTTTTTTTTTTTTATTCTCGCAAAAGCCCCCACGCCGCACACTTCTCGCCGCAGAGACAAACCTGGGCTGTGGTACCCGTGGGGCTGCCCCCCGGAAATGGGCCCGGCACCGAGCCGAGCTGGCACCCGCTCTTCTCCCGGCTGTCCCTTGGGATAATCTGACATTTGCATCCCATCCCTCCTCCTCCGTTACTTCCCCGTGTCCCCTCCGGATCCGTCGCCTGTGCGGAGGGCAAGATCACCTTTCCCTTTAATTAGGAACCAATAGGTGAGGGGTGCTGCTGCCGAAACCCTCCCTGCCGCCGTCCCACCCTGACCGCTGCTGGCCTGGTGCTGCCCGGAATCTGTGTCTGACCCTGAAGCCCACACCCCCTCTCCAAGGTAACCTACAGCACTGCTTTGGGATCGAGCTTACTCCTGCCTCGGGAGGGAAGAGTTAAAATTTTTTACTCTTTCTTATTTTTCACCCTTGTAGATGAAAACAGTTTCTCCAGTAAAAAGAATGGTGTTTATTCGCTCGGGCGGAGTCTCAGGATCGCCCGTTCGTGCCTTGCGAGCGCACCGCTACTTTACAAAACGACGGCTACAGCACTACCCGGCTCCGGCTTGGGCTCTGCTCCTCTGCAACCTCACGCGATTATCAGCCCGGCTTTCAGGAGCTTTTTTCTCCTCCGCTGCACATAATTCTATTGGTCTGTCCGCCGGATTCCTCCTCTCTTTGCGCTCCCCGATTTCGGAGCAGCCCCCGCTCCCAGTGCTCTTGCTGCGGCAGGGACATCGCTCCACTGCCGCCGCTCCACGCTCTCCCCTTCACGGAAAGAGCCGCGCCAGCAAGGCAGAAGCCCACGTACCCGAGATCCAATTTCACAACAAAAACATCTCAATGTCACCTACGGCGAGAAGGTGGCTTATTGGAGCAAAATGCGAGGCATTTTAAACCCATTAGGCATCTCCCAGATGCAAATCCAATGGTGGAAAGAGAAAGGCTCTATTAAGACCCGAGGGCTGACAATTAGATTATAGTCCAATTGCCAGTGGATAATGTGCTAAAAGCTTTCCCATTTAGTGTAACTCCTCGCTGAAAATTATTCACACTTTGCAGGCTGCCGCGCTCCTGAACGGGAGACGTCTTTGTCCGCGTAGAGCGCGAACAGCCGGGCATAACTCGACACAGACACACGGACAGATGCACACGCAGGAGGTCTCGCAACCAGGAGGATCACTGAGCACATCCTTCCCGATCCAGAGCCGTGTGGCAAATCTGTTCGTGGTACAAGCTGACGAGCGCACGCACCGCCGCTACAAAGGTGCCAGGACAAGTGCCCCATGGGCGCACAGGCACCTCTTCCAACGTGCCATACTGTGTGTATTTAGCATGGTTTGTGTAGAGCATAGCTTGGAAGATCATCGAGTTCTCAAGCACACATTGGCGCGTCAGCTGCACACAATTAGACTTTAATGTTCCTTCATGTGCAGAAAATACACTATTTTCCGTATAAACCTAAAGTTTGTATTTAATGACAGGGATGACATTTTCATTAAAAATAAATATCTGAGTTTGGGTACTCCACAGATTATTTCTTTCAGTTTAAAACCGTCACTAAAAGCTGATGAAATTTTCACTAAGGGCTTGAACTCCCAACTCTCTGCGGCTATAATTTGAAGTACCACCAAGCAGTACATGAGTTCGGATGTGACCATTTAATTCCAGTATTGCAAAATCTTTGTCATAGGGTGAGGGGCTTTGCAGCCGCCGATGCCGTGCCTGCCCGGAGGGCGTGGGGACTGTTAGCCTCCCTCCCCGCGGCGCGGACAGGCTCCTGCACCCCTAGGGAAGACGATGCTCTACGGCGGCCGGCCAGCATTACGTCCTGCCCCAGGGGAGTCTGCCCTGGACCGGAGGGCGGTGGAGGACAAGGTTGGGTTCCCCATAGCAGGATGGGGTAGGCAGAGGCAGCCAGGGCCTTCCTGACTATTCACTGAGGGAATCTCTGCCCCCCATCATGTCACACGTACCAAAAATCCTGAGCCTTTTTGGTTTTTTTAAAGGTATATACATATAAATAATAAACACACAAGTTTGTCTTGCCCACCTTCCCCAACGACACCGAATTGAAAACTAAAGCAAAACGAGTCATCCCCCCAAACACCCAGAACTGCTCCAGGACCGACACAATGCACACCAGGCTTGAAGTGACCAAGCACCAGCTTTGGATTTTGGGGTTTAAATCGGTGGTCTGAAGTGTTATGAAAAGCCACATCTTTAATGCTCTATTTTTATACAACCATTTTATGCTCAATTTCAAACCAAAGTCCTTAGGAGCCCTTCCACTTGTTTTGCAGAGTTAGAGGAAATATGAATTAACTGGCAGAATTAAGCAGAAAGGCTGGAATGTTAGAGAGAAAGATGAGATCAGAAAAGCTCCTTCACAGGTCTCGAAAAAGACAACACAGAAACACATTGTCTGTCCAACTTCATTGGAGAGAACATTTCAATGGCATGCAAAAGAATCTGTTTGTCTAGTTTCTTTACACAAAAAGCATTTTTAATTTCTTTACTCACAAAGCATTTCAGAACACTTCAAAATTTTATAAATCATAAAATGTAACTTGCTTCCTTAGCAGATAGGAATATTATTCAAGATGAACAAAATGTGCTTGTGTATACACTTCTCTATACACATACATACATCTGCAGTACCATACATTTAAACTTGCCCAGTGGTGCTTTTCTTAGTTGCCTTCCACAAAACAATACAAGCAACCCACGGTCTGCCACAGCACAAGATTTACTGTAAGCTGAAACCACTGCTTTGGACCAAAATTTTAGGGGAACACAAGACTTCTTTATTTCAGTGCTCATTTTAAAGATGTAAAAATTTATGTCCGTGATACGGAAGCAGTTTGCTGGAGCATCTGAAAAATCTGTTCTAGTTCCTGATTTTTGAAGTCTCACTGTAGTTAAGATATCCTGACAAGCACATGTATGTTTGTCTATTTGTCTGTCCTAGAGACAGGATGGAGCTGCTTCTTGACTTTCACCTTGATGATGGAAGACAAGAAGCAATTCCTGGCAGACTGCAAGAAAGTGATGGCTCCCTCTCCTTTGATTAGGTACAGTGGTCCACCTGAAATTCTGGGCTTGCAGTTTTCAGGAAAGCTGTCACTCACATTGTTTATTAGTTAAAGTAAATCTCCGGCTATTGTGTGACTTGATTGTGTAGTTGGACTGCTTGGAAAATGTATTCATTGCTCAAACTCCTGAAACAATAAAATCTCTTCTTTTTTTCTTGTACCTGTGACAGATATTTTAAGTGAACCTCTTTTATTTTCATTTTCTTTCAGGCCTTTTGGTCTCTTTCCTCATTTAATATTTAATTTTCATTAAAAAATAATAAATCAGAACTTTTGAGCTTTATTAAGCGAGATTTGAATAGCTAATTTATTTGCTGTTTGTTGGAAATTACCTGTTTAAGAAATACTAATAAATAATAAATTGGCAATGTAGAAGTATTTAGAACAATCTCAGCTAAATAAAAAGTCTCAAGGAGCATTCTTTGGTTAAAAAAAATAATCAGACTTTACACAGCACTAAAGATGATCATGTGCATATTTATGAGAAAGGGCAAATTTTTTCCTCGACTTTTGCAGCCCTTGGATCGGTAGGAGAGTTTCAGAGTTGCCTGTAGTGGTGATATGAAAATAGGAATAGTAGGAAGTGCTGGGAAGAATAGAAACCTCAACAACTAAGAAAAAAGTTTCTGGCAAATGTTAAAACTTTTTTTTTTAAATAGAAGAGTCTGGTTTTGGGTCTCCATTTTGAGATGTCTTGGGCGTTACTTACTTCATCTAGATTTATAGTTCCTTACAATTTTTTTGTTGTGTCCAAAGTTGTGTCCCAAAATATCCAAAGCTAGGAACCTAAAATTAGAGACTGCCTTTGAAACTGCTGATCTCTGCATATTTTCCCTCTGTGAACATACAGCAGTAGAAAACACGCCCAAAGACAATGAGTAAAGAGAATGAGTTTTGCTTTGAGGGCCGGCAGTAGAAAGCCTTACGAGAAGGCTGTCAGCCATTTCCCAAAAACTTCGGGAGCATTGCTTTTCCATTTTTACTCAGTGATGTATCTGTAATTTGTGTCCACCTCTCCTGGTAGGTGTTAAGAAAAATGGTAGTTTAAAAAAAAAAAAAGGGAAAAAATGAAATGAAGAAGATAGAAAACATGGAGGAGTAAGGTGAACATAGAACAAAGAAGGTTTCATTTCTGGCCTAGTGAGCTTGGAAAGTGAGAAGAAGCGCTGTGGTTTACAACTCTCGCAGCTCACGCGGAGCAGTTTGTAACAGAGCGTGTGATACAGTCTGGGAGCAGCACTGCTGTCACTGAAGAGCTGCTCCAGCAGCCTTCTGCTGCCTGAAGCCTCACAGCCACAATCACAGAAACCCAGCGGGTGCAGAGAGGGTCCTGCTGCCGGACCTATCAGGCACCACAAACGGGGCCTGCCAGATATTTCTGGCTTATTTCCACACTGTAAGGATGGAGGGAGAAGCACTCCCACACCATGGCACGGTGAAAGATTGTTTTTGCTTATTTTAACAGTATGGGGAACCAGACTGGGGGTGTTCTGGCATAAAAAGGATTTTTTTTTTTTTTCTTAAGCCTGCAATTTCAAAAGCATTCGGGATTAGGGCTTGAAAAACATATTTCAGTACCCATAACATACTGTTGATTTATCTGGCAACAGCTAAGCTTGCAGAGGGAAACTAAGCTTATTTGAAATAATGTGGTCATAAATAACACTGGGGGAAAACAGTTCACAAGTTTGTGTAACTCCCAGCACACTCTCTGCTGGAAGGCTGACACTGAAAGGGTTTTCATTTCAGCAGCGTGAAGACAACCCTACGAGGTAAGCACTTCCTGCTCTGCCTGCACGGGTTTGCAGGAGAAGCCAGCTTGCTTCCATTAGTTATATCAAAGTGAGGAAACCAATCAACCCGGAATTTGCACCATAAAAAGTAGCTACAAGCCAAGTAGGTTGGCATCAACTTGCAGGTGATCAGAGGTGAAATTACAGCCTCTTTAAAGTTAGCAGTTCATTTAGCACGGATCAGAGAAGAGCTTGAACCAGTATTTCAGTTCAACTTTACCAGGAATTTTTGGGTGGTTTTAGAGCTTAACTTACTGTTGACCATAGTACAGTATTCATAGTTGCTCTTAAAACCTTCACCAATAATGAGTGCAGTAATGAAAATACAAATCAAATAGGCTTCTGGGTGACATAGAAACTAGCATTGCCCTATGACAGACATGAGATTATAGCAGTTTATATTTAATATAAATGAGTGTGTGAGTCTTTTGCTAATGAAGAACATCTACAGTCTTGTAGTGCTCAAATTTGGCAGTTTAAAATACAGCTAGACAAGAGTAAGTCATGTGTTAACCTCAAGCTTTCTTGCAGGATACAAAGCCAGGCTGGGTTTTTCTAGATACAGGAAAGGTTAACAAAATTTGACAGAGTTGTTACTGCTGTTACTATGAAACACAAATGAAACTCAGCTAATAGGATAATACCTTGCTGTTTGTCCTGAAGAAATAACCAAGAAATACGATCACAGATATAGTTTGTAAATGGGTGTAAGTAATGTACAATGGATATCATATCTCAGGGATAGAAACAAGGGGAAGTAAAAAGGTGTGAGAACAACTCCTTTCCAACAAAAAAGAGACAACACTTACTATCTATCATGCATCTTATCTTTTTCCACAGCAGAAAAATCAGCTTTTCTGGGCTTTTATTTAGATGATCTTTGGTTACACAAGGACTGAACTGCATTTGCATTCCAGTGTGGTCTTTTCGCCCAGCACTGGGGATGTAAATGGGGAGATTTTAAAAAAAAATATAGAATCATTTGGGTTGGAAAAGACCTCCAAAATTGAGTCCAACCTTTGACTGACCACCACCTTGTCAATTAAACCATAGCACTATGTCCCATTTCCAGTCATTTCTTAAACACTTTCAGGGATGGTGACTCCACTGCCTCACTAGGAGTCGATTCCAGTGCTTGACAACCCCTTCAAAAACTCCTCCCAGTGCCCAAACTGAACCTCTGGTGTAGCTTGAGGCTATGTCCTCTTGTCCTGTCACTGGCTGCCTGGGAGAAGAGACTGACCCCCACTTTGCTACAACCTCCTGTCAGGCAGTTTTAGGGAGTGATAAAGTCACTGTGACCCTCCACTTGTCTCGTATGATTTACTCTCTGTAGACTCTGCACCACCTTTGTTGCCCTTCTCTGGACATGCTCCAGCACCTCAATGTTTTTCTTATAGTGAGGAGCCCAGAACTGGATGCAGTACTCAAGGTGTGGCCTCACCAGTGATGAGTTCAGAGGGAAAATCACTTCTCTGGTCCTGATGGTCTTACTATTTTTTATACAAGCCAGGATAACTGGGCACTCTGCCGGCTCATGTTCAGCTGGCTGTTGACCAGCACCCCCAGTTTCTTTTCTGCTGGGCAGCTTCCCAGCCACCCCTCCTGAGGGTTGTAGTGCTACATGGGTTTTTGTTGTGAACCAAGTGCAGGACCCAGCCCTTTGCATCATTGAGCCTCACACCACTGGCCTCAGCCCATTGATCCAGTCTGTTTAGATCCCTCTGCAGAACCTTCCTGCCCCCCAGCAGATTAACACTCCTGCCCAACTTAACATCATCTGCAAACTTAGTGAGGGTGCCCTCAATCCCCTTGTCCAGATCATCAACAGAGGTATTAAACAGAACTGCCCCCAGTACTGAGCCTCAGGGAACCCCACTAATGACTGCTGGGCAAAAGAGATGCCTCTTGTGCAAAGCAACCATCAGTGGAAAAAGACAGCTCACTCCTCCTCCATTCACCACTGCCCCGAGTCTGCTTGCTAGGATACTGCAAGGACTTTGGAGAAGGATTTGGCCTTTCTCTCTATCCATAGTTACCCAATATAGCCAAACCCTACCACAACAGAGCTGATGATTAGTAGCCAAGGCAGCCCCATGTTACACTAGTGGTTGATTAGCTTCCTTGTCTTCACCCCTAACAACTGCTGGGGCCTGGGAGAAACTTACTTTTCCTCCATGGTAGTCTCTCAAATTTAGGGTTAAACATTTTGTCTTTTTCTCCGTATGAGATCTTTTTTTGATTAAAATCAGCCTGAAGTCATAGGTTTTAATTCCATCTGTACATGGATTTCAAAGTTAAAAAAAGATATTTGTCAAATAAAAAAATTACCTTTCATTAACTGAAACATTTTTCCAGTAATGGAAATTATTATTTAAAACAAGTTAAAATAGTATCTTTCAAGTTAAAAACTCTATTTTACATTGTCACTTTTTGGCAAATTAAGGATTTGATTAAGAGCTTAGGTCTCACACAAGTTGAAATGAGTGGGTTCTCTTTAAAAGTCCATGGCATCACCCCTTTTCATATACCTGAGTTCACGTTCCTCTTTCTGTTACAGAAACTCTTGAGCAAGTATGGAGCACAGAAACCTGTCATGCACCTTTCAACTTCAAAGACAGCTGCCAAAGTACAGTACAAGAATTAATATTCTGATATTTTTTTCTTTCTAACACCAGGAATGCTTTGGGTGACAGTGCCAAGACAAACCTTGTCCCTCAGGTTTGAGACACTTGGATGTAAGTGATCATGTGGAAAGTGATATTCACCTTTATATAGTGTACCAAATAGTAAAACTATTAGCATGGATCCCCTAAAAAGGCCTAAAATAAATGAGAATTGAAAAGAAAATTCCCTTTAGCCCACTAGAATAAATTATATGGATCTACTAAGCAGATAGTAAAACCAAAGCTGGCACCATGAAAGAAAGATAATGGTGTACAATCGGGCTGTAGGAGAGATAAGAGGGGGAAAGTTGGGACATAGTTTAGTGAGTATTTTAGAACAGGTGTTTTATGTCAAAAAGGGAAACCCAAGGTTAATTCTGGCAAAATAAACAGACATATAGACACATTGGATATTTGGTATTGGAAAGAAACCTAAGATGAAAGGTTTGAGAGAGAGAGAAAAAAATTTAGTGCTAAGTCTCAAAGACGGAAACACTAGGAAGAAATAGTGGCTTAAGCACAGCTAAAGTCTTACAGCTGTAGCGACAGCTTTGCACCTTAAGTGATGCCTCCACCCTTCCTTGGCAATGCCACAATTAATCTTGATCAGTACAATGTGATAACTAGAACACAAGGCCAGAATTAACTGGTCTTAGACTCTAGCCCAGAACTGCAAGTACTCTGCATTCCTGCTTTGCTTTGCCCAAACCCAGTCACAGTGATAGCAACATGCTGCAGAAAAGGCCTCAGAGTCTGCTGACTAAAAGCACCACACAGAGACATGGTGTCAGTGCTGCCTATAAAACAAGGCACTTGGGAAGGCACCTTGATTTGTAGACTCTCTCTGAGCTTTTGCAAAGAAAATAAAGTCTATTTTTAAACCTGACCTTTCTACCCACCAACAGCTAATGACACAATCCTTTTCAATTAGGTCAGATTTCAGAGAGTTTTTAAAATATTTGTGTTAGCAAAGCAACCAATACTCGAACCCTTTATTTTTTCGGTTCAGTTTCAAAGGGTTGCATGCCTTTTGCACTGATGTGTTCCTAGGGATTGGGAAGAGCACTTCTATGTTTAACATGCAATCACGTTTCCAGTGAAAGAAAGACTGCATGAAATCTGTCACTTAATATCTGAAACCTGCATGGTTTCCTTTTCTTCAGTTTGACAGGGGAGATTATGCCCACAAATAAACATTCCCAATAGTATATTTGGGCTCTTACCACTTGGCATCTGTCAAACAACTTGCCATCAGCTTTCTAAAATTGACAGTTTCTGTAGATTTCTGCTAAATGTTGAAAAATAGTTTTGCTGACCTCTTCTTTGTTGAAGATTCAGACACCAGCTGAGGCAGCTGTCCAGTCTGCAGTATGATATAAGAGAAGAGGAATTAACCCAACAGAAATTGAATTTGGAAATGTCTTTAGAGAAACTACCGACTGCTGCAGAAAAAGGAGTATTACTTAGTTCTGCTGTCACTAAAATGGATGACATCTGCTAATCTACAGTGACTGATCCTCCTCTAATGTGTGACCTGAGAACTTGAGAACTGAATGGGTGCAGACCGGTCACAAGCACAACACAATGGTCACCATCACTTTGCTGGTCTTCTCCACTGAAAACTGAGTATATACAGTTTTGAATAACATTTTAACCTTGTTATTTCTTGTCTATTTCTGGACCTTGCTCTTTTGCCTTAAAATTTGTGTCTGTTGTGCTTTCCATGGTGGTGATTGTGGAATTACAGGAAGAGCATGCACTTGTCCCACCAACAGTGGTGTAGATGGTAGCTATGTGGGGCAGGAGATGCAGCCACTTAGCAGAGAGTGGGATTTCAAATGTATCCATGTCACTTAACCTGTTTTTTTTCTGTTAACACAAATGTGCATTCTTAAAGATGCACCATGTTGAAATCCAGAGAACCAACTGTCACGGAAATGAGAGGGCTTTCACAGAAAAGCGAGAACCAAAAAGAACCAACTTTTGAGTGCATCTGAAACACGTAAGGGAGAGATGCATGGGCTACAGAGGTAGAGAAGGGAGGTTGTGCATTAGAGAAAGAGAGGAAGTGAAAACCATCTTTTCTTTTTCCTGTCTTTTTTTCAACAAAAGAATTTTCAGTTTATTCACACATTGCCTAAATCATCTGAATGCTATCTCATGTCATCACTGGCAGCTTACAGTCCTTGACATCTGTAACTCACTTTGGTTCTCATTTTCCTTTTAGATTTTTTTTTTTATTTTAAAGAAAAGCAGTTTCTGCTGTGAAATGCCAGCTCTTTTTCAGAGCACATAAATATTGACGTAAAGTTGAAACATTGTCACGTTCAGCTGCAGACAAGTTAATAAACAGTGATTATTCTACAGTGTTCTTCCTATGGTGTGTCACTGTTATATGTTCTTAAGCCACTGTTTAGATGGATCTTTGCTAACACACAAAGTCGCTGGTGAATTTAGCCCAGCTATCCACAGGAAACATGCCATGCACCATCTAGCAAAGATGGGGTCATTTCATCAGTTAACCATATTCCTGAACTTAGTTCTTGATATCTTAAAATAACCTCCCCTTGAAGCCATAAATCAGGGGGGAAGGATTGTAACAAACTGTTTTGCAGCCCAGCTCAGAGTGAATTATACTAATAGGCTGTTCATAACCTGGTCACATCATCTTTGTTGACTCATACAACTGACACCAGAAGCAGAAGTTCCTTGCTAGGCTCTTTACCTTGGTCCTTCAATGTGCTCATTGCTTTTATCCTCTGTTTATTAACAGGTAGTGGGGACATGAAACCTACTTATCACCATCTGTCTCCAGTAAAGAAGAGGCAGGCCTGACAAAAGGTACTTTGAATGTCCTGGGGGGGGAAGGAAGGGACATGAGAGACATAACAGAGCTGATGAAACTTTGAGGACACTGGTGCAGGCTTTTCCTGTGAAAGGAAAGACTTCATAGCTGGCTCTGCATATGGAACCCAGATTTTACAAAAGCTGGGTTCCCTTCTTAAGAAGAAAGACAAAAACCAGATTTACTATCTGTTCAGCAGATTTGATATTCATGTGCCCCACTGATACCAAATAGCTTAAGACATGTCTAGGTGAGGTCCTTTTTGAAGGCTTACAGTGAAGCTCCTAACAAGCTTGTTTAGCCATCCATATGCCAGGGACTGGAAGAGGTGTAAACTATTACATATGAGATAGTAGCACATGCAAAACAACTAAAGTTAATTTTTCCTCCTCTGGTATAATTTGAATTTACCAATGTTTTTGTTTGGTTGGTTGGTTTGGATTTTTGTTTGTTGGGTTTTTTTTTTTAACAGAATCTTATAACAAATGAAACCTATGTAATCAAAGCAAGGAAGAACATGTCAGAGCTCACAAAACTCCATGGGCTGGGAAAACAGACCAGTTGCCAAGGCTCAAGGAGAAAGATTGCTGGTACACCTACCCCATGCTCAGTTTTCTGGGGACCAGGCTATTCCTCTATGATTCAGTGGAGCAGTAGTATGTACAAATTTATGTACAGTTTCTCAGTTGCATGTATGGAAAGGCACATAAAGAAATATTTTGATTAGTAGTAGAAAGTAGTAGAACCTATGAAGGCTGGTCGCCCATGAATTTATGTCTTGTGATAAAGTCTACTATGTCAATAATTTTCTAATAAGAGACTCAAGCCATGATGGAAGTATAAAGAGAATTTCTGCCTCCTATATTAGTCAGTCTATAGTCACAAAACAAGTAGACATTGAATATCATTGACATCCTGTCATTGTTTCCAAATTAAATTGAAATTACCCACGTAGTTCAGAAGTTTTGTTGGAGAAGGGGTGGGATAGACAGAATTGTTTCAACCTTTTTTTCTTAAGGAGACCAGTTTTGAGAAACAGGCAAGAAACACAGCTCCCTTACGGTAATATCACAACAATGAAGCATATCTGTTTTGTGTTATATAAACAAAGACAGTGCTTTGGGTAAAAAACTCTGTGAGAGACATTAGGACATTTTGCAAACTGACCATGTGTTTAGTCTTGAAGATGAAGATCCTGTAGGTGAATCATTAGATTAGACCTCCCTGAACTAAAAGAGTGAAAGTAAATTGCACAGCATCCACATCAGGTGAGTATAGGAAGAAACAAAGGAGCAAAAGATCCATCAGACATGCCAAGGGGAAAAATCCTGTTATTTTCCTATTGTTTCATATCTACACTTCTGGGGAGCAGACCAGGCAGTGTTTAGCTTATTAACACAATACTTCAGGAACTTTCCCTGCTTTTGCAACTTGACCAGCATCTGGTTTAAAAAAAAAAAACAACACAAACAAGCCAACCAAAAACGGTATATGTGGGAATATTTTGCCCTTGGCAGCAGTGAAGAAACCCATATAAGTTATCTAATATGTCAGCAGATCGTCAGCAGCAGACGTGACCCCATTTGGGTGGGTACTGCATCTATGCAGAGTATAGTGGTATGGAGAGGAACATAACAAGAACCAGGCTGAGCTGCTGCATGGCTCACATGGAGAAGGGCTTTCTTTGCAGTCACTGTGGTGTGTCAAGGAAGTGGAGCCTTTTGTGAGTCAACAGCAGCAGGAATCGCTAATGTTCCCTCAGAGGGACACTGCCGAAATGGCTAACAGACCCGAACCAGAGCTGTAAGGGATGAAAAAGACACTATTATATCATCTGAAACCTTCCCATGTGAGCAATGGGAAGCCTTTACTCATTCACTGGTTTTAAATGAAGCTTTAAAGCATTTGGGAACCAAATCTGTTGTTTCTTGTCCTCCTCGCAGAAGTCCTCAGTGCTCTGCAGAGCTTTGAAGAGCAGCAAATGTCATAATACACTAAGTAAGGAGTAGATAAGTAAAGACTGCTTTGGACAACTATCCTGTTAATTAAAATACTACTTGCAGGGCTGGGGGAACTGCAGATAAAACACCAGGGAACTAGTTACCAGTTCATCATATGACAGACATCTTTGACATGTATTGTACTACTATCCCACTGTTTTTGTTCATGGCTAAATATACAAAACACTTGACAATGTGGCCATTTCTCTACATTTGTGCTCTAATGGCAGTGGATTTTGGCAAAGTTCTTTACTGCTGGTTCATTAGTGGCCCCCATGCCAAGTGCTGTGCAGTCCATTGCATCACTGAGGTACCAGCTACTAGAACCAGCATGAAGGAAAGATAATTAGAGCTGTAAGTTCAACAGACATTGGGTACTGCCTACAATTTTTCCACATTTTGACCAATATTTCACCAAGCACAGGAAGGCACCTGTGCCTTCATCGTGTAAAATTGTAAAATTTCAGGGCAATGTACACACAATTCTACTTTTAATGATCCAGTAATGCATATTCACAGAGAGATGATACCTGTATTAGCCAGCTCATGCCACTGAACTCTGCTGAAAGCAAAAGTAAGCTTTATGGCTGAGCAATAGCATTAGGCAAGTATTTGTATAACAGGGGCAGCGGGGTAAATACTATTTATGAGCCATGAATATTTTTATGAGGAAAGATCACAAATCACTTACCTTCTTACTACTTGTACAAATACCTTTTCTTTTTTAATACAGTGAGATTCTTCCTTATGTGTGAGTGTAACAGAAATATGTAGCACCAAGGCCAGCTAAAGCAAACGTAGGTGTTTTGCTGAGTATATGTGAATATTGAAGAGTATTGTACCCTCTAGAAAGCAGCAATGCAGGAGCAGGAAGGAATGCCCAGGAAATACATGAGAGCAGGACTTTGTGTTTCTACCACCCACAGAATACAGTGAAATTCAGCTGAGCTGGAACCACACAAGTGGTCATCAAAACTTGCAGAAATCTGTATCTGTGAATATTCTTCTCTTTCTGGGGAAGTGGAAAAGGGTCTGTGGGGAAATGTTTTGTTTGTTTGTTTTGTAAAAGCATCTGCTCATCCTCTCCAGGTAAGCTGCAAAAGCCAGAAGACAAGGCTGGCAGCCTGTACAAACACACTATGCCAAGGACAAGGGAAGACAACAAAAAGGGTCTCTAGCAAAACAGCTACGTGTTCCCACAGCACTCTTCAGAGAAAGTGTGCCACCAAGTGTCTATTCAAATACAAGCTGCTAAAAGCAACAAGTATCTGATTTCAGTTAATTAATACATGGAGCATCTGCATGAACGAAGCATAGAGTACTTTTCTGAATACTGGAGAGATGCAGCTTCACTGGCAGGCATGTGGCATTGCTTCTGAATCACTAGGTGTATCAGAGGAATCAACACACACACCCCCTGGTACATGAGGAAATAAGGAACTGAGTTACAGAATCTCAGGTCCTGGGCATTTCTGCTTAGGCACAGTGGTGCTCCTCATGAGCCCACACTTAGCTCAAGCTAGGGTTGTCCATGCTGCTGCATTAATAACCACAACTAATGATGAAAAGGCCTTCTATCATGCTTTCCAGTGGGCCAGCTCAAGTTCTTTGCAAATAAGCGTAGGATCATGATTGATAGGAAAGGAAGAACTACATAAATTGTTTCAGCTCTGTCCCCTGAAGTACCAGAAGGTAAATGCATGGTAGGAAGCATATGCATGTCTTCCCAAGAATCAGCCCAGCATTATATGAAATAGAAAACATCTGTGTTCCTTTTCTGGTATATAAACAAAGGAGCAACCTGAATACAGATGCTTGGACTGGTACTGTTGCTCTCCTGCCATGCCAGGAATCCAAACCTGGACAGGCAGCTGACAGTCTCCTGTCAGAAACAAGCAGCCTTATGTACCTTGTGGGAGCAAACTTCTCTGATAGCTGTTTGGCAGCCCCTACAGAAGGAACAGAGAGTTTGTCTGAAAGGACAGATGTATCAGTGAAACTGAGGCGTAAAGTACTTTGGAGAAATGGGAGAAAGAGAGAGAGAAAGAGAGAGAGAGAGAAAGAGAGAGAGAAAGAGAGAGAGAGAAGGAGAGGGAAAGGAGAGGGAAAGGAGAGGGAAAGGAGAGGGAAAGGAGAGGGAAAGGAGAGGGAAAGGAGAGGGAAAGGAGAGGGAAAGGAGAGGGAAAGGAGAGGGAAAGGAGAGGGAAAGGAGAGGGAAAGGAGAGGGAAAGGGAGAAAGTGCAACATGTCACCATCATAAAAACCCAGCAGATGCGCTGCCTAAACGACGGCAGTGGTCGGAGTGTGTTTCTTCTTTCCTTACTATATGCACGTAGCACCTATGCAGATGTTCCTTCACCTCTATGCAAAAGTTCTATATGTCCAAGTAGTTTATTCCTTTCTCTTTCCAGAAATAAGCCATGGCATTATAAAACATACCTTATGTTCAAGAGCAAAATGAAAATTCAGAATTGCTAGCATGCCAAATACATTCTGCAGCCCACATCAGAAAAGTTTCAGGATATGGTAAAAGCAGGTTTTATTTCATGCTATTTGCTTCACTTACAAAGTAAATTCAACAGAATCACAGAATAAGATGAAGGACTTTTAAACCCTGAGTTAGGAGTTTGACTTAGGAATTTAAATAATTAATCATAAAAGATACACTTTTAGTTCATTTCACTTGTTCTTTTTTTTCTGTGTGTCTCTGTATAGACAAGCTGTTAGACTGCATGAGCTTGGGTTGTCGCCTTCATCACAGAGTGAATGCAACAGGATCTTAATTTCAAGCGGTTAGCCACTATCCAAATACAACAGCAAAATTAGCAGTAATCCAAGTTTTAAGTTATACTTATTTTGTCTTTCAGATTGTAGGGGATCAAGGCATGTTTGGTTCATAAAGAAAAAAAAAAAGAAGTCAGACACATGAAGTCTCTCAACCAGCACAATTCTCTGAGATTAGGAGACTGTCATTCAGCTTTCATCTCTAATTTTTCCCCTTGCTCGTTTTCCATCTAAACAAGAAGTGTTATTAAATCGAGAAGATTAGCAACATGACCAACTCTTTTTCTTTTTTCCTCTGTGTTTTGCAAGGAAGGAAACATCCTGCAATCACTTGCAAAGCACATGGTCATAAGCACGCTGCAACTGTGGATACGGGTGTGCAAGTTGATCCTGCAGCTAAGCCTCCTGTTGCTTAAACAAGCAGGGCTACCTGTTCTCAACCTAATTTCAGTATTATGTTAGGGAGAGAAGTCTCTTTGTATCAGATCTGACAGGCATGTGTTCCTGAGGAAGTGGAGGGGAAGCCCTCCGTTCATATGACTAATTAGACAGGCTTCACGCTGGGTTGCTCTTTTTTGATGCTGATCCCTGTACTAATTGTCAGTTTGTTCCTTGGGAAGGCAAGGTTGAGTTCAAATGCTGCAGTGCCTTGTTCCCCGTTAGCTTTCCTGACCTTAAACTGATGCGAATTGACAAGGAACAGACTGGGGGAGAGAGAGCACGGTCCTTTCCACTTGTGGAGAGTGTGTTTTGGAGCCACGGGGAAAAAAAACAGAAACAGGAGGACAATTAACAAGGCGCACTTAGATAAAACAGACAGTCATACCCGTGAAGCAAGAGCACCAAGAGTTTAAGGAGAAAAAGGCAGCACTATCACAATCAATATACACTCACTTCTAGCTGAGATTCTCCAGCTCCCTTAGGAAAGTGTAGATGGTTTAATTTTTAACCAGATCTCCAATCGGATTTTTTGCACTGCTTTTATTCTGGTTGGATCTGCAACAGTTTAAAACCAAGCTACCACAGCTGAGCCAGGCTCACTTCCCAACAGCTGCCTGCCTTTTCTTTTATTTTTTTTTCTTTTTTTCTCTTTTTTTTTTTTTTTTTTTTTTTTCTGAGGCTGTTTTAGGTCTGGTCGGGCTTTCATGGTAGGAGAGAAGGAGGGGGGAAGAAAAGGGGAGCATTTAATCAAATCTGACATTCAGGAGCTCAATCCTGCAAGGTACTGAGCTCATTGACCTCAGTCCAGCAAAACAATATACATAGGACTTCAAAGGGGATACTCACATGCTTAAAGTTAAGCAGATGTCTAAGTGGTGTATTGGATTTGGGCCAGGGAAAGCAGGGCCTTCCAAAAAGCTCAGGCACTCCAGTGTGCTCAGGTCTGCAAACCACCACCTTTATCGGCTCAGCCCTCCGTGTAACTCCAGAGCAGGTGTTACAATTATAGCAGGGGCTGAGATGAAAGGGGCCCAAGGGCTTGGCTGCAAAGACAGGAGAAAACTGGCAGTTTTCTGGGCAGTAGTTCCTGTTCTTTTCTTTGCTCTATTATGCTATTTCTGCTTTAGGATGAAATGAGGCAGCCAAATGCTCTGTTCCCCACTAAAGTCCTAAAATTCTAATTTACAATTGAGGCATGACAACTCTGCAAAAGAAGGAAGAAAGACTTCAATTTTGTTGGTTGGGCTTTTACCCTATTCTTTCTGATGCTTTTAATTTTAGTAAAATGGTTCAGGAGTAGAAAGGCACAGCCTTCTGATTTTGAGGGAAGACTGCTTGGAAATCACTGTATGTCTATGAGCATCCTCAGAGCCTGACTTGAAAAAAATGGGCATTGTGCAACTTCAACAGACTTTCTACCCCACTGAGCATACGTATCCAAGGGAAACAGGAGTTTTCAGCCAAGTGAGGACTCTCTTGGTCTGGTTTCAGACATGATGGTCTCAGGAGGACTTCAACATGTCTTGGAGGTAAAGAGTGAACAAGACCCGATTCTGTGACGTTAACAGCAAGAAGAAAAAAAATTCCAAGCGATGAATTCTACGAAAAATCTCTGTTTGAACTCTATTGGGAAAAGTAGTGATTATCAACTGCTCTGCTCCTCTCATCCAACATCCTTCAATTAAATGCGTTCTACACAGGTACATTTGCACACACCTATATATCTTAATCTTCTGCTCAGTAGAATGTGGACAACCAGAAAGCTTAGTTTTAGACACAGCACTGATATTTTTCTGTCCACCTTAGCGCATGGAAGCATAAGCAAGTGGGAGGGATACAGATAGAATGTTTCAACCTCCAAATAAATTAATTCTGCAGAAGTTCAACTGGCTGGACAAGAACTATGCAATTATTGAAGATCTACGAAATTCCAGCCTTTGAAAGGTCATTGAGATATGCTAAGAACATGTATTAATCAGTACAGAATGTGAAACATCAGCTTTCTCATAAAAGTCATTACTAAATTACAAAGGCTTTACACGGCACTAGTAATGTTATTTTCAAATTTTCTTTCAAGAGCTGACATTTAAAAAAATTTTCTGCTTAGGATATGAGTCCCTCTTCAGTGAGACTCTCCAAGTAAGTGAGAGACAGCATTCCACAAACAGGTGGGAGAAGCCAGCAAAAGGAAGAGCCCAGACAAGCAAAGCACTGTCATAGATCCAACCCAATTTTAAATCTGTGGCTGAGGTAGAAACTTTTTTAATAAAAGTTTTTATTATACTAAAAAAACCTTCAAAAATCCACCTCCCCACCCCCCCCACTACAGCTTTCTTATTACTTCTTTAGAACAGTTGAAAATAATTTTGTACTGCTGTTTTAATAGCCTACCAGTGTGGATAAGACTACTCTAGTCCTGCTTTCTTGTAATACCTCAGGAGAAAATGTCACCTTAGTCTTTCAGTTCCTGGGGGTTCAAGGTAAAAGACGACTTTTTCAAACTTGCTACAAGCATATATATTAAGGGCTGCCATATAACAGACTATACAATCTTTCTCCTGCTACTTTCTCTAGTTCCACTGCGGATGATTGTCTGGTCTGGAATAAAAGGAATAGAGCAGGCAAATACTCACCTCAGGCATCTTCCACTCGTGACATGGGAGGTAACAAAACATCCTTGTTTTCACGCTTGAAAGCACAGGTTCTCTGTTTTAGCACTTCAGCAGCAAAACAGCTTCCCTGTCACTGAGTGCATCTGCAGTAGGCCCCATTTTCATTTAAATGATGGCTTTTCAACCATCTGTGGTCTAGACTTTGTCTATATAGGGGAAGACTTTCTCTTCAACACCTTTCTCCACACTCACATTAGCACAGACTTGCAGGAAACTTTCCTGCAGAACTTTATCAATAGGTGTATTAGCAATATATGTCAGAAAACTCTTTAAAAAAAGAAGGCGTGTAAAAGAGAAGTCACAAAGTGTCATACCTTGTGTACCTATTCCTTCTGAGCAAAAAGTCTTTGAAAACCTAAGCAACAGGCTCCATGTTCAGCCATGACATCTGTCCCTACATGTTCTCATTAATTGCTAAGAAAAGGGCAGACTTGAAGAATGCTAGAAGGCACTGTCCTACATCAAGTTTGCATTCAGATCAAAGTCTTTATTCCAAATCCTGTCCTAGATAGCCATTACAAAGCCTTGGATCAGGTGTTATGTTTTGGCCCTTCAACTTTTCAAATAAAAAATAATAGTTTCTCTTAGGTTTCTGATGCTGTCAGGGGAGTCAGTGGTAATCTCCTACCCATCTCTGAAAGAACTGGTTACTTGCATCCTATTCCTGCACGTCTGGATAATGTTCCAACAGCATGGATTGAGTAATACAGGTAACTTGGCCATAGCCACAGTTGTAAAATCTCCTGTTGCATCAAGTCATCAGAAACACAAATGCAAAGACAGAGATGCTGTCCTCCTGTCCTAGAGTTCCTACATCTGTAATGAAAACTCTCCATGTACCACAATTCCAGATAACAGTTATAACAAAAACACCAGAGTATAGATAGCACAGTATTTCCCCCCATCACCCTCTTCTCTTTCACACACAGAAAATGATATAAGGCAAAATGGCAACACAGCTTTGATAACAGTTTAGGTCCCATCATTAGGTTTAGTCCCATCATTAGAACACAGCCAACAGTCAAGGTTTCCTAGAGATTGTTGCGGAAGGAATCTATTTCAGCATCATGCCTGTGCCGTGTAGGCCATCTAAACCACAAAAGAACAGCAGGGTATCTTTGCTGCAGTTCAAGGTCACTTGTAAATGTCTATTGAAATGAGTCTCATGAAAACAGCAGTCTTGATATTGCAGAGGTCATCATCCCAGTGCTCGGTGTGTCGACATAACAATAATTATTTTGCAATAAGAAGCTTAGCTGCAACAACGGGGACCGAGTATTGGGGTGGTAGAGTTTCCAACCTGCAATTTTCAACCGCAGCCTCCCCATTCAGAGTGGAAATCACAGTGTGTGTGGCATGGCCTCTGACTGATGTAAAAGGTCACTGAAAGCAAAAGTGTAGGACTTGCTGAAATAAAAGTTTAGACTAAACAGCATGTGATATTGTCAGGACTTGACCATGTGAAGGAAGCTTTCATCACCAAATAGCATTTTACCAGATGTTCACGAGTATGCACACCCAAACTCATAATCTCTTGTCTGTTAGGAGGAAATTCACACCATTTTCCTTTGTTCATTACAATAGGGTTCCATTTGGACTAGGTGATAGGAATATTTCAACATCTAACAGCTCCCGTTGCAGACAGCTGGGAGTGAATATTTGAAAACCTGGTTCATCAGCTATAATCACAGTGGGAGACAGAGGGTGAGCCTAGGAGAGCTCACCAAACGCTGTGCTACCAACAGTTTTATTCAAAGGCTGCCACAATATGAAATGGATAAGGTGAGGAAAGGGGAGACTTTGGGGTAGATGGTGGTGAAATGTCATAGTGCTGTTGAGGAAGGAACAGAAAACTCTGTGTGGGAACAGTTTGGGAGTAGGGAAGGATCTTGAAGAATGAGAGTGATGCTCTGGAGAAGTGTCAAAGAACTTGGAAGCACTGGGGTACTTGAACTCTAGGACAGGATGACTGGAAAGCAGAAGATTATGTTCCCATCAACCAGCCTCTCATGCTAAATCAGGAGAAGATGGAATTATCTTTAGCTAAAGATAAGCAGACTCATTAGGAGTCCAGGACACACAGAACTCCCATCTAATTTTTTCTTGCACTGGACTATCAGGATGCTCCCTTTCTAACAAGCTGGAAGTCTCCTAGCCTTTCCAACCTCTCTTGGCCATAGAATAGGTCTGTCAGAAGTTTCTAAGCAGTTCTGGATACCTTTCATGTTTGTGCTCTGTCTTGTAAAAAAGCTTCTTTCCAATATTCAAGAAATTCTAACATTTCCTTAGTTACCAGTCTAACTCAGATAATGCATTTGTTCCAGTTGTAGCCAAACAACAGTTTGCACAAAAACCCTAAACAAACACCCATCCCCTTAACTAATACTCCAAGAAAACCAATGTCAATGTTCGCAACAAACACCCCTCACTCCTGATAACTGCAAACTGAAACTCGGTTGTGAGTGGATTCTTCTGTTTAGAGCCTTTCAAAATGGTGTAAAAGTAGTGAATAGACTCTTCGCATATGAATCTTTACACAAATTTCCTAAAAGTTAGCATTTTTTTTAATGAAAGGAGCTAATGAAAATTTGACTATTTCATATTAAGGAGCAATGAATTATTCCTGAACATAGTGCTGAGTACCATTAAAATAATTTATTTTTGGAGTACTGTAACGGATTTTATTTAGTTTTCTCTTTGTTTCTTTTGGCCCCCATCTTCCACTAGCACAAACTGCCGTGACATTGGAAAAGCCAGTCCCCCATTTCCTGTTATGATATGTTTAAGACCCTTAAGACCTCCTGAACATCTCCATGTAGGAAAAGGTGAAGCAGTTCATTGAAGTACAAAACCACTTATTCCATAGAATCTGAGAACAATTTAGGTTAGAAAAGACCTCTGAGGTGCTCGAGTCCAGCCATTAGCCTAGCACTGCCAAGTCCACCACTAAGCCACGCCCCACATGCCCAGGCCCACCATGGGGCTCCCTGATGCACACATGCTGGAAAGATCTGATGGAAGGGGTTTAGCATGATCTAGTGCTAACAGCTGTGAGTTAACTTGGGCCATACCCAGCTTTGGAGGTGGCACTGGAGCAGCTGGAGGGAGCCCTAGGGCAGGGCTAGCAAAGGGAGTTCAGACAGGCAGAGCTTGGTTCACCTTGAAACCCCACACTACAGGGTTATTCGAGTCTCTCTACCACATGACAACTGGTGCAAATGAGCTATTGAAAAAACTTCACTTCAGCTACAACTCACCACATACCCCCTGAATGTGTCACTGCCTCACAGAAAAATAAGTGTTCATTCAATATTACTCATGTTGGGACACAAGTAAGGGACAAGTGGAACAATTTGCATTGAGGTAGCTAAGATATCTCACCTTTTAAGTGCAAAAAACTAAATTTCATTAGTTCTTCCCCACCCTCTCCTCACCCAAAAATGAGGCTCTGGGAGATACTTTATTTGATGCTATGATCTACAACAGTTTAACCTCCAGCCTTATGGAATCAGACCTCTCATGGTTATCAAGTAGTGTCCAAAGGTAAAAGACACCATCTCCATGACACAATTGTCTTATTTTTCACAAGTGCAAAACGTTAATATAAAAATAAATTTCAAAACAGGTCTTAGGTAAAAGAGCACAACATCAACTGAAAAATGGCTGAAGTAACAACGTTATTGAGGACAATCCAGACAGATTGTAATGGAAGAAGAGTGTAGTTAAATTTGACTTTCAGCACATATAGGTAAAACTAAGTCCTACAAAATAACTCATCATAGAAGCATCAAGAAATGTTTTCTTCAGTAAAGTAGGAATTTTAAATAATATTCAAGAGTAACTGTGCCTAAAAATGGTGGATGTCACAGCAAAAAAACTAGGGAGATGGTGGTATTTTCTTCTCCTAAAACACTTGAAGGTGCAGCTGATGAAATTACCCTGTAGCAATCCTAAAAGAAGGGAAGTACTTTTTCATTCAAATAGTTAAATTCTGGGACTTATTGCCACAGAAGGCTGTGAAGGCCAGGAGCATAAAACGAGATTCAGAGAAGAATTAGGCAAACCTGTAGAGGATAAATCCATCCCCCAGTGCGTATTCAAGAAATAGTGGTCCTTCTATCACTAATGTTTTCAAGCTGGAAAAATATGCCAGAAAGGGGATTCCTCTCTATTTGTCCAGCCAGCTTATAGGAAAAAAACTAACAGAGTATTGGCTTGTATGGATCTTTTGGTCTGGTTCACTGTAGCAGTACTTATGGAAATGAAAAAATAAAAGTAAAAATCTTTTATACCCCTTATTCACCAACATATTTTTCCCATTTCTTTATCCCCATCTATCTGTTTCAACATGATGCTGTTTTCAACTTGAAAGCCTGTTGGTAGTGTCCTACTGCCTACATTAATAATTAGTAAATATTTGAAAAACAGGTATAAAAGGGATTGTAAGAAAAAAATGTCATCTTATAAACCAGGGACATAGGGTAATTCTATGGTATATCAATTCAGTATTCTAGAGTTTGTGTTTGTTACTGTCTCTTTCAATTCTTGTTTAGAAATAATATAACCCCAATAATAGTTTAATGTTTTAAAAGTTTTATACTAAGACTTAACAACTAAGAAAATCAGATCAAACCCCAAGAGTAATCTGTTCTTAAGACTATCCTCAGAAGCATTTCTTTCACCCAAAAATGTATCCTAAAAAATGTACAAAGAAGGAATATGGGAGATGAGTAGTTGGAGGAGACCAACACTTTGACTAGAAAGCAGAGACACCTCACACAGTACATGATTTTATCACTGTAATACAATAAAAATTCTAATTGATTATTTTTCCAGTTAATGACATTTTTTTCCTAAACCTCTGTGCTAAACTCAGTCTCCCATTAATTAAACAGAACTATGTTAAAACATACAGCATCAACCTGAGTTTTAACAGGTATTTCTCAGGAGCACCAGCCAGCCTGTTAACCACAGCTGTAGAAGCTGTAACATCACTGCTTGCAAGCACCTTGGGTGATAAAAGGACAATTTTAGTAAGGGAGAACCAACATAGCACCAACCTGAAAAAAATGGCATATCAAGGAAGGGTTACCTGTGTACAGCTGTCCTGGGAGATGGGCTGTGGGTACAGCTGTCAGTTGCATACAAGAAGCATCAACGTGGAAGTAGATGACTGTTCACAGAAAAGTTAGATATTTGATGGAATTTTTAGTGCTACACTGACACCCCCTTCCCTGTTATTTCAGGGGTCTCCTCTCATTCACCACTGCAAGATCCAACAAGCAAGTGGTAGCTTTTCATGGCCCTTCCCTCTTTGGCACCATTAACCCCACAGACAATGCAGATGTTTCTCAACCCTAGGACCTCCAGACGGACAAGAGCAAATCAGTCCCCTCGCTTGCTAACCAGGAAATAGGTATATCACAACTTCTTTACTCTTCCCAGTTGGTTGTAGCAAGGTCAAGACCTGCCCAAGGGTACCTAGAGTGAAGCCATAAGCACCTGAGAGCCCTTAATGCATTCCTTACCCCAGATATGCTCTCCTAGGCAGGGAGGCATATCTTTGTATACAAGTGTAGCTCCACAGCTGGTAGAGGGATGCTAGGTACTGATTTTAAATGCCATGTAGATGCTATTTGTGAGTGCTGACAGAGAGCTTCACCATGTTCACTTATCTAGAGCAGTACTGCAACTCCTCTTCTGTATCTTCATTGGTGATAGAGAAAACAGCCTCTAGACTGACACCTAGAACTGGACTACTCAAATAGTAAGCTGTGATCTGGATTGAGACCACCCAGTGGTGGCAATATTGCCTGCTGGAACTGTTACCAGTAGACCCCACATCTTGGTAGATATGGAGACTGTGCTCCTCACAGCTTTCCTGGAGTTTTAGGAGGCTGTTGCGAAGCCATCACATGCAATAACCATCCTGGGATCTGGGTATTTCTTCTGGCTGATCATGGCTCAGCAAATATGATTTAGTAGCTGTGCCCTCAAGCCGTGTGCTTCAAGTTAAACAACCCCAGAGATAAGAAACTATTTTATAATCACTCCAAACAATGAGTTTATATAACCCAATATGATACATGACACCTTCGTAGCAACCAGTTCAGCATCAGTTCTTCTCACTTCAGTAAGTTCAAACTTTTTGAAGGCCTGTCTAGAGCTGGATAAGAGAGGTATTTCTAATTCTTGCCTTCCTATGCTTCCTCAGGATTTTTTTTGTGTTTTAACAAAAAGTCTCTGCCAAAAGGATCAGTCATTTTTGAAAAGAAGAAAAAGAACCTGTATGAGAAATGAGAAGCTCACAAAACCAAACTGACCAAAGCACTGCACATCCGTATCTGCTACTGTGGAGACATTTTCAAAACTTTACAGTAGTTGGTTTTATTACTCTACAAAGTCTAGACCAGCACATAAACCAGCACATTGCTTAATTACAATTTAAGCAGCATTTGAGGTGGGATCAATACATTAGAAGATTAGGAACAACCCTCTTAGTAAGGGACAATATATACTCCACTCCACCATGGCATAGCTGGCTGCCCATTTTCTTTAAGAGAGCCAGTTACTGCTAGAGAAAGAAATAAGAGATTTTAGAGAAAAACAAATCAAGGCCTTAATGAACTGATAATGATTTCTTTCTTTATGGTCAACAAGTACTTCTGTTCTCTGAGAGTGGGATCCAAAATCTGCTGAAGGTTATGGAGCCTCCCTATTGATTTAAATGGGCTTTGGATCTTCTCTAATTTCCTCCTCACAGTTTTATCTTATTTCTAAGGGGCCAGATGCTGGGTCCATATCTGCTCAAATCTATATTTTGCTAATGGAGCTCAGGTTTCTGTAGAAAGAAATGTAACCGAGTTCCCTTAATCCCCACTGCTGGGTGGCTCTAAAAGAGAGACTTAGTCCATCCTGCGGTGGCGAGATAAGAATCGTATTTTAAACCAACCTATTTTAAATGAAATTAAATAGCTGTCAGTGTTAATTGAGGACACTTGTCCCTGAAACAAAAAAAAAATCTGATTTTGTTTCTTTCTTCTAAAAGAGCTGCACTTATGTCTCTAAATGGTGAGCTAAGGACGACCTCCTGAAAAACTGACATACAGGCATTTGTGCAAACTGCTTTTAGGGAGAGAGGTAATCTTCTCTAAGTTTCTGTATAATTTACATTTCACTCAACCTTAGATCATAAATAATGTATACTTGGATCTTTTAATAACAACTTCCAGTTGTTTGTGAGTGATGAAGTAACTTACCTGTGCAATGTTATACCCAAATTAAGAACAATAATTATAAAAAGGGTATGTGGAAAAAAAAAAAAATGCTGCAGCTGGGTGGCCTGTGCCACAAATGGTCTCATGCATGTGACATGGCATTTCACATTCTGGACAATAGCCTGGGCTGAAGCAGGGTCACAGAGCAGCAGAAGGGCTGTTCTGTGGTTTTATCTATAGGTGGTATTATAGACCACTCTATTCTTCGATGTCCTTTCTTTAAAATGTCATACAGATAAATAAATAAATAAATAAGAAGCAAATATGGAAAAAAAACCAACCCAGTTTAGTTTTGATGGCAATTTAAAATGTTCCTCAAAATATCTGTTCTTGAAAAAAAGTCTAACAATCTGTTGTGTTGTTGCCTTTATTTCCAAAATATTATCTCTCTCAGTTAACATGAAGTCCTTTGTCAAGGTTTGCTATTCAGTGTCTGAACTGCACTAGTTTGACAATCTTCACAGGAAGAGACATTATCTTTTAACACACCAGCAAATATAAATGGAAGAAATTACAAGTTTTTAGGTTAATTTGTTCAGACAAGCAACAAGGTACCACCTCTGGTTATTAAAACAATGAATATGCAACCATCTCTAGAATTTCATAAAGAGATTTTCCTTTTAGTTGTGTTGAAGTAATTCCTAAATTTCTTCCTCTGAATACATACACCAATAAAGCTCCATCACTCAAACCTTTTCAAGGAGCTATCCAGAAAGAGCCTAACATGGCAGGAGAGAATTCACTCAGAGAAACACAAGAAAGTGTAAAATGTCTTTTGGGACTCATTCTCTGTGTCTGATCAAAGCTGCAGACCCTAACTGAAGAAATACTACATACAAATTGTCTCATCTGCTATCCTTAAAATCGTAAAAGTAATTCCCGGCATGATGATTTCCTCTTAGATTGGAGCTTATCCCTTTCTGCTTAGCTAGCTGGTGAAATGCATCCTGCTGTATGTGTTGCACTCTGGCTGGTGGGACTAACCAGGAAGCAGTGGTCCAAGTCCTGCCACTCTTGTGCTAGGAAAGTACAAAACTTTTTATATAGCTGTTAATTAAACTAAAACCTTCTTTAGCTGCTAAATCATATCCCTTTAAACGTATCAAAACAGATCAAGGGTCAAAGATTTATAAAATGAACAAAACAGAACGGACAAATTGTCTACAATACAGGATAAATTAATCTGGGTACTAGCAAAGTGGAAAATTCAGTGAAATAGAAAAAAAACCCCAAACCCCAAATGATCCCACTCCATTACGTTTAAAGAAGTCAAACCCATTTTGTCCACTGGTACTTTGGGGAACAGAAGAACTGCATTTTGTTTTCACACGTGGAATGAAATACAGAATGTGCTCTGTAAAGGATGAATACTCAGAGGGGTTTTTCTTTTTCCAGCATGGTCTCTGCTTTTTTCTCTCTGCTTTTCCCACCTCTTCTTGCCCATCCCCAGTGCTTTTATTCAGAAAAACACAGCATGAATAAATAAGACCACCAGCAAGGATGTGAAATATTAGAGAAGGAATCTTGTCGTATTTCCTTACCGTGGTCACATATAGAACCTGCTTAAAAACGAATACATAGCACATTACACATTAGACTTTACTAACACCCTCCTCCCACTTTTAGTTTTTCCATTTGATTTTCTCAATTCTGGGCTTTTATCACCACAGTGGTTTGATAAAAGTCCATCATAGTCGTGTGACACTGCAAAAAGGATTGTACTCTCAAGAACATTCTCACCATTTCTGAAGGACCCAATTTTTTTCACACTTGTACAGAAGGATACTTGCCCCTTGGGGTGTTTTCAACTCTACTTGAGTGCTGTGGTGTTTACATTTATACATTTATTCCAACTATGTCATTAAGTTAATATTTAATGGATTGTGTTTCCCCCCGACCTGACTGGGGTTAAGGTTAGATGAAGTCCTGCTGCCTGAGCACCAGCAATGAACGTTGAAGTTGTTGATATTGATTCCTATCACTGAGGAACATTAATACCTGAATGATTTATAGTACTGAGAGTACTCTCCAAGGTTTAGGACTGCAAACACCTGTCCACAACTTTAAAGGGCGAGTGTATCCGTGTCAGGGCCCTGGATGGACTGCTTCATCCTAGGAGTCTGGCCATGAGAAGCCCCTGCAGGTCTCTTCCCTCCCGATCTACACTGAGGCTCAGGCTTCTACCCCAGTCTCTGCCTGAGCTATATCTCCAGCGCTCAATCTCATATATCCCCATCCCTGACCCCTGGACTAGACATCCTGGCTTGGCTGTGGACTGGCTTTACCACCATGGGCTCCTTTAATGACCTGGGCTCCTCTTATCTCAGCCTGGTGACCATCCCCAGACCTGCTCTCCTTGCAGCTGCTGAATACCATGGGATAGATCCCAAAAGATTCAGTAATTATGGGCTTAAAAGTATTTTTATTATAAGCAATGAGCCACAGCACTCAACCTGTGCTTTGTGGCGATGACTTCTGAAAGCATGAGTTTCTAGCCCATCTGGAGATCTAAATTCTTCATAGAGCATGTAAATATTTGTTTAATGGTGAACATGGTGGGCAATGTTATGTTCACACCTGAACTTGATGATCTTAAAGATTTTTTCCAACTTCATCAATTCTATGATTCTGTGATTTGAAGACTTAGATGCATTATAAGGTGATATATATCTAGGCTTCACCTAGAACCTTCAACCTGAAAAATTTGAGGGGTGAAACCCTCTTTTCTCCCCAGAATATTTGGAGCTTACGAATTTCTGTCAGCTCAGAAGCAAATGCTGAGCAAGGCACTGGTGGTAAGAAGTTTTTGCCAAGAAAAATGTTTGCCACAAAAAGCAATGGTTTAATGAAAAATAAGATATTTATTGAAAACACATGATTATTTTGTGGCAAATCAGTACCAGTCTCAAAACCTACAAGTGGGATTGCCTTAGACTTTCCTATTCCTTGTTTTTCTTGTCACTTCTCTGTTGCTGTTAGGTAAACCACTTGCAGCTGTTTACAATTTCCACACAGTCCACAGTTTGGAAGATGAGAAGAGCCCATTTGGACTCAAGAGGACCATTTTTATAGCAGCTCAGAAGTGCTGGGGCCGGTGACTGCAATGGCAGCAGGAAAAGGCTGCCAGGAAGAAGACCAGCATTTTGCCTTTTTCATGAAGACATTATTGAGCTTTGGTACACAGACTGCCAGTGGGGTGTCCCTTTTTCTGTCTTTTTCCTGCCTGCTTCCTTCTCTCTTCCTCTCCATTGCAGCATGATGGGACTCTGACAGGGGCATCTCCACAGCACTGCTCCCATCCTTGCTGGGTATGGGGAGAAGCCAAAGAGGAGTAGAGGAGCAAAAGGGCCATGCTAAGACACAGGCCAAGTTTGCTTGGGTGGCTGCTTGCCGGTGACTCCAGCACAATGCTCAGAGCCAGTCTCAGAGGAAGAAGAAGGAGAGCAACACAGAAAATCCAGGAGACAGAGACATGAGCAACTTGTGTTTCCTACAAGCACCAAATTTTTTGAACCTGAAGTGCTTTACAGCTCTGCTCCATTAAGAGCGGCAGGATGAGGAGACTCCAATCCATCAAAGCCACAAAACAAATCCTGCCTTAAGCCATCGGGTTTCACATGAAAAAAACCAAAAAGAGAAAACAGAAGCCAAAAACGTTCAATAAAACCACAGAGACAATAAATCTGCCCAGTTTCATGCAGAAAAGTTACCTTTGAAACATCCTCTGGCAAACCTGATGAGAGCTTCAGGTCTCTAATGAAACCTGAAACCTGCGGGCTTGTGTTTTGGCTGTTAACTCGGCACAAGTCAGGGAAAGAACTATCCCCACAACTGGCGGGGGGGGGAAAGGCTTAAAACACCTTTGCCACTTCCTTCTTCCCAAGGCATTCCTGGTTCCTGGCACTGCCAGTAGGAGACAAACCCTGCAGATTCAGCGGGAACTGGTGGGAGAGAGATGCTGCCCACATTTCTGTGAGATTTTGGGTCAGGCTTAGGGCTTGCTCTGCACCCAGCCGCAGGAATGAGAGGAGTGGTACTCTCCATCACTCAGTCTTTAACTGTAAGGATACATGGGTAAAGTACACAGAGTGTTTCCCCATGACTCCTCAGTGAGTGATACAGGGATTTCCTCTTCAAACACCTTCAACCCCATCTTTACCTCTTTTCCAGCTAGTTAATATTATTGCCATGGCAGAGAGTTTAGCAAGCCAAGAGAAAGTGCCAAAATTGCTACTTTCCTAGGGACAGTGGGTAAAGGGCAAGACTGCGCTGAAATTAGCAGATAAGAGCAGACCTTAACTGAAGCTTTTATCGGTTGTTTGTGTTCACCGAGGCCAGATGATTTTCAAGGAGCCGCTTAGAGATTTAAAGCACTGATGTGACAGGAACTCTTTGATTTTAATGTTCCTGCCCTCTTCTTGCAGCCAGTGTTTATGTAAACTTGAGAAAAACTGCCACTACTGTTCATCTCCCTCATTTTTCAGCCTTAATGGTAATTACATTCCACGCATGACAGGAGACTCAGCATAGCATTCAAGACGGGGGCTGTAAATTTGCCTTTGACATGCCATTACTTTGCATTAAGTCACGATTTCATAGAGGGGGAAAAAATAACATGTTGCAAAAGTGGGGGTGTAATGAGCACTGCAAAAAACATATTGTTGACGTGCATAAATGGTTTCAATAAAATGCTGCAGCTTGAGATTTCCAGGGACATCCAACTGATGGAGGAATGACTATGTAATTGGATTTTAATGGAAGAAAGGGTTCCAGTTTCATGTCAGATCTTTTTTTTTAGGGACAAAATTTCTATTTTTCTGTGCAAGATTGCTACTGTATCCTTCTTTGCTCTTGGCTTTTCTCTCTCATCTGCTAAGCACTCTCTTTTCTCAGTGCCGTGGAAACATCCCATGCGACCAAATATTTATTACATCTGCCCAGTCCTGCTTGAACTACAGACTTTAACTTAAGATACTTATTTTAATGTGATACTTACTTAGCAAATAATTTGCTCCTTCTCCTTTATTTCATCTACTTGAGGTTTACTGTTCCAGATACAATCTGGTAAGCTGATGGTGTGAGGGAGTTAAAATACGTAATAGTTACTGATTTTCTCCTCCAGATAGAATGCTGTCTGCATGGACACCTGACTGATGGCCATGTATGTCTGTATGTCATGTTTTTGAGAAGAAATAGCAAACTGCATCCTTAACAAACTCCCACAAGATACAGCTTACAACTGCTTGTTGTGTGACACTCAGAACATCGCAATGTATGCAAGCATCATCTGAGGCATCTCACAGCCATGAGCAACAGACAGCAGAGCACAGAGGAGACATTTTGATTAGGAAGTGAAGTTTGTCCTCAAGCTCCCAAATATCATTACCCATCTGAAATGCATCCCCAGCAGCCACAGACTGAAATAAATGGACCACAGTGAGAGATTTCAAGCAAGTCTTGACATAAAAACATCTTTGACTCCCAGTTTCAATCCTGAAACAAAGCCAACTGCTCTGGGCAAGGATTATTTCTTTAGCACTTCAGTTTCAGCCTTGGCTCCAAGCTCCTGGTAAGGAAAGAGGTGGTTTTACCTTGAGCAGAAGCCAGGTTATTCCCCCACCCCCATCTCACGCCACCTCCCCTGCCAGCAGCCCCTCCAGGATAACCCCTGTCTGCTTCCATGGCCCCAGGCATCATGCAGCACCCCTTCCCCTCGCAGTCCCTACCTCACTTTGCTGGCACAGACTCCAGCTGAGGCCAGCCCAGGCTGATTTATCTGTTTGCAGTGGTCAGTTGTGGCAGGTGTTGGCAAAGGAGTGCAGTGGGGATTCAGGGGCATCACACCACCCCTCTGTGCCAAGGGGCCACCCAGTGCTGCAGCCTATATCTCTTGGGAGCAGCAAGGTGCCACCACCTCTCAAGCATGTAGGCAGCTTTGAGATTATTGTAGTTTTAAAACTACCTCTGTTGAACCAGCTGCTTTTATCTCCATCCTGGCGAGCAAAATATGTGTATGTATAATGGGCCAAAAGCTGCATCCGTTACTCTGCAAACGCCCTAGAGAGGGGAACTACAAAAAAAAAAAAAAAAAGTTCACCTGTATGGTTAATCCAGCCTATGTTGAGAGGAAAGAACCCAGCAGTATCTTTCTCCTAATGGAAACAGACTGTACACCAATTATATTAGTTTTCATTCTTTAAATTACAGATTAGATTTTAAAATTCCACACTGCTCCCAAAGACCTTTTTAAAGGCCTTTTTCAGGGTTTTATCTTGCAGCCCTTACAGAACTTGCTTTAGATGACAGAAAAAAAAAAGCAGAAAAAAACCTTAAGCTCCAATCGATTGCTCTGGTAATGGAAATGGAAACCCTGCTTGTCCTTATTATCATGAGCCTTATTACCCTTGTCATCACCACCACCATTATGCCATGAGGCTTTTATTCTCCAGGCATTGTGAGGAGGTTCAGCAGCAGAAGGGGCAAGCACCCAAGCCTCTCCCTGCTCAGAGCTGCAGAGCCACACTCCCATCTGTCAGTGGTTCCCTTAAGTGGTGCTTTATCTTCTCTGCCTAACAACTTACACTTTATTGTATCTGTCTCACAGTAATGCCCCAAGTTCTCTGCTAAAATCAGGGATCCCCTCCAACGACTGCCTCTGCAGGCTTACATAAATTCCCTGCCTCCCTGCAATTCAAACCATCAGGGCTTTCTAGGCTGGATCCCCACCCTCTTATGATGCACTGATTTGTACCTGCTCTAATCAATAATTGTCTGGAATACCCACCATCCAATTCAGGAAACATGGTTCCCCTGAAGCAGAACATGGAAAACCACATTTCCTATAGATGCAGAGGGTCAGATTTCATTATTCAAACGATATGCAAGTCCAGGTCAGCTCTAGTGACTTTAATAGAAATTGCCGGATTTTTAGGAGGATTAGTGAAAGCAGGGTATAGCCCACAGCAAACACTTTTTAAAAATGCCATGTTAATGACTTTTCTGCAGGCACACAAAAAAGTCTGCAGGTAAGGAAATGTTGGCAACCTCGTGGTTTCAGTAGGATTATTCTACTGTGATTGGGTATTTTTGTAGGCACAAATAAGCTGGAATAAGTATGCATTTTTCTCCCAAGTGACATACAACAAACTGGAATTGGAGTGACTGTGCAGGAAGTATAAGGCCTGAATGTGGCAATAGGATTAAAGGAAAATATTTCCCCTCATCTGGAAATCTTGGCAGTATATGAAGAATTTCCTCAGGTTCTCCAAATGATGCTTTGCTCTTCTACAGATCCTATAGAGAAAATCCTAATAGAGAAAAATACCTCTAAAAGGGTATTTCAGAAAGAAGGTTTTTCCAATCTGATGAGTATCAGTGCTCCTGATACTAAACTCCTGTGGGCACAAAGTCCTCAAGGGAACTCTGGCACATAGAGACGTGGTTTAGTGGCAGTGCTACGTCAGCAGCTGCACTCTGTGATCTGAAAGCTTTTTCCAATGATTCTATGATTGCTTGAAGGTGCTAGAACGGGCTCCCACAAAACATGCCACTTTCCTATTATCTCCCTAAAATACCTGAGGTCCATATCTCCCTGTAGTCCTTGGAATCCACCACTGCTCAGGGAAAAGGGAACTAGTGTAAGAAGACTGGGCTGTTGCTGGCAAAGTACCAGTGCCTTCTCCAGGAATGGAGCAGTGGGGTCAGGAAGGGCACTGCAATCACCAGTCCACTGTCCTTCTGGGACTAAAGCTGGCACCTGTGTGTCACGGTCTGTTGTGCCTATCTGAGCTGAGCTGCAAGGGTGCTGTGCTGCAAGACATAGATGTGCTCAAAGGGCTTGGGAGAGAAGGCTGTAAAAGCTGAGGGACTTGAACCTTGATCTGAGCCTTACGCTTATGTCCTGGGCTCCAGATCCTTACTTCATCTTCAGCTGGCAGCCAGACCATCTAGGAACTCTCACATCCCTCTTCCTCCTTTCTTTGCCTCGTGCACCACTCACAGTCTAATTAGCTGTTCCTATTATTGCTACCTTTCTCCCATGATTGCCTTGTTCACTCCTAACAATGAGGAATGCGACTGGCTGGCAGTTATCAGCTAATTGGGGCTGAATAAGGTCACTGGCTAGGCATTATCCTGACCAAACCAAAATGCACATTGACATTCAGTGCAAACATTATCCTCTGCATGAAATAGCCCGGCTTTAACCAGAAGCATACCTTCCAAATTCGGGTGAAGCTTCTCTGCAAAATCTCTGCTGTGATTCTGTCAGATCCGAGGGGACAAGCTGCAAGAAAGGGTCCACAGTGGCACATGCTGTGCGCACACTGTGCGAGCAAGTTTTCTGGCAGCCTTATTCACCGAGGCACCCAGTGAAGTGACTGTGGTTCAAACTAGGATCGTCACTAGGCAGTGATCACGAGATGAATTTCTGCATTCAGTGAATCTCACACATCTGCACATCACAAGAATGGTCCCAGAGAGTCTTGCTGTATGCAGGGAGTAGATGCTTCTTTTCCACAGCCTGTTTGGCCAGGTTGGAAAACCTTGCTTCCAAACATTCATTTGATTTCTGAGTGGCTGCCCTCTTTAACCTTTTTAGCATCCTGCTTTTATTTGCTAATGGTCTGTTTACACCACCGAAGTTTTGTTGATATGAGTAGTTGCGACATGCCTATTAATCTTCCTAATGTCCATATTCATTTGCCTGTTCATGCATCACCCTGCCTTTTTTTTCATTATTCTTAATTCATTTGATAAATCTTTTCATGATTCAATTAGAAAACTGAAATAATACCCTGTGACTAAGGTACCAGTCAGACATCATGCTTAAGTCACAAATGGGCTGGCTAAGAGGTTTGATGGACAAGAAGGTATGAATTCTCACATAAGAAGAAAACATATTTGTAATTCATTGAATATCACTTCCTCTGCAGTTAGGAAGCAAGACCCACAACACAGGCAGATGTTTGCTATGGTTATGTTCTCTGGGAGGAAATCTGGGTGCCCTGCATGGATTGCCTTGAGGATGAGTGAAGCGTTAGCCAGTGCATGGTGGGCAGGGAGGAGACTTTCACCCACAGTACAGCTCCTAGGATGGTTGCAGCAGTGACTCCACAGTCTAGGGAGGATAGCTCTTAATGCCAAGGGCAGCTATTCACCTAGGAGCCCAAACCAGGTCCTGTTCATGAAAGAACAGGATTTTGCTTTTGGTGAAAAGGTAAATACTGTCAGTGACTTACAAATGGAAGCTGGAATTGCATTTGACCTTTTGTGATTTAAGATTGATTTCTCCTCATAGCACTGTTCTCATTTAACAAGGATGCCAGATTCTCAGAGCTGATACTTTTAAATACACAAGGAAGTCTGAGTATTAGAAGGATATACCTGCAGCTCAGGCTGGCTGTACAGTTGGCAAACAGTGAGCGCTCTCTCCCTTGAGCAGCAGGGGACAAGGGGTGGAAAAGGGGGGGCACTGCTGGAAAGGCTTCATGTGCTGATCGTTGACACTCAGATTTCAGATTTTCTGACAGAAAGCAAAAAGACTTAACCAATCAAGAAGATTAACGGCGATGAGGTTGAGGTTCAGCTCTGATATAAAGTGATTTAACACTTGGCTGTGCAAAACACCAAGCAAGAGAGTTTCCTTGCGCCTTCAGCCAAGCAGAAACCCTCTGTGAAATTATCTAAAATACTGGCATCCTTTATGAGCTTTCATCCCCTCACCATCTGGTTGCAGTTGGCCGAGGCTGTTTCCATGCAGCACCCTGCACTTGGAGTCCACGTGCACAGGCAGCTGTGTGTCAGGGATGGGGCTGCCCACCTTCCATACACAGGAGCCCACTGCTGGGCTGCTCACACATTTCAGTGCACCCAAATCTCCCTGGTCAAGTTTCTATTTCAGGACGATTTTATAACTTTCATTTCAAATAAGAAGCCTGCTTCAACTGAGAGCCAATTTCATTGAAGGGGAGTTTACAACTTCAGTGTACTTTAGTCTGGGCTTTCAGTGAATAGAAGTGACTTCAGGTTTGCTTCAATATAAATTAAAATTCTTATTTGTTCAAAAATGAAGATGATGGTGATGCCTATCTGTCAGTTATCCTTTCCTTAGCTTATCTGCTTTCTCCTTTCCCCCTGACTTCTCAAAACAAAATGTGCTTGCTTTTGTATCTAAAAGAAGATGATTAAACATATACATTATGTTTCACTGAAAGGCAGGAAGGACTGTTTTGTCTTTCCACCCTTTCCCTTTAATTCCATGGACCAAGATAATGCTTATTTTTTGATTGCATGTGTTACCTGACAGCTGACAGAAGCAGATTGACCTGGACAATATGTTTCCCATGTCCTGTTAGAACCAAAAAGCAAAACTTTCAGCTGTTAAAAAGGATTGGGCAGGTCATTTAAAACTGTCAGTTAAATTAGCAAGTCAATACTACACACAGTTTGGCACTTAATTCAATAGATTCTTACGGTATTTTCTTCTTGGAGTCCAGTATTTTATTATTTCAGATTTAGGCTACATGGATACTTACTGTTTTTATTCCTTAGTTAAAAATTTGGCTTTATGCATTTCCTCTGGAAGTGCAGATGAGCTGCTTCATGCAGCTGTCATCCCCCTCCTGCCCAATCTTGGGATAAAGTGACCCATTTCTTGGAGGACTGCTATGAGCCCTGGCCAATCATCTCTTATCAACAAAGCTTTAGGGGCAACACATTACATTATGCAAGAAGCCAGGAAGTGGGCTGACTCTCCCTGTACTACAAATATTCTGGGGAATGAAGATGACAAAACAGTATAAAAGCTATCTGGCTTTTAACAACTGGGATACTACTTTTATTGTTCATTTCCCTCAACATACAATTTTAACAAAAATGGCTGTATCCTGTATTTTCAGCAAGACCATGTTGGTCCCTCAATTTAAAAAAAGTCAAGATGAAAGGAATTAAAATGAGTATGTATTATTTCATAAGGCAATGAGCAGAACAGATATGCCAATCAAGTAGAGACAGACATTACATACCCTGCTACTGTCAGCAAATGCGTTTATAAAACGAGTAACAAACCAAAGTCAGTCTGGTTCCTTCGTTCTTACCTGTTCTCAAGGGGTGTCAGTTTACTACAGGAAATTGTTCTATTTCTATTTATTTCCATTTTGGCCACACGGAGTTTCCCCCCAACAACTGACGCCATATTTGCCTTACCATATGGTGCCTTGATAAGCTGAGATGGGTTTCTGGCAGGGGGTCAGGATCCCTTGCTCCATCCTGCCAACTTTCCCCTGCCAGCAGCTGGCTCTGGGTGCAATGTGACATCCCACCAACCCCACAGATACTGCCGGGATGTGGTAGCAGTGATCTCTTCCCGGGTACTCACAGTACCAGGAAGTAGCATGTGAATTTGGGAATGGGTCATGTCCCTTTGATGACTGATTGGAGCCACAACCCGGTGTTGGTGTCCTCTCCCTCCCCAAAATCTGGTCGGGCTGCTAAGTGATGCCACTGCCCCTCACCCCTGCTCCCATCCTCCAGCAAGTGGTGGAGACTGGAGATTCTTGCCCCCTTGGATTCCTCCTGGTGAGCAGTGACTCCAGCAAGTATCTTCCTCACAGTGTCAAGGCTGCGGTTTGGCTCTTGGTGCCAGAACACAGTTGCTGGCTACAGTCCCCAGATGTCTTTATCTGTTTATGTTTCCCCCTATCAAGGCTTTTTTCTAACACCCACAGTATCAGGGCTCTGGGGAGGCAGGGCAATGTCCTGGGACTACCTCAGACATCCATTTTCCAGCAGAAGGGCTGGGACCTTTTGATGCCAGACAGCCCTGTAGGATGCAGAGGTGAATTTGCTCACCCCATGTCTCCAATTTAATATCTCAAACTCAGCACCAAAACTCTTTCCCTGATAACTGTAACTAATGGCTTTTGGGTTGCAAGGGGATGTTTTAGGAAGGACAGAGCCTAGTATCTTCTCAGTCAGGGACCACAGAGAGTTTTAGTAATGCAGGGTTGGGTCTGCCCAGGTCTGCACCCCACCACGTGCTACTGACACCCCTGCTGATGCATCCCCTGTGCCTGAGCATGCTGTCCTTCCTGAAGGAGGCCATGAGATAGGGGTAAAGAAGAGTGGGGGAAGAGGATACCCAAATGGTGGTGGGTGGGAGAAGAGATGGAAGGAGATAATGCCACTGCTTAGATGTGAGAAGAGGAGCTCATGTGATTCCTACTTCCTTTGTTGTAGTCCAAGAATTTCTCCTAATATATTCAGTGAAAACACCTCTATTCTAATAAGATCTCCAACCAGATTCACCAGAAAACTACCTACTGACCCTTAGGACACAAATGAGTTGATGTGTCTGCACCGTGGCATCAGACTTGGGGGTGGTAGGGATGACTGGAAATCATGTAGGCAGTTATGAATTTACAGCCCCTTTCCAAAAGAGACACAGGTTCTCAGAAAAAGAGTTCATCAAGGAAAAATACCAGAAGAAAAGTAGCTGGGTAAATTACAACAATTCTGAGATTGGTATTAGTTTCTAAGTGCTTTAGAAAAAAGAGAACTAAAAGTATGTGTGTTGTTCTTAAACTTTGGACAACCTCTTCTCAAGTTTAAATAAAGCACCTGGAAATGAAATGTACTTTGTTTTAGGTAAACCTAAGAACACTCTCATCACTAGTTCAATCCAAAGCATTTTTTCTTAGTTGTTCATTAGACAGGGAAAAAAGTCATTTTGTGCTAATATAGGTTAATTCCTTTTAAAATCATCAGCAGAAAAACCCTACCCCAAAAGAATCACACATTCTTGCAGCTCAAATTAGAGCTGTCTTGGAAGGTCAATGAACTTGGGCTTCCCCATCACACCAGTATTCTTGAATATTTAATGCACATGAAAACATTTCCTTATATTTCCTGAGTACCAAAATCCACAGTTACATTTAGTTACATTTCCAAATAAACTAGCTTCATTTGCAGAAGGTGTGCAACCCCTAAGTGGCTGAAACTCCTAACGCACCAAACCTGCTGGGTTGTTGTAATACCTTAGCATCTTTGGGAAAAAAAAAAAGTCAAGTGTATTTAGGTTATATAGATGGCTTCTGAAATCTCTTTAAAGACTGTCTTTAGGGCACCAAATTTCAAACTTTGATCCAAATCTAATATATTTGCATACTTGCTCTGTGTGCTGAAATACTTTAGTGGAAAGGGGTTAAAAGAAGTTTGGTTCTAAGCAAGTTACTATATTATGTTATCTTCCCTCATTCACCAGGTCAGAACAAAGCTTTCAACTTATAACAAGGTGCCCCTATTTTGATCATTTAAAGATTTTCCACAGCCAGAAGCTGCCTTCATCATTTACTGTATAAACTGTGGATTTAATTTGAAATTGAAACTCTTTGGCTAAAAACTGTTACAGATCACACTGAGTACACTGGGTGAAATGTGTATCATGTACACCATGGGCAACTCTAAAGGGATTGATATCCTGTATTACCAGTGGAGCTATTCCAATGTCACGTGTTAAATTTGTCTGGAAGATTCTTCTAGTATTTCAAACGGCAAAGGCTTTGTTGGGAGAGAACATCAACACATTTAATTAGAGTGTGAATATTTCCAAATTGTCCTAATGAGAGCTTGTGCATCCTCAAATTTTTCAACCCAGCAACAAGAATTGAACATATTTGCATGTTGAGAAACATATGGGCCATTTACAATAAGAAATATTTTCCTTGTCTTCTTGTATGACTGAAAAGATCATAATAGCAGATTTAATTTTTTCTTTAGTCCTCTGGAGAAATTGAATCAGCTCTGACATTGTTGATTTTTTTCCAAAAATTGAAATCTTTGTATCAATTTTTAATAAGACTGTAATTGACAAATCCACTGGAACATTAGTGAACATTTAAATACTAATTAGCTAAGCCACTGCTAATCTCTCCTCAGCAGAGCTCACAGACACAAACGTCAATTAAACCTGAGTTTGTCCCCAAGGAAAGAAAGGTCAGAGGGTAGTGTTCAGTCAGCTGTGAGATTATGTTAAGGCACTGTTAGGAGTAATAATGTCTGAAAAAAAAAAAAGAAAAAAAAAAGTAAAGAAAACAAAGCCAAACTTTCTTTTACTTTTTTTTTTCTTTTTAAATAATTGCATTAAGTATAGGGTTGAGAGGGGAGAAACAAGGGAAGAATTACAAGAATTGAATCAACAACAGTTGCCTCTTAAGCAACAAACCAACCAACCATCAATCCATTGCCTAAGGAGTTAGGAGACAGCTCGTTCCCTGCTTAGAGTTAAATCATTGAACATCTCAGGCAAGCTCCTTTTAGTTTCCACCAGGTTAAGATTTAGGTTTTTATTTACTCTTGAACTGCTGTGAACTGTTTAAATTTGAGTTGGTTTTCTCTTTTTTTCCCCTCTTCTAAAAACACCCCCAACCTTCCCCAAAGAAAATCACACCTGAAAACCTCATACCCCTCCATCCTTCCCAAGACCTGTGGATCTATTTGCTGTGACTAATAAACACTAACAAATTAAGTGGTGTGTGCTCACCACACTCCCCCAATTTGCTTCTTTTTGCTTTTCAGAGCACTTTATTCCAGTTCTGCACTTAGGAGGAGGATGGCTTTGAGTACACAAACCATCCCATTAAAGTGAAGGGACTTCTCCTGCACTTCGGATTACACAGCTCCTCAAGTGCTTCCGTAGACTGAAGCTGTAACTCATTAGAACTGGCAGCACAGGGCTATGTTTAAGTATATGCTGCAATGTTTCCACAGATCATTTATTTATTTTACATTGATGGACTTCAGCACCTGTTTAAAGTTAAGCACTTGCTTCCTCAACAAGGGACTCAAATACCTTCTTTTTAAGTTACACCCAGCATCCCTTCTTCCCCACAGAATCTTCCAAGGAGAGGTTGCGTAAAGTGCTGCTTCTGAGACAGCTCTCCTGATAATGCAGAACTATCCCCTTCAAATGAGGAGGTAAAGCACAGAAAAGGCAATTCCTGAGCCCAGCTCCTGTTGTGAGAAGTGTGTAGATTAACAGCTCCCTCTCATGAGAATAGGGTTCTTGTGTCAGCCTGCTTTGTCAAAACCTTATATTTTGTATAAATTTTGGAGCAGGGGATGGGCAGCCAACAGAGTGGTAGAGTTAAAGCTGGTATCAGGGTATGCGGAAAGTGCAAATTGCTATGGGAAATGTTTTGAAAAGCCTAACAGAATGAAGTTACATAGCTTGGTGAAGCCTCAGGTACAACATAAGAAATCTCCCTATTCTTGGAAAGGTTTAGTGCTAGAGCCTCCTAACTGTACTTAAAAAAGAAAAAGAAAATCTTATAAACCATTCTTCCAAAAACAAGATAAAAAAAAAAAAATCAGTGCTGGTTTGTATATAAAGATTTATTTAGGAGCTTTGGAGAAATCTCAGCAGAGAAAAATATTACAGCTTGCTGTCATAATTTCCTAAGGTTTAAGTGTTCATAGATTTGTAATGCTCCAAGCTAGGAGGGGCCACTCTGTTATGCAGTCTGACTTGCTATATATCACAGGTCATTACATTTCACCAAGTTACCTTTGCATCAAGTCCAATAAATTGTGTTTTGCTAAAGACTATCTCCAGAAAGGCATCCGTCTGGATGTAAAGACTTTAGGAGCCAGAGAATCCACCCTCCCCCCACTAGTGTATTCAAGTGATTAGACTCACTGTAATAAAAATGTGTGTTATTTTCAGCTTAATTTGTCCAGCTTCAGCTTCTAGCCACAAATTCAGGTTATGTTTTGCTTCAGTGGACTGTAAAGTTCTTTGGTGTTCAGCCTTCTCTTCCAGTGAAGATGCCTCTCTGGAGGACATTTATGGAGGGTGAACATGCATAAGAAGCTCTAAGTGATTTCTCTCCATCCTTTGGTTCTGTTTTATAGCTGTTTCTGTACTCTCTTGGTATACACCCCACAAGCAGAACTTGCTGAAACTGCAGTATTCCAGCATCATTCTCACCAGTTCCAGCCACGGACAAACTCAGAGCTCAGTAACCTCTTTATTCGTGTAAACATTACTGCAAAGAGAACTGGAGTACTATGGTGCAATCCCCTGCTTTTCTTCTGCCCAATATAGCCGGTATAGCCTCTTGGTTTTAAGAATTCAGCCTCTTTTCTTATAGATGAGGGCTGTATTTTTTGTTCTAAGGTATACAAACTGGTGTTTTAACTGTACCAGCTTGTTTCACAGGGCTATACTTACCAAGTCATTCAGACCAGTTTATATCACTGCTTAGTCATCCCGATTTTACCATTCAGGTAGTCTTTGCCTTATCTCCAGATTATGGTTTTACTTCAACTCACAGATAAAGATGTCAAACTGCCAGGTCAAATATGAGCTGCCACTGAATCAAACAAGAAAAGTCCACATTCAATTAAAATTCCTCATTTACTTACAACTCCTTCAAGGTTTAGTCCATCTCGTAGACTTTGTTAGCAATGTGTAATGCTGGCATGCAGAAGGTAGTGTGATAAATACCTTACAAAACTTCTTTTAGCAATAAACTTTATAATTCCAGAAGAGGAGGACATCAGCTTTGATCTAAGATCTGTTCCTGTCCTCTAATATTTCCCTAACAGAGCCTTGTAGAAATTCATTCTTTATTTTGACTGAGCCTGATGTTTGGTTCACTGGTTTAAGTTATCCCGCTTACTCTTTGTGGCTACTGACTGTCTATTTAATATGTAAATATTGGTAGTTTTACAGAGTGTCCGAGGTCTTGTGTGGTCTAAGATTCAGACAAGATGAGCCTAAACTCACATATTTATGGTCTGAAGATGCCTATTTTGCAACCGCTTTAACATGCAAAGAACCACATTCATGTGACCTTGCTTAAGTAATTTATGGGTCTTTAGCAAGAAGATCTTAAAATGTGCTATTTTAAAGCCAAAGGAACTAAACCCAGAGGACTTTGAAAGGAATAAGGTGATGTTGCATGACTTGAACCAGTCACTCACCTTTATCCCTCAGTCATTTTACATGAGAGATGGCTACTGAGTAAATGCAACTGTGCTTATACCTGAAGATGTTTTTTGTGCTCCAGAGTTTGTATGCTCAAAAAAATTGTATTAACTTCACTCCAAATGTAAATCCCCTGTGGGCTTTTTCCAGGCCAAGGAGACACGTGCACATACCGAAATATTTATTTTGCCATTCATTTTGACACTGGCAGCCCTGACTGGTGGGGCCACAGCCAACTTATCAACTCTTCTTCCTCTTAAATCCCACATGCTGGCAGGGAGTGTGTCCATGTCCCCATCCTGCCCCATCCCATATGGCTGCCTGTCACCCCTGCCTGTATTTTTTTGGGTTCCAGGCCTTTTCCTTACAGTTATCCTGTTCCACTTCCAGTCACCGCCAGTCAGAGTCATGCTCGCCAAAACTGATAGAGTTGTAATTTTGACATGTCAAAATTGTTACACAAGCAGAAATCTCCTTGTCCCCAGTGGCTTCCGCTCCGGCATGGACACTGTTTTCCAATAAAGCCTACTTTGCTCCAAACCTAAAAGGATGCAGATGCATTTTATACTGTGCAAGAAACAGGACAGCTGTAAGCATTGCACAAAAATCCTGACTTCAGCTGTAATCTTCAGATAACTCCTGCTATGAAATGTGCTCAGCACCAGGGGAAATATCAAAGGACGTTTCCAAATAATACTTTCACATAAAAACTTGCTAAATGGCAGACCAAATCCTCAGCTGGCCCACATCACTGCAACCACGGGGGTTTATCTCACCAGGAATCTGGTTCAGCATCATGTACATAGACTTAATGTGTTTTTTCTTGCCACTAACAAGAAAGGAAAAAAAATTAAAATCCATAGAGTTATAGCAAAGAGGCTAGGGATTTACCTGAAGCATCTACTGATCTTTTAGCTTGTGAAAAAATGGGGCCTGAGATGATGGCCTCAGTGTAGAAACATAGATTGATTAGATACCTAATCTGCAGCATGTCTTTCATCCCAGAGCATTTTCCAAACATTACTGTCACAGCTTGCTTTCCCTGATAGCTCCCTGGGTACGTGATCACACTGTTTTTTTAGGGGTCCGAGCTGCATTTCAGCATGGCTGGCTACAAATGCAGATGGGGGCCTTCAGTTGGGTATCAGACTTGCAGCTGGAGCTCTTTTACATTTCCTAGGTGTGTACATTTCAGGATCCATTCACTTTCAGGGCTTTGTAGTACAGGATGACCCAGAACACTCAAACTCCAAGCACTAGAACTGGCAGTTTGAGGGTAAACTTCAGTGAGAAATTTGGAGGAGGAGGAAGCCCAAGGAAGTGGAAGCCCAAGGACCAGCAGTTGTTGCTGGATCCCTCCATGAGCAATGGGGATGGGTAAGCAAGACTGCAGTCCCTGGCATCAAGGCCTGAACTACTCTATAAAAGGCAGCTCTTGCTCTCTCAGTAAAACTTGGCACATCAGACATAAGAGATGCTAGTGCAGACACCACCAGAGAGGTCTCTCCCCTCTGCAGCAAGCACCCTCATCATCAGCCATGCTCTCCTAACACTGCAACCAATGCATATTCCATGACACAAGAGGGACAAGGTGCCCCAAATAGGGTGTGGGTTTTTCTTGGCTGGGCAGCACCCATAAATCTTCAAAAACATAAATCAAAGTTCCTTGTAGACCCCAAAATTTTCATCCCTGACACTCAGTATTCCAACAGAGCCAAGACAGCATCATTATATTTTGAGTATTTGCACAATATACTAAGAACAAAACAATTTGGGGATTCATGTGAATTCAGCTGGTTTTATAGTTGGCATCTGGACAACTGCCACCACTCCTTTCCCCCTGCTGACCTTCCTTCCCCTTCACTCCTGTCTGACATTTGCTACTGCCCCCATTGACTCTTCCAGCAATGAACCCAGTGAGTCCAGTGCATCAGCCCCACAGTCTCCCACCCAAGCCAGGGAGCCCTCCTCCTCAATGGGGCAGCTGCCAGGCATGGGCAGCTCCAGACTTTCAAGCCCGGATGATGCCAGGGCCACATGCTGCCTTTCCTCTGCAGAGAGAGAAAAGCACCACCACTGCAGGACCCACAGAAATCTCCTTTGGCACATTATAGCTGCATTAGTAAGACTGCATTCCCACATCCTGGATAAAACTCCCTCCCTCTTCTGATTACTGCTAACTCATACTTTCCAGAGCTGATTTATCCCAGGCCTCATAAAAATGTTTCAGAACAGCCAAAGCATGTTGCCTTCAGAGCACACCACATTCCTTCTAGCACCAGGTATTTTAAAAAGACATATCCTCAGGGAGGATGCCTCTCCCCGTCCAACTCCTATATACAAAGGCTTCACACTTACCTGAAATCCCATAGGGTGCCAGCTGGCCTGACCTATCATTTCTGTTATTATTAGCACTGGTAAGGTCAAGACTTGTTTTCTCTGGTTCTCACCTCTTGCTCTGAATGAGCCAATAAAAGAGAGGAAGGATGGAAAGAGGGAGGAAACAGCTGAGCCTCTCACAGGACCATGGCATGAGAGTGGCAGCAGCTGGAGTAAAATGTTGGACTTTCCTAAATCTCTAATTATGCTCTACATTTGGTCACTTACCCTGTGCATGAGGTCACTGACTTGCTCTGCATCTCCACAGATGTCCTATTCCTACCCTGCATCTTCTTTCCAAGAGCCATAGGTTCTTTAGGGAGGAGCAAGTCACTGTAGGGACTGCAGTGCAGGACAGCTACAGGTAGCCCAACCCATCTTTGATGAACAGATACCTTCACCCCAGTGAGGCTGGGCCAGTAAGCAGGGGTCATCTGCCCATGCTCTGTCAGGACAATGATGCAGCACTCCTAAGATCATGCCCTCCAGCTCTGTGAAAACACAAACTTCTTGAAAGCAATGATGCCAAAAAATTTGCTTCACCATGCACCTTGACCAATCACTTTCCCTCTGTCCATTACCAGACTGGTTTTGGCTGGAGTCTGTGTATGGTAAAACACTGAAAAATGAACCATTATCTCGCACTGGCATTACTCTACATAAGAAAAACACAGAGTATGCTAAAGCAGAGCCAAGCAGCAGCAAAATACTGCAATGACCTCTTGTACCCCAGGGAAAAGGTCTGCCAAGAGACAGCAAGCTGAGGGTCACTTGTCTTCTTTGAATTCCTCCAACATTTTGTCCTGCTCTTTCAAGGATTCCACATTTTGTTTGGAGAAATGAACCAGTGACACCAAACAACCTTAAATACTCCCACATGTAATCACATTCCCGTAACAACGAAAGTGGAATATACCCCACAATCAAAGCCTTTGAGTTCCTCCTGTCATGGCGGGGGGGAAAACAGAGAGGCAATGGAAGAAGAGTAGAACACAGACCCTTAGTTCTTGTTTCTTACAGTCCTGACACCCCTGGCAGAGCACTGTCACATATGCCTGCCCTTTGGGGCTGACACTCATCGCAGAAGGGGCTGTGCAGACACAGAGCAAAGAATAAACTCTGCTCCTAGTACAGTTTAGATATTAGAGTTACTAATTCCTATTACCATGTCTGCTTTTGAGGGGTAATGGAGATGTCTATGACTTTTTGCTTCACTTTATATCATGCAGGCCTGTGTTAGTCTCACACAAATACAGCTATGCATGAATTCATTTAAGTAGGAAGAGTCATCTGCTTCAAAGGACATTAGATAAAGTTCTCTGAGTGTGATTAAAACCAGTGGGACTGCTCAGTGGACTCTGGTTAAAGCCCTGCTTTACAGGGTTTCTATGCTGACATATCCATCCGGTTTCAGCAGTTCTTTTCTCTCCAAAACAGCAGATCCCCATCATTCCTGACACCAGGCAGGACACCACAGAAACCAGTCAGATGTCTGCAGTATGCAACATCTCCCCAGCCAAAAAAACATCCTACAGGCTTAACATAATAAGTTATTGTATTCTTAAAAAGCAGCAGACACAGTGATCATTCTCATTAAGGAAGCAGGACAGTTTTCTTCTATAAAACTACAGCCTTCATAAACGTTGTAACTGGTCCAAAGGGAGAAGTGGAGTAGTTTGGTAGCCTGAGGACAAATTCACAATTTCTTCACATGCTGTTGCCCAGCTGGGGGAAGGATGAATGGGGAAGGGGGAATTGGCAATGCTGAACTTCACTTTTTCATCCTTTATTTCTTTAGTTCAGAGAGCACTGTTCTCACTGTGGGGCAGTGGATCACTAGAGGGACAGCTTTCCTCCCACCAGCTGGACCAAACACAACAGTTCAGCCTGCTTTCCAGGCTCACCCAAAACATCCATAGCCAAGGCCCTTGGCTCTTAAAATTCACTGCCCCTAAAAATCTTCACAGGAATTGATTTGATGGGGCTGTCTCTGAGAGCGAGTCAGATGTATCTATTTATATTGAATAGCAGTATGCTTCCCTACATCTGCAAGCTCTAAATAGGTGTATTAACAAGCGATCTCAAAGCTTCCTGGCAGCCTAAATTGCCTTTCCTACTTTATTGTTCTACATGAAGTAGACCACAGAGATGCCAGGTAGAGAATGAATAGGAGAAAAAAGAGCAGAGATGCAAAGATGGAGGTTTTCGTGATAGGGAGAAAGAGAAAAAGATGACTTGAAAAACACCACATAATTCCTCTACCATTAAAACCAGCAAAACAGTTGCTGAAGAATTGCACATGACGATAATTATCAGATTAAGTCTTGCAGGGAGGGACATACAACTATGGCAGTGAGAATCCAAACCCCTTTTCCTGTCTGTGTTGCCCCACAGCATGACCATGTACCCATGCGGTGTGTATGGTGTGCATTGTAGGGTGAGCATCTCCCCCACTCAGGAGGGCTGAGACCATGGGAGGTTTGTCAAGAGAGATTTTCCCATGTCCCAAGAGGATGGAGGGACCACACATTTTTAGGAAACGGTGCTTGCCAGTGAGTATCCACCAAGACTATGCATTACAGAGCACTGCAACAGCAAGCCAACTGTACAGACCTCAAACACAGACTGTCTTTCTCCCAGTGTTTTCCCAGAGGTTTCTGGTGAGAGTCCTACTAAATGTAAGTTTGAAAGGGTTGAACCCAAGCTCCCACCACCAGGTAATTACAACGGGTAACAGATTCTGTCAGGTAGTTTTTGTGGCGACCAAGGAAAACAAATGCACCATTGAAATCATCGAGACAAGGACAAACTTTTGATCCTTTGGCAGCTAGATAATTTATGTATGGTGATTATTTAACATGGCATTAAAAGGGATTTCTTGTTCTACCCTCATTCAATTTATATTTGTCCCATCACTGATGTCACTGTATGACTAATTTTGTCATCTGGAGGAATGAATGCATGCTAGGATGCCAAGCCTTTTTCTGAATTAAACCTATAAAGCCCCACGTAAAATAAAGATGTTCAGCGTGACATTATTTTACATTAATATGACACAGGAGCACCTGTAGACCCTGAAAGTTACAGACATCTTGTGTAATGTAAAAAAGACCCCAACATATAAAAAACCCAACGTGCCCACATAGCTACAGCTATTATTCTACCTCTTTATACAGCCAGAGCAGTCAAACTCTTTCTAGAAGTCTGAAAAGATCACCTGTTAAGACTGACTAACCTAATTTGTGATAAAAATACATTATAGTCCTTTTGTGCATAGTACAGACAGATACATCCATTCCCTGCAGCTTAAGCTTCCTATTCCTTCTTAAATCTCCTTATTTCTTGTGCTGGCATTCCATTTACTTATATATATATATATATATATGTATACACACACACACATATATTTAAAAATTTGTTAGATTCTGTTACAGTGGAAGCATGGACAATTTTAATTTTAATTTCACTGTCTTTCTAATAGCAAGGGTTTCTGGGGGACAGTAACAGCAGTTTTGCCCTAATGGTACAGCTTCAGATCCATTTTATCCAGTGATTACAGTGTGTTTCCTCCAGCTTATTTAGTACGTGTCCTATTGGATAAGTACATGGCCATTTATATTTCAATCACTTTTGCTGGTGGATTTAAAACAAAAACAAAAATCCAGGACAGGATCAACATGTGCTTTACTTACCAGAGCCGTACAAGAAGTGTTGGCATTGCAATACCAGCCCTAACTAGCAATTCCTTGTCCTTTTCCTTTATAGTGTTGTTCTTGGTGTGCAGACTGTTGTCTTTGAGACTAAACTTTCCCCAAGAGAGTTTCCACCTCACCTAATGATCTTCTCTTCCCTTTTTCCATGTTTCTGTTCTGTTCATTAACAACTAATCATGCACAGTGTTTACAGTCTCTCAAGCACAGAAATACTCTTATTTCAGCACGAAGTCATGCACCTGGTTATCCCAGCTAGAATTTTCTGGATCTGAATGCATCAGGCTTCTGAGGTCTGATGCTTTGCAGTTGCAATGGCAAGCTAACATTGAAAATGCCCTATGGGGAATGGATGTGTTTTACTGTGGCTTTGTTTACTTGTTTATTGAACTGAGTTGGTTTAATTGTTAGCTATTCAGATTTATAGGTTACATTGATCTAAACAATTCCCTAGCCAAGTGGCAGAGAGAAACCCTGAGGCTCTGGGCTTTGGTAAGATTAGATCCGTTGTGTATTAACCATGTTTAAAAGCAATCAAGTCAAAGTGCTTTCAGCAGACTCCCCCAGAGACATCCATCCCTCTTGCCCACCTTGCTCCAGTCTGCTGCAGTTTTGTATAGCCACAGTGGTCATGTATATGAACCATAACTTGTCCACTAAGTGTCTCCATTTGTGCAAGCCTTTAGTGTGATGCAAACCTCGGTTTGAAAGTGTTAGCTCCAAAGATTGGGAATTTAAAGTGCTGTCAAAGCAACAGAGCTGCTGTTTACCTCACTTCAAGCTTCAGCATGACCAAATCAAGCCTTCTCTTAGAGAATTGCTTTTCAAAATATAAAGCAGATCTTCAGCATGTGGGATCCATTTTTACTGTCTCCTTGCACCCTTGTGCTTCTTTCATGTAGCAGCATATTTTAATTGCTTTTAGTAAAACCGCTTTCCCCAAATTGGGCAGGCTTGTTTTGCAGAAGAGGAGTGCTTTGTAGTGCTACTTCTCTGCTTTTAACTGAAATCATAGCAGAAAATGAAACTTGAACAATGACTTCTCACACTTTCCCTGGCCCAGTTTAAAATAAGCTAGGCCTTCTGAACAACCTCCAGGCATACATTTTTTTGTGGACATCTTCTGTCCCAAAATCACAGTGGGAACCCCCTCAATTCTTCTATTCCTACTATTATTTTAATGGCAAGATGAATTTTCACAGTTTTGCACTATGACCAGGGAACTGCTAGGAGAATTATCTTTAAATGCCTCTATCCAACTTTATAAAACATGCTACACAGGCCTACTGCACTTACATCCAAATTATATAGGAGCAGCATCCCTGAAACAGCAAAAAGAGTGAGAGAGAACCAGATGCATGACGTTAAATACCAGTTGCACTGATGTACATGTGTATGTGTATGAATCTGCCCAGCTAGAGCTTCTGTGGTATTTGAAAGGACAGTAAACCCTAAAGAGCCTGAATGTTCACAGGGGAGCTTATCAGTTGTTGATGAGGCCCTGTCCAGCCTTACAGACAGCCAGTTTCCTTCTGCACCGGGGCACTAGTTTGCAGTGGAGCCAGCAGAAAGGTGATAAGCTGCGGAGAAGATTTTTTAGGAGTCTTGCCTATCTTGCACACCAAGTGGCCAGAGCACATTTTCCACAGTTGCCACTTACAGATAGGCTGGCTGTTCTCGGATAAGGTCAAGAAAGAAATAGGAAAATGGGTTCCAGTTTGCTTCCTCTTGCAGTCCCATAGGACTCCGAGGTTAGGCCAGACTTTTTTCTTCCCACCCCCACCCCTTTTTAAATACATAAATCTCCCAGAGCTTATAACTGCTCCAGACAAGGTAGCTCTGGAGTCAACTCAGAGCAAGAGACAGATTTCAGACAGGCTATCAGCAATTCCCTGTCTGCAACTGCCAGGCAGGAAAAGGCTGCAAGTTCTGCCAGCTGATAGCAAAAGCCTTGGTTAAACCAAGCGGTAAAACTTTTTCAACCCTCTCAGAGGAAAGGGGTTCTTACAGAATTCACCTTTTGCCACATTTCAAGTGACTCTTTTTGGGTCATGCACCAAAATAAGAGTGAGACAGAGCAGGACGGCATCACTTCCCTGGGAAACAGCTCCAGGACAAAGCAGCCTCATCCCTTGCTCTCCAGGATGCTTCTCCAGATACAGTGGGAAATGCAAATATGCGGTGTCGGAGGTTAGCATTCAGGGCAGATAACAGTGGGATACTCCATAGGGGGGCTTAAGATGATGTCTGAGATTGTTGTATCTTCATCTTTCAAACTTGCTCTGAATGTTTGACCCCCTCCTTGCAATTTTTAGAAGCATACCCAAGCATTATCCTGGTCTCTGCTTTCCAGGACTGCAGGCTTACACTTGCAGGTTAAAACATTTTACCCCCAACTTCTGATGATGACAAGAGCCATCTCAAGTTACTTGCATGAACTTTTGTTTAACACTCCCCTTGGGATAACACTATTAGGACATAACATACACAATCACTATAAATCTGGTGTTCTGAAGGACTGTGGTGATGCATCGAGTGGGCAGTTTTACAGCATAGAGGAACTCTGACAACTGCAACATTGCATCAGCCCCTCTAGACACTCAAGTGAATATTTTTTGTTATTGCCTCCCACCAAAGAGACTCCCAACAGAAGAAAGAGATTTGAGAAAAATGCTACGTGATGCTTCAAAGGCTTAGCTGAATCTTTGCCGCTCTAAGGCATAAATTTGAAATAATAGAGAGTGTTGTGTTTGAGCGCTGATGTGCCAACCGTTTCGAGCACTGCCAGTGTTTTGGGGTCAACATGTTAAAGAGGAAATGGCTGAAGGGGAAAAAAGGATTTCAAAACCTTCATTCCCAGCTCAAACTATCTCTGGAGTCTGAGGCCTGCATTGTGAAGATGTCCGTGTGCTGCCATCTTTTCTGTTTCATGAAGGCATTGACATCTCCAACCTCTTGCTAACACAAATCAAAAGCCTCTCAGACAAGATTCTCCTGCAAGCTATTGTGACAATTTTGTCCTGTTGATGTGCAGAGGCTGTCCCCAAAATACGTTCACACCTGGTTCATGCAGCACCAGGCACAAGGCAGCCACAGTTCACCTCCCTCTAGCCCACAAAGGGAGAGGAAAAGGGGCTTATTTAGAATTTGTGTGGTTTCCACATGGCCTTGCACACCCAAAATAGGGCTTCTTCCATCCACACAAGTGCGTCAGGGAGCTGCCAGCATCCTCCATGGCTGACACTCACCAGGGCCCTGGCAGCTTCACCCTGTGCCGTGCCAAATGCCTCGCAGTCCCTTGCCGCTCCTTTGCAAAGTAGTAACACTTCTAATTAGTGACAAGACCTGCCAAAAAGAGGGCAGAGGTGGAATGGGATGACACAGAGGTGGCTCAGTTGGGGCAGCCATGCTCCCAGCAGTAACGAGGCGCTGAGGCTGGAACAAGGAGTAGCTAAGAGAGAAGAAAGGGCAAGAGGGGAATATTTTGCTGTCAGAACACAAATATGCTTTAGACTAATGTCTAGTGCCAGTGATATTTTAATCTCATTGGCAGGGAGCTGCTCTTCCATGCAGGGAGAAATAGTTCGGGGTTTTTTTGGTGTCTTCCTTCAGGTGGAGGATCACATGAAGGAACGTGCTCCATCTGCTAAGTACCACCCCAGCACTAGGGGTGAGGAATATTCCCTGACCTAACAATCAAGAATTCACTAAGAAAAAATAATCTTATGGCTTGATTCTCTCTCAGGGAAATTTTTATTTTGGTGACACCAGTAATTGCAGTGCAGTGGCTCCTGAGCACCCTGGTGCAAAGAACAGAAGAGCCAAGAATGCAAACTCCTGGGCCCTCAATCCTATTTAGCAGCAGCAATTAACGAGGCACCAGTATGGCTGAATTGTTCACTGCAAGACCACCTCCATGACCCCTTTGTCTACCAGCAGCTACAGGAGCACTGGTGAACATCCTTGATACTACCAAGAGGGCTCAGCACTGAAGTATTAATCATCATTCAGAAGGGTCCAACACCAGAAGACAGCATTCTTGTCTCAGGGTCTGCAACCAAAAAAGCACCGAGTGCAGGACAGAAGAGGTTTTCTGGGGTTTTGCCCCTTTACTCCCAGATACCCAAAAGAGCCACACACATGCATGAGGACATCCCTTGGAGAGCCATCCGTGTCACACAGACAAATGTACTGCCACAGCAGTGGTTTTCTGCACTCCCATTTGCAAAACACTTGTTCCTTGCAATACTTGGATGTTATCCTCGTGCAGCATTTCCCAATGACACAGAGATAAGAGGTCAGCACCTGCTTCTCCTGCAATAGGTCTGCAAACCCCTTCTCCAGAATAAACCCTTATTTTCATACAAGCTAGTTTTCTACCAGGGAGATTTTACTAATTCCTGTCTTATTCCTGATAATGAAATAGCTCAAAATATAGGGTGTAGGAAAGAGGAAGCTTTTGACTGAGTTCATACCACATTCTGTAGTTCCTAATTAGATGGCTGTCTACCAAAAAAAAGTAGTTGCATAAGTTACTTGTGATAGCTGCCTGAATTAGACCTGGGACTATTAAAGCAGCTCAGTTTACCTAGGGTGGTAAGAGCCATTCAGGCCACCCTTCTACTTTGGTGAGTCAGTGGAGGAGTCTAAGTGCCTGCTGCTGGCACCCAGTTCAATCTTTATGTGCTCCTGCAACATTCACCCAGAATATTCACCTAGCACAGCTAGAAGAATTCTCATTAGGAATGGACAAGAAAGGAAAAATATGATTTTGCTCTAAAATCTGGAACATCAAAGGGTGACCCAAAGTAAGAAAAAAAAAAAGTTCAATTTACTCTTTGCAAGATAGGAGACTAGGAAACTAGACCTGGAGACTTAATATTTAATTTGTCAGTGTATCGAATGTCACTCCTGAGAGCTTTCATGCTACTATAAAGAGCCTCCAGTGTGATCCAAAGCAGTAACAGGGCATTTGTTGGGCAAGAAGGAAAATTCACAGAATTTCATTATGCTAAGGGACACCAAAAATTGGAGAACAGACAGTGGAAAAAACACATTACTGAAGATTGGGAGCAGAGGTCTGCCAAATCCAGAGAGTGAAAAACAAAAGGGCTGTAACCTATACTGGATAATATCAGAGACTACAGTAAAAAGGTTAAATAATCCCTTTCTACCACATGTTTATGGCCTGCCTTTGTTTAGGCTTACAAGCCTGAAGGCTCCTTTTTCCCTCTTGATGACTAGTCTTGGGGATTTTTTGTCATCATTTTGTACAAGATACTGCTTTTCTTCAAAGAGCTCACGTAGACCACACTGCAGAATTAGGACATTTGTCACTCCAGAAGAGGAAACACCAAACAAGCACATAAACAGCGAGAGAGAAAAAACACATCCCAAAAGAGACCAGTCCAGCAACAGAGACATACACAGGCTCTCTCGTGAAATGTGACAATCAATATAACAAAGAAATTAAATCCCTGCCAGCCCTCTAATAGACATTGTGCATGCTGAGCCTAGATATTTCCTCCTCTTCCTCTCTGCTTTAAGAGGGGGCATTAGTTGAGCCAAACATGAAGCTAAGCCTGCCAATAAAGATTTATTGGCTCTGCTGACAAAGTCTGCCAGCGGCCAGAGGCATTGTCACAGACTCAGTGAAGGCAGGACTATAAGAGCTGCTCAAGAAAGCATCACTCAGACTGACGGGGGCTAACCACTGCCTATGTTTGCCTAAACTGCCAGCTAATTGAGGTGGGAAATGACTTCTCAAGAAGACAGACACTCCTCCTGATCTTGATTAACTCCCTTTGTATTATGGTTTACAGAAATATGTCAGAGTTCTCCATCAATCTGCCAGCAAGTCTTTTCTCTAACATATTTCAGCTTGCCACTTGGCCTTTCACTGTGGATAGGTGCTGCCACAGCTGATATAGCTCCCACATGACATCAGGGAGTAGCACTACCTCTTCCTGCTGGTGCTGACCTTCCTCCTTTGCAGCAAAAATGAAGCAAGCCAGGAACTTCAAAGAAAAATGGTATACTGGAGTAGTTGTAGTTGTGTATTTGTAAGTGAATACTTCTCAGGTATCTTTTCAAATCCTTCCAATGACTGAGAATAGTTTTTTAAAGATTTGGGGACAATGCCACTGAAGAAGAACAGTGCTGCTTTGAACACATATCTATGCATCATAGAAAATGTGGCTTTGAAGGAAAGGTCAAAAAAACCAAAAGACCTGCTGTGTTAGTTGAAAGATATGGGGAAGTGATATTTAATTTGCTTACTGCCTATCAGAAATATATAAGAAACAAAATTACGAGAAGGATAACTCAGTCCATGCATCACTGAGGTTTCTTATGACCTTGAGACTACAACACGTATCAGGTTTAGGTTGGGTTGTCAGATGAATGGCTCCTTGTAGATGTTCTGTATTGCTTCTTTGGGAAAGACCTCTTTTCACTGTGTCTCTATACAGCATCTAGTTCAGTAAGGTTCTGCTCCAAAATGAAAGTCTACAGGCAGCAATACAGAAGCCCACTTAAGAAACAATTACCCAGTACTAAATAGCTGGAATAATTGGCAGGAAATAGTCTACTTGCTTAATCTGTCATTCTGTTATCACTAAGTCTACATAATATTCCAGATCCAAAAGAAAAGCAGACTCAAAATTCACTTTTGTCTTTTTCCGTTACCCTGGAATGTAGGTGGTGGGCATTTGATTCCTACATATATGTATATATGCCAGATCATTAAAAGAGATAAAGAAAGTCTCTTTGTTAATTTGCAGAGTGCTAGGAAGCTAAAAGTTTTGGTAAGTTTATTTTCTATTTTAAGTTCATCAAAAGAAAAATCTTTCTCATTCCCATATGCAGCTATATATGTAAATACTGATCTTTTATTATCTTCATGCCTGCAGAGTCTGTGTGTTTTCCATCTGAGCCATAAGAGGATGTGCATTAAAATGGAGTCTGTGTAAAAGATACCTGATGCAGTGCTCCACAGTCAACATTAGTTTGAGAGAGGAGTGTACAGAGAAAGGTGAACACAGAAACAATACATGGAAACCAAATGGAAAGGTCTCTAGGCTGGACATTTTGTAAAACATCTTTGTGGTATGTAAATTAACAGTCTAGTTTCTCTCAACTTCTCAGATTAAGTTGTTCCTGAATACCTTAGGCAGGATTTTTTATTTTTAATAAATGCCAGTGTCTCTGAATTTTTTGCTTTCTTATAGGTGACAAAGACAAAGGTGCATAAGTAATCATCTTCAAACGTCTTACAACCTTGTGGATCTTCATCAGCAGACACAGAGAGGCATTCCCATTTAGGAGTAAGAAATGAACTTGGATCAATTGTGGACCGGCCTGTGAATGCTGTGCTCTTTTTACTTCCTTTCATTTTTTAAATGTTTTTGTTGTTGGCTTTTTTTTGTTGTTGTTGTTGTTGTTTTTTTAGGATAGGAAGGGTTAATTTCCCAGTTCTACACAATTTATCTGTGCTAGGCTGGAAGAGTGTTGAGTGGGAAAGGGTTTCATTGTCCACTAGGGCCTTATGGCTCTTCAACACCCACCACTTCTGCCTCATGTCAAAGAAAAGCAAATAGGTTTATTAAATAGCTGTCAGGCCAAATGAGGCTGTACAGAGAACAAACAGAAGGGAAATTGGATTAGAGGCAGAGTACATGCCACACTAAACAAGGGTACAGATTTACGGTTTTCTCGGTGTAACTGGACAAAAGACTTTGAAGATGAGCTTTGGGGATGGGGGAGCCAAAGTCTGGGGAAAAAGGGGCAGATGCCCACACAGCCCCAACAGAATGGCAGTCATCCTCCTCAATAGCTGGGAGCACAGAGGTGAAGGTACCCCTCTCCCCTTTCAAACTCCTAGCTGTATTTCTCCAGCACGTTCTCTCAGCGTGTGAAGAGGAAGAAAACCCAGGCTGTCCCTTGCCCACCTCCCTCAGGGAAGATGCCTTCACCATGACCTTCCCAGGCGTCAGTCCTAAATCACACCATCTAACCCAAAAAGAGGCAACAAGACAGAAATAGAGTCATAGCTGAGCTAAAGAGAATTAAACTTTCCCTGATAAAAGCTTTGGCTCACAGGCAGGCTCAGAGAGGTTGGGCTCTTTTGCAAGTGGCTGATAGTTATTCCAGAGAGAGCCCGGCCAAATTCTCACCATAGAGGAGAAAGTGCCAAAATATTTTGAAGTCATTTTTAGCTGAGAGAAAACAGAAGGAAAATACAAACACACTCACCAAAGGGACTGCAGGGGCTGGTAAAGTCAGAAGGATCATAATGGGCCAAGCAATGGAAGGAGCTATGTGTTTTGGGCTAGAAATCTGCAGACCTCAGCTAGCTGCAAGTGCAGTACCTGGAACTATGACCTGTGTTGCTGTAGCAGCCTGAATTTTCATTGTGCTGGATGAGGAGTATACCACATCACCCACAGCACAGTAATTGACTCCGCCGTGAGAAGAAACAGGCTGTAACTTGTTGACCCTTGCACCTTGACCTTCAAAAGCTGTGGTTTTGTCTCCCACAGCCAAGCTGGATAGCAAAGTGCTAGATATCAGGTGCTCCTCCACACTCAGGTCCAAAATCAAGCACTCTTCTGGATCTTCACCTCAAACCACATCAGGTAGGTTGGGTTGCTTATCCTCCTCTGACTTATTTAAGCACGTGGTGGGCATTGCCCTTTCTTCATCTCTTGACTGTATTACATGCTCTGGTATTTCTTGATCAGAGCAATTTCTAAAATAATTTTTCCTCAGAGCAGTGTGCATTTGGAGTTATTCTTGATTATTTAACTTGTGAGACTTTGGAGAGCAGTTGTCAAAACTGACATAAGGCACTAAAATGGTGCACACACCTTGACATGATGCTGCAAAAAGAATGGTCTTCTTTCCATGCATGGTCCATGCACCATGTTCTCCAATCCAAGCTCATTTAAGTGCTTAATGTAGCCTAACAAACATCAGCTGGTTTTCAGTCACTTACTGAAAATTCAGCATCCAAGAAAAACTTTGGCTTTTCTGTACTCCATCCAAAAAAATCCTTAATTTTAATGAATGAACCAGTGAAATTCTTTGAATAACTACTGTATTAGCATCTTTAAGATGACAGTTGAGACCATAAAGAGCCATTCACATATTCTGGTAAACAGAAAAGAGCAAATTGCAGAGTTTGGGGTTTTTTTGAAGAGGGAAAGTACAATGAGGATGGCTTGTGTCACTCTGCTACTAAAATCTTATTTCTCAAGGTCTTGGCCTGAAAACATAAATTCTCCTTTAATCATTATGGGCTGGACCGAGACTAGTACTCCAAAACACTAACTAGGTTAGGTCCTTTGGTAAGCACAGTGTGATGTCTGACCAATAAGGTCATTGTAAAGGTAACAAGGTCAGTTGAGGATTCTGACAGTAAGAGCAACAGTTTCAGTATGAATGGGACTACCCAAACAAGTTGGCATGGAAGGAGAAGGGAAATGCCCCAGCTCACAGTAGGCCTTGGCAGCCTTTCCTCATGGCCGTGCCACAGTGGACAAGGCTGGGAGACACCATACACCTGGCCTCTGGGGCACTGCTGGCTCAGGAGGGGGACAAAGCTGGCATCCACAGCACGTTATCTGCAGTACATTTGACTGACGGGCGTCTGTCGTCAGTGGCTGAGCAGAGCAGCCACAAGCAGCCACAAGCCACAAGCAGCCACTGATCATCCTGCTCCAGGGACAGCTTGTCCAAAGCACCCATTAGCTTTGGCTCACTCTAAAGGCCAAGAAATTTGCTGCTGTGCTGCAGGCACAAGTTGTTGCCTCTCTGAGCTTAGTAAGGTGCTATCATAAACCACAAAATTAGGTGTCATGGTGGAAAGTGCTTTGCACAGCAGTCACATGGCAGTGTGCGGTAAGAATGGTGTGCTATATTAGCAAGAGAATCCAGGCAAAATCCACCTCAAGATGCTCAGGGCTAATTCCACTTACAAGAAGTCGTGTTTCTTTTGTCTCAACGCTGAAAATGCAAAGGCTTCCTCTCTTCCTTCCCACCAAGTTTGCCAGGAGCCAAGGCTATTGTTACCAGGGAGCGGTTGAAACCCCTGATGTACTGCAAGAATTGGAAGCGAAAGCCTGGTTTCAAATGCATTTTTGCAATGATTCAATCGGTATGGTTTGGGATGCTGTGGCTGTGCTTAATTTTATGGTCATATTACATGCTGATAGATCTTACTTTTTTTTTAAATTTCACTAACAGAAAGCATCAGTATCTTGCCCGTGAATTATCTAAACAGTTTCAGCTCTCTCGATAATGAAACATAAATCAGAGGGCAAGTTGATTAGTAGCATGCTTGTAAAATATTGCACATACGCCAGCACTGGTAAAAAAGAGTTCAAGCCAAATGTTATAGGCTTTGGCTTGTTGGCTTAAAACAAAACAGCTAGAACTACGTACATGTGAAGTGTTCATTATTCGTACCACAGCAGCACACACAGGTGGTAGCTATGAAGTAGGTCAGTATTTCATAGAAGACCGGCCCTACTTTATCTGGGGCTGAGAACAGGATGACTCAATAACAAGAAAGATTTTGAGGAAGTGACGACTGTTGGTAAAACTCCTCATCATCAGAAGTGAGACTCATCCATTTTATTACGAGCAGATTTAAGACTACACAAGCTTCAACAGGAAAAGGCTTAGAGTAATAGCAGTCCCTACAGAAAATCCCACCCATTATGTATATACCAATGCTGAATTAGAGAGCAACATGGTAGAATCACAATAATTCAAATAATGATGCAAACACAGCAACAGATCTGGTGTTACACATTATTATAAACAGAAGAGGTTTTTAATTGAGACCACAGTACAGAATTGTTCAGAAGCCACAAAATGGGTAGTATTAATGTTACAAAACCAGGTTCTTTGTAAGAGCCACCAGGCCTTTCTTTTCCTATATGGAATAAAAAAAGAAAAAAAAAATCAGCAGATAATATACCATTAAGTTGCTTGGTGGCTTTGTCTGACCAGAGATTTTGCCTTGAGCAAGTTTCCTGTGCAGTTGGGCACGTGATAGGCCTGCAGACAAAAGTGTTATGCTAGATACGGAGACCAGACTTGACTGATTAACACATATTACAATATAGAAGCAACTATTGAGGTGTTTGGAACGTGGCATGAGCAGCAGATTGATCAGCCTCCAAAACAAGCTGTAGATGATGTCCAGTTTCTGGTAAAAGTACGGTAGAGACATAGCAGGCAAACCTCAGAAGCCACTGAAAGCTTAAACCAACCAACCAAGAACAACCCATGGATTGAGGTAGTCAAGTTTCAATACTCCATGAAATTACTGAAGCAATAAAAAGGAAGCAAGTGAAAATAACATGTGCCACAGGTTAAAGTCTTAGGAAAAAGGTAGGTATGCCATAGCATGCAGTTCTGCTGCAGTAGGAGGGGACCTGCAGAGCAAAGCAGATGGTGGAGAGAACCCAGCTGCGTACTGCACTTGACTGAAGGGGTGCTTCAGCCTGGGACTCACCCACTTCCCCCAGGCTTAGAACCCATTAGCTGGAGCACATTGGTCACACATCCTCTGCTTTCCATCCACAAAGAAGAAACAAGGTTTGTGACCTCCAGGACTGCCTCACAACACAAACCAAAGCATGTTAAGTGGGGACGTGTGGGAGACAGACTTCAAAAGTGCTCCTGCCCTACAATGATACACTAACACAGGGTGGAGCCTTGTTTATCTAAAAGTATAACTGCATTGCAGAAATTTTCTATTCAAATTTTGTAACACGATATTTTTCATTCTGTGATGGAACTTCTTTTAGGGAGCGTACTACCACCAAAAAAAACCAATTAGCATGATGTTAATATCATGCCATGTGCTTCAACTTTTAGTCAGTCCTGAAGTGATCAGGCAGTTTTACTACACCTAGGGATCACTGGAGATCCCTTTCAACAGAAAATATTCTATCCTAGGCTTCATGACCATGCCTGAGTGCAATAATGTGGAGACAGCAGATTAGTGTCATTATGCCTCTCTCAGAAAAAAAAACTCCACTGAATAATTTGACTTCGGTATGTATGGGAGATGGACTGGTGCATGGACTGGTGTCCTGCAAGGTAGGACAGAGCAAGCTGCTGTAACACTATGCTGAATATAACAGCATGGATGCACATGTCCGAGATTCATCACCCAGAAATGTTAAAGCATTCTTTCTACCCACATGCACAGCGAAGTTTGCTCATCACGCTAACCAGGCTGCTCATGCTAGTTTACCATTTCCATGGCATCTTTGAACTACCACATAAGGAAATAATCTAGGACCAGCAGCAGGAAATATCTGTGATCACCTCCTAGTATGCAAAGTTATTCTACCCTCAACCAGCAGTTCCCCTCCCCATCTTTTTCTGAAGACAGATTGCTCCTTCTGAGTAAGAAGTAGATACCAAGATGCACTGAGTCAAATTTAGCCTTGTAGCCCATGGGTTCATGCAATGGGTTTGCAGACAACCATACAGCCTGTTGTTTCATATCAACTTCTATGGTTCGGGTAGATGCTATCAAAAAAGCTGTATGGTCACACCATTTTCTCTAAACAGACAGACTGTGACCACAACAAGAAGTCTAAATTCACAGCCATGAATTTCTGAAAATGAGACCATGCAAGCTATACTTAGTTCTCTTGCAAGTTTAACAGCAACTTGCTCATCCAGTGGCATAGAAAAGATGCAATGCTGAATTAAACTGCCTGGATGTCTCAGGTAAGGTGGTATTCTGTCATGCAGAGAGACACTATTTGTCTGTCACCCTTCGGGGTGGCTTATGGGTCACAGAGGATAGGTAGGTATTGATACTGGACTGTTCTGAAACCTCTTTCATAACACAGTGATGAAGGAAACTTGGTTAATGACAAAGGAAGACTTTCCTTTTATTATGGTTCCTTCTTGGCAAGGATCTCACTTCAATAAACACATTTTAAAATAATCACCACTGGTCAAGGACAAAGTGAATCTCTCAAGTCAATTTGACATAATTCTGTTTGATTTGAAGTTTATCTACTATTTGATAAATCGTGGCCTGTCATCCTTCAGGGGCGGCGGAAAACCAGGTCCTCAGTCCTTCACCCTCTCACCTTCTGGGCTCTCTGGACTTGAAATTTTGATTTGAGTCCCTTCCCAGATGGTATCAAAAAAGGCAAAAGCTTTTTTTTCTCATTCTTGATAGGCAAAGTCCCAGAAAAGTAATACATTAAACACTAACCTGTAGCTCCAGAAAAAAAACAGGACTAGTAGATATTTGCCAAAGCCTGAATTAGAGACCAGCGACTTGAGATAAGATAGGCAATCAGTTCTGACTCTGCCACTGCAGACTTCTGGTCTACTTGCAAGAGAAGACATGTCATCGTTTCTCTTGACAGTCCCCAGGATTTCAGGGAGAATGCCTAATAGTCACAGGAGAAAGAGGGAAATGAAAACAGGAGTCTTAAGGAAGAATGAGAGACTTTAGGAAAGAAGGTCTTAGCTTTATTTTTAACAGAGAGTCTACGACAGCGCTGAGTAAGGTTATATATGTTTGTGTATGTCATCATCCTTGGCCAGGAAGACTGAAACATAGTGATGTAACATAGATTTTGTTGTTGCATCAATCCCTTACATAAGTCACATTGCCAGAAGAGGTCTGAATAAAAAAGAAAGTCAGTTTATTCTTTGCACTGTTCAGTAGTTACTTGAATAACATGCATTTTTAAATTAGAATTTCTCCTTAATCTGCCTATTCCTCATAGACAAATAAATGGGCCATCTTACCACTGGAAACACGTTTTCCTAGACCCTTCATGCAGACAAAAAGTCATGTACTACATTGACTTTACAGCTTCTGTCAAGAAACAAAGGGATCGCAGCTATACATTCCACTTGGTGTTCAAACACTGAAGCAGTCAGAGCAAGGTGGTCAGTCCATGGGACTGGTTTCCTAGGCATGCTTCTGAGGCTCACATTAACCTTTCCAACACACTGGCAGCATGGCAGAACCCTGCACAGCAGGAGCCAAATGTGAGCACTGCAGACATGCAGCAGCTGCTTTTGCTGTCAGCTGTGGCAGGCTCTATTTCTTATGACTAGCTAGGGAGTAGGAGAGGAGAGGTGCTAGTCCATAAACAGTTATAAGCTGAGGGAAAACTCCCTTGATATTGTTTCTTTTCTGAAGTGTAAATTCTATACAAGCATGCGTCATTAAAGAAATCTTTTTTCTGCTGCAGTTTCTCAGGAGACTACAAAATACTTTGCACGCACATCTAGTTATATAGAAATGGTACCTTATTCCATCGGGGAGGAAAAAATGTTCTAGTAAGGAAGCACAGAAGTTTCACTTGCCCAGTTGTTCTTGACTGGTTGAGAGGGTGGTTGTTCTCAAAAACGTTCAACTACTATCACAGGTACCCAGAGAAATACAGTACTGCTCATCCATAGCCAGACTATTCCCTGGACTGGTACCAAAAATAGCAGATGAAAGTGGTTATGAATCATGGTTTGATGGAGAAGGGAAAAGGCAGAAGGGCTGTTGGAAGGACTACCTCCTGTCATGGTGCACAGTCCCTGTCACACAGAGTGTATGAGTTCTTATCTGGCTGTGTGGGCCCCCCCACTTTCCAGACTAATGCCCTCCCCAGTGCAAGTGTGGGCTGCTTCTATGACCTCTACTTATATGATGGCTCTGGCTGAGCCATTTGACACCAAACCCACTGCACATGTCCCCTGATTTCCTAGTACCTACCTCAGCCAACACTAATCAAATCGGAAATACTTCACAGGAGGGGTCTCCCTTCCTCCTCCAAATGAAACATCTCCTCCTGCTGTACACTCTCTCTTTAATTCTGATGCTATTCAGAATAGAAACTTAGGAAGATGATTATTGCAGTAGGGCCTCTTCCTTCTTTTCAGAGACAAACAAAATGAAAAGTTCAAAAGCCTCTTGCTTTTGGTCACAGCCTTCAGGCCAGTTTGCCAGGAGGCATATGTATGTACATTTGCATTTTATACAGCCTTTCTTCTTCCTTCCCTCAAAGTAGTTGTCTAAAGACCACACAGTATGCAGCATTTGGAAATTTCTTTCTTTTTTTTTTCCCCTCTGGAGCTCATTCTAAAGTACTTCCACAGATATTTTTCTTGCTTTGTGTTGCGTTTCCTCTGTAAGCTTTAAAAGACTTGGCAACACAACTTCCCTGGCTGGTATAAATACAGCTATAGATATTTTTAAATCACAAAAGCAAACCTTCCTACTCCCCCTCCCTCCTCCCCAAAAGCCATATCATGCAAGAATCTCTCTCCTCCTTCTGATGGAAGTAATTTCATTATTTTAAAAGCACTTATGCAACCAACAGAGGCGACACCATGTGTGTGTGCGTACACAAGCCTCCTCAGGAGTCAATATGATTGTGCCTTCTCCCTACTTTCTCCTTTCTCTATCCTTTATCAGTATTAATAATATTTTTTTTACATTTTAACCAGGTACAGGTTGATATCCACTGTATAGATCTTAAACATGCGTTTCCAATGTGCGGTGTTAAATCGAAGTAGGTTGATACATTTGGTGGAAAGGACACAGAGAATGCCCTTTTGATGAATTATACAAGTCCAGTTTAATCATGGAAGTTGCTTCCTTTCAACAGAGGATTTTAAAAACTGCCCCCTAACCAGCAGGTTAACTCTAAACATCTCCAGCCCCTGTGTGTGCTTGGGGATCTTCATTTATTGCAGAGCTTTCCCTTATTCTAAAACAAACTAACTGCAATGTCACTTCTTCCTAGTCTTTGGAAAACATATTTGTCAATTTTTGGTTCAAATTTAGAATCTCTCACATAACTTTGCTTGCTACTGAAGGTATCTATTTTCTTGTCCATGAATTTAATTTTTCTGAAATCTGCTTCTACTGATACATTTCCAACCAAAAAAAGGCATTTACCAATGCTATATATGCCTAGAAAGCCACCATAATAAACAGCTGAAGACAATGTTAACATAAACACAGTGAAACACCCCCAAAATTCTGAACCAGGGCAGCCTACCAGAAGGTCTGGACTGAGACAGTCATTCCAGATATAGTACTCCCATTTCAATACTTGGTCATCTCAGACAATCTATTTTCCCTCTCATCTCCTGAAAAGTTAAGCAGCCCAAGGCAGGAGAAGCTTTGGGAGTTTTTGACCCTTCTCAGTGACTTTTGTCAAGCAACAACCAACCCAATTTTGGAAATTATTTGTACAGCCTTTCTTCTGTTATAAAGAGTTGCACTTTCATGTACAGCTAAACAGGAATAGTGTGACAGGTAGAAAGGGAAAGTGTGGTATTCAGCAATCCCACCTTTGTCTGCTGGGCTATGGGGAGTATGAATTGTGCTGTCCTCTCTCCAAATGTCAGTAACTCCTAATCAAAACTCCTTCAGTGCCTGCAGAGCAGAAAGATCTCTGCCCATGGTGACAAAGATGGCAAATAAAGGGCTGCATAATAGGTCTTAGCATCCAGTGATATTTGAGCTTCTTCATACTTAGAAACTGAAAAGATAGCCTGAAGATGCCAGAGATACAAAATTAGGATTATACTGGGGTGTTAGAGAGGAAAAAATGTTTATTTAAGTATACTATTCCTCATGCAATTCCTGTTCTCAGATGTGTTCAGAAGCAATCTCCTGGAAGGGCTCTACCGAAGCCCCTGAAACCAAATCTCTCCCCCCTGGCTTTGTAGCCTGGAGTATGTGATCCTCACTAAGGGAGCTGAGTGATGTTTCTTCAGGAGCAAGGGCATTGGGGTTGTTGGTAGTTGCAGTAACCTTAAGAGTGAGACAAGAGCCTGTGACACAGTGGTCATTCAGCACACCCTAGCCCACACACTTCCCTGCTCATCTCACTGTGCACTTTAATGTGCATTAAGCGTTAGAAAGTCCTGTTGTACTCTGCTTTGCTGGCATCAGAGTTTCTACTTCAGCCAGATCTTCCCATCACTGGTGTTAATTGTCCATTTGTTTCCCCAAGTATCTGTACTCCCTCTCTCCCTGTAGACTGTTCTCCTACACCCAACATGTGTGTTCTGTATTTCCAGACACATCCTCGGAGCTGCCTTGGAACACATCTGAGTCTCCCAAGTGCCAGAGCACTGGAGGAGGCAGGGACCAGCAAAGGGCAGGTTTCTCCCAACATCAGGCTTATGTGGAAGGATCAGCCTTAGGAGACCAAAACTCAAGTTTGACTATAAGCAGAGCTGGTGCAGAGCTGAATCACAGGTACTAGAGTGTGCTTTTCCCCAAAATGCACACAGCTTCTCTGCTACAAAAAGAGCCATGGTTGCAGAGGACAAAGGAGGCTGTCAGCAGTTTAAAAGTCTTGCCATGCATCTTCTAACTTTTATTATTCAGTATGAATTCAAACAAGAATATTCTATTTTCATGGGAAACTGGATGTTTTTTAATTTTGTAAGACAAACAGAAGAAAGTCTCTACACACTTCTCTCTGTCATCAGCAAAAGAATTAGTGAGCACTTTTTACCCTGTCAAGGAAGAAATAAAAGATACCTCAAAACAGTGATGTCAATGCCACCTTTAAGTATAATTTACTCAATTTCTTTGCTTCAACTTATTTTTACCTAGCTCAATGTTTAGAGGAATGAATTTAGTATGCAGGTTACCTTACAAAGATTACAGAAGACACCTACAGATTGTACACTAACACCTTATTTTTCTTAACTCTTGTACTCCCCAGCAATATTTCTTTTGTTTATATGTTTGGTCAACTGCACAAGTAACACTGAAAAGAACCAAAAAAATTAGATGAGAAAATATTTCAGAAATCAGTCGTCAGCATGAGGTAAACTCCATTTGGAGAAATAGCAACAGAAGATCTGTGATGGACCTGCCAAGAAACAAACCTGTAGTAGATATCAAATATCACAAACCTTTACCAGGACTCCCATAAAGGCAGCACAAATATGGTGCTACTCCATGGGGCAAGTTCCTTTAAGGAAAATGAGCAATACTGTGCTGTTAGCTAATAGCATAGTACCGCTCATTTTCCAAAGGCATAGTTGGCAAAGGAAGACAAACTGTGGAATAAATGTCAAGAAGAGTAAGAACTGGGGAAGCGATGGCAAAACAAACATAAAAAACTGCCTCCAGATGTTCAAGCAGATCCCCTTTTCCTCTGATCAGAGTGGTGGAGCAAAACTGCAGCTGCTCTTGTGTCTGTTCAAGATTTATATTAAAAATGAAAGCATCAGCATTTGCCTGTCCTTCTTCAGGGTGTGCTAGAGTCACCCGGGCTCCAGCAGAATATAATCTGCACATGAAGGTTAACATGGTTGAATCAATCTGATCATGGATGAAAATTCAGCTGCTATCGATTCCCCGCTTACACTGATTGCCCTTCCCGGGTCAGAATGGAAGCCCATCCCATTGTTCAGTGAATACAGTATTCTGTTCACTACATCAATTACCCTGACCCCAGGAGGTCCAAAAGCCTCCCTGCTCACCCATTTACAGTGACAGCTGTCATGCTAATGAATCCACATTGACATTATAATTAAACCATTACACAAAGTGAGGCCTCACTCTCAGCTGTACAGCCAACACACACAAGGCCACTTTGGAGAGGCTGCCTATTAGAAAAGTAGTATAGCAAGAGGAGGTATCTGTCAAGTTTTAGAAGACGAAAAATGCAGGCAGAAGATGCAAACTTAGAGAGGTTAGAAAACAAGGACAGCTCTTGAAGGGACTTTTGTTTTCTTCTTTAGGGAGGCTTTTGCTAAAGTGGTTTCATGGCAGATTCCTGACAAGTCTCCTTTTGGAGTACATCTTATAGAAAAAGAAGCACTCTAGGACAATAACAAACTTCACAATCAGAGTCAGAAGCACAAAGATCCCCACACCCTCTTCACTCACCTCACCTGAGCTAGAGACCTCACACATCACAACCAGACCAAGGATAAAAAGCAAGCTGAATATACACCAGTTGATGTATACATATGACAATTGTCATATGTAGAGGAAGAGGCAGCTGCTAGGTACCACATACCCATTCTGCTTAACTGAGGCCCTGCTCCATAGGGGCACTGCAAACGTAGTCAAGTCATAATCTTCTTGGAGTTTCTTTACATAAGGTGCACCCTTTTCAACTTTGGCCACTGCTGACCAACAGTTTCCAAAGGTTTTTCTGTAGTAATGGATTGGGTGGATAGAGTTTCCTATCATGCAAAGGGCTCTTTGCAGACCAAAATGTAGGTAGAAGGAGAAGGCTTGAAGAGAAAAATATTGCTGTTTAGGAAAAGAAAAAATGCTCTTTTGCCCTATTCTGTGAGTACTGATCTTCCCAAGTAATACTTTACAGTTATACAGAAACCTATTACATAAAGCCTAGTAGTCACTGAAATATCTTGTTCTAAGGAAGTATGAATTACATATGTCCATCTAGATGGAAAGTATAACGTACAGAAGGCAGTGTTATCAGGAGTGCGGAGGTCATCAATTTGATAGTTTGAAGTCACACACTCTGGCCTGGACAAGACAAAAGGGTCCTTTACCCATATTTAGTTTACCAGGAGTCTCTCATTGGAGTCTGAGAGGATTTAAAAACTGTGTTTTGGGTTTTTAAAATTCAATGCATTCAAGTACAGGGATAAGCTCTGGGATGTTATTTCATGTTGCTATTTGGGAGTAAATACTCATATTTGAGTACTGAAAAACATTCAGTGTAATGTTTTATGTCAGGCTTTCAAACTTGGTAAATTTAAGGGCATGTCTGTCATTCAACAGAAGAGATCACCTGAACTTCATTTGAGGCCTTTGTGATCATCCTGAAGTGATTTCAGATCTATCAGAATGAAGAGGAATTAATGAGTTCCTGGGACTATGTAGAGGCCTCTGCATCTGTGTTGCAAATTTTTAGCAGAATTCAGCTTTCATGTAACCCAGCAATTCTAGGTGGCAGATGATTAAGCTATGAAGACTTGACTTCTCTGCCCCTTCAGGTCATTAAAAGTTCCCCAAAATGTACCTTGTTGGTTTCTAGTAACTAAGGAGGTTGTACAGCTTCTGCATGTACCACGTTAAATATGTTCCTCCCAAAACTCATGGCAAAGAGTCGGTTATACACACCATTCCTGTCCTTCCCCACCTCCCCCCCTAAAAAAAAGGCAAGCTGGACTTGTTTTTAATTACTCAGAAAGATAATTAATTCAAATTTTAAAATATAATAAAAATGTAATAACTTTTCCCTAGAAAATTCAGATGTTCTACAATAGATGGAGACATTCCAGTCATTTTCCCTATTGAAAGAGAGTACATGTCACACTTCCAGTTGTTTTTAGAGTTACCTTCTCCAACTGATAAGCCTGCATGTTTCTTTCCTCCTTTCATCCCCTCTCTACAGAAGATTACCCCACATCCTAAAGTGAAAAGTAGAAAGGAACAGACATAAAAGGCAGGTCATGGAGTTAAGCACTCACAAGTTGGGAAGTGCCAAAACCATGGCTACCCTGTGACCCTTAAATCAGCCCATGGGTGGTGAACATACCGTGTGTTCAGTTCTGTTACCTTGCACAGATCCCATTCAGTGCACAAAGACTATGCCCAGCTATGCAGCAGCCATCAGTAGAAGAACAATGGCAAATTCTTATAAATCACAGGAAGACCCAAGGAAGCACACACTGGGAATATCATATGGCATCATGTGGTCTTCCACATAAATGATCAGAAGAGCTAAAGTCTTAAATCCCCCATTATCATATTAAACCAGTCCAAAGCAAACATTTAGTACTGAAAGGGGATATAACCTGGTGAAGTTATGGGCAGTTGGACTTTGATCAACAATTTCAGCAGCAGGTTACACTTCTGGTCCTACTTATAACACTGCATGAACAGAACAAGACCTTAGAAATTTATTTTATTTTTTGCTTTTAAATGAGATTAGCTCCTTTGCCATCCCTAGGGCTGTGCAAGTCTACAGAAGTTGAAGACTGCCTGTAATGTATGTTGTGTTATTCTGGTTTCCTAAACTGTACTTCGAATGATGGATGGGAGGCTGAGGCAGCTGATAACAATGTTAAATGGTGAGAGACCAAATATGCACCAGTAGCTCAGCTAAAATTATGTAGCTGGCATAGAGCTGGGCTTGGGTTGAGAAACAGATGAAGTGTCCTGAGAGTGTGTCAGGCCTGGAGTCCTTGAAATGTGGTTTTCTTCGGCAAAACATCTTTCTCTTGGGGGATGGTGCAGAGGGAAGAGTGTGACTTTTAAAAACCACGAACGTGAAGATTTCTAATCAAGGATACAGTCAATACAGTAACTGCGATATTAAAGAGATCAAGGATACAGGCTGCTGGGATCAGCTTGCTCCTTCTGAAAGGGGAAGGTGCACAGATAGGGAGGGCATCTGCACTTCTTGTGCTACTTTCTTGTGCCCAGGACAGGTCCACCTATATGCTTCATCATTAGTTTAGATCTTCTTAAACGACTTAACATTTTTACAGTGGGATTCTTCTCTTCCATGGTCTGCATACTGCACCTCAAGGAGCACAGTTAGGTCCAGTTATTCTCTTTTGAAGTTAGTCTTGCTCTGATAAATCTATGGGATCTGTGGTGCCTGTCCTCTGATGTAACAATTTGCTAAAGTAATCCCAAATCCACAAGTATTGACAGACCATAACATTAATGTTTTCCCCATCAGAACCTTTCTACATGTGGATAAAATCCAAAACATTTTTGCCGAGACAAGTACTTACAAGTGCTGGAACACTGGCTAAAAAGAGTTTCCCCTCTGCCTTGGTATATTTAGCAAATTCTAATGGTAGAAGAGACATCAGTGACTGAGACAACGTGGAGTTCTGCTGTGAAATAGCTGGTCTCAGCTGAAGCAAGACAACTTGAACTGAAAGGCAAAGTTATATGGAGTGAAGACTTATCAGGCCTCCAGGATAAGATACTTCAGAAAATAAATCTAAGCATTAGTTTGTATGCTTGCTTTTCTGTTCTTAATATTTTAAGAACTAAAGTTATTCAAACACAGCATTTACTATTTCCTCATGTTTACAGAATAGCTGAGGCCTCCAGACATTTCTGAACTATGACCAGTCAATGATGTTTGGATTTGGGCATTCAGTCAAGACAGAGGCAGAGAAGGGGGCAAAGAAGTCAGTAAGTCAAAAACCTAATTTTTGCATTTCAGTATTTTTCCTCTATTCATCTGTGTCAGTCTTAACAATGAGGAGAGCTGCTTTTCGGTGGTCTGTCCCTTTTTACTGATGGGTCCTGAAGATCCCCCCAGTGTAATCCCTACTGCCTGAAATTTTACAAGATCCCCACAGCTCTTCAATTACCTTCGTTGGCCTGTCAAGACTCCAGCATCTCAAATTCAGTTAGCTGGTGTTTGGACCTCTGCCAAGGGCCAGCCTTTGCTCCTAATGACAGCCAGCTGAGGGGACACTGAGAGGGGCTGAATTCAATTTGCAAGCCCTCTAATCTGATTAGGGGAGCAGGGTTTTTATTTTCTCCGAAGTTTGCAGTAGCCAGGATGAATGATGGCCAAAGGATGAGCTGTCAACATCAACAAAGACTTGGAGACAAAAGAAAAAAAATGAGGGGGTATAAAAAATTTTTTTAAGAAGAGAAACACGTCTGCTGTGATTGACAGCAGAGCGAGCTGTTGAGTGAATTGTTCAGGTGACAATGTTGTGTTTGCAGAGTGTCACTCTGTGTGGGCTGTTAAAGCAGGAATGGATCCAGCTACCAGGCAGATGTCAAATTCCAAGTAGAGCTTTTCTTTTTTTTTCTAAATAGATCCAGTGTCCGGCCTCTAATAAATATTGCACTGTTCTCCCATTTGGGTCTGAAATATGTAATACTTTCTCTGTTTTCTACTTTATGATACTCTATTACAACTACTCAGCTGCAACAAAAACTTGTTCTATAGGCACACATGCTACATTTTTATTCTTCCACATATGAGCATTTTGTCTTCTTGAACGGACTTGAGAATCACTCTGCTAAAGGCAGGTATCACTTCACATTAAAGCACTTTCCTCAAGCATGCAGGTTTTATTTTATTCACTTCATAATACAATTATGACAGTCCAAAACTGCTTTCTCACTATGATTTTCCTAATGTTTGAACACCTTGCACACTCAGTTAATCTCTATTTTTTGTATCACCAGAACACGAGCCTGGAGGAAGACAGTGGAGCAATGGCAATTCTGCAGGCTCTGCTCCTCTTCTCACAACACCTACTGACTCTGCACACATTTATTTCTACTCACTTAAGTCGGATCCTGAGGATAATTATTTAAAGAAAAAGCATTCTCTGATGAACAGGTACAGAGCAGGCTTAGACACCAATCCAGTAAAAAAGGCCCATAACAAAACACAAGAGATTTCCATTTAGACAGTTTTTGTGGTCTAGAATCCATCTCATAAACCATGACCAAAGCAAACACATTTGGAGAAAGAGATGCTAAGGGAGAACCCTGATTCCAGATCTGACCCTGAAGTATCACAGTAACCTTGACTTGGATAGTGGAGTGACACCAATATGTTTCACAGCCCTACAAAGGTCATGATGACTTTAGCTATCCATGGGAACCCCTGAGAAGGATACATTTTTCAGAGAGAGGGCTTGTGAGACTTCCAAGTGGAAAGATAAGATTCTGCCAGCCCCTCATAGCACCCCCAAGGCAACATAATGCTTAGCAAAAAACCTGGCTCAAGTGACCCATAACACCACGTTTTCTCATCACTCTGTAATATCCACCACAAAAATTCACTCTCATCCTATGAGCACATCAACTGGCAGAGCAGCATGAAGTGGCAATTTTGAGTATCAGACTTGAGAAGAGAATCTGAAGTACCAGCAAGGTAGGAATCAAGTCACCACCACCACAGCTTCACCTGAGATTAGGAAGACAGGCATGGTCTCAGAGATGACCAGGCAGGAGCTGGTCATGTCCCAAGAGCTGTGCACCAGTCACAGGAGGAAGGGAACCCAACATTGCTCAGGCAAGCAGCACTATAGTCTTGTGAAGGGGCACAAAGCTGTTGCATCATTTGCCTTAGTGTCTGAAGGTCTGAAACAGGGATTGGTTTTGAGACGTTTTAAAGGTGCTTCAAAAAGAGAAACAAGCAGAAGAACCAAGGAGTGAATATGATAGAGAAGGGGCTGTTGTTGAAACCACAAAGAAGCAGAGAGGATTAAAACAAAAATGGTAGTAATTCTCCTCCTATTCTCCCACAAGCTATATCAGGAGTTGTGCACAGACTGCCCTTCTAGCAGGAATCTCTCTTTGTTAGCAATCTTGACTCACTTGCCATGCTGAAATATTTCAGTGCACTCACCTCAGGTAAGACTTCCCTTAACTTCATAATTTGGTGATGGAGAGCTGATGAAGGGGTGTCTTTCAGCCATGTGCAGAGCTCTGCAATCTCCTGTGCTCGAGAGTGGAGACCTAGCATTTGGGAAGTAGCTTGTCATCTCATCAAGAATGTGCTTTCTGCCTGTGCCCATATTCAAAGCCTCTGCAAAAATAAATTAATGCTCACAAATGTTCAGCTGGAACATATTAGCTTGTCTGCAAAGATCCTTGATGGTCCCTTGCTCCAACCTCCCTCAGTTCTTGTGTTCAACTGGATTAGGCTGTCTCCACAGAGCATCCCAGGGCTAAAGGGCCAAGTGAAATGCTTGTTGCAATTATTCTTTTCTCTTGTCTATCTGAGGTCTCCGTGGAGCCAGACAGGAGAGCTGACAGCAGCTGCCTGTGTTGTGCCCTCTGCTTTCCTTGATAATGCTCTGGCAGAGAAGAATGAGAGCAGCCTGACAAAGCTGCAAAGGGGTGAATAAGCAGAGAAGAGGAAGGAGACATGAAAATGAAGCTCAGATGAATGAGGAAAGCAAGTAGGAAAGGAGATACAGAAGCAGATATGGACACACAGGCAGGAAGAGTGGCAGCTGGGAAGAGCAATTTTGGAACAGGAGGCAAAAAGAGAAGACACACTGGCCTTCTGGAGCCTGGAGTCAGCACAGAGGATGCCCTTTGCAGTCTAATAGCAATAACAGAGCTCTGACCTCTTATAAGTTACATCTTGAGCTTAGCTAGTGCAAGAACCACGATCCTATTTTACTATTCTTGATATGTTGCAAATGTTACATGGGTAAGAAATTACAACCCAAATATCACGGTAGTGGAAAGGAAAGGCTGTAAAACCAAACACCCCAGTGTCAGAAAGTGGCAGAATTAGTCACTGATGTCTTTTAACCTAAGCTTGTACAACAAAACTGTCACCTGTGTTTGTTATTTGCTTTTTATTTTTATTGAGAATAAACGGACCAGTATGAATGCCTTGCCTTTTCATTGGCATGCATCCATTCAAAAGCATTAAATTATAGAACATATCATCCTATCAGTAACACTACAAGCGAGAAGCCAAGTGTGCATTCCATATTCTAGATCTCTCTTTATAGTCTAATAAGACTCCGAAAAGCCAAGCCAGACAACAAATGGAGATGGAAAAGGCAAAAGCACTGAACATCCTAAAAAGCCTATGGATGACAAAACTTCAAATGATGGCGCATGTGTTTACATCTTATTTGTGGTCATTAATGCAGTTACACCATGGGAACATTTGGCCCATTATTCATGATATCCAGAAGATGAAGAAGGGTAACACACTTAATTGAAACCCTTGTCAAAATGAAAAATTAATTATCCCTCAAAGATTCTCTGTCAAACTGTCTCTTTCTATTTGCTGCGCAAGGGTAATATCAGCAAAATCAGCTCTGCAAGTCCATGCTACCAAGAAGCACACATTATGTTATGTACAAGTAATGAAGGCAGGAGCCAAGTCAAGAATTCTGCTATGAAGAACACTTTCCTCAGACAATGCCTACTCCAAAAACAAACCTGCTTTTAGCAGGGTTTTGGATAAACATCAGGCATTGCAGCTCAAGCATGGCTGTCTCAACTCAAGAGAAGAGTTTCTGAGAAGAAGAAAGGATCATCACCCAACTACAGAATGGTCCAACAGTCTGGACACTCTACCAGATAAGGAAAACTGGGGCTCTGCTTTGAGTAAAAGCAACAAAATTCTGTGATGAAAGAAAGGACCAGGAGGTCATTGCCTGTTTTGGATTCCTGCTGCCTCTGCAAACAGTCCAGAGATCCTCCAGGGGAACAGAAACTAAGGACAGGGACTTCCACATTTGAAAAACTACTGAGGAATGGTAATCATTTTATGTCCATCCCTCTTCTTAACCAGGAAAGCAACAGCAGCCCAGGCAGGACTCACACACCTCCAACTCTGTGACTCCTTTTCCAAAAGGATGGACAAGGAAAACTAAACAGAGCACTTTGATAGAAGGCACAGATAACAGGACAGTGGCCATCTGCCCAGACCCAATCAGAAACATTCATTCCGTTTCTAAGTCTCCCTCAAGCAAAGGCCTACAGTTTCCATTTACCCAGATACTTGCTTTCTCCCCTGCCAAGCACTAACCCTGAGACAGAAAGAGCAAAGTCTCAAGTGCGTGTTAAAGGCCCCAGTCTACCAAACCTAGAGCAGAGAAAGACCCCTGGCTTTTTTCACTTTGCGCCACATTATCACAGAAAGGTGGATTAGAAGTTATCTCAGCTCTGCTTTCTCTCAGAGCTCCTTGGCAACACAGCCACCAAGATATAAATATGCACACACAAAAATTTGCAGCAGGAGTATGTGCACACACACAAGCCAATAGGCAAAAGCATTTCAAGGCATGGGGCTGATATGGCCAGGAAGGCAAAAGACTTCATGAATTTCTGGAAAGAAGGGAATATATTATCCTCTTCTTGAAATTTAGCTTTTTTTTAGGGTAAAAAAAAAAACAACCCCACCTCAGAAAATAAATAACTTCACACTTGTCCTATCTACCACCAGCAAGCTTCACACAGATTGCAAGGGATCAGCAGAAGTTTCAGGCCTCCATTGTACAAAATATAACTTAAGAAGACTTAATTTGACTGAAGTAAGGTTGAAAAAGGCCCAACTTAAACTGAGTATTCATAAGCACACTAATTAGAGGGCTGTAGGCAAGACAGCTTCCCATTGCTGAGTGCAGCCGGAATGTAGCATTTCATGGACAACTTATTTACTTTTCTAGACTTAGGTGGCCATTAGCATTTGCACCAAGAATAGTAACACAGTGGTGTTACAATTTCTGTTCAGCTGTGATAACAGCACAGAAGGACAACATACACCAGGTGTGTACACAATAAACCACAGTGTCCCATGCAAGCAGGAGCCCAGCAAACCTACTGCTGTCACTCATGCTGCTCCTATCCAAAAGGGTCAAATGGACCCACCACACCAACTTCCTGTGCATAGCAAGTGCCAGATACCTCGCTATCCAGCTCTACAGAGTACCAAAAGCTGTTCTCAGCAAAGGCTAAGACAAAGGCTGCTCACCACAAGCTTCTTATAGCCTTGTTTTCTTCCAGGCCAGCATTTATGCAGGGAGGGCCTTCCCCATCTCTTTGGATGGGAGATTTCCTACAGGTGATGGGTATTGATGCAGACATGTGGAGCAGAAACTCCTCCTGGGTCAGGTGGGACACGGGTTTGGCAGGGCATTTTGGTAAATTCTAGCTCACAGCTGTCCTCAGACACAGAGGAATCTCTATTTACTTCCTAATAAAGCAGCACCAGGTTGGGAGCAGAAGCAATCATGTCAAGAAAGCAGTGATGGGAACGTTTTTGGGCTTGCGCAAGCTCTTCCCTTGCAGCAGATAACAAGAAATTTTTTATTGTTACAGCTGCTTCTGTATCATTTTCTTTCTTTCCGTGTATGCAAAATGCATATTGAATGTTGTGCAATAAGATGAAGAAACATTTATTCTGAGATGTCTGTATAAGTTGTTCTTATGCCCAGAGCACAGTCAGTTGTGATCCAGATTCTGGAAACCTTTCTGTGACTCAGCTTCATCATTGTGAGCAGTGTTTCTCAAGTCCACATGGCTCCTGTAGTCTGCAAGGAAAGATCAAATATAAGAGTTTGCAGTGGAACATGGGAGTACTGCAAGTGGAAGACGTTCTTCAGGAAACCTAGGTTCCAGGAGGGCAGAGATAGGGAAAATATCACTGATTCTGGTCTACTGACAGAGTTTTTAGAGAAGAAAATTTCAAATAGAACCAAATTTATTGTGAAACACAGGAACTCTTGGCCGATCTCTCGAAAAAATGTACAAATCCCCAAATTTCTCTACTTTATGATTTCTTTTCTCTGTACAACTTTAGAAACCTCCATTAATTCCAAACTTTGAATGTAGTATTTGAATCCAGGCATTAATATTGATTTTTAATTTGATATGAAAGAGGACAATTTTTTGGGAAAAAAATCATTTCCCTGCCTGTGCAGCCATGCCAAAGGTATATGTATCTACTCCTGGATGTTTTTTAGGCAGCCTTTTAGACCATCATCCATCTCCTGAACTGCCATTCCCAAATGCTATTACTTCCCTCTAACAAGTCTCTTTTCGGTCCTCTTGGTCCCTGGGGTCTCAGTCAACATCTGGCTGGGTGAGAAGCCCAGCAGTCCCTTCTGGTTTGTTTTCTGGCAGCTGATATCCCAAGGAGTTAATACTTCATCATGAAAGAAGATCAGACTCTTCCCCTAAAGTGATTCTCATTAGTGAACTGCTGTATCACGGTCCTTTTATGTTTAATCTCCTAAATTAGTTCAAATAATGACTCTACTGCCAAGAAAGTTTACAAAAGAGTATCATTTTAAATAAATACACACAAAGTAGTGACTAAGTGCACTTCAAACCTGCATTTGCTCACCCCAACAGGCTACAGTCAAAGGGCTATACAGGGATGTCACACCACCACTGCCACTAATTCTGTCCTACACAAGGGAAAGGAGGGCTCCAAGCTTTGGGAAATCCCTGACTGTCATTTGGGGCAATAGTTCCTCATATCTCCTGGTATTAATATCCAGGCATTAGTAAAGAGCTGTTAAATAGTTCATTTCTAGGAAAGCTATAGGTTAGATATCTAAATCTCATCTTCCTTTAAACTCTTACGAAAAGTAGAATACATTTACATGATCATCTACAAAGGCAGAATGATTTGTATAAACTAGGTACTACTGCTTTTTCTTAAAATAGCAGTTACTGACAAAGTGGCACTTTTTTTGTCTGTGTTTTGTACATAAATCTTGGAGTTAAGCCATTTTCAATAGCATGCTTTCCTTACAAATCAGGCATTAAGCAACAATGAATTCTTTCAGGAAATACTCTTTGTTCAGTTAAACAAGTCATCTTCCAAAAGCTCTGAAATTACTTGGTATTTTGAAAGGTGTTCATTCCATGGTATTAATTAAAGATACTCTTGCCTTTCTGCAGGTCTTTGCTTTGATTTTTTTTGTAAATCTAGAAAAGCAGATAATTACATAAAATTTTCACATAACGTTTCAACAAAGAAACTAACATTTCCAGTTTTAATGTCTTCTTTGAACAGTTAAAATGTTTTCTCTTCAGGGAATCAGAATTAATACCCTGAGACTTCTTTCAAGGAAAAAAAAATTAACAAATAAAATGAAATAGGGAAAAAATTGTTTTCATATGTTTTTACTCTTGTCTCCAAGACTAATGCTGGAAAACCACAAGAAGGTAAGGGAAAGAAGAACTTACCACAGTCTAAATTATCTTCATTTTCCTGTGGGACCAAAGAGAAAACAACCAAATGTTCTATATGGGGATTTTTCTAATGAAAACTCCTGTAAGCTCTACTATGTCTAGTTCAGGGTAGGGTCTCTGTATCTCATTATTACCATTTTGAATATTGAAAGTCTCCAGAAGTGATCAAGGTTAATTTTCTATGTGTGGCAAGACCTCCCCAATTACTGAAGAAAATATGATTGTTTTTACATTCTGTAGAATTGGACTCACTTATAAGTTTGACCTGTTTCTTTTTCAAACAGGAGACACTTTTTTCCTAAGGAATTTTTAGAAATATATTTTAATTACCATGGTGCAACACAGAGCATTGAGGCCTGGATCGTACAAAACACTCCATGGGAGAGGATGTAGAGTCCCTCAGTATCTTGGTGGAACATCTTTGCCCTTCGGAATAGCCCTGCCCAGGTGTCCATGCACAAGAGCAAGAAGCAGGACACAGCTCTTATATCCTGTGTTTAAAGTCTAGAAAGATGAGCATGGATTCAGAAGAAACCCAAAACTTATCTCAGTAATACCATGGATTTTAAGGGTAGCTGTTACCCTGTGGATTTACTTGATTTTTATTGAAATTCTAATGCTGAAAACATTAGGAATCCTATTTGTTGTCTCCTAAGCACTCCTTCCAGACTCAAAGGAAAGGTCAAGGTTATTATTTCTTATAATCCATAATGAGAAATTTTCAGATATTGGCAATGATGCTTTGATCATTTTTTGTGACACCTTAAGCCCAACAACTGTGTGTTGTTTTCCAGGCAAGGATAGTGAATAAACCCCTTAGTCTGAGTACCTGCCACCTGGGTCAGGGAATGCACTTCCTCCTAAACAGAAACGTACACATATATGTACATAAATAAGAGAGAGGGGGCGAGACAATTTCTCAGCTACTCTCAGAAGAAAGCTCTTTCGTGATGAAAATTTTACTTAAGAAAAGCTCCTAAATCAATTGCTCCCAGGCGAGAAGGGGAGGAGGGAGGACGAAGAGGGCTGCATTTCCCCCGATCAGCAGTTTTCCATTGCCCTCCCCTGCTTCCTTCCCTCTCCATCAGCAGGTTGCAGACAGCGTCTGGAGTCTGAAAAAAAGCTGACCCCACGGCAGGACACCTCCAGGTGCTTGAATGGGCAGTGAAGGCCTTGGCTGATGATGCCAAAATGTAGTCCTGGTCCCTTTCCACCACATTGCTTTCCAGCAGAGTGAGAGCAGGGCTCCCATATCAGTATAGCATACCAGAGACTTAGAGGGGCTTACCAGGCTGCTCTGTTTAGGGGATAAAAGATGGGAGCTTGGCAGGAATAAACATGTCACTCGGGAAGCCTGCTCCACGGGGCCTGATTTCCCTCTCGCGTCAGCTCCCTGCTGGCGCAGCTCCCCAGATGCTACAGCACTAATCCTGATTTATGCTGAATTTCGGCAGGCGCAGGACCAGCCCCTGTGTAGCTCCCAGGCACACTGCTCCCCCTTGTCTGGGTGCTCACTGGCACTCTGGGGGAGGGAAAACGTGTCGTCCTTGTGCTAGCAGAAACAAAATGGGTAACTTAAGCAATTTTCTACCCTCTCGGGTGGGAGCACATTGCTTTGCACATGTTGGGGAAGCACTGTTTAACACTGCTGGGACTCAACACATATGGCAGGGAGCCTGGCGATCTCAGTGCTCACTGGGATGGGGAACCAGGGGGTAAACTCTACACCTCTGCTGCTTCCCCTGAGGTTAGGTTAGAAAAATCAGCTGTGATTTCAAAGTTAGAAATATCTACAGGGCACACTCTTCAGTGAGCGGACACCTGACACTTTCTGTCAGTGGGGCGGCTCATGGCGACTGCACCATCCCTGAGAGATACACGTCGTCTTGTGAGTGAGTGGAGGACTGCTTACAGGCCTTCCTGATGGGAGTACTGGGAGAAGTAGGTCATTTATTTATGGTGGCTCTGAGATATCAGAATGTCGAGCTGGCCCTTAGTGGTAAGTTTTTTTTCAAATCACTAGTTTTCCATTTTAAAAGGGAAGGCTGGCACCACTGTTTCCATGTTTTTTCTCACACATCTCTTGGCTTTTTGGTCTTTCTCAAAAGGTAAAAGTGGGGGAAAAAAATCCTCAAGGCTTTACAAAGGGTCTTAGTGGGCTTTCCAAAGATAGCTGCTCAGCAAGGCTATGTGCAACAGGCTGGGATAGCTGAGCACATATGAACACTTCATCCCACCATCTCCATCACACAATGCACAGATCAGGATCTCCCCCAAACCTCAATGGGAAGTCCATCAAAGACAAATCTCTCTTGGAGTTTGTTTTGGAGGTAAGTTATCACTTTTCCCCTTTCCCTCCCCTTCCCTCTGCTCAGTCATGGCAGAAAGATTCCACTTGAGCCCACACTACCCAAGAAACTGCAGGGTCCCTCGCAGATGTTTGGTAACACATCAGCAGCATGGCCCAACACAATGTAATGAAATTCCCCCCAATCTCCCCCAGACATTACCTAATTGATAAAGTGGCCGCCCTGCGCCACATCAGCTCCCTCCCCAGCTCGTGCGACACAGCCGGGCTCTGTTCCCTTTCGCCATGACCTCATGCCGGCACTCGCCGCCCATGCATCATGCTGCCGGCAAGCTTCCTCTTCCACACCAGATAAACACGACTGAGACAAACTCCCTCAGCAATACAAGAAAAAAAAATTAAAATAACTCCTAACCTTTCTGAAGCTCCTGCCCTGGACTCTTGTTCCTGGTGAGAGCTGCTGGCCAGGAGATTCCATGTAGAGCTGCTAGCCTACTGCTGTTTGCTGGCAAAATCCAGAGAGGGAAAAGACTAAGAAATGCAAAGGTTTCTGTTATAACTTCCAGACACGAATACCAAATACTTATACAAGTGTGCATGTATAGGTGGAGTTTCCATGGGGTCAGGCTCACTGGCAAAAATCTGGCACAACTTGGTTGATGGGGCTGTGGCTAAGTTTGCACTGAGTTTTATTTACTGGGTAGTGCACCTAAAGCAGAACTGGAAAACCAAGTTGTGCATAGGGGAAAATCTATGCAAGCAGGTTTAGCAGCAAAAAAAGCCATTTTCTTTAATTTTTTTGTTATTAACTTCTAATTTGAGATTTCTTCCCAACAGCGTCCCCTCAATATATAGTCTACAATATCTTTTTGTAGTGTCATCTCCCCTGTGACCTGAAAGCTGAATTCAGTTATCCTTCACTGACTAGTCTATAGATCTGTCATGGAAAAGACAGATGTTAATTCCCTATCATCCTTATCATCCTTACCCATGGTGGGTCTTAGTAAAGTTTTCACACAAATGGAGTTACTGAAACTTGCAACCATACATTAACCAAAATTATCCATAAAACCCTGTGGAATTTAGCTAATAAGATCAGAAAAAAATGGATCCAAATAGCTGAAAAATTTTCTGAATTACATATTTTACAAAAATAATTTTAAGGGGTTTTTTTTAAAAATTGTTTCCATTTAAAACAAAATTTTGTTTCCAAGTCACTCTTTCAATTATAAAATAATGCCCCCCAAAATTATGCAAAGATCACCTGAAGAACCTGTGTTTGTGCATGTGTGCACATACCCACACACACATAAAAGCAGAGAAAGAGAAAATTAGAACCCACAAAGAACATTATCTCCATTTAATTTAAGTTAAAGCTAATCCTGAAAATTTTTTCATTCTGTTTTCTCAGTTCACATATCAAACAAAAGATACAGAGATCAACTACTATCCTGATGCTTGTGTACAATATCCTTTATTCCTGCCATGATGAAAACTCCACAATGAGCATTCAGGCTCTGAAGACTAAATCAGTATTTCTGAAAGACAGGAAATTGTAAATTTTTGAGCCTAAAAGCAAAAAAAAAAAAAAAGAATCCTAACAGGTTTTCTTCTATTAATGCCTATCATGCAATTAATGTCCATGCATTTACTACAGGCACTAACTGTCACACACGTAATACAGGACACTGTGGGGTTTTGTGGGATGTTTAAAGAAGTGGTTGTTCAGTTGCCATAACATTCCTCATCCCACCATTTCTCTGGCTGCAGGGAACAAAGGGCTGTGAAGTCCCCTAATATGAAAACACCATCAGGAAGAGCACCACATCTGCTTGCATCCTAAATCTCTTGGCATTGTTCTCTCCCACTGCAAGAACTCAGAGCAGATCAGATAGATACAAACAAGATCTTATTTTCCTTCTCTCTCTCACTCATGGAGAACATGTCCATAACTCCACCAAGAATAAACAACCCCACAGCTAATCTTCCCACTCCTTGGGACGGTTTGTTGAAATTAGTGAAAGGATGTAGACGTTGCGCAGACTGCTCGATAAGAGTTATAAGCACTGTTTTGTTATTACTAAAGAGAGCAGCATAACTTTGCTGTCTCCAATGACTTTAAAACACAACATTCTTCCTCACGTCTATCTCCCTACCTACTCTATCTATGTTAAATATAAGCATAAGTAAGCATGGGGATGTGCATATGGAAGGAAAATAAATGGCTTCCAAGGGGAGGGTGTTTTGCTTATTGTATACATTTTTTGAGGATGTGGCAATATAAACCACAAACTCAAAAATGGGAATAACTCAGAAAGCACCACCAGAACTGAAAAACCCTCAAGCAAACAGCAGATCTTGTGGTTATGGTTATTTTCCTTGAAATACCAGTATGGATACCAGTAAGGAAATACACGTATCCATTAGCAACATGCATCTAGGATCAGATGTAACAAATGGTACGGATAATTTTACCTCGATTCTTCCCAGGTACCACTGATGCTAAATTCAGCCTACTGATTTGGTAAATCAGCCTAAACTTATTTGGTAGTTTAACTCAAATATTAGCTAAAAGGTAACACCAGCAGCAGAGTACCAGCAGCGCTGATTTAGGACTGAGAAATCAATGTCTGTTGGGGCAGGTGCTCCATTGCACCCCACTGCTGAGGGCGCTATCGGTGCCAACGGTGGGTGCTGGGTGTGCGAGCACTGGCATGATCCATTTTCTGCAGCTGCCTGGGGAGTGAGATACGTGACATGTATTTAGGCTGCAGCTGCGCTGAGGCAGACCAAGAGACTGTCTCTACATTTCGTATCAACCCAAGCGCCGCAGGATCCCTGACTGAGGCTCCTTGGATCTGCAGCAACAGATAACAGGCTGTCGTCATCCCTGTCGGCTAGAATAGATGTAAGTGGAAAAATCCTTCGGATAATGTTGATCTGGCACTTGCTGAATGTGCAGGGAAGGTAGAAAGATGGAGAGCAGTGACTAACAACAGGGGGAGATAAAAGTAGGATTTTCCACATCTGATTTCACAGACTCCTGATGACCTTTTTCTTTGCCATTGGCCTCTGCTTTTGCTACATTTATTTATACTCTGAAGAGGCAACTTCTCTGATATCATTTGTTCTTCAACCAAACAGCATCTAAAAAGGGACTTCATGCTGTTGTTAAAATTACTGTTTAATTAAGCACCAATTCATTAAAATAGCTTTATTAACTGTGTTATGTTTTTGGAAATAACTTTGGGCACAGGTGATTCCAATTTAGTTTTAGGCTAATTCAACACCAAATCTAACTCCTATACCGTTGAATTTACAAATATCAATCTGTAACATAAAAGTGAAAATGACATAATGATGTTTGGGAGAAATGTATCTGAATGGCAAAATATTTGGAGTGAAAATCAAGCAGTAACTTATCTGCCTTCAAAATCCAAAATGTATAATTAATGGAGTGTGTGCAAATTTGTAGTGGCTGTTATTCTTTCAGACATATAAAATTACTGAAAAATACATATCATTCCGTCCAGCAGAGCAGTTGCAAAAATATTGCAGTGCAGTCTTTATAACCACACACTTCTGTGTGGTTTTTGCTGGTATGGAAGTGTGGCAGCTGGACAGGAGACACTGTGTACTTCAGTGCACACCTTGATGCAACACAAACCACTAACGTGATATTTCTCACTGTGTCACAGAACAAGTTATTATTTTATTGTTATTATTTGCTTGCTTTTTGAAAGGTATGCAGGAAAATAATGTAGTCTAAATTGTATGGGGTTTGACTTTATATATTTAAAAAATTATGGCTAGCTAATGAATATTAACTCTGAACATTCTGAAAAGCAATGCAGGTTACCTAGCAATGAAGTGCATGAATCCTGCCACAGTTGCTGGGATTTCACTTAATGGGCTGCTTGCCTTTTTTTCTTTATTTCTTTGATATATCATAAACTATTTCTTTCACACATGCAGGACAGTTTGGGCCAAGTCCTGTGCACTGCTTTGAGAGTGTGACTAGCCTTCTGCATGTACTGGTAACATAGAAGTACGTGCAGGTATATGAACGTTCATATGCACATACATCTATATCATATGCACATGTATCTGTATTTGTCTACACACCCACTGTGTGCATATACACACAGACTCCCATGCACCATCTCTTTTAATCTGCACTATTAGAAAAATTTAGGAAACCAAGGAAGAATGTGATGTGCTATTTTCTTCTGTGCAAATAAAAGCTACAAAGACTGGCTTTTTAAATTTTGCTGTAGTGCTCATTATTTGTGTTTTCATCTCTCAGAACTCTACAAATGGTGATATACCTTCAGCATAACATGCTTGCTAACCCTGTCACTTTTGTATGTCATGCAGTCATGTGTTTGTAATCAGAGGTCCATGGACCTGGCAAGAAAATCACTCTCTTCCAGCTGTTCTGTCCTTTTACCAGCATCACATTTGGAGACCAAACTGTAAATAAAAAGGAGCTGATGAAGCTTCCACAGCTAGCAAATTTCCAACTTCAAAAGCTTTTCTGCTTCTGAAGTTAATGGTTGATTTCCCTCTGGGTTCACTTTTCATGTTTTTACTATATGCCATTCTAGACCATTAATAACTATCGGTGTTTGTGGCTATTGTACAAGGACCCAAAAACATATGAACATTCTTCATGATTCAGAGCTGCAAACCACAAGTGTGTTCATAGAAAAGGGCTAAATAAGTGTTTCACAGCAAAGCAAACACACTCTCAAGTTTAGAAGGTGCAATGAACCTTCAAGAATTGCAGGAGATTTCTGCATGTTTCTGAACTTTTGAGATTAATATATCCAGAATCTGTGATAATTGAGCTATTTCAAAATCAGAACCACTCAGGTCTGCCCCTGCAGCTGAAGCAGGGTCACCTAGAGCAAGTTGTCCAGGATTGTATCCAGCTGTATTTTGACTATCTTCAAGGATGGAGACTCTACCACCTCCCTGGTAAATTCATGCCAGTCCTTGGTCACCTTCACTGACCTGATGACCAAAATGTTTCCTGATGTTCAGACAGAGCCTCCTGTGTTTCAATGGATGCCCATCGCCTCTGGTCCTGTCACTGGGTACCACTGGAAAGTGGTCTCTGTCTTTTTCATTCTTTCCTGCCATGTATTTATGAGTCAACCCTTAAGCTGACTCACCACTGAGGAAAATGTAGAGAGGGGTACCACATGGAGAGTTGACCTTCTCCACACTGAACACAGTGGACAAGATCCTGCTTATGGATACCAGAAGTTTATCAAAAGTAAATCCATTCTGGAAACCAGACTCTCATCATAGTTTCATCTTCAGTGTGAGCAGCAAAAGAAAAAACTCAAAAATCTCACTCTGCAATATTCTTGAAGTGGACATAGCCTATAAAACTAAGATCACTTGAGAACTAAGTGGCACTGCAGGCACAAAATTGGAGGAACTCAGTCCCTGCCCTGAAGTCTTACTATCCAATCATCAAGCAAGTTCAGCATTTGAGCTGACATCCCATAAATGTTTGCTTCCTTTTCTGTGATAAACAAATAACTTTCTTCTCCTTTTGTTTCTGTTCTCTCTGAGCTTAATGGCAGGCCCAAGTGTATCACCCACCCAAGTGAATATATTCATATCCTGGTGATTCAACCCAGATCTGAGCATGAAGCCTGTCTCAGCAGTTCTTCTAGAACACCTATTGAAACTGTTTACCAAGATAAGTCTCTTGATTGTGTTTTTTTCTTCCCCACACCCATCTATGTTTACACAAAGAATTTCAGCAGTTAATACAGAAGACCTCCATATTTACAACTCTAAACCTAATTGGGAAAATGGCATAACAAATACTTTCCAATATGCTGTTTTCTTACTTATTTGCAATTCTGCCCACAGAAACCGTCCCACAAAGATGTAGCGTCATCCTTTTGCTTATATTATGCATGCATATATGCTAGTAAAAATAATTTAGACAACTACTTTTTAGTTGCATTGCTCAAGATTAGGTAGGGTGAGAAAGAAAAAGAGCTAATCGAGCCCTAATTGTCAACATTAAAGATAGTTTTCTTCAAGACTCAGGAGACAGATGTAGCTCAACTCAATTGCCCCTGTATAGGCAACCAACAGACATGTCCCATGATCACTGGGACATTGGCACAAGGCTGGCAGATATTATATAAAGGTATGGGACACCCAGGCCAAATGACCAGCAAATGAAACCCAGATGTGGTGCCCTGGGAACATATCAAACAGCACATACACACCTACAGGTGAACAAATGAGTCAGAGCTGGCCATCCCCCACCTGCCTATAACCAGGCAATGTGGGCAAAGAATTTATCCCCTCAGGTCCCAGAGGGGTCTTAAAGAAAGTGCCCGTTGGTACCTATCAAGTTACTTGAGCACATTTAACAGGTTTAAATTCAAACTGCCAAATTATAGGTCAACGTAGGAGATCATGTTTCAGTAGTTTCTAAAGTTGCTTTCCACTCTGTATGAAAGAGTTACAGTGTGAATGAGAGAGGTACCAAAAAACACCTCTGGCAAACTATTCCACATGTAGGCGAATGCCAGTTCCAAAAAAATTCAGGTGCTTTGTACACCATGGAACATGGTCAAGGGACCCAACTAGAGAAAACTTTCCCTAAGCATGTCCTAGCCCTGCAGCTGGGGCAACTGCTCTGCATGCCTGCATTTCTGTTGGTGACAGTGACCATTCTAACTACTCTGAGATAAAAACTACCATTGGCATGAGATTTCATGTTCTTCTGGCTGAAAAAGAAAAGAAAAAAGGAAAAAAAGTGACTAATTTCTTAAAAAATAAGTCTGAAGCATTTTTAAGAGAGAAAAATGGAAATATATAAATTCATCCTCATGAAACTTAAGTTGTTCTCAGCTTTGTACTCAATAGTCAAAAACCATAATCCAAAAAACAAAGAAAATTGTTCGCAGAACCCTATTAAATGTAGATTAAATTAAATTAAATCAGCTTCTGATTTAACTAAATTGGATGAATTTTCTAAAAATGGAAATGAAACAAAGAAAGCAGAAATTTGACCACAATTACAGGAAAGCTATTGGTGGTAAACATGGCTTCCAAAGATGTTTGGGAATCAGATATCTACAAAGTTTCGTATTCAAATCTATGCCAGAGCAACAAGCTCTGACCTTGATAAGACTCACTTAAGATCCTATCTGTTCAAGACAGTCTTTTAAATACAAAGGTGAGAAAGAACAGAAGCAGAAAGCGGAAGAAACAACCCTACATATTTGATTGAGTAGGCCGCCCTCCAAATGTTGGCAGTTCTCTGTACACTCACAAAGAAATTTACACAAAAACATGCAAGTAGGAGGTCTCATGTTGACTTTTGTGGGAAAAAGCGTGCATAACAATAGACAACAGGATCTGCTAGTATACAGTGCTGTCAGCAGACATTGCCAGCTCAGAGGAGGTATTTCTTACAGTGACAGAGCACACATTTGCATGTTTCAAACATCTGTAAGTGTATCTATTTTACATACAACACAAGATTTGTACTTCAAGACACTCTGGCAGACTAAAGCAGATGTTCCAGTAAAAGGATATTTATCCAAATTACATTTTCGAGTATCCTGCTACACTTTTGCCTAACACCATTTATACAGCAACCATGACTAAATTTATATAGCAGTTATTCTACACAAGCATGTCAGGCATTCTGCACACAGGTGACCAAAAACATCGATGCATTAAAGCAGATTTCCTGCCTAGCTGCCATTGGATGGGACAAGACAAAAATAAAACCATGGGCCTCTTGTAAACTTTAATCATCATATTAACACCCAGGAGAAAAGCTCTGGGTGATCCCAATCTTGTTTAAGAGTGTTCAGCTGTAGATACTTACAGGATGTTCTGCCCTTGCTGATTGCTCATTATCCAAAATTAGCTCTCAGAGCAGTCTTTGGCATAGCGTCTGGCAAAGTGGAAACTGGACCTGTTTTCAAGAGCTTTTGACATTCTCAGGACCTCTGCTCTTCCAGGAATGCATGCCTTCACTGAGCAGGACATTACACAACTTTCTGCAGGGAGAAGTCAAGAGAGTTGTTACCCAACGTCGAAACAAATCCCTGGAACAGTGGGGCAATGCCAATTTTGCTGCTTTCCTGATATACTCACCAGATTATTTGGGGTTTAGCTCCAGTTTAATGGCTTACAACAGGTTCCAGTTCTACATTAGGACCAATTGGTCTTGGACACAATAGTTCCAATCCTAGAGGCTTTTTGAAAGCAAAATCTTGGTGATATTCTTCTAGTATTCAGATAAAGTGAAACACTTCTGCTTTCCTCAAAATATATACCTGATGTAAAAACCTACCCTCTTGCTGAAAAGCTTAGATTATGAAACTACCCACGAAAGGTAAGTACACATGCCTACAAAAACAACAGCTCTTCAGTCAAGGCAGAGAAGAAAACATATGTCTTTTATATATATAAAACCTCTTTAGTGCATCTTCTATAAATTATTTTAACTGGTAATTCAAATTCCTGTTAAGGTCAGGCTTACAGTTACTAAGCTCTGAAAGCCTATAAAAACAAATTACATTTTGAGGCTCCTTTCAAACTTTTCCTTAAACAAAAGGAGGTTACAGTAGCTGCTGACTTGATTCTAGTAAGATGATGTGCTGATGTAGTTTATTGGCTGTAACCCTTTTCAATAATTTTTGTGGTAACTTTGAGCTGATAAGATGCTGGCGGGGTTTTTTTCCTTACAGGAAAATCATTTTTTTGCCACCACCCAAGATATATCACAAATTTTCTCATCAAAAGAGGTATGATTATTTTGTGTCAATTCTTGTTTTGCTATTGTAAAAACATTTACATTTGTGTGCTTTTCATTTATTGCTATATCATAGTAAAGCACTTGATTTACATATGTTATATACACAGTGCATGCTACATGTAACAAAATGAAACCTGAACCAAAACTGAACACAAAAGAACAGCAAATAGACCAGAATAATAAAGTTAAAACCAACATTTCTCACCTTTTTAAGATGAAGACCTGGTTTTCTAGGTGAAATATTTCAATTCTTTCACAGAACAGTTTTTTGTGATTTCTCATGAAAGTTTCCTGTAGAATGCTGTGCTTCCATTGGCTTTGTGATAGGGGTGGAAATGTGCTCACTTTGAGTATTCAAAAAAAAAACATCACATCCACTCCTTTCACTTTTTAATTATTTCTGCTTCTTGCCACCCCATATCTTTTTTTTTTTTTTTTTAACTTTGTGGTAACCATTACTTGGTCTGGCTGCATTTTTCCATATGAAAATTTCTTCTAATGCAGCCATTATGTAAATAAATATGTCTACAGTATACTTCGCTATGTTACAAAAGGAAGCTTTAAAACATACGCTTCTTATAACTCTTATAAAAATTAATGAAACACTCATTCTTATACAGTGGGTTTAGCTTAACTTTGAAAAACTATGTGAAAACACTAGACTAAAATAAATGAGATTGCTGTTAATGTAAAATATCCATTTGAAATGCTTTGGTATTTAAATTTAGCTCATTCAGCCTCTGGCGTATGAGCTTGGAGGAAAGCCAGTTTCTCTTAAAAATAACAGCGAATCCCGAACTATGGAAAGAGGGCTTCGGCGGATCGATGCCACGTTTATCCCACAGGGTCCCTCGTGGACACGCTCAGGCAGCGCTCTCGTAGCACCCACGCGTGCTCACGATCTCAGCTTCGCAGGTGGTGGCGAGCAGCCGCTCACACCCACAGGCTGTGCACGAACCGGAGACAGAGAGGCGAGAGGGGCTCTCTGCCTGCAATTCCGAGGCGTTTAATGGCAACAGCCCGAAGGGAACAGAGGCATGAAGAACCCAAAACCGAACGCCTGCGCCGGTTTTGTCCCGAGAGCTCCCAAAGGCGGGCAGAGCATCCAAAAGCAATAGTCTGAGGGCTAGGGGGCAGAGGCAAGGTTGAGTGACATAACAGGGGCCAATGGGAAAAGGGATGGGAGGGGAAGAGCGCCAGTGACCAGCAGAATCTAGACAAAGGAAGAACTTTTTAGCACAGTGTTGTAGAGAGAGACCACTTTTAGGGCAGCTTGGGGGGTGTAAAGTGGACTTAGCCACTGCAACAGAGAACAGACCATTTTGGGCTAAAGCTGTGCTTTTTGTGCATCAACTGTCTTTTTTTGTGAGTGAGGGGAAAAAACTTAAACATTAAAATCGTGGTGTGGGAATGCCAACAAAAAGATTCATGTTTTTCCAGTTGATTCTGTCTGGCATTTCCCAAATCCTGATAATTTCTCCCATGGAAGGTGCAGTCTCCACTAAAATAGCTCTAATTAAGAACAGTGATTCCATACTGGTGCTGGTCCCAGCCTGTGGTCACGGCAGCAAGGAGCCTGAGGCAGAGCCATCGCAGCTGTGCCCACATGACCACACCCATCGCTCATGAGCTACATGCACACAGGGCTGTTCATCCAAAACACAGAGGTGATGAGTCCCAGTGGCACCACGAGGTGGTTGGTTTGGGGTCTCCCAGGCCCTGTTGAGCCAGGCCAAGCAGGCAGGGAAGGGGAGTTTGGTTTGGGGACCAGGCATCAATCCTGCTCACAGTGGGTCTGTCTCCCTTGGCAAAATGGTGAAACTGATGTGGGTGTCATGGACACATGATGGGGTGTCTCAAGAAATGCCACTGCCATTCCACATTTTGGACTGGACTTGAAGATCTGCAACAGCTCTGCATGGGACTTGCCTCTAGAGACAAGTTGAAAATACTATGGCAACTGCGCAGGTGATGGAGAAGCCATAGCAATTCATTCTAGACAAAACCAGAGAGAGAATGCCTGGCTCCCTAGTGCTAGCACTAGACAGAAGAAAACCCTCTCATGTTTCTAAGTGAGCAGCACTCTCCACCGAGAGTCTTTGAGGCCATGTCTTTGTGGTGACTTGTCCAGCAATCCTGCTGCACCGAGCCTGCGCTCCACCAGAGTGGGCATTGCTCAAAAGAAAGGATACCTCACAACTCAGCACAGAGGTCATATCTCTGGGTGAAGCATCCTGTACAGCATCTGTCAGAGACACTCACTTCAGTAATGCATTTTTCTCCACTTGTACAAAAAAGTCAGAATAAGCAACCGATTTGTTATCCAGCAATTGCTGAAGGACCAGATACATAGGGAAGAGTTCAGGACAAAGCACAGGAAAGAGGAGCAGAGTGGCACAGTTCAACTTTCCCCACAGAGGGCAGATCTCTGATTTTTGGCTCACAAATAAGACAGGAAGCGATGATGCCTGATCAAAGAGCAGTTTGAACCATGTACAGCTTCCACTGAGAGCAGCCCACAGCTGGCCGGCCTCTTCCAGGATCAGATCAATATTTGGCACGTGCCAGTACTGTTTGCTTTCAACTTGAGTCATTAAGAAAGACAAAAGTTTTTCAGGTCATATAGACGACTCCTCCCAGAAGGAAGAGTGGAAAACATGAGTATTTGCCAAATTGAGGGATATAAAAGTGATATAATATTGCACTTGTTTTACAAACATTACACAATCTTATTAGGAACAGCATTAGCCCACTTAGAAACAGCATTCTACATAAATGTTCAGGCAACTTTATTCTTGACCAGCCTGTTGCTACCTAGGACCCTTCTCAAATCAATCAAACTCTCCTGTAATGGAAATATTTCATAGCAAAAATTGTCATACCTTGTAAAAAAGGAAATCCATTTCACTGCCGGATATATCAATGAATTAAAAAATCATTTATTTGACAAGAAGACAGATTTTTTTTCCAGGTGGCTGGGATTTTGGGGGGAGGAGTGGCAGAGGTTAATGTTATAAGATTAGAACCACTGTTTGCAACTCACCTTTTGAATGATGTATTATGGTATCCGATGAAGCAAATCTACTTTGGCTTTCATCAGTTTCTCTTTTAGTACTAACAGCAGCAGGGATGAAACTCTGAATTTTTGTGTAGAAAAATATCAACAAATGAAAAAAACCAATTCTAGCTTGCACATTTTTTCCCTACTATTTTTGTTGGCATTTTTCCTCCAAAGGGCCAGAAATACCCAAGAACCAACTTGGGGATGGGACAGCTTCTCCCCACCTATGTATCAGACACAGAGGGATACGGATAACTTGTGTTCTGAAAACCAGTTTCTTACTAGTGGTTGTGGAGACAGGTTACATCTCCCCTTGTGGCAGCATGGCTCTGGAAGCATGGAGATGGGAAGGTAGGAGGAGTCTGGCTGGTAGAGGCATGCTGAAACCCAGGTCCAGATCTTAGACAACAAGAAGTCGAACAAACCCAAGTTAGCAGTTCAAAAAATACCTGAGACATCAAACAAGTGCCATGCAGGCATGGCTACTGCAGAAGTGAGGTACAGAATGGCCTGGGAAGGGCAGCCTCTGTAATTTGCCCTGACTTGTTGCAAGCACTGGCAGAGGAGAAAAAACGTGCTTCAGGATAAATAATATTTAGCCTTTCTTTCAGCAAAAGAAGGCAGATAGTCCTGTGGAAGGTTTGAAGCTGCTGTCAAAGTGCACAGATCATCTACCTGGGATTTGCCTAACTTTTCCCAGCTCCTTTCATGATAAGGCTAAAGGGAAAAGGCTGCATATATATGGTTACCTCTGCTGGTGGGGACTTACCCAGCCTGTTGCTCATCTTCCTGGTGTTCTTCAGAAGGAACAGGATGGCAGACATGTGCCAGGCCAGGTGGGTAAGGATAACACACCCACTGCAGGCAGCGGCTAATGGGAAGCAGGCAGAGGTTCACATGGGAGGGGAGCAGGACTGCCAGACAAGTCCCAGTTCCTCCAACATCCCACATATCAGATAACAAAGTCCTGCTTCAGTGCTGGGCACAAAGAGGAGTGGAGGGAACCAGGCACGGAGGCCAAGTCTGCAAAACCCCTCCTGCCTGGGGACAATGATGCAGCTACAAGTCATTTACAAATGGTACAGGGGCAAAGCTCCCTGAAGTATCAGTCCCACAACTAGCTTATCATGTAGCATCTTCTTAATCTAGGGCTCCCCTGCTTCCAGTTTTCCCCACATGCATCCTTCTCCCTGCTTGCATCCCAGCAGATCCTGTGCACGCACAGAGTTTGTCCCATCTCAGCAAGAGCATGCCGTCAGTTCAGTGTCTGCATCAAGGGCAGCCTGGCATCTGACAGGCTCTCCTCCAGCCCTGACACTGCCTGCCTCGCCCATGCTGGAGGCCTTGGAGGTGTCAAGTACAATACCCCACAGGTAGCTGGGAGACCCAAGCAGAAAATGAGCTGCTCTAATAACAGGAAAATAAAAAGCTCAGTATGTTCAAATATATACAAATAAGACTGGACCCAGCCCTAAGCAATGACAGCTTTTGGCTGGGGGCCTGTCTTGCTGAGAGCTTCACTGAGAGGAGCATTCCTGAGTGCCTTAGAAGTGAGAAGGCTGACATAAAAGTCTCATCTCTTTGATGGAGAAGCAAAGCTGAGTGGTAAAAGGCCGGGTTGAATGGGGCTCTGAGCCACCTGGTCTAGAAGAAGGTGTCCCTGCCCATGGTAGCGGGGATTGGATCTAAGTGATCTGCAAGGTCCCTTCCAACCCAAACCATTCTGTGATTCTATGAAAAACTCTCCCACAGGCCTTGCATGGTGATGTAGAAATGTTTTTTCCATTACCTAGCAAAGGTTGCCTGAAGCCCCATTCAATGCATGTGGGCATATCTCTGAAAAAAGAGTGCAGAGCAGTGATTTGTGTCCTCTCTGGCTGGCAGAGAAGGACAAAGGAAGCAAGACCAGCACAAATCCTGACATTTTACATGTATGAAGTTAAGGACAAGTAGGGTGGATGTGAAATACTATCAAAAATTTCATGTCAATGCATGAAAATAATTTGACATATAAAGTTATTTTTGACCTATAAAATGATATGTTCTCATTAATTCCTTCCTAAAAGCCTACATTTTCTTACACCTTTTTTTCAGTAACAACTGAAATTCACATATCTGCTCCCACAATGGAAGTTTCAATAAGACCTTTTTTACTGGCTTTTCTTTAAACCTTATGTAGCCCCATAACTGGAGAGTTAATTCAGGTGAAAACTGTGACAAAACTAAGTATTATGGAGAAGTACTTTCTACAGAAAGAGATCATTTAAATTTGGCTCCTCCATGGATACAGAAAAAGCAAGAAATTCTGCAGAACATCCTCTCACAGTTCTTTGTTCTCACTAACATTTCTAATTTTCATTCACTCATAAGGTTAAAAAAGCAATTTGCGGGAAGAAAAAAAGCCAAAACAACAAACCACATGCACACATACAAATTCACCCAGAAAAACGATTGTGAAACTCAGACTTCTCCCATATAACATAAAGAATGCAATATTTTTCCAGAAAAACTCTCCCTGGAGGTGAAAGGAGGGCAGGATTGCCCCCCAGTCATGGCACAGCAATCCACCCTACATTTAATACTTGCTGGATCTCTCCCCATTCCCTTCAGGACCTCAGTTCTTTGGTGGTCTTCTGTTTTGACATCTGCTTACCCTTATCTCTAATCAGTTTTGCTGATAGACATTTCCCCTGAGAGTGGAGACACTGCCTAATAGATTTTTTTTAAACCAACTGCTACTTAGTAGTCATGAAATTATCTTTGTGGCCTGCAAGGGTGAGAGACACTGTTCCTAACATTCCCATGCAGACAGCTAAGTCTCACTCAACTTTATCTGATTTGCTCTATTTTGCTCTTTATACTCTCATAGCATAATGACATAATGACCACAATATGTTTTTGTTAAACCTGAAATTAGGCACAATATCCCAAGGCACCAAATGATCAGGGAATGCATTGTAAGTAATTGTTAAATAACATGGTAATTTACTACAGCTTGTATCAACAATTACAGTCTGCCAGAGCAAGGAATTAAACTTGCAACATGCAAAGAAGCAGCTTACAGTGTGTTGATGCAAAATCCTTCAGAAAAAAGCATCACACATCAAAGTGCAAGATTTTATAGAAAGAGAAATGAGTGAAGTGAAATGTTTTGCCCTCAGCTGATACAAGTGCTTACTAGAATATGTAGCAGCCCACATTTTGCTCTGATGATTATGCAAAAGATGGTGCCTCTCCAAGAGATATAAATGCCATAGCACCCCATAACAAAGCATGAGTTCTTGTTATTTGGCAAGAGTACACTGAATTTCCAGCTAAGCAGGTGTTGTCCATGACAGGCAAAATATCAAACAAAAAGTGGTCCCAAGACCTTCCAATGTCTTAGAAACCAAAACGTTAGCAGAGTACTAGAAAGTGTATCGTGAAAAAGTTGGTGTAGATTATTGTACAAGATGTTTGAGAAAATCCCTGACAGACTTCTTGTTGTTGATTTTAATAAAGGAAAACAAACTACACACACATGAGGAACTGAGTCCTAGGTGATTTCAATTCTAACTTTCAGTGGGAGTGGGATAGTAAGGAATGTCTGCATCTGGGCTTTTAAATGGTAGTCTTTCTTTAAAAAAATCGATTTTTTTTCTGGGTCTACCAAATGTAATTTTTATTGAATTTCCTTCTTCTCGTTTGTTTTTTATTCTATTTCTGTGAAAACAAAGAGCACACACTTGCAAAAACATGTCTGAGTCCAGACGGTCAGTGCAGGAAATTCCTGCAGTTCTAGTGAGAACTGTGACTGGAGGAACAAGGGGGGCACATACTCAGCACCTCTGCTAAAGGATGAGCTATAACATGAATACAAGAGACACCTGGCTGTTTTGGAGCTGCTCTGCCATCCATGAGCATGCAGCCCGGTCAGCCTGCCAGCTGGCAAGAGCTCAGGTGTGGTGACGTGGGCTTTTATCCGATGGTCCAGGTGAATACAAAAGTACTGTGTTGGAAGGGGAACATCCTAGCAAATGTATGTGTGGAGCAAGGCTTCAAAGCCTGAAGTGAGGCTTTGAAGCAGCACTGATGCAGGAATCCATAGGAATCTGGAGCCCCCAGTTCCAGTGCTTCAGTATAACTTTTTACTAAAGAGTAGTGCAAGTCTAAAAGCTGTTTATAAATTCATGTATCTTATATATTCTTAGCTCAAGCAAAGTGCAATGTGGACCCACACAGCATCCCCCACATGACTCAGGCTGCTCCTTTCCCTGGAATGGGTAATGACTCTATGCCTTGCTAACTATGGTTTATAAGCTTGGGTGATTTAAGTAAGTAAATACAGCAAAGCCAGGAATGCAAAGTCTGTGCTAGACATTCGTGTTCTGATGGCTCCTCATCTCTGGGCCTTATCTACAGTCTTACCCCAAGCAGCTGGCAAGCACCGTCTCCAAAGTGCTGATGTCTCTGTGCAGTTGTGGATAGGGAAATAATATCAGATCTGCTCCCTGGGAAAAGGCTATGCAGAGCCCCAAATCATGCAGCCAGTTTTCTTGTCACTCCTTGCAAAGCAATGATCTCATCCTCGCTGCCTCCAAATTTTCTATCTCCAGTGTAGGAGAGGGAGGCAGCAAGGGACAAGAGCAGAGGGAGAAGGAGGCTAAGAAAAGAAAGATCCCATTGTTAGAGTGCTCTTATTTGTGTGAGTATTTGCCAAGACAACAAGATTGGGTCTGATGACATGAACTCAAGGGTCAGTGGGGAGCTGTGCAAGAATGCCTGAACTCCTTGTGCTCATGATCCTTAGGAAAAAAGCAACTTCCAGATGTGAGCAAGCCTTCCTGCAGCCATCCAGTCCCCTAAGTATATCAGATTATACAGCCTGAAGACGCCTGCACCCATTTGCATGGCTGAGCAATTGCAATATTTGCCTTGGAGGGAGAACTGCGTCAAAATCCTAGATCAAACCACCAAAGCACTTCAGGTGTGTTGGTAATGAATTAAATTAAACTTCAGGAGCACGGTCATAAAAGACAGGATAAATCAAGGATCCACCCGTAAGACAAGATTCGGAATGAACTGCAAAAGGCCAGGGCTGTGGTGTCTGTCTTGCATGAACTCTATGAAGAGATCAAGACTCTCTCTGTGTGTCTAAAAGCAAACCAAGACTGAAAATATTAAGGTACTAACACCTGTTGTCAAAAAGTTACCAAAAAAATGTCATGTGCAAGCCCAGTGTCAGGCATGAGTATCTCTCTTCTGTGCCATCACCATTTAGGAGGGGATTTATTCTGAATCCAGGTCAATTCACGCCCACTGAGGACATACTCACTCCACATCCATCCAGTTGGTTCTCACCAAAAGCTGCCAGGGAATCTTTGTGCTGAGGGGCTGATAGGATGCACTAATAGAACAGATACAGCGCCTGAAAAAGCCAATATCACAGTTGCACCCAGGAGGGAAAACACAGCACTTATTCCAACTAAGGTGGCTGCATACTGGGTTCAGAGTGGATTGCTGACACTTACTCACCAAGTTTAAAACAACTCTGAAACTTACAGAGTCTCAGAATCACTTGTCTGTGCACAGTTGGCAGTGGGGTGCATCTGCCTTGCTGTGACTGTGGCAGATGGAGACCAGTTCTCCACTCAGAGAGGCCACTTTAAACCTCACCTTGTCGTCTGGAAAATGATTCACCTCGTGTTTAGCATGGGCAGTACAGATTAATTGCCCAAGCCTTAGCCAAAAAGCAAAAAACCGTCTACACATAAGCATAATTTAGTAAAGGGGAGAAGTGTTAGATTCTTTGTTTGTTCCTGGGTTGTTGGGTTTTTCTGTAATTAAGCATTTTTTTCACAAGCCGCTTTTGCAGCAGGTGTCTGTGAGTCTGCAGTGGATAAGCAGCTGTGGGTCCAAGCCGCCACCTTTCCGCTCAGCCCAACACTGCGTCGTTTTCTAAGCTCCCTCCTTTCCGAGGCCATGATTAAATGAGTGCTTTTGAAGGCAGTAAGCGCTTGCTAATTCGGGGTTTGTCTGGTAATACTCCGATGGGTCTGAATTTCCAGCATCTGTGGAGCCAAACTGACGGTTAACTTGTATTCCCAATTTTCCGCTCCTCCTCTGCAACTTTTTCCAGAGACTGCTTCTCGCTGACATCTCCCCCCCGCCTCGCCCCTGCCTTTCTTTTTTTTAAATCGACCTGGTCTTTGTTGTACTAATTAGATTGTGTCTGCCTGAGGGACCCAGAGAGCAGCCCCAACGGAGCACAGCCTGGAAAGACAGGACACATAATCCCTGTTATCAAGGGGGCTGTCATTTGGCATGTAGATCAACTAATTCTTTCAATACCATGGGAGCAATTGTACATCTTAATATTGATTTTCCCCCCAAGATATGATCTCCTGCATTCCTACATCAGTCTCGCTTGCCCTGGCTAAAAGGCTGCATTTATTACAAGGCAACACAACGGGTGCACACACCCCTGCCAGCTTTTTGGATTTACAAATGAGAAGGTGCTTTGCGGGAGGGTAAGAGAGCGAGCAAACACTGACGAGGCAAGTTAACATAACAACTTCAGGAAGCAACTGGGAATAAACCAAACCTGCTGCACTTTCACTTTGCATTATGAAGTAATTAATTCAGAGCTGACTGACATCAAAGGCTGAAGGCCAGTCATGGGAAGGGGCATTAGCAATAAATCATGTGCTAAAAGCAGTAATGCTTTGAGTCAAGCCACGTTGCTACCGTTCAGCAACCAGCCTGTTAAATAAGTTTCTGCTTGTTTCTCTTGTTCTTCCTTTCCACGCACCTCAGTATTAATTTCAAGAGATGCTATTCATGTTTTGTGCTCCATACAAAACGCCTATAGCTAATTGCAAAAAGGAAAAACACAACAATGGGCTGACCGTCACCTGAGGTATCAAAATGCTTTAAATGCTAATCAACAAATAAACTTGCCCAGACACAGACCCGCCTTCCCGCCCCTTTATCACGATACCTCTTTCAAGGATGGCCATTGGTAACTGGATTCTCAAAGTATTTATTTCTGTCAGTCTGGAAGACTTTTTTTCTTTGTGCACCAGAAACTTTCTTAGCTCTAGGTGTTCTACATTACCTTTCTAGAAATGTATGTCACTAGACAGCCTATGTTCAACTGCTTGTATATAACCTTTATTTTGCACCAAACTAGATTCATATCATGACTCGTAAAAAAGCAGGTTTCAATGATATAATTAATTTTTTTCTATTTTGCCAAATTTACCTTAGAACCAAAAAGGAAAGAAATAATTTCCAAGCAAAGGAAGAGGGAAAAATTCCTGTAGTGACACCATCTAAGTAGCTCTCCTGACTTAGACCAGCTGAGGACTATTGCAGCTTTAACAAACAGCTTGCAGAGCCTGATGTTGGCACCTGTTAATACCATCCGCAGAGCTGAACGTATTTTATTGCCAGACAGGAAACTTTATCCACAGCACTGGGATCAGGTCCTTCTCTTCCAAAAAGTGTCATAGGATCTCTCACTTCCTCCTGGACAGTCACCAGAGCCAGGAAAAATAGGACCTGGGTCCAGTGTCTCAGCTGAAAGCAGTCCTCCAGCAGTGCAGAGCTTCCTGTAGAGCCTGTACAGCTCTGCCAGCATCAAAGACAAATACACGGCGCGGTTTGAGGACCACTCTCCAAGGGCTCCCTCTTGCCTCAGTTACCTCCTCTCCCCTCCCTATAAGCCTTTCCATTCCTGCTTCCCAAGTGCCTGGCTTTTCCAGCTAAGTGTTGGCCTTTTTCTTCCAGACTGCAAAGATCCAAACGTCTAAATTATATTCAACATGTGATCAACACATGGACCTCTATAAAAAGATATATATGACAAAAAAAATCACAGACATTTCTACTTGTGTGATGCAGAAGGGTGATAAATCAAGAAAACCCTTTTTGTCCACCATCATGGTCCGCAGATACCCACAAAAGACAGCTTCATAAAACAGTGTAATTCCTTCAAAAATCAATTCTGGGCTGGATCCTCAATGGGGAAAGAAAAATCTTGGCAAATGAGATTTAAAAGTACCTAACTCACCTGTCTCTTCTGGTTAGAAGTGTGGTGGGAGTACGGTCCTGTTCTGAAACATGAGGTCTCCCTGCATCTGTGGCAGTGCATGGGAGCGTTAGCAATTCAACATTAGAGCACAACAGATACACAGGGCGAAATAGAGGTCCCCAAAGAACTTTCAAAAGCAAGGCAAGAGCCAGAAGCAATACTGATGGAAGAGGGAGAGGTTAGATGTGCTAGATAGTGCAGCTGGAGAAGAAATGGGGAAAGAAAGTGAGAAAGGTCAAGAAAAGTGAGAGCTTGTACTGTCTTCCCATAGCACTACCTCTGAGATCTTTGGTGTTGTTGGCTCCTTCCCCTGTCCCAAGCCACAGAAAACAGCATTGACAATAAACAACTTCCACCAACTGTTAATTTCTCCCTGTTGCCTGAGCAGAAGGATGGAAAATACTTTATATATCATAGCAGAAACTCAATAACAATACTGAATGAAAGGCGTCATTTTCGGAAGGGATTTTAGGCAAATGCACTGTGACTGAAGAGCGCTCTTAATCAGGGGCTTACATTTCACCCAGGAGGGACAAGAAAAGGCAACGTAATGGAAGAGGGACCTTCTTGTCCTTTTTCAATGCAAAGACACAGCCTCATTCATTACAGATTCCAAAAAGGAGATGGAAATTCATAGACATTACTGATGGATCAAAGTGCATGGGGTTTTCTGGGAGCCAGTGCCTTCAGAAATTGTAGCCATTGCAAACACTAGGACAAAAGAGAACTGACTTTTGAAAGTTTGCATCTTGCAGTTAATTTTTTTGGTGTTTAATATACAGAAAGTATTGACTGAAATGGTTCTTAATGCCAGGGATGTGTGCACTTTTGAAAACTCTGGTGTTTATTATGATGGGTTGACTTCTCCATTTTCCTCAGCTGGGGCATGAATAGGTTGTCTATCCTCTAACCAGATATTTACTGCCATGAAACCTGTGACAATTAAACATCTCTGAACAGTTTATTTCCTGATGTCCAATGATTTAAAAAACTATTTTTGGGGCTGAGGTAGCCATACACAAAGACTATACCATGAGACTCCATGTACCGTTTCTCTTTTGGGATTTGGGCTTAAATGGGTTTTGCATAAGGAAGCACAACAGCAGCTGAGGAAGATTTTCAAGTTCCTTCTTGTTTTATTTTGGAAACTTATTCCATGCAGACGTTTAGGGATATTTTCAAAAAAAAAATTCAAAATGCCCAAAATCTCTGTGAAACTCGAGAATCTGTTGTTACAACAGCAGGATCTTGCTCTGCCTTTACTTTGGGTCTCAAGCCTGCCCAATTTGTGCATAGTCAGAGAGTCTCTGCAGCACAAGGCAGAGGTGTCCACCTATTTGGAGGCTCCACATAGTGCAGGGACTTTCATTCCAGTCCTGGAAGCAATGATGTTTCTGCAGGTGCAATGCCGTGCCTGACTAATCAGGGCTTGTAAGAGGAGGATGAATTATTTTCATCTCCCAGTGTGGTAAAGGGTCACTTGGGGACCTTTGCATTGCACTCCACAGGAGTGCACAGATACACCCAAAGTTTCTTTGGGAGAGCTCTTCTCCCCACCACAGCACCTGGAGCCCAGAGCTCGGCAAAGTGCCAGGGAAGGTTCCTGGAGAGCTGCAGGGGAAGACAGCTCTGCATTACGCCTGCCAAGTCTGCGGTCCTCATGCAGCTCTGCCAAGGAGGGAAAACCTGAGGAAATAGGTAACGGCACATTCTTGAGCATCGTCTTTCCCCTCCTGGGCTTGCACCTACCATGGCCCAGTGCCACGCAGCCATCTGGGGTGGGGGAAAACTGCACTGCGCCTTTTGTGGAACTGTGTGCCTTAATGCCCTCCTTTCCATTTGCCACAACCCAGTTTTCTGTTCCATACTTCAGTGATGGAGCCAGACCCAGTTAAACCCCAGAAGTCTCTGCTACCTACCAGGTAACCAAGCCTAAATGCAAACTTATCGAAATTTCTTCAATAATGAAAAATAAAAAGAAAAATTCTACCAGCTGCCTACAGCCACTAGGCCAGAAAAACCAATTTCACACCATGTGGGGAAAAGGACACACGCAGCTCCACTCTGTGGAGGGCTCCAGAGCTTATCTCCTGCTGGGAGGAAGGTCTGGGATGTATTCTGTCATCCGTCCTGCAGCAGAGGAATGCAATTGGCAAGGGGCAGCTGCTATCAAGCCCAACACATTCAGCAAATTCTTTGGCACTTGTCACCCACCCAATGGCTTTTCCTGGTCTTAACAGCCCTGTTGGCAGGGACCAGAGGAACAGGGGGAGCACCAGGCAGAGCTGGCCAGCACCATTTTCTCAGGTTGGCAGCCAGCACTAATGCAGGGTGTCTCTTTGGAAGGTGTTCCCCTGATAGGGCCCACCACTCAGGCCAGGGTGGCAGAGAAGATACTGGCCCAGATTAGAAACCATACCCTCTCTTTTCTTCCTCCTCCTTTTACATGGGCCATCTACTTGGGTATGTTGGGTATGTTATTTGGAAAAACAAATATCCCGTGCACCCTGAATTACTGCCAGGACAAGTGAAATAAACCCAACAGAAATCTAAGGCCAGAGTAAGGCTCAGAGGCAGACAACTTCAGGCACTCTTCTAGTCACAGTGGTAAAGCTAGATTTACTACAAACCTGTTCAAGTTTCACTGGAAATTTTTGTGGGAGGTTTCTTGTGTTCCAATTGATTTCTTCCAAGGGAATATCTATTTCTAGCCAAATTTTCAGTTTTGGGAGTAGAAGAAGGGTGAAGATGAATACACACAGATATCTATAAGCAACATCTTTTTTTTTCCATCCAAACTTCCCTCACAGGAATGATGCAAACCACCCAAGAGATCAAGCTGAACAGCTCCCAAGAGGTGTCTGAAAGATTATTCCCCTAATGCAAGACAGCATTTGCACCAGATCAGGCATATTAAGTATCTTACTCCTGGTCTTCTCTTCCAGACATGCTAGAGCACAAAAAAAACCCCCACTCACCTTGCATAAAAATTTTTTAGATGTTTCCTACATTTTCCACTGGAGAGAAACTCTCAGCAGAAGGAAGAAAAAATTATTTGATATTGCAGTTGTTTTTGTCTTTGACAACAGGAGTATTTCAGTGCAGATGACATGACAACACAGCTTTGAATAGGAAAACAAGGATTATATGAAATAGAATTCAGATAAGTTAAAAGGAATTAAGTCTGTAAAAATATTTAGCAATGGAGTGGTGGAAAGGAAAAGTCCCATAGCACCCAGGGAGTTTCACAAAATACCTAGGAATTCTCTGGAAAAAAACAAAACAAACCAAGGAAAACACCAAAAAACCCCATCAGTCACCCTTAAGATACAACTATATTTTTCCTGGCAGTTGCTAAAGGTCCCATATCACAAAGCAAAATGAAAACATAACAGAGACACCTTCCAAATCACCATCTGAAGGCAAACAGTGCTTGACAGGGAAGGAATACAAGGCTGTATTTTCTCAGATCCCAGTTATGTCAGACAGCTCTAGATCAGGTCCACCTAACAAATTGCCATGTGAAAAAAAAATCCTCTACAACTGTTTCTTCTTAACAACCCCACTACTTTCCCTTCCTGACCATAGGAAATAGACTAGAAAAGCTGGGATCTCCAGTCATCGTTTTGTCATCTCACTAGTGTGTGTAGCCACATCACAAAGGTTTTGAAAATGGAGGAGCAATCTAATAGCTCAGGATTTATAGGTGTAGGTAGGATAGTTTTTCTGGAATCCCTTTCATTGAAAAAGTTCATTCATATTCATTTAATCAGGCTGTTATACATATACTCTGATTTCCATGCACAAGGCCAAAAAGCTGGCAGCCCTGTGCATTCCGATTGCCAAAGAACTAACCACCAAGTAACAGTCTGCTATTTAAGATCCCTGACTTTTTTTCATCACAAAATTTTATTTTCATCTGTCTTGCAAAACTTCAGGACAAGGTTTCCATGACAGATGTCTGAGGCTAAGCACATGTTTGCTGAAAACTCCCATCAAGGTGGTCCTTGCTCCTCCTGAGAACATTACAGAGAAGAAGTATGTTGTGTAAGTTGTACTTCTGCATGTACAGTGCAGCTTTAAGGCCTGAAAGCTTTCAAGAAGCAGCTTGAAATTTTGGTGGAAGAAAACTTCAAACAGTGTTTGCAAACAGTGTATTATGTGAGGTAAGAGTTGAAATGAAGAAAACCAAGGCAGGATCAAGTGGCATCCATGGCAGGGACTCACAAGAGTAAGGCTTGCAGGTTAGGGTGGAAAGAGGTGGGATGTGATGAAGAGTGGCAGAGAAGTAGCTGGACTCAGTTGTGGAAGTGATAGAGTTAGGAGAAGGAAATGGAGTTCTCAAACTTTGGAGTGCCAAGGAAAAAAGATAGGAGGAATTGCAGGGGAGGAGTAATAAATGTATCAAGGAGGGATGAAGGGCTGTGCACTAACAGCATTCTCCAGGAATTCATGCTGAGGAAGGAGAGACATGCAGGCTTCGTAAAAGAAGGATCTGAAGTTTGCAGATTCAGTATTTTGTCAAGCTAGATAAGCTAGAGCTGTTCCTCTTGAAAGAGGATGGTACTGAGGGAGGAGCTCAGCAGTCTGATTGGATTCAAGAGCATTAATGTTGTGAAAACAGTAAGCTCAGGAGTTCAATGGAAACATTATTAAGCTTATTTCTTAAAACGTGAGATTTGCATACCATTTCAAATGTTGAACAGACAACTTCCAAGCTCTTCAATCCATATTCCTGGGTGTGAGCATTCAGTGATAAACTCATCACTCCTGGAGACCTACTTGGTTTTGTGCCTAACAAATTACTCATACAGCAACACGTTAATCCTCCCACACAGAAAAAAAAAATGCTGCTCCTCTGCATACTCAGAGCATGCCCAAATTACCTATCCTGGTCAGTTGTAAAAGCATAATTCAGGATTTTATGCCTAAATTTGCTAGATTATTATTACCAGCACAGGGTGCATGCTTTTTCTTATACCTATCAGATCAAAACTACCCCCAATAAAAAAATAAAGAACACAAGTGACACCGAGTTATACCCTGAGAGACACTACATCATCTTGGTCTGGTGTACATCAGTGGATTTTGATTCTTTCACGTGCTATATCCGGAGTTTAAGTGAGGGAGTGATTTTAACATACCCAAGCTCTAAGTGTCAGACATCTGAAACAGATTAATGATGTCTGCATAAAACTGCCCCTGATAAAATGCTGCAGTTCGGACCCCATCTCCAGTCTGATTACAGGACTAAACCAATCTTCTCTCTTTAAATTCAAGCTTAAGCTTCCATTGTTTATCCTATTCTTAGCAAAGAAAAAGCTGAATAAACTTATAAACTAGAGCTAAACTCTTCACTCTCTCTTGACTGCCTGAGGGTTGAGAGGAAATAAAAGCAGAAAAACCCCTCCTCGTTTCTGCCACAAAAGCTCAAAAGACTGCTCTTAGATCACACTGAAGCTCACAGAAAGTAAATAATCATCTTGTGGGATGTTGAACACCCACAAGATGCTGCCCTGTAGGCATTATGGCTTTTCATGATTATTCCTTCAAGATGCAAAAATTTTTCTGAAGACATGGTGTTTATCTGAGTCCCGTATTTAACCCTGATTCTCCCACTGACCTGGAGAGTGACATGGGAAGGTCATTTTGCTACTCTGTGCCTTTGTCTTGCTTCAAAGTCCCCACCTTCTGCGTTTGGCTCTCACCTTGCTTGCACACTGCCTAGGAAAACCTCGACTGCAACCTACACATTCAAGGGTAACTAAATTACAATTAGTCACCCTTGTGCTAGTGGGGTAAATCCAGATAGTCATTACTTCATTACTCATTCCTATTTATTTAGCTAAGGTAGTGTAAAGCCTATTTTTAAAATAAAGTAATAAAAATGTTGACAGAGGGCTGCTGCTTTTGGAAGAAAAAAATGATCAGGACTTTCCCAGACTGAAAATGGTTTAGGGCACTACTCTCATCCATCACTTTGTACGGCTCTGTGATAACTCTCCTTAAAATTGCAAGTCATTCTCTATCAACATACATGGACAGCTCTCTAGCAGGACACAAATGAAAACAAGCACAAAGCTGCTTATTGGTAAATAAATCAAAGAAGAGAAATTGGGAGAAGGAAACAACACAAAGCTCTTTGTCAGGATAGGAGAGATTTATGTGAGAGATTCGCTGATGCTTCAGGCCACTGGTGCCATTTTCCAGGGTATGAATGGGTGGATCTTTTGCATACGGTTTGCTGGGTTGACTTAAGTAAGTCTTGACAACTCTCTTTCCCTGGGGACTAGACTAAAAGTATTGTTTAGAAATCTAATATATGGTTTATTTACTCAATTTGTGCTGAGCACTACAGTTCCTTCAGGCCAGCTTCAGCAGTCCATTACTCCATTAATGCTCCATTACTGAAATTAGTGCTGTAATTGGAAAGAGGGAGGATGATGGGGAAGGGGACACTTTTTAAAGGAGCAGGTCCCGCTTAATCCCATCACAGAAGAAAGCACTAGAAAAAACTCAACTGCTCTCTCCCAAGCCCTTCCCTTAGGAAAAGGGTATTGAAGAGAAACTTCTCTCTGGTGGCTGACGTGCAATAGCTGTGCAGCAAAAAGACAGGTCTGAGGAACTCACCACCAGGCCTCCCTTTAAATGAGAGGTCACAATGACAACAACAAGAAGCCTTCACACAGAGCTGCTCTGTGACAGAAATCAGCAGACACTTAGGTTTCACCCTAAGCTTCTGGTCCCTCACACAGATTTGGCACTGCTAGTGGGACCACTGGTGCAGTCTTTCCTCTCACCGTCCCCTGCACTGTCAAACTGCAACCCACTGTTTCACAAGCCTGGGGAGAGGAAAAAGGAGGGACACGCTGCTAAGAAAGGTGGCTTAACCATGGGGATGGGGCACAGAGCTGAGTTTGGTTCCCACCACAGGCCCTCCTTGAAGACGTGGAAGATGACTGTGTTTGGGGTGACAGACTCCTTTCGCTGCTTTGCTTTACTCATCCATTCCCCAAAATATTTTGCAGCATGAAGGAATTCAGGACCTGTGTATGAATATTTACTAATTATTCAACTTAACTAAAAAAAAGAAATTTTATGGATGTTGTATCAAAGAATTTTGTATCTCCATACAATCACATCTTGCAATAATTTTCAATATTAATTGTAAGCTAGTTACTGAGTAACAAATACCCTGTACAGTTATTCTGGATAACTGAAATATATGTTGCAAATATACATATTTATTGGTTTAGTTAAATAGAAGACCTGTCAGAAGTCTAGCAGTAAGGTAATACAATAGCCCTAGAGAGGTCATCTGTTAAAAGAGATTAAAGAATTTATAATAAGAAAAAATGCCAGTGCTTTTAGCTGGGATGCTGCTGATTCCATCTTCCAGCCTGTGACAGGATTTGCTTCATCAAGGCTGAACTGGAAAGTACCAAAGGAAACTAAAGAATTGAAAGACTTTTCGCTATGGGCGTGAGACCTGTGAGGACAGGCACTACTCCTGAATTTGTTCATGAGGAGCAGGCTGACACAGCGACAGACTTTCCTGGAGTGGTCAAAATAGTAAAATAGCTATTACAGCATAGTAGGACCTACGGTAAAGTTCATACCATATTCTTCTCTTCTCACATTTGGTTTTGTTTTTCCTATTGCACAGAATCAACAAGACTCTGGACTAGATGTTTAATTGCTGGGATAAGCCACTGCTCTAAAAATCTACCTAAAAAGAAATTAACCTATTCACAAAAAAAAAAAAAAAACAATGTAAAAAGAAATACCAGCAAACCATGCATCTTACATGCTTATGAAAAAGAAAGTTAGCTCTCTTCTTTTCAGACCTCTGTGTTTTGAGGAAAGCACTGCACTCCTTGAAGAAGTAAGGAAAGACACTAGTCCTTTAGGCTATCATACTGATCAAGGTGCCTTGTCCCTAAACCTCTCTGAGGCCAAGCCACATGGGTAGGCTAAGAGTTTGTTGCCCCTTCCTTGTCCAAAATCTGAGCCGCAGGTGAAAATTAAGAGTGTGAAGGAGAGATGCATCCTCAAGAGTCGGCAGATAGACTGTGGGGATGGCTGGAAGGCTCTTTGCAGGATACATGTGCCCTCCACGTCCCAGGCTTCTGGGACAATGGGTTGTTGTCTCCCTGGGCATCTGGCAGCATCTCAGAGACCTGTGTGTCTCTGATGGCTGCCAGCAAGTAGTCAGGCACCAAGTCTTTGGCTGAGAAATACATCAACATTCAACAGAATGCTAAATATACTCGTGTTGGTGAATGCCACTGAAAGAGGACTTTTTCAGAAAGTTGCAGATGAACATTTCAGGATGGAGATGGACAGAATACAGTGGAAATAACAATTAAAAAATAATAAAACCTTGATTCTCCATCTTTCTAACTTTGAAGCTACCCTGGATTTCTCAACAAGGGCTTCAAGAGGAGAGAGAAAACTGGGAGGGACAGGAGAATGCCCCTCAAGAATTAAATCCCAATTAACACACCATCAGTGATGAAGGATACATTTTACATGGTCGATTAAAAGACTCCTCCCTATTGATCTTTGCAGCTAATCATTGTCCTACCCCTGCTTAGGGAGTGCAGACACAAACCAGTGATCTAAATTTATTGAGACTCCTGACAATCAATAGGTCAGACTCACGGAGAGCATTACACAGAAAGCATCTCCCTTGACTCATCATGGGCCAGCAAGACCCAGGTCTCCAGCAGGTTCCTAAAGCCATTCCCCTCTCTGCTCGGATGGTTCATGCAAGGCCAGAGCTGCTCTGTGTATGCTCCTTGTCAAAGTCCAGACAAACAGCCCGTGACAAAACAACAGCCGCAGTGATCCCTCTCGCCTTTCACTGGGCATCATGGCTTGAGAGCTGGATACCTGGAGGCAGCAGACAGCCTGCCACATGAGCCCTGCAGTTTTGATTTAAACAAAACAAAAGTGAGTAGCTGTAATTTCACAGATGGGAGCAATTCATTAGCTGGGAAAAGATGTGGTCGCTCTAATCTGGAGTGACCGGGGAGCTTTTGATGCAAATAGCCATTTGCAGCTGCCTCTCACCAGGTCAGTGTTAGGCAATAGACTGAGATGGAGAAATCAAACCGTATAATAATTGAGAGCCTGCAACAGAGCAACAGCATTGCCAGGCAATGTTTCTGGGCCCTGCCATGGGCCCAGGTGATCTGCCACTTCTGGATTTTATAGTACGTGATAACGGAGGATCACACACTCCATTTAATCACCCAGATGACTGGTGTTCATATGACTGCAATTGAAGGGTCAGAACTGAAATCCCTGCAAGTCACAGAGGTGAGCACACAGACTGTCCAGGACTGAGACAGCAGACGGGCGAAAACAAGGTTAAAAAAAAAAAAAAAGCCTTGTCACATTTTAATCAGTTACATTTGAGCTTGAGTGCCTTACACAAGGCTGATGGCACAAACCAGCCTTTCCTTGTCCTGCAGTTACACTACAGCAAAGCGTGTTCTCTGTAGCACTGGTCAGTATGGGTAACCAAAGGGAGAAGAGTATTTTTGGTCCAGAAGGACCTTCTCTGGTTGGTAAATATCAGAGAAAACGAGGAAATGTGGGGAAGCAGCTGTAAAGGGGAACTACCTACAGCAAGGCCTAGTATCAAGGATAGTGGTACTGAGCATGGAAGGAAGCACGTACTGATTTCTGTGCATGGTAGTGTGGATGGCTTTGGTCTGGGTTAAGCCTTCAAAAGAGAAGGCTCAGCCTGGGATCCACAGGAGTTTGGGATTTCAACACATGGACATCACAAGGAGCATTTCCACCTTTGACATAAAGCAAGGATGGCCCCAGTAATCTTCTCAGAAAAACAGACTCTTACCCTCTACAGCTAAGTTAGCTGAGTTAGGTCAAAACTCAGGTCACAGCAGGACTGGTCCCAAAAGAAAACCGTTGAAATCTCTTGCTGACTGCAGCAAGCTTTGCGGAGAGTTAAAGGGGCACTCATTAAAGGGGCACAAATAATCCAGCAATACGCTCGTGTGCTCAGGGTGAGAGAGGAGAGATAGGAGGGATGGAAGTGGCAGGTGGTGACCTAGGCACTGTGGTGCTCTCTGTTTTTCTGCAATTATAAACACCACCTGCTATGAAAGTTTCTACAATAATTAGGCACAGCCCCAGCACAGACCCTTTAGAAGGTGCACACGCAAACTGGTCAATAAAACCACCTCGATATTCCTCTTTCAAGTAGAAGTGCTGTTTGTGGGATAAATGAAGGAAACAGGGATATTTGTCTCCTCAGTAATCTCCAAGAGCAAGTGATGAGGAATGTGGGAGACATGGTAGTCTGGTAAGAAAATGCATAGTGGAAGACTTAAAGAGAGAAGAAGAAGAACTCCAAGCAGGTTACACATTTTTCCCTTTCTCACCCAACAGACAAAGGCATCACCACTATTGTTACATAATATATTCCTAACCTGTCCTCTGGTGAAGTGGCATCCCACAACAAACCTCTTTGGGAACAAGCATACAGGCAGAAATTGTTAAAAACTGGATAATGGGCAGAGTAATTTTAATTTAGATTACTGAATGATGCAAGAAAACCGCCTGTGGGAGAAGTCCTTAGAGAAAATGGCAAATATTTATATTACATAGCATTATTACACTTTTACTGTGAGCTAACCCTATTACAGTATTGTGTATGGACACAGAAGATGGTACTTCTGTGGTGTCCCTCCCAATAAAGATCTGTCCTTGCAGGGCCCCAGCCATGGGGTTTACTGTGCTCTGTGTCACAGCCCACAAAGGCTGCTTAACGCACTTCCTTGCAAGTAGATTTTTTTATGACTTTACCAGATTAGAGGAATGGGGAGGAGCAGGATTTTCATTAACTTATTCTTTAATGTGAGGTCCTTTAACATGAGCTCCAAATGAGATGTGAAATCCTTGCCCCAGACGTCCCAGCTAGAGCTCTGTTGCGGGACTGGAAAAGTACTGCCAACACCAATGGGGCAAGGTGTCATGACTACCCAGATCACTTGTACTGACTTATCCTCCAGCATAACACCTTGGAGCACAAATCTGAGCATAACTGTGGGGCGCAACCCCCAGCCTGCATTTGGAAAAGTGACAGAAGTTAGTTCTTCACTGTGCTGGATTGCTGGGAGACTGGAAATGTCTTCCATGGGCTCTGGTGGCAACGGACAACAGCAGAGGTTCAGGGCTGAAGCAACATTGCTGGGGTTTTGTTGGAAGCAATAAATGTCAGAGAAACAGAAAGGAACAAAAGCAAAGGAAGACAAGAGGGCAAGAAAAATATGATTAGCCAGGTTCAGGTAATACCTCAAGAAAGAATATTGTCCAGCCACTATCACATAGGGGCTTCACACCATGAACAAGAATCTCATAGCAACTGATCCCTCTTTCCCTCAGGGCAGTAGGGCTTGGCCAACACAAATTAAATTGCATCATCTTTCCCCTCTCCAAAGAAAATAGCTTACAAGCACCCTAAGCACTATTGTATTTGATGCAAAAGGTGTGATAGAGATACCAAGCAAGGTGTTCAATAGCAAGATGCAAACAAACCAGCAGCAGCCAGAAAAGCCACATCAAAGCAAGTTCTTTAACAGAGACCTCAAGGTGCCCAAAACTTGCTTTGGCACTGAGTGATTGCAATATCTCTTCCTCACCAATAGCTGAAAGAGCCTCTGATAGACTGGAGATCAATTAATCCATGGAGGTTCTGGGTATCAGGAGGAGTGTGTGAGCTGCTTCAGGAAAGCAAGAGCAAGCCAAAGACTTGGGCTGCTCCCCAACATGAGTGAGGTAGCTTGAAAATCTGTCCGAGCCTCTTTTCAAAGCAACTGAAATGGGCTCTCCCAAGAGAACAAGGATTTGTGCAGCAAACCACCACAGACTAGAGTTGGCACGACAAAAAGGCTTCGTCCAAACAACGATGGGATGGATGAAAGAATGAAAACCAGGCACTTGGTACTAGAAAGACATTGGATCTTGTAGATTCAGCTTGGCTGAGCTGAGGGGACTATCTGCGCAATACAGGGGTAACCCTTGCTGGAAGTTTCTGCAACCCCTACTCTACCAGCTGAACTTCATCAGGGACTTCTCTAATCCAGGGCTTCCTGCACCTAGCTAGCCCTCTCCTTTTGCTGGAATTGAATGAATGCTGGCATAAAATATTGGGTCAGTGTCCACCAATCAGCTGAGAATGACAGCCAGTATTGCAGATGTATACTGTCCTGTAGGCTTAGCTGGATTTGAGAACAAGACTTTCCATAGGCTCATACTGCAATTATTTGGCAAGAACACGGCATTAGTAGTGGATTTTTCCTCATGTAGGACAGATATTCCGTGCTGGTTGCTCAGCAGTGCAGCAAACTCATGCTCTGGCAAACTCCTCCAAAAATAACTTCCTGCTTGCTAGAGATGCTTTGTGCACTTGCGTGCCCAGTTGCTGAGTAGTAATCAGTGCAAGCATACGGACATGAGGAATTCAAACTGTGTACAGCAGTCAACTTCAAATGTGGACTTTGGATGAATACTTTGCAGGTATGTAATGGTTTTCAAGGCCAAAATGAGACCTGGTCACTGACAGCTATGTACAAAATGCCCTGGTTTTTACAGGAAGAAGCAAAAAAATAATATCAGCAGGAGCATTGGAAGTGAAAAACATCGGTGAAGTGTAATTTTTCTTACAATTCAGTGCATTCAATTACATTAGAAAAGGGGAGACAAAAAGGAAAAGACAAGCCAAACCCGATTAATTCATTTTGGACGCTGCTTTTTCTTTTTCAAAACCAGAAACAGTAGAATGTAGTGTAGGAAATGCAAGAGGCCTAGGAATGAGGAATGTGCAAATTAGACATGCCGCTTTGAATCAGTCATTTTCTATAGCAACATTATCTCAAAGGTGGTCAGAGAGAGGAAATGAGAAAAAATGGGTAGATAAAGATGTAGTTTTATATCCTGTAACTGTCAATACTACCATGAGGGAGATGGCCGGTAAAGAACAAAAAAATTATTTAAAAACTTCATACTTGTCTATTTCTTGTATGAAGCACCCCCTAACCCAAAATGCCACCTAGCAGTATGTGCAGATCTCTGTGACTGTGTTTATAAACTTCTGCAATACCTTCAGGGACCAAAATGCCATGGTGGGAAAAGAAAATACCTCCCACATGGGAAAAATAATGATACTGAAAAGACCCAATTATGTTACAAAATTATTTGAAGTTTATGTTGTATTCTTATCCTTCATACCACAATTTCACTGTCAAAAGGATAGCTAAATAGTACTTTTCTTGGTTAATCCATGGTATTTTTCTTCTGAGCAGGTTTGCCAAAAAGAAGATACTTTAGCAGCAGGGTCCTAGTTCTACGTGGCCCCCAAAGGACAGTCATTTTCCACGTCATCTTCTGGGCATCTTTGAAAATTCTACCAATTTGGCTCAACATTTTTAGCTGTGATATTCAGCTTAAAAGAGAGCATCAGTAGAGCAAACACCGCCTGTTTTGTTACAAATGCATGCCTCATAATCAGGTTCCTGGGTACCTCATTCTGTGTGTGCCTAGACAAGGTTTTCCCAGGGCTGGGACCTTCATATTTCCTCTCTATAGTGAGGGCTGGCCATCTTCTCCAGAGAAGACCCCTGATGATGTCTCTGCTCTTTGGGATTGCCTGCTTTCACAAACTTGCAGGAACAACCTACCTCTGAGATCTAGCTTCTTCTAGATGGGTAGCCACCCAACCTGCCAAGTGCTGGAGTTACTGTGAGAAGGAGCAGACATCCATCCCCCCTTCCTCCATCCCTCCATCCTCACTTCCTAGAGAAATGGTGGAGAAAAATTATGATCACATGAGCAAGACAAACATGAAATGATCAAATAAAAGAGGGCAAAAAGATGTTTTAGGAAGGGGAAGAACAGTATGGGGAATGTTCAAGCTCCTGAACTAGAGACAAGCTTAGACAGTAGTTCTGAATTGTATCCGCATGGCTCTCTCATCTGCTTGCTTACAGCTCGTGCCTCCCCATCCCATTCCAGCTCACCCAGAAGACGATCCGTCATGCGACCTGCCTCAGTGGGCTTTTAGCTGCTCTGGGTGCTTCATGCAGGGGAGCCACAGCCACACAATTCAAAGGAGGTCATAAATCCCCAGTGCCACTGTCTAGCAGGTTACCAAGGTTTGATTTTTTTTTGCTTCACAGATCTTGAAGGGAGCCCTGGGAGCAGAAGGATGAGAGGGAAAGAAGGAAAGGGGGGAGAGAGTCTGCAGTGGGAGGAGGGGAAGAATGGAGTCATGCTCACAGCTTTTCACAGCTGAAAACAGACCCCACTGCTGGTAATGTGAGAGGGCTGGAGCAGGCGCCAAATGGATAAGGCTGTAGACAGTGGGACCAGAGCGCTGATACTTGCCAGTACCTGCAGATAGGAGACAAATAATTGGCACATGTTAAGAAAAGAAAAAAAAAAAAGAAAAAAAAGAAAAAAAAAGGCAGAAAAAAAAGAAAAGACAGGCAGAGAAAGACAGAGTTGTTAGACATCCGTATTTTCTAAATGTGTCTGGCAGGAGCCCCAGCAAGGAATTTAATCAGCAAGAGTTGTTTAAACTGGGCTTTGAAAACAAGCCCTGTGCTGCTAGTAATGAACTTCATATCATCTGCAACTCCTGTTTGCTGACGACATTCAATTTGTTAATTCTGCAGCTGGTGATAGGGGTCAGATATGAAAGTGACGATTGTTTTTTGACGTTCCAACCCCTGCTCACATCTTTCTAATTAATCCTTTTAGGAGCCACCAGCAGATCAAGAGAAGTGTGGGGAGGGAGGGAGGGAGGGTGGAGAGGAGGAGAAAGACTTTTTTTGTGCCTGGCCTGTGGCTCCTTGCCTCCTTCTGTGGTGGAAAGGAGACACAAGGGCATATCTGCTACTTAATCTTACAGTCATGAGCTTTTCTTAGAAAACCTTAATGTTGGAAAAGTAGGTGGCAAAAAATAAAAATAAAAATGAAAATGAAGGCTCACACAATCACAAAATAGATAAGGTTGGAAGGGACCACAGTGGGTCATGTGGTCCGACCTCCCTGCTCAAGCAGGGCCATCCTAGAGCACATAGCACAGGATTGTGTCTAGGTGGTTGTTGAATATCTCCAGCGAAGGAGACTCCACAGCCTCTCTGGGCAACCTGTGACAGTGCATGGTCACTGCATAGTAAAGAAGTTCTTCCTCATCAGGTGGAACTTCCTGTGCATCTGTTTCTGTCCATTGCCTCTTGTCCTAGTGTTTGACATCACTGAGAAAAGCCTGGAAACATCTTCTTGACACCCTTCCTTCAGATATTGATAGATATTTATGAGAGCACCTCTCAGTCATCTTTTCTCGAGGCTGAACGAGCCAAACTTGCTCAGCTTTTCGTCATAAGAGAGATGCTCCAGTCCCCCAGTGATCCTTGTTGCCCTCCCTTGGACCTGCTCCAGGAGCCCCACATCTCTGTTGTACCCAGGAGCCCAGAACTGGACACAGCACTCCAGATGTGGCCTCACCAGGAGGGTGAGGGGCAGGATCACCTCCCTCGACCTGCTGGCAATGCTCTTCCTCATGCACGCTAGGATACCACTGTTCTTCTTGGCCACAAGGGCTCTGCTGGCTCAGGGACATCTTGTTGTCGACTGGGACCACCAAGCCCTTCTCCACAGAGCTGCTTTCCAGAAGATTAAGCCCCAGCCTGTGCTGGTACATGGGGTTACTTTTCCCCGGGTGCAGGACCATGCATTTGCCTTTGTTGAATTTCGGACTATTCTTCTCTGCCGATCTCTCCAACCTGTTGAGGTCCTTCCCCCTAAAATAGCTCACTTTAAAATCTGGCAAGTATTTAATATTAACTGTCTCCACAGGGAATGAGAAGGGTGATGGAATTAGCAGCGAGGTAGGAAACCATTTTCCCACCATATTATCTTGCTGATACGGGGCTGGTGAGATATCCCAGGAGCTGGTTTGAGGAGCTGAGTGAGTATAAGCCACACAGAAATCCAGCAACTCTGTGAAGGCAGGTAAGTGTCATCAAACAGAGAAGAAATCATGGCCACAGGAGGAGCCCAAGTGTGCACAGAACTGTGGGTACTGCAAGGGAATCACAACCCACCAACCAGCACACAGGCTCACAATGTGATGGCTTTGATGGAAACAGCAAAAGGGCAGGAGATGTTGCTGGCCTGTGCAGTGAGAGAACAGGAGCACTTTGCAAATGCCAAAGTCTCCCTTCAAGGAGTTTTTAACTTGGGAGCCTGAACTTCTTACCTACAAAGTTATTTAGAGTGTTGAACCCACTGCACTCACCACACATGCCTTGGAGAGGACCAGCTGACACATCAACCTGTATGTGGTGCAGTGACGTCTGTGTCCGTCTGCAGAGGCAGGATGAGGAGGCCTTGCCAGGCAGAAGAGACAGCAATCAAAAAGGGAGAAATTTTACAAAAGGTGAAAAAGTTAGAGTGAAAAATTGGCTGGGTGACAAAAATTTAAGAAAGGAAGACCTGAGATTATGCACAGAGATTGCTGGCACTGGGGAAAGGTAGAAGAAAAAAACTTGCTCTGATTATCACTGAAAAAGAATTTTTTAGTGGAAGAGTTTTGTTTTTCTTTCCCAGTCCACCTCAGCACTGAGGTTTGGACTCACATGAAATACATCATCACCAGCCTCCCTAGAGCAGGAGAGTCATGACAGAGGTTGCACCTGTTCTGGGTCAGAGCTGAAGAAACAGTTCCAAGCACCTGCCCTCACACAACGATTCCCCAGGAGAAGAATGCGGGGATGCTGGCACAGCTGGGTAAACACATCTACCCATTTGCTCTGTTCCAACAGGATCTAACACTGAACATTTGGCTCAAATGCAGTGGTCATGGTTCCTCTCAAGAAAATGGGGATCTACCAGCTCATTCTGGCTGTGTATCCATTGGACCCTGCTTTGTCTGTGGCCAAAAAATGCAGCCACTTTCTTATATGCTGTCAGTGCTCTTGTTTTCCTACAGAAGTTTTCACTTGACTCCCTTTATTAGCCAACAACTACTGCTCTCAACCATTCTCATAATGGTTTACCCTTCCAGTATAAACTTACAGTATCCAGTATTGTGATAAGAAATCAACCACCCCCATAAATGTTTACCTTTTTTTAGCAGACTTTATCAGTACATATTAGTTTGCCCACAGAAAGGCAGTCTATTGCTCTTTTACTCCAGACTCCAAAAATCAGTAAAACACAGTTCTGCTCTTGACATGTCTGGAACAAGATTAGCTTCAATTAAATTGGCCTAGATTTAAATCAGTATGCTCATGAGCAGGCTTTGCCCTTATGGCGTCTCTTCAGTTCATTCCAAAATTTATGCAGAAAATCTAGCAGAATATTATGGGTGGGGGAGAACTGAACATTGTGATTAAATTGATGCAAAAATATTGTTAGAGGTAGGGGTATCTTCCTACTAGAGAATCACTGCTTTCCACAAGCAGGTAACTCATTATCGAAGCCAGTTTGTAAACGAAAAAGAGTATCAGAGGGCTGCCTGAGGTTCCTGGGAGACACCAGCCCCACAGAGGACCAAGAGCTCTGCTACATCTGCTGATAATAGTGGACAAATGACTGTAAGGATGAAGCTGCATTGGGACATCAGCAATCAAGCAGATCTTCCCCATCAGATAAGCCGAAGAGAAGAAAACAATTATAAATGCAGTGAAAAATGAATAGAGGAGACTGAATTTCTCAGGCTATTTAAAACATGCATTGTTATTTTTTAATAGACTTTCACCTGTTGCATCTGTGAACATGAGCATATCTTTCATTCATGCAAGATTTATAGGCTTAATTTAGCTGCTTATGAAAGACGCGTTGGCCTTGAACATCTCTGCAAGTGGCTCATGGTATCCACTCTGCTCAGCCAGAAGCACTAAGCACTTAACGAAAAACATTATCCTTTCCAGTGTTTATGTTCAGCTCAAGCACATCTTAGCCCCTTTATTGTCTGTATGGCTAAGACAGGTACTCTGTCACATAAAAGACATACTGATTATTATTCCAGTGTTAACAAAGTACTTGAGGGAAACAGTAATCTATTTTCAGTGGGGGGAAAAACCCAACCAAAACAAGTATGGCAAAAATTGCTGGCTCCAATAGCAACAAGAGAATCTTTTACCTCTCAACCCACTGCAGAGGTGTCCCCACACAAGCCTCATGCAGGCAGTTGTACCCCTCTAGCTGCATCTTAAACCATGGCTTTCAACTTGCTGTGCTACTTTTCTCACTCTGCTATTCTTGCATGACATTTCTTTGAAATCCAAACAATATTTCCTTTTACAAAATAATCTCATGCATGGTTATAAATTCTATTTTAGGGTGATAATTCTGATTTTCTCAGGTAAGAAGAATCCAGAACCATTAACCCAGAATACCTAATACCATAAAGAATCACTTCCATGCATTATCAACCCTGTTTTCTTAAATATTTTGGGTTTTTTACCAGATATGTCTCTTGCCACAATATGAGGTTTTAATAAATGAGAAAATACATATTCTAAAGAAACACACCCTGTCTCTGCGACAAGCACACAAACAAAAAGCAAAGCATGTCTAGATCAAAAACAGCTAAAGGGAGTAAAGTCAACAAGAACAGTGTTTAAGTAATCAACATTCCCAGATAGGTGATGTCAAAATGGTAATTATCTTTCCAGAGCTGCCTGAAAACTTAAAGCAGGAGGAAAATGTCCAAAGAACTGTATTGCACTGCTCTCACCCTGTGAGGGTACAGAGTACATCTGGAATAATGTGTTCACAAAATGGTGTTCATCTTCCACAGCCCTCCAGAGCTCCATGGAAAGGGTGTAGGTGGTCCAAAGGGACACAGTTACAAGTAAAGGAATAAAATTTAACACAGTAACATTTGCAGTGTTTATCAGAACAAATTCCCAAACAATGAGACATAGCTGACATAAGGAAGTGTCCTTGAGGAATCAATGGGCGCTCCATTAAAGGTTACTTCAGATAAAACAGGCAGTGCTACGATTTGGAAGGCAAAAGTTTCCAAATCTGATTTCTGCAACAGAGAAAAATGACAGAGACTTTGCTGGGCAGCAAAGTTTCAAAAATGCCTTTATGTCTCTGGCTTGTTTAGGCTAATGCTTGGAGAACAGCAGTAAAGAATTAGACTGTGTGAAAGCAGCATTATTCAGCAGGTGTTATCTTACGCACTTTGGAACAATGTTACCCTCTTGCATTTAGAGCTTAGGCTCTAAATTATAATTAATTATTTACATCTGCCCTGTCTTGGAGGGTGTTTGAGGATACTACTGCAGTACAGGCCATCAAGAGCAGAGTTTGGGAGGTTATGGCTTAGTAGGAGAACACAGGTTGGGGAGAATAAGGACAGGTATATGAAGATATGCACTGAGCTTTCTAGATCCATGTTGAGGAATCTGAATGCAAGCAGCCTTATTTATAAAAACAAGCACACAAATATCAGACCCTCACAGTGAAAGGACTGCTGAAGGTGCACAGCTTAGGAGTTGTGGATGAAAGGAATAGCTAAATCAGCTAAATTAACTGTTTGTAACATGTTAAAGGGAAAGAGAAAAGCCTTCGTTCTCAGTGTGAGCTAACACCAGGACCTGAATATATTAGACAGTCCTTGCTGCCCAAATGCTTTTCAAATTTTAATAATTAACCTTATTGATAGACATCGATTTCCAATACTAAGATTTTACTGCTGCACAGAGACCAGCTTTCCAGCTTTTATTTATTCAGCAATTTCCATCTTGAGACCACAGAGGTATCTACTCTGACAAGTGGAAAATGGGGGAATCAACAGAGAAATAGCTTAAAACAATACTATTGCTGTGCAGCATTAAATCACAAGATTATTGCCCTTCCTTCCTCCTGTAATGAGAGGTTTGACCTGTATCCCATGGGCTGAAAAGGGACAAGTAACCCACGTACCAAGAGGCCCAACTCTCTCGCCAGCAAGTGCCAATGCATTTTGCATTAGCACTTCTCATGAGGAGACCCTGAGTCCCAGCACCAGTGGGGCTAGGGGAGTGTGAAAAACCTCCAGAATATGCTTTCTCACAGCCTGACGATAACTTGCCATGAAACCCAAAGACTGTCATGTCATTCAGGACATAATATCCCATATTATAATTCAAAAGAATGAGCTGCTGTTCACAGGTTACATACACAATCCTTAAAACTTCTATTGAAAAGTATTTTTACTTAGGAACACAACTTTGCTCCTCACACAGCCTATTCCCTAAATCCACATAAAATATGGCTCATCCAAGTCTCTCTGGAACAGCAAAGTTCAGCTAGTTTGAAAAACAGAAAAGAAAAATACCTACTTACTAAATATTTTCATTCTATGGAGTTTACTTTGCAAAATAGCAGGTAAGGAGAAGAAAGCAGATGAAAATGCTTTAAAACACAAATACTTTTTAAAAAATGAAAGGGTTAACATGAAGGAGGTTATTTTATCTCTAAATGTCAAGTCCAAGATGCTCTGAGCAAGCAGTGGTTGGGGACAAAGCTAAAGTAGTAGGTTTCTCTTTAAAGAAATGCAGACCAAGTAGCAAAATATAGACTGAAAATTAAAGTGCAAGAAGACAAAATGCCTAAATTAGCCTGGGGAAGTCTATCTATCTAAGTCTTGCCTATATTAGACAGGGCTTGCTGGAAAAGGGAAAACTACAAAATTACCAGTGAGTTGCCCTACTGGAAGCAGAACCTTATATTAGGAAAAAGGAGATTTTTGGCTGCTATTGCCCTATAAAGTTCCTTCAAGCAAGTAAGCCAAGCAGGAGGAAGGATTCAGCTTCTGCTGAACCATTTGCCTACACCTGCAACCTGATGGAGAATGGTGTTGACTTTGCTGGAAATGGTTAATATCTTGGTATTTAGAACTATCCTTGGCATTCTTGCACAGCCTGGGGAGGCAGCACTGTGTTTCATAGACTGCATTTTAAAACAATAGTGTCCTGGGTGGCAGCATCTAATTTCTATACACTCTCCTTAAAAAAAAAAAAAAAGAGGGAGAGAAAAACTCTTTGCACTTGAAGTTGAGGAGAAAGTTTACTAGCTGTAAAATACTCAGGGGGAGGCAGAGATCCTGGGAAACAGGGGAAAGTGGAGGCTGTGGCCTTCTGTGCCTTGGCATGGAAGGGTTTAAAACCTTCTCTAGAAGGTCCAGGTGCAAATTACCCTGTTTCCACTCCTGATCCTTCCCTAACTCATGGATGCCCTATCTCAAATACAACTTTTGAGCATGGATCCCAGACCTTCCAAATCCCTCTTGCCCAGCTGGCTCAGCACCTTTGGAACGAGGTGACTATCTCTGCAAACCAGTCTCATGATTTTACACTTTTCAGACCTGCACATCTACCTCCAATACTTCCCCAAATGCCATCCCAAAATCCTTTTTTAACTCATTACAAAGAAGCTACAACAAATGCTTGCAGAATGCTGACCTAAAGCACAATTCTTTACCTGATTCTGCACCTTGTAAACTTTATATTTTTTTCTACATGGCCTCTAATTTTGAGTTTCTACTAGAAACCTTGGACAGTCAGACACCACCATTTTGTGGCCAGTTCAATGCAGATGGCCAGGATACTGTATCCATTTCCTCCCAGTATCTGTTTTTTGCCAGTTCTCATTTTGCTCTTCCCAGCAGAGGGGATGCCCAAGATTGGTTAAGGAGAATTAGGCGTCCAAGTCTCTGGTTTAGACTGCTAATGCACACTGCTTGCAATTTGCTTGCAAATCCCCAGGCTTAATCTAACTAGAAGATGTCCTTTTGGCCTCTTTAAGTCTCTTTGCTGCTTATAAGAGAAATCTGTCACACAAAATAAACCAGTGGGGGTTTCCGACAGTAGCCTCCATTCAGGCGAAGTGGTAACTTTTTCCAGGCCAATCTTGATTTCCTACTACCAAACTATGAGCCTCAGAATTATATTCTGCATTGCAGATTTCATATTTGTGGCCTGCAGTCATAGGAAACTTATCCTTCAAAAGTTAATTCAGTAGGACCGCAATATGGGACTTGCTGTTCAAAACAATAGGAAGAGAACATTTATTCTTTTCCTTACTTACCATGGCGAAAATAAAGATTTAAAAAAAAAAAAAAATCAACTTTATCTTCTGGAAATATCACATTTGCTTTGTGTCCTTCAGAATCCATTGATTTCGCTCTTCTTCCCCCGGAGTAATTGCCCAAACCTTTTCTGCCCATCACACTTTCTCTACCACAAGCTGCAGAAGCATTCACTATTAGCATGTCTCGGAGGTGCTGACCTAAAGAGACAATATTAATGACATTAAAAAATCTGTACAGCCTCTTCTATCCTTATTCATTCTTACTTTTCAGGAGGCAGGGAGCAGAGGAGGGATTTCCACAATAGTATTGTTTCAGCTTAGTATGAAGAAAATCCTTGATTCTTTATGTGTGCTTGGAAGCCTATAGTAATCATATTATTTCAGGGTCCTTATTGCTGGTTAATGGAATTCTTTTAATATTGACCCAAGTTTCTATTAAATAGATTTGCATTGATCTGGTGATGTATAGAGCTCAAGTAAGTCTATCTATGTGTAAGCAAATTAAAAGCCTTAAGCCTATACAGCCAAACTGTATAATCCCATGCTGAAAAATTGATCCTCTGATACTCTCCTGGGGACTTTTTCTTTTCTTTTTAGGTAAAGAGACACCTTCAATTTCTTTGACAGAAAGAAAAATATCACACATATTTTACGTTCAAAGAAATACAGTCCAAAGTCACCAGAATAAGTCTTTATAATTAGAAACTTCACCTTGCATTGGCACCGACAATTCAGCAGTTAGAATGAATATATGAATTATGTTGAATATAATGAATTATGTTGCTACAGCATCACTCATCATTGCTTTCCAGCCTGAGAACAGAGTTCAATATTTTTGAAGGAAGATGTTTACCACAGCCTTGCTGTCACTAAATTCGATACCAGCATCACCCAGACCATTCTCTTTTGAAATCAAATTGGTTTCAGTGTGCCTTTTCCCTGTCCTAGAATAAAAGCATCAAACATACAGATCTCAAAACACTTAGTAAATAACATCTGTCCTTGTTGTATATGTGCAGTAGTATTGAAGATGCACCCATGAAACCTGTGGCAATAGTAATAAGATCAACAAATCTGCATGAGAACCAGTCTCCAGCCACCACCATGGGTGTTCACAGCCACTGAATGTGAGGATGGGAACAGTGGAATGAGCAGGAGCTCAGATGGGTGGTTTCCCAAGGCACCATGCTCCAGGGTGGCTTATCCCACCTCTAGCAAGAACTGCATTCACTTTGAAGTCTCTCTTCTAAGAGAAGGCACCAGTACTGTTCCTCCTTTCTCTCCCACCATGTCCATTAATTACATTCATTAATTAACCAAGAGATAATCCATCTTCACTATCAGACCGGGCCAGTGGGTCCAGGAAGCACCCAGGGAGCAGGAAGACACACATGCACATACACCCAAATAAGTGGGATGCCTGAAACCTTATTTCCATATGAAATTAGACTAAAATAATCACAAAGCTTGATTCAGTTTCTCAGTTCCTGTTTCACACACATTTTGACCCTCCAGCACAACTGCACTAGAGGTAATCTTTGTCTAACATATTACAGGCTACTAGCAAAACTCTGTAAAAACCACAGCCATACCCTAGGTGCCCAACTGCATATAAAGACCAACCCACATTTTGGCAACCCAGACAGAGTACCTATAATTTGGAGGCCATTCTTACATTACCCGGTTAATGTGTGCGTATGCCTCTGCTGCGCACTTATAGTTTGTGAGCAAAGAGTGAGTAAAAACAATCCACAAAAGCCTGCCAAAAAACAGTGGTCAGGATGGCAGAGTTCATGCAGTGAACCATGGGGATGAAGGATAAGTACTGTCTCGATGCTTACCTTACTGAGTGGGAAGGTTTCATGTGGATCTGTTCAAGAAAGGACAGCTAGTAAGGAAAAAACACCTTTTTAGAAATGCTAATTAGCATCAAACACTGATCAATAATCTTTAAAATCTCCCCATTATAAGCATGAACAACTACAGCTTTGAAAATTGATGCAGATCTTGGTGGATGTGAAGATTTTCTGACTGGAAGATCCATATCTGCTGTTACCCTGTGTGCAAGCACTTTCATCACTTATTATCAATATCCAAAAAAGCATATCAGCAAAACCGGAATTTTTTTAGTTAGAGTATTGCATGCCATGAACCTTGCACATATTTCAAAAAGTGATTTTACTACTTGTTATTCTGCTTCACACTAGGCTGAGACCCAGGACGGATATCTAATCTTTATGCTGTGCATGCAACCTTTCTGCTGGAGGAGTTTTGAATGCCAGGTCAGGAGTGGTTTTCTTTTGATGGGCTTTCCACATGCTTCAGTAGGAGTAGCATAACACCTTGGGTTCTTAATGAAGTTGTGTGCTTACTTCTCCATGATTTCTGAGACATACACAATTATAAAGGGTTAAAACTATTTTTCTGAGGGTCAGCTGCATGAACTTGCTTTGAGGTGACAAGAGTGAAAGCCTCCACATCATCACCAGCTCTAGAGAGTTAGCAGAATGAATAGAGCACATGTCTGCATCAAAGGAAACCCACTGCCTACCAGGACCTCAGTGTTGCATTACGATAGTCTTAAAATCAGTGAAAACTTAATGGAATGCTAAAGAAAAATTACCATCATGGGTTCTTACAAAGTCGTTTTATCACAAAAGCAGTAAATTTCTGTCTGCACAGAGCAAATGAGCCTTGCCTCTCACTCCCTACTAACGGTAGGCATTAGTAACCACCCATGCTCTGTGGTTACCTGCAGGGTTTCCAGGGAGTGCAGGATGCAAACAACCTCTCTTACTTCAGGTGCAGGAGTCAAACTGAAAATAAAGGCTAGTAGTACATCCTGACCCCTTTGCAAGACAAGGGGCTACTTCAGCTGGCTGTGCAGCCCCTCAGGGCTGGGGCATGCTCCTGAGTCCTGCCTACCTCAATCTTCTGCCCCAGCCCCGAGCTGGAAGGTGACCTGCAAGAAACTCACAAAAAGCCATTACTGTGTTGTGTCAGCTCAGAAAACCACAACAGGGCCAGGCAGGGGAGGAAAAAGCCTAAGGAGGAAATCAAGGAAATTCACTTTGGCAGAAACTAGCAAAGCCTTTTTCTGAATGTTAACTATCTAATTTAATGAAGTCTAGAGATCAGTAGAGACAATTGTCACTGCCAGATTTGATGCCAATCACAACTCTGGAACATGAGCCAGTGAATGCATCCAACACACAAAGGAGAAAACAAAAACAAGGCAAGGATTTGACCCTTTGCTCTCATGATCCTTTAAGAAGAAATATCACCTTTCAAAACTATGGGGAAAAAATCTTCCCAGTCAGAACAAGTCAGCAAGAAAAAGGAAAGAGAAATCACAAGGCGAAAGACTACAGAATTGTAATTTCTCTCTGTCAGTCTGTGGTGCCTTTAGGGCTGTCGGTGGGAACACTTGTGGGCTGAAAACCTCTGTGTGGGCTGGAAAATTAGGGAAGATTTCTCTAATCCCTGTCAGGGAAGCAGGCCTGCACTTTTTCTTTGTGGGCAGCTGTAAGTCTGCTGTGCCTTCATGGGAGTCCTATTGCTGGGACACACTGCTCCTGTGCCAGTGGGTTCTCAGTATCCTCAGCTCCATCACACCCTTCACCTTATTCTTGAGAAGGCATATGGTGAAGGAGATGTTTTGCATCTCCGTTAAGTATATACAAACAAACTCCAAACCTATGTGCATCAAAGGCACAGCTAAGCAAATTAATATAGTCTGATTTCTTTCAAGCGGGTTTTTCCATACAGATTTTCAATGGAGGAAAATTAGAACTATTAGTTTTGAAAAAGACCTCCAAGTCCAACCCTTGAACCCATAACCCACTAAACTATATCGCAAAGTGACACGTATTCCCATTTTTGAGCACTTCCACTTCTCACTTTTTTCCTGCATATCTGTAGATCTGTAGTTCTCACTCTTATGAGTAAACATAGTTTAACATACCATTCCGGATAATCTGCTCCATCCCAAGCTGAAGGACTGAACTCTTTCTACTCTCATCCTCTTGAGGCACCATTCCTTCTCTGAAAACGGGCTCTGGGAAAGCTCTGGAAGAGAGAACAGCATTTCATCCCCTCTCTAAAATATTAGGAATTTTAAGTGTGCCTATTTCTTTCTTTACATGACTTTTGCATACCTACAGCCTCCTCAGAATAGTCACACCATGAGAAATTCTGATGGTACTAAGAATGCCCTTAGTGTGTCACTATACAATCTAAGGGATTTAGATTAAATTTCTACCAAGCATATAAACACAGAGGGTGATTTGGGGATGGATTGCCCTGAGGGTACAGTTCTTACCTTGTATCAGAGACTGAAATATTATAGTTTATGACTTAAACATTTTCTTAGAGGACTTTTAAAACTGTATTACAAAAGCTGCAGAGGAGACTATGGCACCCTGAATGGGGCCCTGACTGAGGCCTTACACTGCTCGCTGACAAAGATAAGATAACAACTCAGGGCTGGGGACATTCACAGAGCACCGGCTTAACACCTCCAAGGTGGAGACCACAGCCCCAGGGCAATCAGCTGCCAGGCTGGCACAGACCCCCTGCACCAAAGGGGGGAGGGAGGAGAGGCTTTGGGTGCGTGCTGGAAACGCCTCTGGTGAGAGGCGCAGTGACTGCCCATCCTCCCCTGTGCAGAGGAGCCCAGCTGAGGGACCCTCACCCAGGGGGGGAAGCTCATCCACAGCAGAAGGGGTGACATGGCCCATCACAGGGGCCCCCCAAAGGGGTCCCCAGACCCTGCACCAGAGATGAGGCAACAGAGCCTCAGTGTTGCAAGGGACAGTGTGTCAAGCCAGCCCCTGCAAGAGGAGGCACGTGGCCATTCCCACCTGGCCCACAGCGTACATTAATCCACGGGATTCTGCACTCTCTGGTGTGTGGTGTGGTGGCGAGTGGCGCCGTGGCCACGGCGGCGACAGGAGACCCTCACCACCAGCAGACCAGATGGAGGGGAGCAACGAGACCTTGTTGGGACCCTCGGATGGGTGATTTGCTTCCACCTAACCCCTGTCACCTCTCCCTGTCCCCCCACCCCCATACACACTTCTTTTTTCCATTTCTTTCTTTCTTTTCTCTTCCCTTCTCTTCGCCTCTTTTACTATTAAATAAAATACATCCATTTTTTGGCATCAACATCTAGCCTCGTTTGGTTTTAATCTCGTTTCTGGGAATATTTTGAACCTTCTAAATTCTTTCTGGTTTATGCACAGAGACTTAGCTTGCTTTGCTTTTCTGAGTTTAAACCAGATCATAAAATCTTGTACTCAGTTTTGGAATCCTGTCACAATGCAGAAGCATCCATCCTCTCTCCTGAATACACGAGAAATACGAAATCCCAAATTCTTCTGTTTGATTTTTCCTTGCCTTCTTCTCTGTCTTTTCACCCAAGCTGTACATCTGAAAACCAAACCATATGATCAGACCACCATGACCACATGGAGACCTATGGAGAGCCCACAACTGCTCTGTGCAAAATGACCCATTTCCAACCTTCGTCCACCAACCATCATGTGTCTCATTTGAGCAATGCTGATGGCAGTCACCGAACTACCCCGAGACTCACCAGACACTGAACAGCAACAGACCTTGGCAGACGTAATTCCACCCAGGCCAGTCATATATTTTCTACAAAAGCTATACAAGAAATGCCCCAACCCTGACAGAATTTAGGAGGCTTTAGGACAATGTACTGAAAACTGTAATTTTAGGTCAGCCCTGAAGCTGTCAAGTAGTTGGACTGGATGGTCATTACAGGTCCCTTTTGCCTGAACTATACTATTCTATTCTATGCCATTCTTCTTAGTATCTCCTCCTTTCCCTAGAAGTACACACTGATGCACTAGGTACAGCTGCTGGGCATTCGTCATGCCTCTTCTGCCATTCAGCTCCCAATAACCTTGTGCTATTCCTCTTCTCTTAAGCCATGGCAGAAACCAACTCTGCAGCCCAGGGACCACCCCTATTAGCTATTCCCTCTCTGCAGACCAGGGATAATTTCCATGAGGTCACGTAGTGAGGACCAGGGACACATACTCAGTTTTGGGGGGATACAAGGGGTGGTTTCTGCAGCCACAGCCTGGAGGAAAGCCAAAGTGTAACCAGAGCCATGGGCTTGGCTGGCTGGTGCCAAAGGACTGCCACAGAAACAACACCGGCTTTGAAAAACCAGTAAGTGGAGGTTACAGTGGTGTGGTAGAAAGGTTGGTCATTTTCAGATCTAGAACATTCAGATCCATGCCCAAAGCAGAGCCAGGCAAGCAACAACTCTTCCAAATGGCAAAGATAGCCCACTTCTGCTATCACTGTCATACTCCCTTTCCCCACTGAAACCAAGCTGCATAGATCTTCTGTTAAACACACCAATTTTTTGTGTTTATATGGGATACAAAATGCACTTCAGCCAAATGGTAAAACTTCCACAGCTCATTTTTGCCACTAACCTTTTGCAGAGGAGAGGGAGAGCAGAGTTCAGCTAGATGGGACATACACCAATTACCTAGTCCAACTGCCTGACCACAAGTTCAGGGCATCATCCAACTGCCTCTTAAACACCGACAGGTTTGGGGCATTAACACTCTATCCAGGATGCCTGCTCCAGGGTTTGGCACCCTCTCAATAGATATGTTTCCTCATATCAACTCCAAACCTTCCCTGATGGATGCAGCTTTGACCCTGAGGTTGTCCCTCAGTCTTCTTCTCACCAAACTAGACAAACCCTGTCCTCAGCCACTCTTCACAGGGCATGTCTTCCAGCCCTCTCACATCTTTGGTGCTCTTCTCTGAATGCATTCAGGGACCTTCACATCCTTTTAAAATGATGGGGCTTAGGACTGCGCACAATACTCAAGGTGAGGCTGCACCAGTGCTAAATACAGTGGGATATTCCCCTCTTTTGACCAGCTGGTTGTGTTACATTTTATGCACTCCAGGATGAGGTTTGCTTTCCTGGCTGCCAGGGCACACGCTGCTCCTACTGAGCCTCCTGTCAGCCAGCACCCCAGTCCTCTTTCTGTGGGGTTGCTCTCCAGCCACTCCTCTCCCAATAGGCACCTTCATCCAGAGTTACTTCACCTCAGATGCAGAATTGTTCTTGTACAGGTTCATGCCACTGATGATTTGCCAATGCTCCAACCTATCCAGATCCCTCTGCAAGGGCTCTTGTCCCTCAAGAGAGTCAACACCCTGGTGACTGGTTGCCAGACATTTATAGCCCCAGTCATTTCAGCTCTTTGAGAGCTCTGCCCTCCAGTCAGTCCTTCACCCAGTGCACTGTCCACCTGTTCATCGTGCACAACATCTGGACAAGCTGCCCAGAAGGATACTGTGAGGGACAGTATAAAAAGACTTATTAAAATCCAGAAAAACTACATCCACTGCTGCCCTTTCATTCACTAGGCAGGTGACCTAATCATAGAAGGACATTAAGTTAATTAAACAAGACTGTCCCTTTGTGAACTGATGTTAGCTGTGTCTGATGATTGCATTTTTCTTTAAATGTCCTTCAGCAGCACCCAGTATGATTGTCTCCATCATTTTTCAGGCACTGAAGTTAAACTAACAGTCTGCAATTTCCTGGGTCTTCCCTCATGCCCTTTGTGTAGACTGTAGTAACACTGGCTAGCTTCCTGTCAGCAGGAATCTTCCCAGACTCCCAAGAACTTTGGTAGGTGATTGAGAAGGTTCCTGCCATAACATCCACTAACTCCATTACTCTAGGATGAAGCCCATCAAAACCCCATGGACTTGTAAACATTCAGCTGATACCGCTGGTCCCTTACAACTTCATTGTCTATGAAAGGAAAGTCACTGCTTCCACACGCGTGGTCCTCTGGCTCAGGGGACCAGGCAGCCCAAGGTCTATCAGTGTTATTAGAGACTGAGACAATTAAAAGCATTGAACATCCTTGCTTTTTCTTCATGCCTATTAGTCAGGTGCCCATCTTCAACAAGTATCTTGCCTGAGCAATAGATAATAGGCACCATGATACCTGCTTTGCCTACCATGTCTCTAATCCTCACCCAGAGGCTCTCATTCACATCACCCCTATGACTAAGGGCTGTGCAGTCAAACCTCTCCCTTACAGACACTGCAACTCCTCTACCTCATGTGCTCCTTCTATCCCTCCTGAAGAGCCCAAACCCCTCCATTCCATTTGCCTACCTCACTTTGTGGGAAGATGCTCAGATCTTATCTAAATCCCTGGTAAATCTCCTTTCCCTTAAGGATTTAGCATTTTGAGTACTGAAAGAGTAAGGAAAATATTATTCTTCTCATTTTGTACTTTGATGCTAAAATTGGTAAGTACATTCAGACCATGTAAAGAAGGCCATTTATACCACTTACATTTATGTCATTGTAGTGATGTCAGAAGCAAAAGAAAGGGTCTGGTTCCCTCTATATGATCTCCACAGAGATGGAGACAGCATGCTGTTTATGGTGAGGTCTTCTTGGAAAGAAGTTCTGAATTGTTTAGTGCTCTTTACTTTGTTTCTTCCTTGCCCTTCAAGTAGTTCTTTTCCTCCTTTGGCAGAGGAAAACACCTGTTTCTATGACATATCCTTGCAGAACTCAAGTCTGTGTGAAGGAGAAGTTAAAAGTTTTAGCTCTTTCATCTCAGGAATAAGGATCTGTCTCAGGACTTAAGTCCCTCAGATTTGTTGTCCTGTTGCATGCATGCTTTCCAAGCTTTAGTGATGAGGGCACAGAACTCAGCATTGTACCCCACTGAGGTGTGGAAATCTTTTTGGCAGTCTTTCCACGCCTCTCCCTAAGCTGACCCACTGTACCATTGGGTAGTGACAGCCTGGGTCATGTCACCTGCATGTTGTGGATCACAGAAGCCACCAGTCTATGAGAGGAAGAGAACTTTATTGAAGCAGGTTTGGGGTTTTTTTTTCCTTTGGCTGCATTCAAATCCTATACACATTTCTTTGCCTCCAAAAAAACAGAGATATCTTGGATCAAAGGGCAGTTTTCCATATAATATGGGAAGGCTATCTTAATAAGAAAGAGTCTTATCTTAAAAATATAATTGGTGAAATATATACTGTTAGAGTACCCATCAGCACTGCCAGATGTCAGTCATTTCCATTATGAACCAAAGTACTGAAAATAAACTAGAATTAGGCTGGTATGTCCTTTGTATTGAAGCCAGCTCTAGCACAGAATGTATCAACTTATATACACTAATTATTTTCTTAACTGAATTTAATCTCAACATACTCAAATGAACAGAGTTGAAATGATGGTGGATACAAACAAAACTAGAAAAAAAATTAGCTCAAAAGACAGGGAAAAAATTATCCTGATTATTCATATTCTCAAGAAATATCTGTTCAAACTAGCCAGGTTCACATCACAGATGTTTTGGATTCAGTGAATCTGTCTTATAAATAGTGTTTCTTGTATTTTAGGTTGGCAGGACAGAGACGAAGAAGGGAGAGTAATCTCTCTGTAGTAACAGCAGAACAGTACATGCTAGAAGAGAGGAAGTTGAATCTGTTGGGTTAGTATATAAAACCCAGCTTTGTAAAGTTGCAGTGGAATTTACATACATTTACTTTAGAAATTATGTCAGTAGAGATTTTCTGAATCACTGATGCTGTCATAGTTGAATGTTGCAAATTTAGTCTTTCAGAGAGTGACCAAGAGCAATCTAGAGAGCAGACAGGTTTGCTGCTGTCCCTGCTGCCATTGGAAAGCCATGCCAGAACACCCCAACTTTCAATATCCAATTTCCAGCCAAACTCTTTTATGGTCGGCTGTTCTCACGCCAACGTTTTATTTTAGGCTAAACAACAATTTTTCCTCATTGGTCTTCATTCCTCTCATGTACACAGACAGTAATTATAGCCTCTTCACAGATGTCTTTTTGCTAGACCCAGTAAATTTTGCTCTTGCAGTCCCCTCTCCGAAGGTTTTTATTTTTCTGGGTACACTATCTGTCCTGTCCTCCTGTGCTCACGAGTGTCTAGGGCCATGTGCAGTATTTCCTATGAAGTTGCACTGATGCTTTGCCCAGGATATTGCTTTTACCTCCTCTGCTGGAAATGGATCACCTCATGTGAACCTAAACTCTATTTCCTTGTATTTCCTCTTTTCACGGACTACAACATGAGTATTCATAAGTAATCTTCTCTGTCATTAATTGTCACTATTATTTGTCCTCTGCATCATGCTTCAAGAGAGTTTTCAGGCACCCAGAAAGCCAAATTCTGGAAGAGACTCAACTCCTACAATGGGGTGGGAAGCAAAAATCCTAACTAGTTTTAAAACTCAGCCTGATAAATGAAGAGGAATATATGATGTGACTGCCTGAAATATCAGGAGTCTGGACCTCATGATCCATGAGGACCTTCCCTATCCTGAGTCCAGAATTACTAAATATAATATACGATAAAGTCACTAAAAATCTCTAGCTAATCACTCACATGCCAATAGCATTTTAAGTAGAATTTTGAATTCTGAGTACCTAAATCCTTTCAGCTCCTATAGAAGTCCCAAGATGCTTTTTAATTACACTTATTTCTATTTCCAGTATTAACTACAGAACTACATTCACATAGAAAGTTGTTTCCTGACATTTGTACACTGAATGAACATGACAAAGTCAGACAGCAAAAGGACTATCCATTTTTTAAACATGCAGAAATTAAAAGAAAGGAGATATTAGAAATTCTGTAGAGTTGCAAAAGCCAGAAATTTATCTCAACACTCCCAATCCTCCCTGCAACACTTAATTTGTGTGAACATCTCCTTTCCTATGTTGTGCATCTACTGTTGAGTGAGTCAGAGGAGAATGAATCAGGAAACACATTTTCCATTTAGATCTGAAACCACTTGGCTCCAAGGTAGTCAATCTCCATTGCATAAAGCAGACATAGAAAACAAGAACCGTCCTGAGGAAGCTGTCTCCCATATTCTCATTTTTCCTGCTATTCCTCAGTTGTCTCGTTATTACATTAGAATAACATGGGTATTCTAATGAAAGCATCATTTAAGACAGCATTTTCTAAAAAGCCTACGTAAGTGCTCAAATCTTATTTTGAGAAGGCATATATGATTCTTTCCAGTGAAGAACCAGGATACACTGAAAACATAATTATAAATAGCAAAAATGTAATACAAACACAGAACCAAACACTGCTCTCCCTGTTCAGTCCCTACCTGCCTTCCCTGGGTACCTGTGGTTGATTTTCAGGTTTCCCAGTTTCATGTACACATCCTGGAGCATTACAATATTGGCTTGATGTCTGCCACATCCCTATGCTCATCTGGGCTTCAAAAATTAAGTACTTGACGACCCCCTCCCTGAGGCCTTGAGGATGAGAGGAGTGAGATGCCCAGATCACACCTATATACATACCAGCAGTATGAAGCTGTCCAAGAAATAAAGAATTCCCATGGCAGCGGGGGGATTACAATCAGCAGAGTGGCAATCCAAAGACATAGTATAAATATTACAGACCTAAACTCAAATCCCTCCTCTGACTGAGGCAATATTTGTGCCCCACCACAGCATACCTCACCCCAGAGCTTTGCTGGTACCCCAAAAGGGAACATTTTCTTTCTTCGGATGTTCGGTTTAATAAAAAGTCCTAATTCTTCAATTGAAAAAGGCAAGATCGAAACTTGGCAGTCTGTCCCCTGCAATAAGGATGGTCTATGTATTACCCAGCAAGTAGCTCAGCATGGTGCTTACATTTCTTCGTACATATGATCCCAAATTACTTCTGAAAATAGAACTTGGATGTTTTTGACAATTCTGTCTTTTTTTAGCTACTTAATAGATTTTTGAATTCAACTAAAAGTCTTTACTTACTGTGGCAGTGAGTTCCACAGATTAACTATATGTGACATAAAAGGGCATTTTCTTTACCGTTTTAAAATTTATTGCCTTTTAATTGAATTAGGTATCCTCCTGTGTCTCTTTCACAAGACAGGATAAATAGGAGCACCTGCTGACCTTCTTTATGCCACGCATTATTTTATATACCTTTGTCATGTCGCTTCTCATTAGTCTCTTTACTAAACTAAATAGCTGGAATCTCTCCTACTATAAGATACTTTCCAACCTGTAATCATTTTGTTTGCCCTTTCTGAAAAGTTCTTGGGTATTTAGATCTCTCTAGGTAATAATTTAAAAGTAATGTATAATTTACAATAATTTAATCTTTAATAAGTCTTGCACTGTTTACACAACTAGGTTCCTTCTATGATCTATCTTTTCTATACTTGTGCAGATTTATCAGGAAAACAATGCCTCTAGGAAGGGTCTTTGTTGGTAGCAGTATTTGCAAACAGGAGAGACTGAGCTCAACCTCAAATGGTTTATGTATTTGGGGCAATACTTCAGGGTGTACCCCAGCTCAGGTCTGGTTTTACATTCACAATTATTTTGAGAGTGTAGTCAAATCCATCCCACACACACCTCTGCAACGTTGATGCCCAGAGTGCACTTCAGGTGACCTTACTAGACCTTCCTATAGCACCTTCTGCCAAGTTTCTTCCCAGTGACTGCAGGTTGGTGATTTCATTTCCTCTTCATAGAGGTGAGTCCCAGCCAGCAGCTTGTGACGGGAAGTCCCAGCACTCGGCACGAGCAACTCACCCTGCACTCCCACCTCAAGTTCCTGCTGTTGATGGAAACTAGAAGAGATAATCTCCAGTTTCAGTATCTCTGAGTTATCGCATTTGCTAAACGGATAGAAATTTGTGCAAGGATTGAATGGATGTCTCAGTATATCATCAGTGACAAAATGCCATGGACAGTTCAGGAGCCTGAGAGTTGTCAGAGCTTTCTCATCTCTTCCAAAGTTTTTTTTGGTTCACAGTTTCATTTTTAGCAGGCAGGCAGGCTGGGTGAGCTCAGGTGGGTTGCTAGTTTCACTGTAGGATAATTTCTACCACCAGCACACAGCAGTACAAAACAAAGGTGTTCTCTGAGGTAGTTCAACAGTGGCATTAAGGAGGAATTAACACCAGGTATTATAACCCCTTGTCTGCATTTAGACAGCATTCATTCTGCACCCTAGAAAGGTCTCACTGCTATCATTACATTTGGTTTAGGGCTCAGGCTCTATTCTTGAACACCAAGATTTAAACATTACAATCCCTCTGTCCAGCATTTCACTAAATATTTAAGCTTTGCTAAAGGTGAGCAGTCACAACGTCTGTTCATCCTCCACCAATAGCTTCTGGTCTGCAGGTGCTAGAAAGAAAATTAGTGAAAACTTTCCCTCTCTTTTTTTCTTAAACAGAAAGATATTCTTTTCCCCACACACAAAAAGCTGAAAACTCTGGATTTACTCCAGTTGCCTAACCCCAGGCACCCTAATATCACTGGAGATGCCACAGGTAGTGGCAAAATCCACGGCAGGTTAGGAGATGCAGCACAGAAATTTCGACAGACCCTCATCCTTCTGAACAGTACTTGACACCAGCTGCTGCAGCCCAGAGTAGCTCAAGCAGGAATTATTAGGCACACACATTGAACCTTTGCTCTTAAATATAAGTCCTAAATCAAGCACCAAGAAATATTTTTTTGGAAAGTGACTGACTATTCACAATGTAGATGTCTTCAGACCCGGCATGTTAAAGAGCGTCCAATCCCAATGACTGCTTTCTGAACACAACACCCACTGGAACAGGAAAATATAGACATAGCTCAATCTCACTTGTGTGGTATTTCTAAAGCAGGAGCACTCACGAAATTGTGTGGGAAAACAGAGCCATCTACAGGGGAAACTATTCTTGTTTGACAAGAAAAAGATCTGATGAAGCAATGCATGACCCTGTGCAGCCAACAAAGGGGCAGGACCAGACAAACACTGTGTTGCCAGCAGAATGACGAAGGCTACGCAAATATATTCTGTATAATAGAAGTTTCTTGAATCAGGTCTCTCAGGCTCTCTTCTTTCATAGTTTTTAACAAATTATTTCCATGAGCATCCAAGCAAAGCTACAACCTACTTCGTTTCCCAGTGACTACCTCCTCATGTTGCAGTTACGAGTAATTGCTGGAAGACAACTTTTACTGGTAAACATCTTGCACACCTACCCAGGAGACAGGCTACAAGACAAAACAGGCTACTAGACAAAACTAGTGCTACATCTGAGGCTGCAGTCCCACCCCATCATTTGACTCCCAGCTTGTTTCCATCAGCACTCTGCCCCTCAGTTACCTGGGCATGCCCATGCTATATCAGAGACATACAAGCTGTACCTAACAGCTATAACTGGCTACAGAAGATGTAAAGCAACTTATCCTTCCTGCTGTACAATGGAAAACAGAAATGACTGGCACTTTTTTGGTATTTAATAGTGTGTGTTCAGTTCCCTGCTTGCGACAAAAGCAACCAGTTGCTAAAAATTTGAAGTCTCACCAGCACCACAGGGAATGGCTCCTTATTGCCTTTTTGCCTCCATGGAAAAAGATCTCGGGGCTGAAATCCCCTTAATTCATTTTCCTATTGTTTGACTGGCCCACTGCATGTCTGCAACCAGAGAGACAGAAAGGAAGGAATGGAAGAGTTGGCTGAAAACTGAATGATTGGCTCAGGGTATCTGGAAGTCTTAAAAAAACTGTAGCAGAGCAGCTGCTTAAAATGCTATACTAGGAAATACAAGGTCTTCAGTGTCAGCGATTGCTACAACTTTGGGAAAGAGCTCTAAGACTTTGCCCATGGCCAGAGGATAAGAAACTGTTTTTTTAATGTTAACACAGGAACCTCCACACTTAGCTGGATTAAGCCAATTAAAACGGCACGAAATCAATCTTTCTTTAAATACTTAAAAGCAGAGCAAAAATGAGGTTGAGCAAACCCCACCTAATTGATTTCCATTTCTGTAATGACTGATTTATGTGATATATAAAGTTCAGTTTCATATCTATTTGGACTTCTAAATGTTTGTATGTTCTTACTTATTCAATCATATTCTCTTGCAGGATTATTATTTTAAACTCATCCAGACTTGAGCTTTTTGAGTTATTAGAAAAAAATTATACAGACTTACCTTTGGCAGAATTTAATAGTAGTTTTAATTCAATTAAATCTAATTGAATTACTTTAAATGCATCCTGCAATTTTATAGGTACTGACTGAGCTGTACAGTCAATGGAACAAAGTCATCAGTGTAACAGTATAGCTTTGAGTTTTAATATTATTGATATAGGTCATAATATAGGAAACTAGGACTTTTGTGGGTAGAAAGGATTTCCATTGGCCTAGATAGTCTCATTTCTGTGTCAAAAAGAACAATGGTTGTGCCTTGTACTTTACAGCTTCCATCTGGTTCAGATATCACATATGGAGATACCAAGCAATGACCCCTCATGAGGTGGCTGTTGACTTCAGTGGGAGCTGGATATTGTAGGAGGGTAAGAAAGGACTATCATGTATATGGCTTGTCTGGAGCCCTGCTAGCACAGGACAGCTTGGGCCTACCACTCTCCCCAGTCAATTATATCTGAGTCCAAAACCAATGCAAGATATTTTGAAACATTTTTTTAAAGATGTCACTGCTCTTTCTTCCATTTTAACAATGAGTTTAAATGAAAAACACATGGCAATCAATTAGGCATGGACTGTAAGCTCTCCCAGACAAGGGCTGCTCTTTTTGTGTATACATACAGAGTGAGATATGTTTCTGTTAATTTTAACTATCTAGGAGCTGTGTCTACTCTAAAACAGTTGCCCAGGCATCCGCTGAACTCTTTGCAAAGAGTTCTTGCTAAGCAATCCACCCCATCCATCTCTGATGACACATCCTTCAGGACTATGGAAAAGTTTTGCTTTGACTCATATTTATTCTTTTCTACATACAAGTAAAAATACAGTTTTAACCTCATCTCTTTGCTTTGCCACCCACTCAGCCCCAGTCACTGAGAGTCTCAGTAGGCGGACAGCAGAGGACCTCCCCTGTCAGGATGGCACTCTTACATTCCTGCTACTACCCTTCTTGGTTAAAATCAGTCCTCCTGAAGAGGGAAGAGAGGGAAGAGGGAAGTGGGAAGAGAATCCCTGGGTCTAACAAAAAAGGGAGTGAGTTGTGGAGGAAGAACACTGCAAGCAAGGAAGGTACAGATGTTAGAAAACAAGCAAGGATCTCTAAAAGGGGAATGGTACCCAGAAAATGAGATATTTTGTTGAAATATAGTTCAAAATCACATCTTCTAAAAAGCCATGGCTAAAAGAAGAGCACTTGTATAAAGTTTCGTAAATGGGTTCATCACTGAGCTTTTTACACATACATTTAAGTCCTTTTTGTTCCTGTTCTCTGATAAAAGTGAGCAGCAGCTATTTTAGTCACCACAATATTACTTCATGCCCAGAAATTTCCACTGAAAAAGAAGGTCATTTGGCTTCCAAAGGCATAAATGAGTGAAAGAGGTCAATAAAGCAGTATTAAATACCAACAGCTGTTTCACTCAGTATCCTAAACTTGGTTAAACATTCAACTTCCCTTGACTGTTACTTTTTTCCTAAAGGGATAAACATAAATCTAACCTAAATTTCTAATTTTTTATTGGATGTTGTGCTATTTTCAGCTCATTATAAAATATTTATGCAGGGAGAAACTCACAGTAGACAGGCTTGATGCTTGACTGACTTTCTGCAAGAGGAATACATAACTCCTTCAGGTAATGGGAAGATAAAACAAGTATGAGGTTAATCAGCTAAATTAGAAAATGAAAAGGAAAAACATAAAAGCAGAAGTTAATCACAAGGCACATTGTCTTCATAATAACATAAGTGTACATTTGGGATAAGTGCAGGGAAAGGGACTTGTCTCAAAGATACTTTCTAGGAGGAGAAGGAGAGGAAAGAAGTAATCTAAGGGATTATCTGCACCAGATAAAAGCTCTTGGATAAACTCACATGCCTATTAACAGCTCATCTTCAAGAAAACATAGTGGAGCCCACAGATAGGGCAAAAATATGTGTTTACCTCATATTAAATTTTCTCCCAGGCTCTTCCAGTAAGAGTAGAAGTAGATGAGGGAATCTGTGGGGAAGAGATCTGCAGGGCTTCCCATCTTCCACCCAAAACCACAATTCTTCCTTCTGCCCTGAGCTCCACAAGCCCAGGTCATGCTCTCCACATTCATGCTTTGTGTAACAGCAGGAGGGGAAAATGGCTCACAAGATACCTAGGGAAGGTTGTCAGCACTGGGGGAAGAAACTGGAAGACAACGTTTTCTGCTTCTCCATGACTGGCCCACATAATGGCTCGCTCTGGCTCAGAGCCTCAGGTTTTCCAAAATGCCGGATGAGCTCTTCAGTCCAACTTACAAATCTAACTTTCATTGCTGGCAATTCCACTGCATGGCCCTGAGGAGACTCCTCTATGTTGCAGCCTGAGCTCACTTCTGGCTCCATACACCTCAAATTTGTTGCAAGCTGGGCAGGACTGCCACAGATCCTCACTGGCCCTCTGTGGGGGAAAGAGAGGAAGAGAAGTCCTAAAGGCATGAGAGGAGGTTTCTCCATGAGTTCTCTCAACTGGATTCCCCTCTTCCAAGAGTGTTAACACAAAGTAGCACGAAAAGTAGACATACAATGTTTGCCTACCAGGTACTTTCTTTACCACACCAGTCACTGTGTTTAGTGGGCATCCACAAAGGCAAGTACCACAGGGACAAATGCTGATTGCTAAGTGTACTTAAAAGGACAGAAACTCAGCTGGGATAAATGAGTACAGCTTTCACAATGTATGGGGGTCTGTCTGGACACAGCTCTTTATAATTTTACTGCTACAGCTCAGGCAGGCTTTGGGATGGGGAGATGCACTACTCTACCAGCTTGTCCCACTGAGCAGCTGGGTGAGCAGCAGCAATCCAGCCCTCAATTATTTCACAGTCAGGTAGTGCCTGCTAGCCAGGATGGGAATTTCATGTTTAGTTTAAGGTTTGATTCATGTGACTTTGATAGGACGTTTACGGCACAACATTCCCTTTAGGGTTTTCTTTGTGTTTCCCTGGTGCCTTGAGTCAAATACTCAGGCAAAATGGGAGAATTAGTAACTTATTGGTGTCAAATGGGTTTGCATGGGAGCCCCAAATGCCACTTCTGTGACTAAGTTACAGCAATTCCTAAAAGTAAAATGAAGTAACACTACTGCCTGTGCATACAAGCACCAATTCTTGATCTATTTTGACTGGTCTGCCTTTCTGATCAAAGAAATTTCCTGAAATTTTGTTCGGTGTCATGGGTAGAGATCAGCTCTGTGTCCTAATATACTTTGGTATAGATCTATCAATAAGTCCCATTTTTTGTTCCAAGACTTAAAGGTTTCTGCACAGGGTACAAGAGAAAAAGAAAAAAAATTCCAGTGCAAGTCATGGATTTTGATGATCTATGGGCACATGTAATTCTTGAACACTAGACCCCATTCAATTAGTCATATTGTTCTCTAAGGAAAACATACAAGTTTGAGGAGTTTCCTGAAGGCAACTCAGGTTTTATGTGTTCACCTCCAGTGAGTATAGTCTTAATTTAGACAGAAAGTCATGCTATTTTTTGATTGGATATGTAAATCATGTTTAGATCAGACTATATAATGAGATAAATTCAAATCACAGTAGATACATTCAAATCACAGCACCACTTTTGTCTGTTGAAGCTTTAGGCCAGAACTTCTCTCCCCCATTTTTTTCATAGTTTGCTCTCAGAGTTTATTGAAACATCAACATTTCCAGGGAGCACCAAGAGAAAATATTGTATTTCTAGACAGTTACTTGACTGCCAGTGTACTAGGACTTTATATTGATTTTCTGTCCTCAGCTGCTAATGTGGTGCACTTCTATCTAGTTTTCTCCTCACAGGTCACTGAGATGTATGGCTGACCCAAAGGAGATGAAACTAGACTGCTGAATTGCCAATGCTAGGGGCCACCAGCTGCTGACTGACACTGGGTCACACACATCTCCCTGAATGCTTCAGGCCACACCAAAAGCTCCACTGGACATGTGGGAAAGCTTGGATTATTCTCCCCATATTTACTAGCTAGCTAATTCACTTCCTCCCCACTCTAATGAAATTTTAACTTAACTGTTACATAAAATGCAGTGCATCTGAACTAATGATCTGCTTGAGAAAAGGCAGGGCCTTCACCAAAACATTACTTAGCAAGGGACTGCTTAAACAGATGTCTCCAAACTGGATAATCATTGAACTTCCATTACTCTTTCCTAGGACAAAAAAGTCCCAGTATATTTGAAGATATTTTCATTGATTACAAAATAAACTGACATGGGAATGGGTGGATGCTAGAATGATAAAACCTGCAGCTGCAGCCTGGGAAGGGATGGAATGTAAGAAATGCACCAAAGAAAGGAAGGGCTGAGGTTAGGATCTTCATCTGAGACATGGGGAAGGCTTGGGATGGAGGGCATGAAGTGGGGTGAACTGGCCTATGGACAATTAAAGTAAAGGACTAGGGTTCCTAGTGAACAAACTACCAGCAACAGTGCTGAAGTGCCTGAAAAAGTATCTCAAAAAATAATTAAGAGCTCATACTGGCAGTGTCATTTGTCTCGGTGGATTAGTGTCCTGGCTTGTGAATCACCCTAGGATTTGGGTTTGGGCTAACAGAAAGTCCAGGACTACAGCCGTTGTGGGGCTAGAAAGGGGCTTTTAAAAGAAACTGAGGGCTGCAAAATTAACTGCTGCAGGAGAAAAACATTATGCAAAATTTTGCTACTAGGATCCAGAATATTATTTCTGATAAGATCATAGAAAATCCGTAGAAAGGGGACTCAATATCCTAATGCCCTCATTTTCTTTGCCTACCTTCAGTCATAATTGAAGAGAGCTGAACTCATGGTTGATTTCTCACATGGAACTATGGGAATACCTTGTCCATAAAATTATTAAGATACAATGGTTTGATCCTTGTGTGTACTGGGAAAAAAAGTCCACTGAAGATGACTAAATACACAGATTCATCAGCCAATTTAAAAATTAAGAAAAGAAAACCAAATCAAACCCAAACCAAAACAAAAAAACTTCCCTGAAAAATGGGAGCTGAAAATAAAAGCTGAGAGAGCACGTGAAAGAAGTGTCAATCTTTTCACACCAAAGGTCATGTTCAGATGAGGGGATAGAAATGGGTTGCCAGAACAGCCCCTACCTAGCTCTTCCCCTCTGCTGTGGACAGCCAGGGAAGGGGCAGTGTGGACAGAAAGTGTCATGACTTGGTGGGGCCAACAGCGATGAGGGGCTGTAAGTGAAATGGTATGGGGAGGAACACAGCTGAACCTCAGTGAATTTTTGAGGGAACTGGAAGAGAGGCTGCTGCCCTGGAAGTACAGACACATGTGGATATCCCCACACACATGTAATGCCACACGAATTGGGGAGCCCCTTTCCTGTGTCATAAACCCAGCAGTAGGCACAGTATGGCTTCTAGGCACCCTGGACACAGGGGAAGCATTGTCAATGAGCCCCTGTGATTTGGTTCTGCTGAGACATTTTGAACCCATTATGTCTGAATGGGTCCTAAATGTCCCCAAACATGTTCCCATTATCCCTAATTTAATTATCTTATTGAGATTATCAATGACAAAACATCATACAATTAAAACATTTGCACTCAATCAATTTTAATTGTATTCGCTACAGTCGCCTGTGCCAGACCAGATGCCTTCTAGCCCGAGGTGAGTGAAGGAAAAGCAATATTTAAACCCCTCACTTACTCAAGTTTGATCTGATCGAGTAGAAGTGAGGCAGTCAGTTGGGTTGTTTGGTTTTGGGTTTTTTTCTCGTAGGAGATGCGGGCTGCCCCGGCCGCCGCATCCCCACGGCTTGGCGGCGCATCCTTCATCCCGGATTCCGCACCCCCGCTGGCTTCGTCGCTCCGCGACCGGCCTTCGCCGGGGGGTTATCGCCACCTAGCGCTGACGGCGGGAACGGCCGCCCCTCATCCCCTAGGAGTCTTCCGGCATCAGCCATCCAACTCCCCAGGGAGCCCCAGGGCTCTGCAGAACCTGGATACCACCGAAACCGGCACATCTGAGCCGCACCTACGCCTCCTCGGAGAGTTCTTTCGTCATCGTCACCTCACACTGCCTGCGCCGAGGTCATCGAGCAACGGTGGCTTCAGACACAAATGACAGGTAAAACATCCATCGGCTTTAACCTCCATGGCCAAGGCTGAAGTCAGCCTGCTTGCCCCACGTTCCTCTTGGACTTAGAGCATCAGGACATACAGTAAGTCTCTCTGCTGCCCAAAACCTGCTGAGGAAAGGCGATTTGGTTCCCAGTCCTCAGCCACAACAAAACACAAGGATGCCTTGCAAGTTTTTCACTAGCCCAAGTCTCCCAAATAAAGCTTTGGGCAGAAACAGCCCAGTCCCTGCTTCCTTGCAGAATGCAACCAGCAGGGAGCTGGTAGCAAAGTGTCTGGTTTTCAACCAGGGCTTGTTTAACCTAAGGAGGCCTTCATAGTCAGCACAGGCCAGGATTAAGTCTCTGAGCAGCAGTCATGGTCCTGCTTTCCCTCCAGATCAGTGGGTACACTGTGCTCCTCCACAAACCAGAAGCAGAGGATGACTGCCCCTAGAAACTTTGTAAGCTGCATGTTCTGACCCTCTCCTGACACATGGGCGTGAATTGGGCAGGAAAGGTGAGTGAGGCTCAGGGCCCTGCTGCCCTGGAGGCACTCCAGTAGGATGGAGCTTCATCACGAGCCAGACCATCCAGCAAGGCCGAAAGAAAGCATCATGCCCAACTCATGGGTACTGACACACAGGAGGCAATGCCAGGCTGAGAATCCAGCTGGGAAGCAGACCTCCCTGCAACCCTGGGCCAGGAAGCTCTGACCCCCTATTTTCTGGGTGAATACTTCAACTACCAGCTTGAATACAAACAAGAAAGAGACTGGATTCTCTGGTGTTTACATTTTGGAAGAACAGTTAGCCATCAGCAGCCAGCCCAGTTTATGTGTGCATATGAGGGCAAAATAATTTACATGGTCTGCTCAGGTTTAGGTTGTTTCTGCCTCTCAGACTGATGGGCATTTCCGCATACCCAGAAACAATTTCTACATATCTGTGAACTTCTAGATTAAAACCTGAGGTTCTTACAGATTTCCAATACCTTCAAATTAGAGGAGAAGATGACAGGATTCTGCACGTGGAGAGAATCAACTCTTTTTTCCTGCCTCAGTGACTAAGCAGAGACTTGCTGTAAATCAAACCTACAGTAGAACATGAGAAGTCCTCTCACATGCTCATACAATTTTCACAAGGCTGGCTCTAAATCTAAGATATGTGCCACTTTTGTATTCCTATCCAGCCTGTCTCTCTTTAAATACAAATGCTAATTTACTCTGTGTTCTCCTACGTTTGGTTGAAAACCTCTAATCTCCCTTGCTCCTGTTTCCAAATCCTTCCCGTGAATCTGATCACTGCAAAAATAGCAGTAATTGATAGCAGGTGTTCCAGATGTGTTAACTGCTCTGTGGTACCACTTGCCTCATATCTTGCCATATCATTCTCTCTTCCAGCATCATGAACTTACACTCACTGATCCCGAATGGCTGTACAAGAAGATTGATTTGGAGATGGATTAGTTTGCAAATATTCACCGCTTCTCTTAATAATCGAAGAAACTCAATAGATGTGAGCATTGTGGAAGCCAATACTAATATAATTTTTTTTACTAGGGTTCAGAGCAAGGTTTTTCTTCCAATAAATTTTAAGGATTTTAAGTGTTTCAACTTCTAATTCTCTTCCCATGCTATGAACAAAATTACACATATTGCAAAAATAAAATAGCCCAAATGTACTAAGATCTGTTGTAGATTGTCAGAATTATCCCATACTGTATAAGCTGTCTGTCTGCTCTGCTGGTTCTGTGCTGTATTCTCCTATACTTAGGGAAAAATAAAGCATACAACAAGAGAAAGTAAGATCCTCCAGGAAATGTATTTTGCCAGGATTCAAGTTGGATGGACATGAAGCAGGAATCTGAGGAGAGGAATTAGTTCTGCAACAGTCCTCCAGAAGCTCTGTGTAGCAAGATCAAGGGGGAGTAACTATTAATTTTGCTAGCATCAGCTAACATCTTCCAGGTTGCAAGGGTTTCCCACTTCTCTCAGACTGAAATTGCCCTGTATCCAGATATGACATCATCTGGGTTCCATGGCTCCAGACCTTGGCTTTGGTCCATATGCCAACACCATGCTTCTTTCTTGACCTGAAGTGTGGTCCAGGACCTTAGCTCACATGCAATTCCAAACCCTATATGAAACTCAGCACTGGTCTTTCCCTGTTCACCATTCCCCTTAATTTGCTGTCATGAACACATTAGTGTTTCCCCAATGAGAACAGAAAATGCTATTAATCTTTTTTTTTTTCTTCTTTTGAATCCAGGAAGGGAATAAATTCAAGGACATATTGTCAAAATTGCCAAATAGTTTTGCTAACTGACAGTATCTTATTCCAGCCATAACCCAAGCCATCAGTGGACCATAACATCATGCATTTTGGTGCCAATCCCTTTAAACTGCAGCAATTGTGCCCCTGCAAGTCTGGGTCCTGGTCTGCCACTGGAGAGTGATGCACTGAGGAATGCACCACAAGCAACAATCTGAAGCTGACATTCAGGTTTAGTGCTGCCCCTTTCGTGTGTCTGAAGAGCCCACAGATGAAAAGCGCAGGAAAGTTGTCCTTGAAAACTTTCTAGCACAAAACTGATGGTTTTTAAACATCAAAAGCAGCCATTGACCTGCCCTGGTATTTCTGAATACCTCAAACACCAACTATAGCAATTCATCACTACCAGCAGCAGGAACACGATCTGAAATCAGTGCAATCACACACTGAGCTATAATAGCAACAAACCCTCTGCAAGTAGACCACAGAAATATTAACTCTTTTCCTTGCTGCCCACCTAGGATGGAAAGGACAATAAATCCAGAAATTAAAACTCCATTATTTTCTAGCCAATCCATAGTGTGACCCCCATTTGGGTCAGTCATATTCTTCAGGTTGCTTGGAAAATGGACTAGATAAGCTGGCAGCAGCTCTGTCTTCTAATATTTCATGTAATCCACTGACTCACACACACAGTGTAGCGTTTCCATTCTCCCCTCCCCCAGAAGTTTTGCCTTGTGGGTCTGATCACCAGCACTGCAGCAGGGTAGCAGAAGCCACAGTACAACCATAGATCTGGGAACAGACTAGGTTTCATGCGACGGAGCATAAAGGACAGATTACTTAAGCAACAAGGAGTAGGGCTGAGGCAGTATAATTAAATTCATAAATATAAATGCCAAACACACTTATGAGTGTGCCTGTCTTTACAGACAAGGTACAAATGCTTCATGGGTGACATCAAACACTGAATAATGCAGTACTCTCAAGAACAGAGAAAATCAACCTTTTCTCCAGCTTGAACTAAGGAAAGCTCTGGTTCATCTGAAGCCTAGTTCACTTCTGAAGCAGTGCTGGAGCTGTCTGCTCTGCATCAGATTTCCAGCTACACTTTCCTCAGAACTGCAGAATCTGGAGAATTAATTTTGATTGGGAAATGTCAAAGCAAAACATCGTTTAAAAAAAAAAAGAAGAAACATTTCAAATGTTTTAAAGAAAAAGAGAAACATTTCAAATGTTGATCTTTTCTCTGTTTTGAAATGGAAGTCAAAAAATGTCATATTTAAAGTTTCTCCTTTCAGAAGAAAACCTGTATAAATAGTCAAAGCTAACATTTTCTGACAAAGAAAAAATATTTCAGCTAGCTTGAGAGAGATGGGGTTTTGCAGGGCCAAAATATTTCAACACCCTTTCCTCTTTAGATGGAAAATAGGGCCTCCTTCCTCAGCCCTAGCCAGCCTGAAAGCACTTGGCAAACATAAATTAATTCATCCTTTTTCTAGTGGGGGAAGGAAGAGGGCCAAAAGCTCTTAAGGGACATGCTTACAATGAACTAGGATGTCAGTTGATAGAACTACAGAGATAGGTTGCGGCTCCAAACCTAAAACGCCTGCCTGGGCCCAGTTCCCTCATGCAAGATGCCTGGCTGTGAACACCAGCGATGCCCAGCAGCTGTACCTGTCCCTTAGCATCCTCCCAGCACAGCAAACTCCTCCAGGGAGAGCAGAGCTGTGGCAGTGGGAGCAAAATATTCCAGAGGCTGCCTGCCATAAAACATGCATTAAAATCTTAGTCTGGCAAATCTGCTTGTTTTGCAATTTGGTTATCCTGACTACATACCCAATGGCTTTTCTTTAACCTCCTTTTCTAAAAGGGAAAGGAAAAAAAGAACAATGCCCAAGAAAAATGTTTATTTCATGAAGCCATCCAAACTTTTCATTATCTTTCTTTTTCAGGGAAAACTAATAACAGCAAACCACAGAAAGATACACTACATGGTCTTGTCCTCTCCGATGTTACTGAGAGGAGAGGAACATGAAACTAAATAAAGATGTTTACTGACAGACTAATAAACAAATGGGCCCATTTTGATGTAACCTTGATGAATGGAGCATCCAGGTGTTTTCAATAATGGCAATAAGCACTACAACTCAAAGTATTTCTGATTCAAGTATAATGCATTATTAGGCCATTAGAGGCTGAGTATAGAGGGCCATTTGTGCGCAGCCCTATCAATAATGTTCCTTCCCAGCCTACATTTAGGCCAGGGGAATTAGTCATACGGATATTCTATTTAATAAAAACCTAAAGAAGACGCATCAAGAATCGCATTACATTTTAACAGGGTTACAGTAGTCCAGGAGGACCACAAGTTTAATTTTCATAAGAGCATTCATTCCTCAATTATGTCAAACATGAAAATGTAAATGGCAAATTTAATGCTAACAATATCCCTCAAAGCACATTGGCAGGTAGCAACCATTATGTTGAGTGAATGCTGGCTGCATAATAAGCAGCCCCAAACTAGACAGCAGGGGATTAAAATTGCCAAGCTGAGCTCCACTGATTACAGTTTCATGCTGCCGAAAACACCCTTTGTAATATGCATGGGGACTAAGGGTGGATTTTTCCTCCCAAAGAATTCGCTGACTGTGCAGGAATCACTGTTAATATTGGCCAAAGGTGGTAGCCACGAGATGTGATAGGAGTCACCCTTTGGGTCCTTCCAAGCAAGCGCAATGAGCTGAATTCATCCCAAATGTAATTCCACCAAAGAGAAGGGATTTGTATGCATAGACGTGCTTTGCCGGCTACCCCCTTGCAAACAGGAATAGCTAAACAGGGAGAAGAAAGAGCAGGTGGAGGTTGGATGCTCATATCAAGTTTCAGGGGTGGAATCTGCAGCTTCCTCAAATAATGCAAGATGAAAAATAAATTAAAATATTCTGCAACCTCGCCAGAGGACAATACTCCAAGGTACTTCTGTAATATGTACAGGAAACTTGTTGCTTTCAACCATCCACACCACGGTGAAATACAAATAAAGGGGATAATGTCATGTGTTGCATCCTGCACCTTCTGAATATGGCCCAAACCTCTGCCTTTGTGCAAGTGCTCGGCTCTATCGCCATGCCATGAGTAACCTGGGACTCCAGCCCTGTTTCCATGTAAAATAAGAGCATAGGGAGTCAGATGTGCAGTGTACCAAGTACCAATTCCCTGCCAGAGTACTGAAAGGAAGATATGTTCCTTAAAGCACACTGTGTACTGCTGAATAAATGCAGCCACTTCACAATTCAGAAGAGTTGCATCCAGGCTCTGCAAAGTGAGCCATGCCAGCTGAGCTCTTTCCAGTTTACATCTCTGCTCACAGAATAAAAACTGGGATTAGCACTGCAGTTCCTCTTACTGCGGTCTCTAGAAGTATGTGCATTAACATCACACTGTGCTTACATTTGTGTGTCCTCTTGTTTACATTAGGGCACATAAACAGATACAGGTGTGCATGGGCAGACCTTTAATGAAAATATTAATGTATGTTTTCACACCCATTACTTCAGCCTCATTGCATAGCAAGGAAGACTTTTTTCAACGTTTGCCAAGCAAAACATTCATTCTATTAACATCTATTCCATTTTTTTGAGGTAGAAAATGCTACTTGCTCACTTAATCTTCCTGACATCTCCAAACCTACTCAGAAAGCAAGGTTCTGCTGAAGCTTAACAAGAAATGGATGGTTAACAACTTCATATTTTTCAGTAGCTCTTTTTAACATAGGTCTGAATCAAAGCTTGGAGCTTTTTGATTTCCTGAGTATCCTTAGGTTTTTTCCTCATAGAAACTTTTAAAATGTATGTGCAGGAACATCTGAGGTACAGATCTGTACTCTTACAGAGCCATGCCACTAAAACTCCAAATGCAGCAATGCTTTAGTTTAGGTGGGATATCAGTGAATTATCATGTTGCTTGGTTTATACCTAGACACTCATGACAAAAAATCATGTCAAGTAAACCTACTGGCTCCCCACTCCCTGGGAGATGGGATCTTACCCTATGCACCAGTGGGTAACAGAGCTGTGACAACTCCAGCTGAATCCTTAGTATCTTCCAAGATTCCTGGGAAGAAACTGGGGTCAGAAAGCACCAAAGAAATGTGGACTCTGCATAACCTGAAAGTATATAGATATTTTCTCCTATTCATCTGTACCTTTATCTATTCTGGCTCTCTCTAGTTTTTTGGGTTTTTTTTTTTTCCTTCTTATTAGACAACATTAAATAAATCTCTCCATAGGCTTTTCTTTTACCTTCTTTCCTTCATCCCTCTTAGTGAAGTCCCTAAATCAGTGGACTCCTGCAATCAACAGAACCTTCATTATCCTTAATCTCCCATCAGAGCAGTCATTCCTCAACTGTTCTTTCCTCCTGCCAATACTCACTTTTCCACCTCCACCCTGTCGGGTGGCTCTATAGTGCTGTGCTGCTACAGAGTCAACCCTGTTCCCAAACCAAAACATTGGCATTAGATGTTTTAGGAATATGAAGGGAGGAAACAGCTTTTCCCTGGTCAGACTCTGCAATGCCTAGTTCTCTTTTTTATCCACTAGCACTCTGGTTGTTGACAGATAAAACATAGATGCTTTACCAACCAGCTTGTTGCCCATAGGGACCAGCACCAACCCCCATCACACACACAAAAATAAAAAGCTGTCTCATGAGAAAATTGTTTCTAATGCTTAAGCTGCAGCACAAGAGAGAAATTTGGAATAAGCAAGCTACCAGAAGGATTTTACTATTGGTAGATTTATCCTTTTCACAAGTCAGCAAAAACAAGGAATGAGGCATAATAGCATAAGCAAGATTTTAGACACGTTAAAATACATGCACTGGTCTGATTTAACTTCCTTATCTCTTGGATGCCTTCCTGCTAAGAGGAGTAATGAGTCTGCAAATATCTTGGCAAATAGAAATGGCAATGTTTTGCTTTGGATTGTACCAGCTCAGAAGACAACTTCCAACAAATCCTTCCATTTACTAATCTATCATGGACACCCTCAGCATGCATTTAGAATACACTGAATTGCAGAGACAGAGGTCGGGGAATGGAGACAAAAGGAAAAAAAAAACCATAGTTGAGGAAGTTAGTGAATGGAAGAATTCTAGAAGTGATTCTTGTTTGACAAGCCAGTAATAAGAAGATAAATTGTTTTATATGGACGCTTCAGGAGTGGACATTAAGTTTTGGGAGGCTTCCTCAGATTTCTGGAGCCACAGAGAAATCCACTATGTCTTTATTTTTTCTTGGCATAACTGAATATTTCAAGGAAGCTCAGTTTTCTAGTGCCATAGAAGAGTTTGAGCTTTCTAATAGCAGCCACACTTCACAAAGCGTACACACTCTGAACCCAGCAGATGTGTTTTCATGATGATTAGCTCTTGTTATTTCAGTCATTGTGCCCCAGCTTTCCTCCAAGGATCACTGCAGGAACCAGCCCAGAACAAGTGTTACAACGTGAGACCCTCTCTAGCCAGAGGCCATTGTGTCAGCATCAGGAAAGACTCAGTTTTCATCAGCCCAAAGTGAGGATTGGTTCCTGCTTAATTTGTGAATTTCAGAAAAAAATGGGTTATTCCATGGTGGCTTCACCAAACCCCAAAGCAACCAAGTTCTTCAGTACCAGAAGGACTTGCCTGCAATCTTGCTGAACCAGCACTGCTAAAGACAGGGAGTCCTGGCAGGTCAGCACACCTTGACAAGGTAGGTCAACAAGGCAGGCCAACACAGCCTTGACTCCCAAACACAGGCACCCACCTCCGAGCTGTTTACACATGTTAGAAATTCATTTGGAGGAGGATGTGTTTTCTTTTCTGGGGTGGGTTATTTTAAGTCTATGTCAGATGCTGTCAGTCACCAGCCTGACAGAACTGCTCAGACCCCTGGCTTGGCTCTCCACATCCCACGAGAAACTTCACAAGCAGCCCACAGCCGTATTGGCATATGGCTATCACCGCTCTGCTCCCCAGACATCTTAGAATAATAAATTGGTAATTGAACGGCGAGTTCAGTGCTGCTGTTTGCAGAGAGCCATGACCGCTGAATGATTACGACAGCGGGCAGCACTATGGAGGTGTTGAAAGAGTCTATTAGTCTGCTTAGTCTAAGGCAGTATGGAGTGTTGATGCAAGCTCTCTGCAAACAAATACCCAGCGCAGGCAACACAAAAAGGACAGCAAAGGGTGGGGGGGCTGTTTCCTCTGTGGGGGTTGTTGTCAGAGAAGTGTCATACTTGAGAGGGTGAGATAGGCACAGAACAAGGCGACCAGGGCTGGAAACACAGGCAGGGAAGGAGTTGTCCTCACACTCTGGCTGTAGCTCCTGTAGCTGGGGCAAGGCAAGAGGAAGACTGTTGCTGTTCTCTGGCAAGGAGTCACACCTATTCTGTAACGTGATGTGGCTCTAAAACACATTACCTGGCACTTAAAATGATCCATTAGACAGGCAGAGGAACATGGCATACTCAAGGATCATCATATTCACATAACAAAGGAATAAGTGGGCCTGAGCTACACTGAGTCACCCGCCAACACCCCCAAGGGATGCCCATTCAAGCCCCTGGCCTCGGCAGCCATGAAGCTCGAAAAGCCATTCCCAGCCAGGGGAGCTGCAAGTCCCAGCCCTGACAGACATCCTCGCTCCACCAGGGCCTGCAGCACTGTATGGTGTTTCCAGGAGCTGGTAGTTCGCAGCTGGTCCTCAGAGCAGCAGGCGCTTTGAGTGACTCCTAGTGGCACCACAACGCACAGCATGAGGCAGATGAACACAACTCATGGCTCATTCTCTCAACAATCAAGAGGGCTAAAATAAGGTATTGACAGGATGTATCGGATTTGATCATGGATGCCTCTTCATTAATCATGACTTGGAAGGACCATGGGTTCCTTTGAACAGCTGGAACAGCTGCCTGTTGTGGTGCAAATGTCCTGCCACTGAAAAACCCTTATAGATTATATTCATCCTTCCACAAGTACATAACCTTCAAGCAAGTTTTTGTAAAACATATTGGAAACATTTAAAATACGTTAAACTAACACTATGTGGTGCTTACCATATCTAATTTGGTGTTTTCTAGTAGATTCCTCTCTCACTTCTTCATTTTTCTCATCAGGAGGCTGATCTGACATAATTCAAGTTTGGGATTGACCTTGTTTGTGTTTAGCAGCTCCTCTGTTGCCATGGCTCTAGAAAAGAGCTCAGGTCACCTTGCTCCCAGTTGTTTTGACATGAAAGCAACAAGACACCAAACACCTCTTTGGAAAACAGAGGCTGTAAAATAAAACCTTATAAACCAGAAAATTGCACAAAATTGAGGAGTCAGATCCAATGAAATTACATCTGTCTCTTCAAGTTAAAATTTTAATTGGGAACTGCAGGTACTCAAAGAAAGGGTAAATCTTCATTGTGAAACCTGGAGTCAAACTCTTGTCTGTTTCAGTCCAGTGCCCCTCTGTGCAGAGAAAGCTATGTAACTCAGTCCAAGCCAAATTTGACAAAATCACAGCATATCCCCCCTGGTTTTTTTCCTCCTAGGCTTCTCAAGAGCCTTTTATGGCAGTCAGGTGCAAATTTGGCCCATATGAAAGCTTGGCCTTTGCGGCATAATGGAGTGGAAAATAAAGGTCAGTGCTGCCCAGTGACTTTCATGAGTGGGGGGGAATTGCAGCTGCCCCAAACCCCAGGGTCAGCCACACCATCAGGGAGAATGAGCAGTGAGCAGTCAGGGGGATGCCTGGTGATGGTGGCATCTGCCTGAGGCTGGAGCTGCCTGTAAAGATGGAGCATCATTGTTACTCTTCTTCAGAGAACAAACCATCATGGCTAAAATCTGATTTCCCACTGTAGGATGCTCAGACATTGTTCCTAAGCACAGTATTCCTCTTCTTTTCTTTTTTTCCTCCCTTGAGATTACAGGGAAAAGACATCTCAGCCCAGCCCACTACAGTAGCACCTGTGCTATGGGTGCCAGGACAGCAGGTATCTCCAAGTGGGCCCTGTACCGCAGGCTGGTGCATCTGCTGTGACCCTCCGGGCACAGACAAGGCACTGCGCTTCTCAAAACACCGGAGTAATCCCTTTCTGCCCAAATGCAACCAAGTCCCCGCCCTCAGGGGTCGCTTCTCCACAGCCAGCCCCTCTGCCTGTCAGCCTGTGTTACTGTCCAGCAGACCTGGTGGGCAGGATTTAATGTGCTGCCTTGTGATTCGGCCAGCTGAGGATGTCCAGTGCCAAAAGCTCATCATATGACTGCATGCTGTGTACATTGGGGTAACCATGTGGAAGAGCTAATTACAAGGCAGGAAATTGGAGCACAAGCTTGGAGGAAGCAATCTTTCAGCACGCAGCAAAGCCAATCACACAGACTTTAGCAACTGTACCTTGAGTAGCGAAAATTGTCCGCTGATGGAGGATCTGGATCAAATCTCTCTCTTCCCCTCTGCGTCCTCTCAAATTCTTCTCTTCTTGTAGAAGAGCTCAGTGGAAGTCCAAGCAACACTGTCCAAGAGAGATGGAAACCTCCCTACATAAGCCGGACATTTTAGGTGTGTGCTTGAATTTAGGCATATGGGTGGGTCATCCTACCAACTTCAACAGGACGGCTTGTATGTTTTTTATTAGGGGCATGAAGGAGAACCTTGATGAGTCAGATCCAGGAGTTTCATACTTTCTCCAAGATCAAAGGCAGCACAACAGCTCCTACATTAGAACACACATGACTGCAGTTTATTTGCTTTACACTGACCCAGTTTGAGTGGGATGAGGTACAGTCTGCAGGCCAAATTAAGTGCTCTCCTTCTTGTGTTTCATTGTGATTTTTTTCTTTTTGAGCATGTCAGCAGAACAAGTTCATCTCTGACAGTGCAGAGACTTGCAGATGAAACTCTGGCATTGTTTGCAAGCTGCTGTTATGCTAAGATACAGAAAAAAGAAAACAACCTGCAGTACAGCTGAGACATTAAACAAGTTAAAATGTTTTCATTGGCACCAAGTCACACCTCTGTGTTCCCCTTCCCCATGATCTAGCAAGAGGGAAGAACTAACTGCCAGAAAGCTACTCCTTTTGACTTGAGAATCTGCATTTACTACTATTGTTTACCTTGAAATATCTACAACAGTAGGAAAGAATAGTAAAATGTCTTTGAAATATCTCAACCCTTGGCCTGCTCCCCCAATCCAAATTATCACCAAAGAGTACAAGCATCACCCCCCTAGCTGATAGAGAAGCTCTGGAAATAGCATCACAGTCACACTCTACTGCAAATAATAAACTACTATGAGCTTGCTTTGGGCCGGCTAATTTTGCCAATACTGCTCTAGGTCAAAGGGTGAAAACATGGAGACCTGTCAGATCAGATAAGGATCTCCATGGATCAGCTGTGACTTGAGGAGAGGATCAAAGGATCAAAGAGTTCACAGCCTGCTGCCTAGCGCTGAGCTGGGCAGCAGCAGTGCACAGCACATCACAACAGCACAAACCTCTAGGAAAGGCACAGTAGCAACCAGAGCCAGTGCACAGGCAAAATCTGATATCCCAGGAGCCGTAGAAGGATCCTGATGGTTAGGAGGGGTCTCAAGGACAAAGGCAGTGCTTGGCAAGTGATGCTTTGGTCTCCAGCATTAGTCAGGTGTCTGTCTTCAGACCAGACCTCTGGAGACTAAGGAACTGGAGTCAGTGGAAGACAATAAAAAGAGCTAGAGACACAGATCTGCCATGTGAAGGGTGCCAGCAGCACTCACACATGCAGAAGCACATGCCTGTATACACACATGGGTTTCAACCCTTATATTAAATTCTTACGCCTTTTGGTACATGTTGAAAAATAAACAGCAGTTGTGTACAACTGATATCCCAGAACATTTATGTGACATAAATGATGGTTTTGCTGAGAATTGTGATTAATGAGGAAGAAATCCCTTGTGGGCTTCTTGCCATCTCAACAATTCCTAGTTTAAATTGTTTTATTTAACATCCAACAACCTTTGCACCAGGTCTCCTTACGATGTGAAGTACAAAGTAAAACTCAAATGCAGAAGCCAGACTGGTTTATTTCCAATGAATGTGCCACCTACTTGGCGACCAAAAAGGCTCAAATACTTCAAACCAGACCCAAGATCACTATGAGAGCATGAACAGGAACAGGGCAAGAGCTTGTGTCAGTTCTCACTTCCTCACTCCATCACCAGTGCCAGAGGCATTGCAGAATCCAGATAATCCCTAAACATAACCAGAAGTAAAAGCCACACGATGAATTTTGGACAAAATATCAACAAGGATCAGGTTTGTCAAGTCAAAGGTTGTTGCAGTAATTGCACTAGAAGGTCACATTTTCAGTGTTAATTCACTTTAACCTTTATCACCCTTGTTCACACAGAGATTGACCAAATAGCCAGAACCAGGGAAAGTTTTCCACTAACACACCCATAAATGCATCTTTCCTCTGAAGCAATGGAAAACTTTTAAGGCACTTAGATGCCATAATGATGAGCATGGCATTAAAAAATGTAGATAGATAAGATAAGGCAGGGGATTGTCTGGCAGGAGTCAGAAGCTGTAATTTGACATGATGATAATTTCCCATGTGAATGCTGGGATAAGGCAAATGCAGCTCTCACATCTTCCATTAACAGGGCAACAAATACAAAATATTCCTTTAAGAGAGTCCTGTAAAAATTTAGCTGATGGCTAGAGCCACTGAGAGAGTCAAATACTCCACTCTTAAATGAGAGACTAAGGAGTGAAAGGGACAGCATCAAGTGTTGACAGCTCATCAGAGCTCAGACGCTAAGTGAAAGTGAGATCAGAGCTTGGATTAGGACACTGTGGTAAAAAACAGCACTGAGGAAGAGGCAAGATCATTAAGCACAAATTTTACGGAGAGGAAGAAGCAAAAATTAATTTTGCTTATGTGTCAGCTTCCTTCTCTGTAGCTACAAAGACTCACAGGAAAGAAAAATCATTGTAAAGTCATCCCTTGAAACCAATTGACTATCAGTCTCCTACATCAGAGGAACATTTTGCTGTAAGGAACTTGTGGAAAACCAATATAAGGGAATAAAGTACAAGTGCAAGGAAAGTAAAGCAATGCTTTTAAAACACATTTGAAAGATTCCCTCCTTGCACATCGCATACATTTCTTGAGGCAACCCTCTGCTGCTGTACAGCACACACATCTGGTGCCATCTTGATAAAATGATGTTTTATAGTTTTCTGAGGCCCCAGAAATGGAGAGTGGGAAAGTCCTTGTCACCTGGATGTCATGGGAAGTATCTGTGGTGCTTCAGCCAAACTTCACCCGGTGGCTGCACCCATCCCTCTAGGGCAGCCATACATATGGACTTAAATAGTGAAAATTGTGTTGAGCTGAAGGGTCTCTAAATAAAACTGTGCCACAGAACAGTGCCCCTGGCTGGCACTGGCATTAGCACACAACAATAGATGCCATTTGAAGCTCAAAACTTACTTCTGCAAAATAAATACAGATGCAAAATAGAATCCTTCCATGACAAAACTGTGGCAGAGTTACAGTGGAAGCAGAGCAGAATATTAGAAAAAAGGTAAACATTTTACCTATTTGTATGCATACACGTATTTATATACATATATATATGTAAGCATTTTACATTAGCAAGAGGTTTTACTATGGAAAAAAAGAAATCCTATCTTAGCGGGGTAGAAAGGTCAAGGTATTTTAAATTTATTTTTCCACAATTTGTGTCTGACAAACTGATGCTGTCTAGGTAAGTACTGCTATCATGGATGAGCTCAGGGCCAGCAAAACAAGGTGATAAGGAAGGGACATCATCTCAAAACCAATAAATCTCCTTCCCAGATGGCATTTTTATCTAAGAGTGCCAAAAGAAGCCAGACAGGAAATTTGTGGACCTATATCATGGTAAACTCATTAAGAGTAAGTGAGTTTCTGAAAGACTAAAAGCAAGTTAATCTGGTGCCTCTGATTAAAAAAGGACCTCAGCACTTCAGCTCCATCAGCCTATTGTTTACAATGCATGAACTAATTTAATCCACCAGGGCATCAGTCCTGTGAATATCTCTGGAGGAGATAACACAACTAGCTTGCATTTTAAAGAGGTCCCAAAATGATGTGCTAAAACTGATGAGCTCAGCAGCGTGAGCATTGAGGCTTCCCCGAACAGAATGAGAAGAGACCTGCTCAGAGGATCTCCAAATAATTCCCAAGTTCAGTTTTAAGGCTAAAACATGAAAGCACAGGGTGAGAGGGGAACATTAAAGCACAGGAACTTTCTTATAAAGCAGCCCAGTCCTTTTACTGTTATTTCAAGAAATTAGACCTGAAGTGGAGATTGTCTCATTATAATGGATCAAAACAATACCGGGAATCCATGCAGGACAGAAGAGCCCTGGTACAACCAGCTGCAGCCACAATGTCTGTCTGTCCGAGGCTAGCAGGAGGGAGACATGCCCCCAAGCATGTGATGAGACACCAGCTTCTGCCCTGGAGCAGGAGGTAGGTGTTACAGTTTAGCCCCAGTTCTCCCAAGAAGGTCAACACAAGGAGATACTCCAAACACTCAATTGTTATTGTAATAGGTTCAACCAAACCCAGGTCCAAGTCTCCTTAGTCCCACAGACAGCTGCAGCCCAGTTTTGACCACAGCAAAATAATACTTTGGATATATCACATCCATGCTCCAAACATCTGTTTGCAGCTAAATCAGGTGACACCAGACTATGGTCATCACCCTGCTCTCATCCCATTGCTCAGCTGAGGGACTCTCCTCAGCTCAAACAACATCAGCTCTCCAGGCAGGACTAGAGAGACCACCAATGTTAGAGACAACCACACCACAGCAGAGGCTGTACCACTGAAGCAGATCAGACATGAGGAACTCCCCCTCTGATTCTCATTGAGATAAGAGGTTTAAAATTTACTGATACTATCATTGAACAGATTCAAACATTCATGGTAACCACTTTTCAAAATCCTGATTTTCCTTAGAAGAAGGAGAAGATAAGAAAATATTTATTTTACCATATTCTTTTAAAGACAATAAAAGCCTTTTCCAAGTACTTTTGCAATTGTAGCCATAAAGTATTTGTATAAGGAGGAACATATTGTTGGCACAGGAAGCATATTTAGTTCTTAAAACTAATATTTAGCTAATGCTCAGAAATGCATTTATGTAATCTGTGCTCTGTTACACTGATGTATTAATAATGAAATTGTAGCTCTCTAAGAAAGAAATGAACATTAACAATGGAAGTGGAATCAGAATCCTATAATGCAAGAAATACTGCTTGGTCAGCTGGACACAGAAGGTGCATCAGTGATTTGAGTAAGAACATGAAAGGACCATAAGGATAATGACTCACTTTGCATTTGCATAGTTAGTGCCTTTCAGACGAAGACTGGACTTTGTTTATACAGTCTCTGGACTTTTTAAACTTCAAGTTTAAATTTTAAACTTCAAGTTGGAGGTGCCAAGCTGTTGCAGAAGGATGATGATCACCAGCTTTTGAGAGACCTCTCTATTGAGTTAATTGGGTAAGTTCTGTAAGGTTTGTCTTTCAGACATAGCAGCAAATCTTCCCCCCAAAAGTCCTATTCCCTTTGACTCCTGTGAAGCACCCTCATCATAAACAGGCCCATACCTATTCTGGGTTCTAGCCATTGTCCTGAGCATACAGCTTTGTTGCTGCCTCTGACACTGGCTCATCCAGAGGTATTTTTTTCAATAAGAAGCTTGTTCTTGCACATTGTTCCCACCTACACATTCATGGGAGGTATCATAGAGATCTCTCCACTGTGCCCCTGCTCCAGGGCAATCATAGTCTCAAGGGCTGCACTCTCGCTGGGATGTACTATTGTATTTCTTCAGGCCCCTGGTCCCCTCCATCGTCCAGACCAAAAATTTTTCAGAGGATGCAGCAGCTCTGCCTTCTGGGATGTGCTTAGCTTTCCTTACCATTTAAAAAACAGGGAGGAGAGGGGATCCTTGCTCTACACAAGTGGTTGCAGCCAAGCATAGAAATATCTAGTAGCCTAAAGACTGCAAGGGAGAAGCATATGTTTTATAACAATTTAGACATGGATGCAGAAATTTGGGGTTTTTTTAAAACACTGTAAGCACTATTCTGTGCTCAGTTTTATTGCTGCATGTAGCCTTATAGACAAGGAAGCTCTTTAGTGTCTGGTAGAGTAAGAAACTGGAAGTGTTGTTAGCCAATTAAAAGTAGGTTGGAATTTTATCCATCCCTAGTTTGCTTGAAGGCAACATGGGCTTGTAAATAACTATAGTTTGAGAAACATCAATATTTCTATCAACTGCTACTGACCAAGAATTCAAACCACAAACCCTAAATACAGATATTTCTAATTTCCTGCTACAAGAGGTGAGTGGACTATGTCACAGATCAATAACCAGCAGAGGCATCTTTAAAAGGAGTAGTGCTAAGTGAATCTTCTCCTGCTACACACAGTGTCTTGAAAACAGTTTTGTGGTAGTCTGGCACTTACTGAAGGCTGGGTAATTCCCCTCCCCCTGCCCCAAACAGATTTTAGTCTTCTTTGATTTTCCATGCACGAGTGGCCAGGCTGAATGAGCAGATCTGTTATCAGCTGCAAGGAGTCTGGGCTTACAGCTGTTGACTGATAACTCTCTGCAAGCCCCCCTCCAGTGCACCAGGTCTTGCTTCTCTTTGCTTATGCTCCTCAGGGATCCCAGGCTGAAGTTCTGCTTGAAGCAGCCTCTACGCTGGCACTTGCTCCTCTCAGCTGCTTCCACACTCCTGTGCAACAGAGCCGGGGCTCAATGATGCGTAAAGAACTGGGCTGCAGTGCTGGATTTTGCCAGATAAAAACATGGAAGAGTTTTGTGTCCTAAGGTAAAACTACCAAAGTGGTTTTTGTTGGCAAAAAATATCCATGATTTCGAATCTTGTGTCTTTTTTTAGCAAGAACAATGACTACACACAACTAATAAAGCAATCAAGAATACAGTTTACACTGCTAACATCTCTAGCAGAAGAGCAGTGTGTTTCAGATGTGCAGCCCATGACTTCTCTGAGACAATGCGTCGCCTTGGTGGTTTGATTTCCAGATTCAAAAGTCAGCATTTCCAAAACAAAGAGCAACAGAGCAATTCTCTGAGAGAAAGTGCAGTGGTAGTTAACATCTTGCTCACACGCACAAAGCCAAACCATTTGTCTTTCGTCAGGGGAATAATTGTCAGCCAAGACCCTAGAGATGGTAAATTGAATTTTCTGTTCTGCATATGGGAACTCAGTGTTAAGTCAAATAATGCCCCAAGACCGTGTGAGGTTGAAAAGCAAGTTGTTAACAGGGAGAGGGGCTGAGGGTGCTTTCCCATTTGAAACATGCTTTTGCATTTTCCTTCCAGACTTGAAGGATTAGGGTGATAAAGGGATAGGATTTGCCAGGGGTATTTTAGCTGACTAATGCATGGAAACAATGCAGATTTCTCTCATCCTGTTTGTGAATTAATCACCAAGGCTTCTCTTCTTTTTTTTTCTTTTTTTTTTTTTTTAATTTGCCTATGGTTGGGAACTGTGCTGGTAAAGAAAATGATACCAATAATTTTCCCAGAACTGAAGTTACCTATATAACATTTATACTCAACTTTTAACAGAAAGAAGGGCAAAACCTCACCTGCCCTTTGGCATACTTGAAAACTTGGTATTTCAATGCCACCATTTTAACTACTTGCTAGTAGTCAAGGTGACAAAGGAAACTGTTGTAAATTGCACAACATACCTATAGACAGACAGTAAGTCATAGAAAGGCTATGTATATATTTCAAAGTATTTCTTTGAAAACAAGAAATGAAAGTGCTATGATGACATTTCAAGCAAAGTTTAAATTACGTATTACAGGTAGAAAGCGTTCACTATAAAAATAATTTTGACCCAGTCTTACTGAATCCTGTAAAATTTCTGTAAGATTCAGGAGGAATGGAAGAATTCTCATAGCTGTTTCCCTCTATAAATTTGATTGTCTTTGATCAGTGGATTAGAGCTGATGATTTGCACTTTGTTTCTCCTTCATTTCAGGTACCATCTCTGAAGCACAAAACACTGCTGCTGTATTGGAGTTGGCAATTATTTACTTCATAAGGAAAAACCCACACTGATTGTCCAAAATGAAAGCATGGTCAAGCTTGTATAAACCTATTATGAATCAGCATAGGTAAAAATACCTTTTTTTAAATGCTATTCCATAAGGGATCAGGTCTGCCACATGTTGCCACAGATGAGACAGGATAAGCAGGGACCCGGTATGTGGTGGGCACGAGCTGAGAAAAGGGGACAGCTGCTTCCCAAGCTGCAGCCAGGTCTTCTCACCATCCAGGCTCCATTGTGCTGCTCTGAAGATCACACCTGGAGGAAAGCTTCCCATGCTGGTTTAGCAGTATTTCTTGGACTGTTCTCTCATCATAAATCCCTAACTTGCTCATCAGGAGGAAGGCAACTGAAATTAGAGGAACACTGAGAGCCTCAGACCACCTACACTGCAATCAGGAATGCCTGCACAAACAGGGAGATGCAGCTTCTGAGACCCTGCACAGTTACCGATACCAGTGAGAAAGTTTTCTGATTTACAGTCTTCATTCCAATCCTGGAGCTTGGCCAATGGCCATCATGCCCAAGAAGTTTTCTTCCAGCCAGGTGTTCATTTCACAGCTCTCCTGTGCTGCAAGAGCTGTCTAGCGCAAAGCTGACTGCACATTTTTTTATTTCTTTATAGGTAAGGCTTTCCACTCCAGCAATACTTATATCATGATCTTCTTGCTTTTCCATTTACAGACCAATGTTTTGTTCTTCCACAGCATCTGCAAGGCATTGACATCCAGAGCTTTGCACAGGAAAGACCCCTCATGATCCATCTGTCTCTTGGGTGCTGTCCTGCTCCACTAGAGCTCAATGGGGCCTTTGTGGGTACCTCAGCTAGAGACTACCAGAGGGCCTTGAACTGCAAGTGTTTAACACATCACAGTCCAGAAGACAGCTTTTTCTAGTTCGCCGTGAGCCAGCAATGATTTTTGTGAGCACTTCTCTGCTGTCCACCACCAGGGCTGGAAGTGACATCCATTTTGGGGTGGTCATTGAACACCAGGTAACACATACTTAAAGAGTAGGAAGAATACTTGTTTTGTCTATCCTCTGACCCTTGATCCTCACTAAAAGAGCCATAAGTGGCAAATAAATACAGCCAAAGGGTGTATTTAAAAAAAAAGCTTCAAGCCAGAAGCAGCATCACAGGTACTAGATGAGCACTGCTAGTGAATAAGATATCCATTATATTCAACCTCATGATGCTATGTCTAGATATCATAAATAATAGACCTAAAAGCAGTTTCCTTTACCTTGTTCTAGTTCATGGACCAAGCCTGTTTCCTTCTTGCCTTGACCATTGTTTAATCAATTCAATCCTTACAAAGTCATTTTTACATATTTTACACAGGCACACCACCTAGGTTTAAATGAAAGCATATGGGTCTCTGAAGTCAAACCCCTCAATTTTATCTCCTCTTAGGATATCTTTTCTTCATGCCTCAAATTCTGCAAACCCTTCCCTTAGTATGTCCTGTCCATGAGCCTTGCAGGTACTGTGTAACAACAGCTGGACAGCCACCACAGGCATTTTTCACAACACAGGTCATCACTGTTCTAAACTTTTTCAGAGGGGATTGTTGATGAGGCTGCAAGTCCTTTTCAAGATGACCAAGAAATATGATATCCCTCTTTGTATCCTCCAGCCCTGAGGAACCTCTTTGGTAAAAGCCCAGCTACAGGGAGGTCTGCAGTCCCTGAGAAAGCCTTGAAAGCTTTAGTCTGAGAAAGTTTAAGACAGCAATATTGTTTCCAAAAGAAAGTGCAAGCACATAGCTGGCTGATGTCTTTGTGGCATCATTACCCTAAAAAAAGAGAAGCCACAAATCACTCAACATTTCCGTTCTTTGCAAACATTGATATTCTGAGGGTGTTTTTGTCCTCTGGGATGAAAACTAATGACTTTGATATAATATGTCAAAGGAAGAGACTGCTTGTTTTTCATGTAAGAAGCATTTCAGTTTTATTTCCCTATAATAGAGTATCCTATTATGACTCCTGGAGTTCCCAAACACTTCAGGCAATCCTGCAGTTCCCCAGCTTCTCAACTGCTGGGGAACCCCTCAAAGCCAGAGGGGATTCATCGCATGTCAGTGCCCCAGAGCAGGCACCCCACAAACATGCCACCCCATCCTCTAGAGTGGGAACAGAGGCCTTGAAGAGTAGTTTTTCCGATCTAGAGAGTCCATAGTAGTTCTGATATGGCAAATATTCCAGCCCAAAGGATGGAGGGGCCTATGACTTTCTGACATCCCGGAGCGGTTTCAAGAACAGAGCACAGAGGTGTTCATTGCCTGCTGATTCAGGGCCACAGAAGGTAAGTGCTGCCACGGGATGTCTCTGCTTCACCCTGCACATAATCGATACCCAAGGACTCATAACTTCCTAAAGTAATAGAAAATAGGATCTTAAAGCTGCTTGTCCAGGAGAACAAACTTTCTTCTTTGGGAGACACAGGCTGCATTGCTGGTTTAGTCCTCATGGAGGTATGAAAGAACTCAGAAGGCATCTCTGTATTTCTCCCCTTGTGCCTCAATAAATTCCCTGTGGAATTTGTTCCACAGGACTGCACCTGCAGCACATCTACCACCTCTCAGGGGGATTTTCAGTCAGGCTTGCATCCCACTGGTGCTAACAAGGAGATAGTAACTTTCTTTTCAGTAGCAGATCGGATGATGACTGCGAAAGATATGTTGGGGCAGGGGGAATTCAGACAATGTCAAACTCACTCAGTGAATGAAGGTTAAACTGAAGCTATCAGCCACATATTATTCTGATTCTTAGAAATTAGGACATTTTTTCAGTAGTCTACTTCATTATACCTTTTAGGGTCAACTTAAATCTTATTTTTGACACCAGTGGCAGGACAGATAGATCAAGTACCAGTCTCCTGTTAGCAGAATCAAGGAGCATACATGCTGTTTCCCAAACATAGCATTGAACTTTCCCCCTAGACCTCCATGGTTCAGTTAAATGGAATAAACAAATAAGGATCTTTTAGCTGACTAACTGGAAAGTATTTTTTCATTGTAATAAAAATATGCTGAGCAAGTACTGGAGACATAGAGGAAGTCTTTCCAGAGCAAGCTCTATGTACTTATTTCATCTTTTGTTTGACAGAGATAGGCAATTTAAAAGAACCCCATGGCAGAGCAGCATACAAGAGAGGAGCTTCATCCTCTGCCTGTCATTGATCTCAGCTGTGTATCCTTGCACCTCTGTCATCAGTAACCGTGTTCACATCACCGGAAGGAACACCCATAGACTTGGCTCAACCTTCGTCCTGCCCCACCATCTGCTCTACACTAAGGTTTTCCCCTGTTAATTCAATTAGCTCATTCTTTGTGCCAGGAAAGGCATATTATTCCATGCTCAGAGTACCAGCTTCACAGTGTCTACAAATCCAGCGAGACTTTGCTAGAGGATGCCAGCAGCTTTCAAGAGCCAAGAACTCACACAGGAACAATTTTGATTCCCACTTACCTAAGTGCTGGGGAACAAATGGTTCAGGAAAAGGAAAAGAGATTGGGAAAACCCTATTCTTGCACATGCCACCAAGTCACATGTCCCAGCACAGGCAGGCTGCAAAGCAGCAAGGATTGACATGGTCCAAACAAGAAGATCATGTTACCCTGACTCCTGTACCACACTAAAAACACACTTTGCACATTCCAGGGAGTTTTGTATGTGCCTTGCATTTTGACACACTCTTTTCTGTTGTTTACAATATCACATGAGCCTCATAAGCTCTTGACATTCTACTGTGAATCCTGTTGAAATCAGCATCTTCACATGTGCCATACAGAGCACGGGACCCCTGCTACAACTCTGCCATGTAAAAAGCACAGCTATTTAAAAGGCACAGGGGATAAAGCCTTGCAAACACAGTGGTTCTTATTCTATCTTTAGAAAGAAGAAAGCTGCTTCAGATACCACTGAATTCTTGATGAATGAGCTAACAGGCTGCAGGAAAACATCTCAGCAATTCTTGATTCTTTAACATAAATGCCTGGTACCTACTGGTAGGCATAAAACAAAAGAAGTTTGTACATTCAAAAATAAGACCAGTTTTCTAGTCAAATCACAATAATATCAAAAACCTGAAAACAAACTTCAAAAGAAGTAAGGAAATACAGCCCAGAAGTGAAAGGTACCACAAAATGCCAAGTCATATCTTACAAAGCACTAACCAGAAGCCTTTAAACCTTCAGACAGCAGCTTATCCAACGTACCATTCTGCTCTTCTCAACTCAGGATATGTGAGGATGCTTAAGGAATGAAACCCAGATATTTATGCTTTTTTCAAATTTAAGTCTTTCTGAAACATTAAACCAGTGAGATGGGTAGAGTTTTTCAGACACCAGCCTGCTAATTACAAAGCAGATAGGCTTCTCTGTCTGAGCTGGGAAAAGAGGGGAGCAACTGCTCATGCTAAAGAATACTGAACTGAAAGATTCAGAAGGTAGAAGTACTCGACAATATTTTTTCCTTCTGTGATTGACTTTTAAATTGGATTGCAATCCTCCATCGTCCCATCCAGGGAAGATCATGTTTCCAAGTTAATTCTGGTAAGGTAAGTTCTGCTACAGCTCCCAGCTGGTGCAGTCCACAGAGGAACCACAATGTCTATCAGCCATTGGGGCAAATGTGTTGCCAGGGGGATGCCGAGAAGGTGGTTAATCTGAAATTCAGATTCCAACACATTGCCCAGGTTTGACTTATTTCCAGGCTCCAGATGTGGACAAGCCAAAAAAAATAAAAAGCCTGTGAAAATAATTACTGTCATTATTTCTTGGCAGCCACTTTCCGATGTATATAATTCGGCACATTTTTGTACGGTACATGCCTGCAGATAGCTTTAGCGGTATTTCTGGTGTTTGGACATGTGGAAGTAAACCAGATGCCTTGGCTTGGCACCAAGTTCAGGCTTTTCCCCAAGTTGCCCATTTCTAGTAAAGGTTGTTACCAAAAGGTTGTTGGTGATCTTACTGTGACAAGCACAAGAGAAGCAGACTACACTCCAAAATACAGAAGCCTCCTTAGGACAATGTTCTCCACTGATTGAAGCCATAGGTTCACCTCAGTGCTGCTTTGGATCCATTTCTGTCATGACTGAACCATGGGCACAAAAGCCAAGCACAGTCTCCCCTTTCTTTCATCTTTCAAGAGGCTTCACTCCAGCACAGTCCTTTCTGATGGAAGCATGCTGGAGCCAGCTCCCCTCCAGAGCCCAGTCCCTGCCTTTCCTCCCAGTGCATGGAAGGAGACAGACACAGAATGGCTGAGTGTGTATGGTTTTGGACTGGGAGTCCAGAACCTCCCTTTTCAGTGTTAAATTAATCTTACAGCTACTGAACATCCAAGACTCTCAAATTGCTGCTCTATCCCACAGTTCTTCTTCCCTCCTTTCATCTGAGCTCTCTTCTCCTTGAGAGATCACAGTTCCTGCTAGAGGGTCTCTATGCTCTGATAATGCAAAACCAAAATAAAACAAACCAAGCCAAAAAACCAAACCAAAACCAAACCACAACAACAACAACGAAAGAGTAAAACACAGAAAAGTTTCAGGATTTTTATTCCATTACGTCTCTTACTGTCCTTTGAGGAAGGAATGCCCTTATCCCACTAGGCAGGTAATCCACAGCAAGGTAACTTAGAATACGAAGTGTTAATACGTGTAGTTAGTGCATGAGTTCGGGATTTATTGGGGGGGGGGGGGGGGGGTGGGATTTTTTTGCTGCTTTTTTGGGGGGCTTCTTTTTTGGAAAGACTAAAACCACACAATTATTTTTCTTTCTCATAATAATGACAGTAATAAGAGCACAGCTCAGAAAATACTGAATTGGCATTTCTAAAGCCTCTCGGCTGTCCTGTTTTGCACTAGAAGAGCTATCTTACTGGCACTGGCCTAGACAGCCCAAAGACATAGTATGTGTTGCATCACATGCTAATATTCAGAAGAGCAACATTTATACTACTTTATATGAATGAGACATGAAGAAAAATAAAGTGTCTTATGGATAACTCAACAAGCTATTCATCTAACTGGGCCTTAATTTATTTGATCTATAATAACAAAATATTTCCTCCTTTATAATTTCATTCTTTAAATTCACCAGATGACAGAAGAATATTGTAAGCAGAAATTCTGTACTAGAAACCACATTCCAGTGGTATTGAGAAATCACTTTCTTGTGGTGGAACTAGAAGCCTGTTCTTGGAGCTGCAAGGATTTCTATTTCTCTGTGATAGTTTTCTGTGTGGTTGAGATGTAGTGTACACTACAGAACAGGCCTTATTTTGGATGCCAATGAACCTCATGGGTAGTAAATCTTTTTTCTTAAGCAATTAAATTTCTGACTTTAATCTTTCATTCTCTTGATAGAAGTGGTTTCCTGGATCAGGCTGAAAGCCAGAAAATAATCTGCAAAACAAAGGTTGCCCCCAGCTCTAAACTACATTTAATATTTCTCTTTCACTGCAATCATCCCTTCTGCTTTCTTTTTAAGTCTTTTTTTTTTTCTTTCTTCACTGTAATGTAAGAGATGAACTCTCACAGCTGGGAAAGAGTGAGCAAGTTTTGAGACATGCTGTCTTAAGAGACTTGAAGCATCTACACACTTTCTATTATTCATCGAGACAAAAGTGCTAAAGCTGGACGAGATATTCACAGTCCTCAATGCCTTAGAGTTGCCTTCAAAATCTCATTTACAAACAACACTAATCTAGAAGTTCATGTCCATCACTACTTCACCCCATCTAGCCTCTTCTTTCATATCTAGGGGGAAAAACCCGCTGGAATGATGGCATTCCAGTTTATCCCTTCTATCTGTAAACAAAAGATTATTAAAAAAAAGAAAAATACTAACTGCAAAGGTAATAGTATCTCTATTAACTAGAGGTCCTGAAATATTTTATTTAAGCAGTTAAATGAACTAGAAAGTATTTGTCCAGTAAGACACTAGTGCTCCCCATTAACCCTACATTCTTTATCTGTAATGAGACTACAGAGCAGAGGCGGGCATTCATTACCAGTGGTCTTGCCACCTGCAGGGAGGGCTCTTTCCATTAGGAGGTGTCTGACAGGACCATATTTCAAAGTAACACAGAAGATTGGAATGGATTGAGAGATCCATAAAACTGTGAACCTGAAACGCTGGAGAGTTTGCATGTCCAGTAGTACATTTTGCATCAGCACGGGCATCTCTGCCTATCAACATGGAAAATACTTTCTGGTTATGGTGATTGGTTCTTAGCTGGACAGCTTCAGAGACAGTAATGAGACTTAATGCAGGTCATCAAAGCACTCAATCTCTCTACTAAAAGTTGAGAAGGAATATTACACATACACATCACATAAAATGCATTATATGTTCGAATGATGTCTTGCACAAAATAAATACTTCTTTCTTAATTAAGAGAGTTCTCCCTTCATTATTTTTAGAAACATCTAGAATGTTATGGGGCTTGGCATTTGCAAAGAAGTTTTCATTGAAAACACCACAGTTGTGAGATACAACTGCTCTCAGACTGAATGGCAAATCTCCCTTTTCAAGACTTCAGTATGTAGCTTCTACCCCTTTATACAGTTATGTGTTGGGTTTTTCCGGGTCTGATCAAGTGAGCTGCCAAGCTGTACTTTTCTGCTTCCATTGTACAATAAACCTAGCATGATTTGTGAGTATTCAGCACTTATATCTGATCCTGCAGACCTTTAAGATCTTGTTTGAGCTTTTAGCCATGGGAAGATAAAATAAGATGTCCAGGATTATTTAGTCCATATAAACAACCTGCAATTCTTCTTTATGGCCTCTTGTGCAGCTACACCAATTCTGATTGGTCCATATTCCAATCAGTATCATACAAAGACAAGATCAATAGTCCTGCACCTGCTGTGGGCTAACAAAAATCCTACGACACATTTCAAAACAACTGTAGACAAAAACCTACTCTCTCTGGTGCCCTTTCTAGACTATCCAGAACCAGTTGTAGTGTCAACATCTTTCTTTCTCAAGTATCAGTTTATGCAAAATGTTTTCATTACTGGAAACAACCAGGAAGATGATGGAGTTACTTCCTAAATCAGAGCCAGGGAGTATCTCACCATACCTGAGTGATGATGAAAGGTGTCTGTTAGCACTATTGACTAGATAGGCTACTGAAGGAGGTGGCAGAATTAGTTCAGTAGGCTGAACTTATCAGGAAAAGAGCCTATTGACTTCAAAAACTCAGCCACTGACAGAAGAGAATAGTCATATTTGCTTAATAATTTCAGAAAAGAAAAATAGCTGTCTTGAGTCCTCTTGGGTCCAAGAAACTGAGCAAGCAGTCACTGAGCAGGCAAACACTTTGTTCAAGACACACAACACCTTTCACATTGCTGTGGTCCTACAAACAGGAGCCAGGGCATGATGTAATACTAAAGTTATCAATTTGCTTGACACAAAAGACATTGAGAGGACAGTGAGAACTGCAGACTGAGAGTGTTTTAAGGGAAGCATGGTTCCAAAGAGGTCAAAAAAGTAATTGGGCACTAATACAATTGTGTGAGATGATACTAAAGCCTACGGTTATTCCTTTAATTACATTTTGCTGTAATCCACAGAACCAGTGATCTATCTAGGTTGAAGTTTATTTGGTTAAGTTTAGAAATATACAGAAAATGAACATTTTGGTGCCACCTTTGGCTTTCCTACCTAGGGCAGAGTTCAAGACACTCTTGGCTAGATTTCAAAGCTATTGAGCCTGCAGGAAGCAGTAGGTCCCTAAACACGCTAAAAACCCAAGGGAGGGCTACCCTAATGTTAAATACTAGCTTTAACATAAACTCTTCCTACACCCCTAAAGGATTGCTGTGCTTTTACAAAAGCAGGCGCTCTCTCACAGAACTGCTGTGGTGTGATCCTGCAAGCTTCAAACATAAAACGTGTCTACACTACACTTGGCAGGAGAGTGCATTAACTCCTGTAGAAGAGCATCACAAAATTCATCAGACAGCCCAAGTGTAGGTTTCTAATACTTCTGATTCTCGACACTGGACTATTTAATGGCTAGCACATGTGATCCATTTCACTACTTACTACTAGTACAGCCTCTCCCTGCAGCAAAACAAAAAGGAGAGTGATGGAAAGAATTGTGCTTAACTAAATTAAGTAGAAGTTAGAAGGAGTTATATTTAATGGCCGGTGCTTCTGGTGCTTGCCTACACTAAATATTCAACATATTTGTAGAAACCAAAGCAAGATGTAAAATGTGACTCCATTTCACTGATCTCTAAAAGGTTAACTTCAGATTAAAACAAACTTCATTTTCAAACAGGTGTTCACCTGTTCATTTAGAGTTGCATATCTGAGCCATCTGCACCTCCTGGATTCAGATGTCCAGATGGAAGACTTTGATTAAGTGTGCGTTTCTTCAACTGAATGTGCCTTTGGGCATTGCATTCACTAGAGGTTCTTCAAAGTTAATTCAGTCCTTGACTTCATGGACTGGTTATGGCTTGAACCTCAATGCAAGCTAACAACTTACTTCCCCATGGATTAAATACACAGCTACTTCTTTATATGGCACATGATCCATCTCGGCAAGTCTGTGATCAAATCAAGAGAAAGGGCATCAGCCAGCCACCGTCTAGGACAACTTATGGTCTACCATAGTACCTGCCTTCATCCCAGCTCCCAGAAAAGCAGAACCACAAGTTATCCTGCCTGCATGAGCTTGGCAGAATGCACTGGGGACAAAGTTTCTGCTCTAATTTTTCCAAATCTCACTTCCTGTTATACAGAAGGTGAAAGATAGAGTTCATGCCAGAATTAGACTATTCTTATTCTGTTCTGAAACACCATACATCCCATCTCGAGTGCCAGGTGTAGGTGGTACAGATCATGTGACAATTCCCAAGCATCTCAGCAGCCTGTTCTGCTTTACCTGCAGGGGGCTGATAACTGCCCTGCAAATACTCAGTGCTTGGGGCAATCAACATATTTACTTTCACCAAGACAATCAAAAGTTACTCCCCAGATGAGGCAGTAAACACACCTGCATACTTGCAATGGTTGCCTAATTTGTTGTGCTAATTTATTGTTCTGTCTGAGAGCACTATTATTTGCTATGGCAAAGCCCTAACAAAATCCACTGCTGGTAAAAGCCTAGTGAAATCACCTGGCATAGATTTACTAGAGTGATACTTTGCCTTTTATAAAGTTCAGTGCTTTTCCCAGATAAATTTGCAAGGGAGTGGTATTTCCTTTACAGATGTCTTGATTGTAGCTGTGCTTGTGTATCTTGTCACCCTAGAATGATTTGTCCTCAAGAAGGGTCGGTCCTCCAAAATCCTAAACAAGCTATGTGGTTAGACTGACAAACTTTGTAGAGACCCTAATGAAGCCAAACCCACAGGTGCTGATGGGGAGCACCTCACAGTCAATCTACTGACCACTGAACCCAGTGTAGCACAGACAACTTACATGTGCTGTTGAACCACTTATGTGGCCAAAGAACCAGCATCACACTAAGCTCTGCTGTATTCTAACATCGACATTACATGCATTTACTCAGGAAATGCTTGTTTCAGGTGATATCATTGCAAGCAAATCTGGTGGACAAGATAGACCAAGACAGAGATTAAAACCCAAAAGTTTTAAAATGATAATTTCTCCTCTCCTGAGCCAGAATGCTAAAGCTAAATCTTATTCCATGGAGGTCTCCATTTTATTCCCCTCACAATCCCTCTTGTCCTCTAAAACCCACATACATGCCATTAGGCAATTAATGTTAACAACTGACTCAGTCTTCCTTTTCTTTCAGCAGTAGTTTGTGGTCTTATTGAGCAGACTTTAGAAGAGAAATAGAAGAAATTGAATACATACCAATTAGGAAAAATAATACACCCCTAAAAGGGAAAAAAACCCAGAGACTGGATGTGACCGCAGAACCTATATTCAACATGCATTCAATGTTTTGCCAGTGACAGGCACTTTCACTCACTGCCAGCAAGGCATAGAATGGCTGTAGACATTTTCCAGCTTCCATGTATGTGTCTCCTGTTTACTCTTAACTATGTACATTTTTCCTATAAGTCATTATGTCAAATGCCAGGACTTTGGCATTGAGCTGTGGCTCAGTATTCCAGACCTCAAGAACCATGTTCAAGTTAGAGTAGTTTTTAGAACGCAGTGCAAGACTATTTTCTTCTTTAAGGGTACCATCTAGAGTTAGGAACAGGTTATGCTGTCTGTTGGTCAACAAGATAGTCTAAAATTATTATCAAAAATTGGAAAGTAGCTACTGGAAATTATTTGCCATGATTAGACCCAGCAAATTCTCAGTGATCTTCATTCTAACAAGACAATAATCATTCTGACATAGTCTGAAAAATTAGAAATCTCTGCTGACTACACAGCTTTGTCTTCTAACCTAATGGACAAGATATAATAGCAATGTTTTTAAAAAAAACAGTGAAAACCACAGCTGGAATTTCAGGAAGGCATTATGCATTGTAATGAAAATATTTTGTCACATTTTCCAGTCATCCTATTGCTTTTACTCATATGGAGCCAGTTATCAGAAAGTATCCTGTTCGTCTGAAGAAGATACATTTCCATCCCTAAAGGCTTTGTCTGTAACACAAATAACCAGGAATTGCTGGTGCTCCAAATGACGATGCACAAATCAGTACTTTCTATCTGGCATAGGTGCAACATCATTTAGAAAATAAAGTGTAAAGAACACACTTAGCAAACCTGCAGGCATGCAAAATCCCCATACACGCAGATGTAAACCAAGCGTCTCTAATGTCCTCTCTCATCCCTCAAGACGGACATGTGAAAACTTCACTCAAAATATTTGCTACATCAACAAGAAGAGCGCTCACCTTCTGCTCCTGATGGGTGGTAATTTACAAGCCCAGAGTGACAATCTTGTTACCACACACAGAGAAAGGCTCTGTGTTTAGACTTGTGCCAGGCTGAGCTCCAGGACTCCAAGAGGACTCTCAGTTCCCTGCACAATGGGAGGTCAAAATCTGAACCAAATAGAGGCTGTTCCTGGCAAGATAGCACCAAACTGCATGGGGGAAGTAGGTTAGAAAGAATAATCATCAAGTGGGTGCATGGTGTTTTTAAATCAGCATTTTAAATGTTGTTCTTTGAACTTGGAAGTCAACCTGAAACAAAAGTACATGCTGAGCGACACTCTGCAAAGAGGCTGAGATTCATACGTTACCCAAACCCTGTCACCAGGGCCATCAAATTTGATGTTCTGGAAATAAGAGCTGGGCAAGCACTGCTCTACTTGTGTGATGATTTAAAGACAACAAGCAGCACATACAAGCAGGTCTTCTGAACCCTGATGGTGCACACAGAAGTGCACCACCAGCTAAACATTTACGGTTGTGTTTCGGGGAGCCAAGTACTGTATACACACACCCACTGAAAAATAACAGCATGTCTCTGGAAAGGACTCTTGCTAAGGCAAAACCTTTTCTCTCAGATCAGTCCTTGTTTCTCCTTTTCCCCCCAACAGAGAAGTCAGCCAACTGTTTGGTGTGAAAACAAATTCTCCCAGTGTGGCCACAAGCTGAGCTAACACAAGAAACATTTCCTCTTGCCCAGCTTCGGCAGATGATGGGACTTGGTCCCAGGGCATTGTATTTAGTTTCAGTCTAGAGCTGCAGATCAGCCTGAGGCTGGGAATCCCACCCTTGCCCTGTTATGAAGGAAACAGTGTTGAAAGGAAAGCATTTGCCTCCAAGAGGGAGGATTATTTTTGAGGACTAAACATTTAGCTGTTTAGGGTACAAACCAAGCAAAGGAATTTAGCCAGAAGTCAAGTAGGGGAATAACACACAACTTCTCTCAGTAAAATGTAATGGTTTTGTTAACTAAGTTAGAAGAGGAGCAGAAATTTGGTGGTATTCTAAAAAGAGGCAGCTCATATTTTAACAGAGTAATTCAGATCTGATGAAGTGTATATGCATTTATTTACCTTTGTCTTGGTACATAACTCAAATCCATCTAGGCAGCTATCCTTCTGGGCAGCAGTTCTGTGGAACAACAAACAGTGGTGCACACACACACAAATTCACTCTGACTTTATGAAAGAGTGACCAAATTTTGGCCAGATATGAGCTATATTCAAAGAGATCCAATTTAACGTTATTGCTTCAAAACCAAAGCTAGGACCCCATTCTTCAGTGTCCAAATAAGATCACCTAAAGAGAACATGTGGTACTTCCACAGCATTGCTATGCAAAGACACACTCATCCTTAGGGCCACAGAGCTATGGACAGCCAGATCCTCTCACTCACTACATGATCACTCACACAAAGCTAGAGCATCCTACTGATTATTTTTGCACATGACACCACAGTTACTGCGGAGGAAAAAACCCCAAACCAAGAAAGAACATCCACCCCTCAAAGCACCCAATTCTCCTTTCCCCAACCTTTTCATTTTAGCAGCAAAGCACACGAGTTTGTAGATTTACATTAACCTTGTGAGGCTTTCTAGGAACTTCAAAGCCCCATGGCTCTGACACAAAAAGCGCCCAGACAATATAAACCAAAAACTTGGATGGTATTAGGTGCCTAATGGGATACTCAAGAATGTCTGACCTTGTTACGCCTACACTACAGTCACCACTGTAACCACAGCTTGTTGTGGAGGTACTTCAACACAAAATTCAGCTGAGTAACAGAATTTCAGCATTTGGACTTTGCTGAGCTCTGACCTAAACTCTGCTGGTTCCTGGATAGGCAGCTTACAGTTCAAGAACATTTGCCACCTACTTCAAATACAGCAGATGTTACAGTCTAAGAATAACATAGATGGGTCTCAACCCAATTTCTATGAAGCTTTGAAGTTCAGCTTTGAGATCCAGCTGGGAAAAGAACTGGCTCTGAGAAGGAGGATTATTTCCGAGGACTAAACATTTAGTTACTAAGAGTACAAAATGTACAGTAATCTACCCAGATCTATGTGCTGAACTAGGAGAAAAACATTCAACATCAGGAAGCAACATAGGCTACCCATCTGTACAGTAAAGCTTTAGAACATCTACCGAGGAAGTCTACACTCAAACTTTTTGAGAGTCAGGCACCAAATTGCGCAGTCCTTCCCATGTGTTAATTAAGTTGAACAAGCAGAAGAAATAATTAAGGGATGGAGAAAAAGTAATGGAGCTTGTACTTTCATTAAATCTAGCCACTTAATTTTTTTTTCCCCACCTTCCTCCAAAAGCTAAGATTTCCTCTCCCAGTATCCTGGGACATGTGGTGGGAAAAATGGGACAAATCAATTCACACCTCTAAAATTATGCTACTGTATCCAACACCCACATACAGAGACTAACTGGACCAAATCAAGGGGCCCTGTTAGTGCTGGGATTTACAGGCAAAAATCTTCATCGCTCATTCTTCTGGCACCAGGCAGGAGCCTGGAGCTTTCAGAAGTTTATTATTCCTGTTCCACAGTACAGAATGTTTCACTGATGTATTTAAACAACCTCCAGTCGAAAAAAAAAAAAAAACAACCAGATGCATGCTTATCACTGTCAGGGGGTGATATCAAACTAACAGCAGCCAGTTCTGTGGGAAGGTCCAAACCTCCAAAAGTCAAGGGAAAGGAAGAAGGGAACCACTCAACCAGTGCAGCACAGGCAACACAAGTCCCAGGAGAGGAGGCAGCCCAAACAGAGCTCACTAAAGACATATTTTGCAGCTAACTCTACTGGACCAAACTGAATGGCCTCCAGCACAGCTTTGTAAGCTGTTCTTTTCCAAGTATGAAGTATTTGCTAGCTACTCAAGGCATCAAGACAGGATGAGAGATAAGATATCCTGATGCCTTCAAGAAGTCTTAGCAAGTGATTCTGGCTTAGGACTACTGACATTTCTTTTCTCCATTCTCAGCTTCAAAGTTGTTCTGCTGCACATAATCTTTCCCTCCCTCTCTTCACCGAAACTTTTACTCCTCTCTCTCCTATCAGCCTCCATGAAAGTAAATCAGTTTTTCACTTACCTTTTAGCCACAGATCACTTGCCTTGTAGTCATACCAGTCCACCCAAAACAAAGGAAAAGTATCCATTAAAAGATGCTTCTAGCTATTTCCACCTATCCTTTCTTACACAGCACTCCTGTGTTTTACTGCTGGTTCAGGGAGATTCAACTAGCTCAAAATTTGCATTTATCAACACAGGCCTCAAAAAAACCTACTGTTTTTCCTTACAAAGAACTGAGACAAAAGATCCCAAAGCCTCTCTTCTTCCCAAAAGAAAGGGTTGTCTTCTTAAATACAAAAAATCTTCCTAGCAACTCACACTAACTCAAACCAAGCTGACCCAACAACCCATTGCAAACTTAAGAACACTAAACCTTCTCCCACCAGCCCTCCAAGGCTCACCGCCCTTCTCTGGGCTCCTGGTGGGCCTGTACTAATTCACAGCAGCTGTAGCTTGGATCCAGTTTTCTCCCAGCTGATGCTGTTTCAAGTCAGCTCATACTGAGATAACAGAGCTTAGTAGATGACATTAGTTTTCTGACTAATATGTTTCTTCTTTTGAAGAAAAACACACAGTGTCAACCTTAAAAGGGCTTTTTCCTGATTTGCTAGAGAAAAAAAGACCAAAAATCCTGCAGTATGGGGATCCTTAAGGGAACCAAAGCAAGCACCAGTTCCTGCCCTAGGACAACATGGTGTTCCCCTTTACTGGGAACACCACGTGGAAGGAACTACTGTTTTTCCTTACAGAGAACTAAGACAAAAGGTCCTAAAGCCTCTCTTCTTCCCAAAGGAAAGGGTTGTCTTCTTAAACAAATACTCAGAGGTAAGGACATATCAAAATTCATCCCAAATGAAGAAAACAGTTTAATCTACACTGAGACAGGAATTTGTTTCTCACTGAAGTCGCAGGATCTAAGTGTGCAAGTTTCTCAGAAGCTGACTAACAGGATGACTGAGTCTAGAAACACAGACCCTTAAAAGCCTGGTGGTAGAGTTTGGATCTATGTTAGTAAAGCAATGCATACTGGCACTGCCCTGAGCACTGCTTGTCCACAAGGCTGTTGTGCAGCTGGCCAATACAGCACCCTAATAAACTGAAGAGAGGTTTTAAAATTTGCTTGGATAAAAATTGGGCCACAGCTAAAGGACATCACCAGAAGTTTTGCTTAGCAAGGATCTGGATGACTGAGATTTAATAATGGACGATTAGAAAAGCATTGCTGCATTTCAACAGTTTGAATAGTGCCACTACAGTCCCAGGGAGAGCAATTCAAGTTTGTGTGAACCAGTACCAAAGGAAAACTGTCTTCATGAGTTGAGGATTGACCAGTCAGCTTTCACACACAGCATTAAGCTTTACATTTGCCATGGTGGATAATGAATGATAGAAGAAATTCTCTGTATATTGAGAAGTTACTTTTCACCTCTATTTTAAAATTATTTTATTTATCCAAGATTACTTGTGGGAGAAATTAACAGTTAGTCAAACACATTTTACTTAGTTGCAAAAATAATAAAGAACTTTTTAAAAGGAGAAAAATGAGAGTACCAAATTGACTTGAATTTATTTGACTTGAATTTTCTTCTCATATAGGAAAGCAAATGAATATTTATATACTGTAAAGTCAAGTTTCTAGCCACCAAAACAATGTCACCAAAAAGTGATCAGGAGAAAAGATCTTATTATTTGAATAGATTTTTTCCTTCTGTGGTACTTTCTTCTTGAAGTCTAAATAAACACTTGGGCTGCAGCCCTATTTCATCTGTTGAAAGTTTGGGGAGGCTGGCAGGCCCCTGTGTTAAAAGGGAAAAAGCTTTTCTCTTGGTGAGCAGCAAGAGTAGGGCCCTGAGGAATTGGGGGAGAGGCTTCACAGCCCAAAACAATCACCCATTCAGACTGATTAAGATGAGACACCATGGGAAGACATTTCCAATGCTCCCCAGCTGCAGCCAGAGGAAAGCAAGTAGTTGCAAGCATACTGCAAAAAGGAGCAGAGACCTCCACCCTTATGAGATATACACCATAAAACACAAGGTAACAGTGCCCAAGGGAACACCACCTGAAGTCCTAAAGCTGAGGCATCTCAAGCTCTTCACTGGAAATCAATTAACCACCAGTACAAAGTGTTTGCCTACACATGCTTCAGACAGCCACATGGTTCTGTAAAGTCTCCGTCTGCGAGGTGTGGCTCTCGATCTCCCTCTCTTTGCATTGCAGCAAAAATTAAGAGGCACTTCAAAATTCAGAAAGATTATCCTCTAGCCCTTCTGGGACGTGATTGCACACCCAGCTTCAGAGGAGTGGTGAACATCAACAGAAAAGTGCAGGACAACAGGGAGGACTGTAGGGCTGTGACTTCCCAGCCTGACTGGGCAGCAGCTCCAAGGTGCCCAGGACATCACCTGGGAGATGCTGCTGGCAAGCCACAGCTTTGGCAAAACAGCCACAACTGCTGCTTTTTATTGTGATTCAAGACTGACCCAGGTGGTACCACTCGTGCCAGCCAAAACCTTGCTGTGACCCAGCTTAGGTTTCAGGTGAATGAGAGCTTGGAGCTGTTGTGGATTTTTGTGTAAGATGACACTCGGGGATTGTAGAACAAATGGCATTTTTCTTCTTGAAACTTCTTCTTAATTAAAAAATTTCAATAGGAGTTTTCCCTCCTAGTGTCAGCTAGATAAAAATGTTGTGAAACAAACCCTTCCAGACATCAAAGCAAGAGTGATTGCTTCTGGGTTTCAGACCAAGGCTGAAACTGGATCCAGACCAGTACTTGCAGACATACTTTGTCATTTTTGAGAGCCATTGCCCAATGTGTTTTCCCAAGGCCTCAAGCCTCACTCCATATGAGCTTCATCTCTCACATTCCTCCCAGTGGCCAATCCATTGTTTGTGAGCATCCTCAGTAAAGCTGCTGTAAATAATTCACACAACCCTCAGCCAACCAAGGCTGAGATGGTACCACCAAGGCCACGTGAACATCTCAAGCTGTAGCTGTGTTACTCTGCATGGGATGTGAAATGAAAAATAAAGCCCTGAGCATTCCAGTCATACCAAGTGTGCTCCTGATAGCACTTTTAAACAAATTTCCACAGTTCCAGGGACAGAGCAGAACTGGAGTCTGTCTGCTTCAATTTAAATCTGTCCCTGAATGATGTCCATGAGTTAACAGGGAGAATTACAAGAGAAGGAACAAATAAACATTACAAAAAGAAAAAGAAAACCAGACTTTTTAAACACTCAGATGCCTGCATAGTTCCCAGGCTAAGCACCCATGTGTTAAAGAAAAAAAACCCAATCTTCTCAACAGTGCACAAGCTCTAGCAGCTCTGAGACTGTGTAACCTATTTGGGAATCAGGTAGGGATTTATGGGGGTGAGGGGAGGGGGAGAGGAGAAGAGTAATCCCTGACTTGTTCCCATGATCTGTGCCTTGCAGGGCACGTGGTCTCAGGCCTTACAAAAGGTTGTCTGTAGGCACAGCACCCACCCCATGTGGGCTGATGCACAGGTTGTCCTCTCCAGAGAGGTGAGAAACCACCCGAAAAGTGCTTTTGTCTGTCAACAGGGGCACCTGGTGGTGTGGTCAAGTGCAAAGAGCTTTGGCTACTATAGATGAAGCAGAGGTCTGGCTGCTACTGTTTTTTAGGACCGTTTCTGCCTTTGCTTTCTACTGCAGCAAGGGAAAGACTTGTGTCTTTGTATGTATGTACCTCAGCCAAAGCCATTCCAGTTTTCCGACAATGGCCCCATGAACCCATTTGTGTCCACACTTATGCTGCTGCCAGACAAACAGAAAGTCCATGTAGACCCTCTCTCCACTAGGAGCCCAAGTCTGCAGCCACCAGTTACCGGTGTCAACATACAGTGCTAAAACATAGCAAGTCCCCAGCAACTGACAGTAGGTCACTCTAGTGGTATCTAACTTGTCCCACAAAAAGCCATCTAGGTTCCTGTTTGGCCCAGATATCATACTTACGTGGTTCAAATTTATGCCCACGTTTAATGCAGGAATGTTAAAGATTGAGTGTAATTTGTGTTTGTACTTCTAATAGCTATCTAGAAAATATTAGACAAAGCCAATAAAAGGAAAAGCTTTCCCCTGTCTCTCTCCTGAAACTCCTCTTCAGCTTAACCCAATTTTCCAAGTCACTTAGAGGCCTTTAAATAAAATGAAATCCTAATGATGTCGCTGCCATGAATAATTAATTGTACCCGTACAATCTCTCAAACAAAATCCATTCTCATTAGATTAGAGGTTTTCTCAAGACACACGAGTTCATTATGGCATTTTTACATCCTTCTTGTCTCTTACGTTTCTTTGTCTTTCCTTATCTATGTCTTTTCTTATTTGTGTCTGAGACACAGGACTCCATCACCTCAGAAGCCTCCAAAGCAACATTCCAATACCCAGGGAAGAGAGCTCCTATACAAGCAGGCACATGGTGGCAGGAGTTTGAGAGCCCTGTCTGCAATTTATATGCAGCCCAGTGAGGTGGAACGTTAACTGAACACTCCTGTTTCCAGAGTCCAAGGACTCTATTTGAAAGGTTTACCCCTCTCTGTTAAAAGCTCTAAACCTTGAACAGTTTAAGAAGTATGGTTCAAGTTTAGTGTGAAATCTTTGTTAAAGCTATTCTCAGTGTTTCAACATACAGGAGGTTAAAGAGTATTGCTATTCTGATATTAATAACCAGGCATCCATCTCTTTCTACCCAGCTTTCTTTCAGATTAGTAAGGATAACAGGTGAATTCAAGGATAGAGGATCATAAGCACTGCACAAAAGAATTGATTTATCTACGAACATTTTGGTAGGCAAAACTTCTAAGACACTCAGAGCTGCATTTATTCAAAGACCAAAGAAACTATTTTAAAGTATAATAGAAGTTATTCACAGTATCCTTAGTAATAGCCTTTGCCACAAGGAACAAATCTTCTGATCATACATGACCCAATTCAAACTGCTGGCATCCAATATGTTTTTTTCTTAAGCCTCTGAGAGTCCAGGCTCACCCAGTGGAATTTTCTTCTTTTGAAAGTGATGATAGTATGAGGAATGAGAGCTCCCTGAAGTCTTCAAACCAACTATTATTATTCTTTTGGAAGAGGCATAAAAATAAAGTCCAGATCACCAAGAGTCTTCAGGAATCTAATTTTACTTTTCACAGAGGCAAGCATTACTTTCAGTGCTGAGGACAGATTCCAAGTCTGATAACTACACTTCATCTCTTACATGTGCCCTGTGACTTCAGTGGGATATGGCATCATAAAATGGTTTAGGTTGGAAGGGACCTCAAAGATCATCTAGTTCCAAACCCCTGCCATGGGCAGGTACACCTTCCACTAGACCAGGCTGCTCAGAGTCCCATCCAACCTGGCCTTGAACACTTTAAGGAATGGGACATCCACAACTTCTCCGGACAACCTGTTCCAGTGCCTCACCACCCTCATAGTAAAGAATTTTTCTCATATCTAATCAAAAGTATTCTCAGATTAAAGCCATTCCCCCTTGTCCCACTGCTACATGTCCCTGTAAAAAGTCCCTCTCCAGCTCTCTTGTTGGCCCCTTTTAGGTACCGGAAAGCTGCTCCAAGCTCTCCACAGAGACTTCTCTTCTCTAGGCTGAGCAACCCCAGCTGTCTCAGCCTGTCATCATAGGAGAGCTGCTCCAGCCCCCTGATCATCTTTGTAGCCCTCCTCTGGACCTGCTCCAACAGGTCCATGAAGTTTCTGTGCTGAGGACCCCAGAGCTGGACTCGGTACTCCAGGTGGGGTTTCACAAGAGCAGAGTAGAGGGGAAGTATCACATTTCTAGACCTGCTGGTCTTGTATGGCATTGCTGCAGCAATACATTATTGCCCTGCAACTCTGGATGCCTCCTCACAAACTGCAAACTCTGAAAGAACATGCTGGTAACAGGGTGCTGGATCAGAGAACTGAAAGGGAACTCTGCACTGTAACGGGATTCCTCAAGCACCACTTTACACCTACCTGTGGTCTTCATCCCCATCACTCTTCTTGGGAAGATACCACTTCCATGGCTAGGAATCATCTTCTGGCCCAAATTTACTCTTGGAAATAATAACCATTCCTCTTTAGGCCAGTTTTGTTCTTCGTGCTACAGAGCTGTTCTTCCTGACAGAATTTACTTCCTTGATGTGTTCATAGGCAACATTCATCATTTCTCAGTTTTCACTTTCTTAGATGATTTAAATTCTCCTGGTCATCCCGGTGTCTCTTTCCTCCATTCCACTCCACTTCGGAGATTATTTGTGGTGAAAATGAGAGACTGGAACTACACACAGCAATGTACATTAACACTTTGAATAGGGGAGTTAGTAATTCCTACCCTTCCTGCCAATTCCTCATTTGAGGTACCTTAAGACATGAGGATTGTAGATTTTTTTTTCTGGTTACTTTGTACCTATGACTCCCTGTAAACATCTGGTCATGCACCATGCCCTACATGCTCTTCCTTTGCTGTTTCCAAGTGCTATGCTTTTGGTTTGTAAGAGTAATTCTTGTTATCACCATCCTCTTCATATTGCTGGTGCCTCATAACTTCATGTCAGTACCAAGTTTCACTGGCACTCCAGGGCCTGGCCACAGACGTGCCCTAGGAAGGCTAGGGGGACTGTAACCACGGCATATAACCTACCACTGGAAAAGCCCATGGGGAAGGGATGTTACCCCATTACCATCTGACTGCCCATAGTAATCCATCCTTAGAAACACTGCTAGTTTTTATTCAAGATCATTAGCTGAACTATTCAGTATGAATTCTCCTCGGGGCTATGTTTAAAACATGTCTCCAGCCCTGTAATTCCCCTGTCAGCAAAGCTTCCCATTATCTCTTCTTTATCTAGCTTTTGTATTCGTCCCTATCTTAACCATCTAAACAAATAAATTGTCTCAAAAGACCACAAAATCTGGTCTGCCAGACACAACACAGTTTCACGTTCCAATTGTCTCTCCAGCACTTTCTAACAAAGCTTTCATCTTTATTCAAAGTCGAGGCAAGTTCTATACTTCTGATGTCAGCAGCTCCAAGACACCTCTAGCGCCAAATCCTTGAGCTCCTTAGTTCACCTTGATCCATTCATTCCTACTCACAAAGTTTGCTCTCCTGAAATAAAGCACCTTAGTCTTATTTAACAACCTTTTGATTTAAAAGAACCCATGGGCACTCAGTCAATCCAAGCAGCTTGGTTTGATTTTGACAATCACTTCTTTGGTAACATCCTTGCTGCTGGAGTCTGTAGTACTGATAACTCCTACTATGACTAGTGAAAAAATCTGCAAATTACTGGACACAAGACTATCTGGACCCTACTAATCCTAGATACCTTTTTGCCACCTAGATTTTACAGATGAAATTTAATTATAGAAACCCACCCCTTTGTAAATCTAAGGCTGAGTATCTGCAACCAGGACTCAAAGCATTATACCAGCAGATTTTTTCTTTTACCATTCTTCCCATAAGTATTTAATCCAAAGTGTGTCCATTTGACTAGTGTTATCCCTTTTTCCTTCTTTGTCATACTGTGAAAAGAGAATTATCATCACCTTTAGCTTTATTAGTCTGTCCTGAATAGTGCACCTCTTTGAACACCAGACTTTCTTTTATGATCTCTGTTCCCAAAGTGTATTTGCAATCCCACTGAGATCCTTCACCAGTAGTTCATATGACTTTATTGCAATGTTAATTACACATTTGTGTTAATATCCTGCTGGCCTTGACATGACAGTTGTCTTTATAAAAAACTGAAGGGTCTGTATATTTATACATTATACTGCATATACATATGCCCTGGCAGAAAATCAGACAGTCTAGGCCCCATAATTCCTCTTCTACGCATAAACCATCGTGCAGCAGATTCTGCAGGTGTATGTGAGTAGGCTGTACAAACTGAGCAGTAGCTCCTTGGATATACATGTGATTGAAGGTGAGTGCTTGTATGTCTTTGTGAATATACAGAGTGAGTCAGTCTGTTATCCGCACAAGGAAGATCACTATAGCTATTAAATTACAGTGGGCAAAAACATTAGTGTAGCCATTAAAATCAAAATCAAATTGATTTTTTAGATGATCGTTATCCATGTATGCAATTCCAATTTTTCCTCTTAAAAATGGAAAATTCTACACAGACAGAAGGGCAGTGCAATAAACTCTATAGAAAACTTAGAAAATCAGGGTAAATCACCCTTGGTGCTCTTTGACCTAATTTCTTTATCTTCCAGCATCACAAGGGCTAGAGAATATGAAGTGGTATCATCTGCATTGTGGATGCCAAGGCAACAGGCTCTCTCTCTCAGCTTAAGGACAAAGTAAAATCTCATGGTATCAACAAAGCTCTCTGAAACCTGTTTCAATTATGCTAATTGTGTTCTCAAATACATGATTTGAAAACTCACCCATCTTTGTGATCTTACTATTGTTTGTACTGTTGGGACACTGCAGACCCTTAGTGATGGACAATTGTATCATTTGAAGGGAAAGACCCTCCCCAAGAAATGTAGAAACAGTTTAACCTGGTATCTTATGGGGGACATGCTTTCACAACCTCCACTTCAATTAGTGGCATTTTATACTGCCAAACTCTTCACAATAGCCCCAGCACAATTTAAAACCATTGGCAAGCACAGTTTTTGAACTGGCATGGAACTACCAGGAGAGAAGAGAAGGGCCAAGGGAAAAGCAAAGATTTTCCTAAGTGATCATTCAGTGTTTTTATACATCACAAAAGCCAACTTCCAAACAGAGCTTTTCTGCAGCAGCTCTGAATGCACAAAAGTCCAGGGTCTTTGTCCACATTAATAGGGAGGCTCTAAAAGCAGAATGAGGCAATGTGATAGCCAAAAAGAAATCACCCTGGGTATGTACTATGGAGTGGAAAGAAAATACAGCCACTGGATATTTCTTATCAAAAGAAAAAATTAAATTGCATAATTTATATATAATTGCATAATAACCTATACAAGTTCTTTAGCTTGGCTGACAAAAAAAGTCTGGTATTATTTCCCTTCAATAAATATTAAAACTCTACCTCCTTCTTTAACAGACATCAGGCATTTCAGAATGTTTACAAACACACAGCAAAGTGGAAGAGACCTTCCCAACAGTTTTTCCTCACAACATACTCCCTGAGCTTCACCATCTGTTTTTCGCCACTGCCCATCTTCATGCTACACCAGTCCCTCAGATACAAAGCAATGCCAAAACAAGAAAAACAAACTTTAACTGTATGGTTATCACACTGACCTATGCCTCATATTTTACACGTGGCAGCTCCTCAAAGTGCAGTCACAAAAAGGGGCGTGAAGTAGGTACAGAGAAAAATGAAAGGAAATTTGGATCACTCTAGATACACAAATAAGCCAAGGAAGAGGGAAACTGAAGGATATATGATATATATTTCACATACAAGTAAAATTATGCATTTCTGTAATAGCTCGGATAACTTTGGGGCCAGATCTTTGTACAGTGCAAAACTGCACAAATCCACCCAGATTATTAACTGGCTTCATATGATATGCAAACACCAGATGAAGAAAAGGAACAACTGTTTTAGGGTTCTGCCTACCTTTTACTCTTACATGTTTCCGTAGAAATTCGACCTCAACATGCTGTCCAGGCCAGTTAAGTGCCATAAAAGTGTGCATTCCTAGTTCCTGAATAGGAGTTTGGAACAATAACTATGGTCCCATGAGACAGAATCTTTGACAGCAATGTCCCCTTAAGATATTGCTGCTGAACAGTGTTCTCACGACATATCATGCTGCCCCCCTCCATTGTACCAGTTGAGCTTCTCATGTGCCTGTGCTGGGAACGAGACCAGAGAACTGATCCAGTCTTTGAAACCCTGTAAGCATGACTACCTCTACAAGCTTCAGCCCTTGCCTGGTGCTGTGCTGTGACACTGGGTAATGTCACCATCTCCGCAGATCCTGTCACCTAACTTAGTAAAGGGCCTCAAAAGCCCTCTGGACAAGGCCATAGAAATTCCAGCCCTCACCAGAGGAATTCAATTGGCAAAGCAGCAGTAAGAAGGTATCAATTGTCCTCCAGAGCAGTGCCTGGGAATGATTCAGATGAGTTAAGACAAACGCTTGCTTCAGCAATTAAAAAAATACTTGTTCTGGAAATGGATCCATACATCATAGCTATTTGCTAGGACCCACGATGTCTTTTGCATTACATCTAACTGGTAAGAAAATTAATTTAAGACATATCAAAACCAAGTCATGTATAATCATCTGAATTATCAATATTCATGCTGTAACTTACGTATTGCACTGCATCCTTCTGGCCAAAAAAATTCTTTTAAATCAACAGCATTGGAAAACTAGCATACGACTCAACAAACTGATGATTCCACATTTCCCAGAGCCTACTCTGTGTCACGTAATCTCGAGGCTGGGTTTTTTCAACCAGATGAGGACAGCAGGGTGCCTAGCTTGTTACAGCACTGCTTCACCAAGCAGCAGCATTACCACAAGCATCTGAATGGGAGAATCTAGCGGCTCGGTAACAGGCAAGCTACAGACGCGGCTGTTCGGAGGCAGCCTGGAATATGAAGCCCTCGAGCCAGAGAAAAGCTGCAACAGCGGGAGCAGTTTAGCAGCTCCCTCGCAGTACTTCGTCCACTTATCTCAAGCAGGACTCACGGAGTGAGCGAGCCCTCATGCCAGCTGCAGAACTCACCTCTGCTGAGGGTACCGCAGGAGGGTTTGTGTTAGGGATGCTTTTTTGAAAGGAAACCTACCCATCCTTCCCTGGCAGCATCAGCTATCTCCTGAAGGTGAATGCCACACTCCTGCTTGAAAGGAGTCTTGATAACAGTGAAAAGAAACACCTTTTTAAACACAGAACCTCTGCTCAGCACGTTCACTAACCACAGTGACCTGCTGCTGCGGGACAAGCACACAACAGGCTTTCCCTGTACACGAAGCGAACTCGGGAGCGCCGTCCGCGGCCCAAGCGGCCCTTCCCGCTCCGTGCCTCCACCTGCAGGGCGCAGCGAAAGGCTGGCCCGCAGCCGAGCCCCGCTAGCCCGAGCCCCGGTAGCCCGAGCCCGAGCCGCGGGAGCCCGAGCCCCGGTAGCCCGAGCCCCGCTAGCCCGAGCCCGAGCCCCGCTAGCCCGAGCCCCGCTAGCCCGGGTCCCGCTGCCCCCTCAGGCCGGGCGGCGGCGCCATCTAGCGGCGCGTTGGAGCAGCGCCGCCGCCCGCCCCCCCCCCGGGCTCTGGCCCTGCCCTCAGCACCCCCAATTACCCCGTCACCAGTGACGTGCTCTCTTATTTTGTCTATTACTCATTTCCTTAATTATTCCTGGCTGACAAATTAGAGCGTCAAGTGGCTCACCGGCTATACAAGCGGCTCGTTTATTTTTACAGCAGCGCATTTTCACATTGCTGAGGTTATTTTGTGGCTACAGTTTAACCTTGCACCAAGTTACTAAACAAAACACTGCAAGAAAGCCACCCAAACACGGTAACTTTAACACAAAGACGAGGTTTTGACTTTCCTGCCCAACCAGCAGTCTTTCTAAAGCCAGAAAGAAAATATGTGCATGCACACACAAAAAACCCCTCAGATTTTAAAATTTAACGTATCCACAACTCAATTTATATCTCTCTCGTGAACTCCTCACATGTACCTTCTTCCTCTCTAGATTACTGCAAAGCTAGGGGAAAAAAAGGTCAACAGTCTTTCTGTAAGTTTTCTCCTACTTAAACACACCTCACAACTGTGCGAGCAAACTCCAGTTGCAGCTGCCCTGGTATAAGCTCCCTACTCCAAAAATTACCAGTAATTTTGCAGTTTATTCCTAGGACAACTAAAACTATGTGAGAATCATCCATCAGCATCGCTGACACGCATTAAGGGAAAAAAATATATATATTTATTGTTATACAGCAACATTTCCTCATGTTTAAACAAACTCTAAAACAAGGACAAACTAAACTTGATAGAGGAGAAAAATTGTCTTGGTAAAGAAGTGGAAATGCTGCTTATGTACCATGGGAATTCTCTCACTGGGCACTGTGCTTGCCTCCGCACATACAAAAGAAGTCAGCCAGTCCTAGCCTCTTTATGGACAGTTCCTTCAAGTCCTGGATGTGCTTCTCTCCTCTCCAATCAATGCTACTGGGTTGATTGTCCTGTAAATAAGTCTAAACTGCTAAGCATTCACATTAGTCACCTGGTTTCCTTCCAAAGCAAGAGCTTGCACAGACAGCTGCAAGTGAATAAATCCAGCCAAGAGGAAGAAGCTGCAGCTGAAAAGGTACTCCAGATCTAGCGTTCTTGCAGAGCCACCAGCATGCAGAATGGCCAAATGCTCTTCTTGGGGGGTGGGAAACATGATGAAACCTTATATTATCTTCTTAGTTGGACAAGCAGCAGCTTTGAAACAAACAAAGGCTGTGAGTGATAAAGTAAATCATTCCCAGTTTGCATCATCCCACCTATACTAACAAACACTGGAATCTGACAGAAGAGTACCTCACCCACAGGAATAGCCACACTGGCATTAATCCTCTTAACTTGAATGCCAGCAGCATCAAAGCTTTCCCATCACACCCTGGAGGCTTTGGCAGCTGGCTGGCACCAAACTTACTTACACCTTACTAACAAAGGTGCACCCAGCTGGGTGTTGGGTCCGCAACATCCCACCTAAACACATCCAAAAATAGGTCAGAGTCCACACTCACTGGGGTAAATTCTGGACTGCTTCCTGTCAACAGCAAAGGCTGCTAAAAATGAACTACACTAGAAAACTTTCAGTAAGTTCAGGAAACAAGCAGCAGAAAAATGACTTATCACACCATCTGATGGAAGCATCAGTCATTTTGCATCAGCTATTAAGATTACAAACATCTCCCACAATGGTTTGGGTTTTCTTCCTTCTGCTGCAGCAATAGTAAGGTAGTAATGTCTCAGATGGAAGCAAACTCTTCCTGGAGTATCAGATGGTAACTTCTTTATGAGTCACCTGAATTCAAGGGCAACAGGGAGCAACTGGAAAGCCAGTCCTGCCTCTCAATGTCTCCAAAACTAACAGTAGCACGAGGAAGAGATTGCAAGCTCACAACAGGAGAAAAAGGATCCCTTTGTCCACTATTTTGTACCCAAGAATTCTGCAGTTTGACTTAATGTTACATTTGTGTCCTAGTTTCAGCTAGCATAGAATTAATTTTCTTCTTAGTAGCCAGAAATAAGAAGTACTGTGTTTTGGATTCAGTGTGAGAACAATGCTGATAACACACTGATGTTTCGGTTGTTGCAGAGCAGTGCTTACCCTAAATCAAGGTCTGTTTTCCATGCTCTGCCTGGGAGCAGGTACACAAGAGCCAGTGAGGGAGCATGGCTAAGATAGTTGACCCAAACTGGCCAAAGGGAGATTCCAAGCAGAGTATCATGCCCAGTTTATAAACTGGGGGAAGCTATCCCAAATGGTGCCATGTGCAGCTCAGGGACAGGCTGGGCATTCGTCAGCTGGTGGTGAGCAACTGTATTGTGCATCATTTTTCTTGGGCTTTCTCTCTATCCTTTCTACCACAATTACTAGTACTAACATTATATTTCAATTTATCTCAACTATTAGACTGTTCTTACCTCACCCTGAATTTTACTTTTTTTCCTGATTCTCCTCTCCATTCCATGAGGGAGGGGAGAAAGGGAGAAGGGAACAAGCAGCTGCATGGTACTTAGTTGCCAGCTGGGGTTAAATCATGATGTGTTGAGCCAACAGTGGCATTGCTAAAGTCAATGTAAGCAGGGCTTGAGAAGTCAGTGCACATGTATGTATGGATACATATCAGTTCCAAAGTGTTTTTCAAAGCACAATAGTAAGAAATCATGCAAAGGAATAGCTGTGTGTTGCTCTTTTCATACATCTGCTCCATAAGCACTGCTGATCTACTCTGTCTCTTCACAGCAAGAAGTATTATGGATGGAATGTGCTTCACTTGTGTCTGTTTCTGACGCATCTCTAACACACCATGAAGGTATCGCACATGCTGGCACAGACTCGCTGTTAACCTACATTTAGGGAAACCTAAATGCATCTGTCATTTCAGGTCTTCCTGCAAGGTAAAGGAAAGAATTAATCACTTTTTCTATATTCAAAGTTGTAAAAGTGGGTGATGTACAGGTCAATTGAGGCACATCCTATGGTGCTTTAATCTCATGACTTTTGTTACTTTTTGTGCCAGATTTACTACAGTTCTGCATCTAGCTTTGCCTAGAACCAAGTACTATGTAACTGTGTTGTGGTTTATGCTATTGAACAGCTTCTACAAGGATACACTAAGAAAAAGCAACTATTTTCCTAGGGTTTTAATTTCTCTCCCATCATCACCTGTTATACTTCATATGCTGTTCAATTCTATACTCAAATTGCTCAGAAACATATACAACAAAGACCTCGTCTAACTAATTTTCAACAAGTTTTCCTTTTCTAAAAAGGGCACCTTTCTTACCTCAATCTGCTTTTCAATGCTTGCTTTGTATTTACTCACGATCACAACTTTATCTTATTTTTGCTTCCACCAGTAGCTTTCCTCTGCTTCCAATTCTTTGGTAATGCTTCCTATCTCATTGTTATTTCTCACTCACTTTCCTCAGTAACCATATTTTGCTTTTCCTTTCCTGTATCTTGGTAAGTTGTGGAAGCTGAGAGATTTGACCACCTTAAGACAATCTCATGGAAGTGTGGCCTCTGTGATGCATTGCTCCAGCTCTGTGTTCTGGTTAAAGCTCTCAGAACATCTCCCTCAACATCCAACCAACTGCCAGGATCTCCCATTTCACTATTTCAACCTTGTGAAACCTGTCAACAAGTGTATCCTTGTCTGAATACAAACAAGTAGTGGCAATTCCACACTTTTTAACAAAACCAGAGCTAACAGCATTAAGAGCAGATTTCTTAATCCAGTCTGCTAACAGCAGAGAGCTGCCACTAACTGCTTCCTACAGCATGGAAAACAAACAAACCTTAACATAGGTAAGAAGCAACAAATGGCTGTTGATAGCTGGATACTGGCAGGTCATAACTGTATAGCTTACAGGTATGCTAATGCAAGGACAAAAGGAAAAATAGTAAAAGAAAAACTTTGGTAGAAGTGAGAGGTAGAACACACAGGTCAAACAGGTGAAACTTCTTCAATGTATTCCAGAAATAAGGCCCATGACATCCAAGACTGCCACTTGTGACACTCCTTTAAAAATGTAAGTTTTTGTAGCAGCTCTTAAATATTAGTCAACTAATATCCATCCACCAAACTAAAAAGGTAACATTTCATGGACAAGGTCTACACATTTTATGTATATGTAGTAAAGAACCTAAACTGAGAGCAGCTTCCCATAGTAAAAATAGGAAGAAAACACCGTAATTAAACATGACTTAATCATCACTGCTGCCTATACAGCAAATAATTGATGTTTTTAAGACTTAGATTTCTATTTTTCCTCTGACAAACTTGTAGATTGGAAATATTTTGTAACTCAAAAAAGATTCTGTTTAACTTAAGACACCTCAAAAATGTTCAAATTTATTTTTTCCAATTGAGTCATCTCTCAGTGAGGCCTAGAAATCTTTACAGATGTTTCAGAGCTTAAAACTTAAAAGGTTCTCTTTGGGTTTAAAACTTTGCTGCACAGCAGTTTAACATAACCAAGCAAAAAATAAATCCCTACCTATAACTCAGACTATTCAAGAGCTTTGCCCTGTACTTGGAAATTAAAGTCAAATAGGCTTTCCTTTGGTAGCAGAGCAAGAGAATTTCTGCACACATTTTTAAGTTAAAGAGCACGCAATGACCTCAGCATTAAGAACAAAACCAAATGTAACTTCTTGACTAGGATTAAAATCCAAAGAAAGCAACCAAAAACCTGACACAGCACTGCGCTACTCCATGATATAGCACTTTCTTTTTCTCACTTTTAATTAGGTTAATTAAGTTAAAGAATACAGATAAGTCTGTTGTGAGATCACACTCGCAACTGTACAGACACTGCTACAAACACATCACTTTAGTCAATGTCAGTAATGCCACCATGATAACTTTATTACACTCTCAAATTAATCATATCCTCATCCTTAATGAGGCACAGTTTAGCCATTTGCATTCAAATATGCATATAAACATCCAAAAGAGTTACCATAACAGTTTTTATTAAAAAACCTAATGTACATGTTTTGCCCCAGCGCAGCTATATTTTCCTTAAAAAGTACTGTATGTATCAAACATTTAAGGTTTATCCCATCACTGCCATTTATCTTTGAAGAGCTGTCAAATATCTCCAACTTTAATAAATGTCAGTACAGTCTCAAGAAAAAGCTCTCAGTTTTTTTTTACCAAGAAGCTTACTATTTCCTGACATGAAGACAACATGCCATTAACAAGTAATCCCTGTGTTTACTGCATTCTCTCAGGAATAAGTTCCAAATCCCATGTGAGAATTCATACCCTGCCTCAAACTAACACAAGATACATTATTCAAATAAATGGAGGGCATTTGGAAAGATCTGTCAACATTCGTATTTTTAACAGCTCTTTAAAGAGGTAATGGTGCAGATTATGTTCAAGCTCTTTGCCTCAGTGTAACACACATTTGAAATTAAAACAAAACATGGAAGACCAATATCTTTACATTTTATTCTTCAGAAAAAGAAGAATCTTAAAGAAAGCATGTAGTAGTCCACTTGTGCTTAAAATATTCAATGCATGAGAAAGCCAAAAGAAAAAAATACACATTTTTGTACACCATGATCAAAAAGATAACATTATAAATTTTCAGAAATTGCACTGTATTTAGAACACACTCTGCTCCACTTCTATGTATGGCTACTGAGGCTGCCTGACACAGTTCCTTTTCCACTTTAGTTGCCAACCTGTGGAGGCCCTTCAGGAATCAGTGATGTGAAGAAAGTTGTGATAAAGGACCAAGCAGAAGCCATGAATCCAGGCTGCTGCTCTGTATTGCCATCTTCACCTGCATCTTCTCCGTTGTCTTCATCAATCCCATCATCCATAAGTCGCTCCTTTAAAAACAGAAATTGAAGCAATTCAACTGCTTCTTTTCAGAATTCTGACATAAGGTAACCAGCAGCATCTTCCTACATTAAGTGACTTCTCTCAGAACAACCTCCTGAAGTAACTAGCATGAAGAAAGTCTGTGATTGAAGTAGAGAATCAATAATTGTCAGACTGGAGAAATACAGAATTTAAGCAGCAGGACAATGCTGAAAGCTTTCTGGTTAAACCAACTCCATTTCACAAAAGTTGACTTTCTGTCCAGGCACTACAGCATACTTTACAATATGATACATCGGAGTCTCAAAAGACATGTCTGCCCTTACTCACCATCTCTTCAAGATCAGGATTATTTGCATGTTGCCCATCACGGTTCACTTCTGCATTATTGGCTGCCTGTTGTTGGCCTCCCTCTTGCCTAAAGGGAAACCATCCAGCTTGGTGTCTATGTAAGAAAGCGGAACAGTTGAAAACCTCTCTTTTGAAAGGAACAAAAAAGATTTTTTCTTCTACAGCTAGCTACTGCAGCAAATTCTGTAAGTACTTTCAAAGGAAGGAAGTTACATCTATTTTTCTGTAATTCATCCTTCTAGATTGAATGGCTACTCTCCAATGTCTGCATTAAGGTCTTGCTGCTCACAGCCCTCAGTTCCAGAAGACTAATAATGTACCATGATTAGGTGATTAAATAAGTAGAATACTTTTTATGGGTTTCCTCCCCATTTTTAATACTGAAGTTAAATACATTTTCAAAGGCAGCCTTAATTTTCTTAGTTTAAATTCGATTTTCCATGGAAAAAAGGAATTTAAATTTCAGCTAATGCTTGAACCACATCACCACTGTAAATTAAATAAGCCTCTCCTACATTTCCAAGGGTCTATATTCTGATTTCAACTACCCTACCGGTATGAAAGAACAGTCCTAGTTAGGACTGAGACTACATTGTAAGGAAACTCTCAGTGAATGAGATGAGTCCAAAACATCAAGCATTACTGCTGTTTTCCACTTCTATTTACATCACTAAGGTATCTTCATATCTGAAAGGAAGTGATGACAACAGTACTGGTATTTCTCAACTAAATACAGAACGTGCTTAGGTCTTTACGACGTGCAGTTAAAAAATTTTTACATCTCTGTAATTCTACCAGACCTCGTGCCCACCATTATAGTACCACTACCTTAACTCTGCCTAACAAAATTTACTGCACACAGCCCATAAGTTATTTTGGAAATATACATGAGCTTAGCTCTGCAATTTCATATCCAAGCAGTAAGTTTATGTTTATGCAAGTATATGCTTGACCTATATGAATCTCCCTGCCCTCACTCCCGCCTTCTAAATTTTCATCCCAAAATGCTACATTTCAACAATACTGATCTATTAATATCACCAATATGTAAGAACATTGTGTTTCAGGTATAAGTGGTATCCAACTTACTGTAAAAACATTTTGATAATTACCTTTCTTCACATCTGTTTCTCTACTTGTTTATATTAATTTTTTTAACAGACACACCCTACTGCAAAGGGGCAGTGTGTAAATTTTTGCACATGGATAGTTTTTAATTTTAAATGGAATAAACATTAGCACCACACTCCACATCTCAGATCTGCAGCTATACACAACTGTTGTACTCACAAATAAACCAGCAGCATGGCTCCCATTACCATGACAAACCGACTGAAAGAAGAATAGAAGTATACAATGCTCAGAAGAATTGCTGCTCTAGAGAACGTGTACATCCAGTCCAGCCAGTCCCGGTTGAAGTCCTCTTCATTCACTACTGGGCCACCCTGTGCATTCATCTGAACATTTTGATTTACAGGCCTGTTCTCCTGGACGGCTACATTTGGCACTGCTGCAGGCTCATTTGCACGAGCATGTTCTGAATTTACAGCCTGGGCAACTGCAGATCTCGCTGGCTCAGTGCTGGAAGTCACTTGGGCTGAAACAGCAGCTTGGCTAAAAATTTAAACATAAACTCGGTTTGTCAAAAAGACATGCACCATAATTACTAAGCCTGTCTTCTTTGCTACAGTTTCAGATTTAATATATGTCAAAACAAACTGCATTTTCCCTTAGATTTTTACTTACTAAGACATTAATTTAATTCTAATCCAAGACTGGATTTCATAATTTGCTGGACACAACTAAGTATAAAACAGAGCCAGACAGAATAAACACAGATATTTTGATCCTGAAAAAAACATTTAATATATTCTTTTCACTAGTGTAGCTCAGTATGAAGATAATGTAGACTTACTACTGCATGTAGTACTGACGTACATACATCTGTTGCCACCATATCATCTGTAAGGGACTGAATGCAGGATACATAGAAAATCCAACAGGAACACCTTGGCCTGGAAACTGGTTGCCTATATTGCTAGGAAACGATTTAAAGAAAAATATTCAGCTCTGAATTGTGACATTTAAAAGGTGCACTAATATTAAAAAAACATTAAAGGAGTATTTCTCTTCTCGTTTGTTCCCCTAAAACAATGCACTGAAATAACATATAGTGAGATCGTCCAACACATTCAAAAAAAGCACTACATTTTCATAAATAAATTAATAAGCAAAGTTATTTCTATAGAAAGAATATTTGGTTTTGTACTTAGTATGTATGTTACTAGCTGCATCTCTGGAACAAAACAATGCTGAAAGCTTTTCAAGACTGTGCTAACTGCAGAAATTCTTCCATAAAATTCCTTTTAAGTTCAGAGAACACCCTTAAAGGTCTACAGGAGCTCTAAAGGGAAAACTTACTATCTTCTATAGCTTCCTTTTAGAAGCAATACCTGAAATACCACTGTGATCAGAGACGTGAAGAAATAACATAAGACAACAAACTAATCTTTCAGATACAGCTTCTGAAGATTGCAACTAAGAACACTGTAAAGGATTATCTTCCCCCCCCTTCAATATTTTGAGCATATGCGATTCTACTCCCTATGGGCTTTTAGCTCCAATTCACATGCAAGAGATAAAACTCCTGTATGTAAGTTTTATGTTTGGTTTTGTCTGCTATTAGACTTCTTATCCTCTCTTACCTCCTAGAGCATATAGCATGTTTTGGCAAGATTTCCAACTCTTTCCCAAAAGATTTTGATGTAGTGAACTGTAGTAAACCAGGACATCTTTCAGGACAGCATGAGAGTATAAAGCATGAAGAAAAGTTTATTCAGACTGCAGGTAGCAAAAGCTGAGACTGCTGTAATTGTACTGCAGACTACACCTGTTCCCTAAGTAAGGCACTCCCTGCAAAGATATCACCAAGAGATTTCATTAGTCTACCAGGCATTCAGATATACACGACATGCCCAGAAAGAAAGATGGAAGGAAGACATTAAAACCTTTTTCCATGTTACACATGAATAAATATTTCACTCTAATTCTGGACAATAGCCTGCCATGCAACTCCATGACCTCTGCTAAAACTGTTATGTTTGCATTTAGCTATAACCTGTTTTGACAACAGTTTGGGGGGCGGTGGGGGGAGAATAAAGAAAGCAAAAGTACTTTCCTGATACCAAACACAAACTGAGATAGTCACAGGCATTATTCAAGGTTTGTTTTAAAAATTGAAAGGGTTAACTAGCAGCCCTGCTGATGTATTTATTTATGCATAATTAACATGTTGAAACAGCAATGCCATGAAGCTACTGTTGAAAAACATTAATCATGATTTATAGTTGCAAGCTATAAAAATGTGCTTTTCTATCCCTTGAACTGGCTAACACTTTGAGAGATAAAACTCCTCCAAAATTCATAAAACATTTGACCTCAAAATGTAAAGGTGATTCAAATATTCTACGTGAGTGCCATTAAGTACTGTGCTGAGACAAACCACGGAGCAGAGTCTCAATTTCAAGAAGGCAGAGTGTCAGATGGGGTTCTGAACAGGCAGGATCACCCACTTCTACCTCAGTCACCAAAAAGCAGTCCTACCCAACTTGCCTGAGCAAGTTCTGAAGGAATTCACCACTTCCTTTTCTCATCAGATACAGATTTCAGGGTTCTTCTTTGTAACTGCTATGTTGAGCTCAAAAAAATTTTAGCCTAAGAGGCTAACAGCTTGCCCTCACAGATACATCTTTTAGAAATATTACCAGATTTGAGCCTCTTCTTTCTTTCAAACTCTTTCAAAAGCTGCTTTCTTGATGCCTTAAAGCTTAACAGTAGATTAAGTAGCCAGTCAAACAAGACAAACCACAGAAGTTCAGTTATGGCATATTCTTTTCTTTCACATTCAAATATTGTGGTGGGTTTTTAATTTTTTTTTTCCAAATAGCTTTTCTAGAAGACATGACTTTTTGAGAAGCAAGACTTAGTTTTTCAAGACCTGACTCCGTTAATCAAGCAAAAGTAGACTGGCTTACAACTGGCTTCTGGCTTAGAATGCCAACTAGTACAGCAGTGTTTTGTTTGCTCATCAAAAATCCAAATGAGGCAGATGTTGTCAATTATACAGCTATTACAGTTGCCAGGATATTAAGTTAACTTATGAAATTCAGAAACAACTCTTAACAGTGTATCAATGTATTTCAGTGAGAAGAACCCCCCCCAAAGGAAGAGGATCTTCTCAGCAAAGCAAGGCAGCTTGTTGTTCAAGGAAAAAGGAAAGTAGCACATACTTTCTCCTCATCTTTTTCCAAAAAGAGGAGAAAGAGGTAGGAAGTAGACTATTTCAAAAGAATGGCAGCAACAGCATGAGAACAAAGAAGCAAACAGGATCTGTACAGGCATTCCAAGACCGGAGAACAAAGCAGAGCAGACAATAGAAGAACAGCTGGATAAGCCAGGAAACAGCTCACATGGTAGAGGTAGCTTCAGAATATTCTGAAAAGACACATAGTGCTCCTCAGGATGGCAAAAAAAGCTCAAAATTACTTCTTTTGGACTACAGAAGACATCCAAATGAACTAACCAGCACTGAATTTGAGGGTAAGGTTATCACGAAGATACTGCTCATCACCAGTGAAAAAGCAAGACTTTTTATTCGGACTTAAAAGCTCATTCTCTGTCAGCTGCCTGATTAACAATAACTGCATTTGTTTAACCTTGACCCACAAACATCTCATTTATGGCTCATCTCGTATGAGCCACGCACATCAACTTCAGGTGATATTGCAGTATCCTCTGCTATGCTATTTGCTACTTTGAAGACAATACAGTGAGCAAAGGTGACTGATGCAGCAAGGTATTTATGTGCTAGGATATATTGCATGCTGTCAGTATGTCATTTTGTTATTTGCTTTCAAACATTACTGTGTGCACAATATGAAATCATTTCATTAGATGGGCCACCCACACTTGACAAATTATTTCACTGCCTTGATGTTTCTTGTCTGTTTACTGCTTCCAAGTGCTCTCCAATCTGAAATGCAAACCCTGTCAGGGCTGAGCCCGTCTGTTCTGTTTGTACCTGCACAGCACAGCAGAGGCCCTGATCCTCAACAAAGTCCATGGGAGCAGACAATGCTGTGCTTGCTCCCTACAGCTGAAGACTAACTTGGCAGATACATAAGCTACTTGCCCAGTCCCACCTCAAGTTTAGATTTTTTGAAAACAGCATTTGCAAAAGCCCAAATGCAACAAAGTTAATTTTTTTCCCCATAATACTTCAACAATCTGAACTAAATGCCGTTTTCCCAAAGTACGTTCAACTCTCACATTGCAGCTTTAAGCCAGGAGCTGAAAAAACATCAAAACTGTAATTTAATCATCCAACATTCACATTGCTTATTTGTACAAATCAATCAAATATTGCAAAATGCCCAAGGAAACTGACCCTCACACAAATTTTCAAATACCTGGAGATCTTTCCCCATCAGTAGTGCTTACAGTTAATCATGCAGCTAAAATAAAAAGTGTTTGGTCATGGAAATATAAGAAAAATCAACAAAGTAATACCAGTTTCAGCTATGAATCTTCATATTCCTAACAAGACTTGATCTGCATATAAATTACATTAAAGCTAGATCCCATTGCCCCAAATGATGTTTAAGAGACAACTAAAAGAACAGAGGGCATTTCTTACTGCTGGAATACAAGCAGCAGTGCCCAAAAGCAAAAGCAGATGCATCTGAAAAGATTGCTGAAGCTTTAAAAAGTGTTTTTGAAGAAGCAAGCAGGCTCCAGCAGGCACTGGGCACAGATTATTTGGAGTTGAGCAGAGCCAGTACTTAGCAGTCCACAAAGATCTACTTTAAGTTCTGACAGTATTCCATTAAAATACTTTCCAAAATAAAAGGCCTAGGATTATTTAGGGTTTGTTTATTTGGCATTTCTGTTCAGATTAGGAATGCATTCTTGGAAACCTCCAGTCACTTCCTCTAACTACAGTTCTGTTTGCACCACAGAATGCTCTTGGATCACCATCTGGATTCCTTTTGGATTACACAAAATCAAAATATGTGATTTGGGTGCACTGCTAATGCACCTTAGCCACAAGCAGGACCCTATTCCAGGCAACCAAGATAAAGATTGTCCAAGTAAGACTGAAACTCCTGAAATATGTACAGGGATGTCAGGCTCTCAGCACTTCTTTCAGTCTACAGATCCACTCCTCTCAATCCACATTACATGCTAGACATAGCATGTCACAGACTTAGTATTTTTAACTTACTTTTAAGTTATTCTTTCTTTCCGAGCAGCAATGTCTCCCAAACTGACACAAATTAATTCAGCCCAAAGACTTAATAGTGGTTCTGTTGCCTTTTTGAAGTCCACAGCCTATTCAGTTCACCACACTTGACAAAAACTCACTCAGAATATGTCTATGTGAAAAGCTAATTAGAAAAACATTAAAACTTTTTACAGATTATTCATTTACACAACACATAGTAAATTGCTTCTGGAATTAATCTACATTACACCAATAGCAGTCTTGACAGTCAACCTGGTCTCACCTAGCTCTGTCAGAAAGGCAAGTATGACCACTTCTGTGAAGATGCCTTTGGTCACAATAAGTGCTCCACCCACTCCAAAGGCAATCTCTTCCCAGCAGACAGTACATTTCAGACAATAAAAAAAAATTTCAACAAATTCAAGATGAAAACTAGCAAGAGTAGTAAAGTCTAAGTTAACTCTAATGAGAGCATGTAAATTAAACTGAAACTTAATAAACTTTCAACAGCTCTTGCCATCTGTTTTCTCTGCAGCAACAGAAGCAATGTTACTGTTAGCACATTCATACCTTAGGGTTTTCTGTGTCAACATTCTCCAAATTAGGTTTCTAGAATCTGTACAGTACTGGGAGAACACCTTGTCAGAAAGAAAACCCGAAAGTGCTCCCTGAGGAAATGACAGCTATCATCTCAGAACACCATCCTCCTGTTGTCCCCTTGGAAGAAGCTACTACTACTACTAACAATAAAAACAACATGTTTAAGCAACTTCAAAGGTCACATGGGTTAAACTTCCTAAAACCGCTCTTTAAGCACAAAAAAAATGACAGAATTTTAATAGCTATGTAATAACACATCTGATCTAGAAATGTAAACTGGTTACCTTTCATTGGTATGTATGAGAATCCCTAAACATTCTGTTGTAGATACACAAGCACTACATGTACTCAAAACACCTGCATACCATTTCTACAGTTGAATCCCATATGGAGAAATGAGGAATTACATCTCTTATGTATCAAAAACTAAAAACCATCATATTCTGATAAGAATTTAGTGTTGACTATTAAAACAAAGGACAGAAAAGACAACCAGAAACAATAATTCTATCAGTTACATTACTAAATACATCCACTAGACATATTAAAACTGTACTTGTTCAAGAAGGCTGAGGGCAGAGCATAAAGAAAAATAAACAAAAACAGCCTGAAGGGGAGCACCAAGAGCACTTCCTCTTTGACTGACTCCTGGCTAAAACCACTAGTTTTCATGTGAAAACTTTTCTAATGTGACTTATGCTTCAAGGTGAACTAGACAAATCATTTTGCAGACTGAGAGAAACGTAATTGCAACTGAACATTTAAAGCACTTTAAAGAGCATCAAAGAGCGAGGATTCCCTCAGTCTCACTTACCCTTGCATTAAATAAGGGAACTGGTGGCTTGGTGTGGAGTTGCTGTGTGCTTGTGGAAGATTACGATGCCTCATTCCATCTGCACTAGTGTTCAAAGACGTAGAAGAAGCTTCTTGGTTTGTGGGTGAGGCAGCAGTTGATCCAGAACGGTCTGAATTCTTAAAAATAAATAAAATTGAGGTTGTGGATCTTTTGCCACAGCTTTAAGATTTACTACTGTGTCTTAAAAAAACTACTTGCTTTCATGTTTTGTCATAAGTTTTATTAAGAATGTAAACACTGGGTAAGTCTTCTGTGGTTTTATTGGTTCTGGCAAGCCTTAGTAAAAACAGAAATTCAAAATTGCACTCAGGTGCATGGGGGGAAAAAAGAATTTTCAGGAAGACTCAACACTTGATAGTTTCCAGAGAAAACCACAAGTCACTGAGAATCATAGTTTCAAAAAGCTGAAGCAAACTAAAACTTAATTGAAAGAATATTTAACAGGAATGAAAATTCTACTGGCTATCGTTAACAGAACTACAACCTCAGGATATGACTACCTTCAACAGTGACAACAGTGCCTGCAGTGGCTTAAAATACCATTCCTCTATCCTTATCTTTAGTTACCCCTTCTACTCTTCACTTCTTCACTGTGCCAGCTGCCCAATCCAAATTCCTGTGCTCACCACTGGAAGGGGGCTACCAACAGGAATGGGGAAACAGATAGAAAGTACTTAGGCTCCCAGGAACACACCTGAAACTAGTGTCAGACCTTCAATACCTGGCTTCTAAACTGTCACCATAACAAGATTACAATGGGGCCATTGAGATGCATTACTTCAGTCTTAATAAATCCCCAAATCCTGTTGCTAAGAATTACTGTAATGTTAACTCAGTAGAAAATCCTCATTAACTTTGACAACTCAGGAAGTGAGGAGGCGGAATTACTTAAGACATCCATATCACATTTGCCCTACAAAGAAAACAAGAAAAATTTACCACTAGACAGGGAGGGTGGGAGGGGAATAAAAATAAAAAATAAATAGAAGGACAAAGGCCATTCAAACTTTGAGTTAAGGTTGTTTCTTCCAAAGTATTATGAACTTAGCACTTTGCATACTGTGCGCTTTAAGCAGTCATTAATACAGTCACTCAAATACAACATTACAACTGATATACACACCAATAAAACACTTGGCAAGGAGGCCACCTGTGTCCTGCTTGCAGAGATATAAACACAGACTTTGAAAAGATGCTGCAGCCAGACCCCTCTACCATTGCTTAAACTGCTCATGTTTCTGACTGTCACACAGAAGCCTGACACCTATCAACAGCAGAATGAAGACAGCTCAAAAGAGCATTGCCCATAGACCGACAATCCACACACCTCAGATGAAAAGTACCTACAGTGGTATTGTATATATATCCCTTTCTGACTAACCTTCAAGGGTTGCTTAGTGATACTGCCAACTCTGGAAAAAGCCAAGAATTACAGTAATGACTACCAAGTCCTCAACAGAAACATAACTGCTTTTAAAATGCAATACCACCAAAGACCATCATCATATTGGAGGGTGTGAAGAGGGGAAGGCTCAAAACACCATAAACAAACATGTTCTGTTAACAATTTAACTAATAAAAGTGTTAAGAACATTTCCTACTTTTCACTGTCTTACAGACGCTATGACTACCTTGAAGTTCATACATAAATACCGGCCAATTCCTGTCAAACAGAAAAAACCCTGGCCAAGTTCCACCTGTATCTCATGACAACAGCAATATTTTGACTGGTCTCTCTTAAATTTTCACAGAACAATTCTCAACTTAGTTTTTTTCAAGTTCTGAATGCACTGTTCAATTTCTGCCAAAGATACAGGGATATGAAGAGAAAGGAGAGTGTACTTTTCAATACAGTGTTAAAAAGAAAGAATAGCTTAGAAAAAGTAGTGCTTTATCATCTAATAAACACAACTGTATTACAATTTGAAAAAAGGTAATCTTTGTTTAAATAAAAGGACACCCTTAAATAATCAAGTCTAATTGTACAAATTCATATGGCATGCTCTACTTTAAACACACTATTTTACAGACAAATATAAAAAGTTAAAAGAGAAATTAATGGCAAGTTTCCTTAGCATAGAAGGAATTTATGTCCTGTGTATGAAAAAACTCACTGAGCTACTGCTGGAGGTTGAAGCTCCATGACCTTCTCTACTGGTGCTGGGTTTTGGAGAACTTGGGGGTGTCCGAGATGTACAAACCAGATGAACCATATGATATTCATCTTGCTAAAAATTAAAGAAATTGAAGAGCTAAAGCAACAATATTGGAGAAACAAGTAAAAATAGTCTTTAAAAATTCAAAGTTGCAAATGCTAAAGAAACATTATACAAAACAGAGAGACCAAAAAGCAACACTTGAGCCTAGCACAAGAGAATCCTACCATTTCACAACTAATTAATGTCTTCTTAGAAGCTGTCCACAGTAACACATGGAACATTGACTTTAACCCAGTTTTCCCTAAAACAGCAGTATAGCAGAACTAGTGGAAGAACCCCAGGAGAAACATGAAGAAGTATATAACAAGCTTTAACTTTTACTTTGGAAAAATCTCAAATCTTTTACAGAGCTCAGTTTCCCTAAAGTTAGGAATGCTTACATTTGCACTGAGATCTATGAAGAGTGTTATTCAATAGAGATATCAGGGTACATGAAAAACGTAGGCGCTGGAATTCCACAAGCAGACAAAGATAAGAACAATGTGCCAGCCATTGCATTCACCTTGCTCCGGGTCTACACTTGGCTCAAGCCTAACCTGCAGACACCCAACTGAAGGGCCCCTGCAGATATTCCACGCTCAGGGAATGCTATTCAAAGTGCTAGGTGGGGCTAGAGTATTCCTAAATATTTGAAAGTGAGGAAGCAAATGCCTGCCACCAGTTGAAGCCATGTAGCAAGGCCATGCCAATTCTGCAGGAACACACTCACCCCCCCCCATCTGGAGGCCATAACTTCAATCTGAAGCTATTTCACTGTACCAAATTAAACCACTCCCTTACATGGCCATAGCAACACAACAGTTATGGCTGCATATTTAAATTGCACACCGCGCCTTCATCACTAACTAAATTTTAAACAAGAGGAGGAACAGAAACACGCATCTATCCTCTTCTGAAATCAGGATAGTGCAGGCAAGCTGCCATTTTTAATGAGATGACATTCAGAAATGCTGCATTTGGAGGGGGCTTTTTAAACTATATATAAACGTGCTGTAACAGCCATTTAACCATTTTTAAGGTTTTGATGTTTAGGAATAGAGAAAACTATATAAATGCTTTTATACGCCACTGTGCATTACTGCTAGCATAGCCAACACACACCCACAGTCATTTAAACTTCTCCCCATGTACTGGTCCCTAACCCCAAGCACAGCCTCACTGCTACATTAAGTGTAATTTCTGACCACTCAGTGATAGCAAGGATCAGAAAGCACTGAACACAGGTGATTAGCACTTTGACCATGTCAAAAGCCTTTAACCTAACTAATCACCTTCTTCCTAGGTAAGAATTTATGCCCCTGGGAAAGGCAAGGGAAGCTAGACATATCAGTTGTTAAGCCTACAGCATACAGCTTTATTAAATGTGACAGTTTATTGTAACATACTTCTATTCATAAGTAATGTGTTGGATATCACTGTGCTAGAAGAGTGCCACAACTTCCAGCCTCGAGGCATCCTGTATCAGTGAAATGACACTGGTCAGTACCAAGGAGCAAGTATCACAAAACTAGACTGAGAGATTTAGTAAGTCCTCAGATAATATTAGGAATTTATAGATAATCCAGTAGGAAGATTTTGGCAGAGAATGAGACTGAATTGAAGTTTAATCATACTTTTTTTCTAAAAGCTCTCAAAAGCTTTAGGACAAAAAACTCCACTTCTTCCAACACAAATTTCTAACTTTGTGCTTTAAGACTGGCATGTTTTCAAATTCACTTAATTTCTTTAACTACAGCCAAGGCCTATAACTACTAAAATGCTTTAAAGCACAGCCCCTATATGGTGAAGGAAAACATTAGTTAGAAAGCTTCTCCTCTAGCACATAAGCAAATTTTGAAACGTTGTTTTCTAAAACCAGTGTGCTTCAAGTAGGCCAAGTGAATTTAAGGAATTCAGATTTCGTTTTGTCCTTAGCAAGCAAAAACTAAGCTTTGAGTAAGTTATATAAGCATTTCCTTGAACTTTTAAGTGGTACAAGGCATACACTGGTTTGCAGTAGTCCAGCTTCAGTTTTCTAGTAAACCTATACACAGTAAACTGCAATCATTTTCTTTGGTAAGAAGTTCAATCCCATTTAATAAAATCTATTTCAGAATAAAGATTATAAAGGAACAGCAGTGTTAGTCTGCTGAAGCAATACTCAAGACTCCTCTGCATCTGTTTCTCCATCCTTAATACTGAAGTTCAGTTGCTCACTTTCACTAAAGCCCCATCCACATTTGGAGACTTTCCTCCACAGAAAGTTTTAAAATGTGACTCACCCACTCTTACAGCATGTACATTGATTTTTACCTCAATACATTACAAAAAAGTATCATTACCAACAGCCAGGAACTGTATTACAGAGTTCATCTATTTCATAGGGTTAAAAACTGTGCAAGGACTTAAGGTATTTCCCCAATAACAGCTATTGATTCATGCTGAGCTGTTTACAAAGAATTTAGACTGCTCAACATAATGCATCGTGTTTTCTGTCACCATCGAAATGGAAACAGAAGTTCTTTATAATCTACCCTAAATACCTTGTTCTACACGTTATTAAGAACTTTACTAACTTAATGAAGTCCTTATTACTTGGTATCATCAATCCAAACTATTTGAACCAGTTTGAAAACCAAGCGCACATATTCCAGTATTTCCTACGTGAGATACCATGCATATTCAGGATTGGGATTTAAATGCTGACTGAAGAATCCGAAATTAGATTAACTGAGTTATTTGTTCCAACAGGAACCAACAGAAGAAAAAAATGTAAGAAATTAAAAGAGCAAGAACCAACGAAGTTTCAAACATCATCAGGAATGGTTAAGTGCTGACAAATCAAAAACAAGACAACAAACAGCCTTCCCAGGAAATTATTCAGGAATTTAGAATTCTGGTTTTGGATATTAAATATACTACTCTTTGTCTGCTTGCACAAGTGCCATTTTTAATTTAAGTTCTGGATTTAAGCCTCAATGAGAACTTAAATGATGTCCCAAATCAACACAAATATGTTGTATTATTCCATTTATGTGGCAGTGGTAACTATTCAAAGAAATCAAGGCCAGGTTGGATGGAGCTCTAAGCAATCCAGTCTAGTGGAAGATGCCCGCAGCAGGAGGGTTGGAACTAGATGATCTACCAGGTCCCTTCCAACTGAAATCATTCCATGATTCTATGATACACAACAGATCACTTGCCTGGGACTGAACACAGCCTACTTACTCTCCCACCAACTGGAAACATGCCTCAATCCACAAGTATCATAATCCTAGACACAAGGCATACTTGAAAATACATTTTTCAGAACATATCAACATTATATGGTTACATCTCTCAATACAACGAGAATTTGAACTTAAACAACACAAATCTAAACTCCTATTTCCCAAAAAAGGGGTTTGATCAAATATTGTACGGTGTTGATATAAAGCTTACTTTTCTGAGAACATCTTTCAGCTGCAGATGATCAGGAAGCAGTCTGCCAGAATACACCAGTCTCTGATCCTTTGTAGACTAGGAGATGGGGACAAAGAAAGGAATTTAGCTTTTTTTCTGCTGTACAGGTATACAGCTGGAGATAACATCTGCAGATGAGAAAATTCCTTATAAGTCCAACCACCAACAGACAGACTTAAAAACATTTCAGAGGCTTCACAAGTCCAACTCACAAATTACTTCCGAAAAAGACTTCTACTATTAAGCACTCAGCAAGAGTGCCATAACATTTAACAACACCTAAGAGTAAATGCTTGTTAAGAAAACTTCCCACTACATTCAGAAATTCCTGTCTTTTAGTGATTTGTTCTTTACCCTGCTCCTGGTCCCAGGCACTTTCTAAAAATATAGATGGAGAAGTGGCTGGGGCAAAGAAAGTTAGCAGAATGATGGAATGCCAATTAAAATATTCAGAATAGAACAAATTTTACTCTTTTTCAGTAGGAACTTTCTGTTATTAGTCCTTGCCCCCATCCTCAGACCCCCTGCAGAAAAAAAACCAAAACCAAAAACATCATTGGATAAAACAAGGAGGAAAGCATTAAAAAGCAAGAAGCAGCAAAAGCTTTTTCTTTAAGGTAGGCTTCCAACCTGGGTAAGCTTTTTTCCCTATTCTGACAGTTTCACAGTTTCAAATAATCTAGTATTGCAAACAAAGATTTTTTATTTTTTAACAAATTATATACTATTCACATGATAGTAACTTTGGACTATTCTACACAATAGAAATAACAACAAAATTATTTTAAAGGAAACTATTTGAGGTACCTATCTACAGTAAGATGTCCAGCATGCTAAAACGAGGAGCTTACTCAATCAAACAAAAGAAAAACATCAACCCCACTCAATTCAGTTTATGCTGTCAAAAAAAAAGTGGTAAATATTCATTAACATGCTGTAACTATGTGAATATATAGCTCCCTTAAAAAAAAAACCTCCCAAATATTCACAATTTTGAAAGAATTTTAAAGAGAATCCAATGGTCACACCAGTTCAGTTTAACTACTGCTTGCACCCTAAATTAATTCAATAACATTTATCACTTAAAAGTGAGTGCTAACATAAGCAAATGCTAAGTGAAGAAATCTAGCCTAATATCAGTGGAACAAACATGCATGAACTATTTGAAGAATTTCCCCATCATGCAAACAGCAAGTCTTACGCCTCTCCTCTTTCTACCCCAGCCTTCTGCTGCCCACTCTGCAGTCTTGTTCACACTAAGACAAATAACTGAGACCCAGATCTCTGTGATCAGAAAAAGCTTTCACAGAAGTTTTGACATTTTTGTTTCTTGCAATAGCCTTCTACAAATCCCAAATAACTTAGCAGAATATAGAAATGTTACCCCAAATAACTTACCAGAATATAGAAATGTTACAAAACTATTGGGGTTTTTTTAACCTGGAAAAAAAAATGGTCATATCACCAGAACAAAACAGAGATACTCAAAGCAAATAATTCTAATAAGTACTCAGTTGTTGGGGTCCCTCCCCTGCCGTGTAGCCCTGGGAGAGGGGCCCTGAGGGCACAGACACGGGGTTTCCCTGCCCCTGCTCAGCCTCGTTCCCATGGGTTGGTTTGTGTTCCCTGCGCGGGCAGAAGGACCCTTGGTCCCGTGACTGGAACAGTTCCTGGGCAGAGCTCCGGCCATGCGGCTGGAGAAATAAACATCTCTGAAACAGCTATCAAGAATCTGTCTGTCCATATATATTTCCTTTCCACGGGACTCCTGGTTTGATATATGCGTGTTGCAGTATCCCCACTGCAACATAATGGTGGGGAATTGTGAGCAGAACGATCCCCGATCCCTAAGTGACTGATTTGTGTGAGTAAACCCTGGAAACTTTGGATTCCTCTTCTTGGTTTTGCTTTGCTATTCCATATCTAAACTATGGAGGAACCGTGGGAAGACTCTTGGCTCTCAGAGCCGCATATGGACATTTATCTTAAACTTAAAATGATTCTTGAACAACGATTTGTGAATTTTAGCTTGATTCAAGCTCAAAAAGAACTGAAACACTTCCTGGCATGGTTATTTAAGAACTTTTTCTATGTTTCTTGGGATTTAATTCTTACCAAGGGCTTTTGGAAAACCGTTTGGACACAGTTAATATTGGAGTCAAAATATATGCCGGTGGAAGAATATTTTCGTGAATATTATTTAGTTACCGAGACTGTTGAGCAATGTCAGCTGTGTCCTGGCGAAGGGAAGCCTGGCGCAGGGACCGTGCGGCCCAGGCCACGTGCACCGAGCGCTCTCCGAGCAGCAGCGAGGCAGTTCCCGCGCGCAGGCGGAGCCACGCGAGCCGCAGTGTCGGTGGCGGAGCGAGGCGTGGCGGGAGCGGCAGGACCCGGCGGTGCCCGCCCGGCCCCGCGCAGCATGTGGTGGAGCGAGCCCCGGGAATGCCCGACCAAGAGGGGCGGCGCGCGGGCGGCGGTGGCGGTGGAGTGGAGGCGCGCCCAGCCGAGACGTGCGCTGGAACAGGGCGCGGGGGGGTCGTCACTCGGGGGCCCGGCCGAGATGTGGGTGTAGCGCCCGGCAGCGGCAGCGAAGCTGCGACCAGAGGAGGCGACGCACGGAGAACTGAGCGGCGCGGCCCGGCCCGGCCCGCGCAGCCCCGAACGCGACCCCGGGGAGAGCGCGCAGGCACCAGCAGCCCCGACAATTCCAACACGGGAGCGACCGAAAGAGAGAGCAAAGACGCAGCGAGACAGAAAACAGCAGCCACTCAGAAAAAGGAAAAGATCATAGTAACTAAGACCTTAGGGATAGTAAAATGGTATAATGTTAACCAAAATTATGGTTTTATAACAAGATGTGACAACCAGCAAGACATATTCGTGCATAGAACTGCTATTAAAAAGAATAACCCTGAAAAATGCATCCCAAGCTTGGGAGATGGAGAGGTAGTGGAATTCAAAATTATACGAGGTAGAAAAGGGTTACAAGCATCGCAGGTCACTGGGCCTGATGGTGTTCCTGTGAAAGGCAGTATATATGCAAAAAATCGTAGTCATGTTAGACAGTATCTCCATTGTAAGCCCCCCCTACAGTTTCCCTTTCCTAATCCCACCTTTCCCTTTTACCCTATGTCCTATTACCCCCAGTGTATTCCCAATCCGTTTTTTCACCCATGGTTTCCCTCACAAAACCGTGCTTTTGCCAATTGTTTCCCCAAAAATCCCTTTCCAATGCCGAGTGGGGGATGAAAAGGGGGAGGGAAGAAGTTAAACCCTCTCCTGCCTCAGTTTCCCCACAAAGCATGCTCAGAGAGTCCTGTCTCCCTTCTGTCAGCCCTATGATGTTCCACAGACTCTGTTTGGACATTTAAAGACTCAGGAGGGTGGCTTGTTTTGTTTTGAAACTGTTCTTGTTATGTTTATCCAGTTGTTTTCATTCTCCTTTTATTAAAATAAAACGGGTGAGGTGTTGGGGTCCCTCCCCTGCCGTGTAGCCCTGGGAGAGGGGCCCTGAGGGCACAGACACGGGGTTTCCCTGCCCCTGCTCAGCCTCGTTCCCATGGGTTGGTTTGTGTTCCCTGCGCGGGCAGAAGGACCCTTGGTCCCGTGACTGGAACAGTTCCTCGGCAGAGCCCCAGCCATGTGGCTGGAGAAATAAACATCTCTGAAACATCTAGCAAGAATCTGTCTGGCCGTATATACTTCCTTTCCACGGGACTCCTGGTTTGGTATATGCGTGTTGCAGGATCCCCACTGCAACACTCAGTAAATCTCAAGCTGTACCTTTTTTCCCAAAGCCATACTAGCCATTCATGATTAAATACACTTTTTAAAAAAACACCCTGCCACATACTGTGCAGAACTGTTTATCACTTCCACTTAAGAGTAATTTTCTCTATTCTTCTGCATTTTTCTGTATATTTACTTAGTGGCATAGGACACTATTTTTGTAAGTCTCACAACACAGGGAAGTAGTTATTTGCAGCTGAAATTGATAAAATACATTCAGCAACAAGGATGTACTATTTCTATTTACATTTAAAACAACAAGAAATGCCTGACTCACGTCAGTAACTTCTTTTGAGCTATACCATTTTGTTGCTCCCTTCAAGCAAGAACAGGCTGCTAGCAGAATGCAAGCCTGCATTTTGTACTTGGGAAAGGCCTCCTTAGAAAAATCAGAATTTCAGCATCAAGATTAAAGAAAACTTTAATTTCCTGTAAATTGGAAACTTGTTGCTTTAGATTGACCAGTGCAGTCAGAAGAAAAATCTTAAGAATCCTTGTTTCTGGACCCTGAGACTGATTAACTGGAGATTAATAAGAACAGATAAGCACTTAAGCAAAGCACAACAGCAAAAAACCCCTCAAACTCCAAATCTTTAAATCATCATCCAGCATAGCACTAGAATGTTGTTTTGACTGTCTCACTCGTAATGGAGCCTTCTACACGGTCACTTTCAATTATTCTCTTCAGTACCTCATGAACCAGTCCCTCTTCCACCCCCTCTAATCAAGTATCTTCTCAAACATGATACGAGTAACTTCCAAATATGAATACTTTACAGAGGTGAAACTGCAAGATCAAAATTACCCCTCAAAGCTGACTACATAGCCTTCAGTAATGCATTTCAGCTCCCTACAAAACCACAAAAGAAAAGCTTAAACATATGTTGAGTACTGTTAATCATATTAAGCCAGAGACTTTAATGGGGAAGATGAGGCCTTAAACCCCATACTCCTCCCTTCATAAACTGAACACCTACCTGAGAACTAAAGGATTACCACTTGCAATTTTCAGAGTGAAAGCCTGAAATTCTGAAATGGGCTTGTTGGTTTTTTTTTTTTTTTTTAATGCAAATGAAAGAAGAGGGAATAAATGTGGAAACAGAGTAGCTCACATATATGCCAAAGTAAATAGAAAAGGCATTCAACTCATCCTCTGCCAGAGGAAATTTCACTGCCACACCTCCTGCTTCAAGGAACAGCATGCTCACTGCTAGCTGAAACATTAAACTGTGATGGAAAAACACCTCAAACCACATAATTAGAGCAGCCCCATTTTCAGAAGCAAGCATGTGGCATCAGAAGAAATTATTCTAGAACCTAAAGTTTAGAGTGAGATGGGAGACAGTTCGCAGATCAAAATCAAAAGGTAGGTATGCAAAACTAAGAACTCCAGAGCTACTGGTTTGGTTTTTAATCTCCATTTTTCCAGGCAAGACTTCTTGTGCAATGCTTAGTCCAAATTAGCTATGCCCAGCACATTACCAAACACCAAACTTAATATAGTGTAGCAGTGTCCTTTAGGAACACAGGCAATCTCTGAGCTATACTGTTGCAGCTACCAGACAGGTATTATTTTAGTTCACTAAGCTTCTCTCCCATTCCTCTATAGGAAATAAAAATCCAGACAATGACATGTGGTAGGCAAATGCTAGATGACAATACTACAGGCAATGAGAAATAGCAGTTTTAAATTACTGTTTATAGGTGTAATCAATGCAGCAGTTAATGCACTGAAGGTAGGATCTGCCAGACTGAGACACAGGCTGATTTTACAACAACCTTGAGTTATTTTACGTAAGTATTTCACATTTAGGGACACTGTAACTGCAGTACTCTATCTATGAAAACTGGTCAAGTCAGGGAACAAAAGTATTGACGAATGTGAACCTTCGTAAATACTCACACACTAACTGAACATCTTTTTGAACCTATTTAGCTTATTCAAGTACTTACTTTGGAAAGCACATCAACTTTAATAACAACTAAACCAATTTAAATCTGCCTGTATTTGAAATCTGAATGTACTCAGGCCAAGTCATTTACACAAATTAATCTGGAAAAATTACAAACAACACTGCCTCAAGACCTAACTTCTCATTTGGCTGTTCTAACCACCTCACTTTCTGAAGACATACTCCTAATAAATTGTAAATTTAATTAGGACACTTACAGTTACCATCAGTTTACCAGCTAATTTACAGAGGCACATACAAGAATGAGGTTCAAGTCACACAGAAAACTTGAAATATTATGTTCAGCAGTGACAGCAACTGATTTCTGTTTTATACCCTTAGAGAACACTGCAAGGCCTGTAAAAAGTCTCTGTGTTCTGGTGTATTCCCACCACCTTAAAATAGTGTTGTAATAGAAGTTATTTCCAGGACCTATCATATTGAAGGAACAGAGAAATCTTATCAACAAGATTTTAACTGATCTGATTTAAAAGGACAAAAAAAAAGGGAGAGGGACGGGAGCTACTAAAAGCAAAAAGACTTACACACATTTGAAAAAAGCAGTAGCACTCAACATCAAAAATATATCAAGCCAAAAATACACTTTTTGAATTTACTATACATAGGAGCCATCCTAATTAATACCTTTCTACTCTCCCATGTTATTAATTTAATTTGAAAGGTCCTATGAAATAAAAATACTGTGTTCAGTTATTAGTTTAACTGCAAGTGCAGTAGATCTAAATTAAATTGGAATTACTGAGATAATTTTCATTGAAGAAACTCCCCATTCTTTAACCCAGCATAAATTTGGGTATCGTGAACTAGTCATTTAATACTGAGAGGCATGTTGAATCTATTTTCATCAGAAGAAAGATGTTCCAGGAAACTGAAATTAACACTATACCACTGTTTAAAGCCTACAGTGCAACATGAAAACGTCTTGTTCATTAAGGTTCTTTCCTTGCAGGAGCTCAATTTAGCAGGATCATTCACAGGATGAGTCAGAAAACTAGTGTTTAAACACAAACTCGTCACTGGAGGAGATTCTAGTGAGGAGGACGAAGCAGCAATCAGCTGGAGTCATATTTTTGTTTTTCACAGCAGATAGGCTCTTTCAGAAGAGAATTACTCACAGTAATAACTACATCCACAAACTCTCAAAACTGTTTAACAGATGTCAATGTACCAGTGACACAGCCCAAGTTGTTGGCTGCTTTTCTTCTTCTTTCTCCAAAAGGCAGAAACCCTTCCTGAGACAAAGCTACTATTTTACTTTCCTCTGTCAAAAAAAAATCAACAACAGTAATTCTTCTATTGAACTAGGTGAAAAATAATTTACAATATAAATGCCACCTTCTTCTGATGTTTTTTAAAGCCTCGTTGTAGGCCCCACATGCTGCTGCAGTTCTCACACAGTTCTCTGGAACAAATTTTTAAATATACCATTCTGTATGACTGCCATTCTAGACATATACAGTATTATCAATTATTGCCTATGCTTTTTCCATAGCCTCTTTTTAATTGCCAAATTTAGAACTTAGAGGAATTCAGAAATAAACAGTATTTCCCTCAGGAACAAAAAAGGCTATAGGTATTAAGTTTCAAAATACAAGTTTGTTTAACACCTGACAGCAGAATTTTCAGCACAATCTCAAGAAAAATGGCTTCTCAAAGAAGAAATAATTTTGTAGGTTGTTCAACTACATGTTTCAAATAATATTATGAATAAACATCTATCTGCTCCACACCTCAGTGAACTCCCTAGATCGTGTTAACCTGAAAGTATATTGCTTATACTTTAGAACAGACGGAACTCTTAGCCAGAGATGTTAGATTTACAAAAATTAGTCTCAAATTCAGTTAACTGAGATACCTAAATCTCAGTTCCCAAAAAAAGCAAAGTGAAGCATTAGTAAGCATCTTTAGCGATATCGCCTTTCAGGATGCTACACTGCGATCGTCTCACACCATGTATAAGAGCAGCTTCCTATTTGTTACATTGCCAACTTCCCTGAAAGCAGAGGGACGGCCATCGCCTTCATGCAGATCACTCTTCGGCAGCAGGACTCTTGTTTATTTTGCAGCGTTTACGGGAAGTCTTGACCGCCTGTCCCCAAGTCGCCGCAGGGCCAGCCTTACCGACAAGGCGAGAGAAAAGAGCTGGCCAACAACTCACCGGCTTACTGGGGTACACCTTGGAGAGGTGGGACTTCAGCTTGCCCACAGTCCACTCCAGAAAGCAGCTGATGGTCTGGTCGGTGTATTTCTGGTTGGGGGCCTTGATGATGAGGGTCACCGGGTGCTCCACCACGCTCTGGTCCATACTGCCCGCGGGGCCGGCCGGCCCTGCCCCGCTCTCCTTCTCCCCGGGCACACGACGCCGCTCGAACCTTTGGGGGGGCTCCGAGCGGGTTCAGCGGCCGGGGACGAACTTCCTGGGGGAGCTGGGGGAGCCCATCCCCGTGCTAACGCTCCGGGAACCGCGGCCACGGGGAATCGCACCCTCGTCCCCCACGCCCGCGATGGGAGAAGGAACAGCGCGGCACCCGGAACGCACCCGCCCAAACCAAACCCCTCCACCCGCGGCACCACCTCGGCCTCCGGCCGCCGCCGCCGCGTAAAATGGAGGCCGGAAGCGGCGCCGCCGCTGCCCCCGCCCCCCGCCGCTCCCGCCGAGCGGCACCGGGGGGCGCCCGCGGGCCGGGCAGGCCGCGCGTGACGCCATGGCGGGCGGGGGCTGCGTGGCGCCGCTGCCATTGTGGCCGTGGGCGGCGGCCGCGGTACGAGGTGTGGGTGTTCAGCGGCTGCTCGGGTCGGGGTGTTCATTCACAAGAAGGTCTCAGCGACTGAAAAGCTTAAATGCTTCTTAGCATGGGAATTAAAGCTTTGCTGCCCGTGTGTCTTGCGTCCGTCACCGTTGCGTGGGAATGCCGCACTGTAGTTATCCCAAATATCCTTGTGAGGTCAGGAAGTGCTATTTTATAACGAGAATGTAGGCCATTGAATCACAAAGAATCACATAATCACAGAATGGTTTGGGTTGGAAGAGAACTTAAAGATCGTCTGCTTCCAGCCCCCTGACATGGATAGGGACATCTTGCAGCAGGACCAGGTTGCTCAGAGCCCCATCCAGCCTGGCCTTGAGCCCTGGCCAGGATGTGGCATCCACAGCTTTCCTGGGCAGCCTGTGCCAGTGCCTCACCACCTTCACAGTAAAGACTTTCTTCACCTCTTCTCTTTCAGTTTGAATCCATTCCTCCTTGTAAATAGTCCCTCTCCGTCTTTCTCATAAGTTCCCTTCAGATACTAGAAGGCTGCAATTAGGTCACCCTGAAGCCTTCTCTTTTCCAAGCTAAACAAACCCCATTCTCAGCCTTTCTTTCTAGGAGAGATATTCCATCCCTCTAATTGTCTTGGTGGCCTCCTCTGGACTCACTCCAACAGGTCTCTGTCCTTCCTGTGCTGGGATCCCAGAGCTGGATGCAGCACTGCAGGTGGAGTCTCACCAGAGCAGAGCATGGGGGCAGAATCCCTTCCCTTGCCCTGCTGGCCACGCTGCTTTGGATGCAGCCCAGGACACGTTTGGCTTTCTGGGCTGTGAGTGCACATTGCCAGGTCATGTCCAGCTTCTCATCCATCAGCACCTCCAAGTCCTTTTCCCCCGGGCTGTTCTTTATCTGTTCGTCCCCCGCCTTGTGTTGATACCGAGCGTTGTCTCAACCCAGGTGTAGCACCTTGCGCTTGGTCTTATTAAATCTCATTAGATTCCCATGGGCCCACTTCTTGAGCTTGTCCAGGTCCCTCTGGATGGTATCCTGGCATCACTCAGCTTGGTGTCATCTGCACATTTGCTGAGAGTGCACGCAATCCCTTTGTTTATATCATTAATGGAGATATTAAATAACACTTGTCTCAATAGGGACCCCTTATGTTGCTGAATAATTCTGTCTAAAACGATAAAATAAGTTTCTGAATTTCCAGGTTAGCACTGCAGACTTTTAATCATCAACGTGATTTTTCAGTTGCTGGGGAAGAAAATACTTTAAAGGATAACCATCAAGGTGGTTGGATAAAATGACAGTGAATAAGGGAGAAGTCTAGTTCATAATACTTCTGCTAAATCTCTACAATAAAAATTGGCCTCATTAACTTGATAAAAATAAAAAAAATTGCTTATAAACACCCAAATTGTCTCTTTAACAAACAAACAAACAGTGTTTCCTTCTATTCCCTTCTGTCATCAAACACTGTATGTAACTACAGAAGGCACAGGAGTTTCAGACAGGTTTGATTTTTCCAGTAGATAGTGTCCCTTTAATGCCAAAGAATCAGACCTTTAATTAAGCTGGAGTGAGGCATGGAGAAGTTTGCTAATAAAGAGAGGACCATAAGGAACTCCAGCTTCTGAAGGGAAAGATAAAAAGAAAAGCCTGAAGGAATATCATTAGCCCCCAGAACCTAATCCTTCCTTTTAAATAAAACCCGGATGCAGACAACAGCTAATGTTAGAATTTTCAAAAGCAGAGAAAATAGTCCTTATTTTTATGTTTATTGACTTTTAATTACCTTCCTCTACAACCACACCTTTGCAAACCTTGTGTTTGAGATGGAGCATGAGACCTCAGGTGTGTTCCTACAGCACCTGTTGTCTTTGAGATGGCTTATCAAATTGTTGATGTGGACAACTGGTACTTGACAGCACCTTCAGCTACAACATTTGACATGCTCATACCAGTTTCCCAGTTTCCTCCCTTGTTACATAAGAACAATTGTTTGTTCTTGAAATTCTGAACGTGCTGTCACTACCAGAGCATGTTACTTGGAATTCCTGGGAATTTCCAAGAATTAACTGGAATTTCCAAACACTAGGCAAATATTTGTACATAAGGCAATGCACCAAAATGGATCAGCTAGCTGATCATCAGCACTTGGAAGGATTAATATGCAAAAATCAAGTCAAATAGTCCACAGAACTTTTCATTCAGGGTGGTTGCAATTTTATTGCTTGGCAATTTGGTAGTCTATAAATACACACAGTATTTCTATAGTGCACATTTTAGCTACTATACAAAATTTCAGACTTGGGATAACGGAGAAATCTCCTGAGTTAGAACCTGAGAACAGTAAGATCTCGTCTGTGGTGGCATTTTAGAAGCTGCATGTTGTGACAGCTCTATGAACAGATCCCTGCACTGTACACAGGCCCTCAGAGGGCAGCATAACATTTGTACCAATCTCATTTTAGGACTAAAACATAAATTTTGCAAAAATGGTTCAGCATTAATTTATGTTCCAGAAAATCAGACTCATAGAATTATAGAATGATTTGGGTTGGAAGTGACCTTATAGATCATTCCAAATCCCTGCCATGGGTGCATAAATGCCTTTTGAATATACATTGTGAGATATCATATTTACACCAAGAGTCCATTTGATATTTTAACATGCAAGAAATTGTCGTTATGTTTAATACTTGTCTAACTTGACATACCTTGACACATCCACAGCAAACTTTTTGCATATTTGTATCCTCTGTGACATCTCTGTAGTTCAGAGGATAAATTGTGGCAAATCTTTAAGAATGCCAAAGCTTTTCTTTTTTGTAAAGGAATTCATGCATTAAAATGTAATAAAAGACTGAGGGATCATCTTCTGACTCTTCAAGTGTCTAAACCAGGTACCTGATTTGAGAGTTGGGCCTTCTTATACAGCCACTAAACTATCCATAGGAAAATTCATAGCCTATGAGATCCTGCATCTCTAGGCTCTTAATTAAGGCACAGAGGATACATGTATGATTAATTTATTAAAGAGTATCCAAGGAGGGGCCATGAAGATGGTGACCAGTCTAGAGGGGAATTCATGCAGGGAGTGGTTGAGGTCACTTGGTCTGTTCAGCCTGAAGGAGACTGAGGGGAGGCTCGTTGCAATCAGCAGCTTCCTCACAAGCAGAAGTGGAAGGGCAGGCACTGGTCTCTTTCCTGTGGTGACCAGTGACAAGAACTGAGGGAATATCATGAAGCTGTGCCAGGGGAGGTTTAGGTTGGGCAAACACCAGAGGGTGGCTGGGCACTGGAACAGGCTCCCCAGGGAAGTGGTCACAGTACTAAGCCTGGCAGTGCAAGAAGTGTTTGGACAATGTTCTCGGGCACGTGGTGTGATTCTTGGGGTGTCCTGTGCAGGGCTGGGAGTTGGACTCAATGATTCTTGTGGGTCCCTTCCAATTCAGGATATTCTGTGATTCTGTGATTCTTGTCCATGCTGATACCCATTTCTCAGACTGGAACAGATCAAATTCTCAAGTTATTGGCAGTAAAATATCATCTCTATTTCTCAATTATTTTTATTAATTAATTTATCTCCTGATAAGGTAGTATACAGTCTAAAAACTTGGATCATTTCTGTCTTTCATTCCTCTGCAGAAGCCAGCAGGGCGCAGCTTAGGCATTGTGACATGAAGTAAAATCACAGCAGTTGCAAGCTGAGTTACAAGCTGAGTTGCAACTAACAAATTCAGCCTCTTCTGTTATTTATACTAATAGTAGGGGTCATGTGAAATGTCTGACCTGTATGTGGGATGACAACCAGAAAGAACTTGAGAATCTCTATGCTCACACACATCAGTTTTCTCCAAGACTTTTTAAAAACTCTGCCTTACCATGAAACAATCACAAGGATTCCCACATTCCTTCTCCAGAACAAATTACTTTGAGAAAATCAGTATTTCAGGCCTTGCAAAGATTTTTCCTTAAAAATCAGAGAATTTACATTTCAATTAATGATTTGGAAAACTCGATTGATGAGGTAGAAGGAGAGGGTTTTTGCTGTTTGTGGTCTCTTCAGTTGTATACATGCAGCCAGAGTGGTTTATTCCTTAAGAAAACTAAGGGAAAGGTCATGTTCACATGGGTTTTGTCACTCTGGAAGTGTGTGTAATCTCCTCAGTACTAGAAATATTGCAGTTCCCAACAGTACTATAGGAATTTCTGTAATGGATTTCCGTCAGGAAAAATCTCGCTGTAAGCCTTTTTGTTGCCATATTAACAACACTGACAAACAGGTTTTTCTACATGTCTTTGGACAAGAAGTATATGATTTGTCAGTGATATTTCTGATATTTCTGTAAGCAAACAAGCTGAAATTCATATGTCTTTAAATATAATAATGGGCTTCTTGGTTTTTTGTCTGGACTTACATGCTTATGTTTTTTATATGTACCAGTTGATCCTCCCCCTAATCTTTGAGCTCAGTGGCCAATTTCCATCAAATGTCACAAGGAGTAGAACTACAGAGCTATTAAAAGAGAGAGAGAGAGACCTTACAAACGTATTCACTGATAAGAAAGCTAATAATTCTCCTTTCTAGCCACCAGAGAATTCAAATGGAGCAGACTGAGAGGGAAATACAGAACTACTTGTTTTCACTTGCAAATCATGTAAAGAACGAGACAGTTTAAGGCCCCACGAGTCTGCAAGGGGTGGCTGGCGAACATATGGCAACATGGAAATGGGCTTCTAATGCATTCAGCTGGGCTATGCAGTTTCAACAGTAACTGCTGGAATAAAGTCCTACAAGACCAAGATCCGGTTTCTAACAGGGGTGTGAAGATGGCTTTATTGGCCGTTCTTGAACACACTTTTTACTGTGTGCAGTGCAACTAGCAGCGGTGATGCAGTTGCAGACACATGTCTAAGGCATAACTTCTTGAACTGGTTAAATGAAAATGTGATTCATTGGCAAACGTTTTTGTCCTAGTGGCATCTCCATGACTGAAGAGGAGTAGCAGTTACCTATGCATTTTCGTTCTTACATGTCGGGTACTCCAAAAGAGACAGACAGGTAAGAGAATGTCCTGGTATTTTATTGTTTGCAAGGAAGATCTAACAGTAAATATGGCAGTTAAACAACTGCAGGGATAGAAAAGTTTTAGGTGAGCAGTAGCTTTCTGGAACAGGGCTTGAATGGACCCTTCCTTTTCCTGTAAAACTGCAGTATAAAAGAACTAGACCTCTGTGTTATATGGTGTCAGATCAGATCTCTGATTTGATCTCAGACATGGAGTAAGGTTGTATAGAATGGCTTTTTACTTGCAGATCTAGCATCTTGTTTTATTTTTATGTTTTATTTGAAATTTTTGTGTGCTAATAATTAATTATTCCTAGCAAGGTTTCAAATTAGACCTGTATTTTCAATAATTTGTCATCCATTTTAGACATTATGAAAACGTTGCTAAAATTGTTTTGTTGCAGAATGCTAAAGAAAAATTATTTCAAATACTTAATTTAAAACATTGCTAAAATGGCCATGGGAAATCTATCAAAACTGGCTATCATAATGATTTTTTTTAGAAGAGCATTTGTTTTTGTAAAAAATACTGTTTCCATTTAGCAAATTCCTTGTCTTTTTAAATTTCAAATAATTCTAAGACACTATGAAGAAAAAATTGAGACAAATCAGTATTTCTATGAAGAAAGATCTCTTTCAAAGCACTGAATACAGGAAAGTCTACTGATATAATTGATTTTTAACTTTCAAAAAGCCTTTGACCTTACTGCCTACAAGAGGCTACTGATGAGATCAGTGCTGTGATCCAACTTCTGCTTCCATCAGTAGCATTCTTTACTCATGTGACGCCCCATTAACATTAAGAGACCTATCAGTCTGCCCCCATGAAAGAAATTGCAGTCAGCTCCCACAAAGACACTGAGAGGGTAGTATATGATAAAATGGCACTGAGACCTGAAATAGTGTTTCTCACTCTAAATGTTTCCTTGTTTTCTGCTACTTGCTCGATTTTCTTTTGATGTTTATAAGCCCTTTGGAGCAGAGACTGTTTTCCACAATGCCTGGCTGTAGACCAAGCAACAAGCTGGTTGTGCTTTACGGACATATATGAAATGTGGGAGGTGCATAACTGTCTGCAGGAACTGGGGCTTCTTTGTGCATCACATCATGCTGCCCCACACTTCTGGGTCTATAACCATAGAAGCAATAAACTCTAAAGGATCTCTCATAATTTGAGAACAAAGTGATAATTAATTAAAAGAAGAAGAAACAAAGTGTGACCCTTTTTTTCATAGTTCTTTTTACAACAGTGTATAATTAGTCTGTGGAACTTGCTATCTAAAGATACTCCCAAGCCCCAGTTTTGAGGGCAGTGTCAGGAAGCTTGGATTAGGGAAGGGCATAGTTCATGGTAGGAACGGAGTAACTTGTCCCCTAGCTAAGAACAGACCAAGTGCAGACTGAAAAGGTGCCTGTTTCATTCTCTATAGCATACAAACTATGTTGAAGCATTGCCAATAAGAGTATCATCCCTTTCACCTCCAGGAAGCAGTAATGGAGTCATCTGGATCAATGGCAATGTAAAATTTACTGTGACTGGAAAGATCACTTCTTCCTAGAGTCTTATTTTTTTCTTTGAGTGTGTTCAGGGCTAAAAACCTAAGAAAAAAACCGAAGAGACTTGATGGTAGCCAGAACTTTTCATGCTCAAAGGAGAAGTTCCTCTGAAACTTGATAGGTTCCTGATTTACATTACAGGGGCTCTGTCAGATATTTTTAAATTGTTTTATCTTTTCTTGTGTAAAGTTTTTGCCAGCATCTCTAATTCCAGCTCAGGACAATACAGGCAGAAAAAGGGATGGAGGCATCTCCTGGCATACGCTCAGGTAACTGGCACCTGCAGAGTAAGCATGACATGCTCCAGATACCTCAGATTTTTATTCACTTCAAGTACAGTTGATCAAGTATGTGTGTTATCAAGTATGTCAAGTTATCAGGACAGACATCACTTGATCTGCTCTACTGCACATCCACTCAGGTCTCTAGCTACCCAGAAATCCCAGACAAGAGACCAAATTCCTGGTTTTCTGTGTCAACAAAATTTAGGGGGTGAGGGCAAGAAAGGACATGCATGGAAAGAATTAAGATATGTGAGTGAACACCCAGCTTTTTATGAAAGAAGGGATTGCTCCTCCACTAACCACTACAGTGCTGTTTGTCGCTGAGTGCCTCTCCAGCCCCTGGGACATGGCACAAGGGCAGAGCCGTGCAGCACTGCCAGTTCCAAGCCTTCTTCACCATGCTCCATGCATGGTATGGCCCAGCACCTTCTCCCAGTGGCATCTGTGGGACAAGGAACAGAGTTAGGAGTGTGGCTATGGCAGAATTGTCTGGATGAGAACAAGGCACCAGGGACTCAGTGATGAAAATGCTTGGAATTAGCAAGGCAGCTCCTCCCTGCTTGCCGCTCTGGTGTAGCCATTTCCTCCTGGCAGTATCCCTCGAAGCAATTCCCTTGGGATTTCTGTCTTCCCATGTGCCATACACCCTGTGTGTCAGCGCTACACAGGTGAAAATGGCCACACAAATAACTCATTAATTGGCAGGAGAGCATGAAATGCTGAGAATGTGCCTTTGTGAAGGGGCAGAGAAAAACCTTTAAAAACTGCCAGTCTAATGATTATAAAATATCTATCTTTCCTCATTCTTGTCTTTATATGCCTTATTATTATTTTTAACAAAAATGACCAACTGCTTGCTAAGTTTTATCCAGTCCATAGAAAAGAAACCATTGCTCTTCAGAACAATTTATCATTTTTGAAGTTCTAGTTTTATAGGTTTGCAAATGTCACTGCACATGACTGGAGACTGACAGACTCTAACTAATAACTTTACTCATGAGCAGTCCCAGCATACCTCATGCATTCATTTCAGTGCATAGGTATCTACAGAAACAAGGTCCAATTGTCCTGGAAATCCATGTATTTTGTTTATTTATAATTCATTATGTCTGAGCCATTGTCTCATGTCTGTTGTGATGACACTCTCATTTATTTTTGAGTGGAAACAAGCTGGTTTAGATTTTCCTTCCAAATATTTTGTTTCCAAATGCTTCTCTATTCTTGTTTGTCTTTTTAGGTGTCATCCTGACATCTGTACTCTGAAAAATATAACCTTCTCAGTCTGAAATGCTGTTCTTGCAGCTAAAAGATTTTATAATAACATTTACCTCTGTCCACTAAACATCATACTCTCATTTAAAGAAAGATTTTACAAGTTCTTGAGTATCATAAGAAGAGTCTTGAGTCTCAGTTTAAAAGCTCAAAAACTTGTTGCCCATATATGTGGAGCTTTACTCTGTGTTCTGAGAATCTACAGTCACATCTCATTTACAATAGCAAGATACAATGAAATAACCTAGGAGGGGTATTTTGCCTGCACTTCTTGATGCCTTGGCTTTTGTTTTTTCTAAAAATTGCAAAGGGTGAATTCAGCCTGTAGGTTTTGTAAGCAATAGGGATTAAACCTAGTTATAATTTAATTCAAACCATGCTGAAGTGGTTGCAAGAGGAAGAAAGACACAATTTCCTCATAGTGACACTTCAAAGAGAAGTCTTAAGTCGTGTAAATCTGGATGCTCCAGTTCTAGCAAGGGTAGGAATCCTCTGTGTGTATGTAATCAGCCTTCTGCCTAACAGAGCACTTAGAGCTTCCATGGCAGCACTACAGGTTACACAGCTCCTCCAACACCAAGGGGGATCATGGGACTTCAATCACCATTTGTGAAGACCAGGTTCTGCAAGCTCTTGGGAGGGTTATTGGGCAGAGTCAGTTGCTCTGGCCAGTCTTGATCCCTACAGTCATTTCATAAAAATGCTAGACTTTTTATATTGACAGTCTGCTGTTTGACTAAGTTTTCCTGAGTGCCTTTTGGACTGTTCAGCCAGCTACTTGTGCAGCAAGTATGCCAGGTATTTTTTGTTTGCTGGCACAGACATTTTTCCTGTGGAACCTTACATGATTATTAACCAACAGAAGGTTGGTAAGAGGGAGTTTCTTGACATCTATCCAGGATCTAGGTGTTACCATGACACAAATGGTCTTTAAAATCAGTATTTCATGCACTTTCACTCCGTTTTTACATCTGTCATTATGCATGAACTTGAAAGGTTCTTTGTTTGCTTGCTTTACTGAGAGTCTTTGGCAAGACATGGACTTCCTGTAAGACTCCATGGTCCCAGGACATGTGAGCCCTCAGGTCACATAGCACACAAGGTGTTGCATGTCAGGCTCCATTTTCAAACACCTGCATCAGGACACAACAGCTCCTAAACACAATTAACTATCCTCAATAATTCCCAGGTCAAAGATTCCCGTCCCCTTATTTTTCCAGTTGCTCCAATAACATTGCGTTGATGTCCAGAGTGCTTCTCTGCCTTCTTCAAAGTAATCAGTGTTCAGCAAACACCAACCTTGCTTCTTAACCACGAGATGTGATGCTACCTCATGCTGGGAAAAATATATGGCACATGCTTAGGAGCGCTTATTCACACAGGTACCTAACCAGATGTCAAAGCGATGAGTAATAGGGAGACTCAGCAAGTTGCTAATCAACTATTAATTGTGTGCTTCAGTAATTAGTCTCTGCTGAAAACCGGTTCTCCACAGGCCACAATTTTAGGATGGAAATGGCGCGTTAAATGAGCAGCACATAAAGATGCTGTGGTTAACCTTGTCAGTCAGTAGATGGCTCTGTTGCTTCTAGCCATCTTCAGGGAACAACTCTGCATTGCCATGGCCAAGGAGCGTGCCCTTCCCCAGGGATGCAAGGAGCCACTGACAGTGCACACAGACCTTTCCACTTTGTTGTTTCCAAATGGTTCAGTTTGCAGACAATATTGTTCATCTATTTATTTTTACGAAGATATTTGTTAGTTCCACAAAATCTTTGTAACTCTCTGGTTGAGCAGTCTATCCATTGCTGTTTTATACAGCTTAGCTTAAGTAATTATCATGTGCACTTGACATCACCATAATTTCACAGCAACAGACTACAAATGCCCCACTGTGAAGGAACTGGTTGTTTCAACTGTTTGGAAGTGGGCTGTGAGTTTCTTCAGTTGTGTATTCATAGTCACTGTCCTGGTTCCTTCTCATTCTCACCTTGTGGCCTAGCAATTGTGCGAGTGATGGGTTTCCTGTCAGCTTAAAACATGGCAACACTTACCTCACCAAAAAATTACAATTGCTTCATTGATTAGTCCCAGTAGTGAGAATGAATAAGCACAGAGTTCAAGCTACTCTTCCCTTCCAAAGAAACAGTCACACCAAATTGGAATTGCAGGAGACTGCCAGGGCATCAGGAGGAAGCTTGCAGTGTTAGACTCTCTCTGTTCTGCAGTTAAAAACAACATTTCAGTTACCCAGAAAATCTATTAATGAGTTTTCTCATGCATTAAATGACCACACAAAACCCTTTTCCCCTCTGTCCTAAAAACACAAGCCAGCATGAAGCCAGAAGAGCTCAGTGGTGGCAGAATTTGCAATGGGAAAAATGAGATCGTATTGGCTGCAGTGGAAAGAAATGAAAAAGGAGACGAGTTTATTCTTTGTCAGTTGTGGGAAAATGCATCAAAACTAGCAGCAGATGTTAAAAGTTCAGGAAAAAAATAGTAAACACTTTCAGACACAGGTAGAATAATGTTCAGAAGGTGGTAATATTATCTGAGTTCCTGGAGCAAGGAAAGCAGATCCTGTAGGCAGGATCTGCTGTCCTCTGAAAGTACTGGGAATGTTTTTATGGGTTTCAATAGCCCATAGAGCTGCCAAATGTCATGCATTTCACTCAGGCTAGTGAGGACCTTCTCACGCTGGCCTGGCTTTCAGCTGGTTTCTCAGGCATTCAGGCTGGCAGTGGGAAAATGTGTCAGGATTTTGGCTTGTAGTTCTGTCTTTGGACTGTTAGGGGCCCCCATGGCTCTATTCCTATGTAATCATGACCTGTCTGTAACTGGAGTGTGGCCCTAAGCAGGGGACCTGATCCAGGGCAAGGGTACCAGGATAAAGGTTCCCAAGCTGACACATCTGTCATCAGTGATGGCAGGACCCCCAACATTTTGCTCAACAGGTAAAGTAGCTTCTACCTCTAGAAAGTCCAAGTCAGAGCATCCACTGCTTTTCTCACCCAGCAATATCTTACTCATTCATCATCCTCCTGCACTGAAACCACATGGGTCTGATGTTCTCTGTGCTTCCCTCCTGATGGTACTGTCAGCCTTGGCAACCATCTCTTCCCATCAATCCCCTTGCTACTTCCCAGCAGCATCCATCAAGTAGCCCTCTCCAGCACTGCACTACCCCCACACCTCTGCTCTGCATGGCTTAGAGTAATGTGTGTTGCCTGCTAGTCTGAAAATTGTTTGCAAGCATGTGTAAAATTGCACACAGGGAGTGTGGCACCTTTTGGAATCACTGTTTCATTCCCAGTCTGGGGCAATATAATGAGGACAATAATAATCACAAAATCAAAGAAACAGTAGTAGCTGAGGCCCATCAAATTTTCAACTTGTGGAAAATGCCTGCAGTCAAGGAATGGCTGCACAGCATGTGGAAATGAATGGCCAACGTCTGGAACAAGATAGTATTTATACTGCCATAGGTTTCATATTGGATGGCAAAAAACATAAAACAGATTGAAATAACAGAGGAATTTATCTAGAAAATGCTGCCTTACAGAGCTATGAGAACATGGAATGTTAAAAATCCATATTCAGTGAGGGGTGAAGGGAGATATTTAACCTTTCTTGGACTGTACACGTACAAAAACTTGTGTTAGATGGTTACAAGCTTTAAAGCAGGCTGACCCATTTTGCTGTTTAAAATATTCTGAGACTTCCATGGAGACATATCTGATGCCACCTATATATAATGACCTAGATTTTAAAAACAGTTGGGAAGCAGACGTCTGGAAATCTGTTGTGAATTTTAACGTTTTCCATGCAAAGATTGAGTGTAAGCTGGCAGTTTAATTTCACTTTTGAAGGACCAAAATGCTGTTAGGACTTCCTAGTTATATAATTAGGATTGTCTTGTTTGGAAGATGACCATGAAGTGACAACAGAGCCATCCTTTCCCTGCCAGATTCCTGTCCTACAGGACGCTCAGGTAAGCACAGGTCTAAAGTCATTGCTATCTCATAACTGTATGGTTGTCTGTGTGCCATATCTTAATGTGCTTGTCAATAAATGGGTGTCAGTGTCACAAAATTCACAGGCACCACTAGTGCCTGCTGGCTGAGTTCTCACAGTGACCAACTAGTGAAGCAGTGAAGAGAATTAATTACTTTGCCAACATGAAGGGCTGAGAAGAAAACCGACATGTGATCAGGATGAAGTAATTTACAGGATAGTTTCCTCTCTCCTCAGATTAACAGGCTTCAGTCTGCACGTTTTTCTTCCAAGCTATATTCTCTGGAGCTCACTCAACCATCCAAAGCATGGACTATGTGAAATGGCATTTCTAGAGTTCAGCAGGCAGGCTGCCAAAAGAATGTCTTCTACTCCTATTTTAATGTGAATTTCTATGAGTTGGGGGAAACTAAATCAAGCAGTCATATGAAAGGGAATTGCTGGCAGAAAATATTTGGGGAAAAAAAAAAAGAAAAGGAAACTAAAATGTCCCTTTTCATATTTTAAATAGGAAAAAATATCCCAGAGCCTCCTAGGCTCAGGGATCCAAAGGTCAGCAGAAACAATAAGTAGTAAGCCTTAAAAAAATAAATAATCTAGTAGAGGGGAGAAAAAGAAAATTTGTAAAAATAAGCAAAAGCAAGTTAAAGTGTAATTAGTGAGATAAATAATACTGACTTCCAAAAAAATATTTCATCTGACAGCAAGGGGACACAGATATGTTTTTGGTGGAAGCTGACCAAAGATAAATAAAAATTGGTCCATGGGAGCATAATTGGCTTGACATTAATTGTCACAGTTCTTTAAATACAAGTTTTGAGATCATGAAAACAGTCGTGTGATACTACTGAAAGTGCTCTTTAAAATAAAGTGGGCATTTATGCAGACTGCTAGCAAAAATTTCCTATGAAAAGGTTTGATTGGAGTTTGTTCTTCAAAACCTCTCTGCACAACTTTTGGAGGCCAGAATGCACACAGAGCCAGAGAAAAGTAGGATTAACTACGCACTTCCTCCCACAGATTCATCAAAACCTTAGTGAATCACATTATAATCACATTATAAAATAAATGCTCATTTTAATCCCCTGCAAGTCTCACAATTGCTATCCCTGTTATACAAACAAGGATGACTCCAGACACAACAGTTATGTCTTGAGAAATATCAAGCTAGATCATCTTTCACCAGAGCAAATAAAGGCCAGAAAAGATAAAATACTGTGAAATTATGTTATCCTTTTCAGCAGATGTCGAAGAAAATTCTGTGTTATAGTAGCAATACTGAATTAAGTCAGGGCTAAATACTAAAGTGGTTATTGTTGTGCAGAGTGATACAATGGCAGACATATGTGCAATGAATCGGAACATACCAGATGCTTGCTCAGATGAATCTTTGCAAAAGTTAAGTCTAGTGCAATAAATTTCAGAGTTTCAGCTTCTCAGAAGAACTTTGAACTACCTCTCATAAACAATAAGAAGAGTCTTGCAACTCTTCTTACTTCCTGAATGCAGTCCCGTTAGTATGAGACGATGTTCCTTGAGTCTCTTGAAGTCCAGTATCAGAGGGGACTGCCATCTGTTTTATGCTGGCCCCATGGCAGAACAAACTGGTTTTGGATGAGGCAAGCATCAAGGGCATTTGAATGTCAAGTGGAAGGACCGGGTGGAAACCCTGGGCAAAGGAAAGCTTGCAGCGGTGCAGCAGACACAAAGAGTCTGAGTAGACGGCAAGAAAAAAAGCTCGGGATGGACAGAAGACTAACGCTAACAGATGCTTTAACATCACCTGAGTAATATCAAGTAATTTTCACTTAACTGCTCTTTCTTACAACTGCAGCACAAAGAAGCTTTGCCAATGCCTCCCATTCTTAACTGCACTTTTGCAGCGGAGAATTTAAACCTCACAGAAGCCAATATGGTACTGCTAGCAGAAGAATGGATTTTGCACATAATTTTTTTTAAATGCAGATTGAACTAAGCTTTTTCTATTGTATACTGTGATTTCCAGAAATGACTAGATTTCTAGAAATTGCCTATCTTTTATACCATTTTTAATTAAGAATAACTCAGGTAGTAAAAACATATAGCCACTTAACCATCTCGTAGCTTGCAAAGTTGTCTTCCCAACAATTTATAGTTCATGTCCTCCACAAACATGGCAAGAGTCAATCCCCAGAAGTTAAATGAACCACATCCTCTGTGAATATACCAGCCCCCAACCATCTGCAGAAGGCCTGAGAAAATAGAGCTAGTAGTATAACCCAGAAGGTCAATAAACTGATTCTTTCAGATCTGCACTATTTTGGATTTGGAGATAAAAGCCAGGATGTGAACTTTCTGAGGCTGTTGCTTCTGTATGTAGAGCGTGTTCACAAACTTTCTAAAGACAATTCAGGGCTATGTTACTCTTCAGCTTTTCACACTTATTTGATATTTCCTAATTACAATTCCCCTCAGTGACAGGATGATTGAAATTCCTATCATTCCTGTTGTAGCTATTTTGCAGGCTTCCTTTATCTACATAAACATTTCCTGTTCTGCTTTCTCATTCTCCCCCACTGTCCTATAATGGCTTCCTATTGTCATTTTTTTATCCTTTCTTTCACTTGAGTCCAAATTGGTTTTCACTGGTGACAACTCTGTCTGTGGTATTTCTTGGGTTAGAAATACATCACAGCTTCTCCCCAAGTGAAGAGGTTTTCTGTGTGCTACTAAATTCTTAAATATGTAGTGTAATGTTTAAAATTCTTGACTGCATCTTAATTTGACCAGAGCTACAGCACAACTGGTTCAAGTTCTGCATCTTACCCTTTTGTAATTTTTACTCCTGGGTAGTTTATTATTTACAGAACACCACAGGTGTAATTTAGCTACCATATAGGTGCTGTATTTCTCTGTGATTTATACTTTAGCACTATAATGACTTACTATGGAGCCTGCAGTCTGACTGAGATAGTTGTAGACCACACAGCAAAAACCAAGGGAAAGACCAAAGCTGAACAGCACCAGTATGAAAGCTAGTTCATTAAAGTCAAGTCTAAGTCAAGCCAAAAAAAGAGGAGTCTTGAGGAGGTTCTTAAGTCTTCGTTATGTGGAATAAGAGATGGACCTGAGGAAGGTCTGGGAAATGAGCCTGAGAGATGTTTGGCTATCCTCACACCCAGTGCTGTGCTCTGACCAAAATACCTTGCCTCCAGTGACTGCTTCATCCCTCTCCTACTGGTCTTAAATCATACTAGTCACTTTTACAGCCTTTGCTTCTCATCATCTTCTTTTCCAGACATAAAATTTATGAATACCCCCAGATACCCCACTGTCCCTGTCCCCTTACTAGCTTTACCAGTTCCTTGGTTTTTCTCTGCCTCCCATTCTGCATATCATCATCATGTGCACTTAATCTTCAGCACGTTTTGCTGCCAATCACCCAAACCTCACCTACACTACAGCCCAAGGGATTCTCCCAGTAACACTTAAGGGTGCTTTGGGCTCTCCTCGGTGCTTTTCATTTCAAAAACGTAGAAGCCTGGTCCTTTTCCCTTCCCTGAAGGCCCTTCATGAAATACAAGTTTCCTTCTCTGAGATGCTGAGTGACTCCATCCTGTACACCTGCAGATCCTGTTCCATTAGTGGCCTTGGTTCTCAAGTAAGAGTGCTCCTCATTAACTCGTATGCATTCCCTCATAATTGTCATTATTGTGTGTGGCCACTACATAAAATTTTCTGCCCTACTAAAACAAGTGGGCCATTTTTTAGGGTTCTGCATGTTGCTTAAGAGGATGATGTTATAAACATGGCTTCTCCTACATCAAAGAATTATGTGGTTTCATCCTCAGCTGGAATGTCTCTCCAATAGCTTTTGTCTTTTGAGAAATTAGTAGATATAAGGTAGTTAAAATAAGAGACAAGGGAGATAATTTAGCAGGAAATATATCCCTACTTCTGTTGAAGGAAAGCTTAGAACGGAATACGGGATATAGAATACAGAATATAGAATATAGAATATAGAATGTAGAATATAGGATAGTTCAGCTGGATGGGATCTAAAATGATCATCTAGTTCAACTGCCTGACCACTTCAGGGCTGACCAAGTTAAAGCATGGTATCAAGGGTTTTGTCCAAATAAATGTCTCTTGAACACTGAAAACTGTGGCGCATCAACCATCTCTCTAGAAAGCCTATTCCAGTGTTTGACCACCCTCTTGGTAAAGAAATGCTTCCCAATGTCCAGTCTAAACCTTCCCTGGTGCAACTTTGAATCATTCCCATGCGTCCTATCACTGGATCCCAAGAAGATATCAGCAACTTAAAGGATATGCCTTCCTGCCCCTTCATCATCTTTCCTGTCCTCTGGGCACATCCAAGGATCTTCACATCCTTTTTAAGTTTTGGGGCCTAGAACTACACAATATACTCGAAATTAGGTTGCACTAGCTCAATACAGTGGGATAATTGTCCCTCTTGACTGGTCAGTTGTGCTGTGTTTGATGCACTCCAGGATGAGGTTTGCCCTCTTGGCTGCCAGGACACACACTGCTGACTCCTTTTGAGCCTCCTGTCAACTGGCACCCCCAGGCCCCTTTCCATGGGGCTGCTCTCCAGCCCCTCCTCTCCTAGTTCATACTTGTACCCAGCAGTACCCTGTCCTAGATGGAGAATCTGGCATTTCAGCTGGCTAAATTTCATCCCATTAATCATAACCCAATGTTCCAATCTATCCATATCCCTCTTCAAGGCCTCTTGTCCTTCAAAACAGTCAACAACACTTCCCAGTTCAGTATCATCAGCAAACTTGTTAATGGTGCTTTCAACTCCTGCACCCAAATCATTTATAAATATATTGAACAGAACTGTCCTCAGGATTAAGCCCTGAGGAACACTGCTGGTGACTGATCTCCATCCAGGCATAGCCTCACTCCCTACAACACTTTCAGTTCTGCCCTCCAGTCAGTTAAAGCCCGAGTAAACAATATGCACCTTGCAATCTTTTCTAAAAAAGAAAGCAATGATCTGCAGGTTTTTTTCTTTGCCAGATGAATTTCTGCAGCAAATGTGTGTTTTTCCCACTCTGTCTCCTCAGCTGATCTGAGTTTCACTTCAGTCATGACAATTGCATCATCCCCTTTAAGCCAAGTATCCTTGGAGTGGTAAGGAGGGAAATACAGTCATTAATGGGATTAAACCCTTTCCTGCAGAAAGACAAAAAAAAAAGATCATTGTTCTGGTTTAAAGCAGGTACTGAATGGAGAATCACTAAACTGCAGGGAGATATGTTCTGAGCTGTAAGTATTTGCCTCTGCAGCTCAAGAAATGCATAGCTGTACAGTGGACTGGTTAATGCTTCTGAACAGCTTTCTGGACAGTTTGAAAGATGGAATACTCCCATCTTCTATTTTAGAAATAGGCACAGGGATGGATGCCCCAGCCCCAAGAAGCAGGCTGGATTAAGACGGAAGGTGTGTAAGATGGCTCCATGGGTGTTCAAACACTTACCGGAATTAAGTATTACCTGGGTGCTGATATTCTTCATACTCTCTTATACATAATCTCTCCTTAGCAACTGATGGAAGAAGGGGAAAGTCGTGATTTCCTTGAAGTGCTGCACCATCTGTCAGCTCTACTCATCTTTTCTTCAAACTTATTTTGAGATAGCTTCTTTTCTCCTTCTGACATTCTCTATTCCCAGGCTTGGCTATAGTTGGATGATTGTTATGTTCAGTTACAGATTATGAGATACATGTAACTGTTCACTTTAGAAATCTGAGGGATCTCATCAAGTGACATCCCACTGACGCAAATGTTGACAACTAGTTTTCCACGAGGGGATGTGAAGCGAGGAAGATAACCAATATGATTCTCTCAGATATTTCTGCAGGGAGTGCAGACACAGCATGACCCCATTGATCCCAGATAGCTTCTGTAGAAAGGCAGTCAGATCTGAAGTTCACTTGTGTCAAGAGCTGCTGATAAACCTTGCAGACTTTTACCAGAGATAAGAGGATTGTATTGCGCAATGGCCATAAACCATGCTAAGAAATGTTTGTGTTCCTGCGAAAGCTGTGAATTACTGAATCTGGCTTTTTCATACTTTCCCTGAACTTAAAAAACACAGTGATTAAACAATGCAATAAGTATGATTCTTTTATATTTAAATGTGATTCTTTTATTGAGTAACATCTGGATCATGTATGTGGGAAGAAATTATGTATCTTTTAAAACTCTGTGTCTGTTCTATTAATTTTAACCTTGCAAGGACTGTTTTTTGGCTTCTAAATTTTCTTCTTGCTGTTAGTAGGACTTTATTTTAGGGTTTTAATTTTTTTCCTTCCCCTCTGCAGTCTCTCCAACAGAGCACTAAGGCTGAAGAGGTTAAATTGACAAAAAAAGGCACATCCTCATATAATCAGGATGCTAAATCCAGCTGAGCAAAGCAAGCAGAGTGCAGATGCAAGACAGAAATAAAATATGCAGCAAACTCAGAAGTGAAAGAATAAAGAAGTCAGTATGGCAAACAGTGAGAAACTAAACAAACACACTGAAAACACAGCCCACGAGAGAAGCAAACACGCACCAACTATAATGAGGAAGGAAAAGTCAGGCTCAGGCCATCCCCACTCATTGGCAACACATGAAGAGAGTCAGCAAATGCAAGCTGTATGGGTTTCTCTGAAAACAAAGGCTTGATTTTCAGAAATGGAATTTTCTTCTACCCATGAAGCAGCAGATCGCTTTTTAAAAGTCAATCTCTCCAAAAAGCCAAGGCAAATACCAGAATGTTGTTTAGTGTTTTGTCTTCTGGGAAAATGTTTATCCACACTAACTGGGGTAATTGTAAATGAATCATTATAAATTATCTGTGGAACTTTGAAATTTATCTTTTGCATTGTGTCATGTTCTGGCAGTAAAGTGAAAGTAAGTTAATGCTGGCAGTTCAGGAAGAAAGCTGCAACAGGAAACATCAGGAAAAGCTAATGCAGTGAGTAGCTACTCACAGCATAATTTACAATATGTGGATGTTACACATGCTCCTGGAGCAAGATGTGCACAGGTACTCACATGTGTGTATACACAGACACACCTCTGCCACGCAGACACTGAGGCAAGGGGCAGAAGGACTGAAGCAGCAATCAGCTTAAGTGCTCTGAGCCCATGTTCACACGTTAGACCTCTGTCCCAAGCCCACCCACACTGAGCCCTTTTTGTTCACTTTTCTAGTCTTGAAAAATGTGATGAAGAACCCTGGGAAAAAGCTAGTGGTTTGCTAAAGCTCTCAGGGGTTGGTCTGCTTTTTTAATCCTTTGTTAAATTTGATCGCAGCTCAGAATTCATTCTTTTTGTGTTTTGCAAATTGAATTAAAAATAAATAAATAGCTAAAAGGAGCTTGCTGGCAAATTTATTTTATCTATGTGTTGTTATAATTCAGCTAGCAAATACCAAGTTTTTCAAAGGAGAACAGCCAGGGCTCAGGGCTTAAAAGATCAAAAAGCTGAAATAAGGGAGCAAGGAGCTACATCCTTTGCCACCAGCCCAGCATCCATTACTAAGATTTTTATTACTAAGTCATACAAAGGCAGCAGTGACAAATTATGAGCTCAGGAATATCTCATATATCACATAGATGGAACTAACAAAATTTTAAAATATGTGTCATTTTAAAGGGTAATGAATAAAGATAAATGTGTTTTGTTCCATACTCCAGAAATGAGCAGATACTCAGAATGGGGAACTGAATAAACCTATCATTTCACATCACTTTCAATTCTTCTACCATAATTTTCCCAGCCAGAATAACTTAATGGGAAAGTGACACAGGTCACTGATGTAATAAAAAGCTGAATGTCAGATGGTGAGAAAAAATCTTCAGTGGCTGCAACACTATCAAGAGTATCAGAGGCTTGGCTTTCCTGAAGCCAGGGCTATCTACAACCAGCTCTCACAGCATTTGCACTGGGGGAACTGCTGGTGCAAACGAGGCAAAGAAAAATGAAGTTCAAGTAATGGTCTGTTTCAGAAAGGTGGAAAGATCTAAGCACAACAGACTCCTCAGCTTGACAACGTAAATTCTGTGAGGGCTCAAACAGAAAGGGGCAATTACTGCCTTATGCTCCAGCTCTAATCTTAAATTATAGGATAGTTTCCTAATGAGGGGGAACATTGCTGGAGACAGCTGTGGTGGATGGAAGGGAACACTGCTGTAATTACAGATCCTTACACACCAGTGACAGAAGTTCCCAAACTCCAAGGGGAAACACCTTCATAATGTTTGTTTCTGCAGAATCAAATACCATTCTCAGTTTGCAGTGGAATAGAAACGTTCAAGTATGTAAGCTTAAAATTGGATTGCAGCCCTATATGATGCATGTTAGGAGCTGGACTGCATTGGCAGAGGTGAGTTAGTGTGCTGGGGTCTTAACTTGGGCTTAGGTACAATAACAATGGTCAACTAGAGAAATGCAAGATTTGTCAGTGGCACTGGAGAGAGAGAAAACAAAGAAAACCAGCAGACAAGTCCTAGGCAGAACATCTGATATGGCAAAATCAGAACAAACTTGTTCCTTTCTTTCAAGATGACTGCTGGGAGCGAGGGCGTCGAATGTTTCATACACTTTCTTATTACAAAGAGCATGTTACTGGACAGACTGAAAAAACGATTCTTGGGGTTTTTTTTTGCTTTTGTGAGCTATGCAGTCATAGCAGTTTACAACATGGGGTCTGCAGACTCCCAGGGTTCCACAGATCACTTTCAAGGGCTGCAGCCAAAATAACTAAAGAACAAGCTGTTGTCTAGTTGCTATTCAAGAAATCTCACTATTCAAGGGAGATATTTACTGTATGTCTCCAGTAAAGTTTATAGGGGCTAGAGGTGGAGAAAGAAATCATTGCAAATGCAAAATCATTGCATTTACACTATTACTATTACTATTACATGAGAAGAAATGGATGGTATTTTTCCAACTTGTACTTCCATGGATGACTCAGCTACTACTAGCATGATACATAACTGTATTTTCAGAGTATCTTTGCTTCAGCCAGTACACAAAACAAGACCTGGTTATGTAATTAGCAACTGTTAAATGATTTGTGTTCTACTGGTTGTTTAATGGGGCTTCACCCTTTACTGAATTCTTTTGTAGTGAAGGAAGAATTTTTTGTTCCCCAAGATGCTTGTTTATTGGCATTTAACAGTATAAAACCTGAGTATTTCACAAATTTTTTTTTTAAGGAAACCTGTGAGGTTAATGGATAAAAAATGGGGAGAAAAATAAAATAATCTTGGCAACCAGTGTGAAATATTAAAACCTGATCCTTTTAAGCACTTGATTTTTTTTTTTTTTTGCATATACAAAAAACATAGCCCACATTGACTTCAGTTACAGCTCTAACACAGCAGTTTCTCACATCAGGAGTCACACTGATCACCAGGGAAATGAGGAGCTTCCGGGTAAATGTATACAAGGTTTGCCTGGTATGCAAGGAGTTCTTGAGCAGTGGGACAGAGTCCAAGGCAGCATTTAAACCCCGGGGGCCATTTATCCATACCACATCTTCTCTTTGCCTTCAGCTTTAAGTCCTGTACTTCTGATTGATCCAGTCCTTACCTCCACTCTGTAAACTTCCCTCCCAGTCCTAATCTTCTTGCACAGCAAAACCTAGGCCCTAGTAAATCCAAGATAAGTGGACCACAGGCATCAGCCCCATGTACTGCTTGTTTCTTGGACCAGCACTGTTACCCCTCTCCCTGTCTTAGCATCAGTGTTCCCACTGCCTTTCTCCCTTTCTCCTGTGTCATCTCAGCCAGGTTCAACCCCAAGTTCTCCTTGTGGGTACTCCCCAGCTCTGATGGTCCCTTCCAGCTTCTGCCTTGCACTTTACTTCATCACCAGTGTTCTCCCTCATCCCTGATTCTTGTTTAAAACTTTCATCCTTCCTCCTGCCAACTCCAGGACCAGTTTCCACTATTCTGAGTCTTCTGCTGTGCAGCAGCTTCCCCTTTCCTCCATAGTGCTAGCCAGGGGAAGCTGGCTGAAAACCAGGCTGTGCCCCTCTCTCAGTCCAGATCTCAACATTAGGTGTGACCTGCCACAGAGCCAGCCTTGTAACAACCGTATGGGGGAAAAAGTTATCTTAAATTTGGACTGGAGTGTGCTCAGGGAAGACAAGTCATCAGGGAGGTTAGCTGCTAAAACTGTGAAGGTTTCTGTTGAACATTTGTGAGCGACAAACCTTCAAGGGCCTCCCTCTGACTGAGTGAACTGTAGCTGCATTTGCTGAAGGAGTGTAAAAGAGAGAGCTCTTTCAGCAAGACCCCTTCTCCCTCCTCCCCCCAGCCCTCCTGGCTGCAAAGGCCAAATCTCCACTCCAAATGCCTTTGACCTGAACAAGCCTTTTAGGCTGTGTCTGGAAAGTACAGCCACGACTACATAGGTGTACCTAGTAGAGCCAGACAGCTCTGAACAGCTCAACTCTAGGAGCTGAATTCAGAAGAAATTGTAACTGGTTGTAAACAGGGCTTTGTGAGGTGTGCAGACAATTTTAATAGTACCTGGAGCCACCAGCCTCACCTACAATAACTGATTTCATTTGGAGAAATCTATACAAAAACTGTTTTGGCACAGCCTACAGTAAACAAGCTTTTGTTTTATCCTCCTCCTCCCCATGTTAATTGTGACAGATACAGCCTGACATCATTGTAATCTGGGAAACAGATAGTTAGGAAAGGAATTGCAGCCACACCAGCACCTAGCTTTCATCTGACTTCTTTCTGCTCTTTAATCTTTTAGCTGGCTAATTATGAAGCTTGAATCAGAACCCTGCCAAAATAGGTTGTACCTTTTTTCCATACCTGTGACCCTCAGAAAGAACAACCAGTGTACTCACGTTCCATGAAAAAGGCTTGGCATATGAGTCCTTCAGCTCTGTTCATTTAGGTGACCATATAAATGTGTGCTGTGTTCTACTACGGACCCTCCTCTTTCTGCATTGCCTATTTTAAGATGAATCGAGGGGACAAAAATCTAAGCCTTGACATCACATTTTGCAAAGGAAGCAAATGTGCTCCTCCCTAAATCTAAATGAATGGCCTTTTAAGGTGACTGCTGAATTAAATTCCTGTATGATGAAATCAACAGGCATGAGAAAGTTCTTATTTCTGAAAAAGAAAAAAGATGCAGGGGAAAAAAACCAACAAAAAAAATCACCCACTATGTGATTGCAGGGCTGAGAGCTGAATAGGAGCTGTTTACGCTGACTCAATGAAGATACTTTACTCAGCTTTGGTAGTAAGGCAGCTTCACAGGCTGAAGGAAAATGGGGATATACATATTCTGAGCCTGCTAAGCTTCTCTAATGTAAGACATGTGCATTTCATTGAAGTCCTGAAATACCTCACTTAGAAGAAAGATGATTGAAACCCCAAGCACATCTTTCTGTTTATCATATATTACATATTTCTGACATACTTTGAGCAGTACTGTATGCAGCCAACATCAGTCTTTGTGCCTCTAAGGTATTTCTGTGAAGACCTAAAATACCCTTAAGACAGAGTAAAAATAATCTCATTAGGGGAATGGGGCACGTCTGGACATTCTCAGGACAGAAGCTCTACCCAAGCACAGCCTGTCGCTTTACATTTGCAGGGGGAAATCACAGGGAACCAAACCACCATGAAATGCAAAAATTAAACAGTCTTCCGGCAATCTTAAAAAAAAAAGAGCCAGAGACCTCCATGAAGGCCATAAATTTTGTAGAGCTCAGGAGGTCACTAATGGTTGATTGACACCACTGAAGCACTTTCCTCTAATTTTTCACAGTGATATTGCAGAAACATGAGAATACAATGGACATGAATTCTGGCTCCAGTCTTTTACCTCTCCTTATACCTGCTCCTCCAGTGTAACCATAAAACCTGGGTCCTTCCTCTATATCTTCCATTGTTGGGACTTCTCTTCTGGCTGGATTGTTGATAGAAATAATAGCTTTAAGGCAGGAGAGGTCCTTTAAGGTGTTGGTATTTTTATTATTATTCCATCATCCAGATTTGCTTTAAGTAAGGTTAGACCAAACAGTGATAAAACACTGATGTCTTATCTTAACTGTTCTCAGTGTTGCTACAGGCAATGGTGCTACACCAGAGATAACTGAATGTTAGGGGAGGGTGGCTATTTTAGACAAGCCTACATCTGCAGGAAGGAAGGGAATGTGACACCTCGTTACAGATTTAGTTTTAAGATAAATGAAGCAGAAAGCAATGATTTTCCTTTTTCAAACATAATTCCTCCTCCTATCACGGATTTACAGGCAGTAAATTAATTACTTGGGCAGTACAAATCAGGAATGGAGAAGGAGATGAATGATGGCTTGAAGACCTTTCAGAGGTGAATCACTTCTATCATAACAAATAGGGGAACACTGCAGTCAAAGCTACTTTCTGTGTCATAATCTGGAGCTAACCCTGAACTGGATGTCTCAGCGGGGGACCTGACAGCACTTCACCCTTAATTTCTCCTGTCTCCTTTGCTCTCTGTCTACTAAAAGAATGAATTCTGAGTTTTGGACCCTACATATATCTTATCCATAGCAACCACAACACTTCCCTCAGATTTGCTAAAATGCAAATCTTGAATTTAGATGAAAGAAGATGGATCTTCCCCCCATACTCTAATTCTGAGCTTGACTGAAATGTAGAAGCAGACATGTTTGTCAGCATCAGGGCTTCCTGGTGGCCCTTCCCATCTTAGAGCCTCCAGACTCTGCCTTAGCAACCCATGACCTTTGCTAGCAATCAGTGGGAAAGCACTGAAGAAAAATTGCTGAGTGATGACTCACTCTACCAGAGCTTGGTTGCTCTATCCTTTTCTAATGCTGCTGATGGAAAGATATTTTCTATTGTGAGAGGCTTGTTTTCCTGCTCCATAGGAACAATGATCCATAAGGATTTCCTGAGGAGTGACTTCTCCTTAGAGTAAGATTTCTTGTCTCTCAGCCCCTGGAAGACTAACTGAATTACCCATTACCCAGTTACTTATCACCTTCCTGCTCCCTCTTGCATTTTCAACACCTACTTTAATGCAGAGGACTCCTCATTGGACACAGGCACTGGGGAACAGGGAACTAATGAAAAACTCTCATAAATCAGCAGAGGAGGTGGAAACATATAGGACCCACTAGAGGAGTCAGGGGCCCCATGTGGAATACAGCATGGGGGATTGCACTTGGAGTTGAGCAACACAGTCCTGGCTGTGCTAGAGTGTGAACTCCAGCTTGGAACAGCTGACCCTGATGAGGGTCATGGCAGTCTTTCTTCTCTGATCAGAAACAGCACTTGGGGCTTCTTAAGAAAGCAAAGGCACAACAGCAGTCAAGGTTTATCTGTTTGGGCAGAAGTCCCAAAGCCACTACATTCTTCCCCTTTTATTTACAGCCTTCAGTGACAAGTCCTCTCCTCTGATGGTTGCAGACTGTAATGTTCCACTGCAAGCACAGCTGGCTGTTTGGGGTGGCTGACACGCAGAGCTGCACCTGCTGGAATAGATGCTAAGAAAAGAGATGTGTTCTGAGAGATACAAAGGCATTGTCCGATCCGTGATGGATTGCATGGGCAAAAGACTTTGTTAAGACCAACTTGTGTGACCTCCTGCATTGACCATCTGCTGGCTCCTTGTTGGGTGACAGAAAGCCTTTCAATATGCTACCAAACTGATAGAAATTACCCTGATCTGATGGTGAGTATTGGTAAATATGTGTGTGCGCGCCTTTAGATTGGTGGTGTGGATTCCACACTGCATAGCTCTCTATTGTCCCTTTTGCTACTCCCAGGAGGCTGGGAGAAGCAGCTGTACTGCAGAGATGCCAACCATCAGCAAAATACAGCAATTGTTTTATGAGTTTAATGCTATTTATCTTCTAATTTATTTACCAGAGATGTACATAATGCTCAATGAAAGCCAGTTTGCTGAGCACAAAAGTCTTAAAAACACCCTTCAATTTGCTAATGTATTTTTCTTATTGAACAGATTTTTTTTTTTTTTTTAGAAAATTTAACCTTCATTTAAAAAAAAAGAAACAAACAAGTGAGGGTGGATAGCTCAAGCTGAGAGAGAAGATGGCAGCAGGCAGCAGGTCAGCCAGCTCTCATCTTCTTGTTTTTAATTATTTGCCCCACCAAGGATGGGGCCACCGTTGCCCTGGGAGTGTATGGTCCCTGCTCCAAAGGCTCACATGCTGAAGGGTGAACGGTCACTTTGTGTAACCTATCTGAAGGAGCTCAGTCTGATCTCCAGACAAATGTGAGAGAGCTGCTGGCTTGGTATTTGCCAGCACAGGTATTGCAATCTCCAATGTGTTTACTGCAGATATTTGTAATGGCTGGGACCCCACGCTGAACACTGCCAACCTCTGCACCAAGTGGAATTAATTGCAGGATAGAGGTCAAGTGTGAAGCAGATAAGAGGGTTCTAGAAAAATGACAGAGGTCAGACAGCATTAGATAAATGGTGATGAGAAAGCCTGCATTAATAGCAGTACTGTAGCTGTGTTTCCTGAAAAGAGAGCAATACATTCCCTAGTGTGGACATACTTCTTGTTGGCCAAAACACATTCTGAATTCCTCAATAATCAGGCAGGAAGTGGTAAAATCCATCAGACAAAATGAACAATGTGTTATTTTTTCCAACATTAAAAATATATTTTGGGTCATAACTATTATAGAAAAAACATTTTATGGGCAATCAGATTTATTTTTTCTGCCATACTAAATTTTTCAGTGATGTACAGCAAGTGGAATTTCTGTACACAAAGATGTGTTTTAAGAGCTTCGTTTCCATGCAGATCAGTACTTTACCTAATAGGTGCATTACTCAAAAGTACTCACTGCTCTTCCAAAAATTTGCACAAATAGAAATTATGTTTTAGTAGCTTCCCAGTCAAGTAACCAGAGAGAAAAGCAGAATTATAATAGCCATGAGTTTTGTGCTTTGTGTAAACAGCTGGAGTTAGGTAATTTCTGATTTATTTTTGTCACTTTGTGTGATTTTGTTTATTTTACACCATGACTGAAGTCAGTGTGGACTCTGTACACAACAGGTCTACAGCCTTGTACCTACCTTGCCTTGGTTGGCTGTTCTGAGAGCCTCCTACCAAGATTTCCTGTTGCCTCCATTTTAGAGGAGCTCTGTCTTTTCTCCAATGAGTGGAAGTTAGTAAGACCCAGCAGATGCTGCTGCCTGAGTTCAGTCAGCAGAGTAACACTGTGATTCCTTCCAGCTTCTTTGCTTGTACATCGAGAGGAAGGAGGATGCTAACTTCATAACTTCTCCCCATTGTGCCCCAGAGGTTAGGCACCTTGCCATACACAGATGTTATCAAAAAATGGAATCATTTTATAAATAAACTGTGAGTTAACAACGGTCTACATAAATGTATGCTTTGGTTCGAGACTGATGTATTCTTTGAGAACATTCTCTAAATAAACTGAATGTTTTCATTTTATACTTTGTTATGATTTATCACATTGTGGTTTATTTAAGGCTTTCAATACTCTCTCTTCCATTTGCTGAACTTTAGATATGGAATTAAAACATGCTTGACTGCACAGTCTTCCTTTATATTCAAAGAAGAAGCCATGTAGCTATCACAATGGATTAAGACATCCTACATTAAAACCCTGTCATTTTTGCAACTGCATTTATGCAAGAAGACAACAGTAGCTAATGGGTCCATCTAAGACATTGAGTTGAATGGACAATTTTTTCATAGCTGTGGTAATCACGAATACTCTGAAAAAGGCTGCTTTGCCAGTTGTAGCCCAAGAAAATTGAATACTGTTCTCTTGCAAAAAATGCTCTGCAAGTATTCAGCCATCTTATTCCATTACATGCCATTACAAAAAACAGTGACTTGTTTATTCATTGGAAGTTCATGCACATACACTACATCTTTTGACAGTCCATAAATACTGCTTTAGCCTGTTTACTGTCAAAGGCACAGGCTCAAGCTAAGAACTCTTCTAAAGGATTACTTCTCCATTTGTCCAGTATGGACAGCCCATAGCACTAATAGATGCATGACCCCAAAAATTCAGTGATCCCCAATTCTTTCATACAGGTTCCAACAGCCACCTTTGTTCTCTGGACTCAGGCATAACAGAGTTATAGGGTGATCCATCCATCTGCAGGGGAAGGTTTTCTTTTGGGGGACATCCCCCAAAACGTCAGGACCAAACTTTCAGGTCTATCCAAACCAACTTTTTCAAGAAGTAGGGGTTCCAGGAAAAAACATTCATGGTGTTGAGGTATCTTCGCAATAAACTCTTTCTGCTGTTACCAAACCTGTTGACTTCCATTTGGTATTTAGTTATGCCTTAAACCATTTATTTACTGTCTCATAATGATTCATGTAACTATATAGTGCTGCCAAGCGAATTCCATTACCATGGGGACATTTGCAGACATTTTAAATAGTTGAGATAAATACAATAAACTAGAAAAACCACAGAGAAATAAATTGATAAAAAATGGGAGATCACTGCTCACAAACTGCAATGAAGTACACTGAATTTTTGAACCAGCTAGCCAACTCAACAGTAACTGCACACATTGCTTAATAATACACTACAGGTAGAACAATACTACATTATTTTTGCAATAAAGTAGTCAAAACACTTTTTAAAGACAAGTAATGTAGACAAGTATTTGCTTCCTACACAACTGAACCATCTTTCGATAACATTCAATTTTCCAGCTAGGTATTTCAAGGAAATAAAGAACACACAGGAACAGCATATAAGTGTCATGTCCAATAGACTATTTCAATCACAGTGTCTTTGGTGAAGATGAGTAATACCTGAAAACAGGGCATTACAAACACTAGTAAATTCATAAAACATGAAGTCATACATCTAGGCATTTCAGGTCTGTCTATCTATCTATCTATCTTTTATATTATTATATTATCTAACAGAGGTGTTCCCATGGACTCCATGAGCACAAGATTAACTATCAAAAAGTGCTATCAATGTATAACCAAACAGTACATGCTTTCCATATATTTGACCATAGTTTTTAACCATGTTTTTTACGGGACTTTGGGCGTTACATTGGACTGTTAAGGAGGAAAAAAAGAAATTGTTGGCAAGGAGTTTAGAGACATCCTGTGTAGGAAGAGTCCATGCTGCCAGTTTATCCAAGAAGGACACTTAATGATGTCATGACCCAGAAGCTGTTTCAAAAAACATATTTATGATATGATGCAAATAACCCCAACCCTTATTTTTCCACACGTCCATGCAGATTATGTGTTTTGCATTAAAATTTACACACTGTAAGGAGTGTGTATGAAGTTTGGCTTTGTAACAAGCACATAATTTTTTCAAAAACTCTCTAACACTCTAACTTTCTGTTATTACAACAACACAAGAACTTTCCTTATCTGGAGGACTAAGGAAAAGTTTCGGATTATGCTAATGGATCTACTTTGAAACAAGCTCTTGAAATATTCTTGGCTTATATAGTGGATTCATCATCAAAAAGACCATTATCTCGCATTATGAATCCTAAATGTCTTTATAACTGATTCTTACAGAACTGTGCTCTATTTCTAGTATTGCTCAGTCATCACAGCAAAATCACTAAGTACTTTTCTCCTAATGCAAAATAGAAGTTCAGAATGATGCAATTCAGAATACAAATACAAAGAAGTAATCTGAATTAAGTTTCAGCATTTTCCTTTTCTATGTTTCCAGGGTTTTTTCCCACATTATGCACTAATAATTTAACTAACTGGACTGAACCATAATGTATTTTGAATATTTCTATACTGTTATAATCGTATTTTAGCAGTTTGTGGTTTTCTTACAAAATACAGTTTTGAGATTTCTTTTTCTGTTAATAGAGAGCTTTGACTGTTCAAGCTTGTATAACCCTTAAATTGCAAAATTCCCACTGTCAGCAATGGCAGTAGCATTCAGTCAGTCCTATGTGTAATCAGATGTCAACCCTCACACATGGCTTAAGTAAAAGAGTTAGATTTTTACTTACTGATAAGTATTTCAAATCACCTTTTGTTGCAAAAGACAAGTGAGTAGCTTTACTGGATTAACTGGAGCTATACGCATAGGTGTGTTCAGCTTAATGACTGCCACTAGATAAACTATCAGCAGAACCCAAAAGACAGGGACACATAAGTCATCCTCTGACAAAAGCAGGAGACAAAACCAAGCAGTGAACTATAAAAGCTTGTATTCATTGATTCTAGCCCAGGGGTTCAACGACTGGGTTTAGGCTGGAACCTAAAGATCAAATGCACAAGGAGTACCTGAAATTGAAAATTGCAACTGAATGTCTGAAAAGTGACTTTCAGGAGGTTTATGGTTGATGTTTTGGTGCCGAGACACCAACAATTTTGTTCATACAGAGCAGCTTCTCAGAAAAACCAGGAAGGATGGTCTAACTACTTTGGACAAGTTACATGTGTTTTTGTGGTAGATTAGACAGGAGTTGGTGGTACAAGTCCTTCTCTGTGTGAAATCCTTGCTCCTTAAGGTTGCTCCTTAACTTTGCTTAATCAATTCATTTAAGTGCCAGGTGCAGCCTCCAAGGGCAGATCTGGGAGCCAAGTCACGTGCTGAGTAAGCCCAGTGGCAGAAGGGTAAGTGCAGTGGTGGACTCAGGACCCGCCTGCCCAGAGAGAGCAGAGTCCAGGCTGGTCCAACTTGAGGCACAAAGGGAGAGACTCGTCACTTTGGAATGAATTTGGAGAGGATTCCAGATTGTAGGCATGCCAGTAACTTTAACAGAAGCTAGAGTCACATTTTTACAGGTAAAGGAAACAGAATGAAGTGACAAAGTGATTTAAATGCCAGTAAGTGGCACAATCTGCAACACTCGGCTTCAGCTGTTCAGCATTTGTTCCCAAGGCCCTGATGTGCATACTGCTACCTCAAGTCTAATGTCAAGTACTAGATGTGCTGTTGCTTTAGTATGTGCACAGACAAAGCCTGAGTCCATGTTCCTAGGCTGATGTAGATGTCCTTTAATCAAAAGGGGACAACTGGAACATACAAAGGGAGATTGCTGGGGCCACAGTGGCACAGGGTACACAGTACTTGTTTCCCATCAGAACCTGTCATTGACTTTACTTTTTATAGAAACAATGTCCTGATATGAGTAAAGAGAATAAAGAGCTGACTACTGTACATACTGAACTGATGTTTAATTCATTCTGTAATATTTGATTTATTCTCTAATATTTTCCTTCTGCAATTAAAAAAAAAAAAACACAGTGTAGCAGGAAATTAATTTTAAGCTCAACAATTCATTTTAAGAAAAAACATTTTTCTTTGGGAAAGCGTAACTCATAACTCCTTTCCTGAAATAATAAAATAAAATAATAATAATAAAAAAGCAGCAATAAAATGTCACATTGCATTACATGTCTAAGTATTTTTTTTCCCTAATCTAATATGCAAAGTATGACAGCAGTACCTTATTCTAGGCTAGGAAGCACTTGCTAATGTAAATAGGCAGCAAGCTCAGCTCCCAAAGGCTTGCTCTCTCAGCAGTGGCAGCCTGAGCAGCCCCTTCATGCCCATGGTGCCCTGGTCAGACACAACGGCTCATCAGTGCGTGTTCAGCTGCAGCACTGCTCATAAACAGGTACACATCTGGCTATAGGGAAAGCCTGGTAAGGATTTACCGAGACCTGCCCAACCCCAATGGGGTTTACTTATTAACAAATAATCAAACGGAGAACTGGAATTACAGGACACGTGGCACACATCATTGCCTTGCTCCTGGTCATCCCAGCAGTCACTGCTAATGCCTGCAAGCGGAAGGGTGGGAAGGCGAGAGGGGCCTTTGCTCAAGGCTCTGATTCCCTGGCATACGAAATGTATTTTTCAATCTCAGCTCAGCAGCTTGCATCTGTGACTCTTGTACAAACAACGCATTAGATGGTGCATTTTTCAAATAGCTTAACACTCCTGGAAACCTCCTGTGTCTCCCAAGACGCGAGTCTTTCACGTGGATGAAGGAAACTGGCATGAAGGTTGTATCTCACCTCACTTAAGGAAGTAATCATTGCTGGTATGAGTGAAGGGCTAAGGGTTAGGCTGCCTTCCTGCTTCTACTGATCTATATTCCCTGCTACACGACTATAACTGCACAAAGCAACCATTTTCTACCTTAAACAATAAGTGCATGTGTGTGCCTCTCACAAGGATCACATCATTGGGTTGTAATCTATCAAAGCCTCTTTCTTTAGATAATTGAAGTAATGGATGTATACCAGGACAATACAGTAAACACACTACAAAACAAGAGATGCTGTATTTTTCCCGTAGCAATTGTTCAATAGAAGCCTGTGTTCATAACTTTTACAGCATTTTATAAGCATTTGCTGGTGAATGTGGCTCTTTCTTATTGCTGCAGAGCACTTTTTAAAAAAGCATGTGGTAAAACTTAAAAGGGGGCCAAGAGGTGAACATTTTATCTTGCTTCATTTGCATACCTGTAGAATAATCTTGTAGGTGGCAGCCAAAGACGACAGTCATGATGCAGCAACAATGATAGTTAGGATGGAATAACAGAATCGCCTGGGTTAGAAGAGGCTTTTAAAGATCATCTAGTTCTAGACTCCCTGCCATGGGCAGGGACTCCTTCCCCTAGACTGGGTTGCTCAGAGCCCCCATCCAATCTGGCTTTGAACACTTCCAGGGATGGGGCAGCCACAACTTCCCTGGGCAGCCTGTTCCAGTGCCTCATCACCCTCACAGCAAAGAAATTTTTCATATATCTAAACTAAACCTACTCTCTTTCAGTTTGAAGCCATTCCCCCTCATCATATCACTACATGCTCCAGTGAAAAGTCCATCTTCTTCCTTATAGGTTCCCTTCAGGTACTAGAAGGCTGAAATCAGGTCACCCTGAAGCCTTTTCTTCTCCAAGCTGAACAATCCCAATTCTCTCAGCCTTCCCTCATAGGAGAGGTGCTCCATCGCTCTAGTTGGTTACTGTGCTGCTTGTGAGTTTGCAAGGGTTGTTTCATGACAGCCCTCCTCTGAATACAGAAAAGTGCCCCAAATACAGGCCTGACTCTGGAAACCTTTATTCAGACAAGTGACCGTAATGACTTGATATATCCCCAAAGGACAGGGTCGATGGACAAGACAGGTGTGGCACCTGGTGCCTCATATTACTGTTAGCATTTGTATTACAGCTGTTTCTTGTGCTAGAGAACAAAGCAGCATTTACACAGAGATCATCCAATGTAAGGGGCAACAGGTGTCCAAGAGGCAACACAGTGCAAGAACAAGAGATGCTTCGGCCAACATGACAAACTGGGCTCAAAGAGTGGCCAAGATGCTGGTAGGCATTATTACAAATCTAAGATTTAAGGGTGGGTTTGAAGGAGGATGCTGTGCTCATTATTCACTGTTGAGCATCCTCAGCCTCCTATTTTGCAAGAGTTAGACTGTAGACAGGGGTGGGAATTTAGGATTTCACCCAGTTGGTGTAAAAAAACCCCACCAAAACTGATTGTTTCAGCAAGACATTGCCTGGTACACAGAGATCTATTACACTTGCACAGCAACTCCAAAGGATGCTGCATACTTTGGACTGACAGAGCAAGCATGATTCAGTCTGGAGATGCACCATGTGCCCTACAAAGCCAGGAGGGATTGGAGTTGCCATGCAGGAGCAAGTCAGCAGACTACAGGAGCAGTAATTCCACTGCATCCCATGCTGGAGCTAATGCTGTGTGCAAATTCACCTAGTGAGTCACGTCTGCTTGCATTAAAAGAAATACAAAAACAAAATACTCTTCCTATGTCTCACTGGCAAGAAGAGACTAAAACTGGCTAGGCTGGTTGGGAACCAACCTGGGGGCAACCCTAGTTAGCAGATTTTCTGAATAAGGTGAGTGTTTTTTGTTTCTGTATCTGAAGACAAGAGGGACAGAGATGGGGGCAGGTAGCGTCCTAAATTTAAGTTTGCAAAGTTCTTTATTAATTTCACAAAAAGCAGTCACAAAATTGTATCTTCCATCTTTGAATCAAATAAATAGAATCTACAGAACCCTGAAATTTACTTGTCAAGTTTGGTTTTTTAAAGTTCAATGACATATTTAGTGAAGCCTTTACTTTTGAAGATCACTACAGGAATGGAAGAAGTTTGGATTTATTATATTGTACACAGAACACAGTATTTTTCAAACCTCAAGGACCCATTTGCATTTATTTCTCAAAATGAACACAATTTTGCAGAATCTTCTGAAGCCTGTGAATTGCTGTATGAAAAGAGACACCCCCCCCCACTGCTATTCACAACCCAGAAAAATGGGACATTAACCTCACATAAAACCCACTGGCTTGCATCTTGCTTCCTCATTAAGCCTGTGCCACTTTTGCAGTAGATTTCAAAGGTGCAAGTTCGCTTTTGTTTTTCCAACAATCAATCCACAAAGTAACATTTAACTTAAAAGAGAATTCCCCAAAATCCTGATTTCCTACTTGAAGATATCCCCATCAGTTACATGCTATTTTTTCAACATTACATATTTGAAAACCAAGATAAATGTTTTCAAGCAATTTGAAGCCCTTACTACAAGAGAGAAAACAAGTATTATTTGTATTGTTTGTTTTTCCACAATGTATTTTTATGGGAGAGCTGCGGGGACCATATTTTGCATTCAGTGAACAACTTCTGTGGTGTAAAATGTCTCTTTTTGGTATTCAAATAACCACAAAAGCAATGTAGCTACATCTCATTGCCATAGACATTACCACCTAAAGCAACCAGAATGAAAAAAAAGGTTATTTCTTACCTCATCCATTGTGAAAGACACGGATTTATGAGATAACATTTGGCAGTCCTGTGACCAACCATAACAAAAATCTCTTTCCCTTGGGCACCCAAGAACCACAATATATTGTAACACTTCCAGTTCTTAAACAGTGATGAACCACATTGTGCAGGGCTGCATACCTTTCTGAAAAGAATATGCATTTTCCTTGTTGTCATAAAAAGTATTTGTTTATCAAATGCACCAAAAAGAAAAAAAAATTGTACCTTAGGAAAGAAATGGATGGAATTCTGTGAGAAACAAAGGCAAACTTAGTGTCTGCATTGTTGCTCCTGCCTGCCTGGCTATGACTGACTCTATATACAGAAATATTGCATTATTGATAAATTTCTGTATGCTGCTGAAATGAAAATTGCTATTTTCATCCTCCTAGTACCTGGACATGTTGTTAAGGCGTACTTTTAATAACGGCAGCAAGAAATTATAAAATAAACAGTAAATTCATTCATTCATCAACAGGAAATTTTACCTTTTTGCCAACCACCTTTCCCTATTAGAGAACTGCACTGTGCCTCATGTGAAAGAAAAGGCCAGGAAAGGTCCATACTTGAAAATCCCTAACACAAAAGAAAGTATGTTAAGTTTCAAATCGCACGTCATAAGTACAGGTCTCCAGTATTCCAGTTTGGGCATAAAATAACCCCAGAGTCTCTTGGAGCCTTTGGACAGATACCTGTCCAAAACATAAAATGGAAATACAACATTGAGAGCTTTATTGGAATAGGAAAAGCAAAAGGCATTTTTCTGCCTCTCTTGGAGTCCATGTTTTCCCATGTCACGTCTGTACTGCAGTGGACGTTTATCCCAGCTGGCAACAGCATTTCCGAGGAGCCAATTCAGGGTCTCAGGGACGTGCTAGACCAGCCTAGGCGGTAGGGCTTGGCAGTGGGATTCCCAGGGCACACGAGCATCCCTCCGGGCCCCTAGAAGGATTTTAGCTAGTGCCTGCCACCAGCTGCCTTCAAATGGTTTGGTTGTGGGTTTGTTTGTTTTTCAATGAGTCCTCATTCATTACGAGGTACTTGAGCACCCAGTCAGGACTCCGTGGGGGGAGCAGACAGTCGAGCGCCGCAGTGCCGCAGCCCGAGGCTCCCCAGGGATGAGGGCGGCTGGAGGGCCTCGCTCGCCCTGCCCATCCCGATGTCCCGCCGGCCTCTCCCCACGCCACCTGCATGGGCGGGCAGCCGCACGGGGCGCAGCGGCCCCGGGCCCCGCCAGGCGCGCACGGAGCAGCGCGGCTCCGAGCACGGCTCCGAGCACGGCTCCGAGCGCAGCTCCGAGCACGGCCCCGGCGCGGGCAGGGGGCGGCGCCACCGCCTTGCCCGGCGCGCTAAGCCCGGCGGACATCTTTGATCCGGGCAGAGCCGACCCGCCCGCCGAGCGGCCTTCGCGCTCCCGCAGCGTGCGCCCGGCTTCAAAATGGCCTCCGAGCGGTCTCTCTGTTCTCCGGCGCGGCGCGGGAGGAAGTAACAGCGAGACCGACCCCGGGCTGGGAGGGGCGGGGGAGAGACGTGGGGACCGCGCCGGGCGGAGGGGCTGAGCCGGAAGCCGCTGCGTGCTCGGAGAGGCGGGCGGGGAGCGTGTGAGGAGCTGGGCGGAGGCGGCGAGGGAGAAGGAGGAGGAGCAGGCGGAGGCGGCGGCGGGAGCGGAGCCGCTAAGTCCGTCCGGCTGCGGGAGCGCGTAGGCGCTGTGTGCGGAAGGGCCGTGGCCCCTCGGCGGAATCGGCGTAGGGGGCGTTGGAGAATCGCCGCCGGGTTGGCTGGCGGGAGGCGCTCGGGGAGGAGGGGGCGGCCCGCTCGGTGCCGCCGCGGCTGAGGGAGGCAGGGCGGGAGGACGAGCAGCCAGCCGGAGCCCAGCGTCAGCAGCGGCAGCCGCACCGCCGCCGGCCAGCGCCATGGGTGAGTCTCCAACCCGGGGCCGAGGCGCGGCAGAGGGGCCGTGACAGTGCGAGCCTGCGGCCGTGGGGTCTCCGCGATGGGTGGGCTGAGAGGCAGCGCGGGGGGGGGGGGATACAGGGGGCACCGCCGAGGCTCCCATCCCGGTGGCCCCGCCGCGGGGCCCCCCGTCCCTCTGGCCGCCCCCCGCCTTCCTCCTCCTCCTCAGATGCGGCTCCAGCGCCCCTCACCACCGCCTCTCCCCCCCCCACCCCCCTCTCAGTCACTTCCTGCCTCGCCGAAATTGTATAATGCGTGCGCGGGGCTTGGGGAGCCGGGCGGCGAGAATGCCGGAGATATTTCTTCTCCCTCGCTTTTCTTCCCTTCCCCCTCCATCCTGGTCCCTCCTCCCCTTTTTCTCCTTTTGCGCCCAAATTTGGGAGGGAGGAATTTGCTGCTGCAGGAATTAAAGCAGCCTTTCAAATATGCGGGAGAGGAGCGGGTGGGACTGGAATCGCGGGAGGAGGGGGAAGGAAGGAAGGGGGCGCCCGTGCGCGGGTGGGAGCGTGTGTGGCAGCGGGAGCCCGCCAGCCGCCTGCCCGCCTCGCTTTCTGGCTTCTCCTGCTTTTTTTTTTTTTGTCTTTTTTTTTTGTCTTTTTTTTTTTTTTTTTCCTTTAGGGCGTTTTTGGAGGGCTCTATGTCTCTTGGATCTGGCTTTTACTGGCCGCTGCACGGGCGCCCGCCCGCGCTGCCCCGCCGGCCCTGCCCCTGCAGCCCGACGGGGCCTCGGCCGATCGTTTCTAAAAAAGAGAAAGTAGAAATTACAATTTACAAACAGCTGTCCCGGGAGTCTGTGTGAAACGCCTTTTTGAGCAGTTTCTGTTTGATCCGCTCGCTTAGCGAACTAGTCTTGCAGAATAAATTGGAGGAGTGCTTAGTGTTTCAGGAGGGTGGCTGGGAAAAGGGGCGATTATGTACGAAGATTTTTTTAATGGGCGACTTAAGGAAAAAGCAGCTAAACTTATTTTAGCGTGAAGTTGTTCGCGCTGAACCAGTTATGTTCAAATGTAATTCTGAGAAAAGACAGCGTTCAGGAATCTTCTGCGTTTGTGTGCCGCCTCCTGCAGATGAAATATGAACAGAAGACTGTCACAACTACCCATTCACTGAATGTTTTTTCATGGCCATTGTAATCTCCCTCTGATTGGCAGTGGCTTCAGGTTATGTTCAGTGAAAGAAATGCTTCCATATGCAGAAATACCGATGGTCTGTATTAATATCATGACCAAAAAAATATCAATTCATGTAAATTACGCAGGTTCAGGTCCCATGAAAGTTAGATGGGCCACTGCTATATAGCTGGGCTTAAAAGGTAGACCATACCTTCTTATGGAAGTGAGGTTTTTTGTAGTAATATCTTTCCAGTGCTAAATGATAATTTAATTTATGACTAGAACTTTCACTGAGATATCAAGCTAGTATTATTTTTTCTTTATAATTCTAAATACATTGTAAAGCTTTTGCCTGCTGAAATTTTAAGACATAAGGGAAGATGTATTTCTGTGTAGTGTTTAGCATCTTTCACTTCATACCTGCTTAGTTGGTGGAATTACTAGCATCTTTGGCTGTTGATTTGTGAACACAGGAGCAGTTGTTCAGTCTGACTTTGCATGACTCCGTATTTTTTTTTAAGCTGACTCGCGAATAGCAAAAATCAATAAGTAGAAATTTTTTACCTTAGGAGAGTGGGTTTCAAGAAGCCATTGCTTTAAAGGTCAATTACTACCGTGTCTGTGTTGGAACCTGAATTGGAATCCAAAAACATCACCTGTTCTGTGTTTGCTGCTATGGAAGAGGGGGTTGTTACTCAAGTCATTTTGATATTGAAGCAGATGTAACAAGAACTGTGCATATCATCCATGCACTGATAATAATTTACAGCATTTCCTTCTGTTTACCCATCCGGACAAGTAACTGGTCTCAGTTAAAGCAGTGCTTCAGATATATACTTAGTGCATGTGTGTTTCTGTGTATATGGATAAAAACTTGACTCTTTATCTTGTGCAGAAATAAAGGATCGGATTTGTCTGCTTTATAAGCTAAAATACAATAGTTTTTGCTTTTTTTCTTTCATAGAAATGTCTAAATGTGCACAGCAGAATTGGTTTTTTTTCTTGACCTGGCTGTCAACTTAGTGGTACTTAGTCTCTTCCATGGGGCAGGCTCATACTTCGTGTGCTCAACATTGTGCAGTTCTGGTAGCTCAGTGCTGCTGCGGTGGTGTTTTTATTACTACCTTAGAATACCCATTAAGACAACAATAGTTATGAAATATAATGGCTGCAGATTCAAAACCTCGTTTTAAACAGAGTCAGTGAAGGAAAATTTGCCTCAGAGAAGGTGCAGGAGAGAGAACTGTGGTATGTAGAACTGTAGTATGACACACAATTTTAGCTTCAGTTTATTGCCAGACTATTCACTTAACCTGTCTAGACCAGAGATGTGTATGTATGAGCGACGTTCTGTTTTCTGTAAGTTGGTGCTCCAGCTCCTGAAATTGAGCTAGTTAATTGCAAATGTGTGCTCTGTAATTAGAATGGCATTTAGTCACCATTTAAGTAGTTTAGTTAAGCCTCGTTTAAATTAGTAATTCAAATTTGGGGTAGTGTTAAACTGTAGGCGGTCACAAACTATTCCCTAGGAGCCTTTGAATGTCTTGAGCTGATGTTTGTGGAATAGATGTCTTGCAGAGGTGGGGAGGGTGGCATAAGTGAGGTGAAGGCATTTCTCAACTGCAAGGGCCAGGAACTCAGTTCACAGAAACCAGTGACTTCCTGTTCACCTTGCCAGAGTGAGTTTCATGTATGTCAGGGATGAGTCAATTTTTTTCCCAGCCCTGTTTTAATGGTTGCATACTGATAGCTCTGTCATGTCATCAGGTAGCTCTTTTCTATTCTGTGGGGTTTTTTAATAGGAAAGAACCAAGTCAGCATTTACTTACATAACTTCAGTTTAATGCAGCAGCCCTGCAAAAAACAGGTGTTGCCTTCCTTGCGTGGACACGGCTGTGAAACTCCTGTAAGCCGCAACATCCTTACTGTACATTAAAAATCAAAATGTAGCCAGTAGGTTCATAAGCACTTCAGAGGCCAATGTGTATCCACTTTCCTTTTGACAGAGTTTGAGTTAGAGCAATGTAAAACACACGCCTGACTAAACCTTGTTCTGATGTGCATCCTGAACTTCCTTCCCCCAACAGCCACTTAATCTTCTGCTTTTTGTGCATCGGTGCTATTCCACGCTTCAAATGTGCCTTACAGGAACCTGCTGGTCGCATGGGCTGGCAGGGCTGCTGCTCAGAGCCACTGCCCAGCAGCCCTTCTTGAGGCCACTCATGGGGAACAGAATAGTTCTGTATCTTATTTTCAAATGGCTCTTTATGTGGCTGTTTTCACGCCACATTTCTGTCATTTAATGTAGTGACACATTCAGTACACATTTGAAAATAATTTTGGAAGCGGTATTGCTGTACAAAATCACTTTGGGTGCTTCATTCAGAAGCACTTGAGAAACTAAAGTAGAACTGAATTATTTCTTAGTGGCACAGAAGATTTAGAGGGTTTTTTTGGTCAACATTGAAAATAACACCTCTAGATACAGCTTTTCTTAATTGCCTTTTTTTTGCTTATTATTACTATTACTCTTATTACTTACAACTATTAATAGTTGTGTGCTTCTTATTTTTTAATCTGGATACTTAAGGTGTTGACAACCAGGGGAAGGATTGATTAAAACATTAGGTAGATTTCTTCCTCCCATGACCCATTGTAGCTCTAGGGGGATCAATATTAAGATACAGCACATAGTTTTGGTCTGGCACTTGTAAAATAGAGCTTTTTAAATGGAAAGATTGCATCATACTCACAAAATACGTGAAACCTGAAGAAAAGCAAAATTACTTTAGACTGCTCTTTTGTTTGACCATGAAAAAGATCAAAGGATGACAGTGGTCTTTAGAAGTGTGCTCTTAAAGCAGAGAATAGCCCATATGAGGCTTTTTTTCCAGTGCTGTGGGGTAAAGCATGACAGGAGAACGACCAGAAAAATGGAAGTACAAACTAGGTATATGAGGTGTGCTCTTCAACATCGTTGGCGAGTGTTGAGCTACAAAGTAGTAGTTTATCAAATTCCAATCAAAACAGTCAATATATGCAGAAATCAGTCAGTCATACAGTGGTGTTATTCCAAAGAAACCTTTCAGAAAGGCAGCTGAAGTCCTTGATGGCAGAATTTCTGGAGTGACATTTGTCTGAGAAAGCATTGTAGGTCATTGGAGTTGATGCTGAGAGAAATTTAAGATGGCATGAAGCTTGGTACTGCTGCCAGTGGTTGTCACTGAATTATGGGCAGGTACATTCTTAGAAGAACAATGCATTAAATATTGTGTATTTTTATATATTGTACCTTTAAAACACTATTCATGTAATGATTCAAGTTGAACTCTAAATAAAATTAAACTTGACCTAGTGAGGTGGTCAAAATTGCCAAGAATGGTTACGTTAACATTAACATAAAGCTTAAGTGAAGCCTCTTCCAGTGTGGGCTAGTTGCAATGTTTTAATTTCATTTATGTGTAATTCTGTCACAGTGTGCAGGAAATTCTAGTGTGCCCGTCAGTGTCCTCTGCTTTCCTTTTTGTTCTTTTGTAAGAACCTTACCATGTGGTTTTATAGCTTTCACTGATACATAACTGGACTGCAGTTGAAAAATCCTGTCTTGATTGTATGTTTTTTCTACATACAGTGTAGAAAAGCTTCCAGTGTTCATATAGTGGTGTGATTAGATGAGCTTGCTGATGTAATGGAAAGTTAACCTTAGAGTAGTTTTCAGCTGGGCGTGTGAGCTAATCTCACTTGTTCCATGTTGTGCAGTTATCAGAACTGATAGGAGGGCAGCCTGAGCTCACCCCTGGTGGTGCAGTTCCTGGGTGAATGTTGGCCAGCTGCTTGAAAGGAGGCAATTCTGCTCTGCCCACCCTCGTGCCCCTTCAACCCAGTAGTGAGTCAGTTCATGGAGCTCAGCTCACAGGGTCTGCCTGTTTTTTCTTCTTCAAGACGATTTTTCTTTCTATTAGTTGAGTTCCCTGAACCTTTCATACTATGTGATTGCAGAAGTGTTGGCATGGAAAAAGAAATGCAAGTGAGCTCAAGGCAAGAGATGGAACTTCAGCTGATCATCTTGGTTTAGTGAGATACAGCCTCGGTTTAGCGTGTGCTTTAGACTGGTGTAACATGGTGCTGCTGCAAAGAGAAGAGAGCTTGATTTTCTGTTCCCACCCAAACGCTGAATCTTAACGTAGGCTGACAGTTGCTGTGTTAGTGTGCCCAAGGCACAGAGATACGTGGTAGTTGATCTAGTAGTACAACTTGTTTATTTCCACTCTATCAGTGGTTGAGATAGGGAAGGAGGAAGACTGTATCCTGTTGGAGGAATTAGTGCTAGTGGTTGAGAATGTAGTACTCTCCCCTTGGTGAGAGCTGGTGACTTATCTGAGGATAAACACAAGTGGGCAAAGTTTAATGGCTTTTGTTTCAGCTCCTGTTGCTTACTCCTTGATCAGTGAATGGGGTGAGGTGCCTGGCTTTTTATTACGGGCTGTTGAATCATTGCCTATGACGTTTATGGTAATAGTATATTAGAATTAGGACTTTTCTGGTGATTTGCAAAACTAAGGTCCTCATTAGTGATGGCTGGAGAAGTCTTCCAGTGCAGGGGGTCTTGTAGTCGTGACCAGACCTGACTGTGATGGTATCTTAAGTAAGTTGAGATACCAGTTTTAGCTGGCTTCCTGTTATAAAAGAAAAAAAAAAAAAGGCATTTGTGAGGCATTAAAAGCTGTTGCTGGAGAAATGTAATTCTGTGGTAGCTTTCTGACAGCAGAGGCTTTTCTGAATGTGTGATCTTACCAGTATATACTGTAGTAAAATTCCAGATGCTGGCTCAAATGTAGTATAATGCTTTCACATTTGGGACAGTGAAAATTTCCAAAGTAGACTGATGACAAGAAATCTTTTCTCTTAATTCTCCCCATCCCTTGCTTCTGGAAACAAACACATCCTAATTGTAGTCACTAAAGGTATACTAACAAACCAAGAGATTCAAGATTATCTTAGTTTCTTCTTGGGAGGCTTTGCCAGATGGTGTGAAATTCAAGGTCTGAGTAATCTCTTGATGATGGGTAAAGAGAAGCCATCCTGTTGCCTTCTGTGTTCTTTATTTTTGTAGCACTTAGTTGAGGGAGAACTTAGCGGAGAATAGGCTGCAAACTGCTGCAGTATGGTACTGAAGTTGGCAGTCACCTCCTACTGTTCAGCTGTGCCAAATAGTGACCTTCAGTGCTCTTATTTGCAGTTCTGTGGACATCTGCAAACCAGTAAGTTCTCAGTGCAGTGGAAAGAACCTGAAGTTTCTGTGTGAGAGACTGAAGCAATGAGGAACAAGACCTTCAGGAGACTGGGGCAAAAACCATAGTATGTGGTTGTTTGTTGTACAGTTGAGGATTGTGAATAAAAGGAATCTGCTTTTCAGTCAGTTAAAGAAAAAATGCCTGAATGTTACAAGTTCTAAACAATGCTGAAGACTAGATGCTTGAAAGGAGGAGAAAGTAGGGGTAATGAGCCCCCATCCCATAAAAATTTGGCAAGGAAAGCTGGGATTTTCAGCAGGGAGTTTTTCCTTACCAGCAGTTTCAAATTGAGCAAGTTAATTTTTGAGCTGGGTGGTGGTGTTCCTTTCATGTATTTAATAACAGGGACTCTGTAGAAGGTCTTTTGAGGTTTGTTGTGTTCAGAATTCTTGAACAGTTGAAACTTTCAGCTGGTCAGTTCAAAATTATATTAATACTCAGTATTTTATGCAGACCAAGTTAAGTTATTTGAATGTCAGTATGTTAGTAATGAAGGGTCACTGACATCTTCTTTGTCCAAAGACATGCAAGAGTTGATTTGGAGAAGACTTTGAAAGTGCTTAAGACACAGCTTCTGTGAAGAAGTGTTCAATGGATGGCCTCTAACCTGGTCGCTTAATGATTTTCACTTGCCCCGGCTTTGTGTCTCTGGCTTCTCACCTTGTGATTTGCCTGCAAGGCATCCAGTGTCCCCCTAGGTAAACGTGACTCTTTTTTGGTATGTTCAGTTCTTTGTCGCTGTGGGCATCAGCAATGAGCCCGGGTTTCCTGTTGCTTTGAATTGTGTTTCTGGTGTGGCAGCAAGGTGTGGAGAGGATTTAACTCCCACTCGAAAATTTGGCAGGGCTAATCATGCAGGATAGCTGCTCTGCTGGTAGACATGTTGGACCATGTAATGCATGCTCTTCATAGCCAGCTTCCTCACTAAAGCCAAAAACAAAAGGACTTGGGAAGTTGAGAAACCAACAGCTTTGGTGCTGTTAATCACTGGGATGGTTTACAATCCAGCTGTGGCTTCACTCCTTACAGTCTTTAATTTTGTCACCCAAAGTAGTTTGACTGCTGGTGATTTGGTTGCTCTCAGATGTGTTGCTTTCCTCTTTTAAAAACGTGTGCAGTAAACACCAAGTTAAAAATCAAATTTTTGACGTAGAATAAATGAAATAAAACTTTAGGGTTTCTAAATGCCAAACTATTCTACAGGTGAATAGCAGTTATTCCAGTTCTATATTGTTACAATCTTAATATTAAACCTGGATGATGAATTTTACTGTCGATACAGACCATTCTTTTTATCAGTTGCTATTGCAACCCACAGGGAAACAATCTTAACTTTTACTTACTATCTTCCATCCACAGTAATTATAATGGGAGCTATCTTTCTGTGGTATCTCTCTAGCTTAAAAATAAAGATAATTAAAAACAATGCAGCCAGCCAGCTGTGTTTCATAACATCTAAATTTAACACATGGAGAGGTTTTTAATACTTGACTTGGCATAATTCTTTGAAATAACACCTGTGTCTTTTTTAAATCATCTTGGTCTCATTAGAATTCTTTATATTCTAAATAGAGAACTCAGTGTGGAAATAGTTAAAAGGTAAAATTCTCTAACTATTAGTCATGTAGTAATACCCCTAAGGACCACTCTCAAGGTTTGATGAACCTTGTAGTAGAAGTATTGAAACACAAAAATGAACATGATTTCAGCATATCATGAAAACTCAATTTATAATTAAAAAGCCTCAATTCTGTATTTTGGTGTCATTAAAATATGCTCTCATGGGGGGAAAATGGGTGCTGTGGAGAAATACCTACCCTGCTTCAAGTCATAATAAATATTGTAACTTAACTTTAAACTAGCACTATGCTTCTTTTCATAAAATACATTTTTAAACGATTCATTGGTGACACCTTGCTAATTGAGATAGTCGCAAGATATGTTTTAATTTTGTCCAAAGAAATTGTTTGAGATGGAGGAGTTGGTGTTTTCAGAAGTATTTGTGTTTCACTGTTCTGTGGTGGTAGTTTGCTACTGCACAAAACTGCAGTAAACTTCAAAAAACAAGGGACAGGGTTATGTGCCTTAGAATTTTAGCTCGAAATGTCTGTTTTGGTGAAACCTGCAGGACTTTTGAAAGCTTCTCTATGGCCGAGGGTAAGGAGTTAAGCATAGATACTAATATAGGAAAATATGAATATACAGAAAAGAGATGACTTCCATATTGGAATGAGTTGCATCCGCTCTACAGAAATGTATGGTAAAAGCCCTTCACCCTAGTTACTTTTCAAATGAGAATTGTCCACGTTAACAGAAGAATCAGGATGAAATACTGTAATTTGTCTCTTTAAGGGGAACATGCTTCATTTAGACTGTGTTGAATGTACTTGAGTATTTTTGCATGAATGATTCACCTCTCATTAGCATTTCTGCACCTACATGTTCAAGAAATTTTACTAGATCTGATAGTAGCCCTTTGGGCTAGAAATGTAATAATGCAATTTCTTGTCCTGCCATCCTTACAGCTGCTTGATGAGGAGGGAGAATGGGATGTGCTGCTGGGGAGTTCATTTCTCTGAGGATTCAAGGCATCAAACAGAAGGAAGTGCAAAGTGCACACCTGCAAATGCCTTTTTCAGAGTGCCTTGGTTGAAATACTGCCAGTTGGATTGCAGCAATCTGCTCTTCTGAGCAATTGACTTCTGTGCTTGGGCACATATGAGATGCCTGTGCTGTTGCTGCTGCTTCACCCAGGGATTTGGTGTGGGAATCAGTTTGGGCTTGTTCTTGAGGTTTTGGGGTTTTTTTTTTCTTTTTTGGTTTTTTGATCACCACCAGCTGAATCTTTGAGTTAACTGATCGAGCTGTATGCAAATTTTGAAGGAAAATGCGGTGTTAAGGTGAACCTGAAGGAACTGAAAAATGCTTGGCAGTGACTTAGGTGAAAAGGATATGTCAAAGCATGACATGTTACTATGTTTCTTAATACTTACTGTGCTTTGTTGCTTTTTTCCTACTGTGTTTCCAGTGCTAAGTGAGACTCTTGAAATGGTCTCCATGTAAGAGGCACTAATTTACTTGGGGGAGAATTTCCATTTCCCTAAAGATGGCTCTTTTCAAACCCATGGTTTAGTTGATGTCATAGGAGATGAAAATAGTGTGAGATAAAACTGAAAGGTGCCACCATTTTGGTATTGGTTGTTGGGGGGTTTTTTTGGTTTGGGGTTTGTTATTTTTTAAATTAATTTAAAATCTTTTATTTATATGTCTTTTGGGAAATATCCGCAAGCTAAATAGGCAAGAAACATGTTAAATATGAAGTGTAATAACGGATAGTTCGTTTTCAATCTTGTTGGAGTTGGTTGTTTGTGTTTAGTGTGGTTTTTTGCCTTGGAGGCTTTGTATCCAGGGATCTTCCACAGTTAGTTTGGTTCGGTTTTTTAAATTTCTTTTTCTTTTGTAGCTTTCATCTTGAGCCCTTGGTTCAGTGTTTGTATTGGAATAAACATTCAAGGATAGCAAAACTGAGGAGGAGGAGATAAGGAGGTTAACAGTGGTGATCGATGCACCGAGTGATGTGTGGTTGATGCGTGATCTGATGCTGTTCTTGACACCAGGTCCCCAGCTACCATTTCATTTCGACCCCTACTTTATAGAGTGGAAGATAATCGGTCACTTCACTGTCAAATGCGATTCCGAGTTGGTCATTTCAGTTGGATGCAAGTTGCTGTCTGATGGTGGTTTATGTGCTGCTCTCTGCAGGTGAACTGAGGGTTTTTTTAAAGCCAGAATAAAGGGGAAAATGCACAAAAACTCAAGAAGCTTTCAAACTGTATTCTTGTACTTAAAAATTTCATTTAAATTGCAAAAATGGTTTACCTTATTTTCCAGGAATTCATTGTATAGCTAATTCCAGTGGAGGTTGAAAGATTACAAAACAGTTGTCAACATGTGTGGCTGGCCTGAATATTTTGTAGGGTCATCATGGGTAGAACTTTTAATATTGTGTGTTTTAGTTATACAGGCCTGCTTTTATAGTTGGATAACCTTCCTCCCTCTCTGCCCCTTCACTCCCCCCATTTATCTATAATTAGTTTTATTTTTCTAAATACTTAACTGGCTTCATTTTTCTGTAGTTGTCTGCTTTCTTGCACTTTGGCTGCCCAAAGAAGTGCAGCACTGGCTGTGTTGGCTATAGTTGCTGTGCACGTTTATTGTACACTGGCTCTGAAGTCTCTCAGATTTCTTTTTAGTAGACAACTTAAGGCTTAGCAGTGTGCCTGCTACATCCTGTTTGTTTTCCTTTGGAGTTTTCTGCTTTCCTCCTGGATATGCTGCTGCGCCCAGCTCAACAGACAGATTATGCTGTCTACTCTCTGGTCTTTACAGTGCAGAATCCTTCTTGCAGAATCCTTTTGCTCTTAGACATCACACATGTTTTAGCACTATTTTTAATAAACCAAATGATAGTGTCTGGTATGGAAAAAAGAGAGAATCCTGAAGCTCGTTCTTCACTTATACTCACTCACTATGCCTAGTGACATTTTGAGGAACAGTTGAATTAGTGCATTCAGCGGATCAGTGCTTGAAGTTATTAATTATTGACTTATTCAGATTGCTGCTAGACACTGAAAGAGATCCTCATTTCTTATTTGTGGTTATGCATTGAAAGGATTTTCTTTTTTATCAATCCTTTATGAAAATATTTTTTTTGTTTTCTCTAATGTAGGCCGTACCCTCAGTTCACACTCGGAAATCAAGTTGTTGTCTTGCAAAGGAAGACTGCAGCTGATGTCTGTTTGAGGGAATAGAAGTGCTCATTTCCTTTCCATCAGTGCTAGACTGCCATCATGCAGATTACAGCAGATGTTACTGATCCAGCAAATATTTTTACTTTACTCTGAATAATGAAAGGACAAAACGTGTTCATAGATGTTCAGTTTAAGTTTAACTTTGCAAATAGATCTGATGAGTTTCCCTTTTATATTGTTATTTCCATACTTTGTTCTTTTGTTGTTTGGTTTTTTTTCTGTTGGTTGTTTTTTTTAATATGGATTGTGTTTATCTTAAGGATTTTTGTAGAGAAAAAAGTCAAAGCTAAGGTACTACATATTGTCTTAACAAGTGCTCATGGATTGTAGGAGCATTATTACACTAAATACTGCTACCTGAAGCCTCTATTTTAAGAATGCAGTAACAAAAACTGTAAGTTGCAAGATGTGCAGTTGCCGTCTGTCTCTGGGATGTGGGAGGACAAGATAGGAAGATGTCTCACTTGTTTTCTTTATGTATTACCTCCATATTGAGAAGTGAAAAAAATGCAAAGTTTGATAAACTGTAGAAAATTTAAAGGAGTTTTGAAGATGTTGGTAAGGCCTTCTTGCAAGTTTGGGGGGCTTCTCTTTATTGATGTAGAGACTTCAAACAACTAGCAATGTTAGAAAGAAGACAATAAAAAGTTGCCATGTCAGGGATAGTGGAGGAAATAGAAGTAAACAGTGTTTATAGTCTTTCTGCCTAAAACTAGGAACCTATCAAACTGGTCACTCACAGCATGGTAGTAGGACATTGCATAGAAATACTGTGGCTAAAGAGTTTGCAGAAATTTAGCTAAAAGTTCTAAAAAGATTATTTTAATTACTGAAATCATTGTTAGAGCAGGTGCAAATTCTTGTGTTTTAGCAGCACTGACATATTTTCAAAGTAAACTGTGTATGAAGAAAACTTGCCCTACATCTAGATACCTTATCAGAATAAATTGACACCATAACAAATGTAAATTGTAGAAAAAAATACTGTGTTCAGAAGGTGCTCCTGGTTCCAGCTGTGTGAAATGAGTTTGAAATGACCATCTTTTCTTTTCATTGCTGATGACAACAAACGCTGCTATCATATGCCAAATGTAGGAGATATCTTCCCTTTTTAATATTTTATGTTGTGGTCAGATTTCAACAATTTTTGGGTTTTCTGTGATGCTTCTGGGTACTTTAAAAAACAGTATTCCCTAGGAGGTCACTGGAGGAAAAAAAAGTATTTCTTTCTCTTAGAACAAGTTGATTGAGTAGTGCTAAAGCCAGCTTTGCTTGGAAAGGACAGTGACTCCCCGATGTCACACTGCTTTTCTGTTTGGTCTTCTCTTTTCTCTCCATCTGTCTTCATTAATATTTGCGGCTAGTTTGGCTATGTCATAAATCCTTGAAGAGTTTTCATAACATCATATTACAGGCTGCTGGTTGCTACCAGTGCACAGCAGCTGCACTTAAGCGTGTTGAGTGTGAGCTGAACTGTCAGGTTGCACATCACAGAGGTAAAAAATGGCTTTAGCTCACCTTGGAAGTCCATCTCCTCTTGATCAGAAGGATAAGGTATGCTCTTTTGTCAGGCACAGGACCTTAGGCCAGAGACTGTCATCTTTTGGCCCAGATGGTAATACCTGAAGAATGACTTTAAATTTAGCATTCCTGGACACAATCATCCGAGAATAAAGGAGAAATGTAAATTACAGTGTCTGGGCAATGATAAAGATGATAGACGTATTTAAAAAAAAAAAAGTTTGTTTTTTTTTTATCAGTGTTCTCCCTTAGAACTGCTCGGGAAGCCACTGATGCCTTGTTTCTCTTTTCACTCATTTGCATAGTTAGAGCAGTTTGCTTCTGACTGTTAATTCATTGATTCAGATGATGGATCCAAAAATACCAGCTATGCAGCTGGTTTATGCAGGCTGTGACATTTTGCTTGAGGGAAACTTCCGTTAAAGCAACATGGAGTACACAGAGTGGATGCATTGGAAGTCAGCTAAGGCCAAATTGATAATTGTATGGCTTGCCTTCGTTTGTGCTAGCTTAGATCCAAGATGGCTGACAACTACAAGAACATACAAATATTAGAAGACTTGATATAAAATAATAGCTGGAATGCAGCATGAGTGAATGTAAAGTGATAGATATGGACTGCTGTGCTGCATGTTCAGTGATAAGCTGTGAACATTTTTTAAAGCTCAGGAGTGAGGTCTTGTGTACAGTTCAGTGTCATCAGCTCAGTACTCGTTACATGTTGGGAATTGGTAAGAAAGAATCAGAGAGTAAGAGATAGCACATGATCAGACATTGGATCTGTGAGTGTTTTGCCTCTTGGATACTGTGTGTGCAGCTCTTGCCCTGGCCTCTCCAGAAGAGTACAGAGCTAGAGTTACATAAGAGCAGCAGGAGACATGAAATGGCTTCTTTTATATGCAGTATGATGGATGATTGGGGCTGTTTTCCAATGAAGATACTACTGTTCAGCAGTTAAGCTAACAGGATGTAATTTTGAAATGATAAAGTCCTCCTTTTTAACAATGTACAGAGGGAGTGCTTGCTACAGGGACTCTTGTGGATGCTGTTTTTTGTGATGATAAGAAGAATGTGCGTGGAAGAGAAATTGGTCAAATGCTGTTTAAGTGAAGAAATAACCCCATCTTAAATGCTTGTGAGATAGATCTTTGGTGACTGTGGAGGTGTTTAGAGAAACACTGCTCTGTTTATCCTGCTGTATGTGCTACCTTAGATGTATGTTTCTGGCCACTGTTGAAGGCAGCAACTTTGGTGTGACCCATGTGGCTGTTCTTGCTGGATGATAGGTTTTGAAACAGTACTGCTTTTGTCTGGTGAAGGAGGCCCTTCTGTGTGCTTGGTGAATTAGTGCTTGACAATGTTACCTTGTTTCGAAGATGAAAGCAGTGATGTGCAGCATGATACCTGATAGTAATATAGTACTTAAGGTGGCTGATATTAAAATCTTTGAGTACTGGGACTGCCGCAGGATTTGCAGTTATCAGTTGTATTCCAGCTTGTACAGCATGCTCCATTTCTGCTGCATATGCATCTGCCTTCCTTCCAGAGCATCTTGTGCCACCCTTCTGCAGGGCACAGAGAAGGACTGGCATTGATCAGCAGTGCTTTGCTTTTTTTGTCCTCTCAGAAGAGTGCAGCAGCAGCGTACCCAATGTGCTGAGCTGTTACGGCTCTGGATGCTGATAGAACATGAAGTGAGCTGTAAAAACAGAGGGCTTATATTGCATTAGGTAGAAAAGCAGAAGGGGACTTCAGTGCCACTTTGATCTGCAGTCTCCATCACAGTGTAAATTTTCTAAAAATGGGTTCAGACTCTGGGACTAGGGGATTGATTAAAAAATTAGATGTTAAGGTGCAGAAGCATCTTAACTGCTGGCCAGATCTGCTATAAAGATTTTTTTTTTTCCACTTATTTTTTGGTATCAATATCTTGAAATACTCAAGCGTGGGAAGATGTTTAGTGACAAACAAACTTAAAGGATCTTTGTGATACAGCTTTGTAGTTAAGGTATTGTAAGTGGTGCGTTGGAGAACTGTTGTAGACCTCTTGTCATGCACAGAGTTAGATGTTGTTGAACAGACACTTTAACTTGTGCACCCTACTTTGTTCTTTATTTTCTGGCTGTTGAACCATGACAGTTGTGCCCAAGGTTGCAACAGTGCTGTAGTGCTCAGTGCTGCAAATGAAGTGAATCAGTGCTGTTCACTGAATGTATAAAGTGACTTAGAAATACAGAATCCTGGGAGACATTTGCTGTGATGATGACTTTGCTCTTTCTACCTTTTCCACACTAAAATACTATGGAGTAGTGTGGTGAAATGAGATTATGTATTCTGGTGAACACCTCAGAAGAAGAAACACTCTTGAACCCATTGCAGGTTCAGATAGTGTATGGCAAACAAAAACCATGTTGAATAACTGAAGTAAAAAGAGCTATTGTATAACTACCTGTATTGCTCATTAAATGTCTGGAGTTCATGTAGTATATTACCATGAAAGGTTGTTTTATGTATAATCCAAAGTAAATTAAGGTTACTAACAAAGTAAATTAAGGAGACCTACAAGAAGACTGAAGAGGGAATTTTAACAAAGGCATGAAGTGAGAGGACAAGGGGGAATGGCCTTAAACTGACAGAGGATAGGTTCAGATTAGCTATTAGGAAGAAATTCTTTATTGTGAGGGTGGTGAGGCACTGGAACCAGTTGTCCAGAGGAATTGTGGATGCTCCATCCCTGGAAGAGTTCAAGGTCAGGTGGGATGGGGCTTAGAGCAGAGTGATCTAACGGAAGGTGTTTGTGCCCGTGACTGGGGGTTGAGAAGCCAATGTTCCTCAAGATCCCTTCCAAACCAAACCGTTCTGTGATTCTGCTTAAAATGTTGTATACTGAGCATACTAGATGGAAAATATTGTGGGTTACTTTGATCAAATGTAAGTAACTTTTTCTTTTCTTTCTCACACTGCCCCTGTTTCTTCTCTGGATTGCGGCTGCACCTGTATGGACTTGCTGCTATGGTTCAAATTCATCATTTTACTGGACTACTTCTGGATGTATTCTATTGACATCTTCGATCCTGAAAATGTTGGAAATGTGTTGTTTACAAAGTAGCTGTAAGTATTACTTTGGTGCGGATGTTCTACAGCTAATGTGGAAATAGAAGCAACGCTAGTTTTTTAGTAGATTAACTAAAATTGAGCTTAGGTAGCAGCTGGTTGAAAATCAGGAGGGGATGAAAGTTAAGGGGAAGGTATAAGTATTAGAAACATGAGATCTCATTTGGCACCATGTTCAACACAGTGGAAGTCAATTCTTTTACAAAAAAGGTACTGAGTTCTTTTAAAAGCTGTTGCAGGAATTAAAGAAACTCAATTCCTAATTTGTTTTGGTCTCTTTAGAAGTAGCATGTTATGAACAAATATAACCATTTAAAAACCAGTATGTTGAAATCTTCAGTTTGAGTTGGTATACCAGAAATCTGACTCTGGCATCCAGCTGCAGTTTTTTAAAAGGCTCTTTCCTATTGATGACAAATGCTCACATTAAACATAGCATTAATGTCCAGTATATCTTGATCTTTCTGGTTAGTACCCTTTATATTTCATTATCTAAAATTGTGGGTGTAATTACTGTAGACCCACTTAATAGAGCAAACAACCCAAAAAATCCCATCTGTTCTTTTTTAGCATTTCATACTCAGTGATCTAAAAGTTCTTAGGAGTAGAACTATCCTAAATGTGGAGGTCTATATAAGGAGGAAGGGAAAAGAAATAACTTTAGTTCAAGACAAGAATTATATGGAAACCCATTCTTTTAAACAAAAGAAGAATTCGCTAACGAGGGGGTGAGCTGTTTCTGGTAAGCACGACACACATTAAAAGCTATGTAGATACTGAAAAATGCAGGTGGTTGACAAATAGAACTATTAGGAGTGTCTGACTGTGATTACGTATTTAATATGTGGTAGGATGAATAGCAGTTCCATATCCTTAATGGTTATTAAGGACCTGCGCTGTTAAGCAGCTCTTTAATATCTTAAAAAGCACTGACCTGCATGTCATGTAATATCTCTGAAGCATTGGCTTCTGCTCAGGGCTTTAGATTGTGATAAATTCCATTCCTTACATGTAGTAATAGATTGGAAGATTAAAACAAATATTTGGATTTTAAATTCCTAGCTGATTTTTAAAATATTTTAAAACCTTTCAGATGAGATTATAGCTGCACCAAAGGCTATATTGAAAAAAAAACTGCTTTAAAAAAGCTCTTTGATGACACGATGCAAAGATTCCTACATCTAGAGAAGTAATAACATTTGTTGCATTCTGTATATTTAAATTTGAACCTCTAACTTAATCTTTGCAGTGGTGTAGCTTTGTTTGAGATTAATAGTGTATCTGCCAAATGGAGAAATCAGTTGTGTGGCTTAAAGCAGAGAGTCCATTCATTGACTAGTGCTGTTGGATTGCCAAGAGGTTAGTTCTTCTTGCATTCAATGCTTCAAAGGTAATAGTGGTTTTATATCCTTGCTTTAGTTAAACAAAATTTTTTTATTTGAAAATTCTATGAGTTATTGCTGCATTGCTTACTCTGTCAGTTTTAGAAAGAAAAAATTTCAAAATAAGCATGAGTCAACCATATACCAAACTTAAATTAACCATACTGTATCCCATACAGAGAAGTTCTGAGGCAATAGAGCCTGTAATAAAAAATTTTTTTACAAATTATTTTTTAGAATTCCTCTATGCTCATGAAGATAATTTTAGGGAGTGGAATTTAAACTTGTAGACAGGACTTCTTCTGTGTGGATATATACAGCTCTCTTAAACTCTGAAACTGAGGCAGTATCATCATCACATGACATCCTCTCAACTTCGCATGGACATAAAGCCTAAAGGCTGAAATCATTGCTCCATGACAAGCATTGCCTTGTGTTGCTTTAAGTAGACGTTTGTCTCAAGAAAGTGTTTTCAGATTCTTTGGAAAATGTCTGAACTGTCCAATCTCATAAGACAATCCTCAGACCTGCTGCATTAATAAACAAACAGTTGCAGGATTGTGCTGGAAGAGTAGTGCAAAGGTAGCAGAGTTGATCTTTGAAAGATTGCTGGGTCTAGTACAGTGAGGAGGAGGCATTTTAAGCACCTCCAGCATTTTCAGTAGTGTGGTGGGAAGAAGTAATGGCTAACATCCAAAATTCTTCCCTTGTTTCCCAGTAGGCACTACTTTGGGTAGGTTTTTCAGAGTACAAGACAGCTGAAGTTTTGCCTTTTTGGAGAGTTTGTTGCAAGGCATGCTGCTTTAGCGTAGGTCTGGGTTTAATGTGAAGGCCTCCAGATGTGTGACTCAGAAGCAGAGGTGTCAGGTTGGTTCCCATCATGCTGAGGCAGTACCACCATGACTTGGAAGTACAGGAAAGGTGCATTCATACTGCTGGCCTGTGTTTCAAATGGGCATTGGTAACAAGTTGATTGTTTTAATTTGTTTGCACGTGCACACTTTTGTGCCTGTACAAACAGTCATAATACGACAATTGTATTTGCTCAAAATACTCTTTGTATAGTTGACTTTCTGTGCTATTTTTTTTGGCTATCCAGTCAAAAAAATTTTTTTTTCTTATTTTTTGTTGCAGTTCATTTCACTGCCTTGAATGTAGACAGCTTGGGTTGTTCAGAGGTTGGGTAGATAGCACTTTTCTACAAATGTGAAAATGAAGTGAACATTTCAATAACTAAGAATACAAGCCAACTAAGAAATTACGTGCTTTCCTTTTAACTTTTTCTTTCCTGAATATCTCTTGCTTTAGCAACAGAAGAACCTTGAAGGATATGTGGGGTTTGCAAATCTTCCAAATCAAGTTTACCGAAAGTCTGTGAAGAGAGGTTTTGAATTCACTCTCATGGTAGTAGGTAAGTTTGTTTCTTTGTTTTGAGTGTTGATCATTAGAAATGTTTTGACGTAGTTCTTAAAATCTGTGATAATGATGTAAGTATGTTTTGCATGATCTCATGAGAAAACATGGATCTTCCCCTGCTAGACTGATAAATCTAGGTTGATTAAAAAGAACGTGTCTGGTCTGCAAGTTGGTGAGGAGATGAGTAAATTATGAGAACTGTACAGTTCATACAGTCGTAAGAAAACAGTTTGGTGTGGATCTTGTCTAAAATGCTACTTGCAAGTATGACAGAAGTAATTTGAACTTGATTTTCATTTGAATAAAAAAGAGCTGGTTTTGTGGTTGAGTGCAACACAGCAAAACTTGTACATAACCAGGCAGTAGGATCCTGTATATCCTGCATTTCTGTGGCCACAGACCAAAAATCAAAGCTTTATTTAAACAAACCTTTCTAGTTTGTTTGGTTGCAAAGAAAACCAAATGTAAACAGTTTGTTCCCTATGGACTACAGAAAATAGGAAATTATCCTTAGTAGGAATGAGTAATACCATTCAGAACAGTTCATTTAGGCTTCAGTGATGACCCAAATTTGTCATCTTTCCTGCTGGGACATCTCATGTCTTTATTTTTTCTTGCTCTTTTGAGTACTTTTATGATAATAGACTGTTAGTAAAGTTGGGTACATTTGTGTGTAACTGACGCTACTGGGTATGTGACCCTGTTTTGACATGCTAATGAGCAAAATAATACTAATAGTTTAAGAAGTGTTTTATAATAGCCATCTGTCACTTTGTTATCTGGCTTTATCTTTTGTAATTTGGCTAGCTTGATAGTCCTTTGTTTTGTCGTCAGCACAATGGATATCTTGTGCAGACTTTATGTACATGTAGCATGTAACATAATAATACTGTTGACAGAATTAGAAATCAAGGGCAAATTGGTGAAAGCTCATTGTAGATCTCTTCATTACGAAAGTGAGCTAGAATTTTAAAATTTTTCTTATGGAACTTGATGACAGGTTCCTTTATAGTCTAGCATCCAAGTACATATCATTATTTGGTACAAAACTGCTAAGTCTAAAGTAAAATTTGGTTTTCTGCTATCTACAGATAGGTAAGAAGAAGGAGGAAGGGATGAAACTGTCTTCATAAGTGGTAGATGTAGGGATGTGTTAGAACTGGAGAAAGTCTGTAAAATTACCTTGTAGTATAGTTTAAAGCAATTATATTTAGGAAAGCTGTAGAAGATTGTGACCCTCAAGAAGAAAAATTGGTCCAAAATTAGATTGAAGATGAGATGTTGACTAGTTTTACTATTTTTGTGCTTATTACTGAGACTTCACTTGTTTGCATGGAAATTTGTGCCACTGTCTGGAAGCTTACTAGGAGATGTGGCAGTATTTTCCTAAATTAAAAAACCCACTAATTCTCTTCTTTTGATCCCCAAGTATAGAAATCAGATACTTGACAGTGAGTGTTTAAACAAAATGATGGCTGATCTTTTGGTACTCTGGGGACATTTGAGAAGGGGTGGGGTAGAGAAATTACTTTGTTTCAAAATTAAGTGCCTGGTAATAGTACGCCGTGAAAAAACGTGTTTTTAAATATGAAGATGAAATAGTTCTTGTATTACTGATCACTTGTGTTGGTAAACACTGTAATATAATCTGCAAGTAGATTGCTAGAATTGTAATTATTTATTGCTGTATTCATCCTGTGAAGTAGTGTGGTGTGACTTGGTGTGTAGTCTTTAGCTGACATAATGATACAATTCTGTAATAGTAAATGGAATTATCTATAGTCTGCTTGGTAAAGTTTAAAAGTTAGAATGTAGTGCTTATCTGTGTATGGTCACTGCTGGAAAAATAAGAATACTGGATGTATTATCTCTTGGAGATTATAAAAAACATTCTCTTGCTCTTTCTACTACTAAGAGTCATGTGTGCATGGCTACCTTTTGTTGCAGATTGCACAACTACTGATCTGCTGGCTATGCTTTGTTTGGAGGTACTCAGTGTCAGTGTGTTACCCATTTGTTCTGAAAGGAAGAAAGAGAAAAACAATGCTTGTGGTTGCTAAACAGGTATAATGAAGAGAACAAATCATGTTTGGGATCTGTGATCTCTGTGTCCAGCTATTTTCAGGTGTCCATGAGGCTTGATATCGTGGCTAATGCATTTGTATAGAAACTGTTTTCCCGTTGTACAATTAGCCTGGAATTATCAGTTAAACTTAATAGATGTGCATAGTGTTACATCTGGCTTTTTTGTCTTTGGAATCTGTAGCATGAGTATTCACCGGAGCAGTGTTTGGGGGGGATTTGCCAGTATGGCTGTGCTGTCGTGTGTTTCTACTGCTGTAGAAACAATTCTGTTTTCAGTTTAACAGTGTAAGATTTTTATGATTGAGCAAGTAGGAAGTATAGCATCAAACAGATCTGATGTTTCCAGTAAGAATTTTTGCAGGGAAGTAGATGAGTTTTGCAGAACATTTCCTGTGCCTAAAGTGTGAATGTCCTCCATGAAATGCGTATTTCCCCGGTTACTGTCATTGCCCTGGAGTTGATGGAGCTGCCCCATAGCAGTCTGTGGTGACTTCCTGCTCTTCTTTGCGCCAGTGAAGTTGGAGAGTAAGCATTTAAATGTGGGCATGCATAAGGCCGAGTTGTTGAATAGCCTAGAGAATGGTTTCTGGAACAGGTTTTCTCCTCCTTATCTGAGCTAAGTTGGTTGGTGGCATTGCTTTGGACTGATGTGGACAGTGTAACTTGCTCTTTTGAGTCAGGACTTGGTAGGATTAATGTGAGGCTTGTAATGTTAGTGAGCTCTTTTCTCTAAATGTAGTTGCTGATTTCCAGGTGTTACATGTTTATATTAAATATAACTAAGGGCTGAAGTGATTATGAACTGCACACATACAGGTATAAAAAGTGGATGTCAAAATACCTTTTTTGTATTAAATGTTTTAAGAATCATTGAAAAGTAAACCTTAATAGAAACTGGTGTTATTCTGTATTATTTAGCCATAATAAACATTTTGACATTTCTATCTCAAACTGTGTTTGTTTTCTCTAAGTTGTATTGGTTCTTTTGTTAGTGTTTATAAACTTTCCTTGAGAAACTGAAGACTGAGATAGCCCTCTGTTTTCCTTATTAATCAGTTTTCGTTGATTTGTCTTTAATCTTCATGAGACAATTTCATGTTAGTTATTCTCAAGTAGTAGTTTCAATCATGCTGCTTTTGCAACAAGTTGATTTTGCAGAATAAAAACTCACATGCACCTCCTCTGAGGATATAACAAAGTGGGCAGAAATATGCATTTAACTGAGCTCCATTCTTGATGGCTTTCAAAGTAAGACATTTAAGCAGTGGTTTAAAGCAACTAAGTCTACATCTGAAGCATTAAAGCTCAGCAGTGGAAAAAATGTCAAGTTTGCCTTGGTAGCCTGCTTCCTTCATACTCTTGTGTAATCTCTTCATGTAGAAGATAGTTGCTGAAACACTTGAGAACCTTACATAAATATTTAGTCTGTCTGAAATCCGAAGAGTATTCTCTGTATTTCTCTGCTGTATGGTTTGTACTTTTTGGAAGAAAGTACATGTTTAAGTCAGGTGCTTTAGAAAAGAAAACTTCCAGAAGTAATACCGTGGTTAGTAACTCTCAATTAAAGAAAGTCTTAATTGTGGAATTGCAGTTCTGTCTGTTTATTAGTATAATTACACTTGCTTAAGTAGTGGGTGTGTGTTTTTGTTTTAGTGTATATGAGGTGTGGAACAAATAGTTACTTTTCAGTGTATCTTCCTTCTAAGCACTGAGTCAGGAAATCCCTCTTTTGTTTTTCTTGTATTGAAATAACGCTGGCAACGTGATTTGAACCAACACCCAAGTAGATAACAAAGTAATAATTTTAAAAAATTCTTTTCTCCTATGGACTTTATGTACTTACTAATGTATGTCTGTGGTGACTTTTCCTAGAGGTACATGTTTCAAAGTGTTCAGGCTTCATGAGTTTGCATTAGAAGTTGGACTTGTAGGTTTTATTTTTTTTAAAGTCGCCTGATTTCCAAAGTACAGAACACTTACAGTTCAGTGGCTTTCCAGAGGACTTTTCTATGCAATTCCTAGTTCTTGAGCAACTGTTTGGTAGCTTTGACTTGGAAAGCTGTTTTGAAACATCTGCTATAGTAAATTGTCGGTTTTGTTTTCAAATTGTCGCTTTAGCCTTGTAGATCACCTGTAGATTACAGCTTAAAGGAAAATGCCATGCAATATTGTTGGAGTGCTTAATTTGTAATTATATGCACGCTCAAGTGTTTTGGTTTAAACATGGTTTTTTGGCATGGATGCAAAGAAAAGAACTGTATTTTGCAAGACTTGAAGTTACATTAAAGAAGCAGCACACCCTGATTTCATTGTTCGCCACTATTAACGTTCACTGAAGAAGGCTTGGACTGGTTTAATACTGGTATCTTCTGCTGATGCATCGTGTTCTGATTAGAATTACCCTCTTCACTTGTTCCCTTTCTGGAGCAGTTTATTTATCAAGACAACCAGTGCTACCAAGAGACTCAGCTACTCACAGGTATGTATTCTTCACTCTCCCTCAATTTTAATGCCAGGAACAAAATCATTTATTGCAGGATAGGAGGAATAAGTAAATGAAAAGCAGCGTGTGGGTGGGCAGTACAACTGAGTAGGAACTGTTTCAGGATGTTGCCGGTTCTTGTTGATCTGCTGTGATTTGAAATGCTCCTAGTTAAAGTTTCAGTTGTGTCTCTCTACTACCATGGTATCTGAGTAGGTGTTTGTCCTTTGGTGTGACCTGGCAGTTTAGAATCCACGAACTGCCATTGCTGAGTGTACAGTGCCTTGTGCATACAGTCAGGGGAGTACAATCTCGTGTACAGGACTGGAGTAGAGTCCTTTTTTTTTTTTTTTTTTTTTTTTCAGAGAAGGAGCATGTGATGGAAAAGAACTAGCAAGATTTCTTGCATGTGTCCTGCCTCCTTTTCCCCTGTAAGTTCACTTCTTCAGAATACCTGAATTCCTCTAGTTCTCTCATTCTCTGAAAACTGTCCTGTGTGCCATTGTACGTCTTTGGCTGCAGCCTGTTTTGGGCTACTTTCATGGCGACTGCCTGTCTGGTACTGCTGTGCCTGTGGGCTGGGTTAGACAGCACTCTTCCAGTTCTCAGGGTACTTTTTCTATAAAGAAATGTTGAAGTCTGGGTTCAGCTGTTGTGGTGTAGTAGATATAGCTCCTTTGGAAAACTAGATAAATAAAATTAAGTTGCAGGGATTCTGTTGACAGGATTATGAGGTTTCCATGAAGTATAGATATAGAAAAGAGTGTTTTTAAGGTTACAGAATTCTTTAAAGAAGTAATTTATTGTGTTCCACTGATGATGCCTACAAAGTATAAAAATTGATGGCTGAGTACTTCAACATGTACCTGATAGGGATGCCAAAGCAAAATAGGTTGAATGTAGGAGAATTGGCAGAGGTAAAACCCAAGGAAATTGAAAACTGGTGGAACTCAGAATGCAGCCAGTGCATGCCTAGAGATGACATGCTCCTCTGGAGCAATCTCTGTTTTGGAGTAATGCCTCATCAATAGCCTGTCACGTTTTTTTTGTGAAAAGAGGTTAATAAAATTTTTTTGAGAGGGCAGAATAGATGAACTCCGAAAATCTTGCATGAAGAAATAAGTGTTTCTTCAAGATGTGAAAGATCAGTAACCTAACAGAGAGTTTACTGGCCTACATGATTTTCCACTTTCAGATGGGAGTTTGAAGTATATATTCATATGAATAGTTGGCTTCAGTTAGAAAATCTTCTCTCTTACTTATTTGTTGGTTTATGGATGGATTTTTTCTTATTTTTTTTCCTCTCCTCTTTCTTTTGTAGTGCAGTGAACTACAGTTGGCAACAAACTTGCTGCTCTTACCTCTTTTGTGGAGTTTTCCTCTTCCTTTTTCTAGTGCTGGGGAAAGAAACCTGCACAAAGTCTAAAACCTGATGGAGAAGAGAAACGTTTTTACAGTGTATTATTCTTGAAACTTATTGTCAATGAAATTCGGTTAATCTACCTGTTTGAGCTTATCTAGAAACTATAGCTTTTCAAATACTTTCACAAGTTGCTTATAGCATAGTGGCTTTTGATCACTCAGTAGGAAAAAAAACCCTGATCTTAATTTTTGTTAAGCTCATTTTAAACATTTTCCTCCCTGCAGTAGCTTGAAGATTCTAATGAACAGAACTAAAGTTGGCATTTAATAGGATTGGTCTTCAATTCTCATTTTTTAATTGTTTGCAATTACAACATTATTTGAATTGTAGTGCTTACTGGATAACTCCTAAAGAGCCTTTGGATTTTTATTTTCTTATTAAGTGTTTAGATGCAAAGCTTCTTGAGTAGATTATATGAAAGCCAACTACAGTAAGGTACTTCTTATTGGATACTTGCTGTTACATGACTCAAGTTCTGACAACTAACCTTAAGTACTGAGTATTAGTATATTGATTGTCTGTAAATGTAACTGGTCTGTTTCTCATATGCCAGTATTTTGGTCAGATCCTAATTTTTCTATTAAAATTCTTTGTTTACTGGCAGAGGTTCTTGTGGGAAGAGACTTCTACTTCCAAGTGTTCCAAGTGGATGTGAACTCATAATTTGGCAAAAATCTGCCTGTAATCTAAATGGCTTTTGTTTTTTTAAAAAAGTGATGATTCTGTTGCAAAGATTTTCTTTTTTCTATTCCATATATCATTTTCTTGTCAGTCTCATAACAAATGCTGGGAATTATTTTAGTGGGTCTCTAATAGATGAATTCAGGAAATTTCAATAAAACCATCTAATGAGAGACTGTGCTCTGCATTGTGTAGGTGTCATCTTCACTTTTGAAGCTCTGTGGGTTTTTTCGGTGGCTCCCTACATAATCAATCCTGTCACAGTATTAGCTGCCTTCAGGCCATTTGTGCTGTGTTCCTAACCGCATAAATATTTTTGTTCCAGGTGGTTTTTTTTCTTCTCCTACCTTACCAGTTTTCTGGTTTATTTCTAAATAAAAATGTGCTTGTTGATTTTACATGTTCAGATACGTCTGCACATGCACACAAACACACAGTTACGCTGGTGATACTTAATTTTTTGCAGTAAGCTTGTTCATTATGGTGAGATCAGCATTTGAACCTGGTCCTTGTTCCTGTTGGTGACAGGTTTTTAGGTCACAATTTAGTTGAAATGAATGGGTCTGGCATTTTGATACTAGAGTAAGGATAATTAGTAATGTGTGAACGGGAACTCTTCTTAGAGAAGGTACCAAACTAATGGATAGGTTTTATTTCTTAAATTATCAGGTGGCTGGCACTTGTTTGGTGCTACTCAACAGATTGTCCTGAGCTGTCATGTGCATGGGTAGGTTGTGAACTAAATGTTGCGTGTCTTGTAAGCAGTGACCTGTTAGAAGTCACATTAATACTGTTTCCAGTTCCTTAGCCCTGGATAATCAGGTGCCACAATACTGCAGCACTGGATTTTGAAGCCATCATTGCTACAAGCCTAGGGCAAAATTCAAAGTAGGAATCAGTTTTTTTATCGATAAATATGCTGTAAGTGTTTAAAACTGCTTCTCTTTTCTTGTTGGCTGAAAATGTTAGTCTTACCTGCTGTGTCAAGAAATGCTGACAACTTTATTAAAGTATAGGTTCATATTGTAACCAAAGTGATATTCTTGGATGGAGTATTTGTGGTCTAAATATCCAGTTATAGTAAAGTCCACGTGACCCATCAAATGTGATTCAATATGATTGTTTTCCCTCTGGCTCATTTTGCAACAGTCAGTTCAGATCTTCCTTGTCAGTCCATTTGAAACACATAATTTTTCTTCCTTTTCCATTATTTTTCTTTATGTACTATGGCTGTCATATGCAACTGTTTCATTTTGGGTTTGGGATATTTTTCTGTTGAGGTTCTGAGCACATTTACCAATAAATTAGAGTTTATACCATACTCTTGTCTTGAATTTCTCGTATTAAAGAGAATGAATATCTTCTAATAATATTTTTTCTCACTTCCTATGGTGCATCTGATGGTATTTTCCAGTCATTTACCATAATTAAGGCAGACTATTTAGATTTATCAGTGGTTGGAGGGGAGAAAGACTGCTAAAGCTGACTTTTTCATCAGATTATTTTTTTGTGTTTGAGTTCTTGTCATCCTTTCATCCTGATTTTTCACTGTAGGTAGTTTACCAAGAGCACAAATTTGAGAACTCTGAAGAGTCTTACCTTGGAATGGTACTAAGTTTCTGTCAGTGTTGATTTAAGTTGTGTTAAGTTTGTAATGATGCCATTGTGTAGTTCCTTCCCTCTGTTAAACTTGAAGTGAAAGTTTTTTTGGAGGGTCCTGGTTTCCTAATTTCACTGTCACTTCTAGCTTTATATCAGTGAAGCTTTGATTTTGGTCATAGATGGAACCTTAAGCTAGAATTGTGCTGATACCTTGTAACTGGAACCACGTGTCTGTCAAAGTTAATACAAAGTGCATCATTCTAGTCCTTCTGGTCATGAAATTTCTCCTGTGAAGTCTAAACAAATGTGTTTAATGCGGCAGAGGCTTCCTCAGAAAGGCAAAAATAGTCTGTGATTCAAGGGAATTAAACTCTGCCTTCTGCAGAGTAAGAAGCAATGCAATGGAAGGACATGGATAAATGTGGGCTGGATAAAAACATCAAGTGTCAGTTCTAACAACATCTGGCTATGCTGTTTTAGTGCCTGGGATATGTGAAGTGGTGTTGCTTTCTATGTAAGGTGACAGCTTGCTTTTTTGAAAATAATCTGGAGCATTCCCAGGTGACATCTTAAACTGCAAACAGCAGTGCCTTTTAAAATAGCAGTTTTGCAGTCTGAGGTCATTATATGTTGAATTTTGAATTTATGGGCTAATCCAGAATTGTGGGCCTATTTTCTATTGTCAAGATAGTGAAAAAATAATAATTCAGTGGTCTGAAGTAGAAAGATGATGTTGGATGTCTGTGGAACACTTTTCAGTACAGGATCATGAGCACTGTGTTAAACTGAAGAACTGTGAAACAAACCACTGCTGAAGTATATAATTATCAGATAAGCAGTTGTTGATGCTAAAATCAAGTGGCATGGAGTAACATAGGGCATTCACTGCACACATCCATTGATTGTTCCTATGTCTTCTATCTTTCAAGATACAAATACTGTGTGTTGTATTCAAAAGCATGGTAGGGAGGAATCTCAGGAATATTCTGAGTTTGTCTCATGAAAGGTATGAGTGGTTCACCTGTGATATAATAATCTGGTAAAGAGCTAGTTGATATTTCATCTGTAAATGTCTCCTTAAACCCTATGATGTAAATCTGTAAAACATTTACTTTCTGTCCGTTTTAAACTGTGATCCATTAATTTGCCTTCACATCTACATGATTTTTCTGATGACAGGATATTGTTAAAGTTTCTGTCCCATGTTAGAGGGTTTAAAGGGAGAATTTTTGAGAGTAAACTTCTTTGTCTTGAAAGTCAGCAATTCTCTTTTACCATCTGTTCTTCCTTGGTTTGATGTATGAGACAGTTTGTCTGTTTCCAGTTATTTGTTGCCCCACTGTTTTCCTTATTAGCTATTTTCATGTGCCATTGATGAACATTATTTGGTTTGTTTTCTTTTTGCCATCCCAGAAAAGGTTTTTCATGACATTGGCACAGTCTATCAAAGAGCCCTTTGAGCAATTCATGTAATACCTTGCTGTAAAAATATCCTCTCTTCACATCGGACTGCACAAAAAAAAATAACAGAAGGGGCTTTTTAAAGGACCTGAAGACAAGTTTTCTTGGGTCTTGGAAGAAGAGTGATGGTGTTTTGCTTGACAGGTTAGCAACATAAAGTAATATTCAAGTTTAATTGTAATTATTTTTAAGGGGATGTCCCTTCTGAACATTTTGGTCACCAGATTCTAACCTTGTATCTCCAGACTTCTGGCCAAAGACTTGGGGAATGTAGAAACCTTTTGAGATGTTTGCACAGATTTGTGACTAACCATTCTTCTGTGCTCTCAGCAATGGTACTTATGTAAAGAAATAATATAATCTCTTTATATAGGTCCAGTGTATGATACTCCCAGCTCTGAAGAAGGCAGAGGTTACTTTGTTAATATGAAACTTCTGATGGAGAGAGAAGTAGCTTTAAATGAAATCACAACCACCTTGTTTCCATGTACTCTGAAGCCTGGATGAGGGAACTGATGCAGAGGGTTGGTTTGAGCAGGACAAAAGAAGCTGCTTGTCCCACACCCCACCTATGTTCCATGGCAGCACCATTTGTGGCCTGTTGATTAACTTGTGTGAAACTCCAGCAAAATCAAACCTTGAAGAGCATGATCTTGGTTGCTCTTTTAAAACTCCTCCTATATGTAGATTACTGTATCAATAAAAATAGCATTTTACATTCACTTATTCTGTAAAGTTGTGCTGGAATTTTTCAGTTTTTATTCTGCTGTTATCTTACAGTACATAAAATTTTTATTTGAATGATTATTTCAAGGATATATATTGTCTCCTATTTCTTCCTGAGTAACTGAAACTAAAAATCTCAGCCAATTGCCACTGCAGGGCAATGTCTTTTATCAGTGATTTTGCAAGATCAATACCACTTCTGCTACAATACAGGTAGTCCTTAATCCAACAATGCACGGTACTTACTAATCCACTTAATAGACTAACACAGTCTAGTGGTTGAAAAACTGAATTCTTAAGAGGAAAAACACTGTGTGCTTCTGAAATACTGTTCTTACTCTGTACAATTTGATCCTTTTAGCCACTCTTGTTTAATAATGAAGTCATTCTATGGTCAGATACTTTTTAGTGACTGAATGCAGAGAAATGAGTTGAGACCTGGATGATTGGGCCAGATTTTAGCTTTAAATATTCCTCAAATTGAAACAATTTGGCTTGAATTATCACAGCTATTTCAGTCTATACAATAAGTAAAAAGATGTGATTTTTATATAGTGTTTGACTGTGGTTTGAAATGAGGACAGTGTCCAAATTTTTATTTGACTGTGAATTTATCTGCTTTGGTTGACTTATGTCAAATGGCAAGCATTCAGACAGCTGAATAGAATAAAACTGACTCAGTGGAAGTATTTTATGAGCTTTGCAGATACTTGGACTGTTGGAGGTTCTACTCAAAAACAGCTTTTGCTTTAAGTAACAGTACATGCATTTATTCTACAGCTAATTGCATCACATTTTTAGATACCTGTCTAATTAGAAAGGAGTTGAGACTACCATGCAAGGCAACAGCTGTGCTATGTAATCAGAAGACAAACTTCTAGGCATTGTGTGTGTATATATGTATTCATTCTTTTTCCCTATTTTGGCTTTCATCTGAAGTTTTCTATTTGGTTTTGTTTTGTGTTTTTTTCCTCTATAAATAACCTTAATTTCTAAGAAGTAATTTGCTTTTGGGGCACAGTGTAGAATGCTCTAATTGTATTTCTAGTGCCTTTTAAATCGTGTTGAGTGGCTGACAAAGACCAGACAAGGATACAGACAGCAGGATAAGTAGGAAATCAGAAGGGGGATCATCATAATGACAGTAGCTGAAATCATGACATGGTACTAATTTGGAGAAAACAACTCTCTGTAAAGATGAAGAGGTCTCCAATTACATGCCTCCTGCAGTTTGACTCTTCATCTATAGAGCTCTTTTAAAAGGCGTCAGTATAGCCCTCCTGCAAATAAGTATGAAGCAGCCATTTCTTGCTTTAAGTTTGTGCCTCGCTGAAGTCTGTGCCTTTGGTTTTTGAGAAATAAATTTTGAGTTTAATAGTGTGTGGGCCTGGCTGTTAATGGTTTCTTGTTTACTATTTATAACTTTACTAGAACGCATGTTGTTAAAAGGTCAAAATAAAGATTTCTGTCAACTAGCACCATAAACTTTGGGGGAGGGAAATGATATTTCAAGGAAGCATTACTGTTTGCTTGCATGCCTTTTTACAGAATCATGGAATAGTTCATTTGGATGGAATTTCTCAAAAGTCATCTGGTCCAGCCCCTGTTCAAAGCACTGTGATGTGCTTTTTCTTGAACATCTGCTTTTGTCCTCTCTCAGGAGACTGCGTTAGATAAAATAAGCAAGGTCTCATTTTGGAGTCACATTTGATGATAGTGATCTGGTGTCAGTTGCATTCTTGAACTTGTGGTGAAACATAAGCTGTCCAGTTTGATTATTAAAATTACTTGACAGATGTTTCTGTCAAATCCGTTTACGGACTCAGTAGTCCAAGCCTTTCTAGAGATACCTTTGCAGCATCTCATTCCCATGACAAATCTCTACATGAGATGCTGCAAAGGTATCTTTGCCATTCAGCTTTCTCATTTTACCATTGAGGTTGTTTGTTTTGCCTCAAAAAAGGCTGAACTGCAGAAATGCTTTTATACTGTTTCAACCGGAAGTAGAGCTCAGGAAGATGAAAGATGTTGATAGTTTATAGGACTCTGAAAGCTTTGTGAATCTAATGCTCTTTAGAATCTTTGGTTAAATTTGTGTCCTGACATGCTTTGCAGGTGCTAATCAGGTGAAGTTAGGCCACTCACAGTATCTGGTTAATGAAAATACTTTACTCAAAAGTAGGTTTTTTTTAGCCAAAGATGAAATAGAGTTGCCTCAAAATAGATAGAAATGAATAGAAACTAGCATTTGATTTAATGGCATAAAATGACAGTTCATACTTGAATTACACTAATTTTGATATGCAGAATGTGAAGACCTTTTTTGGTGTTTCTTTTTAATATACTGCTACAGAAAGGATAATGCAATTAATGAGTAAACCTGTTGTTGATTATTTCTCAGCATCTTAAAACTGACATGTTATTGTGTCTTTTTTGGATTTTTTTTGTCACTGAAAAGTAGGGAAACAAAGGCTTCCCTGTTACTAGCAAGATGAACTGCTGGCAGATACAGAGAACTTTTTCTGTTTACTCAAATAAGCCTGTGTTTGTCAATATGTGTATTTACCAGTTTCCTTAAAACTGCCAGCTTAAAAAAAACACCCAACAATTTAATGCATGTTGAACATGATTAATATTTAAATAAGTAAATTATTACAATGAAATAATAATGATTTAAGGAAAAGCCCAGTAACCATGCTTCACTACTTCACTAAACATGTTGAGTGTTTTACTTTTCTGCATATTTCTAAGTGGTTTCGTGTAGATATATCACACTAAGGTTAGGTGATCCTCAGCTTGCCAAATGCAGAAATAAGCACTCAGGTTAGGGCTCTAGCCTCAGGAAAGATGATTCTTTTCTTACTGCATTTGATGGTTTTGGGGAGACTTTTCATAACTTCTATGTGCTGTTCATATTTGTGCTTTATGGAATGCTCCTTCTTGAGAAAATGCCCATATCCAAACATTAATAAAGCAATGGGACTTTTTTTTGCTTTGCTTTTTTCATGTTGTTATCTGTAGGTTTTTAATATGGAGCAGAAAATTGCTTTCTAATTCTCTAGCTGCTGAGAACTACACCTTTGCAGGTAAGTAGAAGAGTCACATCCTAGAGAACTGTCACATCTTAGGCTGCTTGTTTTTGTTTGTGCAAATAAACAAACCTACTGTTCTAATAAACCTACTATCCATAAACTTCAGATGAAACTTGAGGCTGGTTCTTCTTGGGTAGGAAGAGAGAACCTCTTAGCACTTTTAATTCAACAGAAAGGTAAAATATCAACTTTGACACGGAAATATTGCAGATTGTGGTGTCTTTTAGAGAGGTGGGTGTATATGCCCAATTTAGATTGGCAGTAATTGCTGTATATTTCCCCATAAAGTATCTATCCTGTTAAAATAATCTGCATTTTTTCATGTCAGATATTGCTGTCACATATACCGATAGTATTATCTGAGTGACATGGACAACTCAGTTAATGTTACCCATTTATTACGAGGAAACAGAAATGTGCAGTTTCTCTTAATTGTAATAAGCTGCAGCCTCAATTCACTGATCCCCCTTTTTTGGTTTTTATATAAAGCCTCTTTGTAGAGGAAGTTTTATGGTAGATTCTGTTACATAGAGATGCAAAAATATGTAAACTCAGCTGGGTTTTCTTGATACAATGAGAAACTTCTAAATGAAGTGTCATTAAAATAATTAAAAATAAACCTAAAAAAAATTGAGAAATTTTTATTTTCCATCTAAGACTAAGATAACTAGAAAGACTATTTTTGTTTCTGTAGATGTTCACATGTGACTTCTTGGTTAAATTGTATCTTGAATATGTTTGTGCTTCTGAGAATGGAAGATCAAAGGCTGTATCTTGCATGCCTTTCTACCTGTTTAGTTCAAGCTGCTGTGTCATAGCAGTACTGCTGAGTGTATTCAGCATTCTTTCATGTCCAGTAAATTGTAGTGATCTTGTTTCTGGTGTTTCTGGCTGCAGCTTTTTTGTTGATGCGCTTGAACCCTTTCCGGAAGGCTTTTTATTACTTACTGTTCAAAAACATTTTTAGCTCTTTCCACATATTCTGACAAAGTGACTGCATATGTCAAAACATACATTTAGCTTCAGAGTTATCTGCTTCTAGCAGCAAGCAAAAGCTGTGGTTCTTTGAGCTATTCTTGGAGAAAGTGAGGACTTGGTATGCTGGGCGTGAAGGTGGGAAAGTACTGAAGGGGAAGGTGAAAACAGGGGACAAAGGAAACTTCTTGTATTGTTCTTAGTGTTGAGATGTAAATTTTGATTTGCAAAAATAATTAGTAATTGAATTTCCATGGATAAAAAGGTGGAAAAATGTGACTAGGGCAGATACACCTGCTGTGTGCTGCCCTCTTGGTTTGAATCCCATGATCCAGATTTAGCACTGGGCGCTGCTGAAGAACTGGAAACCATGTGACTGTCTGGTGATAAGGTGGGCAGCAGCAGAGAGCTGTGGCTCATGGAGAACCTTCTTCCTTGGTTGGATCTGCTGACAAGTGAATTTCTGTTCAGCCTCTTGCAGTATGCCAAAAGCAGTTGTCAGATGGTAGTACCCCATGCCCCACAAGGATTTCGCTTATCTTGAATCTGCTGAATACCGCAGCATTTTTGATCAAACTTTGAGGTGAGACCGTTTTAGAATCACGAACTTGTGAAGTAGAGGTGGTATGTTCCATGTTTCCCTAAAAGATTGGGATAAATGAGTTGCCACTTAACAGTTTGTTACAAAGCAGATTTTTTTTTTAGGGAAGGCTTGTTGTCTGTCTTGAGTTAGGTGTGCCTGGGACATTGTGCATAGACACTGTTCAGAATCAATGCAATTCCCTATATTCCACTTGAACTTTTTGGAAGTGCTCTGATTATTGTATCATGGGGAATTTTTGAAAGCATGAATTCTTTCTACCTCTTTCATCAGAAGCTTTTTTTGCCACTTTTGTTATGTGTGAGTTCATTGGGTGTTTGCTGTTGAAGCCTTAAATGTGTTTTGGTCCTGCCTTTTCTGTCATCTAGTATCACTAAATACATGCAGTAATCCTCAGGGTATCTCTTCTTCTGACTCATATGATTCATGTCTTACAAAGACAGGGACTGTAAAAGGTTAAGTGTGGAATTGGTTCTTGCACAGATGTAGCGTCCATTTGCTCATGGTCGGAATCATTCTATGGATCTGTTGACCGCTGCTGTTCTGAAGGGTTTTCTCGCTTTTTGCCTTGTAACTCACTGAGAAGTTGGTTCAGTTTACCCCTTTCAAAGGGTGCTTGAATCTGAAGTCTCCATCTCAAACTACAGATGGCTGAAAAGAATGCAAAAGAATCTGTGGAAGCTATTCTGAAGCTCTTTGTCTTCATCAGCTCTTTTAAGACATGTAATCCCAATCACATTTAGTTATAGAGACCTTGAGTATAGGATCTGGGTTTTGTATATTTTTTAATAAGCAAAACCTAGATATGGAAATTATGGTTCTAGGTTTTGGCTGTTTAAGAATCTTACAGAGTAGCAAAGAAAATATTGAATACTTTGTTGGAAACCTTTTTAATATAAAGAATAAGTTTTGCTAAAATGTAGGAAAACCTTCCCTGTTTTATTTGCTTATATAAGTTGTTGTGTAATGCTGTTTTTGAAAGGTTTTTGGGTGTTTTTTAGGATTTATTTTCAGCATGTCTCTATTTGCTCTTGGCCATACTTGAGTTTATGCATAATGACTATGACTTGTACTATGTTGATAATTTATCTACTCAAGCTCATTGAAACTACTCCAGCTTGCCTTTCAGAACAGGCTTCTTAATATTTCAGTTGTAATCCTGTTAATTAGTAGTCAGCATTGACCATAAATCAAAACTAAGCACTGTTGTGTGTGCTCTGAACAGGATGAATTAAAAAAGCTCTCTGCCTTGTCACAGGCATGTTTTTCTTGGCACTTCTTGTTGGATTATATATGAAATGTAGTAGTTGTCTAATGTTGATCCTTCTCAGTTAAACACACTGAAGTTGTAAAACAGTGTTTCTCCTATGCTCTAGGTCCACTAGTGATTGTGGAAAGAAGTAAATGAAAAAGATAAAGATGACTTAAAAGATGCAATGTTGTGGGGCTTTTTTATTTTATTTTTCAGTAGTACCAATATATTTACTTTTATATAAGACTTGTATGCAAAAATGTGCTCAAATATGTTTTTTATGAGGTCCATGAGATCTGTTATATAATGACGCATTTCACGTAGGAGTATGTTTGCTATGTACTGTGTCATCCATCATTTTCAGAATTTTAAGATCCAGAGGTACTAAATGCAGTTTCTTTTAAGACATTCATGTACATTTGCCAAAATACTACTCAAAATAGCCTAACCATATTCTACAGCATATTGCTGCCTGGATCAATGGACCAATGTTAGAATTGTAAATAAAATTTATTCAGTGGGCTATAAAATCTCTGAGGGTAGAAGTGAGGTTGCAAAAATTGCATGATTTTATGTAGACTCTTTCAGGTTTATTTTCTTGAGTGGGATTCATTAATAGAATTGAATAGAACTAATTTCTAGTCCCTCCCTAATAGCAGAGTCAAGGGGTTGCTCCCAGTAATTATGCTCCAAGGCACCAAAGCTATTAGAGTTCTCAGCTTTGGCTCTGGAAGGGGGAGCATCTCTTCTATTTTGTGTGAATATTTTATGGTTTTGTGCAAACCAAGCACCGTGTTTTTGGTGGGGTCGGTGGGGTCTCTTGACTCGCTGGTGGCTGCTTTAAGCTGTCTGAGGGGATGAGGACTAGAGAGTGCTGTTCTGCTGTAGATGAAACAATGCTTCTGCACCTGAAGGGAAAAGGAGTAAACAGAGCAACAGCAAAGCTCTGTGTAAGGAAGCTGGAGTCAAAAGCATTAATATAGATACATATAAAATAGAATATAAGGAAAAAACTGTTTTGGGTGTGTTCCTGTTTGGTTGAACAAAGCTTACTTCCTCACTCCCAATTCTGGGTGTGGGAAGATAGACCCTAAAGTTTTGAGGAAAAGGGGAGAAGGGAGGTTTGTTTCCTTTCTGGACTGAATATAAATTATACCCCTGTAATTAGATACTTTATCCAGGAAAAAACTTTGAGATCACTAAGGCCAGCAACAGTGATCATGCAAAACAGCCGCTTGCGATTGGGGAGGTATTCTGCATTCAGGTTTTAAAATTACTCCTTTGATAGCCAAACTCAGGATTATAGATGTTTGTGTTAAGTACTGGAGCTGTTTTGTCCCCATACATTTTGTCTGGTACCAGAATACTTGTTATTCCTTGTGGATGGAAGTCACAGTGATCAAGGTGTCTGTTCTCAGATCCCTTCTATTCTACCATCTCTCAATGACTCTTGCAGTATTTAAAAAGATGCTGGAGACTAGAAATGTCAGGTAATTATATAGATGCTGTTGCTGCACATTTTTTGTAGAATTGTGTGACTTTCTCTCCCTGGGAGAGAATATAAATAAGCTTGTTCTATTCTACATTTGGTGTTAGTTGGACAATTTGTTAGCACAAGTGTTACTGGCTAGCAAGTCTCACTTGTGTGCTAGATGGTTGCATCTGCAATTCAGATCTCCCAGTTATGCCCATTTACTGGGCTTTCATTCATATCATGGGACAGTCTGGCAGCATGTGAATTTGATTTCTTTCAGAAAAAATACTAAATCAGAAGATCCTGTCAAAGATTACAGCTAAGAGGGTCCATTTGCTGATGAGCATTCAGTCCATCTGCCTTGAGGCTTTCATCCAGGAAGAGAGAGTCAAGAGGGCGGAAGGAGGAACCTGTGCTGTCTGGTAGGAAGGGATGGCCACTGGTGTCTAGAAAACCAAACTTGGTTTTGTGAGTTGTGGAATAACGTGTGCAATAATACAATTTATAAACCTTTTTATAAGTCTATACTTGCAGTTAAGCCCATAATAACTGCTTACAAATGAGGGCAATTTTTCTGAGCATAGCTGTTTCCCGTAAAAGTATAAGTGTGGCCTTAGGTGTAGTAGTAAAGTCTTAGTTCCTGTAGTACAACTTTGTATGCAAATGTTGTAGTGTTTGGCTTTTCTTGTATGTAGGAAGTAGTTCATATTTTCTGTTAGGTGAGGCTGATTTCTTTGAAAGGATAAAAGGAAGCAAGGTGTCTAGTGCAAGCTTTAGAAGTCTGGGGGATTTTTGTGTATGAAAACTCTGAGAAACCATAAAAACACATGACACATTTAACATACAGGGTGTAAGCTGTAACATAAGCATATCAAATTAGATTGAATTAGCCAAAGCAGTTCTGACTGCATTTTATTGATAGATTAGTTTGTCGAGTGTTGCAAACTTCTCAGTGGTAAAAGCTTCAAACTTATTCATCTTAATTCCATAAATGGCAAGGTGCTTAACATAAACAGGTAACACTTCAAGACTTGCTGTGGATTTGCTGCATTTGCTTTTCCTAATGAGGAAATTAGCAGATAGTTCTGTTTCCTTTCTGATGGATGGTGGGATTTTAATGATTCCCCCAACCCCAGTTTGTTCCCGTTTGTGACGTCTCAAGACGGTCGAGTAAGCGTGAAGACGGATGCAGGAACATAGGTGTGGTATGTCCTGTAATAGACTTTACGAGCTTGCAAATATTTGTTAAGGCCTATAGTCATAATGATCCTTAAGATAAGGAAATTGATTCTGACAGCAAAGAGAAGTCAGTGAAAATCTCTTAAAAATCTAGTTGGTGTTAAAAATGTGACCAATTTTTTTGTGCTACTGTACAAATGCTGTGAAATGAATGTAGCATGGAGCAGATCTGACCCAATTTGAAATAACAAATTTAATGCTAAGAGCGTATCTTGTATCAGAGTCACTATAGCTGAAAATGGCTTTTCTGTTTCTTCCTGTGCTGCAGCCATTACAGATGTTCATCACATTAGAGATCTTAATGTAACTCTTTGTGGGCTCTTTATACTTAAATAAGAAATTTTAAAAAGACATACTTTGGGACTGAAAGATGGCATCCAGGTCACTTTGTGGTTTCCTCAGTCATGGTAATTATCTCTTTTAATCATTGAAATGTCTTTCAAGTTAAACACTGTGGGCCCCTCCCACCAAGAAAAAACGAAACCAAAAAACCCAACCTGGGAATGTGTATTTTGTTGGAGTACCTTTAGCACACTTGGTACAAGGACTTCAGGAGTGGTAGTTGAAGTGCTTTATTTTTCAAGAAATGTTCCCATTTAAATCTTCATTGTTTACTTTTAAATGGCTCCTTTCAGAATCAGAGCTGGGTAAGTTTTTGGAAAAACTTTGACCCAGAAATATGCCAACTTCGCATCCAATCCTTTAGGATTGTTTCAAGCAGCAGAAAAGGCACAGCTTGAGGTCATGATGGGGAAAGGGGAAACCCTTACATCTTATACAAGACAGGAATACACATCTCATATTCTTTTTGCAGGGGACTAGGGTCCCCCTGGATACTCCTTTTCCAGTAATTGAGCAGTCAGCTAACAGAGAAGGATAATTTTTATTTCTTTTTGAATTTACTGATGTGGTTGAAAGAAACAGTACAGCTTTGTGATAGAGATTACAGCCCTGCATCTCCGACTGAGGGGGTGGAACGTGTTGTGAATTGTAACTGGTGTACAGGTAGTAAGTTGGGTCCAATTACAAATAATTTCTGTTGTCTTCAGTACCTGAATTACCTCAGGAGAAATTTAGGCCTATAATTCAAATGAAGCATTATCACAGATGAGTGGGGAGGTAAAAATAAATCTTAATGGAAATCTGGGAGGAAAGATAATGTATTGCAGGGGTGATAGTGCCAACCTTGATCTTTACAGAATAGAAGAATTAAGATCAAACTGTAAAAAGTAGTTAACCTGAAGCACATGATACAAAGAGGAAGCTTGTTGTGGTTGTTTATGGTGAGTTTATTTTTGGAAGAGCAGAGTGCTTATTGATGTACCCTGTAACACAGCTCAGCGCAACGTATTTTTGCTGAAGTTCAAATCTTGCCTAAAACCATTTTCCACAGCTTTCCAATTGATTTTTCTGCAGGACTGTTTTCTCTGCAGCATGTAACTGGATGCTGGGGTGACTGGTGCTGCTCTCCCAGTATTATACTCAGTTTGGGACTTTGTCCTTGTTTTTTCTTGGACCAGTGTGCGTGATTTAGGTGCCTCACTGTTGAGATGTCTTGTTCAGAAGCAGCATAGGTTTGGACTGCCTGTGTGTAGCTGCTGTTTTCAGATACAGTTAGCAGTTTATTTTTCAGTTTTATTCAAACTGTCTTGTACCTTTTGAAGACTTACAACTTTATCTTCTCAAAGTTCTCATTCCAGCCCCAGGTTTTCTGTTGATTCTGGTGTTTGACTGCATGCTGGTTTACCTTTGGATGGGTATTGATGTTTGAGGCACCATACAGTGCAGCATAATGACTGAATCTGCTGGCTTCATCCTTTTAATTCCCTGTGCTTTAAGTTGCTTAGTTATGTCTTCATTTTTGTGATCTTGACTTGGCTGTTGTCTTGCCTGTACTTTTGGGAACAGAGTTTTCAGTAACACTTACAGGTATTCAAGTACAAAAAAAAACCCTGTTTTTTTCATCATAGTAAGTTTGAACAATAACTGATGTTACTGAAATTGTAAAAGTTCCCCTGTTCCCCCCTCTTTTTATAAGGCTGTTACACAAGTCATAGCATTTGGAAATGCTAGGAAAAACCCAGACTTGCGTCTTCCTTTTCAAAACTATTAGAATCAGTGGAAATTCCTTGTCAGTCAGTGCCTTAGATACAACTCTGCTTTGGAGTTCTGTACGTCATCTGGCTGCTTTTTTTTTTTTTTTTTTTCATATCAAAACCAGTGGATTTTTTTCACGTGGCTGTTTTTTCCGCCAACGAATGTGATGGTGGCAAACTGTCTTTTTCTAGTCTTCCTTAGATCACTTTAATGTTGGTAGCTCTGTAACATGACCAGCATAAAGTTACTACTGGAAAATAACTAGAGCTGCTGTCTCCAAGACTGCTGGGTCCTTTGAGAGGTTTCCCATCAGAACATGGCATGGATGATGAGCATCACAGATGTTAATGGATGAAACACTGTACAGAAAACCACATTATTTATTGTGGCTCTGGGTTCACTATTAGACTTGTTTATATCAAAGTTTGTGTTCTTCTCATTTTCTTCTAGCTTTTCAATAATTGCACATCTTTAAAAACTGTCAAACTTGAATGCATATTTTCATTTAAGTGTCATGCACTTGTCAGTTGTTTTTCCTAGACCAGGTTATGGTGGCTTTTAGGAAAATGAGACTTGAGTACTTTATGTTGCCAAAAAAAACCAAAACCCAAACACACACAAACAAAACCAAACAAAAAACCACAAAAAAAAAAAATCCCAAAACTTAAAAGGTTTGCTTGTTTAATGAAAAACAGAACAAAGTGAGGGGGGAAAAAATTATACAGTGCATTCCATATGTGGCCAGCCTCTTTTTGACTAGTTTTTCTGTAGAGCTTTTTTTTTTCCTGAGTCCCTGATGTTTTTTACAGATGCTGGAGTTCTCTTTTCATGCTGTTTATTAATGTGGTGGACAGCCCTTTAAAGATACTTGGATGGGAATATTTGGTTGAGGTAGAGGGTGTCAGTGGCATGAGTAAGAGAATGCAAATGATTCTTCATAATTTTTAAGCACTTGAAAAATTATAATATCCTCAGTGGCATTTATAAACTTTAAAGTCCTTCTGGTTTAATTAGAAAAACTGTGATCCAACAATAGCAGCTGTGCCTCTAGGCTGAAGTTCAGATTTTAACCTGGCCTAAGTCTATGCTGCTGCTGAAAGAACTAATAGCACTTGGCCTGAATTGGATTAGTGTGCAAATCCAGCTGGAGTGTTTTCTGGGAGCTTCAAGGAAGGTTATTGTTCAGTCTGCTTGCGGCAGGGCAAAGGAAAATCTTGTGTCAGCACAAAGGAGGAGTGGCTTGGAGGCTGGGATTTAATTTTTTTTTTTGTGGTGGCGGTACTGGTTGATTGACAGTTGTGAGGCATTTGTTTCAGAAAGTTGTCAAAATGTGCCTTGGTTGCATTGGACTAATGTTTTGAGTAAAAATTTTGAGCATTATGTAATGTTGTGGTTGTAAAAAGGATCTGTGTTTATGTCTGAGATATTTTTCCCTGAAGAATTTTGACTTCTCTAATTGGAAGAGCAGCTTATCCTATGGATAACTTCCTACTAAAAATACTAAATGAGGCTATGCATAAGTCAGTCTTGTAGGGTGGAACTGAAAAATATTCCTAGATAAATGTTTAAAAACTATATTTTGTGAATTCTGTATGTATCTGAAATTTTTGAGAGCTCAAGGGAAGAGCACAACCTGTAGCACTGCTCAGCTTAAGTCCTGCATCAGATCAGCTAATATTAGTGGATGTACATAACTGTACTTTGGTGACATGTTTTAGAGTTGACACTTCTATTAAGCATTAGTTGTTGCAGCTGCTGCTCAGTGTGGTGTAGGATGAAGGCAAGTATTTGTTCGTGGTTTTAAAAGTACAACTTAAATGTTTATAAATGACACATTCTTTAGCATAGTGCAATCTTAGCTTTAAATAGTTGTGTGTTTCTGAATCAGGGTGTGTGTTTCCAAATGAAACATTTGTGGAGTGTGGAAATCTTAGTAGTATGAATTTTCAGATGACTCCAAGTCTTTATCAAATGGGGAGCTTTCACATATAAACTGTCAATAAATAACTACATGTTAATCAGGTCTATTTCACTTGGACTTCCATGCCTCACTGAAGTTTAACGGAATTTTTTTTTCTGTCTCATTACTAAAATGACTATTTCAGGAGAAATATGTATCTGAGATATCATTTTGGACAACAAACTTGAATAGGAATATGATAATTGCTCAAATGAATTTTTAAAGATGGCAGAGGTGTGGGAAGACTTTTGCTGTGGGAGAGCAACATTAGACTTCTTCAATTCACATTTTGAAGTTCAGAGGAAATGAAAATCCATGGTACTGCAAAGGTGATATCCTCATGTTGTAATTTAAGGAATGTAGAAATTATTAGACTATTTCATGTCCTTCTAGCCCTATAAAGGCACTTAACTTTGAAGTCCACAGTGAAACCCATCCTTAGTGTAGCATAAATATTGAAATAGAAGATGAGGTGAAACTGTGGTGTTTTGTATTAAAAAGTTGAAGGGATACCATTACACTGTAGTGGAGAAGAAATTGCAAGATTTCTTTATTTTTTAGGTCTTGAAGATGCAGGTAAAAGTGTAGAATATATATAAAGTTGCTAATTTAGAGGAAACTGACTATTGACAAGTATTTATTTACCACTTTTCTGCTACATCAGTGCCAGGCAGAGCAGAAGACAATAGCTGCAACTCAGCAGGCACTGAGACAGAAAAGAGCATGTCAGATTTTCACTTATTTACAAAGTTAGATTTTTTTTTTTGGCATTGTATTTGACTAAATGGTTTAGGAATTTATATGAAAAAGTATTTTAAGAATTATGTTTTCTGTCTCTCTTGATTAAACTCATTGTTTGTCATTCTCACCTTCTGTAAAGGACAAGCCTGTGACTTTCCAGACTCAATGTCCTTGGCTCTGGGCTGTGTCCTCTGTAGCTGGCAGGAATTCCAGAAGGAGTTCTGGTCCACCTCCTGTGACTGTCCTTCAGACTTACCCACTGCAAAACATGGCAAGCACTCTGGACAGGTCTTAGGATACCACCTTATCAGACCTGTCTGTTTTCTTTTCCACTTTGTGAATGGATGTTTCTGTTGTTGGCTACAAAAGCAGCTCAGTTTTCTTCTAAGTCATTATTAGAAAACTGAACAGTGGTGGCAGCAATTCAGAAACAATGGCTTAGCACTTAAGCAAAACAGCTGTTACCATATTAAAAAGGGTGTAGTCTTGACAACACAAGCTTATTCCAACCTTTCTCACCCTTTTTCAGAGCTAAAATACCCACTTTTACAATTCCTGTGGAGGCTGTCTTATGGAAACAGAAGCATGTAACCACCCCCACACAACTGAGGTATCAAATTAGTGTATTTTGCCAAGGTTGCTTAAAAGTGGCAGCAGTGTATCTGGGATAGCACATTGCTGTGATCCTCTTGCTCCTTGGTTGGCTAACACCAGACCAAAGAAGCAGAATTATCCCAACTTGCAAACAACATTGCCCTAATTTCTCATTCCTTATTGCCACAAAAATCATATCACTGGGGTGAATTTGCAGAATTCTATCTAGCTATGCGTATCTTCCTCTTGCCACTTGTGCCAGCTAAGGGTTTTGTCATAACATAGCTTTGTTTGTGCTGCCTGCTATTAAAAGTGCTTCCAAGGACATTAAAGAGAGAAGGCATCAAGAGGGAAGGTATAAGGTATTGAAAGAAATTTTTACTACCACTAGAAATGTTCAAAGTTAAGTCTTCTGACAAATTTTTGTGGATTTGCTTAATAGCAGAGTGTCCCCCCTGGGATATTTTGAGAGCGCTCAATATACTTCCAGTAGCTTTTATTCTGTTCTAGTGTAAATATTCAGGGGAAGAGCTGATGAAGTGTTCAGTAAGTCAGTCTAAGTGCTCTTTGTACTCTTCTGTAGAGACTCATTAGGTTCCATGTAAATAAAAATAATTTTGGTTTTTGTCCTTTTAAAATTTTCTGTGATACTCATGCCTTAGATGTATCACTTGGGTGGGGTTCTGAGGAAGATGCTGCCTAAAGTACTCACCCTTTCTCTCCTTTTCCTCAAGTTGATGTGTAGAGCTTCTTGTTTTTAAGTTGCATGCGTGCCAGACTGTCTGAGATGTTGACCCTGTATCTGTACCAAGTGTTCTAGTCTTAAAGATTAAGTAAACCTCATCACTCTTTCTTATTTTTTTCATTAGCATTTCGATAGCTGTGTCGGTTTTGTTTCTGTCCAAGTAATGAAAGAGCCTGACTAATCTGCGATCTGTGTCCATTAATATACCTTTCATTCTTTAGTCAGCAAATGTTAGCAGTTATGTACTGGAAATGCTGTACAATTGGTTGTCAGCAGTAAAGATGACAAATTTCATGTTCTTAAAATCTTTCTCTTTTCTTTTTTTAAATAATTCATATCATCAGGGAATTCAATCAATTATATTTATCCCTGTATTTCCCTCCAGAGAGTAAGCCCAGCTCTGCAGCTTTCTCTGGATGCATAATTCTTTCAGATCCAGCAGTGATGGTCTCACATGTTTGCTTTCTTAGCCTTAAACAGAGCATTGTGCTTTAGCATTTTTCACAACAGTTTCTGTTCCTCTTGCTTTGATTTTTGAAGCAATATGGTTTTTTTCTTCTCTTCTGAAGGCTCTTTATTTTGGCTTTGTCAAAGCCTGTGAAAATTTGAGGTATATCCTGGTTATGAGGTTTAACTGTAGACGATTTGTCATGGAACTCTGCAGCTTCTGTCATTTCCAGTTGAATTCTTTAACCCAGTTACTTCACAGAGAGCTTGTGCATTCAGATTTTCCATGTAGGTCAGTTTTGTCAACTTCTTGTTGCTTGTAATGTCTCTAAAGCTGCATTGCAGTGTGACTACAGCTTAATCAGACATAGGAGTTTTATTTCATCTAACACAGAAAACAAAGCAAGGTAAGCTTTGGTGAGCCTGGACTGCAGCTGCTAACTGTGGGCTTGTAATTCCATGCAAGCTTGGATACTGAAGCTCAGATTGTTGCCTTTCAGCTGTTCTTGGTACTACATATGAGCAGCCCGATGCCATGGAGTGTTTTTTTCATCTGCAGTAGTGTTGAAGAACTAAAAGTGAAGAGAAACTTGTGGTTTTGATTCCTTGGTTTTACTGGACTACAAGCCTTTGCTCAAAATGCTGAAAGATTGCTTCCTGTGCCTTATGTTAAATTAGGTAATGTCCTATTTTCAATGGCTACTTTGCAGACACGCTGTTTATCAGGAGCAAAGCCTGTCTATGCAGTTAGAGGAAATACGACTTTCTTCAGGAAGTGCCCAAATTCTTTGACTTGTGAATTGTTGGTGATTCTTTTGTGACAGAGAAGAGGTCTAGTTTTAAATGCAGATTTTTTACATTTATTCTTGTTTCCAGAAAGAGAGGAGAGTATTTGACTTAGCTGATCTGATGTCATCTTCCCCTCATTTTCCTGTTCTGAAGCCCTATGTGCCCTAGTTTGCTGGATCGCTTCTTGCCTCACATGCTGCATTGTGAATTCTAGTGCAAGAGTTGGACTGGGAGTAGGGGACCATTGCTTTTGGCAGTAGCCAAAATTTCACCTGTGAAGTTAAACCATTGTTTCATGGCTGTTTTAATCTGTCACTTGTAGAAAGCTAGACCTGCTTCTTCTTTGAGAGGAAACAATAGTACTTGAAAAATGCTATGTAGAATCTGTTGCAATATTCTTCTGAAGTATTTCCCATCCCTGCTAATGGCTTTTCTGAATTATTTAAATGTCATCTATGACAAGAATGATATGCCAAGAGTCTGCCTTCAGTTATTGCACTTCTAGTTCTGCTCTAAGAAAATTGATTAAATTGTCTTACTGTATCCTGAATGCTGAATTTTTATTGCTGTTGATGCAGTTGCTGATAGGCAGAAGTGAATTTATTGCTGCTAGACTTCTTCGTTCCTCTGTTTTGCTAGGAGCATCTTTGTGGCTCTAACATATGTTGCTTCCATAATTTATGCTTCATATTCAAGTTGTGAAATGGTGGAGCTTTGGCTTTCTTCCCCTTATAAATGTCTATAAAAGACAAAGTTGATCATTCGCAAGATTTCACATGACACCATCCTACATGGAGTAGTAGATATATGGCAGCAGCGTGGTCCTGCTCCCATCCTCCTCCTGACGGTTTTCATTTGGATGTTCTTACGTGTTTATTGAATGTTGGTTTGTATTTTGTAGAGCACTGAAGGCAGGAACTAGCTTTTACGAAAGCTTCTAAAATCAGACTTGAAATTAAAAGCATCTTGCAGGCTCCGTTTTTGTGGTTGTCTATAATGACATGGCAGAGCACCATTCCCCCTCGGCAAGAGGGTGGTTCCATCATGTCACTCGGCATAGTTCAGACTCTTTGATTATTCATGTAACTTCCCTTCTGTATAAAAGCAAAAACCTGCGTGTTACAGTGTCGTCAAAGCTATTGCACATTTGCATAAAGCTGCAGGTGCTGTCGTGCACATAAACTGTGAATTGTGCAAGGATGAAAGAAGATGAAATGCATTATTTTTTATGCCTTCTGACAAGCTTTTTACCCTTCTTTGAGTCACCAGCATCAAACTAATGGGATACTATTTTAAGCAAAAACTGTCACAATAATAAGAATTTATAAAATGGAAAAATTCCATGAAAAAACTTGCTCACCAGCTGAAAATAAAATATGCTTTGATGTAAACATTTTGTGTAAGTAGGCTGTGGAGAAGTACAACATTTTTCTATTGAATTTGATCCCTTTGTAACTCCTTGTGGCTATCAAATGTGCTATCAAATGCACTTCATCACAGAAGTAAGTATTTTTGGATATCTTTATTCTGAAGAAACTGTGAAGCAACTGCAGCTTATGCTTGACTGTATCAAGGAACTCTAAATACATGTTTTTATTTAGAATGCAGTGGAAGCTTCCAAAAACCCTGTGCAATTTGTAGAAACCTGGTTGTCTTGGGGCTTTATTGGTGGTTTATCTCGAATAATCTACAAGTCCCACAGGGGTGAGTTACCTTCTCTCAGCCATCAGAGTTAGCAGTTAGTGCATGTTTTGAATCTGCAGTTCCTGCTGTGTCCAGTTAATAGAGACAGTGACAGAGACTGGGTCATCTCCTTGGTGATGATACATGAAGCAAATCACTTTGAGCAATTTAACTGAAGTCTTGGTTTATGGTGCTGCAAAGCATTTTTCTTGCTGGTGGGTGGTTCCTTGGCAGTCTTGTAGTCCCACCTGGAGTTTAGGAAAGCAGCTTGAAATTCCTAAATACACATAGCACTTGTGGTCATGTTCCCAGTGGTGCAGCTGACTGTCACAGGGCGTAAGCATGAAATACTGTTTCACTGGTAGATAGCCAAGTAATGATACTGAAGAGTAGAAAACTTCTGGTGATTTCTGCAAGAGTAACTTGTGATGAAGAGGTAGGAAATAAAACATGCAGAAAGCACGCTGAATATGTTCAAGATTGGTTGCTTACCTTGATCACTTGATATGTTTAATGAGCTCTCACATGAGGTCATAAACCTGAGAATGCAAGTCACGCTTTTAAGTTCAGGGCTTGGATTTTAGAAAACAAGATCCTGAAAATATAGAAGAAAACTGATCCTGGATTTTCAGAATGATATGGTATCTAGAAGAGGTAGTGTGATGCATTTTTGAGAGGGGCAATTATGAATGAGAAAACAGCAGTCTCCACCAGAAGTTACAGATAAAGCTGGAAGAAAGCTGGGTTGGACTGGTCTTCTTGCCCATTTTTGTCATAGATTTTTGAGTATGAATGGCAGAGGCTGAAAAGTTGGGGGAGGTTGGAAATATGCCACATTCTCAATGTGCTGCAGCAATGAATGGTGAAAAAAGCGTTATTAAGGGTAACAATTCACTTCCATCATCACAGGGAGGAGATGCTGGCAGTTTGAGGGTTTTTGTGGTAATAAAGTCATAGCAAGAACTGATGGAAACAAGTTAGATGTGAATAGATTTTCGAGCTGATTATCACGGATTAGGATTTCTCGTTCATTTACAGGGAGGGATTTAGAAATGAAGGTGAAAGATTTATGTAGCTCCATTGAGCTAGTTACTTATTTTTTTACCTGAGCGCTGCTTTCCCCCATTCACATGGATTGCACACCGTTGTTCAAGTTTTTTGGTTGTTCATTCCCTTTACTTACTTGCTTTAGTATTGTTCTGGAGACTATTTACTTGGTTTGCAAACTATTCCAGTGGTTGCCAGTGGTCTCCTCTGACCCCCAGAGATATGTTTGAGATGCATATGCTTGAGATATAAAAGAGGAAACTGAATGTGTTGGTTTTATTTTTTTCTTGGTCTCCCTTCTCATGTTACAGCTAGACTTACATGACTACTACTACTTGATCAGTGTTTTGTTCACAGAAGAAAAAATTTTGCTATCCAAGGTTAATTTTAAATGATGTGCTATGGGCCATCTTTATAAAGATGCTAATGGTCAGAAGGTAATTGTTAACCTAAGTGTATAAGAAGAGTTCCACTCTTTGTACTGCCATTTAGAAATTCATGGACTTTAGAAGAGTTGGAACTTTTGCTAGTCCTGTAAGGGCTCACAAAAGCTCTTCATTCACAAGACTGACAGAAGTATGTTAGTAAAAGCACATGCTACCAAGAGTGGCCAGCTCCATGTGTTTGGTTGTGACTATAAAAACAGCTTGATAAAATGTTAACATTTTGAAACACTAAGTTGCTGATAAACAAGAGACACAAAATAATGAAGAACAAAAAAGAACAATATTCAGAAGAACTTGAAGCCTATGTGAAATATTTAGTGGGAGAGAGAGGGCAAGGTAAAAGCAGGACCTGGATACCAGAAATAATTAACCTTTTGAATTCAGGATTACCCTGCAGAATGTTTTCCTTCTTTTCTTCTTTTTAAAGTAAATTTCTAAAAATCGCTCACTCTAAGTTGGGCTCCTAGGTCTAACGACATCGTAATTCATTAAGTGATTAGAAGTTATTACTGTTGAAAAGGTTCTATTACATTGTACCCTTTGGCCAGTTCATGTAATGGTCAAAGGACAAAATCTCATCAGAAGTGCTTACTGAAAGCGGGAAGATACATTTTATTTGGGATGTATCTTTTTGTTTCTGCAAACGCAAATGAAACTTCACTTGTTTTCCCTTCTCCCTTGGGGTTTTGTTAGTCGTATTCATAGCCTGTTGCATCCTTGGAAGCTGATTTCCCAGCCTTTCCGGTAGGCAATCCTTTCAGGTGAATGTGGGTTTGAGCAAGGTGGAGCATGGGAAAGACAGAGGGTTTTGTTTGGGTGTGGACTTAAGGGGGCTTTGTGTGGTTTTGTTTGTTTTGGGGATTTGGGGGGGTTGAATTTTTTTTTTTTTTACTTTTTACAGTCTTTCTAGTGAAGATCAGAATATTTAAATGTGTCCAGAAAGGCTACTAGAACTGTTCGATTACAGTTGATTTCTCTAATCCTGCTTTCTCTGTAGTCAGCAGAGAAATTCTTGTTTTATTACAGTGGAAGCAGCATAATTCCCCATAGTACAATATTAAATGTTCCAGTTAGGGGTTTTGCCTACAGTTTCAGTGCAATTGTTTTATTTGATATTTTAGCCTTTTACTACCATTGTAGATGTTGACCCTTGCATCATCTAAGGCACTACTGCATCCAGGATTGGTGCATTGAGGCAAGCTCTTACATGTAGTACCTCAATTACTGGTAGCAGTTAAGCAGTTTAAACTGTTATAATCTGCACTGGCTGATTACAGCATGGTGGGTAAGGATATCTAGAAAGCTGGGCGCCTTTGGGAACAAGATTGTGCATAAATATCCTTAGCATACTTTCTTTTCACTGATTTCAGCTCAAAATTGTCTTCATAACTTTGCAGCTGTAAGGGGGCCAAAGGGTGAGGAGGGGAACAAACCTCAGATTTCCCAGGGTGTAATGCTTCAGCAGTTCAGGGTCTGCTTGGTACGGAGTGCCAGAACTGCCCAAGCTATCTAGGGCAAACTGCTGGTTTTCCATCACATTCTTTTGAAGCTGAAAATCTTACTTCCATATGTTGAATTTTAATGACAACTTGACAGGCACTCATTTTCAAGAGAAATGGTTGTTCTCAGTGTTTTTCACCTTAAATTCTTTAGCATATTAAGACCAGCAGTAACCCTAATAGAAGGGAGAAGAAGGGGCAACCCTTTTTGTATAATGAAGTAGAATCTGATGTTAAATTCTTTCTTCAATACTTTAGTAGGGTGACTTTTGCAAGATTCAAGTTAAAAAGCAGAGGTCACTGAAAGGATATGAATTGTACATTTAAAAATCAGAGCCACCCTCTTGAGGGCTTCAGTAGGGTGGATAAAAACCTTCAGTTTAACTGGAATGGTTTGCATTTCTTGAGCAGGGCTGTGAGATGGAGACAGTTAAGCTTTAACCAGGGTGCATCTATGAGATTGGAAAGTTGTGCATTTCAGGAGCTTCTTTGTGTTGCAGAATTGGTAGGGAGGCCCCTCGGCTGCAGCTGACCCTGCCCTTAAAGTCTTGCAAATGCAGAGTAAAAAACTTGGGTCCTTTATAACCAGACTCGGAGGCACTGTGTTTACTGCGTAGTTCTAAGTTCCTCATGAATCTAACCACGGAAAAAGGCAAAATCTGCAGGGTACTAGTGAAATCTTGTCAGCAAGCATGTCCCTGCTGTCTTGCATAAACCTGTCCTGGTGGGGTTAGTGTTCATTGCTATCTTGAGACCGTAACTTGAGTATCTCCCTTTTCCTTGGCTGCCGCAGCCCATCAGCCTGGCTGTGGCCAGCCGCTGCTCCCAGCACGGGTTAGCTCATCTGTCCCAGAGGGTGGGGTTTGAAGAACAAGCTCTACTGAGAGCGCAGACAGCCGGCGGGAGCTCTGGTTGCAGTGTTTCATCAGCTGCTAATCCGTTTACCGTGTAGCTAATGAGATTGCTCTGCTCGGTGCTGCAGACACTCTGTGCTACACCACTGTAATCGAGATGGCTGGTGTGTATGAGCCAGCTCCTGTAGGAAACCCAGATACCTATTGCAGAGGAGACAATTAGTAACTACTTTCTGTTCTGTAACTCTTGCGTTAACCCAGGACATTTATCTCAAGACAGGCTTGGAAATTTTCTGAGTTCAGTCTCTAAATCAACACAATGTTTGTTGGGGTTAGAGTGATTAGTACTTTAGTTAAATTTTTCCTTTCAAGTATGGGTGCAGTGCAGTTCATTCTCCTCTTTCAGTGAAAGTATATAGTTTGCCCTCAAATTTGTTAGCTTGAAAGCAAATTTCTCTGTGTCTGTTTCTGTTTAGGTAAATGTATTAACAGACTGCATATGAAATTTGAACAGAAAGAAAGCATCATTTTTTTATACCTTTATCCTTAGTTCTCATGCCAGCGTGAATTGTTGTGTTGAAGTAGTTTCTTTACAATAAAAAATTAAACAAAAGACTTTTCTTTTAAAATACTCTAAGTAGTTGATCTGAAATTCTTGCCCTTGTCTCTGTAGAGCTGTAAATGGAAGGTAATATTTGCTGTGGCGTGTTTAACTGTATTTGCTTGGATTGTCATGGCAGTAGTGTCTCCAGATTCTTCAGCAAGGCTGACTTATTGTTGCTCATGCACAAATTACCAAAAAAGCCCAGATAAAATCCAGCCCCCTTCTGTGCCCCAACAACAAAATTCCCAGGCAACCACATAGTTTGAAACTTCATTTTATCTCTTGTGGCTTTAATAGTTATAGCAGACTAATCTCAGTCTTTCTCCCTCCCCCCACTCCCACCCCTGCTTCTTTTTTCCCCTTCCTGATAATAAAGACACTCAAATAACAATATTTGAAATAAAGGAGACAACATAATCTGCTTTGGCACTATGATTAGTTTTACCAGGAAGATAGCTTGTGTATAAAATTTAATGTAATATTATCTTTGTGTGTTGTAATGGGAACAATGGACAAAAGTGCTGAATGCACTCAGTATGATCAGAAAAATAAATGTTTATAGAATCCAACAGTGACAGTGGGATTTGAAAGGTTTTCCTTGAAATTTGAAAAGATGATAGATTCTCAAACTCTTAGAGTGCAGTGCATGTTTTCAGGTACTATGTTTCAGGAGTGTTTGAAATGTAGATCTAAATGTTTATATTTTACATGATACTCCTGGTTTTATTGAAACTGTTCTGTTTTCTTCTAGGTGAATCTGGACTGGGAAAATCAACATTAATCAACTCATTATTCTTAACAGAATTGTATTCCCCAGAGTATCCAGGTCCTTCACACAGAATTAAAAAGACTGTACAGGTATGTCTGGGGTAAAAAAGGTACAGCCTGAACATTGTAACTTGCAATTAAGTAATGTAAGGTGATACACAGTTATTACATAAGCACCTGAGTTCCAGGATGCATTCAGTCATGATGTGAACCACTAAGAAATACTCTGTGTGTCTTTCAGTCTATCTTAGCTATACAAAACTTCCAGGTTCTCAAACCTGTAGCCTGTAGAAATGTGGGAACCCTGAAGTGTTTTGCCTGTAGATTAGAAAACACATATGTGTACAGAAATTTTTGAAAATGTAGTGTTTATTATCAATTAAAATAGTCAGTAAATCTGTAGAAATACATAGATGTGCAGTAAAACCTGTGTGACTGTTGAAGGCAGGCTTTTAGAGGCCAAATGCTAAAGGATTTCACAGAAGTGCGGGGACCTGGGGTATAAAAGTATCTGCGAGTCTTCTGCAGACTGTACTGTTTGTGGTACCTTGTTTACCTGTTACAAGTTGTTATTCTGAAACATCAGGGACTAGGATGAACCTGTCTGACTTTAAGCACTAGACTTACATGGGCAAAGATGATGTTCCTGCAAATGCATGATGCAACTGGAATATTTGGTCAAAGACTGGAAGACTGAAGTTGATCCATTTGTTTTGTGTAATAACTTGCTACTGATCAATTATATTTCCTCTCAAAAAAAGGAGCATGTTTCCTGTGTTACAAAAAGATTATTAGAAATAACAATTACCTAATGCTAAGAAATAATAATGTTATGGGTAGTTTAGGAAATCATTGTGTTCGTGGGGTGTTTTCTGCCTCCACAGCTGACCAGCTGAATAAGGTTGCATGAACTCTGCTTATCTGGTTTGATTTGCACTTGTTTAAGACTTTGGTGAAGATACCTTATGATAATCTAACTTCATACAGGTGAGGACCAAGGGTGCTCACCATCGCTGCTGTTGTCCAGCAGAGTTCCTCCAGCTGCCAAATTCAGCTGTGGCTGAAGTGACTGGATAATTGCAGAGTTGTCATAAAGTGATTAAGCCCTGTGTTGAGTTAGGAGGGTATGCGTGGTGCTAAACAGAAGTTGTAAAACAAGTGCTTTTTTACTCATTGAAATTAAGTGATTCAGCTTCAGTGCTGTGAACCACTGACCTTACTGCTTTGTGGGACCTCTTTTTTTTTGTTCAGGATTTTAGGTAAGACATTTTCTAATCCAATGTCAGAACACTGAATAATTACCACAAGGTAATTATTACAAGGAAGAAGTTAGTTATGCCCGTATTGAGAAGTTTGAATGGCGATGCTTGTCAATGAAAACTTGAATGCTATGAGAAAATGAAGTCATTGTGGAATACAGATTTTTTAATTTGGAGGAAAGCTTTTGAACATCCTGAGTTTGATTACCAATACGTTAATACTTTCTAAGCTTTGATCATTTCTGTTAGGGTATCTTATACGTTTAATGTAGAACCATAGTGACTGACAAAATGGACTTGAAAGCTTGTTAGCAGGGGCATCAGACCATTATTTGTATTAGAAAGGTTGAGATGTTAAGTGGAAAAGAGGTCTTCAAAGAGTTAAACTCTCATATAATATGCTTATTACTGAACTAATCAGTGACTGTTCAAAAACCAAATAGAAGGGTGACTTTTTTTATAGGAAGAGAGATGTAGCGTGATTTCTTTACTGATGATTACACACTGGTTTAGCAGAAGTTAAACCAATTCAGGTTATGTTAATAGAATTTTAGTTTAAGTAATTGTGGGATGGATTCCCTGTCATTGGAAGATTTTTGGTTTTTTCAGTTGGGAAAAATCTTTGGAAGAATTTGTACACAAGCTAACAAGAAGAAAACCCAGACCAAGACATCTTTCAAAGATAACTCGCTCCCACCCTAGTTAGAGGTGCATCAGTGTAAGAAAAAATAATATGAAACTGTGGAATTTCTGGAATTTGAGTTAAGTACTTTCATCTGTTAGGTGACAAGATTAGATGACCCTGTTCATTCTGACCATCAGGGGTGGTTTGATTTGTAATGATTTACTGGTTGAAGAAAAAGATCATCTTTTTTCAGAAAGCCTCACTTAATGATTTTTTTTTTTTTTACTTTGTAAAGCTGGAAAGGAAGGGGGGGGGAAAGGCTTGAACAGAGCTCAGGCTGATAAGCCATTGCATTTTTTTCCTACTTCCACTGTGTGGGCTAAAGCTTGAGGCCAAGAGCTTGCCAAAACTATATTCAATAGTAAATTGGGTTCTGACACGACTTAGAAAATAATATGGTGGGAATGAAGTAGATTTAAAGACCATCTTCCCCTCTAGAAACTACTGTTTACTTTATCTAATAAGTACTTTCTTTTTGTTTACTTGCAATGCAACTTTGCTTTCAGTTCCTTGGGATGAATGAAAACTCAGTGTAGCGTTTTAAGGAAGAAACTGGGAAGTATCTTATTTCAGTGTAAGTGAGGATAAAATTGTTTCCCCCTACAAGCTTGAAAATCTGTATGTGCTAGCAACTATGTGTATGATCTGGAGGTGTTTCCTGTCAAATATTGAAGAATAAGCAGTGGGAGCTGCTGTTTGGATCTACTGGATTTGTACTCTGCCAGTGAATACCTTTTTAAGTTGAGGGTTTTGTAGGGTAGGGATGAGAGGAAACCACCTCATTTGAGCATCCTCAAATCTTGGTTGTAATAATCACCTGTTCTTGTATGGTGGGAACAACTTACTGATCAGGAATTGTCTGAGAGGCTCTCACATAGATAAACACAAACTGTGGTTTGGCTTGAAAACCATTGCAGTTTGGAGTTGTTTTGTGAGGCAGGTCCTTTGTAATAGTCCCATAGAAAATGCAGAAAAACAGTTAAGTGATTTGATGTCAGATGAATTCAAAGGAAACATATTCAGAAATGAGGGGCTATTAAAGGTGTTTCCTCTGATCATTATCTGACTGCCTTGAATGCAAGATGTTAAAGGAGTGTTTCATCCAATAAAAAGCTGTAACAAGCACCAAGTCATGAACGCTGTGTAGTAACTGCCAAGGAGACCCGTGTGACCTAGCTGACTGGAGTGCATGGGAAAATGGCTGTTTGGAGGAGACTTCTCTTAAAAAGTCTTAAATTCCAAGACTTGAACTAATGTTTTCCATGAATCCCTTGGGAATACTTGTAAATCAGATGATAGGATGCAGTTGGATGCTTAACTATGAATGACACTAGTTTACAGTGATTTTTTGGATCTTTTCCAGATATTGCTGCTTTCTGTGCCTTTGACCATGTATGGACACATCCATTTAGGTTAGAAAAATGCAATTTTTGCAGAGGCTTTGTGGCAGGGTCTTCATCTACTGTTTCCTGCCAGTAGAATCTACTGCTTACAAGATATAGTGGATGTGGTCTGATTGTCTGCAGCAGAGATTCAGTTGCTGCAGACCATTTGTCAGAAGGTGACTTCACAAATTCAGCCGAACTTAGATTTTACAAGCATACGGAATCAGGGAAAATGTTTGGCGTGACATTTCTGAGGCTCTCCTGACCTTTCTTTTTTCCTTTGTTATAAACGTATGTTCAAGATAATGTTTTGTTAATTGCTTCTTTTGTAAAAGCATTCCACTGTGAGCCCATAATAATTTAATGGTTCTTGCTGGGAATTTTTGTGCTGGAAAATGAAGCTGATACCTTGTAGCTCTTGGCAAGAGTACATCTCTTAGCATTATCTTCTCTAGTATTTTGCAAGTGTTGTGGGTTTCTTATACTTGCAGAGAGCTTGGTAATAGGAGGGCTGTGTGGTTACTATATGCAAGATAGCCAAAAGAATGCAAGGAATCAGAAGTTAATCTCTTGTGTGTTAAAGCTTGTGAGTAGTAAACTCTTGGCTGAGTTGGCTGTGGCTGGGGATTACTGTCTTGAGTTCTGGTATAAATTGTGTACAATAAAATTTCTTTATAGAACTCTTGAGGATGGGGGGAAGTAAGCTCACCATAATTAAAATGTAAGTTTCTAAAGCAGTGCATATACTCCTAGGCTCTCATGGCTTTCAGCTGCACACTTTTGGAGGGATGAGAGTTGTAATAGATCGTGAAAGAGTAACTTGGTGGTGTCTTAGGCTGGTGTGTGTATGGTTTTGTTTGGTTGATTTTAATTCCTGGTTGTTTACACCTTCCTAACCTTGCAGTCAGGCCTGTTCATGTTGGAGTTTGAATTGGGTGGTCTTAAAGTCCAGCCCAACCTGGATACTTCTGTGACTAGCTCCCTGGTAGCTGTTAACTCTTTGAGAGCTATCAGCGAAAGGGATTGATCTGACTTGGCTAGGATCCCTAACTGATGAGTAGATAAAAACAGCATCCTGCATACTCAGAGGTTAAATATGAAGCTTTCTTTGTAGGTAGTTACTGTTTTCTGTGATTCTGTATATTCTCTTTTGAATTATAATCAAGTGTTTTGCTTGTGCAAGAGGTACTTAGTTTGACTTTCTGCAGTGTTAATTTATCTTGTGGATTTACATTGCATCACATAAGCAGTGATTGCAGAGCGTTTGCAACAATGTTCAGGTGTGGCTGTGAGAGTCTGTTTCATTTATATAACAATTAGGGATGTGCAAGAGCTTAAGAAGCATTAATATGATATTTCTCAAACCTTGAACTAGTCAAGAGACCATCCAGAAAGGGCTTATTATAAATAGAACTTTCTTTTCTTTCCCCAGTTAGCGTTTGAGTGGCTTAAGGAATGTTAAGCAATGAGCAACAAGGTGGCATCACCTTGAGTCTGCCAGCTCTCGTGTGGTTCACATGCAAAAATGGCTTGCATTGTTGTTTTCTTGAATCCCTGTCTGGAAAACAGTGTCACTAGTGATTTAAGAGGAATTGTTTTAATATCAAGGAGAAAAAAAGATGATTAAATGTCCAAGCAATTGGAAAGAAGCCAGCTTGAGTTTGTCATTTTGTACTGCTGTGCATCTTACTGATAGGACAGTGGTGTACAGCACTTTCTCACGCAGATGGACCTGACATTGGCAATATCAATAATTACTGAGATACAAGTAGGAAGAAGGGGGTAGCAGTCCATGTGCTGTTTAGCCTCGATCTTCTCTGTCATGACATGCTTAATCTGTTTGATGACATGTTCCCTGCAAGCTGCCTGAGCTGTGCTGCAGATCGGTGGTCATAACTGGAGGCATGAATTCCCACACCCAGATGTTGCATCATTCCTTGTGCTGATGCATTTGCCTTCTGAGACGGGTTTCCATCAGTGACCTGAGTGAACAGGAACCCAATCCATTACAGTCACATGAGGTCTAGCTCAGCAGATTGCAGCCAGATTGTATTACTTTCCAATATAATTCTGTCTGTAACAGGAAACCCTCACTTTGTGATTCCATTCCCAACCATTATGGAGAATAAATGTATTCTTAAAAATACAGTAACAGGACTAGAAATGTTTAAGGTGCTTGGGGGGAGGATGAGTTTTGAAAAGTGTCATTTTCTTTGAACTGACCGAAGTTTGCAACTTCATCAAGTTTAATGCCTGGTTAAGGTTTTTCCTGTTTAATCAGGAATTAAAATATTAAGCTATCCCATATACTTAAAGGGGGTTTTTTATCACTGACTTTATTTAAATAATGATCTTTTTCTTTTAAAAAATTATTAATTATTGTAAAATAATTGAGGTTTTATGAGCAAAACACAGACACAGCGTACCTCTGAAGCCGAAAAGTCAGCAATTCTTTGTCAGACTTCTTACTCATTGAATGCTTTTCCCAGTGTTTAAGATAGGTGACTAAATTGCTAAGAATTTTATCTTACCTTATTCACCTTACCTTATTTCATTTAGGTTGAGCAGTCAAAAGTTTTAATCAAAGAGGGTGGTGTTCAGTTACTACTTACGATAGTTGACACACCAGGATTTGGAGATGCTGTGGATAATAGTAATTGGTAAGACATTCTTTGTATGTTCTCCCATGACAATTCTGCATTGCATTTTGTGCATGTGTGTGAGAGATAATACTTTGTGACATATTTTAAAATGCAGGCTTCAGTATTCAGTTAAAATATTAACACTCTTAAACTTTTCCTTTAGCTGAAAACTTCTAACTACTGTAATTCCAAGTACCTTCATAACTTGGTTGAAATGCTGCCATCTTTTCCCCTTAAACTGAATGGTGTGTTTGGCTCTTTATGCAATTTATGCAGTGTGCTGAACCATCTTCCATGCTGTCACAAGATGTGTTCAGTGAAGCATATTCCTTTGGCTACTGTTCTTAAGTATTCTAGTTTATGCTTTTACGATGACGGTGATTGTGTTTGAAAGGTTTTTTCAGTGGACTCACACATTGTATCTTCGGAACTATGTAACTCAATTTTAAGTTGAGGAGCCGGTCTCTTGAATTGCAGTGTAGAAGAATCTTAATTTTAAAAAGCAAATGAAAAGTGAAACAAAAAAAAAATCAACCCAAGCTGTGGGGAAATGGTGACCATCTATTTCTCAGCAAAACCAGATTTCTTTACGTAAATAATGTAACTTACAAGTTTTTATTCATATAATCTCTACAGCTGGCAGCCAGTTATCGACTACATTGACAGTAAGTTTGAGGACTACCTGAACGCAGAATCTCGAGTGAACAGACGCCAGATGCCAGATAATAGAGTGCAGTGTTGTTTATACTTCATTGCTCCTTCAGGACATGGGTTTGTATTAATGTATTTTATGTTTTCATTCTGTCTCCTATCTCATATAAGTATCCAAATTTGGCAATCTAAGTTCCAGATAGGATTTTCTTAATGGCCTGCAGATCATGCCTCATTTCAAAGAGGAGTTTACTTTGGCTTGTCGAACGTTAGCAAGCCAAACACCAGAAAATAAGATTGCACATTAATTGCATAACAAGAAAAACAGAATTCTAGCAATGAAAAATACAAAGACATTGACAAGTGCCAGGTCTGTGATATCTATGTCTTTAGATCACATTAGAAGGAGAAACTGGTTCACATGTCAAGCAACAAGATTTTTCATTTCCACTCTTCCTCACTCCCTTTAATGCTAAATTATAGATGGGAAGTTTCATGCATCCTTGTAAGCATGCTTTAGTTCACTTGGTGTGTAGTATTTTGTCCAGTGGCAATTCCAGTGTAGACATTGCAGATTTTTTTTCAGTTATTATGTTATCTTCCACCTCTGCTTGGTGTTTAACTTGATCAGACTTCTATCTAGTGGTAGACAGGGAGAACTGCATTTCCAGGGTTTGTTAGGTACAGATTGACTATCTGAAACTGTTTGCTTAGCATTTTATCATGGTATCATGATGAAATTTGTCAGAGACTCTTGAGTTATACCTTCAAAACCAGAAGTAGACGAAGATAAGTGTAAGTCTATTCTATTGTGTAGGTCAGAAGTAGTAAAACTTGTTGAAGGGAGTGATGAAGGAATTTAAAGAGTATTCCTCAGGCAGTAAAAAATGCCAGCTATTACACTTAGCTTCTGTAGCTAGCATTGGAATGGTTCTAATAATTTTGAACTGTACAGATACTTCCAAATATGGAAAGAAATGTCAGAGGGTGGAGTTTCTTATGTAGACTTGCCTTTATTAAGTATTTTTTTGTTGTTTAACAGCCATGTTTGTAATGCCAGTTTTGCTGAACATTCATGTCAGTTTTAAATGCAAATACTGAATTCTTGACATGTTGTTTTACTGGTATGCAAAATCCAAAATGTAATTTAAATAAAGAGAGGATGATTCCTTGTGTTAGCCAATTGATTCTGAGCTAATTTTCAGATTCTTCAAAAAACATGTTTCGTCTCTACACACCCCCTTATGTGTTAGAACTTCCTATATCAGTGGGAGGTACAAATTGTTCCTAAGGAAAGAGAAAAGTAGTGTTTCTGATAGTGACCAAATGTTAGTCTAAATCTGTGAGGCTAAAAGCTGTAGAAGTATATTCCTTGTTACAGGTATTTCATGTTATTTTTAGGGGAGAAAAAGTGTAAAATTATGCTAGGTTTGCATACTGTTTTTCAATTACTGGAATAAATGCTTAGAATTGTCATCTAAGTAAGGAAGTTAATGAAGAAAATTGGTGCTGCTTTTAGCAATTCATTTCCTCTTTTAAGATGCTGCCCTCTCTGAAAGGACAGAGCTCACTTCCTACCTGGTTTTTGTGGTGATGCAGTCTTTGCTCCTGTTTCCTATGCAGACAGCAGCACATCTAACCCACCAAGTAGTGTCCTCTTCACTCTTAATGCATGATTATATTTACGTTGAATTAAAAGCATTTATAGGTGAACTTACTTCTACTTGTCCTTTTACATTTGTAAAAGCCTTATTTAGAAATATAGAAATTAAAAATCAACAGTTTAAGTCCTTCCATTTAATGCAGCCCACTGTTTTTAGCTAGTATTCCCATAAACACCTGAACTGATTGAATTGGTTTCTGTGGGAGCAGGGGGAGAGGGTGGAGGGGTAGGAGGAGCCTTCCAGGTAAGTGAATGGGGCATTGATGGAATTCACCATCTTTCTGCAATTCTGGGATCTTTACGTAAAGCTTTCCTGCTTCAGTCTCCACTGTAAACTCCCAGGTCCTTACGTGTTCACTGTTGTTTTGATCAACTCTGCTTTGGCAGCTGCCCAAACCCAGTGTTGCTGCCCTAGATAGCTTTAGGAAGCAAGTAGAGGGAAAGCATATTAAGGTGATTGGATAACCAAAAAAGTGCTTATAATATAGATATGCTTTAATGTTAGATATTTAATGGAAACATGTTGAGAACTGGTGAAATTCAGTGACAGGTAGAAAATGTTAAAATTAAGTTACTAAATGTTAAAATATCTTCTTCATTCTTTTATGTATGGTTTTCAGAAATTTCATTACCAAATGAATCTGGTTTTAATGTTCCTAATACTAATTTCTTTTATATGAAGAATAATCTTGTTAAATCTTTTAAGTGAATCCTTTAAGCCTGACTAAGCTTGCTATAATTCTGAAGTAGTAATGTATCGAAACTTCTCTAGTTTTACCTCAGAAAACAGGAAATACTGACCACTTTGATCCATATAGATGGTGAATATACTACCACCGAGCCATCCAATACCTGTATGGTGGTTTGGTTTTTGTCACTGTCATCCACTTTCATAACTGTTTTTTGTTTTATATAGCAGTTTAGAGATGAAATATTTCTAATTCATTTGTACATAGGTCACAGAGGTTACTGTCTTCAGCGATCTTAAGGTCTTAAAAAAAAAGCTTCCTAGCCCACTCTCAAGAAGAAGCATACTAAGACATGGCTTTCAGAACCTGCAGCTGTGTGTGAACAGAGCATAATTCAGAACTGTGATCTCTTATCAGTCAGGCTTTAAGTGGAATTATCTTCCAGCTAATAACACAAACTTTACTACCTTCATAAGAGAGTTCTTATCACTTGCTTAAATGAGTGTAATTTCAGCTAGGAGAAGTCTCATGACTGCTAGTAATATTAATATTATACAATCTAGGGGATTTCCTGTAATAATTGCAGGTAGCCTTTTCATTTTCAGTCATCTGTCACTCATAAATCAGTGTCTTAAGAGTAGTTGTCAGGACAAATCTCATCATTTGTACAATCTTGTTTAATTAATATAAATTGGAAAGCTCTAATGCTGTATTTCAGACTTAAGCCTTTGGATATTGAGTTCATGAAGCGCCTGCATGAAAAAGTGAATATCATTCCACTTATTGCCAAAGCAGACACACTTACACCTGAGGAATGCCAACAATTTAAAAAACAGGTGAGTTGAAAAATTAATATTGACAACATAGGATAATTTAGTAAGTTGATATGTATGGAAATGGTGAGATTTAACTTGCATGCAAAGTTTAAACCCTGAAGCAATAACTCGAGACAGCAAAGCTAAGTAATTTATATCTCTAGATTTAATTATAATTCTTGGTGAAATAATCTTGTTTCTGTCCTCAGGGGAAGAGGTTTCAAGTATAGTGTGTTTCTTGGCAAGTGAAATAATTCACTGCTGAGATAAAAATCAGTAAGGGAGGAAAAAAGCTTTCAAGATTTAGGTGCCTAACAGAAGTGTGTTAAAAAAAAAAGAAGGTATTCAGCAGTATCACAGTACTACTGATTGCACTGTGGTGTTCACTTCCACATTGATGCAGTGCATTTATTAAAGATACGTCAGGTACTAGATGAGAATCAGTAAACCTGTTCACTCTTGGGTGTGGTGATGCATTTTAAAGATGGTGAGATAATTTTAACATTGATACAACTGATACAATGTCTTTGTACTTGTAGAATATATTTGCTGTGAGTGTCTACAAGTGGTTTATGTTTTATTTTCAGCTACTTAATCAGAGTAGAATAGTTAAGCTTTGTAGTATTGTATGAAGAGGACAAGGAGGACCCAGAACAAGACAAGACATAAAGTTTGTTTTACTGAACTCTGTCAAGTCCTAGTTTAGAAGAACATAGAGTTCTGAAAAGAAGGTGGCATTTAGAGATGTTGTGTGTAAAACTCTTGATTTAATTATGTTAGATTAAAAATTAGATTACAAAATGGAAGTAAAAAATAGTAGAACGCTGAATATTTCTAAACATATAAGCAGCTTTATCAATGAGTGGATGTTAAATAGGGGAGACTTTCCCAAACCAAACTTTGAAAATAAGTCCTTGCATGATTTAGAAACTTAAGTTCTCTTAAGACTGCAAGCCCATGAGCCAGAAATATTCCCCAGGGCTCTGCAGTGCAGCTGTCAGCTAAATGGTCTAATATTTTTCCATTCTAAAATTCTGCAAAACTAATCAGCTTGTTTTTAAAAATACCCTTCAGACAAATAGAGCATCAAAACAGTAGTCACTTTTTTGATGATGCTCTCAGTTATTCTTAAATTTCCATTAGTGCTTGCAAGTATTTTTCAACACTACTAACTGCTAGTTAGTCTATCAGTCACAAGCTCTATTAAAATAGGCAGGTGATCCTGCTTCAAGCACCTGATGGTCAGGTGTGCTAGAAACAGAAAAGAATAGGAGTGACAGCAGTAGCCATTGTGGGACCTCAAAGGGATAAAGTGTGCCTGCGATTATCCATTCAAATATTTGGGTTTTTTAAGGGACTCAATTGTGAGACTAGTCTGACAATTTGTGTTGTATTAGGTTTTGCACCTAATTGTATGAAGGTAGAATTCCCATTAGGGTAAACCTCTTACTTGTCCCGTTGTAGAAAACCAGTATTAATTTTTGCTGTCTTGTACTGGTGGATAATATTCTGGTAGCTGGGAGACTCTAGCTCTGATTATGTCTTCTCCTGGCTAAGAAGAGATGGTCATACTGTGAACCCCTTGGGTGTTAAACATGTGTAAGTTCTATGTTGTAATTTAAGTCACCTAAATCTAAAGGATTTTACGTATCTGACAGAAGGAGGAGAAGCAGACTGCAGCAAAAAAATCCTCAAACAAATAATAATTTTGTTTCTAGATAATGAAAGAAATCCAAGAGCACAAAATTAAAATATATGAATTTCCAGAAACAGATGATGAAGAAGAAAATAAGATTGTTAAAAAGATAAAGGTAAACTAATTTTCTTTTGAAGAAGTGCTTATGGAGGGGCAAGGGGGGGTTGAGTTTGAAAAGCATTCTGTTGTTAATGAAGAGCCCACCAAAATGTTTAGAAGATAGAAATCAGATGTAAAGCTGTCCTAAGGGGGTCATTGTTCCTTATCAGAAGCAGTGAATGACATTATCAAGTCATCTGTCTAAGTCCTTCAATGGCTAAAATTCAGAATGAGAGCACTAGATGACATGTTCATTAATGAGCTCTTAAAGATGACTTTTTAAAATTCATCCTAATTTGACTTCTATCCGCCTACCACATTTTTTTTCAGTTCTGAGCTTTGAAGGAGGCAAGGGTTGTCGTTCAGACGGAGGTGTGCAGTGGCATGAAGTGTGTGCATTACAGCTAATAGCACTCTGGCTGATTGATACACTGAAATCTTAAGGGAGATGAATGGCTAAAGAAAATCAAAAGGACTGTCAGGATGTTGAAAGGCTTTTCTTAGTTTACTTATGTTTTCAGTTTGTTCTTTCATGTTGGAGTCCATGTTGTATATGTTTCTTGAGCCTTGCTTCTGTTTGTTCAGTAGCTATAACAGCTTGTAAGATCTTTTAAATTTTTTTGTTACTGGGGAAATCTCGTAGGATAGATAAACACAAATAGCACAAAAATGGAAGATGTTCTGGGACTAAGCCTAGAGAAGAGCAGAATAAAAGCAAAGGCAGAAGTGCAGAGTACTTAGCTTTGTACCGTGTCCCTTTCTGCCCCTTGAAGCTGCTCTTGGCTCCTTTGTTGCTTGTTAGACTGGAAGCATTCTTGGTTTAGCTGAGAACAAGAACTTGATTTAGTTGTTTGCCAAACCTTTGTAAACTGGGTATAAGATCTAGTCAAAGTAGCAGCCCTAGTAGCCAGTGGGAATATGAATTGGTAAATAATGGTGCAGTTGAGTAAATAGGAAATGGTTTGCCTCTTGCTTAGCTTACTAACAGTGATGTCTGTTTCTTAACTAGATTTACAGAATCCAGCAGCATAAGGAATTCAGAAGGGGAGTGTGTGTATATATAAGTCATTCAACTGGGCAGAGGTCAATAAACATCACTATTCTTGCACTTCTGGGGTAGCTGCATTGCAGAGTTACAGCACTGACCTGGCTTATGTCAAGTTGATACATGGGCATGCTTTCAGTATCTTTTGGCAGTAGATTTTGATTTTTAAAGTCGTACTTTATCTTGTAGGACCGTTTACCTCTTGCTGTGGTAGGTAGTAATACGATCATTGAAGTCAATGGCAAGAGAGTTAGAGGAAGGCAGTACCCATGGGGTGTTGCAGAAGGTAAGGCTTTCTTGTGATTTTTTTAATCCATTTAAAACTTACTAGACATGAGCCTGTATTTTAAATGTTTGAAATGCTTAATTTGAATGGTCTTTGATCTGGAAATGAATTTAATATATCATTTTGTTATTCTGACACTATTGGAACAAGGTAAAGGTTTTGGCAACGCGTAACTTTGCAAGCAGATTTCTGTTGAAGCCTCAGTGAGGAATTGTAAAACCTGTAGTAATTTACTGCAGGTGATGATGTGGCTTAAATTACAGTTGTTTTCTAGCTTTCTTACCTTAATTACCTTCATCTAAAACTTGTGTATTAAATTATTCTTTCTACAGTATTCACATTATAAATATTAATTTGATCAGTTCTATTGTCATAAATTCAAATTCAGTTTTCCCTAAAACATCTGAGTCTTAAGTGCTGGGGTGTAGCAACAGAAAGGTACCTGGTAATGAATAGAATACTTTTTTCTTTCTTTTTCTGGTTTTTTTTTTTTAAATTTGTTTAAAACTTACTTTCTACTGTTATAGAGACTTGAAGATTATTGCGTGTTCTGGCAACCATTTCTTGTGCTTTAATGCCATTCATATATTTCAAATGGCACATGGCATGACTTGCACCATGCTCTGTAGTAAAACAATCACTCTTAGACTGTTTTTCCATGATCATTGAGTTTTTTCCTTTGGTGTGCATGTATTGAATAAAGAGAATATTTTTTTCCTCGCTATTTCTGCCTTCCAAGGGCAATGGACTATAAATTGGATGCAGTATAAAACAGAAAAAAACCCCAGCCAACAAGTAGTGTATGGACCAGTACTTTAAAAAGGAATGCTGTAACACTTTGAAGTACATGTCTGGCAGGAAATGAGGTTTGGCAGAAAGTAAAAACCAGCTGCATCACAGAGGATCAAGCTTTATTTCAGGCTCTTGTGTTGGCATTTGGAGATGTGCAAAATAGTGCTGCTTTTCTTTATTTCAAAACAAATTTCTGAAAGGTTTCATGTTCGCGACTGTATGACTTTTGGAAGGGAAGAGCTAGCCTAACTGAAAGGAACCTCTTGGTGTGGCTTGCAGTCTGTCAGCTAAGGACCAAGATGCTGCTTTTTTGAGAGTATGACTTCATGTACCATCTGAGCGGAATTTACCACTCTCTGTAAAACCATGGATTAAAATAATGCAATAATGAACACACAAAGTGGCAATGTTCTGCATTTTTCTGTAGGACTCATTGAATTTACTTGGGCGATTTTAATTCCTTCATCCTGTTTTTTTCTCGCCTCCCCATGAAAATGTCTGTCTTAACTTCAGAGGCACATTGGAACCTGCCCTGTGCCTTTATTTTGTGTGCGCTAAGAGCTTTGTGTGTTGCCTTCTCTGTCTGCACATCAGGGAGTTCTGGAATGTGCATTTTTATCCAGTGTCATTTCATGATCTCTCAGGGAAATGCCACTCACAGCATCAGCCTCTTCTACATTAGTGGGATGATAGGCTCAGTGGAATAGGTGGCATCTAATGACAGCTGCCAGTTCTCTCTTGATCTGTAGGTAGGTGCATCAAATTCACAATACACACAACCTTCCTTTGCTTCATTAATAAAGAGCTAAAGCTATATTAAAATTAAAATAAAGACTTCTGCAACTTATTGCACAGGGAGAAACAGGTTGAGTCTGTCTTTTAAAGGTTTTTGGGTATAGCTGGATCTAGACTGAGGTCTTCACTTAGTGTCTGATCCTTGCACAGCTGTACTAGTAGGCATCCAAGTGATCAAACAGTTAAACTGGCAAAACTGTGTTTCTGTTGTGGTAGCTTATTCTGCTGCACTGACTCAGAGTACAGTTTGCCAGTATGGCTTAGCGGAGCATAGGAATTCTGCTAGTTAGACACATTAATATAGTTATATTATTATTGCTTTCCTTCTGCTAACACATGTTTGAGTAAGGAAAGGCTGTAGAAGTAATTTGTTGGTGGAATGAATGTAGATGGATGACATCTTACTACCTCTGTGTAAGGCACAGATTTTGGTTGACATCTCAACAAAAGCTTATGTCTTCTTGCAGTTGAAAATGGTGAACACTGTGACTTCACAATTCTGAGGAACATGTTGATAAGGTAAGTAACTGACAGGTAACATTAAGTTCTCTGGTATGTCTGAGAGATTGGGCAATTGTATATTGGAGAAAAAAGAATGTGAGATAGTGAGTTCATATGAATTCCCATTTTTTTAATTGCAAACAGTTATCTTACATTTTATGGTATCTTGTTTAACCACATATTTAGCAAGCAGTGGCGTTGATAGTGAATTTTTTGTGATTACTTGTTCTGGAATATTGTGATAGTCCATAGGAACCTGAGTTACGTGATAGTGCTGATTTGTACTTAGTTGTAGGCATTTTCTAAAAGATTTAGCACTGAAAATTTACCTAAAGCAAGACTACCTGTGCTTTGTTGTGTTAGGTCCTGAGTCCTGTGCTCCCAGCAGTCCACTAGACATCTGCTGTAACAACTGTTGGTTTGATACTGAGCTTTGCTTTTCTCCAGGCTGACAATGGAAAATTGTGAAAAGAAACTAATGCTTTTAGCTTAGTCTTGAGCTTAACATTTTTCGCTTTTGTAGAATTAAAACTAGGAAGTTTTGGCTTGTTGTTTCTTGCCTGACATGCTTTTTCTCACCTACTGCAGTAGTAATACACAGTTTTCTTATCTGCCTATCAAATACCTGCAAGTTTATCCACAGAACTCAAACTTTCCAAAGACTGGCCCTGTAAGTTAGTGTTTGGAATATTGCAAGCTTTAGATAGTTCAGTGCAAAATAATGTGGAATTTCTGTGCCTTTGCTGTCTTGACAGCTGTGATTCAAATAGTAGAGTAACAACATCATGGGGAATGGGATGTTAATGGAGAGATATAATTCAATTCAAGTCAATCTGCAAAATGAACATGGACTGATTTTTCGGACAGTGTTTTGTATTTGTGCACTAAGCTGATAAATTACACTTATTGACAGAACTCATATGCAGGACTTGAAGGATGTCACTAACAATGTACATTATGAGAACTACAGAAGCAGAAAACTGGCAGCTGTTACATACAACGGTGTTGACAACAACAAAAATAAGGGGCAGCTAACAAAGTAAGTTCCTGTTAAGTCTGTATTGCACTTAAATCTTTTTACTCTCCTCTTCTTGTTGGATTGGTTTTGTGAATGTGTGGTGGTATTTTCAGTTTTGGGTTTTTTGGGGAGAGGTGGTGGTGGGTTTGTATGTCTATAGCCTTCAGTCAGTTGTCTCTTTGCTGTGTCTGAAACTATATGCCTCTTGTTTACTTGTAATTTGGGGTTTTTTCCTCCTTCACTGAGGTTTACACTAGTTTCACTGAACATGTTAATTAATAGATTCAGTTTTGAAGAGAACCCTTACACTTACATGGAGTTTTATTTCTCTGGTACTGCTAAGTTTTTGTGCATTAGTGTTTCTATTTTGGTTTACATGTTACTTTTGGAATTATTGGTTCTTCTGCGTGAATGATCAGTACTCAGTGTCAAGGATATTTTTGAGAAGAATGGATTCATATTTGTTTAGAAACTCTGAAAATGCAGACCTGCTACTGTCATCTTTGAAATGCTGCTCTGGCTACTCATGTGGCTGCTTACCATGGCAGGGAAATTATTGCGACATCATTATCTTTTGTGAGAAGTGAGTTGCAACGCAGTGTTTGGGCACTTTTTTAGCTGCTGTTTTCAAACCCTGATATGTAATTTTTATTAACCTCTCACAAGAAGTTATTTGCCAACCTGATGAAGTTATTGAAAGGTTTAAAAGTAGGCTCAACTGTATTCTGAATTGTATAGTGCTATTTGAGAATAGCTACACTTTTAAATGTCCTGCTCTGCATGTAGTAACTGTAGCAATAGCAATTAGTGATTAAATAATTAATAATTAGTGATGCTCTTATTTGTTGTACTATATTTAAGTACAAATTTCTCTGTGGAAATATAGGGTACTGTTCTTTTCAGCTTGGTATGCAAAGTTACAACTCTTCTTCCTGAAAAAGATCCCTGAAATTAGTTGGAAATACCTGCTATTTTCATCCATATGACAGCTACAGAGCCATTTTTCACTAAAGAAATGTCTATTGTACACTGTTAATGCTTTGAAAGTGGCTGTGAGGGAATGATTTAAGTGGACGTGACTTAGTTTCATCTAGTGTGAGCTTACATGAGACTTCACTGCTCAGCACTGACAAAAAATGTAATAGTTTATGTCAGTTATAGCAACTCTTCAGAAGTGTACTTGAATTTAAGTAGAGTTTCTAATGAGGTCAAGTCTTAAAAATACTGGTTTTCAAATATGTGTGTCCATAACACTGTGGTTACTTCTTCTCACTGTTATGTTTCTTGCCATCATGTTATCCCTGACTCATATCTCAAGGCTTCTGAGTACACATAGCAAGTATGTCAGGTGAAAATGTAGTAATAGAAGTGCAGAAGAGAAGATTCTGCATTTCCTCCAGGACTTCTAACTTGCTATTACTATGCTTTTTACTGTACTATTATTAACTTTTTTCCCCATTGTTATTTGGGATTATCAAAGGAAGTTGTTTACATTTTTCTGTGTGTTGTTAAATACTGGGGTTTCTTATATACCTTTCAAAATCTTAGTTTGTTTTCCTTAGACTTTGAAAAATCTGAATTTCAGAGATAACACTTTCACCGTTTTTTGTTTTGTGTTAGTCTGCACCTACAAACTCAGTCTGTTACCTCATCCAAGTAAGGACTGGTTATTCTGCATTCTTAGAAAGAACAGTGACTTTTTTTTTAAATAATTTTTTTATTCCCATGTTGCAGACACAAGATGTTATTTTATACAAAAATGCATCTATGAGTAGGTTTTAAAACTCTTTGTGATCTTCGTTCACCCTTCCACCCCACTCACTTTCTGATAGCATTGCTGATCCTTTTTATTGGAGCCAGAACCTACACTAAGAGGATCTGGAATTATTTTGCTTTCTGAAGCATGCTTATATTGCATCTCCTGTCACTTCAGATCACTGTGCTGTCCCACCTGAATATTTCCAGGTGAATGTGCCTTCTGGAACTATTTTCTTCATTAGAAATCTGTTACTTGGAACACTGCAGTACTGTAGCTCAGAGATGAATAAATACAACTGATGCTCTTTGCTGTCAGGGTTTTTTTTTTTTTTGTTCAAGAGAATCAGTAAATTATTGCAGTTTGATTCAGCCATCTTAAAGATGGCAAAGTCTATTGCAAACTTACAAAGAGTATTTTGAATATTTTGTAAGAGTTTGTTCCCCAGAACACAGGGTGACTTAATAAGTAAATACATGAAATTCTTGAATGCATGTGCTGGTTTTGAAGCAGCTGATGCTATTTTTCTGTTTTTACCTTAACTGTATGTTGAGTTGCAGCAATTCTTTTTAAGCTTTAACATGCTTTTTAGGCTTCAGTGTGTTTTTGCAGCTTTTGGTTTTTTAATCTAGTATAGTTGAAGCAGCATAAAAGGAATTTTCCTGATAACCGTGTGCCTCCTGGAAATTGAGGGGGATGAACAGATATTAACAGTTTATCTGTGCCTCCCCTTAGGAATTTTATGCTTGCCTGCTTGCCTTTTGGAAGAAGTATCTGTGTCTCAAAATGGAGCAGTGTCGATTCTTTCATGGGAGACAGATCCTGTGTCTCTGTGTGAGGATGGAGACGTGCTCTGATGCTGCCTGCTGGTATTACAAGCATATGGTTAAACACAGATACACCCCCTGGCTCTGGAAACTCTAAGCTGCTGGTTTTTTGGAGACTGGGAGGGCAGACATACCAGGAGATATACATACATGCAGTGGTGCTTGTACTTTTCCAAAAGTATCTCCTGCTGGCAGCTGTTGGAGGCTGGATTGACCTTTTGTACCTTTAAAACAGCTGTATTTTTATGATCGTAGCAGATCTCAGTTTTTCATGCAGCTGTTAACATATTTCTTTAGACAAAAATGCAAATGTGAAAACAAATAGAAGTATGTGTTAGAAGTTTTAATAATACTGTGCAGATGAATTGAAATAGGTTTTTTCTATCCAGTTAATAATTTTATCTCTGATTTGCCTCCTTTGATTTGGTGAAACTTGACTGTTCTGTAGGTAACTTGTTAACCTAAGAGCGATCCAAAGCATGTATTTTCCATGGTTTTGGACCTTTTTTGTATTTTAGGTTTAGTCTGATTTTTCATATTTTCAATATCATCCTAACCATTAAAAAAATAAGATGTCAAGGGTAGTCTTCACATATGTAGATAACTTGTCTCTTTAAATTATGTGGTAATTGTAATTTTACATCTGTACTATGTGACGTGAGAAAATTGGCATTTGCTCTGAAATTTAGAAGTTGTAATTTGGGAAATATTTTTGGTTTGCTGTATGAAGCTGCTATCGTCAGTGAAAATCGTATTTTTTTTATTGAAATGACGTCTTTTATATGTCATATTGTACATTGTAAAGATGGGCCTTATCCATCATCGATCCAGGGTAACAAAATACACAGTGCTCAGGTCCTTCTGACTGCTAAACCCGGACCACTTCCAGCTCCTTTTGCCTGTATTCTTGGTGAGTTCTCTGAAACAGCTCTAATGTCATGAAGCCCATCTGACAGGATGGTGAGATCAGAGCTTGTTTTCAGCCCGTTTTGCGCTGAGCTGAGGCACCCTGGGTGAAGCATCCCGGTGCCCGGAGGAGGTGGCGCTGCAGCCGAGCCGCCGCTGAGACCTCTGCTGGCCGTGGGAGCCAAGTGCTCTTCCTGCAGCGCCAGAACATTCCCGGGCATTCAATACACTGTCCTCTGCTAGCTGACAAATTCTAAACGAGGAGATAAGCCTCCAGGTGGCATTGGTTTCCGAAAACTTGTTTAGAGCAAGTGGTGGTTCATATCACTAAAATATTTAAAATCTCTTTAAAAGCATAGATGTTGTAGGAAAACTATTCCTGAAAGCATCTGCACATCAAACCTGTGTTAGCATTGACATGGTGTAGTGATTAACTAGCTGAATTTGAAATAAATATAACAAGCTTTAACTAACAGTTTTTCCTTTTAGTATGAAAAATTTGCTTTTGGGGGAAGCACATAATTAGCTTTAGGAATCTATTAATATTGAATTTACTTTTTTAATTATTGCTTTTTGGTTTTGTGGTTTTATTTAAGTATGCTAAGCTAAGCCTCTGTATTTTTTGTTTTTTAGATTTGACACAGTTGAAGGCATGTAAGTGGTCATTTAAATTTTTCCAAAAAACTTAAGACAAAAATTCTATAAACACAAAAAGGATTTCACTGTTTAATGTTTCAAATTTAAAACAGTTTCCTCGTATCCTGCTCTTGGCATTGTTTTTTCCCCTAGCAGTTGGTTTGTTTATTTTTTTTTCCCTAAAGCTGTACTGCCATAAATTTTAGGAATTTATAAATGCTTACAGTGACAAATACCTCTGTAAAAACCCATCCTCTTTAGAAGCCTTTTAGCTAAGATTCAAGTCAAATTTGGTCAAATTTCAAAAATCAATAGAAGTGCATAAATTATGGAATTCCCCCAGTTCCTATCCATAGCTCAGTCATCTTTATATAGATACTTATAAAGAATTAGTGGAATTTTCATCCTTACCTGTAAATTTACAATTCTTCATTGAATTGGGGATTTAGTAACTTCAGTAATTTCTGACTATGATTTTATCTTATGACCTGCTTGCAGAGATTCCACTTTGCACATATCTAGAATAATTTTTAATTTTTGCAGAATAACTTAGAGGACTGTTACTAGAGCACATGTCCTCTGAAATCAGTTAAAGGTTTTACATCTTTATTTAGTGGTTTGTGGGGTTTTTTCCCCTTCAGTGAAAAAACTTGGGGTTTTTTTTGTGGTTTTTTGGGTTTTTTTGTTTAAGTCTCATGTATAATTTTGTCCTCAAATGCAGGGTGATGTGCTTTTACCCGTGTCACATACTTAAGACCTAACAAAGCCAGTTGTGTCCTATCTTGTAAAGCTCTCAGCTGTAAATGCTCTCTTGTCAGTTAATCAAATTTTCTGTCCAGACTTTTACCGCTTTCTCAAACACAGCTTGCATGACATCCCCATTGGATTACTAAGTTGTCAATCGAAGGACTGTTCTGCTCCCTTTTCAAGTTAAAACTGCAGCAATGATTTGTCAGTATTTACTCTACTTTGTAGATTAATTTTTGAAGAGCAGTTGCATTTGAGAACTTTACATTTCTAAAAGAAAATAGTCTTGTTTTGACAGCTGCTTAGCTTCCACAAGTACTGCTACTCACCTCTCACCTCTTCCTTCACTTTCTTAGTATTTTTGTGCATTATCATACCTCACCTGTGCTTAACCATTAATTTTTTCCTTGAAAAAGGTTGCTAGCAGTTGGCCTTTTGAAGGGCTGAAATAAAAATTAAACTGAAGATCAGTTTCAGTTCTGTATATTATACAGCATTTTACTCACAAATCCAAATGTTGCAACTATTAATTCAGATTCATATTAATTTTTTTTTAATGGAAATGCCATTTTCTTCCTCCTTGTCCCCCTCCAATTATTAGCTTTAAAAATACTGATGTTTAAGAAAAAAATTCATACAGCCCTGAGTTCATATGACATTGCTTGCTTTCACTGCATGGTTAGATGGTGAAAATGGGTGAGCAGGAAGGACAAAATGAGCCAGTAATGGTCAAAGTAGACCTTAACTAGGTTTGATATGTAACCTCCATTCCCTTCAGAATGCGTGGCAAATTCTGAATTAAAAGCAATACTGCTGATTATGCTTCAGTTATCACTGAAAGTTAGCCAATATTTTTCTCGTTTCAGAATGCTTTTTCTGCATGATTTGAATCAGAACAGGGTTTCTTTGGGGTTTTTGTCTTTTGTTTGGTTTTTTTGAAAATGAAAATAAAAATCTTATTTTTAGTAGGACTGAGGCTTGCCACCTCTGTTTTACAATTTGCTGGTCTGAGTGACTTTTGCATACATTACATTAGATATCCTCTGCTTGTTGATTGTAACGATCCCAAATATAATCAGGTCTTAATTTTTGCCAACACAATAGTTAAAACTTTGCCATTTTAAGCCAAAACTGAAACAAGAGGCCAGTGATTTGTTTTGATTGCTCTTTGTGGAACAGCAGAGTTTTAACAAAACTCTGTGTAGCAATCATCACTAGATCACAATCATCCTGCTTTATTAGATCCTTACAGTGAAACTTGCCATTTAAAACCCATATCACCATAACATGGATAGCAGGCTTATACAGCTTTAAAAATCCAGTAGAATCCAGGAAAAGATACAATAGGAAAAATTAAAAATAATGTACATTATTTTTATACATTATGTTTATTAATAGATTTCTAAAGGAAAATCTTCCAACTAACACTTTGAAGTACCGATGTTCAGTTGCCCAAACCTTTTTTTTGATGCTGATCTCTCGTCAAAACTATGACCAGAGCATTCAACACATTTGTAATGTTAAATGACTCTTGGGCTCACTTGGAACAATGAAGATTTAGAGAGAAAATAGGACTTTAGTCTGCAGCGCTCTTAATTTTCTTGTTACGTCCATTAATTTTTGTATATATTTGAATTATGGGGAAGGAAAAGATGCCTGAAGATCACTTGGAAGATGCTAATTTTCTTATTCTTGTTATAACATTGATTTCCTCTCTTCCCATGACCAGGTGGTTCTACAGATAGAAAGTCAAGAGTTTCTGTTAACCCAAATGTAATGTAAATCAATTGTGGGGGAGGAAAAGACATTGTATGAAATGTCTTTTTGAGTAAAGCTTATCTAAACAGTTAATGTAACAATGCAAATTGAATTTAAGCTAGCAGTGCCTACGGCGATGTATTTATCTTACTGCTTCAGCATTTTTATCTTGCTTTTTCCAGATGCCCTAATGTAACAGACAGGGAAAAAAGTTCTTACTAGCTAACTACTTCTTCTGGATTTATGGCAGGAGCCCGTTGGCACAGATGGAGGAGGAAAGGAGGGAGCATGTAGCCAAAATGAAAAAAATGGAAATGGAAATGGAACAGGTGTTCGAGATGAAAGTTAAAGAAAAAGTTCAGAAACTGAAGGACTCTGAAGCTGAGGTAATCAAAATGTTTTAAACACCAATATAACTTGAGGCCGAACAAGTGTAGAGATGGAACTTTTTGCCAAGACTTTGCAACAGAATTGATTCCATACTTGGCTTTTATGTGTAAAGACAACAACACCATTCTCCTTTCTCAGCATGTTGTATTTGCTGAAATAAGTCTGAACTTAAAATGTAATTTTAATGTTCACATGCGTTCTATTTTTATTTTCAGTTATAGCCTGTTAAAATACTCCTTAACTTCCTTACCCTCTTTTTCTCCCTTTTCTTTGGAATATTTTGTGCTTACTCTTCCGTGTGATTTTAAAAGTTCTTGAGACTTTTATGGCTTACATAAGCTAATGCAGTAATGATAATTTGCTGTGTGTATTGAAAAAGTATTTCAGGAATTGGACACAATGCCTATAGGAAATCAACTAAATGAGAATTACTAGATGAAGGAAGAGTCAGGGATATGTTTTTGTCAGTGTTCTGGTATCATTTGAACAAACTTTATGGATACTTAGCTCTGATTTCTGTCATCTCCAGATGAAGCCCTCACAGTGAAACTGGTTTCATACAGGCTTCAAGGGGTTCTGAAAGTGATTTTTTTAAAGGGACTATTATAATTAGAAGTTTAAGCAAAACTAATTTTCTTAGTTTTGGGAAAACAGTTTATCACAAGAATCCTAATAGAGAAGTTCAGAACTGTCAAAGTTCCTAAAGAAAGTTTGGCTCCATATTTGAGGAAAAAGGGGGAAACTTGGAAGGGTAGTTGGAATGCTTGGCAGCTTAGGCACTGCAGGGAGCCAAGGCATACTGGATCAGAGGAGAAAAACAATCAATCTAGATTTGTTTCTTTTTTGAGAACTGAATAGATTTGGGGGAATATAAACGGTAAGTTACACCAGTCAACAATTTGAGGATTTTAAAGCTAGATGTTTTATCAGGATCATGGTTTTGTACTCACTGGATTTATCCTTCCTCAGTTTCTGTCTTGAATCTTTTTGAACCCTTTTATACTTCTGGCCCAAACATTCTCCTTATGATGTGAAAAACAAACAAAAATATTTCTGGCTTTCATGTACTATCTCATGACTTTTTGACTGAGTGTATCCTGTGATACCAGCTCTTTATGTTCATGCGATTGATTCTTCTTTTTTCTTCACCATTCATGGCTTTGTAAGCTCCTGTTGTATTTATCTAAATGTAGAAAAGTAGGAATAGACAGTGCCATGTTAAAATGTGTAAAAGGAAATGCGTTTTCAAGGGTTTGTGTAAAAGAAAGAGGAAGTTTTATATCACTTTCTCTGAAGTGTGGACATCAGGTCAAGGGAGGTGATTCTGCCCCTCTTTTCCACTGTGGTAAAACCCACCTGGAGTGCTGCATCCAGCTCTGGGGTCCCCAGCACAGAAAGGACATCGGTGTCTTGGTGGCCTCCTCTGGACTTGCTCCAACACAATTACAGGAATGGAGCACCTCTTGTATGAGTGAAGGCTGAGAGAATTGGAATTGCTTTGCTTGGAAAAGAGGAGGCTTTGTGGTGACCCAGTTGTGGCCTTCCAGTACTGAAGGGACCCTACAAGAAAGATGGAAAGAGACTATTTACAAGAGTATGGAGTGACAGGACAAGGGGAATGGCTCTAAGCTGAAAGAAAGTAAGTTTGGATCAGGTATTAGGAGAAAGTTCTTTATTATGAAAGTGGTGAGGCACTGGAACAGGTTGTCCAGAGAAGTTGTGGATGCCCCATCCCTGGACATGTTCAAGGCCAGGTTGGATGGTACTTTGAGCAACTGGGTGTATTAAAATATGTCCCTGCCCTTGGCGGGAGACTTGGAATTAGATGATCCTTAAGGTCCCTTCCAACCCAAACCATTCTATGATTTAACTCAGTTCAGAAAAACATTACACCACACAAAAGGAATCACTTTTCCTGAGAAGTATTTCCATCCTCACATACAACACATTTGATTGTCAGTCTGTCCCATCAACTTGCAGGAGAGACTTCTTATTCTGTTTTGGAGTGTAGCCTATTCACTTCTTCAATAATACTGATTCATTTAATTAGTGAATAAATTAATCCACTTAATTTTTTTTCCAGATAGATCCACAATATAGTTAATGCTATAGGATGAAATCAATGTTTTGGGGTTTTTACCCTGCACAGAAAGTCGAAGATGCTGCTCTTTTATGCATTACTGGTACTCAAATGCTCTGCAATTTGCTGCTTAATGTTTGCATCAAATACCTAAGTATTTTAAAATTTCCTTTTATTTGCCAAACATAGCTGCTTACAAATCCTATTTGTAACTTGGGCAGCATTTGGGGCATTTTCTATTAACTGTAAAATGAAGTTATGGGATTAATAACCTTTTGGTTTCTGTTATTGGCAGTACCTATCACCTTAGAGTTTTCAGTCTGAGCTACTTTCTCTAAAGAAAAATATAATACATAATTTTGCTGCATTAGTAAGTTTAGCTACTGATATTGTTATTACAGTTCCAAAAGTTGCTGTGTTTTCTGCACTTACTGACTCTGTTCATAATCTTCTACAGCTGCAGCGACGCCATGAGCAAATGAAAAAGAATTTGGAAGCACAACACAAAGAGTTGGAGGAAAAGCGTCGTCAGTTTGAGGACGAGAAAGCGAACTGGGAGGCTCAACAACGTATTTTGGAACAACAGAATTCTTCCAGGTAAATTGGAGTCTTGTCCTGCAGTTCATGGTAAAAGATCTGTAGCTTTCTGCTAAAAGGCAATTTCTGAGATAATAATGGTCCATCCATGGTTGTTGACCACTGTGGAGGTGTCACTTAAAAGCCAAGAAAAATCTTGAGCTGCTTTTAGTTACAAATGACCATATTTCAGCAATAGTGGGAAGATTATTTGCTTCTAAAGCAGATTTTAGCCGCAAAAACATGGTACCCACACATAAATACATCTATGTAAAAAATAAGTGTTTATCGTGCTAGATTGCATCAGACTTCTGGGGGATGAAGAATTAAAGCTTTGAGAATTAAAATGTTTAATTCCCCTAGTCCTTGGGAGGGGAAATCTGGTGATAACTGCATTGTTTGATTCACACAGTACAAGTACTGTGTACATAGCAAGTTTCATCCATTGTGTTGCAACCAGTAAGGCCTCATTAAAATGCCTGTTTTAAAAGGTGTATATTAGTAATTAAAAGAAAAAATCAGAACATGTATGCATTATTTAACAAACTTTTTTTTTTTCATGTCATTTTAGAACCTTGGAAAAGAATAAGAAGAAAGGGAAGATATTTTAAGTGCATCATTTTGACCACCAGTTATGTATTAGTTGCCAATATGCCAGCCTGGACATCAGTGTTTGTTGGATCCGTTTGACCAATTTTGCACCAGTCGTATCCATAATAATGGATTTAACAGCATGACAAATTTTTGTTAATTTTGATGGAGAATGAGATGCCTTGAGTTGTCTAGGGTGTTGTGTACTTGGAAAAATAACAGCTCTAAGTACCTTCTTTCATTTTTTTTTAAACAGGTGTCATTTTAATGCAAAAGAAAACATTTTACTGTTGTACAATCATGTTCTGGTGGTTTGACGGTTTACAGGATATCTAAAAATGCAGGACTCTAGACGGTTTTTAGTGAGGATAAATTGCCATAATATGATGCAAACAATGCTTCTCTATTATTATAATACAAGAATTCCATTCAGTGCAGCATATACAGTAATGTAATTTAGTCTAACACAGTTGACCCTATTTTTGACACTTCCATTGTTTAAAAGGACACATGGAAAACAAAAGTTGTAAGCTTACAGTGCACCTAAGCTTTTTATAACAACCCTTTTATGTTTTGGATTCTTTAAATATATGCTATTCTCATTTAGTAACTTCTTTAGCCAGAAGGATTTCATTACTGCTTCATTTTTTGTAATAACATTTAATTTAGATATTTTTCCATATATTGGCCCTCCTGAATAGAATATAGCTTCTTTCATATGGTAGGAACCAGTGAATAAAACTTTCCTTTAACTCCCTTTTTACATTTTATGGTAAGTAGCAGGAAAACGCATTTATAGGTCATTTCTAGGCAAAATTGTGGAGTTAACTACCAACCTGTTTCTACCTGTGTGCAGTCTTTCTTTATTTTACTAGAAATGGGAATATGGCCTCAAGAAAAACATCACCATTTTGCATTTAGCTGTATTCATATACTGCATTTCTGTATTTTTGTTTGTATTGTAAAAAGTTACATAATAAACAATGTTGTGATGTAACACGCTGCTGTGTCAGGAATTTTAATGGAGTTGAACAGCTGAGGACTTCTCTGGGAAATGTGTGAACTTTTTCTCTGATTGACCTGCATCTTTGATTCATCTGAGGAATCAGTTTAAGGTGTAGAAGACCCCATTTCCATGGCCATGCTCTGAATTGGCTAAACAAGGATCTTTCTGTCGTGCCCAGGAGAGGGCACCAAGTGCCTGCACACCTTATGCTGTGTCCCACCAGCTCCCCTTCTGGCAATTCTGCTTTTCCCGCTGTCCCTACTGCCTTCTGCAAGCTTTTATGAGTATCTGGTGCATGGGTGGGAAACAACACATTTGTAAGTTGTTAAAAACTGATGGGGACTTCTTATGTCTGTGTTTGCCTATGGAATAATGAAGAATATCTCTTCTTTTTTGCAGATGTTCCCTGTATTATCCCTGCTATCACTGTGTTTCTGCTCATTTTTTTTTTTACAGGAGTTATGATTACAGAAATATTATTTACTCAGCTAGCTTCTCAAAGAAATTGCATTCTCAGTAGTCTGCATAAAGGCCTCCTTGTAACTAATTTCAAATACTCTGCCTGTTTTTCAGAGAAGACACTGAGTATCAGTAAGTGGACATCACTTTCCCTTGCAAGTAAAGAGAATTGCACAGTCTGGTTTGTGATACATCATGGAGGATGTACACTGCCTGCATCTGCCCCTCAAGTTTCAGTTTAATTCAATAAATTGAATAAAGTAATAACCAGGCAACATTTACCATCTAAGACAGAAGCTGCAGATTCTGAAGTGCTTTTTGGACTCATCAAAACTGAGGATGCGATCTGTGTGGGTGTATGCTGGTGCTTTAGCATCCCCATTTGCTCTGAAATAGAGATTTCATATATCAGGAAACCTGGTTTCACTATGCTTGTTTTCATTCTTCCCACTGTTACTCTCTAGCCTCTCACACACAGAAGATGATCAGAAACTTGTAAAAGCTTATTGGATCTTTTGTATTAATCATAGAATCATGGAATGGTTTGGGTTGGAAGGGTTCTTAAGGTCTAGTTCCAGCCACCTCATCATGACTAGACCAGGTTGCTCAAAGCCTCATCCAACCTGGCCTTGAACACTGCCAGGGATGGGGCATCCACATCTTCTCTGGGCAACGTAATCTATTATGCTGCATTTGTATTTGAATGAAAATGCAGAGCATCTGTTTGGAGTTCTCTTGTGAAATAGAGCATTGCCCTTTTGGGGAAGTCTTCTGTTATGTCTTAATTTGTTTTTTAAATGCTTTGGCTTTTTATGGTAAGTTTGGGCTGCTCCAGGACTTCTTTATTAAAAAAGTAAAATTGAGAATGATGTGTGAACCTGTGCAATACAGTAGCTGTGTAGCCAGTACAAAACCTATAAGCTAAAGAGGTACTGTGAGAGAGCCCAGGTTTGTAACTTTTTTCTTCCACTGAATAAAACATAATTTAAATATGTTATTTCTGCAAAGCCAAAACTCATTTAACTTGCTAATATTTGGGTACTTAAAGTTCCCTGAATTAGTTGTCACAATTCAGAGAACATGCAGCAGAGGTTTTGTGGTGTGTGTGCTGCTTGGCCAGGAACCTCTTGCATCCAGGTGTCACTGGATAGTACTAGACTTGTCTCCTGTTTCCTTTAAAGTGTGTAGGGAAACACCACCTGCTCTGCAGAGGCACAAAACAGGAGGTGTTAAGGAGCAGTTCTGTGCATCTGCTGAACGTTTCTGTAACAGGTGTTGCTACAACAACATGGTCCAGGCTCCAGGCACTTGTAGGGCTGGAAATTTTGCTGCTCTTGTATGAGAATTAAGATCTCTATTCAGCTTTGTGTGTGTTCTGTGAAAGAGGTAGTGAGGGAGAGAAAATGATCCTGCTCCTGCCAAGCATGGCACTGCAAACAGCCCTGTTGAATGTGCAATTGCACTTAAATATGGGGGGATAGGTATATTTCATTTTATATACAGATAGGTATGAAAATGCATCTATCTTTTTATATATGAAGGAGTAAAGACTGCAAACTTGGGATTTTCTTCTGATATAAAATACATTGCCATATTGGGTAGCTTATCTGGCTGACCACAATTAAGGTTCAGCATCCTGATACTGCTGTTTCCAGCGCAAAATACAAAGTTTTGAGGGAGTGATGTAGTTCTCTTGGTTTTCACTACAGTTTTCCCATTTGGTAGGCAGTGAGCTGTTGATGCCCTGACTCCTCAAAAGGCCACATGTTGGACTTCTTTGGTTCAGGTGACAGTGTGTCACCAGAGTATTCTTGTGGTCAGGCTGCCAAAACCATTCCTCAGGTTGGGCACCTCAGGGAACGATCTATGTTTCCCCTTCACAATTTCCACAGTAAGCATAAGAGATTCTTAATTGTTTGAGGATTGCTTTTGTCTTCATTGATCTGAGAAACCCTTCTATATGATTTAAATGCAAATGGCTTAAAATAATTCTTTTAAAGGTTTCAATACAAATAAATCAATATGGAAATCAAGAATTGGGCTGGGTCACTGGTTCATGCTTTGACAATATGAAGAAAGTGTAGCTGAAGTTGTAGAGCAAGCCAATACATGAAGGGTTCATCTTTCTGTTTGTGCAGCATTGTCAGGCTGATTTTTCTGTAGGTAGTGAGGGCAGGCTGTGTTAGTGCCCAAGGTAAGGATGTACTTTTCCCTGTGAATTACCTGATGATGTTGCTTTTGCACACAGTTCTCGGCTTCCCAGCTCTTAATGTTTACAAGCCTTTCTCAATGCAGTTGATGTTTCTCCACTGCCAACATCTGTGTTTCCTGACCTTACCCTGTTGAAGGCTCAGCAAAGGCAGTTGCTCCCTTTTTCACAACCTACACCTGCCTCATCCCACATTCTGGTGAGTATCCTGTTCTGTGGGGTGGCTGCTGGGTTTGGTGGTCAGCCATCAGGATAGCCTGCTCCTCACACCAGGTTCTGCTGCGCTACTCCTCCTGAAAATGGGCTGCCTGTGCCAGCACCTTCAGGAATGGAGCACTTAGGGAGCTTTGCTCCACGCTGTGGGTTTGCCCACCCCTGCCTTCCTGTTGCCACATGGTTACTTCTCAGCTCGGAACTACTCAGCTTGTTCCTCTTGCAGCTTCCCTTGTTTCTAACTAGTCACAAGTGTTCATTGTTAGAAGTGTGTGTTTTATCTTGGAATGGATGAAGTCAACTTCAGGGGGTGCCAGTGGGATTCCTCCCCCACATCCAGATCTAAACACCTGCTGGTGCTGGAAAAAAGCACTGTTCCCATGCTCTTGGCTTGATGGAGGATATTGGCTCTCTTTGGCTCTGGGCAGCAGGGAGGAAGCCCAGTGAAGAGAAGGCCTTCCCTTCCTGTGGTCCCAGGAATATATAGCTGTGAGACTGGAGAGTTTGATCCATTCATCAGGTATGCACAGCTGCCTGGGCATCTCTGCATGAGCAGGACGGGATGCACGAGGGCATCTGAGACTACATGTGGGGACCCAGCAGCAGCACTGGGGGTCCTGCAAGTGGCCTGTGGTGCCAGGCAGTGCTGCTGCTGTGGCTGCAGCTGCAAATAATCCCTGCGTGCTGCATCCTGGTCTCTTCCCTTGCGCTATTAAAAGTGGATGACCACTGGAACAGAATTTTGAGCAATATTGTGAGAAGGAACTGCTGACTGACAGGAAAAGAAGACAAAAATTTTATCCATTCCCCTCATGATTGGAAAAGCAGCTCTGGTTCTGTAATATATCACCTCTGCACTGTCATCTGGAGTGGTCTCTGAGGCAGCCAAGATGCTTGCTTTGTGCAGGCAGGGCAGTTTTTTAATGAAGGCGATCATATTTCAGCTTGCTCTGGGACAGCTTGACCACATCGGTCAAGATAAAACTTGTGCTTTTGCTTTACTAAGGGAATATAATTCCTCTGTTTTCTCGGATGTGTCCTGCCCCGGTCTGCCAGCAATAATCTTCACAATGAAAGGAAATGGAAAAAGCAGTCATGTCACGGTGACCAGGTTTTTGTAGTGTAGCAAGAGTACGGAGAGGCAAGAGGAATCCCTTTTCTGCTCTCTGGACCTTCTCATTTGGTAACCTTCAGAATTTCCTTCTCTCCTTTGGGAGCTGCTGAACCACTTCTTCCCAGACTTTACTCATCTGGGGTCCTGCATGTGTTGGGGCAATCCCAAGCAAAATACAGGCTGGGCAGAAGAGCAGCCCTAAGGAGAAGGATTTGGGGGTGCTGATGGATGAGAAGCTGGGTATGATCCAGCAATGTGCCCTTGCGAAACCAGAAAGCAAAAGACTGCATCCAAAGCAGCATGGCCAGCAGGGAGAGGGAGAGGATTCTGTTCCTTTGCTCTGGTGAGACCCCACCTGCAGTGCTGCATCCAGCTCTGGGGTCCCCTGCACAGGAAGGAAAAGGACCTGTTGGAGGAAGTCCAGAGGAGGCCACAAAGATGATCAGAGGGATGGAGCACCTCTCCTGCGAAGATAGGCTGAGGGAGTTGAGGACGTTCAGCCTGGAGGTTCCAGGAAGACCTTAGAGCACCTTCCAGTACCCATAGGGGCCCTATAAGAGAGCTGGAGAGGGATTTTTAACAAGGGCGTGGAGACAAGAGGTAATAATGGTTTTAAACTGACAAACAGTACGTTTAGATTAGGTATTAGGGAGAAATTCTTTGCTGTGCAGGTGGTGAGGCATTGGCACAGGTTGCCCAAGGAAGTTGTGGGTACCCCATCTCTGGAAGTGTTCAAGGCCAGGTTGGATGGGGCTCTGAGCAACCTGGCCTAGTGGAAAGTGGCCCTTCCTGTGGAAGGGGGGTGATGAACTAGATGGACTTTGAGTTTCCTTCCAACCCAAACTATTCTATGGTTCCTGGTGAAGAGGAAGGCTTTATTTTGTGCCATGCCTGTGAACTGTATTGACAGTATTCAGGCCTTTGCATGGCTAGTAAAGGCCTCCGAGAACTTTGGAAAGTCACCTAAAATTGTAGTTTTCCTCAGTTTTCCTTCTGGAAACATAGATTTGTGCCTCCCTGCAGAAGCAGCATTTTCTTTACCTGCAGGAGATGTAGGCAGGGCAATGGGCCTTGGCAAAGTGGATGAAGCTAATTTGGCCAGCTCCAGTGACTGACTGCCCTGCCACCTGGCATGGTGTGAGCTCCTGTCCCTTTCTGCTGCTGTGTTGGTAATTTTAGATCCTGCATGGAACTGGTTGAGCCCCCAGAAAACCAACCAGTTGCAGAGTAATTTCATCATGTCTGGAAACCTTACAGAAATTAAGTTCAGATTAAATCAGCGTGATTCCCAAGGCTTTGTTCTCCGTTCCTCTGCACTGGACCCTGGTGGCATTTCTTCCCTGTCCCCACAGATGGATGTAGTCTCTGCTGTTCCTTCCTGGCCACAGCCACTGGTCTGGCTGCTCAGCACTGTTGCCAGTATCCCAACTGCACCTCCAGCTGAGGCTCCCTTCCAGGTGGTTGTGATTAATAGATCTTTCCCCAGAGGTGTTTCACCGGGGGGAATAGCAATCCAATGCTGCTGTTTCATCAGCTCTGACTGCAGAGCAACGCAGGCTCATTTTATTTTATTTCTCATTGTCTGCCAAGCTACTGTCTCACAGAAACATCAGCCTTTTTATTTAATCCTGCACAAAGAATGTGTGCTCTAATTCTCAACATTACAACCTAATTCTTTGAATTGCAAATAAGGGCAGCAGTTCCACTCCTATTCCTAGTGTGTGTAGACCATATACTTTTTAACAGTTCTTTGAAAATCATTTTAAAAGTCTCTTCTGTCTTTAATTTGCTTTTGGGTGCTCAAAATTTGGCTCTCTCCGAAGGTTTTACACCTCATGCTAAGAGGCGCCAGGGAAAAAATGGCAGCTAAGTACACGGCTGGGCTCATCTGGAGGCTTTTAAGGTGATGTTTGCTTGCTGCAGTAGCTCACCTGATTACAGTGAAGAGACTGCAGAGAAGGGAGTGCTTCATGGTCTGTTGTGTTTGCCAGCAGTACAGTGGAAGAGGAGTTGCTGGCACCTGAGTTACGAGCAGAAAAAAAAAATTTGTTAGTCCCTGGAAGATGCACAAAAAGTCAAATCGCAGCAATGACCCAAACCACAGGGAACTGATGTCTGCCCTTATTTAAGCAGCAGGTGGCAACATCCTCTGCCTGATGAAATTCATCTTAGGTTTTTATGAAGGGTTTATTATTCCTTCTTTTGGACCAAGAGAAACCTCAGGCTTTGTTTGCAGCCTCTGCCTTTCTTGGGAGAACCTTGCCAGTGCCTCCGAAGGAAAGTCTGCAGAAGCACAGTAGGAAAGTGTCTTTAGTGCTATAGTTCCTGTTTCAGAGAAGGTGTTCCTTCCCCTGGGGGTTGAATGTCCGTCACTGAGTGTAACCTGAAGTCAATCAGTGGTGTGTGCAAGGGCGCACAGGAATGCCTCCGTGTGTACTGACAAATGCTTTCCCTACATGGTGGCTTTAGTAGGTTTGGGAAAGATGCAGAAAAAAATATTTCCCTAAATACAAGGATGTGCACAGGAGTGTGTTTTAATGGCTTCTCAAACTAGCAATTGAGAAAAACATCTCCACTTTCCTATTTCCAGCATTTCCCTGCAGAGCCTCTTGGTGACCCCAGGACTTTCCTCCTCCTCATCCTGCCCTTGTTTCCCCAGCCTCCTGCTTGCCTTCCCTGTGTTCATGCCCTGATCCTCCTGCTCTGGCCTCTTCTTCTCCTGCTCCTACAGTGACTGATGTGTCTGATGATCCCACATCACGTGGGATGGTGAAAAAGCTGCCTCCTCCCCACCCATCCTGCTCTTCTCCTCCACCTCCCTGTTGTCCTCTCCTGCCATTCCCTCATCTCTCCTCACTGTGCCTGCAACAGCTCCTTGTACTGAGGGTTTTGTTGCTCCAGTGAGCAAGGGGATAATGAGGGAAAGCCACTTGGGAGTGGACTGCTGTGCTGGGCGAGCAGGGCTCAGACTCATGGGCTCTGTTCAGGGTTCCTCCTCGTGTGCTCCAGCTCTCCACCTTCTTTTTCCAGCTGTTGGGCACAGGGACTGCTGGCTGCTCAGCTGCCCCAAGGCTGGCTCTGCCCTGCAGGGAGAGATGTCCCGAAGCTGAGATGGGAGGTCGCAGTTCGGGACATGTTCGGGATGCAAGCTGGGCACCCATCCTGGATGACATTTCAAAGCATGACTCTGTGTGTCTTGTTCACACTGCCTTTAATGATGCATCAAGTCTCTTGTTTAAAGCGTGTTGCTGCTGCTGTGCTTTCTGCTCCCACTGCTGAATCTCAGCATCCTCCTGAAGTCTAAAGGGTGGGCCTTAGTGGGCCACAAACAAAACCTGTAAATATGAATTCAAGCCCTAACTTGAAATATCCTGGCACCGCTCTGATATCGCAGGGGTTAGGCCTAAGATACAGCGGCTTTATCACAATCCTTGGGACCACAGGCTTGTAAATAGTCCACAGCTGATAACTCAGTCATCTTTGAACCTCAGCTTCTCAAAAACCTTCTATAGACTCACTGACCCAATTCACTGTTTGTTTCTGTGAGCTTCATCCACCACATTGCTTAGTCTCAGTCTGGTGGGATGGGGAAGACATTTGGGGTTTATCTCTAAGGAGAGAAGGCTAAAGCTAATTTTTAAATTAAAGCTGCTTGAAGAAGTCTAAAATTATGATACTCCTGGCATAGAAGGATACAGGCAAAGGGCCCAGAGTCCAGACAGGGTGGTTTGATGGTACGATTTCTAATTAATCAGAGAACCCCAGTAATTTCTTCTGTGCCATCTTCACCTTACATCTGTGTTCTTCTGAAGCATACTCAGTCTCTACTTTCAAACTCTTATTATTGATGGATAATCTTGAGGGCCAGAGGTAAAGTTATATATTATTTTAAACACAGAGGAACTAAAAAATGAAGTGAGTCTATTATGGAGAAAGAAGCAGCCAGAAAATTATGTCAGATCACAAGATCGTGGTACAACAAAGATTGTGTCTGTAACTCTGCAGACAGTAAAGGCAGCCCAGAAATTCCCAGAAATTGTGGAAGAGACACACATGACACTGATTTAAGAGATACTAAAATATTTCTGTCCATAAAGACAGATGATCAACAATAGATGCCTGGAAGCTATGGGGATTTCATTTGATCTGGGTGAGGAGGCCAACTTATGAAGTCACAAAGTGATTGTAAGCAGTGAGGATCGCTATAGGCATTGGAAATAGACCTGCTTCCACTTTCTATTTTACCTTCTGCTTTTGTTGTTGTTGTATTTCTGGTGTGTGATTCATACAGCTCTTTTCCACTTGCCTTAAACTTTTCCTTTTAAAACCTCCTCCAACCATTGTTCTTCCTAAATTCCAGGTTTATATGTCTTCCGGTCTTTCCATTTACAGGGACAATCCCTAGCCACATGAAGCTAGGGAAATGCAGTTCCATGGAAAAAGCATGCAAAAAAATGGTTCTGTGTACTTAGAAATGTATTTTTCACAACAGAAAAAGGAGGAGCATGTTGCTGTGAGGGGGAAGGACTAACTCCTGAGAGCAAACCTGGAGAGGGACTGGCCAGGAAGCAGCGGTGTAAGAAAGGCCTGGGGGTGGGACAGGAGCAGTGTGAGCCCCCAGGGTGCCCTGGCAACGATGGAGAGCAGCACCTCCCACGCCCATGGGCAGAAGCACGGCCGTGCGCACGGCCGTAGGTCGAGGCCGTAGCTCTCTTCCTCCACTTGGCACTTGTTAGACCACGTGTGGATACCACATTCCCCCTGGTCCCTGATGGATGTCAGTGAACTGCAGTGAGTTCAGGGAGGCCCCACGGTGGCTGTGCAGGTGCTCTGGAGGCTGGGAGGGCTCCATCCCTGGAGGTTTTACAGCCCAGCTGGATACAGCATCCCGAGTACCCTGCTCTGAGCTTGGAGCAGGGGGTTGAAATACAAACCTGTCATGATCCTGCCGCCTGTCTTACTCTGTGCCCCTCAGGTTGCTCCAATGGGAGTGGCAAAGACAAAACCCTGAACTAAAGTGGTCTGAACTCCACAGCCACACGGAGCAGCCCAGGCTGGCAGGAGCATCGTGAAATGTCAAGAAGGGACCACCTGACAGTGTGCTTACTGCTGCTCTGCAGTTAAAAAAAATAATAAAAACCACATGGAAAACCTAATTGCCTTCTCATGACTGAGAAACAAGGAAATTTGATGCTGCTTAAAACGCTAATCAAGAGCAATGTCCTGTATGTCTTTATTTATGTGAGTTTATATAGAGATGCTGTATGTTTATAGATGGGATGTAAAAAGTTGGCCGTGGTTTTGCATGGTGAATGGGAATGTCCCTCAGCAGCTGGTGTCCCCCCTGCCCATAGCCTTGTCCCGTGACTAAGCCGGTTTCCTGATCTCCTGTGTAGCTTCTTTGGATAATGCCTCCTTACTGGCAGTTTCTCCCAGTTTCCCGGGAATGTTTGCTCACGTTTGCAACTCCTCCCATGGTGCTGCAATGGCTCACAGGTGACCGACCCGGCCGCCAGCCCGAGGGAGGGCAGTGCCCTGCGGGGAGCCTGGGGCCGTGGCTGGGACAGGGCCATGGGACAGGCGAGTGCAGCCTCTCTCCTCTGCGGAGCAGCCCCGAGCCCCTCGGCCACGGGGGGAGCACAGATGTGCAGACCCCCACAAGCCGCATCCCGGGCTATTTACGTCACGGTGCCTGAGTGGCGCCGGTGCCTAATCCCCGCAGAAAGGCAGCTGCGGGGCCAGATGTTACAACTCCACTGACCTAATTCGGGATCGAGGGGCTGGCGCCTGCCCTTCCTGCCACATCTCCCAGCGCCCTGGAGCAGCAGCAGCCAGAGGCAGGAGCGATCACCGCAGGTTCAGGCCCCTGCAGCGCACCTTGTCCCGGGGCATCGCTGTAGTGCCGCCGGCAGCATCCCGGCTGCGGTGTCAGCTGTGCTCCAGCCCCGCATGGGCGCCGCAGGACGGGCACACGCCTTGGCTTTCAGCGCGCTGAGCCGATTTGCGGCGCGCCGTGAAAGGATGGCGTGCTGGGTTTTCATTGAGGGCTGATTTCCCAGAGGAGGGATTTCTGTCAGGGACATTAACTCCCTGCTGGTTCAAGCTGAGTGCTTCGAGTGGCTCTTACTGATGTCTTAAAAATAGAGATATCCTTATTAATATATCCCAAAGACTGAAAGGTTCTTGTTCTCCAGCAAAACTATGTAGTCACCCTTGCATAAAGCATCATCCTTCCTGCCACAGCCTTGCTGGCATTTGGCTTTGTCCAGAGGAGAGTCAGGAGGTTGCATCCTTTTCCTCAGGATCATTACTTTGTCAAAGAAGAGTTTGGGCTGATTGAAACCCCACGGGTTTTCACAGACCTTGGCTTTGTTTTGATGCTTTTCAAGAAAGCCAATGAGTTACACCCCTGTTCCCCTACACATCAGTCTGAATGAACTGGCATCCAACACGGGCTGGGCAGTACCTACCAAGGAATAGGTGTGCAGGGACACTCTCATAGGATCACAAAATCATCATCAAGGTTGAAAGAGACCTTTAAGATCATCCAGTCCAGGTGTCCATCCAGCACTGCCACTGTAGTGGCATCCTAAACCACATCACCCACAGCCAGAGCCAGAGGCCTCGTAAACACCCCAGGGATGGTGACTCCACCACCTCCCTGGGCAGCCTATTCCAATGCCAGACCACCCTAACAGTAAATTTTTTTTCTAATCTGAATCTCCCCACTCTCATTTTAAGGCCATTTCCTCTTGTCCTCTCACTGCAGGCCCGGTAGAAGAGACCGGCCCCCACCTGGCCACAGCCTCCTTTCAGGTACTTGTAGAGAGCGATGAGGACCCCCTGAGCCTCCTCTTCTTAAGGCTAAAGCTCAGCTCCCTCAGCTATTCCTCATAGACATGTTTTCTAACCTTCCAGAGCCTTGTTGCCCTTTGCTGGACACACTCCAGCACCTCAGTGTCCTTTTTAAAGTGAGAGGCCCAGAACTGGGTACAGCCCTCAAGGTGTGGCCTCACCAGTGCCGAGTACAGGGGGTGATCACTGCCCTGGTCCTGCTTGCCATACTATTCTGATTTTTCTGTGAGGGATTAGCCTTGCCAGGACCTTTGCAATACATGGCTTTCTCTGTCACACCAAGGGCAGCAGCATGGGGACAGGGAGGCTGGATTTGGAAGATTTGGAGTGCTGAATGCTGACTGAGGTCTAAACCCCTGCCTCTCATTTGCTGTTTTATTGGCCAGATCTGCACCTGGATGGGCCCAAAAGAGCCCAGCTCTGGGTATGGGAGCTCAGGCACATATGGGAAAGGGCTCTACACAGCAGGAGAGCTGTGGCCAGCCTTCACATACTGTTTATGTGAAAAAAAACCCACACGATTTTGCACTATTTTTGTCCTTAATCCACATTTGCTGTTCCTCCTAATCTTCTCTGCTGTTGTTTACAGAAGCACTGGGGGACAATTTCAAGCATACTGCTGCATCTCTGATCCCAAAGACTAAACCCCATGGGGAAATGGGGTGGTTGGTTCAGCTGTGGGGTCCTGGGCTGCTGGGACCTGGAAGCCAGCAATCCTGGCAGTGGGCCCAGCTGCTGGTCCTAGCTCACGGCAGCCACCAGTGACTGGCTCACACTGTGGAGGCACCAGCTGTCCCACCTGGAATGCTGAGGGAGGAAGGTAAAAATACCTCCTCAGTCACACGCTTGTGAGATTCCTGGATGGAAGATGCTAAAAACAGCACAATGGTTTTGGACATGTTGGGTTTCTTGGCAATGCTGTCAGCAATTAGGCTTCCTCCTGGCTTTGCACCAAAATGGAGGTGTGGGGGACTAGGGCTGGGAGAAAGCAGTGCTGCCCTGGGGTTGTGTGTTGGAGGATGCATGGGTGGAGCAGCCTTTTTCCAACTTTTTTCTGCCTTAATACATCCTGACAGAAGATCTTCACAGCCAAAAAAAGGATGTCCTGAACTCATGAGGCTGGCTGGGAACAGAGCAGACGCAGGGCTGGGCCAGCCCCTGCTGGTTTAGAACATCAGTGAGTGTCATATGAGAAAAAGCACTGTAATGGTCAGACATGGTCTGAACAGACTCACCCCATGCGTATAACAAAGGGAAATCCTCAAGGAAAAAGCTGGGCTTTTCTCCACAGCACAAGGGGAGTAGGGGAGTCTCTGCCCTCCCAGACCTGCTGCACTTTTCTGAAGCAGCACATCCATTCGGGACCTTCCCAGGGGAAGCCTGGGGGTAAAGAGGAACTTGCCCTGCCTGGGAGGAAAGATGCTTGGCAAATGCAAGTTGCACATTTCTGGGATGGTCCCTAAAATAAGGAAAAATGAGGGATGCTACACCCATTATAGGGAAACCAATGGTAAAAAAATTGGGAAAATCTTCTACATGGAAAACCCAGAGAGCTGTGGGATATCCTTGCTATGGTATGAATAGTCTTTTGTAAAACACAAGTTTCATCCAGTTTATTTCAGTTGTAACCGCTTTCTAAAATTACAGAAAATAAAGATGGCAGGAGAAGGAAACCCGGAATAAGCAGGGAGGTAAGAGCAGGCAAAAGACTTGTGTGATCCTATTCCAACGAGTTGCAGGAGCTGTCCCAGGCAAACAGGCAGTCTGCGGCTGCAACTCCTTGTTTCACCAGCACTTCCCTGCACTGGGAGGCTTGCAGGATCCTGGCTGCAGGCAGCACCTTTGGGCAGCTGCCTTTGGCCAGGGGCTGGATGTGGCACGGAGGCTGGGCACCTGTGTTGAGTAGGATGAGTCCCATAAATAGAGCAGGAACCCTGCTGTGGCCTTGGCATCACTTAACCCAGCTTCCTGCAAACGCTGAGTGCAGCTGCTCAGAGCCCCTCAGCAGCTGGGCTTCTCCCCAGTATAATGCAAGCAGATTTGGTAGGTGCTCAGCCAAATAAGCCCCGAAGCAGCAGGGTTGTGCTGAGACCTCAGTGGCTGGGACAAGGGCAAGAGGTGCCTCTCGCCGGTGCTGCCCCACGCCAGTGATGGCTGTTGAACTCCTGCTGCGGTCACTGCCCAGGCTTGACAGGGAGCACCAAGCAATGAGAAGTATTGGGAGGTTGAGCTATTAGTAGTCAGCTTCTCATCAGCTCCTGGAAGAGGAGTGTGTCCCTCTCCCCAGTCAGCAGGGCTGCAGCCAAGGGAACAATGTGATGAATTCCATATTCTTAGCAACTCTGGATTTTGAGTTACTACCTCAGGGAGGCAACAGCCTGTGAAAAATGCCTTTGAAAACCAGTTGCCAGATAATCATTGGCTGAAGCAAGATGTAGCTTGAGTCACTTGCCTTTGGGCTGAGTACCAGAGCTGCTCTTCACTGTTCACCCTCACCCAGCAGGTGCACAGCTCCCCTTCCATGAGCTAGGGGCATACCTGGCGCTGTTGCGGGATGCCCAGCTCCCAGCAGTGCTGCTGCTGCTCTCCAACATCTCCTCAGGAGCCCAGCTTCCTGCTCCTCATGCAGGGAAAAAGGTCTCTTTTCCCAGTGGAGGCAGCTGAGATACCCATAATGAGTGAGGGGGAGAGAGCACCACAGCCTTGCTTTGTGCTTAGACGTGAGGTCTCTTGGCAGTGCTCGTCCGGGTTATCTTAACTAGCATGCATGGACTATAACTTTAAAATAAACTTAAATAACTTTAAAAATATCCATCTACATGCTGTGCAATGTCAGCTGGCTGCTGTCTTGGAACAGCTGCTGTGGAAAGTTGTCCATCCCAGGGAGCCGCTCTCACAGGGCAGGCATGATCCTGGCGGATGGGAAGTTGCAGGAAGGAATAGTAAATCAGGAACCAGCACCCTTCCCATTTATTTTTAGCCAGTGGTGTTTACGGGAATTTCCTGCTCTTCCTCTGTGTTCCTGTTGACTTCCTTCTCAGTGATGTTACAGCTTCAGTCAGCACGACCTACAAGCAGATGCAAAGCAAAGATCAAGCCCTTGCCTGGCTGTGGGGAGGTGTGCCCATGCTTAACCTGAATGGCTTAACCCTTGGCGACGCTTTCCTCAAGTCAGACCTTGCTAAGAGTTCAAATCAACCCTCTGAAACTGTAAATGTTCCCAAATCTCCATCCCCACCTGCCTGTAAGAGGGAGCGAGCCAAAGCAGTGCTGGTGGCAGGTGGCAGCAGGGCATGCTCCATGAAGGTGCTCTCTCCAGGCAGAAGTGGAAAAAGCAATCGCGGTTGTATGATGTGTTGGGCCCTGCTGGGTGTCTGTCACGCTGCTCCAGATCGTGCAACTTCAGTACCATTTAGCAGCACAGCCTGTTTAATTATCCCACCTGCTCAGCAGTGGGAAAAGGATGGCATTCACAAGCCTTGTACATCACCTTTTCTGGGCTCCACAAGGCCTTTAGATCCAAGAGCTGGCAGGGAGCACACCAGGCAGGAGGATGATGTTCCTGCTTTCCCTACACTGGCAGGAAATAGCAAGCCTTGCCTTCCCGCTCTACCAGCCCTTTCTGCTGCCCCTCTCCCTTTCTGGCAGGGCTTAGAAGACCCATGTACACCCATCCTTGGGATGACAGGACATTCAAATTCCTCCTCAACCCAGGAGGGCAGCAGTAGGGCAGCCCTGCTCCTAGCCTAGCACACAGATCTTTCTGAGTATCATGATGTCAGTCATGATTTGCCATTTTACCAACTGCCTGGTTTTACTGATCAGGTAACACAGGCTGACCTTGTCTCCTGATGGGCTTTGCTCTAGGGGCTACAGATGGAATGGGCAGACATAGGGCACAGAGAAACCCAACCCCATCCCATTCTGGTGGGGCCAGGGTGTCCCCCTGCTGCTTTCTGGCTCAGGGCATCCATCCTCTCCTAGCACGGAGATCCCAACACCTTCCTGGTGTGGTAATAGTGAGTTACTGCTGACTTCCATCAGCTGGGGCTGAATCCCCAGCAGCTGCCAGTCGTGGGGCCAGGTAATATAAAAGCCTGAAGGCCCTTTCCCAGGTGAGAAGTTTGAGGTTGTTTTGTTGCTGTAGTCTGTGTTCCTGGTCTGTTCCATGTACTGTTGTATCAGGGACCTCAGAAGGCATTTCAGCATCTGAGAGCAGGGGTGGCAGGTAAGTCATGCTCCAGAGAGGAAAGAAAAATAAAGTTTTAAACAAAGAATATTTCTTCCCATTTTTATTTCCCATAGATTAAACCCTAAAATTTTAGGAGCTCATGTTCTTACTGCAAGTGCTTCTTTGTAAAAGATTTGGGCTGTAAGCTGTTGTATTAAAGCTCCTCTCACAGCATGCTTTACCTCCTAAATATGCCTGTGGGTTGTTATCCCTGCAATGGAAACCAAAAAAGAAGCAGGTTATGAGGTTTAGTGATAAAATAAAGCAGTGAGGGCTAAGATTTTAAATCCCCCCTCTAGTAGGTTAGCTGGCATGTGGCTAGAAGGGTTTGTCTGGGCAGCTATTCAGCGGGAAGAAGGGATGGTGGGGTGAGATGCTTTGTGGCTCACCTAGAAACCATTTCAGAAAGATGTAAAAGGTGACAATTTTCTGCCAGCAAAAGGGGCTGAAAACAAGTTTTCAGAAAAACAGCCTTGAGAACACAGTCTGACTGGAAGAGCATTTGAAGAGGGCTTGGCAGCACTCCTGGGTGAGGGGTGTGTGAGAGCTGTTCACTTGAATGATCAATTCTGTGCAGCTGAACTCAGGAAGCCACTGTTTCACCTGAGTCTGGCCCAGCTGGTTCATGTGGCTGTGCAAACTCCTGGTGGCTTTCTGTCCTCTGGGGGCTTCATTATTCCCTTCTTTATTTCTTTCCTCCCATTAAACCAGTAAAAGAAGAGCTTCCAGCATAGTAGTTTGAATGATGAAGGGTGGGTGAGATTTTGGGGTGAAATTCTCTTACTGGTTTGAGCCTTTGAACACAAGCAGTTGTGCTGGTGTTGATGGCCGTGACTCTTTGACTACCAAGGTTTTCACTTACTAGGCTTGTGCACAACACAACCCGTACACACTGGCTTGGGGGGATGGTTTTAAGCTGCTTTTGGAACATCAGCAGCTACCAGGTGCTTGGGGTGTTGTGCAGAGGGGAAAAAAGAGTGCCTCTTTCCCAGTCTTCATGGAAAGAAAAGGGAGCAGCAGTTTGTCTCTATTCAAAGACTGCAGTGGCAAAACTCGGTGCTGCTGTAGGCGATGCTCGTGTGCCTGCCCACTGGGGAGCAAGGGCACATACAGGTGGCTTCATACAGGTTGGAGATGCTGGCCAGGTTACTGGCCCTTTCCTTCAGGTGGTTTGGGATCACTGTGTGGGAAGTTGCTACTGATTTGAGGACACGGGACTTTGAAAGACCCCGTGCTGAGGTGAGTCCCTTCCTGACGGAGAGGGCGATGGAATGAGCTGCCCTCAAATCTGGTCAGGGAAGCTCTGATGATTGCCTCACCTGCTGTGCCCAGGGGACCTCTGCTGCCCTGCTCCCTACAAATACATGCAGGGGTCTGGGGGACCTTGCATCTGTTCTTGGGAGTAATAACATAAAAGCCAGCCCTGGTCTTGTCTGAGTCCTTCTGCATCTGCCCCGCTCACTGGCTCCTGGCATCTTGTCGCCTCTCTCGCAAGTGAGCTGCACAGCCTTGCTTTTCAGAAAACACTGGTGTTTTGTAATTTTTCTGGCAAGTGAGACAAGTTCTTTGCAGCTATCTGAACTTTGCATTTGTTTAAGCAATTTACTGCCGTGTTGCTCAGAGGGGTCATTTGTTCAAAGCTGAATAGCTGCGGGGGAGAATAAACATCAGCCTCTCCACTCTTGCCTCCAGCGGGTATTGGCCAGCTGTGGGTGATGCAAGATGAGCTTAGCTTCACCCTGTTTAACAAGTCAATGAACCCTGTATCTCTCCTGACATATGGGGTGACTTCTAAAAAGAAGGCTGGTCTCCATGGCCTGCCCATTCCCTGGGCAGCAGGAGCTGTGCCTCCATCCCTGCCCTGCAGCAATGGGGCAAACAAATAATTTGGCCCTGGGGTCCCAGGGAAGGACAAGGGTTTGTGGTGGTGACCTGTCTCCAGAGGCTCTGTAACAGTTGGGTGTTTTTATCCTAAATAAAACTTCTTTAGAGATGGTGACAAACAGCACAACTGGGTACTTGCAGGCAGGAGAGGCTTGTGCCAGAGCCATGACCTGAGGATCTCTCTCCTTGTTCCCCAGCCTTGTTCCCCAAGGCTCTCCTTGTCTCACCCTGCAGCCTTTAAAATCTGGAGGAAATCTCTCTTATCCCATCCTTCAGGACAGAAATAAAACCTCTGCCAAGTATGTAGAGATACTCAGGTCAGGGGTTTTTGAGACATAGGGTGAGAGACCGAATGGAACATCTTTGTCCATGCAATGGAAATATCACCAACTAGCACAGGGGGGTGTTCCCTCTCTATAGATGCATAATGTTGCTGAGCACTCTTACTGCTTCTTAGAGCTCAGGGAGCTTTAGAACTGGTGAGGTGTCCTGCTGTTTCACCCCAAAAAGAGCACAACAGCATCTCTCAGAGCACACAGTCAGGAGTCCTGTTTGCTTCCAGTTCATAGCTAGCAGAGCCCTGATGGTGATGACTTCAAGGCTTTAAATAAGAGGGATCCACCTGAAGCCAGCAGGCTCTGTTGGACAGCCATCCCCACAGCTTTGATGGTGCAGTACAACTTGCTGGCTGGCAAGAGGTTCTTGCCAGGCTGGCAGCCCCTGTGCACCCCGGCCACGCTGCAGAGCCCAAATTGGGAGCTACACTCTGTGGCTGAAAAGTGAAAGACTACCCGTCCTGACCACTGCCAGGCTGCGCAACTGCTTTGCATGACAAGGGGATGTTGGGCTTCCCAAAAATATCTTCAGTGCATCTCTAAGGTTTCATTTCCTTGTGGTGGCTGCTTTCTCAGACGCCTACACTTCCACATGAATACGACACATCTCCAGCTAAAGCAGCAAGCACCCCAGCAGCCTGGGCTGTTGAGGCCTGGAGCCAGACCTCTGGCTTTTGTTGGAGCAAGCCAAAACTTCTGCTTTGCACTGGGTCAGGTAGCGCTGCTCCCCTGTCGTGCTCGGGGACCCAAAACCTGCAGTGCGCAGCAGGGGAGAAACAAACCTGGAGCCTGTAAAACCCCCCCGGCTGGCCAACACTGTGCTCACAGTTCAGCTTCCTTTTGGGTTCTTGAAGCAGTGGAATGCCAGCATCTTTGCAGGCACCTCTTTGTACCATCTGCAGTCTTATGGCCTATGTGTTTTCAGGTTTTCCACGTGGTACAACACAAAAGCAGGGGCAAAACTTCTTTAAGGATGTGTCAAAATACGGCAGAAGCTGCACAGGCCCCTTTGCTCCCTGGAAGTGCCTGTAAGATGCCTGTGATGGGCAAAGAAGAATTTGGAAGATGTTGCTGGCTCCTGTGGGATGGCCTTGACAGGGCTGGGGTGTGCACAGAGCTCCCCATGCCACTGATAGCAGGATCAGAGCCTCCACCACGACTTGGAGCTGTGGAAAGAGTCCAAACCCCTGGCTGGGTGGGAGCTCAGGCTGTGCTGAATCTTGCTGGGGCAAGAAGGAAACAACGTGAACACTCACCTCATTGAAAACCCCAGAAAAAGTCCCGGATTTTTTTCTAGCAAGACTGAAACCCCAACATGCAGATCACAGCCCCAACCTGGCACACTGCCCAGTGCTGCATTAGCGAGCCCTAAACTGGCAGGGGAGCCCCTTTCCCCCAGAGCATCCCTCTATGCAGTGAGGGTCCTGCAGGTGAGTCCAGCCAGTTTTCCTGCTGTCTCCATACCATGTGCATGTACCTGCAGCACCTGACTCCAGACCTCCAGCCTCCCACATGCCACAAACAGAAGCCCTTGGCTTTGCTAAAGATAAGATGCTCTGTTCTTGCATGTGGTAAGCTGGGATTTCTGTTCCAGCCTTGACGGGCCTGGTTACTCATGATCCTGCTTTGAAAACTATGACTGGATTAGCAGCAACAGGCTAGTTGTTCTCCCCTGCCCTTTGTGCCTCATTTATCAATTTATTGCCTGATATGAGGCTTTCTTTTGATTCCCACCAAGCCCTTTGTTCCTGTCCTCCTGGCTTGTCTTTTCCTTGACAAATCTCATTGACTTGCTTCACTCTCATTTGTTGACTCACATCATGCCCTCAATCATTCCAGACAAAATCGAATTTGGGGGCTTCTAAAGACCTTTCTAGGAAAAGAGAGAGGGAGCTGGAGTGCACCTGTCTGCCTCCAGCCCTGTGCAGGGACACGCACACACCACCCCCAGGCAGTCCTTGCAGGGAGTGTGGAGTGGTATATGGGGCGATGCACTGGCAGGGCTGTCAGCAAGGCTGTTTTGATCGTGTGGGGTTTGGTAGCAACCATCACCAGGCTTGCTGTGCTGAGGAAAAATTGCTATTTTTGCTTCCACCTGCCCCCCTTGTCACCTCCTCTGTGGCAGTGGTGGTGAAATGAAGTGTCATTTCATCCTTCACATTTTCTTGTGTGTAAGGATACGGCAAACCCAAGCTATGATGTGATTTGGGAAGAGGAATGAGGCATTTCTCTTCATGAGCAGAGCTGCTGGTATCCGGCCAGCACCATGATGTGGTTTACTTCTTCTGCAGAGTAGGAAACGGAACAGCATCTCGAAGTGCTCTTTCAGAGAGGAAAAACTTACATGATTTTAAGAGAACAATAAAAAAAGTTAAGTTCAATGATTCATCTGGGGGGTCTGGTTCCTGTAGAGACAGCAGCAAGAGCCAGCCTAGGCTGTCCCCTCTCCCCAGGACCACAAACTCCAGGTGCTGAGCCTTGTTCCCCATCAATGGCTGAGGCAGAGAGCACAGAGGTGGTTGCTCAGGCCATCATTAGCACCTCAGGGCTTGCCAGGGATGTGCTTCCTACCTCCTACAAACCCACATTTGAGGTACCCTACAGTGAACAGAGAGCTGGTGCTCTTGCAGTAACCTGGGAGGTTGTTGTCCTTGGTCTGGAGCAGAGCCAGTGCTCAGCTGCAGCTGACGAATGAGCTGTTAGTGAGATAAATGTGCCATTTGGTGACTGGCCAGAGTGTTCTTTACCATTTATGTAGGGAAAGCTCAGGCCTGCAGAAGGTGGTATATGACTGGCATAACCAAAAGCGCAGGGGCAGCCAGACCCAAAAGGCAGAGCTTCTGGCTTTGCTTGTAGGACGTTTCTGTCTGAGCACAGCTGGCAGAGCTTGGACAGCTTGTGCTTCTCAACAGACTGGATCAGAAGCAGTGAGATACTGGATTTGCAAACATGATATGGGGAAGCAAAGCCCCTTCTAAGATGACTTAAAGCTATGAGAGAAGCCAGATTCCCATAGCAAGGTTTAGCAAGCTTGTGTTTCAGGAGTCATTATTTCAAAAACAGTGTGCTGTCTGAGTAATAAGCCAGGAACTCACCAGACCCACCTGTATTGCCACTGCTACTATGGTGATCCTCCAGAGTTACCAGCTGTGTGTAGCTCTGCAGCAGCAGAGTTCAGAGGTGCTGCAGCAGAGAGAAGCCTTTCACAGATGGGAAAGCTGAAGCACAAGGAGTGCTGGTGCTCAATGGCCACTAAACTCATCTTTCCCGTGTGTCTCTACTCTGCTGGATGGGCTCCTGTGCTGGCTGCTGCTCTGGAGCCAGAGCAGCTGTTGCCTGTCATGGGAGCAAGAGACTGGGGTAGGGTATTGATGCTTCTCAATTAACAGGATTGTCTGAATTTCTTTGCTGGCATCAAAATGTATTTCTCACATAGCTGTACTCTCTGCATTGCAAAATGGACACTGCTGCTATTTTTATACACGTATTTTTATATGTGTCTTCCCAACTGTTTTTCATTTTTCTGTGCATCTGTTCCTTGCATGATCTTGCTGGGTAGCCAGGAGTGAAGATGAAGTAAGAAAAGAGAAAACACTGCAGTTTCTCATTTGGGCAGCCATCTGGAGGCTTTCTTAAAACATTGAGAACCCCCTGAAACTTTGGTCTTTTTGCAGTGTTTATGCTGGGCACTCCCAAAATGGCATCATCTTAAATCACAGCTCTCTTTGAAACATGAAGGCCAAGCTGTGGTGGTTGGCAGAGATGGCAGGCACAGTAACAAGTACCAACCTCCCTCCAGAGCCCCTCTGCTTCTCCCACTTTCTCCTTGCTTTTCTCCACCAGCTGCCGCAGGGTGGGGTAGAGGCGAGCGAAGGTGGATGTAATCCATTTAATATTACATCCTTGCTCAGAGTGACTCTCTGATGTGCGAATTTGCTCCTGGTGAAAGGAAGAGCTGTGCAATGCAGGACCTTTCTGTCCATGCACCATGTCCCAGCATGGTTGGAACCAGGCTTTTGCCGAGCACGAGGTGCAAAGCCCTTGAGCTGCTGCTTGTGGAGAAAAGCAACCCCAGGAGCAAGGCTGTGCTATCTCTTTCTGGGCAAAACACAGAGAGGCCTTCTTCCTCCCTCTCTGTTGTTTTTCCCTTGTGAGGGATTTAGATAACAAACAGTATATATGGTATTCCTTCAGTGTAATGGCGTTTTGTGGCTGGCAGATCTTGACCCCTTAGATGTGTGAGTGAATTGAGCTGTTCCTCATTCTGTGCAAGCACTTATCAGACAAATGTTTCTGTCTCAGGCTGCCCTTAGGTATAGGGCATACTGAGGTGACCTCAGTAGCTGATGGAGAAATGTTCCCCCTGAACATGATTCCTGCTCAAAATCACATTCTGGTCTATTTTCTCTTCAGAAATTATGATCTTTAATAAATATAATGATTAAAACAAATCTCTAACAAGACTGGTTTAATTATTGTCTTGGTCTCCTTGGCTAAATTCAGCCTCCATATATTCAGGAGGTGTCCTTTAGTAATTCCATCCCTGTGATGTGCTGGCGGGAAGTCATTGCAGCAGAGGCTGTGGCACAGAGTGGAGCCACTTGGCTCCTTTGGTATGGGGTGGCAGAGATGCTGCTGTGCAGATAAAACTGCATAGCAAGAATGGCGGAAGAAGCTGGAGGTGGAGATATAGGTTGCATGGCAGTAAACTCTGAAAACTGTTTGTAGAGCTCAGGGAAGCTTTGTTTTTAGGCACCAGTGATGACAGCTGGAGACAAAACACTGGACTCTTCTCTGCATTTCTGTCACGCTCTGACGTCTGGTGGGGAATCTATTTCTTCATTCTGTGTTGCTATCCAGGCTTGGACTTCCAACTTAATTCAGAGTGAGTAGGAAACCTAGACAAAATGCTGAGAGGTGCCTTAACATAACCCCCATCTCAGGTAAGCTCAGAGATGGACTTTCTCCCCCTGCTCTGCCTCTTGGTTTTTTTTTTTTTTTTTTTGCACTCCCTGTGTGCAGAACACCAGCAGGCTCAGGCTGCCTTCTTTCCTTGTCTCTTCAGAGCTGTGCACTAAGTCTGGCTTGTTCCCTTGAAACAAAAGGACAAAGGAACTAAAGTTCCTCAGTCACAGACCATGTACAGAGTCTGTCATGCTCAGCTTTTTTTCCCTTGCTGGTATTTCTAATATTGGGTTTGAGCTGGTTCACAAGCCGAAGTTTCAATCTAGGCTTTGGTCCCAGAGGAATTCAGCAGTTAACTTCTCCCTGCCTTGGAGGGAGGAAATAAATCCCATCCGCTGAATGCCATGCTGTGCAGAGTTCCACGTATTTGGGATGGAGGATAGCATGTTTCTAAGCTCAAGAAAAGAGTTTGGAAAGCACAAACCATTGGCTGGTTCCACCAGAGTCAGGTGCGTAACTGCAGCTGACCTGCCTGGAGACAGTGTTAGGCCAATGCCCAGAAGTCTTGAAAAATCCCACTCCTTTAAAACTATCTTAACTGTGGGTATCTCTGTTCATCATAGAAAATCCTTCAAGCCTTCCCAGTCTAAGACCAGTGACTAACCTGTGGTCCCCATGGTCATGGGAATGCTTGAGGCTGGTGGGTTTTGTGCTCCTCTCCATGAAGCATGGCAAGGGCTCAGCCCTGGATGCTACAAGGCTGGTGGGGCTGAACGGGCTCTGTACAAAACTGCTGCTGAGGCTCTCTGTGTCCAAAAGAGCACAGAAGTCTCACTGTTTGGCTGAAGTCTTCCCAATAAATATCAGGCTGTCATGGGCTGCCCTATAAAGCTGTTGAACATGCCCACCTTCATGTGGGCTGGGGATAGTTTGAAGGTGTCCTTGAGCACGGCACTTCTATTGGCAGGAGAGCAACCCAACTGTGCAATGTTGAAAGCAGGAAGGAGAAAAGGGGAAGCCCTGCTGCTTTGCCAGGAAGGCAGAGTTCTGCTGGGCTTTATTTAATTGGAAATGATTAATATTCCCGTGTTGCCATAGCTCCTCTGGGACTCTTCCTCCCTGTCAGGATTTTCATTTAGTGTGTTTTTAATGCACTCTTCGTATATCTGAAAGTCACCTCTGCAATATATAACAGGCAGGTGGAGGAGGAGGATGGAGAGGAACGAGCACAGATGCCTTTTCAGCATGCGCTGAGTGCTGTCTCTGGAGTAGACCTGCTGGCAGGTAGTTCTGGGAAGCTGGTAAGGCTGTGCCCTAAGCCAGCAGGCAGGGAGTTGGGAGGATGGCAGGCATTTTGGCATGTACCAGTCGGCATCTGGTGCAGGGAATGAGTGGGAGGGGAGGAGGGGAAAAGGCAGCCTGATTCCTCAGAGTTAGCTGCCAGCTTCCTCACCTTCGCCGCCTTGCCAGCTCCCGGAGTTCAAAGTCGTGAGGCAGCCCATCCTTTGCCTGAAACTATGACTTGTTGTTACACCGTGAAAACATCCTAATCTCAGCAAGAAAACAATACTGAATGCCTGGCTCTTTCTGGAGTGCGGGTAAGGGCATGTTTTCAAGCACTGCTCTGCAAGCAGGAGGGCCAGAAAGGCAGGGGTGATGAGTGAGAGCTGATGCCCTCCCACAGTGGTCATGGGGACTGAGCTGCCACTGCTGGGATGCTGCCTGTCAGCTGCGGAGGCAGCAGAGATTTTGGACAGTATGCGTTCCATCAGTGTCCAGATCCCTCACACTTTGTAGGGATGTTTTAGGTTTGGATGGCCCCAACCCAAAAGTCTGGCATGGTAAAACTCCTGTCATGTACTCCAAGCAGGACTGAGTGGGAGAAATGTCGATTCACTTTGGTGTTAGTAACACCAACACAAGTTCTGACTGGGTTGTGGGTTTGGCTCTTTATTGAAATTTATCTTTGTTCCCAATGAAAGTTAAAGAGAAGAGGATTGGGGTTTTCATGTGTTTAGGCCTACCTCGCCTGTTGTATTTTCTTTCTAAGCAGTAAACACTGCTTGATCAACTGTTCCTGGCTGCTGCCACCTCCTCATCTTATGTTGCTAGCACCTGTCAGCTCAGCCAAAATCTGTCAGCAGAAGTCCAAGTGCACTTCCTGACTTGCCAGCCCACCCAAAACATCTTAGCCATCCCAGCTGGCTTTCCTCGACCTTCACACAGTGCTTACCAGATCAGATAAATCTTTTTCTCTTGATGACAAGGCATCTATGTCTATATGGGTCATCTGTGCACACCTTAAAATTATGACGAAAAACCCCCTAAACCCGTGTTGGCCACTGGGAGAAAAGGGGTTTATTGGTAATTCCAGGACAGTCTAGCATTGCAACACTCCCTGTTTGGAAGAGACATGAATGGTCAAATTTGTGACCCCAGCACAGGGTTGTTAACAGTGCCTGTCATCACCCTTTCCCACTCCCTGCCAGCAGAGACAAGTCAGGAGGGCTCTCAACTCTCAAATGGAATGTGTCCCACCTGCACATTAAACTTTTTTGATGTTATAGCTGTTTCTGTGTGGGTCTTTTCACCTCCTTCAGCATGTGCTGTATTTTAGCAGATGCATTTGCATGTTACAAACCACTTTTGCATATGGAACCAAGCAGCACACAATAAAACAGATCTGTTAAGCAGGCCCTCATACTACCAGAGTCTAAAGCAGCTTTGGAGAGAGACCAAGAATATCTCAGTGATAAATCTCTTTTCAAAGGACTTGCAGCCACCTGTAACAAAAACAGTGATAGTTTTACATTGGTCATTGATTTCTGGGCTGAAATACAGAGAGCAAAGACTTGGTTCAAGGGACCATGATGATTGTAGTCATTGGCTACATACTGAAAAATAAGCCTATTTTGTCAGTCATTAACCAGAAAGAAGAAAACAGAAGATGGTTCATTCAAGAGACAGTTTATGCCCACTGAGTTGAAACAAATGACCTTACTTAATTTTATGAAGTAATTTTCTAAGCAATTAGTTTCATCCTTACCCCCTTGTAGCTGTGATATGCTGACAAATATTTTTCCACAGCTAAGAGAACTGCGAATGACTTTTCCATAAAAACTCAGCTGGTCTTCTGGGAATTTTGTTTTGAGAAGAGGTGGCAGTTGAGTGAAACGGGCTTCCCCAAACCCCTTTTCCAGTTTTAGCTTGGTTGGACACCAGATTGTTATCATTGTGGTTTTAAGAATCCCTGCAGACACGAGCTTGTGGGATAATGAGTCAGTTTAACATGGTCGCACCCATCAAAACTACTGCTATTCTTGTCAGACCTTTGAGATGTAGGAAAAGATTTGGGGTTTGTTAACCTGAGTGTAACTCCTGCACTGAATAAAGTCTTGGAATACTGAAGCACTTGAGCAAATTCATAAACCCAAGTTTTATTAGTCAAAATATGTAAGGTTGTGTTTAGTGTCAAGGCTCCAAGAAACATTTATTTCTAAGAAACCTGAAAGGAACCTTTGGAAATCCAGAGTCCCTGTCACAGGGAGGCCACTTTCAGTCCTCTTGGTTATAGTCTCTCGATCAGAGGCATTCTTAAAGGCAGCCTGGTGTTGAAGTGTTGTGTTGGATCAGGGCTCAGGAAAACACAAAGGAAAGAACATTTTTATTACTGAAGATCTGTTGCAGGGGAAGTTGTGGGGATGATGCTTTCCCTGAGAAATGTGTGTTGTTTGAAAACCATGTTTATGGCAAGGAAAATGTTAGATCTTGCAGGCCAGACACTGGTGCCACCTAAGGGATAGTGGCCTTGTCACAGGCAGTCTGTCGAATATTGATTGTATATTAGCTGAGGCTTCCTACTGAACTCGCATATCTGTCTTTTAAAGAAGATTAGATGTTTGCAATTTTTAATGGAGGAGAGCAGAAAAGGAAGGCCGGATCCAGCACTAGCAGCATTTCTCTGTGCAAATTTTAATTTCTGTGATTCTGGGAAACTATTAGTGTCTTAACTGTTGCCTAGAGTCTGGCAAAGACAGTCTTGTGCCTGAGGGCTTTGCAGGATTCCTATCTTACTTTTTTTTTTCAAGGAGAAAAATTTACAAACAAGACAATCTCTATTTCTTAAGTTTGTACCAATGTGAATAACAGTCAAAGACAAACATCTTGATCTCTTCCTGACACTTGTGGTGGGAAGTTCAAGGAACAAATCCAGTCCCATGTCAGTTGACCCTGCAGGGGTGGGCAACTGCTAGTAGCCAGCCAGGATGGATTTAATCCAATGGCATGATGAGAGGAGGTAGCATGGACAGTGAGGTTTGGGCTCCTTGCTGAGGATGCCCTCTTGCACAGCTTGGTTATGGATGTGTATCCCTCAGGCTCATCCCCCAGCCTTTCCCTCTGGCCACGCTAACTACGACCATCGAGTTGCCCATCCCCACATTCCCCCATGCCTGGGGAACTGTAATCAGACAATGGTGGCTCTGTAAGGGTGGTGAAGACCTATTTTGGGGAAGCAGGTCAGATTTGAGTGTGAGTGCGTTGGTTCTCTGCGTGCGTCTGCCACAGCAGAGCCCACGGATGGGCTGACATTTCAGTGCATCCTGTTTACACTGCAGCCCAGACAGCAGGAGAAGTATTTTTAAACAAAAATGCAGATTGCATTGTAATCACCCCATGTTAAGGAAACAAACACTTTTGCCACAATGCAAAACCAAACATTTGCTCAAGATTTAGGATTCCTTTCCCTTAAGCTATCTGCAAAACATAAACTCTGACTTTTTCTCTTTTCTCCCATTGATTTCCTCACTGCTGTCCTGTGATACATTAAATGGAGAAATGTTTGCCATAGGTAACAGTTTCACATTTTTGCATTTCATAGCATGCCAGGAATTTGGTTGCTGAGCATTTTGTGTTTTGAAATGTCAGGCATGTCTGTCTGAATCAAGTGACTGCAGTTTGCACTGCTAGCGATGCCTGTATTTTGACAACATCTTTACACCGAAAGAGAGGGGGGAAAAAACCAACAGAAAAGCACAGCCTAAAAATTACCCTGGTTGCTAAAAATACTGAGGACAGGAATAGAGAATTCACCACTCTGTTTTTCAGATTCACGTGTGCTTTGGGTTTATTATAGGATTAGAGCTGCCAAACTATGCCAAAGGCTGTGGCTGAGCTTCTATTATAAGTCTGCTTTTTGGCTTCTCCCCCAAACTTTGAAAAGCTTCATATAAGGATGTAAAATCTGTAGGTAGGAAGCCTTTAGGATGAAGGGGTAGATATAAGGGAGTTGCTTTGCTTTCTCCAGCAAATTTCGAAGTGGGGTATGTGGAGCAGCCTGGCTATTGGGAACATCATGCCCTGGTCACCGGAATGAAGAACAGCTGCTGTTGGCCACCTTGGCTTGGAAGGAGGTTGTTGTCACTGTAATGAAGGGTGGAATTCACCTATCCCACATTACACCCCTCACTGTGAAGAACCACGATGGCAGAAACACTTGTCTGAAAACTGGGCTTTGTCCTATCAAAGCTTTTTGTCCTACCTTTGTCCTCCTAATGCTGGTGAAGAGGATTAAGGGGCTGGTGGGACAAGAGAGCCTTTTGCAGAAGACACTAAATTGGGAATAGAAGTTAAAGACAGAATTAGCATTTAACCAAAGTCATATAATAAAAATCCCCACCCAATCCATTGTTGCCTTTTCATGTGATAGGAGTTTGAAAGAAAAATTTTCAAGGTGGCTTTCAAGCAGGGGTCCCCTTGAGGTTCTACATTGTGCTGATGCTGCCTCGCCATACCTTCCTAATTTCCCTTCTTTATTTTTTAATGTGGTTTTATTCTTCAGCATGCAGAACACATTACTTTGAAGAGCTCAGTCTATAAAAAGCAACAAGTAAGTTGGAGCCTTGCCTCAGCTGGGAGCAGCTCTGCCACTCTGAGTTATCAAGCTCCATTTGCAGAGTGTGTGCTGGGAAGGGAAGGAGCAATACCTGAAGGGACTAACCTAGATAATTTGAACAGCACCGTCTCTTTTGCTTCTAGCAACAAAGAATGCCTGCTGCAGGTCATTACTGTAAAGAACCAAGCAGGCAAACAGGTGCCATCAGCTTTCCAAGTGCCAAAGCTGCACACAGAGACCAGCTCGTCACCCACACTGGCACCATTGCGTCTCTTGGTCAGGCCACATCTGCAATGCATGACAGACTCGAAACACCTTGCAGCTGGCAGTAATGATAATAAGGCTAACAAATAGACTGGTTGCTTGTGAAATGATAATTTGTTCTAAAACAGTCCTTATTAATAGCCCACGGATGGCAGTGGCCATCTGGGGCCTCTGCTATGCAAACTGGTACAAGAATTTGCTCACGCTCTGCTTTGCTCTGCAGTTGATGGGGAGCCACAACTACTGCTGGTTTAGTCCTAGGTGAAGTGGGTGCGAAAATGGGGAAATGTTTCTTTGGTGAAATCTGTTTCCAGTCAAAACATCTATTTGTCGCTCTGAATATTTCATAACATGGTCACAAAATATGCAGAAAGAATGTTGACCCCTTGAGTACGATATGGCTGACTTCATGAAACTTATTCCCTTGACAAACTTGGCCTGCTTTATTTCTTAATTACATTTTTGAGCTAATTAAAACCCTCCCATGCAGATAGCTTGCTTCCCAAGCAAGAAAGAAAAAAAAAAAAAAGAAAGAAAATTCCTTGAAGCCTCCCCCAAAGGTCAAGCAATGCCACAAGCTGTGATGAATGTGTCTATTTGTCACCTCGGATGTGAGGCTATCCAGAGCAGTGACATTTCCCTGGTAAAAGTCAATAGCAAGTCCTGGGTTTGCAGCATGGTGTGCAATTTGCCTGCTTTTCCTTTTTCCTTCTCCCATTTCCATTTAAAGGATGTGGTGGTCTGTAGCAACCCCCAACACTGTACCAGTGGTACCAGTTGGTCTCAGGCATGCAAGGAGCTGCAGAACCATCCTAATGAGACCTGGTCTGTCTGGGAGATGATGGGACTGAGGGACCAGGTCCTGGGAGAGGGTAGATCCAAGCCTGCAGGAACCATTATCTGCCCAAGATGCCTATTAGCAATGGTACAGAGCCAGGTGTGCTGTCTTTGTACTCGACCCTCTTTTTCCTTCAGCACAGAGATGCAAGTCTGAGAGTCTGAGTCTGTGCCTTCTCGCCTCCCGCTCACCCGGAACAGTTGTGTGCCGGGATGTGAGGGCTGGATGCACCTGCAGGGTATTTTGGCTCACTTGGCTCAGGTGCCTGGGAAGGAAGCCAAACCAGAAGCTGCCTTCATGTTCACATCAAAACCGGGGTGGCCCAGACCAATTCTAAGCCCTTGTGACAGGGACACTGTCAGGGTGACCAGACCAGACCTCCTCTGAAATAAAACCTTTGAACGGCTTATAGTGCAGGGGCACCAGCTGCTTTGGTCCACCGATCCATTCCTAGCATGCTGAATTACTTGCTAATTATAGCCAGGAGGCAGACCTTTCCCCCTGCCCTGCTGAGCTATGCCGGCCTCCCAGCGAGCTGCAGGGAAGGCTTACCCATATCTGTTACCACCGAGTGCCAGGACTTCATCCTAGCACACAGCTGGCTCTGGCTAGTCTCTGCCAGCAAGGGCCTGTTACACTTAAAGTTTTACTTGCCAGGTTTTAGTTTTAGAAGCAAAGGCTGAAGCTGTGGTGTCCTCCTACACACCCTGCTTCTTCCTGGCTTGTGGCTTTTGGGGTGTCTGAAGAGGATCACAGGGAAGCAGCGGCAGTATCCCCACCACCACTGGTGCAGGATAGGGAGGGGGCGAAATTCAATGGCAAGTGAGTCATGTGGAAGAAAATCCAGAGCTGTTTCACTGCCCTCCCCCCTCCTCTGTACTCTCAGTGACTGTTTTGGAGGACGTTAAAAGATACAAGCTCTTCTATAGCTGAAGTCAAAGCTGTCTGCCAATAATAGATATGTTCTTTCTCTTTACTTCACCCACGCAGGTTGATCTGTGTTTTTTATTAAAATTTATGGAAGGCACTTTAAACTTACAATGATTGAAAAAAAACCCACAAAACTGTTCCTTACGTTGTTATATTTGGGAGCTTATTTGGCTCAACTGTATTTTTGGCTTGGCTTAGACATTTCATGCTTGCCTGCTCTGCTTTTGTTGGCCTTTCTGAGACTATATGCTTTGTATATAGGGAGAAAAAAAAATAACAAAATGTGGTTTTCCCTAAGGGTTCTGAACCAGGTGGGAGAGCCTGCGTTTTGTTCCTACCAGTGAGAAGTGGGTTAGCTACTGCAGTGAGCTGGCAGGAGGCAATATCTTTATTTTCCCTTTCTTCTATGCCTGCTGCCTGTACCACAGGTGTAGAGACCTGCTTTGGGAGACACAGCACCCCTGAGAGTTGTGTCCAGAGGGGTATGAGAGGTGCCTAGGCAGGGAGGGAATGAGAGAAACTGGGGAATGAGGATAGGCAGGTGAAGAGGAAGGGAAGGAGATATGGGTAGGTGGATAAACAAATGGGGAAGCTGGAGCTGCATACCACACTTTAAGGTGAGGCTAATGGAGGTGCCAAGTAGACAAATATATGCAGAGATCTACATGTAGGCATACCTGCAGATGCACACAGATAAAAATGTCTCTTAAGAGTTTATAAGTGATTTGAGCAAAATGTAGCTGTGTGTGTACATTATCTAATAATAATTGACTTCTGAATTTGGTACTCTTCAGTGATCATATCAGTACTGATCTATAAATCCAGCACAACAGATCCGTTGTTCTCTAAACAGACTCTTAGTCTGTATAAGGTCTGCAAAAATCAGGAGGCAAAATGTAATGTATGTTAAGTGAAGTAAATTGCATAGAAAGAGAGATAAATGGTGCCCTCCAGGGCATGTGCTGGAGGAAACTTGACACTTGCAATACTTTTTATCTCTGGACACTCTGAAGATGAGGTTTCTAATTGCAATGAACACTTTGTGAGGAACAGACCCATTGGGACATTAGCTGGGCACTTTAATCTTCCCCGCTGAAGTCTGTTCTCTAGCAGCAAAGCTTGTTCACCTGAGCATCCCTAGTACCCTTGAATTAGAGAAATTAAAATCGGGGGGGGGGGGGGGGGAAATAGCAAAAAAGGAAAAAAGGAAGCGCTAGCCAGGCTGAACACACTTTTCAGCTATTCTCTGGTGTTTTCTGACAAGGAGTTATGTTAGAAAAAGGTGAAACAAGGAGCCCCAGCACTGGTGTGGGGCACGGACTTTGCAGAGGGCCCTACAGTAGAGGCAAAGGCATCCCACATGGGATGGGCATGCTACACTGCAGCTGACATCCATTCATAATCAGACAACTGAAAATTCAGTAGCATTTGAGTCCCTTTCATAGGATCTGAGGAAACTCCCAAGCCAGTACTAAATTACTCCTTAAAAATTCAAAGGTTTACTATTTATCGCAGTCATCACAGTAGGATGTCAGAACTGTGCCAGGGCCCTCAGCAAGGAGAAAAAAAATATGGCTTATACCTTATATCAAGATCTTACGTGGGGGTAAAAATTATTGGTATATGCAATGTCACCAGCAGAGTGACAGAACCCCCTGAGAAGTTTAATCCCAGTGAGTGCAGAGTAAATGTTATAGGAAACGGAAAATTTTTCCATAAGTTTTCCTTAATCCTACCTTCTGGAGGATAGAAATTATGTGTCTTGGGGACTTGGTGGATTCTTGGTTCTGACCAAATGGTTTCGCAGCAGTGCCTGAAGCAAGGACTGGGGCTCAGGGGATGCCCCACATCAAGATCCCCTGAAGGCAGAGAAGCCAGTACGGGGGCAGAGGCATCATCTGGAGTGGCGTTTGCACTACAAATTGCATTGGTTTTGCTTTGTCAGCTTTATTTCTTTGCAAAGAAACACTCAGATTGAGAATGTTTTTCTTTGTTTTGCTTTGTTTTGCTTTGTTTTGTGACAAACCTGAGTTCTGATTCAATACCCGCTTCTGCACAGAAGCATCCCAGTGCTTGGGTGATGCCTTTATTCTTTACCGGCTGAAGGCAGCAGTTAAACACTGAAATGAGACCGGAAATCACAGGGTAGTCCTGACCCAGAAGATGCCTGTTTATCACTGAGGAAATATAGAGGAGTTTCAAATAAATATGAAAGGCCCCTATAATCCCACACTTTAAGACTTCTAATGTATTTTTTTAATTGTTTTTAATGCCTGTCCAAGTCAATCTCTCCCCCTGTTTTTGCTTTTTTGCCATGGGTCACCATTTCCCTTCTGGCTTGAAAGACTGATAAGATGTCAAAAGCTGGGCTGCAGCCAGGTAATCAGGTCACCAAGGCAAAATTCAATCAAATGTTTTTTCGGACAGTGTCACTGTGGCCTGGACAGACCCCGGAGCCACAGCTGCCTGGCAGCCCTTGTCCCCTGATAAGCTCAGAGCTGATCTGCACATGGTTTCACCACGTATTTAACTGTTTACATCTTGCTGTGTTCATTTTGGTGATGGGCTTGCCTTGCTCTCCTTGTGCCCACACCAGTGGCTGGCTACCAGCATGGTCCCCATTTTTGTGCTGCCCTTCCCCTGGTGTGAGTGCCTGCCTACAAGTCTAAGGATGGGGTACATGCAGGTGTTTTCTGGGTAGTTCATGGCTCTCAGCTGCTCTGTCTTGTTGGCTATCTTGCCATCCTTGGGGTCCTTGTGAACTGATGAGTTCTGTACCATGAGGTGACACAGCTTGATGACGCTTTGTGGGAAGGGCTGCTTCTTTTTCTTCATTTTAAACCTGCCGCCTTCACTTAATATCCAGAAAATAAAAGGTAGTGAAGGGGCTGCAAAGGTCCTGTGGCTCAACAGGTTTCAAAGCGATGCTTTCTTCTTCTGTCAGTGACCAAGTTTTGCGATCCAGACCGGCCCTGTTGGGAAAATTAGCTTCTCCTGGTAGTGTCTAATCTGGAGCCAAAGCTGAAAGATGAGACAAGTCGATTTTCCGCTGGGTGCGCCTTAACATTTCATTGCCAGCAGTGCACAAGCAACACTTCCCCTGCATTATAAAATGGCATAAGATGGATGCAGAATCCCAGCAACAGGCATTGTTAATTTACATCTTACAAGTGTTGTTTGTCAAATACAACCATTGTAATTGCTTGCTTTCCATTTCTAAAGTGTGCTAGCAATAAACTGGAAAAAAATAATGGGATACACACATTTGGCAAGTTCTTTCCAGGGTTTTATAGCAGTCCTCTGCTGGATTCAATTACAGATGACTTGAATTTTTCATGCAACGTCTTGCTTCTTAAAAATGTCTCATTTCAAATCAAAACCCTCAAAATAATTTGAGAAAACTCTCAAGTTGTTTTAAGTTTTCTTCCAAAATTTTTCATGTAGTGTGAAATTGGATTTTTGTGTTATGTGGAAAATGTTGTTCTTCTTGAGATAAAACTTCTCCAGCATTTCTGTGTAAATGGGTATATACTGAGCCGGAGCAAAAGGGAATTATTTTTCCTAACATCCTTCTCCTCTGATGCATTTGAATAAAATTGCCAGTTGGTATCCAACTGGCCTGCTCATTGCAGCTTAAGCACTGTCCAGGCACATACTTCCCCAAATTAATTCATATGGCACCCAGTCATGATAATAGAAAACCAGGAGCTTGTGATTGTAGGACAGCTTCTCTAAGGTTTGAGGATCTTTCACTTACCAAAAAACCCCAGTGGCTGCTGGGATTCTCAAAAGTGTTAAAGCTTCTACTGAAATAGATGATACCACTGGGAATTGTGCACTGTTTGTGCACATATGGCTGTTTATCCCAAGTCCCTGAGTGTGGCTTGGAGGACATCGGAAGCATTGTGGTCTGTTTATCCTTCTGTTTTCCCTTCTTGGGCAGTCTTCGAGTTAGGTTCCTTTTCTAAAAACTGTGTTTCAAGTGAATGAAGCAGTTGTTGCTCATCCTAATTGATTTTAGCTGAAGTTAACAGTGCTAATTATCTCTTACACCTCCTTCCTATTTTTATCCACTGCTGTTGAAAACAGAGGAAAGCCATTGAATGAAAATCCTGCAACACGGTGGATTTCTCTGCTAAAACCTCTCCTGTGCAACGAGGGGATTAATAGTACATGGCGTTATTAACTGTAAATCTCGGTGCCCGGGCCGGTTCCACTTTAGCACAGGATTGAATGTTCCCTCTTCCCGCTCAGTAATTTCTGTCTAATGCCACCCCACCCGTTGCTGATCCTCTTTTATAACGGGGCTGTCAGTCATGGCAGACCTGGCCAGCGAGCTGCACGATGGGGAATGCAGTGAGGGTGTTTCTCTCTGCACCCGCAAGGCCTGTGCCAGGGTGCCTCTCCAGCTCTGGGCACACAGCACAGCTGTTCCTATCTCTTGCTTGGGTAGCCCTTCCATGTTTGGACACCACCATGTGTGCCTCACAAGGCTGTGCTGCTATGAAAACCTGTGCTTCAAGCTGAACACATTCCTCCTTTACCTGTTTCCTATCACTGGCAGGTTATATTTTTAAAGGTCACACAGGCACAGAGTGAAATATGAGCATCCTGCCAGTTGCAGCTCTGGGCTGCTGCGGGATACATGTAATTTCTCTCTGGGAAAGGGGAGGAGGGGGAGGGCCGCAAACTTCCCTTATAGAAGTGGAACCACCTGGGAGAGAAAATTCAGGGAAAAGAGAAGAAAAATGACATAGCAACATTGCAAAATACAGCAGTCCTGCAGAGACAGTTTTGTTCAGCCTTCATTTGCTGATTGGTACCACTAGCGCTTCCCTGACGGGTTATTTCAGTTTCCTACAGCTCTCCATGTTCATATGCCATGTGTTTCTTCACAATTTATCTTTACAGATGTGGACATAGAGTCAGTAAAAGGTGAAATGCCTTTGCTAAGGTCATGGAGCAGAATTGGGAACAGGTGTATTCCCTGATACTTTCTCCTTTTAAGAAGGACAAGGCAATGATTTTTGGCCAAGGTCTTCCAGATGGTTTTAGTGGGGCCGACAAAGCAGCTACAGCTCTGTTAGATTCTTCTTACTTCCATTGTGCAGCTTTCTGAGACACTGAAAGAAAGCTAAGAATAAGGACAGTCCCACAGGCGCAAAAAGGACTATCACGTGCATCTGGAAAATACAGCCTTGGGCCGGATGTTGCAGGGCTTACTGGTCCCTCCTGACCCTCATGCCAGGTAGGACACAGGATACCATGTAGTACATGGGAGCTCTGGGTATGGGACACATCCAGCATACACCAAAATATTCCAATGGACAGATTTGGAAGAGAAAAGCTTTGAGTTTTCAGCCTCCTAAGAGCAGCACTTTGCCATGTCACGGGCTTGATCATTGTCTCCAGTAATTTAGAAAGGTCCCTGATTCAAGGAGTAAAATGTCTGGGGGGAGAAGGGTCACTCCATCAGCCCAAACGGGGTAGCCCATAAACCATGGGCTGTTCTGAAACACATGGAATAAGTGTTCTTTCACAGTAATAAGAGTAAAATATTTATCATAAAAATTAAGCATATTTAATAGAAGTGGCAACACTTACTCAGAGAGCTGAGCCCTTGGTGTAATTCTTCCCTAAGGCTGCCCCTCAGTTTTGTTTTTTGGTGTGTGTGATTTTTTTGTGGTGGTTTTTTGTTTGTTTTTTTGGTTTTTTTTTTTAATTCAAAGCTGACGCACAAATGTTTTGGGCCACCAGCAAAACTATGATGAAAAGAAGGACAATGTGGAGAAACCCTGTTATCAAACTGACCTTTCCTGGCAGAGATTCAGTGTGCTGGAGTGACAGAGGCTGTAAGAAATGACCCCATGACTTTGACCAGCTAACCTGAATGGCTTGAAACTAGACATTGGGCACCAATTAGGGGAGTAAACTTCAGCACACTGAACCCAGCAGATACTTTTCAGCTCTGATGTGAAAGCAGCATTCAGGCACCTCATTAAGCACTGGAATATTTTTTGTGTAGTTTCTGTCAGATGCAAGGGAATTTTTAAAATCTAGTTCATGGATGCATGGGGAAGTACTAAGGACTTTAAAATAAATAAAAAAAAAAATCAGAGTAGCTTTCTTGTCCTGTATCTCTTGTGACTACAAAGATGTGCAATGGGAGAGCAGGGAGAGAGTTGAAATAGGCACCCAGGGTTGTGAGGTTGGTCCCTCAGTATCTGTTCCACAGTGTTGATATCAATGACCAAATTACTTTCCTCCTTCTTCTTTGGCTGCTGGGGTAGTACAAAGGGACCAATATCTGCCTTGAGAGGTCACTTGATATGGCTTCATAGAAAAAAGGGCTGTAAGGATGTCAGCAATGTAGAGGTTTCCACCTTTTGGCACATTTCTGAGTCTGGTTCTTGGAGTTGCAGGAGGGAGAAATGCATGGTTAGTAATCTTCAGCTATGCACATCTCTGGGCTGTCTTCATCCCCTCATGCTGCACCCTGAGGTCAAGGTCTACAGCCTGTGATTCCACAGTTTGTAGATCAGGTTCTCTTTAAAACAGTGTAAGCTGTAAAGAGTTTTAAAAAGGACAGAATCTGCCAAGTTGGGCAAAGCCTGGAAAGACTTATTTCCTTTTGCCTCTATGTTAAACATTTTCCCTTTCAGCCACTTTCACTGGACTACCAGTGCCAAACAAAAAGAATAGGAGCACTCCAGGGGAATAACTGACAGTAGTTTGAGTCTTCCATTACCTTGCATGTGCTGAGCTTAAGAAGTGGTGACTTTTCATCATGGACCTCCTGGGTCTTTCAGTTGGGTTCAGAAACTCATGTAAAGCTCAAAGAAGAATGCATGTCTGGAAGATATAAAACAAGCTGTGGAAAAATGGGAGCGAGGTGGAAGATACCCAGCTCTCTATATTTAGAAGTCAGAGTGTGTGTGCTCCCCCAGCAGCTGTGAGAAATAACATTATATGGGAAAAAAACTGGCCTAATGGGTTCCAGCCTGCCTGTGGTGGCACCATGCTTTTGAACAGCTATGGTATGAATTACAGCAGCTCCAAAATTTTATTTACAAGCCAGGGACCAGCTGGAACTCGGCAGGATGCACTGAAAATGTACAGCCACACGTTACCAAACCCTACTTAAAGAGCAATGGCTCTGGCATGCGGGGGATAAAGGAATTAAAAAATCCCACTGAGCAGATCACCAATGGCAAAAAAGCACCAAATTTTATAACTCTCTGTAAATGATAATCTTTTATAACACGATGAATTGTATTTGAGTAGGATCCTTGAGGCTGAAGCAGCATCAGGAGCCCTTGGGCATGCATAAGGATATGGGTGTCTGCAGGATTTAGCCATCAGAGCACCATAGGTCATTAGAAAAGCAAGTATGACTTTAAATATAGTGGAGCACAAATGTCGTGTGGCTTAAAATTAAAAGGTATGCTTTTATCTAGGAAAGGGTAAGCCCTGGGGAAATGAATTGTGTGATAAGGGAGGAATTTAGGACAGTCAGTGCTGGGAGGAGACCTGGAGAGAAGAATTTCCTACCTGCCTAAATGAAACTTTATACACTGCCATGTGCCCAGGTAGACCCATATTTCAGGCAAGTGTTAGAGAGCAGATCTTCCTTTTAACTTCACTCTATTTTCTTTCATCAGAAACATGAGGCTCTAACAAAATGTATTTTGGAGAAAAAGATCTCTGGCATGGAAAACTGAAGCAGAATTACTTCAATCTTTTATGTCCTATGTTTCTAAAAATAGAGATGACTAATTGAAATAATAAAATATTCACATAGTCAGGAATCCATGTTTACAGTTAATGCTGAATTACATCCAATGACATTTTTAAATGGGAATTTAATGGATATCTTTGAACAGAATGAGAGTTTTTTTCTCAGCTCACTCCTCAGAGGAGGAGCTTTGGGAAATCACTTTGGAAAGCCCATCATCATAGCCTTGCCAAAAGCCACCATGCAATCCTGGGCAGCACATCCCTCTCTGTCTGCAGAGGACCTCCCCTGATAGGAGTTGGCTGCCTCCTGGGCTGGTGCTGTACCATAGCAGTGATTTGGGCAGCATGCTCATTTCCTGCTATCCAGGAATGTAAATCAGCATTTTTCTTCTTTTGGTGGGTGAGAGGGGTTTTGTGTCAGGGACTCACCGGATGCTAGATTGTGAGTTTGGGAGAAAGAAGCAGGTCTGGGGTCCCTCTCCATCCCTGTGTGGCCTGTGCGGCCCTAGGATTGGTGTGAAATGGGAAGAGCTGTGCTGCTGAAGGGTCCCATGCAGAGGGATGAGTACAACTAGTTCTCCTGAAGCAAATTCCATTTCAGAGCAGAAAACACTGACCTGGTCCTGAAAAGCCTGGGATTTGACATTCACTTCTGCCCCTGACCAGCTGAATATCCTTAATCAAGATGTTTCACTTCCCCACAACTCAGTTTTCCACCTGAAAAACCTATCTGCCTGAGTTTTGCTTTCCCTGGTCAGGGTGAAGAACTGTCCAGAAGGTACATGTGACTTCAGAGCAGGTAGGGAGCCAACATTGCCATGGGTCAGCACACCTTGAGGAAGCAAGCTGGCCCAGGACTGCAGATATTGGTGAGCAGTCATCTCAGAAGGACTCTAAAAAATAACATAATAAAAAGAAAAAAAGGTTTGAGTCTTCCATGATGACAGCATGGTGCCATTTGCTGCGGTTTCCCAAACTTCTGGTAATGAAAGTAGATATTGAGGAACACAGATCTTTACAAACTGCTCAGTATGCTTTTTGAAGATGTTTGCAAATCTACCTACCTTTCAAAATGCTACATTAGGGTTTCTAGGGTGGTCCATTAATCTGGATTGAAAGCGTGCTCTAGCTAGGGAACAGATGATGATCCAGGGATGAAGTAATCTTCCCTCTTCCTTCTGAGAGCCAGTATATTTTCCACAAAGCACAGGCTGTTAGGGACTTATTAGACTGTTTCTCTTTCCCCTCTCAGCTTCTAATTTCATAATAATTTTTATATTGTTGGCTTCATAGGCTGACTACCATATTTCCCCTGCATCATTTTCTTCCTGTTTACCTTTTTTTTACTCCATACCTAGAAATGCATGAATCTAAGACAAACTTTCCAATCCGTAATACCTGACGGGATCTGAAATGAGGTCAGAGAAATTCATCCATCCCTACAGGATAATCCTGCTGCTCTACAGCATTGCTGGATGTACTGCAAATGCTACAGACACACTTGCAGGACTGACAAGAGAGCTGGGGGTGTATTAAATGGAGACAGTCCATGCACAGGAAAATGAGCAGAAGTCCTGTTCGGCCATCCCCTCTCTGGGAAGAATGTCGTGTTGGACTTCTCTGATTTCCTTGCAGTAAATCTGGAAATGGCATCGCTGTAGCAAAACAGTCAGCTGGGTCTTAATGGTTGTCACACTGCTGCATGCCAAGGTCATTTAGAGAGTCACCAGTGAGTTTCTGGGAAAAGCAGCTCTCACCACTTCAAAAGCTCAGGCTGCTACCAGAGCTAGTTTCTCTTCTTCATGCTGGGCCTCGGTGCTTGCTGCCAAGCATGAAGGAAAATCTACGAAGTTAGTCAATGTTTGCAGTTTCAGAACATGAAGAATAATTTCCTTCGCTGCTGCCAAGGCAGGACTAAAGGCAAGGAGCTGAACAGCACTGACTCCTCCCCATCCCAAGGGCAGCAGCAGGCGCCTGTCCCTCTTGTTCCTTTGCAAGATAAGCCATTCCCATTCCTGATGCTGGGGGTTAAATCCTTCTGGAGACATGGTGTCAAAGGACCTTTGCCAGTATGCTAACATGGTCCTGTGCTTCCCTTAAGAAAAAACATGACACTGAGGAGAACTTCACATTGCACCCAAAGACGTGCACTGGCTGAAACAGACCTTGGACTCAGACACAGAGTTAGGCCTGAGGCTGTCTCAGAGGACCCTGGTAGTTTCCAAAAACTTTCTGAAAGAGGCATTTCCATCTGCTTTTGGCCATTGCTCCTGGTGACTCAGCCTGTTTAAGCCAAGCTCTACAGAATCAACCACCCCCTCTTCCTCTTCCACATTATGCTTCCCCCATGCCCTCCTGCTGGGGCAGGTAACTGCTTGCGAGGACATGGGTTATCCATTCATAACTGGGATGGGAGCCAAAAATAATCCCCCAGAAAAGCCTCTGGGGAGAGGGAGGCTAATGGAAGATCTGGCTTTAAGACTGGTTGTTGTAAACCAGTACTTAATCATTCTTGGGAGCTGGAGAGTCCTCCCAGGCTTCTTTTTGGCAATTTTTAAAAACTGTTTCTTCATCTTTTTCTTCCTCCTCCCATTTGGATCTGGAGTGTTCACAAGAGGTAAGGCAGTAGACATTTGGCCGATCAAGAAGCCCTAAAGGGCCACCCAAATGCATGTTGCTCCCACCTGAGAGAGATCAATGGGATCAGGTGGGAAGTTCCCCCTTCTAGTGCAAGTCCCAAAACATCCTGGCTTCTCTGAGAAGGGGCATGCTTATGAACAAGATAAATGCATGGACATTATAGGTAGCTCATCTGGGTGAAACCAGACCTATTTTCCCCATTTTAGAGCTGATCTGTGGACCATGATGCTCCATCTGTTCTGGTGCATGGCCCTTTACATGCCAATCTCAGTACCTGGCTGTTGTGGTGGGATCAGGCATGCACAGATCTCACTGGAGCTTGCCAAACCTAAGTGACACAGAATTGAACACCAAGCAGAAGAAGAATGGTGGCTGCCATTTGGTTTAGAAAGCAGGTTTCTGGTGAGGCAGTGTTGCTCTGATGAGCTACGTGGGAGTGAGTGTGTCATAAGGAGGAATATACAGCTCTTCCCCAAGTTAGGAAAGCTCTTAAACTCTGAAATGCAGTTCTGGGTCAAGCAGTGGAAGGATTAATCATTTTTGCTTTACAGCTGGGCTAAAGATACAATTCTAAACCAGTTTGATCCAACATACACTGACTGAGGAAATTGCAGCAACCAAGACTGAGGCTTGCTTTTTTAAAAAGGAAGAGCTGTATTTAAACACCACATCCCACCCCCCTTTGTAGTAGTAGGATAAAGTCACTTTTCTTCAACTTGAGTCTGTTCTTGCATCTGTCAGCCGAAGAAGACCCCCTTAGCAAACGAACTAGGTGACAGTCTTTGGATATGATCCAACTTGCATGTGAAGTTAAATGGAGAACAAATGACACCCTCTTGAGCCAGGGAATGCTGTGGGTGACAGAAAAACACCCTGTGGTGGATGACAGCTGTGTTTTCATAACCAAGCCAAAGCCTTGGGGTTACAGGAGAGGACAGATGAGACACTGCAGTGAAGCCACAGCGAGGAAGATCTCTGTGCCCTTGCCCTCAGAGCTGCCACTGTGGTTGCACCTCTGGACACAACAAACCCACAAAGATGACAGGTGATCTTCAGCCTAAAACCATGCACCTCCACAGGGCAGCCCAGATTGACAATCAATTTTTGCCCTAGGCCTAAGGAACCTGGTCCCATCTAGAAACCCGAGCCCCACATGACCATTTTGCACCGTTCATACTTCTGGTAGAACGAGTTCCATACACGGGACCTGCATTTGTGCCTCCTACTTCCATTGCTACAGCAAAGAGCATCAAAAGCTGGTTCACTGTTCAAAGCATTTGAGTCTTCACAGATTTGGGCATTAAAGCATCATAGTTTCCAGTAAGAGGTCACAACGTGTTTGCAGATTTTATTAACTTGGATAAAATAAGATAAAACTTATTTAGCTTTCAGAGTGTATGCACCATACAAATGCCAACTGATCTGAGCTTAAAAACAATATAAAGCTACAAAAAAGAAAGGAAGATAATTATTTTTAGCTCTGATTCAATGCACAGCAGCAAGCACTCTGTATATCATAATGAGGAGGGAGGAATGATGCAGAGGCAGGGAAGAACAAAACCAAAGCCTTTGCCATGGAGAACAAAGCAAAAAAAAAAAAAAAAAAAAGAGAGAGAAGAGGAAACTTCTTAAGCTATTATTGCCTCTGCAGTTTTCTTATCTGGAACTGAGTACAAGAAATAATTGAATTACAATGCAATAATTACTGGGCTAATGAGGGCAGACAGGCAATTGCAATTTTCCTAGAGTTTTCTTCCTTCCCTTTCCTGAAAATACTTAAAATAATCGGTAAACAAAGTGGGTTATTTATAAATACAGAGAGACTATACATCCCAAACCAGTTCAGCTAAGCAGGGAGAATGGAAAAAATTATTTGCCTGGGATTTAGAGACACTTAAAGGGAAAGCTTCCCTTAAGGAAACAGTGCTGTATACTATCAGAGCTAACTTCCCGGCTTGCTGTTAAACTCCCAAGCTGCTTTAAAACTTGACTTGGAGATGCTGAATATATAGTTTTAACTCCTAATGAGGTGTTAAGTGGCTCAGTAATTTATTTCCTTCCCAGAAGCTAATGATCATGTCAGAAGGGAAAGGGCAGCTATCAGCCTTGACATTTCGGTGATCCCCATCAGGACTGGTAGAATTATTATTGCCTTGTTTGTCACCAGGCTGTGAGCTCGCCCGGTGTCAGCAGCACAGTGGGATTTTTTTTTCCCTCATTCATGTTATAGCAGCCTGTGTTATTCCTAGCCAGGGCTAAACACTGCAGGAAGGATAACAAAGAAGTAGCCTGTGCCCGGGGGAAGTTTGTCAGGCAATCTCAGGAAGATGAGGAGCTCCCATTGAAAGCCAAAGCTGTGCCAGCTCATTAGTGCTCTATGGGGAAAACATCTCCTAATGACATGGGATGCAGCTACTAGGTGCCTTTTTAAGCACCAGGTTTTCTAACTCAGCACAGGTCAGCTCTAATCAATGTGAGTTTTAACCCTCAGCTGCCAGCTGCTTTTGAGCAGAGCCTCTCAGAGAAAAGCTGGGAGTGGTTGGCAAAGGCTTCCTTTTCTGCTTTTTCCGACCAGGCTGAAATCAGGAGAAAGTAAATATTTTGTTTCATTTTGGTTACTTTATGCCCGTGTAGGTGCTGCTTTGCTGAGGCACAGTCTACTGTGCCGAGCAGCAGAGTTTGTAGTCTTGTGTGGCTGCAGAGCTCTAGTTTGATTTCTCAGCTAGAATTGCTCATTGAGTGAAACGAGGCTAAATCTCAATGATTTCCATGACAAGGCCAATACAAGAAGTCAGTCTCTCTGCAAGTTGGGGAGCACTTGAAGTTGGGAAGAACTTGTGAAAAAGTCACTTTTTAAGCATACTAATAATGATGAAGTACAGACAAATTCTGGCTGGTTTGGGGTACTGCTTGGCTCAGTAAAGATGAGCTGTGTGGGCTAACATAGAATCACAGAATGGTTGGGTTGGAAGGTACCTTAAAGACCACCTATTTCCAACCCCCCCGCCATGGGCAGGGACATCTTTCACTAGATCAGGTTGCTCAAAGTCCTATCCAGCCCGGCCTTGAACAGTGCCAGGGCTGGAGCATCCACAACTTCTCTGGGCAACCTCATACATGTGGTAAGGTAAAGGAATGAATGAATCCTGTTGTGCTGACATGACATGTGCTCTGAAGATGTGTATGGTCAGGTCTCCAGGTGGACTTTGAAGGTGAATGGGAAAACAAAAGCTAGCTGCCTAATGCAAGAACTTGCAGAAATGTGAATATTTAGAAAAAAAAAAGTCATATTATTTTTTCTCTTCTTTTTTTTCTTCTCCTCTTTCTTCTTCCCTATAGCCCATGTCTTTTGTTTATAACCGGTTTTCAGGAAATATCCATTATGAAACATTGCTACAGTCCTTGTCTTACAATAAGGTAGCTCCAGTGGGACTGGTGTTAGCTTCAGAGAAAGAAAAATGTGGCCCCCTGGTTTCCATGGGTGAGGTAGGCTTTCTTTATGCTGTCTTGTTTGTCAGAGCCCTGTGTTTCAACCTCTCCTACAACAAAATCTCTGGCTCAGTGTAGATAAGATCACAGTAAAGGCTTGTCATACCTGTTGTCCAATTATGTCAGTCTGTAAAAACAGCTCCAAGTGAATAAAAATAGCTTTAACAGTGTGAATTATAGTGTTCTGTTGTGTGACTAATTTCAGTGCCTTGGTGTGATAACTTAGTTAAGACTATACAAAGCCCTGGTAACAGATATGAAACTCAGAGTTAGGCCCATCTTAACTCTTTGTCTTAGCGTGTTTTTGAAATGGACTTTGCCAAATGTCTTTTCCACCCTGCAGTCTAAGCTAGGAGAAGGTATACATTTTTTCCTGCTCTATTATCGTGGTGATTTTAAAGTTTTAATTTATTTATTTCAATCCACCTGTCACCTGTTCGCACTGCCTTTTGTAGCTGCAGCATAGAGCATCTTTTCCAGAGGACAGGGCCAACTGCTGCGTGCATTGCTTGGCTTAAAGGACACTGCTGACAATCCCAGCTTCTGTAAGTCTGTAGGTCATGGTGCTGAGGTCAAGCAGCCTCTTAGAAACCAGGCAAATGGGACATTTGAAGGGGCCCTCTTCCAGCCAAAGAAACACAAGCATGCAGGCAGGACCATTAGGCCAGTAAAGCCAGTGGGGTTATGCACACACTGCAAGATGAGCAGCTGCTTGGAAACTTTACTGCGTGGAAAGGGAGGTCTCAGCACACACAAGGTCTTCAACTTACTCAGCTGCACTGCATGATTTTGAGTGACTTAATGAATAATGGCACAGGAAGGGAAGGGTGGTGTATAGGGTGACCTTTTTTGTTGTACAGAAAAATAACCACTGCCACAGAACTAGACCGAAGTTCTCCTTGTTCGGACTTCTTCCCCTCACACTCTGCAGTATAGTTAGATGTGAGCAGAACACTGCACAAACATAGCTGAAGACTCAGCTTGTCTACTTAGTCATGGGGTTGTGGCATGCCAGCTTCCAGGGGTATATTCCATTTTGAATTGCCTCTGCATTACTCCTTTGTAATTCATCACACTGCGGGAGACCGTTTTGCAGTGTCTGTGCTCCGTTGCATGTCACCTCATCTAAAGTTAAACTCCAAAATAAAATAAATGTTATCCTATCTGTTGAGCATTAAGTATTGAATAGGGGGTTTAGCTGAAGTTAGATGCTACAATTCATTCTGACATAGCAAAGGATAAAAGGGATAGTAAGAAGCCCTTGCATAGCTAAGCTTTTTATCTAAGAAGCCTTATGGTATATAATTTTATCTTGTTAATATATTAGTCAAAGAGTCAGGTGGCCAAGATTTCACAGTCCAGAAATAAAACCATCATGAGCAAGGATTCAAATGCAATATATGTCCATGCCACAAGCCATTACAGTACAGTGATGTCTAATTTTCATTTCTATACAGAAATTCCTTTCTATGGATATTGTCTTGAAAAATTGGTGAGCTGGCAGGAGAGGATACTGAAGGAAGAAAATATTTGCTTTGGCTCATGCAGGATAAATGTAGTGCCTGAATGGTGTTTCTCAAAACAAATTGCTGTCCCAGTTTTCTATCCTGCCCAGCCTGACTTTACAGGATTGTCTGTATGTCACATATGTTCCAGAGGCAAGGGGAAAGCCTGGGACACATCAAGCTCTGTGACTTCAGGCATTTTATTTTATTCCCTGATTTTTCAGTTGTAAAAAGAGCTTAATGGCACTTCCATTGTAACAAAGGTGCTATGAGGAAAGATTTCTGTGATGTTCCTGAAGCACTTAGATTAGAAAGACTGGGGAAAGGACCTCAGGAAATGACTTCCAATCCCACATGGTTAGTTTTTCATTTTTCAGACCTGCTCCTTTTGGATCACACAGAGCAACTGCCTCTGAGCTGTTTGTTATGAGACTTGGGATCATCAGAAATCTCCAGGAAAACAGCTTCACTGTTAGTTTCCCAAAGGGTTTCTCCCGGCATATCCTATCCTGGAAATACAGGAGACCCACACATTATGTCTGAACCTTGAGGTTAGAAGAGAGGATAGATGAAATGCTCTGTGTGGTGCTCTACTAACCCCTCTGGCTGTATTCAGAGATTCATGATCCCTTGCTTTATTTGCCTCAGCCCTCTGGCCACTGCCCTGCTTACCATAGTCTGAGAGAGAGCCTTCTTAGGGTTTTATGCGTGGTGAGAAGACTCATGAGCCATATAGTCCTTGTCCCCATTCAAAACCATTTATGCTCAAATCTTTCAGGCACTTTACTTTCATTATTATCCATTACGTAAAATAATTTCTTAAATGAAGAGATCAAAACCCTGAAATCTCGCTAACAGAGAGACACTGAGGCATCTCTCTTCTTCAAGGTTCCAAGCCTTGGGATCATTACAGCAGCAGTAGACTGGGCACAGAAGTGAAGAGACAAAGCTCTGAGTGGTTTTTTAATGTCTTCATTAAAAATGAACATATTTTATGAGCATTCTCTTCTAATGTGTAATTTCACTTTGCTATGAAACCCCAAGTTCTTGGCAATGTGATCCCACTGGAGTATCATTCAGCAAATAACACAAATGCACAGGCTTTTACTGGACTTTCTAGGACTGCAAAACTTATACTTTGTAAGAATCCTCACTAATATTTGAGGGGATAATAATTTAAAAAAAGAAAAAACATCAAACAAAAAATCCCAAGCTATTCCTCAGTAACAGCTTGAAAAATACTCCATCTGGCTTTTATGAAGTAGATAATCAGGATGAGTCTTCTGTACAGCTGCTGATAGGAGAAATCTCATGATTAAAAGAATGACAGCATAGAACTTCTTCCATTAGGAGGGACTGTGCCCGTGTACAGCTTCTGTATTCTCTCAGCTGGATGCACTGACTGCATGTTTAGCCTTCTCTCAGTCTGACACGTCACCAGTCTCCCAAAGGTGCGCACTTCTGAGCTACATGGCTCAAGAAACAAGGTGCTGAACACGAGCAGCAGCTCTCTAGACTCACTCCTTGTTTTGCAGGCACAGCATCAGTTGCCAAGTCAGCTCTGAGTGCATCTACTCCCCGCAAAAAGATTGAAGTTCCTGCTCAGATGACTGCTAAGGTTAAATGGAGCGTGGCTGATAGCCCTGAGACCTCAGAAGAGCGTGATCTTTTTTATCCCCATCACAATTTTCATTATGAAACAACATTTCAGGGAACAAAATTAATTTTAAGTGGTAGTTCAATTTGATTGGCTTCAACTAGCTTAGCAATCTTAAGATTAAACACACTAAGTTTTTGTTTACAGTTTGGCATGGGGCAAAAATAATGTTAACATTATCCAAATCTAGTATTTAAACTTGTGTGCATCTCATCTGTCTCTGAGTTCTGATTTATTTTTCTTCCCCCTAGTCCTCTCCTGACATTTTTAAGCATTAAATGTTAATGTAATTAAGCGCCAATGTGACTGCAGCCTCTAAGAAACACAGTAAAAATTTTTGTCGTACTTAGAAAGTCTCACAGTAGTGTGGGAGTTTCTTCTTTTCCTTCAGTTTCCTCAAGTTTTGGAACCTCTGTTTCCAAAAGTGATGCCAGGAACCAGTAGACGTGGCCCCAGCACATGACGGGAGTGTGGCTATGGAATAAACTGTGGACATTTTAAACCTGAACACGTACCAGAGTGTTATATCATATCATGTGCACTGAGCCCTGGGCTATCCCATTAATGCAACTAGTCACAATAAACACAATAAAATAATCTAAATTATTTCTTTTAGCTGCTAACAAATATAATGACCATGAGCTAGCAAGGACTGTTTCACCCAGTACTGGGCAGAATTATAATGTGACTTAAGTGTTTGATATCTTTCTTCTGAGGGATGGGAAATCCTGTTTGCTGTGGTAGATGGAGATCCTTTTGTGTTTCTTCTCTTCTGGGCCATGCTCTCCAATGAAGAAAGGATTTCTTTCCTGATGCAGAGGTATCCATTCCTTTCTGTCCCAATGTAGTACATCACACATCATGGTATTTATGTTTGGTCCTTAAGAGAAAATATTCCCATTGCCAATTATGGTAACTTTTACAAAGTAGTTGGCTGCAGTTAAACCTTCCTATAATTGCTAGGACTTCTAAGCACAAATATTCCTTTCACATAGTAATCACAGCAACAAAAAGCCCTCCAATTTTTTAGTAAGGAAATGTTCTACTGTTTCAATTTGCTGTAACTAAAGCCTGCTCTTTGCATTAGAAAATAAAATTCCATTTACAAGATGAATAATTCCCTTGAGTTCTCTTTGCTTCCATTGTTCTGAAGCAATCAAACTCCTCCCTGTTTGGCTAAGGAAGACCTGAAGTTTTTTTTCTCTCCCAAAATTAACCCCATATAATATGCAGAGTGACAGCAGAATAAAAGCTCTGTGATGTTGCTGGTTGAAAGCTGCCTTGTTTTTCCTTTCCCAGAGAAGGTGCCTCTCCTCCCAGAGAAGGTGACTCCCTTGACTAGGGAGTCTCTCTGCTGGACCATTTCAATAGAGCTTTGGTTCAGGGCTTGTGGATTTTACTCTTACGGTATTAACAAACCACTATATCCATTCCTGCAGAATCAGAAACAAATCTTAATTATTTGAGAGCAGATGGATGAGGATTTTTTGCTTCTTTCTTTTTTTTTTTTTTTTTTTATCCAGCTTAGATCATATATCTTCTTTAACTATCAAAAAACCCCCCAAACTGTACAGCTGTAAGCTACTTTATAGTTTAGAATGGGATGGTTATCCCCACGGATCTGCAAAGCATGGATATGAAACTACCAATGCCATACACACTCTCCTCTATTCCCTTTTCTCTCCCCCAATAGCTGTGCTCTCTGCAGCTTATCAAATCCTCCCCCAGCTCCTATTTATCATGGCAACAAGTCCAAGACCACCATTTTCTAAAAAACTGCAGAATAATTTAGATTGAAAGGGAGATCATCTAGTCTGACCTGCTGGTCAAAGTTACTTGGGACCACATTTAGCTGTGTTTCAAGTATCTTCAAGGATGGTGATTCCTCAGCTTCTCTGGACCCCTGCCCTTGGGCTGCACCACTGTCATGGGCATATTTGCAGGGGAAAGATCACTCAAAATTTTCTGCTGAAATTGAATACATTTCAAGAGTTTAATGTTATTAAAGTTAGTTTTATTACTCTTAATAGCCAGGCCATGATTAGGAGTAATGGATTTTCTCCTCTTGCATCCAGGCAAAAGGGAGTCTCCTCCATTTCAGCAATCCAAGCTGAATCTGTACCGCTGAATTTGAATCCTAACATGGCTTTAATGCTTCAGAGGCATAGGCAAGAGTCTCTTGTTTGTCAGGGAGAGCAAAAACCTGACAGCAGTGAGCTGGCACAGCCTTATGAGCAGAGCTGTGAAGAGGAGATAAAAGTGGGAGCATGCTGGGCTTCCCAGAGAAACCCTTGTGCTATCCCATGCTTCCTCATCCAGTTCAGCTTTGCTGCTGCTCCTCTACCACTGCTAGCTCCAGGTCATAAACAGCTCTAAGGATGAGGGGTGGATGCCAAGAGAAAGGTGAGTTGGTGGCACAGAAGGTGGAAAGCAAAAAAAATGGTTTCTCCTGGATAATTTGCTCGACACTAAATGGGCCTAAGTGTCTTGTGGTGACATCATAGGAGTCAAGGAACTGTAAAATGAAGTCATAGGCAACTGGGAAGACAACATGGAGAGTGTTGGATATCTTATCTGCGAGCAGCCTCTGTGCTTTGTCAAGAGAATACAATATGTGAGCATTAAGTATCTTCCCTTTCAGAGTGACACACTATAATGAGTGAAGCCCGTTACAGCTGGTTCCTTTAGCAGTGTAAATCAGTCAAATATTACAGGTTTTTCAAGCTGTTTTGAAAAAAAAAAAAATCCTTAAAATTTTGGGGTTTGTTTTTGTTTGTTTTTAACAATGAGCTTAGAACAATTTTTCGACATCACAAAACTTTAGCAGGTGACTATGCTAATAAAGGAATTTTTGTTGGGATATTCCAATTTTCTATTTTTTTTTTTTTTTTAAAGCTTAATTTAACATTTCAAATCAAGATTATAGTTGACTTTTTATTGCATGTTTCAGCTCTGGAATTTGAAACTACTTGATGAAATCTATTTGAATATTTTGATTTAAATATGTGAGTTAGAGGAAGCGCTGTGAAATTCCTGAATTGTGTGAAAGAGACCTGCCTGGACCTTTATATAACCAGAGGTTTTTTATTGCTTTCTGGTTGGGTGAGTTGTTTTTTTTTTCTTTGGTTTGTTTTTTTGTGGGTTTTTTTTTTTTTTTTTGGTCTTTTTTTTTCCCCATTTGGTTTATGCTAACAGCAATTCTTGTCTTGCCTCTTTTGTTTTCATGCACCACGCCTGGCCTGATCTCCTGGGAATCTCTAACCCATCCTGAAATCCAAGGGGAAGAATGTCCCTGCCGCTGCTGAGGGACTTGCAAACACTGCAGAGAATTTGTCTCTGGTATCTGCTTTGACTTATGATGCTGCAGTGAGTTGGTGGAATGTTTTTGCTGGGCAGTACAGCCAATATTGTCCCTGCCACAGCCTCCGCCCAGCTGAAATGAAATTCAGAGCTTAATGAAAGACAAAACACAGTGCCTTCCTGATTCGAAGGATTTCTTCTCTAACAATGTTTCTTTCATGACTTGTTCTTGTGATACAGAGTTATCATTGTGCCTTAAACAATGACCAGCTTAAATCCAAAGGGAATCTGCAAGTTTGTGTCACCTTACCTAAAAATATTGAGAATGAGAGAATACAGACAGAGCAAAACTCCTTCCCTATCCCTTTTCAATCAATCACAAAGGTGGCGAGAAGCCTCAAGTGTTTGTCTTTGGAAGAATCAGCTCTTTCAGAACCAGATGGTGTCAAGATCGATTGATGGGGATGCAATTTAGTGTCCTTGCCAACCGTTAGTGTGCATGGCTGCCTGGCTCAAACAGCCCCTGCGAAGGCCACGTGCTGATACCCTTTCTCACAGTGGGCAATCTCCCGCTCTCCAGCTAGTCATAATCACACTAGAGAGGGCTGGAGTCAATGAGGGCAGTGCAGATGGCAGATCCTCATGCACAGCATGCAAACAGCAGGCTCAGATCCAAAGACCTTGTAGAGCTGGGCCAGCAGCCACTAGAAACCTGCAAACTCTGTGATGGATAATTACTGTACTGAAGTTCTCTTAAATACATGGAGACCACTGTTGGTTCTCTTTTAACCTGCCTTTCTAAAACCCTACTGTCTTAAGCTAGTACTAGTAACAACGGCAAGCAGTGAGATGCAACGTAAAAAGCTACAGGTGAAAAAAATAAATAGCAGGAGTTTGCTGAAAATCAGTCTCCCCATCCCCGTGCAGGATGGAGGTGACAATGCAGATAACAACAACTGCTCACTTAGTTTGGGTAAGTCATACCTGGCAAATCTAATGGTCTGAGAGGTGAACCGTGGCGTGGGCAGCCTCGTGACTTTGCCAAGGCATGCTGGACGTCAGGCAGACCAAGGGAATTGGCATATCCAAAGTAGGTACCTGAAACTCTGAGGGCCAAGGCACCAGCCCACAGAACACCACCATGCAGTCAGCCCTATACGAAGTGTTGAGTGAGTTCTCATCCAGTTTGAGATGGCAGTAAACAGACATAAACTGAAAGAGCAGCAGTTGTCTTTCCAAAGTTGTTTGATTGACACAGTTTGCACGTATGCACGCATGAGAAACAGTCAGTCAGCAACAGGCACTTTTGGGATGGGCCTTAGTCAGCTTAAGTGAGACATTCATCCAACCATTCCCCTGAGTTTGACCCCACTGAGTGTCCCGTCTTCCTTCTGTCCTGTCTTAGGAGTCATGCTGGTGGGTTACTAGCATTCCCTGATGTCACTTGGTAGGTATCAGGATGGGGATGCCCAGCACCTTGCAGTGTCAGGTGAGAAGAACATCTCCTGAGTCATGGGAGGAGCACCCCATGTCCCATAATTGCAAGTGCACAGGTTAAAGGAGACATGCTCCATGACTAACACAGGAAGAATGTGGCTCGTTTACTGGCTGGCAAGAATGTGTGTGTGACATGGCTATACATGGTGTGAAATCAGAATTAATCAACTGCATGCTTTGGGACACTTGGGAGAAGGATGAAAACCTGATTTCAGGACACCTAGTGAGATTACTTTTGAAGCAGGAGGTGCTGGAGCCATTCCTGAACCACAGGGAAGTCTAAGAATCCATCACAGGAAAAATAGACATCCCACAATACTCAGAACAATGTTTGCATACAAATTACAACCAACCAATACGTGCTGTGTTGTTTTTGTGGTGAGTCATGGCGGTGAGAACATACCAGGTGAGCAGGAATGAACGGCCTGCAGAGTGTGGGCAACTTGTGCTCTGAAATAAGGCGAAAGCTTGCATAACATGGCGACAGCTACTTTTCCTCATGTCTCTTCAAACTTTGGAAAAGTCTCTCCAAAACATGTTAATTGGCTAGAACAAGGTTTGGAGCTGTGGATGTGACCTCAGCCAAAACTTCACACACAGTAAAAAGAACACTCCAACATCTTACGTACTTTAAGCCCTTATTTAGGCAGCATACTCCTATGCAAGCTTTATTCCTGTCCAACAGTACGTCATAGCTCCTGTGTTTCCAATTATTAGAGTACATATTACTTGGCACAAGCAAGGACTAGGTTCTAGCCTTAAAACAGTAAGCACTTCAGGGCTGTGGGGTTTGTTTTGGGTGAACTGTCTGGCTTTTGCAACTTGTATAACACCTGGCAGCAATTCACCAATACTTTGGCATGGTGGCTCTAAATGCCATGTTTTTGACTGCAGCTCCGTCAATGCATAGTTATCTCCCTAATCATGGTGTTGGGATTCATGAGATAAGCTAGAAACAGACTTTGGTCTCTACCTGATGGGGCCACCCTGCTGACTCTTATTTACGTTTTTGAGCCTTTCCTGCCCCATCTATGGCTCAAGTATTCTCAGTTTAAATGGATGATGTTGATTTCTCCTCCCTAGGTCTCTACCAAAACCCATCTTGTCAGTTTTGGAATGTCCCTCTGACCTGTGTAGACTGTTCTGAATTTTGGTCTTACCCACTCAAGTCCTTGCAGGCTTTCTGACTCCACCCACAAGCTTCGTAAGTATATGCTCTTCCACACCCTCTGTCATTAATTAGCTCTTTCTGTCCTATCCTTCAAGTCAGTCATCCCATCAAAGAAAAAAGTGAGTTTGGTACAGCCATACTGGTGGGGTTTTTTGAACAGCTAATTATCTTCCAAGAACTTAAAATCCTTATTTGTGCCAGGGTCTTTCCAGGGATCAAAGCTAGCTTTAATGAGTCCTTCATTTTTGGTTTTAATTAGCTCAGTGCTGTTCAGTTCCAAGTGCTCAGGGGCTTGCTTGTCCTCCACCGGTCCAGTACTGCTCAGATGCTCTGCTGCCCATTCCCCCAGATGCTGCTGACCTGATCTCTCCTGCCTCCTCCATGCAGCCATCCCACAGGACCTGGTCCTAGAGCAAGACCTCTATACTGTCCCGCTTGTCTTCCTCCTTCATGCTTTCATGTCAATAAACCTGGCTCTCAGATGGAGAATCACAGGAGTCAATTCCACTAACAGTACAGGTCCCCCTGCTTGCCTAAATGAGCAGAGCAACCTTTTGAATCATTCTGGGCATTTTTCCTTTGTCTTCATGGGAATTGGATCAAACCTTCACTGAAGGTGTTGTAATAACTAGGCAACTTATGCTGCTTGTCAGGGAGGCTCCTCAGAGAAGTTCAAAGTCTGCTGGGAGTGGTTGAAGCCATTAAACCATTTTAATTGTTGGTGCAGAACTTGAAATGTGAGAGACAGACTTTCTCAGGAGACCATTGCAGAGATGTTCATTTATGCAATGTGCTATGTTTTGTGTAAAAAGTGTAATCAATACATTTTCTGTTTCATAAACCAATGACCTGATCCTCAGCAGAGCTCTGGTTTTATACTGGGGCTCTATCCTCTGCAGATCTCCTCTAAGAATTTGGGGCTAAGGGAAAGTTTCACTCTACTTTGTGGTTTATTTTCTTCTTAGCGAACAGAATTTTATACATGAAGGCGAAAGGACAGAAAACAAACATGGCACAAGTAAACCACACAAAGATCTGACTGACCCCTCCTTATATCTGAGAAAATTTGGAGAACTAAGGTTTTGTCTATCTGAATAATTTTAAGGTCTGAAACACAACTGTTCAAGGAGTAGAGACTAACCTCTTAAATTTTTATAACAAATAAACTCCCCACCAAACCCAAAAAACAAACCAAAAGCAAACCCCCCAAACAGTGGAAGTCATAAGTAATATATAAGTCTGGGCAGAATTGCAGTAGCTGCTACAGTAACTGCAGAATCACTGAGTTAAAAAGCTGTATGCATCAGTTAGCTAATGGTCATGAAACTCTTTGAAAAGTAAAAGGTAAACATGAAATGGATTTTTAAACACTGCTCTAAAATTTGTTAACAAGAAAATTAATTGTGGTAACCTAGTAACTACAAGTAAAGGATAAAATTACAAATAACGCAAAATAATAATTTATTCAGCTGAGGGGCTGGCAGTCCAACTGTTGATGACCAAAGTGGGAAGTGGGAAGTGCTGAAAGCTATACTCAACAACCCTTTCCAGCATATTGGTTTACCTTTCCTCTTCTCCTGCTTGGCTTTCAAGGTGCCTAAAATCTCATTGCCCATATCTTTTTCATAAAAACCCACTTGCTGCTTGCCTTTGGGTGCAACCACAGAAAGCTTGGCCTGGGTGAGAGCTTAGGCACCTGGCTCACAAGTCACCAATTCTGACTCTCCCCCATGCCAAATTCACACAGCAGTCATTTGTGGGCATTTTTACTAGAGGCTTGACAGACTAGGCCTCAAAGAAAGCCTTAGCTGGGTCACAGCTCCACCACATCCCATGTGTCTCATCTGGGAATTTCTAAAGATGCCACCACTGGAGGCCTGGAGCAGGCAAGCTTCTGTAAGCGTGGCCTCGATGAGTCTGCCTGTGGTCAAGGAAATACTAGATCTTTTAGTTCTTTTCCATCCTTGTGACTCAAGGAATATCTGGGTAATTTAATGTCCCCTCAGATGTGGGGCATGAGAATCAAATACCCCCTGCTGTCTATGGAAACTGGAAAATGCATCCCATGCTCTGCTGGAGAACGTCTTCTCTAGCTTGTTTCCCTCTAGGATGAGCTGTCCTACTGTGCACAGGTGAGCCAGTGGGTGAGATCCCCTCTTGGAGAGAGAAGTCTGGGTTTCAGGCTCAACCCCAACCCAAGTGAAGCCCTAATCAAGGTGCAAGGATGACTCACTTCTGCTCACCCTTCTGACTGTATTTCTCTGTAGGATGTGACACTCGTAACCTGGCAACACACTGGTGACATCACTTTTTTTGCAACAAGTTTGGCAGCTATATAGAATGCCTTACAGGAAAAAGAGCTCACATCACAGACATTGGATTCCTAAGGAAAAACTCACGTGATTGTGTACTCTGCTACTTTGCACCTCATCCCTTCCCCAGGGATTTTATTAGAGTGTGGGCTAATTTCAAGCAAATTTGATAAAGGTTAAATGTCTCAAAAATACAAAGTTTCTGAAAGAGACACAAATATTGACGGCCACGTAGAAGAGATACCCAGATTAGTGACCCCACTGAGAGAATAATGGAGACTCAGTTTTATTAATAAAGACCAGAAAATCAAAAAAGGAAAGAGCCAACAGGAATCAGACTTTGTTAGTCCCACTGCTCATGAAATTGCTAACTCCTACTTGTTATTACTTGTCTTCATAAAAACACTGCCTGTCTTCTCCCTCGGGCATCTGTTGCAAGTGTTACTGAAGATGTCCTTGCAGAGAGAAAACAATTATTTTAATAGCTCCCTTAAGTAAGAATACAGGCTCTGCAGTTAATCAGCTGCCTTTTCGAGCCCTTGCCCGTTAAGAGTCCAGTGCAGCAGGTCTGAAAACACAGGCTCTCAAAGTGTGACTGCCAAGCCCCCTAAGGCTGCGTGAGAGCTGGAAAAGGCGCTACTATCACATGGCAGGCTGGCAGGAACTGCAATTGCTGCCTGAAGACTGAAGGCAAACTCTATGTTTTTCTGTTGAGTAACATCTTCTGGCTCCTTCTATCCTCCATCATAAAACCGAGTTTGTTTGTTTAGAGCCTCGCAGTGTAGATGAGGGATGGTAAAATGAGTAAAAATAGATTAATAGATTCTTTTAAGACCATCTTAAAATGCTATGAAGTTAGTCTTTAAAATTTATTGGCCTGTAGGCTGATTTTTTGCATGAATTATGCCAAAAGGCATTGCTCACCACTACCTGCTCCCACTCCATTGGGTTCAAGCACTTCCATATCATCCTTAAACACTGCATTTATAGGCCTTAAGTACTGCAGAACCTCCTTCTGATGGAAAAAGTTTGGTTTTATTCTTTCCTCTTTGAAGAATTCCTGCAGGGAAGAGGAGTTTGAGACCTCCAGAGCTCACAAGCAGGTGACACAACCCTTCTCCTGTGTTTCTCATGTGGCCAGCTGCTTGCCCTGGTGTCACTCAGCTGTCCTGAAACTTGTTTCACTACCAGTTTAGGGGGACAGGATGTGAGACATTCAGTCGAGGAGGGCTGTAGACAGTGGCAAAGCAAGTCCACGATCAACAAATGGCCACTGGGCAATGATAAAACCATTGTTCCCTAGCTCCTTGCTTTGTAACACTGTCCAGTGAAACACAGAAAGACTCTGCATGAAATGTGATGGCTGCTCCCAAGGGCCTTTTGAGGGTGTCCCTCCACACCTCTCACTGCTGGAGCCTGCCTGGCCCTGTGAGGTCCTCCCCAGATTCACACCCTTAGAGCAGCGAAACTCAATTTTGCTGTCACCGAAAGATTTCTAAGCCAGCCCTGGCCAGCAGCCAGCTGCTCAGTAGGCAGCAAGCTGGGGATCCTGAGGAATAAGCCACCCACGGTGTCTCAGAGCCCTCTAAACCTGTTGGGGCTGATGGAGATTCAGGAATCCTGGATTCATGGCCCCTTGCCAGGATAGGTGCCAAGCAGACCAGGGAGGAGGCTACCTGTCAGCCAGTGATCATCAGGAGACCATGATCAATCCATCTCTTCTTGAATATATTTACATACAGTGAGCTCAGGATTAGATGAAAGATAAAATCTAGTATCTACCTGGGTTTCACAAGATTTATTTTCTGTTGCCTACACTGGCTGTCAATAATTTTGCCATTGTTTTTTTAATAATTTACTGACTGAACCTCAGTTTTAGCTCTCTCAAGTTAATGGATTGCCTAACACTGATGTCAGGCCAGTTGATTAATCTTTTTTTTTGTTTGTTCTTTGTTTAACTTTTTAAGATATAAACCAACCCTGTACCTTTTCACATCTTTTGGTGCTTTCCTGAAATGTGCCAAAGGTTGACTCAGACCTCAGTAAGCTTCCTGTAACTCTCAACAACAAAAAAATTTGGGTAAGGGGCTAATGGAATGATAATCCCCATATTCTCTCCCCTGCATTTCACATTAGCATGAGGTCATACTCAGAATTAGGTGGTAGGACACTTGTTACATCCCTCTGAGCTCTGCATCCTCAGCTGCATCCAGTCTCACAGGTTATTTTGGTGCTGCAGATTCAAGAAATGTTGAGTAGTTGCTGTCAACAGAAAGTGCTGGACAAAAGAGACATCTGTTTTCTTTCTAGAGATGCTCCCGCCTTTTTTTCTGAAACACAGAAAACCTAGTGCTGCCTGCAGCATAGATGATGCCTCAGATGGATTTTGGGGCTTTTCAGCTTCCAAACTTAGTTAATGAGCCTGGACCAATACAAAACAACCTGCTGTAGAAAGCAAAAGAGTGTGTTCTCCATCAAGATAACAGCTTGTGGAGCTATTACTGTAATAATACTGCCTCGCAAATACTCATTTCAATGGTTAATTGTTCCCAGCTCTGTGCTGGTACCATCCCAGCAGGAATAGGCCCAGCATGACTTCTGCTGCATTGGCCGCTGTTATCGCAGCGCGCAGAGCACTCTCCAGACATGGAAGCATTTAATCACCTAAGCGAGCACTTTCTCCACTCCAGCAGTCAGCAGAGTGCCCTAATGCAGCCAGTGCCCTAATGCAGCCAGTGCCATTCCCGTAATGATAATTTGCTAACTCTACTTCTCAGGCGAACAGAAGGGAAATGTGTGATGCGCAGCAGAGTATCCAGAGCCAGTGTTAAAGCACCAGTGCCCCTGTGCAGTCTGAAAGCCTGGTAAAGCCTGGTGCTGCCTGCACTCCCTTAAGCACATCACATTCTCCTTTGCCAAGAAGCTGAATAAATTCAACTTTTTATTTCAGGTGGGCCCAAATAATTTCTGTTAGCTTGCCGTGAAAAATACATGTATAAGCTGCTATTGCAAGCAGTTTCATTTTCGTTAGAGGGCCAACCAAGAGTCTTGATGTTGAAAATACACATGTACCATCTTCTATCCAGCTTAAAGAAATGCACACAGAGACTGCCAGCACTAGGCAGCATCAGGGCACGTAGCTGGCATCTGCAATCATATGTTGCTCTTTCTTTCAATTCTCCCTTCCTTTCAATTACACCCACTGATTATATTTCGATTCATTGACATTGCAGTCACTCCTGTGTGGGCACAGTCAAGCTAGTTTTAAATGAGCTAATTTGGCTACAGATAGCATTGCAGACAGTGCAGCATGGGACTGGATGCAGTAGAAACTGGGTAAATATTTCAGCGGCTGAAATATTTACCAAAATGGGCTGTGGTGGGCTGCCGTGGCTCTCAGAGCATGAACAAACTATGTTAAAGCCAGCTCAGGCACATGGGCAATACACAGCCACGATTTTGGTGCAGGATGAGGTTACTCTCAGGGAAGGACTAGGCATGCTGCAGACCGGGGGCCATGGGCTGAGGCAGACCTAGCATACAGATCTAAGGTGTCCAAAAGCATCGTTCCGTGGGGAGTTTCAGTTTGTTGAGCACTCTTGCAATTGCTTGAGATGTTAAAAAAAAAAAAGGAAAAAATGCAGACTTTACCGCGATGTATAAAAGCATGGTGGCTGGAGGAGCATAAAAAAGCCAGGGAGATGACTGATGAGGCTTTCGTGAGGTCTGAAAACACACCTATGCCCCACCAACTGCAGAGACGAGACTAGGGAACTTCAGGGACAGCAATGCTGCAGGGAGCGTCTAAACACCTGAGACCTCAGTGTCCCGTCACCTGGGGACGGAAAAAGCCTGCCCTCAGCGGCCAGGTCACAGCACTGGGGACGTTCTTAGTCCCCCTGTGCTCACGCCGGGAGGAGGTGGTCACCCTCCTCCTCCTCGCCCCCCGCCGGCGCTGGGCCCGGGCCCGGGACCGCTCCGCAGGGAGCCCCGCTCCGCAGGCAGCCCCGCGGAGCCGCTCCCCGCCCAGCCCGGCCGGGGCCCGCGGTGCCCGGGCGGGGGCGGGCGCGGCGCGGGTGACGCCCGGGGGGCGGTGGCGGCGGCGGCGGCCCCGCCTCGCCCGGCCGAGGGGCGGGGGCTCCCGCAGAGCTACTACTACCGCCGGCGGGGCGCGGGGCAGTGGCAGTGGTGGCTGCGAGCGCCGGCGGCCGGAGCGGGGCCGGGCGGGCAGCGGCTGCGGAGGCTCCTCCGGCGCCGGGGAGCGGCGGTGCCCGAGGAGGAGGGCGGGAGGAGGAGGAAAGGCGCGGGGGCCCCTCCGCGGGGCGCAGGGTTCCGCTGACCGGGCGTACGAGGCAGTGCGGGGTCTGTCCGCAGGTGCCCCTCCGTCGCCGGCCTCCCGCGGAGGTCCATGAGTCGCGGGCGGGTAGCCCCGGCAGCGCCCCGCGCCCGCTCCCCCGGCTCCGGCAGCGGCCCGTGGCGGCGGTGAGATGGGGGGCAGCCTGGGCTGCCACCGCTCCATCCCCCGCGACCCGGCCGACCTGTGCCACAGCCGCAAGTTCAGCGCGGCGTGCAACTTCAGCAACATCCTCGTCAACCAGGAGAGGCTCAACATCAACACGGCCACGGAGGAGGAGCTGATGACCCTGCCCGGGGTCACCCGGGTGGTGGCCCAGAACATCGTGGAGTACCGCGAGTACATCGGTGGCTTCAAGAAAGTGGAGGACCTGGCGCTGGTGAGCGGGGTGGGGGCGGCCAAGCTGGAGCAGGTGAAGTTCGAGATCTGCGTGAGCAGCAAGGGCAGCTCGGCGCAGCACTCGCCCAGCTCCCTGCGCAAGGACCCGGCCTCTGAGCACTACCTGTCCGCCACCAAGATCAACATCAATACTGCCACCCCGGCACAGCTCATGAGCATCCGTGGCATCACTGAGAAGATTGCTAACAGCATTGTGGACTACCGTAGAGAGCATGGGCCCTTCAAAAGTATTGAGGACCTGGTGAGGATGGACTGCATCAATTCCTCCTTTCTGGACAAAATCAGGCACCAGATTTTTGCAGAGCGCTCCAGGCCCCCTTCAACAAACACCAATGGTGGCCTCAACTTCATGGCCAAGCCTCACCCCAGCCCCACCTCTCTAAGCCTCCAGAGCGAGGACTTGGACTTTCCTCCTGGGGGTCCAACGCAGATCATATCCACTCGCCCCTCTGTGGAGACGTTTGGGGGGGTGAGAGATGGCAGACCTGTGTTAAGGGTGGCTACGTGGAACCTGCAAAGCTGCTCCATTGAGAAGGCCAACAACCCAGGCGTGCGGGAGGTCGTGTGCATGACGGTGCTGGAGAACAGGTAAGAGGCAGCACCTGACCTGCAGGCCCAGCTCCATGCAGGATTGTAGGTTCATGCCGTTGAGGTTTGAGCACAGTACAGTCTTGTTGTGATCCTAGTGGGATTCACTCCTTCCCAGGATTACTAGATGTTTTCCACTTCTTGCATGAAACTCTGTTTGAGTCATAATGCTGGGACTGTAGTGGCTGTCCCTCGATAAAGCTGCTATAACCCTTGATAGGCAGTGGAGCTCCTGAGGAGGTGTGTGTGTGTACACACATCTGTGCAGGGAAGCCTGGGCTGTTACAGTCAGTCACCACAGGCCTGTTAATGCTTGGTCAAGGATTGTTTCTCCATTAAGAGCCTTTTGAACCAGTCATGGAGAGCTGCGTTTCCTGCCAGAAGCTGGGGGGAAAGGGCTGTGTAACAGGCGTGGAATGCCACAGCTCATCCTGCAAGGGTGACACAGCTTGTTAATGAGTGGTCATGGGGCATCTGCTGAGCTGGAGGGACTGCTCATCCTTGGGGGTGTGAGACATGGAGCACCTGCCTGGGGAGGCTGTGCTGTCCTTGTGCCAGGCCTTGTGCCCTGATGGCACTGAGTTTATGGGCCCAGAACAAGGTGGTGTTGCCAATGGGATGGTACTTCAGGTATTAATGAAAAGCTGAGAGTTTGCGTTTTGATTTTTGTCTGTAATTGGGCAAGAGTGCTGGGGATGTCAGTCTTAGTAAACTTTCTGCTTGACGCAGGAATGTAAGAATGCAAGAAGCAACTTGAAATAACTCTAACCCTTTCCTTTTCATGTGTCAAATCTGTCCCAGCTGATCTGGCATTTAGTTTACAACAGTGGTAAAGTAACTTTTCTCTCTGGCTGCCATTCAGACTTCCAGCAGGAAATGAATAGGGGCAGAGGACTCTTGGGCTTCTGTGAAAGGGATGTTGTGGGGGGGGGGAAGTGCTGATGAACTGTTCTCTCTGTCCTTTTCCAATAATATGCTGAATAACAGATCTTGTCGGTGTGGTTGCAGAGGTCAGGCGTGTGAGCAGGATGGTGACAGTGATACGAAATCCTGTGCTGCAGTACAGTATTTGTGGCCAGGGATATGTCTGCTGTGCACCGCTTGGGAGCCTGATGCTCCCGCACAGGAAACATCTGTCGTCTCGCAGCCACCACTGCTTGATCCCTAAAATGAAGATGATCAGCAGGGTCATTGAGATGTTAGGCTGATGGCTTCAGCCTAACATCTGTCAGTATTATGCTTCACTAGTTCAGGTATCCTGTGCTTTCCCCTTTGTCTCCACTCTCTCTCTGTTTTTTTTTCTTTTTCTTTTTTTTTTTTTTTTTTTTTGTAAACAGCTGGTTGGCTGGAGTGGAGCTGCTGGGGAAAGAAACTCAGATTATCACTAGTCTCAGAATTATTCTAATAATCCAGTTTTGGAAGAAAAGTGACTTCGGTGATTTATTTATGTATTTTTTATAAATGTATATACACACACGTGGGATTTTTAAGGACCTCATCCAGTAAAGTGTTAACTGTCTGTCACTTCTGCATCTTCAGCACTTTGGGGGAAAATGTTCCAAACAAGACAGCCCACCTATTACAAAAGCTAGGCAGAGATAGTGGCTTATAAAATAAAGCTGCCTTAGCCCAAGCTGGCCACTGTGTATGCAGAGTGTGGCCCTAGCAGTTTTTTTTATTTTTGCCCTTAGACTGCATGGTGCTTAGTTTCTGTCCAGCTTAGCCAACAGGCACTCATTTGTGCTGGGTGCTGTGAAAGGTCTCCTGGATACTTTGAAGTTTCAAAGAAGCCTGATAGAAGTACTTGTTTTTGTTCTGTTTTATTGCACATATCTGTGTCATCAATCACACAGAGTGAGCACGATGCAATTGTTTTCTGTACTTCATCCAATTTGTGATAACGTGAGAAGCTGGAAAGAAATGAGAAAGCAATGTGCATCCACAGAGAAGCCTGCAAAACTTTCCTGGGAAAATAAACGTGGGAACAGAAAAAAGCAACACTATGCAGGAAAAAAATATATGTTGGGAAAAGCCATACTCAGCAACTCAGGGAGGAATTTCCTCTTGCTTGTGTGAGCATTGCTGGGGTCGGTGGAGCTTTGCAGCTGTAAAACAGCCTCAGCTGAGGCCCAAAACTGCCTTCATTCTGCTTGTGAGCTCTGTGGTCTCCCTCCCAGCTCCATTCATACCCTGGGAATGGACAAAATGCCTTGCAAACTAATCTGTGCCCAGGTAAATCAACTTCAGTAGACAGTCAGCTGGAGAAGTTCACCTCTTGCTTCTCCAAGCAAGAATATACTGCTGCATGGAGCTCACCAGCACTTCAGCCTCACAAAATCCACGGGTTGTGTTTTCAGGGTACTCTGTGGGTGTCCCACACGTGTTGCTCAAGTCTTCAGCTATGACCCAAGCTGGAGGTTGATCTGAAGGCTGTTTGGCCTGACAGAAGGTGCTCTCACGAGTTGTGCTAATGGGCAGCTGCTTGCTGCTTCACTTTGTGCACAGCTGCGCTTATGTACATGAGTAAATGTGCTCCTTCATGCTGGTCCCTTATAGTCAGGGGTGGTCTCAGGTAGTCCAGGAGGCTCTCAGGAGCTGGACTACTGTCTTGTTGCAGTACTTAGAGTTGGAGGAGCTGCCTCAGCTAGCTTTTTGAATCCAGAAATAAAGCACAGCAAGTCAAGAAGACTAGTAAAACTGTCTAAAGAGCAGTAAAGAATCTTAATTTGACGTATTGGGGACTTCTACACCGCTTAAAAGGCTTGCTTTGGGCCTTGCTTTGGGGTTTGGTTTTTATTGTTTTTTTGTTTATGAACCATCCACAGCAAGGAGCTTTAAAACCCTTTGGGCTTGTTCTTTCAGGTGTTAACAACAGGGAAAAGTACCGCTCATTTCCAGGTGAGGCTAGAAGACTAAGCTCCTCCTGTCTTTCAGCCCTTTGCATTGAGGGAACAGTTGTGCAGGAAGGAAAGAGGGCCAGACCTTCATTCAAGCCAAACAAAAAGCAAGAAAATGTCATATTGTAACCTGCTGAAGGGAGGAGAGAAAAAAAAAACCCTAATTCAAAGTCTTCACGCTTGTTCCCAGAAGTGCTAAATTTCTGAAGAGCGGTGAAGGGAATGTACACTAAATCAGTAAGCATGACTACTACTGCTAAGCTATTTTGAAATTCATTGCTGTAGTGCAAAAATAATGAAATGCAGCAAGGTCCTCACCCTCTTTTCTCATATTACAAGGATCTATGTTTATCCCAGCATTTGAAGTGAAGGAGCAAGGTGTTTTCATTCAGAAGACTAGAGGGTAATTTTAGAAGAGCTTAACACGATGAACGAGGAGGCGAGCATGACACATAATTGGATTGAAGTATCAAGTCTGGGGTGAATTTGCCCGAACCTGTGGTGTTTCATGCAGGTGTTGTTCAGAAAATCTGGGTTTTATTGACAGAGAGTCAGAGTTGGCCTGTCTCTGGGGATGCAGGTCGTCCACTGCATCTGACCTCCATGTCCTCCTCATTTGCAGGGGGGATAAAGGAACAAACCGCTTCTTCTCACCAAAAAAAGAAAGAAAAATACAGGGTAAGAGCAGCATGATCAAAAGGGCAAGTTCAGGTCAAAGGCAATGAGTGTTTTTGTGGAGAATAAGTAGCCCCATGTTTCCAACCCCAGGGGATGTTTCCTCTGGCCAAGGTCAGTGGAAGTGCCCCAGAACTGTCCCGTACCCCAGGTTCATAGAGGGGTACTTTTGCCACTCCTCATCCATTTGTGCCTCAGGCCTGTCCCTCCTTGCTGTAAACTGAGTTCATGGCTCCCGTGACACTCTGTGACTGCTTTCTCTGGCTGTCAGGTGTCGGGATGCCAGCTGGGCGACCCCATGAAGAAGTGTGGGGCAGGCATGTGCACCACCTACCAACACACAGGGCATCATAAAAGTGCAAACTCCAGTTTGACTGTGTGCTTAGAAGTTTGCAAGTAGCCGAGGGCAGTAATTAGTTGTGCACTTTCCCCAGCATGGTTTTCAGTGGAGGTTTTCCAACTGGTTTTCATGATGCTTTATAATACTGAGCAGCAACTTTGTGAAGACCTCTTAACTATTTTTTTTTTCTTGTAAGTACACTTTGCAGTTGACTGAATGAAAATTGATAGAGGGTTTGAAGGCCTGAACTTACACTCTGTCTAAAGGAGTGGGACTGTGAGTCAGGATGATGGTGGGTACAAAGGTCCACAGAGCCCAGCTCTGTTTTCCTTCTGATGTGAAACAGTTCAAGCTGATGTTTCCTTCTGCTGCTTTCTTTGGTGAGCTTCTTGGTGCAGTTACATCTTCTAGATGCAAAAGGTATAAGTAATAAAGCCTTAACACTTGTTGCAAAAACTGCAGAACCACAGAAGAGCCCAGGTTGAAAGCGACCTCAGAATATCATCTGATCCAGCCTTTCCTGGGAAGGGGAGCCTGGATGAAGTTATCGCTGTGTCCAGTCACACTTAGAAACTTCCAGTAGTGTGGCTTGTCTGCATCCCTGCGAGGTTGTTCGAGTTACTAACTCTTTTCACTGTAAAAAAGTTATTATTTGCATGCCTGTAGAGTAACAAATACCAATATAAGGTTTGTGCTTAGCACTGGTGTTGGTTTTTTTTCTTGGCATGGATACAGTAAGCCTTAGGAACATGTCAGTCCTTCTTTCTTCTTGAAGTTGGTAACTGGTTAGCTGTTTTCAGTTTGGTTAGACAAAAGCATAGAGATCTCTCAAAGGCAAGAAATTAATCTCAATTTCTGTGTCTGAGACTTAAATCAGTGTTCCAGCTGAGGGAACAGTAGGTAAACCTCAGCCCAAAATTGCTTCCTGGGAGGCAGTGGATAGACAGGCAAGCCTTGGGTAGCCCTTGCTGTGCCACCATACTTGAAAGTTCCTCTTCTTAGCTTTACCTACCCCAGGTCACCTTAAGCACATCCTCTTGTCACCTAATAAAAAGAGAAGTTTCTGAGCCACTCTCTGAAACAGCATCTTCCTATTAAGACACAAGGAAAACTTAATCCTTTTCAGGTCCTGCGCTAGGTGCTGAAGGCAAGATAACTGCTTTCCCATTGCTCCCCTACACTAAATAACAGGGTGGAGCTTTTACTTTCCACTCTAGTGTCTTAGTCTGGGCTGAGGGGTGGGGTTTTACAAGGGGCAATTCTTTGCTACTGGGGCTTGTTACTTCGCTTGGGAAGGGGTATGGTGTGGTACCTTGCGTCCAGGCTTGTAGCTGTGTTTCCTGTCAAGATGATGGAAAAGGACTGCACCCCCATGGAATAGACATTGTAGTGACTTATTGTGGTAGTAGTGATGGTTGTACTTGCATGCTTCAGAGGCTCATCACCAGCTCGTATTTGTTGTTTCCATGTGTTGCTGAAGCTCTCAGTGGTCGGGCAAGGCCCTGAGGTGCATCTGTTTTATATCTCTTTCTTTGTAAAGCTACGTGGTTCTCCCTCCATTGGGTTAGGCTGGAGCCTTGCCAAGAATAATTCCCCTGCAAGAAAAGATCAGGAAAGAGGGCCTGGCTCAAGTAACCTGACCATGCTAATAAGTCTTAAACAGCAAAAGAACAAATCCACCCTCTTCTCCTTATGTAATGGAGAGGAAATCCTGCCTCCTGCAACTTCAGAGAAAACTTGAGAAAAAAGGAATTGTTAGATGATATCATCTATGTGCACTTCACAAAGAGATTTTAAAGAGCAGTAGAAAAATTGATGCATGTAAAGCCACCAGCAATTTGCACTTTCTGGTACCTCAGAGGACAAAAAAAATGGGGTGATGGAAGAGCTGTTGTTTTGGGGGTTGGCTTTTTTGTTGGTTTTTTTTGGCCTCCACCTGCATGAGACCAACAATATTTCACTTACTGGAGACTAATAGGAGCCTTGAACTGCCTTCTGCATACCATCTGGCACGGGAAAGCAGCAGGACAGACCCTGAGTTACGTAGTTTTCCAGTGAATTGAAACTCGACTGATTTACTCCTGTTCAGGATTTGGTCCATTCCTTTGTCTGTGTAAAATCACATGAAGGCTGCCAAGCTTAATGCTAAAGAGCACTGCCATCTCCCTGGGGATTAGGGCTCCTCTGAGGTACTGCTCCCATCTTGGATAGGGGTTCCAGACCCTTTCAGGATTGCTGCTGGGGGAACAGGTGATGTCGGTTTCAAAGTAATAAAATAATATGTTAATTAAATTCCATTTCCAAACTTCTGCTTCGTATGGATGCAGTACTGAGCCCCTGTACAAGGGCATCACCTGCTCCTCTGGCAGGAGGTGGAGTGCTTGTTCAAGGTACTTTGCAAGTCCTGGGTCTTTGCAGGAGAGATCAAAAGCAGTGGGTGGACTTGCAGCAAGACCATGAAGGGTGTACGCTATCCCTGTGTCCAGACACGTGGAGAAGGCATCTGGAGCCATGTGCTCTGCAGGAGATCTCAGAGGTGAATGCACCGAGCTGTTTGATCCTGCTTGTTCTCTGTTGCCACAGCCCCCACAGCCTTCCTTCCTCAAACAAGACATAGGAACGTAGGACAGACCCTTGAAATAACCCCAGTAGCCTTTGCATGGATTTTCGGTTTTATTGGAGATCTGGGCATTGTTTTAATTTCACTCATCTGCAATTTCAGCATATTTCCTGAATGTTCAAAAGCTCTATCTAACCAGTCACTTTTATCTGCTTTGAAGTTGAGAATGTGGCTGGAAAAATAGTATAGTTAAAGGCTGGTTTATCTATATAAAATAAACATTATTTTTCTCCTTTTTAAAATTATAACCGTGTGCTGCCATTGTTACTTGTGCCAAAAAGCTTGACTAAAATGAAACAGATTAGTGGGGAAAGAGTTGGTTCATACATTGTTTTTTTTCTCCCGACATGTCTAATTGATACATCTGGCAGCACTTAATGGCCACATAGTTTCAATCCATGCCTGCTTGACTGTTCTGCACATGTATTTTGTGTCACTGAATTCATGTTGCAGATCACAGGTATTTTGGTAAGCCAGAGCTGCCAGCTCATTCCTGCAGATCCTGCAAGGTTTGCTTTATTCCATGTGGCAAAGATTAAATGGGTTGGCTGATTTATGGTAATAAATTGGTGAATTATTAAGTAATGTCGTACTGCCTGTTCCTGAATCACAAGCAGAGGCCATAAGACTGTAACCTCGTCCTGCTTGACTTTTCAGAAAGCTTGTGCCACATGACTGTAGGAGACAGACTAGGTACCTACACATAGGGTTTCGTCCTCTAAACAGAAATACTTAATGCTTTGTGATTTTTCTGCGGTTTGGAAACTTGCAGTACAGCTGCAGGAAGGGTGGTTTTCTAGCTTTGTCTTTGGAAAGAGCAGTAGGACCATTCCCATTTCTTAACTGGGAAAGCAGAACCAAGGGGCTACTAAGGTCCTGACAAGGTGCAAGCAGAAACTTGGTCAGTCACTGTTAACTAGAGGAAAACACTGTCTCTGCAACCAAGTGCAGGTCTAACTCACAGTGAACATGGGTCTCCAGCAATGTTAAACGGGGACGTTTAGGACACAATCAGGTTTTTTCAAATTTAGCTGCATCCTTCTTGATGGAGTTGAGCTTCAGTGTGTTTCCTACAGTTTCACTGTTAGGAGGACCCTGCTTCTTTAGTGTCTAATTAGTGTTTCTCTGGGAGTCTTGCCCAAGTCATGATTTTGAGATTTGACTGGATGAGCAGAGAAGAGGTGATAGGTCATGGATTACAGTGTGCATGTAACTTATTTTTAAGCCGCATTGTTCTTCATTGTGATGCAAGTGTAAGCTGACAGATGGAAGCACAGTGTCCTTACTGAAATAATTACAATATGCTGCAGTAATTTCTCAACACTATTATATGGTGTGCTGATGGAGACAAGAACCATGGCACATTAATAATAACAGTGCTTAAAAATAGGAACTCAGTAGCTTCTTCACTTCCAGATTTTTTTCATTATTATTTTACAGAGGTACTGTGCTTTGTTTGAGTAATAGCTGGCGATCCCCATTGATTTATCAGAGGATAAAAGTGCATGATGGCTTTGCTGAGGGGAGGGTGAGACCTACCAGAGATCTCCTTTCTCATGTTGATCTTCTCCCTCATCTCAGGCCTGGGTGCTCCACAACGGATTCTGAAATGCCTTGTAAGGTGCCGAGACCAGGGTGGGCATCATATCAGTGGTAGATAAATATGAAGGGAGCAGTTCTCTCCATAGGCTTATGGATACAGATGAAGAGGAGGAACTGGAAAAATATGTACCTGTGGTAAAAAAGGATATTTTCTGTCAATTAACTGTTTCATCTCACCCCTGGCATATACAGCATATCCGTGTCCCGATCAGACCATGTGGCATTTTCAAATGGCATGAATGTTTTAAACTACTCGGTCACTGTTGGAGAGGCTCAGTGCTGCTGACCTCCTTTCTAACCCTGCTGCTGGGGTTTGTGCAGGAAGGAACCCGGCAGCAGCACCAAGCTGTTATTTTCAGTGCCTGTGGTAAAATTATTAGAGGCCAGTGAGTAAGAGAAATAAGTTTACCCTGCATATGCCCCATGTGCGTGCACGTTCCAGAAGTTCAACTGTGTATAAAGATATAATTTAAAAACAGTTAATTCCTATGGAAAAATTCATTTGGGATTATATTGTCGTGTGTGCTGAGGATGGCTGAGAACACAGTGGTTAGTAGATGCACTGTGAGTGCAGGGGAATCAATGCAGCCTGCTTGTGTGGAATGGATTGGAATCCCTCTGACTGAGGCTGTCTGAAAGGGAGCCTCATGGCTATGTAGGCTGTCTGTCTGTCTGTTCTGTCCCTGTGTCTGTCATGGAGTTAGGGGGAGAGCACAGTAATGCCCTTCTGCTCTTTGTGGAGAACATCCCAATGGGCAAAGCTATACCTGGGAGCAGTTCTCACTGTAGGCTTATGGATACGGATAAAGAGGAGGAACTGGAAAATTTCCTTCTGCATGGCTATTTTTTTCCCTGTTTTTATAGGTGTTTCAGGTAACGTGCTCGAGCTCCTGTGCAAATTTAGCTGCAACAGCTGTCCAAGCCATTCACAGCTGAACGGGTTTTTAATGGGTTACTGAACAGCTAATTGATAACTCTGCTTTGGCTGTGTGAGGCGGTGGCAGCCTCCCTGCCCTAAATCCCTTGTGCTTGCTGCACGCCAGTCCTGCAGAACTGCTGTTCCCTCTGCTTCACAAGGAGGGGGGAATAAAGAGGCTGTTGCTTTTGCCTTCAGACTTATCCTTTGACTCCCTGATATTTATAGCTCCGTTGTTCCCCTCCGCTTCCATGTCGCTCTATCGGTCACAGCCCTGCGGGTGCGGAGGCGCAGGCGCTCGGCTGCCAAGGGCTTGCTCCAGGCTCGCTTGAGGTAATTGCTGGTCAGTGCCCACCCTCTCTTGCTCAGGCTTGGCTGGAGTAAAAGCTAGCCACCTTTCTGCCGAACTGGAAGCAGTGTGCTTTTGGATACACACTGGATGTTAACTCAGAAACCTTATATTTGGTTTCTTTATTTATTCTATTTAAATAAGACCAAGTGTGGTTCCGTCTCAATGCCACTGAATTGCAGGGTGTTGCGTCAAAAGCAGGTCTTAATTTGGTGTTGAAAAATGAACTGTCAGGCAAGGTTTTCTTTCATACATGCAAGGCAAGTTCTACGGGTTTGCTGTCAAACCTACTGCCTGTAGAATGTAAAATGATGACCTTACTCCTCTTTTTTTCTGCTTTTAAGCAGACAGAAATATGGAATAGTGTGAACCCCTGTCAGGGAGGATAGTCTCAGCTGGGAACACTCGTATGACTTGTTTTAAAACAGTCTGCTTTTCTAATAGGGCAGGAAATTTCCAGTGGTAATCCCATCTTAAGCTAACATAGGCGGATATTGCTCTTCCACTGGAGGCAACAATGGGGTCCCTTTCCATAAGGATTGCCTTAGGGAAATCTTTGAGTTGTTCCCTTCTTGTGATGTGTGAGGCTGATGGTGGTGAGGCACGTAACAGCACCACAATACATAGGAGAGGAAGTACACTGTGTCTGCAAGAGATTCTGCCCCCATACACAAAACACCAGAGCTGCTGCTGAATAAAGAGCTAAAATAAATGTTATTGTCAAGAAAATGCTGCAGTGGTACCTGACTACCCTTTGCAACCTTTATTCTGGCCTGCCCACATTTTCCTATGATCCTGGCAGCAATGACAGTGCAATATTTGGTTATCTCTCTGTCTATATTTTCCTGCTTTGTACAGCTCTTTCCCTTATCTCTAGCTGTGTTTACAGTCCCCTTTCATAATCAATGGACACTACCAGCCCTGCCCACTGCCCTCCATGCTGGCCGCTCTCCCGAAAACACGACATTGAGCAAGGAACAGCATGTGGCCTGGGTAAGGGCAAAGGGGTTGGTACTGCTGGCAGCACAGAGGTACTTCCAACACATCCCAGAGGGATCTCTTGGTGAAGATCACCAATTGGTTACCAAAAAACCCCCACAATGTCTTGTTTTAATTGCTTCTGAGTTCTCTAGTGCCAAGCAGCACAAAAGGAGGCCATGGCTTAAAGGATGAGATGAAGTTTCAGTCATCAGCTTATGGATGTAGATATAGATAGATATTTCAACAGTGTCAATCAACTCTGAGCTGTTGTCAGTAAAAGTTCTGAAAGCATTGCTGCTGGATGGAAGCTGTGCAAAAGCCACCTTCAAGCATGTGGTGTTTCCCATTTCTATTTTAAACTGAGAGCACTTGGACTTGGATGTGGTTTGACTTGCTTCCCTATCAATTTTTTCCCTTTTTTTTTTTTTGTGTGTATGTGTGTGAGCAGCAGATTTTTTGAGGAGCTGTATGCAAGGGTGATGGTGACCTATATTACCCAGCTGAGCACTGGAATTTGGCAAAAAGGAACTGAAAGTAAGAAACTGAAAGTAAGGAACTGGGCAGATATGTGTATATTGATTGTCCATAGGTTGAAAGGAAATTGCGTCATAAACTTGCTCCTATCTTGTCTTTGAAGCTTGCTCTTGCAACCTGAACATGACCCCCCTTTCCATGTCCTCTTTCCACCCCTACTGAATCTAAAGCCTTTTCACTGGTTTCACTTGGCTTTTTGTCTTGCCATACCTTGAGCACTTACAGTTATGTCAAGTGCTTCTTAATCAAGCCCTTGCTTTCCACACCATGAGGGTTGAATGATATCATCTCTCACCTACAAGGCTAAGGACTTCAGTTTCCTTGGATCATCTGTGATACTTCTCCCAAATCATTCTAATGCCATCTTCTAGCTCCAAGATGTGCTGCAGCATTTCTTTCTCTGCTGGGGCCTCTTGCCAGGCAGTTTGAAAATCAGTACCTTTTAAGATATATCAAGTTTCAGGCAAAAGCTTCCCGAAAACTACAGCCTCACCTTTTATGTCAGGGGGTGTTAGGAATTCTTGCAATTAGAGGAGGCTCTAGTACCATTGCTTTAAAGGAAAAAAGTATTTTTATTTTCTATTTCTTACCCTCAGAGGTCCTAAAACCTCTGCCAAAAAATAACTTGTTAACTTCCTGGTGTGTTGGACATGGAATTATTTTTAACTTCCCAGAGCAGTTGTTTAAAAGGAGTTTGTATGTACCTTAGGCACTTGGCAGCGTGAGTGCTCGGTATGTTTCTCCTATCTGAGCATGCTGTGCGGGTGCATGCTGCATTGACAGTTTACGGTTCCTCTTCCATATGCATCTTATCTTCCTGAAGATAGTGTCTGGAGATGTCAGCTCTGTGAGGAGAGACTGATGAATTTATATCAGAAGAATCTTTTTGTCTAGCAGCTCTTCAGCGCAGCACGCTGTTCAGAATATATCTTAAAAATAGAAAGTACTGGAGGAATATCAGCTTCGTCATGGCAGTGTCATTTGTCATCAGTGCCAATTTGATTTGGTTAATCCCTGGTATTAGTAGGAGAAAGCCTGAGTTGCCCACGCAAGGTTCCCTATGCCCCAGTTTTTAGAGTGCTTAGTGGGATGTTTTGGAGTCTACAGCCAGACCAGCATGAAGTGTGTGTACGCTCTTAACTCATACCTAAGTGTATTTTTCACCAGGAATTTAATTATGATGGTCTAAAAACTTCAGTTCTTCTGGAGCTTGTGTATTTATCTGCTGCAGGCCAGTTTCATGTTATCAAGGAGCAAGGGTCACACAGCAGCTTGAATCCACCATCCACAAAGAGCACAGAGATTGTTGCTTTCATTTTTATTATTCCCTATGCTTCGCTCAAGTTTCAATAGACCTCCCAGGTCTATTCCTCAAAACTGGGATGCTGTTGGAAATACTGTCAAATCTAGAAGTTTTTTCCCATTGAATTGGTGGTTAAATTTTGGACAGTTCGATTATGCCTTGTTTTCATCGTCCTGAATGCTTCACCCAGTCAAACGCTTCTGCATGTTTCCCTGTCACCCTATTTTTATGTCCTGTTTTCCATACTGGCATTTTGCCTTATGGGTGCAATGAATGGCAAGATATATTTTAGTACTGTGTTATTGTCCATAGGTATTAAATTACTGGTTTGATTGTTTTTATAGGTTGTTTTTATAGCACAACTTTAGGAGGCAGTCATACTAACAAAGTCTGTGTGAGGCACACCTCTTCAAATAATCTGGAATGCTTTCCATGGAGCAATGATTACTTCATCCTCAGAATAATCAAGAAATAGGTGTGGGATCAACATTGTAAAAGGTTTATAATTCTCCTCCATGGACTTTGTAGACCTGCAGGTTGTAAATACCATTGAAAAGAATCACTGGTGCCCTGTTTATGTTGCTTTATGTCCACTATTGGATCCAATAAAATTGTCTCCAGGGCTCAGCATTCAATGTTCTCGCTCCCGCTCCCTGGGGGCATCTGCACTGCCAGCTTCACTGTTTCTCCACTGTTTTTGGGGTGTTCAGGTTTGAGAAGATCAGTGGCAAACTGAAGGCATGTGTGGCATCGCAGTGGATGGTCAGGGTATCAGGGAGAACCTCTGGGGAACGTCTTCATGTGCACCCACATAATCCTGTTTCATGCATGTAGTTTGTTTAGATCTTGTTTGCCTTGGAGCTTGTTGGGAGTTTGCCTTGGAGCTTGTTACAAAACCTGCAAATCATACCAAAAGCTGCATGAGACATAATTTTGCACCACTATGTGGATCCCATCAAGCATGATTTCCTGTCATCCCTTTCCAAGATACATTTACACTTCAGCTCCAATATTTTGAGAGCTCTGAGTCTGGACAAGCAGACTTTCTCATTCCCACAGAAGTCTGGTGTTTCTAAGACTGTTTTGTGCTGAAGCCCCTGACCTAAATAAGGTTAAGGATCTGGGCTACACAATTAGCACCCAGTGCCAAGAAAGGAAAAGCTAAGCTTGAGCCACCATTCCCTGCTTGGCCAGGGCTGGTCTGCATGTGGGGCTCTGTAGTCCTCTTGCATCCTTATGCTGTAAAGGCCATTCTTATGTCCAGACGTCTCCAAGCCTGGCACGCAGGAGTCCTCTGTGACGGGGAAGCTTTCAAAACTCCTTCCTGCATGTCATTGTGCAGCTAAAAGCTGGGATTGCTTCCAGCTCACTGAAGACACTCTGACATTGTTCCCTCCTAATCCCCTCCTTCTCATAGAATATGGTTTTTCGGAAGGCTAGCATGTTCCCTGGTTGGCTTTCCATGCGGGAGCACAAGCGGCAGTTCATGGGAATAACGTAACCCTGAATTAGCGATGAGCCAAGGTGGAGGGTGGCTACATGGTGTGATGGTGGGACGAGCCTTTGGCTCTGTGGTGGTTAGTGAGGATGCCTGGCTAGGCAGGCTGGCTTGTGGCCGTGCTCCATTTATCTGCTTGCTGGCCTGCCAACAAGGAACACAAATGTTTAACACTGGTGGGGCTGGGTTTCAGCAGGAAGAAATGCCGTCCCCCCATCCCCCTTCCTGCAGTTGCTCAGAGGATGATTCACAACTGGTTTGCTGTTTCTTTTTGTGTGCTGGTAGCCTGGGGAACTAAAAGCAGGTTAATGGGACAGGGAGGAGGGTGCTTTCTACTGAACGGGCTTTTTTTCTTCCCAAACCCAGATACAAGTAGAGAGAGAGAACAAGGTAATGAATAAATAGGTATATTCAGATGTCTTTACAAGGACATCTTTCAGTGCAGGGATTTGACCTTAGAGGTTTGGATTGTATCATTTATAAGATGGTGGCCTTGAGGTCAACCCACCTGATACCTGAAGGTGCTGGTCCAGAAGGCTTTGCACAGCTCTCAAGGCATTCACAGGCCCAAGGAGACAGAGGAAGTAAAGGAGGTAAAGGAAATTTATTCTAGCTAAGTTACATCACCTTTTCCTGCCTTCTAGCAGGTCAGAAGCTCAGGTGAAGTTAAAACTTCTCCTGGTACATATGGCTGTGCTGCTGTTCGCTCTGCTGTTCCTTCTGATGTTATTAGCTGTGTGTATTTGGAGCGCTAAAAGAGATATTTGAGGAGAGGGGAACTGGGATTGAATGAAAGCTGTGGTCTGTGGTACACAGAGGTGTGCTAGACGAGTTTGTACACAGAGTTTGAAAGTTTGGGGTTTTTTCAGGGTTTCCCCTAATGACAAGAACCTGGAAATATCTATAACCATGAGCACCAGCCGGCGTGAGTAGGATCCCTAAATCAATGCTGTATAGATGTTGGAGCCTCCCTTGCAGTGTTAGGCTCTAGCTTTCCAGTTTTTCCTCTTTTGAACATTCAAAAATGGTGAAGATCATTTCTACAAAAAATAGCAGGGTTAACTTAGAGCTACATTTAGAAATTTTGCAGATCTGTTGTGATCTGTAATCTCACGCTTTTTGCTTTCATCCCTTAGAGCCATGTCCTCTAGAAGAGGCTGTGTTCCTGGGAGATAGGACAGCTAAAATGGGAGGTGGATAGAATGCTCCACAGCCAGATCCCACAATGATATGCATGTTCCTAGATTGTATATTAGGAAAAATTTCTTCGTTGAAAGGGTTGCCAAGTGTTGGAATAGGCTAACAAGGGAAGTGGTCAGGCCAACCCTGGAGGTATTTAAAAGACGTGTAGATGTGGTGCTTAGGGACATGGTCTAGTGGTGGGCTTGTTGGTGTCAGATTAATGGTTGGAGCTGGTGATCTCAGAGGTCTTTTCCAACCTAAATGTTTCTATGATTCTATGGTTTGCCGCTGTGAGCTTTGGGTCACGTCCTGGTATGACGTAAGGGGCACAGCAGTCAGAGACGCATTGCTGCACCTCCTCCAGCTAACCCGCATCCCTTTCACCTCTCACATCCTGTAGACACGATGGGTATTTCCCCTCTTGAAAGAAGGCTTTAAGGCATTATTGTGTTTTGGGTTGGGAGTAGGGGAGAGAGGAAATCAGAAGTCCAGCATGCTGTCTCTGCTGACTTAGGAAATCAGATGGTTTGCCTCGTGAGAGATTTTTTCAGTGCAAAGCTGGTGGTGTGGTGGTTTGTGGCATTGTTGACTGATTCATGTTTTCCTGCCGGAGAGGGGGGACAGACTGATTCCAGCAAAGTGTTGGCTTCTCCTCATAGTGTAACCAAACTCCCTTTGCACGCTGTCTTTGTATCTGTGCACGCACAAGTTGTCCCTGCTTGCTCATCAGAACAGATTCTCTGCTTCTGGCTCTTTTGCTGTGTGTCAGGGCAATGAGCATTCATTTGGGTGTTCTGTGACTGTGCAGAAACTCCACTGTCGTTACCGTGTATGCACAGGGATAATGGCTTCTTACAAGGCTGGAAAAAAGCTGAGTTGTTTTTGACTCTCATGAAGTAGCAACTGGTATCCAGGATCCTGGATTTCCTTGCATAGGCAGAAGTTGTGCCATTGGCTGCTTGCTGCCTGTGCATGCCCACTCCTCTTGTGTGGTCAGCAAACTTCAGCTGGTGGGAGGTTTTGTAGAGATCCAGGCTCTGGGAAGAGCACCCTGGCATCCAGCCCTTTTAATGAAGGGAGGAGCATCACTGCTGAAGATCTGTTCCAGTGGTAGCTCAGACTCTTTTTCTGGCCATGCTGACTACTAAAATGTGTCATTTTTTTGCCTGAACTACTTGTGCTTTTCTCCAAAGAGGAGAAGGGCCATTTAAAATTCTCCTTTCTGCTCCCTTCTTCTACCCTCCTTTTCTGGGAAGGCTGTACTTAGCATTTTTCTCTGTGCTTATGTCTTGAGATATGTTACATATGTTGTCATCTCCTCCTGATGTTGTCCTAAAAGAGGAAGGCAGGATTGCAGCCTCTGAAGCCTTTCTTCCCCAAGTGTACTGCTTCTTTCCTCATCCTCCTGTGTCACTACACGGTCATTTATGCGTCTGGCACTGTCCAAGCGGGACCACTCATTCTTGCCATCATTGCCTTGCTGAGCATCCTGTGGACTCAGTATGAGGTTGGCTATGACCTACGGTGTCACCCAGAGACCTGTCCTACCTCTTTGCTCCATTAGGACTCACTTTTTCTTTCCTCATGCTCCTATCTCCAAGGATGGTGCTGCTTCACAGTGACCTTATTGAGATGCCAAAACTGCCATCTTGCATTCAGATTTTTTATTCAGTGAAGTGACTGAATGCTGCTGTACCCCCTTTCTTTTCATCATCTGTGACATGGCCAGTCTTTTCCTGAGTATTGGGGTTTCAGGCACAGGGAGAGCAGTTGTGATTTTCCTTACCGGCTTATATGTGTATGTCACAGTTAGGGTTATCATTTGCTTAGTATTTTATTGCTTAAGCTAGTGAAGTTGGTGAGCATCTAAGGGATCACAGGCAGTTCAGCTGTAGATTAAGATTCAGGAAGCCCCAGGTGCCTAATTGGCACCATGCATGAGAGGAGCCAACCCGATGGGGGGACTGTGCCTTCCAAGATCCTGTTCCATGGACTCACCTTCATCAGGAGAACATGTGGAGGCTTTCCTTCTTGCTGGGTATCCTGGCCACCTGGACTGCAAACCAGAATCTGTCCCACTGAAGTGATTCATGTGTCTGGAAGCTTCAGTACCCTTAACGTGTGCTGCACATCTGCAAAAAACTGGAATTCTTAGCCAAGGTGAATGGAAAGGGGAATTGGTAAATGGCTTCTGCCTCCAAATCCCTTCTCCTTTCTGAGCCTTCAGTCATGGAGCAATAAACAGGAAAAGGAATGAAATCACCTTTCTGATGCTGTGCAGGTATGCTAGAGTTATACCCTATTAAAAGTTCAGTAAACGCTAATAACCTTTCTTACACTGCTAGGACTTGCATAACATCAGGAACTTCTTGCCCGTACAGTAGTACAGAGGCTGTGTGGTGTGTGTGCTATTTTTCTCTTTTCTCTGTAAAGCAGAAAAGACATGTTGTTTTTGCTTAACCAGGGGAGATAAGAGAACTTCCTCTTATTCAATCCTGTGGCAACGCAATCCCAACCATATACTATCCGACTGAATTTAAGCACGTGGAGACATCTGCCTTTGGCAATTTTTATGAGTGAGAGAGAGTGAGAGTCAGTGTTTCTCCTCTTTCAGTATGAATCCTAGTAACCCCTAAGATGTCTGGCTGGATCCCTGCCTGTGCAGGGTTACTTCAGTTCAGGGAATGCACGCTGCTGCAGCTCATGGCAGGCTGCATCTACTCACAGGCAGAGCACCTTAAATCTTTGCCCTTCGTACGCTGTGTAGCACAAATAAGAAGATGCTGAGAATCATGTGTTTAACAAAATCTCCTTTCCATGGCTCTTTGAAGAGCTTTAAAAAGATTTTTTTTTTTTTAAATCCCCAACAAGCTCACAGTCTTTTAAAATTAGAAGGATTCGGGATTTTGCTTTTAAGTTTATCTGTACCCTCTCTAAAGAAAAACCTTTGGTGACAGAGCTGACACAGCAGAATCGTGTTCGTTGTCCACTATTATGCATCTGGTAAAGCAGATATGACAAGTCCTCCTTTCTTTAGACCTTAAATCTGTCCTTTTTTTTCTTCGTGGATACTAGCAGGCTGATTAAATAGAATTCCTCCTTGGATGCAGTCCTCTGCAATTTATGTAATAGTCATTTCTACAACTTTCTATAGTAACTGGTTACATAGCTGCACACTGGCTGTGTACTGCAGCAGTTGTGACAATTTGCAGGCATCAGTGTTTACTGAGAGCTTTAAAATAAAATTAATGACCCTTTCCATCCTCCCAGCCTTTGTGGTTTCTTAGGTGCTCTGCTTTTGGTTTGAATTTTTGTTTATTTTGGCTTATTTTTTAAATAGCATATGGCCATTTAAGATTAAGCTGCAGCTGTTCGGTGTTTGGGGATTTATTTGATGCCCTTTGAGAAAGAGGCAGCCTAGGACTTCTGTTGCTTAACAGGGCCTTGCTGAGAAGAAGACTCTGACGCTTCCTGTTGCTGTCCTGTGCTTCTAAACTACTGCTTGTCATCCTCCAGGTTTTTCCTCTGCCTCCACCTCCATAATTAATCCTCCACAAACCAGTGCTTGCAATTTGTAATCAAAATTATAGCTAGGAGCTATTTGACTAAATGGGGGGGGGAGGAGGAAGGGGGGCTACTACAAAAATCAGGGGAATGATCCAAACAGCGAAGAGTAAATGCTGAAGTAATGAATAATGCATTAATGCTGTCCTTAAGTCGGAAGTAGGAGCCCTGTGCACTATATAATTAGCACTTATATAGTGTGTATGCTTCCCTGCACTGTAAAATGTCTACATGGGGAACTAAAAAGTGAGGTGGTCTAAGTGGAGTAGCCTATGGCTGGGAACTGTAGCCACTCTGGGTCTGTCCCACCCCCATCTCTGACACGATGTTGGATGAGTGCCATCACTTCTCTGTGGCACATTCAGGCACATTCTGATCCCTGAAGAGGCAGCACGTGTTCCTGAGATCTCCTGCTAGCTGCTTGTTACTCTTCCTCAGCATCCAGAGCTGATCCAGGTTAATCTGGGAGCTTCTTGTCTGCCAAGTAAATTGGCTTCACTTAAACAGCTGCTGAATACAGCTCACTGAGCAGGAGTGGTGACTGCTCAGACCACGTTGTCTGCAGTTGCAAGAGACAGCCAGACTATGCCCTGGCTGCCTGGGGCATCACCACCTGCTGCCTCTGTAAAGCAGGGTAAGTCCACAGGGAATAGTGTATGAAGACATTAGCTTTAAATTACACAGGCAGGAGAGCTGCTGTGTGGTAGGAACATGGTGTGGGGAGAGGTTTCCTGGGTCACCTCTGGCATTTGATCAGTCCTGCTGCCCATTGAGGGAGACAGAACCCTGCCATACGACTACCCCAGGAGGGTGGATGTGGCCAGCATGGTCATGGTGCTGGCACTGGGAGCAGTGCTGTTGTGTTTCAGCATGATGCTGCTCTGCCTGACCTTGTTCAGCTGTGCTGCACTACTCCTTCTCAAATCTGAGCACTTGAAGACTGACACTAACGCTCATTTGTTTGCTTTTTTTTTTAAATTCTCTGTCAAATGCAGTGGTTCTATTTGCCATAAAGTCATGACTCATGCCCTTGAAATTGCAGGAATTGCTCTAGAAATTACATGGGGTCCTGGCTTTGTTGCTGTTCTGCCCATTCACCTGGAGTTTCAGGAGGCTCCACTTTGATGGCATTCTTCTTGAGCTTCTATAGCACATGGCTTTTCCTTAGGACTGAGGAGAAACTATGAGCTGTCGTGCTCCTGTGCACTGTCCTCAGCTGCAGGGAAGCATTTACTAGGCAGGCTGCTGTATGCAGTGTTTCTGTAGACATCGACCAAAAGATCTGCTTTTGTGACTGTACCAGTTATTGCAGGCGATATGAGCTTCTGTGTGTGTACCCATGTAACACCCTTGGTTTGAAACTTGCTGTTCCACATATCCAAGTATTCCACAGTTTAAAATTCTCAGTGATAACTGCTGTGACAGAAACTTAAGATTTTTCTGCTTCTGTAGGAGAAATAGATCACTTTAATGAGACTCCTTAACTATGAAGTTTGTCCTGATCTCAAAGTCATAAGATACTAGAACAAAGAGGCTGCTGTGATAAGTGCATGTAAAGTAACTCAACTGTGCTATTTTCTAAGCACATTATAGAACAAGGGGAAAAACCTTCTGCTGTGCTTTCTTCAAGGAAACTTTCAACATGGCACATTAATAAACCCATGCCAGAAAATTACACAGAGTTTAAGACCTAGGCAGAAGCTCAAATAAAGGATTAGTTCCTTTTCACCTGCCTCATTCCCGAGGTGCGACTGATTTGACTGTGGTCTCATTGTTGATGAGACATCCCTTTTGTGTATCTTTTGGTCAAATATTTCACAACAGCGTGTCATCTGCTGTGGAGGGCAGCTTCAATCTTGACAGCAGGCTGCAGCCCAGAAAGCCTGGGAACCACCAGGTGAGATGCTTATATGGACAGTGGTGGCATCCCATTATGTGAGATGAGAGCAGCAGGGAAAGCGGAGAAGCCCTTTGCCTTCTTTACTGTGTGTCTTGCTCCACCCAGCAAGGAATCTGGCACAAGCTGCTATTGGGGGGGGGAAAGAAAACATTACTTGACCCCTGTATCTAGGCAGATAAGCCTCTTCCTTTGCCAACAAAGACCATTGTGGCAGTATATATTTGCCACACAGGATAATTATCCTTTATGATGAGTAATAAGTTAATATGCTCTATAACAGTGTGTAATTTGAGGGAGTGGCCACTGTGGCAGATGGTAGCCCTTGAATCCAGAAGATCCTGAAGAAACTCAGCTGTGTCAACAAAGCCCTGTGAAGCTCAAATAGAAGCCCATAGCCCAGCAGTGCAGGTAAAATAACCCCCTGCTTTAGTACAAGTGGGCAGTTGGTTCATTTGGGGTCTTCATAACAGACATTTTAAGAAGCTTCCTCACTCAGAAGCTGGTGCAGCACTGGAAGATGTTATCCCAAGGTCATAGTGTCGTAGTGTTGTAGAGGCTTGCAAGACTCAGCTGGGTGAAGCTACAGCTGACCTCATGATAGCCCCGTGTTGAGGACACTGCTGCATCAAATTTGGTCTCTTTTGACCAATGTTCCTGTGTTTGTGGTACTGTAGTACTGCTAGAGACAGGCACACAGGATTTGGTTGGTAGAGGATTCTTCTCTTTGCCACACAGAGTCTCAAGGAATTTCCTGGGATGCAGTAGCAAAAGTGAATGGTAGCAGCCTGTGGAAATAGGCCAGTCTGCTCGGCTGCATGTTTATGTTGCTTATACTTCCTTTTTGAGTGGTCTGTCCCTTCTGCTTGGTGTATCTCTGCCAGCAAACTGAGCAGAGGCTGGTTTGAGGACAGCTGTTGGCTGGGAGAGTGTCGACTCAGCCAGTTTTTCTGACTTTGAGAACTGAGGACAGATTACATTTGCTCCTGGATTAGAGTTACAGTTATGTGATGCATCCCGTGGAGGTTTAAATCAAAACCTTTCTGTGTTACTCTGATACTCAGAGCAAAGGCTATATGCAGTTGTGGCTTTTGGCTAACTGGAGGCTTAAGCTTCACGTAACCCTCAGCACACTTCAAAGTCATTACTGAAGTACAAAACAATTGGACTGATAGAAAGACCATCTGGTCTGTTATTTGGGTTAAAGTTGTATAAATGGCACTTCAAATGCCCCATAAGCCAAATTCCCTTTTCTATCGCAATATCGTGTGATGTTGTAGAACAAGCTGATAGGATACTTTTGTAATTAGCTCTTGGAAAAAAGGCTTTTAACTTCTTACCCTTATTTAACAGGTAATTTTCTTACCTGATTTGTGCTTTCTGTGGGATCTTGCAGATGCAACCTCAGAATTGGCTGACTGTTGTTTTCTGACTACAATATTCTTTGCATTTCTGGCAACTTGAGAGTGTTGCACCAGTGTAAACAAAATTCTTTATGGCTTGACATCAACGCCACTTGTAAATAGTGGTGAAGACTGCGAGAAGGCTAAGTTGTCTTCTGTGGCTTTTCTGACATTTAAAGACTTGAGAGCATGCAAGACAGAGGAGTGTCATCTTCACTGATATGCAGAACTTGAGTTATGTGCCTTTGCTCTCTCTGGCCTGCTTCTTTTCACAGTTTTCCATTTCTTCACTGCGTGTTTTGGATTGTGCAGTTGACCTCAGTTTTAGGAGGATGAATGTTCATATTCATTCAAAGCTTGGGTTGTTCTGTTTTCAGTAACCTTCAAGTGGGCTAGCTGAGTGACAGTTTTGAGGAATTCTCATCTATTGCGACCTCCCCTTTACCATATGGGATAGATGCTGTAAAGAGAGCAACCCAGTTGTTGGCGGTGGGTCCTGACACCATTCCTGTGTGTGGAGCAGCACATGACTGTGCTGACTGATGCTCCACTCTGTTGACATGCAGGCTCGATAGTATTAGGCTAGGCCTGCACTGGAGACTTTTGTTGGAGTAGTAATGCGTGAGTGTTATCTTGTTAAACTCACACTTCCCCCTCTCATGGCAGCAAGGTCTCAGTCACCTTGACAAAGTCTTTGGATGCCTGCCCCTTGCCCCTGCAGAGCAGTGGTGTCAAGGTCTTGTCACCAGCTTCCCAAGCTCCACTCCAGGAATACGAGTGGGCTGGCTTTTGGCCACAGAGTGGGAAGTCCTTAAAATACAGGCCGTCTGCTAATATAGTTTCTGCTTTGTTTTCTACCTGTTATAATGATGCACTTCATTATAGCCTTTTTGTCAAAATGTCCTTAAATTTGTAAGACAACATAAGCTGCTCATGAAAGAGCCATGGAGAAAAGTGCACTTGACCAAAGCACTGCTCTTGGTTTCTGTAGTGCTCCTTTTCCCCCGTCACAGTGCCTCTCCTCAGTGATTTCATAGTGTCTCTTGGAGCATTTCTTGTGCACGTCCTTCTGTTTTAATACCTGGTATTTAGCATCCTCCATCACTTAAACAATTCCAGTTTGGCATGAAGTCTTCTGCAAAAGATGCTCATATGAAATGCACAATGGCTGTGGCACTCTGCCAGCCTCTTCGAAGCAGAAGCCAGCTCTTGAGGGTCAATCTCTTTCTTAAGTGTGCTGTAAAAAACTTCAGAGTTCTACATCCAGATTCAGCCAGGAAGCTTCAATGCTCTTTGCACAACACCAGGCTAAATCTTGGTGGCGCTCAGATGTCACCAGCTGATCGTGGTTGTACTACCATAAAACTTCAGCATTGCTCTTGAGCGAGTATTTTACAAAACAAACTGACTTTCACTATATTCCTTTGTAATTATTTTATCTGTGTAAATTCATTTCTCTGAGACAAGGCTGTGCATGTATGGCAGAGTAATACTGCCTTAAGTTTCTGAGGCTGAATAAGGGGCCATGATGAGCTTTCACATAAGGGCTTGATAGCATATGGTTCACATTCCTAATGGAGAAAGGGAAGCAGGCTATTTCAAGTCACATTTTATTTTGCAGGGACACAGAGGTATATTTTTTAAGTAGAGTCCCTGTAAATCACTTTGCCTCCCAAGGCCCCATAATTTTGCTGGTAGCTTTGTAATTCATGGCAGAATGGTAGTGTGGTGATCTGCCCTTTCCCAAGCATATCCATTTAATTTAACTAGCGACTACTCAGTTTTTCCACTGCTGCAGTAGGGCAGGATTGGGTGGGAGAAGGTGCTGTTTCTGGAACTAAGACTCTACCCCAGCAGGGAGTGATTCAGAAAATCCAGAAAAAGAGCCAAATGCCAGAGACTGCGTACACTATAACATAATGCCTGTATTTGGAAGCTCTAAGTCACCTTTGATTTTTATGACCTTCTAAATTTTTGTTTTCAGTCTTGGTCTCCTCCCTTGTTGGACAGATTTGAATAATTTAGTGCAAGTTAAATGTTGTTCATGTCCAGTTTCAATGACTCAGAAGAAATCAATGTTGTCACAAACACAACATTCTCTGTGAGTCTTTCTCTTCCTGCAGAGGAACAGGCTTCTTTTGAAAAACTAAAAAATAAAATCCTACTACTGTGGACATTATACAGAGGGTTTTGCCCAACTTCAAAACCACTGAGCGTAAGGTGAACTGGTTTGAATGAAGACATTATTGCTCTTAGATAAATATAGTAAGAAATTAAATACCGAGGAAGAAAAATGCATTTTCTCATTATATGAATTAAACTCAAAGCCAGCTCCCCCCCTCTTTTTTTTTAATACAGGCAACTGATTTTGGTTTGCCGTCTGTCAGAAGTGAGTTGCAGCAACTGGTGTAATTTTTCGTGCATAAATATAACACACATATACACACACGTACCACTTGCAGTAGTACTCGCTTCTGTTGCCTGAATTATCATGTAGTGAAGTGTTTGTCACAGGAGCAACCAGTGAAGATGGAGGTGGAAGTGGTGACAGAGAAGCCTGCTGGACTGTCACCGTCAGTTTTGAATGACTTCGGGAGTTTGGCTGCATTGCCCCTGCATGTACCTGTTCGCTGTTAATATTTATGTATGGACAAGATTGCTGTGTTTAGTATAATTTAATATAGGTATTTGATTTACTGCTTCTTTATTCATTAGACTACTACTCTGGAGTCAATATGTTACTGGCAGTCCCAGGCCTTTTGTGGTTTCATCTCATGCGTTTGGGAATTTGGGACATACTTTCAGCTGCCTAGTCTATTTTAAACTCTCTTTTAAAATGAAAAAAAAAAAAATCAACAAATAATGGGTTGGAACAGATTGATCCTTTTGAGCCATTTGCCTAATTAACCTTTGCCTCTTAGGAATCAGCTTTGATTCTGTTCAATCAAGTGCAGTGTATCCCAGCCCTTAATAACCAGCATTTCTTCTCAGGACCTTGGAAGTCTTCCCTGACTTTTTTACTTTTCTAAACGCTGCCACTCTCTTGGCATCGCACCAGTTTGCTGAGACAGAATTGGAGAAGGACAGTGAAAAATAATAGCAGGATATCAAAAGAAAAGGCCATAGGATGGGCTCTAACTTAGTCAAGAGTTTCTAATAAGTACAGTTAGCACTGTGCTTGAGTCTTCAGTACTCTGTACCTCAAATGCAGATTTATGAACCTAATAATGAAAGAAAGGACAGTATTTATGTGTGTGTTGCATGCATCCAAAGGATGAGCCCTGTGTGACTTCCTCTAGTGTAAAAGTTTGAGGGAATCTTCAGAGAGACTTTATACAAGTAGAAATGATGTCCTGTCTTCTTCCCCCTTACCTAAAAAAAGGAAAGAGTTATGCCCAAGATCTGATCCTCTGTGTGGAGAAAGAGGTGAATAGGATGCCTCCCTGTTGCTCTTAACCCCCTGTCTACTACAGAACCCCCAGAATTTGGACAAGTGTCCTGAGAAAGCATCACTGCCTCACAGCTCAGGAGACACCTTTGCTGGGAAGATGGACAAGAGTGATGTTTCCTTAGCATCACAGAGATTCTGTGAGTTTTGAGCAGTTCCCCTCTTAATTTTGCTGAGCGTGACCTGCTCTGCTTACTGATGTAGTGAAAGTCTGTATGCACAGCAGCATGGATTTCATCCATTTGGAAATAGCTTGGGTTGGGTGTTTCCAAGGAGGTGGTCAACAAGGCTTCCAGATCTCATTATACATGGGCATTCACATGATTTCTGCAGTTGGTTGTGGTTTGGGTCATTGTGAGCATGTTTTATTCCCTTCCAGAATTCTAGGAAGAAGTTTGCTGTTCTTGCAACCTTTTTGGTTTTGCTCTCGTGCATTGGCAATACACAATGCCCAGAGTTTATGAATCATCGTTCTGTTCCTGCAATGATACAGCTGCACTGAAACCACAGCATCAGCTGAACATAAATCAGATCTTCAGTGCGAAGTTCACAGGTCCTGCAAAATGATGGCTTTGCTACAAGTTTAGGACAGAGGACAGCAAGTAGAGAGCATCCCTGAACCCAGGGAACCACTGAAATAGGAAAGGAAAGAAATGAACTATTTCAATTGCCTCCTGCCTTGTAATGCTGCTGTTCTCCCCCTTCAGCTCTCAGTAGTAACCATCCATAATTCATGTTTTCCCTCTTCTAGTTCCATTACAGTTTCCTTTCTCCCCATGACAAATACTTCAATCACTCACATAATGTAATAGGATCCATGAATGCAAACATCAGGGTGGGAGTGTTTGTGTGGCCTGCACTACATTGCCAATTTGCTTGATGGATTTCAGCTTCCCTACTCCTTCCATTTACTCTTGGTTCCCTTTCCAGCTGCAGTGCCTTGATCTCCTTTTTGGTTTCAGACCATGCTGCAGGCAAATGAGCAATGACTAGACATTGAAGAATGTCTGCTTTCATCCCAATGAGGAAGCTGCAAAAAAAGTAGCCCTAAATAAATTAATCTATATGTAGTTGTGTATATGTATGAATGTTTTAAAAATTATATATAACACAGATATGATCTGTTTTATGTGTATCTATATCTATCTATGTATAGATAGATATAAATACATTTAATATGTAGGAAATGCAGCTCCTTGATTTTATCATAATTTCTTCTTACTGTAGATAACATTTTTTCCTGAGAATCTTCCGATGTATTTTGTTGTGTCATTAGCTGGCAGTTAGTCCCAAAGCAATATGGCATGGTGTTCCCATCCAAGCCCATCAGCTTACTGCATAAACTCTCTGGTAGCTTCCAGCAGCTGTTAAGATGTGGCAGTGGACACCGTTTTTCCTTCCATTTGAGGAGTGATTGAGAAGATGCAAATGCTTTTATTGGAAAAGGAGAAACTGGGGTTTTTTTTCTTCATCCAACTTCATAGGGCTAAATGGAGGAAGTGTGCAAGGCTGAAAGTCATTGAGCTTGCTTTTCTTTCCTCCTGCTGCTTTTATTTTTATGGGGGTGTGAGTGAACAGGGTCTTGAGGGGGAAAGACAACTTTTTAAATGGGATATGCCAGAAAAAATGGTTTTTTTACAGTGCATGCATTGATGAAAGTCTTAAAGGTTGCTCCTTCACTATAAAGGCACCCCACTTAGGTGATCTGTTGCCCTGGTCAGTGTGGGCAGCCCCAAAAAAGGAGTGGCACAGATCCCTTTGCAGCCCCAGGATGCTCAGACTTGGTGCCCCATCATCTCAGTGTGTTAAACAGTTTGCCATGCTATTGGTGGGAGCCTGCTGTTCTTTCACCTACTCTTGTGCTAGGTAATCATCACAGCGGCAGACAGAGCCAGGAAGAGAAGTCTTGGGTTCCATTAGGCATTAGCAGCAAGGGACAACTCCAGCAGCAGCTCTGTAGTTAAAACAAACAGCCAAACAACACTCCCCCCCCACACCCCCTCCCCCCCATACACACCACCCCCACCACCTCTTCCCACATTTGTTTAAGCCACAAGATCTGGGTTTTTCCATGTTTGTCATTTTCGGGCTGTTACCTTTCCCCACTCTCCATGTATTTCCCAAAGCAGCATGTGCTTGATGCCTAAGCATCTGGCTATACTTAAAACAATTAGAAAACAGTTAATCACAGCCCTTACCCTCAGGCTGTTGACAGCTGAGGCAGTGGGGATCACCACAGCCCTCACAGGGAACACATACACGTGTGGGTAGCTTCCCCATCCTTATTGTTACTCACTCTGTCATCCAGAAAATGCCAAAGGAAAAAGAGGGGCTGCAGTGTGAAGGGTGATGAGCATTGATTTCAGCAGCAGAGCTGGAGACCAAGATGAGGGATAGGGACAGCAGGCAGCTGATGGGGAGTGCTCCCTCCCAGGTACCAGGTACCACTAGCACAGCTCAGCTGCATTTTTTTTTTTCTTTTTTTAGTCCAACTCTCATGTTTTGTGCCCATCTCTTAGAGCAGAATAGATTTATGAGTAAGGCTGTTTGGACAGATTTGCAAATACAGTTTTGGTGTACAAATTTGGTGGCCCAAGTGGTTTTGTCCTGTTCTTTTTGTTAACTAAGTCACACGTGCGTCTGTCATTAAGCACTTCAGTTACACGCGCTCACGCTCTACTCTTAGATATGTAAGTGATCCATAATACTTTCCTGTGGGCCATAATATGTTTGTGGGATCTTATCTCAAGAACAAAGAGGAAGAGTTTGTAGACTAAAAGGGAGGGAGAAAGGAATTATTTAATGTTGTTTGAAATGACAACTTTGAGATTGAGTGGTTTTTGCATGGGCTATTCATAATAATGTCTTTGAGTCTAGCTGAAGCAAGATTTGGTATAGCTGTATGCTGAAGAAGGAGGCAGAAAAGCAAGAGAAGTCAAATGGCATTTCTCAATGTTGTTAACTTCAGGCTTATGCGCTTGCTGGTAGAAAGTATGAGGTTTTTGGAAAAACTCAGGCCTCGAGCAAAGGTATGTAATTGAGCTTTTGTAGGACACCGTTGTGAGGCCAAGCGTTGGCTTAAACACTTCACTGAGTCTCTGGTTGCTGAACTTAATGCTTTACATTTTCCTCACTTTCTCCTCTTTCCCTTTTCCTCAAAATTGCTGGGTTCTGCACTGAATGGAAGCCTCAGTTCCACGCTGTGCTCAGCTCAGCAGAGAGGTCACTGTGCTCATCAATGCTCTGCACTGGGGACCCTCTCTCTTGCTCATGGCAGCCCGGTGACCTGTGTCCATAGTGGCTGCAGTTCTAGTTCTGTGCAGGGGTGGTCCAGAAACTGACTGTAATTCTAAAAACCTTTCTACCCCAAAAGCACCCTTCAAGCTAGTTTTGGAGGAAGCAGCTTCTCTTCCTCAGGTGAAGACCTCAGGTGCATTCTCCATGGATGGATCTGGGATCTGCCTTGTGCAGCAGTCTTGGTCTATCCCGTGTGCCTTGCTGCAGAGCCATAGGTTCACTGGTTTGCAGGCAGATGACCCTCTAGTGGTTCTTAGGAAAACCCCAACATTCCCCACTGCAAGAGTAGATAGGATTTTGTGGGCAACGTGAATTCAAGCTGGGAAGTGAAGCTCAGCGCGAATTAACCACGGTCATGATGGCTCATGGTGAACAGGAATGCACCAGCCAGCAAGGGACCTATCTGCAAGTTCACAGCGTTGCAAAAGACTGCCAAAGATTTAAATTACTCCTGGGTATGTGGGATTAGAAAGAGAAACCCAATGCTACTTGTTTTTAAGTAGGAAGACTTTGAGGAAAGGATTGCAATGATACCCTGACGTGTAGAAATGTGCTGTAGCTATAGGCGTTTGCTCAGCACTGTGACTAATCTTCTGGAAACCAAAAGGAATTCCCTTAGAGGAGAATGCTGTGCGTCACCCATGGCCAAAAAAAGAGGGAGTCATGTGTTTCCTTGACAGCACATCATGTTTGCGTATTTTCATTGCTGGAGGAGAGTCCTTCATCCTGATCACTGCATGTTTTCAAGTATTTTGAGTGTGCCTGGGGTGCCAGGATATTAATTTCAATAGCTTTGTTTAAATAGATCATGTAAGTAATTCAGTCAGTGAGTATTTTTAATAGAGTTTCAGATTCGAGCAGAGCCATTTTCAGTATGGTTACTCATATTACAGCTTTCTTAACCAGTATATTTTAAAGCTGGTAGGTTAGAGCAACCTCTTCAGGAGCCATAAGGTTTCTTGGGGAAATAGGATTTTTCTATGACTTTATTCATGAGTTAGTGTTTGCACAACACGGGTGAAGATGAAAGAAATAATGCCAAGGGTATATATAAACAGGATACTTAAGTGTTGTATTGTAGACTGCAAGAGCTTGTGCTCCAGCATTGGCTTTTGGTAACTCTATTTGCATTTAATTTGAGATTTTTTTTATTGGAGACTTACTTCCCCCCTACTCCTCCCCTCAGTTACTGACTGTATTCCCATCTACTCTGAAATCCTTGGTGAACACAAAAGCTACAAACAGCAAATGAAGTTATGAGCTGCTCTCAGTGGTTTTAAGATTGGTGATGTAGTGCCTAAATAAGCAGCCTCATTTCTTTTTGAAGCATCAAATGCCCAAAGCAGCAGCCTTGAAAGAAGCTGCATTTCCAGGCTGACATTGCATCAAGTAGCACATACTAATGTTACTTGGAACTGCTAGAAGCAATAGCAGTAAATAATTGGTTATTAAGAACAATGTTCCAGGTAGTGGACTGTAATCCCGTGGACAGAGACAGCATCTGTGATGGTGCTTTGAGGAAAGAAGGATCTTGCAGCTGGTTGTATAAAGGCTGATACTTGCACTTGTGGATTCCTTTTAACCAAGAAAAAATACCTGAGGTATTTTCAGGTGTCACCTGAGGAGAAAAGAGTAAAATACTGGGCAAACATTGATATCTCAATTTGTAAGAGCAGAGGAAGTCTTTTTCTCTCCAGGAATCAAACCAGTGTTGCTGCAAATCATGTAGCAACTTTGAATTGAGATTTGATTCTGACCCTGCATATGCAGTATCTCTGCAAGATGTAAACCCTTTGTATGGATTCTTCACCTCTGAACAAGGGTACAGCATTTCCATAATATAATGAAATAAAATAAATGATTCCTGCTTCCTGTTTTGTTACTTGCTTCTGTGTAACTGTATTACTTGTTTTAAATAAACACACACCAGTTGAAAAACTTCTTGTGGGGCTTTACAGGTATAAATGGGAAGGAAGGAAGGTTTTTACAGTGAGATGATGATCTTTAGTGAAAGTGGTACTTGCTTTTGGGGCAGTCTGCATCTTTCTTCTGCAGCTATTGAGTGTCAGATAATTCACAAATAATGTTCTAGAAATAAATCAGTCAATTGTTTGAAGCATCTGCAGCCTTGATTTATTTGATTAAGTAATCAAAAAGTCTCTAGCTTCAAAAAGAAAAAGACAAAAGTAATTTGCATACCTGCAGCCCATGTACATGCAGACTTGAAGCCCCCCTTGCAGCAGCCCAGCTGGCTGTGGGCAGCCTGAATGCATCCGTGTGTGTGTTAGCCTACCTCCCTCTCACCTGTCCCGTGTTTTTCTCAAGTGCACTGCAACAGAGGTGAGTCATCCAAAATGAAGAGGTGGCTCCTGAATTCAGAGACAGATCTTGACTGTGGCTGCATTGATACTGCCTGAGTTGTTGGACATTCTTCTCCAAGGTGCATCAGCTGAGGCTCCTTCTGAGTTGGACACAGTATTTCAGTGTCTTTTAAATGGAGGTGCCTTCTTTGCTTGTTGCCCATCCCATCTTTATTTTGCCTGCTGGCTGAATTACAAGGAAAATTATGATTAAAAATACCTTGGTATTGTTGGTTTTGTACTTTCCCTTGGTGCCTTCCAGTTCAGCTGAATGCTTGTGTGCAGCCTAGTGTGTTTACCAAACCATAACACCAAATCACATGTCCCCTGCTACCATAGTGGTTGGGCTTTAATGGAATACCTTTTTCATTTTCCTGATTATCCCACTGTTTTCTGAACCATCTCCACCGTCTCTGTCTTAGTAGTAATAGTCTCTACAGACTAGAAATGTGTTGTCTGTGGCTATTTTATAATTCATTGGATATAGGCTTTTTATGATGCCTTGAAGACACTGAAAGCTAGAAGTCCATTAAAGTGAAGGCGCATTGGTGTTTAGGGATTAGGCTGTGAATACCTGCAGTGGAATGCCGTAGAAGGACAGGACTACAGCTGTGCTTTGCCAGCTGCTGTTGCAGGATGGATGTACATAATTAGCATATAATGTGCCAGTGGATGTTCAAGAGTTATGCAATATTGCTCTGGGGTTCTGAAAGGCTAATAAAACTTTTTGTGTTATATCCTTTGGCAGACTTCTGTGTGGACTATTCACACCTTCTTGAATATGAGCTTTTAACTATACTGGATTTTTACTGTGTCTGTGTGCAGGGTGGTGAGAATAACTTAAACAATATTTATATGCATCATTTGATTCTTCTTCTGCCATGCAAATGTTTTCGTATCCCTGGGTAAAGGAAATTATCCTCTGGAGTCCAAGGATAATATATTAAGTGACTGGGTTTAAGATGGGTAAGGGAAGTGAGCATGTGGAGTTGCAATACAGGTGTAGAATCCTGCTTGAGTAACTCTCATAACCTTGTTGAAGTGAATGAAATTCAGTGTGCAGAAGAAAGATTCAGTAGGTGAAGAAATTTGGGACTGAGTAGTAAAGGGCATTACAAGAATAATAATTGTGGATTATCTTTCTACCCCACTTTTAAACAGTGGTGTACATTTCTGTCATCTCTCCCTCAAATTTCTTGAGCTGGGTTGTCTTAATTACTGCACCTCATATATAACATTGTAAATCCATGGGAATGGCTGTTTTGGGACTCGTAGAAACCTGTTGACACTGAGGAACAAAGCTGACTACAACTGATAGAAATGTCTAGAATATTCTTCTGTGTTTGTCATTCAGAAGATCCTTTGGTGTTAACTTGGGATATTGCAAAAGTAATGATTAATGCAGTTTTTCTGTAAGACAAATTCAGATGTGCTTGTAATTTGGAAACCAAAAAATCTGCTTGTGATGACTAATTCAAAGCAAACAAAGTGACACTGTCTCTCTCGCTTTGGTGTGTTTTATCCTGAGCATTTCTTGTATTTCTTTTGTCAAGAAAGAAGATAAAAAGAGAGTTTCAATTCTGCTCTTACTTCGATTTCTGTAATGCTTGCAGTGGAGTGATTAGTTCTCTTTTTCTCTCTGTTTTTTCTTACAGTATCAAGCTTTTGGCTGTGCAGGAGCTGGCTGACAGAGAAGCACTGGAAAAGGTATTTAAAATACATCTAATGCAACTATTGTAACGTGTTTAAGCTCTTAAAGCCCTCTGTGTTAGTTGTGCTTCCTAACTTCATGGAAAATCATGTGGCATAAAATAGGACATTTTCCTAGCTCCATAGTGCATGAAGGCAGAGGGTCAATGTTTTGTCTAAGCTGACCATGTGCTTTTGGTGTTTTCTGATTTTACAGCAAGCTTGGGGTAAGCAACGCTTAATAAGCAGTAAATAATAAAATCCAGTGTTGCTCTTTAGCCAAGGATATTGCAGGCACAGCAGGGTTAGGTCAGATATATGGAAGAAATTCTTTACCGCAAGGGTGAGAAGACACTTGAACAGGTTCCTCAGAGCTGTGGATGCCTCATCCTTGGAAGTGTTCAAGGCCAGGTTGGATGGGGCTCTGAGCCACCTGGTCTAGTGAAAGGTGTCCCTGGCACCATGGCAGGTGGGTTGGAACTGGATGATCTTTTAAGCCCCCTTCCAACCCAGACCATTCTGTTATGGCCTTCTTCTGAATGAATAACCAAATTTTTTATTTCTTTTGCATTATGATTCTTCTGGCCCGGCAGGTAGGACTGGACTCCCAGTGCCCCTGCTGGGACCAGTGGCTTCCCTTCACTTCCTACACTAACTCATTCACCTGCAAGAGCAAGGATCCAGCTGTGAGGCAGCATGAGAGACTTGTTAGGGTGCAAATAAAACAACTGAATTTGAAGCCCTGTTGGAAAAGCTGCTGTCTTAGCGCAGGCACTGAGCTGGTGCTGACCCAAGCAGCCCCTCTGTAGCTACGAGTGGTGTGGCAAGGCTTGGGAGGAAGGAGCAAACCTTCTCCTGCCTTGAACATGTGAAGGAGAAGGTCCTGCCGTTCTGTGTTCAGGCTGCATTTGCTGGGTACTCTAGAAATAGTGAGTAAAACGAAATATAGCAGCAGTGGGTGCCTCAGCCTTGAGCTTTGCCACTGACCGGAGATGCATTTCACAGAGGCTCTCTGTACACCCCAGTTAATTCTCACGGGGCATCTCTTCACTGGCTTTTGTGAACTCGGATTTTGACATGAAGAAGTAGATTTTGATGAAAGGCAGTGACAAAGGACCACACGGGTGACACTGTAGTTTTTCACAAGTGAACAAGACGTGGCTCTCAAGCACTCATTGTGCAAAACAGGTTAATATTAGCAAATTTTCATCGTTTGCAGCAGTCGGATTCTCTGGCACCTCACACCCTGTACATTTCCCAACTTTCCAATGGACCCGTACCTCCCTTTGGCCTGATGCCTCCAAAAACATGGCCTGGCAAGGTTAAGTGACCTCAGCCTGGTGGGAGTGGCTGTTTGAGGCATTGTCTGGAGTGCTGCAGGAAGCTCTTCAGAAAGGCTCAGCCTCAGAAAAATGATCTTTCTAAATTGAGCTCTCTGAATATTTGATATCTGCTTTCATACAATGCCAAGCTTAAAGAATTTAAAAGGCCAGTTTAGCCCTATGGAAAATAACGGGCTTGAATGATGTAAGTTCAAAGAAATTTGCTGTCTTTATTTTTTAAGTACAGGAGGGGAAAGAAACCCACAGACTTCCCTTGTCCAGCCTGCTTGCAGACTCAGGTTTTAAGAACACTGTGCTGAGTTTTGTATTCTTAAGCCATTTTTTATCATCATTATACCGCAGGAATACAGAATATTATTAAATGATAATATTTTAATATTTATTCTAAGACGGGTTTTTCTGGTTTTTGAGGGGAAATTTTCTTTAAAGCATCTGTGGACATGGTAACCTAGAACTATTTTTCCTATAGGGCACTTTTCAGTCTTTCATAGATGGTTTTGAACTTTGGAAACTTTCTAAAATTCGATGCCCAGCTTTCAAAGTGTTCTTACATATTTTTGATACTTGCATAGAATCCCAGAGTGAGCAGCAGCTGCCTGCTGAACAGCGGTGCCCCCCTGAACAGACTTAGGGGCTGCAGATTAGCTCTATGAAATCAAACCACATTGAAGTCGAGTGCGTGTGTAGCGAGTCTCTTGAGAACCAGGGCCTCGAGACGGTGTCATAAAATTATTCTGGCCATAAATAACACAGGCAGAATGTGAGGTGAGGCACATGAAGGCAGTGGACTGTTGGAGCAGGCTGAGAGAACTTGCTTGAACTGTTGGGGTCTTGCTTTCTGCAAAAGCATTTCATGCCATTCTATCTTAGGTATTTAAGTGTCTTTAAATGTTTCTCCCACCTTGGCTATTGAGAATGAACTGAACACACTTTGCGAAGCTTTGTGCTGTGCAAAGACTCTATTTGCTTAATTTCCTAAACCCCAGTGTTTTGGCAAATTGGGCCTAAATGGCCCTTTAAGCCAAAGATCTACCACACTTGGCAGCATTTATGCCTGGGGTTGCCAAGACAGAAGGGATGATTGGCAGGGTTTAATTACAGCCCGTCCTGGATTGGGACAAGCTTGACTGACCCGCAGATGCTGCTAATGAGCTGGTTTGTTTTTCTGAGGTGCCACGTCCTGTAAGCACCACAGACAGGGTGCTGCATGTGGAGCTGAGCCGCAGCACCATGCTTGCTGTTGTTAGGAGGAATGGGAAAATAATTTATCTCAGTGAACCAGGTCACATAAGAACAACAAGAGCCTTTACCTGGAGAAAATTCTGGGTCAGAGGTGGGCTTGTTTGCGTTTGTTTTGGCCATAGCAAATCAGACCCATTCCAGCACAGGCTCCACGTGAGCGCTCTTACAGGCGGCTTAAAACCAATCCCGTGCTTACCTGTATTTTGTCCTATCTTGAGCCTTCAAACTGTTGTGTTTGCTTCCCCCTGTCCCCTTGCTGAGCTTGCCCTGCTGCTGTGGGATTGTATTACTTACATGCCTTCCCTTCAGAAGGGCTGCTGGCATTTGCCAAGGGCAGGAAGAACACAGATGGAGAGATGCCATGGGAGGGCTTCCAGTCATGCCAGCCTCGTCCCCACAAGGGTTCAAGGCCACTCAGGCTTTAGAAAGAAGTATCACAGGCACACAGGCTTGTTGGTGCTGAGTCCTGTATGAAACATCTCTTCCTCTTCCAGGAGCACAGCTCTCGGAGAGACTCCAGCGCCACTCTTGCCCCAGTGTGTTTTTTGAGTACTTTACTTTATCTAATTTTGGCAAGTCCTTAATTGCAGAAGAAGAATTCTACTTGGCAAATGTTAATTGTATTTATTTGGGGAAGGGGAAAAAATAATTCTCCCAAGGAACATGCTGTTTTTATAGTTTAAAAATAAATCTGTGTAAGTAATTAGGTTGAACTGCCTAGCCAGGTGACATTTCACATTGGTTACTGTTTTAGCATTTAAATTCGTAGTCCTTTTCCATAGGCAAGCATGTACACCAAAGCAATTGTTCTTATTCGTACTTGATGCCAGTAAATTGTGCAGGAAGAGTCATCCATCTTACAAGAAAAATAAAAATATTCTTGGCATTCTAAGTGTTTCCTCCTGCATCTTTCAGGTGTTAACAGGGGCTCTTGAGCTCATTTCTCCTTCAGAGGTGGGTTATAGAGGAAAGCTAAATAATTTGTACAATTTAATAATCCCCTGACAGCTTTTTATAGGGTAAGCCTGCTTTGTGAACAAGCAACAGTAGCCCATTATTTTGCTATTTGTGTATTAAAAAGTAAATGCATCTGCTGTTACCCAGGATGACAAAGTACTGTCCACTTGACTCCATAGACAGAGAAGTTTGTTGGCTTCTCATCTGATAAATGCAAATCTGTGATTCTGATCTGCAGTTTGTTAAGTGTGGAATTCATCTGCAAAGTGATGGTTATTCTGCCTGAAGTTGGAAGAGATCTATTTAGACTGCCATGAGACACACTAGGTGGGCTGAAGGACAATAGGAATTGGGGTGAGAATTTTGATTTTGTGTAGAGATGATGTTCTTGAAGTTGATGATAACTTGCAGCCTCAAAATCAGTGTAAGTAACATAAGTTTCACTGTTAAGGTCTCCCTGTAACAGTGATGGCAAATTTATGTGAGCTATGTCCAAGAGGTCAGTGAAAAGAAAGTGAAAAGAACAAAGTAATTATCAGTAGGCTTGCACTGTCTATGTGGAGATTTTCACCTTCACTGGAGAAATTTTGGAGGTCACAAATCAAGAGGGATTTCAAGTCTTTCACGTGGTGCCTCTGAAGCACAGAGCACATTCTCTGGACATGAGGACAGGCGGCGATGTACCTTGCCGGTACAGAAAGGGATCTCTTCTGTCTGCTGGCCTAACCTTACTTGGTCTTCCGTTGGGAATTTCTGATGGAGATGATAGAATGAGAAAACTCGGATCAGCCTACTCCTCCAGGTAGATTCCTCCCACCCCATATAAAGAGCTATTTATCTTTCCTCATATTTACCTTGTTGCATTAAATGGAAAGCTTAGCACTGTAAGCAAACAATCGCTACAATCTGTGCTCATGTTTTGACTTTTCCCACCTCCCTCAGCAGTACTAACAGCTAGAGTTGTCTCCCATGATGTGGAATCAGTTTCCCGGATTTCCTCACCCATAGGAAAGACCAGATGTCTGTATTTGGGAGACATTTGCTAAATACAGCCTCTTTCCATCACACAGGCTTTTCACACTGTGCATGAAGAATCAGTGAAGCACAACTGGGATGATAATGATGAGGTGGCATTATTTTACTGAAAGAAATTTAACATGCCTGCCATTGATCAGAAGTAGCTTTTGTCTGAGGAGAAATTCAGTGACTACTGTTGCACAGTTTTACAGAGTAAGACACAGGAGATGAGGGCAAAAGGGAGTGCTCATTTCTTTTTCGTGGCATCGCTCTGCTGGTGCAATTTCAGCTGCAGTCAAAAACAGGTTTGTAAAATGCTGAGCTGCCCTGTGTGTTCCCTGCTGTAGCTACCTTCTTTCTACACAGCACACAGAGAATTTTAACTAAAAATTTGCTTTTGTTTTCTTGATCCAGTGTACTGTTTCCTCCAGATATTATCAGAACATAAAAAGTATGACGTCAATTGAGGTTCCAGAATTTCCAGTATGAAATGCATCTGCTGGAGGTTTTTATTTATCTTTTGTCTGCTTTTGAGTAGATTGAGCCAGATCAGTGTTTAATCATGATTAAGCCCATTGTAATCTCTGTTCTTTATAAAATCCCTCTCCGAGCAGAGCAGGTTGTTTATTTGTGAAAGGTTATCCCTAGGAGCTTTTCAGTGTTTGAAAGAGAGGTGCTGTTTTTCATTTGCAGGGGTAAGCATAGGCACATTGCATATTGCTTGCATGGATACAAATGTGGTTGTGTGTGCATTTGATGTGATTTTATTTTTTAAATGTAGCAGATGTGTACCCCAGAAATGCAGTTAGTTCAGGACTGAGTCTTTGTGTGCATATTTTTAATTGCCATAATCCTTCTGTACAATGTGAGCCCCATCTTGCAATCTTGCTTTGGGCTGATCATGAGGCGATTTGCAATGAATGAATTAGTTGCTGTAAAGGAGTTGTATTTACTGCCTGTTCTTAAACCTATCCTTTCCAGAAGGCAGTTGGGCCCTTTGAAAATCAAGTACATTTGGATGTCCTCTAGAGTCAGATAAGGAAACAGCAGTCTTGCTTTCAGAGATCAGGAAAAGGAGATGTCAGCTTGGCCACTGACTCAGTCAGGACATTTGATCAGTTTCTTTCAGCCCTGTCAGTGCCTTATTTTTCTGCTCCCCATTTCCAGAGGATAGGTGGAGTCAAGTCTCTGAGCTATGGGGTGGACTTCTGCATAGTCCATCAGCTGATGTAGGTCCTCCTGCCCTCTTCCTTCAAAGCCACCATGGAGTTAATGATTGACCACTTAGAGTAAAAGGAGATTATTCCAAATCATCCCACTGATTTTGCTTTAATTCTTTTTCTCACCTTATTCCCTATTACTTTACCCTTTTGCTTTCCCACACCTTCCCTGTGTTTCCCCCTCTCTCCCTTGTGTTGCTTGTTTACCTAAGTGCAGGTAATACTCAGGAATACAAAGTATTCATTTTTTCAGACTTCATCCCGTGGGGTCATGAAGTCTCAGAGTGAAGGGAAGAATAGGTGTAACTGGGAAGGAATAATTTTTGGCTGAGTGGAGCTGCAAGTGATGTAGCATTTCTTACTGAATGGGAGGCTTTTTTGGTATTATCCTATCTACTAAATTGTCTTAGGAACACTGCAGCTGTACTGTGTTTGCTTCTGGCCTTTCATATTTTCCTCCTTTTTGTCCTCTAGAAGGGATCTAGATGGCTGGAAGTTTAAGGACATGTATTGGTGGACCTTACAGTTCTAGCCAGGTCCATGATGATTTCAGTAGCTCTCTGCAAGAGGACCTATGACCACTTTGTCTTTTCCAGGCCCCTCAGCTGCGAACTATCATCACATGGTCAGCAGCACTGGAAGCACAGGCTTTCATCTACTAGGATTTCTGGTGTCTTTGATCTTGGCTGGATTTTTTTTTTTCTCTGTAGTTTTCTCTTCTGTGATGATCAGTGGACTTCAATAAACAAAACACTAGAAGCCATGCTATAGACACCACAGGGAGCTACAGAGAACACAAATTCTCTAAAATGCTGCCCTTTATGAGGTGCACAGCCACAGGTGCCCTCTTCTTCCCTAGAGCACTACTCTGCCTTTCTGAGCAGTGGTGGTATGGAGATTCCTTGTTATAATAGCTTGGCACTTCTTGTAAATCGTCTGGTCTTATCTCTGAACATAAGCCAAATTCACCCAATAGTGAAGCCATTCTCTTCACTTCCAGAGCAGGGAGAAACAGAAAATACGTGTTTACAAGTGCTGGCATGGGTTAAGATTTGGTTGTGGATGGTAGAAGTAAGAGGGGACCTAATCAGTCCTTTTTCCTGGATTTCTTCTGGAAGATGGTAGAAGGCAAAGCAAGTTCAAAGAACAGGACCAGTTTTAAATAATCAGCAATTTGGGGAAGAGTGTTGTTTGGTTTTGTTGCATTTTTTTTCCTTTTTAATATATTGACAAAGCAACAAGGGTGTTTTAGTGTCATACCAAATAATTTTTGATAGTAATGCATGTGCTCTCTATGGGAAGCCAGAATCCATGGCATCTGTTAGAGCAGAACTTTGGTCAGGGTTCAAGGACAGTCCTGTAGACTCTGTGGAGGTCATGCTAGTAAGTATGGGCAGAAAAACATCTATTGTTACTCAGGCAAACTTATAAATAAAGAATGAGCTGTTTCAGCGAGGAATCGGTGTCAAATTGGGCTCTTTAAATTAAGGGCTAGAGCTATGGAAAAAAAAAAAGCAGTATGAGATTTTTTATTTTTTTAAAGGTAAGATAACATGGCCTAGTGCTTGCAGCCTGGAAGAGATCCTCCAGATAATAAGCATTAAAAAAAGGAAAAAGAAACAAGGAGGTGAGACAGATTTAAATAACTTTACAGAAGGTGGCACAGTGTTCTGTAGGGTGGTGTAATCAATGCCTGAAGGAAGAATAAATATTTGAGGCTGGCAATGGTTGTGAGTCATATTAGATGTTTCTTTCTTCCTTGTTTTTGTCTTCTTACCATGGGAAAGAATGCTTGCTCTAAGCAGAGATGTAAATCAGTTGGGGAAAACAGTAACACTAACAGTAGGAAAGAAATGAAGCCACAAAACACCCAACTCACTTACTATTACCTCTAGAAATTAGTGAAGTTTTATCAGGAGAATGGAGGGAGACCTAGTTATCTTACATGCTTAAGCAGCTTTCCTTGATTAATAACATTCAAATATTGTGATTTCCCTGTTCTCTTTCAGTTTTATTTGTTCTTCTTTTGTATTGGCACATCTCCCCCCCTCCTCTTTTCCTCTGGCTGAAGCCGGTGTGTGAATCAGGAGATTCAGATGATGGCAAATCAATATAGCTCACTGGCCAGTTTGTTTGGGGTGATTTTGATCAGTGAATAAGATACTGTTTCATATCACTTTTGTATCTCATGTTTCATTGGATGGTTTTCTATTTGCTTTCTATATTAAGGTCTAGGTTCTGATAAACTCATTGTCACCTCCTGCGCTCCGGGTAGTTACTGGGTGAGTAAGGTTGTACTCACAGTGGTGTCATTTTACACCGCACCTCAGAAATCGATTCCTGGGAAAATAATCGACCCAGGATTAAGCATAAAAAACCAAAGCCCAACCCCCTAACAAAACCCAAAAAAACTTCCCAAACAAACAAACAAAAAACCCCCAACAAAACCCCACAAAAACCCCACAACCAACAAACACCCAAAACCCACACAAACAAAACCCAAAAAAAGATGTTCCTAGGAAGCCATTGACTCCTGGTTGCCCAGTACCTGATATCCAGTCCAAATTAACACATAGTTTAGGTCTCCAAACAACTGCGGCATGGATGTTGATGAAATTTGTGATTCTGTGATTTTAGCACAGCTACTCAGTTGAGCTGGGTACTGTTTTATGACAGCATAGTGCAAGAACTCAAACACTCAACTCTCATAAAACCAGCTTTATAAAAAAGATGTCCTCATAGTCACCAGGGCTTCTTTTTATTCTTCTTTATGTCATGTCAGTCCCCTTGGCATGTCATTATAGCTGTTAATGACTATAGTGCCTATTTATGAAGTATAAAACATTGTCTTGAAAAGACTTCAGGAATAAATTTGTGACCATCCTTGATGACCTCTTGAGCCTTAATTCCTGAATTATGTTTAAAATAAAAAAAGTCTTTAGGAGTACGGAAAGAAGTAGTCAGGAAGTGTCTTCTGCCAAATGAGTCTGTCCCATGAAGTACAAGGAACAAGCTCAGCTTGTGAATGGAAACATTAAAAATTAAGGGCCCACTAATTTTCTACATGGAGGCCTGGTAGATATGGCTGTCCTCTTCCATAGGGAAAGGGCAGCATAGATTTCCACCAAGCACCTGTGTAGACACCTTCCCATTAAATGGCAAACTGGATGAAAGATAGTGAGTATTCAATTTTGACAATAGGCAGCTGAACATCCCATAATTCTTCACTAGTGCCCCCAGCACTAAAAATGTGTTAGTGGAGTTATTGTATTGCCTCTTTCAGTTGTTGTTTTGCTGCTCTGCACCAAAGGTTCTTCTGTGTCTTCCTTTTGAAGATCTATAAGAAGACGTTGTTTGTATAAATAATCACCTTTGTTTCGGATGAAGGTAGGAGAACAGGCCAGTGAATGATCTGCGTTGTTGTCCTGGGAACACGGTGTTTAAAGGCAACCAAAGAACTGGGTTTATGGGCTACAATCTGTTTTTTGAATCATACATTCAAAGATTAAGACAGTAATTTCCTCTTAGATATTACAGAAAATTAAGCATTTGGGTGGTTGTGGTGAGCTAATTCATTTGGGAGGGCAGTGTAATAATTCACTGCTAAGCTTTTCCAAAATAAGTACTCAAAAGGGAAAGCAAGTAACTTGGGAGTGCACACTTAGGCTCCTACCACTCCCCAGTGGATCCTGTAAAGCCTGACTTAAGAAAAAAAAAAAAAGATTTGATTCCAACAAGTTCATATAGGAAACAAACCGTCACACACTTTTGATAACTGAGATAATGTTGATCTTATCAGCACAATTATTCCCCGCACATTCCCGCAGTACAATGGGTACATTGAACACAGCAGCGGCAGGAGAGGGGCACGTGTCCAGCTGGATCCACATCCATGGGCTGGTTCAAAAGAGAGTCAAGCTCATGAAGGGGCTCAGATACCTGATGTGGGAAACAATGCCTTCAGTTTGAAAAACTTTCCAATCCTGCCAGGCATCATTTAGCTGCTGCCTAACCCCGAGGTGTTGGGTGACAGGCTCCTCTGACGCTTTGCTGAGCAGTGCCTCTCTGCAGACATGGAATTACCCACCTCTGAAGCAGGCAGAGGGACTGGACCACTTAGTTTCTAGCCTATAGATGGGCTTGAAAAATGATCCTTCCTCATCCTATCTCCTTTGAGAAGCTCAGTCCTGGAAGTTTCCTTTTTTAAAAGTACAAAGCTTAGAAGTGGCTTTTGCAGCAAAGCTGGGAATTCAGGTCACCACAAGGCTAAGGGGGGTGAGGCTGCAGTATGGTAAACATTTGCTCTGTGGTCCATAACATAGTGTCTGGAGCTGTCATTCAGGAGCTGAGTGAGAATCTGATCTTCAGAGGAAAGAAATCCTTCCTCTGTGGGTGTCTGAATTACTGATGTGCTCTTTAAGAAGCAGAAGCAGCACATTTTCCAGGAAAAATTGAGTCCTTCTTGAGTTGAGGAAGAAGCCATAGGTGCCTTCAGAGGGACCAAGCTTTGGGACCCCAATTTGCACATTATCCCAACAAATGATCTTTGCATGTCCATAGCACACAAAGGTATGTAGAGGTGGTGACTGTGCCTGTGGGTCCTGTATTATTTCTGAAGAAAGATAAGGGATTAATATTTGTCTGTGCCTTGCTTTTACCTCTCACAATGAGTATATAGAGCTTCTTGAAGGGTGAATTAGATAATGTTTGTGAAGAATGTGGAGGGTAGCAAGAATTTATTTGGTCATGAATCTGGATGTTTTGGTTTAGTTCTAGGAACAACAAACCAGTACAGAAAGGACAGGAAGGTATTGCCCCAGGTATCAATGACCCAGTACAAATAGGACATGCTGGCATGGCCAAAGGGGAAGATAAGTTTTCCAGGTGTCAATCTATGGCCTTTGCCTGTTCAGTGAATTGATTCTTTTTTTTTTTTTCTTCTTTGTCCTAGAATTTTTCTCCCAAACTTTTAAATATTGTAAAATTATTTTCTCAGCTGTAACGTCATTGTAGAATTTTGTACAACATGGAGAAATAGAAAACGTTTTCTATCACAAATACATACATATGGCTAGGACTGAAAGTGATTCCCTGAAGGGGGGTTGCTCTCCTTTGAAAACTTGTAATTACCTGCCTTTCAGACCCCCATCTGCCTTTGCCTAATATCAATACATGAACAACACAAGCAGTAAAGATTATGCAGTCTTTATTGAAGCCTTCCTGAAAGGGACTAGTTGAATGGGCATGTGAAAGATGTTATAACTTAACGTAGGGTCACCCCAGTTTTCCCACATGCTACTTATGTGGAATGGAGTTGGTGAATGCACCCCCCACAGCAGGGGATGCATCTCCTTGTGTGTGTTTTTCAACTGTGTTGCAAACAGGAAAGGGATATGCTTGAGAGAAAGGCAAACAAGCAATGGAGGCCTGAGACAACATTTTTGTCAGTGGGAAATGAGATCCAGTGATGAGTCTCAGTTTCAGGCTTTAACCATAATAACCCTTCCTTCCATGATTTTACATTTGGTTATAGGAGAATCCAGATGTCACTGAAACACCTGATGCTCCTATGTGTCCCCTTCCTGAGTTACTCCAGTCTGTGGGAAGTGCCTTCAGTGTTACCCAGCTGCAAAAGTGTGCTGAGCCTCCTGGCCCTGCTGTGTCTTTGATCCCCTCTTGACTTGCCTTGCACTGTCACGTGTGCCTGCACCAGGACAACAATCCTGAAGCCTCTGACCTTTCCCTATACCTACCTCACTAGCCAGTACAATAAAATACAGCACCCCCAAGTCTCTTCATCCCCCAACTCTGCTTTTCCTCCTCACAAACATGATCTAACAAAACATTCTTCTTCTGGAAGTCAAATCAAAATTTTGCTTGAAAACCAAAGGTGTTGATTTCAAATTCTTGGAAATATTTGCAGTGTTTCTGCTCCCGGCTTTCTGGGTCAGGCTTCATTAGGGTGCACCAACTGTAGCTGTGTCCTATGGTAGATTGGATTTGGATTATGGGTGTTCAAGTCTGCTTTTTCAATTTGAAATAAAAGTACAGTCCAGTTGGATGAATAAAGAAAGGATAATGTGAATTTAATTTTTAATTTATACAGTACATAGGGATGGATTAAAAATGATCAGTGCCAGATGGTCTCATGAAGCCATTGTCAACTTTGTTGTATCTTCTATCTGAAATATATTACATCATGTTTCAGGATGGGATTTTTATTGAGGAGTGTTTTGGGCCTTCTCCTCAAGTGCCACGGCTTAATTTACAAGGTCTATCTTAGAGCTCCTCTGTTTACTCTTCCCAGATGCACCAAGTCCAATACTGGGAGATGTTCTTTAGTACAAAACAGCCCTTACCTTAAAGTCCAAGTATCTTTCCCCACGGAAAGACAAATCTTTGCTAATATGACACCTCCACATAGCAGAGATTATAAGGAATTTATAGAAGTTTCTTACTCATCTCTAGTACTCACTAAAGCTGCTCCCTCTAGTGCTTATTAAAAGAAAAGTAAATGTGTATATGTGACGTCTAGAAAGGGAATATTTATTCTGTTGCTCTCATCTCTCTTCTCCATTAAGGGGAATGAAAATCACCTTTGCTTTCATGAAGCATGTAGTTGTTCACCACAACTGCAGTGCCCCTTTGGCCTGGCAGCATCTGTGGTAATTAACCAAAATGGCCATTTGTTTTGAGTGCCTTTCTGAAGTTCAGGTGATGATTACTGTGCCTAGATGTACCACGCCACAACAACAGGCTCACCCTGGAATCTCCTCCTCAGTGCTCTTTCTCCCCTTGCCCTTCTCACAGCCTCTGCTCTGACTCCAGGTCTGAAACAAAGGTATCCTCCAAAGACCAATCCCTTGGCTAATAAGAAACATGTAATTTATGAAACCCGAAGGCATTGTTTTCCTGGGTCACATTTAGTTTCCTTGGGGTTTAGGAGTAGCCCGTCTTCTTTTTGAGCAAAAGGTGTTCACCACGAGGGAGGTCACTGGCTCAGGGTGGTCCCCAGAGCTGGTATTAGGAGTGTAACACTTGGCAAACCAAGATGTTCAGCATGGAGTGGTGTCATCATCTGGGAAGGATGACCCTGCTGCAAAAACGGGGCTGGCTGCAGAAATAGCACCCCAAAATAAAACACAGAGTAACCAGGGCATCCTGACAAAGAGATGATGGGAGCTGCTTGTGTGCAGAACTGCAGAGTGCTCTCTGGCAGCTCTACTGGTGGGCAGAGTTACTGCTCTGGAGGAGATCGAACTTCATGCACAAATTAGATGTTCTTGCAGTGCTTGGAGTGCCCTGGGGAGGCAGGTAGGTGTGTTAGGAAGACTGTAACTGCCTTACAGTCTCCGGCATGTGCCAGCCCAGCATGTTTTTTTCCCTGCTCCCAAATTAGTCCAAGGCCCCTTGCCTTAACTTCTACAGTCACTCCTTAAATGTGCATTTCTCCAGCTTCTTCCAGCTGCCCTCTCTTCTTTTCCAAAGTCAGTCATAAGTACCTGTCTCTGCTTCTGGACAGGCAGGGAGGGACAGGTGCCAGCCATTTATCAGGGTGGACAAAGAGCAATTGCATCTTTTGATCCTCCCTTCTTAGGAAAATGACGTGTTGCTGATCAGCAAATTCAACAGGGCTTGTCCCAGTTCCTGGGGTAGTGGGTCTTTTTGGTGCCTTGCATGCCAAATGAGGTCAGTCACAGAATTGCAGACTCATTTTTAGTTGGGGAAGACCTTTAATATCATTGAATCCAGTGGGCAGGTAGTTACCTGGCACAAGGTGACCCCTCACAAGCACAGGCTGCTCTTTGTTTGGAGTATGCCTTGGAGCCTGGTGCTGCCATGTTCCTGCTCCCTGGGAGCACTGCCTATCCCACAAAAACCAGCACCCAGCTAGAAGAGAGACCACAGGGCATCTGTGTAAATAAGCCCTGGTGCTGTTGGTCTCACGGTGTGTGTGTGAGCTTTGACTTGGTATGTGTAGGTTGTAATGAAGAAGCTGATTGAATTTCAGGAAACCTGCAGCCTGAAAGGCTCTAGAGAAAAACAAAACTAGAGCTTTTTTCCTTAGGAGGACTTCTATTGGGGAAAAAAATAAGTTGTTTTGATTGAGATTTTAATTTTGATTTTTCTTTACCACTTGAAGAACTGCTTCTCAAAGGGGTTGGCATAGTTCTAACTTAGCTTTGCAAAAGAGGAAAGGCATTTTTTTTCATTCCCAGTGTGGACTAGGAGCTTGTCTATGTATTTTTGCTGCATGAAGGAAAGCGTAATGTTGGTTGATGTTGGGTTTTGTGGGCAGAACAAAATGATTTGAAAAATGCCATTCTCACTTCAGCAAAAAAACATGACCCCAGCAAGTATGCTGTCACAGCTTCAAAATATGTGTGCCTGTAAGCCTTGGAAAATGAGTTCAGATTGAAATCAGCTGCTGTAGGCCAAGTTCTCCATAGCTGCAGCCGTACCCAGAATGGGCTTTTTTTTTCTGAACAAACCGTGTAATCTTATTTGTCGTCTTTTTGTTTGCACGAAGTCAAATCAAGGCCTTAAAAAAAAAATCAATTTGAAGGAAACAAACTATTCAAACTAGTCGACTGCAGATGCTCTTTTTAATAAACTGATGGTTTCTGTAGGATTTATTCAGTCCTGTCATATGCTTTGTGCTGGCTGGACTTTCCAGGCAGCTGCAACCTAGAGATAAGTTTTCTGTCAGGTTACAGTTGAACTCCTAATTTCAACAATATCTTTGTTTTTCTGATTTAAGCAATTTATGTGTTAGAAAACTCACTGACCAAATCCCCTCTGTTTGAAGACGTCAGAATGGCATCAGAAGTGGGTAATTATTGCCGCCGTGATTTATCATATTAGCTAGGGTAGCACCTGGCGATCAGCTGAGAGCAGAGCTGCGTTCCCAGGCTGTGCAAACACCCTACCTGCCTCCTTGTTCTGTAAATCAGCCAAGCCCCGGCACTGCCTGGAGGTACATAATGGGCAACAATGTGGTATGTTAATGTGGCATCTTGAATAAGAACGCCCAGCCGACCTCTGTTCTAAAAGCTGTGCCAAGCGTTTTCGCTTCGGGCGTGCGGCCAAAATGACTCTTGGTCTTCTGAGGCAAATAAGGCTGCCTGGGTTGTGTGTATCTGAGAATCAATGCTTGCAGCTTCAGCCTGCAGCATGCTGAACTTGCAGACGAGGGAGTCAGTGAAAGATCAGGATTTGACTTTAATTTCTGAATCAAAAGATAAAATAAACATGAGAATAACTATCCTATCATTTTACTGATATCCATGTAGGAAATATTTATATCCATGTAGCTCTGTAGCTCTTCAAACCATGTTAGGCACGTCCCACTGCAAAGAGTCACTGTGCACATGAGGTTATTGTTTGCCTTGAAAATCCTTTGTTGAATTCCTGCTTGATCTGGAGGGGTGTTCTGGATCCAAGATTTTGTCCGAGGATCCTTCTTCACTGTGAAAGCCTCTGCATTTCAACCCAGTTTCTCCAGTATCAGAACAAAATGATGCATGGTGGAAGTCCCTGTTGCTCTTTCACAGGGATGACTTCTTACTAGCCCCTTTCTCTGCAGCCAGAACCTCTGCCACAACCAGGGTGCCCAACTGCTGCCTGTCCAGCCAGAGCCTGCCTGGAGCTGACATCAGTCTTGCAAAGGATTCTAGCTCCTGTTGAGCCTGATTTTGAAACCCCTGACAAAAAGTATTCCATATTGTCCTCACCAAGGAGTTTCAGATTCCAGATTTTCGAGGGTGGTTTTTATCATTTATTTACTTTTATTTCAATCTCAAGGTGTTAGACAGGCAGACTCAGGGGCTCTCCACAGTGTCCACAGTTCTGGTATCCCTGAGCTGCTGGGCATTAGGATGCAGCCTCTCTAGCTCTGACCATGTGCTTGGACACATAATGGTTTCCAAGTGCTGTGGCTGTTCAGCAGTGACCAGGAAGAAGAGCACCTCTGGGAAGCATGAGAAGGACGTGCTAGAACTGCGTGCAAGTGTGCAGCTGCTTCCTTCATGCACGGAGGAAATCAAGTATGTGTCCCTGGCATAAAGTCAGAGGAGACTTAACCCCTAAACTCCAGCTATTGGGCTTGGCCTACACCCTTCCTCTCATGTCGTGCCAGTGGCTGTGTCATTGGAGTGGGACCAGCCACACTACTGGGGCCTCCTGCCCGCAAGAGGATTCGGCAGCTGTTTGTGAAGCCCCCGGCAGGGGTGGGATATGGTGCAGTCAGCATCTTTGGAGGCTGCACAGAGAAAACCCCTTTCCAATCAAACAAGTAGGTCTGGAGGAAAAGAACAGGGTCTGAGGGAGAAATGTTCTACTTGCAGCATTTGCACTGAGTTATTTTAGTTTTTATTTATCTTCAAGTCAGGGGTGAGTCAGTCTGGGATGTGGCTCAGACCACCTCATTTGTGAACCTTCAGGGAAGGCAGAGAGCACAGGCTGTGCTCCACTGTGCCTCTTACCAGTGCTTTACTACACACTTTATTTTGCAATTTTTTTAAATCCCTACAAGCTGATGTTATTTTTTTCCCCTTTCCTCTCTCTCTAGTTTTGTATGGAGCTGAACCAGCCGACGCTGCCAAACATCCGCAAGTGGAAGGGCCCTAGAGGATGTTGGAAGGGTGTTGTTTCCGAAAAACCCTCAGGCCAGCTACACAAGGTACATTAATCCCCAAGTCTGAACTTTGGCTTTGCTTTTTTTTACCCCTTCTAACCAAGGACATATTTTGAATGTTTAAGGCAACGCTTTTTGCAAATCCTTTTTGGCAAGGTTTGTATTTCTTGTTTTTTAAGCTGACTGTTCCTATAGCTTTTAATATGACTTATGTTTTGGAAGAATTGTGGCACACTTGCAAGGAGGAAGATGTGTGTGCGTGTTTGGTATATGTGTATTTGGGGGAAGTGGATAAAAGCAGTACAGGTATATAGATGAAAAGCCACAGATTTTGACAAGGAAAGAGTCCTCAGTTTTTCCCCTCTCAGGCTGCAGTACTTTTGACATTTTTTGTGCTAGTCACCTGAGCTTGCTCCCTGGTGCTGCACTGGCTGGCATTTGGGAGGACTCCCCATTTTGCTCATTTGCAAGTGAAGAGCCTGCAGAGGAGCTGTGCAGTTTGCCATCCTCACCTGGAAGAGTTTACCTTGTGTGTTCCCCAGAGTCCCCGGAACAGGTGTTTAAAATGCTGTGGACTCCATCTGAAATCTGCACCGTGCTGCAGTGTGCTTTTCCCTGCAGCATCTTCTGCTCTGGAAATATATATAAATATATATATGTACTGCAGGGAGGTACTGATTTATTACAGTGGTGACAGCTGCACCTGCTACCCTTGACAATATTCAAGGTAGGGCTGCACTGGGCTGGACATCACTAACAGTGCCCAAAAGCAGTTTCTCCCAAGGGAAATCTCTCTTTTTCACCCTTAAGTGTGCTAATGAGTTTTCAGAACAGTGTCCTCGTCTAGCTCAAGCCTGTTGTTGCTGAACAGGGTCATTCTCGTGGTGCAGTTATTGCAGTGTGGACGTTGTTGTGGGTAGAAGCAGGATCTGAGACCTGTCATGTACCAAGTGGTGCCTGTCAGTACTGGGGCAGTCTTTAACAATTTATTGATCCAGAATGATCTATTCTGAGCACTGTTGTAACTAAATATGTGGCTGCAGTTGTGTCCTGCTGCTTAGAATCCACATTTCTTTATTTTGACTTTTCCAAATCATGTTGCATGACTGTTAACTGGTTTTGGACTGATGTTTTGGGAGGTGCACCTCCTTTTATTGCCCTTCTGAGAAAAACCCAAGAATGAGGGAAAAATAAACCCAAACCAACCAAAACCCACCACCTGAGCAGCACAAGGATTGTACTCTAGCTAGACAGACACCAAAGGTCAAGAAGGGTCTGGAAAGATACAGAGTGTCTGAATGTGTCTAAAGTTTAATACAATTCACACTTAATTGCAGTGCAGAGTGCAAATGCCCTTCAGGTCATTTTTATTCCTGGCTGGAGTTTTCCTTTGGGATCTCTTGTTAGGCCAGATCATTAAAACACTGAATATAAATAGTTGTGCAAAGTTGTCAAAGTTGTTCTCGCCTTTTTTTTTTTTTTTTTAACCAAGAATTATTAATAAATGTCTCAGAGTTCCTATGTTAAATTCAGAGTCTTTAGTCAGTTCTTTCTTGAGCTATACTTCCAGAGATAATAATGGCAGCTTTGAATACAGGCTGAGTAAATAAAAATGATCTTCCACCTCATTTTACAGATAGGGATGTAAGGACAAATGGTTCCCAAAATTATGGGATAAATGTGCAGCCAAACTAAGAATAGAAATTTTATCTACTTGACTCTTCCTTCTAGCTGCTTTAACAGGAATCTGGCTGTGCTGGAGAACCCTCCACTAAGCCAAAAAGTCTCTTCTATTCCTGGGGGTAGTTAGTGAGTCCGTCAGGTTTGGGCACCATGTACACAAATGCATGAGGTTAACACAGTGTAACCCCAAGAATACAGCATCTTTGGCACAAGCTGATTTCGGGATGCTCTGTAGGGCTAAATAACACAAAATGGTGGATGGTGCTTCCAGCTTGTGCTTCCATGCATTCTGAGCATTCCAACCAGGCAATGACTTTTGACCACCATGTTGATATGAAGTCTGGAGCCTGGAAATAGCCAACAGCTGTTGACAGCAGTTTTATTCTTCCAAATCTTTTCCTGTAGGAGTTTTCAGACCTTAGGCTCCTTACTGGTGGAATAATTTTGTCAATATTTTAAAGGTGAGTTATCAAAGGAGCTACCAAAGAATTTTAACCAACCTTAATCCTTTCAAGGCTCTTGGGAAGTCAGCGGAGCAGTTAACACTTTTTTATTGCAGCTGAAATGGAGAAAACTATTCCTTGCAATGGATTTAAGTATGATTTGCTATGGGAAGTGGGTTTGAATGATGCCAAAGAAAATGGTGTCTGGGTGATGGGAGAAGAGGCTGACAGGCTTTGAATTAGATACTGCTGCTGGTGCGACCAGCGTAGACAGCTTTCTGAAAATGCCAATTCCACATCGTGAAGTAATCAAAAAAAAGCCCATTCAGGATCACAGAAGCAGAGCTGAAAGGAGCAGAGAGCTGAGCATGAAACATTCCAGCTGGAAAAGAAACAGAGAAATTGACAGGGCTGAGAGGTCTAGACCAGATTTCACACCAAGAGACTGAAGGGGCCTGGATATTTTTAGGTTGTGGGTGAAAAAAGTCTGTGAGATGGTGTCAAGCCTGGGGAGAACGAACAACTGTGCACAGCATCATCCACTGCAAGCCCTAGCAGTCACCCAGTGAGACCTCAAGGCACCAAGCTCATGGTTAGACAATTAATTGTGGGGGTAAAGAACTACCTCATTACTGACCATGCTCAGAGGTATCCAATGCTGTGCCTGGAGCAGGAGGAAAGGAGGACCATGTCACCCAAACACGCACACAAGAGGCAGCATCCTTCACCCTGCAGTGGTCTTGTACATGTTCTGCCTGTAGGAGATGAAACAGATTATTAAATCCTTGGCTTGACTGGAGCAGTGCTGGATTTAACTGGGTGTCGAATAGCCAGTGTGCAGGTGTGAGGGGCTGGGAGTAGCAGAGTGATGTGTGTTTCAGCTTGGCACACTCACTCTTCAGTGAAGTCAGTGGAGCTTCCCAGGAAGCATTACTCCCACATCTGATGGGAGTTTTGGCAGGGGTGAGATGAAGAAGTCTTTCCACTTGTCTTCTGTATCTTCCACTGATAGCCCAGGAAGCTGTTTCTCCTTTATGCCTGGGCACAGCCAATTGGGCTTCCTGCCCTCAGCAGGCACCATGCCTAGATATAGATATAGATATAGATATAGATATAGGTATAGATATAGGTATAGATATGGGGCTACATTTGGGCAGAACATTTTGTTTTTACGATCTTATGACTGGCATTTCTTTTTTTCTTTTTTAATTCCAGGGAGTTGAATATTCTGGTTTCCTCTGGGATACAACAGCTGGCATTGAGCTGAAAGATGCCTCATCACAGGAGACTGCACAGACTAATGGCAACGGGAGGCACTCCTATCCTCATCCGTATCTTGCACATTTCAAGGTAACTGCCACTGTGCCAGTCCAGCCTTGCAGAACTTTTACTAAAAAGAATTTGGCTAAGATGAAAAGAGATACCGCCTTCTAGGAGATAAAAATTTCCATGAGCCTCTGACCCACCTCATCACTGTCCCATGGCTTAGTTATGGATGGGTGCTTAATGCACCTTAATACATGCAGTAGTTCATCACAGTCAGTCCTTTCCCTTGCTCCCATGGGAGCAAACCCTGGTGCAAGGGAATATTTGAGAACCTGAGGGTCAGTGGATTCTCCATAGCATCCACAGCCATTGAGAGTGTGACAGAAGTCACCAGTCACCTTGTTTGGCTTTTGCCAAATTAACACAGCAAAGGTGAGGTGTGTACCCAGCAGCCTCCAGGCCATAGGGCTGGGATTCTTGTCAGTGCCACAAAGAGAGATAAGTGCAGGGAGAATGGAGATGGATTTTACAGATATACATATATATCTATGAGTATATGAGTGTGTGTATGAGGCACACTGCTCCAGTGAGACTTGGGCTGGCCTATCTTATGTTGCTGTCACACTTCAGAGTTTCCATTTTAAAGCTTTTTCACTGGGGCCAAACCTATTTAAAAGAACATCATCACTTTTGGAACCAGTTCTTGGGCATATGCTGGAGCAAACATATGAGCAGAGAGAGCCCATCTCCACACAGGCTGTGATGAAGGGGTCCAGTTTGGGGAACTTGACATCTCTGGTAATGCTTTGAGAGAAGCATTAATCAAATAATTATTAATGAATAAAGTATTAGTAATTAATTGATTATACAATTAGGTCCAAGTGATTCCCAGAAGGTAAACAGGAGATTGCAGGGAGCCAACAGCTCCTTTCAAGGTACATTAAGTTTCTTGGTTAGTCTCTGTAACGAGCTGGGGCTAATCACAAGGCAGTAGTAATTAGCCCCTGTAATGACCATGACATTATTTGTAGCTTATTAACAACTGGTTTTGCATAAACTAATTTTCATAAGCAGCTGACTTCTTTCTGCAGCTGTGGTGAAAGGAAGCTGTTTGCTAATGCAAACCAGTTTCCCCAGAACTGAGAGGTTATCAGGTTATTGCAAACAAAGCTGCAAAATGCCTTCCTCCTCTTCCTCCCCACATGGAGACATACCAAGACACACCACATACACAGCAGTGTGAGTCCTACTGCCCCAGATGTACTGCTGAAAGTACTGGGAACTGGCACGTGGTTTTGCATTGTGACCTTCCATTCCCTGCATGCATGGCATTGATTTCTCCTCCTTGCTCCCCCAGGTTGGAATGAATGATCTAACTGTGGTTAACCTTCACCTGGCCTTGCCCCCCTCAGCAGGAGACAATACTGGGAAGAACCACGACAGCCACAAACTGGCAGCCTGTGCACAGACTTTGCAGGAGACTCTGAAAGGTAGGGCAGGGGTGTTCCTGCCAGCTATCACATGCACACAATCTAATCCAAAGGAATTTTTAAAAGAGTAAAATTAGTCTCAGTGAGCATTTCAGAAATATCCCCTCACAATTGTCTTTACTCATATTTGTGCGATGCATAGCGTGACAAATGTGCTTTTCCCTCGCTCATTGTTTTACAGTTTTTCCTAATTAACACAAACAGCACAGGAGATCCTACTGGCTTTGACACCATTTTTTCAAATTAAGTTCCTTCTGATTTTATGCTACTGTAACAGCAAGTTCTGCCAAAGGAAAGAAAAGTCACCAGAGCTGAGAACCTATTTTAAGTGTTTTTTGGAACTAACACCTACCTGGTATCAGAGCAAAGCTTAATTATTTTTTTTCTTCCAAGAGAAACAGGTTCTATATATTTAATTTTTTGATAATTGGAAGCTCTTTGGAAAACCCAATGCAAATCTGCAGATGATTGCTAATGAGAAAAGAGACCAAATCCTGCCTTAGTACGTGGATGTAATATGCAGAATAGTTTTGTTGATTTCAAATAAGTTGCTCTGGCTTTACACTGGGATGAAATGACACCAGAATTTAGACCTGAGCCTGAGCAATGTAATAGGCAGCTGGATTTCTTTACTTCATTCCTATGAATTTGCTTCTTACTTTGAAGCCTGCAAATTACGGTCAATTTCCTGTGAAGCAGAACAAAGCATTTTAGATTCTAAATGTTGCTGCTCTTGTTATAGGAACAGAAAAATCTAGCCCTTCATTTACCACTTAAGAAAGATGTGAAAGGGTTGCAAGGTTTTACATGTGATGGTTTTCAACTTGGCCCAGTTCAGCAAGGTTGGTCACTTGGAAGCATTAATATCCCTCTTGTATAACTCAAGAGGTATTTGCAGTTTTTCTGCATGTTCTGTTGTTGTTCCTTTTGAGTTGCAGAAGCCAGTCAGAGCTATTTTAAGAGCTACTGATTTAAGTATTTGTCCATGTACTTTAAAATTGGAAAGGATGAAGATAAACAAAAGGATCATTTGTTTAATCCCCAAAGGCTGAACTGAAACATGGGATAAATGTGTAGCTCTTCTGAAGTCAACTGAGTTGCACTTCCACTGCATCTAAATTTAGACTGTTGGTGTTCTCTTTATTTCATGTTTTAATTTTCATATGGCAGGCACGTTACTGGAGCATGCTTGTTCTTGGCTTAGTCTTTCACAAAAGAAGAAATTCAGATTCCTCCAAACTTGTGGGATGCAGGTGTGGTCTCCTAAGAAAATGGTAGTGCACACATGTGACTTTGAAGTACTGAATTACCTGAAAAGGAGTTTCATGCTTAAAATTACCAGCATCCTTCAATTTCTTCCAAATCAGTCCACAAAATATGGGAAGTAAGGACTGATTTGTCTGTGGGTACTGCAGTAAATTTGAGTTTCTCTTCTTATTTTGCTAACAGATGCCTGTTCTATTACCTTTTATTCTTACCAAGAGGCATGTGAGCATCTGAGGAATATTGTTTACCACCCACAGCCTCCTGTAACACACAGCATAGTACCCCACATTTCTCCCATTAGATTGGTGGTCCTGGTTCCTTTTTCCCTCTCTTTTTTTCTTTCATTAGTACTGGAGAGACACAGTTGCTGTTGGCTGCTCATAGCCAACTCTTTGCAGCAGCCCTTCTGTCTTCTCTCAAGAACTCCACCAGTTTGTCTGCAGTGTGGTGTCCATGGGCAACACACAGATGTTATTCTGGATGCCCTGCTAGTGGATGGATCCAGGGACCAGGGTGCTGGATGGATTGAGAGAGTCCTGAGGAAAAGAATTTGCAAGTGCTGGTGGATGAAAAGCTGCATATGACCCAGCCATGTGCACTTGCAGCCCAGAAAGTCAGCCTCATCCTGGGCTGCATCAAAAGCAGGGTGGCCAGCAGGGCGAGGGCGGGGGATTCTATCTCTCTAATCTGCTCCCAAGTGACCCCACCTGGAGAACTGCATCCAGCTCTGGGATCCTCAACATAGGAAGGACATGGACCTGTTGGATCAAGTCCACAGATGGTCTGTGAAGATGATCAGAGGGCTAGAGCACCTCTCCTGTGAAGAAAGGCTAAGGTAGCTGCGTTTGTTCAGTCTGAAGAAGAGAAGACTTAGGGAATATCTTACAGCAGTCTTCTAGCACCTGAAGGGGGCCTACAAGAAAGCTGAAGAGGGACTTTTTACAAGGACATGTAGTGATGGAACAAGGGGGAATGGCCTTAAACTGAAAGAGGGTAGGTTTAGATTAGGTATTAGGAAGATATTTTTTATTGTGAGGGTAGTGAAGCACTGGTACAGGTTTCCCAGAGGAGCTATGGATGCTCCTCCCTTGCAGTATTCAATGCCGAGTTGGATGGGGCTTCAAGTGACCTGGTTTAATGTAAGATGTCCCTGGCCACGGCAGGGGGGTTCGAACTAGATGATCTTTAAAGGTCCCTTCCAACCCAAACCATTCTGTGATTCTGTGATACCTTGTCCCATGTGGCTTGCCATATTCCATGGGTTATCCATGCATCAGGCACTGGGCTTACAAGACTTCTGAGAAATGGTAAGGAATCCTCTTAGCAGCCAATGTAACATCACATCCTTCTCATCATATGTGTGTCACTCTGTCCAGGAAGGATTTGGGTGTTTAAGAGTCTGTTTAATTCATGAGGTAAATTATCCAGGGCATGGGAAAATCAGAGTGTGTCCTACAGATGTCCCCTTGGCCTGCCATGAAGCAAAGGAGGGTTTCCTGGTTCCTGCAGAGAGGCAGACTTCAACACTGCAGACTTTCTGCAGGCACTATCAGTCCCTCAGCTGATTGCCTTGGCACACCAGAGCTCAGCCACTGCGGCACAGGGCTGAGTTGCGGCTCTGCTTTGCTTTGCTGGCCAAGAGCCACCCACAGGCACTGCCAAAATTCACTGGTGCTTCAGTGAATTTGAAGATGCATTTGCAAACAGACCAGACTTTTTTTTCACCTGAGGAGTTTTCCATTGACAAGGACACGGTTGCTTTGGGCCCAGAGGGTGTGAATGTGTGTAGGAGCACTGCTGAGAGGTCATGAACGGGACACATGCCTGGCTGCTGTGGGCTTTGCCACCATGTCCTAACAGATGGAGGCTCTGGGTCCTTGTGGACAGTACAGTCTGTGTCAGGGACCTTTGCAGCCAAAGATTGGTTGGTAAGAGAGCTCCTGCTGCTCTGTCTGTTGAGGAGAAGGAGGACCAGATTGCATCAGCTGAGGAGCCTCTGGCTCCTAGGGAAAAGGAGAATCAAGCCCCGCCAGTCTTAAATTCATTTTCTCCAAAAGAGGAAAATCACAGCACAGCACCAGTAGCATTGTCTTCATTTACTGTTTTTCCCTCCATCTGATTGTGACTATGGGAATCATGACTGCAGTTTTTGATCAGTTATCATTCCTTATTATGAGTAAGGGCATTTCTTCCAGAACTTTTGCTAAGTTTGGCTGAGAGCCATTGGGGCTCATCCATGAGACCCCTGAGAGCTGCAGCTGCTGTGGGCAGCTCTGCTCCCTGCCTCTGCTGGGAGGCCCAGGGGTGTCCAGTTAGACAGGCAGGATCCAGGCGGGTTCGCTTCCTGCCCTTGCATGGCTGGATGTCTGTCAGGGTCTTGGGAGGCAGACAAAACACGAAACTGCAGTGCTGACATGCATGATGTTGTTGTTGCAGGAGCTGGCAGAGGTGGGAGCAGGGCTGAGAGTGAGCCAGGACAAGGGGAAATAAAGTTGGTGGTTGTCTAGAGAACTGTTTGCTTGCTCTTCCTTGCTTAGCACAGGGCTGCCTGATGTATTCCCACTCTTTTGCAGTCGGAGGAACCCTAGAAGCTCCTGTCAGAGGGGAACTAAAAACACTCCTTTCTCTCCCCAATGGCAAATTGGGTTTCAGCTTCTTTAACATGCTCCAGCCTATTCTGGCTATCAACTTTACACTTTGATTTTATGCTTTGTTATTCTGCATGCAAAAGTTCAAATGAGTGAAGAATATAGTGATTCCCTCCCTGGGCAGGGACTCATCTTACCTCCTTCCAGGCACACATCCAAGTGCTGGGTCTTTTATCCTCTGCTATTTCTAATCTGTCCAGAATGGAAAGGTTAAAATTTTCAGTCAGTTAAAATTTTCATTTGTAAGTATGGTGGGCTTTTTTCATAGACTTTTCATGTACAGGAGATAGGCTTGAGGATTTGCTAAGGAAGCATGAGTAGTTCAGGATAAAATAGAATAGATTTTGTGCATAATCAAGACGCTGCTGTTGAGATCCTGGCCTCTCTGTCATTTTTAAACACCAAGGATGTGCTCCAGAGGTTTCTGTAATGGCCTTTTCCCATATAGGGTGGAGATGAAAGCATGGAAGGAGCCAGGTGGTGCCTGGGCCATTTAGCAAGTGTTAGCACTGAAGGACCAAAGTTAAATTTCAGGCTTCCTGGTCTTGCCAAGCAAGAGATCTTGCAAGAGATCTTTGTCATGAGATGCATACAAAACCACCAGCTCACAGCAGGCAGGGTCATCCCATTAGGCAAGAACTGATTTTTCTTTTTGGGTTCTGATGGAGCTTAAAATAACTCAGGTTCAGATTCAGGTGGTTTTTTCCTTCAAAGGTGGGAAGACTGCTATCATGAATGCTTTATGGAAGAATATTTAAACTTCACATTATTTACAATATGATTTGTGTCCTACAAAGGGTAGAGGAACCACAAATAAACGAATTCATTGCCCCTCTGCGTCTTAGCAAGCACTATGTTTTGAAGTAAGTCATATGCCCTCAGTCTCATTTGCTCTCTTGCCCCTTCCCAATTCATCTTTCTTGCACTGCAAGACAGAAGTAGATTTTGTTGAGCTTGTGCTCCCTCTCCTGGATAGCGACTTCTACAGCAACAGCAAAAAATGAGGAGGTTTACCCAGAGCACCAAATATGGCAGAGGATGCCATCTGTCCACCTCATCCCCTCTCACACTTCAATCCCAGGAAAGAAAAAGCTTATAGGCTCTTCATAGTTCGCTCTTCTGAAGGCAGCTTTGGGATAATTTTTTTTGTGCATTTGTGCCTCCTTTCACCATCCTTCCCCTTCTCCAGTGCCAAGTAGTGACGTGGCAGCATCTCTGGTCAGCTGTCAGCATTCTTCAGCTGTCTTCTCAGGTATTTCTGGCAGTGGTTTGAGATGGGCACTGAGGCATGTGCTTTGTCCTCTTATCCCAGGGCACAGCTGGGATGTCTGCATCCACATCTGTGGGGCTAGGAGAGCACATGTTGGGGATATGAAATTAGGGTCCAGAGTCTCTATCCTCATTCATTAGGGTTGGAAACAAATTGTAACTGAAGTAATTTTCTGATCCAAGTTGAGCAGTATCCCTTCAGACAGCCAGGCAAAACAAAGTTGCTGTAGTCAGGGAGTATCTGCGTGGTTTCTCAACTCATCTTCTGCCATCAGGCTTGCAGTCTGCTCCTTGGTCCTGTTCCTTGGGATTTCTTAAATACAGAGGTTAGAATGAGCACTGCACTTTTGGGACTGTGGTATATACCAGCATAAGGCTGCGTCTTCCTGGGTTCCTCACAAAAGTGTCCTTGACTCTTACAGAAAATCTATTTTAAAAAATGTCAGCATAGGTGAAAGCCAATAGGTGCTTCTTGTAGAAAAAAAAAGAAAAAAATCTTAAAAAGGCACAGATTTCTAAAAACCTCTGAGACTACAAATGCTTGTCTTTAAGTTTGTCGCTATTAGGGAATAGCAGGGAAAAGACACCAATATTTGGACTTTAGTAAAGCTTTTGATATTGTCTCTGACTCATCCTTCTGGACAAAATGCCCAGCACACAGCTGGACAACCACATTACGTGATGGGTGAGCGACCAGTTCACAGATCAGGCACAAAAATCACAGTGAATGGGGTGACATCAGGCTGGCATCTGGTCACTAGTAGGGTTCTGCAGGGCTCCATCTTTGGCCCAGTTCTCTTCAACATCTTCAGTAATGTCTTGGATGTGGGACTTGAAGGAATACTAAGTAAGTTTGAAGACAACACTAAATCATGGGGAGCTGTCAACTCCCTAGAGGGCAGACAGGTCCTGCAGACACCTCGACATATTAGAGATGTGGGAAATTACCAATCATATAAAGTTTTAATAAGGGCAAGCGCCAAATCCTGCACCTGGGATAGGTCAGTCTTGATTGTGTGCACAGACTGGGGAATGAGGGGCCGGAGAGCAGCATTGTGGAAAGAGACCTGGGGCTCCTGGTTGATGGCAAGCTGAATGTGAGTCAGCAGTGCCCTGGCAGCCAGGAGGGCCAAGCGTGTCCTGCGGGGCCTCGGGCACAGCATCGCCAGCCAGGGAAGGGAGGGGATTGTCCCGCTCTGCTCTGCACTGGGGTAGCCTCACCTTGAGTATTGTCTGCAGTTTTGGGTGCCACAATACAAAAAGTACATTAAGCTGTTAGAGAGTGTCCAAAGGAGGGCCATGAGGATGGTGAAGGATCTGGAGGAGAAGCCATATGAGGAAGCAGATGAGGTCACTTGATCTGTTCAGCCTGGAGGAGACTGAGGGAAACCTCACTGTGGTCTTCAACACCCTCAAGAGGGGAAGAGAACAGGCAGGTACTGATCTCTTCATTTTTTCGTGACCAGTGACGGGACCTGAGGGGAATGGCCTGAAGCTGAGTTCAGAGGAGGTTTAGGTTGGGTATTAGGAAGAGGTTCCTCACCCAGAGGGTGGTCGGGCACTGGAACAGGCTCCCCAGGGAAGTGGTCACAGCACTGAGCCTGACAGGTTTCAAGAAGCGTGTGGACAACACTCTCAGGCACATGGTGTGACTCTTGGGGTGTCCTGTGCAGGACCAGGAGTTGGACTGATGATCCTTATGGGTCCCTTCCAACTCAACATTTTCTATGATTCTATGACTCTATGATAAATAATATTAAAAAACAAGCGTCAGATGTGTACTGGCTGGTTTTATTGTCATGAGGAGAATGGCCATGAGTAAATAAATACTCAGTGAAAAAGGCTTTGAATAGCATTTCTTTCAGGAGTTCAGAGTACCATCACTTCTGTTATTCAGTATTTGTATTTTTCCTCTTTCCATTTATCCTCTTGTACTTCAGTGATGGATGTCCATTCTTCCCATTCTTTTCTATTTTTCTGTTTTCTAGGAGAAAAAGATGTAATAATCCTTGGAGATTTTAACCAGGCCCCAGACAGCAGCGACCATGACATCCTGAGGAAGGAGAAGTTCCACCACCTGGTCCCTTCCAGCACCTTCACCAACATCAGCACAAAGAACCCACAAGGGTCCAAGTCACTGGATAACATCTGGATCAGCCGGAGCTTGAAAAAGGTCTTCACAGGTAGGGTTGCTTGAGCGAGGCTGTGTAACCTGTAGTTGGGTTGGCGTCGTGTGTCCAGTTTGGGCAGTATCACTCAACCTTCTTCCCTGTGATTCTCTTTGATGCAGGCCACTGGGCTGTCGTGCGAGAAGGGCTTACAAACCCATGGATCCCCGATAACTGGTCCTGGGGTGGGGTGGCTTCAGAGCACTGCCCCGTGCTTGCTGAATTTTACCTGGAAAAGGACTGGAACAGGAAGGAGGTGACGCGGAATGGGAACGGGGTGACGGTTGAACGCAACGACTCCCACACTAAGCACGAACGATGACATGAATTTGAGGGTGCCTCTTCTGCCACCCAGGGAAGGCTCTGGTCGCTCACGACTCCACGGCAGAGCAGGACTGCCTTCCCCTCTCCCTCCTTCCTGCTCTCTTCCCTGCACCTAGAAAGCATCAGCATATGATTTTGGTGGTCCTGGCTTTGTGCCCCTCCTGGACAGTTCTGGATGGAGTCTCATGGCAGCAGAACAATCTGCAACTTTTTCCAGGGACACAGTGGACATTTCCACACCTGGAGATTTGGATGAGAATTGTACAGAAAATAAAGTGTACTTTTAATACTGTACAGGGTTGTTGCTAAAATGCAGCTGAGCAGGGTTTTGCTGTGAGGGGGAGGTGATGGTTATTTTCCTTTGCCCCTTTGTAAATTGAGGTAATAAGAGAGGCCCCAAAAAGAGGGACAAGGTGGACATTCTTGGCAAATTGCAAATGCTATTCAACACTTGCAAAAACTGCTGGAGCTGGTCCCTATGTGAGCTGCAGTGAGACCTGAGTGGTCCCTCTGCCCCAGCCTGGAGAGACATCATTCCTCCATAGCCCCTTATAGGCACCCCTCATCCTTTCCTTCCTCCTTCCTTATGCTCCTGACAGGGTCATTGTGCCCCAGAAGAGCTTCCTGGAGCTTGGCTTTGTCTTTTTGTTAGGTGCAACGTTCAGTGTTGGGTTTTCTTCCCACACAATAGTTTTCAGGAGCTGGGAAACCACCAACTTGTCCCTCTGCATAGCCTGGTCCATTTCTCCAGTACCCTTTGCCTTGCTCCCTTTTGGGGATTTCCCAGGAACAGCCCTTGTCCTCTGGCCCTGCAGCTGGCATCAGTGAGATGTAGCCACGGGTCTTTGTCTAGGAGCCGGTGTTCTGCGCAGGGCTCTGCATCGGGGAGAAATGGGCTGTGCATCAGTGGGAGGTCTATAGATGAGCCCATTTTCATGTGATCACTGCAGGGGCTGGCCCACATGATGGACCAACCTCTGCCCATTGACTTTTTTAGGGGCTGTCAGTTTTCCCCTCTGGCAGACCAGGCATCCTTTTCCTGAGCCTCACTGCTGCATAAGCCTGATTCTCTCACCACAACAGGGGTTTAAGTACAGCGTGTGGTCACCATGCATATGGCAGGGATGGGGGCTGCTGCCAAGGGGGTTTGGGTTCTGTGCGTGTCCTGGGTGGGAGCAATTCAGCCAGCACCCTGCCACAGCAGCACTGGGAATGGAGCATTGAAATTGCCACCTACATGAGTTTTTTCATGCAGAAATTAATAACCAGTGACCTAGAAGGGAAACGTATCAGGACTTCAGCATCTGCAAAAGAAACAGCTCGAGTGTGAAAGGTGCTGAGCTGCCCACTCACCCAGCACCTGCTGCTCCAGGCTGCAGATGACCACACATTCTGCTGCTGAGTGGAAAGGAAAATTCTGTGGCATGGCTCACTACTCTTGACAGCAATGCCACACCAAAGGAGATGTTGTAACTGAGGGTTTTAGAGTAAAACAGTATCATATTCTTGCAGTATTTTTATTATTTTAACTTTCTCAGATATCACCTCATTTCTAACGACTCAAAAATAACTAATTTTTCAACAACTAAATAAATTCCCATGCAAACACACACAGTTGAACAGCTTTTCTGTCAGTATGCAAAACTAAACCCAGAAAAAGCTGGCATAGCCTGGAGTGACTCTCAGACTCAGGGAGACTTCATGGATGTTTCAAGAGGTTAAGTGAATAACTAAGAACTCAGAGCATCAGATCAAAAATGTATCTCTAGTTGCTCAACATTCCCTGTTGAAAATGGGAGGTGCAGGTATTTATCTCTGGTCATTAAAGAAACTAGCAGAAGATCTTGGCTCCAGCTTTCATTCTGGATCCTTGCTGCAGCTTTGTCCTTTTCAAACAGGCACAATTTTGGTGCCCTCTTTTAATTTGACCAGCACCAGATTCCCCAAGAAACTCTCACTGGATAACTGCAAAATCTAGGCGAAGATGCAGTAGAATTGCCTTAGTCAAATGAATATTACATGAGGTGAGGGGCAGTAAAATTCCCAAGAGCACACTCACTCTCTTGTACCAGCTAGTGTTTCTCTGCTACAAATATGTTTGGAGGCTGTAATTATTTTATAGCTCTAGAAGTAAAACTTGGAAAGGCCAGATTGCATTTATTCTGCTGTGGATGTAAGTGCAGAGGCACCAAAGCCTAGAGAAGCACCAGCAGCCCCCTGTGCAGGTGATAGTGCTCACAGCTGCAGCAGGGGCCCTTGCTTTGGCTGATGAGTTGTGTGTTAACAGGGGCTGCTGGTGTGGGAAATGAGCTGAGCCTCCTTCATAGCCCATGTGGGAGCTGTAGGGAAAGTTAATGAGGCTAGTCTGTAGCTCAGAGGTTCCTCAGCCCAGTGGAGAGCTCTGGAATGGTGATTACTTGGTGGATAAAAAGATGCCTTGGGATAAGATGTGAGGAAGATAGAGGAATTGGATGCCTATAGGTGGAATTCTGCCTCGCACAGAGCATCTGTATGAAGTATGTGCCTGGTTACTTCATGTTGGCAATCAGCAGTGCCTCACTGTGGTCTCACTGGTTTTAAAAAGCTTGCTTTGTTTGCTGTTTGTGGCATCCTTGTAGGAGGATGAGATGGTTGTGAGTCTGATGGATTTTGGAGTTCCCAAGAACATCTGTCATGTTATGGTTGTTCAAAAGCTGAAGTGGTGGCTGTGCTCCTGCTGCCCCTGAGGGAGTAAACCTGAACAGCAATTTTATTTCAAGATGCTCCTAGTGGAAGCTCTGCTGGTCCAGCTTGCTGGAACTTTAATGCCCAGGCAGTGCCAAGGAAGGCAGCAACTGAGGGGGTACAGAAGCAGTGAGCCTTTCTTACAGAAGGCTGGGTACACCTTACACATCTTGGGGTCCCTTCAGGAGCCCAAATTTTGTGAGGCAGGGTCCTGCTTCATTCACCAATGGCTACAGACTGATTTGGTCCAGGTTTAATTTTTTGTAAGGCCTGTGCAAAGTGAAGGTTGTTGGAGATTTTCCCTGCCCACTGCACATGGAGCCTTGGCCACTTCCTTACAACAAAGTGCTGCCTCTTGTCTCCTGCTGACACATGCCAGCCCCAGACCTCACCTGACCAGGGACATAGTGACAGCTGATGCACAGCACATGGTCCCTGCAGTGGCTGTGGTTGGTCAAACCTCACAGAGCTTCTGCAGGGAGCTCACTGGTCCTTCTGGCAGCAGGGGTGGCTCCTGGAAGGACATGTTTGAGTTTCTACCTTTTAGCATCTTCTGGGAAAAGCTTAAAGCAGCACCCAGTTCACCAAGGCTGAGGTGGCCATGTCTAGCGTTTAGCCTCTTGGCTCCTCACAATGAAAGCTTTTAAATTATTCTCAGCCAAATTATTCTCCTTTCCTATTTGCTCTGACCCATTTGCTTTATGGAAAAGCCTCTGCTTTGTCCTGTGGGCTTCTTAAAAGAACTTCCATGGCAAGTGACCATTTGGTCACTTGACTTTGCAGTGTTGTTGCACTGCAGTGTTGCAAGCCATCTAAGAAAATGGAGGTATGATATAGGAGAGTTTGGAGAGTTGCTAAAAACCTCTGAGGAGCAAACACAAGTAAATAACTGTCCTGGAGATGAACTTCCAAGAACCAGGTTGTGGCAGCAGTAGGTTGATAAACCCTGATGCAGCAGGCAGGGGTGGAGGCTTGACTGTACAAGCTAATCAGCCTTGGTTGTGGCACTTATGAGCCCTCATGGGAGTCAGTGCTCAGCATTCTTAGAAAATGACAGAAAAGGGTCAGTCCAGGGGAGTTCAAGGTTTTCCTGGACCTCTAAGTGCTGCCTTCTGAGATCAAGTTGATTTTTGGTTCTTGAAAATGGTGTATTGAAGGAGCATGCTGGCCATGGGCAGGAGCCAGATGTGATGGGAAGCAGAGCTCCTGGGACAGCAGCTGCTGTTCCCTGGGAGCACAACAGGTCATAAATTTAAGCACTCAGAAATGGGGTGGAAATGTCCCATGTTTAGGTTCTGAGCTTTTCCTTAGCTGCAGGAAGCAAGGCAAAGGCGTGCAGGCATCTCCTGGCCTCTGACTTTCACACTTTTGTACAGAGTTTCTAGATGGGAAAAACTTTATAGGAGGTTTATGTTCTTTGTTTTTCCTAAGCAAAATGCAAAATTCTCCCCCATGTGAGGAGTCACACTGACTGTGAATCAGGGCTCTTGTGGGAAACAGCCTGCAGCGCTTTTTTCATCCCCAGAAGAGATGCAGCAGCGGGATCCTGGGAGTTGGCTGCTCTCAGGGTGACGGAGGGCTGTGGCAGCAGACTGCACAGCTCTCACTGTTGCCACTCAGCAGTTCTGGGTTGTATCCCACATGCCACAGAGCAGGACATGACCACAATCGCAGACAGAGCCCTTGTCTGCTTGCCTGTTTTTTAGGTTTTTAAGCCTTAAGTAACTTTTACCTCCATATCTGGAAGTAAAAAAGCTCCTTTGTAAAATCGAAGTAGCTAAAAGGATTTACTCTAAAGTACCTACAGGTTACATGTATACTTAGGAAATATGTTGCTGGATGACCCTTTGATGACCCATCCATCTGGCCATCTCATAACCCTGCATGATGTGATGTTCCCAGCCTGAGGGATGTCTAAATATCAGCTGTGTGAAAGGCCTCATTTAAAAAGAAAAAAAATGGAATGTGCACAGACGTGAACTGCAACATTGCTCAAACTTTGTGTGAAAACACAAGGGGTACTACCAGCACCAGGCTCTCAGAGCATTTTCCCACCAGTTTTTAGGGAGTGGCCTTCATGGAAGCTCTTCCTTCAGACCTCCTTACTCCCTTGTCACTCTGTAGGCAAGAGGGGCTGCCTTGCAGCTGGGTGCTCACTTTATCTCCCCCATTCCTACTGCCTGAAGTTCTCAGCAGGCTCCCACGAAGGTCACTCACATACATGCCTAGCTGGGCACCTTGGTACTCTTCCACACCCTCCTTTGGAGAAACCTTAACCTGATTCCTTCAACTGGAGGACTGTTGTTCCTTTTACTGACCAAGGGTGCTGAGAGCTGGAGGAGTGTGGGGTAGAGAGGCTGGGAAATGGGGAGGGATGGAGATGAGACAACGGATGCAGGAGTGAATCACTGCTGGAGGCTTCTCCACATGGTCCTGTGTGTCTGGTGACATATCTTGCCCATATCTGGAAAAGCTTCTTGGCTGAAAGCTGTAAAATAAGATCAAAAATACAGGGGACCTTAGCTTTAAAATACTGCCAGGAGGAGAGGAAGAAGAGGTTGACTTACAGATCACCTGCAGATTTTTTTGGTGGGTGGGAGTGAATTTACTTTCTAGGCTCAGAGACTCATGAGATAGTAGTGAATATATTCCTTAGATAAAAAGGGACGTGAAGGACTAGGATTTAAAAAAAGCCATCTGATGGATGAGTGCTAGAGACCAGGACAAAAGTCAAACAGGACAGAAATAAGCCAGTAACCTGGAGAAAACAGCCTGACAGTTCCCTTGCTCGGAATCTGCCACAGGATGGAAATTGGGCCCTAAACTACAAATGTGAGACCTTCCAAGTGCCATTTTCAGGGCACTGTTGGGACAAGACCTGAATGAGCCCAGCTTTGCTGTATTGGAGTTAGCTGTGCAGTGGAATCACACAGATCCAGCGGAGAAGGTCCCTGTGGGAGGTGTCCACCGCCCTCTGACCCTGTGGGATGGCAGGAGTACCGTGGCCTCATGCCAGCCCCTCCTGTGCCACCATCTGCATTTCTCTCGCCACTGATTTTTTTAGGTATTTTTTTCGGGAATTTTTTTTTTTTCAAAACCACGGCTATACCAGCCGACCCTGCTCATTCATGAGAGCCCTATCTGTGTGGTCTCTACCTCTGCTCTTGCCTTCTTCACGCTGTAGCCAGTGCAGTTCCAACTTCAGCCTCAGTTTCTTCACTATCTAAAGCTGAAATAATGCTGTACTTCACCCTGCATGTCCATAGACACCTCAGGAAAAGATGTTTAAAGTCTCCCAGAGACACTGTGTGATTGGGGAAGATACAAAATATTTCAGCAGCAGCATAAAAAATTAATTTAGACAACTTTTATGGGAAGTGTAAGGCTATGCCTTGAAGGTAATCCTGATGACATCTTCCTGTAATTGAATCAATGTAAAGGAATGGGTTTAAAATTCAATATCCAGATTTTCTGGATTTAATCTAAAATAGACTGTGAGAAGTCCATAATTGTTCAGCAAAGCCAAAATAGATTCTCCCTTCTGTATCTTAAAGACAGACAAACTCATTTTAAACAGCATACTGAAAAAAACCCTCTAATTTAATTTTTTGTTAATATATTATGAAAATTAAGACACTTTAAAATGACTATTACCTTAAAAAAAAACAACAAAATAAATAAAGGACAAAAAAACCCCAAACAAACCCAAAGAAAAGAATTGTTCCAGCTGTTTCCTTTTGCCTTTCTCTTGGCTTAGATAAGGTCTCACTCACCTTCCATTCTGACTCCTGGGTTGCCAGATTTCCATCCTGGTTTCCAGCATAAATTATTTCCATCTTTCCCTCCTTTCATAGAACCTTGGTGCTTAAGTTGCTCCTGGAACTGCTGGCAGGGCATCCAGCTTCATAAGCCTGGCACTTTTTTGCAAGTGCTGCAAAAAAGCTTTCAGAGCTGCATTGGTCCTGCAGATCACCTGTGACAAATGTGAGATTTATTCAGTACTGAAATATACCTGCTCAGTGATGGGTGAGTGTTGTGTTTCACCCTGCTGATACTGTAGAAGGGGTATCTGGGATGCAAGGGAGAATGGTGGTAATCTGGGAGCCTATGAAGGGAACAGATTTCAGGCTGTGTTTTCCAAGCTTTGTAGGAAGGGAAGGGGAATATGGTGTGATAATACTTAGCAGTCTTGCAAGGCAAATCAGCAATTGACTTCCAAAATATTTCCATTAAAAAGAACCTACAACCCTTAAATGTTATCCTTACTTATGCATGAGGGAGCTGAGCCGATGGGACTCCCTGGAGATAAGTAAGCACATTTTATAAAGTGAGAGGGGAGTGCTGGAATGAAGCAGCAGGGGAGAGGGGGCTTGGGGGGGGTGGGTTAAAGTGTTAAAGTGGAACACTTGGAGTTGCCATTTCCTGCATGGATGGTGCTGAGAGTTGCATCGCAGCAAAGAGGCTCCAACGCTGCCTCAGACCATATCCTAGAAAAAAGGAAGATAATTTCCTCATGAGCAGCCAGGCCTTCTGACTGAGCAGGGAGAGCCATACCCAGTGTAAGACTTCAACAGACCCTTTGTGACTCCAACCCTAAGTGGTGTTTTTGAAAACAGAGTCAGAAAGGCACCTCTTCTGTACACAACATAGCATGTCCAAGTTGCTGTAGAGCCGAGGCCATTGGAGAGAGTAACCCCCTCACACAACAGGATGTAACACTTCAGTACTCTCATCTGTCATTATTTTGTCTTTATTTGTAAAAGTTGTATAAAATGCCTTTCAAAATTGGTCTGGTGAAACGGGGAGGCTTTTCCAATGCTGACCAGGTTTCTGTATAGGAATAACATAGCAAGACATAGATACACAGCAAAGCAACCAAGCCAGCCAGCCAGGAAGGGCTGCCAACACAGCACTGACACCATGAAACCGTGCAGTGACGTGAGCTCACTGCTGCTCACCACTGCTGTCCACACACTCTATCACAGAACTTCAGTATCACAACTCAGTAACCAGCCTCTTCACAGTGAAAAACAAAAATTCAGGAAAATTTACAAAAGCTACACTTCAAAATTTGAAACACTTTTACGAAGGAGGAATGACATGTCTGATGCCAAAACCAGAAGCTGATAGCTTCGCCTATTGCTACATATTGATCCTGACCACTTCCAGACTCCAAACTTTGCACCAGGCAAATCTACTTCTAGAATAATGAAGAATGGAAGTTTAATGGCACCTACTGCTTTGCAAAAAAGGTGATGCAGGTCTTCAAATAAAGCAAAAAGGCCTGTAGTAGTGTTTAGGGCTACAGAGTGGTAAAAGAGTCAGGCCTGTAGGCATGGCATTTTGTGGTAAAACAGTGACTGGCACAACCTCCTGGTTTTGAGGACACATTACGGGCGTGCATTTAGATTATAAGATGCTACTACTGTGGGAGGAGGAAAACCACTTTGCTTATGTAGAAGTCATGGGAGAAAGGGAGGGATCTCTCCTGTCAGAATAAAATCAGTCCAAAATTGTTCCTTTCTTCAAGGACTGTCCCTTTTGCATACCCCAGGGTTAGCAAAGTGAGCCAGATTTTTCCATGGTGTAGTTCAAACGATCCCTGCCCAGTTAATTCCAAAGACAGCTTTTGACTGTAATCCTTGGCTTGACTTCAGTCACATGTGGCTTTCTTGCTGTTTCTGGCAAAGGAGCCAAAACCTGGAGCATGTGTGTGCATGACTGACTGCAAATGGTTCCTGTCAGGCTGCTGCAACACCGTGTGTACTCTGCACAGCTCTAAAACAAAGCTGGGCAGGCAAAGTCTCCAGTGATCAAACTAGACAGCCTGAAGGAGGGAAGGAGAGAAAACAGCATACAGAGGCTGAAAGGCTTTCAGCTCCTGAACAATACTGACAACACAAAATTAAGGCTGCTGCAAGCAGTTCTCAGTCCCTGCCTTGAAAATAACTAAATTTAGTAAATTATGCTTGTTGAATGCATTTTCTTTTTCGCAGCAATCGGCCAGCCACTGCAAACAACCTGCAATAGTATCTGAAAGGCAGCTGCTTTTATGGGATTATTCGTAAACCTTCAGACTTCTTAGCCAACCATCAGTTTTTCCTCACAGATTTTCCTATGGATCAGAAAATGTGTTCTCAAGATTTTACTGTAATGTCTGGTAATGTCCTGGGTGTAAGACAAGGTTCCATTTGTTTCATTAAAGAACAGGATAAGGGGAGGGGGGATACTGTGGCTCAGGTCCATGCAAACATGGTGTGGAGGAAGCCTTGGCTCCATCTACTCACCTTATCCTATGCCAGGCCTGTTACCAGTGGGCAAAGCAGCAGGGTAAGAAGGGGCAGAAGCCCTGTCCAAAGGCTCCCACTAGTTCCTGCCCAGCCTCTCCAACCACAGCTGCTTCCCAGGAGTTCAGAGGAGCCCTAGTAAAATGCTGTCTACTAAAACAAAACCCTTTGTCAGAATACTTAAATACTTTGCTTCAGCAGTTCCATAATACTCCAGAATCAGAAAATGTAGTTTATGTAGTAAGTCCTCCTGCATCATCTAAGTTATTCATCATATGACTAGAGAAAGCTCCTTGCTGTAAGGAGCTTTCTCTCCTTTGTCTTGGATATAGCACCAGTAGTTAGAACAGAGGTAAAGATGGTTCAGAGTGGTGCAGCACTTCTGTTGGAACACAGGAATAGGGCACTTGAGAATTGTCTTCTCTCCCCCAGTCACATCTTGTTTCTGAAACAGTCACATCTTGTTTCTGAAATGAGCTCTGCAAGCTCAAGCTTGCTGTAATGTGGGGGTACTGCTCAAAAATGTGACCTGGTCCTCTGTAGGCTCAGGCGACCCAACGAAGAAGTGAGTGTTGCCTGCTGTGCTGGATCATGGCCCTGTGTTCCTGAATTTATTTTGAACCATAGGTCATGAAATCACAGTTTTGCTCAATCCTCCTTCCAAAACGCTACCATGCTGAATTTCCTAGACAGACTATGCTTGCTCTCAAAGGAGGGAGGCCATTCCCAGAATTCAGCTTCCTGAAACATGTACTATACACATAAAGATGTGGAATGGTGTAATTCATGGGAATGAAGGGGAAAGCTTTGCTACCTGTTTACAGTCATTAAAACAGCAACCCCTACCTTTTTTTCTCTTTTTTTTAAATGATAATTCTCTCCTTAAAAAAAACCCTGAAACTTTTTGTAACATATGGACTTTGATGCTGTGGCACAAAGACCTGCTTCTGTGCACTGTTTTTAAACTTTCTGTTTTCATTGCAATGATGACTAAATGGGAAAGTTATGCAGACAGCAGTGCAGCATAGTCTACCCCAGTTCTATTGCTATGAACCATGACAGCTATGACCAAAGATAAGGCAAACAAAAGTGAACTGAGGGGGAATTTCTCCTCTGTCCCCTTTCCTCCAGCTCTGAACTTGGGTGGGAAAAGGCAATATATTACAAGAGACAGCACTCAGCACTATACCAAGCATACAAAACAGAGTAGATGATTGGACAAATCACTGCAGAGGAATTTCTAAGCCAAATTTTACAAAAATGCACAATCCCTTTTAAAAATAATCAGTATACAATCACAATGCAGAAGGACATAAAGGGGCTTTTTCTGAATTCCACATATTCTGGCCACTCTTCCCTCCCATCTCTCATAAGTCCCTTCTTGCAAGCTCTGGGAAGTTCAGCTCTACATTGTTGCGCAGTAAGTGAATAGTGGTCTAATACTGTTAATTTATGAGATCCTGGAGCTCCTCATCAGTCAGCTCATTGACTTCCATGATCTTTTTCAAGTGTTCCATGTACCGGGCATGGTCTTGCAAGAAGTGCGGCACCCTCATGTTTTCAATCACAGCTAATCCTTTCAGGCGATCCACATCCTCATATGAGATCTGTAAGGAAGGACATGGGTCAATTTAGCAGTACAGTCCCGTTGCTTCTCTGCTGCTGCTATAAATTCTCTCCTGTAAATGAGAAAATATTTCAGAGCAGGGAAATTTAAAATCTTGGAGAAGTCTTTCAAAACATGAACAACTGTCTGCTTCAGTGAAAGATGCAAAAAAAGTGTAATTTTAGCAAATGCCTTCATAATTCCTGATTGTGCTTTTGATTCCCTCAGTAAACAGACTTGTAGGAATGTGAATGAGAATCATCTACAGCAGCTGCAGGAATAGAGAGGGAAAGAATGGAGCACATGTAAGTCCTGGAATGTCTTCTCAACAAGGCAGAAAGATTTACACGAGAATAGAAACAACACTGTGCAAAAGACTAAGGAACTAGAAAGGGAGTGCAGAATAGGCATGGCACAGGAAGCAGACTTTGGGAAATGCATAGTGCCAGCTGACCTGAACTCTGCTATTTCATTTTCACTAGTAAATGTGCTTATGCACAGCTAAATGAAAATGCATCTCTACTAACTAACTACATGAACAATACCTAAGCATCCCAATTTTAGGGTTTTTTTTTTGTTTTCCCCATTCAGTAGCAGGCTGGAGACTGGGTTTGCCTCATGGCACCAGAGCCCTCTGGGTACGGGTGCCGAACTCTCATTTTCCAGCTATTACAGGACCTGATAGCTTTTTTTTCTAAGGAAAATGGATATTTTTATCTTCATAGTCTTATGATTCTAAAAGCTAGGACTTCTAATTGCAGTAGCTCATGAATGATAGTCCAGAAAGGATGAATGCTTTGGCTCGGCACAAGCTGCCATGGAAGCGCAGAACAGGACTCCTTGGGCAGCTGTCCAGTGTGATGAAATTTGTGTGGTTGTCACTTTGTCTCCAAGCTGTGTGTTCTGGGCACCCTGCAGACAGCAGCATATGCACTGGCAAAGCCCACCAGCCTTGCTGTGCTTATTAACTGGCACGTTCTATTTCTTCACAGGAAGTTTGTGCCAGGTGGCTTGAGTGGAGCCGGCTCCTTCCAACCTTTTTGACCCATGTTTCTTCTAAGGAGCTGAGCCCTGCACAGTCTGGCTTCCCTGGAGGCAGCTTGCCCTCTTGGCAGGTGATGGTTTCTATTCAGCAGCATTTAAAGTGCACATGAAGGATTCACCAATGTGCAAGGGGCATGGAAGGGCTTTCTGGAAAGACAGGACAGTGTAATCCAGATGCTAAACCTGATCCACAGAGACAGGTGCGTATCTCAGCGATGATAATTGGAGCAAAGTCCACAAAGAAAATCAATTTGCATCTGCGTACACAAGTGTGCTTTTCTAGTTGCAAGGACAAGATGCACCCAATTAAGAAACAAATATACACCTATGCCTAGGCTTATTCAAGTCACTAAGCTACTGCTGATTGAAATCATGTGGCATTACACCTAATTAACTTACTTAGAAGTGGATACAGAGGAGCTGTACAAAACCAAATCATCTCCTTTCAGTCTGGAGACATAGCACCACATGCAATTAAATTCTACCTCTTTTCCTCCCTAAAGAAAGAAAAAGGATCCTTCCCTCCTCATATTTATGTTCAGAGGTTTCTGTTCCTGCTGCAAACAAGAAATACATATCTGTAATCTGAGGTATGGTTTCAATGGGATGCATTTCCCCAGTCCTTGCAATTGGTAAACAATGACCAAAGTTGACATCCTGAGGAGATCAAAAACATAATCTCATCCTATTGTGGAAATGGGTTGTTTTCTTTACCACATGTAAATAGTCATTGCACTAGATAAAAAACTCTGAGGCTAAAACAGGCTTACTTGTGCTCATATGTTTCTTGGGAAACACAATAGTGGGTGGTATTGCGCTGCTTTACTTTATAAAACTACGGTAGTTATGCTGTACTGAAGTGCACCCAATATCTGCATTCTGTTTCTCTTCAGTATTACTTGCATGCAGTCACCACATGGATGTTCTGCAGTGCTTCCCACATTTGATTATTTCCTGCAAAGTTTTAGAACTGCTCCTTTTAAGAAGCATCTTTTCTCATATTTCAAGTGTTTTCCTTAGTCACTTCTAGGTACGTTGAACAGCTTGCATGTATCCACACCACACTGTAAGTAATGTCAGAAGCAACAGGAAGGCATGACCTGGAGGACGTGCCAGCGAAGCTTAATACTCCCTTTGGAACAACCTGATCCTCCTATTCCACCCTAAAAAAAACAAATAAATCCCCCATTTAAAGTGGTGATAAACCACTAGGCTGGATCCCAGTGCAAGTTTTATACTTGTCTCTTTCATGAGACTATAGGGAGATATTGGAGCGGGCCCAGTGAAGGGTCACTAAGATGATTAAGGCACTGGAGCATCTCTCCTGTGAGAGAGCTGGAACTGTTTAGCCTGGAGAAAAGAAAGCTCATGGGAATCTTGTCAGTGTGTATAAACACCTGATGGCATGGGACTGGGGCTCTTCTCACCAGCGCATACTGACAGGGCAAGAGGCAATGGGCTCCAGTTAAAATGCCCAAAATTCCATCTGAACACAAAACACTTTTGTACAGTGAGGGTGGAAAAACACTGGCACAGGCCACACAGAGGGATTGTGGAGTCACCATCAGTGGAGATATTCAAAGCCCAGATGGACATGGTCCAGGGCAAACTGCTCTAGCTGACACTGCTTAAGCATGGAAGTTGGACTGGATGATGCTGAGGGGTCTCTGCAGACCTCAGCTAATCTGTGATGCTGAGAGCTGACACTGTTCTGATACACAAATTTCCAGCTTGACTGCAGATGTCTGAAGCAAAAACATTCAGAATACATTTTAAGATCCCTTGATTTTAGAAGTTGTAAAGTCAAGCACTTATAAATTATCATGCTGCTAGAAATAAATTGCTTGTAGACCCCCTAATGTGGGAGCCATGCAATGTGGATCATAGTGCAATCTGTAATTTTATGAGGAATGACTTAGTATGTTTTTCAAGTGGCTTGACAATCCTGCAGACTCCCTGAAGAGAGACAGGCATAAAGCAGCAAAGGAACAGTGTGTGTGTGGAGTTAAGCAAGCTTAAAGCAAAAGGAAACTTCAGAGAGAAAGTTGCAGGCTTATTTGACAGTGTGATTTTATTTTCAAAGCTTCCTGACTTGGTTCAGTTACCTAAGTAGCTCTTGCTTATCAACAAGGATGTTTCTGACAGTAAAGGGAAAACTTAAATGTGGACCAAAACACCCTATCATAATATGCCACTTCCCTTTATCACCCATTGATTGCTAAGTAGGCAGAAATGTTGGTATACCAGCTCTAAATTCAAGCTCACTGTCAATTTGGCTCCCTGTTTATGTGAGTATGAATCCTGCTTTATGAACTGTGAAAGCTTAGCAACCCAAGGATTTGGTTCAGGAAGTGTGACAAAATTTCTGCACTTCTTAGGATGACTTGGAGAACAAACAAGCCATGACAGTTAGAATGGACCGAAAATATGTTCTGTGAATGTAGAAATACCATTATTCTGGGGGAAAAAACCCCTCATTTTTGAAAAACACCTGCCATCAGTGAGAGAACTTTGAGATGAAATACTCTTTGTGGTGAAAGGGGGATGCATTAATGTCAAATAGTTCATTTTGTTTTCTGGTAGGACCACCACCTTATCTAGTACCTGTCTTGTTTGGCCAAGGCAGTCTGTTGTGCTTCAAGTCAGGTAGTAACCCATAAAGGGAGGAAAGTCTGAGAAATATGACCATAAATCTTAATCTGATAAGTGAAGAATGAGGACAAGCTGGTAGAAATTTTTAGGACTTCAAAATACTTGCAACTTGCACAATGTAATTGAAGGTGCTATACAGAGCAGAGAATTCTAGATCAAAGTAAAACCAAGCACAATGACTCATAGGTTGTTACAGGCAGGCTTGCTGAAATAATAAAACTGTACCCTTGGGAATAATGAGTTCAGTCACCTTTCCAAGAGCTGTCAGAAGATGGAAATCAATGGACTCCCTGTATCTCAGGATTCGGAGGATGCCATCCAAGTACACCTGGTCCTTATTGAAACAGCCTGAAAGGAATGGAGATACGTTATACTCTATCACTGTTTGGTCAAGGCATGTTCTCAGAAGCCATTAAGAGCAGAACAATTTTATTTTTAAAACCTAGATATTTATATCCCTGACTTTGAAAACCTTTCCAAAAACTAGCTAGAAGGCAAAACCCACTAGCCAGTAAAAGAAACCAAACACAGAAGATAGTGCCTGTGAATAACCACAGGCAACATTACATCTGTAGAAAGCAGGTCAAACTGTGAATATGGATTTTTTCAAAGTTTTGCATTTACATTCCACTTCCACTAAAAAAAAAAATCCTTTACTGATTCAGCTTGAAGGTCTCACTCATGAGCATTTTCAGCCTTATTTTCCTGAGACCCCGTTTCAGAAAGTGTGCAGTCTCATTTCTCCCTTTGGCAAAGGTTTTACCGTGTGACATGATTAAGGAGGTCTGTGCACATTCTGAAAGCCTCCCTGAAGGACAGAACCAGAGGAGACAAATAGAGAACTCACCTGGTTGTGAAGTGTCAGTCCACCCTCTCTTGGCCCGTACGCAGTAATCCCACCTAGTATTGGGGTCCTTGACAAATTTCCCCACGTCCTGGAAAAGCTGACTGAAGGACATTTGGCTGGCCTGGTACACTGTGTAGTAGAGCAGGGCAGCTCTCCAAAGAAAAGGGTCTTTGCGGAACAGGACGCTGTGAATGCTCGCTAGCCCCTCTTCTGTAGGGTTGATTGGTTTTAACCCGTGTTTTCTACGACCATTCCGGTTGCACCAAGGCTGGCTGTTGTTGTTAAAACCCCGAAAGTAGTGAGTTCCTGAAAAAAAAAATAAAAGGAATTTGGCACCTAGAACAGTAGCATCCAATGATTAACAAAAAAATATAAAATATATAAGGAGATACCCATTTCAGAACACTGAGTTGGCAGGACTGGGCACTGGGGAAAGTGACAGACAACTTTAGCCTTGTCTACAACAGAGAATTTTGTCAGAGATATTTACACCATGCAAATATTCACCTGCTGACTGCAAGTGAAATTCTTGAAAATGCCTAAGGAATGCAACTATCAGGAGAACTTGACTTTCTAAATCTGTGGAAAGGAATTTTCAGAAGTGTCTTACAAGCTGAATTGTCTCTGGCATAGGATAGGCATAGTAGGGAACAGAAGGAAGGAAAAGCAAAGTCAAAGGGCAGAAATATTGCCTCCTGAAGGTGATTAAACAGCACTACTGCAGCCTTGGAAGATGCTGTGTCCCTTACAATGGGACTAACAGTGGTTCTAGGCAATTGCAAGGCTTATTCTTCAGTTAATATTCAGGCACTAGCCAAGTTTATCCATTTTTTACGTGTTTCATTAAAACAGATGCACTGAAAAATTTGTAGAAATTTTCCACAGGGCTGGGCCAGCCTTGTGTAATGCAAAACCAAAGCAATTTTACACCAGTTTAGGGATCACTGGATAAATTCTTCATAGCTAAAGCATGCCTACATTTGCAAGCAGTGCAGCGTGACAGGAGCAGGTTTGCAAAGTGACATGGCTGGAGCCAAAGTTGAATGGTCACACTATTTTTGTTTCCTCTTTTGTTTTTTTTTTAACTCCAGAATAGTTAAAAAAAAAAATTGCTCTCGTGAGCAAAACGTCCCTGAGCAGTGACAGCACAGAAGGTATGCCCTGGAGCAGAACCTCTGGGCTATCATCATCTGAAAGGATTACTCTTTGCTTGCTCTAAGATTCCTTTGGCATGGGAACCTCAGTGCAGTAAGTGGGACTAGCTGGTAGGCTTACTTCAAAAGCTTGCTCTGGCCTAAAATGCTAATGTACACGAACCCTAGGAATCCTTTTACTGCATGCTGCAGTAATAAAAAGGTTTCTCCTTCCCTTTAGCACACCTCCAGCACGAGTTCTTTGGATAGGGATGTTCCCTCTTTCAGTATCTGTCCAGTGCCTGGCCCATCACTGTGCAATAAGTAACAATGCATGCAAGTACTCCCCTTTGCCTGCAGAAGGGATGTCGTGCTCATACCAATTTCGTGCCTCAGCATCCCCTCCAGCCAGTGCTCTCGCGCAGTGGAGACATTGATAGTGAGAGTGGGGCGGCCGTTCACCACGGTCATGGAGGCTCGCGACAGCAGGTCCTCCGTGAGATGGACCACAATCTGAAAAGGAGAGAGTTCAGGTAGAGCTGAAGGAGCTCTCTTCTCGCTCCTGTTCCTGCTTTTTCCTCTGGCCCTTCCATTATTTCACTTCTCTTTGGTCCCTTGCCCTCCATAACTCTGTCTTGCGATCAGCAATCACTTGAGGGACTCTGCTGGCTGAGTTTATCCTACTCACCTGTGCTACGGACAGAACCTCAGACCTCAGTGGGGTGGCTGAGGGTGAAGCCAGACCAACATGAGACTCAAAAATATAATACGGCAACACTGACTAGACTCAGAGGGCAGGGAGCAATTGCATGCAGAATAAATTAGAGAAAATTACAGTTTTTGAACTGGGTTGAATTATCTTAGTATTACTGAGAACAGAAAAATACTAGGTAAGCACACATGAATTGACTAGGCATCTATATAATTAGCTGTCTGAAACCATTTCAGTTGCAATTTTAAATCCACTTGAATGAGAGGGGGAAGCACTGTGTACTTTTTTCCTGTTACATGATGCAGACTTAGTAAGATTATTGAAATACTGGTATTGTTTCGTTCTATACAACAATATAGCACTTGCTTTCCTGTTCTCTCTTGGAAAATTGGTAATCAAAACAAAAACTGGGAGAGAAGGAAACTAATGCATATTGATATATTTTATCTTCAAAAAGCCTTTTTAAACAAGTGACTGAGAGGGAAAAGTGAAACTCTCTTTCTTGAAGATTAAGCACCCTCTTCATGTAAAGCCTAAAGAAACAGTACTGCTCAGGAGAGTACAAGGGAGAGTACTTAAAAGAAAGATCACTTTTTTTAGATCCAAAAAAAAGGACCCAGGGATCAAAGGTATGAATACAACACTTCCCTGTATTCAAAACTGACCATTCAGCTTTAAGTTCAACAGCAAACGGTCAGTCCCCTAAAACTTGTATTTAAGAGGCAAGAAAAATAGGTAAATCCCAAAGCATTTAGATTTAAAGGGCAGGTGCCACTTAGCTTTATTAAGACCCCTTCAGCTGGAGGGAGTATTTTCATATTTTAGACTATCCTGTATTAACCCTATTTTCACAGAAAAATAAAGCATTTCATTAAGAAGGACATGGGCTGCTGGATGAGGGTGTAGGATCCAGCTTCCATGAAGTCAAACCAAGCCAAAAATGAAGAGGGAGATAGAAGCACAGGAAACATAGAAGCACACCAAACATAGAAATTTTTTCTGCTTGCTCTAAACTGTAGTTTATTAATCCCATTCTTAGAAACACAGGTAAAGTCTGGTTATCAAGTGTCAAATCATAGTCTTGCAAAAATGTGTGATGAGTTCAGCAGTTTCTCCTAATAATATTATGTTTACCAATTAAACCTAGTTTCTGGGAAATTAATTTTTATTTCATGATTCCAGACTCCTCTTGCTTACTGCCAGTGATCTCATCCAAGTCTTTGACTGTGTCATCTGGTGATTTCATTTGGATCAATCCCTTTTTTATACATTCAATTTCATCTGACTTTTCCAAGCAATGTCATGTAACTTCATCAAACTGGTCTTTTAAAATCCTGAATATAGAAAATAAGTTTTTTTTCACAGGGCTCTAAAAAATTAGATGGTTAAAGCCAGGAAAAAACAGCACTCAAATGAACTCAACAAGCCAACCTCTTTCAGACATTTTTATTCACTTATGTCACTTTCATTTGTGTTGCTTCTTATAAATCACTCTCTCGGGCTGCTGCTTTTTTTTTTTGGCCTTTTCTTAACTCTTTCCTTTGGTGTAAATAATTTGATACAGGAGAACGGATGGCAGAACTGATGAATAAATGGAAATGTGCTGGTCTCCAAGTAGCTGAAAAAAGGAGGGAAGGAAGGGTGTCGTTCTCGGGTACTCCCAAAAGAAGCGAATTTAAGAACAAGCATATATGAATCAGGAAACAGGCTCAGAGAGATGACTGAAGCATTCACAATGAATTTGTGTCGTTTCAATTGTTCAAACATTAGACTGGGCATAGCCATGAGAAAAGTATGATGTAAGGAAAATTCTTGGAATTAGGGAGGAAGGGCCTCCCAGAGGGTCTCTTGGGTCCATCCATGTGTAATGTCTAAGGTCTACATAAGTGTTTCTTCCCTGATGCAGTGCATGCCTTACCTCACCAAGACAGCCTTCTTTCACCATGTATTTCCTGACGTGATTCCAGATGCGACTTTTGGTCAGCAAGCTGCCTCCAGTGGCCTGTTCAAATTTTTCGTAGCTTCCATATTTCTGCAATGTCCGCTTCATAATATTAATGGACTATGAAATGAAAAAGCACAGCAAATAACGCACTAAGATCCCCATGTCAGACTGGCATGTGTATTCTTTCTCTCCTCTCAATCTTTTTTTTTTCAGTTTAAAATCCTTCTTTTCTTAACTCATTGGCAGTCACTATCAGGCTGTACTCATTTAATACATGCTGACACACTCTGCAATGAATTTATACCATCTTCAGACGTACATTAATGCCAAAGTACTGAAGAAAGGTTCAGATCAACTCAGACCCACATACGCCAGCGTGATGATTAGATGATTATCAGTCCAGTGAAATAGTACCAATTTTCTCTTTAATTTTGGCAATGTTGCACAACTGCCTTGTAAAACAGACATAACAGGTCTCCAGGACATTTGCAGTTTGACAGCATGTTTCTTTTTATGTTTTTCCAAATAATTTGAAAAAGATCAACTATTACTGTCATCTTGCTTAATTTCTTGGCATTTTCTAATTTAGGAACATGATTCATGAACCATGATTAAGCAGATGTGTAACAATATTTTTAATGATAATACTTCAACCAAAAATGTCTCCTTACAATGTATCCCTTGTACCATGGGTGTCTGTGTCAGAAAGGAGGAGAGAGAGCAGGAACTTTATTTATAGAACTTTCATTTAAACTTTTCATTTAAACCACAGTAATTCTTTATAACCCCCCAAAATTAAGGCCTATTTCATGAAATAAATAGAGTGGTATCAATGATTCTCTTATGTATTGCTGCTAGAAGAAGTCCCTTGTAGGTGCAAAGCTTAGCATGATGCCCATAACCTAAATATTCCTACCCCTTTCCCAGGAATTTTATCCTCAGCCAGCAGCCTGAACAATTCATGGTAACAGTTCTTCAGTTTCCTTTGCCAGGTGCCAGATCCTTAAGATATTTATGTTACCTACTAGTTGTTTGGTATATCAGGTTTCTATGAACAAATAAATAACTTTATTTGTTCACTCTGGAAAAAGTAATCTCTCAATCAATCTTCTGGCATGAAATTTGTCTTCACAACTTGCTGATATTAAATTTCCATTAAGTCTATAAGATTAAACACTAAGTACCCACTCAAATTCTAGGATGCCTAAGTTCATTTGAAATGAAATCCCAGAAGACTCTCCTATCTTAGCTGGAGTGCAGGTGTTTTCTAAAACCATCTCATCACAAAAAACAGTGAGAAAATAAGCACTGAGTACACATCAAACCTCCTGCTTGGCTGGCTGTAGCAGCAAACTCCCTGGAGTGGAGACCCAAGTTCTAGCTCTTCCTGCCTGCCTGTAGGCACCTTCCTGGGCTGTTCAGGATTTCCCTAAAATGCTGTGAGACACTTGAATCAACAGCACAATATAAACAGCAGGTTTTCAGACATAGGACCTCCTGAAAAAGTACATACCCACTCTGGCCTCTCCTACCTCAACCTGATAGAGTTCACAGCTTCAAGGGGAAACTTCTTTATGTGCCATGCTAGGTAACCCATATCCTGGCATTCCAGCCATATCCAGATAGGTGTTGCAAGTTTGAACTCCTGCATACTGAGAAAGTCATTAAGTTTAAGCCTCCTCATTGCTGAACAGATATTCAGAAATTACTAAGAAGGGTGCTCACCCCTATCACCTTTTCTCTTGACTCTGTTTCAAGTGAAACAGAAAAAAGTCCCAAAAATTCTTTCCAAGTGGGCAGGTGTGGCTCTGGAAGCACTGAAACAACAGGGAGAGCCATCTCTCACACACAAATCTCTGGGGAGTGGCAGATGGCCCTGGCACTGAGAGGAGCCCCATCCCCAGTGACGTTCCTGGTGTTGACACTTACTGCCACAACCATCCCAGTTGGGAGTGGTCCCTGGGGGGAAAAGATTTGGGAAATGTTTGGTTTCCAGGCACTGACTACAACACCAAGCCCTTAATTTGGGGTTCTGCACTTGTCTCCAAGGTGAGATGACTCAGTCAGGTGTTGCAAGAACTTGATGGGAAAGGGGAAAATCCAGACCAGCACGCCAGCTGCTGCCTAGTGCAGCATCCAACTGTGAGCTTATTTTCCAGCCTCCAGGCCAGCAGAACACTGGTACTGCTGCAGTTCCTAAAGCTAAACTGGAAACTCTTCAGCAACAGCTAAAAAAATGGAAGAAAAGAAGAACTATGTGGCTGTACCAGGTTACAGGTTAGGAGTAATAATTCCTGTTCTTTTCAATCTTACCTAAAGGTCTGCCTATCCCTCTGATCACTACTAAAGAGCGCCAAAAGAAGTAGCAGTCCCAAGACAAGCCCCCCTGCACAGCAAACTCCCCTGATGCTCAAGAAAGCAGTAACTCAGAAGCGCTAACAAGAACAAGGCAAGCCTGTTTAATTGACTGGTTTAGGTTATGGTGGTGTTGGCTTTTTAAAACAAATTATTTACAGCCAAGCAGGTCTCTGAATCCCAAGTTACCCATGGTCAGCAACACAGTTACTTGAGAATTATTGTAGAAATATGTACTGATGAGACTTCTCCTGAGGAGTGTGAGGCAAGCAAGTCAGAGAAGGGGCTCAGTGATCTAGGAGTCAGCCCCCTATTTCAGTCAGCTCATACATTCAGAAGCAGCTCTGCTGCAAAAGGGTTTCAGTCTCTGCTGAGATTTGTAAGACAGACAAGGCAGATGCACACCATCGGTCTTCTTCCTGCATAACTTATCTGCTGGGGGGGAAGAAGTGTCCAGGGTGCATCATTAGGTAAGAAGAACACTAAGAAGTACAAGATTGAGCTTGATAGTTTAATCAACAGCCATAAAATGGTGGCTGTTTGGGTCAAGAGGAATGAAGGGAGGAAGAGAAGTGCAGATTTTTGAGGCTAGTCCACTCAGGCTGTAGTATTTTGAGTTTTATTCAGTGTTTGTAGGGGCTTTTCTTTTGCATGCTTGTTCTTAGTGGTACAAAGATCACTTTAAGGTAATTTAGAGCTGGTAGAAATATTTTTAATTAAAAATTTTTGAATTACTTTGTAAAGAATTAAAAGTTAATCCTCACTGGGATTTTGTACAAGACTATGTTCTGAAACCTATCTTCCTACTGTGGTACCACGAGAAGTGATCTATAGTCTCCTCTAGGGGAAGAGAGAAGTTTGTGTCAGACCCTGAGAACTTAAGCCACTTGGATGGCCTGATATGCTTTGTGTTATGTATTAGCACACCCTATCTATAAATCCTGGTTAAGAAGGGAATTTGTTGCTAGTGGAGAATGAAGTGGTTTACAATTAAGTGGTTTTTACAGACAGTGTCACGTTCTTGAATCTTCCACATGCCTAAGCTGTGACATCACTTGGACACAGCAAGGGATTACTCAGTGTTGAATCCCATGTTGTTTAGCCCTCCAGCTCCACCTAAATTCCTTCCCAACATCTGATAAATTTGCTAATTGTAGGCTACTTGTATTACTGCCTTAAAAGGTGTCACACAAACACTTGCAATGTGGCATAACTGGTTAATTTATTAAGCCAAAACTGCTATACTCTTATGAGTACAAGGGAAGAGGATATATAACTCTTTCATGGGGGGATCACTCATTCAACAAAATGGCTGGGGGTTTTTTGTTGGGTTTTTTTTAACATATGTAGAAATAGAATTCTTGCTGCCTTGTACAATTCAAAGAAACAGGTTACCTAAAATTGCAACTTGCTGATTTGGTTCAGCAAATTGCAACTGCTAAGTTCATCTGGTCTGCAAACACTGGGAACAACTACTTCTAAGCAAGTATTGCCACCTCTAGCATCTCAGTAAAAATAACAAACACTTTGAGTGTTAAGAAACTGAAGTGAAGGACAAGTAGCTTGAGCCAGAAAACTTTTAGAGCACACAGTTGCTGCAGTGACCTTGAAACACGGTGATAAGAGAATTAACTTCGGTAATATCAGATATGTTAATCAATGTGAAAAGTGCAAATCTGCATGCTACGTTCTATTCTCAAGTTTATTTCCCTAAAGGCACATATTGTGTGACTCATGAAAAACCTTATTATGAAGAAAATATCACAAAGTAGAAAGAGGGAAACAAACAGAGTAAAGTACGAGAAGAAAGACACTAAAATTAGCATTTTTCAAATGTATGAGTAACTCAAAAATGTTTTCTCTATGTCTGTGAAAAGTCAATCAATAAAAGTGTTGGACTGTGCCCAAGGTTTAAAAGCTTTGAGTTAAGTAGAAGCATGGGGTAAAGTGGGTGCTCACAAGCCTGTGTGTTCCCCACTGCAGCATTGCTGAGTTAGTGGTTTGCAAACCCTCAGCGCTCTTTGCCTTTAAAAAAATAAATAAATGGGGCAGAGTGCAGTTTGTCTTCCAGACATATTTCAGTAACACTATATTAACCAATTTCACAGACATGCACAAATGCAGAAAGGGTAATAAGTAAACACAATCTGTTTTAATGTCCTAGCAGGCTATGCACAGCTGTGGGTAAAAATATTTTTGACATGACTGAAAAATTCTCTAAAATTCCGAAATGTCAGGTTTTGAGCTCATTTCACTTAAGCATCCTAAAAGCCCCCTATAAAAATGGTGGGTTCAGTCAGTAAGAGCTGGGTTTACAGCTTTTTACTCCTAAAAGAGCAAGTGTCAGTTGCCATGAGCACCTTTTGTAGAAAAAAATAGGAATAATTCTGTTCACAGATACCAAGGCTTTCTAAAATAAGTGGAGCAATAAACAGAAGCCAAAAATGTTTCAAAAAACCCCAACAAAACTGAATTGATCCTTTTTGTAGCAAAAAGGATGACTACACACAGTTGTGGTTTTTTTACTGCAGACCCAGCTCTTGATACTGTGAGTACTTTTTTTGCAACTGCAGTCATCCTTTCTGAACTTAACTTCCTTTAAGATACCTACGTGTTTCTTCTGACAAGTAAAATCCTTGTGGAAAAAAAAATAGAAATGAAGAAAAAGCAAGTGCTCCTACAATACTTGCTGATTAAAATTTTGATTAATGCTGCTTTTTCTGGATAGTAAATTTGCATGAAATTAAATTCAAATTTGCGTGGAGATGAAAATTTCTAAAGCTAGTTGTAGATAAAAGAGAGAGAGTGACACCTGCTGGGCTTGGAGCTGTGTTAAAGCTGCTGGTTTGGGCATTTTTAAGTGCAAGGTATTTTTGTTTGGTATTTTTAGGAGCTAAACTTTGAATACATGCTTTTCTAGTGACTCAAACTAAGTCTTGTGAAACAATTTACATCTTCCTTGTTAATTGTTAGAAATACCATACTTCATTGAATATTAAATCCTTTATTGCCTTTTATAAAGTTGTTACAAAGCCTTTATTTTTCCCATACTTTTTATGGACAGGAAAAAAAGGTAGAGTTACAAATCAGAATAATATTAAGGAATCATTCATTATTAAAATATTCAGTATTTAGGCTTAGGTGTTTTTGTTAAAAGAAGGGTAAACCAAAGACAGCCTTGCTCCAGAAAATCATCATGCATAAAAGGACTTTTAAGGCTCTGCTAGCCCACACTGAAAGGGATCATGTGTATTAAATTTGGCTTGTCAAATAAGTAGCTGTTGATTTGCTGTCATCTATGTTGCTAATATTGCTAAAAAAATCATAGGAAAGCCTATTAAAAAGCTCTAGTCAAGGAGCAGTTTTATTTGATGTCATTACAATTTAGTTCGTTGTTTAGAAGTATGGAAGAATATTTTAAGAATAGAACAGCTGTTCTCTTTTCTCATAAAGAAAATAAATTTTTAATGAAAACCCAGAAGCTGAGTTGTCAAAATATACAGATATTTTCAATGTGAAAATGGAGAGTATCAATACAATGAAGTAATGGGCAATAACACTTCTGTGCATTCTTGGATTTAGAAAAAGAAAAAAAAGTCAGTCTGTTCACAAGTCAGGAATCAGTTCTTAAAATCCCTAGTCCTTTTAATTCACATATCTTTTCTGCCAGGAATTTTAGTTTTAAGTGAAATATTCATATCACAAAGAAGTCAAACTCATGTAAAGGCAGGATGTCTTCCCAAGTTAAGTACCACTTGAAAACATGAGAGTTTAGAAAAGCAGAGTTCTCTGTTTAGAAAAGCTTGTCAAACTTAAATAAGATCTAAACCATTCTAAAATAAAAAATCCTCTAAACCATTTAAAAATAGCAAAAGTGGGAAGAATACTGCTTCTGCTACTATATAGGTAAGCACTGGGTTTTGTCACTTAGGTCAAAGTTGAAAGTAAGGCTTTTGTCACTGTTGAGGTTTTTTTGTAACTCAGACAGGAAGCCAAGGCAGTTACACAGAATGGGAATGTCTGTAGCTATTATCAGTATGGCTGCATGTTGTGAAAAACCAAAATTGTCTTCTTAAAATTTACCTCTCTCTGGAATGGAATTTGGCTGTTGCTTGATTGAGTCTAATGTATATTCAAATACCCTTTCAAAGTTGGTTAAAACAAGGAACATCAACATATGCTTATTCAATAACGATGACCTCAAATAATTGCTATCCCCTCGCAATCCCTGCATCACCTAGAGGATTGGCAGGATTTCTGTGCTGCCTTTTTCCTCTGCCTGTTTAGGCACTGTATTTTTCCTGTACTGGACTCTGCTTCTTTGCCTAAAAAGCTTTCTTGATTTAAATTATGCTTCATGTAAACCCATTTAGAAGGAACCATGCCTTTGAAATCCTGTAAATTTTAGGAAATTTTAGGAAAGCTTAAATTTTTTTAATAAAAAAGATTTTATTTCAGTTCTACTAGTGCATTCTCATCTTTGATGCATTTTTAAAACAGCAGGGGAGAATGAATGATTTTATTTCAGTTCTACTAGAGCATTCTCATCTTTGATGCATTTTTAAAACAGCAGGGGAGAATGATAAGGAGGAATTACTTGCTATAAACAAAGCCAAATATCATGTAGGTATAGGAAAAAATAATCAGTGGAAAAGGAGGGAGAAAAAGAAGTAACTATACCTGCTTAAGAAATCTGTCAGATGCATGGCTGTGCTTAGCTAACACATTTGGCAGAGCAGGGTTTTCATACTGAAATTGAGGATTGTATGTGAAATCTGAGTTGAAAAATTTAACCTTCTCTTTCTCCACATTGGAGGGCTTGATTGCAGTCAGTAAGCAGAGTTTTTGGCCAGAGGCATCGCCTTCCTTCCCGTGGCTTTTTGAGGACTGGGATTGCTTTGGCTTTGTCAGATTAGAATGCTTTTTAGTTCGACTTCTGGGCCGCGGGGGCAGCCCCGCGGCGCTCCCTGCGGCCGAGACGCCGCCGGCAAACCTCACGCTGGTGGCCCCGGGGCCAGTGACCAGGAGGGGCGGCTGCCGGCCGGGGCAGCACCACCCGCCGCCCAGCAAGGGCAGCGGCACCTTGATTCTGCGGTGCTCGCTGCCCCGCGAGGTGGACGAACACCGGGTGGTTTTCCTGTGTTTCTTGTGGTGGGCGGATGACTGCTTTTGTGTGTGGTGTTTCTTCTCCTCTTTGCTCTGCAGAAGGACGTTGTAGCTACTGGTTCCTGTTGTGAAAATGTCCTTAAGGATCCCAGAAGGTGGATGCTGGAGGCTGTTTTCATTATTAATGTTCAGCTTATGAACTTCCAGACTCAGGAGGGATTTCCTAGAAAGCTCTGTCTTAGGCCAGTGAAGTTTTTCTGTATTTAGGGGGAAAAAAAGAAAAAAAATGAGGACAAACTTGATTTTCACAGGGATACTAATCTTAAGGACTCAAAGCTGCAACATAAAGGAAACACAAAATGTCTTAACTGCAGTCACATTACACTAATCTTGACTTCTAGGCATAGGGGAGAACTGAGTGTGTATATCACTTTTGAACAACTAGACTGGGACTTGTAAGGTCCAGCTATACAAATATTTTATGCTTGCATCTCCATGCACAACTACATTGCTGGCAGCTAAGAACTAAGTTGTTTAAAAAAAGACTCTGCAGGGCTTCACGAACATTTACTGCTACATTAGAAAATGTATAGTTTTGAGCTGATTGATCTTTATCATGCACGGAAGGCTTTCTGTATGCATAAAGAATAACTTAAAACATGGGAAACTGTATAGGAGCATGTGAGCAGTGTTTACAGTGAAGTCCCACAGGGATCTGTGCTGCAATACAAGCAGTCTGGTGTGATCTCATCTGCAAAATCTGATTCACAGAATTTACTCTCAGAAAAGGGTGAGAACATTGGAAAGGGCCAGCCACAGTGAACAATTTACAACAGCGTATGGATAGTAATATATGTTTAAAAGACTTCGGTTTCACGTGTTCAGTCTTAAAACAGACAGTAAGCTGTTTGAAGAGGAGAGAGAAGAGAGATCAGCTAGTTACACTCCTGAAAACCCTTAAGACCACACTGGTTATTTCATCTAATCAAAGTTGTTCTACAATAACTGCTGGCTTTAAAAAAAAAACACTTTAGAAGAAACACTGTAAACTAAAATGAATGCAAGAAGCAAACAAAGTTTCTTTAATGAGTGAACCCTCCTTTCTTGCTCTGACCCCTGGCATAGCCTTCGGGGGAGACTGGTCCCTGGTGCAGAGCAGCTGCACGGAAAAGTCATTGAGGATTAAAACTGCATTTAACATTTGCGCTGCCTTGTTAGAGAGACGTGACCTCGCTTCACTGGTTCTAACCATCCCCTCCTCTTGACAGCCAGTTCCTCCTAGAACAGTAGGTGAGCTGAGACTACAGGTACAAATATATCGTGTCACCGAGAAATGTTTCCTATTTCTGTACCTAAAACAAAAGGATTTGTGGAAGAGGAGATGTGGCTGGAGCATGATTAAAGCCTGCAAAAGGCATTTGAGCATCATCCCACAGTTATACATAGCTGAGCAGTAATTGCTTTACATACAGTAATTATACTCTGAATGGAACACTAGCAAGAGATCATTAAAATGCCTCCAAGGCAGGGAAAAAATCCACAGTGGCTTAATTCCAGCTTTATTTTCACAGTAAAATTAGGTTTTGCTCCCAATGTAAGCACTATGCCAACGCATTTCATGCTGTTGGACCTCTGTCAGTTCCATGTCAACCTGTGCTCTTCAGTTCTCCCGAACACCCTGTCCTAAAAACAGACTAGAGGTCCTATTTGCATGAACATATGAAGGGTGATCTGCAGCCTGAGTGTTTCCTCCACTGGAAAGAAGAGAGATAGAAGCATTAGATTATTCTCTTTCACTAAAGCATGTGTATCCTGTGGAAACTCAGTTTTCTTCCATGGTAAGTTTGTGAATCCCCTTTCTATGCTTGGCACAGAACGTGCTCCTTGGCATTCCTGTTCAAATTCTGTCAGATCATTCTCATCACATACATGACAACCTGCCTACATGGCTTATCTTGCTTTCCCATGAGCTGTCGTGGTGAGAAACCACAGCTCCCCATCACAAGGAGAACAACATCAAACCAAATACATAAGAGAGATACATTTTTTGGACAACAGAATAGGATGACCACTCTCATATTTCTTGGCAAGTATTTGAGATTGACTTCAGACTTGTATCAACTATTACAGTATGTGAATCCTTACTTTTAAGAAGGGTAAATGAAAACTAAGGTTTCCAGAATGTCTGAACACATATTCAATTTCTGAGCACATGACTTTGCTTAGGTAGACAAAATTGAAATTGGAAATTACACAGCTACTTCTTAAAATATAGACAAAGAAATAACATCACACTAGAGGCATTAACACTTCACCTTCTCCAACACAACCTTCTCCAACTAATCAACTTCTAAAAGCCACAAAGAATATAGAAGCCTTAAATTGCTGCTATAATGGAATAATTTGAACTAATACCACACATGTATCTACGAAGTGACAAATAGAAAAGAAAAAAATGGAAACTGAATTCAAGGAAACAACTCAAAATGACCTTAAACCACCTATTCCCTCCCCCAATGCTTGTGTCAATCTAATACCAAAAACTCATGACAGCAAGCTGTCAGAGCTAAGAGGTACAGTCGGCCAGTAATAAATGCATTTATATGTAGACAATTGCTGAACGTCGTAAGTCAGAATTCTCCTGGAAGTGTCACAAATGGTGGTTGAGTGCTGAACATGCACTGGCAGGTTTCACATGCACATGGCTGGTATCAAAAATAGTTGTCCCCAATCTGTAGTTACTTTACGAGTGCAATCTTGTAGCAAAGTGATTTTTCAGCTGCCAAACTAAGTGTGGCTGTCCTTAATTTTCTTCTGATTAAAGGATACCGTTCCATGCCTATTTGTGCTGGAAACCTAGAATCAACAGGTAATCCAGCAAATCTGAAATATTATAATAGATAACAAAGCAGTTTTCACAGAAGTCATATAACTGCTGTTCTAAAATTTTGTAAAAGTCTTCTGAATATCATTACGAAATAAATTAGAAAATAATATTTGAGACTGTCAAATTATGTTGCAAAGCACCAAATTTAAAGTTCTTTCTCTAGAACATTTGTTTAAGCTATAACATATTTTAAACTCACATCTGTAAATCAGACAGCATCAACTAAACTAGGAATATACTGTCTTCTAGCAAACTTGACTTACTATATCCAAGAGTTTCCAATTATTAGCAATGTCTGGTGATTGAAAAAGAGGTCTAATATTCTGAATATAAAACAAATTCATTGCACCTCCTGAAAAGCTGCTTCAGTATTTCAAAAAGTACTGAGATACCATGCTGCTAAAAAGTTGCCAGTTGTAATGGATTATCAACCCAGATTAATTGCTTGGATTGCTTAGCAGTGATTTCCAGCTTTTAAATTCTGGATACCATTGAACAGATGACTGGAGATTACTTCTAAAAGATATGAAAAAGGCAAAGTGAAAACCACCATGCTATGATGTAACACCATCCTCCATACCAGGATACAGATATCATGCTACAGATCCCATAGGTTTTATCTTTTGTATCTCATCCACGGGTGTTACACGTGTTCTGAGAAGTACAAATCTGAATTTGCTGACTTTACTTATTTCTGGTTTTGCAGTAGAAAACTGCCAAAGAACATATGCCCAGGGCTCCAGTTACCTTTGAGAACTTCCCTCATGTAATTTATGTACAAAGATTGTTTTCATTGTTCTTGCCTCCAGACGCTCAACAGTCACAAAGCCACAAGTCCTTCAGCAATTAAAAAAACCCTGAAAAACCACAACAAAACTAATACAGTCTCTTCCTAAAGATTCTCCATCGTGTTTACTTCCATTTATTTATATCTTGTTCCTTTCTGCAACAACACATTAATAAAAACATGGTCCTAGAGACATAGGTGAAGTATTACATGAAACAATCTGCCACATTTGCAGCGCAAGGTGATGTAGATATAAGCAAGGAGGGGACAGAAGGGCTGCTTGTCCCCCTTTTGTCACAATTAGGGTACCAAAGAACAGGAAACCCTCCTGTTAATGGCAATTTGGTCTGTCTTGGGCCAAGAGGGGCTCTACCCCTCTTTAGAGCCATGGTGTTCAGCTCCTGCTATCCCATAAGGTGGGCTGGCAGGGCAACCACCCCTGTGAGTCTAAAGAATCTCACAAGACAGCAGGTTGTGCCCTAGCCAAAATCCCATCATTGTCAAGATATCAGTTGGAGCTGGCAGTACTGGACTTACTCCATCCTGCAGACGCAAGTGTACTACATGTCACAGAACAATTCAAAATACCACAGGCTTGATTTTGCAAAAAGAGGAGTTTTACCTGTAACTTCCATTTATATACAGGTAGCTATTCCAGTGACACAGCAGTACTGGAAAAGGGATGGAGTCCAAGACTGCTAACAGTGAATACGTGGGAACCACAAATCTCATTACGATTCTGCACTAATGAAACACTTTCCATGTATAAATTGCATCCCAGTCACTAGCCTTGAACCTTGCACTATTGCAGACACTGCCTAATCTTGTCAGAGATTATTTGTTAGAAAAAATGTTAGATTTTATGTTATATTCAGGAGCCAGATTATTGGTCTCCATCCTTTAGAAACTGATGGATTGAGCTAATAAGTCAATAATACGCGTGGTAAAGTCCCAGTGTATGCATTTTTCTAGACTTTGGAGAGTGTTGTATAAATACCTTCCTCTAGGCTACAGGGCAGCAACTATCCAAGCAGCTTCCTAAATACCTGTTCCATAGGTGGAATGAGGTTAATGACAGGTATTTGCGGGCACAAATCTCTCTGTCTGGCTAGCCTTACTCTAAACTAGCAGACAGCTCCTGCAGTTTCCGAGCAGCTGTCACTCAGGTTATATATGCACAATGAACAAATCCTTTCCAAACTGCATGTGTGACTAAGGAGCTTAGCAAACATTTTCATGGAGGACTTTCTCCTGTCCTAGGAATGTAATGGTCTGAGCCACTACTTTTGTTTTTCAGATTACCATTACCATGCTAGAATATGGTTGAGTTTCTTTTTGCTCAAAATCAGAAATTATTTCAAGGCTTACTTGAATTTTCAAATTTATAAGAAGGCAAATAATGTAGGTGATCTATCTACAAGCAATAGTTAAGTCTGAAACTGAGAGACGAGAAAGAACTACACAGATGTGACAAGTAAGATTCCTCCTTTGACACACTGTGCAAAGGTACAATTACATTACAAAGAAATAATTATTTCCAATACTCAGACACTTAGAATAGACTCACAACACCCTGTAGTTTATGAGCTCTAGACTGTATGGTTTGTGTGTGCAGAGGGCTATAGAAAGAATATTCTGAAAAAAAGCAGGCAACATAAACCTGTAATGTTCCACTGCCACTCAAACACTACAGGCTTATATTTGTGGCATAACAGAATCTGACCAGAGTCCTATCCTCCATTTCCTCACCACTGCAAACACCTTTAAAGTTTAAAAGCACTCCAGTTTTGAACAGAAGCTGTCAGGCAACCCGAACTAGAATGTACTGGAAGCTCTGTCTATAATGACTGAAAATGGTTTAACAGTAGAATTAGGCAATGAGTTTTGTAAAAACACTGACAGAGTTACTTTCTATTTTCACAAACATCTTAGTTATTAACTTAGTTATTTCCCTGTATATTGGGAACTTTTACATTTAACCTAAGACTTTTTTTTTTCCACAAAAAATATCCACCTATTTACTTTCCTCCTTTAAAGGTGTTATCTGTCATTCAGCTTTTAATTCTGAGCTTCAAAACCAAGGGCAGGTTTCAGCTATCAGCCAACTTGTATATCTGATTCATTAGCTGCCGGGGTTTGTAAGTAGCTCTGGACTTTATAGGACTGATTGGCAGTTTGGATTTTCTTCTTTAAAATGACAATGCTATTTGAGATGGACTCTTTCTACCTTAAAAAAAAAAAAGTATGGACTGACTTGTGAGCAGTTTCCTGCATGTTTGCTTCTACTATATTGAAATACAGTATTATGTAACTGACTCTAAATTCGGGTCCTTCAAATTAAATTACATGGGCACAGTAATAATCAGTAAAAGTGAAGACTTGGCTCTAATGAAATCAAGCAACAAACTCCCACTGATTTAATAAACTCAGGATATAAGCACAGAACACTGATTTATAGGCAGACTTGCACAGGACGAAACTCTCATCCAAACAGATCTCTGGCTTGTTCTACTGCAGCACAGGTGCAGTCAGGAATATTTGATGGAGGGATATTGACTCAAAATAACTATCTTTCACGAAATCTCATCCTTTAAGATTACAGTAGCTATTGCACATCTCCAAGGATGCTCTGATCAATCCCATGAACTGTATTTCTGTTTCCATTATCAGAAGTAACACTCTAGTCATATCTATGCCCAGATGGAACAGCATATCAATTATGCAGAGAAAGAGTAGCTGTAAGAGATCTTAGTTATGATTGCAAGGGTACTGAATGAGGGCACACTAAGACACCTCCAGCAGATTGCTTGTAGATAGATTTCCCCATGGCAAAGTAACATTGGCTTGAGCGGCTGAAGTAATGACACATGAAAGGATGTCAAATTTAAACAAGGAGAACATCTGTTTTGAAGCAGCAACTGTATTGTCGGTTTTCCTGCATTCCACATGTACACAGCACGGAAGACAGCGGTTTTGTGTGGCACCTGTCTATATCATCGTTATATAGTCATAATAAAGGTTTTTATACACGCATACTATAAGGATTTGTTAACTTCTCTGAGGACGCAACAACGGGTAGAGCCAAAGCGTATAAGACACCAGATATAATCAGCAATAGTTTTATTAGCATTCTTCCTTGCATGGTCTGTCTCTCGCTCCGGCGGAGCGGGTGTCACCTCCGCACTCCCCAGTGTCCCGGGGCAGGGTCTGGGTCAGCAGGTAACACGCTCGCTCCTTATATTCACCGGGGGGGCTCCCGCTCCTGGAGCCAGGCAGGTGTGGAGCCCCTACCCTCGTCCCCAGGGACCAGGTGACACCCCACCGACACCCGCGGCGCCGCTCGGGCGATGCTTCCCCGCTCGGCAGGGAAGAGCTGGCGGCCCGCCGGCTGCCCCGGGCGCCGCGGGGACCGCGCCTCCCCCGCTCCCGGTACTCACCGGTGACACAGATGGACTCCAGCATGGTGCTCCGCCGGGCAGCGCCGCCGCTCTGCCCCGCCGGCTGCCCCCTGCGCGGTGGGCTCCTGGGCGGGGAGCCCTGAGGGGAGGCGGCAGGGAGGCAGCGCCCGGCGCCGCGGGATGTGCCCGCGTCGCCGCCTCGGCGGATCCGGGGAGCGCGGCTGGCCCCGGGCCGGCAGGCGGGAGCCGCGCCGGCAGAGCCCCCGCCCGCCCGCCCGCCGTTGCAGACTACAAGTTCCGGCGGGCTCCGCGCGGCCCGTGCGCTGGCGGGGGCGGGGCGGGGGGGCGCTGCACCCTGGGATCTGTAGTGCAGCGGCCCGTGTCCCGGGGCGCCACCCCGCTGACGCCAGCGGGGAGCACCAGCCCGCCGTATCGCACCGGCACGGCTGGCCCCAGGTGTCAGCAGCATCGGAGAGGCTATAGCGCCAGCATTTGCAGGAGTCTAGCGAGCATAACTCACGTATAGTGCAGCGTTGCAGTCCTCTGATAATTATCAGCTACCATCATCGCTGCAATTGGTAATAGTTGGTGTGACTGGTAATTATCTGCTGGATCTGTGGCAAGCAGAGGAAAGACTGCATGGGACAAAGGGTGCTTAGCAGGATATGTGCCACCCTGGGAGATGGGTCTCATGCTCGGGGATATCCCATGGAAAAAGAGGAATTGCATCAGGGCAACGGTTTAGGGCGATAACTGATGGTTATCATACATTGATAAGTAGTAAATAGAATTCAAAGTAGAAGACAGACTTTATATTACACCCTCCTGTCGCCTTACTTGTCGTGCAATCTGTTGCTTTGCTTGTGAAACCTTTCACTCCTTGAAATACAATCTGTGCATTTTAAAATTGAACACCAAATAGGAACAAATTATTTTATCTTAGCAATCATGGCTGTGTAAGCCATTGATGTAGGCACGGAGTAGGAAGATTCTGTACTCTTCATGCAGACTTAAGGGCATTACTGAAGTCGGATTACACATCAAAGCATTTTACTGTGTTAATGATGCATTTACTTTTTTTAAACAGCCAACTCTTATTGGAGTGAGCAATTTAATTGAAAGTGACTTACCAGCACAATAGTGCTTAACATAGATCATGTGAGCGTAGTGATCTCCCAGGGAGTGGAGAGCAGGGAAGTTGTGTGCTGCTTTAGTTGAGTATCTTAAATATCTGCCACCTTCCCTCCCATCAATAAATCCATATCTGCAATGTGCTCTACACAAAGACTCCCTCCATAGCACCGTCCAGTAAGATCTGGCTGTATCATCAAGTAGCAGTGGAGGAAGTTCTACAGATCACAGCTTGTTTATACTTTAGGGAACCCCTTTCTGTGTCCTAGCTGGAAAAATTTTACTGAGCTTCATATCATTCGTCACAGGCAATAATTAAAAAACAAAAATAAGGGTTTAAAGCAAATACTTTCATTTTATTTTCTACTGCCTCACAAACAGTCAAAACCAGGCACTCTTAAGACCAGCTATGAAAAGACTGAGGTGTCATTTTTCTCAGTCGGCTAATGAGGAGCCAGTGCTGAAACACACTTCTACCTAGCTGACAAATTTGATGTCCCTTTTAACTTAAATTCTTTGAAGAACCGAGAAGATATATACTCTGTCAACATGTCCAAGTTTAACCTAAAATAGCCTCTAAACTATTTTGCTAACAATGTAGCATCTGGAACTTGCAGGCTTGTCTCCAAATCTCAAATTGCAGGAACTGAATAATCACTTTTAAATTTAGAGAGACAAAGCTATCCCTAATGGGTTAGAGTTTGCTTGTGATACATGGCAATTACAGAAAAAAACCTCAAAACCAGTGAATTGGTTCAAGCACTGCAAATAATCAGCACAGCTGATGAAGAAATGATAGACGACTGCTAAAATATAAAGTCAATGTACCATTTTACCATAACTTCCCAGTGGTTTTGCTGCATAGACCCTGATTCTCCTTCTAGAGATGCTATTCTTTGGAAGCCATAGCAATGAAATCAGTAACTATACAGCTATTTTTATATATATATATATAAATATATATATATATATATATATTTATATATATATTTTTATCTACCCCCTCTCCTTGCTCCATCCAGTGAATGCCTTCTCTCCATCTCTTTCATCTCCTGCCTACTTCTCCCTGGTGTCCAAGAGTCCTTTTTCCCTGAGTGCTTGGGCACTCAGTGACCCCTGAATCTGCTGCCTCCACTTTGCTTTTTTTTCTTTCCCTGCTAGCCTTTTTCCTTTGCAGGATGGTGTGAAGGTTTTTTTAGGTCATACTAGCTCCTGGCTGTAGCAAGAGGATGCCAAAAGCAATAGCAGCAGAAGGCACAGAGGAGGGATGCTAAAAGGCCACCTGTCCCTGCTTTCTGCTTTGTCTCTGGGCAAACTTTGTCACTTTTGTTGATTAAAAGCATGACATGGAGAGGTCAGTTGAGAAAAACATTACTGAGTATCTCATGACAAAAATGCTACACACACACATATATTTATAAAAAATTTTTTTTATCTATATTTATATCTCTGTATCTCTATCTATCTATCTATCTATCTGTATCTATAGTGTACCTCTAGCAGTTCTGACCTCAAAGACTTCTTAGCTTGCAAGTCTGTCTGGAAGGACAGCGGGGGAAAAAGTCAAGCTACTCTGTCATGAAAAAATTCCTGGAGGCTATCAGTGAAGCTGGCACTGATCACATTGTAGCAAGATGAGGGAACATAGGGACAAATTGTGATGTTTAGCTGAGCCACACTGTGGAATAGAGCTTAAATGACAGAGTTCCACAGTCCAAATGGATCTATATCTATTGTAAGGAGCCAGAATTGAAGGTGACATGCATCTTGTATTTCAGCTTTAATGTAACATTACTTCCAGAGATAATTTCAGATTTACCTGGTCATACCTTCAGAGTTAATTTTATATTCACCCAGTCAAAAATACTCCAATGTCTTGCATGCAGAGAAGTATCTTTATAGGAATATTAGCACCAATAAGCTCTGCAATGTGTACAGTCTTGAAGAGCAGTGACACATTTTATTGATCTCTGTATTGCTCAGAAGCTAACACTGCAAAATTCCAACACATACATGCATATATAAATGCATATGTATAGATGCATATATAACTATATATGTGTATATGTGCATTTGGATTTTAAATGTGTGTGTATATATATATACACGCACACTTGTTTTAACATCAGTTTTATTTGGTTCCTCCCTCATATTCACACCATCTTTCTGCTACTTCCCTATGACAGCAAAGAATCACTGATGAACTATGAAAGCTGAGAATGAGAGTCCTTAACTAACTCCGCATAATTTGGCACAGCTTCAGGCCCTTCAGAGTGGCAAGGTCAGCCTTCTCTCCCTGCTTAATGACTCTTAGCTGGCTGAGTATCTCCTGACCAAACAATTTCATTGATCAAGTGACTCCAACTGACCGTCCTTCCAGATGTATTCTTTCTAGAAACTCCTTCAGAAATGTCTGACATTGCCTTCTGATTCCAGCTGGGTCCTACACTCCTAGTACACAGCAAATGCAGCACATGCTTGTGGGAGCTGCTTACTCATAGACTTATTCAATGGGACTGCTATTTTAAGATGCACAACTTGATAGAGCTCCAGTATTCAGATTGATTTATCCACTGAATTTGTTCACGCTTTATGCTGTGGAGGCTCAAGACCATACACTCAACCCAACAAGGGCAAACAAAACATAGGCAAACCTTGCAGTAAAGGGCAGAGAAGTGAAAGCAACGTAAGATCCTTGCGACGTGAACCTACGAGTGCAGCTGACTGTTGTCTGCTACCATATGAGGAAAGAAATATGGGCATCTATTGTATACTCACAATGCACTTATACCTACTAATGAAAAAGAGGCTGCTTTCCTATGGCAGAGAAGTGGGCTATAAAAATATAATAGTCACAGTAAAGCATGCACCTCCTTCAGTATGGACTGATGGACCAACTCACCCCTCTTGACCTTTCCTCCTCTAACCATCTGTCCACTTCTGCAGCAATGCCTTGTCACTACAGGGGTCCTTCTGAGAAAGGCAGGGTGTTGCCTTTGGCAGTGGCAGGCAGGACTGGCAGTCAGCCCGAGCAAAAGCTGCCTGCTGAACTGCAAACACCAGCAGATGAATCAGAGGTATCCTGCTGTGGCAACACAAATACCAGGTATCAGGCAGCACAGGCAGCACAAGACAATTTGCCCCTGTGCTGGTTTTGGCTGGGGTAGAGTTAATGTTCACAGTGGCCGGTGTGGGGCTGTGTTTTGGATTTGTGCTGAACACAGGGTTGATAGCACAGAGAGGTTTTGTTATTGCTGAGCAGGGCTCACACAGAGCCAGGGCCTTTTCTGCTTTTCCTACTGCCGCACTGGCCAGGAAGTTCAGGGTGTGTGGGAGGCTGGGAGGGGACACAGCCAGGACAGGTGATCCAAACTGACCAAAGGGACATTCCAGACCACCTGACATCATGCTGAGTGCATGAAGTGGGGGGAAGAAGGAGGAATGGGGGGATGTTTGGAGGGATGTTTGTCTTACCAAGTCACTCTTAGGTGTGATGCTGAAGATGGCTGAACACCTGCCTGCCCATGGGAAGCACTGAATTATTCCCTTGTTTTGCTTTGCTTGTGTGTGCAGCTTTTGCTTTTGCTATTATGCTGCCTTTATCTCAACCCACAAGTTTTTCTAGCTTTTACACTTCTCATTCTCTCCCTGATCCTGCTGGTGGGGGAGTGAGCAACCAGCTGCATGGGGCTTGGTTGCTGGCTGCAGTTAAACCACAAATGGCACCAAAATGACAATCTATTAAACATTTGTACTTTGTGCCTTTTGAAGTTCGCCAACTCTTTTGTGGTGCTGGGATAATTTCAGTTGAAAAGCAGTTTTCCTAGTAATGCATTGTCCTTTTCGGCTGATCAGGTGAGCAGTTCACTCTTTCCTTAACCAACCTGAAAAAAGCACAATGTACCTCTCTCTATTGCCATTCATTTCCTTATCTTTTCCTCTTCCACTTTGTTTATTCGATCCTATTTTTTGCTAGTCCAAGCTATACAACACTTATAAAATGAGAAGGGGATATCCAAAACCCACAAAACACTGCCTTAGCAGCTTTTTAGAAGAAGCAACTTGTGCAGTAGTAAGTGTGAGTACAGGGAGTTTCGGGGACAGCTCTCAGCTGCATGCTGGGCCCAGCACTCTCCCACAGCAGGAGCTCCAGTGCTGGTAGCAGGGGACCCTTCATAGCTTACATCAGTGGGCAATGACCCAGTAGCTGTGGAAAGAGTCATGATGTACTTCTTCATCAAAGCATTTCATTTCATGGGACATCCAGATTCTCACACTTAGGACAGGATCTGAGGATCTGAAGATTTTGTAGACCAGAAGGGACATTTCCCGACCTGGAGAAGGTGGTCTTCTGGTAAACTCTGTTTTTAAGGAGAATCACAGACTCAGTGGGGGGCAGAACCCAGGGTATAAACTCACTCTCTTTTTCCAGTTTCCAAGTACATGCCTGGCACTGCTACTGAGCCTTACTTTGCAGATTCCCACATAGTTTGTGAGGTTAAATGGGACTGTAAAACAGCTGAGGATATTTTATTTACTCCATGAGGAATAACACCTTCCAAGGGGTATCAGTGTCAAGTTCAGCCAATGGAAATAGGGTTTAATAGTGTTGGGGAGAAGCATAAGCCAAACCAGAGATATTTTCAGACTTTATTCACCTTCATCTTCTGCCTGTTTTTGGAGAGTCCCGGGCTACCACTTTATCATGGTGTTAGTAGAGTCTTAGAGTTGGAGCTGCAGCATCTCTGAGATGGGGACAGTGCACGGCAAACACTGTCTTACCTTCTTACAGATCTGCCAAATTCAAGAGATTTTTAGATTAGACATATAAGAAGACAAGCTGCCCATACCAAGCTGCTTGCAAACAGCTGTTAGGGAGCAGCAGCTCTCTTCATGGCCCAAGATCTGCACCATCTCCATGTGGGCTCTGGCTTGAGGCAGCCAAAGGCCCTGGAGATGGAGAGAGACGTGTTCAGAGTTCTCACAATTCTCATCACCACGGGAAGAATGAAAGAAGAATTATTTAAATTAACCTCTTGGCCATTTCCATGCCCTTCATCTTCTTTCATGCTTTATTGTAAGGTGAGGCAACCCTTCATTGTATCACACCCAGGCATTCAGTGACACTGTGTTTGTACTACAGACTGCTAATTTAGGTTTTATTCCACCAGATGCTTCTGTCCCTCTCATTAACGAAGAGTCATGGTCTTATTTTTATATTCCATTAGTAAGCCTATTTTCTGTGTCATAGCAGTTTGTTAAGCAAAAGCAGATTGAAATATTAAGGATATTTACTCATCTCTAACACATCCTCAGTGTAATTATATATGTAGTTTGTACTGAAGCTAAGGGACCAGTGTCCCTCATGAGTATGTGTGTGGAAAATATCATTTCAGTTATGTTTATTTAAATTTCAGTAGAAACATCTGTTTCTTATTTCAGATACGCATTTTTTTTCCAAATGTTGAAAAAGAGATTTCCAAAGCAAGACACTGAGCAGCCTAAAATCCTGTCCAAGTAGCACCCTCTAGTGTAAACATGCTACTTTTGCAGAAAGGATTTCATGATAGTTTATGGCTGTTTTTTTCTAAAGAACTGACATAGAAAGTGAAAAAAACTACCGTGAACGCATGTAAAACCCACTTCATATCCTTAGATCTTTCCCTATTGAGCAAAGCATATAGGATACACTTAATTTGAAGCACCTATTTTGGTTTTAAAAACTTTCAGGTGATTTTGTAGGTAACATTCTTGGCCTTCCTTATAAATAATTTATTTTTATGTGTGTCCTGTAGTTTCATTTATTTATTTAAAATAAGATGGAAAGAGGTCAGAAAATTATCACCTGTTAAACTTATAGCCTATTGAGTCTTTTAAAAAAAGCTAGAGCTGATAGAACACTTTTTTTTTAGTGAAAAATGGTTTCTTAACAAGAATCTCCTAATTTTTCCATTGTTCAGAAAATTATTTCAAGAATATAAAATGCGATACAATTTGGCTGGTGAAACTGCTGATGTGATTATGTGATTACTCCATTTGCACTATGCTGTAGTTGCAAGCAAGTCTCAGGTACTGAGACATCCTGGTCTCAATTAACATCGTGGCACTTAAGTACTCTCACGTCCTTTGCTTCAGTTCAGAATTTTTATGTCAGCAAATGGTACATCTGTACCATAGGGATAAAGAAAAGGGGGTATTTTACCTTGAGACAAAAGAAGGAAGTCTCATTCTCCTTCTCCTGTGTAAATCAGTTAGGAGACCTAAATGAACAGTCGTGAGAAACTTTCTGTGATTTAGCAATACAAATGCAATATTATACTGACTGAAGACAATAAATCTTTTGAGAATGCATGACATGCAAATATTTCTTAACTCCCACAACCTTGTAAAAAAGCAGAGGTCAAGCACCCAGAGATCTTTTTCTGAAACTGCGTCCATTTGACAACTTTGTTGTTAATGAAATATGTTTGTCTCATTCCTTGTTTCACTACTTCTCAATTTTAATATATCTTCTTTCTTTTCTTCTGTTTCTTTCTTATCATCCCTTGTTATTTGCTATTTTTCACTCATCTTGTTTTACTTCTTTCTCCCCATAATCATAGAATCATTAAGGTGGGAAAAGACCTCTACGATCATCGAGTTCAACCATTAACCTCTAATGTTTTTGCTTTTCCCTACAGCTTTGATTTTTGTGCGATTTTTCCTTCAGTTGCTCTTCATATGAGAGCTTCTGTAATATTTTCCCTCAGCAAGTGTCCACATCAAAGGATTTTTCCCCCAAATACACTTGCCAAGGCAGAGTAATGAATGAATCCTTTTGGTAATGGAAAACACAATCCCAGGTAAAATTACACTGTAACGGCTATGGGGTCTTGCATTGTTTTAGTCTGGGTGAGCTGGTTATGAATTTCCTATATTCAGACTATTAGGAGAGAGACTTGTGCTCTGAGCATTGCTAATTTAAATCCATGTCACACATTGGGTTACTCACTCATGAAACCTGTCTTGTTCCTGACGTAAATATATTCCTTTACTGGATAATGTCAGCCTAAATTGCCTCTGTGATTATCATAGGAGCTGACAAAAGCAGTATAATCACCTTTGACTTGGCTTAGAGAACATATCCTAAATGCTGCCCATCAAAATGTTTTTGATTATGAAACATTTGTAATAGAAAATACAGATTAATCCAAACTGCAGCATTTTGCCAGACTATGGATCAGCCCTTCTATTCGCTCTTTGGAGGTGAAATTGCCTTTTTCCAGGCCAGCTCTGTGGCATGCTGGGATATTCAAGAGGATTTGAGAGCACAATTTGCTCTTCATTTCAGAATCACTGAAAGGATGGATATTATATTCTTACTGCTCTTCTGTAGTGCAGGATTCCCTTATTACAGGGGTCCTGCTGAGGGGCCTGTGAAGAGGGGAATTTCTTACAGCCTGACTTCAACTTAGACATAACGAAGACACAGAGTCCAACCTGTACCACACATCCTTCAGGATCCACTGGAGGCAAAAAAGAAGGTGGGCCAGGGGAAAGAGATGTCCTCAAGAAGCTCTGCAAGGGCTGTCTCCTTGTCTCTTCCCCAAGGTTCTTTCACCTTTGTTTGAAGTCATGGGGAAGAATTAATTCTAATGGGACTATAGTCCAGAAATTCTGATGCACAGCACAGTGTGCTAGGCCACACATTTGCTTCTCCTCTCTGTGGATTGCCATGCAATCCTACTACTAGGTGGGAAATGGCTATCAGAATCATGACAGCTCTCCAGCTGATTAGTGGAAGAGTGGATTTTTTCTGGTAAAAAACACTTCCTGAAAGTAAATCCACACACCAAGGAATATTACACTACTCTAATGCACTGTATTACAATGCTACAGATTGAATCTGCTTGCAAGGACAAGATAGGTGAGCATTGACTTTCATTTTGAGTGATTAAACAGCGAATAAAAGGAAATTAGAAGATGGAAAGTAGTAATTTTCTCTAATTGACAGGATTTTTCTGTGCATCAAAGGAAGCATCTTGCTCATCTTTCCTTTGGAATCAGAATTGTGAATTCAGTTTCTCAGCAGAAAGGAAGTTTTAGGAAATATTCTCTGAGGATTACAGAATGGAGCTACACAGTGAGCTACACTGTGAGCATTTTCAGTGTAAATATTATAGATTTCTGATTGTACTGGTATTATAAGGAAGCCAGAGATAAAAACACTCTGGCATGTGTTCTGCCTACTAGTTAAAAAGTGCTCCACTCTTATTAAAGTGCTAGTGCAAACATCTATAGCCTTCTGAAATGGAAATACACCCCTGAAAACAGTCAATATGCATTACAATTTTTGAAGGAAAATTTGGGAAAGTAAAAACGTTCTTCTTGCCATGTTAAAAAAAAAAAAAACAAACTGGCTGCAGTGCACAAGTTCTCCCATGAAAACTGCAAGCCAGCAAAAATTGTTCCCAAAGTGCTTCGTATTGTGTTACTTCTTGTTACAGAAAGAATTGTTTTCATTAGCTTATGCCTGGCAAGAAGACATCTTAAACCATATCACGTGAGGGGAGGAGATAGTGAAGGGCGTGATTCATAATTTTTGAATGCAAAAGTCTGACATAAAATATAAAGCTGTTAAACAGGCAGAGGTGGCTCATTGTTCTGCTGGTTTCACATGGCATTCTTTTCTTTCCCTCTTTTTCTTCATGCCTTCACATTGCAAAAGATCAGTGGATTTCTTTTTCCCCATAAGTTGCTGTAGAAATAGTTTTAGTCATTTATTTAAAAATCATGTAACTCCAACTGAAAATTCCATTGCTAAGGGCTGTACCCCCACCACTAGGCAGACAACAAACCTCATTTCTATAGCACAATTCTTGAAAATGACTGACTTTCTTTGGCTTCTTAGAGTGATAAAAGGGATACATTTACTGTCCACTGGTTTCCTGGAAGACAGACATAACTCCTTGACAAGATGAGAAACTAAGTATTCGGTTTATTTCTAGCAGGACCTCAATGAATCTGGATTGAAATGATGAAGAATTTATTGGCTCTGTAGAGAGCAAAAGGAAAGGACATTTGTCACATATATACTGCATTGATTTAAGCAGTTATACACTCCTAGGAGTCTCCATTTCATTTTTCAGAGTAAACTGTAGAGAAATATATTTTCCAAGAAATATATTGCACAGAATAAACATCACTATTTTCCTCTTTTTTAACAATGATTAGCACATGTCAGTATTATGTGCACATCATTATGTACACAAACAGAGCAGCCGCCCCCACTCTGTTGGCCCCCAGGCTGAGCATCATGTGCTACACTGTGTCATTTGAAAGACACCAGCAATGGAAATGCACCAAGCCACATTTGGAAATGCACCACGGACAGATGGAGCTGCACCATATAAATCCCACAGACTCACATGTAAAGCAGAAAGCATGTTTCGATTGCAGTAATTTGGTATTATTAAAAGGGCTCAAATTGTGCATGACTTTTCTTCCTTTGAGATAGTACGAGAAAGAAAGGATCTAATGGTAATTCTCTGTATTTTCTGCCAAGGACTTTGAGCTCCATATTGGCTATTTTGTCTTCTGGTGTTTTCGTGCACTGATTCTCTACTGCTCCATTAAAGGAATGTTTCTGTTGTTTACCAGTGATAGCTAAACCTGTTTTTTCCTGAAGGAAATAAAGCCTGTTCCTTCTTACCACTGAACAGGCTGGTTCATAGATTATGAATGAGTGACAAGTCCCATCTGGTAAGTCCCAGTTTTCTGCCTGGTGTGTGAGCAAGTTCTGACACTGGACCTTGGACTGCTCCAACCCATGTTTACCTGAGAACAGTGCAGAGATGTTTGTTTGCCAGAGTGTCTAATCTTGAAGATTTCTTCAGAAAGGTATTATTTGATATTGTAGTTTTAGACTCTGCTGCACACTGATGCCATGCTGTTTGTAAATAAGACATTGGAAGGATTTTTTAATGAGGGACAGTTAGAAGAGTGTTGGTTTGTTTAGCAAGGCAAAGTAAAGGCTGGACGAAAAGACTGCTGCATATAAACAATCAAAGAGGCAAGAAGCACAGCACTGGTGAAGAAAGGCATTCATGCAAGGTAATGAACACTTTTTGCATACAAGCAAAAAAGTATAAAGGGGTGTCAATACATATGGATAGACTGGAAATTTGACAAGGTTTATTCACTGGGGCAGTCAAACCTATAGCAGCCTCCCAAGGGGAATGGCAGATATGAAAAAAACCAAGCTATATTTGTGATTATGCTCAAAACATGTATGGGAAGGGAGTTTGGGATGGTGCACGGATAGCAAGGTGTGAACCTCATCAAACCAGTGGGTCTCTGCTAATTCTCCACTGAGAAAGGTCTGCCAGTGAAATGGTGCAAGGGACAGCTGTAGGAAGTGGTGGGTGAGGTTTCATGAGACCCACCGGCTGTAGTACGAAGAGAAACTCAAAAACCATGAGGACCAGTAAGTTTCACAGCTGCACTGGGTAAGTATCCTCTCCATTTACCGTGTCACATAAAAATGTTTTCCACTGACACCTCCATGTCAATGCCAGGTGAAAAATTAATCTTCCAGGCTCAGGGCACACTCCTACTGAGCAGCTGCAGCAAGATGTGTGGTCAACTGGACACTATTGCTCTACTTGCCTGTAAAACAGGCGAAAGCCTTTTCTTTAGAAGAGGGACTGCCAGTAAGGAAGCTGAGGACAAGAGAACATAGTCTTTAAGCTGTGCCAACGGAGGTTTAGGTCGGACACTAGGAGGAATCTTTTCACAGAATGAATGATTAGCTATCGGAATGTGCTGCCCGGGGAGGTGGGGGAGTCGGTGGAGTCCCCGTCCCTGGAGGTGTTTACGGAAAGCCTGGAAGCGTCACTCAGTGCCACGGCCTGGTCGACAGAGTGGTGTTCGGTCACAGGTTGCGCTCGATGATCTCGGAAGTCTTTTCCAAACGAATTCCGTGGCAGAGCAGCCACGGCTGGATGGACTCCGGGCACGCAACACAAGGAAGCCCTGGGCGGCAGGGCCGCACACAGGGTCAGACGCAAAACGCGGAGATGCAGCTCGCGGAGCCAGCCGCGATCCCATACCCAGGGAAGCGGCATCGCCCGCCCTTCCGGCCGCCGCCAGCCCCTCAGGTCCCCCCGCGCGGGCGGGCGGGCGCGTGCGTGCGGCCGGATTGGGCGGCGCTCCTGTCAATCAGCGCCCGCGTGCGCGCACCGCCCCCTCTTCCCGTCGTGCCCGCGCGCGGCGGGCGCTGAAATTCAAATCCCGGTAGCGGTTGGGGCGGGGGTTCGGCTCTTCGCGGGCGGCCCTGGCGAGCGGACCCTGCGCGAGCGGCGGCAACGGCGGCACCGCCGGCACCACGATGGACCCCTTCACCGAGGTGAGGGCATGGCCCGGCCCGGCTCCTGGGTCGTCAGCTGGGGAGGCGGCGAGTTGTCAGTGTCGGGGACCGCAGGGAAGGGAGCCGGTTGGGGTCCGAAGGGAAGGGAGCTGCTCCTTGCACCGCGCTCTCCGGGCGGCATAGTTGCTCCTGGCTGAGCCCTGTCAGCCACCCTCGTCCTCGCTCGCGGGGGGATTTGCGGGCTTGCAGCGACCCTCTTTCCCGGCAGCGGGGAGACCCTCGCTGCCCCGCCCCGCCTTGCTCCTGCCGGTGCCTCCTCTCCCGGAGCCGCCCGGGCGCTGTCAGATCCTGCCGGGAGAGGACAGAGCATGGGTGATTCGCGCAAGGGCTTGCGGAGGAGAGGCCCTTCCCAAGGCGGGCGTCTGCCTTTCATGCGCGTCTGGCAGATAAGATTTTCAGCGGGCACGGGAGGGACCCCGGGAGCAGATGGGAGCGCTGTTGACGCACTCTGTGCCTGCCATACCTAAAGGTCGGATCATAAGTCTGCCCAAAGCGGAGACCATCTGATAAAAAATGCGTCCTATTTGGCACTATTGCCACCTGCGACTGGTCATATTCGTTGGTAGGCACAGTTTCTCTTTTTTTTTTTTTTTTTTTTTAAAACCCATCAGTTGTTAGAGTGCATTGGCTGTGTGTGTGCTTAAGTTATACAGAGGCAAAATTGTAGCAAAATGAGGAATTGACCACCTTGAATCTGTCTGAAGGTTGAAGGTTTCTTAAAGATGCTGTGCTTTATACTTCTGATTTCATGTCAGAGGTATAAAGTTTTAAAGCCGTCTTGTGACGGCTTTGAGAAATGTCATAGTAACAAGGGCCTTCAATCCACAGCCTGCGTAAATAAAACCTGAACTACGTAAAAAAAAAAATTCAAATCAGCTACAGTGATTAAATACTCTCTCCTCCCCTTTTAAACAATCTGTTTATCAAACTGACATGCTTCAAATAATTTGAATGCCCAAAAAAGGTGACTGCACAGATCTGATTTTAAAAAGATGAACATAAGGTGTTCATCCGAATAGATTTACTAAATGTGTTATGCCAAGGCAGTTCTACCCTACCCCCATGTAAAGTTTTGCTAAGTGTAAACATCTAAAACCTTCTTCCTTAGTTGGTAGTGAGTGACATGATCCAGCATGTCTTAAATAAACTTCAAGTTCAGACTACTGAATCAAGTTTAAAATGGTTTTGCATACTGGGAGGTATTCCAACCTCTACACGCCCTTCTTGTGCATAAGCTAACTTTGAAATGCTTTGAAAATGACCAACTGTGAGGCCGCTCCCCAGAGTAAACTTCATTCAAGTGCTAGCCAGTATTGCAGTGTGCATAAAAAGTCAGTTTATCAAGAATACTTCTGCTGTGGAGGACATTCCACTGTTGTGTAAAGTTCTGACCAATATTAGTGTCCTAGTATTGAAGTTTAGTCACTTTCCCCAAAGTTCTGTGAAAAGAAAGCCTTTTACCACCTATTTATGTTCTGCGGTTTGTGTTGCTATTTTTTTTTCTTTTAATATAATCTTCCCTTAGTTTAAGTGTTTTCAGATAATCTTTGTCTACAAATTACCACACTCTATTACTTGCAGGGACCTGGTGAGGCATTGTAAGTGTTGATTATGTAAAACAGTGTAATTTGAGCCTTAATTGGATGAAGCATACTGTTAATTCAGTGTATGCTGATCCCTTTGGCATAGCAAATTTTGTTTGTGTCTCAGTGAATTTAAGCTCAAATAAATCTTTCTGTAAGATTCAGTGGGATGCTTTCAAATCAGTTCTGAAATAATGTTTCTTTTGGTTAATCTTGCAAGGAAAAGCTAATAACCTTCTGAATTTCAACCAAATTATTAATTCAGATCGCACAGGGGAGATGGTGCAGTGGGTGCTTTTTCAGGATCGCAAGGAACATGCTGATTGTGACTTTATAGCTGATTTTGTAACTCACCTTTCTTGCACAGAAGGCTTTGTTAGAAGTAGTCTAGGTTATTTAGTACTTTGAAGTAGTTTTTAATATTCTTAGAGGCAAGTATGGTTTCCTAGCATGGGGGATGAGCAAAGAGAAATAAGCGATGCAGTTGTTTGGAGAAAATTTGCAAATGTGAGGTTTGAAGTTAACTGTTCCTTCAATTGCTCCCTTTGCTCTATCCTGCTAGTAAAGCAGGGTAATTAGAACAAATTCTTGTAATCATATATGGGCCTGAGTGTCTTCTCTAATATGTACTTTAAAACATACTTTTGTAAAACTGAGGTGGTCCATTAACATTTGAAGTTTTTTTCTGATTTTTAGAAAGTGCTTTTGTAACACAGTGATCCTCTGATTTTGACTTAGTAGTCTTCAGATTCCTTGATGTAATAAAGTAGGTAATGCTCTCACGCACTTCATGTGGTTCTTGCGGCTGTTCTGTGCAGGGTCAGGAGCTGGACTTCTAGTGGGTCCCTTCCAACTCAGGATATTGTAGGATTTTAGACTTCTATGATACTCTGAAACTTTGTCATTAGAACAGTTGGAGAATGTACTTGGAGAGATTACCCTGTTGATGAACTTGGAAAGTAATCCTCTAGTTGTGGAGTGTGGCTTACTCATCGTGTGTTAACAGCACCGTTGGAATAATGGCAGTTGCATGGAAAATTTGAGATGCAAGAAGCCAATAGGAGCCGGAGCTGAACAACAGAGGCGTGCATTCTTGGGAAGTGACATCTCATTTGTAACAACTGAAACTCTATTTTGCTCAACTAACAAAACAGAAAGGAATGTGACTCTATTTGAATAGAACTGTAGGAATACTGTTGTAAGAGATGGTCAACTTTTTGCAAGAACTGTTAATTTAACTCGCCTTTGGGATTTTTTTTTTTAATGTGGGTATTATGTGTGTTTTGTAGTTCTGCATTTTGGAAATAAGGAAAGCTGACTTGGGAACACAACTAACATGGAACCTGCATTGAAGGCACTCATAGCATTTTATGCAGTGTGGTTTGGGATTTTTTTTTTCCAAATTCCTTCTCTTCTGTGAAAGTTAGCAAAGCTGAGATTTGCTTTCACAAAAAAACTGTTGAGATTGACATTCTGTTTGTCCTGTGTTGCCCTACAATGGAACATTGTTTAACACTTCAGCCTTAGACAGCTAAAAATGTGAAATGTGTATTTAATTGCTGTGCAACAGGACAGATAATAGCTGGCACAGTTCTCACAATAATTTATGTGCCACCAAACAAGTGCAGTTTATATGCTTCCCTTTAAAGGCCATTAGTTCAATCTCACAATTTCTTGTCTCAAAGGACCTTAAAACCTCGATCAAAAGAGTAATTAAGTATCCTTTAGGTGTGATCAAACTGAGTGATAATGACTTACAAGTGCTATATTTAAAACAAACAAACAAACCACAGCCTATTTTAAACTTGAATACTGTAAGGAATCATTTTGTACTAGTGTGGAACATTTACTAAAACAGCTATTTTGTATTGAATATAATCAGAGTACTCAAATTTCCAATGGGCAGCAAATGAAAAAGAATGTTTTTATATAGCTTTATTAGTATCTCTTTATATGTTTTTCTGCATAGAGATAGCTTAATAAACAGGCTGTTTATCATAATATAGCTAGCTATATCATCAGTCTATTCTTAAAATTTAGGCTTGAGGCAAAGAAATTCACCTTTTGATTTAGGGGGTATAATAACAATTTTTTTTTTTTAAATATTGACTGCCATGCATTTATTTGTTGAACTTTTTTATGACCTCTTGACAATCGCTTCAATGCTGTTTATTTTGTTACAGGGCTAGTGCCAGTCAGGTGACTTGACCAGATGCTTTAGCAATGTGTCAGAAAACCCTACTAGCAAGACTTGACAGATCAAGACTGTCATATGGTGATTCAGGATAAAAAAAAAATTACTTTCAAACATTTCTGATGACTTTGGGGTCTATAGGAGCCCCTCCTCTTTAATTTTGCCATTGCTTGTGTCTCTCTAGCCTGATTTTTTTTTCAGAGCCAAGCTAGTTGGAGACAATAGTTGATTTAATGACTGAAATTTGGAACCTACCAGCTATATATGCTAAACAGAATTCCACCATCTTTTACTCTGAGCCATTACTAGTTAACACACTGCAGTCTGTGGTAACACATGACTTATTGATCACTCAGAAACTCCTCGAAAGAACCCGTGCCAGGCGAGAGAACCTGCAGAGGAAAATGGCGGAGCGGCCCAAGATGGGGGCGAGACCCACAATGCAGACCAAGAGAGCCAGAGAGCCTTTGGCAGACACTGGTAACCAGGCACCTCTTCCTGGTGATGAAGGTATTTTGCAACATGTTTAATAAAGATTGTCTTGATAGACGTCCCATTTTCTTTCCAAAGGGAAAGTGAAACCACTGAGCATTTATCTTAAACTAAACAGTGATGGATGCAGTTACCTGGCCACTAGGACTAGCTCGTGTTTAGCTGGACCTGAGAGCAGGTGTGTCAAGTCATTAGTAAGCTATTTAGAAATAATTGTGTAGTGCCAAAGAGAGTGCCTTGTGCTTGGTAGATTTGGGAAGGGCATTTTTTTGGGAAGCATATTAGGGTATTCATAAACCACAACTTTATTTGCACTACAATTTTGTATTGTCGGGAAAATATTTTAGATTGTTTGAATACTAATTTGCTTGAATACTCTGACCCATCCAGTAAAACCAGATACAAAGCCATCACCATCAAAGAGGCTCTGCTCAAACGATACAGAGACTCAGGCCTCTAGTTCGGAGAACATACAACCAGTTCCTTCAAGTTCCACAAGCCATGATTCCCCTCAGATGACTTCAGAATCACATGAAACGACTTCTAACAGAGCTTCATTGGTCCAGCCTCTTGAGAAAGTAAAACCAAACACCAAGTCAGAAACTCCTGCAGCCCCTTCAGTCAAAACACGTATGCAGAAGTTGGCAGAGCAGCGGCGCTGCTGGGATAGTGAGGGTATGTTTCACTTGTTAAGCACCATTGGTGTCTCTCTGTGTTTGTATTGATGATTATGTTGGCTAGAATAAGATAATTTTGTGTGTGTGAAGGTTAATGTTTTCATAAAGAGTTCTAAGACAACACTAAGGCAGGCCTGAAATATTGAAGCTGTTGTCTACAGCTTAATTTTAAACTTTTTTTTCCTCTACTAGTCTGATGCCTTGCTCCTCACAACAGTGACATAAAACTAGTAAACTGTTTGATTAAAAATGTTTAATTTGATTAGTCTCAATGCCTCCAGGGATAGTAGTTTGATTCTGCTGATGGCAGGAACATCTAATTGTTGATAAACTCAATATATAGTACAATGCAAAAGACGCAAATATATCTCAATGTATTTTGTTAGCGAAATAAATGTGCTTTCCTTTTTTTCAGATCCCTCTGAATGTGTGCCTCTGTCTCCTCTCCAGTCAAAAGATCTGTCTGTTTCTCCACCTAAGCAGAGATCTAATGCCCTGACAAGTGAAACCCCTATTGGGAGAAGAGGCCGTTTAGCTAACCTTGCTGCTACTATTGGTTCCTGGGAAGATGACCTAAGTCATCCATCTGCAAAGCAAAACAATGCACAAGAACAGCCTGGCACTACTTGTTTATCCAAATTGTCCACTACAAGTGGAGCATCTGCTAGAATCAATAGTAGCAGTGTAAAGCAGGAAGCTGCATCCTGTTCTCAAAGGCTTGTTGAGGCTTCTATTAATAAACCAGCAAACTCAAAGAGAGCGGTGAGTGTCTGATTTAGTTGCTGATTAAAAATTGATTTGAGTATTGTATTGGGGCGGACAAATGTTAGCACATAACTGTTTAATCTGGATCTAAAGATTTGGTGTGAGTCATCTTAGTCTATTTACAACTTCTGCTTTATTGCAATCCCACATGCCCTTTTTTAATAGCAGATATGAAACAGCTTAGCATTCCTTTTATTGAGACTTAAAGATGAGAGTACTTATGTGTTTTGTCAATGTCAATGTACTTGATTGCTGCTCTTGACCATCAGAAGGGGGACTTGTTACAGAGATACTGGCTTTCACTCTGTAACTTCATGTAGTTGATTGTCTGAAATCGTAAATATTATTGCTGTACAAAGACTTAATCAGAATGATGAAATTACTAGTACCAGACACCTATTGTTCAATTTATGCCATTTCTGCAATGACAGTATCTGCCATGTGCATTCATGTTTAGAGAAATGTGGGAATATACCTGAAATAGCTGGCAAGAGCACCTGGAATCAAATGCTGAAACAATTTGAAATACTGGATAAAAAAAATCTATTAAAAGCTTAACACCTGGCTTTTTCTTTTGTTGAAGGAATATATGTATTATGTGATAGTATGATATGCAGAGTGCTTTCATCCTTTTTCCTCTTGAGAGAATAAGAATGTAAGTCTCATGGTTTTTTTTTTTTTTTTCCTTTTTCCCTTGTTGAGGATCCAAACAAATTTTTACCACAATCCTCAAGAGTCACTGCTCCCTGTTCTAAAGAATCTGAAGTACAACAACTGCCAACAGAGAATCTCTGCAGTCCTCGGAAAACTGAAGATAAACAGCAAACAGCAAAGTCAGCTTTGCCTCAACCAGTTCAGTCCAAAGCAGTGCCAGTCAAAGGAACACATGTGCAACTTGAACCTAAGGGTAAACCCACAACACCAGGTAGGCTGTTTTTCAGCTTCTGTAAATATTCATTCAAATTAGGCCTATGTGTTCTGTGTTGAAAACTACATATTTAAGAATTTAAGGTACCATACCAGATAATACCTATTTCCAGCTGTAACTTGAATAAAATGCTGATGAGTTCTGTGATAATTGTTGTAAGTTGTACAGCTTCTGTACTTTGCAGGGGACATTTTCTTGGACATGGTTTTAGTAACTCTTAAGAGCAAAAGCAGCCTAACATGTAAACTGAAATTTTTCAAAGTTTATTTCAGATGGTTGGATACTGTATGTATCCATTCAATATAATGTTAAGAGCCAGCATATTTAGAAGAAATCAAAGCTTGGTGCCACATAGGTGCTCTAACTTTGTGGTGTCTTTATTTTCAGTGGTAGCACTGATGTCAAAACAAGTGAACATCCCCAGTTTTAAATTCAACTGCTTATTATGTCAGAAATCTGGATTAACAGCTTGAACTCTTTGAAGTGGTGGCCAGAAAAGCAAGTGTTCATCTTTAGATATGCTGACAATAAAAGACAAGCTTAATCAAGTAGGGTGGATGCCAAACAATATATCTGCCTCATACACAAGATTGCTTATTTTCATGAGAGATACAAGTGGGGCTGGTTGTGGAGGAAATTTGGAAAAGGCAAACCAGTTTAAATAACTGGTGTGTTACATGTGGACTGTAGTAAGAGACAGACATCTTCTTGCTCTGATTTACTGTTTTATTAATATCAGTGTTATGATTTGCACTTCAGGTTCAGTTTGTATTAAGTATAATGGAGTAAGAGCTATAAAGGAGACAGCTTAATTGCTTCTCTGGGAACCTTCGTCAGGATACAAAGTTGCAGTGACTTCTTTATTTTTGAGAGTTTCTTTCAAGGCAAAACAATTGTTCTTGTAGGGGGATCAGGAATTAAGCCCTTCCTGGAACGCTTTGGGGAGTGCTGTCAAGAGCGTAGTGCACGCAGCCCTGCTACGAATACTCCGGGGTGCAGAACACCCATTGTTACCCCAAATACAAGGACAATCCAGGAGAGGCTTCTCAAACAAAATGAAAATTCCTCTACTGCCAGTTTAGCCCTTCAACTTAAACAGGTATGAGTTGTTACATTCATAGCTAACTTATAAGCTTGGGGAAGGTTATTACTGTTCTGCACCTACCTGAAGAATCTGAAATTTTGTCACATCTTAAAGCTGTCAGCTTTTCTCCCATTTCCCTTCATTTCTTTAGGAACGTGAACGAGAACTTGCATGCCTTCGTGGCCGATTTGATAGGGGCAATCTGTGGAGTGCAGAGAAAAGTGACAGTTCAAAGAGGAAGCTTCCAGAAGCTAAAATGGTAATGTGTTACCTCATCAATCAAGATAAGATAGTCTGGATTGCTTTAACATGTTCTGAACACAGGGTTAGATGTGGAAATGTATATAAGAGATAAAAACCTATGCTTTGGGAATGCCTGGGGTGCACAAGATGACTTGTCAAGTGATTTGTATGATTATTAAAGAATTACTAGATTTTTTTACCTCTTGTAGACTTAACTAAGACAAGTGATACTGCGTTGAGCCAATTGATTTATTTACTTCTTGACAATGTTAAGTGTGGGGGGTTTTATGTTCTATAACTGCAAAAGCAAAAGAGCTCCTCATGCAAGCATTTAATATTTACTACTTCAGCTAAATATCTTAGATAAATAAATAGGATACTGGATAGGCAACCTCTTTTTCCTAGCAGGTGTTAAAATGTGGGTTTTTTCTGGTAGTTTTTTTTTTTAGTCACTTTGAACATTACCGCCTGAATGCATTCTGTTTTTATTCTTGCCAGGAAAGCCAATCTCAGACTAGTCCAAAACATCCTTCTAGCTCAGATGCCTCTGCTCTTGCATCATCAGAAGACACACCAGCAGGTGACAGGCCAGCAAAGTCTCCCAGTGTGGAGTCTTCGGGTGAGTCACAGTTTGCCTGTAACTAGTGCTGTACTGGAGCACTGCACTAGATATTCATGAGCAGAGAAAAAGGCCAGTAACACTGACGTGTGGAACTGGACCCTCCTTTGGTTACTGATTGTCTTATCTAAGTCTTCTCATATGATAGTAGTACTCTGCACTCCTGTACCACTTGGAAGGATGGCAAGGCAAGATTCTCTTTGGTTTTTAATGGGTATACCTGTGTTTCAAACTTTATTGGAGGTTAAGTGTAGGGAAGTGAATGACAATTATCAGTTACAGATTTAGTCTATTCTGTACCTGAGTATCCAAATTTCCACAAGAATCTAGTGGAGGGAACATTTCCCTTGTCAGTATCCCTTTATGATATTAATTATTATGGTAGGACACATGAAAAGAATTTTGAGGTGCTCCTGACATCCTTTCTGGTGTTTACTGAGTGGAAGAATCTTCAACTCTGTGAAACAGGTGTGAACTTAGTTAACACTCTTGGTAGCCTGTTTACTTGTAAGGTCTATCAAATGTCCTTCTAGAATAATTGGGTTTGCATGCAGTGGTTTCTGTGTAGTGGATTTTTTTGTTTGTCTTTTTAAAATTCTCCCTTTTTGCTTTTGAGTGGCTGCACTCCACTATGGTCTCAGCATCATTTCTTGTGGTATAAGTTTCAGATATAAAGATATATAAAGATTCTGATTATAAGATAGAAGTCTAGATGTACAGGTTGTGGAGGGTATTCTAATGGGTTTTTTTTATGTGTGGCTAACTGGAATATTTAATCTATTGGTCTTTTTGTTAGTAAAACTTCTAAAATTCAGTAACTAAAATAAAATTTAAAGGCTAGACATAATACTTCTTTTCTTTATAAACCCCTTAGATACTTCTAAATGTGAAGAGGCTGATAAACCCAGTCCTCTGAAGATTGCTGAGTCAAAGAGCCCTGTAAAAGCGATGTCTGTCTCAAAACTTGAACAACTTGATGAGAAACCAAAAGGTTTGTATTGAGTAGATGAGTATTAATGACTTAGGTCTCTGTTGCCACTTGTCTAGGACAGTGTTAATATCCTTCAAGTATGAATAATGAATTCACCATCCCTATGCTGATCCCCATGTGTTTTGTAATGAGGTTTATATAAAACAAATCAGGAAAGTTCTTTTATCATACATAACCCTTCTCTCTTGACGTTCAAGTCTTCAAGGAATATTAAAAAGTTGATATTAAAAGTTCATTGGGAAAGGACAGAAATGACTGCTCTGCTGTTGGACTTGCAGTTAAGCTTCAGATGCATTTGAAATAAAAAGGTTGAAATTTGCCTAAAAGGTGCATCTTTTCATTCCCTTTCTACATTGATTATGCAGTATATGTAAAAATAGTATATTAAAATAGCCACAGAAGTGTACTTTGGGGTTCTATATGCCCGACTATAAGAAGTGCTTTTTAATCAAGCTTGCTTGAAAAGCAAAACGAGTTTGCTTTTCTGTTTGTTTAATGGGAGTCTTGATGCTACTAATATGTTTAAAAATGTCACCCTTCAGATGAAGTATATGAAGGCAAAATGCATGTGGATGATGAGATGAATAGCTCAAAAGTGATAAATGAGATTTTTGAAATTCTTCAAGAGGATGGTCCAGACATAGAAAAGCTGAAGAAAGAAATGAGCATGAGCCTGGAAGGTGAAAGTGATGAGGATGAGCAGGAAGAGTCACTGAATATTTCATCAATGTCTCTGTTAACCCCTCTAGTGGAATCTGTTGGTTCAGAGGTGAGAATTATTAGGAGGGTGGGGAAGGGCTTGTTTATCACACAGAGAGGTACAATTTGCTTGTGAGCAGTGATATTTTGTAGTATTAGGATATCTGGGCTAAAAAAAGTTACAAATTATATTTTTGCTAATGAAAGCATAATGAGGCAAAATTATTTTTCTCTGAAAACAGTGTAGCATATTGGATTCTCTGCTTAACAAGTGGTCTTCTGCTAAATCAAATCTGTTACTAGTACTGGATTTGCAGTGCTATCTGTGCATTCAATGGAGTTGACCGCAGATGAAAAATCTGAAGAGAAGTACTTATGTAACTACTGATGTGGAAACTAAAGGTGGCATCTCATCGAGTTCAATAATCTGTTGGTGTCCTTAAGACAAATAAATGAACTTGCTCTATATACATATTCGTAAAATATCATCTGTTAACTAGTATTAAGCAAATTTACTGTTTATATGCAGAACAAGTAAAGGAGAGAGAAAACAGATAATAATTATGTGAACAGATATCTGTAACACAATGTTTTCTTTTCCTCAGGCCTTTGGCTCTCCTTCTAAGTCAACTGGGGAAGGTAGCAGTATCAGTGATGTAAGTCTGAAGTCTGAGAAGTTCCAAAGGGCTCGAGTTCCCAGGGCGGAATCTGGAGACAGTATTGGCTCTATGTCAGAAGATCGCAACCTTCCTTATAGGTAATAAACATAACCCCCCACCCCTGGTTCTGTGTACAAGTTATGACACTGGCTTTTTTAACTCTACTAATGATGCATACTGCTCAAATTACAAAACTCAGACTACAAATTAAGCTTGTTTTGCAAGATCTCAGTTTTTATCAAGAACTGTGTAGTCTTTTATGTTGCTTAAAATCAGCTCATAGAATGCTTTCTTTAAAGCCGTTTTGGCAAGTTGGAAAGCATCAATATGTAATACATATCCATGAATATATTAAAAAAAAGCTTGGCACTCCTGTGAAACATTTTGTGGGGTTTCCTTTTTTAAAAGTGTCGATGCGTACAGATCCCAAAGATTTAAGGAAACTGCTCGTCCTTCAATAAAGCAAATCATTGTTCGCAAAGAAGATGTTGCTGCCAAACTAGAAATGAGAAGAAATGGCCCATCTGATCAAGTCAATATCAAAAAGAAAATGCAGGTATATAATATGCCTCTTAAAATCCTTTTTCTTATCTACTGTTTCCAAATTTAATTGCCCCTGTGAATGTCCAGGACATTAACATACTGCTTAGAACTGCAAAATTAGGTTGTTTCACATAAATATCTAGTGGTAGGGAATGATAATGCATAATTTGAACAGGTAATGCTTCTCTTAAAAGATTAGTGTTATAGATTAAGTCTGGAGAGAACAAGCCATTATTTTGAGAAGGAGACAGAATCTGTGTCTTATCACTTACTGCCTTTGAATTAGGTAGAATTTGTAACTACATCTTTCAGTAGGTAATACTCTGATCTTTACTAGTGCTTTGTTCGTCTATATTGCTGAATTTCTGGTTAGCTGCTGCTTCCCCTGGTGAAGGGAAGACTAGACTGGATATGGAACATAAAATATTAGTCTTTCTCTCTTCACCATACCTCTGAGATCAGAAAATTTATGCTGCAATGTTCTTTTGCTGAAGTAACAGTAAACTGCAAGGTTTTTGTAGTTTGATATCTAAAGGATCTGATTTTCTTCTGAAGCATTGACCCCAAAAATGCTCATCTGGAGGCATTTCCTTGTTTGAATGCAACACTAAATCTCTTCTTGTTAAGTGTTTTTACTACTGGTTTACTCTAGGAGCTGAACAACGAGATCAACATGCAACAGACAGTGATTTATCAAGCCAGTCAAGCTCTGAACTGCTGTTTTGATGAGGAACATGGAAAAGGGTCACAAGAAGAAGCAGAAGCAGAGAGACTTCTTCTCTTCGCAAGTAGGTTTTTGTACTCAATTCTAAGTTCAATTCTTTGTAATGAACATTTCAACAGGGTTCATAATTTCTTCCCCATGCATTTATTGTGTTACATTGTGGCCATTTTTTAATAGTTCTTCACCTGGAAAAAAGAACAGGATAGCATCTGTTTTGTCTCAGCTCTTTTTATAGGCAAGAGGACATTTTTAGTATCTTTCTTGACTGTAATATTCCTACTGTGCTGTAAAATGATTAACATTTAAGTTGCATTTTACATACTTACGGCAGAAAAAAAATTGTTCAGTACTTTTTTTCTGTTGAACTATAATTAATTTCTTCATGCAGCTGAGAAGAGAACTGCTTTATTGGAAGAATTGAATAAACTGAAGAGTGAGGGACCACATAACAAAAGAAATAAAGCTGCTTCTACATCTGCTGAATTTGCTCCCTCCAGGGGATCTGTTTCCATTTCAGAAATGCGTCTACCTCTAAAAGCAGACTTTGTATGTGGTACAGTTCAAAAGCCAGGTAAAACTATCAAACAAGAGCTTTATTTCTCTTCTCCTTCCTCATTCTCCCAACATATATTTCTGGTTCATTCTCCTTGGGTTTTGTGTGGGGTTTTTTTGGTGTTTTTTTTTTTTTTTTTTTTTTTTTTTTTTGTCTTCTGTGTTGATGTTCTCAGGAATCTAGGGGTAATGAAAATTTAGCTATGACATTCAGTTCATCTGCTTCTGACTAATTTTTCAGTGTTTCAGTGAAAGCTGATGTGTGGTTAAGCTGGCAGACCTAAGGAGTATAAAGAACTAAGATTGTCTGCTGGATCTGACTGCAAGTCCTTCCTCTCCCTTTTCACGCACTGGTTTGTGTAGGTCTGGCTTGAGATGCCCCAGGCAGTAAAGCAGTTGCTGTGAATTCCATGGAGACAATTTTGCTAGCTATGCTAGTAGCATAAAGAAAATTAAAATGTTTTAAGAGTAATTTTATAAGCAAGTCTTGACTGTAACTAAATGTTTTAAGTGGGGTGAAACATGTGCTTAATAGCAATGCAGTACTTGGTGAGTCCTCTGGCTAACCAAATAATCTGATGTGTACTTACAGAAGCGGGAAATTACTATTATGTAATAATACTGAGATCTGGAGCAGAAAACATGGTTGCAACTCCATTAGCAAGTACTGCCAGCTCTCTGAATGGAGATGCTCTTACTTTTACTACAACGTTTACTATGTAAGTATAAAGAAACTCTTTTGAACCAGTTTGAACTCTGCTGGTGGAGCATGCATAAAAATGTTTAAAGTCTTAGTCATAAGAATGTCATATTCTGCAAAAAAGTTTGGAGAGATTTTGTGGTATAGCTATTTCCTTCTTCAAAAAATAGCTGGAAGGCACTTCTCTCAGAAGAGCAACCTAGACTTATTCTACCATCCATCAGCTATTTTAGCTCTTGTTTTTTCTACCTTTTGTTCTTTTCTGGAACACCTGCAATGACAGATGGATTGCTGTGCCTGAGATGCGTTTTTCTCTTTTGCAGCAACTAACATTTTATATAGCTATTTGGTTTTGGTATCTGGAAAAATAGTGCTCTTACAATTATAACTTCAATGCTCATATGTCAGCTAAATAGGTATTTTAAGTTCAAATGGCTGTTTGTTAGTAAGGCTTCAAAATAAATAAACAAACTCCCTTTTTAAAGTTCAGTTGAACTGGAATTTTCACTTAAAGAAATTTACTCAAAAAACCCAATCTGTCTCTAGAAGCATGTGCCAGAAGTGTGCTGAAGGGTGCAATCTGAGAAATGGTAGATGCACTTTATCTGCCCCTTGTCCTCCCATCCCCTTTTCTTCTCTGAGTTCTGGAAAGTATTTTTAAATAGTAATACACTAAAACCTTCTTGCTCCTTGGACAGTTATAAGGAGTAAAAGGAGGGAAGAAGTAAAGAGTAACTTAAAACCCAACGAAACCAACCAAAACAAACAAGTAAACAAAACCCCAAAACCCTGCCACAAACCAAAACAAAAGCCTTTTTGCTTCAGTTTGTTTAACTTGTTTTTATTTCTTCCCTTTTAGGCATGATGTGTCAAATGACTTTGAAATAAATATAGAAGTTTACAGTTGGGTATGTATCAATTCCTGTCAAGAGGAGGTGTAAGGGAGAATGATGTGCTGTACTTTCTTAATACCTTTTTGCCTTACAGGTGCAGAGAAAAGAAGTTACAAGCACGGATAAAAGGAAAAAGACAAATAAATCTAAGGTAAATGAAACCTGAAAATCAGTGTGCTGTTTCAACAGAAGGTGCACTAGGAAAACTGACTAATAGTCTTAGACAATCTGTTGCTTCCTTTTGCTCCCTTCTTGGAACATCTGCAATGACAGATGGATTATGGAGACCTATAGGAATTAGTAGATTAGACTTGCAGCGCTTGGTTGAATCTGAAATATATTGGAGAGGAAGGAGAAGTCTTACTAGTTCTCCAACATGCTATGCTTTGCAGACCTTTATTTTACTAGGTGTGGGGCCTCCAATAGTGATTTACTGCCCGTTTTCTCCGCTTCATTTAAACTACGCCAGTTTAAACTATGCCCTACCCTGGAGTTTGATTTTTCTTAAAGGTTTTATTGATTGACTGAAAACTCCTCTTTCTCCCCAGTACTAAGTAAAAGCCCTAGACACTTGCTTTTTAAAGCAAACATTGTTTTAACAAGGCTGTACATGTCAAGTGTTTGTGCTTTATTAAGGATATGTTTCCCTAAACAAGCCTTTCTGGAGGTGGTTTGGGTTTTTTGTGGTGGTTTGTTTGTTTTGGGCTTTTTTGGGGAGAGGGTGTGTGTATTTTTCTTCTTTTCATTCTAATAGCTAGAGCACACAGTGAATTAATGGCTTCAGGTCTGATTTCCTCCTTGACAAGATATCTGTCACTTAGTAAAAACAAGAAACTTGAGTGTCTTTCAAAACAGTTGGAATGAGTACTTAAATCCCATGTCTGCAAGCAGAAATAGGAAATTTCTTTATTCTTTGATTTGGCACAATGAAAGCCTCCCATAGTGAAAGCTTCCACCTATTCTCTAATAAAAGTTTCAAATCCAGGGCTTACTTCCCTCCTGTGCTGTAGTTTAAAGGAACTTTTACTTGAAATGGAATGGTTTTGTGCTACTGTAGGTAAGTTGCTGATATGAGGCTATAGGTTTGCCAATGGCATCCTGTATCTGCTTTTCGACAAGCTGCTTAGACTTGTCTTTCAGCATCAAGAAGAGATGAGCACATAATTCTAATTCATGTTTAATATAGTCTCACTTAAACTTTGAGATTTTAATTTGAAAATAACAACGTATAATAGCAGTATATTGAACATACCCATACTTTTATTGTTAACTCTTACCTTTAGTAAGTAAATGTAACTTTGAAATCCCATTACATAGGTAAAAAGGCCTACTAAGATTGGGTTTTTTAAAATATGCTGCTCATCCCAAGGTAATGCATGCTTTAACTTTTCTGCAGTAATTATCTCTTTGATATGCAGCATTTCTTCCACTGAGCTATATTACATCCGGTCAAAACCCAAGATTTACTCAACACCATGAGTACCTGTTGGGGTCCCTTCCCCCCTGCCACGGAGCCCTGGGAGAGGGGCCCCGAGGGGAGGCACAGGGTTTCCCTGCCCCTGGTCAGCCTCATTCCCCATTGGTTGGTTTGTGTTCCCTGATAACGCCAAGGACCCTCGGGTCCTGTGACTGGAGGAGTTCCTGAGCACTGCCCCGGCCATGCAGCTGGAGAAATAAACATCTCTGAAACATCTGCCACGAATCTGTCCATATATACTTTGTTTCCACGGGACTCCTGGTTTGAAATATACTTGTTGCAGTAATCCCCGCTGCAGGGGGGAAGGGACCCCAACAAGTACCCATTCAAAATTTTAGATAAACCTTCAGTAGTTTCACTGTCTAGTTTTCATGCTAAGGTGGTGGACAAGTTGAGTAGCAAATGCATTTATCCTCTTGTATTCTTTTGTAGGTTATTACTCCAAAGAGATTATTAACATCTATTACCTCAGTAAGTATGAATGTAATATTGTAACAAGATCTGACTATGATCCCTTCCAAAGGCTGTATTCTCACACGGATTAAGGCTGTGCCCATAATAGGTTCTTTCTATCCCTTATGTAAGACTCCATTAATTGTCCAGTTTTCTGCCAAAATTTTCTGTCATCAGCTCAAGAAACAGCTCTGTTACACATGTAATGCCAAAAGTATGCAGTTACTGTACATTTATTTGGACTTTCTTTTCGATTTTTTTTTTTCTATTTGATTGGATTTTTAAAAGTACTTCAAATCTAGTTTCTTTCTACCTTAGCTTTGTCTTCTGTAGAAACTGTCAGAAGTACTTTTTCACTAAGCTTTTATTTCTCTCTCTTTCTAGAAAAGCAACCTTCTTACTCCAGGTAAGTAAAGTCTAAACATCTTACGTCAGGATGAATAATCTACACTTGCTGTCAAAACTAGTATCTCAATAAATAATACTTGTAACATACAACAATTTGTGAGTAATAAACACTAAATTTGTTTCTATATTTGACTGTTGATGGGGAAGGACAGCATCTTTGAGTGTTTTTCTAAGTATATAAAAATGTTATACACATCTCTGACTAAAGTATGCGTACTTGAGCTAGCTTTAGCAGAAATTGCAGCAATTAGGAGCTCATGAACTAAATCTGGAATGTCTACCATGCTGCTGCAACTAGTAAGATTCCTGAACCTGAACTATAGTGTGTGTTTCTGTTGATGTAAGTGCAAAGAAAAGGCGTACAATTTCTGGAAGATTGCAGTGTGTCACTTGAAAAGACATTACGAGATTGAAAAGTCACATTCCTACTGCAGGGCATGTGTGCTTTGTAGGGTGCCTCAGCGTGCTCTCCATCCCCCTGAGAGGTAAAATGCTTTGTTTTCTCCTTTGTGGATATTTTCAAAGCTTGTTTCTGAAAGAAAAGATCTGCTGAGGAGGAATGGTGTGTATCAAGATTGTCTCTGAATGTGCTGCTGGGCTGCAGTGCAAAGAGTGCCTCTCCCGGAGTACTGAGTAGGGCATGCATACAGTAGTGCAAATAAAGTGCTTTTTTAAAGCCTTGCAGCATCCTGATTGTGTGTTTTGTTACAACCTCACTTCAACTTTTCTCCACAGCCATGGCAAGTCCAGGTGGCCCAAATGCCATACGCAGTACTAATTTCATCCTTGTTGGATCCCACAAGTTATCACTGTCTTCTGTAGGAAATACCAAATTTGCACTGGACAAGGTAATAGAAATTATTGGTTACTAATACAAATGTAACTGCATACTACTAGAAAAATAAATGAGTCTGGGTTTACTTTTCAGGTGAAAGTACCATCCTAGAAATGAAACACGTATAGGTTTATAGATATTTATATAGGCACTTAAACTTTTTGCATAGTTGTTACTTTTACATTTAATTCATATGATATTATATATTTTTGAGATACAACAGAGATGTACGTTATTATGCCTGATGCTCTTTCATTTCTTAGCTCAGTAATAAGGTATGGTTATGCAAAGATAATGAAGGAATTTGATTATTGATTTGCTTTCACTGACAAAAAATTGATGTATGCAGTTGGCATCTCTGTATGTGGTCTTCATATTGTTGCTCCTAGTCTTGCAGTTATCACTAAAGTGTGCTTTAATGATAATGAAGTATTTGAAGTTTTCTGCACTTAACTGACCTAAAAATTGCCATCTGAATATATTTAGGAATATGAGGTTTTCCTTTCATTTCCCAATTAAATTTGTAGAAACAAATTATCTCAATTTTTCTTAGAGTTTTTTTAATATTGAGTTTTATACAATTTGTTCCTTGTATAAACAGAATGTTTATTGGCTTTTGCTATGAGAAGTTTAAAAAATCCATTCTTACATTCACTGTAATCTTGTACCTTGTAATATCTATTACCTAAAATCTATTTTAGTAGGTGTTTGTGCCAGCAGCTATCCTAAACTAACTTAAATTAATTCAAATGTTACTACAGTTTATGGTACTAAATCACAGCTTTAGCTACCCAAACAGCAGCGTAAGTGTAACTTTCTTTTTTTTGGCTAATCAAGTCTTATTGTGATGATAGTGTTATTGCAATTACAGCTTCTGATGAGAGATGAGAAAACAAGAACTAGTTGTTTGTGTATAAGCCTTAAAACAAAATATCCCAATAATCCCAACTTGCTTTTTAGAAGTTTTACTTTTTGTAGATAGAAGCAGATTCCTTTACTGAAACAGCTGGCAGAACTTAATAGTTAAATTGCACTGTTGTTATGACGATGTGAGTTTCAGAAGTAGCAGCTTTGGTTCTTTAGCAAAAATGTTCCTCTTAACCAGAATGATACCTAGAAATCTATGTTTAGCTTCCTTATTGGAAACCCCTTGTTCTTGGAGTTAATGGAATCGGCTTTTGCATTATATTCAGCGTTTTAGGTTTGGACTTCATTAGCTTACACTGTATGATAGGACACTGGACTGGACTAGTGTAATGTAGCAAAAGCACAATGTTCAAAAAGAATTCCAGGGAAACTATTACTTGGTTAATTTTTTGCGGGTGCAGTCTTACAGTTATCAGGCAAAAAGGGGAATTCTTATTTGTAACTTTTTGGGTTTTTTTGTTAAATTACTACCTCAGTAAAATTTCAGTTTTGACTTGGCCTATGGCTGTACCAAACAGCTGCTTTTTAACTTGCTTCAAGCATTTCTAATATGGAGCAAACTCATGCCACAGTGGTTTTTTTTTAGTTTCATTCCTCTCTTTTATATGTACTGTTAAAATTCAGGGTAAAAAGGACCAAAATATACTCATGTGTAACTGTGTCCTTTTCTTGTAGACCATAACTTTACACTAATTGCATTGAGCATGTTTCTTTTTTCCCTAGATAAATTTTGAAGGGGAGGAAAAAGAACTGTTGGGCTATATGTTCCAGGACAAGGTTGCTATGATCCTTTAGTTTATAACTTAAAATAGGAACCTGCTTCCTAGTGCATGTTGCTCGTGTCTGTCTGGCCTTTTTGCAGGTTTTTTTTTTTTTTTATTCTTCTAAGAAAATGCCTACAATGATTTACTAACTAAACACAAGAAGTTAGGAGCCTTTCAGACTTGCAGAATTCTACCCCTTGTCTTTCACAATAACAAGCATGCTGCTAGAACTCAGTTATTTACATTGCCTAGGGTTTTTCCTTAACTAACATGTGTCTCTTGTTTTCCTAGATCATTAGAGGAGGGTGTTTATTGCTTCAAAACAAATTGTTGTGTCTCTTAAAGATCTCTAGCCAGGAAATTTGAGCCAGCTTCTTGATGAACTGCACAGAACATAGAATCGGCTGCTGTGCTGATAGAGAACCAGAGAAAAATGTCTGGCAGCCTAAATGTTGGTTTAACTCAACTTGTTGCTGCTGAAGAAAATTAAAATCTCTCAGGACCTAAATAATCTTGCTTCTTATTCTAGTGAAACCTTGTTCTGACAAGATGTATCAAGACATTTGGTTTTTTAAGCAAAAAGTTTTGAAAATACTAAAAATGTCAAAATGTGAGGTCCTTATTTGTTCACAGATGTTCACTTAAAATATTTTGGTGTATATGTTTTTGGCTTTAGAAACCATGTGGATTTACATCCTTAACAGAAATAATTTGTCCTTAAACTCTAAAATAGTTACATCTAATTGATAGTTTGTGTCCTGCAGAAGAAAGTGTTTTAGATGAATTTTCATGTTGTCTCTCAAAATTAGGCAAGTGATAATTTTAGTACCTATCATCTCCTATTTTTAATCAAAAGTCTCCTAAGAAACCAGTTTTTCAAATTCTTGAGTTATCTTGAGTACCTTTACAAATAATATTGGACGACAGTTTAGCTGTCTTTCTATGGTAAGCACCTGAATGACCACACCAGAATGCAAGATAGCCTAGTCATGGGCTTTAGTTTTTTCTTCATCTAGCTGGATATTTGTCAAATTGCTTTCTTTCCATCACCTTCAAGCCTTTGAAAGAGATGTATTGTTAACTAGAACTCAATGTTTTGTCATTATGTATACAGGAGGGTGTTTTGAGGGTACACATAGCACCTGCTCATAGTACATAGCTTTAGTAATTAGTAATGGTGTAGGCTCTGCAAAACTGTGTTGTGTTTGTTAAACAACCTCTTTGCTTTGCCTGTCACACAGTTCTTCACTGGTAAACTTGATAATTCATAAACTGGATTCTTCCTCTTCTGACTTAAAGCTTTAAGGGGATGCAAAACCCATAAACTTGAAGTGGGGAATGGCCAGATGTCCTTGAGGCCCTCATTCACAAATGGGTTTTACTGTGCTTTGCTAGGATCATATGGTATTGTTCCCTGGTGTGTAGCATGTAGGGTAATAGCTGTCTTTGCTGATAAGCTGCATCAGTCCTGGATTCTTTATTTTTGTTATGTGGAAGTGTTTTACTATTTTTTACTTCTCAAGTGGTCATGGAGACTCCTACCCGATGCTTAGAATTTTTCAGTGCTGTACAATTCCTGTTGAGTACAGGAGCAAGCCATGCATGCTGAGTTAGTTGAGTACATCTAACATGTAAAAATGATTTGATCACCTACCTGTGCATGTGTATTTATGTCTGGGAGGAAGCTGCAGGAAGTCGGAAATTCAAAGGTGATCAATTTCTAACCACAACACCTATTTTGGCGTTCTGCAGGATTCACTGAGGCCCACAGAAAGGAGCACTTTTAATTACTGAGGGTTACTCCTGTTCCTTGTAACTACTAGCAAAATTTAGTTCCATTTGATTGGCACTGATTCCGTGGTTCTGAAAGCTATTTTGTTACTGTGTACCATGCCTTTGCCTATTCCCTGGCAAACAGTTCTTTATTTGTATTTGAGTAGCATCATTGACCTTCCTGGTTTTTCTAGTAATACAGAAGACCAATGTTTCTGACTTTTTGTCAATTTCCTTTCAAGATTCTTAACAGTGTTGCTTATTCAAATTATCAAAAAAATATTGTATGTAGAATGCCCTGCAGGTCATCATTTGCTTGTTGAATTAGCAGTTTTCCTCAGTTTCTTTGAGGTGGGAAAAAAAGAAGGGATGTGATTTCATGGGGGTAGTCAACGTAATGAGGCATTAAGTGTGGAGGGACTGGGGGAAGCTCAAAGGCTTAGACCTTGTTGTATGCTCTTCCTCAAAACTCTTGACTATCAAATAACTGTTTAACTGACCTCTGGTACAGTAGGTATCTACTATTTTCTTTTTCCAGTGGCAGAAGATAGGACTTGGAACCTTTTCTGTTAGAAATTACTTAACACATGTCTTTAACACCTTGAGTGCCAGTTAAGAACTGTTTTCATTACTTTTCTGCTTTCTAGGTTTTCTTTTATGCAAAGATTTATCTGAGTAGGCACTCCTACATCAGTATCTGCCAAAAATGCTTATGGTATCCAAGTACCATTCCTGTTTAAGCTCACGTTGATATTTTCCAAACAACTTGGTATCAAACTGAGGCAGAAGCTTGAAGGGTGTGGACTGGTGCCTTCTGTTGTTTCTAACCATGCTTGGAGTGCCTGTTTTTATAGCTAGAGTGCATGTTTATGCATATGTCCTGAGCAAACTAATAAATAATTCTTGGAAAGCTTCTAAATGAACTTGAAGCAAAAAGCGATTATTACTGTCTCGCTTGAGTCTGACTGCTTCTTTCCAGCTGAAGATCCTAAGATCAAGACAGTGCTAACATCTTGGTGCAGGTGGCTTGCTTGAACTGGTAAGACTGAGTTGAGAGGTGTCAAAATTAAATTATTGTTTTACTTTTTGCAGGTTCCCTTTTTGTCTCCTTTGGAAGGTCATATATATTTGAAGTTGAAATGCCAAGTGGACTCTTCGGTGGAGGAGAAAGGGTTCTTGGTAAGGTATTCACTGTATTCACTTCAAACTCCTGCCTTGGAAATTACAGGTCCTATTAAATGTGGTAATTTTTTAATGTCAGACCTGTGTTTGAAGCTTAAAACTGGCTTGATTTTTTTTTTTTTTTTTTTTAAATCTCTGAACCAGACCACAAATGTCTTAGTCTATACTCTAAACATATCTACGTTAAAGTTACCTTTAAGAATTTGTGTATCTCTCTTTTAAGCACCTATTTATTTGTTATTTTGAACTTCAGTTAACCTTCTCTTGTTAAAATCTGTGGTGTTGGATGAGATTTTAATTTCTATGGCAGAAAACGTTACAGAACTCTTTGTGTGTCTAATAAAAAGAAAAGATTGGGTTTTTTCCACTGTGTTCACAGCCTTTCGAAATGAAGAAGAAGCAACAGTAATTTTTTTTTTGAGAAACATCTTGTGCAGTTCTCTCTAAAACTGGGCCTAGAAAATGCAGCTTATACTTGGGCCTAAGAGCTGGAAGTGTTGAAATGGCCACAAGATGGCAGTAAATGTGCTACAAAAATGAAGCGTTAACGTTTGCTGTTATTTTGGTGTTTCCAGAAATCACGATTTCTTTAGACTCTTTTCAAACACTGTTTTATGTCTCCTTTCCCTTTACATAATTGAAGTTGAACAGATTTCATTAGATGCAAACATTTCACGTGCTTATGGTATTTGCTGTCCCATGTTTCTCTGTACTAGTTTGAGAAAGTCCGTATTTGCTTCTACTACGCAATATGTAAAACCTGAAGAATGGTGTACTTGCATACTGAATTTGTTCAGAGTAAGGGTTTGGAAACTCTCTGCACCATTGAAAATTATAATCTGAATTGTGAAGAGTGAGAATCACAATACACACATTAATTGGAAAAAAAGTTCTGTACAAGTTCAAGAGGTATCAGGAATAGAAGTCAGATACTAAACTGTCCATTCCAGTACTAAGGAAATGGGGCTTGAAATTGACGAAATCCAGCATCCAATAAAAGAACTGCCAACACAAACATTTGAAAATCAATTTCTAATTTCCTTTGAACTGACTGGACTCTCCAGAGTGTGGCCTCTTGGATAGCTGCAGGTTTTTTAATCCTGATTTGTAAGTCAAAAATTACTCAAATATCTAATAATAATAAATTGTTATTTGAACATGTTTTGTGAACCATTCATACTGTATATACTATAAATAATCCTTCTTTATCTTAAAATAATGGGAATGCTTGCCACCATCAACATGAAAATCTGGTCATTTTAAATAACAGTGATAGGTGCCTTTTAGCAAAAGGCTGCAAACCTGAGAATGATAGTGTGAGCTCATTTTCTATGCCATCTGGAAAATAAATATACTGTCCTTGGAAGCCTCTCCCAGTACAATTTTTTTTCCTGCTCTTTCCTTTAGCCCTATGAAGGATTGCGCTTACAGAACCGTTCTGGTAGAAAAATAGTCAAGTACAGACCAAGCTCAAGGTCCAATATTACCCCATTTAATTTTTTTTTTTTTTTTTTTTAAGACTATGTTTGAAGATGTCAGTGGGTTTGGAGCATGGCATAGGCGCTGGTGTGTGCTGTCTGGAAATTGTATCTCCTATTGGACATACCCAGATGATGAAAAACGAAAGGTAATGCTGTTTTATAAAGCTTAAGTCTAAAGTTCTGTCGTACCCTACACAAATAGCTGTTCATTTTTAAGGACTGTAATGTGTAGGCTTAAAACTGGTAAAGCATGGGATTCAAGCTCATAAAGCTTCCTTGGGGAATGGAGAGGACCCGTCTTCATAAATCTGACCTAAATCGGGGCACACTTAGAAACTGACTGCCCTGTCTAGTGGGAAAGGGGGAAAAGTGATGGAAGATCCATATTTAATTTCCCCTTTAGTCTTAGGGTTTTCTATTGTGCTCATCAAATCACTAATTATTTAATTGAAATTGATTGGACTTGTCCAGCTTAATAAGCAGACTTATCTAGTTGCCTTAAGTTTGAGACAAAATGATGACTAACACTTAATATGGTAAAGAGTTAGAGTGGGCAATCCTTGTATATTGCAGAAGCATAGCTGTAATTATGGACTATCTTATTTGAAGTAATTTTCTTCTCGCTGCTCCACATTGTAGCTGGAACTGGTGCTGCTTAAGTGGTTCTCACAGAAACCTAAGTTCTTGTTGGGCTAATGGGACAAATCAGAGGCTCATCTGTCACTGAGGTGAACCTTCTTGTCTCCTTAGTGTGTTCTGGCAGTGTACTAAAATGTTCCCAGGTTCTTTTAAAGACTGCTTTCAAGAGGGTTTTTCAGACTCACTGAAGTTATTTACCATTAAACACTTTCTTGTTTATTGGCAGAACTTTCTTTCCCAAACTCCATGGCAAACTCTGATCCTTTTGGGTCTTCTATGCCAATCCAGATGCCTGAGTTTAGTTTCTTCCCTGCTAACAGAGGAAGACCATATGCTGATAGTTGACATTGCCAAAATATATCAATGTACTTTCTCTCCCTGCCAAGAAAGAGGGAAAAATCTCTGCCTACTGTAAGAGAAGATAGTAAAAAAAAGTTAAGTTAAGCAAGAAGAAGGTTCCTATTCTGCTTTTGTCTGCAAGGAAGAAGCTTTGGTTTGTTTTCCAGATTCTGTTCTTGCAAATCTTCTAAACTTGTTTCACTATTGTTCTGAGAAAGGGTCCAGCTGTATTTTTGTGATCTACAGAAATATTAAACTTAATAAATGCATCCCCTCACCCCTGCTATATCTGTTCCATCATGCAGAGATAGATGTAGCTCATAAATATCTGTATTAGGCCATGATTACTTTAAATTGTGGCAGGTTTTTTAAATAAATTTCTTACAGCTGCACATATGTTATCCTTTTGCATGGAATAACTGACCGAGGGAAGGTGCGTTCACTTAATATTGTCAAAGTTGTCCAAGCATATGTTGTTCAGAATGACTCTTGATTGCAGTGTTCTTGACTGATGAACTGATCTCACTTTCAGCATCCTTTGGGCCGGATAAACTTGGCTAACTGCACTAATCATCAGATTGAACCTGCCAACAGGGAATTCTGTGCTCGGCCCAACACTTTTGAACTAATAACTGTCAGACCTCAGAGAGAAGATGACCGAGAGACTCTTGTCAGCCAATGTAGAGACACACTCTGTGTTACAAAGTGAGTGCATAAAATCATGGAGGTTGTGGGAGGCTATGGGACATGTGGGGAAAGGGTATTTTACCTCCTGTGATAGCTTTAGTAACGTAAGAGCTTTACAGCTTTGTCATAATGACGCAGAGATCATTTAAATGCTAAGATTTTGGGGTGGCACTTGAACTGTTTTGTTCACTTTTAGTCCAAACTGCTTTCTAGAAGTGGAAATGCCACGTGGCTTGGTAGCAGGATTGTGGAATGTTTGACTTAATTTTTAACCCTGCTGTTTGGGCTTCTATGGTTGATCAGAGCTTGAGATTTATCACAATAACTAATTGGAGATGGAGAATAATCCATGGGGTTCCTTGCCTTCTAGGAACTGGCTGTCTGCTGATACTAAAGAAGAGCGTAACCTTTGGATGCAAAAGCTCAACCAAGTCCTTGTCGACCTTCGCATGTGGCAGCCTGATGCCTGCTACAAACCTACTGGAAAGCTTTAAACTCTGGAAGGGAACTACGCAAGGAAAGCATTGAAATGAAAATGTGGGAAGTCCTCTGGGTCACTTATGCTTTAAATTGGAGAGAGTATTTAACATTATACAGGACTATGTTATGCAGTATTTTTATTTCACTTAAAAAAATTTTAAAACCTTTTTACTTTCTAGTTTTGAGTATGGTAGGAAGCAATTATTTGTTTCTAAATGTGCTAAATATTTATGTAACTCCTTTTTTGGAAGTCTTCTAGCTAGCTACAGTCTCTCCTTTAAACAACTAAATTATTGCAGGAAATCACACTTCAGGGCAGTAAGGGAGGCACTAGCTAGTGAAAGACAAGCTTTTTAGATAACTCAGCTCCCTAAAAGAAACAATAGCTCAAAATACTCTAACAAGGATGCTGCTGAAGCATAAGATTTAATGTTGTAGCATTTGTTGGGGTTCTTTTTTAATGATCAGGCATAAAAGTAACTAGTCAATTTTATTCTACAACATTCAGTATAGATATTTCTGCTTATACAGCATCTTTGTGGTCAGAACAAAATGCACAACATATTCATGCTACTTCTGCAATTTCTCATACAAGCTAGTATGGATAGGTGCATGGCATGTACACTATGTGATTTGCAGGTGGGGAATTACGTATGCAGTATATTGCACTTTGATAGAAATGGAAGGTCTTGAATACTTTTTTAGGACTGTTATCTAAAAAATAATCAAACAGAAAAATTTAGGTTTAGGGTTGTATACATCAGTATTTCCTGGGACTTGTGGTTTTTACAAGCTGGAATTCTCCATTTGAGAACCAGGAATAGGTTAATAGGTTGTAAAAGTGCCTTTTTTTTGTTTTGTTTAATAAGAAGACTTTACAAAGCTGGTATGTACCAACTAATACTCCTCTGGCTGAAAGAATGGGTCTTCCTCCCCTTGATAGACGTGTCCACAAATGCATATAAAAACAGTACTTCAGAGACCCATCATGAAAATGGCAACATTTCTCAGTTAAAACTTGCAGATTTCACAGCTTTTCATTAAGCATATTGAAATACCAGCTCATTACTTCACTAGAAATGCAGTAGTGGAATACTGAAGGTTGCTATTACTCTTACATATTCACACTTGAAACACTAAATTCTGTTAGCTTATACTGTTTTCATCCTACCCCTTTTGTACTTGCTTTTAAGTCGTTTTCTTTTCCGATGTCTAAATATTTCCAAACTATGTATTGAGATTTATTTTATTCATTTAAAATAAAAAATAAAACCCTTCCTGCTTTTTTCATAATGTTATCTATGCATTTGAGATACTAGTCTGTAGGCTGAAGAAAAGCTGGACTCCACACAGTATTTAAGGAAGGATTCTATTCTGTACAGGTATCGCATGTAGCTAGCACTGAATTTTGTAGTGGGAGGCCAGATTGTTCGTGTGCAGCAGCTCATCAAATATGAAGAGGAGAGATGGTTCTTTTTTTTTTTTTTTTTGGTGACAGTGACATGGCAACAGAATAATGCAACAGGGACAGTGCAAGAGCAAATTTCATCAGTGGATGTGTGGTAGGCTGTCTTCCTAAACTTCCAAGTGGATGTTAAAAGTCATTCAATTTTGAATTATGAAAGGAGTCCATAGAAAGATGTTACAAACAGAACTGGGTGATATTCAAGTGAACATTTTTATTTAGGCTAATTGGGCTATTATCTCTTGTAGAAACCAGTCTGTGTTTTTCACTGTCCAAGATGAAGTTCCCTTCATAAAGGAAAGGTATAAGGTATAACAGGTGGTGTTAAGTTAGAAAAGCTGACCTGTGTGGTGACTTCTGGGCACAAGCTGTGAGTGGTGAGGACATGGGCTTCTGCAGCCAGCAGAAGCATGGGTTGCAAGCTCAGCAGGAAGCCTGCATGTATGGCTTTTCTGGCTGGCACTGCTGGGTGCCACCTCCTCCCCTCCCATGTTCCTCAGCTCTTTTAGGGCTTTGCAGTGAAGGAGTTTGCAACAATGGTGACGTAGTTTTTCCATGTTTGAAGCAGATCCTTTGTGAAGAGGCCAGACTGTGTGAATTCAAATAGCTTCAGGTCACTTTAGATGCTCTATACCTCAAAAAGAGTTCCTACTGTCTGATTTCATGCGAAGCTTTAAGTTTTGTAAAAACTGTTTGCAGAGTAACATCAAGAGAACCTTCCCATGTGCAGAGTGCTGGACCCAGCTAGTGACATAATCCCTCCTATCTTCACATGCTCTGACTCTCCCCAGAAAAGACCTTGACAGACCATTCCTTCTAGAAATACATACTGCTATTAAGTTTGAATTGCATGGAATTATAATTAGCTTTCCAAGAGAAACATTCTGTTTCTCTTTTCCCCATGCATTTGTCACCTTCAACCACTCCAAGCACCAGGAGACAGTTAACCTAATGGAATAGACTAGAATTCATACTTTGTCTCTGCTTTAGCATAAGTAAGCTTTTTCTGCAGCATTTTTTAAATATAGGACATGTATTTTTAGTGTGGTATGGGTAAGTGATTGATGGTGGGGGTGCAGATCTTCAGCTGTTTTTTGCATTTGAAATAATAGAGAGATATAGTGGTTGTAAAAGCTGATGGCTTAATAGTCCCGAAATTCATCTTTCTTTGCAGGTTGATAGTTACTGCATTAGTTACAAATCAGGTTTCTGCATGCAGCCTGGTTTGGAGCTGCAGAGCTCACCTTGAGGCATGAGGGCACGTGCTTTGGGTAGTGTGCCTTCAAGCAGGGTCAAACCCATTCCTTGGTGTTCCTCAGGGGCCCTGTATCTAGCATGGAGGAATTCTACTGAGCACACTTGGGAGTTTTGCTTTGGGATTCAGCTATGGAGGTTTCAGGTTGTCTTTGAAAAGTTGTTCTAAGAAATCATTTTATCCCATTGTTCACAAATTCAAGAAGTTTACTAGTAAGAAAGTCTGTAAGAGAAAAATGCTTTGCTTTAGGCAATGAAGCTTATTTTAGATGAGGAGATTTTCAGTTTTACTACTTTGTAAAACTCCTAATTGGTGTTATTAAATCCCAACCTCAAATGAAATACAATAATTTGCAATGAAATTGCCTTGAAAATTAGGCTTCTAAACATGACTCCCTTCCCCCTTTTAATTGCTATGCTTCTGTATGTTGATGTAGAGGAAATAATCTGATATTCTGTAATTATTGCCTGTGCTGTACTTGGTCTGTAGTAAAAACATGTGGATGCACTTGTTTCTGTTCTTGTGTTGTATTTAATGAAAGATAAGAGTCCCGAATAGGTAATAAAAAAATAGGTGTTTTACCTGGCCAGGGTACATGGAATATTATTTTGTTTGAAGAGAATTTCTACAGGAAGCAGGGAGATTTCCTTTTCCTTCTAATGCTAAATACTCTTCCCCAGGCATGCCTCTCTGGAGTTGAAAATATTTCTTGGGAGACTGGATATTTTGGTAACATCTAAATGCCTTGAATGAATTGGGGCCTTATTAACAAGTACCATTCAATTAAGGAATGTATTCCCTTTTGGTTTCCTAAAGTAGGTGACTTAATATTTACTTAAGTGTTAGCAGTCATCCCAAAGGAATTTCTATCTTAATTTCTATCTTAATATCTTAATAAAAGACAGTGCTCTCAAAAAAGGAGCAGGATCTAGGAAAGAAAGGATACATGCTTCAATCAAAATAGTATTAGCCAAGTCATCCCCTGCCTGTTCAAAATGCTGAGTGGCTGCATGTCCTACAGCCAGGCCCTCTCCTTGGGTTTGGACCACAGCCCAAGAGCTGCCTCATGTGTGACACAGCCTTGTGCAAGGGCTGTGCTCAGAACAAGGGGCAGAGTGACTCTATTTCAGCTTTGGGCTGCCGGGGTGGGTTTTAGTCATGTCATATTAATGCTTGCTATTTACCAGATCTCTTCCGCCCGTAATTAATGCCTTTTTATGCTCTCTGATCCCTCCATCACCAGTAAGGTTGCAAGTAGGGTAGAGCTGTCTATAATTTTTAAATATTTCTTTATTTTTCTAAGAGCATGGGATAAGCTCGTGAAAAAACAAAGTAATTCTCCATCTTCAAGTCTGCCTGTGAAGTATGGGCTGCCCAGTATTTTCAGTGATTCCCTCAGCCATGCCTGTAAAAGACATAGGACTGGGCATATTGTATTCCTCAGGAAGCAAAAAAGGAAAGATATATTACAGATTGAAAAAGCAACCTGCTTTGAATACATGAAGTGTTGTCAACTTAATATCTTATTAATGGGGGAAGAGAACCTGTGCTCAGTCAGCCTGTGCTGATGCTGCCAAGCACATCAAAACTGTAGTGCCTTGTTATTCCTGGCACACTTTAATAAGCAAATAGCAGCTAAATAATGTATTGACAGTCAAGGCAATTACATACACACAATTTATAGCAACATAATGAGTTTGGGGTCCCCTCCTCTCCTTTTGGGATCAGATTAACTGTTGAAACAGTACAAGTAGAAAGCCTAGAAATGTTCTGCAGAAGGAAAAACAATTAGCTAGAGGTAGGAGTTTGCTAAATATGGATAAAAGAAATACAGATTTTCAAACTGATATAACAAATGGTCTAGCTGGCAGCTATCCTCTGATTTTTATTTTTGTAGCTCCACAGAAAAAGCACAGCCTACTTGTGCAGGTGAGATACAAACTGGAAAGAATGCTCTTGTGTTATGTCCACTGCTACTGGCGCTGATAACTTCCCTCCGCCCTTTTTTTTGTGTCTTTAATCATCTTGACTCGTGGAAGCGCCACCATAAATTGCGTGAGGGCTCCGGCAGTTTGGAAGTCAGTGTCCACCTTGGTCTTTGAATATGGCTTCAATCTGGTCATTGAATGGATTCTCCTTGCCAAGCACTTGAGGCCACTCGTGTAGCGCCTTCTGCCAGGTAATGCCTGTTCCAAGGGCTGCAGCAATCTGCAAACCACAAATGCTATCAATTCCTTGTGCCTCTATAATACAGTCATTTCATGCCAGAGTTTAGAAGACCCCACCATAAGGACTGCCCAGTATAACCATGGGATGGACTGTAGCCTATAACCAAAGGAAAAAAACCATTCCAGCTGCTTGACCAGGGCAAAATCCTTCTGAGAGTAAAAATAGTATTAGGGCCATATGTCTGCACCTCCCGTCATTTGTCTAATAATGATAGTCTGTCTCCAACCACTTCCAGATGCCTATGGTGTCTAGTGCATAAACTGCTATGCAAAGGCCCTGAAATCTGATTTTTATTTTTTTTCTCCCATGAAACATTTTGAAAGTATGTCAAAAGCACCGCTTGGGTATAACGCATAAAGCTCTTGCAAGTCCAAAGGAATTCATGCTCCCAAATGCTTTTGGTACTTCTAATAAATGTTCTCTGTGCTCTCCTGGGAGGAAACCACAGGTGATGAGGAAAAAGAGGCCCAATTATTTCTAGTTTCATAACTAACTGTGTCTGATGCTCTAAGTTTGCACCTGCTACTGGGTTGTCTTCAGAGTTTTTTCCCATGAGACCTGTAGAAATGGTAGAATAGCTTTTTTCCTCAATAGCGGTCTCACTCCAGCTTTCACAAAGGTTTTTGCCCTAGAAGTTATGTGCCAAAGAGAAATCGTATCTGCTGCACTGGCAGGGCGAAAAACGTCAGTGGTAGCAGAAAGGGACAGAGAGAAAAGCCTGACTCTCCCTTATCCAAGTTTTCACACCCTGCTAGGCATTTTTGTTATACTCCTGACCTGCGGTTGTATTTGGCCTATATGGGAACTTTCTTTTCAACTCAAACTTTTCAACACACTGATATTGACTGCAATTATGAGGATTAAATAAGGCTAACAAAAGCTTTTTTTTTGGTTGCTTTTAAGGGCCGAGGGGGGTTTATGGAATCAAACTACTTGAATACTGTTGTTTCAGAGTTTGGGAAGATACTGGAGCCTTTCGGGAATTTTTATGTGCTGCTTTTTTAATCCTGTGCTTTAAAAGAAGCTGTAGTGATGGCCTGGAAGACAAAATCTTTCTTTTTTTAAGGGCTCACATACAAAGAGAAGCATTTGTGGGGTGGAAGCTCTTAGACTCTGGTCACTCAAAGTCTTGTTAAGCTAATGGAGGAACGGGCAGGAGAGAGGGGTAGTGGAGATTTGTGCAATAGACCGTTTTCTCCTGGTTGTAGTTTGTATTGTGACCAAACGTTATTCTGGGACACCCTATGGCAGCCAGGAGGCTGAGACCCATCCCTGTCAGAGTGGTCCATTTTGGCATGCTAGTCTCCAAACCTCCTTCATAAACCTCCCTACACCTTCCACGGGTTTTAGCAGGATGGGTGGTGTTGATTAATTGGCTGGTTGGGTGGTTGGTTTAAAAAACCCTACTGTCTTTGCATGGTGCACCCTTTGCAAAGGTATCACTGGACATATGCTCTACAGTGTTCAGACTAATGCTGACTGTAATTTAGGGTATATGTACTTAAACTACCCTTTTTATCTGAATTAGATTCTGTCCACGCATAGTTTCTTGATGTCCCAATGATTTCAATAATTTATTCTGGATGAGTAGTTTAGCACAGAGAAGGGTTTGTGATTCTGGAAATCGCTTTCTTGCAGGTCTTTTTTAAATTCCAAAATTCTTGCGCTTTGAGACGCGCTATAATTTTTATGAGCTTTGCAATTATTTTTTTGTTGTTGTGAAGATGGCAACCCCTAAGCAAGTTTTTAAAAGGAGATACTATCCATTCCTCCCAGTGCTCTGGGTGACTGCAACTGGGAGGTGGCTGTGTTATTTCAGCAGTTTCTGGCTGTTTTCCTTGTCTTCAGCAAACAGGTGATAGGCATGATTCTCAGCAAAGTGTAAATACCCAACTCATCTGATATGCGTCACTTCATCTTTTCCTCTTTATTTCTGCCTGGAATGTGCTTTGCTATGACTTAAGGAAGAAAAAGGGAGAAGCTAATCACACTCAAGCTGTGCTTTCCTGCCTGTATATAAACATTAAGAATCTTCCAAGCGTCTCAGGTTCCAGTTTGTGATGCTCAGGGCTTTTGCATTCTCCCTGATACCTTCATAAAAGCAAGAAAGGAAGCCATTTATGCAGGATCCTGTTGAAATGCATGGCCCTGTCATCCAAACAAAGCAATCGACTGTTCTAGAGGGAAGTGGTGTCCTTGAAGCCATCTGGCATTCATAAAGATTTGCAGTGAAATTTTGTAGTAAGGAGGAGATGCTGAAGAAATTCCCTGGGCTCCCTCTATAGTCACTGGGAAGAGAAAGACAGATTTTTTCCCAAGGACAACCAAGCTGAACTTTGGGGAATGGCGTCTCAAAAACAGCTCTAGAGGAAACTTGGGAGGACTGAGTGAATCACTTTGATTTTAAGTGTCAAAAGTAAATAGCGTGAATTTCTTCTGCCTCCATCCTGCGCTGCATGTTTTGGAAAACACTTTATGGAGGCAAATTTTAACTTTGAAACTTTAGTGGAATGCAGTTATGCCAATTATGAGTGTTTTGTTTGCACCCTCCTGTTTCGCAACTTAAAAAAAAAACATGCAGGAAACCCCTTTCCTCACAAGAAATTTACAGGAAGGGAATGTGGTTCTGGGCACAGTGAAACAAATTAGGACTTGGTGTTTATCCCATCTTTCAAGATTTTTAAATATAAAATATTGCCTGGAGTAGGGACTGTGGGCTAGTTTTTCCTGCCTGCCTAACCTTTCTGCAATGCATGAAAAACTGCACTAGCTCTGATGGCACAGGGTGAGTGTGGCCTTTTTTCTTTTCTCTTTTCCTTCTCCTTGCAACGTATGCAAGCTTCAGTTAGAAAGGTTCAATTCCCTCCCACACTCCTCCAGAATGTCTGGACCTCTGGACTCCTGGATATACACATTGACACCTGCTTCTGCCATGTTTATACCAGCGGACAACCTTTTTTTTTTAATTAAAGAGACAGTGGATAAACAGCAGGTGAAATTTGGGGGCTTACAACGGACACCAGCTTATCCTGCCCCTTGCTGTACCACAGTGATTAGGGGTCACCTAGTGATCACACTTGCCAGCTCACCCTTGGGGTGAAAGGGGCACAGAGAGTGGTTCCTTCATCCCAAACTTCAAAATTTCTCTGCATTGAAGGCAAGAGCTAAGGTGTTTATGCTTTCCTTGGAGTGCTGCTCAATTCAAAAATTTGGCAATATTTGTCAGGTGCTTCAAGATCTACAGAGGGAAAATTCAGCAGAAATGCCCTGGCTAGGTATCTTATCTGTTGTATTTATCAAGATGCCTTTGAGGTGGGGGGAATAGCTGCAGGGATGGAAGAAAGAGCCTCTGCCCACTTGACAAGCTGCACGGAATCAATCCTCTCCCGCTAGGCAGCTCTATATGCTACAAAAACCATACCTGGCCAGAGGCATTCATGTCAGGAGAAAGCAAAACTTTAAATAAAACTTGTATGAGGAGTGAGTGAATTATTTATCATCTTCCTTAAGCATACTCTAAAATAGCAGTTCTCTGCCCACACTTCCCCTTCTATTTACTAAAGGAGTCACTCTTTTGGGGCAGAGTGCTGCGTCTCACTCCAAATAGTGGTATGTTGATAACGGACTTCTCCACTCCAACAGGAAAAGAAAAACGGATTTAAAATGGTGGATGTTTGGATAAGGCTAATTAATAAATCCTAGGAGGACAATAACTCACATGAAGTGAGGCATATCTACAGCTGGCACCTTGACTGTAAGGGAGAATGTACCTATAAAAGCATTAACGTCATCCTAACAGCAGGAGGGAGAGATCATAACCACTGCAGGATGCCAGGTCCAGAGGGAGTGAAATACGGCAGTACTTGACTGGATCCTGGAGCTCAGCACTCTGGGGGCTGCAAGTAGGGTTTGCAGCTGTCCTTCAGTGTCCTTTTGTAATTTTCTTTTGGATAAGGAAGGATTCTGTTAAGATAAACATTTGCTGCCTTCAACTCTGTGCTACCTTGCAGCTGCTGGTGGGATACAGGATGTGGGCAGGAGGCTGGATGAAAAGCTGTGATATGGCAAGCCTGGCTCCCTTTGTGGCCTGGTCCTGGGGGTTATAAGAAACCTAAGGCCAGCCTCAGGGAAAGACAGGAAAATAATGACAGGAAAATAATGACAGGAAAATAATGCCAAGAAAATAATGCAAAAGTTTCCATTGCACTCCAGACTTCATATTGCACAGTTTCCCCAGATGGCAGGGGTGGGAATGGGGTTTGCTTTGTCACTGTTTTCACTCTCATTTCATTTGCTGAGTTTTCTCTAATTGCTTCCTTGCGAAAGGCCTGCAGCCAAAAATCAAGGCACACTTTCTCCACATCCCCAGGCTGTGAGTTCATACTTTCACGCAGCTGTCTTCTGGTACTTGTGTGGTAGACAGGCAGGAATTTCTGCTATGAAGGAGTCCCTCTTCAAACAGGAGGATCTTTTAATTTGGCATGGCTAAGCAAGGCACTGTATTGCCCCGAGTGACTAACATGGGCGTAAAAGATAGCACCTAAAGCATCTATTTTGCCTTTGGAGTACTCCCAGCACGTCTCCCCTCTCTGAACTGAAGCACAGTCAATGGAGAAGCTGCTGCAGTGCTGGAATCCATCAGTGCTTGCAACTCGCTCCCATTGAAGTGCTTCTCCACTGACTGCTCTTTCCCAGTGTGGAAAGCGGCCTCACATTGGGTTATATGGAGATGGGGCTGTGGGAGTCAACACATGCAGGGCATTAGCTCACAACATAAAACTGGCCCATAAAATCCTCCCATGATCTGGAGCTACCAAGTGGCACTGCCAGTGGCTGGGCAGTGTGGTGGGGTTTGCTTGCAAAGGAGACTGACTGCTGCTTTCCTCTGCACATGTGTTTGAAACCTGCAGGTGGTGTATAGAAAACTGGTTTTGCTTGCAGCTGACTGCAGAACATGCTCTCTCCACATTTTTTATAGGGTCAGAAAAAAACTAATTTGAAGTGAGCATGGTGGGAACCAGGCAAGCTCACACTAGATTATTGAACGTAAGCAAGGACTTACAGTGGAGCAGCTGCTTCTCCTTCTTTTATTTATTTCTGTAATAAACAGACTGTAAACCTTCTCCTGCCACCTGTTCTAGGAGGCCAAGCAAGCAAGTGAAAACGTAGTAATATGTAGCTGCTGAGCATAAGCAATTTAAATGTATAACTTCAAAAAGGAATCTTTGTTCCAGACTGTGACAGGGAAACCTGCAGCCTCAGAGGCTGCAGGGCAAGGGCAGGGCTGGAGAAGACCTGTCTGGTTTTTGCAGTGCTGCCTTACTGTCCTGATCCTGCACAACTCCCACGGGTGTTTGGGCAGGCAGCTGGCCAGCCTAAGTGGTGAGGATCAGTTTTTGCGCATTAAGACCTGTTTGGCCACGATACTGGTCAGTAAGGGGAAAAGGCAGAAGACCTTGCAGGAGTCAGAGCAGAGTGCAGCCATCAGAAATGGAGATATCAGCTCTGGGGCTACAGCTGTCATTTAGACTGGCCTAAGAAGGCACCCTGGCTTGTATCAGCAATGGTGTGGCCAGCAGGGCCAGGACAGTGACCGTCATCCTGTACTCAGCAACTGTGAGGCTGCACCTTGAATCCTGTGTTCAGTTTTGGGCTGAACAAAAAAGACATTGAGGTCCTGAAGCTTGTCCAGAGAAGAGCAATGGAGATGGAGAAGAGTCTGGAGCACAAGACTTACTGAGCAGCAGCTGAGGGAAAAGAAGTTTTTTAGCCTGGAGAAAAGGACACTGAGGGGAGATCTTAGTGCTCTCTACAATCATATTCTTCTTATGCTATCATCTAACAAATCATCAGAGGTTGTGATGAGGTGGGGGTTGGTTTCTTCTCCCATGAAACAATTAATAGGATATGAGGAAATGGCCTCAAACTGCACCAGAGAGGGTATAGATTGGATATTAGGAAAAATTATTTCAGGGAAATAAAAAGGGTTGCCAAGCCTTGGAAGAGGCTGCCAATGGAAATGGGTGCATCACTGTCCCTGGAGGTATTTAACAGGCTTGTACATGTGCTGTTTAGGGACAGGGTTTACTGGTGGACTTGGCAGTGTTAGGTTAGTGGTTGGCCTCCATGATCTTAGAGATCTTTCCAACCTAAATGATTCTATGACTCTCTCTCTTTTTTAAAAGACAGATTCCCCAAACCTGCATGCCTGTGGCATGCCAGCTGGGTGCCTGGGGCAGTAACGGGCACCAGCATCCCACCTGCTCCCACATCCCACCTGCTCCCACCCATCTCCTGGGGCTGGGTTTTACCTGGCTGGGGTGGAAGCCATCAACTGGTTCGATCAGCTGCCAGGGCTCACCTCCCATCTTGCGCCACTCCTCAGCTGCTGCAAAGAGCACAGGCAGAGGGGTTATCACCAACCAGTGAGCACGGAGATGCCCACCCAGAGATGTACCCCCCTCCTCCTCAAAGCACCGCTGGTATTTTTAAGCACACGACAGCTCTGCGTGAAGATTATGATAATTCACATAAAGTTGTCAGAGCCAATAGTGTGTACAATCCCCTCTCCTTGGGGCAGTATTTAAGCCTTTATTGTTATTTTTTTCCTCTGCTATATTTATGCAAGAAAGCGCTTTGAACATAAATGATTGTAAAACAATTCACTTTCCCTCCCAACTAAGATGGATGCTGTAGCAAGTAAGGCTGTAAATTATTTAATACTGATTTAATACTTTTGCATTTCCCATGTTAGTTGCATCTTCAGCAGTGCAAAAGAAAAAATAGAGATGAAGAAAACAGTGCTTTTTAGGGAAAGAGATGGTAACAGAATATTCACATGGGCTGAAGTCTGCATGAACAGACTGTCATTTTTGATTACTTATCTTCTGAGTGGTCTTTTTCAACTCCAACAAAATAACCTTTTGAATTGCATAAGCGTGACATTCAATGCAAATGATGCTGTGCTGTAAGCCCTGGAGCCATTAGAGAAGTAAAAAGCTTTCTCTCTTCAAAAAGGGCTGTGGAGTGATCAAACATGGGACTAGTGGATATGGCATTAACAGACTGTAAATTCAATAATTCCTTTTATAATGACAGATTGAGAATTCTTAATAGCATTATGCAAGCATCCTGTCAGGAGGAAAATGTTCTCCATTCAAGCACCACAGTTTGATCTGGGCTCACTGCTGTTTTTTGGACCCTGGTTATTGTGTCAAAAAGTGCTGTCTGGGTCCCCACGCTAACTCTCATTCACAAAGAGGTGATATTCCTGCTTTGACTATAAAAACCCACTTGTGATGCTTCAGACAGTGCCCAAAACCTGTTTCAAGGCACGGGGCTTGTAGGTTTGTTTCAAATTTACAGTATGTTGGGCACAACACATATTTACCTTAGATTACTCCATGCAGTGCGCATATAGATGCACAGTGAACTTACCTAACTCCTTATATATGACATCCTACATGGAGTATGAGGCTGTATACTGTGCTTTACTTTGTAGAGAGACTACTGTTCCAGTGCCAGAAATAGCAGAGGAGTAAGTAAGATAAGTAAAATTTGTATCAAGATAGGTTAATTTACACTGTTATACCTGACCTCAAAAAATCCTAGAATAGTGGAGCAAATAGCCACCAACTGAGTATGTCCAGAGTCTGTCTTAGAAATGCCTTTTGCCTTGTCTGGATGACACCAGAGCTTGCTTCTATCCACACCAAGGAAAAGGCATAACAAGCAACCCCTATCCCCCTCTTTATTGCACTGCTTCATAAAGGAACCACTAATTTCTTCAGTCAAGGTCAACATGTGGGCTAGAGTGTCCATCTGAACCTAGAATAAATGCTAATATGCTCAAATTTTACTGGGAAAAAGCTGGGAGCTGCTATGTACATAAATATGCCCAGGTCAGCCTGAAATCAATGTACTCATCACAGTGTTTAACCACTGCTAAATATTTGATGTCTGGAGAGTTTCGGGGAGGATTTGCTGCTTGCTTCAGAAAGAGACCAGAAAAGTGGGTCAGTAGCCTTAGCTGGCTTTTGAGCACACTCGCGATCTGACAGCTTTCCTGACGGCAAGTTCGAATCCTTGCCTCCAGGGCTGCAGGAAATTTTGCAAAGTGTCTTTCAAAGCTGATGTTTGTATATGCATGTGTGATTTTGTTTACTTCATGTATTTAATGCGATGTAATCAAGAACAGCAAATTATATTAAGATGCTTCCTTTTGTGAAAGCAAATAAATTAACTAAAGTTAGTAATTTAACTTATTAAAGTAATTTGCCTACCCAGCAGGTAGTTCATTCCAAGTCCTAATGACTTGTTAAATATTAAGTAGCTGAGGCAAAAGCTGCCAGGAGGCTTGGACACCCTGAAACTCTGCACTATGAGAATGAGCTTGACAGTGGACCCCACCTCTCTGACAGAAACTTTTGGACAGAAAGGCTGACTCTCCCATCCTCATTTCTTTACCTCCTCCTCCTCCATATGGTCTTCATGAGACCCAGAACCAGTTTCTGGAATTGGGTCATGTAGGATAAAATAAGTTTGTGAATTTCGATAGGATTTGGCTGCAAAATGAGATGGCAGCTTCATGGTTTCAAGGACAGCCAAGCACTAATGGGGAGAAGTGTTAGAGAAGTACACTTTAAAGTATTGACAGGGTGCTTCTGTCCCTTCGTGGCTCTGGATTTAGATGCCTGCACGTTCGGATTTAAAATACAGTCCCCAGATAAAATTTTTCAATAAGGACCAACATGGAACTACCTCTCTATGTGAATATAAAAACAAGGAAATGCAGATAAAGCTTTATCCCTAATTATTATATACTATTTTTTGAATGTAAACATTCAGGCTATTTTGGAGAGGCCCCAATGTGGCCAGGGCTGGAGCTCTGGCCCCATGGAGGGAGGTTGAGGGACAGGGATGGTCCATTCCAGGGAAGAGCCTATGGGAAGATGATGAGGATGGGGCCACTCTCTTCACAGCAATGCACAACAGGAGAGAGAGAGACAAGTTGTAACACTGGAGATTCAGGCTGGATATAGAAATAAAAAGCTGTTTTCCTACTTTCCCATCACTATCTAACTACTTGAAATACATTGCCAAAATCAATCCCTCATCTCATGCTGATCCCTATTTTTAAAAAGAAAGAGTGTGGTTCTCCTTGTGAAGAATCCAAGCTGATGCTGGGTGTTGCCTCAAGCTGGACCCCTGTGCACCTTGCAAGGCAAACAGAGCTGAGATGGATTCAGGGACAGGTGTCTGTCCCCAGCCCAACAGGGACTATGTCTGCTCACTCTCATAGGTAATGACAAAAGTTTCCAGGATGTTTTAATTTATTTTTAAGTGTCAGTTGCAGAAGAAAGTGATTTAGGTAATGTGCTTACCTAATGTCACTAAAGATCACAGAAGGACAGGTTTTGTAAGCTTTTCAAGTCAAAAGTTACAGTAGTATGTAGGTGTTTAAAGAAACATAGGAAAGAAGCCAGCTATTCCTGGGAGAGGTGCTTCTACTTTGGGAACAGTGAGAGTGGAGCTGTGTTATTGAGGCAGGAAAATGGCTGCTGAAAGATCTCCTTCCCAACGCACTGCTCAGCCCAGAGGAGGCAGCATGAAGCCCAGTCAGTGACTAAGTAAACTACATCTCACGAAGACCACTTTGACCACTGCAGGTATGCATCTCCAGCCTAGATGACCTGCTATAAAAGCAATGTTCAAAACCAAAACCAAATCTTACAGACCAGGATAGGTTTGAGATTTCTTTTTTTTCTACATCAGCCTGAAAAGCTGCAGTGGACAAGCAGGAGGCCTTCTTAGCAAAGGCACATCTGTTGTCCCTGTCACCTTGCTACCCAAGAGAAAGTGGCCACTGTACTGTGCATCACTGGGCTTGTGGGTGCCGGCAGCTGGGACCAGCGGGGAGGTTGCTGTTCCCAAGGGGGTGGTGGGATCTTGTCTCAGGAAACGTCCCTGGTTACCCCAGCCATGGAAGCCAGGAGAAACTGGCATTAAGGATCCCTCCTTGGCCACAGCCCTGACTGCAGGGTCACCTAGGCTGGCTGACTATACTGCCCTTCTCGTGGTACAGAGCCAAAATATGAGGAGCATAGCAGCAGCCCAGCACCTGAGTAAGTGCTTTGTGAGAAAGACAGGGTAAAAAACAACTTACTTTTTCTCAGTGGGAAATCCATGTAGAAAATATCAAAGTTGACAAATTTCTCAGATCTTGCTATTTCTTTCAGGACATTGGAAAGTTGTAATGCTCTCTGCAAAAATCAAGTGATATAATGACTATTCATTGCTATTCATGTTGCTTTACACGGATCCAGCTTTTATCACTGATGCAGAGGCAGTAGTTTGAAAGATAATGTTGCTCTGTCAGCTGGGGGACAGGAGGTGAACTGGGGCCCTTCATCAGAACGTGGACTTACATGAGCACCACCAGCCTTTGGACTACCCAGCTCATCCTCGCAGGTTGCGCTGAGGCCTCAGCTGATTTCGTAAGTTTGACACAGCATATGCTTATTTCACTGGAGACCTCTTTTAGTAGTGTCCTTATATAAATATTCTAAGTTTCTTGCTTTTGGAGCCCAGTAATTTTCATTCCTCTTAAAGAAATGAAAAACTTTTCTACAAGAGAAATGTACTCTTTTCCTATTATCCTTCCCACTATTACGTTGTAGGTGATAATGCTTATCTATGCAGAACAAATTCCACCCTTACTTTCAGAAGAGTAAATTACCACCATTGAGTGTCTGCCTGATACATCCAGTGTAATTTCTGCAGCCATAACAGAGATCAGGATCTCCTAAATAAATTGTGCAGTTTGGATAATAACACAGACAATTAGTTTCAGACAAGGACTCGGAATGATTAATTCATACCCTGAAGACATATTCATTGTTCATGGACAGAAGTTACATGTACTCTCTGCTCTGTATTGTTGGTATGAATATATAAGCTGCAACCCTGCAAAGGTTTAGGAATGTGCTTAATGGCCTTCTCTGAAGTCAAGAGGGACAGTGCATAAAATGTAAGCTTTGGTGAAATTAAGGCCATATTTTTTTGTTTAGTGAATGCAAACATTAATACAACCATACACAGAGATGAGACCTTTGATAATAGTTGGTTACTGGCTCTTTTACATGGCTGCAGGGGATTGCTGGGATTAAAAATCAGCTTGTACCGTAAGAAAATAAGTGGCTGGTATTATGTGTCATTTACTTCTGCAGCCAGATTTTTAGGGTCAGTTTTAAGACATCTCTTTTCTGTCTGTTCCCATTCCTGCACTGAGCCTGGATACTCCCTGGTCGCACCATCTGGTGATTAAGTCCACAGAAATGTGTCAGAGGAAGATTAGCACAAATCCCAAATGAGAACAGGGTAAGGCTCTTGCTCTCAGGACCTGCTCCCGCAGCCAGAAAAGTCTATGCAGCTGGCCTGTCATACCAACAGCTCACTTGATTCAAAAGCCTTTCCTTTCTTATCAGGTACATTTTCTTCTTAAAGAACAAGAACCTGAACAGTTTTGTCTTGGGGAGACCACATCCCTTGAGCATAAATTTGGGTAGCTGAGAGGTTGTAACAGGAATACCTTCACAAATCCCTTAACTTGAGCATGCTGCCTCCCAGAGCCTGAGAAGCATTTGAAAGGATTGTTGTGGATATTTCCACATTTTCTCCTTGCCTTTGGAAGGAAAAAAACCTGTGCTGACATCTTGCCTTTGAGGCAATTGGACTTTTCTCCTCAGGCACAGGGCAGAGTGCCGGTGTACTGGGGCGATCCCACAGCAGCCTCATTGAGACTTACCTCCGAGGTCAGATTCCTGAGGGTCTCATTGGGGGTCAGCCAGCCGCTGCAGGGGCTCACCTGGGCAGGCATGAGGAGAGGGGCTTTAGCAGTGGGCCAAGATGAATGCGGAGCTCCTAAGCTACAGCTGCAGACCTTACCTGGAGGCAGTCGAGGAACGAGTAGAGTTGACTGTACGTGACATCCTTGTTCAGCTGTCCTGGAAAGCACAGAGAGCGGAATTTCACGTGCCCGATGGCCAAATGTGACTTCATTCTGCGCATCTGTGCATTCCCATGCCTTACACCCCTAGGTGGGAAGAGGCACCCCAGGAGCCCCACCACACCCCCTAACCCCAGGGTACCCTCCCACCACCAGAGCTGGGGTGCAATAGAGGTGGCAGCACCAAGGCATCCTTGCTGCTGAGGTGCCCATGTCCCCACAGTGTGCACAGCCCCATACCTGCTTCTCCAACATCCCTCTCCGGCCTTTCATAGGTGATTTGTCTCACATGTGGGGTTAGTCATCACAGCCTATGCCAACCTCCAACGTGTGTGACTGATATTTTCCCGTTAACATGTCTCTCACCCGCCAAAGAAATGCAGGGTTTGCAAAGTTGAAGGGTGCCTGTATACAGTCTGAGTTTTGCATTTACCTCACAGAGGTTGGCCTTAAAAGGGAGAAACAATTTTGCTGTCATGGAGGGAGGTGGATATGCTTGTGTGGGTGAGGAAATTCATGCACCAAGTCAAACATCCAGCTAACATTCCCTAAAATTCACTGTACTATGCAATAGCTTGGCTTGCTGAGAAAATTATCCATTTTCTCAATCTTCTTGCTTCTTCGGTAACTACAACTAAGATGGGAATTAAATGGCCACATTTTTTTGTATTAGCTATTTTATTGTTTGTAGTACACTGATCATCCCATCAGGCTTTGATATTTTTGCAGTTCTGAAATAGGAATTTCTTACTGTTGTTTTTAGGAACTGCAAAGTATAATCTCTCCCAAGTTAAAAGGGCTTCTCAGGTTGCTTTGTAGTGGCTCCCTGATACAGATGTGCTTCCTGCCTTTCACACAGCTGCTCATCTCCCAGCAGCAGTTCCAGCTGCCCAGGAAGCAAAAGGTGGGGGGTTCAAAGATCTAGCGTCACTTCTGGATATCTGGATGTTCCAGATTCCTGTAGCCTGAAGCATCAGGACCTGGGATGGGCTGTTGTAGGGCCCAGGGATCTGGCAGAAAGCCAGACTGATGTCTGGTCATGGCTGACCGGCAGCCAAATTGGGAATCCTACTCACAGCCTGTCGGAGGATGTGCCAGAAGGGATCCCTTGCTGCAAAACGTGTTGCTTAGGATTAATTGGGTCCCTCCAAGGCAAATTACCCCTCTGAAATTTTTCCAACTGATCCTATAGTTAATCACTCCTGATTTGGCTACGTGTTGTTTCTGATAATTAGATACCCAGTTAGAGGAACTGTCGCTGTGATAAACATGCACTCAGGGGAAGAAATGGGTTTATGTGACTAAAAATTAATTATCACAGGTTCCCCCTACCCTGAAAGGGGCAAGATTTTTCTCTTTTTTTCTTTTTTTTTTCATTGTTACTAGTATAGTGGTTATGAGGGAAAAATACAGGAGTAGAAATGGGGAAGATGGTAATGGTAAGATGGTAATGGAAGATGGCCCATTGCTAATCCCTAGGGAACACTGGGAAACTACAGCACAGGGTGTGCTGCAAGCTGTGTTACCGGTGGTTGCCAACATCATCTGAAGCTGTAATCTACCATTTTAATGATGTGATTTAGCTTCTCTCTCTCTTTGCTGGTGCGAACTATTATGACAACAACTTCCTCCTTGTCAGATGCAAAAGAGATTCCTTTACTAAAATACAAATAAGTGCATGCTTTTGGTCTAGAAAATCAAGGACTAAGTGATCTGTTAATGGTCAGAGGTATCATGTCATTCACACCCTGAGATGACAGGCACCCACAGATAGCCGCCAAATCTCTGAAAAAAATGCCCCAAAGCACTTTACAGTAACTACACTCTTAGGGAATGCCCCAAAACATGCCTGCACATGGTGTGAGGTTTCAATCATCACACACAGGTAGTGAAGGAGGTGCCAGGCACCCAGCACTGTCAGAAAATTCATTTCTCTAATATAAAAACAGTCTTTTACAACCCCCTGACTTAATCTTCTGCCTTGGTCCACAGCCAGTTTTACCACAACATCCACTAGTGAGTGTCAACATCCATTAGTGAGTGTCAACTAAATGTCCATCTCCACCTATAACAACAATCAGGATGAAGTGCAGGCAGGTTGGCCACAATTTTGGGCCAAAACTGGGGTAGAACAGCTTGTTTACACCACCACAGCATGTGTTGAGCCTGGGTTTGGAGCTGGGTGGGTAGAGCTGGTGGGGGAACCAGGCAGAATAGGGGACTGACCTGTCTTGCACTGGGGATGGTAAGAGCTGTCATTCCTACTTCTGCAGCACAGCCAATATATGGCTCATATCTCTCAGATCTCCTCTACTCTGTCAGGTTTGCTTGAAATCATTAATAGATTCGTAGATTTTTTAGGGAGAGAAGGCAACATGAATGGGCAGATAACCAGGAGGAACCCCACAACACCTCATATTTACCTAGAGGATGGTATCTGTCATGCAGGTTATCCCAGAGGAAGCGACCGTCTACCAAGCCTGTTAAAATCACATGGCTGCCATTTGGAAGATGGGAGTCCAGGTATCGCAGAGCTTGCACCACATTGGAGAGCATTTCTTTGGGTGTGGTCATGTGGGCCAGCGTGTTACGTTCCCTAAAGAAGAGGATGCCAAAAGGACATGGTGTCAAGAATACTGTGTCCCCAAAAAGGCACCTGAAACAGTGTCACTTCCTCTGTTTGCTGCTTTTCCACATTAAGTCAACTGAATGAAACCTTAGAAAAATGTTGTGATGTCTCTCACTTGTCATTGCCAAAATCAGACGTGATATAAAAACCTCCCTCCCTCAGTGTGCCCCATCTCTCTGCTACAACAGACAGATGCATCCCTTTTTTATACAGTGGGCACCTAACTCTAGTGGGCAGCTAAGCATCACACAGCTGCTCATCTGCTTCCCTTCCTTCCCTTCCTCCTCAGTGAGACAGGGGAAGAAGAGAGAGTAAAAGCAAGAAAACTTGGGGGGATCTAGGTGAAAAACCAAAACAAACCAGTTATTGTTCAATAAGCGAGGAAGAAGCAGAAGAGAGAAAGCAAGCAAAGAAGTGATGCAAAGCAAATCCGTCATCACAGCTGGGTGAAAGTAGGACTTCTTTCCCCATGGGTTCCTGCGCATAGCTTATATTCAACATGCTCTTTGATTATGCAAGGTAGGAATATCTAAGGTAGCTTTGTCTCTCACATGTCCTACACCTCTTACCAGAGCTCTGCAGGAGGGCAGGAGAGGGGTCTGGACAAACATGTGAGCCTGGAGAGAGGCGATATCTAAGATTAAAATAGTCCATTGGGGTACAGGAGCTGTGTCAGTGTTCCACATGGACTGAATGCCCACATGTTGTGACTCACTGTCAGGCGTGAACCTCTTCAAGCCAGATTCCCCAGCTCGGGTTTATCCTTCCCCTCTTGTATTTAGCTGTAAATGCCACAGGAGTGTGGGGGGAAATGAAATCCTAAAGTTGAAATACATTTCAATTTATATAAGGAAAACAAACAAGCAAAACCACCCCAGGCTGCCTGGAGAACAATGTTCTAGTTACATTATTATAGCAACCACTTTATTACAGAAAAAGTGTCCACGTGCTCTCGCGCCTGAGACCTATTGCCGCACTCTCATGGTGCCCGCGCCCAAACGGGGCTGACAGCAAGGCGGGGAACACAGCCCTCAGAAGGCAGTCCCATCCCAACAAGAGAGGATCCATCCACCTTGGGAAGCAAGGTCTTGTGACAGTTTTCCTTCCATCTTGGTGGTGTGGCTCAGCTGATCAAGGCGTTCAGAGAGAAAGATTAAGAAGTAAGACAGGGGATGTCCTTCCAAGCAGGAAGGTTGCACTAATGACCAGCCTCACTGTTTTAGTGGTTCCCACATTTTTTCCTCTTGCTTGTTCTCTTTGCTTGTAGAAAAGCAATCACTTTAGCAGCCAGAAGGCTCCATCCAGGCCCTTTCCTTAGGAAAGTCCTTTCATCTCTTTCTTGGCTTCCCAGGGGTAAGAGAAGGGCAAACTTGATGCTTGCAGTGCTGAGCCAGCTGCTGGTGAATTGGGTCAGACTCCTTGTCAGTGAACACCATAGAAGCAGGAGCTTTCCAAGGCATTGTTGTTCTGTTTCAAGGCATTAGAAATGCTTGGGTTCAGAGGGGGGGAGTGGGTGCTGAGTCCTGTGTGGGAGAAGCATGTTCCCTTAGAAGGATTTGGGATTCTTCAGTGAGCTGCATTTTGCACACAAAATAATAATTGGGTGAGTTTCCTGGGCCCAGAAATTTATCTTAATGCAGTATGTGCTGCTGAAGCATTTGAGACTTCCTAGTAGGGAGAACTGAAAAACAGCATTAAGATTATGGTTTATCCTTGTGACAGCCACCCAGTCAAGCTACTTTTGAGATAAGACTGTGGATTTGCTCTGAAATTACTTCATTTCGCCTACAGGTGTTGCAGCACTTGGTATCAAAATACCGGTCTGATGTAAGGCCTCTACCACAAGTAAACATGTCAGTATAAGCCAAAATTAATATGACATTCATAATTCCACTTTCTCTTGTCATATGGTATTGAAGTCATGCAGATATGTTAGTGTATTTCTTCAAATTTCCTTTCTTTGCCAGGCTACGAAATTAAAACCAAATGAGAAGAAAGCAACCTTGTAGGCACATTCTATTTTGGCTCTGCCATAAAGACTCCAAGGTGTCTGGGTGAGCACCAGGGTCCATTGTGGTACCCTCACCTCATTCCCCTGGGCTTGCTGCGTAAGGCTGGTATGCCCAGGGCATGAGGGCTAGAAATGTTGCCTGCTCACACACTGTTTCCAGGGCCTGAGGGTGCAGCAGCTCTTTGGTGCTGATAGTCTTACAATAAAGGAGCATTATGCTCTTGCTGGCACTGGTGCCACTTTGTACAAGGTCCTTTCATGGTGGGTGCCTGCTCAGCCTGCTTTGCTGCTGTCACCTTGCTGTTTGTTGCAGATGCCGTAAGTGCAGACCTGTGAAGGAGAGGCTGGAGAAGCAGTGCCATACACTAAATGCAATTAGTATTTGCAGTAATTGTACAGCATTTGAGACTTCTGGTGCTCATTATTTTCTTGTCTGATCTTTTTTTTTTGTTCTAGATTTCTGTATCCCACATTCACACCTTGGTGGGCTGAGAGATACCATTGCCATCTGTCTTTATTTTTCTAACCCCCTGTTTGGACACCACGGTGTGGAGACCACTGGAAATCTGTAACACAGGCTGCCAATTTCATTATCTTTTCCCTCTACGAACATCCACATTACTCATTGCCCCACTCTTCGCATGGGATGAAATACTCACATTTTAACAGTGCTTTGGGAAGAGCTGTGTCTACAGTATGCTCAGCACTATGCCCTCTTTTGAAGCCAAAATGCAGAATAAGGCCAGGAAGGCTGTACTGCTGCAGTTTAAAGCTGTCCTTGAAGGGGTTTTTATTTGCCAAGCCCTAGGTTTGAAGTCAAGCCCATCAGATGCTCTGCATCCTCTGTAACCTCTGTAGGTACATCAGAGCCAGGGCAGCTACACAGTGACAGGACACTGAAAAAAATCTCTCTCTGCTGTCCAGCCCCCTCAATGGAAACAGCACGATGCTACAGAAGCTGCAGCATCTTTCCTTGCAGGAGTCACAGGGATCAGTACAGCCTGATAGCCCCTTTTGATGCTGTGAATGTTTTGGAAGAAAACAGACAGAAAACAGCAGCGAGAATTTGAGCAGACAAAAGTCTCTCTGCTCGATAGCGGATGCTAGGATAAAAAGATATCAGAGTTTCAAACAAGTATTAAATACTGCTCTGGCAGGTTTTGGAATAAACAAATGGGTGAGGCAAGGTCAAAATAGTTTACATTTCTGAAAATTTCTTTTTACTTCAGACAAGAGTAGAAAGCAGTGTTAGATACAGGATAAGCAAAAGGAATAACCTGCAGAATGAGAAATAAAACAAAGGAAAAAGAGGTGCTTTTAGCAAAGGCAGTGACACAGCAGAATTGAAATATGTGTACAACAGAGCCTGGGCCAAGCCTGTGAGAAGACACCTTGAAAGTCTCCATGGCAGGAGCCATGGACTTCAGCGAAGGTGGATTTTTAATTTTTTGTGGAGGGGGAAGTAGGGGCTTTATCATCCTGGCAATGGATGCAACGGTATCTCCATTAGCTTCCCAGTAAACAGATCCCCAGGACAGTCTTGTCAGCGAGTACCAGGAGGCCTGTGACTGCTTTTCCCACTCTGTCAGAGCATGGTAGCATTGCTTTTGAGGATTTGTGCATCTTTCCCCTAACAGGAGCAGGATGCTGAGGGCAGATTTGGCAGTTTTGGGCAGGGGAGCAGAGAGAGCACAAGCACCAGAGGGTGGAGGTTTCATGGGAGGTGATCTCTGCATGCTGCCTGCCTGTGGCTAGGGCGCTGGTGATGCCAGGAAAGGATCTAAAAGGTGCTCCTGTGGTCCCACTTCTGCCCCAGCTGAAGGCTCCCAGGTGCTGCAGTGCCAAGAAAAGCTCTGCCTGGCCTTTGGACATCCTCATCTGGAGCACAACCCCTGTCAAGCAGAGTTTCAACCCATGAACTGCCTTTTAAGCAGTTTTATGATACCAAACCTTGGCCATTTTCATGGCCACGTCTGACAGCCTGCATAATAGCTCCAACTTCATTATACAACCTGCAGGTGAGAATTTTCAAAATCGTTGGAAGGAAACTTAGCTGAGTGTGCAGAATTTGTCAAAGTGAGTCTCTGTGTAAGTCTGTGTATGTAAGTCAGATTGATTTCTTCCACGTACAAGAAAAGATGAAGACCGAACATGGTGAAAATAATGTTGCACTAGCACTCAGACCTCCTGCAAAACCAAAACTGCAGTAGGGATGTGCTGTGCACTGGCCTGGTTGCAAGGTGTTTTCTGCCTTCCCACTACCAGGAGGAAGGGAAGCACCCAACCAGTGAACTCTTGGTGTCCCTGTGAGCATTGCTAATGTAATACCGCAACTATTAGTTTCGAAAGCTTCAGTTCGTTCTCCTGCAGAGCTTATGATGTGAGTAAAGCCAGAAAGACAAAACACCTCATCAGGAGAGCACAGCAAAGACTGCAGGCAGCAGAGGCAGGGTGAAAACAGACCTCGACAGGGGATTATTTTCTCACTCCTCAGAAATGATAAACCAGTCACGCTCACCCTCCTGACAGGAGGTGGCACACTGGGTAAGACAGATATACATGCTTTTAAACACTTTTTTTTCCCCCTCCTGTTGTTATTATTCATTTCCTTTGCTAAGTTAGAAATAATTACTTCAGACATACCATTGGTCATTTTATGACTGGCTTATAAAAGAAAGAAAGAAAGGCAAGCTCCAAATGAGGATTGGTAGGTGCCTATGACAAATACAGGTAAAGAAACAAGTATTTGCAGCAGAAAATTAAGAAATAAAGACCAATAGCAAAGAAAAATGCCACCATGGAAGAGTGCAAAGCAGTGAGACACAAATGTCCAGGCAGTCAGCAGTATTCTAAAGAAGTCAAATTTATGCTACTATAAACGTTCATTTAGTTTACACCTTACCCATTGCAGACATCATTCCCAATTGTAGCATAGATAACTATGGCTGGATTGTCCAACAGCTGATTTCTGGCCAAACTAAAAGATAAATATGGAGCCATATTAATGGGGAAATACATTCTCAGTGTCTGAATTGAACAGTGTGCTTTTGTGAGATCACATTTGGAAGTATCCTGGTTGGATATGGCCAATGACCAAAAGACTATGCTCTTATGTTTGGGAGAGGGCTTTTTTTTGTTGTTGGGTGGTTGGGTTTTTTTCACTCTAGTTCTATACTTTAGTAAAGTGTCTTAAATAAAGTTTTTTCACTTCTCCTTTTTGCTGCTCATGAACTTGTCTATTTCACTGTTTTTCCTGCTGGCTTTCTATTTTCTTTGTGTTATTCAGAAGCCAAATCAATTGGGGCAAAGACATGAATCACGACGGGAATTTTTAAATCAGAGATGGGAGAGGAAGACTAGGTTTGGCTGACAGCTAAGTCTACCTGTAGAATTGAACTCAAGATCAAATCAGGATGTAGTTTGAACCTCAGTGCTAGAGGGCAAGGATTCATTATTACTTTTTCTGGAGGAGAGACAAATAAATCCTTTAGGATGTGAACTACATCAGTGTCAAGCAAACTAAATCAAATCCAGATGATCACAACCCACCCAAATTCATCTGAAAAGGAGAGCTGCTGCTCTCACTACCCAGCAGCTACTCAGTTATATCCATATGGAAATTGCAGTGGACCTGCCCATGTCTATCTACATTGCTACACGCAGTTAAGGGGACCCAACGAACAGATTTACAGAAAAGGCTTAGTCTCTTCCCTAAAATCACTGGAAATGGTCCCCTGGCTTAACTGAGCCAAGTTCAAGGCCCTGGAGATAGTGATACCCACACTCAAAACCAGTTTTTCTTCAGTTTAATGATGTTTATACCAGAGAAGAAACAGCCAGCACTTCAGAGCATGCTGGTCAAGGGAAGCTGTGCATTTTAGAATACTCATGGATAATATATTCCTCACAGTGCTTTGCTTGTTTCTGTCAAAGAAGTAAAACTCCATCAGTGCTTATGTACTTCAAGTTAGGTCTTGAATCCCATTAAACACTCACCTTTTTATTAATGAGAGGAGGTTTCCTGAAGAACCACCTGATCACACACAGGAGGAACAAGAGAAATAGTACAGCATTGTTAGAGTGACAAAAAAATCCGGAATGCAAACCCAAACTTCATCGCGTATTTCCAAGAATGTAGAAGCACTAAAAGTAAAAAGGGAGCAACAATTCATCTCTGTAACCTTTTTAGGTGTTGGCACTAAGAAGTAAAGCTATATCCAGGGACCTGCTGCTTTCTTAAGAGTCCCACACTTCAGACTGTAGAAAATCAAATACTTTGAAGTGCAGGGTTGTTTGGATCCGGCTTTTAATCCAGATCTGGCAGCTTCTTCCCATCTGTTGAACGTAGTAGTCTCCTGTAAACCAGCCAACCTGACTTGTCAACAGTTGGTCTATTTTAACTTTCCCTATAAATTGCAAAGAGAACTGTTCTCACTCTTCTGAGAGAGTAAGTGTCTCACAGCTATACCACATTGGGACTGATTCAGGTCCTAAACATAGGCACAAGTGCCATTTTTGACATCCCAGAGTATCCAAGACAGCTGCAGCAGGGCTGGCAGATACATCACAAGATGCGTGAGAGATTGTGCACTTCTGGAGAGGCAGCTGGAGGTGGGAAAGATACCACAAAGCACCTTAAATAGCTGTAGACACCAGTGTTTGGGTTCCTTCATTGCTCTCCCCACAAGTGTCAGACTTAGAAAAAGTAGTATTAGGCCAGCTGCAGTTCTCCCAAGAAGCTCTGCATTTCAATAGCGATTCACCCAAAAGGTTGGATGAAAATCTTTCCTCCTTGAGGAGAGGAGTTGGCTACACCTAAACATCTGTGAACATCTGTAATATTTCATTTATGCTTTGAATCAGAAGAGTATTCCCATTTAGTAAAGTTTTTATGCATTAAAGTTAATACCAGGTCTTTAAAGGCTATGCACATTGATCCCAACCATCCCCAGCGCAAAAATCAAACTCCATCACCTGCAGTACAAGAGGCATAGCAAACAAGGAGCCAAAAAAGTCTTTATGCTTCGTTCAAGATGAGACTAGGGCTGTGATTGCAAGAAGCTCACCTCATAGCAATGTACAGAAACAAACTTCAGAGAAGCAGATCCTACAGGTAGTACTTGCTCTTACTTTGCAGTATTTTCTCTCTCTCTTTTTTCATTCTTTCTCCTCTTGTTTTATCCTCCTCCTATTCTCAGATCAACTCTTCCCTGGTCTCTCTCTTCTCTTTTCTGCATTGTGCCTCTGAAGCTTGCTTTGAGGTGTAAATCCTGTCCTCCCTGCAGCTCTTGGGGGGAAACTTGTGGACAGAACATCATTAAATCCCTGCTGGATTGGTATGGGAGAAGAGATCTAAGAGATAAACCCCTAAGGTAGCAATAATACACTTTGCATTTTAATAGTGATGCCTTTGTTATTACCACTCACAGAGATGCCAACTGCATATATCAAGGAATCCTTTATGTTTTAAATAATCCAGTTCTTCCACTTTAAAAATGAGTGCATCTATCTGCTGCTTCTCTCCTGGGGGTTGCTGATCCGTTGAAAAATCCAGGCCTTCTACTGAGAAGCTCTTTTCAGCAGGATAAGAGCCCCACAAAAACATTAGAAAATATGACTTGGAACATAGCTACCAGTAGTTTGTTTTTTTTCTGTTTAATAGCCCTTCTTCAGCTAGAGCTGAACACCCTCTGTTTAAGCCATTCTGCCACAAGGCCCCCTGGACTGTGGCTGCAGTTTCAGCATAAATAAACTAGTGGGACCTCTAGAAATTAAAAAGTATTTGCGAAAAAGGCAATAAGCTGTTCTTGGGTATGTATTACCTCCAAAAGCATAGGTAGTTATAATCAGCTCTGTGGAAAGCATTAGCACAGTTACAAATCAAAACATCAAGAAAATGAAGGGGTTTTCTAGGAAACAGTTTTCATGGGTAAATTGAGTCTTCAAGGAAGCTTTTGTGATACAGGATACAATCTGTGGTGAAAACATTCAAGAGAGAAAAAGAGGTGAAGCAGAACAGTTATCTTTACACTGTTGAATGTCCTGGAATCTATCCCTGGATCTTTCCTGCCTCTCTCTCTCTCTGTTGCTTTCCAAACATTCTCAGACCAGTGGGGTTTTTTTAGTTTTGGTTGAGAAATCAATTTGCCTCCAGTTGTGAGGGAAGGGTCCACCACCTCCAGAGGATAATGGGATTTCTTAAGAAAGGGAAGGCAGAACTCCTGTAAGCATGGAGGCTGGGGAAGCGTTTCTCCATGGTGAAGATGCATATCCTAAGAAGGGCAGTGGGGGAATGTCCCTTTGTGCGGAGTCTGACACAGTGCTGGTGCTTTTGCAGGAGAGCTGGACAGGAACATTGGCTTGGCTTGCCATCCCTGGGCTCTAGCTCTTGGCTGCACACCTCCCACACCAGATCAGCATCCTTTCCTTGCACTCATGTAGGGCTATGAAGCATCATTTTCAGAGGAAGGTTTAGTTGTCCCAGGCGGGGTTAGGTCAGGCTGGTGGCCAGCTGTGTGCTTTATTGACACTGAGGGTGGCTTCTTAAATCCTCCCATTCTGGGAAACTATTACACCAAATGAGGCAATAAAAGCGAACCTTTAAAATGTAGTGTCAGAGCAATGATTTAGAGAAGATATCCTGAGATTCTTCTCTCACTAGTAATTTTTCCCTTTTTAAATTCACTTCTTAATTTTCTGCAGAGTCTTTTGCCCTGACACAGGCTCTCCTCTTTTCATATCCTACAGGTGTCTGTAGTGTAAGTGGAAAGGAGATACGTGGAGAGAAAAACGAACGATGCACACAGTGAGAGGTTATAAAAAAATCTATGAGGGAATTGGAAAAAGGAAGCACATGAAGTACCACTCTGTACTGGTTTGGCCAAATTTAGAAATATATCCTCTGAGAGAAGGCAGGTCACCATCCCTCCCCTCACCAGGTTTGGGAAAGAATAAATTTTCCTCAAAGAAAAGTGAAAGAGATAAGAACTATTTATTTGACAAACACACAGGAAAAGGAAAATAATGCTAAATAATAAAATCTCTCGCTGTGGAGAAAAAACCTGGGTAAGTGTTAAAAGTCCTCCCTTTGGTCTCCTTGGGGTTGGGGCTTGGCCCAGGGCCAGGCCCTCTGTACTCGGTGGAAAGTCCTCCCGATGTGTTCTGATATCGAAGCAGTCCAGTAGAAAAAGGGAGAAAATCCGAAATTCCAGGGAAGGGAAAAAAAGTTCAACTCTCAGTCTCTCTCCAGAGAAAAAGAAACTGAAACAATTGGCCAAAAGCTGACTGGAAAACAGCAAGCCGGGTGCTTCTTCGCTCCCCTGCCGCAGCTGGGAGAAACAAACGTTGCTATCTCTGTGTGACCTTGAACAAGCTGCAAACTGCTTTGAAAAAGTTTTGCTCAGTTTTTCCTTCCCCCTCTCAGGCCCAGTTTAAAGGCATAAAAAGGCACAAAAATTAATTTCTGGGCATAGGGCAGCAATATGGGATACACATCATAAAGTCACCCGAAGACACACTCCCACTAATGTAAAAAGAGCAGAACAAGAAAATTAGGGTATCAGGTACTGAGACAATTTGGATATAAATGAGAAGAACCATTGACAGCTAGTCATCCTTGACCATCTAGTTTGGCCTTTTTTAATTCTCTCTCACCAGAAAGCCCACCTGGGGGACTGTAATGATGGGAGCCATCAACTCTAGTGCCCTGCAAGTTACAGGCAAGAAAGTTGGAAGCACCTGACTGATGGCACCAAAGATGTTGTAAAACACTTTCACGGAAGCCTCAAAGCTTCAGGAACACCACGTGTGCCACAGGAAGGAAGAATGCATGTGAGAGGCATTGCCAGTGGCATTGGTGCTGGCACCAGAATGCAATTTTTAAGGTGAAAATGCCCACCTAAGCCTGGAAGTGAGCATCATGCTACCTGTGTGTGCAACCTCTTCTGCCTGGTAAGACCACAGACTCACAGAATCACAGAATTGTTAGGGTTCGAAGGGACTTCAAGAGATCATTTGGTCCAATCCCCCTGCCAAGGCAGGGTCACTTTGAACACAGGAACATGTCCAGGTGGGTTTGGAATGTCTCCAGAGAGGGACACTCCACAACATCCCTGGGCAGCCTGTTCAGTGCTCTGCCACCCTCAGTGGAAAGTTCTTCCTCAGGTTGAGGTGAAACTTCTTGAATTTTATCTTATGGCCATTGCTCCTCATCCTGTCACTGGGCAGCACCAAAAACAGTCCAGCACTGTCCTCTTGGCACCTGCCTTAGAGATGTTTATATGTATCTGTTTGTTGGAGGTGGAGGGCTGGGGCAGATCCATTCTGCTCCTAAATTTTTCAGGAAATTCCAAACATTTAATAAGTTTCTAAGTAGCTCTAGAGGCAGCAGTGCTCCTCACTTGTAGCCAACATGAACCATCTGCTGGAAAGGAAGAGCATCCCATATAGCCAAATTTTCTACCAGAGGAAAAGAAATCTTCCCAAGCTTCTGAAGCATGAAAATTAATTAAATACAATAGAAACAAAAAGGGATAATCACAGCATAATCAAGTATCTTTTAAACATGCTGTTGGGGACATGAACTAATCCAAGACACAAAAGCTAACATCATAAACCTCAGTTTATAAGGAAGACTACTGTTACCCCTTCACATAACCCCTCTGACAACTCAGGATTTCTTGTTTGCCTTCATTCCTCTGGTTTAAGGATTATTCTAGGTTTTCACTCCTTGATAGTGAAATTTTTAAAAAAATTTTTCCCTCCAAGAAGAAGTATGATTAATGAAAACCCATGTTTTTGCACCGGAACTATCCTTCTACCTCTGTGATGTTTATGCCTCAAAAGAATTCAAAATGATAACACCCTTTAATTTTTGCTTTGTTCAAATGTCAACATGTCTTATCATCCCTTCAGAAGTCTCCATTGCCCTAATCCTCCCCAAAACCTTTCCCTGTATCCCCATCAAGGTCAGCCCTCTCTAGAAAAATGGGATCAAAATCTGAGGTCTTATCAGGACTTGTATCAGGAAGGACCGCCTCCCTGTCTCTAGAGAAAATGTCATGCATGATGCATCTTGCAACTTCCTTAGTCTCTTTCCAATGCTACCCTGCACTCTTGATGCTTTCTTGGAATTTCTCTTTGCACCCCAAAGCCTCTGTCCCTCCACCATGTCTGGCTGGTGGGCCACTAGTTTACAGAGAAGTCTCATCATTACTTCTGTCATGCATGTTTTGTACAATGGTATTTGCTGCAATTCCTGCCACTGTTGTTCCCAAGTTCATCTAAATTATTCCTGTGTAAGGATGTGTCCCGCTCCAGGATGGTTAATACTTTGCAATTTTGCATCATTCACAGAAGCCATCAAGCATGTACCTTGGTCTTTGCTCTAAGGTCACCATTCCAAATGTTAAGCAGCATTAGCCTCAGGAGAGACGCAGGAGGGACACGGCTTTGCTCTCAAACTCACTGCTCTTCCCTGCTTAGTTGCTCCTCTATGCACTTCTTATTTCTTGTATTAATCTTCCTCTTCTTCACTGCACACTGGGGTACCATGCAAGACACTTTCCTTAATTCTAGGTAGATCAGATCTGCCGCATATTTATGTGCATCTTTTATAGATATATATATATATAATGCTTTTTCATAGAAAGATGATGTGTGCCAGCCCCACAAAATTAATTAATCAAAACCCAACAGTGTTAAGTTTTGTTTATGTCTTTGATTATTTATTAAAAATTGGTTCTCAGAGCACATTAAGATGCCAGCACCACCGACCTCCTCAGTTTTTCAGGAGGATCTCTGCTCGCTGGTCCCCAAAGGATGTCTCAGGATGTCATGGGCACCCTTGCTGTGAGACTGATGGCTGCTTTGTGCCCACTCTGGCAGCTGGTGTGGCAGCTCAGTGAGTGCCCTGTGCTACCGTGGGGTGCAGTGTAGGGCCCCCCCAGGATTCCCTGCAGGAGTACAGAGCAGGGCTGTGCAAGCAAGCAGGGACCAGGCCACAGCCTCTGGAGGAGATGAAGGGCAGCCCTTTTATCTCTGTCACCACTAGTGACATCCCTCTAAATCTTCCCTTTTGGCCACGGTCAAGAAAACCTCCACAGAGTTACAGTGGAGTACACTGGTTTTAATTCAGTGGAAATTCTTAGCACATAGGTAAAAGGGATGAAGCCACACACCTCCCTGCTCAGAGCCAGAAGAGAAGGTGCTAAGTAAGTGCTGTTCTCTATTTGTCCATAAGAAATGCATGCAACTAAGAAGGTGTTGCATTGTTCCTGACAGATGTTCATTAATGCAGCATCAATTATCAGCACTGGTAATGTTAAAAATTATAATAAAAAAGTTTTAAAAATGTAACATACCATTTTGGGAAATGTTCTGCAAGTCTCTGTGATTACAGCGATTTCTCTTGCGTAAACGTAGATACAGAGAGTCTGTCCAGCCTCTGAAATAAATTGAGAAAATACAAACTGCTAAACTCATACGATAATGATGAAAATACAGCTGATATTAAAAATGATGTATGTTCTTGTCTCTGATAAACTCAGTACCCCAGTTATGTATATGCTACTATTTCACCATCTCTCTTTTTTTGTGGTCATAAATCTTTTTAATCTCCAACAGGGTGGCCTAAAATAAAGCAAAGATATCTTCTTAAGAAACTATAAATCGATGAAGAGTTTCTTTGACATTGTTCCATCCAGGAACAATGCCTTTATCCTGGTCTTTCAGATAAGGTGTTTAAAAACCTTTTTGTTGTACATCATTTATCAAAACAATTCTGTTGGTCGTTCACAAATTGACTTTTCAATTGGTTGTTATGGAACGGTAAGTAAAAGAGAAGAAACATTGGCAGGGCAATTGTTTCCCAACATCATAAATCTTGGACAGATTAATCTGAAAACAGGTTATGTTTGACTGTTATTAGTTCTCTCCTTTATTTTGCACTGCTGAGAAAAATGAAAAAGAAAATGAAAAGGATAACAGCCCAAAGGGTGATGAGAAGACCAAGCTCCCAGCCAAAAGTACACAGTCATTTCTATCTGAGTTGCAGTTGTTTGTTTGTTTGTTTTTCTTCCAGGCGTGGAAGAGATTAAAAACTGAACACTGGACCAAGGCTTATCACTGACAACTTCAGGGGCAGTTCTGAGCCCTGATCACTTGTGAGCCTCAGTTTCTCTGGAGCCCAGACAAATGCTGTGTACTGAGTGGCTGGGCATTTTAGCAGATTTTAAAGGTCAGTTTTGCTATGGCTCTGATACAGAAGGCTGCATAGATCTTTCCTGTTGGCTTGTCAAGAAGCAAACTGCCTTAAAGCAGATACTGTGTGAATGTAGCTGAGGCTGAGAGCCTGGATTTTGCACAGGGAGAAAAAAGGGAAACAAAAGTCCAAGTATATGGTGCAACAGGTATTGTTCCTGGAAAAAAATGTATTCTGCCAACTTTTAAATTCTGCTGGTAGAAAGCCTCTTCAGGCTTGACCCATGCTTGGTTTGGCATTCAGCTGTATGCCTGACCTATCTTAGACATAAAAAATAAAAATTATCTGAAACTTAGGTCAGACCAGGCACTGGTTGATGATTGTATCCTATGGCTCTTGCAGGATTCAAAGGCCTCTTAATGCTGGCCAGAGAGATGATTAATAAAAAGATTTTTTTTAAACTTCACAGTTAGAATTGCAGGCATTTCAAGATGTTTTGTGTTTGGACTTTATTTTCCTTCCCTTCTGGCAGGAAACATACTTTTTTTCCCATCTATCCCTGCATCCTTCCCCATCCACATGAGCCAAACTAACACAGCAAATTAGGTCACAGACTCTTTCAAATTCTCCTTTTGCTATTTCCCTCTAAATGTGTTAAATAAAAAAAAGAGGTGTGGGAGGGGGAGAAGAAAGATTTCCCCCCAGTAGGGAACACTACGAAATAACCATGGGGATACCCTTTATTCCACTGTTTCAGCAGCAAAAAAGAAACATGAGGGAGAGAGGAAGATTAAAAAAAAAAAAAAAAAAGAAAAGAGAAAGGCTGATTTTTGTTAGTTTCAGCAATGCTCTCCTTCCCCTGAATTTTGTAAAAAAACTAGTTTATTTTTTATTTCTTTGGGGTTTTTCTCCTTCTAAATTACAGTTTGATCAGTTCTAAAACCTACCCTGCATTTCAGGAAGACTTGCTTATATATTGACAGTATACTTTAAAAACCCTAGATCCAGTGCTGATCTTGGTTTCAGAAAGAGCAGATGCAGAGCTGAATAGTATTCTTCTCTTTCCTTTCAAGCACGGTTTTGTTTTTTTTCTTGCTGTGCTCTGAGAGACCTAGAGACTCGCTATGACTTGGCCACTCTGTCTGTTGGCTTACCCGATGGTGGAATTCAGAAATCCAGTGATCTCTGAGAACTGGGGCCAGTCAAGCTCGTCACTGAAAGCCGTGGGGAGATTAGCAAATGATTTCTGAAAGAGAAGTTTTTAAATCAACACAGTTTCACCCTCACAGACATAAAATCCTCTTAGCAAATTTGAACACTTCTTAGCCAGAGCATTAGCCAGGCAGCAGCAGTTGTAACTACAGCTAGTAGTGGTAATTATGTATGCATATACTTAAAAAGTTGACTCTTGTAAGACAGGCATATGAAGAGATGGAGGAAGCAAAAGCAGAGGAGATATCTGAATTGCAGGTCCTGGCACCCTTTTTTCCTGAAAGAGTCCAAAGATCCTCCTGATGTAAGCATGTACTGCAGGTGCAGACCACCAAGGCAGGAGCTGATTGCTCCAGCATCTGACCTGCCCAAAGGTGGGTCAGCCTTGGGCACAGATGACAGCCTGATGTCCCCAGAGAATATGGTAAATGCATAATGTCAAATTCTCTCAAAGCTCCCCTGCCCTCTACAGCAGGATGAGCTGGGAATATCCAATCCCCTGAAAACCTCTGCCTGCTCCTCACTGTAAATTTTGGGGACGGTACTACAGCAACAGAGTCAGAAAGGCCTCTGAGCACGGCAGGGATGAAGGAGGAAAACACATCATCTGACATAACCTTCCTGTGCAAATACATGCACCCTTTGCCCTTCTCTCTTTTGCTGATATTAGTCCCTAACACTTTTTTAAAGTGATTGCCCCTGTGAAAGCCTCTCTACAGATGCAAGCCATGTTGCACATTCAAAACACAGTGCCCTGTCCTGTTCCACTTTGTTTTCTGAATGTCCCAAAAATCATGGAAGGTTAGGAAAATAGCCTTGATACATTGTGTCACCTCAGGAGGACAAGAACATGGAGTAAATTTCCAGCTTCTCCTAGTCTGGGATACACTTGCAAAGACAAATGTATAAATCCAGTGTGCTCATAAAGAGGAAAAACTGCTGATGAAAAAGGTAATAACCAAAAGAAGGTCAAAACATAAAATCAGAGAACTTACAGGCTGGTTTAATCCATATAATTTATTAGCTTCATTTTCTCTTCGAGAAATTGTGGGGTTTCCTTAAGACCTCACTGCTATAAACAACAAGCAGGTGGGTAATTCTTTATCCAGGAGGGTCAGAGTAACTGAGGAGCTACAGTAGAGCTAAATCTTGTGCTCCCCACCAAGTTCTAATTCCCAGAGAATTATTGTTTAGGTGAATGGGAGCTACACTTGAGTATATTGGTTGAGTATATGTCTAAGGGTTTTGGCTGTAAGAGGATGGAGGGAGATGCAGAGAAAGGGGAGGAAAGGCAAATAAAGGGGGGGTTGTGGGGGAAACAAATCCTGAAGCCACGCTCTGAGCAGTCTAATGCACAGCAGATGCCAGTTTAAAGCATGTAACAGCACATTTGACCCACTTAACAGTAGATCTGCTTTAGTTACCAAGATGAAAATGGGCCTGTCTTAATTATCTTTCAGATTGTTCTCTCTCTCTCTCTCACGTACATATATGTGTCCTTGTGTGTATGTGTACATACATATACACATAAAAAATACCTATTTTTTAGGGCTGGAGAGAACCTTCAAATTTGCCTTCTTCAAATCTGTTAGTTTTGTGTGCAAACAAGCACTTAATCCAAGGGCACAGCTATGAGTAGAAGTGGAGGGTTACAGCATGGCTTGGCCATTTGCAGTATTTCCCTCCTTGTAGGTTTGTATTAAAGGTGACAGAAACAATCACTTAGCATGGAAAAAAACCCTGTAGACACGATCTCTTAGGAGTCACACATATATAAGTGCATAAAAAAAGATAAAAATGATTTAATATTTTTAAAACAAATCGTTTTATGACCAGTTCTCTCATTATTTCCCATTGGCACTCCAAAACAATATCTTCATTGGACAAGTCCCAATAATTTTTAACTGTTTGGTTTTTTTTTTCCCCCGCAAGCTTGGCTTAAATATGAATTTTCCAGAACCTGAGTTGCAAATTGATTTGAAGAGGAACATTTGAGCCCAAAATTATAGCTGCATTTGAAAACTGTATATACATTTAGCATTGACACTGTTCCAACAAAGCACTCAAGGGCCAGGCTTTTGAAGATATTTCAGGTCCAAAGGGTGAAGATGAGTAGTTAATGGAAAATTCAGAAGAATGCTAAACCTTAAATTCTGCATTGATGTAGTTTGGAAAGTACAGCCTAACAGACTGTGCGTTGCTTAGTCTCAGATGCAAATGTGTCCCACACTAGAGGTGAAACTGTGTTGACTTTTAGCATAAAACTCTCTTGAGCACAGCCTTGTTTAAATACCATTCTCTAGACTATTCTGGCTGAGAAACCTACTTCAGCCCACGTGCCAGATTTTAGCAGAGAATCAGTAGAAAATTATTCCAACTTAGCTTCAAATGCTGTATTTTAGTCTCAAATGCTTTAGATGGGTCTCATTTCAATAAATGTCCTCCCCTCATAGATGTGTCCTACCTTGAAGCAGGGAGCAGCCAAAGCCATGGCTGATGCTAAATGCACACATGCCAAGCTGTGCTTAAGTGAAAGAAGGTTCAGGGTTGCTATGGCAAGAGATTTTCAAAATCAGAATACAAAAGCGCACTGGAAACCTAACACTCACACAAGTCTTTAGAAATGCCAGTCCTGGAAATCCTGAAATCATTGATGTATACCTTAATTTGAAGGAAAGTTGGGTATTTCTTTTTATAATGACTTTAGTGCTGTTCAAATCCTGGTGAGAGTATTAAGTACCACAGACAACTTTCTTATTCTGTAAGTATACAAATAAGCAAACCTTACAGCTCTTGAGAAAAGCACAGCCTATCATTTTAAAAAGCATGAACTGCATTTCTGCTCTGTAAATCTTCAACGGACAGAGGTTTGAAATTAGCAAAATTATTACCGATTTCCCACAAAATGCAGTATCTTAGTCATCACAATACTAGCTTGGAGAAACCTGCCTGCGTTTCACTGGACTTGGAGGAATGCCAGATAATGTTTTTAACAAGAATTTCACACATCAAACTCCTGGTTTTTTTCCAGTGCAAAAAAAAAGAAGTCAGTGGGATAAGTGTTACGGATATCCTGAATCCATACTTAAAGAAATTCTGAATTCTGCTAAAAAGAAATAAATAATATAAAACAGTTACTTTAATGATACCTGAGAAACCCTTGAGTTTTCGGGCAATTAGGCATTTACTGGACTATGGATAAATGTAGGATTTATTTTTCTCTTCAATGAGCAACAAAATAGAGATCCAAGAGTTTTAAAATGCATCTTTCTAAAGGGTATTATTTCCATCACATTTCTAAATATAGTGCTTTTACCTCAAAATAAAAATGTCTCTAAAATGAGATATAAAAGTTGCTTCTATTCCAGACATACAACAGAAAAATGCTGTAATTAGTAGCTATTTGGAAGTCAATTGTAAGCAGATGGACAGAGCAGCAGGAGCACAACATCCACTGCTAGACATACCAGTGTTTTCAATATTAGCTTTCTGCAAAAACCATCTACCTCAAAAAACTCCCCAGTATTTCTTCTGCTTTGCTAAACCTTATAAAGTGCATGTCTACTGCTTTACGCTTCATTTTTAGTGTCCAAATTTCCAGGTTAAAGGAATGAACATTCAGCTCTATTCTTTCTGAAACTTTTAAAAGAAAAGTCTGACAAACTCAAAAGCTACTGATGACCAGAAAGCCAAAATATAGTTGACTTGACCCCTTTTTACAGATGTATAATTCTCTTTGTGTAAGTTACCTGTGACTTTCCCTACACAGGAAAGAGTGGTGGGGTTTTTTGTTGTTTTCTTTGTTTGATTGTTTGTTTCAACTGGAGAAATAACATGCCTGAGCTGCAGTTTTCAAACATCTGTCCACCTCATAAGGGGTATTTTCCACACGCAGTAATGTCTCCATATACTCTTTGTGGGAAGAACATACTCTGAGAAGGATGGTAACTGTGTATGTGAGTGGCTCCTAGGTAAAGGCTTTGGAAATAGCGCTGGAAAACAAGAGTGCCCCATCTGATACAGAGCATGCCTAGAAGACCTGATTTGGAAAAACTGAGTGATGCAACTTGATGCATCCCATATGACATGAGATGTATCACAGAAGCATGTCCCCCTGCACTGGATTACACTGGGGGTTATGATCCTCACAGGGCAAAGCTAAGACGGCAGTGAGTTCCTAATTAGACCAGAAAATCCAAAATCCAGTGTAAAACATCTTCCCAACAATGCTCTTCAAGTCAATGGCATGGACATACAAATTCCAAAGTTGTTCAGCCCAAATATCCATCTTGTCACCCTGGTGTTGAATATTCAGCTACCCAAACAACATCCTGAAGTGAATTTCTCATTCACATTCTCTTTCTTCCCTTACTCATCATAACCTCTCCTTTGCATGGTACGCTATGTGCAGCAAAATCAGGGAAAACAACCATTCTGCAGAACCTCTTAAAGAGATACTCAGCATCTTTCCTGAAAAATTTTTTCTGCACCTAATTAGCTTTAAATTAACAGCTGCCACTAATGTGGTGCTGATTAGCAGATGGGCCCACAGCATTGTTACCAAGTGTAAATTTTACTTTACACTTGTATATGTAAACACAAAAACAGATAAAGATAAATAAGAAACGTGAAATATAGAAAGCACATAAAGTGGGTATGTAAAAATATAGAAAAACATTAACGTAATAAAATAATACACTGAATAAACCTAAATTAACAGGCACACAACTTTCTTTCGCTACACATGATAAAAAATCTGGACAGGAGCAGGGAAGTGCTATTTGGAAATCCATGTAGAGGTTTGAGAGTCTATTGAAATGGAAATTAAAGCTCTGAACTTACTCTACTATTGACCGTGGATAAAACCATTTGACAAACTAATATTTTTATGTGTCTTATCAAAGAAATTTTGCCAGAATCAAAGCAAAGTGTCTTGAGTTAGAAAGCACAAAGGAATAACAGGAACACAAAGCTGATGCCTTATCCTCTCCTTTCCAAGGCCTAACTTCAAATTCCTGCTGTGGTCACAGATTAAAGATGTTTTCTGTAAGATTAGGACAAAGACCCTCTGCACTCTCTCTGGTCACAAAACCATCCCTGGATGTGCTTAAAAATTCTCCTCGAGGGAAGCCTTGCACTGAAAAATAATTGAAGCCAGTTAATTTGTAAATTAAGCCTAGAGATGAAGGATATTTGCCAGTGGCATTTAATACAACACAAGAGACAAGAGTATTGCACCTGCGCAACCCCAAGGGAGTTAAATTGCTGCTATTGACATTCTCCACAGAGAAAGCAAGACCTAGAGGACAAGCAAGAGGCAGAGCCAGTGATAAAGTCTGAATTGGTTCAGAAATGGTTTTGCTAGAACTTTCGTGCTCAGGTGACAACTTTCTCACTCATGGCGAGCTCCAAATGAAATAACTTTTTACTTTTGCTCGAGTTTAATCACAGGTAATAGTTTTTATACAACTGAGCTCTCTATGTGTCTGCATTAATATTTAACTATTTTTGCCAGGTTGGTAGGAAAGCTTGCAAATAGTCCTAGGAAAAAACATGCTCTTTCCTATCCCAAACCTCACATATATTTTTTGGGCCTTACACAGAGAGCACCAGTTCCCTTCCCATGCAAGCTGCTGTACACTCATCAGACAGTAACAGAGAGCTTCCAAAACTCATTTTTGTAGTCTGCACTCCAGCTCCCAACCCTGAAGCTTGTGCCTGGCATGCTATTACCAGACCTTGACCAGCTAGCTTCAAGCAAGAGAAATCCTTTCTAAATCTTCATTACAATGATAATAAAATGCTGACACAGTCTAAAACTGGTCTTGCTTACATGGCTTTACTACCAGTGTTACTGCCAGAATCGTTATCTCCATCAGTATTATGATCATCTTTATTAGACGAGATAATCTCAATTATCATTAGTGCTAATTTATTATGTTCTTCATCAGTTCTGTCATCAGTGTCATTCTTCTAATTGTTGCTCATAAGCATTTAACAAAGAAAAACAACAGCTAATCTGCAACATTTAAATCAGCTCTGGGAGCAAAAGTGGAAAAAATCCATGAAACTCTCAGACCTCCCACAGCGCTGCAACTACTAACATTCTGGAAAAAGAATTGTTCTCCAGAAAATGTTCGTAACCTTATTCTACAGACACCAGTGGAGGAGTAGCAGGTTTTCACCAGGAAAGGTGGGCCATGATGATCTATCTGCTCACCCCTGTGCAACAGACCCTTGTGCAGAGAAGGACAAGGTACAGTCCTCCCTCGCTAGGGAGTGACAATGAAGGTCAGGAGCATACCTGTGCATTTATCTCCACCCCCATAATTGCAGTTTGCTGGAATGATCTTTTCCTCTCAGTTATTTCATTACATGCCAGTGACCTGCACCAGGTTCAGTATAGCTCACAGTCAGGTGCATTTTCTTGTTTGAAAATAGGAAGTGCTGGGATACCACCCAAGGATAGACATCGGTGTGGCAGTGATATTTTACGGTCACAGGAACTCTTCCCTTAAGGACAAATCTATTGTAAATACTTGGATGACCCTCAAATACCTGCGGATGCATTTGTTCAACAAGCCTCAAATCCTGAACACTGGAGTTATGAGATCTATTTCACATATGCCACAGGAGGAGGGAAAACAATCCAGGGCATGTCATTTCAAAGCCAAATTCCTAAAGCAGAAGTTCCCTGACTGTCAGCAGGGTCACTTCTGCAAACACTCTCACAGCAAGGAGCCATCCCAGCCAGTCTGCTAATGGCAGGTCTGATCCTACAGACAGCACGGGTCTCCTTGAGCTGCAGGCACGTGCACGGAAAGCCAGATGTCCTGGTTTGTGTCTCTGGCACAGCACTGGGACACTGCATTCAAACTCTTCCCTGACCCAATTGCACAGATGTCGGAGGAGCAGCAGTAGCACAGGGCTGTGCTTTTTTATCTTCATAGGAGCAGGTGCAGGAGGGGACTGACACATGAGACCATAACTACAAATTCCAGTGCAATGAAGCATTTTGCACTTGTTTCCCCTTGGCAACCTGCAGCACATCAGAGAAAGCAAATGGCAATCAGTGGTTTTGGCAACCTGAACGTGATTCCTCACCGCTGACATCTGTGTGACGGTCATCCACTCGGGAGGGATGTGGAAGTGAGCGCCGGCCGAGTCTCCCAAGAGCACAACCCCTTTCGAGTCTGCACCTGATGGATGCATTTTGTTAGTCACATGGGCAGAAAGAGCAAACTGAAACTGAGCTTGGAGAGCACTTAAAGAGGAACAGCAGTGGCAGCTGATGGAGTCCCAGGGTGACTGACTACACCTCTCTTCACCTGGCTTCAACGTTCAGACACTGCAATAGGATTTTCTGCAGCAAAAACCATCTATCAGGCATTTGCCAACAACCCTAGAGAAACAACTGGGGACTGGGCAAGAAAACCAGGGGGAGGTCTTGCTAATCGGAAAAGAATCCTGGTTGTATTCCAATGGTGTGTTATTTCAGCAGAGGTTCTGCTGTGCAGACAGTGTTTATTTTTACTATCCATAGATTATGCATTAAAAAGTACTTAAACATTCAGGGAAATCGGATTACTCAGAAAATTGCACAAAGCTTCTTATAACAGAACTGGGTGGTTGATGTGCTACTCATATGAGTATTTCTGCTAGAACAATCTGTCTGGTTTATAATTAATGTCGCTTAACATTTGTAGATTGCCTTTCATCTAAAAATGTTGAGGAGCCTTGCCAGGCAATGGTTCATCCCCAGGATACTGATTTCAGAGTAAGGTGAGGTGAGTGGCAGCTGCAGTCATGGCTGCTTTGTGAGGTTTTTATTTGTGCAATGTGGACACACAGGAAGCCACCCACATCGTGGTCAGGGAGATCATCTGATGCCATCACTTCACCCCTTTAAAGCCTTCTCTGGAAAAAAAGTATGTATTTATGGGAAGAGGTAAAATTGGACAAATGCAGATGTTAAACTGCTTCCCTAAATCCCAAGGCCATTGCTCTGGGTCAGTCTTCAAGCACCAGAGAAAATGCAGAGGTGACATCTCTGTTTGCTGCTGTTCCTGATCTATGTATTCAGCTTCATTACTGAGCTGACTTCTAGCAGGAAATTACCAGCAGCCTGTGTTTTTCAAGTTTCATCTTTGCCCATCCTGAAGATTAAAAAATCCAATAATTTTGCCTTTCTCATGACGTTGTAAAGCCTGTTGTCTTTTCCTTGCCTTGTGAATGACTGTGCAAATGTTGAAATATTTGTAAAATTAATACATAAGACACATGGTTTCTTGTATTGACTCTAATGATTTACCTTTGCAGAATTTCTCCTCATAGGGAATTCCATCTTTTGGATCCACACCCTGTCGAAGAAGAGAAGGGGCAGATAATAACATCTATCTAGCACCTGAAGAATGGTAGTACAAAACAGAGGCTGAGAATTTAGTTATTCTTGAATGCTTGCCTGCAGGAGGCACTGCATCATAATAATGATGTTTTCCATCACATTATTTTAGTAAGTATATGTACATTTAAATTAATCATATAAGCTATAATTTAAACAACCATAAGCATCAATAAACAAATTGTTAATATCAGCTAATAAAACAAGAATAAATAAAAAAGAAACATTTGTAGACTAAATCAAAGACCAGAGAGGACAAAAGAGAAGCAGAAATCAGGAAGGTGCAACTTCATTTACTTACCCATATGCCATTGCAGTTAGAGTCACTTTTTGCATCCCAATTATCAGGACTAAAACAGAGACACAAAAGGATAAACAATGTCACCAAAAAAGTCAGGAAATCAGAGCCCTAGTGCCATTTTTCACTAAGAATAAAAATGAATTTGAAATTCCTTTCTGCATGGAAGGGTGGGGGTTTTCCCCCTTTGGATCTAGGAGAGGCAATTTTTCCTAGCAAAATGCAAATGCAAAATGCAATATTAATTTAAAGGTAATACTGGAAGTTGCTGAATGAAACTCATCCTTTTAGTCATTGGCATGGTTTCCCTCTCCACCTCTGGTCTGTCTGACCAATTTTAGCTGCAGATGCTTCAGAGAAAGGAAAGAAATGTGTGCACCACCCCTGCAAATGAGCCCCATCCCTGGTCTTGGTCAATCCCTCTGGTCTCACTCACAGTGAAATCAAGCAACAAGCAGTGATGTGCTGTCTAAGAGTATGGTCAAAGCAAAATCTGGAGCTCATTCTTCTCAAAGCCACAATTACTAGGAAGCCCTTAAAAGAATTAAAATCCTTACCGCCTGCCAGGGTACACAGTGGTGTTTTTGTCATTGCAGTCTCTGCCTCGCCAGTGATAGCCCCTCAGTGTCTAAAGGCCAGGAGAAACAGCAGATAGAACAGTCATTCTTACTCTTGCACTTTTAATTTAAAATATCTAAAATGAGAATCTAACTCAAGGTGTAGGAATAAAACCCAGTAAACAGGTTGTATTCCAGAGTCCCTTTGCTAAGCTTTAGCAAGTGACACCTAGCATACTTTGGTGCAGAAATAAGACAAGTTTTTAATTTTTTTTTTTTAATATGACTTTACTTCAGCTCTTATTAATTCAGTAAACAAACCACTCAGCAGCAGAGCAATTTGCTTCTGCAGGGAGCACAGCTTTATGTGAGTATCTCCCCAGGTGGCACACATGAATGATTGCTTTTTCATCCAGGAAGAAACGGGACATTTTATGACAAAAACCCCTCCATTCACTTTATTCCTATACCTATTTTCACATGAATGGATAAGGCTTTGCAGAAAGTAGGAGGAATCCCAGAGACATCCTCATTATCAAGGGATTACTGTACCAAAGGAAAGGCTTTGCTTACTGGGAAAGTACTAAATTTATCTCCATCAAAATCTTCAAAAGGCAGTTTATTTCTTAGAACACTGTAAAAAGCAAAAACAAAAACCATAGTGTTAGATATGAAAGGGAATCTATTCAAAAAGTAAAAACCACAGTGCAGCGTACAGAATAGGTCATAACTGGCATGATATTCACTGCTCCATATTCAGTTGTGGCTCTGTGCTTGTACTTCAGCAAAGTGATCCTGCCCAAAAGAGCAAATCCTGTATTTCAATAGCTGCTGATTGAGCTTGGGAGGTGAGGCTGATGGACTCCTGTATGGCTTCAACGTCAAACCTGCAGTCTCTAAACCAAACTACACATCAAATCTGTGGCAAAAGTTATTTTTGTATATATATATTTTTTTTCTTTTTTTTTTTTTTTGTAGCTACAGAAAGAGGAAAGTAAAAAAGCAAAGACAGTGAGAGAGACAGAGTGCATGAGGGAGAGATCAGAAGAGATGAGTCGAACACATGCAATCCAACATATGACATACAATTTTATTCCCACTTCCACTGTCTGAACTCGCAGGGTCAAACTCAGCTTATGTGTCCTGACTAACATTTCAAAAGATACTTGCAAGATTTTTCATATTGATCAACCCATTCCAAATAAATTCCTGATATTTGCAGTTTCAATTAAATGAGCAGAAATAGGTGAGCAAGTTAGTCTTGGCAGCTGAATCAGTCAAATATACAGCTGATAATCCTGATTTATTCTTAGACTTCCTTGAGTATTCCTCCAAGTCATTGGAGTACATTGATAAATATACATTACAAGTAATACCCCAGCTCATGGCCTTGGCCTTTCTCAGAAACTGACTCAAAGTCAGCACTGTCATGAGAGGGTTTTCCTGGATGCTATCTGCCTGACTTTCTGAAACATCTCAGGACTGTTCTGTGCTTCACAACTGATACTAAATTCAGGTTCCTCACAGAGTTATGCAGGTGCTGGTGCCTTCCTGTGCTGAGCCATGGGCACTGCAATTGAGTGAACAAATGAAATGGAGAAGTTTCTTGGGCTCAGAAAATCTCAGGAGAAAGGTGGCTTCCTCTTGGGGATGCCACATCTGTGAGTGTGTCACATATTTGACCTCTGGGATGTGCTAAAATTAAGCAAATGTTTTAAGCACTAAAGAAACCACAAGGATCTCTGTGAGGAATCTTACCTGAACTCTGTGCAAGCTCCCTCTGTACTCTTAGACAGTGGTTTTATAAAGGAAACCAACATAAGTAAAGTATGGGAAGCTCTGCTGGCTAAGGATGACTTTTGAAGGAAGCAAATGTACCATGTTCTGTTTCTGGTTAAGGACTGAAAATTTATACATACTGTTTAATCTTCTCACACAGGTCAGCCAGAAGAGGAAATGCACATACACTTGAGAACCCCATGAAGATTTTCTGGAGAGGAAGAAAAATAAAAATAGATGGATGCATTAGTTCACAGAGGTAGTGTAGCTTGGGATATTCAGTGTCAGTGAATTACAGAGCTAAACCATGTATTTTCTGCCTAGAAACATAAAAAAGCTCCAGTGATGACAACAAGGATGCTACATGCATCCTTGGATTTAGATGTGACACAGCAGTCAAGGATTAAGGCTAAGCATTTTACAAACCGATTTTTCTTGTTTACAAAGACCTGTAAAACCCAAAAAGGAAGGAAAAGGTTCCTGTAAAGCTGTCTTCTCTCATGCAAACAATTTTTTTTTCATTCTTTGTAAAAATTACTGTTCTCATGTTCGATAGGCATGGTGGCATTTGACACAGTGCAAAACTAGTGAAAGCCACACACTGTGAGCCATGAGTCTGGTTTCTACATGCCAAATGTCAGGAACAACTCCAAGAAGAGAAGAAATGGGAGGATCCAGACTGTGCATAGAATTCCTTTGATTTTATTAAATAAGATTTCTACCTGGAAATCTAGATTTTATCTTGGCCAAACCTGTAAGATGTAGAAGACAGCTGCTGCTAGAAAAACTCTCTCAACATTAGTAGCCCATAGTCATGGGCCAATCCAGCTGATGTTCCAGGTAGCCAGGAAGCTTCAGCAGCTGGGAGAGACCTTCCTAATGAATTGTGTTGCATTGGCAATTAATGCCACAAACACGCTGCTCATGTGGCTTCACTGTAAGTTCAGTTGGTCTTGAAACACTGAGGGTGCTCAAGTGGTCTCTCACTGCAGAGGGCTAACTGGTGCACAGCCTCACTGGCTGTATTCACTGAGGCTACACTTACCATGTAAATATGGAGAAGAGGAGCAGAAGGGCACACTCATAACTTTATGCAAACAAGGGTAACTGTTTATACAGACACAGCACTGTCCTTGGACCAACTGCCTTGTGTTACATACTTTATATACACAGAAAAAAAAAGAGTAAGGTAGTCCTCAACCTAATGATATTACAACCCATGCCCAACGGGAAACAGAAGGTAAAGTTTGGGTACAGCTCAGGAGAGGCCAGTGGAAGGTTATTACACACCACGTGGGTTCATAACCCCAGTGTATAAAGCTCTGAGTGACAAAGGAGAACTTTGAGGCAGCACAGCAAGGCAGTGAGGTCAAGGAGCATAGGGCATTGCCTTGCAGCTCCAGGGAAGGTGTTTGCTTGGACAGATATCAAGGGGAGATGGAGATAAGGGTCTCCCACTGCCCAGAGCAGGAGGTTAGGCACAGCAATATGCCACAGCCAGGATCTCAGTGTGGAGAGGAGGACTGGGGTAGTGGAGAGGGGAGAAAACCCATAGTACAAAGATTGTAGCCAACGTTTGTGCTGGTGGCTGAAGTGACCAAGCAGCAAGATGAAGATGAAAAGGAGTGGTACCCTTTTCAGCCATCACTGAAACAGAGGAGGATAGATCTGCAGTGGAGGTAGAGCTGTAACAGTGCACTTTCTAAAGGACGCAAAAGTGAAATCAAGGAGAAAAGAAAAAGGAACATCAGGGAGACAAGAAACCTGAAAAAAAGCCACCAATTAACTTTCTTCAGCTCGGTCCAACACACTCAAATGACAAAGCTTTAGCCACACTGGCTTGGAGGGAGAGGAGGTACTGGTGAAATGAAAGGAGAAACCAGAACACAACCACAGAAGTGCAGAGAAATAGCCAAAAGCAGCTGGGGAGTAGAGCCTTTCCTTAAGGCTGAAAGGCCAACTTAGTCCCACTGCTGCACCTCCAGTTGCCCTGTGCTCTTCCCCATCCCTCTGCACCTCTGTATTCAAGCTGTTGGCTGCGTTGGGGCTGTGTCCTGCAGCATGGCTGGGACACAGGCCCCCTTTTTGCTCTTTGTGCATGGTCAGGTGGGAAGAGAGTGTGAGAGGTGCACAGACAGGACGCCAGCTTTTCTCAAAGAGATTTGCAAACCTATTTACACTTCCTGGAAAGAGGGAAGAAATCACTTCCCCACCCTTGCCCCCCCCATCCTGTAGGACTAATCCTGCCAACAGAAGCACCAGAGGCTCTTTAAGCCTTCCACCAGGCTAAGATTTGCAGGGTCTTCATCTGAGCTGTCAGCTTTTCACTTCAGCCTAAGTCACAGTATGCAAAGCCTCTGAAGTTAAGGCACCTGGAGCCAAAACCGCATCAGAAAGACAAACTACAGGGCTTGCAAGAAATAAATACATAAATAAAACCTCCTTTTATTCTGCTCACAGACTGCACTAAAAGTTTACCCTTTGCTGTAAGCTTAATAAAATCTTTCCTGCCTTTTGCTCAGCTAGTCATTTGAGGATTTTTGCTGACTGGATCTCTGTTGGTTTCAAAGAAAGATTATTCTGCAGTCCCAAAGACTTCCTAACTTTGGTAGGAATGGTTGCATGATGATGGCCTGGCAGTGGTGTGGGTGTTGCTGAAGACCAGCTGCAGCAGCATTCCAAAGCCCAGCAGCCTCTGGCTCCCCAGCCTACGTATTCCTGCAACAGGTGGGACAGTGGGATCTGGAGGTGCTGCTTTAGCTCTGTTTGGGGTTGTGCAGGAGAGTGGCTCATCTGCTCTTTGAGGGTGTCCTGGGCTACTCTCAAAAGGAATACAGGTATAAAAAAAGAGGGAATCTTTGTGTGAGCAGGCACTTTTGTGTCCTTCCCAGCAGAGACAGGCTATGATTGCAGCATGAGTTGTTATGAGAAGATGGACTACTTGCCCTGTATAACATAAGTAGGTGGGCAGGAGATCAGCTTATGCCCTCATCTGCCTGTTAATTCCGTTTGGGCTCGCTCCATGGCTTCCCACTTGTCCCACTGCCAGGCTGTGACTTGCAGGGACCTCACAGACACAACAGGATTGTCCAAATGATGCCTGTTCTCATTAAATGTTACAGCCAGAACTCTAATCACAATTCTTTCATTGCTATTGCTATTGCCCCTTAGTATCTTCTCCACCCACAAGAAAAGTTAATGCTAGAGGTGCTCACAGAGATTGATAACACTAATATCCTATTAATTGCCTGTTAACATTCCCTAATGACATTTCTGTAATTATTTTAATTGGTGTTGCTAAAAAGAATAACAATGAGCCCCTAATGCTTGTTGGTGTTTGGTTTAAGCCAGTGCCTTACAGATGGCTCACTCCTTTTAATGAATGGAGACTTTTATTAGAATTTTTTGGAGTTGTAGTCGCTTTCACCGCATCTCTATATCTGGTGAATTTTTTCCCAAACTCACAATGATCCTAAGAAATTCCAAGTAAATGTGAAATCCTGGGATCCAGATGGATCTCCCATTCTCATTACAACAGCCATAATCACATTTCTTTTTTTATGCACAGTCACACACAGCTGCCAAGCCAAGATGGGGACAGTTAACTTGCAAGAACTTCAGAAGGCTTTCCCCAAACATGCAATGGAGCAAAAGCAATGAAAAGAGCAGATATGGGAAGAAAGAACAGATCTAATTTGATGTTTTGGTCTAGCATGAGCCAGAGCATGAAAGAGGCCAGATGAATGTTTTTCTTTCTTCACTGACATGGAAGCAGGGATGTGCTACCACCGATGGGGTGTTTCTGGATCCTCACCCACACATTCAGCCAGGTAACCTTCTCCCCAAGCAGTTAGAGCACCTCCACTCTCACTGACATGTATCTGCCTGTGCAGGTAACACACCATGATTTGGAGCCTTGAGACTGGGCAGGTGATTTCCTTACTATTTCATCACAGACTGCTGCTCTGGGATACATGCCTTATGCAAGTATGATTCTCACTGGGCTCCCTCCTGGAGATTCTCCTTTGTGTTTCTTACTGTGTTGTTTTTCTGGATCTGAAAATAACTTCAGTCTTAGTGAAGGGGAAATTGCAAGCTGAAGTAATGCCTCTAGAAATGTTGCTATTTTCAACTTTCCAGGTTGAAAATAAGTTTCAGCCAGGGTCATTACAGGAAGCACACTAGGAATAATTGCAGGAGAAGCCTGAGCAAGCATATGATACGTGTTTTAATTTGAGCTGACCTCGCGTTGTGCAGGAATATAAAATAATAAAAAATACACTGAAATGCAACTGTGACCTTTCTGCTTCCAGTCTGCTTGTCCTTCCTGCTGGTAAATGGGCAGCTAGGAGCAGGAAAGGGCCAAGGGTCAATGGAGATTGAGAGAGCTATTGGGGCATCGAGCAGCTTTGAGGACACGGGAGAGCAGAGGCAAAATAGGAGAGCCTATTGCACCCAGCAAATGATGCCCACCACGGCACCCTACCCAGGAGAGCCTGCAAGGGTGTGGCACCTACAAGAAACTGGGATGTGGCTGGCCATGTGTGGAACTCAGCCCAATAGCCAAGGGTACAGTATGTGCAAGGAAGCAAAGGAATTGTGTCCCACGGGGCAGCCTCCCCACACTGGTCCCTCTCCAGCCCCATGCCTGCACCCCATCTCCGGCTCACAGAGAGGACCTGCTTGACTCAGAGCATCTTGTTACAGGTGTTAACACAGGGACTTGCTCCTGGGAAAGAGGAATAAAAATTTCATGTATTTGAGCAGAAATTTCAGGCCATCAGTAGCACAGCACCGAATAGGAAGGAAAATGAATAAGAGATCCTGCTGGTTGCAGGGATCTGTGGGAGCTGAGGCCCATCTCTCCAGTGCTTTGTTTATTTCCCTGGCTTGGCAATTTAGCAATTGCCCAAAGGCTAATCAGGCACCTCAATTTTCCCTTTTGTGAGCAGCATCATAGTAAGGATTCAGGGAGAAGCAATATCAAGAATTTCTTCACAAACAGTTAAAAGCCTTTCCTCTGCATTAAGTGCCTGAAAACAAGGACTGCACTGACTCACCTAAGTGAACCTAGCAGAATAAAAGCTGCCCTTCCCTTCTCTGCTACTCTTCAGAGATCCTCTACAAATCCAAAAACTGTTGGAGACAGAAAGATTTCAAATCCAAGTTTTCAAATTTTAGAGGCAAAGGCAGCATCTCACAAATACAGGAAAAACACGCAGAATTTGCATTCAGGCCGTTGCTTGAGTTTCAGACAGCCCCAAAGCACAGTCACTCTGCTCTGAGGCAGTGGGTCTGTTCATGAGGCACCCACCTACATACAGCTACAAGGTAGCTGCATTTTTCATTATTTTTTTTAACGCTCTCCCCATACTTTCATATTTTTTCTCTATTTCTCCCTCTCCTTCTTCCAGTGTCACCTGATAGAGCAGATCCTGTATCAAGTGGGAGTGAGTCAGCATTCAGTTCAATGCTGATCAGGAGGATTCAGAGTCAGATAAAACAAACAAGGACTCATTCCTGATAAAATGCCAGTACAGCGTAGAACACCCTAATGCCATCTATTTCTTACCAGGTCCTTGGAAGTCTTCATAATTCTTTTTGCTTTTCTTATTGCAGTATTTAGTCCCACCTAGGAGAGCAAGAACAAAATGAAAAACAACCAAATCAGCCTCATAGTATCCTACCGACTTTTCTCCCCATTTCCTACCATTTTTTTTCTATTTTAATATCAGTCACAGCACAGACATGATGTATGAGTCCACAAACTCCTCATCAGTTACTTTTTATTGGACTAACAATCAATTATCCAGTCACCTTCTATGAAACTCCAGTTGCAAGAGTTCATTTATTTTGCTCCAGGGCATCATTTATTTTCCAAGGAAAAGTCCAGATCAGCTGAAGAGCTGAAATTCATATCCTGACTGCACAGCCTGAGCTGCAGAGGACATACTTCTCTAGTGACTCCTCCTGAAGGAAAGCTCATCCATTAGAAGACTAAAAGAGGGTGTAACTCATGTAATGTCAGTCTGACTTGCTGTGGAAGGGTACAGCGGAAATATTTGCTCTTGCATGGATAAGGGTTATACTCAGCTGAGGTTCTTCCCAGCAGGGGAACCTGGCATGCAGGGAGGTACAAAGCAGGGAATAGTTTGGAAGGAAAATCTCCTGCTTAGGATCTAGGAAGGTTAGCTTTTTATTCTGGAAATACCTGCCCTGGAGGCCAAGCTCTTGCTGACAGTGGCAAGATAGTTTTTCTGTTGGGTGCATACCAACTTGTGCTGAAGAGGCATTTTGGGATACCTCCATAATGTGGATACTTATACCTACGTAGAAAGAAAGAGTAGGAGAACTATTCCAAGAAAAGATCTTGGAGAGGCATCATCAGGTTGGCCGTCATAAGGCCACAGGTTACAAATAAGTCAGCTACCAGTGATACACAAAAAATTCCTGAAATCCCTTTGCACACAAGCTCTTTAAAGGAGCAGGGGAAATTTTGTGCAAGGGGCACCATCCACGAGTGTGAGGGACAGCCAAGGACCAGCTCTGCTGGCAGCAGGAGGACAGATGTGCCATGTGTGCTGCAGCAAGGCTGTGGTCAAGTGCACCCTGACGGCTGCTTTGCCATGGCCAGGAACTGCCAAACACTGCCATGGCCCTGCTCTCCAGGCCTTGCTCAAGGCTCTGCCATTGCAGAAACCTCAACAAATACATTTTTGTGGCCCATGAGATCCACAGCCCTGGGTGCTGCCTGCCTAAATGTTGAGGCATAGGCAACAGGCAGGGGATGTTTCTGCACCGTGCTATTAAGTGTTGACCTCAGCCTTCAGAAATTTGTCTTGTATCACAGCCCAGAAAGATCACACTGCTCCTCCTGCCACAAGGACTCTTCCCAGTCATGGAGATGAGGAGATGCCCCAGATATGCTCATGCAGTCTGAAATATTTAACAACTGTTTAACAACTCTGATGAACAGCACTTTCTAAATTCGGCCACATTTTTCCGTAAGAAAGGAAGTTCTCACAACTTCAATTTAGGAAAAAAAAAAGAGAAGAGACAGTCAGAGGAGTCTGGGAGGGTCAGCGTAACACCAATGTGCTCCCTCCTGCTGCTCCATTTTCAATTCAGGACAATATTCTTGTATCTCAGTGATGACAATTCCCATATGTTGTGCTGCATTTATTAGGCCACTTTTGAAAACAGCCATATCTGTGAGGAAGTACTTATGTGACGACCTCTGTCCTTCCCTTCAGCATGAGGAAGGCTGACAGCACTACCTGTTTGCTCTCTTTCAGCAGGAATAACTACTTATGTTCTGTAGGCTTTGAGAACTGGCAAAAAAACCCCAACCCTAAAATAAAAAAGGATATAAAAATAAACTATTTTTGAAAATGGTTCAAATGGGAAAAAAAAAATCTAGACTATCACAAACATGTCAGCATGTTTCTGCTCAAAACTGTTAGTGGGGACAAACTGTTCTGTCTGAAAATGACCTGCTAGCAGTCCCTCCTCCAGCCCAGCCTAAGGACATTACTGCCAGCCTAACATCAACTGGGTCTGAGGGCTCTGAGGTAAAGTCAGCACAAATTTATATATATTTATCTGGATAGAGCTACAGGAACTCAGCAAGGGGGAAAATAGGTATGCTTCAGCAAGTGCTATTATTACAGCATTTGGAAAAAAAAAAGTCCCTCATGTGATGGCACCTTACTGAACAGCAGCATGCCAGCTTAGAATATTAAAGCAGATTTAATTTTTATTTAAAGTAATCATTGCCAACATTTTTGTGCTGGGGATAAAACTTAGCATGTCATTATAATTGATTTAGGAAGTGATCAAAGCAAATTAATTAACCATGATATCCAAGGGTCAAAAATTTATGGTGAACAACACAAAGGGATACGGACGAATAAGCATGAGCAGCAAGCAACACAGACTTCTAAATTGCTGGGATTTAGTATATGTGTCACATTAATATACGTATATGTTTAATTCATAGTGTCTATAATCTTCTAAAAATCAGGGTATGTGACAAATAGATGAGAGAAGCTAGCAATGAGCCAAGACATTGTTTTCTAGTTTCTTCCCCCTGAGCATCTGCTGTACCCAAAACCAATCATGCATCTTACATTTGCCATAGTTGTGTTGTACAATACCAGCTGCTGTCATTTCTGCAATAAAATTACTTGACAGGCAGATGTGAAAAATGGCTTGAAATTGAGTATAATAGAAGGAAAATTCCCAGAGAGGTAGGACTTATCAATCCTTTTCTGCTGGGCAGGGTAGGAGAGACCTTTCTCGCTCACAGCAGCAGCACATGAGAAATGCAGCAGCCCATGAGAAACAGCTACAGGAATATTGCACTTGGAGAGCAGAAAAAAAGGGAGGAAAGGCTGGATTGGCCTTGCATGTAGAAAATCCTCTCTCTGAAGCACTACAGTTGATACCTTCTCTCACTTCACAATTTACTTCAGCCAAGACTCCAGGCTGGGCTGCGGAAGACTGGCAGCTGAAACATCCATGGGGAAGAAAACACTCCTGGTTTCACGGGTCACCTGTAATCCCTGGCTGACACCAGCACGTCAAGCCTGCCACCGAAGGCCATACTGCCCATACAACCTCTCCTGCTGCATCTTGGCTAGCAAGGAGCCTCCTCTCTTTCCCACAGCATGAGAACACCACCAAGGAGGGTTCAGCATCTGATGGATGAGTTCCTGGGGAGCAGCCAGCACCATCCACCCCAACTGGAGCAGCCCTGCTGCCCTGTGCGCACAAGATATCCAACCATGGATGGGGCTGAGGGTGGGGCATCACTGCTTTTTCATTCACTGCTTTCTTTCAGTGTTCTCCACAGAGACCATGCATTCCCAGTAATGATTTATTTTTTGGCAAACAGATGTATTTCTCATTGTAAACAAATGCACGAACCAACTCATTTATCATCCTTGTTAGCCAGCTTTTTCCCAGGAGACTGGATATTTACAAAACATTTCAAGTTTCCCTTCTAACTCATTGTCATCATCCTTTAACCAAGAGTACCAAGATAGCAAAATTCTGCAAAGCTTGTCTAATAGTACAGATAAAAGTGGGATTTGTTCACGAGCAACACTTCCTTGTCCTCACAGTTGTCTGCCACCCTCCCACACCAAGTATCTCTGTGCCCGTGGGTCACCCAATACTTGTTTTCAAGGGTCCTTCTGCCTGAGACAGCTTCTACATTGGCATGGCACAGCTGCACACACCACCCTGCAAACCCTATGCCACCCTACTTCCCTTGGATTTATGTGGTGGAATGTTGGGGTTGTGTGATTTGACTTTTTGGGGTTGTTTGCGTTTTCGATTTAGGTAGGGTTTATTTTATTTTATTTTCTGCCAGTGAAGTGGAGCAGAGGAAATGCAGAGAAACAAGTAAAAGAGGAGGAACTAGTGCTCAAACTGTGCCTTCTGCTATTACCTGTCTCCTATTACCTGTAGTTTCTTCAGGGCTTTGTTCTGGCTGCAGCAGAAAAAACTGACACTTCAGCAGATCTTACGGGTTTCCAAAAACAAAGGCTAAAAGGAGGGCATCTTGCTCCACAGGACCTAGTCTGCCTCCCAGATGCTTGTTTCACAGCTTGTGGTCTTAAAAGAAGGAAACAGGTCCCAGTCACAAGGTCTACCTTTGACTGGAAACCTGCTCTTAATCAGGAATGCAGAAGTACTCCCACCCTGGAGTTTGGTTCTGTCTCACCTCCCAGAAAGAAGCTCACATTTTTACAGAGAAAGACAAATGAGAGAAAACAGCAGGAGTATTTTTATTTTACTAAACCCCAAAAGATTTCTTTTTTTCTACCCAGAATTGGTTGGCTCCTACTTTGTCAAACAGCATGCTGGCCACAGTAATGTCCATGAAGGATGTGGCTTCTGCTTTCTACAAAGTCAGTGAAAAGACCTGATAGACAGTACATGAATGAGCAAGAATGCCTGTGGCAGTGATGCTTATTTTGGCAAGATAAAATGGTAAGAACATAAATATGTATATTTTTACTGATGTAAAATGGCTTCCACGAAAATCCTATTGATGGAGATTAAGCCAAAATATGCAGCCAAAAGGTCTCTGATAATCTGGAGCAGAAAAGTGATGGGAAGCAGAATAGGCACCCTGAAAGGCATAAAGAAGGAGTACAAACTGCTTCCAACACAGACTGTTTTAGTCATTGCTAGAGCATGACCACAGTGCTGAAGTCGAGCCATTATTCTAGCCCCAAAAAAATCAATTAAAGTATTGCCATTTAACCAAACAGGCCAGCTGGCTTAAAACAATCTAGAGACAAGCTGATATTAATCTTCTGCAAATCTATTTGTTCCCAGGGCCAGAAAGGAAACTTGGTAGGCAGTGCCTAAAACCCGTCACCCTATTTCAGCCCTTTTCACTCACTAGAGGAACATCCCTGCATTACACAACCTAGTGCAGAAAGTCCTCCAACATATGAGCTGATAAACATTTTGGCTAAAACATTATCCTGTCATCCTAAACCAGCTATCTTGGATGCCTGTACTCCTGTCAGTGTTTTGGAGTGATGCTGCAGCCCATATTAGAATATCTGCTGTTGATGTGGCTTAAACCACAAAGCATATTACAGCAGCTTCAGATACCGTCCAGTTTTCAGCCAGCTTTAGTAAGCCTTCACTTTTGATGTGCCCTATTAGTTTGTCTCATTACTTGAAGGAGTCCCCAGTGTTGCCACCCTCATACTAAAGGGCAGAGGAGAACCTCTGCTCTGCTCTACAAGCCACTGGTGGCAAGAAGGGGCTCACAGGACCCATTACAAGGGACATCATTTCACATGGTCATGCCGGTGATCCAGGAGCTGCAAAGGCCCCTTCCAATCTTCCCCGGCAACATCAGAGGTCTGCTCCTGAAAGTGCCTCCCAGCAGACCAGCCCACCTTGGCCAAGCCCCAGCAACAGGGGGCTGCCCTTGCCCAGGCTGGATGTCCTCCAGCTCTATGCTGAGAACACTGAGCTCCATGAGAACGGAGTAACATTTTTTATTCATAATTAGAGCAAAGTCTTCCAGAATAATCATGGAGTGCTAATAGCTCCAGGCAGCTTGGCAAAAAAAATAATAATTTGGGCTAATTTGTCAGAGACCAGGGAAGTATGTAAAATGATGCATGTATTATTTAAATGGATTGCAGTGTCTCTATTAAGTAGATAGTTTGAAAGGCCTCTGAAGCAGGGGCTCTTCCTCCCTCAAAACACAACAACCACTAAAGCAACATTGCACAAACAGAAAAAAATAAACTAATGGTGAAAAAAGCAGATACACGTTGATATATTCCACCTTAAAGGCAATTAAAACCTTTGACGTTATACTGCCTTCCAAGGACAGGTAATGCTATTTCTTTCATTCCCTTTGCCAGTACAAATATGATACTAATTCTGGGAAAATGGGCATCCAAAATTCTAAATGAGTAAGTGAAGTACCTGAAAATCAATAGAGTTGAACAGAACAGTCATTAGTATTAGAGTCTTGTTCAAACACTCAGCAGGGGACTGCGCCAACATTTGCAGACTCATAAAACCGAAGTGATCAATCAAATTACAAACTAAAGAAGCAAATGTGAGGTAAACTGCATTTTATGCACCTGTGTCTCTGATTGTATATTAATTTTTTTCACCTATAATTCATTTTTACTCAGTCTGGCTTGTCACAGAGTTACTGTGGGCAATTTATCAGCCACTTGAGCATGAATTCTAAGCACTGCTCTTCTCCTCCCATCTCCTCATGCTCTCTCAGGGCACGAGGAGAGCCAAAAGGAAGGGCAGAGTCAGTGTAAAAAAATTGTTTTGTTGGTAGAGTTCCCTTACTCCTGATGAGAAACAAAAGCCTTGACAGAAAGGGATTTAAGTACCATTTGGAAGGGAAGAGGGTTTGCTTGAACCACTCACTCAGACAGTCTCCAGGCCATGCAAAAAAGATTCCAAATTTTGTCAAAAAGCCCAACCCAAAACTCCAGCACATTCAGCTGTTTTCCTTGCGGACAGTGCACTCACTGAAGCTGTTGCTGGAGGTGGAAGGAGTCAACACCTTGGTTCTACACCTGATCTGGGAGATAGGTAAGAGCTCACAAAGATGTGACAGCAACCCACGAGTGGCATCCTTTCCCCTCTGTCTGATCAACCGAGCATTTCAACACAGGTGTTCTAATTTCTTCACGGGAGCCGCCTTGATTTAAACAGCCCCTCTCTCCAGACACCTAACTCCCTGTGCAGCCATGGAGAATCCATCCCTCTCTTTAAGTGCAGTTCATTGCCTGCATCCCCTTTGACTTCAAGAGGTGCCTTGCACTTCTGACACCCAGTTCAAGATGGGGGATCTTGATGAAACCTGTTTGACGACGTTTGGACACCTGTTTGATTAAGTTTAGGCAATATTCTGGTTGAGTTAGTGTGGACCCCTTCTGCTGCTTGCACTCATCTTCTTTCACCCCTGTGTAGCTGCACACCCATAGATAGATCTCTGTGTTGACGTATCCTGGAGCATAGACTCACACCTGCTATAAACCAAGCATTACTGTCATTCTTGGAAGGCAGGTGTTTCTCCAGACCTTAATATTGGCAGAACTAAATCCATCTTGGATATGGACCGCAGGCCATTGAAGCCCATAAAAAGATTACCCGATTTCAATGATTGCTGGACTAGATCCTGTGTGAAACATCTCATGCAGACTTTCAGAAATCAAACATGCCTTTCTCCATCCAGATGCAGAGAAAAAGGTTTCCAAAAATAGATGCAGAAGTGAATGGCTTGCTGTTCAACACTGCCAAACAACCCCCACACTCACGAGTTTTAGTGTGACTGGAGATACATGATGGCCGGGAAGGAAAAAATTACTCACAACCAAAAGAATCCCAAAACAAACAGCACGTTTAGACACCTATGCAGATATGTATATGTTTGAGTATAGCAAAGGTCTAGGATGTGCAATCAAGGACATGCAAGTGTTGTAGCAAGTAACTGTATATTAAAGAAACAGTGGTAATTAAATATGTTTTCAGCCTGTGGCAAAAGATAATGCACATTAGCTTAAACCTCTTGCACTGCAGACTAATCCAAGTCAAATAGCCCTGCATTTGCAGCAGGTAACTTATGCCCACGCAGGCTTTCACAGCAGATCAGGCAATGTGGGGATCACTTGTCGTGCTGTGGTAACGTGGTGGCATAGATGAACCTCAGCTGAGTATCTGCTTTGGGGTTATCGTACTGCTGACCAATAAAGTCTGAAGAAAGGGGTATTTTTTTTTCCCTACTCTTCTTCTCTGACCCAGACTGGTACTTGAGAATTTGGCCCTGTGACTCCCACGCTTCCTCAACCCAGCTGATGATGGTCCACACAGCTAATGTGTGTTAGGCACCTTTTGTTCAAACAGATATTTTCTAGGAGTGTCCGTGCTCTAAATGTTGAAATTTATTTCCTAGACAATGCATGTGCTGTGGAAGCCTCTGAACTGCTCAGTTCCAGCTTGAAGGACATTCCACAATCAGTAGTTTTAAGAAAAGTGGGAAACCAACTCACCTTTGGAGGAGAGTAGAGATGACAAAGCGGTTGTCCTGGATCCTGTTTACACAGCCTCAAGGAATGGCAAACCACATCGGCATTCATTTCCCTGTCTATGCTGAATGAAATGGTGCATAAACAAAGACTATTATGTTTTTCTGGGCTCTTGAAAGTAGAAGCTATTTCCATGGGAAACTAAATCTTCCCAACACCACACAATAATCTCAGCTCACTTCACCGTGGCCCATAACCGCTGCTCAGTACTGCGTTGGGTTCTAATGATTTTCTGCCACGACATCCTACTCAGCATTTAAAATTGGAACCCAGGATGATGAAAAAGGACTGCGCTTTACATACAGCACCTGAATCAAATGCATTATAACTATTCTGGTTTTTTAATCAATCATAAGCCTGACAAAGATTTAAAGGTTAAAGTTAATGCATATGCAATTTGGCACATACGAATGTTCAATCATTAACTCAACAAAATAACCAGAAATCCTTCAAAGATTCTTAACCTTTAACCACCAAGCATGAGTGCTAGGATTGTTTCTTTCTTTTTGGGACATACCTCTGGGCTAATCAGGAATTAAATTAAAATGTTTGATTATGTCACTTCTTAGCCCTGTAAGCACTTTGCAGTCCCTTGGCTAGTTTTAAAAACAAAAACAAAAGCCCTGGGGAAGAAGAAGGTCTAGTAAAAGCTCTGTTAATTAAACTAAGAACTTTCAAAGAGGAATAAAATGACCTACATTTTATTTTTTTAATCACTTAGATTAAATAGTAGGCTTCCCCAAGAGTGCACATCAAGGTCGGGGCTGAGAGCATGTAGGGGCTGACAATTAGAAAGCCTGATTAAAGGTAGAATGGAAAGCAAGAGCCAAGCAACAAGAGTGTGATTTTATAGAACCTGTCTCTCACACACGGGTTATTCAAATTCCTCCCTCAGTCAAATGAGCTGAATTTCAAAAGGTAATTGCATCAGGTGGGCCTGATCTGAGATTTAAATGGAATATCAAGATGGTTACCAGTGGCAGCCTGTGTTTATTCACTCAGGAATAGCTGTGCCAAATGCCAAACCAGAATCACTTTGAAGCATCTCTGCTTTAAAAATAATGTGATTTTAGGAGTGAAATCCCTCCACTTCAACCTGATAGCATATCTGTACATATCAAGAGCAAGCAAAGCAAAAATCTGAGAGGACACAGCAATACTTACAGTTCAGCTATGTGTGGTCCATAAAGTTCAGCAAGCACGTAACAGAAACCTTGCAGTTTTTCTAGAAAACATAGTTTTTTATTTTAAGTAATTGAGCATGGTGAAACTTGTTTTACAGCACTCAAAATACAGCAGCATTAGGCTCATTAAGGTGAATGCTGATTTACCTTAGGGGAAAGCATGTGAATCTCTGACCTCCGTGTAGTACCAGAGAATGGGAAAACCTGAATTTCTAATCTTGTCTAAAACCCTTCTGGCTTTAGGTAAGTTACATGATTAAAAAGAATAACTAGATTTTGTTAATTTTTCTGAGTATAGCATAATGGAAAAGTCAAAAGAAATTGTGCATGCCACAGCATCTTCTAAGCAGTTTAAACAAACGTCTCAGTAGGTTTGAAAGAAAAAAGAAAACAAACACATAAATCAAAGAACAGAAAGTGATGTTGGGCTTGATGCTACTCCTAGAACTGTCTGGGAGCATCTGGGGGCTTGTGGAGTTAAGAGAATATGTTTTGTGTAGAGCACGAGTTGTGCAGGAGTAATTGCATTCAAAGAAATAGTTGACACCTTTCATTTGGCTTCCTTTCACAGTCTACAGCCATGTGCCTTTTTGGGATGCTGGCTCAGGTGATTTCCTTAATATGTATGAAGCATGTCCTCGATACAACAGTTCATCAGTGATTTCTTTAAGGTACTGTTGTAAAAAAACAGGTGATCCATGTGCCTGAGCAAAGACACTGAGGGAAAGATTGGGGGTTTGAATACAAGCAGGGCAATGATGTGACAGTTCCTATGAAGGAAAACTGCCTGTTTCTTGGCCTGAACGGACTAGAGCTGGTTAACCATGCACATATCCTGCAAAGGAGATGTCAGGCCTTGCTCCAGCAGGGGTGGTGCTGTGAAATGTCGTAAGAGACAGGTTCACACAAGTGCCGTGACAACAACAAACTTGCAGCTCCTCAAATTCCCTAGAGCTGTTGTATTCTCTTGCACCTCCATTACCCAGACAGATCTGTACTTGAGGAAGAAAGCACAGAGTATTCTCATCCTTCATCTTTCCCGGAGAAAAGCCATGGAAACACCCAAAGCAGTCACTTCCCCTCCAACTTTGGGCTGACTATTCCATTTTAACCAGCATCAGGCTGGATATGCCTAGGGCTGGGGGGCTACTACACACAGGGTGGGTAGTTCTGCTGTGTGGAGGGTACAAACCCTCGTGGCAGTGACTCCATTGGTAGGCATGGGTGTGCTCCTGCTCCCACAGCTGCTCTCCTGCCAGGACTGCAGGCATCTTGGCTGGCAACCTGCACCTGAGAAAGGAGGACTGGCACCAGGAAGGCATATCAGGGAATTAAGAGAGTTTTCCCAACACCCTCCTACTCATGCTGTTGCAGGCAACTTCTGTAATTACAGTAGCTGATTTTTCTTATCCCATGACAAGTGTTTTATTTCAACCAAGTTATTAGCTTCATTTCTTTGCCTCCTTTGCCACATAACTCCTTACTATTGGCTCTTTAGAAGCAATCTGCAAATAAAAATTGGTCTCCTGACTAGAATTAGATTTTATTCTTGTTCACCTAAAATGAAAGATGTCGCAGACATCAATAATCCTGTGTTTGGCATCTCTGCTGATTAGAACACCCTCTGATGAGGTTTGCCAGTGCAGTACCTGGCTCCCTATAGTAACCTGCAGGCAAAGGTGGCTGGCTTCCCCAACACCTCCCCAGTGCATTGCAGGTGATAATCTCCTTATGATTTTCCCAAACCAGTTGGTTTCTACAACATTTCTGGCTCTGGAGGAGCCAGTTGGCTGCTGCAACCTTTCCTGGTGTCTGAGAAGAGAGGAGAATTTGGCTGCCCATCAGCTCTGGAAAGCTGATATAGGTGTTTTGCTGGTCACACTGATTTCCTTATGCATATAGGAAGCTTAATGTGTAATTACCACACAGTGTAAAAAATGATGGGAGGGAAAAAGAATAGTAATAATGTTAAATTATCACTGAGCACATAAAATCTTCTTGAAAGATTCAGATGCCATTCAGACTTTGGCTTTCAAGAAAACACCAAGACCAAAGCCACAGAAAGGATTTACAGGACTTGCCATTGGAGCCAGCCTGCATTCATGTGTTCACAAATCTCCAGCTCTGCTAACACACACAAAGAGAGGATATTGCAGAGAGAAATCTCTGTTAGGAAGAAGTGTAAGTCAGAAAAGAGGGGAAGAGAAACAGAAATAACTATGAGTGTTCAGGGGCAAGAAAAGAGCTTAAACAAAACTAAATGCTGGAAAATTTAGAGAAAATATATAGTATACTTGCTTCAGGTAGAAGCAAGTCCAGAAAGTTTTTCTCTATAGCTTCATAGTCCTGGAAACACAAACTCTGGCTGAATCCCAGAGGACAAATATTTGCAAAAAAGACGCTATTATCATGTTGCCATTTGCACTTGAGCTCTAAGGTGTTTACACAGCAGTGGTCAACACAGAAGCAGAGCATGACTCAGAGGCAAAGCCAGAGGCAGAGGTTCTCAAAGCACATTTTGGGTATCAGACACCTCTGTGTCATCAAGCAGACAGTCATTATCCAGGTAAACATAAATTCTTGCTAACAACATCTCTTACGCTGTAAATACTGTCCCTTCCCCTGGACCTGGCCTTTCTATCTGCTCAAGAGCCTTCCTCACTCATGCCATTACTGTTCTTATTCTCATAGGTTTATTTGCCATGTCTCTTGAATCATATACATTGCAAGTATTTCCATATAAGTGAAGACGTGGTTCTGTTTTCTACACAGCCTGTGAGATTGAGTGGGACTGACAGGTACCGAAATTTTCTCTCTTTTTCTCTAAGCATTTTTTGTTCTTGAACATCACATAACTTTACAGAAGGCTTGATCCAAACCTGACTTGACTGTAATCAGAATTATAGGAGGCCCTCAAAAAATCCCACTTTCTGGGGTTTTTGGAGTTTCTACTCCTTTTTATGCCTTAGGAAAAGCCCTGCTGCCATTAATTTGTTGCTGTTATTCTTGTTATCGATTGTAGGCATGTGCATAATAATGAAATTGTTTCTCCAGGTGAAATGCATGACCTACTTTAGTAGGTTTGCTCCTCACGAGCATCCAAAGCTTTTCTACTCTTTAAAGCAGCAAGAAGAAGCTGCTGATTCCTGCTGGGCTGCAGTGTTCACCTCCCAGGAGAGGATAAATCGGGTTACACTGTAGCTCCCACACAATCCATAGGATTTTTCACTCCTTTCAAGTTCAGGGTCATTTTTTTTCTACTGGGTATATCCATGCATCTCAGAAGGTAACTGGATTATACAGATTCAACTAAAGGGATAATAGGATTTTATGTGTGTAAAGAATGGCAGCTGAAAAGAAATATCTTGACATGTCAGAAGAACAAGGTCCACTGAGTGAATCATGAACACAGAGCTAGCATGTCATAATTTAAAGAAGAAAATTGTATTTTAATAGCAGGATCAGTGCTTCTAATTGCAACTTCATGGTTGTGTGCCTGTAATTTAAAACACTGAGGATATGACTTATGGAATAGAAATCAGATAAATGTCTTCTATCAATGAATGAATCCTAGCAATTAGCTCCCTGCCCCATTCTGCACTGGGAAATCCTCCCTTGGAAAGGAAGGAATTAATATTCTATACATATCTTCTGTGAAACTAGGGTCTACAGAGTGAGATGGTTTCTCAGAGATACAATTTGTGAAATCATATAAAAATGATATTTTAATGAAGAATTCTAAGCCATATTTTTACATTAATAACGTCAAAAAGATATCAGGAATATGAGATCTAGTAACTTAAATAGTTACAGGATTGGTCTGTGAGGCACAAAGCTATTCTGGCATTCAAACTGTTCTCTATTTAGGGGTGTGCATGTGGAGCTCCAAGCTCCTTTGGGTAGATAAAATAAGGGGAGAAAAAGGGGAGTCTTACATATATTTGTATTGAATAGCTGTTGCTTTTGAAATTTGTATCACCAGTTACATTTCAATAGCTTTTCTGTGCACACCAAATGCTCACATCTTACACCTGTCAGCCTCATCTCATTTTTAAAATTTTACAATAGCAGCTCCTATACCTGCTGAAAACATTTTCATCTTCATCGTTGCTATAAAGACCCATATCGACAAGAAGGAGGAGCAGTGGGGCATACAGTGAATCTATTCTCAAGCTGCTAACAAAGACACAAAGGGGAGAGAAAGGAAGGGAACTGGTCTGCATGTGTTGGTGCTCACGTGTGTGCAGGGCTTAATACAGCCCCATTCACTCTAAGTTTGGAACGAAATCCCAGCTCTGAATCTAAGTGAAGACATGCCACTGACTTTCCTGTAAATAGCCACTTGCTATCTCCCAGCTACACACCTTTGAGAGGTGGATGAAGTTTTCTCAGACTTCATATGCGAGTTTTTGATTAACAGAGAAATACATCAGCACCAACACGACAGATGGCGTATTATTTGGTACTTACCAGGTATGTAGTCACACAGTCTCTCCACGGCTGCTTTTACTGTACTGTTGTGCCACTGTGCAAGCTGTTCGATGACAGACACCACAAGCACGCATCCTTCAAGCAAACAAGAAACCAAAAAGAGGGAATACCATTATCTGTGAAATGTGAGGAAGTGCCCTGCACCACAGAAGTACTTCTGGCATCTTTGGGCATTTCATTTTTTTGAGGTGTTCCATGGCAGATAGGTGTTCAAGGGGAAAAAATATCAATTAATTTCTGTCTTCATTCATACCCTGTAAGTTATTACAGAGAGGATGTTGATTCCAGAGGAGCACACAGAACAGCCTGGCTTTTACAGCACTGTATGATGCTCCTGGAAAAATGACGCCATTCTTTCACGGTTGAAAATTGAGGAGTTGAGGGGATAGCCAATGTTACAACTGCCTCCTTGGTCGCCTGCTCTGTCGTTTTATCTCACAAGAAAAAAGGCACAAGTCTGTACTTGACAGGACTTTTATATCTCTCCACAAAAGCTGCTCAGAGAGGAAACCAAATGTTTGTGACTGCCTTCAGAAGAGATGTCACACCACTGACATGTGCTGACCATGACAGAGCATCCATTGCATCATTTCTTCACAGACCTTCCTCTGAAGCCCAGCGATGCTCAGCACACACAGGGGTGCTGAACCCAGCTACACATTTGTTAAAACCAAAATGTCTTCACAGTTCATTCTGCTCTGCTTCTGTGGTTGGAAAGAAACCACTTCCTATGACCTACAATTCTGGTTATTTCTCATCACTAATCTGGGTGTGAACATGGCTAGTGAAGTTTCTTGAGATGTGCAGCACGTTTCCTGCTGTTTTGGGGACTGAATAGATTCAATGTGATCCCCATGGAACAGTCATTCAAAATCCACAATGAGCATTCATTTCAAGTCAATTTGAAATTGCTGCAGGTCTGCATTGTGCTTTCTCTGCAGTGGCTTCACAATTTTATGAGGAATACATCTTCGGTGATGCAAAGTCTGCCCACTGTAGTCAGACCTCTTAGCCAGAGTGAGGTCACTGCCTAGACTCAGAACCTGTGCAAGAGTGGCAGGTATCCCAGGCAGACAGGAGACAAGGAGCCAGGATGCCAATTTGCAGCAGCCTGAATAAAGACTTCTCTTTAAAATCCCTGTAACTGAACTGTGTTTCCTCTCCTATGCAAGAAATCTCGTCTCTCACACTTGCTCTAGCAGAGTCTAGAAATGGAGGTGAACTGCAGTAGTTTGATGTGGCTGCAGACTCATCTTTTTCCAAAGCTCAAGAACATTAATGTTCAGGTTTTCAGACTGTCAAAACTCTTCAAAGTGAGCTTATAAATTCCTTCCAAGAACCCTTACCTATGTGCTATTAAATCAAAGTGCTGTTCTTCAACATAAATAACTTTGATGCTTCTATGGCAAGTAAAAGAGAAGGTAGGGCAATTGGAACTTGCTATAAGACCAATATTTTTGAGTTTTCTATTACTTCTTCTATCCAAATACAGTAATCCAGTGGAAATTACAGAGAATTTGTCACCTCTTTTGCGGGGATAAAAGTCCACTTCTACATACTTATTAAATAAAAGGCTCACTCTAGATCCTCTGCAGAATGATTTATGAAGCATACTAAGAACCATTACCTCCAGTCAGCCTAAAAGAATTGAAGAATAAATGGAGACAGATGTGACCAAGAAAAACCCTGAAGCAAGACATTCCTTCTTTCCTGCTCCCCTCCCCAACTACCCAAATAGCCAGAGGCTAACTAGTCCCAGGAATTAATAGCTAATTAAAAACTTAATAGCTGAAAATAAAAAAAAGTTTAATAATAGAGAGCTAAACTAAAAGTAAGGGGGACATCCAAGATGAAGGGTATAGCACGTTCAGGTCTCGGTCTCAAAGAACAGGCCAGGGGCCATCTGGCCCAGGTTTAACCTTAGCACAGCCTCATCATGAAATAGTTTGGATTGGAAGGGACCTTTCCAGTCCAAGCCCTCTGCAGTGAGGAGGGCCATCTTCACCTAGATGAGGTCGCTCAGAGCCCTGTTCAACCCGATCTCAAATGTTTCCAGGGATAGGACATCCAGCACTCCCACAGTGATAGGGGTGGAAGTTAAAGAATGCAAGAGACTTCAGCTATTTTAGTGCAAGTCATGCCCTGCACTGGCCTCAGGGACAGAAAACAGACCCTGGCTCCTTTGCCAGGGTAGTGTGGGAATAGCCTTGCTGGACTGACTCCATCCTGTAGCACTGAGATGGCAGTGCACATCCTGAAAACACATCATAACACATCTACAGCATTACGTAACTTAGTTCTTAAAAGGCCGCATTATTAACACACATGAACAACCTACAGACAACAGGAACTACCCTTCCCCTGACTTCTATGTCTGTTTTATTCATGAGGATGGAGGCTCAGAAAAATTAAATTACCTAAATGATGACTTAACCACAAAACCACACAGTCTTTCTGTGCTTTCCTTTCTACTCTTACCAAGGTCAGATGTTCATCTATCAATCTTGCTGTCTAGAAGTCAGAAAGACAAAAGGAGTCCAAGCAGAGAGACAGGGAGAAGCTAGCCCTTTGATATTTTCCAAGGTGCACAGCTTTTGTTGTTTTACCTCTCATTCTTTTGCATCATGAGCTTGAGGAATCTACAGAATCATAGAATTGTTTAGGTTGGAGTTGACAGTGTCACCTACTGCAGCAGAGAGAAGTGTTGCTCATTTTGCCTGTGCTGTGTAACTCAGTGCTCCTGCACCTGCAGCCAGGGGCTGCAATAAAAAGGGACTATGGACAAACAGCTCAAAATCCAAGAAGTTGGGCCGAGGATAAAAATACCATTGATATTTCCATTTTCTCTGTTATACAACAGACAGTCTTCACTGAAGATGTAAGTTGCTCTTTCATGTTTGTCAAAGTACCACAGAGGGAGTGAGAAAAAAAAAACAAAACTATTTTTGGTTCAGCTCTGCCAAATAGAAACAGAATTCTTAATCACAAACACAACCATGCAGGTATCCCCACTCAAGGAGCAGTCTCACAGCAATTAAAAGAAAATTTTTCGTGTTGATTAAGTCAGATAGACACCTTTTCATCTATTGAACCAGGCCCAAAGGCAAATCTGCTTCACATGAGGATGAATGGAGCCAACGCTGAGTCTGAGCAGTACTTAATGCAGTACCTCAGGCTACTAGATGCTATATGAATATAAATAACAGTAACAACAGCCTGACTACTTGGGAAAAACACACAGAGCTGAACTTCAAAATGTTTGCTCTCATAAACTCATCTTCACTCTCACAGAGAGGAGGTTTCTGCTCGTGCTATTACACCCTTCCCACCTTGGCCACTTGCAGACCACACCTCGGTTATCCAAATGCAATTATTCCACATGAAATGCCACTCTCCATGGGACAACTTGATAGACAAAGTCTTGGCTGATTTTCAAAAGGATCTGCCGTTCCTCAGGCACCACAGTTGAAATCTCTGGACCTGAATTTGGAGCGTCTCCCTGCCCTCTGGTAGGAAGGGTGCACACCAGGAACACATCCCACCAACACGTGCCATTGGCTGATCTGCTCTCTGTCTTCCCCATCTACCTGGGCTTTTATCAGTTGCCCTTGGTCAACCTGTCCCTACTCCTTGTGGTCTGCTGCCATGAGCTGTGCCCTGGTGGATGCCTGCTTATGTGTGCAGTCTGCTGGCCTCAAAGCCTTTCATTTAGGCTGATGTCATCAGGAGCAGTTTTTGGGCTGGAGATTCTAAAATACTCAGGAAAAAGGTTGAACCCTGCGAGGAGGGATGAGGAATGTCCTAAGGGGACTCAGAGTGCTAGAGGGAGCCTGATCTACCTAAGCTCCGTGTTTTTTTCATGGAAAACATGCCTCCCCAGTAATTCAGGTTCATCCTCTAGGAGAACCTATCTCTGGTGTTGGGCTATAGGTAAACTTTCAAGAGATGAGTGTCTATAAATTTAAGTTAACTCAGACTATCCTTGCTTATACTACAAACCTGCTCTCTTTTTATCATCTTCCTCTGGATTGAGTGGCAGGAAAAGAAATGCTGACCAGTTATCCTAGTTTTTAATAGGTCTTAATTCCACTGGCTAAAAATGGAAAATAATTAGTTAGCTAAAAAGGACAGGGGGAAATCAGACATCTTTGACTGTAAAAATCTCACTGCTTTAATTACTTATGACATGTGCAAGAATATAAACTTTTTAGTACTATAGCATCAGTAGAAAAGCACGTCCAGATCTGGCCAGTCATTAGCAACTATTCCTTGCTTTTAATTTACCAGATATTTAGATGTGATTTATTTCTCATCATGAGCTGGGCACATATAAGGCAATGTAAATAGGCTTAATCATTAAATAAAGCTCAATTTTTTTTTTTTTTTTTACAGTTGCACATGATTTTCTTTAGAAACAACTTTCAGTACGTTGATTCTGCTGTCTCACTTCAATAATAGGTTTCAATACCTTGACAGGCTGAAGGATGTTTTCTCTGAAAGAAATTCATTGGCATTATAATACTTACTAGGCATTAGAAACTAGACTCTTGTCTTAATAAATGCCTGTCGCTTTTAGCGATGGTTTGTCCCACCTGCTATTAATTTCTGAAGAGATAAGACAAGACCATAACCATTTTGCTCGGTGCAGTAAGGTGAAAACTCACACATCAGGAAGTACTTCTCTCCATGTATTTGAAAGTAGTGTGTAATAAAAAAAATGCCATTTCCAACAAGCCCAGGAAAAAAAAATCATACCCCATTAATAAAATCAGAACTAGAGGAATTCAGCGCTTAGCTGTGAAGCCTCTGGCAGTTTGAGCAGACTATTTAACTTAATCCACTTCTGCCACACAAGTTTGAAAGGATCTATAATTAGAATTCTACCTAGGGATGTCAAAAAGTATCTGGATAGTGAAAGCTGCCTCTCTAAGTTTCAGATTTGTAGGTATATTTGTCTGAGTAAAACTCTGTTAAATGGGTTTTCTGGCACCTGGCACATCTTCCTTTGCCATCCTTTGCTCATGTTTCTGCATGCTGAATTTCTTTCTCACCCCTCCAGTCACAAATTATATGTACCCACAGAGTACAAGGAGGACATAAGTCCAAAAAAGTGGCGTTGGACACCAATAAAAACCCTGCTGGCCAGGCTGTGGCTACTCCGCGGCCACTCTGCTCGCTCCTGATGGAGCAGGAACTGGTGCCTTGCTTGGTGATATGGCAAACCTCTGCCTAAAAATCTGTCTGCTGCAGCAAGGCTCTGCACACAAGAAGCCATTTATCACATTCCTAGCTTTATACAGAAGATGAAGGCTCTCCCAAAACAGTCTTTGCTTCTTCCATTTATAGATGATCCTAAGCTCCAAAGGCATCTCTTAAAGCCTAAAGGTGGGAAGACCCAAGAACCTGTCTACAAAAGAGGATATTGCTTTGTGCTGATGCAGTTGTTCTGGCATAAAAACACCTCTTTCCAAACTAATCTTATCCAGTTCCAGTTCAACCTGGAACAAGACATTCCTTATTCACATGGGGTGCTAATAAGAAATAAGGCTTTCTCCTCTGAGATGGGGACATCCATGTGGGTGTTCTAGGTGCAGGCAGACCATGGCTATGCAAAGTTACAACACAGAGAATATTTTCTTTTTTATATAATCATAGAATGGTTTAGGTTGAGAGGGACTTTAAAGATCATCTTGTTCCAAGCCCCCTGTCATGGGCATGGACACCTTCCACTGCACCAGGTTGCTCAAAGCCCCATCCCACTCGGCCTTGAACACTGCCAGGGATGGGGGCAGCCACAATTTCTCTGAGCAACCTGTTCCAGCATCTCACTCACTATATATTCCTTTCCTAACAGTGCTCAATATCCATATTTCCTTCCTGCACTGCTTCTCATTACTGAGCTGATACTTTCAAATAACAGCCCTTAACAACCTCAAGATTTCATTCCAGCACGGAAATATTCAGCTCAAATGACATAACCATTTATACAAAGTAAGGACAGTTATCTTCCCATATACAGCCAGAGGATTTGTTGCTTTGAAAGGTAATTTGGAAACGCATCTGAGTGATAAAGTCTTTTAACTCAGACTTTGTTTCCTATCTCATTTACAGTATTAAGGTATTTTACAGAGATACTGAAGTGATGGAATATAATTATAGGTAGCCATATTCAAATATGATGGCATATACAAGACCCTTTCATCCTTAATTTGCTAAGTCTTATGAAATATCTTGGAAACACTAAATGGTACACTATTAACAAACCTGTCACTGGGCATTAAATTGCACATAGTATAGTGGCTAAAGACATTTTTAAAATATTAATATCAATATAGCAGCATTTTGAGTGAATTTGTAACAAATTCCTGGAATACCAGTTATGATTTCTGTTGCTCATGCAAAAGCAGTGGGCCACCTTAGGCCCCCTAATTCAGAGCTCCAATCATTCATTTTTGTTTCATTAAGACATCCAACAAGGACTCTGATACAGCTATGACAGTACAGAAAATTCAGTTTTTTCCATCTAGTGGAAGACTCTGGTATCCATACCTGCCAGCCAAATGTATCCCTAGTGTGTCCTTCATTACACTTGAAAGAGCCCTATTTAACAAAATCTATAACCCCAGGCATTTCCAATAGAAATGTTTTCTGTATTAATTAAGAGGGAAAAAAACCCCTGCGTATGTATGTGTAACATTAACACATTTCTCTTTCCAAAATCAGGAAAGGGTATTGAAAATTTACTGAAGCCCAAATGCTGTCAGGGGGAGTTAATGTAAGTGCATAACTTCATCCTTGTTGCAAAGGCTTCACCATTTTAGGATTCTGAATGTGAGAAACTTTTTTTCAGATATACAGTTCCTAAGAGCAGTAAAAGTGATTGCCTTAAACATAAGCAGAAGATCTCTACAGGATTAACACATGAACAAGAGTGAGAGGCCCACACGTGGCAATCAGCATCCAAATAGACAATCAATAAAATAAGATTATTATACTCAACAGAACCATCAGTAATGTAAAATGTACAAGACTACCCATGTCTACAAATGCACATGGATGTGACTGTGCATTTACACACACATAGATGTGGATGTGTTTGCATGCTGAGCACATCTTTTTATTGTGATCAACAGATATATATACCTTTTACAGTCATAGGCTTTCACTAAGACTTGGGGTGATTTTGGAAAAGAAATTTTTACCATCAGTTGCTGAAAAGCTGCTGAATAGTTTCCCTAGTATCTCTACTGTACTATTCCCATGCCTGTGTTTATTCTAGCAAAAGTATAATCATAGGAAAAATGTTATGGTCAAATTTAGCATTTATTGCTGATCATCAGGTCAAACTTTGCTGCTGATTAAATGGAGCAATGTTGGTGAAGTGAGCAGAGCTGCTGTGGCTTGGAATTGACTTTGCTGTAATCAAAGTCGATTCCCAACCTTTTAGAGTAAAATACATTTTGGTGCTACACTGATATTGGGCATGGCTTTTTTACAGAACTCACTGAGCTGTAAATTATACATTCTGTCATGGTGCCCCCCCAGACAATATGTGCACAGCCACTTTGTCTGAGCGCAGTTGTTAGAAGCCTCCAACTCCATTTGGCATGTTCCATTGTGTGAAGTTATCGGGAACTCTGAATGCCACCCGTCCTGCTGCCACTCCACAGGGCATATTTCATCCCTGCACTCATGCACAGCTAGACAGAGGCAAACTGTTGAGGATAATGACTATCACGCAAATCAACACAGGTAAAGGTCAGCATTTTATGCTGCCAGTAGCTCAGAAACACCCGTTCTTTAATGCAATCAGAGCTGGAAATATGTTTCGAAAACATGCTCCTTCATACACTAGGAATTGTGTGCTCCCGGCTGAAGGGAGGCGGTGACCCGCAAAGGTTGCTGAGAATGGCATTATATTGAGCACAAAGATGGGGAAATTTGCTTCCCTGGCTGCTGACCCACAGGATTACTGCTTACTTGCAGAGAAGATGGAGAGTGCTGCTGTCCGGCCCTATTGAGGGCCCCCTGACTAATCGCCTCGTTCCATAAAGGGCAACCAAAGTTAATCACCAATAGAGCACAGCAGTCTGCTGCGGGGGGGGGGGAATAAATAAATGCTGCTCTTTGCAAATGCTGCTCTTGCAGTCACAGCACAGAACTCCCCAAATGCTGGCCTGGAGTATGTCCTCTTACACAACCTCTGCCCTAGCAGACGATCTATACCATCTAGGCTGTTCTGAAGGGACAGGGCAGACACAGTTTGTAAAGATCTCTGATGAGGTCTTCTACAGATTTCTCAGGAACAGATTACTGTGCTCACTTATCACTGTCATAAGAAAATCCTCCTCCTAACCCGAATGTCCCCACTGGTGCCCATTTCTGTTACTTCTTGCCATAGCTCTTATGAACCTGGAGAATGGATCACGCCTTTAATGTTTTCAAGGACAGATATGTCTTTTCTCAAGTTTTTCTTCTCTAGACTAGTTAACTCTAATTTATTCACTCTTTCTTTATAGCTTATGCTTGTTTTTCTCTGAAACCTCCTGTCACTCTGCATCACTCTTGATGCACAGCCCCAAAAGGGAAGTCAGAAATCCCTCTGAGGCTTTGTCAATGCTGAGAAAGGTAACAGGTTACTTCACATGTCTTGCACGCTAACTTCTGTTCGCACGTCTCGGTGCGTGCCGCATGTGCGTGCTTTGTGACAGCAAGCCATCACTGTGCCACTACAAGCCCGGATGATCTCCCCTAGGGATGCTACCCAGCCCATTGTTCCTCATCTGCTGTGTGTGTCATTGACTATTTCTGCTGAAGTGCCTTCAATATTCCCATATTGAAATTACCTTTTCAGATGCAAGTACTCCAAGTTGTCAAGATTGTTTTGAATTTATTTCTTCCCTCCATTTCACTTGCAAACAATTTCAGCTTTACAAGAACTGCTAATTTAATAGCACAAATTTCATTATCCTGGCTAGAGAAAATATGGAATGATAGTATGTTCAAAAGAGAAGTCCAAGAAAGATATGATTTTGTACATCCATTTGCTTAGGGAGTGAGACACTTGTAATTACTCTCTGAACAAGACTACCCATCTGTTTTGTTCTGCCCTGTAGAAGCTTAATCAATGTCACACATCTCTCAAGCATAAGATTAGTGCTGAGGTGGTGCTAAAAGACTTATAAAAGCCCAGCTATAATATCTACTTCTTATTCCATGTCTACATGGCATTATCCCATTGGCAAAGAAAATTAGGTTGATCTGACGCTACTTTTGAAAGTTGTTTTTAAAAAGTTTTAACTGTTGCAGGATTTTTGTAGGATTTGATGTTTAACTGACTAATCTACCATTCCCCAAATTCCCTTTCTTGGTATATTGAAGGGAGATGAATACAGAAGTTCCCTTCTGCCTTTCAGTGTCTCCCTGACTTTCTGCATCCTCCAGGGCAGCTTCTGCCTTTCCTGAGGTTGCGTCAGGTACCTCTGGATGAAATCACCTTTGCTAGAGAACAGAGCAATTTGCAAAAACCCTTAAAGGGCTCTGTTGTAATTCAGGGTGGAATTGAATAAAAGCTTTCAAAATCAGTAGAAAAATGATGAAACATTAACACCAGTGTCAACAGTTTACCAGTTTTGCTGCACTGTCTTTGGGTACCTTAACATTAACTTAAGTAAAACTTTGCTTGCCCCATGAAACAGGCAGCATTTTCCTCATTTAACAGCTGGGAAAGTAAAGACCTGAGTATATGAGGAATTCGTTCATGCTTAATTTTTGAGAGAAAAGTACACTGCATCTCTTTCTCAGAATGCCGCACTGAAACAGTCAGGCTGCACTCAGCAAAGGGATTTCCAGGTCTCATCCTGAATAAATCCCTTAAGCCATACTGCCCATGAGTAACAAACCCAGAAAGGAAAGCCAGACCCAGCATCCAGCTCCCAAACCAGGGCACAGAACAAAACCTCACTGCCTTTGCAGGAGGAAAAACAGCTTAGTGGGCTTTTGCATGCAGGAAAACTTGCAAAAGCCCTTTCATCTATCATAAGGAAAAACCAGAAGAATATATCACACGCAAAGAGTGCAGAAGGCCCAGAGGAAGGGCCTGAGCTGATTTCACAGAATTCAAAAAGGGTGGCATTTTACCAGCCTGGGGAGACAGGAAATACTGATGGAGAAAAAGGACTGTCAGATGTTGGGAAAGTTTTTCTTGTGACAAGGCCAAAGAAAGACCATTTACCTGGCTGTGGTTAGGTACTGCTACAGACCAGTTATCTTAGATAGTGAGGAATTGCTTAGGTATACATCTGATCCTGTGGTTGGGAGGGTTAATATTGGGTGCTTTTCCCCCTCTTTGCTGTAACTCTAAAATGAAGTAGTATTAAACCCCATTTTAGGTTGCAACACTCCAGTTGTTTTGTTTCTACACCAAGTCAATTATGAAAAGAGTTTCTCTGAATGAAGCAGCCACATTTTTCAGGAAAACGGAGAAAAAATGATGTGATTTTTTCTACAGTTAGGAAGGGTGATTAAAACTTCTGTCTAAATCTCACTGGAGGCACACCCTCCTCTCCTCCAGCCCTATGCCATATTGGCATATAGGTGCCTACCCAAAATACATTTTCCAGGATCTGCTAAGGGCAGGGAAGCCCCTTGAATTACCCAACTTCTTTGCCAGTACGACTGGAATATACTGGGGCAGATGGTGGTGCCTACCCAGGGAGTGTTGCAAGCAAGGGGAACAGAAGGAGGAAGCAACCAAGTTGTAGCACATTTAACAGAGGTATCAGAGCTGCACTTTGCTCTCCTGTCATATTATTTCCATGTATTTCTTCAAGAAGTGTGATACTTTCAGTGGAAAGGCTTAATGGGAAATATTTTCTTGGTTTTGTTACTGAAAGAGCATTCACTTTCTGACTGGATTTGGCTACTAACATAGCAATCTCAGTCAAGCAGGTGGTACACAGGAGTGATCAGAAATTCAGTGTGTAGCCACCTCATTTCCCTCAGAAAAGTGAGGCAGATAACTTTGAAAGATTAGACACCTGACCACACATTCAAACTTGCATGAAAAAAACCCATTTCTTCAAGAAAATCTCCTATGCATTTAGCAATGGGAATTTCTCACATTAAAAATTAGGTAAGATTTAAGGAAGAAATTCTTCACTGTGACGGTGAGAAGGCACTGGAACAGGTTGCTCAGAGAAGCTGTGGATGCCCCATTCCTGCCACTATTCAAGGCCAGGTTGGATGGAGCTCTGAGCAAGCTGATGCAAGGGAAGCTTCCCTGCCCATGTCAGGGGGGATGAACTACAGGAACTTTAATGTGCCCTCCAACCCAAACTATTCTATTATTCTCTCTGATTCTAAGAAATCATCTTGTCCTTGATCTGTAAGGCCAAGAAGACACAGAAGTACTCATATCTCTTTCTCATTACCTTCTCAGATGGTAAGCCAACTAAGAGTCTGGGGTTGAGTTTTAGGAGGATGTGCTCCTGAAAGGGCTGGTCACCAAATCAGATGCAAGAGCTGACATTACCCCTGCTCCAAGCCATGGCAAGTGCAAACACCAATTCCTCTGTGCTTTCCCTTTCTGCTTGAGAAAAGGAAGGGACACAGTATTTTCAAGAGTTAGTAGAAAGAGCAGCTAATCAGCAAAAGCCCAGAGTTGGCCATCTGGGGTAGCAGCCACCAGCCCTCCCTGACAGGCCTGGCTCATGCCCCTTTTAGCACTATCCACACTTCATTTTTATCTTGTGGTTTACAGAGATGGGCACAGTCTGTTTTGGTCCTGAGTCAAGCTCACAAGGATGTTTTTAGCTGAAGGGACACCTCAGAAAGAGAAACTGGTGTGGGAGGCAGTGGTTTTCTCGTCTCCTCCCTGAAAAAAGAGATGCTCAGTGGTCCCAGCAATGGGGCTAGTACAGCTCCCCTCCCTTTAGGAAGGAAAAAAAGGACAAGTTCTCTTGCACAAGGCAACTTCAATGCAATATGTGGTATTTAAAAGTTTTCTGGGTCAACAGGATGGAAAGGACAGACAATGCTCACAACCTGACATCCAAAAACCACCAGTGTAAAAATCCCACAGATGAGCATGATCACTGCCTTTCCTGTCATCAAAACTGTTATTGCCTTAAGCGCTCACTACTAAACAACACCACTTCCCCCTAGCTCTGGCAGCTGCTCGGTTACCGCTTGCATGGCTCCCAGCCCAAACAAGGACAGCCTCACAGCCATTTCTGTTTTTCACCTCTTGTTCTCATGTTCTGGCTGGTGGCTGAACCACCTCACCACCCTGACTCTACTCTGCTTTCTATTCACCCTGCCCCACCAAAACTGTCAGGGGCACTGTGGGTGGCTCAGAAGTGGGGCAAAAAACTGCTTTTATCAAGTTTAGGATTATTATTTCTAACTGTATTCCCTGAGCCACAGTGAAAAGAATTATTTCCTTCTGAAGGACGGAGAGCAGTCACAGGGTTTATGTTTCCAGCACAAAGGTGCCTTGGGAAGCTAGAAGAACTGCAGAATTTTAAGGCTGAAAAAGGCCTGTAAGATCAACAAGTCCCCCTGATGACAAAATAAAGCATATGACTGTAATGCATAAGACATACCCATTTGCACACTTAAAAAATATAACCTACCACATCTCCCTAGGTATATGGATTGTAATGCCAAGGGCATTTCTGGTGCAGAGATATCCACAGTCTACACTGATTCCAGTGTTACCAGTCTTGCTCTGGGAATCACTTAGCCAGCTGAGACTGTAGGATACCTATCCCCAGCTATAGGTACTGTGGGGATCACCACAGTCACTGAAGTCACGTGAGAAGGGGGTTGCCAACTTGCCCCACTTCTGTATGGGTCACGCAGACGTGTGTGCTCACAAAAAGGAAAGGAAATGTGAAGAAGCAGCCTTTGCAACCCAGCTATCCAGAGACGATCATCCAGACCACGAAGTTTCTCTGGCCCCAGTATGGACTGACCATCCTTAAGAACAGTTTTCTAGGCACTGAAATCAATGAGGAGACCCTGGGCAAGCCTGAAGGGAACCTTCCTGCCAGTTAAGCAAAATGCATTGTGAACCCTAAGAAACACTAGGACCTCCTAACATCCTATTTCCTGATCCCACACCTACCGACATCAAAGCCAACTTTTCAGATGCCATTCCCCACAGAGCAAAAACATGAACTTTGGGAAGCAGCAGTCAAAAAACAAAATCATAAAATAATTCCAGATCCCATGATGGCCTTGCAAAATCTTCAGTGACTGTTTCACCAAAGACTACAAGCATTTTGCAGTACAGCTGTTGAAATAGATAAAGAAGCAATTTATGATGTGAATAGCAACTCTCAGCTCACCAGTAGAGTAAGGAATGAACTAGTCCAGCAGGCAAACAAAACCTGGATACATACCAACACAGGTGTGTCCTTTGTACAGCCCAAAGGGGAGCGAAGGGGGTCGTGGGTCTTTTCCATGGGGCAGAGGGGAGGAAGAGGCAGCCTTCAGCAGAAGCAAGAGCCAGAGGATGCAGAATAAATTAAGGAATGTTTGCCTAGACCCCTTCATCCTAAAGAAGAAAAAAAAGAAGAAATAAGGAGGGAAGGGTGCAAGTGGACCTATATTCCCTTAACTCTCAGGGAGTATCCTGCATCCGTGCAGTTTGAGGAGAAAGGAGACTGGCGTGCCTGTGCAGCTGTAAGTAATGCAGGGACAGATTCCCAGGCGGGGACAGAGATGTCTGCCCTCTCATGGGGTGCATGGAGGATCCCACACTCACACATCGCAGGTGCTCTCCCAACCCCTCAGCCCCTCTCAGGCCCTGCCACCCATTAAACCCAGCAGGTCCCATAGACCTGGGCACACTGTGACCAGGCTGGGAGGATGCCCCTGTGGCCCCAGGCTGCTCTCCACACCCCCACGCGACCCCGCTGCCCCATGTGCAGCTCTTCCCAACCTGCTGGCCTGGGAGGACCAAGAGGGTTGGATGAACAGCTCTGGCTCAGCGCTCCCGTGTCTCCTGCAGTAGCAGTAGATGACTAACGACCTTGAACCACAGCAGCTGCCGGAGCCACTCAGCATTAATAACACAAGACACTCCCCTGAAAAACTAGTGTTGCAAAAAGGGAAAAAAAAAAAACAACTCCACAAACCCTTCCCCCCTGCGCCGTTGCTCCTCTGCCCTCCTCCGCAGAAAGGAAAAAAAAAAAAATCTCTTCAGCTGCTTCTGTAAAATTTCTGACCAGGGTTTCCGTTCAGGAGGATAGAGTGTGAAAAATGAAAGAAGCTGCTCAAGATGGAGCCGCAGGGGCAGGAGGGACGGGGCTGCCGTGCTGGGGTTCTGGGGTTTTGCCAGCGCTTTAGTTGTGCTGGGACCGAGCCACAGGGATGGGAGACAGCTGCCAGTGTGAAGGCAGCACTGGGAGCTGAACCCCCGTTCCCATCGGCTTTGAGCACATTCGCTTGCAGCCCCCAGCTGCCTGTGCGCCTTGAGAAATCCTGAGCTGTTCCTGCTTTGGCAGTCACAACAACTAAAGGTTTCCCTGGCTCTGTTTTTTTTAATCCCTCAGACAAGGCATAAACCAGTCGTTCCCCAGCCTGAAGCAAAAGCAGAGAGTAAAACATGTTTAAACGACATGACTTCAGAGGTGGAACAAGTCCAAACAGCTACATCCCAGGCACTGTGGATGCAAGGATGGCTATAAGGAGGTGATCTAGGACTGAGGCACCGGAGGGACAAAGCTGTGTCCCACCTCCACCTTTGCCTTTTTGTATAAACCAGCGCAAGTCTCTTCCCCTCACAGTGGGCAATGGGTACTCATCTTTCCTTTCCATTCCCTGTCTGTCTCTTTCAGAAGTGGGCAGGCCATTGACATGGGTTGCTAAAGGACAATGAGGAACCTGTCTCATCAAGTATTCCCCACATGCTTCCCAGAAATAACTAAAAGAGACTTACAAATAGTGTTGTAAAAAGGAAACTAGAGGATGTATTAAAATCAGTGATTCCCAGCCAATTCCTGCAGACCAACACGATCACACATGGATCAGACCTGCTTCAGTATTTAATGTGTTTTTTGCAAACCACTTCCTTCCTTGGGAGCCTCCCCTACGACCTTCTAAAGACAGTCCCAGAAAGTTTGCCTCAACTTTGATAAGGAGGATTTGCCTTGTGCTAACGATAATATAATCCAGTGGCTCTGGGGGAAAAAAAAAAAAGACTATAAAATCTTCAATGTGAATATAAATCACTCTCTATCTCCATTCTTTAAGCCAAGCCATTTATTTTCAAATATATGCTTTTCTTTGAAAAATATAAAAAATAATTAAACCCAAAATGAAGGTAATAACTGTTGCCTGAGTTTTGCAGAACTGTTTCTGCTTATTATTCTCCCTATAGCTAGCAATGCTGGTTTTCTTTTTTCTTTTTTTTTAGTAGCAGATAAACAAAAATCATAGTGCAAAGTACCTTATCCATATGCCAATCCTACTGAAATCTGCAGGATGTTTTTCTTAACGCTGTAAAAACTTGCTATAAAAAGACACTGTGCTACAGCGACTGCAGCTCCATTAAACCCTTTTTAACACACATATCACTTGGTTCTCAATGACACTTTGAAGTCCTTTAGAACTCTGCATATTGGCTCATGAGCATTTTCTGCAAAAGCAGAGTGCTAATAATAGGCAAGGAGAACCTTCCTAGCAGAGAGGTCTTGGGAATGGTTTCTGCTTTATATCTATTGCAAAGCACAAAGCTAAACAACGGCACTTATAAAGCACAGAGATAGATCCCAAGCTGCTCCCAGGCATGTAAACCTGCAAAGCATGTAGCTGAAGCCTGTAATCAGCTGTGCTATTTTCTTTCATTTTAGCCTGTGGAAAGAGCAGTGAGATAACTGCATGTGTAACACAGAGCTGCTTTGCACTGTACCTTATACATTAGTCAAGCTCTTAAACCAATTGAAGAAACAAAACCCCAAAGCTTTTAAAATCTGCAGTCTGGTCAGAGAAATGAGAGATTTGAATTAGAGGCCACCTGGGAAGGTGACACCCCTCCCCCTGCTGGCCCCTCCCCAGACCAGCGTGAAATCTTTCTTCTTCCCACTCAAATCAGATAGCAAATCCTTTCCTTTTGCCAAGCAGATTTTATATTACTTCCAAGTCCCTGACACGGTAAGACCTAAAGCTGTCTTGGTACAGGAGCGAAGGAGCATTTGATGTTGCCTTTTAATCTTAGCAAGTGCATAAATGATATTAATGGGAGGTAAAAAACAAATTAGACCTGTCCCAAAGGAAAGCATTTGATTATAAATGCTTCCATCAGGTTGTGCACAACACGTAAGTCAGGGAAGCAGACCTAGGTCAAGGGTGACTCAGGAGATGCTGCCTGCCTAGAAATAGAGTATGAGAGCTGGAGCAACTCTTCCCTCTGCAAAGCACCAGGTGCAGAGAGGTGATGTCTGGGGTGTCCCCTGCCCAAAAGGGTCTGGCAGGGTCACCCTACAGTTCTTGAGCTGTAACAAAATCAGCTCTTTTTAATGTGTTTGCAACCTGGGCTTGGAGCAGGTCCAGCCAGGTGGCAGAGGAGTGTAGTTCAGGGGGGTGCCCAGGGCTGGTGGGGCTGCTCAGGGTTGTTATAGCCCATGAGTGCCTCAGAGCCCTGAAACGTGCTTTTGGGAACGATGAGAGCCAAGTGGATGGAGGAATAAACTCTACAGAAATGCTCCTGGACACCCCACTAAGTACCTGTCTGCAGCATTACTCACCTAAATAGCGCTGAGAATGCAGTCAACACTTTGTCTCTCTGAACCTCCATGTGTTGCTTTTGAAGAGGAGGCAAGGCCAGTGCAGAGCCAGAGGTGCAGTGAGATCACCACCTCTTGCAGATGGGAAATCCTCGGTGCCCTGGAATGACCTAGCTCCACAGTCATTCGCTAGCTGTTAGGCAGAACACATAGGGTCAGTTGAATTTTTTCAAGGTTGAATTTGGACTAGTGGTACTAGTGATAATATATACATAAATAAATACACATGTATATCCATGATATACACTGGCCAACCTGCTGCTGCTTCCTGCTAAGGAAATGGGAGGGGGCCAGAACTCCCTCCATTCAGCACACAGATGAGGAAGGATGTGCCTTGCATTCTCTGCAGGGTTTTGGTTAAATTCTGCTCTGAAGGGAAGTCCTGCAGCTCTCAGTATTTGCTCTCAGGGTGCCAGAACACACTGAAGAACTTTCTCAGCTCACCCAGCTTGATCCAGTCTATCTTTTTTGGGAGTTTTAGCACATGTGAGGCTCTGCAGAGCTAAATCTCAGTTACCATATCCTCAGGTACAGGCCAGTAGCATGTGTGGGGGACACACCATGTAGGAGAGGGCTTTGGTTGGGGGTCACCAGACCCCATTAGTTCCCAATTAGCTGCAGGAGCTAATGACCCATGAAGTGCCCCACTCGGTCACTCCCAGCCCAATCTCTCCAGCCACACCCTCAAGCCTCTCTTAGTTTAAGCAGATCTGAGAGAAACTTGCAGGTGTGTGGCTGCCGAAAACCTGAGGCAAAGCATGCAAAGACAAGCTTGAATTTCCATGATGGCAGAGCAGACAGTGTTAGGGAACACGTGTAGCTAGTGAAGAAATACAATCCTCTAGTCTGATCCCAAGAGCAGGGGTGTGGTTTCTGGAGTTTGAAGGACCCACAACATTTCTCCATTTCTTGTGCTTCCATATGAGTTCCTGACACCTAATGTACATTGGTTTGGGTGGTGGTGTCAGATCAGCTAGGGGACAGGTAAGGTTTCAGCCTCTATCTTTGCTGCCCCTGACAGAGATGCAATGGAACCGAGTTAGGGTTTCTGATTTTCTGAGTAAGGTCTTAAACACAATTTAAGAGTCACCCCTTCCCTGTAGGGAGCAATACGTGATTGCCACTAGAACTGTGAAATGAGATGCGAAAATGAAGTTAGTTTCAATGCTGCTTTCTATAACGGGTCCCTAAAGACCTGTTTTATGTATACAGCAAATACATTGAAAAAAGCCATCAAAAAGAAGAGAGAATGAAAAATACTTCCATGAAGCCCCAAAACAGGACAAGCAAGAATTGGTTTGTCATCTGTCAGGATTAGGGGCCACTTAGATGAAAAAAGAAATATGAAATAGTTATCTTACAAAAGGAGATCAGCTGGCAGTGTATATTTATCTATCCTATTCTGTCCAAGTCACTGCACACATTAATGCACTTTTTTTTTTCCCCCTGTTTGGTTAGATTTCTTTTACATATTGATTTTTAAGATATATGCATTTTTTCTCTTTGTCACATTCATGTATGCATTTTTAAGATGATTAAATGTTATACTGGAAGTCTTTCTCTCCCTTTCTTTCCTCTTTGACACACTGTTCAGTTCTTAAGGGAATAGACATAAACCTTGTATTTTTGTGTCTGGAGAGATAAAACCTGCAGGAAGAAGCCTTTAGATCAAAGATCTTCTCAGTCCCTTTTCTTCCTTTTATTTTCAAAACGCTGTCCTTTGTGCCCTTTGACTCTGAAGTTCCCAGTGGTTTATTGCGTTGGTTATTTTTCATTACTGCTCTCCAAATTTCTCTGACTGTCATAAGCATCTCTGTGGTTGGTGCATTATCACTGGCACGGATGAACATTTCCAGAGCCCCATGTGGATTTGCGACTGCACCACAGCCAACTGAGTCATTCCCTCTGCCCCAGTTTCCTTATCAGTTGCTGCTCGCAGTTCAAGTTATGCGTCTGTTTCAGAGTCTCTCCATCTCATTGTCATTCAAAGCTGCAGGGAAAGCATTTAAACCAGTATTTTCTTGCACTCATATTGAAAAAATTTGTTCCAAGTTATTGCCATGCAGCAGCTGAGATGATTATCCTTTATTCTGCCACCTTTAATGAAATTACCTGTCCCAGCTTGCAAGGACAGTTGATATGTGTGCTCTTAGAAATGTAAATCGTTGACATGACTGGCTTCAGTTTGGATACATTAAAATGTGGGAACAAGCCTCTTAAGGCTTTCAAACAGGGAACACATGAAAAATACAGCTACATCACCCTGCACACTTGAGCACAGCAGGTTGTGCGCTTCTGGGAAGCTCTGGCTGTTAGGGTTGAAAAGAAGGGGTGCCTTTGGATTTTCTACTAAAGATGGCTTTCTGCAAAGCAGGGATCTGATGAACTGCATCCTCAAAGTGTATTTCTCACTACTGCCTGTAAGGAGCCCTACAGTGATTTACATGGCTTAGTGGTGGACTTGACAGTGCTGGATTAATGGTTGAACTTGATGATCCTAAAGTGGTGTTCCAAACGAAATGATTCTATGGCTCTGTGATTATTGGTGACACAGTACATTTCCTCAGTCGTCTGGTATTAATGCAGAAAAACAAACCTGGCTATTGTGTTCTTACTGTGTGCAGATGACCCTACAAATCCAGAGGTAATCTTACTAACATAGATTTTGCAGTTTGAGTTCTATGGGCACAGCTGTGGGCCTTTTCCAACCTAAAGAAGACTTAATTCTTGCTATTATCTAGACAAAAGTGCCCCAAACCCTCAACTCTGGCAATTAAGGAGCATGAGAGTGTGGCAATATTACTGAAAGACTTGTCAGAGGCCTTAGATAAGAGAGTCACTCAGAGCCAGCCTTAAATACAAGTCAGGAACCTTGGGACAGACTCTCTGCTGTCCTGCAGTTTGGGTACTGATTTAAATCCCAGAGAAGTGAGATCCAAGCATTACCAACTCAGTGTGATTATTGCCTTGCCATAAATAGCTAGTAGCCTGCTAGGCAAGGCAAAATCGCATCTACTGCATCGATCCCTGCAGCGCTATCGCTATGGCGTTGGGTTTTGTCAGAAATGCAACCCCCTATCAGGCTCCCAGTTTAGTGCTGATGAAGCTGTGGTGGAGGGGGGTGGGGCAAAAGCTTGCCCCAGATGCTGCCAGGTTGTAAGTGCTTACAAGGGGAGCATCACAACATCAGAGAAGAAGAAAAATAAATGTTTGATTATATTTGTTCCATTTGATCTTTCCTCCAGTAACGCAAATAAAAGAATTTCAGCTCAACAGCCTCTTGATCTCAGCACAGAACAGATGCCAATAAAAGATAATTATTCCCAGTGTTTGGGCTAGGAAACAGTGCTGAATGTCACTGGAGGCATTTTTAGCACATACCAAAGTTCACAAGTTTATTTAAACATATTGATTGAGGCTTGTACTGGGACTTCTGTGCTCAGAAATGGGATCTCTACAACATATGTACTGTGGTGGCACTTTGCCATTCAGTAATAGGGTGGGGGACGTTGTGGTTTTTTGGTCCTTTTAAAGAGATCTTTCACTGATTTGCTTTGATAATAAAAGACCTGCAGCTGAGCTGGACAATTTCCATCAGCAAAATAGCCCTGCAGGAGTAGTATCCATCATCCATGGGTGAATACGAAAAGGCAGAGCAGGCTGATTTTTCAAATATTGATTAGGCGAGTCACTGGCCAGCCAGCTATGTACAGAGCCTTCATGCTATAGAGAAGTCAGGCTGTATGAAAGAACTCAAAGCACTTGGAGGAATATACATCCACTAATTCAAGAAGATGAGGGTGATGTAGCAGTCAGTAAAGATTGCACTGATAATCTCCTCTTATACAGACAAGCCAAACTCAGGCATGAGGTCATCCCTTAACATTTCACCTTTCAGATCACAGAATCATAGAATCATTTAGATTGGAAAAGACCTTTAAGATAATGAAGTCCAATTGTTAGCCCACTGCTACCAAATCCACCATTAAACCACATCCCTAAGCACCATATCTACACATCTTTTAAATACCTCCAGGGATGGTGACTCAGCTGCTTCCCTGGGCAGCCTGTTCCAATGCTTGACAACCTTTTCCATGAAGAATTTTTTCCTAATATTCAGTTTAAACTTCCTCTGTCACAGTTTGCCTAGCTCTATCACTGAAAATTCATGGTGGGCTTGTTTGCATTTGTCTGTCTTTTCACTTGCGTCAGACTTTATGCTGATGTCCGACATCGATGGTTTAGCCTTGCATATATACAAGAAGATGACAAGGGCAGCTGTTTTTATCTCCCACTGTTCACAGCTACCTCACCATAAAGCAGACATGTGCCTCTCCAAAATGGCTCTCTATTCAGAACACCTTTCACCCTTTCTGCTTCCTTACCCTGTCTGGGCATCCCACAGATTTATCTCTTTCCAGCTTCAGACTCAGAGCTGTATTTTCATTTCTTTTCTGTCCCATTCCAGAAATTAGGGTATTAAAGAAAATGCTCAGTTAAACACAGCAGCATTTGTTCAGGCCCCTTCTTGAGGGATATGGTAAGGTGAGCAGCTGGGGCTTGATGCAAATCTGACACATTAATTCATCCCAGAAGAGACTTGAACCTGGAGAAGGCAGGCATGACTCCTGCCTTCACAATGAGAAATGGACCCATGAGAATCAAAACCAGCAGCACAAGGACCATCAAACTGTAAGTGAGGGGGAAAGCAGGCACTGCATCACTCTTCTTTCCCCACTCAAGCTGTGCCTTGAACACAGCCTATTTCTGCCTGGTCAGCTGCCTGGTCTCTGGCCCCTCCACACACGTTGGAGTCATTAAACCACCCATCAAGACACCATCCCTCATGCACAGTGGGATGGCTGCCTGCCTCCCTCACTCATTATTGGCCTTCCACAGTCCTTTTCAGCCAATTAAATGAAATATAAATAGCATTTCAGATAAATGTTCACTCTCTTATAATACCTTTCTGACATCTTTCTGCTCTTGCTCTGGATGCATAAAAAAGAGCTATGATGTATTTCAATGAGTTATTGAATCCTTTTTGAACCCTGATATATGCTCAGTATAAGGTTATTTAAATATGAGGAGTACAGGCATGGGCATTAGCAAAATCTACCCAACTAAATTGTTCAGACAAAATGAGCAGGCAATCTTCTGCCTTGCAAATCTATCTGTCTTCCACAATGAAGGACTCCAAGCCTGCTGATGCAGGACCAACCTCCTTTTCCTGCACTGGAATGTCCACAGCCATGAGAAAGTATGGTTCAGGCTTTCCTGTCCCTTTTTCCTTTTTAAATTTTTTTTTTTATTTGTATTTAAATTAAGCTGCTGGACACCACACCAGAGATTCTCTTTTCTTTACCTTAATAATGTAGAGTGAATGCTCTACAAACAAATGAGAAAAAGAAAGAGGAGGATTCAGGAATGTTACTCAGGGTTTTATGGAAGTGTGACACAGAAATAGTATCTCCCTCATCTTCTTGGCATAGAAAACAAATTAACATTGGAGTATTTGTGTATTTTTTCTCCCTGTAACTTTTTTGCCACCATTCATCATTTAGCCTCAGCATTCGCGTGTATTTAAAGCTACCAACATAAATTAGCAACAAAGCTTGAGGGTGTTAAAGAACCTCCAATAAAACTCCTTCCCCTCACTGGAGGATTTTCTCAAAATGAAAATATCTGAGTAAACATCTTGTTCTAACACTATGCCCAGAAGATAACAAAGCACGGACTGAGTGACTTTCACCCTCTGAACTATACCTCCTGAAGGAAAAGGGCACCTCTTCATCACTTCTGGAAGGATGAGTAAGTGGAAATGCATTTTGGGGACCAAAAAACAAATGCAGCTTTCTCAGTCTCACAAAGAGGTGGCAGACAGGCACTCCAGCAGCAAGTCTGTCATTCTTCACTAGATTCCCATCACATTAAGCAAAGGAAGAGAACAGGTGTGTTCTGGAGATCTCCAGGCTCTGAATTTAACACAAGCAAGCAGCCACTTTTAGCAATGATCAGATGCCACAAAATGATTTTCAGAAAGTCTAAATGATAATAATTGCATATCTGGGTATGCCCAAATCTATTCCATGCATACTGGAAACAGCTCTTTTTGCAGTCTCTGTGTGTGCTTCGCTCTGTGCAGCAGAGATGCTGCAGATCCCCAGCGGGGAGCCTGAATAATTTCGCCTCCGAGCGATACAGCAGTAGTGGTGTTGGGAAATGTCCAGATAAAAGATAATGTGCAAGATAGGGAATTTCATTTTGTATTAGGAGCTGGAAAGGCAGTAGACCAAAGTTCCTTTTGGGCTGGGGCAGAAGTGGGTGACAGCATGTAAGTAGATGTTCCATCAGCATGTCTGTGGTTAATGCCAAGTGGGGTAAGCCTCAGACCTTGAGCCAGGCTAATAACGTTATTTATGCAGCTATCCAGTGATCTGGGTATCTAGCTCTCACCAAGGTTTTTCTTCTACTCAAGACTGTCCTTTTTTTACCCTCTGTAGCCAAATTCCTTGAATGCCCTCCAGAAAGGAAGTCCCCTGCCCCAAAGCTCTGATGTGGAAACCATGAAAGCTGGTTAAGAAATTTTAATGATACCACATTGCAAGTTTCTGGGCATTTAGCAATGAGGAAGTGAGAAGAGGCAGAAAAGATACAGAAAGTGATGTTCCTGCCCAAAAGTACCCATCTGCATTTTGGTGTCTCAGTGTTTGGTTCTCCGTTTCCCTGATGACAGATGGGTTTTGGCAAATGCTTAGCACTGACCTTCTGAAAAGCAAATCCCAGTGAAGCCTTTCAAGATGAGCAGCCAAGACCCAAAAACATCACTGTGGCAAAATTTGTATAAAGAGTTTAGAAACTACTAGATGCCAATTAGGTAGAGGAAAGTTGCCCCAAATTTTTTTTAGGATCTACAAAGAAATTATTTCTTTTCCCTGAAGCTGGTGTCCTTTCCAGTCCTTCAAATCTAAAGAGCACTTGCCCTAGATGTATTTGGTGCAACACACTATTTTAGGCATTAATTCATGATGCAAAATTCATAATTCATGTGTCTAGATCATTCCTTTGCTTTAATCCTACATCCAGTTTCTTTTGATGATTAGCAAAAATAACTGCAGATGAAGAAGGTAAGCTGTAACTTTTAACTAAAACTCTCTACCTATGTTTATCAGGTGTCTGCTTGTGTTTTCAGAAAAGGGACTCGATCCTGCTCCCACCAAGAGTGCCAACTGCTCCATGGGCTCCCAGACCCCAACTCTGCCAGTACACAACACCTGGGATGGCATCCTTGGTGCTCCCCAGCATCCCTGAGGAGTGTCCACCTCACTAAAGGGCTCCCTTAGCACTGTGGGCCTGTTTTCCTCAAAGGATGCCAAACAATTCTACCCAGGATGCAAGAGGGAGGATGCTTTGTACCACAACAGCTCCTCCATGCTTAGCTGTAGCTCTCAGGAGAGCATCAGGAGACAAAGTCAGAGGTGCATTCCCTTGCCCTAGAGATGTGGGCTGTTTGGGTGCCACCCACACACTGCTGTTGAGCTTTCATTCAGGCTGTCTGGGGGTGGTTTTCACTCTCCCCAGAGCAGAGGGTGAGCAAACAGGCCATAGGAAAGCAGGCTGATGGTCTGAGAAAAGCTTATCTGATGATGTGAGATTACAGTACCCAGGTGAAAATGAATCAGTCCCTTCCTCTCACCAAGATAAACACAAGACAATGTGGGCTGTCTGAGGTGCTATTTTGTATTTGCTTATAGGAAGAATAGCCGGTGTGATTTCCAGCTGTATGCCCCCAAAAAGATCTGGCAAATTTTAAAATACTGAATAGCTGGGATCCCATGGCCCAAGACTTAATTTACTAAAATTTGACCTGCTAATTGACACTGCTTATAAAATCAATATGTCGTGGAATCTTTCCATTCTCACCTTAACTCTGCACTTTGCTCTTCTTGGCATAGTGTGGTCACGCAGATGGTAACATTGGCCCTTCAGGGCACGAGTGGTGGGTCCTCAGCAATTTCAGTGGTGCTTTCTGCTTTTCCACTCCAGCCATCTAGGGGCACACATGTTTAGAGCTTCCCCTCACATTGTAGCTTTGTCCTAAGGCATTTCTGAGAGCAAATAACCTTTCCAACAGAAGCCACATACTGTATTTACCCAAATGCTTCATTTTCCCAGTGCACAGGTAGCTAAGACTTCCATCATTCCTTAAAGCTGCTCACTTCTGCTTGCAGCACTTGGGACATACCACAGAACAGTACTGCCATAATATAAATAGTTGCTTTCAGCATTTTTAGAGATGGGCAGTGAGACAGGCAGAATTACTGTCCAGTTTTTTTTTCCCCAAGGAAAATTCCACATGTACTTCATGTGTGCACACAGACCAGATACATCCTGGCAGAAAAGACTCATATCTGGAAAGAAATTTCTTCTATCACATTTATGGGGAAAGGAAAAAAAAAAGGAAGCACATTCTTTTTCCCTTTGACTAAAGAAAAATATCTCACCAGGACAAGGGCTTATTGTAACCATTCATTTTAAAATATTGCTCGATTGTTTGCGTACTTTTATTTCTTTGGTGATTCAGCTGCGAGTGGGAAAGTTGCTGTGACCCACTGAATGGCCTATCCATCACACCTACTGACCTCTCTGTCCAGGAGGGCTGGGACCACCAAACCTTGGCTGCTGGCTCCATTTGTGCATGCACTGCTTGGCCCCTCAGCTTCCCAGGTATAACCCCATGCTGTGGTACCGCCTGAAAGAGAGTAACGAGACCACAATGTCAGGCTGCCCTTGAAGTGAGCATGCATGCACTTGCTAGGACTGTTCCCAGGACAAACTGTTTCCTGCATTAGAAGCAGGCTGGCCACTGCAGCGGAGCTGAGGAGAGAGCACACCAAGCTGAAAGAGCTGGTGGGCACCAGCTGAAGCCTTTGGCAAAAGACCACATCTCTGTGAGAAGGATGATTCATCCCCTGCCTCCTTGAGCAGCAAAATCCCCTGCTCCCCCTGACATCATTTTCTCCCTTCTTCTTCCAGATCATGCTGTCACCCATGGATGAAACCAAGCATACATACATCCCTAGAAAGTGAATTTTGGCTGAGTTGTGAGTCTGTAGCACCAACGAGCAACAAATGCCATGTCTTAGCTACACGGGGGAAAAGCCAGCAGAGGTTTTCCAAGTATTCTCTCTGCTTATGTTGCAGCATAAAATCCACTAATTTCCTTCTGCTGGGGATTTGGAAAGCGGTGCACCTCACCAAAGCCAGCTCTTGCCCTGCAGGATCAGACCCTACACTGAGTATAAATCAGTCACAGGTGCTTGAATTAAGAGAATTAATTAATAAGACATTCCCATCCCCTGGAGGTTCAGATGACAATGAGGAAGGCATGGCACAGGCCAACACAAGCCACAATATATTAATCCTGCATTTGTCCCAAGTGTGACAGACTGCTGGGAGCTATTCTTTGTGCTCATACCAGGGGGAATTGATGGGACCTTATTCTCTGTTTGCAGGGAACGGTTCATGCAAGAAATTAAATTTCCCAATGTCATTACTAAATCCCAGGATCCTCTTCATGAGTTATTCAGCACCAGTTGCTCCAGTCTTGCACACCAGTTTTATCGTCCTCACATCCACCTCTGTCTTTCAGAGATGAATATTAATTACCTTCATTGCAACGGTAGAATCAAATCCCCTCTTACCTTACTAATGCAGTTCCTTTCTTGAAGATAAGCATACCTATCTCCCAAAAAGAGATAGTGTGTGCTGCAAAAAGACACGGAGCATTACCAAACTGTCTGGGAGACAGGGACGGCTGCCCACAGGAGTCTGTGGCAAGCTTCAGAACTAGAAAACTGTAAAGAAGGCCAATGGAAATGGGCCTTCACTAGCACGTTCAAGATGCTGCAAAATGCCTTTTTAATGCATTTTTTAATGCCTTTTAATGCATTTTTTAATGCCTTTTTAATGTCAGCAAGAGAATTATGAATCCATTAATAAATGAGGAACACCTAAAAGTTCTCATCTCGCCATACCAAATTTTTTTTCTTTTTCAGTACATAGCATAAAGCTGTGCTCCCTCATCATCTTGGGTGCCCTGATATGCTGCTAGTAAGACAAGGTGGTCTCAGTAGCACTAAGGCACTAATTGGCCATCAGGAACTTGGCCAACCAGGCAGTTACAGACATGCTTTCCTTCTCTTCACGGTGTGGAAAGCGCAGCTTCAGCCCCATCCAGCAAAGAAGGGGTGCAAAGGAACCACCTTTTGTCTCCTGCACCTGGCATGGGATATGAAGGTCTCACACACCACATCAGGAACCTCCTGCTCCCCCAAGATGACTTTCCTAGACAGAGCTGCCCCACTCAGCACCACCACTGGGGAGCCATCAGGTGCCTGGAGATGGCTCCCACAAGGCAAAGCCACTATTTTCAGCCCTCATGGAGGAATTTGTGTGCTGGGCAGAGGGTGCAAAGCCATGGAAACTGCCTCCTCTTGAGCACCCCTCCAGCAAGGCATCATGGCAAAATACCTGCCAGTGCCTCTGATTGGGAGGAGCAGTTCTGATAGGCCCTGCAGAGGTGATGTAGCAGTACCCTGCTCAGTCCCTGCAAAACTCAGCATCAAGGGTCTATCAAGCCTCATTGAAATGTGAGAGGAAAACAGTGCTCCCCCTACACCTCCTGCCTGCTTAACAGGCTTGCCTGTCATTGTATAAACCTCTAGGAAGCTACACAGTGGAAAGCACTGGAAAACTGCAGGGGACAATTCCCTGCTGCCAAGGGCTCACCTGGAAGTCTAGGCTCTTGATGCCCACCCTGGGGTAGACAGGACAGCCTGCAGGGTGTTTGTGCCCAGGTCCAGGCTGACCACAGCACTGCTGCTGGCTGTGTTTAATTTCTTTGCTCTGCATGAACAAATGTATTAAATCCACAACACTTCCTTTTTTTTTTTTCTTCCAGACAGGGTGATCTGAAGGAATACTTGCCAGTCACTTGACTAATTAGCTTAATTCAAGAACCTGTCTTCAGAAGCCCATTGCTGAGTAGCCTCCTCAATTCTGGGAATTTAAAAATGACTTGGGTTTGATTAAAATCAAACCAAATCAATGAAGGCAATTGCCACTTGCTTTCCTGTTTTTTTCCCCTCAAAGACAGCTTTGATTCATGGCTGCAGCTAGTCCTGTGTACGCCACAATAGTCAGGGGCTTGGACTGCTGTTTTCATATTAGAAATATGTTTAGGTCAAAATACTTCCATTCATTCTGTATGAGTCGATGGAGCTGTTATGTGTACCTTCCTGCTGTTAGTCATTTACATGGCCAGGTGGGATGGTTTTCCTCAGGCCATGCAGGTTTGATGATGGAGGTTCTGGAGCTGAACAAGGCCAGAATTTCTGATCAAAGGAGGGTATCAAGACTGCTGCAGTTTGGCTTCTTTTCTGGGGAAAAAAAGAAGAAAAGCTTCTAATAAAAAGTGAAAAACTAAAAAAACCCAACCAACCAACCAAAAAAAATTTAACATTTTGTTTCAATTCCAACTTTTTATAGTACTTTAAATCTTAGAACTAAAAAAGGGCTCTAAAACACTAATTCTTTTCAGAAGAACCATGACCCAGTTGGGACAGTCCAAAAGTCAGCTGAGCAGCAAATTTCAGTCACTTGAGCTTCTCAGTTTTCCTTACTGAATCAGTGATTCAGCTAAATTCACACAATTTTTGTGTGTGTTAAATCTTCCTTCAGTGGCATTTTGCAACAGAACCACTGCCACTTTCCTGGCCAGCTCAGCATTGCATCAGTGCTCCTCTTCCCCTTCTGTTGGGTGGAGCACCCACACTAGCACCTTGCTGCTTCTTCTTGGGGGATTCAAGGTGAGGAAAACCCAGTGATGCAGCTCACCCATGCCAACAGGGCACTTCTACATGGCATAACAGCCACGGTTCAAAATAATAATAAAAATCTAAAATAAGGCTGTTATCCTCACTTCATCTTGTGCCTGAGCATGGCTGCAGGTATACCATATTTTTGGTGGGGACCTGGCTGCTTATTCATGTTGCCCCATGCTCCTCTCCTCACATCCTGTCCCATCCAGGCCATTAACCCACCAGCTGCCATCAGCTCTGATATTCTCCATCCCCTCTCACCTCAGTGCTTGCCCCCTGGAGCATCCAACACTTCCAAGCTCTAAATGAGATCATTTAGGACAGGTTTCCTGGGGAAAGGGAACTGAGGCACTTGCCCCCTTTGTGTGTGTGTGCATGTGTTTGTGTGTGTGCATCCACCTGTGAGCTGCCGGATTTCATGAGAAGCCGGAGGCTCAGAAGTGGTTTTATGAAGAGTGCTGTAGAGGACTCGATAAAGTTCCTCACTGAAGGAAGAACGTGGGCTGAAACAACCTTATCAGATGCTGGAGATGCCACCCTCACACCAGCCCATTTTAATGCCTCAAATTCAGTTTTCAGTGGACCTCAGACTGTGCTGGAATGAAGAGAACCAAGAGTGTGAGATGAAGGTTTATGTGAAAACCGGCTTGGCTGGATTGTACTTTGGCTATTTAGGATAAATGAAAGGGTGGACATGTGTAAGGTATCACTGCACGCCCCCTGGACGGGAGACAGAAAGGGGGAACCCAGGGCTTTGAGAAATGTCAGAGACAGACAGAGGGTATTATGAGTGAAGGAACACGTGCAGAGGGACCTGTGCTGGTGAAAAACACCCGGAATAATTCTACTGATGCTCTTTAAATGTCATACTCCTGGCAAAGAAACCTTTCACATGTTTCTCTGCTCTCATCTCCAAGCCTTTTCAAATGCGCCAGGCTTATGCTGCCTGGGGTGGGGGGGTTGTGGGGGGAAAGCGGGAAGCTCTGCCCTGGGAAAACCCTGTGGACGAGCCATTTTCCTCTGGGAAAGATGCAAGCAGTCAGCAGCCTTGCACAATGTACTGCGCCCGCATCCTCACTGTCCTCATTTTAAGCATATATAGAAAACTTCTTTTGAAGCCTGGCAGATTCCTGCATGGTTGTTCCTGACTTCTTCAAAAACTACCCTGACAATAAAAACTCCCTGTTAATTGGCAAGGAATGAAGTCCCACAGGCTCAGCCTCCCACATGCGCACAGCCTGCTGGTGGGACAGCAAAGATCTCCAGGGTGCCTTTGCTCCTTGGGGAAGGTAGGTGGGAAGGGGGTATTAAACCTGAGGCATTTCAAGAGAAACCAAGAAGATACAGATATATCTCATAAAAAAATGCTGCCTCTTATTAAACAAAAGACAGCCAGCCTCCCTCTCCCTTATGATAACCAGGAGGAATCCCAAAACATAATCAGTTTAGGCTGAACACCATGTTGCTGACAAGATTAAAATTAGTCTCACGTGGTTTCATCAAGGGAAAGTTTAACTGTGGCACTCAATCAGGCTGCAGAATCCTCTAATGACAACCGAAATAAAGTCATTCAAGACAGATCCTTAAATGTCACAGGAAAGAAAGCCTGCCCTTGGCTTCATCTCTTGGCAGAATTTTATTAAGTATGTTTTTCCCTCCCCTCCTCTACATGCACTGCTGCTTTCCTGACCGTACTCTCCCTGGGCTGAAACAACAGGCCAGCATCCTACTTGGAATACAGAGCACTGGGTTCCCCAGCTTTGTGTGTGTCCCATAGGTCACATCTTATAGGAAATGGTCTATAAACAAGAGGCAAATAGGATGAGAGAGAGTTTGCATGAACCTCCCAACATGAAGAGGCTTGTTTGGCTCTTCCAAGAGAGTATAAAACCACAACAGCTGCTGTTCTCCACATAGCACCTCCACCGAGGTGGCTACAGCAAAACTGAGAAACTCTCAGTTGAAAAAAAACATCAGATCAGAAAACTCTTCTACCTCCAACACCAATATCTCCACTTGGAGAGGGACGGCTTATGAGATGTTTCCTTTGCCCTACGCGTGTCCCTGCAAGCTAAGCATCACCAGACAGCTCTGCTCTTCAGTGATGTTCAAGGTCTCCCAGCAAGAAGTGAAAATAAAGTGTAAATGTGTGTCACTAAATGAGTTTGAAACAGTATCCAGCACTTTTTAACCTTGCCCTGAGGAGGCTGCTGCAGAACAGCACTTCCTGACTCAGCACTTTGAAATCACCTTGCAATCAAAATTCATGGCTCTCCCAACATCCATTTTATGCCTAGTCTTGCCCTAAAAAACTTCTGCTTTTAATGCCACTCTCCTCTCCAGTTTCAGCCTGATTTCATCCAGAAAGGGTTCTTGTTTCATTTCTTTAAGTGCTAAGTCCCAAAGATGCATGAAGCAGCTGGAGTGATGTTGAAAAATCAGACAGCATCCTGTTCAGTCTCTTTAAGTGACCAGTGGTACACAATCTAATTACACATCAGACAGAAAAGTCATTATTTGCACAGCCTCTGAGTATGTAGCAAAATCTCAGTTATAGGTAAAATTGCCTTCCTGCTCACACAGGCCCTGATCTAGCGCAGTCCCTGAGCACTCACCTAAATTTAGGTGCCTGTTTATCAAACTGAAATCAAGCATCTTTTGCTGCATGGGTAAGTGCTTTGTTAATCAAGGAACTTGTTTAAGCCATGTGGATGTTTAATATTCAAATATAATTCTTATCTAGGGAGGGAGGGAGCACCGAGCAAGTCTCATCCTGATTTATCCAGCTCTGGGGAAAGCAATGACAGCTCAGCCAGCAGTGTGACAAAAACTCTGTCCTATGAATGTCTTCCAGAGTTTGCAGGGATTTTACCTTTGCCTCCCTGAGGGTGCTCTAAGGGTAAGGGCTGTCCTATGCTTAGTATTCCAGACAGCTAAGATAACCCCAGGTTAGTAAGGGCTAGATTTTTTTTTTTTTTTTTAACTCTCAAGAATAATGGAGCAGGAAGGGAGTAAAAGCTCACACTAATCTTATTATGCTCCTTAGACGAATGACTTTCACATGACAGTGAAGCTAATGCCATTTACTTGTCAGTGAAGCAGCAAAAAAAGACAGAAGGGGGAATATGGCAGTACAAGTGTCCTCCTGCTCCCAACATCTTTTTTGCTGGAACATTCCTTCCTTCCTTGCTCAGGATTAGCAGCTTGAATCACTATAGAGCTGGATGCATCAGAGGCACCCCTGCTCACTGAGTCCAATGTAATAACAAACAACCAAAGACCAGATGCGTTCAGGGGTATTTCATGCCCATGCTCCTCTCTTCATCTTCTGACAGGAACATGTTTCTTTTCTTCTTCCATCCCTCCCTCTTTTGAGAGCTGGCCAGAGGCTGTGGGATTGCAGCTGGTGGCCTACAGGGTTGCTGAGGGGATGCAGGGCTCCCTTGCAGCTCAGCTGTCTGCCAGAGGAGACAGGGATTTGTTCTGGGCAGTGGATCCCACCAGGTTTCCATGCAAGCCTTCATGACATGCCTGCATTAATGGGGACAACTGATGGGAGAGAAACATTGATGACAAGCACCCTATGCAAGAAAAATGCAATTCTGGGTAGGGCTTGAAGACACAAGAGGATTTCACAAATGAAGTAATCAGAATCTTGCACGGTCATTTTGCAACCCAAGAGAGAGTCAGCATCCACCTGGCCTCCTGGCATGAGAATGTTATTTCTTCATGTAAGGTTTAATGAAACAGTTCTCCATACTGAAAAAAGAACTGCTTCTGAAAAATGGTAATAAAAGCCCCATTGCTCTGACACATAGCTTGCTCTGTACAGGATTACTTAGAACTGCTGCTCTTCTTGTCCTTACAAGTAGAGCAAGCAGTTGACTTAGGAAGATACTAATTTTGCTTGGTGCAAGTCTTCTGATAAAAGAATATATTAACTTTCAAAAGCAAAGTCATTTCCAAAGCAGGAGCTAAAATTAGACTGATTTTTTTTTGTTGTTGTTCTTTCTCCCCTTTATGGCTTTTACAAGCAATTACCCACTTAATGTTTTGAAATTATACAAGAAACTCCAATAGCAATTCTTTTTCCTGCTGCATCTCTTTGAATGTGAAGATTTAAAAGCTTTTCCGGAACACAACAGCGTGAGCAAATGAATTTGCCATTTTCATTCTCAATTTCTTTTTTTTAAAGAATGGGAAGCAGCGGGATATTTCTTCATCATTTAAATTTTTTTGTTTTGTTTTGTTTTAAATTTCATAATGATGAAGTGAGCCTGTATGACAGCTCTAGAAACTGAAGGCAGGATTCTTCTTTGCACCACAGCCTTTCATGTTGCTGTGGGAGTGCTGCTAAAATAGCTGGAAGGGCTATTACGCCAACGCATCTCTTGAGCCTCTTCTTTCTTATGGCAGGGTGGCAGATACAAATTTAGCATTCCTGCTCACATGACCATCCCACACTGTGCATAACCCATACAAAGAGCCAGGCCATGTGGGGAGCTGGGGATTCTGCAAAGTAGGGCTGCAGGAAGGGGTGAGATAGAGCCATGCAGCAGTGCTGTGGTATCCCTCTGGCCCTGGACTTGGATCCCCCTGGTCAGGCTGCACCCACCCTGTGGGGTCCCAAGGCAGTACAGAGGGTGACGGGCTGTGTCACCTGCTGTGAAAGGAGAGGGCTCCCAGCCATTCACGCTCAAGAGCCCCACGCTGCCTGAGTGGTGGTGATGTGCCTCGGTGTCATGTGGATGGGCAGGAGGTGTTGGTAGAAACAGAGGGCTGGGATGCCAGCTCTCCTCCCACCACCTCCCCATGGCTCTTGGGGTGGAATTAGGGGCACTCACCTTAGTGGAGGAGGCAAGTACAACTTTTATCTCCTGCTCCAGCTGTCCCCTGAAGCAGGGGTTTTGTTTGCTCCTCTCTGGTTGTCATGTAGATGCCTGCCTGCTAAGACCACAGCATTGCAGTGCCACTGAGCTGGCAAAGTGTGTTTGGATCTTATAGCTTAGGAATGAAAGGTGTTACTTTTTCCAGCAAAGCAATACCCATCTGAAGCACCAACTCTGAAATCTGTGAATAAAAAGCAAATCCAGCTGGGTCAGGGAAATTAAAACAACTCAGGCTCTCCATTCTGCTCCAAGTTTTATCTGCAGGAAGGTAAGAGGCAGCATCAGTGTCTTGTAAAGAAACACGTTCCTACCTCCATCCCTCACCCCCAAGACTTCTTTAAAATCCCCTCTGGCAGGCAGTGCCTTTGCTTCCACTATTTCCTGACCATGACTATGTCAGACTATAGTCTGACAAAGCTCTGGAGAATAAACTATCTCAAACTCACACAACTCATTTTGTACATCTCTGTTCTCATTAAGACTGAACCTTTTCTCAGGCCACACTTTCTCCCATAATTTCTCCCTCCAGAGTTTAACTCAGTCTCTCTTATTAACTTACTTTATCATCCATTACCACCAAAACCAACTTATATCTTCTGTTACATTAAGACATTCAAAAAATACTGCAAGCACAGCTTCAGGAAGGCACCTTCCTTGGAACTTTCATGCTCAAATTCATACAATGTTCTCATTATCTTCCTTTTCATTGCACCTGCATCACTTCTCTTCTCAACTGGTGTGAGGCCAGTCAGGATGTTTTCCCCACAGCCATGTGGATGGAGCAAAGGCCACCTCAGTTGAGAACTTCTATGACTGTCAGAATTGGAACCACCTTCTGGGTTTCTCACTTGCATGAGTTCTGATAAAACCCCTCCACAGTCTTTTTCAGCTGGGTCTGAGCAGGAGAGAAGCTTACACTGATAGACATCTGTCTCCAGCATGTGCAGTGGGAAGGAAAGAGCTGGCAGGTTCCTCTAGACTCGGACTTTAGGAGTTGAACTCAGTGAAATATCTAGAAAAACATGAGGATGAAGGGAATCCATCCTACAAAGCTCAAACCTTCCAAATACCAATCTGCTGCAGCCATAAACACTCTCAGTGGAGAAAATGGAAATAAATACAGGAAGACAGTTCCCCAGCAAACACAGGAAAGGCAGCAGCCTTGAACTGACCATGAGCACATCAGTATGCTGGGATTTTGGATTTCACAAGGGCCCTTCTCACAGGAAGGCTCATGTAACCATGGCAATGGAGATCTCTGGATTCATCTCATCCTTGTCACCACTAACAAACAAGTAAGTTAAATCAGATGCAGATAAGAAAGGTTTTCCCACTCCTCTTTGCACTAAACAGTTCAGAATTGCTAGCAACCATAAGGAATAAGAGACAACTTCAGAAGAAAAACAAAGTTCCAAGAATCATCACAACTCAGGTTTTTATTCAACAGTGAAGTTGAAGGGAAAGGTGGTTTCTTCCCTTCAGGGCAAATGTTCCAAATGGAAATTAAGTAAAAATATTGTTCCCCAAAAGTACTCACAATGAAATTAGTTTTCATTAAATATATTTGTTTGGCAAAATAAAATAAAAAAATTAGAACCCGTACAAAAAAAATCCCTTGCAAATTTCTAACACTGTAGCAATGACAACAATGTAAACCTGGATGTTTGGCAGTTGTAATTAATTTGTGAAAATTACTGTTGAACTTTGGACCAAGGAAATAAAAATCACTTCAAATAGCAACAAGCCAATTTCAGAGGCAACTGAGGCTTAGGGAACGCTACAGGAATGGGACACACTAGTGGCTTCATACACGGTTTGTGCGAGTGATCTGCTAGTGTGGGGCTATTGTAAGAGCTGGGAGGAAAAGAAGTTAAAAGCTGTTGCAGCATTGCAGCATATGGTACAGCAAAAACCTGCAGACTTTCCATTCTGGGAGCCGATCAGTTGGGTGAAGGCTGGAGACAAGAGCTGAGATGACGGTGGAGAGAATAATGACAGTGACGGATGGTGCAAGCACTGGGAAGCAGTTAACGAATTTCATCATCGCATTGGATTCAGTGGTGAGCAGACTCTTGTGAGTGTCTGGGGAAATCTTCTGCTTACAGTAGCTGCTTTTGCTCCCTACCTCCCTCCTCCTTCCAGTTAAAGCCTCTGCCCTGCCAAGTGGGTTTCACAGGCATGCAGTTTGATAACAACGTCCTTTAGTTAAGAATGTCTATTCCAGTATTAAAAATGTAAAAAAAGTCCTCAGGAGGGTGCTTCTTAATGGCAGTCTTTGCCTTAAGCAAGGCCAATGGCCTGCAATTACAAGTTAATTAAAGCAATGTGGATTTGGATGAGCAATGGGGAAGATGGGAATGGGGAAGGAAGGGGTGCAGGGAACAAGGAGGAATGCAAGTGTTTCTACATCCCTCCCCAAAGCCAAGATCCAAGGTGCAAAAGTGGGTTTCTTTTTTTTCCTCACGCTCTTCTTTCTTTTTTTTTTTTTTTTTAATCTCTCTCCAGTTATAATATATTTCCAGTTTCAGAGCAAGTTTCAGTGACTGCCTCAGTTACAGTCATAAACAAAGTCGTAGTTGCTGGGCTCCTTTGGGATAGGTGGGGGAGCATCTGGGATCTGTATATTTTCCAAGTCAAGGAGGCGTAGCTTTATCTCCATGCTGAGCAGCGTGTCTAGGTCGTTCCGTGTTAGGTCACTCAACATATCCTTCCCAAGGAGGGCGTTCAAACCATCGGTCCATACACAATACTGCACAGGAAAAGGATAAGAATTGTCATTAATAGGCTTTTCATACACAAACTCCTTGTCTGGTCTGGTCATCTACAGTTCTTGCTCCCATGGCGACTTACAAAGAGACCTAAAATTAGTTTGATGCCTTTTATCAGCTCGTATCATGAAAAAGCCTTTCACTGAGCTGCTCAGAAAATGGAAAAAAAAATCCATAAAATGTGAAGAAATGACAGTATTTAGTTGTTTGACAATATGCTATCTCCTCCAAACTTCTTGCTGAATGTCCTTCCAGACTTACTGGAGAAGGAACAATATCTAACTTAGGACAACAAACCTCTGGAGAAATCTCCTTCACTCCTCTCATTCTCTTTCCCCAGTACCTATCAAAAAAGCCTGATTATCTTACACTAACTAAACTTTTAATTCCAAGACACTTAAGTTAGGTGAACTGAATCCCACCCCAAATCCTTCTTGACTCATTGTCTAAAAAATCCTGTGCTATATATCTACTTTTAATCATGGTTTGCTTTCCTATACATGAAGTTGTTACAATTGATAGTCTCACATATCTATGCCTAGTTTACCACTATTTTACACAAAATAACATGTTATGAAAGCTACAGTCAGTTAATGCTGTGTCCTTAATGAAAATTAAATGCCAAGCTGCTTGGGTGTAATACTAAATGCTGCAAATGCTGACCTGGCCTCTAAAACCTTTTCCTTACTGGTAGCTTTTTCCTAATAAGAGATGCCATCTTTCCCAACAGCTGACAGCTTGTGATAAATGTGGGCTGAATAACCATTTTAAATCAGCAGCAAATTCAAGGGAGATTGGTGATCTAGAGTCAACTTCTATTGAATAAGTCACTTTCATTTATTACTACAAGCCATTTATTCAACTATGAACAGAAGTACTCAAATGCTGTCATCTAAAAATAAAGATTTCAATCATGAACTTGTGTCCTAGTTTGCAGGAGAAAAATTAAATCAACCGTAACTGCATTTTTATCTTACAAATACTTCTGCTGGATTTCATGCCAAAAAAAAAGGTTTTTAAATTTAGCTGACCATTTGCTACATGATGCTGCCGAGTTTAAAGATAGCCATGGTTGACTTCATCCCATAGCAGAAATGAGGATTATTTTTAAGGAAGAGAGAGAAGCCCCCCTCTTCATCCAGAAAAAGGGCATATTTTAAAAATAGGATGGGTTAGCACACTTCAGCATCCGAAGTGAAATCCAACCTACTTAAGTCAGTAACAAAACAGTAGCAGAGGGAGCTTTTTCACCCAGGGTGTGGACAAGCCAAGCTGCAGCTTTAATATGAGATCAGCTATATAGAAGAGACTTTAGAGTTCAGGTTGTCCTGCTGACAAGTACTAAATAAACAACTTAGCCTGCCTATTCTAGGCTGTCAGTGTGCCACTGAAGACTTTTAAAGCATGTAATTTTTTTGGAGCGTATGCAGAACATCAGGAAAAGAAAGGAGCTATTCTAGAAAAATAGTTATATTTGAACAGACTATCATCTTCTACGATTTACTTGAAATCTTTCTTCGGGAAAGTTTTCCCTGATTTCTTTATGAAGAAAGGAACGGAAAAGCAAAAGGCTCTGCTCAGGTTACAGGAGAGCAGAGAATCTTTTCAACAGATGCAGCCCCTGACGTAAATCGTCCATCACCTGCGCAGCGAGTGCGGCCAGTGCTCCCTCTGGGGAGGAATCCCAGAGAGCCAGAAAGCAGAACTGCAGTTCTCTCCTCTTCCAGATACAATTCATTCAGGGGACAGAGAAACCAAATTCTGGCCACAATTCTGGTAAGTGCAATGGCCTGGAAAAAGGGCTTCCTTTCTAATCTCCATATTGGCAAATGCACCTAATTATCTCCTGCACATGTTGAGCAGAGAGACATCCTAATGAGATGGTGGAAAAACAGAGGCATTCATTCAGAAGCTTTTTTCTTTTTAATATGCAAAAGAGACGAAGAGCCACTGAAAAATTAATTTATGAGATTCATTTTCATAAAACTCCAATGAAACCTAATTATGGCCTCTCTCATCAGTTTCTCTGTCAAAAATCATGGGTAAGATTAATCCACCTTTTTTGCTATGTAGTTGAAACCAGTTATTAGTATTTAAATTAAAAACAAATACAATGGAGTGATCTCATGGTACTGAATCCTCTGGCTAGCAGTAAGCTTGAACAGATGGCTAAGGGAATTGACAAACTTAAGTGTGCTAGAATGAGGTCCACATCTCAATGATACTGGTTAAGTGATGAGATTTTATCAAAGAATTGCCCTGGGACTCAAGAACTAGAAAGGTTGCATAGGCTCCATCCATCTGGATGCAGCGCTGAACAACCTGGTCTGAGCTCACTGCTGACCTGCTTTGAGCAGGAGGTTGGACTCGGGACACCTCCAAGGTTCCTTGCAGCCAGAATTATCCTATGAGCCTCATTCAATTTTTCTTTTTAGGACACACTCAACTCCCACGTTTCAACCTCACTCTACAATCACGAGGGCTGCACAAGTACTTAAAAAAAGCCCTGCAAGTCTGACCTGAAATTGTCACGTACCAACATCATTCCTGGTGCTTCACACAAAGCTTTCCAAATCTTGAGATGTCACCACCAAATCTCCCAAACTGACAATGCTGCTAAACCAGCACTTCTATCAACAGGCACCCCAACTACTTTGATGAAGAGTCACGGGCTTCACAACATGCTACTTGCCTTTCCTTGTGAGTGCTTCCTCTGAACACTTGTACTTTCTACTTTCATCACAACTCACTCTTCTGCAGGCCATGGAAAAATACAGAGGAAGCGAGATGCCTTTTTAAAAACTTTCATTTGGGAACTGTCAAGTGGCAGCAGAGACTGTTGCCTCTGGCCATTTTTTTGAACATATTAATTTTGTTTCAAAGAAGCTGCACAAGACCAGAAAGAGAAATGAAGATAAAAGGTGTGTTTAATGCAATCATGAGCAATTGGGTTAGTGCATCTCGCTGCTACTTCCTGTCAGCGGGATGCGGTAGCAGCTTTTGAACATTCAGGCCATTAAAATCCACTTGTAGCTATAGGCTATATTTGAGATACGGTGGCTGAAAAAATTGTTGGTTTTTATGACCATTTGCTCTTACGAGCTGAAACAGTCTAGATTTCAGTTTCTGGAGAATTTATATCAGATACCACTGAACATATGTTCAGTTCAGAGGATGAAGACAGCCATGTTTTTCTTAGAACTACAGCTCTAGTGGCACACTGTGCCTGGGATACTATTGCTCCCGCTTACATGAAAACTGACCAGCAAATACTTCTCTGGAATGAACATTCTTGAAAATGACACTCAAATATTAATCCACAGAAAGACCCAAATGGGCATAACCTTATCTCCTCTCCTAAAATTAACATTTAGTTGAAGGTTTTAGTCTAGAATAACAAATGTTGAAGTGGCATAACTAATGCACTTGTAAAGCAATTTCATGCATTTTTTAAACACTACAGTATAATGCAGTTTAAAGTAATCTTCTGTAGCTCATCATCTTAACACAGTGTCATGAACTGAGACCAAATGTGATACCTCAAAATAAGTGTGCAAATGGAACACAACTCTTCTTGCTTTAGAAATAAGAAGGATTTTTTTAAATACAGTGCATTCTGCTAAACCTTTACTTGAAATTTCTTTGAGAGAAACACATTCAATGATTCAACACAACTAAGGTAAATTAATCCCATCGCATTCCAGAAGGCAATGATGTTGTCTATTTCCTTGTAGTTTTTACTAAGAAAAGGGAGCAGGGAAGGGACTATCATTCATCCTTGCTGTTGCTATTTACATTGTCTTCAGACAAGTGAAAGCCATTGCAAAACACTCCCCTGTAGAAATGGAATAGAGGGGGCCTTCTATGATCACCTGTCATTAATGGTTTTAATCAATGTGAAAGTAAGAAAAAGGGGATATGCCATTCTGGAGACCACAACTCTTTGGCTGAAATTGAGACCCAGTATGGCATAACCACCCCTGATTATGCTGGTATTGTCAAAATGAACTGAGGCTGGCAGAGATTCTTCGAAAGTTTGGCTGTACAAATCCTCAGTGTTGAAAGTTCACACAGCAAAATTCTCTAGTGTCTAAAGTACAGCAGACCACAAGAAACGAGGAAATGCTGAGCGAGGTCTATAGAACTTCGAGGTCTGCCCAGGCTCTCTTTTCTCTTTCTTATGGCTCATATTTCAGGAAGGCTTAGAAATACTGATCTGTAATTTGGAGCTTCATGTGCTCTGTGATGTAGGAATACAAAACATGTTTCTTCTGTGGCTCATGCAAGAAAATTGCAGAAGATCTTGTTCCTATAATAATCCCCTGAATTTCAGTTTGTTTTGAGACATGACACTTATTTAGATGGACCTATACCCTGGGCCAAGATGCCCATTCTTATGTTCTTACAAAGCCATCTGGTGCCTTAAAGCAGCTAAGATAACTTCAAAGAAATTTCTGTACTCTGAACTTAACTTACCTCATGTTTGTCTGGAGCAATGAAATTCAACTGGCCACTTGAGTCATACAATATAGAGAAAGCAAGCTCTAGCACCTCCTGGAACAATACAAAGAAACACATACTATTGCTGCATGAAAGAGCATTCGTACATTCAGGTCTGTCCTTCTTTACTAACCCTTATTTCCCAAAACAAGTTGCAAAATAGGTTATGGTAGTCTCCTGTCTGGCCAAAGCTGCAGCAGTACCAGACCACTGCAAGAGACTGGCACAGCAAGAATCCCACCACAGATGCTTCAGTAAAAACAAACTCACCCACCTCAGTGTTTACTGCAGCCCACTGGGTCATGCATTACTTTAGCATTTAAGTTTGAGCTAGGCAATGGTGAGGACTGAAATCAATATAATGAATAATAGTACACTTGCAAGAAACGCTTCATGAAGACTCACCGTTCTTTTCAGTTTGTATAGATTAAACTCACAAAGTTCTGCAAGGTTTGATTCCTTGTGTTAAAAATCTTGTCAGGACAATTAATATCCTGGTATATACTTATGTTCTTTTCACTGCTGGAAATATATTAAATTATTCACTCTCAGGAGATTTCTGTAATTTTGTTTCCATCTGAACCAGAATCGTCAGCCTCAGTCAAGCCAAACTATGCTGGTTACTTAAAGACTCAAAGGAATTTTGGGAAAGGAAAAAGCAATTATCTTTTTTTCCCCCTAAGCACTGAAGCTGGAATTGTAAAAGGTACCTAGGAGAATTCATAAAGTGCTGACCTTCCCTAAAAGTCACCTGGATTTGAATTCCCACGGGGAAACACAGGCAATCTGAATAAATAATGAACTTTCAGTGGCCAGCAGTGAGCATGCAAGGATGTTGTCTTATCTGTTGTCATATTATGGTTTCTGCCCACATCACTACAAGTGCCATTACAAGGATCTTGCTATCTGTAAGCTCGATGGTATGGGTATATTAACTGTGGAAAAGAGACCCAGCTACAGAGCAGAGTGCTGACTTGTAACTATGATCTGTATCACATGTCCTGTTCTTTTTGCCTCTTGGCTTCCTCTGCCCTGTCATACTGATGGCTTTTGCTGACTCTCAGCTGACAGCAGTCCCTGCACTGCCAGCAGTGACAGAAGAGCTTCCTAAATTTGCTACACTAAGTTTTAAAATGGAAGAATTGAGTTTGGGGACTGCAGCATAAACATTGTTCTAGATTTCTACCCCTGATCTCCCAGTCTGAGACAGACATATGTATTTGGATTTCTGTAAGGGCTTTTTTGGTTTTGAAGTTGTATGATTAAGAGCAGAGTCTGAACCATAAAACTTGCAATCCTTAGGGATAATCTTGGATAATAAGAGATTAAACTTCTCATGGGAAATGTTCTTGTTTTCCTGGAGTTTAGTTACTAGGTTCGACTTGATGTATTGCCAGGCTACAGGAGACAAAGCTGTGTTAAATCCTCACTGTGTCAAATCCCCATGGAGGCTGCAAGTACTAACAGTGCTGGTGCACTCAGCAAACAAATGGCTCAGGGCTCACATGGCCTTTGTGTGTTGTAGGCATGTCTCTCAGCCACACTTTATTAAGAGTGATGTCCCTCATTACAGAAACAAACCTACCTCTGCCCACACGAACCCAGCATTATCTCCTCACCTAGTGTTATAAATTACTGACAGAACATACCAAGTAATGCCACTGAGGTTGTGAAAATAAAATGCAGCTCTGAAAAAAGGGCTTGTACTGCTATATGATGATGTTCCTGAATTTCAGGAAGGTCAACAATCCCACAGGCCTGACCCCTGTAATTTTTCCTTTGGGAAACTCCTATGAATATAACTTCTTCTTCACCTCAAAGAGAGAAAAAGGAAGACAAAAATCTCTGCTTGGAAGAGAAACGTGTCAGGAAATCAAGGGATTGGTCATTTCCAGTCAGGCAGAGAATGAGAAAGGACTACATTAAGGGCACCAAGCTTCTCTTTCCAGGGAAAAGTGTAATTTTGGCAGGCCTGGCTACAGCTCAGCTTCTTTGCTGGCTGCTCTGGACTCTATAGGCTTGGGAATTTCAGCTTCCAGGTGCCAGCATCTCTGCTGCTTTATGCACAGCAAACTGTCAAGGAAAATGGAAGCCAAAGGAGCTGGAGTTGCCAACTGGCCCTCCACAGTAGTCTCAGTGGTTGAGCTGGCTGACTTGTCAGGGACCCCCACCTGGTTTTGTTACACTCCCATCAATGACAAGCAGGAACTGGCAATTCTTAAAGGAGAACTGGTCAGTCTTTACGAGCCATCTGTGGTTTTCTCTTCCTTTTTCTGTTCTGCTTCTCAACCTTTCTCAGTAATTTTTCACTCAAGCTTTTTCCATGTGTTTCTCTATCCCTGTGCTCTTTTTTATCTTACATTCCCTCCAACTTGTTCCTTTCTTCTTTGTTTTGCTTTCCTCTTCCCACATCTCTACCTGCTGAACTCACTCCCTTGGCACTCCTAGCTCCTTCCACATGTCAGACCTCTGCCCTTCCCTAGATGCTTCTCAAAGGTTGGGAATTGGGACCCACAATGTGCCTCTCTTCTGAGCTGTGCTGAAAACAGAGAACAAGACATTCTGCAACGGCAGGCTGATACTTCTCACTCCTTGGCTTCAGCTCTGTGGGGGAAGCTGCTGTAGGTGGTATGAAGGGAAGGTTGCTCTCCCATGCCCAGAGCTTCTCTCTACCCCAGGCTCCCCTGGTCCCAACACAGGCCAGAAGCAAGCTATTTTTCATCAACAGGCATTTTGGGTGCCTATGGCAAAGTGATCCCATGCAGCTGGAATGACCTCACTACTTTCTGTCTGCTGTCTTCAATACCCTCAAAATACCCATGTCTTTACTGAAGGCTGAGGCCTCGCCGTGTTGAGTTTGCTTGCCAGAGTCAGATCTGCCCCAAAGACCTATCTAGACAGGCAGAAGCAGGAAACTTGTTCAACCAACACGAAATAGAAGATAAGCTTCATTCATCAAGGAAGTGAGCACAACCATTTCAGCTGACTAAAAAGGCACAAAGCCTGAAACCTGCCACATCAGCAAATAAAGGGTGATAGGAGAACACTTCAAAATAGCTGGCAATGTTTTTTTCTAATTCTTCTATCATGCTTTCTTTTGAAGGCTGCAAAATTAAGCCTAATTTTAAAACACAGGCAAGACGAACAGCAATGGATTCAGGTCTGGTCCTATCACATTGTTCCAGCTTCATATGCATGCAAATTCCAATTCAGTTTAACTCTCATTTCTTTCTAAATTGTCCTGCTGGAAGAACAATGGCCATGTGCTGGCAAATGAAGAGACACTGAAGCCTTTGTTATGGACATTTTGCCAATTCCAGCTATGCTCATAGCATGGCATTCTGCCATTCAATTTTCTTTTCTGTCAATGAATAAAATTGAGGTGGACGTTATATATGTACAAAGAAAGCACAGGATGAAAAGGCCTCTTAAAAATATATATCACTGATTGTAAAATTTCAGAAAGTGAAAGGTTTCATACACCAAATTCAGCTGAATTGCATTCTGTGTCTGCCTTTTATAAATTTTAATTTCATAACCCATATATGACTTGATATGCTGCAAACACGTTATTCCTCCTATGTCAGTTAAGTAGTTGCAATATTGTGCCTGACAGTTTGATTGGGATGACAAATAATTTCAAAAATTCTGTGCTTCTCAGGGGAAGAAACAAGGAATTGAGGAAATAAAAAAACCCAAACCCACCAAACCAAGAACCCCAAGCCCCATTAAAACCCCTGCACCACATCAGAAATAGTAAAACCATCAAAATTGCCATTGCCTGGGTCACAAATATGCTCCAGCCATGGATGCAGCCATGCTACCTAGGAATTCCTGATCTTCACACTCTCAGCCAGAAATTTTATACCAGTCCAAAGCAATTTTACCTAAGGAAATGGGGCAATGCTGAGAGCTGAGGACAAACTGATCTGCAGCATTCCTATTTAGCATTAAATACTATCTAGACATTACTGCTCCGTAACGATGACACATTTCCATCACTGCCACCCACTGCTTTCCATCTTTCCCTTTTGCGTGGACATATGAATGCTAAGACAAGGAAGCACTAAAAATATTTTATATGCATCATAAAATGTCCCAGCCAAATGTGCTGATGGTTCAGCTCTAACATGAGGTAGGAGTTGTACGTAATCTATTGTGCTCATGTGTGTCCGTTTGTGCCCTGATTCAGAAAATCAACAAGGAAAAACACTCCTGGGAGTTTTTCTTCCTCACTTGGCATGACTTTTTCCTTTCCTACCATGTAAAGCCAATGCTGAAAGGAGAACAACTTCTCTGTACGAAAACAAATGCAAAAAATACTCAAGATGCTCTGCCTATCTGTGCATAGTTAAGGAAAGTTGCAGCTGTGAAGGTAAAACTAATTGTGTGATATAGCTTTGACAGTGCCTTCTCAGCTTTTATGGCTCCCATCAGAACTGCTTTTTCCAATTTTAACCTAAAGTGTTGAAGCAGGAACTCTTAACGTCACTATTTTGTCCATCAAAATCTCCTTCTGGTTGGACACAAAATGTCTTAAGTTTCAGGTAATCAGAAATTCTGACTCAAAACCTGTGATCTGGTTCCCAGACTTCTCAGGGTGTTGTTCTAGGTCAGACCGAACACCATTAGAGTCTCATTGCTATCTTGTAAGCTCAGAGAGACAACCTGATAGAAAATTTATGAACATACCTCACAGAACATGGTATGACGACCTTCACCACTAATGATGGCAGACTTTGCTAGTAACTCCATTTCTTCTTGATGTGGAGACAATTCTTACTAACAAAAACTCTGCAAGATTCTGGCACTGCACAATTTTAGTACTACTGTCAGCTTACAGTTCTTGGTCTGAAACTCTGAAGGTAGTATAAATCTAATTTAAGCTGAATATTATCTCTTACACATTTTTTCCCAAATGCACTGCTGAGCACATCCTTATACGGCTCCTCAATTGCCCAGGATTTACCTTACATCCTTTTGTTGGCAGTTGTTTATCTACCTGACTGGACCTGCAGGTATCATCAGCTGGACATTAATTGCAATTTTGGCATGTGTTCACTGAATGTGGGCTCATCAGAGAACACAGCTGGAACAAACTAGTTATTTATCAGAGAGAATTAGGAGTAGGTACCAACAGCCATTGCTGCTTTGCTTTAGAGGCAGAAAATATCACTACTAAAGACTATTCCACTTGTGCTCTGGGCTTAACACAACGCCCATCTGCCATGAAATATGAGTAAAGAAGGGTAAGCTGTCCCAGTAATTTAACTCATATGGTCTGAGGTGGAAACAAAGGATGTACATACATGGAAATGTGGCAGGCTAGAATGAAAAATACCTGTGTTACTTCAAGGAGGTCAAGTTGACAAGCTTTGTATTCTGCACAGTATGTGTTCATAACAATTTGAGAACCATACCTTGTTTTGTTTAAGAGCTCCTTTCTCCTTCATGTGTGGGCAGTCTTTCCCAGTCACAACAGCTTTTATATCTGCCACTGGCACTGCATTAAAAAGAAAAAAAATCAAACCCCAGAAAATTAGTTATAAGCAAAATATGAAAAAACTAGAGCCTAAAAAGAGGCAAGACTAATGTGTTAAAATTGCCACGTCCTTTGCCATTTCCAGTCTTTTGTAAGAAAGAAAACTGGAAGAAAGCAACTAACACAGGAACCAGTGAGTCTTGACAAAATTTCAGGCAACTGGATAAAAGTTTGAAAATACTTTTTCTTGCCTATTTAGACTACCTTGGGTAAGAGTATTTCACATAAATGCGCACCCGTATCTGGACAGTATATGTACTCATGTATCTCAAAACCATATAGTTTTCTTCCTTGTTAATGTAATATGCCTGCTCTGTTGCTGCTCTTTCCTAGGCATCCAGGTAAAGTCTCTGCTGGAGAGAGGATACTGGACAAATTGGACCCCTCATTCCATGCTCTTGTCCTTCTTTTAAAAGCCTGTATGTATTTTTAAAATCGTTTTCTATTTCACTCCCATCAGCAGTTTAGTTGCTTTCTGGTACTAGCAGGAGTAAGGAATACTAAGGCTTATAATAAGCCATTCCAATTGCTTTAAAATGTGATCAGAAATGATTGGGGGAAAAAAAAAAGGTTAAGAAAAAATATTGGAATCTGCTGCCACTCAGAGTCACAGAGTGAGGTCACTGTAGCATAAAGATAAATTTCTCTGAGTTTCAAGCGGAAGTCAATTTTCCAAAGGTAATTACATTATGGAGAATCTATATGCTCTACAATACAATATGATCCCTGAGTGACAGTTTCTATGATCTATAAATAATCCATTATCCTTGTGGCTGCAGAAAAGTATCTTATATATAGAACAGGATAGTAATATGAAAACCTGTTACTGCCCAGTTCTTTACAAACTCTAATGGAAATAACTGGAGAGGAGAAATGCATTTATGCTTCTACTGGGTACATCAGCACTATATATTTTATGACAGATTATCTCAGCAGTACAGCCAAACGGATGGCATGGGATGTAAAAGACATTTTTAAAGTATTTGCCTTGCATGGAAAACTGAAAAGAATGGAAATAATTTGGCTCTTCACTACTCAACTTCTCCTGCCTTTAGTCTCAGAATTTTATGCTGTGGGCCTGCTGACTTTTTATGTCCCTGACAGTACCCTACTTTTGGTGAAGAAGAGATACTGTTTTTGAGAGGAGAGAGTGAGCTAGGATAAACTGGGAAATTAAGGAGATATTCGACTGCAACTATGGTAGAAAGGTCTTCTTAAGAGAGAGTGTTCCTGAAGAGGCCCAGAAAAACAATTTCTCTGTTTGCATAAGATAGGGTTTTCTGAGGTCAGACCTCTCAACCAAGAAGGCTTTTCTCCAGGTTTCATACATTTGATCTGTGTGATCTGAAATGCAGTTACTGTGGGACATCACAGACTGATGTGACATCCTAATCTTTATTTATCTGGAACTTGGCTTATGCCTTGCTTTAGAAAAATAGAATCAAAGACTTCAGGAGGCATCAGAAGTTGACTACAAGATGCTGGAGGGCATGAGCACAGATGTGATGTGCTCACAATGGATAAAGCCTTGAGAAAGAGGGAAGCTGTTTTCTGTCCCAGCTGGAGTCTGCATGACTTGTTAACTCTGCCAGCCTGAAGAGAGGGGTGACATTCACAGAAGTGAAAAGGTTAAAAACCCACACATTTATTTTTTGAGATAGAGACTAATTATTCAGGCTTGGCAAGGAGTACACAAAATGCTTGATGCTGCTTCTCTTCGTTCTGTTTTCTTACCCAACTATTCTCTTTTACCTGCGGACCTGGGCTCCAAATGCTGACAAGTTGATTAACATATACAAAATTTAAGAATTCAAAAATCAGTAAGTCTATCCAGAAAACCAGAACATTTATGAAAAGCATTCCGTAAAATGCCCAAGCCAGTTTGGTCTGATATGTTTCAAACAATAGTAGCACTTTATAATCTTGGGACTTGCAATATTCTCAACTTTGTTTAATGAAACTCCATCTAATGTGGGTAGCACTGTGGTAAATCTTGTGTCTTTCATAGACTGAAAACCTGAGATATTGATAAAACAACCACCTCTTTCTGAAACTGCATTGGTCTTTGCTCTGCCAGCAGCCATGCTGAGGGAACCGTGTGGGTCTGGCCCAATGGTTTCTAAAGCAGGAGCCTTCTGCCCCCATGGGATCCTGACATTCCTCAGTAGGCTCAAGAGCCTATGGAAAATGCAAGTGCCAGATGAAGCTCACAGTCAGGGTCAGCAGTTTGTGTGTGGAAGCCTGCTCAAAGCAAACAAATCTGGGAACTACTGGTCTTGTAACTGTGCCCACAGTTCAAGTGTGACTTTCATTCTTCTGTCACCCTGACACTACTGTAACATTTCTCTAAGCCTTGTCCACAAAAACAGGCTCTTTCTGTGCCAATGCAGCAATGTGAGGCCCTGTCCTACATTCTGCCAAGACTGCAGTAAGACTGTGGAACATCCTTGAGGCAATCTGTAACGCAAGGAAAACAAGGGAACGTGACTGCAAACTGTCAGGGCTCCAGCATCACACAGGATTTTCTTCTTTCCCTCTCAGACTGGATCTGGAAGCACTAAGACATTTTAAAAAGTGCTGCCTGGAGACAGGTCAAGGGAGTAAATTTCAAATCATTCCCCAATTTTCAGGCTGGAAAAATTTCAAACTTCTGAAAAATTATTCTTTCTGCCATTCCATGAAAGAAGGGGAACTACCAGCTGAAATACCTGTATAAGTGTGTCTAATTTGATAATGCCAAGAATTTTCAGGGAAGAACAAAAAGAAATTATCCCTTATTCAATGCTGGATTTCTAGAAGTCACCTCCCAGTGACAGAACTATACTCATTATTTCCATTATAATAAAAATTTTTCCTGGATTGCAGGTTAAACCCCAACAACTCATGTTGAAGGTAAAGAAGAAGAACTCACTAGAGTATGAGGGATATGAAGAGCTCCAAAATTACTTTTAAACATAAGAAAAATCCCAATAAATCCCCTGGTAGGAGTTGCCACAGAAGCATGTCCTGTCCTAGTTGGGTACACAGAAACGGTGAGGTCCCCTCAATACTGTTCCCAGTGGTGTGTCATCTCTAAGCCTACTCCTCACAATAACCAAAAAGACCTCTGCCATATATTCCTCTTCCAGTCACTAGACTGCCTGTGTCCATGGACAGGCAGTGCTTCTGAATATACCCAAGTATTTTTATTTGACACCCGCAGTTAGATGAGCAATGAAAGTAAACTGTGTTCCTCCCTAGGAAAGACATAACACTTCCAAGCTGAATGAAATTATGAACTCGCTGAAAAGCTTAGCTCAGTCCCCACACACACACTTGCCAAACCCAGGAGAGCAGTGTTTGAATGCAGGGGGAAATGTCCCCTGCTCTCTATCTTCATAAAGAGAGCTGTCAATGATGTCCCATGTTAAGAGAAACCTACTACAAGTTATAAAGAAGAACTAGCATAAAAGAAGCAGAGTGGTCACAATCTTTGTGCATGACTTACATTTATCTTGCAAGGAATCATGAGGGACTTCTCCCTGTGGACTTTCTTCCAAGTCTCCGTAGTGCAAGACCTTGTGATTAGGTGAAAGTCGACAATACCAAAATTTGTCTGTTGAAATAAACACATTAAACAAGGTCACTAACATGTTCTTCATCAGCCTTACCAACAGCAGAGGAGAAAGCTTACTCAAACAAGGTGCTACAGGGAAAGGCTGTCTTTTCTTTCAGAAGAAGAAATGTGTGGGGTATATATAACAAGTGTAGGGACTTTGCTCAGTAATTTTACTTGAATAAATGAAGCTGGCATTAATCTGCAGGGGTTTTTTTTATGGACCTAGTGACTGGCTCAAAAAAAAATACTAGTGAGAAAAAAATTACTTAGTTTTACCAGATATTATATAGCCTCACGGACAGAAGACTGACAAAGTAACTACTTTGAGTGGATAACTTTAATTTACCCATAAAAGATTCATTTTTAGCACCCACTATGTGAAAATCAAGCCCTACCAGCTGTCTTGTGTGGGACACCCAAAAACTGATAAATTTGAAATATCCCATACTTTATGAAAATTATGACTCATGTCTTTTTTTATAGACATAGGAGAACACCCCCATATTTTTGGAGAGACTGGACACAATAAACATGCAAGGACTTAAAAAGCAGACATTAAGTCCCTTGTCCTGCAGATAACTCACACAAATATATGTGTGACCATGCAGTTCATACCCCAGTCTGCATTTTAGTCCTTCCTAAGAGATGTACATTTACATCTCCCGACAACTTGTGCTTCGCAGGATATAATTCCCCTCAACAACATTTGTTAAAATCTGCTCCTGTGAAGAACATCACCTTTGCAGAGCCAGGCCACCACACTGCCTAGCATGCAAGGATGGTGCTTGCCAATTCCCTTTCTGAAATGGTAAGAAAGGGGTTACCCTTCCTTGTCAGAGCACATTCTATTTAATAAGTAGATCACATAATGTTGAGCTGTCAAAAATACAATCTTGTTACATCCAAACTAAATCTCCAAAAGCTCAGAGCAAGGCTGGATGTTAAAATGCCAGTGGAGGGGGGCAGAGGGCTTCTCTGGCTCTGTGCTTCTCTCGTACTGGCAGTGCTGATGCTGTGCCAAGCAGCAGCCTGAGGGGCCATTTAGGGGAAACGTTAGCACCGACACAGCCCTGCGGCGCTGCAGTCGCTGGGAGCCACAGCTTGGATAAAACATTGGAGGAGCAGTAGAACCAGCATATGTGAGCTCATTTGGGGTGTTAGCAAAGGAAGGGCTTCTTGGCTCTATGAGTAAAGCATTGGCTTCACAGACCCAGCTGCTTCCTTAAGGACACTCCAGGCCCCTGGCCAGTCATTTAAAATGCAATGCAGTAAAACACAGAAAACTGAATGGTAAAAATGCACTTTCACATGCCTTTTTAAATTTGTCATAGTGGTAAAAAGGTTTAGGGCAAAAACCCGGCACACTTCAAACGACTTTCTGAGTGTGCAGCCTCTTCTGGAGAAAGGTTTCAGAAAACCCTACAAATCCCTGGCAAAGGCTCAAAATTGCCATGGGAGGGATTCACAGTCATGCACAACACTGAAAGATTTGTGGTAGCGAGCCTGAGATTATGATCCCGTGAAGCATACAAAAAGAGCTGCTGAAATGTAAGCATTCCTGGACTATAAGCAGAACATACAGTGTGGCACAGTATGGGATACAGAAGAAGACCCCACTCGCCAAACTTTTGTAGGGAGTTGAAACTAGAGCGAGTAGGAGCCCTCATTCAGAAGACTCTCATCTGAAGGCCACACACACAAGCAACTTGTTAAACAGTTTGTGTATCTCAGCAGGATGTGTGTGAAAATTTTCTAGATTCATACCTTTTGCAGGGAACTCTACCAGAACCATAGCAAAGCCTGATGCTTGAAGAATATACCCCACTGAATCTCATGGTTGACGATTAGGCCTAAAGAAAAGCCTCCAGTAACTGTAGCAGGAGGCTTTCATACCTAGCTTTAACTCTAACCTCATTGTTTACTGGGCTGTACAAAGTAATATAACTTCCCAATTCTAAAATTAAAACAGTCATTCTTTTGCTTAATAAAAGCCAACATGGTTTCACTACCTTCTCAATGAGCTGGGCAAAAAGATGGTGCAACTGAAAAAGAAAAAAGAATTACCATGAATTCCTTTCAATTTATCACAAATGGGGTTGGTGTTCACAAGGGTTTGGCTCTTTTATCTCCTAGAGGTTGGTGTTTTGGTAACCTTGGTTCTCATTCAATGCCATGCTTCAATAATAAAAGAGGGGAATACCCCTCCATGAAAATATCTTATTTTGTTTTAGGAAGGGGTGGTTTAATGGGAAGAAACCCAAGCTCTTAATGCTTGAGAAGCCTTTTCAGCAATTGCCCATAACCCAAGGTTAATTAAAAACTAATAGCCATAGACTGTAGCTTGAAGCATGTCCAGCACAACTCTCCTGTGGGCTCATTAATAACTGCTGCTCTGCCATAGCCTTGCTGTCAAGGGGAAAGCCCTTAAATGAAAGCTACAAATGGAACTAACGAGGTTTCCTCAACGACAGCCACTAAATGACTGCACCAGCCAGGCTGAGGAGGGTGACAGCATGTTAGTGAGGAGAAGCAACCCTTGCTTCTGCAGCCACCTCAGCCTTACCCATTGCAGTTTTCTTTTCAGCTGTCCATGACACTACAACCAGTGTATGAGAAAATATTCCTGCTCACATGAGATTTCAGTGCCTTGGAGGGGAACAGTTTGAAACTGGATGCAGCTACTTTACTGTAGTGCAGGTGCTGAACACAATTGTACTGGAAAAGTAGTGTATAGAGTAATGCTGCAGTCAAAACAAAAATTATATGAAATTGCTTCTACCGAGAAAAAGTGTGAAGAAGTCTTAATTGCAGAAAAGCACATGGGAAGTGGCCAGCACTTACTTTGAGCTCTAAATTGATAAATTTAAAAAAAATTAACAGAAGAAAAAGCTCTTTTCTACTATGACTCAAAAGTGGTGCTTATAAAACAAAGAAAAACTATTGTCCAAACCCTCCAGAACTCTTAAACCAAAATCTGCAGAGTTGAAGTGTCACAAAAAGCTTTGAAGTTGGAACAGACCATCCTCATTAGTCCCCATACTCCACATCAGGCAGATCCATGTGCATGTGCCCAGCTGGAGTGGGGCAACTGCGTGTTCCGGAAGTAATTTTGGTTTTAGGCCCAAGCTTAAGAATTTTCCCCAAAGACTAGGTCCCTTCTATGAGCTACAATGCCCATTTTGGATCCAGTGTTACTACATCTACCTCCTGCTCAGAGCAAGAAGCTGTAGGGAGGGCGGCCACTAACCACAGTCTTTAGAGATGATGTGGACTTGATATTTCACCACCATTTTCAGACACCACATCATTTACACTTTCTGGCAACTCCCTATGTCTTTCAGCTAACTGACCACTGGTGCAATCACATTAGCGTGGTAGATATTCATCTTTGGGAAACAGAATTAGTCATTCTGGTTTTTAACCTGAAAAGTTTTCAAGCAAATTGTTCTGATTTTTCAAATAATTACTAAAGCAGCCAGTGGGTTAAATATATCACAGCACATTGTTGAAGATTATAGATGAGGTTAAAAAAACCGCCCAAATAACAAAATCAGCTACAATTTGGCTACAAAAGTAATATTCAGAGCTGTGAACAAACAGCAGAGCACAGAACATTTTGCTGATGGGCTACAGAGTGCCTGGCCATTCACGCAGTGTGTTTCCAAGTGCATTAATGGCCAATGACTCATATGCCTTTAACAATACTATTCCAGGTAAACGACTGCTGTGGTTAGTACAGAAGTGCTCTATTGTTAGAATCTGAGGAGAAAATAGCTCAGATATGCATGGACAGAAGTCTTGAGAATATGTATTTTCTCCCAATACACTCTAGAAGCTTTTCATTCAAAGAAAAAACATCCTCACAGATTTAGCAACAGGAACCTGCTTTTAAATATATCTGTGAAAACATATGTATTTGTGTAGATTTTATATCTATATATGCATGTGGGCATATATTTTTTTTATTTTTCTTTCTTTCTTCTGTCTTTAATAAAATTGAATTGACATTTTCACTCCAACTAGTCAACTGCCTAGATTAAGCCAGGGAGCTCTCCAAATGACTGGCAAATAATTGACCTGTGGCATTGTTGGAGGCATATTTGATTAACTGGTTCCTCTCAGAGACTCATGCTCACAGAGGTTTTTTGTGGGACTATGGGGAGTAGGAGGAAGTAGCAGTAGAAAAGAGTTTGGCAGAAAAAAGTCAAAGTGTGTGGTGGTGTTCAGAACTGCGAGTTACTTATCCTAGCAAGAGACAGAAAACCAGTCTTCACTTGGTTTTCTGTTTCAGTTTAAGCTTTCTCTTCCCAGGTTACTTCCATGGTGCCTTCTGGTTTTAATTTAATGGTGTGTATCACCAGAGTTTCCCTTCCTTCCAAAAATTACTGTTAGAGAAACGTCATCTTTGGCTGCAAAACCACTTCAATAACATGCAATTTCTCTATAATCTTTATAAAGGTAAAAGGGGAATTTATTTCCAAGAGTGCACCCAGCAAAGTATACTACAAATGTACTGGATGACAGCATCAGAAGCATCTATTATCCTCAATAAAATGCCTTTATCTGCTACTTAGCTCTACTGGAAATTAATAACTACTGGGGGTGTAGAGTGCTTGACAGGTTTTTGCTCTAGTCTTCTCCCTTTTCTTTTAGGAATTATCTAAGGAAGGAGAAAGCTGAAGCGGTCTCTCAGTAGATGTTCAGGGTCCAGGAACAAAGCGGGGATTTGCAGAGCCTGATGATCTGCTTTTGAGCTGTGATCAGAAGGATAGGCTAGATTTTGCTGTTTCATTTCCAACTGATTAAGATACTTAATGAAAACCCAGGAGTTAGTACTGCAGTTCTCCTATGAGAACCTTGCAAGGGAAAGGCCAGGTATTTTTCGGAAGTGCTAAGGATCCTGCTGGGACAACAATGGTATTTCTGAATTTCAGCTACAGAGAGATCCTGCTATGATAATCCTGTGCTGAAACACAAAAAGCAGAGATCTGAATACAGATACCTCACAGCCTAATCTTCAGCATCCCCCCAGTGAATCACCTGTTGGGACTGGAGGCTTTCCAATGCTACGTATATATGAAAGTGCTTAATCTCTTCTCAAAAGGCCATAAGAGGTTGTAAACTCCCTTCTCATTTTTTTTAAGTCAAATTTTTCAGCTTACTGTGGCTAACCATGTGTGTCCTACCACATGTTCAAACAATAATCTTAACAGAAGTTTGCTCTGGAGTCTTTATCATGGGCTAATGCCTGTTAATTATCTTTAAATTGGCAATTTAATGCTTTCAGCTTCTGTGTAGGGCACGTTCAGGTTCTTCTTGTACAATCTGCAGATTTGTGACATTTGTTCCAGGATTGTCTTAAGGGAACAAAAGAATCATAGGAAAGTACAAAAAGCATATACACACTTTAGTATAACCCCTACCTGATCATGCTACTCTTACAAGTAGGTTGCCACATAACAGGCAAATCGTGATGCCTCAGAGCAGTACTCATTTCTGTTTCAGTTCCATGTCAGCCTGGATGGACCGTGGCCAATTTTTTAGAGCCTTGGTAACTCTCCACGGCAAGTGAATTCTGTTGGAGCACCAGACAGGTGATAGGGCTCCTGAACCCCCTGAGGTTGTACAGGGCACTTGTACAGGCAGGTGGGTTGTGAGAGAGGAGATGGGGACGTGGGATGAAGCTAAAAGAAGATATGCTCAGAATTTGGGACTTCTATTATTTTTATCAGAACATTCAGAGGAATTATCTGAAAGATTGACTGTCATGATGTTTAGTATCACTAGCTAAACCTCAGGTCCTCCCTTCACTTTACTCCATCTTCTAATTCTTGACATCATGACAGCCCTGGTTTTACAGTTTGTTCTGCTTTGGGGTTCAGGAGACCCTGAAGCATAAATGGTGATTTCAAGAGAGCTTCTTTTGCTTTCTGTCAGCCGCCAGTATTTGCTATTTGGACTGTGTCAGGAACTGTACATGCCTAAAAAAGGATCCCAGTTGAACGGCTTATACGCCAAGCATGCTTCATTAAATTGCACAGTGTTAGGTCACAGAATCAGAGAATATGCTGAGTTGTTGGAAGAGATCCACAAGGATCATCAGTCCAACTCCTGGTCCTGCACAGGACACCCCAAGAGTCACACCATGTGCCTGAGAGCATTGTCCAAAAACTTCTTGAACTCTGTCAGGCTCAGTGCTGTGACCACTTCCCTGGGGAGCCTGTTCCAGTGCCCAACCACCCTCTGGGTGAGGAACCTCTTCCTAATATCCAACCTAAACCTCCTCTGAACTCAGCTTCAGGCCATTCCCTGAGGTCCTGTCACTGGTCACCACAGAGAAGAGATCAGTGTCTGCCCCTCTGCTTCCCCTCATAAGGAAGTTGCAGACTGCAACAAGATCTCCCCTCTGTCTCCTCTTCTCCAGGCTGAACAGATCAAGTGACCTCAGCCACTTCCCATACGGCTTCCCCTCAAGGCCCTCCACCATCCTCGTTGACCTCCCCTTGGATGCTCTTTAATAGCTTCATGTTCTTTTTATATTGTGGCACCCATACTGCCCCCAGCACTCGAGGTGAGGCTGCCCCAGTGCAGAGCAGAGCGGGACAATCCCCTCCCTTGCCCGGCTGGCGATGCTGTGCCTGATGCACCCCAGGACACGGTTGGCTGTACTGAATTTAGTCCTGGTGGCCTCATGCATCATCATCCTCTATAATGGTTGTGTCTACTGCCTCCCTTCCTCCCTCCCAGATGGTAATATACCCTTCTGTTTCAGGGAATACAGGAAGTCTGTCACAAAGCACACACAACTCTTAAGGGCACGTGGGAACATGACCTCCTAAATGGGCTTCCATCTGCGAAAAACCATCTACTTCAGAGAAGATAACGTTCTTTGAGGCATGGTTGCATGTTATATTTGTTTCCAAAGAATCGTGAATTATTTCCGGCCCTGTACAAATATGACATCAAAGCAATTAATCTGGTGGCCTATAGAATTCACTCCAAGGCACAATAGGAAGCAACCCTCTCAACTGAGGACAAGAAATTACATTGATTTTAAAAAAAAAATATTTTTTTAACTTAACTGTACTCATATAAGTTGAATGAATTTATACTCCCTAAGGCTCTTGATCCTATAAATCATGAGCTAACAACAATTTAAGATAAAATAAACAGTCTATCTTCCTCTTGGAGCTCAGCCATAAAAAGAATATTTGCTGCAAATCCTACTCTTTCCCCAGAATTTGAGTCATTTGGATTAAGGCTTTGAGAGGAATAAAATAAACAACCCTCACTACTGGCAGCCAAACTACACATTACTTTACCTACTTTCCCTCCATGAGTATGCTGATGAAGGAAAAACATGTATCATGCCTCTATCCAGTCTGTACAGAAATGCACAGTGGAATACTGATCATCCTTCTGTGCAGTGGGCTTCTTAGGTGTTTGTATGAATGACAGAGAGGTTATAAATAACCTCCCTACATTAAGGAAAACTGCCTCCTTGTTTCTAAGGAAGGAGGCATTGCAGGGATACTTCTCTCTGTGAAGAACGCACTTTTCCCCAATTAATCTGAAAGTCTCAAATATTGATCTTTATCAGTTCTTACTCCTAGCTTTTGTAATTTTCTAATTTGTTCTGTATTTACAGAGGAAAACAAATAGTAATCTGAGTCCTCACAAAATGAGCGGTTTAAAGCGAAATTTTTGGATACGACTTCTAATTAATCTGCTGAATTTACACTACGTCCCCATTATGTTATCTGGGGAAAGAAGCATGCCTCTCTGAGGGGAAAAGAACCATGGGGAGTTTTACGGTATAGAATGAACTATGAACCTTGCACTGAGCAATGACTCATAGAATTGGGAAAATAATCTTCTCATATCAATCAAGTATTCCTATGAAAGTACGCAAATTACTGATATTTGATATTTGAAATTACTTTCAAAAAGCATGTTTAAACACCACAGTATAATTATTGTATGTGGCAATATAAGACCAAACCAAAGGACAGGGGGAGGGATGCAGAATGAACTTGTTGCATACATAAAGGTAATCAAAGTCTGAGAGATTCAATTTCAAGTTTCAGGTGCTATTCCTGCAAAGATATTGCTTTGAGATGAACAAGAAGCCTGGACATTCAGGAGGAAATAAAAATACTCATTTCAGAATGTGACACTGCTGCCTGAGATTTTGTCAAAGGCTGGACTTGTTAGGGAAACAGGAAATCCTGAAAATCTGTAACTTGGAGATGCCTTTGGATGCCTCCCGGTAAAAACAGTCAAGATAGCACTAAAATCCAGGGTCCTGCCAGTGAAAATAGTATTCCTCAGCTCAACTTTTAGACTAAAGTGACAATATAAAGCCAGACTAGGGAGTCTGAGCTGTACCTTGTCGACGTCGACTGTTGAGTTTCCTAAAGCATGTGCCCTCCACAAGTCGATTGAGACGTTGCTGCTTGATCAGTTCTAAGATCTCTGGCTGAATCTTCTCCTTTAGTTCCCTTGGGAAGAGAGAAAGTAGGCACTTGTCAAATTCAATCAAAGATCATCCTCCTTCCTCTGAAACAGAGTCTCACAAGATGTTTCTGCAAGGCGTTTGAAGAGTACATCAGTCACAGACAAGACCAGGTCAGAATCTAGTCTGCCCCAGAAAAAAAACCCTTTTTCTTTAAACAAAGAATGGAACTCAGGATATGTTTGTTGTAGACATCTCCCTGCTACAACATCAGTGTATGACTCAGGCAAGTTGCTTGTTTTTATATTACTTTACTCATTCTAAAAATAACACTTGTTATAATGCATCAACAAGATTTTTCTGCAGCAAATAATGCTCTTTCATCATAGGAGCCCTGTGAAGTTTATTTGAGGGTCTGTCACCTTTTGTTGCACAATCCTATGCCAGTATACTTCACTAGCACTGCTACTTAGGACAACACAAGAAGGCTAAAACATTTTGAAACAACAATAAAAAACAGGGAGCAATGCCAATGAGCTAAACTAACGATCAGCACTATATTCTTGTTCTCAATCTTGTATAATTTGATTACTTTATTATTATCAGAATTTGTGGAAGACTAACTCATGACTAGGGATCACTCAAGGCTCCAACTTCACTTTTGCCTAGGAGTGCAGAGACCCACAATACATCTAGAAATAATCTTATATCCTTCAGAAAATGCATTTCTCCATCTTACTTTGATAAGAGTTCAACATGTCAAGAACTAGGCAGAAAACATATGCACATAATATTTAAAGTTTAATTTCATATACCATCACATGGATTCACAGATGTCTGAATTCATCAGTTATATCCTCACTTAGATTCATTAAGAATATATAAAAGACAGGTTTAAACATCAACTCGACAGCAAGCCTAGTAAGATTAAAAAAAAAAACAACTGAATGTGTAGCAGATTTATAAAATACGAACTTTGTCAGAACCATAATTTTGCATTGCTGTGCAAATTGGGTAATACCAAAAATCATTCTGTCCGGCAGTATGTTCCAGCAATCATCATCAAAAGGAAGCTAAGCTGTGGTATCCCACAGAGACAACAAAAAATTTTCTCTTCTTGAAAACTTAGGAAGCCCATTCTCTGCTGATTTCCACACTCATTTGGATCCCGTGCCTTTGATCTGCCAGACCCCCACTGAAATCACCGCAAATCCTCTGCTAGAAAGATCAGGCCTTTAAAATAAAATGTCCTCTTTCCCCTAGGTGTCAACGAAATGATTGGGTGCATAACCCACTGCATATTTACAAGCTGTGAAAATCTAGCTGGTCAAAAATCAAGGAAGCATTGTAACTATAGAAACAGCCCATGTTTTGGAAATGTGTTATTAGTCCTTTAGGACTTGAATTTTCAAGCACTGTTGTTTTCTCATTAGGATCTAAGATACAAATATGTTGAATGGTTAAATACTGTGATTAAAAGAATTTTGTGCTTGAATAAATGTCTTGCCTTTACTGAGCTGATGAGCTCCCTATTCCTCAGGTACAACCTGAGAGCAGGGGCTGAGGACAACAGTGTTAAAACATAAGTGTGGATTACTCAGCAGTCCAGGCTGCTGACAATCTCCAGCTGGACTAATTTCAAACATTCAAGAGTGGTATAAACATCAGTCTGATATTTAGGTAGTTTAATTCAGAAATTGGATGGTTATCATTAAATAGGTGTTACAGATATCATAACATTGTATTTGTAAGACTACCAAAAAGCCAAAAATGAATGGGTCATCCAGCTCATTAACATCTGACTGTTTGCTTATAACATTCTGTCTTCTGGCCTCTAATGCCCCACCTGCCATTACAAACCAGAGGAAGAAAAGGGTTTTTTTAACCAATCCAAAAAAACCCAGGTAATCCTCTCTAAAATACTTCACTGCCTAAGGGAGACTTTGCATGGGAGAAGTGGAGGTAAGAAAGAAGGGACCTCTTGCCTCTTTGGTTACGTTCTGGAGGCCCTCTGCACACATACAAGTATTTGCTCTCACAGTTGTGAAGCTCAGTGTGCTACTCTCTTCTGTTCCATGGTCCTTGAACTTGATCACAGAGAGGTTGTAGAGACAACCCATTACTCCATGGAGAAACAGTCTCTGGTAACTCTGGACCTAGTGAAAGTCCGTAAGACTGTCAAGCCTTTGCCATGGTCACTTCGTGTACTTACTGTCCTTAGCAGCTCATGCCAACACATGGTTAGGTTACTCTGACTTCTTGGTTCTCAGCCATTTTTCTGACATCATGACTCCAGATGTATTTCTGCAAGGTGATCCTGCCGCTCAGTGCTCCTCACTGTCAAGGTTTCTGTTCCACCTCTTGGAGGTGACAGAAATGGGTCAGAACAATCAAACCACAGTGCACAAACAAAAGATATGCTTCTTTGAAACTCTGTATTTCCTTCTGAAAGCCATCTGAAGGCAACAGAGTTCTGTTCCTGGCGATCAGTGTCTAAAGACAGGAGGGCTAGAAAAAAAATCTTTGCGCAAGAAATAGGTCCTCCTGCCTAATTTTAAAATCCATCAGGAACAATGAGCTAAAGGAAGATCATAAATGCAAATACATTTTGTGAATATTTATTTATTGTCCCTGAGATGACATTTGCTTAACAGTTTGTGCCTTGTGAAGAGAGAGAACAGACTAAGTCTAAGGAGACAGTGACTTTAAAAACTGCCATTAGTTTCCTACTGTGTTTCTGTCACATAAAAATGTAAAACATTAGTGTGCTGGTAAGAGAGAAGGGTTGAGGGAAACACACATTAATATATATGATTGCTAATTTTGTGATCTCACTGGTCTTAACACGGGAGGCAATACTAACAACAGTTACTTGTTTTTAAAATACCTGAAAATCATTAGAAATTATTTTTAAGTTTTTCACATTTCACAAATTCTTCTTCATCACCAGTTAAAACTGTCTCCAGCTTTTACTTTTCCACCTTATAGTTAAGACTCACTCAATAGTGGTTTTCTTTCCAGGATGGGGCATTTTACAGACATTTAAATTATTAAAACACAATGGGAGAGTAATCCCAGAACTGGTTTCATGTGTTTTGTCCTTTTATCTTTCTGGCATATAGCTACGCTCCCTCTCCTGATCATGCATTCAGAGAAGGCAGTAGTGACTCTCTCTAATACTGTAGAGAAACATGTAAGATAAAAAGCAGAAAATCATCTAGACACCTTCCTCTTTTTCCCTGTACCTTGTTGGTTTTCACACAGATGTTACTTAGTAATGGCTCCCTAGCTGCCATTAACTCTCCTTTAACCAGCAAGTCCCTAATTAGATGCCAAATTTTTATCTAGCATTAACCCATCTCTGTTGCTATTTAATTTTTCAAGGAGATCTCTGGTCCTCTATAGGCCCACAGGATTCCTAGACAACTTCTGCAGCCATTCAAAATGAAACTGAGATACTTTATAATTCCATTATGAAATGGCAGTTTGGATGATCAGTAATGATCCCAAATCCCTGAATCTATTCTGAAGGACTTTTAATTTTTCCTAATCAAAAGCAGATATTGATAAGGTAGTACTTCACGTGATACAACAATGCTCATATAAAAGAAACAACTAATCCTAGGAAAACAAGGTTGCTGTAGTTACCAGGATCTAAGACAACATTTTCCAGTTTACATTCAAATCCAACTTCACTGAAGCCTCTCTTATCCAGTAGCTTGAAAACTTAAAACTACAGTGCTTCATACAATGAATAGCAAAATAAAGACTTCTATCATGTTCAAGGCAGGAAAACCCATCCCCTGATTGCTGTATTCTCAAGCAGAATTAAACAAGGTCTGCTGATGTTACAGTCACCATTGTGCACAATCTTTTTTAGCATATCTGCAGGGCTTTAGAATATACAGCACAGGCACGACTGCTCTTTTCACTCACAGTCTCTTTCCCCACAATGGGGCCATGATTCTGTACTTCTATCAACTGTGCCATCTATGCAATTTGAGAGAGTTCAGTACAGGGAACCAAATCAAAGTGCAAAATGAAAGGACTTTCTTTTCAGAGTCAAGAACAAGTGATCATGGATGTAATCAAAATGCAAATGCATGGAGTTAAATCTCTGAAAATGCAGTTGTGATTGCTTAAACACCTTATTGATTTACTTAGCCTTTATAGCCTTTAGGCTTAGCCTTTGTCCTGAATTTGAAATGATTCTCTGGTAACACTACAGTTGCTTTGAACTATTTGTGTTGGCTGTTTCACTTGCTCCATGATGGGGAAGAAGACTCTGCACTGTGGCAGCAACTAGCCAGAGTGACACTGGAAATGACGACCTTGCACAAGGCATTGGCAAGTCTTTCAATGCTAGGTGATGGTGCAAGAGAATATAAATAATTGACCTCTATCATACTTAAACTGTTGACTCATAGGGAAAGCAGGGAAGATGAGAAGCTTTGGTGACAAGCTTTGCAGTTCTGAGCAGCTTTGAACTGCTAAATGTTGCAGGGGATTTGCAGGGGCTTTCTGAGCAGTGTAATGATGCAAAACTAACTGGAACCATTTGTAGATTTTTAATTGATGCATTACTATGAGTGACATCAGTTCTAATTGGGCATTAGGTCGTATTTTCTAATGGAAACATAAAACACTGGAAACATAAAAGAAGCATTCCCCCTTTGATCCACATTGGTATGGTTAAAATTTAGTCTGTAATTCTACTTAGTTTATGCTTCCACTGTTGCCCTGCTGCCCCTGGAGGAATTTGTCCCAAGAGCTTGTACTTAGATATCTGCATCTGTTAGAAACAAATCAAAATTAATATCCTGCTTCTGAATCCTGAAATGCTCTGGCCCAAATCAGTTTCTATACTTTTGCCTTGGAAAAGGAGATTTAGAGTATCATGAGCCATTCCATTTGCAACACAGTCAGGATTTAATGATATTTCAGCTGATGCTTCTGAGTCCTCACCATTTCTCTGCTGATCTCAAAAGGTTCCTGCTATTCTCAGAGCATCATTTGTGCAGCACAGAGTCTGCATCTGTCCTGTGCCACCAGCTCAGCCACAAGCCCAGACTTGGTCCAGAGCCAGGTGCGGCCCCCATTTTTATACAACAGAACAAAGAGTATTCTGAGAAATGAGAAGGAGCTATGGAGGCAATATTAGCCTTTCATACTTTGCAGTAAACAACAAGCAAAGGACTGTCTAGCTGCCAGAATGTTGCTATTTACAAATAAGTAAATGACTGTTTGTCATTAACACCAATTTATAATGTTATAAACAAAGACAACTCTTTTGGAAAGTCAGTGTGTATTGGCTCTTCTTTTTCTGGGCTTCTCCCTATCTTGCTCAGAGAGGCCTTGAACAGAAGACAAAGTTGTGATGTTTGATTAGTTAGATCTTTTCTTTGAAAGCCACTTCCAGCACCAAAATCAGGCTCACAATCATGCAGAGCTAGGAAATGGTGAAGCACTGTTTCATATAAATAAGCCATGTGAAATCCTGCTGGGATTTGCCAAATCTGGTTTCACTGAACTCAAGGAAAAAGTTATGATTCCCAGCAGTAGAAAACATGATGTACTTTAAGCAGATGCCTCACTACTGCTTTTGAGCACAGCTCCCTGGACAGCTTTTCTCCCTGGGATTCCCCAGAAGAGCTCACAACTGTCATTCGCCCTTGTTAACCCTTCCATGAAAAAAAGAGTGGGGAGAGAAGACAATACTTACAGAATTGGACGAGACTGGAAATCTTCCTGGTTCATTCTTTCAGACTGGCGTATTTTCAGTATTTCTGTGTAACTGAGATTCTGAAGTTTGCTCTTGAATTGATCCAGAGAGCTAGGCTTGGTAGTGAGTGCTCTCATTATCTGTTCTTTCACTACCTGCATTACCTGCAGGTGACAAGGAAAGAAAAAGAAGCTGTGTTAACACTTTCTGTGTTTTTGTTTCAAACTTATTTTGGGTCACACTAAGGTTTCTAGGTATAGAAGATGGTATATGTGGTCTCTGGACAACTTTTTAGCAACATAACCAGAAAATAAGCCAACTTGTGACACGGCATCAGAGACTACATCGAAAGCTCATCTGCTCTGTGACAAAACTGGGGCTTTTTTGAGGGTGGTGGGGAGCTGCTAACTGGCCCATTGCTTCCTTTTATTCCTTACACCCAGAGGCAACGGGCACACCCTGGAACACAGGAGGTTCCTGCTAAACACCAAGAAACAGTTTTTCACTGTGAGGGTGACCAAGCACTTGCACAGGTTGCCCAGGGAGGTGATGGATTCTCCATCCTTGGAGATACTCAGAAACTGTCTGGACATGGTCCTAGGCAACTGGCTCTGTGTGGCCCTGCTTGAGGGAAGGCTGACCAGATGACTTCCAGGGGTTCCTTCCAACCTCAACCACTCTGAGATTCCGTGAGAGCCTTACGCTGCAGGCACGTTATGGCCATACACAGTGAAGGAAAGAGAACTCTCTAACAGAGACCATTAGTCAGGGGAAAGAGATCACTTTGCCAAGGATATTACAGGATTGCTTTTGAATAAATGCCATAAACAATGCAAACCAAAAAATGAGAATGAAGGATGGCTAGGCAACAGCCATCTATTCTGCATAATAATTATTTTTTCAGGAGAAAACTGCTGAGACACAGTTAACTAAGGAGAATTGCTTGGATCTAGTTCAGATAAATACATATGAGAGATTACTCTCTCTCTCTCTCCATAATCCTAGACTCATTTTCTTGTTGATGGTGAAAGTCACATACTTAGAAATATTTATCTGATGTTGTGCTTAAATGGGCTGAAAGAACAATTTATCATACTTAGAAAGGTCCATCTCACCCAAATGCCAGAGGTAAAATCCAGCAGGAAATGGTAGCAGCCCCCGGTATCAAAATGGTAATGCCAGAAAGCAACAGTTACACAAACAGAGGGCAAAGCTTTTTCTGTGCTGTTAATTTTCCTGTATTCTTTCATCTTCAATACATGTCTTAAAACAGAAACCCAGCCCCTCAAAGGTTCCCTAATAATTCCAAAGCCTCCTCTTTTCATATAAATATTAAATTGTTTCACATGGTTGCCTTAGTCTTCTAACTCATTGCCTGTACTGTGTTCTATTTTTGCTTCCTGAGACGTTAACTTCTTTCTCAGATGTGATCTAAGCACTCATTTTAGCTGTGTTCAGCAGGTGAAACTAAGCAACTAAAGAACTGAAGAATAACTTAACTGGTCTACCAGTGAGAATTAGCTACTTCCATATTGAAACATGAACTCCTGAATGGCACCTGACTGCTTAGAGGAATTAACACCTCCTTGCCTGCATTCACAGTGCACTCAACTAGTCCACACCAGTCCAATCATGAAACGTGCTGCCACACCACAGAAATGACAAACCACCGCAAAATCCAAACACCCTGAATGCTGATGGATCATGCCCAACAAGGTAAGTGGCATAATCCTACTGATTTCACTGGGTCTTGGTTTAACAACTAAAAGGGCTTAGGAAATGTAATGAAGGATATGTTCACAAAGGAAACATCCTCAAAGGAATAGCAGGAAAGAGTGAAACAGATAATTCCAGTGCCAAGTTGGATGTTTAAAAATTTGTTCTGACTTCCTCTTTCTACCTTCTTGACAATGACTACCTATCACTGCTAATTAATTTTAATCCCTATGTTATATATTTATATATTATTCATTAGGACTAATTATTATTAATTACCAGGAATGGAGAAGAGGGGGGAAACTGCAAACTCACCCACTGAAAATGTATTCAGCTATTGGTACCACCTAACACTACTGCTTGGGCTCCCAGTGAACTGGGCGTTTACCCCTGACATTGAGCTGCTGGCATCACTTCTGTATTCTCAGGCCTGCTGAGAAGTTGTGCCAGACTACTTTGTTAATGTAGTTTTACAGGCAGCCTGCAGCCATCATTCCTGCAGTATCATGCAGAAGCAGCATGCAAAACCAGGCAGCTTAGCTGAAACACACAATTCTCACAGCTGCTCATGGGATCAGACATCCTGCCCGTTAGAAAGCAACAAATTACTGCAATTTTGAACAGCCAAGCATAGTATAACTGCTAAACTAACCATGTAACAACCATCACTACCATATCACCTTGATTTTTCAACACTAAATCAGATTTGCAAGTAAATATTGCGCTGCAATTACTTATGCCTGCATGTAATTTTGGTTTCATGAGCTCATTCCAATATCTATACAGATCTGATTTTTTGTTGCTTACATATAGATTTAGTTTCCTAAATTCAGGCACTCACAATAGGGAAGCTGTCTCTTATGAGCACTTTCTCTCATAAAACAAATGGACAAACAAATTAATAAATACTGTACTTTAGGGAGTTGCATGCATGAGGATCTTTCCAGTCTGATCTCTAAACCATCCACACAGTGATGAGCAGTGCTCATTTTTGGCTAAAATCTGCAAAGGAGGTTCAAATTCAGTAGATTTGGAGCACTGTCACTTATGCTTATTTGCTACACCCTTGACTCCCTTCTCTGTAATTCATTTTTTGGGTTAACATGCAAACAATTCCTCTTCTTTGCTGTTGTGGGGAAGGTCACTCACAGGGTATTATCAAAGAGCCCCTTGGTCTAGAGGCTGCCCTTGTCCCCGAGAGAGAAGGCAGGAAGCAAATGCCCCAGGGCCAGCACATGAGGCGATGATCACTGGCCTTGTAATGTTTATAGCCAACACTATTAACTAGCTGGCCCAAAGTGTCAAAGCTGCTGATTGCAGTAAGTCTCCTGAGCATTTGGGAATCACTGCCAAGGACTTCTAATCTGTTCAATTTTCAAAGCTCTGTTGCCAGCCTTTGATTACTGCTCTCTGAGAGACAGCAACAACCTTTCCTCCTCATGTATCTGACCTTACAATGAAATTAAAGATATTCTCCACTCAATGTGATTGTACATAAACACTGTAGACAGTTGTTTTAATTACATTATGCTTTGCTACTCTTACTGAGAAATGAGTGTTTCAGAGGACACATTTGCTTTAAATCATGTGCTTTTTATCTAACGACCTCTTGTATGGGTAAGAGAATCCAAGTTCTACGTTGCACCTAAGACAGGTAAATTCACTGAAGACATGAAGAGAAAGACAGTGGGAAAAAATCAACAATTTTTTTAAAATTAAACACATAGGACCTTATTCCCCAGATTTTGTATCCATTTAACGTATTCCAATAGCGAGTATCCTGCCATTACGTGTTTTTCATTAAGCTGTTATAGTCTAGTTTGTTGCGTGTTTTGCTTATTTGACCTCACCTTTGTCATATCATATTCTAACTACTTTGACTTTCCAACATTACCCCCTCTCTTCTCTCTCTTGCCATGACAGCTTTTGCCTGTGCAAATACAGTCCCTTCTTTCTGGATGGAGGAGAGGTCTGAACTTGGGCTCTACAACTAGGGGTCAAAATAAAAAGAGTGAGAAATTGTTAATACCAAAAAGAGGGATTTATCAGGGCCAAACCCTACAGCAAGCTTCTCACTGACCTTGTTTTTGCAGCTTGCTTGCAGCTACAGAAAGCACAATCCTCTCTACTCACCCCATACTGAAGCAAAGTTTGCTCTTGGTACTGACTAGAGAAACCAGGCAACCCTCTCAGACACCTACCACTAGCCTGCAGGATTCTGGAAATATAAGTCTGAGCCTTCCACTCACCAGATCTGTTCCTTCTACAAACTCACAGCATCAATCTTTTCAGAAACCTACCCCAGAACAGCCTGAAGGCCTGGATGTTCACAACAACCCATCTGGGGTGTTACCCAAGGGGCAGTGGCTTGGCACTGAAAAGGATATGTTTAGATTAGGTATGAGGAAGAAATTCTTACTGTGAGAGCAACAAGTTGCCCAGAGAGGCTGTGGATACCCCATCTCCAGAAGTGTTCAAGGCCAGGCTGGATGGGGCTTTGAGTAACCTGGTTTAGTAGCAAGTGTCCCTGTCCATAGTGGTAGAGCTGGAACTAGATGATCTTTAAGGTCCCAAATCATGCTATGATTGTCTGATTTGTGAAGCACCAGACAGGAGATGAACCCTCCTCACAATGTCCCCACAATACCAACGTTGCACTTGGATAAGCACACCCTTTGATGTGCAATGACAGCAGCAAGAACACATCTGGATGCCATCACTGAAGCCTCCAAGTTGTACCTCTTGTATCTTAGGGCACATGTTGCACTGACTGCTACTTGGATGGGTGACTTGGGGGGTTGGGTGTGTCAGTGTGTTATGCTGGCCGACTTTTACTAATCTTGACAGTTCACCTTTCTTCTGAACAGACAAGACTTAGGTATAAACAACCCACATTACAATGATGTGCTTAGTTCAGTGCTTTCCTAATTTGGCTCAACATTATCAAGTGCTGCAAGGTGTGATTCCCCTACCTCACTGCAGCATACGTTAAAAGAGAAGCCACTGAGCTGCCCTTCATCCAGAGACTCCTCTCTACAACCAGACTTGAAGAACCTGAGATGTGAGAAGTTTTAAGCCCTCGTTCAGTAGCTTTTTCATGTGACCATTTAAAAATCATCCAGCCAACAAACAGAGAACTGGAGGAAAGACATCTCTTTGCAAACTGGTTTTTAAAAATTCATACCTAGCTTCCTTCCTATCTAAATGTTCCTGAAAAGAAATACCTTGGTTTATATAGATTAAAGAATGCAGGAGGAAACATCATTTGGTGATTGAGATCCAGCTTGATCATTTCAGTGTCACAAAGAAATTTCCTTCAGTTAAATCCACAAGGCAGGCGAAAACAAGGCTGTAGAATGAAACAGCCAAATAATTCTTAATGAACAGTGCTTACTGACAAAGGAGGCTGTAAAGAAAATTTAATTCTGAAAGGAAAGGAAATGACTTCCGTTTACAAGCAACCTGTCAACTCCTTTAATGAAAACTTTACATGTTTAATGTGTGCACCAGGTAATTTGAGACTTTTTTTTAGACTGTTCCAAAGGATAAATTGTTATAACTAGACCAATGGTTATGTTTTCAGAGTACTCAGAAGAGTAATCCTGAGAGGCTTCAAGGTCCTTGGAAGATAATTTAATGGTGATTCCCCCAACCCCCCACCCCAATCTCCACATATTGCAGTCTGTGAATTCACTACACTAGTCTCTCAGTCACAGCCTGTACCAAACATTCACTCCACATTACTTTAGAATATTAATCTAAACATGCCCTCCTACACAAGCAAATTTAAACTCAGTGCTGGCACAATCTAACCATTGACAAGAGACTCCAAAATTCCAGACCATTACTTCTATTACAGTCTGTGTACTCTGGAATTACAAAAACCCCCCAGTTTTCAATCTTCTTAGCTATTCCAGAACACAAGGACAGTTACTGTAGCCAGCAATAAAGAGGCAACTCTAAGCCGTCTGGATGTACGTAGCCACAGGAATAATTAAGTTGATTCATTTTCAGGAAGCAGGATGAGAAAGCAGCTGTCAGAGGATTTAGCAGATACAAGCTCTGATACATTTTATCTCTTCATTTTTCTGCAGAATTTAAAACCCATTGCAAAAAAGTTTGTGTTGCTGCAGTTTTGGCTTGCTTTTCTTTCTTTCTTTCCTTCTTTCTTGTGATTATAATTTTCTAGTATGAACCAAGATATTTTTCAGTCTGCAGAAAAGAGGCTTGAAACAATGCAATGGTTTTGATCAAGCTGTGCAGTCTGTTTCCATGCAGGATCAGTATCAGCATCCAGTTCAGCAGTGACTATCATTTTGCAGAACAAACGAGCACACCTAGCAGATGTGACGATGGTGCTGAGAGATAGGAGATGTGACAGCAGTTCCACACAAGGTGTTTAAAAGGTCTATAGCAGGTGTCAGCAAACCTGGTGCTGTAGCAATACATCAATGCAAAATCTTGTTCAGAGCCTCAGGACCCAAAAAATTGCCTGCCCTCTAGTGAGGAAAAGAGGGAAGAGAACCTGAAGAGCCTGACCTTGCACTGGATTCCAAGATACAGAAGGTCAAGCTTAAGCAAAGAAAGAAAAGGCTGAAGATTAAGTGATCACAATTGTTTTACATTTCAGAGAACTTGATTTTTCTGCTTTTTATTTTCCCTTGACTAATGAATCTCAGGTGTGGGAAAACAGACTGAAACCACACAATTCCTGGGAACTGATGGGTTGAGACTACTCTTAATCCAAGACTATGGAAGAGGAGATTGAGAATTCATTACATTCTTGTACGAAAGATAGAATAAGAGCACCAGGGTCATGAGCACGAGACTGGTGAGCACCATGAAAGAGAGTGTGAATGGGAGGCTGAGAAAAAACAAGGAAGGGGTCTGAGGAGTGCCTCCATCTGAAGAAGCTGATGTAAAAATGTTCAGTTCCCTGCAAGAGATTCCCAGCTTATTGTGCTATTGCATGGGAGCAATTATGTTCAGAGGAAATGGACCACTTATTGCTGAACTCTGTAATATTACATCCCTGGACTACTCCACCTCTACAGGGAGAGTCTGTGGCCACAGCCTGACTTGGCACTTTCCAAAAGCTCCCAGAATTCTGTTAGCTGTGCTGGTTATTTTTCCCTGGGATACACAGATCCTGATGGAGAACCACTGGATACCCAGGGAGGCCTCCAGTTCTCTTTTAACATTACTATTTATTTTCTCAGTTATACCCATTAACAGTGGCAGAGGCTTTGGCTGGGAGCAAAAAGCATCTTGAACTTAATTGAGAAAAAGACAAAGAGCGGTCACAAAATTCCACTGAAGGGTAATATGGCTAAAGGAATGGGCAACAAGATGATTTTTACAAGGAATGGGAACAGACTGGATTACACAAAGGTAAAAGAAAGCAATCTAGTAGGAAGGGTGTTATAAATATGGAAAAGTGACCAGAGCAGGAACCAAGGTTCCAGGGGGGAGCATCAGCATGAGGAGGAAGGCATCTGGAGGATGGCCCACAAAAAAATAAATAAAAATGGGGACAAGTCTAAAGAAGAAAGAAAGAGGCTAGATGTTGTATTTCAACAGAAAAGGAAGGCTAAAGGAAAAGAAGAAATGAGATTTTATTAGAAGTTCAGTTAAAAGGAAACAGGAAAAGAGAGGGTAAAATATGGGGGAAATTATGTATTTCTAAAATTATGGCTCAGGAAGCAGCTGACTGAAAGGAAATCTTCCTTAAGGACTGGCCTGAGGAAGTTAAGGCTAAAATTAATAGTAACAGAAAGGGAACAGCAGTCCTTTACAAACTTGAAATTCGAGTGGGTTTAGAATCATCATCAAAATACATGCAAACACTCTCCATAATGTCTTCATTTTGATAAAACACAATGGGGAAGAAGCTCACTGTCTTCTTGCAGGACTAAAACCAGATGCCACCCACAAATGCAAGGGTTCCATTCAAAACAGTGCTAATCTAAACACACAGGTCAAATATCATTTGCTTGGGTAATATTGGGCTGAAACAGGAATAACTGATAGACAGGAAACCTCTCCTTCGCATTAAATATTTGCAGAAAACTATTTGCATCAGAAATAAGGAATAATATTCTTTTCCTCCTTGTGCTTTGTGCCTTGAGGTAGACAAAACAAGAAGTGCTGTGTGACAATGTTTCCACCCCAGTAAAATGATGTGTAAAGTTAATATGACAGTTTTTGTAAACTTTCTTGTTAGTTAATTGAAGTCTTAGGTCAGACAATATTACATCATTTCCCCCAATGTCTGACAACCTCCTTTGGCAAAATAAAACATGCACAAAATCATTTGTGGGTGGCATTTAATCCAGGGCTTTTCACAGACAAAATGTACTGATCTTCTCAAACAAAATGTTAAGTGAGGGGAGGGGGGAAATGAGGAGATACTTGTATCCTTAGTCATATACCCACGTAACAATTAACATGTCAAATAACACGCTTGTAAATTTTAACAGAAAACAATATGAGAGTAACCCATGATTAGGGACACACATTTGGGTGCTGCTTCCCTTAATTACATTAAATGGCATATACTAAATGAAAATTAATGTAATACATTGGCAAACTCCTGGTTCTACAGGAGGAAAGCTAGGACAAGATTCTAATAGCTAGCTTTTTCCCCCTAGGAAAACAAAAATCAAAGAACTCAAGTTCTAGATATTAATGATGAATTTAAAAAGACTCTTTAAATGGGTAGAAAACCAGGAAAAGTGGCAGAGTAGACTTTTGTTTTTAAAAAAGCCAAACAGAAGGGTCTGGAGTCATTACACAGTACATCTGATAAGTGGATAAAACCCTAAAAACCAACACTTTGCATTACAGCTTCCTACCTTCCTATTTCCTTTATCTGAGACAAAACCAAATAAAGGTGTGACCAGCTGCATTGCTGAAAAGATCTCCAGGCTCTTTCACCAGCTGAAACCACAGTGTTGAGGTCCATCCTGTCCGAGGTATGAATGGCCACATGGAATTGCACGTGGTACAAGAAGCCTACCACTGTCCCTGCTTGTGTTGTCCCTCTCCTTGTCTCCAGGGTCCCTCTGGCCTAATTCCTAAATGGAAGGGGAGCCAGTGCACCAGGTACATGTCCCTTTAATACCAAGAGAAATGGACTTCCTTAGCCATCTAAGTGACCAACAAATACAGCAGCTAGCACAAAGCACCAGGCAATATAGGTGCAGCTTCTCTACCTTTCAACTTCATACCTCTCCTCCTTGCTAACCTTTTCCCAGACCAGACAGACCTGGAAAACCCATCTAGGGTGTCCACGAATTCCACTTGTTTTCGGTAGCAAATTCAGCAAAATTTCCCCATGTACATTTTTCACAGAGAAGGACATTTGCCTGTGAAAAATGTTCAACAATTAAACACTTTATATGGAAAAGCTCTGCAATTTTGCCAGGCTGTGCTAATACTTATGTATTGCTTATGTAATACTTGCTGTTCCTTCAGCAAGCCCAAAAGTTAGCTCACCATTCAAACAGTAAAATTTCTTATTTAGTTAGAAGTACCCCCTCACATTTATTCTGATACTCACATGAACAAAGAAAAAGAAAATTATAAATAGAAGCTGGAAGCTTCAGCTATTGCTTTCTGGACATGACCTAAGTGACTTTCACCATTTAATTGCTACCTTTTTATTCTCTTTATTGTTTGTTTATTTGCTTATATTTTGGGCATTTTGTTAGAAAAGTGAAAATTCCAAAGTTTCTACCTAACAAAAGCATGAATGACTGAAAATGTGGTTTTGGATTCAGTTCTTTGAATTAGAGAGCTAAATCACATATTTAGGCTTTTCTGATAAATGCATAAACCCAGTGTTTTGTATGCTCACGTTGGACTATTTAATTCAGTCCCGTTATTTGCATGCCCTTAGAGTTAAGGTAAATGGTTAAGCTGAGCATCTAGAAATTATGAAAAAGTAATTTGTTCAGATGTGCCATGCCTCTGAACGAGCCTACATGTTATTTTCCATCCTAATTTATAGCAAAAGTAAGCTGTAATAATTTTTAGGCAAAGTCTTGTTTTCATATTCATGTCCCTGAAGAAAAGTGAGCTTAAAAACATGCCTACAGAACACCAATTTTTTAGCACATATCATATTAATAACTGTTTCAAGTGATAATTGCATTGTTATCAGAGATTCCAGTCTGTGCCACAATAATAAAAATAGCTGCATGAAATAGCTGAATGATTCACAAAAATACACAAAGCAATGAAGAGGTTAAACCCATTGCAACTTGTGAGATGCCAGCTATAAATACTATTCTGTAAATCTGCTGCTCACAAATTACTGACTTGACAGATCATAATAAGTGCTGTCAGGACTATTACAAACCAAGATCTGCTTGGAACTGCCACACATACACAAAATGTGTATGTCCAAGAGAAAGGAAAAAAAGACGTTTTCATTGCCATTTTAAAATGTTCTAGAATGACTGAGTAATATCTTTGGAAAATTCTGCATTTTTGCTGTCTAGTCCAATGAGATTTTTGCCTCAGGTATTTATATCATTACTGTGCTGGTCATATACATAAGAACAACGCACATTATTTTCCCCCCTGAGTTGTGGCACATAACCAAGAATATAAGGAATTCAACCAGGCTATTCTTAGAAGAAGAAAAGGCACAGATGACTTGTTTTGCTATACCTCATTTTAAGAACTGCAGTGAAATGGTTTATGGCTTCAGAAATCTGTATTTTTCATTGCTGCAAAGGAACAATCTTTTCTCCCCGCAGATCAAAGGGAAGCTTTTTTGGGATCTACATGCAGTACTGGAAAATAAACTACTCCCCAGGACAGTGAGCACTGATTTATATGACACCTAATACTAACACCAACAATTCAAAAGCATTCAGTCACCTCACCGTGATTACAAAACCGATCTGCTAGCCAGGGAAGTTGGGAATGGAACAACTACTTAGGTTACCCAACGCTCTGGGAACATGATAGACTTCCACAAGCACAGGGAAGGCCATCCACAGTTAGATGAAATCTTAACTAAAGACACATTAGTAACCATCAGGACTGGTCCCATTGCTCCATCCCCTTCACTACATGCATAGGAGGCATCTGAAAAAAATCACACTTTTTTTCCCCTCCAGTGAATACTATGTCAATACCATATTCTCAGTTAATTTTTTTCCTCCTTTTTGTTTCACTCATATTAAATCAGAGCCAAAGGAATTTTTCTCACAAAAGGATTAAAACAAGATTGGCTTCAAGTTTACTTCCCACTATCGATTTGAAACTATCAATGGCATACACAGAAACACACACGTCTCCAGAAACACATCGATCCTGCCTAGGAGGCTAAATAATGTCTTAAAATAGTGCTATTTCTAGTAACCAACTAGTGAGTTATGGGTGGATAAAGGCTTACAATCTTCCACTAATGAAAGATCCTTTCTCTGATAACTTGAATGCTATCACTGCACTTTTTTCCACACTGTCACAAATCACTGCACTTCTTTCCATATTGCCATTAATCCACATTTCTAATCAGCCAGCAGATTCCTTCTTTTCTACAACTCTATAATTATTTACTTTAAGTTTTTAGGCAGGAGATAAATTCAGAAATAAAAGCAAGATATTTGTTTTCCTTTGAAAGATTAGATTTGGATTCTGTACACTCCAGACTGCAGAAGTCACAAAAAAAAAAAAAAAAAAGACACCACACGCATTTTGCAATTTCCCTAATGTCTCATATGTGACTACACAAAGGATTTGTTTGGTAAATTTGCTCAAGTCTAGAAAGAAGCCAAATGGGAGATGTCATGGTCCAGGGGAACAGACATGGTGTGTCCAGACCCTTGTTTCTCATGGTGGTAACAGGGAGTCTAAAAGTGAGGTTACAGATACAAGGAGGTTAATCCCCCTCTGGATTCTTTGGCTCTGTTTGTAATTAGAGTGCAGAACAGCATGTGAGGCAATGACAACAGAAGTTTCTGTAAAACTTTTCTACTATTTTATCCTACTGGAAGTCAGGCAGAAAGGGGAGGAAATTCCTGTAAGGGAAAGATTGGTGGGAATGATGCGACCTGTGTTTCTGTGTATGAAGTGTTCACAGAGATAATGTGTTAGAGTCAAGGGAAAACCACTGTGTAGAGGCAAGGCACACCAGGTGGGAGAGGGCTGGTATTATCAGGGCTGTAAAGTCAGAGGAAGGAAATATTCAGGGAGGGAAAGGTGATGAAAGCCTAACTTGGAAATGACTTTGTGAAACGCATCTGGAATTAAATTCTGCCTGATTTTTAGGATAAAGGATGTAAGCACGGATGAAGCTGGCATCAACACAAAAGCGGGTATTTTCCTGTAAAACAAGACACAGCCAATATTTAAACACCTGATTCTTTCGGAAACTCCCACACCCTCTGTCACATCAAAAACACATCAAGTCCAAAGACTGTTAAGAGCAGTCAGCCATCTCTGGCATTTTCTCTAAACAGGCTACCCTTATCACTGGCTTTCCACTGGAAAATTGGGATTGGCCTGTATTTTCTGAGCAATCCCAAGTCTGCCCAGCAGAAGGCAAATGACTGCACTGTCACTGCCCCATACAGCCACACAGCCAGTTCAGCAAGAGCAATATTCCTATGCAAAACTACTTCTTGTTTTTATCTTCTTCTATTGCCTGATACAGGCTAGGATTTCCCTGACCTTCCTGGCTTTTTTCCTTCCTTCCCCCCCCCCCCCTTTTGAGTTCAGATGCACTCCCAAGAGCATACTAAGTGAACCCAAATATCACCGCATAAGCCACACGCGGAAACATGCAACCTTCTATTAGAGAGACGGGCTGAGGGAAGCCTCATAAGGATGCTATTATAGTGGGAGAGAGGAAAATAGCAGCTCCCCCCAGCAGCTGTGAAGCGGGCGGAGTGCCCAGGGGCCCTGTGGCAAGGGGCAGTGAGTGCAGGACGGCTGGTTTCCATGGAGGAGTGAGCCAGGGAGGCAGGAGAGACAGCTCGCGGGAGGCACTGCTGCTGGCCGCTGGCATGAGGAGGAGAAATACCTCCTGTTATTTCACCTACCATCAACACCCACAACTTCAGGGGGCTCGGTTCAAATCTACTTACAGCTTCTGCTTCCTCGGTCTCGTCTCCTCTGGGGGAGGACCATGACTCACAACACATCGTGCTGTGCCTGGGTTGGTGGGTTGCAGTGATTTAAAGAAGCACAAACTGATAGGCCTGAGCTTTAAATAAATAAATAAAAAAATCTAGCAAAGCAGCACAAGCCCAAAGCTGACCGACTGGTGGTTTTTGGCACCCTCTGTTCTGCACAAAGGCCCTGCAAAGGTCTTTTGCACATCTTTAATCATTGCCAAACTAAACATCATCTTAGCAGAGCTGTTGTTGCAACTCACAGGCCATTTCCTACCAAGCAACAAAAGTGATGGCTGCTGGAGAGACAGCCTATTGACAGCAGGGTTCTGCCCATTACCAGTATTTTTCATAGAGGCAAAAATAAGAATCTTCTATGCTGATCCAGTACTGATGAGCATCACTGTTTCCGAGTCTTGCATCAACATTTAGCTGGGGCATACATTTTCTACACATTGGAATATTACTGAATTAAAGTAATAGTAAATCTGACTCCCCACAATGTTCCCTTGCACCATATAAACCGTTTGCTCTTGTGAAAACAGCATGCACCTGCCTTGTGTCAGGTTTTCTCTGCTGTAGAATGGGTAGGAAAGTATTTACTGCATTCATGGTAAGACTACAAGATCCTTCCAGTATCTATAATGCACATGAGTTCATTAGACAGAAGAACTTATGTATGTGCAAAGTCCTTTTACAGCTTTGTTCCCATTTTTGTCAGAAAGAAATAGGGGGGAAAATGCTTCCTCCTAGAGCTTCTTGGGAAGGCAGTACACCATTCCAGTATAAATCTGAGCTAAGTAGCATCCTCTTTAAGACAAAAGAGCTCTGAAGGGAAAGCACAGAAGTTTTAAGAACAGCAAATGTCTTGTTGCCATGTACATAAATCCAAGTCCTCAAAATCACTATTTGACACAGCCACCTTCACAACCAGCAGGATAGGATCCAAGATAGGCAAATATTTCTTAATAAAAACAAAATTCTAGTTTTCTTATAGAGTGTTCCCAGAAAACATTGCTCTTAATATAAATTCAGGCCTGCACTGCAACAAGGATGATTGGAAGGGGATCCTTGAGCTGCTGAGTACAATACCAAAGTCCTTCCCACCCCAGTGACAGCCACCTGCCCTCCCTGAGCCATCCTCTTCATGCATCTGCAGAACATTGCTCATAAAACTCACCAATTCTGAGTCTCTGATACCCACATAAAGAACACAGGTGGCAACTACATGTCTCCCCCAACTATCTGCTGGCATTACTGACAGGTAACACAGCACATTTGGATGCGAGCACTTCCTAATAGTTAAAAATGCTAAAAATGCCATCAGTGAGTGGAGCTACAACCTCTATTAACCAAGATACAGCACTTTCTGTTGAGGAAGGTACTGAAGGGAAAACAAATCAGCAAATTCCCTGATAGCACACTGCCCCCAGAGCTCCTGGGCACTTGGATGTTGGAGGGATCCTGGTCCTGGGTGCCCTGCACCTGAGGTAGAGTTGGTGGCCAGGGGAGGCCAAGGCTGTAGAGGAAACAGCTTGCCCAAATCAGGGCAGCCTTTTTCAACAGGCACGATAGGCTCTGACGGCTGCAAAGGAGAAAGATTAAAGAGGGCTTGAGTGATGATAAGGGAAGTGCTGCTGCTCTAACAGATTTTGCTCAAGCAGCAATGTAAGCCTAACTTCATCCAGAGAGAAGAGCAGTGTAGGTCCCTGTGGATGTGGAGAGTCTTCACCTGGGCACAAGTTCTCAACAAAAAAATCCAGTTTACACTGAGTTTCCAGTGCTTTCCACTGCCATGGGTTGCCTATCGAAATGAGACAAGAAGAGAAATCAGGGGGCCAAACTTACCCTTGGAATTACTTTAATCAACCTAGTGAGACCAGGAAACCATTCAGATTCCTTAAGATTTATGTTCTTTCTGCTCCCTCCATGAAGTGATATAAAACTTGAGGAGAGAGAAACAAACCAAAGGACTGAAAAGAAATATTTATGTCTTATAGAAACATCTGAGAAGTCCCACTAACACTGGACTTAAGAACCTGGTGAATGCTCTGTTCAAAAGTCAACATATTCAAAGAGACAGCAGGCAGTGGCCGAAACCCCATCACTCAGCAGTCTATTGTATACAATCCTTTCTATGTGTATGTGTAGCTCTAGCACACAACAGGCTTCAATCTAGATTGCTATTGCAATACTTCAGTTCATTTGGATAGTTTTTTTCATTATCTCAAATTCTTTTTCAGAAATACACTCCAGTAAATCTATTCTGAGGGGCTTTTGTTATCATGGGTTAGTTTTTAGGGCGCTTTATCTAAAGAAGTTGGATACTTCACTGAAAAAAATCCAGATATAAAATTATAATCAACCTCCTCCTCAAAGCACTTTAAAAGAAGCCTTATTTATTCTTGGATTTTTGGAAGACTTCAGCCTACATATTATTTGTCATTTTAATCTTTTTGCCCGATTTGATAATTTTAATCTTTTTTCTTTTCCTGCTTGTGCCTCCAGAACAACTTCTTAAAATAAGGGAAGCCACAAACCAGGAATCATCAGCAAAAGAAGGCATCCGGAATATTTCCTCATTTTCAGACTAGAGCATCTTAGAGAATCAGTAAAAAATTAATGAAAGAATATCAGATATAGGATGGCCTGGAAAAAAATTAATAATCCAAATAATCAGCTTCTAATGGGTTTTTATATGCCATTCAGCAGAGAGCTGCCAGTGACAACACTTCCATGCATATCCAATTTGCTATTAATTACAGCAAGTAGTGAAAAGAGGTGAAACTGAGCACAAAAATCTGCGTATGGATAAGAGATTTCCTATGGTAGGACATCTCCAGAGTGATGGGGGATACCAAACATATCTACAATATACAAACCTGTGAAGTTAAAATGCCCTCAACTCCCAAAAGATTTTGGGCAACAGGAAGCATTCAGGTGTCTATTCAGACTAGATGAGTACAGGATGACCACCCAAGGACAATCTGGCAGGAAAATGGATGTGACTCCTGGGACAGGGGGCAGAGACCACTAAATGTGCAAACTTCTCACCCCACCAAGAAGCTCCTGCTTTCAGCTTCCCTCTGTGCTTAGGCATCACTTGCTTCCCCAAACTGGGGCTTGGCTGTTGAGGAGGGAGCACAAATTACAGCCAAATACAGCTAAGCAAAAGAAGGAAAAAAAACCCCTATCTCAACAGACAGCTTAAAAACCAACTCCCCAAGCCCAGCAACCAGAGCAGGCTGCACATGGAAGCAGCACCAGCAGCTGAAACTCTGGCAAAGAGACTCGTGTAGGAGTTGTGCTCGCGCTTGCTGAAGGGCTGTGGGCAGGTGGGAGGAACCTCGCTTTGCTTGGGGAGAGGAAGGCGACGAGAAAGAACAGGAGCCCTATTGTGATGTGCCTATGCTGGGGAACATAGAGGATGTAAATTAACATACTTTTCCCTCTACATCCTTCGTGACTGATTTCAGAAGCCTGACGATGGGTAATATTACTGGGGCAGGCTCATCTCAGGCTCTGAGGATGTTACTGAGGAACAACAATATCAGGGCGTGGTGTCTCTTCAGGAAGCCGATCTGCAAGGGTCAGATTGCCACAGCTGTAGCATCCCCACCATGCCTTGCCAGCCTCTGGATCTTTTACATCCGAATGGGGCAGGCAGCAGCAGAGTCACCAGGAGCCCTCCATACATTTCTTCCCAGCACTGTGACTGTCAGTATACCTAAGGGGGCACCTGACAACCACAGCCCCTTAGTGGGGGATAAAACACAGGATCAACCCCTCTTGCCTCAGCTCTCAGCCTGACCAATTGAACTGCCACTATTCACTGCTTCTCTTGCAGTCCCAATTCCCTCTTCCCACGCCAAGGATTTGAGGTATTATAGTAAGCACCTCCTGAACCTCTGACAACCTTGCTCTTCCCAGACTACTATTGTTACTGCAACTGCCTAATAAATTCCCCCAACACATTCTCCTACCTGGGAAAAGAGGGAGAAGGATTCTCCACTATTCACAAGGATGCTGAAGGCTTGCAGAGTGAAAGGGATGGATGTCAGCTGGAGCAAAAAGATCAGTGGATGTTCCCCACTGCAATGGGGGCTCTGGCTCAAAGGAATGGAAAAGCACCTGTGCATGCACAGACAGCAAGTACTTCTTGCAGAGCAGCAGATTTTTGGGGCACAGAGGGTCAACCTCTGCCACTGGGCCAAGGAAGAGCCTTTTAATTACAGGCTCCCACAAGCAGCCCTCCCTTACTAAGGCCAAACTAACAGGAGCTGTTATCTAAAGCTAGGTGTGTTTGTTGAGCCCTTTTACTTGCCTTGTTCTCCTCTGGCACTATGCTTTTCAGAGACGGCTTATCTTCGAGCAAGAGCCACACTTGAAACATGGCACACACACAATGGCGCTCCTACAATTCTCCTTCCTGGTGTTCTTTTCTCCTTTAATATCAGAAGAGGCAAGCTGTGAATCTGAGGGATTGTAGCACAAATTGGTGTGAGAAAGATGTGCCATTTTTTTCCTTCGAAAGCATCAGGAATCACATTTTCAAATGCAAACCCCAGTGTTGGGTGCTGACATCAGTTGTACAGAACAAATGTGGCTTCAGCACTAAGGCCTCTGATGCACATGCTCCCGTGCCCTGTCTGAACAGGAGGTTTTCCTTGGTATACAGAGAAAATTTAATTCCCAAGGACTGTACAATGTCTTATCTTACCAAATGAGCTCAGCAGAGTGTGCTGCAGAATTTTCCTCTTAATTTTACATTTTTTTCACAGAGTAAAGCAAGTTTTAGGCTCAACTGGACAGAAAACAGAATGCTAGACAGGACAGACAGCTCTCCATTTCAAAGAGTTGATAAACCTGCATATCAAAAGGCATCTCCTTCAGACTTACTAAATTCACTCATTAAAAGGAGCAGATGTTAAGTTTCCATTTTCCATCTAATCAGAAGTGAGAAAATGAGGAAGCTTTTCCACTCCTGACATGCTCAGAAATTTGGCCAACTGGGACAACTTCTTTAAACTTGAGGACAATGCAAATGTGTCTAAGTACAGTTGAGAGGGAAATCTGTTCTGAGGAAGCACATTTCTCCCTGTATTTGCAGCTGTGCCACACAGAAGCCAAGATGGCACCTATGTGAAAGGCACAAGAAGAACCAGCTTTGATGATACCACTTGTCCCTTCTCAATGGATCTCTGTGACTTTATCTATCCATTGCAATTCCACAGGCACTGCAGCAAGCAACGCCTGTTTTATTCTACAAGGACAACTGATTAAGCAATATTCCCAGTATCTTTACTGAAACAATAAACAATAGCATTTTATTTCCTTTCCATTAGAAAGGAGTGAAACCCACAAACAAATAAAATTGGACATCAAGCCATCTCAAGAGAGGCAAAGACTCAGTCTCAGGCTTGTAACAGGTTTCCCACACAAAAGATGATCAGAGCTTTAAGGTTCCCTCTTATCTCATAGCTCCACAGGCCTAGAAACAAGGAGGTCAAGGACATTGCCAGAGTGAGATTCCTACCTTTAAGGGCTGATAGTGCTTACCTCAAGTCATGCAGAGTTAAAAGGTGTTAAAATGACAGCATTTTCACCAATGGGAATGTTAAATCATTCTTGTAGCTGTTTTACATCAGTTAGAATTAATCTTTCTTTCCCTATGAGCCCTGGATTTTTGGACTAAAGGTTAATCAGGAAGACTGCCTTTTAGTTGCAGGAACGTATTTTTTTTACTTCCTAATTCACTGCAGAAATACGATTTTTATAATACTGCTGACCTTCACAGAGTGGTATAAAGACTTTATAATCACTCCCATGAGTGGCCTGCATAATTAAACTGTGCCTTCATCTCTCCTGGACAGTGTGGCCATTGCAAGCTCATACAGACCACTTATTTGCTGTACAGCCACTTTTATACCCACAAACGACAAAGAGTAGGAGGTAGAATTACACAGAATATGTGAGAGAAGAAGATGTGAAAGGATTAAGGGCAAAGTGAGTTCAGCTAACTTAGGTGCTGATGGCAAACAGGTGAAACACAGACTTCCTTACCTACATAAAGTACTGGTATGTCTTTGCTGGTTACCCAGTTCCCACCTTGCTCATGCCCAGACACCATGCACTATTCTTAAATCTATTCTTCTTTGCCTCTTGGTGCCTTCTGCTCCCGTTTATGCATGGCAGCACCAGCAATGAAATAATTTCCCCATTCATTCATGGGTCCCAGCCTAACCTCTTTCAGCACCATTTAGTTCTGCAGGAAAGCAGTCCTTATGTCAGTCCCAAGAGTCATTCACTCCTTTCGACTTTCTCCCTTGTAATTACCAGGGTTCCATAATAAACTTATCCATGGTCACACATCATTATTTGCGAGCATCATTTACCCTGCTTAGGTCCATCAATATTAAATTGCCATCCCTAGGAAAGCTCGTGGCATTACTTCGGGCACAGAAGGATGTTTGAGAAATATGGCTGCTCCCAGGAAACTCAGAAAAAATCTCCAACAAGACAGTGCCACCAAGCCAACCCTGATCATCGCAGCAGACAAATTACCTCCTGATTTATTCTGTCCCAACAAATGTCTGCAAGGGCTGCCAGGAAGCAGAAACATTTGTTTAATCAGAGCCTCTGGAAAATTAAACACTTTTGATGCCTGTGATAGCTATCACCTTCCTCCCCCTCTCTTGCTCTGTTCCCCAACCACAGCGCTAGAGATGCTCTCCTCCTCTGCAGCACAGTGAAGAACGGAATACAGATGAACAATTCAGAGCCAATAAATCCATCTTGGTTTACTTATTTTTGCTTCCTCGTCAGCCTTCCTCCCACTGCTGTCCCCTGCCACACAAATACACATACATATAAGTACTGTCTTAGCTAGGTCAGCATGATTTTTTTTCTCCTTTTGTCCCATAGCAAATTAACGTCATCAATATCAAGACTCCCACCATGCCTTCCGCACTCTGTCTGCTGCTACATCATACCGGCCTCTTGTGAACTGAACTCCCGCTGCAAAGGATGCAAAGGACTGTTATGAATTCTAAAGCATACTCTTGCCCCTTTCTAAACAGCTTTTTCTTTCTAAAACATGATGTTCAGATAGGATTAATCAAGGTAGACCTACTCAGGGAAGAGCTAATTAAAAGGTTTTCCCCCCACACTCTTTGGCAAGAGACCTGGGGAGTGACAATTGGCTGATTTGGTTGCAGAATACTCCCTGCATGGTGCTGGTACACAAAACTATCACAGTGAGACTGGTTATGAATTCTGCTTGACTTCTAGCTGAGTACTAAGTAATTACTAGCTGTTAAAAGATAAATAGTCTTTTGCTCTTCCTTGGGTGTTAAGAAAGTATTAGTAAAAAAAAGTATCCCTTTAAATCCTCCCAGAAAGAACCTGGGTCTGGGCAGAGAGGTTCACAGTACACACAGATCAGAAAGGAAAGGGTTTTGCTGCTTTTTCCTCTTTGAAGTGAGGAAGATGAGATTGATCAGGATTCACAACTTGCTACAGAGCTGCTCACAGCTGCTGATGGGAATAGAGATGCTTTTTTCTGTCAATACAGAACCCATCCTGTGGGTTTTTACAATGTTCATCTGCCGTTTTGCTGTGCCTCTGTCTTTGCTTTTTAAAAAAAGGGAGCACTTAAATTGGTATTATCTTCCACACAACTATAATTTAAATGAAAATGAGGTAGTTTTAAGACATGTCCAGAGCATTCTAATTCGAAAAGGATTTTACAGCCATTTTTACTGGGAGAAAGCTGTTAAGAGTTCCTCAGAAAGGAAAGGAACGCATGGATCTGTTCTTTCTGTGCAACCTCAAATGTGTCAGAGCAGTGAAATAAATGATGCTATTTCAGGCATATCGTGTTGTGTTATTTTTGGTAGTTCCCAGCAGTTTGGTAAAATGGGAAACGCAAACCACTACCGTGTAAGGTTCTGTTACGCTTTCTTTAACCAGTAGCACACATGGATTTTTGCCCAGTGATGACAGTATTTAACATCTCAGGTGCTTGGTAGCCATGCTGAATTTATTGTGGTCACCAGAAATATCTGCAGTAGCAAAATACTTCCATTCAAAGACAACCCAATCTGGAAATTGTGAATGTGACTTTTTAAATATGACAGAGAGCACAGAAGTCTGTGCATTTATAATTGCAAAAGTCATATTGACCAACATATCAGTGGGCACTGGTAGGGGCACTTAAATCTGGTTGGTTCCCTTGCTTTCATGTTCTGGAATCTCTCCTGAGTGGAGTGGACTTGCTCCCGATCCAGAAGTTCCAAAACCTGATAGTTCCAAAACTAGCAATTATACATGCTATAAACCAAATAGCATTGTGCAGTATTCCTAGCCATAAGCACAGAAGCAGGAGTAAAGGGAAATCATATTACTAAGAAGTACCAGCACAGACAGACATTCACTGGGTAATATAGTGAAATCTTAATGGAAATTCTAGAGCAGGACTGCCCCATGTGCTAATGTTTTCTGCTGCAACTGCTATAATACATCTGGCAAAACTGCTTTTTGGGGTAAATAAGCTTAGCTCCATTAGGTACAGATAATGGCATTAATTTATTCCAACAAAGTTTTGTCCAGCTTATAGTAGGATGAGCTAGAAGTTACATGTGATCCACTTTGTAGAGGTTTTGTTACATCATGAGCAACCATGCTGAGGGATGATTTTAGGGAATAGGCCTCAAAACTATGTTTTATCTTTATGCTTTAACAGGAATGCTGCATCAAATACAGCTTGTCATGAGAGTTCTTTTTTTCTCTGTCGTTGTCTGAACTGAGATTGTTCCTGACAGATGAGTAAGGTGAGCATCTCCTTTCGAAGCTACTATTACTGTCCAGCTATGGCCAATGTTGCAGACTGCTGTGGCCAAATGGCCATCTCTATTACAGGAGAGTGTCCAAATTTTGCTCTCTAGCTTGAGAAAAAACAGAGCGCAGTGCCTAATAAACCTTTTAACTTAATTTTCTTTTATGTATTGTAGCAGCTGCAATAACCTCATTTCACTTTTCTTCAGTCTTGGTAATTTGACATGGAAGGTTCAGAGCCTTTCAGTTTAGACAGAACCATTAGACCATCTAGTCTGAACCATCTCAGACTACCATCTGGCTCAGAGAGGAAGACACTGAGAGGTATCAGGGAGACTATTTTATCAGTGTTTATATCTCCCTTAATTTGATTCTAGAAATAACATTTAACAACCTATAATGGGCCTTCAGCATCTGTATTCAACAGACACAAATTGGCAAAAATGCGCGAAAACTGCGGAAATTACAACAGACTAGAACAAACCTCACATTCTGGGGAAGACATTTAATGCTCTTAAAATTTCCCTTTTTCTCTAAGATCCATCTCTCACCTATATATATCTACAAATGAACACATATTCTTCCACTAGACAACGTCAAGACAACAGCTATTGTATCTTACAGCTGGCTCCATGTCCTAAGTTGTTCATGAGACAATTTCTGAAGAGTTCCCTCCTTCAGTTAGAACTGTCTGCAAGAACAGAGTTAACTTTCTATGAGAAATGTAGCATCATTTTGTGGTTATATTTTTGCAATAGGCCTTATTTATAATATGACTTTCCTTCCCCAAATACAATACTAACCTGAAACCAACTTAAAAGTGATTATTGTGCAGAGGTTTTTGTTTTTGTTTAAAAAGATATTAAATGACAGGTTGTACTGTTGGTTACTGAAGGTCATTAATTTTTATTGTGAATGTAGGAAATATGCCCAGATATTTATCTACAGTACAAATTATAGAAACGATAATCAGAAAGGAAGCAATGCATACCTAAACAAATGCACATATAATATACAGGGCTCAATTTAGATGCTTTTAAATCTTAGCCATAGGTGGGAGTGCATTCATGCTGAAAGCGTGGTATTACTGTGGGAACATATTGAAGATACAGATGCTGCCTTAGGCAGCCCTTCTTCCCACACAAATCCTCCTTTGCCAACACTTGGATCAGTCTGCGTGGATGTAAGGTGCTGAGATAGAGTAATGCAGGCTCACACATGCCTCTTATGTCTGCTTCAAGCCTGCCCTGCGACACTCTGCTCCCTAGTTTTTGCCACCAAAGTGGCAAGGTATGTTTTCTCAGGCTGGCTAGTTACTGGGAATGAAGGATAGTAAAAGGAAGCTCAAAATGCAAAACTGAGCTAGCTGCAATTTTTCTCACCCATCTGCAAATGCATTAAGTGGTGGTGTGAGCCAAGACAGAGAATATTAATAACATGAGTGGCAGAGCACATTTGAAATTGCACATGGAAGAATTCAGGTCCTGAGCTTGACAGTTTAATGATATGCTTGAACTGTGGTGCTCTGACAAGAACACGACAACAAAACAACAAAAGCTCTTGCAAATTCCCAGTCAGGATTTGTGAAATGCTTAAAATGACCAGAAACAAGAAAAGTGCATACATATTTGTACTTCCTCAGGAAGGTATGATGTCCAATCTGCCACATTAAAATAGGCTATCTCTGCGTCTACCCTTGTCATACATACTCTAGTTGTCTTTTTTTTTTTTGGTCTTTTTTTTTTTCTAATATTAGTTTTGCAATGTGATTTTCACTCTTCAGATATCAAACCTACTATCTATAATCTTACCCCTTCTTTCTCAATTGAGCTTTCCAAGACCATTTCTGCAGTTGATGGAATCTGAAAAAGAATGCTGTGCTGCACTGCCAAGTAACTGACTTCTTGAAATTTTCACTTATGTATTGTATCTAACACGTCAAAATCTATTCCATAAGTTTTCCAGAAAAATGAGTGCATAACCTCTCTGCCTACTCTACCATCCAACACTTCTGTTTCTGTCAACCACACAGAACACGAGGGAGAACTCTCCAAGGCACTGTCTTGTTTATTTATGCATGTGCTGATCACCTTGCAAGCAAGCAAGATACTTCCACATTGCAAAAACTTGTAGTTTAGATCAGGCAAACAATACAATGCAACACACTCATGAGGGAAGAGAAATCGCAAGGCTGTGCAGCAGCTCTCTTTGCTCCTAAGACAGAGCTCTTGGTCCTTACTTATTAATTCGTATGAATCTCCCTCTACACATGGGGTTTATAGAAACTGCTGCGTTATTGTAGAGAAATTGGAGCCCAGCAAATGTTGAACCTCTCAGAAGGCTGAATTGTATGGAGTTCTGCTTGTTCTGACCATAAACTCATTACAGATATTAAAGAGAATAGGTTTCAATGTATGAAAATATGGAAACTACAGAATACTAGCTATTAAAAAGTGTGCATTTGGGAAAAAAGATGAGGAGAACCCTTGAACCACTGTTCTTGCTCACATTCAATGTAGCACACACTGTCAACCACCAGTCACCAGTGTATAGCTTTGCCTTCACTGAATCACCTCTCAAAGTCAACAACTAGCCTTTCAAATGGTCAGCTTCCCAAATGGCAATGAAATATGAAAATTCAGTACGGGCAGAAGATGAGATGCAAATAAAAATCATTCTTTATTTCTTTATCTTCTTTAAGGATTCTTGCTTACTAAACTTGTATTACTTTCAGTTTCATGAGGAAAGACACCTACTGTCACATTCCAGAAGTCAACTAAACATCACTATGTTTCTTGCTACTCTTGAAAAGATTATGTGGATTGAGCTCACAATTGACATGGATTGCATACATGCTTTCTATTGTGTTCTAGGATCCCTGGGAATAATTGTTTTGACTCCTCTTCAGACAGCATGAATGGAAAGCACGTGCTGGTTCGGTAGCTGATAGCTGTTTCTTTCTTAGTGATTAGGGTACAAGTGGCTTTTACCTTTTCTCACAGACAGTGAATCTTTTATTCAGAGTCCTTTACATAGCCTGATACCCACTCTAGTGCTCCATACTGCTCCATCTGGCATATGAAGCAGATTAGCAAACACTCCCTATTTGCAATTTGGAGTTCTGTCTTGCAGCTCTCTGGTCTCTAAGCCCCATGTACTGACTTTGTGTAGTTTCCCATGGCTGCATAGCCCGAACTCAAACATGGGAGCACATTTCTAAGCCGTTAGCTAACAAAACCACATCAACAGAACTTTGGGGAAGCGAAACCTCTGCCCCTAAAAGCATCATGATTACAATTCACCCTCTTAATGAATGATAACCACGACTGGCCTGCTGGGAAATGGAGTGTTTTTCATATCCAGGTTAGTTGAGATGCTGATCTATTTTAAATGTCACTGACCACTAAATAAATCCTGCTGAAGGGCAGCCATCCCCTTGGTAAAAGACCTTCTGCTTTCTTTTTCTTCTCCGAATGAGTGCTCTCATAACTGAAATGAGAGTAGGGGACTGTGCTCCTCCTGGATGCAGCCAGGATAAAAAGCTGCCATGGAAGAGAAAACATATAACCTGAAACAAGCAGCTAAAGTCTGTAATGATCAAAAGGTCAAATTTTGCAATGTAATTCACCCAGCCATTTTTGTTTGTAAGACTACCAGGAAAATTAAAGGAGTAACACTATCCAGAAAATTAAAGGAGTTTATTTGAATGGATTGGTGCCTAAATGCTTTTGGCACATAAACAGCCTGTGAGAAGAATAATTGGGAAGACATAAATGGAAACAGGAGCAAGCAACATTTCAGCTAAATATCAGAAAAATAGTGTCAGGCTGTGGAATTACCTTCCAATATAAATAGAAGAAATAGCCCAGGCTATTTAAAAGTTAGCTGGACAAATCACTTGCTAATAAGTGCCATGCTCACTGAGAACCCAAAAAGTCTTTTGTCATCCACAGTGGACATAATTCTATCCCGATTACAGATGTAAAACATATTCAGCTTAAGTAAAAATGTAATTCGTTATATTCTACTTTGGGTGCATGACTTATCTAATGGAATGTCTCCTAGGAAAGCAATTTAGTAGTGCAGCCAATAACACTGTCTGCAGTTTAAATGGGACAGAATTAGCATAAATTCAACTTAATAGGGACACATTCAGCTAAGACCAATTGTGCTACATCACAGCAAAATCCTACAACTCTGAAGTTTTATAACCACTACATGACACTACAGGAAAAGCGCATGTATGAAATACCTGACTAACAGAATGGGTGGTTTTAAGTGCAGTACTGCATTTTTTCATTGCTATCACATTCTGTTGCTGTTTGAGATCTTTTTAAATCTTGTTTTTAATGGCCTCTTCACTTAGTTGGTATGGACACTTATCAGAATGAGCAACTCTCCACGTACTTGTACATACAGTTCTACTACAATACAGAAACCCTTGCCTTGTTATCCTCCTGCACTGGAAAAGAGGTGGTAGATGGTTGATGCACTTCAGCAAATCTCCCAAAAGCATTTAGATTCTGAAACAGTTGCTTCTAGTAATCCTCACTATATTGCAGAAAATGACCTTTTCACATATTGCAGATTTTCCTCCTCCTCAGCAAGATGAAAGAGTCAACCAAAACTTAATCTGCCAGCCTGGAGATCTAGACAAATGCTATTGTTTTTTGTAGGTGAAAGAAGAGGTCCAGGCTTTGCTAAAGAGTATGAGCAATCTGTTAAGAATAGATGATCTAGAACCCACAGAAGTATATTACTGCAAGAATGACTCAGGCAGTAATCATCACAACAAACTTATGAATAGCACAGAAAAGTATTAACTCAAAATGACTTCTCACCTCATAAAGTCATGGTACAGAGCAAGCCATGTACCATGGAGTTTGTTTAGTCTGTTACCTGTCTCCCATGCCAATCCTTGATGGAAAAGTTCCTCATGTTCTAGGTAATTATAGGAAATTTTTCTTCTGATGTTAGATGTGGACAGCCTGCCAGTGGCAGATTGCCTGCAGTTAACTTTCAGTTGTCAGGTTGTCAGTTAGTCTAATTTTTGTTCCTCTTCCTCAAGAAGATGACAGCAATCAGGTTACTCTATGAATAACTACAGGAGACAACAATCTGTGATCTCTGTTGGGCTTACTATTGAATGAACCTGCATGTCCACCAGATAAATACCGATATCCACTGGACAGAATAATATTTAAAGCACCTCCTTGCTCTGGGGAGATTGAAAAGACACTTCATCATCTACCCTGGTTACCCATAGACTGGATGGTTGGCTGCCATATTCCTGAAGAAGAGGAGGTATAATAAGTAGGTTAAATGAGTGAGGGGGAAGGTAGGCAGTTATAAAAGGGATCTGTAGCAGCAACTTAATACCTTCCCACGCGGAACAAGAAATTGTAGCATCAGTGCATAACGTTTAAAAGTTCAGAGTAGTAACTGGAACCATTTAACTGAATCACTAGAAAATCACAGCAACTAAATAATCAGTTATACAAAAGTACGTATGGGCTCCGTCCCAACCAGTTTCCCCTGGTTGTAATGAGCTTTTGTAAAGTACTGTACTCTGTATTCACCTGTTTCTTTCCATGAATGAAAATTATAACTCAAAGCACACAGAAACAGGTCAGAGGCACCAGATGTCAAATGCTAAAGACCCTGTTCCCCAGTCCATTTTAGGAATATGCAAACTACCCTCCAAGTCTACATATTTGCCACTTAAATTCTGATGGGTTTCCATCTGCTGAGTTTCTATTATCACTTCAGCATTTGGTTTTTCATAATTATTTTCCAGTGTAAGGTGATCAATCTTTAACAGTTTATTTGTATAAAAATTTAGTCAGCTCATGATACTTAGATTATGCACTTTAGGACATAATATATGGTAGGGATTTAATTCTTTAAAATATTTAATTAAATTTAAATTAAAGGCTAAGTCTGAAAAATCAGGGGTTCATCCAGACGCGGCTAGAAATACCCTAAAAGCAACTGCTTTTAAAATTGTAATAATGAAATACTTTCACAATTACTTGGTAGGGAGAGAGAAAGCAAAGTGTACACATGCACATCTGTATGTGTGGTCATACTTGTGTGAAATGAGAGAATCTTTAAGACCCCTACCATGAGAATTCTGAACATATTATTTACTCATCCCTCAAAAAAATCACATAACCTGGTAAATAGGAAGTTAGACACTCTGGAGAGGAACATGAGGTACCATACTGTGAACTGTATTTAAAATAAAATATTTTCAACTGTTTCTGTTATAAACCGGTTTCCATTATAGTGCTATCAGTATCTAGGATAAAAGTAATTTAACTGGGAGAAGCAGAACTGGAAATATTATTATTTGAAATACATTAATTTAACCTGCCTGCTGGCTTTATTCCTGACTGCTACTTGAACTTTAAATAAAACCGACATATTTTTTTCTCTCAAAAGTGTAAGGAAGAGTTACCTCCACCCAGGTTTCTCTCAGACTTCAACCAATTACAGACAACACAGAAATAAGGTATGCCCTTTTGAAAATTCCACACCCTTGGCCTTGAAATTTCAAGCATGCCAGGTTCCACTATGAAAATTGAGAGAATGATTTTTCCACTACCAATTAATTCTCAAAAAGAAGTAGTATGAAAAAGAAAGGGGAAGGGGGATGATCTCTGCTCTCAAAAGTGTAAGGTCTGCTGACTGCAGCAGGAGAAGTGAATGTTAAAGCTGAGCACCATTCACTTGGCTTCTCATAGAAGCTGGTACACAAGAATCAGCTGAATTGTCTCAGCTCGTGATTCAAATAAAGCTTCACCTATCTGAAATCATGGTCCTGGTAGTTAAAGTCCTCTAGAAGTTAGGACCTGGCTTCTGACAACAGACCACCCCCCATGCCTGAGAAAGAGTATGATCAAGAGATAAAGTGAGGCCAGAGGACACTGATGGCAGCCATCCATCTGGAGAGGTTATTGAAAACAGCAGGTTTTTCAGATGTCCTAAAAATCCGTGTACTAGCACCTCAGTGCCTTGAAAAAAAGCTGTACTCTAAACAAAGAGGAAAACAAAAGCTGAAATAAATGCCTGGTCAGCTGTTGACCTCTCCATGCAGCAGCACCAAAGAAAGCCTTTGGGACTTACGTATGGCTATATAATTTACTGTTTGAGGAGTTCTGCAATCCTTATACTTAGAATGGAAAGGAAAAAAAACTGAGCTGCACATTTTCCTGTGAACAAAGGGACAGAAGTTTTCTGCACCTGGGTGATAACTTACATTGGTTACCAGCCATGCTAAAATTCCTATTAGATGCCTCTCACCTGAAACTTTTATTAAGTAATGTTTGCTGAGGACCCATATTGCTGTTCAAATACATTTTTCCCACTGCCTTTCCTAATGTTTTCAGTCTTTAACTGAAGGCCTTCAAGTCACTGTCTTCTTGTAGAAAAAAAACGCCTCCCTGAAAGCCTTCAAATGCTGCACCCAGGATAAAAATAAGTAGAGCAGCTGAACATACCTATCAAATCCATGACATGCAAATTCAAACAAAGCTAAACTTAAGCAGACAAACAAATGCATGCCAATCTGTGTGAAACACTCACTAGATTGTTCAGATGGTGCCTTTACACTACAAATATTGCCCCCCCAGACTTCACACAGAAAAAGGAAAGCTATTAAAAATTCAAAGGAAAGCTAGGTTTGTTTTTCCCAGCTGATGGATTTGTTGAAAAAGTGACCTTTTAGCTCAGTTTCCCAGAGCTGTGAACATTTTTTTCATGCTGTTGATATATGTGCCAATTTAAAGTAAGTTATACACAGTAGGTGTTTCTAGAAATATTAAAATCTCAGAGCTCAGTTGGACAGCCATTTGAAAACAGATTGATGAAGGAGAAAGAGACATTGCTAGGTCCTCCCCTAGAAGGGCACTCTTTTTTTAAAAAATTATATATCACTATCAGCGTCAGACTTTCTAAGACATAACGGAATTAAACTATCATATTGGTTTCAATATTAAATATCTTCAATAATTCCTTTCTTTCATGTTATGCTCCCAGTACAAGGGCCTAGACAAACTGCGTAACAAACTATTTTAAAACAAGCAGAAGATGTTTGTCTTGGTTTAGACAAGCTTTCTCAAAAATCTGTTTACCTTGGCAGTAATTTTCAGTGAGACAAACTATTGCGCTGAGTCCTGCAGGCTTATATCCACCTATTGAACTGCAAAGAGCATTAGTATTAATTGAGGCCACATATGTACATTTCCCTCAACATATCAAAACAGCACAGCTATCAGGGAGAGAAAGGCCATAATGAAGGAGACCTTTTTTTGCAGGCATTTCTTGGACATCAGAGTCTTCAGAAGAACACTAAGAATCTGAAGATAGATGCATAAAGACTTAGCCTGACTTTCTGGAGCATCCAGAGAAAGTCAGCTTCTGAGCATGCTTTGTTAACTGCCAAAATTTGATTAAAAAAACCCCCTTTTGAAACACAAAGAGACTGTAGGATGCAACTTCTAGTCACATAATCTCATCCATAAGCTTCTATATCAAATACCCAGATAATGTAAGAGCAGATACCATATTTGCCCTTTGCGTACTTTCCAAATAACTTGATGTATCAGACACTGTGCCTAAATATTTTCTTTTTTTTTCTGATGAAAGAAGTGTTTTTCTTCTTTGGGATTTTGTTAGGATTCAACTGAAGATTTGTATCTCAGGATTTTCCTTATGTATATAAAAAAGACCAAAAACTATGTGAAAAAGAGGTCAACCCACATCAATGTTTCTGTCATTCATTATCCAGATATAGGGCGAGAGCACACTACACACAAGAAATGTAGGTCAAAGACTCATCACTGCACATGCTAACAAAATAAACCATAATCATGTTCCATTTACATAGTTTAATCTTCTTTCTTTCAGAAAAACAAGCCACAAATAGGGGACAAGAGTCAGTCCAGGATTTTAATCTGCACAACTAAGTAACTTATTATGCAGCATTGTGGTAGCATGGAGTACTTTAGGGAAGGAATTAAGTGTTAAATAACGGAACTCAGCAATATCCAAAACAGGTGGTTTTTATGTTGGAATGAAAAAAGGGGTAAGATTTCTCCTTGCTGATGATATGCAGGATACTGCACTTCGTAAAACAATCTGGTGAATATGAAGCCAAACAAAAAAAGAGCTTTGTCCAAGTAATGAACATATAGTAAATATTATCTGCATATTGCAAAGTACATATGAAAAATGTTTCTGTAATTAAATTTTTAAAAGGCAGTGGAACATTCTTCTTTATCCTCTTCTTCTCATTTGTGATGTAACAAATGGGTATAAAAAGTAAAAATAGCCATTTTTCATCTCCAACCAGGCGAAAGCTCATCTCTCAGTTCTGCTGCTGCTGTGCCCATGGCAACATTTACCAATACATAGGCAGATTAGTGATTAACCTAGGAAAACATTAGCTTACTGTAATGCATGACATGTTTTGACAGAGAGATGAAAACTCATTGGCCCAAGAAAATACTACAGAGGATGTACAGGTCTGTTGTAAATTCATGTACAATACAGCACATATATGTAGACTCAGTACACAGTGCAATTAAAATATTAATGCATGCAATACATTTGCTTCAATTATCAATGGATGACATTTGCAAATTTTTCAGTTGGCAATTTAGACATTCCCTTTAATTGTGACAGTTTGAGTTGAAATCATACACAATGAACATTATCCCTTTTTTCCCCTCTCTTAGTTATTCTGGTCTCACAGTCATAAACTAGGAGCAACTTTCATGACTTGAAGAAGGAACATAATGCTGAATAAAAATCACATTAATTTAAAATCTAATAACTGCTCAGCACTAGCATAGGCATATATATTGTGGACAGGCTTTTAAAATTCTTTAGGTAACTACATTGAGCATAGAGGTTCATTTCTACCTTTTAATTTTATTCAGTGTTTTTCTCCAATGTTTTGGAGGCTCCTATCAGCCTTAGTGTTGTAATTCCAAACAATCTCTGTTATAGCTATTACAGTAACATTGCATCCAACGCTGCTGGCTCTGTATTGTCAATTAACATCTATTAGAAAACACAAACTCATCTACTAAAAAAAACCCCAAAAAGCACCTCAGAGAAGGTTGCAAGTATCAGGCAGGTGGTTACCCATGTAAACAGTCCACATCACCAGCCACAGAGTTATTAGTATTAGTATCAGCTGAAGTTTTGACTGGCTGCTGAGAATACTTTTGATGTTTTCTTTGAACACGTAACTCTTACCTCTCTTCCCCCAGGTCAGGTTTAAGAAAAAAGACAGCAGTAACAGTACAGTGGAAATGTCTCAAACTGTACTTCAAATGAGAGAGCAAGGAAATGGTAGCTCACAGGTCACTAATGTACAAGATCACAAGTGTAAGGCAGTGAAAAGTGGCATCTCTTTGCAGTACATTCTTACAGGATGCCCTTCCCCCCCCCCTTTTCTAAGCAGACCTACCTACAAATAGGTATTTTATTCCTCTGTCAAATCTCTGACATGAGAAATGATATTTCAAAACAGAGAATGGACTCTGTTTTCGGAGACAGCTTGAAATTAGGTATTTATAGTAAAACAACATATTTATATAACAAGAGAGAAAAATCTAACAAAAAGCTTGAAATGTATTCAGCATTGGAACCTTTAGCACATCATATTCAGCTCAGTTGGTAGTTTGCATACCATTACATGCATCAAGCTGCCAAAGATAAAGAATTCAGCATCTAGACTCACAAAGCTCTGGAAAAGCTGGTGGTGATGGGGGTAGGACATGGGTACCTCAGTGTCAGTGTAAGTTGTGTGGGGCTCAGCTACAACCACAATGGGCAACAGCCACACGCACGCACACGCACAAAACAAGCTTGTAGACCTAAAATCATAGAAACTCCTGAGTTGAAAAGGACCCTCAAAGATCATAGAGTCCAGCTTCTGGCCTTGCACAGGAGAGGCCCAAAAGTCACCCCACGTGCCTGAGAACATCGTCCAAACACGTCCTGATTTGTACTTTTATCTGTCTGTTAACTGACCTACATGTCAGAAGGCAAGATTCTTTCTGTCTGTTAGGTCAGCTCACCAAGGCAGAATTTTAATATGGGGAAAGAACAGCTTCGGATGGAACAATGTAACCTCTTCTACAAGATACACAAGAGATACCTTACTCGATACTTAAAAAAAGCTTTACAAAAATAAAGGCAATAGATAATGCAGACTTTCTAGAAATGGCTGGCATCTAGCTCCTTCAGCCCAGCAACACTCTGTAACTCTGACAGAAGTCTCTTATTGACAATTTCTTATGCCCTATTACTTATAAATTACCCAGTCTGCATAGAGTTATTATGTTTGTACTTTGTGCAATAGTTAAAGTAATGCCAATTATCTAAAAAAATTCTGTGGTCTGTTTCACAGCCTTGTTGTTTCACATTCTCCTTTAAAAGATTCTTGGTCTATCTTGAGAAAAATCCCTGCTCATTTGGCAACTCTCATTTTTTTCCAATATCAAGACAGAATCATGTCAAGCCTGAAATTTATGCAAGCACATAACTCTTGATTTATAATTTTCGTTGACCGAATTGTCTTTTCCTGTAATCATTTAAAACTCAGGCAGAAACAGGACTAATGAACAAACCCAGGCCTCCATCCAGGCGAGCACTCAAAGACACCACTAACTCAAAGGCACCACTCAGGAACTCTGCTGAAAATCGTGGGCCAGCTCTCTTGCTCTGGACTTCATAGCCAGCTCATGGGAACTGAAACACAGCTTGCACCACCCGAAGTCCACAAAACAAACAAATAAATTTTAAAAAATCCCAACATAACCATCTATTTCAATTGGTCTGGATACCTACTTATTAAATTTTTTGCCATTTTAGTTAATTAGTTGTAACTAGATGCTCTTTAAGGTCCCTTCCTAAAACTATTCTGTGATTCTATGCAAGTGTAAAAAAATCAAAACCAAAAAACCCCAAACTTGAACAACCACAGAACCAAACAAATCAAACAAAAAACTCCAAAGCTACCAAATGGGACAAAATGACAACCAAAAGCTGCACCCAGTAATTCTGTGCAAAATCCCTGATGCAGAGGTAGCACGGAGGCACTTTCATTGCCTGGGCTGATTGTGTAACTACACAGAAATTACACAGAAAACCAGCAGAAAAATGCCCTCAAACGGCGTACACGGTATCTGCCCCAGGAGATGCACAGTTCTGCTACTGATGAGTCGTTGGAGCAAATGTGCACCAAAGGCAAACATTTTTATGGAACTGAGGTTATGAAATCTTTTTAAACTGTTCCTTTAAAAAGCAATTCTAGATATTATGCCTGCAAATCAACATTTTTGTTAATGAGACAGTGGTTGCACTGGCTGACTCTACTGTCTGAAAATCATAATCCTGAGATTTAGACTGCACTCAAATGGGTCATAGAAACCCAAAACCTAATCATGACAATTTTAGGTGTTTGCCTATTTGGCTGGTATTTATTTATAAGCCACCTCCAGCTGCTCAGGATTTTTGGCAGAACCACCATTTGCATGTAAAGCCAGTTCTACTCCTAGCACCAATTCTACTCCTCAATTCTAACCTCAGTCTGTTACTGCTCATCATGTACAAACTCTATATTGTCTCCTCATAAGCTTTTCCTGCCCTTCAAGCTCCCGCTATGGTCTCTGGGACCACTCTCTGTAAACCACTCCTGTGAGCTCTCTTAAGTTACCTGATACAGACTAAGACAGGTTCTTGCTGGCATTTCAAATACATGTACGCGGCATTCTTTACTGTTATTCTTTGCTCTTGTTCATTTACTCTTTGTTGTTTTGGCAGCTTTTTCTTTCAAATAATTTCTTTTGGGCTCTTAATCTTCATCTCCACTTGCCAAAGAAAAATGGTGAACAAGGCACGCAGCTCTCAGCAGGAGCAGCAGCAACACTCAGAACGAGAAGAACAGCAAAACTGACAGCTGTGCTTTTCTGCACTGAGCACAGTGGGTAAATCAATACCCCGGCAGCCCTGCTGCCATCTGTGGAGTTTCTGGAGCAGTCTGGTTATTTATAGAAACTTGTTTGCACAAAGCCAATATTTACCTGTCGGGGCTGTCAAAATTTGCAATCCATCTTTGCTGTTACCCTGCTGTTTTTCATGTCAATAGTGGAATTTTCCAAAAGAAAATACTGTACTGTCTCCCCCCACCATAAACGTTCCCTTCCTGCAAGGGTTGGTTACGTTAATTGTTGCAGCAGGAATGCATCTACTTTCCATGGGGCCTTGGGGATCCTCCAGAATGGAGGAAAACTATAGGGATGTCAAACCTAAAGAGCCTATTTTTCTCTCTTGTTCCAGCAGCAGCAGCATGGCATCTCCCTGCCAAGGCCAAGCTGAGATTTAATGTTACAAAAAAACAATCATTCCCACTCTGCAAACTGAAATGGTTTTTTCTTTTGGAATGTTTGGCTGCTGCTGTTACTGTTGTAACCATAACCACTATTTTCAAGCAGGCAAGAAGTTTTCATGTGAAATTTCAGTGTATTTGCCTTTAAAAGTGAACTCAAATTCTAAGCCAAGAATGAAGTGCATGGGTGGTCTCAATCCTGACTCCGTGCAGACTGACATTTACATCACCAACCTACAGGCATGTCCAAAGGAAACAAGGAGGAACAGACTTTCGGTTTCTGTCCCAGTTTCTTCAGGTCAGAGACTGGGATGCACTACCAGGACAGTGTGAGGTACTGGGGATGGCTTCTGCCTGTACCTTTGGGTGGCTATTCAAAGGCTGTCACTAATTAGGACTGGCCTCACAGAGCTTTCAACTGACAATAAGAGTTCTTGGTAATGAAGTCCTATTGAAAATTGCAATAAACCCCAGGGTCATAAAGCTGTACCATTTTTCATTTCAATGTAAGAGTGTATTTGCTGCTGTAAATCACCCAGAGGCTCAGGGTGCAAAGCCAGCTCCTGAGGGCACCCGGGGTTTAGCTCTAAGTGAGGTACCATCACCCAATGGGTCAGCACCTGGCCACACCACTGGCCAGCAATCTGTGCATCCCTGCAGGACAGGGCTGGGGAAAGCAGGGCAGGACTTAAAGCAGAGCAGGGCTGAAAGCAGGACCGGTAGAAGCATTCTTCAATAAGTGGTTCAGAGAATTAAGGATTAAATTATTCTGTCAGATGAAGAATGGATTCTGTGATCTGTACAGCAAATAGCAGTGGAAATAGGACAGTGCTAAAATACAAGCCAGTCTGGAAGCCATCGTAAAGATGTGGGGAACAGGTGAATAAGGACACTGAAGAGAAGCAGAAAATCTTTTAGATTTGCTTTTGTTTGTTTTAATATTAATTACTGAGCCCTATGACTTAAACAGCTTCCTAGCCTTTGGCTAAGAAACAGCATAGAGCTGTTTAGATAGCTGTTTAGCATAGAGAAAACGGGACAGGGAAATTTCTCATTCTTGTTTTCTCCACTGAGACTCACTCTTTTATATAATGTGGTTTCATATGGTTTTTGAATATTATTTAAAGAGGATGTCAAAGCAACAACAAAGTAATTCTTCCTCTTAGATAAGGTCCACAAACTCCCCCTGGGGTAAGTATTAGAGAGCCTGCAGAAAAACTGCTTGTTAGACAAATGGAGCCACAGATGTGACTTTCATCTGGTGTACAAAGCAAGGATGTTACATACAAGGCAGAGATAACCAATTATGAAAAGTACTATTTTTAAAACAGACTTTCCTCCAAAACAAAAATCTCCTAGATTTTTCTTTTTTTTTTTTTTTTTTTTTTTTTTGGGGGGGGGGGGGTGAGAATTTTCTAGTCTTGTCTCCTGCACTAGCAATTAACATTAAATTTTTTGAGAGCTGATAATTCTCAGGATCTCACAAATTCAATCTGCTGGCGACAAATGCTTTTGTCATATGTGCACTATATCCACAACTGCGTAATTCTTTTCCTTAACATATGCATCTGAAGCATACTATGGAACCTCCAGGGCTCAGAGTTCTCCTGCACTCAGATTTATCCATAGCCAGAACATGGTACTTTTCACTGCACTTCATTATTAACCAAGTTTTATATTTGTAATATTAAGGCTTCTATTGTGCTTTGCCACACGTAGTCTATGCCATTGCTCCATGTTGATTAGATAAATGTTTGTCCTATCCTTCCAGAAAGCAAACAGTGTCCCTATCCCAAATCTTTGCTGGTGAAGCCATGCCTCTTTTATTAAGCTTTGACAGGTCTCACAGCAATAAGAACACTCAATCAAAAGAAGAGAAACCTCATGAAAACTGCAGTGGGAAAGCAGTGGCTGAATCTATGTATTAGACAGGAGCTCAACATGTCCATGAATACCCAGAAATTCTCCTTAACTACATACAGCACAGTATTACCAATTTGCACTACTTGACTAAAGGTTGGTTAAAAACTTGACAAAAACCACAGTCTGAAGGTTCATTTCTCACTTTAAATACCAAAAAACAACTGAAAGGCAGCCATCCCTTTAATTTATGCTCTATAATAACATTTAGGTTGCATATATCTAATTGTGCTGACTGCCACAGATCCCTTTGTATGACCTTGGACACATAATTTAATCATTCCATGTGTTCATTCTCCTTTTGTCTTACTCCCCAGCACTGAAGACTGGCAACTATCACATCTAAGAGAATAAAGAGAGGAAACTAATGCTATAGGTAGTATTAGTATCTCTCATGTAAACCAATGCCACTTTGGGCTACAAGATCCAGGAGGGCAACTGAAAATGTTGGGTACTTTTGCTTTCCTCTGAATTACCTAAGACCTTAATCAAAGAAATGCAACTTTCAGATACTATTTGTTTAAGAAATGAAATCCTGACATAAGCAATCACCTTGATTTATACTATGGCACATTATACAGGCACTTAGTTCTCCAAAAGGATCTACAAGGCTTAGAGGGCACTGGGAAATGTTGTGTCCTGAAGCATGCAGCAAGACAGATGGAACAGAAGTTTAATGGTGTCGTCTGCTCTAATGTCTATTACTGAATTCCAGGAACAGGACCAGGATGACCCAAGTGATCCTTTTCAGTTCAGCGTTCATTAGTCTTTCCCTCGTGAGTATGATTTAAAAGAAAAAAAGCAAAAGAGCTGATTTCAGCCCTCAGCATACTAGTGTGATTAGGATTATGAGAAAGAGACCATTTTACAAAGCAATTCATGGATTCTTTCCTTCAAATTTCAGAATGCAGCTGGTTTCAAACTCCCAGCTGGCAAAGAGGGGACTTCTCACCGTAAGTACTCTGTCTCAATCAGACACAGATGAAGCAGTGACATGATTATAGGCCTTGGTCAAGTGTTGCAATGCAAGATGATTTATACTAATCAGCATTCTCCAGAATCAGTGCAAAACAAATCCAACACAACTACAGACTTTGAAAGAAGTCTTAGCCACCACGCTTCCTTTTGTCTGAAAATACCATCTTGACAGATGTTAGCCAAGTAATCAGACATTTACATGTAGCACACAACACAGCCTGGCCATCAGAAACATCAGCGGCATCTGTTAAACACCGTCTGTAAATTCCCTCTTGGTGTTCACAGGTTGGTTTTGAGCATAAGGAAAACTTAACATTTCTCAAATTTCAGTGCAGTGGTGCTCTCCATACCTCCAGAGATTTCCAAGCTGTCAGAAGCCATCCACTGTTATCCATGACAAAAAAACCCCATCTCTGCTCTACTGAACACTGAAATGAAATGCTTATGCTAAGACAGATGTGGAAGTCTCCTGATTTGTGAAGGAATAAACATGGGCTAATATACATGGGCTATTTTAAATCCAGATTAAGCAGCAATTTACGGACAATATAGAGGGCTAAAGAAGAAAAAGGGGATGGGGGAGGTGGATTTGGCTGGCTCCAGCTTTCATGGCACTGTGGCATAGAAACTAGATGCTTTCTTGCTGTGATCTCATGATGGCAACTTCTCTTTCTCTCTCAAGTCTATTTTGATGCCTCAGAGCAAAGTACCAGCCTCTATTTGGCCACTATGTTTTATCTGCACACTGACATATACAAAGAAGGATGTGAGAAAACAATAGAAGAAAGCTAGAAAAGTGTAAAAGAGAGAGAGAAAGAGAGAGAGAAAGAGAGAGAGAGAGAAAGAGAGAGAGAAAGAGAGAGAGAAAGAGAGAGAGAGAGAGAGAAAGAGAGAGAGAAAGAGAGAGAGGAAGAGAGAGAGAAAGAGAGAGAGAAAGAGAGAGAGAAAGAGAGAGAGAAAGAGAGAGAGGAAGAGAGAGAGAAAGAGAGAGAGAAAGAGAGAGAGAAAGAGAGAGAGAAAGAGAGAGAGAAAGAGAGAGAGAAAGAGAGAGAGAAAGAGAGAGAATTTACTGCAGTCAAAACTCTCAGAATAATGGGGTGACTTTGGACCAGATTTCAGTTTGTCTCTCACATTGGATAAAAAGCCAGGTTTCGGACCCCAAACTGGTACTGTTCATGGACACTGATGTATTTAAAATGTTAAAAGCATCTGTTTTAAGACCTTTTAAAAACATAATACATAGGAAGTGGACAGACATTTTGGTCTGCCTACCCTGTATCAAATTCCAGATGACCACATGGTTTAATGCCTCGCATTCACCGACAGCAAAAAAGGCTCTGCCTTACTGGCCAAATGCGAGCTGTGCCTATGGCTCCAAAAAGGAATCCAAACTGTTCCTCACATCATAAACCATGCCCACGCCAGTTCTATCAGAACATGAGCCTTTTTGCTCACAAACATGATCAGGGTCATTAAGATCCCCTCATTAGCAGAATTTTCTACTGTCTCTGCATTGGCATGGATGGGCTGAGAGAGGGCAGATGCTGGAATCTCCTTTATTCTGCACAGGAGAGCACATAAGCCTGGGGAATATTGAAGGTGTTTTTAATTAATGCAACATAAATAAAACTGCCTGAAAACATAGTGAGGAATAGAGGCTCAGCCTTCTGTAGGTCAAACCCAAAGGCTACATTCGTACCCTAGGACAACTTCATTATCCTCAGCTGAGCTGCACAAGGGATTAATTTAACCCTCAGAAAAGGGTCAAGAGAAACTGGGAGAGGAACAGAATAACCCATTAAAAAGAGCTATAAGAATACATGTTGATAGAGTTTAGTTCAAATTCCTCCTTACAGCTGCTGTTTTTCGTGCAAGCAGGTACATAGAGTAACATCACCATTTCTATTCTGCTCCATCTGCTGTTGTCAGACCCCTTTCTTCTATTATATATTCTCAAATGGCTTTTAATTTAAATCATTTATGTTCTCAAAACCCTAAGATCTGGTGAAGTACTGAGGCTTGTTCACCTGTCTACTTGAAATTTTTTCTTTTGTTTCCTTTTAACTAATTCTTAAAATGTATCTGTAAGCCAGAGAACAATTATTTTTTTTTAAATGAAGCTAATTGTTTCAATTGTGGGCCGCAAGCAGTGTTCCTATCCCAGAAGGAGAACACTGTCAGATTCTAAATGTGACTGTGTACCTTAGGTGTAAAATTGTGCAGTAGCTCATAATTGTATGGGCTTCCACTACCAGGCTAGAAAAAGAAAAAAAAAGGGGTGGAGAGACAAAGCATTAACAGCAGAAACATCCTAGGGCTCAGCATTTTTTAAGATCAGGGATGTATTTTTGGTAGCTATTTATATTTTCAATCTTTTCTTCCTTTAAGACGATTGGTTTTTGGTCAGCATGGTGAAGATGCCACATTGTCTTTTATTTGTTTTGATGAACAAAAGCATCCCAATGTAAATGGAAGCATTGGAAAATGTAAATGATACAGAAGTTACTCAAATACTTTTTCCAATCCCAGCACTTGCAGAAACAAGGTGGAAAATACCTCTGTAATAGATACCTAATTGAAGGTGACCTACCTATGGTCTCCAAAACATGGCCTATTCTCTCTTCTTCTCCCTCTCTCCTTATTCTTGAGGGTTCCCTCATTCCTTCCTCCCCAGTAAGCCAACTGGCACATCTTCCCATCACACAGCAAGCCTGCATCTTGCACTGAGAAAGGGGATATGCACAGAAGGAGGAGACACTGGCCTTGGTTGTGGTGGGGGACATCCCAACCATGTAACGACCTGGAACTTTTATGTGACTCAACATTGCTCAACAAACAACTGGCATCACTGGTCTAGATTAAACCTTGACAGCGTCCAGCTACGGACTATCATTTATTTTCACTTCATATAGTATGCTTACCCGAATTTTAGCTCTATCTAACCCAAATTTGGCTCAAACAGTGGTAAAATTGAGTTCTGAAGAAAGATAGCCCTCATTTGGACGCAGTGAGCCAGAAATAAGTTGACAGTACACAAGACACAATTTCAGGGTTAGCACATAGCATTGGTTACTCCTGCTTCTCTACAAAACCTCTTGTGTTACAGGAAATTTCACATCTCCTTTAAGAAACTAGAATTGTGGTATTTTAACTACAAAAGCATCCTTGGCTAATAAAATGTGTTTACATCTGTAAACTTTATTGCAGCTCTTTTGCAGGGAAATCTTAACCCTAAGGGCTCAAGCCTGTTTTTGCTTGCTCTGAACCACAGAATTGAATCTTCAGTACACTTTTATATCTGCAATATCCCGTTAAGTCAGGACAGTGCTACTGTTCACGGGTGACAGAGGCAGAAAGCCAGGAACCAGGAAGGAAGTTACCCTGCTTGGTTCAAGGTGGTACAACAAATCTGTGGTGGATGGAAGGACTGAAGCAGATTGTGTCAGTTTGATGTAGTCATCAACCACATCATGAGACAGGACTTTCTCCTTTCCTACTTCTCAGAGACACGATGCCTGCCAAATACAAATAATATTTTCTTGCTCAAGGTTGGTCTTAGTGTTTCCACTCTGATATGGCACTCTGATATGAATGTTCTCTCCTCCCTTCACAACACACACTGCCAGCTTGAACAAATCTTGGCATACTGTTCTGCCTTTCCCCACTGTTCACTCTTCTTTGCCATCAGAGGCTGCAAGGACGTGCACCCTGCTTTCTTCCCTTGGATTTTACTGAGTACTTTCTGGCTATTATTCTGCTCTGGTAAAATTCAGAGCAACTTTAATTCATTTTTCCAGAGCTTTAGAGATAAGTCCCTTTACTAGCTTTCCTAGTTTTAAGGAAGGATACTAAAGATTTCCAGAAGAGATGTATCAAATTGGCCTGTATGTAATAGGAAACTTGCAAGCTAGTGTCATGTACATCTGCAGATTGTTCCCATGATATGCTTGGAATGTAGCTTCTAAGTGATCAACTTGGCCAACAGAGAATTTATTATGCCTCTCCAGCTAGAAGTTGAAGCAAATCTGAGTGCCCCCTCATGTCAGTGGAAAGCTACTAGATGGCATCTGTAAACATCTTCAGCCTGACTCCTGACACTTGCTCAGCTGCAAACACGACCACTGGCTTTATTGCATCATCCTGTTATTTTTGCTTCTAAAGTCCTTTATCTTAGGACTGATTTTCTAAAATAAACTAGAAAGGAATGTAAAATGCTATGATTTAGTATTTTAAAAGAGATTCACCTAATTCTGAAGGCTCATTAGCAGCTTCTGGACAAGGAAGGGGTTGCAGAGCAATATGCCTGAGAACTGGCTCCCATTCTTGTTCTCCCTTATAGCAAACTAGAACATTTAGGGTAGGATATCTGCACTGGAGGTATAATCAGATCATGCTGATATCTGTACGAAATTTTTTGTGGTTACCATGAGGTGTTCCCTCCTATTTACCATGTGGCAAGACAAGCCACATCAAAGCAAAGCACTGGGGGAGACAGTGGACTGCCAGATCAGTGAGCAAAAGTGAACAGCCTGTACAGGAAAGTTCTTTTTCATGATGCTAACTGAGGTTTTGCCAGAGGTGAGACTTCTAAGCAGGGGTGATTTTCATCATCACTGAAGTAAGGCCACCCTCAAAAGACCCTAATAAAAGAATGACATCTAAGCATTACACTGAAACCAACTAATAGACCAGCCTAACTCTAGAAGAAAATTCAACAAAATCTAACCACCTGCTAGGTTAAGCCAGTTTCTATTGAAAGACCAGTAACTCCAGTGTGGCTCTTGATGAGAGGAACACAACTGACTGCATGGGGTTGGATTATCATCTTTAGAAATTGGTGGTTAAGGATCCTGAAATACCACAGGATTAAGAGCAGGGCAGACAGAATCTCAGGTGATCAAATGCTCCCATCAAACACAGGTAGTTTAACGTTCCTTTCTATCAACCCCAAAAATACACAAAATAGTGGAAATCTGCAGTTTTTCTTTCTTTTCAAACTCATACTTCTTTATGGTATTTTCAGAACTCCTTCTCAAGACTGATAACAGCAGGGAAATAACTTGATTAGTAGGTAATATCTTTATGTTGTTTTACAGCCCTGTTTCACTTAAACATTTGTCAGTATGGCATATGTATAAAACTACTTTTTTTGGAGATGCCTTTAAAATCTCCCTAGAATCCCATGAAAAATTAAAATTACCTGGAAAAACACAGATCTGCATCTTCTGCAAAAATTTACATTTCCAGTGAAGATTCTGTGAGTTGTATTAGTAAAAAGTCTTGTAGGACTACAGAGCAAACTAAAAGGTGATGTAAGCCCAGACTATTTATAACATCTAGACACACAGAGACAACCATTTTTCTTCTTGCATCAGTAATGGCAAGCATCCTAGTTATCTTCTCCTACTACATAAATCTGGATTTCCCATTAATTTCTAATTGGATGCATGCATACTAATGTCATATTGAAAAAACTCTCCCATCTGCAAGACCAAGGGACTCAGCTTTCTTAAGAAACTTCTTACACTTTTCAAAGTAGCTCAAATCATGTTTGGATAGCACTTGCATATTGGAGTAATACCACTCAAGTCCACATAATGGCTCCTGTGACTAATTCTGCTTAGCACAACAGAGAACTACAAAATTTGTTATTAAGCAACCCATTCTTAGACATAAATTAAATGTGCTTTATCTCCTCTCTGTCTCATGTACATAGGGAAAAATCGAAGAAACAGAGAACTAAATTGTAAAAACTGTAAATAAGACCTTTTTTTTTAAATATATACAGTAACTAAAGCAGTATCCTTTCTGGACATTTCATCAAGACTTGTGCCAGTACCCTGCAGAGTTAAAATAAATGTAAAACATTACAGCCAGAATTGAAGAGCTAAGCATTCACAGCAGGGCTTGATTGTCAACCTACCATGATCTAAAGCACACACGTCTACTTCTGCTGAGTCAATGTAGTTTTAAAAATAATGGATTCTTTTTTTAGAAAAAAAGATTCCCTAGGTCTTCAGGGCTGTTAAGGTTAGCATGGACTATTTATAGGCATCAATGAAAAGGAGGAAATCTTACTTTGCTCTCCTACTGTTTGCCGCTGGTAAGAGTAGCTTGCAGGTTTTCTGCAAAATCTCTGTCATATCTTGACAAAACTGGAATTATCAACAGGGGACAATTGCATGGCAGCAAGATAAATCAGTGGTAATACAGAATGACTTGGAAGGATGAAACAATTTGATTGACTGTGCTGCTGGACTGTAGCAGCCAGCTTGGCTACAAGCACGCACTTTCTCTTCCTTTCTCCCTGCATCCCGAGAGCAGAGCAAGTAACAAGCTGTTATCCCTGATGGAACATTCTTTTTTGTATATCAGTAATCAAAATTGTTACTTCTTTTGTGACTGACTCACACAGAGCTCTCCGACATCTCTCATTTTCTTTAGGAGGAGATGCTCTTTGACTGACTTCATGGTACAATTTGATCACTTCAGCCCAGGAGGAATTCAACCCCGTAATTCTGGGGACCAGCCTAAAACTGATGGGAGTTCTAGCACTTGTTTCAACATGGTCAAGGTTTTGCCTTCTGGACTGGTGCTCCTTTTAAGCAGCTCTTGAGTTTGCACCCTGATCATGATGTTCATACAAGCAATGAATAATGCTGAGGTGACCAGAATCGTGAAGCAGGACCACTGTACTCTGCCCTACAAGTGCCCCATAACCTGCTGGGTTCACCTTTTATGGGTGCTCTGTGGCACTGGTGACACGTAGATGCTCCAAATGGGCTGTGGCATCAGAGATGCACAATACCCTTGCTAGGTTAAATGGTTTGTCAGCAGTAATGATGAGAACACCAGATCAAAGGGATGATCTGAAAGGATTGGGATTCAGGCCCAGGTGTCTGCCTGTGCAGGAGATCATGATGAAATGTGCACATTTCTTCTCAATCCCAAGAACCACACAGTGTGATTATCTGCTCCAAACTGCAATAACCTCTAGGATTTTGGTGCAATAAAGCCTTTAAATCATAGTTTAGGCAAACTTCTGGATCAGCAACTGAGCTCTGGCATTTAAGTTTAAAATCATAGAATTAGCTGTGGGGCTTTCTTATACTTTTCACATTACAAATCTGTCATTCATCTCTCTGATTGAAAAACCCCCAAATTTCATTCAATTACTAGTACCCAATAACAGTTAACAGAATTAGAAAGGTGTCTCTTTTATTCTTTGTTGAAACCTGACAGAACGTCCCAAAAAATCTGACACAATCCAGCAACTGTTTTTCTTACCAGGTCAGTGATAAACAATAATGGTCAGGACTGTATGCCTGAAGCACTTGATATTTACTCCACCAAAGACATTCTTAGACAGAAAGTTTTTTGCTTATACCTTAAATACGTAATACAAATTCAAAGCCTTGAAATTCACTGGGCTAGAACCTTTAGCAATGAAAATTGTTATTGGGATTGGTGCAAAGTTCATTCTGGAGTAGATGCCCATGACTTTTGAATGATGGAAATCCTGCATGCAGAGGTGAACTGATACATAATTTCATGCATGAAAAAGCAGAACTTATTTTAAGACTCACTTGTACCTATTCAGTACCATCAGAAATGAGCATAATTCCACTTGCCATTGAAAATGGAACTTATGACATTCTAAGCATAATGGCAAAACACTGTTGCTGTTTGAGATAGGGTGATAATTTGAATAGGGGATTTTAAAAGGTAAGTTGGGAAGTGAGAACAAAGGAATTTACTTGTGAAACTGCTGTGAATAGACTTTCCATTCTTCTATTAAATATTTAACTGGGTTATAGTAGCATTTAAAGGCAGAAAAATTCAAGACCAACTATTAACATATAAATATAACCCAGCTCCTCACTGCAGTTACAAAGCATCAGAAGTGTTCCTAACTCAAGCCTTTTCTTATTTACTCTATGCACCAAAGCAACTGGTGGTGCAAAAGTGAGAGGTTTCACGGACATTCTGTATGTCTTTGCAGCCGCAGCTATTCCTAAGCACGACCCTGAGGGCTTAAACAGACAACAAAGAGTCTCACATTAGGGAGGCTCCCCTTTCTGAAAGATGAGAGAAGCTTCTGTTGGCCAAGTGGCTTAATTCCAGCCTCCAAAAGGTGAGTATGGGGAAGGGGAGAGGAGAAGATCCCTTGCGAGGGCAGAGCAAAAATCAGGAGGGAAGCCTCGTTGACCTACAGTCCTTCCCTTCCCTGTGGCTAGGGCCACAGATACATTTTAACTGCTTGTGTTGAACACAAGAACGGTGAGGAAGTTTTCTTGTAGGACAAGGTTCTTCCATACACAACACTCCTCGGCACCATGCTCAATTATCTGATGCGGAGGTGATAACCTTGTGGTGCTGCCAAAAACTGGGACACGCTTCCCTTGTAGGGCACTCAAAGCTTTAGCTCCAGCACGTTCTGGCACATCCCAGCTGGCTGAAAGCCAGGGGCTCTGCTGTGGGTGGTTGTGCTGAGGCAAGGGAGCAACACAGCAAAACACACACGTTGACTCTGCTGCGCCTTTTGCTGATGATCCCTCCACACAGAGGAAGGACAAGCACTGCAAAGCCTTCCTGGTGCTTTCACACAGGACAGCAAGAAATACGAGCACACAAACAGAGCTGCATTTCTCAATCTGCAGACACTTCCTCTCAGTCCTCCAGGACGTATCTGCCAGAGCAGGGATAAATCTATACCTTTGCCAGAAAAATGGTGGAAACTGGGAAAAACACCACACCTTGATGAGGGGCTGCAATGGTAGAATGAAATAACACCACACTTTGCAGTGGTTTCTGTTAGGCACCAGGCAGAAACCCCAGTCTAAAGTTAGAACATAATTAACTTTCGTGGCAAAGCACTTGCAGAGCTATATTTGTAGGGATCTAGAAAATCTATTTTTGTTTATGTTTGCAAGTCTGTTTAATCAGCTTGGTAAAGCTAACCAATAAAGAAACGTTCTGCAGCTATCCTGAAAGTCTTCCCTTCGCTTCCAAGATCCGTGGGTTCATGTCTTTCATAAATGTGAACTCATTCAAATCTTTTCACAATTTCCCCCACTTTTTTTTATATATCCATTTCTTTCTCACGGGTGTCAGAATACAATAACAGCTTTGATCTTATTGGAGACAACTATATGTGGGTAGATGCTTTTTCTTGAAATGCAGACTGGGAGTGGATCCAGAGGTCAAGCCAGAAGGTTACATATATTTGAAAACCTCACTTAAAGAAAATCCCTTTGTGTGGCTTCTAATATGCCTCTGAATGTGAGTCTTGAAACACCTAGCTGTGAATGCTGCTCTCTGTATCATGATGTTCCAAGTCTTAAAAAAATTGAATTTCAAAGAGAAGGGAAGACTAAGAAAGTTGGGTTTGTAGCTATGGAACAAGCACTTTTTTTGCCACATCAAAAGCTCTGATAAAAGCAGTCCAGTGATTCAGGATAAGAGCATATTATTTGATGTATTAATTCGGCAGTGGGCTAGCACTAGTAAGAAGATCTCCTTTTTCACCCCATTACAAGATTGCTTTTGTGCGTTACAGAGAAGTTTAAAACGCCCAAGATAGAGCTAATCAAAGTTCTAGTTTAGATGAAGATGTCATGCATGTCCTCTGAGGTCTGATTTTCACATGCTTTTTTGAAACCACTGAATTCCTAAGTTGCAAAACCTGGTAGAATTTTGTGAAGTCCACAAAAAATGGATCCATGCCCGGCAGACTTTTGAAAATGCTGAAGGTTTATTGCAAAATGTATGGATTCTGCAAGTTACCAAAACCAAGGATGCATAACTGAATGAATATTTTCATATTCAGAACGAATATCACAACCCTTACTGTACTGAAACTTTATTTAATTTGGGTGAGGTATGTATGCAGATGATGCTACACTGGGAAGTGTAAGTATGGAAGACAAAACACCGGAAAGTTACATGGCCTCTCATTCTGGAAAAAGAACTTTAAATTGAGCCTCTCTGACACAAAGTCAATGTTCCTTCCCATCATTATGCTTCTCCTCACAGAAGCATGTGTCTAAGGGGGGCTGTAGTTCCTAAGGATGGGGAATGTAAGGTGTGTGAGCTTTTTCTTAACAGATGCTCCAAGAGAAGGAAGTACCAGCAATACGACCTCAAGAGAAAGGGAGTTAATAAAAACTTCTGCTTGTGGCCATCAATACTACTATCCCCACTTTTCTTTTCTGAAGAAGCAGCAGGTGTAGGAGAGGGGATGGGATTTCATTAAAGTATTCTAGTTTTCTGGAAGATATCAAGTCAAAATATAGAAAGAATGTACAATTTTTTTCTTCTACATTTTTGCATCTAAAAAAGCAGTAAAAAGCAGTGGTTCGTAGTTGTGGGTTTTTGAAGAGACAAAATAAGTGAGATCCATAAAAGCAGCACACTTGGATGGGGAAAGACATGCTTCCAGGAGCCTGTGCTGGGCTGAACTCTAACTTCAAGTGATAACATATATGAGGTAGTGGCACACGATTCCTCTTTATGAGAGTAGTCCTGAACTCCTGCCAAAAATCTCTCTATATGCCACTTAGTGCTTCAAGACAAGAAGAATAATGACAGGTCTATAAAATCTGCTGGAATTGACAGTTCTTATTGTTCTGAAAAGTTTTCGTGACGCACAGGAATTTTCAGATTAGCACTGCACAATGTTGAACAAAATGGGTGTCAAGCAAATCAATGGGCTTTTCACAAGTCACAAGTCTTTGTTTTACTGCTGTTCCACTTTTATTCTGTGCTTGGTGTTGCTTTGTTGTGTGCATGTGCCATTTGAGACGTGAGTGTGCATGCACTGAACAGGGAGTGAGAGCTTTCCATGGCATGATGTTCCATGTAAGCAAGTCTTAGCATGGAGAAACTTTTCCTAAAAAACTTGGGGTTTTTTTTTTTGCAGACACAAAAATAAGGAACTGTTTATATTTGTGTGGTTAGTCTCAACTGGAGTTACAACTGTCTTCAATTCATTTGGAGATGAACATATCGAGCCACCTTGTTATACCTGTGTGTAAAAATTTGTACCTACTCACTTGAATAATGGGGTGAAAACCAAACACATCTGAGGCAAAACTGAAGACTGATGGCTCTAGCATCTCTTTATCTAGAACATGAATGACCATCAGGGCGTTTGTAACTGAAGGAGGGAAATAATGAAACATTCAAATTTGATATCTCTGGACACTTATAAAAGATCAGAATTTCTGCTCTATGCTTCCAGTATAGACTAACATATGAGTATGAGGCTCTACAAGCAGATAAAGGATAACCAAAACAAAACTTGTGGAATGCCTATTCCACTTAGGTTTTCAATATTACTGTCACTGAGGCAAATAGAAAGAAAAAATTAACCCTCTGCCTTTGTGAAAATCTCTCTCTTCCAAGAAAAATATAAGCATAAGACTGAAGATCAGATCAATGCCTGGTGGCATCTTGTGTAAGTCAATGGAGCTATGCCAATTTGGTCTGGCACCAAGCATTTTAGAAGACATATGAGCCCATCAAACCAAGTGTTTTCCAATGCAACCAATTAAAGCTACCCCAAGATAGCATTTTTTTCAGCTTCTGCATCCTCCCAACTGCTGCCAGCATGCCACAGCTCTCACTGAAGCCTACTCACTCCTCTGTTGCTGGAACTCTTATAGCCTGGGAATTTGAAATGCCTCTCCCACATAGATCCTCCCCAAGCACTAACGACGAGCAACCGTTCTCTGCACCATCAGGTCAAAAATCTAATGCAAGCATGGCTTTGACTGCAACACGAGCTTTTCCACCTCAGGCACCACTGTGGTTTGAAGCCCTCAGACAGACTGATCCAGTGCTTAGCAGTTATACGCTGTCTCCCTCGCTCCCTCCCCCCCAGTCTCCTCCTTTTATCTGCTAATGCACAGGGATAGACAAAAAAATCCCTTCAAACAAGGTTATGGGAGAGAGAGGAACTCTATCACATACGGTATTTGCCTAACACTGGTGACTAAATTTGAGAGGTTTGTGTTGTTTGAACTATATCCCCGGAGTGCTAACAAGAATTAAAATATCATCTTAAGAGTTGCAGTGACCTTAAAAGACAATGTTCTCCTAGGCTTTCACCATCAGCAATCAGAAAATAAAGCAGAAGGCAGTAGGGATGGAATTAAAAACCCTCAAAGGTGCAATTAAGCTTCATTTTGATGCATCCCAAAGGTGTTGAAAATGACCAGCCTGGAGCTGGGAACAACCCATGCCCAGGTGTGCAAGGGTCCAAGCTTTCTCACAGGTTTTTATGGAGTATCTCAGCCTAGATCAAAGCATCCACCTTCAAGATGGGGAGTGGGCACATCTCTTTGCCTAGACTGCCGTATGCAATGGGATTTTCAGCTACACCAGTGCTAAGTAAATACAAATGAATGATACAAGACCCTGGGGAACGTGACATAGCAGCAAAATACCTTCTTCATTAAAAAAGAAAATTCATTCTTGGCACTTTCATCACTGCCAATCAAAAATAAGTATTGCAATAAGAGCTAACAGTTATCTCTTTTTTGCATACCTTAGGAAAATGCATTTTTTCTAAGCCCAGTGGCATAGGATGCCTGGGGCCATCATTTCAATAAAAGGCGACCCAAACACCCCTGGGAAACACAGGGAAGAGTGACTTATATCTGTGTCTTCAGAAAAAGCAATAACTCAAGCATAATAAGGGGTCCCTCCTGCGTTTGTGATACATTGGGTTAAACACCCAAAACTACACAGAGGAGCTTTACACAGCTTTCATCAACAGACACTCTTCCTGTATTGATGCACAGAATTCTATGTTCTGTAATTTTTTAAAATTTATATTGATCCAGCAGTTCTTGAAAACACTGACAATTCTTTTTTTGGCATCAACTCTGAGGCAATGCTGATTCCTTTAACTGGAGGGATAAGCTCCACGTACACACCTTCCTGCCACAACTTGCAAGGCAAAAGCAAAGCTCACCAGCTTTTAAACCGTATCAAAAAAAATTTACACCCTCAGCCTGAGATTCCCAGGCAGCAATGTGACTTCTCAGCAGTTCCTAATGCTGGGAAATGAAGCTGTGCTTTAAGTTCTAAAATGAACACAAGACACCAAAAAATGGATCCCTAAAACGCAGCCAGCTTCATAAGATGTTTGCACCCAGTTTGGTTACTATAAAATTCGTGATACACTTGACTAGCTCAGGCACAGGGTGAAAATACAAAAAAGGTGTTTCTAAATTTTTTTTCTTCCCATTTCTGCTGTTTCTCCTATGTATTTCCACAAACCAGGTAAGATAACTAAGTCTCTGAGAGGGTTAAGCAGAGACAACTGTGAGCTCCATGCAGCAAAGCTCCCTGTCATAATAAAACATGAACAATGCTGAGCTGAATTCATGGCTGGTGTAACTGAAGTAACCCCAGAGGGTTACAGAGGGACATATTTGCACACACACTTCCCTCCCCTTTCTAAATATACTGTTTCTGCTTTACAGAATCAAAAGCAGAGTCCCAACAGGCAAAGGAATCAACTTCTAACACATGCCCCACAATGGTGAAAAAGGAAACTCTCCACACTTCTCACATACCCACAGGTTTCATAAACATAAGAAAGCTTTTGAATTAAATGCATTTTTAAAAGCCTTCGAAGAAGAAGAAATCAATTTGAAAAAAAGAGAGAAGGAACACGAAGGGTAGGAAAAGCAGTGACTTTTTTGTGCTGAACACAGTGATGAATGATGAGCAACTTGTGTTTTCTTGGCTCAGGGTCTGAACTAGCGTTTGACAAACCACTGTAATAACATACCTGTTATTATTATACCGACACCACAAACGCTGGTGGCTACATGTGGGCACCCCAGACTTTTGTGGCTGAGATATTCTGTTCCATGTGGTTTGCTTTCCTTTTCAAACACAGGGGTGATCTGAAACACCCCGAAGAACACAGCATCCTTCCACAGACTAGCCTTAATTAGGCTAAAAAATCGCCCAAGGCAATGCAAACAGCTAACTAGTTTGTCCGATGCCTGAAACCATTTGGAAGAACGCATCTCGCCACACGCGAAACAAAACCGAGGAATCCTTCACGCCATTTACAGTTGTAACTAATTTGCTTTTGCCATTCCTCGACACCAGTAATCGCTCCATGCCCAGGCTGAAATAGCAAGATAAAGTACACGGATCTACTTACAGAGATCTCGTAGCTCCATCGTTCCCGATGACAAATTCACCTCCCACACGGCAGCGAGCGAATGACTTAATGCTGCTTTTCGCGGGCGGCCCCGTGCGCACGGGCAGCGGCAGGTGGTCCGTGGCGAGGCTCTCCGCGGAGACCCGCGCCCGGCGCAGCCATGTGAGAGGCGCTGCCCCGCGGCCGCGCACCTTTGCCCGCTGCGCTGCCCGCGCCCCGCGCGTAGCTCCGCTTATGTGCCGGGCGCCCGGCGGGCTCCCATTGGCACGGGCGGGCGGCGGCAGCCAATGGCAGCCCACTCCCGCGGCAGGGAAACTCCTGCCCGCTTATTTAGCATCTCGGGAGACCGTATTTCCGAGGCAGAGCGCCGCTTCCCTCGCATCCTGCCATCGCACGGCGGGGATGAATAGATCAGAGATCTCCGGCTCTGGGGCTCCCCCTCCCCGCCCGCTCCTTTTGTCCCAGGGCCCGGCGCTCACCCAGAGGCAGCGCTGATGGGGACCCGGCACCCGGGTCCACCTTGGCGGGGGCCGCGGGGGAGCGCGCCGGAGCTCCACAATTACTCGCTCCATCGCCATGGAAACAGCCTGGATGCAGCGGGCTGGATTTGTGTAGCACATCTGCTGCCAGGCTCATAATCAACTGCAATCTCATCTTTTTTCCCTCTGCTCTCGCTGCTTATTTCATTGTGAGTTTGCTCTCTCTTTTCGTACATGCTGGGAAAGTACACGCAGACAGAGCTGTGTACGTGTTGACTTTCTCCCTGTGCAAACACACCACACACACACAACACATGTGTGCACATACCCCAAATTCTCTTGTACACATGCATATGCTAAGGAGGTACACTCCCTGTGTACCCACATCACGGAATCACAGAATAGTTAAAGATCATCTAGATCCATCCCCCCTGCCATAGGCAGGGATATCTTTTACGAGTGCTGGTTGCTTGAAGTCCCATCCAACCTGGCCTTGAACACTCCCAGGGATGGGGCATCCACAGCTTCTCTGGCAGTCTGTCCCAGTGCCTCACTACCCTCACAGTAAAGAATTTCTTCCTAATATCTAATCTAAATCAACACTCTTTCACTTTTAAGGCCATTAGCCCTTGTCGTGTCACTCCATGCCCATGCAAAAAGTCCCTCTCCAGCTAAGGAAAGTGCTCCAATGTCTCCCTGAGAGGTGCTCCAGCCCTCTGATCATCTTCTTGGCCCCACTTTGGACTTGCTCTAACAAATAATACACCTTATGCACATTTCAGCTTTAATTAACTGACTAGCAGAAGACAAGACTACTGTCAAAATACTGTATTTTGTTTTCCAGTTCCATATATTGTATCTCTCCAAAACAAGGTGAAAATCTCAGACAGCTATTTGGAAACCTCCAAAAATGCATCTGGCACCCACAGACAGTGACCTGCATCTTCAAGCAGCTAATTCTACACTGGGCATTTCCTGTCCTGTTAGGGCCTAATGAAACATATCACTAGGAAATCTTATTGCACAAAAGGGTTGCTACTCACTGACAAAAAATCCGTCCTGACCTCTGACAATATAAGGAAGGAGAGATGATTAGAAGAAAAGAACACTGGAGAGAGAGACAAGATTCCCAAGCCAACAATGCAGCAGCAAAGGAAAAGTTTGGCAGTTGAGGGTATTTTCTGGCTGCTCCTCAGACTTTTTTGGGGACAACTGAAAAAAAAATCTTTCATTCTTTCCATGTTCCTGTTACTGAAACTGCAAGATGAGGAGAAAAGTCAAGTTCATGCATTTATATTAAAAAGATAACCTCAGACAGACCATGAGACACTGACATACTATCATTATGGTGTTAAGAAAGAATTTCAGATGGAAAAAAAATGAGGATACATTCCTTTTTCAGGAGCCCTTACTTGCATTTATTTAACTAAAAGAAAAAGAATAAAAAAATGAAAGCTCTTCTTAAAAAACCTCAACATTTCTGTATTGCACTAGTAACAGAAATCCACTCCATTTGCCATGGCAAATAGAAGCATTTTAAAATGCACCATGACAGAGACTTGCAGGTAGATTCATCTCCTTGTACAATAAAGGCCACTCTCTGATAAATGTCTTCTACCTGTGTCTAACCCAGAGTCCAGGAAGGTCTTCCAAGCCTCTTGGTCTAGTGCTCAGGAGCAAGGCCATAACAGAGAGCTACAGCAGAGATTTGGCTTTTCAGGCCATCTGTGACTCAACTATAATTCTTGACATAGAAGTGAGCTTCTGAGAGAACTGTATTTGTAATGGCTGAGGATGCTGTAAGGGTCCACTTCTGGCAATGCTGTACCTTCAGCTTTTCATTTGCCTTTGGAGCAGCACCATCACTATACGGATTACCCTGAGCTTGCCAGCTTTTGCGGTCATTCTTTCAGTCTTGAAATATTAAACTGTGGAAAGATATTCAGTGTGCATTTTTAAGGGAATGAGGGCTAATTAAAAAGCCTAGATTTGCTGACAGAACTTGCTGTGGAAGAAAGCAATCTGTCCAGTTCCATCCCTCTCCCACTCCTCCTTGCACCTAAATCACACAGGGGAGAGGGTGGTCTGAGAGTGTGGAGCATGCTCTGTCATTTGTCTGTGAATGGTGAAACACTTCAGCAGTTCCAAGGTTATTTTTGCTAGCTGTTATTGTCATGTCATGGACTGGATGCATTGTCAATATGTAGAGCTTAAAATAATCATGCAAACCAACAATAAATGTTTCAATGCTACTGTACAATGAAAACCAAATGGCACATCCCTAGAAGGTCTCTACAATTAATTTTTTAAGCCAAAACTAAATTGAAGAGGTTCCTTATGAAATACATTGTTCCTTTCTGTTATGTGATGCACAGAGTTCAAAACTCTTCATGAGGCTGTGCTTTGCTAAACAAAACCCCACTGCAATTAAAAAAAAAAAAACTGATTAGCAGTGCAACTTTGATGTATCTGGAGAAACTTTCCCTCGGTCCAGTTTCCAAAACTCCCATCTGCATTTCACATGCTCACACATTTTTAAGGTCTTTCCTTTCATAGGAAAGGAGCAGAAGTGACAGAGATTTCTGCTTCTGACAACAGGAAGCCACTAGATTTAAGGTTATGAAATCTCACCTTTGTCACTTTCTTTCCTTAGTAAACTCCCCTGCAAATTGCATTTCTTTTCTTCACAAGGTTGTGTTGTGAGAATAAACACACTAAGTATTTCACTGCAATCTAAAAAGCAGGACAAGACACAGACACCTAAGAAAGCTTTTAAGGGAGATCAAAAATTCAAGGCTAGAAAAATCCAGGCGTTTTCAAAGCAGCATAATAAATAAGATTTGTGAAAAAATCTTCTAAGATAGGAGGATAAAATGATGCTGTTTAACCAGAAGGATAAAAGATTTCCAGGAAGGCTTCACACCAAAGCTGCTACTTGTCAATCCGACAGCAGCTCCTGCCAGTATGCTGTCATGGGCTAAGACCTGTTTGTGTGTGGGAGCTGAGGAACAATCAGTGATGATATAATGCTTACTCATCCTTCTAGATCGTGGGTTTTTTCTTTTTTTAGCCTAGATACCTAAAGGGGAAGATGGTTAACCTGCTAACAGTTCCCAAGTCACAGACTTGCTGGTTGGCTCCCAGTGACTCCTCTTCCAGTGCCATAAATTACCTGATAATTCTGAGTAAACTTTCAAGCCCTTTCAAAAGTCCATTTTTAGAAGCAGCTGATTTGCACCAGGAACAGTTAGTCCTATTGATTTATTCCAGGAAGACTGACATATTTCCCTTTCACATCTGTATTCTTGAAGTGTCAATTAGGACCTAGTCTGTAGATAATACAAACAAGTATTTCAGAGACTTCCAAGGCCATATATCACATTTAGTTTGGTTTTTCCCAAATCTTAGTATCAGAAAACTTCATGACTCTTTTATCAGGAGGCCCCTACACTTTATTTCAAATGACCAGTTTTGAAGGTTTGGGTTTTTTTTCTAATACTACTGCATCAGAAAGAAGATTTTGCATAGTAACACAAAAACACAAATTCAAATGAAAATGCTGCGCCAGAGCATAAAGAGACATCTATCCTTTCTGCCATTTATGACAGGTTTACTACAAACCACAAAGCTTATCTGACTAGGAACACACAAGTGATATATAAGCTGCTGAAAACAGTCAGGAACACAGCTTTGCAAATCAGATTAGACATGACCTTCAGAGTTAATCTGCCACCATAGCACCCAGAAGGTCTACATGAATTACAGAACCACAGAAGCTTTCATTCTGCAAAGCATTTCCACCATCCAAGCACCAAGGAGCACCTTCAGTGTTTACAACCTTCCCCTGTGCTGTAACCACAGGGAGCATTCAAGTCTCTTCCTGCACCACCGGATAGGTTTCCCCATTCTGAGGATGCACACACATGTTAAAAAACTTCAAGATACAAAGACATGCATTAAAGAAAGTCTCCACTTGTCTTATACAAATTAAATCATAGCTTTATAGAATTTCATGCAACAGTCCTGGACATACACAGCAGTAGTCTGGATGATGACTGTCTAGGGGTGTTGAATTTGCAATTCTTCTTCATCATCTCTGACAACTGAAGCTCTTCAGCTAAGCCAAAGACAGCCTACAAACGATCCCGAAATTGGCTACAGGAACTGACATGAATAGTTCTCAGTTTTCCTGTTGCTAAATGATTACATGTAGTCTGAGTAGTGAAAGGAGACTTCCTAGTCTAGACAACATGACTGTAGGCTCCATTTCCACCTCCAGTGTTAACTATAAGAAGATCTAAAATGCTTTGCCTTTGATACAGAACCAAAATAGCCACATCTTAGGAAAAAAAACCAAAAAACAACTAAACAAAAAGAAGAAAGGCACCACAACCCCTCATAAGAAACCTAGTCTGAAAAAGGAAGAAAGAGAAACTGGGTTGCTTAGAGGAAGACTGTTCTGTTACAGTGAACAAATCTGGAGTTGCATAGATTTTGATACATGCACAAGGAAAAAAATAAAATTATTTCTAACCTTGATACTGGATACAGCAGACAAACAACCTCAAGTGATGTTTAGGTTTGGCGGCAGTGTCATATACAATCATAGTTAGTTTGTCTTTGGATAGCTATCATATTAAAAAAGCTCTTAAAATACACAAGCCCCTACAGCTGTCTGCAACCTTTAAGTCTTGCCATTTCCAACATACATTGCAGTCATATAGCATGAGAGGGCACTGAAGAATTTCAAATCAATTATAATAAATCCAGACAGTAGACAGCAGAAGGTTTCACAATACACATCATCGGCTTCAGGATTCTTCACATAGCACTCTTAAATACACAACTGCAAGAGGCTCAGAAATCATCTTGTGAGTTTTAAAATTTTCAGTACATTCAGACCATATGAGCATTATCTGCCAAATTTATCATATATTCTTCATCCACTGGTGGGGTTAGGATTTTCCCTGCTCCTTCCTTTGCCCACATTGCTCAAATGCATATCATAATTTTGTGTGAAAACCCTTTGCAACATACTGAGAGCATTTTCAGTCATGTCATTGTAATCTCAGTTCTCTCATTCAATCACTGTCTGGAGTACACATAGCCAGGACAGAACAATTTCACATCGCTGCAGTATTTTGCCTTTCATCTTTAGCTATTTCTCCAGCTCGTGCTTTGCACAGGCTGCCAAACAAGCAATAGAAGCTGGGTTTATATTCAATCCAAACAGTCTAAGACTTCCATTTAATACTTGGGTCTCTGTAGGACGGGCACTGTGGAATGTACATCGTACTAACACTGTTGAAACAAATTATGCCCTGTAGGTTCTTGCTCTTGTCTTTCTTTCATGCATGCATGCTCCCCTCCATCTTATTCATTAGTGCACTGCAGTTTTCTTCTAGAAGATGGTAGTTAAATCTCTACTTGATAATGTGAAATGGTAACAGAATGATTTCTTTAGCTTTTCTGATTTTAACAAAACCAAAGAACAATAGGATGGACAAAATAAAGGAAAAAATCATCTGTCTCAGTTATCTGAACTCAGTCTGATGCTGTCATGGTTCACTGTTTAAATAATGACGCATGATTTTTTTATAATGTTAATTACATAAATAGGTACTTAGGAACTACTTAAACAAAAGATTATTTACCCCATTGACTGGAGAAACCCATGTGTCAGCACATCTGCTGCGCAGGAAGATTAAATCTGTTCACACAAAACTCATGCTCTCCCTTGCTAATGGAGAAGAGATTAGTAGTGTGAGACCTGAAGCAGGGGCTTTGGGTTTAATCCAACAGACCCTTAAGACTGTCACAATGGATGATGCTAGCAAACATCTCTGGATTTCTAAAAACCCAGTATTTACTTGCCTAGCCACTCTGGGAAAAAAACCCAGGATTTTTATTGAGGAGAGATTTCTATGTGTGCATTTTAATTTTGGAAGCTTCTGCTGTGTGTTAAGAGTAACAATCAGACACCCAGCAGCCTTAAGAGGAACTGTTGCCATGATTGTGCACCTTTAAGGCCAGACTGACAATGCTAGTTGATGATGTTTAGAAAGAGTATACTGAAAACAACTCAGTTACAGAGTTATCTTTGCCTTGGTTCACCTTCCCAGCTGCTGCTGAAGGACCTCCAGACTATTATTTTAATAGCTGTTGATGAGTGCCAATCCATGCTTATCACATCACCTTAGCACTGCTTTTGCATCCCAGGCTTGCAGGGAAGGGTAAGTGTCGGAAGACTCCGGTGGTGCAGAAAGGGATTGCCAAGACTACAGTTAATGAGAAGAACAGAAAACATGAGTCCAGTTTCCAGGTCCAGCAAGCACCCAACAAATTTTCCTAAGAATGTGTTCTGTCTGCTTCCACCTCATGCAGGAATGAAAGTCACATGAATGATCACATAAGCTGAATGAACAGTTAGGGCTGTTTACCATGGAGTTATTGCAAGTGTGCTCTAATAGGAGCAATTTACTGAGTGAACACTTAGCTTCAGCCAGAAAGGGCAATATCCTCCATCCACACCCTCATAAGGTAATTCGGAGCACACAAAATGAGCTACTGATGCTTCTATTCTGTGTCAGCCTCTGGCAGCAGGCATCCTGAGGATTTCAAAGTCTCCCTGAGCTAGGCTTTGCAACATCCCTTTCTCAAAGACATTAACAGCCACTTTTTCAATCCGTGTACATGGAAATGTGCAGCCAAATATACATACCCCAAACACGTGTTGCATGCACAACAGAAGCGTGCCCACACACGCCCATTCACAGCCAAATGTAGTATAAATAACCTCACTATATAAATAGGCTTGCTTAAATGAAGTCTCTTGCTTAAATAAGGCTGGCATAAATACTCTTTCTTTATGCTGCCTGTTTCATTTCATGTTTAAGTCTGGAAAGTGGCAACTCTGTTGAAATGACCAGAAAAACCCCACTCAAAGTCAACAGATAAGAAGGACAGGTGAGCTCAGCATCATGATGTCACTGGTGAAGATTTTGTGAAAAGAATAAAAGGCAGGCAATTTCTTTTTTTGCATGAGTGTCTCTGATGTCAAGGTAGATAAGTATTAGTAAGACAGGCAATAAGGTATTGCAAACAATCAGAGGAGATCCTCAAGCACTGAAGCAGCAGCCCACACAAAACTAAAGTTATAAAAATAAACCTTGCATTCTCAGTTTAAAAAAAAAGGGGGGGAAAAAAGCAAAAAGAATTAGAAAATGAAAAGTAACTTTTCCCTCTTTCTTGGCATCTTTGGAAGGACACCAGATGACTGTCCATACTCCTTACTGTGCTCATGTCTGTATTCCTCAATATGGTTTTATGGACATTTTCTGTCTTATCCTCTTCAAAACATTTCAAGAAGCTGTTAAGACTGCTTTCTCTGAAGATGGGTAGGAAGGACCGGCTGTCAGAAAGGACTCTCTGAACCTCCCTCCAGCAACCCTGCTTCACATTCAGCCCACACACCAGGCCCAGCTCTATCAGTGTTCTGGCTCACTTTGTCAGGGCTGTTGCATCTGCTCAGAACTTCCTTCCTGCTAATGAGTCTCTCTCTAATTGATCTTCAGAGTACATATTTCTTCAGTCTCCACCATCCACGAGCTAAAGATGTGTCAATACTGCACATGGCAATGCTTGCCATTGCAGAGACAAATCCTGCCTTGCACTCTCTTCGCTGAGCCCTCTGCTCTTTGCACATGGTAGGTGGAATGATTACTTCATTTTCCAAGTGAAGACACAAATTTATAAAGGTCAAGCAATGCAGAGGCAGTTGCCACAGTGGGTACAAACTCCAAGTTTTCCTCACTCTTCATTACCCAGCCTCTGAAACACAAACATATCTACAGTGCTAAGCCAGTAGTATTTTTACCTGTTACATTAGTGCTTTGTTCAGGGTTGGACCATTTTCATTCCATTAATGCTTTCCTTTAAAAACATTTCAGAGTTGGTTTAAAAAAAAAATAGATGTTTAAAAAGATTTCAGTCTTTCTTAATCATGCAGGGATTTATTTTCAAAGCAGTATGCCAGGAGTATTCCACGTGACTCTCATTCATGTTAAAATTAGAGTCACCAGAATAAACCCCATATGCTGCTTTGAAAAGGTACTGCAATGTGTCCAAGGAAAATTTTTGCAGCTTAATGCTGCTTGCACAATTTTTTGCCTGCTTTTCTTCTTTTGATTTATAAATAGATTTTTAACATACTTTTTTTTTTTTTAAATAACACTTTGTGTTATCTAGAAAAAACAAGAAAGAAGGGATTTGCTGGTTTTCTTGGTTTCTCTGCAGCCCTTTTATTTTAAAATTATCAGTTTAATCAGAGTAGTTTTGCTTTGTAGGATGCACAGCTTTTGGAAGCTTTTTTATAACTCTTTTTTAAATACAGTCACTGATGACAACCATTTTACCCTAGCCACAGTCCGCAGTGAGGTCTGGCTGCCCTCCACATCTGAGCTGTTGTCCTTTCTAGTGGTGCTCAATATTTCTGTGTTAGCCTGAAACTAATTTTCACATCTGGACAACAGGGAACGTCTTTCCGGAAAGGCTGAGGCAATAGCGTCTCCTTGGAAGTAACAGCACTGCTGCTTTGTGCTGGAGCCAGGCACCAGGAATATACAGGTTTCTATACTCAAGGTCCTGCCTTACTTTCTACCCAATCCAGAGCACCTGTAACACCTGTGGCAGCCACAGAAGCCCACCCACCCAAAGCCAGCTGCACTGCTGGGCTAACTGTGGGCACAGTGTGCCCTAGTTTGCCTCGGTAATCACGGTGAGCATTGCAGATGCTGTGCTCACATATGCACATACTGGTAAATACTGTTTGATTATTAAATTTGTCATTTATGACTGCAGTCTTTCTGGTCATTTGAAGAGAGAGAAAAAAAAAGTTCTGGCAGCTCTGGTTCTCTTGTAATTGCTCTCAAATTTTTACTGCTTCTAACTGTGCATGAGAGATTGTGCACAAAAAGACAGTGTGAGTGCCATCTCTTCAGTTTATCATCATCTTTCTCATTACTGTCTCAAATTGCCACACAGTTTCATTTCAGCCATTTACACCAAAAGTGCGGCAAACACTGTAACCACTTCATTACTTTAACCTTTAAAGGATGTAAACAAAGAGTAAATATTTTGCTTAAATGTGGAAGATGCTTTCCATCATAGAGGAAATAAAACCTCTCCTTGCTAACATAATTGTGCATCAGCATATGAGAAAAGAAACCAAGACATAGTTGCCCTGTCATCAAAGCACTGACAAGTGAGGTGTGGGCTAAGTTCCCATCTCTACCAGTAACTTTTCAGGCAACATGCAGGAAGACATCATTTATGTATTCTTGTTATCCTACTAAAAATCACTTAACATCATCTTTCTGTTCTCCTTTTCTACTCTTTGTATGTTCTGTTGACTTAAATGGTGTTCTCCTTTGGTCATAAACTTGTGCTTAAAAGAAATACCTGAAACTTCCTGGGATGGTGAAATGACAACTTGCACCTGAAGCTAGAACCTGTAAGCAACAGAGCTTTAGCAAGAGCAAATGTTTGTGTACAAGACAAGCATGTATAAAAACCCCAAAAAACCCAACAGCCAGCCACAAGACAACAAGCATCCCCAAAACCAATCCCCTAGTAGCCAAACATGGCTCTGCAACTTCTACACACAGGACCTGCTTTAAGTATTAGGGTTCAAATATGCTAATGAATTTCTGTGGTTAGAGAAGTTACCATGTCGGCTGAGCTGTAGTAGTAGCCAGTGGTAAACATTTAGTAAAACACACTTTTGTGAATGTTGGCAAGGAATTTTGAAGAAATGCTTTCAACATCACATTTCTGAAGGAGCTTGAATGCCCCTGAGTAATAACAGTTCAGCTGTCAGAGCTAAGACAAGCTAAAACTGCTTTAAAGGGATCACTGCAGTTAAGGGGGAAAGCCTGACTTCTTGAAGTGGCTATAGAATCCATCACAAGGATCTTTCGCACTCTATTTAACATTAGAAAAAAATTATGAGATTGGCTGGTGCTCCATCTGAGTTTGTTTCAATTATGATTAATGATATGAATTACTATTTCTTCCCATTTGGATAAGATCTCCTACTGCATAAGAAAGTAGTTTTTACATATAAAGCTACAAAATAATTCAGGTTGCTAGCCAGTTCTAGGCATCAAGTCCTGCAGACACAACAAAGCAAACTTCATATTTAAGTTGGCTTCCTCAGGGCAACTCTGGGCAAGTTTTGGGTTTCTCCAAGGATAAAGATTTCATAATCTCTCCGTGCAACTGGTTCCAGTGCTGCACCAGTATCAGTAGTTGGGAGTGTTTTATCCTTCCATCCTAACAGTTTCCTTCATTGCAACTTCTCTTTTCTTCTTTCTCTGTGTACTTCTGAGAAGAGTATGCATCTTCTCCTCATCCTTCTTGTTCAAACAATGGCAGAAGGTACAGCTGGATTCACCCTGGATCCAGCCTTTTCCAGGATGAACAAATCTGGTTCCTTCACATTCCCCTTGAACACCACATGCTCCATCCCCCTTAATCATCTTGGTGGCCCTTTCGTCAGTTTCTTCCCATTTCTAGGGCACAAAACTGGACACAGTTTTCCAGCTGCTGCCTCATAAAGGCCAGGCTGGGGGAAACAATCCCTTCCTCTGCCATGCTAGCTGTGCTTTAGCTAATGCAACCCAGCATGCAGTTAGTCCACACCACACAAGGGTGCACTGGTGATTCATGGCACTCATCAGCCCAGTGACCGTCCTACAAGCAAGCACCTACAATGATATTTGTAAAACATGAAATTAGCCTTTCTGAGTCCTTAATCTGCTTTGGCAATCACCCATCCTCAGCTTTTAGTATCAAAGAAAATATCTGCAGAAATTAATATCAAAACCCTCGCCATCATAAATATTAATACAAGATACTGAAGTGTTACTCTAGTACTAAAATCAAGAAGCTTAGAGAAGAAAATTTGAATCATCAAACTCTTTCAAATTATAATAACTAAAGCAAATTGAGCAGCTATGAAACATCCTGTTCTCTGGAGCTTAAAAGCAACAAGGCAATAAAACACCCTTAACCCATGCAAAGGTAAATAAGTTTTATGGAGATATTTTCTTTCTTTTCTCCTCAAGCAGAACCACCAGTTTAAAGATTTTGTCTGGTACTTTAAAGATTTTACACAGCAAAGGGCCATTTAGGCCATATATCTAATTGAATCAATTTTCAAGCTGCACACATACAATACCTTTTACCTGAGGTTCATCTCCCAGATTGGTGAAGACGGTTCTTTTATCTAAATGAATTAAACTTTGAAGCCCAGTGTGTGTGAAATTCAGCTAGATAAAAGAATATCCTGTTCTCTGCCATCATTATTAAATGTTGTATTTATACCACTACTTCTGAGGTAAGACTTTTTTGTCCATACAGATCAATTTTTAGGAATAAGAAACACATGTGTGCATGTAATTTTGTACTTTACAATTTTAACAGTGGCCCTCAGATTTCTACTACTGCTGAAAATACATAGCTGCCAGTAACACCCATCCTGGGTCCAAAAACTGGCTTCCAATATTCTATGACCTGAAAGGATCTTTTCTGATGTCTTGATGGATGTGGCTGTCCAAAGTAGTCAGTGGGTGTCTCCAGCTAGAAAGTGAGAAAAGCCATTAACAAGGCAGGTGGAAGCACTATGAGCCATGCCATTATTCCAAGGAAAGAGGACAGGCAGAAAGAAAGTCTGGGGGAATAAATCGTATTGAAGATTGGAGTACTGAACAGGGAGAGAAGCTAGAGGAAACTTCACTTAAAACTGAGAGAGAAATTCAGTAAGATTTCTACCTCCAGTAACTAGCTTTTAAAAAAATCACATATAGGTCTTAAAATGCAGGAGTATCAGTTATATGACAATCAGACCAAAAAAGAAAATCACTGGGAAGGAAACAGCCCTTTAACAACTTCCAGATCCCTAGGGAAGGAAACAGTCCTTTAGCAATTTCCAGATCCCTAGCTTACATAAAAATGAGTTCTTGGAAGGAATCTGAAAATCTTGACAGCTATGAGATTACATTCTTTATCTCACACATCTGATTTTACAAAAGCAAGGATGTTTCATTTTTCCACTTGGTGACTTTAGAGACGTTATTTTCACTATGAAGGGCTGGTCAATTGCTTCTGAAGAGGCTGACAATGTAACAATGATGTGATGAGATCTGTGGTTTCCTTTGAGCTCTTGGTTAAGTACAACAAAAAGCTCTAGGCAGCATGTACTATTCAAGCAAAATGGACAGAACTGCAGTTTTTAAGTTCTTGCTGCTGAGGTTCTCTTATCAGCAACACAATTAGCATCAGTCAGTTTCCCTAAGACAGAAAACTGATGCTTGAAACCTGAAGACACCTCTCCAGAGAAAAAAATTACCATAAAATTCAAAGCATGTGTGGAAACTGTTTCTCCAGATGCTTTCACACACATCTTCTAGAAGCAGACTTGACATTCTTGATGGAAGGATTGGTTCTTGAGCATTTCAATTTCATGGCCATGGCACAAATATTCAGCTGACATATCATTCAGCTGACATGGCAACACCTTTAATCATCTACACAAATATCTTTTTCAAGGATTCTGGTATTTGTTCCTTCACCTCTCTCTGGTGTTTGGGTTAATATACTTTCATGGTATCAAATCTGTCTCCCTTCCTGCGCTCAGCTGTTTAGGTGATTCTCCTCAGCTTTCTGGAGAATTAGTGTCAGTATTACTGAGGGCCTTGCTTCTCTGCTTACCATGACCAACATATGAAGGCAACTTTAGGAACTGGAATGGAGCCCCTCAATAAATTATATTTTAGTCATCAGTAGATCCACAACATTTTTTGCATACTATTCAAATCCACAGTGAAGAGGGGAAAAGGCTAAGAAAAAAGAGCCTTACCACTTTCAGAGGGACACACAACACCTTCCATCCCTCAGTAAGCTATCTAGCTCTCAGGCGAAAAGTGGCAGAACCCAAGTTCACATGTCTCAGCTTCACCACCATCCCAAATAACAACTGCCTCTGCTGTGGTCTCAAGGCCAAATACTCTCTGGGGCAAAACCTAACACTTCCTGCAGAAAGTACATGCTAAACCCCTCACCTCCTCCATTTTCCCTCTCATCCAGTGTCTGGGAACTTGAGGACAGTTCACATTAGCGCACCAAGGCCCAGTTTAACCTGTGATTAGCCTAATAAAGGTAACTACAGGAGCCAGCAGAGGCAGGTACCTGTGTCAGCCCAGTGTGCATGGTGTGGATATGGACTGAGATAGCTGGTGTGGGGAGGGGAGAGGAGAGCCCATCTGCACCCACACACCATCCTCTCCTCTCACGCCGCCTTCCAGCAGCCCTCCCTCCCATCTGCCTCTATCACAGCCAACCTTAATTTACACTGGTGCATCGGGTAGCAGGCTCAGCTTGTCAGATGCTGGCCAGTTACCTCATGTGCTAAAAATAGAGACAGGCAGCAGCAGCGACTGACTGGCAAACGCCTCTTTAATGGTGACTGACATACTCGATCAAGACAATACGCGAGATGTAAGCTGCAAACAATGAAGGACATTTGTGTAAGGACAGATGAGACAAAAAACAAATAAGCACCCCGGCTTTGCTTATGAGACACATATGAAAGATTTCTGCTGCTCTTTTCAACCACAGTGCTATTTAGATTACAATTACTTAAAGCAAACCAACAATAACACAAGCTCTTCTGCTACTCCAAGAGAGGCTATAAAAATCTCATTGTCAGCTGCATCATTCATCATTATAAACTCATTTCAACTGAAACAAAATATCTGAGACATCACCTCTCCCCCCTTCCTTCCCTTTTTTATTTGCCTATAATAAGGTCTGTAGTCTGGGGAGCTCTCAGGCTGAATTCCATGGATTGTGATTCACAAAATGAAAATCTGGTATTATATGCCCACTGACATTCACATCAGCAGCAATTCATGCAGCAAAAAGCCATATGCCATGCACCTCTGATTTAACTGTACTACAAAAACATATCCTAGAAAGAATAAATAAAAATACAGAGACAAGAGAGGTTCCTGGGATCTGATTATTATCCACACTTTTAGACAGGAATGACAGGGGCAATATCACAAAATATGCTGTTTTGGTGACAGTTCCAGTTAGGTTATATCATTTCCCTTCACAGCTAACACATTCTACATGCAAGTGAGGCATTTTTTTTCCGGTGCAAAAGGTTTATGTGGAGTAGAAAAAGAGCTGTTAGCACAGATAACCTACACTCAGTGTTTCTCCTCTGGTTATCAGACTTTCCACTCAATCATCTTTTTGAAGGCTGAGAAGTTTATTGGTTTGATCAGCACCCACAGAGATGAAAATGAAGAGTGCTTTGAAAGTATGAAGTACCAGCAGTTTTAAAAAATTATCATCTCCGGGGTGTTACACAGACCTGTATGTGTTCTACAGTAACACACAGACTTCACTAAAAATCTGGGGGATAAAATCCCTTCTGCCAATGATGGCTAGATTTTCTACAAATAAGAGATTCTACTGCTGAGACCAACAGAGGCTTTCATCACTGTGGAAAGGACAAGACAAGCTGCTGGCCAAGGAATGGATTACACTAAAATACTCTTTTCCTTTTTTCTTGTTTTAAATAACAGATGTTTTGTTGAAACATCCTTTCCTTTCCTTGCTTTTGGCTTGAAGAAACCATCTCTTTGTTGGTCCACCCATCCTGGCATGTAAATGGGAGAAAACAAGCTTGAAAATGCTTTTCCTTTTAAGGCTATGCCCTCCATGAAATTATTGCGTATGTGATCACTGGAGAAGGATCGTTCTTCTATAACTAGATCTGACCCTACTACTAAAGACTTCCAAAGCCTTGTGGCAAAGATAGAAAATAGTAAAGATACTATTTTAAATGAAAAAAGTCTTTGAACTAGAAAAGGAGTTCATAAGCTACGAAGTGCAGAAAAAGGACAAATTAGACTGCTTCATTATGCAGCCTAAGTACTTACTTTTCACAAATTAATTTTTAAAATGTATTTGCATTCTTGACAATGCTAGTTCAGACTGAAAATTTTTCAAAAGGAAGAAACCATCTAGATTAAAAAATGTGATACTGTTGTGCAGTTCTTTTGAGCTTGACAGCCCCGATTTTTGGGGTATGAATACTTAAATCTGATTTTTACAGACCGATGCCTCAGTAAGTGGAAAGATGCATCTTCAGCATCTTAAATACCCCATCTCAGGTTCCTGCAGCCAGGAGCAGCAGATGAGTGCTATGGGACACATTTGGAGATCTGACAGGTGGAGATAAATGCACAGAGACAGAGAAGACCAAACAGAGCCATTCCTAAATGAGCAGCTGATGAAGGCATACATTTGGAATATCTAGGCCACAAAAAGCATAGAGGGAACATTGACCAAATGCTAGGGAAAGGTCTTAAACAGGCTCTCTGTATCACATTAAATTGCACTGCTTAAAGCAGACCATTCTCAAGGAAGAGGTTGATAATGGATCTGACAATCCTTCTGCATCCAAATTATGCTTTCTGTAAGATTCCTATTGTATTTGAAGGGACTAATTTCTTCAATTAAAAAGTCTTATTTTGTCTGTAATCTATGCAGCAGACTTTCAAAATGTTAATTGCTACAAATTTTTTATAAATTCGTGCATTACACAATTAATGATACAATATATTTATGGCAATTATCTGTTTCCAATAAAAGTTAATAAAGTGTTTTTGGCCTCAGGTGTGAAAATGTGGGATTTAATTTGTGCTAATCTGCCCCAGCCTGGGGAATACTGAATTCATTCTATGTGAGAATAATTTATTTGCAATATCCCTGACTGATATAAACAAAGCATTCTCAGGGGAAGGTGCAATAAAGCTAACAGAGAGGTGCAATCATTCCACTAGCCCGGCATTTCCCAATGGTAAAATGCAAACAGAACAGCCTTCCAAAGCTTCTCCCAAAAGAAGTTAAATTCATCTGCTTCAGACCCATAAGAAAACAAAAATGCTTTGGAGGGCATCTGTGAAGAGCTATTTATCATCGCCTTCCTTTCTTCTTTCATTGAATTGAAGAGAAGGTGATAGACAGGTCTAAAGACTAAGCAAAGGATTTTACTTTCAAGTTTGTCAGAATTATTTTTTCTCCTGTTTGACGTAATGGTTCTTTCACTTTCTGAAGCTACCATTTGCCATCCTTCTCCTAGCCTCCCTGTGCACCAGGATGGAGGGAAAGAGGAGCACAGAGAGAGGAAAGCATCCCTTTGGGGCTGAAGCTGCTACGACATCTGTGGCAGGGTCATGGAGGAGGCTGGAGCCAGTGGCCAGACATCCTGGTTCTGATTTTGACCCTGCAGCTGCTTCACTGCCAAGGCACTTCAGCTCTGGGTGCCTTTGCCTCCTTCCTGTAAAGTGTGGTTTATCAAGACTAGGCCAAGCCTGCAAGGAGCAGAAAAGTGCAGACTATTTTTAGTGGCACTAGAGGGGATCACTTGAGCATGCTGGGGAGCTGTGACTCCCACAGGAGGGAGGCAAAGCCCGGTCACTTCCAGGTCAGGCACAAAGCTGCCATGGCAAGGACTAGCATTAGGACAACAAGGTTGCAGCAGGGGGGCATTTTGGACAGGATCTATGGACAACGTGCTCCTTGAGTCTCCCCAGTTTGCAGTGGATCCAGCAAAGCTGGTGACAGCTCCTCTGCCACATTGCTGCTCTGGCCCTTTCAAAATGACCCCCTAGGCCTTTGCTTCCTCATGGGTAACTCACATTATCTGACAGTGGATTTGGCCCACCACACATGTTTTCACACCAACCACTGCTCACACAAGTTTGCTTTTTAAGAGCCTGTCCTTGAACACTCAGCCATACTTTGAACCTAGCCTTACACAATTACTCATCCCTACAGCTGCCGAAAGCATGACAACACTGGAGAAGCTGAGAAACCTGTGGCATGGCATTTCCCAACCTCCACCCAGGAAGGAAATGGTATTTTTCATTTTTATGTTATGCTTGGTTACCTTTTCTGTTATCTTGTCAGCGAGCAAGGAATAATGTTCGCAGAGTCTGAGCATGAGCCATAAACATCTTTTGTGGTTATCAAATGCCTCCGTGTTTGCTTTGCTATTTAATTACAGGACTCACGTAGGGCATTTATTGTTTGCATCTGTTGCTGCTGTGAACAATGTCTACTCTTCTGATCACCACAAAGGCAGTTTGTTATGTGTATCCCTGTCAGTGACATGTTTTATCATCTTGCTGAGCAGACCCCCCTGCTGCAGGGGGATCTGGTGCTGCAGCTTGGCGTGTCCCTGAAATAGCCAGATACTCAGGATACCAGGTCTGCCACTGTGAAATGGATGCTAGCTGAATGCTGAAACCAGTTTTTTGAGGTTTCTGAGAAGATTTTTCTTATTACAAAATATTTTCTTCTTCTTCTTCTTTTATATTATATAATATTATTATATATTCTTATTACAAAATACATTTTCACGAAACATTTAAAAGCTCATGTTTTATAACATGATGATCTCAAACACATGTCCAGAGGCCAAATTAACTGAATCTCTAAGTAACAAGAAAAATGCACTGGCAGCATCATTAGCCAACCTCATCCCACTTTCCTATTTCTCAAACCTGTAGTTTTAGTGAATGCAGTGGATTTTGTTTTCAAGCACCATACATCACAGTACTTACAATTTTTTCAGTTTTGCCTCCTCCTATTTAACTTTAGCCATGTTGGAATGATAATCTGCATCTTGTTATGAGTTGCAATTTTTGGTCATCTAAAAACCAAAAGCTACATTAATATACTAATAAAAGTAGCCACATTGTGCCCATTCTCTACAATGCAGCTTCAACAGTCTGCTAGCCAAGTCAAAAAATTTTGTCGTTTTCCTTCCACACTGGGACAGGAAGCAGTTATTTTTATACTTAATCTGTTTTTTTTAAGATGGCACTAGGTACAGAATTAGCAAATTGCTCATTCTGTTCTGCAGGTTTTATAAGACAAGCTATAGCTGCAATTAAATATCCATTTGCTCACCCTTCCTCGTATTAGCATATGAACTTCAAACCTACGAAAAGCAGCCAACTGAAATCTCTGGAAACCAGAGTTAAGAGGATAATCTTGTCCCCTATACAATGTCCTACTTGCTGTCTCCTTGTATCCCAAGAAACAATATGTGTACTTTACAAGAAGTTCATTAAAGAGATACCAATCGCAATGTCAATCCACATTAGGGCAACCCAGGTGCATTTACTAAAGTACATTTAGTGGGAATCAACAAAAAATTTTCCTTTGGGAGTATGCTTTCATTTGGCCCCACGGGAGGAATTTTAATGTCAGGCAGGTACTTTGCATTCCACCTACCATCGTGTTAAAAATAAACAGTAAACCCCAAACCAATTTAAGTACATCTCAGTCTGTGTGGCAGCAGAGCCTGATTACCCTGAGCAGAGTGTAGGTGGTCCCTCCATGAGGGAAATCTGACTGATGGGCACCAATTTAAATGGGCAGGCTGCTGATGAAGGTTTCTAGATGTTGGATGTAAGATAACTCAGGCCAGCTTTCCTACAGTCAGCACTGACTCCAAAAATCAATGCACAATGCTTTCTTTCTGCTTTAATAAAACATGTAGAACTACGTAAAGCTTGGAGACTAGATTATATTTTCAAAGCCATAAACCATGCTGTCTGCTCACAAATGACTTTGGAGAAACTTGTAAAGTGTCCTTTGATAATCTGTAGGCTCAAATAAAAACAAAAAGGTTTCAAATGGAATTGTTGCCACTTGCATGTCTATCTATACAACTGCATCTTAATTTCTCTAGGAAGCTCACAAAACATGAATTATGTATGTCTTAAAATGTTACAAAGGCATACTATAAGCTTAGCTGCCTGTCTGAATTATTCTATTCAGACATCTACTAGTATATAGGGACAGGTTTAGGTCTGACAGTGTCATACTATCATCATAGAGATCAAAGGACTTTTTCTCATGCAAGACTTGACAAAACGTGTCTCTTTTAATGAATAAGAGTTGGATAAAGCATGAGATCATAAATGTTTCACTAAAACACCATAAAATCCTTCCAACCAAGTGCTGGTTTGATTATTTTTGAAACTTTAAAAAGGAATAAACCTATATAAACATAAATTGAAGAACCATGATGGCACAGTATGCCATTTTGTCATCAAAAGGAAGTCTTAACATGTGGCTTAAAGAACCCTTGAGAACAGGCACTAAAACCTGAGGGGAAATTCAGTCACCTCGCCTCTTTTAGTGCCTGTCATTCCCCAATTCAAGAAAGGAGGAAGTAATTCTCTGTATGTGCACACAGACCTCCTACAGACCCTCAATGCACAAGCTACTGTGATTAATCAAAAGTTTGAAATTAAACTAAGAAGCTCCTTTTCTTTAATTATGATTAAACATCAAAGCAAGCAGTCTAGATTTTTTAGCAGAATCTCCAGGTCCCAAGAGTTACCAATCAATATACTGAGAGTGTCCAATTTTGTTCTGGAGGTTTTAGAGAAGGAAGGGAAGGAGAAAGGAATAAAATGAATGACCCCATCAGGCAGGTGGATGGTAAACCATAACAAAGTGGTGTTTCATACACTACCATGACAATCAAGTTATTGAAACTGAAAAACAGTAGCACAAAGAAAAGATGAAGGATTTTTTTTTTTTTTCACACAAGTAAATTACTGCATCTTGTGAGGTCTGCTCTCTTCCCGTTCACTTCTGAAAGGACGGGCTGAATGCTCCCTGGGCCCACGTGGCCCTTGCCTGCAAAGTTTTCAAAAGTGGCTGCATAGAATGGGTACCCTGAGCACACAGGGAAGATGCAGGCAGAATACTAACATGTTGTGATCACCAAAGCCTCTTGCCAGGTAAGGATGAAAAATGGTGGTGTTTAGTTTGGTAAAGCCATTGGCTGCACTGGCAGCTGTCACCCACCAGCCAGATGGGTAAACCTTGGGTACCACTATATAACGTTTCAGCCCCCACAAACCCTCGAGTGCTTCACAAGCCCACACAACAACACAGTTTGCTTCACTCACAGATCCCTTCAGACGCTTATCAGCTGAGTAATGCACATCACCACCACATGTCATTTGAAGTGGATAAGAGCGCAAAAATCTCCTTATGACTCTAAGAAAGGATTTAGATAAGCAAAACATAATTAGAGAAGTGTTAGGAATGAGAGACGCAAGAGCTTAGCATTCCCTCCCCTTTACGGAAACAGTTACAAAATCAAGAGTGATTTCTGCAGGCAGAGATCCTGGGTTCAGGATCATGCAGCACAGTGCCACCACCAGACAAAAACCGTGGTAGCCCAATGGCAAATGTTTCAGGTTTGCCCCGTGGAGTAAAGAATTGCCCATGTCTTCAGTGACACATGCAGTAAGACATAGTGCCGATCTTGCTGGACTTGACAGAACTGATAGGTGAAGTCACAGGATTATCAGCAACAGAAAACACAAGTAGCAAACTAGTCAGATCAGAGAAAAAATTCCCTGATCTTCTACAAACCTCCACAACAATGCCTAACACTGCAAAGTAAATTATTTTGTTTTCTTTTTAGGGTGACCTGTGCCAGTGCCAGAAATGGAACCATTCTTTTTCTGAATTCCCTAGGATTACTAATAATATGTCAAGTCAAGTTGTGGGAAATTATGTAGACAAATCCGTCTTCTACTGAGATAGAAGGCCTGTAAGTAATAGGCAGCTGTTAATATATTTATTTAAAACAACCACATATTATGAACTAGTCTTTATAAAGTTGCTTTTTAAGCTCTTGATTTTAGCAACACTATACTGTTCAGTGAATTATCTTGCTCTTGCTCCTTCTGTGTTCCTAGATCATTAGGTAGGAGAAGCATGTCAGAAATCCCATGTAAGGACAAGCCTCTAGGTCATCTGGCTACGACAGCATGCATTTTGGACTTCCTTTCTCTCTTTAGCCAGGACTCGCGTACTGCTGCCAACTAACTTGCCTGGAAGAACTCAAGAAAGGTCATTCTTCACTGTGACCTAAGAATTCACCTTCACTCTGCAGTAGAAGATGGACATTGGGGCACTTCAATAATAGACAGTTCCAATTACAAGTCAGGCCTGATCATTCCTAGTAGCTCTCACATAACATTTAAGTCTGGTGACTTCAGAGCACTTGTAAGGCACATGCTGACATTGAGCAACAGTCTCACTTTTCACTCCCAACCAACAGTTCTATAACAAACATCTCCCAGGGAGAGGCTCAAGATCTAGTCAGATGATCCCAACGAAGATAAGGATGCCAGCTGGCCACAAAAGCATGAGTTTGTCATTCTTAGAAAATGCCAGGGATACTGTTCAGCCTCATGGTAAATTAGGTAAAAATTGGATGTCTAGGGACCATTAAGACAGACCTGTTCTTTATAGCTTTTCTGAGGGTCAGAAGATTGGCTGAAGCTTCCAGAATTCTTACTGAGGAGGTTTTTCATTGAATTATTACTTCACTGGTTTTCAGGGTTTGGTGGTTTTGGATTTTTTGATTTTGCTTGTTGTTGTTGTTTTTGGGGTTTGGGGGTGGGTTTGTTTGTTTGTTTTGGTTGAATTTTTGTTTGGTTTGTTGGTTTTTGTTTATTTGGTTTGGGGTTTTTTGGGTTTTGTTTTTGTTTTAGCAGGTTAAACTGCACAGCACTCTGTCATGATTGTGTCCACTCTTGAATGTTTTATCACTTTAGTGCTCACATGAAATCAAAGGGATGCACAAAATTATCACTGCAGTACTCTCTCTGCATTATTTACAACCTTGGAGGCTGCAGCACTTCAGCATAATATTGCTAACATAAAAAGGCAGAATTTCCCCTCAAGCCAGGATTTTAGTCTCATAGTCTGCAGTGCAACATGACTGAAAAAGGTCTATAAACCTCCTTACCTCTCCCATCCTCTATCCACCACTTTCTAAATGCTGGCATTCCGATGTGCAAAGCATCCAAAGGGATGAATCTCTAGGCTCTCAGCAGAATGGGAATTAGTAAATCCCTGTGCCTCTAGGGAAGAATATATGGCCTTGTTTCACCATTCTGCCCAGTCATTCCCACCCCACCCTTTTTCTTGCCTTGTTAAAGTCCTCTGAAGTTGCCCTCATTTCCTTCCATGTCTTGTTCAAAAGCTGAATGCAGATACAGAAGAACTCCTCAAACGATCTGTCATGGGTGAAGAACATGGGATGGAAATCGTTGCAGGTCTCACTGGCTAAAAACAGAAAAACAAGGGGGGGTGGAATAAAACATGTACAGGCAGGAGCTTCAAAAAATAAATGTAAAATACAATCAGCCACAAAATTTAGAAAGCAAAGTGTATTTGAGTGAAATCCCAGTTCTTGCAGCAAAGGATGTCAAAACACTGTAGAGAAAAGCCAGCCTCAGCCTACAGTCTTAAGGACAACAAAACACAGAATAGACCCTGTCTTTAGGAGACTGACAGCAAGAAGAGGAAGTGACAACCTGTTTGCCTGAATATTCTCTCAATGTTTTTTGTTTGTGCCAAGTTTTGTTGCTTGCTCTGGGACAGAGAGACAAAGGGAAAACGCACAATTCTCCTCATCAAAACAAGAGCCTTCCCCACTGCTAACAGCATGCTCCATCCTGCCTGCTGGGTACCAAACACCAGGGCCCATCACTCACAAAATAGGATTAGATCAATGTACACACTGAAATGTGAAGCTCTGCTGACAAAGGAGATGATCTACCATATTGTACAGAGGTAACAAGAAAAACGTTGACAGATACAATGATGAGATTATAACTGATTAAATTTGTTCTTTGAAAATAACCAGAAACAAAAGCAATGGACCTTCTATAATCTGTCCCTTATCTGAGACTGACATAATAAAAACCAACCAAACAAAACCAAAAAACAATCCCCAAACTTCCTTATTTTTAATAAAACACTGGCTTTAAGGGGGGAAAAAAAAAAAATCAAGGAATACTGTAGTGACGATCCCAAAATGGAAAAGCAGGAGTGTGCTGTGATTCTCCTTGAACAAAGAATGAATTTTCAAAAACTAAGGACTGAAGCAATGCTGACCTCTGGGCACATCTGAGCAACCTGAGCAGAGAAGGACCTTTAGCCAAGGACTGAAAAAAATCTTCAGACTCTGCCATGACTTGCAAGACCACTTCATTAGGTTGCATATCTATGTTCTTAAAAAGACAAAGAAAAAAGTCAAGCTGAATAATCTTTCTTTATATACCTAGTCCCCAATCCTCTCAGCTTCAGCTTTCGCCCCTTCATGAGTGCGCCTTTGAACTTTTCCAGCAGCCACTCATATGCCTAAAAAGCATCATCTTTCCTTACTTCAGGATCAAACAGCCATTACTTAGGCAAACTTCCTCCTGTCCAAGAACAGCAGAATTATAAAGCACTGGGATAATCAAGCACTGGGATAAATCACATTTTCCCGAGGCTGAATCACTGTCTGACACCCACTTTCTCTCACTGGAACTGGACAAATTAGACTCTGGGCAGGAGGTTGTAAATGGCTCAGGCAGGCTGACTCTGCACCAGCTGCAGACACTTGGTCTTGGTACCTCTTCTAGCCACAAAACCGTCCTTTCAGTGTGTTTAGTTACCTCTGCTGCACCAGCAGCTCTGCTGTAGGAACATAAATTGTGTTTAGAATCACCTGAACCCTCAAAAAAAAAAAAAGTTTCTGATCTTTCCCAGCATGCAGTATTCCAATTATAAAGCAAAACTCTGAAGTTTAATTGTAAATTTGAAGCTTAATTTTAACATTAGATTTACTAAGATCTAATCAATTCTTCAGCTACATGGCAAGGATGGGAGTTGAATCTGGAGCACAGGTTTAATTCTAATCAAGTAAACTCCATTTACTTCAAAGGATTTGCAGTCAAGAGGGAATTAGTCAAAGCAGGGACCTATATTTATGAGGAACAACTCAATCCCTTTAAAAGAATAAAATGCCTCAGGCATGCTTTTCAGAGCACCTTCAGCTTCCATTCATTCCGCTGGAGCTGCAAGGGCTCAGCACTTCCAATAATCAGACCTTCAGCCTGTAATAATGTCAGAGACACAACAGAACAGATTCTCAGAGGGCACTTGTCTTTAAGTCATGAAATACTATAATGATGAGTAGAAATAAAATAACAGAAGAATGCAGCCAGTACCTTCACTGTATAAATCACAGCACGAAACAAGGCAATAACCCTCGACACACACTGGCCTTTCAGATCCTTCTCAAAGCCTGAGCTTCTCACTGCTCCTGCTCATAAAAATCAATAAATCAAAATTAATGGAAAGGCTAGGGATTCTCAGAAAATTGATCATCGGTTCTAACTCATGCTCCTTATGATAATCACCCTCAAACTGTATCTACTATGCTGACTGTTCTGCATGCAGAATTGGAGATGCCACCTCTCCCCACCTTATTTCGTAAGTAGGCAATGTATGGTGTTTTATGCCTTTCAGTCTCAAAATGAAAGAGTAAAAATCACTGTTACTGATATAAATGGAGAAAGGTGGGCCTGTTAGAAAGCAGGATAAATGTCTTAAAGCACAAAACAGATCTTAGGAATAATTTGAAACCAAATGATAAACAGCTTCTCCAAAATTCCCAACATCATCCAGATAGCAGAGAAAAGAAAGAAATCCAGTCTGCTTCAGCAGTAGATTTTTGTATGCCTCGAAAATTCTATCCACATTAATACAAAACAATAGAATTCAATGGAAAAACCTTCATGCTGCAGCTCTAGTTAAATCTATGTCCTGCTCAGAGTGTTTAAATATCCAATGAAGGATAACCCTTGTTTCAATACTTTCCTTCTCTTTTTGGCAAGTGAGATGAGGATGAAGGAAAAGGTGATGCTGTTGTTGCTACTGTGTTGAGACCAAAGTAAGACTGAGTTACAAACTGCTGTCTTTGCCCACACTCTCCAGCCCCAAGGCAGCATCTCCGATATCACAGCACTGCCTCTCTGTGCACAGTGAGCAAACTTAGAGGCTGCTCAGTTTCATTAATTAAAAACGTCTTGAATTTATTTTTCCACTAAATTGAAATTTGACTAGTTCTAAACTGAAACAGAGGTCTAGCCTTAGAAAAATTTGGAGACCTTCTGCATAAGAGTGCTGCGTGCAAAATTCTGGCCCTTAAGCCCAGCACTTTCTAACCATCCTTTTCACAAGCAGGGACCAATCACATTTACAACCACATAAAAACATCCACATGGCTGCAATGTGGGGACACAAATCATCATGATTATTCACCATCAAGTTTTAATTACGCCTCTGAGAGATCACCTTCAAAAGGCAAGCCACAGATGTCTAGCCTACATAAATCAGGTGAAGATCTTGTTGATTTTCCATTCTTGGCACAATTCTTGGAGGTGTAGATCAATATGCCACCTCTCAGGATACAAGTAGTCCCTCAAGTTTCTAGCTGATCTGTAGCTGGAACTTTGAGAAAGCAGCTTAGTTCATTTCTCATCATAAATCGCACTGGCAAAAAAAAGAGCTAATTTGTACCTGGGAGTTTATGTGGTTCCTACAGTGTGTATTTTTAGTGTCTACCCAACACAATTTTGTCAGTTGCTTCCTAAATTACAGTAAAGACATTCAAGAATCCCAGACTGTTTGAGGAGTAAACAGATTTGACATGTTACGTTGTTCCTCTGTGGATTAGTAGAAAACAACAGGCAGAAAAAAAAAAGTGAGAAAGACGAAAAGAGCTATACCTTCATTTTATACCCCATCTCTAAACACCTTTTCCCAGGAGACAGACTATCATCAGGGTTGAATTTCTTTTAGCTGTGTCAAGAACACCTAGGTATTTGCATATTTGTGTAAGCCTGTCTTGAAAGGGCACAGATTATGTGATGGTGTTTCAATAAGTGTTTTGCTTGAAGTAAGCAGAGATTTAAATTTCAAAGTTGCTGTGGGGAACTGAATATGGACAACAGGGATTTCTTCATGCAAGAAAGACTCCAGGGAAGGACCAGTGCACCAGACCAGACAGCAGGCTGCTGTGTCACCTCACTGTTCAAAGCAGTATGAACAAAAGACCACCAGTTCAACAGAAACTGGCTGACTGCTGTAAGAGCTTGTTACATTTCCCCCCCATGTTAAAAAGTAGACTACACGTAGATAACTATAACTAGTTTCCACTTGGAAGGGAAGGAAAAGGTTGATACAATTTCTTACCTTAGACTGTTTTGTGGAATACTTGGGAGTAACATAGGGATAAGATCTCCCTGCCTCCAAAGCTAAAACAGCAGGCAGAGACACAGTAATATACCTCTGTAGGCAAGGTACTGCCCTTGATCTAAAGGAAACTCTGCCTTCTTTCTGACTCTGCTAAACTGCTGTGTTGATACTACTCATCCCCCACCGTGTCTTTAAAATGGCATGTGGTCATTCTGACGTCTCTTGTGAAGTTCTTGAATTCAAGAAATGAAAAAGGTTGTACTGGTATGAAGGCCATATCTATCATGAAGGGAATGTTTGAAATTAGGAACCACCCAACCCATTATTTGCAAAATCCATTCATGATGCTTTGGGGGATCAAAATGAGGTGACTTAAACAGTCATTGCTCTGTAAATTTAAGGCTTGGACCCATGAAATTGGGAAGGCATATGAAAGACAATCACAAATGAGACACTTCATTCAAGAATGTCAGCCAATTGGTCTACAAAATAGAACTTGAATAGATCTGATTAAGTAGATAGTAAATAAAAGTGATAAGGCTGCTGTGTATTCTCAAATATTTCAAAAGCATGCAGTCAGCTTAAATCAATTGTATTATTCAGTCAGCCATCTAAACACGGTCAGCTGGCAAAAATACTGTTACGCAGAGAGGCAGGCAGGCACCTGTGGTGAGGAGTCAGCCTCTGAGCTGGGGATGGTATCAACAGATCCTGTGCACCCTGAAACTCATCAAGAAAAGCATCCTGAAATTGCATTGTAACAATTGTGAGGTGAGAGAAGCAGTGATGCAGAACCCTGAGAAACTGGTTTGCAAAGTCCCAGGGAGAGAGGGGTTCAAGAACATTTCCCTGTCTGAAAGGTACCTGGGAGCCATGTGATCCAATTTTCAAAGAGCTATGCTTTCTCTTCCTGAGCTGCTGCTTAATTCAGTGTGAGTCATTTATCCCTTCAGTTGTTTTCCCGAATTTCACAGAATGGAGATGATAATATTTCACCAGAGAGGAGGCGGGTGGAAAGAACCACTGCACTTTCAGCAGTGCAGCAAAATCCACAAATGAAGGGTGCCATACGGACCTTGGAAATACCATCTCCACTTGGCATGGCCTCCTCTGAGATTATTATTTGCCAATAAGAGAAGGACCAAAGAGCAACTAATTCTCACTAGCTCTCAGGAGGAGAAGCACTGTAATTTCTGCTTCTCCCTGAAGATGCAATACAGTAAAAATAACTACTGCCATGACCATTTTTATATATGCAATCAAAAATTCTCTCAGTAATACAAGAACATATAAGAAAAAGAGCACCTAATACTGCAGAAATACAGTGATTGCCCAGTTTTCTATACTGCTGATCCCTGTGGTCTTCCAGCAATAATTTGAACCTTTGGCTACCTTTCTGGCACGATAGGGAAAGAGTGTAATTTAAAGCAAGGAAGGTCACTGGCAGTGCTAGTGCAGTAATGAAGTAGTAATATTGCTGCCGATCGTGTAATTTTCTTTCCTAGGGAACAGTTCTTTTTGGAAGACTCCACTGGTATTAGAACAAAAGCCACCAAAATTGCCTAGCAACACAGGGCTACAAGAGAGCTTCAACGTTTTACCTTACCTGATCACATATTTAGTCAGAATAGAAGCTATAAGGAATTGCTAAGCATGCAGCAAAAGCCATCAACTCAAACACCTAAGAACATAAGGCAATACCATGTCTCTGAACCTGTGAGATCTATAAAGGAGCCATAGAGGGAAACTGGAAATAAAAGCACAATAAAAGGCGTCCTACGGTCTGCAAGTTTTCTCAAGGCTGAGAATAAATTTTAACATGCAATGACAAACAAGAATTCCATGAAGCTTCAGGACTAGGATGTTCATGGCATATGAAGCCCCAAGCTCTTCAGTAACTTCCCCAGATTTGCTTTAAAGGGGACTGCTGCTATGTCAGAAAAGCATATTCTCTCCCCAATATATCATTAAATAAGGGAGCTACTCTTTAAAAATCCACCTCTCCCACTGTCCCAAATAAAAGTGGTGAAAGAAGAACCCTGACTATTGCAGCACAAGTCAATAAATCTCTGCACTCATCGCTACTAACAGATCCAGCAGTCCAGAGGTGGCAGTAAGTAGGCAGCAGACTCACTCTGCCACATCCAAAGGTGATGGTGAACTGAAGGAAACCAATGGAGCCACTCATGTCCACACAGGCCGGCTGACTTTGTAAAGATAACTCCCTCTTTACTGCACGTCTCCTACTTAGAACAGACCTGAAGACTGAACACTATAGTTTGGAAATGCAAACAGAAAGCCAAAGTGCAAAGAGAATTTAAAAAAAGGCTCTTATATGCAACTAGGAAATGAGAAAGATTACAAAGATCATCATGCTGATAAGAGTTCCCCATCTTGTTCAAGAGCAGCCTATTTTTGTTTGTGACAAAACAGGTGCCAATTATAAATAAATCTGAACTGCCTCTGCAATCTGTCACAGCACACTGCTGGGCAACAGGAAAGTGCTTTGCTTCCCTCTTGATTCCTCCACTACTTCCAGTGTTAAAAAAAAGCAGTAATCAATAACAATAAGAAAATGTAGTTTTAAAACCTGATGGATAAATTAGAATATCATTTTCAGAAGTGAGGGAGCACTTCATATGAATTAGTCATGCACTGCTAGAAGAAAAGTCCTTGAGAGTGGAAATTGAATGAAAAAGCAAGAGCTTGTATTCATCATACCAAAAATAAATAGTCTTTTGGGAAGAAAAGGACATAGGTCCACAAGCACATATCTAATTATGCTCTGGCATATTTACAGTATCCCTGAACAACAATACAGAATCACAGAATTATCCAGGTTGGAAAAGACCTTCAAGATCATCAGAATGTTGATTAGCGTGACGAATTTGCTTGTGGCCTATGAAGTCTTTATGGTCACTTCTAGCAAACATAGAATAGAAGGGAAGTAGATACATCAAGAAAAATCTACAGAAGGTTGTTTAAGAAATAAAGATATTATTCAAAACTTTCTTACAAACTTTAACACTGCTTCTCTGTCACGTTCCTATCAGGTTCCTGACATTTTGTAAAGCACACATGAAAGCTTAAAAAATATCAACCAAACCACCATATAAAAAAACATTTCTGACAATTTCTAGGCCCACAGATTGTCTTCTTGAATTCCAGCAGACACAGGTAGTGGCACTGACAGAAGGCCAGTTAAGCTCAGACATATAAAGGGAAGCACCTTCTCACATCTGTTCCATGTTGACACCCTGTTCCTTTACCTGTTGCACCCTTTCTCTCCTAAGCCCTCAGAGAAACTAGACTTAATCTCATCTCCAGACAAATCAGGAAGAATGCCAGGGGCAATGGGGGAGGTATATATATGCAGCATTTATAAAGAGCAGTGTAAAGGCAATCTCTTACCCTGTGCAAACACCCTTTTTAGTCCTACAGTACCCATTGGCAAAGTTTATTGCTAAATGCTACATTCTGGTGCAATTTCTAATAAATGTTGCAGCACCTCAGACACAGAACTCTGAGGGCTGGGGTCAGAAGTTCCTGGGTGCAGAAGAAGTGGGCACTTGCTCTGCCTCTGCTTGTTCATCTCCTTGATGTCACCCCCCACAAGCATTACAATGAGAAACTGCCTTTCATGGTAAAATTGCTGACTTTTCATGTCTTAATCTGACTGGTTTAGAGAGCACCAGTTTATTGCTTCTCCTGAAGGGATTCTTGCTAAAAAGCAAACACTTACCTCTAATTACTCCTTTTTTTTTATTAGGAAGTTACACAGACTGTATTACAGGTTATAACTCAGGCCTCTCCAAAGACCTTCTGTGAGATGCTTCATTCAGAATATACTCTGGTTACCATTTGAAATACAGACCATGCTGTTTTGATTCACAAGAGAGGATGAACTGTCACTGAAAATTAATTCTGCTTTAAGTAGGCTGGCTAAGGTTCCATCCTTAAGCAAAACTTAAAGGAGCCTATGAAAAGCTGCAGGAAAAACACTGCATACAGTAACCTGGGACATCTGTGGATTTTTTAGGTTCCCCCTTGCCACCTAAGCAGCTCACATTCCCTGTTCCCAGACAAGGACCTCCTCATTAAAATCAGGTCTTTAAAACTATACTGCAAAGAAACTATGTAGTCCTTGTGTAAGACAACTAGAGTAAAGAACATATTTTTGGGGGGTATTTGGTCTTCCAGGTAAGCAAGAGCAGGACAACTACAAGGAAAAAACCCAAATGAGCAGATGGAGAAGCCAACAAACCAACAGTCAAGTCAGGAAGGAAAACAATCTTTTTCCTGGTACCAAGGCATTCCCGTATTAGAAAAAAGGTTACAACTGAATTACCCATGCAGACCTGGCACAAACCATCTGTACTCACCATCAGAGGTGTCTGTAAATGAGATGCCTCCCCTGCTGCACTTTTATGACAGGCTGTTAGGCTGCCTTCAGTGTCCCCATGGTGGGGTATGAGACAGGCTGGCTGCCTGATACCTCTGCCTAATCAGTCAGGCCAGCTTCCAAAATGTAAAAGCTGTGAGGACAAAGGTCCAGTTACTTAGAAAGTGAGCTGAACTCACCCAGCTCCTCTGCCATCACAGAAAACGGGACAGGACAAAAGCACTCTAAATTCAACCACTTGCTTTAAATCAATCCCAGATATACTCAAAATGCCAAACAAGGTAACAGACTGAGACACAGGAGGAAATTACATCAATATCAGTAAAAAAAAAGACTGTGATTAAGGTGAGGGAGTTCACCATATCACACATCCTAGAGCACAGCACCTCATCTTTCATGTCAGATCTGAGCTATGCTGAAACTACATTGCTTGCTTAAGAATCAGGAGATGCACACCTGGTATCTGTCCTTGACTTATTTGAAAATATGTGCGGTGCCACCATTACTACAGCTCCACATAGGACAACCCACCTTAGCAGTAACACCTCTCCTCCCTCCCCTTCTGCATCTCTACAAACTGTACCTCCTTTCAAATATGCATATTTATACATGCATGCACTGAATTGCCAAATAACATCTTCCCCCCCCCCCCCCCCCCCCCCCCCAAATGTGAAAATAAAAGGTGAAAAAGAAGAAACTGGCCACTGGATACAACTCTGCACAGGCAAAATCCTGTGCAATAAGCCCCAGGCTGGGAACACTCCCTACCATGTCTACAGCCCACTCTCTATTCCATTCTTGGTCTGCCACCGGCAACCAGCAGCTCTAAGCATGGCAGTGACAACATGGTGATCTGTGGGCAAATCTGTGGGCAAATCTTCCCACTCCCAATCCTTTCTGGAACCCAGATGGACTTGCTGAAGCAAAGGTCATTAACTTACAGTGAAAACTGCACCTTACTTATCTAACTGCAACCAGCTAAATTGTTTTCTCCCCCTACAAATTTTCTTAATCTGCAAATTATGTTTTTAACTCTCTGGGCTAGAGTCCCAAAGTCAGACTGACAGAACAAAAATAAAACTGCTGAAGCGTACTCTTTTTAACACAGACCAAACTGAGTAATTGCTACTCACAAAATGGGAAAACAGTGATGTGGCAGGGTGCAAGCTGCTCAGGACATGCTGAACCTCAGTGCTTGTTAGTGTTTTCATCCACAATAATCACCATCACACACTAAGTGCCAAGCATCTTCAAATGGCTTTGTGAACATTAATCAACCCCTAGAAGGACAGTAGTTAAAACTAACTCTTCAAATGTCAAGCTTGACCTCTTGAAAGGCAAACGGAAAATCAAGTTAATTAGGCCACAGGCTCAAGAAGAGAAGCTATTTAAATAATACATTTCCAAGTGGCACATTCAGCTCATAAGTTACTCCACTGGAGTTTTTCACTTCATAGACCACTATGAACTAAGCTGTACGATATTACAGCTGACAGAGCGTAGTTTTGGATAGGTAGAACTACTGTCATCAAAAGTTATGTTTTAGAAATGTTTAATTAGGCTGTAATATTGCCCTATTTTATGTTATTACTCTTCTTTATAGGCTGAAACATTAAACCAGCATTTCAGTCATACCACTATAAAAAAAGAGTAGTTTAAAACATTGCATTTTAGTCTGGAAAAACAGGTCCCTTGCTTAAAGGTATTTTAGAGCGCAAACATTTTAAAATTAATTCCTGCCCTATATCCTAGGGCATTTGCATTGTATACTAACAGATATAACTCATTATAACTCCAAACCTTAAAGTTTCTAAAGAAGCTTAGAGAATCACCTAGTTCAGGATAAGTGAAGCAGTGCAGATTGTCTCCTCATGATGCTGGAAGATAAAAGGACCGCAGGATGTTGGGAGATAAAAAGCCCTTGAATATAAACCAAGTGAATACATGGAAGACTGGGAGAGGAAAGAGGCCCACACAACACATTAAGACTTGCTGAGGTCACATCTTTGCAAAATATCAGAATCAGGACAATAAGGACGAAATTTAGTCTGCACTATAATGTCTCAGGCATTAATAACAGCACAACATTCCCGGGCAGCTTGTTCCATTACTCGTGTAGTCTCTAGTTTTGCTGTTGCCATTGTTATTTGATAGGTTTTCTCTTTTGTATTGTAAATCTATTATTTGTTTTGTCCTTGTTGACGGCAAGAATTGAATAAAGTAATTTTTACATCATGCCTTGAGGTTCCTGAATACATTTATATTTTTTCAATCACTTTATTCCACCCTGACCATGAGTAATTGCCTAATTTTTCCTTGAAGGTCTTATTTGCTGGAATGTTCTATCACTCACTCCAGAAATATGTCTGTATGCATGAGGATCACAGAATAGAGACATAGAAAGATGAAAATAATGATTTCTCAGAACAAACAAACAAACAAAAAAGAAGCAGGCAAAACCCTTCAGCTGAATTTTCTCTGTTGGACTATGGCTGTATTTGAAAAAGGATCTAAACTAACCTTCTCAGAAATTCTCTCCTATTACTCCCATTGCAGATGCTTAGCAATTTCAGACATGAAAATGAAAGTCATCTTGTATATATAAGACTACTCTCTGTTTCTGCATTTCGGTTTAAAATTAGTTCTCAAAATTTAGGATTATTGCTTGGCTGTTTTTTTACAAAGCATTATCCCACTCATGTCTCAAGAGATACTGCATATGAGGCAAGTGTACTATCCTCACTTTTATTAAAATAAACTCATTCATAACACAAGCTAAACAATATATATTAATCTGAAAAAAATACCATCATGACCTAAGAAAGCATTTTTCAAATTTTTTTTTGGCTGAACCTGACCATCTGTGACATCTGTATGTACAGGTTGTTAGCATCAATTCAAAAACTGTGAAGGAATACATCTGGAAAAGGAAAGTGTTTCCCAATCTACTGTGACAAGTTAGAGAAATAACATTTCCAAACGAACCATCAAGAAATAATTGAGATTTCAAATGGGCTTTTGAAGAAATATCTATTTTTCTCCATTGTCAAGAGGACAGGTTGGCTATGTTGTCCATTTTCCAATTTTCAAAACTACTAAGGCAAAAGAAGCACTGGACTTATGTTTTTCGAAAAAAATTCCCATTTAAACTTGTGAAAAGTAGTAAAAACTTTACCTATGTTAGATTAAAATTCAGCAGCCAGGAGTTTTTCCCAGCAAGGAATTACAGAGAGTCTGAACTGAATTGAATTCTAAACCTCTGTGGTTTTGGTTTAGGGATTGTGTTTGGATTATTTTTAAACTGGAACCCAACCTGGTTCAATATCTGGAAATACCTCCTGAGCATGAACTGGCACAAACTTAGGAAGTTCATTGCTCTTGGCAGCTCAGTGGAACGGCTCAATTGAAAATAGAAACACTCTATCCCCAGTTGCAAGTTGTTGAGCTTGGAGAACTAAAACCTGGCCATTGCAAATATTTCTGCTCCTGCTGGAGAAAACTTGCAGCCAAACTGCTCCATGTATCTACGTGTATCTGGTGTCACAGGGTCAGAGCACATTACTTCTCCTCTCCTCTTCTCTTCTCTTCTCTTCTCTTCTCTTCTCTTCTCTTCTCTTCTCTTCTCTTCTCTTCTCTTCTCTTCTCTTCTCTTCTCTTCTCTTCTCTTCTCTTCTCTTCTCTTCTCTTCTCTTCTCTTCTCTTCTCTTCTCTTCTCTTCTCTCCTCTCCTCTCCTCTCCTCTCCTCTCCTCTCCTCTCCTCTCCTCTCCTCTCCTCTCCTCTCCTCTCCTCTCCTCTCCTCTCCTCTCCTCTCTTCTCTTCTCTTCTCTTCTCTTCTCTTCTCTTCTCTTCTCTTCTCTTCTCTTCTCTTCTCTTCTCTTCTCTTCTCTTCTCTTCTCTTCTCTTCTCTTCTCTTCTCTTCTCTTCTCTTCTCTTCTCTTCTCTTCTCTTCTCTTCCTCTTGCTGCCCAAATGTAGCATTAGCACCAATCTCACTCCCCCAGTACAGCAGATGTGTCCCAGCTTAAACTGGAACCCTTTCAAAATAGACTCAACTGATTTCTCCTTGTGTTACCCATTTCTATTTCAGAGGTCAACATGTCCTCAAACAATGAGATGCAAGGGGTTCCACTTTTCTCTATAGATTTAACAGGAAGCTCAAACTTACAGCCTTCTTGTTCTTCTTCTCATGCCTGAATGACGTGAGGGAAATTTCTCTGAAAGTAAAATCAGCACAGTTAATGTTTTTAAGATGTAAGTCCAAGCTATCAGTGGGTTTTGACAGCACAAGTGTCATTCCAGCTAAAGCTGTGCTCCAGTGGATGCCCACACCAGCAGAGGAGGAACTTCTACCACCTCCCAAAAGGAGCAACTGGGACACACAGTTGGGGACATAAAGCCACCCGGGCAGTGCCATATTTCTGTGCCACAACCCTGCTGTGGTGCCTGGCCTGGCCTCCCCTGGGCCCAGAGAATGGGCAGCAGAGGACCTTGTTCCTGTCACACTGAGACTTCAGTCCCCCAGTTTGGTGTTTAAACTTGTAAATAGCCACAGTTCCTTCACACCCTTATAAAGGCATCAGGTCTCACAGAAACTTCAGTTTTCACAGCTACCCACACGAAGGTACCCCAATTATGTGCCAAACTTACTGCTATATAATTTGCAAGAGAATCTGATTTATATCAAACATCCTCTTTCTTAAATCATGCCCCTTCCTTCACCATAAAACAGCCTTTCTCTCATGAAGTCCATTCCCTCTGACCTACAGGAGGCCTTGCAAGCAAGGCAGATTTTTAATAACTTTGTCATGCAAGAGGAATACAAAAGCAAACACAAGGCTTATACTTAACAAAGAGAGGAGGGAAAGGTGAAATTGGTTATTGTCATGGCTGATCTCAATAGCAGGCACAGCTCAGAACAAATTTTGAAAGTAAGTAAGAACATATTGAGGTGAATAGAGACTGGAATAAATATTGCACAGGCTTACCAGGAAGGGATCAATTCTGATTCATCTAATCCTTGACAAAATAACTCTCGTTTCTCATAGGTGAAATGTGGTGGGCTTTATCAGCACAGCAGACAATTTACTTCTCCTGCATCTGACTCAATTTAAGAAAAACATTTTGATATAACTCTTTGTGCCAGGCAGAAAATCAGTAATTCATCTGGAGAAAATAGGGTTTGATACAAGAATCAGTGTGGTGTGTGAGGTGCAGACCACACACAGAAATAACAGAAAGAAAAGGGGAGGTATCAATCTAAGAGCAGTACTGCTAGAATTTCTCAAAAGTCAGTCTCAGACTCCAGATTTTTGTTATTGACCTTGACACAAAAATCTAAGAATAACTCTAAAATTTGCTGGAGCCCAAAACTGGTGGCACTGCTGATGGTATCATAAGAAAGATCAAACTGTCGTAAAGGAAGGACTTTGAGACCCAGAGAAATCAGAATGGTATGATACTGAAAAGATTTTGAGTAATAAAAAGGATTTCTGCTCTGAGACTCATCAATTGTAAAAAAAAAAAACAGTAGAAAAAAGACATTTTGTATACAGAGCCACCATTATGACAAAAGTCCTAAGAAAAGCAACAGTAATCCTAAAACATGATCAGTGAGAAATTTCTGTCATAGGTAGTGAAGTATAAAAATGATGTGATTACACTGGTAATACACAAACTAACACCTGCAATTCTGGGCACCCGTATGCAAGATATAGGGACTTAAATGAGAACATGAAAAGAAGAGCTCCTAAAATGGTCAGCAAGTGGAGAATGGTATTGAAATGGACTGAAATGTCTATGTTTGTTTAGCTTAGCAGCATGAGGGCTAAATGAAATAATATAAATACATGGGGGAGAGGAGAGAAACAGAAAGAGAAGACCTGTAAAATAAAGAACAAATCTGGCACAAAGATTTACAGATTTAAACTACTTCTGAATGTATTTAGGCTGGAAATGAAGAGGTTTTGAACCCTCTCATGCATGAAAAGAACAGTAATTAGTATAAGACTGTAGTTCAATAAATCCATGAATGGGCATACATGTTGTGTCTACCTGCAGTGATCCAGTTCTAACCCCTCATTTTCACTTCTGAAGTAGTGCTGTTTTCTGCATTTACATCGTTAAAGCCAGGCCAGCCACCCCTTAGTGCTGCATTCATTTGCTCTGCCTTAATTTGACTAATGTTGATTTACTGAATCTACAGTAAGAAAATGTGCTGACCGTAAAAGGCATACACAAAAAAAAGTGTACATTTCAAGAAAAAGAAGTAACTCATCCTGCACAATGCCAGAAATCCTTTTTATTTAAACCTTTGTAATACTTTACTGGAAATTAAATTGCACTAATGACGGTGTTACATCATCAGTCACAGTAAGCATTAGGGAACACAGGGACAATTCAGAACATTTCAATGATCATTATGACATTGCCATCTTAACAAACAATAATTGTGTGCACTATTAAATGTACAAAAATGGAAAGTAAACTAAGGAATCTGCCCTGCACTCACACACTCTTTCTGGCAGTTTCATAACTATTACAAATATTGCATTATTACTTTTTCTCGTTTCCCAGTTCCAACTACTTTTCTCATGTGATCACCTTTGAAATTATCAGTATGTTAAGATTTTCTAACTTTGTGCTTTTAGTTGAAGTGGCTGGAATTTCAGGTAAACACTACAATACCCTCTAACCTTTGGCCACAAAGCTCACACCTCCTCTGCAGTGTAGAGGTGGACCAAAAATAGCATCGTCTTCAGTAGGTTTTTCTCATCAGCTGTGGACCCGAATATATCAACTGGGACTGAACTGATTCGAGGTTTTCTTGCTAAGACAAGAATCATGCACCACAACTAAGCTTCTTCGAGTATAGAATAGGGTTAGTGTTGTCTTTCTTCCTCTGAGAGTGATTGTTCAGATGGTCCAATACATATCACTTGTCATGGTAAATCTACCGGTATCTCAGAAACAACCTTGCCCTGGGCACTCATCATTCAATTCAGTCTTGATGGGAGGTGGAACACTCAGCTATTATAACAAATCAGCTCTCCAACACTCCAGTAAGATGGTGTAAAAGTCAGCTCCACCTTAGACTCCCACTGATAGAAAAAAGAACAGGCAGGTAGAAAAGAGGCACAATAGTTCTTCTTATTAAACAGATTACTTACTATTACTGAATAGTTGACTGATATTTTTATGTTAAAAAGATTATCTCTCTGATAAATCATCACAGAGAGTCTTAATAGTCACCTCTCATTTAAACACCAGTTCTTGCAAGCTGGTGTTTTATATTTTAGTAAATCCCTAAATTATATAAATGCAGGGAAATGTTAAGCCCAGCCATGCAGCCCATAATGAAGGTGCTGCCACATCTAGTTCTGAATCTGCCACAAACAAGATTCTTTAATTGTGCTGTGAATATATTGTTCACTGCCTACAAACTTTCACCTTCCCCATGCTGAACAACATCGCTGCTGAGGGTCACTACAGGCCTCCAGTTGCCCTAAAACTCTTGTCAAACTAAGCTAGATGTTACCCAAATTTCACTATTTAGAAAAAAAAGCCAGAAATAGGAAACTTGCTTCTTAACAGAGTGTAAAAGAACTCCTGCTTAATATGAACATGCCCAGCAGAGCTATGAGGTAAGCGAACTCTGATCCAATGGCAGAACTAAGCAGAGTAGTTCAATGCATGCTTATGTGATAAATCTCCTTATTTTATTATGCACCAACATCTCCATGAGAAGTATTTTAGCTATGATAGGTATACTGATGAGACCAAAAAAAAGAGGACTATTTATATCACAAGAGAAGTTTATGTTTTTGAAGTATCTTCTGGGCCATTTTTTATTATGAATCGTTCTGATCCCCATTTTGCATGACTCATTTTGCATTGCAGAGAAGTTGCCTGCAATTTGATAAACTGTGCTGATAATAATGAGTCGGGCATTAATGACTCAAACTTCAGTAAAATAATCCTAGCATAAAATGGCTTGATTTGGAAGGGACCTTAAAGATCATCTGATTCCAACCCCCTGACATGAGCAGGGATACATTTCACTAGACCAGGTTGCTCAGAGCCCCATCAAACCTGGCCTTGAACACTCTCAGAGATGAGGCATCCACAGCTTCTCTGGGGAACCTGTTACAGTGTCTTATCACCCTCACAATAAAGAATTTCTTCCTAATATCTAAACTAAACATACTCTCTCTTTTTCTTGAATCCATTCCCCCTTGTTCTGTCACCCCATTCCCTTATAAATAGTCCCTCTCTATCCCTCTTGTAGCTCCCTTCAGGTAGTGAAGGCCACAATTAGGTCATCCCAGAGCCTTCTCTTCTCCAGGCTGAACAATTCCAATTCTCTCAGCCTTTCCTCATAGGTGGTGTGCTCCATCCCTCTAATTGTCTTGGTGGCCTCCTCAGGACTCTCTCCAACAGGTCGATGTCCTTCCTGTGCTGGGATCCCAGAGCTGGATGCAACATGTGAGGTGTGTGTATGTGTGTGTGCTTTTCTCTGTCATTGATCTCTCAAAGCAGTATCTTCCAACCTGCAGTTAACAGAGCTGTCAGATGTCTGATATGCAAACAGAGGAAGAACAGTGGGGCAACTGTACTAGACCAACTGGTGGTTGTCAAAGATGAGCAACCAACTTCCAGGCTTAAGGAAGAGCTTGCACACTTGGGAGCATTTCCTTTCTGTTTCTGATACAATCAGAGAAATGCAGCAAGCTTTTTGCTAAAAGCTTGTCATATTATTTTGTAAAAACTTTTCCCCCCATTAGCCTAAAAAATTTACTTAACAAACTTTGCCTCTTTCAGAATAACATAAAAATTAGCATTTTACCTGTGCGTAATACTATAAAAGCAAATAGCTACCACTATCCTGGAATGAGCCCTTCCTGGACTTGATTTGGAAGAACTAGAATTCCTTCAGAGAGATAGATGGAGACATGGCTGTGTGTGATCTTTCTTCCATTTTATATGTTTTCAAATAGAGGCACATGAGCAAGTATTGTTCAAAAGCTAAATATTTACTTTATTAATCCTATCAGGATGTCTAGAAATTGAAGCACTGGATCTCCATTGCACTGTGCCTACTTCCACAGCAGAAACGTGCTGGCAGGGCTCCTGACACTGATCCCAAGCCTCAGTGCTTGGGCTGGAATCTCATCCTCTCCCAAGAGATTAAAGCAATTATGTTTTAGCATGAATACCATCTAAAGCCAAGTGCAGAAAGAACCCACAGGCTCTTGAATCACATCAGTACTGGTACCAGCAATTTTGTAAGTGCTCTGAAGGCAGCAGTGAGTAACAGGTAACGTTTTGTGATAGTCAGCTGCTATCACAGCCCAAACAGAAAGTCTCAGTTATGTGCAGGTCAAACTCCGTTAGATCTGTCATATGCAGAGGAGGTAGCTGGTTGGTCTGGTTCAAAAGTGCAGCAGCACTAGCACATGTAAGGGGTGTTTTTTTATTAAAGTAGCCCAAGTAGTACTGTCCAAATCATGTGAAAGAGTACTTGGGCTAAACACAAGATTAAACAGGAACAAAAAGAAACCCAGAGAGTCCTGAGCACAGATTTTGTGGTGGGAATTCAATGGGGGTGGATAAAGGAAGCAGTTAGAGGGAGGTGGTATGTATGTGTGTGCGCGTTTGGTTGCTTTTTCTTTTTAAACTTTCTTCCTCCACTTTATAAAATAGTTATTTGTGTATTTACTGGATAAAAGCCATTCTTATGACTCAAACACTCCTGCCTAAGAGATTGAAAAATAAAAAAAAATTATACTGCTCTACTAGCAGGCACAACAGAATTATTCACAGAAAAAGGCAGAGCATTGCTTGACACAGTTAAAAAGAAGAAAGACCACATGGCATGCGTAGGCACTTGTGGTCAGGAACCTGAAACATCAAAACAAACCATTCTGATGATAAAACAAGGAAAAGAGAAGGTGAGAAATGCTTATCCTGTTCTACTAGCATAATCTATCTCAAGACATTATATCTTGCAAATATTTCCACAGGAATGTCTTCTAATTAATTTGAAGAGCAAGTATATAAAGTCAAAGAGACTATTCACATAAAAACTTTGTTACTGTACATATATTGAAACAGACAAGTGTCAGGAAGTCTTTGGCAACAGTGTTTGAAGAACAGCATTAATACATTGCTTTATGTGCTGGCTTTTTTCCCCTCTGCATATTCAGTTTTGATTAAGTCTGTTATAAAGTCTAAAGAAGATGAAGCACTCTTGCACAGACAACAGTTGGATATATTTTGAGCCCTGCATTTATTATAGTACTTTTGGAGGTCTTTCTTAAATGTGTAGGACTAATTGGTAGCAATCCAAGTGAAATTATACAGGCTTAGATTTAGGATTCACTTATTCATATGAAGGAGAAACTTTTGCTAAAACTGATACATGGGAAGTTCCATGATCTGGTCTGCAGGAAAAGGATGAAATTATACACAGACTCAGCAAGGAGTATCTTAATTAACACATGAAAGAAGGTTAAAGAATAACTTCTGAGAACATCCTAGGCTGTGATCTCAGTAGAATTGGTAATTTACTTTTTAATTTCCCATGGTTTTTTATATATATTTTTTTAACAACACAGGAGGGAGGAGCATTAGAAAGAGCCCAACAGGCTCAGTGATGGAAGAAAGGATGGGAGAGTCTCTGATCACTGTGACTAACCTGCATCTGAGAAAAAGATAGCAACAGATAATCTGATGAAGGTAATTTGCCAATATGTAGTATAAGATTGAGTTGTGTGAAGACCTTATTTATCACAGGCTGACTTGGCCTAGAAGTCTTCAAAAAGCATACCTACCATATAATGAACAAATAACCAACCCCCCCATACTAAGCAAAAAAACATACAAACAAAAGAAACCCGACAACAACCCTTCCCCTGACCCTGCCCAAATCTCTGTATACTCAGGATCTGTCATAAACATCTAAGTGGGAGACCTGCTCTCTAGATCTCCTCTCCAGAAGGTGTACTTCTCTCAGGAAAAGGACCGATGTACTTCACAGCTCCTTAAAAGCCCATCCATCTCCTGATGAACTCAGGAGGACACATCTTGGAAATCTAAATAGGGTTCAACTTGTACCTCACTGTCCAAGGAGAGTGGCTGACAGGTCACTTCTTCCAGACTTTACTTTATCCAGTGTTGCTCTGGCTTACTGTTGTATTTGCAAGAGTTCTCATCAATCATTTTGGCAGCTCAGATTTACAAGGGTGTTGGACTCTCATGACCCTATGTCAAAAATTTTCTACGGATTCAACTTAGGCTAGACTCTGCTTTTCCTAAGGGAATCCACACTTTCCTCTGCATTGCACCAAATGCAAGGGTAAAATTTCATCTTTTATGTTCCTCTGCACAGAAACAGAAGCAAAAATGAGGACGTTCTAGAGGCACAAGTGTTTCCTGACATCAAGTGTTCAGATACATATTCTTTTTTCCTAGAATTATTACTTAATCCTCCCAAAATAAAAATTAAGTATTTTATAAGTGGCACTCCATGGCTGGCTATGATCTAGAGGAAGTATAAACCAGCTGAAGTGATCAATGTTGTACCAAGAAACTCAATGATTTTATAGCAACCAACTGTCACTCTACTGCACCAACATCCATCAGATAAAATAATTGATAGTGCCCCAATCAATTGGTATAAGGGAAATAGAGTCATTATATGCCGGTACTGTGCCAGGGGATCAATATCTCCTTCACACAAAAACATCTTTGCCTGGCTTTGACATTAATTACCCACAAATATCTCCACATTGGTGTGCCAGTGGGAGACCATTATCCTATGTCAGCATTTAATAACTTTGGTATTCCCCTTTAATCCTCACTGTGCTGACCTTACCTCTCTTGACAGCCACCACTTCAGGATCTCTCTCGACTCCTTCACTTCCCACACAAAGGATTTGTGGTCATGTTTGTGTCTCATGAAATTTCCTATTCATCTTCTCTTTTGCTGAAAACTTACATCCATCAGACCTGGAGGCTCGTGAAACTGAGCTCATAGACAGGGTGCATGGTAAATGCCAGGAATTCCATTGGGACATCATGGAATTTCCAGCCTTCATGTGCACTTTTTATCTACCAGTTGTTTGTGTCACCTGCTATCAATATTTATATTATAAATGCTAGCAGTGATTTTTTTTTTTTTTTTTTTTTTTTTTTTTTTTTTTTTTGGGACTGATGGCAGTCACGTTAAGCTTTCATCTGAAGCCCAAAATAAAAAAAAAAATCAATAACATAAGGGAAATAAACATTATGGAAAGTTATTTTGATTTTCAGAGGGATCAATGAGAATTGTCTTATTGTGGATTTAGACCTCTATTTAAATCCCCAAGATCCCACAAGGATCTGTTCATGTCTAAGTGTCAGATCACTCCAAAGATGTTCCTCACACCAAAGGAAAAAATTCTACTGTATTCAGAAAGTTATTTTCTTTATATTTTTATAACTTCACACTTCTCTTTGTTATATTGGGTTGAAATTGACTCATGCACCCAAATTATTAGGAAGGACAGGCACAGATAGACAATAGGTAACATCTGGCTCATTTTCTTAATAAAACAGGCTAAGAAAACTTTGCAATTTTAAGTGTGGAATAAAACTTAAAAATATGAACGCAAAAGGCTGAAATCTGCAAAAGAAAAAATCTAAAGAAAAAAACCTAGCCCTAATTCCAACATAAAGAATTATATTCAAGAATCAGGTTGTTAAAACCACCTCATATCTTAAAGCAAATACAACAAGTAGCATGAGACTTGAGGTTGTGTCGAATATCTAAAGCAGCACCACATGGAGTGAAGTTCATTATGATACGCCAATGAAGCAGACTCAGATGATGAAAATCATCAATCTTGGTGTTGTTTCTATGGGTTGTCAAAGAGAAGCTGGTTCATGCAACAACATCAGCGAATATTCACAATGAAAAACATTGGAAACATATTTTCACTGCAGAAAACAACTGCCCCATATGGTGGTTGCTTTCTTTATCTACAAGAGACCTACTCTTCCTCATGCCAATAATCCCACAGTTCTTGCCACCTCCTATCCTATACTTTAGTAAAGCAGTGTCTCCTCATTCCAAAAAGGTTGTTTGTTTTTAATTTGGATATGGCAGAGAAAGCTACCAGTCTGATAGTCATCACAGATGATTTGATACATATCCTCACTGAGCTATTAAAATACGCCCTGAATATTAGGGCTCTCCAGTCTATCCAAATTATTTTTAAGTTTCACAAGTTGTTGAAAACATAGTAAACCCAAGGTATTACAACATGTGGCGATGCGATACTTTTATTGTATTTTTATATAAGTTTTCTGTACCCCAGTGGTTCATCCCTACCTTCCCCACTCCTATTCCCAGTTGGTTTGCCCCAGACCCAAGCCGCTCCCCCAGTGCTCCCTACATGGTTGTTCTCCTCCCCTTGTTCTAGCTCTTTCCCTATCAATCACCCAAACCCCTCCTGTTGTTCCCGAAGGTCCAGTGTCCATCATCTGAAACCTCCCAGTTTAACCTAATATGGTCCCCATCAATCCCCCGAGACCCTACCCCTCTAGATACCTCCCCCTTTGGAAATCCCCTAAACCTCGATGCCCCATTGGGGCATGTGATCCCTTTCCCTCCTCCCCTTGGGGCTATTGGCCCAAAGAAATGTCTATCCTCGTCCATATCCCTCCCTTAGAGATTTCTATTGGTCCCCAGTTAAGCCATCCCCATTGTAACACCTCCCTTTATAAGAGGTTCCCTGGAGCTGCTCAAGGCTTGTCTCCTGGGAGTTCCGTCCAGTAAGCTTGGATTACCCCGTGTGGGAAGCCTCCTTGCTACTTTTTATCCTCTCCCTCGTCGGGACTGCTGGCAGCCACTGTGCCTGGAGCTTCAGCTCCCCTGGGCAGAGCTGAACTCCTGAGGAGCAGCTTTAAAGCCGAGAGCCTCCAGCTGCTCCTCACTCCTGTCGCACACTGCAGGAGCTAGCCTGGCCAGTGGTCAGTGGCGGTCATTGTGACAATAACATGATATAAAAACTGTTCCAAACCTCAAATTGGTTAGTTGCAAGTAAGATTCTTAAAAGACTAATGGAAGAAAACAACTCAGTATATTGCAGGCTCTTCCCTGATTTTGTGTCAGCAGGCCATAATTTAGGCCAACAGGAAAGAAGAATATTTCTTGTTTTTCCTTCTGACATCAGACACATCCAGAAACAGAAGCACAAGCAGACTGCAGTCTCCATTGAGAAAATGGGAGAACTTTATGTGCAAATTTAAACAGGGAAGCTGCATTTTATACTATTAAATAGGGTTGTCTTCTGCATAATTCATATACTCTATCCTAGACATCTCAGAGACAAAGACTAAATCAAACCCTGAACCAGAAAGACAGTCCTAGAGTTTTCCAGGACTGCAACAGCTGAAATTCAGTGTGGTTCCTCTTGTCCCAGTCCTGCAAAGTAAACCCCAGCAGTTTCTATGACATTTGTTTTCATTCTGCAATATAAGGAACAATACCAAACAGACCCCAAGGAACATTTCATATACCATTGTTTTAAAAGACAGCTCATATGCTATAATTTTCAGCCAAGTTGCTTTTAAATTATTCGTTGTATTTTTCCAGAATCTTGGGATGCAGCTTGAATCTCATTTTATTGCTATGTACTGTAAAATCATTACATGCACATTTGGTCTTTGATTTTCTCAGACCCTCATATCAAAAGAGAAAAGGGTAAGTTCACTAAAACACACAGAAGTTGCACAGAATTCTAAATAAATTACTAACACGCTGCTCAGGCCTTGTATATTTGTAGTTCCTAAAAATTTAAGCAATTTAGTTTCTGGGTTACTATTAATTACTCATAAGTGGACATTTGAAATAATTTGGGAGCAGCTCTAAAATGTCTGAGCTGACTCATTTGAACAAGCCTGAAAAAGACATTAACTACTTTTTAAATAAGTATTTTAAGATAGTAGTAGTTATTTGGCAGAAATTAATACACAAAAACACTTAGCAAAAGCAGGCTGCATACATCCACACTTCCCTGTCAGAAGCATAAGTAGTGAACTACAAATTTAATGAAGATAGAAGTTCAGTGAACTAATATGCCTGTCTAGTACAGTGATTATGTTAATGTCTGTTGCTATTTCAAATCTTCCTTAGATACAGTATTCAGAGCCTGGCATCCAGGTTTCTGCATTACTCACCCAATGCAAATCCCTCAGCAATTGTAGGAAACACAGGCTGTGCCTTTACATTCTACACTGTGTCTACATTCACACGCTTCTCCCCTTCACTTCTGTTTGTGTGCAAATGATGACAGTCTCTGACACAGGACTCTATGCATTTTATAGAGTGAACATACTCATTCCATGGGAAAGATGCCAAAATATGATGGCTCCAAGGTATATGGGGGAGTAACAAAGGCTTATGTTCCAATGTCCATATGCGTAAAAAAAGCATGTTCCTTTGAACCCCGCCAGTTTTCTTCCAAGTCTGCCTTTGGGGCACCCCAGTGCCATTCTGACTGCTGGAGAAGCACTGACTCCCAGAGTTCATCTGTTGCTGCTCTGTAGAGAAGTATTGCAGACCCAATGTGTTTTCCTACGGCGGCCAGAGAGCAGTGCTCCTGACTTTTCATTTGGGAAGAGGCTGTACAGGACAGCCTTAAGCTCTATATCACCTTTCCTGCATATGATGTACATGCTGCATTGATTCCTTTGCCATTAAGTGTGATAATGAGCATCCTTTTCTGTCTGTATCACTACTAAATGTAGGCCATGATGAAGATAACACCCATTGGGTCTGCTGTGCTTCATTTGTCAGGTAACAAGTGAAAGAACCTGGCCTGTATTGATTTATGCTGGCTTTTGGTTTAAGAAAAGACTGTATTTTGTTCACTTCCTTTTGTTCCCTTGAAACATAAGATTTAACATGATACAGTAGAAGGGCATTTGCTGCTGCCAATAGTGAGCTCTAGCAATCAAAACAGCCAGTTTCACTTAAGTGATCTTGATCCTTGAATATTAGCAAAGCAGCTGATTAAATACTATGTGTAATATATGAACATAATACAAAATACATTGAAGAGTAATAGCTAAACACCAGACTAATAATAATAAATTATTGTTGTTGTTCTTATTATTATGCCTTGTCAAGCTCTCCTACAAAACATCAGATGTAGTTAAATAATAACTGAAGTCAAATTTAACAATGGAGCCCATGGGACTATCTTACAAGTGTTCTGAGTGCAGAATACTCAAAAGTTCATGGTCTGTTGTTGCAGCTTAGCATTTTCTGAACAATGACAAGCAATTATCATTGATGTAATGCTCCCTCTTAAAAGTACTTCTTATAAGAAGATGTGAGAGCAGTCTGAAGTGGACTGTGATTTCATTGGAACTGAGGGTTAGATTAGTCTATACTTTATAAATCATCTGGAGAACCACTAGATTTGTAACCATTTTCCCCGATTATGAATTCATGGACAATTTTGCCCATCCCATCTGTCAGCATTGCTCAACTTCACAACAGTTAATCAGATTCACATTCTCCTAAAATAATTGTGTGTGCTTCTGCTATGTTTAAAATAAAGGGAACTAATGTTTTCTTTCCCTGAAGGGGCAAGTGTGTCTGCTCAGCTAAGAGCGTGAGGTAAAGAGATAAAAGTTCTCCCAGGAGGCCTTTCAAAGGACCTAGGAACCTGTGGGAGCTATTTAGGTTATAAATGCTTCATTCAGGTTAATGAAGCAATGGGAAGGTGTATAAGGTTTAGGTGTCAAGCACGTGCCTAAATTAAGCATACTGCATGTAACTGTTTTACACCCCCTACAATTTTCACAGTGTAAGTTAGCATTACATTCAAACTTGCAAGGTAGCATTGAATCAGGAAAAATGGACCCCAGTCCTGATGTTGTTTAAGATACAGTTAGACAATGAGGTAAACTGCCTTTGCTGAATAAGTACTTTCAACTTTTTCTTGGCATAGCAAATGAAAAGAGATGTTTTTCACATTCATACTGGAAAACAAACAGCAGTTTCAGGGAATTTGCCTTCCCTATCTATTTAGGATAGTTGTTGGATCACAAAAAAGAAAAGGAGATGAAATTAGGCACGAACCAGCTAATTTTCGTAAACATCCAGGATTTTAAAATGCAGTGTACTTGCAATTGTTTCATCTCATTTTAGCTGCAGACTCAAGTAAATATTTGAGGTGGCATCACTAGACAAAAAGTGCAAATCAGTACTCAGATCTCTTCCTTGCAAAATGTCTCCAAAAAATACATAATATTTCAAACATAATTGCAGAGTGTAGCCAAACAAATAATTTACATAACAATTCATGGTTTTATTTTCAAAAACTCCTTTTATTTCACCACTGAGCTTAATTAGCCCAAGGGAAAGGAAAAAGAAAACAACCACAAGCAGAACATGCCCCTTTACACTTTACCAATACTTCCTCACAGCTGTGAATCGTGCTGGGCCCTAAAAGAAACCAAACCTCCAAATCTAGTTTGAGATTCTTGAGATCTTGCAATAACCTGTGCCATAGCTCAATCACACAAGTAGATCATGGTTTACTCTCACCAAATGTCTGTATCTTTAAATAATTACTTATTACACTCCATCTTGTAGGTTTTTGCTTAGTGAAGTATTTTCCCCAAATTGTTTACTTGCATGCTTTTTTCCTTTTTGTCTTCTGTTATTGAAAGAAGAGGGAGGGAAGATAAGGAAGCCACACATAATTCAAGGCAAAAATCTAACCCAAGATCCCCAAGAGATCCCTGTAATCTGTTGCATGGAGCCTCCATCCTCAGAGGCCCTTGGTTCCTGCTTCTAACTCTAGTTACCAAAGACACATTTCCCCTCCTCAACACCACATCTACTCTCTACACGAGTTTTCCTCTACTTCCCCAGCTCAGTTGTCCCTTTAAGACCTCATCCAAGTGTGGCAGAGCCCAACAAAAGTTGCCTGGAAGAAAGTCAAGGGACTTCCACAGACACCCCAGTTAGCACCCCACTCCAGGGGCTGCTAAGCTTTGTTTAAGTGACTCTGGCCAGCTTTGTACCCACACCTGGCCTCATCTCCCTTGGCAGTAACAATTCACAAAATACTGAGAGAATTACTGCCCTGGCCCTGAGTTACTCTGGAGTAACTGGATTTAATGGTACTAAGGTATATTTTATGAAAAGCCCTAAGAAAAAGAGACAAAGCCCCCACTTAAAATAACCTGAAATGTTTCATAACTACCAGTAAAATTTTCCAAAAAGTCAGAAATGTTAGGACTTATTACAAGAATATTTAGACAGCCATAACCTTCATAGGACCACACAGGAATGTGACTCAATTCAGTGAAAGCTGAACTAGAAGCAGGTCCCCAACCACCAAGATTTGATTTACAGAATCTTTTGTGACACCTGCCTCAGCAACATCTGGCTCCTGCCCTGAGTGCCAATACCAGGCAGGCTATAAACCTGTCAGTTAGAAGTCATACACTGAAAAATTAAATTTCATTAGTGGAATTGAAGTTGTGAGCTCAAGCTGGCAAATCTACATCATTTAATAAATCAGCATGAGCCTACAAGCATTCAACATCGGGAAGTCTCAACACATTTTCACACAAAACAGCTCTTCCCCTTTGCCATCTTAGCCACATTTGCATTAGTTACTGATCCACCTGTGCCACTGTCACACTTGCTCCTCTCTGTTCTTCTGAGAGGCACAGATGAATTTGATTTCTGCTCCTACCATCACAAAATCCATCATTTCTTTAATTTTCTAGCCACATGCATCTATCTGCTCAAATCTATTTTCATTCAACACAAAAGCTAAACTGGTTTGCCAGAAATCAGTTATCTCAAAGCCAACTGATCAATGCACACTGTGAAACAGGATGAGTTTAAAAGTAGGAGGCAGGAAGGAAAGACCAAAAAACCCTTAAAATTCAATGGAAAACTAACTTCTTTTTACTGTTATGTGCAGTCAGCATCCATTTACATCCTATACTTAACACCCCCTTCTGTTTCTGTTCTCCTTGTAATCCTTCTTCCTTATAACCCTGCACTCCTACAGTTACTCGAGATTTTCCCATCTCTCCCACCTGTGGAGGTTGTACTTCCCCCTAGTCAAGGTGAAATTAGATACTGATAGGCTCGTGCATTTTCTTTGAAAGTGATCTCTCAGCACAAAGATTTCAATTTGGAGCAATAGTGATATTTCACCTCCCTAAGTAATATCTTCATCATATGTAATACTGCCACTGTTACATTTTTCCTAGAGGAAAAAATTGCACTCAAATCTAATGTGTTTCAAAGAGACTGTCAATCTCTCCAGAGCAGAAAGGTCTCTACCAGATCTCTACTGAGTGCATTAATCTTGGTTTTTAGAAGTTAATTTCTGGGGCTCTGCCTGGGTGGTAAGGAGCAGCAAATGCCCTGTTTTCTGACAAGGTGATTCAACACTCTGAAAATTGAGCCCCTGGACTTAGGGCCCAAAATTCTCCAGAACTGAAGCATTCAAGGCTACTAGTCACTGCTGGACAAAGCCTCAGCCACTGCCTAATTCCTAGCTATTTTTGCTGTGATGTATCCATGTCTACTGCACTTAAAAGACATCCCCTAGTGTACATAAATTTTAAGCTTCTATTTAAAAAAAATAATTATAGCTTCCAGCACATGCGACTGCAGATAAAATCTTCTCAAGGAAGTTGACTGTAACCCACTGCAGAGCTGCTGGAAACAGGATTACACAATATGAACATGTATCAGCTAGAACAGAACTGACAGCTATCATTTTCATTTCGGACACAAAAGAGACACAGAAGAGATCTTCATTTTTTTATAGAAGTAGGTCCTATGTACATCATACTTTTTTTCTTTCTCTTCCAAGCTCAGTAATCTCAATGAACGTCCTTGATCTGACCTTAGAAATTCAAAGTTTATTGTATGAGAGCAAAGGGGTTTTAATAAAAAAGATAACACATCTGTGAGAAATGGGAATAGGCTGTTTATCAGCGTTAAAGGTTTGTCATTAAATACATTCATTTGCATCTTAATAACATGATCAGCTTTTAATAATATGCACCAAAATGAGACCGATTATACTTTCTTAAGACCACAGGATTGAAAACACCATCAATCTGTTCTGAGTGAATGGCACCCCTGAGATTTCCGATAGGGCTGTAATAAAAGTCTGTGGCACTTTGAGAAATGCAGGTGGTAAAGGAGAAAAAGCTGCAGTCTTGCTCCTGGGAATTCTCAAATCATAGCTCACAACAACTCTGAAATGTCTAAGTAATAAAACAGAAGTCAGAAAACAGAAGTCCTGTTGCTGTATCATTCTTTCCATTTCTCAGAAAGAAGTGGGAAGAATGAGAAATGAAATGAACACTTTCTCCCTCAGATCTCAGAAGGATCTTTCCACTGCAGTAAAACAGACACTGCCACACCAGGTCCTGTACTATGACTTCTCTGGATGGAAATACTGCAAGACTCAAGACAACAGAACAAATATTTCTCTGAATGCAGAATGTCACTCAATACTAAGCAGGGCACAACTTGAAAATTGGATGAAAAACTCTGTGATATATAAGCACATGACAAACAAATCTTGCTTTGCTTCACATCAGGGCTCAGGTGCAATCAATAAGAACCATCATTACTGCAACTTAAATGAGCAAATTTCTCATTATTCATAGGTGGCTGTTATGTGAGGGGAAGAAGTTAGACCATTCCAGATAAGTTTTTGAGTGCATGCAACTTACTTTTCTTTTCCTGAAGCTTTTGCTTCTTCTGCCTTACTTTTTTTTTCTCCTAAGTCTAGTGGGAATTAACACTAGACTAGAACTGAAAACCTTTGTGCATACACACAACACACACAAATCAGACTACCTTGCAAGAAATGGGAGCAGATGGGCTCCCACTAATGAGATGACTTACCCTTCAAAATGAATGCTTGATAAAAAGGAAATAAACCAGGCTTGCTCTGCATGCTATTTTTTCCCCCAGTACAACTATACCAGGAGGATTTTTTATTTTTAAATTTTTTAAAAAAGATTAGCTATCTTAGACATGATAAGTCGTAGGGTTCCCTGAAACTGTTAGTGGGATGTAGTTTTGGCCTCCTCATCTGCCTTCTGAGGCATTTTGGGGCTCTTGAAAAGTGTATATAATGCTTGCAGTATTCTGTGAATCAGACCTAGAGGGTGATACAGGGAACACAGACTCATACTGAAAGCTTGGAAAAGACCTCAGATCATGTCTCAGCTCAATGAAGTACAAAGACAATTCCTCAGAAATGTATTGGGAACATACCTCTTCTCAGGTAGCATCTGTGCTTTAAACCTCACTGCCTGTGTTGCCTTTGCTTAATCTTTAGTTCAGCTGGAAGAAAAGCAGTTTCATCACCTCACTTTTAACCTGTTTGCTGACCCATGGTCTTTCCAGTGGAGCTGACACTAGAAGAGCATGCAGGACAGCAAATCTGCACACAGTTGGTCACTATCTACAGCAAATTATGGAAGTTGATAGAATTAAGGTACAAACTTTTCATTTAGCTACAAAATCTGACAATATTATATCCACATCTGTAGAAAGCTTTCTATGCTGTGGGTGGTCAAGAAAATTTGGACACAAAGGGTGTAGAAACAGACTCTAACCCACATCCTCTTGTACCCCAGTACAATAACGGTATATGAAATCATTGTATGAAATGTAAATGTTTCCTCCACTGGGGCATCTTAGCTTAATGACAATGAGCTGGAATAGTAAATTTTTTTTCACCTGTTGTCTCTTGGGGACAAGATGCCCTTTATTTTTGCTTAGATTTTCTTGTACTTCAGAAATAATACACAGGTTTTACTTAACCATTTTGGGATCAGAAATACTTCAAGAAATGCACACTGAAATTCAATTCCTTATGCAACTCATACAACACTGCATCACCTTTGTGAATTGATAAACATGAACTCAGTAAATCAGGAAAAAATCCAGGAGATGTTTACTGCAACTTTGAATTTCTTAGGGAAGTGGGAATTAATATCCCAGTAAATTGGTTGTTAGGTGTATGTATGTGTGCTGTGCATACCCTGCTATGAAGGGGGGGTGTGACATCTGATCCTTTCTCCAGCCTTTACAGCTGCCTCCATGCCAATGCTTTGGCAAGGCCCTTCGTGAATATTGTCCCCTGCTGCACTAAGTGAAATCCAATCTCCAATAAAACCCACCACTTGTGGTGTGACTGTCCATGCATGTGGAGATTTGCTTTCCATTAATACTTGCACAGTAATCTGGACTTTGCAGAAGTTCATTTAATGAGAAAACAAAAGGAACGCACACACACACTGCAGAAGAAGTTTTAAACTGGAGTGAATAATAGAAGAAAATAACTGTGGTAGCTTTACCAAAGCATCTACAAAAACACTTAAAAAGTTGTAATTTAGCAGTGGCATGAAAAAACACTTTTTTTTATTTTAAATTCAAAATGAATAGATATCTGAAAATATATCTAATCACTTCAAGCTGTCACCACCTACCCCTGGAATCTGAGGGTGGAAAAGAGAAGGAAAGGAACTGTTGATGATGGAAAAGCTCTGTTATTTGTTCATTGTCAGTGAGCAGGGACAGAAATAGCTCTTCCAGTGCAAATTTTTCTGTCTGAGGGTCAACTCACCTTTTTCGAAACTAAGTAGTGCAAGATGCTGCTGGTACCTCTGCTAACTGGGAAGGTTGAAGGATATAAAATCCTTGAGATTTTAAATTGTGTCTCTCATGAAGATCCCTGAAAATTCCAGCCTAACACATCTATAATTACCTAAGGCCCCACCTACCTAACGCAGAAGTTCCAACAATGGAATTTTTCTAACGTTGCACCATACTTAGTGTCATCTTGAAAGCCCAGATCAAAAAAATTGCACTTTTATAGTTTATTTCTTAGCTTACTTTGATAAATGCAGAGAAAACAATCTCAGATGACAAAAAGTGTCAAACAAGAGAGATCTTGAGATTTTTAAATCTATCTTGGGGTGTCCATTCCTAATTTAAAACTGGAAAGAGACTGCCTCTTCTCCTTGCTCTCTATTGCCTGGTAAAGAGAACACTTTTTGCATACACAAAATTTTTTGGGGATGCAGAGATAGGAACAGCTGTATGTCCTCACTTGAGCAAACAAAACAGACCTTTGAGGTCTCGAATCTTCTCTGTACTGCTCCACTGATTCTATCTATGAATGGCCACCACAGGAGCCTGCTGCAAACCAGCACATCTAGCATGTCAGTGACTTGCAGCTTCAATAACACCAAAGGAAGTGGGTTCAGAACATTAACAGGTAACATTCCTTAGCCAGAGCTATCCCCAGGGAATTTTTTAGTTTTATTTCTAACCCCACAATTCCAAACCAGAGAGCTAATCTAGCAGAAAAACCAAACCAAAGAACCAACCCCTCCTGCCAAAAACCCAAAATACCAAACAGCACCAAACAAAGAAATCCCACCACCAAAACAAAAAAACAACAACCAAATAAACCAACAAACAAAACAAAAAACCAAACCAAACCAACTCCCTAAAAAGCCCAAGAAAGTATGCCTCCTTTCCACGATTTTAGAGGTATTTCTGAAATTCCTATAAGGAAAATAGGAAAGTTAACTATAAGCAAATTTCATCTCCCTAGCTGGTAGTAGCTTTCTACAGTTACCCTTTAAGGCCATTTGATTTGATAATAAATTCATCATGATATCAAATTTACATAATGTTTTTCAATGACTTATTAATATACAAATATTAGAAAAAAAAGATTGAAAAGGCAACCCAAATGTTCCTAAAACATGAAGATATGCTATTTAACAATGGGGGTGGGGTGAATCAATTGGAACCTCACCATTGCACAAACAAACCACAGCCAGAGAATAGAAGAAACTGAGTTCTAGACCACCTGCAGTGAAAATCCTGTAGCTGTCCTATCTATTCACAAAACCTAAAATGTATAATTTTGAAACACAAGGAAATAATTATTGGAAAATATTACAGCTACCTGTCACTATTTAGAAGAGGAAGGAAAAGAAAGGGGTAGATGATGGCTCTGCTGTTGGCAGCTGAAGGAAGAGAAGAATTCCAGGACAGGTTTCCAAACACCTGTCTGTAAAGCTCAAGAATAGTTTACAAATAATCCTCAAGATTTTTAATGCCTTCAAATATAGCACATGAGCAAAATACTATTGTAGATCAGTGATCCTCTAGACTTTCCACATGATATCCTTATAACAACCCTCATAACGAATTACCGTATGAAAATGCAGTGAACTTTCCCAGCTGGAAATACATTGGACTCTGGGACATTAATTTCAAAGACTACCAACATCTAAGCCCTTAGCTGCTATCAGGCCCATGAGTTCTAACAGCACCTTGCAGCTGGTCATAGTAGGAATTGCTGTAGTCTTATCATGAGCCCCTCACATTAACATAGCTGGAAAAAAGTGATACAAGAAAAGCTGGTGATAAAAGTAGAAAAGAGGGGGCTGCACTGTCCTTACAGTCTGAAGTCTTTTTATAGTAGAAGATTCACAATTTTTCATGGCAATGGTCAGCTTGCACCATGGCTGCACACAGTTTGTCTTTGATACCTGCAAAACTATCACCTCTGAAATCACAAGGCTTAATGTTAAAAAAAAAAAAAAAAAAAAAAAAAAAAAAAAAAAAAAAAGAGTGGAAAAGAGATTGGACTTTTTCCATTTTTACCTATTAGGTCTCACCAAAGATTTCTTAAGAATCCAAAATGAGGCATTTCTTGTTTGTGGGTTGAATTTTTTTTTCCAAGTCAAGAATCTTATTTTTGTATTGCAAAGCATAAAAATCAAAAGTCTAATTTAAAAGTAATTGCATCCCGATTAACTAATAAATATGGGACCTAGACAGACATAAAAAAACTGTTTTCTGTGGCAAATTTTTCACTTCCTTATAGTCTCTTTTCATTGGCACTGGCTCTGATAACTTTTTCCTCTAAGAAAATGGTTCCATTTGTTTTGATAACAGCATCTGCCTTGAGCAAAACTAGCAATGACAATCCTGCGTTATGGCTCCATCAGTTTTTTGTCTATTTAAGACTTAAGGTAACTTTTCCTGCTTAGGGATATCTCCTGAAGTTTCTCTAATGTCTCAGCTAAGGCTTGCTAGCACTCTGAAAATCTCAAATGATTAACAACTGAGCTATTCACTGAGATACTGTCCAGCCTGCCTGAAAAATGAGAACTTCAGTTCTACAAGCTCTGCTCCCCCCTGTGACAAACCTATGCTGAATTCTATAGTTTCCAGTCTCATTTTGTACAGCTAAACAACGTCCTGTTACCAATTGGGACAAACATATTGTATTCCATACCAGATACCAAAAACTATGGAGACCTAAACACATGAAGGACAAAATATATTATGATGAACACAAGTGAAACTTGTGGTAATAAAGCCATTTGCTATGCTTTCTGTTTTGGTCAATTCCATGAATAATTGTAATTCAGAGCTGGGAGAGGCCCAAGGAACTATCAGAGATCTTCCCTCAGATTTTTACTATTGTAATATTTGTGCTAAGAAGCTACAAACATAAAAGTGAAGCACAGCCAGTCAAAGCACAGTGAAACAGGACTTAGTAACCACCAGAAGAAAAGTTATTGCAAAAAGCTTAAGAGAGTCAGTGTTGTGCCAACAACCTCTTTCCCACTCACAAACAAGCAATGATTTTCTGTGGCTCGATAACCTACTTCAGATGAACAAAGAGTCCAACACTTTTCCTTAGGTCCTTATCAGACTCTTCATACATGCCTGTAGCTAACATCATTATGCTATGGTTTTTTAAGTGTCTGTCAGCAAGTGGGCCTTTGATGTGAAGAGACAAGAGATCTGGATAGAGCTGATGGATGTTTTAAGTCCTTTCTTAAAGGCTTGATAGAATAATTAAACTGATGCTCTGTAGTGGTAATTAGGGGAGAAAATAGAGCCACCAGCCAGTATGGGGAATTATTAGCAAGCAACTTAGCAAGCTGTGCACATAAAAAACACAAAGGCTCAGGAAAAATAAGCAGAGTGCTTAGTCCTGAAGAGTGGGAACCTAGAAGTGCTGGAGGCCTTAGGTCTGTTAATGCACAGCATTTGAAACTGCAAGAAAAAGAATAAACTATGTGTACAAACTTCAGTTAAAAAAAGGCATAAGGGAAAAAATAGGGATCTAACTGGAGCAACAATTTTGTTCTTTAAGAAACACTTGGAAAGATCCACAAGAGAGTCTCAGCTCTGTGCCACAAGGACATACACAGTACAGTAAAAGGTGTTCAGTGGCAGCTAACTTCTGTCAGAAAGTGTTTACATATCTAATAATTCTTCAAAGAGAGCTCAATTTTGTTACAATATCTCCAGTAGAGGAGATAAAAAATCACAGGAGCCTAGATTAGTATCACAACCGGGCTTCAAAGACAAGAGACCAACATCCGCATGGGTGCTTGCATTCATGTCTCCCTATTAATAAAATACCTACCCTGATAAGATCCTGGAGTAAGCAGCAGGTAATTATATTCCTCTAATGACTTATCAGCATAGACAGGCACACAACTAGTGTGTACAAAGACTGCAGGTCTAAGTTGTCCAAAAACTGGTGAGCCGGAATTACAGGAGACTCCCGTTTCTGAGAGGCGTCCTGAGAGCCCCTATGGACCTCCTGACACATTAAGGAAAAGAAATGTGAGAGGAATTGTATGCCCTCAAGAAGAACTAGGGCCACCTTTTTTCAAAACTCTCAGGAAATAACAAAATAGAAAGTGCAGCTACATTAGCTAAAAACATGCCAGTCATGCCATTGCTTACATTTCCTACAGGAGTGATGTGATAGATACCTCTGCAAAGTTTTCTAGCAGGTCATGGTTTCACCTCTTGTCTCCACCCCACAACACTACATCACAGTTACAGTTGTTATAATGCCATAAGCCAGTTTTTTGGGCTATGTGGAATTCTTCTACCAAAATCAAAAGCGCTCTTCCCTCTCCCTTTCTTTCAGGTATTAAACTGAAGCTATTTTTTCAATTCACAAAAGATAGCCATGACAAAACTTCAGCACAAAGAGACCAGAAATGTTATGAAACAAGAAATTCAATTCCCTCCCACATATAAAGAAACATGCCATGAAAATTCATTCATGACATTTAAACATTTATACAAAGTTTCTGCCAATGCAGGAATATGGAATAGAACTTGAGGACTAAAGAAGTAGAGCTGAAAGGGAAGTTTTGAGAGTGGATGTACTTGCTTTTAAATCCCCCCTCATGGAGCAGAACGAAATACAACCCCACAGACTCCTGTTTTCATTTGACTTACCCAGCACTATTTAAAGCTGTTGCTGAATGTGAACATCTCTAAGGCCTTTGAGAGGCCTGAGGGTCTGTAGCTTTCTCCTGCCCCAGTTCCAGCCAATCTGTGCTTCTTCAAGAAGGGCAAGTGAAGTTTAATTGTAAGAAGCTAATTTTCTTAAACTTTTCATTAGCAAGCATTTCAACAGAAATGAAGGTGACAGATGGTATTTCAACATGTACATAACATCAGTAACCCAATGTTAAAAATCTGTGTCACCTTCATAGCACAGCTCCAGTCCTTCCGGTTACTCACCATTACTGTTTTTACTTGCTAAGAAGAGTTTGACTGGAAGAGATTTACAACAAAATACATCAAGGGCAGTTTGATAATAATTTAGAATTAAATATTTATAGTGGATGGTAAGTAATTCTAAGAAAATATATTAAGATCTCAGGCTCTAATTTTTCTGTTTTCATTGTTTTGATCAACTCTTTGAGAAAACACTTTTGCAAAAAAACCCCAAAATCTCAAGCACATTCCCTTTTTAAGAGATTAGGAATGATTGATGGCTAAGTATAACCTCTCCATGAAAACAAGTCTACTACCGGTTTCAAGTGTGTACACGACCAATAAGTTTAAAGCAGCATTCCACAATATTGTGTGATGTCAAAACACAAGTACAATTATATGACAAAACTTAACTAGCCTCTGGTTTAGTATTTGGTTGGGTTTTTTCCCCCTGAGAACACTCGCATTCACCTGTTTGGTCCACCAAGAACAGAAGTAAGGTTTTTGTAGCAGCCTAAATAAACACATGCAGTGTGTTTGCAGTACACAGTGCATGGCTCCAGAAGCAGCATGAGCTAACCAGAGAAAAGTTTCAGACAAATGTGTCTAAGCTGTACTCCGTGCCTGCCTTACCCCTGTGTGTACTGCACCAGCGCATTCTGTCCAGGTTCTCTCTCAGATGCCTGGCAATTTGAATTTGAAATACTTGCAAAGCTCAGAAACTCCCCTTGCAGGTTTGCAGTTTTAAAAGGTGTCTAGTTTTCTTAAAATAAACAAAGCTTAAAAGTCTAAGAGGGTAAAGCTTTCTGACAGAAAACCTGACTGTACAGTCAACAGCAACCCAAAAGTGCTGCCAGTGCCTTGCAAGCATCCATGGATCTTCATGTGCAGGGATAACAAGAGACAATTAGTGGTACATTTGCTATCTCAGAGCCAATCCAGTTTTTACAAGTATATTCTGCCGCTCAGTGAAGGGAGTATTTTTTGCAAGGCCTTGTGCATTTCCCAGAATACTACACATTTACTGTCCTTTTCAAGTACAGCCTGGTCTTGGGAACTACAGGAATTAGTAGTTAATTCTGTTTTCATTTTATCACAGAACCTGCTAATGCAATTGTCCTCAACCCCCAAAATCATTCTGCCTTTCTTTGGAAGAGGTGCATCTCTTCAACTGCAACACGTCTTATCTTTCACCCTGAAAACCCTTTACCTTTGCCAACGCAAACATTTCAGGAATATACAAAACAACATTAATGTACACTAAAATTTGCCATTAAAAAAAAAAAAAGGGCTTTTATACATTGTTCAATTCTCCATACAATTCATTAAGCAACTTTACTCTTTGGAAAGGAGCAGCTGCAAGATTTCCAGTCTGATGCGCAGCAGTGTTGTGAAACCATAAGGGCTAACTTAAGATTTGAAGCACAGTTTGCTACAAAATACAAGAGATTTTGGCTACTTTTAGTAAATCTATATTTACAAAATATTACCATAAAATGAAATGAGGAGGTCCAAAATGGATTCAAAGATTATTTTTCTCTTCACTTCAACCTGCTCAGAATTAAAATGTCCCTGAACAATGTCTAGCCCCTAAAATGTGCAGAAATTGCTCTAGAAAAGCAGCAAACAGCTCTCTGAAGCTCCTTTCATCGGCAGTGCTTCAAGTGAACTTTAAACCCCTGGATTTTATTACAAGATTTTGTCTACAGTTTCCTTCTTCAAGGCTCGATTAGAATCACAGAATCATTTAGGCCAGAAACACCTCTAAGGCAATCAAGTCCAGCTGTAAATCCAGCACTTCTAAGTCCACCACTAAACCATGTCCCAAAGTGCCACATCTACACATCTCTTAAATACCTCCAGAAATGGTGATTCAACCACTTCCTGGGCAGCCTGTTCCAAGGTTCAGCATTGCAAGAAGGAAATTTGCTGTATTTTTATATGCTTGGGAAACCAAGAAGTGTGTGAACACACCAAATGAACAGACTCCAGTCTCAGAAGAGATGCAGAGTTTTTGAAATGGGAGATGTTTTTGAGATTTTATTTTTATACTTTTTCCTATGGAAATAAATAAAAAGTATTTTAACTGATGGCATCTTATTCCTATGGCAATAATCCAAATTACTTTAATATTTCTTGTTTATTGTCACATCTGCTCAGGCTTTTAAGTTGCCACATTATGCACTATAGCCGACTAAAAACATTTCAAAAATCCTAGAATTGGGTTCCAGTAACCCCATTAAACACATTATAGCTGTTATTTTATCATGCCATCAAATCTGCCAAAACTACATTTTCTAGTAACTGCAGGAAATCAACATAATGACTTCTTTTTCCTCCTCTCACCACTCTTCAGCTTTCTGTTCTGCTAGTTACCTAGTTCAGCACCCTTACACCTAATGTCTACACTTTACTCCCAGTTTGAATTTATTAGTTATTAAATTCCAGGTCTTGATTTGTGCTACCCCTTTCAATTCCAGATGAAAGAGTTCTTCACTCTTAATCAAACCACCTTTATTGTCTTTTGGATAGATTAATCAGTTTCTAAAAAAAAAAAAAAAAAAAAAAAAAAAAAAAATCCCTTACACCCATATCTCTTTCTTCCCCCTAAGTGTTTTTTGAGCTGCTCTCCTTGCACCATGCTCTTTATTATTAATAATAATACTGAAAACTGAGTGAATGTGATTTTAAAGAAGCTAAAGAATCCTGTACCAAAACGACAATAAGATTAAGCACTTCACACCTACAAAACAAGTTATGATCCCTGCTCCAAAGAGATCAAAGAGTAGACATAGGGCAGACAGTAGGTAAAAACACTAGAGGGTCCTGGGCAGGCCAGCATTTCCAGCTCAGTGACCCAGCAGCCAACACCGTACCAGCTTTGAAGCCATCAATACCATGTGTAGAAAAGAACATTCCTAAATTTGCTCAGAGGTAAAAGTCAAACATCTGGCTTAGAAGGTGTCTGCAGCTCCGTTGCTCATATTCTCACAGAGTACAGTAGAAATTTTGTAGACTTCACACTTTGCTATAATCATGAAGAGATTGAGTCTTTTTTAGAGCAAAGAAGAGGTTCATTGCAAAGAAATTATTACCTCCATAGAAAAAGAAATCCTTATTTTGTCTCTCCTGTTGGATTGTGTTAGCAAACAGAAAGTGAGGACTGTTTGAAAAGACAAGATTCTGCTATCATACGAAAGAAAAGTGCAGTTAAGACTACTCAGCAAGTTGTTAGTTGTGCGTCAAGAAGGACGAGCATACTTCATTATCCATATAGTCAAGAACAGCTGATTTGTGAGCACTGTTTCCAAAGGAATTATTCCCCCCACCCGCTTCCCTGCTACTGAAATGGTTTTCAAATGTTGCTTAACTTCTAGCCTTCAGTCATGATCTACTTAATTTTTGCTGTGAACAGGAGTTATCTGTTGTGGTGATGGTTTGGGCAAGACAACAAAAAGGGGATAGGTAAGAATGAACGCAGCAAAAAGCTACAACAAAGGAGGTTATAATATCTTTTAAATTCTTTTATTGTATTCATAATGAAAGCTCAGGATGAAAGAGAAAATTGCTACCTTTCACTAAATAACTCTTCGACCAGAAAAGTTTTTCAACTTCCTAACAAACATTTCTTGACTCATAAAATGCTTCGCTCTCCAGAAAATGAAATTACAAGAAGAAATGCCAGAACAGTAAAAAAAAAAACCAAACACTCTCTTCTTTTATTTACTATTTCTAGGGCTTTATTCTATTTAAACTTAGGGAGAAGGAAGAAAAGCGTAAAAAGGCAATTAGCTTTCAAGCAAGGGGAAAAAATTTTCAAATATGACATTCAGTCATAAAAATATTGCATTTGCTGTAGCAAAAGGAAAATCAAACCACCCAAACCCTCAGGTCTGGAATGGTGATCCTGAAGTGACCAATATGCTTCCAGGGAAAGGCCAATAGAAACAAACTACACTGCATACTATGGATTGTGCAGTGCAGAGGAAAAATTGTGCAAAGAGAAAAAGTGCTTCCTGACCCTTGCAGCAATCAGCTTACTCCTTGAAGCATGAGATTTGATTACCTTCATCTCAGTGGGCACAACCATGAATATCACTGTATACCTTCTAATGCCCAGCACATTCTAGCTGAGAAAGGAATGACAATATAAGAATTTCTAGAGCATTTCAATTGTGCAACCTGGGCAATAACTGCAGCAAGAGATCTTTAGCAAAAACATGCACAAACAGCATCAAGTGCATGAACATACAATTGCATTTAGATCTTCTCTTCTGAGGAAAAAATATCCCGCAAATTAATTTTACTCTAACAAATCCTGTGATAATTAAATTCCCATGCCAGAAAAGCAAATAAACCCACACCCAAAACCAAAAGCCCCAGTGAGGATATTTATCTGACAGAAGCTTTAGGACAATCCATACATAGGTATTTGACATGTGGCATATACCCCTGTGGTCTGTCCTAAAACTTGAGTGCAGAGTTTTGCAAAAGCCCCAAAAAACACCCTCCATCAAAACAATCAAATAGGAACATTGGCAGTTAAAACATCTATGTCCTGCTCAAAAATACACTGAAAAATACGTGAAGTCTGACATGCCTTAACTACAGAAGAACTTCAGGCATGCAGTGATAATGGCTTATGAACATCTTTAGACTACTGTTCTGTTGGTAGCACTGTCTTTCCCCTGTGCACACAGCATTAATTTATCATTTCTCTGACAGCTACAAGCCTCTTCACCAGATTCAATACTAAACAATTTTATTTGAACCTGTATGGAAAGAAGGCAACAAATCCAAGAAGTTGTACTCATTCTGTGTTAATCAGATAATATGGTCCAGTATCATTTCCCACCAGGAATGAAAGTCTTAAGGGATGCTGAGGGTAGAAACAGTGTCACATGCTGAGCAGAGGTGCAGAGAGCTGGACACTGTAGGCACAGATCAGAGAGCATTAGGGGCTACTTAAGTGAAACGGTGAGCTTCTTACTCATGACAAATACTAGGTTTAATGAACTCTTAATCTCCCATTAAATTTACTAACTCCAGTTCTGGAAGGTCAAAGGTTTTCTGGATCTCATTTTTAATTTTTACATTTACCTGCAATGTTACTCTCTCCCAGAAAAGCTGGCAGTCTGTTCGTGGGTATTTCTTCTCCTCTGAGCACATATGACATGTACTAAAATAAGAGGGAAGGTGGAGGTTACCTCAGCTTTCATAGTTACTAAGAAGGAACTATGGCCTGACCTTTTCTCCTCTGTAAACCTGTCAGTGTACTGGGAATAAGGAGTGTCAAAGTACCTTACTGTACAGGAAGAGGAGGATTGACTACTGGGTCACTGTGTTCCTGTCTGATGTCATCTCCACAACACAGAGGACAAAAAGAAAATCCTCTTGTTAACCAAGATATACAAAGGAAGCTATTACTGCAGAAATCAGAATTACTATAGAGTTTGCTAAGATGAGTGCCTGGGCAAGTACTCATTGAAGACATTCTATTCAATGCCTTTTTAACAGCAACAGTAGCACAAGATTAAAAAATTTATAGTTAAATATCCCACTCTTTCCTGATTCAGAAGTTTTAGTGACGAGGCTTATGGATATGTTGCATTCGAGCTTCCATGTTACTAAAACACTACACCAACCTTCCTCTTAAGTTTTACCTCCTCTACTCTGCAAGTCCACCTCTGTAAAGCAGTTACCATATGCTCAACTCACAGCTTGCACTTGAGCTTTCTCTATTTACACAGGATCTAAACATACACTTAAATGCTTTGCTGAAAAAGAGATGAATTTTCAAGTCACGGACAAAGTCAAAGAATTAAGAAGTCCAAAACCTTGACTTGTGGACATACAAAAGTAGAATGGCATGCCTTTAACACTGTCTTGTGAGTTCTTGCTGGGATGAATGTGCGCTTGAGAAGACCAAAAAGAAATGGCAAAATGTCTTCTTGTTGCCCAAGGGTATTTAATACAGCAGAGCGCAGGGAATATAATCAGCATTAAAGTGCTCTTCATAAATAATGGACAGTCTAGCAGCTTTTTTCTACTCTGAACTTTAAAAAAGTTTCTACTGCTGAATATTTCATGAGCAAAAGGTCATTTATTGTGGCTTTTAAATTATACAATTCAAAAACTGTTAGGAAAAAAAGTTCTGTGTTGCAATGCAATAATGGTGAGTTTTGAGTATCTGGAGAAACATGGGCAGCCTTAAATACATATTTTGAAACCTACCATATACAAATTAATGGGGACATCTTTGCCCTGAACTATAACTACTGATTTTTAAGATGTCCAATCCTATTCAGTAATACAGAATTTAATCTTGAGTGAAGATTAAACATGAATGTACATTCTCCTGAGATGTCAGTTCTAGTTTGCATTTCTTATCAAAATATACTGCTGATCACAGGTCATTTAAGATGTGCATCTGTGACAGCCATTTCCAAGAACTCTATTTTAGGGACATTATTTTAAAGGTGCATTTTATTACAGCCTTCTAAAATGACAATTAGAGTTCCACATAAACAAAACCATTAAGGAAATACACTGGTGAACAGGTGAATTGTCAAGATGAGTTAGAAGTAACCTTAGCTCTGTCCCCTGTGAATATAAGGCCATGACACAGTCCTATTGCTGCATCCAGAGACAGATGTTCTGTGGGTGTAGATCAGCATGACTTTACAGAAGTCAGTTGTGCTACATCTGGTTTCTATCAACAGAAGCACCAGTACACTTCTCCTTAGCATCATAACATTTACAACATCCCACACCTCTAAATGACCACCACAGGAGCCTGATGCACATCAGCACACAAAGCATGCCACAGACTTGCAGCCCCAGTAACACCAAAACAAGTGGCTTCTGAACACTAGCAGGTAACACCCCTTAGGTAGAATCATCCTCAGGGAACTTTTCAGTTTTCTTTCTAACCCCACACTTCCAAACCATAGAGCTACTCTAACAACAACAAAAAACCAAATGAAAACCACACCCCCCCCACCCAACAAAAACCAAACAACCAACCCACAAACAAAACAAAAAACAGATTTAAAATATAACAATTCAGTTGTTCTTAAAACTAAGATATTTTCTACATATGGTAACTGAGCTCCAAATCCTCTTATTTTATTCACAGTCCCCACTTTAAAAAAAAACAGATAAGGAAGAAGTTAAAACACGAAAGGAGCTATCTTCAGAAGTCACAAGCAATCAAGACAAGCAGTACCATACATGGCAAATCATGTACATACAGCCTCCTGCATACAGATGACAAACCTGTCTGTGGCAATAAAAGAAGTTTATTTATCAAATGACTTATGATACAGCAAGAAGGAAATCTGAGACACCTGGCTAACCTCTAGACCAATAATCTTTCTTAGCAACAAATTCCAGTGAAAGTCCCATGGAGTGATGGGACATGCATTAAAACACCATGTACAAAGCTGTTCTTTGGATTTCAGATATTTTTCTGTGCATTTGTAAAAATAAAATTGATCTTTAGCACTTATTTCAAGTAGGCTTACAGCTTTGTTGAGATCATATGTCCCTCCTACATCTACCAGCAGAAAAATTCAGACAGATCTGTCATGCGTGATTTAGCATTAGACACCTCAACTGCAGCAGTAAGGTTATTTTAAAGAGTCGTGTCTGCTACAGTCTGAACCTTATACAACACACTATCATTGCCAAACATCTAAAATAGTTGCTAAACTCTTTATTTATAGACATAGTGAATGTGGTCCTTAATAACTCTGGTTTACTTAGGATGGTATTCAAAAGCCAATATTATCTCATTTATCTGGGTCTGTCAAACACAAATGTAAGTTTGGAAGCTGCAAGAAATACACAGGTTTTATCCTGGACCATTGCACAGAGACAGATTTTTCCTTTGGTCAATAAATTCTCTCAAGACATTACATTTAAAAAGTTCAAGTGTATCAACAGCCAAATCATACTTTTAAAACAGCTTTTGATGCCTGTTGCAGAGCTACTAGGAACAATGATACTTATGGGCTCTCTTGCTGCCTTTTACATTGCTCTTCTCTCATTACATTTCATGGACTTGGGTGTAAAGATAAAAGATCTTTATAAAGGGAAAAAAATTCGAAAGGAAGATGTCTCTGAGGGAAGTAAAGCATCTCAGTTGTGCCCCCTGCTTCTGCAAGGAGAAAACAAAACTTGTTGGTAAAGCTTGCCAAAACAGATGGCAGCTGGATCCAAAATTACTGATGGGTAACTAAAGTTTATACATATTGATAAACACCAACACTCTAGACTAATGAAGATACAGACATGCTCTTCTGTTTGATAGTATCTAAGGATTTGTCAAAGGACTGTAATTGAAGCCAAAGACAGCTTGTTTACTCTGTATTAAAATACAGGATTTCATATCACACTTTTAGAGTAAATGATACATCTAGCACCTGATAGTTAAATAGAGCTTCAGATATCTAAGAGAAAATGAGATGTGTCAGTTTAGATGAGCAATCCCACAAAGAATGACCATGATACTTATATAAAACCAAGCTATGGCCAAGGTTGTGGAATGGAACAACCATAAAGTCTCCTACACTGAATCACCCGATGGGGAACTGACTCCTCTAGAAATTGTGCAGCTTCCCTGCTTCTTATAGAAGAGAGTCAAAGAATAGGTGCCCATTTCCCCTCTTCCACCCTCATCCCTGCTATGCCACAAACTAGTAAGAGAAAGAAAACAGACATAGTCATTCTGAGTGCCAGTGTTCAATGTGTAACTATACCAAGAAATGCTTCTTGAAAGAAAATTCTTGCACTGAAAAAACTCAGGTGTCACTGAACTCACTCCACGGTTCTTAGACGCCAAACAGATCAACTTACGTAGCTCTCCTACTTTCAGAATTTCACACAGCATCTTTGTCAGCTCAATGCTGCTTCGGCCAAATGGGCACTCGTGCTTGTCTTCTCGACTGCTGTTCTCCAGGACAATCTGAAGGTGGAATCAAAATGGAAAATAATCAGTTTGAAGAACCCGTGAGTTGCAACACCGTTCTCCACATCCAACGTTTACAAGACATACCAGTCTGAGTTTACAAAACTGTATGTGGAATTTAGAAAAATGTATTTTCATGTCTCTTCCACAGTTAAATGACCTATGTCATTTATGTCCTGGCCTCAAACTGAAAGAGAGTAGGTTTAGATGAGATATTAGGAAGAAATTCTTTACTGTGAGGGTGGTGAGGCACTGAAACAGGTTACTTAGAGAACCTGTGGATGCCCCATCCCTAGAAATGTTCAAGGCCAGGCTGGATGGGGCTTTGTGTAACCTGGTCTAGTGGAAGGTTTGCTTGCCCAGAGAGGTTGGAACTAGATGATTTCTGAGGATCCTTCCAAGCCATTCTACGATTCTGTGTCTGAGGCAGTCAGCAACACAGAAGCAATGCTGCTCCATGACCAAGTGGGAAGTTTTGCCATTGCTATGCAATGTTGCTGCACCACCCATGGCTTAGAGAAACTGAAGTAGAAGCCAAAGAGAAAGAAATAGTTTCCTTTTAAATGTGCTGGTTAAAGGAAATTAGGCAAAATTATTGATAGGCATGAACACACCTAGAAGGATCAATAAAACCAAACTGAGACGGAATTTTCATAGTTGGATTCAGTCTTCAAAGAAGGCTCAATTGTTAAAATCAAACATAAGCTCACAAAGGAAGAAAATGTCTGCGTTCTCTCTATTATGAAAAGAATTTGTGTGCATGTGTAAAACATTTCAGGGAAATAACACTCTTGTATCAAGCCCATGAATGCTACAAAAAAGACTGAAGGAGAGCCTTTGCATTCTCTATTGAGTGGCACTGTAAAATAAATGGGAGAAAATAACTCCTTCCACATTTTTATACCCATTAAGTTCTGCCATATCTGATACAGTTGAGATAAAGTCTTCCCTGGCACTACAACTAAATAAGAAATAGAAAGTTATAAAAATACTATAGATTTCACTGAAGCGTTTTCACTGAGCCTGAAAAAAGAGCAAAATAGGGGCTGGAAAAAAATGAAATTGTCAAAAAAAATTTGCAGTAAGAATTTTCTTTGCAGAACAAACTTTGTCACTTTACAAAAACAAAAACCACATCCTAAACAGTTGGTGTGTAGCCTTTGAAATGAATTTCAAAGGTAAGAGATTTTGCCAAGCACCAGAGAATCCCAGAGGATCTCTAAATTTTTCTCACAAACAGGTGTTTAGACACTGCTCTCTGCTCTGCATTCCTTCTGTCTCGTTAGCTCCCATCTTCACCATGGTTTTTGTTTGTTTGGCTTGTTTTTGTTGATTGTGGACTTGTTTGCAGCTTTTACTTGTTTGTTTTAAATTTTTCAATTTTTACAGAAAAGAAAGCTTTGCAAAGGGCTTCAAGGCTGGAATTTTACCTAAAACCAGGAGGAAAGGTAGGAGGGGAGGAGCAGTTCAGTGCTGGATGCCACTGAAACTTTTCCCTCACTCCCCAGATCTTGGTTTTGACTGTTTAGGTCTAGAAGCCTTTCCTGTGAAGCTGTTACAAGTGGGAAAAGAGTGAAAACCCTATGGCAAGCAAGAAAGTTATGTGCTTCACACAACATGCCAAAGTCCCTTCACCAAGCATCTGTTTTAGTCCTGCTGTACAAAGGGCAGCCTCTAGCTGCTCCTAACCCATCACGCAGGGGTGTAAAAGGATAGATGCTCTCTGTGTTATGAGAAAGCATGATCTCTTTCTTGGTTTTGTTTTCCAGTGGTGGTGATGTTTCCTTTGCTTGCTTACACTTCCCACAGAAGTGTCATTAGGGATATGATACATACTTTACCACCACGAATTTTTACTGGTCTTTTCCAATATTACAGTCATGTTCCAGAGTCTGCCAAGAGGACTTTTCCTTCTAAAAGTTTTGGTTTAAATGACACGTAATTGCTCCATGTCATCTCTGGGTAACAGTAAATCAGAGAAACACCCCTGCTATTTTTGTTTTACGTTGCTGCAGCCACTGTTCAAGAAACATGTGAATATGACTTTATATTCTGGATGAGTCATCCTGCTTCAGTCTCTCTCATGGAGGATAGTGCTACAGTTCTACACCCAAAAGCAGCAGCAATGACAGAGTAGCTCAAACACCATAGAAAGCTGTGTGTCTCAATACCTCCCTAAGATCACTTCTCTTGTTCTTTTTATTACCCTGTTTTATCTCTCACATAATAAAACATAAAATCTGCATACTGGAGCAGGGGGTTGCTTCGACACAGGTTTAGATACAGCAGAGAAACACTGGTAATAAAATCAATGGAGAGGCAAATTGAAAGGGCAAGGGGGAGGGAAAGGGAAGCATTGGGATGTATTCCTGCTCGCTTCTGGCAAATGCACTTTGTTGAATCTCACATTAACCCAACATATTAACATTTCATGAGCACATAAATATTTAATGGTGACACCATATATGCATATAATGTAAGACAGAATTACAGCAATCAATAAGAATGCCAGAGAAATAGTTAAGGCACTGTGTATTGCTATACAGCAAATTAAATGGCAATTTGAGTAATCAATATGTAAAGCAGTCTTGAAATGATCCTCAGACACAGTCTCTACAAGCATCAGTTTTTTTAGCATTTGCTGTACAAAATAAAGCAGTGCTGCCATGTTACATTTCTTTAAGAAAGGAAGATGGACAGCCCTTTACTGCATCTAAATATCCGTAAGCAAATTTGACAGATATGGATCTTCTGCAAGAAACAGCAACAGTAAAAAGGGAAAGAAAAAAAATAGGTTCGTATAAATATCCAGAAAAAAAACCATTCCTAGTCTTGGCAACAGATTTACAACATTCATTATTATATTTGTAGTACTCTTTTCACGACATCACGACTCATATCCTGTTCCAAAATAAAATGCTATAAATAGAGCTGATAAGGGCATGATTTTAATGTTATTTCCTTTATCACTCTGGTTACAGAGGAGATATAAGAAGGGAATGGACATGTTCACTTCATAAACTGGTGAAAACAATGCCAGGAAAAGAAACATAATACACAGCTCAAGACAGAAAATACTTTTTTGTATCTATAGAGCATACTCCTGGCTTGAGTCACGTTTCTATCACAACAGTTATTTTACCATTGGAAGGAAAGTAGCGAGGAAGTTGCAAGCCCACACAAGCTTCCTTTAAATGGAGGTCTATCATTAATGCTCATTAAGTGCTCCACCCCATTATCTTCCTCCTCCTCCCCATCACAAATCCACAGTGAGTGGATCCACCAGACATTTCACAATCAGCAGCTACAGTGATGAAATTTTGCTTGGGGAAAATAAATATTTAAAAGCAGAGACCATGGACATTGCAGTAGAACTCCTGGCACCACAGAATCATTTAGGTTGGAAAGGACCTTTAATATTATCCAGTCCAACCATTAACTTAGCATTGCTAAGTCCACCACTAACTAAGTGTAGTGGTTTGGTCCAAAATACTCATTACTGTTTATCTGCTGTGAGATAAGAATTAGGAGAAATGCAAAGCAGGCACCAAACTTGAAAGAATATGAAGAAGTTTATTAACAGACCTAAAAGAAGGGGAAAAAAATTATACCACACCTTCAGAACTCTCCTCCTCCCCCCACCTTCCTCCTTTCTTCCACTGACAATGTAAAAAGACAACCCTTAAGATGTTCAGTCTGTTTACCACTGCCATAATAACCTTGTTCAGTCCATTTAGAAAGAGAAGTCTCTTCTTGCTCATGCTATGAAACCATTATCACAACGAGACAGCCGCCCACTTCCAAATATTGTTCAGTCCATTTAGGAAGAGGAGTCTCTCTGCCTGCGTGTGAGTCCTTTCCCCCGACTTGCAGCTTTTCCCGCAACTGCTTTCGAGGGTCCACTCTTGAAGTTTTTTGGGGTACAATTTTAAGGTTGAGCCGTTCAGAAACAAAAACAGAGGCCCTTCTCCTTCCCTGGGAGCAAAGGGTCTTCCTCATCTTCATCGTTAGGACTATCTCTGGAGGATCTCTAGGAACTGAGGTTTTCTCCTATCCCATTTAGAGCAAAAGTCCTCATCTGGTCCACCTCTAGGAACTGAGGTTTTCTCCTTTCCCGTTTGGAGCAAAAGTCCTCATCTGGTCCATCTCTCCCTGTCCAAACTTCTCATGAAATTACAGCTGCGTCAGCATCTGCCTATCTCAGCGCAGGTGCTTTTGCTCACAAGTTGAACACTCCACCCCCCAGATCTTCATGAAATTACAACAGGATACTCTGATATATCATAGCTTTACAACAGAATTTCAGCTTTAAGCATCTCCTCTTTCTCTTCCCTCAGGTTTCAGCTCTTCACAGCAATAAAAGGGTTAATCTCACCTAGGCCTTGCAGCTGTGTGGCTTATCGCTGTTGGTCACCTGGCCTCTGCCGGACAGAGGTGCCGCTTTGCTGAAATCTTGGCCGCAGTGGAGGCGGGGGGGGGTTCCGAGCCGCTCTGGCTGCCCACAGCCCTGCTGGGGGGGTCATCCTGGAGCCGTGGCCTGGCCGGGCCTGGCCCAAGCAGGGCCTGGCCGGGCCCGCTGGCCCCCACACGGGGCCCGCAGCCACCTGTGCCAGCACCAGAAACAAGAGAGGGCCTGGGGGGGGAGTTTGTCTATTCTTAAGTGTGGATCACAGAGGCGGTCACAACTTTAAGTGGCTTAGAGAATTGTCCATATTCAAACTGGCCAGCTGATAGGTCCTGTCAGTTCCCAGAGGAAGCTGTAAGCACCCCTCAGCAAGGACATCTCTTCCGGGACTATGCTTGCTAACCTATGACACTAAGCCATGTCTCTCAGTGTCTCATCTACATGCCTTTTAAATACCACCAGGGATGGTGACTCAACCACTCCCCTGGGCAGCCTGTTTCAATTGTTGACAACACTTCCCAAGATGAAATTTTTCCTATTATCCAACCTAAACCTCCCCTAGCACAACTTGAGGCCATTTCCTCTTGTCCAATTGGTTCTTCCTTGTGAGAGGAGAACAACTCCTACCTTGGTACAACCGCCTTTCAGGCAGTTGTAGAGAGCAATAAGGTCACCCCTGAGCCTCCTTTTCTCCAGGTTAAACACTCCCAGCTCCCTCAGCTGTTCCTCATAGAACTTGTTCTCCAGACCCTTCCCCGACTCTGTTGCCCTTCTCTGGACACGCTCCAGCACCTCCATGTCCTTCTTGTAGTGAGGTGCTCAAAACTGAACACAGGATTCAAGGTGTGGCCTCACTACTGTTGAGTACAGGGGGATGTTCACTGCCCTGGTCCTGCTGACCACACTATTGCTGATCCAAGCCAGGATGTTATTGGCCTTTTTGGCCAGCTGGGCACACTGCTGGCTCATATCCTGTCTTCCTTCAGTACTATCTTGACACTGGTCTACTTGGCTACCCTTTATTCTGATACTATGAATCTGCTTCTGCCAGGTTTGCCTTTCTTCAGTCCTTGCGAAGTGACAGAATTGGGTAGGTCAAACATGGAAAAGTAGCTTCTAATACTCTAGATGATATACAGTCAAAAAACCAAAATGAGCTCACAGTACAGGAGTATTAAATTCTGAAGATCCTCTTCTGTTCCTCTTGTGCTTTTGATCAATACTGCCCATTACCATGAGGCAAAAAAAAATCCACCATAATGTGTAATGTTCAACAACAGCATTTTTTTTTCTTTAGGGGAAAGCAAAAAAGTCCAGACAAAAATCTCAATAGAAAAACAAAAGAAAAGAGAGGGCAGGCAGGAAAAGTCTGAGTGATGTTCTTTAAAAAATAAACAAGAACAAAACAACAGCAGCTCAGAAATGGAAGAAAAAAAGATTAAGTGAGTGAGAGAAGCATAGAATACAAAGAAAATGAAGAATTAGATGAATTGACTAGCAGAGAGGAGAAAGGAAGAGGTTTAAAAATGCTTTTTAAAAATGTAAGGAGGTGAAATGTTTAAGAAATCGTTGTTACCCATTTTCTTGACAGTTCTACAGACGCAACTCTGTAGCCTGTTAAGGCACGGAAATAGACAGTATTTGTAGTAGAATACAGTTCTGTACAGTTTTTATTATTTTGAATTACCTACTATATGCATCCATCTATCTATGGAACTAAATCCAGCTGGTGTCCAGTCACAAGTGGTGTACCCCAGGGTTCACTATTGAGCCTAGTCCTGTTGAACATCTCTGTCAATGATTTGGATGAGGGGATCAAGTGCCCCTTCAGTCAGTTCACAGATGATGCCAAGGTGGATGGGAGTGGTGATCTACTGGAGGGTAGGAAGGCTCTGCAGAAGGATCTCGACAGACTGGATGGATGGGATGAGGACAACTGTGAGATTCAACAAGGTATCTACTCATGGCCTGGCCATAAAATAGATTTAAAAATTTGTTTTTAAATCTAATTTTTATTTTCTAAAAATAAATAAAACTTATAATAAAGAAAATAAATATATAAAATATAAATATGCAACATAAGTAAATAAATATACTTAAAGTTATTTTTGAGTTTAAAATCAAGTAAATTTAAGTATCATGCCAAGATCACAGAGGAATAATGCAAATTCTCCAGCAGCAAAAAAACTCCTAACAAGACACCAACCTCAAAATCAAAAAGATTTTCTAAATTTATGGCAGTGTGCCTTTATGATTTTCCATTGAATTATTCATTGAGTCTGTCACTACCTCAGGAGCTCAAAATAGACCCTCAGGAAGGCAGTGGACTAAGTGAAGGATTTTCCACACTTGACTACCAGGGGTTTAAAAATCTGTATCAGGTTCAGTAATGAAGCTTATACCTGCAACTAAGAGTTAATGACTGACAAAAGGCAAAATTTTGAAGACAGGTATCTCCAAAAACTTCCTCATCAAAATCCAGGAGGCTGAAACGATGAGACAGAAATATTTCTCCTTCACTGGGAAGAAATATCGGCTTAGCCAGTCCCTTAATCCTTCACATTAAAGATGAAATTGTCTCAAAGCATATTGCCCATGGCAACTGCAGATGTAATTCTCAGATCCCTGAGCCAAAATCAGAGCTTGGCAATGAAACAGAGATTCATTGTGATTAGGAAATAAATACAGAACTGAAAGGCAAGATCCACTGTAGCTGCATTAATACTTCTAATAAGTCCCACAGCAGGCAATTCAACGAATATTGCTGCACTATTAAAAAGGAGCATTTCCACAGATCAATTTTGTAAAATGATCCTGTCTTAATAGAGAACAAGCTTTGTAGCATTTTGCTGCAGGTTAATATCAAGAGGTTCAGAGAGCTAGTTAGTAGAGATCATAAAAACCTCCTTAAACCCAAAATGAAAGGTCAAGCAGCATTTAAATAACCAGAAAATGCAGGGATTCTCTTCCTTTTCTTGACAGTGCTTTTCTTTTTCCTAAGCCTACTTATCACATATAGTAGGCTTCACCATTCCCTGTTTAGGTGCTTTAGGTAACTTTAAAAAGCAAGTCCTTAGGATATGCTTCCTGAGAAGGGTAAGAGACTCTCCTGCAGACAGACTCAGTTTCCATTCATCCTCATCACCAAATTTGCTTTCTTCCTAAGGTAGCTTGTCATTTGCTTCAGCAACAGTCTTCTTCCAACATCCTTCACTCTGCACTGTCCCCTCTGATGCTGTATTTTTAATTTCCCATGCTTCCTCTCTCCCTTATCTCACTCTTCCTTGATGTTCCTGAGTCAATATAGAAATTTCTCCTGGCAAAGCTAAAATAAAGCAACAGTTATTTCTGCCTGCCTCTGGAAGACACTAGAATTGCAATTTAAACCAAGATCTGAAAGAAAAGTTGAGACCTTCCACAGATATTGAAAAATAAGAAGAAAGGAGCCACTGACATGAGATGGCTTAACATTTCCAAAAGTTGGGTTTTTTTCTGGAAAATTATAATGAAGTTATACTTTTAAAACAAATTTAGTGCCAAACTATCTCAAGCTAAATATGCATGGTTTTGCAGGTGCTCACCTAGCAGTAAATTTTATTCCTCACACAAACACCTTAGCATGAAGCATGATTTTAATTTTTATTTTCCATCTAAAGATAAATATGCAGTGGTTTGTCTTGTATCTTCCTCCTTTCTTTGCCACTCTATGAAGAACCAACCAAATAATTGTAAAGCTTGATGGTAAGGCCCAAGATGAGAAGGGTCCGCTGCCCTTTCATCTTCAGAACAGCACCAGGATGTGCTCTTCACTTGGCACAGTCACAGGTATGTGAGAGGGATTTGGCGTTGAACTGGTCCAGTTTGAAAACTACCAGCCAGGTATTCCTCTGCCTCTCTCTCCCACAAATATAAAGCAGCAATGCTTTTCCTGAAGGTCTCACCTTGTTCACCAATGGCAGAGGTAGAAGGTAGAAAACTGCAGTATCTGCAGAATATAGCAAAGTTTTGAATTTTCTTTTCTTTCATAATGTAAAACAGGCCCTATGGATGCCCTAATATTATTGTGGTATGGCTATATGAGAAAAACATCAACCTTTACAGCACATCAGCAGCCAGACTCACATCACAAATGCCCTGGACACGGAGTAAACCGGAAAACCTTTGACAATCCAGAGCTGGTTTTCTCTCCTCATGTATCCACATCTCAGCTTTGCAGGTGGAGGGACTGTGGCTCCACAAAAACTAGGCCAATCTTTATATGCTATTGCTGCAACACATGGTGTGATTCAAAACCTTTTGAAGACAGTTGCTAGACTTGCAACAATTTCTTTGGATCAGGACATCATTTAGGCAAGAGCTTCCATAAACTTGGGAAAGTTTAGGTGTGCTATGAATGGTGGAGAGTGATCTGAACACATGCAGGACACATAAGATGCCATATGTATCCCCCTGCACATTCCACACAGGGCTGTGCAGAGAGTGCCATGACTCCCTTACAATTGTCTTCCTCAGTGCTAACTTTGCATTTATGCTGCTAACAGCCACTCCAGGATTTTGCCTCTTGAACTGCAGAGGGAACCATCTCAATTCTGCTGCCAGTGATGGAGGCCCTCAGGGCATGTAAAGGAGAAACATTGTGTGATATTTGGGAAGGAACAAAAGGGAGGCAAAAAGACCCTTAGAGACCGAGTGGATGGTAAGAACAGAGAATGGAAAGCTTGGCAGAGGAAAGACAAGAACACATTAATAGGGAGGGAACTTGGCTTAGGCAATTAGGTCTCTTAGAAAACTGCATTCCTTCACGCGCTCACCTGGAAGACTCATGTGAAAAAGCTCACTTTTCTCTCTACCTTCTACAGAACAAAAATAAATTATATCCCTTTCCCTATGGCAGAAATCAAGCTTAATTTTATTTCAGAAAATGCTGAAGTTACATGTTGGACTCCTTGTATCTGATCAGGATAGAGTGAGTAGGCACGAGGAGACTTTGTGAATTGACGGAAGGATGTGTAGGCAGCCTCCTATACAACAACTGCATGGGTTAGAAAGTATACGGCAGACAGTCTGACTGTGACTCAGCCCATTGAAGTTCTGAAAGGTCTCTGCAGGATGCCAGCAATCTTCCTGCCTGCATCACTGGCACTTGCAAACAGCACCTGCTCCTCCTCTCTGATTTCTGAAAGCTTCAAATGCAAAAGAGCTCCCTCCTCAGCCTCCCCAAATGTAGCTGCTGGGGAAGAAGTGTCCCTGCATTATAACTGTGTGAATAACCAAATCACCAGCTCAGCAAATTCAGGGGAAGGGGGATTTTCTACTACTGACCAAAAACCAAGTCAGCTTCTAATTTTCAGGTAATCAAAGTAAGTCTTGGTGCAACCAAAGTCCACATTTTGGGTCTTTTATTTGAAACATTTTAATAACTTTAAAAAAAAATTTTAAATGCAAGGACAGAGAATCTAAGAGCATACCACTAAGTATCTTACATGTCGCTCACAAAATTGTAGTAGCATTGGATCCATTATAAAATACACCAAGGGATTGATAAGCCAAAATTTTCAGCATGGATTTCAACACTGCTTTCCCACCCTGGTGATAATATTTTATATGGAAAATTTTGCATTCAATATCAAACAAATATTTGCATCAAATAGATAAAATCAGTGGGAACAGGCATAAACTTCTTCTTCTGCAGATGAGACTTGAATTTCAGACTAGAATAAAATGATATTTCTTCCTACAAATGAAGAGTCTGCTAATCTAATAAAGGGCAAAGAACTGGACATAAACTTAGGCAGCCAATTGGAATGAACCCAAAATAGGTGACCAGCCAATGTTCAGACACAAAGCTGCTAATTTTATGTGCATTTTCTGCCTGAAGCACCAATCCCTTGTGCTTAAACAAAATGATGAGACACAGTATGTGTCTTCTCAAGGCAGAATCTGACCCCAAAGCAGCAGTGAGTCCTGCTACAATATAGCTGGTCAGAAACACAGAAGAAAAATATAGACGAGCCACCAATTTGTCAGTCATTCAAAACCAAATTCATTAGAATGAGAATTTTTTTTCTCCAGAAAAATTAAAAGGCACATTGTTACAAGTTATCAGTAAGAAAAATTTCAAGATGTCTATACTGAATAAAGTCTGTCTTCAATGGTAACTTATAGTTTTATTTTTAAAATTAGTAGAATGTGAAGCTGAAGTAGTTTTGGAAAGGAGTAAATTGAAACTGGGGGAACATGTGACTTGTCTGCTACTAAAGAACAAAAAAATTATCTGTCACAAAGCTTTATTCCAATCATTTTCTTCTCTGTTAAATTTAATTATACACTCTGGCTGTCCTATAATTATGGAGCTTGGGAAGCTGCCAATTATTTCCTGTGGAAAATTTTAAAATTTCTTGCAGAGATTCAACACTGCTTCCATCAAAGCATTCCATATACTAAGTCATCACCTTTTAAAAGCCAAGCCTCTGATGATAATGATTGATTATTTAAGTGCAACATGAAAAAAAACCCCGCTGCATATCAGTCACTGATAGCACCTGACAAATTTAAAAGAGAAAGAAAAGATAACTCAACAGGAAACTAATTCAATAGGACACTTTTTAAAAATCCAAATGATAGCTAACAACACCACACAGTCAAAGAGAACATGTTTTTTTCCTATTCACTAAGCAACCTTTCTACTGGAGGCTCCAGTCATCTCGTACGGCAAACGAAACCCTGAGATTCAAGATCTGTTAACTCAAAGTTTGTATAAACACTGTGTTTATCTGAAGGAAGACAGCAAATAAAAAAAAACATATTACTGCACTTTCAGGAATAAGTACACAAGGGGAAAAAGGTGAATGAAAGAAGTGAATTGTGGGGAAGGAGGTAAAAAAGAAAAAAACAGGGGGGGAAAGTGTGGTTATTTTTGTTTCCTCCTTCACCGTGTGCCACCCATATTTTCACCCTGAAATGCCTTTTGCTTTCAAGATGCAGTGTTACCCATCTGCTCCAGTGCTTTCACACCCATGTTCTTTAACAAATTGCAATTGTATTTACTCTTCCTACTTTAGTGTGCTAAAGTACATTAGTTTTCTACTGGTCTTTGAAGCCCCACTGCCAGCCCCCAAAAGGACACTTCAGTTTCAGATATCCTTCCAATCCAACTAATCCATTTATTATGCAAATTACTTCTATGCAGAATCTCTTATGAGAGGCAGAACAAGGATTGAAAAGGGAAGAGATTACCCATTGACTGTATTCTCTCCTAACTTCTGCTTATCCACTATTTTCATTAACGCAAAAACTAAGGGTCATGCAGCTGGGGCATCTTTAGAGTCACAGGTCAGACTGCAGGGAACTGTGCTGCCCATTAAAATGCAGCACTGCCAATACACTCACTGAAACCATTATGACTTCCTGATAGCATCCCTGCTTAATACACCACATTCTATCAAGGAAAACTTCAGATATTCCCAGTTCGTTCCAAACCAGCTCTGATTTTCAGCCTCAATTTCTAATTACTGCATAGCAGAGATAGTATCTGGGACTTAGGAATTAACCCCATGGCACAGGAATCAATTGCACTGCAAAGAGCCAAGTTGAAAATAATCTCTCCTCCTAGGAACCAAACTATTTCCTAGTATCAACAAGGAAAAGAGAAGAGCTCCTGTCAAACAAGTTTTTCAAGCTGCAAATGTATAGCTGATTGTATAGCTAACAATTTCCTGTGGAAAATTTAGCTTGACCACAGGAGGAATTTTATTAGGGTACAGGAGTAGAAATACATCTGAAAAAATAAGCAAGGTCAACAGGCTGTACAAGTAGAGCAAATTGGTGTTGTGGGAGCTTTGGGAGCTGAAGGCCATGAAGGAAAGGAAGTGTTAGATATAAAATAAGGAACTCGAAAAAGGAACAGGCACATCAGGGGCCACAGGAAACTACGGTACACCTGTTAGTAAGTCAAGGAGATGAAGAGATAGAAAGTAGGTGTCTTTTGCAATCAAAGACTATCAGCACTGTAGGAGTTGCACAACACCATCATCTCAGAGGTGTTCCTACTGTGCCAGCAATGCTGTATAAACACTAAGCAGAACTCCTCAGAGTGGTGGATAGACTAACATACTCCCAAAGCACATTTACAGTCCCCAAAGCAGCTTTAGGCAAGCAATTGAATCTGAGAGTGCCTCCGTAAGGCACTTCTAGTGGATGTGTACTCTTTCTCAGGAGGGAAATACACGAAGCACTCAGGCACTCTCCTAACAGGAACCATGCAGGAACAAAAACAGGCAGCTCAAAACAACAAAAATTCTCAGTAATGCAGCAGCAAAAATACTGCATTATAAAAACAAGGCTGAGCCAGCAGCAAAATCCTTTCCAAAAAGTGGCTAATTACGTGCTTCACTGAATCCAATTTTTAAGACAGCATTTGCAACATGAACATGAAAAAATAAGAAAAAATTGAGAGATGCCAATGAAAGCTCTATTTCAACAGAATTTCTGTCCCCTTTCAAATTTTTCAAGCTTCTTTAAAATGTGTCTGACTCATTTGGAAGCACTGGCTACCTCTAATTCTCTAAACTTACAATTTTCAGAAGAAGTAAGAAGTAACATAGTCCAGATCTTATAAAATTTTAATGAGAAACAGTAACCAATTCTCTTTTTATAAACAAAAACACTATTCAGCATAGTTTATCCAGAAAACATGTTCTTTGTTCATTACCTGAGATATCCTTTCATTTCAGGGATTTATAAGGATTGATAAGCACTGTTTTATTGCATATTACCACCGTGCCTTTTTTAAGAGTTATTGCTAGATTCAGACTGAGGAGAAAGATCCATTTAAAGAGCAAATCCTACAATCTCATCATCTAGTATTTTGTCCATGGATTTCGGCAGGCCCCTTGCAAACCTGTTAGAGCTTTGACACCAATTTACTTTTAACAGAAAACAGATGATAATATATATTAAAAGCTCACTCTTGACTTTTAGAGGAAATGACTGGTGTGTGTACACAACCTTCTCTAAGCAGGTCTGCATGTGTGCGTTTTCTTGAGGACTTAAACCATCCCTACAAGATCCAGACATTGACTTTCTGGAGTTTCCTCCACTCCCATCTGTGCTTGCTAGGTTTATGTTGGGAAAATACTTGATTGCAATAAAGTTCAGGAAAAGTTGTTCTCTTTGGAGGCAGGTATTATCCAGTTGTATGCCTCTTCTTGTACAGATGCAACCCATAACCCCTCTAATTACCCTTGAAATAACCGATGTAGGAAGTGGAGTGGGCAGGGGGCAGGAATGGGTCATACAAGTGAATCATGATGCATATTTTACTCCAAGCATTACCTCACCTACAGCAGTAGTTTTAATGGAAGCATCTTAACCCTCAAGACACTGCCAACACAGTCACCTATCAAGGCATTTGATCATCAAAGCCTCCTTTCCACAAAAAAACCTGTCAGTTTTTTGGTAGGCTTGAAGCAGGTCAGAGAATTCTGCGTAATTACTCCTTTAGTTTATGGTCATCCATTATGCATCTGACAAAGGCACAGGGTCATTTCTCTTCTCTTTGCAGGCCTAAGCAAAAAGGAGTATTTGCAAAAAGTAATACCTAGACTATTTGACTCGGCAATGGCAGACAAGACACATCTACAGCTTTCTCCCAGAGCTTTTACAGACATGTCATGTTGTAGCATCATGTGGTTTGTCTTCCTAGAGTTTGTTGTTAATGATACGGGGATTTTGAACCTCCTCTTGAAAGTCAGCTGTAAATAGGACATAATCACTGTGAACAGGCAACTGCAAAGACCTCCATGACAAGAGGAAGCCTTACCCGAATATAAGCATCCTGGTGATGTTTAGCAAAGTACAGCATGTTGTCGAGCGCCAGCATTCCAGGAGGGGTCTGCGTGAAATCCATCGCTGGGTTTACATGATTCTGCAAAAAGAGAGCAAGATCACTCAATGAGCACCTTTACAAAGGCTATCAGTTCCCCAGTGTTGATGAGCACCATGGCAGCCTGCTGTGTCAAAGAATGTCCAGCAACAGAGCTCTTTTTGCTGAGCTGAAAACTCTTAACAAGGAAATGGCCCATGCCTCGAAGAACTCTAAAACCAAATACAGACACTATGAAGTTGGAATGTCAGTAATTCACTTCTGCAGCTATGGAATGGAGTTTCCCAAAGGCTGAATGCTTTAGAAGCACAGACACCCACGTCTTTTGTGGCAGATAGACACCTTGGAGGTACTACAGACTAAAAGTACACAAAAATACAGATGTTTGAGCAAACAGATACCAAAACACCTATTTATACAACAGCTGCAGAACGATTTAAAATAAACCACCAGAAGGAGAAAAAAACTACCACACTAAATTGCTGTATTAAGTCTATTGGGTCTTGTGGACTCCTGAACACAAAGGGCCTCAGATAAAATTTTATATGAAAATAAACAGATTAATCTTGTGGAATTCAGGTACATTTTTTGTTACATTCTGAACCTATGAATTTCATCTATGGAATTAATGAATGAACATACCAAATGTAATCAGAGCTCGTTAGCTTCCACATGCACATACGTATTTCAGATGTTCAGTTTCACACAGTACATGAAGAATTACAGTTGCCCAAAATATTCATTAACCCAGCTAATTATCTGATTGGATTGAATTAAACGTACATTTGAACAAGTTTCATGGTTTAGACATGAAAATTTGCCTTGCTACACCAAAGAAGCTGCTCAGAAGTCCCAGGAATATGTCCCCATCAAAAAATGCCTCCCTTCTGCTATGCTCTTTTATCAGTATCACCTTTGCAATGTCTCCTGCTCCACTCATCATTCTGACACAGAAAGATTTCCCTGTCTGCTTTGCAATGGCACTTCTATTCTGTGAGACCCAGCTGACAGGGACTTTAAAAGTGCATTTACTACCAGAAAACTGGCGAAGATCAGCACAGATTTCTTCCATTACTCTGTTTCTGCAGTGTGTTCAGGGTCTGATCCACCCATCTCACTGATAAAAGCATGGGTTTTACTACTTTTCCTTCTGTTGAGTCTGTCAGGCCGTAAAGTGGTAGAAATGAGTGATTCCACTTTTTTGTCCATTTTATCTTCAAATGTATCATACATTGTTTTTAGCCAGTCAATAATTCACAGTCACATAAAAGATTAAAAATAGTAGAAAGCAAAATTTGTATATTAAGATGCCTGCTGCAACTTCAAAAGTAGACAAATATATTAGTCTGAAAATGGCATGCACAACCTGTTGGTTGTACATTTGCAGCTTAGGAGTACTGGTGTACAAGCCAAACAATCACAGGCTCATTATGGAATCAAGAGGATGCCTGGAACCCTAGATTTTTTATAGAAAGATTTATGTAATAGGTATTTCAGAAGGGTAATTGTCATTTAGGAAGGGAAACCAATGTCTTACTGAGTTGTAAGTTCCAAAAACTCCCCTTTAAACTTTTTTTTCCCACACTGCTCATCTGAATGACAGACAAGAGCCCTTCATGGCTATTTCCCCAACTCAACTTTCATCTTCCACATTGATGCATTTATCAGTCAGAACATTTAAAATCAGTACAAAACTGCTTTGAACACATCACAAGCCCTACAGACTTCAGCTTCTGGGAGGAGAAAACTGCCCTTTCTACAATTTTCAAGCATTTCAAAAAAAGCATTTTAAGAGAGGCTGAGTCTGGCAGACACACAAATGCATTTGAAATTGCGTCCATTTTGGCCATAAAGTACAAGTCCTGAGGAAGAACTACAGCATAGGGCTGAACACAAAGTCTTGGCTCCCATGCTACAGCACAGGTAGGATACACTTGGATAAATACCGGACAAACACAGAGAGTTTCAAGACCCAACTATATTTCTCCAGATATTACAATACTAGTACTCATTTCACTGGCATTTACAATGGTAAATTAAAAACAGGACACAAATAAAAAGGCTGAGCGACTGTTGCTTGAACAGTTCTTTCCTTTATCCCATTCTAAATTGACAAAAACCAGCGAGGACACGAGGAATCTCACCACATTTAGTAAGGATGACTCATTTTGTCTCTTACCATCACTACTAGTTCTATGTTCAATCAGAAAAGCCATCTTTCAATCACCTTTACTTTATCTCCAAGTCAAGCCTATAAACCCAGCTATTTTCAGTTTGTTTCTGTTTTTCAAAAGTTTCTGTCACGTGGGATCCCAGGATAACTAGGGCTTGATCTTCAACTATTGATTTAAATGACTAGAAATACACCAGCAGATAATAGCTGAGGATCCACAAGAGAGTTCTGGCATGTGTGAGACAATACAATACCTTCAATTATTCTTCAAATTCAAAAGGAATGTCAGACACTGTTCCCTTCCTTTTTCCTCCCTCCCCCTAAAATTATCCTTAACATGATGAATATTTGTGGTTGAAATATTAAGTTATTAAGAGTGGGTTTAGAAACGAGATACAAAGCTAAATTATCTAAAATGCTGTAGTGAATAATTCAGAAGTAGGCAAACATGCCACCTACAATATAATTTATTAAATATATGGAACACAGTGCTTCAGGCATATTAGTTGCATCCGTTTAGTACAAAATGTATGGCATTTTTCACTTTATGAAAAGAGAAGAGTAAGAAATACAAATGAGACAGATTTGTTACCTCCAATTTTTCAGATAATTTTTGATTTTTTTCCACTAGGCTGAGCAATATCTTTGCATTTTTCAGCTTCAGCACCTAAATGGTACTTAACAGCTTTTGCTCTTATGCTGTATATGTTAACATACCAGAAGCATCAAGAATTTGTTAGCCAACTTCATAGGATACTGTGGAAACAAAAAAACCATTGTTTTTGATAAGATGAAAAACCAAAATCATGTCTGCTTGTGCCATTAAAAAAAAAAAAAATTAAAAAAATCACGCGGCGTGTTTCACAATATGACAGCTATTCTGGCTAAATCCCTGTGCAGTAATTACATCCAGACAACCTAGCATTCCAATGCAGTTCTAGCTGTGTAAAGCTTTCTTCTCTATCCTGAATGGCTTCACTGTTTTACTTCTGGCTCCTGCAGCAACCTCTGGGGCACGTATAGATTTCAGTGGTAGGAAAGTGTCCTCACACCGAGATGCCTGTTCACAGCAATGGGGTACTGTCTGTAATTGCTAATGGAATAAGGACCCCTCAATCCTTCTGTTATTCCCAACAACAGTATCTTCCACGTGAATATGCTGAAGCAAAGGAACTACTTATTTCCCTGCAATTCTAGGCCATTAACACACAAATTTATTGCTGTCTTGATAGATATTGACAGCTTATCACAGATTTTGCACCGGTACTGTGTGCAGCCACGTAAATCAGTTGCTGAATCATGCTAGTTTGTCCTGAAAGCAGCTTGAAGAAGGTGCTAGACCCCTTAACAGTTTTCCAAATCCCAAAGCAGCTCAGGTGAAACCCTATTCTCCATGCCTCACTCCCATAAGTGCTATGACAAAAACACGTCAGAAGTTTCCAGGGAAGAATCAGGACTGCAAAAAAACCAGTGACAGAAGAACTTCCAAATGTCAGAAGAATCCAATTTTAATGGTGTCATTCTAAAATGAACCCTCTCAAAATTGGTCATTTTTTTTACAGAAAAAGGAACAATCTGTCTACAAAGATAACACTGGTGACAGCAATTTCTTTCTCCCAGCTTCAATTACTTTCTTACTCATTTTCTTCTTCCTTTTAAAACTAAACCACTGTTCTGGGGGTAGGAAGAAAAGCAATCACCTACCTGGTTCTACAGCACCTCTGCAAAAACTTTCCCTGGATCAAATCAGGGAACCATAGTAGTACATACATGGATATTTGTTCCTAATAACTCAGGACAGGAAGAGTGGGAACTTTTAAAGTGAGATTTACATTAAATTATGAATTGATAAACTTATGCTAGAAGTATCAACAAGCACGAAGACTCACCATTTACCCCTTCCCTAAATAAACCGGAATCTTTACATGCAAAATGTTCCCATCTGTTCATTTACACAAGAATTACAAATAAGGAAAAATGATACATTATAAAAACCAACATTTGTGAAGAGGTAGTCAGCTAAAATTCTTAATGAGGAAATATTTTTGTCTTTTTATTTAGCAGCACTATATTCAAAGAGATGATGATGATGCACACAGCTTCTATCATTCCACTTAATGAGATATAACAGTGACTTGGGAATTTTCAACCTCTATGTAATCAATGAAAGCAAGAACTGGCAGATTTGTTTTTCTCTTGGTAACTATTTAAATATGCAAATGTGAATACTTTTTTCTACAAAAGCCTATTTTTTTTAAATTTACAACAGAACTCAGTGCTACAATGAAAATGTACCTGGAGGATTCCTGAATTAAAAACAAACAAACAAACATAACCACAAAAAACCCCACACTCTAACTCAAGTGAGAAGTACCCAAAGCTCAGCAACTGCTATAAATTTGAAAGAATATGAAGAAAATAATTTAAGACACTTTCAGTGCAAGTCATGTAAACCCCATCCCCACTATCCCACCACATATAAAGAGCTCCAGTATGTTTTTGTACTGGATATAATTTTCATGAAGGTTTACAGATTATATTTGTATACAATGATGGTGGGTTTTCCTTTAACTAATTTCTAGCTCTTTTTAGCTTTCTGTTTTGGCAAACATTTGTCCATGTCTACTAGCAAGTAGAAATTTTGGGGTTTGTTTTTGGTTTTGGTTGTTATTGTCATGACAGCTTTGGGATATATATTAGTAGACTACAAATGTTATGAAACTCATTCCTACTGAGGTAACGTGTTAAGCAACAGACTTCCTGGATCAAGTTTGATCTCACCAATATGGACCCAACCTTCTCAATAGCAAAGAAATTTTAAGTGCAATCTGCACATCATTTGCCCTACAAAAGATAAAAAGCAATAATTTGACTACCATATATCCTTAATTCATTGAGCTACTATGTAATCTAATGTAAAGAACAAGAGTTCTATGTAAGTCACCACCAGAAATCCGCCCCAGTCATGAAAAGATGCTATGGTGGTAAAAATAGCAAAAATCTGAATGTTAAGGAGGTGCAATTAAATCCCCTAAAAATCACTAAATAGAACATAACAGGCATGTCAAAAGCTCTACATATTTTCAGTCATGGATAAATTACACATTATAAAGCAAGACAAAAAGCTCTTGCATAATTCTTTGTAGTTTACACATGCCTATATTACATGGAGCTAATGCTTTGGATTCCAAAATCTTAAACCCTATGGGCTGGCAATAATTTGAAAGCCTAGAAGAATCCAAAATTACTGCTGTAACTCAGAGTGATCAGATCTTGTCCAGTGTATGAAAACTGTAAGCCACCTTTCCAGTTTTATTATAGTTAATAAGGGCAAATTTTAAAGTTAGATACATGTTTAGCACTTCACAGATTGTTGACTTCATATTACTGGAGTAATGTTTACTGGGCAAATGTAGTTATCAAGCAGTAACAGGTCATGTACTCTTTCAGGGATATATAGAATGAATCAATGGGATGTAGTCATTTCAATTAAATTTTTTCAGCATTGAAAATTAATTTCAGATATCTCACCATATCCACTAAGCTTACAGAAAAATAGAATAAGCAGTCACATATCCAGTTGCAGATATAGCTGGACTGGGTCAAAAAACTAAAAGCCATACTAGTTTATTTACTGAGATTACTAGATCACTTTACAGCCAGACCCTGCCAGATTTTCTGTCTACCCTGACTTTTTGGGCAAAGTCAGTCCACTTTAGATTAAACTGCTGCCAGGTGAGATGTGAGCTAATCCAGATGGCTTTCACTGCAGGGAATTAGGGACCCGTCCCATGAGACTTTCTAGAGGCCCAGCTGAAAGGGTGTGAAGCAGATGTCCCTCCAGCCAGGGCTGCTGGAGAGCAACCAAGAGCTACAGCTTTTCAGATAGCTCCAGCTCTTACAAAATCACAATGGAGTGTATTACCCATGCCCTGACCAGCAAGACACTTTTGTATTGTCTGAACTAAAACATCCATGAAGAACACTGGTAAGAACTGGCACAGAGCACCCCCAACCTAAAAAGAACCACTGTTATAAATACAGGCTTTTTAATGACTTTGGAGTGTGTCAGGAGACGACTGGTTTAATTTTACGAATGTCATTAAAGCAGTTTGCCTTCCCTATACAGACAGGATCTAAAGCGCAAATTCTCATCCTGCCCAGCAGGAGAATTATCAAGCTAGCAAGAAGACAGTTATGTGAGAAAACAGTGTGAACAGTGCTAGCAGGAACAGCAAGCCAAAGAAATTAATCCATCTACACTTGGATACTGCAAACGAACACAGATTAAATGTTTGCAACTAGACAGAAGTCATACCTGCAAGAATCAAAATCTACCTCAGTAATTTTATCTCTGGGACTCCTATCAAATGTGTCAATTAGTTAGACTTAGTGTTCCTAAGTCAAATTTTGTCATGAAAAGTTTTTTTTGAGTTTGAGAAAGTTTAATTCCTGTTGAATAAGGTAGATTGTGACTTCCACTCATTATCTAAGCATAATGGCTCCATAATTCAGGAGAAATTCAGAGCTCTTCAACAGACATTTTTTACAATTTAAGGAAAAGATACAAAATAGTTAATGAGTGTACATATATATTTTAGCATATGGCCAAAACAAATGAGTCACATTGCCCATCAACAAGGAAAAATTTTCAAGTGAAGTAAAATGAAAATTTCAAAACCAAATAGTGCCAAATCTTGGGCTGCTTGAATCAGAGTTTTCTAAGCCTAAGACTAGTAGGAGAGAATATTTTTGATTACTTCAGTTGCACTCCTGGCATTTTTATCTAAAGTTAACCTTTTTGACATAATATTTGCTTCTGTAATTTAAGGTGCAATAATTAAAACAACTTTCAGTTGTATTTCCTTTTAAAGAAAAATTACTTAAATTATAGGCAATCAAGTAAAATCAAAGTCAATCAAGTAAAAAGAATCATTAGAACTTTCCTGAGGATGTGTATCTACAGGGAAGCCACATGCGAGGCCACTTAATTGCTGAAGTGGCCTCTCTCGTATGTCATCTCTCTGAAGAGTGAAATTTTGAATGGGATCCTTCCTGCTGCAGCAACTCTCATCCCCAGTAAAGGATATGATGCTTGTGTACAATGGTAGGCACAACCACAGAACAAGAAGATTGACACTCCATTTGTGCAGTGAATTATAGTTCTCTTGGCATTTCATTAATACCAACGACTGTGGTGGCTGGGGACATCCCTTCATCCTTACAATCTGTGCTGCTTTGAGAACAGAGAGCTTGGAAAGGAACCTAAACCCAATGCCAAGCATCACAAGGTAAGTTGGGATAGATCTTTCTCTCCCTTTCACTATTACTGTAGAAAGGTTTTGTTATTTTCCTTTCCAAGCAAGCTGGCTAAAACCTCTGTCATTTGCAAAAGGAAAGGCCCAGGCTGTGTTTAGTTCAAATAGAGTAGAGGGGTCAGCTCTGTGTCTGAGAAGACTCCAGTTCAAAACGAATCATCCACATGAATCTAGTGGCTGCCTGGCAGCCAGATACAACAGCTGTCCAAATTTAAAATGGAAAATTCTCTCCCAGAGCTCTGGAAAACAGAACTGGAATGGCTTTTGCAGCCAGGCATATGTACCTGCAAAAATGGGTGAAAAAGCCGGCCACCACTTAAGGAGCTCCATGGTTCACACACTGACAATTTTTTTATTACCTGTGACCAGGTCAAGCTTCTAATAATCACAGAGGATAAGATTAAAACTAATCTACAGCAAAGGAGCTGTCAATATATATGATATTTTAGCTACCTTTGGGTGGACAAGTACAAAATTACCAGCTCTACAGTCAAATCTTTCCCTTGCTGGAGTACAAACAGCCAGGCTCTGCAGATGTCAGGGACAGGTTTGGAATACAGGTTTGGAATACCTCCTAACATCTTTGAGTCATATTCTGCTTTAAGTCAACAATAACCTATGCCCACCCTGTAGGATACCCTCCTCTGTCCTCAACAGTGAGGTAATAAAAAAAAACAAAACAAAACTAACCCAAAACCAACCAACCAACGAAACCAAAAAAACAATCACAAAGATTAAAAAATGACTGGATCCATTCATTAGAGGATTTCAGTTCCCTTGACTTCCATTTTTCTTTGCCTCCCTCTACAGGAACATGAAGCTCTTGTGACTAGAGTTGGGCTCTGCTAAATGTTGTTATGTTTTGTGTGTCTGGGTATTGTTCTGCTCTGCCTTCAGTCTCCTCCAGACAAATGTCGAAAAGAGGATGGAGCTGCACCAAAACATAGGGAGATTTTTTTTAAAAATAAGGACATTTTAAAAGAAGACATATCTCTACTATTCTACGATTTTATGTAGGGGCTGTGTAACAACCTGTGACTACCTTTAGCTACCAAAATATTCAGAATTCAGATATGAAGGTGTTTCTAATTCGGGGAAATAAATTGGTTATTTAAAAATAAGGTGCCTTTCTCCCCTTGTCCTTGAATTCATTCTCAGGCCTCAGTTAATGATTTCTCATATTCAGAAAGAATGTCTGTAACTCTTTGTAACTGAAGAAAATCTAAATATTTTGTGTGCTATGTTATTTACCATCCTTTAAATCTTACAACAGGCAAAAGCACCCCATGAGGAATGAGAGGAGGAGGAAAAAGCAACATGCACATCTAAGTAACACACGTATCTGTTTGCAAGCATGTATACACTGAAAAATTGCATAAACTTAAATAGTTGCTGTAATTAACATTAAATTGAGTTTGCACAGTTTCACAAAACTACCATCATTTAGCAAGGGTTTGTCTAGAACCAGCTATCCAAGCCAAGTCTTGTGAAACAGATGAAGCTCACACAACAAAAGAATAGAGATGTCATTATGTCTGACCAGTTTTGTGGGGGATGTTTCCCCAACTTCTTTTGTGTGTGTGTGAATTCTGAGACACGTGTGGTACATAATATACAGAGAAAGACATCCAAGATCCATCTACCTCCCAGTGAAGGGGTCAGAAAACAATTCTTTTGCTATGATACGGTTGAAACAAACTATTCAGCCCAACTACATTCAAATCCATGGAGCTTGCCTGCCCCCACGAGTTCATAACTGGGATGCACATAATAAAGAAAACAATTCAGTGAAACCATAAATAGTACATATAAAAAAAACCAAAAACCAAAACCCAAACAGAAATGCAATGCTCCATTGTGCCTTATTTTAAATTAGCACATTTACATTTGTTAGTGGATTTTCTTCAAGAGAAGCATGTTTTTTCAAATCACAAAGAGTTTAATATTTTTATTTTACAAGTTTGCAATGGAAAATACCAAAAAGGTGTAAAAATACTAAATAACAACCTTTTATTCTCCCTTCTCAAAACAATTACTTCATTAAGAAACTGATTTAAAGGATGATTCCTTCAACTAATATTTAAAAAATCAAAACACGAAAGAATTGACATTATACAGAGCCAGTTCATGCACCCTCACAGACACACAACCACAGATATTTTATTCTGGTTAGTTTTAAGTTCGTTCTTAAAGTGATAGTGGAAGTTCAAAGAAGCTGGCCCACTAAGATAGGATTTTTTTCTGTCTTTTCTCCCTGGAAGGACTGAAGTTAAGTGGAATTCAGCTGCATGGTAAAAGGCTGGTTTATTAATTTTAACAGTATTCAAGTTGCTAGATGCCCATAGCTCCTGACAAGTAGTCCTGGGAAATCACATGCATGGTAAACAAAAACAGCAGCTTTAACATAGGGATTTTCTGGTCTGTGTTACTGGTCACCATAAAGATGCATCTGACCCAGGAATCTCATCCTGTGCATATCAGCTCAGATCAACAGCATCAAGTTTATACAAAATTAGTAGCTTCTCTACTGCACAGATGTCATCCATTGCACATGTCATAAGGTCAGGCTTTCCTGGTTACAACATAACCCATTTTTGTTAATATGACAAAGTTCCTCAAGTTTTCTCCCAGTCATTTAAAACCTCATGCCTCCAAACAGCAGTAATTCTCTCGCATTCTTCTGTTAGCACTCAGGATCAGCAGACAACAGTCTGACAATGAAGAAAAATTGCACTATCTTTAGGCTTTACGGATCAATTCACAGTTTTCACAACCCATTTCATCTTTTGTCATTCTTAAATATTTATTCCACACTGCAATCACACCTGGCTGAGAAGATGTGACATCTGACATCATCTGCCCCTGTGGACTGCGGAGATCACCCCTCTCTCTTGGGGGAGTTGCACCCCCATTCACATGTAGGGCAACCAAGCTGTTCCTCTGCTCGTGCCTAGCGGGCATCTGCCCACACCTCCTTGCACTGCTCAAAGTGCTCCAGGGACTTAACGAAGAGATTTGTGAATCAAACACTAACCCTGGGGCCTACCCTGCTCTAAGTTATACCAGAGGCTTTGTCTCTGAGCTAATGTGAGCCGATACCATTGGCTCCTGCCGTGTTCCCTCTGCAAAGAAGCCAGCGAGCTCAGCCAGCAGCACCTTTCCTGATGCCGAAGTCGCTTCAGCGATGCACAGAAGTAACGCAAGTGAGAAGTAACAAGTACTGCGCTAGATTGGCGCCCAATGTGGGGCAGTACTTGTGCTCGAAGCAGGAGCTCTGGCGTGCCCCTGGTCAGAGTGTCAGTCCAGCTGCGTTCTTCTGTGCGTCGCTGCAGCGACTTCGGCACCAGGAAAAGAGCTGCTGGCTGGGCTGGCTAGCTGGCTTCTCGGCAGAGGGAACACGGCAGGAGCCCATGATGTCAGCTCACGTTAGTTTGGAGACAAAGGAAGAGAGAGGCTGTTCTGGTCTGACTCCTAACAGGTTTATTGTTAGAAGTTTCGCAACCCGAACAAGCTCAGAAGGGATGGAATGCGATGGGAGCCTCCCCCGAGGCTTGGCCACAATTTTATGGGGAATTTGAAAACCGCGGTGAAAGGGGAAAACAACCAATGAGTTACAAGCCAGGGGGAGGATACAATTTAACAAGAACCACTGGGGGAAACCGGGAGGCAGGAGTTGTAACAAAGAATCAGTGAACAACCGAGTAACCGAGAGTTTTCCCGACCCGGGGGAGGTGGCTTGTACCCGGGCACCGCCTGGGGGGTGTGGCTTAGGCTTCTGAGCCGCCCATCAACCCACCCTCTGAGTCTGCCTCTTCGGGAAACTCCATCCAGGGGATGGGCTGGGATTAATTGGCATCTTGCTGCCCCGTCCCCGCAGGGGGCTGGGTCACCGCAACACAGTGTGGAGAGTGGTTTCAGCATGACCTTTGCCAAGTTGCAAACCTCAGCGGGGAGTGTTCCATTCTGTCTGCAGCAATCGTCTTTTCAGCACAGCCCTGGTTTTCCACAGCCTAGCACCAAACACATGGCGTGGCATGGAACCATGGAATGCTTTGTTTATGGCAAACAGTAACTTAGAACTATGAAACTGTGCTTATGGGAAAGAATGCAATAGGTCACACACCTTTGAGCTCCCAGCAGCACCAAGCATGAGAGTAAACTTGTGGGATTTCTGGATTTCTCCCTCTCAGGTTTGAAGAGAGATTGATGCTTTGCTGCTAATGCTCACATGTGCAGAACGTAGTCTTGAGTTGGCATCAAATGTAAGTTTTTCTGATTGCATCTATAACTACATTTACAAAATCCTCTTTTACAGATTTTTAGAAACTCCTTGGGGGTAAAAAAAAAAACCCAAAAAACAACATCTAAAAATCTCAGACTGCAAGAAAGCATCCCTGCCACATAGCCTACACAAGGTTGAAAAATACTCAGACACAGGAACAAACTTTATTTTGGGGGGGATGAAATATCTCACCAGTAAGTGCCAGAAAGGAAACTATTTACAGTGCACTGTATAACAAACCATAATGTGTAAGCCAAATTAAGTAACCCACAGAGGTATCATTTAGCCTGAACATCAGACATCTGCTGGCATTCAACTGAGAAATGGGAATTTGCAGCCCAGAACAGTTATTTCTACTATTTCTAAGGCTGGAAACATTCTGCATACATGCAAGCAAGCTGTTGAAAAACTTTGGTGAGCGACTGACAGCTGGTGTGATACTGGTGCCCTCTGCCGTCAAATACTACACTTCAGTTACCAGCTTTCTTTTAAAATGAGGTTTTGCTATACTCCAAAAAATATCGAGCCGTATACAGCGGGGAAACCAAGTATTTCTATCTGTAGGTGCATTATAAAAAAAACCAATCCTGACAGACATTTAGTATTACTGCAAAGAGAAGATCTAAATACTCTCTTAGAAAACAATCAGTGAGACTTCCACCTGGAGCCCCATATTGTAAAACAATCTAAAATATTCATCTAATAAATTAAAACATTCCTTTGTTTTTCAACAAGCATAGTGAAAAAACAAGTGAAATGGAGACTTTGTGGGTTTGTTTTGGGTTTTCTTTTTTCGTTTATTTTCAGGAAATAAACTAAAAATGTCCCTTTTCAGACTGAATTTTCTCCATTTAGATTCAGAAAAATTAACTGTAAAATTAACAACTCGCTTGAAGATTGCAGCTCCTCCAAATGCCACTATAGACTAATAAAACCATGAGTTACATCTTTAGTATCATCATCAGTACATTTATATATCCTTACTCTTCCATTCTGTTTTTCTTTTCTTGTAGTTCATGTATTTTGTTCACCTTTGTCATGCAAGTTTCAGCACCTTTCTTGTGGTTGCTCTGCCTAAGATAAAGCAAGCAGCAATGTTCACAGAAACATCAGGGAAGAAAGATGTCAAAAGCAGAGGGAAACTTGGGAAAAATATCTAAATCACAGGTAAATCTGGTTGTGCCACCTGCAGTTCAGGTTGTCTGACACTTTCCATTTTTAAACTTTCATTTCAGATTCTTTACAATTATTTTGAATGTTAGAACAGAATACCTAGCCTTTTCTTTCTGTTCAAAAGCCTTAGCAAGTTTTAGCAAATTATTTGACCATTTTTAGGAATGTTTTATTAAGCACTGCATTGCTCTTACTAAATCAATTTTTGCATAATTGTTTTGTCAAAATCCCAGCCCACTCATTTTATGCAAGAAAAACTTCTAAGACTTTCTCTTGTGTCAGTCTTGAAATTCCTGTTGAACATGGGCTGCAATTGACTGCATTATAAACACTCAGGATTAATTGAACTTAACGAATCTCTTTGGAACCCACAGGTTTTTTCTGAAGATGTTCCCTCTCCTGAGCATTTCCTGGCCCCATCTTCCAGGCTTAGAGAAAAAAGCAAACCAGGAGTGGAGTGGAAAGAGAGGGTAAGTAGAAGGGCACACAGAATATTGAGCAGTGAGTGTCAAAGTCAGGAATTTGTGAGGGGAAAGGCTTAGAAGAAGAGGTGCAAGAGTGCTAGGGCAGAAAACAAGACAGCTGGTGCACACAACATTAATAAAATTCACAAGCATTTCAAACATCCACATCAGTTTAGATGTTTTCACTGTTTTAAGATCAATATTACTTGCGGTCCTGGGCTGCTATGCCCAGTGATTAGATCATGTTCTTGTGATACTCCTGTACACAGCAATAGGATTATATGGATAAATGCTACTATGTGAAAACAAATATGAAAGAACTGGTCCTCAAGATCTGTTTTGTCTCAAACACTTCCGAATAAGTGTTTACAAAAGCAAATACAGCCATATGAAACTCCACCTCTGTCTCTTTACTTGAAAGATTATCAAATACTGACAGTGACAGTCACTATTACAATTACAGTCTTTCTTAACACCTAGAAATAAATATGTATGATTGGTCTTCATCTTCCAAAACTTACCTGAGGAATAAATCAGTAATGGCCTATTTATAAGATAGCTGCTGAAAAATTTCAATTTCAAAAGGAAATAACAGGAGAATGAAGCTCGCAAACAACGGAGAAGATCAACCTCTAGTGGTTGTAAAGGTAAAAACGAGAGGATAAACCCTATCTACAGTTCGTCTTATCCCACTGGTCCAATATTAAGGGAATTTCAGTGGCAAAGGGCAGAGCATGGGGGTTTTTTTACCTGGACATACCATCTGCAAATTTAACTCTGCTAAATAAAAGGATACTCAAATCTATGAAAACTATGTATTACAATGAAAGGAGAAGAAGAAGAATCTCCTTTCTGGTGGAGTGCTGTAAGACATGGATTTCCCTGTGCTGAAAGGTGTTTAATTATTAGCTGTCATTACTAAATGACAAGGCATTTTACTTTGGAATAAACCATTGTTACATATAGAAATATGGCAACTGACCTGAGGCTCTGCCACTTCTGTTTTGAGGCAAAGCAGCCTCAGCCAGTACATATCTGAATAGCTCAGCAAAAGAAAATCTTCCCAGAGTTGGGTTTTTTCCACAGTAACAAGTTATTTCACAAGTTTTGAAATAGTAGCTAGAGAAAGAGAGGGTTGTAGGAGTAGAAAGAGGGAAGGAGGATGGAAAACTACTAGTAGCTTTCAGTAGTACAGACAATCTGTCATCTATGCTGTTCTACCATTAAGCCAGCAATTAAGTCTTATCAATATAAAATTTAAAAGGGATCAGGTCTAAAATTTTAAAAGGATAAAATCTAGTTTGGCACATGTGCAGCATTGTTCTAAACATGTTCCTCTGCCCCTGCCAACGCCAACAAGAGAATCTAAATATAAGGATGAGTTGCCTTTATTATAGTTGAAAAGCTATCCCAAGGATAAAAACCTATGATCACTGCAGGGTATCATCTACCAGAGGAAATAACAGGAAGATGAGAACTAAACAGCTGAAGATGACCATTCACAATCTTTGTGATGAGTTTTTCAGCATTTTACACCAGTTCCAGATTTCAGTCTCAAATCACAAAACTTCGGCTTCCTGTTCAGGGCTTTCCCAGTCCTACAACTCATAACATTGTAAGACTTCAAATATTCAGGCCTTCCTTTATTTAGGAAGAAAAAGGATGATCATTCTCAGGTCTTCAACAAGAATAGCTAAGTAAATGCATCACATGGGGTCTGCTTCTGTCCACCTCCCTCTCATCCACTCTCATAGGGAAGTTTTATCTTCTCTAGCCAGGAAAACTGGTATCACTAATCCAGATGAGCAGCTGGAACAAGGGGGCTTCAGAGATCTGTCTGACATTAATAACTCCATAGAATTTAAGGACTGTTCATACTCCTGCAGGGTTTGGCATCCCAACCCCGTCCCAGTCTTGCTCTGTTTTAACTTTTTAGAGCCCAACTCAATCTACTCCTTAATTGACTATCACTCATCCACACCATGCAAATTACCTAGAATTGTGCACTGCCGTTTCATTGCATGACTTCACTCTCTTTATTTTCTGTCAGTAAATAATAAAGGGTGAATGGTCATCACAGAACAACCTAATTATTTATCTAGTGCCCTTCTATCAAAACAAATCTGAACTTTCTCTGAGTACACACACCATCACCAGTAAACCTGTGACTCAAATCTGCAGTCAAATAATTTATCATTAATAGTAGGCTATAATATATCAACAGTTGAAGTTAAATTGTCCTAGTAAACAACTATTTCACAGCTCAGAATAATAAGCAAAAGCCCTATCTTTAGGGAAAAAAAAATATTCTAACTATGGTTGAACTATTTAAGTCAGAAGCCCCCTCCTTATGGTAACAAAAAGAAAAGGAAAGAATTTTGCCTATAGATCGGTTAAGAGGTGGGGCTCGTCATGCTGACTATTATTACAATGGCCAACACTTCCTATTTCTAGATGCTGTTCCCAGTTTTTAATATCATGGACAGCACTTACTAGGTAAGTGAAATTTTCACACCAAGGCAAAGATTAATATTTGGTCCACTTGGCTAAACCTAGTCCATCCATTTCTGAAAATAAGCACAGGAAAAATGCAATTTGTGTCTGTCTTTAGAAAGTCGTAACAACTTTCAGTGCAAAAGTTGGAAATTACTGAGCAGGCTTCCTACCAATGGATGAACAAACAGGATGGGAGGAAGAGGTGGAGACTGGGGAAAAGCCAGAGGAGAAACACATCACAAGGAGGAAGTAAATTCAGGGAGAATGAATGAATGAATGAATGAATGAATGAATGAGGTAAGGAGGATGAGTGATCAGACATGCTGGAAGGAGACATATCCACCTGGATGTCAAAATGGAACAAAGATCCCAAGGGGAGTGGGAAATCAAAATCAAAGACTAGGGGAAGAAATTGAGCCAGAGGAGCTAAGGAGTTGGAAATCAAGGCATGATAGCACAGCACAGGCAACCTCCAAACCACCAAAGCTTAGTGAATAAACCCAGAAACAGCCTAAAGACAGAGTTAACAAAATACAGCAATGAGATGTGGTGTGTCTGCCTTGGCCAGCAGCCATGCACCCACCCAACTGCTCACCTACTCCCCTCCTCAACACAGCAAGGGCAGGAAAAGGATGGAAAAACTCGCTGGCCAAGATAAGGACAGGGAGATTGATCCATCACGGGCAAAACAGACTTGACTTCTGTAAAGTCAATTCAATTCACTGTCAATTCAAACAGATTTGAAAAGTGAAAACAACCATTAAAACAATACCTTTCCCCCATGTTTTTCCAAAGCTTAAACTTAATCCTTCACTTTCAAATCCTGGGGCAGAGGTGGGACACAGAGTATGTCATGAAAATGAGGGAGGGGAAAAAGAAGCTCCCAAGTGAGCATGATGGAATTACACACACCAGAACTCTTCTAAGTAGGTTGAGGAGGACAGCAGTTAGAGGTTGGAGTCATTTGAGTTTGCCCCTCTTGCAGGTAATGATTACAAGGTATTAATTACATTATTGCAAATTATTTTCCTGATAACTTCCTTTCAGCAGAGACAAGGGACTCCATCTGGGGAATATATCATGATATGAAGGGAGTTACTGTGGACAGTCAGTTCATGAACTATTCCAAGAGACAACAAGCAGCACCACAGAAGAACCTATGAGAAAACTGTTAGTTCTTATCTTCAAAGTGCTACTTGGATACTGTGCTGTACAACAAGGGATTTTTGAAGAAGATGATCAAAAGATAAAACAAAGTAGCTGATCATCTGTGATGTCAAGAAGAGAAAAAAATACAAGTCTGAAAGAAATCTCAGAAGCTCTTCTGGTCTATGTTTTGCCTAAGGCATGCTTTAGCTAACTTTCAACTGTTTTTGAAGTTTCTTTCCAAAACTTTTTGGACAAATCCTCCAAATTATCTGTTCTGGTGCTGCTTCTCCTAATATTAGAAAGTTTTTACAATGTCTAACAAATCAACTATGCAGTGATTTAAGTCATCCATCTCATGTCTTACTTCATGAGTAATGAAGTACTCATGTCTTACTACAGACTGCTCTAAGCAACCTTGGTTGGTGGTGGTTTTTATTTTTCCCATAGTTCTACTTTGTTTCCTGGACCCACCATTGTGAAATATACAAACCTTTTCATAAAGGATTGGCCTCCATCTTTGAAGTTGTAGTGAGTTTTGTCCCCATCATTCCAATTAAAAATTTCTCCCATAAATGAATTGCCATCACCGCCTTTTACGTTACAGATGGCTTTCTCCCTCTCAGCATTGGCGCACACACTTGAGATTTCCACAGCATTCAGGCTGATTGGCTAAAAAGGGGCAACCTTTTCAAGTAAACTCTTGTAAGATATCTCCCTCATCACTGCACGAGCCTCCCCCTCTGCGCACATCTTGCATTCAGTCAGTCAACAAGTCACTGCAGAGTTTATTGAAATTATATAGTGTTCTAGATGATGTCTAAGAAATGCAAAAAATGGCCTCAGCAGTTCATATGCTCTGAAAATATCTTTCCAGATAAGTCCTAGCTTAAGATTCAACTTTTTTGGGGTTTTTTTTTGTGGCTACATCACACACAATTTCTTTTCCCACAGACAGGACACTTGCCTGCAGATTAAATTCTTGCCGGGGTCCTAAATGAACACCACTGCTCTTTGTTTGTCTGCATAAAATTACATTATTTCTGTTTCTGCAATCCAAAAGGTCATCTAATTTGTGAATGACATGGTGATTTTCATCACTGCTTCCTCTATTTGTTTCATCAGAAGATTTTTTTCAGCATATGTTCACTTTCTCATGCCACCACCACTAATATCTTGAAAGTCAAGCCTAGGCCTGCCTTTTAAAGAATGTCCGACCATTCTCAATATCCCTTTTAATTGTCACCTTCTATGAGACAGTTCCTTACTGATTTCATATCTCCTCCATTAACTTACATTTTGTTTTGCTATACTAATAAATTCCAGTATAGCAAAGTGAAATCTTGAAATTACTCACTTTCCATGTTGGCTTTTTGCATTTATACAAACCATTTATATTTAACTGAAGAAAATAAAACCAAACCAACCAAACAAAAACCCTCAGAAGCTCTGTACACTGAAAACTTGAGGAAAAACTGTTCTAGGATGAGATTATTTGTTTTTTCCAACATGTTAACTTAAGTTTCTTAGAATTTGTTCAGAGCTGCCTGTAAACAAACGCTTTCACTACAACTTCTCAATGACAGTAGTGCTGTTTAAAGAATTACGATGAAAATATACAGAATAATGGGGGTTTTGGTAGTTATTTTCCACCTCAGTATGGGAATTAAGTTTACTCAAATGCAAGGGGGAGTATTCAGGCTATTTAATTTGCAATTGACTCAGAAAATAATAAATAATTCAATCTCACGACTATCTCATCTGAAAATCTCTTTACTTGGTCATCACAACCATCTGGTGAGGCCCTGTTGTTGCTTTAGCTGAATGTAGGTTTCTAACTATGCAGTTTTACAAATTACATTGTAAGCTTCTGAAACCATGTCTGGACTTTGTCTATTTTTGACATTATATTTGTAGTGGGGCAAGGCTTTTTGATGTGGCTGAGAAAAATAAACAGAATTCTTGCATTTCCCATACAGAAAGAGAACAAGCAGTCCAGGAACAACTTCATAGCTAGACATGGATTTACTCTCTCCCTTGAAATGAATATTTAATCAGCTCGAGAAATTGCCTTCCTAACCATTAGCACCAGTGGAATGAAGACAGCATTCAAAGTCAGACTCTTGTTTGGTAGGTTTCTTGTGCCACACAGCCAAAGCAGAGAGGAGACAAACCTCACACTATTTAGATCATGATCAGTTAGTTTGCTAATGCAACCCTCAACTTGCAGTTGATGAAAGCATTGAAGACACTTTATTGAAAAGAAGCAGATGGGGTGAAGACAGCCAGGAGTCAGAACACTGCCCATGTGCAAGGCTGGGGATAACCAGTCAGATTTCACAAAAGGTCCTGCTTCCTTCCCCAGGAAGGTAGGAAGGTAATTACCTTCCTTCCTGTGAGGAAGGTAATACTCCACTTCAGCTGCTAAAAAAGTACATGCAGTGTCACCTGGACTCTTAGCTCAAAGTAAAGCTTTCGTACAAGAGTAGAATAACTCCTCACAGCTCACTGTTGACATTTTTATCGTTTGTACTTTGCCTCATCATATTGCTGATAGGATAACCTGCCTTCCCATTAGGGTTCTTGCTATGGTGCTTCTTTCACAGCTTACTTTCACATATTGCTTCTTATCTCCCACTATGCTTCCCTACCTTTTCCTCACTGCTTTAATCCCGGTTCCCATTCCCTCCTAAACTTTGCTCCCCATTACCTTTTGAAAGGCTATCATAATCAAGCAGTAAACAGTGCTGCAGTTACCCTTGACAACTGCCAGAGTGTTTTTAGTAGGCTTCCCAACGAACAGCTCAAATGGAAGTAATGAAGCTGAGGGATGAGTCAACCAAAAAAAAAACCCCAAAAAACCAAAAAAACCACCACACTGAGCTTCAAAAGCTTCTTCAAAGCACTAGTTTTGCTATCATGCTCACAACCCCAAAATACCAAGTTCCTCCCTTCCTGTCTATTTACTTAATGACTCCTTCTTACAGATACAACAGCACTGTATCAGTGCAGTAATTTTTTCCTCACTCATCAGTAATGAAAACAACTATCAGAACATAGAAAGCCTCTACCCAGTTCCCTTGTGGGTTTGGGAGCATCAAGCCCTATGCCACAGAGCTGGGCAGAGCACTCAGACTGCACCGCAAGCTCCAGCTTGCACCAAGAGTGCTGAAAACCTCTCTGCTGTAACTGTGGCTACTGTACAATATTCAATGGATATTTGCTAAGCCAACAGGACAGTAATGAATCACAGGAGATATGAAGTATACTATTTTACCTGAGGAGAAAGAAAACTGCATACTAACCTAGAGTAAGCAATAAATCAAGATATTAATTCAGTGTACATGTGCACACTCTGTTTCCAAAGGGGGGAAAATACACATTATTAGTTAATTTAAATGTGTGCAACAGTTTAGCCAAATTGTTCTCTGTTCCCCAACACGGTTCTAGGCAAGACCAGAACTCCAATTCATCTGATGAAGTCAGGGTAGAAGAGATTCTGCATCCCCTATGCAGAGATTGAAGGACTTTAATCAAGCAAAAGACAAGGCCCTATAAGTGAATACCACAGAGTAGTACCCCAGATTTATTGTGCTCATCAGTCCACATTACTGCTAACAAACTACAGTGGCTTTAGAGGGCTCTCGCAGATCCATTAGGCAATGCCTGCTCATCCAAGATATCATTAAAGGTTCGATTCTAATGATGGCATGTCGTGCAAAACTACATGCTTATATTTCAGGTAGTTATTTCTTCCAGCTGGAATAATAGTTTATGTTGGAAAAGACCTGTAAAATCATTGAATCCAACTGTGCCATGATCACCACTACTCCATGTCCCTAAGTGCCACACCTACATGTCTTTTAAACACCTCCAGGGTCCATGATGCAACCACTTCCCTGGGCAGGCTGTTCCAATGCTTGACAACCCTTTCCATGAAGAAATTTTATGTAATATCCAATCTAAAACTCTCTTGTCCTGTCGCTTGTTACTTGGAAGAAGAGACTGACCCTGACATGGCTACAACCTCCTTCCAGGTAGCTGTAGAGAGCAATGAGAGTCTGCTTTTCTCCAGGCTAAACAACCCCAGCTCCCACAGCCGCTCCTCATCAGACCTGTGCTCCAGACTCTTCACCTGCTTCATTGCCCTTCTCTGGACAATGAACTCCAGCACCTCAATGTCTTTCTTACTGAACACAGAATTCAAGGTGTGGCCTCATCAGTGCCGAATACAGGCGAAAAATCCCTGCCCTGGTCCTGCTGGCCACACTATTGCTGATCCAGGCCAGGATGCCATTGTCCTTCTTGGCCATCTGGGCACATGCTGGCTCGTATTCAGCTAGCTGTTGACCAACAACCCAGTTCTTTTCCTCTGAGAAGCTTTCCAGACACACTTCCCCAAGTCTGGAGCATTGCATGGGGTTGCAGGACCCAGCACTGTACCTTATTTAACCTCATACAGTTGGCCTCAATTATCTTCCACATACTCCAGGAATCTCTTAGACTGTTTCCTCTCTGCTGTATCATATTTCCTGCTGACAGCTGGTAAGTTCAAAGTGCCCCGTGAGAACAAGGTTTAGAGATCTTGAGACTTCTCCCAGATGCTTATGGAATGTTTCGCCTGCTTCTTCGTTGTGGTTGGGCAGCCTGTAGCAAACTCCCACCTTGACATCTGCATCATTGACCTTCCTCCTGGTCCTTACCCATAAATGCTCAGTCCTATTGTCACCATCACAAAGCTCTGGGCAGTCAAAACACTCCCTAACATACAGGGCTACTCCACTACCTCTCCATCCTTTGCCTTGTAAAGAGTTTATAGCACCCATTGCAGCACCCTGGCTTCTGCTAAAGCTGTCACTTGGAGTTAGCAGGATTTCTGGGGAAGGGGAGGAAAGTTACTCCCTTTCAGGAAATAAAAGACCAAGTAAGAGAAGTGACTGATGAAAAGATGTGCTATAGTGGATGCCCTCACCCACTTTGAGAGGAGCATCACACAAAAATACTCACAATAAATCCAAGTTTTTTATAGTCTCGAGTGTACATAGATTTGCGTTTCTCCATACTGCCACTGCTGTTGTTAGGTTCAGATTCGGCATCAAAAGCAATTCTTCGGAGTTCAAATATGATATCCCGCTGAGCCTATGTTAAAACAAGGTTAAAAAAAATGGGTTAAAATAACTTATCTCTCACTTAATTAAACAATACCACAAAAGGTGTTCCAAAACACCTTTTCATTATTCCCCGCCACTGCCTAAACTTTTTGTGTCTAAATTCCCTACTTCATTCTTGGAGAGACAGTCAGCAAGAATGACCTCATGGTTCCCACTTTCAAAAGTCCTCACATTCATGAGATTCACATGCAGGTGCTTAAGTGTTGACTTCCAGAAGCGGGACCCACATTAGCAAGGCCTCTGACAACACAATTTTAACCACAGAAGCAAAGAGCACACACATTTCAAATTAAGCTGGTAATTAAGCATCTTGCTGGATGAACTGAAAATGACTCAGCACTCTGCATTAATTTTGGTAACTATCCATTACTGCTACCGCAGAAATAGGCAAGAGAGGAATTACTGCAGCTGGAAATATCTCAAGACAGTGATAACCACCCTACCATCAATACTAACAACACTGTGTTAGTCACTCTCTATGGAGACATTCACTAATTGACTGCATGTACATTCCCAAGGGTCAAACTTTCCCATCTCAGACTTACGAAGCATAAAATCCTACAGCATGGTGTTACTTATGTTTACAACTATCTCACTCTCCCACCTTCTCTTCTCCAAATGATCAGGAAGTCTTAAGATAACTTCAGGCTAAAAATGAAATTAGGTTCCTCCTTGTACAGGGCCTAAAAGAAGGCCATAAAAATTAAAGAAACAAAACCCATCATCCCCATGGCTCATCACCCCTATATTTAAACCTCTTGGATATCTTAGGGGAATGGCACTTTTTTTACAATGAACAATACCAAAGTTGATGTCTGCACACAGTGAGCAATAAACAAATGAAGTACTTTATAGGTTCCCAGTAACAAAACCAGGGTTTATTGGTACACAATTTAACTTCAACTCTAGCATGCCAGATGGTTTTCGTGCACACATTCAGTTTAGCTCTACAGAAGTACTTTTAGGAAGGACCATACATCTCTATTGCTTCTGAAAAGGACACAAAGGAAACAAATGCTGGACAGCTGCTCAGAGTTTCTGCTCAAGAAGACAGGAAATTCAGTTCATGGAACTACATGCTAAGGAGAACTGCCTGGCCATTTTGTTGTACTTGTGCACAGGGAATGAAATAAGTAAGAAGTGCATCTTCTTACAACCAAAAAAATAGCCCAATTTCACAGAGAGGGAAAATTAATGACTTATGTATATGTTCCTAGCAAGTGTTTTTTTCCTCCATGAAGAGCTGTAGGTACATCAGTGAGGAGTTGTCTTCTTCCTGCTAAGACCAGATCAAGCCAGATGCTTACTTGATCTTGTGGATCCATTTTTGTCATCATTCTGTCTTCCAGAAGATTAAAGGTAAGTACTTGCAGGACATACAGCTGGTGAGCCATTTCATTATTGATGGCCCTCTGTGCCCTGATAACATGCTGCAAAGAAAGAGAGACAGACTTTGGTGAATCAGAAAACTACAGTGGGTGCAGTCAGGTGTTTCCATGTTTATAAGTATGTCCTTGCTATGCAATAGTGTATCTATACTCCAGAAACAACAAAAAAACCCAAAACAGCCAAAAAACCCCAAACACAAACTCAACCCCACCCGCAAACATCAAACCAGGACTAGCACTACTGATTCAGATACTGTATGAATAACTTCAGGAGACAGGACTTTACACTAGATAGGGTCTATGCATATGCTCAGAAGTAGTATTAAAAAAAAAAAAACAACAGTGCTGAGTAGTCACTTCAAAGAAAAATTAATTCCATCCCAAGAGCATTAGAGCTCTGTATTTTATTTATTTTTTTCCAAGAGATTATATTAAGAAAATATTTAAGAGAGTAGCTGTCTGAGCAGAAAAGTATTAAGGCTGCAAACACAGCCAGAGAATTCAGTGATTTAACAGGGCTCAACAGGGAGTCAGCATCACACCACAATCCTGCCTCTACTAGGCAACTCCATTCTGTGTGAGGAAGATTGCTTAGAAATAATACATTAGTACACGATGCCCTATATGCACAGAATTGTCCCATTCGGAAAGCAAACACAAAACTGATGGGCAATTTAAAAATTCCTGGTGTGCCAAAAACACCAAATAGTTTTACATGGGAAACAGACCCAGGCCTCCAAACACAGCAAAGTACATAAGGAAAGAGTCATCATGTAGGAGATGGATACATCAACTGATGTTGTACACTTCCAGAGAATAAAAGAATCTGTTTGCCAAAAGGCACTGGAGCATTTTATGACAATAAATAAACACCTAAGAATATTATCCATGTGGTTATTCCAAACTTCTTATGAACTCAAGAAGTGTAAAAACATGTCTTGTGAAATAAATTCTGGGGGTTTTGTATGCATCACTGAAATTATGATAGTAAATGAGAAAATGCAAGGAGTTTTTTGTTTGGTTTGTTTTACACTCATTACAGAGAATCAATATTTTCCTTTGCTCCCTTGAAGATGTAATCTACTCTAAGGTCAAAGGCAAAATCCCTGATTTTCCATGGTAGCAGATGAAGGTCTTCCATACTATATTCATTTACTTTAACTATTTCATTAGCTGTAGTTCATGCTTCTTTTGTGCAAGTCGTGACAAATTGTGTCAATCAAGACGGAATAATCAACAGAACCAAAAACCACAGAGGTATTCAATACTCTTTTCCAGAAGAAACCACAATCTATTTGACTGGGAAAATAACCCTTCAGAAAAGCAGTTTTGAACTCATTCAACCACCATTCAAACTTTATCTTCTACATTACAAGGCTTCAAAACATATCAAAATACAAAGGCAATTAAAATATATTAAGATATATTTTAAGACCTGTGAACGCAAAAAATGGAGTCACCTTTTCTCTCTTCTACTCAACAGTAACTTTTAAAACCATATACTTACAGTTAAGATGATGGAACGAAGCTGCTTTTGTGCCAAAATATTTGCCATTTCCTGATTAAGTAAAAAAAAAAAGAAAGGAAAAAAAATTAAAAATAGCACAAAGCAGGTATTTTAGTGTCATACCTAGAAAAACACACTGCCTTAAAAGGTCTTACATTTCTGCATTGTTACTTAGAAATGAAAGGAAGCAGCATATCAGCATTATGACTGTATGCATTATTTGGGGGATCACAAAGTCAGGAAGAGAGACAAAGAAAGTTAAAAGTATGTCACAAGCTGAGGCCTTTGGTGATCCAAAACCGGCAGTAAAAGACTTCAGAAGACACCTCAGTAGGTTCAAGAGAGTATTTACACACTTGTTCAAGCACAGCCTTCCCCCACAAACAATACAGAAGGAAGCATGGACTGGTAGCCAGCCAGGACTTTAAAACAAGATGCCAAATTTAACGCTTATTTACTTAAATATTTCAGCTGTTTTAAAATCAAGTGCTCTAACTTTCATTCAATAAATCAGCCTACAACTCAATACTGTTTCATTATAAGAAATGATAATTCTCCCCTTTGCTATTTTAGTAGCAATGTCGACATTGGTCCACTCTTTTGCTTTAAATTAACTTGTCTTTCTAGATCTGTCTGAAATCACTATCGAGGTGAATAGGCTTCTACTTTAATGCTTAAGCAGCTGATCCCAACTGTCCGTGCTGCAAACTGTCCTACAATACATAGGAGGGGATATTTTACACTTACCAAGCAAAAGAGCCTGATCTTAACCATACGTACAACAGCATGCCCTATTTTTAAGTTCCATGAGCCTTTCCATCAGTATAGAAAGGTGTGTATATGTGTATGTGTGAGGAGTTATGCTTGCATATGCAGTGCATTCCTGCTGAACTTCGTGAGAGATGAAGACTGATGTAGAATACATACTAGTTACTTTTATAGATTAAAAATTCCCCTAGAAAACAGAAAAACGGAGACTGTTACATTAAACATACAAAGAATGGATGGCTAAAGCATATCTGCAGAAACAGGGTGAATAAAGCAAGTGTTAGGTGAGAACTTGCTTGGAAAAAGAAAAGAATTCTAATTGTGAGATGAGAGGCAGTCAGAGACGTTGAACTGTTTTCTTTGTACCAGGCAAAGTACTGTGCTGCAACAGAACATGAGAGTGATAAAGAAGGAACAAGGGACCAAGGACAAGAGAACCTCAGCTTTAGGTTTTAAGCCTTTTCTGGCTGCGCAGGTTTCAATTGCTCGTAACAGAGAAGGAGCAAAGGAATGGATGATATAGATGGCTCCATCTCTTTCAGAAATACGCAGCTGAGCTGCAGGGGGAGTGCCAGGCACATGATATACTTCAATGTGACTTGGAACAGACTGGCTGGATTTTTGTCAAACTATGTACTCACTGCCAAAAGATTAACAGGTACAGAATATAAGATGTTATTTTTGCATTCAATGCAAAGAAAAGAGGAGAAAGGAAATTATTCTATTTACTTTCTGAGAGGACTATCAAATTGTTATTTCTTTCTTATAGCTATCATTTAAAAAGCTGTTATCTAGATAGTGGGGTTTTTTTTGCCACTGGACTAAAATTGATTGAAGCAACCAGCATTCAAAAACCAATTATTTCATCAAAATCAACTTTGTCTCCAAAAAGGCTATATAGTCATTAGCACTAATAAGAAGACTAGAACTAGCACTAATACGAAGCACTAATAAAAAATGACTTTTACTCTTCTAGTAAAAGTATAGTACTAACTGATGAGAATTATCTGACCCAATTTGCCATCTCTTTTCCCATAGCAACGTCTCTGCAAAAAATGCAGACAAATGCCAAAGAAGTGTTTCAAACATTCACAGTATCATTTCAATGCTCAAACTCTCAGCTCTTTCCCAACAGACCTTTCTATTTTCTTTTTTTATTAATAGCCTAGGTTTCTCTAGATGATTTGGTCCTTGACAGGGGCAGAAGAAGCAAAGAATCCAGGGAGTCCTCATTAAAAAGAAAAATCTTGGACTTCTTGGGTTTTGCATTTCAGAAACAGAGAGAGGAAAAAAAATAAGAGGGGAAAGAATTCAGACAGCAGTGCCAATTTAAATTGCTTCCTTAATTGCAGTGCAGTCATCCACATCATGCCTGTAAGTCAGCAGCAGAGAGAGGGCCAAAGTTCCCGGAGTCATATAAGTTTTGGTGCATCTTCTCATTTCTAACCATATTAGAAGTGAATGCTGAACATTAACTTTTGAGTGCCCATCACCAGATAATTGCATGAGACTGCATCACCTCCCTTCATTTTCTGAGAAAGACAGAGTTCAGTAAGTGCCATCTGTTAATGCTGTTTGGAAGGCAATGGACACCTACCTTCTTTATTGTATGGTTTACTAATTAGCCACAAGACTGATATAAAGAGAAACTGAACAGATTCTGACTGCATATTCTGGGTCATTAAAGGCTGAGGAAAATTTTCTGCAAGTGTCAGAGCTATTAGCCTTCAAACCAAAGCAGATCATTATCTCCTGATGATCGTAAACTCCATGACTAACAATTTTGTGTCACAGCAGCAGGTACTACAGGTGAAGTCTGCCTGGCTTACTGCCAGCCTCACTAGGTGGTTACACTGTTGGCAAGATACTGTTTTGCTTGCTGGCAATACACTGTACTACTGTCATTCAAGGAACACATGCCCACTAATGCTAAAGTCTTATCTACATCTGACATTGTTCCTCCACTTCAAATATGACAAAAAATACTTTTCACAGAAACATAGTCGCAACTATTCACAAATGTAAAAAGCAAAATCTTTGAGTTTCTTACAAGGATCCATCATAGACTTATGCCAAAATTGAAAGCTCTTACTCCAATTTTTGTTTATTAAGTGCCGTCTTGCCTTAATTACAGAAGACTGTATTGGAGGAAGAAGGAAAAAAGAGGGGGGTGAGAGGTGGAAGAGCCTTTTTTTTCCCTAATTAAACCATGGTTACACTTTTCCCTGTTTGCAATGTTAAAAATATTTTTAAGCACAAGAAACAAAACCCAAAAAAACCAACCAAGTCTCCCATAAACCCTCATTAGGGCTTTGATGTTTGTTTAAACAGTCTCCAGCATTTAAAAATGTAAATAAATCTAAGGAAAGTCCTTGTCAGAACTGATCAGCAACTCTCAGTGAACTTGTTCTGGACAGTAACATTATGTCACCACAAGAATTATCATCACTGCTCCTGGTGACAGAAATGTTAAATAAATAAATGACTAAATCTGTTTTGACGCAGGCTAATAAACATGGATAAAACTTCACTATTTCATAACACTTCACATTCCATCCCCATTTAACATCAAGTAGCAAGCTTGAAATATTTCCTGATATCTGGCACTAAAATTAACTTAAAATAGCACACTATAAAAGTCATGAAATGCTTACATAGCAAGATATTTTTGTTTTCAAAAGGAACATACTTTTTAATAAAAAACCTGGGGGGAAAACATTCTACCAAAAAATAGCCTGGTTTTACAAGCTGTGCTGGCAAAGAGTTCAGTACAATAAATACTACAGGCAGCCACAGTCAATATGGTTCATATGAGGTCACAGGGAACTACAAAAGCATGGAAGAATGCTTAATCCCTCCTAATACTGGTGCAAGATGGAGGTAGCTCCATTAAAATAAATTATATCCCAGCATGAAACAAAAGAACAAGTTTCAGTTTGAATTAACTGCAGGAAAAGTATGACTGGGACAACTGCAGGTATGAATATGAAACACTCTTTCTCCTACAAATGCACAGGTATGCAAACCCCAACAACCTTACCTGCCTCTTGTCATCCGGTGCTTTAAGGAAGAGCGCATTTATTACCGCAATGGTATACGTCTGGATTTCTTGGTCTGTCCTGTTTGGAACAATGTTGTAAACATGAGTGGAGAACATAAATGCATGTGAGCTGTAGAAACTGATCTTCCAGCTGCATTTCTGCAGGTAGACGTGGAAGAGCTGTTTGCACTTCATGTTAACCATTTAAGTTAGGTAACCAAGGTTGGTCATGACCAGGCTGTCCTTGTTACTGAGAGAGAAATGATGTCCCAAAGGGAGACTCAGCATTCAAAAAAGGTGGAATGAACTGCCCCTTGAACTGCCACTGACCCTCCACTGATCATTGCAAGAGTCTGACAATCAGTTTCTGTCAGATGCACAACAGCTGGAGATAGGAAGAGCAATCTTCCCTAAGGGTTTCTGGAAATGAACCTGCTGGTATTAAAGCTTTTCAGGTGCATTGACAATGTCCCAGGTAGGAGACAAACATAACTCTGCACAGTACATTACTCTATGCTACAAGAGCCAGTTTCCATCCATTTACGCACTTCACATTACTATTTAAGAAACAGCCCTCCCTTTTTCAAATATACATTCAGCTAAAGTTGAGCAATTTTTGTCTTACAAACCTCCCAGAGTGTGGCAAGCAAAAAAACCCCACCTGTATGCTAATGGCACTAAGAATTGCATTACTACAGGGTGCTCCTCTCTTCATTCCCCACTGTGAACGACACAGGTAACTTATGGAAAAACAAACAAACAAACCCAAAACAAAACAAAACCAAAAAAACCAAAAAAATTCCTAATGACCAGGCAACTCCAGAAAGTGTTACTAGTTATCCAGTCACTTGTATACAGGAATCATAAAGGAGGCTCAGGAAGTGTCTTTATATCACTCTTTTTTTTCCCAAATGTTGTGCTGTTTTGGGGGGGGGGGGGAATCCACCATATCAAGTGGCAGTCAAAGACACTCACCCCTGCAGATGTGGGATTAGCTGCCCAATTGTAATCTCCTGTGCTACCTTCTGGTACAGGTCGTGGCTATTGAGCACCATCGATTCCAGGATTGCCAGCGACCGTTGCAAGATAGAGACGTCCGAGGCAAATTTGTTCACGTAGCTTGCTATCTACAAACACAATCATTCAGAGAATTTACATCTTGTCGTGAAAGCAGGGAAAGGTAAGAAAGAAAACTGTGGATGTGGTTCAGAAAGGCACTAGGATACAAAGCAGTCTTGTCCACATACCAGTTATCAGTGAATACCTGAAAATGATCAACCAGGCAATGCATATACCATCAAAGGACACAGTGGCACAGGTTCTACAGCTGGCACAAGTCACCATAGGTTTACATCAGTGTTCACATGACTGAAATGTATGCCTCATCATTACATTACAAACATGACATATCAACATAAAAAAAAATTGAACAATTATATTTTTTGTGTAGAAAACTTTGGAAAAAACAAGGAAACTAGTTCTCATTCTCTCCATCAAAAATTTGTGCAGCCAGTTTTCTGGCTTAAGGTAAATGTTTCAAAAGAGAAACTTACATTCTAGCTTTCTGGCAAAACACATTCTAGAAAAACATGCCTTTTTTTCCTGCTTGCTGTTACCAATAATGCTGAAAGTTCTTTCCAGGTTACCGATTAAAACTCTTGTCAATGATCAGAACAACTGGTTCCATAACTCTGTCTCGAGTCCAGCTTTTCATTAATAACCTTCCCTTTTACTGCAAGCTGCCACCAGCAAATGGCACATTAATTAAAACCAAGTTTGACCTCTGCTATTTTGCAGTGTGGCAATGACAAGCTGCACACTCATCTGCAGAGTCAACACAGCTGTGCAGTAAGATGTGGTAACACGCATTCTTCTGCATACTGCCCAGCCCACGTACCCAGCTTCCCTGGAAGAAACCTGCCTTCTGCTGATGCAGGAAGCAATAACTGCACAGGTTTTCTTCAAATACACCAATACCAGCACAGTCAAAATGAAAGGCACCCAAGAAAGCACAGACAAAAGAAACGCGTGACCACAGTTACTTGCTCTGTACAGCCAAGTAACAGACTACAGTGGCCCTGTCCCAAGTTTGATATGTTCCTTCAGGAAAAGTTCACATGTTTCTGCAGTACTCGTGCTTCAAGCCACTACTGTAGTTAAACTGTTTCCAATTCTTGGATGCCTGCTTAGACCTAAGAATTGTTTTCCTTTAGGAGGAAGAAAGGCATGCCCTATGCTTGGAAAAGCTGTCCAGGTGCCTGTAAAAGTCACATTAAAACGTTCACGCATGAGCAATGGTATTGTTTTGCACTCATGACATTATAAATAGTACTGAAGGAGCAAAACACCCAACATTGGCTGGAGACAAGAAAGAAAGAGGGACAGATTTTTCTTTTTCTAATCTATTGCAGGGCTGCTGTTTGCTGTACTACTTGGTTTGCATTACCACAGCAGGAAAACCCTACACCAAATGAAACTCAATTCAGAGAATATACATTGACTTTATTTCCTGTAAAGAACCAAGCCACGAACACATAGAAAACAGGAGGAGAGAAGCAACTTGATTAGCCTTTTTCTGTTCTGGACTTTGAGTATCTGCTCCAAGCAAGTCCTGAGCCCAAATAATATTTACAATAGTGTATGAAGCACAATGTGCTCTTTAGAGCAACAAGCTGCATGTCAGAAGCACTGTACTACTCCTCCTCTCTCAATGGTAATCCAGATGTGTTTTGATGCATTGCAGCTAGAGCTGCCAGATCTCCACAAGGCCCATGACAGGGTCAGGGTATGCACAGAGCAACTCTGCACTGCTCACACATTAAACCAAGTGCCCCCTGGATGCCTCAGGGGGCACTTGGTATCCAGGGGTTGGTTGTGCACCAGGAAAACAAGACTGTGTCCCAATTTGCTAGATTTCTGTCACCTCTTTAGGAGCCCTGGCATTTATGGATTATTCTTGGTGCAGCAGCTCCTTGAAGTGAAGCAGTTAATGCTTCACTGGGATATAATATTCATATCAATGACCTGCAGAAATATAACAGTATAGATAACTGGAACCTCAGTCTAGGAAAGGCTGCCTTAGCCTCATTTATTCTCCTGACCTTGGACCATAACATCTTTTAACCACAAACACAAACACAAGGTCTAAAGCTGTCTTGTGTGTATAAAAAGACATATCACACTGAACATAGATGCAACACATCTGCTGGGTAACTTGCATGTCAATCTATGTATATTCATAACCACCTTGCCGAGGCATGAATTCTGGCCAGAAGTAATAGGCTTGTCTACCTTTCAAAAATAAGTCATGCAAGTTCCAGAGAGAACAAAATTGCATTAAAAAGAAATTCTATTCCCACACTTGAAGTTTTGGATGTGGGAGAAAAAGAGGTCCTTCTTGAGAAGAGACAGGAATAAAAAGGAGTTCAAATTTGTGTTATTTGCTGTTTTCTGCTTATTAAGCACCAAACACAGAGAGGCCTTTTGACATCCAAAAATAATCCTGCATTCATTTATAAAAAATTCTGACGATTAAAATAATGTAAGCTCAGCAAAAACACTACATCTTTTCCAGAAAGAAGCAACTTGATTGTTTTGCGCTTTCACATGAAAATCTGTCACATGGGTGTGTCTCACTAAGGATAAAATTATGTCTTCAGCAAAATACCTGTAACCTTAAAATCTGCATAGTCCTCTTGGGACGTATATAGTCACATGCAAAAGAAGAGTCTGGCTGCTTAACTTCCTATCAATTTCAAGGTGAATTAGGAATCAGACTGTGAATTTACACATTCATGCTGTTTTGGAATAGGAGGAAAACATGTAAACTGAGGGTGGATAAAAAACCTATAGCAAACTAAACTATATCATCTGAGTTCTCTTCCTGGTTCAGCATCACTGAAGGCACAAGAGAGAATTTGAAAGTTAAAAAAAAGTTGTTATTAGATAATAATAATAATACTGCACCAGGAAAAAAAACCCATATGGAAAAAAACCCCATATGGAAAAAACAGTGAAAGAAACAGATCTGATTTCCATTATGTATGTTCATTAGTTATTTGCCTACACTATTCTGTTGTCAGAAATGTACAGGAAAATCTGTCGAAGTTGTGTTATCTGTTAAATCTAATGCATATTAAAATTTTAAAGGGTGCATATCATTTTCAAGTAAGGAACTAGAGCTGCACTTGACTACAGAAAAAACAACTGACAGTTGTGACACACAGAAATACTTTCCTGGCTGCCACCCTGTTTTCCTGCAGAATACATTATAGATGCAGAGTAAACAATTTGTCAACATTAAGGCTCTGCATCACACACTTATGAAACAGCAATTATATAAATAATTTTTAAAGGGTTTTTTTAACTATCTCAACCAATACTTCTCCTCTTGTAGGAACTAAAGATGGAAGTACCAAATTTGTGTAGTGCATTTTTGTTATGGATTAGGAATGGTATTTCCCAGTGTAGTGTTCCCACTGACACGCCCCAAACTATGTGTTACTCGCTCACTCCCTCCTACTCCCTGTGGCAGGTGGAGAGGAGAATTGGAGGCACTAAAGGTAAGCATCATGGGTTGAGATAAGAACAATATACTGGAAACAGCAATGAAATAAGAAAAGGAACAGTAACAGCAACAACATCGATAACAGAGGGGTGAGCAATTCACACAAGAATGTTTACGACCTGGAAACCGGGAATACCTGAACCACTGCCACGCTACCCCAACCCAGAAGGGACCCCTGACCCTGTCCCCAGAAAATGATGTGAGGTGGTATAGAATAACATCTGGATCCTAGCCATGCCCACTGCTGGATACTGCAAAAATTAACCCTGTCCTGGCCAGAACGAGGACAATTTTGATAACCAATAATCGCTACTTTTTCTAAGAACTTGGAATCCAAGTCCTTTAGGCAACTATGGAATCTGGAAATGAACTTTATATCATCATAAGCAAGAAAAAGGTCTTAAGAGAATTTTTCACATCGTAAGGAAGTTTTTCCAAAGGATGCTCTTTTCCCTTAAAATAAGGAACAAAGGTGTCCTTGAAAGCATCAGTCTTATTTGCTGCAGTTAGAATAGCAGTCTTTATGTACCCAAAGGATGGCAGAGAGTCTGCATCCAACACCAGCAGTTATTCATTAGAAGCAGTCAGGGGTTCCCCTTGAGGTCTCCTCCAGCTTCTACATTTTTAAGTTAAAAAACTACTCAAGAAAAAATTTGGACTGATTCAACCCCATTCCAGTTTAGCTTTCATTTAACATGAAAGACAGCTTCAAAAGGCAGAAGCACTTGATTGGAAGCTCCCCCCTCAGCAGAAACTTATCAGCTCCCTTATCCATCCTGTCAGTCACTTGAGCAAGCCCATCAAGGACCTCAAGTGTCCTGCCAAAAGCCAAGGTCAGAGAAGAAAGTGAAAATGAAATTGTAGATTGCCGCCACAGAGATGAGACATGGTCCAAAGGTGCTCTGCTAGGTTTGCCCCTTGCCCACACTGCACCACTGAGAGCTGTGCCTTTCTAGGTCCCAACTGCATGCAGGTCAGGACACTCCTGGGCCTCTTTCTTCAATCTCTGTCATTCTCTGTCCTTCTGTTTGTCTTCTAACTGTCCTATCATTCTCCTTGGTCCCTTTCTTGCTCAACAGGTTCACTTTCAGTTTTATTTTCCAGTTTGGTTTTCATAGGTTCTTTGTGAGAATGCTTTTATTTTGTGTCTTTTGGTGGTTTTTTTTTTTTTAAATTGGGTCATTATCCAGGGAAACCTATGGAAGTGCCAGACAGAAGAGACGAACCATTAACAAGGGGAACACAACATTTTCTTCTGTTGTTACAATACAATCCACAGGGAAAAAGATGTTAATAAGGTTGGCCAAAGACATTAATTTTGAGCCATTAACAAAGTAGATACTTTAAACCAACGTTAGCAAGTTTCTTCATATGTTCCATAGCAGGCTCCCTTAGAAAGTAAGGCATTCTGGACTTGACTTTCTATCTCCTGCAGTCAGTTAAAAGCAGTTGTAGAATTTCTTTTGTCATGAAAAGATAACAATAATCATCATCACAACTATCTAGACTGCAAGATTCAGCAAAAATTTAAAAACCAGACCAAAACCCATATGAGTTACAGTATTTTTTTTTTATTATTAAGAATGCACCCAGCATTTTTAATGACCGAAACTGAGCTTTAGAAGCTAATGTATCTAATGCTGTTTTCACAGTTGATCCTTCTTTCACTTTTGGCAACAAAAGTAAACTTCTACTTTCCTTCAGTGGCAGCAATTTTCTAACTAAATTTAAAGTCCTTGCTCTGACATACTCTACTAAAATGAAGGTATTTTTGTCACAGGTTATATTAATTTCATTACTGCTTCTGATAGTAATTTAGTGAAGTAACTGATATCTTTTGAACCTGTACAAATGCACTTTAAATTATGATAAGCTCAATCTGGTTTGAAGTCTTTGTAAAGAAGAATTATGTGGTTTTGGGGTTTTTCTTCCCCAGTAAATGAAAAGTGTTAAATCAGTAATAAAAACTTCTTTCTGAAGTCTGCTAAATCTCTGTACCTAAAGAATACTGCCATGTTTCTGCTGCTTTTGTGCATCTCTGACACGTAAGTAAAGGATATGTTGCAAATCGTGGACAGATCAGTTTCAAAACCACATACCTCAACTGCAAGATTCAGGGGGGCAAAGTTCAGCTTGATAAACTCACTAGACATCATCCTAATTTCAAATTGCAAACTAACTCATTTCTCTTCTTCCAATACCTCAGAGGAAGCATTTCACTGCTGCGTTTTTTTTCCTAGAAATATGGCTTTACTCATTTTAGTTTACATTACATCAAAATATTAATTTTTGCTTTAATTGTACTTTATCTGCACAGAGAGGTCACGATGCAATTGAATAAGCAATTTCTCATGTAACAAGCCTAATACTGTGTTAATCCCAATTCACTCCAATTGATTTCCACAGAAGTTGAGCCAGGTTCTGCAGGTACAAACATTTATACTTTGAAACAACACTTTAATCCCATTTTCATGTACCTTTTTTGACCAATGACCTAAATAATGTACCTGGGGAAAAAAAAAGGAAGAAAAGAAAAACAACCCAAATTACAACTCACCTCATATGTTTAAAGTAGAAAAACAACCCAAATTACAACTCACCTCGTATGTTTAAAGTGATATAGAACAGATAGCATTGATTACAAATTTACCTTTTTAATGAATGCCACAGAGAATGTATCCCACGATACAATCCCATGATCCATCAGCTCAACAAATGCAGTCAGTGTAAAGGACAACATATCTCCAAAGCTGCAAGAAACAGGAGTCATGACAACATTTACCAGTAATGCAGCAGGACAATGACCGAGGGAATAAAGCAGCAGGAAGCTTTCAGAAAGGCAGGAAAATGAAGCCAATTATGGACTAAGAGGTAGCAGAAGAGCAAGAGAGGCTGTGCTATAGATAGTCTCCAAAACAATTTAGCATGGATAACAAGAATAGTCAACTGGAAGAAAGCAGTTGTAAGAGAAGTAGTAATCCCCAGGAGACTACTGCATGCAATGCTCAAAAAAATCAGTCAGTCCAAATTAAACTTCTCTCTTAATTTCATATATTTAGATCTAACAGAAGAGAAAAGTGAACTTTTTTTCCTTAGCACTTATGAAGTCCTTCTAATTGAAGGCCACATAGAGGTGTCACATTTTGGTACCTCTGCATCAAGCAAATTGGTGAGAAGTTGGAGCATTGTTTATTCCTTCTCTTACAAGGAAGCAAATGTATTTTTAAAAATGCACCAGAAGAGATAATATGTCTCAAGCAGTAACTTTCTTTCTTTAAATCTGAAGATGCATCTCTTTTTCCTTCTACGAGCAACCAAATTGCAAAGCGTGCAGCTCAAATTGTTTAGGTTTTGCAGGCCACTACCCTGCATTTTACACCTGTAAATTTGAAATTCAACACATCTTTGTATGAACGCAAGTAAATTCAAAACGGGCTTAAACTCATCATGGCTAATGTGACTAGATGCACAGGATTTTTTCATGTTAAACCCCAGCTTGTAATGATTAGCTTCATTTCTATACATAGGGCACCAAACAGTCAGCTGTCACAATGATTTCAGCGAAGCTCTTCCATGAGGTAACTACTCAACACAAACAGCAGTGTGGAGATCCTGAAAGGGAGCAGTGAATTACCTTTCAGGGCATGTCAAACTGCCTGCAAGGTTCTCTGCCAGTAAGCCATTAACAGGTAAAATCATACAATCAAACAGCGTGAATAGTCCCAGTGATTTTAATACAACAGCTTACACCTAATAAAAAGGTAGAATAAAAAAAAACCCCCTCTTCTCTCAGATTGGAACTGCAAAGCTCAGTATATTGAAAACTTGAGTCCAATAGTACAGCCATAGTTAATATAATTGGTGTTCCTTAATTTGTGGTTTATCCTACTGTCTGGCATGAACCCAACACAAGTAAGTGAACATCCACTCAGATGGAAGACTTTTACAGCAGTACAGAAGAACAAGGCAGAAAAATCAGCTTCAATGTAGCAAGTCTAGTAGCTGGATTGGGTTTACTCTGCCATTTAGGGACTTTTGACGGCGAGATGCCGCCTTGCATCTCAAATGGCCTCTTCATTTAAGGAAGGACACCTTGCCCCAACTCCTGAGATTCCCTCCATCAAAAAAATCCTTGCCATTCTTGACACTTTGTGAGTAAAACCCAAAAAACACCATAACACCTTTCCCTTCAGTAAATATGGGTATGCACAGTGGCTTTGATTACTTATGACAAAATGAAAAACCTACACCTAAAAATAAACAAGAAAAATTGTGCCTCTAAAAAACCTACTGTAATTCTGCAAGGAATACTTTCTTCAGCAAATACATGATCTGGATGTTCTGGGGTTTGTTTTGGGGGACAGAGGATGACTTTTTGCCTTTTTGTTGTAGTTGGTTTGTTTGGGGTTTTTTTAATATTGCAAATCATTGAAGAACAACATTAGATTGAAAATGTCATCATTAGCATTCCAAGGATTTCATATTAAGGAATATGAATAAGGAATAACCAAGGATTTAATATTAAGATGACAATAAGGCTCTGAAGGAAATTCCTGTCACGTTGCCCAATTCATTCCTTTTGAATAATACCGTGATTTATGAACCCACAAATAAAAGAGCAAGCCTAGGAAAGGCTTCCTTCTAAAAGCTGGCACCAAATCCTAATGCATCTTCATGACAGAATACTCCTACAAATACAAGGAATACTAATACTATAGGTATTAATATTATAATTAATTTTAAAAAAGAGTTTCAAATAGTTTTTTAATTAAAAAAGTAGGCCATATAGGTTGAACCATAGATAAAAATCTCTCCCAGCATTAAACTAAGCACATAATCTGGCAGAGATACATTTTCTCATCTGTTGTTTTAAAATTTAGTCAATTAACCTGTATTTAGTATATGAATACTCTTCTGTAAATGAATTCTACATGAAAACTAATCCCCCTCAACAAAAGGTGTAGTGTAGAGGGCTTACTTAAACTACATTAAACTTGTGCATGGATATTCATCTTCAGAACAGCAGTGGCTGGAATGTAAAGGAATTAAACTAACCTGGATTCACCAGTCTCATTAAGTCTTCTCATCAAAACTATTGATCAATCCTACCTGATTAATACTGATTCATCCATGCTCCTCCACAGCTTTGGGGGGAAAACTGGCTTAATGGAGCTGCCAATATTGGTTTTAAAGTGTAAACCTGGTTTTAGTAGGTCTGACAGTGATACGACCGTTTGGGATCCAGAAGGTGAAAGTACTTTTCAACTTAAAAATGATCAGACACCTCATCAGATGTCACTCCAGTGACTCTGTTTCAAATAATTAGTGAGTGAAGAGGTTCAACACTGGGACTAATCAAGCAGCAAGAAATACTTCAGGTCTATTATTATGCAGCACCACACATACATACTATGTCCTTCTAAAATATATGGCTATACACATGCACCTGCCCACACACGTATACACCAACTGGCACTGCAAAAGTCAAAAGCCAGGCTTGAGGCGTAGGCATTAGGAGTAGCGCAGCTAAAGATGAAAGCAATCTCCAGGGTAACTAGGGCAAGATAAGGATTAAAGCATCTGCAGGGGGAGGGGGGAAGGGTGTTGATTCATTGTGAAGTGGTTAAACACAAGCAGATAGGCAGAAATAGACTTTCAAGTAATTAGTTTCAAAGCGCGCGCACACAGACGCACTCATGCTATTAAGAGCAGCAGACAGAATAGAGGCTAGAAATTTCAAGGGAATCAAAGCTGGTTCATAAAATTACCAATCTTAAAAAAAACGTGGTAGGAGCTGTTTGGCTCAAGGTCTCTGTAAGTGTTTTGATCATACAAGAAGTCCAAAATATAATGGGACCTCTTCATAAAATTGTTTTAGACTAATCCATAACACAAGGCACAACAGTTCTATAACTATCAAACCCTCGCTGCTCTGGCAAAATGACTTAATACTTTGAGGATAATTCCTGATGAAGGTGCTTTTTAATGCAGCAAGAGGAGAAAAATGATCAGAAAAATGCACTGTGTAGTTGCAATTTCGTATCTCATTAACACTGACATCTTAATAACCTTTGCTCTCAGGCAAGCTACTTCTACAAGCCCTCCTGAATGCCGTGATGACTCTGGCTCCTGGATGCCTTACATTGGGACAACTGATGAAGTTTGACTATTTTTTGCTGACTCTCCTCTTCCAACCCCCATTGTGAGAGCTGGTCATGAAGCATCTCCTCACTCACAGCAGGTCTTGGCAAAAGCCTGTTTAACAGCAGAAAGCTGAGGTTTGCAATGCTATCAGCTGTCCCAGCATGAGCCATTCCAGTGGATGGCCATGTTCTAATACAGCCTGTGGCTCCTCTGTGGCTCTCTGACAAACCTGACTGAAGATTAAGGCAACAGCTGCATTCTACATCTCTAGGCTTTAGAGAAATATCAGGTCAAACACGTTAACTTACATTCCTAAGAATTCTCTTTATTTTTACCTTATGAAACTGTGAAGAAAAAAAAAACAAACAACAAACCATTCCACATATTTCGATACTAGTTTTCTTTACTGAAAATAAAAATGACAGGAATGTGCATGTGACCCTGATTACCACACCTGTCTCTCACATGCTTCCTAGTATCATTTCTACATGCTAAACCATCTTTTTATCCTGTGTGCTTATTTTGAAAGATGCCTAGAGCAACTTGGATTACTTTTCAAAATAAATTAATGGCAGTTTAGCACCCTAATCCCCCAGATGTTTTTAAAAAAGAAATTGAAAAAATCTCAATCTGTGGTTTGCACACATATCAAAATGAACATTTTATCACTGTTATGGAGGGAAAAATACTTGGCTGCTCAAATGATTATGTAAATCAAGATAATTAGTCAGGCTCAGGCAACAAACAAAGGAATACAAGCTTTTACCAAGCTAGATGGAGTATCTCATGTTTTATATGAAAAGAGCCTTTGCGTAGTAGAATCTGGAAATTGATCGTTGCTTGCCTGTTGCAACCAGTGTACAGCCACCAGCCCACTCGGACTAGAAGCCAAAGAATGTACATCTTTACACAAACCACTTTTCATAGGCAACACAGAACCAAAGCTGAGCTCTAATTTTGCAAGGAAAAGCAGCAAAGAAACAATTTAATTGCGCAGGAGGTAACAGAGGAGTAGTAGCCTACTACTAAATGCAGGAGTGGTTAACTAAGTCCCTTATCTGGGCTCACAGCCTTATACTGGGCAGCTGAAAGGCCTGACATCACTGAGGTCAACATCAAAGAGTAAGAACAGCTTTCTAAATTGGAGCTGTCAAGGATAAATGGCCATGAATAAATTTAAACAGGGGAACAGAATATACCTAATCATCAGAGGACAAGAGCTCTGGAAAAGCCACAGGGGCAAGAATGTAAGTCTAAAATGAAGACTGACGATATAGCAGGATGCTTTTCTAGCACGGTGTGAATTTTATATTGCTATGGCTCCTCTTCACTGCTTCAACACCACCTTGTTTCTTCAAGAAACCTTTCCAAGGGTAAAGCTAAGCCACCATCAAATCAAAGTAGGAGCAATTCACACCTATTTGGTACTTAGTACAGATGAAAACGATGGAACAATCTGTGTAGTAGCTGCCCCTATTTTACTAGATGATTACAGAAAATGCACTTAACTGCTACACAGCAATTGACACGGATTTTTTTCTTTTTCATCCTGCTAGCTAAGCACTACTGAAATATTTCTTTGTGGTACAGTTTCACTGCGTTCATTAAAAGGGGCCAGCCTTACTGATTTCAAATCCCTTGCATTTCAAGAACATGAAATAGCTTTGTAACCCTAGTATTAGGGTTTCACTGTTTGAAAATTAATTCTCAATAAAGAAAAACAAGGTGTACATTTTAAACATGACTGTAAATTTTCTTGAATAAATCCAGGCATAGATACTCTTACTATGGAGTATGACTAAATCCACTTAAAGGTACTTTAAGCATGGGAAACTAGCCCAGAGGAACTATTACACACTGAAGATGTGATTAGAATTACCTTTTTTTCCTTATTCCCTATCTTTTAAATTCCTGGTTTTGTTCATTTCATGGTAATTTCTTCAAATGAACTACTTTTCTTAAAAGCCCAGGAATCACTACACAGGAAAAACATAATTCTCCAATCAGCTTGGTTTGACTAAGTTTAGCATTGTAGTTCATAGAGCTGTTTTACGGGATTTTTTTTGTAATCCATCCATCAGCCAAAACAGGATAAATAAAATCCCAAAACAAAATGGAAACCCCTAAAACTGAAAATACAGAGAAACTCATGTTTTAGAAGAACCCCTTCAGTGCAGAATGCAATTAAACAGGGCCTCTCTATGAAATTGAGGTTTTAATTAAGCCAAGCCAGTGTGTGCAAGCTGCCAGAGATAAAACAAAATATTGTCACTTTATTATGTCATCCTGTACATCCAAAGTAACTTGGTTTTTGTTAATTAACATTTGGCTCCTTTAAGTATCTTTAATCAAGAAGACAGGAAGTGGATGCTGGAAAGTGTTATAGTTTAGTTCATTATATCAATCTCTAGGGGGTTTTTTATAGTTCTCATTTCGCTAGATCTTCTCATGGGTGAAAAATAGTCAGGATGTTCGATAACTACACTCATAGAGCACTAGTGTAAACACTATACCTTCAAAACATACATACGAGCAAGCCAGTTTCCAGAACTATTGGTTTCACATCCTCAAAAATGGCTCTGGTATCTTTTTCAGTGCAAATCCCAAATTCAATAATTTGTGTTATTTAATTGTATCATCTCATATACTACTGCTGGAAATCAGAACATTAAACTGAAGTTTCTACTGGCAGGATTTAACTTCCAAAATTAGAATAAACTTTAGTCACAGAAACATTCTTTGCTACTGTATTCATTGATGCAATACATCTATACTGACCAATCAGGATCCTCTTAATAAGGATCTTAATTAGGATCAAGTGGGTAAAACCTTGTTCTCACAAGTAAACAAAGCTAAACTGTACCAAAAAAAAAATTAATTCAGGTCATCAGCCGGATCAGGTCCTAAAACCAGGGTGCAATGCAACTGTCAGTATTTCAGTACTGTCCTGAGGACAAACTTAATGCATAGAAGCCTACACTGGGATAAAATTTGGAAACAGAGAGATGCTGTAGGACTATAACTATTCTTCCACAAAAACTATTCTCACAGCAGTGAGGAAAAAAACGCCATCTAAAAAGGACAGGAAATACTTTGTCTCAGCAGATGTGATCATAGAATCACAGAATTATTATGGGACTTCTGGAGATCATCCAGTCCAACCCACCTGCCAAGACAGGGTCACCTGGAGCAGGTTACTCAGGCACACATCCAGGTGGGTTTGGAATGTCTCCGGAGAGGGGGACTCCATACTCTCCCTAGGCAGCCTGATCCGGTGCTCTGCTGCCTTCAATGTAAAGAAGTTCTTCGTCCTGTTGAGGTGGATCTTCTTGTGTTTTAGCTTACAGCCACTCCTCCTTGTACTGTTGCTGGGAAGCACGGGAAAGAGTCTGGCACCATCATCTTGGCACCCACCTTTGAGATATTTATCTGCATTAATGAGATCCCCTCTCAGTCTTCTCCAGACTAAACAGGCCCAGCTCCCGCAGTCTTTCCTCTTAAGAGAGATGCTCTGGACCCCTAATTATCTTCATGGCCTTCCACTGGCCTGTCCCAGGAGTTCCATGCCCCTCTGGTACTGAGGAGGCCAGAACTGGACACAGCACTCCAGATGTGGCTTCACTAGAGAGGAGTAGAGGGGGAGGATCACCTCCCTCAGCCTGCTGGCCTCAGTCTTCTCAGGATACCATTGGCCCTCCTGGCCACAAGGACACTGCCAGGTCATGGTCAAGTTGTCATCCACCAGGACCTCCAGATCCTTCTCTGCAGAGCTGCTCTCTACTAGGTCAGTCCCCAACCTGTACTGGTACTTGGGGTTATTTCTCCTCAGGAATAACCAGCAGGACCACACACTTCCCTTTTGTGAACCTCATTAGGTTTCTCTCTGCCCAATTGTCTAGCCTTTCACAGTCCTGCTGAATGGCAGCACAGCCTTCAGGTAATGCTGCCAAGTTGATGCTGCCAAGAATTCCATAAGCCTTATGCCACTTTAACAATTTTCCTCATAATCTAAACTTTTCTATTATGAAACAAGTTTCTTTGTATTAGGTTAAGAACATGAACTTAGCAGAAGGGTTTGTATTTCCTGCCAAATCTATTCTTACTGTATAATTTATTTATTAAGCAATGATTTAAAAAGAAATGTTTCAGAACCTGGTTTACAGTAGATTTGTGAAAGTATGATTTAGCACGGGTTTGGAGGGGGAGCTGCATTTCCTGCATGGTAAATCACATCAAGCTCTCAGAATGGCAGACATATGCTTAATTGATTAGTCTTTTGCTTCCTTGGGTTTTAGCTATACTTGACATATCAAATTTGCAAGCCAATCAAGATATTAGAACATCTCTTGGGATTCAAATTTATCAAAGCCTGTGCTTGACTCGGAGCAAATGGAAGTATTCTGCTCAAAATCATCAGGGAAATAAGCAGGCTTTTGAACTTCCTGATATGAGGCCTTTTACTATATTACAGTTTTCCTTTATGCAGCTATCTGCAACAACTAGCATTACCAGGGACCAGCAAATGACAGGAATTCAAACTGGGACAGTGACTCTTACCTTTCATCTCACTAACACTGACCATTATCAACCAACTATCAACCACACAAGCCAGTGAAATTCAAGAGGGGAACTGGGAAAGGTGGGGAAATTATTTGTTTGCTGAAATTAAAAAAGAAAACAAAACAAAAGGCTTACTTCAGAAATAGTAAAAGCCCCCGCTGAAGTAACAGAAATGAAGCACTCATTCCACAGGCAAAGCAAAAAAAGGCTTCATCAGAAAATTTTAACAGGCATCAAAGAGCAGAAAACAGAGAAGATTGAAGAGTTGCTGATGAATATGCACAGTTGTGTTTACATATAAAGATTAGCACAAGGGCCTGAACTCAGTCATGCAAAAGAAGAGGTAGTACACAAGGGGATGATCTAATCAAGTTCTTACCAGGGCTTCATTATCTTCTGCAATTTCTGATATCGTCTGCAAAATTAAAACTTGCATGTGAGGAAAAACACTTGAAAACATCTGTACTCTATTTACTGCATACACCCCCCCCATACTTGAGTCATAAAATGCACATACAGGCATACAATAAGAGGCAGTAAATGGCTAACAATTTGCTGTGAATAGAAACAGAAACAGTTCAGTAACTGGTAAAGAACCCTCCAAATGAATTTCAAATATTTGTTCAGAATTCTTGTGTTAACTACTGTTAGGAAAAAAGCATATCTAGACATTCTAATTTAGTAAGGCATTTGTGTAAAAAGCTTTTTGGTACAAAACAATAAAGGTTTACACATTAAGCATCTTCTGTCCTCTTTCAATGCCATGTAGCCCATTGCCTGGAGAACTCTCTTATTTACTTGCAGTCTCCATCACTAATACTGATGTCAGAGTCATCCGCATTGTTGAAAGTTGTGTAACTAGGATCGTAAATGGTAAAAATAGCACCAAATATAGATACCTTCTTTTTAAAACACCATTTAAACATATAAAAAATAAGGAAGCTAGAAAGAAATTTTTAAAAATTCCATCTCTTACTTTGATGCCTTAGGTTTTAACTTTTATATTTTTCAAATCCTGTACTGCCTAGTGCATAACTGTGAAGTTTCTTGTAGCCAGTTGATTTCTGCTCTCTCATGCTAGGTAGACATAAGAAAGCCTCTCCAGGCCTGCTCTCCAAGGACACCCAGATTGTCCTAGGCCCAAAATGTGTAAACTAACATCTTAAGAAGGGGGGTAAACTTGGGGAAATTACATCATTAACTGAAGCTTTAATTGGAGAATTAACCCTGATATACAAATGAACCAAACTTATAAAAGTGTGAAGAACTCATGACCCAGGGTCCATCTTGGGTGTAGCCTTTTTGACTGCCCAGGGTGTACCTTGAAGGTCCTTCAAATAAATACCTACCTTTATTCCCTTATTCTTGTCTAGTCTCTGTCTTTAGGTGACCACCCCAGGCATCAACTTAATTAGACAAGTGACAAGATTTTCTCCTTGGATTTCATGGCCTTGGTTCTTTTATGCTACATCATCTATCTATGTAGCCAGTAAAAATGAATAAACAAAAAGCATCCTGATGATCAGACAGCCTTAAAAAGCAGGGGAAAATACCCTCAACATGCTTTTATGAGCAGTAAAATTCAAAATATTTTCCGTAGTGGGAGATCCAAGCTTCAGCAAAATGTCACTCCTGTGCTTCTGCAAAGTAAGTGCTTCCATGCTGTGACAGATTCAGCTAAACCACCAAGAACAATCACCACCACAAATGGGTTTTTTCATCTCCCAAATGTGCATGGATCCTTGCAACTTTCTGCAGCACGTCGGCCAAACTCCAGAGCACTCTTCCCAGGCCAGTTTTTAAAACAGCTGCTTTCTTCCAGGTGCTGACTTTGGCTAAGCAGCAAACAAACTTGAAATTAGGGTAGTGTTTTTCTGATAGAGAAACAAGTGTGGTGTTTGCAAACTGGTAGCACTTCAAAGGACAAACTCTGTTTTGCCAGAGATTTTTCACAACAGGCTCTAATCAGCAGCATTTTCTCCATGACTGAGACAGGGATTAAAGAACAAACATCTGAGTACTAAAACAAAACATTTAGGCAGGAACTGTCTTAGCATTTGCAGAACTCTTATCCATCCTGAGTTAATCAGCAATCAGTTAACTTGAGGTCAGATAGCGTGCAAAGTAAAAGAAAATACGGATTTAGAATAATGTGCAGAAATAATTGAATTATATAAGACTTTTCTGGTGAAGCAATACAAAGACAGAAAAATTTGACTTCAGAGGAAAGATAGCCGTTGTATTAAATTGAACAATTTCTACTGATTTTTGTTGCTTTGGTGTGACTAGAGCAGCAAGGACATCAAATGTTGCAGCAACAAATGATTATAGATTGACTTTTACCACTGAAGATGTGGCTGGAGGCTGTTCTCTAAAGCAATACATGCTATTTTCATCCATCATCGAGCCAAAACATAATAGAGAAGGACCTGGCATGAGCAGGAGTTCCTCTCATATTCACCCACAGACCACGCAGAAGTCACCAAGGAGGAGCCAAGCTGGTTCTTCCAGCAAGTCAGCCTGGAAAGGAACTAAGTACAGTCTGCCACCTCCATCAGCTTTCGTCTTTCTATATAAATAACTGTTGTTTCTTCCAGAGGGCTGACTGTGGTAGCAACCAAAGAGCTCTGTAGAGCCCTTCTTGGTTGAGTTACCAAGGTATGGTCAAAAATGCTGAAAGCCTTACTGATCTAGACACTGTAATTAGCTCAATACTTATACTTATCTCTTTTTTTTTTTTTTTTTTTTTAAGAAACCATCCCTCAATTGCACTTGCACAGATGGGAACAAAACCACTGCAAAAAACCAAATATTATAAGGGCAAATTAAACAGCAATTGTGAAAGGTTGAGATTCTATAGTGGCAAAAGTCAAAACCAGCAATTTTTACACAGGCAGAAATCTCAAAACAAATGCCAACGTAATGAAAAATAGCATGAATGACAAGTTACCAGGTTAGACATTTTGCTACCATAGTATGTTCCCTGTTTGGCCTCAAAGGAACTTTGTGATATACTTCCAAATGAATCCAAAGGAGCAGCAGTAGTTCCCTTTCTCAAGCACACAGACTTACTACTTGCTCAAACACTGCAGGTTACATCTCGAGCAGCTTCCAACAGAGACCAGCTTAGCAGGGACCTGACTGAATCAACTCCTATATATTCATGTGCCAAAATTGCTGTACAAAGACTAAAGATACCCCAAATCTTTAGTCCAAATTTTTACTCCCAGCTGGAGTAACCCACAGTGCACAGTAAGGGTTTGTCTGAACTGGGGGAAAAAACTAGAATGTCCCATTGTGGAAGCCAGCATGGAGCCACTGTAGCTAATGATACTAAGAGCTAAATCAGTCACACCACTTCAGCACAACAAATGTTTCTGAGCCTGCACTGTTTGGACACAAGCAGAATTGTATAAAATACCACTGAGGATAAAAGCTTTTCATGCAGTATGACCCCAGAGAGGACCACTGTTAGCAAAGGTGGAAGATGTTCACAAAAACTTCCTCCTCTACAGAAACACTGACGGGATGACGGATGAATGACCTGCTAACCACGTTAAAGCACCATTTGGATATTGCTTTTCAGGCAAACACAAGGATAACCCACATTCTAGATAACAGGCAGTGTTTAGGAATATGACAAGAAATATACAAGAGTACATATTTCTGGCTTCTGTCTGTAACAGGTGTGGCTATCAGAAGCATATGAAATCTGGGAAACACTTTGACCTGAAATAATTTACAAAATTACTATTATTACTATTAAGTTACACAGCAGCCCTCAGACTCCTCACAGCCACCACAATATCCCACAGTTACCACAGTCCAAAAGATAAAAACATGCTGGAAAGTTGCAGAAGTGGAGATTTTAAGCTCTTCCCCTTATTTCTGTTGGTTTCTCAAATACTACAATTTTTTCTGGAGCTAACAAAAAATAAAAAAAATCAGTTTGCCCACCTTCGTACTCTGGAGAATATTTGGAAATACAAATCCACTGCTGGAGTTACTCTTTTTATAACATTTTACAAAAGGGGTTGCCAAACAAAACCCAGTAAAACTGTCTCCTCTCTTCATCCCTGTTCCAGTAAACGGGGTGTTGATGTCACCATTTAAAAGGAGTCATTTAAATGTTAATATTCTCAAACACAGGCAAAGCAAGAAAACCAAGCCCGGAGAAATAGCATTTAGGATGGGGGGACCAGCAACTCTCCCTCTCTTCCCTCCAAAGATGTGATCTTTGACAGTTCCACCTTCAGATAACCTTGAGATTGGCTCAGTTGGTTAAAGCATGGTGTTAATAACACCAAGGTTGTGGTGTTGATCCTTGTAGGGGCCATGCACTCAAGAGTTGGACTCAATGATCCTTCTGGGTCCCTTCCAAGTGAGATGATTCTGTGATTTTATCTAAAGCCTACAGTGTGTGCTTTGCATATGTAAAGAATATAAGAAAAATTGTACTTGTGTGTGCTGAGAGAGAGGGTGTAATCCAAGCCTGAAGACTGATGGGGAAACAAACCCAAAATAGAGCAAGCAGGAGAAAAGTAAACCAACAAAAAAAATCCTACTCCACCTTCTTTTTTTTATGGAAAATGCACTGAAAGATGGGGCTGCAGCCCTTTCTCATTCTCCTGCCATTACCACCTCCACAGTAGTATAGTAGGATTACCTGATTTTATATACTCCTTTGGATTTCTGCCTCATAGACAATAGTCACCCTCTCCCGACATTACAGAAGCACGAAGAAATGAAGATTGCGTAAAACGCCTGTTGGACAAGAATTTATTTTGGCAGCAATGTCAGATTAAGTAATCTGTGCTTCCAGGTGAAGCTTCACAGGAATAGTTGAACCTGTTTAAAACCCTGTGCTGTCAAAAATACAAATTAATTTCCTGCCTCCATTGTCTGGCTGAGTTTCTGACAGTTTAGCAAATTGAATTGCATCACTGAGGAATCAAATAAATATTGGAGTTGAACAAGAGAGGGAGTAGGTAGTACACAGCCAGTAGCCAGGAAGGGTGGAAAAGGACTACTTTATATAGTGGCAAAAACCTACTAGCTTAGTATTGTTCATATCTTCTGACAATTCGTTTTCCATTTAATGAATTGTGCTTGCACAACTGTGAGCTCAATCAGGAAACTAAACTGGGTTAAGGAATAGTGTATTAAAAGTAGCTTCTACTGTCACTTTCCATAACCTACACCAGTTTTCCAGTCCAGCTTGGTAGAAACAGTACTGGTATAACTCTCCAGATGAAGCAGGACAGGAACAAGTTACTGTGAGCAAGGGCAGCTTAAATGTTTTGACAGCACTGCTGAAATACTCATCAGACTGGGATGGAAAAAACCACCAGCAGGTATTTGAGCAACTGTCCCAAAAAGTGTGCTAAAGTCGGAATAACTCCAAACCAATCTGTCTTCAGTTTTCCACTGGGCTGGTATACAGTATTATCTCTGTAAGACAAGCCAAGAGCTAGAATTTCACTGAACAATGCAATTTGTCCTTAAAGCATGCACAGTTGATCTCTCAGAGACTTCCAGCTGTACAGCAGCCAACTCTGCAACTGCATGTACTCAATGAAACGTCCTCTTAGTCAAGACACAAAACCCATACAAATATACATTTATTTAGAAGCTTACATTAACTTGCTCTAGCTGCATATTTATTATTTCCAATAGGAAGATGGCAAAATTTAACAACTATCACAATTAAAAGCAACAGGTTTTTCTCCAATCTGCACACTAAGCAATTACAACTCCCTTATAATTAAAACCAGGCTATCTGCAAACTTGTCTTAGCAGCATCAACTAGCATGTTCCTGTGCCATGGCTGTACCACAATAAAGCTGCTCAGCACAGCCTCATCGATGAAGCAGATGTCTGGAGAACAATATACTCAACAGCAGCAGAAACAATTCTGTTCTGGTTACTGTCAAGACAGCTAGGCTTAGCGAGGTCTCTGTTTTTTCTTTTGGCAGAAACTGTGTGTTATTTCAGCCAAATGGCAAGTCAGAGAGAACAGGATAATGCCAATTAAAAAAATGCTGAAAATTCTGCATAGGCCTTCCTCCTTTTCCTCCTAGTCATGATATCATCCTTATTATTATTACTAGAAATAACAAAAATAACTATAGATTCCTTTTATCAACTCTTTGGTCTTTCAATATTTACAGCTTGTGAATTACATTTTCCTTTTCTTGCTTTGTAAGGCATTATGAGGAATTTTTTTTCTTCTAAGGAAGGCTTAGAGTCTGTCCCAGTCACAGAACTCTTCCGACATACCACGAAAAAAACCCCACAACTTTAGCAGTCTTCTGCTACATCAGAAAGACTTTCTGTACATACATGATTTTCTGAAACACAAGTTCTAGGCTCCACTATGGAATACTACTCCGAATAAGAGCACCCTGTTATCACAGACTGGGTAGCAAGGAGACATGATTCTTTCTTCCATCTTGGTTCCTGACATATTTTTTATCAGTCATTATGATATCTAGGACTCAGCAGCATTGCTCACTTGCTGCTCATTTTAGGGCGTTGCACCCTGATGGGGGAGAGGAAGCAGCACACCCTCACACTTCCCCTTTAGACTGTCTGTACATCCAAGCAGATGGACTGCACAGTCAGCTCCTCTTAACTAAGCATGGACTGGCTTCTGAAAAAAAGGTTTAGCATTAGGAGTACTATGGAAATCATTTTCCGAAAAGTCTCAGAAAAGAAAAATAGCTGCCTGCACACACCCACCCCACACTTTGATGATACAAATGCACTGTCTGAGAAATGATTGGACATCATGGATAATTATAGAATGGAATTGGCACTTACTTCTTCATGACCTAACTTTTCGTGCAGTCTTTTCTATAATTTATAGGTCACCCAAACCAAAAGGAACATAAAACTATCTTTTTTTTTTTTCCTTTTTGAGTTAATAAGACTCGTAGCAATGCTGTGGAAGCAAGAATGAGCCTGAAGGAAAAACAAGATAAGCCATCTCAATCAACAAGATCAAGATACATGTGGACAATTTCTGAGACATTGCATCTCTGCTGATATAAATATATTTATATTGACAAGATGCACTCTCAGCTTCACTAGGGCCCCATGCACCCTACAATCTGCCTACCACCACCCCCTGTGGCTTTGTGCTTGCCCACAGTTCTCTATTCTCTAAAACGTTCTAATTTTCTTCAATATTCAGGAATATAACATATGGAAAACTAACTAGAAACCACTGTTATTTCTTGTCAACTTTTATATTACTACTTCTTTTCATCACCTGCAAAAGGAAACAAGTAACTAGAAATCCAGGGATTTACATTCTCTTACTCCGGTCGCTGTAGTTTAATAGTCATCAGCTTCACTGAAATAATGACTAAGTAGTGCAATAAACAAAGCCAACTGTAAATAAAACATAGGTAATTTCCTCAGTGAAAGTTATATTAAAAGATGGAGTCTTGTTTTCCAGAGGCTACCCAGTAAAACTTAATTACACACTCAAATTATAACATAAGACCTGCCTCTAACATGAAATCCATATGCAAAGAAAACTTCAGAGCAACTTTGCACAGAGCACGATGGTGCTTCTAATGAGCAGTGCCTGGCCCTTTGGGGAAAATAGAGAATAAAGCTTGAATTAACAAAATTCATCGATTTCTAGCGCAGCTGCAGCACACTGTGAACAGAGGCGCCACTCAGCCTGGACTTACAGATGTAGGGCTGTTCCCAGCTGCATTAACCCATGGGCAGCTGGCACAGCACACAGAGCAGATCCCTGCAGAACCCCAGCAGCCACCCCATAGGGTATGTCCCATTCCCGCTCTCCCAGAATCTTGGTGCCAGTCCCCAGGGTGCAATACAAGAGCTGGGAGAGCCATCACCCTTGCACTGTTTCACAGCATGACTGCTCTCAGGTTGTGGCTCAGTGACACACCTAAGCCAATGTAATGGTTTGCTGCCTTTTCTGTATCCACTCATGACACTTCCTCTCTTGTTTCTTCAAGTCCATAACTGAGCAGAAAATGAATTTTAGAGAGTTAGTTTTCTAACAGAATCATGTACTTTGCAATAGTTAACTTTGCAAGTTAACAGACTGGATTGGCTTTGTGAAGCACTCAGACACTGGAACCACCTCCTGGAACCAGCTCCTGGAAAAAAGCAGGACTGGACTGAAGAATAGGGGTTAATACACAAGAAATGGGAGGAGAGGACAGGGAGCTGGACCATCTCAGCAGCACCAAGACATTAGGTTTGTCTCAGCTGTATGGGTGACTCACAGCCCCATTCAAACAAGGCTGGCTCCACAGGAGTAGCCCCAAGGTGGCTAAGATAACTCCATAGTGAAGATACACCTTAAATGCATCCTTATAAAACACATTGTCTTCTAAAACTGGGCTATGAAAGAAGTTTCTGCCTCACCCAGAAATTTCTGGCTCCTCATTCCTCCTCTAATACCTGCCCCCTGCCCTTTATAATGCTACTATAATTGTAAGTGTAGGTTCACCTACGCACACTGAAATGACCATGGGCAGGTACAGGTGCAGGGCAATGGAAAGAGAGGAGCATTTTGTTCTGAAGCATTTTGGCGACCCAGTCAGCTGCACAGCGCACAAGACCACCTTGCTGAGGGCACTGAGCCCAGGCTGGGAGCAATGGTGAAGAGGCCTTCAATTTGATTTATCTGTTCAGTGAGCAGCTTGTGTGGGACCTCTTACTAAGAGTAGTGCAGAGAGTCCAAGCAAAAGCAGGAACAGAGAACAGAAGAGGAAAACTGACTTAATCCAGCTGCCTTTCTTTGACAGCCTAGGACACTAAATGAAAAAAAAAAAGTTTCTTTTCTTTCTTTTGAGGAAGTAGTCTGTTGGCTTAGTGTGCTGACACAGCAGTGAGTGACAGACCCTGATGTCAGGGGACAGATTCAGTACCTTGAAGTGAGATGAGAAAGGAAAGCAGCAGCACCATGGCAGGCTTAGGCTGCTGTGCCTGTGTATGTTTGCTCCTTTCATTAAATCCCAAATTCTGTTAAATATGCACTCATCGGCCAGTGATGCACAGTATAAAAGTGGAAGGGAACGTACAACGTAGCACAGATGTCCTTGCTTTACAACTCTCTTTGCAAAACCAGACCTGGAAAAACCTGACCTGCTGACACCCTCAGGAGCTGCAGAATGTCTAGGCTGCTGAACATGAAAGACTGCAGTGAGTACTAAGAGCTCATCAGCACGTGAAGCTGCTGGAAACTCTTACAGTCTGAGACTTTGTCCAGTGCCCAAACTCGAGAGTGTTTCTCCCCACAGACAGAAACACTGATAAATACATTAGACAGGTAGATCTATCAATGCATATTTGATGACACATTACATCAGCAAAAAAGAAAAAATTTAAATCCCTCAAAATGCAGGCCACTTACAAAATAAAATAAAATTAAATAAAAAAAGTAGTAAACTCTGCTCATATGTCCAGTTTACAAGCCTGCTGTGTGGTTTGAAAACTTATACCTTCGGTCAGGACTTATTACAGGGTATAATTTGCTAGGCAGTTCTTTCAACAGTAGTGTTGCCTTTAGTAGTTTCCCTCCCAAATAGTTATTTTTAATCCAGACCAGTCTGCTACAGCTTGGCTCATCCCACAGCTACAAAACAGCAGTACAAACACATCTGAAGGCTGAGGAGGGCACTTGCTTTAGTCTTAGTGCAGCTAGAAGAAAATATGATAAAAAATGTGAATGTTCCCTATCTGTTTCAATAGAAAATAAAATGCTTTAGTTTAAATACCTTCTGCAGTGGAGCAAGTTAAACCATTTAACCTAAATAATGCCATGACAAAATAGACCACAAGGGCAGCGACTGCTAATTTTCCTGTGTTCCGACCTTCACAGGCATATGTGAGCCCATCCATTCAGAATACTTTTCATTAGTGCAGCCACTGCATACATGTGTTTGCATCAATTTAAATTTGTCTTTGCTCTTAAACTTAATTTGGTCCATAAACAACAAATATCACATGACTATAAGACAAGTTCCCAAATTTGGTACCTAGAAGCATTTTTTTTTTAAAGTGGCATAACATGTCATGTGTACGACAGACCACACCATTGCAAAAAATAAAGACTATAACCCCAACACGCTGAATATGAAACCACGAGCATTTGGAAATCTAGTATATAGTTGTAGTTAGTCAATAAGGCTCCAGAGTCCCATAAACCATTAACCACATAATGGGCAGGGATCAGGGAGAGCTTTCTTCTACACTGCCCAGTCTATGGACTACTGGATTCTAGAAAGTAGTTAATTTTTCTGTGGAAAATCCACAGTGTATCTTGTACAAGACCCTCAGAGACCATTTGTGTTCCATTTCAAAGACCACTTACTACTTCCGCTTTATCTCCTAACACTATTTACTTCCTTGAATCCACGGGAACTCGAGGACATTTTGAGGGGATTTGAACTGATTTCAGTTTTCTTTCTCTCAGGAGATGGTGTGGGTATTGCTTTCTTCCTCTGTAGTAGCGGTTGACACTGACCGCAAATCTCTTACTTGAAATCAAATGCTTACTGTTAGAGCATAATTTAATAGTGCAACAATCCAGTTGACACTTTTCTGCTGCACCCTCCTCATTAAGCCAATGGACACTTTCTCAGGACTATGGTCCTGAATTTCACCAAGGGTGAAATTTGTTAAGGTGTTCTGGTAAAGAGTAGGTGTATTTTTAGAGGTCAGCTTTCAATTTCATGACAAAAAAGCCCACTGGTATTAGAAAAAAATCCTATTTGGAGTCAAAACAATAAAAAATGGAAATAAAGTAAAGCATTTTTTTACATGTGGGTTTTACCCCACATGTTCTCAGTAATGTGAAATTTAAAACATAGTTTTTAGGTGACATCACTTAAATATCAGACTTCAAATATACCAGCACTGGCTTATTGAAATTCCAATGAATAGAGAAGAAACTAGGACCCCAGTCTACCAAAACTTTATGGCACAGGGGGTACTTGTGACTTCCTACTTTGCTCATCCCCAGTCCTGACCAGCCCATTGTTAGGGAAAATTAAAAAATCAGTATCTCATTGATAATTAATACACTATCCTAGCAGCTCAGAACACTTGAGATATTTAATTTCTCAACTCAGAAAGAGAGCATGAAATCACCCCACACAGAAGGAACACCAGAGTTTAAACAAAATACTTACTCTGTGCCACTTTCAACCATTTGCGTTAGGAGGGAAATGCCATCCAGGTTTATAAATTCTTGGGCAAACGTAACATCCCGTGAGTAGTTGGCTAAGTCCTTCAGTGCTTCTAACTTTGCATCCATACTAGAAGACTGGATCCTCTCATGGAGCTGTTGTGCATTTTGAGCCTAAGAGAGAAACAAAACAGACAAAACAAAACCAACAAAACAGCTTTCATTAAAACGAAAACCATGAATAAAATGTCAGTGTAAGCCAGAATAATGGCCATGTTTAATATTAATGATATTTAACACTTCTAAGCTCAGAAAAGATTAAGTAGCTCAAATACAAATTACTTTTGTAAAAGTATATTACTCATATATTACTCCATTACTACCTATAATTATCTGGACTCTTGCAGAATCATTAGCTGAGCAATGGATAGATGTCCTATTGTCTCAGGAAAAACGTAAGCATTACAACAGACAGCCTTTGGCTTGAACAGCTTATGCATCACATCAATAAAAGCAGAACTGAAAATAAAACAAACTGCATCAGACAATCTCAGTAAAATAATAGTGGCACTTTTTTTCCTGTCAACTCTTACTCAGGTTACACACTTCTCATCACCTTCAGCAACAAAGACCACATACTGCCCTAACCATGTTCCATCAATAGAGACCAACTTCAGATCTTCTGCTCCTTCCTCCCCCTCTTCTTTTGTTCACAGTCAGTGCAAACACTCACATACCCTCCTAACAAGGAGTGTAGGAATAATTACTTCCCACATAATACTATGATATTATCTGTCATACATCTTTTTGCATGTTCAATATCCTTGTGTTATACTATTCTGCCCATTAATGTTTCAAATAGAGGATGAGATAGTGAAATTCAAAATAGACACTGATGATAAAAAGCTAAAGAAATACTTAAATAATGCATATTAAATTGCTTCTCTCTTCAGCCATACAAATACTTTAAAATACATCTCACGTTTTCAATTTGATGCTTTCACTTACCTGAACAGAATACCCAAAAGCTTCAGTTAATAGCTAGCTGATACTTTTTTTAGAAAAATAATCCTCCTCCTTACATATAGAGATATTTGCAAAATTCTGTTTCCTAAAATTCATTTCTTACCTGCACCCAAGGAAAGGTGAATGAGAGGCTATGTGTCATTAGGAAAACAAATGTAAATTCTGCTGAGTTATTTTCTCTGAGATGATGCTTATTCTTTCTCAGCTGGAGAAGACATAGAGAAGAAAAGGCTGTGCTGGCAGACAATTCCTTTTCTGTTCAAGTAATGAATGTACTCTTCACAGAGATGGTCATCTCTGAAGATCAAGATTCTGAGAAAGCAGTCACTTTTAGTGCAAGCGAACATTTAAACAAGGAGCCCAGAAAATAACCAGCACTGTGTTGTTACAGATACAGCTGCCTAGCTACATCACTTTGATTGCTTCAAAAACATGAATAAATTAAGTGTCCCAATGTCCTCCAATATCAGCAAGGTTTATTACTTCTTGTTTTTAGAAAGAAGAATGAATGCATAGTCTCCAGTCAGTATTTGGCCAGAACACACGTGGTAAGGAGCATGTATGGGGGAGAAATGCCTTCTAGTTAGTCCAACTGTGGTTAACATCTTCAGTTAAGACAGAATTGAAAAGAAATGAAAAATCTTTAGTCCTGAGCTTTTTTATGCCATAAGTACAGGGTGATGCAGCCATAGCAGTTACATTACTTATAAAAAGGCAGAATCCAAAATCCAAAAGGTCTTTCTGCCACTAAGTTACCTACTCTATTAATGGATTTGAGTTGTAATGGGGAAACAATGGCTTATACAGTCTCTCTGGAATGGCAAGGTCTATCCAAATGGAAACTGAAAGAATATTCTCTGAAGCTTAAGCAGGTGATAAGGTAAATCATTTGCTGAAGCCCATGGAAGAGGTAAAAATAGATACCTCTTACTTTCTGCTTCCAGGATAACCACAGAACACTTCCCCCAGCCCTTTCCCTTCATCAGAGGGGTGAAGAAAGCTTTGCTAAAGTACTCTTCTATAATCAGCTACAAAAATTCACCACTATTATTACCTGAACCAGAAGTTCAACAGCCAGCTCCTACCTCACCAAACTACCTCCTTCATGGAGCCATTTCTGACTCTGGACTCCCCACTTTGAACATCCCAGAAAGACTCAGAGATGCAAAGCATTCTCAAAATATTACTGTTTCTCTGAATACATGCAATGTATGAATTCCTGCCCAGCTCAGAAAAGAAACACTCTGGAAAACTTCAATACTGCCATGGCAGCTGCATTCCCCTAACTTTGGAAATGATTACTCAAAGTTAACCTTAAGCCTATTAAATCTGTGCACATGGCCTGCCTGCCATAGTTCTTGAAAGTTACCACTCCCACTGTCTGCCTAGTGAAAGAAGTTCTACTGAACTGGAAGTTCTTTCAACTTTCCATGGGAATCCAGTCCTCTAAAAGCTCCCGGATTAAGTGTAAATGAAACAAATGGGAAAGGTGAACAAAACAACTAGTTCAGGGTGACTGAGCAGCTCTCCTGAGCTGCTCAACCAATAAGCCTGAGTGGGGAAACCTTGGGCAGCAGAGCTGAGGCCAAACAGGTGGGGACTGTAATTGCCTGTGTAGCACAATAACAAGCAAGAAAAGTATGTGAGTAGAGCCAGGAGAACATCCTCCTCCAAACCCCTTCACAACACACTGTGCTGTGTAAACAATGCTTTGTCTTCATACATATTGACAACAGATTATTTATGGTCAGGTTCACCTTTCCTCTTGAGGACAGAGTCCCGCCCCCAGCAGAAACACCTGGGGGTGGTGAGCTGCTGCTGTCAGCCAGACTTCCATTACACATGTATCCATACCAAGCATGGAAAGAGCTAACCCTCCCTCTCACCAAACCCGAGAACACCAGGACAGGGACATACATTAGCAGCTCACCTACACTGCACAACAGCAGCATGAGCAGGACCAGCCTATCAACTGAGATATGTTAATCCTCTTTCCTCTACAGTCAGTGAGAGCTTTGAAAGTCACCAGACTAAAACCAAAATATTATCTTAGATCAGAGACAGCTTGGAACCCTCTACAGAGCACAAAAATCCATGCTACAAAAGTGGTTCAGCCATGTTTTAAGCACATAAAAGACTGCTTACTAACATCATCGGCTTTACCTGACTATGCCAATGTTCCATCAGCAAAGTTTATACACAGTTGCAGTTTTTTTACATGAAACAAGTTTTGCACTGGATCAAATAAACCTTGCTCCTTCTACTCTCAGAAGAGGAACAGACAAATGAGAGAAGAGATCTTGATTAAAGAGGTAAACATATATTTGTCTCAGCAAGAGTGCTGGCACATGTCTCACTGGAAACATGGACAGAAGTCATATTGTCTGTTGTCATCCCCAAGTGCCTGATGGGTGAAAATATTGCCTTGGTTAACACAATGCAGTTCTCACAAGCCTTCTAATTCTTGTTGCCATAGCACTCATACATGCTTATGCAATGTACAGCTCACTTATGAGCACATTAAAAAATGAAACCCAGATGAAATATGCTCTGAGTACTTACCAGGGAGCTATTTTAATGATTTACAAGCCATCAGTGGATGGACAGAGAGCACAGCTCATTAAAGCAATAGCAGAGCTGGCTGCCATGTCTGCATTCCTACTGAAATATCATTCAGGTAAGAATAAATATAAATATATAAACCTTTGCAACTGAGAGTCATTAGAAGGAATTAACAGAAATATGGCTGCCCAAGTAAATGAAAGGCAGAATTAACTGCTCTCCTCGGAAGGAAGGAAGGAAGGAAGGAAGGAAGGAAGGAAGGAAGGAAGGAAGATGGGAAGCTTGTAAAACATGTGCTGTTGAAGTCCCAGCATTTCAAAAGGCTCTCAAGTGGCATAAGCCGCATGTCTAGTCTTAAATGACTTGCTCCAAGGACATCCAGAAAGGTCACCCTTAGGGAGTAGCAGTGCTTAAAAGGAGCAGCTTGATGAGATTGTCAGCTTAAAGAGAAAACTAACAACCTAAATCCAGGATGTGACTTTCTTAGAGACTCAAATAGCCATTTGGAGGTTAAGAATCCCAAGATCGTCCTAACAAGGGATTCTGCTGATCAAATTATCATTTCTTTGCCACTATGTTGTTCAAAATTTGAAAGCAACTTATTAACCAGGCATATGCAGGGCTTCTGTACAGAATACAAAATACAGGGAGTAAGGACAAGAGGGAGGGCATAGATACAAATGAAAATATCCGCTATCAAACTTGAATGTGCTATGGAAGAAAGTTGGACCATTGATTTAAATTGCTGTATGTAATCAGTTGTCTTCTTTATCCTTTGCAAAAAGCAAATAAAGTAAGAGTATTGTGATCTTCCTTGTAGATTTAGTCACATTAGTCAACATACAACTAGAAAAAGGGCATACAGACCCTCAGTAACTACCAAACAGGTGCATTTCTGTGGTTTAATTTCAATCATTCAATGTTGAAACACCATGGTGGCTTAAACTGCTGTCTTTTCCTGGATTTTTATTTCACCTATAACTGCATATATGCCAGAGAGCAATGAGGGAGTGGATACATGACATCATCATAAACATACAGATTCAGCAGACCCACCAAGGCTGACTAGCATCTGATGCCAGATAAGCAATGAGATTCTATTTTAATTAGTACATTAATGGTTAACATTTTTTACATGAACACTGAAGCACAGTTTCTACATCTAAAGCCCTGTACAGATGTGATACATGGAGAAGTCCTACAGAATGAATACAGGCAATTAAGGAGGCAGTAAGAGGGAAATGGTTACCTCTAGAGTCTTTCACTCAACCAATGACAAAAGCATTACAGATGCATAGCCACATGTATTACATAATAAGTAAGTTTAATAATAATATAATAATAAAATAAGTTTATGCAATCAGTAGCCACTTCTCGATGCTTTATATGCCTTTTTTTCTTCTAGCTGCATTTCAAACAATCTCTTTCACTTACTATTCAAAATAGGCCTTTCGAAACCTGAACATATCAGATTAAACCTTTATCTAGAAGAAGACAAACCCCAACTCCACTTCTCAAATCTACTATGAGCAGATAAATGTAGAAGTGGCTAATTGACCCCCATGGTCAGTGCTTCTGGTATCAATTAGCAACTAATTCTCCATTGCATGATAAACATAATCACAATCACAGGCTAGAACTGCAAAAAGTTATGCATTTACAGAACTTCAAATATATGTTCAAGCAATTGTAGATTAAATATTATAAGCTAGATCCTCAAACTTTTGCTTAGAGGATTCAGATGTATAAGCAGAAATAGGTTAAAAAAACTCTTTACACTTTCTTGTCTGTTTAGATCACATGTAAATAAAAAAAATATGTTCCTCATATCTGTAGAAGCATTCAGAGAAAATATTATGATGACTTGTATTAAAAACCTTTATTTACATGATCACTCATGCTACAAATTCTAATACATCTGCCTACAAACTTACAGGTTTGAGTACTCAACTGGGGATTAAAAAAATAAACATGTGACAAAAGCAAATGATCAGCCCCCATAAATATCACATCAGAAAAACCCCTTTACCTCAGGGTTTAAGGTATATAGCTCATGAGCAAGGCTCTTTTTGTTAGTGCCCAAGAAGCCACTTTTAATAAACAGTAAGTGCTCAAATAATTAGTTATGTTTGAAAACCATTAAATTTAAAAAACAATGCCAGTTCCTTCAATTTAATTTTCCCAGTATTTTAGCACCTTTTTAAAATGATTAATCATTTGAAGGAGGATTTGCAGGATCTGATTGAAGGAATCCTGCAGTTGCACACGCTAAAAGGTTGGACTTCGCTTGCTGCATTGCAGGACACAAAAGTCCTTTCAGATCAGCCTTACACTTGGGAGAAATTACAGCTCATTTATACACCTACCCACCATGCACTGGAATATGGTTATCACAAAAGAGACAATAGCAATACAGCATTTCAACTGTCACATATGTTCAAATACAAAGAAATGTTGCATAAGAAACTTTTCATGGGTCCCTTCAGAAATGCAAATGGACAAAGGGGGAAAACAGGTCACAGAAAACTGCAAAAACACACAATAGCCCAAAGAATTATGGTAAGAAAGATGATAGGAGAGGTTAAAATAAATAAGAAAGATGATATAGGAACAAAGATAATATGAGAGAAATTCAATCTGCACTCAAGTTACCTAGGAAACAGTGTCTGTGTGGTGAGCGGTTTATAGAGGAAAAAAAATAGCATTGTTTAGAAAAAAACAGTCTTTCAGAGAATCTCACAAACTTAGCAAACAGGCCTACGGAAACAAAGAAGCAGTTCACATTCCCACCAGGCCTAACGACTGGCGTTTGCAAACTTTTAACTCAAAGAAATTTAAAATAGGCACATTGTAAATCTCTCAAGGCAAGCATTTATAATGGATTTAGCAGCACACCATAACTGCAGTTCTACCCTTGCAGTATTAACAATGGTTTTCAGATAAAGGTCCTGTGTAGGCACACAAAATAATCTAAATTCGAGATTAGAAAACAGAAAGTATTTAGCATTTATGTTCATGGAGTTAGATTTCAAATCCTCATTTAAAAAAAGTCAACCCAAAAATGCTGGTTTACTATTTCTAGATAACACTACCTTTCTTTTCTCTCTCTTTTTAATCTTTAACAGTACCTACTCTGGGTGCATGAGCAATAAATAATTGGAGGCTAATGACAACAAAACTCAAAAAGATTGCATTTCATCCTTCTCACCTAATTTTCTCTGACTCAGGCCATGCAAATGTAAAGAGTGCAGCCAGACTACTGGCTGTCAAGGTAATAAGCTGCATAAAAATTAAGGACTAAAAAAGCATTTTAAGTTCATGCAGCCTTCAGAACTGGTCAACACAACTCCTCTCAATTCTTCAAGGAAAAAGGTTTCCTCAAAAAGCCTGTGAAGTTCAGGACAGGTTTTTTTTTTTCCTCCCACAACAGCCAGGAAGTAGGCAGCTCAGGCCTCTGAAACTACAGGGACACATTCCAGAAACGGCATAATCCATATGTGGCTTCTCTTCATTTCTCTCAATCTTTCTCTCCTTTCCTAATTCCTCCACCTTTTCATAAAGCTTTTTTTTTTTTTTTTTTTTTTTGAGTATGATTTTGGTTTTTTGGGGGAAGAGGAAAGATAGTTTCAGCTTTATCCTGTTGTAGGACAGAAAAAACAGAGGGGGTGGGGGGAATTCAGAATCTTAATGTTTTCACATGATGAGAAAAACATTTCTCACCCAGCACTAACAGCTAGGAAAAGCATCCTTCCCATTTTGTAGAAGTGTATCATGCAGCCTGTTCTTCACATTATCTCTTCCAACTACTGTTGCTTTCATACAGAATTTCAGAGGGAATATGAAAACAGATTGCCTGTTAGCTTTTCAGGGTAAACTACAAGCATTGTGTGGGTCAGCAGTTTAAGAACCACAGCTTGGAGGCCTGAAATCTATCTATTTCAGGTACTGCTATGATGACCACTTCGACAATACCTTAAAAAGCAAAGAGACTATTGTAGGGTGGGGACATGCAAAACTTCATTTTATATCTATTTAAAGAATACAAATACTTGCTAATCTGACAAAAAACAATCCATTCCTTCAAAACCTCCTTCCAAGATACCTCTCTGATTCTGGAAAAAGTTAACAAAAAATTTTAAAACATCGGGAAGTGTGAAAATAAGCATATTTATTTTTCAGGCATAAATATCACTACCAGTTCAGGCATAAATATCACTGCTGGAGAATAGAGAGGAGACCAGCCTTCTATCTTAAAACAGGACAGCTGAGTCACTCATAACTGCAAGCCAGTGCCAGAGTGGTCCATAATTTGTTAGGTAACAGGTAATATCTCAATTCCTAAGGACTCCTGTCTTGGTTAACTGACCCTAAAGCAAACCCCCAAAGAAACAGGACAAGCAGATGATAGTCCTATGCAAAGCCTCACCTTCCTGACTGTTGGGAGTAGCAGAAAGTGTTACACACCCAAGATTTGTCTTTTGTGTTTGTAGGTCACATTTCCAATTGCACAAGTGATCATGAAGCCAGCCAGCCATCCATCTCCACAGATCAGTCACAGCACAGCCTCTCTTCAGTGAGGCTGCATGGTGCAACTGGTTGTGGATTTTGAGATGGGAGGATTCCATGGGTTGTCTTATGTGGTTATTCCACGTTGTGGTTGCACGAAAGAATGATGCAGTGCATTTGGACTATGTTGGTTCTTGATGAACCACATATGTTGTTTTGATTTCAAGAGATCCCAAGTCTGGGCAGTACTGGAGTGGGTATTTGTTCTTAAGAAGTCCCAAAGGTTAGAAGGAGCTGGTGCTGGGGCTGTCTGTTTCTGAGGAATTTCCATCAGATGGGGTTGACTCCACCAGGAAGTAGTTTTCCCATGGACAAGGCTGTTTTGGTGATATATGCCAAGAGACTCTGGAGTGACAAAGACACTGACAGAGCCATGGTCTTAAACTGCTGCTTATTTTTTTTTTTTTTATGTCTATAAAGCTTCATATATAGTGACCACTGAAAAAGATGATGAAGAGTAATGGAAACCACTTGTCGTTGCCCAGCTGGCTGCTGAGAAGTGCGTTCTGTTGAGAAGCTGGGTGGCAGAGTTTGGCCATAAGAATGCTTTGAATCTGCAGAAGCTAGAACACCACCACGAAGAGGTAAACCATTTTAATGGCACACTAACTACATTTGTCAGAGAGGAAATGGGATTGCTGCTGCCTTAGACATATATCTTCCAGGACTAATAGTGGCTTTCAGCATGTGGCAGCAGTACTGCTCAACTCAGCAGGAAAACAGGCCATTACAGGGCAACCAGCAACTCTGCCGTGCTTTTCAGGAGCTGGCAATGAGATGGTGTGGGAGGAAAAAAAACCCCAACAACAAAGAAACCCCAGAAAAATCTCAACATTACAGTTGCTACTCGCTCAACACAAACCCAGAGATCAGGAAAGCTCTGACCTGAGCCACCCAGCAGAGCTCTCCATGATTCAAATCCCTGACCTTCCACCTGGCTTTGAGTTCTGAGGCAGAAAAGAGCAACTTGAGTGAGGCTGCAATATCAGCAGGGAAGCAGGGGTGGTTTGGATGCGAAAGGTGTTCCTGGTGGAAGTGAGACACAAAAAACCCACCCAGTTGTGCCAACAGTATCACCAAATGTCACTTAGAGTTATTACCCCTGCCTCCATAACTCATAACCTTTGCTCCTGGAGGATTGTGGGATACATTGTGGATAAAGCTTGAAAGTACACACATTAGTTCACAGCAATTTACTAATTGAATCTTCACTTTGAAGGAAGAGAAGAACAGAACAGTGACTCACTGGAGATGTTGTTAATCGAAGGATGGTTCCATTTTTTATTTCATTACGATTCTGAAAGAGAAAAATCCAAAGGTTTTACTTAAGACTTGCTCACATAAGAAGATGAAGCATGCATTGAGCAGAATGTCATGCTAAACCTGCAACAGTGCTTTCCCCGTCTGCATGCAAAACTTCCCTCTTTCAGATGTAAGCTAGCATCTATTTTCCTCACTGAGGCATGCAACATTAGCTTCAACAAATCGGTTGAATTCACAAGACACTTAACCAACCTGAACTCTTTCAAGAATGACTTCATGTTTTTCAAAATTTAGCTTCCACTGGCAACTTCTAAATATTTTTTTGAAATATGCTGTCCATGGCGTCCGGCTCTGGCATTGTACATACTTGAGGAGTTCGTAAGTTTGCTGAAACCTGTCATTAAGCATCTGCAGGATTTAGAATTCATCCCACTGGCTCTTTATTTTCTATAACAAGAACATGCTGACTTAAACCACTGGAACCTACCCACTGAGCTCTGCCACCACAACTTTGCGTTCTCCCTCCAAGTAAAAAAAGCATTGCTGTTAGCAGTGTAAAGTTCAAACATGTCATAAGTCCTTCTCTTTGCCTGGCTGTCAGAAAGAGAGGGCATTAAACATTTTCTTTTGGTTAAGCTCACATTGCCATGGCGTAAGCTGTGGTGTACACTTACAGCATCCTTACGACTTTGTGGTCAAAGCCCACGTGCACGGTCTCCCCCTGTGGTGTGTGTAGGGGAGCCTCCCCTTTTTCAACAACTACCTCCTGTTCACTACAGGGTAGGAGAATAGGTACCTACAGCAGTGAACATACTGACAGGTATTGACTGTGTGGAGCACAATGCCAGTCATGGTTCAGTAGCTTGCTCATGGGCTGACACCCTAATCTGTCAAAGGAATTGGAGGAATCCCTAACAGTTTGAGAGAGAAGAGCTAATTTTGTACTGAAGACCACGTTGCAGGCTTTCTGCAGACTGGTGTTTAGCCAAGAAAAAATATGAAGGTGTATTTCTCCTCAGACAGTTTTTCCCAAATTTATTTCATCCTTCTTGTTCCCATTATGATACATCTCAAATCCAAAATGCTAAAAAACAGATAAATCTTGCCTGAAACCAGGTCAAGTAGCCCCAAAATAAAACTCCAGTACATTGTCTCATTCTTGATATCCAAGTCGTCTGTGGGATTGGTTCTAGCTACCTCCAAGATCCTTAAAGATCACTTTCCACCCACAAAGACTTCTTCACTCTAACTGAAATAATTGAAGTGCCAGACAACACAGGGGGTACAAGAGAGAAGCTTTCTCACAGCATCTTTGCCTACATATGTAGCAACTCTCCTCAGCCCTCAGCTGTCTCCTCCTGCCAGAACAGTCTCAGGGAGGCCAGCCAGGCTATACTCAAAAGAGGGGCAAAGAAGGGTGAGCAGCTAAGTAGTGGGTGACTTCCCACAGCACTGTCAAAGTGCCAGATTTTCTCCACTTGCAGTGAAACAGCACCAGACCCAGCTACATTTCATCATGTCTAAGGAATCTGTGTGAAGTGGCCATAGTGCATTTGTGTGGTTGAATCTCAATCAGTGCTGAAACAAACTCACTTCACAAACAGTTGTGGTTGCTTAAACTCTTACCACCTCCTGGATTTGTGGAGCTGAATAAAAGTAATTGCTTTGGGACAGACAATTAGCATAGGCTAAATCTACCTCCATCAGCAGCTTAGACTAAGCTACTGCACCTCAGCTGCATTAGGCCAGAGCGGGTACATGTACACATGCACAAGGTTCCATCAGCTTTGGTTGGCAGGCAGCAAATTCCAGCATGCAACAATATGAAAACCAGGGAATCAACAAGATTTAAACAACTTGAACTACATTAATCACATTCAGAATTTAAAGTTCACTGACATCTTTATAAAAACATTGGAGCTTAGAAGTAGACTGTTCCTAAACATAAATAAGGGCACACATAGAGGCTTATTTTTTTAAGCAGCAAAACTTTAGGCCTAAAGTTTCTCATGTTTCCTGCTGCAATTAACATGAACAAATGAGTACAAACGAGTTTGTGGTTTGTTTGTGACAAGTTACTTCATCTAGGCCACAATAAGTATCTCTGCAAACACTCCTAGTCCACTGCAAACAAGAGGTACTGAGCATAGCATGAGAAGGTTATGTGGTGATCTCCAGAGACTTGAGGAGGAACAGAGGAAACACAGAGGAACACAAAGAGTACATAAAAGCATCACTGAACTCCATTTTCTTTGGAGTCTTTCTGTTTAATCATCAAGATGAATCTAAAACACCAAAGCTTTCAGACTCAAAAGTGTAATGCTTGTCAGAACCCACAACACACAAGCCCATGGACCTTTCATCATGTCCAGCTCAGCACAAGGTGTGTATGTCTGTCCTATACTTTAAATTCAATCATTGTATCACAACAGAGAGAGAGAGAGCTCATCTTCAACTCCTGGTTTAGAATAAGGCTTAAGGAAAACTGCTCACACCTTATCTCTGAAAGCATTCAAAGCATAAAGTCTCTAGCACAGCAAGCTAGCCAAAATTTGAAAAAGGTTAGCAGTTACACAATAAAAAAAATCACTTTTGCTTATCCATTCTAAATATTGGCTTAATCACATACCAGGAAACAGCATGTAAGAGTCCAATTAAGCCAAGAGGCTTTCCTACATTAACTGTGTGATGCAGTAGTCAGCATGCCAGTTAATTTTAATTGTAACATTTACACACAGTTAATCCGCTTAGTATTAGGGATAGCATCCTGTGGATTTCTTTTCCAGGATAACAGAACATCATTACAGCAGCCCAGCTTTGGCAGACATACTTATAAGCATCACTCCTACTCAGGACAGAACTCATTCCCACCTATGGTAGAAAAATAATAAAAAAAAAAAGACAAGAACAGGACAAAAAAAATAAAAAAAAACCCCTCTTCCAAGATATTCCCAACCCGTTTGTCAAGTGTACATGAGGTTGGTAGGTTCGTGGTGTTGATCTGTGTTAGAAAAGCTTAATCCTGAGCAGGGAAGGAACCAGTGAAATGGTACCATCCAAAATGTCCCTAAAATCTCTGTAACAGGAAAATAGATCTGTTATAAATGCTATCTAGGACAAAGACAGCAGTTATATCAAGGATACAAATGAGCCCCATCTGAAATATTTTATCTAGCAAGATATGATATATCACAAGATGATTTCTGTCTAATTAAGTAGGTAATATTTCCAAGATGTGCTTTCAATCAGACTAAATACTTTCATGAAGACACACAAAGAGCAGAACACAGCAGGAAGTAGAGGATACCTGGAAAGTCCATCTTGCATTCAGATTTTAGGACCCTCTGCCTTCTAACTTCACCAGCTGAAGCAATGTGAACCTACATGACTATAAATGGTTCAGAAGGCAGGAGAAGCAAGGAAGGAGAGGCAGTGGGGTAGCCCTGTATGTCAGAGAGTTTTCCTTTCTCATAGAAGTAAGGAAGAACTACTAGCCTGGAATTCTGGAGGGGAGATTTGTGCCTGTTTAGGAGCCTGGTTGACAGAACCCATTGGGAGGCAGTCCTGAGCGGCAAAGGAGTCCAGGAAGGCTGCATATCCTGCATGAAGGAAATCTTGAAAGCTCAGCAGCAGGCCAATGCTAGACAAGCAGTGGGAAAGACCAGCCTGGCTGAGCACAAACCTTTGGTTGGAACTCAGGAAAAAGAGGAGATAATACGACCTTTGGAAAAAGGGGCAGCACACTCAGGAGGGCCACAGGAGTGTTGTGAGGTTATGCAGGGAGAAAATTAGAAGGGCCAAAGCTCAGCTAGAAGTTAATCTGGCTACTGCTGGAAAACATAATAAAACATCTTTCCATAAACATATTAGGAACAAAAGGAAGGCTAGAGAGAATATCCATCAGATGAGATTAGCTTGGTAAGAAAGCACAAGGAGCTAAGAACAGCAACACTGGGAGTTCAATGCCCATATGGGCCATTCACCTAAGAGCTGGACTTGATGATACTTGTGGGTCCCTTCCAACAGAGAATATCCTGTGATATGGATGTGAGGGAACACGTAAGTCACAAAGGATGAGGAAGAGGCTGAGGTACTTAATTCCTTCTTTCCTCAGTCTTTAATGGCAACACCAGTTGTTCTCGGGGTACCCAGTCCCCTGCACTGGAAGACAGAGACGAGGAGAGGATTGCAATCCCCATTATCGAAGGGGAAATGCTACACCATTTAGACACACTGTCTATGGGGCTGGATGGAAATTACCCAAGGACACTGAGGAAGCTGGTGGCAGTACTCACCAAGCCACTTTCAAGCACTGATCAACAGTCCTGGCTAACTGGGGAAGTCCCAGCTGACTGGAGATTAGCAGATGTGATGCCCATCTACAAGAGGGGCTAGAAGGAGGATGTGGGCACCTCCAGGCCTGTCAGTCTGACCTCAGCACCTGGAAGTGCCAGGGAAAGTCATAGAACAGATCACCTTGAGTGACATCATGAGGCACATACAGGACTACCAGATGATTAGGCCCAACCAGAAGGAGTTTATGAAAGGCACATCCTGCTTGACTAACCTGGTCTCCTATGACAAAGTGGCCTGATCAGTGGATGAGGGAAAGGCTGTGGATGTTGTTCACCTGGACTTTAGTAAAGCCTTTGACACTGTCTCCCACAGCATTCTCCTGGAGAAACTGGCTGCTCATGGCTTGGACAGGTGCATTGCTTGCTGGGTAAAAAACTGGCTTGATTGCCAATCCCAAAAGGTGATGATGAGTGGAGGTACATTCAGCTGGTTACATCTAGCAGCTGGTCATCACTGGTGTTCCCCAGGGCTCAGAAAGGTGGAGGTCAGTCTCTTTTAAGTAACAATCAATAGGATAAGAGGAAATGGCATCAGGTTGCACCAGGGGTGTTTTAGATTGGATAGTAGGAAAAAATTCTTCACAGAAAGTTTTGCCAAGCACTGGAACAGGCTGCCCAGGGAAGTGGTTGAGTCACTATCCTTGGAAGCATTTAAAAGATGTGGCACTTGGGAACACAATTTATTGGTGGACTTGGCAGTGCTGGGTTAGTGGTTGGACTTGATTATCTTAGAAGGTCTTTCCCAACATAAACAAGTCTATGCTTCTATGACTATCTACCACCAGATTCTATTTAGTCTCAAAGCACTGCTTTTCTGTGCCATAGACTACTTTGCCCAAAACACATGCAGGGGACTTGCAGAGATTTGCATCTAGAAAGCAGGCCTCAAGCATTAGCAGAGTCCACCAAACCATGCAGAGGGATGAAGGTAAACAAATTCACTTAAAAAAACCCTATCAAAATAGTGAAGCTATTTATTCAGAGATTTGCTGCAGTGACATTGGAAAATTTATCAGGTAAAATAGTTTATTTTGCCACACATTTGTCTTATTATTTTAATGATCTCTTATACTCAACATTCAGCTCAGTTTAACTGGTTGGAATGGAATGTTTTCTTAACATATTTGAGGAAGACCTAGAAGCATTGGTTCCCATGGTTATAGCTCACTCAGCCTATTCTTTAACCTTGACCAAACAGCTTTCTTCATACTTCTCTAACCACCCTAGAGAATAACAGCCTAGAAATCTAAAATTCTTCTTGTGTTTATTACCTTTAGTAATTGATTCATTACTATTTCCATACTGCTGTTATTTTGTTACACATTCCCCCAAATGGACACAACGACAGAAAATTAGAGCTGTGAAATACACTTTAAGTTAACGACTCCATTACATTTCCACAAGGATGAGTTGGTGCAAGTTGTAAATAAGGAAAAAATGACTCAAAATACTTGAGTTATAGAGTTCATGACTAAGTTATCCACTCAGGAAAGAGAAGCAAAGTCCTTGCTGGCAGATCTCCCTTAAAGCACTGATTCAATGTGCTACAGGATCCCGTAAACACTGGGTGTCATCAGAGGTGGCACTGGGAATAAGACAGAGGGTGTCACTTTGCCACAGCACAGTAACTTCACGTACCCACATACAGGGCACTGAGGCAGCTTTGATCTTCACATCTTAGGAAGGACACAGTAGTTTCTGAGAAAATGCAGAGAAAGGCAAGTGTCCAATGGGCTTCAGCAGTTGCCTCAAAGGCAGGGTCTCCTCAGTTTGGAGGGACAAAGGACACAAGAAAGAATGTAGTGGACAACCAGAATGCAGAACTGTTTTTATGAAACCCTGCAGTATAAGAACTTTGGGGTACTTGAAATCAGTAGGGGATCAATTTAAAGCAGATAAAGAATACCCTTTTCATTCAGAAGGCAGTAAACTCTTCAAACTTGCTGTCAGTTTGTCATATGCAGGCCATATCAGCAGGTTCAACAAGAGATGAAAGAGTGGCATGGCCTTTATGCAGGATATTAAAAAGACTAAGTGTAGATGTAGCCTCCAACACCTGTAGTACAACAAATGGGAACACTGAGGAAGCATAAAGACTGAAAGCCATCATCAGATCAGTGCCCTGAACAGCATTTGCTACTGCTAGAGACTCTGAGAGACAGATTATGAGATGAGATTTCATTTGGCTGACTTGGTAGGGAATTTCTTAATTTATTTTTAGTCACCAAAATACTTAATAAGATGTAAGCTAAGTTATACAGGTAATTACCAATATTGTACTCTTTGGCATGACAGAATTGTAATGTTTTAGAAGAAATACTGATGCAATTAATCTTGTGATAAAATTTCTTTTCTGGGAAGCTGTTGAAAAGAAGGGAAAATGTCTTCTGGTTTTTCATGTTATAATTTGATGATAACATTTTCCTGAAAAAAAGAAGTAGTTTGTCTGAAGTTTCTAAAAAGAGGACATTTTCTGCATGCTATTTGTCTGTCTCTATTCAAGGATTACAGTAGTAAATAAACCAAGTTAGACCAGTGATGCAGTTTCAGGCTGTACCTTAGCCAGTGCAATTCTACAGCCCACAAGATGCACAGTTCTGCACATATCCCTCCAGTGTGTGGGTTCCCAACTCTTCCCTTACATCAGATCTTCCAACAGGCAGCAGCACAGTCAACCACCTGACCTTACGAAAGATAACACTTCCTCTCCCCTTCATTCGCAAAAAGGAGAATAAAAACTATTCCAGAGTCCAGAGTTTTCTTTTGGCAGATCTGTGACTTGAACAAGCTCACCGTCCAGCAGCAGTCACTAGGATGTTAGTGAAGCAAAAACAAGGAAGGAAGAAACAGAGTAGAAAAAGAAACTCAACTACCTTTTCCTCCAGCAACCCAAAGTAATACCAGCTTGACCGCCACTTAAACCACATCCTAAGAAAAAGACCAAACTTTGCATCATCTACCCATCTGCAAGTGAACTGATCTACAAGGATAACATTACCAGGCACTACTTGTTCTGCAGAGCAGCAGTGGTATTACACTTCAAGCAGATATCCTTCTGACACTTTAGAAGAAGTTACACACAAGTTATTTTTAACCTGGATCAGTTCCCCAATTCAAGCAACCACACAGACACACAGCACAGTTGTACCAATAACACGGAAGAGGTGGGCCCATGACAAGCAGCCCTATCATCCTCTGATAAGTGAACGTAAGAGCTGCACCCTGAAAAATAAACATCAGGAAATGACTGACCCAGCTGTGCTCATACTATTATTAGTAAGATATCCCAAGTAAAATAATCCCAAGTAAGGATTATCAAATTGAAGTCAGCTCTTCAGCACAGGTCACCCACCACATTCGCTCATAGCACCCCTGAGGGGTCAGCACAGGAGCAGTGGCTGCTTAAGCAGATGCTTAAAGAACAGCTGAATACTGAAGCCAAGACTGTGGCTCACAGTCACTTTTGCCAAATCAAAGCATGGTTTGCTACCATAGAGTCTTGCTTTCAACATCTTGCTCATTCCTACTATTGTTATATGTTGCATAAACAGTTGTATCAGTCAACAAGGGAACTAAACCAGATGAAACCATTTTGGGGTTTGGCTGGTTTGCACAGTAGAAGACAGGAATAAGCAGTATAGTATAGGCTGGAAAGCAGGCCAGCTCATTTTGCAAGCACCACATTTGGAACCACAACACTGAGACTTGTTTAAGGGGAAGCCTGCAGGTGTTTGGGCTTCTCTAGGACATACATCCCACTCCTACACCCTTCCTGTGCCCCTCCTCTCACCCACAGAAGGACTATGGGTAGAAGATCCCTTTTCCATTTTTCACTACATTTGGAGTCTGACAAATTTTGTTCTATGTCAGCTTAACCCAGTTCCAGAAACAACCGAGGGACAGCTCACAGCTCTTAAAAAAAGCAAAGTTCCATTCTTCTTCCTACCCTTCCTTTACTTCTTTCTTGTCTACAGGCTATTCCTGGACACGACTGAAGAGTCCTGCCTCATCCCTGCATCAGATCAAGCAGCCTTTTTCTTAAGCAAATTTAATGAGTTAAAGCGGAACAAAATGGCACAAAACAATTCCCCCCTTGCCACCACCTTCAAAAATTGTCAACAACAACAAAAAAAACAACAACAAAAAAACCAACCAACCAAACAAAAAAAAAGTAGCAAGATCTCCTGGGGAAGGGGAGAAGAAATCAAAATGACCCTCTTTCAGCACTGACCTGTTATGTCTGTTCACTGCACTTTGGAAAACTACCCATTCAAACAGGTTGTTCCTTAAGTATAAAGATGAATTAAGGAGTATTTTTCTGTTGGCCAAACCTTACACAGAACTGTTTGCTATCAGCGGAATCCAAACAGTTGTACTGTACCCCTGGTATGCCACCTATCTTCAGGTGCTGTAACAGAAAGCCAAATCTTTTCAGAGACTTTCCTCTCTAGTGATTGCTTGTGCAGCAAAATTATAAACTTAATTCAAGAAAATATCTATACAGCCTTTTAAAAAAAAGAACACTTGATCCATCTCCTCAGCCTTGATGTGGAACTAAGGAACTGAAGATTATCATAATAAATATATTAAAAGGAAACAAGCAGAAGAATTAAGCTGTTTGTGCTGGGGCCAGGAATTATAACAGGTCAACAGCACATAATTATTTTCTTTGGAAAATTTAGTATAGACCAAAAGTTCTACAAAAAGAGTCCTAAGAGAACTAAAAGAAGGATAACCATTACCACTGTTCTTGAAATCAGCAGGAATGAAGGAGGATTGAAAGTGATTTAATATATGGATACGCAAGTTTTACCTGTGTTCATTTGAAAAATATACTGGTGTCCACTCGATTTTACTGGAGTCTACAGGGCAGTGTTACCAGCATCCATCAAGCAGGCAGGATCACGGCCACTCAGATGCCATGCGCTGCCCTTACTGTAGGGAATTTCTGCAGGGCTCTGCAGATTTCCCCAAATGGTAAGAAATTTGTGAATATGAGGGGAATACCACATCTCAGAGGTGGCAAAGGGAAAGTTGGGCATGGTTTGATCCAGGTCAAACCTGCAATCTGCCATTTATGTAGCACTATTAACAAATGTATTATCAGGAGTAGCGTAAAATGGAAAATGAAACAGCACACTTAACACATTTCTCCAATTTCCAGCCTTCATGCTACTTCTCATTCTCAGCTGCTTAAGAAGCACCAGGTCCTTCAATGAATCAGAAACCGTCACTATTAAGAATGTTTACTTTCAACTCACTGAAATTCAATTAATCAGTGAAAACAGACGAATATGAAAAACGTAAAAACTCAAAAAGTCCCAACCGTACAAATGGCTCATTTCTTGTCCTGTTATTTGCATACACTCCCACTCAGGGAGCCTGTAAGGGCACGGTGGAATTTCAGGTTGTGTTCAGCAAAAAATAGGTCGTGAGCAAAATCACCTTTGAAAAAGAACAAGCAGCAGGGACTTCACCCAGGTTGCCAGCATTGGGAAGACAGGGGATAGAAAGATGTCCCATCTTCAAACACAGCACAGAGCCAAATAATTACAACAAAAGGAAGGTGGGACAGCTCTTCTTGCAAAACAGGATTAAAAATCTCCCAAAACTAATGGAGTAAACTCAGTGTCTGCTCCCCTCTGCTTCAAGCAATAAGAATAAAAGGGAAATGTGGGAGACAGGAAAGAAGGGAGTAAAACCCACAGGGAGTCTTCTGAGGCATCAGATGTAAAAAAACAAACACAACAAAATTGGGACAATAAAAATGGGTTGCATTCAATATACAGGTAAATGAAATGTCCTTGTATGTAAAAGATAACAAAACAAGTCACTGTTGTCACCACTGTGTGCTGAGTGCTGGCTCACAAACCCCTCAGCACCAGCAGCCAACCCTTCGTTTCCGATAGTTGCTCAGGTGGAGGGTTAAGAGCCACCACATTCTGCCTCCAGCAGTGAAACCAATCAAACCCAATCCTTCCCCAGCCAAACACCAGATAGAGGTGGCCAAGGTCTGCAATGCCAAGGGTGAGCAGTGATAAGGGACCAGCCATACCCCTCAATGTACAGCATCAGCCACCGGAATGTCTGTCCCTGCACTGCTTGTGCTGTCAGCAGAGGAACACAGCTGTGGTTTTCAGCCAGAGAACACAGAGAGCACACAAAACTGTACAGCCATTTTATACACTCCATATAGCATTTTCTTTTCTAAACCTGAGTTCCCCCAGGCTATAGTGTTCCTGAGCCATTGCACCTGATGTACACAAGCATCTAATTCAGGTATAGCCTGGATAGACTGAAGAAAAGGTGACTTATTTATTCTTATCTTGTAGTATCTAGCACGATAAGATCCTGACTCAGAAGTCAGGCTTTTAAATATTTGACCTAACAGAGAAATGCTCCTTCATGATAAGCAAGGCCCTTAAAAACACACACGCACCTATTAATGTAATTAAAAATCAAACACTTCATGATCAGAACACCAGACAGATTTTAGCACAGGCACTGTGCCTGCTTGGTTTTCTTGTTTACATACCCTCTACTTTTATTTCTCTCATTTTTGGAATAAAAGGCTTGAAGACATAATTAATAATTCCCACTGCACTTTCAGGCGCACAGATATAGCCATACCATAACCCCAGAGGCAGCAGCCAAAATTGGGTCTGCTGTGATAAGCCCTATCTCTACTAGGAACCCTGGCTGAAAAAAAATTTTTCAAAGACCTCACTTGTACTGCCTGAAGGAGTTATTGCTACTTCTGTAGAGGCATTTTTCCAAATAATACAGCCAAAACATAAATAAATTAAGAGACAGAACTGCTTGGGTGTTGTTTTCATTTATGTATGGTGTAATTAGGAAATATAGGTCCAGCTACAAAAGACAGAGTTCAGCATATGACAGCCAAAACACAGGTGGGCTGTTTGCCACCAAAAACAAAACTACAGTGTTAAGCCATGTAACATTTGGGACATTTTCACTTCAAAGCTTCTTGTTACTTTATATAAGAATTGATTAATTGCTTTTCTTTCTGGTAACTTTAAAGATGGGGATGTTTTACAGAGGCATCTCTACCTGGAAGGCAGTCACTCAGTCTCTGCAGAAACATGACCTATAGATAATGTTATCTGCATACGTACAGACATACAATTCACCTTTAAGAGCTGCAAAAAATATTTACTTATGAGAAGCTGTCACTGTCACAAAAAAAGCTCTGCTCATGTCCATTAGTAACAGTCAGATTAAAGCAACGTGGGCTTTAACAATTAAGTGTTGTAGCTTCCTTGAAGTGCATGTGTTTGCCCTCCTGCCTGGTGATTTTCATGTTTTAATTCAGAGAGCAACAACATCCTACTGAACACAAATGAGGGAATGTATGTAAAAGGGGTGATGGCCTGTATAAGCCTTTCTTCACAGCCACTGTCCAACAACCAGCTATAAACAGTGAACAATATCTAATGAAAGTCACAGACATCTGAGTAATTCTAGTGGCATTTAGAGCTCTTCTCTCTTATTTATGTGACTCAGAGTCAGACACTCTGCATATTTCCAGCAGGGAATAAACAAACTCAAAGTCCTCCCTGCAGTACAATCCAAAATGTCCTAGAAGACCATAATTTTCCATCCTTATTGCAAGTTAAAGGCAGCCAAAAACCACCAGACTCTTTTTTATGTGGAACAGAAAACATTTCTCCAAAGCTGCAGAATCCTATCCACCAAAGGTGGAGATAAAGCCTGAAATATCCCTCCAATTGCATCAGGAGAAAGACCTTCAAAAAGCTGCAGTATTCACTCAATCCCTGCTTCTTGGAAATACTCACTGCTCAGAGTTCAAATGCCAACAGGAAAATTCAATTGTCTGCTTTATTGGAAAATGTTGTGTCACCACTGAGGGCAATTATCAGAATAATCTCACTATTTAATTTGGGTGGAGGCAAAACAAAGAAGTCAGTAATCCAACAGGTTTCCTTGTAGTGGCCTTTGAAGTATCTGTCAATTGAAACTTGAAAAGAAAGGAGAGGAAAAAAAACCCAAAACAACACACAAGCAAAAAAAGGGGAAGATCCAAAAAAAAAAAAAAAAAGGGTCATATTGAGAAAGTTGTCCAGGGTGGCAAGAATTTAAATTAAAAACTGAAACTGAACTGGTCTGTTAAAAACCAAGAAAACAAACAAACAAAACCAAAACAAAACAAGAGCCCAGAAAAAAAAAAGCACAGCACTATTTTATGAGCAAATGTTCTTGCTGCCTTGCTTAATTTAGTCTTTCCAAATGCTTAACTGTGCCTAAGTTTCCTTTATTTCTTGGGTGAGAGTAAGAATGACAGCAAGAGAAAACTTAGTTCATGTCTCAGTCATATTAGCAAATCCTAAAGAACCCTAAAATGCTAAACAAAACCAAGAGATGCCTCCACTTAAGAGCAAACCAAACTAAACTGATAACAAGGTCAGCAAGAGGCATCTATATCTATGCAGTTGAGCTCAGGTCTTTTTAGCTCAAAATCCACTGAGATTAGGGAATTTGCATGTGGACTTCAGCAGGTTTTAAACGGTGTCCTTCTGCCATTGCTTAGAAATCGTACCTCTGCAGTACTACAGGTACACTTTTCCAAATAATCTCCTTTTTTTAATTTCAGCAATTTTATCAGCAATGCTAGGAATGAATGTTCTACTTGGTCCCATTCAGATGAGCATGTCCCATATATTCATACTAGACATTCCATTTTTATTACAGCTATAGCCATTTCATTACTCTGTGCTGAAATCATTGCTTCACTTGATGAATCACCTATTGCCACGCTCTCTGGGGACCAAAAAAAGTAAGCCAACAGAACATACAGAACTGGATAAGGACAAGACAGCAGGCAGGAGCAAGTAGCAAATATTACACAGTCACTGAAACTTATTTCTACCTGCTCAGCCAAAAAGGAAAGAGACATGCACTGAAGGTCTCCTCAGACTTCAAATAGCCCTTCATGTTTTAAATATTTCAGTTTCCTGTACACCACTTGTTAGCAGAATACTAAATACACAAAAATACCAAAGTTGAAGGGCTCAGTGCTCAAGTCTCAAACTCAACTGTCATGAAGAACTTTGCACATTCAGACTTCTATTTGTTATTTCTAACAGAAGAAATCAGTTAAAAAGTCATTAAATCAGGTCTCCCAGTACCTACCCTCTCAGTGGCATTGCATTATGGAAAGTATGTTTTCATAAATTTTAATTTAAAATAAATGATTGTGGCAAATATTTTTACAGGCTATGCAAGAATTGCATTGAATGATTTACCCACCTTCTCGGTGATGTAGCAATTAGAGCTATCAGCATACTGCAGTGCAAATTGGTCATGATTTGCAAGAGACCACCTTAGAAATACGAAAATAAATTAATCACAAAATGAAATCTTAATAATTCAAAAAGTACCCTTTACATAATTTTAGTATGACCAAACAAGTGTCTGTCATTCCCATGTATTTCTCATACTTCTCATAGTTTTCCACAGCTTTCAATGATGAGTTCCAAAGTTAAAAGCTTGTTTACAAACGGAAAACCTCAGTACAAGTATATCCTAGTGATCTTTGTTTGCAGTAAGCAAGATCACAAAGTCACTAAAACTGACCAAAAAAAATAAAAGTACAGTACCAGAAATTTATGCTAGCTTATACAATACACAGTGCATATAGTATTAAGTTGATATATTACATTAGGCATAAAATATCACCTTTTTAGCTCAGCAGCAATTTGATGAATTTAACTAGTTTCTCCTGTGTGGTAGCACTTGCTTAAAACATAAAAGCTTAAAACAGCTTTTTCAATTGATCCATTAAACGTAAGTAAAGGTATTTGTCTTAGCCATTTATTAGTCCATATTGCAGAATTTGCAATTCACATTTCAGTTTCATATGAACAGTCACATCAACTGGACCAGCTTACAGCACCCACTGGACCCTGCTCAATATTTAAAGCCAGAGGCAGTGCTTTAGTCCCTTAACCCATGAACTGCAGGGACCACAAGCCAAAGTGAGTTGGCAAAATGCATCTCTGTGCAGAAAGGAAGGAAACAGCCACAATGAGAGTCACCCACATGATGGAGCTGCTTTATTAGGAGCCTCATCTTGCAAGCAATTGACCCAAAATGCACTGCAAATTCAAAATTTGAAGATAACACAAAAAGATTTAAGAAACTAATGACTAGTCATACAGGATATCTAGATTTTCTTTGGAAAAAATTATCTCCTACTTGGTTTAATACTTCAAAAAGCACCTTATCTAGTATGCTCTATATGGCAGAACTTACCCATCACAGACTTCTTTTATTATCGAGGACAGTGGCTTTTTCTGGTAAATGAAAAAAAGAAAGAAAAAGCAAAATCACCAAATTAGAATACCTGTGAGATCTTTGAATATGATTCCAAAGCCACTAAATGCAAAGAACAAAACTAGTAGCATTTCATTATTTCTTTAGCATTAAGTGTGAAAGATCCCAAAATTTTCTGCTGTTTTGAGCTCATAAAGGTATAAATATAGCAATTCTAAACATATGCATTATGACGTTATCCATCATTTTTGTCAACCTTAGCCCATATGACAAACTCAGTTTCTCAACTGAGAAATCAAAGGGCCTTTTGTGTACATTGCATCTCATTACCCAACAGAAACAGAAGATTTAGATATCAACACGAGCATTTTCCAGAAATGACATCTGAAACCAGAAGACATTCAAAAATTTAAAACCTTCTTTTGTCCCTTTCAGAGATGGTCATACGATGACAGTAATCCTCTCTCTTAAGTGCACACATGCAAGTCCCTTTCTGATAAAACACCAGCTGGAAGGTGTTAAAATCCCAGATGTATCAGTTCTGCTTTATTCTCTACATCTGTGAGCACAGGAGCATTTGGACTGACTCAAAGCAGCTCTCTTGCTTTGGGCCCCGAAATAGAAAAGGAAAAAACAGCCTGTTGATGTTGCAATGTTTTGAACATTGTTATAAATGCAGGGTGCATACACAAGTGTTTTTAGAAGACTTCTGGCTAGGAGAAGATGCACTTCTACGTCCCAAACCATAGATGAAATTGCATGGCAAAAAGAAACACACCAAATTTCACGAGCTGGGTGACTCTTGAGCCTTTTTTCTCCAACACTGGGTGACCACACAATGTCACACATACCTGTTGCTTCACAAAAATTTCCCAAATCACCTAAACATCATAGGATCCCCTTCTCTAGTTACTTCCAATAATGACAGTTCACCAAATTATTAAAAATCAAGCAAAATAAACAAAATACAGAAAATTCACCATAAACCCACCCACAATCCAACACCATTGTCAAAATAAGCTTTTTACCTTTAATTTTTGTAGAAAATGATTAGTGGAAAAATTAACTCAGTATCAGGGCATGTTACGTGAAGGAAGAATTATTTTTCCCTTGAATTTTTTTTCTGTACTTCACCACAGCATAGACAGAAAGCCAGAGACAGGACTCCTTGGTCAGGTCAGGATCAGGCAAGGATTTATTATTTCAACAGTCCAGTCAACAAAGCCAGTTTATAAACAGGCAGAAACATAACACAAGACCATTTTAATCAGACATGAATGAAAGCACCTGCTGAAAGGATTCTATTCCTGCTTACCATATTGTCTCAGTCCTTGGTTTCCTTCCTTCCTCTTTCACTGCCATTTCTATTTTCACATGACCACCCAAGACGATCCACACCAGGGAAGTTAATCAAACTAAAAGCTGGCCCAGGAAGGGGGGGGGAAAAATAGTTTTCACCAGGACAGATCTCCTTATCTGCCTTGCTATGTACCTAAATGAGTAGCAACACCAGCACATGGGAGGAAAGGCAGAAGTGGGAAACTGCTCCATTCTGCAGCAGCAACATGTCCCTTCTCCACAGCAGCTTCTCTGGTGCACTGGCTGAGTTGTTTGCATATCTGCAGCAAGGCTGTGAAGCAGATCAAGATGATCATGCCACATAAAAAAAGTGGGGTTTCCCTCCAATTTTTTTGGACTGATTAGTTCCTCAGTCTGGATTACTGTGTCATTTCTGTGCAGCTACCTTGACCTGCTGTCCTCCTCTCCAAGGGTTTTTTCAGCTTCTGCAATCCTGTGAGAGAAATCCCTGCTTCCAACTGCTTTATATCCTCTATCTTTTCAAAAGAAAAAAAAAAAAAAAACAACAAAAAAAACCAAAACCATGCTTTTGGGATGGACAGAGGGAAGAGCACAGCTTTGTCTGGAGCTGGATAATGTCAGTTTGCCATTCAGCACACGTGTGCCAGCCTGTAGGCAAACTGCTGCCAAGCAGAGTCCGCAGCTCTGCATGCTGCATCCCTTTCACCCCTCAGGATGCTACTGTAGGTCTTGTTCTGATATTTCCATATTGTGACAAAATTTTATCTGAGTTATTAATTCCTTTTACAAAGTATACAGAAACCAGCTAGCAGATTCAATATAAGGGAGGAAAAAAGAGTAACTGCTTTTTATTGCCATTGTTTCCCAAAGGACCTATAGTTTCCCACTAGAAACTATGACAAAAAGACAATTTAACAACCTAAACAAGCAATAATATAAATACCAGGAAGGCTGGATTAGATTACTTTTCAAGTCATTATTTTGGTCCTTCTAAGTTGTCTACACCATCAACTTTTACATCTTTCGTCAATATTCACCTCCTACCCTCTTTGCCTATTCTGCACCACCTTTGCATTATTATGTGATAATATCTGAAACTAAAAACTTGGACAAAACAAACACAAAACCCCTGCAACAAATCAATTAGAACCTGTAAAGAACAGCTAAAAGAAAAAGCAAATGGATCCTCAACAATAAAAATTATTTATATAGTCAGTTTCTCCTGCTACAGCTTGGTCCTCCTGTGGCACTACTGCTACAGCACTGATGTGAGTAAGCACAGCTCATGACGAAGGAAGCAACAAGATGAAAACAAAGTGGAACTCTTCTGGGACACAGAGTTTGCAATTAGTGATTTGATAATACTTTACAAATTAATAAATGTAAAATAAATACCACCATAGCAATACTAATAAGTACTAGCAATACTAATGAACTGCTGCTCCTAATAATCCCTTGGGCTTCACTCCCCCTGTGTATAAGTCTCCAGACAAAATTCTTTCCCCTCCGCTTGCAGGGAGATAAATTACCACCAGCACGTTGTTCACAAGAGGAGTGTCACTGCAAGCAGGCGAGGGCTGCCACAACTCCCTGTGTGCACTCTCCCGGGAGGAGGCTGGTTGGCAAGAGTGTGCTGCAGGGAAACTCTGGCAGGCAGCACGCAGAGCTAGCAGCAGTCCTGCCACCCTGCCTGCACAGCCAGGCCCCCTTGCCAGCAGAATGCTGCTTTCCTCTGGGAGTGACAGGCGGGTGAGTGCCCAGCTCCCACGGCTGCTTGCCAGCCACCCCCAGAATCTCATCGCAGTCCTGCGAGCAAAAGCTGCAAGACACTAAAATATGTTTGGACACGACTGTTTACTGCATGTATAGGAATGCAGCACTACTAGAAAACAAAGAAAAGCGAGGAATTAAATTTTTTTCTTTTTGAACCATGGAAAATGAGATAAAAGCCCATTTCCATTCTCTGTAGAGTAAATCCACTTGGCAGGCCATTCAAAGTCACTTTGTTTCTTTCCTGGCTCTAAATACCTGCCTGACATCAAAGACCACAGATTTAAAGGTTTTGTTACCTTAATCTTAGTAAAATTATGTTTATGGAAATTTACTTATCTTTGCTGCATTTACAGTTCCAAAAAGTCAAATTTACCTTATTAGTCAATGTACTTCAAAGAATTTCTTACAATCAGTCCAAAAATATTTTGAAGATTTTCCTTCACAGAAATGAGTATTTTGTGCTACTGCATTTTCTTTTGTCTCTGTGTCTTCTCTTAGACTTGTAAAAATGAAGTGAGCTTTTACACATGCTGAGATGCTCATTTAAAGCTCTAAGAAGATCAGGCTGTTGCTTTTATATACAAAATAACAGAGATCAAAGTAAACTTCATGCTCCCTACAGGAGATAACACCTTCAGCTAACTTATCACAGTATCTGCACTGAACACATTGGTTAGAATAAAAGTATTTTCCTAGGATAGGTATTAAATTGATAGCTGAAGTTAAGTGGGAAACGGCACTGGGGCATTATGGCCTTGTGACTTACTGATCTGCACATGAGGAGAGAATCCTGACAATGGCACAGAGCATCGGCAGCACTAGAGCCAATGTGAATTTACACACCTGGTAAAGCTTTATCTGCACTGACTGGTTAGCACAGGTGTCCAAGATTCAGGTGTGGCCCTAGTGACATCCACCATGCAGGAACACCTAGGCACCCTGTCTGTGCTCAACTGCACATGTCTCGGATGGGGTCTCCAGGTTTTGTGTGCTGGGATGCACACAGATCCCTAACTCGGTCTTCTTGAGTACCTGCCCTTGCTACTTGTGCAATATTTGGTAGTACATCCAAAGTAACTTGCAGAACACTGCCTGAGTTTTCCCACTCCAATTTCCTCACCAGTTTCATCCTTTCATGCCTACCCCTATGGAGAACTCACAGGGAACCAGTCACCAGGAAACGCCAGCGTGCTTAGTTACAAGTCTGTAAACTGGGTTAGTCCAGATCACTGTTTTGTTCCAGAGAAATCATGGGATGAACAAAAGTAACAAAGAATATCCAGTACACCAGTGCTGACCAAGCCCTAGGTTCTGTTCAAACCACCAGTGGTACACTAACTTGGGTTTAAAGCACTTCCAAATCAAACAGGAAGTGTGTGTGTATATGTGCATGTGTGAACTGTAAAGAAGACAGAAGCCTAAATCCGGGTGGAAACCTGTGTTTACATGTGCAGTTCTAATACACTTTGAGCAAGACCAAGAAATTGTAGACAGGTTTCTTTTAGGCCAAGCCTGAATATCCTTCTTTTCAACATGACTAACAGAGATTCATTGCTCTTTCTTCTTCCTGGGTTGGTTTGTTAGGTTGTGCTTGTTGGGGTTTTTTTTGGACAATCATTGGGATATCACTCTCCCTGTCTGACACCTTTTAACCACAGAAGTAAAAAGAAAACCCTTAACTTTTCTGTCTTTAAGCCTCACAGAAAAAATAGCAGATGCAGCACATCTGTTAGTGGGAAACAGCATTAAGGAAAAAAGTTCTGTTGCTGATCTGTGCATCTGTCAAAAAAACAGAACTTAAAGCCAGTAAATACAATATTCTGTCTTATAATAAATGCTATCACTATACTAATAAATCTTTCAGTGCTGAAGTCATTTTTATGCCTATGAAAAAACAGAAAAACACCTCTTTTCACAGTCAGTGGAGGCTTTACTTGTTACTGTCATACAACAGGGTCCACGGTGGACTGGTGGCAAACAGCAAATGCCAGGAGATCCGGCTCCATGACTAGCTACTTCAGCACTGGTATCTTGTGGTGTAAGAGATAAGGTCTTCTGTAAGGGGGAGATGCTGGAGTGCTTTGGACTTCAGCCTTCTCAACCTGCTCTGAACCACTCTGTGAATCAACACTCTCCACTGACTACAATGGAATACTGGTGAGACCAGACTGGCTAATGTATTATCGAGCATCTGTAAAACATGAAAGAGAGGATATCTCTAACCCAGCAGAGCACCAGAGAGAGTGAATGCCTGAAGAACCGGGACACTGCAGTGCTACAGTAACAGAGGCCATAAAACCCAGCCAAGGCCAGGCCGACACCACGCAGTTCTGCCAGTGCAAGAACACAACCCAGGGCAGGAAACATTCACACCTCAAAGCCGACAGGCAAAACCCTCAACAAGTGCAGCTGCTGACGGGAGAGAGCTTTTATCAGCTCTTAAGGTGGTAGTTTTAACAGGTCAGTAGCAACACCTTGATATAAATTTAGCAGTAGGAGTTCCTCAGAGCACACAAGACTTAGGGAAACCCAGGTATTTGTGCCCTCTCCCACTTCACTTGCAGTTACAGCTTCCTCAATTGCTCCCTTCCCACCCCCAAAGAGACCCTCACTCCTAAGTCTGCATTTCACCTGATCTAAGCATTGACAGATAATATGTTTAGGATGTTACAGTGACTGTACAAGGAAGCAGCAAAACATAATGTTATTAACAATAAACCTCAAGCAAACAAAAAAAACCCATAAACAGTATTTTACAGATACTTTTTACTCTGTATCTAGTGTCCTAACAAGTCATAACATTTCCTGCTTTCTCAACTATAAATAGGAACACTAAAAACTCCCAATCAAGAGTACTGAAAAGTACTGTTAAAAAACACCTGGCAACCCACAGCTGTGGATTTCAGCATGTTTGTGTGCAACACACTTGCCCCACATATTTAAAATACAGCCAAAGTACACTGTAAAATACAAAGCAGGGCTTTAAGGTTTGGCTTTTCACACAACCTATTAGGAGAGCATGCCTTTGAAGACTGAATGAAGAAACCCCAAACCCCCAGCTCATGAATGACACGTTGCTGGTCTACAAGGGAAGAAGTTTCTCCATGAAGGCAGAAAAAAATTATACTGTGGGGTTTTTGGTATTACTCTCTTTTGTATTACAATCTGTATGTCTATAACTAGAACATAATTGAGTCATAAACTGTGCCTGCATACTCCAGCTGGCCAGAATATGAGTTAATTCATTGGTCCATAACTTCAGGAATCTTGTCATTACACATTTCCCTTAAATAAGAGCAGAATTAACTTAAGAGATGGGACTCCTGCTGATAGTTAAAAAAATTTTACGGATGCAAGAACCTTAAAGTCATGTTTAGCCTTCACCTTGAAAATGCCATCAGCTGCAGGCAGCAAAATTCAGGCTCCAATTGAACAGGGAGGTTCTGGCAAGAATTATGGAGCTAGTAAAATCAGAGACATGAAAAAATTCAAACCAAACTCCAAACCAATCAAACAAAAAACCCCACAAGCCCACAAAAAACCAAGAAGAGAATAAATAAAGTGGTTTATCTCTTTCCTAAAATATTATTTTCTGAACATCCTTTATGCTGGAGATCAGGAACAGTGGGATATTAGTTATGTAGACCTCAAGTGTATCCTGGCTCTACTTGCACTTCGATTTAACAAAAACAACCAACCAACCAGCCAACCAAACCCTGTCTACTGCATTGAACTTATGGTTCTTAACCTAGAAGATAGCACCAAGTAGAAAGCATAAATAGCATCCATTAGACTAAAATTCACTAAACATTTCTATTTATTTTCCCTGTCCCTTTCTTTTACAATGTCTAACCCTTCTGCACAGCTATTACCTCTTCCATCTACTAAGCCTTGCTGCTGTCTCTGTATTCAACAGAAGCAGTAAGACAGAGTTTTTATGTATTTTTCAGTGATGAGGTCCCAGCCACATACACCACAGGACATAAGTTTGCAGCTTTGAAAGACTCCAGCCAACCAGTGGGAATGTGGCTTTGGACAAGCCAGACTAATAAAATGTAACATGTGACAGTAACATTGCCCATTTTATCCCGGCTGGCTAGCTGCCACCACATCAAAGAACTGAGGCTCTAATGATGACTACTCCAATGCCACAGTCCTTTAAGAAAAGGAATCATATTTTTCAAACTCCATTGTATTTAACAATTGGTTCATTATGTTAATGAAGCATTGTCTATGTATACAAGTGTGTCAGTGCATTGAATTATACCCAGTGCACTAAAACATCTGCATTACTGTTTCCAAGGTTATTCTTGCTGCTGAACAGCTTTTACAAAATAAATAAAAGTAAAAAATTGAGACCTTTTGTGAGTCCAGCAAAGAAAATGGAAAAAAAATCACATAAAAATAGGGGATATGATTTCTTTATCATCTCTATTAATAATTCCTGATGGTAACAAAATTGCAAGCATTATAAAACTGTCAAATATTTTCACTATGTTTATATGCCAATTAGCATCTGCTTTATGAACAGTTTCACATTCAATTCTGTGAAGCTGAAATATGACAGATACAACAAGGAGCAATAAAACTCTAAAAGCATCTGTTCGGCACCTAAACATTGATTTTAAGCAAGCCCTACCTTTAACAAACTGGCTTAAGACAGCCAAGTGTTTTTCAATTCTTTTTGAAAAGGTAGCCACGTTTTGGTTCATCTATCTTTGGGCAAGTCTTCCATCAGCAGCAACTGACATCCTCCTTCAGAGTGGCTGTGATACAGCTGCAGTGGCCAGCCTCGAGCACTGACTCCTTCTCCCATCTGACAGAAAGGAGCTGCTGCTAGCAAACCCAGGCAGGGAACGTTTTCATAAGTCAGTGTTAGATTTTTTTGTTGTTGTTGCTCTCCCCATGAGCTGCTTCATAATCCTCTATCTTCAAGAAACTGAGATCTTGTCAGCTGTTAAAGGCACTGACACTTCCCTTTACTATAAACTCAGGATGTGCAATAACACTGGAAATCTTAGCAATATTCATAACAAAAAGCATCACTAATTCCAGCTGCTGCAGTACCATTACACTTTCTGGGTAAGAGTTCATATAAATTTGCAGGTTTGTGGGAAGGAGGCAAGTGCCTTTCTCTTCCTTCATTCCCTCAAGAACTGAAACCCTTGATTTTGAAGGAGTCAGAATGTGGAGCCAGAATGAAGCACAGGGAGTGACACTTTGCAGTACAGTGAGACATCAATATCCCTTTCTTGTTCACCGCTTGTACAATGCTGGTGCTCACTGATATTGCATACATTTAGACTCGTGATGCTAGGATTGTCTCGGTATACTGCTATTACTAGTGACAGTACTTGCAGAAACTATTATCTATTCTTAGTCTACTGACATGGCAGAAGCGATGTGCCACTTTCTTTTCTCTAATTAAGCATTTCACAATTTTGAAATACATTCTTCCCCACAGTTTGAGAAACACTGCACTAAATCAATTAACAATCCCCAAGGGTCCAGATTTAGGTCTGAAACCAGATTTCGGTTTGAAAGCTACTTTAAAAAAACCCAAAACCTTACTGGTGACCTTTTAATATGCAGTAAAGTAAAATTACTTCTGTGAAGAAGACAAAAAAACCCCACAGTTAAAATGACACTGTCAGAAGATAAAACTTGAAAGAGACTCTTAAAAGATAAACCTGCTGAGTAAATCTAAACTTTAGAGAGAATATTAATGTAAAGCAGCCCATGGCTCCACCCATGTGCTGCACTTTTATTAACATGAAATTGTCATATGACAATGCTCCTGTAAATTTTGCTCACTGTATAAAATCTGGGCTTTGAAAAGAAAACACAGCTTTCCTCCTCTCCACCCCTCCCTTCCATTTCTTTTTGCTAATGTAAAGATTCACATCTGCTAATTTAATCCATGTGTAATGATCTCATAGGTAAAAGCAAACATGGAGGAAGAGACTGTATGGCCAAGTTTCATAATAAACTGTTCCTTTCTGTAGGAACAGTTGTTTACCTCTAAGGCTGAGGAATTTCATCCCCAAGCTTACAGAAATCTGGTTTTAGCACAACTTGTGTTAAGACACAGGAGTGGATTTGAATGGGATAAGCCAAAATAGATACTGTCCCCAAATATCCATCTTGTGCCTCTCATGGAAGCTGCTTCTCCTGCAGCAGGAACAGCGTAACTGTAAATCCACAAAGTATCCAGGTAACCTAAAACCAGCATTGGTTTTAAAATAATTTGTGTTGTAAAAAGCCCCAACAGCTAAGAATTATACATAATGGGCACAAATTAAAGCATGCAAACTTTCACTGAACACAAGAAATAACACCCTCTAATGAAATAGCTGTTGCTGGGACAAATAAAGAGAAGACAGGATAGACTAGCCAGCATCCTGGTTCACCCGTACAGACCCTGTGCAGTCCTATTCTTAACATCTTCTAGAATAATCAGCCAGAAGAGTGGAGAAAAAGATAACAGACAGTCAGTATCCACCATTCATTTCTTCCCCAGACTGCATTGCTAAGAGGTCCACAAAAAGATCCCAATGCAAATTCAGACACCAACTCATTTCCATTCCTCCCCTTACATGACAGAAAGACTAAAGCATGAAAGATCAACGCTATACACAGTTCTTAAAGCCACAATCAAATTTTCATATTAAAAATTAATTTTTGGGCAGACTTTTGATATTGCTAGTACAGATTTATGGAGGAGGGAAGAGTCCAGATGCTATTTTTCAAATTTATAATTGAGGAAAATGATGGAATTGGGGGGGGAAACCCAAATAAACCCCAAGTATTCTGAAAGAGAGTAGCTGAATTCAATCAAGGTCAGCTCTTAAGAAGGACATGATTTAAAATCAGTTTTAATGCATACAGGCATCAGCCAGTTGCCAGGTTTACTGCAACTTAATTAGTTCCCACCTGTTAAGTGAGAGAGGGCAGTAAGTAAGAGGCAGTTTTGGCTCTTCTTGTTTAAAGCAACTTTCCAAGAAAAAAAACACTTTGTAAAACCCTGACATCAAATAGTACATGCCAACGAATGAGCAGCAAAATTGTCTTCACATTCATTGGAAGCAGGCACAGAGGCTAATTCCAAAAGGCATTTATTTATATATTAATTGTTCTGGCACAGAGTCTCTCTAACTAACTGAGACTTGCATGATTAAGTTTAAAACCATCATTGATGAACCCAAGTTGACAAAACTGTAGAAATGCAGTGGGAAACCTCAACTCGAAAAGGCTCTGTGCCTCCTGAGGTCCAAGTTGTCAGAAGTTGTGCATCTGAAGGGGAGTGTAAAGCTTAATAACATTTGGTGGGAAAAATATTCAGGAGCTCTTTTAAGGCCCAACACCTGCCAGTACACCACTGCCAATTGTTCTGGTTTCACAGTTTCACATTTTCACTTTGAAAATTTTACTCTCTTCATTGCTAAGCAAAACATGCATATACACAGCAGGTAAGTTAGGATAATGTGCAACTGAATATAAATAAGTGCTTCCAAATATGTGCAATAAGCAACCTTAAAAAACCTCCCAGATTTTCCTCAGATTTCTTATATGGCATTCGTACTTCAGTTTTTGGAATAGCCTCAGTACCCTGAAAGATAAAGAACTTGTGTCATGCTGCAGTGATGGGTTTTTGTTGGGTTTTTTTAAAGCAATATTATAGTGCTGTTCATTTAAATACTGTTTTTCTTGACAGTAAGAAAGACAGAGAAGAAACCAGTATGGAAAACTTTTCAGGATTTTCTGAATATGTGTCAAGTGGTGACTGAATGAGCAGATCCCACCTGGGACACAGGCACTGGCTGCAGTGTCTGGTCAGTAGGTCGCTTCTCTTTTCTGCCTTCCTTTTCCCTCCTCCCCTTTATCATCTCTGACAGCTAGCCATCTGAGATATGAATCATCTCCTCCACTACAGCTCTTCTACTGAATAGATGCTTTAAAGGAAACAGATTGAGGAAAAGTTAGCACTAAGTGAATCAAAGGCAGAGCTGTGTGTTCAGAAGTATGTATCACCCTATATATTTCCAAGGTTCATTCCCACATTTCTCCCAACCTTGAAAAAAATAAATATGCGTTTTTGTGTGCATGGGTAGTAGGAAGGGATGTTTCTTTTCCATCTTTCCATGTCAGAAAGGGGAGGGATGAGACTCTCAAACTTCATTCCCTCATTTCCATTCCTCTCTGCATCAGGAGCAGGCTGCTGTTAAGTCTTCTCCCTTTCGGCCTTACTTTCCCTCTTCTTCCTCCTCCTACTCATAAAGTGGCTTGAGGAAGCTTGCAGATAATCTGGAAGGCTGTGTTTGAGAAGTTTCACCCAATATAATTCAGCATTGATCTTTCTTGTCTCCATCAAATCTTACATAAAAAGATTAAAAACAAGGTCCTAGGAAAGTAAGCTAATATTACAGAGAAGGTATGAGGGATTTTGAGAGTAACTTTAAGCTTTTGTAAATTAAATCAAATCATTTTCATATTACTTTACTGCTGTTTGAAAGGAGAATTCATAATATTTTTTTCAGTTTTGTCACCTGTACTTGGTTCATCAAGACTAACATGCATCTTTCCTTGCACACAGTGTGCAGTGTCTACCATTTGTTATATAAGAAGAAAAAAGTAAAACAGTCTTCACTCCAGAAGGCAAAAGATTACTATGCTTACTGAAAAATTTCAGCAAATGAAAATGGAAAAGCTTGGCAGGTGAAAAAATCAATCTACAAAGTTTGGTTTCACTTGGGAACTCCCTTTCCTCTAAGAGGGCTTTCAGAATGCTTAAAAATCATACTGCTGTGACTCCAGCCACCCTCTAGTACCATGTTTCTTCAAATTTCACACAGGAACTTCCCAGCCATGTGCCACAAAAGGGTTAACTACAAGTGAAACTCGTTGCACTGCATGAAGAAATTACTAACCCATTTCAGTAATACATTTTCAGTGTGAATTCAAATGCTCTCCTCTCCAGTAGACCTTTATAATGTACTGAGTCCCCAGACACGCCAGGGTCTAAAGCACATTGTAAAATGCTTTTCTTTGCTCTGAATACTATTTACAGAAGTCATAATAATTCTAACCAGGTAACATGCTGCAGGATTTCAAAATGTTAAGGGTAAGCTGTTACATATTAAAGAGGTTGCTTTTTAACATGGGCCACAAAAACAATCTCAGAGAAGTCCAGAATATAAAACATGGCCCTTGTATAACTTGTTTTTGTTTGTTTACCCCCACCCCGATTTCCTAAAAAGTTTTTAATTCATTGTTTTGAATTTGTTAGCTTCTGTACACTGCCTCCAATCCATCCATGGGGCCACTGCTTTAGAACTAACCGGCTAAAAAGAACAACCCCTGAGATTCCTGTACAGAACAACAAAGATCCTCCTGCTCAAAGGGCACCATTACTTAAGTTCCAAAGTCTGCACTTGCTGCAGCCATTCAGTATGATTCTACTCCAAATGCACAACACTGACTAGAAATTTAAAGACTTTCCACCAAGAGGTAACAACATTACCACAATTTTACAGTTGAACTAACTAAGGCACAAAAGTGTTAAGTGGGTCACACAAGCAGTAAATGCCTTATTTAAGCAGCTATTCAGAAGGAAAAAGCAAATGAAGAAACCAGCTAAACACATCAAAAATCTTTAGCAGTAAGAGAGGAGAGGGTTACATTGCTTATAAAAACACCTTCTGCCCCACATACACTCACAGAAAAACACAGGTGCATTGAAGTAACCATAAATGCAGAGACACAAACATGCAGAGAACAACTTATTTATGAACAGGACCAGCTGAGCACAGGTACACAGGCACTTACTTGATCTATTTCCATTAACTTGGGGAAGGCACCTGGCCATTCAATCGCCACCTTCACTATATCAGCAGGAGGGGGCATTGCGACGCTGCTGCTCTTCGGAGCCAGTACAACTGGACACTAAATACTGCAGAGAGTCTCTCTCATTCACACCTGCAGGGAGAGGAAAAAAAAAGAAAAAAGAATATTACAGCAGTTCAGACAGAACTCCAGCACTGCTGCTTCTGTCTCCTACACTTCCCGTGGCTGGGCAGGTGGATGAAAATGGATGTGTGTAAGAATGTGCAGGAGCAGGAGAATGGCACATATTACAGGAGCAAACACAGGACTCAACGCCACGACATGCTGCACAGCTCGACAGTCTGTTAGAAAGATGGCTGAAGCACTGAAATGTACGGGGAATAATAGGCATGCATTAGATTTAAATAGAAAAACTATTTTTAAATATTATTAAATATGCTGGTGGGAAAAAAGCGACAAACTAGAGGAAGCTCCTGTTACAGTGTCACTCCTGGAGTCCCAGGGAACATGACCGAATCGGTTGATGCTGGCGCTTCAGGAGAAGAGATTGCCCAGGAAGTTATGGCCAGGAAACACTGTTTCTTTTAACTATAGCAGTGATCTTCTGGGTGTTCACAAATAGATCACTGCACTATAGCAACCAGTATGTCAGGAAGAAGGCAGAACACACAGCAGTTTCCACATATACATACACACGCACACACACATCCTCACCTCACAGATCCAGAGAAACCCACACATAAACACTTCTTCTTTATGGTACCTCTCAGACACATGAATACACAAGGATGCAGTATACATTCAGGGTGACATAATTCACTACATAACACGTCATAATTCTGCAAGAATATGAATATCAACAGGATCTGGTGTCAAATAGTGCGAGCTGTGAGTTTCAGGGAAAGGAAAGGGGAAGAACCAAATCCTCAGGTTTTGCAGAATTTAAGTTCTGTCTCTTTTGACTCATCAAAGTTTATATCCTTGCAACAGCAACAAATGTTTTTCAAGAGTGTGTAGCCTCTCTGGGCTTGCAAACAAAGTTTCTGCACCCCTCTCTCAGCTCGGTGGTGGCAGGACACCCTCTCTAGTAGCAAAGTGCTGCAGTTCTCAGACACAGCAGCCCATGCACCCTGCTGCGGAGGGGGAGGCTCCTTCTTGCTTTGGCAAGCCCTCCGTGCCAACCATGGCGTTTCCTGCACACTCTGCTGAGACCCAGCAAAGTGCCATCACGTATCACAAAACAAGAGAGGCTGTAGAAATCCCCAGCGGTGCAGTCCCACTTCTTCTTAGCAGAAAAAGAGAAGGAAGTGGTGAAAGCATGGAGACATGCTTGCACATACAGCCTTTCAAAGAGCTAAGGCAAGAGAAGGAGATGGCTGAGTATACCAGACATCCAAAAGACACAAACATGTACAGGTTAAAAAAGGCTCTGACCACCTTCAGTTGCTGCTTCAACCTGGTCTAATGACCTTTCTTCCACTGCAGCAGAAGCAGGAGCTCAGATCAGTCTGAACAAAATTGTGAAATCATCCCTTTATTGGGAAATGTTGTACCTTTGTCTGAAACTACTTTTATAAGTGGGAGTTCATCCAGCCTTCTGGATGTCTCCATCTTTCCTCTTTTCTTGCGTGCCCTCTGGTCTGCTCTGAAAAGGCTCAGTCCTCTGAGTCTGCAAGCCCTGCTACATTCTACATAGGGTTCTCAATACATACTATAAAAGCAATTTATGAACTTTAACACTCCAGCAATTTATTTGCAACAATGGCAGTTCTGACGCCGACCGGATCGCACATCACCACAAAGCAAAGTGCAAGGCAGTAAATAAGACAATGGACGGTCTATAAATAAGACTGGATTGCAGGAAGCGCCTTGAAAGACTAAACAATGTGATTAAGAAACACTGTGATACTGTCTACATTTGGTAGATGTTACAGGAACAGGGAATAAACACAATTAAAGCATGCAGCTGGCTTGCTGGTCATTGAGAAAAATCAGACATTTACTTTTGTCTGTCTTCTACCCTGTAGACCCTTAGCAGATGCACTGTTCCCACCATTTCTCCCCAACACATCAAAGGGCCACCATTTGCATCTCCCACCAGTGCTCCCCTTGCTGCACAGTGCACTGGCTCAATCAACCAGCAAAGGAAAAAAAAGTATTTTTGGTCATCTGTTTTTTACCATGTTCAAGTCAAACAGCTACTCAGAGGTGATACAACATGGGAGACGGGAGGAGAAGCAAGGTTTCTTGGCAGCAATGAGCTGTTAATCCACCTCGACAGTCAATTGAAACTGAGACCTTGGCACCTTCTGCTCCCACACTCACAGTGATGGTGTTTCCCACCTCCTCAGCAGGGCAGTCCTTAGTAGTCTCAGCCTGCTGATGTTCTGGTATTAAACTGTCTGCAGCACTGAAGTGGGGCTGACTCACCCAGTGCCTGACCAACAGGCTACCCGCCGCATTCCCTGGCTTGGCACCCCATCCCTGGCAGGAGGGATGCTGGAAGCCTCAGCCAGAGCCTGAGTTTGCTGGCCACAACACAAAAAGAGCAGCAGCAGCTCCTGCCAGACAAACTTGACTGAGGATAGCTTCAGCTGAGTAAGCCTTTATTTTCAACAGTTTTATTGTCCCCCATCATGTTTCTTCTACACTTTAAATGAAAAAAAATCACCTGTAGACCACATATCTAAAGAGATAGAAGGGAGACCTATTAAAACCATAGAATCCACCTATTGCATGGACAAACACAGTTTCTTTTGACTAAGAAGTAGCAATTTGCAGCCCAATACCATCCCTCCAAAGCTCACAATAAATGCAGGAGAAAAAACAGATTCATGACCACTGCCTGTGAGTACAAAAGTAAAACAACCTTACACAGCAATAAAATTGCAGAAAACTTCCATTTTCCCATGCATATGAGGGCATTAACCCTCATTTTGCTTTAGCAAGTTGTGGGCTACCTTGAGTCACACAGGAAGAAAGGTTTAAGAAAGAAGAGTCAAGGAGAGCTGATGGTAAGTTAATCAAATTCAGCTATGGAAAATAAGCACTTACATTCCAAAGCAAGGTGCAAGAGAAGTCTGCCACAGCATTCGGCAGACAATTTCATTGTGACTAGTTTTAATGTAGACTAGCACAGATCTCCTACATAATTATAATTATTACTATACATATGCTTATAGAGTCATAAAACACAAAGCAAAGTGACAGACCTTTAACTAATACAAATGGGTGTAGTCCCACTTCTCCCACTGAAGACCAACTCCAAGACTACATTGTGGTCTGAATGCTGAAAAGCATATAAAATCATCACTTTGTTTCCGTTTCTCTGTGGACATCCTAGTCAAATGTGCTGACTTCTTCTTTCCTAGTTTATACTCTGATGAATCCAATGCAATACACAAAAGATAATTTAGTTTTGTTCTACCTCTGTGGCAACATCAGAAACAAATATTCTTTTGGGGGGTTTTTTTAAGGCCAAAATAGATGTTTAGTTGTCATCCCAAAATTAGGACTGAAAAGAAAATTCTGCAACCTACAGTGCTGACAATTCAAAATTATCTACTATTTATTCCCGTGGTATGCAGTGTGTTAGACAGTGCCCAGCAAAATAAGGAAGGCACAACTCCTGGTGTGAAATGGTTCCAATTTAGTAAGCAATTTTCATTATGTGAATGAAGAACTAGAACTGTTTTCAATTTCTTTTTGTTACTCCAGCAGCAGTCAAGCAGTGAAAAGGACAGGGATGTTGCTAAAGGGTCTAGTTATGGAGTTTTCTCAAGTACAATTCCTTTTTCTCTCCCAGTGGGATCTGAGAAGCACTGACATGTAAGAGCAACTTTCCAACTCATTTTTACAACATTTATTTTCAAGTCAGAATCTGAAGGCAAGAAGGGCGCATGTGCAGGCATATGAAGGAGAGGAGAGGGTCAGAGGAAAAGGAAGGCAAATTCCCATTGTTTTCCCTAATGAATGCAAGGAGATGTAACCTGGACAATGTTTAAGCAACTTACATGCTCAACAGCACACTATTTTATAATTTCAGGAAACCGCAGCCAAAGCATGTCTACCACTTGAACATACTTTATTCCATCAATATGGTTTTGCAGAACTATGACAGATTATGGCATTAAAGTGTCAATTTCACATTTTATTGTTATTACCACATACAGTATATTTATGCACTTCAACCATACTATGAAGGGCTTCCCGTGTTCTACTAAGCCAGAGTAATAAACACCCAAGTTGGAAATCAAAGTATGTTAAATTTAATGTAAAAATGCATCAGCATCTATATGCAAGCTCTCAATTTACCTGCCTGGCTCTGAGGGATTCATTTAGCACCAATGCCAGTAAAATATATTGAATTTTCCCCTTCTACCTATGTACTGCATATAGAAAACAGGATTTTATTCGTGTATGAAATTAGTTCTCAGTAGAACTCTTTTTTTTTAACTTATTTTGCAATCTCATTGGCACTTTCCATACGAAGATCTCAAAGTACTTTAAATAACTTAAAGTTACCAGAGCACATCTCTCAAGAAATAAATTCTATTCTTATTCTACAGACAGAAGAAAAATGCAAGGCTAATAGGAGCTATGTGACTTGCAGCTCTACTCATAAACAGCAGCCTAGAACAGCTTATTTCTTCTTTTACAGAAGAGAGGTAATATTCAAAGAGCAGGCCAGCTCATTTCATGAACAGCTTGAGTAAGAAAATTAATGATTAAAAAGTGACTGCAGGAATGCCATGTGCACTTGAGAATTTAATAAAACAAAGCATGTGTTTCTCCACCCTGGACAAAAGGCAGCACATACAGCACCTGGAGCTGGTACAGATCCCACCACCCCCTGACACAGGCAGGTTTTTGCATGGCATTTCTTCAAGGCAAAGGGAAAGCAGGGCAGTAAGGGCAACAGGGCCGAGCAGGACATGGAGGGTGCTGGCAGGGAGCTGAGCCCTGGCCGGGCCCACAGCAGGAGGAGAGGCACAGCTCCCTCTGCTCGGCACCTTACGTAAGTAACCACTTCTTGTCAAACCTCATCAGCTTCCTCCGCTCGGCTCCTGCGGCCCCAGCAAACAGAAACTAAGTGGCAAGTTCAGCTGGAAGGTCCCTCGGGGACCAAGTCTGATTAACGATTTTAGAAAGATAATCCAGCGCTGGATTAATATCCCCCAAGAGAGTTATTTTTGGAGTTAGACTGCACGACTGAACAGCTCAGTCTAAGGAGCTGTAAACATGCTCTACCATCTCCGCAAGAAATGAAAACAGGGCAGAGAAGCCAGGGGGCTGGATGCACACTTTGTGTACATACAAAGGCTTTCATGCTGCCTTTTTCCCTTCTTAGGCATTCAGTCCTATTCACCCCTGAACTAGACAGGAGTCAAAGGCCCACTAGTCCCATGTCAATAAAATCTAGAGATGTTTTGATACAAATGGAACATAAAGCTGTACAGAAGCTATGAGCTATACTCTAGTAAGGGATGGAAAAAAGGCAGTGGCCTCAAAAAGCAGGCAACCCAGGGGGGTGCTACCCCTCTGAAGCAGCCACCAATACTGCAGGAACACCTGACCCCCCTCCACTGACTTCCATGGTTCAGAGCAGTCCATCAGCTTCCAAACAGGAACATTTCTTTGATGCTGAACCCTAAGTCTGCTGATCTATAAAGCCTCATTAGAACAGGAATTAAATATTTAATATTAGGATAAAATGAGCTTTGGACCCTTCAGGTTTAAATACACCAGCTTTCCTCTCCAAAATATGTGGAGAACTAGTATTGGAGGAGATTTTAGGATTATGGGTATGTGAAATGTACAGAACAGGACAGTTTTTGCCACTGCTAAAGCTGCCCAGCAAAGACAACTAATACTTGTGTGGTTATTGCCTATCTCATCCCCAATATACCTGTAACCTTTCTTCACAATTTCATTCCAAGCATTTGCTCTACTCACAGTCATCTTGCTCCTCTTCTTGGGAAGCATTTTATATGGTTGAGGTTTCACTATGTTTAACAGGCTGGACCACTTTCAGATAGACTACTCTTCAAAACTAGAGAGCAAGAAAGGCTTTAAAGGGTGCTTCAAAAGAAAAGGTGGAAGAAAAAAAACCAGACTGGATGTACTCGGAATATAAGCAAGCAGGCTGTCTGGTCTTGCTCCTAAAACCACATATTGAAGCATACCAGAAAAATTCAGGTCCTTCTTTAACATGAACTCCCCTGCTTCTTGGAAGATCATTCTCCTTTTGCTAAGGAACTTTTAGTTACATGTCTAATTCCTAAGAGAACAAAAAACTTAGTTTTGATTATTCAAGATTTTGTTTGAAACTTTGTGGCAATTTAATTAACTCATGTATACCATCTAGTCAGATAAAGATGCTCTGTTCACCAAAGACATTAATACTGGAGCTCTTCAAACTAGAGACCAGGAAAGTAGCAAACTCAATTATTCAAAAGACATTTCCAATAAACAAATAAATAGAAATATTAATTTTTTAAAATTCATTAAAAACCTAGACAAAACCAAAAGGCACCAGCACAACCCCCACACCGATAGCAATCCAGCAGTCAAAGATCTAAGGCTTCACAAAAAAAAAAGCATGATTTTTCAACCATCCTGAGTACCTGCCTAGCATATGAAATGGAAAGACCATGGCAGGTATCTAGTACAGAACCAAAATGAAATGCCACTCTGAATACAAACTATTACTTAATCTACTTAAACCTTTACAGTTTTTCAGGGCTTGCCCACTTTATTTGGGGTTGTTTCTCATCATTTGGCTTGACTCCAGATGTTTCTAAACTGAAGCAAGTAGCAAAAATATCCCTCAAAATCCAGTTAAATACAGTTGTCTTTTCCTGCCTTTCAGGGTAGTCTCACATACCCTGTGAGGTAGAAAGGAAGCAATAGGGAAAACACAAAGTCTCAATTTCAGCCAGTGGTCCTACTGTTCTTAAAGAGCTGTAAGTTAAAAATCAAAGCTCTCAGGCTAAGAAAGTTGGAGGGCAGAAGAAAGGAAAAAGGACATAGCACTGTGAAACAACAAAATAATGCAACTCAAAACATTACAGCTCAAAAGGATGGAGGCAAATTTTTTTGTTTGGGGGAGGGCAAGCAGGTAAAGGGGTGGTGCTTTTTAATGTTTAAACTAAGCACATTCCAAAGGAGTCCCATGAAACTGAAAATTGAATAAGTTTATTACAGGCCAGTTGAAAACAAGCTGAAAAGAAACAGAGAAATTTCATCAAAAGTGCTGTGAATTTTGAATAAAACTCAGTTAAGGGTAAAAAATAACAAAAGATCACAGTCCTCTTTTCTACTACTAGCATGATCTGGCTATGGTACTTCATACTTTCCCAGCATTTGGATAAATCAGGGGGCTAGAAAGGACACGCAAAAAGAGCACCCTGAGTCAAGATGATAACATAGCAGAAGCTGAATCAAGGATGACTGGCTATATCCCAAAGGAGATAACAGATACAAGAAGGTAAGCTCAGTGTTGGGAAAAACACTAAACTTCCTGCTAGAAGGAAGATGAAGCAGCACTATAAAACACAAAGAGAATTTTTTACCCTACCAATGTTTACTATACATCCAGAGGAACTAATGGAACTGCTAGGAAGTTAGCAGTCAAATGGAGGAAGAGAGGGCAACAGAGGTGTGTGAATGCTAAAGGAAGCAACCAAGTTAACTGACAGCACAGACAGGATGTTGAAGGTTGAAACAAACAGCCTTATTTTCTAACGTAATCATTCTGCATAGAAAAATCCTATGGAAAAAAGTAATATTGATATTCCACAGTCAATAAGCAGAGAGTAATGCTCATCATAAGTAAGAAAATCAGCGAAAGAAAGGGTGGATACCACTTGTGAGTCTGAGGAGGGCACAATTTGAGGCAACAGCCTTTTGTCAGGCACTGACACTGCTCTTCAGTGATGTGCAATTTTGAGTGCCACATTATTAGAAGAATCGTAAAGCTACTAGAAGGCTTCCAAAAGAGGGCTATGAAGAGGGTGAAGGATCTAGAGGGGAAATCATATGAGGAGCAGCTGAGGTCGCTTGGCTTGTTCAGCCTGGAGGAGACCTCAGTGCAGTTAGCAGCTTTCTCATGAAGGGAAGTGGAAGGGCAGGTACTGATCTCTTCTTTCTGGGGACCAGTGACAGGACCCAAGAGAATGGCATGAAGCTGAGTCAGGGGAGGATTAGGTTGGATATTAGGAAAAGATTTTTCACCCAGAGGGTGGCTGGGCACTGGAACAGGCTCCCCAGGGAAGTGGTCACAGCACCAAGCCTGACAGAGTTCAAGAAGTGTTTGGACAATGCTCTCAGGCACACAGTGTGACTCTTGAGGTGTCCTGTGCAGGGCCAGGAGTTGTACTCAGTGATCCCTGTGGGCCCCATCCAACTCAGAACATTCTGTGACACTATGAAAGAGAACAAGAGAAGGAAAGAAACCACCTGTCAGTAATCTTGCAGCAGAAAGCAGCTCCATGTACAGAGGTGTTCCTACCCATCTGTGCTTCTCTTACACTTCACTGCAATCAGCGCATCAAAACATCTAACAGTCAAAACACCCCATGTTTTCCTGACTTCTCAGCACTATACAGTCTCTGAATCCATCCCTGCAGGCTCCTAGCTCTCTGTCAGTTCACTCTCATAGTCACAAAGAATAATTTGCCACTTGTGGACTTCCCAGTGCTGGCTCTCTAAAGAACATTCAGCAAAACTAGACAGCATATGGAAAAAACAGTGATGGCCACTCAGAAAAAAAACTCATGGCACAGTTAATATTAGAGACCTTGTCTGTAGCTAACATTTGTGGAATAACTTGAGCTGTTCTGCATTAAAGAGAATGTATGTCTATTGTCAAGACTAAGCCAGAGTTTTAATGGACATCATTAAACTCACTTTGGAAACAGAAACACTAAGGAAACAAACATAGACAAGTCACATCCCAAAACAACCACTGTGCATATGCCCATCCTTAACACTGGTGCCACCCTGCTTTGCTGAGTACTGCCCAGTTGGCGTACCTGCAGGCCTGGAATCACTGTTCTGGGATTATCCCAAGGAGATTATATCCTCCTTTTCAATACTGACACATGCTTTGGGGCCATTGTTTATAATTCTAGGTCAAGAGGAGCTTGAATATGTATAATCATTTCACTTATACAGTCAGGTTAACCATAAGATCACTGTAAAGCAATATACAAGCAAAAAGATACTAAAGAACACAAGAACAGGGCAAACTCCAGGTTCAGGCAGCCAGAACACAGATCGTATTTTGGAGATCTCTTTCAGAAGAGATCCGACTGCAAGATATTAGCAGTACCAACACAGCCCATTTCCAGGGGAGATTTGTCCTGCGTAAAGCTTGGTAAACTGCATTAAATGTGACACTTGGTAACAGGAGATCTGAGTATTTCAACATGAGACTATCCCTTACTCGTCTCTCTACTGCAAAATCACAAGCAGCAGATGACCCCGTTTGAGCAGGGCAATTGGACCAGATGACTTCCAGTAGTCCCTTCCAGCAGTGCCTTCCAGCCTCAATCATTCAGTGATTCTTTGAGTACACTGATATATTGTCTCTAAGCACTCTTGAAGTCATAGCCTGCCCATCTGTGTACCAATGCTGTGGCTTTTCTGTCCTTAAGTGTTCACACAATGAGCAAAAAGACCTGCTTTTGAAGCAGGTTGCCTTCTATGCCAAAATAAGATTCTTGCAACACACTAAAACCAGCCATTGGTTACAAGTTGGGAACAACAATCTCCATAACTCTTCCCATCTGGCATCCAAGAGCAGTCATTCAAAAAATATCCCAGGCTTCCACAACTTGAACTAGAATTTTAAAGATCAAGGTGGAACTTTACTTCCAACAGGAAAACTGCCGTAAAATATGTTTATGTTATGGACTAATACATGACATTCAAGCACTGGGTACAATTTGTGGTCACCCCATAATTTTATTGCGCTCTGTTCAACATTAAAATCCGCATGTCCCAGGGAAAGAAGAAAGAATGATGCAAACATCATCCTTTATTGGTTTGAGTCAAACTCTAGGGAGTCATGCGGTCTAAGCAGCAGACAACAGTTAAAAAGCTTACTGTCTCTCCCTTTTAGCAGGGACAGCAAGACAGGTAATGAGTTCACTCAGAAATTACAACCCACATGCGAACTTAAACACCCATTGAATCTAATTTATGCTATTATGCTGGGCTATTAAAAAAAAAGGGGGGGGGGGAGTGGAAGGTGGAGAGGGCAGCCACCACTTCAGCCACAGCAGTTGAAGATAAACACGGGTGTTACAATTGCCTAGTGTCTTACTATCAGAAAAAAAGTGGAAATACTTTAATGAAGACATCTGACTCATGAAAAATACCAGATCGTCTAGTAAACATGTTCACTTCATTGTTCAGGTAAAAAGTCTCTATCAATCAAAAAGTCCCCTTCTTAGTAGTACATATGATCTGTTTCTCCAAGTATCTTCTATTTCGTAAGGAACTATAATTTCAAAGGCTCTCTAAGACTCCTGAGAAGACTAGAGCTAATACTCCGTCAAAAGTTGATGACAGCACAGCTGTGTTTCCGCACTGCCACGCTCCAGTTGAAGCTCCTGCTCCAGCCTCGCTGGGAGCACGGAGAGTTATGCCAAGAATGAGCAAAACACTCACTGTTTCCAAATTGGCTAATCAACGGACTGAGCGCTTAACCTCTCCACAATACATGCATCCAGACAAGCAACAAGCACTGAGGACTGAACTGTGCCAGCCACATTATTCAGCAAGACGGCTCAAGGCAGTTTTCTTCCCAGGAGCCAGAACATCAATTGTCACCGACGATGCTGCAACTCAATCAACTTCTATCAAAACACCCATTCAAAATGAACCAGCACTTGCTGTCTGATGCTTTACTCTATTATCCTAAAAACAAATAAGAGCGCCTCAAATATTTAATACCAGCTTGGTTCCACACAGGAGTTACTGCCAAGCATTTTACCTGCTAAGAAGTTACAATTGCTAGCTGCAGAACGGAGAGATGCTGGCAGCAAAAGGCAAAAGGGCACTATGCTTTTGCTGAATAATAACATGCATACCTCTAACTTATTATGTAGCCAAAAAAAGTGGCTCCTCATAATTGTTTCATGTTAAAAATACTGTAATACATATACATCATCCTGAGCCACTATCTTTACGTTCTCTGGTAAAATAATTTTTTTCTGCTCCAAAAAGCTCTCTGAATGGCAAAGTTCAGTTCCACAGCAGATCTGATACCTGCTTCCCCAATGTCACAGCTTTGCCTCCCTCTCCCCAGTGCCAGCACTGGCGTTTGTCCAGCACACCAGTTCAGAGAGATGGAGTGCCCAAAAAGTAACCCACAAAACAAAAACAATTACACATTTTCAGACAGATTAGCTCCTTGAATGTGCTCACCACTCACTCACCCAGCATCAGGACCACAACAAGCAATCTGTAAGGCCAAAGAGGAAAACAGGAATATAACCTGGTCATCTTTAACTATTATGTAAACGCGTCCTGAGACAAAAAAGAATTTTTTTTTACCTGTGCAAATTTCATGGCATACAGCTGAGATTCAATTTCATAAAGGAGAATGATGTAAAAGTATTCAATTACTAAGTTCATCACAGTACGTCTCATTAATTCAATGAGCCACTTTATAATTGTAACCGACATTAAAAGATTAAAGTATTTGGATTAAATCCAAGTACATTTCAGTGCTCTGATGATTGCCAGAGTTTGGATCTTCAGCAATACAGAGTAACATCCTTTCACCAAGTACCCTGTGAGAGAAAGCACTGTTATCCTTCTTGCTTTCAGACTTCAGTGCTCCCAAATTAAATTATCCCATTGCACTTGGGGGTGAGGGGTGGCAAATCACTGTTCAGGTAACTGTCTACCTCAGTTTGACATGTTAGAACTGTTTCCAAATAAAGCTGTCAACTGAAGTTGACCATTTTGAACTTCCTGGAGGGCTAACACCTGGCAGGAAAGTCCTTTGTGTGCAAACAGCAACACGGAAACAAAGCCAAACATGTAACTCTGTGGCACTTTTTGTCTGTAATTCCGTAGTAATTTAACATCATTAAACCTCTACTGTTCAAGCAGTGAGAGCGATTTAGGTATCAATCATTTTAAAAGAGAATGTAGTCCTCTTTCTGCTCTTCAGTACAGCATTTCTACTCTGCTGTGGAGACTAAAGCACAGCTTTACAGGTTTGGCAGCATGGTGGCAACAGCAAGCACAGAGCCTTTCCCACTCTCAATTTTACACTACATTAAGCAATATTCCCAGGTTGTACTGAAAGTACAAGATTTCCAAAAGCCACGGTGCACATCTCTACTGAAGGAATACTTCATTATTTTCTCACTGATGCAGTCCTTGAGCTGCATTCTCAGAACCACAGACACAGCCCATCAGAAGATCTTAATCTGGAGTAATGAGTGTGATCAGGAAAGAGATGTCCCATTTCCAAAGCTGACAGACAACCTGCCCTGTAACAAATAAGCGGATTACCCATCTCTGAGGACCAGGACTTGAGTTCCATTTTCCCCTTCTCCTAAAAAGGGATTTGGCTGTTCTCTCAGAGCTGGATGTGACTTCCTTGTACCTTGCTTGGAAGATACACATAGGGCTCACAATGACATGTTCTCCACAATATGCAGTCCCCAACTGCTTCTTCCTGATCTGGGCATGCAAAACCTCTTAATGTACACGAGGAATGAAGGAAAATACGCTTTTGAAGACATTTTGAAGTTTCCTTTTCACCTGTTTCATTCTCCAAACTCTGGAGCAGATTCCTACAGGCCACACTACCTTCACAAGCTCTCTTCTCAGGGTGTTAAAGAATTAGATTTATTTCAGTGACATCTCTTACCTTGCTGGTCTCACCCACCATTCCAACAATTTTGACTAGTACTGGGGAGGGGGCTGCAAAGATTATGCTAGCTCTACTTAAGGCACTTGAGCAAAATTCTGAAGCAGAAGCGCTCATAGGTAAATATGCTGCATCAGTGCCCAGGACATAGTCGAATGCTCCCGTATAAACAAGTCAGAAAAATGTATTCTAGCATTTGCAAAACAAACCTCTTGAGACACAACAGCCCCAGATTCTCATTTGAGCTTGGTGTCATTGAGAGCGGCTAGTATAAGAGATAGACCACAAAAAAGTAAAATGAAAAATCCCACCTGCAAATAGACCCTACATCTTCCAAGTTTGTTCCCCAAAGCACTAATTAAAGAGGACTCTCTACCACAAGCAGCAATCACACTGTTTAAATGAACAGAGAGTTCTGCTTCAAAGACAAAGATGCTAAACTTGGAAGCAAGAACACTTGTGTTTAATTTTCTTTTATTCAAAGGCTTGGTGTGTGGCCATGTACTTACCCTTTGCTTCTCTGTGCCTCCAACCACCAACTATAAAATGAAGCACCACACTTCCTCAGAGCAGCTGAGAGACATTTAAAGGCTACAGGAGATTGTATCTAAATCATGCTGACAGATTACCCAGAACAGGCAGCTGCCTTATTTATGCATGTGATTGGACAGACTACTCCCACAGGTCTTCCTGTATTTCACCCTTTCCAGCCCTCAAGGCCCTGAAAGTAGAGACTGGCTTACCTATTTCTAGCCACTGTCCTTAGACTCAATACAACAGCTTCCATTAAAAGCAGAGAGGTAGAAGAGAAGATGCAGTTTTGGGGTCTGCTGGAAATGGTCTGTGCTCTTTTTGAGCATTTCAGAGCAGTTATCCATCAAACAGGGCTTCTCACAAGGATCCCAGATATGCACGCTGGGATGGGACAGAAAGGAGAAAATCCTTTTTTGGCTATATTTATTTTCCAGTGTGTTCTAATTATCTTACTCTGCCAAATTAAAAGATTCATTACCAAGACAAAATGACAAATACACTTCTAGGTGGACTACATACTTTAAACCAAATCAGCAAGGGAAACTATTTTCCTAGGCAAAACAAAAGCATCACCACTATTTTCATTTAAGCCAATACTGAAAGAGCACACAGGACACGCTGTAGGGACCAAGTCTGAAATCTCATTGCTATTTTTCTTTACATATAAAGCTGTTTTTCCTTATGTTAAGCATCCCCAAGGCACACACAAATATCTGTGGAGCCAATCAAAATGTGAATACTGTGAAACAGCCCAGCAAGCAACTACTGCTTGTCTCTTTACCATGTTCTTCCTTTTACTCAGGCTTTCATCATTTAATACAAGTGACTTTGCCAAACGCTGTGTGCTTTGGTTTTAGAGCCCTGGAAGTTTAAGCTGTTCTCTACTCAGAAATAATCTGTCATCTGGTTCATTGGTTCAGTCATTCCTGGCAACTGCCTTACTTTCAGCACACACGACAGGAAGAGACCCCTGTCCTGTCACAGTTACCTTCTTCTGAACTGAAATAATCTCTGTAGTTTATGCAGTGGGATTAATGCACGGCTGCTGGCTACACTACTCTCCTCCTGCCTTTGCTTTGAATAATTTCACTGCTGAAGTGGAAATACAGATGTTAAAAGAGATAGGCACATGACAGAAAACACTCGCCTCTTGCTTTGAAGACACGTAACGTGACAGCAAGATGAAAAATCCCACAGCTACGAAGGATGCCAATTTTCCCAGGAACTGTTTCATCTCTAACAAGATCAAACTGAACTATTGCCAGTAAATTGAGGAGGTGCCTGTTTTAACAGTTCCTTTCCTAAATCTTTTACTATTTCCCCATGTTCATTAACCAACCTTATTTAAGAAAGAAGAATCGTATCTTAAAAACAAGAAGGCAGCAAGGTAGCTTTGCATGCCACCAGCCAAGTTACCTATATATTTATTGCTGCTTTTTGTTAGGAGAAACTTAACCATGCCAAAGGTTCGCAGTTTCCTCTGGCAGCTAAGAAGTAAAAAGCCTTGTTGAGCACGTTTTCCTTTTGAGCTGCCACACGTCATGATGTACTCAGCACAGCTATTAGGCTGTGTGTGAGAAGGAAGGGCTCCAGGTCTCTGCTGGCAAACTGTGGCCCTCAAATTTTCAAGTTTTCAAGAATATATTACATTTCTGTATGGATGACAAAGCTAGCAATGATACCCATGGAAGGTATCATTCAAGCTCTTTTAGATTAAATGTTACCTAAAGCATGATTTGACCTTGATCTGCTTTTGAATTTTTTTAATTACTGACTTATAATAAGTGCATTAAAAGTCACTGGAGAAAAAAAGCATTTGTATTTAAGATACTACTTTTGCTTTTGCATGACTTTAAAGTGATGACAGCTTTAAGACCCACTAGAGTAAGCATGGATTAGACTTTAATGTGCTTTCCTTGCTTTTAGTACATAAAATTTCCACATGATCAACTCTTAGAAAGAATAGCAACTGTCAGGAGTTTTACCATGTTCTCTTTAACAAGGATAAAGGGGGAAATATTTATTTATTTTTAAACAGGACATTCATTCAGAGAAGAAATCTAAGCATAATACATTTAGCCTAGGCTGTACAATTCATCTCTCTCACCTTTGACTTTTTTTCTCCTTTCCTTTTCTTACAGTTTTATTTCCCTTTATATGACCCATTCTTTAAGCCATCTTCCCACTTCCTCAAAGAGATTACATTCACACACACACCAACCATTTTTTTCCAGGTGGAGATTTTGTACCAGCTGCTGAACTTTCATCTCAGCCAAAGTACATCCCAACTGAGATGCAACAGAGATATTTCAACCCTCACCAATATCTCTCTGCACTTTTCAGGCTTTTAAAGCATAGGAAAGCAAGACCTTCACTGCCAATTTGGGAAATCCAGACGTGCACATTGATATTTCATTCTTCCTGTATTTTTTTTTTTTTTAATGTCAGATCAAAACAACCTGTGCTCTGCAGAAGCCAATTACTGTTGCTTTTGTGAAGGTTAAAAGTTCAAAAAGGAAAGCTGGTTTCTTCATTTAGCAGCCTCTTTCAAAAACACTGATAAAGAGGCACCAAAGGGAGAACGGATGTGTAAGTATGGTAGCAAGGGGGATGAGAGGAAGGGTCTCCAATTTTTTAATTCTCTTATTTATGACTCTCCCTCTTCCACCAGGTTCTGACTTTACCCTCTTCAGGGGACACTGCCCCAAATACTAACAACCAGCAGTGAGAAAAATCTAGAAGAAACACGTATTTTCTGCTGTCTTCCTCAACACTAACAGAGCAAATAGTCCCCAAAGCACACTTCACCCTGTAGCCTTTGGGAAAACGTGTCCCAGACACACAAGACGTAACCATGCAAATTATAGCTCTTTCTCAAGCTTGCAGGCTTACTACGCCTTCTTTCAAAATCCCCTTCCTGCTGACAGATATAAATCAAGCAAGCAATTTCACTCCATGAAGTCAAAACTTCACATGGCCACAAAAGGCTTGCTTTTTAATTTTTTTAAATAACAACTTTGCACATGAACATAATCACCAAAAGTAACGCACCAAGTATTATCTTGCATTGGTTTTTCTAATCAAAATACACAGTAACCACAAAAGGAAATGCTTCCAGACCAGTAATGAAGGGACTGATTCATATGCCCCAGAGAACAAGTGCTGAACAATGTACACTCAGTAAGGTTTCAGCCTTATCCCTTATTAAAATAAAACCACGTGTCTGATCTTTAACCCACTTTGATTTATTAATGTTTTTGCTTTTCAAGGTTATGAAAGTAAGTATGAACAAAGGAGTCAAAAGGAAACAATCCATCCCAAACCTTTATACACCAAATGTTAGAATTGCCATCTATCTTACTTCCTCTCTCAAAAATGTGGATTTATAGATTTGAAGGACTAGATGGGAATTCCAGTTTGAAAGTCCCAAAAGTAGGCTGAAGCAAACAGTAGAATACTTATCCCAAATGCAACATAGCCTCAGCTACTGTACATAAACATCAGTTGGTCGTCTGTCAACCAACTAAAATGCCACATGCATTTGAAAAATATTAACATATCAGCAAGAAAAAAGGAAGAGTCCTTTGAAAAGGTCAAAGATTTATCAATTCCAAGTTGTGCTTAAATAAATTCTCAAATCCAAGGAACAACTGTGTGGCTTTACATATCAATAACTTATGTTCCAGACACTTTACCAACCAGAGTTCTTCACTAGAATGCAAATCTGGACTAAAGTCACAATGCAGAACAAGTTATTATCCTTTTGGTTGTGTTCCATTGCAGAAGATATTTGTTCTAAATTTTAAAGTGTGTCACATTTTCCATGGGGCATTCAGGAAACTCCTAGCACAAAAACAATGAACAGGATGTTGCAGGTCAGGATAGAGCTACACTCACTGAATGAGAACATTTGAGGAAGGGGAGGGGGACAATTTTCACAGTCTTTTATTACTCAGCATCTTCTTGGTTCCAGCCCTATAGAGGATTTTGTTTTGTGGCATAAGCAAAGTTTGCATGCAGCTCTTGCTTGGCCAGAGCTAACCCTTGATTTTATAAGAATTCGATGTCCCAGAAAATTTTATAGGACCCACAACTATGAAACAGCTGTGACAGCTTCAGCCAGTCCACCGAGTTCATGCTCTTGCTCTCGAACCATCTGTGAACCTATCATGAGCATGTCTGACAGCCAACCTGAACACAGGGCAGGCCTGTAAATTTGGGGTTCTTTTTAACATTCCTGCTAATAAAACTTCACTGCTCAGAATTATTCTTGTATGTCACATCTGATCTGTTACTACATTGCTGCTATCCTGTGCCTGGGAATACCTGGAGCATTATTATTCCCATAGCAATAGGGTAGCTGCACAGAATGCAAGAGCAATACCTGCATGCTGAAGTTTCCCATGCCCACAAGAGTTCTTAAGCTGGTGCTCTATTTCCTCACTGGATCTTTCCTCTATAGGAAGGCCTCTGCACAGTACTTTAGTTGGATCAAAGCTTATGCAACTTCCAGAAACACCTCCTCATAAACCCCATGCTATCAACTCTTGTTGGAGTCCTTGTAAAAACAGGTGCTGTGAGACCATGAGACAGACTATAGCTCTCATCCTCCCCCAAGCCATGCTGGCTGGAAGATGAAGGAATCACTGAGAATTCTAGTTCTTTAAGCAACTGCTAAGATTCAAACACCAATGGCAGTTCTTAAAGACCAGTAAGCTCCTGAGCACTGCTCTTGCTTTAGTAAAGTTGTTACCTTTGTTTCACAACAATGAAGCCCCAAAACGCTTTTTGCAGCAGCAGTAGCAGATTTTTAGCTTCCCTATTTCAGATCTGGTTTTATTCATCAGACTTTCCACATGGTAATCCTAGAAAAGCAATTCTAATGCAACGCGTTCAACATCAAATTGAGAGGCCTAATTTGTGGCTACAGCTGTGGCCTGTTATCTATACTTCATCACTCCAATTCAGCACAACACAAACTCCATAATTCTTCAAACTTCGACATGCCTCTACACCACAACAGCAATAAATTTGCCTCTTCCAGCCTCTACCATTAAAATAAAACTGCAACATACCACAATCTGAAAATAAAACAAATTCAGTCCCAGCCCTACCCAACCTCTCCATCATTTAAAAAAAAACCCTGCAACTTCAGCATTTAAGAACTGGGACTTCTGTCAGAATTTCTTTTTTTGTTCATGTGCTTACTTTTAAAGGTTTCTTATAAATCTAACACAGTAACTTCCCATTAGTACCTAAATTACATTAGCTAAAGTTTTTACAGGGACTTGGCAAAAAAAAATCTTGCCTCACCAAAACAAAAATAAAACTTGCTGAAATGTTTTCATATTGACCTGAAAAATAAAAAGGAAATAAATAAATAAAAAAACCCAAGCAAAATTCCACCCAACAACTACTGCACTACAAATAATTTGAGATTAAATGACAGTTTCAAAGACAATTCAGAATAAAAAATACCATTCTATAAATCTGTGAATGGGGGTTTATTTGAAAATGCTCTCATTAGGTAAGATAGGGTCATTAAAGCCCTTTCCCAATAACACAGTAATTAGCTCTTCATATCAAGAAAAAAGGTTTTCTTCCTTTCATTTGCAAAGAAAAATCTAACAGTAAAATAATATGTGTCAGATAGAGTAACACTTCCTTGTTACATCATAAACACAAACCTCACTTCAAAATAAAGATGATTTTAGACTTTAAATGAGTAAGTTTTTAATCCAAAAGGAAATTCACATTAAAGCCACTGTGATTTTATTTGAACTTTTATTTACTAAGTTTACACAGCTCCATTCTCTCCTTCTGGAAGCAAGTATAGTTCATTTTAGTTCTCTTATATTCCCTATTGGAGCATAGGGTAAAATCACTTTGATATTCCCCTTAGCAATAAGACTACCAGATCAGTCAGGAGTCTAAGAAGAAACACACCACTTCCAAAATAAAACTGCATTTCATAAAGTAATTAAACATCCTGTGTGTGTGGCACAGCTATACCACTCAAGAAGTTCCATGATTTTAGAGGGACCTTGGAATACAAGCCATGCATTAGGAAAGAGCCCAAATACGGCACACATCCCCTCATAATAGACACACTGCGTTACAAAGCATTTAGGCAGGCCCTCCTAATTAGCTGGACCTTCATGAGTTTTTCTGAGGCTCAACCAAATAGTAAATGTAGCTGCAGCAGCCTTCAAAATTATAGTTTTATGTTTTCATAAAAGCCCATTTCAAATCAACTGTTACCTTCTGTAACAGGTGTATTCTAAAGGCACTTAACCTTAAAGCTTGCTACCCCCCAAAATCTAAACACATATCAAGAACTACTTTCTCAGCTGGTATTCGTTCTCTTCACTACTAAGGTGACTATTTATTCTTGCTGTTTCAAAAAAAAAAAAAAGTATTGTTTCATTAATTAGCTTTATATGGTAATTTTAAATGAACTATTGCTAAATGAACACAGTTACACCAGCGCAAACTCACATGGGTAACAAGAAAAAAACGTTTATCATTGGAGACTTAAAAAAATATAAATTAAAAAAAACACCAAAAAAAATCCCTCATAAAAAAATAAACCCCACCAGCCTTCCAGAAACAAGTCTTAGATCATAGCTCTAATACATAACAAAAGATGAGACTGAGACAATAATCTTATTGCACGTTATAAAATGTCTTCATGTTTTACAGACCATATGTTATTGACTCACTCCTTCCCATACACAACAGCCTTCTTCCTTCTTTTACTTTTGCATCATGCTCTTTACTCTGCAGATACCAGCTATTCTTTTCTGTCAGACTGATACAGACCTAAGCAAGTTCAAAGCATGTGTTTTCTAACTTGAATTTAGCTTTCAAGTCTGCTGCTTGCACTTCATGACAGAAAACATTTTTTTGCAACTTAAATTGTTTACCTTATTCAGCTACAGCAATTAGACTAACGAGAGTTACTACCCCCACAGACAAGGCTTTTTTTTTTTTTTTTTTTTTTTTTTTTTTTTTTTTTTTTTTTAATGCAGTCACTTAGCCTGACAGGCTTGCCAAGCCAGAGAGGAGGGCTTTAAACTAAAACTGCTGAGGGAGGGGAACCTCAATCCATCTCCCACAGCAGACTTCTGGAAAAGCTGTCAGCCCACAGCTTGGACCAGTGGACTCTTTGGTGGGTTAAGAGCTGTCTGGACGGCCAGGCCCAGAGAGTGGTGGGGAATGGTGCTGCATCCAGGTGGCGGCCAGTGGTGTCCCTCAGGGATCAGTGTTGGGCCCAGTCCTGTTTAATGTCTTTATTGATGATCTGGATGAGGGGATCGAGCCTACCATTAGCAAATTTGCAGATGACACCAAGCTGGGGGGTGGAGTGTCAATCTGCTGGAGGGTAAGCGGGCTCTGCAGAGGGACCTGGACAGGCTGGATAGATGAGCTGAATCCAACAATAGGAGTTTTAAGAAGACCAACAGACCTATCTCTCAACTTGTCCACATCCTTCTGGATGCCATCTCTTTTGTCTAGTGTGTCAGCCTCACTACATAGCTTGGTGTCATCAACAAACTCGCTGTATGCACTCAATCTCATGGTCCGTGTCACTGACCTAGGGGTTAAACAGTTCTGGTCCCATTAATGACCCTTGAGGAATGCCAGTCATCACTGCTGTCCACAGTTGAGCTGTTAACCACAGCTCTCTGACTGCGACTTTGCACACAATTCATTATCCACAAGTTGGTCATCAATCAAATCCATGTCTCTCCAGTCAGAGACAAGGATATCCTGCAGGACAGTGTCAAATGTCTGCACAAATCCAGGTATGTTTGACATCATTTGCTCTTCCCTTATCCACCAATGCTGTAACCCCTTCGTAGAAGGTCACCCAATTCGTCAGGGACAAATTGCCCTTAGTGAAGCCATGCTGGCTCTCATCAATCAGCTCCTTACTTTCCATGTACCTTAGCACAGTTTCTGGTATCTGCCCCATGATCTTGCCAGGCACAAAGTTGAAACTTAAGGACTGGTACTTCCCAAGGTCTTCCTTATTTCCCTTTTTTCCCAAAGGAAAAAGACCTTTGAGACCTGTTGGAGTAGGTCCAGAGGAGGGCCACAAAGATTATCAGAGGGATGAAGCCCCTCTCCTATGATGACAGACTTAGAGAGTTGGGTCTGTTCAGCCTGGAAAAGAGAAGGCTCTGGGGAGACCTTAGAGCAGCCTTCCAGTACCTAAAGGGGGCCTACAAGAAAGATAGGGAAGGCATATAGTGATAAGACAAGGGGTATGGCTTTAAACTGAAAGAGGGTAGGTCTAGGTTAGCCATTAGGAAAAATATCTTTAAGAGTGGTGAGACACTGGAACAGGTGTCCCAGAGAAGCTGTGGATGTCCCATCCCTAGCAGTGTTCAAGGCCAGCTTGGGTAGGGCCTTGAGCAGCCTGATCTAGTGTAAGGTGTACCCGCCCATGGCAGAGGGATTGGAACTAGATGGTCCTTAAGGTCTCTTCCAACTATTCTATGATTCATCAGCTCAGGCTTTTAGAATAGCATCAAGAGAGGATATTTGCAATAAAGCCACAGGTGCTGGTTTCATTGATAACTTTTAGTGACCCCAAAATCCTTCTTGAGAACGTCCTGAAACTTTCCAGTTTACATATTATTGGCATATACTATTAGATATGCCAATATATATCATTACCCATGTACAAAAAAGTGTTGTGATTCGTCTACGGGCTTCTGTTCACTGCAGCAAGGGCCAATTTGCACAGCATTCTAGTACCCTTCTCCCCTCCAACAAACTACTCATCCAAGATTGTACACAATCTTGGGGCAGAGCTTCAAGGCCAGACTACAGCTGAGGTGAAGATGCATTTTGCTTTGATAGGCTATCTGTATTTTGACAAAACATGAAGGACCTCACACATCCTCAAGAGTTCTGACACGTAGGAGGAGGAAAACATAAACTGCCAAACATATCATTTGTTTGTATGCAACTTTGCCACATGTCAGCCCGTGATACATTCCTGTTCTGCTGAATGAGGTGCAGATTATCTGCATAAATTCTGCTGATAAGACCTTCACACAAGGTCACACAGAAAGTCAATGTCAGAGCTTAAAGTAGAAAATGAATGCAAATTTCTTTGCTGTTGGTTTCTATAAGGGAAGGATTTCACCACCCAAATTCAAGGCTAGTGCTACTGCCAGAAGAGCAGCTTCTTACATACAAAGCAAGGACTCATGAGAGGTACAAAAGGAGACCAAGGAACTACTGAAATGAGCAAAATCTTTATTTCTTTAAGATATTGCATACATTCTGAAGATGACTAAGAATTTTATTCATGAAAAATCAACCTCAAATAACTCAAAAGAACATTCAGCGTGGGAGGTTCTTTTGCAAAAAATTAAATAGCAATTGTGATGAAATAGTATCTTCTACCAAGTTACCAAAGAATTTACATTTTGCTCATGCTCTTACCTAACTGTATAACCAGGAAGCATACACAAGGGATAATAGCCAAATTGTTACCTCAAGATGTAGCATTATTTCAAAAACGTGGGTGGGAGAGCAGGAAGCAAAAGCAAGGTTAATTTTAAGAACAATCTTAGGGCAAGATTCTTATTTCAGACCTATCCAACAGGGCTAACCTCCAATTCACATCAGCTGCAGATCTGTACAGAGCTAATTTTAGCAATATTAAAAAAATGCTGGCTAAGTACAGAGCATGTTTGATCTACTTCTATTCAAACTAGCTATCATTTGACTTACCTATACCCTCAGCTGATGCCTCCTGGCTTAAAACATGATACTTCAAAAATGCTGCCAGAAGATGACAAGAAAGGCTATTAGCACAAACCAGTATTTGCCAAGTATGCTTTTTGTATTCTTTCCTTCTCCCTCACCTATGATATATTCACAGCAATGTGATTTTAATAAGTAAAGCTATAAGCTTCTTCCTTTTAAGTGCACTTTCTAGAAGTTTTGTGAACATCAGCAGGTAAATAGAGTTCTAACTAATTCAAACTATTCTAACTATCACTAGAATATGTGTATTTTAAGGATCTTCATTTCCAAAGCTGTTGATAACTTTTGGACTCAGCGATCCTTGTGGGTCCCTTTCAACTTAGAATATTCTGTGATTAAATCTGATTACTTTGGTCCAACCCAAAAGAAAAAGAAGACTCATCTATGTCCTGGTTTCCCTTTAAAAATGTACAAAATCAATTCTCCTGTTTAAAAGGTCATTAACAAGCTTAAAACAATCCATTTGTTCTGTTGAAGAGATCAAACACTGACTAACTCCATCAGTTTAGGACAATGTGCTATTATGTTCAAAGTCACATGTAGCACATATCAAATGAAACGTCAGAGAAGCAGGGCATTTAAATGCATATTTGACATACTTTTTGCATCTCAGTACATTTCACTTCTCAATGGGGCTGTGGGTGGGAGAGGAAAAGGTTGGTTTCTTATGGATTTGAGTGTAAAGGCATAATTTGGAAATTCAAATCATCAGATGTTCCAACTGCCCACTGCTGGATGCTGCCGCGTACAGGAAAAACACATACCAAAGATCACCATTCTGCATATTCAGAAGGAACACTTACAATCACTGTCTGTCTCCTCAGATAGCAGCATTATACAGCCCTCACACTGCAATGCCAACATGAGTAATTTGTCACTAAACTTTTGAGCCATTCATTCGTATTTGTGCATAACAATATTTACTATTCTCAAGTACCCCATGTCACTGGGCTTATATCCAGCCTCAAACAATGAAAAAAAAGCAGTGTGTTTTAAAATGTCCAAAGCTTCTGCTGCCATTTTGCAAATCCATTTTTACAACATTAGGTACTAGTCAGCCAAAGCAAAGTTTCTCTCACATTTTGTCTCCACTTCTGTAAAGGATACAAAACACCATATTTAACACCTGTGGATTAATGTATGTATACACCCCTCATCTTACGCTGTTCAAAAGACAGACCAACATTTTATCTCACAAAGATACTAAGCCAGGTGCACCAAAAGCAGATGTAGATTCCTGAACTCTGTGTGGTATTAAAACAATAGTATGTTTGTGTCTGACACAATTTCATGGTAAAAATAATTATACTAATGGGTAAAGTTCCTGTAAATCATTCATTTTCCCCAATTCAAACCTTCTTTACAGTAACGAACAAGGCCAAACTTCAGATTTCCAACTGGATGCTAACCAAATACCACCACAGCCATTACCTAACATTTCTCATATGGAGAGCTCTCTGAGGACATCAAAATCATTACTGACAATTTGCAAATGAGGCATGTGAGAACGAGAAGAAGGGTAGAATCACTGAGTGGAGAAATAGGGTTGGTCAACCTCAGAATGTTAGTGCACAAGATATAAAAACTATGAATTTATACTGAACTGTAATATTGACTTCTGCTTGTTTGAACATTCTTCCAATTTTCTTACAAGGAAAAAAAAAGTAAATGCAGATAAACTTTATTAAAAGCAGGTTAATAAGATTACATTAAACTTCTACAGGCATTTAAGTAAAATTTAAATGCCTTTAATTTGATTTAGAGTACTTAACTAAGGAAGTAAAGAAACTAAAACTAAAGCCACTTAAATTCTGCTTAATGTCCTTGTATAGAAGTACTATGTAATTTAATCCACTTTCAAAGCATATCTTAGTCTGGATTAATTCTTCCAAGCATTCCTGTGTAGACAAACCCTCAGCATATACTAACTGCATAGGCAGCCTTCTCAAAGAAGATAAACTACCTTATACTTAGGATAAAAGATTTAGATTACTGAGAAGTTGCTGGTGACCTATAAATGCCCTTATAACACATCAATACCCCACTTACATACACTTAAGTAACAGAATTCAGATTTACTGAATATCAGATTCAATGTTTCCTATATACTGGAAATCAAATATTTCTTTTTGAGCTTGTAGCAAAAAACAGATTCAAATTCCCAACCAGATCTCTCAGTTTTACTGACCCTTAAATCCAAAGGAAAGATTTCACATTGACATCTGATCTTTTATCTACTACTGTCAAGATTTATAGTTGCCTACAGATGGGATGATACATCTTGTTAGATTTAATTTCATGTAGATTTCTTAACTTCAGACAAATAAAATGCACCTCCCTCACCAGCTTTCTGAGGTTCAATGATGTCAACCTTGCAGAAGGTTTCTGGAGGACATAAGAAGTACGCTGACTGTTCTGTGGGCAAAGCTTCCTCATGTACATAAAAGTCGTATCTACCACCCTTCACCAAGACAGCTGAGCTCTCTCTGTATGAGAGGCAGACACCATCTTACAAACTTATTTGTGAAAGGCAGGAGGACTCCGGCTTGCAGTTCTGAACATCTGGCAGTGCACAGCTACAGCTAGACATACTTCTTCCTAAACTCATCTTCCCACAACAGCCGCCACTCCACAGCAAAGCCACAGAAACGGTTCTGTAGGCCAGGTCCTGCATGCTGGCCACTGGCAAACACCCCACCACCTGAGCGACCCACTACCTTACAGTGAGGTGGGCCTCAAAAGCAGCCAGCACCAGCAGCCACAGCTGACGTGAGACCTGAAACTCAAGCAAAGGAGTTCTACCAGGCTTCATCGCAGGTCACCCAAACAGGAAAATAGAAAACTTCCTTGTCTCTATCCAAGTAGGAAAATGGGTCAGTGGCCAAAGGTGGAGGCGAAGGAGGCTCAACTATTAAAAGTGGCAGGAACTAATGCACAGCAAGCTGGTATTTGAAGTCTTGGTCTTGTTGTGAGAAACCTACATTCCCAATATGGTCAACTAATGAAAGTAAAACGCTTATTTTAATAAGTTGTGGAAGCTTGTACAGAAGACTATAAGGCATGTTTCCACTAAGATTTTAGCTAAAGTTAGTTAAATTAAGAACCCACCCTTTTTCATAGTTAATTCAAGGATACAGATGAAACTAGAAATGCATCTCCTCCCACTCCTATCACCAACCCCCAGAAAAAAATATTTAAATAGCAGAGATTTGTAATCTAGAATGGAGAGCAGTATTCTATGAAGTATCATCTAATTTAAATAAGTCTCTCTCATTAACTTAAAGGCATTTCTAAACACTTCATCAATGCTTTTTTTATTTCCGTGCTATTTCACACTACATCTCCCAAACATTAGTATACACATTTTACAGACACAAATGCGTAATCATAGATTTATGATATTCACTCAAATAATGTATTTGAAATTGTAAATTTATTCTTAATACCAGTAAAATATTCTGTAGCTATGTAGTTGCTTTTTTTTGCTGCTGCTCCATTAACTGAGTACTCTATACTGTTTGCAAAGTCACAGAATTCCTGAATAAATTTAACTGCATACATGCAAATAATCTCTTTCCTTCTAAATTCTTATGTGGGTCATTATTACAGAACTAAATGCTTGACTAGTCTTCATGCATTTATTCTCACAGTGCCTCTCTTAGACAGCAATACTATAAAGCATTATCTACTAAATCAATAAAGAACTAGTAGGTAACCGCTAGTTTTAGAAGCGGACAAAAAGCAGAGAATACAGGAGCAAAATCAGCATTCAAATGGATCCATGATAATTTAAATTTACTCAGCTTTGGGAGCAAGAAACAAAACTCAGGATCTTCTCCAGTGACATGAGCCTGAACCTCAGTTGTTCTTACAAGAATTACTTTGGTTTGGAAAGGTCAAAAAGACACAACTTCTCACCAAATGTGCAAGCAATATAAATGTGACATGAAAAGCATTCATCCTGTGACTATTAAACGTACCTGGGAATAAAATCTGGAGTGAAACAAGGATAAGCATATGCAACTTAACTGAATACGTGCAAGATGATAACCCAGAGAAATGGATTCTTTAATTCCATCATATGCCTGGAATAACTAAAACTGTGGTGAAACACAGATGGGTAACTCACAGAGCTCATGGGGTGTATACATGTAGCAGATGCAACTAGGACTGTTCACTGCACAAAATACAAAGTATTTGCAAATACGTGTGTCACACCAAGAGGTGCAAGATGAATTACATTGCCATTGAAACAACAAACCACTCTCTCTTTCCTGATATGGTCTCTTCAAGATTAAACTTGGAGAATATTCATTACCTGACGAAAAGAGATGGCATTTGAAACAGACTCCTTCAGAATTAAAACGGTGTATGTGGTGAGGAAATACAGAAAGTTCACCTGGAATGAAATAGCCATTAGCACAGGTGGCCTGACAAGGCACAGATGTCTCTTAAAGCCTTTGGCTGGATCTTCACCTAAAGATAGTTCTAAGCTCAAGTCACATTGTGATTTCACCTTTAATCTGTGAGATAAGGCCATCACCTTCCAAGGCTACACCAGAAGAAAACTCCTGTGTGAAGGACAGATGGGGTCAGCCCTCCACAGGCCAACCAAGATGTGATCATGATATACACCTGCCACACAGCTTGGGTGTAGCTGTAGTGCCCTATTAAGTTCCCAGTTCAGTGTGGATTGATGTTCCTGTCCACAGTCTTTTAAAAATAATTTTGTCAACACACGCTCCAGCAGAAGAAAAAAGTAGCTAGCAACAGCAAATTAATTAGAAAGCAGCAGAAATACTTAGTAATGCCTAGATCCAGAGCTATATAGAAGATAAGGGTAGGGACATCAGTCAGTTCCCCAACAACTATCTTGAAGGGTCAAAGTTTATCCACACTGACCCAACCGGCTTCACAGTTACAATGAGCTATGTAATATAAGGTGCCATCCAGGTACCATTGTAATGACAACATATCTTGAACCTCAGTGGCATAATCAATTAAAAAAACAAAACAAAACAAAAAACAACACGCCAAACAAAACAAAGGCAAAAACCCACAAACAAAAAAACCCAACCAAAATACCTTCCCCAAAACTAGCATGACCAAAAAACCCCCATAGAACTATGAGAAAATCTACCTGTAATGTACCTAATTCAAAGCATTGTCTTCCAATGCTAGACTGCACTGTGTAATTGTTGCTTTGCAAGGTGAATAAAAAATAGGGACAGGCAATATAAAAGACAAGTCTATGAAATTTGTGTAAAAACAGGCTACTATGTGGCTATTATTTGATTTGGTATTTATTAAGTACCTGAAAAGTGCTCAGTGCTATTCAAATTACAAAGAAAATTGTCTTTTGCTTTAAGAAACTGAAAATCTAAATGACAAAAGGGAATAGACAAGATGCAGCAAGAAGCCAGTGATGAATGAAGAATATTTTGATTGTGTTTTGGATCTGATCGCTTTCTGTCAGCACCTCTGAGCTAGAGTTGTTGCTACAGATTTGCTGACAAGTAGGCAAGTGTGGTGGAACAGAATTTGGTAAGGCGTTTCAGACATAGAAGTAGCCCAGAAAAAGCCAAAGTCAAGATGAAACAAAACCCAATAAGCTTGGAATCACTATTAGTACAGTGAGGAGCAGAATGAAGTGTGCCTTAAGTAATCTGAAAAAAGTGTGTATAAGATGAGGATAGAAAACTGAAGGAACCTGATACTTAGAATATAAACTTAAGACAGAAGTGCTGTAAGAAGTCACAGCTGAAGCTGATGTAATGATAGAATGATAGACCAGAACAACCCTGCTTTACAAAACTTTTAGAACAACCAACACAGCTATTCAGGAGACTCATCTGATGATGAAGGAATCCAGTATTAGCTGTTCAGTGTGATACAAAGTTATGCAGTTAGGGAAAAAAAATCAATCATTTTTTATGGGAAACCTCTCAGCCTCAGGAGTACATTCATTACTAGAGCTCCAACATGTCATATTTCTTTATAAAGTTTGTGAGAGAACTAGCCAAGATGTCCTTTGGCAGTGTAAAAACATTGCTGTCACAGATGGACTTCACACAAATGAGGTTTTTTTAATTAAAAAATGTCTTTTTCCCCCCTACTCTGAAATCATCAACCTATACCAACTTTCTCCCTTTCTCATCACTTACAAACATAAAAGAGAATAAAACATTGTTTGTTTGTTTTCTTTACTTGATAGGAGACCAGTCTTTCTCCAGTTTGTTTGGTGGTACTCCAAGTGAAAAGGACAGCAGATACACTCTTGGCAACTGTACAGGGTGGCTTTTTTTTGTTTGTTTGTTTTTCCATAAAACACTTTACTGTGCCAGCTCTCTGAGTAATCTCAGAAATAATATGCTTTTTCTGATAGATGACAGCAGAGTGGAGTTAATAAACAAATTAGACCCATATGAGAGTGTGATTCATACGCAACATCAGAACTCCAAAGAATAAGGTGGTACATGACTACCAAAGAGGCCATCACTACACAGATTCACAGAGTACTTAGTTGGAAGGATCATCGAGTCCAACTCTTAATTATACATGAGCCTTCAAATGAAAATTGCTTCCCAGACTTTCGCAAAGCTTTTACCAGCTCTTCAGCACTTAGCAGTGGCTGTGTAAAACTCTTCTGGCCACAGAAGAAACCCTCTTACAATGAAGCATAAAGGTCTAGCATGAAGCTAAGCTCAACAGAACCATTCCCTCACAGCACCTCATACACAGACAAAGAGGTATCTCATGGTTCCACTGAAACCATATGAAAAACAAAGAGAGTTTGAAAAGTTTCAGAAAAGTTCAGTTTTCAGGCTTTTCTTTTTGCATTAAGAAAAAAAGAAAGAAAGAAAGATGCAAGCAAGCACAAAATCTATTATGGTAGCAACACTGTTGCTGTAGGATGTACAAACCACTGTTTCCTCCTAAGTCTGGCTACGGTACAAAAGGTTGTTAACAAGCACTCCTGTGGTACAGTTTGCACTAAGGATAGAAGGATTTGATAGCTAGCCTGGTTCAAACACCAGTACAGCAAGGGGTTTAAGGCAGGCAGCAGAAGTGCTCTCAGTCAGTGCACGTAAGAGATCACGCTGCTAAAGGATTTTCATCCCGAGACCTCGCACGCGCACATTCAAAGCAAGGAGCTGCTGCTGGCACCCCCAAACAGAACAAACATAAACAACAAAAGGATGTCACATCCAGAACAAGCAGATTTCAAGACACCGCATGCTATACAGAGAAAAGTTTATAAACAAAACCCCTTGTTGCTTCCCCCTTCTTTCTCCTGTGTCGGCAGCTTCAGGTCCAGCTCTAGGGGATGAAGGGGATTACTGCAGAAAGCCAAAGAGATTGGCAGTGTGACAGGGCTAGGAATAGGAAGTCTAACAGACATGAGAGACCTGCCTCGGTGACTGACTCAGCTTCTGACCCACTTACAGAACTTGGCCAAACTGCTTTTTGGTGCCACTGCTCCTCTCCCAGACTCTGTATGATTTTATTCTGTATGATCTTGTCCAATTAGGCCAATATCTTCAAGGCAGTGACTTCCTCTTGCTAATGTTGGTGAAAAACAGCCTATAGGCTTGAATAATACCTTAGAAAAGAAAAAAAAAATAGGAAAAGGGGGGCTGATTCTACTAGGATCTGCCATGCCAAGAATAAAATCATCTTTTCACTTAAATAATGAAGAATACCCACACAGTTAAACCTGCTAATATTATTTAAAAATATGTACAGCTGGAAGAGTGGCATGTTGCTCTCATTCACAAGTTTGCTACATCTTTACTGACGCCTACAATCTCCCCTATGAGTCTATTTACAGAGGCATTTCTCCCAGGGGCCAGTTTTCCATTCATGTCCTTTCTTCCCCCTTCTCTCCTGCTTTATCCCCTCCCTCTAGCAGGGCCCTTCAGTCACATTAGGCAAACCATTTGTGGTGTGACATGAGGAACTGATCCAAGCCTCCAGCAAGCAGAAAAAAAATAAGCTGAATAAAATGAAAAAATTTATTTTTAACCTGGATGGGTTCCCAGACTGAGCTTATTCCCCACCACAACAGGTGTTATCAACACACCTGGGGAAGAAACTGAGCAAACCAAGCTTCAACTCTTGCTGACATAACTACTGCTGACAAAGTCAAATGTATACCTTAGTAAGAACATTTTAAAAATATTAATATTAGGGTGGGGGTTCTCACACTGGGGAAATCTTTAAACATCATAAAATGGACTTAATACATATTCCTTATGTTGTTCACAGTTTCCTTTGCCAGTTTGGCTAATTATACGATATTTAAGTTTAAACATATGTTGCCTCCCTTGCAGTGAATCCTCTCCTCCTACATGATACAGCAGTGAAGTCATCTTGCTGACTTCAAGTTGAATCCTGCACCCTCTTCAAGTAGGTGGGCATTTTTAGCTTATCTGGAAAGCAGTCCAGCCCAGGGAGCATAGTGATTCTTGTTACAATAAGCTACCAAGAGCTTGACCACAACAAATATCCTGAAACACATCTTCCAGATGCTCTGTGTATAAGAACCAGCATAACTTCCACCATCCTGAACATATGGTTCTTAAAACATGTAAGAGATGCTCAGGATGCATCTGCACTAGAGTGAAAGGTGAACCAGCAGACCAGAGGCTTTTAATCTCCTTCCTTCCATACCATCACCAACTGACTTTAAGACCCTGGTTTTTTTTTTTCTTAAAACCAAGACACATAGGAAATAAGGAGACTCCAAATGTAAGGAAGAGGCAAAAGACTAAGCAAAAAAATGTATTTAGAAGGACGAAAAAATCTTGCAGCCCTTTACCAACTTCCATGTGCTGCAGACAGGAGAATCTCTTTCAGTTAGCGCGTTCCACATTACAACAGACTTTAGCAAGCAGAGCAGCAGAGTACACCACAATAGCTGTGTTTCATTAGCTTAGCACAGCAGAGTACAGGATTTAAAGGGAATAGACAGCGGCTGAAAATAATTGCATTAAATTAACATTAACCCACAAACCCAGAAGAGGCACATAATATTCAGGACTGCAGTAACCTAGAATTAATGTCTGTAAAAGACAAACAATCCTGCTCTAACTGGGATTCAAAATCCTAAAGGAAGAAAGTTCACCTCAAATAGTGTTCCCTGAAGTGGGGGAAAGGAAAGAAAGGAAAGCATGGCCTAGTTAAAAACATCAGTAGGTAGGAACACAAACTGTAAAATGATGTGGTTCCCAAAGGACTGACATTTTTTATGGTTAATACACACATTCCCACACATTCCTTCTAGGAAAGGACTTTGAAAATAAATCTAATTTTAAGATCTGTAAATGAGATAGACGTGTGAGAATTTAAACACGTAGGGCAGAAAAGACCAAAACCTCAGAGACTAGAGCAAGAAAGGCAACTGGGACTGGAGTGGACTAAGACACAGCCAGCAGTGACAGCTATAATTCAATTGGTGAATGTACATTACGACAGTCCACGAGTCTTGGTACTACAAGGGCTTAGAGTAGAATAGTATCACCAAAAAAAGGTCCTTAATTAATCTAAAGTGTTAGAATGGGGAAACACATAAACTCAAGGGAGCATGCTGTGCTCAAACTGAAGAGGAAATTTATGCTAAACATGGAGAGAGGAAGTAATTACTTAAAAAATTTGAAAGATACTGACTTATAACACCTACTCATTTCATCTATGAGTAGGTACCAGAAGTAAGTCATGGCACTACTGGCCAGGAGGAAAACCAAGACTCCCAATTTCTTTCTCCCAGCACCAGCCAGAAAAGTCAGCCTGGTCAGGCCCTTGGCTAGCTGCAGGTCAAAAGGAAGAACAAAGCCACCACCTGAAGCCCAAGGAAAGTTATAGTAAAAGCTACTATCAGACCAGCTCTAAGACCTCGCCTGGTGCCCTGACAGCTACTGACCATCTGAGTTTACATGGCTCCTCCAACTGGAGATAAATTCTACTTAACGAGCAAGCAGCATTTGGAAACAATTAATGTCTTATTTTCATTAACCATCATGTTCTTCACTTCTGCATCCCTCCAGAATTTAAAGTGATTATAAAAAGACAAAAAACAACCTGTGGACTTTACAGTTACAGTAAAACTTAGCAACATGGGTTCATGCTTTAGACTGTTTTAAATCTCCAAACAACTGCCTATCAAACACATACAATTAATTTGTAATCCATCCTTACTGGGCAGTGAAAATTTCTTTTTAGTTGAGCTCTTCATTACAGCAGGATTTTATAACTGTTCATCTGTATTTGTCTACCATCTGCACAGCACTCTCCCATATGGACATAGAGTACTTTTTTTTTTTGGTTTTGTTAGGTCTCTTTCATTAGCAGTACTCTTCCATGAGCAGAACAGGACTGCTTAAAAGTGTCTAAAATATAGTCATTGGCATTTTGAAGTTTTTAATGTTTAAAGTGAGTGCTTACAAGTACTTTTATTTAAACACTTTGATGAAACTGCTAGAGCAGCCTGAATCTTTTTTTATCCAGAGCATTCTACAACTACTCTGACACTGAGACATTGTGTACAGTAAAGTCACACCCTCCAAGTCTCAGGGTAGAAGTCAGGTAAGTTAAGAGCTGACAATCTGATTTTAGTACCAATTTTGGCTTTCAGAACTTTAATTCCATTTTTCCTTAAAAAAGTGAAAGACTCATTTTCTCATACATTTGTCTAACCAAAGAGAGCAAAGAGCTTCCATGTGAGCAGCAGTGTCAAGGCAAACCCATCTGAATTGCTAGTGCAGGCCTCTAGCTGTTCACACCAGAACCTTTACCTTAGAGTTTCTGCTCTGTCCAGTGTCTTACTTTCAAAAACCTGTCTTAACTTTGTATCTTCGGGACCTCTATTGTGCTACTGACTTGGTTTGAGCCAGCTGACAATTTATAAGTAGAGTAGAAAAGAAGAGAGACAGATCCCATACATAGAAGCAACAGAATCTGTTGCTGTTTCAGAGGGTGGCAGGAATGACTCAACTCTTTCAAGCAGTAGTTCTGCTTGCTCTCCATACCTAATACAACACCTTGCAGCAGAAATCCATCCTAAAGTATTGGTTTAGTATGCTGGAAACACCAGTTACACCCGAGGTTCTCTTTTATATGTGATTTCAGCTAATACTTACATTTCATTGCACAAGATCTCCTTTCAGCCCCAGCAAAACACAGCATTTTTGATCAACCGTATCATCACTGAACTTTTCAAATAAATAACTGAAGTTAAAAAACTCTATAGCTGTTGCTGTTCACTCTTACACTTCCATCAGTTATTTGCGTAGTCATTCCCACTCTGATTTAATCATTCCTTTCATGATTGTCTAAGTCTACATAAAAAATGAGAACAGTAAATCAAGCTAAGCACTTGGCAGGCATGTACTGGTGAGATCACAGCAAGATCCTGGAATAGCACAGGCACTCTCATATGGAAAAGGCTTGTGGAGTTCCCATGCAGTTCAAGTAACCATCATCTGACTCAGTGAGCAATACTGAGACGGACACGGCCCTCCGTGGAAACCGGCTGTTAGCTGGGTGAACACCCAGGGAGGTGGCAGAACTGGCATCCAAAGCTTCACAACTAATGTGTCACATCATGTGATCTAGCCATATTACTGCATTAATAAAACCAGCACAGACCAGAGGTTTTTAATCTAATCACCTGATGAAGCTCAGAGGTAAAAAGTCAGAAGCAAGAATACAAAGTCCCCATTAAAAGGTTAGCTTGAATACACAGAGAGGGTTTCATTCCTCTGATTTTCAGCTCTCTGGCTAAATAAAACACAAGGTTTCACCAGATAGAAAAATAAGGTATTTTTTAGAAAAGGTGTACTTGGCCCAAGGAGAATCACAAAAGAATTACTTAAAATGTGTTTGTGATTCATCATGGTTCAGTAACTTCTCAGGAATGCTAATGTGTTTTGGAGAGATAGAAAGCCTTGTGCAGGTGTGACAGAAACAATTAGTCAGTTATTAGTAAGTGCTGGCTTCACCAGCAGCCACGCTGCTGGAGCTCCATATTACGTGAAGGACCGGCCAGTAAATCCACATGCTGCTGATATTTAGAAGTGCCAAACAGTCAGGACAACAAGTTATATCTGCAAACACTTATTTCTGTCCCCTCATTTTGCCTGCCTCCATGATAAAATTTGCAATTAAAGTAAAATGATACATGCTGAAGACAGTGTGGCTCCTCTTCAGGATTAAGGGTAAGGAAAGAATCTAAGTTTATCCACAAGCCCATAAACTAATCAACACAGCACATTTCCTCTCCAAGACCCTCTAAAAAGGTGCTTACTTCAGAAGAAGTATACTTACATGGATCTACCTATATGGAGCAGAACAGACAGCTTTGTTTAAATTTAAACTTCATCTTGCTTTAGTGTAACTACTCCCTCCACCAGTAGCTTTACAGCTAGCAATAAAACTTTATTCTCTTTTAACACTCCAGAGATCCAGTCATTTCCACAGGCCTTGCAACAACATTTAGAAAAAATTTTCAAATGTGTTACCTATTACACTGATATCTGGCATCCTTTCCTAAAGCAGAAGTCAGAAAAGCATGGAGGACTGTTTAATTTAATTTCCTTTCAGCTTTTAAGAAAATATGCTATGATTCCTTAACTACAAATGATGTTCAATGCTTAAAAGGCGACCCTCCAAGAGACACTTAGGAAACAAACCCCAACATTTTCTGAGAGCAACAGTATAATCCAAGCAATCATACTCCAACAGCAAGCCAGAGATGTGTTTACAGCAGCAAAGAGCAGCCTGGCTTTGACTCTGTGCCTCACTACACACCCGGGACACCCAAATGCTGCAGCATAATGCTCATCCTCACTACAAGACAGACATCACAATTTTTGTAGCATAGTGAATTTCTGAAATGAATAGTGAATAATTCACTAGTGGCTGAATTTATTAGCTATACAAAATTCTCAGGGTCAAAGGCCACTGAAATGAGATGAAAACCATTAAGCCAGCAGACTTCAGATTCTTTTGATAAAGAACACAGCCATATGCCTCTGTCCTTTATCCAACCACAGTTCCAATTAAATTTGCAGGAACTCAGTTTTCATCTAGTTTAGTGGCTAATTTCTTAACATTCACTACCGCTAAAATAATAAGCATAGACCTTACTGTGCTGCTATACTGCAGGCTTGCACACATGCGTGTGTTTGCATAGATACAAAAGCCAAATATTTTGACTAAATAATGCTTCCTGAATGCAGACTACAATCTCTTGTTGCCTAAATAGCAAAAATCTTCATAGGAAGACTTTCCAAGCTGTTCAGAAAGTAGCTATGGCCAGGAGCATAGCTGCAGCCGCACAAGATGGGTGCTTCCCACTCAGCTGATCTGACCTGTGCATTTGTTTTCTCCATCCTTATTCATACCTGTACTGCAAAAAAGAATATGACCCATATCTGTCTTGGTTTGTGCTGAATTAAAAGGAGCAAAAGTTAAGTTCATATTTAATTGTAATTTAATAAGAATCTTTCCTGTCTTCACGCCCACCCACCCACCTTAAAAGACCCAGAATAATCTAGGATTGGCCTTAAAATCTCAAGAGCTTCCTTACTCCCACTGCAGCCTTATGGTAGACAACCCGTAACGCTGTCTGCTGAGGACTCAAACAGGCTCTGCAACAGCAGACAGAAAGGATGGAGAGGGAAGAAATAAAAAGAAAAGAAATAAGAAAGCCCAGTGACCATTCTGAAGCAGCAGCCAGTTTGTGTGCCTCCTGACCTGCAGGAAAATCCAAGGTGCCACTTGGGCTTCCCTATTCTCCGCAGAGGGTGCAAATGTTGTTTGCAAACCTGTTACACTCCTGCCTGCCACCAGCTAGTGACCTTGCATCCTGTTGGGCAATATATTATATAAAAATGAGCATGTGTTAGAGCTGTGGGGTGTGACTGAGGAATATTTACCTAATGAATGTGCCATTGTGTTCTGCTCTTCTACTCTTCAGTCAGTTGTAAGTTATAAAACGGCTCAGCATATTCAACCTCAGTTTCCAGACACCTGACAGACTAAGCCTGTGTGACTTTGTGTGGGAGAAACCCCCAAAATTATATATCACATACACTTAAATTGCTAAACTAAAGCACTAGAGCACACCAATTCCCTCTTTCAGGCTTATCTTGAAAGAAAGACAGGACCTAAATAAACCTGACAATACCTTCCCCTCCCCTTTTGGGGCCTGCTAATGTTTTCCCCTTCCACTTGTTTTATTTCTCTTTTCTCTGCCTTCATTCAACCTTATTCTACCATCGTCAAAATCTTCAAGGAACCTGAATGTTTTTTCTGCCATTTCTTTGCAATGCCAAGTTCTGCCCTTCACTGCCAGTCTTGGTATCCTCTCCCCCCTCCAGCAGCCCTTTGAAAACTATACTCCATTCTTTCAAGAGCTGCATTTTCTGTTGATAGTGCCAGAGGCCAGGAAGGCTCCTGGCAATATAGTTCCAACAAAGAGCCTGAAACTGAACAATCTCTTTTTTTTTTTTTTTGTTTTGGTAAGAGGAGATAAGGAAGTCCAAGACATGGTTTTTAAAATGAGAATAATAAAAAAATGCCTCTGGCACTGGCAGCTTTTAAATATAAACACATAAAATTTCCCTTCCAAAGGGGCAGGTAACGTACAATGCTTTTCACCAGCAATGAATACCTGCTCCTCCTACCGACATAAAAATGCTCTGCAGAATAGAAGTAAAACATATTACATTGGGGATCCATATACCCACAGATGTAAATAACATTCTAGTATCTGTAGTCATTTCTGCAGAAGCAAGTGGTGAGGCCAAACGCTACAAATTTCTGTTGGTTCTTCCTACAGTCTTGCTCTTCTAACAATTGTGCAAGGCAAGCCATTGACAACTGCAGAAAGACACTTTTTTGTCAGAAATACTTTAAAATAACTATCACAGAAAGACAGTTTATTTTATGTCAATGTCTAAGCAACCCAGTCTCTGTCTACAAGGGTAACAACAGGGAAACTGCCGCTCCTAAGACATAGTTGCTCTACCAACACAAAATGAGAGAAGCTCCTTCTCTTCCTAAATACTCTGCTTTAGTAGCACACCAGTGGGAAAGAAGCAGATAACTTCTTCCCATGAGGTATCCAGATTGTTCTGCAAATAGCAAAAGCCTTTGCAATTATCACATGTATCACACTCAGCTTTCACTGATTTCCTGAGTTCCTCAATGGGACCAAAAGTAGCTGAAGACCAGTTTTAGACCTCAGAAAGGAAAAAGGAACTCTGCATATTTTAAGTCTGCATCAGTTTCTTACACAATTCGAGGAAGGTGCTTTCCTTTCTTTGACTTAATTTTTTTCATTCAAGGCTTTAAATGCTGAACTGTGACTACGTGGACTAATTCTCTGCACAAAGATGTTACACACAGCTCAACTGAAGAAGCAACATTTACAGCACTTTGTAACTGAGATAATTCTCTTTCTTCTTCTTCTAAAGGCCATACTCTAGAAGCTTAGCACCTCTGTACCAAATGATTTTATTTTAGCAAGAGAACCTGAGAAACTGAGTTATGCCAGCTGTTCAGAATTATTTGGTTAACATTTTTATTGGAAGTATTATGGCAAGTTATTACCAGCTTTCACTGTATGAGAACAAGATAACCCCTGGACAGCTTTCTCCACTAAGATAGCAAAAAGTTACAGATGAAGGTTTTCTTTTGAAATAAACAAAACAAACAAACCCCAAACCAAACACACAAAACCCCCAAACCTTCAGAGTTTTTTTTCAGTTCCAAGTGTAGATATCCCAGTATAAAACCAGTATTAATACAAAACATTAAATCATGAAGAATGTCAAGGGTTAGTATTTTTCAACTACATCATATTGCTACTTTATGATCTTTCATCTATGGACAACCTTTAGTAATATGCAGCAGGTACTGCTCATGAGACAGAACCACTGCCTACAGAATTATTCAGGACAATCCACTCTAATTCAGAGGGGAAAGACAGAGACGGTCCTTCACTCATGAAATCTAGATATTTCCAGAGTCTTCATGCACACTCCTTTAAGAGCTCATTCAGCTGTCCAGTAAGAATTTAAAACCACCTATGTTCATTTCCATTGACAAAGTGCCTTCTAAAATGTGCCTTTTTCTTTGACTTCATGTTCAATAGGCTTTATGCCACCATTAGATTAAAAAATGAAAACAGTAGCAGATATCTCAAACTGAATTTAATACTTGTGAAACACTTTTTGCCTTTAGTATACCAAGAGTTCGAGAATTTCTATCTACAGCTATGTAGGTTTATTCAATACAAATACTGGACAGCTAAACCTAAATGGAGTTGCCCTGAACTTTTCCCAGTATCTGGTGGGAATTCCACTATATTATTCAACAGACAGAGCAGTTCAGTTCTGTCTGTATCTGAAAAAAATTGATTGCAGATCTTTTCTGCCCTGTTTGGCTAAATCATCTCACCAAAACACTACAACTACAGCAAGAAGCTCATATTACAATCTGGAGCATACTGTCCGTGTGGTCTTTAGGGGAGGCAATTCCCAGCTTTTATTCAGAAAATAGCTTGCAAATATATCTCTTTGTGTCTACATTCACCCTACTATCTGCCCTTGTATTTTTAAATTAACTTTGAGAAGATGCTCAAAACAACCTCTAAGTTTTCTAACCACTTCAGGTTACCTTTATCAATACAGAACACAACCTTGCCTTGCTCCCACTTGTAACTTCTCCACAGAGTGGGTAAAGATCAAGTGACCACATTGACAGCACCAGACTTACCTTTCTCTTTCAGCAAATACCGTAAATTAAGAGATCTTGCTGCAGCCCTCACAAGCTAACAGTATTACAACTAAATAACTCTTTTTTCCAGTGGCACTACTTTTGACAAAACAATAGGTCCTGAGGGTCGGACTAGATGATCTTTATAGGTCTCCTCCAACCCAAACCATTCTGTGATCCAGATTAATTTTTAACAAAGATATTTTTCTCCCAAGGCTTCTCTAAGTCATGCTTCTTGTCTCATGCAGTGAGGCATATGAAATGACAACACACATAGACCACCATAATGAAAACTCACAACTCTCTTTCTGCTTGGCTACTACTGATAATGCAGTTAATTACATGCTTAGCTGTAATTATACATCCGTAACTAACACTTGTCTATCCCAACACAGAGGAGGCTGCTGGAAACAGACTGTGATGAAGAAGCTAGAAGATGTAGAAAACATTTTATGAGCCCTGTCCACTGGTGTTATGCACTTGTTACCAGAATCTGCACTGTGGCACACCTGAATTCTCCTCTCCTTCCTTCCTGTTGGAACAGTGATAGTGCTGAAACATTGGAGGGCAGCAATCCTGAGGATGCACTCACTCAGGGCACCAGTTTACCTGATGCAAAGACCAAAACTACATTCTTCCGATGTCAAACCAGTGATTTACAACATCTCTTCCATCACATTAAAACTACATAGTAGCACAATGTCATAACAATGAAATTACATATCTCATAAACAACTTGTAGCAGAAACCACTGGACCTGCCCAGGTACTGTCTGAATTCAAAAGCAAGACATCAGCAGTATGAAAATGGCACTGACTCAGGCTTACCATTTCCAAATTAAATTAAAACTACTGGTTCTCCTAAATGACTCCAAATTGCTAGCCTGAGAGGCTACCTCTCTGTTCAATCCACATCCACAGCTGGGGCTTCTTTGTTACAGAAGAGACAGCTACTGACAGGATATTCTCTAAAGGGGGCCCTCAACTCTGAATTTCAATAGATAAGAGAGAAAGCCTCAAGATGGGAAAGCAAGGCTTATCCCCTTAGTCAAGCTTATGAAGACCAGTGAACATAGCAAGAACAATTCGTTGGAAACAAAGGACCTATGGGTTGACTTAAGTTTGATTTTCTAGTCTATTTTGGTGGTTCTCTATGTACTGATTTAGGGGAGGGAAGTCCAACTGCTTTTTCCCTTATGCCATCATCCCTTTAATTAGAAAACATAGCCTATAGGTCGGTACAGCTGTTTTTTTCAACCTTCATATATTAATTATAGAGAATTAATTCAAAGCTAAAAGCCTCTCCATCTCTAGAGTGAAATTAATAATTTTACAAAATTTAAGCAATTTGGAGCATATAGAAAAAAAAAAATCTTAAAACCTACTGGTTTAATTTCAATCCACACACCACTGAATTGTGGATGTTTTGATCCCTCTGGCCTATGAGCCAGGAGACCAATTTAAAATCCCTGTGTAAACTGCCCAAGACCCTTTTATTTATGTATTTGCTTCAAAATAGAACTCTAATTCCAACGTGGATTTAAAATTATGCAGATTATTTCTTTCCCTTTCTCCCTCAGCAGACATTTCTCCTTTATCATAATGTGTCTTCTGAGGCATTTACAGCTACAGGGGATGAAGTCTCTGAAACCTCTACCTTCCAGAAAACCATCCCAACACAGCATGATGTGACCAACTCTTGTTACCCAAACACACACACAGAGACACTTCCAACAAGCTAAATCCCTAGGGTAGCTGAAGGAAAAAATGAGCTATTTTTAGCAGGTCAAGAAAAAAGCCCAGACCACTGGATATTAAAAAAAGTTTATGAAAGATGCTATACATGGGTACATATTAAGGCTAATCCAAGAAATACAGACTGAAATCACCATTTCATACAGAGGGCAGAACAGATGCCCAAGTTTCCACAGTTTGTCCAAATATGTCAGAGAAAAAAGCCAGGACACAGAAAGGCTCAGAGCAATACAGGGCAGTGAGAGGATTCCCCACTTTTAAAATTGCTTTCCACATTTGCACTTTTACAAAAGTTTCAATTTTAGCTCTAAAATATGCACATCAATCTTTTCAAAAAAGACCACATACACTGACCTACTTCTAACATTAGTTACAATTAAAAAAAAAAAACCCAAACAACGTGGTATTTTTGTTCAAGGTCTGAACTATTTTTGTTACACTTTTTCTCTTGTTTTCTGGAACTGGCACTAGCTGTCAAATCTTTATTTGCCATAAATATGGTTAAAATTGTATTAAGTGGTCCAAAATGAAAAAGACATTACATTTTCACTCAGTTTTTTATACTTTTTTGGTTGACTGGCTCCTTTTCCCCCGGCTTTCTCCCTTTTCCAACCACCACACCAAATGTTGTGTCTTTTGGTCTTCAATGGGAGTTCCTATTTCTTCAAATTTTTTGCCTTTTTTTTTCCAGAAAAAGGAGATCAAGGACAACAAGAGAAGTTATGCATATCTACAGAAGAGATTTTAGACCTACATAAATTAGAGCTCAGAATTAGACCCCACCTATAGGCCTGAATTTTGCAGATTTGGTGAGCAGAAGAGATTTCAGCGCATGTGTGAATGTGGACAGTGGGAGGTGGGGTGAAAAGGTTGATAGGAGGAATGTACTTGAACCACAGGGGGTAGAGTTTCAACAGATGAGTCCGCTGGTGCCTGAAGGGAGGAGAAAAAAAAAGAAATCTTGGGAGGGGAGGAAAAAAAAAAAAAAGAAAAACACCAATACTCCAATATTTTAACAGCCTAGCGACCAAAGGGTATACTAGATATCTTTTCCAGAATGCAAGGACAAGTACTTACATTTAGGAATTTTTTTTTTTTCAGTTGGTTTGGCTCAGTGTTACTGAAAAAGTTTGTCCAAAAGTCCATGTGCAGAGCCAACATTTATTAGGTTTCAATTTCTAGCTGAAGCCACAACTGTTGCTATGAAAACTAATGTGGCAATTGTACCAGAAAGCAAAGCAATGGAAAAGACTGCGCTGGTATGTAACAAGCACATTCATTGGCACCAAGAGTTAAAAAAATTGTTTTATACCAACCTGTGTCATAGACATTTTTCTCTTCTTATTATTAGAGGAAAAAATGTGCTAATCAGATTTATTGTTTGGCCAGAGGGTATTATATGAATAGTTATAAATTCCTCATCACCCCACCCCCAACAGGTTACCGCCTATCTTAAAATACGAAGCAGCAATTTAAAGAGTCACCCCTGCTACGGTCACATCAACAAGACTCAACGAAGAATACTGCAAATTTCCAGTCTAGCCAGACAGAAAGCCTGAACTCCTCACATGAGGTATCTTTGCCAAAACCCACATATCCCTCAAACATCTGCTGGACCATATGATAAATGTATGTTGGCCGAAGAGAATGAAAAATAGGTAAGCAATAGTTTCACTTCAGCTACAAATTCAAGCAGCAGAATGCATGCATGTACTGAGAATATATGAATAGCTAGCTAAAACAACTCTGTCTGTATCTATGGAAGAAAGTGTTAAAACAACCTCATTTTGCAGGAGTTTGTTGAAACATTGGTTTTGCTAAACTCTTTCCATCACTCCAAAACATAGGAAAAATTGTTTTAACTACATTTAAAAAATAAAAATCATTCTCCTATTTCTGCAACATTTATGCATCTCCTGTTACTACACGAAAGATCATGTCACCATCAGAAGGAATAGAGATGGGTTTCAAGTCCACAAACGAATGCACAAAGTACTTACAGTGTGTGCATGGTAACAGGAAAGGACAACTACATACTGAATTTTGTGGAAGTTTCCAACAGACTACATCAGGAGACCTGAATCTTCCCATTTTTACTATGCAGCTGACAATGAGCTAGAAGTAAACCACCTCGGAATAGCACAAGTCATCTAGTCTCAGAAAACACACATAAAAATCTCAGCTGAAGGAGGAAGGGTGAAATGCTGACAGCATTACTTGAGCCTGTTGTCAAACCCTGCATATCCTGTATAACTTCAAAATGTTGGATGTATTTGATATGGGTTGTCAACTTCATACATTTTCACCAAGGAAAATAAGGTCCACACAAAGCATTTTGGCCAGGTTCATGAACACTCTCTAATTTGCAAAAAGCTCAGGCAGATTAGATAGTCTTTAACAAGCTTCCTCTCCTGTATTAAAGAATGGGAGTTTAATGCCATCACATCTCCAGAATCTGAAGTTCTCTTAGAAGCAGTGACCCATCCTCACTTTCAGTTGAAGCAAGATCAACCAGAAAAAGAGCCAGGTCATTATATGTGCATCCATGTAGCTGATAAAGAAATTACACCATCCCTGATGACACAATATTTCAGAGACAGATTTACACTTCCTATGCAAACTCTAAATTAGGACTGTACAATAAACTTTTTGAGCTAGAGATTTTAAGAACATAGGAGATGATACACACTTCAGGCCACAGCTTTTCTTGGAAATCTTAAATAGAATTATTTATGTGAATAATAACCTAAGGGTTCCCAGGATAAAGAAGTCAAGGACTGGGAAAAGACCTTGAAATCATGAGAGCTGGGATAGATAAATACATCAAAAGACTGAAGAATAAGGTGCCAAAGTAGAAGTGGCAAATGTGGAAGAAGAAGTTTCAAGGAGAGTTTAAGAAATAAAAATCAGAAGGAAAGCAGAAGCAAAAGAGAAAATGCACATAGCTAGGACACAATTATTGTTTTGTAATAAACCTGTTTGGGAATAATTTGTTTTCTTATTTTCCACCCTCTCACCCCCCATCCCCAGCCTCTTTACTGACGATGATGTTTCACAAACACTTAAAATCAACTTAATTCCATCTGAGAGGGGAAGTCTTTCCCCTCAGCATTGACTCGTAGTTCCCACTCCCTCCCTTGTGCTGGTGCTAGCTTCTGTGGAATTTATCAGTGCTATTTGACTGTAAATGGAACACAGCAGAAACAGTAGTAAGGAGACTTATGTCCTCAAAGGTGGTAAAAATAGGCCCCTTGTCATATTTGCATAACATCTCCAGACAGTATACTCAGCTTTCAAAAAGCTCCATAGGCTACTCCCTAGAAATGCACCAAAATGAGTTCATTTGTACATAAACTAAAACACTTTTCTATAGGGGATCCCTACCAGCAGTATCTTCAAGCCTTCATCATAGTGTGATTTACTGCTGAACAAAAAATGCCTTGTCCACTAACTTCTCGCAATTAACTTTCCTCTCCCAGCAGCCATTGAAAACAAGCCTACTGCAGACAAATCAAATACACTGGAAACCTGCCATTAGGAAAAATAAATCAATGCACTTTCAAGGGTTTGCAAGCATGCACCACATGAATCCCTGTTCACCTTGCTCTTGAGTGCAGGCCTGTGCTTTACAAACCAATCTGCTCAGCAGCGTGAGAAATCAGTACCTTACTTACCGATGGGCACCACACATGTGGCAGCAGCCACTTAGTGCCTGCCCAGAACACAGAAGTTTTCCTCTGTCAGACTTGAAATGGAGAGAAGAGGAAGCATGCTAACTATCCCCTGCAGCATAGACTGCTCATTAATATTCTTCCTCAATGTTAACCGTGATCAGAAAACAGAGGAAGCTAGCAGGAAGGTTGCGACATTACCTTCAACCTCTCTTTTGTGTCTCACATTAGCAATAATGAAAGATCACACCACAATACCAAATTCTTGCAAATAGCTTGATGCAAAAATGCTGAGCAAAAGACAGCTCTGCAATTTTGTGACTATTCCATTAATCTCTCTAAAACCATATGCATGCAGTTTATTTAAGTGTCACGTATATATTATCACCTCTTTGATCAGTACTATCAAATGCTTGCCAACATACTGACTTCTGCCAATTGCTTTTAGTTTCTCTTTCCTTTTCCAGTGTTATATTTTAAGAGAGAGGAGAAAAAAGAAAAGTTAAAAAAAAAGAAAAGGTGACTGACTTGAGTGGAAGAAAAATTATTCTAAATTCTTTAAACAGTTGCTCTGTTAAATTGACACAAGTTTAGCAACGTGTATTTGGCACATTCCTCTTGCCACGAATACAAGAAACGTTTTTTAAAAAAGACCTCACTCAAAGCAGGGAAATCTTTTAAAGATACAACACATACCTTGCTGAACAGTGGTCTGATAGCTGTTACCAAGCCATTTGTAGATTCAAGTGTTCAAACAACAACAAAGACAACATAACTGTAAAGTCTTTTTCTTTTTTTGAAAAACTGTAAAGACTTTTTCTTTTTCTGAAATTTTCTTTTTAATAGAATGATGACTGAATGGGGAGTCAAATCTGACCAACTCATTCTCACTCAAATAGTACTTTCCAGACAGTGCAGGGACACAGCAGCGGAGAAAGTCTACCAGACCCTGGTATAACTGTGCAGAGAAATAGACCAGAAGAGACAACAGTACTTTTGCTTGATCCAAGGGTATATGATATTTTCTAGCTCTCGAGGTTCCCAAAATCCCATCACCTTCTACAAATGTGGGGAGTTTTTTAATACAAGGACATGCTGCACATTCACAGCACAGCATGACAAAGAGAGCTTATAAATTTTAAGGAGATTGTTTATTTCAAGGAAACTGACTACCAAGTGACAGCAAAATCTCAGCTCGAGAGGAAAATTGTACTTGATGGCCTCATCTAAGTCCGGAGCAAATCCTTATCTGAGAATCAGAATTAGAAACATTGTGGCTGGCAATATGTCAAAACAAACAACAAATAATGCTTGTTATTGGAACAGGAGGACACTGCATGTTTGTGTGCAGGTACACTAGCAGAGAGCTGGGGAAACCTTTTCCTAGTTAGTTAAATCTATACACATTAGCCACTCACTCCATCACATACTGAAGCCATCTAGAGTATCAAAAGAAGAAAGCAACAAGTCTTATGTGTGAGCATAGGAGCTCTGCTCTCTGTGTATCAACATGGAAAACATGAGATCATATTCCAACACCACTTTGTAGGCTGGACACTGCGAGAATGCATGTCTGTGAGCCCAAACCTTAAAATCAAAGAGACTTCTACTAGGTAGAAAAAACAAAGAGCGGAAGGAAGGGCGGAGCACCACGTTACTCTTGATCTGCAATTCACTACCTCACAGCATTGCTGTCAGGAAGTTCAATGCACACAGCAGTGTTTCAGCAACAGTTACACCTTTACATACCACAGTCAGCATTTTTTGACCAGTACCAGAGTAAAATGGCATTAAAAAATAACTTTGTAGGACAATGTATACAATATGTTGCATCCAAACAGAAGTACTTGCTTTTAAGAACACCCCTGATCAGGTTATATAACGGCAACTGCGGAACTGCAGATACTTTTGGTGACCACGACTACAGAGAAAGCAGGTAAGAGTGTTTCCTCTCCCCTCAGCAAAATCTGTCTCAACTCTGCACCTACTAAGTTTTTCCTGGCATATGGAGAATATGAGGAAAAATAACAAAATGGTAAGTATAGAAACCAGTTCTCTCCCCCCTCCCCGCCATCACCAAATTGTTCATTAGAACAAATCCTCAGACAATGATACTCATAGCAAAGCTGCAAGCTACAGAGAAGGCAGGTGTATTGTAATGTACACTGAGTTTCAAAGAGATTACAAAGAGAGAGAAAAGAAAGTCAACACCCCTATGCAACCTTTCCAGTATGAATAAATTGTGATTCAGGTTTGCCTCTAGACGAGTCAATTCACACGCTCAGATCCACAGACTGCACTGACAGTATCCTTTACTAATACCCATTTCACATCATGTTCCTGTTTTAACCATATTAATCTTTATTTTCTCTGACTGGTGAGTTTTAAAAGCTGCTGCAGTACTTTTAACAGCTTTATGACGTGTGTTAATGGATATTTTGCTAGCAGTACACAAGAGGGACTTTTACCAGCAAGCTGTCACTGCTGCTGTTCCTCCTCCTTATCTAGTTACCGGTCATCAGATTAGATCCCAACCACCTACTTATACAGCTAAAAAAAGAAAAAAAAAAGAAAAAAAGGGGGGAGGGGGGTGCAATCAGGGAAAGAAAACCTTCATAGAGTGCAAACTTGCAGCTCAAACTGGAAGAACTTTATGTAAATTTCAATGTATTTTCTTTCCTCTGTAATATTCTGCCTAAGCCACTCAATCAAGTAGGAATGACACAGAAAGAATGGGACTAATGCGAACAATGAATGATCCATAAATGTCTACGAGGTTATATAACTGAAGATGAGATGGCATGCATGTGTGCATGCATTTGGGGGAAAGGAGAAGAACCAGACAAGGGGAAAGAGGAGGAAACGACATCCCCAGTCACAGATACAGAACTCAGCACAGTTCTTACTCAGTTTCCCCCTCTTCTCAAAAGACAAATATTTTAACCAAGGGCAATCAGGCAGCTGAGGGACAAAAGCAAAAGAAAACCCATTTGCTTACAAATACACTTCAAAACATCCCTTGCTGGAATTACACCATAACTGCAGCATCATGAAACACAGCTCATAGACAACCATGTTTGTACTAAAGCAATTAACACACGGTACATTTCCTCCACCGTTATTATCATTGGCACTCTCACTGTGTTTGTTACACATTTTGAGCCTTGGCAGGTTAAAGGATATTCTTATAAAGTTAACAACAAAACGTTGCTGATTTGAAATGTACTCACTGTTATTTTTCAGGAACTCCTGTATTTACTTTACACCATTCTCAGGGGACAGCTGAACAGTTGTATTAGTTCTGCAAGCAAAAGATATTCAAAATAAACTTTGCAAAGGCTTTGAGCCAAAAAACTTTACAAATGTAACTTTTTAGACCCACTACCCACTTGCTTTACAAGGCTGCACGCTGTGGCTTTGCATAATCGCCACCCACATTTCAGAACAATCATTTCATCTGAATTTCATCAGCGGTTTGATCACTTGTGTGAGCATAAACTTAGGAAAAGGAGCATACGCAACCCCCTCCAACCCCCTAGAAAGCTCTCGGATGCCGGGTCGAGGGGGAGGCATGCCCTCGGAGGCGGCGGCTGGGTACCAGCGCCGAGCTCGGAGCTGGCTGCCTGCGGGGATGCACTTGCTTCAAAGTTGAGGCTTCTCCTCCCAAGCAGCGCCCGCGGCGGTGCGGACACTTGCTGCGGCCGCAGTCTCCGCCCGGGCCTGACCCCGCGCATTAACCCACGCGGGTCCGGCCGCGGCCGCTGCCCCGCACGCCGCCCCCCGGCCCCCCGCCACCGCACAGAGACGCGCCGGTCCCGCCGGGTCGGGCGAGGCCCCGCCACCACTCACCCCCGGCGCCCGGAGGTGCGCGGCTCCCGTCCGCCGCCCCTCGCCAGCGGCCTCCGGCCACCAGGAGCAGCCGGTGGCGGGCAGGGTTGCTCAGGGCACGGGAGGGGGCTGAGGCGGGGAAGGAGCGGGAGGAGGCGGTGGCGGAGGAGGCGGAGGCGCCGGCGAAGTCGCGGCGGGGAGAAGCGGGCGGCTGTGGCAGCGGCGGCCGGGGGCCGGCGGAGAGGGCAGGGCGGCGGGAGGAGCCGCTGTGCGAGGCGGGTCGGGCCGGGCCGCCCCCCCGCCGGCAGCCGCCGTCCGAGGCCCCGCCGCACTGACAAGCACAACGCTGCGCTTCCTCTTTCTCGCAGCGACAGCGGCCGCCCCCCGCCCCGCACCTCCCGCCGCGGGGATCGGCTGCGGCGCTCGCCCGGGCAGGTGCGGAGCTCGCCGCCCGCCTGCCCCGTCTCGGTCCTCCTCCCCGGCTGCCCCCCGTGCCTCCCCGCGGTCGCCTGCACCGCCCGGCCAGCGCCGCTGCCTGCCCCGCTGCCGCGTCTCCGCGCCGGACCGAGACTCTCCTACCTCCCGGCGTGGGCAGCACCCCCCGCCCCAGCGCACAGCGGGGCCGCCCGGCCGCCCCCGCCGCGGGAGCCGCGCTCCGCTCCGCGCCGCCGCCTCAGTGCGGTGCGGTGCGCTGGGCTGCCCTCGGTGCTATCCCATCCCGGGCTCGCACAGGCACCCGCCGCTCTCACTTCCTCTTCCTTCCTCCTGCTGGCCGGGCCGTGATGTGCAGCCCCGGGCCGGCGGCGGCCGAGGGGTCCCGCGGCTCGGCAGCACCTGCGGGCGGGGGGTGACACCCGCTCCCGCCTCCGCCTGCTCCCGCTCCGCTTCCCCCGCGCGGGGGTGCGGCTGGCGTCCCTCCTCCTGCAGCTCCTAATGAGGGATGTGGGGCTACCTCCTTGCCTTTTGAAAAGCTATTTGTGTTTTGATGCCGCTTCTCTTCCCAGAGAGCCGCAGCCGCTGAGCAGCCCTGCAGCGGGCACGCTGCGGCGCACGTCTGTTCGCCCCCGAAGCCAGCGAGCTGCCGGGGGAGCCCAGCCGAGCCGGGACGCTCCAGGCTGGGGCCTCGCCAGGAGGGGGCGGCCGCAGCCCCGCTCCTCACCCCTGCCCGGCTCCGCCGCTGGGTACCGGCTGCTGCCCAGGCCCTGGCGCTTCAGCATCCCCGCGGCCCGATAGCGCCGGGGAGAGAGCAGTGCCCAACTCGTGGCTTTTGCCCGCTGGAAAAGTCAAATATCAGAGCTCTGATTTTGTTTTCCGTCTCCCTGAAAGAAAAGTAATCAATAAGCGCTTTTTAAATTAATTTTCTTTAATACCTTAACCCACAGTTACCGTGTGAACTACGTAGGGTATGTGACCCTGCAAGCCATCAAATTATATCTTCTAATACCAGATAGTGAGGGTGGTGTTTGTTTTCTTTATCTTTCTTTTTTTTTCCGAAGTCCTGTACATTTCACTTTGATAAGAACTGATAGCCATGAAGCCTGGCTGTGATACAGCAACTTTTATTGTGTGGTGTAACAAAATTTACTTATTGTGAACTATCCCATCATACATGAAGACCAAAACCTGCAGAATTACTGATTCTAATCTTACATATAATTATGTACAAGAGGATCTTTATGCAGTGTAATAATTTCCAGTGATTTCCCATAAAACCACCCTCCTGCAACACCCAGGTCCTCAAACCACAATAACGCTGTTATGCATCAGCTGACATTTAAAAGGCTCATTGCTCTGAAAGTCCCACAGCTGCTTACTAGGATTTTGTACCCAGCAGAATTGCTGGGGGCTTTCAGAAGAGGAAGGGGACTTCGTTCCCTCCTTAGACTGTAATGCACCATGACAGCAATACACCAGATCTAAGCAAACACTTTGTGTGAGATCTGAGCAAATATGCCGGTGTGAAGCAATAAATGTCATTACTCACCTGAGTCACCGATGGCTGTACTCATAGGACTAGAGCAGAGATTCCACTAAATGACAGGGGCTAAGAGTACACCCCAAAACCATGGAAGCTCCTTTTCATGCATGTAGAAACTGCCTGCCTGGTCACCACTTCTCTGGCACCTTTCAGGCAGGTGTGTGGCACGGGTGACAGCAACAAAAACTGGGGGAGCAGGGGCAGGAAACATCACCATTCTGCATCCTGAAACTTCTCCATGGCAGGAATTTCCTTCAATCAAGGACCATTTTTCTAAAGCCATTGAGTTTTAGGACCTCCTTGAATGCTGAAATTCATGGAGAAGCTGGACTTTGCATACTGAAATGGATATGCTGGTTCCTGTGTTAAATATACATTTTGAAGCACATTTTCATGTTGCTTTATTAAGGTAGAACTCCAACACTGAAAATGTGAGGTCCATATGTAATATATTTCTTATTAAATACACTGAAAACACTTATCATGCCATCTCAAGAGTTTCTTATAGATACACAAAGTTTATTGAAAGATGGATAATATCCAGAGCAAGTAAATGGCAATTCAGTTTGCATTTGAACAGTCTCCATCATCCTGAGACTTTTCCCCTGCATTTTTTACATGCTTTTTGGTGCTTCACTTAGAAACCAGAGTGTTTACAACTTAGAAAAGGCCTTAGTAAATATAACATAAGATGTGCAAAAAAGTGTTGTTTACTTCATTTTCCAATATTAGTTCAGACCAGTTTCCTAGTATGGTCACAAGGGAGGTAAACACACAGATATATAGTGTTAGGAAAGATGTTTGGAAGAATATTAAGAATGAACAATATTTAAAATGCAAAATTTCATTCTCCATGTTTTAATTTTCTCTCAGGCTCAGCAACGAAAATCATTAAAATTGATTTCAGCTGTATATTACCATAATAGTTGGATTTTGAACAGTGCAGGAGAATGTTTATTTACCAGTGCTATTGTAACACAATTTAGAAGAAAGCTAGTGAAAAAATTCTACTAGTTTCTGGGAAAATAAAATTCAAGACAAAATTCTACTGCACAGTTCAAGAGAACAAGCTAGAAGACTGGAGAGGGCACTCCAGTGAAACCCTCTGTTTATCTCTATCCCTATGTAATATCCATAGTATGGCAGCCATAGCACCAAGATTGAGATTATTTTTGCTTTCTAAAAGTCCAGGGAACCTCTGCTTGGGATAGATATGTACAGAAGTGCTTGGCTGTTATGGTAATTTCCTGATTTATTTAGTAGTAGTCCTTTTTTTGATGTCTGCTATGAAAGTGCACCTCATCACTACAGCTGATGCATTTACAGCCAAAATCAGGGTGGATCATAAGGCATGGGCATAAGATGTTTGCTAGATAATTCTAGAAAGCCAGAAGAGGGAGTGCAGGAACAGAAAACACCAAGAATGAAACCTTTTAATTTGTGGGCCTATTTCAGATGCAACCTTAAAGATAGATAAACGGATGGATGGATGGATGGATGGATGGATGGATAGATATATCTATCTATAGATAGATAGATAGATAGATAGATTAAAGAATTTCCAGGAAGAACTACTGCATGGCTCAGCTGACAACAATGACGTTTCAGGATCGTCCAGTAGGTCCTAATCACCTGTTGAAACCTGGCCTGTTGAAATCTCCCCTTGACTGACCCCAAAACTACAATCAAAAACATTAATCACTTCTGACAATGAACACCTTAGATCCTGAGATAAAAGAGTTCCTGACAATTTTTGAAGAAGTTTTGCTATAGTTCTTCTGGCCAAAACTTTCCTGATGCAAAAATTATCCAAGATTGCCTTTGTTACACCCAATAGGAAAGATGGTTGGATTTTAGTGCGCTTATAGGTTTTATGAATAGCAGTATTTTAATGGTGTGTAAGTATTTACCTACAGAAGCTTATTCATAACCATTAAAACATATCACAATGCTGTCTGTGATACAGAAACAAGATAAAGAATCATTATTACGTTTTTACTTTTTAGAATCCACAGATAAATTTCCCTTTATTTTAACAATGCTCACTGTCTATTGTGTTTGAATGAGAATATTTTGTCTATGCATATGTTCATTTCTATGAGGGGTGAATTCAGCTCTGGGAACAGAATGTGAAAACAATGCTTATTGGGCCATTCCTTCTACTGGTGACAGTGCTGTGGTGAACCTTCCTCCCTGGTAAATTATTTTGCAACAGATTAAAGAGTGAACATGGAAAAAACTGAGTATCTGAGCTGTGCATGTATACACTATTAGATCTTTTTTAATAGGTCATGAAGATCTGACCTAAATTCATAAAAAATGGCATAAATAAAAATGGACTGTATCAGAAGCTTCAAGCTCATTTTTCTAAAATGCAGTATGCTTGCAGATGTCCATGCTTGAGTCCCTAAATTATAGTTGCCAGTTTGCTTTTAGTATGTATTAATTTTATATTCATGTCTACATATATATGTGCATTTGGTGCAGGACAATTACAAAAGGTCAGGATGATGAAAGGGTTATTATGACTCAGTTTTAGTGTACCTATTCAGACTGTAAATCTGCTTCTGTATATTCATTTGTATATAGCATATGTGGAGAAAGTGATGACCTTTGCAGAACAGCCAGCTTAATGAAGAAAGAAATAAATGTCATGTAAGAATGGTTTTAATTAACCTATAAAGCCTTATCCTAAAAAGTAGTTTTGGTCTGTTTGTGGACTTATTTCCATCTCATCTGGTTATATACGTACAATAAAATAATTGTTAGAAGTTAAGACTGTGTAATTATAATACTTATGATCATCAGACTAGTTATGAAATCCAAGCATGGCCAAGCAAGAAAATGAAGAGGTCAAGAATGGCCATTAACCTAATGTACTTCTATGAAGAAGGACATGCCTCTGCAAACTGTTTTTACTGCCACTTACTGCTCTTCCATATTTTAGTTTACCTTTAAGAACCTCTTCAGGAGTTAGAATCATAGATTCGTATAATTGTTTTGGTTGGAAAGGACTTTAAAGATATCTAGTTCCAATCCCTTGCCATGGGCAGGGACACCTTCCACCAGAACACGTTGCTCAGGCTTCATCCAGCCTGGCCTCGAACAGGGCTCCAGGGATGGGACATCCATAGCTTCTGTGGGCAACCTGTTCCAGTGCCTCACCACCTTAAAAGCAAAGAAATTCCTCCTCATATCAAATCTAAACCTACTCTTTTTCAGTTTGAAGCCTCTTGTCCTGTCACTGCATGCCTTTATAAAAAGTCCTTCTCCATCATTTTTTATAAGCCCCCTTTAAGTAGTGAAGAGCCATAATTATGTCACCATGAAGTCTTCTCTTTTCCAGGCTGAACAAATCCAGTTCTCTCAGCCTTTCTTTGTTGTAGGTTACGGATGGTTGGACGTAGACGGACGGTGACGAGAGATCTCTATAGTCTGATCTTGGGACACATGTGGTTTATTGCAAAGGGCGTGGGTATAGGGGCACTGCTCAGAGCTGCCAGACTCAGCTCTGAGCAGGCCCAAGAGAGCAAGAGAGTAAGCGGGTGAGAGAGAGAGAGAGAGAGTGTGTAAGAGCAAGAGTGGAAGTAAGAGCAAGAGTGGAAGTGTGAGCAAGAGTGTCTGAAGTCCTGGTTACAATACAATAAATCATCTTCTGTACTGAATATTCTAATTGTCACTAACCAATCTAATACAAGATACAAATCCTATAGCATTTACATACAGCCTATAAGAGTTCTTGTATTACCATAGAGTGTTACATCTTAACTTCTAAAAACTACTCTTTGGACCCCTTCTGCTGAGCTAGTAGGGTCTGCTCTGACCCTTGGACCTGCCTGCAAGCAGGGGGTATTGTTCAATCAAGAGGGGATTACCTTCAGTCGGCCATACCATTGTTTTCTAGTTGTTCAGTAACTAAGACTTGGTATTTCAAAAGTGGCTTTCATTTCGATGTTGCCTGTAGTTTTCATATTCCCAAAATCTTTTGTCAGGCAATCATATTTATAAGGCTTTCCTGTTTCATCTTCCCCAACACTTTGTATGAGAGATGCTCCCTCCATCTGACTATCTTGGTGGCCTCCTCTGGACTCACTCCAACAGGTCCATGTCCTTCCTGTGCTGGGATCCCAGAGCTGGATGCAGCACTGCAGGTGGGGTCTCACCAGAGCAGAGCAGAGGGACAGAATCCCTTCCCTTGCCCTGCTGGCCACGCTGCTTTGGATGCAGCCCAGGACACATTTGGCTTTCTGGGCTGTGAGTGCACATTGCTGGCTCATGTCCAGCTTCTCATCCACCAGCACCCCCGAGTCCTTCTCCCCAGGGCTGGTCTTGATCTATTCATCCCCAGCCTGTGTTGATACCAAGGGTCTCCCCCACCCAGGTGCAGCACCTTACACTTGATCTTGTTAAATCTCATGAGATTCTCATGGGCCCACTTGGTGAGCTTTTCCAGGTCCCTCTGGATGGCATCCTGCCCTTCAGATGTGTCAAAATTTATGTATCGTAATATGCCTAGGTGAATACTAGGGTGAAGAGACATAGAAAAAAAACTTTCCAGGACAACATATTCAGTATGTAGTACCTGAACAGCAAGAATACAGAAGTACTTGCTCTTAACACTCATGTTCATGAGCAGTAAGGTCTAGAAGTGATTTAATCACAGTGTGCTTCTATGTGAAGAAGAAAAACTTGGAAAGAGCTATAAAAGTTTAAGAAAAACAGAAAAACAATTCCATGTTGAAGTTCAGCAAGTTCTGAACTTCAGGGGGGCTTATCTTCTGCTGCTGTGAAAACATTTAACCATTGGAGCTGCCCAATGGTTATCATAAGTTGGTCCTAAACAGAAAAGTTTAAAACAAGACAGGCATTTTTCTGAAACCTTGGTGCAAGCTAAATCTTATTTTTATAACTTTAAAGAAGAAAATTCAATAGAAGGAATAGCCCAGTAAGTGTGGGCTTCACCCTTCATTGCCAGGGCCTAATTCATCCATCACAGATGTGAGGAGAAATAGCTCTTACAGTAGAAACAACTTTGGATCACCCTCAAATGATGAAGAAAAGTGCTTGATGCTTGACCTAGGGAATGGGATGCTGATGGTCAGTCATCTTAGGGAACAGACCATGACATCCAGTTGTGCACCTTGACAAAAGAAAGCAACCAACACCGGGCAGGCTCCCAGCCCTGGCCAGCTGCTGGCTTTGTGGTTGCTGGCAGGGCTGGCCCCCTTGCTCTGTGTATCGAAAGTCCTTGGAGCAGACACTGGAGGAATTCTGATCACCTTTCCACGACCTAACAGAGTTGTTTGCTGCATGCCGTGTTTTCTTCTCTACCACACGCTGACTTCCCTAATATCTGTAACATTTTATGATAAAGCCTCCTATGTGTTTCAACCACATTTAAGTATCAATATTTTTTCTACTCATTTTAGTCTTCCTTTTAGTCCCTCATCTTGAAAGGATAGAGCCGGGCAGCCAGGGAATTGGGACTCCTGAGTTTTGACTCAACTGTAAACCCTTAATCCACCACAGAATCATGGGTGAACTCCATGAGCTTTAAGAATTAATTTCCTCTGCTGTCCCTTTCTTTTTTTTCCTTTTGTTCTGTTGTTGTGGTTTTGTCTTCTTATTTGTTTATTTTTTAACTTTGTCAGTTTAAGCTCTAAGTTCTCCAAGACAGATTTTTTTTCTCTGTGTATTTGTAGATAACCAATATATTTCACCTCCAATTTCATTTGGGTTCTCCTGATACAACTGCAGCAAAGTTATTATTAACTAAGCTAGCCTTGTGAAGACATTCACTGCATTTTTATTTAGACTTCTACTTCTTTACCCCTCTGCTATCCTTGTAGATAATAGCATTACTGGCCAGTACACAAACCACAGAAAACTTAAACAAGAAAAGCTCCAAAACTTAGGGACTGCTCACTCTTTCAACAGGCTGGAAACCTTCTTTAACATTCATCCATTTTCTAGTCACCTTGTCTTCTATACAGATTAATATTTGATAAAAGTGGCCTATTTTTATCAATTTAGCAGCTGTGTTGTATGTGCAGTTGAGGTTTGAAGAGTGCTAAGCCATGCCACGTACTACTACAGATCTTTAATACTAAAGAAAAGTTCATAGAATCATAAATTCATAGAACAGTTTGGGTTATAAGAGACCTCAAAGACCATCTGGCCTTGGGTGCCCTAGGCAGGGATACCCTCCACCAGACCAGGTAGCTCAAAGCCCCATCCAACCTGCCTGGAGCACTTCCAGGGATGGGGCATCCACAGCTTCTCTAGAAACCTGTTCTAGTACCTCACCACTCCCACAGTACAGCATTTCTTCCTAATATCTAAGCTAAATCTACCAAACCCCTTTGTTCTATCACTACATGCCCTTATAAAATGTTCCATTCTTTCTGTGGAGCAGCTGTGCTCAATAGGCAATAAGGACTTCAACAAGCAAGAAAGATAAGCACTACCCAAACTCATGATAAATGCCATCCTTTCCCCAAAACACAGAGTTTAACATGTAGGGAAAACAAGTGGGTACAGACAAAGTCACAGAAGTAGTGCAACATCCGTCTCCAGCAATGACACAGCATGAATCACTCCCTATCAAGCTCAGGTTCTTCTGTCCCAGGTCACAGCATGACAAACAGGGCTGCACTAGCAAACCCTCCCTAGGACTTACTCACAAGTCTTTTGACAGATTTTTCACTTTCTTGCTGGAAATAACAGACTGTTCTGTCTATCAGCCATTCTAATTCTTTCATAATATTAATCGATCAACAGCAGCTGCTGGCAGCAGAGTAGCAATAAATGGAGAGTACAAGCTCACTGCTCGAAGGTGTGCTGGATGCTCACTTCCCTAATGAGGTGATTAACTCCAACTGCTTCACTGAATGAACCCACATAAACAAGTGGCACTCCATCAGCTGCAGAAGCGGCACAAATGCACTTGTGAATGCATTTCAACATTCGCACTTGGCCTTTCTCCCTTCTGCATTTATTATTCCATTATTATGGAAAGTCACTTTGCCTATAAAATATTTTGCCCTGCTGTCACATTTTATTTTGCATATTTCTTGAGGAGTGTAATGCTCATGGCTGAAAATGCCTGCCCGTGCCAAAAAAATTCATGAGGCTTCAGAGCTGGTTAAAAAGAACTTTTTAAAGCATCCTGACCTTTGAGCACACATTCCTTAGATAGCACAGTATCCTACATAATGTCCATTTAGAATAAACATATACAAAAACTGGGTGGCAATTTTCCAAACAACCAACTTCTATGCATGCAATTCTTCAGAGAAGTGGAAAGGTTCTAAGTCTTATGTACTATTCACATCATTGTTGGACTATACTGATTAAGAGGAAATCTTAAAAGCTCAGGCAAAGATCTTGTAGGTAAAACTGATGGAGGTGATTCACCATTCTTACACCCCTGTGTTTTAATGTGGTTCTCCTAAGTACTTATATCTTTCATGCCTCCTGTTGTTTTTTCACTTTTGCCATCCTCCTATTATTCAATAGCTCAAAGCACCATCTGCTTTTTTTGTCAAGGCCTTGAAGTTAGACCCTTCATATATATTTTTCATTGCTAATACATTGTGGTCACTGCATTTCATCTCTTCCACTTAACATTTTTCTGTACCTCTCAACATTTTTCCATGTTCCTTTCCCCACTGTATCTCCTGATCTAAGCAAGGCCATCCTTTGGCAAGGCTTTGGGGCAGGTTTCCTCCCCAGATGATAGTGATTAGGGTGAGAAGAGGACAAGGGTCAGGTAAGGGTTTGATCAGTCAGACTGGTACAGACAATGAAGCAGCAGCCTTGGTCAACAGCCTGGCATTTAAAAATAAACTGTGAATGGGTATTTACAATTACTTATGACCTGCTGTAACTATGTGGCAAATTTTCTTTGCTGTGGAGTTTGTAATCTCTGGCAAAGAGGGCAAGGCAAATGGCTGGAGGCTGCAGTCCCTCATATGCCCTAGCCTGAACCACCAGAGTTTGAACCCAAGGTTTTCATCTGGAGAGTTACCATCACCCTGTGAATGCCACGAGTTCAATTTCCAAGCCTGAAGTCAGAGACAAGAGAATGATCTATTTACTGAAGTGTGGTTTTAAGGCAACAACAAATCTTAATGAATTCCTATCAAATTTGATGGATACTTTAACTTAAAACACTATTTTTTTATAAAGTGAAATTTTTTAATTTGGCACTTCTAAATGATAGAATAGGGCAAAGCTCATGATCCTTCAATACATAAGCTATCTAAAGTTCTTATTCTTTAAAACAATGCAGAAAATTAAATATTTTATTCAGTACAAAATACAATGTGTTACCAGAAGGTAATTTTGGTACCAAAAAAAAGTTTAAAATAATTATTTATATAAATATATTTATATAAATAAATATGCTTAAATTTTATTAAAAATAAAGTATTTTTCAAATCAACACAAAAACACCCAGAGCATGGGAAATATTTTCCAGTTCAATTAACAAATAACAGACTCTTTACTGTGAAGGTCTAATTCACACCCTTCTTAATGGCTTTACAGTAAAAGGGCTGAGCATCTGCAGCCCTTACTGAAATTGGACATTTAGTATTTATAAGCCAATAGAATCATCTGGTTGTGCAGCAGTTGTGAAAAAAAAAAAAAAAATAAAGCCCTTAATTTGTCACAAGTGCATAAGTGGTGATAGAAGTGCTCAACTTTACACCCCCTGCTTGAAAGCATTGATTGCTGCAAAAGGATTGCAATTCTCCAGCCTTGCAGGGAGCCTGAATTCCTGCCCCAGGATACAAGATGCCCCTGCTGTCTTCTCAGTCTAAATTGGGGGGGGAAAAAAATGGGTCCTCTCAGGTCCCAAGGACTAATTAGTCAATGCTTGTAAAGCTCTCTGAAGGTGAAAAGTGTATCTGTGCTTTACCACGACAGATGGCTATGCTTTAATTTTAAAGGTTTTCCTTAAAAAAGCCATTTTGTGGAAGCACTGACTCTCTTCACTGTCCACTAGTGCAGATGATTCATTATGAACTGCTGTACAGATGGGGGAACAGGATGGCCAAAACCTCTGTTCTGGCCGTGAGCATTCAGAGAGAAGAACCTTAAATATTGATTGACTTTATGAACCAGAGTTCCCTACTGTCTTGTGGTAGTGTAAAATATCATAAAATGCTGCCAATTCTGCTTGTCTCTTCTCCTTCCCATCTGTGATAGTTTTACAGACTATCTTCCCAAAAATAAATGAAGTGCAAGACCTCTGGAGAACGGAATGGTCTGTGTGTCACTGAAAGTAGTGTACTACACCATGTTCCCACCTGTCCTCATGCCCTGTTGCAATTAGCATCTTGCACAGATCCTTGAACATATGTTTGCTTTGTCATCCTGTGGAATATTCCACTACACTACACTACAGCAAGCTGTCAAAGTCTTTGCTGAAAGAAATAATGACTAATGATTTATACTAAAATCAGCACTGCAATCCTCTGCTGCAAAAATTGCTGTGGTGTAAAACCAGCAAGAAAAGAGCTCACAAGGTTGTGCTGATTGTTTCCTAAGAAATACAGAATTGGTAAGCCATAGTCCCATGCTTATATACAGCTTGTGTTTTATGGATGAATCCAGAGGGAGAGAACGCAAAAATGCAGGCAGGATTTTGCAGACTGACCTTGCTTACCATATCAAGCAAGCCTGCCAACTAGAACTGCTCAGAATAACTTTCCAAGGGACAATATTGTAGAGTCCAGATTACTCCTACGGATATCAGTACAGTACACTCATTGATAAAGAGTAACATAAACCTGTCGCTGTTGTACCGAGAAATGGCAAGAATCACGACAGAGGTCCAAGGAGAAATGGAATTATTTTGGTCTGCAAGAGAGCATGATACAATTGGTCCCTTGATCAACCACCCTCTAGAATAATAGGTGGAGGTCCAACAACGTCCATTCAAAATATTTTCTCCAGTGTACCAAAAAAAAATAGTTGGAAAACAAGTTTGCAGGTGTGAGATAAAGCCTTGGTTTATACAAGTCTCAAACCATTTCTCAGCTAGCTTGCATGAGAAAGAAAAACTTCACAGGATGCTGCAGCAGCTGGAAAATTCCTCTGCTCCTAGCTTTTCAGTATCCACATAAAACTTCTACAGGAAATTATGATTTTTTAAAATTTTTTTAAAGATCATAAATAACTGATCATTCTCCCACAAACATACTTTCAATGGTGCTGTTTCCTGCGAAATTTTCCTCCTCCCATATTTTTTAGTTGGCAAAATTCTAGAAAGCTTGATCACGCTACACATGATTTGGGTTTTGGTTTGGTTTGCTTTCCTTCTTCAGTTTTTGTCTTACTATCTATGCATGTTGGGTACATCCATTTTGAGAACAGCTCCCAGTCATTGTTATATTGTTGAGTCAGACACACTTCCTTGCATTTGGAGGGTGGCAGCTGACCTGATGTGTGAACTTGACTCCTCTTTTAATTTCTTTTCCATGGGAAAATGGGGCCTACAGGCCTGGTGAGGAGTTCAGCAGAGAAAGGGTAAGGAGCTTTCTGCAAGAACAATGAAGTCAGTGACTCTGCCATGTTGGGCCACCTAGCTGGAAAGACATTAAGTCTCAGTGCTGCTGTGGAGACTCCCTGCTTTGTTTTGCCAGGAGGCTGGACTTCTCCAATCTCTATGTTTCTTTCTGATGAATGTTCACCTGGCCTCCTCTGCAGCATGTAGGAACTGCCATGCCTCAAAAGGAGCTTCTCAGATGGCAGTTCCTACACTTCAGTATCACTAGAGGCATGGGGTGCTCAAGCCTTAGCCTGAAATGCTTCACCAGGCTTAGAATTTTGATGTGGCTGAAGTTTTCCCTGTACCTAGCTGCTTCCCTATTGCTCCAAGTGAGGAGCTAGGCAAATATTTGTTTGGAAAAAGTACTGACGATCAAAAGAAAACTAATTTGCTTTGCTGCGATGTTAACCGGAATCGAGCTATCACATAAGGTCTCTATCCTATTTGTCCTGATGATGGTTTTATCATCTATACCATACTGTTAGCTCTGACTTCATGTTGTGCCCAGTACCATTTGTCAAATATTTTAGTCATTGCAGTTTTGGGTTTCTTCATTAGAAAGATATACTAAAGTAAAATCAGTTATCTTTGATGCAGACTTGCCAATTTACAGAGGATGTGACTAAACTGCATTTCCTTTAGTATAACAGAAATCAAACAACAACAAAAGACAAGTTGATGGACTACATGACTTTGTTCATCTATACTTAGTCCAAAAGTTTTCTTTGTATGTTTTGCTCAGTGCTCCAACTATGTTGCTTGGGCTTTTCTATCACTACCTCTTTGATGTGTCCTGCTATTCATACATTTAACTGTCTTCCAGAGAATACCTCAATGCCACTCTCTCCTCTTCTGTTGTTTATCCCTGGAAGTCTCCTCAGATGGAAGAGATGAATGGAGTGAAGTCAGCCTGTTTAATGTTGGTCTTTTGAACAGTATTTGGTGCTCACTAATTATTTGTTAACTGTCCTGTTGCTGGTTCTTGGTATTTTTAAGATCTGTTTCATCATGGAGATGATTTGAACACCTCTCTCTGCTTCTCTGCTCTTTTTTTTTTTTTTAATATTTCTTCTGCTGTCGGTTTCTGTCTTGGCACTGCCTGAGAAGAAGAACAATTTCCAAAGAAACATTGCAGTCTCTTAATTCATGAAATTAAACCCACTTTGGGAGTCCCCTGAAAGAGCTGAACCTCATTCTTGTGCAGTAGATTGGCCCACTGTCTTGGTAGCATTATTCTTAATTGTGTCAGCAGCAGTTTTCCCTTTTGCTCATGTACACATCTCTAAATATTATTCCTCTTACTATGCTGTTCTTTGTGTTTATTTGAATCATTTATCCTGTTGCTTTAACAGCCATTAGGTCATCTTCTTCTCTTCCTTGGGAACCGCATTTGTTCAAGACTTTGTGTTTTAGAATCATATAGTGAGGGGGCTTATTTTATCTCAGAAAGGCATCAGCTCTGTCGCCCCCTTCCTTCCCATTTTTTGTCACTTATCTCATCATCAAAGAGTTGTTTTGACAAGAGCCAGGCAGTTTCATTTTTTTGGGGTTTTTTTCTCCCAGGCTCTTCCTTCCCATGACTTGCCACCGTCCCACTACATAAACTCATGGATTCTGACACTGACAATCATCAATAAAACAGCAAGATATGGGCATCACAACACAAAATCCATCAGAGTCCTTTTTACACAGCAGATAAAATGCATCTTTGTGTTCATCCTACACATTGGTAGGAGCTTTGTGCTCAGTGATGATGAGTTCTCCAAGCTGCCATTTGAGTATAGCAGAGCAAATTCTTTCTTATATGGGATCTGCTGGCAGTTGCTTGTTTATTTGGTGTTCTGGACAGTTCTTCCACAGGAGATCAAACCAGTTATCCCAGTCAGGGGTGCTTTCTGGCACCAGGTGCTTTATGAAAGATCATTGCTTGTTTGCTCTCCTGGCCATCTTGTGCACTCACAGGATGGCAGTTTCTACATGAAGAGATAATGGCTTTCAGAGGGCTTTTTTGCACCATCAAGCACTGCAAACATTGCTTCCTGGCAGTTAGGGAACACACATGCAGCACAGGTACCGCCTCCTCCCACTGCCTCACCTTGACATCTTGCCCAGGGCAGATCTGGGGGAATCAGCTGCTCTAACCAAAACACAAGAGCAGCTTACTCTGGAGTGTATGTGTCATACACACAGACAGCTTCATCCCCTCACTCCCTGTCATTCTCAACTGGGAATAAACAAGAATTTATGGTTTTGTTTCCAGAAAACCCAAACAGCCCCCTCACTGGCATAAACCCTGCATACAGTTTAGAATAAGGCCCTAGACACATGAGCAGGAGAAACCAGAAAAACATTTGTATAACAGAAGAAGAGACTGTGTATTATAACCCTTTACTCCTGAGTATGTCTTTTAAGCTTAGACCAAAGAAAGACCATGTCTGTGCTTCACAGCACCAGCAGACAATTCTAAAGACCATCCCTCCATTCAGTGCCTTCAAAATTGTCCTTTTTTCCCTTTTTAAGCTGTTGCTATAGCCTATTACAAACTGTAGTTCTGAAACAAGTAAGTTGCTGAAGCGCTTTAAAAGTGTTTTTCCAGGGAATGGCTCTCTGGCTCTTCTTGCTTTCTATAATCACAATATCAAAACAAGGACCTCACAATATCTGCTAAAAATACAGGCAGCTAAAGAAAGGTGGGAAGAATGTGTTCATGCTGGTTTGTATTACACAGTTTGATGTAGTTTTTGCTGCAGAATGAGACCAGCTGTGCTGTAATTAACAGAGTCTGGTACAGAGAACGTGGTCATTTGTTCTTAGAAATCATTGGGGTTTTGGGTTGGTAGTTTGTTTTATTTCCCTAGAGATGGACTAAGCAAACACTTGCTAGACATTTGTTCTTTTGTAACGTACCGCTATTAGCATGTGTTGTTACAGGTTTTCCACTCATTGCAAGGTAGACCTTCATAAATAAATAGAGGGACCCTGAAGGCTCTCTGTGAAATATGAAGGTGTTGAAAGGTCTATTTTCACCCCCTCAAAATAGTTTACAAATAATCCAAGTACTTTTTTTTTTTTTTTTTTTTTTTTTTTTTGGACAGGTGGTGAGACCGAAAATAAAAATAACTACTGCTTGTTAGGATCACTATAAGGAAGGGGCTTCTGAACAATTTTTGAGGGTGCAGACAACCTATTGTGGAAGGAGTACTAAAAACAGATTACTGAATGGATCTGGTGAGGATGAGGAATTTAATTAATTGCTGTAATTAGTTGCATCCCAAGATGAGAAGGCCAGATGCTGGAGTGGTGTGGCAGCCACCTATTAAAATCAGGAGGCCTCGACTGGTTTTCTCCAGCTGGGGGTCTGGTCCTTGGCTGCCTGCTGTAATCATGGATGTGAAACAGACCTGTTTGATGTGGGATGTCGTACACGCTTACAGGAAAAACAGAACGCCAGTAGAGTTACATAGGATCAGAGAAACTTCTTTATTCCCAGCCAGCACTGAACAATGTCTGGGGTCTTTTCTGAGGATCAAAGAAATGACAAAACATGCTTTAGACCTAAACCATACAATATGTAATCAAAAGCATCACATTTTTGCAGCAGTTCATTTCTGGAATTTCTGAAAGCAGTATATTTTTCCAAACCCAGTATCCTCACAGCACGTAATTATATTAGCTCTACAGAGTCCCAGTTTCTCTCTACAGTTTGCTCGCAGGAACCTTTTAGAATGTTTTCCCTAGGTGATGAGCAGTTCAGACTAGTTTCTTTTGAGGTGCTACATTTAGTCATCTCTTTGTGTGAGATAGAAAGGAGACCTTAAATGAAATACCCTTGAGAAGAGTTCTGGAAAAGGCAGGAAAAAAAAATAATCAGGATCTGAAAACAGGGGACATAAAGGCCAGTAGTGGCTATATGGTTTTAGCAAGGTTACTGGGGACAAAAGAACCTAAGCAAGCTTCATTTATTCTTCAAAGCAAACCACAGAAAAAAAATTGTTAGGCATAATGTGATTCATAGACAAGGATTCATGTTGTGTGTCTGCTTACTTGGGGACATGAAGTAGCTTCAGAATCTTTTCACCTCGCATTTGAGGCAGCTGCTCCCTCACTCCTGTTGCATTTGGTATAAATCTGGGGTGATCTCATAATTGACTCAATCTCCTAATCACACTTGTCACAGATGGGTGCTGCTGAAAACAGTGAGTAATTAATTTACAGATGATCGGGAATAGTGGAAAAACATTACTCATTCAATTAAAACTACTGGTTCTGCTGGCTCTGAAATCAAAACTGCATATTAAGCAATAGGAAGGGATTTCTGCCCTGTTCTTTTCCCCATTTATTTCCTTAGGTCAAAGCAAAAGCTACAAGTGGGATCTATGCTCAGATTTTCTGCCAGCTGAAGGGGGCAAGAATCACTCAGAAAGGCAAAATTTAAGGAAAATACAATCTTTCCCTGAGGGTTCATTGTTTCCCCTGGAGAAGGAGCTGTGATGCCATTAAAATATGGATGAAGGAACCCAGCCTCCAACCAACCCAGGAGAAATCTTGTCATTGACTTTGGCAGGGCCAGGATTTCCATCTTAATGACAATGCCTTTTCATTTAATCACCCCAACAACAATTCAGTAATGTACTTTAGAGGCCTGCATCTTTAAAAGTTGCTTGCAATTTAACATTTGACTGGAGATACCTCAAATCACCAATCATGTGTCCTGAGACTGGAGCAGCCCTTTTTACAACAGACTGGTTTGGGGGCTGCAGCGCGGACAAAACTCAATGTAGGTGTCTTTTGTGCCTAAAAAACAAGGACAAGATAGAACACAATAGGCTGGATTTGGTGGCGATTTGCTCTCACATAAATCCAGAGTTTCTTCACTGGGAGAGAAGGGTATTTTTCTGGGTGTCTCTTCTTCACACAGGAGCAGATTTTGGTCTGGCGTCACTACACATCTCATATGAGCTGTGACAAATTTATGAGTACTGGAATTTTTTCCTTTGTTAATGCTTGGATAAGTGCACAGTGCTGGATTGCACAACACAAAGCCCTCTTGAGAATTTTCCTGCTTTGTTCCAGCAAAACACAATGTCCCTGGGCGACTCCTGTTTTCATACCATCTTTCACTGTAGAACAAACATGATAATAAACCTGTTGGAATAATAAGTTCCTGGCTGCTGACCAGGAGGTTTTTACTCAACATGAGTTAGAAGTTTGCTCTGGGAACCAACCCAGAGGGCTATCTACTTTTCCATTCTTCTCCTTTTAACTTATTTTACTTTAAAATTTTAAATCTTGTTTTCTTTAAGGGTATAAACACAGACATATGCACTACCAAAGCACAAACTGGCATTACTCATCCATCATCTTAGGGAGGGGAACAGAAAGAAATGCACCTTCCTAACATCTATTTTCAGGTCTGTTTTGGGGAAGTTGTCTCAAATTCTCTACTGCTTATTTGGTCCTGAAGGATTAGTATGATACCTCTTCTCTAAATAAAAATGCATGGAGAAATAGCAGGTTTTGTATCATACAGAGATGATAAGCCAGGGGAGACTAATCCACAGTTCTGCCTTAAAGATCATCTGTGTCTTTTGGTCCACAGTACATATAAAGGTGTCCTTTATATGTAAGCACTAACAGTCCACAAAGAACAATGAATATTTGCCTGTGTCCCAACTAAAGGAGTGCTCTCATAAATTTCTATATCAGCTGCTTGTCCAAGTCTCATATTATGCCAGTTATGAGCTCCAGGATGGTTTGTGAGGATCTGAGAAACTCGAGCTCTGGAAAAATACAGCTGCCTGGGAAACAAATAAAATGCAGCAGTCTATTTTGTCGCTGTTTACTTTCTTCCCAGGGACAATCAACTGCAAAACAGCAACACATCAATGCAGTTTCCTCCAGCCGTGCTGGTTTACCAAATGTGTACTGTTTGCCAATTTGTGGTCACATTACGGTAATTAGCATAGCTGGAGCACCAGAGAGATACTTTCAGTTTTGATATTTCATAAAATGAGATGCTATAACAGATGATACCATTCCCTTATCCTGCATCTTCCCCTTAGCACCCTCTAGTACAGATACTTTAGTAGAAAATGGCAAAACTACATAATGCTTTGGGGAAGGAGCAGTGCTTTACCACAGCAAGTAACCACCTTGTTATACCTGCTACTGATCTGGTACCTCCAAAAACCCAGCTCTTGGTCACCTTAGGTTGGTAATAATTTTCTACAGTCCTGGAGTTTATCATCCATGGAGCACTACTCACTTAGCTCAGCAGTGTACTGTGGCAGTCACTGGTGTATGGAGCATACTTAGAGAGAATTATCCAGCTGAAGTAGAAAGGGCAAGAAATACAGAGTGGCATGTACCAGTGCTAGCGTGAAATTCGGCAGCTTTCCTTCTGTTTATTTGAGAACTTGGTGTTCCTTCTGCAGGGCAGCTGAAATAGTAATGACTATTCAATACCGAGATAATCTTTGACGAATAACCAAACTGTTAATCTGTATCCCTGTGTGTTAATACAGAAATGACAAAATATTTGCAGACTGTGGTGTTGTCTAGAACAGTTTATTTCCACAGGACTCAAAGGAAGGAGGGAAAGGAGAGTAAGAGTGAGAATATAATTGGGGGAAAATGCTCATTGCGTCCTAAAGAGGCCACAGCTCAGTTCACAGAGAGGGAAAGTGCACATATATTTAAGCTATTCTAAAAGTACCTGTTAGAAAAAACCCCACGGCTGTAAGATTTTATTGCTTAATTTGAGAGAAATAATACCTTAGATCAAAAAAAAGCACTACATTTTCCCAAAATTTCAAGCTGTACTTCACATATATTCCTACATAGAGTAATTATGTTTTAAATACCATTTTAAGTTGTTCACTGTCTTGGCTAAGGATCTACTGAGCTCTCAGAGAAATGAATGCAAATGCTGTATCCCATCGATTTCTTGTGAGAATGCATCAGGCTCTGAATACTGATCCTTTCAGTGGGAAACAGCAATAACTTATGATAATGTAATTAGTTGTTTGCAATGGCACAGTGTCTTTCCCTCACACATCTCCAAATGCTGGCCGGTCACTTCAGACCTCACTGCTGCCCTTATCCAGAGGAACCCTTATCACAATGAACAACTTCACCAAAATTAATGCTGAAGGCACAAAGGAGAAAGGCACAGTTAGTGGTTGGCTTTAAGTGTAACAGAAAACTAGTGTGAGTGGGGGGATGTTTATTGTACGAGTTTCAGGGCTGGGAAACAAGGTCCCAGTGTAATTACAGAACTTGCCCAAGGCCACACAGTAAGGCAGTGGCAGACAGTACATGGTAGCTCCCACAGCTCGAGCCTGACACTTGTGCTTCATTTTGCTAACAAATACTTTTAGAAAAACAAACAGTGATAGCCACATACCAAGGCACAATTAAATTGTGACATATTCAGACTGCATGAATGTAAAGATGTTCTTCTATAAGCTCCAATCCAGGACAGTACCAAAGGACATATATTCCCCACAAGGTGCTGCTTTTGATTTCCTTCTGCTACAGGTACTCCTTGAAGAGACATCTTTATTATACAAGTTGTCTATAACAGAACAACCCTTTCCCAACCAGCAGCTTTTCTGAGTCATTCCTGCTGTGATTTTAACTGCAATCAGACTTGTTTTAGCATATTTAGCCATGAGGTGTTAAACATAATGGAAATAGAGTTATTTTTAATGCAGTGTAAGCCAAGATGGAATGAAGCTTGGTAGGAAAAAACTCAACACTTTGGAAGGAGCACTACTTGCAGGCTCTTTTCCCTTCCCAAGTACAGAAATAGGATTTCAGAAGTTTCCTAAGGAAAAGCCCTGTGGAACTGCCCTTCAGGCTTATCAGAGTGGCAGTGCCCCAACATGACTACACAGTGCTATACTGTCCCCACTGACTGGCCCCTCCAGCAGCCACTGCTGCTTTGCACTTGGTGGGCAGACTGTGAGCAAGGAAAAGGGCCCAGTCTGCAGCTTTGGAACCTCTTAGCCAAATATGAGGCTTCCAAACCATTTTTCAGACCTTGTGCTTACCCCAAAAGTAAATATCCAAAGCGTCAAATGAAGATATTGCAAGACAAATGCATTCTTCCAATAATAAACCCATCAAGATAAAATCATGCAGTGATAGAAATCATGTAGACATTTGTGCCACAGCAGGAGCATGAGAAAGTACAGGTTGTCAGTATACTGGACAACGAAGCCTCCTACCTTACAGCCTGAAGTCAGCCAGAAAAGCAGAATTCCCTCTTGTTTTTCAGTAGATGCTGCCATGTGAATTACATGCAGAAAGGTGTGAAATCACAGACCAATAACTTAGGGAAAGGGCCAAAAACATGCTCCACAACAGGATACTGTAAAGGTCAAATCCCCATTATGGGCCCCACAACATCACAATTAGTTCTTCAGGGAGATTTCAAATAATAATCTCTGCAGAAAAGCATGATAAGATGCTTACCCAGCAAGCCATCCCACATTCATGCAATTTTTCTCCCAGCTTTTCATGGGTCTGAAGTTCAGGGTTAGAAATCACCATGGAGAGTTTTCTTGCAACTTGAAACAAGGATGTCTCAAAGTCTATTTTTCAGGTACTGTGTTTAGCCACTGAGCATTTCTGTCCCATCTTTCTGTGTTTGGATGATCAGACCTGCAGAAGTCTTGAAGTGCTTGGACTTTCACCTCTCTAAACATTCTCTTCTTGCTCAGGCACATGTAACTGTTAAGTATATTTTTAAAATGAGAATAAGTGAGGTTAATCTTGGAGGATGGGGCTTGTGTTCTTCCAAGGCACACATGTGTGTGGGTGGGTGCAGGTATGCCTAGTAATCATAGGATTATAGACAGGTTTGGATTGGAAGGGACCTCAGAGATCATCTATTTCCAACAGCCCCACCATGTGAAGGGGCTTTTCCAGTAGACCAGGTCGCTCAAAGCCTCATCCAGCTTGGTCATGAACATTGTCAGGGATGAGTCAACTGAAACTTGTCTGGGCAACTTGTTCCAGTGTGTCAGCACCATCACCATAAGGAATTTCTTCCTAACATCCAATCTAAACCTACTATCGGTTTAAAGTCATCCCCTCCTTGTTCTCTCACTACACGTCCCTGTAAAAAGTCCCTTTCCAGCTCTATTGTAGGCTCCATTCAGGTACTGGAAGGCTGCTCTAAGCTCCCCCCAGTTTTCTCTTCTCCAGGCTTAACACCAACTTATTCAGCCATTCAATGCACAGATGAAGCCCAAAGAATAAAATTTGGCTGCTAAAGAGATGAAAAATGCTAACTGCATTCTGGTAGTTGAGAGAAGTGTGAGGTCAATGTCACAGAAAGGAAAAAAACAGGAACAGTCTAGTTGATTCAGGCAGATCATTCATTCCCAAACAGTGTATGAATAATTGTGTGGTCCACCGAGCTGAATCCTTTGGAGAGTTTCCTAGGAAAACTTTGATGCTATCGGTACATGCTGGACTGTGGCAGTTGTCCATGGAGAAACAGAGTTTGGGAAAAAGTGTGAGACCTTGTCAACAATCCTTTGTTTTAGTGAGTGGGAAGTAAGAAAAACGCCTGTTTCCTTTCCTGTCAGATGGCCCTGCACGAGACAAGTCATTGTGCTCTCAGGGTTGGCCTGAGCAGCACTACACTGTTGTCACCCATGGGGCAGGGGCAAATATAGCAGCCCACTCCCCTCTGCAAACCCCAGGACCACAGCACACCTAGCTTTTGCAAAAAAAAAAAAAAAATCCCAGTTAAAATCAGAGATATATTGTATACAATGATCCTGGCAGGGGGTTGCCAGTACCTCATGGAAGTGCAAGCCACCTTAACAAGTTAATTTCCCAGGAGGAAAATGCTGGGAAAATTCAATCTAGGATAACATCACCAGTACAGTTTTTACCTGAACCCAGAGAGCAGGGAACTGGCTCTCACAGAACCCCTGTGCTCGCCTGCCAGAAGGAGAAGGTGCCAAGCGTGAGGTGGAAGAGGAAGCAGATGTGGGAGAGGAGACCAAACGTGTAAGTCAGCTGAACCACAGCCAGATAAATCCCCAGGCACCCCACCGCAGGCAACTTCCCTTGGAGAGCAAAGCTGGAGTGTTCTGCTAGAAAATAAAGCCTGATAAAGAGGCTGTTTATTCTGGTTCACTTCCTATAAGTGACTTGGTGACCTCTGGAGTGCGTGTGTTTGCGGTTTGAGTGGCAGGCTGTTGGCACAAGAGCTCGCCCTACTAATACCTACAGAGCGCACAGCCCTCAGGAAAGGGGAACTTAGCCCATGCTTTCATCTTACTACAAATGGTTGAGACAAGCTGCTCTGTTGGACTGTGCTCCTCAGAAGCTGTGCTGAAAGGATATCCTTCACTCCCGTGGGCTCAGTCTGGCAGGCAGCAGTCCCTGAAGAGAACTGCTTTGCTTGCTCAACACTGTACTGCAGCTGAAAGGGAGACTGGAACTCCAGGTGTCAAACAAGACCCAAATGCAGCTGGCAAAATCTGTCTGAAAACAACCCATGAGTTAGCATGGCTTTTTAGTGAAGGGAAAGTCATCAGTAGGATTTGCTCTTCTCCCGAAAAATTATTATCTTTAATAAAACACTGGTAGCAAGTAGAAGACCATCTTCTGCCGAGCTTGTAATCTTCTCCAGAGCAGAACAGTCCTTGAAGAACAGGACATATTACTCCAGGAACTCTCTGCCTCTGGGAATCACCATGAGACAAATCTGCCTTTCCTCATGGCTAAAACACAACAGCAAATCCTTCTCTTTTGATCCTGAATCAGGACAGACCTTATAATTTTCCTGTTAGTAGGGGAATGGGTCTAGGATCACATTTCAGCTGTTAGCAACCCTAACTGCTATTTATCTACTATCTGCCTGTGGTTCCAGGGTTAACAGCACGCCCCTTGTACATTCATGCTTTGGAAAAAAATCACACATATCCATGTTCACTATTATTTTAAATTATTGTTTATCTAAAAACAGGCAACCCATTGTTAGCAAACAGAAGTGGTGAAGAGAAGCGAGTAATTCTTACAACCCAGCTGCATTCTGAATTCCTTTTCTTTAAAAGGTCAGAATAGCCTGAGGAGAAACAAACAGAGTCTGTGTGATGTCCTGAAGTGTTCCCTGGAGAAAAGTGAGCCGTCCTTCCTGCCTAGTGTATGAGGAGGATGCACAAAGTAGGTCAAGTAGGCTCTTGTCCAAGATACTCAGATCTTCTGCCCAGTAAAGGCACCACAGATGGGAAGGCTGAAAAGAAAGGTGTAGCAAAAATACTGTTCTGCAAATGTCTCTAGTTTTTCACAGGCTGTGGAGGCCACATGAAACCATCAGAAAAGTCATTTACTTCTCAACCCTCTGAGAAACTCTCTGGTGGTGGATATCCATGCCACATAATGAGAGAGACAGACTTCAGAGACTCAGTGAGTGTATCAAGGCTGTGCTGGGGGGTGTGGGAGCCTTAGCAGAACACAGCTTTTCTCCTTGGGAGAAGGCGAGAGTCTTAATGCCTAAACTTTAAAGGAGATGTAAAGCTGCTCTTTGGACTGCTCCTGACACAGAGGACCCACTGGAGGAAGCTGAGCAATGGGGGGACCACACCAAAGGAATAAGCTGGCTAGAAAGAGATGTCTCAGAAACTCCTATGGCTGCTCCAGGTTCTCAGATGTTGGGATATAGGCAGAGGATACAGACCTTCAGCTCTTTCTCTGCACCAGGAAATGTGGGCAGGCTGGGAGTAAATCCTGCCAAGTGTTTGGTGATATGACCTGCATTTGCCATGCCGTAGTGGATCTCACGTCTCATTTCACCTGGTGTACATAACCACAGCAATGGAGACCATTCTCAGGTGACCAAGTGTCTGATCCCAAAGGGTTCTGGGAGTTCTGGGAGTGGGTCAGCACTTTCAGGTCAGGTCGTTTTCTCCAAATATTTTATCGATACCCACACAAACATCCTCAGCAGCCCAACACTGGTTTTTTGGGTGCATTTCAGTGATTCCTAGTACAAATCTCTGAGCAATATTTTTAGAATTACTTTTCTCTCCTGACTTCCTCATTAAAATCACATCATAAAAGTTGTATATTTCTCTTAAAGCCATAACAATAAATTATCAATATTTCTCATCTCATATGTAATACCCTGCCTGCTTTCCATTCTTTCCACAGCTTATGCTGAGCTGCTTGCCTCCTATTTGCGTTTGTGCAAGATTGCAATTTTTTTTGCAGTAAACTAAGCAGTAATAAATTCCAGAGGCCTTTGCTGTCTGTCCCCACTGCTCAGCTTCCTCTGGCTCTCAATTACATTATTCTGTCTTGGAGGGACACAGGAACTGCCATCACTGGCTCAGACCCATTCAACATCTTACCTCCAACACTTGATTATCCTGCATTTGTAGGAAGCATCCCTAGAAGAAATACGTTTACTTTTCTTGATGTTACTCTTATGGACTTGGACATTGCAAAAAATCTCATCTTTAGGTGTCATTCCTCTAAATATCCCCAGAAAGCCATTGCAGCTGAAAAGTCTTAAAATGATGGGAGTCCCACCTTTGCTTTCAGTTCCTTCTGCTTCTTGTTCTCTGTCCCTGAATGTTGTAGTGCTAAGTTTGTTGTAGTGCTAGGTTTAGTTTAACAAGCTGCAGCTTTCCCTGGGAGCTCAGCGGGGCTTCTTAGGGCAGGGCAGCCATTCTGCTCTCCCATAGTCCTTTTCAGATGGCTCCACCGTTTTACTCTGGCCAGCTATCAGCTCTACAACGCAGTGACGGCAAAGGAGGTGAGAAGGGTCCCTCTACAAGGGCTTTAGAGGATCTTTAATCTTACGTCTTGCCCCAGTGACACCCACAGGCAGAGAGACCTGGTGATCCACGTGCAGGAGGGTTTTGTCAGATTGCAGGGGGGGGATACATGGGTGGAGTTGGGGTACAGGAACCAATAGGGAGAGCCCAAGGGAGTGGCCAGGGCTAGGGGCAGGGGAAAGTGGGGGGAGGGAGGAAATGTGAAAGGCATTTAATAAATGAATCAGTGGGAAATACAACACCACACCTGAGTCTAAAGGAGCCCAGCTGCTCACAAGGACTGTGACATCGCATAAGCTATGTCAACAGAAGCAGCCATGGCTGATATACGCAGCTTTCCCAAAACCAGCAAGTCTCAGTCAGCTGGATCCGAATACAAAGAACAAAAACACCCGGTGATGCAAAGTTATGTTAGATACCAATCTTGTGCCCCTTTCCTCCGTGCTATACACAGCTCTGCACGGTGCACCAAATTCCCAGCTGCACCATCTCCCACCACCAAGGCACTTGCAGCCCATATCCTCCTGCTGTGGGACCAGGAAGGGCAGGAGTAGACTTGGGGCATCAGTGGGTGTGGGGAAAGCACATCGAGTATTTCTGCCCATCACTAGTCCTTGTATTAGTATATTCAAGCAAGAACAGCCTTATATGAGTTGGGGGTGGGGGTCCTGTAACTTGCCACCCCCGTATGTCAAAACTCTTGACTTTAAAGCTCTTGCACTAGCACCTTGTCTCCTGCTACTCTTTCGAGTATTACTCTGTGCCACTGCAACTTTACTGAGCTAAGAGGGATAAGGAAAGTGTGAATACCAGGAATCAAGCATAAAGTGCAAAGCTGTAACCCTCACAGGGCACCATAACCCTGCAACATTGTCAAGATGCCATGGGTTCATGCCTAGCAAATCAGCCTGACATCTGCATGATCACTGGACTGGGGCTGTGCCTCCACTGGTTTGCTCCCCGCCCTGAATTCTCTTCTCTTAATTCCCAAACCACTGTTCCCACTGAAACAGGCAGTACTCAGCCTAGCCACACTATGTCTGGTGACTGCCAATAACATGCTCTCAGAGGCCGACGGGGTTTCTGACACTTGTTCTCTTATGCCCCTGTTCCCAAGCAGAAATCCATCCTTTAGCACCCAAACATGAGTCAATACAATGTATAGAACAAGCCCTGAAACCCATTCATAAAAACACAAAAAAATTACGAAAGCAGTCCACATCCTCCACAACTCTGAATACAGTAGTGCAGAGGAAGGCACTTCTATCCCTGTTAGAGAGGATGATGTTCAGAATCATGTGCTGCAACAGGCTAGTCATATTTCGAGGGAAGTGGCAGCATCTCCACCAGTGAAATACTTCAGAGCAAGGCTCACTGAAGTCCCATTAGGGATACCCTATAACCAGTCTGACACTGGTGTAGTGGCTTCAGTACCCCAACTCTAAGCAAGGGAGCTTGGGCTGTGCCTGCAATGAAGAGAGAGAGAGAGACAGAAGCCCTTTGGGGCCAACCAACTGAGACCCACCTGCTGATAAAATTCCCTCTGGCAGAAGTCCTCTGACCACAGCCTGGCTAGGGAGCCACACTTGCCGCTGGCACAGAGCCCACCCCATGCTTGCCCAGCCAGGGACATGCTTCTCCTGATGCTGCGCCTGTGGAGGAGTGAGAAGGAAAGCATGCCAAGTCATGACTCACTAAAGAAAAAAACTTGGTGAATATCAACATTAGGGAAGCCTCTGACACTGGAAAGGACTCGGTCATGGCCAAGTTGATTTATCACACAATACAATTGTTTTATAGCTGCTGTTTCACCCACTCATTAGAGCCTGTGTGAACTGATGCTTCATGGTTAGAAGTGTTGGTGTGTATTTTTTTCCCCTTACAATTCAGTTTGTTTGAGGATCTTGTGATTTTTCAGTTTTTTCTTCCTGATAAAAGTGTGCGTCTATAACATGGGCTATTACACCCCTTGAAGAAACTGTCATCACCTTGACTGCAGTCTCATCCACATTTAAAAATCTTTAAATGAAACCAAACAAAAAACCACCAAACTACTTCTTTTCCTCCCTTAGCTTCTGTTTTCTGAAGAAGCATACTCATTTGTTTTTTCTGCTGAAAACAAGGAATGCAGGGGATCTTAGTCAATGTCTTTCTTTTTTTTCCAACCCAAACTCCCTCAGTCTATTTGCTGAAGTGCTTGGCAGCAACAGTTGCTTGAAAATTAGACAATTTGTAAAAGAAGAAATTATCTGTTCTGCTTGCTACTCCACTGGGATTCAGAACATTCCCTGCTCTTCAGTGGGTTACATCTTTTTGCATGAAATAACTCAAAAAAAAAAAAAAAAAAAAAAGAAAAAAAAGAGGAGGAAACTAAAGTGTTGTTTGCCAGGTGTTATTCAGAAGAGCTGGGCAATCGAATCAACTTGGATCCCAAAAAGTGCTGCAGGAATGTCCACTGTGAAAGAGCCCTGAGCATGTCAACCTGCCTCTGACACATGTATGGAGGCAAACATTAACGTCACATAGGAGCAGTATTTTTACAGCAAAGTAGCAGCAGTCCTCTGAGCCTTTTGCACTCTATACTTCAAAAAAATCAATTTTCTTTGCAAAGTGGTAGAAACCACTCCCCCTCCCCTTGAGTTTTTGTCTATGGTGGATTTAGCTCTGCCTTTGTTCCTTGAATAGAAACCCCTGACTTCAAGCACACAGCAGTGGAAAGGAAAGACCTTTGAAATACCAGCCAACAGCGCCCTTGAACAGCACTGATGGATCATGGCAAGCCTACAGCAAAAGACCTCTCTTCACATTCCCTTGCCCTTTGGGAGCACCTCTCCTCAGCAAAGCTGGGTGCTTTTCAAGGGCTAATTAAGGCTGCAATTCCCCCTGCAAGGCAGATGAAGGTCACTTGGGAAGAAGGGCATGCTACTTGTTTACTTGTCACAAACAGCTTTTTGTACAAAATTTTTCTTTCTTTGGTTACTTATTTGCAGAAGTATCCCAATTTCTTGTGGTTTTAAATTCATCTTGTTTTATTCCCCCACACCTTTTAAAAACTTTTTTCTCCTTTCTGCTCACTAGTTATTTCTGATAGGTGCCAGCCAATATCTGGATTATGCACAGCTCCCGCCACAGTTTCTACCTTCTAGGGAGCCATGTAGTGACACACAGAAAATAACACTGTTCTGCAGCCTGAACTTTGGGTGGAAACTTAGTCTAGAAGAAGAAAGGAAATAGTCAGACTTTAGGATCTTCACATATTTGGGCTCCTGGCTTTCAAAGGCAGCTTTGGTTTTGATTGTTGAGCATGTCATACCCTTTCTGACCCATACCTTCAAAAAGCGCAGAGCTCCCAACTGCTAGAAAAATCATGCACCTGCATAGCAGCCCGAGCTCTGTGCACAAACACTTTGACAGCCTCAGCATCAGATGTTATTTTTAAAAATCTCTATCTTCATGTGGTTGTGTACCACATACCAGAAAGGAGATTCATGTGGTCAGAACTGAGTGAGCTCACCTGAAGCCCAGGGATAGGTCTGAGCATGGGGGTTATTCTCACCTCTTCCCTGCAGTGAACATGCCTCTGCCAGCAGCTGCTGTTTAAAAGCAGCATCCCAGAATTTCCCACCTGGAAGCCACACAGGCCAGTTCAATTGTTTAATTAAAATGGCTTTAATGACCAAATGGTTTATGGTGGGGTTTTTTTATTTCTCCTTTGTTGCAAAGGGTCATTTTGCACACAAGGAAAAAGTTCTGAAAGGTTTCAAATAAACTCTAGTTGAAGCCATATGGGAAACGTTAAATGACATGTCAAAATATCACTCCTGTTCACTTAAGAAAAGCCAGTTTGTGCTTTAATTTCCTTTATGCCTTAAACCTCTTTCATGATCAGTTTTCCTCAGTGTCCAGAGCCTTCCACATTTTGACTGCATTTCATATTAACTGCAAAATACTACAGGACAAGATCATGGGTTGCCCTCTGCTCTGTTATATGCTGTTTTTTCATTCAGCTCTCAGATAACCAAACATCTATGAACTGCAAGCATTACATTTTAAAAACAGTTTGCAAAAAAATGTCAGTGACAGGACACAGCTGGTTGTAATTTAATGACTACAGAGTATTAAGAATAGAAACAATTTCAGAATGCACCAAAATAGCTAGAAATATAAGACCCTTGGCTGACTTAAAGCCTAGCAGTCTTTGTGTGACTATGTGAGGGGGATGATTAGAGCAGCTCTCTGAGATCCTTTAATTCCAACAAGCAATTGGCAACCACGCTTTAACCTGCTGATGCAAAGTCCTCTTGGCTTTGCCTTTTATCCTGGCTTTTAAGATAGATCTACCCAAGACCTGGCTCACATATGCTCTACTCCGAGTTTATTTCCTGTAGGGTTTTATTACTGTCAGTTGCTGTTGCTGCTGCTTCAGAGGCAAATTCAGATATTAAACGCAGTTGGTTTTAGCTTTGAAGCTGAACAAAGCTCTATGCAGATCTTTGACGGGAAAGAGATTCTTGGATTCCTAACAGTTTTCATTTCTGATGGCTAAGGAAGCTTGTGAACAAATATGAATGATGCAAATGGAATACACAAGGGACAGAAAACCACAGGACAATTCCCTTGGTACTCAAGACTGATATATATGCATCCCTTTTTTGACTTAAGCTTTTCCAGTAAATATTTCAAATTCCGTATAAAAAAAACTTCACAAGTATAAGACTTTGAATACTGAATTTCTCTCAGTACTTTTCCTGTTGTTTGCACACATTACTTTTTCCAAGAGCACAAAAAAAAAAGAGCTAAAACACCCCAAAAAACTCCCAAACCCCAAATCCTTTCCTAACTGGTAATGAACTTCAGCCTTTCTAGCCTTTAGCTGTACACGTTTTGAGTATCAGCCTCTTAGGAAGGTAGGGTGTTCCCTTCAAAAATCCCCACTTATCTCTGAGACAAACCTCCTACCAGTCACAGCTGACAGGAGTGAGGGTGTAAAGTCCTCCCTCCTCCACTGCGCTACATTTGCCCCAGAGGAGTGCAAGTAGCCACATCATTTTCCAGGGTACAGTATCAAAATGGAACTCTGGGGACAGCAAAGTTAGTTTGGTTTGTGTGAATGGGGCACAGCCACCGTCCTAATCTGGCAGTCCCTGGCTATAAACATGTGCAAAGACACAGCCCAGGGACAGCTGCACATCAGTGTATGCAGGCTGCACAAGGCAAAGCATTTGGTGACCAGCCTTTTGTTTCTGATAGTTTGAAAGGATGACTTTTACAGCCAGTTTTGTTTTGTTGTCTTAGCCTTGAGTACTTCCTGTACATCTTCTTCCCTCAGGTACTCAAACCATGAGTGAATAAGGGTAAACCATAGTGATGATTTCCTGTGTAAGAGGGAGTGGGACAGGTAAGAAATACGTCAGGGCTCCCTCATTTGTGAAGAATCCTAGAATGTTCTCTGGTCTTACCCATGGATCAAGGTGAGCAGCTCCAGGGCAATCCACATCACACTGAAAAAGGGACAAGTTGCTGGGGCTGGAAGTTGGGCCAGAGACACAAATGTTTGTAAAAGGTGTCTTATGGGCCAGAGGAAAGGAAAAAGGAAAAAATGTTTTTCCAAAAGGAAAAACACTAGTGGAAATAAACAACAACAACAAAAATCATTATTACTTCTACTTTACTGACCTTTCTTTTATGAAAAATATGTGCATTGCACAGCTGTACAAAAAAATGTAAGTTTTTTTGTATGTATATAAAAAACTGATCAATGAACAGTTTTATGGCAGAATGAAATGCTTTATGCCATTTGTTTCTCAGTGACCTGTCCTGGTGATGTCAATGCCGCCATGGAGCACAGCAGACTCTGCCAAGCTAGAATCTAACTTTGCTTTCCTCAAAAGAGCCACTAGCTAGAATGTCAACCTTGATTTTTTCCTGTCAGATAATTTTTTAAAATTTGTTTGTACCCAGGATATATTTACCAACTCCTGTAATTTCCTGAAGCCTGCAGCTTATGAAGTAAAGTGACGTTTTTGTCTGCATAGAAACTATCTTCTTGTGGTCCTCCGTGAAGCTTGGCAGCAAGACATGCCTAGAGATGGCCAAGCAGAAAGGGAGGCAGCTCAAGGGGGCCCAAGTACAGGCCAGGTCATGTTGTTTGGGAAATTAGTGGGGGCAGAGCAGATGAAGATGGATAATTATGAGGAGAAACAGTGAGAGGGAAAGACAAAGAGGGTAAGAGAGATAACAAAGAGAAGTAGATTGAAATTGAGATCAAGTCATGCTGAGGAAGCAGATGGAGGTAAAAGCCAGCAGGGCCAGGTCTGAAAATACCAAGTAAAAAAAATGTAGAAAGACCTCTGAATACGTAGAAGGCTCATTTTAAAAAGTGATCACAGAAGTGAGCTCTCACCTCCTGAACTCTGGTCCATGGATAAACTATCAATAAATCTGACAGAATTTTTATTGGTTTCAATGGTATTAATCTTTCTAGTTCAAAAAAGTATCCAACAGTGTCTTTCACCTTCACTCTTCTAAAGTGTTGATTCTTTGGGATTAATAGATGAATTTCTGGAAAAAGAACTCCTGAGCGCCTGGAAAAGGACTTTTGGACTTCTAATTTGCTTATGGGCTTTTGGAAAGAGTTACCAGCTATATCTATGCATTTTTCAGGAGGATAAGGCCTGGCATAGATCCAGAAGCATGGCTAATGAACAGCGACCAATGGAGGTTCCTGTCCTACAGTCTTTGACCTATGGCCAGAGCAGGAGTGAGAGTGTCAGAGGCATGTTTAATTTTTACACCTTCTGAAATTTGCAAAGATGGCCCTCTATTCTGGAAAGCAATTGTCCTCTTCTCTGAGTTCCTGCTGTTCTCAGTGACAAACTTTCAAAGGGGTCTAATGATATCTGAATTGAAATTTTGAAGTGTGTGTCTGGGCTAGTTATGTATAAAATATATGTGAGATTTCTTAGTCACTGTTGCCCTGCTGAGCTAGGCAGTTTTCAGCTATATGATATTGTTCATGCTCTCAAGAATTTAGGTCTCTATAAAGAAGAGAGGCAAATTCAGAGAGGTTCTTCGGGTTTCAGATTTCTCCTCCCGAAGAGAAAACTAAGCTCCAGTTCATCTCCCTGAGCCCTACAGGTGACAACAGCAGCGCCAGCTGTACCAAATCCAGCTATCCTCCCTCTCATGTTTCTCTTGTGCACATTTCCAGTCCAACAGAAGCCTCTCAGAATAAGGCTACATTTTTCCCTGGGTGGAAGGAGAATCTGGGGGACCACCAGAGGTGGTGCAAGGCATTAACCAAAAATGTAGTGCTGATATTTGCTGAGCCAGAGTGTAAATGTACATGGAGGAGGCAAAGCCCTTGCAGAGGCCCACAAACAGTCCCTGCCTTGGGCAATGATGGTCTTCAGTCTCCTGAGTCCCAGTGAGCAGTGCTGAGGCTAATGTATGGTGCTCTCAAGTCATATTGCCTGCGTAGTAGGAGCCAGTGTTATGGCAGGATGTTTCTGTAAGGAGCTGGGATAACAGGGTGGTAAAAGAGTACATTAGAAGACACATTATGCTAAAGTGGATGCAGCAAAGTGCTGCAATGAGGCAATGGCCCATAAAAATAATGTCATTTGCCAGTCCAGAGTCATTTCCAGGGCTGTAAAATTATTTGCTGGAAAGAGTCAGAGTGGGCTGCTGGCTCAGAGCGGTTCCTGTGCTGGGCTGGCAATGCATCCTCAGCTCTGACCAGTGAGGCAAAAGCAATTGCTGTCAGCCCCTGCTTTGGCTGGAGGCTGTGGGCCTGGGAAGCAAACCTGGCAAACAGGAAGAAAACAACAGGAAGCCTTAGGGTATTTGGACTGGCCTTAATTTTTCAAGGTGAGATTTTTCTTTTCCTAGAAATTCCTTAATATGCTGATTTCTCCTACTGGATATTACAAAAGTGTGGTCATATTGTTCTTCTCCTGCTTCACGAGTGGAAAAGAAAACATTCTCTCATTTTCCTCAATGGGACTGAAACAACACAGCCTTGTTTGCCTTTGTTTTGGTAGCTCCCATGTTGATGCACCGGCATCTCCACTTGTGCCAGCACAGCTGTGGGAATACACATAATCTCTCTCTCTCCCCGCCGATCAGCGCGTTCTTCACAAGCAGAACTCAAAACAATGTAGGCCCTATGCTAACAATGGTATTTGTGTGCAAATACAGGACAAGAGGAAGAACAGGGCCGAGCAGAATGACAAAGTTGCTCTTGCGCAGCAATGGCTACCTGCTGATTTGAAAACTCACCCCTCTTCCCCAAATAACACCACATAAATTTGGACCATAAATTATTTGTGAATTTATTTTATTTTGTGTATAAAAATCAAATACCCAAAGATGGACGGGGAGGAGGAAAAAAAAATCAGGATATGCATGCAATCATTCTTATTTATGTGGGAAAGTACAGCTTTGTGGATTTTCCCCATCTGTTCTGCTATATAGAATCAAATTGGGGTTAAATGTGCTTTTAGAATAATCATTATGGCCTAAATTGAACGTGATTTACAAGGAAAATAAAGCCATATGTGTTGCATTAATTTCTCATTTTTACTCCGTCCCACTTCCACTTGGTTGGATACATGTCATGCTCTGTTCCTAAATGGTGTCACTGATGCTGAAAGTAGAAGGTGACACTACATTTTCCAAAGTGGGCTCAATCTTTGAGCTGTCTTTCTAAGAGCGGTGGGAGTGTCCGTGGCTCTCAGAGTTTACAAAGGACATTCTCATTAAAACTGCTGCAAACCAGGAGGAAAATACGAGTAAGTTAATCAAAGCACCGCAGAGTAGCACCTAGAGCAGAGGGTGAGAAAAGATGTGGGACTAAGGGAAATGAAGAGTCTCTTGCCCCGGCATCATTAGATAAGCAGATCAAAAGGGGTGTTGCAGTGACAGGGGTGTACATCACCCATTGCAAACTACAAGTTAGACTTGCTGAAGGCAGAAAGGTAAGAGTGAGCAGTGTACCTGGAGGAACATTATCTGCTGGAATAGTTCTTAACTGAAGGACAACAAGCTTTTCAGGAAAGATTAAAACAGCAAGAAGAATCAACACAGGCTCTTCTACTGCATGTTTACTGGTGAATAAATATGATGTGGAACCCTGTTAGGGCTCTTTTGCAGAGTACTCAGGCAATTTTTAAGCCATGGTATTCTCCAAAATGGGCAGGATAAGTGCTCGAGCTAAATTCCCTGCCTTTTTGCATCCCAACTCCTTCACATACTGAAGATATATTTTTTGATGTTTCTTGGAAAAAATTCTTTGTAGTGATTGTCTCTCCTCTGGAAGCTGATATACCTGAGTTTTATATCTGTTTGAAGATCACCAGCAGAAAGAAAGAAAGAGTCATGTTTACAGAGGGCACGAAGACATTGCTTTGCATTTTAATGAGGGATGACAGCAAACAGCTCTCTCTGTTTTCTTCTGGATGTGGTGAGCTCTTGACTATTATGTTACTGTCACTGATTTTGTCTTCTACGTCCTTGAACTCTTTTCCTCTTATGTGTTGAAAGGCTGACAGAAACCATGTCTCTGACTTGAAGGTTTATACCCACAGCTCTTGCAGCCCCACTGAGCAGAGATCACTCAACTGTCTTTCACCTAACTCACTTCAGGACTGCCAGCAGTCTGCCTGCTGCAGGCTCTGGAGAAATGACTGGCTACTGTATGAAGATACCCACAGTGTTTACTGTCCCATTTCGACATGCCTTTCCCAAATGCTTCTGAATTCCAGGATGAATATTTGCTTTGGTCTTCCAAAATCAGCTGCTTCTGTAATACACCTCTCTGTCCCATTTAGATCAGTGCCACTGGTGGCTGCTCACTGAGGGGTGAAGGGGTGGATTGCAGGCAAAATAGAAATTTTACATGGAACGTGTATGGAGACAGAGTGATGGATGGATAGGCAAGTGGGCAAGTGTCATATAGGAGGGAGCATTTGACGTTGTGCCAGGATTTTCTAGCAAGCATCTTCCTGTTTTATGTGGTTGTGCCCTGTCGGCTTGGAGAAACTACCTGTAAAATGTCCTTTTGCTCAGGTTGTGGGTTTCTCCTCTGGGTCCTCATCCTTCATTTGGCACTGCCTCCTGCTCATCCACTAGTTTTACATGTCTCCAGGGACTCAGAGAAAACATTTCCCACCAAGTAACTTGCATGAAATAGGCAGTTTTGCATGTCACAGTATTTTTTACCTTGTGTTGGTTGGCTACTTTTAGCTTTTGGCCGCATACTCAGTGATAAATGAAGTTGGTGCTAACCATTTTTTTTTCTTGGCTCAGATTCCACTGAGCAAAATATAATTTACTATGGAAAAACACCACTGTATGAAATCACACAGTGCTTTGGATTTATTTGTTCCTGAACAATTTCCCAATCCAAAATAGTGCAAATACGCAGAGTTCTACCAGTCAGTACAGAAGCTGCATGATCTTAAAGCAAACACAAGCAGCCAGTGCAGCATTAGACAGCGATGGCAAAGGTGAACTCTCCGGTCTGCCGGCTCCCAGCCTCTCTTCCATCATTGCTCATGAGCAAATGAGGTGCACAAACTCTCTGATTGGGTTCACACACCTGCTGTTGATGGTATTAGTGAGGTTGGATTGCAGAGCTCCTCTGTCTGGATGCAGATAATTGACAGCCTCTTAACCCCGCAGACTATTGAATGCCTCACCTGGGCTTCCACTGAGCATAGTGGGCAGGGGAGCAGCTTCTTCACACTGCTGACCATGCTTTCCCCATAACAGGGGAAGTACCTCCATTATCTTGAGAAAAGCCCTTATTTTGCTATAATGTTTTACATACTCCTTCTGTAACATGGGATGGAGCTGTTTGAAGTGACTGACCCAGCATGTTGCAGGAATTCCTGCTGACCTGGGGTGGATGAAAGGCCATCAGAGCTGCCAGAAGGCTGCCTTGTTCTCTGGCTCCAGTGCAGATATTCAGGAAGTGGAGGGTTAAGGAGGGTGGGTTTCTTCATCTCATGCACAGGTGGGTATGGCCAGATGACTATATGCTCTCAACCTTCCTTTCCTTTCTTCCCTGCTCCATTGGAGGCTCTGGTTCAGAAATGCTGTACAACCACATGGATAGTTCTTTCTGGACTTTCTGTCCTTCCCATAAATCACTGCCTCAATTTTGCTGTGGAATAGGAATCCCTGAAGCTGCGAGCAGACGGGATCTGACAGAGGAGGGATGTGGATGCAGAGACGCAGTGCTTCTGAGAAGGAGAGGTGAGGGTGAACCCATGGAGAAAGTGCTACATCACCTGTGGCCTGCCACCTCATATAACAAGGGTATGATTTGCTAGGAGAGGCACAGAGGAGAGCAAAGAAGCCATAAAATTCTCATTACAAAAACAAATGTTCCCCTTCTCTGTGGCTATGATAGTGTCCAGAGCAAAAACACAGTAAAGATTATCTCCTCAAATATGGATGCAATAATGCCCAGGCACTTCTGTAAGAGGAATGCATAAATTGATTCACAGAAAAATAAAAGAGAGGCATTTCAGTCTTTCTCTCTATCAGTATTCAGTGGAAAGCACAATGTGATCAGGACTGGAAGGCTGGAATACCCCATCTGTATTCTCAAATATCTCACCTTTCTGCTGCATACTATTTTCTGTGGCAGTCAGGGCAGTGCTGGAGATTTGGCTACCTCAAATTAGGCACAAACGTAGTAATGACCTACTTTCCAAAGACATCAGGTGCTTGCAGCTCCCAATAGACCTATATGAACTTGCTCCTTTTTGGAAACAGAAACTCATGCTTCTTAACAATCACATGTGAAAATATAGCTGCAGCTGTTTAACTAGGCCACGATATTTTCTTCCAGGTGAAGTCCACAAAAAAACAGGCTTCCATCTTCAGTTTTATGAAATCTCTGGGTTTCAGCTACTGCTTGCCTAGAACTGGGACTACTGCAAGTAACTCATACCCACTGCTGTTTGGCTCAGCACATGAAAGGCAATATGTAAAACACCAGCCGTCAGGGTTAGTGACAGATGAAGGATTGTACACTAGAGATAGGAGGTTTGCTATCCTCTTCTATCACTTGGAAACATGAGCTTCACCAACAAATCCCAGTTGCTTTTCAACATCTAAATTTCACAGCACGTCTGTTGTGTCTCTGCTAATGAAACTTGCTTTTTTGAGAAATGTGCTCATGTCTGGGTCACTACTGCGAGTACATCTGTCATGTATAAAATAACTAATTGGTAGGGCTAAATTAAGAAAGACTTCTCAGGCTATTGCTACACATTCTCAAAAACAATGCTTGATTTTCCTGATTCTACTTACTATTGGAGTTACAGTCAAATGGGGAGGAGGGAGGGAATAATAAGAAGAGTTCTGCCACTTGGTGAGAAACCAGTCTGTGGCATCCCAAATGTGGGACTATAATGCTTGTTACATTACTTTTCTCTTGTTTTATGGTTATTTTTTTCCAAGAGAAACCCCTAGAGGGAACACTTTGTTAAGCCATATCACAAACAACAGTACCTGAAGAGTATTTCCATATTAGTGTATGGAGAGTATCTAGCTAGAGAGTGAAGAGCTCTGGAGGAAAACTGTTTGAAGGTGAACCAGTGATGTGGTCCAACAACAAAAGACAAAGACCGTGATTAGATCTGGTGAATAAGTAACTTGCCTCTAATTGAGACATAATTCTCTGTTGGTTCCTTTCTTGGTTGTGGTTAAGCATCTAGAAAGGAAAGAGAAATCCTTAAGACAGCACATTGTCAAGCCTCATGAAGTTTGAAGTAGATTCAGTCATGTCTGTGCCCTTTCTACTGTGCATCTTCCAATGTTACTACCTAGTTACATGAGCAGAGACTTATACACCACTGATTTTTTCTTACAGCTGACAAAGCCAAAGAGAACGGCAATGGGGAAATTAAATATAAAATGTTACCTTGACTGCATCTTTAAAAGAATCACTCCACTAACAACACCAAATTAACTCCTGCAAAAATCATAACTCAAAGCCCCTTGGGCATGCATAACATTTTGTATCACAGTATGCCATGGTAACTTTTATGTCTTATTGTATACATGTGCTGCGACTGAAATATAGTTACTGAGGGAACCATAACCTTGTATTATCCTGACTTATTTCAGCACGCCAAGCCCCAGCCACAGGATTGCTAGAGCATGGGCTTTCCTATATATAGTGACAAGGAATATGCCCTGCTACTTTTTATTGGCCAAGCCTTATGCTTTTAGTAGAGTCATCTTGTGGGGCAGCAAAAGAAGCCAGGAGATTAAGTTTCAGGAATTCAGACTGCACCACTCCACAAAATATTTACACTTTAGATTTGGACATATCATGGTTGTTTTACAAGATTGGTTTTAAATATCTACATTCTCAATATGTTTTGACTGGTAAATACAGCTGAAAAATAGATTCTTGCTGTCGAATGTACCAAACCTCTCATAATAGATGCTGAAGGACAGAAATCAGTTCCATTCTCATTGCTCGGCTGGTAATAATTAGAGTAATAACTGTTATTATCAGACTATGTGATCTCCTACTGTTTAAGCTGCCTTGCTAACTGCAATTGCTTCAGCAAATAGGTTCTGGCCTCCAGGTCAGGTGGAGCAGATGTGTCCTTCAGAGCGGGCAGCACTGTCCACATGGGTATCATTTACCACTTGATAAAGACCATAACTCCTCTGGGCCCCATATGATACCCTTGTATCCCTAAGGCACAATTATTGTTTTGGTTCTAGAGTTCTCTTCCAGTTCAAGTGCCTGTAAGAATATGAGGGCTGTGCTGTCATTTACCGAAGGGGAGAATTTTACACTATGAAACTCAGGTTAGCTATTTCTTATCTGTGAGAAGTTTGCTGGGGTAGCCTTGGGGCAGTGTGAAAAAGCAGAGAGTCAATTCTAGCACAGAATTTTCTATGCTGCCTTGTAGGAGATGTCCCCAGGGAAATGTATCCTCAGCACAGCTCATTCAGTTTTGAATGGGACTAATCAAAGCGAGACATTGAGGTGAGGAAGAGGTTGGACAGTGTGGCATGTCAAGGGAGGAGGTACTAGAGGTGGATGATGGTGTTACTGGTGCCTGTAGCCTAGGCTAAAAAAGGACCTGTACTTGATGTCAGAGAATGAAGCAGCTCCTTCTACTTATGCCTTCTCCTCACGAATCCCAGGGGCCACCCAGATGGAAAGCAGCTTGGCAGAAAAGCATTTGAGAGTCCCAGTGTACTGCTGAAAAGCTGCCCTGGAAGTGGTTTATTAAAAAAAAAAAAAGGTATAGATAGATATAGATATAGATATAGATAGATATATGTATTCTTAAAACATTCTAATTTTTTACATGCTGTACAGCACCCTGTATGAATCCAATGCTGCCTGTTCAGTGGGAAACTCAACTGTCTAACAAGGAAAGAATAATGCAGTGAAGAAGATGATTTTCATCTACCTTTCCTCTGTGTGCTAGAAAGACTCTCATATCTATTGGTTGTTAACTGGCAAATTCTTGCTAAATTCTCCCATGCCTCACAGTATGCCAAAAATAGATTCCTCCCCCCAAAACAAAATAATCCCTCCCCTCTATAAACCATCCAAAGCCAAAATAATGTGGAAAATAAGTCCCTGTTATTTAAGACACATGAATGTACAAGATCCTGTGACTCTCAGACAAAACCAGAAACTGGAATTTAAAGTAGCTTTCCCCTGCTTTTGTTCTTCTCTCTTATTTCACACATGCATTTGTTTAACTAATGCATTAGCTTCAATTAATTTGGACTTCACTTTGTGGGCATGAACACAAGCAGCTCTGACACATGTGCTTGGTAAGGGTATAGTTTCATTGAAGTGAAATCCTCTAATCAAGATTAGAGTGACTTTGGTTTTACTTGAAATGGCTGTAAAATTATCTGAATGAGAGCCTTACAGAAAACAATCACTTTTTTGATTGTTTTCTCAAGAAATATCACAGGATTATCTTGCCCCATAATGTCATCTTTTCTGGTGTAACTCGTAGAGAAAGTCAGTCGTTTGGGTTCATGGTCTCCAGAAGCAGCTGCTGCCCTGTACTTGTACTGTTCCCTGCAGCAGGTGCAAGGACAGCCTGCCTTTCCATGGCTGACATAAACATGGCTGCTTGGGAAAAGCTTGAAAAGGTGAGCACCTTGTAGGGGACAGTGTTTGTGGCCCAGCAAGGGGAACAGAAAACTCCACTAGAAGGAATCTTTGGCTGACTCAAATTGCCTTACTGTCAGGAACACCAGCCTTTACTTTACGCTGTCACAAATCATCCATCAGAGCAATACAAAACGCCAAACAAACCAGGGAAAACAAGCCCATGTAGTCTGTGGGAAAGAAGCAAAACTTGTTTCTCTCAGAATCAGTCTTTGCATACTGATTTCTCATTTTTACAGGTAGAATATTTTCACCTCATAGACATAACAGTCATAGTTACCAGCCATGATAGCTGTTTACTGATGGAAGAATCATTGTTGCTTTATATACTTGAAATCCCCCTCCAAATGCACGTTAATGTAAGAAAAAGTGATAAGAATTTGAGCAACCGAACCTTTAAGGAACTAAAATCAGGTTGTGTCTAACAAACTGATATTACTTATTACAATTCTTCTGTTCTTCCAAAATTTCAGTGTAACTTACTGTAGCTATTGTATAGCTTAATTATGAAATAAGAATAATAACAGTGTACTGCTAATAGCTTCTTTACCCTGGACTTCATATGCTAGCTTCAATCATGATAAAGCATTTTACTGAGTAACACCAAACCTATCACCAGGATGAAATCTTTGTTTCCTTTGTTGTCTCACAATTCTGTTACTTCTGGTTTTGATTTGGCAAAACATTCCTGAGCCAAAGCTTTGAAACACAATGCAACCTGAAACTTAGAAAAAAATTTTTCTTCCAATCTCTGCAAATCTTTGCTGACAGTTGAGCCCAAAATCTCTATCCAAAGATCTGCAAATGTTGGGAAGCATCTAATCCTCACATTTCAGACCCATCTCTAGTTGTACTAAAAATAGAAGAGCTGGGTGGCTTGACATAAAGTGTCAGACTATGTAAACTACGCTGAAATTGCTTTGGATGATTCATTCTCCTACTCTTCTCTCTCTCCTCAAAGCCTGGATTTATGAAATCTTATTGAAAGTCAAACCCATAACATTTTTCATCAAGTGGCACTTGCCCTACATTATTTCCCATCACCTTGAGTCCAGTACAGTCCACTAATACTAAGAATGTCCTTTGTGTGTTGTTTCTGTTCTCTTCCAGAATTTGCTTCCCCTTTGCCCTGATGTTCAACAACTATTGAAAAACTTCAGTCAGTACAGGATAAAAAGCTCTCAGTTTGCAAGACGATTTTTTTTTTTGCTTGAGTGGTCCTGAGTGCTGGTCTCTCTGTCTGTTTCTCTCTATCCCAGAGAACTGGCTTCCAGTGGGAAACATGCCTTTGCAAGGGCATCGTGTCTGGGGGAAAAAAAAGAGCTGGGAGGATCCGGAGCATTAAAGCTCTAATTGCATGAAGCCATGAGTCCAGTACTCCCATCCTGACTCTTGTGGAGGGCATCCTACTGGACCTGAGACACTCTGCAGGGCACAAGATGGGACAGGGCATAGGTACTTGTTGGCACTTACTTAGATGAAACATAGATATCCCAGTGTCAGGACAGCAATGATTTTAGCAGGGCAATATTACAAACAAGGCCACAACCTGGCTGGCTGCAGAGGAAAGACAAAGCTACACCCTAACCTCTATAAGTCCTTTGAGAATTGTATTCTGGCCCTGCATACAATGTGTTCTTATCTCAAGTCCTCTCAGACTACACAAGAGCACTCCAACTTTTGTCTCATCCCCGGTTATTTCTTTGTGCCAGCTGAGACCGGGGCTGAGCGTTGGGATACACAGCCACTCTCTGTGCTGAGAGTGTAAAATGGATGCAGGAAGCAGGGAGGAAAGGGGAACCAGTTTAATCAACCTGGCAAACTGAACAGCTGCTCCTTCTGACCAGCCCAGTTAGGAAGTGGGTTCTGTGTCCATTCAGGGAAGGTTGTTGTGGATCTAATTATCTCTTTACTTTGCTGTCGTGAATCAGGGTTACTAACACTGGGGTGAGTGAGGGGGATGTAACAAGTCCTAAGGGAGGATACTTGAAGTTCTGTGTTCTCTTCTCTTTGTTTAAAACAAGTGAAAGCTGTCAGCAGAGAATAACTAATAGTAATAATGGATAACTATTAAAATAATACTATTTAAAGCAACTTTGGACAAGTCATTACATTATCCTTGTTCTCTGCTGTAGACATCTCATTTTGCATGCAAAAGTCACACAGGATGGGGGGTCACCAACTGTAGACAGCTTCAAAGATTTTGAGAAAACAAGGAAATCTATCGGGAAGTTTTTATCACTGCAAGTATGACAAACCACCATATAAAATACAAAGGAGCAAGCCTGCATGAAAGCTGCTCCAGGCTCTATGAATGTAGAACATCTTGCAGAGTAGGTCCTGCTTGGTGAGACTTTGCTCCATGGCAATCCAAGATGTCCTTTCATGGCTTGAATTAAGCATGTGGGTAAAGAGGAAGATTAAAGTCTGATGGTTTGCAACAGAGGTCAGAAAATATAAATTCAAGAGTGGCCCTTAAATGTTGAGAATCTCATTTATTTGTTCTTGGGTTTTGGGTTTTTTTTACAATCACTGAGGAAGCGCTAAAGATTTAACTGTAGAGAAAAAATTATTTATATTGACGTCTGTGCCTCTGCAGTATTCTTTCCTCTGAAAAGAAAGATAATGGTTTAGAGCGGAGGAAGAATAAACAATTGAGTACAAGGAAATTTCCATAATACTTTTTTAACAATATTGCCAACTGGCTTTGAAGATTTAGACCCTATCACTATCCATTCTTTTGGAAATAACTTCTGAGAAGGCCAAAGACAAATTCTATCTCATTTACAGTAATTGCAGCTATAGTCAGTCCAAGCAATTTTCAAACATTTATCTGTCAGCACCATCCACTTAGTCCCTGACACTGTGGCCGGCTGGAAAACTACTGCAGCTAGAAAACATACTATATGCAGATCACTTTGATTTCTTCAAATACCTTGCTGCAATGCAGAGGCAGTTTCTCTACAGTTTCTACAGTTTTTTGTGTACTCATGAGAACACTTGCCATGAAGTCCCAAGCAAAACCGTTCCCAGGGACAAACAGCCTCCTGTGCTGGCTTATAGAGGGAAAGGTTTGGTTTTTTCTTTTATTGTTTTTTAGATTTATTTGTACCTGAGTGGAAGCTTGACTTGCTAGACAGAATCAGAGGGCTGCCAGAAGAGAGGTGATGGATGCTATAAAAAAAGTAACATGATATAATGGGCCTGAGCCTACACCTTTAAATTAGTGGCGATTTTGCCTCTGACTTCTGAGAAAAAAAGTGGGCCAATTTACTCAATATTTATAAGCCCAGGAGAGTGACGAGAATGGGGTCCTGCACAGTAAGAGGCAAAGCCTGCAATAAACCGAATGCCGCATCCATGGCAACTCACAACACAGTTAATAATTTTTCAACATAAAAAGAAAGTTATTTATCAGGGCCACCGAAAGAGAAGCAATTTACAAAATTGACTGAAGTGAAGGCATCTCACATCTGCTGTGTTTTTCATGGCTTTGGTCTTTTGTTGGAAGCTCAGTTGCTCACTGGGATGCTCAGGGAGTGAGGATAGCCCCCGGCAAGCATTTTGCCATCTCTGGGCAGCTGGTGTAGTGAAGTGATCTGTAGAGGTCACTCTCCTTATCTTCTCTACAGACAGACATCCCTCTGCAGGGGGCCAATCATGTTGGGCCATCCTCAAATACACAGTGATTCTTTTGCGGACCTGTGCATATTGGATTTTGAATATCCTGCCCACTTCAAAAGACAGAGCAGAACAAATAATCAAGGTCTGGATTTTATTGATATGAGCCTGAATCTGGTGGATACTAAATGCTTCCCCCATGGCCCTGGGAAGAGCTAGGAAAAACTCTCGACATACCCCAAGTGTCAAGCCAAAGCCCTGACCTAAACAACATCTTTCCTTCAAATAATCAATTTAATATTTGTATTTAACACAGCATTTCCCATACCAGGGAGATAAAATATTCCTGGCTGGTATGTTGGTCGTGCTGTTCCATATCGTGTGCAAAACGTTCCATATGTGTTATGTACTAGTGTCCATGGTTTCCCAGTAGCATTCAGCTTTTCCTACTCTGCTGGTGAAAGGCAGCAAAATTGCTCTCATCCCTGAAAGCAGTAGGCTGTCTCCACAGTGTTCCTACTGAGCAGTTGTACTGTAGTTTCTTTCCAACCCAGGGTGGTTTATTTCTCATCCAAATCTCTGCTGTAGGATTGTGTCACCACTGGAACTCAAATGAAAATATCGAGTCTCTACCATATGTTGATGTATTTGTTATTTTATGAAACCTTACTGCATCTGGAAAACTCAATCAAGGTTAAACATCCTTTTATTAAGAAGTTCTGTTAAGGACATTGGCTTATTTGTTTCTACCCGCACTGTTGATTTTTGTGGGCTGTGTTGGTTAGCACTAAAACTGAAATACCACCACAGCAACTCCCTTGAAGCAAAAACAATGATCTTAATTCCATCCCTTATTTTGGACAAATCACTGTACTAAAGGCTACAGTGGGCTATAGAAAGAAAGCCCTTTTTGTTTCCCTCAAGAATCATATATAGAAAGAGAACTGAGAATATTCAATTTCTGCTGAAGAGATAGTTATGTAGGACCTGGCTCTCTCCTTAAAAGTGAACTGCTTTCCGCAGAAACACAATAATCTGGGAGTAGCCCTGCTCTGATATTCCTGTTTGGGCATTAATTCTGCAGTTGCTCTGCAAACAGTCATGAGCAATGCTCAGTAGTGGAAAAATACCTTGAGGCATTGAAAAATACCTTGAGGCTCTGATGCCTCAAGGTTTGTACACAAACCTAGATGGAATGGCCCAAGGGAGGTGGAAATATTAATCAAATGTGATGCTGGGTGAGATATTTGCAGAACATAACAAGTTCCGGGAAGAGGTTCAATAGAAGTACATGCTGTACAGTGCTGACAATGTCTTCTTCACTATAACCATCACAAAAATCAGAAAGCTGGACCTTCGTTAAGTTTTATTTCTTTGCAGCTTGAGATATTTTCCACAGACAGAAAAACATGGCTGCAGTCAGACTGCCTAGAGGCAAGGATGGGTGAAGCCATATCTTCTTCTTGCTAAAGCTAATATATATACATAAGACAGAGAAATATGCCCACTAGGGATCCACACCTAAAGGCCAACGTGACTGATGGAGTTTTAGCAATAAGTATGCTCTTCAGTGTGCTTTTCAAGTTATTTAGCATGAAAAGGGTCTTATTCAAGGAGTTTCACTCAAGAGAAGAGGCATCTAGTTAAAAAAATCTATAGCACATAAACGCTCAAAGCCATTTTTATCAGCAGATAACAGCTTTACCTTATCACCACAATTTCTCTGAACATGGGAGTTCGAAAACCGAAGAGTGAATTGACACAAAAACAGTAGATGGTGACAAGAAAGAGGCAGTAATATGACATAAAGAACATTCTTATGACCAATTTGCTTCCCTGTATATCATGATTTAGGAGAATGAATAGGCATTACTGTGAATAATTTTTCTGACAAGGCAAAATGTGGAGTTGCCAGTCCAGACTAAACGATGTTCAGAATCATGCAGCTATATTAAGAGAGAAGGCAAACGAATGGCTTATGCATATAAATTCAGTGTAAGGAAATCTAAGGTAATGAGGCTAGGCAGAATAAAAAAGGAGACAGGAAAGAAGGGAAAAGGAAATATGCTCTCTCTGGCCATATGCTTAGGGCACTGAGCAGGGAGAGAACCAGATGGTGTGGCTCAGACTTTAAAGTATAGTTCTCCGACTTTTAACCGATACATTAATGCACACTGGATATATAAGATATTTTAGAAGACATTGTGCATGTTTTTTCATGAAAATGACAGAAATTATTTAAACTTCTTCTTTTTCTGAACCTACATGTTTCTTGCTTGTTGGAGGTTGTCCATCTATGGATACTTTATGAACCTCATTCCAGAGCCCGATTTTTGCCTTATCAAGGCTTCTTTGAAAAGATTAAGCTAAAAAAGCACCCAAAACAATCAAGAGGGAAATGCCTACTCTGGTACTTGTTCAGAAAGCCCTTTGATATGGAAATCATTGGCGTTAACTCCGGTAGCCTCCAGCCTCTCTCCGGTAACTCAGACAATGCATGCAAATGCCTAGACCTGTTGCCCACTGTGATCAAGGACTAACGTGTTTCCTGTTCCTCTTTGGACCTATCCTCTCCCTCTTCTCTCTGGCGATAGCTGAGTCTGCCTGCCAGCACAAGGACTGTATCTGTACAAGACCCGACAAATTAGTACTGCCCACTCTCCCGGGAAGGGCTGGTGTGCAGGTACTGCTACAGGGAACAGATGTACATGTCTGAACCAGAGGCCATCAGCATTTCTGCTTAGACACACTGTAATAAATGGAAATGATGCATTACCAGCATATGACCTGTCAACAGGGTCATTTACTGACTAACCTGCTGTCCTGAGGGACACCTTGGCTTCTCTGTCATCACTAATGCTCCAAGATCGAGCAAAAGGAGCTGTGGCAAGACTACCACTGCTTACACAGGTACTCCTGGCAGTGTGTGTGAGCCACCCTCAAAGGTCAGGAAAGGGCTTCCCAAAGCACCCATGGGGCTGACATGCAGCACCTCCCAGCAAGGTCGAGCACAGTGCCCTACTGCTGCATCATTGCAGCTGCTGCAGGTCCTGCTCTGGACCTTTTCTCTTTTTTTGCTGATTCTGAGGATTTTTTTTTTTCTCTTCCAGAGGGTAGCTTGTACAGTTCTGTTTGGCATTCCGTCCCTTGTGACTGTTCTCATTACATAAAGCCACAGCCAGACTCTATTCTTCCCTTTCAGGCCAGTGGGGCTAGGCAGACCCAAGCTACATTGGTTTTGAGTAGTAGGCTTTTATTTTTCTTGATTTGTCCTATTGCCCCCCATCCCACACATACACTACTTTTTATTTTTTCTCTGGGACCAGGCTGATAAATACGTCTAATATGAAGAATGTATAAGAATGGTATCCACAGTTAGACATCCAGGGAAAATTAAGAATAGGACAAAGATATATATGGCACATCCCCTGAGTACTATCCCCACCTCCACCTATTTTCTGCTCAGAGGATTTTCTGAGCCTAATACAGTTTGCCTATTTAGTCACCTTCAAGATATTTCTCTTCCAACTACTTGTTCAGGCTTTCAGATGTGCATCCACCTAAACTTTTTGCATCCACATCACTCAGTCCTTTGTGGGATGCAGAGTAACAAGGCTGTTATTCAGTGAGGCAGTGTTCTGCTGGGGAACAGGTTATGCAAGCATATGAGCTATGCGTTTACTTGCCTAAGGTGATGAATTTCAATGCATTGGAAGTTTTTTAAGCCAGTCTAGAGCAGCAGCAAGCTGCCTCAGAGTCAGAATCTGCAACAGTGAAGACAGGGTCTCCCAGAGAGTGTTAATGGTCAGATGTACTTCTGCAGGCAGGAAAGGTTGCCCTGTTTTGCAGTGTGCCCAGTTATACCTCTACCTTTTCTTCATCTCCTCCAGGCACTTGCAGGAGGGACTGTGAGTATTTAACACCGTTGTTTTTCAAAGTTATAAACCCCCACACCCCTTAAATATCTTTTCCTTGTTCAGAGAGAAATGGCTACAGAAATTTTGAAGGACTTCTCAAGCAAGTCAGTCTGAACCAAAATGACCTCATAGTTCCTGAAGATACTGAGGTCAGATTTCAGCAACCATCTTTTCTCTACCTGAGCAGGGAAGAAGTGGAGAGGAGACAAAACTTTAGAATGGAAATGACAAACATCAGTGATGCCAAACACAGAGAACACAGAGAATGCTGGACACTCAGATGATGCTGCAGAGCCCTCGAAGCAAAGCTGCTCCTGACACCAATGGAATCAGGCTTACACCAGAAGGAGCTCACCCAAAAATCCAGAGAGGGTCCTGGTCAGATAAACTCAACTAGGAAAAGCCAAAGACAGAAATCTGTAGCAAACCCAACATTACAATTCCACAGTCAAACTTCACTGAACACAGTATGCCTGGGGCATATAAGCTGAGTAGCAACTAAAAAATCAAAATTTCAGATGTATGAAGGAAGAAAACAGATAAGCAGTGGTACTGTCTCCCTTTTTAAGTCTTGCACAGTATGTATTTGGTAATGCATCCATGGCTGGATGCTGGGGTTTGACAGACTGCAGGCTGCTCCCAGCAGCACCTTTGCCATCACTTCCACTGCAGCTCCTTGCAAGGCTCCCTCTTGCACATCACCAGGGGGCTGAAAGTGCCCTTCCTCCTGCCTAGAGGCGGGGGGGGGGGGAGGAGGAGCTGTCAGATGACAAGACAGGGAAATTGTTTTGGCTTTATGCACCAAACAGGTACTGGTCTCTCTGTAACACCTACTGTTGTCCTCATATGCCCTCCCTACAGCATCTGCCCACCCACTCCACCAGGCACAGCTGCAAACTGGGCTGTTCAATCAGTTTTGGGGTTTTTTGCCACCATCAAGTGGCATGCAGTCTTATCCTGTGTTTTAAACCCTGTGGTGAAGATGTCCACAAAAATTTTCACTCACAAAGCTGAACAAAAGTACTAAAATCATTCCCCACCACACTTTTTTCTGCTAAAAAAGGCTCCTCTCACAAGGATCACAGCCTGTAGGTTACGGCAGTTACAAGGAATAACAGAGATGGTTTAGGATTTTTCCTTTTTTTAAAATGGAGACAGAGCAATAAGCAGAGCTGTTCATCTCAGATCACACTTCCAGATTTTCCCCCAGGCTACACAAGCCCAGCCTCACACGTAGCGCGGGGGGTGGGTTACCTTCAACTGTATCCCCTCTTCATAATTTTAGTGAATTTTCTTTTTCAAATCTGAAAACCCCATTTTCTACATAGAACAGGACATTTTGCTATAGTGCTTTGGTCTCAGCACACTTTTGTTCAATCATAGATGTTTCACATGGGTTTGCTTTCCCAGCTTTGACTGTTTAAGCTCCTTTCTCCATCAGGTGATGTGTTCCTTTACCATAAAAAGCAATTGGGCATATGACAAGACTGCCTCGTAAGATACTGTGTCATTAGAAAGTGGTTTTCATGCTCTTCCTAGTCTTTGAAAATGAGCAAAAATATCTGGAGCAGAAGATAACATGAGAAGGAAGTTAAAGCAATTTTCTGGGTTATTTTGCTTTTCAACAGCTATTAATTCATTGCTGCATGATTTACTCAGCAAAAACCAGTTAGGGCCAATGGGTGGTGAATTTGGAAGACCCGGGAAAAAACATGCCATCTGCAAGACTTAGAAATGCAGATAACAGATGATACTTGCTTAAGCACTGAGATATATTTTTCAAGCTCAGAAGTTGACATGGACTGTGTATGGAAACCATCCTGGTCTCCTTTCAGAGATGAGGCACAGAAATTTGCAACCAGGGCAAGCAATCTGGGTGTCCTTTAACACTTGGGTAGGTCATTGTGAGGTAGCGTGTTTTCCATCATGATCACAGTCTGTCCACTTCCAAAAATTAGTCAAGACAGAGGGAGCACAATGCCCTTCTGGAAGGTAGAAAATTAGGACATGGAGGGCTCTCAAGACAGCCAAGCCCAGAAAGAGGGTTGCACTGAAGCCTTCTCAGGCATCCACAAAGAGCTGTTCTGTGGGACCAGTGAGAGCTCAGTCAAGGTCTCTTATATGCTGAGGTCTCTTGTATACTGGGGAAGACTTGACTGCTCAGTAAAGCACACAGAAGACATGTGGATGATCTCTGCCTAGGCAGGACACTTGGAATCTACACCCTGTCCAACTAGTGGTCTGTGTACGACAGGTTCCTCCAAGGCTTGACACAGCCTGCAGGTAATCCCTGTGTTGTGATCAGAAGGGGAAACCCCATATTCTTCGTGAGGGGCTTGCTGTGGGTGTGCAAAAATATTGCTCTCTGTGTGTAAAAGAGAGGCCATTTGCAGGCCTTCTGTTGTTAGGCAGCAAGGTGACCGACTGGCATGCAGATCCACAGAGCCAACTAGGCCTGAGTTGGACACCAGGCATTTCATAAGACAAAGTTTCAGCTCCTATCTGTTATCACTGCCCTACTGATAATGGGGTCATATCAATTTGCATTAACAGAAGATCCTATTTAGATTTAATTACAGATTTCTTACACTCATGCCTGTGGTGATGGGGACAGGTCATTCAAGGATTTGGGGAGTAGATCAGAATGTGGATGTTGGAGCAATTTTTTGCATCTCAGACCCACCTGTCAGCAAATAACTGAATGCTCTCGAGCATGCGCCCTGTTGCTGAGATACATGGGCTTTAGGTTCTTCCTCTGAGGAGCTAATTAATTTCTCACAGAAACTACAGATACTATCATGTGCTTTTAGCACTTATGGATGCTTTATTTTAAAATTCTGGTCTTCCCAGAAGCTATACAACAACCCTACAGAAATCCAGCCTGGAGTGTTTAAAATCTTCTAGCGTTAGTGCGTCCATGACTGATGGCAGATACTGTCTGGTATATCCAGCTGGTATGCCCAGGTAGGATCAGGTAGGTGTTTATAAACCAAGAGAAATGTTAAGTACAGGCAGCCGCAGTACAGTAAGTACCTGACAAAGAGCCACATAGAGTTCCTGCAACAAGAGAGAAAGATAAATGTACCAAAAAAAAAAAAAATACAGATGCAGTAAAAAAGCTTTATTAGTATTCAAAAGTATCGGAGCATATAAGCTTACAATTTTTTGCCCTGGTCAAAGTAGAATGCTTTCTTCCTGTTGTTGGCAATATTATCATGGAGTCCATCCTTGGCAAGAGTTTGACACTTAACGATGGCTCTTGCCACCAAAGGTTTTGTGGTGTAAACACATAAGAACACAGAGCAGAAAAAATGAGTCCTATCATCGTTTTACAGGTGGGCAACTGAAGCCTGAAGGAAAGAAATTTGCCTGAGGTCACGTAAGGTTCATTGTTAGTCCTGTCAGTGCTCTTGGTCTACACCACCTCTCCATTGTTTTGTTCAGGCAAACCCAGCAGTGCTGTTATGTGCTCCTTTCAGAATACTATTCCCACAGGTGAACACTCCATGTTGGCAGGAACATCTTCCTGATGTGAAAATGCTTGAATTTAAATGAAAATGAAGCTTCACAAATTAAAAAAGCCGTAAGCATTGCTAATTGTGCTTGGTTGCACAACAGTAAGGAAATGCTTCTCTTTCCTCAGGAAGGAAAACACCAATTGATCCATTTTCTGGACAACTGTCTGCAAGGTCCATCCTACAGCTTCCTACCATACAGAAGCAAACTGAAAGTTGCTTTCCTTTTACAAAGGTACTACAAGACTACCGCACAAAGGACAATGTATCTTGGGAGACACTCCTGCCAGTGCTAGTGGAAAGGGACAAAGAAAATGAGCCATAGTTGGTGACTCTCACACCATCAGTCTTCACCAAACAATCTATAAATAGCTTCAGAAACAGCTGTTCCCTCACCACAAAGTGACTAACTGAAGAATTCACTCATAAATATCTTCTTTTGCTCAAAAATTCAGCCAAAACCAGGGAAATAGAGAAATGGCATCACTTGCTATGAGGCTGAGTGAGTCCACATTACTTTGGTCCAGGCAGGTAGAAGTCCACCAGCAACCCCTCAGTATCCACCTGGTGAGGAGGGTATGGCAGAGAAGTGGTTTGATGAAGGGCTGATGAAGGAGAACCCGGGGGGAGCGAAAACAGCGCTTAAACTTTCAGCCTTCCTCACTTTCTTCTTCATGAGGAGGGAAGAAGGAGACATTTGCCTACATCCATGTAATTGCTGCTTTCTCAGAGGTGACAGGTGAGCAGATTCATAGGGAAATATACCCAAGGGACAGAACTGTTTGCACCCAGATTACTTCATCCTGTGGCTCCACTAAGTTTGCATACACACCACTCTAAACTTGCAGCACCTTTCTCTTTTTTGCTTACACTGTTTCTCCCATGATGTTCCAGCACTAGTCAGAAGCATCTTATCTCTGTGGTGCTCCAGATGTAACTTAGCAAATGTACATGCAATGAGAACATTTTACCTACCCAAGAGAGAAGCAGAATTTTTTTAGATAGCTGGATTTCTGGGTCTAGAAAGGGAAAAAAAAGACATTAATCACTTTGAAAGTCAGTCTTCTGACTTCTAGGACAACAAACATTGAACAATTTATAAGGGTTTGCACACTAACAAAATTGAGGAAGAAGAAGGGGAGAGCCAGAGACACAGGAACTGAATGATACTAGGAACCACTGGGGCTGAAAAACTCATTAATGAACCTGATGAAACAAGGTTTCCAGCTTGAAACAGAGATATGGAGTGTGCCCTGCAAGTGCAGGTGTAAGGGGAGCAATGCAGTTCTCTTTTACCCGTTTCACCACAGCTATCTTCTGGGTGGGACACCTGGGGCAGTTGCAGACCTTCTCTCTTTCATGGCTGTGGAGAAAAGGAAACACCAACAGAGGTTGCAGCTAACTCAGCTCATTGCAAGTGCTCATTAATGAAAACAATAAGGCTACAGCATGAGGAGGAGCTCCAAACTAAAAGATGCCTTGGTCGTGGAGAAGAGTTTCTTAGATGTTCCCATTACAAAGGCAATTGCATTAAAAAGTATCTCACAGTAACAGCATAAAAGGTAGAAACTAAATTGATGGCAAAGCCAAGCAGCTCCTCTGAGAACTTTGTAAGAAATATTTAATTTCTCCCTCCCTCCTAATTCCCTGAATCTTAAATATGACCTTACTAGACTGAACAAGTTTTGGTTTCTTCTTTCTAAAAGTACATGCTTCCACATTTCAATTTGAAACTCTCTTTACTTTGCTTTGACAAAGCAGGAGCAAGGACCTTAAGAGCATGGTGTCAGGGGACAGCTTTCAGAAAGCATCTGTCTCCAGCAGCCCCCTAGGCACTGAAGCACCAATAAGGATTCCCAGAATGCAGTCAGCCTTCAGGAGCAACAGCAAGGACAAGGAGAGGCACACACTAAATTTTGCAGTCAAGCACTGATATCACTTGGCTGTCTTAACAAGATCAGGATTTTGTTTCTTGCTAGCTTTTACTGCCAGGCTGCTCAAACTCCCTTTTCCACCCAAGTACATGCCTTTTACCTGCTTCCTGCTCCTGAGGCTTCTACCGGAACCTGCAATTCCTTTGAGTTTTTTCGGTTAGCAGAAAGAAACAGAATGATTTCCACCATGATCATTTCAGGGCTGCTGTGTTATACATCCCTCTGCTGCATGTTACCCAACCATCTAGAGAGAGCCTCAAACTTCTTGTGGTGGGATATTGTACCTTCTCGTGCATTTGTAAGCACCTAAAGTGAGAACACTTTTTATTTGCTGCACTTTCATGGGAATTACTGCATGGAACAACAGAATTCATGAGTTCATCCAGTCTTGGATAACAGGCAAAACTAAGCAATCCCAAAGTTGCCACACAGTGGTAAGAGAACATATCAACAGCATAGAGCTAACACTATTTAGATTGTTTTATTGCAGGAAAGTGTTAGTATTACTGGGTTTCTCCCATCAAACCTGCTATCATGGTGGCAAGGTAAGATCTGGTATTGTCTTCTCTGATGACATTGCCTGGTGAAAGCACCACAGTAATTAAAATGTATCTGTAGTGCCCTTCAGGTGTGGGGATAGCTGTACTATTGCAAGCAGTAGATTTACTCCAAAATGCTTGCTGTTTTAGACTTTGTATTACAATTCAGCCTCTGTTCTTACAGTTAATGCGGTGCATACATAATGTCATTGCACAGCTCTTCTCTGCAGAACACAGAGCACAAAATTGAATCTCAAACCACTTCAGAGAACTGAAAGAGGAGCTTTTAAACTAGGCTCATAGTTCCTGCTGGCGCATTGTACTTGGAGCTTAATTTGGGAGTGATTGCTAGAAAGAATACTTAACCCCTCATGTTCTCTGGAATTGGAGGATTTCTGCATTGCAGTGCAGTTGGGAAATGGGAGAGTCAGAGTGAGAAGCCTAGTGCTGGGCTCTGTACTTAGATATGGTGTTTTGAAATTCAGAGATCCTGTGTAACCTCGTTACTTAAAGGAAAGTACAGTCTAGAAGTGAGGTGAAGGAGGAGCATGGTTTAAGTGTCACTTGAACTCCGGCCATGGAGAGAGAGCACTTGCTCTGAAAATAAGTGTGTAGCTGCAGGCTTTGCTGCTGCTGTTCAGGCTGCTGCTTTTCCTTTGTATTCTGCAAAGTAATGCTATGAACCTGTTACAGGTTATTAGGAAAGTGAATTGAAATTAATATCCAGGGTATGCCATACAACTTTGGTCTACTGAGTAAAAGATAAGCTACTCCTGGAATTTGCTGAAAAATGAGATGGGACTTTCCAAATCTAAATTTCATTTACATTTCTATGGTTGGATGATTATGTGACAGAAAAAGAAGCTGTCCTACATAAATATGAGGTGCTTGTTTGATGCTGCATAAACCATATTAACTTACAATCAATAGCATGTGCTTCATGTATGGCAGATGGGGAAACATTCTGAATAATATAAAAAAGAAAGCCAGAATAGAGGGCATGGCTAATACTTACGACCCAATTAGTTCAGGGTGCTTGAGATGCTTTTGCAAGTAGTTTATTTTTATCTGCATGTCCTTTAAAGTTCAAAAGAAAAGCAAACAATCTTAATATTAGTCCATCAGTCTGGCATGCAATAAAAGTCAAATCAGAGCTTATTAGCATGAGACCAGCACCAGTGCTGCCCTTGCAGATATTATATTCTGCTCTCTCAAATTGGCTCTGATAGAAATTTACAGGAATCTTCCCTCCTGATATTAGTTTTATATTGCAGTAACTTTCTGGATGACTTATGTTCCCAATAGTACAAGGTTACTTGTTTTAAAAACACTCTTGCTGGTTTGCAGACCATGGTCTGCAAAACTTCTAACCAAAAACCACTCACTGTTGCATTATTTTTGTATCCTGGAAACTAATGGCAGGCCTACTCTCCACACTCTTACCTGTGTTAGATTTGACTCTATTGCATCTCTGTTTGACGCTCTTGTAATTACCTTTGTAAAAATTATTCTAGAGTGGTGATGGTCTAAAAAAAGAAAGAGCGTGTACTGTGATATGCAATAAGATGCCATACCTTTAAGATTTTTTCCTGTTGTATGACTAATTCTCTTCCTTCCAATATGCTGGCTTTTTCCTAAAAACCAACAAAAACAAATATAACTTGTTAAGGAAAAATTTTAGTATTAAAACTACTGTTGGTTAAATTTTCAATGTAAAGATACTACTAAAAATCTACCAACCAGCACTTTCTATCCATCAAACATTTATCAGAAGTGAGGATTATGTGATCACGCTGTGTGTTTGACAGTCTTTCCAGCCCCAGAAATTGTGGCTGGTATCAGCAGTGAAGGAAAACCTTACAGAAAATAAAATTCGTATGTGTTTGTTAAAAATAGGAAGCAAGATAGAAGACAGAAGCTGAAGCCAGTGTCCGTGCTGAGATAAATGCTTTGAGGGTGGCTATAGCTTTTATCAGACCCAGAGGATCTACACAAGCAAGCTGCTTGTGACCACTGGGAAGGCATTTTTTCATTATCAGCAGGAAGTAATGCTCTGTAGTGGCTGCGTTAAGTGTCAGACTGGTGTGACAGGCAGCTCACTGGGGATCAGCGGTGCTGCAGAGTCACCTGCAGCCCTGCTCAGCCATGCTTGTGTGAGCTAATGCTGAGGGGATGGTGGCAGTGGGACAACTGCCTGTGCAGTCATGGACTTGGACAAGATGCCACACATCAGCCAAGCGTCCTGGCTCTTCTGTCACCACAAACGCTGTGCGGGGCTCAGTAACTTGTGGGATCCTGAGCAGAAAAATATCCTCAGGAGTTGGGGAGTGTGGGAAAGGCCTGGGGGTGGTGGAACAGGAGCGGGGTGTGAGCTCCCAGGGTGCCCTGGCAGCGAAGGAGAGCAGTACCTCCCACCCCTGCGTGCGGAAGAACAGCCATTAGGTCGAGAAAAGGGGTTTTCTTCCTTCACTTGGCATTTGTTAGACCATATGTGGATGCTACATTCCCCCTGGTACCTGATGGACGTCAATGAACTCTGGTAAGGCCACAGAGCGGCCAGGAGGATGAAAAGGCTCTGTCCCTGGGGTTTTTGCAGCCCAGCTGGATGCAGACTTGAATACTGTTCTCTGAGTGGGAGGTCAGACCAAAGACACCCCCCACCCCCAGTCCCTTCCCACCTGAAATATTCTGTGATCTCATGACTTTGCTGACTCATAAATCAAGATGGCTTGATTTATGGAGGCTTTTCCTGTATAAAAGCATTGCTTTTCTGTAGATTTGCATGAAATCACAGACATATGCATAATTTCAAAACTTTGCTGTAGATTTTGTTATGACAAGTTCTTGCACCTAATTGTTTTGTTGGGAAAGAGATCAACTGTTTCTACTGCACAAAAAGAAACAATCAGCCAGTTAAGGGGAGGCGGGGAGGCAGGAAAATTAATTTGTAAGTCAAAACAGTCTATTTTGTTTAGCACTGCACTTTTTCAAAATCTTATGATGGCTGAAAAAATATGGAAGATTTTAGTTCTAGAAGGATAATTTAAATCCCAGCTGTGTGTTTAGAAACCCAAGGCACCTTCCACTGGAAGGAGAAACCAAGGTGCCAGCTACCCTCATGGTTGTATTTGCTCCTATGGTAAAACACGAGAAGAAAGCCTGTTGCCAGGAAGTCATGGCTGTGTCCACAAAAGAGATCAGGAAAATGTACAGTTGAAAACTGGTCAGTTACCAGTTGATATTTGTGAAAGTAAGGTGGACTCTATACGTCTCTTTGTGGATAACTGCATGCCTTGGGACCAAGTAATTTGGGATCCACCTTGATCAACATTAGAAGAACCCGCAAAAACTCAGTGAGCCACAAACTCAAATCTGCTGTGACTCATCCAAAAGTCTCTTCTCAAGACATCTTTGCACTCAGAAACAGCAGTGAAGGGGGAGTTTTGTCATGCCAGTGACAGCCAGCAAATCTTTGCTGTGCCAGAGTCTGGACAGCGTTGTTCATCACAGAGCTGCCCTGATGTGATCTTCATTGTTCCAGGGCAAGTCCAAACTTACAATCTATTTTTAATAATTTTATGGTTGACCCTCACACTCTTTCATCACATATCATACCTATATTCTTAACAAGACCATTTTCATACCTTTATAAGTTTCTTATTCTTTTCTTCCAACCTTCTCAATGGCTCCTGCAAACACTCCTGTGAATAAAAAGGGTTAGCAGCGGGTGAGGGTGGACAGAGCAAGACACAAGGCAGTCGCAGGGTTAGTGAGATGGGAGATCAAACACAAGTCTTACTGTACGTTTTTCATGTCTCAATACCTAACTATATACATTCTTAATATTAATTATGCCATTTGGTTTTATTCCTTTCAGGAAAAACCCAAATCAAGTCCTTCATATGCCAGTTATTTGGGTTCGTTTTACAAACAAGAAGATGGAGGAAGTGTGTGTATGTACGTGTGTTTTTCATTAATTCAGCCTACAACCCATTCCTTGCTGCAGTTATACATAGAGACCAGTGGAAGAGCCAGCTAAACAGGAAAAACACCCCTTTGCTTGTTTTTACTCATAGCAGCAACTTTACTCTCTAGTGCTCTTGTGCTTGTGTCAAAACTGAAAAGCTTATAAATGAGGAACTGGATTTTTCCTTATTTGTGTAAAACACGTGGTGTGCCAAATGCTATCCCCGGTTGAGGACCCTGCATACCACAGGTTAATTCTGGTTTTATTACCAGCCAGTGTGTCTTCCACCCGCACTCTTCCCCAGAAAAGATGTTCTTGCTCAAGTGAACCAACCCTTGAGAAAAAGGAGTGTCAGGACGTTGTTGGGCACCAAGTAAAAATGTGCAAAATATGTGTGCCACAGAAGTTGTCAAATCCTTAATAGCAGAATAAGTTATAATTTGACCACTTGCCTGCAAATTACTTATGCCCTCTGAACACAGAACCTGTTGATGCTTGAGAAATTTATATTCATGGAATACAGCAATCTAAAAATTGAAATGAAATATATGTTATGAAAAATTTAAAAAAAATGCTTTATCAAGAACAAAAAATGCAGCGAAATATTTTTCCTCCATTCTCTTTATACAAAGATTCTTGATTCTTTAGACCTGTGCATTTCTGTTCAGAAGAAGTGACAGAAAGCTCCCTTGTGAAGCCTAGTTATGAAATCAACTCACACAAAAATGTAAAAATTTCTAATTTTGGTTATGCTTCCTATCAAGGACATGATTTTCAAAACATGCCTGAAACATCAAGATAACAATAGGTGTCACTTAACAACACTGGAAAGATGAAGGCTGTTCTCAAGGTAAGTCCTTAAATACTTCAAAACATACTTGGCATTATTTTCCAGTTGTCTTTGACTGTCAGGAAATTCACAGTATTTGGAAAGTACATAACGTACATGCATTCCTTTATTGCAGTTAGCTAAAGCAGAATATTGCCTGGTCTCAGAAGTTGTCTTCTGACATGGTGCTGTCAGCAAATATGTTTGTGTGTGATTGTATGCATGCTCTGTCCCCTGCTCTACCCAAAAGCACATGAAACAGAGGGTGAAAGCCATTTTGAAACACCTGGAAAAATTCTGCCTACTGCAGTGAGGCCAAGGCAGTATAAATGACTTGTCCACATTTTCACCATGAATCAGCTGCAGGCATTACAAGATGGTTGGGGGTCCTTGGTCACAGATCTGTTAGCAGTCCCCATCCTACCTCCTTTGTCTGCCTATCCAATTCTTTCTTGCCCACTGGAGAAGTAGCAACACCTTTCTGTCCCATCTTGGTCGTTGGGGGCACAGATGATGTCTGAAAACTACAGGATTAGGGTGTCAGATAAAGGGTTACAGCTTGGGCCACTGTTCTGGTTGCATGAAAACAGGCAAGGCAGGAGAAAGAGCATTAAAACAGAAATCCAAATTTCACCATACCTTTTGTATTTCATTCCTGCTCCCCTGTGCTTTTTTTTGTTACAGGAGATGATGATAAAATAACTGAATCAAGCCCTCTAATGTAACACCAACTTAATCCCATATTTGACCAATGAATGGTTTTGTTGAACTTTCCAAAACATTTTATTGCATTTACATTTTTCTGCACTTTTTCATTGTTTAACTCAGCCAAGAATTAGGTGCACCAAAATATATAAGGAACAACCTTGTGTCACATTTATTTTAGCTGAAAAAGAAAAAGGAACTTCACAAAAGCTCATAAAAAAATTGTGTTTTCCTGGTGAGATTTGAGTGGTCTGGGAAGTGCCTGTACTTCTGCTCAGGCCTACGTTACACCCCCAAGTGTCTGCCTGGCAACCTAATTATGCTAACTACTCTAAAAGTTGTTTCATAGAATCATAGAATCATAGAAAATGCTGAATTGGAAGAGACTCATCAGAATCATTGAATCCAATCTCTGGCCCTGCACAGGTCACCCCAGAAGTGACACCATGTGCCTGAGAGCATTGTCCAAATGCTTCTTGAAACTCTGTCAGGCTCAGTGCTGTGACCGTTCCCTGAGGGGGCCTGTTCCAGTGCCCGACCACCCTCTGGGTGAAGAACCAGCTTCAGACCATTCCCTCAGGTCCTGTCACTGGTCATGAGGGTGAAGAGACCAGTATCTTATGAGAATGTTGTAGACTGCAATGATGTCTCCCCTCCTCTTTTCTCTTTTCTCTTTTCTCTTTTCTCTTTTCTCTTTTCTCTTTTCTCTTCTCTTCTCTTTTCTCTTCTCTTCTGAATAAACCAAGTGACCTCAGCCACTCTTCATATGGCTTCCCCTCCAGACTCTTCACCATTCTTGTGGACCTCCTTTGGACATCTTAATGTCTTTTTTATGTTGTGGTGCCCAAAACTGCAGACAATACTCAAGGTGAGGCTGCCCCAGTGCGGAGCAGAGCGGGACAATCCCCTCTCTTGCCTGGCTGGCAATGCTGTGCCCGAGGCCCCGCAGGACACGCTTGGCCCTCCTGGCTGCCAGGGCACTGCTGACTCACATTCAACTTGCCATCAACCAGGAGCCCCAGGTCTCTTTTTGCAGCTCTGCTCTCCAGCATCTCATTCCCCAATCTGTGCACACAACCAGGGTTGCCCTATCCCAGGTGCAGAATCCGGCACTTGCCCTTGTTGAACTTCATATGGGTGGTGATTGCCATCTCTCTAATTTGTTGAGGTCTCTCTGCAGGACCTCTCTGCCCTTGAGGGAGTTGACAGCTCCTCAAAATATATTTGCTTTCTGCTTGCTCTAGAAGACAGAATAATGAGGGATTTTGCTCATGTTGCACTCACCTTTTGAAATGTCACTTTTCACTGAGAGGCTGCTTGTTTTCATTGGGAAGTTTGGAACCCATCTTGCTGAGATCTGTCTTTGCACTCTGTGGATGAGGTCACATCTGAAAGCAGTATCTTCCTACAAAACATTGCACAGAAAAATCTGTTGTTTCACACAAAACTCTATGTCATGTCCCAGCTCCTGCAGAGCTGGAATGAGATGCTCAGGTGGACTATATAATTTCCGCTCCCAAATTTTTCATGTCTGACAGACTTCACAGTGGGTTGTCTCTTATATGTTTGTAATACCAGATTTTTTCAGATGTTGAGACAGGCTGGTACAAAACCAATCTCATACCAAGCTCTAACAGAGCAATACAATTTATTTCATAGCACTGACTGCCATAAAATTGGAAAATGCAAACACAAAACCCCTTGGATCTTTTTCTTGTTTTTAAGCCACAGTAAGTCTAATTTTAATTTTGGTACTGTAACTGCTGAATTTATCCCTATTTACATTTTTTGACAGGACATTCAGGCATAAATAGGCTTGAAGCCATCATACAGGATATAGGAGACTCTGCCAGAAAGAACAAGTCCCCATTCAGGCTTTGGCTAGGAGGTTGCCACAGGCACAGGACTACATACCCAGGCTGCAAGGCATGCTGCAAGGGAGGAGGCTGTGGCAGCTCACTAGCCCCTGCTCAGCAGCAGGAAGTACTGGGTGAAGCTGTGAAACTATTTTATTTTTTCCCCCTTGATCCCAAGCACAAAAAGCTCTGCTGAAATTCTGCACCGTCTTACAAAGACAAAGCAGTCAGAAGGAAAGGATTTTTTGGAGGTATTTCCCATGCATAGCTCACCCACCCTATTCATACAGCAAAGGATTGAACTCTTCCCCTGACATTCACAGCAAGGATGACAGATATAAACTGCGGGAGAGACTTGGGACAGCTGCCCTTCTGAGTGCTGCAACTGCTGGGCTGCTGCTGTGGATGCCGCCCGCAGCCCTGTGAGGGTCTATGGGCAGGACTGGGGGCTGTGCATCTGGGTGTAGAACCGAAATCCCCCTGCTTGCTCCAAATGAACAAATGTATTTACAGAGTGAGAGTCAAAAGATGAGTGACAGAGGAAATGTCAGTGTCTCAGTCTGGCAGTGTGAAACCACTGACATACATTTATACAATTTTCACTAAACGTGAGAACAAGATGAGAACAGAGATAAAGGACACTTCACATAGCACCTCTAAAATGCAGGAGAATCACAGCTAATCTAGATACCCACACTTTAATCCTAGGGAAGACGACATCCCACACCTTCTCCTCTCTCTAAAAATGGCATTATTTAAGCTGCTTTATGCACCTTCCCAACTTGGCCATCCAGGCAAAGAAACAACCTTGGATTTTTACAAGTTTGTTTTCTCTACCACCCCATAAATATTTGCACTGTGGAGAGGAGGAAGTGGAGGTCCAGAGGGCCTTGAGACATGGTTGTATCCCACACCTCCTTTCACCAAAATTCACCCCTGTGAAACAAACAAGGATAGGGACAAATGTGGCAAAAACACACCAAAAAAATTCCAGAAACCTATTCTACACTTTCACACCATTCTGCCAGCCAGACTTATTTACACATCACCCAGAAAGCTGAACCCTGCATCCAAGACAGCAAAAAACATAACAAATTAAAAATGAAGAAAAACATGAAGTAAAAAGTAACAGCTAGAATTAGAGGCCAATCAGCCTTACTGATGATTAATTCTTTTCTAAGCATGGCTACAGTTATCTTGGGGGATGATATCCAGCCCCCCAGGCCCTTGGGTACAGTGAGGTAGTGCAAAATAATAGTTTCTTGGTTAAGAGACACTACTCAGCATCTTGCCTTTGTATTTCTCCAAGAAGAATCAGTTTTGATCCCAGCTGATAAAGCCCTGCCATCACTTCTGCAATGGCACTGCCCCAGGCGTGGCTTTTTCAGAGTGGGTTTGGTGCAAGTAAGTTAAATTTCCAGTGTCCTTGATGGAGGGGCATTTCCCCCATTGAGGGGGCAGAAGGGTAAGTGCTGTGCAGTGTGGGTTGAGCAGGGCAGGCAGGGCTGCTCCTCACATTGCCCCCTCAATCCCACCACGGCTCCCAGCCCCACTGCCTCACCTGCAGGGTTTTGCTCTCAGGGGTCTCATCCTTTGGCAGCTCACAGAATCTGAACCCTCCATACAACCCAGAAAGCTGTAAAACTTGTTATTTTGTCTTGTTATTTTTCAGCTTTACCTTGAAATCTCTTTCTCCTGATGGTCATTCTCTCAGGTAGCTGTCCCATCATTGGCACTATTAATTCTTGTTGTGAAGGGTGTATATAATTTCCCTGTTTGGTTTTGTCAGCAAAGCACCAGGCTGCTGGAGCAGAGATTGCTGGAGCAATCAATTTTGTAACACAGGGCTGCTTCATATTCAGGACCCAGTTCAATAAAGCACTTAGGCAAAGGAGTAATGACCAGCTTGAATGGGAATAATAGTGTTTAAAGTTAATTGCGTGCTTTTAAAATTGGGCCTTACATCATGCCAATCAAATAATTAATCTACTCAATTACAAGCTCCTGCTACCAAATACATGCCCTGGACTTTCTTTACTCAAAAGGGGAAACATGCAGATAGGGCCTTGAAAAAGCTATCAACACTCAATATAACACAGCAGACACTTAAAATAATGTGGCTTGCTCCTTGCTAACTTTTACCAAGCAGAAAATTCAGTGTGCCAGTACTCCAGTGACTATCAGTCAAGTGCTTTAACGAGCAAATGGACTATATATTAACAGCTAAACAGGGCATTTTCCTTCTCCCTTGAGACAGTCTCAGTGGAAACTGAAAAGTAAATATTTTTTGACATCATGAGTCCTCAGATTTCTAGTATGCATCACAGTAGGCCCACCAAAAAGTAATCTGAGTGACAGAAGGATTAACTGTGCAGGGAGCAGCAGGAAAGACAGGATGCTATCAGCAACGTGATGCACATAGAGCTGAAGGTAGTGATTAGAAGTGATGCATCCTTGTGAAGCCAGATATATTTTTGCATGGGCATAGTCTACCAGCAGGATCATGCAACAAACCACCTCAGAGCTCTTATGCTGTACAGCTCTATTAAATTAAGCACAGAAACATCCTAAATTAAATAAACTGTTGAATTTATTAAGTAAACCATGCTGTGCTTCTATAGGAGATGAATACAATGTCAAAACTTTCAACTTTTTCAACAAAACCTGTGCGATGGGCAAAACCTGTGATCCATCTGTGTTTGAAGTGGTTGATACAGCAATCTGCTGGCTCATGACAGCTTCATTTGCCATGCTGTAGCAGAGGTCTGTTTAGAGCAGCCCAGCTAGGCTGTCACTTTTCAGAGACAGTCTCTGAGGAGCTACAGATGCTAAAGTTAGATGTGGTGGTACATGCTAATGTACAAGATTCAATAACCTGGATCAAATTATTGCTGCAATCCATGTCTGGCCAGCTGGAGTTGGTGGTATTTCCACTAGTCCCCAAATTAATTTCTCAGTTTAATTTTAAATGGAAGAATGATTTTGCTGTTGCTACTGATGCTGTTTTATATTCATTGTGAGTTTGTTTTGGTGCCTCTTTGCATTTTAGAGACATTCTGAGTCTCTGCATCAGCTCCTAGGGATGGGCTAGTGTAATGCACTGAAGTCTTCTTTGGAAGTCCACTGCCGTGACTGCAAAACGGGAACCAGAGAGCTGGCTCTCATGGCAATTTGCATGCAGTTTTTGTTGTGTAGGTGTGTGATGTGTTAGCACGGAGTGGTTATTTTTAGTCCAGGCATCTAAAACCTGTATTTGATAATGTTCAGCTATGGACTATGAACCAAGCCTTTCTAAACCAAGATATTGCTGCGTTGGTATATGTGCGTGAATACATGCATGTGAAAGACTAGGGAGACAACAAAATACAGCTGCCTAAGATACTTTTGGCTTTGTATCCACTTCTAAGAAGCCCTAGAGATGGGAATGGCACCCAGCCTTTCTGGAAGAAGCCATGTTTTAACTAGAGATGTAGTGGGAGGGAAGCTTTAAGACTCTTTCCCCACAAGCAGGGTAGTACAGGGGGGCTGTGACTGAGGCAGTAATGGTGTAGGAGGTGAGACAAGGGGCCTAGGTAATTAGGAGGATGTTGGCTTGGCTCAATTTAAAACAGAAAGAGATATTTCCTTGAAGAAGCCGCCTTAGACTGCCAGCTCTGTCAGGGAGCGATCGACTCAGCAATGCACGAAACTCCGCATAGACCCAGCGCTGTGGGGCTCTCCTGCTGAACACCAGTCCTCAAGCACATTTTAGCAGATATAGCTCAGATGAAATATGTTTAGATTTAGTGCTCAGCTGACTCGATGGAAAAGTATCAGCCTGGTCATCCCATTCATTGGCTCTCCTAAAAATATCACCAAAACAGCGTGACTGATGCAAATAAGGGAGGCAGAGTCTCCAGGCTAAGCATCCCAGACAGATATGGCTAACCCTAACAGCTTGCTGGCAGCTGTAGTGCCAAAACTCCCCCTCTCCATCTATTCTCCCAGCATTTAGAAAACTGGAAATGCTGTCTCCCAAATGGAGGAACATGGCTCTAAGAAAAAACTAGACAAGAGAGGGCTGGCTTTGCACTGCTCAGATTTCCCCATTCCCTGACTTTTCTGTGCCTCACTTTGCAGTCTCAGTGGTGTCATGTTCCTGACTTCATGCCTTTACTTCTAATTCCTTTTTCTGCTTGTGCTCCTTTACATGTTATGGCTGTCTTCTTTCTTTGAGACAACTCTGGCTCTTTACAGACCACATACTTCACTTTGTGAAAGCACTGAGCTGCCACTTGCAATCCCACACAGGACAGCGCTCCAATCCTCTGGAGGAAGGTGAAATCTTGTGGTTACCACATGCAGAGGGCCTCATTTGAAAAAAGCAAGGGTTTCAACTCTTCTGTGGTACACATCTATCCCATTTGAGCAGCTGAATGGTCATTTGTATTTCATTTATACAGAGATTTCCTGTTTGTGTACTCCAAATCTGAGTTCATCACTGCTCTGCATCCATGATGACCTCTCAAAATTCAATTTCATTGTTTATTGAATAGTATTTTTAAAAAATTCTCTTCTATGTCCAAGTCTGCTCAGAAAAAGATGTCTGCAATGAATGCTCAGGCAGTGGATGCCTGTGTTTTGTTTTTAGTAGACACAATGCTTAAAGTACTTCCTCTTCTCTTCCATGTTGTTGGAAAGTCTTGATTTTCCTTCTGGGTTTTTTTGTTGGTTTGTTTTTTGGTTAGGTTTGGCAACTGTGAAAACCACATAATAACTTCTGAACTGGAATTTTAAAAAGGGATATTTTTATGTCTTGCTTAGATTATCTTTTCAGCTCAAAGTTCTCAGGTGCATGTTCCAATGGTTAAGACGGGTAACTCTTCCAGCAGAACAAGACTTCTGTGCTTGTTGCAGGAGAGGAGACAGACAAAAGATAACTCTTAACAGATAAAGCTTTGGAGTTCCTTGCATTTACGGTTTGCTTTGCAAAATGAAGTCACACAGTTCTGCAGGAAAGGAGCTGACATGCAGTGAAATTTCAGAATATATCTCTTGCTTTCAGTGGTTTCACTGCTTTTAGTATCTAATCTACCTTTCTTGTGTCTAAGCTGCTTTCCTTTTTCTTACTGACCAAAGACTTTGACCAGGTTTCACTGATTAGCAGCACTGGAAAATTCAAGCGACAGAATTAGACTGTTTTTGCTTCAAAACATGTTCTCTCTGCCCATGGACACACTTGCTCCCTAGCCTGGCTACTGCAATAGCAGAAGTAGAGGTTGCTTTCTATTTCACTCCCTGCACAGCAGTACACAGCACAGCAAACAAATTTTGTCCTTCAGACATTGCAGCAAAAAATGTCCCATCCTGTGCTAAGGGAAAGGTCCTTTCCTGATATTTAAGGTCCCCTCCAACCCAAACCTTTCTATTGTTTCTATGATAAACCCTCCAGAGAATTCATTGCCAAAGTGGATCAGTCAAGGCTTGAGCAGCTGTTCTCTGACCACTGCATGTTACTCTTCTGTTTTGTGGAAGACACAAGAAATATTTTTAAAACGGATCCATGCCTCCTCTGCCTAGTAAAGGTCAGCTAAAATCACCTGAGCTCTATTCTAACAGGAATTAATAACTTTTTTTGCTCTAAGAAGGCAATCCATTGACTTGTCTGAAGAAGTTCAATAATCTTTTCAGTGTTCCAATAATCTGCACACAATCCACTAAATTTTGATTCCAAGAGAAAAATATTCAACAAAATAGTAAAAAGACAATGCAAGCAAGCATAACTGTACTGAACACATACGGTAAGGTCTATGATCAGAGAGAAAATTTGTACAAAATACTGAAGACATCTCTCATGTAAGTTGGGATGATATCTTGATAATGAAACTCTTTCGTCTCCTTGCAGCCTTCCTCAATCTAGACTGTACTGTATTTCTCACTCATAAAACATTCCTGGATTTAAAAAAGCTACAAAGGGACAATGGCTGCTTCTGTCTCTGGAAGTCTCATTGATTCTCCTCCTCTTCATTGCTCAAATAGATTCTCAGAAGCAATGAAGAGTTGTCTTCTGATCTGCCCTCGACAAAACACCAAGGATTTATGTTTACAACTCCCATTTTCACCAGATGCAGGTGTAGTCCTCACAGAGAAGTGCTGCTGCGCAGAGTAGGAAACAAGACTTAGCTGAAGACTTACTGGCTCAAGCACTTGGGTGCTGCTCATACTTTCTTCTTCACAGTGAGACAAGCATTAATTACAGGAGATTGAAAGGGTTTTTTAGCCCGTGGCATAGCACATCCAACAGATATTGGGTTGAACTTCTGGTCTGTTAATGTGCAGTTTCTGGGTGCTAGAGAAAGGCCATGATAACTCAATTGGAAACTTCCAAGCTCTGATGTTGTTCTGATTATAAAAACTTTCTACAACCAACTAGGAGTTAGGAGAATGCCCTATCATGCTTATATGCTTTTGACCCTTCAAATGTTGCTGCTGTTGAGTTGAAAAAGAATCGAATGTTTCTCGTCTGAAAGAATAAGACTGGGAAGGAGAGAGAAAGAGAATGAAAGACTGATAGGCCAGGAGGTACAGGTCAGCTCCTCTGGTGACAATGACTTTGTCTTCACACCTGACCCCATGCCCTTTCTCTGTCCCATTTTGCTCCATTGCTATCCTTTACTCTTAATCCTCACCCTGCTGTGTTGTAGAACTCTATTTGAACATAAGAGAAAAGAACTGTGCACCAAAGAGAAATGCCACCAAAGTTAAATGTTATAATGACTGCATATTTGCTCGAACTTTTTTCTCTCTCTTCATGGATCTGTAGTTAGTGGGCAACTGTGCAGAGTTCTGTTGCTTTTCTCTGGAAGTGACAGTATGGATCAGGCAGTTTTCCTTGTAAAACTGAGGCAGTTGAAGGCTGGTTTCTAGTGTGACTTATTGACATGTGACCATGCCATGTTAAAAAATTACTCCCAAAATCAAACAGATGAGCAACAGCTGTTGACTTAACTGCTGTATATTTTACTGCTTACCTGAGGGATGTTCTACTTTGGAAGAAGTATGGACATGTCTGTGCCTACAGGTACGCAGCCTTGGGAGACATTGCAGCAGGGCTGCCAGTCTTTGTGATGCAAAGAGCAGACTTGGCAGTGAGGTTCCATGCCTGACAACAGCCTTCTCTACAAACTCACCAGGGCCCATCTGGCAGCCAGGAATCATAGAATCATGGTCACAGAATGGCCTGGGTTGGAAAGCGACCTTAAGGATCGTCTAGTTCCAACACCCCTGCCATGGACAGGGACATCTTTCACTACACCAAATAGCTCAGAGCTCCATCCAAACTGACGTTAAACACTTCCAGGGATGAGACATTCACAACTTCCCTGGGAAACCTGTTCCAGTGCCTCACCACCCCCACAGTAATCAATTTCTTCCTAATATCTAGTCTACACCTTCCCTTTTTCAGTTAAAAGCCATTGACGCTTGTCCTGTCACTACTTCCTCTTGTAAAAGTCCCTCTTCATCTTTCTTGTAGGTTCCCTTCAGGTACTGGAAGGCTGCAGTTAGGTCACTGAAGCCTTCTCTTTCCCAGGCTGAACAATCCCAATTCTCTCAGCCTTTCCTCAGAGGAGAGGTGCTACATCTCTTTGGATTTGCTCCAACAGGTCTACGTCCTTCCTGTGCTGAAGACCCCAGAGACGGATGCAGCTCTCCAGGTGGGGTCTCAGCAGAGAGAGAGAGAGGGACAAAATCCCTTCCCTCGCCCTGCTGGCCACGCTGCTTTGGATGCAGCCCAGGACATGTTTGGCTTTCTGGCCTGCAAGTTCAAGCTGCCAGCTCATGTCCAGCCTCTCATCCATCAGCACCCCTAAGTCCTGCTCCCCAGGGCTGGTCTCGATCTGTTCATCCCCCAGCATATGTTGATACTGAAGATTGCCCTGACCCAGGTGCAGCTTGATCTTGTTAAATCTCGTGAGATTCTCATGGGCCCACTTCTCCAGCCTGTCCAGGTGCCTCAGGATGGCATCCCATACTTCAGGTGTGTCATCCACACCACTCAACTTGGTGTCACTTGTGAATTTTTTGAGCATGCACTCAATCCCTCTATCTATGTCAAAAATGGACATTAAATAATTAAAAAAAAAGGACATGTATCAGAGGTAAATAGATCTGGGACAGGATGCAACGGATAAAAGATGCAGCATGGGAAACTCCAGTTAGATGTTAAAAAACAAAACTACAGTATGAGAGCAGTCAAACTTCGGGACTAGAGCCTGAAGATGATGTGACCTCCATTTTTTGAGATATTCAAACTCCACTGGACCAGGCACTCAAAGCAAGCTGACCTAAGCTGGCCCTGCTTTGAGCGACTAGTTAACACAGATGACCTCCAGAAATCCATATCCTATATCCTAGGACAATGCAAATAGATCAATCTTGAAAAAAATGGATAAAGCTACATTCCCAGGGAAAGTGCAAACTTTACTTCTCAAATAATCAAATTCTCAGGAATATTTAATGCTCCATATAACTGCTGAGGATGAGCAGCTTCTTAAAAACTCATAGCTGCTTTTTGCTTGAGACAAGAATTACTGGGTTTCACAAGACAATGTGAGAATTTTTTTCTGGAAACCTTCCCTCCTGTCGCTGAAAGGCAAAATACAACCTATAGGTTAAAGCATGAGACACATTAGGTGAAAAGTAGTCTAATTCTGACTCAGTAGGAGACTTGTTATGTAACTTTGAAGAAAATGTCTGAAGTCTTTCATGCCTTTCATAGCTTGTAATATAGGACCAGTACGCTATTACGCAGATGAGATAAATTCAACACTGTTTTTAATTTTTGCATTTGGGTGCCATGGAAAATATTGCTGCACTTTTTATATGATGAAAGGTATTACTATATCTTTTTAACATTGAACTGGCTTTAAGTTTTAAATGGCAGATCACTAAAAGAGTATTTCTAAGCTTAACTGGTTATTGGAAAAACAGTTTCCTTATCAAACCTTGGAAAGAGCAGTCAGACATTGCTAGGGGAAGTATTATATTTTCTACAACTATTGCTTTTTATTTTGTGAAATCTTAACATAAGGATAGGACAGAACATTTAATGAGCTTTTGGGTTTAAAAGTCCCCAGGCATATGCCCTTAATTTGGAAGAAAGAGAACATCCTTATTCTGAACACTTTTATTATTCATACTGAGCTCCTGGGAATGTAACATCAAGATTTTGAAATATGAGTTTGTCCTACTCTGCTACTTGTTGCATGGCCAGGTTTTGCAGCTCTTCTGCTATACCACTGATAGAGAATGACTTTTTGAAATTAAGTGAGGTAAAGGAATAGTTGCAGCTTTGCGTGTACCTGTGTTGCTCTGACAGATTTCTGGTAGCAGATGTATCAAATGGATACAATTAATAGAGCCAACAGTGTATTATAAAGATGATCATGATATCTCATAGCAAATTACCCCCACATCTTTCTTCTTTTCACATGCCTTATTCTCTTCATTTATAAAAAGTTTGAGTCAATACTTTTCAGGTATAAAAAGCCTACAATATACAAAAAGCATATGCAGAGTGGATGCTCACATCTCTCTGGAAGACTACTGTTTCATAAAGAGAGAGAAGCATTTCAGGAGTACCAGAACGTTTTCAGCCTTGCTGGCTACCTAGCTTCAGTGTTGCTGTAGATATTTTACCACTGTATCATGAGGAAAGTTCCCTCAAGGGCTCTCAGATCATAATTTAGGCATTATCTGAGCAACTGAGAAAATCCTGTTGAGAAGCTGAGTGGCCATCGTACCACAGGAGAGGAATGCCGATGTCTACATATATCCACAAACACGTACATGTGTTATTTTCACTTTCAGTACAGTTAGCCCTCTTACTTTCACCTGTAGCTACTTACAAAAAGACACATTTTGCAATAACTGAAAATATTTCACATACACTGATCAGAACAAGAATAAATAAAACCCCAAAACACATCTTCATCAATGAACTCGAAAATTTAGATGACAACAACTGGTCTAATCCTGTCTGTCAGCTGTTTGTGGTTTATGAGCAATGGGTGACATTTCAGGAAGCAGACAGAGCTGGCTTGCAGTAGCAGTTCCTCAGCAGTGCTTCTCTGCAAAGTCCAGGAGTCACACGGAGCGAGGCGAGTGTCCTGCTATGCTGCTGGAGGGTGGCTGGGTAAGTGCTGCAAAGGTCCTCAGCAGAGGTATTAAAGTACTGGAGACAGACCAGGAGGAGGGAGATATTATTAAACTCAAATGAGAAGGCTGCAGATCTGGATGGAGCTTAACGTTTCCTGGTGGGAGGTAAGATTACAACAGAACTGGGGGGAAACATGGCAGGAGAGAAATTAAAAGTTAGAAGCTGGGTTCTTAGTCCACTGCAGCAGTTGTGAATGACATATTTTATGAAATCAGTGGAAGTAAAGTAGTAGTTTAAAGCATATTTTGGGAATCAGCATTGCAGAAGGGGATGCTGGTCTCCTTTTACAACAGCATCCACAATTTCATAATACTTTCTGAAATTTATTAAAAGACAAGAAGAAAGTGTTATCGGTTTTGCCAATCAATCTTTGAACAAAGAATAAGGAGGCAATTTCCATAATGATTCTACTGGCTTCCTCATTGGCTCTGATACTCTTTCATGATGAGTAAATTTTTCAGAATCAGCTCAGATACTGATCATCTCAAGTCACCCTCATAAAAGGTTGCCAGATCTGCCTTCGCTTTGGCACTTTTAGACACTGCCCCTGATGCTCTCAGGCACTCATATAGCTCAGCAATGAAATGAAAACTCATCATGGGCCGCAGCAGCAAGAGCCCAGCCAGCAGGTCAAGGACTACAGCTGTCAAGACAGGGTGTAATTATTCCACTCCATTTACTACCTGTTAGACCACACCTGGGATGTGGTATCCAGATTCTGTCTTCCTTGTCCAAGACAGACACTGAAAAATTCAGAGTAGCATAATTTAGCATAATTTCCCCTGCTGGAAATATTCAAGGCTCAATTTGATGGGACCCTGGACACTTCAGTCTACAGCCCTGCTTTCAACAGGAGATTTGGCAGTAAAATCTCTCGAGGTCCCTGCCAGCCTGGATGTTTTTAAGCTTCAACAGTCACGATCGACACAGAGTGGAATATGCGCATTACTTTCTGCGAAGTCACGCAGGTATCAAAACTAGCTCTGGAGCAGCTAACCGAAGTACTGAAGCCTCTAAGCCTGGAAAACATGGATAAATCTGATGAGGGTGTGTCACTTCAACACAGATTTATCACCAACTACCTATTTAAAGCTAGCTTAGATATTTCTACACAGCATTGTGTTCTGAAATGCACACATACCTCAGGCTCACATGGCAACGTGCAGATCTTCTATATCCAATGCTGTACAGAAAGACTCCATGAATTCTACTGTTTTACCCCTAAAAAAGCCATGTGCAGGCTGCTTCGGAATCTAAAACAAGAAAGTCCAGGGAAAAGATACCTCAGAAAAAGCATGATATAATGCTAGAACCTCTCACCAGTTTAATGAACTTCTTCCGAACCTAAAAGAGATCTCTGTTGCACAGCTGAAATTAAGTTCATATGAGGATAATATTAGGTGTGGGAATGGAATGAGGTCAGACACCCATTAACATGGATAGAGGAAACAATCTGAAAATTAAGTGGAGATAGCTTTTGATGAAGAATTCATTATTGTATTGTCAACTCACTGAACAGAGTGAAAGCTTACGTCTTAAGTGAAAATAAGGGGGAAAGAGTTTTAGCCAAAATAAGAGACATAAGGGAAATCTGGAGTGGATACAGAATAGGCATTGCTTTATCTGCACTTACTGTGCTAAAGGTACTTAGTAGTGAATGGTGAGCTCTCTCACCATAAGGGCTGTAGAAATCATTGAATCACTTTCATTGATGATCCTGATTTGATGGTGCAGAGAGAAAAAGGCAGCAGTGGAAATTGCTGCTCATTGAGCTGATGCTTCTCATTTTCATCTCAGTTGCACAATTAAACACATTAACTGTGTGCTTTATTTTCTTAAACTCCTCAAATTCTTACCATTACTGATATCAACAGGAGAGCTATTTTGGTGAAATCCTTTCTGTGAAGATGTATTTGAATTAGTGCTTAATGTGCTGGCTTGAGAACCAGAAGCAATGGGGCTAAAGAGGTAGGATACTATGGCCAATCTAACCCATACTGCTGAGAAGATAAAGGTCAGGTTGCTGCCCTACTGTTGCTGTTTTGCTTTGGGACCAGAGCTCATATCTGCACAGGTGCCCACCACGTCAGGCACCCACCAAAGCCTCTCTATCACTCCCCTCTGCAACTGATCAGGGGAGGGAAAATATAAAAAATGGTTCATGGGTTGAGATAAGGACCAGGAGAGATGACTCACCAAATACAGTCATGAGCAGAACAGACTCAGCTTAGGCATATTAACTGAATTTATTACTAAAAAAATCAGCAGGATAATGAGAAGTAAAAGCAGATCTTAAAAACACCTTCCCCCTCCCCCCCCCCGCCCCGTTCTCCCCCTTCCCCCCTTCCCCCTTCTTAGCTCTACTTTATTCCCCATTCCAGTGGCACAAGGGGATGGGGAATGGGGGTATGGTCATTTCATGCCACATTGTTTCTTCCCCTGCACCAGTGTGAGGTCTCTCCCTGGGGGATAGTACTCTGTTAATTTCTCCAGTGTGAGTCCACCCCATGGGAAACAGTTCTTCACAAACTGCTGCAATGTAGGTCACTTTTCCCTGGGGTGCAGTCCTTCAAGGACAGCCTGCTCCAGCATGGGTTCCCCATGGGGTCACAAGTCCTAGCAGGAACTTGTGGGCTCCTCTCTCCATGGGTCTGCAGATCCCTGCCAGAACCTGTTCCAGCACAGGCCTCCCACAAGTTCACAGCCTCTTTCTGGCTTTGATCTGCTCTGGCACGGGTCTCCTCCATGGGCAGCAGGTGGATCTCTGCATCTTCATGATCCTCCATGGGCTGCAGGGGGATAGCTGCTTCACCATGGACTTCACCATGGGCTGCAGAGGAATCTCAGCTCTGGTGCATGGAGCAGCTCCTCCCCCTCCTTCTCCATGGACCTTGCTGTCTGCAGAGCTGTCCTTGTCGCATGTTCCCACCCTGCTCTTTTCTTCCTTCTTCTTCTTCTCCTTCTGTTCTTCTTCTTCTGCTCTTCTTCTTCTTCTTCTTCTGTTCTTCTTCTGTTCTTCTTCTTCTTCTGTTCTTCTTCTTCTTCTTCTGCTCTTCTTCTTCTTCTTCTGTTCTTCTTCTTCTTCTTCTGTTCTTCTTCTTCTTCTGCTCTTCCTCTTCTTCTTCTTCTGTTCTTCTTCTTCTTCTTCTGCTCTTCTTCTTCTTCTTCTCTTCCTCTTCTTCTTCTTCTTCTGTTCTTCTTCTGTTCTTCTTCTTCTTCTTCTTCTTCTTCTTCTCTTCTTCTTCTTCTTCTTCTTCTTCTACTACTACTACTACTACTACTACTACTACTACTACTACTACTACTACTACTTCAGTATTTTATCACAGAGTCATTATCATCATTTCCAACTGGCCCAGTCTTGGCCAGTGGCACATCCATCCTGGAGCTGGCTGGCATTGGCTCTGACAGACTTGGAGGAAGCTTCTGGCAGCTCCTCACAGAAGCCACCCCTGTAGCCTCTCCCACTACCAAAACCTGGCCTTACAAACCTAATGCACCAGGGTGTCTCCTACACAATTCATTTTGTACCAGCTTACGTTGGTGCTGTTTGGGTCTTCTCTCCACCATGCTTCACTGACTCCATGTGGATTTTACTAGATTTTTTTTTTTTTAATCTGTACATCTGTCATGTAGGGCTCATAGAATCATAGAGGAATTTCCTGTCCGTCGGTCTTCACCTAAGGCTTCATTAGAGCTACAGTGAACAGTGACACAAAATACTGGGCTCTTATGCTTTTCAGTGATAAAGAAGATGTACAGAGCATTAAACAGCCTGGATGAAATAAAAAGAAGGAGGTTAGAAAGGGAAGCTATTTCATAACATTGTTTTCTGTTCTGTTTTTCTTCAGAGAGGTCTAAAGATCAACCAAGTACAGGGGCCCAGTGCAACACCACAGCAGGACAGGGCACTCCAAAACTGAATAAGAATATTTGGACTGGCAAAACATCATTAAGGTCACAAGCAGCATGGCCCAAGATTTTCTGTGGACTCCTATGCCAGTGAAATGGGGAGAAGCTAGGGGAAAGCATATTAGGTGGAGAGTGGGACAAAGGGAAGGTGTGGGTATTCCTTCACAGCCCAGAACAGCAACACTTACCATAAGTGTTTCTACACCTATGGCTGGGCTGTCTAGCTGCTTTCTTAAATATTTCAACTGAACTTCAAATAGGCAAAAGTTTTTAAAAATGCATTGGTACTGAGATTATTGACAACACAATTGGCTTCACAGTTTGGCACAGAAGATCTTACTTTAATACAGTTTCTTATCATTTGTTCAGAATGGAAACCTCCAGATTTAACTGCAAAATGAATCATTTCAGCCCAAACAATTTGATGTAACAGAGCACTTGCATGCACACAGAGCCTCACTCTAATATGCAGAGTATAGCTGTGCTCATTGAGGAAAGGCTCTTGCAAACCAGTGTCATTTTAGAATGCAGTGTGGAAAAATTCCCTTGCAGTAAGTTCCTCCTTTCTGACATAACAGGAGGAACCTGAATTCCTCTCTAACCCAACTGTAGCAAAAACATTATGTATTTAATTGTGTTTATGCTAAGGTAGCATTCATTATCAATTAGTGTTGGCAGCAAGCTTTGCTTTCTGTACTGCTCTTAGGCAGACGCTCTTATACTAACGCAGGGAGGTTTGTTCCTCAGATAACACATTATAGCATATTAAGTTTCATAAATATCTGTATGTGTATATTCAGCAGAAAAGTGATCTTTAGTAAAATTATTTTTTCCATGCACCTGATGATAGAGTTTGCATTACCTCTGCAGTGAGAAATCAGATTAAATAAGCAATCTGGGAATAAAACAGTATTAGTAGTTGCAGTACACATTTTGAAGGTGAGTAGCAACAGACTTGTGCTGAAATCCTTTTAAAAAATATATTCTTCCTTACAACACACTGCCTACCCCAGGAGGCAATTAGGGAGGTTAGTACCAAGTTCAAACAAATTTTAGGATGAGCACTGTCTTTTCAAGGAGAAGGGAAGGATTTTTTCTTCTCAGAAAGGCATATATGCTTAGAGAATTGGCGTGGTGCTGCATATATTATTTCTTTCTCTGCAGTCTAATGTCATCTTTATGGTAGGAGTAATACATCTCCTTGTCAATCAGGTCCCCTTCCATTTTTCTTCACCCTGGTGAGAACAAGCTCCCAAAGTGAGTGAATTGCTGTGCTGGATTCCTGATGAAAGGCACATCCCCTGAAAAACCTACTGGCTTGCAACAGATATGAACTAGTAAAATTCTTCAAAGAAAGGTAATATTAAAGTTGGTGATAGACTGCTAGAAGGGTGCAGTTGTTAAATGTAAGTAATACACTTTCTCAAAAAGCCCACTTAGGCTTGAGGCTGAGCAGATACTTTTTGTATGCAGTTCTGTTTCCTCCTCCTACCCTTGGTGACAACCACTGAGGCCAAAGCAGAGTCCGGTAGAAAAGAGAAGAATGTATGGTGAAAGTTGGGCAAAAAATTAGCAAAGCGCTAATAACACTATAACAAATAGTGTTATTAGCATTAGAACAATTGGTTTCTAGATCTGGGATCTCTCCCACACTATCAAAGAAGAAATACTGCAGATTTTGATGTGGACTTACTTAGGTTTTGATTTGTTTTCAGTACTCTTCTGAAAGATCTGGATTCTGGCAAGACCTGAACAGAAATTTGAGGGGTTTTTATTGATATGCTATACTTCAACATGGTGCAATTTTGGCATTTCCACTCACAAGGTAGTGAGACATACTGAAGGGGAAACAGACTTTATCCATACCACTTTGCCTCAGGTATGTTTAAGCAAATTTGAGTAATAATACCCAAGGATAGTAATTTGCAAAGTGGATATTTTTTTCCCCTAAATCAGGAAAAGAAACTAGGAGGAGGCCTCCAGCTGTATTTCTATTTTTCAGAGGAGCTTGAATTTATGTCTCTGCTATGCAAAGGTGTGTGAAACAAGGAATTGCAAGTCACATTTTACTCCCTGTACTTTTCCAAAATGTTCTTTCAGATATGTCACAGGCAGTATTTCTCACTCATAGGACACCTTGCACTGCCTGGGTGACAGCCACAAATCACAACTGATCCAGAACCCAGACAGAATCATTTTAAGAAACCTATAATCTGTAAAATGTTTTTGGCTGATATCGATACTGAATGTCTTTCGTTTCGTAGATAATTAATATCTTTCTATTCAGGTGCTTGAAAGAGTAAGGCACACTAGAAATATGAGTCAAAAATAGGATTTTGTTGGTAACAGCTATAAGTTGGTCACTCGAATGACATACTGCCTTTCAGCTCTTCATATTAGCAGCTAATCTTTTACTTAATAAGAAACATCAAATAGCCTGTCACAATCGAAACTTAATAACTGATCAGCCAGTCTTACATACTAGGCCCAGGACCACAGCTGGCACTAGGAGGGACTCTGAGCAGATCAAAAACCAGGCTTTTTGTAAGGAGCACAAATTATTATGAATGATGCCCTCCCTGACTTTATGTAACCCGCATCAGTTCAGTGTTGTCAGGGCCATCACTCAAGCTTTACCCACAACTAACTAACAGTCGGGTTACCTGCAGTGAATTTACGGTCTCCAGGTGGATCTTATGTTTTGCTTTCTGCCATTTACGTAAGTGAAGGAGAAGACTATTTTTCTAGAAGACCCAACCACCATGCTTGCATAGCTCCATATAGTCCCCTTCTGAATTAGCACTCCAAATCCTTGAGTCCTGGCACAATAAATGTAGACAAACAAAACACCTGTGTTGCCATGGTTATTCTGTGTACAACTCTAAGTTTGGAACAGCTGAAAAATCACTGACAGCATGTATTAAGCCTGAGCAATAAAGGGCATAGTTCTCTTTCCTCAAGGACCTTTCACACAATCGAGAGTAGAGGTACCTTGTTGCTAATCAGTCTCAGGACAAGTAGTCCCTGAAATCTGGCCCAGACTCTCACCTATTATTAAACAACCTTGGCCCTTGAAACTGTTGCTGTAATGCAAACTCAAAGTAGGTGGTGGTGGAATCCACATGATACAACAGCACTATGAAAAGACATTATCACACTTCTAGATTTTTAGGGTATTGCTAAAACTACCAGCAATTACCCAGAACTTCTAAAATACATGCTTTTCTAGTATTTGTGTTTAAAACCAGTGATGCTCTAAAATAATCACATTCTGCCACCAGCTCAGTACATTACAGTTGAAAATATAAACATACCAGTCTGGAATCATTATACATGCTTTTGGTAAATCATGGGTAAAATTGCATCAATTTAGCAGGGAAAATTAATTGCATTGATTTATATTAAGCACTCTATGCCTATCTAGATCTTGATGCTAACTACAAATTAGAGACCAACAAAGGTAATGAGGCTGTCTGTCCCAGATCATACTCTGGTGTTTCACTATTTGGTTTAATCCTGGATTAAAGGACTGAAGATTTGCAAACTGCAAACATATGGAAAGAAGTCAACCTGAAAAACTCTAATTCATTTTGACTGCTTGAGAAAAACAGCATTGTTATTTATCAACAAGATTATATAACTTGTATGTTATGTAATTATTATATTTCATCAAAAATATATATCCATATTCAACATTAAAACATTACTTATGTTTTAACTTATGTTTAATTATATATTAACTTATTATATGTATCAAAAATGTTGTATCATTTAAAAACCCACATACAGATGCTACCTGAAGGTCTTAAAGGTACCTTAGCTTTCTCTCCACTGGAATGCATTCATTCTAGAACAAGACCTAGAGGAAGCCAAGACAAAATTACTAACGTGAGAAGGCACATGTCTTGATTTAAGGATATCTTAGCTTTAGTTCTGGCTTTGCCATGAAGTTTTCAGCTTTTTAGCTGTATGCCTTTCAACAGAGCTTTGAGACCAGGTTGCAGAAAGGTACTAGAGAAGAGCACAGCACTACTATTATGATCACCTTTTAATATTATCTAAACAGTTCTTTAGCTGTCAGCAACTGTTAAAATTGCAAAATACAAGAAGACAATTTCCATCACGTACCAGTCTGTTGTGAAGTAGCACTGAACAGGACTTCCCTTGTGCTTTTTTAACCAAATGTGAAGCAACAGGATGCAGTCAGTTAAAATGTTCTCACGTGGGATTACATTTAAAAGTTGTATGCCTATACTGTTGCTTTCAAAACTAGTATACTCAAATATAATCATGAGTTCTAACAGAAACATGTTAAGCCCACAGGAGGGCAAAACTGACCTTGCACAGACTCCTTACAGAGACTCAGTCCCACAGTAAAATATCATTTACCATGCATATACCTCACAGCAACCATCATTGCTTGATGAGCCTTTGATACTGGCATGGCTAATAATTTTTTAATTGAATCTCCTAGTTTTCCCCTGCTAGCACTGTACAGCTGTAGCGATGGCATCATGCTTTGAGATCCAGATACTGAGCTAAAACCTTGGCAGAAAGCAGAGATGAGAAATCGTGCTGGGCTGTAGAGTGAGCTTTATTTCATCCCTCACACTTAGGTGTCTCTGACCACATCCAAACCACACTTAGTTACAATCTAGATCATATTTTGCTCTTGTCCTGCCCTGTTTTCTCAAAACACTCTTTCAAATCATCCCCTCCACTCTGGGGAACAACCTTTCCAAACATGTGTCTTTGTGAACTGTGAGGCTCACATCTGTGTGTATAGTTTGTCATTTTAGGCAGTAGTATAAAGTACTGATCAGAAATGGGAGGATTTGAAGACCTCTAATGGCTAAGAAGTAGCTGCAAGGTAAAGGATGCTGTGATGCAACTAAAATTCTTCCCAAGGTTGTGTGCTCATGGGCAGCCCTACCTTCACACAGCACAGCCTCAAGGTTATTGTTTTGTCATAAGCTCAAAGAAGGAAGTAAGGCAATGACTCTTAAAAGTATCAGGTCTTTTGCTTTTTGTTCTTAGAGCTGACATAGAATGAAGATCGAAGTAAACAACACTTGAAGAGCAGAGAGAAATTCTAATCTGTAAGTATACACAGAATGAAAAAAAAAGCCTTGGTTAGCAAAGTTTTTAAAAGAATGCTTGCAAGTTTGGGGAGGGAAGCATTCAGCGATCTGTTTGTTTTATTTTTAACCCATTTTCTGCACAAATGATTTTTCCTTGTGTTTTGTAATTTCCTAGTAAAGGACATTATTGCTTCATTCTTTTCCATATTGCTACCCTGTAGTTTTACACTGTCTTCTAAAATTGGGAGGCAGTGCATTTTGCTTTCATCCATCTTTGTGTGTGTGTTTGATATCACCCAGTCTCTGTAAGGACCAGAAGGTTTGTTCTCTCTGTTATGATATAGATAAGGAGGTAAATAATGACTTTTAGGAACACTTCATGGTTTCAATTTTTTTTGTGTAAAAATAGTGACAATCTCAAGTGAAAGAGGACTAACTCAACATGCTTTTCCATCCCACTTGTTCTTCAATGGACTGAACTGAAACCACAAAATACCGGTATAATGTTGACACAGCCTGCAAGACATGAGCCATTGAGCTGCTGAATGAGTTAGGGGAATCATGAAAAGTTGTTTGAAAAAAGTCAATGTCTAAATGTAAAAACACACTTGCTATTTAATATTATTTTATTTGTAATGTTTTCCATTAAGCAGGTTCTTATACCTCAAGCTTCAGGTGTGTGTGGTTATGTTAAAATAAAAAGAATTCTGCAATTACTCTAGCGGCTTAGCCTACATTACCATAACACAGCATGGAATTAGAACAAAATGAAATGCAATTACAATGCCCTCAACAGAAAACATCTTTGAGACTAAATGAGGACTCTGTGAAACAAATGGAGATTTTAAACAGACTTTTGTTAAAAAATATTTGTATTTTGCACTGCCTCCAGCCTAGTCTAGTTCAGTGCAGAAGTGTCAGTTCTGACAAACACTCATTTTTCAATTTATTAAGTCTGTTGAAAATAGAAATCTTTCATTTGAATTGAACTTTTTTCTCCTCCAAATTCAAATGAAACTTCTCAGTTGGGTGCATGCAGGCAGCAAATGCTTCTTCTGCAGAACCCAACTGTCACAAGACATGAAAATCAGTGTGAAGCCTGCCAGTCTCTCAGCAGACGTGTATGGGGGGATAAATTTTGCAAACACTTGCTATACAGAGTAGAGCTCACTGTTTGACAGAGATTGTAAGAGTGTCATCATTTCTGACAAATGAGGTGGGGTTTTTAATAAGTTGATATAATGTTGATGTAACATAATGGTGACTCATGGACCTGGTTGGGAAAATAGCATACAATGAAGGGAACAAGCCAGTGACAGGCTGATCTGGATTGCTAAATCAGGCTCAAACTAGCAATAAGCATTTTACTCCTGCCAAATGCAAAGTTGTTCATCTAAAAACAAGTTCAAGAATAATGGCAGTTCACTGAGAAGCCACAGGTATGTCTGGAATCAAAGCAGAAGTATCTTCTGTCTCATATCAGAGACAGGGGAAGTGTAAATTTGACGAAAGGTTTTTAAATCTAAAGACAAAGCCAGAAGCACATAAAATGCCTGGAATCTGAGATTGTACAAATTCTGTCCAGAAGTATGGTTAATCTTTTTTTCTTTTTTAGGTTGTTGGGGTTTTTTTAAAGTAGTAACACAGATAGCAGTAAGATAAAAGAGAAACAAGTTCCTGAAGGTTGTAATGAATATTTTTGAGTTGGAAAATTTTGACAGAGTTCAAATTGTTTTCATAAACTATAGAATCACACAATAGTTTGGGATGAAAGAGGCCTTCATGATCATCTAGTTCCAACAGCCCTGCTATGGGCAGGGACACCTCCCACTAGACCAGGCTGCTCAAAGCCCCATCCAACCTGGTCTTGAACACAGACAGGGACTGATCATTGTGACTTTTTCTGTCCTGAAGAGAGCAGTCCAGGAAAGTCTTGCAGACTGTGCAGGCAGTCACATGAAATGATTGTGATGGCAGTATCCACACTGACAACTGACAAACCTTGAATGCACACGAATCTTTTTGCTGACCATATTTCTGGAAGAAACCAGCCTCTGGCCTGTTGGCAATCTACCTCCTTTGTCAGACTGAAACAGCTATTTTTGCAACTGTCCCCCAGCCCTTGGCACCAGCGGCTGCTGTGGCATCCAAATGAAGTGGTGCCCACCGTTGCCTCATGGCTGCTCAAGGCTCCTGTCCAGCAGAAGTTCAACCGAGTCATGAGAGGCTTAGCACAGAGGAAGACCAAACCTGGCTCCAAGACTTGAGCAATATCACTGAACTGGCAGTTGCTGGAGGGGGTGGGAAGGCACAGGAACAAGACCAGCCGTGTCGTGTAAGGTCCACGTTAATTCTTTTTCCACATGCCTCCTGCTAAATTCTGGCAAGAGGACTTGTTATTTGCATTTCAGGTCAGTAGGTTATAGGACGGTGAATGTCAGCACGGTAGGTAATCTCATTTCACCAGAAAGCAGCATTTCCTCTGTGAAACATACCCCGTGTTATGCTGTACTCTGTATTCATCACGCAATGATATTTCAGTGGGGTGCCTGTACTACTGGGGAGCTGATAATCTCCTATCACAGCTGCTAGTAACTTTTTTTTGGAAGATTAATGAAAATTACAACTCCTGCAGAATCTTACTATGTAGGGATTTAACGATGACTGCAAAATTCTGCAGAAACCTGCATTTCTGTTGCCTGTTTGCAGACAAAAATAGGTCTCTTGCTGCCCCCTTCATCGGAATGTCTAAGGAAAATATCAGTTACCTGACTTCTTCTTATCTGTTCTTATTGCCTTCAGTTCAAGTTTCACTGCTGGGCTCCAAAGGGTGACAACAAGGGGTTCTTCCTCTCCAACTGCAGCCACACTTCCAGCGTGCTACCCTTCCCATTATGACACTTTTAAAATATTTAAACTCTAAATACGCATTTTAAATCAAAACAGTGTGATAATTCCACTTTTCAGAGACATCTTTTCAAACACGAATTTTAACAACCTAGAGAAACTGATGAAGAGCTATTGCTAATCCCTTCTGACTTGCATGTTTGTGAGGATGAAATGCAGTGTCTCAGAAACAAGAACAGAACTGGCAGGAACTTGCACCATTTCTGATGCAAGAGCTGCAGTGTGCCAATCTGCAGTGACTTTGATGAAAAGTTCCTTCACTGAAACCCATTGTAATTCTCTTAATGTACTGGAATTAGTTGTCCACATAACTCTGAGATGCAAGATCAAACAGAAAAGGTCAGTAATGTCAATTTGAGATATGGCACTTATATTTATACTGATTATAATAAGATATCTGAAGTCTTGGATGCATTGGGAAAGTTAAAGAATAACTTTTCAATGTATGAAGAGGTCTGGATTACTGTAAGGGTAAGTGCTTAGAAATATTGCTAAGAAACAACACAAACCACCTGAGGTGCATAACAGATATTCATTCCCCACTATGAGCAAAATCAGTTTATAAAATTGTTATAAGCATTTCTTCTTTTCCATAAAGTGAGTGGACTGCTAAAAAACTTTTCCCCTTCCCAACTTTTGGCAGTTTGTACTACCTAAAAAAATGAAAATAAAGCTGAAACACTATTCATACTAAGAGACTGAGGAACTACTTTCTGAAGCGAAAAGCATTTGAGTATTAAATGAAAAATCACAAAAACTCAGCTGGGAGAAAACCCCCTCTTATGTTGTGGGATTCACTGGTGAAATGGATGACTTACCAGAGCCAGTTTTAAATTACAGTTCAGGTAGCAGTAGCAGTATAACTGGGATAGTACAAAGCCCAGTACTGTTCAGTTTTCCTCATTTCTTTTCTGTAACTGTAGTGTGAACATCCTCTGGACATTTTTATAGATGTAAAAGTGCTTCAGGATAACATCCTACCTGAACTCTTCCCCTCCTATATGATCTTGTAGTACTTAAAATCATAACAGGAGTTGCCTTTAGATTGATAAGAATTATTTTTAATCTCTCTTTTAGAGAGTAGTATATTAAAAACGTATATCATACTTACTAAACTTGCTAATTCTGTTCGGGCCAGGCAGGATGATTTACACTCACCCAGGATGTCCCTTCCTAATGTTTTCTAACAGCCCATTTTGTAACACCCAGTTACTGCATGTAAGATATGAAATGGCCCTGAGCACGAGGATGGTACTGCCCACACTACTCTGCCTGGCAGGATCTAAGGAGGATTTTCATGGGGTCTGGGTATCCTTGGTGTTTAATCCCTTGCTCAGAGAAACTGTCCATGGAGAAGAAGTTGACTGTAATGTGTGCAAAACTCAGCTCTCTATAACAAACAAAAATTTGTGGCTTAGATAGAACAATATATGGTTGTTATCTGGGCCTGGGAAGAACAGATTTGTGTTGCAAATAAACAAATTGATGAATAAGTAGCAGAATTCAAAAAATATCTCTGATCTTCACTGTAAAAGCATGCAGATGCTCAGAAGAGAGGAGAACTGATAACACAGCACAAAAACACCACAATAACGTAATTTCTCTAAGGATCATTTCTCCCCACATATTATTGATTCATGCTTGTTTTTAGGGGTATAATTGGAAATGTCTTAAGGACTAGAGCAGCTATCTTCCCAGCTTTCTCATACATTTTTCTCTAGGCTGGAGGATGTTTGGATAAAAGTACAGGCTACAGCTACTGATACCATCTGTGAGGTTTCAGGATTATTCCTTGAGCAAGAGCCAGGTGGGAAGCCCTTCAGGCTTTTTAGGTAGGCCCTCTCATTCCTACCTTATCTTAGACTTTGTGTATTCTTCCATTTCTAGAATATGTACCAGGAAGATCTCAGGAACGTGACTGAAGGGACCAGGAACAGCAGTGACTCCTCTTCTGCCTTTGTACACACCAGCACCATGAGTGCCATACTGGTTACTGTCTACTCGGTGGCCTTTGCTGGAGGTGGAATTGGGTCCATCATGATGGCGTTTGTGCTGCTTAAGATGAACAGTCTGTCTGTGACTACGACTGCCATCATTAACCTGGTTGTTGTGCACTGCCTCCTCCTCTTCACGGTGCCCTTCCGCCTCCACTATTATGTGAAAAAGAAGTGGGTATTTGATATGCCATTTTGCAAAATGGTGAGTGCCATGGTGCACATCCACATGTACCTGACCTTCCTATTTTATGTGATCACACTGGTGATCCGGTGGCTCATCTTCTTTCAGTGGAAGGACAAGGTGGAGTTTTACAGGAAGCTGCACGCCATTGTGGCAAGCGCTGCTGTGTGGGTCTTTGCCATGGTCTTTGGGTTGCCGCTCTTGTACTTTGAGTACGGACGCTCAGGCTTATACAATAATACAACATGCTTCAAGTTCCACAAAGAACTACAGCAGGAGAGTGTGAAGGCCCTGAACTACACCATAATTGTGGCTGTTGCTCTCATTTCTTGTGTCCTCTTAGGCTTGCAGATTTTCATCCTGGTAAAAGTGGCGAGAAAATTTTCCACCTCCCTCTGTTCACACCAAGAGTTCTGGGCCCAGGTAAAAAACTTGATTTTCATCTGGGTGATCATAATTTGGTTCCTTCCCTACCACCTGTTTAGGGCCTATTACATACAGCATGTGAGTGATTTTGACCAGTTAGAAAGCTACAATGAGGTTTTCCTAAGCCTGACAGCTCTGAGCTGTCTCGACCTGCTGTCATTCGTGCTCAGTGGAAACCGCTTCTTCATGCAAAGTGTGGGGATGCTCCACAGGAGGTCGCCTTGCTGCTAGCATCAGCCTCCTGCAGTGTGTGCAGGACCTGGGATAGGACAGTGATGGACAGACATGGCAAACTTCCTCCTCAGCAAGTGACGGTGTGCCCTGGAAACAATACAACACACTTGCACAGGGCTCTGCACATCAGCTTCCTGAAGTAATGGAACAAACTGCCTCCAGTGTCTCAGCTGGCAAATGGGAAGGTGACCTCAGCAAGCTCCTCATGGTGCTACCCAGTGAGTTGCGGATGGACCTGGAGAAAAGGGAAGAAAGGCCATAGGCTCTTCTGTCTTACTGTTTTTACATCAGGGTTTGTGAAGTCAAAGGCACTAAGAGGAGACTTGAGAATTGCAATGTAGAAACACAAAGAGAGAAGCAGGTTTTTATGGACTAAGGTACAGATTTTTGAAATTTAAAGATCTGTATCATTTTCCCATATATTTCTTATTTATTCCCCACAAGCTCTCATAAAATAGCAGGGAAGATATGGTTCTTCCTGAGTAGAACAACTTTCTTCTTTACTGTAAAGAGAAGCATAACTTTCTAAGTGAATTGAACAATTAAACCACCCATTTAAAACTAAACCAGCGATAGTTATTTCTTAAAATATTTTCTCAAAATCATTTTTTGAGATGGTATCACTGCAGCAGAAAAGAATTTTGTTATCTTTCTCACATTATGAAAATATGTCTAAAAAAATTATACATTGTTACTGAAATGGACTTTTCAAGTTCAAACAAAAGCCAGTATTATTATTCACAGAATTGTGCAATTAAAAAATATTTTACCATGAGAACAATTTTATTTAGATCATTCAGACAGAAGTTGCCTTCTCTTCAAAAGGCAAATATTTTGGGTATCCAAGGTTACAAGGCTTTCTCTTTTTTTGTCTTATGTTGATTTTGTGCAAAGTTTATAACTAGTTACTCACAGTGTCTTTAGCTTGAAATCAATTCTATAAATTTTGTACCCTGTACTGGTAGAAAGAATGAAAATACTACTGCTTGGATTGGAGGGATGGAAAAAGCTAATAGACCCAGGGTAGCTAAAAAGCTTATTATATCTCAGTGAGGCATTGTCAGTTGCTGTCTCTGAAGACAGAATTAAATTCCACTAAAAGAGATGGAAAATTCAGTAAAATATTTCTGTGAAAGACATTCAGGCTTTCATAGCTCAGCTGCTTTACACCTACCCCCCCAAAAAAATATAAATCTCCGACTGCTCTAATTCAAGACACCAATGGCTAATATATCTTTCTTCTTGTTGTCATCTGCATAAGGCCACATTTTTTCATCCAGAGTTAGTGGGATAATAATTTAATCATTTAACTAATTAGAGGTTATCAGCTGATCAATTTCCATGACAGTCTCTCCTCATGATGCTGTTGAAATGCACCTTTTCGCATTTTTGAACCTTTCCATTCCTTTCTGCCTCACCTTCAGCATCTCTTGCACATCAGACAGCAATAAAATAACAATTGGTTGATCTTGTTGTACCTGTGCAATCTCATTGCTTTTGGTCCCACCAAGGTGGTTACTTTATAGGATCCCATCTCTTCTATAGTCTTTCTACCTTGTCTTCCTTCTTGCTTCAAGGTCCTTTATATCTATCAGCATGTTTGATCATAAAAAGGTATTTTCAGGTCAGAGTATGAGTCATGCTGTATCACACCAAAAGTTGGAAATCACATGAAGGTCATAACACAAGTGAGATGTGGGGCAGCTCTCATGGCTCACCCTTGGCAAACATCCTGGACCATATCTGTTAAGAAAGAAATGTGAGAGCTTGCAGTGTGTGTGGATTTGAGAAAAATCTGTCCAAGAAGGTGTTTGTTCCCAAGGGATCACAGTAAAAAGGACGACAACTACCAGCCAGATTCAACAGTAGCTGAGGAACTACAGACTCAAAACACGTAAGGAGTCAACTTGAATGTGTAGTTCACTACTAGTTAACTGTGTGTCATTAAGAAAGCAATAAACTGCTGTGATCTAGATTTGTTTTAAAGCCACACAAACAAATCTTTTTTCTCCTTGTGGTGGGAGAGGATGGAAATTGGCTCCAAAATTTTGTTTCCTCCCGTAGCAACGTGGTTGGTCAAAGAAAATGCCTTGCATGCATTCTGTAGGCACTGCATAGCTTTGTAACATTATATCATAACCCTTCTACTATAATAAAGTTATTAACAAACAAAATGACTATGTGCTGAAAAAGTAAAGCAAGTTCCTCCTACAAAAATGCACATAAATGAAAAGTATTTTGTATCCAAGTCTGGAATGAAACATAAAACATGTTTTTACAAACAGTACTTTCTGACCATACAGCCCAACTAATCTTGTTCATCCATGTGTTAAAATCACAAGTCATTTAATTCTTGTAAAAATGCACACTTTCACAGTAGCCTGCACCACAGCATCACAAAAAACAGTACTGGCTTTTTTCCTCAAATAAAAATTGATGCTAATGATGTTAATACTAACTCAGCATGATAATAAGCAAATTAGGGGGTCATAATTCCATTATTTAAGTTGGTGATATTATCCAGCATCAAGTCACGGGACTGTTTATGCAAACTTTATGTCTACCACTTGTCTTGCTTTGTGAGAGTCAGTGTCTGGCAGAGAAAGCCTTCCCTTGCCTTGAGAGAATGAAGTTTCTCTTAACTCTGCCAGGAATTGACCACTATTAAGGAAGGGGAACTTCCAGTTACCATCATCTGCTTGGTCAGAGGCACCACGGTCCTGCAGGAGACCCTTATTTTGCTGACTGGATGACAGAGGATAGTTCGAGGCTAGGAGACAACCATGAACACAAACACAGTATTACAGGACATAGAGGGGATAGGATCTGAAGAATATGACTGGGAATGAGGAGAACAGAGCAGAATATCAGCATATTTCTGCCACACACCAACAAGGCAAGGCGACTGTGCCTCTGGCCTTCATCTCAGGTTACTTACTGAATCCTTGAAGTTGCTAAAAGCGGCACTCTCACCGATGGGAGCAAACTTGCCCTCAGCCACACCTTGTTCCCACTCCTGCATCACTCTTTCCATATGACTGGAATTTGCCTGCTGAATGTCTTTCAGCTGCAGCAGTCCCCTCTCTAGCTCACCAGGGAATCATGGAAAATCAAGTCAAGGCAAGGACAAATACAGAAAGAATGCTTTTTGCAGAAATCCTGATATGAGGCTTTTATCAGACTGTAATCTTACTTGTCTAATTCCCCTTAGGATGCAGATTTTTTCTTTACAGGCAGTTTTCCACAGACTGTGTCACCTGACATTTCCATTTCCATGTGTTCCAAATAACCAGGGTACCTTAGACTAAAGGTGTTGGTTGAGGAAGAAGGTACCCTCCACAGCTGCAGGCCAAGAAAGCAGTTTTGGGAATGTCAGGCACTTGATGCTTTCTCCAGGGATGGAGAGAGATGGAGAGAGGGCATGACAACCCCTGAAGGCAGCAGAGATAGCACTTCCTGAATAAAAGCCTCAACAGAGTTGCAGATTTGGACATTTCTGACCCATAAAGTTACTAATTTCTGCTATTTTCTGGGAAATAGGACTTCGCGCGCATTTTCCCTGTAAGTAAACCCTATGGCTAGGACTTGATCGGAAGCAAGGTCTGGTTTCAAAAGTCAAGGGGTCATTAATAAAACACCAGCTTGACTTCCCAGAAAGAAATTTCAGAAAATCGAACTAAAGTTTCTGGCACTCAGTGAAGTAATTTTCTTCACTTGCAAACAGCTGCTTAATAAACCAAATTTTTTGCTGAATAGAGAAAATCCAATAAAGCTAATATACGATGTCCATTCCCTGCAGGCTAACCATAATATATAGTCCTTTTTTCTCAGCAGGCAGCAGACAGGCCAGCTGGCTGCTTTCACCCTCAGCCAGTAACCTCCCTCTTTCCCAATAATGCCTCCAGTTTGGGAATGCCAGGCTGGTTTTGCTCATCAGCTCTGGCAGCTGTGCCCTCAGGGAATTGTGTGTCATTCACATGTGATTGGAGCTCAGAATCACAAAATCAAAGACTGGGTAAGGTCAAAAGGGCCCACAGTGGTTTATTTGATCCAACCTCCACGCTCAAGCAGAATCATCCTAGAGGACAAAACACAGGATTGCATCCAGATGGTCCTTGACATCTCCAGTGAGACAGACTCCACAACCTCTCTGAGCACTACGTTCCAGCGCATGGTCACTGCACAGTAAAGAAGTTCCTCTTCATATTCCGATGGAACTTCCTGTGCATCGGTTCCTGCCCACTGCCTTGTGTCCTAGTGGTTGGCACCACTGAAAAGAGCCTGGCTCCATCCTCTTGACATCCTCCCTTCAGATACTGACAGACATTGATGAAGACCCCTCTCAGTCATCTCTTCTCAGGCTTAACAGGCCCGGCTCTCTCAGCCTGTCCTCATAAGAGAGAAGCTCCAGTAGAACTGTAGAGGTGTTCATTTTTGTAGCCCCTCACTGGACCTGCTCCAGGAGCCCCATGTCTCTCTTGTACCAGGACACAACACTCAAGGTGTGGCCTCACCAGGGCTGAGTAGAGGGGCAGGATCACCTCCCTTGACCTGCTGGCAATGCTCATCCCAATGCACCCCAGGATACCACTGGCCATCTTGGCCGCAAGGGCACTGCTGGCTCATGGACACCCAGGACCTCCGGGTCTTTTTCTGCAGAGCTGCTCTCCATCAGGTTGGCCCCCAGCCTGTGCTGATACAGGGGGTCTTTTTTCCCCAGGTGCAAGACCCTGTGTTTGCCTTTGTTGAACTGCAGACAAGTAGACTCACCTGACACAAGTCTTGCTAATGGAAATGGTGCCAGTCCCATAGCTGGGAAGGGTAACTGAGCTGGGGGCTCAGTTATCAAGTCCACTGGCAACCCCACCCATAGCAGGGTCACAGTCAGAGAGGGACACATGTCCAATGCCAACAATGGAGGCAAGACAGATGTTAGCAGAGCAATTTAATAGCATCCCCAAATGCTTCATGTGAACCTGTAGGAAGCAAGACCCTGGCTTGCACTCGACAGGGGACACACACTGAGGGAGGGACTCATGGGAAAGAGCTCACAGCCTCTCATCTGCTTTAGAGGTCTGCATCATGGAAAAACACAACCAGCCAATGACTGAGGGGGGAGGCATACACTAATGGAGTGGTGGCACCATGATCTCTAACAGAGACGTGTAAGAATTGCACGTAGGACTTTGCCTTCCCAGTTCTTTTTCTCAGTGCAGCAAGACCTCAAAGAAACTTCACTAATAAGATAACTACAAAAATGTGAGAGAATATAAAAAAGGGCAGACTGTATCTGCATTAATGGGAAAACATGTGACAGACAACTTTCAATCATACCCTTGGAGAGGAGAGTTTCACCTCTCTGGAGGCTGCATGGAGAGAAACATAAATGGGTGCAAATTTCACATACATGGAGAGAGACCACAGTCCCTATCCTCTGCTACAGAAGGAGCAGCTGAATGAGAATCCTCTCAAGACATGAAAAGTGTCCATACACTAGAAATAGCATCACAAAATTTCACATAGGGAAAAGCAGTTCATAAGTTAAATTCAGCTTGCAAGAATAAAACTGTCTCTACAGTGAACTGGCCTTCAGAAGTTTAAAGCTGAACAGCAGACAATCTGTATATAATATCATGAATCTGTGAAAGTGGCTATTAAAAAAAATATATTAGCAATTTGCTGTTCTTTCATGAACTGACGATTTCAGCTACACAATATGACTGCGTTTAGGTATTTCTGAAAATAATGACCATTTGATTACCTCACTGGACCGCATCCTTTGCTTGGTCATCACCTGAAATACCTAATGGTTTCCAGCATTTCACAAAATGTCACCTTTTATCACTAGTGTTCTAGTGGGGAAGGTCAGGTCAAATATCAATCCACTGGAACAAAAAATTTAAAACAGCAGTAAATTTTACAAAGTAAACTGCACCTCAGAAGATTCTTTATTTTAGAAAATGTAATATGTAGTCTGCTCTGCAATATACCTGGGGTTTTAGACAGTCTGGGAAATAAAATGAAAACAGCTCTTTCTGTTATCTTTTAAACCAACAAGATCAAAAAGCTAGAGATTAGATATTTTGCATAACACCTACCTACTACTTTCTGTCATTTTGCAAAATAACTGGAAGTCATTCTGAGAAATGATTGAAAATTGTATTCATTTCACAAAATGTGTGGTTTCACAATATAGCGTAATGTATGTCAGAAATTGATGCAAGAGCAGTTCTTCATAAACAGAGGGAGTCGAATCAGACTTCTGTCTAATTGCTAAGTAATCATTCCTGAAACTGCCCCAGGACATTCAACTTAAATTTAGAGAACAACTGTACAAAAAGAATAAGAAATGCTCCAGGTACATGATCCCAAAGAGAGAGTATTGTGCAATTATTGTTGGAATAAAGACAAGGAAGACAGAATCCCAAGTCAAAGTTGAGCCATGAATATATATGCTTAGAAAGTAAGATGGAGAACCCACTCTCTCTGGTTTTTTAAGTCTGAGTGTATATGTCACTGCTTTCACCGTTTGGATACACAGAATTATTTCTAATAAACTGCTCACTATTTGCCTCGTTTCAGATATGAAATTCTCCATGTGGACACACTGAGAATTTGATTGAGAGGAGGCAAACAGAAGAGGAGTCTCCTTTATGTGAGCATCAAGGATACATATGATATAATCATAAAAGCACATATGGCCACGGTGGCCACGACTGTGCCATGGAACACTTGTCATCTGAGTATGTAAACATCACCAGAGATCCTGCTGAGCGCTTCAAGTCCTTCTGTGTAGCGTGTCAACAAAGGAGAAGGCACTGCTTGGAATGGTTTTCTGACTGGTCTGTTCTGAACAAGGAGAACTTAGCATGGGGTAAATTGACTTTGTCAATATGCTGTCCATGTGTCTGGGCAGCTTGAAGTGGATGATGAGGCAACAGGAGTGCATCACCAAATTTTGTGTTCTCCATCCACTTATGACAAAAAAAAGCAGCTGAGGTGGTTCTACAGATTCTTGACATCTCTCTCGTTTTTGAAGACCGTTTTGTATTGCAGGGTCATGATGGAACATAATTCATTGCTCAAGTAATGCAAAAACTAAAGTATTTGTGGTCTCAGCTCAGCTTCAAACATGGAAAACCAGGATACTTTAGAAGGAAAGAACATCCAAACAGCATATTAAGGAGATGCTCACAGAGTGGAAGGCAGACGATAATTCATAGGACCAGTCGGTGTGAATATGCTTTGTGAAGTTTTCTAAGAATTCAGCTCACCACTTGGGAAGAAAACTAAAGCTTACAATTTGAGCTTATATTGCTTTTAATGAATTTACATCGGCAAATTTATGTATCAAGTTTCTCTCCAAAATTAGCTTAAAAACTGAGAAATAATAGTTCACTGATTTGCCAGTCTGCATGAGTGCAGGAAAGGAAGGGATGAGGAAAAGAAGCTATTGGATTTTTTTGAGGAAACTGGAACAACCTCAGCCTACCAACAATGCTTACTGTTCCATGACAATACAAAATCATGATATTGTTTATGTCACCTTGCCGTAGTGAAGGAGTTAGAACTGATATACTTTGGGTTTGTATTGACTTTACTGCAAAAGTCTTTTAAATCATGTATTTAATTTCATTAGGGAGCAGAGCTAATTAGCGGAGCTGTTTCTCATTACTAATGCAACCCATATATATATGCAGAGTCTCATTAGCTCTGCTGTTATCTCCTCTGTATGTACTGTTCTAATAAAGAGGCAATTTACTGTAGCACTGCTCTGATATTCAAGAATACGCTCCTTTCTGGGCTGCTGAACGGATGTTGCACACTTTTGTGCACTTTACTTTGTCTCAACCATATTCAACCTGGAAACTCAGTCACAAATAACAAAATGAAAAATAATCACACTTGAAAGTGGAGTCCTCATTCTGTCTGCCACTAATAGGAGACTGTAAATCTGGGCTGATATCTGTTTCACTGGGCAGTATTAATGTTCAGTTGACTAAGAAGTTTGAAAGGCTGAGCTTTCTCTAGTTATTTTGAAGAGTTAGAGCTCTTTGTAATGCAGCAGTGGGGTGGGGACAATAAACAAGGATGGCAAGCACCACCAGGAAACTTAACACCCCAATGAATGTGAAGTACAGGAAGCAGAAAAATTACAAGAACAAATAAAACACATGACAAGGCCGTTAATTCACAGAGAAATAAGTAAAGCCAAGCTGTGACACAAAAAATAATCTTCAGCTGTTCATTGATTAAATACCCCAAACTGGTCACTTGTGAGCATATTTAAATACACAAGGGACACAAAAGAGTGGTAGCAGAAGCACACGAAGAAATACAGCATGTGAGATGTATCACCATAACAACATCTTTTACAAAAATGTGTAGGAGTGTGAAACCACTGCAGTTACTTGTGAAGTAAAGATGACAAAAGTAGTAATTATGTTGGACCAAGGTGGTTTAATGTAGTTTAATGTCAAGGGGTATTTTTGCTAGAACAGAAAAATCCTGAGATGATAAAAAAATAGCAAGGACAAAATCTTGTTCTGGAGGTCAGGATGTGTGTAGGAGCAAATGATAACTTAAATTTGTGTTATGAAATGTTCCACATTAGTAATTGCTGCCAGTTAGTAACTACATTTAGTAACCAGATTTAGGAACTTGAACCTTCACAAACTTGAGAATACAAAGTAAAGATGTGGAAGGAAAATTCACCTCTGTAGTGTTGAGATGAGTTAAAATCACAGCCAAAAATGGACAGTAAGAGATCTCTCAAGATCATCCAGTCCTACCCTCTACTTGAAGCATGGCTAAACTCAAAGTTAGATGAGGCTGCCCAGGACTGAGTCTAGTTGTGTTTTGAAAATCTTTAAGGATGGAGAATCCAAACACCTTCTCTGGGCCTCCTGATCCACAGCTACACCACTCTCAAATTGTTACGAATATCACAGAATCACAGAATCATAGAATATGCTGAGTTGGAAGGGACCCTCAAGGATTGTCAAGTCCAACCCCTGCTCCTACACCGGACACTCCAAGAGTCACACCATGCACCTGAGAGTGTTGTACAAATGCTTCTTGAACTCTGTTAGGCTGGTGCTGTGACCACTTCCCTGGGGAGCTGTTTCAGTGCCCAACTACCCTCTGGGTGAGGAACCTTTTCTAATATGCAACCTAAACCTTCCCTGACACAACTTCAGGCCATGTCACAGAATACCCTGAACTGGAAAGGACCCACAGGATGCAAAGTCTAACTGCTAGCCCTGCACAGGACAACCCCAAGGATCGCACCATGTGCCTGAGAGCATTGTCCAAATGCTTCCTGAGCTCTGACAAGATTGGGGTATGACCATTACCTGGGAAGTCTGTTCCAATGCTCAACTACCCTGTGGGTGAAGAACCTTTTCCTAATATCCAACTTAAACTTCCTCTGAGAGCTTGAAGCCATTCCCTTGGGCCCTATTGCTGGTCACAAGAGAGAAGAGACTGGTGCTGCCCTTCTGCTTCCTATAAGTGTTCACAATCCAAACTTTATTCATTGTGCCCAAAGCCCTTAATAAGAAGGAATAAAGTGACCCGACAAACAACATGCATGGGGTTCCATAATCTTATCTTTTCTCTTATTTACAAAGCATGTTTTACCAACAACCTCACAGCTTGCTGCCCCAATGCACAATTAACTAAATTACAATGGGGGGAGACTGACCACCATTCCCCCAGCCTGCTGAGGTCCCTCTGAACAGCAGCCCCAGCTTCCAGCATGTTACTGCTTCCTCCTACTCAACACTATCCACAAAGCTCTGTGCTGTTACACAGCTCATGGTCAGGATGCTGGAGGTTACCAGATCCAGCACTGAGGAGCTTTGCCTTCAAACGACTGCCAGCTTCACCTGGCAGCTCTTTCTTGGAAGCCTTTCAGTGCCATGTTTGACCCTCACAACTGAAGCCCTTGCTCACCTGATGTGCCCCATCTTCCAGTGACCAAACCGCTTTTAACACACCCCACTCTGTCCCTGTCTTCTTCTACCAAGTGAGAGTTTTGTCACTAGAGACAGATGCTTTCAGGAAAATATTAAGTATTGTCCTTATTAGTAATTCATTCAGATGAAAGTTTTACCGTAGGAAGATTTTTTCTTGGATTAATCCATATTCAAGAAAAACATAGTGAACTTACTTTTCAAAATAGTTCCAAAAAAAAAAGTTTTCATTTTGAAATTATTAATATTTTGTTACATATTCAGACTATTTAAACTGTTTTCTTCGCAATTGTACTTTTCTTTTCCTGTACTGGCTCTGGCTGGGATGGAGCAATTTTTCTCCATAGCTGCCCGTATGGTGCTGTGTTTTAGATTAGTGGCAAAACAGTGTTGATAACACACCAGTGGTTTAGCCCTTGCTGATCCAGGTTTTCATAGCACCAACACCTTCTCTCTTTTATGAGTCTGCTCCTCTAGCCTGTGGGCTGGGGTGGGCAGGAGGTGGGGAGGCGACACAGCTGACACAGCTGACCCAAACTGTCCAAAAGGATATTCCATCCCGTAAAACAACACATTCAGCACTAAAACTGGGAAGGGGGCGTTTTTCCAAAGTAGCTGTTGCTCAGAGACTGGTTGGGCAACGTTTTCTGGTGGTGAGTGATGACTGCTTTTGCATTGCTTAATTTATGTTTCTCTTTATCCCCCTCCACTTATTAAACTGCCTTTATCTTGACCCAAAAGTTTTCTTCTCTCTTTTGCCCTTCCAATTCTCTTCCCCATCCCTCTGGGGGAAATGAGTGAGGGCTTAGCTTAGCCGCCAGCCAGAATTTAAGCCACATTTTTAAAGAAGGAGTTAAAAGACTGTGAAATTCCTTAAACTTGTGGTTTGAGTTGTACCAAAGAGCTTTAGTTTAGAAAATAAAATTAGACTTTAATATGATCTTACTTTTATTCAAATTGTTAAATTTAAATGTGCAAAGCAAAAAAATTCCTAAGGCTCTAATTGGAGAAGCCTGTTATTTACTCATTCTTTAATCAGGAGGATTTTGAAATATCAGCAGGATCTAAAAAATAACTTTTAAATTAATTAATCATTAGCTTCTCATAGGTAGCAACTGGTTTATGCTGGCTAACAATGATTTGACAGTCTTGCCTAAAAGAATGCTTAGTAAGCATTCTTTTAGAAAGAAAAAAAAAGTAAGACAAAAATTAATTTTCCCTTTCAGTGTCCTCCTTTGAACTGAGAACATAATCCCAGGATTTAGTTTTGAGCATTTGCGTCTTCTGATGTAAAGGAACCAAATTTTGAATTTTTTGATTAATTAGGCCTTTAGGTTTACAGCTAAATATAATGTATTTAAAGATGCTTGTTTCTAACACAATTATTTCTGTTATTTGTACACTGAAAATGTACAATTGGAGCACATAAGTCTATGTACCTTTGAAACGTAGGTAATCTTACTCCCTGGTTTTCATCTACACTTTAGATCACATTATTATTAATCATACTTAAGGCAAATTTTTCTCTCTCTCAGTCTTAAGTTCAATAAATAAATTAATTAATTGCTTCTCCCACCCTTCATTTCTGGGAACTACTGGCGGTCGAATAAAAAGCAATTAAGTTAATCACTCCATTTTAAATATCCCCCTCCATCCTATACTTTTGTTCTACAATCTATTTTTGTTACAATGGAAAGATAAGTTCAACAGGACTCTGATAAACACTTCAGTTGGAACCTATCACATATTCCATTTTTGCAAAGTTAGGCTAAAATATGTTAATTAGCTGCATGGCCCATCTACGCTCTCTTCTATATGTAGAAATGTTCTTACAATTACAGTAATTGTTCAAATGCTTGAACTGAGGAAACAAAGAAATCACAAAAGCTATTAAATGAATCTATGTAGACAGTTTGATGGCACTTAGGATCATGATCATTTTAGCATGAGAGCATTTTGGTTGGTCATACATATTCTCTTTGCTATGTGCTGAGAGTATGGGCTATAAACAGCCATACACATGGCATTCATTGCATTTCATTCCTGTAAACAGTGCATATAATGGAAGCATAGAGATTTCCCAACTAGCAAAAAAGGCAGCAGAAGTTACACTGTTCTGCTGGAACCATGGGTGATGGACTTACCAGCACAGAGGTTCGCTCCTGGCTGCTATTGGCATCACTGAAGGAGTCAACAGAACCTTTTCCAAGGCAGGGATTGGGAGGAAGTACACTTTAAACATATGGTGAGCATTTTTAAATCCCTTAAGATTATTCCTGTCTGCACAATGCTTTAAGCTGCTTCTATCGCTGAGTGTTGCAGAACTCTTTTTTTCTCTGCTGTACTTTCTGCAAATGGTGGTCATCCTATGGACAAGGCCCTCTGAAGCTGAGAGCATCAGTTTCTGTAGATACAGGACTGTCCACTGCCAAGGGGCCTCAGCTTTAGAGTTTCCTCTGTTTGCAGGATTAACCCTCTCTGTTCTTCCAGGGCTTGAAGGAAGCAACTTCTGCAGTAGCATCCACTAGCCAAAATGTTCAAATTTCAAATTCACTTTTGCTTCCTTAGGCATCTTAGGATATCTCACAGGAAATTAAATCAGAAAAGTCTGATAGCTTGCAGCACAGTTTTAGTATTCTGTTCTCTATTTAGTGAAAGGAACTAAAAAACTTTCTCCTTTCACAACCAGTCCATTTTCTGCCACTGAGAACAGAATGAAACATTATCACTATTTTTTGGAGGTGCTCTAAGTCTTCTGTTTTGTACTGATATTTAATATATTTAATTTCCCTTGTATCTTACAATTCACACTATTGATATTCATTCCCACTCCCTACCACCCAACACTCATTAGGATAAATGCTAATTCTTTTTTTCTGATTCATGCCCAGGTTTCATTCCTATGGAGCTGATATAGGATACTTCAAATTCTCAATAGTTCGAAATCCTCTTTTTTCTTATTTTTTAATTAACTGACTTTTTTTGATGTGTATTTTGATGAAATTGGGGTGATGGTCCTCTAGACACCAGACTCATCAAATTATAAATTAATTCACTGACAAATTCAATCATTTTTCATATTCAGAGTCCTCATCTCTGTCCTCTAGTGCTCTCTCTGCAGCCCCTTTCAGAACATGAGCACTTGCTTTTCTTCCAGAAAAATGGGAAACTTGCCTCAGTGAAGATAAGGCTCATATTCGTGAAATATGGTCACAAACACACAGTTGTAAGATCTCAGAGAGGTTAAGATCAGTGGGAATTTGTGAAAACAATCCAAATTCAAAACCCAGTCATGGAATCATAGAATGGCTTGGTTTGGAAGGGACCTCAACTATCATCAAGTTCCAGCATCCCTGCCACGAGCAGGAGCACCTTCCACTAGACCATGTTACTCAAAGACCCATCCATCAAAGACTTGAGCACCTCCAGAAATGGTGCATCCACAGCTTCTTTGCACAACCTGTTCAAAGCCTCACCACCCTTACAGTAAAGAATTTCTTCCTCATATCTAATCTAAATCTCTCCTCTTTCACTTTAAAGCCATTACCATTACGCTTATCCTACCCCTCCATGTCCTTGTAGAAAGTCCCTCTCCATCTTTCCTGTAGGTCCCCTTTGGAAAGGACTCTTGGGTCTCCCCAGAGCCTTCTCTTCTCCGCGATGAACAACCCCAACTCTCCTCAGCTTGTTTTCATAGGAGAGGTGCTCTCCCCTCTGATCATTTTGTGGCCTCCTCTGGACTTGCTCCAGCATGTTCACATCCTTCTTATGCTGGGGGCCCAGAACTGGATGCAGCATTCCAGCAGGGTACTCACCAGAGGGGAGTAGATAGGGCAAGCAATCTCAAAAACAACCTCTCCACCCCACCTTGAAAGCACCACCTTTGTGTTTTGGGCACCCTCCATGCTTCCTGTAACTGGCTGAAAACTGTTATCATGTTTTCCTGAATGAGTAAATTGGTTTATGTGCTTCCTTTCTAACTGCTTTTTATTTTATTAAAGATTAAGCCTTGCCCAACTCTGTATCAAGCAAAAATTAGTTTCAGGGATTTAATTCCTGGAGAGGCTTGTTGATTCTGTGTATAAGTATCAGGAAAGAATTCAGACTCAGTGGCTGTGACCTTATTTATCAAGCAGAACATGAGAAACGAGGTAAAGTAACATTATGTGGGGCTGTTCTTTGAAACACAGACTTCTGAGAAAGGCAGTGAGACTGAAACAATGGGAAGTTTGAAAAGAACAGTGAGTAGCAGCATGATCAAGCAGAAAGGAAAGCATTTGGGATAAGGAAAAATTTATGCTGTTGGTGCCAGATCCTTGACTTACATGCGGTTTTCTGCAGCTGTTTCCAAGTAAAATGGCTTTATAGCCAGTAATACCAATTTTCTGCAGTAAACTAAAGCAACAACAACTTTAATTGCCACTATAGGTGTTGGAAGGCAATTAGACCAAATAGTGGGACAAAACTATTTAATAAATCTTCTAACTTACTTCTAAACTGGTATGTGCCAGGACAGGAGAATAATGACAAGTTCCTGAATTTGTAATAATAAATCACTTCTCTTTGCACCAAACCAAAGAAATAACAGCTTTGTTTTAAAAGGTAAGTTATAGCCTGCCTGTGATATACTCTGCCAAATTCCTCCACAGAAATCCAAGATGTATTACTTCTATTTATATAAAGCATAATGTCTACTTTTGAGGCATACTAAATAGGTATGACTAAGGCAACTATATTGTATAATTTCTAATAAACAGAGAAGTCAGACAGCCTCTTTCATCCTGATAAAGCCTGATAAATCTCTCAGGAAATCTGTAATCAAATAATTAGAAGAGTAGTCCAAGGATCTGAAAAGTTCTGCTAAACTTGTTGAGCATTTACTGGCTGAAGTTAGTAAATTCTTCATGATGCATGGGTGGGTGGGATTGGCAAATTAAAGGGATTATCCTGTATGTTCCCTAACCATGGAGTATGATTTGCTCACTATCCAGTACCTGTGACTCATGTCTGACAAGGTGGGAGTGAGACAGCAAGAACTGTGATTTCATCTGCAACCCCAGAAAAAGCAGGACGTTAAAGCATAACACAGGTATTCCCTATCTTACCATTGTTTATGACCTATGTGTAGCTCAGTTCTTGTAAGCAGCTAGCAATAGAGGGTTAATATTAATAAATCATTTAAATTATCAGTTGTTATCACCCTAGTTTGGAAGTAGCTAAAACTGAAAATCTACCCAGTCACAAAAGGCAGGACAGTTTTACGCCTGTTCCAAGCAGAAAGGAGCTCTTGAAATCACATGTAAAACCTTGGTTGCTATTATACTGACCAGAAAAGATAATATGTTTGTAAACTGACACAGAAGCAGAGGCAATCATGCAGACATGAAATGGAGAAGTTAGAGTTCTACTGTGGACCTAGTCTCTGCTTAGAGGAAGTCTTCTACACCCATTCATGGGCACCAGCAGTGACACTTCCACAGAGAATCATCCCACCTCGAACATCCAACAGGCCTTGTTTCTCTTCTCTCAACTGCTACTTCTTCTTCTTCTTCTGTTTAATTTTTCCTTCTCAGTAATTGAAACCTTCACTCTTCTCCTTTGTCTTCCGTTTACCCCAGTGTTGAATCAGACATGCCCAGTTTCTTCCTTCCTTAAAATCTATTTGTAATTCTAATCTTGACCTGGATCTCTGTCGTGTATAGAAGCATTCCTCTTTCAATCTTTATGCTCACCATTGGTCAAGATAAGCTATGTGCTGGTTCAATTTCCTCTTGTACTCAAATAACAAACTAACCTAAAAACTAAAACCTAGATTACAGAGCTGAGTGGAGTGATTTTTTTAAATTTTTCTTTTATTTATCAGAAGAACATGAAGATACAAGGTTAGCACACTGAACAGCATTAACATACAAGCTTCAAGGAAGGTTTCAAGGAAGAAGAGTCTGAGAAGTATGAAAACACCAGTGGAGAAGTTCCGTTTCTGACCTTCTGCAGTTTTGGTGCCAGCCAACAGCACTGTCCCCAAGGTGACAAGAGAATTATCCATGCAACATCTTTGCTGGGTTTTGGCCTCACTTTACATCCAAAGAGCTCAGACTGGACTCAAGAAGGTAACAGTGCACCAAGCTCTTGATCTCAGAGTCTGATTCAGCACTCTCTGGAGTGCTGGCTGTCATATAGCAGCTACTTGAGGAATGCAATTTCTTCATGTCTGTTCTGATTTTATTACTTGGTGGTTCAAGCTCTGTGGAGAAGGCAGCAGCCATTTCCTGCTTCACCCAGAGGCTGTGGCTGTAGTTTCATGAAAACCATCAGTGTTTGACACCCAGGCTGTTCATTACCTTCCTGTGCATTTTTGCAGAACCAGCTGATCATTTTGCCATCCAACCACCACCACTACAGGGTCGGGCAGCAGCCTGTCCTTATGTGGGATTAAGTGATGCTGGAACTACACCTGGTGAGTACCATTACCCAGGTAGCTGTTCTCCAGCAGTGCTCTGATGGAACAATCACACATTTCTTCTACCCCAAGCCCACAAATATTTGCACTGCCCAAAATGGGCATCCCGGCCACTCTGAATCCTGGTCTAGATGAAATGGTAACTGCTCTCTCAAAGCTTTCAGGATTTATCCTGAGAATGTCTCCCAGACTGCTGTTTCCACATTCTTGCTCACCCTGAGAGTTTCCTGTTTCTCTTTCTGACTTTTCATTTTTCTAAGTTTTGTGTTTATTTAGTTCTAGTAGCTCTCTTTCACATCTTGTTCTTCCTAACACTGTTCTTAATAGGAGAGACGCCTCTCAAAGGGAACCATCCTCTCATCCACAGCAGAAGGTGGCTGACTGATGGCAGGAGCAATGCTAGTTCAGCCCTGCTGAAATACTGTTTTTATGTTATTGCTCACAAAACCTTATGTGCTGCCTATCGTGTTTGAGTAGGGATGACTCCAAGTGAAATCTAGAACTGTAGTTGAAAAATAAACTGGACTAACATTTTTCTGTTTAATTTTTGGTCAAGAATCTGCATTTGAATGTCTCTACAAAAGATGTGACTCAAAGTCTTCCTCTTTTTAGGGAGCTGCCAGGTACTAATGATACGTTTCGAGGCCTGCATTCATGCTTTTGGTTCAGGAATAATTTCCAAGGCCCACTGGCTTCTCTACATCTTTTTTTAACAGCAGGAACTCTTAAGTTGCTTTTCACATATGCATATGGCTTGTTTTACTTACAATATTTAAACAGTGAGAAATCTCCTCTGAGTTCTTGATGATCCAATAACATGTTAGAGTGAAATCCCTTTAACTCTGCTAGACCCTTTGTTATTTTGGAACATTTAGCTTAATTATTAGACATAAAGCAAGTTTGGGGAAAAGTGTGTGTATAAGGAAAAAAATCTCTGCTCAGGTGCACATTTCTTTCCCAAATCCCAGTAACAGGTGGTAGTTGTACAGCTCAGGTAATCACTGCCCATCTGGGCTTTAAGACTGACCAAATTGTGGTCAGAGATAATCCTGACTAGATCTGTGGGTTTGTTCTACCTGTCCCAGCACACTGATGCTCAGCATCCCTGACAGCTCAGCAGCTTTTCCAGTGGTTCTCTCTGCACGATGAAAAGGACATTAGAAGTTGCACGTATGAGATTGCTGTCGCAGTGAAGCAAAAAGAAAGGCTTGTTCCTTCCTGTGTGTGGGCTGAGAAAACCCTCAGCTATCTTGGTCAAACAGGTCAAAGGCTGTTTTTTTCACTCTGCTTATGTATGACGAATGCTACAGCTGCATGAAATAGCACATTTGAAGTCAAAAACCAAGAGATTATAAGGTAAAATTCAAATATTTTATTGCTATGAATAGTGAAAAAATTGTAATCTATTTCCAAGTGATATGAAATGTTGGCATTAAACTGTAATTATGCTGTTTAGAACAACTAAAACTTGTACATTCTCAAAGCCACTTTGAAATATTAAAAATATACGTTGGAAAATTAATTGGTTTGTAAAATTTTTGGTATAGCAAAGTTTCTGGGAAATTTCTTGTGCTTGTCTTGTAATATTAGACAGGTAAACAATTCTAAACATTTATAAGGTCATGAATTTTAAAAGGAGGTGAACAGAAAGGTTTATACCAATCTTGACTTTCTAAAGATGCTTTTCCTGATGCTTCATAAATAAGAAGTTCCTCTGAAAATGTTTTGCAGTTGCAGTCTATCACTTTACAGATAAGTGCAAAGAATTAAGAATTGCTGATTAAAACAAGGTTACTGATTTCAAAGTTTAAAGGAATCAGGAGAGAAGACGCTGTTTTTTAAGAGATAATTTTTCAGTTTTGATGTTGTTCTTTCAAAACTCTTTTTAATATAAAGCTAAATTTCATTGAAAAAGTATGTCTCTACCCTGCATACTATCCGTGTATACTTGTACAGAAATCTATCTGTATGCAAGGCTGCATCTTGAGTTAAGTCTAAATAAGAATGCAGCTATATGTGGCTATGTTCAACAAGTGCCAAAAGAATTATATCTTTCAGAAGATCATTCCTAAAATAATTTTTAGCTTTTCTTCACTTTTCATAGTAGAGTAGCTCAAGGGAATTTCTGTAGGAAAAAGGCTCGCAGATGAAGCCAGAAGATACTGAATTTTCATCTGCAGAACTTTATTTTCAATTTGATCCATAGGTCTAGAAAAAAGCTGTTGCTACCTCAAAAGTATTCTGTACCCACCCAGCAAGATGCTAAAAAGGTGGATCAGGTGTCATCATAGAGTAGCCACACGATAGCTACAATATTTCACATTTCAGCATTTTCCCACCTTCAATTTTAGCTTTATAACATGAGTGCAGATAAAACTTGCACAATTTATGAACAAGCAGTGTCTTCATTATTTCAAATGGCTGAACCTAGAGGCAAATAATTGAAAAACAAAATCCTAGAATGCAGTTTAGTAAATCAAAATCTCATTCATACTTAGATAAAACATGGCTTTAATACTGAGAGGCATGGGTTACTGCTGTCATATGCAATATGACAACAGTTATAAAGTTGTATACTACATGGGATAACATAATTTCAGACACAATTCAGTACCATGTCTCTTCATGAACCTATGACATTCCAGTTAATAATAAAGGAAGTAACAAAGAAAACGTGTAACTCCTATTTTTCTTTCTCAGTAAACTTCAAAAGAGGAGTTTATGATGATGCTTAATAGCTCCATAACCCAACAGAACCATTCGTCCAACGACACACCGCTGGACTCCTCAGAGAAGCTCCGCGCTGTTCTGATAGTCCTGTACATCATCAGCCTGGCTGGTGGCACCCTCGGGGTCATCATGATGTCCCGACAGTTGTTTCAAAGGAGATCACAATCTGTGATGACCCTTATGATCATCAGCCTCCTGGTGCTGCACACCTTCCTGCTCCTCAGCATCCCTTTCCGCCTCAGCTATTACGTTCTGGGGGAGTGGAAATTTGATACGTTTGCATGCCGGCTCGCGAGCGCCATCATCTACCTGCACATGTATGCCACCTTCGCCTTTTACGTGGCCATCATCGTCACCCGCCTCCTCCGCCTGGAGTTTCGGAAGTGCTACACTACAGCCTGGGTGGGGGCTGCCTGGCTGGTGGGAGCGCTGGTGATCGCTCCTGTTCTTCTCTCATACTATGGCACCTCGAAGCCGTACAAGCCATCCGAATGCTTCCAGTTCCACAGGGAGTTACTAGAGGCTCGCATGGTGATGGCAAACTACTGCCTGATTGGGATTTTGGTGGCAGTGTGTGTTGTGCTCACTGCAATCCAGCTGACTGTGATCTATAGAGTAGCTGTGAAGTACTGGCCTGACATTAACTCTCATGTGGAATTCAGGGCTCAGGCGAAGAGTTTCTTCTTCATCTTGGTAACATTAGTCTGCTTTATGCCTCATCATATATTCAGAGTATATTATATCCAAAACTACAACCTTGATAAAGACCATAAACTACTCCTATACAATGAGGCTTTTTTAGCTTTAACAACAATGTGCTGCTTGGATATGTTGTGCTTCATAGCAGGAATAGCCCACTGAACTGTGAACTACCAGGAAGTCCAGCTGCAGTGTGTCAATACTGGATTTTGAAAGAAATAAAACTGTGTTGGGATTTTCCTGAGCTAGGAGGGCTGGTGAGTTTATGGCATGTCTCTACAGGTCTACAACTTTGTTTGGTTTTTACAGACCAGTAAGATTCTTCTTTCACAATCTACCCTTTTTTATCTTCTCTCTAAAAGGCAGACACACACATGTGTCTTACTCTAGTCTTGACCCAAGTGTCATGCCCTGAAGCTTCATTAAGATTTTCCTCAACTGTCCTTCTCTAGCAATTGCAGCACAAGTATCCATTCCTTTATATTTTTTTCCTCGAAGTGTCTCAAAATAAACACAACCCACTGCGGCCAATAAGTTGTCTTTTCTGAAGATCTAACAACTTCTTCTGGCTATTGTGATACTGAAGGGAAGAGATGGAAGAAGGAAATTCCTTTACAGGGTATTTGTACTAGAGATTTTAGGTAGCAAGGACATAAACTCTATTCAAATGACAAGTAGTCACAGAATCAGAGAATGGGTCAGGTTGGAAAGGACCACAGTGGGTCATCTGGTCCAACCTCCCTTTGTATAATTCATACAAAGCATATATAAAATTAAATTATATGAAAACTAATCATTATCACAACTTCACCTTTACTTGTGTCATTCCAAATCCACAAGCAGCTCACTGAATTGTGATAATTATATATTTAGAGTTAATGAAAGCAGAACAGGATCCAAAACTTCTGCCTTATATCACTCTCTTATATCTCTCAGGACTAGACCTGCTTGTTATTTCTTAGGTCCATTGCAGCCAAAAAAGTTGCTGTGGTTCCATAACTGGATCTGGAATTCAATTGAGGGGAAGGATCAGACACTCTCTAGGACAGGGAAATATTTTATCAGCCTTCAAAAACCTTTGATGTCTCATCACTTTCAGTTGTCTGGCTATTTATTATCAGACGCCATATTTTTTCCATTTACACATGTAACAGAACTAGAATAAACTTACTGAACAGTGCTTAATCAGTTCAGCATATTCTTGTGCATGTATATACAAATTTGTTCTGAAGTATATCTTTTCTCCATTAGAGAGATTATACTCTTTGGGAATCACATCCGTTCTGGAAATATCTGTTTTATCTTCATGATTTAAAAGTTCTTTTTAATGATTCATTCTTCCTGCTCTGCTCAGTGCAGACAGTCTCTAACCCTTCTGCTGAAGACCCCACTGTTGTTTGCTGCATCCCAGCAGCTTGAGGCCAGATTTCTCCCACCCCAGACTTCTAGGAGTTACACAAGGCTACACTTCCTCCTTCACAGCCCTGTAAGTTCCCATAATTTTTTGTCTGGCAATCTCTGCTGCAGAAAGTGCTATGATCCCTGGGTTCAAATGGATTAAAGCTTGATTTGGGAGGATTATAAAGTACACTTAAAAAGTAATGCTACTAATACTTCAGATTGATGACATTTCTTTGAATGAAAGAACATACACCTACTCTGTCAATCCTGAATAAATGTTTTTGCCTTGACATTTCCATAAAAAAACTTTGTTGAAAACTCCTGATCATTTCAGGATCCTTTCTGCCTCTTAAAATGTGTGAGGTGTCCATGGTCCAGCAGCAAGTCCCGAAATTTGAATCCTGGTCTTATGGCTTCCTCTAGGGTTACCAGGTCCACTCCTGCTCAAACAATAGATTGATCAGCTCATGATTTTCAAAGACAGCAGGTAGACCTAGAGTTCAGTATCAGAGAGATGAAGTGCGAAGGGACAGATTTTAAAGTTGGATCTACCAAAGCCTTTAGAAAAACTGGCAAAGCTGCAGGTTTTGCAACAAGTACAATGTTTTTCCCTTACTGTACTGCTGGGGCTAAATAAAATATCTGTTCCTTGAAGAAATGTCCTGTGTCACTGCCTATTCTCACTGACCAATGTTTTTAAGGTGACCTACCCGGTAAAGATCAGAGTCATCTGACCTTGCTTGTGAGTTTGCTGATGATCTATCAGTCCACCATAATGCTGTGCAAGTCTGGGGGAGAAAAAGGGAAATTACATGCATGTCCTTAGCCATGTGAACAAATCACGCCTTGATGGCCTTGCCTTTGCTATTGCCTGACATATTTTACCTGTGCCTGGCTGTGTACCTTGCTGAAATAACCCTGACCCACTGCCTTGACTTCCTGGTGTGATGCTGAAGCTGTGTTGCCCATCACAGCTGGCTGGTAACTACTGGCTGCTGGCTGGCACTGGGCCTGCCCTGCTTGCCCTGCCTGGGCGCCATGAGGCTGCATGCAGCACCAACTCTGGCTGGAATGGAGTGAACTTGCACAGCATCAAGGCTTTCTCTCTTTCCCACTCTGTCCCACCGTGGGTAGGCTGTGGGCAGACAAGACAATGGGAGAGCAATGTGTAGATCTCACTATGGTCTTCTTAATTCAGAGGATAATGGATTAAGCATTGATGTCAGTGTTGTTACATCTAAGACTCACATTAAAGTGATGGAGATAAGCTCTATTCAATATCCAGTCCCCTGCTGAGATCTTTAAAGCACTTTAAAAACTGGTTAAAATAAAAAATGGTCACTCTTTAGAAGGATGGTCTAAGAACTAAATCCTGAAAGGACAGTAATATTGAGCTCAGATTGCAGGGTACAATTACTTACTATGAATTATATAATGACATACCCTGGAAAACAGTTAAAAATGTTGATTTGAATGCCATTTGCAGGACACAAGTAATTCTGGAGATAATTATAGACGTTAATAATTGCTTTCACATCAAAAGATCATGTAAAATTGTAACCCATTTAGTCACCCCACTCATTTTTAATGTTATCCAACGAAGACTGGGAAAATCCTCAGAGATTCTGGAGAAAAGAATATCAAACTTCTAGGTGTATCTTCCATTGTTGTTCTCTGCATTAAGTTCTGTATAAACAGAGCAGGCAAGCAGACCAAAACCAAAATCCCATTTGTATTCCTGACTTCCTAAGTTAGTTTGATGGAAAGCTATAGGTGGTTCTTACCACACAAATGGTCGTGCTCACTGCTGTCACAGCTACACTGCTACTAGTAGCCTGTTCCTACCTGACTCGAGCATATCCTTTTCAACAGTGCTGAGGGTGATGCACAAGAGACATATCTGGTTTTAATTCACATCTTCTTTCTGATTCATCTGTTCCTTGTGCCTCCTCACAGAGAAAGGTCATACTGATGATGTTGTCAGATGGACATGCCCCTCTGCAAACAAACAGAAGGAACAGATGCATTAGCAAATAAACAAAGACGCACTCCCACTCCCTTTTTTTTCTTCTTCCCTCAAGCAATGACACGCTTAACAATAACAGATACTGTCATAACTACCTCTTTTTTTTTTCCTGTGTCAACCCTAAACCTAAAACTACAGTACAGTCCTTGCCTTTTATCACATACATTCCAGTTTGGGGCTTTGAGTGCCACCATGAGCCACAGAGCAGCTATCTGGCATACAGAGCAGAACTACATGTGGGTAACACTATGAAAGAAATTGAAAATTGCTTTATCCATAAGCACATGGGTGAAAATATCGCAGAAAAGCTACAGGAGGGCAGCATTTGTTGCAATGATTGTTGCACAAAGAATAAATATCAGACAAAACTAAACCCAAAGAAATAATGAAAAAAATAATTTTAAAAAATATCAAAGCTACAAAAGACCAGCAAAAAAAACCCCCTACAATTTCTTCATGCCTTCTTTACTACACTGTTTTCAGCTGTCAGTGAGAAGCCACATACTAAATCCATGGTAAGTCAAGACCATGTGCTGTCACACAAAGGGTATCACTTAAGTTGTACAGAAGCATCTCGTTCATCAGCCAACAATTGTGTGATCAGACCGACAATCACAGGACAAGAGCCGCAGCTCAGGAAGAGGATGCTGATGTTGTACACGATGAAAGAGTTGCAGCTTCCGACTCTCTTGGGACTGAGATGGCATCCCTGCCTGCAGGAGCTCTCCTGTTTACAATCATTTATGGAAAACCACGCAGGAGCACCGAGGTACATGTAGAAACACACAAGCAGACTTGCACACAGCAGAAGAGGGGAAAGCTGGGCTCCAGACGAAGTAATTTTCTTTCTGACAAGGAAAGATGTGTTGGGGGTTCTCAGTGCCTTAATGCTAGCAAGAGAGTAGTGCTAGAAACAGCTGTCTGCTTTTATGTCCTGGCAGGCAAGGATGGAGATGATGAATGTGTCAGAGGAAAGAAGGTTGCAGGAGATAGAGTAGAAGGCATTGACTTGCATGATGATTTTTTCATTCATGATTTCTCTCAAATATTTGGAAAGGCTGATCTGTGCTTTCCAAGACATAGTACTGCTGCACAAAACACCTTGTAAGTTCTAAAACTCCTTGGAAATAAATTGCATTAATCTTTTGAGCCACAAAATTTAAAAACCACTATGAAAAGGTAGAACCTTTCTATGATCTTAAAAAATAGCATAAAATGCATGCTGCTTTATTTTCATACTCTGCTTGGCAGAAGTATCAAACCCAGTGACGCATCTTACATTAGCACACCACTACAGTTTACTCAAAGATGTGATAAAAAAATCCTTCAGCCACATTTTTTAATAAATCCGCTTCCTGTAGCAATTCTTCCTCTCTCATTTTCATATCCTCTATCCGTGGAAACCCCCTCTGAAATGTTGCAATATGGAAACCAGCAGGTGAAAAGGCCCCCTACTAGGAAAAAGCTGGAAGAAAAGGGGAATTTTCACAAGCTCCACATTTTGTTTTTCCATTGGCATAATCATTCCAGCCCCCTTTCCAAAACTTAACCTATGTGGGTGATGGCTTGTGTATCCTGGATGAAACAAATGAAGAAACAAATTGGGAAAGAGGCTTTTCTGCAATGAGGAACACTAAGATGACTCATGGACTCATCTCCTGCTCCTGGTGTCTCTCTCACTGTCCTTTGCTGTGAAAACATGAAACATCAGGGCTCATGCTGGTGGTGCTGGTCCATAAAAGAGGCTGTGCAACACCAGTCACCAGGCACTTTCCTGCTTTAGCTCTACTGCTACCTTCTACAGTTACCCTAAAAACATTCCTATCTGTAACAAGGCACTTTTCTTTCCCCCTAGCCCATAGAACCTTTCAAAGGAGAAGTAAAGTTGCAGACAAATGACATGTGAAAACTGCCTTTTTTTCATCTCAAATTTCCCCCTTCCCTCGACATTTTACCCGCCAGCTCCCTGAGAAGAGTAACATCAGCAGAAGTTAAAACTTTTTAAAATTTTAGGCTAATGAACAAAATTTCTCTGTGCAACTTATGTTCCACCTTTTGCTTTGTAAAAAATGATCATATCTAATGACTTACTTCGTGTGTGTGGTTTAGCCCCAGATGGCAACTAAGTACTGCACAGCTGCTTCCTCCCCTTCCTCCCCTTCCCTCACCAGCAGGATGGGGAGGTGAACTAAAAAAAAGGCAAAACTTGTGGGCTGGGATAAACATGGTTTAAAAATTAAAATAAAGTAAAATGTAATAATAGTTATAATAATACAAATTATGATAATAAAAACAATAATTGTGATGAAAAGGAGAGAGAGAGAGAGAAGGAGACAGGGAAATAAAAGCCAAGAAAAACAAGCGATGCACAACACATTGCTCACCTCACCACCAGCTGATCAGTGCCCAGCCTGTCCCCCAGCAGCAATCAGAGGACTTCAGCCAACTTTCCCCAGCTTATGTGCGTACTGAGTATGGCAGTCTGTGTTGTGGAATGTCCCTTTGGCCATTTCAGGTCAGCTGTCCTGGCCATGCTCCCTCCCACCTTCTTGTGCACCTGGCAGAGAATGGGACACTGAAAAGTCCTTGACTTCAGGTAAACACTGCTCAGCAACACCCAAACCATCATTGTGTTATCAACATTATTTTCATTCAAAATTCAAAACACAGCACTGCATTAGCTACTAAGAAGGAAATTTACTCTATCCCAGCTGAAAACATGGATTTAGCATGTGGTTCTTCAGAATACCTGAATGAAGTTCAGAATACCTTTGTAAGCAGTTCTTATTCCCTTTAAAGATGAGTGGTTTGGTATCATATGGCACATGGTTCATCTCCTCATTGTCTGTTTTCTTTCCATCTGTTTGGTGAAATACTGGTTTTATGTTTGTGGGTGGGAAAACTAACTTACCAAGCACCAGGAAGTTCAGTGTAATTTTTCCAGGTTTCTAGACTTGAGCTAGTCTGTTACTGGTTACCCTAATGCTTGACTTATTTGATTTGTTGCCAGTCAAGTCCTGGCAGGAGGAAGCTGGAGAGTATGAAGTTTGAGAACCATTGCCTTAAACCAAAGTTACAGTGTGATTACAATCACTTTCCAGAAGATTTATACGGCTTTAAAGTTTATTTGGGTAACAAAAACTCTTACTCAGCCTGGTGTCTGCTCACAGACGTGTCATCTGCAGTGTGAGAAGGTTCCCACCATGCAACCACCTCAACTCAAAAGCTTTGTTCTAAAACCCATACCATATATATGGAATGGACCCAGCCCTCTGACTCAAAAGATAATCTTTGTGCCAAAGCAGGGGACTTTTGTTGAAATACCTGAACAGCCTTGGTGGTGGATTCCTCTGACAGCACACTCTGTATAAATATGAGAATAATTTACAAAATAATCTCACAACAGCAGTATCTTCTTGTGAAGCATTAGAGAAAGATTAGAATCACATAGAGGAAGGAGCCCTTAGAAGTCTGCAAAATTGAGACAACAAAACCAACAATATCTTAGGTTTTATAAAAGAGAAACAGTTCAATCATAAAACTTAAGCCATTAAAAGTCAAGATAAAACAGTGCAAGGGAGAATGAGAAAAGAAGGAATAGTGTAACTCATAACTATCTACTTGTTTATTATTTAAAATTACAAAGAAGTTGAGAGCAAGAGAGAAATAGACAAAAAGACAAAAAAAGACAAAAGAGGCACCTTAAAATGTGTCTCTGAGGTATGCAAACAAAATCTGAGGAGTCAAAAATAGGCAACAATTGCTTTCTGACAAATGGAGGTGGCTGAAAGATGAAATACTAGGAAGATATTAAAGACATTTTTAGGAGAGTCTTAGTAGACCAAACCCATGGATTGCCCTTGCAGGAGTGGAATTGCCCTCTGAAATCACCTCTGAAATCAGAATATCTCTATTATTAAGCATAATGATAACAAATTCCATTAGTTTTCTTCTAGAATTTTTCTCCTGCTGGCGCTCACAGAGCTTGAAAAGGAATTCAATTAAAAAGGAATGCTTTTCTCTGATTATCAGAAGGAATAAAATCTTTTTAATCAGATCTTGTCTGATCAGAGAGAATAATAATCTATTAAGAAAGCAATACATCCTCTACACCTACTTCTGCAGTGGTGAGCTCCTCATGAAATAGCTCCTGGGAAAATGCTGTCAGCTCACCTTTGTTCCTGCACACCCACACTGCATCAGCCAGCAGGGATCTGATCAAAGCATCTCAAGTTTTCTGCCAGCAGGTAACAGACCCCGAACATTCTCCATGTGCTGACGTTTCCCTGAGCAGCTGCCATCAGAGAAGGCTACAGCTGAAGTGGCATGGAGGCACTTCCACCCCAGCAGCGTCACTCTGTAATGCAGACATGGAGCACAGATATGCTCTGCCTGGGGGATTGCAGTGCAGGAACAACTTGAGGAGCCAGGGAGGAGTAAGGGGGTGGTCTGACTTAAGCACCTCATAGGTGCAGGGTATGCCAGTCATCAGGCTGTAAAGTCACAGTCCTTGGACTTTAGAAACGTTCTTCTAGCATATAGCTAGCTAAGCTAGAGCTTGATGTGTTTTGATGAGTTTATAAGTCAGAACAGAGAGTCCACAGGGCTTCCCACCTATAAAATCTACACACAGCTGCAATCCAGCAAATCTTGGATCATCAACTCTGCCTGCAAAACCAGAAGAAAATATCCCCCATTCCTTACTGCTAAGGGTAAGCCCCTGCCTCTATTTTCTGGTGAGCAATATCCTTGCAGTAGGAGCATTTCAGGAGCTGCTGCCAGCTGGCCAGTGGAACATAGCTGGGCATGTGTTCCTGGGAGGGAGGGCAGTGGGAATATGAGTGTATAAGCAGCTAGCAGAACCAACAAAACACACTTTCAGAGAATTAAATGAGATGGATTCTAGCCAGTCAGAAAAATATGTGAATGCATATAAAAAAATATGGTAGGACTTCAAGAAGTTGAAATATACCGTTACTCCATGAGAATAACCTCAGGTTATTTCTCAGGTAACCTGAGAAACTTTTTCTACACAGATTTAGAAAAGGCACTGGCAAATATCTTAAATAGACCTGATAATGACGCAAGCACCCAGTTTGGCAATCATTAAACAACCATGTTAGCTGCTCTGGGGAATGCCTCCTCAAATCTGTATAAGCTTTCAGAGGAAAGAACTCATTAACCTCCAAACTGAGGTGTAAGTGTGCCACACCACAATACCATGAGAACATCCTGTCACTCTGTGATTTATTGCTCTTGAAGGGGCTATGCTACTACATGTCCTCAGACAAACCAGTGGGCACCATGAAAAATGCACAGAAAAATTATTTTCAGGACTCTCAAAGGAATTAACAGTGCAGACTTCTTTACTGGATTAATTTCACTTATTTCCATCCATCAGAGCTGTAGAGAACTCCCCCTCTTCTCTTGCCAAACTCTCTTACGAGAGTAGTCTGTTTCCAAATGATATTGAGGAAGACTAATACTATTAGGTATGGATATGTGCAGTACTGCTATCACAGTGTTCTGCCTTGCACAGCCTCCAGACTGGCTCAGTATGAACCACAGCCCGAGCACTTCTAGCTGCATGATTGTTCTGTTCCAGCAGTGGGAAGAAGGGACAAGGAATGATTCATGTCCTATTCTGATGCACTTCTAATGTTTAGACTTCCTCTTCCTGTCCATCAGAGTGCCAGGAGAGATTCTCTGCATGTGAAGGTGGTGTATCTCGGAAATGATACGTGTATCTGGAAAGGAGTAAGGCAGGAGATGTCAGTAAATTACTTGGCTGGTGTGTGTGCTGAGGTGGAGAAGCTTTACCCATGGTGTGCTAATACACCAACAACTCCCCACTGAGTGTTCAGGGAAGGCAGACATTTTGCAAGACTGATTTTCACTACGTCCAAAGCACAGGTGCAAGCTGGGTGTATTGGACCTCACGTTCTCTCCATCAGGAAGGAAGTAGTCATCAGGTCTGCACGGTAAGAGTGCTGGTGCCAGCAGAGACTAAATGGCACAAAGTATTAACAGCACTTATATCACTAAGACATTGATACAGTTTTTACTGGCAAGAACAAAATCCCAATTTTCATTACAGAGAAAGAATGATTTCAGAACTTTTTGAGCGCTTCAGAGAAATATCTACCATTAAAGTCTCAGTGGGAACTGAAATGTCACAGTAGCCCTGTCAGTCTTTGACTTTGGCTTCATGTTTTCACATACAGCAGCCTGCAGCTACGGACCTACTTGTGGTGGTGATGATTGATTATTTTTTTATTACAGGGAAAGAAGTGATGGTGGTCAGGATGAAAGAGATTGCTGAGCATCCCTGGCAGCATTCTTGGACATCCTAATGTGGGGTTGACTATGTCATCAGACCACACCAACAATCACCTCCAAAAGCACATTCTGTAGGTGAACCTCTTGTTTGGACTGGTATAATCTCCATGTGCCAAGCAAGAGAGGATTTGCATCAGCCCCAGGTGATTGTGCATTGAAACAACAGGCAGTGGTGAGTGCAAGGGATGTCAAGATTTTCAAGGCTATTTGTTATAATATTGATGCCCTAGACTGAAAAAGGCAAGACGTCCTTGCAGTTCAGTCAGGCATGGCTGGGGTCAGCGCTGTGAAAGATGCTGAATGTGCTATGAGTTTCTCAGATGTGTCCCCTCCCTTTGCACAGCAAATGAAATGTGCTGTTCTAAAGGTGAAAATTGATCAAGAGCAGCAAGGCTGCACCAGAACTCTAAGAGGAACACAGCTTGTCTCTGACTCTAAAATTGCCAATATAACGATGACATGTCAGAAACTGCCTTTGCATCTCCTTTGAAGCAACTTCTGACAGCAACAAAAGAAAAAATCCAAAACAAAAGAGAAAATCCAGCTAACCAGCTTTTGGTTGGAGAGTGGCTGGATCAACCAGATGCTGAAACACCCAAAATTTGTCTAAGGAAAATGTGAGCAGTTTGGTAATATTGATGTAAATTGGAAGCTCACAGCTGTATTTTAAAATGTTTCATTCTTGTCATTATAAATTCTGCTGGAAGTAATGCAGAAGTGGTGCTAACAGTTTGAGTCTCTGGTGAGGAAGAAAGCTAGCAATGAACTCACACATCAGAATAATTTCATATGTGAAGAAATATCTGTTGCCCTGCAGCAGATCTGCAGCAGGGTGTGTGTAACATTTCTGGATTTATTTGTAGTCCAGCATGCAGCTGCCCTTCTTCTAAGTACCTAATGATCCCCGTTCTTTAATTAAAAAGGTAACAAGCACTGCAGCAACTGGGAACCCAGCCACATAACTATTTCTTTTGATTTTACTTCTGTTTCATCAAGTAGTTTTTCCTGCAATGTCACAAAGAAAAAAGTCTTCAGCTTTGTCATACTAAGTGGCACACTAGTTTTATTGTCCAGAATGTTGTATGTGCATAGGCAATAGCTATGACAACATGAAGAGCACAACAATATGAAATTTTATAAAAATGCAATTTTTAACTCAAGTCACTTAGACATATTTTTCAATAACTGCTTTGTATGTTTGATATCATAATCATTTATATTAGGTGACTCAAAATGTGACACCATTAGAAGCCTTTTTGACATAATTATTTTCAAACTTGTTTAACAGAACTGTGGTACTTGGTGGTATCATGGTATTTTTTGTTGGTTTTGGTGCCATGGAATACTCAAGTGGGATTATTCATCAACACTGTCTTCCCTTTCTTCGTTGTGTCCTGTTGCATCTGCCCACTTGTCAGCTTCTCAGAAAGCATCTTACAAGCGTTCATATGTGTTTCTTCCTCAGTTGTAGCCTAACCACCAAGTGACATTCTCAAACTTGCCTGGATAGTTTCTATACTTCCAACATTTTGGTTTTAAAGAGGAGCAGGCCTCTGAACAGATGACATTTCACTATCCCTCACAGACACCACAAAAAACCCCACCCAGAATAGAGAGCATCCCTCATACCAGTGGAACTACTACAGACTAATTATGTCAAGTAATCTACTGGTCAGAAAGCACACTGTGAAAAAGAACACCAGTGCATAACATTTAACAGAGTGTTTTTTAAAAAGATTAGAGAAGGTTACAAAATCTTTTTTCCATTCAGCTGTAATGAATCACTCTGTGGTTGGTGTTATCTCTCCCTGTTTTTCCACTGTTTAAACTTCCTGTTCGTCACAAAGTCACTCACTGCTGCTGTGGCCACCCAAAAGATATCTGTGTAGTTTAAGCTAGTTATCTTGAAGAGATGGGTACTTTCAGCAGGCAGTCCAGCCCTTTCAAAAATAGGTGTTTCAGATAAATAGGAGAATTAACATCTGAACTCACCAATCTGTCATTACCACCACTCAGAGAGTCCAGATATTTGCCTTATTCCATCTAACTTTTGGAGCCCACCCAATCTCCATTCGTTCTGGGATTTAACAATCAAACTGAGAGGCCACCCCTCTGACACTCCCAGATCAAACACTCAAGCCTTCTGTCCTTCACATTACACAAATTATTGTAAATTGCCTAACTGATCTAATTTCCAGTGCTTTAAAATTTGCTATTCATGGCCTCATTATACCTTTTTATATTCTTTTGGAATTGTTTACAGTAAGTGAGTTACAGTGGGCAGTGCAATCCTGTTAAACTCTGAGGTCTTTGAAAGGAGCTATGCAGAATTCATAAGTAGTATTATTTACATAACAGTGAAGCTGGTGAAGAGATGGAATTCCATCTCAATTTCGTCAATATTAATCACTAATCACAACAATCAAGTTGCATAGCAGGTAGAGGCAGGATATGCTTGAAATCAGTCACTATATTTAAAAATAAAAGTAGTCAGCAAAGCCAAGGAGATGAGAATCTGAGATGAGTTGTAACTGACTTGCTTCATTGAGATGCTTCAAGAATTTTTTTCCCTCCCCATCTCTCCTTCAGAATGGTAAGTTTCTCCACTAGAAAACGACACAGTGAATTCTCATGTCTGCATCAGTTTTCTGTCCTTTCTCATAGAAAGGTAGTCCTCCATCTATAGCTTTACATTTGTAAGCGCTGTGTTTAGAGTAGTAATCCTCACTTTACATAATCCTCTCCTTTACACACTCCTGCTTTCAATTGGGAGCAAATGCTAAGTTGATCATGCATAAGATACACACATAAATGTCAACCAGCTTGGCTGCCTTCTTCCTCCGCTTCTCGGTATTGTTGTAATAGATGATGTTGAAGTGCATCAGTGCTGACACTTATCCTATTAAAGCTATGGAGACGCACATCAGTGCTACTGTAATATTATCGTTCTTTGCATTTTTCTCTTCTGGCTGAAAAGGCATTATGATTGATGACAGAAAGCCTGGTTAAGCAGAAAGAAGTTACTAGTAAAATACGCATTTCAATGAGTCATGAATAAAGACTTAAAGGCAAGCCAGAACCCATGGTTAAACACAGGCTATAAATCAATTTTCTTTAAAAAGCAAACTCTTCTTTCAGTTATAACTGAACTTTGACTTAAAAGAAAACTTCAGAAGACAAAAATACGCATACAGGAATCAAAAATATCCAGCTTGAAATCCAGTGAGGCAGCATGGATTCTAGAACCTGAAAGATATAAAAGGACAATAAAAATACTATCCAAACTCAAAAGATAAAGAGCAACAGAAAGAGAGAAAAGCAAAATTTAACATACACACAGACTGGGGAAAAAAGGCAGAAAGGAAGAACCATTTCCTCCACAAAAACAAAGAGACTGCCACTCTGTGGCATCTTTTTAAACAACATTTGTAAAGAAGTTTCTTCCATGACAGAAAAAGGAAGAACAAGAAATGAATGAGTTTACATGGTAGCCACAGTTCATTATTTTATTTCGGTTTTATAGTTATTCTCGAAATCACTGTCTTATCATCTCAAAGATATATATAAAGAGATTCCCTTAACAAACAGAAAAAAAAAATTAACTTCCTCAAGTCTAACTATTAAGACGCTTAAATTTTGACTCTGGCGGTTTTTGTTTAAAGGGTGATTTCAAATTTGCCGCAGAAGGGAGTTGCATCCACAGGTATTATCAAACTGCTGTCGCACCATTACTCACAACCTGGGTGGATTTGAGGCATGCCCATTTCCAGTTGCCAGAGCTGCTGCCTCTCCGCTCACCCTTTCCCAGTCTCTTCCAATGCAGTTAATGCCACTTGCTGGTTTCCTGCTGCCAGTACAGGTTTCTATGAAGCATTCAGCTCTAGAGAATAAGATCAGGGCATCCCACTCAATTCAGTAGATTTAGAAATTAAGATTATGATAAAACTGAAGTTCAAAAAAAAAAAAAAAAAAAAGCAACCCACCACCTTAACCAAAAAACATTAATTCAATATAAAATCTACCAGTTCTTGAAATAGACAGACTGGCAGGAAATATCAACACCACAGTGCAGTGGCAACTTGCAGGCAGTGCAGTTTTGCATTAAATAAGTATTGTACAAGGGTTTTCTTAATTGTGTTAGTATAAAATTCCTACTCTTGTAGGAAAATACGACAGAGGAAAGCATCACAGAACAAAAAAGTTCTAGAGAAAGTACCACTAAGGAAATTATTCCAAAGTGTATGTTAATTAAAGACCAATATTTTTTTTTTACAAGATACCTGAGCTGTATCTGAAGAATCCACCTAGCTTCTCAAATTAAAAAACTCAACCGTTTATTCCTTCCTTTTTCCAGTTGGTTCTTATTTTGAGGACAAAGAATCTCTAAAGAAAGAATCTGACTGCAGGAAAGGAGAAGCACTGATAGCTGCACTGCTGCTTGGGTGTTTATGTGATATTACATGTCTATCACTCCAGAACAGCAGGAGAAAGTAAGTGTGAAGTTTTAGTACAAACTCGCTACCATTCTGTCAGCTGTCACCATTTCCTCCCTCCAGGCCTCCACCATTCATATTTCTCTCCAGGATCCGATTCTGCTGAGGTACTAACACAATTTACAAGCAGCTCAGGATATATTATATATTTTTTTTAAAACTTCTGAAATTATTCATAGCTACAAGACTCTGGCATTAACCACATCACATAACTCCCTTGTCTTACCGTTTTGAACTTTTACAATTAAAAAAAGCGAGTACAAACCGAGGTCAGGATGAACTACACCAGTCAGAGCCAAAACATTTCATTTTATTTTTTAAAGTGTTAATATATTTTTGTTTAGAAATTTTCAATATTCTGGATAGCATACATAGAATAAATCTTCTCACCTTCCTCCCCATAGAAATAAAACTCAAAAAGCCAGGGTGCCCAATACTGGGGAAAGACTCAATAGATTAAAATCTCAGATTGGCTTGAAAGTGTTTTGAGGAGCTCAGGTCTGAATATACACCAGAAACAGAAATTTACCCTTTAAAGGAAAAGAATATCCATCAATATATTTCCAGGTGCAAAAACTTTCTTTCTGTGGATGACACAACTCTGCTTAGCTCATCCACAGCTTAATAAATCTGACGCTTCTAGAACTTCTACATGACATTTCAGGACCAAGAAAAAGATGTGTTCTCCAAGCATGCCCTTATGAGGTTTTAGTGGTGATACAGACAAACTTTGTGATGAATTTGTAGTGCTAATAAGCACCATACCCATAAAGCTGCCCCCAAAAGTCACCTTTGCACCTGTGGTTCACACACTGCACAGCTGGATTGCCTCATGATGCCTCCAGGCACCTCTAGCAACCCTGGCAGCTGTTGCGGCAACAGGTAATCAAAATATATTCACCTGCATTCTGAGACATAATGGGCTCATTTAAGTGGTTTATTTACTTCATCTGTTGAAAATTACGTTGATGAAAATCTTGATCATCCAAAAGTGATTGATGGATCCCACACAAAGAAAATTTGCAAGTGGCACTATTTATAATTAATCAAATGGTTGCAAAAGATTCTATTTAATTTATATAAGTTCAAGATAATTACTTTTGGCATATTATATACATATAGTTTGAAATATGAAAATGTGTTTTCCAGGATGTTTTTCTTAAAGATATACATGTATTGATGTTACATTATGAAATTCAGAATTATTTCTATATTAGGATTTGTAGCATTTTTTGGAAAGTTTATCCTTTTTATTTGCAAGAGACAATATTTTGGCAGCTGCTTTTATATTTTGTATAAATACAAAAGTATTTTTTTGTATAAATATACTTATATATTTATACTTATACAAATATAAGTATATATATACTTATATATATGTATATATATTTTGTATAAATACATACACAAAAATATATGAATGTATACATTCATATACTTTGAATGTATACATTTTACTTCCCTACTCATTTCAAAGAATGCACTTATGAAAAGTGCAGGATAAATGATTTCACTAAACCAATAATTTGTATTTCAACTCCAACAAAGGACATGGTGGAGGGAATGAATTACAAAAATCAGCAACAGGAGGAAGAACATGACAACTGAAAAATGCTGAAAATTCAAAGCTGATTTTTTGAATTAAGTTCAAATGTTAAAAAATATGGCTTCCTTCCTGTAGGTTTATATTCTGTTTGTGTACACATGTATACAAATATCATATACAACCTTTCTCTGTATTAATAGTACTGCATCTATAATACACTACAGATTTCACAATGAATCTTCACTCAGTTTTAACCAAGGACATGCTGCTTGCCAGTGAAACAGGATAATCTGCCTTTTTAAAATGTGCAATACAGGGTTTACATCATTACCCCATCATATGGGACTCCAGTGCTAGATGTTTCCAGGCCCTCTTAAACTGTTGTAGAACTTTTTGGCAAATTTAATCAAAAGCAAGCCAAAGATGCTGCTGGTATGGCTGTCTATGCCACAAAAAATTATGTTTCCTCTGTATGCAGAGTCAGGTAAAAAAGAAAGACATGAGAAAGTGGTGACTGCAATTCAGGGGTGCAACAGACCACTTCCTTGGCTGCACAACCGTGAAGGCACTTTTGGTACAGAGCTAGGCCTAGTTCACTACAGAGCTCAAATAAATCACTGCACCGAACCCTCAAAGCCTTGCAACCACCCTGCCTGCACTTTTTGTAAATTGTTAGGTTTGCTTCTTCCCCTTAGAAGATCTTGTACACACAGTCCTTCTCAAGGTGCAGATCTGTACCTGCATCTCTTCCACCTGGGAAATGTCCTTCAGCACAGCACAACAGGTGGGCACTCCCCAGGCTTTTCTCTACAGATGAAGCCAGGCTGCATTCCTTATTTTGCTATGTCTTGGTCTGTTTATGTATTTTATGACCAAGGATGTGGTCTGTGGCAGGTGCCAGAGCGTGGCAGAGCGCGGGAAGCCCCACATGCAAATTAAGAAGGGGCAGGCTGTGAAAGCTCCTCCCTCAGGGGTAGCATGCACCCAGACACATTCCACGTGCCTGCCAAAGTCAGTCTCAGCTGGCAGCTGTAACCAATTTAAAGTGCTTGCCATCAGGGTGCCAACCATGATAGGGGGCAGAGGTCCAAGTGGGGACCCCGGCTGTTTGCCAGCAGGCAAGCTCTGGTTGATGCTATTTTCTATGCTGCTGTTGTCATAGGAGACTCTTGGCTGAGGAGGAGCTGCGGACTTCCCCTCTTCGACCCTCCTGTCTGCTACAGCACATTCCCTGCCTCTGCATATCTTGCCTCATATAAAAAGGCACCTGTCTCTAAACCTCCTCAGCATTCAGCCTCCTTCTCTCCCATGAGAAAATTTAAGGTATAAACCTAAATTTTCCTATACTGGAGGAAGCCCCAGGGCAGATCCTATTGTTGAGCAGGATGGTCTGAGCAGGATGTCAGCATGTGAGAGAAAGGCCCCTCCCCTGGGTTTTTCTTGGGGGTTGGCATGATGCTACTGGAGAAGTGTGACAAAGTCAAAAGAGAAGCTGAAGACTGTATGCTTGGGACTCCCTCCTCCCAACCCAGACCTCAGATTTGAAGACCTACTGGAGACCAACACAGTGACTTTACACACACCAACCTGCTGCTGACTGAGGTTTCAACTCTGTGCTCTTCTGAACATCACTATTGTCATTTTCCATGTCTTGAGAAAACAGGACACAATACTCAGAACTCCTGTGGTCCCCAGGGAGTCCCAGATGGAGATGAGCTCTTCTGACTCGTTTCAGACCCTCTTTGGTTAGGAGAAAGGCGGACATCCTCCTAGCACCATGCCCTCCTTCAACCTGACGTCAAAAGCAGAAAGGAGTGTTTATAGCATGGTATTAGTATGTCCAGCAGAACCTAGAGCACAGGCAAAGGCTTGCTAAGATATTGCCAGAGCACCATATCAAAGCAAGTGTGGCCATACCCATAGGAATAAACAGCAGGGTCCCTAGAGCCCCAACAACTTTCACATCATGAGCAGACGTTCATGAAAAGTGCTGGCTGTCAGGTTAAATACTTTTCTGAGACCACTCACCATATTTGCAGATGATTCTAAGAGCTTACAGGTTTAGTAAGCAAGCCCAGTGCTAGGGAATGTTCTTGCACATAGTTCAATTCAGTAGTATAAATGCAACTGGAGTATAATGATATAGAATGGATGGTGGACAGACATTAAAAGGAAAACAAGAAAATCTGAGAGCTTCCACTTGGCTTGAGCAGACATCTCTGGGTGTTTTCTCTCAGTGTGACTGTAACTTGCTTGGCCTTACTGCCAGATTTCCCACACACACACAGACAAAATATTTTAAAGGTTTTATGGAATGTTTCGGTCTAGCTAAATGGCCAAGTCAGGGGAAGCATCCAACAAAGACAAATTTCTGTAATTCAGATTCTTCCTTAGGCAGTTGTTTTTAATATCAAATATTCTCTTTCAAACAGCTTTCTAGGATTAAGGTGTATTGAACCCATCAGGTTGCTGTCACCACTCCTGTCTAATGTGGATCACACAGGGAAACAAAACAATTGAAGCTGAGCAATGTGGCAGGACACTGGGCCTGGAGATGAAATTTCTTATTGTGACTATTTTGGAATACAGCATTTATATTTTAACGTGAAAATTACAAGTGAGTTTGAGATGCAGAAAAAAATTTTCTGACTTCATAAAGTGTATTGGTTAAAACTTTAGGTGTGTTGATGACTGCATTGTGCTATACACAACCATTGACTTGTGTTAAAAATAAACAGCTGTCATAAATTTTATACAAGTGAAAAATGTACTTCTGCCATTTGTAACTAAAGTAACTCTCTGCTTTGTTGTGTGTTTCTGTTGCTGAAGATTTCAGGCAAAGTGGTGAAAGTGAAATTAGGAGGAGACACACAAAAATACCAAATTTCTGAGCTTTAGTTAATGAAAGCGTATGAGACAGTTATGAGATATATTAACTGGGCATAATTGAGAGCTTTGAGTAAATATAGGTGAAAAATGTGTGCAATGAGATTTTAAAACTTATTTTATCTTCGTGTTCAAAGTTGAAAGTGAAGGAAGATCTATAGCTACTCCTATAAAACAAATAGACCTGTTATGTAGGTATAAAATTCTGAATTTAGAAACGTGTATAACACTATTGAATTGTTTTACAGAGAAAAGCACTGAAACTAATACCTGAGAGATTCTTTACTTACTTTTAACAAGATTACCATTTTTATGGCCTATAAAAATTATTTCCATAATTGAAATAAAGATAAAACCTCTCTCATTTAAGGATCAAATAGCTGCTGGCAACATGATAGAGGCTTTGTCTATGTAGAAGAAGAGAAGGAATAGTTTAAAAGAAGTTATTAGCAAAAGTCTCCCAGATAGGTATGATGGCCTTATAATTACATTTATGTATTTACATGCTGTGTTATCAGTAACACACAGAGCTCTGGAACTAAAATATGCATGGAAATAGAAAAGATTATAAACTTTTAGTTAGGCACCAGAGTGAAATTCATTAGATTTGTCTTGAAGTCCATCAAATTTGATCAGTGAGGATAATTCACTGGGATATATAGGTATTTCATATCTGTATTCATGATGAGTACAGGGGAAACAAGTTTGTTATACCTCTAATCTCTATGATGACCCCTTAGGATTTGCAGGGTGTTTGGCAGTGGAGTTGTGTACAGTAGGGATCCTTGCAGCCAGGACCACCTCCTATGCACATGAAGTGTACACATGCACTGTGCACAGCAGAGACACAGGAAGGAAACCACGACAGCAGAGGCAAATCTGTTTTTGAGATGACTCAGAGGTGATTTCTGATCCTCTAGTACATGCTATCCCGGAAACCCCGGGAGAAACCCAAGCTTCAGCTCACAAATAGGATGAGTCATCTGGGCACAGACTTGCTATGTATCATCCTCTTCTAGTGGGACTTTCATCTATAGATAAAAATATATCACCAGCAGAACTAAAACTTCCTATTCCTGCTTACAAGTGGCCACTACACTCTGTCCCAGTGACCACCCTGCTTGATGTATGAACACTCACTACATGACCAAACCCCTGATTTTCTTTTCCCATCCACAGGAACATAAAACAGAAACGATCTCTTGTGGTTTATCTCATGCTTCTGTCATATACTGGGGAGGCACGTGACATTTATCCCTCAAATTTATCCCCTTAGCACAAAAGGTAGCCTGTGCCAGGTGTAAAGCTTGGCTACTGCTGGCCTGTGCAGCTCTGTTACATGCAGATAAATTCTGCATCGATTAAGCAATAAACCCTTGGATATGAAACTGGCATCTGAAACAGGATCCAACGTTAAAAATGTTTCTGAATGTCACACCAGTACTCACCATTTCTAACCAGCAGCCTTCTAAGGACTGGGGATTATTTTTGAAATCTTCAGTTGGCTAAATATTGTGATGACTGAAGACATTGTATCAAGACCTGTTTTCTGGCCCTAATAATTTTATTAACTTCGAACAGATATACAACAAATTGTTTAGAAATTTATAGTCTTTTTTACTTGCGTGAATTGGATCAGAGTCTGAAAGAGTCAATAAAGAGAAGAACTCAGGGTAATTTTTCCTGCAGAAGCTTGAACGAATGCAACTTGAAAAGTTTCAATTCCTTTGGCATGTTCTTTAGACTCAGAACATTTTAACAAAATTTTGTTAACATTTAGCCTTCTCAATGTCATCTGTTTGACTGTCTCTGCCTTGTACACTCTTTTTCTTTATAAACTACTCATTATCCTACTTTTTCTTCTAAATGACCACATAGTGCCAATTACTAGGGAATTTAAATACAAAACCAAAACAAACTCACAGAAGCCAAATTGTGCTCCAATTGCTTGATTATTTTATTCATTATGTCCATAAAAACATACCTCAATTAGTCTCTGGCAAAGATTTTAGTGGCCCTTTAACTGTGCTAATTTCCACTCCTATCTTAGCAAGGAACATACTGCAGAATTTTCCAGCCAATACAGCTATGCAGATTAACCTGTCCCATGAACTGGAGTGTAACAGTTTGTTCTGCTTGGACTACATCACAATTCAAGTATTCCCATAATTTTTCATCATATTTTCAGGCCTGGTACTCTCTAATCCCCTAAATCTTTCCTCAAGCAAATTTTGGTGCTCACCTTCATGTATCAAGATGATTCAATTGTTTGATCCCCCTGTTTTTTCTGTCCTGCTGGAAATTAATACCATGAATACAGTCAAGCTTTTCACACATACTTTTTGTGTGTTCAGATTGTCTCTGCAGATGAAGTTTTCCCAGTCAAAACAGGAATATGCAACAAGATTTTACCAGCTGAGGATCCCTAAAATACAGGGAGGTCAGAGTTCAGCCGAGCCATCTTAACTCTTCTGGAAGTTCTTAAATTGGGACTCTGGACATCTTCAGGTTTGGTAAAATAGAAACCACTGTTGTGTCTTTACCAGCTAACTTTGATTAAAAATATTTATGTGAACTCCAATCCACCTTTGTTACCTGATATCATGGGATTTGCTTTTTGATATACAGGAAGATATTTTTCTTCATTTTCTTCCACTTTCTAGATCCCATTGCAAAGACCAGTCTTCTCGATCTCTCTTTGAGTAGAGGGCTAGCCTGTACACATAACTAGTGGAAAACTGTATGTGAATCAGCATTTGATGCTGCCAGAGAGCAAACCACTAGTCTGTTTTCAGGTGGCTTAGGTAAGATCCAAATCAGAGTTACCAGTTTCTTGAGCTGTTGGGAAACACTCATTATGTCTCACTAAACTCTTGTGTTCATGGGTTTGCACACACTATAGCTACAAAGGATATTCTGAGTTACACTCTAATATTCTGTAAATCAATATGTAAGGTGTCGAATGTGTTTCATACACTCAAAAACTGAATCAATATACAGACAAGGAATAATAAAAAATGAATTTATGAAAATATTTATACTCAGATTGCCAAACTCAAAACTTTAATAAAGGCTGTAAGTAAAAATAAATAAAAGTATCATGTCTACATCCACAACTACTAACCATGCTGTTATTCACATAATTTTGAGATTCTAGGGTAAGGTAAAATAAAACACCTCTGATTTTTCTTGCTCTAGGGTACCCAGAGGTGATAGCCGTATTACTTGGAAGAATTAATGCCTACATTTCTAAAAAAGTCTTAATCACTAAATTATCTCAGTTCCTTTTCATCTGTTCATTTTCTATATATTCCACACTAACATTCAGGAACTTCTCTTGTGGTACAAACTCTGCAAAAGTTTATGTATTAGTAACTTCCGTTAGGGCTACCATTCATGTTGTCTGCAAGGCAAATTAGGGAAACGTACCCACCACTGACAGAGCTGGGTCATTCTTTAAAAGCAAGCTGTCAAATCCCTTGTGTCAGTCACCACTTATGGGCAAAACTGATTGCTTCTCAAACATCCACAACTTGAACTTGTGGTAGTCTTGGGCTTCCACTCAGAAAGGAACTGCCTGGTTTTGGAGTCACCTGGTCTCTCTCACCTTGGGAGCACACAAGCTGGTGTGTCACAGTAAGTCCTTACAGAAAATTGTTTATTTATTTATTTTATGCTCTTTCTTCATTTACCAAAACAGTTCTACTGCACAGAATTATCCCACCATCAACTGTCTGTGTGACAGAGAGCTGCACTTGAAGCAGCACAAATAATATTCTTTAGTTTTGCATTTTTCAACCATAATAGTTATTTTTGATTTCGAGAAATTAAATTGTGCACCATTTCACATACTTTCTTTCTGTTTTCCAGAAAAATACAAGAAATCAGAAAGGTCTTCCACTGCTATCAGGTCCCTGGTCTACTTATGGCTGATGCAGAAAAAGCCAATACACACATACAGAGCCTTCAAGTTACAGTGGCTGCTACGCTGCCAGGCTAAGAACAGCTCTGCAGAAGAGCTGCGAAGATGTTCACTCATCATCTAGCAATCCTAGAGTGAATCCAGGCAGAGAGGCAGGAGGAACACTAGGGCGTGTGCAGGAAATCTAACATGCAAAGGGCATAGATTGAATACACTGTAGTACCAGTATGCATGTGGACTATAGAGCCACAGAAGAGCTCACAAAAGGTTATAAATTAAGGTGATCAAGGCTTCCACTGTGTTTACAAGCAGGTAGTCATCAGAGCTACGCAGGCACTGGCTTCTGAGCATGTACCAGGGCACATAAAAAGACTGACTAGCAGGGAAAACGCATCTCTGCTTTTGTCGCAAGTCTCAGCAGGGTGTACGAATGTCTTCCATTACTTTGTAAAACAGTGTTAGTAATTTGGAAATAGGTCACTTCAGACATTAACAGTTCATGACAAAGAGCAGACCTGAAATCAAGTGGTATGCACAAAATGGAGTGAAACAGTTTAAAAGTTACTCAAAAAAATTATGCAGTCATTCATCATCAATCCATTGTGGTTTATCCATTGCATATTTTCATTATACTTTTCATATACATTATATAAAACTTGAATCATTTTGGTTCAGGGAAAAACCCCATAAACTCCTAAACCCTTCTCTCTGGGTGCCTTTTATAATGACCATGAAAGCTATGCTGGTCTGCATAAGCTAAGTATGTCATCATTAAAATAATTTAAAATGTTATAGAACTACACTCTCTGACTTAAAGAAGGATATTCTTTTTTATTTTTCAGCATTTTGAAATACCAAATCCCTTTACATTAACTATTTTGTGATATCCAAAGCATACATATAACTCATTCCAACAGAGCAGTTAAATAGGCTGTGTCAGCCTTTTAACATTCGGTACATGAGCATTACCTCATTCTAGTGTTTCTCTTCAAGACTTTTTTGGGGTTTTTTTGTAATATGTAAAAAAGTGACTGTTCACGAAGAAAGTGGTCTGCATAAAATAGTTTGCAGTTTGTGAAGGAAACCCCCAAAAACCTAGCCTAACCTTTGGGTCTTTAACTTCCACATGGAGGTTGGGTTAAATATCTCATCTTTTGTAGTTCTTTCCAATTTTGTATGTCTATGAAGGTTTCAAAAGTTGTTTTCCTTCTTCATGCAGGAAAATAAAGATTATTCAAGAGCACTCCTCTGCTTCCAAGCAGGCCAATGCAGAGCTTGTACTACTTCCAAAGTTAGGGTTTTCCAGTAAAAAATGTAGGAAGCGATTTTTGTTGGCCATATAAATGCATTATTTCCCATCTGAATACAAAATCTGTCTTGCCACCTAGTTGATCTAATCAAAGCTGTTAGGACATAGCACAATCTCAGCACTGAAAACTGCTGCAGCTCTGTGGAAACGTTGCCTCATTCCCACTACTGCAGAATGAACATCCTTCAACTTGGGAAGATTTAACTGTGAGGAAGAACATCTGTTCTAGCACCTCTAAGAGTTTGTTTTCCCTACCTTTTTCTTCATATTATTTTCATGAAATGAAAGGAACTTTTCTTTTGGGGCTTTGCAAGTCATGCTTTGGTGAGCAGTATCAGAAAGCTTAAGAAAAGGAACAAGTCACTGAAATTAGATCTACTTAAGATGTGGTAGATATACATAACAGCGCATAGTATGCCTTGGCAGGCTTTCAAAATAAGTTGGATGCAATGACAATTTATAGTTCTGTAACAACGCGCATATGTGAAATTCACTTTTCATCAAATTTGTGCAGTTTAGAGACACTGGCATTTGATTTGTGAATATTCTCAAGCCTGTACCTCCACAAAGAAATACCCACCAGTTGCGATGCCTTTAAGAGTTAATACATGAAAATAGCCCCACTGTACTCGGGACCAATTGTGCTTTCTATGTGTATAAATAGACGTCGCCTTTATCTTCTGGGACTTTTTGGGGGCTGCAAATGTGCATCTTTAAAACGATAACTTTGTTCTGCACCAGTGTGATGACAGACCTGCACTGATAGCGTATGAGTATGGGCAGTCACCACTATTTGGCTTTCAAGACCCTCTTTTGTTCATCAGGACACCCACTAAAAGCTTCCTCTTTTAGTCTCCATTTTCTCACAATTTGCAAGTAACAGAGAGTGAAAGCAGATTACTAATTATCTGCCAAGACTAATTTTCTCACATGTTAAAAGGATAAGGTTGACTCTCCCTAGGCTAAAGGAAATGGAGGAGAAACAGGGCAGGAAATGGTGACGCTTCCTCCCACCCCTTCACTCCCCAGCTCCGTCCCCATTTCCCTCTCAGCATGCCTGCAGCTCAGCTCCCTGTGCCATGTCTACCCCAGACTGATAAAATAGGGTGATGGAGGGAAAATGACCCTTGGAGATCAAGAAGAGATGGGGCTGGGGCTGGGCAGAGGGTGGGGAAGGCTCTTAGAGCCGTTGAGGGATGGCAGTTGGGCGGCCACAGAGCGTCCCCAGGCAAGCGGCTACTCCAGGACAGGTGCAGGTGGGCCGGGGGTGCCTTTCTGCTCCTGAGTGGGCCCCCCTCAGGGCTGAGTGGCACCCAAACCATTGTGCTGTGGTGTGCTTAGTGTGCAGGGAGTGTGTCAAACCATGGGGTGCACGAGTGTCTGGGAGCTCTTCCTGGTTACGGCATCTGGTGTAGAGCACTGTCAGCCCTGAACTGGCCTGTGTGTCTGTGCATTTGTTCACTTACACAGGTTTCTCTGTGTATGTGTGTGTGTGTGTGGGCAGATGATCCATCAGAGTGCCACCTAGGAATACACAAGGATCCACTTTAACACACAAGAGCTTATGCTCAGGGAGTTAGTTGTGTCAAGGTTAGAGAAGCATGTTGCCCATATCATAGATAAAGGAGAAAACATGTTTGTCTGTTCAGGTGTTATCTGCTTTACTGAGAGAATGCTATGCGAAAATTTTATTTAAAAGTAGAGATGTTACATGTAGCTTCACATGTCTGTCACATACAGCTGCTATGCCAGACTAATGTGCACATTTGTATATTTGCACACAGCAGCACATGGCTACTCTGCAGAGCTCTGCTTTGCCATCTGAGTGCGTATGACTGAGTATTTTTAGTTGGGGAGCATATGTAGAACGATCGGGATGTATAGACCATGGTCATGTATTGGTTTTATGTTTTGCAGAACCAGTCTTGCAAAGAATTGATTGTTTTTGCTCAGTGACAGAAGGTTACAATGAAAGATAGGTTCTTTTGCTGAAGATTTCCTACTAATATGGCGTATTTCCATCTGCTGGTTGCCTCTGGTGTCAGTAGTCAGCATCATCTCCTTAGTCTTTAAAGGATAGGAATGAATGTCATGCTTTGTATCATTACCTGGTTTAAAGGATTTGAAGAAAACCTGCATTTAAAATTCTAACCCTTAACAACACTTTTAGATGAAATGTGAAACAAGCATGATGGTAAGAGCTCTCATATTGGCTTCTATGCCTCAATCTGTGATCTGAAGGGAGCACCTTTGGTGAGTATATCAGGATAGTTCAAATCCTGGTACATATTTGCCTGATTGACTTGTCAAATAACAGTGCCAGAGGAGGTCACATTCATGGGTGCACTTTCATTTTCCTCAAGACAAAGACCACCATCTTAACCAAGAACTCTAGAAACTCGAGCCACTCATGCTGAAGTCAAACTTCATCCACATATGTATCTTAACTGAGACTGTTGTTCTGCCTAGTTCACAGTTAATTGTCTATTTACAATAAATAAATAAATAAATAAATAAAGGACATCATTTATTAACAACAGAATGATGAATGTATCAGGATTCAGTTGGGGAGTTTAGTTATAGGGCACAAGTATGTCATGGTTTTTTATGTATCCCAGCAGACAGGAAGACTGATTTGATGTTATCAGAGTTGAAGCTCTTTAATCAATACTTTTCTGAAATGGTCCAGTGTTATGGCAGCTGTCATCCCATCAAAGTCCCTGTGGCTATTCTGAGCAGAGTAATTATAAGCTTGTAAAATTGTTGAGGCCAAAAGTTTTGAACACCCTAACAAACTATATTTTCTTCTGTTTCTTGTGCCATGTGGGTTTTGCAAACAAGTTGTATATTGCTCCACAAAATTCTGAAGTGGAGTATTAACTATCATTGTTGTAAGGGCTTCAGTTGAGTTAATTACTAAGGGAATCAGAAGGCAGTGATATTTTGAGAACTATACAAATCAGTTCTGTATGTCACATGGTCTTTTAAAAAACTTTAAAAGTGCTTTGGATTTTAATATTTTTCCTATAATCGCAGGGAAATGGCAGGCAAGAAGAAAGAAATCCAGCTCCAGGTATAAATCCTAATTACTGGAACAACTTTATTGGGAAAAGAGATGTTTTTTCTGCCTTTTTAAAATGTTAAAATGTTAATTCATTTTTGTTTCAGACTGTAATAACCAATCAAAACCAGTGGGATGAAATGCTGCAGAAGAACGGTATAGTAGGTACTAACAGCTGATATTTTCTGTTTAATCCCTCATGGAGATATGTACAGGTTTCCATATTTATATATCATCTTTAATAGATACTTTAGAAGACTAGTACCATATCTTTTAAAGAAAGGCTATATATTTATATATATTTATAAATGTTTATCACAGAGTCACTGAATCATAGAATTGTTTAGGTTGTAAAAGACTTTTAAGATCATATATTAAGATTATGAATATGCAGTATCTTACATTATAAATACTCATCAAAATCATACTTATCTAATTTTTAATATACTGCTATACACCAATGTTTAGAAAACACCTTTCGAATACGGCATTCTCCATGGTAAGGGGTTGGACACTTCTGTGTGTAAAATCTTGCCCAATTAATACTGCAGCATTCTAGAGAGTACATGCTCTATGATGTGCATTATTCCCAATTTTCAGTTCACTTAATCCAGTAACCATGTCTCCTAAGTCTCCGAGGAATTGTATTTTGGTAAAAGGAACAAATCTGTAGCAGGATCATATCCGCAGAGGGATAGTAATGGGCAAAGGCTCAGGGAGGTAAAAATCACAGGGGGAAAAGAAGAAGAGAAAATAAAAGGAAAAGGAATATAAGAGAAAAGTTCCTATTGAATTAATCATCTCAAATAGTATTCTGAAGTAGGTTTTCAATGTCAAAAGTAATTTAAATAAGAGAGTATGTATCCACTAATATATCCACTGAATCCATTGACATATTCATGATACGTTAATTGACTAGAAGAGGACTGAAGGATCCATGTGAATGCCTTTCCAGTGCTGTTTCAACCCAAACATAAATGTCTCATTTTATAAGTTCCACAAGTCAGCTGTTTGTAATCCCAAACTATTACATTTTAGTAATAGATGTGTATCAAGCTTGGTGTGGTCCTTGCAAAGCTGTGCTGAACTTATTCAGAAAATTGAGGAACGAGTTTAGTGAAGATAATGTGCTACATTTTGCCGTGGTAAGGACATAAATCCTGTGTGGATTTTGGTTTATTTTTGGTTTAAATAGATCTTCTTTTTGGTTTAAATAGATCTTCTTTTTGGTTTAAATAGATCTTCTGATCTGCGTATGTAGAGCTTTCATTTTACTGTCCTGATACTGAGTTGACATAATTTTGGCCTGGTTGCTTTTCCTGCATATGTCCTCAGAAGACTTTGTTTAGAAGTAGATTAGAACTGGTAATAAATATGTAAGAAGCTATATTTAAAAAAAAGATCTGATACCCCACAACTTTTGTTTTCCTTGATGAGATTGCAGAAATATTTAAAAGCCCGACTATACGACTTTTAGTTTTAAGTCTCTGCATTATGGGCCGTTGCATTTAAAATTCTTACATCCCTGAAAAACTGTTGCATCTTTTTTGCAAATTCTACCTGGTATTTCATTTTTAACAGAACAAAAAGGGAGAAATTAAAAAAACTATCACAGAACTGTAGTAGTAAAAATATTTGTTTACACTAGCAGTACATATATACAAATGTATTATATCTCATATTTAAAGTAGATAAATTTGTTTCACAGACTCAGTTTCTCCAAGATGTTGACCAAGTCCATCCATTTTCACTTTAGTGAAAACTTTAAATTCCTTGATGAAATGCCTTTTCAGAAAAAACAGGAATTTTTTACACATGAAAAAGGCAGGGAGTTATGTTCTGACGTTATCTCACGTGCATTCATACAGTTGAACACAGTTCACAAAGAACTTAATACACGGGATAATCTCTTCCATCAAGACTACATGGGCTACTTTTTCATTTACATATGTTATTATGACTTACATGAGAAAATAGTATCAAGAGAAGATATTTTTCCATGATGAATTGCTGTAATACGAAGGGAAGACAATCCCATGTTATCCAAACAGCTCTTTCTTCATCACTATAAGGACTGTTAGTTGTATTTAGGACTGCAGTTTGAGTTTTCAACAGCAAAATATGTAATAGTGGGGTTTTCTTGTGGGTAAAAAGGTTTCCTTATATATATGCATATGCATACACACTCATGTAACCAAATAATCTTTTTTGTCTGAATTCAGGCAGAGGCTGACAGCATTGAAAGTCTGAAACCATTTAGGAACAGCTGTGAACCTGTGTTTCTTTTTAGTGTTGTAAGTACATCACAGCAGTTTCTTTTAATGTGCTGCCTACATTTGCCTTAACATTTCAATAGATTATAAAATAGCTATGAGGCTGTGTAAATCCTATCTTTACGTTTTAGAGTACGTAGGATGGTACTATCAGATGTTGTTTGCTTGAGCTGTTTCCCATGCCTGAGTCTGGTGGTTCTTGAGCACATTTTTGTTGTGGCTGTTGCACATACAGCCACAGAAGAATTGTGGTAGTCACTATTTTGGTAGTTACTGAGAAACCCAGGTAAGTTTTCCAGGTTTGCCTTACATAAAGTGCCTACATGTGGTTACACTGAAATTATTATTTTATGCACACTTTTCATCAGGGAAAGAGAGTTTACGTTTCCTGGCATTATAGATTTTTAAGATAACAAATAAAATTATGTTTTCACACTTGAGGAACTGTAGCAATTCATCATATACTTATTATCTCTCACTGATGGACACAGAAAGTTGGTTCTCCTAGGACACCGTTGTAGAGTGTTCACTTAAGAAGAGGTGGGGTTTCTTTTAACTTGAGGGAGCCAGGATTTGAATTTCCATAAGTAGGGACCAAGAATAATGAAACTTTCAGGACACTTTCAGGTTTGAATCTGAATGCTGCCTAGAGATGTTAGCAGTACCTTTGGTCACCATTAGCTTCACTACTATGCACCTGAATGTTGTAGAGAATGCGCTGAAAAGTCACACACACACACACACACACACAAAAAAAAAGACAGAAAACTCCATGTTAGAGAAATTAAGAACAAGTAAAATCCATATTTGCGTTTGCTTCCAACTATACTCTCAGTGTTGAGCCCAGAAATAAACATGGAAAATTTGGTAAAGAAGGAAGCAAGGAAATAAATGCACAGAAGTTTCATTCTGAAGTAACAGACGCGGTAGTAGCTTTCGTATTCCCTTCAGCAGGCATAGGAAATGACCCTGTAGCTGGAAAAAATTAGCAAGATATTGCAGGTTTCAAAAATTCAAGCAAATGTGTAAATTAAGTGATGAAAACTCACTGAGAGTGTTATTTTCTCTTTGACAGCATGGCAAAATTCTTGCAATAGTGAAAGGCGTAAATGCTCCTCTTATAACTAAGACAGTAACAGAGCTAGTGCAAGAAGAGAGGGACATTGCAGCTGGAGAGAAGGAACGCACTGAGGTACTCACAAACAAGATGCTGATGTATAAATGTGTATTTTTATTACACTTACACCATTTGTCTAAATGTCTGTGATAGTGTTTAGATAATGTTTAATTTTTTGTATTTTTGTCCTAACATTAAAGTGACATATATATGATGGGCTTTTGTTTTAGAAATCAAGTAAAATTATCTGGGTTGTAAGACATTTTTCAAGATCATCTACTCCAACCCCTCCTGCCACAGGCAGTCACATCTTTCACTAGATCAGGTTGCCCAAAGCCATGGGGATTGCTCTGTACCTAATGAATCCAGCTTGCTACAAAAAACAAAGGTCATTCAACAAATTTATTCCATCACCTTTCACTCCTGACTTCCAGGTAACATAAGGACACAAGGACAGCTTGGTCTGACCTCAGTAGCCTGCACTGCAAAAGATCCCACTGTTAGAATTCACAGTAGTAGCAGAATTAATCCTCCCCTGTTGCTTGTTCTCCTCAGAACCCCCAAATTTCCATTATGGTACTTTATAAAAACTTAACAAATTTACAGATTAGCCTAGTGATTTAAGAAATGAAGAGACGGAAAAAATGCCACTAGATCATAAGTGTTTTAGTAATCTTTTTTCTTTCAGGGCTAAGTATTTTTAATATATAACTTAGTAACTGCATCATATGAAACAGAGACATGGGAAATAGTCATGTCTCATTGCTTGTTTTGTTAAAATGGAAATGAAAGAACTTCACTTATAGTAAAAATAGCTTTTTAACAAACTGAAACTCAGTTAAGGAAAACCAGACTGGCCAAAGGGCCTTCTTAGAATTGCTTTTTTCCCAGGGTAGCAAGTCCATTCTTACATTAAGATAAAGGTGTTGTGAAGATGTGACAGCTATTTCTGGTGACTCTATCTTTGCACTGCTGATGTTCTTTACTCCATTTGCAATTACCTTAGGCAGAAGAACTCGTTTTCCATGAAGATTCATCAGAAGGGTCCGAGGGGGCTGTAGAGGAGGGTAAATACATTTGATTTATTTTAGAAATGTTAACAGAAAGAAAGAGAACAAATGTCTTTTGATTAATAATTGTCTATGTTTAGCACTAATAGACTCTCCTTTGGTTGAATTAATAGAAAGTTTTGATTGAGCTTTCTTCTGTAAGGAATTAATGTATTGGACTGTCATCATCAATATTTTCACCCCCACACTGAGAACCTCCAGACTTTAGACAGAAGTCACATGTGCCAGGGAATTCTGCTGTGCAAAATTCAGGCCTGAAAGTCAGTTCTACACAGTCCCTGTGTGAGCTGTGTACTTCTGTTGAAGTGGAATACTAAGATGGGGTCAACCTGAGAGGATTGGAAGAGTTAATCTGTGAAGCAATGGCCTGCCTTCTATCTCAGATTATTTTAATTAACTCTTTCACCAGATTAGATTTGAGAACAGATTTGTATAAGAGCATAAATCCACAGTAGCAGGATAAACTTCCAAAAAGATTGAAAAATAAGCACCATCCTGTTTGCAAGTCCTGTCTGTGATTAATTTAAGGTTTCTCATGAGCTGAGACCTACATCGTTTCTTTTTTTATTGTTATCTGTAGCTACTGAATGTTCCTACTGCTTCAGATATGCAGAAAATGCCATTCTGCACCACTGAGATGGAACTCCTCCATCCTCTCCTTGTTCTGGATGTTGCTTTTTTTCCCTGTGAGAAGCATTAGATCACAGTCATGGCACCCCTTTTCCTTCATCTTCATGCTTTTTTCCAAATGGATGGTTCAATTAACATATTCCTGACCTCAGCTTTAGCCTTTATTTTTTCTCATAAACCCTGTGAGACTTACTAGTATAGTACTATCATTTAGCAATTATCTACAGACTTCACACTAATCACCAAAACTTAAACATGATAGAAAATCAGAAAAGAGAGCTTTAGCTCAGCTTCAGGAGAAGGGGTCTCTCAGACACTGTAATACACTAACATTTGGCAGTAATATTTTCCTTAACATATGCAGTTGCCTGTAAGTGTTTCTAGTATTGGTAACAAGCAGTACTCTGCTGTTTTCATTATCCCTATCTTAAATTCTTCTACAGTTTTGGGGTCTGATTGATATACATTCAAATGCTTCACTGTAAACTTCAGGTCCAGTAAAGTTGCTATTCCCTTCTGACCATTTTCAGGGACCTGTATGCAGTGGATGTAGTAACACTGTGTCTACTCTTTCACAGCAAGGAACACCCTGTTTTAAACATTAGATTGTGCTAGCAAGCATGTGTGACATCAACAGATACTGATTGCCAATGCCTTCAGCATTCACAAAGCTAAGGAATCAAACATTCACTATGACGAGAAATATATGTTCTACCGGAAATCTCCAATATTCATACAGATCTTCACTTAGTGAATTTTCATTAGTAAAATTCATTCCTTTCACTTTCCTAGTATTGTACATACAGAGCTCTCCCTAGACAAGGGCTCCATCATAAACTGATATTTTCCCACCACAGCTACATGTTTGCATTTCTCCACCATATTAGCCCCCCCCCCCAACAGTAGTTCATGGGAAATGTGGGTTCCAGGGAAGGAAAAAGTTGGTCCTGCACTCCAAGACATGCTTTAAGTGCAGGAGTCATTTTTTTGCGACCACTGTTTGGCCATATCAAGATGAAAATGGAGAATTACTTAGAGAAACCCACTTGTAAGTAATGGAAAACTTAGTTGTGCATTTATTTTGATGAATGTGTTAATTAGGACATTATTTTATCCCTTTTTCAGAAGTACTCACTTATTCAGTTGGAATTATAAAACCTGATGATGTCTTAGCGGGACGCATAGAAGAAATTAAAAAAAAGGTAGACAGAATTTTAAAATAGTCATTCATTCTATTTATTTAAGAGACATAATAGCAAAATTTAAGGGTAAGCAGATTCTAATTTATGCCCAGACTTTAGAACAGAATCTGATAAGGCTTCTCTGCTAAGGATGATAAAAGCACAATAATTTTTACGTGAAATAATATGACATTCGAATTTATACTATTGCTTCAATATTCTATGCCAGAAGAGTTTAGACATTGATTGATATTGTTTCTGTTATAAAAAAAAAGAAAAAAAAAAAGCCTCGTAACAATATATATCAAGATGAAAATATAAGAATTTTAAAAAGTGTTATGAGAGGGACAGTGACCTTTGCAGGAAAGGAAGTCAGAGCGCTATATAGGTTGTTTCTGTAATTGCTCTACCTTAGCTGGAAAGGAAGGAAGCTCAGCAAAGGCAAAAAAATAGGCGGGGCTTGCAAACAATTTAGCTGGAGCAGCTGCTACTTGGCTTATGAGGTGTGTTTTCCTACACTGTGTCCACAGTCAGCCTCGTTGGGGCAGTCTGAAAACACTCAGCAGCACCACAGGGACTTTTTAAAGAGCAGAGTGCTGGTACACAGATTAATATTGGTGTATCATCAGTACTGGGGCTGGGTACTGCCTTCGTTGTTAAAATATCAGTGTATGATACAAACCTCATACCAATGGACTATGAACTTTGATGAAAGTCATATAAATGTGCATCACTCACAAATACTTGAACTTGGTGCAGTAACAGAGTTTGAAACAGAAAATCATAAAGTAGATTTCATTTTTCTTTATTTGCTCTTCCTAAAGCCAAATAGTTTAGCCTGATAAAACAACTGTTGACAATTGCACATTTATGTGACTACTATGATTATAATAAAATTTATATTTTGCAACATAAGTTGCATGTTAACCAGTCACAATGATCAAAAGGAGTTTATTCAATGTGAAATAAAAGGGATTATTAACTACTGAATGAATGTGCTACATACATTGAACTGCACTGTATTTTTTCACAAACATTAACTTAGAGGTATTATAATCCTGAATTTAGTGACGTGTTTTGAAAGGCTGGAAGTTCGGTTTAGGCAAAGATAGAATATTTTGGAGAATTTTAAACTTAAGAAAGCTTCCAGAATCAATCAATCTTTAGATTTACAATAACATACGATTTTGTATGTATCCATTTTCAAATGCCTGTGAGTAACAACCGAATAATTGCAGATTAAAGATGCAGGATTTGACATTAAAGCAGCAGAGGAGAGAATGCTTACTGAAGAGCAAATCAGAGTGTTTTATGCCCGGAATAAAGAACAGGTAAAAACAAACTAAAAATCTAAGTGAAGGGAACAGGTAAAATATATAATGGTTACCAGATGTGCTTGCAAATCTCTGTATGGTCAATTTTAAGTATATTGAAGAACTGAATTAATGTAGATTTAGTACATAAAAAAAGAGGTATTCTCTCTCCCTTTTCTTTCACTGATTCATGTAAATATCACTAGGTAGCAATCTATTATTCCAACCAAATTAAACTGACCTCCAATTAAATATTAAAATATTTTGTTCTTCTTTCTGTTATCTAAATGTGCATGATCCTTAGACATGGTGCTAAATTTCTAACACTATTTATCAAGGTAAAATTATACTGATTTTAAAATGTGTTATGACAGGCCCAGTGACCTTTGTAGGAAAGAAAATTAGAGTGCTGTATAGGTTGTTTCTGCAATTACTCTACCTTACCTATTAGGTGCTGAAATGTGGCACAAACCCAAAATCCAGTGTCATCTATGTGACAGTGTGTATCTATTTGACATTTATTTTTCCACCCAGAAAATAAGTATATATTAATTTTTTTATTTCTTTTCAGATTTTATCATGGGATAGTTCTGGGAATAAGCATGTGCACAGGCAGAAAGGGAAAGCATCTCAGTTGAAATCTACTTTTTGTGCCTTGTCCTACAATAGGGGACAAAAATAGCTAAAGACAGATATAAAGTTCAAGAAAATAATTAAATTAGGCTGTCCACCATTAAATGGCAGTGGTCTAGCAAACTAGCACCTGGATATGGTCATATTTTCCAGCAGTGTGATAGCTAAAATTAACTCTTTAGAAGGATCTGGGTCAAAAAATGAAGTTTCTTAACAAATATTTGTACCTTCTGCTATATGTGTAAGATAGATAGAGGCTGGAATTTTATGCAAATAGTTTGTTTGATATTATTAGAGGGACCAATTGAAGGGTTAGCCTAATCTAAAGGAGTAGGTGGGAAGGTGTTCCTATGGCATTCCAAATGAATAAGAGTGAGATGAGATGGTTCCTACAAAAGTCAGGGAGAAAAAAACAAACTGATAGCAATCACTAGGCAGCTGCATTATGGCTTAGAAAGCAAGTAACAGGGAGATCTTGTAAGAAATCATAAAGGGCTTGGTTTTAGCAAAGCTGGGATTGTAGTTTAGACAGAGGCAGTTTTGAAACAGAGGTAAAAGTAACTCATCTTCCTGAGAAGAGCAGCCAAATTTGAGACTAGTTAAGTGTGGAGATAGACATGGGAAGAACAAAGACAAACAAAGCATACAGTGTTTGATATATCATAGAATCATAGAATCACAGAATGGCTTGGGTTGGAAGGGACCTTAAAGATCATCTGGTTCCAAGGGCAGGGACACCTTCCACTAGAACAAGTGCTCAGAGCCCCATCCAGCCTGGCCTTGAGCAGGGCTCCAGGGATGAGACATCCACGACTTCTCTGGGCAACCAATTCCAGTGACTCACCACCTTCACAACAAAGAATTTCTTCCTAATGTCCTCTAGACTCTGTCCTTCCCATGCTGGGATCCCAGAGCTGGATGCAGCTCTCCAGGTGGGGTCTCACCAGAGTGGAGCAAAGGAGCAGAATCTCCTCCCTTGCCCTGCTGGCCGCGCTGCTTTGGATGCAGCCCAGGACACGTTTGGCTCTCTGGGCTGTGAGTGCACATTGCCGGGTCATGTCCAGCCTCTCATCCACCAGCATCCTCAAGTCCTCCCCAGGGCTGCTCTCGATCTGTTCATCCCCTGGCCTGTGCTGATACCAGAAGTAGCCCCAACCCATATACAGCGCCTTGCACTCGATCTTTTTAATGCTCATGAGATTCCCATGGGCCCCCTTCTTGAACTTGTGCAGATTCCTCCGGATGGCATCCTGTCCTTTGGGTGTGTCAGCTTGGTGTCATCTGCAAACTTGCTGAGGCTGCACTCGAGCCCTTCACCTATGTCATTAATGAAGATACTAAACAGCACTGGTCCCCAGTATGGACCCCAGGGGACACCACTTGTCACTGATGTCCATTGGGACTCTGAGCCTCTGACCACTACCCTCTGGATGCAACAGTCCAACCAATTCCTTATCACTGAACAGCAATAAGAAACAATTCACTTCAGAGAGAAGGATGTTGTGGGGTACCATGTCAAGGGCTTTACAGAAGTCCAGACATGACATCTGTAGCTCTTCAATTGTTCATGATGAAGTCACTGCACTGTAGAAGGCCACTGCATTGATCAGGCAGGACTTGCCCGAGGTGAAGCCGTGCTGGCTGTCCCAAATCATCTCCTTGTCCTCCATGAGCCTTAGCAGAAATTCTAGGAGGATCTGTTCCATGATCTTCCCAGGCACAGAGGTGAGGCTGATAGGCCAGTAGTTCCTGGGGTCCTGCTTTCTACCCTTTTAAAAGAGGCATACAATGTTTCCCTTTTATTCAGTCATCTGAGACTTTACCTAACTGCCATGACTTTTACAATATCATGGAGAGTGGAAAACAACACTATTACACCATAGCAGATCCCTGCCAACATTAGGACAGGAGAATAATAAAACTGCTATGAGCTATATGGCTCCAGAGAGTCCTATGCATATTGAGAGGCCAATCATTTGGCATTCTTTAAGTTTAATTTTAAGCTGAAAAATAATTTTGTTAAAACATATGGATTCCTTTGTGTTCAGTGCACAAAATTACTCCTGATTTAATACTCCCCAGTCTTGCTGAATTCCTGGAGTGTGCCTTCTACAAGGGAATGGGGACTCAAGGCGATAGACCTCCAGATTAAACCGGAAGCAAAAATTGATTCTTTTTAATGATGAAGCTGGGCGATCCATGACAGCCAAAATTAACAGTTACACGTAGTTCTTCTAACATAAGGAAGAGTACCTTCAAAGCCACCACAGTATAAAGACACCCTTTTTGCATCATACTGAACGTTTTTGTACTTCATTTTGTTTCTTTTGAGTTTGTTCATCTTGGGAAATTGGTTAAGTGTATGCATAGATATGAAGATAATTGAAAGAGAAAAGCAATTATTTGAAAGCTTATATGTGAATATTTCATCCTTGTATTACTAAAGGAAAAAAGTATCATATGCAATAACATGATGCTGACTGGTAAGGATTTAGCCAAATATTTAAAAGGAGAATACATATCCCCAAGAAAAAGGTGACATACACAAAAAAAAAAAAAAAAAAAAAGAAAGAAAGAAAAAAATAAAGATTAAGAACTCACACCACAGGCTTCAAAAGTTATTTTTCTGATGGAAATGTACTTTTATAGGATTGAAAGTTGAAACTGAAGAAGTGAAAAGCACATAGCAAAGCAAATGAAGGGAAAGCCTACAAATGTCTTGCAAATAGCTCTGTGTTCTATATTTATAACCAGCTACATGAATTTCATTTCAAAAATTATTCATGAAACTGTATTGCAGTTTCTTGTCACACTACATGCTGTACTGCAAGCATAGAAAGTGATCACATTGAGTTTCCAGATCGTTTTCTTCACTCTTGTCATTTGCATTTTAACCAGGAAGAACATCTAGTACTTGTTTAAAGGAGTTGTATGACTTTCTTTATCTCAATTAACTTTTTTTTAGTCATTTGATAATGTTGTCTCAAATAATCGATCAAAAATCTTCCCAAACAACCTAACAAGGTTCTGAGGAATGTGTGTGAATGCCAGTTTGGAACAGGAATGTATGAGTTACTTTAAAAGCATAATTGTCTCATTACTGATGAAAAACTCAGAGTTCCTGCAGTTCAGAGGGGGGGAAATTATGTTTTTTAGCCTGACTTTGAAGCATTTGTTCGATTCATGATGAGTGGACCATGCCATGTTTTGATAATCACTAAAAAAGAACCAACTGCTGCTATTCCTCAATGGATAGATCTACGCAAAAAAAGTGAGTCTGGTGAGCCTGAGCAGCCAGTCAAGTAAGTACCAGCGAAAATGTGTATCTGTGATTCAGTCAGTGTTCAGAGCACACCATAAACCAAGGCATGTTCCTACAGAGGCAGATGTGCCCATGTGTGCAGGGTCCAGGGAGCAGGCAGAGTTCGTCACCTAGTCCTTCACAGGACCACCACTAGAAATGCAATCCCAGCTCTCGTGGGAATTCAGAAATTCCTTGCTTCCTAGTTAGAGATGACAAGCAAAGGTCACTGGTCTCTTTGAACTCACCTTCCATGGGTTCTCAGAATGAGGGGAACAATGCTACACTTCAAAGCTGATGTAGTCCTTGCAATTCGAGTTCACCCATACCAAGGGACTGCCCACACCACCAGTTGAAGTTGCACTCTTTCCCATGTTTACCCCTATGTTTGTTGGGAAGCTGTAGATATAGCCCAGGGCAGACCAGGACACACCTGAGGCATGCTCTTCTCCCAGATAGCACTGTAAAAGCCAGCAGAGAAGGGGTAGGGTATTGGGGGTTGTGTCCCCACGCTACTTCAAGAGGCAAAAAAAATTGTAAGGATTAGCTGTTCACAACCATGATATCTTGAAGTGTGTGTTTTTCTTCTATGCCAAGGGTTTGTAGAGAATTTTAAGGATGATAGTTGTATATGCAGCCTCAGACAATCGAGTGTTCTCAAAAATTCAAATATCGACTCAAGTTTTATATTTAGACAAGACACTTACTTAAAGCAACGTGAGCTTAAATACTTCATCCAAAAAAGAGATTGTTTTAATAATTGACATTTTTGTCAATGCCTGCTGCATCCCTGTCTGCATTAATTTAGTACAGCTGGGGAATACTGCATTTTCTACAAGTGGCCAAGAGGGGCTTTATTTACATAGCTAAATAAACAGACCAGAAACAATGAGAAGTGTCTCTGTCAGAGACAATTCTGTAGTGCTATCATTTTTATGATCATGCTGTACATGAATTAAGCACAAGCCTTCTACTGATCATTCATTACACACTGTACATTTGTAAGTAGCAATTCCGTCTCATGAAACAGAGAAACTATTTTGGATAACCTAGAGGGGAGTTGTTAAAGCAGCCTGGCTGAGCTTTCTCCTTCAGAGCACGTGATCAGGCACTTTTTGAGAAGATTAATAATTCTCTTCTCAGAAATATTACTTTACTCATGAATCTGAATTTAATAAAAACTTCGTTTTGCATTCTATCCTTATGTTTCACTAAATTTTAAGAAAGTACATCTTCAAAAAGTCAGTTTGTTAACACCAAGCAGTAACTTAAATACTGTATTACTTTATGTTTCATCAGGTTGCCAGGACTCACAGAAACTGAGAGTCTGGTAAATTTATGTGATGTGCAAGACAGTGTTGAAGATGCCAGCAGACAACTTGCCTTCTTTTTCCCAAATTTTAATGTAAATAAGGCAGAACAAGTTGAAAAGACTTTGGCCATAATTAGACCTAGTCTCTTAAAAGAAAGGCGAGGTAAGTGTTAATAACCATATTTTCTATCAAGTATGTATAAATATTCTCCTATTTTGAATTTTGAATTATAAATCCTAACTCAATTAATGAACTGGTTTTAGGTTATACTGTTTCTCCAGCATTAGGCCAGCAGTAATCTTTGTCTGGAATGAAGTTATAAGGTTAATGTTTTTCATATATTGAGAATGCAAATGTCAATGATATTTTGTTTGGTTGGTTAATTTTTCAAGAAAGTCTGTAGATGGAATGTTCCTATAAGACCTCTCAGAGAAGCTAGAATTTTCAAATGTAGTATAGGGGACTAGATCTCCCACTGTAATAAAGCAGCTGATATTCTTGAATAGCAGGCCCAAGATAGATCAATGGCAAGAGGAAAAAATATGCAATCCAAGATATTCTATTCTGCATAAGGCAGTGATGCTCAAGGGCAGGTCTAAACAGAGAGCATTTTCACAGATCAAGTAAAAAAATCTACCCCATTACATAAACCTTAATCCAAACAAGTTTACTTTTCTTCTCAGTCATATGTTTGCATTTCTTCCTAGATTTCAGATAGCATTTTTATTTCTAACTTGAGAATCTCTGTACTTGAACAAACTTACACGCAGAGAGCTGAAACTCTACAATTTTGATCTTTCCTTGTGAATTTATTTTCCTTATGGTTGTCTAGCATGTTGCTTAGAGCTGCAGTTCTGCAGTTCATGTGTAGGTAATTATGCCTTAATTTTGTAGATAATTTTGACTTGTGCCAAATACTGCTTGCTTACCCATGTGGTCTTGTAAGACTTAGTTAAATAAACATTTCACCTATTCAAATTCCTTAGACCTTCTTTTGCTGGTAATAACACGTATCATATTTCTCAGTCAGGAATTCCTACTGAGGTTTCTGAAGCAAGAAAAAGCCTTAAGAAGATGAGGATCAGCTTTCTGAGTGTTCAGGCAACTAGCGATGCCTTCTAGCAGTTGCTTTAAATCAGTTTTCTGTTCTTTAGTTAGGAAATAAATTCACCTGTAAAAATTTAACATTATCATGGAAAATTCCATGTCATTTGTCTACAAGTATGCAAAGGAATGAATGGATGGCAGTTTAGCATCATTTCAATATATTTAACAGAGTCTATCATGCAAAGGATAAAGGATGATGGCTTCAAAATAGCAATGCAGAAAGAAATAATTCTGTCTGAGGAACAAGTACGTACATTTTACAAAGAACATGTAGATCAAGACTACTTCCCAGTCCTTCTAGAGCAAATGACCAGGTATGTTGAATGAAAAAGGAGAATGTGAACCTATAGAATCTATATTGGATCAGATAAGACTGACATTTTTACAATAATTATTGAATCATAGACTCACAGAAGGGTTTGGGTTGGAGGGGATCATTAAGGCCATTTAGTTCCAACCCCCTGCCATGGGCAGGGACACCTTCCACCTGAACAGGTTGCTCAGAGTCCCACCCAAACTGGTGTTGAACACTTCCTGGCTAATACATGATACACATGTACCTGAAAGTTTAGTAAAAGACAGAACAGGATCAGATAACTGCAGATAATGGAATAATTCCCAAGTACAACAAATATATAAATCAAGCTTTTAAAAGTTACTAGCTACTCCGTATCTCTGTATGTATGACGTCTCAGCGGCCAAGTTCACTGATTTGTGTGAACTTGCTGCATTTAGGTTGTCTGTAGGAGAACTCTGAAATCTTCAACCATGCTGTGTGTTGGATACTTGGGGAAGAGAAATAAATCATGTTTGGATATTCCATTCATATGAAATTGGGACATGTTTAGGGCATGATCAGTATTTCTGTCTTGCCATTGTGACAAAACTCAGTAACTTTGCAATTCAAATTCATATTTAATCCCCATAAAGTTTTATCAGACAGTACCTGTTTAAACAATTAGATCAGTTTTAAGGTCCTCCAGTACTGGTGCTCATTTTGCTAGTCCAGACTATATATAATCAAATTGCTTTTTAAAAGTACCAAGAGTTGAATTTTTTTTTTAATGTTACTTTTCCTATTCTACAGTGGTCCAACTCTTGTATTGGCTCTAACACGAGAAAACGCTGTATCACACTGGAGAGATTTACTAGGCCCAAAGACTCTTGAAGAGGCTAGGAAAAATCCAGAGAGGTAATAGTCAAAGAAGTAAACCATTATTAACAGCTTCCAACTTACTTTCGCATTCCTCAGCTCATTCCCCATTCCGACTAGTGTAACTATAGTGCCATCATCTGGAAACAGATATGCAATTCTGCAGTTTTTTAAGCTTTTCTTGGGAATAGTCGTGTATTATGCATAGAAACTATCAAATTTTTTGAGATATAAAGTCTGCTAAACAGAATTAAAAGCTGAGTTTAAAAAAGTGCAATGTAATGAAAGGGGAACTCTTGAGTCAGAGAAAAAGTGTTGGTAATATCTATTCATAATAGTAGACAGGGTTTCTTGAAATACCACCATTAGTTTTCTTGAAATACCACTGAGATTTTTCTTGTAGCTTATTGAAAACTTTGCATCAGTAGAATATTTTATTTGTGACCAAGTTTCTCCTACACATTTTATAAATGGACGCCTTAGTTCTACCTGCTTATCGCATTGCTCTAGGAAATTGCCATGGTATCATGTTACCTGCTGCTGACAGAAGTGCTGTTTCATTAAGGAAGAAGTGGTATTACTTGGAAATACAACAGGATGAGGGTTGGGAGGGAGGGTGTTCATATTTCAGATTTCCACTGATTTATATTCACTGGGTTAAGGCTAATCATAGTTCACAGCTCAAAATGGCTATGCTTTTAAGTAACTTCACTCTTTTAATGACTCCTAGTTTGCGTGCACAGTATGCGATTGAAAACGTACCTATCAATCAGCTGCATGGCAGCTCTTCACACATCGATGCTCAGAAGGAACTAGAGTTCTTCTTCCCTGAGGAACAAACTTTTGCATTAATCAAACCTGATGCTGCTAAGAATCATAAAGGTAAGGTTTTCAGAAAGTATGGGCTATATCTAGTGATGTAAGCATTTCTACAAAAGATTAGCAATGCACACTGCAGTAAATCACGTCAAATGCATTATTTTGATTCTCTGAAATATGTTTTCTGTGCAGAGAAATGCTTTTACCGGGCTTGCATAATTCAGATTGACATCTCAAATATGACATTTTCTTTGCTAAAGCTGCCTATAGGTTTTTCTTCACTAGAATAGTGGTGAATTGAAGAAAGAGAGTCCTTAGCTAAGTTAAATCTTTTAAAAGCCAGGCACTTCTGCAGAATACCTGCCCAGCATCCTAACTAGTCAAAGGAGAGACACACTTGCCAAACTTGTATTACTTACTTCAGACAGTTACATTTACTGACTCAAAAGGGGTCATTGCTCAGTTAGATGCATTCCCATCCTTAGTTTAGCTTACTGTTAGACTAAGGGAATAAGGAGAAAAAAGTCAAAAGTAAAAAGAGCACTGTTTACAATTTGGAATCTTGCCCTAAGAATGTTTGCTGGCACTTTTTAAAAAGCCTCTATCTAGACCCCTTACTTAACATTATTCTATTCTGTTCTAACAAATTTCAGTAGTCTTTCTAATGCTAATTCATCATTGGCTTTTGGGAGTCTTTCTTCCCCTCTTGTAACAATCCAGATTGATTTTGGTTGGCCAGCTGATGTTTGATACAGCATTACAACTACAGTCCGCTTTCTGTTCAATGTGAGAAACAACAGCAAATGCTATTGGTACAGTTAATTACAGTCTGGGTTTGATACCTGCATTGGTATGAATAATGCACTGACAATGGTTTCTGCCTATTTTAGAGGACTGGTGAAGTGTTTCTTATGTTGTCCATGAGTGTTTTATATTTGCAAGAAGAATTCCAATAGGTGTTGGAGATTTTTTTTTTAAAGGCATCTGGTATTTCCCGAAACTTTTAAAGGTTGGGTGTTTGCAGTTTGTATTTTTTGCATCTAAACCATTTCAATCAAAAACAAGCTTGTTTGTTATCCTCCTAGATGAAATTATGAAAAAAGTTAAAGAGGCTGGATTTAGCATCTCAAAGGTAAAAGAACAAGCTTTAACTCGTGAAATGGCTGCACAGTTTTACAAGGATCACGAAGGAAAACCCTTTTTTGAACAGTTGGTGAATTGTATGACTGAGTAAGTGTCTTGGTTTACAGTACTGATGTATGTAAGTAGACATCACACTTTGCATCTACAGTGCCAACAAAACATGTTACACCATAAGTGGTGCAAGGATTTTACAACCTGTCACTCTTTCTAGCAAATTTAGTGGCTTCTAGCACAGAGTACTCTTCCTTTAAAAGAGAGATTTACAATACTTCTCAAACTTATGGGTAGTATTATTTTGGAGTTTATTTTCTCTAAAAAGGAACTGCTTTCCAATGGAATCCTTTTTGTCCTCATGCAGGACAAATATCTTCCTCATAATATTGTTAGTATAGCTGATAAATACAGTATGTGTTGTCTTGCTTCAGAAATCATTGGGTGAGAATATTTTTAGGACAAGAAGTCCAAATCAAAATATCTGATCATCATAATTTCTTTGAGTTTCAATTATGGGATATTTCCTTAAACAAAACACTCAGAAACAAATTTCAATATTTAAGCAACTTAATAAAATTAACATAATTCAATGCTTATTATAACCCTTCGCGGTACCTCTGACATTAAAGCTAAGTCTGCATCTCAGAAATCTCAGAATAGTCTAAGAGCTTCCTCATATTGATTTTACAGGGGTCCATCAGTGATAATGGTCTTATCAAAGGAAAATGCTGTGGAAGAGTGGAGGCAACTAATGGGTCCAACCGATCCAGAAGAGGCAAAGAAGACCTCTCCTGAATCAATTCGGGCTCAGTTTGCACATGATATTTTGTCTAATGCTGTTCATGGCTCATCTAATATAGAACACGCACTGAAAAGCATTAAGTTCGCATTTGGAGAGCTTGATGCAGACTAAACAATTAAGATACCATCTCTGAAAATTTATATTCATGTAATTAGATGGATCTGTCTACCTAACCACTCTGTTTAAGATTACATAAACACACTTGTTTTCCTTCATACTCCATCCAATTTTAGCTGGGCAGTTTTTGTTATCAGCTCTTCCATATTGCAAAACATATCGATGTAACAAGTAACGCCTGCTAGAAATTTGACATTAGTAATGGTTTCTATATATATGCTCAGTAGATGCCTTTGCTTTTATCATTTTGACAGATTTATGCCTTTCCAATAGTTCCAGGATCCTAAAGCATTTTGTGTATAGCTACCTTAAAAAGAGCAAGGAAGGACAAGGGTCAAGGAAAGTGATTAAAACACTATTAATGGCACATCCACTGTGATGTGGATCGAGTCCTGCAGTTCCAAATGTGAGCAAAATGGGGCTCCTGGGCCCACTGACCAACTGTATATGTGTGTATCCCTGGTGAGACCGCTCTGGGCTATTAAGGCCTATTGGTTCCCTCAGGGCCCTGAAAAACATTGGCATTGTTTATTTATCCTTTTCCTAAATATCTTCTAATGATTACTGTCACAGGTAGGATAATAAACTAAAAGATCCTTTCCAGTCAATTTACTTAATTCAAATATATCAGAGGAACTAAAATACAAAGCCAGATCTTACATAACAGCTATTCTTGACATGTACCTCCTTGCCAAACTAGTGAGTTCATATCCTGTCCAGTCTAACTCGGCTGGCCTTCATGAAGAATACAAATATTATTCTGTAGCTGATATATTCTCACTTTTGCTGTCTGAGTCTGTTGAAGGCTGAGATTCTAAAGACTGGCATTCACTTAAAGCAATTTACTTACTTTGTTGATTCTAAATGTTAAGTCCAGAAAGAATGAAGTCCTTCTCATAATTTCTTTATTGTTCCTATTGTATTTAATACAACTAGCTGTTATAAAGAGCTTCCTGACAAATATTTCTGTTGTGATGGGGCATTTGTTATTATAGACATTCCTCCAGCAGAAGTTGGACTGAGCATTCTCTTGGTGGCCGATTTTCACCTACAACTACTTTACTGCCACAAACTCAGCTTGAGGTTCACTAGCCTGTAGAAGGTTGTAATTAGTGCAGAATTTATATGTCGCCTCACTGAGGTGAGTTCTGAGAAACATTATTCAGGATTGCTGTATATTCTTTGGCTACTTTTTTACTTCAAAAACTCATTAAAACTGTTCTTCCTGGCATTATTTAACCACTCTGGGTCTTTTGGGTCCTGGCATGCTGTACTTTAAACCAAGAAGCAGCCTCAGAAAAGAGCCCATTGCTTGAGTAGAGCAATTTCACATACATCAATTCAGGTCATTTCCTCAGATCTTTGCTGGAGTTAATGGCTTCTCAACCACTGGGAGAAATACAATGCTGAAAGTTTAGGTGGATTTATTTTTTGACAGGAGCAGAAATGTTGAAAATGTGTTTATGTCTTATTAAGAGCCCATAACAAGTCTGGTTGAAGTTCACCATCAAATAGCTTGATAAGTATCATAAATGGATTATGAATACTGTGAAATCTCTTAGCTCTGGTCTGAGAAATTTCAGTTTGCTGTGGGGGTACTGTAGCTCCACATCTGCCAATTTAAGCGTGGTAAAATTTTGTGTACTGAGTTATTGCTCTTGTTTGACCATTATCCTTCACACTGCATCACATCATTCTTAAACAATGTAACTTTTTTGTCAGTTTGGTTTCACTATTGGATGTTGAAGGATTTTGTCTGTTTGGGGTCCCATATTTGTGTGTGTCAATTACAATTCCTGCTTTGTGCTTGGTTAAAGCAATCCAGTATACACCATTGAAATACTATGCATAGATCTATGACAGTTTTTTCTTCATGTTGCCTGAGTATCCAAACTCAAATTGAAATGTGAGAACATTTCATTTATTAATGCTCGTTTTCTTCTCCTAAATAGGTTCCTGATCTTAAAGTCTAATAGCAGCTTTGAAAAGGAGATACATCTTAAAACATCAAACATAACTGTTTCAGTTAGATGATGAAGAGATTCAGATTTGCAAAGCTTTTATATCTTTGAGAAACAGACCGTTGTAGAATTATCAAAATACGCATTCAAAAGAATGGCAATCAAAATACTGTCAGTATTTTAAGAGATTGCTTTGTCTCTTTAAAAGTTAACTCACCCCATAGGTATTGCACACATTATTTATACTGCCATCCATTCTTCTTTGAAAATTATATTACTGTGACATAAATATGGATGCAATTTTTAAGAATTTGAACATTTGCGATGGGATCAGCAATCATTTGATTTATAGAGTCAGGAGGACTCTGTTCCAACATAAACTCCATGGAGTTTCACAGATTAAAATCATCCTGCAATTAAATTTACACAACTCTGCTGCGTACAAAACTTACAGAAAGTCTGACTCTGTCCGTTTATCTCATATCTAAATGCCAGCTCAAAAGAGAATGGCCTTTACGACTGTTTATTTAGAAAATATCTTGTAGTTCATCATAGAATTAGGTGGTGCAAAGATGTGATTATAATTCTTCCAACACTAACAAAAGATAACATAATTATTCTTCTGATTTTTTTCCCAGCAGGAGAGAAATGGAACCACAGGGCATGTTTATTTGTACCATAGACCACATATTTCCTTGTTTAGGAACTTTAATGAAATCATAACTTGACACTAAAGACTACATTAAAGATCTATTTCAGTTTAGACTGATAAACAGGAGGGTTATAAATCCCAAAACACTGTTTTAGAAGAATAAGTATGTCTGATTGTACTGAGTTTTTGTACTGAATTACTACATAAAAAAATAAGACAAGTGGAGAAAAAGCTTTTTTTCCCTGCCAAGAAGATGGAGTCAATCAGCCTGTGGCTCTGTACCATTGCACTGTTTTTCCTTTGCTCTGACTGCTGAATGAACTACACGGGCAAGTCAGACCTTGCAAGTATCTGTTCAGTTTATCCACAGTTCTTTGTGAGCAAATGATCAGCTTTCTGGTTACCTTGCTCAGAGAATACGTACTGATGTTCTCGGAGTATCTACAAACCATAAAGTTTTCATCACCTTGTAACCACAAAGAAATCAAAATACTTAGGGTGTTGTTCTGTTTGGGGCATCTCTTGGTCACTCTGATACACCCATTAATCTTCTGTCTGGGTATAGACTGCGTGACATATTTAAGGTCATTTGGGGGCTTGATCTTAGTATCCTCATCTAGAGAAAAGGAGTGTGCCCTCCCTTCCTTTATGCTCATTTCCATAGTGGTTTATCCACAAGCCTTTTGGCAGCAACAGGAATCAATCTAATATTAATAGATTACCTAGAAGCCCTCAAATTTACTGCATATCCAGCAGGCAAGTTTGAAACCCTGTTTTACATTCCAATAAGGCTGTTGTTTAATTTCAGAGATGTTACATGACATATAGTGTCAGCAGTTGAAATTGAGTGCAATTTTTACAGAAAGTCTTGGCTAGCTCTAATTAGAAGTAATGAACTTCTATAGAAATTACAGACTGGCAAGTTAGTTGGGGGCGGGAGGGGTATTTATATATGGAAACATAATTTTGAATGTTTGTTGACCCGTATTGATGGATTATATTTATTTACAAAGTTAATTGTAGTGGATGTAGTTTACCAGAAAAATCTGGTTGAGGAAATGTTTTCAGATGTGCATTTACATTCAACTGCTAAGCACAACCAAAAAGCATGTGTCGGTTGTGCATAATTGGAGTAAATATTTTTTCAGGTTTCATTCATTTGGAATCTAGGTTACAATTCTGGATGAAAGAATTTAAGAGCTGTTTGAGTATTTTGGACAGGAAAATCTTTTTATTTGCTTAGGAAGTATTTCTCAGTCATATGCACTGACTGGACGAAAGTTGCAACACTGAATTGAAGTGACCGGGTCATTCGGGTCTTGTTGGAGGGGGGTTTATGGGTTTTTTAAAAATGTGTTTCATAAAGAAGCTCTGATTTGCATTTACAGTGAGCTTCTAAAATGGTGCCGATCATTCACAAGTAGAGTAAATATTTTTTCAGGTTTCATTCTTTTGGAACTGAGGTTAGAACATTCAGTGAAAATACTGAATGACACTTCTAACTAAACCGGGCACACGTGTGTGGGAGGTAGTAAGAAACTCACTAGGAGCATATGCTTGGTGTTCCAGACAATTTTTATTTTATATGAAAAAAATTCCAAGCCCCTCAGTAAGAAGGCAGATGCAACATTGGGAAAAAAACATTTGACACTTTAAGGATTTGGTCTGTTAATTTTTCATCTTTAAGTAGTTACAGAAATTACATTCATCCAGCAGCAAACTATTTGCCCCCTCTGCTGAATCGAAGTTTGGTAACTTCAGTGCTGGAGTGCACAAGCACAGCAATGGCTACATCTGGCCATGGATGTGCATGAGAAGAGGTGAGTCTGACCTTTTGCCACATGCCAGGGAGCAGAGGTGGTGAGTGGACCCTGTGGGGAGGAATTTGCCTGCTCTCACAGCCCTCACTGCTCCAACACCTATTTCACGCCTTTGCAAGGGAAGGGAAGGAAAACTGGCTGGAGGGTGCAGATGTTCTGGGTCTGGATTCAGCTGGCATTTGGTATTACAGGAAGTTAATATTTGTAGGGGATTTTCAAAATTTGCATTAGTGCTGAATTGGGTCAGCCCATGGCTTCTTAAAATATAGGAAAAAATGGGTTTGGAAAAACACACTACCTTATTAATTTATCCCTTGCATGTCTGTTCTTTGTATTATCATATCCCCTGCTTTTTGTTGTATTGCCTTTCCTTCCATATTTTTACCATATCAGATTGAAAGTCAGCATAAAGCATACACAAAAATGTCAAGGAGTTTGGAAACACATGGCCTGGTGCATCAATGTTTACTCCAGCATACTGAAATGGTCAATCTAATGACAGCGACTTGAAGGAATGGTGACAATTCTCTGGAGAAAATAATTTGTACATTTTTTCCTCTGACAAAAAGAAAAAAAATTTATTTTAACAGTTGTAAAATAATACGTGATGTCGCTGTGGAGTCTAGGTAGCTGTTCCAAAAGTTTGATTTAACAAACATCACACTTGACTATGTTCACAATAAAACTGCTTTAAGTGATATCTCATTACTTCAGTATTTGTTATTTCAACATCACATTGATACGACTGTCACTCATTCTTTAATGGCTAACCATATATATATTTATTGGGGTACTTTAAATTGGGATCAATAGGTAATCAAAGCTTAAGAACTCCGGCTACACAGTACCTAAAACTATTTCAGAAGTTTTCCAATCATACTGATCTCTTAGATCATGCTTACTTAAATCAGCATTTTCAAACTCACCTAAATAAGTCACCTGCGAGGGAAATTCTGTCTCCTTTGATTTCCATTTCAGTTTTTCCATTTTGCTGAACATGATTAAGGTTCCACCTATAGGCTGTATTTAAGCACCTAAGTTTGTAGTCTGTTTTTTTAGACTTGTCAAATACACATCATTCTCCTAAAGTCAACAGATGCTATATATGCTCGGCATTCCTGGCACCTGGAATGAACTTTAGATCTAATTCTGCGGTGTTCCATGTCAACAAAGTACTGCACCTGCCCAGAATTACCGGTAGGGCTACACTCAAATGCTGACCTTTGTATATTTTAACTGCTCAAAGCTCAACAGTGACCATTTAGGTTGGTTTTTTCCCCCTGAACTATTCTATATGCTATTATTCCATTTTCTTGTAACACCTGTGTCTGTTTTAAACACCGTAACTTGGCATCTATGTCTCCAATTTGCGTTAGCAAATTACCAAGTATATAACTACTGCTACTAAAATCACTCCAGAATAGTCTGCCTTGAATTTCACTCATGCAAATTTCATTGTAATTCTTGTAATGGCAAAGATCAACATACTGACATGACCAACTGTAGCTCCTTATAATAATCTACACAGAACTCCTTTTCTTTTTCTGACATAGAACTTCTCTATTATAAAAATCCTCATTTACCAGAATTGACCAGTCTAGTCCTTAGTCTTCCTGCAGGAAAACTGAAAGGTCTTTCAGGCATCTATCATGATCTCTTCTGATCTTAATGTTGATCCTCTTGTGTGTTACATGAAATTGAAATCAGAATGCGTTATCTATGCTGCCTCATCCAAGTACACCATGGAAGGAATAGCATAAATGCCATCTTGGAATGATGTCGATTAGATTTATCTCACCTTTGCTGTTTTAATACCTCAGAAAGAAAATGTTAAGTCAGTAAACTTACCACATAAACAAAAGCATCTGCTTTCCTGTCACTCTTTTTAGGGTAAATGTTACCTTCTGACAAGAAAAACTGCAGATACCCAGTTGCTTTGAGAAGCACATTAATAGGGACAAGGCTGGTTTATTTATTTATTTATTTATTTGGTCTCAGACAAAGGTTAGAAATACGGTGTCAAATGATAAAAAGTTATCCAAATGATTACTGAGCCACTTGAAGCCCTATCTTCTCCTTAATACTGTACAGGAGCTGTCAGTTATCTTTAGAATAAAGCTTCTATTCCAGTTTTCATAGCAAAGCTATATTACAGCAAATGTGTTACTTTTAAGGATTCTACAGATCTGTTCACTTTAATCTGTCCTTTTGAAAAATACTGATTTTTCAATTAGATGCTTAAATATATTTGAAATTAGAACAACAGAAGCCAGCCTGAAGTACAGTAAAAAAAATTAAATGTCTGCTTTGAATGTATTTTTACTACACAAACCCACAAGATCAAATACTATCACTGTAAGCATATTTTCGGCACACTCGAAAATAATCACATAATGCATACCCAGATGCTTAATGGTAAACTATGCTTTTCAACACTGAACAAGGGTTGTGATTCCAAACAGCAGATAGGTTCAACTCCAGCAGCAGCAGTCATTGCTGCCTGAGATATCTGCTAGAGTTTACCATACTTCTGCTGCTCCTCAGCTGCTGCGTCTGGTGAGCTCTCAGCTAATTCACAGACTAAGGCACAGACTACTACACCAGCTGAGGAGAGAAACTCCATGCAGCTCTCCAGCATGTGGGAGGGAAGCAGACCAGACAACTGGTACAAGGAGTCAAAACCTCTGGCAGACAAGGCTACTTCTATCTAGATGGGAAATCAGAGCCCAAAGATAAAGCTCAGACAGCTGGAATATGCCTACCTCATATTAGTGCAAACCTATGCTCTATGGCTTGTAGTGACTTGAAAGGACAAGCAAACCTTTTAACAGTAAAGTGCAGCAAAAAGGTCTATGTAGAAACTGACATGATTTTTTTAAGTTGATGAGTTCCAAATTAATAAAACATGCTGACCAAGCCAGGTTGTGACCCTTGTCGTGCAGGGAAAGTCCTTTCTTTTGGGAATTTCACCCTCATACTTTTTTAGGGTTGATTTCTTTCTGGCTGTTTCTTATTTTAATGGCCTTTTTGGGGCCACTGACCAGTGGGCTGGTGTTCTTGGGTTGCGGTTTCAGGGCTCCACTCTGACCGCTGCGTCCTGAATTCTGGTTCTTACTGGGGGCAGTTCGCCGCTTTTGTTCCTGCAGTCTCTGTTCCCACCTCTGTAGAAATGCAGAAGACAAAGAGGATGAGTTAGGGAAGGACATAATCATAAATAATTACATCTTAATCAAAGCTATCTTGGACCACTGATGCTAGTACTGCCTTTAACAGTTCCGTGCTCTACTGCAAGGCCATTGATGTCAGCATGCATGGCTATTTGCAGGGAGAACCTGCCATGTGTTCTTGGGTAGAGGGAATTTCCACAACATCAGCAGATGGAAATGACAATTGCCCATCTCGTGTGCATGCTGCATGTGAGTGTCTTTTCAGAAATAGGGGGGAGCTGGCATCACGCATTCAAAAAGCCAGGATCAGCACACTGGAACTCCTTCGCCCCTTCTTCGCTGTCTTGCTGAACGTGCTACTTGACTTTGCCTCAGAAAAGTCTGCAGGAATCAAACTATCCTTTCACAATATGTATTTAAGCACACAGCTACCAGGGGAGCTGGTAATTACTTTCTGCTTTCCCCTGGGGTGGAAAGGACTGAGCATGAACCAGCTTATGTTATGGACAGACTGAAATCACAGTGTTGAGAGTTGCAACGGCATGGTTCCAATAGTGCACCTGAAGCTTTATTCAGTAGCATCCCTGAGAAATTTTGAAAAGCAATTAGATCAACAAGCCCACCAAAGATAATAGCTGTCAGATTTTCAAATCCAATAGTGCACTAGTTAAAAAACAGGCTTTTACAGTGAGTTTAAGTGGTTAGGTCTCCAAAACATGGAGGGATCCATAAAACAGCCACAGAGACTGCAGACTTTCACCTCTAGGAACAGAAGTACCTACTTTAAAGAAAACAGGTAGGTAGTAAAACCTGGAAAGGGTCTCATCTCTCCCCTCTATTATCCTTCTCTTCTGGAACTCCTAAAGGTAGGGGATTTACACAGCGATGAGAGCAAAAGAAGTGCTCTCCAGCTTCCCAATTTAGCACATCTGCACTGACCCTGTTGCAACTCAGATTCTTGTCCTGGCTAGAGAAAAGACCAGCCATGTTGTGGTTATGTTAACAACTGTCTTCTGTGGTTGACAGACAGCTCAAAACATCCATTTTAAGTGGTAACTCATGACAAAATTTGGATGCAAGTCTTCAGAGATGAATGATGGGCATCGAAGTGAAGCCACTGTGATACCTCCATACTGGCTTTGTGTAGTCAGAGTAATTTTATGCATCTTTATAAAACCAAAACTATCTGTAGACATTCAGTTATGTCCCACTCAAATTTGTTTAAATGAGATTTAGTTTATGAAACTATTAATATGAGAGGAAATGACACCTGCTTTGAAGGGTATTTTGTTTGGCAGTCATGCATCTATTTGACAATCTGGAAACTAATGCCCAAACATGTTTCAAGACACAATTAGAAATGACAAAACAGTGTGAGGAGGTGACTAAAACACACCGTGTGCCAGTAACAGGCCATTAAGTTGACAACTAAAGGATTTCAGGAGTCCAAGTCATATGCCAATATTCTTCTAAATCCCACATGGTATCCTCTGCAGTTGCCATATATCTATTTTTTTAAGATTTAAAGCATGTTTTCTTTTGCACACATGGGTTTCACATGAGTAAGTGAAAAGGGTATGACAGAAGCACTGAATGCAGTTTCCTCAAAGAAGCTGGTCTGTAATCTAAAAGCTTGTGTTTATGGATTCCTACATCTCTTTTCCTCCTATCAATTGCCAATCAACTCATAACTAAGACAAACATACATGTACGCCCTGAAACATACATGTGTGTCCTTAATGCTCTAAAAACTTTTCTGAATTCCAAAAATAACTTTCTTTCATCTCTAAAAGTGGGAGAAAGAACAAGACCTTCTCTCAATCCATCCTTTCTTTCCACTAAAATGAGGAGTTTACAAGTAGAGAGTGATATCAAATGCTATCCTGAAGCCCCAAAAAACAGGGGCATCTGCTGTACCTGCCACCCATGTCTCTATACTATAGACTTTTCCTTCCATTGTTTCCTGAATCCAGAGAGACAATGTCCAATCCTTTGAGTGGGTCTTTGTAGGGAGTACCTGGTGAGAAGTGTGTGTTTCCAGCCTACAATATTTAACGCAGCAAAAACCATTAATCCAGTGCAGAGGATTTTAACTTCCTTTCTTATCTAATGTGGGCTATATACTCATCTGCATATCACCTTCACTTTCATATCATCACTACTTGTGGCAGCAGGGATATGAGAGAAATTCCTAGAGACATTACTGTAAGAAGCCAGAGTTCATACAAAGATCATCCCACCATGTAAAATTAAATAGAAATAAAATTTTAGACAGCCTAAAACACAAGATTAAAATATTCAAATTTTCACTTATACTTGTGTAACTATGAGGTCTGAAAATGTTCAAGTGGAAATAATGATACCAAGAGGAGTTAAAGATATCTGAAAGTCATCAAAGTTAATCAATACTGAAGTAAAACAAAGGTGTTTAACTTTTGATCAAGAATATCAGCATTCTTTTCTTTGGTTGCATTTACCTTAAATCTTCTGTTTAGTTGGTCCTTCCATTTTTCAACTAGACATCCATCAAGAAGCATCAATCTGAAAATTAAGAAATATGCACAAGTTAAAGATATTTCTGATTTTAATTCCTGAGATGCCATTCCTGATGGTTTAACATAGATTGAGGTTGAAATGCACCCACAGGTACCAATACTGACAGTTTTTATGTATGCAATGATGGCATGCCAGATGTTTCTCTGTGTTTGTGTGAAGACTAGATCAAACTAACGTATTTTACTTCTGAATTAGAAAAAAAAAAAGGCAACTGTTTCACATCCACCAGTTAATACAGTTTAGCTGAAAAATAGTAATATAATTATCTGATCACTTACAATTGTATCCATTTCTACCTATAAATATATGAGGATGGCATTATGTGTTTCCTACACCTAACTCCTTAATGAGTGCTTTAAGGTGAATTTGGAAGACGTATGGTTAGAGATACTTGCCTACCAATGAAATCTGGCTAGCTCCTGCATGAAAACATTGAGTCTAGGTGTTACGAAATGAGCAAAACAAAAATGTGACTATTAAATGTATATGCCTTAGACAGCTCCTAAAATAGTTCATTCTAAAGCAGTCTGATGTCACACCTTCTATGTCCCAACCTAGAGACAACTTTTTGGGGTTTTTTAGGTTTGGTTGGTTGAGATACCAGGCCTTAATATGCCCTAATATAAATGTCACTAAAATTCTGGGGGTTTTTACTTAGACACCAGTGTTGGCTGGAAATATCAAAATATCATTATAAATGCACACAGCATCACACAGCACTGTTCTGGCTGGTGAAGGCTGAACAGGGTAGCTGGGCCTGATCTCCACCTTCTATGAATAGCATTGCTGCTCTTAGCAGCTCAAACACAGCACAAAATCCTGCCTCTCGTAGTCATTAGCCACTGTGCATCCAGTTTGACCAAACAGAAAAGGTCTAACGTGAGTGCAAACCCTGGAGAATCAGGACCAATATGCTGTACATTTCCTTTTCTTTCCAAGGAGAGATTAGAGAACAAATGTACAGGACTGATGCCAAGGCCACATTGCCATGAATGAAACCACAGCATGGGGATCATCTGGCACAGCTTTGGTTCAGGTCAAATTATACAGTGAGGCTCTAACCCTAACAACAGGCAATAGGTATTTTGCCACTGGCTGTAGAGGAGGTACAGCTTCTACCCATTTTGCCTCTGTCATTTTAAAAAACTGCTGTAACTCAAAACCTTCTGTTTGCATGCCACTGAGTTCAACAGGAAGCACATATAATAGTTTATGTTTCTTTTTCAAATCCATTTTAGTACACTATATGAAATTAAAAACCTCAATGACCTTTAAAAACCATCACAAGATATTTAGTGAATCGTGTGTTCTTCCATAATAACGGAGATGCAGATTGTGATCTTTGACTTATAAAATCTCCCTTTCCTAACAGCCTCCAGAGAATCCTCTCCAACAAAGCCCTGCAACCCAGAGCTCCTCCATTGCAATTTTGGTCATGGTCCTTCTACATGAGTCAGAGCTTGTATCCCTAAAACGACTAACATAAATAGAGTGCTCTACATTAATACTTGTGAAATACTTCCAGACCTGGAGGGGCAATGTGCTGGGCAGTAATAAAACACTGTGCTTGCTAGCTCGCCAAAAAAATAAGTTAAAGCAATAAGATATCAGATGGCAAATTTTAGAAACACCTACAAAATGCTTTTAAAATATCAACACAAAACTCATTACAAATATGGATATGGCCCATTACGTCCCACACATGGACGTTCTGTAGTCCTTACAAGTGTGAGTGACCAATTAACAGCAACTTCACCACATGTAAAACCAGCCTGCACATTTTACAGACAGCCTTGCCTCCAACCCACAAAATACAGGCCTACACAGTACCTAAAACACCACTGATGCCATGATGATTTTTTGCCTTTTCTTATATACCTTTTTATAACTTCTGTATTCTTAGTGTTTTTTAGCCTACATTCTTGGACTTGTTTATCAAGCTAGAAGACTAAACATTTTAGAAGCTTCGTAGTTAGGGATCAGAAAGCCCCAGACACCAAGGTCCTCTCCTGAACACATTTTGTAAACTCAGATAGAACCATCCAGGGGAAAGTTCCTCAGGGAAGGGGGCTCACTCGAGTCTCTCACTGGGGAATCTTTGATAGATATTCTAATTAGTAAGACCTACAATGTGATACCAGATCTTTTGTGGGGTGTGCATTGCGGTGTGCATTGAAGTGCATTCCACCTGGACGTGGTGCACCTAAGGATCCTTACAATAAATACAAAGGTAAAATCCCTTTTTCCTTTCTAACTGTGTTTGACTCTTGATTTTAAGACCAGGAAAAGGCATCACCACAACCTGTCCTGCTGGCATCTACTGGTGCATTTGGGGTGCTGATGGGGATGGGATGTCCCGTTCTGCTTCAAGGAACCAGGGAGAAAAGGGAGCTGTGATTCATCACTCCTTCCCCTCCAGACCAGCATGCTAGATTTCCTTCCATGCCTGGGGCTAGGCTGACTGCCAGATGAACAGTCGGGTAAAGTTAGTTTTGTTTTGTTTTTTCATTTAATCATACAGCAGGACTGGCAAGCTGCTCTGAGAGTATTTACTTTTCATCTGCCATCCGGGAGCTGGAGCTCCAACGGCTGCAGCTTTGGCTGGTCCCGGTACGGCTGTGGGATCAGAAACATCTCGCTGACGGCACTGGTCCAAAGTATGGATAGACCAGTGGAGAAGGCCTAGCTCTGACTCCAGCAGCTCTGCTGACAGAAGATGTGTATCATCTCCTGCCCACTCCCTTGGTGAGACAGAACGATGCCTTCCACGTGGTCCTGCCAACACAGACCATCATCCACAGCCGCCACTGGACCTGCTGCACACAAAGCACTCATCCCTATGGGAAGTGGTCCTAAAAAAAGCCACTCCCAAGCTGGAGGTGCTTGAACTGCTGCATGACACCTTATCAATATGCTGTCAGCACCTAATGCCACCAGATTTTATGCTCTTTGTGTGAGCCAAGTTTTGTACACACCAGATCATGGCACAGAGCTGAGGCTGATGGAGAAAGTCAGTTGTGAAGGTAATTGAAACATGTGTGTATGTATGAGTTATCCTAAGAAAAACTATCAGCAAAAGAAGCCTATGATGAGAAAGAGAGCTTTCCTGGTCATCCTTCCCATCTATCACAGCCAGCTCTAACACTTTTCTGCACCACATCGTCAGGGCTCACCTTGAGCGCCACTCATAGCACATGATGAGAACATCCTGCTTTGGTTGAAGAGGCGGGCACTGGCAGGAGGAATTTGTAAGAAGAGGCACTTGGGACAGAGGAATTGGTGTTGAAGACTTGAGTATGTCTTTGACTTCAACCACAGTCGTTATCTCATTGCAGTTCCCTCTTTCTATGCTTTTTACTTTAGCGTGAATGACTACAAATAGAAAAAAAGAGGAGAACAATAAACAGCCTTAGAAATTTAAACACACCTCAAAATTAAGTCAAATATATTAAATTGGAAGCTGTTGTTTTGGTTGTGAAACTAGAACTACTTCTGCCTGTGTGGGCACAAACAGTGGCTTAGAATAACAGAGGCCTGATCTTGCTTTGGTTTTCAGTAGGACTGTTGACAACTGTGAAATTAAACATGTGCTTAAATCTTTGCCAGATCAGGCCAACCAATCTTGCCTGGAATCACACACACAAACAGCTCCTTCAACTCAGACTTGAACAACTCTTTGAGTAAATCTGAGCCATTCTCCAGCCACATCTGGCTATTTCTGATTAAGTAATGAATAATTTACCTCACAGACAGTTGTCATGAATTCAGTCTTTACAATAATAAAATAATTTCCTGTAGATTGCAACCAAGAAATACAGCCTTTTCTCAAATATAAGAAAGAAGGGAAGGCTTGAAACAATAGTCAAAAACCTAAGAATCTTAGGATTGCCATAATTTACTTGAGCTATACTCTTTTTCGTCTTTTGCCTTTGGATTCTCTACCAGTAGTGAGATCCACATATAAACCAGACACTGAAACAGGTTGTTCTGACTCTGAATACACAACCACTTGTATTTTACCTTTCATTGAGGCAAACTGCATGTCTGCATGGAGGCAAGAAGGTGAAATTCTGTAGATGGCTCTGAAATGATCCCTGGCTAAATTTGTACCAGCAAACCCTGGTGTTACCTACCACTGCAGCATTTCATCCCTTCTCTCTTGTGAGAAATATCGAATCTGATTAATTAAGTATGGTTTTTACATAAAGGATTTTGTCTCTACGAAATGTCAAAATAGAAAGGGTTCTACTGTCCAAAAATTCTTCAGTGAAAGAAGCATGAGAAGTGTACAGACCACAGAATGATCAGCCTGCCCCTGCCAGCCACCAGGTCAAAAGCCTTCAAGTGAACCTCATAACATTTGGAACAAACTTCACATGTAGAAAACAGGAGACCAGCACTTTTAATGCAGTCTGGGGCTTATGTGCTACCTTTATCAGGACATGTATAACAGACACAAAACACAAGAGGAATTTCAGTTTTGGAGACTCACAATCCGTTTCCAAGTCTGATTGGTGCTGATAGCTAGCAGTACAATTTGGCTGTATGTCTTATTTTAAAGGTTTTCAGAAAAAAATTGATTTTTAACTCATTAAATCTCACTCCTCAATTCATTTTCCATATAAACAGGTCTATTCATCTCAGAGGGTGCTGAATAAAAATTTACATCTCAAAACCAAAATCTTGAGTTTTGGACCCAAACATAGAGGTTTTACTCAAGGAACACTCCCACTGAAATCACTGGAATCAGAATTTACATGACTAACACCTGTATTTCATTTTGGAACATTTGATATCACTACGTTTTCATATGTTTCAGACAACTGTGGAAGCTCATTGTTCCACCTAAATGTATCTCTATGTTGTACTGAGACAGATCAAGGAATTATATAAAAAGAATAGGTCATGTAAATGCACAAAAATGTTATCATGAACAAATAATTATACAATTACCTAAGCTAGATGTTCAGCTTGATTATTCCCACCAAACATGCTAACAAAGAAGCAAATAACTACAAACGTACTTTCATTTGATATCAAACAAATAGGGATTGAATGATATAATAACAGTACTGCAGGACAACTGGACAAATTACTTGAAAAAAACCTGCCATCTGGGAAAATGCCAGTAAAGGACAAAATGCAACAATACTGCATATTAAATCCATAGTTAATAGGGGTATCTATTGACATCAGAGGCATTTAATCTGGCATTAATCTAATCTTAATTAGAGTTCTTCCTGACTCACACCATCAGAAAACTGAGGCAGAGGGAAGCCAAAAGGGAAGAATATTTTTATTGCCAATATGTTCTGCAACATAAAATAAAACTATCGGCCACCCCCTTGGCTGGATGGCGCAAATTGTCACTGAATTCCATTAATCTCTGACAATTCCGCACCAGACAGAACACTGCCTAGTAATGTAAAAGCATATATGAATTTCTAAAAACTTTTTACTTTGCTGCAGCTGGTTCACATTTACAAGTTTTATTTGGGTAGAAAATCCCTGTTTATTCTACCTGCTGGATGAAAACAGGAGCTGGTCAAGTGGTCATGCTCATGTTAAACATAATTGCCTTTACTAGAGTGACCTTTGCAGCAGCAACCACCCTTTTTGCAGAGCAACCTGTTGATTTCGGTGCACATTACTGACACTTCACTGCTTTTGTCAGGAACACACCATCATCCGTGCAATTACTACTACTGCCTGCACATGATGTGTGCTACAGCTGAATTTTGGAAGAGGACAGCTAGGTATCCCCAGGCAAACCCCCACTTGGAAAGGCTCTGCTGGAGCAGTCTTCTTTCTGCCACACTTGCTGGATGGGGCCTGGTGTGGTGGCGCCCACAAAGAGCTGCCCAACTTGCAGGGACACAAGGAGGGTGTGGTACAGGCAAAGTGAAGCATTTTCCCCCCTGCACTTACTGTAGCTGTAGTTCTTGGCCAAGTAGGTTGACAGCGTAGGCTTTGTCTTTTTGCACCTGCACCGCTCTTCAAAGGAAGAGAAGGGAGAAAGGTTGAGGGGTGTCAGAGGGACCCTGTCTCCAGGGAGGTGGAGGCGGGGGGTCGTCCAAGGCTCACCCTGGCCGCGGCTCCTGCAGTCAGGCTCCAGGGGTCTGTCCGGCACCATAAAGCCCTGTGTGAAGTCCGTCCACTTCACATCTGCAAACAGAGGTGCGTCAGGGAGTGAAAATTGTCGGTAGACGCTCCAGGACTGGAGCGCGGGGGTCCCGCAGCCCCCCCGTCCCACCCCGGGGCGTCCCGCGGGGGTGGAGGGAGTCCTCCCTCCCACCGCCCGCTCCCCCAGGGTTCTCACCCTCCGGCACGTCGGTGACGATGGCCTCTGGGGAGATGCAGACGCCGCGGTCGTAGACGGGGAGGTCGTCGCAAGCCAGGCTCTCGGGCCAGCTGTGGTTGTAGCGGCGCATGATGGGCTCGCAGCCGTCGCGGGCGCGCTGGCAGACGGAGCGGCACGGCTTGATGGGGTCGTAGAGGAACTCCAGAGTGCAGATGGGGGCGTACATGGCGCAGAGGAAGAAGGGCAGGACCGAGCTGCAGCCGGTGGCCACCAGCTCCTCGTACTGTTCGATAGCGAGGACGGCGTTTTCCTGGGTGCTGTGGTGGAGGTGGTTGGGCATGCGGGTGATGTTCCAGGGCATGGAGCGGCACATGGGGATGCGCACCGCCTCGCACGGCGCGCCCTGCGCCCGCGGGCTCACCCGCAGCCACAGGGACACCGCCACCAAGGCGCGCAGCATCCTCTTCTTCCTCCTTCTCCTTGTCCGCCGCCGCCCACCGCCGCCCCGCGGGTCCCGGCGGCCGAAGGGCGCGGAGCGGCGCTGCCTCCCGGAGACCTGCTGCAGTCAAGTCGCGGGAGCCGCCGCGCCGACAGCCATGGACATCGCGGGACCGCATTTATACCAGTGGCACGAGTGACGTGGGGCCGATCGCGCTCCCTTGGCAGCCCCGCTCCTCCGGGGGGTGGGAGGTGTGCGCGTTATGTGTGCGTTTTGCTGTGCAGGCACGGTGACATCACCTCCACCCCGTTTAATCCCCCGGCGACATCACTGCGTCTCTCGGCCGCCGCTCCAGCTCCGTTTCAGTTTTCATCTGTGTCATAAATTCCTTCAGGTGGAAGGGGGAGCGGGGGGAAAGGAAACCCAAACCACACGGTTCTGCCGCGGGGCTCTGCGCTCCGGCGCGGGGAGAGGGACCACGACTCCTTCTTGAGGGGCTGAACTTTATACGCCACGTTTTCTCAAGGGAGAAGAAACTTTTTGCGGCTTTGAGGGAACTCCGGTGGCTGTTCCCGACACCTCCAGGGGGTTGCAGAATTCCCTCCATGAGCTCGGCACGGACGGGGAAAGGCGTGAAGCGGACGGGCGGAGACGGGGTAGTGGCTTGTGGCCCGGTTTGCTCGGGACGAGGGAAGAGGCGGCGGCCGAGCAGAGACGGCAGCTGGGCCGGGGCAGCGCGGGGCCGGTGTGGGGCTGCTGAGCGGGCAGGCAGCCCGCCGCTCCGCTCCACCCGCCTCTGTCCCCCACCAATCGCTTCTGCACACGAGTGGAAGAAGGGGTTTCAGTCTTTTACCAAGCTGTTTTTACTTTTTCTTTCCTTGGTGCTCCACGGCCACGCGCCCCTGGTGCAGCGGAGTGGCGTGCCCACGCGGGGACAAAGGGCTCCCTCACACCCCACCTCTGTTCCCCCATGCACGGAAGGACCTCCAGGCCCTTTCTTCACTGTGGGAAATGCCTCTCCCCAGTTTTTGGGGGACCCGCTGAGTTAAGATTAACTCAATGCCAGGTCATCCCAGTGACCCGAGAGAGACCCAGCGCGGCTCAGAGGTAGCAGCTCCCGGGCTTGCCCCGGCCAGGTACCAGTGTTACCCCCCGAAGATGCAGCAGAGCTGCAGAGACGGAGCATCTGTGGGGCACAGGCCTCGCCCTCCCTTAGTGGGTGAGGAAAGCGCACCCAGCGCGGGCAGGAAACAGCTGATAAACCTAAGAGGGCAGTGGGAGATGAAGGAATGCATGTGGTGAAGGAACGCTTGGTGACACAGTCTGTCCGTGGGGAGGCACTAAAATTCCCCCCTCGAGGGCAACATTAAAGCAGTTTGTCCCAGCAGGTCCCTCTTGTTCACGTTTCCCCTCTCTCCCTAAGCTCACGCAGAGTGCCCAAGGCTTGGACCTCGCAGCTGCCCCTCTGGGCACCCCCACGGAGCAGTGGGCACGGCCAGGGCGCCCCGACTCTCCCGGCTGCGGGGAGAGAGGCATGGGAGGGCGAGAGTCCTCGTCGCCTGTCGCCGCGCTGCCTCGCGCCGCGCTGGTGGCCGGGCGCTGTCGCGGCAGCCGCGTCTCGCCGCCGAGGTGATGCGTGCGGGTTTGGAGGCGGGCCGCCCCCGCCCCCCGGCACAGCCTGCCCGCCCGCCCGCCTGCGCGCCGTGCGGGGCGGCCGTGCGCGGAGGGAGCGCGGCGCGGAGCATGGCGCGGCCGGCGGCCGGGCGGCAGCTGCGCCCCGGGCCGGGGCTGCCGCTGCGGCTGCTCTTACTGCTGGGCGTCCTCCTGCTGCGCGGTGGCGCGGCGGCGGCGGCGGGGGCCGAGCCGTGCCAGGCGCCGCGGCAGTGGGAAGGGCGCACCGTGTTCTACGAGCACGGCTCGGGCCGCAACACGCGGGCCGCCGTCTCCTACGACGGCCCCAACCAGCGCCTCCGCATCCTGGAGGAGAGGAAGGCGCTCATCCCCTGCAAGAAGTAGGTGGCGGCCGGGCCGGGCGGGGCGGTGAGGGTCGGCACAGAGCCCGGAGGCGCCTCCCGGGGGTGTGGGGTGATGCGAAGCCGGGCGGAGGGGGTCTCCCTCGGGCCCTGCGCTGCCGGCGGCACCTCCCCTGCGTGAGCCGGGGGAGCGCGGGGAGTGCGGAGGCGAGGCACCGGCGTACTGGGAACAAGTGGCGCTGGGAAGCCTGTCCCCAGCATGGCTTGGATCCATCCTCCGTGTAGATATATGTGTATATATATCGAAAGATTTATGATCAACAGTGTCAGCTTTTTATCTTCAGTGATATTCCCCCCCCCCCCAGCTCTTTTGCTTTTTAAACGGAATTGGAAGCGAATGCAAAAATACAGCCCAAAATGTGCAGAATAATGGGTATCATGAGGTGTAATGAAGAGGTTATACTCAAACGTGAATAACGTTATGGGGTAAGGGATGAGGTTCTAGCTCAGTAATTTGCTAACAAGTTTGCGTTACGTTTTACAAGTTCTCTGGGTCCTTGTCAGTGCTTGGTCCTAAGTCAGTGCCAGGGTGTCAGGATGCATCCATTACCTGTGGTACAGTGTATTCATTGCCGTTGTACAGCCCTGCAGGACGTCCCTGTTCTTCATTTATACAGGATGTATCTGTTAAACCCATAAGTAATCCCAAAAAATCCCTGTGTCATTGTGTGTTCCTTGATTTGCTGAAAAACAAGTGTAAAAAAAAGCTGACTGAAGAACAGCCTCTTTTTTCTCCTCAGCCTGCCAAGCTCAGGTTGGGTGGAAGAAATGATTGGCCTAGAGAGGCCTTCCTGAGTGAGACATTTCTGGCCACCGAGTGCCAGTCACTTTCAGACAACATGTCAAAACATACCTGCCTGTGTGAGGGTAGCCAGTCTGCCCATGCCTCCGCCTCTCCCACCTACAAATTGTTCAAGTAACAGTGTATCAGTCTGGAGATGTGTGGAGACAAGGTAAAGACCAGCCTACAAATGCTGTATCATCCAAACTAAGTGGTCTCTGATGTTGCAAGATCAATATTCCTTTTTGCTGCTGTCTTCTTTTTCCTGACAATCAATTCCATACCAACATCACATAGTAATTGTTTTAATCTTTCCAAAGCATATGCTCTTCTGCGATCCTTTCTCTCCAAATCGCCTGACACTCTTAGAACTGTTTTGTGTGTTTCATTTTCAGGCTTAGCTTTCCCTCATTGTAAGCTTTTTTCATTACTCTTTTTGCCTAGGAGCCATATGAAGAATGTTGAAACAACATACAGGTGTTTGCTGGTGGTTTGCTGACATAGAGCATAAGAGTCTGACACTGGCCACGGGGTGCTCATGCTTCCCTTGTTTTGCAAGTCCTAGGTTGACTTTCATGTTTGACAAGCATAAAAACTGTGTTACAAAGCGTGATGCAAGTCTTTTCTAGCTTCTAAGTTGTACTACATTCATTTCTTGAAGCTTATGTTCATTTTATTTGAAAACTTTATTTTAAGATTGAATAATTATTTTACATTTTAGACTCTGGTACAGATTTTGTCTTTTACCAAGATCTTACCTTTTTACATTTTTGATAACTACCTGCTCTGGATGCAGTTTCATCTGGGTTGATAGGGCTAGAAAGAGGCAGAGTGCAGGCAGGTGCACTTGTTGATTTTTCCTGTATTAGGTTTTTGTTGTAGACAATTTCTCACCTTAGGGGTCTTTATTGTTTCCAGGCTGTCCATGTTTTCTGCCATCCAAAATTGGAGAGGGGTTTTGTTTTATGTGCAGTAGTGTCTGCTCAGGGCATGACCCAGCTTCCATTCGAGTCAACAGAAAGTCTCCCATTGGTTTCAGTATGTGTTGGATCAGGTCTAGAATTGTGATCACAACTTCATTTCACTGTGGACACAGTGAGTTGTAAACTGAAGCCTTCAGAAGTTGGAGGCAAAGGGATTTATCCTGTCTTTTGAAAAATAACCTCTTCCCCACCCTGCTTTGATGTTGACAAGAAAGGGGTAATTACACCGAGGCAGCAAGTACAAAATCAACAAGAAAAATAGTGCTGCCCTGGTCTCTAAGGAAATTTCAGTCTAAATTCTCACATTTTGCTCCTATCAGATGTAACTTATGTGCAGCAATCTGGGTTGGCCAACAACCACATTTTTCTACAAAGCATTTTCTGAAGCTTACAAATGTGGACCTTAATCAGAGACAGCCCTGTTGGAGTTATTGGCTGAGGTTAATCAAGGACACAAAGATTTGCCTGTGTGGAATGGCTTGCAGGCTCATAACCGCAGGAAAACATGAAACTTTCAGGTTTTATTGTAGATATATGTTTCAAATTCATGTAATTTGCTATGTGGCATTTTCATACCTACATCAATCCAGTAAAACATACCTACTTCAGCTCCAGAAAAGTAGCCATAGGGTAAACACCCAATTGCTGCTTTGTTAACATCACTTCTTTGCCCACCAGATGTTTCGAGATTACCTGAGATACAGTGACCATGTTGGTAAAGACTGCCCGCTCCTCATTGTCCAGCTGAACTGTGTCACCTGCCACCTGGGCACACACCTCGTTTGCCAGACAACCAACAGAGCCAGTTCATTAGAGAAGTCATAGCTGTTGTTTCAGCCAGCTTGTTGGGTGGGTGTTTCTCTAGGACACACAGTTGGCTCCCGCACTCTGACTCAGAGTTGTAAAAACTACCAACAGTGATCCTAAGCTAAGATTTTTGGAGGAGAACCTATTCCAGTTGGATTCATTACTGCGCTTTCTTTTTCACTTCTTTTACAGACCCAGCCTTAGGTACACTCTGCTTCTTTTGTTTCCTTCAGCATGCCTTGCCCTGCTGCTTCTTTCCCCTTCAGGATCAAATTTTTGGGGATAGACAAGGTGGGCAGGGACAGTCTTAAGGTTTGTGTAGTGCTCAGCTCATACTGATACCAGAAGAAGAGAAAAGAAAACAAACATTGAGTATATTGACCGTTTCCCATTTGGAATAGGTCATTCCAGATACAATGTGAAATGGGAGCACTTAAAACAGCTCTCTAGAGCTCTTGAGGCAAAGCTGTGTTCATGCTGTTAAACACAGAATGTGTTTTTTAATCCTTGGTTGCCTACTACATGAAGTTTCCTCCTTTTGTGCTCTCTGGATGTTAAACCTTCCTCACTTTCGTTCAGGCCTCTGTTGGCCTCTGTCTCGGGACACTTCACAAAATGGGTGGCAGTCACCAGCAAGGTTTGCAGCTGGGGCAGGAGTTTCTTTTTAAGGTAACTTCCAATGGTGTAGATTTGAATATGGCATCACTGCAAACTGGTGAGAAATCCTGGCACAGAAAGGTCCAAACAAAAAATCCTACTGAGTGCAATGTGACCAGAACTTCATGTCACCCATCACCTCTCATTTTGTTGGAGAAACAGAGCAAGGGGTGTGCTGTTTGGCACTGCTGAAGCCACTGAACAGGTGTTAGTGCTCAGTTATGAAGAAAGAAAAGCATGAAGTGAGGAGCAGAGCAGAAATAATGCAGGTGATGTTTGAGAGCTGGAGTATTACTTGCCACATGCTGTGTTGACAGAGTTTCAGACTTACCTTCCTTACTCTTTTCCGCAGAATGATTTTCAGGGAAAGCCCAGTAACAGATTGTCCTATGAGAAATGTGATGGTGGGAAGAAAAAAAATTTCCATGTGGTCAAGAAAGTAGAAGGAAGAAAATGCCTTTTTTTTTCTATGCATGTATTTCAACAGTAACCTTCTTGGCCTATTGTACAGTACTCAGCACATTAGGATGCTTGTGTATTTGAAATTGTTAGGGTTAGTGTCTTAAAAATTGTAACTGCACAGCAGAAAAACAATCAGGAGGTATCCTATCAGTGTTAATTTAAAAACAGAACTGCATGTTGTTAAATTCCTTTAGTTCAATCATATTTGCAAAAGATAGAGACAGTTAAGGGGAGGATGAACTCCTCACTGGGCAACACAAACTGCTGGTGTGATAGAGGAGTGACAAAGCTATGTTTAGAGAAGTAAGTCTCTTATTCTGGCAAGCTCTTTGCCTGTGTGTGTCAATCCCTGTCCTTGACTGAAGAGAAGCAGCATAAGGTCAGGTGCAGATATAACAGCATTCATCTGGAGAAGAGGTGATGACTTTTCAAAATAAACAGAGTGTGGGCACACGTGTCTGACTTCTCTCAACTACTTTTTAGTTGTTTTAGGATGTGTGATTGTAAAGGAAAAAACAGCGGTGTCTGACCTATTAAAATCATATAACCCATCCGTTCTGTGGTCATTGTGGTGACTCAATAGCCTAAGTATTGAGCTACCCTGAGCAACTGCAAATTTGTTTCCCAGACTTGGTTTTGGGAGTGGTTTCTGGAGTTTAATGTTTTGGGGAATAAAAGACTGTCACGGGTAAAATTTTCAGAATTGGCCAAGTTGCTCAGGAACCCAAGCCCCATTTTTTAAGATTATGTAGGGTGTGCAGACTTACAAGACCCTTAATTTGCAGTGAAACAGAAATGAATTTTCAGCAGTTTCTTTAAATGTAACATGAGTTCTTGGGATCTAAAATTCTTCATAAGCTGCTGTGTATGTAACTCACTTCGCAGAACAAGAACTGAGGGAAGGTACTTAGACCTCCTGCGTTTACTTTCCTCCTATAGATGTTTCAGGTGTCTGCTGCTGATAATGACTGAGTTTGGAAAGGTGGCTTTGGAAAGCTGCTATGCTGGATGCACGCTGGCAGGCAGAGGCCAGGCAATAGCCTGAAGCAAGCCTCAGTTGTTCTAGTGAGTCGTGTGATGGGGTGTGGAGGGTTGGCTGTACAAGCCTCGATTTCTGATGCATTTCCATCATAAGCCCATTTACAAGTCAGTTTACTAAGTCCCCAGTGATGCTCCCTGCCAAGGCAGCTGGTTCCTTGGAGAAGAGCACTGTACAAAGAGGGAACTGTGGTCCGAGAGTGCTGTGTGGAGGAGCATCTTGTCTCACACCAACTGTTCATTCTGTTTGTTTCTGCCCACAGGCAGCAGCAATCATTTCCCTTTCCAAGTTCTTGATCTTGTTGGAAGTCGGCCAGGCTATACAGTTCAAGAAAGCACTGGAGTTAATTGCTATTGTTGTTACAGGTGGGCTGGTTGGGAAGAGATTAAAACACTGCTCAGGGGAGGCAGCTGGAATTCTTCAGCCATCGAACTGCAGCAGTAACAAGCAAGTGGACTCTATCAGAGGAAGTTGGGAACTGTTGGCTTAGCAAAGCTTTCCCTGTCTTGTGTCCTATGCTTCCTTGAACAACAGCATATTTGTTAGTTGTGAAAAAAAAAAAAGAAAAAAAACACCTGGGTATGAATAAAGTAAATCCATTGCTTTGAGATGGCTGTTCTGTTTAGTGTAGTGTTCTTGAAACCATTGTTTATGCTAAGTACTCTGGAGCCATTTCATACAATACCAAAACACAGCATACATCCAAACTGAACAAAATAAACTGGCTCTTAAATTCAAAATAGCAGAATCCACAAAACCTTTTAAAGCTGGAGAGAAAATGTAAATAAACAGTGTCCAGTGACCCCAAATTGATAATTTTCTGGAGTGCTGGTTGGTGTACTTAAAAACCACTGTCAGACACTCACTGGGGTCATTACTACCACATGAGTTATAGATATTTTTTACTGGCTGTTCTTTAAAAAGAGAGGTTTTCATTAAGAAGTTTTGTTTTTCTAAAAAACATTGTTAAATGGTAGTCACTAACACCATATTGTACTTGATACTAGTGGATATTGGCTTAAGCCTCTTATCCATCTGAACCCTCTAAATTTAGGGAAATACTTCTTTCTTCCCTCTTATTATCTCTTCCTTGTCTGTTTGAATTTTTTGAAATAATACATGTTTGCATTGAAACATATGGCTCATTTTGTACTGTTGGACGTTATGTCGAAAAACGTAAAGCAAAACCAGGACTGCACTGAGAATATAATAGGCCTACATCTCTGTAACTTAGAGCAGGGGACCAGTATTTTCAAAAGATAAATCACTGCAAATTCTACTCAGGGTTTTTTTGGTTTTTTGGGTTTTTTTTGTTTTATTGGGTTTTTTTGGTAGAGATTTAAAGTGGACATGAATAGAGAGAGATTCAGTGTTCTGTGGTCACGGACAGCTGATGGTGACGTGACTGTGCAGCTAAACAAACACAATGAAAGACATCTTTATATTCATGCTCTTAATTTGGGCTCCATTCGGCTTGAGACCTGATGCAATTCAGATGTCACAACTGACAACATCACACCTATTCTCACAGGACCAAAGGCCATTCTGAAAAAGTATCTCCTCAGAAGGATAAATCAGAATTTTCTAATATAGGGCTTCTGTGAGGTAAAAAAATGTTTTGTTTTCCAGATAGAGACCTGATTTGTTTTGCATATCAACAGGCTTATCCATTTATTAACTGCATAGGTCAAGTTTTCAACTGGATGACATTTTCCTAGACGAGTGAGGTCAGTCAAATGGTGCCTTACTGCGCCTTTATTGGCATACCAAGTCATTAGTTGATGCAAAATTGAAAGGTGTTGTTCACGTATCCTTCTATCCTCTGCAATTTGCTTTGAGCTAACTGGTGGCTAACCTTGATACGGCATAATAAATAATACTGAGCCATTCAGACTTGAGGCCATCCAGCTGTGAATCTGTGTAGCTGCAGCAGCAACAATACAACTCCTGAACCTCATCTTGGTCAGCTTCATCCCTGTCTTCAGATGGGTTTCATCTCACCTTTACCTGTAGATTTGCAAGGAATCACATGCTCAGCAACTTGACGAGTTCTCTCTCGTGAAGTATTTTTACCTGTTGCTCTTCTTTACTCAAAGGGGAAATTATTTTCTCCTCCAAAGCATTTTCAAGGCATGGTATAGTGTCTGACGTGCTGGGGAGGGGATGATGTCTGGGTAAAACAGGGCCACTTTGTGCAATATTTTGGCTCTTCTAGAATAAGGAGCATTATGCCCAGCATGGCATTGCATAACATGAAGGTACCAGTGACCAGTGAAGGTTCTCCTCACCTCTGCCAAGCAGCCCTGTTTCTTTCAGTTGTTTTTGTTTACTGCCTCACTTTCCTGACCCCAGGGGAGATGTATGTATGTTGACTAGAGATCTTAGATTCCGCAGGGAAATTTGGTGTCATCCCGAGGCTCCAGAGGATGCTTTTTTGCCTGTGTCATAGTCACTCTCCCTTGCCTCATGGGCCAAGGACAGGATTTTCTGCCAAGAGTTTATTCCCATGTGTGAAAGCACGGGCAGTTCAGCATGTGAGACAGTCTTTGTTTTAAGTAGTGTATTAATTTTTGGAGCTGGTACTTCTTATACTTTCATACCCAAGAGTAAATTGGGGGTTTCCAACAGCAGCCTAAAGGTCCTTTTCCAAAGCCTAACTTAAAACAGGTGGTAGTAAGAAAGAAGGAATCACTTGTTTTCATCTGAACTCGTGCTTTTTATTTCATCTTTTATAAATAAAGATCCTTGGCAAACACTTGTTTGAGAATCAGTTTAATCATTGTTTTGAGGGTTATGTGCACACATTTGGCTTTGTGTCCCACTCGATTATTAAAGGATGTTTCCCCTGTATCACAAAAAGTCAAAAAGGTAAGGTAATGTTTGCAATTCTTGTTTTTACTCTGTGAATTTTATAGCAACGTTCCTACAGTCAATAGAGTTGTTCCCATAACTTAGCAATGACCATAATTTTGCTTTTACAGATTTTTGTTTATGTATTTTCATGATTTTAAAAATTTCTGGCATCAGAACATGAACTTGGCAGGCATTTTCTTCTTGTACAGTGCTCACACTGTAGTTATTACAATTTTTCAGTCTTTGGCTACTAAGAGTTCATATGTCTGGAGAGCTACTTACCTATTCATTCCATGAAAGCTTATTTTATCCCTTTCATTCCTTATGAAATTTACCCTTCCATTCTGGCATCATCCAGACTATGTTTTGTAGGCTAAATCCAGCCCAGAGGGAACTTCCGTCCAGCCTTCTGCCTTTCCCCACTGAATAGCTCCTTGTTGGTTTAATGATTGTCTGAAATTTAGATCCCTCTGAATTGCTGCCCCTATGTCCATGTTGGAGGAACAGAAGGGTCTGGATGCATAGGTTGGAAATTACCTCAGTCAATCACCCCTGTGGCTTGAGGGTCAGTGGTATACACTGCGATATTGAACGAGTGATTGAAAATTCATGGTGATATGTGTGCAGATGCCACACTGCATGTGTATAGCTTATTTCTTTTGCATATGAAAGAGAGGGATCTCAGGGCATTATTAATTTCTTGTCTGACAAAAGTAACCTGTAAGATTCTGGCAGTGAAGAAGATTTAGATTATCAGTTACTATTGAGAGATACCAAATTATGCTGATTCTGGAGCTCCGTCTGCTTTTTTTTTTTTTTTTTTTTTTTTTTTTTTTTTTTTTTTTTTTGGTAAATAAAAAAAGAACATGTTTCAAAATTTAATAGAAATACATGCAGAACTGCATAACTGTCTGATTCAACCCAACTGTCCCCAAAGAGTGATCTAATAGCTACAGGTATAAGAGCACATAAGGTTTATGGAGTTCTAGAAGAGTAGTAAAAATCTCAATTGCTGCCTTCTTTGGGTATTAGAAGGCTGAAACTTTCTTTGCTCTAGCTCTTCCCTAAATTATAAACAAAAACAATCTCTTCATTGCAGTTCAATTTATTTTTTAACGTGAAGCATCCAAAAAGAGGCTTATCCTTAAGTTCATTAAATCCATTTGCCCTTCTCAAATGGAAAGTACTCTGGTCTACGTACTAGTTACCTTATTTTCTATATGTGTTATTTTTCCTGAGGGCAGTTCATAATGGAATGTGATAATGTGACTGATAGCAAACAATGCCGAAGACCAAAATTACTGCATGTATTGCAATATCTCTTATTAAGGTTACTTACTTCTTACTTAATTTTGGAAATAACATTGTAATAATACCCTGCATATTTACCTTTTGGTCGGTTGAATAGTTCACAAGTAAATCATTCCAAAACTGGCTTCACTGACCCTTAATGATTGACTTCTAGTGCAGTAATGTGCTCTTCAGTATCTGCTCCTTTATAGCTGTTGCCAAATATTATTTCATACTTTAGAGTGTATGTTCAAAACACCCAGTCAACTGCTTTAGCAGGAAAAGTTTTGTGATGTCTGTAACTAATTTTTCAGGTTGTCTATTTGGAACAAACCATTTTCTAATGTGCATATTCTTAAGGATTTAGTGGAGTCAGATAAAAAGGCCCCCAAAACACCTCCACATAATGTAATCCTTCTTATCAGCAAGATAAAAAACAAAAACCTCTGTCTTCGTTCTACTCTCTTCTTATTCGGAGCATGGGACCAATTGCAGTAAAAAAAAAAAGTGGTATAAAGTAGCAATGAAGATAAACCACTAATAAGACTTTCCACTGAGGTTTTGGTATCTGATGTTACCCATCCCTTACTCTGTCAGTTCCGGTACTTTCACACTTAGCAAGCCTTAATTTGCTGTCCTTCTTTCAGTTCTTTGTGGGAATTCACAGTTGCTACTTCATCTGAAAATCAGATGGCTCAGTAGGTACGAGGGCACCTAAAAATGTGTCGTGCTTTGCCATTTATTTTGGTGAACCCCTACACAAGAAAGCTGGTGTGAGACCTGTATAGCTGCTAAACAGCTGGAAATTTCTCCTTAAGTAGTCTGCCTGCATGGAAACCTACTGTTTGTATGGATACTTCTTGTTTCAGAAATTCGTGTTTCTGAGGGGGAATGGCCAGATTTTCCCCAGAGTTTTCCAAGGGCAGTTTTGTGCATGGCAATGCTAATGGCTTTTAAACACTCATATGGAGCCCAGAGTCCACCCAGTGAGCACAATGAAGAAAGATTTCATTTTTCATTCTTTCAGTATCTCCTAATACTATTTGCAACTGTGGTTTTATCATTTTCAGATACTTTTCTTGCCAGGAAACTTAGGATTCTGCCATACTCTTAGGCAACCAGCACTGGAAAGTTTACTCATGCTGTGCAGTTACGGTAATTATTAGAGGATTTGTATTTGGGGAGGAGAATTCTGTACAGAATGAGGAATTCTTACTATAATTAGTTCCCAAATTAATGTATCATTATTTAATTAGATCCAGATTTATTGACTTACATCTTCTGTATGAGAAAATAATTTCTTTTTCTTATCTTTGAGAGTTTCTGGGGACTTTGAGCATCCTAGTCTAATGGAAGATGTCCCTACCCCTGGCAAGGGGGTGGAACTAGGTGATCTTGAAGGTCCCTTCCAACCCAAACCAATCTATGATTTTGTATCATTGATTTTCCTTATCATTTAAAATACATGTGCCCAAAACCACACAGGATTTGCAAAGCCAGACCGGTTTGTTACCCTGTCTGTTCCAGAAAATAGTGGAAGGCACAGATTTGGATAACGTGCTTGATAAAGTGTGAAGGTGAGGCATTTCTTGTACTTTTTTTTATAGATAAAAAAAAGAATTAAGGAGAGTAAAAGGAGATAAGGGTATGAGAGTGGAGACACCCTATTGCATTAAGTTTATTCCCTTGTTACTGAAGAGGGAAAATGTAAGACACATGTATGTAGTTGCTTCAACATAACAGAATATAAAAAATTGCTAATTTTTTTAACTTCTGCTCTGCCTATCTCTAAACCAAATGTAAGCATGAAGATGTTCATTCTCAATACATTTTTGTGTATTCTTTGTTTATTGACATATTTACATAATTCTTTGCTTAGTTACATTGAATGTAAGAGTAGCTGACTTCACAACATATGTACCTCATAGCCAGGTTATTGTAAGTTCCTAAATTCCTAAAGTAAGTCATTAGAAGAAGAAAACAGTTGTTCACTAGAGAGAAAGGCAAAATTACTTACAATTTAGAGATGTCCAGAGTACCCTGTCTGTCACGTAAGTTGTCCTAACATAGTCAAGCCAGGTCAAAGTGATGTACAGTCAGATATTTGAGGCACCACCTCAAAAATGTAGATACCACAGCTGCTTAGCTGGAGCCTGATAAAGGGATCCTTGGTGGATCAAGTGAGACCTCCTGTCTTACTGTGTTTTGGAAGTCTAACATGTCTGAAACACAGTTTGGTTCTTTGAATTTCCTTCCTGTGAAAGAATGGAAAAATTAACTTACAAGCCTGATTCATCCCCCCAAATATGTGAATGCAGTTTCAGGCTGTAAAACTCTATAGATTATTTTTGTAGATAATTTTTGTATTTTTTAAAATTTGTATTTTTTAAAATATTTTCATAAAATATTATGAAAAGTAAAAGAACTTCTCATCATTACAGTATGTGTATGATGTTTGCCAGGATCTTAGTACAGTGTATGAGCAAGCATCAAATACAAGGAAAGAAGTCAGCTCAAATCATTAGCCCAAACTGTTTATACTGAAGTAACACATGTAGAAATTAAGTTTTGTGAGACCTGATCATAGCAGCCTCCAGGCACAGTGTCCTTGAGATACACCTGCGGTGTAGAGCACTGGGGCAGGCAGTAACAACATGAGGCTTAGTGCAGAAAGTTTTTTCCATCCTCTCTCTCCCTCATTGCTTCAGTAGCACCTTCCTCCCTCAGAAACCACTTTCCCGTTCCCTGGTTGAGTCCAGCTACATGGTTAATGCAAGGCAGAGAATGTGGGAGACCAAGTACCCCAAGCGATACAGCAGACCAGAGAACAAATGGAGAAATGAAAATGCTCCAAAGATTTCTCATAAAATCCATTTTTCTGAGTTTCCATACTCTCAGAGTTGTAGGATTTTTGTCCAGTTAGCTGTAGCAAGAGACTACATAAAAAACCTTCCCAATCAGGAGTTTTTATGACAAAAAGATGTTTCATATAATTTAAGTGTTTTCTGTTAAGGATATAAAGATGTTAATTACTTTGCCGAAAAACAAGGCCCAGAACACTATAAGGGAGAAGAAAAAGAAATATCACAAAAAAATATGCAAAAGTCAGATAAAACTTGTGGAAATACATTTTTGTGTAGCTGAGATTGCATAAAATGTTATGTTTGTCTTTCAGCATCTTCTTATGTTGCCCATTTGAGATAAGTTGATAGCTGTGTTAGGTTTTAAACATTTTTCAGCTTATTTTTTCTTATAAATGGAACAGCTAATAAACACCTGATGTAGCATCTGTAAAAATCAGTGAAACTTTTTTGGCTTATTTCATGAGACTTTGGGTCAGGTTAATGTATAATTTTGGAGAATTTTTCTCTAATTACATAGCTGATGGATGGAAATTGCAAACAGCAGCAGCTACATGAGGATCTTCTCTTATGATGTGGAGAGAACAGTTGTCTCTCGACAATTGGAAACCTGAGACATGAGAGAGAAAATCTGACAGGCAGAAAGTGATTTCTGCTCATATTTTTCTCTGGGGAAAGAATTCAGGAGTTTCTTATGCAGTCTTTGAATACAAAAAAGAGTGTGTAGTAAAATTGGGCACCTCAGTTTTTCAATGATTACTCTGACACACTGAATTTTAGAAAATACTGAATGCTGTCCCTCTGAAAATTTGCCTTTTTTAAGTACCTTCATGTTGAATGAACAAAATAGGAAGCTGTTAAAAATCACTGGTCAGTTTTGAAAATTTTGCCCATTAAATAAATACTTTAATTACTGTTACTTTCTGTTATGATTATAGGAATGATAAAGGAAAAGACCTTTAGCATGCACAAAAGTTCTACATTCATATAACTAAGCAAAGCTCAAAGAAAACTGTGGCTCCCTGTCAGTGTGTGTAGGACACTGGGCTCTGTGTCAGGAAAACACCCCAAAATTAGGTAAGCATACCAGTTTGCTAAAGACTTCAGTTTGTATTTGTGTCAGATGGTAAATGGTAAAGCTATTTCTGTCATGTTTTAAGCAGCATGGGTAGTCTAAACATGTTCAATAGGTCTAGTGACCTTTTCCTGAGTAATGGAAAACTTTCAGCTGTGCCAGTGTAGTATATTTATACCAATATTATTTACAGATCTTGCCCTCTTTGCTACTGCTTCTTAGAACTGTCCTTGAATGAAAAATAAACATGTCAGGGGTTTAATATAATTGATACAGCTATAAACATTCTTAAAAATGGAAATGTGTGCTTAATCATGCTTCCTTTAGCTGATTGCAGTGTCTTCAGCAACTGTTGTTTCTGTGATGGCCTAACAGATAACCTGTGAAATAGTTCTGTGTCAAACATACTGTGTGCCCTAAAGCAAGTACTCAATAACTCGAAGACAAAGGTTTTGAAATGAGTTTTCATCTATTAATTATTTATGTATTTTCAGCCCAGCTGATTTTTAAGGACATGCCATTTTCTTGTGCTGCATCATGGATATTTCTTGCAGAGGATTCCTACAAGCAGTAGGCATGTGGTGACTGCTGAAAGCCACTCCCCACCCCCCAAAGGTGGAAAAGTTCTTGTCATAATAAAAAGCACAGTAACTCAAAGAGGACCAAAGAAAAACAGTTTTCTGAAGAGGAAGTTTAACAGATAGTTCAACCTCTTAATTATTCCCTATGAATGCTGAACATGTTTCATTTGACTCCTATCTCAGGATCTAAAATCCTGATTTTAGACAGTATTTGTCTTCATTCAGGCACTGAAAATAGTATGATAGGTGTAATTAGGTTAATTGTGCAAGCAAACAGAGCTGAAGGTCATCAGTGTGTGGGAGATGGTACCTAATCTCTCAAATTCCCATGTGAAATTAGATGGAGCCCTCTGCTGAGACTCCTCAGAGACTGCCACTGTTGCATTTGGGAGGTCTCCGGAAGTCATCCCCAAAGGTTGTTCAACATCTTTGAGAAGGCAGCAGTGTCAAGAATCTAGGTCTTATAATATCAGGACTTACTGACTGAGCTAGTCTGTTACAAAAAAAGGACCAGCAGCCATCGGTGTTCTCCAATCACTTATGTGTAAGGCTGGGAAGGTCTCTAAGTTGCCATATACCATACCTGTCCCTCCATCCTGGAGAAGAAAAGCTTTACATGGATTGTCTCTGATCCCTGATTTTCTTCCCAGTTCTTGTAAAAGCTAGACTGTAAGAAGACACAGACATTTTCAGAGTATCTCCTAAGTAAGCCTTCCTTGCTTGAGGTGCCATGGAGAAAAATTTCTATTAATTTTTAGCTTTTGATATGCTGGCCGTCTTATCATCATACCTCAGTCTTGCTGTTGTAGACTAAACATGGTCAGTTTCTTCGTAGGTCCTGTTTCTTAAACATCCCACAGTCCTTGCTGTTCTCTGAACTATATCCTATCTGTTTATCTGTTCCCTTAAGTGAGGCATCTAAAACCGGAAGCAGCATCAGCATTCTGATCTCAGCAGGACTAAGCAGAGCAGAATAAATGACCTCCCTAATGGACCCAGAACTGTAAACTTCCCTTTCTAAATCATTACTGTGTACTGCACCACTTGGATTTGTGTTCAAAATGCCACTTCCTTTACAGCCATGGTGCAATTAACATCTTCCCTAATTATATGTTTTCTTTCAAATAGACATTCCATTCTTTCCCGTAATTCTTCTATTTTTCACACTTTCAGTCAGTTCCACCTGGAATTTTAATGCACTGACACATTGTATTTGAATCCAGTCATTAATTTTTGCACTCACCTAACAATATTACTTTTGATTGATAGTTGCTGAAGGAAGAAGAAAAAGACCTGCACAAAGACTTCTGGTTGAAATGAAATTATTTTTACATTGGTGGTGGGGAGGAAGAATGTAGTTCATTGCAGTGATTTCAGGTTCCATTTATTTCCAGTGATGTGAATCTCCATCTTTTACAAAGTTCATTTAACAATAAGCTGTACTCAGATCTTTGGATGGAGGTGTTAGAAAGTTGAAGATGCTTCCAAACTGTTGCGTCTGATTATCTGGCCTGACTTCCAAACTCCCTTAAAAACAGACACAGTCTTTTTATTTTTTATATTGGACAGATATCAGATAGACCTGAATCATCCCTCTTAAGGAAATCATTGCACATGGAAGGTGGAAATCATTACATCTTGGGACAGCAATCTGGTACGAGCGCATATCCTCACAAATTTTTCCAGGGAATATTCCATCATGAAAGAAAAGTTTGCTCTATCAGAATAGGGACCTCTTCCCATCTGCTCCAAAGGACAATCTGTTCCTCAGACTGCTTCATGATTACTTCTTCTGTAGGAGCACATATTGAAAAGCAACTAACTGGCCAAGTATATGCATGATGGGATTTACAATCTCGATGAAGATTATTCTAGGGCTCCTGAATTGCGTGTAATCCCTGTTCATGGTGTATGAAGATCCTCCTCTGTTTATAAACAGAAGTTGTGTAAGAAGCTGCAGTACCCAGTTCTAGTTGAAAAAAAATGTTTTTATATTTTATTATTCTTTTATTCTAAAGTTGTGTCTGAAAAAGGGAGAATATTTAAATTTAGTTACTTGTAATTAAGGAACCTCATTCTGCTGTCCCTTTCATAGGGGGCAGAGATAACATCCAGTCCTGTCTCAGACCCTGATTAAGAGAAAGATGTGAAAACTCCAGATAAATCTGACAATTATAATCATCACATTATTTAGGTTGCAAATTACTTTTAGGATCATTGAAGCCAAGAGTTAAATTAACACTACAAAAACCACCACTAAACCATGTCCCTAAGCACCACATCTTCCGGTCTTTTAAATACCTCCTGGGATGGTGACTGAGCCACCCTGCTGAGCCTGCTACAATGCTTGGAGGAATCTTTTCAAATATCCAATCTAAACCTCCCCTGGCACGACTTCAGGCCATTTTCTCTTGTCTTATCACTTGTTCCTTGGGAGAAGAGACTGGCACCCACCTGGCTACAGTCTCCTTTCAGGAAATTGTAGAGAGCAATGAGGTCTCCCCTGAGCCTCCTTTTCTCCAGGTTAAACCCCCCCAGCTGCCTCAGCTGCTCCTCATCAGACTTGTGCTCCAGACCTTTCCCCAGCTCTGTTGCCCTTCTCTGGACACACTCCAGCACCTCAATGTCCTTCTTGTAGTGAGGGGCCCAGAACTGAACACCGTTTTAAGTGCAGCCTCACCAGGGCTGGGTATAAGGGGACAGTCACTACCTTGGTCACACTTGTTGATACAAGCTAGGATGCCATTGGCCTTCTTGGCCCCTTGGACACACTCTGGCTCAAGTTCAGCTGGTTGATGACCAGCAACCCCTGGTCCTTTTCTACTGGGCAGCTTTCCAGCCACTCTTCCCCCAGCCCGAAGCACTACCTGTGGTTGTTGTGACCCAAGTGCAGGACCCAGCTCTTGCCCTTGTTGACCTCATACCATTAGCCTCAGCCCATTGATCCAGCCTGTCCAGATCCCTCTGTAGAGCAACCGTACCCTCCAGCAGATCAACACTCCTGCCCAACTTGGTGTCATTTGCAGACTTAATGAGGGACTGAGTGATGACTTGATCCCGTCATCAAGTCCATAAAGATACTAAACAGGACTAGCCCCAGTACTGAGCCCATGGGAACACCGCTCCTGACCAGCCACCAGCTGGATTTAACTCCATTCACCACTGCTCTCTGGTCCTAGCTTTTCAGACAGTGTTTAACCCAGTGAACAGTGCACCCGTATAAACCATGGGCAGCCAGTTCCTTCAGGAGAGTACTGTGGGTCACTGTGTCAAAGACTTTACTAAAGCCCAGGTAAACATCAGCATCCTTCCCCTCATCCACTGAGTCACAGGAGATTGGGTTGGCCAAGCAGGAGCTGCCTTTCATAACCGATCCTGCACATACCTCATAATGCCACTCAGGATGATCTGCTCCATGACCTTTCACAGCACTGACCTCAGGCTGACAGGCCTGTAGTTTCCTGTGTCCTCCTCCTTGCTGTTCTTGTAGATCACATTGCTAACTTCCAGTGAACAGTGACCTCCTGAGTGAGCCAGGACTGTCAGCAAATGGTGGAAAGTGTCTCAGTGAGCAGTTCCGTGTGCTCCCTCAGTACTCTTGGGTGGATCCCATCCAGCCCCGTGGACTTCTGTGTCTCACACACAAATACGATATGTGTAGCAAGTCACTAACCATTTCCCCTTGGATTTTGGGGGCTTCATTCTGCTTCCTGTCTTTGTCTTCTAGTTCAGGGTACTCAGAGAACAACTAGTCTTAACCATTAAAGACTGAGGCAAAGAAGGCATTAAGTACTGGATAAGTAACTGGATAAGTTCCTCATCCTGAACAGGCCAAAGTCTGCCCTCCAGAAGTCAAAGAAAGATGTTCTGCTGAACTCCCCCTCCTTACTTTCCTGATAATTTAAAACTCTGTTATTTTGTGATCACTGTGCCCAAGATGGCCTCCAGCCATTGCATCACCCACAAATTCATCGCTGTTCACAAACAGCATGTCCAGCAGGATACCTTCCCTAGCTGGCTCCCTCACCAGCTGTGCCAGGAAGTTACCTTCCACTCAGTCCAGGAACCTCCTAGACTGTTTCCTCTCTGCTGTGTTATATTTCTGGCTGACATCTGGTAAGTTGAAGTGTCCCATGAGAACAAGAGCCAGTGATTGTGAGACTTCTCCCAGCTGCTTATAGAGTATCTCATCTGCCCCTTCATCCTGGTTGAGTGGTCTGTAACATGACATCTGCCTTGCTGGCCTTCCCCCTGATTCTTACCCATGAACACTCAACCCTGTTGTCACTAAGCTCCACACAAACAAAACACTCCCTAACATACAGGGCTACTCCACCACCTCTCCTTCCTTTCCTGTCCCATCTGAGGCATTTAAAGCCATCCTTTACATCCCTCCAGTTGTGCAAGTCATCCTGCCATCTTTCAAACTATATCACAGTTTTCCTGCTGCAGAGTGGCTTCCAGCTCCTCCTGTTTGTTGCCTATGCCGTGTGCATCAGTGTAGCTGTGCTTCAGTTGGGCTGTTGATCCTGTCACCTATTTTGTGAGGGGAAAAAGTCCTGTGTTGACTGTTCTCAAGCACTTCTGTGGTTTCTAACATATCAATAACCCTTGTGTCTTTGCTGTCGTGTAGATCTCCATACCCTTCCTCCACTGAGAGGGCAGACCAAAGGACCTTGATAGCACACCATCTCTCAAACATGGGTGTGCCACCCCCAGGCTTATCTCTAGCAAGCCTGGTTTTCTCTCTTTCTCACTTCAAATCTAGTTTAAAGGTCTTTGCAGTCTGTGATACTCCTCAGCCTACTCTCCTGCTCCCACAACTCTGTCACTAAGCAGAGGTGTTCCTGGACCTGGGCTCAGCTCCCACAGGGATTCTCACTGCCGCTGTCCAAGCAGGGACCCCCCTGCAGGTGATGCCTGGGTCCATCAGAGCTCTGTCTGGGCAGCTGCATCAGTTGTAGCAGCTGCAGAGCTTAGGGAGGCTGTGCCTGTCTTCTGGGTGGATCCTGTTGCTCCCTGGTCAAGCTGGCAGAGGTTCAGCACCCTTGCTGAGCACCCTTCCACGGGAGGAGCTGCCCCACACCCTGTTTGCCTGCCCTGGCCTCTGCTGCTCCCTGTGGGCTCCATTTATACATGATAGGGGGCTTGGCCACCATTGCTCCTGGCCCTGCCCAGGTCCCACCAGCCCTTGTGGCACGAGCTGCAGGCTCCTGGCTGGTCTCTAGAGGTAAAATTAAAAACAGGACACAGGTATGTCTTTCATGTTTGGTTATGTATTTTTTTCCTTTTTGAGATACTCTCAGTCATTGTAACCATGTTTTTTCTGGCTCTCTCTACATTTTAAATTTCTGTTTCCTATTTCTTACATCTTTACAAGCTCAGAGTGCCTTAAAATAATTGCCCTCTCAAAAGAGCGTTCCCATGTCTCAGTTTTGAGCACCAGTTCTTTTAATTGAGTTATTTACTGCCCTTCTGCATATGGCACAGAGGGTGAGAAATGTAATAAATAAATAAATTATAACGTACCTCTGTCATTTCCCTCTTTATTATTTCATCTTTCCTAAGATCTTTTGTGTATATTGAGAGGTGAGTCCTGGCCTTCCCCACTCTTTTGGGTCTCCTCTAAGCCCTGCAGTGATTTTCCAGTAACCTTTATTATTATTAACTTACTCATGGAAGCTTCATTGTACTAGACTTTTTTACAAACCCAGAACAGGAAAATAATCTCTGACCTCAAGTATATTTTGATATGTGGTTCTGCTAGTATATACCATATTCCCTAGGAGGTGATTCCATTGATTCATTGGAAAGCTTTATGGTATGCTGGCCACATCTTCCATTCCTTTCCTTTTGAGCTGTGTTGTTGTCTACAGGACTCCAATTATGAATATATGGTTACTTATGAAAACACACAGATGCTTACTATTAAGGGCAGTGCATCTTTTAGCCCCTTGCAAAACACAACTCCCTTAAATACAGTGCTTTACTCTTTTTCTTAATTTCCGCTTCAATTGCAGTACATTGTTCTCAGGGGTGTGACTTGGTGGATTATTAAGAAGTGTCAAATAGCCAAAAAGGGACAGCAGGGGAAACAGCCTTCATGCTGAAGAGCTGAATTTCCCTTAGTGTTTGCCAAAATAACTAATCTAATTTATGGGAAAACAACTAAAATAATAAGAAATTGCCTAATTTTTTATTGAGTTTCATAATTAAAGTCACAAAAATATGCTGTCTTTTAGCTGGTGTAGCTTTGACTTTGCAGCTTTTGATTCCTGTATTTAAGGTTTTCTTTCTACACAAACTTCATAATTAACAGGACTTAAATTGGCTAATTCTCTCTGCTTCAGAAACTGGTAGTGTGGTCAAAGTTCCTCATATACCTTGCTAATTAGATACCTGATATAGGGAGTCTGATCTCCTTGAAATTAAAAAAAAAAAAAAAAAGCCTTTACAATCTGTGAGTGATTTAAATCAGACTAAAAAAATACTGCTTTTACACAATATCACATTACATTTACTGTCACATGTATCTGCACAGTCCTGTATTTGTACAATATACCATAGTCCTGCACCACTGCCAAACATGTGAGATCAAATATGGTAAATTACTGTTGTTGTTGAGGTCTGATATACCAGAAGAAAAACACAAGTCTGAAATTACCGAAAACTTCATGGGAAAGAGGAAAGGAGTTCCCAGAAATACACGAAAAAACGAATGCTTCTCCCTTTTGAAATGAGCTTGCCAGATCCTTCCAAAAGCAGATGAATGTTCTTGACCTGATGAGTGTTTATCAACAGTCTGCATGTCTGTTTGGCAGCTTTGCTCCCTTGAAATATTCTTAATCTGAGGACCTGACAAGATGGGGTTATATAGTCACACTTCTAGTAAAGGTTCCCATTCTCCCAGTCCATCTTCAGTAAAAAATGTGTAAAAAAGAGTGGTATCATTGTGGGGTATTATATCTAGAGGATACAAAATAACTCAAGAATTAAGTATATGGATGTATCTATCCATGCACACTAGAACAGAGAATTTGTTTGGGATATTTGTAGTGAAATTTCTTCTAATTAGAGGTGGGTTTAGCTTCTTCCAAAATGTTAAAAAATGTCTTTTTACAAACAGAACTGGCAGAGTACCACAAAGGCAGACAGATGCTTCAAGCCTTCATTTAATCACAAAAGAGAAAGCAAAGTTAGCTTGGAAATAATTGCAGTGACCTCAGCTTGAAGTATTAAATAGCAAATACTGTTTCCTGCTGAGTAATACAGTATCTCAGATACAAATAATACACACAATTTTGCTTCCATTTTTCAGTAGCTTTATACTGCTAGGTAATATATATCCATCCTGGCTAACATGAGTGAGAGTTTTAAGGTTACAATAGCTACAGCTGGGAAAACTGAATCAACAGGTTAACATCCTAGGTGCATGAAACCTCAATACACCTTTGCAGTAAAGGAGGGTCTGCTTTACCATTGTTTCAATGTTTTTTGGGGGCAGGATTTGTGTTTGTTAATACAATGCCTCACACAGCTGGTTCGTGATCACTGATTTGTGTCTCTCCAGTGCTACAGCAATCAATGAAAAATACCAAACAGCATTTTAAGGCTCTGGTACTGTTAAGTTGCTTGTCCAAAGCTACAGAGCAAAATGATGCAGAGCCAGATTCAGCACACAAGGAATTTCTATTACCCAGTCTCAATCTCAGACCATTATTGTGCTTCTCTCTAGCAAATGACCTTGTCTGATGTTCTTCAATACATCACAGGTGTCTTGCCATGCCACTGACAGCACCTCTGCTCCTCTGAGTCACTACAAAGGCAGTCAGACAGCAAGCAGCTCCTTTCTTGTCGGCTTGTCTTTCACAAGGAAGCCCTTGGAAGTGCAGAAGTAAACCCTGGGAGTCAGGCAGATGTGTTAGGTGATGGACAGGCTAGCATGCTTCAGGACTGGGAAGGACCCAGCACAGGATGCAGACTGAGCACCTGAAAAGGAGCTGGTAGCATGATCTTAACATTAATGATGGTTTTTTCTGACAAATGTTGAAAAACAGTTCACTGTTCTGAATTGTGTTATTAACATGCAAAACAATAACCCATTCAGAAGACAAGTTTATTGGTTCAGGCCTTTATGGGGGTCCAGGAGTGGGTCTTTATGTTATCTGGGCTATGTCCTGAGAAGGACCTCTAACTATGTCCCCAGATTTCGTGAGGAATCTCAGAGGCGGGACAGTATTTGGATGCACACCCACTCCTTGCAGTATGTCCTTAACACAAGTGCTTCTCCTTGTGATTGTGTGGTCATGGTATACTGGCTTTTCATTAAACTCAGTTGGCCTCTTATTCAGAAAAATACTTTCCTTAGCTTGGGAGAAGAAAGTACTGAACCCAGCCTGTATCCCACCTATCTGACATGATTGCTTCCAGCAAAATCAATGGAATTATTTGTGCAGGATATGGTCCAGAGTTAAGAGATTCTGTAAAGCATAGGAGCAAAAACATGTGTCTTTGTATGCTGGAATTTATCCATTTTCAGGCACAGACAAAGGGAGCGTTAAGGATCATGAGAGAGTCCCATAGTGTACAAGAGGGTGAGGCATAGGACAGGGTAGGGTGGAATAGGATAGGAAAGGAAGGGAAATAATCTCAGGCAAATAGGATAGTTGTCCAAGTAACTTACTCATATCTGTTTCAAGCTGCCTAATTGAGGCCTAGTTGGGGCACTTTGTTTTAGGTTTGGGCTTTCTTGGAGTTACAGTTTAAGTAATTAAATTATTATAAAAATAATATTAGAAGTGGATGCAGGCTGCAAATATGTTATATTTTTCTGAAAAAACAAACTAATTAAAAATCATTTCCTCTCCTGTTTCTTTGCCAAGACCTATTTTCAGGACTCTCTGCTTCCCCTCAAAAAGCCAATGAAATCTCAGGCACCTAAAACAAATAGAGGCAGTATACTTAGGACTTGGCTGGTTAAAATCAAAAAGGGGAAAATATTTCTTATTCTAAAATATTTTGTTTTGAAATTATCATTTTTATATTTGTGCACATTTTGCTATTAATTTTGGCTGGTAAATTCTTCTCTTTATAAAACAACAACTTAACCATTCACCTTTCATATGCTGTTAAACTCAGATCCTGTGCAACAGAGCAATTCTCTATAAAACTTGGATGTGAGGCACATCTGGGTTAAACAAGGACAGTGTAAATCTTGCCCCTGCTTACCCAGGGGCGAGATCGTAATGCACATGTGAGCAGAACCACACTCTCTGCAGATCTCCTCTCATGTGCCTGCCACCACAGAGGCAGAGTTCATCCCAGCAGCACATCAAGGTGTGGGACTGGTGGCTCTTACACATATGTTCAGTGCTTCTCCCAGAACCAAAATTTACGTGGTGGAGCCTCTTATTCTGCAGAATGGGTGCTAGAGAGATGATTGGTGCTGAGTTTGATTTGTTTGGATTTTCCTCATTTTTATTTACTTTGTTGTTTCATAATGCCCATCTTGCTGTCTGCAAGATTGTTAAAAATGCAAGTAAAATTTCTGTGTGAATTAAGTTTTAAGTGAGGATTTTAAATAAAAAAGAAATGTAATAGTTGAATTTTTATTCCCAGTAGTTTGTAATACACTGGGACTTTTTGTTCTCTTACAAAATCATTATAATTATCACTCAGATGTCTCAAACATGGTGATAGATTCCTCTGTAAGGCATTTCTTATCCCACTTTTATGGGCAGCCAGCTGAAGAGTAGTTGGGTCACTAGACTGTCATTGAAAGCACATAAATGTATTTTAGCGTTCTTGTATGTTCTCTGGACCAAATATGATATAAAAGGTATGTATGTCCATATGTGGTCTCAGGTTGGGTTTATGTAAGAAAATATAAAGACACTGAATTCTTCAGTAGTGCGCCATGACTTCAGAAACCTTGCCTTTAAGAAAATGGCAGGCAAGTTTAGGTTGGTGAAAGTCATGGCAAAAGCAGAAATATTTTGATATGGGCAGAAGAATGATTTACCCTGGGGAAGGTTGTACATGGCCTTGCAGTTTATCAGCCTGTTTATGTGAGTCTTGTCAATGTGGGGGAAGTTCCCAGTGACTGACTTCCATGTGGAAAGTGGGACCAGCTATGTCCCATGTTTTGCAAGGTTGTGTGTGAGAGAGGGTTCCCAGTTTACATCATGTGAGCTTCCTTGTCTCATTTTATGTTCTCTTTCACTCCGTTCAGTTTGGCTAATGACATTTAGCCTGCCTGTGTTTCAACACGTGCTGGATAAATGATCCTCTCAAGAAGTGATGGGAATGTTGCTTAGATGCTCTTAACCGTGCTGAGACACTTCTCATTATGCAACCTTTAAAAGCTACTGTATCAGTGGTGGGTGAAGGTATTGCTGTCTGGTGCAATTGTGTAGTGCAAGAATTAAAACTGTAAATTGTTTTGGTTTCAACCCCGTTTTATGTAAACTTTGCATCCTCCCCAAAAGAACGTGAGGACTGCAAAGGTATGGAAGCGATGTCACAGTGTTGGTGGCAGACCAGACCACTGTAAACAGTAACCAGATGAAAGTGTCCGTATAAATGTTTATTGTCTCTCCTCAGAGCATGGCTTGGTCACTTCATACTCAGTAGAGGATTGGTTTTAAAGCCTTGTTAACTACCCATTTTGTTGACCTCACCTTCTAGCCTCTCAAGTTCATTGAGCTCCACACCTCTCCTTATCTCTGCCTTACTGTTTTGCTCCTCTGCTTTCTCCTTTCATTACTTCTTGGGTCTGGTGGCTTCCAGAGAGAAACTGTGCCTTTAGGAGGGTGACCCTCTCAGTTCTGCACTTGGGACCACGTGCTTCCCCCTTTGCCACCATGTCCCACTTAAGCTATGTGTGTTGCCATGGAAAAACATCTGTGAGGATGGCAGATACCACATCTAACCAGTACAGAGAAAGGCTCTACCACATTCATGGAGAAGTGAATCTATCCAGGCTGTGCAAGCAGATTTTTTCAAAGGCTTATAACTTAGCCAAATCTGGGCAACTTTTATTAAAAACTTTTCCCCTGCCAAAATTTTAAATCCTTTCTCCAAAACATGGAGGCACTAGAGCTTTTTAATGAAACAGTTATTAAAAAAAACCCAAAACAAAACTAGGAATAATAACATGTTTTTCTCTCAGTTGTTCTCAGAAAAGTTGTTCTGTTGTTCTCAGAAATGGCTGAACCAGTTCAGCCTGATTTATTTATTTTGGAAAGAATCAGCTGAGGCAAACTTTCAGCATGGGAAATTTCAGCCCAACTGGTTAGCATTTCTCAAAGTTTGGCAAAGTTTAATGCAAGTGGAAATGTACTTATACTGAGAAGTCAAAGGCAAGCTTACATATCAGCAATGTTCCTTGCTTAGGATAGAAAAAGACTATATATATATATATATATAAATTGCTTTTTCTTAATGTTTCAGGTTCTTTGAATATATATTGCTCTACAAAGATGCAGTGATGTTTCAGATTGAACAAGTTACAAAGCTTTGCTCGAAGATTGCTCTGACAGAGCCATGGGATCCATATGATATTCCTGCCAATTCAACTTATGAAGATCAGTACTACATTGGGGGACCTGGAGATGAAGTTATGGTACAGGAATGGTCTGACAGAAAACCAGCCAGGAAATGTACGTGCATGCTCTTGTTTTATTTTAATAACAATCAATGTCTCTGCTGCACAGGGAAAAATAAAATTATTTGTGGTTTACTCCAGGTTTCCATATTTCTATAAAATTCTATGGAAGAAGTAATGAAAGTGCCCCATGCACAGATTATCATTTTAACAACAATGCATTTTATTAGGAAAATGTTTCAGATCTCAGCAGGATTAAAAATGTTCAAGGGACTTGATCGTATTGTATTTCATATCATACAGAGTTTGGTGTGGAACAGCATCATTTCATGTCTGAATCTGGCAGCCTGTATCCAAAATTTATTTAGAGAATAATTGGTACTATAATTAGGGGCACACTCAAACTAGAGTTTGTGTAACAGAAACAAAGCAGGTGTCAGTGTTTATCTACACATGGTTCTGCAGGCACTGAAATCCTTAATATGTGCCTAAATTTCGTTATCCTCTATACTGGTAAGAAATGTCTGCTCTCAAGGCTTAGTTCTGCACTCGGCAGCTGAACACTTGCACCATAAAAGAAAGGAGGGTGAATTTTCTGAGGTACAGTATGGTAGGTTTTGAATGCATAGCAATTTATTAGCACTTTGGCTTCCATTTCATCTATGGTTTATTGATGACCCAGACAACCATAAAAAAAAGTTTTAAAACCTCTGTGAAATTTATGGGACTATTCAGCTAATGCAGTGCTTATGGTTATAGACATCTAATATATAGGCTAGGTATGAACTTGAGGATTTAGCCAGAGGAAAATACTTCTTTCTTGAATAAAAGCAAAACAAATGAAGTAGAGAATAAAGGATAAGACCACTAGACATCTGTAACTGGGTCGATATATCCTCTAGTATTCTGAAAGAGGCAAATTATCACTCACTCCAAGAACTACTTCTTTTTTCAGAGCTGGTATTTTTGGAATTTTTGTGGAACTTTATATCCCGATATGTTCAATAAATTGTGATTTATGTCCTGTATTATTTTGTATCTCCAGTGCTTTTCTGTATGATCATTTATAAACATAATGTCTGAGAGTTGTCTGTCTACCTATGTACCTTTCAGCTAATACTGGTTTGGATTCTAGAAGTTATATTTCTTTTACAATTATCAAAGTTTCAGGGGAGATACAGGCTACTTTGGTAGCATCATATTTTGCCATAATATTTTATTCAAAATTCTGAGAGATTTGTCGAGTAAAAGGTGCCTCCATTTCTGTATACTCAAGGCCATATTAATTAGGTCAGAATGTTTTTCTATACTAGCATGCCCTGAAGAGATATGTTCAAATATTACTCAGCTTACCACCCTTTCTTTGGATACAGTATATATGTGTTTCGTTTCACCTTTTTTTATTTCTGGTAATGTTGTTGTGGTACAGCATATGACACAAAATTGGAAGTACAGAAAATAAATGTGTGTGATTGCTGCTGGGTGGGAGAAAATAAGTGTCCTTGGGACTAGAAAAATTTGTTACAGGAACTGATTTGTGATCACAGTAGGTAATTTTAACATCATGAGTTTCTGCTATCGAGGTCTGAAATGCATAAAACAACCGGTTTTTTGATTGAAGGGGTAAAGAATGATCACAGAGGTTAATAAAAGAGAGAGAATAGCAAAGGGTATTCAAAGGAAACCACTTCAGTGGTGTTACTGACACTGCCTAAATAGCATAGTGGAGAAGGCAGAGGTGATGGCAGCAGAGAACAAGGGGGGAAGAGAGCAAGGGAACACCTCTGAGATTAACACGTTGTGGAATTAAACTGAAGTTAAAAAAGGGACAGGCTTGCTACATCACATACCTGAAGGAGACAATCATTGAGTGTAGTCTTGAGATAATGAACCGCTAGAAGTGTTTGAAAAGAATAGGAATTTTTAAAAAATAGCAGGATAATGAGGATCTGAATAGCCAGTGTTAAACAGAAGCAATGAGTTAAAAGAGACTGACATCATCATGACACTTTCGTCTGCTCTTGTCACCTAAAGTAGTCACATTTCTGCTTGGTTGCAGTGGAATCCTGGGTCGGCGTTTACACCGTCAAAGACTGTTACCCAGTACAGGAAACCTACACCAAGAACTACAGCGTGACAACCTCCACTCGCTTCTTTGACATCCATCTGGGCATCGCAGACCCCTCCGTGTTCACCCCACCCAGCTCCTGCCAGACAGCCCAGCTGACAAGGATGAAAGATGAATGCTGATTACGGACACTGGCTGCCCTGGGCAAACACATATTAGCCAAGAGGATGGTTATTGGTAGTCAATTATTGACATCTAAGCTGATTTTTCAAGCTAATTGTTGCTCTTTTTGGAATTTTTAAGTTTTCACTTGAGAGAGATCATAAGCATATAACTGAGTAAAATATATAACATAAAAGATCTCTTTAAATCACCTTAATCTGTTCAGTGATGCACTTGCAGCATGATATAGTTACCCTTAAGATAATATTTCTAGATACTATTTATTTAAGGTTGATTTTCCTTTTGCAAAGATTTCATTATTTATTTTTTCAGGAAGACAAAGCATAAGCAGATGGCAGCAATGGTACTGTCTAGAAGAAAAAGCTGAATTTTGTTGTTACTTCTGGAGACTTGAAGCGAAAGATGACCTGCGTAAAACCTCATCCCTAAGTGAAAAATGCCATTTTAAACAATATGCATCAAAATTGTGGAAATTTGTTCTTGGTTTTATTTTGCTTTGTGTTCTGTTTTGGTTGGGTTTTTTTTTTTTCTTTCTTCTCTTCAGGAAGCTGGTAGTCCAATTATTGAGCTAATTTTTGTTCTTTCTGAAAAAAAACTGTAGTAGCTTTATTCTTGTAATGCTAGCAGAAAATACTTTTCTGTTTCTTGGGAGAATGGTGTGAAAGGAAGGGAAGGAGGGAGAGGTACACCTTCAAAAACAGTAAGCCGAAGCTTTTGTGCATTTACTACCCTTTTGGAGAAGGCTTCCAGTAGGGTATGATGAGACATTTTTCAGTCACATTTTACTTCAGCACTCACTTTTCAAGGCAATACTAGTTTTAACCTATGCAAAGGGATTAAAAGGTGCTGCACTCTAAACGGCTTTAATGTTTTCTAACTATTTTCAAGAGTCTTTACTCAGGGTGTGGAAACACCTTCATAATTCCAGGGAGATTTGAAAAAAAGAAAAGCCGTTCTTAGTGCACAGTCAGTAAAGGCTGAATCAGTGTTCACACGGTGCCTGGTGGTCAGGATGGAGAGAAAGACAGAGCCTGTGACCTGTGTAGGGAGGCAGGAGGGAGGAATGGGAAGCACAGGTTTTAGATGTCCTCTGTGCAGTGTGGCAGTGAGGCACTGCAATCTAAGCAGACATGACAATCTTGCTTTCTTTTGCACCCACTCCATTGATGCCTTCTTTATTTGCTGTTTCAGCAGCATCTTAAATCTTATTATCTCCACATAACCAAAAAAGCGCAGGAAGTGCACATATTTTGGGTTAGAAATTTCAAACCAAACCTTCATGCACCTTTGAGACTCTCAGAAGTGTGATGGGTTTTGCACTTTTACCAAATGAGATTAACTGGTTTATTCTGTAAGATACGCATTTTATTTATTATTTGAAAATAAATTTAAAGACAGATTCTTGAACTCCTACACAGGTTGGGTAGTTGTTTGCTCCAGAATTCATCTGGCTGTAAACAGTGCAACACTGGGAAGTTTGGTGTCTCCAGAGGAGAGATGCTGGGCAGGCTTTTAGCGCTTTATATACTCATAGCTTTTTGTACGTAAGCAAGTGGGACAGTGGTTGTTTTTCTTTCACAGTTGTGGTCAGAATGGCATTTTACTTTGCCCCATGCCTAATGAAAGCACATATACGTACTGGTTAAAATTTAGCTAGTTCATTAAAAATTTCTCTTGGAGAGGGCCATTTCACTGAAACACGCTAGTGGAAAGAAGGATTTGGTTTCCTTGAATTTAGAGTGCATTTATTCGGTACTTGCCTTCTGTATTTTTTGTGTGACACTCTAAATGCTAACTGCATATTGTTCTCATTAGGACAATGATTAACATGCATTTCTTAATATGTGTCTTGTCAGAATCTGGAAAATATAATAAATCTGGCTAGCAAGCATGAAGCTGTGGTACTGAATTGTTTGGGATGGCTTTGTTGCGGTGCGGTCAAGCATATAGCTGGGTAATCAGGGTGGCTGTATTATGTTTTGCTGACAGTGATATAGTTTCTAGCAATAACATTAGTCGTTCCTTTAAATATGAATTTGCAAATTTGCAAAAGCCTGGTACATAGAAGTGCTTTAAAAATTTTGCCCTGACATGCAGGACAATTTTATACAGCTAAATATGTTCCTCTAAAACAGTGCTGTTGTCTTCATATTTATGCTCTACAAATCCAATGCAGAGAGTTGTCAAAGAGATAACAAGCAGCAAAATTTAGGATTATGTATTTTAAATTAGCCACAAACCAAGTATGAAGCACAACATGCGTATGCCTGGTTTGTTATCTTTGTTATGATGTGCTTTGGTTTGTTGTCATGTACCACAAGAGACATTTTGTCTTCATGCAATTACGCCAGTGACTCAATGAGAAGCAGCATAAAAGGGATATAAGGTAGCTATATAGTATGCTGCCACACCTGAATAAAAATGGGAGGGTTCATATGTCTGATAGGCTGGGAAACTTGTTTATCACACTTACTTGGTGAAAAATTAATAATGAATTGGTGTGTACATGAGTTATATTGTATTCTGTGGAGTAACAGCAACAGAACCTGGTAGCTGGATAGTCTGTGAGGCAGAGCTGATTTTGTGAGATTTCCAGTGTTTCCTGGTTTCAGCTGGGCCAGAAGTAGTGCAAACATATATGTGCCTGCCATATTTTTGTGTTTGTGCTTGGAGTCTTTGCTGAAAGCAGGATGTGTAGAAACAGAACATTGTTTTATTTAAAGTTAACCAAACATTCCTGAACCTCAAAGAAAGGCTTAGTTTGAGCTTGGGGAGGAGATCTGGGCATTTGGTTCAGTTCCTGTTTTAACAGTTTGCTTAACTCTACTATTAGGGACAGATTTTGCTGCCTCAAGCCATGCTGCACACCATAGAAGTGCTGCCACTTACCAGGGAATGCCAACTTTCATGAAGAACATAGGAAGAAACACAGTAATCCATTGTCAATTTTAGTCAAGAAACCTCTAAACAATATGATATTCTTATTTTGGGACAGTAACAAAATCAATGTATTTCTCACCCTGAAGTTCATTTCATTTTAGTGCTAACACTTAGTCCTTGCAGACTTGCATCTCTTTTCCCACCACCCTATACTTCCTAATGTCAATGGAGTCCACTTCCAAACTGTGTTTGCAACCCTCACTTGCATTTATTTCAGTATTTCAGAGTTGAGCGTTTAAATACCTGATGGATCTGAGCTGGACTTGACCCCTTTATTTTGCCAGCAGTTCTATTTCAAGTCCAAGCCATATGCAGATACGAGTAACGTATGCTGAACTACATGTGGGGGTCCAACAGAGAGACCAGTGTTGGCTCATGTGCAATTGCTGCTGTCCCAAAATACCAGTTGATGAGAGGTCTTGGCATGGCTGTTGTATTACGTCCTGTATCTTCTGCACCCTTGGCCACAAACTGCTGCAGGAGGCAAACAGCAAGATGTTCTCACATGACAGAAAGGCACATCATGCGATCATTGGCAGCTTACTCCCTAACTGTAAGGAATAAAGATTTCAAAATGGCACCCACACAAATAGACAGAGGTCCCTGACTATATAAAGATCTGGAGGTCTCAATCAGGTACCTTTCCAGGAAGCTGCATGTTCAGGATGGATTCGGACACATACAGATTTAGTCTTCACATTTGCACTTAGGCATAGAAACAAATGGAGCAAGCTTGAAAAGCTTTTTAAACACTCCTGAGCATTTACTCCTTTGTAAGGGGTGAGGAAAAAAACTTTTGATCCAATCAGTAGTCACAGAAAACTGTCAGAAATGTAGGACAAGATGCTGCTCTGAAGATGTTTGTTAGGGTAAATTTCCAAACACTACTTGAGTGCCTACTGGTTTAACATGCTCCAGCGTAGAGATCCATGTGGTTTGGTATGGCTATTTCAGCAGAGAGCCCAAAACTGCATACTGAATGAAGTGATGCACTTAGCTGCAGAATGATACTTTGTTTGAAACAAATAGCCCAGAACTGCACATTTTGCAGGTGTGAGTGCATGACTGATGACCTGCATGTTTATCTACAGGAATGTGTGTGCCTTTAAAAGGGTGCTGCCTGCTCCCTTTGAAGACTGAAGAATTAATCTTCACACTGCTACATCCATAGGAATCTACTTCAGAGTCCTTTCTTTCCTACCCTGCAAGGTGGGAACAACAATTCTGCTTTCCGCCTGCTCTTGCCTTCCTGATTGTGGTAACTCTGGGCCAACATCACGGCCTCAGCCAGTGGGGCCCTCAGAGGCCTGGAGGCATTGGTGCAGTAGCACTAATGTCATGGAGGGTTCCCAGCCCCTGCCTTGCAATGTGTAATAAAATTACGCGTGTGTGTTACACGTCTGGGCTCACCCTTTGTGCCCCTGCGCGCTCGCTCCATGCACGAGGGTGTTGCTCATGCCCTCAGCACCCAGCCGTCACCATTAATTGGGCTCAGCTCAGGCTTCCATGACGCCAGGCCAAGGGGCTCGTGAGCGAAAGGGAAGGAGAGGAAATGAAAGGAAAACCTGCTGGGCTCACCCTGCTCCCCGCCAAGGTTTTTCCCACGCTTGCTCAGGACTGATAAACAGCTTTTACGTTCCTGAAACAGCAGCAGCTGAGTTGCCAGCTCTACGTCACAGCCCATGTCATGCTGAAGGAGAGGGTTGTATTTCACCCTCTGCACTAAAATTATCCTTCAGGCCAGGCCAGTGACTCAGTTTTGTTTTCCATGGAGAATGCATGCCCGCTCCCATCACCTCTGCCACTGCGGTCCCAGCCTGTCTGGTGGAGGTTTGTCCTCATGCCACCTGCCCCAGTCCAGCAGTCTGTGACAGCCTGGATGGCCAGATAGTGGCCTTCAGCCTGTCCCCACTGTCCCATCTTCATTCTCCAGGTCTGTGAGGGATCTTGCTGCACCTACACACAGGGCAGGCAGGTCTTCTTTGCTTTCCTATAGGGCTTTTAAAGTTGTGGGGAAAACCCTTCCTATCTTTCCATTGCCATGCCGCTTTGAAATGAATTTTTTTACCTGGTTTCTTCACCTGTTTCCTTTCTTTGTAGGAGAGCTGCTTATGTTAATTTGATGGGGCAATTTTTCATATGCATGTCAGGTTTGGGGGTTTTTTACCACAGTCTTGGTGCCATGTAGCAGCCCTTGTTTATTGCTGCAATGCCTCATGATCGGTGACTTGTATAAAGAAGGACATTCTTGATGTTGGCAGCAGTTTGCACTGGCAAGAGCACAGGAAGCGGAAATGCTGAAAGTGATGACTAATGACAGCAGACATACCCTTACTAGTGGCCCAAGTGACTACCAACTATGATGACAGTGTTAAAACTCTGGGATCCGCAGTCTGTAGACACTTAACCCCAAGAAACACATCACATATCTGCAAAGGAGATGGGGAACTATGCTGGGCAGCCCACATTGCTTTTACTTTATTAAAGTAAGATCCTGTAATAGATCCTGTAATAAATCCTGTATGCATGACCATAACTCATTCTTGAGCAGTTGCTTCATAGAGAGACAGAAAACCAGATGTTTTCTTCCAGCATTCTTCTACAGAAATTATATAAAAGTTATTGTCAGAAAATGTTGACTTTTGAATTAAAGAAATGGTATGTAGAAAGTTTCAAAGATTTGTCGTGAAACAAATGCTGTATCTATAAAGCAATCTGAAGCTTTAATATAAAAATGTTCAGCCTTAGAACTTCTACTTTAAAGTAAATAAATAATGCAGCTTGTCAGAAGGACTAAACTCTGAATAACCCCTCTCAACTGGCTTTCAGCTTTCAAAGAAGCTGCTTCTCTTGTAAGCTTGAAGAGGAGCTCTTGCCTAAAGCTGGCTGCTTTTGCAACCATACCAATTCAGCTAATTAAAGATACTGTCTCTTCCTGCAGACCCTGTCCTGTGAAAGTGGTGGGTTTCTTTACTTGTGTGTTAGCTCAGTACTCTGCAGATTTCCAAAGAAATACGATGTTTTATGCCAGCACAGGATCTGTTCTGAATCTTTTGTTTTGTCAAATGCGCTTGCTTGAACACAGAGCAGGCTGTGAGTAACAGGCAGTGTCCCTTACCATGGGAGAAAGCTTACCTGAACTGAAGATACTTTTCCCTGTTTCCAGCCTGTCAGGACATCCTAGATTGGAAATCTCATTCAGAAATCTGTAAAGTTCATGTTTCATGTAGGTGAGAATGGGAGAAAAACAGCAATAATAGAACACGGTGAAAAAAAAATTAGATAAGGCAAAATTAAAGTATGCCAACAGAATGGTAGCCCAAAAAACCAGTCAACCAAACCCCAAAGAAAAAGGAGGGGGGAGAAAGAAAGGAACAAGGTGGAGAACCATGTTTGCCTACCCCTTCTCAGCCTGTTTTATCGGTTTATAGAAAGGACATTAATTATGGGGGACCAAATCCAAATTCAAAGGTTCCTAAACGTCAGCATTTCTTTTTGGGCGATACAAATCCTTGAAAGACCTGACCAGTCTGACGGAGCACTCATGGATTTTGCTCACACAGATGCTGGTCACTCAGTGCCTGATGGCCCTGCAGGGACCAGTGCATGGCTTTTGGGTGCCCTGCAGAAGGAAGGAGGCCTTGGATGGATTTGACCTTTCACGCTCGCTTCAGGGAAGTACCAAACATTTGCACCTCCCACTGAAGTGAATAGATTAGGCGTGAAATAATCTCTAGCTGGTGGAAATAAACAGTCGGCACTTATGACCCTGTTCTTTCATTTCCAAGAAAAGTTTTCTTAACAGAGCTGCTGAATTTGGACATTGAAAGCGCCCAACTCTCTTCCATTTAATTTCCACCTTGTGCTAGCTCACACTGCCAAAATGATATTGCCCTTAGGATTATTTGTTCCAACAGTCTCACTCTTACAGATGTGGATGAAAAGAACTGATGGTCCCCATGGGAAGCATTAAGAGTAATAATCAGAGGGTGAAGTCCAGAATGAAGCAAGGCAGGACATGTTCCTGTACACCTGCTGCCTCTCCCAAGCCACCCAACTGGACTTGTGAAATGGGCAATCACAAAAGTTAAACCACAGGAAGCAAAGCATTATTGTGTTTCGAAGACTGGGGCTAATGTTGCCTATCTTAGAGCAGCTCTAGCATGATGTCAGATGTGTTGCTCACTAACAAAATCTCTCCCTCCAGAGGATCTTTTTAAACAGCGAAGGAAATGTGGGATATTGCCTCGACAGTGAAACACGTCCCTGCCAGCCAAAAGCACCAGGCAAGGATGGCCAAGCACAATACATCATTAAAGCTTCCTCCTTTATTTCTACAGCAGTTGCCTGAAACATGGCTGGCAAAGGCTGTAGAGGAGGGAGACATACGTGGTGTGTGTTTGGTCAGGTGTCTTGAGCACTACAGTGAACTTTGGGCTGCCTGAACCCGAGGGCGTGAGCAGAATTGCTGCACTCCAGTGCTGTGAACTGCACTTGCTTTGTACTGAAAACCCTCACACTAAAGTGCCCTGCTATGTAACAGCAGGCCATAGGAAAATGTTTGGGATGAGACATAAACCTCAGATCAGGCCATCAATAGCCATAGTTAAAAACTAAAGAAAAAAATCAAGTCTCACTTGCACTTCCAAAAAAACTTCCACCTACAGTGGCTAAAAGATGTGACTATTTATTTTATTTTGATGTGGCACTCAGTGCCAATTATATAGGAAGTTGTTACTTCCAGTCTGGATTATTGCTAGATACAGCACAGTATGGGAATCCAAATAGTACAGCCAGAGCTAATTGCTTCAGGATGTGCTAGTTCAGCATGCATTTGAGTGTGGCCACTTTCACAAGGCCCTGAGACAGCTCCAGGTTGAGGCAGAATAGGATTTGGACATCTCCTGGGAGGTGTGACCAACCTGTGGGACAATGAGACAGGTCTTACTCACATGCCTAGAGAATAGCCTGTACCAGTGCTGAGATCAGGAAGGAATTTTCCTGTAGGACAGATTGCCACAGTTTTCTGGGGCTTTTTTGCTTTCCTTTGCAGCATCAAGCATAACCACTGGTCAGGGCTTCTAGGGTCCCTTTTGACCAGGTTGCCAAAGGTGACCCTCGCGCCTCACACCTGGAGAAAGGCAACTTTCCCAGGGTGGCCCCCAGGGTCTGCTTCTTATCCTGTGTGTGTCATTGAGCACAGTGCATTGCCAGGGCTCCTCTGGGCCTTTTCAACTCTGTTCTGCCTGCTGCACCTGTGCCTCCAAGGCAATACACATGCCCTGGCTGTCTCTGGCCCTCTGGCCCATTGCAAACTTAGAGCAGGAGTGAGCTCTGCTCTTCCCTTGGCTCCATTTTTCCAGGGGCTCTTGCTTGTGCAGAACAGCCGGTGCTTGGAAGGGCTCCAGGCTTGCACCCTCATGAGGAGATGTCACTTTTCAGCACTCCATGTGGGCAATACAAGCACCAGGCAGGCACAGGAGTGCTTTTCATGCATCACTACTCAAGAACTATGTCAGAGCAAGTTTTGGAAGGCAAAAAGTGTGCTTTGTGTTATCAAGGTGTGTCATAATTTGGAAAATACCAAGCGTTACTCCTTTTGTGTGTGACTGTTGCCAATCCTTATTCTCACTCTTCAGGAAACAGGGACTACTCCATCTCTGTTCATAAACCCAAATTGTTTCAACTTTTACATCCAAAGTAATACATGACATTGGTTATTGTTCTTCCTCCTCAAAGGCTAAAAATCAAAATAATTTTTAAAAGGAGAAAGAAATAAATATAATGTAGGTGGGGGAATATTTGGGGGTTGGATTTTTTGAATGCCAAAACACAAATTCATACATAAAAATGCATTACTGAACAGAGAAAATCACATTCTTAAAACTTTTGAGGTTTTTTTTTCCTGGAAAGAGCCTTTCTTTGTGCATCAGTGGGTTATATACTTTCCTGTTTCTGGTAAAGGTTAATATTTTATAGGCAATTTCCAGGGTTTTTTCAGTATTAATTACATATTTTCAAGACTGTTTTATCATCTGTGGGTTGACCCAGTGTCTGCCTCTGATTTGAAGGAGACTGGGTTCACCTGGCACCCCTTCTTTTGACTCCAGGCAGTCCCACTGCTTGGGTTATTCTCCATGGCAGGCTCCAGGAAGGATGTGTGGTCAAAACAAGTATGTCCTATGAAGGAATGATGTTTACAGACCATCATGTTCACTCTCTCCAGAGAGAGCCTGGGTGAAGGACACTCACCAGGAAGATAAACAGCCCATAATTCATAATATTCCAAGAAACTCTATGGGCAAACTTGCCTGGAGAGGTGGAGTTCATAGCAACTGTGTTGGGTACAAACCGTGCCATTAACTCCTTGCCACAAGAGACACATGAGTGAGACAGAAATCTGTTTTCCCCATGCAGTCCCACTAGCAAATGGCTCTCCACAAGATGTAGGAGACTTGCAAAATTCGGACTCTGAATTTGCCAGACTTCAAATGATGTACTTTCAAGCTAAACTGAGGATTGCATTGACTGCTCCTGGCTACACCTGCACATTGTGATAATGCTTGTGAACATCTGTTCTGAAACAGAGTGAGAAAAATAAATTAAAATCCTGTTTCCACTGATATCTTTTCTGTTGGAAGCAGCTTTGAGCCATTCCCATGCATGCTGGCACTGGGTACCCTCTGCACTTCCCCTCCTCATGAAGCTGCAGAGAGAAGTGAGGTTGCCTCAGCCTCCTTCCCTCCAAACTGGATCAAGCCCCTGTCCTCAGCTGCTCCTCAGAGGATGTGGCTTCCAGCTCTTTCACCATTTTGTTGTCATCCTCTGGATACATTCAAGGACCTTCACATCCTTTTTAAATTTTGGGACACACAATATTCAAGATGAGCCTGCACCAGCACTAAATACAGCAGGACAATCACCTCTTTTGACCAGCTGGTTGTGGTGTAGTTGATGTGTGCCGAAACTGCCAACCCATATTGAGCCTTCTGTCAGCCTGCACCCCCAGACCCCTTTCTGCAGGGATTGTCTCCAGCCATGCCTCTCCCAGTTCATACTTGTGGAAAGTATTTCTCATCCCAGCATTTGTTCTTGTTCAATTTCATGCCACTGATGATTGCCCAGTGCTCCAACCTATCCAGATCCCTCTGCAAGGCCTCTTGTCCCTTGAGTCAACAGCACATCCCAGTTTAGCATCCTCAGAAAACTTCCAACTCCTGTCTCCAGATAATTGATAATATATTGAACAGAACTGTCCCTAGAACTGAGCCCTGAGGAACAATGTTGGTGACTGGCCCCCAGCCAGATTCCCTACAACATTTTGAGCCCTGCTCTTCACTCAATTCTTCACCCACTGAACTGTGTACCTGCTCACTTCACAGTTGGACAGCTTGTCTAGAAGAATGTTGTGAGGGACAGAAAAAAAAGCCTTAATAAACTGAAATCCAGAAAAGCTTCCTCCACTGCCTTCCCTTTATCCAATAGGTGGGTGATCTTATGCTAGAAGAATATTAAATAAGTTATACAGGACTATGTTGTCTGTGCCTTCTCCTCTAAAGGCCTTTCAGTAGCATCCAGTATGATGTTCTCTGTAAGCTTCCCAGGCACTGAGGCTGGGCTAACAGGTCTGTAGTTTCCCAGAGTATCCCTCATGCCCTTGTAAACTGGAATAACACTGTCTGCCTTCCAGTCAGCAGGAAGCTCTACTGCATAAAACCACCTGGTTCCATCACCATACTTGCTGAAGTAGCATGATTGGCCAACTGCACTACAAAAAGGGTGCTTGAGAATGCCTACAAGTTCTTGTTCCTTGGTTGTAATGACAATATACTTGTAATACAGCCTTCTGTGAAGAGCATCTGGACTACTGCATCATCGAATCGTTTAGAAAGCTGAAAGCCTAAACTTTCTATGAGTTTATGCCAGTATGGAGTCAAGGACATTGGGAGATATACTCAGAGAGTCCACTTCTTATTTTGCTGACAGACAATGAAAGATTACTCTCACCCTTTGCACAGCATCAGATAACAGAAATAAAGTATTCAGCTTCAGATCAGACTTTCAGCCACATTTTTCTGGCAAGCATGACAGGAAAGCAGACATCCCAGTAAACAATTCAAGATTGATATTGCAATGCTCAGTAGCAGAGGCATCAACGGCTCTGTAATCTGTAGCTGGGCATGAAGGAGCATCATGACAGAGTCTATCAAATACATTTGGTTCCAGGTCCAGTATGACAGTGACCTGGGCTCCTTATTTGTTCATTGTTCATTGCATTTTTTTAATACCTCTTGTGAAATTTCTTAGTGGAAGACTGGAAAACTCTAAGAAGGAAAACTAGTGTCTGTAATTTATGCAGTTCTTGGAAGAGCACAGGCCAGTTCACTCTATAGCTCCTAGTATTTTATTTCAAGTTATCTGCAGTAGCTGCAGGGCTCAGCTGCCACTCATTGAAGTTTAAGCTTATACTTTTCTGTCCAAAGTCCTTCCTCTTCGATCTGCCCTATGGCTGGCCTCTGCTCCAAGCTCTCTCATACCACTTTGTTTTTCCAGTTACTCCATCCTGCTGCTTCCATTTCTTGAGCATTGTAAAACTCCCAGGTATATTATATATATATAAATATTTCTTCTTTGGTACTAAAATGCTTGATCCCTTTTCTGACAGCAATTGAGAACCTCACCCCTGACTCTTAATGCCGTATTATATTCAGTTGTATGTCATGCATACATGTACAATAGAAGAATAACATATGTGACTGACCAGTCACAAAAGCACTGGTTGCTATTGCTGTGGTTATTTACTGTTCATCTTATATGCAATGGTTTTAACAGCATGTTTGGAAGTTTCCATCATTCCTCTAACCATTATATTAAGCCTTTTCAGTCTTATTCATCTTTTCCTGTTCCTATACCTCAAACCCTTTGTTTCAATCTAACATTAAAAAGGGTTGGCATCTGCTCATGAAACTCTTTGTTATTTTGATGTTCCTTTGTGGCAAATCCTGACAAGGCTACCAGAGAGTGTGGTGCTCTGTACCACTGTATAAACCCTTAAAATACATTTATTACAAAAAGCTTTTCATCTGAACTCCTGCTACCCTGGTAGGGGTCTTCCTAAGTTAAACATGGCCTCTCCAAGAAAGAAGTTTTTCCAGATGGTGTGAGCTCATTTTTGTTCTGTGTTTAGCTTTAGTGTTGTTTCCACAGGATCTAAAGATGGACTGAAGTTAAAAAGCAAGTGGAAGGCTAAATTGCCAGGGAGATGGAAAAGAGTGTTTTCATGGGATCTATAAATCTTAATATATTCTAAAATTACAGATAGCTGCCTTGGCAAGATTTGATGCTAGCAGGCAAGAAACTAAGCACTAATTTTACATTTTTAAACTGTCTTAAAATGGGTTTACATATCAGTTAGAATCTGGATGACTCACAGCAATCAGAAGGCACAAAAGACCTTGTGCCAGATCTTTGTGCAGTGCAAACCAGTGTCAGTCCACAGCATCCAGTGAAGCTACTCTGGCTTCTGGGAAAGTGTGCAAGTGGCTGACTCTTGCATACTATTTTCTGCCTGTGAAATCCAGGAAGGCATCCCTTCTGGAGCTGGGCAGCTCCAAGGGCCATATCAGAGAGCTCCATGGCTCAGCCTGGCTCAGTCTTGTCTCCATTTCCACTGACCTCAGCAGTGGAGAGATGGTCAACTGCCTCTGAAACAAAATGTGAACTCCCTTGACTTTGCTGGTCTGTCCATGCAAGTGCCCCAGGGGATATGTGACATGATATGGGGGAAGTGACCTCAGGGTGCTGAGTGCTGACATTGGCTCCTCTCCGGCATGATGAAGGCAGGATATTTTCACATAAGCAATGAACGAGCACGCCCTTGAATTTACTGTCATTTCCCTGTCACCCTGCAAGGTGCAGCAGACGCCAGCACTGTCTGCAGTTGCATAAACACACACCGTCAAAGACCTGGAAGCCACACGCTGGCACAGCACACAGGCAGCGCTCCTGTTCTTGTAATTAATGAACTTCTGGCAGGAGTCTGCTGGGATCTCAGCAGCCCCCAAAGAGCACATGCCAGACTGCACAGGGGTGGCACTTGCTGAGATTAAAGACTTGGCTCCAGCAAAAAAGAAAGCGGAAGCAAACAGCAGCCTTCTGCCAGTAAGTGCCTTTCATAAGGTCAAGGCTTGGTGTTGGTGCTCAGCACAAATTGGATTTCCTTTACTCATGCTCAACTCAGCGCTTGTCAGCATCGCTCGTGGGCTCTGTGATGTTGCCTGGGTGTCCTGTTTGGTGCACAGAGCCCATGGGTCAAACCTCAGTGCACCTAGAGCATCACAAAAGGTCATCCTGACATGGCAAACAGACAAAGTTTGGCCTCCTAAGCAATAATGCACATACAGGCATGTGTGCAACTCCAAGAGGTCCCTTTTTCTTGAGGTTTCCATTCGGTAGGTTGTGACATCCTCTGTTAATAATCTGGATAGCCAGTTCCACTTAGATGAAATTCCTTGAGACTACTCAAATTTAGGCCACAGGGAATTTTGCAAGGATGCCAAGAGGAGATGTGAACAGAACTGGGCAAAACTGAGGTCATCTACTCAAAAATCCAGAGTGTAATGCTGTGCTAGCACCAGGACATCGTAACACTGAGTTCCTCGTCTGTTCAAGGTAAGTGAACTAAAACAAGACCCAGACCCTCAGTGGAAGACTGCACATGGGCATTTTCGAAGTTAAGCCCAAAAGTTAACCCAAGGCCATCAAGGTAAGTCCCTATCAAGCCTTAGCTTCCCAGGCAAGGTCTGTCCATTTTTTTGCCATTGTGGCACCCAACATCCAATGTCTCAATCTGAACTAGAGGTCTGAAATGAGCATTGTTTGCTCTTTATCAGTGCTTAGCACCAGACTGCATGGGGTGAGCAGGAAAATGTCCCACTGTGATGCCTTGCCTTTGCAAAAGCTGCTGGAACACAGACAAGGTACAGTGGATTTCGTGGAATGTTTTGTTCAAATGAGAATTTCTCTGGCATAAACTCAGTGAGTCTTGCTCCTAACCCTTACTTCTTCAGAGCCAGCACAGCTTTGGCCTGCTTTATGCCCCATTTTCTAACATCTAAGTTCTGGTTGAAATTCATTACTCTTAATAATCTTCAATTTTCCAGCACTGGAGATTCTTTACTACTCATTTTAAAGTCATGGTAGACATTAAGAAACCAAATCACCTTGCTATTTATGGCTTGAATGGATTTATAGTGTTAGAAGTTATGGTTAACCTCTTATTTTCTAACCTTCTTTTCTTATATTTAGAATTTAGGAAGAAATTTTGGACAGGAGTGAATCCTGTTTTGATGTGAGAAATGTACATATGAAAGAGAGCAAAGCGGCACTAGGTAAGGAACATATAAAACTGAGTGGACGTGTTTTTATATTTAATTTTGAAAGTAGCCCACACATTGAAAAATAACCTATAGCCCAATAATACTTTGTTCTGTCTTTTGGAGATATCATACACAAGCAAACAGGCATTTAGGTCAAAGATTTAGCAACTCATTTCATATCTCTCTAGTGAAAATAAACAAAATATTTCAGTTTATCAGGAATTTTTAAACTCAGTATCTGTAAAACAAAAAAAACACCCAAATTCATAGATTCAGGGTTCTAAATTTTTGTTGTTGTTGTTGTTGGAAGTATTATTGCCTTACACTGCAAATTTTAACAAAAATTGCTATGAGTTTTCCTTTAGGTAGAGATAGAAATATCACTAAGTGATTAATTTCCTAGATTGTTTTTTAATCCTCCTTTATCATGTAAATGATTTCTTGGGGTATTATTATTGTTAACAACTGATCTGAGATTCAAACCTGTAAGTCTGTAGCCATGCTTTTCATTTACTTAAATATGGAGCAAATACTCCTACAGCTGATGATAAAATGAGACTTCCATGACTTTGTTGAGAAAACAAATGTTTGTTTTCTCTTCTAGCAAAACCTGAGGAAGCAAATAACATGTATTTGCTAATTTCTGCAGTGTATTGCCTTTAAGAGAGAGGGGAAAAATACTTCTGTTTGTTCAAACCACTGTAGGAAATTAAATATTGTCAGTGTACAGGTATGGATCTTAATTTACAGGCAACAATCTTTTTCAAAAATTGTTAAATGAAACCACTCATCTTTCACAGTTCAGTTTCCTAAATTCATATTTAAGCACTTTAAAGATATTATCAAAGACTGGTTTATTAAATGTCCAACCCCTGAAAAAAATCCCAAAAAACAAATATTTCAATTGCCAGTAAATTCTCTTGAAACATAACTTCTGACATTCACTTTCAAATATTAAAGTTGAGACTTTGGTAACATTAAAAGTAGGAAATAAAGTCCTTTCTACAGAAAATCCTGGGACATCCAGCTTCAACACTATAATATTCTATACGTGAAAGTTACTATGTTTTAGAGCCCTTAAACTTCATTTTTGTTATTCTTCAGAAATGTATAGAGATAATACTTAGAAAAAAAAAATCTGTAAGTTCTACTTGCAGATATAAACAATTACAATTTTGTATTAAAATAAACACTTACTAAACTTACTCATAGACCCATAGAATTGTTTAGACTGGAAAAACCTTTCAGATTATTGCATCCAGCCATTAGCATAGCACTGTCAGTGGTTCTGCCTACTATAAGTTGAAAATGGAATTTTCAATTCTTTCTTTTGTCTTATAAATCTTTATTTCACACTACAATACCATATATTTTAACTTACAAGATGCTAAAAAGAGCTGCGAAGCTAAAAAAACGGAGAAAGGTCAAATTAGAGTTGCCTTAAAATGAAGAAATTCAAATTGGAGTTCATATTCTGTACATTGAACATTGCGTCACTGAAGTGAAGACTGTAGGATAAATCAAAGAAAGGGGAAGCTGAAGCTAAGGAAATGAGGAACAAAAAAAGAAGAGAAGAAAAAGTAGGGGCTCCTGGAAGCAACAGCTTATGCACTGCAGATGCCAGTTTATATCTCCTTGAAATGATGTTCTAGGGAGTCTTCCAAAAACACGTATCTCCCAGTGTTGTTAGAGGGTTAGCAAGCAATGTACTGACTCTCAAATATAAGTTATGTCTCTGTCACACTGAATCTTACTGCTAGTTAAAGGTGATGGAAGGTTTATATGCCTAAATAATGATCCCCGTTTGTTCTACTGCAGCTAGGGTATGTGCTGAAACCTAATGAAAGCATTGGAAAGGTGCCCATTGATTTTAAAGAGATTTGGATCCGGTCCTGAAGTGCTCAAGAGAAAAAAGTTATTCCTCCTCTCCTTTCCCAAATTCTAAAATAAATTGTGAATGTGATTGCATGGTCATGCTGGAACACAGCTATTGTGGTAACAGAATAACAGATAACAGGCATCCTTATGCCTCATTGCTCTTGGTGTGTGTATTGTGCCCTAACAAACACAGACACACAAACACAGAGCACTGTTCTGGCTCACTTAAATTATTTGCTTATTCCTACGTCTCTCATAGCTGACATGCTCCTCCTGCATTAGGTAAGGGTAGATTTAGATCAGTTATTAGGAAGAAATTCTTTACTGTGAGGGTGGTGGGACACTGGAACTAGTTGCCAGAGAAGCTATGGACACCCCATCACTGGACATGTTCAAGGCTGGGTTGGATGGGACTTTGAGCAACCTGGCCTAGTGGAAGGTGTCCCTGCCCAAGGCAGGGGGTTGGAACTGGATGATCTTTAATGTCCCCTCCAATCTAAAACCCTTCTGTGATTCTATGATTGCTTGGCATCAGCATCCCACTGCATCTGTCCCTGACAGTCCTACAGTTTGATCTCCTGAGGGTGGCCTGTGGGGTGAAGAGTCTGTGGCAGCCCTGTTTAGCAACATGCCACTGACAACATGGCAGAAATAGTCTTTACCACAGATGGATCTGTGTTGCTGTTTGCAATTTGTCTGAAACAAATGACTTCATAGAGGTAAAACTCTTGAACCTCTTTTCCATCCCCTGGTCAGCGCAGGTCACAGACTGGGTTACACGCACACTGCACAGAGACAAAGGACAATTTTGTCTGGGTGCTCAGAACCTTTTTTAATCTCACCCACACTATAATAACTTGTCCCTGTCCGACAGCAGTGCAGGGGCTGGACAGGCTTCCTGCATTGTGCTCCCAATGTCTCCTGGCTCGGGAAGTGACAACATCTTGAACTAATTTTTTTAAATGGGGGTTGATTTTAAGCAACATATTTTCCAAACTGTTTTTTTAAGTGTAAAAAATGGTAAGTCTAATTTTTTTTCTTCTTTTTTCCTTTTTATTTTTTTTTAACCACTTGGCAGAGGAAGGAATTCCATGCAGGACCTTGAATGAGGGACACTCAGGGCAGCCAAAGACATCAGCAACCTCTGCCAGCCACCTCTGGAAGGCAGGAGCATCGCTAAAGGCTGGATGTAGGCTCCTCCATGAGCGAGCCCTCAGCTGCAGACAGGATCAGTAACCACAGCCCAATCTGCTGCTCTTTCTGCCACAGACAGTTGTCCTTTTCCACATGGCCAGGTATGATGCTTCTGGGGCGAATCTGGGGGTATTCGTCACCAACAGCGAGGGAGCGGGAGAGAAGTTGCATCCAAATAAAGGACCATCACATATTGGGCTGCAGTAGAAAGGTCTCATGTTTGCCAGCCTGCACATGCAGGGAGAGATTTTCTCTGTATTTTCTCCTCCTGGATGTTAAGAGTCATTTGAAGAGATGTGAAATGGGCAGCCAAAGTTTCATCTACCCCCAATGCCTTCTCACCTTTGAGCTTCCACTTGTGGAGCTTCCTTGGCACATCATGAGTCTGCACAACAGGGAAGAGGACTTGGCCAGACCCAGCTGCTTCAGGCTTTTTGGCTAACCTTGCGTGGAAAATCCAGGAAGCGCCAAATATCATCCACTGAAGCTGTTTCTCCAGCCCCAAACATTCAAATGTTAAGAAAAATGCTCCCAAATATAGTGAGTGGGTTAAAGCCCCAAAAACTACAGTGTGTTAGATTGTCAGTGGACATGCAATTGTTTCTTTGCAACTCATGGTCAGACACTCCTCCCTGCCAATGAGGACAAGTTTCCCAAAGGGATTTTCCTTTCCTTAGGCTTGCCTAGGGAAGTGGGGTGGTGAAGATGCTGCAAGATACCCCATGGTCCACACCAGTGGGACGAGACAAGGTCCCATACCATGTACAGAGCTATCACCTATTGCAGCGCTGGGGAGGGTGAACACAGATTCTTCACAAAGGTTCAAGTTTTTCTCACTTTGCGAAATTTTCCACCTCCTTCACAGACAGGGTTGTCTGGCTTTGGGCTGGTTTCCATGAGGCTGGATAGGAAAGCTTCACAGCAGCAGGATGTTTTATTGCTGCCTTTTGTATTTTGCCCAGACAGCATTCCTCTGACCATGTGCCCAGCGTCAATGAGCGTAGATTTTTCTTTGGTGATTTGGGTGCTTTTATCTTCCTGAAAAGCCAGCTCCAAAGAGTATGACTGGCAGGTAGTTAATATTTAAGCAAGGACTCGCTGCCAAGGACTGATCTCTACACAGAGAGGTCTGGATCTTGCCCCATAGCAGAAGAGCATTTGCCACGTGGCTCCCTTGAGCAGCATGAGCAGCTGGGAATAGGTGCTGACACCCAGCCTAATCTCTCTGGCTGTGTTCCTGAAGCAAGGGGGAGCTTTTAATCTAGATTTGGTGCTTTATTCAAGGACAGGAAACTCATATGATGCCCAGAGAGCATCTTGACTATGGCCAGCTTTCTAGTTCCAGTGAAGTTACAGCCCCACTTTTCCACATTAGTCTTGTGTCTGTCTCATGCCTTAACCTCTTATATTAGGCAAAACTAGGCTGTAGTTAGTTTTAGAACCTCTGCCTCTCCAGCAGCTAAGATAGAAAATAGTTGTTTGAAGCAACATAATTTTAGTTTCAGCCTGTAAATTACATATTTTTCATTGTGTAGGTTGCTTTACACTCACCATTTTTGTCCAGGTCTGCACAAAAGCATTAGTCTGTAAAGGCCTGGGCTTTTTAGGGAGTGGGTAGATTAGGAAACTGGGGAAGGGAATTTTACCATAAACATCCTTTCATTGCAGCTGAGGTAGTAAGCTCAGGTTTCCTACAGTAAAATGTTAACTACGATAACAAAACAGTACACCTTGTTTGATCTAAGACTCATATTAAATATTTAGAGACCATGCATAATAATCAGATGGCACTACACCAAAATTTTGGCCTTAGAGAGCATGTGTGCTGGGAACCTTGTGCGATTGCACCCCAACCCTTGGTTTAAACTGCAGAACAAAGTGGGGGAAAGGAGCCAAACCAGCAATTTTGTATTAAGGAAGAGGGGAGAAGTTTTTCACAGGAGCCAAGTAACAGCTAGCTCAGCAGCAGGTGGCAGGGAGGGCTCAGGCCTTGCTGTGTAAGCGTTTCTTAAGAAAGAAGCATGATCAGGAGTGCATTTCAGTGCCTTAGCTAGTCATTTCACAGAAGAGGTTTTCAAAAATTATTGAACTACATTAGAGCATCTATTACCAAGACTGCCACTGAATTTGATCTAAATCCCCAGAACTCTATTGGGAAACCCTTTCATTGTTACATCGTGTCTGTGTATCATTAATTGGAGCTAGAGCAGACAGGAGCAGAGTCTTAAACTAGCAATTTTGCCATTAAAGGATACAGATGTCCGGCATGGGGTCTGGTAGCCTCCAGTCCTGTAAAAATATTTACCAATTTAATTCACTTTTCAACACTATGAGGTTGTAGTGATTAGCAAATGCAGAAGTTCTGGCGGGAGTTGATGGAAATCCTTCACCAAGTTCTGACCCTGCCACCTAAAGTACACTCAGCCCTGCTCCACACCTGTGTAAAATGCTGTGTAAACACAAAGTGCTGATCAGGAGGTGAGGGTTGCATTTCCTGGGCTGTGGATGGGGAGGACATCTCCCAGAAGCAACAAACCCCACTCCCTCCTGTCTTTCCTGCTCCCAGCAGCAGCATCTGGCTTCTCCAGAGCTTCTGTCCTGCTTCCTTTTACGCTTTGGAATTTTGCCTGCGCAAAATTGATCTGTGTTGGTGCAAAAAGAAAAGAATTGGAAATCTGGCTAATTGTCATATGATAGCAATACCCACAAGACAGGTGAGCACCAAAAATATCTTAATTTCAGGTAGCCTTTTGACTTCAAAGCACATTGCAGGTGGTTGAATGAGATGGTGCTAAGAACGTCATGCTCCATGGAAAGACATAGGACTATACTTTAAGAACTTGGAAATATTGGGACCAGGCTTAGCAGTGCAGACACACCAAGCAAAGAGGTCAAACTCAGTACATGGATACCTAGAGGTACCAGTAAGAGAAAGTAAACCCTGGGCACATCTCAGGTATCTCCTACGGGTATGTTAATTTTGGGAGTGAGGGGGTTGCAGGAGGCTTGGGACAGAGCCAGGAAGGACTTTGCTCTTGCAAAGGATGACCCAATGCCCCTGTAAGATCTACAGCCTGGAAGGGTGGACCATGCATACAGCAGCAGAGGTGGCTGTCCATGCTTGTCTGCAGACTTTGTGAACTTTTGGTTGCCAGAGCCCTGAAATGGGATATTTAGCACATATCACTACTGCCCCTCAGACACAACATTCAGAAGCTTTTATCAGTTTTCTAGTTTCCCATTTCTTTGCATATCCTGCATGGGAGTAGAAGGTGATTAAAAGGGCTAAGTGCTTACATATTGTTTATCTTCCAAGGTCCAGAGTGAATTCACTGGAAAGATTCCAGTTAACTTCAACAGATTTTGGACCAGTGTCTCAAGGAAAAGATGCAAACTTTGATTTGCAGTATTCTGTACCATCCAGTCGATTTAGTTTGGAAAGCTAACTTGTAATTTAGCACTTAAAACATTTTAACCACTCTTTCTGAGGAATTTTAAACCTAAGCAGTATAAAAAATCATTACTCATGGACTCTTTCATAGAGTCAAGTTTTTAATTTTCATTTAAGTCATGAGTTTACCAAGCTTTTTCTTGCTTTCTAGGTGGGACTTTCAATTCAGAAAACTGATAATTTATGTTTGCATATCTAGCAGAGGACTAGAAAGCTTCCACTGATGTTCATAAAGCCTAGCCTTGTGTAAGGTTTGAAGACTGGGGTAGCTTTGTTTATACTATAGTTTAGGAGAGAACTGCCTGTGTTTTCAAAATATTTTCAGCCTTAAAATGTTCATCACTTGACTTATAACTGGAATTATGTCTTCTTATTTCACTACAATGACTTTTTATTTCTCAGGGAGACAACATACAAAGTAAAAGTAAAGGCAAAGTTGCTTTTGGAAAAAGTTTTTAGAGGAAAAAAGGTAGTACATTTTTGAGGATTTTTAAAAATTCCACTCATTTAAACTTATTATAATATCATTGTTACAGACACAGTGAATGTCTTCTAACAAGAACTTTCTCTTAAAATGAAACCCACAATATCATAATGAATTGGAAGAGGATTACCTTCCAGAATATCCAACAGTTTTCAGCTGCTCAGTACTATTGTCATGCTTGCTGCTGACTTAAGGATTTGAACTAAATCCTTTCAGAAGACAACTGATTTCTCATTGTATGTTGCAAAAAGTGCATCCTTGAGAGAACTTTACAGAGTATTTCCTATAACCTCAGTATCTGAACAAGACTTTTATTCTAAAACTTGCTTCTGAAGCCATTTCTCTTCTTCCACCTTATCTCTCTGAAGGGTGTGAGAATGTTTTATTCAGTCTTTGCACATCTACCCTACCTGGGTGTCTTACGTAAAAGTCATTTTCCCATGGGATAACTGAGGCTGGAAGTGACTGCTGGTGGCCTGCAAGTCAAGCTTTGCTCAGTTCAGGGCTAACTCCAAAAGGAATTCAAGTTGCTCAGGGCCATGTCCAGGTGTGTCTTGAGCTTCTCCAAAGAATGCATCTCCAAGGATGAAGCTTTCTTTCTCTCAGGGCTGCACCACTCACCCAGAGAATTCTTTCCCCCCTTATGTCCAACTAGCCTCTGCCTTGCTGCAAATCTCAGCTGTTGTTTTCTGACCTTTCCCTGAGCACCTCAGAGATCCTGGCTGCATCTACTCTGTAACCAGACTTCAGGGAGTGAAGGACAGCAACCATCCTTCTTTGCCTGCTGCATGGGCCAGCTCAGACAGGATATCACCACTTTGGTACCAATTGCCTGCCCAGGTAGCTCTTGATCTCACCTCTCAAGGAGACTGCTGGCTCTGGTATGCACTAAAAGCTCCTAGAGCTCAAAATCCTTGGAAGCACCTTCCTCTTCCTGACTCCAAGGGTATTTGGGTGTCAAAATATTGGTGTCTGCCACCCTTGCTGTCTGACCTGCAGATGTTTATGAAGTCTGGGTATTGAATCCTGCACCTTAGTCCCCTTCTAAGTATCCCTCAAGTGTGTTTAAAGAGGTAGTTGAAAGAATGGAGGATAGGGCAAATTAATTACCAAAAAACCTGAAGATTTGAAGACTTTTTTATATTTTCATCAGTATTTTACAATATTTGCCATTTTCCCTTTGAAACAAAGATGTCTAATTTTCAACTGAATTTGGGAAGGAACTGTTGATCTATTACAGAAGGGAACCTTATTTTGTCACATGAAAGAATGAAGAGGCATCTGCAATAGATGAAGTCCCCAGACATAGCGTGGTAAACCAGTAGACAGACTGTGTAAAATGAGGAGTAATTTATGGTCTCTTATTGGAGGATCTTTATGAATAATACTACTCTGGAAACAACTTAAACAGCACCAGCTACATTTTTAGAAACACTGGGAAAAAGTCAGGTCTTCTAAATTCAAATGACATTTTCAAAATATCACAAAACACAAATGCAGTCATCAGAGCTGATCACCTTCAGAAGACAGAGGAAAATCATTTCAATTCACTTGACTTGTTTTCACTGTCATTTAGACTGAGCAACATCCTCTTGAACCGAAATTTCAACTTTCTGCAGCAAATACTCCAACTTTTGATTCAGCGAGGCAGAAAAGTTTATGGTTTAGACTGAGGAAAGCCTTTTACTTCTGTAGTGACAGATACAGAAACATAACACCAAGGTAGATACACAGGTGTGAACTGCTCCACTTCTCAGTGTCTCTACAGATTTTCCTCAATCACCTGAGAGCATTGGCTAAATCAAAGCTGTAAAAGCTGCTATGGGTTTTTTATTAAAATATTCAAAATGGATGGATAAATTTAAAGAGAAAAAAACCCCGTGTTATAAATCCTGGGAGTATAGAGAACAGAGACTTAGAAAAGTCAGGTAAATTTTAGTTTTTAACCTAAGTAGCTTCTCCAAACATAACCTTAGTGGCTGATGTAAATTCTGAATTAATAACCAATAATTTAATTTGGAAATATGCTGCTCTAGCTGAAGTAAAACGTTCATCCATCTCAGAACTAAGTAAAGCACCTGGGTATATAATTAGGGAAATGAAGAATTCTCCTCAAATTTAATTTTCACTTCCTCCAACGACCTAAGAAGTTTCCACGTACAAATTGCCATACTGTACAATACAAGGCAATAAACTCTAGCCCTAACTTTCTTGGCCAGGGTAGATCAGTCATCCTCAGACAGGCAAGAAATCAAGAGCACCTTTAGGGTCATGCCTGTGAATTTTTGTCCCTGTGTACAAAACAGCCACATTTTCTAACACACACTTAAACTCTTCAGTGCAACAACAGTATTTGTGCAGTTTTGGTTGCAGATGGCAATAAAAGAATTGCAGTGAAGGCTTTGGGCATTTATCATCCCAGGCTCAGAAAGCTTGCACCAGATAGGAAGAATGATACAGGTCCTTGCAAGAAGTGTCTATGCTGTCAGCACCACCACTAATATACCATTTTAAAATAAAAGGGAAGTGCTGAGCATCCCCGACAATGTGCACTTTCTAATGACCCCGTGAAGGGTTGCTTTTTCCTCTCCTCTGCTGGTCTGTAACCTGGCCACAAAGGTCTGACAATGACATGCATATCCCCAGCCCACTGGGGATGCCTTCAAGGACTGCACCTGTCAACAGGATTATAAGGAGATTTATGAACTGATAAAAGGCTGAATTAGAAGTCCTTTTAATGGCCCACTCTGGACAGAAAAATAGTTGCAGGTCAGCTGACAGCAAAAGTTAGGTGTAGCTGAATGTCTTTTCCTAAAATCCATTTCCTTCTGCTCTGAAGACAGAGCACTTACTGTTATATTCTTGTTGCCCCAGAAGGAACCCTAGATTAGACTGCATCTGAAGGAATAATTGGACAAGAACTAAAAAAACTTATTATTTACCAAAAGGCCTCCAACCCAAACCACGACAGAGACAAAGCCACTACATTTCACAAGACCGGTCTGGAGGGAAATTCTTGTGCGTCATTTAAAAGGCCATTTATTTTTAAAATATAGGACCCCCTAATGGAATAAATGTTTCACCTCCAGCATGCTTATATATTTTTTGGCATATTAAAATGTTGCCTTCTTTCATGAAGACTTATGGTCATTCTTCAGAATTATGAGAGTGAAAATCCAACAGGACAGACCGAGGGGATGGCTAATTATAGGGTATCTTTGTTCTGAAAAGACTCAGCTAAGAAAGTTAAAGAATAAAAACCGTAAATATTGACCTTGCCATCAGCTTCTAAATGTATTTTTCTTGGCAGGAGTATTTTGAAATTCCTCCCAAATAACCTTTTGATAATATTTAAACTTTATTTTTACATACTATTTGAAAACAAACCAGTTTGTTGAATCTTTTTGTTCTGCAAATTTAGCAATCATATGAGGTCTTTTGTTGGAACAAAACCAGTATTTTAACACTGAGACATCCAAAACTTCCTGCAAATTAATTATCACATGGTACAACCTCAGAGAACAGCAATTACAGCACTGGCAAAGTTACCTTAAAGGTTAAAAGAACTTTTCCCAAAGTAATAGCTTCATGTGCTCCAATCTTTTTCTCTCAAAGCTCTAGAAGAGTAGAGAGATGGGAGACTGGGCTTGAAGAAGTACAAGAATCCCAGCCTGCACTACAGGAACCAGGGTTTTTTTTTAATTTTATCTCAATTTTTCTTGTAAGACCATGCTTTGATAAAGATTTAACCTTTTACAGTTAGAATTCCAGGAGACTGTAAAGAGAATTTAAGTTAAGAGTGTTAAATCTACAAGTGGTGAGCAGACAAAATGGCAATCATTGTTGTACCTATTTTTAAAATGACAGTATGTTTGTCATTTTTAAAAAATTTTTTGTTTGAGTTGCTGAATGAAAGAGAGCATGACTGTAGGAATTGATGTACATTTCCCTCACTTTTTAAGACATGGTAGAAGTTCAAGGGCAGTGTAAACTCAGGCAGGGCAGGATGTGCTCAATGTCAGTCTTTGAGATTGTAAATTCTGAAGTCAATTAAAAACAGAAAAGAAAAAGAAAAATCCTTTACGTAAGCATTTCAAAAACATGGGGGTTTTGTGCTGTTTTTTTAAAAATAAATAATCTGTTCTAGAGACACTGTTTTTGTTCAGTCAGTAATAAATCAAAGAAACAGCAGCTAAAGCATTTCTGTATAGCATGAAGTCAGATGCAACAGTTACTCTGCACCTTCAGGAAAGCCAGAAAGCCAAATGCCAGTGGATTTTTTCCCTGTCTCCACAAGAAAACTGTATCCTTTATCGGTGAACAGGAACGCTGTTCTGACCATGACTGTAAAACAAATGCCACAGGAAGAGCAAGGGACCAAGATAAATAATTACAACCCTATTAAAGGCTTCACAAACAAAACCCAATATGACGAAACTCTACAGAATTTTCAGCAGATGAGTGTTTTGATTCCCAGCAGATGGACATGATGCACCATGAAAAGTTGCCTTACATACCAAACTCCAACCTGAATCCTGTGCTGTCTTCCACTTCAGGAAAAGCATCAGGTGTAAATGAAGTGCATCACAGTAAATCAGCCCAAAGTAAACAGCTGAGAAAGAAATAGAGACCTATGGTCACCAACAGCAATGATTTTACCTGACTGACATGGATGCTAACTAACCCCTTAATCATTGCTTTTCCAGGTGATATCACTGCCAGAGATTGCTTACTCAGACTGACTGACATGGAAAACTACTCACCAGCTTTTTCAGAGTGAAAAATTTAGTAGACAACCTTCCCTCTGAAGAGCTTTGCTGAGTTGTTTAGGCATCTGCCAAATGTCTCCTAAACACCTTTCTCTGTATTCCCAAAGTCGGTCTTGGTTTAGCGTCGATTTCTTACAATCAATACCTACAGAGCAAGCACAACAGACATGAGGATTTATTTGAAAACTTTCTTGTCTGGACTATTTGTCAGCATTGTTCATCAGTTCACATTACAATGAGTACTCTGAGGTGAAATCTGGAATTTGAATCCATACTTGCCTTTGTATAAAAACCATGTCTTCTGTTCCAGACCTGTTGCTGACTTGCTGAGCCTATTGGTAAATCTTGCTTCCGCATATATTGAATTATTTGGTAATACTGTTCTCTAACATCTGTCTTCCAAGAAGAAGACCATGTGCCATATATAAAAAATTTTTTTGATTGTAGGTGGTGGCTGGTACTTAAATCTGGAGAAAAATGGCTCTCAGAAATGATTTTGATTATTTTGTTTTGCAGAACAGTCTCTGCAGTATAGATAAGACTGTTTAGTAAGAGGTTCATTAACAACTCCATCTCACCCTCACAAAAAAAATCAGCAAGCAGCTAGGTGTAGGTATACAACTGAAAGAAATCATGAGAACTACTGTAAAATATTCTAATTCAGCATAAATGTAGCCAGCAAAACAATCAAATGTGCTTCCAAGTATTCCCATTACCATTTGCTCATGACATTTTTCAGAAAATGGCTCCAGAAGATAGATGCCTGTCCATTAGCCAAAAATTTAAATGTGGTAACAGTTGTCTAAGGAATTGTAGGCCAAGTCCAGATAGAAAGCTGAAGCAGCTCAGAGATTGAGCAATCTTGGAACGAAACAAGACAAAGACATATAAGATGTGATTGTATGATGGCATCATACATGGAAGAACTCCCTTATTTTCTACTTTGTCAAATCTCCAAATTACATCACATCATTTTAGAAGCAGAACTGTTTTTTACACTTAAGCACAGAGCACATGAAAATTCAAGGAGAATAAAGGATCCTCCAAGCATGGCACACAAAACCTTCCTATGGCTTGACTGCTGGTTATCACAGCTGTCCTTTTTTAGGCTTTGTTGACCACTCCAGATGTTCATCTTCAACACTCTATCGCAAAGTCCCTACGGGAACATCTGTTATCTTGGCTACAGAGAGATGATAAACAGTACTGAGGTCCTGGACATAGACAGTAAAGTATAGACTAGTACAGCTGTACTGCAGAGATCATGGGATGTAGTAATAGATCCCTTCTCTTGGTGGAGGCTGGTGGTATTTGATAGTGGGTAGGAAAAACTGACACAGGCAATGCTGGGAGCCAGTTTCCAGCCTTGGGTAAAGATCCTAGTGCAACAGTCTCAAAACAGGGCAGGCAAAGCACATCCCAAAGAGCCTCTGCTGACTCATAGGTGTTAGTGGTGTCAAACTTAACTGGGATCAAGGAACAGTTGCAGACATGCGGTGAATCACTCTTCCAGTTTTATTCTAGGCAAAAACTCCCCACTCCCCCAGCCATACTATTAAAGCATAAAACGTTTTCAAAAACTGCTTCAAACCAACTTTAAGACAACAAAATAGTTTCTCCCTACACCCTTCTCCTCCCAGTTACTTAGAGAAGCTTTTCTCGTTCTATCGTTCTGTTCATTGTATCTCTATTTGTTTCATTCCATTACAAGGAAGGGCTTCACCTTCAGATTCCTGTTGAGAAATGTAGCATATCCAAGCAAGGCATTAAAACTGTTCCTCAAAGGTCAATTTATTTCTTTTTAAAATACCATTTGCAATGGTTAGGAGAAGGGGATTATTTTAACTGAAATTGCGACAAAGGATTTATTGTCTGACAGTGTTACTGCTATCTGAATAATTACCAGCACGTTATCTGCAGATGGTTTTACGTGCTAATATAAAAAGATGGGTTTGTAGTTCTTCCATTATCTAGAACATGACTGTTAAAAAGTCTGGAGATTTTACCAAAAAAATTAAGAAAAATTATTTAGGCAGCTAAGTTTCTTTTGAGCTCAGCATGAATTTAGGAAAATAAATGCAATTTGGGACCTCAGAGACCTGCCTGACTCAGACTCCTTTTGGCTTCCCAAATCTACAGTGGCAGATTACGTGAATGATTGCTGGTTTAGCACCCCGTTTGTAAACCAGACAATATTTTTCGCAAATAGTTTTTTATTATTATTCCAAAATAAAAGAAAAGAAAAAGAAAATAAGCCTTTCATACATAAAGAGCTCCCCAAAGGAACTGCATTGCAGCAAGTTCAAAAAGTTACATGAAATAGAAGCGTGCCAGATGTGCCTGGAAGACTATGCACTCTTGATCATCACTTTTCCAGTTTTTGTTGGTCTGAAACTCAGACTGATGACTGTCAAATTTCAAGCTGATGAAACAATTTTCATCATGCCTTGATGTTTGGAGAATAAAGTCAACAGAAATTGTCATGTAATACATGAAAATGTTCTCAAGTTCCAAGCACTGAATGAGGGCAGTCAAGGGATTATTGCTGTTAGCAGCAATGTAAACTGGCTTAAATGCCCAAGCAGAATAACTCGCATCACCTCAAATTTCTTCTTACAGAACCCTGTGAAATAAGGTTTCTTTCCATTAACAGTTTTAAATACACTAGACTCGGTGCTGACACTACACTGAATATAATTTTCTGGTTTCACTATTCTGAAAGAAGTGAGGGAAAAAGAGGCCACCGCATTAAGGTCTGGAGATAAAGTGCATTGTGGAGCTGAAAGACAGACTTATCAGCCTCATTCTGTTAATCATCAAAGAGATGGAAAATTTCAACACTCAAATATAGAAGGTGTTATCCATTAAAGAAACTGTTGTTTAGAAAATAAAAAACTTGCTTGATTTTGCTAGTGAAAGAAGTCAATGGGTTTTTTCATCACCTATTAACTTCTTTAAATTGAAATTTAGTACTGCCTCAAACAGACTGCTGAATTTCTTCCCACACAGACTTACTAAACATCCAGATGTTACCGCCTCAATGGCTGATATTTGACCTCCTTCTATTAATGGTTTCACACTTGATATTTCCCGTCTTGTGTACCATCCGGTTGCAATGAAAGCATTCCAGCGATTTGCACATCTTCTCAGCCCAGAAATCTTATGTAAAAACCTGCTTATGCAGCTCTATAAATCTGTTAGATCTTTAGTATCTTGACCACTTCAGCAATACCTTCCCCTGCAGGATGTAGTTTGCTGATTTTGCTGACACTGAAGTTAGTACCAGTCAGGAAATCTCTTTCATCTCTGTTGCAGCATCCTGCCCTGGTATAATGGATGAGGAAGAGCATGAGGCTATATAATTCCATGATTAACCTCAATCCTTCCATGTTGCTGGATTTTTGATGACATTCAGATTGGATTCTCTCTTTTCAGGACTTTTTATAGTCATGGAGGTTAAACATCAAAGATATTCCTTGTAAAACCTTGATGAGTAAACATTCATAATAAATTTTCCACAAAGGCACAATTCCAGTCCTCAGAAAAACATCTCATGTGTAAAGCCAACAATATAGAATAAAAGAATACTGGGTATATGTAGCATCACAGTATTTTTAGCCAAAAGTTATTGATGTGTTATTCTTCACATCAGCTCCCAGTTTTTTGACACTGTTTTTTGTCCCAAGTCATGATCAAAAGCTGTTTCACCATAAGAACTTGCACTGTTACATCATTGTGCACATTTGCTCTTTTGGGACACAGTGTTTCACTACGTCACATATCATTTATCACATAAACATGTGATAAAAGATGCATTTCTGGGGCTTATGAAAATGCCCCACTCTTGGTCCTTTCACACCATGTGAGGGCCCTGTCTAACAAAACCTTTGGGAACAGTAGCTCACCATTTCTGAAAGTGTTGCTGAGGGCAGCTCTAGCTTTGATTACCTGGGTCAGTGGACCTCAGGATCTTGATCCTGCACCTTTTTTCCCCCTGTAACCCCCAAAGCCTTGCAATTTTTATGAGAGACCTGAATGGAACCTGAAAGGATCTCAAGCATACTGAACATACCCAAAGTGGTGGTAATGCATCATGGCAGTCTCTGAAGTTATTTAAGAAGCATTTCTCTGTGCAGTTCAGTGCCCTTTTGGCATAGGTTCTGTATTTTGCATGTACTCTGCAATGTAAACCAATCCAAACTAAGCTCGTATCTCACTTTTACTGTTTCTCTCTATCTTAAGGTAAAGTACTGCAATCTAAGACTTGTGGGATTAATGTTGTCCTGGTGATGTTGCAATGGTGAGAAGAGAGTGACTAAACCAGACAATGAAGATTTTTATTGCCAAGCATTAAACCATGCTTTCTGTCAATTGCTCTCAAGTGGCATCATAGAGCCCCATCTCCCCAGAGCATAACTGCCCAGAGTTTCCAGGCAGCCATGAAAAAGAGCTCTGAAGCTGTAGTTTCTTTGAAGTGGCATGGGCTCATTTTTAAAATAGCTTTGAGCCATCATCCCTATTTCCAAATGTTGTTTTACCAGGTCAGTGATTTCCACCTCAGCAGGCTGTCTAACTCATCTCTTCTGTCCCACAGCTGGGTCAGCTGTAGCTGCATCATTGCTGATCAGCATTTCACCAGACTAGCAGTCTCCAAAACATTCTTCCTCTGGTCATTTACCTCATTCTTTGCTTCCCATGCTCCTAGGAGAGTTCTAGCTGATGTTCAACACACAGACATTTTTCTTATCCTATGGGTGTGAAAAATGATTGTTCTCTTCACCTCCTCAGCAGTTTTTCATGGCTTGGAAACCTGTGATGTCCCTCATTAGCCATTCCTTCTTCAGGAGAAACACAAATAAATCCAATCTTTCTTCCAAGACTGTATTTTCCAGGCTCATGCTCGTTGTCATTACTCTTCTCTGTACTCTTTCCAAGCAGTTATGTCCTTCTTAATGTGCAAGCCCCCCAGCTAGACACAGTTTCAGCTGTGGTTGTGCTGTGCCACAGTTCTTGAGCTCTTCCATCCATATGTCTTATCGGCCATCCTCTATGGAGCCCAGTTTTTGCTTTTCTTGTAGCTCCACAACTTTGTTGGCTCACGTTCAGCTTGTAGGTCCTTTCCTACTGGTGTGCTGCCTAGTTTCCACTCAGCGACTGCACACCCCACACTTGTCCCTGTGGAAAAATGCTTTGTTTCATTTTGTTTCCATGATGTATTTCCAATATGGCAAGATTTCTTTGGGGTCTAACCTTGCACTTCTCCCCAGCTTGGTGTCATTTGCACATTTAGTACAATACCTTATTCTATCCTTGGGTCAGAAATACTGGAAATACTGCATTATATCAGACACAGATTAAATCCCTGTGAAACTCTGCTCACTGCATCCATTTGACTTCACAGATGATGTGGTTTTCTAGAAGCTTTGGCTCACCCCAGAATCTTCAGTTTGTCTTGATCATGCTTCTCCACCATCTTTACGAGTGTTATGTTTAAGATATGACACTTACTGCTTTTGCTTTGCCCACAAAATCTATGACTATGGGAAATTACATTGGCTTGACAGACAACTAAGAGCAGACAAAGGTAATTAACAGTTGTGGTGAACAGCAACCAGTTAGACTTCTGTAGAAGGACCATTTTGACTGGTATTTCATATTGGAAATAAATTTAATTTCCAGAAATGCACCCTGAAAATAAGTAGCATGTCACCAATTTTCAGCCCAGCAGCTGCAGACCACCCTCAAGGGAAAGTCTGCCAGACGTGAAGGAGGTTTGGTTGAACACTCACACAGAAATATGGGGAGATTGTTGCAGTCCTTCTTAGATTGGGCCAGGGCTGGCAGTATGAGAGACAAGGGTAAGTGCTCTGGCAGTCACATTTTTAACATTTGTGGATTTTACATGTGTGTATGAGCCAAACAGAAACCTCATGACGTGTCTTGGACACTGGTAGCTGTTGTGACACAAACAGGTCATGAAATCCCAAACCCCAAAATCCAAGAATTGTTTACCCAATAGCAGATAAGTGTAACACATCTGCTTTTGAAAGGTTTTGTTGCTGGGACTTTTTGTAAAAAACAAAGAGCCCAGAAACATGACACTTCTCATCAGACATTTGGTTATAACTGATGCTTAATTAGGCAAAGAAAATATTCCCAGGGCTTCACTAACCACAAGTCAAATTTTAAAAAATGGAGCAGCTGCATTCCTTGTTTTGGGGGAGTATTCCACATTTGAAGCTACGAGTGTTTCCTCACTGACTCACATTATATGAATCCATTGTAACCATCTATGAAATAAAGGGAAATTAATTTGTTTTTCTCTGTGTGAATAAGCAGCTTTCTTAAACTCACCTTTCCTACCAATCAAGAGAGCACTAGAATTTCTTGGAACACAAAGGCCAGGTCATTGCATCACTACACTCCCCTTTCACAAGCACAGGGTTGCTCCATCTTAAAAATAATCATGTTGTTTTGCCTCCTGCTGCTCCTATGAATAGGGTGTTGCAAGATCCCCTTACTCTAATAGCTAGACAGCTCCTAATTTCCACCTTGAGTTTATTCATGCCTAGTTTATAATCTTTTGCTGTACTTCATCTAAGAGCACACGCTCAGTTGTCGGGATCCATATTACTTGCATCTGATGGTGCATGCCTCTCTTCCCCTGTTTCCACTTCAGCCCTACCAGGAATGGATATTCAGTGAAGAAAACCAATGGGGAAAGCCACAAGGGTTGTGCCGGAATCTTGAAAGTACTGAATGTAACATTAACTGAGCAATGTCTGAGTCAGTGAAGCAAAGCATTCAACCTAGCATTGATTATCTTTCCCATCACTGTCAGCCACTTCAGCTCTCTCACAGAAATTCATTCAGCTTGGTTAAAATTTCTGGGAAGGGAAGGTTTCCTCTGTTGCCTGTCCAAGTCCACAGATCTTAGAGTGGAAAACAAGGAAAAGTCACTTTTAGCAGATGGATGATGGAACTTGTCCTTATTTCTGGCTCCTTGAAATCTTTTCTTCTCACACACAGGGTTCACATGTGCTAAGCTACTATCATGATTGTGTGTTAGCACTCCTCCGAGCCTTTCCAATCTTAAATAGAATTCTTTAGGTCAATAGGGAGAATCCATAGGTCTCCACTAGCCTTCTTTGAGATGCCCTTCCCCAGGGCACTGAGCAGCATCAGTGACATGAGACATGGGGAAGGCATGACCCAAAAATAGAGGAAGTCTGTGAATGTTTGTGTTCTAATGCTGCCTGAGCATTCCACTGTACAGCACTGCTCAACCAGGCTCCTCAGGCCAAACCTGGCAGGGTGATTTGGTGTGGGACCTCACTGTGGCCTCCTGGGGTTCAGAACAAGGTTACCAAGAAGAGGCCATCGCCTTGGAGGACTTCAAGGCCCAAAAGGTCACAGGCTTGTGCAACATGATCTGAACTCAGCTCTGACCCTTCTTGGAGCAGAGATCCCTTCCTGCCTGAGGGACTGTGGGAGTCTGTGCACACGGAAGACACAGATGGGTGATCTAATCCATGACCAGCTCACGGCTAACATCCTTCATGCATATAAATTCCCAAGTGTCAGCCACTAACAAGCTCTGCAACTGAGAGCTGGAAATGAAGGAAGGTAAATATTCCAACATGTCTGTACAAATACAGAAAGCAAGATGAAACAGTCATGGTTACGTCAAAGTAGATACTGAGTATTGGAAAACTGAATCATGCTGAAGAGCTGTGTAAAATAAGTTGGCCTCTGTTTTCAGTTATAGAGACTTCATTGCCTCACACTGAGATTCTGGCAGGCATATTTCCTGGATATCATCTATTGGAAAATGATTGACTCCTCTTTGGCACAGCACCAGATCATCTTTGGAATTTAAGTTTCCTTATGTTTTGCAAGTGCTTTGAATTATTAGGAAATGGAAACATTGGAATACAACTGTTCTGTATTAAATTCTATGACTACATTGTCCAAGTGACAGATCTGTGCAGTATCACCTGTTTAATGCTGGCTATTTTTAAACCTAGAAAGCATTTTATTTCTGTGCAATACTATTGTTTTTACTGTCAAATTGCCCAACAGAATGTTTCTAGATTCCACAACTTCTCCAGAAAGTTCTTTACACCCATAATGTTGCAGGCAGGAAAATTACTAAAACAAGTGTTGCCATTGCTGACCCCACTTGTTACATGGTCAATTCAGAAGCTGATAAGTTATTTAACCATTTTGACACGATGGCATTTAAAATAAATTTATCCAGAATAATTCCTTCATTGTATTGGGTCTTGCAGTCAGAAAGCAAAACCTAAGAGTGCATGTAAATTGGCCCTTGCTTAAATAGCGTGCTAATAAAAAGACAAAGCATGCTGCTGCAGCACAGTACATTTGCCACACTCCTTCAGTTTGTTCCAGAACTCTCATGCTAATGCCTGTTCCACGCAGAATGGGTGATCCATTTTTCTGAATTGGTTTCATATAATTCACTTGAGTAAATTCACAAGGCATAAATGCTAAATGTGACTAGACTATTTCTCCCAATCAAAATGTAACTGAAAAAGTACAAAAGAACCAGAAAATGTGTGAGAAAGTACAAAAGAACCAAAAAATGTGTTCCCTTCCCAAATTAAACATCATAGCATTACATGTCCTGGCTGTCTCCAATAAAGGCCATAGACTATAATATTATGGCACTTTTAAGCCTTTCACATTCCTGTGAATGCATAAAGATTACATATCCATTTCTGACTGCAATGTTGCCTCAATTTGTTGTATAAGTTGTATTGAAATATTTGGTACAAACTTCATGTTTTGAGGGAAATTGTCTTTATATTTCAATTCTCTTTCCATCTTCATTTGACAGGTCTGCTGTTCTTCCACTTCTAAACACCATTTGCATTCCTCCACTCTAGCTCAGGAAACTGCTGGTTTCTGCTCAGTTGCTCCAAGTTGCCATGCTAGAGCATCACGCATCACACAGGAGATGGGGAATCTATTGTATGCAGGATCTGGGACTACATGGTTGCAGACACTGAAGGATATCTTTTGGGGTTGAGTTATTAGCCAAGAAGACCCAATATTGGCAGCTCTTTCCTGGCTATCCAGTCTATATATGACTCCCTAAACATATCAAGGCTGTAACTCGCTCAGACTCAGCCTTCACACATCATTGTTGTGCTGGTGGAGAAAGGATTGAGCATGAAACCCAGTGGCAGGGTACATCTGGTGGCATTGTGGGTATTTGGCAAGCCTTTCTGAAGCTTTTTGAATACTTGATCTGGGAAAACTTCAACACTAAAAAAAGGTGTTATCCTGTAAAAAGCAATGGTTTTGTTGCAGTTTCCTTCACCAGCCCTTAGTCCTTAAACTCACTTTATTGACACTCTGTTGCAAATCAGGCTTCTTCAACCATTACTCCATCAAAAACCTGCCAGAATTATCCCTATTCCTCTTACTGAGGCCAAACACTTTATTTCCTCAGTCTCAATTTCATCAGCCACTGCTGAACCTTACCCCAGGCCTTTTCCAGGGTAAGTCCCAAGCCCCACTCCTGGGCCAGAACTTGGAGACCTCTCAAAATGTCTTGTAATCCTGAATTGTTTCCCACAAGCAACATGCTGGCTTCATTGGATGCTGGAGTGGACACCTCTGTCTTACAGCAAGCTTCTGATGCCTCAGCCTCACAGGTCCACCATTGCAAAAAGGACATGGAGCTACTCAAGCATGGAGGGCAAGTCCTAGGACAATCCAGTTCTGCCACAGCTGTGCATTCAGCTCAGTCAACTTCTCTGATATATACATACCATGGTGGCTGAGCAAACTTGTGGGGCCAATAGCAACATACCTTTCTGGAGCTTAGTTTAGGAAGGCACCGATTGACCATGGTTGTGTCTTCTTTGCATGCACTGGCCAGTTCTGATCAGTAGCAAGCCAATGGTAATGGAATCTTTGCCCAACTGCATTTGGCATGTGGCCGCTGCCATCACATCCTGTCTTTTCACTGCAGCTGGGTTCATATTTTGAAAACTCTGCTTTTCATTCTTCAGGAATTTATCACACAATCAAATTAATCTCTGGTACCTCTTCTTAATGTGTAAAAGTCATGTCTACAAATTTTAGAAGTGTAATCGGAAATGGAGTGCATTTTCCCACTGTGGAAATTCCCATTAGGGTTTACTTATATACCCAAAGTAGCTTCAGAGATTTTTAGAGAACTTTACTTTTAAGGTAGAAAACTTATCCAGAACTTGGCAGGACATGTATCTCAAGTGTTTCAAGGGGGATGACAGTGTTTCTGTATATTTGTTGTTTTCACCTACAGAATGAAGAAAAGTTCAGCCATAAATAATTTCCAGGCTTCATGTTCTAGTAGAAATACCACCATTTCTTCAAGTAAAACCAGATTCAATGTAAAAATCATACCTTATCATTTATTCAGACCATCTGATTTATAGGTACTGCTGTGCTTGCTGCTAGCCATTCTGATGGCACCCTTGTACTTCTCTGTTACTAACACTATCTCATTTTGTGGCAATAAAATCTTGTGTGTAGCCCTTTTAATGGGCTTTCCCTCATTTTTTGGATCTAGTCACTCAAAGTCACATTCTCTACTTAAAAGAAATTCGTTTAACTAAATTAGCCATTAATTTTGACTGTACAGCACATTGCCTTTCCTTTCTCTGTATCCACATATCAGTTAGATGAGAAATACACAAAATAGAAACAGAATTGGTACCACTGTGCCATCATCCTTTTATGTTGGGTAAAAACTTTCAGGGGCAATACAGTGCCTTGAAAGAACTAAGTGGGTTGATCCTGTCTCAGGATGAGATTTTACATACGGTGCTTCTTGCCAGACAATATAAATACAAATATATATATATAAATATATATATATGTAGTATAAAAGTATACAGAATACCAGGCTGTAATCAATTTATGGAAATATTTTTTTTTCCCACCTCTTTTTCCAAGAAGGTACAGTACCCCTCTGTACACAAGGAGAATTTCTACTGAGTTGTATTCCCAGTAGTCTGGAAATCATTCTTGTCATGTGCTGCCGAAGAAGAAATGCTCATGTATTTAGTTTGTCTGGGAAGGCAGAGGCTACTAAACACAGGGCCTGGAAAAGATAGGATGTTTTGGAATTTCTAGAAAAGGACAGTGGTTTGATTTGCATAGTTTTGCTGCTGACTGGTGGCACGAAATTCGGACAGCATCTGTTTTATTGCATCACCATTACTGGACATCACGTGATATGATAAGACTGACCCACCCTGGAATGACTAATCGAGTGGGATGCTTTAAAAGGTTTTTTTCTTTTTTACAACCCTCAATTACAGAAACCACATTTTCCAGGGTAAAAAACAGTAACTTTTAAGCATGTGTGAATGTGTATGTGTGTTGTGCTTTTTGCCTTTTGGATTTTTTTTGTTTCTAACAAAAAAGGCTCTCCTGCCCACTGAAGAATTTGGTCAGAGAGACTTTTTGTTTTTAAACCTGTAGTGAATCAACATGAATCATCTAATTTTAGCCATCATCTTTACAGTTTGAAGCAGAAAGTAAGACTTAGTCCCTAGGCAAAGCAAAAATGTATTTCCTGGCTCATGCAGCTTGTCGTCCCATTTGTTTGAGATACAGAGCCACGTTACTTTTCCTGCTTTCAGCTATGCCTATTGGAACTGCAGCTACACCGTTTCCCAAGAATATGCTGGGTGCGTCAGCTAACCTTTAAATATTAAAAATGGAGAGTGGCTTTGCAAACTTATGCCAAAATGGAAAGGTGTAAGGAAACCGCAGTCTGGAACAAGAGAACTTGACGTTCCTAATGCTGAGGCCTCTCTGCATCTTTCAGCACTGAGGCCATGGGTGGTTTCTAGAAATAATACTGTGTTTGTAGCTGTGCACTGCTAGAAAATGGTTTTCAGACATACCTGTTTATAACAAAGCCCCAAGCAATAAGCAACCGTCTTTTTTCTCTTTTCCTGCTGAAATCGGCGTGCTTAACCCCTCACTGAGGTCTAGGTCACATCCTTGCAGGATCTATGTTCTGCTGACCTTGGTAGGGCTTAACTATAACATGCAGCAGCAGACTGAGTGTGGGACAGCCACCATTTATTTAAGATGTTCAGGTCTGTTTAGATCTCTTCAGTAGTTTTGTGAGAGTTTGAGAGTAAAAGTTGATGTGCACCACAGCGAAGGTCCTCTGTGTAAATTTATCATAGAGCAGATTGAAAAGACATCCTACTAGACACCACAGGGCAATAATAACTATCCTTCCAGCCTGGTTGTTTAGGCTAAGTAGAGCAGGCAAACAGCTGCTGTGCCAGGTTTTGGACTGCTGAATTTGGAGATTACTAACAGGCAGACTATGGAAAACCCCCAATCTTCACAGAGATTGAGAGGCCAGACATCAGATGTGGCAGAATCCATGATGTCTGACCATATCCATAAATAAGTTTGGGGCTTTACAGACCACCTTCATATATGACGCATATGGTCGGGGTTTTTTTTTGGTTATTGTTTCTTTGTCTTCGATAAGGTTTGAATCTACTCAAAACTGAGGAGTGGGAAGAGGGTTTTCTTTTTTTACAGCATCTATCCAATATCACTCCAAGAACATACCTCCATAATAGTTATCTGCATCTTCTAGGAGCTTCAAGGCTTTTCCTGCATGTTTTGGAAAACAAGTTTTTGGCACTAGTGTGGTGATGAACTCTGTGTTAGCAACCTGATCAGTTTTTCTCTGCTTGAACACACTGGGATGACAGAACAGACCATTGGGGCCTAAAATTTTACATGGAACAAAGTGAAGAAATGTCCTTCTTCCACCTCAATTTTATCTAAAATTCCTTCTAGCCATAGTTTTCAGGAAGTTTTCTTGGACATGAAAACAGCAACCTCATAGACAGCTTTAAGGATGAACCATCCTTTCTGTGATTTCCTAACCTGGTTCATGCACACTTTCTTGTTGTAGAGAGGGACAACATATTTTCTGTAGACCTTTATGGCACCCAAGTTACTTTAAAGAAATACAAAGACCTCCCACCCCTCTGAAAACCTCATCCTTTAACTGTCCCCAGAGGAGAAGTCTGCAGCTCTAGGGATGCCAAAATACAAGCTCTAGGGAAGTCTGGAGCTCTAGGGATGCCAAAATACAAGCAAACTCCTTTAGGCAAATCCTGGGTAAATAAAAAGACAGTGAAATGCTAGAGAACAGTTGGAAAAGCACAGCTAGGGCCTCCAGGGCTTGTATTCCTGTCAGGTATATGCTCTAAAACAGTGGAGAGGGGTTGTGGTTTGTAGCTTGTACTCAACTGGTGGATTTGAGCGGCCTTCAAGGCCTCCACAGGCTGTCAAAAGAAAACAAATGGTTGCTGCTGTGGCTGCAGCCCAGGGAATCCCTTGGGCCGCTGGTCACAGTCTTCACACCCCAAGCTTCAAACTCAGAGTAACAAAACAACTTCCAGCCCAGAGAGCTGAAGGGAGACAGGTCCTATAAAAGCATCCTAATATGTTACGGGAAGGATCCCAGCCTGCTGTAAAGGTAACAGTCTGTCTGCAAAAACCACAGGTATTTTCGGGAGTTTTCCTGATCACTGCAACAACTCCTTTGGATCTGCAAAGACACGGCTGACAGGGAGTAGAGAAAGTGCTGGACAGCCTTCACCACCTCCCACTCTGGCTGCATGGTCTTCCCAAGGGACGCCTGAAACAACAGAGCTCACATCAAGTTGGGGATCTCTAGAAAAGTTATAAACATGTCCCAAGCCTTTGCTATTTATTGAAAAGGACTGGCTTCTAGGCAAATTACCAAAGACTACCCCTAAAATAAGCTGCAGACAAAGCCCAGGATGTGTAGCAAAATCTACACACTCTCTTCTGTTTCTTCCCTAGAAACCATTATGTAGCTGAAGAATATAGCTGGAAGGTTATAAAGAATTCAAGAAGCAGTACGTAGCCCTTCTTCTTGGTGCCTAATCCTGGAATAAGGTCTGACTTCAGAAACTTTGGAGGACTAGTCAAGGTTTCAGGACAACATAAAAGACTGCCATGCCTTAGCACTCTGCCTTGAAGGGCTGAGCAGGTGAGCTCCTGCTTCCAGGGCTGCCTCCAGGACATGCATCTGCTGCCCTCTCCTTCTGCTCCTGCTGATACTGATGCTCCTCAGGTCTCAGCACAGCTTGCAGAAGGTGCCCCGGGCTGCAATTTCAGGGACCTTTTGGTCCCTATTTGCAACTCTGACAGCAGTTCCTCATCTCTTAAGGCAGGACAATATGGATTGCATGTTAAGGGCTGCTCACAGACTTAGCAGCCACAGCTTTTGGACTTCCCATTCTTTAGGACAGCAAAGTAGATTAACGTAAAGAGTTTTAAAAAATGACTTATTTATGCTCTTGTAAAAATCTGACACACATTTGGAGATACTAATGGTGTTTTTGTGCTGGCTTTTCAGTTTGTACTTTACCACAAATTTCCTATGGCTGTAAAGGCAAATACAAGCATGTAATTAGCATGGTTTTCATCATCCAGTGGCATTAACTGGCTGGTTATGGTGGCTTTTGTACTCCAGTTCCTAGCCACATTCTAACATTCACTCATAAGTTTGGTCCCTGAGTCAGACCCATAGTTCATGTCTTATCGTGGTAATGTTTCCTTTAGCTCTTCTGTACCTTGCCAACCCTGTGTCTGCTTGCAGTTACTGCATACATATGCCAAAAAAAACCCCAAAGCAAATCTTAGGGTAAGCACAGAGAAAACTCAGCATGGATAGTAGTGAATGACTGTCTTAGAAGAAATACGTGCTTTAATTAAGATTGCTATTAGATGAGCTTTTACGGTGTTGAGTAGAGTACAACAAAGCAATAGTTTTGCAGGAAAATCACAGGAAGGTAATGGAAGAGTTTGTTAAATATCCACATCCACTGACTGGAAAGGGGTCCAGCAGAAAAGAACCTGTGGTTGCTAGTCAATGACTGAATATGAGCCAGCATGTTCCTAGCTGGTCAAAAAGGCCAATGACATCCTGGCTTGTATAAAAAATAGTGTAGCCAGTGGGACAAGGGCAGTGATTGTCCCACTGTAATTGGGATTGGTGAGGCCATGCCTCAGATCCTGTGTTCTGTTCTGGGTCCCTCACTACAGGAAAGACATTGAGATGCTGGAGCATGTCCAGAGAAGGATAACAAGGCTTGGGAAGGATCTAGAGGGTAAATCATATCAGGAGAAGAGGAGGCTCAGGGGAGACCTTATTAGTCTACAACTACCTGAAAAGAGGTTGTAGCACAATGAGGATCAGCGTCTTCTCCCAGGCAACCAGTGACAGGACAAAGGGACAGTCTCAAGCTGCATCAGGGCAAGTTCAGGTCGGACATCAGGAGGAATTTCGTCACAGAAAAGGTGGTCAAGCATTGGAACAGGCTACCCAGGGAGATGGTAGAGTCACCACCCTTAGAAGTGTTCAAGAAATGACTGGACATGGCACTTGGGGCTTTGCTTTAGTTGGCATGGTGGTGTTCAGTCAAAGGTTGGACTCTATCCTGAAGGTCTTTTCCAACCTTAAAGATTCTATGTTTTATTTCCTAGCAGAAATGGTCTGGCCATGGGATAGTAGTGGAGCTCCATAGCTGTGCCGCCTCACTGGGAACAGGTGAGAGCAGTGCACAAAGAGGAAAGCAAAATCTTCCTTGCACTCCTGAGCATTTACACACAAATCTGTGCTTCACTACACTCAAAGGAGATAGAAATTGGGTTACTTTTAATATCATTCATTTGATATCATTTCCATTTTCATTTAAGGAGTAATGAATTGAGATTTTTTATGGGGATAATTAAGTTTTGATCAGTGGACAACCTCATGGCAAAGAAATGTTTTAAATCATTCACCAATCCATACACAAATAAAATATTGATTTATATTTATTAAATGATACCTCTGAAATAATATTTATCAAATTAGTAATATTTATTAAATGAGCAAATAAAATCTTTGGAATATGATTTAAAATGCTCCTTGAAAAGATGTGACTAGAGCTCTTCCAGTTGTAAGTGAAAAACATGAAAGGAATTTGATGTAAGAGCAAGCAAACTTAGCACAGTTGGACCAACCATAATAAAAGCCTTAGTGTCTTTTCATTTGGAGTGTAATGGAAGCCCATAAGTGCATGAATCTTGACACAAAACTTTAACTGCATAAGTCACAGGCTCTTTTAAGAGTGCCAGACAGCAGCAAAACCTTTTGTGCAAGGGCAGTTTTACTGTGAGCTAGAGGGGGAAGGAAGGTTCAGCAACAGAAAGCAGAAAATTAATCTCATCTTCATAAACAGTTCCTGCTCAGAAACTGTGGATTTAAATTGTCTATAATGTATAAAGACAATACAGCTGAAGAGATGAGGTTTTTTCAATATATCATTATCTGCAAGAGATAACTTTTCTACAGTGCCCTGACAAAACAGACTGACACACTAGGTGAGCTGAGTAATACAACTGGCTCTGTCACACTGCCCACTTTCCTTCCTGAACTGAAATCTGCTCCTTGAGCAAGTCTGGAAGCCAGAATTTTACAGACTAAAACATGAAGCACTGTCTGGCTTGATCAAAAGAAACATGAACCAGTGGCTTAGCATAAAGGTCTTCACATATTCTGGGATAAGACACAACCAGCCTTATCCTTCAGACTCTGACGTAGTACTACAGGATGATTCACACTAAACAGAAAAAAAATGCCAGGCAATTTATGACTACTGAGTGATCTTTCCTCTTTCCTCCCCATCCTTGCCTTTCTTCCTTCCCAGGTCCAAGAGGTTGGCTGATTTAAGCACCTGTAGAATCAAGCATATAATTTCAACTACTACTGCAATAAGTTTGAAAAGTTTTCCAGACAACAGTGTAAGCAAGCAACTGCAGTTCAGTTTCTCAGGATCATTATTTGCAATGAATTCTAGCTCAGCACCAAGGTCGCACAGTTCCTTTTGTCCATAAACCTGCTTAAACTGAAACATGGGAGCCTTGTTCCCCACCTGAATGTCTTTTAATTACTATTTTTAAGCATGTCAAGGTAGTATCTCTGAGGTTCGTTGTGAGGAGTTTTGAAATATTAATAAAAAACAGAATGAAAAAGGGTTACGGCAAGTACCCAATGCATTTGTGACCAACCCCAGTTGTTTTTAAACTCTGCTTTCTGCCCAAGCACTATACAACACTAGAAAGCTGTATAGTCTAACTTTGACTCAGGTCTGGCAGGTGGAACAGTTATATTAAAAGAAAGGCTGCAGTGCCTGGAGGTTTCATTTCCTTGTACAAACATGAGGGTACATTGGAGCATGTGGTGTTGATGATACTGTGGGGACAAAGCACAAACTACTCAGGCCATTAAAAACCCACATCCCAGACTATGCCACATGGCAGCACAGAAGAAAACCCAAGCATTTCTTGCTAACACAAACCAATTAAATTATTTTTAGCTTCTACAAAAACAAAAAACACAGCAAAAAAGCAGCCACACTGGTCACTAAGACAATAAGCATTTCTAAGATTAGCCTTGAAATTCTCTAAATACGTGCACTCCTCCCCCACCTCCCAAAAGGAAAATCATAGTAACCATTAGGGTGTCTGCATTTATGACTAAAGATCGTAACCCAAAGGCTTAGATTCAAGGTTGAAGGTTTTACTTTTCATTCGGCTGTGCAAAAGGAATGGTTTTACCTTTTAGTCCCAATACAGTGATCTATGTGGCCATTTTCAGTGACTGCATGTCTAGCAGAGTGAGATAGAGGATCTCTGATATGTTTTATTTTCTTGAGAAACAAGTTAATCTGTGTGTCTGCATATAGATATGCATACATATATAAATATGAGCATATATGTTTTTGTGTGTGTTTGCAGATGTGTATCTAAGAGTGGCATATATGGACATCAGGGACAAAATGTAAGAACAGGGGACTAGGAAAACATTCTTTCATAACCTATGAGTATGCTTAAAAGCAGCCCTGAGATTTTGGGGAGAATTGCAAAGCACAGTGCAGGTTCATACAGTGAAAATATCCACTGAATGTGCCATGATAATATTCATTAAAGAAAGACAACTTGTGAAAGATCATGGTTGGCTATCATATGGTTCCTAGAAACAGCAGACAAAAATCCAGCAGGACTTCAGATAACATGGGTAAGTGTTCTGTGACAATTTCCCCTACAGTTACAGTGGCTAAGTCCACCTTACACCTCCCAAGTTGCCCTAAAAGTGGTCTCTCTCTACAACACTGTGCTAGAAAGTTCTCCCTTTGTCTAGATTCTGCTGGTCACTGGCTCTCTCCCCCTCCCATCCCTTTTCCCATTGGCCCCTGTTATGTCACTCAACCTTGCCTCTGCCCCCTAGCCCTCAGACTATTGCTTTTGGATGCTCTGCCCGCCTTTGGGAGCTCTCGGGACAAAACCGGCGCAGGCGTTCGGTTTTGGGTTCTTCATGCCTCTGTTCCCTTCGGGCTGTTGCCATTAAACGCCTCGGAATTGCAGGCAGAGAGCCCCTCTCGCCTCTCTGTCTCCGGTTCGTGCACAGCCTGTGGGTGTGAGCGGCTGCTCGCCACCACCTGCGAAGCTGAGATCGTGAGCACGCGTGGGTGCTACGAGAGCGCTGCCTGAGCGTGTCCACGAGGGACCCTGTGGGATAAACGTGGCATCAATCCGCCGAAGCCCGCACTCTATGCCCTACCATTATAAAAGGTGAAATTCCTGTTCCATTAACATGCAGTGCCATGAGCTGCATTACTTCTACGACCTGAAATTTAGCTTGGTGATGGCCGTTGTAAATTTTGCAGAAGTAAATACATAATTATATTTTTTTTAACTCTTTGCATCCAGCACCAGCATGTAGTTCTCAGAACTTCCAGCTTAAGCGATCACCCTTTGCCTTGCAGAGGTCTGGCTGATGGCCTGGGTCAAAGGCAGCTCCCCTCTGAGGGCCCAGGGTGTCTGGCTGGATGGCTCACAGAGGAATCTTTGGAGAGCTGATGCACATGGACCAGTGGGCGGCCCTACATAGACCTAATTCATGTCTCTAGTTACTGTTTTTTGGGATGTTTCACTAGAAAATCATTGGGTTCCTAAAGGAGGGGTATTTACTACTCTGTGGGGAAAACCATAGGCAAGTCCACTGTGCACAGCATGCCTGGAGTGAATGGCCACCCTGATTAGAGGCTGAAGACATAGATTAGGAAAACATTGGGCAAAGAGGGTTTTTTAAGAAAGGAAAAGACTCCATTTAGGAAACCTTCATTTTTTATGTGGCAAGGACTCTGTGTGGATCCCACATGCCACTGCACCCTCTTTAGGGAAATCACTGACTGACATGGACTGCTACAAGGTCCACCCCAACCATCGTGGCTAGAGGAAATAACTAGAGAAGAGCAGAGCAAGCAAGCCAGACAGATGCAAAGATGTGCAACACAGGAAATGGGCTTTCATGGTGAAAAGCACAACCAGTGGGGAACCTTGGTGCAGTAAAGCTCAGTAACAGTAGGTCTCTATGGCCTGTGACAGACTTCTTTCCGCACCACAGTACCCAAGAGGTAAAAAATAATTTGCAGCCATATATCCTCCACAACCAGTCTTCTGTGTGGGATGACATATGGGGCAGGATACATTTTTCTGGAGAACCGTCGCTAGGTAGGTCAGTCATCACCAAGACCTTTATTGGAAGTAAATATGTGCAACAAGACATTATTCTTGGGACATTCATTGATGCTTCTCTGGTGGTTTTGGAAGAGCTTGTGTTTTGCTTCTCATGCCCCTTTCCGTGGTTTATGTTTCTTGCCATTGAGACAGTTCCGTGTCTTCATGGGCAAGGCTTGGGTCAGCAGCATCTGCTCCTCCAGCTCTACCTGAGCAGCAAGGGAAGGAAATCACTGCCCTCTCCTGTGCCAACTCCTCTCATCTCCCGCTGCTAGCACAGCAGCACTGCCTGGCATGTGCAGTGATTTTCTGTGCAGGCTAGGTAAGCCTTGCCCACTCAGTTGATACATCTCAGCAACACAGAGGGATATATTTTCTCTCCATTTTCTGCACCAAGAACTTGATATTGGCTGTTCCTGTGATGATCATAAAGAAACCAAACCTAAGTCCATCGTTACATTGTGCTGTCTGGTCTTTCAACTTCTGGTGGTTACAGGCTATGAATCCTCTAAATTTGTCTGTTCTTTCAGTTTCTTGGTTGTTAGTTCCTTTCCTAACAGTGGTAGTATGCTTCAAATCTGAACCTCCTCCTTGTTATCCCTGATGCTTTGCAGTGACAGTATTTATTTTTTCAAATTACAGGGGTTTTGTTATTAGGAGAACACTTTGAATAAAAGTGCCTTCTGGAAGAAAACATGGCAAGTTCAGTGCATGAAATAAACACCATATACCATGCCACTGATTACAAGACTATCCAAGCAAGTTCCTGAACACCCTTTTAAAATACTTTGTTAGAAAAGCAGTTTTGTTAGACCACTGGCTTTGAAATCTAATTTCATGGAATCTGTCTGAGCAATCACTTCCTTAGCAAAGGCTGATCAAAGATGTCAAAACCCAATAGCCAGTCCATAGAATATACGTCATAAAGATACCTAATACAGATCTTTAAAAGAAAAATAATTATAATTAATCAGCTACATTAATGCTTTCTTTGTTTAGGATTTTAATTTCACTTGAGTGAGTTTCAAGTCTCCCTTCAGTTCATGCCAGAATATGGTCTAAAATCCTGGCCTGACAATTCATGTTGCTGACTCCAGGGAAAATGGAGCTGCTTATTCTAATTAAAACAATTTATTCAATAGTCTGGGTTTACAATTATTTCTGAAGACCAGCAATTTCATGGATTTTATCTGCCTTTTGCTTCAAATTTAGTGATGACTCTGCTGTCTGTCTTCCGACCTCATCCTTCAACACCCTGCTCTCCCAGTGAGTCATTTCAGAAAATTCCCCGGCAATTGTCTGGTGTACTGATTTATGTCTAACTATGGGAGCAGCTGCCTGGGCTGCTGCTGTCTATCAAGCATGGCACTTATTTTAATGGGTCAATTGCACAGGTATCATCTATGAACCCATTTAACACTTTTCTTATTTCTGCATCTAATCATATTAAAATTTCCATTGTGAAAAACTTAACATAATATCAGAATAATTCTTACTGGTTTTTTAATGTTAAAGAATCCATTTCTTTTAATCCCATAGTATTGTATTTCATTGCTGGTGTATATTTTTTGTAGAACAAAGGTATTAAAAATTCATTATATTCTATTTAACAAGAAAAATGGCTTCAACATTCTTAGTTACACTTAATTTTTAAATTTTATGAAACTTAAAAATATTAATGTATTTTATGCCTGAGACTTTGTAATAAGCTAAGGGAAAGCTTCTATTGCCCTCTGTGTTGTATACGCAGGCCATACCAACCATGTGAGTATATAGTCTCCCTTTGTGACCAAAAGGCCTCTCAGAAATATTTTTTTGCCACAACCAATATAAAGTTTCCAACCTCACTTTGACCACTGGAAAACAAATAGATTTATTTTATGCCTAATCGTTGTAACAAGACCCTATGTCCACATTGTGATATTTTGTTCTGGTTTCCTCCGTAGCAAATGATGGGATGAAGCATAGTTAATCTCGAAAGGGTTAAAGATTATAAATGAAGCATCTGGTTAATTATGCTTCATGGAAGTTATAAGCATATTGTCCAGATACAAAACCCCAAAACCTTTATTCAAAACCCTGGAGGTAATATCCTGTTGCTCTCGGTGTAACATTTCCCATTTTATAGTCCCTGACTATAAATTTATATGAATTTGTGCGTTACCTTTTTTCTAAGTGAAGGGATTTGAGGTTCTGTAACATACGCTTTTAAAGGGAAAGAATAAATTTGCATTTAAAATATTTTCATATACAAAACTGATTAAGTCCTTTTAGCTAGGACAAATCTCAAATGTGTTCCAACAAACTTTAGGTGTAACAGCAGTACTTGCCCCAAGGGTTTCTTGAGCAAAGAGGAAAACTCAGTTTCCTCACCCAAACCAAAAAGATGTAAGACATTCAAGAAAGCAAACGAACTGTGGAGACAATGGACAACTTCAGCATCCTTGGCCTGGAAGGGCATAGAAAGCGACATCTGGAGAACTGGCTTAAAAGTTTCAGCAGTTGGGCAGGATTTAGTGACAAAGCCGAAACTCCACATCAGAATTCAGATCTCTCATATGTGTTTTCTGCCAAAATTTATTTAGACATCTGAAGCACAGAAGATCCCATAAAAAAATTACAAGGTGTGATCAACTTCTGTCAAATGGATGGGTACCAGGAGAACTTCCTAAAGTCAGACATGTCGTGAAAATACTGACAAATCTGAAGACGGGTGTTTCTAAAGCCTAGACAGAAGTGGCTGATAGAAATAAGTCATTCAGATTCTTCAGCACCAGAGACGTAACAAGAAAAAGAAGACTGGATCTGCATCTGGTGTCTAAAAAGAAAAAAACAATTTTTTTCAATAGTATATTTGCAGATGATGGAGGACAAGAAGAAGCTGAGGCTGAGCAAGTTTGTCATGGAACTGAGCAGCTACACACCATAGCTTGAAGATGATGGTCCCAGGCCTAAGAGCAGGGAGCCAGGGAATACTTTGCTACCCTGCACCTCTCTAATAATTATTACTAACAACACTACTTTGGTGCTTACCAAACTCTCATGTGACTGCAATATCCACTGCTTTCTCAGCCTGTCACTGACCATGCAGACACGGTTACTATCCCATTGTTACCCAGTACTCCACAACCAGCTGGTCACAAACTTATTCATCTGCAGATCCACGTTCTTTGTTTATCCTCCCTCTCATCCAGACTTAGAATGGAGCATAACTCCAGCTTTGGCAACAGACAAAATTGAGAACTGTCAGTGCTAGGGTTTTTTGGAGATAAAATTTGTTTTCCTGCCTTCTGTTCTAGACATTTCTCTTTTAGTGATCACAGCCACATCACGAAACATCTGTTTCAGCTCCTTCAGCACCCACAGGTATCTCCATGTCCCTAAGTTCTACCAAACGCCCTGATGCATGCGACAGAAGGACAAATAAACGATGGTTGGGAAATGCATTAGGAAATTCCACTAGCAAGTTCCAGGCTGGCACAAAAAGATAAAAGGCGTTATTTTGATTGCTACATTCTTCAGTAAAGGCAGTTTTATCACCCTCAGTTTCAGCAGTGAGCAGTTCAAACCAACAGGAATTTATTAACAACACTCTGAGCACTTCATTTCTTCAGAGAGATTTGTAACAGCAGTGTCTAGTTCTCATCTGTCCCATGGGGTTTCTCTTGCAGAGAGAGGTGTCTGCTTTTCCTCACAGCCCACACATGAGCAAGTAAAGCTCTTCATTCCCTCCCTCCATGTCTGATATTTATTCACAGTGCAGCGGGGTGGAGTGAACTCAGCAGCCTGGGGGCCATTTGCTGGGCCTGGGTGCTCCTCCTGGGGGTATTACCCTCCACCCTACATTATGATACTCTTAATATTTTGGTAAACGTGACTGGCTAAAGATGATGGATACTGATATTTATTTGGCAACTAGTGTATTGATAACCATTTGTTTCTCCATGCTGCTAGTCCAACAACCTGCTGTTGGGCTTAATCTTACTTTCCAATTTTATTTTTTTTTTAAAGTTTTGTAGTGTGTGCTAAGGCTTGTGTAAGTATAACATAAATGGAGCTGGAACATATCTGCCCTTTGGACTCGGCACTTACTCTTCCCAGAAAGTCTATCTTATTATTTCTGTTCAAGAATACATGAAGTTGGCTGCATGCCTGGATCTGCATCTGGTGTCTAAAAAGAAAAAAACAATTTTTTTCAATAGTATATTTGCAGATGATGGAGGACAAGAAGAAGCTGAGGCTGAGCAAGTTTGTCATGGAACTGAGCAGCTACACACCATAGCTTGAAGATGGTCCCAGGCCTAAGAGCAGGGAGCCAGGGAATACAACTCTTTCCTTGTGTACACATCCTTGTAAAAACAAACTCTGGTAGACTAGAATGTGTTGGGTCTTTTTAAAGATCCCACCACCTTCTGATTATATTTTTTTGTTACTTTGCTTGTAGAATTCCTCCAGACAGGTGGAGCAAAGTTCATTCTCCATAAACTAAGGAAGGTTTGGCCAACCTGCCACTTCTACTGAGGATATCTCTTAAGGGTATGGAGGTAGTCCCTTGACACCACACGTCTATCACACTTCTGCCCTGAAAAGAAGCTGAAGAAAAGGTCTGGTGTCCCCGATCTCTTGGGTAATCAAGACAGCATGAGTGAAACATGTACTTAACTAATCCACAGCCATACTTAACTAATCTCACTTACTGTAGTGAGAGTGTTTTGCATAGTGTCAGCGTCTTGGCTAGCTAATAACTAACCTGTAATAACTATCCTGTTCTTACCACAGGATGTGCAGCCTCCTAATTTTTGCGGGATAGATGATCAGTTTTCTCAGGATGGGTATTTCCATGGATGGGATCCTGTTTTGCTCAAGTATGTCTCTGTGAAGAAAAACTCAGTCCTTTCCCAGGCTTGAGATCTGCACTGAAGAGGAAGACAGTGTTCAGCCTTCTGTAACTATTGACCAAGTGAATGTTTCTTTCCTCTGGCTGTTATTTAGCCATGATTATCCATCTGATTCTTCAGTCACTCTCAGTCCTAGCATTACTTTGGATGCCTAATTAGGGAAATCAATGTCCCCATGACTTTCAACATAGCTTTATAGTAGAAATGTCTGTTCCAAATATTAACTATGTATTGTGGCCATGATATATTGTGGATGTAGTTCTCTAAATTCACTCTAAAATAACCCAGAGAAAGAACAGATGGAAAAGATTTTTAAAGTCTTCATACCAAATCCCAAGAAATTTCCAGAAACTGTGTCAGTCAGTATAACAAGCAACTGCACTCACAGTTCTTCCTTTTTGAAAGATTTGATATTGTATGCATAGGACTTCTTAATCCTGTATTGCATTTCTACAGCTTTTGAAGTCTCATTTAAACTTTGGAAAGTGAAGTTATTGGAAACTTGGCTATTCCCTTTTATTTGATGGCCAACCAAAATACTGGATATGTCTTGTCAGATGTAAATGATAGGATAGTATGTTGTGATGTGTGTATTTAAGCAACCAAATCCTTGTTTGTAGAGGTTTTATGTTGACATGGCAATCATGCACCACTTCATCAGTAATTTCACTCCCAAACCAGGGTAATTATAATAAAACACAATAGAGTAGAACCAAGCCACAACTGAAACTTTAGCTTTCTATCCTGTCCCATCACTTGTGAATGAGATGTGAAAAGTTCAGGCTTACCGTAACTCTTTCCTAGTGACCAATACACAGGATTTCAAACAATAAAAACAAAAATTTTCTTACTGCTTTGGGGTTTTTTTCTCAAGCAGAAGGGCCTATAAAAACACTGCCATAATTCTATAGAACCTCATTTTATGGCTTGCCCATCTCTTTTAAAGCTTCCTTTCCTGATTGTCTTTCTGTATGGTGCCTGTCTGATGAAACATGCTTCGCTGAACTCCTCTTTACTAAGGTACCTACTAAATAGAAAAGTTTCTGATACATTTCCATTTACCCATACAATAATTTTTTTCTCTACAGCTTTGTTGCTTTATTATTTGTACTTCTGGCAGCCTTGCCATCCATAAACAGTACCTCAGCTGCATCTGTTAGCCTTGTGAATTTAGGGCACAGATAAAAAATTTACTTCACTGCTGTGGTGCTTTCATTCTTATATCAGAATAACCAACACACCTGAGGCAGTCTGGTTCCCCTTCAAAAAGCAACAGCATTGCCATGTCCATGCCAAGTAAGTTGTTCTCACTGATTTTCAGAATTAGATAACATAAATAAAAATACAAGGGAATTTCTTAATACTTCACCACCAGTTAAAGAAATAAAAATGTTTCTCTCATTATCCCTAAAGGTATCATAAGTTATATCTTCAAAATAAGAAGAGGAAAGGTTTGGGTTACACATGCGGCTTAGGCTGAAGGAACATTAAGTAAGCTTACTTTGGCCCTGATACATTCATATTGCAATGTTTGTTACTCTTTGATTCATCCGAAATCTCTTTCTAAGGACAAACAGTAGCTTTAACCAGAGCAGAACTATACCCATTCCCTGTACCATGCCAAAAAAAAAAAAAAAAAAAATAATGCAGGCTTAGATCCCAAGGGCTGGGAAAAAAATAATTCAGCTCTAGTTCTTCTACATAGAGAGTCAGGCAGATAATACTTTTAAAACAAACTTTGTCTGAGAATTTCTCCTTTGGAAGCTGAGATCTCTTTGAAGGCTGTAACCTGGTGCTCAGAACATGGTCTACTGCTGCTGACTGCAGATTTGAGCTCTTTACCACCACCTGATGGGAACACATCTATGGAAATTTGTGAAAGCATTTAGCAGAAGTGCATGCACATTTCTGCAGTTGTCCATTCATGGACCTTTACGTATTCTTGCTATAAAAATCAGTAAGACACTTAAAGATACTTAAAAATTAATTACAGCTGAATGCAACTTCTGCATGAAAGGGAATAAAAGACAGGATCTAAGTATCACATTTACTATGTGTATATGGAGCTGTAGTCTATTCATTTGTCTAAACCCCTTTTTGAATTAATCACCTTGAACTGCCTTTCTTCCCCTGCCTCTCAGTCTCTGTCCCAGAGCTGCATAAATTGTGGCCTATTAACTTTTCAGTCTTCATATGTAACTTTCAAATTTATTATTTTATTTGGTACAAGAGTAAGCTAAGTATTCTTTTCTTCAACAAATTCTTCACTTGTTGAATTATTGTTCAAGAAAAATCCACCTATGAGAGTCTCTGTTCCAGCCCTCCTGAAATCTAGCTACCACCTTCAAACACAAGTTAACTTTGCCTGCATCTTAAGGAGCTCAGCATAGGGGTTTTCAAATGCTGTATCTTTGAAGAAGGTCCTAGGAATGTTTTCTGCCAACACAGTGATTAAAAAAACAGAGGTGAGGATGTTTTCCAAAGCTTCCCAAGACCTGAAATGAGCCGAGGATGGATGGACCCTCTGCACCTCTTCACCAGCCAATGCATCTGCAGAACACTGTAGGCTTGGTAGTAATGCACCCAGGTGCCCAACACTCTTACAGGCAACATCTGCTGCCACACGTGGTCAGACCCCAGCTTTTGGCAGAGCTGCTGCACGGTGTGGGAAAGGTGTAAGTTGTCAAAGCCACTGTGCAGCGGCAGGTGCCAGCTTTGAGCTGAATAACCACCCATTAATCGCCTGCACGTTTCTTCCCCTCAAGGGCTATCTCTGAAAGAGAACAAGACAGTCATTCCCAGCGAGGAAGTAACTGTGAACACACTTGGGAAATGCATAATTGCAGCATGATCCTAGTGTAAACAAGAGGAAAGAAGTCACTGAACTCAGGACGACGAGATCTTTTCCATCAGCTCTTGTTTTGTGAGTGCCGCGCCCATCACATCCTCACTGGCCTATAGGTGTGTGGCAGGATGTAACACTGCCCAAGGCAGGAGGGTTTCAAGAGATGTTTGGTGAGGTGTTCCTGAGCAAAAGAGGCTGCTGTGAATGAAGCCACAACCCTGGCAACAACTCCAATCAAGTTCAAAATCAAAACCTGTCCCCCCAAAAGAGATGTAGTTTTGTGGGCTCAACACCATGAGATGATTCAATGGTTTCTCCTGTGTGCTGGAAAGGGAATTAGCTGTGTTTCCTAAATGAACTACCAGTCAAAACATACCTCAAAAATCATATCCAGCTCCCACAGTCAATGACAAAGATTGCAGCCCACAGCTGCCTACACTGCTCTATGACCTTTACCTAACAGATGGAATTTCCCACTGTAACAAGGACAGTTCTATGTTTCCATGATAGGCTGAAAAAACCAAGCATTTCCTTCCCCATTTCTGTAGTATGGAGCAGAGTTCAATACAGCATAGAAGAGCAGCCTCTCTTCCTTTTCAAGTAGCTCTACCAAGCACATGACTTTGCAACTGAAATAATTAGCGTTATCATAAAGAATCTCAAGCTGTCAGTGCTTTATCTTTACAGTCTCCTTAATGTCAAAGTAGTTTCTTCTAGGAATTTAATTCCTCAGGTTTAAGAATTCTTAGTCAAAAATGCAAATTAATGTCAGCATCTTCTTAAGGTATAGAAAAGCTTAATTTTCTAAAGCTAAGGTTAGATTTTTGAAGTTGACAGTCTTGTTACCTTTTTAACTTGCATTCTCTTATCTATATATTGCCTATATGAATAGCATTCTCTCAATTGCATCATTTGTATAAGATTATACAAAATACATCTCTGTAAGAATCTGTATGATTTTAAAATTGCAGGACCGTTTACTGCAAATAAATTACAGTGGAATGTAACCACAAAATAAAAGGGAATAAAATGTGGTCTCTACACTTACATATGAATCATCTTTCTCTAATACCTAAGTGAAGATTATGCTCTCAATGACTGTTTAGTTAATTTCTTTATCCAAATTAATTGACATGGGTACAAATTACTGTGAAATGCAATATGTTTTCACTAACTTAAGAATCCTTTAATGTCTGTAATGCATGTGAATTTGACCTATTCCATACAGCCCTGTTTTCTGAAAATTGCAGTCCACTGTGACACAAATGATGAAAACACCTCCTCTAATAAAAAGATGGCTGCGTAACACTAAGGGTTTCCCTTGCAGTGTGTTATTTCCTGGAAACACTCCTGGACAAAAACCTGGAAATAATATTTCCTGTTCTTTTTTAAAGCATCTACAAGAGGTAACTCGAATACAGTTGTTGTGGGTCAGACAGTATTTTTTAAATTTTCATAGATTTCTTTTTTCTTTCTCTTTATAGCTCAATGTTTTGGGGTTGCTAGACTGAACTCTAAGAACAAGAATAGCGCAGTGTTTCATCTGGGACGACAACCAAACAAACGCTGACAAGATATTTCACACATCTGAAGGCCTTTTGTCAGCGCGTGCTGTTCTTACGTAAGTCATCTCACCTCCAGCATCCAGCTTCTGCATAAATGAATCTCTGACTTCCATCCTTTCCAGGATATCTTTTTGCTTGATGGGAGAGGCCGCTTTTTCTTGTAAGTCAGTGTTTATCTCTGTGCTGGGCCACAGGTTGATGCCTGTCACGGTCGCTTCGTACCACGAACACAGCGGTGTCTCCGCGTACGGAGAGGATGTTCCGGAGCAGCGCCGGCACCGCCGAAATCCATCTCTGCCTCCTGGGATGCGCTGGCGGGAGCAGGAGGTGCAGCACGCCGGGCTGCCCAGGAGAGGGGGCTGGCTGCCCGACCCGCCAGCTCTTCCCGAGCCTTTCCCGGGAGAGGCGGAACCCCTGGAAGCCTGAGCTGCGCCTCACCGACAGCGGCTCCCGGGCTCCTTAACAGCGCGTTACATGCTGTGGAATATCCCTTTGGCCGGTTCGGGTCAGCTGCCCTGGCTGTGCTTCCTCCCAGCTTCTCGTGCACCTGCTCCCTGGCAGAGCATGGGAAACTGAAAAGTCCTTGGCTCAGAGTAAGCAGTGCTCAGCAACACCTAAACCATCAGTGTGCTATCAACATTACTCTCATACTGAATCCAAACCACAGCACTGTAACAGTTACTAAGACGGAAATTAACTCTATCACAGCCAAAAGCAGGGTATGTGCTTTATATCCCACTCAAGCCAGAAGGGCCTTTACAAGGGACTAATCTGAAGAAAAAGGTGCTGTGCCAGGTCCTGAATGGTAGCTTCAGAAAGAGCATCTCATTTTGGAGTGACTCACGTAACAATACCCAGCTGAAAATGAATCCGATATATCAATGAAGTCCATGTGTATTATTTTAGAAAACAAACCTAAACTGCATGGGAATTGCACAAGAAAAAGCCGTTGTAGGAACAATAAAGGAGGTGGAAAAGAGTACATGTCATTTTCCAGATAGGAGTGAGTTAAAAAAACAGAATACACAATCTTCCAAAAGTTTGATTACAGAAAATCAAAAGATGGATTCTGCGGTTTATTCTGTTGGTTTTGTGCATATTGTTTTGGCAGAAAGGACTGTATATATTTTAAAACATAATACCAAGCTATGTGACCATGTGCTAAAGCATGGAGGAAAACTAAAAGGATGAGGTTTAGTCATTTCAAATTTTCAGTTTCCTTGCCACTTGCATAATTCTCTTTGTCTCATTTTTCATTTGCATGATGTAGTACTTTTTCATCCACTCACTCAGAATTCCCCACACGTGTTTTTTTCAGAAAAGCATTTGTCATTCAAACAGTAACAATATATTTTATGTTAGTGGTGTTCCTATTAGGTCATCTTTAAAGAAAAACAGACAGGAGGAAGAGGGGAGAGGAAACAAGGGCTAGAGGAACCTACTCACTCCAAAGCAATTTAAGATGAAAATACCAGACAGCAGCTTCTTCAGCATCACTTTAAATGGTTTTGAATGCCTTTTGCCAACACACCCTTCAAAGTAATAATTTTGGTGAAGCAACATGTCAGCATTTTCAACCTTTTTATACCTGACACTGCTTTACACATTATTTCCTTAAAGTTCAGTATTTTTATGTTCAGAAAATGGTCTTGGGCATAACTGGAGGCTGAGAACTTTGCACATACGCAAATTATCCATTAAACAGTTGGGGGTTTGTTATACTGCATCGTTAACCTAAATCTAAAATTTGACAAACATTGACTCTCTACTGAGATGATGATAGTCATACTGATAATATCATAACTGCAAATCTGTTTATTGAAGGTTACAACTGTACTTTGTTAGTCTGCTGTCTCAGGCTTTGCAGGATGAACATTATAAATATTCCCTGGGTAAAGTCCAGTTTGGTGAAAAAGTTGCCTTGCTTACATAGCAGTTCTGTACAATAATCTAGACATATTTCCTCTTCTAGCAGAATAAAATGTAACAAAGGGTCACTCTTAAAATCTCTGGTCAAGGGTGGTGGGGTTTTTTTTCTTTTCCTAATTTTTTACTTCTCATTTTTCACTTAAACATTTTAGTTTCAATAGATCTAGTCACATGAATGGCAAAAATAATGTCTCTCTTTTAAAGCTTCATGAAACTACCAGATCTGTATTTGGTCCTACAAGCATATAAATATATTCCTAAGGTTAACATTAGTAGATATGTTTTCATGTATAAAGAAACTTGTTTAGGTGGAAACCATGGACAGTTAAACACAGAAATACATAAAAACAGATAAAAGAAAATTAAGCATATATAGTAGTTTATGCACAAAAATATAGCTAAAAATGGGGCAATTATTGATGTATATAGGGATTGCAAATAGAAGTTTTTCAGGAAAGACAAACAGATACTTTTAGCTACAGGTATTGTGTTTATCATCAGTTTCTAGCAAAAATTAACTGTAAAAAACTTCATTAAATGTTTGAAATAGCTTATTTTCCCCTCTCATTAAACTCACAAACTCTAACTGTGGGTGAAAGCACTTTTCCTGGGACAGAGAGACTTGTTATGAAACAAAAAAGAAGCACAATCGGAAAAAGTAATTTTTTCATGTGTCAAACAGGTCATCTGTAAATGGAACAGAGAGGAATTGATGGGGGGAAAATTATTCAAAAATAATACTATTCATTAGAAATATAAGGCAGTAGAAATGGAAGAGACAGGGTTTGCAGAGAGATAAATGTGAGTGTGAATGGCCAAAAAATAAGAAATTGGCTCATAAACAGCCCAGAAGCATTCTGTGTCCTCAAAGCACTTTCCAAAAGCCAACAGAAATTCAAAATGGTCTTTTGTTTAAAAGTAAAGTACAGCGTTTCTTTCTTCTTCCCAAGTGAATAAGCTCTTATCTTTAAGATAGAATTTGTCTTGTGTTGATGACAGGCAAGAGCTCAGAGAAGAACATTTCTGTCACTGACCTGACTAGTGAACTGCTGTGGGTTACAGTCTAATAAAGTTCCCATTAACATCAGAGACAGGGGGATTTTTGGACTGTTTCTTTTCCAGGGAAGGAGAGGTTCTCCTTAGAGCATAGGATCATAAAATAATGATTCATGTGCATGTTAGAAATTTGGAGACTTTTATCATTTGATAAAACACGTGTAGGAGGGAGTTAGCTAATTTCATGGAACAAAAATAATGCCTTCAAAAGCAGCATGTCAGCCTGTTAATATGGTTACTATGGTTGTTACGAAATATGCTGAACAGCGCTGTTCAGCCGCTGCAGTGATTATTAAGCAGCAATTACAGCTTGCACTAACGCCATCACATTATCCTAGGAAAAAAAAAAGCCACCTCTAAAAATAATGTGCTTTATTTCAATACCTGACAAATGTTTGGAGCTTGGCTTCTGGTTTCATGTTATCATTTTCTTGCTGCAGGGTGAGCTTAAAGTTCATACAGTGGGGGTTCATTCACTTAAACTGAACCATGTCACAGAAGAAAGAATTAACAACAGCTTTAACACTGGAGTGGGGTAGCTAAGTTATGTGACAACCCTAACTGTATACTTGCCTTGCAATTTCTTAGTCGAGTGATTTTTTTCTTCCTGTCCTATTATTGAAATACTTAATCTCATCCTATCCATATTATCTATTTGGAGGCAAACTGACCACCTGCATTGCAAGCTGCTTCACTCTTCTTGAAGGAGGAATAGACATTAAGAGCTCACAAACTAGAGAAGCTGAGGTATTGGCTCAGCTAGCCAGGGATATCTTTGGCTGTGGATTTGCACCTTGAGATTTGAGAACCCCTCATGCACAGGAATATGAACCTCCATCACATCCTGACATGTATTTAAGCAGTTCCTTTGATTTCAAAGGAGATCTGGGGGTGTAATGTCTTTGAACATCTTAGTGTCTATCTTCAGGCACTATGTGTAACTACTGGAATGTGTGTGTATATTCTGTTGCAGGAACCAACATACGCATTTCGACTGTTTGCCACAGCATGAAAAGACGGGAGGAAACACTTGAGACACTTGTATCAGAAAGTGGCTCACCTTACCTCCAGCTACTTGATGTAATGAGTCACACTGGAGATAACTGTTGCAGTGCCCACACTCCACCTTAGAGCAGTAGCTGCTGTGAGAACAATTAGCTGATGTCCCAAAGCCGGGGCGAACACCAAAGACCTGTGACCTGCCTTAAGTGAGACACTCTGCCTTTAGACGTCCTCACTGCTCGGGTGAGGGATCACACTGAAACAATCACCCACCTTTCAGCCCTAGCACAGTTTAGGAAGCTCTGTATCACAACCCATCCCCAGAAAACCAAGATACAAGAAATTATTCTTGTTCCTTCCCAAAATCCCTTCCACAAGTATTGAAGACTGACACATTCTCTTTCCAAAGAACAGCATTAATAAGCTCTCAGGCACATTTGCCTCCATTTGGCATCCCTCTTGCCCTCCTCCTGCCACAGTAGGAGGCTGAGGAATCTTTAGAAAGTAATTTACATCATGTGGCTTTATAAGATTTTACTTATTATCTGTCAAGTACCAATAGCACTTTTGAATAGGAAATTACATTTCCTTCAGCCTCAAAGAAGTACTCAGCCTCAAAATGAATCCTGATTGTCTTTCTCCAGAAAGAAGGAATATAAACCTGAGAATAAGCATATCGAGAACAAGACTGAAATATTAACCTGTACTGGTTGCTAGCTACTTATTCTGCCAAGGAACCTATTATTGACACACACTTTTTACAGAGGCAGCAGAGTCAAAGACTGAAAAATACTAACCTAAATACAAGCAGAGGAAAACCAAATGAGGAAGGCTTTAGGATGTAAATGATGAGTACTGTTACTGTGCTTCTCTTTCCATTTTTCTTGCTCCAGAAGATTGCAGGCACTCTTTCCTTAATGCTCCATAATAGGCACACGTGAACACAGTCCAAGGTAACAATCTAGCTGGAATGTTGTCTGAAACCTAGGCACAACCTGCTCCACTCCTTTAGAAGGTGGAGCAGGCAGTCCATTACCTGCACATGGAATTCAGTTGCTCACATTCAAACTTCAGCATCAGGACAGAGAGACATGCCTCTGCTAGAAAAGCAGTTGTGTTGGTTTTGGTTGGGATAGAGTTAATTTTTTTCTTAGTAACTGTGGTTTGGATTCAGTATGAGAATAATGTTGACAACGGACTCACGTTTTGGTTGTTGCCGAGCAGTGCTTACCCTGAGTCAAGGACTTTTCAGTATCTCAGGTGCACAAGAAGCTAAGAGGTGAGCATGGCCAGGACAGTTGACCTGAGCTGACCAAAGGGATATTCCATACTATAGAACATCATGGTTAATATTTAAACTCAAGGGAGTTGGCTGAGAGCTGCCACTTGCTGCTCAATGATGGGCTGGGCATCAGTCAACAGGTGGTGAGCAATTGAATTGGGCATCAGTTTTTTCTCTAGTTTTTTATTTCTCCTTTTCCTCTTCCTTTTCCTTTTCTTTATATTTTACTTTGTTCCTATTCTTAAACTGTTCTCATCTCAGCCCATGGGTTTTATATTTCTCCAGTTCTCCTCCCCATCCCACTGGTTGGAGGGGCTAGTGAAGAAGCAGCTGTGTGGTACATAGTAGCCAGCTGGAGTTAAACCACGACAGCAGTATTGAAGAAACTGCAGAGTCCTTCCTTACGTGACCTAACCTTGTCTGTCCTTCCCTGTGTTCAGATCCACTGACTGTTAGGAAAATACCTCTGTACAGTTTGGAAAAATAGTCCATTAGTCCATGCTCAGCTCATTTTTTTTCAAGTCCTCACGGCTAAATGTCCTCTCTTTGGACAGCATTACAAACACAAGATTACCTGTGCAATTTTCTTCACAAGGACTTCAAAGCCAACTTTTACATTATTTAATCTGTCTGAAGACATGTCCTGAGTGGTTATGGAATGTAAATCCCCAAATCTCTCAATTCCCTTTCCAAAAGCAGAAGAAGATTACCAGCTCCCAAAATTAAGTTGTTGTTTAGGTCACTAATATGATCTGAAATTAGGGCATCCAGCACTGTATGATACACAATGGTATATTTTGACTCTCAAAGTTCTCAGTAGATTAGAAAACATAGCCTTAGCATATTATGCTAAGCACTTTATTGACTGGGTTTAGTACAGCCTAACAAAGCCTTCTCAGCAAACCCTACTTGAATTTCCTTGATTAATGCAAGATGTGATGTCCTTGCAGGAGGAACCGAAACAGTTCTTTACTCATCAGGATCCCCTCCATACACCCTGCAGAACAGGAAAAGCAGAACAAACACTTTTTTTCTCCCCAGTGAGATTTGATAAAGCTAGCAGAGGAGAGGAGATAGGCCACCCAGAAGGAGGCAGAGACTCAAACATTAATCTGACAGGTCTTTAAATACCAGTTCTTTAACTGAAGACAGATATTTCTCATCTCTGCTAGATTTGACCTAGGATCCCCCCTCCCTTCCATAGTTGCCTCATGCCTTTCTCTTAAAGCTGATGGTTCCTTTCCCTAGCATTCCACCTCTCTATATCTTAAATTCTCCCAGTTCTCACCAGTATTTTAGAAGGGTTGTCAAGAGGACAAGAAGATTGAGAAGAGAGTCAAGTTGCACTAGCAGATACAAATTACTTTTAAAAGGTATTTTCTCTATTGATTTCAGTGGTACTTTACTTCTGATGCTGCAAATTTTATATTATTCAAAAGTAGGAAAGTACTTGCTTGACATAAGTAGCTAGAATTGTTATGCTGCAAGCTGAACTTTAGCTGAACTCTATGGCTATGTTCTATAAGTACAGATGTATTATAGTGAAACCTGGAGGTAACAATCTGAACATTAATAATAGTTAGAACAGACAAAGCTGGCAGCTTAATTACTATTTGAAAATTAATAGCCAGAGTGGACAGCCCCTAGATTGTGGCATATGAACTGTAACAACACTATTACAGCATGGACTACAGAACTGGCCAAAACCCCACCAAAACCAACCTAAGAGGATGTGAAAATGACCACACAGCCATCACTCGATAATGAAACAGAAAACCAATGAAGGGTGACAATACCACAGACCCTAACATGTCTGCTGGTCCAGATTGTCACATGAGGGATGGGGAGCTTAGATTGTAAGGGTGTATTTACCCAGGGATTTCTTTTTCCATGGTCCCTCTTTTCAGGCACTTGGCTCAAGCTATCAGGTATCATAATTGATCTGTGCCAATAAACCTATCTAATAGACACAAGTGCCCAGTGTCAAAAATTTCTGTAACACCTGGATTTTAAGGAAATTAGGTTTGGGGGTTTTTTGCTCTTCTTCTAATCCTGTGTCTATTGTAGCATAACTACAAAACAGAAGATCTACAATCTAATTGCCTTTTCTTGCGGTCAGATCTCCCTTTTCCCACTAACCAGCAAGCTGGCTGGTTCTGTGAAAATATATGGCTATCAGATCTGAGCCTCAGCTGGTTATAACTATCAAATATATCATACTTTTAAAATTGGATTATAAAAAAATCATTCCATCAGGAATATGAAGGAATATTGAGGGTTCTGCTTTCCTCATGATGTTAATGGTTACACACAACCTACACAGGTTTTAGTTATCTGAAAGCTAGTCTCTATTTATTGGCTATATTTTCAAGACATAACATTCATATTTTCATATAATTTTGTAACTACTGATGAGGCCTGAATAACTGCGGCCATTCACATCTTATCACAAATTATGCTCCTAATCTGTTCAGCTAAATTTCAACCACATTTTATTCCAAGCTATATTTACTTCCAAGTGTGCTGTGACAACGGATTGCTGCCTTTGGTTTGCAATGTGTTAAACATCAAACTTATTAGGTGACAGGTAATTAAAATACAGATTGCCAGCTGAGATCCAAAAGTCTTTCTCTTTGCATTTGCATGAAAAATAACAGTAATTCCTAAAAATAGTTACCTGGCTGAAAGCCTGAGGTGATTTTTAGTACAATAACTACAAAAAGCGCAACAAAACAAACCAAACATGGATAATCGAAGTAAACAAACATGAGTAAAAAGCATAAAAGTGCATAAAGTGATTTTATTTACAAACTCAGACTAAGAAAAAATTATTAGCACAAAAAAAAAAAAGAAAAAGGATCTTGTATCTTGCAAGATTTTCCTCACACCTACAGAAATTGCTCTCCCTTCCCATTAATGAGAGGTAATAGTGAAGAGGACATTTTATTGTGAGTTCTGGGTTTGTGGAACAAAGATTAAGCAATTCACCTCAGCTATTATTTATCTTAATTTTTTTAAATAATAAATTCTTAGACTACTTTTTTCCAGCAGTGTTCTAACTCCAGGTTGAACACCCCAGCATCACCTTCCTGCTGCTGTTGTGCATTGATCTCCCTGAAGATGCTGGGGTCTAGTGGAGTGAGCAAGGCAGGGTGGAGCAAGTGACCTTTATCTCAATATGTCCTGGACCTGTCTTTTAACCCTTCTTCCTCTGTTTCCCAGCTACACTGCTTCTTGTTAAAAGATGTGTATTGTGGATCTAGCCTGCAGCACTGAACGGCAGACAAACCTTATGACATATGTAAGCATTTGACAAGCTCTGGGCTTCAATAAGGTTGGAGACCATGCTTCCCAAAGGAATGGATGGTTTCCTACAGTGGCTGGTCGACTGATTTTGTGTCCTATTTTCACGATGACAGGAATCATGCCTGGATCTCTTCTCTGTGGTGACCAGAGGCAAAACCCAAGGGACTGACCTGAAGTTGTGTTAGAGGAAGTTTAGGTTGGATATTAGAAAAGGCTCCTCACCCAGAGGGGAGTCGGGCACTGGAACAGCTCGCCGGGGAAGTGGTCACAGCACTGAGCCTGACCGAGATCAAGAAGCGTTTGGACAATTCTCTCGGGCACACGGTGTGACCATCGGGGCCAGGAGTTGGACGCGATGATCCTTGTGGGTCCCTATCAACTCAGAATACTCTGTGATTCTCTGGTGCTAATCTCGGCAAAGACAAGGACTGTGCTATGATTCCACACAAGTGGAATCCGGGCGAACGACAGCTAACCAGTCCCTCTGCTCGTTCCGATGGCTCAAGTTGGCAGTGTTGACACTCAAAGATAAGAGCCTTATCTACGGGCCGCCCGCGCTGCCTCCGCCAGGGCTCTGCCCCCAGCGCCGCGTGTCCCTCGCGCCAGGGGCGGGCGCGGTGGCGGTGCGGGCCGGTCCCACCGCATCCCGCGCCCCGTGAGGGGAGAGGGAGGCCGGGCCGGGCCCGCCCCCTGCCGCCGGCCCCGCCCCGCCCGTCCCCGCGGCCTGCGGCGCTGCCCGGTGCGGCGGGGCCGTCTCTGCGGGGGGGAGCGGCGCGCCGGGGTGAGCTCGCTGCCCCCTCGCCCGGAGCGGGGGGCGAGGGGAGCACGGCGGGGAATAGGCCGAGAGGGATGCGGGGCGTGTTGCTGGTGGTGGCGCGGTGGGGCCGCTGGTACGGCCCGGCCTGCCTGCCTTCCCTCCCTCCCTTCCTTTCCTTTCCTTTCTCTCCCTTCCCTTTGCCCACTTCCTCCTGTGCCGGTGCCGCCGCTTTCCCCGGGGAGGGTACGGGTTTGTTCCCCTTGGTACGGAGCTCGCTGTCCTGCTGGGGCGAGGTGGGGGCAGGGAGAGGAAGAGGAAGAGGAGGAAGGAGGAGGAAGGCGATCACGTGCTGGGAGGCGGGGCGGGGCGGGGGTCCTTTTCTGGGAAGGGGATCCCTCTCCGCGGAGGGAGTGCTTGTGGCGCTCGGCGGATGCTCAGCGGGCACGGCCGCCTCTCCCACATGCCCGGCGCCGCTGCTTCTGCTGTCGGGCCCGCGGAGGATTGCTTTTTCCCCTCTCCTTGCGATCCTAGCCCAGCAAATCCGTCCTCACGGAGGTACGGCGACCTGTTTGTCCTGCTGGTAGTGGGGTGAGCCAGCCGGGCCCTGCGAACCCCCGACTTCCATCGCGGGAAAATGTTGTCCTGAGGGTTAATCTTAGCGTCGGGCTGAATTTAGACAGCTTCGGAGAGGTACTGCCTGCGTTCAGCATCCGAATTTAAAGTGGATCATTCATTCCTGAAGTGTAGGGTTTTTAATCTGTGTTGAGGGTGACGCTGTACGTCTGCAGAGCGAGCTGGTTAAACCCGCAGCATTTGGTCTCCAGCAGCAGTTTATGTTATTCATTGATCAAGTGCTAGCACTCAGCAGTTCCCAATTAGCTGTAAGCAGACACAGTGGTCGACTTCAACCTGGAAAATATTCACCACAAATACTAAACTTGTCGTTTGTTTGTTTTTAAATCATGTTAGTGTGCATAAACGCATAAGGTGATCACTGTATTTTGCACAACGTTGTCAATACATTTTATGGTGCGCGTTTGTCATCTTGGTTTATATCATATGTAGAACTGTGTTGAATATTAATTGCTATGAAAGTTTTCATTTTTTGCTGGTAGTGTTTTGGGGTGCTGTTAGTGAATCCAACATTGTGAGGAGGCTCCTTTCTGTTTATAAGTCCATAGTGGTGTTACTATTTTTAGTAGATGTTTTTCATCAGCTTTGGAAGTTTTAAGTAGGCCAGATGCAGAGTGATTTGGGTTTTGTTTGTTTGTTGATGGTGTTCAGGGCCAGATACTCTGCATAAAAGGCACCAGTGATCCTCTTGTTGTGATGCAAATCCATAATTTTAAGTATTTTCTGTTATTCGTGTGTTAGGCTTTTTCAGGGTGAATGTTGCTTTCTGTAGACTTGATATGTTGAGAAAGAGATATGATCTTTTAACAATGCTGGAATTTGTGAAATACTAAACTCAGTTCACATGGATTAGGCATTCTTTTTTGTGCATTTGGGCTTGAGTGTGGTGATCTTGATGTGATGTGGTCTAATTTTCATAAATTCTCAAGTGTTTAGCCATGATTTTTTCAAAGTGAGTTTAGCACAATTGTCCTAGGTCATCATTCATGAGAAAGAATGTATTTAGACTTTACCATTTTAAACTTTGTCAGAGCATCCTAGTCAAACATACAGTTATTAAAACATCTTTGTTGTAATGTTTTACAGGGCCAAACCTAGTTTCTAATAAACATGACTAATGGATTTCACTCGGTGAATTAAGTCAACATGCACAATATTACCAGTGATTTTGCAGAAGATATGGATGACATGGTAATGGTAAATCAGACTTGTGACAGCAGGGCCTGTGATTTCTCATGGTTAGACAGCAGCATCCAGCTACTCAGATGAGTCACTTTAAAGGATCACAGATTTGTTGCTTGTTAAACATTCTCTAATTTAACTGTACGTGCTAAATATCTGGTCTTAATTTGGAATCGTTAGCGACTGTGTGAAAAGACAGCTTGTACATTACCTCTCTGCCTTGCTGACTTAAATTCAGCTAGGAGTAGAATTAAAAATGAAAATTTGAAAAAAGTAATCTTAGAACCAAAAAGAACCAACTGAATGTCTTATAATGACATTATGCTTTTCATATTAAGTTCAGCTACTCAGTCATCAGCTGAAGCCCTAAAATAGCATCACTTCAGACATCAGGAGTTAATTTCTATCTTGCACTGACAGAAAAATTAGATAAATTATGTGAGGGTGTGTTAAACTAAGTCTTTTCTTCTGAAGGTTCAGATGTAGGTCTTTGCTAGAACTTGCTGCTGCTTGGACTAGGTAATTGTTTCCTTACAATCTCTTTTAAGAAGAAAAATAGAGGTAAAATGTAAAACCTGATACTTCCTTTTATTTTGAAGCACCTTCAAGACCTATAAAAGAGGAGTTAAGAGTGAAAAAAATCTTACAAAAGTTTATCCTGTATTCTGAAATGGATGTCAGTTTCTTGAAGGGCTGTTTTCTTTAAGAGCTCTGAAGAATTTTCAGGGGTTGTTTGCCTGGAGTAAACTTGCACCATTTTGTGGAATAGTTTTTGAGGGAGTGACAGAATCCTGAGTGTTTCTCACTAGTACATAAAGTGACTGATCTATTTCAGGAAGAGTCCCACAATTCTGTGCTAGCAAAAGAATAGCTTTTCTTGTCCAAGTTGTATCTGGCTAGCAGCCCTGGGGCATATGTTTGTTGTTGATCTGGGAAAAAACCAACAAATGTGTAGGAGTAGTCAGTGTTATAAACCAGTATCGAGCTTGATGTTTGAAGCAATCAGTGAGATGTTTGGCCTCTTTAAAAAATTGTGTTTTCTACTTAGAGAAATGCTGGTGTGATAAAATAGGTATGGTTTTGATATCTAAATGGTTTATTTGGCCCACAGTTAAGTCTGAGAAACTGAATGAATAATAAGCCCTTATTGCTTATTTTGTGCTTAGTGGAGAAAGTTTGCCATGAAGTCTTCATTTCTGTGAGCTGGTGTTGGGTGGGCTACAAAGTCAGCTTCAGAGAGCAGGTAACAGATGTGAAGAAGAGTTAATACCAGATTCGTTGGAGGTTTTTTAACTGTCTTTCCTCTATCTTTGTATCACTTCCCCTTTATGCCCACCTCTCCCTCCCAGCTTTTGCAAGAAATCATTAGCATCTTTTTTTTTCTTTATTTTTTTTATTGCATGCAGGTATTGCTTGTGACTGGAATGTGTATGTATACATAAAACATACAAAAATACTGTTTACGTATGTTAATATAACTGTGGGGAGCTGACTGTATTAAACCTTAAAATCCTGATGTAGTTTCAGGTCTTTGGCAAGATTACTCCAGAACATTTAAACCAAATAAAAAGCTTATGTTATTTTTAAGAAGACTATAGTTTTGGTTTGATAATTAATTAAATAAGAGTTGGGACTGGATGATGTTCAAGGTCCATCCCAATCCCTTAGCATTCTCTGATTTTATGAAGTCATTGCTATCAGTTGGAATTATTGGTTGTAAATGGGATGATATGCTGTCAATTCTATAACTGGGATACTTTCTCTCTCTAAGGACCTAACAGTGATAACGTGCACAGAATTCAGTTTTGGAGTTTGCAATGCTTAACTATCTTGAGTGCAGCTGAGATCTGAGGCAGACCTTTGGAACATGTTACAGTGCATCCTTTTTTGTTAGTTTTTTTTTAGAATATCATTGCATATTAGCTCAGTTGTTTAGAGCATGGTTCTAATAATGCCAGGGTTCCAGGTTTGATCGCTGTATGGGCCATTCATTTAAGAGCTGGACTTGATGACCCTTGTGGGTCCTTCCAACTCAGATGATTCTGTGATTTAAGATCATACTCTTGATTAAACAAAATCTGACCTCTACACATTTTGAGTTCTGGCAAGTATGTTTTCAAGTGTATCATGAATTCAGCATGGAATATTCTCAGAGTCATAAAACCATAGAATGGTTTGGGTTGGAAGGACCTCAAGAGACCATCTAGTTCCAATCCCACTGCCACGGGCAGGGACATGCTCCACTAGACCAGGTGGTTGCAAGCCCTATCCAACCTGGCCTTGAATACTTCTGGGGATGGGGCAGCCATGACTTCTCTGGGCAACCTGTTCCAGTGTCCTACCACCCTCACAGTAAACAACTTTTTCCTAATATCTAGTCTAAACCTGCCTGCTTTCAATGTAAGTCCATTTCTCCCTTGTCCTGTCACTCCATGCGCTTGTAAAAAGCCCCTCTCCAGCTCTTCTGTAGGCCCCCTTTAGGTACTGGAAAGTGCTCTAAGGTGTTCCTGGAGCCTTCTCTTCTCCAGGCTGACAACCCCAACTCACTCAGCTTGTCTTCAGCTTCTGAAGCTGATTTACTCCACCGGATCCACATCCTTCTGATGCTGGGGGCCCCAGAGCTGGATGCAGTGCTCCAGGTGGGAATAACTCTGAAGAGCTGTTGTTTCACATGCTCTTTCACATGTCTGGTTTGAGTCCATTTTAAAAGTAAAAGTCTGGGATATGCTGTTAAATAGGAGTCCAGAGGGGAAGAGATGATGGAGATAAAAGTAAGGACAATGCTGATGCCAAATTTACAAGCTGTTAACTCTGCCATTTTTCTCAGCTCTTGTAGAATAAGAAAGGAAGTGTTTGGAAAAGGACAATAGTGTTTTGCAAGACATGGCTCAGTAGCAGGGATTCTTCAGCTGCAGGGAAAACTAGTCCAAGGTTGGGACACTTCGATTTGACTTTCTGAATCTACGTGTCTCACTCTTGGGATGGAGAAGGGTGACACTGCTGTTTCCTCAGATGCTCTACTAACCTAAAAAAATGTATTTCCTTTTTTTTTTCTTTCTCTTTTTCACTTTCTTTCAGTGGTCCGAGAAAAATATTATTCAGTACAAATGTGTGCAACTGCCCTGTTACTTTTGCTAGGTCACCATTAGAGCACAGGAAATTGGGGAAACATTTTTCTCAAGGAAACTGGGGGTTTATTGTTTCAGTTTTGTTTTTACAGGGACAAGTTATGTAAGTAAGAGCTGCTACTTCAGGGTAAAGCAGAGCTATTCTAGTTCTGAACACCCAGATAAACCCAAACTCTTTGTAAGGTGCTCTCTCCTATGTGCTGGTAAGTCTTGCCCTGCCCCTCCAGTGGGAAACCTTCCCAGTCTTTAAATGTATTACATATTTGTAACTTGTAATTCCTGCTGTATTGCTTAATTGAAAAGCTAGACTATTGCCAAAGCACTCGACAGTATCTTCTGCTTATGTTTGGGGAGTTTTGTGGGTGTGCATCAGTTTGAATTTTTCAGTCTTATTTTGATTAAAGTGTCTGGCCCAGGTTTGGGGTTTTTTTGTTGGTGGTGTTTTGGTTGGCTTTTTTTAATATTCCTTCATGTTCACTAAGGAGCATTTGTTTTGAACAGAACAGTGCTTCAGACAGTGTTTTTAAAGGCATTGAAACCTTAAAATGTTTCTGAGGCAATGATGTGTTACAGCTAGAGACAGAATGAGTGCAGATTGGAAGGGATTTGAGTGCCCTTCAGGAACAGGAGCAATGAGTATCAGGAGGTCACTAGTAATGTACCCACTACAAGCAGATTTCAGGAAAATTAGTTCTTGCAGTTATATAAACAGAAGAGGGACAGAGTATGTCGGCAGAGTGAGGTCATTTATAGTAGAAAACAGTGTAAAAAATGTGTCCAGGTAAGCTTTGGAGGCAATCTTCAGCTCTTCGGGAATTTTTTTTTTCCCCCTTGATTTATAATCAGTGTTACTTCATCTTCACAGAAATTGATTCTATCTGTGTTGGCTCTTAATCAGAGTATGTGCTGGTACTGTCAGAAGATACACTGAGAGGCTTCTGCTAATACTCCTGCAGGTTAATACGGCTTTATACCAGAAACTCTCAGTTTCTTGGACTTCCAATATGGGGTGTACCAAAGCAGTCTTTACAGATAATTGCATATTCTGTCCAAGGTGTTGGCTAGGGCAATTTGTGTCTATGCCTAGATAAAGAATGAAGTTGGGCTTCATGATGGTGAGAGAGCAAACAGTGGTTCAAGACCATTTTTTTTTAGGTATGTTAAAATTGTCTGAAACTGTCTTTAAGTATAACTTAAATATGTGAATGTTAGTGTTCTAATTGCACCAGTTACTGTATTAAGCTCTGTTCTTGTGAGAAATTTTGGGTTCATCTGTGCCATGTAGTGTGTTCCTACAGCATAGCAGGTAGTATAAGCAGAAATGTAAGCCCTCTTATCAGAAAATAACTCTTTTGGTAAAGAACTGGCATGTTTTATTTGTCTCCCTATGAGGAAAGTTTTTAGCAAGGAAATGCTTTATTTTTTATTTTTGTTAGGAGTGAAAATTGCTGCTCTTTCAGTGTCAGCTTTTCTACTACCCTGTAGTTTTCATAGTACTTGAGCATCTTGGCTGCTATATTGTCCATGTCATCCTATTTTACTCATTGGAAAAAAAGAAATATTTTCAGATGGTTTTTTTAACATTCACAGAAAAGCTGTTTATGGTGGTAATTTTTGGGCCATATTTAGTGTTGTCAGGACACAGAAGTATTATAGGTATTCAGTGTGTTTCAACAGCAGTTGTGACGCAATGTTACATTGTGTGCCTAGTTACTTTATGCAAACGTGACTTCTCTGGTATTTTAACCTAAACTAGCATTGCCTTTTCGGACTTGCCTCCATGTGACTCTTTAAGTTTTGGTTTTGCTGAGCTGTTGATAGCCTTTGAGTAAGCCTTTTTTGTTTGGTTTTTTTTTCTTTTTTAATCACATCTATTATCTCTTCTCAGTTAAATTCTGCTGCGTCTTTTTTTTCTTGGAAAGAAAAATGTATCATATGTGGTGCTGTTGCTCATGTATGATACAGTAATAGAGTCCAAAAAAAAAATTTAAACCAAGGATAATAGACTGGAAGAATAATGGTAGAAAAGAGAAGTAGCCTTCTGATCTTGCATCTTTAAGATAAGTGTAAAATTACACATGCAGTGTGTGCCATCTGCTTCTGTCAGTATGAATGAAAATAATGATGTTAATTGTAAATGTAACCTGAAATCATGGGCAAGCTCTCACCATTGTATTGCTAAAGTCTTTATTAGACTTTGAGGGCAGGGAAGGACTGCAGTCCTAAGCTTGATAATTTTAATTCCTTTACTTTTCACTTATTATACTAGCTAATACTATTAATAAGTGTAAAATCCGTATTTCAGTAGAAAGTTTGAGAATTTAATTCTCTGTTTGGAAGTTTGAGTTATGGCCATAACAATTAAGGGTTTAAAAAAAGAAAAAAGAAAGCAAAACACACCTTTATTTTAATTCTTTATTTTTATTTAAATAGATGCAAACTTTGAGGTATTCCTTCCAGGAAAATTATGCCACTGTTATCTATGACTTTGAATATGTCAGCATAGAAAACTTATTTAGCTAAATATTTTTAGTGGGAGTTGAGTGAATATACGCAGTAATGCTGTCCGCGTCATTAATTGTTGTCTTCCCTGATGGGGAAGACGTTCAGATTTTTGCCAGGAGAAAAAAGGAGGCGAATGGGACTTCATGCTTCTCAGTCTCCAGATAGGTGTTTATTAATTCTTATCTAAGGAGTACAAGCCACTGGCATGGCCTAGACATAGCACAGAGCAGAGAATGCAGGAAGAAGACAACTTATCAAGATTTCACAGCCTTTTTAAAGGTAAATTACCCAATGAAAACTTAAAACACAAGATATTTTCACTTTTTTACCAATGTCCAACAAGTTCCTAAATCACGTAGACAGGAACTGCAGAATTCTTTATCCAATCATCCCAAACCACTATTGCTGCAAAATATGGAGTTAGTGAAGAAGGAGAAAGAATACTATGTGAGATTATCACAGGGTGAAAAATTTAGAGTTTTTAGGTCTATTTGCATAGTAAATAGATAGAAGTAGAAAACCTCATAATGGAGGATAAGTTGTCGTTAAAATCTTCTATCACCTAATTCACACCACTGTAGATTCAAGTTCTTCCCAGAAGCTAGGCAAATTTTCCCATGGACAAAGGCCAAAACCAGTACTGTCCAGGGGGGTAAAACCTTTCAAAACAGGCAGAGAAATGTTCTCTGCATTCTAGGTTGCCACAACACAGTCATGAAGAAAAGAAAGAAAAAACATTAAAATATTACATCTCTTGAAATCAGGGGAAGTGAGGAGAAAGTATATCACAAATACACTGATGTGGATTCTTATTTCAGAAGTTTTATTTCCCTGTTAAGTGTTTTGACACTTCAATAAGCTTGCAGATTCTGTCATTTCACCTGCCTAGTAGATGAAGGGAAGGTGGTGAATATGATTTTTCTAGATTTTGTTTAGGATTTTGATATTGTTCCTCCCAGCATCCTTCTGGACTAGTTTGACTGTGAAGTGAGCAGGTAGATGGTGTGCTGAAAGAACTGGCTGAAGGGCAGGGCTCAAAGGGTTGTAGAGGATGGGGCTACACCTGGCTGGAGACCAGTCACCAATGGTGTTCCTCAGACCTCAATCCCAAGGCCAGTTCTGCTCAAAATTTTTTATCAATGATTTGGAGGCAGGAGTCGAGTGCACTAGTAGCAAGTTTGCTGATGATGCTGAAGTGGGAGGTGCTGTTGACATTTTTGAGGGACAAGAGGCCTTGCAGAGGGATATGGATGGATTGGAGTGTTGAACAATCATCAGTGGCATGAAACTGAACAGGAACAAATGCTGGACTCTGCACCTGGGATACAGCAGAACCTTCCACAAGTACAAATTAGGAGAGGCATGGCTGGAGAGCAGCCCCACAGAAATGGGTCTGGGGATACTGGCTGACAGCAGGCTCAAAGTCAGCAGTGGCAAACCTTCAAATACAGCACAACCAGCTGGTCAAAAGGGGTGATCATCTCATTCTGTTTAGCATTGCTGCAACTTCATTTTGAGTACTGTGTGCACGTCTGGACTCCAAAATTTAACAAAGGTGTGAAGGTCCTTAAATATGTCCAAGAGGAGGGCACTGAAGCTGGTGAAAGGGCTAGAAGCAATGCCCTGTGAGAAGTAGCTGAAGACACAGGGTTCATCTAGTTTGGAGAGAAGGAGGCTGAGGGGTGACCACACTGTTTTCTGCAGCTTCCTGAGGTGGTGGAGAGGGAAGTTGCTGATCTCTTCCCAGTGGTACCCTGTACCAGGGCATGTGGAAATGGCTGAAAGCTGCATCCATCAGGGCAGGTTCAGACTTGACATGAGGAAACATTTCTTTACCAAGAGGGTTGTCAAACCATGGAAGAGTCTTCTTTGAGAAAGGGTTGATGCCCCAAGCCTGTCAGTGTTTAAGAGGCATTTGAGCATTGCCCTTAATGCCATACTTAAACTTTTGGTCAGCCCTGAAGAGGTCAGGCAGTTGGATAAGGTGACTGTTTTCTGTCCCTTTCAACTGAATATTCTATTCTGCACTCATGATGAGTCAAATAACAATAAGACTGTTATATGCCTGAAATGCCAGGGTTTTTTTTAGCTTTGAAAACACTTTCAAAGACATGTAACACAAGAGATATAACTGGAAACAGGATTTTATTTTTCTCACTCTGTTTCAGAATAAATGTTCACAAGCATTATCACAATGTGCAGGTGTAGCTAGGAGCAGGTTAATGCAATCCTCAGTTTAGCTTGAAAAAGTATCACTTGAAGTCTGGCAAAGGCAAGTCAGAGTGCTACAGAGCACTGCAAGTCCCCTACATTTTGTGGAGAGCCATTTGCTAGTGGGACTGTCGTGGTTTGACACAGGCCCAACGCCAGGCACCCACGAGAGCTGCTCACTCACCCTCCCCTGCCACAGCTGGGCAGAGGAGAGAAAGGAAAAAAAAAGTTAACAAAGGCTCCATGAGCTGAGATAAGGACCGGGAGAAGCGCTTCAAGGGTGAAACAGGCTTAGCTTAAAGTTACAAAGTGAATTTATTGCTAAGGGAATCAGAGGAGGATAATGAGAAGTAAAATAAGCCCTTAGAACACCTTCCCCCTCCCAGCCCCTCCCTCCTTCCCACCGACAGCACAGGGGACAGGGCATGGGGGTTTGGTCAGTCCATCACCGAGATTTCCTTCTGCTGCTCCGGGAGAGGAGTCCTTCCCCTGTGAGGCCGTGGGTCCCTCCCACAGGGGACAGTTCTCCCTGAACTTTCCTGGTGTGGATCCACTCTCAGGAGCAGCAGCCCCACCGCCCCTGCTGCAGCGTGAGCCCCTCCCACGGGCACACAGCCCTCCCAAAACTGCTGTGCCGGGGCTCTCTCTTTCCTCGGGGTGCAGTGCTCCAAGGACAGGCTGCTCCAGCCTGGAAGCGGGGCCCTCTCTCCCCACTGGGTCTCCCACTGGATCACAGCCTCCTCCAGGCATCCACCCGCTCTGGCACGGGCACCTCCCCCACGGGCTGCGGGTGGATCTCTGCATCCCCCGTGGATCCCCACGGGCTGCGGGTGGATCTCTGCATCCCCCGTGGATCCCCACGGGCTGCGGGTGGATCTCTGCATCCCCCGTGGATCCCCACGGGCTGCAGGGGCACAGCTGCTTCACCATGGGCTGCACCACGGCCTGCAGAGGCACCTCTGCTCCGGCTCCTGGAGCACCTCCACCCCTCCTTCTCCACTGACTTTGGTGTCTCCATGTTATTTTCCCTCACATGTTCTCATCTCCTCCTCTTCTCTGACTAGAATCCAAAATCTTGTGACTTTGTTTTGATTTTTTTCTTAAATATGTCATCACAGAGGCGTTACCAGCCTCTCTCATTGGCCCAATTTTGGCCAGCAGCATGTCCGTCTTCAGAGCCATCAGCCATTGGCTCTGCCGGACATGGTGGGAAGCTTCCAGCAGCTTCCTCCCAGGAGCTATCTCTGTGGCCCCCTGCTAGCTAAAACCAGGCTGTGCCAAACCAATACAGACTGCATGGGGAAAACAGATTTCTGTCTCACTCATGTGTCTCTTGTGGCAAGGAGTTAATGGCACGGTTTGTATCCAACACAGTTGCTATGAACTCCACCTCTCCAGGCAAGTTTGCCCATAGAGTTTCTTGGAATATTATGAATTATGGGCTGTTTATCTTCCTGGTGAGTGTCCTTCACTCTCTGGAGAGAGTGAACATGATGGTCTGTAAACATCATTCCTTCATAGGACATACTTGTTTTGACCACACATCCTTCCTGGAGCCTGCCATAGAGAAGGCCAAAAGAAGGGGTGCCAGGTGAACCCAGTCTCCTTCAAATCAGAGGCAGACACTGGGTCAACCCACAGATGATACAACAGTCTTGAAAATATGTTACTGATATTGGAAAAAAACCCCTGAAAATTATCTATAAAATCTTTATAACCTTTATATAACCTTTATCAGAAACAGGAAAGTAGATAACTCACTGATGGTTCTTTTTAGAAAATATCTCACAAGTTATAAGAATGTGATTTTCTCTCTTTATTTGATAATGAATTTTTTTCTGGCTGAATTTGCATTTTCAAAAACCCAAACCCCAAACATTCTCACACCCAGTTTATAATTATTTTTTTCTCTGATTCAAAATTATTTTGGTTTTTAGAAAGAACAATAATCAATGTCATGTATCAGTTTGGATACAGAAATTCAAATAATATGGCAGTATGAATAGAGGTCGAGCTGTCCGTGTTTCCTGAAGAGCAAGAATAAAGATCGGTAACAGTCACATGCAAAAGAATTGTGTGGTATTTTTAAAAGTATGACGCATCTCAATGACAAACACACCTTTCCTAAACTTATTCCACCACTGAGTTGCTTGGCCAGGGATGCATGAAAAGCACTCCTGTGCCTGCCTGGTGCTTGTATTGCCCACATGGAGTGCTGAAAAGTGACATCTCTTCATGAGGGTGCAAGCCTGGAGCCCTTCCAAGCACGGGCTGTTCTGCACAAGCAAGAGCCCCTGGAGAAATGGAGCCAAGGGAAGAGCAGAGCTCACTCACTCCTGCTGCAAACTTGTAATGGGCAAGAGAGATGAGGCATGACTGGTGCTTTGGAAGTGCAAGGGAGGAGAATTGTTGTTGCTGGTAATGCTGAGACGCGTATGAAAGTGTCTGGCCAAGTCACCATCTAACACTAACACTGCTTTTTAATAGTCCCTACATGCCTGTAAGACAGCTGCCGGGAAGAATTTAAGATTTTTTTGTGCACCCACCTGAAGCCATTTGAGAATGCTGGTGTGATGAAATGGCTGATTATGTCATTCATGTACAAAGGAACTTTTAATTAATGAAAGAGATAATGGGAAACAATCCTCTAGCACACACTTGGTGCTTAATCAGCTTGCAGAGCTATTGCAATGAGTGCAGAAAGCTGCCAAGCTATGTCTGTTCAGTTAAAGAATCACAACATTTTGATGCCAGCTTAGTGTGACGAGAGAGGCCCAGCCATGTGTCCAAACATGGATCTGATGGATCAGCAGGCAGAGCAAGGCTAGAGACAAATTCCCTTACTGTGAGTATCCCCTGTCCAGAGGGCTTTGACGCAAAAACCAGTCTGTCAGTAGCAAGGATTTCAGAGTACATGGCATTTATAAGTGAATCTGACATTTTGAGTCATGCTTGGAAACAAACTGGTAGCCAGTGCGTTTTAAGGCCATGCTTTTCTCTTTGCGGAGGCAAATGGATGCTGAACTAGCACATCCTAAAACAATTAGCTCTGGCTGTATGAACTGCATTCCCATACTGTGCTGTATCTAGCAATAATCCAGACTGGAAGTAACAACTTCCTATATAATTGGCACTGAGTGCCACATCAAAATAAAATAAATATTTTAGCCAATGTAGATGGAAATTTTTTTGGAAGTTCAGGTGTTAACTTGTCTTTTTCTTTTCTTTTTAATTATGGCCATTGATGGCCTGATCTGAGGTTTATGTCTCATCCCAAACATTTTCCTATGGCCTGCTGTTACATAGCAGGGCACTTTAGTGTGAGGGTTTTCAGTACAAAGCAAGTGCAGTTCACAGCACTGGAGTGCAGCAATTCTGCTCACGCCCTCGGGTTCAGGCGGCCCAAAATTCACTGTAGTGCTCAAGACACCTGACCAAACACACACCACATATGTCTCCCTCCTCTACAGCCTTTGCCAGCCATGTTTCAGGCAACTGCTGAAATAAATGAGGAAGATTGAAGGATGCATTGTGCTTGTCCACCCTTGCCTGCTGCTTTAAACTCCCTGAAGGCTGCTCTGTGTGACTTGACGTAGGCATTGACCTTCCCTGGCTGGCCTGTGTCTTCCTCAGCTGTGATGTGTGTGCTCTGGTAGCTCCCCACACCACCTTTACTTTTTCCCTGCGTCCTTGTATCCTCCCTTGTGTTTGCTTAGTGGTGTGTTACAGATCCCCTGTTGGGCTTTGACTGACTGTGCTCTTGAAGCCTTGGGGTTGAAACACTGTTGAAAGACAGGAGTGGGAAGAATTTCTGTATCTCTTGCCATTTACTGTAAAACAATCCACACAGCAGGAAGCAAAGTTTTGTTCTTGAATTTCAAAAAGCTATTTCACCAGTGTTAAAAAACCTTGTCTGATGTGATTTGTATTGGAGGATGTATAGTTTCATCTTCTGAGCATTTTGCATAAAATTAAATTTTCTGTGTGTTTCCATGAAACTTGTAACCTTCTGAGTCCACCCTTTCTAGAAGCTTTAATTGGACAAATGTTCTCACAGAGGATTTAAGTGAATCATGCATCAAGCTGCTCCAGTTTTATAGGAAATTCAGCCTGAAACTTCTTTTAAAAGCCTTGTATTCAAAAGAGACTTAGGGTAATTGCATTACCTTTAACCACTGGTTGCACACATTTTTTTCATGGAGAAACTGTCTTGCAATGTAAGTTGCTATAGCAGCTGAATTTACAGAGCTAATAGCAGTGTATATGCTTTATAGAATGATTAGTACACTATTTGGGGATTTTAATGGACTTTTAATCTTTTGTTTGTGGCAGCTCTGGATGTGCTAACACTGCCATTTTTCAGGAATTGTATGTGGAAGTTCGTTTAAGTTGTCTTCCTATTTATTGAGAGCATTTAAATCAGTATTGGAAACCTTCAGGATGCACAGCATCATGCTTTTTATTCATTCTATTCAAAGATCTCACTCGAACAACATGGAGAAATGACCCATTTAAATCTAGACAGTGCTCCCTTATTTCAAACGGTCTAATTGAACATTAATTCTCTTGCTTCACAAATCTCCTGAGAGATGAAGAGGAACTAGATACTGTGTTAGAAACAATTTCTAGGGCCAGCTTGCCTAATTCTCTCAGTCATCAATTTAGCAAAAAGAGAACTGACACTGTAAGGTGAAAATACCTCTTGGAATTATGGGCATTTGGTGACTAATGTGGTTTGATTTTGTTTGTTTGTTTAGAAATTCTTCCTATATGGATCAGCCTTCTAGTGATGGTAAAACTGGAAGAAGACCACTCTAAGCAAACTCAGGATGAATCGGGTCCCAGCTGATGCAGAAAATGCTCACACTAGCAGCATGGAATCTTGTCCTTCCTTGCGGGATGTCCACTCCATCAACCCCACGCATCTGATGGCAAGGATTGAGTCATATGAAGGCAGGGAGAAGAAAGGCATATCAGATGTCAGAAGGACTTTCTGTTTGTTTGTTACATTTGATCTCTTATTCATAACCTTACTGTGGATAATAGAATTAAATGTGAGTCGTCTTTTCAGTACCTACCCTTAGACATTATATTAAGTATTTATTCACTTCAGAGACGGTTAGTAAGTTGCTCCTTTCTATCCAAAATTATGTTATTTGTATCTATTTAAGTTGAGGCTGCTTGTTACTTTAAGCTTCCATGAACACAGTGTCTACTCAACTGCATCTACTTTTATTCATTAGGACACATTTATCTTATTATGAAACCTTTAGATGTTCCTGTAGTCTGTGAACCATGCTGAAAAAAACATTGGAAATCCAGGGAACTCTTCAGGCATCAAATAAACGAAAATGTTGCTGTACATCTTTGAATTTAGCAAGAAATGTGAATTTTTACAGGATTCAAGACTTTGCCTTCTGAGTAACTTTAAGTCAGTGATATTTCACTGAGGTGTTAGTCCCTGAAAAGACTTCCGATGGCCAAAACCTTTCTTTTGTTGTGATGTATTTTCTTTGATGTAAACTTAATGTGTTATACATTATGGATGGCAGGGTGCATTTAAACAACATAAACTCCCACAGCTGCCATCTTTTAACTCCACCATTTGTAATCTGGAAAATGAGGCTGTTCTCCTAAAATTTCCAGAAAGCAATAGGATAGCTCATTTGTTGTTATTTCATAAGTAGCATCCTAGTTCTTGAGCTGGGTTTTAAGCTATAATCTAAAGTTTGCATTTAAGAAAGGACACACTAGGGAGGAATCCCTTTTCTAGACAAGAAAGATCTTGAGTAAATATTTTTTGTCAGCATTCCTTTACTAGATAAATAACCTTGCTTATTAATTTGACATTATGAAGCTTCAGGAGCTGACTGTTCAATAGTTTGTTGATGCAGTGAAAAATACTCATTCTGATTTAATTAGAGAAAGCAGATTTTGCTTGCCTGAATGATGTAATTTTGGGACTAGACTTTTTGTTTTCTCTCTAGGTGGAAAAATGGTTGTAGCATAGTGTTCTGAGGCAGTTCTATTTTTTAGGCCAGTTTCTCAACAGCTTGTACGAGTAAGAGGAACAGAGTGGGTTTATATCTCTTGTTGAGCTTTCAGAGTACAGATTTTCACATGGGTGCTCTCAGAATACTGAAGACTCTGAATAGAAAATGCTACCAACTCATGATATTTTATTTTGAATGCTACGGCATCAAGGGACCTCAAGATCATAGCAGTTTCTTTGTGAAAAGCTGTATTTTCAGGACAATATATTATGAACTGGTGTCCTGTACTTCCACATGTCAGCAAGAATGAAAAACAGGTTTTTGTCATTAGAAGTCATGATATTAGAAGCTAAAATTTGATATCTGGGATCTGACGTGTGCTTAGGGTTTTGTTCAGTTTTTCTTTGAATTGCTTTGTTCACTGGGAAGTCAAATAGCACTGTGTTAGGACTGTCTGTTACTGGTGCATAAGTAATGGGTCAGAATTGCTATGAGAGTTCCTGTAAATATTGTTTTCACTTTGTTGCCACGATCCAGTTTCCTTAGGTATAGTGTACTTTATCATTAAATGCTTCAGGGAGTGGCTCCCTGTCATTTTGAGCAAAAATCAAGACTTTCATTGTTCTCTGTTTATCCTTATGTTAACATGGTGCTCACACAGCCACACAGTTACGAACAGCTTGGAGTGGGGGAAGTTGATCTTCCTTATTTATGCTGGATAATTGCACCTGATGCAGTAGAGCAACCAAGGGAAAACTGTATTTATAAAGTTATTTGTCAGGTAGCCATAGAGGGGAGGGAGAGGAGAAGAAATTCAGAGTTTGAATGACTAGTCTCAGGAAAACACTGTCCAGCAGTATAGCTGGAAAAGTGTGCAAGTGTGTAGACTGCATTGCTTTGAGATGGTGAGCATATGTTGTTGGCATGCTTTGGTAGCTCCTTTCCTTGAAAAGGTGACAGTAGTTGAACTCAATATTGAAGCCTTCCACTGGTGGTTTTTTACATAACTATTTCATGCGGTGCTTAATTATGGAACTTCATATTAAAAGCAATAGGAGATGGACACTGAGGTTTTAAATTTTCAACTAAGATAGATACTGCTCTCATTCTCTGACCCAGTACACCTTAAATTATTTTCTTGCGAGGCCTGTTTGAACAGTAGAATCCTTCCACTGGAAAGAAACACGGTGGCTAAGGAAGGTGCAATTTTGAGTCTCATCAGCAAATGGAGGAATTAAATTTGAATGTTAGTTTTTTGTGGGAGATTAGTCTAATAGTTGCAGCTTCTGTTTTTTTTACTGTGGATCTTTTTGCTCAGCTTTCTTAACAAATCATGTGAGGGCTGATAAGGAAACGACCTGAAGTATGAATTCAGTTTCTGTTCTGTTTCCTATTTGCTAATATGAGACTAACCAGAACCGGGTTATGATTGGCTTTTTCATCAGCTGTTTTGATCCTCCTTATAAGACATAAAATGCTTTGTGAGTTTGTGTAACAGACCTTCTTAACATTTAATCGTTTCTTCCTCCCTCAACAACTTGTTTGCTTTTATTTTGGGACAGTCTGAAATGTAGCTTGCCTAGGGCAAGGATGAAAATCCTAAATGTTTTCACTTTGAAAAGTCTATGTAATCATGAAAAACAAATAACAACAATAGTGTTGACACTATCATTCTTGGCAGACAGCTCTTCTGTATTTAGTTTAATGATCTTTTTGTATATCAGCAGGAATTATTAGGGAATTATTAGTTTTACCCTTCATATTTGTGTGTATTTTGTTTTCTGAAGCTGTGTGTTTTGTTGTTCCTTTGTAGGTAAAAGGAGGCATTGAGACTACCTTAGAGAAAGAAGTCCTACATTATGACTACTCTTCTTCATATTTTGATATATTTGTAAGTGTTCTTAAAAAAAGAAAAAGGAGCAGCAAAACTACAGTTTTCCCATTCCTCCTTCCACAGATGTTTCCTAGTTTGAGTCTTGTGAAAATGTTGATCTTTTCTCGATAATTTAAACCAGAAGGGCTTGTGCCAAATTTCATCCATCTAGGGGTTGCCCAGTCCTGCTCTTGCAGCAGGCTCATGGAGCCTGTGGATAGAAATGCTTAGGGCCAATTAATTTGCATCTTTAGCTTTGGGGTGCATGGAAAAGCAGATAGAAAACCCAGTCAAGAATGTGAGTCTGATGTAACATAAGGTAATTCATTAAGAGAACAAGACCCAGAGACCGCCAGCTCTAAAATAATTTTGCTCAAACCGATGTTTTCGTCCTTCCTTGGGCATAAGGTGGCTGCAACGAGGAGAGGCTTGTTCCCAGGATGGCCTGCGCAGGGCAGGCTTTTTCAGAGTTGTTTTCACTCCAACAGTAAAAAGAGTTGGCATGAAGTAGGAGTCTCCTTTACTATGTATAAGTAGCTTAGGCACATAAGAGGAACTCTATTGCATTAGGAAATTTCTTTCTTTAGGTGAAGCTGTAGCTCTGTAGCTGCAATGCATTTTGCACTGCATGACCCAAGTAAAAGGTGTTTCATTACAGTTCTTCTAAAGGGCGAGATTGTTAATTCTACCAGATCTTGTTTGCCTTACAGAGATGACTTGGTTTGATATTAGTTATTTTACACTGATGACCATATCCAGAACCTCTCTTTGAAACTGGTGTAAAAACCCATCCTTACTTCTGCATTGGACATTTGCTGTGTCAAATGAACTTACTAGATTTAAATATTATATAAGCTAGCAAACTCTGCTACTTCTCCCTCTTTCATTGTTTTGCTGGCAGGTTCTCCATGATAAACCATACTGCAGAAGGCAAAAAATGTTATCCCTAAATGTTGAAGCTCTGGAAGTTATTTTATCCCGTAGTTTAACCAAGGGTTAAGAAAATGCAAATGCAAAACGACAGACTTTTATTCCCTGGGAAGGGACTAGAACATTAAATTTTGCAAAATTATTTGTGGGCTTTTACAGAATTTCCTGTTTCTACTACACATTTGCATAAGATTAAGCCATGGCTGTCTTTGACTTCTCTTCATTTTTAAGCATTTTTTTCCCATTTTTTCAATTCCGAACACATCTTTTAAAACAAGTTGGAGACAATCTAGTATCAAAAAATAAACAGGGAAATTGAAGGTCGGAGTCCCTGATTCAGAGATCTTGTCTGTCTGCTATTGGTTTAATTTTATGGCCTAGAAATACCATAACTTACCTTTCTCTACTGCAAAATAGAATGACTTGCTATTGCAGGCACCTACATAAAGGATAATGGATTGTTGCAATGTTAATATTTCAAAAAATACTAGAAGTATAGTAGCAGACCACTAAGATCAGTGAGATGCAGTGATGCTCAAGGTATTTGCTGGATTAACTGCATCCAAATTTAACTGTTTAGATTCCAGTCAGGTAAAATGATCATGAACATACTTTGTGTAGCTTTCTTATGTTTCTAACTAATTTGTGGAATTGCACATGTTCGCATATTTGAGCCTGTGTAGGCGTGTGGATGTTGCTTTACAAATTGGGAAATTGACTTCTATTTCTGTATTTTCAGTGAGCTGAGAATATTGTGGTTCTTCTGTGTTCTGAATTAACCAACCAATGTGTTTTCCTCTCTCTATAGCTACTGGCAGTCTTTCGGTTTAAGGTGTTAATACTGGCATATGCAATGTGCAGACTGCGCCATTGGTGGGCAATAGCTGTGAGTAGTAGCCAAGCGTAATGGAGTTTTCCCTAGACTGGATCAAACAGACACAATTTTAGATGCCTCTTAACGCTTGTTTGTTAAGAATCATCGTGATGATATATACAAACATTTGTCCTGCAGTAACAAATTAAAAACTTGTTTTCTGAAAGATTTTCAGCCTAAAGGCAAGAATTTATTAACACAGTGGGTGTGGTTCTTACTAGGTATCATGTTAATACAAATGGAAGATTTATCAATTTGTATTATATTTTAATTTATTAATATATCATATAATTTATATATATTAATAAATATATTAATTTATCAATAAATTCAATTTAATCCAGTATGGATGGCTAGTCAGAACTGCTTGTTACCTCCGATTTGTTAATTAATGTTGGAAATACATTTGCATTTGAAATAGTGAACCTTCTTCAGAAACAAGAATTGGCATTATTGTACCAGAGATCCAGGTGTCCATTAACTCCCACATTCTTACTTTTTAAAGTTTTAGGTGCCACCCATTGAACACTAGTACCTGTATTGCTTCATGCTCCAATAAAAAATGTTGAATATGCATCCCTTCTTAAAGAGGAAGTTCTCAAGAACTGTAGGCAGCCACAGTGGATTGGAACCAATATCTTTAATGCAGCTGTACTGTGGGAATGACAAAGAAAGCAAAATTTGGTGTAAAATTCATGCATCCACCAGTCAGTACTATAGATTGTAATACAATAGGTGTGCTGCTGGCTTAGTGCTTTGTAAATCAGACTTTTTTTTTCCCTTATGCTGTGGTAGGTGCATGTAGAACAGGTTCATGTATAACTTTCTTCAAGTGAGTAGCATGCAGTTTGCTTAGTACTCTGAGACTACATGCCATGATTTTTATAGATTGTGTTACTAGCATGGCATAAACACATACATAATAATAGCTGCTGCTCTGACTGTGCTTATATTTAAATGCATGCCTCTTAGAAGTCCTTGCTCTTGGTTGTGTAGCTTTAGCATATTTCTTAATCCTTAAGCCTTTGTTTGTGAGGTGGTGAGAGTGAACCCATCATGGTAGCAAGTAATTAGATACATAAAGCTTCACTGAAGGTTTTGCCAAAGCCTTTAATCTTAATATCCTACCTGTGATTGACAGAAGTTAGTTAGGTTCTGCTGTTACTTAAAGAATTGCTGCACCCAAATGCACTAGAAGATATAGATGCCTTGCTTCTGTGAACAGTACTTGTTCACTGCTTTTTCAGGTTTTGGGGTTTGTTTAGATGTTTTATCCAGCCTGCCATTTTAAAAAAATATATCAGGGAATATCAAGTCTTCAAAGAAATAAATTTTTCAAAATATCACTTCATGGATTAAAATATTTATTCCAATTTACCCCCACAAAGATGTTTTGTTGTTTGAGATGGATATTTTGATTTGGATGGTAGTGAAAAGCATTTGGAACAGCTGCTGTTTGCTTTTTTCCCACATACATAAATAGTTGGGATTTTTTTAAGGGACTTGATGACTAGAGTACACTGTCTTCATTGTACAGTAAGATCACAATTAACGTAACTCAGGCAGTTTAGATTCTACACAAATGCTGTCTGCTATGTGGAAATCAACATTTGGAGGTGCTCGTATTAAAAGTTACCTTTATTAAGGAGGTTATTTTAATAACACTAGGTTAATTGTAACATGCTTGTTACATTTTATTAATCTATGTGATCTTGCTGTTGTCAGTAAATATTTAAAGTTGCAACTAATAGATAATGGCAGAAATCAAAAACTAAATCAATTTATTAGTTTATCTGTTCTGTCTCTTTCAGTTTACAACAGCAGTGACCAGTGCCTTTTTATTAGCAAAAGTAATTATTTCACAGGTATATATTCTAATCAAATGTTTGTTTTCCTTTGTTGTTTTCTTAAAAGCAAGATTCTTCAGGGTAATTTTTGTAATGTTTTCTTTCTTTCTAGCTGTTCTCACAGGGTGCTTTTGGCTATGTGCTGCCCATCATATCCTTCATACTTGCCTGGATTGAAACTTGGTTCCTGGACTTTAAAGTGTTACCACAAGAAGCTGAAGAAGAAAACAGTAAGCTTGTGATATTTCCCCTCAATCACTGCAGTTGGCAACATTTGATGCCATGTTAGCTGGCAGAAGAATACTTCTTTCAGCTTCTCAAAATTTGAAGAGCTGAGGAAAAAATTAAATCATATGGCATGATTTTTTCGTTTTTGGGAAAGGAACATATGCCTTCAAAGAAATGAGGTTTTTAATTAATTTAGGGAGGCAAAGTTAAAAGTTACAAAGGCCAGATCAGCAATTTTTCAAACACTTAGAAATGCATGTAATTTTGTATGCTTAAGATACGAGAATTTAACTGACTTGTAAAATTTAACTGGGCTTGTAAAATTTCATTTTTTGGGTAGTGCATAAAGTGTCTGGCTCTTCGTTTAGGAAGAGCAGACACAATAACTAATTCAATGTCACTAACTCCTCTTTCGAGGTGGAAAGGGAAAAGCAAAGAAGTGTTGTGGAGAGTCTGCTTCATGCACAGGCAGAATGAGACCAGAACAAGTGAATTTCGACCTTTGAGATAAGACACTAGGTCATCTGACACTCAGTGTATTCAACTAAATGGAGAAAACCCACAGTTACAGTTGAAAGAGAGTATTGCTTGAGCGGTGAGGAAAAGAAAGCTTACCGATGCTTTTTGAGTTTCAACAGCAGGAGGGTAGTTATACAGCCAAGCTGTTATTTATGCACCATTACCTGAAGTACAGTCTGAAACTCTGTTGGGAGGGCATGTTTATGTGCTAGGTAAATCCGAAGACTTTACATGGGCATGGATGCCTCCATTTTTATGTGCTCTGAATGCAGTCTTCCTACTTTGATCCCTTCCCTCATCTTTTTCACCAGTCTGAGAAAGAAGTTGGTTAAATGAGAACAGTGGGTTTTGTCTGGAGAAAAAGAAACTTAGGGTAACTTTTTTTATCTTTTGAGGGGATGACAAAATACAGCTGCATCACAGCGTTATCTAAATAGATAAGAAATCTAACCAGTTCAGAGACTTTTGCATTTTTTCATGTTGAACATTCATAGACAAAGAAAGTATTCCGTACATACACATGCAAATAGTTCATGAAGGTTGCAGAAACTAAGTATGTTGAGACAGATAGGTGAAAGCAAGCCATTAGTGAAGAGTCATAGTGGCAAAGTGAGAAAATAATTTATTTGGTTATGCATGGTACCTCACTGATCATTAAAAATAAATTTCAGAAGTTTTAGTTAGCCAGTGAATAGAGATGAATTTACATATGGCAACCTAGTTGTGTAATTGCACGTAGTAGAAGGAAAGATTCCTTAATTCATGTGTGCAGTATGTCTGTTTTGCTAGTGTGTGCCACCTTAGCTTCCAGCATTTAAATAGAAGACGTAAGTGTTAAATTAATTGTTGATGCTTTTTAAAAAGGTATTTATTTAAAGAAGTAACTTGTTAGGAATGCTAATATAATACATCAGTCTTCAAGGTTCTTCATCAATATTTGATCTTTAAGATGCTATGCGTTAGCAGTGAGGAATTGTTTTCTGGTATTCTTTTTCTTTTAGGGTTTTTGATAGCACAGGATGCTTCAGAACGAGCAGCTCTTCTTCACCCAGGAGTCCTCTCTGATGGGCAGTTCTATTCTCCTCCTGAGTCTGTAGCAGGTAATGATGTTTCCTTAGTGAATGATTTTTCATATTCACTTTACACTCCTGCATATTTCACCCCCTTCAAGAGGGGAAGGGGGAAGGGAAAAAAAATATTTTTCTTTTTAAATAAAAAGTGTATTTACCACCCTGAAATGCAAGTCTTTTTTATTCAGTAATTCAGTTTAGTTACTACCTACCAGATGAGTTACAATGCACGTGATTAGTGTATTTTAAATCACGTTCTGACTAAAAACAAGGTAAGTCTGAAAGAAAATGGCACCACAACTGAAAGGAGGCAGTTATGGTTTGCTTCTGCCGTCGGTGATCCTTACAGGTCCCTTCCAACATTTATGCAGTAATGCACTATTTAGTCCAGCCTGGACTTGGAGCTTTATACTGTCTTAGGATAGACAATGAACCTGAAACTGCTATAAGGCAAACTGAAATTTCAGTCAGAGGCTCTTTTCTTTTCTCAAGAAGAAAAAGCCCTCTCTGTATAAAAAGGCTCACCTGTGTGTAATGTTAATTATATCGTAACTCTGCATATCATGTGCTTTGGTCTAGTTGAGGTATGAGTTGATTAAGTCAAAAATAAATGTAAATATGGCAAGATTTAATAATATGTTTTCAAGCATTTCAAGGAAATGAGTAATTTCTTTATGGATCGGATTAATTTGTGTTACCCGAGAATGCAGTGGGAACCCCCAAATCCCGTATCAGTTTTTTTCCCCTAATATGTAAACCTCTTCTGTAAAGCTGTGCTGTGTTATGCAATGTAATTAAAATAATATCTGCTAATTGCTACAGATACGTTCGCCTATCTTGCATTATAGAGTTATACATGTATGTGATATTTTTCATTTTAATATTTGTCTCTGGTTTCTCTATGCTGAGCATCTTGGCTCAGTGAATGACTTCGAGCTCCATCTAGGGGTCACAGAGCATTAATGTCGAGTTTAACCAATGATTCAAAGTGAAAATGGATTTTAGCTGAAACTGCGGGTCTGTTTTGAGGAATAATGGTTGGAAGTATTATACCGGACTCAGCCATTCAGCCTGGGCTTTGTGGGGTTTTTTAGCATCAGAATATCGAGTGTGAGAGGAGTGTAAGTGGAGCTAATGTTTCTCTAGACGTTGTGTCTGTGCTGCTCGTGCAGTGAGGTGGTGTGTCGCAGCATGCATGTGTTAACTCTAGGTGTGCCATTTTTTTCAGCTTGTCCAGTGGGATTCACTAACAGCTCAGGTGCCTTCTCCAGGTCTGCCCTGACTGCCAAGTACATTTGTTTAAGCACCCTTTATGGGTATGAGAAGTAAAAGGAACAGTCAAATTAATATATTTGAACTGAAACGCACACACTGGTAGTCACAAAGTGAAACTGCTAGATAATGTAGAGTAAAAATAGCTCATAATTTAAATATTTCTTTAAAAATCTGCATTTCTTTCTGAGAAGACAAACAATGGATTGTTCTAAGAGAGCAGTTTTTGGTCACTTTGCCATACATACTGATTTGACAAATATTTAGAGCTAAACTATTCCCTGTGATCATGCAGTGGGGAATAAAGCCCTCTGCTGACACAGCAACATTTCTAAAAACAAATCTTTGCTTTTAGGAGGTGATGTTTAAAATGAGCTCTGTAGGAATTTTCAGCATATTTGTCTCTTTTTGTCTTTCTTGAAGCTACACATGTCCAGGAACATACCCTGAAACCACTTCTTCATATGGGGTGACCCTTCCTCTTCAACATTGGTTACTTGGTAACCAAGTCTATTCTGGAGGTAGCAAGTGGAAAATCAGCCTGGAAAGACTAAATTTATTCAGTTCCTGTACAATTTGAGCTTCAAAAGGAGGCAGATATGCTATTCCAAGAAATGAAAGAAATTCAGAGTAAATTGTCCAAAAAATGCTGAACACTTTTGTGTGTCTTTTTACTTCTCTCAACCGATCTACAGCATTCTTGTCTTCCTTTTCAGGTTCTGATGAAGACTCTGAAGAAAAACAAGACAGTGAAAAACCAATTGTATAGCAAATATAAAAAAGCAGGTAAGTTCCTTTGCATAGAACCTGAATATTCTTAAAGGTATGTTTTACCTTCCTAGTTCCTTCCCAAACAAATTAAATGGTGTGTGAACTCTTAGGAGTTCATCATCTTTGAACTCAGTCTGTCTCTCATAGCAGCCTTCAAGAAGGAAATCCTGCCAAGCTCTTGAGAGCCTGGAGTTGGGGTCCTCTACATTTATTTTTTGGCTCTCCTGGAAAGGACAATAGTGGACCAGATGTGTAAAAACTCCTTTTTTTGGCAGCGGAGAGAGATACTTCTTTGGAGATGGCACCGCAGGAATGCTAGGAAGAGATTGTCTCTGGTTTAAGTCTAGGACATGTATGCCTGAAGATTTCATGGGCAAACCTGCTTTGGTATTCCCCCTCCTCAGTCTGTTTAATACTACAAATGGGTTACATTGGAGCAGCCTCATCTTAAGATTTTTGTAGTCTACTTTGGTTAAATATGAGATTGCTTCCTTATTTTGGAAATGACTTTATTTACTTTTGGAATTATCGTGCCCCATGCTTTCACTTCACCACTCACAGCAAAGCTCAAGCTAGGGGAGGTATTAAATGTTCTTGAGAAGCTGAAGCTACTGATTTGAAGTCTTCTAGTGCTCACCTGGAAGAGTGGATGGCCTTTTCTTTTCAGCCTCCCTATTTACAATATCTGTTTTCTTTACTCCCATCTTCATTCATCCTGGCTTGTGTGATCTGTTGCAGAAAGAAAATCTCTGCAGGAGGTTGTTGGGGTTTGGAAACTGGCAACAGAGTCTGTGGCTGACCTGCTGGTGGAGCTGCTGACAGAAGAATTTGCTCATTAGAAAGTAAAGGGAAGGGTTCCCATGTACTGTAATACCTCATGAAGATGTACCTTGTTGACATATGTATATTAGGTTGCCTCCCAGGTGGTATGAAAGTATTTGTCCATGATGTATTTTATTATTCAGTGATTCCTGAAGTTGATCTTCTAATGACTAGGTAATTACTGGAAAGTGTTGTCTTGTGTACCTAATCAAGAGACTGGTAATATAATGAAGTAAAACTTCTCTGTGGTGGAAGTATATTTAATAATTGTTGGGTCTCACTAGATAAAACTATTTTATGTTCTTGCAATTTCTCATTAGTTTATGTTTACTTTTTTTTAACTCCATGCATTTTCTTTTTTTTTTTTTAATGGATATGTTCACTTTCTAAAATAAAAACATTAAAACATGACTGATGTATTATGATATTTCATTGCTCTGTTATCAGAAAATCTGATAAACCACTCCTGTATATGTGGGGTAATAAGGATTCCAGTTTGCAAAGATTTTGTGCAAAATGTGTTATAGTGCTGTTTGCCTGTAGGGAGGCCATGTTAGTGGTAGTGGCACATCACTTCTTTGTTGCATTGGCTTCAGTATGCTCTTCCTAAAGTTCTCTTCTGTGATTGCTGAATGAAAATATAAGCCAGGGCCAAGTTTATCCCTTACATTGCTTCAGAATAGCCAATATCTGTTTCAGAGGATGCAGGTAAGAATAAACCATTAGAAGAAAAAAAAAATTCCAACCCTGTCATTTAACAATGTTGGAATGTTACTAACCAAAGGTCTGAAGCATCTCTCTTACGAGATGAGACAGCAGGAGCTGGGCCTGTCTGGAGGAGAGGGGATCTCACTAATGCACATAAATATCTCTAAGGCAGGTGCCAAGAGGATGGTGCCAGACTATTTTTGGTGGCGCCCAGCAACAGGAGGAGGAACAATGACTGTAAACTAAAACACCGAAGTTTCACCTCAAGACAAGGAGGAACTTCTTCACATTGAGGGTGGCAAAGCACTGAACAGGCTGCCCAGGGAGTTCATGGAGTCTCCCTCTCTGGAGACATTCCAAACCCACCTGGATGCATGCCTGTGTAACCTGCTCTAGGTGACCCTGCTTTGGCAGGAGGGTTGGAGAGGATGATCTCGAGGTCCCATCCAACGCTAATGATTCTGTGAATAAATTCAATGAGAAAAATGCATCTGGGATAGGAGGTCAAAGGTTCCATTAAAGCTATGAACTTCATCTAGGTGCACAACCCATGACTTTACTTGAACACTTTCCTCAATCTGCCATATGAAATTCCTCTGTGTATCTAAGAAATTCAACATATTCTCAGTGCCTATTTCCTCCTGCAGTTCAGTACTTGGAAAAAATTTAATGGAATTAATACAAAAACTGCAAAGCAGAACAAGCCATATGCACTGGTGACAGAAAGCCCAAGGGGTGGGGGTTATTTTGTTACACCGAACATGAATAGTTATATTTGGCAAATGTCAGGTAAAGATTTTGCAAGCCTCTCCTAAACAAGCATCTTTCTTCCTGTGGTGCATGGTTTGGGTGCTCTGCATAGTGAGTTAACTGAGATGCCATGTTCTCATACATGGGTAGTTTGCCAAGGATGTTACTCCCTTTGGTGCATCCACAAATAGTTCCAGTTGCTGCCATGAGAGGCTGCATCTCCTGTAAATCTAAAATGCATCAGTTACAGTATAGAAAGGAGTCAAAACTCAATCTGGATTAATTTTGTTCACTCCTCTCAAACCTACCTGTAAAACCTGCAAAAACTATTGTTCAATCCTGCCCTCCCCAGGGATGTTGTTTCTCTTTGGGTAGCCCCAAATACATCTCCAGAAGAACTTTTCACCAGCCTTTACTAGAAAAAGCTGTTCGCTTAATACAGGTGAGGTGATTGTTCATGGGAAGGCCCGTGGTAATGGACTGAATTGCTTGGCATGACTGTGACAGCAGTGTGGCTATGTGCTCTTAATGGGTTGGGTTTGCTTTTCATTAGGCTTGAAAATGAGGTTTAAGAAGTTTTGTTTCAAGAAGCAGATTTGAATCAAGGATTTAAAAGGAAAAATAACCTAAGCAAGATGTTAACCGAAGTACAATCACCTGCCTGTCATACATCTGTGACAGGAATGTTTTGATTGATGGTTTACTGCAATCTTAACTTCAAAATATATTTTGCAAGAAAGATTTCCTACATTTTTTACCCAAAGGAAGTCAGTTAAGCTGTATCAGGTTGCTTAATGCTCTGAAATATACACAGATTAGAAGAAAAAAAAAGGTATTTGAGCTATCAGTATTTTTCATGTTGTGACAGAAACTTGGCACTATGTCATCAGGTTTCCATTAAATCCCAAAAGGGGAAAAAATACCAAAACCAGAAGAAAATGAGCGTAACTCAAAATATGATTTTGGGGTTTGTTAGTTTTGTGGGGGTCCAGGAACCCGCACAACAGTTTGATGAGGAGCTGGCATTTGTTACATGGCATGTGAGTGCACACCAGACTGCTGCCACACTTAACATACACTGTAAGTATGCCTGTGGTGATCTCTAGACATTTCTCACATGTACATGTCGGAGTCCAGGTTCTTTTGGATGTTCCACAGAGAGAGCTTTTCATGTTCAATATCAAATTTACTTATTTGATATATTAGGTATTACATGTGAAGAGTGATACAGCAGTATGCTGAAATCACAAGACAAGCACACTAGCAAGGGCAAGCACAATGGAATCACAATACAAATATTATTTCCATTAGTAGTTCCTATATTCTCCACATTCTCCATGCCCCCTCATTGCCAGAAGTAATATGTGGGCTGAGGCCAGCTGAAGCCAGATTCTGCTCACTTCAGATGTCATTTGCTGGGCTGCCTGGCTCAAGAAGACATGAATTCCCCAGTAGTTATCCCACGCCAGGATTGTCGTCGAAGAGGGGGAGCAGAAGGAAGGAGACGCTTTCTGGAACAGTGTGGTTTTCTACTATTGAGAACTCCCACTCTTTTGAAGCTGGCACATCATTGGTGAGAAATTATCAGCATCTGCACTTGGCACCCTTGAAATAGTTGAAGTTACACAGCCCCTGTGTTATACTTTACTTGAGACCAGCAGATGCCCATCTGAGAGGACCTGTCTTTTTGGACTCACATCAAACTGCTGCCCTTCATGAGTATTTCTCAAAGGAAGGCAGGGTTTGGCACCTCAGCAATCCAAGAGCATTAATGCTTCTGCTTGTACCAGAGCTGCTTTCAAATGGAACAGAAATCTTTACAGTGTAAAAAATGAAGCTTGCTTTCCTTTTTGGTTTGGATGCTAGATGCCTCTTGGACTTAGAAAAATGTTTTCTCTGTTGGGACAGCCTTGTAAGTAACAGATCTCCTAAGCCCTACTCATTAAATTGGAGACAATTAATATTATGTGTGCATGCTCATTTACTACCTGCCAGAGCATTCCCATTTCTATTCTCTGACTCCTTGATTAAAAGGGAAGAGATTTGCCTTATTTCAGCAAGGGTCCTGAAATATTACAAGCCTAACTCCTGCAGTTATGGATGATTTTAAGTGCTTTGCATGTACATTCACATTGCAGGTACTGTCAGACAACAGTCATGCTTAAAAGAATGCAGGTAACCTAATTTGATTTCCAAAAGCAGTGAAGTTAAAGCACTCACATTTCAACTAAATTAAGCTCTATCTTCTTCCACAATCACTTAACCCAGTTAATTTTCTTCAGTAGAAGTGTATTCTGTCAGCAGATTGGCTAATAGGGAAACTCAGAGTGTAAGTGGAGATTTTATTGTAGGGATTTTGGTGGGTTTAGACAAAGCAAAAATTATGCTTTTTATACTTTGATCAACAGAAGGAAAATAGACCATTTGCTGCCATGTTAGTAGTTTAGTATGATACTAAATCCCCTCTTTTTTTCTTCCATCAAGATTCCAGCTTTATCTTCTACTAAGTAAAATTGAAGGTAACATAAATGGTGTCTATCTAAAAAAACAGTCTTTAATAACTATGTGCTCAACATCTTTCAAAAACTTTATACAGGTCAGGCAGGTTAGCAAGCTGCAAAATGTTGCCATCTTCTGCAAAGTGTTTAGGAGGTAAAAGATGAGTCCTAAAAGCTTTGTAAAGCACATGTTCCACAGTCCATTTCCATGTTGTTGAACCAGACTCAGAATCTTCATTCTGAAATACAGGAAGAAAAGTACAAACAATTAAACCGAGGTTCTGTTTAACTAGAGGACAGCACTCCTTAAAAACTTTACTATGTAAGACTACAGCAATTGTAAAATTCTGCTGGTATTAGAAAAGTTCATTCTATACAGTAAATTCTAAGCTCTGTGAAGTCACTTGCAGAATGGGTGAGCTTAACTGAATGATTGGGCAGATATTTAGACACAGGCTGTATTTTAAATTTATATGCATCCTTGTTCTTCTGTAGAAATATAGCATAAAAAATACATTTCCAACTTGGAGGCCAAGGAGGCTTGTTATAATATTAAGTACACTGCAATGCCCAAAGTTAAAAGGTTCCCTCAATACCTGTAATACTTCAGAAAATTTAAGCCACATTCTTTCAGAATCTTGCCACACTGCTACTTGACTCAGTTCACTGAAAGAGCTGGGATTATAAGTCTATATCTGAAAGAGCAGCAGTTTCCTGTATGTTGTTAGTTATCTGCTCACAGGACTAGTTACAGTATTCTTGTACCTGAGAGTTTGCCGGGTTGGCTTCCTCTATTATATACTGCTTTCTGATGGAGTAGAACATGGATAGTTCTTTACTTAGGCTTTCAAAACACTCCTTTTCTTCATCCCAGTTTACCTGTTACAAAAAAAAAAAGAGTCATCTTACAGAATCTGGGTAGCAGTAAGAGACTTGATAGAGATTCTTAACATGGAAAATTCATATTAATGTATTGGCCATTTTTGTCCTGGTAAGGTAAAATTATAGAATGAAAAAAGAGGGTAGGAATGCAGGCTTTTAAATCAAAATAGAGGCTCATTCAGTCAGTAGTTATAAATACAGAGGCAAAGCATAACTAATCAGTAACCACAGAAAAGCATCTGGAACACGTAACAGTACACTTAAGCTGCACCAGAAACTGCAAAGGAAGGCTGGAATTGCTTAAATGTAAAGTAAAAAAAGTAATTGTGCATTGTTAGAATAATTAAGAGAATATACCTCTGTGGCCAAGCGCAGGATAAACATAGGCAGTCCTTCCAGTGGTGGGACGTAGTTGTCTATCAGAAGTGGTAACCCCGTAAGATTTCCTTCCTGCAAGGCAACACTGCTACTTCAGTAAAAAAAGAAAGTTCTTCCTTGCAGTAAAAGCACCAAAACTGTTACATATTGTAAGACTGTTTCTTACCAAACTCAGTGAGCCTTACAAGTTTCTAAAGCCTGATGCCAGGCAGACATTGCCTGGAAGGAAGAGAGTTATTGGCAGAGTTTAATTTCACAAGGCATGGATTAAGCCACTCAGCTCAGGGAGTGGCTGAATTCAACCTTCTCCTCTAGCTCTAGGATACACAGGCACCACTTCCCGGGCAAACATCCAAATGAAGTGCCTGGGCTTGATGAAGTTGTTCACTTTTGTATAAAGTAAGGGATGCCTTAAAGCCACACAAAAAAGACACATTAAGAGCCACAGTGGTGCTGCAGCCCTGTCTGACTTGAAAACTGGTTAAGATTCACACCTTGTTGGTCAAGAGATCTGCATTAGTTATGGAAGCAATGACTAAATTTTGGATTGCCCAGAGAGGCTGTGGAGTTTCCCTCACTGGACAAATTCAAGAACCACCTGGATGCAATCCTGTGCCGTGTGCTCCAGGATGACCCTGCCTGAGCAAGGAGGCTGGAACAGATGACCCGCTGTGGTCCCTGCCAACCTAACCCCTTCTGTGACTTGGTAACTAATTAAACAGAAACTTTGTGTAGCACCCTTCTTAGAGGCAGCGTAAGTGCTGAGCATTTTTAACGAAAGGCTTATGCCACCTAAAATCTTACTGGAACTAATTCTTAATGATGGTAAGCACTGCAAGCAAACTACTGCAGTTATCTGTCACCAAAATGTAGAATTATGGAATCATTTAGGTTGGAAAAGACCTTTAAGGTTGAATCCAGCCATAAACCTAACACTGTCAAATCCACCATTCATTTACTGTCAGAAGTAATAGCTGCAGTCACCTCATCAATTTCAAGAGAAAGATAATCTTTCAACATTTCAGTCTTCTTTTTCAAAAACTCCACAATGTACTCAGCAAGCCCTTCTTTTGGGCCATCTTCTTCTGTCCAGCCACTTTCGGGATCCTCTAAAGCAAGCATGGAAAGCTCATATAAAGGAGCTGGCTCCTAAAAAATGAAGAAAGCAAAACTTTGGTTAATGATCAGCACACCCTATTGGAAATCTATAGCTTCTTCCTTCACATACTAACTAATTGTAATACACGACATCTGGCCTGCAGAACTAACAGTTCTGTTTATCACAACCAGGCTAAAAAGGTATGAATTTCTTTCTTCTTTCCCTGCAGTCCACAATCCTGCTGAGCACTGTGATATTTTACAGGACGAACACTGGCAAAACACTGTATTTCTGTAATTTGTATATTCAAATTAATTATTTGTCCCAATGTAATGAGCAACAGCAAAACTTGGTGAACAACTACAACTGACACTAATAACAAGCAGCCAGGATGACAATTTAACAGTAGGAGCTACAAAATTACTGAATTTTCTACATTCTTACTGAGAAACAAAACAATACTCTTGTAGTGGACAAAAGCCAACCTGACTGTGCAACCAAAAACCATGCATTTGTCTGAAAGGACAGACATTTTGTAAATACATTGTTTTAAAATCTTTTTATATAGGATATAATGTAAAATTATACTTACAGACAACCTTAAGACTCCAAAGTTTGCAAAGTCATAAATAAGTATCTGGTAGAAAAGTTCTTGGCTAAATTGAAGCATAAAAATTAGTTATATGGACAGGATACCATATGTACAAGTTACCATAATTAAGAAGGGAAAGTATCATCCTGGAAACATCAGATGTATATATTCAGTCCTATTAATAAAGATCTTATTTTAACTAAAGAGTGTAAGGGTTCACCTGCACTATCTAGATATTTACAAGTCTATTTCTTGGTTTCTGACCTCATCAGCCACACTGGTGCAGAAAGGTTACATACTCAAGTATCCAATCCCTATCAATTTATTCCCTGATAGTTTATATTTCCACTTCTTTACTCCTTTACTGCACTGTAAGAAATGCAAAGGAACTGTGAAATTAATAGACATATCTACCTCAAGTCTATTCTCTGATTTGTTACAAAAAATTATGTAGCTGGCCCTGTAAGGCTGCAGAGGCAAAATTACACATTTTGTATTACAATCAAGTCCTGCAGATACTCTTAACCCAGCTGGATACAATGTTTTACGGGACTCTTCTGAAGACTCTGCTCTATACAGTGTGCTGTAGATGATCCTGCAGCAAATTATGATGATGATCATAGAGCATCATGAAGCAAGAAAAATTCTTTCCCTTCCCACTCTCTGTGAGTGCAGAATACAGTAGTTGGCATTTTAGTTACACTGATTCCCTGCAACTTTTCCCAAGTGTGCCAGACTTGTTTCCACTGTTCTGAACTGTGCTTAATCTTTAGCCTCATGACTTTTCAGATAGGCAACGAGAACGATGTTGTTTTCTCTGTAATTTCCTTCCTTCTTCTAATTAGCTTCACAACTGGTACTTATTTCAGCTGCCAACAGGTCTTACAACTCTTTTACCTGAGTTTTGTCGTATTGAGAAGGTACAGCTTTGTCTGATACTGGGCCAGAGCCCACTGAGGACTAACACAACCAACAAACGAGTGATCACGTAGCATCTCCTGAAGTTCTGAAACAATAGAGAGGTGGGGAAGAAACAAAAGGAAGTCATTTCATAGTTGCAGCCTGTCCTGGGGTGATGTTATGAAGCCGCTTTATTCCTAAACCGCCCGCTCACCGCCCAAGGCCGCTGTGCCTTCAGATGGGCCCGGGGGGTGGGGCCGTGGGACCGAGTGCGGGGCACTTTAATGGCTCAGCCCAAGGGCTCGGGGGGCTCTGGGGCTCTGCGGGGCTCGGAGGGAGTGCGCCGGGAGCGCTGTGCTGCTCTTTGGGTTTCTTTTGTGTTCCGCATAGCTGGGAAAAGGTTCTGTTGGTTTTTCTTGTTCTTTTTCCCTTCTCTCTCCCTTGCCTCACTGCCTCCCTTCCCTCCTCGCCAGTCCGGGGAGCCTGCGGGGTGGCCCCGGCTGGTCCGAGCCTGTGTGTCTGTTCCCTCTCCGGGAATTTGTTGTATTTTGAGGTTTTATTTTTATCCTGTTCTACCCTGTTTTGTTTGTGTGTTAATAAACAGTTTGTTTTTTCCACTTTCACTTGCTGTGACCCACTTGTCTTATTGGTGGAGGAAAAGGGTAGGCCCTTTTCCCTTCGGAGCAGACACTCTGGAGTGTTTCCTCCTGAAGTTTTGTCTCCAAAACCGAGACACAACCCTGCCCTCATTTATTTAGTTGAGTGGTTTGTGTCTTCTTAGCATGAAAGTCTCAGATTACTGTTCAGTCCTACTACACCCCTGCTTCTTCTTATATCCCTGTATGACCAATTATTCACAAGTTTTGAAATATTAATAACTTCTGTGCATACTCATACTATTAAAGCATAAGGGAGAATAGTTATTTAACATTTAAACTACAAATGCAAATTAGAAAAAAAAATTAAAATTAAAACCCCTGTGTTTGAATACCTTCCAAGATTAATTTCCAGCCACAGGAGATTGGTGAGGAGCATACATGTACTTCAAAAACTGCAGATGTAAACCAGCTTTGCAGCACAATCTAGGTATTGTCAAACTAAATTCTAAAAGTGTGATAGAATAGGTCCGTAATTTTTTTTTCATAATTTCTTTGTTTTTCTCTCACAAAGTTTTTTTAAATATATATATATGAATGAGAAGGCTGGGAAGGGTATGAGATGTCAGATTTCATAAAAGAGTTCATTTTAGGCATTCAACAAAAAAAATTCACTAGTTGCCATCCTTGGTAGCAGCTTTGTTACAGATGTTTGGCACTGCAGTCACAGCATGTACAAAGCACTACGCTATCCTAATTCCACTCTTATGTTTTCCAAAAGAGGGTAACAGTCTGAGAAAAGATTTCTCTCTTTCCAAAGTCTCTTCTAGGTATTTCTTACAGATGTGAAGATGAGACACAACCATAGGCAGCTTCAAAAGTTCTATCACGCATTTTGAGACATTTTTGGGTATTTTATGGTTCAGGGACAACTCTTTGATTTCAGTATTTAAACAGTGACAGTCACATATGGAATTACTGGCTCAGAATTACCAGTCTTCTTCAAAACATTTACCGCAGCACAAGTAAAGTAAAAGTTCATGCTTTCTAAAGTTTAAGATTCTTAGCAGTTTATAAAGTTATTTATTACAGATGTCTGTGTGGAGTGTCCCCAGTTCTTACAAGCAGAAAAATCAAAACAAATCCAACAGAGCCCCCAGGATGTGATATTCCTAGCATTTAGACATATGAATAATAAGGGTATGAGTCAGGGTAAGTTGCCTTCAGAGGCAACTGAGCTAAGAGGGAAACACCCTAGAAAGAATCGCAAACCATTTACCTTTGTCTAAAACAACTCTCTACAAAAGAGACAATATTTTACAAGTCTCACCATTTCATATAAGTGGGACAGATACAAATAAAAATGAAAAGCAAAAACTTTTGTTAAAAACTTGCTTAGCAACACAGTAAGTTCACTGGGCCTCCTTTTAAATACCTTTTTCCAGTTCAAACAGTCATATTTAGTTGGTGGAATAACAGTAATTTTGAGAAACAAGCCTTGCTTACTTGCATGTGCCTGGTTCTCAATTTCTTCCTGGAGAGTCAACACACTAGTCAAGTTGATAATTCTTCTTCTAGGGGTGCAAGCAGCAGTCATGTCCTTTCTGGTGTGATCTTTCTCCAATTCTATGTCCATGTCTTCCCGTGGTCTCTTCCTGCAATACCAAAACAAAAGGAATTATGTTCAATTCTCCTATCACTTAGGCTAAACACAGCAACAGATGGGATGCTCAATTCACATGCTGTATGTTAACACAGGAAATGCAGACAGTTTCCCAGAAAGACAGTTTTATTTTGCTTCTGAGGAATAATTTGTTAGGAAAGGGTAGTTCAGAATTTTAAGAGAATTTGTGACTCTAATATTAGGCAATTGTTGCTTAAGCACCAAGCAAATTGGGCTCTAAAGGACATGTCTAAATATGTTGGTATTTCTAATGATTTTTTTTCCATGCCCATTTTTCTGTTATACCGGGGAGAGGGAATCAGATTCCCTCAGAAGACTTTGGCCTCTCCTAACAGCTCTTCCAGGAGCTCTAACAATAATAACAGCACTTTTACCTTTGTTAGGGTAATGCCTGTCAAATTCAGTGATGTAGTTTCTATCCCTCCACAAAAGGGAAGCTTCCAGAAAGAGACAGACCAGTATGATCTCCCTAAACTAATGCCATTATGTATATTGCTTCCTGCCTTTCAGTATGCATGGAAATCCTATTCCAGTCACAAAATTTATCACAAATTACATAATTCACAGTTCACAGATTAACTTTAATTTCTCAATAAAATGTCATGAAAAGTTATTCTAGAGAATTTTCCCCCTCTGGAAAAGCAGAAGTCCAAAGAGATCAGAAAAATCTATAGTTTCAGGGCTATGCCATGAAATGAATAGGTAGCCTTGCACCACCTGACGAAAGGTGAGACTCACCTAGAAGGCACAGTCTCAGGAGACAGGTGTCGACTCTCGCTTGGCCCCCCAGGCTTCACTGCATCCTCCTGAACATCAGCCATTTCAACCAGGTCGCTGACTTCTTCCATTTCAGCATCCTGGGGTCTGCCTGCACCCTCTGGAGGTCCTGCATTAACCTCTGCTGTCACTTCAGTGGGGCCTGCACTTAGGGGGTTGTTCACTGGCTGAAGAAAAGCATCCAATTTCTGCTCTCGGGAATCAGTGCGGACCATCTGGTGCGCGTAAACTTTATCGCTGGTTCCCTTCGTAACCACAGAAGGGTTCGCTGCTGATTTTACAACCTCACTGGAAGAGCAGTCAGCCCCTGGAAGCAACGTCTTCATTCAGATATGGGGAAACAAAGAGAAGAGATTGAATAACATTTAAAAAAACCCAGAAAGATCAATCACACTTCTTACTGCTCAGGAGCAAATTTGAAACCCCACCAACACAGTGTCAACTGCTTAAAAGGCCACCATCTTTGCACTTGCTATCCACATAAAGGGAATGTCATCATCTTGGCAGCTAAAATCATTAGTTACCATTCCTTTGTCTCAAAGGAAAAAAATCTTTAAGGTAAAAAAATCACAAGGAAATTAGTTTGTATAAAAATTATAGTAGTTCTCATGCTATGCTTTACATAAAGAGAGAGTAGAATATCTTCCTGACTTTTTTTCTGGTTAGATTAAATCCAAAGTGTTATCAAATACACAGAACAGTTTCCTCAATCACATCATCTTCACATAAACCAGGGCAGAATAAGAAAACAATTTACCACATGTGAAGGCTAACATACTTATAAAATCAAGACAACCGAACAGGTACTTGACAGAAATATACTTAAAGTGTTTCCATACTTTTTTTTTCTCTCTTTTGCCATACTGGTATATTAAAGTGACTTCATCCCTGAAACATAGAGCAAATATCTTAAGGTACCAGTACAACACTTTTAAGTGCCATATCTGCAAAGATTGCACTATTGAACAGAGTAAAAGTATCCCTGATCATGACAATAATGCAGAACTGCCATCACTCCATACACGTTCTCACCTGAGTGAAGTACATCCTCGAAGAATTAGAGCCCAGTAACTTGCTCTCTACCTGTTGTTGCACACGTTCCAGAATACTGTCTTCATGAAGAAAATGGACCTCGTGTTTTGTAGGATGCACATTCACATCTACATTCTGGGGAGCTATTTCCAGGCTGGAAAACATTTTAAAAGAAGTTAACCTAAAATACCCCATGGATGGCAGAGAAAGCAAAAATTGGTTCAAATTTGACAAAATTTGTCCACACAAATTCCATACAAAGAAGTCAAGAAGATCCTGAAACCTGCTAAAGTTGTATTACAGTCAGACTTGTTTCGTGTATTAGAAAATAATCCAAAATCACTCGGCAAAATAAGCTTACATAGGTAAGCTTAAACCAACATCGTCATTGTACAACTACAAAAACCCATTTTTACAAATATCTTTTACTTGCAGCGTCTCATGAATTAACAGGAAAGGACTTCAGCTGAAATTACAGATACTCACTACTTCTAAAAACAAGGTCTGCCTTCTTAAGATTTCCTTGATGTTACTTAATAATCTCCTGTCTCGCAATTAATTACCTCAGTGCAATGCTTAACACTATTACAAGGAACAGAAATGTCCTTCTAAACTACTCACCCTAGTTATATCCTACAACATGAAAAGGCTACATCTTCCTATTACTTTACCTTAAGTATAGGAATGGGTGCGTGCTTTTTGGCAAATAAGCAGCGTACACAGTTTCTATGGCTTTGCGCATAGCGGCTGACTCTACCAACCGATCTGAAACACAGAACACAGCGCTGTTTTCAAAGAGCCCAGCTAAAACACACTGCACAGTGCCCAGCTGCTCCTTCAGACATCTTCATGCTTCGTGTCTTCAAAAGGTATCTGTTAAGCACATTTTCCCCCAAGACCTATTTATTCTTCATATAAAACCAGGAATAGACAATATTTTCTTAGCATGTTTTATACTCAGAAGTATTTTTTCCACAAATGCTGAAATAACCAAACTACCTTTTCATTATTTCATACAGTCAAGGTTTGTTGCAACCGATGCCAGTGTTGGTACAGAATGGAGAGATCACTCAGTGTAAGCTGGCAGGACACAACCATAACCTCGATACTCCTCGGTACTTCTTTAGGCCCAGTTTTAGCTGTTTTCCACTAAATACAGTGCCAAGTGTGATGCACATTACAAATCAAAAAACACTTTAAGATTTACAATTAACTGCAATATTTATTCTTAAAAATGTTTTTAAGAACGTTCAGGTACTTTGTAGGTCTTCAGAAAGTTTTGTTCTTCTGTTTATGTAAGCAACACATGACTGTACATAATGCTGCCTTTTTTTTAACTTACGGTTTATGAAGAGTAAAAATATGCATTTCTTCACTGAGTAGTTTGCATTCGTGATGTAACCTTTCATTTTAAAGGCCAGATTTGCATCTTCACAGCCCACTTCTATCAGTTCCCTATTAAGTTTGACAGAAACACAATCAAAAAATTAATTCTGCAAATTTTGAACAGTACATGATACTCTGTTTCGCCAGCTGGCAGGGTCAGCACAAAAGATACAGACACCAGCTCTAAGGGATGAGTGTAATTACCTGTAGTTCAAAACAGCAAAGAATTACAAAGGGATAACCTAAGTAATGCACCTACTCATTACTACAGAAGATTGCCTACAGTGATTAAGAAGATACATCACCAGTTACCCTAACACTTTACCATCACCCAGATCCACACATCAGCTGGGGAGCCCTGGTCACAGTGCAGGACAGCAGAACCACTCCTGGTAACTGGGAAATCCTACACAGTGAGCTCATTTGTAGGTGAAGACTCCACCTTCGCTGTGAGAGGGTCCAGCTTTTATACTGTTGACTAAAAAAGCCCACATAACCCTAATGCAGAAACATCTGGTTTCATTCTCTTCTTGGGTTCCACCCAAAGCCTGGCCAGGGCTCAAGGAGGAACCAAGGGAGTTGGCTTTGACCATACACCCCCAAACAAGGTCAGATGTCTGATTTCACTGCCTTGTCCATCCTCTAAATTTGGAAAGATAAATATATTCTTATTACACTACATATTTTCCTAATGATCATGCATATTTTGCTAATGAGCAGATAAAAATATCATATAACATATGGTTGGAAGGTTCATCTAAAGGTCAACTTTGGCTCAGGGCCTATTCCTCAATCTCACTACTTCATATACTGATCTATCTTCTATCCCAGTTAATGAAAACATTAGAATTATTTCAGAGCTCAAACACTGACTGCTGGGCCACAATAATTATTCAACCTGAACTGTATCATTTCCTCTTCTCAACTAAGTGTAAACTGGTAATGTTGTATGGTTGGAGTTTGTAAAATTACCTCCATTATCTTTTTAATACTGCAACATATTACAGTATCCACAGCATTATAATCTATTGATAATTCTAACATGCATTTCTTTGTTTAAGTCATTGACAGTGATTGACAAGAACACTTCAAAATTGTCTACAGTCAGGGAAGAACAAGCACATTATTTCTTGGACTACTTTGTCCACTTTTGTCAGTCTAATATGTCTTGGTGGTCTTATGAGTAGTCGTTAAAATGTAAAAACTTCTTTCCAATTCAACTTAAATATATACCAAGTGCCATTTTTATTTGTGTTCAGTTTTTAACACCACCTTGAACTGGGTAAATTAAAAGTTTTGTTTGAAAATAAATTATCACAACATTTATTGTGAAGTGGGCAATTTATCCTGAACTGTACAAAGGAAAAACTCTTGCCAAAGGAGCATCCATAGTAGGAAAAAACGAATACTTAACAAGGAAATACATAAAGCTGCAAACCTTATTACTGAGTAGCCTCTCTATTTTGCTGTGTTTCCTAAAGGTGTTTTCATTAATTAGAAATTACATTCATTAAATGTGAAGTTTGACTTCAGTCAGTAACAGAACAGAATCAAAATGACACCCAGCTATTCATGGGACAAATTCATAACATGAATTCTTCACAGCTGAAAGTCTCATAAAGAGGATTTTTCCTACAATGGCAGATACATCTTCAAAATACAATCTTTTAGTTTTTTAACTTTTCTACCTGATTTACACAGCCTCAGCTAATGTAGCTTTTGTCAAAATAAGAAACCATAAGATTTCAGAAAAAACAATATGAGTAGCTTCAAAATTTATGAGGTAGCAGACAGTAAGAAGAGGTAAGATTTTCATGGTATAGGAAGAGAATATGAACTTGTAGAGAACACAGGTTCAGCTTGCTGTTTTTACATGAGCACTCGGAAAGTTACAAGCAGATGTTTCCTTTTCAGTACATTAAAGGAACAACTTTGTAACTTTCCTCTTCCCTTCGGTGCACAAAAAAAGTCACACATTCTGAAAAGAAGCGAGAGCTCTCTAATTGCTGCACTCCCTCTTCTCTGAAATTAACCTTGAAGGAAGCAAGAAAAGTTATCATAGCCCATGGTATTTAAAGAGAAAAGGGAGGGTGATTCACTGGAATATCAAAAGGAAACTTGACATCAACATACCTGCTAACAGCATTTCCAAAGATGGCCCTAATGTTGTCCACTGTTGAGGCGTTGGATAAGGTTCTAACATCTGACACGGTGTCACCTTGCTAAAGAGGGCAGAAATGAGTGTCAATCAATTCACCTTTCGGGACAAAGTTTAAGAAATACTTTAAACTACACAATAACATTTCTAAAACAAAGGCAGGGAACAACATAACATCATTATATTGTTTTGTATTCTTATTTACTTACTTATGTTCAAAAAGCAATGGATGGTAAATGGCACGTATTTACAAGATCAGCTGGAGCACATCAGACCCACTGAGGCTAGTAACTCTACCATGGAAAGTGAGGAACACACTCAGTTCAGTAAATAATTATCAAGAACGGCACAGAATGAGGGTAATCTACCCCAGCCTCTTTCATATAGTACTTAGTAACCAGCCTCTCCAGAGAAGCTGAAACAGCTCATAAAGCTAAACCAAATACAGCACTGACCGCACAGAAACATACAAACTCCTGACAAATATATTTTTGTCTTGCTTACTTCTAACTGATGTGCTTTCTAGGCAAACTGCACCAACAGTGCAGTACAAGGGAAGGCTCTGCGTGCTGTCCCTGCTCCAAAAGATGCAGTGCAAATTTTCTGGCATTTTCAGATACACACATTATGTATATATACACAGGCACATACAGACACACAGTGAAGTTACAAAGACTTTATCTACACACCTTTTTAACTGAAAAGCTGATGCCTGAGTTATGGATAGCATACCTGAAAAACACGTAAATGTAAGTCTGCAGTATGTGGAAGAAAAGTTAATTGTTTCCCCCGATTGCTGAAAAGCAGCTAGTAATAGGGGCAAGCAATTTCACTTCCTGTTAGACAGTAATGCAATTTGAGCCAACCTGAGCTTTTGTAGACTGCATAGCTAAAAAAAAAAAGCGTGTCCTATTTATAACTCAACTGTAACCATAAGAAATTCAAGGATTAGCTTAGCTTATTTCTCAAAAAAAAGGATCGGCTCCTACAGACCTGTTTTTTCAGTTTCACTGCACAGGTTTAACTAAATAAAAACACCAAAACATCCTAAGTACAACAGAAGCAAGTCTCAACTACTAGGGAGAAGCATCTGAATAATGGCTGGCCCACCCTTATAACTTCCCCTACCCAGACAGTTCAGCTATTTGTGATCCCACAGCTGAGATCTGATACACTACAGCTCCACAATGTTGGCTCAAACTTCCAGGGAAATTACTGCATAGTGCATAAAAAAAACACCACAGAACCTTGCACAATGAGAAATGTAAAAATGCAGACAAAGATTAGACTGCTGTGACTGTGAACTCAAAAATTCAAGTGGAAAAAACCACCAAAATTAAGTAACAGAAAAATCCTAATGAAAAACAACAACCAATGAGCTGGAGGGCTGTAACTCAGGAAGACTTCAGATCATTCTGTTTGACAGAGCAGCAGGAGCTGACCTTCCACCTCCTGGCTGAAGTCTGCCTGATCCAGTAAAGACTCTTAAATAGTTCATTTGGGGAGTAGGCTAAACCTTGGTATACAGTCTTGCTACTCTTTGCTACCTTTCGTGTCTTCTGAAAGTCTAAAGCAGTTCTTTTGCTTAAATTGTGCAGATCCTGCTTGCAAAGCCTCTGCACGTGGCAAAAGATGCAACCAAGGGGCCCAGGCAAGGAACATCTAGTGGCTAAAGTGACATTACTCCTTTTTGGGGATGTTAAGTCGCCATTCAACTTTTCTGTATTCAGCCAAATCTCAATGTTCCTGAGCAGATTTTACATTAATTCTATTCAGCCCAAGTACATTTAAAGTTCACTTGAGTTCAAGTCCATCACCATTTCTTTGCTGGAATTCTTAGAAATAATTAATAGTCACAGATAGAATACACTACTTCCTATGTGGATTTTTCACATCAAATTGGACAGACTGTTATCTGGTAGTGCACACTAAAAAATAGCTTAAAAAAACCTTAACAAACAAAATCACCACCACCACCAACAAAATGACACCAAACATACACTTGCCAGTCCCTCTGAAAAACCCTGGTACTCCCTATAGCAGTATACAGAATTGGGAGCCTCCTATTTCAGTTTACCTGCTAACAACTTCTAGTATTTTTGCATATTCTTCATTTGGATTCTTTAAAGCCTTCCTCCTTGTATTTACATTGTAAAAGAGATCTTCAACCTACAGAGAAAAAGTTCACAATTAAAAACAATTTTTAAAATTCTCTCTTACTATAGAATTAATCTAAATCCATCCTGTTAATTTTTATTTTATATATAAATTTTCTGAGAATACTTTAGTTTATGAAGAATCAACATTCAATTTATTCCTTGCCTCCCTACGTTCACCTGACAAACTGCAGCTCCAGAGGTGATACTGTCATGTACCTTACAACGTAATTGGTGCAAGCCTAACAAGCAAGGAACAGAAAAGGAACAAGAGAAAACGGGCACTAAAACCTACCGTGATCTGAGTTCCTTGGTTTCCAGCACAGGGCTTTGGAGGGGCTTTGATTTTTCCATCACTGTAAGTAGCTCTAGGCAGAAAATAAAAGTTGTCAGACATCTAGATTTACAGGAGGGCGGACATGGACAGATGACAACAAAGGAAGAAAACAAAAGAAATCCCATCATTGTCACACTCCTCCCAGCAAACAATTTGGGACCCTGAGAATTAGCTTTCTACACCTTTCCGCTAGAGCAAAACTGTCTTCGCTGATTTTAAGAGCCAGAGGGGCAGTGGGGGGATGGGAATAATAGCAGAGGAAAGGAGGCAGGTCATGGCATATGTGTTTTGAAATTGTATTACTGAGACTTTTCCTCTAAAGGCAGGATTACTGCAATTTTCTTTAATAGGTAGACATGGCCTAATAACAATTCTCTCACTAGACTTTACACTTCAATTATGCTAATGAGAAATTCTTGACTTTAGTCTGTTTCCTTTTTGACACTAACAGAATTTTGAGCATAAGAGATTTCTGACCCACGTAGGTCTTTCAGCAAGTTACACAGATGCATAAATTCAAAGGACAGACTTTATTGTGCTGTCTCACATACCCTGTGTATTTAGTGCAAGAAAGACAACAGCCACACAATCTTTTGAAAAACCAAGATTCAGAACATCTCTTTTTTACCACTTCCTTTTCTTAAAAGTAGTTAAGAAATTAATGGAAAAGCTTGCTTATAATTTAGATTAAGTTTTCAAAAGAACATTCAAAACTCTTTTTGGATAGGATAAAGCACCACAGGATAACAAACTAAGCTGTAAGTTCCTATGCTGAGACATCCGAAATTTGCTTGACACAATGCCCATAATATATATGTATAACCTTTTATCCTGAAATGGAGAAAAAGACAAATGTTTAGCCTACATTAACTACTGAAGTAGAAGTTCCTTCAAGATCTCTTGCCTCCCCAACCTACCTCCACCAATTTTAAAATACATTATTTAGCTCAAGCTTCCATTTACAATTTGGAAAAATACATTTTCTCATATTCCAAGCCTTTTTGGTACCTACTCTTACCATACCCTCTTCCGTAATAGGAGCTCTGAAATAGATACATCTGTTACTGCATGCAGCAGAAGTCACCTGGATAATAGGTAGCATACCTGAATGCACACTTTGCATCAACTGTTTTAGTTGTTACTGTAACATGGGCAACGTGACTGATGCTGGCCAAAGCCTAGGAAAAGAGAAAGCATCTTTGTAAACCTTGCTCTGGAGAACACTGAGGCATGTCCACACTTTAAACACCATCACTAAATTTCAATATACCACTTGCAAGTAATTAATAAAAATCCTTACAAGGAAATTGCTGGTCAGTAAAGCTTAAAAAAATGTTAGTATCTATAATACTGAATTTAATCCAGGAGATCCTTCTGGCTTCCCTAATATTTCATTATCACTGACAATGCAAGTGGTTAACCACGTAGCATAACTAAAAGAAATTTGCAAAATTATTACAGTTGTGCCTTTTTCATGTTAACAAGAAAGCAGTTGGAAGGTTTTAGCTGTTACTTTCTCACTCCTGCCCAAGTCTTTCTCTTGACTGCAAGTAACATTACAAAGTTAGGTCATAATGGTTTTCCTGGAAAACTCAATGGACATGTCCATACAGATGAAACCAGCCTCAGGACCAGACTCCACTGACTGTGGAGATGACTATGTTGAAAGTGTGTGAGGAGAGGACTCAAGTAGTCTACTCTTTGGAGCATGTGAGGATCTCTGTATCTGAGCACAGGACACACACTTATATATCTTGTTCATCCAGAGGAGAAAGTTAAGCTCATCCTTGACTGTTCTTCCAGAGTTTAGATACAGCCTATAAGAGTATGAAAAAACAGTATATCTGAAGGGTAAGAGATACTAACTTTGTCTAATAGCAAAAGAAAAGGAAGACCACTGTACATTTTGAACATTTCGTTTTAAATGTGGTATTTAGACAAATGTCTGACATCAAAGATTCACCTTCAACTCAAATCTTCCACTTTTATCTGTAGGTTCCTGAACCATCATTTGAGAAGACAGGCTTTGTTTCAATTAAAAAAAAATCTTAATCCAGAAAGCAAAAAGAATATATACCTCCCTATAGGAATCCACCTAATCTTGGAAGACACTGAAATGTATTTTGAATACTATATTCACATAGCAGACTCTCTCAGAAAACAGAAGCTTCTGTAAAAAGTACTGGGAATGAGACAGTATGTACAGCCCACTACAGCAGAGTAACAACAATGAACAGTTTCAAAACCTTGATGAAGAGCTTACCTCGCCCCTAAAACCGTATGTAGAAATACTAGCCAAGTCTTCAAATTTTTGCAGTTTACTCGTAGTAAATCTCTCACATACAATATCCAGATCTTCTTTCTATGTGAAAGGGACAAGCAATAGTCACTCTCTGAGTTTTTTCAAGATCAGAAACACCAATTGAAATAATTTTTAAAAGGTAGTATTAAACAACAGCATATACCTGTCAACTCTGTTTACTTACTCTGATACCACAGCCATTATCTTGGACCTGGATGAACTTCAGACCACCTTCTTTAACTATTACCTGGATACTCGTAGATTTAGCATCCAAACTGCAGAAACCAAAAAACCAAGAAAGCAATTTCAATCCCAGAGTTCTGCTTAATATCTTTATCCATGACCTGGATGATGGGATTGAGTGTACCCTTAGTCAGTTTGCAGATAACACCAAGCTGGGCAGAAGCACTGATCTGCTGGAGGGTAGGAAGGCTCTGCAGAGGGATCTGGTCATGCTGGATTGATAGGTTGAGGCAAATGGTATGAGGGTCAACAAGATGAAGTGCCAGGTCCTGCCCTTGCGTGACAACAACCCCATGCAATGCTACAGGCTGAGGGGAGAGTGGCTGGAAGGCTGCCACATGGAAAAGGATCCGGGGGTGCTGCTCTAACAGCTGGCTGAACATGAGCCAGTGTGTAACCAGGTGGCCAAAAAGGCCAAAGGCATCCTGGCCTGTATCAGCAAAAGTGTGACCAGCAGGACAATGAGTGTTCCCCTGCACTTGGCACTGGTGAGGCCGCACCTCAAATCCTGTGTTCAGCTTTGGGCCCCCCACTGCTAGAAAGACACTGAGGTGCTGGAGCATGTCCAGAGAAGGGCAGTGGAGCTGGTAAAGGGTCTGGAGCACAAGTCTGATGAAGAGAGGCTGAGGAAGCTGGGGGTGTTTAACCTGGAAAAAAGGAGGCTCAGGAACGACCTTATTGCTCTCACCTCCCTGAAAGGAGGTTGTACCAAGGTGGGGATTGGCCTCTTCTCCCAAGGAACAAGTGATGGGTCAAGAGAAAACCGCCTCAACTTGCGTAAGGAGAGATGTCGATTGGATATTAGGATACATGTCTTCACAGAAAGGGTGGCCAAGCATAGAACAGGCAGCCAAGGAAGTGTTTGAGTCGCTGACCCTGGGGGTATTTAAAAGACCTGAAGATGTGGTGCTTAGGGACATGGCTTAGCGGTAGACTTGAAGTGGTGGGTTAATGGCTGGACTTGACAATCTTAAGGGTCTTTTCCAGCCTAAATGATTCTGTGAATGCTAACTTGGCTCCGAAACCAAACGATTCATAAGTTTCTCAAACAAGAACAAAACAAGCCGGAGCACAAACGCAGACAGGAACGCGGCTTTCCGAGCGGAGCTGCCCTCCCGCGCGTTCCGTACGAGCACACACAGGTACCGCCCCTCCTCGGCACCCGGGCTCCCGCTCGCCCCTCGCTGCCCGCCGGGACGCGGGGCCGGGACGCGGGGCCGGGACGCGGTGTCAGCCCCGGCAGAGCCCCCCCGCCCCACGCAGCGCGGCCGGGCTGCGGGAGGGGCGCACCCCGCGTTACCAGTTCTCGATCATCTCCTTGATGGCGTTGGCCGGCCTCTGGATGACCTCGCCGGCGGCGATGCGGTTCACCACGGCCTCATCCAGCCGCCGGATGACGCCGGCCATGGGCGCCGCGCGGGGGCCGCGCTCGCGCCGCGGCCGGGCGGGAAGCGGGGCGGGGCCGGGGCGGGGAGCGCGCACGCCGCGGCGGAGGGGCGCGCCCCCTGGCGGCGGGAGGCCGCGCTGGGAAGGCGCTGAGGGAGCGGAGGCCGGAGCCGCCGGGGCCGCGGCGCGCAGGAGCCCCGCGGGTGTCTGACCCGGGCGGCCCGGGGGACAACAGGCTGTCCCTGAGCCAGCAGGCCCTTGCGGCCAGGAAGCCCAGCGGTATCCTGGGGTACATTAGGAAGAGCATTGCCAGCAGGTCGAAGGAGGTGATCCTGCCCGTCTACTCAGCCCTGGTGAGGCCACATCCGGAGTGCTGTGTCCAGTTCTGGGCTCCTGGGTGCCAGAGAGACTTGAGCAGGTCCAGAGGAGGGCAACAAGGATGACTGGGGGACCGGAGCATCTCCCTTACGAGGACAGGCTGAGGAAGCTCGGCCTGTTCAGCCTTGAGATGAGATGACTGAGATGGCACCTCATTAATGTGTATAAATACCTAAAAGGTGGGTGTGAAGGAGATGGAGCCAGTTTCCCTGGTGGAGCCAAGCAATACAATGAGAAAGGCAATAGGCAGAAACTGATGCACAGGAAATTCCACCTGAATATGAGGAAGAACGTCACTGTGTGGGTGACTGTGCACTGGAACAGGTTGTCCATAGAGTCTGTAGAGTCTTCCTCACTGGAGACATTCAAGAACCACCTGGATGCAATTCTGTGCCATGCGCTCCAGGATGACCCTGTCTGAGCAGGGAGTTTGGACCAGATGACCCGCTGTGGTCCCTTCCAACCTGACCCACTCTGTGCTTCTGTGAACTGCTACGAGCACTGTGGCATGTGTGTCCATCAAGGCTGAGCTCTGTGCCTATGACAGCAGGACTGCACTGGCTGTGTGGCTGCCACTACATGTCTCCAGTTGCAGGATGCTTTCCAGGGTGTTCCTGTGTCCACAGTGATATATGTCTGGGCAGTCACAGTTACATGTTCTTACTCAGTAATTACTTAAAAATATAAAGCAGATCCTTATTTGTGCAACGGCTAAAACTTGGCAGAAACTCCCAAGCTTTGGGGTCTCTTGAGGTTTGGAGACATTTGTCCAGCAGAGCTCTTGCTTTCTCTGCCAGTGCATATGGAAAGGGTGGTTAAGTATTGGAATGGATTGCCCGGGGATGTGGTGGAGTCAACAGCCCTGGTGGTGTTCTGTTACAGCGGGGATTACTGTAACAAGCATATATCAAACCAGGAGTCCCGTGGAAAAGAAGTATATAGACAGATTTGTGGTAGATGTTTCAGGGAGGTTTATTTCTCCAGCTGCATGGCCGGGGCAGTGCTCAGGAACTCCTCCAGTCACAGGACCCGAGGGTCCTTGGCCACACAGGGGAACACAAACCAACCAATGGGGAATGAGGCTGAGCAGGGGCAGGGAAACCCCGTGTCTCCCCTCGGGGCCCCTCTCCCAGGGCTACATGGCAGGGGAGGAGACCCCAACATCTCACCCGTTTTATTTTAATAAAAGGAGAATGAAAACAACTGCATAAACATAACAAGAACAGTTTCAAAACAAAACAAGCCACCCTCCTGAGTCTTTAAATGTCCAAACAGATTCTGTGGAACATCTTAGGGCTGACAGAAGGGAGACAGAACTCTCCGGGCATGCTTTGTGGGGAAACTGAGGCAGGAGAGGGTTTAATTTCTTCTCTCCCTCTTTTCATCCCCCCCTTGGCATCGGAGAGGAATTGTAGGGAAATGGAATTGTATAGGGAAGCCATGGGGTGAAAAACAGATTAGGAATAAACTGGGGATAGGGTAAACTTAGGAAAGGGTTCATATTGGGTATAGGGTAAAAGGGGAAAGTAGGCTGTGGGTAGGGAAATTGCTGGGATGGATATTGTTTATAATTTTGTGCATAATGGCTGCCTTTGATTGGAATACCCCCAGGCCCAGTAACATTTGCTGCTTGTAAACCCTTCTTTCCTTGCACTATATCAAATTGTACAACTTCCCCATCTCCTACACTTTGCAGGTAATTTTTAGGGTTATTCCTTTTAATGGCAGTTCTATGGATGAATAAATCTCCCCCTGTATCATCTTGTGTTATAAATCCATAGTTGTTTTTTACATTGTACCATTTCACAGTTCCTGTGACTTTCGTGGCTACAACTCCTCCTATCACGTGCTTGCGTGTTCGTCGTGGCTGCCGGTCCTGCATGGCCGCCGCCTCGCCGGCTCCGACGTCTCGGCCGGGCCCCCGCGTTGCGGCTGCTCCGCACCCTCCGAGCGGCGCTGCTCCGGCGCGTGTCCGGGCTCTGCACGGCCCTGCGTTGCCATCGCCACTGGCTCCGCGCCCTGTGAGCGGTTCCGCTCCGCAAACTCCACGCTGCTTTGAGAGCGGCCCCGTTCCGGCTCAGCGCTGCGCTGCGCGGCTTCTCGTGTCGCTGTGGGAACCACCGCTTCTCCCTCCGCAGGGCTCTCCGAGCCGTGTGCTCAGAGCGGGCTGCCACGCCGATGCCCGGTTCCTGGCTGCTCGTGGCCCACGGCACCCGCAGCGCCTGCGGCATCGCTCCCTCACTCGCGGCCGCGTGGCCGGGGACCCCGAGGCGGGGATGGGGTCCGCGATAAGGCGCGCGCTCCCGAGGGGGCCGGGCGCATCCAGCGCAGGCACCTCTGCTGGCACGGCTGCAGTCATGTGCTCCCGGGATGGCGGCCGCGCGGCCTCGGCCACGGGATAAGTATGATCTTCTGCTTTAGGGGTAATGGGACCATACAAATGCTCCTCAAGAGCTTCCCTGATTATAAGGTATGCACGGAAAGCTTCTCTTTGATCCCTTACCTTATCCCAGATCTCGTCCCAGAAACACCCCTGACAAGATCCAGGAGGTTCGATATCAAAAAGTAAGTCTCGAGAAATATAGGAGAACCTTTTGAAAAGCCAGATGAAAAAATGTTCTAGATCTCCCAGTTGCATTACTTTTTTGTTTTGTTGTTCAAGGATTCCTTTTACTTCTAGATACATTTTTTTCTGTGGCTCAGAGAGCCCCATTTCCCACGATTCTTCCATAGTCCAGAGAGAATATCCAAACCAAGATGAGAAGAGAGAGGTCTAGAGTGGTTATTTTACTCCCGAATCTTCCTCAGGGATTGGTATCGTTCTGCTCACAATTCTCTACCATTTTGTTACAGCGGGGATTACTGTAACAAGCATATATCAAACCAGGAATCCTGTGGAAACGAAGTATATATGGACAGATTCGTGGTAGATGTTTCAGAGGTCTTTATTTCTCCAGCTGCATGGCCGGGGCAGTGCTCAGGAACTCCTCCAGTCACAGGACCTGAGGGTCCTTGCCCACACCAGGGAACACAAACCAACCAATGGGGAATGAGGCTGACCAGGGGCAAGGAAACCCTGTGCCTCCCCTCAGGGCCCCTCTCCCAGGGCTCCGTGGCAGGGGGAGGAGACCCCAACAGTGTTCAAGAAACTGTTCTATGTGGCACTTGGTGCCATGGTCTTGTTGACAAGGTCAGTCAAAGGTTGAACTTGATGATCTCAAAGATCTTTTCCAGCCTGAATGATTCTGTGATTCTGTGATTCTGTACCACCTCATGCATTGTTCTGGGTCTCGCGGTTGGAGTATGACCAGTGTACAGGAGACGGGAAGCTGTTCCCTTCTTTGCAGTGGAGAAAGAGACCATGGCCCTGATGCAATGAAACCTGTTGCTCTCAGAGTGATCTTGACTAGAAGGGTTGCACACAAAGGAGTTAGTGGAACACACACGAATTAAACTGCTGCACACCCAGCATGGATTTGGGCCAGTTCTAATACATTCTTTTAGATATTATCCCCAAAAGCTTCTCCAGGATGCCAGTGTCACTGCAGTGCCTTGTCAGGGTGATGTAGCAAGTGTATTGCTTTGTAAAACACCAGAGTATATTCATGTTTGTTGTGTCTTGTTTGTAGCTGCAGTGCCAAGAAATGGGCATCATTCCACTTGAAGATGCTCTACAACTGGCATCTCTTAATCTAGTGTAATGTAACTTCAGCTTCTTCTCATCCTCTTCATAAACACCTGTCTTCATCTTTGAAACTACGCATTAATTGTGAAATGTTGACAGCAATAAACAAAGCAGTTTTCATTTTGCAGAAGAGAGAAGAAAAAAACTCTATCCTGCAAGTATCCCTTCACAGGTGTCACTTTAAACAGGATGATCCTGGCCAAGGGCATGAAGAAGATACAGTCCCTCTGAGGAATGAACATGTAAAGCAAGAAACAAAACCACTTAAGTGTGTGACTTGGACTGGTGGTACCTTGCTATAAGGTGCTTTGCCTTCCAAGGACATTTTGTCCTCAGCACTGTCTGGGATGGTTGCTACAAAGTTTTGCTCTGTCCAATTCCCTGCCGTGCCCTCAGGCATGACAGATCTCCACAAAAGACCCTTTTGAGACTGACTTCAGGTTCCCCAATTGTTGACCTTGGCAAAAATACCTGGATGGAAGACAGCAGTCCTGCCCTGCCACCTCCCTGCCTGTGGCTTCCTGAACCTCCAGGTTGCAGTGACAACTATATTGGCCACGGTGCACTTTTGCTTTGACTTGCAGGAAGAGATTCAGGAGCTGTTAGGATGAGTGGGGCAGGGAGCAAAGGGTTAATAGGGACAAAGAGAGGGCGACCTACTGTACACTAACCTTGACTTTGTACTGGCCTGGGAAGCACCAGGAGTGTGGGGAGCACTGAACTTCAGATCCAATGAATTTGGCTCTGCTCCAGGATCTGAACTTTGAGGAGGAATCTGTTTTCGATGGCCTTGGGCAGTCTGCCACAAGCCTCACCCAGAGCAGCTGGAAATGGGAGTAGGAATCTGCTGGATCTCATACTCAATCTGGGACAGAAGACATTTACTCCAATTCTTCCTTGTCCATGCTGTTGCTGACAGCTATTTGCCCTGTCAGTATCTGCCCTGGACCAGCCAGTAGGAAAATCTTCACTTTGTACCTTATACTGGTGTTACAGTTTGTAGCACAGAGATGCAGCTCATTTTACTGGATGTCGCCTGTATGAAGCTTTAAAATTTTGTTTGTCTGTGCCAAAATCCTAATGCCCATGTGGAAGCAGTGTGAAGAAGTCTATTTCTCTGTTTGGCTGCAAGCAGCCGTCAAAAGACTTTTTCATATTTGCATCGCAACTGCTCCAACTGGAGGTCAGCCCTGCCTGCTCATACCTTGCAAGCTTTGCTCTGACCCATTCCAGTTTGGATTGTTTTGTGTGACAGCGTGTTAAAAAATGAATTTGTTTTTATTAAAGCAAATAAAAACCAAATTATTTAGATTTCATTTTAAATTATTTAGGAAGATATAACCAGTGTATTTTGGTGCCAGAGCTCAGAAATGGTGTTGGGGCAAAAGAAGTGGTGAAGAATGAATGGAAACAGCCTGTTGGACTCTTAATGCTTTCCAAGATCCCAGAGAGGAAAGCTGATATATTTAGCAATCAATGCTATGAAATTTCAGAAGGCAAGAATTAGTTTCCTAGAAAGACATGAAACTGAAACAACTCCACAGTCATCAGAGAAATGTAGTGACTTTTTTCCATTGACACAAGGAGGATCATTTAATTTTAAAGAAAAAAGTAAATAATGCAATGGAAGAGCTGCAATCTTACCAAAATCTTTCTCATGCTCAGAAGAGGTGGCCTAAGTGTCAATAAACAATATGGATTTTGAATGCCTTTTTTTTTTTAATTATAAAATCTATTTTCTTAAATGCAAAGATCTGTCTAGTTTTGGGTCTGATAATATTAATCTAATATATTCTTTTAGATATAAGAAAGAAGTTTTTTATAATGAGAGTGGTAAAATACTGGAACAGGTTGTGCAGGGAGGTGGTGGCAGCCCCATCCCTGTAAACATTCAAGATCAGGTTGGATGGGGCTCTGAGCAACCTGGTCTAGTTGAAGATGTCTCTGCTCATTTCAGGGGGGGTTGGGCTAAATGGTTTTTAAAGGTCCTTTCCAATCCAAACTGTTCTGATTCTATGAGACTTTATACCATTTTGAAGTCCTACCACTCATTACCTGCAGCGCGTACTTACTATTCCAACTCAAATATATTAGGAACCCCAGGAAATATATTTGAAGCTTATTTGTAAGTTGTTATTGACCCCTTCAAAGTCAACATTGCTTTATTTGCCTTGAGCAGTTAAAAGAGAGTATTAAGAAATAGTAAATAAGGTTTAAGAAAGAATTGGAGCATGGGATTGTAACACAGGGGAAGCAAATAAAGTCTGGCTGGCACAACACTGTCTTCTGTGCGAAACTGGAACCAAAGACTACATCCTGTAACATGAGACATGGCTGAAAAAAAGGCAGAGATCTGCTACACTGAAGAAAGGACTGATGATTGTTGAAATCAGGTTGAAAGCTTAAGATTATTAGGGTTTTAGACTGCAACTCAAGCAGAATAGGAAGTTAAAAGATGAGGATTGCTTGAACAAAAAAAGCCTGATTTTTTGTTTGTTTTTAAAGAGAAGCAAGTTGAGCAGCATTCCAGTATGCTACTACTTTTACAGAATTCCTTGTAAAAAACAGCTGCTTTTTTTTTCTAGGTGACCTGCCTGTATCTGGAAATGTCTTCTCATTTGCCCTTGAATAATTTCCCATGATGTGCATGTTAGTGGAAAATGGCATATTTCACCCCTTCTTACAGTTTTTAATGCCAAACTGCAGCATAGTTTAACATAGTTTCTCAAAAATGTCTCCAGTTGCCAAGGAAGAGATAACTGAAAGAATGCAAATAACCTTGATTCACAGACCTCTGCTTCCTTTCAGCTTGTCTTGACAAGCACCCAGAGTGTCCAGACAGTTCTTTTAACCCTTATTATTGCAGAATACAGACCCACACTTCTTGCAGTGAATTCTTTAGGATGCAGAATAAAGTATTAACACAAAATTCGTGCAACAGAGGTTAGCCGTGTATCAACAACAGAAGAAACAGTACTGGCAGTAACGTTGTGTTACTAAAACTATTTACAGACAAGGAGCTGCTTTGAGTTAATGCAGTGCCTACCTAACCCCGCCTGTCCCACATAACCCCCCATCCCATGACAGAAAAAAAGGGTCTCAGACTCGTTCCACTGAAATCAGATGATCCCATATATAATTCAGGACAGTAACTGACATAGGATCACTTGTTTAGCCACAGTAATTTTATTCTGGGTTGGTCACTCATGGTCCAGGCTTTGGTGAAAACGTGCTTCTATGAGTAGAACAGCTGCTCAAGAGTATGTGTCACACTCTGTTATACACAGCATCAGGCATTTGTGTAAGGCAAGAGGAGTTTTTGCTGGACAATATTGCCCCAATTAAGATGAATTTTTTTCACCCTAGTTTATAGTGCATTTTTATGAGTTCTGAAGCAAAACATGTTCTGGAACCTCATGATGAGAAAATAACTGAAGTATTTGCATCCCCTCGTCACACCCTGCTCATGCAGTCCTGTCAGGTAAGGAGTTCATATTAAGTCCACTTGAGCTGGCCCTGGAGCACTCAGAGGAACAGGATGATTTGTGCAAGGCCCTATAGGATATGCCTGATAGAATTTGGAATAATTCTTTTTTGTCAGTGTGTTAACCATAATATGACTTCTCTACCTAGAATATGGGCATTTTTTTCTATGGACCTTAAACCACTCATAGTTGCATTTCCTAGGGAAAAAGAAATACTCTGCTGTACAAGCTGAAGATTTGTTACTCTCCAAGTCTTACAGGAAAAAATGGTGCACACTATATAGGTGGAGTTCCTTTAATGCAGTGTGTGTAGGGGAACTTGCTCTCTATTGGTTCCCAACTGTTCAAATTTCTGTTCTTTCTTTTATAACTGAACTGGTTTAACAAGCTTATCTTCCTGTAATGACCACTGTGGTTTGTCCTCCCAGCCTGGGATCTCTGGTACCATCCCATTTTTGGTTCTTTTACCTCCAATTTTGTTCTAGGATAACAGATAACGCAGTCAACAGAAAGTAACTTTGTGTTGTCACAATTAACTAAAGGTAACCTAAACCCAACGTGACCACTGGGTGGTTGCTATCGCCTCTAAAATCTATCAGAATCAGCCTGGGCCAGCATAACCCAGACAAATCAGACAAGTGCTGAGACCCTGCCCTGTCAAGCTGATGCAAATCCTTCAGGCTTTCATTTGTAGTAGCAAAATTGATGTTTACTTGACTGCAGACTAAGTCCTGATTTTTAGAGAGGGCACAAAGGACAGTTTGCATTTGTCCTTTGCAACCATACCAAAGCATTACTTGTTATCTCTTTGTCTGGCATTAAAAATTGTCACAAGCAAGATGCTTGTGACAATTAATCACATGTTATTATGAAGACAGCATTTTCCATGGTCTTAAAATGGCATAAAGATGGAATTTTTGAGACCAAATTTATGCCACCTTTTTTTTTTCCCCCATTACAGTAATTGCATCATTCCATGGTGTTTAGATTTTTCCACGGTGCTGTTCACAATGATAGTAGTTTTTCTGGTATTCTACTTATATTTTCCTGTGAAACAAACCATCTGGGCCATTCAGGAAGTATGAAACAAAAGGGCTGTTTTATTCCTTCATTTTTGTAACTTATTTCCTGTGTGACTGTGTATTCTTCAGCATGTAAGAGTTACTTTTATGAAGTACTTTGTGAGGTCTGGATGGTGTAATACTACTGCATAATGTTGTATGTATTCTGTTACTGGTTTTTTCCGAAGAGATTTAGTATTTCTGAAAGATCAGGTTTTTTGGCATAGTGTCAGAGGAAGCTTGAGATGAACTTAAAAGTACTATACTAACTACATAGAATTATTATATATTAGTGGAAAAAATTTGGAGAAAAAAGTTTTGAATTATCTACAGGTGTCTTCATCTTGAGACATAAGAAAGAAATTTTTTACAATCAGAACAATCACTTACTGGTAAAACCTCCTCAAGGATGCAGAAGACCCCTCCCATCACTGGAAGTTTCCAAGGTGCAACAGGACATGGTGCTAGATGTCATCAAGGCTCCATTTCCCACCAAAAATTGGACTGGGTGAACTTTGGAGGCCCCTTCCAACCTGGGCTCTTCTGTGGTTCTATGTTTATTGCATGACTGGTCTACAGGAAAAAAATTATTGTTTTCTAGTATTTTCATTGCCAGTAAATACTGGCAGTGTTTTAACCTAATTTTTATTGTGAATGAAGTCCCATTTTGATTTTGCTCCTTAACTTCAATACATTACAAGAATGGACAAAATACGTGTGCTGAAGTTTCAATACCTTGGCCTTTCCTGTAATAGATGAACTAGCTCTTGAGGGACATCTGAGTCTTGGGCTAAGAAATCTCTAAAGACCTCAATTTTACTGAACTTTCTAAGGTAAAATAAATGAAAAAAAAGCAGCTTTATTTCCAGAAAGAAGAAAGAAGTGCAGTAGAGGATCAGCCATATACTTTTTCACAGCCAGTCAGTGACCTGCATGCTTTAAAATGTACAAGTCACATTTTAGGATATAGGTGATTCAGATACTGGGCAAGGTCTGGAAAAATTTTACCACTGTTCTCAGGATATCTATTGTCTTTTTAATGGACATCAAGAGTAGCAAAAGCACCATGGACTTCAGTCAGCTCTGCCAAATTTTCACTTCTGAGTTTCTCTTGTGTGGAGACACCATGCTCCAATAACAAGAAAGCCTAAAGCAAATAGCTACAAACCCAAACAGAGAGAGATCCCTTACTGCAATATGGGCTATATTCCATAACTGTAAGAACACCATGACCTCCAGATACACAAAACATTTGTGTCATATTCTGCAGAAATTTCTGGGGTTTTTAGATAAAAATATCTGCAGCAGGTAATTCAGAACTGGTCGCCCGCTTGTGCTATAATGAAAAATATAATGAAACAGTTCTGTAAGCCTGTAGGAGTTAAAAGAGCTGTGGAAATCTTTCTGAGACCTTTGAATAAGTAGTATTCAGATGCTAAATTAAAGCGATCCCTGCTATTTTTGAAGGTAATCAGAGTATATCACAGCTATATTGTCTTCCTCTAGTAGTATGACAGTAACTGTGTAAAGCAGATAGGCCTTTTTTCAGATGAGGCTCTTTTTTTTGACAAACTGGAATGGACACATCAGCAAAGTTTTTCACAACTTCCTCTGTGAATGAGAGGGTTGGGTGTAGTGCTTGGTAAAAAGTATGTAATTCAGGAAGAGTAAATCCTGCCAGCATCTCCAGAACAAGACAAAAGTCTAGATACAGACCAAACGAGCAGTCCTACAGCTGGAGGAAACGTCCTGCACAGATGCTCAGTTGTGCAGGAATGGCTATGTCAGCCACGCTGTACCCCTGGGACGGAGGGGATCACACTGGCTCCACTGGAAGGTCCTGGAGGATGGGTGGCAGAGGGTGTCCTTTTTAGAAGTCTTTGTCATGGATTCGTTTTGAGAGTTTGAATCACAAAAGGGGACAAGAGAAATTTAGAAAAACTGTTCGCACTTTTGAACCCATGATGGCGGTGCCCACTGTCGTCACTAAAAACAAATACCTCCTGCTTAAAACTTGACACATACTCATTACAAAAACAAACACAGAAAATCCTGCCAATCTCTCCTGGTGTGCTGCCAGAAGCATGCTAGTGCTGAGATGCGGATTGGAACGTATTTGAATTAGCTGTCCTAGTAAATGTGCACAGATTCTTGACTAGTTTCCTGATACATAAACATCTCCTGACCTTTGGACGTCTCTTCCTAGGAGCGATCGTCTTCCTTTGTGTCACCAGACTGTCACCTCTGCTTCTCATGAAGTAAGGCTCAATGCCACTCTCTCTTGCTAAAATCCTGTCCAGTCCTTGGTGTTGTAGATGGACATGTTCTTTGCTGATTTAAACTTGGTCTTCGTGCTACAGAGCACCTGATAACCCTCTGCTACGGTTATTTTCACAACTGGCTTCATACAGTCCTAGTGATCTCAGGGAGTCGGCATTTGCATATCACACAATTGTGAGAGACTGAACTGCTGAGGGATAATGACTCAAAACGTTCCCCCATTAGTGGAGAAGCCAGGGTGCTTTGCTGAAATGGAGGAGGTGAGCTTTTGGGTGTGTAATGGCTAATCTCTGATCTGATAAAACAGAGGCTGAATGATGGGCTATGAATAAGTTAGGAGATAATCCTTAGCGATTGGATGGTGCCTCTTGTCATGTGTTGTCTAAATTGTCCTGCCTTGCACAAACCACTGGGTTGTGGGGCTCCTTCTACTCCTCAGATTTTCCTGGGGATTTTTCCCCACTATTTCTTTGGGACTTCACCCCCACCCGGTAGATCTGGTCTGCAACTACCACTTTGACCAAGACTGCACAGCAACCAAGTCTTGTCCCTGGGCCTACAGGTGGTGAGAGCCTCACCCCCTCATCCTTTCTCTCTCTCTCTTTCTCCTCCCTTGGGCACGTCCTTAGGTGATGTTGTTGCACTTTCGTATTGCGATGCTTCCATGTTGTTATATTGTTATAGATAATAAAACAACCAAAATGGCTACATTCCTGTTTTTCTTTGCAACCAAATTGTACTATAATAAACCCAACATATGTATATCTACAAACACCAACCCTTTAGTGTTTTTTCACTCTAATCTGCCCCAAGGGATCTATTGCCAACAACTTGGGTTACCTTTGCCTTCTGCAGTGGGTTGTAACAACCATACACAGGTGTCTGCACCCCATTAGAACATACTGGGATGGAAGCAACAAGGACATGAGTCTGAAGTTACTGACCCAAAATTACCTGAACAAGAGCTGGGGAAAATTTATGTATTTAATTCAAAACAAGAGTGTACAAACCCATGTATCTTTGTTTTATTTTTTCAGTTTTTTTCCAGGATAACTCATCTCTGACCACAAGCCTCGTGGTTTTGTTTGTTCTGCTGCTGCCAGCTGTTGGTTGCCAATTCTCCAGATTCCTTCAGGCACCACACTGGGGAGACTTACCAGTCCCAGCCTGCACCAATGAGCCTCAAGAAGTGCCTTTCCCAAAACCTTCATTATGTCCTCTGTTCTCCACCTTTCTATTTCTTCTTTTGCCCTCACTCCTCCTTGCTCAGCTCTTTTGCCTTCAAAACAAATAGGCTGAGGTGACAGGTGCAGAAGAAGCGTGTTTCTTTGCCCTGGTTACACTTATTACTCTCCCTGCCCATTCTTCGTCCCTCACTTGTCTCTGTAGAATTATTCAAACTGCTTCCACAGGAGTGACTACACTTTATGTAAGCAGTCTGAACTGGCTGGGTTATTCCAAATTGTTTAGCAGCCAGAAATAAAAATAGCAAAGGGAGGTAACTATTTCTGTGATACTAAGTGAGCTTTATGCTGTGCAGTTTCGATGCTCCTGTCAATAGCTGGGTTAAAGCCTAGCTAAGAGACATTGCTAGAGGTCTTGGCATGCACAACAGATTATATTGCTTTACTAACAGGATACACAGTTCTTGCTGCCATAGGACTCCAGTCCCGACTTAGGACATACTGTGCCACAACTGCTTTATGTATGTAAAGAATAGGACTGGAGAATGGCTGTGTTGGTAGCAGACACAAGAGGAACAAAAAGCTTTGTCTTGGAAAGAGCACCAGAGATTGTGTGTGCATCACTGACAACTGTACAATCATACAGACTTCTTCATGGGGGACAAATAGTCTTTCAGGTGGTTTTCGAGTATACTGGCCTATATGATTCTGGGACAGGCATGGTTAAGCAGTTGGGCTCTAAGGAAAAGGAGTAACAGAGAAGGATAACGTGGAAGAAGCATTAGACAGGAGAGATGCAAAGGGATTTTTCAGCATTAGGGCAACAGGCAGCAAAATAAAAACGTAGGCATGTATTTGCCATCAGTTGCACTGTCTTTTAATTATTATGTGCTTAATTAAAAGTTCTTTTAAAGCTGTTATTCTGAAGCACCTGATTTCTCTGTAACCTGTTTCTTGACCTCAGAAATAAGCCATGGCAAACAGAAGTCCATCACCAGTATTACTATATCAGTTTGGAGATAGGCTTTTAAAGTCAATTAAACATCCTGAAATAATCATGCTGGTGGAAGCTGCAGCTTTCCGCAAAACCACACCTACATCACAAACTTTTGCCCTCATAGCTGTAATAGCTGGAGATATTGTTTATGGCAGGTGTATTTTTGTTACCTAGCTGTCTTGTGTGGGGCACAAGAAATATACATACCAGGAAATACATGTTTTTCCATGTATGGTATCAGGAAGCAGCAGGGGCCAGTTTCTTCCCAAGGGTTGGTGACATGTGGAGATCCCCAAGGGACAGGTGAAGCAGAAGCTTCCTCAGCCAGGGTCCATTCTGTTGCCTTCAGTGAGGGAGGTGGCAGGATGGGGAAAAGCCAAGCACAGCCCCCAGCCCAGGGCCCATGGGGATGGGCTGAGGCCAGGTTGGGATATCTGCTTGCTGGCATGGGTCAGAAATAGGCTTGGTGAGGGGAACTAGGGTCAGATTCAGCCCTGGGATTGCCAGGCCCATGTGTTACCAAATCTCCAAAAACTGGAATAAGACACCTTAACACCATTTTTTTTGTGTTAAAGAGGGTGTCATTTATTTAGGTGCCTGGAAGGCATGGGGGATCACTCCTCCTGGCATCTCCCTGATTGTTACAAGTGTGTTGCTAATATACAGTTAATACATGCCTATTATAATTTGGCCATTACCATAAAAAAACATGTTCCCCAAGTTCCCAAACTCAGTCTTCATTTTGGCTGTAGCTGTGTTCCTTAGCCAGATGTCCCCTCTTTATCTTCCAATGTCCTTGCATGGAGAATAATTTCTGCACACCTCGCTTCTCTGCTAAAGGTCCACAGACCCAGTGTCTTCTCTGCTAAAAGTTCTCAGCCACAGTGTCTTTCTACTGAAAGCTTACAGTTACAGTAGTAATTGAATTAAACTTTTTGGTATCACATGGGCCAAAGGGTGCCCCAGGTGAGGTTGGTCAGGTCTCTTGGGGCTGGTGGGTGTCCCCAGGCCCTGAAGTATGGTGTAGTTTGTCCTCAGGGGAGAGGGAGTGATGTTTGTTTCCCAGTTCCAGTTGTGCTGGTGTCAGGCGCATGTTGCCACTGCAATAGATGCAGTGCCTTCAGCTGAGAGCTGAGTCTGCCTTGCACCAGGTGAAGGTCTGTGATAAGACACAGCAAGATCTGATGCAGGCTTGGCACTGTACTCTCAGGAGCCAGAAGATGCTGACTGCACAGGAGAGTGAGAGCTGCTGGTGGAGTAGCTCTGCCAAGCTCAACATGACCCAAGGCCTGTGACATGCACTGCAATTCTCTTTCCTGGATGTGTTATGAAGGGTATTCTTCCCCTCAAAGTGAGGTTTTCCCATCATTGAAAAAGAAGCAGAGATAAAAAGCAGGATTGCTAACACTATGCCAAGACCCATCCCTTCCATGCAATGGATGCACCTGCACCATGAGCTCTGATATACAGGTACACAAGGAATTTGGGGGATCTATTACTCAATCTCCTATGCAAAAGAAATGTTTTCCCTTGGAAATTTACCCACACGGACACCTCTACTCTACAGTGACAACAGAAGGGATTTAGGAACTATGTATAAAGGGCTTTATACATAATTTTCTGCTGCCTTACTGGGCTTTATGAGCACCTCCTCCCAGTGCTCTTTGTTCTTTATGAGCATCCCGTATCAACCAGTACACCTAACCCCTTACTGCTTACATACAGTACTGCCCCCCCAAGTGGGTCCACCCTTTCTGGTTTCTGCTGCTTCTCTGCTCATATAGATGAGGAAATGCAGTAATTTGAAGACTCAATAATTCACTGGCAATACATATGACATGCTGCATGAGAAGGAAACGCCCTGCTGCACCCAGAGAGGCTTGCAAGCTGCCAAGTTTCATTTTCACTGAGTTATAAAAAAAAAGAGTTTAGTTTTCTGTCTCATGACTGTTTTGACAAACACACCCACAGCATGCCAACAGATGTGACAAAGACTGTTGTGTCAGTGTTTAGGTCAGAGTCCCTTCTGAGTCAAAAAGCAATGAGTTCCACTTTCTGCATTGGTATTAAAATGGTTGGTCCTTGGTTTCTCTGTCTGCACATCCCTAAATAAATAACAATGATGGGGAGTTTAGAGGTGTCAGAGACTGTAAAGATTGATGTCTTGAGACATTTTGGGATGCATGTGTATGGGGGAAGAGGCAGGTGAGCCTTGCCCTGGCGAGGCAGTGTACTACCCTGTACACCCCTCCTGCCCTAGAGCCTGTATCCCAGCCCAACAGTCCCTGGCACAGCAGAGGAAATCTCTACACCTGCCTCTGGAGCCCCTAACCCAGCTCCAGAGTGACCAAACGACCAGAAGACTCGGGGGAAGGACCCAGGAAGGCCAAGGTGTATTTAAAGCTGAACATGAGGCAAGCATATGTCTTGACCCTACCTCCTCTTGGAACTTCTATCTGAACGCAGCTGGAACCCAGTAGTGGGTAGCTGTATGTGTCCTTTTCTGTATCTGTCTTTCTCTCTTCTTCTTCTAATTTCCTCTTGGAATTTTTGAGTAACTTAAAACTGAACAGGCTTAGAGTTTGCTAAGTTGAATGGGCCAAGTTAATGCTTTGGGAAGTGTTTCATGTTGGCTGAATGCTGCTTTAAACCTTTTGCTAAAGTTCTCTGATTTTCTAAAGTGGCCAGTAAAGTATTTTTTATTGTTTTGACCTTTTGAGCATATCTTGTCAGTATTTCTCTCATGCGCCTAACTCAAGAGTACATGAACAACTTTAAGCCCTTCTAAAAGTCCCATCTAGCAAATTTTTTTGGGGCCTTACAGGAGGTTACAAGAAATTCCAGATATATTAGCATCCATCAGCCACTCATTCCTATATTAGGATCTCTCAGCCACTCACTCCTCTCAACATTTATATCGTGTTGATTCACTCAGGCACTTTTGCCTGATTAAGAACTCCGAAATCTCACCCATGTACTTTGATTTCTTTAAGTCACTTAAGAAACAAGTTTACACTGTACTTTTCCCACCTTGTGTGGATGCAGCTACAAACAAATTTTGGCTGTATTTTCACTGCCTTCTTTAAAAGTGGCCTTGCCTGTTATTTTGATGCACTCCACTAGGAGCCAGGTGATACAAAACCATCTGTGCCAAGGTTAGTATTATGTCATTTCTCTAGTCCCTTAATGGGTAGCAGGGTAATTTATATGAAATCTCAGTGCAGAAGATGGATGAGTAGCAGAAATCCATTTTTAAATGAGAACGGGATGAGTTGACCTTGGCTGGGAACCAGGTGACCACCAAAGCCACTCTATCAGTCCTCAGCAGGAACAGAGGTGGGGAATAAAGTGGTGAAAAACCCTCACGGGTCAAGACAAAGTCAGTTTAATAAAGCAAAAACAATGGCTGAGTGCAGAAGCAAAGAATAACAAACGATTTGTTCTCTATGTCCCTTTTCCTGGGAAGTAGGGTTGTAGTATGCATACTGGTTACTCTGCCTTCTATACAGACAATTCTTGGCACCCCTCGATCACTGAAGAGATCCAGATGTGCTCTGTGCCCCTGTAGCCTGATGACACCAGAGTATACTGTACACCAATGCCTACCAAGGCCTTTTACTTCTGTGGTAAAGGTCTTCCACACCTAGGCATTAGTGAAGAAATTAAAACCCACTTCTTCTACCATTAGTGAAGAGCCCAAACCCAATCTTCCAGAGCCATTTGTGAAGACATTAGCACCCATTTTTCCTACCATTTGTCAAAGGACCAGCTTCTTGATCAGACCTTTACTCTTCTTCCTCCTCCTCCTTTACTAATTGACAATATGGATCCATTTATTTCTTCATCCACTGTTTCTTTTTCAGTACTGGGAGAATTGCTGTAGTTGTTCCTGTCTCAACCACATTCCTCTGAGAGTACTGAACTGGCTCCATAGGCACAGGCCAGGACCCAGTACAGTACTAGAAGCTGCTGGTTTTCACTGGGATAGGCAAGGCACCTTTCTATCCGTTTGTGGCACATCAATTTGTCAGGGTAACCTGCCTCTTCAGGTGTGAATTTCCAGGATTTAGTAGGTGATAACTGCCCCAGGAATCTGCCCAAATCCTTCCACACACCCTGCACCCCAGGACCAGCTGTCTCAGGGCACATTTCAGTATCACTTCATCCAAAAATTGTCTTCTCCTAGATCAGGATGATATCGGATTCCACAAACCCCATAATATGCTAACGGTGTTAATTAGTAGTATTAAACAGCTCATGTTGGGAGGAACAAGGACCTCAGAAGCCGGCACAATAAAAACATCTGCATCATTCCCGGGTATGGAGAGAGATATATATTTCCTCATTGTGAGAAACGAAGCCCATTCCTGTTTTTGGGGTTTTATATATTTAATAAGGGACGATAGGGGACAAGGGTCACTTAGAGCAAAACCGACAGCGCTGGGTGCTTGGCCGTGGCCAGAGGCACACAAACTTACACAAACTTCCAGTTTACATGCTTTAACATTATACATACTAATAAACCACAATGCATATGCATAATTTTTCTAAGAACTGATTTACATTTTCTTAGAAGGGATTAACATAGTTCCTCCCCCAATCTGCCTTTTAGAGCATGCATAACGTGATCGTGGGGGTCTTCGGGGGTCTTCTTCGATGAAGGCTCAAGGTCTTCCTCTCATCTGAACTTTTATACCTTGTCTTCGGAGCACGCACAGTTATGGCGTTTCTTGGTCTTTCTGGATCTAACTGGTTTAAATTCCCCACTTTGTGGCTAACTGACTTTACATTTGCCAATTTCTCATTAGTACATCCTGCTGCTTCCCAATATAGCGATACTTGTCTATTTTTGAGATTATTCACCTGGTGAGTTTCCATTTATTTAAGCATTAAGCGATTAGTTAATCATATACTAGCTATTACACTGTACAGAAAGTTATGATTCAGGTTATATTGGTATCTTATAACTCAAGCTACATAAGCATCTTGTAACTTTGACCCTAGTTATAATGTTAACTAGTTAATATCTGCATAGCAAAGTTATTCTTAATGTATTTGCACATAATATTTCCTAACATATTCTGATACATAATATTTCTTACATTTTACTACCTGTGAAAGCCAATGTTTCCACAAGATACTTCCTCCAGAAGAGCAAGGCCAGAAATACCAGGGCAAAGGACAGAGCCATTGTTTTTATTAACATGTTCTCAAGCTCAACTAAATAAAGAAATAAGCAGTGCAGCCAACAATCTCTGTGACCTGCATAGGAGCTTGATGCTGAATAACCATACAGCTGTAGCGCACTTCTCATAAAACTCTTGTTCTTTCATGCCCCATATTGGGCATCAAAAGGACTGTGATGGGTTCATTTTGTCGGGAAATCATGAGGCCATCAAGCTGCTCTGTCACTCCCCTCCTAAGCAGAATGGAGGGGGAAGGAACTAACATGGAAAAAACCCTCATGGGTCAACATAAAGGCAGTTTATTAAAGTGGAAGCTCAAGCAAAGGTAAAAAACTCCAAAAGATTACCCTCAACTTCCCATCAGCAAGCAACATCCGGCCATGTCCTGGGAGGTAGGGCTTCAGCATGTGTAGTGGTTGCTCTGGAAGGCAAATGTAAATAATGAACGCCCCACTTTCATACTCCTTGCAATTAGCTTTTATATTTGAATAAGCGTCATATGTTCTGGAATATCCTTTTGGCCAGTTTGGGCCAGCTGTCCTGGCTATGTCCCCTCCCAAGATCTTGCCCACCCCCAGCCTACTGGTGAGGGAGGAATGCTGGAGATGAGTGGCCAAAGCACCGATGTGTTATCAACACTTTCTAGCTCCCAAAGCAAAGCACAGCACGCTGGGGGCTGCTGGCGGCGAAATTAACTCCATCCCAGCCCTCCCGAATACAGGGGAAGACGTGCAGGCGATAATACTCAATGCCAGAGAAAAACTCGCTTAGAAACGTGATTCACAGGGAGGTGAATTATTGAACGATCGATCTCCTGTGAAGTACTCATCTTTGGCTTATTGAGCCGCTCTTCACAGTGTGAAAAGACCATGGGAAACGATAAATTAGCAAACGATTGCATCGCAGGAAGACAAGCCTTCATTCCCCAGGTGATCCCTGCACAGTGGAAGTCCAAAGCAGCCACAGCTTCCTCTAAGCGGGGGCTGCCGTGAGAAGCCAGAGGGACAGCACGGCGCCTCAGGACGCGGGGTGCCCCTGGCGCGGACGAACGCTGATTTTCCAAGTATCCTGAAGGCACCGCTAACGTCATTTTAAAAAATGGCACTTTCTACACTTCCCGCTGCGGAGGGAGCCCAAAGCCATCCCAGAGCCACTTCCTGAACGTTCCGCCGCGGAGATGGACTCCTGGTACGACCCACCCCCACTGCGGGTCGGGGGGCGGGGGACGGACATCCCCCGCGGGCGGGGCGGTCTCGTTTCGATTTCCCGAGGGCGATGGATTTGTTTCGATTCCCCCCCTTCCCCGGTGACGCGGGCGGTGGGGGCGGGACGCGGGGCGGAGAGTTTAAGGGCGACAAGCGGTGCGCGCCCCGGCGGCGGCGGGGGACGGGCGGGCAGGTAGATGCGCTTCCTTGGCGACCCCTTGTACTCCCCTCACTTCCCCGGTAAGGCGGGCGCGGGGATCGGCCGCCCGCCGCTCCGTGCGGGATGCCGGGGTGCGGCGGGAGAGCCGCCGCAGCGGGAGCTGCCCGCGCCCCCCGCGCTGCTCCGTCGGTGCTTCGTGCAGCGCGGGGGCAGCCGCGGCCTCCTGGGGGTGGCTTCCCATCTCGGTGGAGCTGCTGGGAGCTTCCTGCGTATTGGAGCAGTTCCGGAGAGGGGACGTGCTGCCCCGAGGAGGAGCGTGGGTGCGGGATTTGGCGTGTGGGCAGCGGGGGTGGCTGTGCTGGTTGGGAAGCCTGCCAGGGAATGTGTGGGGTGGTTGAAGGAGAAGGGGAAGAGTGCATTCTTGCTCCGGCCAGGCGTCTGGGAGTGTGTGTTGGCCTGGTACGGTTTGCGCGGAGGAGCTGGGGGAGATGTGATGCCGTGTCCGTGCTTGAAAAGAAGAGGGAGAACTCCTTTAGCGTAGCCCGGAGCGAAGCATTGTCTTCAGTGGTTTTGGATCCTTTCCCTGAAAAGCAAAACTCTTCTACAAGGTCATGGAGTGGTCACTTAACAAAACAGACTTTTTCGACTGGAAAGGAGTTTGAGCACAGTGTGCACTGCAAAAGAATAAATGCAAAAGGATCTCTCACCAGCTTTTGTATTTTTTTTTTTTTTGGCGATTTACAGAGAATTAACTTCAGATTTATTGCGAATGAGAAGAGGCTTTGCTTTCCCATGAAAACATGCCAGAGGGAGTATTTCCTACCAGTGTTTTTTTACCAACATGCAATTAAGGTTTGTCAAGCATTGGCTGTGAACTGCACACGCTTGAAAACCTTGGTGTTAGGGCAGTCTTGGTGTTTTGGTCTTGAGGTATTTTTCGTTTGTTTTTTCCTCATTCCAGAGTCAATACCCTCTGGAGTGAATCTATACAAAGGAAATATGCAGGCTGTTGGTTGCTGTTTCTCTTACCTGGTCATAGAATCATAAGAAATGCTGAGTTGAAGACTCACCTTCCAACTTTTCAGGATCATTGAGTCCAAGTCCTGGCCCCTCACAGGACACCCACCCTAATAATCACACCATGTGCCTGAGAGCGTTGTCCAAATGCTTCTTAACTGAGACAGGCTTGATGCTGTGACCACTTCCCTGGGGAACCTCTTTCTGTTATTCAATCTAAACCTCCCCTGACTCAGCTTCAGGCCATTCTCTCAGGTCCTGTTAGTGGGCACCACAGAGAAGAGATCAGTGTCTGCCCTTCCTCTTCTCCTCACGAGGAAGTTGCGGAGTGCAACGAGATGTCCCCTCAGTCTCCTCCAGACTGAACGAACCAAGTGACCTCAGCCGCTCCCCATACAGCTTCGTCTTCAGACCCTTCACCATCCTTGTGGTCCTTTGGATATTCCCTAACAGCTTAATGTCTTTTTGATTTTGTGGTGCCTGAAACTGCACACAGTATTCAAGGTGAGGCCACACCAGTGCAAAGAAGAGCAGGATAATGATGACAGGAACATTGCTAGGCTGAGCAAACAACTCCAGCAGCGTAAACATCTCCCTCTTGGACTGAGTTAGGTCTTGAATGGCTGAGCTAGACTAGGGATTTTAAGATTGTTGTTTCAGAGAGAAACAGAAAGGTTAACTTTTCCCACTCTTGTGAGGTTTTGGTGGTTTTTGTGTTGACATAGTAATGACACTGCGCGAACAGAATATTGAACATACTTTTGCATCTTTTTTTTGTATATAAAAGGGAAAATGCAAGTATTTTCTTAATTTACTGTAAATCATAGGTATTTGTATGTATAAACAGATGTGTTTCTTGAAAAAGCAACTCCAGACATGGCTCAACCTTATGTTTTCTTAGGTATAACTTGTTTTCGGTAGGTTACAAAGAAGGAAAAATCATTTGAAGCTGAAGGCAAAGAAGCCTGTTTTGTTTCCTTTAACAAAACAGGATGTGCTGGGGAGCAAGGCCAGACCTATTGCTGCTGCAAGCTGTGAAGCAGTCTTCAAGGAAGGCTAGTCACATGTGTTTGGCCTGAGTTCAGCTTGCAAGGAAAGGAGGAAGGATGTTCTGAGGTGTCATCTGGTTTTGGCTGGGATAGAGTTAATTTTCTTCCTAATAGCTGGTACGGTGCTGTGCTTTGGATTTAGGATGAGAATAATGTTGATAAAACCTTATGTTTTTGCTGTTGCTAAGCAGTGCTTATCCTAAGTCAAGCATTTATCAGCTTGTCCCATCAGTGGGGAGGCTGGGTGGGGGCACAGGAAGCTAGCAGGGGACACAGCTGGGACAGCTAACCCGAACTGTCCAAAGGGATATTCCATACCACAGAATGTCATGCTGGTCTGTCAGGTTTCTGTTGCCCTGTCCATGGGTTTCCCAGGGTCTAAAGTAGGTACAGAGCTGGTGTCCTGGGGTGTGTGCACCCATCTCTTTTTGTGAAAGGTGTTGTCTTGTTCCTGGTGATATGCTTCTGATGTCCATTTCCTTGCTGTGTCACTTCCTTGCCTGGTAACCTTTCCTGTGTGCAAGTGAACCACAAATCCCTGCTGTAAAGATCAGTAACATTTCAGTGTCCACGTATTGAGGTTTTGCATGGTTTTCTGCTCACCAGCAGGGCTGGCCCAACTTCTGGCTGGGTTTGGGTCCCGTTTCTGTAGTCCTGTTTGGTACTCACGCATCTGAAGAGCTGAGCTGCCAGGCTGTGTCAGCTGTGAGTTTGGTACGTGGCTAGCTGGAGACATCAGGTAGCTAGGCTTTGTTATTAATAGCAATTGCTTTCTGACAGTTTGCACAAACAGAAAGCAACAGAAAGCAACATACAGTGGTAATCTGAAAAAGGAGGACCTCAGGAGGTCATTCAGGCCAGATATGCCCAGAACAGGGCCCTCGCCCAGACTCTTGTTGTGTGTGTATTCCACTTATATCCCTTGTTTCATTCAGACCTTGCACATGTCTTCCCTATCTGGTTTGTATGTGGTGTTTGAGGTGTTAACAGGCCTTTGAGACATCTGTGCTAATCGAGTCCTGGGCTGCATTTGCCAAATGTTGATAAGGATGTTTGTCTTGTTTCTGACAATGTCTGTGCCCTACAATCATCAGTTTACTACAGAGCACATTTCCAGGGAAAAGCTTGGTATAAAATGAAGTGCAGCGTGGGATATTCTGTCTCATTCTCTGCTCTCTCACCCCAGCCATTTAACATCTTTTGGAAGCACAGCCTGAACTCAGAAGTCTCACAGCTGGCTTCTAAAATACAGAAATAGTTCTTGCACGCTAGACCCAGTTCAGGTGAGAATCCCTTCTCAATAGTGAGAGGTGCTTTGTGCTGTCAGGGTGTACTGATTCAGTGTGGCACTGCACCGGTGGAGCTACAGAACAGTAGCTTGATTTCCCCTAGTACTACTTCTGCCTGAACACTTAGGAAGGAAGGATATCTGGAGAAGCAAAACTCTGTAAGTGGTGTTGAGGATTGCTTGTGTCCAGTGATGGAGGTTGTGTACATGTCTCCAGTTCAGACTGAAACAACCCAATAAAGTTTTCTCTCTATTCTCTTACCTGGGAAATGGTTTGCTTTGTCTTTTTAGAGGCAAAGAGCTCCAGAGATGCATGCTGTCTTTATCTTTGGAGTACTGTGATGTATGGGACGCTGGCTGGCCATAGAGCCCAGAAGCAGTAAAGAAACTTCATTTGGTCCAATTTGTGCTGAGTTCAGGACAACATAATAACTGATAAAAAGCTATCACTATTCTGCTCTGATTACCCTAATCTAATCGAAATCTGCTTTAGAATCTCATTCATCATTTTCCAAGTGGTGCTGGCTTTTACTGGGAGCAAAGGGTCTTTGGCACTTCCAAGGTCTGTTACAAATCTGGCAATGTGACTTCTTACAGAATTTTATTTTTTTTCTTGTTTCATAGGGCTGAGTGAGAATCTATCTATAGATAGGCTATCTCCATCTATTTATCTGAATATATCCCTAATGGTAGGGATGTCTAATGAGAAGCTGTCTAAATTATAGGCTCTTCATTTGAGTTGACCAGTTTCTCCAACATGAGCTCACATTTTACAAGGGCTGAACATGAGATCTTCATGTTCTTGTTCATCTTCAGTATCTCTCTTCGTGAGACACTGGCTGAATATTCAATTAAATTATTGTTCAGATAGTTGCAAATACCACTGTGACCTTTTTCAGACTAAACAGATCCATGAGGATGTCCATGTCTAAATCTCAGCTTCTTTCCTCTCTTCTACGGGAGCTTTCCAAATGTGTCTGCTTGTAGCCTGGTCAGTTAAAAGCTGTTCATTTTTGTCTCTGCTGTTTCTTCAGGGTCTCCTCTGAAAGTACAGGTGATTTCCAGATTTTTCATTTGACTTTTCAGCATTCAGTGGAAAACTGAGAGAAGTACATTTTTCCCTGCTTTTCACTGTCAAGGTTAGGCTTATACACATTCAAAGGAGTCTGTGTTCTCTAAATATGTCTTTGGTAGCTGTTGTTGTCAGGAAAACAGGTAAAACTGGCTAGCAGGCAGAGCACTGCCATGGTTACGGCCTCTTACAGCCTTGTCAGCCTATATTTTTCCTTCTTTTACTGGATCTGCCCTGACATTCACATATGCCTATATCAGGTCACAAGGGAAGTGTCATTTGGAAGACCTGAATGCAGTGTCCTTTTGGTGGGTGACTGCAGGGCTGCCTGCAGGTTCGTGCCAGTGGTGGGCACGTGGCTGCTGGAGTCCGACTGGTGTAGCAGAAGGGGTGACATGACAGTTCTTTCTTGGTGGCATCATGCTCTTGGAGCCAGCATGCTTTTGTTGAATGAGAGCTAATAGAGTCCTAAGGTTTCCTGTTGAGAAAACATGAATTATTCGAATGCTGATGAAATGTATTTAGTTGTAACTAAAGCCATAGTGTAGATGCATTGTTGGGCTTTTTCTCTCACTGCCTATTGTCAGTTTGCAATGTCTGCTTTTTGGGTTAATGAGGAAGAATGAATGATTCATCTGCTTAATAGGACTGAGGAAAGCACAGTCTTTAGAAGTCAGATCTCCTGAAAATAGGATTCTTATTTGTCACCATTCTTTTAATTCAGATGCAGAGCTCCTGAGATTGCTGTACTTCATTTGCTGCTTGCTTTATGAAAATCTACTGTGTCCAGAGAATAATGTTTTTATTCTGCCACTGAGTAATGCCATACGGATGTATCCTTAAAGCTTAACTTTCAGGATCAACAATAATAAAAGCATGGCTGTGTAGCCCTTGTACTTTTTTTCCTGTGAATTTAACACTGTCATGCAGTTTCTCTTTTTAAAAAGTGTAAAGCAGATGCAGCCAGAAAAACCAATGGCTTAGGTTCACTCTCAAATTTCTAAAGTTTTTAGCACTGCCAGCTTCAGATGTTCAGAAAGCACAAGCTGGCCTCTTGAGACCGATAGCTGGCATAAGGAATACAACATTTTTCAATAGTGACAAATGGCTTTTCTGGGCAGCCTCCATTTGTGTTTTCAAAATTATCTTCTGAAGCGAGGGGAATCAAAACTTAGCATTGGAACCACTCTAAATCTGCCCTGCTTCTGACAGCAGTCTGACTGAAGCAGTTCAGTGGGACACTGACCAGCACAGTAACATAAGAGTTGACAACACGTAAAGTAAATGGAAATTTTGACCGCTGGCAGCAGTAGGGTTTGGAGCAGATTGTTTCTGACTTAACTGTATAATCTTTTGTTTTAATTCTGTGAGTAAAAATTAATGTGCTTCGTTTTGCTGTCATGGTTGTGCTGGTGGTCTCAGGAGTCATAAAAAACCTAAACAAAGTAGATCTTGTTGTCTGATTTTTTTGTTTGTTTTGTTTCTGTTTTATTTCTGTGATTGATAAGGTCTGAACAATGCACTTCTAGACCTTAGGGTGTCCCCACACCTTTATGTGTTTCATAGACTCCATAGCTTAGGAGAAATCCCCGCTTCATGAGGGGAACAGGTGTCTGGCTGGGATGGAGTTAATTTTCTTCATAGTAGCTGGTATGGTGCTTTAAATTTGTGAGCAAAACAATGCTGATAACACAGTAATGTTTTAGCTGTTGCTGAGCAGTGTTTGCACAGTGTTGGGGCCTTCTCTGTTCCTCACTCTGCCTCCAGGTGAATAGATTTGGGGGGTGCACAAGAGGTTGGGAGGGGACACAACTGGGCAGATGACCCCAGCTGACTGAAGGGATAGTCAGTGCCATGTAGGATCATGCTCAGCAATGATAATGCAGAGGAGGGGATTTAGGGGGTTAGCCTTCCCTGTCTTGGGAACTGGATGGGCATTATTCTGTGTAGGGGAGGTGGTTAATGATTGCCTTTGCATCGCTTGTTTTGTTTTCTTTCTCTCTTCTTCCAAGTCTCTTTTGGTTACTGAACAATTTTTATCTTGACCTACACATTTTCTTGGCTTTACTTCTTGCTTTTCTCTTTCCCCATCCCACTGGGCGGGGGGGGGGGAGGGATGCAAGCACTTAGCTACCCACCAGGGTTAACCCACAGCACTTACCCCCAAAAATTCTATCTATAGTTATATCCAGATACAGCTTTGACTTTTACCTGTGCAGTTAAGGCAGAGTAATAGACAATAGTTTTGTTTAATGCTCCTCACTCTCAACAGACTTTACATAATAGGCCCTCAGTTAGTCCACTGGTTTTGAGTTAAAATTCTTTATGCTGCAGGAAGATGTTGAGCAATAGCAGGACATGCTGTGCTAGTCTGCACGGCAATTCTTTTGGATCATTAACTTAGATGTCAGATTTGCATGCCCACTGTATCTCTTGGGTCTGCAAACTTGGGTGTAGTTGCTAAAGCCCTCAGCAGACGTCCCAGTTATTCAAAAGATCTACAGTTTGAAGGTTTGGCTGGGAAACTCCAGATCTGGAAAAGGATGAGAAATTGTGTTCTGGTGAAAATTCCTGTTGCCTGGAAAGGGGAGGGCATGCCGCCCTCTGGTCTGAAACAGGGAATTCAGTTCCAGAATTTCTCAGCACAGGACACGTTTGAAAGGCCTTTTAAAATGCTTGTTGCTGCTTCTGCTGTACTGTGGAAAGAACAATCTTTTACATGTCCTGTAAATATCTTTTATTTGTACTTGTACTTTTAGTATATTCCAAAGAAAAGTAAGATAAAAGTATAATTCTGGGGGAAAAAATCACACTGAGCAGCAGCATAGGTTTCTTAAAAAAAAAGAAAAACCTTGAAATTCAGCCATAATTTAGAAAACCACCGGTTCACGTGTATTGTTTCTTGAAGAAACTGCTGTGTAGCTGAACTATTTTGGTATTATTCTTGAGATAATAATTTCTCAAACTTTTGGATGATAAAGAATTGAAATCTGAAAGAATTACACAAAAGATGAGGTAGAACCATCTTTTAGCACTTGTTTTTTTTCCTTTGTTCTGTTGCTCTATTTTTTCCTTTTTCTCACCTTGATAAGGCTCATACCATGCAGTGTAAAAGAAGTCCTGAATATGTTATGAGTACACTTAGTTGGCTGTCTGGAGAAGTAGTATTTTTAAAGTGTATGCTGTACATACGTTGCTCAGTAAAGTGATTACTTAATTTGCCTGGGATAAATGTAAAAATTACTCCTCTAGCATGACTGGTTGTTTTATCTCCCCCACGTAGATGGGACCTCTTTTTCTTCAATTTAATTTTTAGCCAGGATTTAATCTGTTCTTGGTGCTTCCCTGGAATTAGCAAGGTAATGATTTGATTACAGACATTAGCATGGACTGTTTATGTGTTTAATTAAGACATAACTTCTGACAGGTCATTTCCCAGCCAGTCTGAAGAAGTTTGGATCTGAGCTTTATGGTTGCACCTGGTTCTTCTGCTGTTGCCTCCTCAGAGTTGTGGGCTGCTGCTCTTTTGTCTGCTTAGTTCATTTTGAGCCTGACAAGTGCTTTTTGTGCCTGGATAGATGTGAAGGCACAGTACCATCCATAGTGTGCCTCATCATACCTCTGTGTTCACAAGACAGCCCCAATTCTCAGTGTTTCAGGCTCGTTATGAGGAATACTACAGAGAAAATACGTCAGTAATGTTTCTTGCTTTGTCTGTAAATTCATATACTTAAAAATACCTAGTTTGCTCTGTTGTCAAGAGATCTTGCAGATATTTTAGTCCTGCTTTCAGCTGGGATAATTTTCTGCTCAGTAGCTGGTACAGTTCGGTGTGTTGGATTTAGTATGAGGTTAGTGTTGATAACACACTGACGTTTTTTAGTAGTTGCTGAGCTGTGTTTGCCCTAAGTCAAGGACTTTTCAGCTTCTGATGCTGCCCTGTCAGCTGCAGGGGGACTCAGGAAACTGGGAGGGGACACAGCCAGGACAGCTGACCTGAACTGGCCAAATGGACACTCTGTACCATAGAATGTCATGTATATAAATTAGGAGGGAAAGCTGTCCAGGGGCTGCTCCTCAGGAACTGGCTGGACATTGGTCAGCGGGTAGTGAGCAATTGCAGTGTGCATTCATTGTTTTGTATATTCTAAGTTTATTATTAGTAGTATCGGTACTAGTATTTTCCCTTCCTTTTCTGTCCTGTTAACTCTCTTTATGTCAACACACAAATTTTACTTTTTTCCCCTGATTCTCTCCCCGATGCCACTCGGGGATTGGGGGAGTGAGCTAAGGTCTGTGAGGTGTTTAGCTGCCTGCCAAGACTAAACCTTGACATTATGTTAGCAGGTTGCGAAGGTTACAGATTTTATGGGTTTTGTTACAGGCCTGTTAATACCTGGATAATAAGGAAATCTGTGCATTCCTATTTGGTGAATTAGTCTTACTTAATTGCACCGAGATTTGTGAGATTCATACAGGTTTTTACAGGTAATGGAAACAGCTTTTAATAATAAAATCAATCTGTGAAGAATGATTCTACACAACACTTTACCATTGGATATTTCTCTTGCCTGTTTCTAGTGTGCTGTTTCTCAACATGTAGCTGGTTTTCCTCTTGTGTTTGTTTCTTTCATCTAGCTGCCTGACCATGTGATTAGTTTTGTTTAATGACCCTGATTTTAGAATTTTAATGATGAAATAAGTTCAGTAAGTTACAGTTGAGTCTGGTTTCAACGTTTGTTTTCTTTGGCCGCTTCCTATTTTCATTTTCATAACTGTCTAAGTGTGATTCAAGGGCCTCACGCACCATTACTATACTATGTTAGAATATTTTCTTACAGTAATTAAGTTTCTAAGTAGTTTTGTATACATTGGATTGTTGAGTGTCTAGACAAAGGACCTGGACAAAAAAGTCATAAATAAAAAGCAAGTAAATGAGTTTTGTGTTTCATAAATTGAAATGTATAGCTTCATGTGTTTCTTAAGTATATAAATGCTGTTTGTTTTCTCAGATGTTTCCTCCTGCATTGAGTTTATGTGCACACATTGAAATAATTTTGAATCTTAATTTAAAAGATACAGTGTAAGACCTGAGGAGAAAAACTGAAAAAAATGGGTGGTAGATCTGGTTAGCTGAAGTTTATTAAAAAATAGGTGGGAAGTTGACATCAACAGCAAAGATGAGGCTGTCATCTGAGTTCTATTTTACTATTCCAACTGCAGCAAACAGAGAAGATGTGCTCTTTTGTCCTCCTTTTCAAATATGCAAAAACTAAGATAAAAATTTAAGTCAATTTTAGAGAAAGAAGTGTCTAATAAGTCAGTGGTTTTGTTTTTTTAATTTTTTTTTTTTTGTTTTCCTTAGCATGGATCCCATGACATATGCACAGTTGAAGAGGCAAGCTGGGAACCAGGATTTTAAAAATGGAAATTACTCTTTGGCCATCAAAAACTATGATGAAGCTCTACAAACGCTTGGTTATTTAATGCAATGGGTCCCGTAAGTATTCTTGAATTGTGAGATGTAAACCACAAGACAAGCCTGAAATATGTTAAGATGTACAGTTGTACAGTTAATTCAAAACTCTATTTTTTGGCCTAACACTTGATATTCTTGTATCTTTTTATAGTTACCCTGTTCATTACATGTATGTGGGAGATTAATTAATGACTTAAATCTGAATATTTTTACATAAATTTCAATTACAAGTTAGTGCAATTAAAGCTCAAATTGATTTTCCATAAACTGCTCTGGTTTCTGTTAAATTACTTCTGTTTCTTAGTTGACATGTTGTGGATTAATCCTGCTGTGATTTTGCCATGTCCTGGCCTGTTGTTACATGAGTCATTTGATTATCTGTAAAATGATTCTTGCAGGTTGCTTTGTTCTTGTTATTTGGTCTTCTTAGTATTCTGAGGCTTGTTAAAAATAATTTTTCAGCAGAAAATTCCTTTGGGTGTTTCTTTCCAGATGTTAAGTGCTTCTCCTCAGTTAACATCAGTTGTTAATGTTATTAATGATTAAATAGCTGAGTATTATGTTGACTATTAAGTATTCATTACTACTGTATATTAACACTGCTGTTAACCTAACTTAACACCAGCCAGTCATTTATTTTAAATGTGGATTTTTCTGTTGACTTCACCATGTGGTGATAAGCTAAAATGCATTGAGGTTGTTTTTTGGTGAGTTTAGTACTCTTTCCATCCCACAGCTTCCATTCATGTGTCTGTTTTCCCCTATTCCCGGCTGCTGGCTTTCACTGAGCCATATGTAGGTGTATTGAGGTGGTCTGAACTCTTTCTAAATCCTCATACTTCATTATTCCAGTGGGTTGGCTTTCTGCTTCAGAAGAGACCAGGTTATCATTATGGGTATCACTAAGGTATAATTAGGATGTCTCTAAGACATTTTATAGCCAATATTCAAATGATCTTTATTATCTACAACTACGTTTTTTACCTCTAGTTTTGTTACGTGGGTGAATGTGTAATTTTTTCAGTTTTTTCATATCGCTAACTATGAAGTATGATCCTTTTTCAAGTGAATAAACAGTAATGCTAAAACCATATCTTTAGGTGCTCCCGGGACATAGCTGTGTTGTTGTGCAACAAATCAACTGCCCTGTACTGCCTGGGCAAATGGAAGGATTCAATGGTTTTAGCCCGCCAAAGCTTACAGTGGGATCCGGAGTATGTTAAGGTATTCAGATGCTTAAGCTGACAGTTTTTGCATGCCTTCCATGCTTTTTTGTTTTTTTAATAAAAGTGTAATTATCTTCTTTTGAGAGAGGTACCAATGCTTTCAAGAAATGTAGCTATTAATATCCCAAAGAAGGGTTACCTGTTAATAAGTCGCCAGTTCCTGGGAGTGGTACTTGGTGATTGTGGTCCTATTGTATTTCCAGTGAACAGAACAATACACTACACTTAGCTCGTGATTAAATACACATTGATTAAGTACACCTTGACTCAAATAGCCATCTGTTAGGAATAAGTAGGAGTTGTACAGTATTTATGATATGGAGGCATACTCTTGGATTGGCTTTTATGTGCAATAAACAGTCTTCTGGTCTAACCACTAAAGACTCCCAGAGGCTTTAGTAGAACGTTTTTGATTTAGATATGGTAAAATTGCATCCAAATACCCTTTTAACTTGTGCTGTGTTGCAGCATGCCAGTTATTTGATTTGAACAAATGAACTCCACTGTGACCCTGAGCCGGTACAACCTAATTCAGGGATGCATATAAACACATTCAGGTGCTGTTGGCTGAAGAATATATGCAGTGTGGGAAATACTGCAAAACGCAGTGATGTGGAAACATAAATATATATTCTGGACCTTGTGACACAAAAAACCCCAGTCTTGTCCAGAGGAGGTTAACATACAGCTGCTGAAAGTGTGTCTTTCAACCTGTAGCTAATTTCCAAGCTTTGTATTTCAGGATTTATCACTTTTAGTATTCGTGATAATATCAGCAGAATATTGTGAATTTCAAGAGATTAGAATAGAATAGTTATTGCATTTTTTTTTTTGGATCTGTGTATAAGAAGCTGTAGAAATAGTACTACATGTCATTTTTATAACATAATGTGAGAATATAAAAAAAAAATTACAACATTTTGTTCTGTAGTAAATATCTCTGAATATTTTCCCAGTATCTTTTTATTGTCCTTTTTTTTCCAGGCTTATTATAGAGCTGGCTACTCATTAATCATGTTATCAATGTCTTATGAGGCAGTTGCTATGTTCCACAGAGGGTTGGTTCTCCTGAATTCTTCTGCAGATCGAACTCAAATTGCTGAGTTTATAGCAGGAATCTTCATAAGCGTCAATGGTAAACTCAAATTAAGAGCTTAATTTTTCTAAGAGCCTTCCAGTAGTGATGACAACACTTAGTAGCATGTCCTTTGTGAGATCATTCCTTTGATCCTGCAGTGCCTCAGGTCCGTTTGAGGATTATGAGTATATTGAGGATGTGGTGAACTTGGTCCATTTTGTATACAGCAGATGCCAACAATCTCAAAACACTGCAGGGGAGCGAGTTGTCTCACAGGAACATTTCAATTATGGAATAGTTAGAAAAAGTCAAAATTTAGAGTCAGGGAGACAAAATTGGAGGTTTGGAGCTCCAGATCCTGGAGGCTTTAAGTGTGTTTTCTCCAGACCACTCTGCTTTTCTTTTAGCAAGATAGATTTGAAGATAATTAGAAGATAGGCGGTTAAAGCATTTTTACAGTGCAGTGTATTTCAGTGTGGAGGACTTTCCCTCAGCTAGTAACGGACAGCAATGGAAAGAGGAAATGTGACCTTCCTGTGGCACTGTGTGCGTTTCTTTGAGCAATGTCCACCCTAAGTCTCCCTGTCCTCCTCTCAGTCTCTCCTCCTCTGCTTGCTTTTTAGTCTGTTTAACATGCTTCGTCTGATGGGCCTGCAGGCATGCCAGAAGATTTCAGGTTGTGCCTCTGCTGCCTTTTCTTGAGCCTGTAGCCCCATGTTAAGCCCCTTGATTAGTTGTTACAGTCAGTATCTGGTTGACCCGTAAGTGGGAGACCTGCCATGAGGTTCGTTGAAGCCTCAATGTCTTGGGGCTTTGAGGTGTTTCCTGAGAGCAGGAATTAATTTTTTTGCCCTTGTTTAATGAAGTCTGGTGACTGATAACAGGGTGCTAAAAATCAGTTGTGTGACCAGCATTTCTTAAGCCCCCACTGGGCAATCCCCTGGGTATTAGTCAGTGCTAAAATTATCACTGTGCGATGAATTTAGTTGGAGACTCCAACATTTGAAGTGCTGTGTGTACCAAATAGTTTTCTCTATTGCTTATTCTTGCAGATGACCGAATCTTGCCGCCAACTTTCCACCCTGCATATGATTACATTTTCAGTGCAAGTTTCGATGCACTGATTTGGCAAGCGGTGATAGAAAGGCTGGCCCAGAAAGGGAAGTGGCGGGTAAGTGTGTCAGTGTGTCACCATGTCACCATGTCACCTCCCACTGGATGTTGGGCATTCATGTCTTACCTCTTCAGCGTAAGCTCGTGTTACCTTTAAAAGCCAAAACTGTGAATATATGTTGCTGTCTGGTTCAAATGTCTTGATTTTTAAGACTTTGAAAAATGCTTTTAGTGATAAATAATTCCTGAAATTCCTTTCTGAAAGGGATACGATGGACTTGAAATCCTATTTGTCTCGTGCTGCTGTCTGTTGTCTCTTATAGTGCGACCTAGAGTCATTATTCAATTCAATAGTATTCAAATGAGAGAAACAGCCCTGTGAGCCCCGGGGGTGGAGAAGGAGGAGGTGCTCCAGGCCCAGAGCAAGGGGCTCCTTTGCAGCCTGTCACAAGCAAAGTGGAAGCTTCAGTTGGGGTTTATCAGGGAAAACCTCCTGTTGAGTCATAAGGTTCAGAAGGGACCCACTTGCTTTCCAGACTCCTCAGAGAGGTGCCTGGGTGTGGCTGGATCCAATCCTACTCCCAGACTTGGTGAATGGTTTATGTTTAAAGGATTATATATATGTAATCGAGCCTCTATACAACTTTGTCCCACAGGATTAAGGATGACAAACCAAATATATCTATATGAATAAAATAAATAACTTACTTAAATTGACAATGATAATGATCAGACTAAAATACTTTAATCAGAATTTTTTACCTCACAGTATAGATAGTTATAGCAGCTAGTAAGTATAATGTACTATTTATTGAAGCAATATTGACGTGTAGGTATTAAAGATAGCAAAATAGTTATTAAGTAGAGATTGATGTTACTCACCCATGCCAGTGGCCATGGGCAAAACTCTTTTGCTCAGCCTCCAGGAGTAACCTTGAGGGGAATCTCCACTCAAGGGAGGAATTTACACGCACGCTTCAGGAAGGGGTTTGTTAGAAGACCCTGCCTTTAAAAAGTGTTGACTGTGCTTTTATAGTATAAAGTGACTGTCAGTCATGTGTTTCTAGGCTGGCTGTGTCAGCTTAGCAGCTTTCGATAAGTTATCAGTAGTATCACCTGTTGGTTCCTTTATCAGGAACTTTGCTGCATCGTCACTGGTACCAGTTTCTGTCAGGAAACATTGTTTTTCACATCCTCAGAATGTGTAACTTTGGGATTGATGATTCAGGCGGGTCTCAGCATTCTTCAACACCATAAGCAGTGTGACTCTCCCTTCTCTATCCATCACTGATAACTTTTACAATTTAGGTAAAGTTCAAGCTGTTTTACCACCATTTAGGGTAGAGTATCGTGCTACACAGCCTGTGGAGACACCATGAGGGAGCAGGCTTTTGACAGGAACCATAGCCTATGGAGGATCCACACTAGAGCTGTGGACTCACTGCAGCCCCACATTTCCCATCCAAGCCTCCTGCTGTGGGCAGGGACATCTTTCACTAGATCAGATTGTAAAGGGCCTGTCCAACCTGACCATAAACACTGTTAAGGATGGGGCATTCAGAGCTTCTCTGGGCAGCCTGTCCCAGTGCCTCACCACCTGTATCATAAAAAATTTTTTCGTTATGTCCAATAAAAACATACTCTCTGGTCAAGACTGTTGCCTCTTGTCCTGTCACAAATGCCTTGTTAAAAAGTCTTTTTTCTAAACCCCATTTTTATATTGACCTTACTGCAATAAGGTTTCTCTGAAACCTTCTCCAGGATGAATAACTCCAACTTTCTCAGCCTTTCATCATAGGAGAGGTGCTTCATCCCACTAATGATTTTTGTGGCCCTCCTCTGGACTCACTCCAACAGATCCATGTTTTTTCTGTGCTGGTGACCCCAGAGCTGGATGTAACATTCCAGGCTGGTCTCAGCAGAGTAGAGAGGTAGAGTCACCTCCCTTGACTTGCTGACCATGCTACTTTTCATGCAGCTCAGGATACTGTTTGTTTTCTGGGCTGCAAGCCGCATTGCTGGCTTTTGTCCTATTTTTTCATCCACCATTATCCCCCAGGTCCTTCTTCCCCAGTCTGTATTGATACTGGGGATTGCCCTGACCCAGGTGAAGGACCTTGCACTTGGCCTTGTTGAACTTCCTGGCGTTCCCCTGGGCCTGCTCCTCAACCCTTTCAGAGTCCCTCTGGATGGCATCCCTTTCCCTCGAGCGTTATCAACTGCATCACTCAGTTTGGTGCCATCTGCAAACTGCCTGAGTGATTGAGGGCACCCCACAGTCTGAGTGGTGATGTCATTGGTGAAGATAATGAATGTACTGGTCCCAGTACAGGCACTTGAGGGACACCACTCACTACTGGTTTCCACTTGGACAGTAAGTCATTGACTAGAGCTCTTTGGGTGCAGCCATTCTGCCAGTTCCTTATCCATCCAACAGTCCAGTCATTAAACTCATATCTCTCCAATTTAGAGCTAAGACTTGTGGGGGACTGTATCAAAGGCCTTTCAGAAGTCCAAGTAAATGGCATCCATAGTTCTTCCCTTGTCCTCTGGTGAAGCTTGGTGGGTTTTCAAGGAGCAAGGCAAAGTCTTTTAGAGAAACTGAGAAAAAAGAAGAAAGTAGAAGAAGATACAATATTTATTTCTTGCTCTCTGCTTGGGATGTTGGTGTTAGCTGGAGAGTCTTGTACCCAATGTAAAGGTCCATTCCTAAAGCAAAGGGTTACTTCCAAGTGTTGGAAGTATTCCAAGTATTGGAGAATCTTTTAGAACCTAACCTTTTTACATGGTTTTTATTTCTGAGGAAACGTTCATCACTTGCAGCTTCCTACACTCTACTGTATATTACATGAATTCAGGTGAAAATTAGAAAGGGAGATTCAGTTGGGATCTTACGAAAAGATCTGAAATACTGTTAGCCTGTGGTAGTTTTCCTACAAGATCTGATGAGGCAGTGAAAAACAAAGTTTTAAGTGTACTTATACGAGCGTTAATGTTTGGGATTTTTTTTTCAGTCTTGTCTGTTGTTGTTGTCTGAGAAGCAAGAGTTGCCCCATGATCTCAGAGTTAACCAGGTATCTCTGAAGAATCTCTTTGAGGTAAAGTAGTGTTTTTTATTTTTTCCTTGTATTTATTTCTTTTCTTCCTGATCACTTTAGTGAGAGATTTTCCATCTCGAACCAAGAAAAATAAAATGAAAAGTAATATACAGACATTTTATGATTATGCTTTATCATCTATTCATTTGAAAATTTAACTTCATGTAATGTAATATTTCTGAATGAAATTTAGTATTTCCATGGTGTATTAGTATTACAAAGGTGTAGTTGGCAGTTTTCTGTGAGCCAGGAGCTGCTGGGAGTTCACCAGCTCTGCAACTCAGGAGCAGCCAGTTTCCATAGCAGTGACATATCAGCTTTCTAAAGGCATCTCACAATGTGTGTGAGAAATTGAGAAATTCCATTGGGCTTTACCATAGAGTCCTAGAATGATTCGGGTTGGAAGGGATGTTAAAGTTCCACCATGGGCAGAGGCACCTTCCACATCCCAGTTGCTCTGGGCAACCTGTTCCAGTGCCTCACCATCCTCACAGCAAATAATTTCTGTATTTCTTACAGTTTCTTCCCTGGCAGGAACTTTGGAAGATGTTAGCTGTAGGCTACACAGGACCTTTGCTTGGTGTTTACTGCCTGGCAAGTTAAGGTTGAAGGCATATTTGTGGAATATGCTAGAATTTGCCATTTGGCTGTTGGAGTGCTTGTGGTACTTGTCATAATAATTTCAAATGGGTGCTTTTTCCATGATTGTATTTCAGTTAGGTGCCTGACAGAGTGAGCAGGAGTAATTCTGAGGGTAATGCAAAGGAAGTAAATTCACGTCTCTTCCCAGGCTTGTTTTTAGGGATAGAAGAAGAATTAGTGAATGGATAAATGCAAACGTGTCTTGGTTGGGTATCATTAGGCAGATGTGCTGTGCCAGTGCTAGCAGAGTAACTCCACTCTGGAAATGAAGCATGGCAACACAGCAGAAGACCCATGCAGAGGGTCTTAGCAAAGTATCTTCCTGGACAAGCAAAGCAAAATGCCTCATTGAGATAGGAAAAGCGGGCAGCCTTTCAAAATAGTACGTCCTTTTTTTGTTGAACTGGCCCAACCAGTCTTATCTGTTCTGGTGGGTTTGTTGTGCACATGGCAAGCTGAAAGAATCAAGATGAAAAATCCCTAAGTGCTGATTCTCTTTTGTGAAAATTAGAAAATATGGCTTTCTGACAGCTCGAACTTCCCCTGCTGCTGCTACATTCTCCCTGTAATCTGTTATATTTTGATTTGATAACTGTGCTCAAAGAGTATTCTTGCCAGTCAAAATTTGGCATGAGGTATTAGAAAAAAATATTTATTTGTAAACGTTGGAAGCATGTGTGAAAACTGCTATTTAAAGAGATGACTGGCACAAATGGAGAAGTTTTGTCTGAACACTGTTTCCGACCACCTCCTCATGTCCTGATCCTTCTGGCATATTGTCTCAATTTCCATCCTAGCTTCCACTGCACACCTCCAGAGTACCCTATATTGCTCTACCCCTTGTAGACTGTGCTTCATCTTCATTAAGTCCTTGCAAGAACATACTTTAAATTCAGCTGGCTTCTGCTCAGGCTGTGTGCTTTCTCACAATCCCAGAATCATCGAGGTTGGAAGAGACCTTCAAGATCAACCCGGCACCACTATAATCTCCCCTAAACCCCAAGTGCCACATCCAGATGCCTGTTGAACACTTCCAGAGATGGTGACTCCACCACCTCCCTGGGCAACTTATTCCAATGCCTGACCACTCTTTCAGTGAAATTTTTTTCCTAATATCTGATCTGAACTTCTGCTGGCACAAGTTAAAGCCGTTTCTTCTCCTTATTTCACCTGGGACATGTGAAAGAGACCAACCCCCAACTGGCTACGGCCTCCTTTCAGGAAGCTGTAGAGCAGTGAGGTCTCTCCTGAGCCTCCTTTTTTCCAGGTTAAACACCCCCAGCTTCCTCAGCCTCTCTTCATCAGACTTGTGCTCCAGACCCTTTACCAGCTCCACTGCCCTTGTCTGGACACGCTCCAGCACCTCAATCTCTTTCTAGCAGTGGGGGGCCCAGAACAGAGCACAGGATTTGCAGTGCGGCCTCACCAGTGCCAAGTAGAGAGGGACCTTTGCTGCCGCGATCCTGCTGGCTACTCTATTCCTGACATCAGTTTGTCGGATTAAGTCTAGGAGAGGCCACCAAGATGATCAGAGGAATGGAGCACCTCTCCTGTGAGGGAAGGCTGACAGAATTACAATTGTTTAGCCTGGAAAAGAGAAGGCTTTGTGGTGACCTAGTTGCTCCTTCCAGTACCTGAAAGGAGCCTACAAGAAAGATGGTGAGAGACTTTTTACAAGAGCATATGGTGACAGGCAAGGGGGCATGAATTCAGACTGAAAGTCAGTAGGTTTAGTTGAGATATTAGGAAGAAATTCTTTACTCAGAGGGTGGTGAAGCACTGGAATGGGCTGCCCAGAGAAGTTGTGGATGCCCCATCCCTTGAAGTGTTTGAAGCCAGGTTGAATGGAGTTCTGAGCAGCCTGTTGTAGTGAAAGGTATCCCTGCTGGCAGCAGGGATGTTGAAATTAGATGATCTTTAAGGTCCCTTCCAACCCAAGCCCGTTCTATGAAAGTCTGTGAAATAAATAGTTCCATTTTACGGTGAATATGGCTTGGTTGTTGTTCCACTGATTCTCGTCATGAAAATATGGAAAATATTAAAAAAGAAATGCTTTTTGTGTATGTAAAAATAATGTGTTGTAATTGTTCTCTTTGCTACCAGACTTCTGAGTTGTATGGTCGCGGTGAGAAGCTGCAGGAGGTAGCAGAGTTAGTCAAGTGGCTGATTTCTATTGGGGCCAAGGCTGAGTCCATCGGAGTGTATCCGCTGCATGCTGTTATCAGACTGTGTATCAAAGCAAGTGAGTGACATCTGCAGCTAAAATAAAACAATGCTGGCTTTTATCAGAGAACTGACAGCTAGACCTTTTTTAAATTAAAAGAAAGTCCCAACAACTCAGGTCAGGTCATCTAGGTATAATCTTGCACATGCCAATAAAGCACTTGCTTAGAAATGTTGTAAACACTCTATTTGATCACCCATGCCTGATAGTGGTGGAAACCTAATATAATTGTTCTCTTCTGTGGTTTGAAACAAAAGTGTGATTGATATGGCTCTTCTGTAACCCAAATATATCAGCTTTAAAAAAGGTACAGTGTTTCTTCCTGCCATCTCAGTGTGGAGCAACAATTTGTGTGTAATAGATTTGCATCTTGCCACTCCATAGGGGAAAAAACCCCAGGATCTGTTTCTTTAAGAGCGTTTTTTTATCATTTCAGCAAAGAACCGTCTGTTCAGATGGTTGCTGACTTGGAGGCCAGAGCTGAAGGAGAGGATCAACCAGAAAGACAGAGATGGACAGACCCTGCTGCATATTGTGGCCTCTTCCAGTGAATATTCACAGAAACGCAGTACGTACAATTTTCTGTGTGTGTGTGCGTATGGTTTTGTTTTCATATGGCAAAATCTATAATGGAAGAAAGTTTCAGACCCTGGTGTTTACTGTTTCATGCTAAGGAAGAAAATGAGAAAGTATCTGAATGTAGACCTGTAGTGGCAACTGATAATTAAACATTTCAAGAATTCTTTTTTAAATTTGTGTGCCTTATGTGTGACCATTTCCTCTGCTCTTTGGTTTGGCTGGTTAGGATTTTCTCACAAGTATGCTGCAGTTTTTAGAATCACAAAAGTTACCTTTTGAATTTTGATGTGCCCTTAAAATCATGTTAGACCACCTGGAGGCCTGAAATGAGGAGTTTTAAATCTCACAGCAAAAAGCTGTGAGATGAACATTCCTAATAACAATGTTGTGTCAAAATTGGGAACATATTGGGAATTTATTTGCCACAGACATATTCAAAGAAACAACAATTTTCATTCATTTATATACATTATAACATCCAACAGTTTTTTTATAGACACTCCCAAAAGCCCACCCAATTTCTTGCATCATGGTATAGGTGTTTTGTTCCTCCTAATTACCACCAGAGCATCTCATCTATCTTTGTTTAATGGATAACCCAAATTTTATCCAGCTAAACAGTGCTTTATTATTACATTTGCTGTCCTGGTTAGACAATTACTATCGATTAAGTTTTCTGGGGTGTGTAAGCCTATGAATTGGCTCCATTACTGCACCTTCAAAGTATTAATCACGTTTTCTGGATTGTATAGGCCTTTGACTCCTTAACTCTCTCAAGATACCTTTCTTGTTCGATGGCATTTAATTCTTCTCTAGTTACATTACACCATTAGGCAATCCTTTATTGAATTTTGTTCTTCAACTATTAAGTTCTCTAAGGGGTATGGGTCCACAGAGTTTCTTTCTGCAGGTCAGTGAGGTAATTTCTCAGGGTTTTCTACTGACACTCAGCCAACACAGATCTAAATTAAAACCAACTAAAATGACACAGTCAAACATTCCTTACCTAAGTAAACATAGTTCATTACAAAATTTTTAAAGGCTCACAAAATTCCTGGATAAGTAAGATACAACTTGCTGTCAGGCCTCTCCTGTTCCTTTAAATAGGTTAAAATTAAGACCTAGATAGCAGCCTTGTCAGAGGAGGAAAACGAAATGCTTTCCTTCACAGTTTCTGTGGCATTTATGAGCCTAGCTTTTTCCCTTGTATTTCTTACTCTGCCCACGAGGTGGCAACAGGAAGCAAACATCAATGCCTAGGTAACACCAGACTTATGGGTCGATGTTTAAAATTTATTTAGTAATATTCATATGGTATTTTTTATAAAGAGAGTATATATTTTAGTATGTAATTATTTATTTTATTTTGTATCTTTATATATTGTATATATTAGTAGAAAACATATAGCTTTACATGTATCTATTAGTTTATTTTTTTATAGCTATATATTATAAATATTATAAACCCTAAAATCATAGAATACAATCACAGAATCATTAAGTTTGGAAAAGGCTTCCAAGATCTTCAAGTCCAACCTTCGACTGATCATCACCCTGTCAGCTTACGACACTGGAAAAATTTAGACTTTTTAAAGTTAAAATTGTGCTAGAAATTGTGCCAGGTAATTAAAAATAAAAAGGAAAACAGAACAAAACTCCTGAACAATGTGAATTATTCTTCCTCTAATTTTTATTCATGTATTGCTTTAGGACAAACAGAAGATGTGATCATGCTCCTGAACTTTGGGGTTGATCCCACTGTTCCAGATGCACAATCAAGATATGTCATAGATATCTTGAAAAAGAACAAAAACTTTGATGCTGTAAAAGAAGTCAGCAAGCACATTGAGAAACACACTTCCTCTGGGAAGCAGACAGGTACTACATACAGTGTATGCTTTTCCTGTTTTAAAATTATGACCTTTAGGTACAAAATTGTTTTATTTCAAAGAAGTAGTAGTGGGTGTGTTTTATGTAATTTTCCCTGTGAGTTGTCACCGTGATCTCCTACCAGTCAATAGCGAACGTTTTGTCCTTGCCTGAAGGCAGCTGCTGTCCAAGTGATGTTCAAATCAAGCTTGGCATAAAGCAAAGATTTTAGGCTACATCTCAGTTTTCATGTGTGTATTGCATATACGTTTATTGGAAAACACTGGGTTTCATTGTGCTTGCAGCTTACGGCTCCTGGCAAAGAAATTCCCACAGTTTTTTTTCTTTGCCATGGAGATCTCTACTCTGGAGAAGGTTTTAGCACAGTGGTTCTCCATTAGGAGGTTAACACCAATACCTCTGTGGTAATGATCTCTTTGGTTGGCATTTCAGGTTGCACAGCCTATCTTCTGTGGCCAGGGTTTTTTTTTTGATTTTGGGGTTTTTTTGGTGATGCACAGCCCACAAGAGTTTTCTAAGCTTAGTACAAATGAGAGGCTGGAGAATAAGCTCCAGCTTCACAGGGGCTTAACAATCTGAGGTTAGTCCTTCTTTCTAAAAAGATGACCAGCCTTGTCTCTCTCTTTGTCCTAAGAGGTAAAGCTACTGTTTTGTTTGGTCTTTCATGTATCTGAATTCCTTAAGGCATTTAGGAAATTCAAGCCAAGTTTTTTGGTGTTTATTTGAGGGCATTTACTGGGACATCATTTAAAATCTGCTATTTCCCATTACATACATATCTCTTTAATTTGCAGATAACATTTTGGTGTGGTGTATATTTTTGTCTTTGTTTTTTAGTTTTAAGAGGACAAATTCTTTTATGGCTGTATTTTTGAAGTGACACTGAGGAATCAGACAAGCCCATTAAAACTGTGCTCTGCAAACATTACCAGGTTTAGTCATCTACTCTAATGATATAATTGTGAGGCAGAATTTTCCTGCCTGCATACAGAAGCTATTACAGTTTTCAGCCTAGTGAATTATGGTAAACAGAGCCATGGTTTGACCTCAGCTGGCAACTAAGTACTGAGCAGCCACTCACTCGCTTCTCCCTCCCTCCTATGGTGGGTTGAGATAAGAACAGTTTAAAATTTGAAATAAAGTAGGTTACTACCATTCCTATTATTATTAAAGTTATGAAATGCAGAAAGAGAGAGGAATAAAACCCAAGAAACACAAGTGATGCACAGTACAATTGCTCACATCCCACTAGCCGATGCCCAGTCTGGCCCCAGGCAGCAATGGTGCCTTCATGGCCAATTCCCCATAGTTTATATACTGAACATGACATTCTGTGGTATGGAATATCCCTTTGACATTTGGGGTCAGCTGTCCTGACCATGCTCCCTCCCAGCTTCTTGTGCACCTGCTCTCTGGCAGAGCATGGGACATGGAGAAGTGCTTGTCTCAGGGTAAGCACTGCTCAGCAACAACCAAAACATCACTGTGCTATCAACAGTATCCTCATCCTACATCCAAAGCATGGCGCACCATACCATCTACTAAGAAGAAAAATAACTCTAGCCCAGGCAAAACCAGGACAAGAGTGTATTTGATGAAAGTATCAGATTTCCTTTGGGGTCAGAAATCCATCACAGGACTGGCATTGGCAGTAGAAGTTTCAGCCATCTGTTTTTAATCTGCCACTACACATTTCTTAGAGCCCTGGGATGTAATGCATTACAGTCTTGCCCTGAAAACATCCTGGCAAGGAAGTGGATTTTCAATTTCTGTAATGTTTTGCAGGAGAGAAGGAAAGTGCCACAGCTGATACAAATTCTCTCCAGGATGTTGTGGAACAGTTTGTCCAGTTCTACAGGTGTGAAAATGGAGCACATAATAAAAATGTATTGAAGGAAGATGCAGTTAAGCAATTTCTGAAATGGCTGTCTTCTGTGAAAGGTGCAGTGAGTTCCCATTTCTTCCTTTCACAAAACTTAATTGCTGTGAAAATTGTGCTTGATGCTAACATACACTTATTGCCCTTTTACCCTTCCTTCTCTTATCTCTTTCTGTAACTTTTATGACTGGAATAATGTGCTTTTAATTATATTTAATGTCGTGTTTTGCACTCAAAACCAATGGAATATGCACAGAAATTCATGGTGCATAAAAATGTTCAAACTTTCTTGGATGGAAAGATACATTTTGCTGTTCCTTACTTTCAATTTAATGTGTTAATTATTCTGAAATTTGTTTACAGTGAAGTGGATTTCATTATATGGCTTTGAGTGAGTTACATTGTCTTGACTGTCTTGTAGAAATCCCTGAAGAAATCTCATGCAACATCTCCAATGCCTGTGCTAACAGCTTCATAAAACAGTTGCTGGCGAAGCAAATGTGGCATAAAGTTTTGCTGCTGCTAACAGGGAAAGCCAATGGGGAAAATCCATCAGGTGGAGGACTCTTCAAAACCTGCAGTCTTTCAGATGTTGACATTGGCAGCATTATCCAACAGTGTGAAAGATCGGATACACAAGTGCACCTCATGAGATGCTTGCTTGAACGAGGAGGTGAAAAACTGCAATATTAATGTGCTATAAGAGATCTAGTATGTTATTTGACATGTTGGGAGCAAGATGGTCTCAGAAATACCAACACATGGGGTTTTTTGTGGCTCTGTATAAGTGCAGCAGCTTGTTGGAGTGCAGTGCATTGGCTGCATCTGCTGTGTGGGACATGGGGAAGCTAGTAAGGCTAAATGGGTGGAAGATGTTTATCAAATGAAGTTTGTCTGTTAGGGTTGGTAAAAGGCCAAGAACTATTGTTGCTCCTGCGCCTGTAGTTTGTTTTGGGCATTAATTTCTATGTCTTCAGCCACAATATTGTCCTGACAGAAAATGTAAGACACAGTCTTTCAGTTCAGTCTGCTGTTATGCCACAAGGAATGGACTACTTAATTGATTTCAAAGGCATGACCAGATGTCTTTCTTTTTTTAACTAGTGTAGACATCATCGTACTTGTTTTGCATGAGCTTATTCCTAGGATCACTCTGGCATATTTCATTTAATCTTATAGCTTGATGTTAGCTGTAAGCTATGGACACATGGTCCTGTTGAAGCCTTGTGAATGCCAGAGGTGCAAGGAGGCTTCTTGTTTTAGTCAGTGGCTGACTGACTTGGAGAAGGTGTGTTCTGGCCTTTATGTCTTCCTATCGCAACAGAAGGACTGTTTGCTCCGTTTAATGGGAGACAAAGGGAAATGATGAAGATCTTCTTAGTCAAAAAGTGTTTTAACAGAAACATGTAAAAAGCTGTGAAAAAAAGAAGCAGCTTACTGTCACCTGCCAGGCAATCAGCATCTGACTGCTTCTGTTCAGAACTTTCTGTAGTTAGCAGATCAGTGTATCAGTTTTAAACCCTGGTATTTTCCTGTCCTTCACACCAGCTCTGCCTGATGGGATTGGAAGCAGTTCTGAAATACCACTAAAAATATGCCTCAGAAAGAATTATTTTGAAGTGGTGTATTTGCTGCTGACCAAAGGCGCAGACCCTCGAAACCTCTCCATTACACAAGGAGATACTCCTTTGCATGCTGCAGTTTTCATCTGTTTAAATAATAAAGGTAAGGCTTTTGCTGTTGACAACATCCCCATTCCTTCCCTGCCCCTTCTGCTGCTGCAGGGACAGTGGATCAGGTTGTCTTACTGTGTCTCACTCAGCCCCCAAAGTCTGCAGGCCAGAGGATACACCCAGTCTTTGTTAAGCTGATGTGCTCTTGTTTGTGGCGGTGGTGGCTGGGACTGTGAGGAGAGGTAATGGCAGCTCAGGTGACACGGGGGAGTCAAGGAAGGCTCCTCTCTGAAACCCTGTAAAATGAGTGCTAGGTGGGAATATGTGGGGTGGAAGTATGTTGGAAGAAACAAAGGTAGAGTTAGAGCAATGGCAGCAGACTTTGGAGGAAATCCAGCAGTGGCATCTGAAATCTGTTTATCAGTTTTTGTTCAGTCGTAAATCAAGCGAAGTTTTCTTCAGGGGAGAATTGAGTGAAAGAACTGTAGGGCTTATGTAAAAATATAAAAAATTAAGACAAACTGTGAAATTAAGCCCCCAAATCAGGTTTGACTTTAACTTAAAAAAAAAAACCCAACAAAACATTTTTGAGTTGAAGGATTAAAATAATTTAAAATATTGAATTTATTCATTTTTAAAGCACAAACATTTCATTGAATGGCTTTAGGGATATTAAAAGCATAGGTAATGCTGGTTGTCATTTTTAAATCAAAAGATTAAGAAGTCCCATGACAATATGTTCTCTTAAGTATTTTTCACTGTGTAAAGTTTTTGATGTGCAATTTCTTTACAATGATTTTGTCATGTCACTGTTTTACAGCTGGAAAAGAAATGTTTCACATATGTTGTCTCATATAAATCACATAGATTATCTGGGGGAAATCCAGAAAGCTGTAGAATATATATGTATTTTCTTTCCCCTCAGGGAGGTAGCTGATCTTGTTTTGTAGGAACTTGCTCCAGGGACCTCAAATATAAGGAAATAATTGGGATTTCCTGCAGGTTATTTTATTAAAGCAAAGTTATCTGCAGCAGATTACTTCTGGGTAGCATATTAAAGTGAACCAAATGACCCCAGAGCACTACCTCGAGCTGCTGCTTGTCTGGATGACAGGTCACCAGTGTCCCTTGGGTAGCAGTCAGGGCTGATGTTGGAAAATGAACAAATCTGTCTGTACCCGGAGGTTAAAAAAAGAATGAAACTGAATGATGCTATGGGAATAATTGCAGCACAAGGGATTTCTAAAGCTTTGCTGCCTTTGTATTGTTTTCCCTGAATCTTGGGAAAGCTCAGTTTTGAGCTGTTTTACATAAGCATATTCTATAAGCATGAAATGTAGATTTTGTTTTTCTTTTTAAAACAAATTTATTTTAATTTAGTAGCAGCAGAAAAAGAAAGTATTGAAAATTGTTGGCATGCAATGCAGCCTTGTAAAGCAAGTTAGTTTATTTTCTGTTGTTTCTTCTGCTTTCAGATGGCACTGGTTTAAACATCCTGAACTATCTACTTGACCTCTTTGCTTCAAGACCATCTGACTTTCCATATCTTAATCCAAACATACAAGATGAGAATGGAAATACAGTGATGCATATTGTTTTCCAGAAAGGATTTTCAAAGCAGACTAAGAGAATAACAGAGTTACTGGCAAAATTTGACATTAACTTTAACATAAAAAACAAATCAGGAAAAGATGTGATGCATAGAATTAAAAAAAAAGATCCACTGCTACTTGCCTGGAATAATGCTGCACAGGAGAAGAAGAGGCACCGCCAAGATAGAGCAGGGCAGTTGGGTAAAACGTCTAAACCCATTCCAGCTTCTGAGATTTCACAGTCAAAGATCACAGGGCATTCTTCATCGGGGTTCTCATTAAAGGCACCATCTGGCAATGCAGTGCATAATGATTTAAAAACCCCATGTTCTGTAAAAACAAGAAAAGATCATTTGGGAAAGCAGGAAACAGAAGGAATGACCAGCTCCTTAACACTGCAGGAAAGTCTTGTGCAGGCAATCACAGCTTTAATTCAGCAATTGAAAGTGAGTGACACCGTGAAAAAGGATCATCCTCTGGTGCAAAACCCATCGTCAACCCAGACTAATTCGGAAGAGGGAAGGAGTTCCTCACTACCTTGTGAAAGCATAGCTCATCCTGAAAGAAAAGGGGATGACTGGGAGAAAAAGAAGGGAGCAGGGGAATTTAGTATGGCCCTGCCTAATGGAGAGAAGGAAGAACCAGAGGAGGAAAAAGGGAAGAGTCTGGATATTGAGGCATATGTGCAGTTTGATAACATGACTTGGGAAATAGAGTGCACTCCTGAAATGCTAAAGACTTTGAGCAGCAAAGCTGTGCCTCATTATCTGAAAGCTAAAACTATAATGACAATTAAGCGGCTTGGCAATGGGGAATGGTCTAGGGGCCTTCAGAAGCCACTGAAACACTTGAAAGCTGATATCCAGCTGTATGAAGCCAAACTGGGCAAAGGTGCGAGAATGCTATGGGAACTTGCGATTGACTTTTCTCCTCGTTGCAGCGAGAGCCCAGAAAAGATCATGGAGACAGAACAGACAAAAAGTCATTCAGAAAAATCAGGTAGAGTTTACACAGAAATAATTAGAATTTGGGCCATTGTTCTTGACCACTGCAAGCTGAACCGTGCCTTAGAAAATATATGTATTTCCTACAACCGTGGCTTGTCCTGCATTTTGAGGAAAAAGCTCAAGGGTATAAATGAAGGACATCAGAACCACAGTGTGACAGCACAGAAGCGTGTTCCACGTTGTTATGTTGAAGACATGGAGGCAGAAAAATCAAAAGAACATACCATGCCTGAGTATTTCCCTCCAGCTAGTGCAGCAGAACTGGAATACAATATAATGAAATTTCACAGCTTCAGTACTAACATGGCACTTAACATTATAAATGATGTGCAGTCTTCTGTTGATTACCCTTTCCGAGTTGGGGAGTTGGAGTATGCAGTAATTGCTCTCAATCCAAAGCCTATGGAACCAATCATTTTAATTGGGCGAAGTGGGACAGGGAAGACGACTTGCTGCTTGTATAGACTTTGGAAGAAATTCTATTCATACTGGGAAAAATCTACCTTGGCAGAGGGACCTCTGCTGGAGAGGCAGACATGGCAGCAGAGACAGTGCAGTGATGTTGAAAAAGCTAGTTCAGGGAAGGAAGAGAGTGAACTAAAACACGAGAGTGATGATTCAAGTGAGGAGCAGGTGAGTGATGAGCAAGACCAGGACAGTGAAGGTGAAAAGGTTTCTGTGGGCACAGCTGGTGCAGAAATGAATTCGTGTGGTGTCCATGAAGAAGACCAAACATGTGGTGCAGAAGCATCAAACGGGCTGGAGCACCTGCACCAGATCTTCGTAACAAAAAATCCTGTCTTGTGCCGAGAAGTTCAGAGGAATTTCATTGAACTTAGCAAGTCTTCCAAGGTGACCAATCACTTCAAGCCTCTGGACCCAAATATTCACAGGCTACAAGACATTAAAGATGAAAATTTTCCACTGTTTGTCACCTCCAAGCAGTTGTTGCTGTTACTAGATGCATCCATGCCTGACCCCTTTTTTCCAAGAAATGAAGATGGAAGTCTTAAAAGAGTCATTGTTGGTTGGAGTCCTCAGGAAGACTTGGTTGTTCCAAATTGGCAGGATGAGGATGAAGAAGCTAATCTTGAAGCAGAACATGGTGATGATGGAGGAGCTGCAGATGCATGCTCTAGGGAAAGTGATCCTTGGACTTTTGTGACTTACAATGTATTTGCAAATGAAATATGGCCAAAAATGATAAAAGGTAAAAGCTTGTACAATCCAGCACTGGTTTGGAAAGAAATAAAATCCTTTCTGAAAGGCTCTTTCGAGGCACTGAGTTGCTTTGGGGGCAAGCTTACTGAGGAGCAGTACAAAAAGCTAGGCCGAAAGAGATCACCAAACTTCACGGAAGACAGGAGTGAGATCTATCACCTCTTCTGTCTTTATCAGCAGATACGATCACAGAGAGGTTACTTTGATGAAGAAGATTTGCTGTATAATTTATCTCAAAGACTTTCAAAGCTCAGGGAGCTGCCGTGGTCCATCCATGAGTTTTATGGTGATGAGATACAGGATTTCACGCAAGCTGAGCTAGCCCTGTTAATGAAGTGCATCAATGACCCTAATGCCATGTTTCTAACTGGTGACACTGCCCAGAGCATAATGAAAGGAGTTGCTTTTCGTTTTAGTGACCTGAGGTCACTGTTTCATTACGCAAGCAAGAGCTCTGTGAACAAGAAGCAACGTGTTAGGAAACCGAAAAGGATATATCAGTTGTACCAGAACTACAGGTCCCATTCAGGTACAGTAACAAATTTATTTATAACTTCCGCCTGTGCTCTTCAGATGTCACTAATTATTGAAGTTTTCTACTGGCCAATTCAAAATCAGTCTCTATGTGGCCTGTTTTTCAAAAAGATTAGATGGACAGCTTTTTCTGATTTGTCAGTTCTGTTTTTTGACATCTCAACTGGAAAACCAAAAATGAATGTTTTTAAAATTTTCAGTTTTTGAACACTCATGCTTACTGCATGCCTCGACAGTGTTTGTGTGAGGGAAAATTTAACAAATGATCAGACCTGTTTCTGTTGTCTTACCCTCAAAGCACTAGATTTTGCAGCATTGGTGTGCTGCTTCTGCTTTTCTTACTTGTTTCTCATTTGTGACCTTTATTTTGTGAGAATGCTGCCATGCTGATGTAGCATGTTTTCTGATCTTTGGAGGCCCAAGAATGACATCCACTCAAATTGGCAGAAACATAAATTGAAGCTTACAGGTTCAGTCTTCCCTGACTAGTGTTTTTGTTGTTGTATTTCTTGATTCCAAATTTCTAACAAAATCTTGTTAAAAGTGTCTTTTCAAGGACTTTAGGCTGAAGTTTAAAACCTGTATTCTGCTTTTTTCAGGCATCCTCCGTTTAGCATCTGGAGTGGTTGATTTGCTCCAGCATTATTTTCCAGAATCTTTTGATCGCCTTCCTCAGGACCGTGGTCTCTTTGATGGGCCGAAACCTACGGTCTTGGAGTCCTGCAGCGTTAGTGACCTTGCAATTCTGCTGAGGGGCAACAAAAGGAAAACACAATCCATAGAATTTGGGGCACATCAGGTTTGCTTTTCTTAGGCTTTTTGCAGATTCTGCCAGTTCTGTTGCTAAATAATAATTTTGTATGAACTGCCCACAACTTTCTTTTTTAAGCCCTTGTCTCACTGATAAATCAGGCTTTTTAAACTTAGGAACCTTTTTTGTGTTGGTTTCTCTTTCTTTTTAATACGTCTGGTACTTTTTGTTCTTTTTTTGGCATGGGGTATTGTCTGACCTGTTCCTTTCTAACTCCAAATTTTCTTACACCAGATCTAAAACTGTCTGCACATACCACGCATTTGTCAGTCTTCTAGTGGCAGCTTTGTGACCTTTCTTGTGGAGTGTGCTGAAATATCTCTGTGAAATGTTGTCTCGTTTTGAGAAGGCTCTTGTATTATCATAATGTTTGTCTTTCTCTGTGCAACTGTTTTTTTTCCTTCTTTTTGTTTCCTAATATGGTTTTTTAATAATGTATTTTGTGGCAGGTGGTATTAGTGGCAAATGAAACTGCAAAGCAGAAGATACCTGAGGAACTTAGTTTGGCACTTGTACTGACAATTTATGAAGCAAAGGGCTTGGAATTCGATGATGTACTCCTTTACAACTTTTTCACAGATTCAGAGGTATTTAATTATTCACCATTTTCTGCATTTTTTCTAAAGTCGATCTTATTTGTAGTCTAATTGGTGTTGCAGCTGGGAAAGGATTCCCTCTTCTCTGAAAACAGAGGTCATAGGTTTATAAATTGAGAACATGTTTACTTAAGTGCTGCATTTTCCACCAGGCTTACTGTTACAGTTTAAGGGAGAGCCTTGGGGTACACACAACATTGCACCCACACACACACACACAGACACACACATACTTCTCCTGCACACCAAGACTACTGCTTTGCCCTTAGCCAGGCAAGTATTCCTTACTGAACACACCTGCAGATGCTCCATGTACCCCTGACTGAGTTGCTCTGCGATTAAACATTCAGTGTGAACAGCCCTGCTGCAGATGTCCTCTGCCTCTACCCCTCAAAACAGTGTCTCATGTGGTTTTCAGCAGATGAAAACCGCTAGAAAACTGAGGGCAGCTTACTGGTGGCTCTTCACAGAGGTTAGTGAATGTTATGTGATGAGGGCAGAAGGAAGGAGCTTGAGGTAAATACTGGCTGTCATTTCTCAAAGTTAGATTTGGTTCTGGTGATGCAAGTTGTAATCAGAAAAACAACAAGCCATTTTTCAGAATTTAGCAGAATCACTTTAGCAGAGTTGAGTTGTGTAGAGCATTTTAGCTTAGACTAATGTATGTCAGGCCTGCAGAACTGTTTTCATACAATTCTTCCATGTTCCTGTGACTCATGAGTAATTGAGTTGATTTGAGCAGCTAAACAAGCAGTCAAGAAAGCAGCTCACCCTGAGTTTTTCTAATTTAAAAAAGCTGAATCTGTGAACCGTTGTAAGCACAGCAGTGTGGCTGTGTGCACTTTGTAAAGTGTTGGGTTTTCTTTTTATTTGTCTTGAAAATGAGATTTAAGAAGAGTCTTGTTTCAGGAAGCAGATGTGACTGAAGAATCTAGAAGGCAAAAAAGCCAAATCCCCAAAACACAGCAAGCTCTTGAGCAAACTGATATCTTTAGTTGGTTGTCACATTACAGTCTATGAGGGCTTAGGAATGTTTTCATTGTTGATTTTTTAAAATCTTAACTTCAAAATACATTTTGCAGGAAAGATTTCCTGCTTTTATCCCTCATGGGAAGACAGTTAACTTGTTTGGTGTTGCTCAAAGCTCAGAAATATATAGATTGTAAAAATGTTGTTATGGCGTTACCATGAGTATTTTTTATTTTGTGCCAGAAACTTGGCAGTATTTAATTGCATGTCAATTAAATACCAAAAGGGAGAAATGAACATAACTTAGAATATAGTCACGATTTAAAGGTTATTAGTTTTGCAGGGGATGAGGAACCTGCAGAATGGTGTGATCAGGAGCTGGCATTTCCAACATGTCATGAGAGTGCACAGCACTGATCTGCTGCCACACTTAACTTGTAGTTAAGGGTGTCTGTGCATATTTATAGACATCTTTCACATGTCTCTATGTTGGAGTCCAATATTTTCTGACCACGCTTTTTTAGACTTTCCCCATGAGTGGGTTTTTTTGCTCACCTCTGAGTGTTCTTACAAGAGGAGGTGTTGGCAGGTGCCATTCCACCCCCTGGCTGAGACCAGCACTACCAGTTACTGGTGTTCAACACCAAGCTTAATACATTCATCACATGAATGACCAGCCAGATCTTTTCTGGGAACCCTGAGGGTGAGAATATATGCCAGCATGGGATTTGTGTGGGTCTAACTCACCAAGCTTGTCAGTTTGCAGAGTCAAGGAGACTTAGTGGCTCCCCATCCTAACCTGCAGGCCAAGTTCCCTCCAGCGTATCTTAGATAGTTGTTTATATGCCTTGATGACCACCTGGTACAGACAAGTATCTCAAGCAAAGGTTGTGTTGAGATGAAGTTCAGCTTTCTTGATGAAAATTGCTGATTATTCTTTACATTCTACCCTGAGATAATTTTTTCCCCTAATCTCCTCCTCTAAGCCTCCTTGCCTTGTAGGGGTGAATGGGTCACAACATACAACCTTATCTTGTGCATATGTAGGCAGTAGTGGTTACTACAAACAAGTAAGCCTCATTCTCTTGATATTTCAGGCTAGCAAAGAATGGAAGATAATTTCTTCTTATAGTCCTGATCTGGATGTGCAAGTGGGAAGCAACTTGCTAATTGAAGTGCCATTAGAGGATGACAGTGGTATGCAGGAAAGGACTCCATTTAATGTAGAAATGTACAAGGTGAGTTTTTTGTTAACACTGGAAATGGGAAGGACAAATTAAATTCTTAAATCTTAAAAGTAGGGAAATTTCTTAAATCCTTTCATCCTGTAGTTCCGTGTTTATCGAGGTTGCTTCCCCTAAAATAACTATCTTTTTGATAGTTGTTCACATTTGTATAATATCATAGCAATAAAATATAATGTAATACTATACTGATTTTAAAAAAATAAGAGATTATTTGCAAATGTAGTTTGATTAGAGTACAAAAACCTATGTCATAGAATTTTGGGTATATTTGCAGAACAACTGTGGTTAAAGCAAATAGTAAATCAGCTTGTCAATATTTATTATTACTGTAGTCTGGTTGCTGATTGGTGTCATTACCTTGAAATTAAGGAAGTTTCTTAGAATCTGGTGAGTCAGATATTTTCAGGATTAAATGGTAAATAAATAATTCTATGTGCCAGTGATTAGAAGGAAAATAGCCTGTCATACCTGCAGCTGATTTGTACCAGTGGTTGCTTGTAAGTTAGCTGGACAATGGCTTATGTAATTGAAATCCCATATTTAATATTTAGTCTTGCTTACTTAAAAGCACTTTCTTACTTGTTATTAATTCTGTATAAATTCTCTGTTTTCTTATAACTTCAAAGTATGTTTCTTTCTAGCAATTTAGCTCATCTGGTGTTTCATTTATTTAATTTAATTTTTTTGTTCTGCTTCAGATGCTGAATGGAGAACTCAAGCAATTGTATACTGCAATTACAAGAGCCAGAGTCAATCTTTGGATCTTTGATGAGGACCGTGATAAACGGGCTCCAGCTTTTAAGTATTTCATCAAAAGAAAATTTGTTAAGGTTGTCAAAACAGATGAAAAGAAAGGTAAAGTTGTCCTAAAACCTTCTTAAAAGACTGTCAAACAGGACAGCCTACTCATGCTTTCTTGCTTTTAGGCTGTGTAATAAAGAAGGTTAAATTCCTTGATCCTTCTAACGATGCGCATTGATAACTGCCCTTGCAAATTTCCACTTATTTCAGTGGATCTTAATTCTTTTGTTTCTAAAGATCAGTTGTATATGTTAGAGTATAACTTTATTGCTAACTCACTAATTTAAGTTTTCTTGTTGTCACAGGAGAAGAGTCAGTGATCCTTCAGACAGATCTGATCTTGTAATTAGTTTATTGAGTTCTAGCCAGTAAATTCAGATATGTAAAATATTCATTAAGTACAGATGAATTGGTGGTCAATACTCTACTTTTTACATAAGCCTGCTATACCTATCTTAAATGTTACACGCATGCAAAAATGTCATTTACCAGCCCGTTGGTGTCTGGTGTCAGGTAAGGGATCTCTCAGCCTTGAGGGGTGACCTTGAGAGGTGTTCCTACATAAAGGGAGATCAGGTCACTGCCGCTCAGCCAGTTACCGTGGAGAGAGCTCAATGGACCCTGATGGCTGCAGATATTTATAGCCTAAAGTGGTCAATTTGTAGTCAGATCTTCTGCTGAGTTAATGCAGCTTCAGCCACTTACCAGCCCAGTCTCCAGCCAGACTCTGGGATTTTTTGTGTTCTTACTGGTAGCTTCGCACAACAGTATTAACACACTTGACTCATAGTTACTGTTAGTGGTTTAAGCACAAATCATAGAACTTGGAACATTGTGAGATAATGCTTAGTTTTGGTACATGATAAGTGGTTTCTGTGGTTTATCCATTCTAACATAAAATGGTTGCCCCTGCCCTTGTAGACTTAGATGATAGCATGTTTGCTAAAACTTCAACCCCAGAAGAATGGATTGCACAGGGAGACTACTATGCCAAACACCAGTTCTGGGAGGTAAGAACATAATGTTTATTTGAAATAAGGATTCTTGCTTATTCTGAAACCTTATTATTTCCTCTGTCTGCATAAAATCATCTGTAAACCTTCAGTTGCTCTATAGCAGTCTGTCTTAGTTTGTGGTTTGTAGCTGTGTGTCTACTTGTAAATGACTTACAAGAAGTGAGCAGGAAGCGGAACCCTATTGTTTGTAATCTTAAATTCACTGCCCAGAAATTTGCAGTCCTATGAGGGAAAAACATTTTAATGCACACAAACAAAAGACAGTTGGAAAAACAATTATTAGTAACAATCAGAATTGACTGAAATGTGTGAATCTAAACCATGTTCTTGACAGTATCGTTGCACATACAGTAGGAAAATGAAAGCATTTTTTGGAAGTGTATTAATTTGGGTAGTAAAATGATGGTTTCATCCCCCTTCTGTTTAAAGAACATGGAGATTTTACAGTCTTTGGTTTCCTAGCATCCTAGTTAATACAGTCCACATATGGGATGACAGTTAATGGGATGGAAGCAAACTCAGTCAGGACAACAACATCAATTAAATATTCTGCAGGGGGATAAGGGATATCTCTAGATCAAATGCTCTTGTCCGTATGAGTAATTTTAACTTCCCAGACATCAACTGGGAAAATCATACAGTGGACACAAAGAGGTCCAGGAAATTTCAGGAGCATGTTGAAGACAACTTCTGGGTGCAAGTACTAAAGGAGCTGACTAAGGAGAGGTGACCTCCTGCGTTTGTTGTTTGTGAGGAGAGGCGTACTTGTGAGTAAAATGGTGACTTGTGTCTGTCTTGGTCACAGTGGCTACAAAGTAACTGAGTTTCAAATTGTTGTCTATAGAAGAAAAAGTCTTGCAAACCTTTGACCCTGGATATGGGGAGGGCAGACTTGTTCTCCGGAAGGAGCTAACTAGTAAGGTCCCTCGGGAATTCATGAATGCTAGGCACTTTTTAAGGGCCATCTCTGAAGAGTGCAGAAGCAGGAAATTCCAAAGTGTCGGTAGCCAAGCAAGTGTGGCAGAGTGGCTTGGCTGAATAGGAATCTTCTTCTTGAACTTAGGGGAAAAGGGAAAGTGTGTGGACATTGGAAGCAAGGGGAGGCGACACAGGAAGACAACAGAGATTCTGTTTGTCACTGTAGGGAGAAAATTTGCATGGCCAAAGCTTGAATAGAGTTCAGGCTATCCAGCACTGTGAAAGACAACAAAACAGTTATTTTAAAACACATTAATAGCAGAAGAAGGATTGGACATAACATTGGTCCTCTACTTGATGAGGTCATTTACCTCACAAGAAGGGACATAGGCAAAGCAGAGACATTTAAAGCCTTCTTCACCTCTAACACTGGTGATGTGCTGAAACACTGTGACTTAGGGAATGATAAACTCCCAGCTGACTCTGCATTAGTTTGAGACTGCTGCAGCTGGATGCACATAAATCTATTGGGCTTGATGGGATTTGTTCCAGGTACAGAATGAGCTGGCCCATTTTACTGTAGGGCCCCTTTCCATTGTTTTTCAAAGGTCTTGGGAGTCTGGAGAGGTCCCAGTCCATTGGAAGCTGGCAAATGTCCCAGTTTTCAAGAAGGGTAAGAAGGAAGACCCTGGTAATTACAGGCCTTTCAGTATCACTTTGGTGCCTGGTAAAATTATGGAGGAGGTTATTCTGGGAGTTACTGAAAATAACACTTGAGAGACAATGCCATCATTAGTCATAGGCAGCATGGGTTCACTCTCAGAAAGTCCTACTTAACCAACTTCCCTTTTGTGACAAGGTCACTCATCTAGTTGACCAAGAGAAGCCAGTAGATGTGGTACATTTTGGTTTTAGCAAAGATTTTAATAGTTTCTCTCACAGTCACTCTTCATTCTGGATGAAATGTTCAGCACACAGCTAGACAAGTCCATAATACATTAGGTGAGAAACTGGTTGACAAGTCTGGCTCAAGGAGTTATAATAAATGGGGTTATCAAGTTGGGGGCCAGTCACTAGTTGGGATTCCCCAGTGCTCAATTTAGGGGCTAGTGCTCTTTAATGTTTTTATAAATGATTTGGACATAGGAATGGAGTGTACATTAAATATGTTTGCCACCAATACTAAATTGGGAGGACACTAAATTGGGAGGAGCTGTTGATTCTCTCAAGGGTGGTGAGGCCCTGCAGAGAGACCTTGACAAACTGGTGGGCTGTCACCAACCGTATGAATTTAACAAGTGAAGTGCTGGTTTCTGCACCTAGGATGGAGTAATCCTGGTTATACATTCAAATTAGGGAATGAGAGGCTGGAGAGCAGCCCCATGAAAAGAGATCTGTGAGTTTGGGTTGATGGCAAGTTGAATATGAGCCAGCAGTGTGCCCTGACAGTCAGAAAGGCAAACGGTGCATCAAATACAGCATTGTGAACCAATCAAAGGAGGTGGTTGTCCCTCTCTGCTCTGTGCTGATGCAGACTCACCTTGAGTACTTTGTGCAGTTTTGGGCACCACAATATAAGGACATCAGACTATTAGAGTGTGTCCAGAGGAAGGTGACCAAGATGGTGAAAAGTCGTAGAATCGTTGAATGGTTTGGTTTTGAGAGACCTCAAGAATCATGTAGTTCCAACCCCACTGCCATTGCCATGGGCCGCTCTAGAGGACACTTCTTAAGAAGAGCAGCTGAAGTCGCTTGGCTTGTTCAGCTTGGAGAAGAGGTGGGTGAGGGGTAACCTCATCACAGTCTACAACTTCCTCAAGGGAAGTGGCAGAGGAGGAGGAAGTCCTGATCTCCTCTCTTTGGTGACCAGTGATAGGACATGAGGAAATGGAGTGAAGTTGCATCATACAAAGATCAGATTGGACATAGAAAAGGGCTCTTCACTGAGAAAGTGGCCTGCCGCAGGCACCCCAGGAAAGTGATAATGGCATTTAGCCATGAGTTCAGAGTTCCAGAAGCATCTGGATGACACTTTTAGTCATGTGGGTTTGTTTTAGGTAGTCCGGCAGGGAGCAGTAAGTTGGCCTCTGTGATCCTTGTAAGTCCCTTTCAATTTGAGATGTTCTGTGATTCTGTGAAATAAAATTGTAGATACTTTTTTGATCATGGCAGAGGGAAAGCTTCTGTGTTTTGCTGGTAACAACATATAATTCTCTGAAGGGAAAATAGATATTTATAACAAGGCAAAACCCCAAAATAATCAGCTGCTACTATACAGACAGTCTTTATTTCCCCTTGAAAATAAAAGGCAATTTCCTAAATGGACAGAAAAGAGTTTAGATAAAAAACTCACTCAGCTAAAAAAAATTAATCTTGAAATCTGAAATGCATTACCTATATTATCTGCTAATCTGTTTTCTTTATAACCCTGATCTTTGCTTGTCAATGCTACCTTAAGAAGACATTATCTGATGACTTTGGCAGTTCTAAGAGTGGCTTGCAATGTGCAATTTCCAAACAGAAGCAACACTAAATTAATGGATAGAATAAAGAAATCATGGTGTTGCAGAATAAGCAGGATGATAATGAAGCCAAGCTCGCTAGGAGCATGGCAACTCCTGGTGTTTCTGTTTAGTTTTCACAGAAAGGGCCCAGTATGATAAAAGCATTGAGTAAATGTTCCTTGCTTTTTGATTTCACTTGCACATGTTGGTTTTCTTCACTTTTATTAATATGGGGCAGCTGCCTGGTGACTTACCAGTTAATGGTTTAGGCTATCCTTCAAATTGCATATGGTATTAGTTCTATCAGCTTACCAGGAATTCTGCTTTCACTACTTCCATGGACAATATTGTAATTAATATTCTAATTTTGCTAATCGCATGTGGACTGACTTCAAAGCTTTTCTTTTTGTCCTAAAAATATACCACAATGTTTTACCTTTTCCTTTTTCCAGGCACCCTGCCAGTCTTTGTGCTTTCCATTACAGTGACTGTAAAATTAAGTATTGCTTTTATGTGATAAGCCATGGGCTGGATGCACATCTGTGAATGCTGTGTGTGATTTCACCCCAGGTGGCCGCCAAATGTTATCAAAAGGGAGGAGCAGCTGAGAAGTCAAAACTGGCCCTGACGCACGACGCTGTTCTCAAAGTGCACGCGAAGAAAGCCAGCCCAAGGTAAGTGTCAGTGCAGCCGAGCGAGTGCCACTCTGTGGTGCCAGACCCCTTGGGGGTGCAGGGGGCGAGATTCACACCACAGCTGTGGGACCGGACCGGAGACGTCGGAGAGCAGTGCAGGAGGGGTGTCTTTAGGTGTCTGTGGGTTGCAAAAGAGATTTAAGAAATTGGAAGGTCTCGCACAATAGGATCCAGGGCACTGCTCCCTGTGGAGAGTAGTGGAAGAGCTGTCTGAATGAAATGTGGCCCTTGCAAGGGCTTACTGGTTGTGTGAGAGAAAAGCAACAGGATTTGCATTATGTCAAGAGGCTTTATGTCCTTAGATATGGATAGAAGAGCATATGCCATCAGCAGTGCTCAACTTCGGTTAATCCCACTGCATATTCACTCAACAAAGAAGAAGGAATGGTGGTGTACATTGGGGAAGAAAAGCTGCTAGCAAAAGTGAGCTTTGGGTAAAATTGGTGTTACAGTCAATTTAAACTAAACAAGCTGAACTAGATCTGAACCATAGGACAGTTTTAAAGGAACAGATTTTGAGATGAATCATTTAGTTCATGATTTCAGCTAAGTAAAATAGCTCAAGGATTTGACAGGGGAGAGAGTTTGCAGTTTCCTGAAGAGGCTTGGAAACTCTTTGGGACTCATCTCAAATAAGACAAGAAAAAACTTAATGGAGAAAGATCTAGACCGAAGTGAATCAGTTCCTGCTCCTGCTGGGGAGACCAGAAGCTAGCAGTGATAGCAGAAGGGGAAAGGAATGACTAGATCAAAGGAAGCTGGCACACAAGGGGGAGGAGGGAAGGTCTGAAGAAATGCTGTTACTGGAGTTAGTTGAGATTTTATCTTCCTTAATTACATGCTTTATGTTAGTGGCCTGGGTTAAAAGTATAAGGATGCTCATAAAATTTCATGATTGTAGAGAAATTGTTGATGGGACTGATAAAACTTTTTGTCAGTTCCCTGTATGTTGGGGTGCTTGTCAACTGCGTAAAATTTGAGGAGAAGGAATTTGATGTATTAGGATATGTTGACAGAACATATGTAATAATGAAGCTGCCAAAGTTGATTTTTTTTAATAGAGGTATTAATGCTGGTGTAAAAAGCTTAAGTAAGATCTTCATATGAAATGTTCTGTACAGTTCTGATTCTCCAGGCTTGGTGCTTAACAGCAGAAAGGAGAGAAAAAGTTAAGAAAAGAGAAGCAGTACAAAATCACAGTACTATACATTACTTAAAAAAACCTCAAAAGAATCTGCCAGAGCAGTCATATTTTGGAACAGATTTCTGGACAGAACAGTGTCATCCCAAAATATAACTAATTGTAAGATCATAACTCATCAGGTAATGTGTGAAGAATAATGTGTGATGTCAGTGTTGGTTGGATTCAGTGAAGATCACATGATCCTAAACTTAATTTGGATGTTAGTGGTAATTTTCTCTTACTTTCTACAGGGAGAAACAGATGGAATATATGACATTGGCTAAAACTTACTTGGAATGTGGAGAACCAAAACTATCACTAAAATGTCTGATTCAATCAAAAGAGTTCCGTCTTTGTGCAGAACTGTGTAAAAAATTAGGAAAGGTATTAAATCCTCACCTTTTCACTTTCCTTTTCCTACACCTTGTTTTCCTCTCCTATTACTCAGAAAGTATTAGTATCTTTTTGTGTCACGGTAATAGCTGAATGAAACAAGCTCTTTAAGCTGGGCTGTTCAAAGAGAATCATTTGTTAGAGAATAGGCAGAAGAGGAATGAAGTGGAGAACGATGCAATTATGAAGGCTGGCTTTATTTCTTTGGCTTTCCTCAAACACCATCATCAGTCATTTGCAGTCAAAAGTTAGTGAAATGACTGATGTCCTGAAACTTAAGCTGTTGCTTCATTCAGTACTCTGATGATACTGAAACTTCACTGATTACAGCCATTTAAATGGAACCTTAAAACTTGGAAATATTAGTGTGTTAACAATATGTAATGTTTTTTATTTGCAGTGTATTTCCACTAAAAGAATGTAAAATAAATGTTCCCATATATTTGAAGTTCAAGGTACAAGGCTAGGGTTCTCATTCTGCATCCATAACTGTTTTAATTTAGTACTATCCATTCTGACAAATTTGTAAAGCATCAGAAGCATGTGTGGTGTTTTCTAACAACAGGCAGAGCTGGGTAGATAGAATTATTTTGAAAATCCTGTATAATACCTTTCATTTTACACTCTAGTTTTTCAGACACAAATATTTTGAGTTTTTTCTAAAATATTTTGAAGTTTTAGTGATGGTTACTTTAACAAGTATTTGATTACATTCAGATAGTTTAATTACACTTTATTAAAGTGTACTTCTTAATGAGACACATGATGGAATGACAAGATTTATTCTGTTCCTATAGTTCTGACTGTTTACAGCACTTCAGTTTCATTACTGACTTCTGCATTGCAGATGAAAGATGCTGCAGTTTACTATCAGAAAAGCCAGTGCTACAAAGAAGCATCTGAATGTTATGAACTAATTGAGGAGTTTGATCTGGCCATTAAAATGTATTGTCGGGAAGAACTCTATGAAGAAGCAGCAAAGGCCGTTGAAAGGTGTGTCCTGCAAGATGGTATTGGAATATAATTATCTTTTCCATTTCCAAATTCCATATAATGCAGCTGGTTCACTGGGAAATTTTCAGAAGGGTTTTGTCTGCTGACTTTGTTTTACATAAATCCTTTGTGATGTACCTTTAGTAATGGTAGCTGCTTTTTTGAAGGATTAAAGCTTCTTTAATATGTAAAGATTGTTTGATGACCAAAAAGTTCAAGCATTAAAGGCACTTTACCAACTAACAAGTTTTTAAATCAGCCCCCCAAACCATTCATGCAAATTTATCAGCATAGACACAAAAAATCTGCACTCTGAAGTTTATCATGAGAAGATGATAACAAAAAGCTAACGATAATTTACTCACCCAACAGGAAAAAATTACTCGTTCTCAGCTTGCAGGAGAGACTATTTCACAAAACTGGCTTAGGGGATACCTTAATAATTTTACATCAGCCATTAACAATGAATTACTGAATATTCTAAAGTGCATGTTACGAAAGATGCAACCAGGTGTTTTGCTCAGACACTCAATAAGCTACAAAGTATATGCAGATACGTACAACAGACTTGAAAGAATTCTCTCTAAACTGACAAGTTTATGTAAATTTTACAGAATATTGTATATATTGACCCATGGAGAATTCACTGAAACTCATATTTATTTATAAATGGAAGATTAACACTGATAAAATGTGTTAAAACAATTTTTACATTGATTTGACAGTGTGGAGAATGCTTCACTAATGCTGTAAACCTTGTGATCTTGTTTGTGCCAGAAGTTTTAATAATCGTGATTCTGACAGCCTCATGTTGTAATTAATTTCCTTCTGTAGATCTTTTAAGATGATGTGATCCTCTTTTGCCTGGCTGGCATATCACATGAAACAGTTGGCCTTTTTGAAGGAAGGGCTTCTAGGAGCAACTGTTTGTTTAATGGTTCTTTTTTTTATTGCAGTGCTTTTTTTTTTGTCTAGATTTTTCATCTGTGGTAGTAAATTGATGTATCTGTATTTCAGATATGAAGATACGTTGAATGCAAAAGGACAAATGGTTTCCAAACTCTCCTGTACAGCAAATCAGTTGTATTTGGAAGCAGCTGCAAAGTACCTGAGTATGAACAGGACTGAGGAAATGATGCGAGTCCTCTCAAAACTTGATACAGAGGATCAACTTGAGTTTCTGAAGTCTCGTGGATGCTTGCACCAAACAGCAGACTTACTGAAAAGGAAGGATCGCCAGGAGGAGGCTGCAAAGTTGATGAAACAACACGGGTTTGTTCTGGAAGCAGCCAACCTCACGGCTATAAAAGAGTTTCGTGCATCGTGTTTGCTTGCTGAAGCGCGTGCCAGGCTGAGTCGTGGTTCAGAATTACACCTGGGGAACGTGGAGAGCATCCTAAGAGAAGCCCTCGAACTCTGTGAGCAAACCAGGCAGAAGTCTGGCATTGCTGAGGCTGTGTTTTTGCAGGGAGCTCTGAAAGGAGACTTCAAGAAGCTGAGCAACGCGTACAGTCAGTTCCTATCTCTGAATCACTCTGCTGGTGCAGTTGAAGCTCTCTTTGCATTATGTCGCTGCAGCACTCCTAGTCAGAACATCCTCTTCATGGCAGCACCTGGCTTAATGGCTCTTCTGAGTCTTGTTAGCGGTCTGAATAAAGCAGCCACCAATGCAGAGAAAGATATGGTGAAGTTATGCTTTGCCTATTTTGGGATTGTCCCAACAGGTGACAGTTGCCAGGTGTCTCAGAATGAAGCTGAACCCATTCTCAAGTTTTTGTTAGACAAGCTAAGTCTAAAAGAGAGGAAGGCAAAAGGTGATTTCTCAGTAAGCACAGAGAAAGTAAAATCAGCTTTGAAGCAGCACTTGTTAAGCAGGTTGTGCTTTATCACACGTGAGTTACTGAGCAGGAAGTACCCTGATATTTGTATGAAGTTCATTGCCGGATTGAACTGTGAAGATGAAACCTGTGAGGGTTACCACAAGCCCTTGTTGCGCCATGAAGCAAAGACAATATTTCAGTGTAAAATGCATCTGGTGGCAATAAATGGACTGTTGTTGGAAGCCACATGCACTTTCCCTAAAGAGCTACTGAATCAGTGCAAAAGCTTCAAGGACATTTTGACTTCTGACATATATGCATCATGTAAATCCCTCCTAGGAATGTTTTTTCCTAATCATTTTCATTTGAGAATACTGTCTGAGAACCCAAAGGCATGCAAAGAAATATTGCAATTCAGTAGTATTATTTCCAAACCTTGTAGAGAGATGTTGAAGAAGTACATCACATATAAGTTTACTAATGAAGACACTGCAGCCAGAAGAGAATCAACTGACTTGTGGCTAAGTGCCATGAAAGTTCTTATCTTATCTTCAGGATATCCTGGAGAATTTGAGAAGCTTCTTTTTAAAGAAGAGGATGATTATAACAAAGAGCTAAAGTTTGCTTTGGCACAGGCAAAAAGTTCCCCAAAGAATAAAGGCCAGGGAGAAAAGACCAAAGGAATAGAAGGCAGACATGGTATGTTGCTACCTGACAAAAATGCTGAAAATGCAGGAAGAACACACTTGTGCTTCATTCGACTTCTTGAAAATTCACTTGAGCAATTCTATGTTCACAAGAACCCGGAAAACTGTAAAAGATTTTTTTTCCGTTTCATGAATGTCCTGATCAAGAAATGCACAAGATACCTGATTCCAAGCATAGGAAATACGGTGATGTTGTTGGAATTCCAGTATATTCTCTGCTGTGCTGTCCTGATGCGACTCTCCAAGAACATTATTCTCAGCCTTCCAAAGAGTTACATTGCTCTCCTTTATTACTGGGACTTTTTGTTCAGACGCAAGGACCATTACAAAGAACTTAAAGACACATTTTCTATTATACAGGAGTACAGACCAAAGGACACAAATGCAGCTGTATACCGTTTCAGATCTCATCTCTGTTACCTGTCAGAAGTCTTGTGTGGTGTTCATGGAAGGTTCAATGTCCTCCTGGATGCATTCAGGGATCCCAACTGCATAACTTCAGGGGAGGCTGAGCGGACAGTAGTGCTGTGCTTAGTGATGTTACTGAATGCTGACCAGGTGCAGAGTTCTAAAGATAGATCCCTCTTACGCCACCTCTTTCCTGCAATCAAGGCGATGCTGGAATCAATGAGAAAAGCCTCTCCCTCTAAAGTACCTGGAAGATTGCTGAGGGTCGTGGAACAAGTGAGTGATGCTACACATGTAAGAGAAGTTGCTGCAGGCCTGCAAGAGCTGCTGACAGAGCGAGATGAAGAGCACTTGGTTGACTGCCGCTGGAAGTCGGACACTGCCTACACTCAGGGGCATTCACCCATACGGGGCATCCAGTATGAACGCGTAAACCTTGACAGATTTATAACCTCTTTGGATGAAACAGAATATGCTGATGAGCTGGAAGAGGAATTTGAAGAGGTTCATTGCTTAGAGGACCAAAAAGATCCCCTGGAAGTCATTGCACTCAGCAAGCAACAGAAGCAAGAGCAGAAAGCATCTGCTCAACGCCAGCTGTATCGTGTGTTCCATTTCATTTCTCTATACATGAAGTGGAAAAGGAAGGCCCGCTCCAGAGTTCATCCTGTTGCAATGAAAGAAGAGGAATTTTTATCAGAGATATTCAAAAGAGCAGATATTGACCAAACCCAGTGTGACCTCTGTGGAGTCAGATTCATCCAGAGCTCTGAGAACTATTTCAGCCGGTCAGAAAGCATGGAGGCAGACACTTCTGAACCTCTGACACCAACAGAGAACAGTGGGGAAGAAAAGTTGCATGCAGAAGGAAATGCAATTTCTGTGGCCAATGAGGCCTACATGGAGCACAGAAACACAGAAGAACACACAAATAACCATGCTGCCTACAGACACTATGCCGAGTTTTTCAGAACAAAGATAGATCCAAGAATACATGATGGACTGGAAGTAGCGGAGGCCATTAGAGAAAGGGGTTACACCCGAGACGGTTTGGCATATAAAGAAGGTTCCAACTTATGCCAGAGGAAAATCAAAGAGAATATTAAAAAAATTTCAGATGCAGTAGAGGAAATATATGAGAAAAAAGCCTGGGCTAAAGGTAGGACCTTTCCAGTTTTCTTTAAACAATTTAATATGTAATTTTTTGGCCAGACCTCTAGACCTGACAAAACTCTGTTTGAAAATCTTAATGTGGTCAAGAGAAAGGTACTTCAGGTATCTGAGGAAAAGAAGAACTGAGAGAGCTGGAAATACTGAAAATGTATTCTAAGCTCTTACAACTTAATAAATTACATAGTACAGGTAAAGTGAATAGTAGTGATTTTTTATAGGTAGTAAAGTGAATTTTAACCACATGGTCAGGTGTACTGTGTTCTCTGAACGTACATAGTTTTACAGCAACTTCACATTTTTACTGACAGGTCATCTTTACTAATTTTTCTACTGTTTCTACTGTTTCCTATTTACTTCTTCCAGGCACAGTAATTTGGATATGCAGGGGTAGTAGCATGGTGGGAGTACTTGGAGTCTTTGACTAAGGGTATCGCTGACTATTCTGCCCTTGAACTTGTAATTTTGCTAGGGCTGAACAGACATGGATACTTGACTACAAATCTGTGGTGTGTCAGGTACTCAAAGGCCACCCTGGTATTAAAAAGTTCAGTAAATTACAGTGCTTGAGGTACATATTTTGATATTAGATTCCCCCGCCTTATATGCTTAAAGCGTTATTCTATGCTGATTTTTGCAAGCAAAATTGAATTACTGAATGAGTGGCCTAGAAGCAAAATTGTTTGGTGTACTTACTTCAGGAAAGTGACAACTTAAATCATAACATTGTTACTGGCTTCAGTTGTAGAAATCCACCAGTCCTGTCAAGTTGTCATTTTGCCTGTGATGTCTGACAGTAGTGAAAACCTGTAGTATTTGATATGTTCATCAGCTCTGATCAGTGAAATACGTTAAATAGTAACTAAATGTTAGGTTGTGCTCGTCACGTGTAAGCTTTATCTTTAGTCCTAGTGGAAAGTTTTACATATGGATGAAGTCCATGAAGTTTTGCTTATTGTTTACTTGGCTTTCTGCTCATTGAACCATGATAGTGATGAATAAGAGATGTAGTAGGCTTAATTAGGTAATGGTGGATTTTGTTATGACAATTGCTTGATGAATGTTACCTTGTTCTTCCACTCAGTGAAAATATATATACAGAAATTATATAAGTCTCTGAGATTACTTTTTCCTCTCTTTATAACAGGCATTTTTCAGGTTCTTAATGGTGCAGTTCAGCAAAAGCTGCAACATCTCAGGTCCATGTTTGATTTGTATAATTTCAGAGAGATAACGAAAGTCAAGAACTTTAATACCCAAAAATAAAGTAGAATGTTTTCAGGATTCAGGTGTAACTCAAAAAGGGCAGCACAAGGATGTAGAACTTCTCTTCTGACAGTGCTAGTAATGCTGATTGGAATGGGGAGTAATACATGCATGATCTTCATGCACACTAGTGAAATATGCCCCGTATGAGATCACTGGCGACCGTGACTTCTGGGTTTGCAGCATCATCATCCAGCATGGCTCTGTGTAATGTCATTTTGTGCTTGACCTGTAGCTGCTGTCCATTTCTCAGCTAAGTGTTCTCACAGAATGTTAACTGTGCTCCATTACAGCTGAAGAAGTAATAACCACACACGCCAACAAATTGGTTGGCACCATTGATGATGCTCGTAAGTGGCTGAAGCAAATGGACTCTCACAGGATAACAGAAGAAGGTATGTTTTAAAACTGCACAGCTTTCTGTGCCCACTACTGAACAGTAGTGGTCTCTAAGCATCACTTCAGTCTCCCTGTCAGCAGCATTGCAGATATTCGCTGAGCTTTGAGAGGCAGCCCCACAGGGGCCCTCTGGGAAACATGAGATAACCAGGCTTTCCTCAGTGGCTCTTCAAAACAGGGCAGCTGGTTGCAGGGCGACCAGAGTGGAGCAAGCCTTCTCGCTGGCCCTCGGTGGATCCCAGCTTGTGTTTGTTTCTTTTATTTTCACTTGCATTTCTCTTGGTTTCGTACAAAAAGTAGCATACATTGATGCAGTCTATTGCATCACAGATCTCTGAGGGCATGTTTAAGACTTCCTTGTGCCTCCCTGAATGTTCAGGTTTAAACATATGTTTAGGTAGTGGGATTACAACAATTGCAGAAACAGGCAGCAATGAAGTGATCAGACTTAAAAAATGGACCATATGTAAAGCATTAAAGTAGCTCAATTTTAGAAAAATTGGTTGTGATTAAAGCCTTGTGTTGCATCTTCTTATTCCAGCAGATATGGGTAATAAGACTGGAGGTGCTCTTGTAGTCCCAAAAGCAACCTTAGAGTCTGTCTTGAAAGTCAGCAAGCAAATGTAGTGTCTGCTGAAACGGAATCTTGAGAGAGAGATGAGACAAACTTCTTAGAAAAGTCAAAGGAAATAACAATAGAAACAGATTATCAGTGTGAAAATTAATTAGTAGTACAGCAAGTGTCTTAGCAGTTGCTGCTTCCTTGCAGAGCTCTTAAGCACATTGTCATATTAAGCTAAATACTTCTTAAACATGATTATGCACATATGAAGGTATATTGCTGACATATAAAATAGCAATGGCATAGCTTGTCATGCTGTTAAGAGCAAAAAGTGTTGGGGTTTTCCATTCTGCATTAATTTATTGTTTTTAATATAGGCTTGGTGCATGATAAAGACTTGGAAAATGAAGTGGAAGATGAAATTATGGCTTTTGAAGAACTTGTCCATAAAAAAATCTCAAGGAAGAAAGGAAGACATGGGAAACTATAATTTGAAAAATTATTCCAGATGGCTATTTTATCCTCTTAACAATCTAAGTTTAGAATGAAAAATTTTTTTAAAAAATAGAGGGATGGGATCAGAAATGGGAAGAATCTGAAGAAAAAGAGCAGCTTATGCTGTGTTTTGTTTTGGGTTTTTTTTATTGCTTGTATTGTGTCAGAATAATTACCTATGTTATGATAATGTAATTGTTAAAACCTATGACTGGACCAATTTCCTTTCAAACCTGTGTGGTAGCTTAAAAGTAACAAAAGCCAAAGAAACAAGCAAGTAGAAAAAAATGTTAATGTTCTGACTTATCTCAGGGGTATTTTTCCACTCAGTCTTTTTTTTCTTCTTCCTTGTAAACTTGCATCATCATTCTTCTGAGCTGGAATCCTCAGAAAAATTGATTGATAGTTTCTCTGATTTTGAGTGTCCTGGTATGTTTAGAACTTTTTGAGTCTTCAGGTGAGATACTTACAGTATCCCTCTTTTCTATTTTTATAGACAAGAAATCTCTAAACACATTCATATTTCTGACAGTGTATATTCTTCTGATTAGATAGGTATGAAAGTTAAGGGTTGTCTTATTTGATAAAGTTTTGATATAAACTTCTACCTGTACCTGTTGAAAAAATGGATAATCTTAATTTCAAAGAATGTTACACATTTTTAGTGCTTTATAATTGTAAGGTTTAATTGATACATTTTTGTAATGTATGATGTTTTTATAAAACCTATAAAATTTTTAAAATCACTTGATCTTGTCTTATTTTTTGAATGCTTTCCAAAAGCCGTATGAGTGGGATTTGTAAATTGGGTCCAGAATATCAGTTTGTTCTGATGGGATCTCAGTGGATCTCCAGCATACTGTAGTGTGCTGGTTTTGGCTGGGATAGAGTTATTTTCTTCCTAGTAGCTGGTATAGTGCTGTGTATTTGAATTTAGGATGAGAATAATGTTGACAACACACAGATGTTTTGGTTGTTGCTGAGCAGTGCTTACTGTAGGTCAAGGACTTCTCGGTTTCCTGTGCTCTGCTAGAGAGCAGGTGCACAAGAAGCTGAGAGGGAGCATGGCCAGGACAGCTGGCCCCAACTGGACAAAGGGACACATTCCACAGCACAGAAACATCTTCTCAGCACATGAACTGGGAGGAGGTGGATGGGACGGGCTGATCACTGCTGGGGAGGGGCTGAGCCTCAGTCAGGGGAGTGAGCAATTGTATTGTGCTTCACTGTTTTTCTTGGGTTTTATTCCACCCTCTCTTTTTTATCTCCCTTTTCACTAAAATTATTATTATTGTCATTAGTACTGTATGTTACTTAATTTCAATTATTAAACTGTTCTTATCTCAACCCACAGGTTTTACCCTTTCTTCTGATTCTCCTCCCCATCCCACAGGGAAGGTTGGAGGGTGAGTGAGCAGCTGTGTGGTAATTAGTTGCTGGCTGGGGTTAAACCACAACACGTAGTCTCCTTTAGTAACCCTTTTATTTAAAACATTTGTGTGTTAAACATAATTAGAGTATTATTTAGTTGTTGAAATATTTTGCCTTTAAAAGGGTTCCTCTTTGTATACATAACAAATTGCTTCAATAATTACCTTTTGTCAAAAACATAATCACTTATTATTATGCTCAGTGTTGTGGAAATGGGACATTTTCATGGGTAAAAATGAAATGCTGCTGTAGAATGGAGCTACGTGGGTAGCAGTAATAATTTTCTATTGCATTGTAAAAGATTCTTTCCAGGTGTTTCTTCTTAAAGAAGTCTTATTGCTTAAGCAAGCATTTAGAAGATAGTTTAGAAACATACATTGATGAAATGTAATGCAAGTCACTTGCACTGTACAGAAGTCAAGAATTAAGAAAGCTGTATCATTAATGTAACTAATTTGGCTTTGTTTTCTGTTATAATGGGTATTTTGCAGAAACTTTTCCTGTTTGGTTTATCAGCTTCACTGTTTATGTTTGTGGCAGCAAACACTACCTAAACCTTTTAAGGACAATTACAATTTCAGAATCCTGGCTGGCCACATTTTAAAGACGTAATGATTATACTTTTTCTTTCTCTTTATGGAAAAAAAACCCAACTTAAACACTATCGTGAAATACCAAGCAAAGGGGGAACAAAGAAAAAGAAATAAGAACAGAAGTTGCCAAGAGCTTAATCTTGGGTACCTTTCCTTGGGTACCTGTGATCCTTGATGTGGTTCCATGCAACCCACTGGTTTTTCTCTGACTTTGAATCAGCACTCCCAGATGGAACTTATTTCAATAACATATGAAATACTGACTGCTAGACAAAAATAATGGGAATTAAAATTTCAGAGGTGACAGTTTCAGAGATTTATTAGGTCAAAATTTCAGTAATGTTCAAGCTGAGATGGGAAATCTAGCTGGATCTCCAGACCAATATCACTGCTTTAAGGTTTTTTTTCCCATGTGCTGATCTGCATAAATAAACATGAACCTTCCCTTTCCATGGCAGTCTCTTCAGATAATAGTTATCTCAGTGCATTAATCCTATTTACATGTTACATTAGCAAAATGAGTTCATCCAGATATACCCTTAGGTTGTGGGGATTTTTTGCTCTATTTTTTTCCTTCTTTTTTTTTTTTTTTAATCTTTCCCACCTCTGGTGGAAGCCCCAGTGTTCTGGCATCAGCTAATGCCTATGACTCAAAGGGCTTAAGACCCACGACAGGTGCCTTGGTATGTGTGAGATGCATATTGCACTGAAACCTTGGAACTAAGCAGTGGATGCAGGCTGTTGAGCTAATCCACCCACTTCTGCCTGTCTAAGCCATGTTGAAAAGAATTTTGAAAAGGCTTCAAAAGCTCAGAAACTGGTGACTTAAAATCCCTCTCCCTGGTGATACAAAAATGACACCTAAATGAAAAAGAAGAACAAACTATTTGCTGCAGTTGGAAGATGGGGTGTGTGGTCCTAAAGAAGACCAAGTCTCCAAATTTCAGACTCTCCAAGAAAAAAAATCTCTTGCTTGCTTGAATCTCATATTAATACAAAGGACTGTGTGGTAAATGATGTGTACTTTTCATCTTTTTCTTTTATTTCTTTTAAAAACATTTTTTCATTATACTGCCAAACCAATACATGCCCACAGTTTTATTCCAAAACACTTTCCTAACAGTCAGCTGTTACAAACTCTGACTCAGCAAATCATTTAAACACTTGCCATTTTTTAAGCATTTGCTGTCATTCCTAAAGGGAAGCCTTTTACCTCTGTACTTACTGAAAATATAGGAGGAAAGAAATTGTCTTATCTCTGTAAATAAATTGAAAGGTTTTCCTGCCAGCAACCCCTGTAAAAGTATTTGCTGAAAACCAGTAGGAAGCACCCTTCATTACCATGAAAGGGACCACAGCTGTTGCTACCGAGCTTCAACCTTTTTTTGTTGGAGTATTTAGAAAGGTAAATACATAAAAAAAGAACTAAAAAAAAATATAACCAGCAACAACAAAGTGGCAACTAAAATAATGATAGACAGGGACACACTACTGTATCTGTATTCACTGAAATGGTTATTGCTGATCAACACAGGAAGGATGTAGACCTGCTAGAATGAGTACAGAGGAGTGACATGAAGATGGTAGGAGGGCTGGAACATCTCCCATGTGAAAACAAGCGTGAGAGAGTTGAGATTGTTCAGCATGGAGAAGAAAAGGCTCTGGGGACACCTTAGAGTATCTTCTACTACCTGAAGGTGTCCTAAAAGAGAGCCAGAGAGGGACTTTTTACAAGTACATGTGATAGGACAAGGGGGAAATGCTTTTAACTGACAGAGGATAGGTTTAAATTAGAGATTAGGAAGAAATTCTTCTATGAGGGTGATAAGGCACTGGAACATGTTACCCAGAGAAGCTGTAAATGCCCCATCTCTGGCAGTGTTCAGGGCCAGGTTGGATGGGGCTCTGAGCAGCCTGGTCTAGTGGAAGGTGTCCCCGTCCATGGCAGGGGGGTTGGAACTACATAGTCTTTGAGGTCCCTTCCAATCCAAACTGTTCTATAACTCACTTCTCATTAAAACCTTCACATCTACACTTACACAGCAAGACCCAGAGACACCTTGGTGTTAGATTTATGGCATGTCTGCGTTAGCTTGTAACTCAGAAATATATTAGCAAAGTACCAGGCAACACCCCTACTCTTTATCTTCTTCTGGTAGATGGCAGAAATTTTGAGTATCTTCCCTCTCTGTAAGAGCTGGTGTGGTGGGGGTGGAAGAGTTTACATACTTTAGTTTGTAGTTCTCATGACTACATTCGTACACCAAGATTTCTGACTCTAGACATACTCAACATCAATGTGAAATACTTAAAGAGTCAGATACCTAAACACCAAAGCAGTTGAATTGTCAGATTAATAACCATTGCAAATAAGTATTCTGTGAATCAGAGCATTTATTTCAGTTTTCTGACATGGACTTCTGTAACTGTTTTCAGCCTGTCATCTGAACATGCATGTGCACAGGTAATGTCTATTCATATTCTTACCTTTGCTGTGTTCATCCTGCCTTGTTGCAAGAGGATGGGTTGCAGTGTCTTTGAAGCCTGTTACGGTCATTCTGTGCTGCTTGATCTATGGAAATAGTTCAAATTTCTTTGGAAAGAAATTGGTAGGAGATTCTTAACCTCCCCATATCCCATCTTCTGCTTAGGCCACACACAAAGTTTCATGGTTTAAAGGTGTAGTTGCTAGTGATTTAAGTAATGTTGCTACTCTAGACATTTAGAAGTTACTTTCATTGGTCGTCTGATCAACTGGTTTCTAAACTGTCCTAAGTAAACCAGCGCTGAAACTTTAGCAAATAATTGACAGAATTAGGTTGCCTCTTCAACATTCTGCAGACAAATAGTGATACCACAGTTTTCATAAGGTCTTGTAGAAGTAAATCCTTGCAATTCTCTTTCAGGGAGGGGTGAGTAGATCATTACTGAAGCTACATTACGTGAGTATAGTGCTATATACCACTCTATACTATTCATTGTAGAATTAGCTGGTCTTGTACTACATTAATGGTAGTTTTGGACAGGGTCCACAAAACTAGAAGAGCCTTTGAACACAGAGTAGCTTGACAGGATGCTGAAGCAGAGTAATTCAGGTGCCTAATTTCTATGGAGAAAGTTGGGTACCACATTATGGTTTATGGAGCAAAAGAGCACTGAGCTGAAAGGTGCTGGTGATCTGAAATGGCGTTTCAGATACCAGAATTCGTGCAGAAAGGAAACTGCAGAATACAGGTAAGTTACCGACCCTGGTATCACTGGAGCTTTGACTGGGGAAGTCTGGGTGAAGGAGTGTCTGAAGTGTGGAAACCTTCAGGCATCTCCCTGTCAAAAGAATATATCAGAGTTCTTCACTTCCACCAGGAGACAGACAAAAAAAAGTTTGCTTGGAGGAATACGTGATGATGAATACTTATGTAACAGCTAAGTGGCTGGAATACTTCTCCAGGCTGCTGAGACGGCCAGGATTCAAACAGCCCTCCCAGGAGGATGCTCTGAGCCATCGGATGCCAATTTGCCTAGAAAACATTCACTGCAGCTGCTGCTGAAGGTGCCTAATTCAGGATATTTTGGGGCCAGAGAGAGGGTGGAAGTGGGACCCATTTGAGAAGGGAATGCGTGCATTCAAGTTGCAGGTGTTAACACAGTAGTCCTACACGTGAAAAAGATCCACCAGATCTTGGAAGGGGACCTGCGCCTCCAGTGCGGGTGGTGCCTGGTTTCCAGGGTGCGGTTGAGTTCCCTTTCTTTGATAAATGACTGCTGAATTCATTGTGCAGTGAAACAGTTTCAGTAAGAGAGGCGGGATTGCCAGCAGCCCCCCAACCAGGCTCATTGCTGCTAAGTGATAGGTGGATGTGGAGTAAAACCTGGATCTCCTGTTCCCTGGGAGAACGCTCTGATTCAGGAGCTAGTCAACAGTGACTGTTTTATGAAGATGCCCATGGTATGCAAGAACCTTGGGGAGTGCTTTATTGAACTAAAGTAGATGATGAGAAAGAGCTGCCTTTTTCTGGATCCTGGTTGGACTTGGTGGGTACGTAACATGTTGAGCTACCGAATTTGTCAAAATATGGCAGTTCTGGGCATATAATAGAGGTACAGGGTCAAACCAAGTGTGGTGCACACCAGTATCTTGGGTTCGATACTGGGCAACAGCTAATCCCACCCATTTGAAGCCCTTTCCCCCAGTCATTCTGCTGCTGTGTAGGGTCACGTTCAAAGTGACATTACCTTCAAGGTAAGGAATGCTGCGTTGCAGGCCAGACCCATACTGATGAGGCTACTCCTGCCCTTGTGTCCCTTAAATGCAGATACTAATATTCCTCACATAACTCCATCAGTTTTAGAATTGAGAGATCTTAGGGCAACTGGTGCTTTGCAATCTTGTATGATAATCTTTCACTGGAGCAAGTAAGCAGTGCTGTTGAATTTATTCGAACCATGATTATTGGGCGGATATAAAGCACTTAAATACTTAGTTTTAACAAATCATGCAGAACCATATTTTCCACAAGGAACTCTTGGTTAGAGACCTGCATAAAGAACAGAAAGATCAAGCTGAAATAAATAAGTAAGTTCCAAAAAACAGTTTCCAAGTTGCTCTGCTTGTCTCTGTAAATAACATGCCTGGGTAACTATCACTTTTTTTTGACCCTGTCACTTTGAAAGTCTCTGCTGTTCGAGCCAGTGTTACTCAGACAAGATTCAACACCAGCTAATAGGAAGGAATTTCCTGGTGTTACGTTCACAGTTTGTCTCCATTCTTTACTTTTGCTGGAGGAGTCTGATGTTTAAGAAAGGAATAAACTTGTAGTACAATGAACTGTACCTGTGAGCTGGGGTATTTATAGCTTCATGCAGCAGTCTGGTTGCAGGGGTGAAGAAAAGTCTTTGGTTGTTGTGTGGAATATGTTTTGCATTGTGAATTAAAATTAGGTTACTGTTTTTTACTGAACAGTGACTATCGATATGGAGAGGGGATTTTTGCCTATCTCCACCACCAGCCTAAGGACGTAAGTCCTTTATGGCCTCACCTTGCCCACTTGGTGTTGTCTAGTTCATAAATTGCTAACTCTGCCTGGTTTTTGCTGGAGGATCTTTTTGAAGTTCTTGTGTCTTGTGAATAGGCAAGATAAACATGATGAACTTCCCGCTTTTGAGGACCTGGGTTGGACAATCTCCTTTGTCTGGCAGGAGCTGTAACTCTCTTGAGAAGCTGTCAGGATTGACTGAATCTTGTCCAAGGCTGGGGTCACCACCTGGGACTACTCACTGTTCCCCAACTGAAAAACATTTTCTTCTAGGAGTAATGAGTTTTTAATAGGAGCTGTAATCACCTAGTAATTTAGCCTCAGCCTCTAATTGGAAACACTGATGTATCTGCTTGTCTGACTGAAGCCTTTTGATTGAAACTACTAGAGCACAAACTGAGAAAGTTGTGTCCTTATGGAAAAAGGACACAATCTGTCCAGGTTCAAAGTTGTAGTGTGGACCTCCATCCCCATGATGCCTTAGGATTTTGGCTTTTATATTTTTCAGATCCTGTACTGCTTTAGTGTGTAACTCTAAAACTCCATATAGCCTGTTAGCTACTGTTCTCCCATTCTGGTTAGACATAACAAATCCTCTCTAGGCCTGAGACTCAAGGACACCTTGTTGTCCCAGGCCCCGAAATATGTAAACAAAGCCTCTTAAAAAGGGGAACAAACTTGGGGTAATGACATCATTACCTGAAATTGTAATTGGAAGATTAATCCCAATATGCGAATAGGCCAAACTTATAAAAGTGTGAAAAACCCATGCCCCATCGTCCATTTTGAGTGTAGCCCTAGGGCTCTGTCTGCCCATGGTCTACCTTATTGAAGGCCCTTCAATAAATACCTGCTTTTATCCTCGTAATTTTGTCTAGCCTCTGTTTTTAGGTAGGCCCCCAAGGCATCACCATTATTCCTTCTAAATAAATTGGGGTGAGAAAGAAGAGAAAATGCCATGTCTTGTCTGATGCTTATCTTCAAAGCATTGTCCCAAAATATGGTTCTTCAACCTGGTGTGCATGAGGGCATTCCAAACATAGAGTCAAGGTATTTATTTACAGTTCTGCACAGAAAGGGATGCTGGGTGGCCAATCCACAAAGCCATCATGATGGCTATCAAAAATTTTCACTATTTATACATTTTAACAAACAAAGGCATTAATATTCACTTGCTTCAAGTTACACAGTTCTCTTATTAATTAGTATTCTGTCTTCTGTTGGTTGAGTCCCTCACTTCTTATGCTGATTGGTCCACGTGCTCAATTTTTCTCTTCAGATAGTGGGTTTCTTGAGTCAGTGGTCACGAAATCCCCCTGCCAGAACTACCTTTTACCCACTTGGAGCTCATTTCAGCACAGTTGCTTGAGTTGACTTGTTAGTTTCTTCCTTATCTTGGGAGTTTTTCCAAACGTCCTTGTGGCCCGTAAATTCTGCATTCTTTTTGTCTACTATAGTAATACATCCTTCTCCCCTGAGATCATTGAAATGATCAAGCCCTAAATCTTAACAAGGCAATTCCACCAACAACCTTTCTAACACCTGAGTATTGCAGCCATCCCCATTTTTTAACTCATTCTGCAAAGATTACTAAAAAAATTACCTGAAATGGGGAATAAAATTATCTGTCCACCTAGCTTGATTGATAGATAGACCATTATAGGTGCTCGAGGGAAAAATAGTTCCTTTGAGCATTCAAACTGAAAAAAGTCCCAAACCATACAAACTTTTCTCTTTATGAAAGCTGCAATATCCACAGTAAGAATTAAGTTGGGAGGTTTTTGAATTTGAGAGGTTTCACCTCAGTGATAAATGAGATGTCGTCTCTCTTTTTTCCTGATTTTTTCTGTGTTTCCTCTTTCAGCAGCATCTCAATTCCAGACCTTGAGATCTGGACTAAAATACTGTCTGAACACAGGTTTTGATATTCTGCTTAGTTACACATGGTGGACAATTTTGTATTCCATGACCACAAACTTCCCCCCACTCCTCATACTGCCAGATTCACCAATTTAGAATTGTTGCACAATAGTTGGCTTAAAGCCATAGGATTGCACTGTGTGTTTAATGAAATTTGATACCTTTATTTCCTGAGTTTTTTCGACTGTCTTCAGCCAAACCTAGTTTTCCTCCCCATCCAAGAGTACTTGACTTACTGCTTTCTTTAAAAGAAACAGAAAATCTGAAGTGAGCACTTCCTTCCAGGAGCCAGATATCAAAGATAAATACCAACTGGCCGTACGACTCAGGATTAAACCTCAAAATTTGGAAATAGTGAGATATATGACTGAATTTGACTGTGGCAGGGAAAAGAGGAAGAAAAATAGTCTTTATTGTCAGATATCGTCTGTTTCTTTCTGTTCCTAATAGGTAGGGTGGAGGTGATCAGCAGTGAACACCATGTGGGATTTTACAGCAGCTTTTTAGTCATTTAGTCAAATGGGCTGTAGAAGCCTCTTCTTACACAGGGGATTAGCTAAGAAGCAATGTCATATTTCAAAATGAAGCACTTGGGCAGTGGGTGTGTGTGGAGGAGAGAGTGGGATTGTGCTGTAAAAAGTGCTCACATTTTTAGCCAGACAGCAGTTCTGCAGCAAATAAAATCTCTCTCTCCAACAGATGGAGGAGAGGTGAGTGGGAGGGAAGTTTGGAAGCGCACTTTGTCATTTCTGTTCGCTCACTGCTTCGTCTGCAAGGGAGAGTGCATGAAATACCAGTTGATAAAAGTGTGGAATAAAAAGTGTAGCAGCATCAAGGAGATAGAGGCAACTCTCCATGGAGCAGCTTCCATCTGGAACTGTCAAAATGCTTTACAAACACCAGACAGCTGAGCTTTGTGATATCCCGGTGGACAGGTATTGATCATTCCTATTTAGAGATTAAGAAATTCAGGAATAGAAAGTGCATGGCGAGATTTAGGTGCAAAAGAATATTGATTTGTAGGGCTGGACTTCATGCTATTGTCATCTTCTGCTTCCAGTACAGGACCTCACTCCCTGTATGTTGTTCAGACTTTGACTAGCTGCCTGGAGTAACATGGACAGTTCTGCCTAACCCAGCCTCCCCTTGGAATACACTGCAATTTGCTTTCCATGATCAGGCTTAATTTACCTATCACTTTCATTAGAACTGATGACTTTAAAACTCTCCTGGAAAGCAAATGTTCTCATCTGAAAATGGCAGGGAGAGAATCACGAAGTGAGAGTATCTGTATTGTTTCCACCTGCAAAATTTTACTTATTCCTCCCTCAACCTTTGTTTTAAATAGGGGGTAGGGGGGAGTAAAAAATCATCTCTGATAATTTGTTGCAATATAAATTAATTAGCTTTCTACATTTCCTCAAAAAAGGGCTGCTGTTTCAAAACAAGGTCAAAAACACGGTTACATGAAGATATATGTATTTGGGTGAAATGTTTAAACATGAGCTCAGAGAGAGCTGTAAGTTCTGCTGCCCCTGCACTGGAAGGAACTATATTTGCACCCAGCATAAATGCTTCCAAACACATCTTAATCTTATTTATACTTGTGGAAAAGTGGAGTAAACCTGGTAAAAATCAGATTACTTCCATTGCCATAAAGGCAAAACAAGCAAAATCAGAGTCAGGCTCTTGAGGTCTTACTTCAGGGCAGATAGGTCTCAATGTGCAAGCTGAGGTGTACTTTCTGAACTACACCAACCTCCTGACCTGTTCATCTAGTCAGAAATCAGAACAGGGATGTTCTCTTGCCAGCTGGACTGGACGTGGATATTACTGAATGGAAGGCTGCACAGCAATGAAGCTCTAGTTTGCTTTCTCAGGCTCTAGAAAGTGTTTATTCCTGTGGCTGGGAGAGTGTGTCTCTGTACATAGGAGGATTTCCTCAGCTGATGGTCTCAAATGTTAAGACTGATTGCTGTTTTTCAGCCTTTGTAAGGTGATTCTGCCTGTGTTGCACAAGGGCCTGGTGTTCTGGCTGATTGATTAGGTAACCAAAACATGGATTCACCCCTGGGTTTATGCTTTTGAACTGTGCTATCTCAGATGAATCAGTCCTGTTTGTTCCTGCCTTGCTAAACTGAAGTAACAAAATACAGTCTGCAAATGTCTGACATTCATAATCTGACTATATTGCAAACTATTTATATCATTGCAAACTATTTATATCTTCAATGCTGACTCACAAAGCAAGGTATTTCACTGAGGCTGAAAGGGAAATGACCCTGCATCTTTTCCAGCTTATTTATAATTTCATTTTTTTGTCCCTCTTTGGGGATCTCTGTCCTACTTTCCATCACACATATTAGCCTTGGCCAATTGATATGACAAGATAAAGAGCCTTGAGCAAAATCAGCCTTATAAACAATGATAGAAAATTATTTTGCTTCATGTATCAGGAAAATACCTTAAGCAGAATGGAAGAGCATTAACTGACCCATTTCCAGACTAAGTTATGAGTAGGTTAACAAAGAAACGAAAATGTATAGTTTGCTGGTTTATTTTTCTGCCTTGGTATGAAAAGACAGAATAAAACAAGAGTGGCTTCAAAAAAGAGCTACAGCTGGGCCCACCGTCATGAATGCTTTCTACTAAAATGTGTTTACTGCTTATGTCCTGAATATTGCCATGAAAATGTGTATTGCAGATTAGAGTTATTATGAAATCCTTGTAAATTATGCCAAGGAAAATATCTGTATTTGTTGTCAGTCACAGAAGTCCAGTCAGTGTAATAGGCGAAATCACCTCTTGTGATTTGGTGCGTAGGATTTGCTGAAGGAATAAATTATATCCTTTTTTCTGCATGAAAAGCTAAATTCAATACAAGGACCGTTAGAACTTGACAAGTTGATTGGGTGTTGAAACCTGGGTGGAAGAGAATTTACAACCTAATGACAAACCTTGAAGAGGAGGAGTTAACCTCCTCTGCTTCTAGATGTCTTGAAGGACATATGACCACAAAGAAGTCCTTATTCAAATAGTTTTAACTTCAAAATATAATTCAATAAATGTGTTGTTATTAATCATAATATTCCATGTAATTATATTTATTTGCTTAAAGTAATCAAGTTTTTGCCTATTATATATAATTGATATTTCCATCCAAATTAGCTTAACTCAAATCATGAATAGAAGGGAATCCCCTTAGAAACAAAAAGCATTATCTGCCTTTTTCTAATAGAATACAGTCTAACAATTAAGTTACCTAATATACATTCTTCTGGTTACCAAAGAAAAGGTACCAAATTTAGTATAAACGCCTCACTTACTTGCAAAACAGCATGCCTTAATAATTGCTAAAAGTGAGAATCAATCTTCAGAAAAATAACTAAGTATAACCAATGTGAGATAAGAATAAAACCACATTTTGAATCAGGATGTGTTCTTTGCTGAACTAAATCATGTTAAAATTAGCTTTTCCAGCCTTACCCATATGTTACCTTTCTCTTTGAGCTCTTGTAGGATTTCTGTGCATTTGATGATAGCTGCATTTGTGAGGTTGGTTTTTTTTTTTTTGTTTTCTTTTTGGTATCAGTTGAGTAATGAACAATTAATAGATGACCTCAAATGATGTGCAGATCTCAAATGTACATCTTTCTTTTCTGTTTAGTGAAAGCACATTAAGGCAAATGTGTTCAGTGAATGTGTTAGGCACTCAAATGCCTGGTGCTTGGCTCCACAATGAAATCCAAAATCTTCTGTTCAGAAATATATACAGTTCATGTAGAGAATAAAACTCTTCAGGATGTGATCCAGTGCATCCATTACACTTGTTTTATGAGATCAGCTAAAATGTACAGCTGCTTCAAGCTAGGCATGTGGAAATAATGGGGAGAAGAATCAATGTCTGCCTGAGGTGCCCTGGTGTCTATATGGGATCCATCTCCCTGAGATACCTCCTAGAGTTCCATCCTGAAGGCAACAGTGAAATAGTGGGAGCATTTGTACACAAAATGGTAGCACAGAGAGCCTTTTCTTACCCGGAATATTCAGACCATCAATATCTCCCACTCTGAGACCATAACACAAAGCCAAACTGGAGGAAAGGTTCCCTCTAAAGCCTGGTCCTTTCATGTAAACAGTCATTAAGAGACTTACTGGGTGAGAAAGTCAGGGGGTCCAGGGACCAAGATCTTGCTGCCCAGTGCTGGGGTGGTGAAGCCTGATTACCTCTCTTCACTAAATTCTGCACTAAACAGCTTCTGGATAAAACAAAGGTGCTCAGAGAACTTAGATGTGGCTGAGGGGAAGGGGAGATGCTTAAGAATGTGATTTTGGTTTGGTGAACTTAAGTCTCATTTCTATGACTTTCAGCTCTTAAATCTAGTCCTTGGTCACTCCTCTGAGAGTTTAGAAGTAAAAGAACCAGCTCCACTTTGTTTCTCAGCACATGAGTACTAATTGTTTCCCTTTGGATTTATGCCATGTCATCTAATATGCAGTGAATAAACAAAGCTGTAAGTCATGTGCAATCATCCCCAACCTACTGGAGTTACTAACAGCACCCACTCACAGACGTTTTAACAGAGACTCAGCTTTCCTTTAAATTCTCTCTTGGAAAAGTGGCCATAAAATATCCCAGGCTCAGATAGACTCCATTCTGAAAGAATTCTTATTGAAAACTTTCAGTATTTACCACAGCATGATTCTCCCTAAATTGTCCTCCTTTGCAGTGCTAGCTGAACATTCAAAACTAATAAGCTGATAATATTGCCTCCAGAAAATTTCTATGCCCTTGTAATATAGTTGCTTGTATTACTGTAACACAGAAATTTGATTGAAACCTTAATTTTTTTACACGTCTAAAATGAATTGATTCCCATTACTGCTTTAAACACACCCAAATTTAAAATATAAAGCAAGAATTTGTTGACATGGTGCTGCTCTTTCCCTTATCAGCTCACTGGAGAGGTAATTTTTTGTTACAATCTTGATTTTCAAGCACAGTTCACGCTCACCACAGGACATGAAGTACTGAGTAGAGTGAAATAATGGGTGTAGCTTCCTTAAATCTTCCAGTAGAAAGGGCAGGGGAATAGCCAGTCTGCAGTCTTTTCAAAACATAATATTAAAAACGGTTCTGCACAGACTGAATTCAGTTCCTCATCTCCGATTCTTGGGAGTTTGTCACACACTGGACAGTATTGATGTATGACCAATGTGTGCATTGGCACATGTATGATCTATGTATTTAATATACTCTGTATTTAAAGATACCTGAAACTCCAGATATTCTCAGCCAGTTACTTGAAGTAGGTGAAATTTATACATGGAATACCCATTTTCCCTTTAAAGAGCAGAGTCTCTACGTTTGTTCCTGAAATGAGCAAAGTTATCCATAAAAGCTTCTCATCTCCTTGGTTTAAGCAGACAGACCATGAGTTTTTACATCTTGGCTGACTCTCTCTTTTATTCATATTTGATGGAAAACTCAGTAGATAATTCCAATTACTCCGATACAAAGATGGAATATTGGTCTCTATCTGCAGTTTCACACAAATGTCTCATGTATGCCACACTTCAGCACCAGCTTCTTGTAAGGGAAATGCATCCTTGGAGTGTGTTTCACAGTCTTATGGTGATCTTCAGCTCAGGCATGGGAGGATAAAGCCTGGCTAACAACTCTGATCAAGTTTTCATTGTAAACTTCACTCCTTTCTCTATGAAAACCGTAAGACAGATGCTGTATTTGTATCTTGTTAAGTAAATAAAAGACATAGCTGGTGAGATGTAGGATTTCTCATTCAGCTTAGCTGGCACAAACTATCCACAGGGCTTTGCTGGTGATGTGAAGAAGTTGCCTGGGTAGCAGAATATTGTCCCCAGGCTCCCAGGCTGAGAACAAGTACAACACTGCAGGCCTGTTTCTAATAAACATAGAGAGATTAGAAAGTGATTGCTTACTTTGACCTTCTTCACTTTTGCTTCTTTCCTTGAGAGAGATTTATGGATCATTTAAGGGAGGGAAAAGAAAACATGTTTGCAGGGGATAATTTAGAAGTGAACTTCAATTTTTGGGGACTTTTCATGTTTTTTTAGACAAACTACTGCTTAACTAGATGAAGTGTTGCAGACAACAGGTGTTCACTGCATTGTGGTGTCTTTGTTTGAAGTGAGGTGCCACATGGACTTTTGTGAAGTGATCTGCAATGGATCTAAGATGGCTGTAGAGAGACTGAATTTTCTCAGATGGAAATTGCAACCGGTGTTTCTACTCTCACCTTTTCACCATTAAAATGTCAAGTCTAATTTTCCTTGGTTTAGACAGAGAGTGTCAGGAACACTGGAAAACGAGAAAAGTATAAATTAAAGGTTGTAGCCATCTGTAACCATAACAATAAATATCATTGTCTGTACAGTTGATACTTCATCCATGTCTTCTGCCTGAGAAGACTGAAAAAGCATTCATGTCAATGCACTATTCCTCATTATTCTGCTCGTACAGAAAAATTTTATCCCTTTCAGCAGGAGGAAAATTGGTCTAGTCTCAGGTCTTTGAGTTCAAAGCAGTTTAAAATCTTGGCATAGCTGTTTAGGAATGAAATTTGAGTGGAGGTCTGGTAGAAAGATGGTTTTCATCTCTTGCAAAATGGCTAATTTAACGCTATAACAGGTCATTTCTGCAATGGCGCACCTACATTAACTTCCAGTTTGAATCTCCCATCAAAGCAAGACATTAAAAACAGCATTGGGTAGAGCAGTAGAGAATGAGCTGGAACCACAGATTTGTGTCAGGGAAGGAGGGACAGAAAACTTTAACAGAACATCTTATGCCAAGTTCTGTTCCAACAAAATGTCTCTGAGATAGGGGCAGCTCTGATCTGACTGATGTGGGAGATGGAATGATGGATTGTGCCCGCACCATTTGATGTGTGAGCTCATTATGTGTCTGAAGGACACGTGGCAGAGGAAAGGCTATACTAAGCAGAGTCCTCTTGTCTGAGTAAGCATAGTCTGGGATACCCCTCAAATTTTTCCCCCCTTTCTTGAGGGGAGAGGGACAAAACCAGAAAAAAATTATCTTTCTGCCATGTGGCTGTGTGCTAAAGCACCATATCCATAAAAAAATCCTAATAAAGCACTTAACTGCCTGTTCTTGCCTTTTGCATCTTTCTCCTTGACTTAGGTATGAATACACTGGCAGCTATATAGAAGCACTTTTAGAACTGCTTTCTCTGGGGTTCATTAGGGCCAGTGGAAAACCACACACTTTCTCATTAATTTTCACCTTGTCCAGTTATGTGCATCTCTTGCACTCTAGTTTTAAAGGCTAAATCAGGAAAGCAATGAAATTAATGTATAAAAAGCTCAAAAGCTTATAAATAATGGATTACATCATATTGGCCTAGGGAGCAAAGAAAGTGCTATCAAAAAAAGGTGACAAGTCTTTTAAGATGCTTTTCTGAGGGGTCAAAATTAATGCCATGTGCTGATTTTACTATGTTATCCTAAGATTGACAGTGTGTCTGTGGTCCCTATCAGAAAATCAGTGAGATTTAAGTGAGTTTTCTGTGAGCAGGGGGACTAATCAATCCTGCTTTCCTATGAATTGTCCTTTGCCTCCAGTCTTACCTCTTCCTTCATACTTTCCTCCAATTTGAATAATGTCAGCCCTCCACTATGTGCTGTTGATGCAGCAGCTGTCGATGCTATCCCAGAAAAACAGGGCCCAGGCTAATGTGAGGCTGCCCGTGGATGATTACACATGTTCTACTGCCAGTTGGTTGTCAGCAGTTGCATATGTGAAGAGCAGCTACATCCTGGTTGCTTCGCTCCCATGAGGGAAAATAATTTGGCTTGCTATGTGCTAGCCAGATTCAAGTTTTCAGAAAATGTATACAAGACAGTTAAATTTCAAATGTCTACTCTCTTGTCAATTTTGGTAGAAATTAGTCAGTGCTGTCAAAATTATTGGGCAAGGAAAGGAAAATAGACAAATGAGAAATTGAAGAGAAAATCACAGCCTCAAAATTCTTTTTTTCTTGGGAATTCAGGCCTGAAACAGTTAATGCCAGTATTGCATATTTGTCTGCTGCTTCTTCAACCTGTAATGCTGGTATTGTCAAGGTACTCTTTCTCAATCAGGAGGGCTGAGCATTTTTTTATGGTAATGCAATTTCTCATATAACTGTAGCTGAGGCTTCAAAAAATACTTGTTAGATTGTGAGATTAAGGAAATATAAAAAGTAGCCAGGACAGCTTCTCCTGTTTTGGTTCTCTTGATGATTTGATATCTCGTTCATCAAAGTCCAGAATAAATAGCTCATTCTAACTGGAGCTCCCAAAAGTTATGGCACCAGTGGCACCAGTTGTCCTAAGCATGCAGAGAAGGAGCAGCTGGTGACTGTTTTTACACACAATCTTCCTCTAAATATTAGAGGGTGCTTTGCAATGTGATATTATTATTTACACCTCAGTAATACCAAGAGGTCCTAGCTGAAAGTGGAGCCTGAAGGTACAATTTTTTGGATCTACAGTGCTGTAGGAGAGAGTCCTGTTCTCAGTTTCCCTCTGTCTATTTCCTCCAAAATATCACAGCTAATTAGGAAGAGGAAAGGCAGGCGCCATGAAATGAGGTGACTTGTGCCAGGCTCCAGAGCAGATCTGTGCTGTGTGTCCTGAGAATAGAGCTCAGTGTCGTGCTGCCCAATGGGAATCTCTTCCCTGGATTCCCTGGCTGCATCTCAAGGTCCCAACTAAAGTGTTGCATTTCTAATACGGTTTTACAAAACTCAAAAGTTTTAAGGAAACATTATAAAAACGTGGTAAATATAGACAACTCTTCAAAACATTTGAAATACTCTGGGTACAGCTGAGCAGTATTCATTCACTTTAATGCAAGGTTGTTAAAATCTTTATTGAGACAAGGGGAGAAAAGGGGGGGGGAAGTAATTTGTTTTCAAGGATTCTGCTTCATTGCGTGCTTTTCAGACACTCATGATTTGTCATTCGGCTGTGATTTCTTACGAGAATTACATTCCTAATAAATACATTTGTGTTTACCTTGTCATTAGCGTAAATGTGTGAACACTCCATGCATTTACCATGCACAGGCCTTGTGAAAGTCTCTTGGCCTTGTGAAAATGACACAGTTTTTTCCCCCGACACATTCTATTCTTTAATATACTTTTCTATTTTGTAGAATGCTGCTTTTTTTGTTACTGCCTTGGATCACAAATGGTCTTCATTTCCCTATTCTTCTGAACTAAATAGCTAAAAGCAGGTTCCTGTGGATGTGAAAGGGGTTATGAATCATACAAATAAAAATATGTTAACTTCTTGATAACTTCTTGTGCGTGCTGTAATCCATTAGAAACATTCTTATTCCATGTGGCTTAACCTTGTACTTCCTTCCTATTTTAAGTGACAATCATCAATTAATTGAAGTGTATTTTGGACCCAGCTCATCAGACGGTCAGAACTGTGTGTTGCAATGCATTAAATATAATTCCAGGTGCCACTTTACATTGTCACCTCTTAATATTACTGTACTATGACAATAATGGATTCAATAACTGCGATTGCAAGGCAGTCTTTTGGGGGTTAGTGTGATAAAAGTGAAGGTATGTTACATGCTCTAAATTCTCCTCCCTATTGAGTACAAAGTCCTTTTGCAGGGGCTTTATATTTCCATATAGAGAGAGATCTGGCTCTCTTCAGCTCTCAGTAAGAGCAGGCTGGTCCTATCATTCCAGATGGTTTGACCTGCCTGATGTGATTGCCTAGGAGTCCCACTGAGGTCTCTCTGTCCATGAGATCACCACCTGTGTAGGCTTTCCCCATGAATTCTCCTTGGGGAGAAGTTTCAAAATGCCTAATTCCTGTGCACTCAAGTTCCTTCTATGTCACGTGTGCTTCTTATGCTGAGTTGGAGAAGGCCATCAGGAATGCTGCTGTGGCTGACTCTGCAAAAGCATGGGCAAGAAACAAGTTCTGTCCTGGATAAGAAATAGAAAAGTGATGCCGCAAGTAAGCAGAAAGTAGAGGTGATAGTGCCCTGTTTGCTGTCTGAATTTTAATTACAGTGGAATGTATTCAAGAGTGATAAGGAAAATACAGATTCTTTATCCATTTTTCCTAAGAATCATAAGTATTATTAATCAGACTGGCACTTGCACAAAAGACATTTTTTCAAGTATTCTTAATGAAAGCATAGAAGATGGGATTTTTTTTATGACAATGCTAAAGTCCACATTTTGTATTATTTGGGAGGTTTCTCAGATAAAATCTGCAGTTTTCAAATTTTTGCTTTTCCAACCGGTTGTTTGGAAAAACCATAGGCATTGTTGGCATGAAAAGTCCTTATTTCAAAAGGGAGGTGAAAAAGAATTCAAGGAAGATCTACCGCTACATTACACAGAAGACTGACTGCAGCATCTCGGTCCCTCCTTTTCGCACGTATGAACACGACAGCTTGTGGCCACATTTCCCAAAGATGTAGCACAGGCTGGTCAGTCTGATTCCTGTTCACCCACTCCTGAAAACAGAAACACCTTCCTTGTTCCGGCCTTTTCATTCAGTGCAGAACTGAGGATTTGAATTCACTCATTAAGCCCAGCTGCTTAACATAGAGAAACATCTATTGCCCCTCAGATTACCTGAAGAGGTGCCCAGAAAATCAGTGATCCCTCTCTTGCCTTCCCAGTAGCAGCCACTTTGCTCTGGTGTCACTCACAACTCCGGCCTGTTCATCAGTACTGACCAGTGTTAGATTAAATGACCTTGGGGGAAAAGATGATGTCAGACTGGTATTGCTATTTCTGGTTTACTGGTCTGTTTTCCCCATCCATCTTTATTTTTCTGGTAGTGTTCCATTTCTACAGTAACAATATAGATGTGATTAGTAAGTATAAACTCCCTGCTTCCAAACACTAAGAATTGTGTCATTTAGAAACGTATCTGTACAAACACTGTCTCACACTGTTTGCAGCTAAATTTTCTGTTGCCTGAGCCATCAGTGGCAGTGAAAACCAGTGTCTCCAAGAAGCTAAGGTTCCTTTTCTCTTTACATGAGGCACGAAATAAGCTGATATGTAGCAAATAGAAGTATTCACAGCAGGAACCACGTTCAAAACTTCAAAGCAAGGAAGGGAGAGTAACTTCTAAGCAAGGAGAGGAGTGTATTTTCAAAGCTATACTGTCAACCAGGGGATATGGCTCCTAAAAATCCACAAAGAGCTTACCTAGGTGTATGAATTCCTAGGGTGCTTTCAAAAAAATACATCCAGCATCAAATATTGTAATAACAATGGCAAATATTGAGGCACACAAAGTCAGGCAGTTTGGGTTTGGATTCTATTTCTGTGGCTTGCTAGGTGACCCTCATTGAGTGTCTCTGTGTTTCAAATTTCTTACTTTTAATATTCATTTGAGGTACTTACATATAGTTTATGTACCTTTACTGTTTTTCTCCAGCTCTAGATTTTGATCAGGTCATCTATTAATGAAGTTCCTACATGCCTTATATCATTGTGAAAGATTTCACTGAATGTTGATGATCTTTGCTATACTTGAATGAAAGACATTATTAAATGCAAAATATAAATATAATAAATATAAATAAAATAAAAAATGTCTCCTTTGAGAAGTGTCCTAATGATAAGCATGCCATTCTGTGAGTCTTCCTAGAAGGCAAAAGTCATAATTCTGTATGTATTGTTTAGCACAGGTAAAGCTGAAATCTGGCATGTCAGGGGATGTCAGGTAGTCACATTTCTACTCATTTGATACAACTGAGTGTCTCTTTAATACAGTAACACTTTCTAAAACAAGTAATGGAGAATTATCCCACATCATCAAAACACTGCCATTTATAAAACACCTATTATCAATGCCCTTTTCCACTGTAGTTTCTAATTATCTGAATTTGACACTGATTAAGTATTTTCATGACTTAGAAGCTGAAATAATGCAGCATGTTAGAGGAAGATAACAGAACTTACTTTGGTAAGAATACAATGCTCTTTTCTAAATATGCCCTTTAAACAAAAAGTTATTTCTGGAAAGAAGTAGACAATTATGTTCATTATCTTCTTTCTTGGTTAGGTAATAAGTTGCCAAAGTCTGGTTTTTGCTTTGGATATCTGCTGGCCTGCTGACTGTGGCTGAGGAAGCTTTGGATCCTGACTTTTAAAATTTGATCTTGTAAATTTGTTCAGTGTTGTTGTTATGTAAATGCCCATAATATCACTGTTCTGGCAGTGAAGAGTGATATCATAGATCAGACTTGATTCCAGTCTGGTATTAGAATTTGGTTTCTATTGGGAACTCTTTCCTTCATGACCTTTAGCATACATCTAAGGAGTAGCATGGATGTAAACTCTTTGATTTTTTAAAATTTATTTTTGAGGGTGGAGGGTAAACCCTGCATTGTTCACATATAGCTTGGCATTTGTTTTTTGTGATTTGAATAATGCCTGTCATTTTTGGTATTTTACTGATGGCTTTTTGATTTCTTATTAGCTTGGAGCTAATATTTCAGACCTAATATTAATGGAGCTCTAAAAGCAGCAGACTGTTAGCTACCATCACCTTCATTCAGATTAATTCCTTCATCTTTTGCCCCTTGTATTTCGTATACTCAAGCCATAGAAGATGAGGTAGAAAGGTGGTTTAGAGAGAACTCAGTCTTATTTTTATTTCTCTGAAAAGGTCAGGGTTTTATTTGCTTTTATTTTTTAAATTAAATGCACTGGGTTTCTTTTTTTCTTTAAAGGGAGCAATATTAACTGCTGTCTTATTTACAATCTAGGTATTTTTGCAAATAGGAAATCATCCCTGATAGTTCTGCCAGAAGCAGCAGTGTCAGGGTGCCTGTCACACGTCTGCATTTCAGCCTCTGTGTCAGTTGAAGCTACTTTACAGCACATGATGTGACAAAGTTTAATGTGCCCCAAGCAACCGTTGGCTCCTGGCGTTTGGAATATCCCAGCCACATGGGATATTCATATTCATCTGAAAATGATAAACACACTTTTCTTTATAGACTACAGAAAAATTACATTATAGCGCTGGGCTTTGAGATTTCAAGCCTAATTTGCCACCTCAAGGACTATTAGCAAAAGCACTGTGTATGAATGACTTTCACATAAAAATGACAGACTAACATTTTCGTTACTGAAACCACATTATGAAGCTGCTATTTCTATGCCGATTTATTCAATATTCTAGATTAGATTTCTGGACATTAGGAAGACAGCTCTCATCAGACTTTGTGAATAAACTGATTAAGTTTAAAGTATATGCTTTTTTCTTGTCAAAAAGCAATTGCAATTTCTTTGAAATTATGCAAAACAGAGGAAAATATATATAGTAGCTCTTGCTACTTCTTCCTCACTTGGAATGGTGTTATAGGTGATTTACCATTTTCAAAGCAATGTGTTGTGATAGCAGAAGGGATGCTCCTATCTGGGATGTAACTTAATAGGTCCACCACGAAAAAATGTGGATTTATTTTTAATGATATATTCTTAAAAATACGACAAGAAACAAAATACAATTGCTGAGCATTGTCATCTAGAGAGAATAATTCCCCAAGAAGATCAGTAGGAATTTTTGTTTTACGTATCTCCTTTAATTTAAGTACAGCCCTTGAAACAGAACAGGTGCCAGCAGAATCCTGGGTCTCAAGGGAGGAGAAAAGGGAGAGAAAGAAGAGGTGGTTTCTAAGGCAGAAGGAAATTGCTGATTTTAGGACAAGGCAAAAAGGAAGTAGGATTTCTTACTAAAAGAGACTGAATATCCATTTCCAAGGGTGTATCAACAAATCTGTTGTCAGTCGTAGCCATATGTAGATACTGTGTATGAGCTGGGTGTGCAACACACAGAGACCTGTATTTGACAACTTTCTGCTGATTCATTTCAGTCTGTGAAATTCAGCTTTCTTACAGGTTAAAAAGGTATCACTGGGAAGGCAATCTCGTGGTTCTTGTTTATCCTTATTAAGAAATGGCAAGGAAGCAGCAGATGGTTTAGTAGAGGAATGGAGTGTTTGAGGTCATTGGCTGGTTAAAAAGTGGATTAAAGGAAAAACCACTTCACTGACTGATGAAGGCAGAGGTGACAATTTTCCAGAGGCAAGGAGGAATGAGGTGTCTTCAGAAGTCTGTATTCACTCCTCATCTGTTTTTCATATTACAATAAGAAATGAGAGTATTACTGATCTAGTGTTGATTTTCGGGCGATGTTACATTCTTATTTTGGAAGCCAACTGCAGGGAGTAATATAATTAAGTGATACTTAGCTGTTCTAAGGATTTTGCATCTATCAACAGCAAATCCCTTTAACTGATGTTGTTATTCACATTTTACATTGAAAAGGTCACACACAGAAAAGTGGAATGACCTGGTAGAGGAGTCCCAGAGACAGGAACTGAACACAGTCCCTGATTTCTTAAGATAGGTTTAATAACTGAAATACCAACAACTGCAGAAATTAGTTGTAACATTGTTTAAAGAACCAGAGTATATGTTTAACATGTTCTGCTTCGTCCTGTTCACACAGTTTGAGGCCAGAATGATGTAACACTACATCTTTTAGTCTGACCTGGATATCTCTAGCCACTATTTTGCATGTAAGTCCAACTTCTTTATTGGGATGCTGTATTTATCAGTTATTTATACAGTATTTATATATTATTTTCCACAGAGTCATCTTGTGCTATTAGGAGAGTTCCAAAGAGTAAAATACAGCTTCCCTCCACAATTTGTGCCAATGATTATTCACTCCCATCGATAACACTTCTAATTTGAATTTACCCACCTTCAGCTTTCAGACATCGACTCTCTTACCCATTTCAACTACAAGACTGAAGGGCCTTTTAGTTTGTGGTATTCCTCCATGAAGGTATGTACATGTTGCATCTCCTTTTGTAGCATGGTAAGCAGTCCAATCTCTATTTATACAACACTTAAATCAGCTTTGTATCTCATCACTCCCCTCTCATATTTTTCAGGCATGCCGGCCATGTAGCATCCCATGGGCAGTCTGGATGAAATAAAGTCCCTTCTCATATTTTACATAGATGTTGGGCAACCAGTTGTTCACGCATCCAGCGTGCACTTTATATACATCGCTTAGTGCTTGTCTTTTTTAATCCAAGCTAAATTGAAGTTGCATCAGGGCAGGTTTAGGTTGGGTATCAGGAAAAGGTTCTTCCCCCAGGGGGTGGTTGGGCACTGGAACAGGCTCCCCAGGGAAGTGGTCACAGCACCAAGCCTGATAGAGTTCAAGAAGTGTTTGGACAATGCTCTCAGGCACATGGTGTGACTCTTGGGGATGGTGCTGTGCAGGGCCGGAGTTGGACTCGGCCGACGATCCTTGAGGGTCCCTTCCAACTCAGCATTTGCTGTGATTCTTTGAATGATTTACCAAGTCTACTTGGCATCGACAGGGCGACAATAAAAGCGTTTTCACCCATGAGCGGGCTGGGAGCAGCGCCCCACATCCCGCCAGCCAGTGACACCCCCGGGGACGCATGGAGCCCCCCCGGCCACGGAACAAACACCCGCACCCGGCGGGCGGGCGCCCGGCTGGGGGGCAAACGAGGACATCCCGGTGGCTGGGGCCGAGCTGAGCGCTGGGGAAAGGCGGGAGGCGGGCGGGGAGCGGTCCGGGGGCGGGCGGGCGCTGAGGCGGCGGCGGCGGGGCGGTGCCGCCGGCGGGGCAGCCCCGGGGAGGGCGGGCAGCCCCGGGGAGGGGCGCGGGGGTGTGACCGCCGGTGTGGCCGGTGCGCGGCGCCGCCTCCCCGCCGGGTCCCCTCCCTCCCTCTCCCTGACTGCCCTCGCAGGCGGGAGGCGGATCAGAGGGATCGTGCGGTGCTGTGCGGGCACCCCTAGCCCCAGCCGAGCCGAGCCGAGCCCCCGCACCATGCCGGCCGCCGCGCCGCCCCCGCTCCACCCCGCGGCGGGCGCCTGCTGCCACTGCCAGGGTGAGTGTCCCTTCCCTCGGCCCCTTCCCCGGCCCCTTCCCCGCGGGCAGCCCCCGCGCCGCGCCACCAGGACCTTGCTCCGACGGGTCGCCAGCTGGGGGGCTCGTTTTGGGAGGAGGGGGCGAGCTGGCGGCGCCCCGGCTGACGGGGACGTGGGGCGGCTCCGGCGGCGGCGGCGGCGAAAGTTCGTGCCCGGGTCCTTGCGTGTCCGCGGGGAGCGAGGGAAAGCTTTCGGTGGCGTTTGGGCTGGAAATGGGGGCTGGAGACTGACGGGGGAAGGTGCGATGCCTCTCGGCCGTGGGATTGAGGCGAGGGCTTTGGGAGGAGAGGGAGGTGCCCGAAGGTCCGGAGTTGGGGTGGTTATTTCACGGTGTTCCTTTAATTGCCTGTGTGTTGGATTAAAGAGAAGCCCCTTCGCCCCCTCCCGTTTTGTACGGTAGTGGAGACTAGTGAAGTGGATTCGTTGGGAGGTGTGTTGCTTTGGGAAGCAGAACGAGGGGCTGCTACAGGATGGAGAGCCAGTCTGTGCTGGTGGGTGCGGGTCACGCCGTCTGTGCCCCTTTCCGAGGCTGAGGCACCACCGCGGCAGCTGTGCGAGTACCGGGGCAAGCTTTGAAGTCTGAGTGTGAAGTCAGCGTTTGCCGCTCCAAAAGGCACGCACGGTGTCATCTGTACTGCCATAAAAATTGAAGATTTGAAGTAACTTGCACTCTTAATAGTCAGCATGAGTGTACTTCACTTGGAACGAATGCTTGTGGGCTGCCTAGGGCACACTGATGCGCTGCAAAAAACAGTAAATAGCATGCAGTATAACGGTTTTAAACCACTGGACAACTGTGTGTTAAAACACACTTGAGGCCGGTGAATCTTCTCTCAGCTGGGAAATCACCAGGGCTGAAGCTACACGGGTTACAGGCAGGGGCTCAAAGGGTGGGGAGGGCTCCTGTGTCAGATGGGGATGCTGTGACTTGTGGTAGCCAGACCTCTCTCGGGAAGAGTGCTGGCTGTGCCCTTACATCCCCTGGCTTCTGTAGTTATATCACTTGTGTTTGTTCCTATTTAATAACTGAACAGATATTTATAGGAGAACTACTCCATAACTTTTCACTGTGCAGTGTTATTTTCTGCCTTCCTCAGGGTACATTCAGTATGCAATGTCAGCAGGACTGGACGGGCCACTGGTTTGAGCTAGCGGAGTAGTTTTCAGGTTGTGAGACACAGTGTTTGGGAACAACCCCATAAGCTGAAACTTCTGCTACACTGAGTTCTAAAAGGTTTCCTTTTTAAAAAAAGAACAAGCCCAAAACCAAGAACCCAACCAACCCCTTGCAACAGCATGAAAAGTTTCTAGCTCCTTCCTCTGAGCATTTAGATTGAAACCTATCCTGTGTTGGGGTATAACCAGTTTAGCCTCAAACCTGATAATTTGTTATGCATGCCTTTGATACTAACTTTATAGAGCCATGAAAATGTGCATATATACAGGTTTGCATGCAAGTTTGTCTTCCCACCTCCTTGTTTCCTTTTACTTTAGCCCCCCTTTTTTCTCTTGATGCTTCTTGTGGTTTTTTATATGATCTAAATGCAGTTTTGACACTTTGAAATGTTGAGAACTCAGCAGACTCCCAAAACAGTTAGCAAGTGAAATGAAGCTTACAAAACATATTACAGCTGCTTTATGTAGTAGAAGTGCAGTTATTATAGCAACTCATGCTCTTCTCAAGAGGTGACTGCATTTTATATCTCAGGAAACCACCCTTCAGCTCTCCAGATAAAACTGATCCTGCTGAGTTAGTCCCTTTCTTGTAGTATAATGGGTGTAGATCTTCGGAAATAGCATGACCTTTTCCATTAGAATTTTTGTAGGATGTTCAGACCCATCAGCTGAGAGTTAGCTTCTGACAAATCTCCGTCTGTGGTTTACTAACCTGAATTGGCTAATTGGACTTAAACTGTCAGCAAAGATAAGATAACTTGGTTTAATTCAAGTTAGAGGCAGCTGCTCATGCCTCTGAATTTGAGCTGTGCTTAAGTTACCTTGTCTATATTGGTTTTTCTTATACTGAAGTTAATTACCTTGGGCATGGCTACTAGCCTGACTTTAGAATGTATCTTTATCGGGTAGTGTCACTACTTGCTTTGTATCTGTTTTCACTGCTGCTTTTTCTGGTCATGTTCCGCAAAACGTCAGAATTTTGGCATCGGCTGGACTTACAGCGTGTGGTGACTAAGGGAAGTTGTGTGGGATTCATTTCCCCATTTCTAAGATTACCTAGCTTAGCTTGTTTTCTGCAGAAACATCTATAGTTTTGTAAAAATAAGGGAAGTTCATGGTCCTTCCTTCTCTTCCAACAGCTCTAGGGCACATTGAGTTGGTTTCTGTCACTGATTTTCTCATTCCCTTTAACTTGATGATTCCTTGACATTTAACAACATTTGAAATTAGTGTTATATAGATTTCCTTGTAAATATAATTAGAATCTTTCTTGTAAATGTAATTAGAATCAGAACATTATGGTGATTTTAGCAGCTTCAAATCTGATCCAGATTTCACTGAAGCTAATGGGGATCTTTTAATTAGCTCCAGTGCAACTTGGATCAGAGCTGAAAATGTGGTAGTTGAAGAGGTGAATATGACACTTCTCTTCTTAACAGTATACTGTTTTCTATGTTTTTCTCAATTTCAGGGTATAGGGTGTGTCCTTTTGGAGTGTTCACTAGATTCTGGAAACAATGAAAAAGAGGGGGAGCTACTGCCTTGGTTGATTCTAATATGAATTTGGAGTTTTGGTAATGCTTGCGCATTGTCCATCTTACCTAGCAGTAGTTAGCTTTCACTGCAAAAGAAAGTCAGCCGTGTTTACCATCTTCTCTCTGTTGCTGGCACTGTTTACTCAGTCTAATTATTGTAAGAATGCGAAACAATGATACCATATATTCGTGGAGGAAGCTCTCCGTAGACATTCTGAAAACACCATCTCCCACTCCATCAGTAGTGCTAGCCTGCACGTATTCTCCAGGTTTTAGTCTTCTCATCACCCCAAATAATGTAGTTGATGGAAATGCTGAGAAGTGTCTGGTGATGTGCAAATCATGATCTTTCTGTTTGTCATCATGCTTTTGAGTCTAATTAGCACTGGCTTACAGTTTTCCCTGAGAAACCCATTTTCTTTTATAAGTCCTGTGAAACAATTTATTTTGCAATGTTGTCTTTAATAGACGAGTCTCCTCTGAGAAAGCGGTTCTGTAATAGTGGGGTTGGGAATTCTACTTTTGTATGTGAGTTAGCATCTCTTAAATGTGCTATATTTACAAAGAAAACTTCTGTGTGATTTCCCCTTTTGCAAACCAGATGGAGAATCAGACTCTGGCTGGGTCTTTCCTTCAGTTATGCAACGAGGTTATTGGTAATAAAAGATCTGGAAGCTTAATTAAACTCTCGGTGACACCTCTGCAGGCTCTTTTATTTTCACTGGGTTTGCTCAGTTGCAACTGATTAGTCATCAAGTTGAGATTTAGGAAGCAATGCAAATAAAGTCTCCCACAAGAAGAAACAGAATCCTGCTCCTTTGGGGCATTGTTGGCTAACAGGGCTAAAAAGCTGTTGAAAGCTTACTTTGTAATGAAACATGAATAATTAATTTGAAATATAAGGTACTTCAGGAGTCAAGAGCATCAACGTGAAAGTGAAACTCCGTGTACAGTGAGCCTGGAGAAACACATGGAGAGCTTTGCCAGATGGATTCTGGCAAATGCCACAGTTGTGTAAGATGTTTTTGTTTCCCTCTGTCAGTTCTGTCCCTTTCCTGAAAGATCCCTGATGGAAGTTCCTGGACTGCAGAGCTGACTTCCCTGGTTACTGGGGCAGACCCTAAAGCAGTCAAACTACAGAAAGCAGCCATGGCTGCTCCCAATAAAATACACAGCCTGTCATCTTTGAAAGAAATTAAATAAATGAGCAGTTTCATAATATTCTTTTTTTGGTTTTATGCAACTTAAACCAAGCCTCACACCTCCAAAGGCACTGATTCATTTCACGTGCAGTCTTACATTTCACATAGTTCTTTACAGATTATGCATCTGTATACTTCTCTGTAAGACTTCCTTTATGCTTGCTTTTTAATTTGCTACCCTTAAAATGTCAGAAAGGAGATAATGAAAGTGGGGTTCTGCTCCAAAAAAAAGTAAAAATGATGGTACTTGTGAGTCATTACCAGACTCCATGAAATCTTTACCTTCATCTGCTGCTCTGGGTGTGATTCAGCTCAGTTTAACACTAACACATGGCAGTAACCATCTGTGTTTGCTGTAAATATTTTATTTTTTAATTACAAATGGCTTGATTTAGAAAACCTGCAGCGGTACAGTGGCGTGGTTGTGAGCCTGCAGGGGAAGAAGATAAGCAGCTGGGAAGGTAATTTTTGCCCAGCCACTGTTGCCGGGTTGGAAAGGGGAGTGTAACACAGAGAGCAACCCAGGCTGCCCTGCAGCAATCCAGACCCTGCTGGTCCCTTCTTGGAGGAGCTGGACAGGAGAGCACCAGTACAGACTGCAAAGGGGCTCTGAACATCTAGTGGAGAAGGGGGGGCGTGGTGAGGGGGGAAGAAGTAGAGAAAACTCTAAGTTTATCTTCTTTGTGGAGAAAGAAGGAAAGGTGGCTGCTAAATGTCACTTATCCATCGTGATTCTCATACAGTAAATACGGTCACATGCTGTGGCATGCTGAGCCTCCTACAGGCATTTTGCTGTGGGATAACACTCACACTGGGGCTTAGGGTTTCACAGAGGCACCATCCATCCTCAGAATGGAAAAGTCCAGAGCTCCCCTAGCCACAGAGAGGGATTTCCAAAGTGGGCATCCCTCAGGCTCCCTCCCTCTGCTGAAGTCCAGCCAGCTGCAAAGTTTTCCCTTCAGTCTGTCATTCTAGATAGTCCTTCCCATCTTAGGAACTCCTTTGCTGTAACATCAGCCTGATTTTAGCTGCTCTGGTGCTCTTTGTCCTCTAGGATCTCCCATTAATTCCAAGGTTTGTGTCTCAGAGCGGGCAGTGAAAAGGGAGTGAGATAAAGGGCCAGGGGGTAGAGAGTAGAGTCACTTCTTTCTTGCTAGTGTGAGAGACTGGGGAAGAATGAGAACAGATACTTATGAGACTGAAAGGTTTGGGGAACTCTAGTTTGCAGTTTGCATGACACAGTGTATGTTTGTTCTGAAAATAAAAAGCAGAAGTGCTGAAGATAAGGTGTACAATGCAGAGTTTTGAAGTCGTCTTGCCTGCCCTCATGAAGCCAGGGAGTGGGTCCAGAGGTGCATGTCTCCCATAGTCCTGCAGTCCAGGTGTAGCCACTAAGGACATTTTCCTTCCTCGCAGCTGACACTTTGGAAACTCACCTAATGGGACCAGACACATTTGGCCGGGAGAAACTTTAATTCTGTTGGTGATGTATGGGACAGAAGGAACCCAACTTGACACACAGCTGAGTTTGCAGGGCTGACAGTTAAAGGAAAAATAATATTGCATGCGAATTTAAGCATGCTTGATGTGAAATTGTGAAAGACAAAGAACTTGGAATCCCATCATACTAATTTTATGTGATCTTTTAGGGCTAAAACTGTATATTTATGAGATAGAGATATTATTCTGACTTTTTTTTTCTTTCTGTATGTGAGCCCAAATTAGTTTTTCTTCAGTGAACTTAGAACACTCTCTGAACTGCTGAATGATTTTCATTTTCTACAAATCAGGTTAGACTGGGTCAGCAGTTGATCTCCACTACACTGGTGCATATCAGACATGGAAGTGCTGGCATGAGTATGACTGGAAATGTCCATTAGGGTAGCAGAAAGGATGTTATAGAAATTAAACTGATAACTGATTCTGTGCCCCTCCCCCCCTTTTTTTTTTCATTGTGACAGTATTAAAACTGTTTTTGAAAGAATCCAGCTGGTAAGTGATATTCGTGATATTGAACATGGTTTTGTTTTCCTTCTGCTCCAGTAGCTAATGCAGATAAGAATTCATGCAAATACCATGATGACTTTGTTGGTTTTTTTTCAAATTCAATTAATCTAATTGAATAAAATACACCTTGTTCATCTAAAAAGACTGTGCTTCTTTTATTTGGTTTAGGAAACCATGGTTATAACACCATATAATTTACAATAATATTTTATTGCATAGTATATTTTATAACTGCTTTACCATCAAATATATTCTGAACACGTACGGCTTGTTCAATGCTTTTCTTCAATGTATTAAAACATGTATTTCTATGAGGCGAGGTACTTAAAATCTAATATTATTCAGGTTACAAACTCAAGCTTTTATGACTATTGATTAGCACTGCTATTCCCCCAACCCATGTTCCCGTGCATTAAGAGATACACATTATTACGTTACCAGAAGCTGCTTTTTTTATCCCCAGGGGCTCTGTCTCCATCAGCGTACGTGATGGACAAAGCTTTCCTAATGAGCATCTACTCTGCTGTTTACCCTGGCATTTCATGCCTCCTGCTGAGTGTTTTTTGAACCCTGTTGTTAAAACAGGCTTATTAACGTCTGGGCTTTTCTGTCATGGTTATTTCTACAGTAACAGATATGGATTAGCCTATCTCTGATACCTGAAAAGGGAGGGCTTGTAGTGCATTCAGTGGCAGCCAAGGCATAGAAAATAAAGTCAAAAGTACTGTAATCTGGGGAAGAAAGCAACTTGAGATGCCCAGGTCCTGAATTTTGGGATGATTTAACATTATCTATGTGTTGTGTTGTATTATCTTGTTGTCTGAAGTGCCTCTTTCAGTATATGCCCTTGCACCTGTGAGCACTGAGCAGGTTTGTGGATCCGGTCTCAGAATGTTGTTTTGGCTACCAGACTCTGATCCTCTCTGAAAAGCATAGATTACATTGATTACTTTGAAACTCAGTGGAATTGGTTGAGACGAAATCCAGTTCTTCGGGGCTGCACTTCCCTAAGCAGAGAAACTGTTCTTCCTATATTTTTTCACACACTTTTCAGCTCTTCTAGTTATGTGTATTTTCCTACAACACAGTCCTTAATCCAGTTTACCTGTAAAAGAGGATCCACTGTACCCTGGAGTAGGCATTAGAAAAACTGTATGTTTCTAAACTGTCTTGTATGCAAGGATGAAGTGAATTCCCAAAGTAAGTGATTTGGGTTGGAAGTGACCTTGAAGATCATCTAGTTCCAAGCCCTCTGCCGCAGGCAGGGACACCTTATACTACACCAGCTTCCTCTGAGCCCCATCTTGAACACTGCCAGCGATGGGGCAGCCACAATTTCTCTGCCAACCTGTATCACCACCCTCACAGTAAAAATTTCTTCCTCACATCTAATCTAATCTAAGTCTCTCCTCTTTCAGTTTAAAGCCATTCCCCCTTGTCCTATCACTCCATGCCCTGGTAAAATTCCTCTCCAGCTCTCTCCTAGGTCTCTTTAGGTTCTGAAAGGCCGTTCTAAGGTATGCACAGAGCTGCTGCCTTCTCCAGGCTGACCATCCTCAACTCTGTCTGTCTTCATAGGAGAGGTGCTCCAGCCCTTTGATCACCTTCATGCCCTCCTCTGGAGTTGCTCCAACAGGTCCACATCCTTCATATGTTGGGGGCCCCAGAGGTGGGTGCAGCACCTCAGGTCTCTTGAGAGTAGAGTGGTGTGGGAGAATCACCTCCCTTCCCTTGCTGGCCACACTGCTTTTGATGCCATGCAGGATGTGGTTGATAACTTTAATTTTCTCCTGTCTCACTGAGGACCTTGCTAATATTCTCTTAATGTAGTCACCTGTTTGTGTGCATGTAGTTCTTCCTGTTATTTAAAAAAATATAAATCAACATAAGCTAATAGGGCAAGTGACAACAAAAGCAGGTAGATATCCTTTATGGAGAACTGCAAAGGGGCAGACCCTGTGAGGATAGTTCTGTTGCTGACTTCCAATCCCATCCCTTTGTCTAAGTTTGGCATTCTACCTGACTTCTTGATCCACTCTTATTCTCATATTTTACTGCTTCCCTATTACAGTCTCCATCTGCTTCCACTGTGTCAGTAAAGTTCAGGGAAATTGCCATCAGCCAGTATAAAAGTTCATAGGAACTGCTGTGTGTCAGACAGTGTCTGACTATGGCACTCTTTGCTTCATTCTCTGCAGTCTGTCACAATTCCTCTTTGCTCTTATCCTCCCAGTCCAGTTCTTCACTAGGTTTCCTTTTCCATTTTCAATTCCATACCTCTGAGTGAGCTGAGTGAGCATTTGGGGCTTGCTCAGGCTGGAACTAGCAGCAACTGTCCTGCAACGTTTGACACTGTCTTCATCCAGTCCTTGTGAAATTTGACTTTCTTTTCCTACTCAGGATTTTATCTGGTCAAAACGGATGCAGCGTGTCTGCCTCTTGTTGTTGCTGAAATAACCACCAGTCCTGACTCAAACAAAATCTCTGCCCTAAAATGATGTAAAACATGCCAGGGGAGGAAAGAGAAGGTATGACTCCTTAGAGAAAAATTCACCAGTAGTGTTTCCAACAGTATGGCTGTAGATAATGTAAAATTTACTTGCTGTAAAAGGATGCCTGTGATCATGTTTTGTTTCTGTGCATCTAATTTAGTGAATTGGGACTTGCCGTACTACTGCTTCAGTCCTGGGCACTAACAGTGTGCATTAGCCCTGGAAGTTGCAACTTTAAATAATTTACAGCAAGGAGAGGAGATCAAGATGGTACATTTCTAGAGGACTTGGATTGTGTCCTGGAGCCAACTGCTGATGCACACGGGTAACCCACACAAGCTACGTACTTGGCTGCTCCAAGTTCTGTGCCAGAGGCATTCTTCATACACAAGTACTTGAAGATACTTGTTAGTGCTGTGAAATGAATCAAACGTTTTCTGTTACAAGTAAAATTATTCTTTTTTTTCCCCTGTGGTCTTTGTTTTACGTGCCCTCAGCAGGAATTTCCTTAAGGAAAAAATAGACATTTTTACTCCTGTCCTTTCTCTGCCCATTTGAAACAGTGTTTTGTTTGTCCTATATTGGGACCAGTCTATCAAAACAACTCCCAGATACACAGTTTGTCATGTGCAAGTTTAGTTGCTGCTAATGTTTTGGGGTGTTTTCATGGTTGCTTTTGTAAGTGAAGCCTCCTAAAGAAATTGGAGGGCTTAAATAACACCATTTTATTCCCAGAAAGCAACGCCATACCTAGATCCTATTTCACTGCCGCCTCCTGTTTTAAATTGTGTTGTAAAACTCCTTGTAAAAATTTAATTCCCCTTCAACCTGTGACTTGATAGCAGAATGGTAAACCATTCAGTTAATTACTGAAACTGTAATCACCAGCAGGAGAGCCAAGAAGAATGCAAGCTGAGTGGCAATATTTTAATTAATGAACAAAAGCTTATGGCCAAGGGAAAGGATAAGTTTTGAAACACAAATGGCAGCAATATATTTTTACCTGTGGCAAGTCCCATTAGTCTACTTTTTTAGCTGGTGTAGCCAGGCAATTCCTTAAGATATAGATGTTGATTCTCTGTATACACAACTTCTTCAGAGCTTAAGTCTTCAGAATTAATTTAATCTTACTCCATGTCCAGAATATGATCCAAAACACTCCAAAAAAAGGTCTTCTAGAGGACTTTTTGTGATTTCTCCCCCATAGTTTCCCACCCTCCCCAGCCCTACAGTGGGTTGGACTCTCATGATCAGAAACGATTTGTAAATTTTAAAAATTAACCACAGCAGCTGTGCTCCCTGCGAGGCACCACATTTTCTCCCTAAGGAGCACGTGTGCTTTGGTCATAGGTGCTGAATTTCTTGTTTCTGCTACCTGTTTGAGCCCCCAAATCCCAGTTTGTTCCATCCTCTATGCTCCTCTAGGGACTTGGTGTGAGTGTTTGCCCTACAAGACCATCAAGACTTCATGATGTGGATCTCTGTATTGCTCCATGGGTTCCAGTTTTTGTTTTCCTGTGCCCATGGGCACAGTTTAGGTGGTGCGCAGGGTGCCCTTGACCAGCTGTGTTGCCTCACCCCTGCCTGTCCACAGTAGCAGCCTCAGCATCCTCCTTGGCCATGCTGCACCATTGATAATCCATAATACACCAACATATGTGGACAGATAAAACCAAACACACTCATCAACCCATTTTAACATTTCTAAGAAATACTTATATTTAATAATCATTAGCTCTGAGGAGGACAGCAAAAGAAAAAGCACACTTTATTCTCAGATGTATAATTTGCCAGTACTTGAACTCATTGAAGTGTGTTTCTCATACCACCTCCCTCTTCCTCCTTCTCCCACTTGTATATAAATATGGAAACAAGATTTTGAAGCAATATAAATTGTAGCTATAGGATTTGGGTATGCTTGTGACCTTTGAAGGCTTTCTAGAAATGCTTGTTACTGCTTTAAGCATGTGCATTTTCCTGACAGATTGAGGCTCGCTTCTTGTATATCAGTTAAATATAGCATAACTGGAAAACAACAGAAATTATGACTGAAATAGTTGTAACAGGCAACTGAAGTGAATTTTTAATTGTATGTAATATACAGTCATTGTGACCACCACTTTGACAAAATTTGACACTTCCCTTTTTCTTGGAAAATATTAGAAGATTCTTTCATACATTGATTTAAGCAGTTATTTTCTTTCCCATCATAGAAAAAGATGCATGTTGCATATTGCAATTCTACTCTTATTCTGAACATTGTTGGATATCAACTTGTGGCTTTTGTCAAAGTGCTTTTGGCTAGGAATCAAGTCAGTTTAAAAAGAACAAAACATTCCTGTATTGTTCTTTATAATGACATAAAACTGCTCTTATTCCATTAGTTACAGAATTAAAAAATAAACTTGGCTTCTCCTTAAGGCCTAGCCAATTTAGTGAAGAAAGGAAACATAATTGATGCCTGGGTAATTGAAACAATCAACAGTACAACCAAGCACTTAAAATCAGTGGTTTATAGAAAGGTATAATAGCAGCATGACTGGGAGGAAAATAATCTGTGGGAAAAGTCATTATTAGTGCACCATTGTTTTTATGTTGTACCAAGATTATAAGCAGTAAAAATGTCACTCACAATTCCCATAAGCAAGATAAAGCTTTGATGACAGTGGGTACGCAAGAACCTGGAAATGCTGATTAAATTCAGAGCTTCATCGGTTCCTGGTAACTAAGATGTTGTGAAGTTGATTTAGATTTCAGAGAACTGTTATTACAGCTGATTTTTTTTTTTTTTTTTGCCTCCATTCACAGCAAGCTTTATTCTGGGTGGAATGTAAACACATGATTGTTGAAAAATCACTAGCACGTATGTAGTCATCTTTTGATAACAAGAGATCATCCTTAAAAAGCAGAATGAAGACAGAAATAACTTGTACAACCACCAAGCATTAGTCACACGTAGCTCTTATATAATGCTTACGTCTTCAATCAGCATGCTGGCAGCTGGGCTTCTTTGTAATATTTGTTTGGAGAAGAAGCATCTATCTCATTTGGCAGGAGAAGAAAATGAAGCCAAGAGTTAAGGGACATGCCAGGGGGCACACAGCGCTTAGCTGGTGAGAGTATTACAGCTAAGGGGTGTCCATCATCCTGCATCAAGCAGAGCCAACAGCAGAGTGGATTCTGTAACAGTGTCTCTTCATGTGCTTTCCACACTCAAGCCCTGGCCTATTGGGTATTTTTTGAGGCAGGGCAAGTGAATGCTGTGTTGCAGCACTTCTGCAGTTTTCCCTTTTGTTTGTTGTTCTAGGTGAGGAGGCATATCTCTTCTTCACTCTATTATCCCTTGATGGAAAGGGCAAATAAAAATACATAGCATGAAATACTGAAAATGGCTTTTCTTGCACTTGAAACCCAAAATGTAGTAGGCTTGAGCCTAACACCAAGAGAAATGCTGATATGTGCAGATTTTCTTTTGAGGATTTGCCCACTGCACTGTAACTATGCAATCACAGTAATGTATGAAAATGGACATGATTCTCTGGGAGATGAGCCACTGGTGTACAGAAATTTCCTTGTAATGGTTCAGTAACCATTTTGGCTGTTTTCTTTTGCATTGGTACTGTTAGTTCGTATATATTGAAGGTTTTTCCCAACTGAAGAGCAAGGCTATTAGATGGAGTTGGAAACATGGTGTGATCTCCTGAAAGTTTACTTCTTTAGCTGAAAATAAATGCATTGTAAGCAGGTTTTAATCATAGCAAGTACAACAGCTCACAATACTTTCAGGGGACGTTTTTGTTCTTAGCTTATTGTTGATAGACATTATGTTAGAGCTTGGTTTGTCCATAACCATATGTTATGTTTCTGTTTTTCCTTTTCACAATTACACGTAACAAATGGTGCCATTTTCTTTGATGATGTTCTAAGATGAAATGTCAATGTCTCCAGAGAATACTCGGAACCTTGTGCGATTTTACATAATTTTTAGAAAAAAAAAGTCAAACCAAAGTATTGAAAACCATGACTGCAATTATCAAACAAAACTAAGATGGCCTTTCTTTAAGACAAAAAGTTAAGTTACATTACTATTAGATGATCTATAAAATTGTTGTAAAAATTATAGCAAAAGTAATGTGTAATTTCATTTATTTAATTTGCTATAGAAGGTCCAGGGAAAATGAAGAAGAGATAATTATTTATAAAAATGTAAGGTTGCACACAGAGTGCCATCTGGTAGTAATTTTAAAACACAAGTAATTAGTTTATTTTACTTCATGCAGTGTAATTGTGGAACTTGTTGCCATGGGGTTTATAGAGGCCAAAATTGCAATTGGGTTCAGAAAAGAATTGAGTGAGTTTATGGGAGATATATTAATAAGAGAATGCTAAACAATCTGGATGCAATTCTGCTATTCTTTGAGGATTTCTGAAAGATATGAGGGTTTAGAAAAAAGATCTGTTTGTGTTCAATATTATTACTTTTTTAATGATATTCCCCTGTCACAAAATTAATTTAAATTTTCTCACAAACTTGGCAATGTTTGTAGTTGCAACTATGTGGAGATACTCCTTAGTGGTAGTTAAAAGTTCTTTATGAGCCTTGAAGTCACCTACCCCTACTCTCTGAAGTCACATGCACTGACATGTAGAAAACTATTGCTGCAAAAGGTCTGATGATGCAAAATAATTAATAGCCTGCTTTTTGTTTGCCTTAGGACGCCAAGGCTTGTTGGACCATTCACCACACGATGCAGGCTCAAAAGTAAAAGAGAGGAAACTACACGGGACTTGTCCTCCTGTTGGTCGTGGAAACTATGGGAAACCGTGTTTGGGTGAAAGCAGCCACAGGTCCTCATTTTTCAGTCCCCGCAATGGTTTTCACACGATACATTCAGAGCACAGTCCTGTGAAGCCAAGGATAATTACAGTGGTGAAACCTGGCGGCCGCACGCTCAGGAGGATAACCTTGCTTCTCAACAAGAGATCAGTCCAGACCTTTGAGCAGCTGATGGCTGACATTTCAGAAGCTCTGGGATTTCCTCGTTGGAAGAATGACCGTGTGAGAAAGCTGTACAATCTGAGAGGCAGAGAAATCCGAAGTGTTTCTGAGTTCTTCAGGGAAGGTGATGCGTTCATAGCTATGGGAAGGGAGCCCCTCACTGTGAAGGATCTGGAAGTGGTATTACAAGAACTTTATCCTGAAAATCCTTATGCTTGCAGTGCTGCCATTCAGCAGAATGAGGAGCAGTCCCAAAAACTGAAGAGCAGGCTGTATGACAAGGCCTCGAAAGTAGACAGTGGCTTTGATGAGACAGAAATGACCAAGAACTGCAGCGATGGCTTGTCTTCCCAACTGGTAGCTGGACATGAAGGAAAAAGTCAAGCCAAGACAAAGCAAGAGGAAAAAATGAGAACCAAAAAAAAGTGGACTAGAGAGAGCTGGAGTGGTGAGCCTGGAGTGAAGCCTTCTAGAAAAACACGAGAAAGTGAAAGATACCTTAACCATGAGAGGAGTTCTGAGGAAGGCTTAGAAGAGAGTTCGGAGGAGGTGCTGAGGTGTGAGAAGTGCGAACAGGAAAGGCAGGCCAGAGAAAAGTTACAGAGGGAAAGGCAGGCTGAGGCCTCGTTTGAGAACAGAGACTTGAACGCAGGTGCATGTCAGAGGTACCATGTAGAAAGAAATGCAAAAGTCAGGAACTGCCGAAAATCTTCTGAAAATTGTCTGGAGGGTGAGGAAGTTGGCTGGAAAGATAATGGCAGTAGGAGGATGTGGAAGCCGCTACACAGGATTGTTAATGAAGGGCTGGAGAAGCAAAAAAGGAGCATTGAGAAAGAAAGGGATGTGGAGAAGCATGAAAACCATGGGAAGGAAGTAGTAAAAATCAGGAAGAATGCTGTAGAAGGGCTCCAGCTATCTCATGAAGTGAAGGAAGATAATGGAAGTAGCTGTGTAATGAACCAAAGCGGTTGGCTAAAGAAAGACACTCTGAGGGATGCTGAGAAAATGTCTAAAACACATAGGGAGGGCAGAGAGGGACAAAGGTCTAAAGAGGAAGCTGTCAGAAGAGAGGGGAATGTCACATGTAGAGAGAGTGACATGACTCGACGAGAAAAAACAGGGGAGCGCAGAGTGAATAAAGAAGACAGCAAAGCTCAGGGATTGGAAAGCACAAGCCGGAGGTATGCCATTAAAAGCAGAACTGATGTGGAAAAACACTATGAGATTGGCAGAACTATTGGGGATGGGAACTTTGCAGTGGTGAAGGAATGTCGCCACTGTGATTCCAATCAGATCTATGCTATGAAAATTGTTGATAAATCCAAACTGAAGGGGAAGGAGGACATGATGGAAAGTGAAATTCTGATTATTCGGAGTCTCTCTCATCCCAATATAGTAAGCTTAATTGAGGTGTATGAGACAGAGGCTGAGATCTACCTAATCCTGGAGTATGTCCCAGGAGGAGACTTATTTGATGCAATCATAGAAAGTGTGAAGTTCACGGAGCATGATGCTGCTGTCATGATCACTGACCTGTGTGAAGCACTGGTTTATATTCACAGCAAGAACATTGTCCACAGGGACCTAAAACCAGAGAATCTTTTGGTAAGTATTGTCTAACATTTGCATATGTGCAGGAATTGAATTTATTTTCCTTTCAGTTATGGTTTTCTGAATTGTTTTAAGCAAATCCCATGCAGAAATAATGTGCCGTGGCAGGACTGTTTGGAAAAATGGATACAATTTTGAAGTGAAATTACAATTGCAGTTTGCTTTACATAGATCTGCTGTGCATTGCAGATAGCAGTGGTTGCAGAAAGGTATTCAAGTAAAAATTATCAGGGGTCGCGAGCATTTGTATTTTTCAGAAATCAGACCTGTTACTTAGCATCTGACTTTTAGGTGTCCAATGATAAATCAAAAAGCATCTTCCTTGCAGACTGAAATTTATTAAAATTGCTGATTTATCTTATTTATTTGTTGGACTTTTTGTCCACTGCATTTGCGTGTCTTGCAGACTGCTGTGCTAGTCCTCTAGTATAGTGATTTCTATCTTGTGACAATTTATTTTCTTAGAAGCAGAATTATTATGAAGTTGATTGAAATAATCTGACAGTAAAATGTTTTGGTGAATACAGCATTAAAGTCAGCTCAGATCATAACTTCATGCCAAAGAGACAAATTCTTGTTTCCATCACATTTCTGAGGCTGCATTCTTTGCATGCAGCACTGAAGTCAATTGAGTTACTCACATGTGTGAATATGCATAGAAATGTTTGTAGTATTGACACTCTACAAGATACCCATTGTAGAACTGTAACAGTAAACAACTCTCCCTAAGTTGTGTTAGCTAAGTGTGTGTTACTCTCTTGTATTAGGGTTCCAAATTTCCTGAAAAACAGATAAATAGCAAGTATTTGCCAGTCTCTAACAAATTGGATTTGATCAGCTTTTGTGGAAGATCATGGTTAGCCAAACAAAGTAATAGATTATTTAGTCCTGTGGGCCATTCAGTGCTTTTAAGAGAATTAATTTTGCACAGAGATCAGTTTGAATTTCTGGAGAAAAGCAGCAGTGTAGCCTCGAGGACAATGCAGAGGTTGCACAAGGCTGGGCTGGAACGGTTTAGCCCAAACCTTTTAACTAAGCAATAGCATCTATACTAGGTCCTGCTATGAATCTTGCTTAGTTTTGTGAAAGTCTTTGGTATGTGATCTCTGTGTAAACAAATGAATGAATGCAACTGTGAATGCAGTGAATGCAACTGGCTGGTTTGCAGGAAGAAGTGGGCTTGTAGGCCCTGCCTTTGTGGTTCATTTGCACAAAATTTGAACAAAACTTCACTTAAAACTGCATGGCTTTTTCCGGAAGCTGGTTTTCCATTATGAACCAGGTCCTCCTCCTTCTCATTTGCTGAAAATAAGCTAGTGCATGTGAAACACCTGAGATCTGATGCTTCATTTCCCTCTATAATACATAATCATCACAGTGATGTAGATAAGCAAACAAGGGCAAGATAACGGTCTGTTCTGGTTGTTTTCACATTTATTTCACAGAACAGCAAAACAAAGAATGCTGGGCAGTGGCAGTGTTGTGTAGCACTGAAATTATCATGTTGCCCATTCTGAAAGTCAGAATACATTTTTCAAGGACAGAGCAGCTCCCAGACTGTAGGTATTTTGTCACAAGAACAGTGTTACCTAAGCACTATGGGAGATAAAATTTTGCCTGTTCTAGTTTCACCTTGCTGTTGATTTTCTGTGCACACCTGTATTAGATACCATGTGCACAAAGCATCCTTTTGAAAAGCAAGTCTCTTCAACCATGCAAATGAGTTTATAAGCTCTTGGTAGTATTGGATAGGTCACCTGCTATCTAATAGGTATACCTACAAATACAGGCCATTTGAGCAAGATTCTGGGTTTTCTTGCTTTTTAGTGTGCTGCCTCTGTCTCTTTAGAGTGGCTGGAGCAGAAAAGTAGGAAGGAGAGCTGCCACTAATCTTACCATCAGCCAGTGCTGAACAGCAACAAACAGTATTGAAGCAAATTTTGTGGGTTCATCTGCAGCTGGTGGGAGTTGAAGCACAGTGCTTCAAGTTCTAGCATCCTGCAGAGATGTCTCTGTGGGATACCTCTTGTTATACTGAGGATGTTTAAATCTGAATTGTTCTACCTAGACTTTGTACACAGAGGTCAAAATACAGGTATGTACTTTTAGGCTGTTGACTTGTTTGTCCTACTTTGGGTCTTCTTTTGGTCAGGTGAACCTTGTAATTTCTTTATCTACTTCAAGCAAATGGGAAATGGAAGGGAAAGGATCCTTGGTCTATTTTACTAAGGAAATGTGTATGTCTACTCTAAACCTGCTTTGTGTCAGAATCTAACCCTGTTCCTAATGACTTATAAACATATTGGCTAATTGTCATAAGAGATGACAGAGAAGCAGTAATCTGGGAAAAAATACTTCCATAAGTTTCATGAAAATAAGCAATTGGGGAAAGAAGGAAAACAGTTTCTGTCCCCACAGAAGAAAAGGTAGAAATATGCTTTGATGTCTAGTAAATTGCAAAATTATTGACACAGGAGAAAGTTGGAAACCTGGTTTAATTATTAGTTCACTGCACTTCAGTTTCTTTTACGGAACTGTCCTCTAGTTATAAACTTCTGTACCAGGCCACCATAATCTTTTCTGCTTTTTCCCCTCCCTCTTTCACTACTGTGTCTTCCCACATTGATCAGGCTCCTTGCAGCATAGCTGCGAGGCAGAAGGGTGGTGACTTGCGCTACAAAAACAAAATCTGTTTGACAGCTGGTGTGAAGACAGCTGCTACGACTCCCTCCCATCTGCTAACAGAATCACCTCATTTAGGACTAGGTGTTCAGCAAGAAAACCTTTGCTGCCAAGGATGGGCAATGTGGTGTGTTTGGTCTCACAAATGAAGACAGTCACTTCTTTCATGCTATCTCGTGGAGCAGGATTTGCTCGCAAGGTTTTTAGGAAAGGGACAGATTAACTCTACAGCTGCTGGCATTTCTTCACTTTTGAGTGAGAAATTAATGCCCAAAGTGTGGTGGTGTTTTTCCAGGTTATAGCTGTAAAAGAGACAAAGTCGCCCCTTTTTAGGGGGAAGGAAGGGGGCCGTATTTGTGGTTGTGTACTCACCACCTTGTACATTCCCCTCACATGCTAATGTGATAATTGTTTAACACTCAACTTCATAAATGTTATAGCTTTTTATGCATTTGAGATTACCCCTCTGCCCCTTTTTCTGTCTCTCAAGTTTTCATGTATATATGAGAACTTCAAGTATAGCTTTTCTGCCCTTGAACTTTGTGACACTATTTATGTATATACAAAGCACTGTCCATTTTCCAACAGTATTTACATATATACAAAACACTGCCAGTTTTCCGAGTTCATGTGAGGCAAACTCCAGGTTAACCACTTACCTGTCATAACTTTCAGTATGATAAACCTACACAGGGAATTTTTTGTAAGCTTTTTCACAGAGATTCTTCTACTTAGCAGCAAGGGATGTCTGAAACTCAAATGTGTAAGCAGTAGTTTTTCTTAAGCTCTATCTATTTCCAATGTACAAAATGTCACATGGGCTAACTGGCTTTCATGATGTCCATAAGAAGAATCTGTGCTACCATATGCATGTGCATACAGAGAAATACTAATGTTGTAAATCATCATCCTAAACACACTGATGGATTTAACAAGGTAGATATGAAATCAAATGAGCATTAAGTTCTGGGAGTCATCCACGGACAGGAGAGAAGGCGAAAGATTATTTTTTTTCTGTTCTTTGAAGGTGAATTTGGCCTTATATTGTAATCTTCTGGTTGTATGGCTGGGATAGCTAGAAATCCTCAGACAATATTCTAATCATCTGTCTTTGAGAAGATGGTGAGCAGTTGACTACCTTTAGTGCAAGACCACCAGATGCTGGCGTGCTTTGCAGTTGAAGGACATAAGTATTTGTATGGCCTAAATTTGCTGTCTGTAGAAAGTGTATCGAATACTGGTCTTTCTTACCTCGATGAAGTCTATAGGCAGGCAGCACTATTTTTGCTTTGTTCTCACCACTGCATGGAATACATACTGTAGATGTCAGAGGTTAGATTTCTCTCGAGCAGGTTGTACGTTTCTGTAATACTGCTGTGAGGAAGTAGTCTGGCCCGAGGAACGATTGAAAATAACGTGAAGCTTTTGTTTCTACAGTGAAGCATATTTGCATGCACAAGGTGATGCCAGGTGATGGAAAGGTAGATGGGAGGGTAGGAAGGGGATGAAGAGAATGCTCTGGGCTGACTCTGAATTGTTCTGAGCAAAAGCATTAGTGAAGCTGCTGAGAAGTTCTGGGTTGAGGTTTTTAGGCTTGCTGACAGGTTACATGCTGTCTCTGAAGAGATTGTCACAAAGCTGTGAAAATATACCCACCGTGCCTGCTGTTCCTACCTGCTCTGTTGTTAAGTAAAATGAAAGCTCGGTGGTTTTGTCCTGAAAGAACAGATGGTGTGCAGTGTTGCCACCTTGTGCTGTAATGGGAGATTAGGAGTCTGGCATCAGAAAAGAAAAAGTACAAAAGTACAATAGTCTCCTGAAGATTTTGGGACTGGGATTAAGGCCAGTGTGTTCTCCACCCTTCCCACCACCCTGCTGTTTTCTAAAAATGTATATGAACGTTTTAGTATTGTTTGTCTTAGCACAGTAGCATGCAGGGTAGTTGAAATTCCATACGACATACTTTTGTTATATAATTTTAAAAAATATATATAGAATAGGAAAATAAATTCATGCTCATATTTTCATATTGCATATAAAATTGAGCATTTCAATTGTGAATTTTTGTAACATCTTACCACTATTACCCCTATTAGAATATAAATTCTATAGATAGATGTTGTTCTAGAAAGCGAGTGTTACCTTTATAATTTTTTTTGCCATTTTCTTCAGTTTGTGTCCACAGTGCATGATGGCAGAAGATTGTCACATAGTTGCCTAATATAATAGAGAAAATGGCTGTGGCATTTTAGCTTCTTCTTGCAGAAGTTTTGACTTCATGGTTGTAGTAAACTTTATTTTTGGTTTCACACTGAGGAATACTTTTTCATGGAAGAGCAGCAAAAAAAACCACCTCAAAATGTTTTGCTTAATCAAAACTAGAAGAGTGCACAAAGCCACTGCTGATTTATGGACAACTTGTTGTCCTCTGGGGCCTCCTTCTCTGCAGAGCTGCTTTCCAGCAGGTCAGTCTCCAGTCTGTACTGGTGCCTGGGTTATTCCTGCCCAGGTTCTAGACCCTGCACTTGTTTTTGTTGAATATCAAAAGGTTCTGTCCTGCTTGTCTCTCAAGTCTGTTGAGGTCCTTCTGAATGGCCATGTTCTGGGACATCGGTCACTCCTGCCAGTTTTGTATTGTGATTTTTTTATAAAGAAGGAAGAAAGGATTAGTAAGCTATACTGTATTAGTTTGTATTGTCTTTTTTTTTTCTTAAAAAGAAATAAAATTCTACCAAAAAGTCCAAACTCATTTTGCTTAATCAAAATTGGATGAGTACTTACAGTTTCTATAAAGATGATAAATGGGGACTAGTCAACTGTAATGTACAAGAGCAAATTTCATCCCTTCTGTGTCCTTAGTTATCAGGTGATAGAGACAATCCTGAATTTTTGGCTTTCTTAAGTGGTGTCTGATGGCAAAGTGTGAGGTTAAAGCATGGAGTATACCTGTCACATTATATTCCAGTTTGTCCATTCAAAACCAAGTCCAGGTTTCCTTGACTTTTTTGTAGACATTTTAGCTGCTGATCCGTTCCCCATAGTACCAGAGACAAACAGGTTTTCATTTAAAGGAAATTAATGACATTTTTTACCTCTCAAAGAATATTTAAGTGTCAGTCACTAGTATAAAACATACTGATTTTTAAAATTATACTACTGCATTGTTTATGACTTGGCCTTTGAATATAGAATCATAGAATGGTTTGGGTTAGAAGGGACCTTTAAAGGTCATCTAGCTCAAACTCTTGCAATCACCAGGGACATCTCAACTAGATCAGGGTGCTCAGGCCCTTGTCCAACCTGACTTTAAATGTTCCCAGGCATTGAGTATCTACCACGTCTCTGGGCAGCCTGTTCTGGTGTTTCACTACCCTCCATAAAACATCTCTTCCTAGTATCTAGTCTGAATCTACTGTCCTTCAGTTTAAAGTTATTGTCCCTTGCCCTGTTGCTGAAGGCCCTAATAAAAAGCCTGTCCCCATCTTTCTTTAATTATCGAAAGACCACGATGAGGTCTGTCTGGAACCTTCTTTTTTTCAGGCTTAACAACCACAACTCTCGCAGCCTTTCCTCACAGGAGAGGTGCTCCATCCCTCTTTCCTGGCCCTGCTCTGGACTTGCTCCAACAGGTCCTTTTCCTTCCTGTGCTGGGACCCCAGAGCTGGATGCAGCACTGTAGGTGGGGTCTCACCAGAGCGGAGCAGAGGGGCAAAATCCCCTCCCCTGCTTTGCTGACCACATTATTTTGGATATGGTTGGCGTTCTGGACTGTAGCTGTACATTGGCAGCTCATCCCAGTTTTTCATCCACCAGCACCTTCAAATCCCTCTCCGCAGGGCTGCTCTCAATCCATAACCAAGTCTATACTGATACCAGGGATTGCCCCAGCTCAGGTGTAGGACCTGCACTTGTCCTTGTTGAACCTCATGAGGCTCAACCTCTGGATGACATTCCATCCTTCAGACTCACCACTCAGCCTGGTGTTCTCTGCCAGCTTGCTGAGGGTGCGCTCGATCCCACTGGCTATGTCATTAACATATTTCATTTCTTAAAATAACCCTTCATTAACTGCATTATAAAGTAATGCTAAAGACCAGTACATACAAAATTAGAATTGGAAAAAGTGTTTTGACTACTTGCCAGGTGGATGTAGGAGATGAGAACTGCTGAAAAGGCCTATTTAGGAGGTCAGTATACATGGACCTATTTCTTCAGCTCTTGCTGTGTGGTGACCACTACTAATCTAGTTTCAGAGCAGCAGGTAGAGTAGCAGAGTAATTTGGAAAGAATGTAAAGCTTTTGTTGGTTTGTTTTTTGTTGTTAGACCAGTATGATGGATATACACTTTTCATGTGTCTTGGTTTTAGCTGGGATAGAGTTATTTTTTCTTCCTAGTAGCTGGTACAGTGCTGTCCTTTGGATTTAGTATGAGAATAACATTGATAACACACTGATGTTTTGGTTGCTGCTGAGCACTGCTTACCCTAAGTGAAGGAGTTCTTAGTGCCCCATGCTCTCCCAGGTAGCAGGTGTACCGAATGCTGGGAGGGAGCAGGGCCAGGGCAGCTGACCCAAAAGCATATTGCACGGCATGGAACATTATGCTCAGTAAATAAACCGAGGAGAGTTGGCCAGGAGTTGCTGGTCTCTGCTGGGGGGTGGGCTGGGCTGAACAGTTGTATTGTGCAGCACTTGTTTTACTTGGGTTTTATTCCTCTCTCTTTCTCTTGCTCTCTCTCCCCCGGCCCCCCTTCTCATTACAGTTGTTACCATTCCTACCATTGTTATTATTATACTTCTGTTTCATTTATTAAATTGTTCTTATCTCAACCCAAGGTTTTTTGGATACTCCTTCCCATCCTGCTTTGGGCAGAAGGGGGATGAGTGACTGAGCAATTATGTGGTATTTGGTTGCTGTCTGGGGCTAAAACACAACTATAAAATCAGTGGTTTACCTGGGCCCTTTACATTTAAGCATAAAGATGTCCACAGCATTCTTCTTTGCTTTCCTAGGGAAAAAGAACCGTTTATTTTCTCAAGAGGAAATAATAATATTTAATTGACACTTGGCTATTTTTTGTGTTCCTTCTATTAATTTCTTGGAAATTGCAGTGTGCCAGAGTTTGTAGAGCAAAGTTTTCTTTTTTCCATAATTGCTTATCCTCTTAAATATACCCTCTTAGTATATGGGGGGAAAGAGCCATGTTCTGAAGACTGTTTCCATTATTAGTACTATTATTAGAATTCCCTTCTGTTTAATTTTCTGCTTCCTTTATATTTTGCTGTTTTAAAATGCATCTGGATTAAACATATATGTATATATATATTTTTTTTGTTTGTTTGTTTGGGTATAGGTTCAGCACAACGCAGATAAATCTACTACACTGAAACTGGCAGATTTCGGCCTTGCAAAGCAGGTTACAAAACCCATATTTACTGTCTGCGGAACACCAACGTACGTTGCTCCTGAAATACTTGCTGAGAAGGGTGAGTGTATATCTTTATAATTTGTCATAAATCTTACAATTATGCTGGACTTTCTAATAATGGAAATAGTCCAGAATGTTCCAACCTACTGATACATCTTTTCAGGGTAGGAGGTTGGCTAGCACTGTAATTTGGGAAAGCAAACCTGTTAGTTTCTAACAAACACAAGCATGACATCAGTTATATTTTCACTATTAGTGTCTGTGCTAACACTGACTTCTAAGCAGATAAGCCATAAAATATCATAGATAATGATTGCTAAAGTGGGAAAATGACCAAAAGTTCTGTTGCAACCTAAGAGTAGGCAGCCCCATTTCATTACTGTAATCCAAACAACTTTCCAAAGCCCCTGATGCTGCAAAATCATTGTGAACATGTATGTTAAATTTATGTAACTATCCAAAACATGCTTTTCATTACAAGGAATTTTGAAGATTTCATCTCCAAAAGGATTCAGACCTGGAAAGAAGTCAGTTTTGTTGGTGACTCAAGCAAATCTATTTCTGGTTTTTGTTCTGCGGAGCTGGGTTGCACATCTCTAGTTATATCCAATTTCAATGGAAACTTGGCAGTCTTAGCTCTTTCTTGAAGGGAATCTGAGGATGACTATTTTGGAAATATGTGCTGTGTTTTCTCAATTAGTCTCCAGTTGACACTGGCCTTGTGAGACGGTGTTTGTGAAACATGTTGTGGAAAAGACAGACTCTGTGAGAGCTGTAGCTAATAACGGGCAGCTTGTAAGCGTGGTGTACCAGCCACTTATTCTTTTTCTGACCTCATCTTTCTGAGCAGAGATCCTGTGTTTCTTTTTCATTCTATTTCCAAGAAGCAGTTCTCTTGCAGCTGTGAGTTTTCTTTCTAAAACAAGACTTACCGTTTGTCCCTTCTTCCTTAGGTTATGGACTTGAAGTAGACATGTGGGCAGCTGGTGTGATCCTTTACATCCTGCTCTGTGGTTTTCCCCCTTTTCGCAGTCAGGACCGTGATCAAGAGGAGCTGTTTCAGATCATACAGCTGGGTCACTACGAGTTCCTATCCCCTTACTGGGACAATATTTCTGCAGGTAAGATTCTGCATTTGTAGCAGATCTGAGAAATGGCAGTCTTCTCCCCTGAAGTGGGAAAATTTTTTTTTTCAGGGGAGTGAGCTTGATCAGCTTGGGGTGTTTTACAGGTCTCTCTTGTATGAATCTGTGCTTTAAATGTAAATTTAGTCCTCTGGTAATATCGATGGCTATGTTTCTGCATATTAGTTCTGAATGCTTTAATGGAGTCCTTGATTCTTCCCTTTCTAGGCAAAAGCAAGGATTTTCCTCATCTTGTTTATATGTCACTGCAGAAAAAGGTGCCAAAATAATCTCAAGGGTTATGTTAGATTTTAAAGATATTATCAAAAATCTCAAAAACTGAGAATGAGATCCTTGCCCTGCAGAACACAGTATGGATTTCCTATTGACAACAATGGGGTCTGCACGTAGTAGTTTTGTACTTCTTACAGGCTAGTACAGTGTCTTTTGTGCACTCTTTAAAATCAGAAACCCTAAAATTCTTTTACACCCTGCGTACAATCTTTTAAAGAACACATTCCACAGGATTTTACAACATTTATGCTCCTTAAAGGAATGAGATACCCAGTGCCCATTCCTGTGAATGTGAACACTTAGCCTGATGCCTTCAGCATGCTTTTGAGATTAAATTACCCTCACTTTCTCATCTTTCTGAAGGGGAGAATGACATCAGTCACGGAGATTTAATATCTCCTGTCACTAATTCTAACGCCAGTTGTTAGAATAGCTCCTGGGGATAGTCACAGAAGTCATGGTAAAACTAATGAAAAAAATAAGGAGGACATTTTTTGTGGGTATAACTGTCATCATCACAGAATGGGTAAGGCTGGAAGTGACCATGGTGGGTCATGTGTTTCAAACACCCTGCTCGAGCAGGGTCATCCTAGAGCATGTTGCACAGGATCATCACACCACTGTGCTTCACCCCTCTCTCCTTTGCTTTCTTTCATAATAGCAGCGAAAGACCTCATCACCAGGCTGTTGATAGTGGATCCCCAGAAGCGCTACACAGCACGGCAAGTACTTCAGCACCCCTGGATCAGAACAGCTGGGAAAACTAACAGCAGGAATTTACAGAGGGAAGTGACAATAAATATTGAACGCCATTTCCGGGCCCAGCGCCGAAAGGAAGTTGCTGATGGGGACACATGAAATCTTTCAAGCTCATTTTGTCTTCTTTTTATTGATTAATAAATCATTTATGTTTTCTTTTCTAAATTAATTGGGAATTTAATGTGTAGCTGTTGGTGGCTATTGCCATGCCTCTTTTTTTGATTCTGAGATTCTGAAGGACAAAGATCAAATTCACATCCACCTCCTCTGATGTTACTTGGCAGTCTCTCTGTTGAAAGCAGTGGGGACTAGATAAATCCTGGAGAGTGTCTATTATTTTTCTTTAAGTACTGATTTGGGCTTTTACATCTGTTTAAGATGACAAATGTTTGCTTCTGTGACTGACACTAGTGGTGAGTCTTCTCTCATCATTTTTGTATGGTATCTTCGAGGAGTTTTGTGTTTGTAATGTTTTCAAAATAGCTGTCTGCATACACATCCTGCACTAATTCTTTAAACTGTCTTTTCACTAATTCCTTCTGGCCACAGAGAAGGAAGAATAAAAAGTGCATCTATTCTTTAGCTGTAGGATATATTAAATAAGCAGCCAGATACTGTATTTATTAAGTTGTGAGGGAATACAAACCCTTATTGACTAAATCTGATGTTTTATGATGTCTCCCTTGGCAACCTATTTCATTGCTTGCTCAGGATAGTAGATGGTAATAGATGGTACAATGTTACACGGTGATGGTGCTGTGCAGTATGAGCTCATTTGTCTTGAAAAGGGGGAAGATATGGCTGATACCTTTTCAAGATTCTAATAATAACAACTTTCAGAGAGGTTTTCTTCCTGTTCTGGGAAGCAGGAAGTTAAGCGATTCTAAGGGCACTTTGCTTCTTTCCCCAAAGTCATAATTATGGAATGATAACTCATGCATTTTTCCATATTGAGTTTTTTACCCCTTGGAGACATCCATGTGCATCTGTGACTTTTCTATGCTGATGGAGAAGAAGAAGCTGGGAAACTGTGAGCAAAGTTAATACTTGCCCTCACCATTTCCCTTTCATCAACACACTTCCCAGCTGAATTGCTTTTTTACACTTTTTCAGTGTAGTTTAGCAATTGTTTTGCTTGCTTGGTTCGGTTTTTTTTCATATCTTGTCCTCCCTGTAGCCTTTTTCTCCTTGCTTCCATGAGAATAGGCAACAGGATGAAATTAGACTAAAATCCCACTTGGGGAGAAACAGCTTGTTGGCTATGGAAAAGTCTCCCAGGGGAAGTGTCAGATGCTCTATTGCATGTGTTTTTAATGTTTTTATTGGATGCAGTTTTAAAGAAATCCTGAGAGGAAAAAATACAGTCCAGAGAGGGGCCATGACCTAGAACAGCTTTTGAATCTCAGAATTTTTGGTTAACTAATTAAATTCAAAAAGCACATGAGTTTTCCATTTTATAATTCTTTGAGTTCCATGTGCTATCAAATAATATTGATGTTGGAATATCAGTGGTGTTAGCATTGAATACACAGCCTGTAGAAATAAAGGAGGGTATTTTACACTTGGAGAGCTGCTGCTCTGCCTGTGTATTTCATAATGAGAAATGTCAGAAGCATTTCAGAATCAGTGGAACATTTTCACAACTATATGAACCAGAATATTATTTTTTGGTGAGTGCTAATATTTTGTGTGAACTTGCTGAATAACCAAAAAGTGTAGGGTGCTGTCATCATATTTCTGTTTCATCTTGTGACTGTTCTGCTGCAAGAGTTATGTATAAAAGTAGAGATCCCTTTACTCTTAAAGGAGAATTGCACTTTAAATTGAATTAGCTTATTTGTAATACTTACTGGAATAAGACTTGCTGTGGAGTTCAAGAATTGGTGAAACAAACCAATCAAATCTTTACTGTATGCCCAAGTAGTATGTCATACTTCTACTTTGGCGTCTCTGAGTCAGGAAGACTTTTCCGGAAAACAAAAATGGATTTAAGTGCTTCCCTGAGTTAAGGGAAACTAATATAACCGAATGTTATAAAAGTATTACATAGTATTTGAGTACTAGTAATAATGTATCCTCTGTTAATTTAAGTATATTTTGAATAGGAAACTGTGGAAAAATGGCTTCTGATGTGCAATATTATATTTTGTAATTATTTTTAATATAGTTGTTTAGGAATAAAGTCTGAAGTGACTAAAAGTATTTAATGAGCAATGAATCTGAAAGTTTGGAGATTGTGTTACAAGTTGCCTTTTTTCATTTCTAAGAACCTGTCTGCAGCCTTATTCATAGTGCAGAAGATAGAGAAATTGCTTGTAATGATTATAAAAGTAGTTATTTTTTCAATGATTTTGTTTTTCTTTCAAGTTCTCTGTGTTCCAGACAGGCTAAACGTGGACTGTGCCAGGTAGTCACTGCATGGCACCTGTAAGTGCAGATGCTACTGTGGCAGTGCTGAGGCTCTGGTTTGTCACTGTTGCTAACAGACCTGTGGCATTAGGCCCTCCTCCTTCAGGCTGGAGGCTGAAAAAGCTTCCAGGTGCTTCTCAGGGTTTTTACTTCTTTCTTTCTGTCTCCTACTTTGTTATTCCTTCTTTTCTCTTGTTGCTTCCAGTGTTCTTGCTCTGCCTCTGTGCTGTCCTCAAGAGGCCAGGTCCCCAAACTTTATAGTTTAAGTTACTTGTAGCAATGAAAACCCATATGATTTTGGAGAGCTCAGCTTCAACATTGCTTGCTGATGTTGACAGTAATGTTAGGCAGGACTCAGACAAAAAATGGTGAAAATCCTCTGTCATCTTCTACTGCCTTTTCTCAGGCTTTTGTCTGCCCACTGTGTGACATTGCAATACAGACCTGATCTTTATGCTCTTTAAGGTGGTTTCTAATATATGAACCATGTTCACACTCCATGATTGAGGATTATCACTGTTCTTTGTTTCCTGATATTTTTCTAACGTATACTCTCTCCTTGGGTTTTGGAGTCATCTTCCCCTTAATGTTTGCATTTCGTGATTGGTTCCTTTGTCTACAGTAAGTCTGAGAAAGCTCAAAGCTGGGGGAGAATACAGGCTCAGAGAAAATTCTTGCTGATTTCTTAGGAAGAGGAAATATCCCTCCTTTCCCTTCCTTAAGTCTTTGTTAATTAGACTCTCATATGGCTTTATATTCCACTGAAAATAAAATAAGTTATAGTGTCCTCATCTCTTTAAATACTAACAATGAAGAGAGTGAAAATATCAGCAAGAAACACCCCTCCCCCGTCCAAGAGCTAAGTGCAAAGAATTAATTAATATTGCAGACCTCAACAGGAAAGTTCCACTTCCAGAGGATTTCCTGGGTCTAAGGCAATAGGGTCTAAGGTAATAGAAGGGAAGAACCTGTTTATTTGCTGCAAGCTTTAGCAAATCAGCTGAGTAGGAATCCTTTTATGCCTCATAAAAGGTGTTGGTTGATTCCTAACTCACACTGGAGGTCCTAATCAAGTTCTAGTTATTCCAGGGTTATTTCTTTACCATCTGGTATTGGCTATTCAAAATATATTCTCCTTTTAGAAACCAGAGGTTCTCCATCATCTTTAACCATTGACTTGGCTCTTCTTTAGTTGGTTGCAGCTTTTAAGCATACTTGCATTTTTTCATGGCCCTAACTGTAACATTTCTCAGACTTGAAGCAAGCACGAAGATCCAAACATATAGAATGAGTCATCAATATTTCATTTTGTAGTGAAACACGTGCCTAATAGACAGAATTGGTTTTTTTAACCTTTCAATATTATGATGTTATGTTATTTTAGGGTCAACACTTAAAATCACAGTCAAGGCTTTCAACTACAATAGTTACAAAAGGGGCCACTAAAGGATAGTTGGGGTTTTGGTAAGGAAGTGCTGTTCCTCCAGGTCAGCCAAAGAGTACTGTGAAGCATTTTGAGTATCCTTAGAAGCCAGTGTTACTAGCTTTGTGCATCATAAACTTTCTTTGTTTGGAGTTTACTAACATTTAATCCAGGCTTTTAGTGATTGCCTGTGACTGACAAACTAAGTAGTAACTCTCTTTAGTGGCGTGCTTTCCACTGTCTGAAGATAAAGCGGTCCCTGTATATCCCTTCCATTTGCCACAAAGGTCAACTTTTCAGCTTCCCCATATGCTATTACATTTCATTGGTCCTAGACTTCACCTATATATTTTCTATCACCTGTCATCTGCCTACTGTCGTTGGCCTCTTATCCCCTTGGATGACTCCCATTATTGAAAGGTGTAGTGAAATCTGCACATATTAATATGTTTTTCTTCAGAGAATTCTGGCCTTAGAAATGGGAACGAGCAAAAATTTTTGGAAGTATTTAGGCATCTGAAACCGTGCAAAAGACTGGTGTTTCACATTGCACCGTGCATAACTGCCTGAAAATGAACAGTGGGAATTTGGTTGTTGCTCTTCTATTTAGTCACCTAATATTTAAAAATGTGTGCCCAGGAGACTTGTGATTGAAGCTTGGCAGTACAGCAGAGACTGTTTCCTCTGAGACAAAGACACTTTAACTTCTTTTATTCAGGGACCTTCTTAATCTAAGTTTGTGTAGCAGCTGTGTAGAATAGTTGCACTCAAACACCATCAAATCTGCCACCTCGCTTCTGACTGGCATTATAGGTGGATTTCCTGTATCTCTGTTACTGCAATTTTTGGCTGTAGGGTGATGGAGGGATAGTGGGATGTTATCCCCTGAGCTTAGGCCTCTTGGGTTTTGGTCCTCTTGTTAAAGTGAACTTACTGAAGTCAACTGCTTGCTTTTCTGCAAGTACCAGATTTGGGGAGGTATTCAGACTGTTTGAAAATATAGTAAATTTGCTGTGCTTATAAACTGATCTTCCCAAAGACACTTTAGTATCACTGAAATATTTTTCCTATAATTTCTCCTGTCAGCTAGATTTCTTTTAATTTAAGCAATGTAAGGGAAATGCTTTTTGTTTCTGGGCATGCATTTTTCTGTCTTTTCTAAGTCCACTAGTAACACTTTACTGTTGACATTCTTGCTCCTGAAAGGAATTATGGGCACTTTAACTGGGCTGACAGTGTATATTGGCACTGTTTGTTCTACAACATGGTTCATTTGTAACTAGGCTGAAGGTGTAATTTTCTAAATTAAAGTACATTGTAGACTTCAGCAGAAAAAATTGTTATTCCTTCCCCTGTACCTCCAATAAAGGCAAATGATACAGTGAATGTTATGTTTCAGTTCTTTCCAAGGAATTGGGAAACAACTGTGTGGCCAAGTATTTTGAGCTTGGTGTTGGTTTTTTTGTTTTGTTTTGTTTGTTTGTTTTCTGGCAATGTATCTATTTGGGAAATACTTGTTTCTAAAGGTTTTCAACTTCAGTAAGTATTGTGTGTACCTTCATTTATGAGTAGCAGAACCCATTCTGCTGCTGCAGTCCTTTGAATACTTACAGATGTGTTTTTCTTTGCTGCTGCATGCAATCCTGAGACACTGCCTGAGACAAGCCCAGAGGCAGGCAGGCGTCACTGCAGACAGCCCTTGGCAAGCGACTATCAGCAGGCAAGGATGAGCCCCTCAGCTCCAAGGGGCGAGCTCCAGAGTAGGTGGCAAGCATGTCGGCGGAGATGAAAGAGACAGAGGGGTCCTCAGTATGGGCTACACAGGTCACGGCTTATTCCAGCGCAGTGAAGGGTCCAGGGACGAAGAACAAGAAACACAGGAGGCTCCAGGGATTTTATACTCGAAGGAATTGGGGTGGGGACAGAGGCGATAACCAGTAGGGAAGAGTGAGGTGGGAGGAGTCCATGGGGAGTTAGCCAATGGGAAGTGCTTGTAGGAGGGGCAACAGGGAACAACAAATGGGGCATCGAATAACGTAGAACTTTCCAGAACTAATACATAGTCAACTAAGGCGATAAATATTCATTAGGCTTATACATAAAACTAGGAGGGGAGAACAGTAACCAATCAACTTGAACACAAATTAAGGAAACTAAGGATTACAGGGACTTGCCCTCACCACGGAGGTTATCTTAAACATCAGTGCCTGACCACCAGACCTTAGATTCTGTTGTTCTCTCTGGGGTGATGGTGGCTACAGCCACTTGCACCACAACATAATCCCATTAAAACCAATACAAATCTTTGCAGAACTGGAGCTGAGATTCATTTTTACCACCATTTTTGGCTCTGTACTGCATTAGTCATATATGCTATGATGCTAGAGCAATGATGACAAGCAGACCTAGCTTCATTGAGGCTTTATGCACACAGGACTAATTTCTCCCATCAAATCTTTTTCTGTAAAATTCAAGTTTGTTTAGAAAAAGATTTGCTTTCTTTGTGGAAACAGGCATTCTATTTGAAATTGAGTTGCTCGCAAAAAAATGGCTTTTTCAAAGGAGACAATATCTTAGTAGCCTGTGTATATTTCAATTCTGTTATTAAAATGGTATTTTCCCACAGGCCTGCAGTATAATCTGAAGCAGTGGAAATAAAATTGTGTCTGGGATATTGATGGTGTTTTTTAAGAAGCTACCTTCTCTGCATGTGAGCATGTGTGATAAAGTGGCTGGCAGTGAGAAAAGTTTATTGTATATTGGTCCTTAAAGACATCACAGCCTCCTCATTAAGAATAACTGTAAACTCTTTGGAATGACTGGCTTTTATGATAATCACACAAATTTATTGGACTTCGTTTTAACAATTTGTATAGGGAGCTAATTAAATCTGATTTAATGCTTTGCTGTTAGAGGAATTTACATGTGTTTCCTGTGTCAGAAAGTTGAAGGCAGAGTCCAGCAGTGCAATAAATTTGTGTGATTATCATGAAAGTCAGACGTTACATTTTCACAGAATTTTTTCTTTTTAGATTAGAACTGTTCATAAAGAGCAACTGGAAAAACAGAAAAAGTAAAGCTAATAACCTTAAACTGTCATTGGAAATAGATTTTGTTTTCTGAATTCAGAAACCAAAATGAAGAGCTGGAAGCATTTCAAAAACCAGAGAAATACAGGAATTATTCCCAGAGTGTTTCAGCATTTCCAGCAATAAGAATATTTGGTGCAGTGAGAACATGAAGTACCTTGGTAGGGCTGAGCAGGTGCTGCAATAGGAGCTGTGTGAGATTGCTAGACTGAATAAGGAGTGTAGCTGTGAAAAAGGGGTGCTCCTTATAACCACTGGAAAAATGTATTAAATCATAAAAGGTTATTCCTGCATTGTCATTGCTCTCTTCATAAAGCTTTCTAAATTTCAGTGACAACCACTGTGCTGTAAGAAGGCACTTCCCATGAAGAATTGCAGCGTAAAACATTTTAGAGAATGTTTAACACAAAGGATTTCAGAAATGATTTTCCTAGAAATGGAAGTGTGTGATTGTTAACCACTATGGTAAGTTGTCAAGAAAACCTTATTGCTGGATTTTCAAAAAGAGTTCAATTTTGTGATCCTAAGAAATTGCAACTACACAGCTTGCAATGTTGAGAGTTTCAATGACATTGCACTGCTACAGCATAAAAACTTATTATTTAATAGCTCAGAAGAAACCTTTGTGCCTAATGTAAGGGTAGAACTAAATGGGTTGAATAAATCTTATTAATTTCAGCTTGCCTGAAAACATACTGGCCAAAATACTGTTCACGTGGTGAGTGATGGATGAAAAATGTATTACTGACCAGTGTTTCCAATGGAAGCATAAAATTGTGTTCCTGAAAATGGAATCCTGTTGGCTGTTTGGCTAAAAGCCAGCATGTGTCCTGGTAAGGTATTATGTCTTCAAATAAAGAAGGAGGGAGAGACACCATATTAAATAGCCCCTTGTGATTTGAAACAAACAAAAAAGATTCTGAAAGAAAAAGGAGGGAAAGAAGAGGAGGAAAAGCTGAAGGAAAATATAACTTTCTTTCAAAATGTTTTATTTTGTTAACTAAATCAATGCTCTAGACAAATCTAGCAGGATTTATGAGTGAAATGTCTTTCCCTTTGCTCGTGTGTAACATTCCCGTGGTGGTTCCCCAGTTACTTCTGTGTGTCTGGGAATAGCTGATTCCAAGCAGATACTATAGCAACCACTAGATTATCTCACCTGGATCATAATTTTCTAATGACAGGACAGAAGAATCCCTTAAAAGAAATAAAAGAAAAACTGCTCCACCATGTAAGTAACTTTGAGCAATTATTCATCCACAGAAGAATTTTGTGGAAGTTTATTTTTACATGCTTTCATAACTCACATAGTTGATGTTCAAGGGACGAAAGTTAGAGCTGGATGTTAGAATGTGACAGTAATAAACTCTTCCTAACAACTGAAGCCTTACATAAATTATTGGCTAATAACTGGTAAGGTTATAAAATCAGAATATTCAAAAAGCGGTGTTTAGGGACATGTGGTGGCCGGTGAGCCTACGGAACAAGACACAGAGAAAGTCCACTGGTAGGACAGTCCCTAGTATTAGAGATCCTCCTAGGTTAGGGTGAACAGAAGAGGCTTCCCTCAGGATGCTTTGCTTTGCCATGCTAATGTACCCCAGTTCTGCTTCCCTGGTTGGCCCGTGGCCTCCCTGCCCCTTGCTACCTTATATGTCCCTGCCCAAGAAGGTTCTCCATTCCAGGTTCCCCCCATTGGCTCTTGCCCCATCACCACTCCCTCAGAGTTTCCTCACTGGCTCCCATTCCCTAGTCCCGCCTGTGTATTGCCCCCATGCCCTCAGATCATTGGTCCCTGATGGTACCTCTGCTCCCATATATAAACCTGGACCTTCCATTGTTCTCAGTCTTTGTTCCTGGAACCCTTCACGAGTGTGGCTGCAACAAACCGCTCCCTTGGAACTCTGTATGGAGACTCTTCCTGCCTCTTTGCCATCGGCCCATTTACTGGAGCTACCTGTGTGCGTGTACGCGTGTGTGAGTGTGCCGTGGTCCTGCTGAGCGGCTTCGCCTTGGAGACACTTTTGGGAAGATCGTAGCACCTCACACTCCGGCACCGACAAGCCACGCGGTCCGCAATAGGTACAGAGTTCACTTGGGAAAAGGCAGCAGGATATATGAGGAAAATTGGAACAAGGATGTGCGGATGAATCCCTTAATGACCAGGAAAATGAACTGGTTCTCTAATTCCCAAAACAGACCACTGAACGTGATGGTCATGGAAAATGAACCTGTATTGCTTTTATGATGAAATACATCTTTTAGTATTTTTTTAAGCTTTGATGTTGGGAATCTTAAAAGACACAAACATGGGTTTTAGATTATCGCTTTCTGTGAAAGAGTGGTACAATTCTTGCTTTTGCCTTGAAAATCCACTTCTGCTGCTCGTTAATCCAGGTTTTAAGGAAAACAGAAACATTTAGTATTGTATTTCTGTGACACTAAACTTAGTTCCTTGTACTTGCCAGTAGCAAAGATTCCTTCATGAGCATCCTCTAAAATGTACGTTATGGAATTAAAAGATCTACTGGTGTTTCTGAGGGCATTCCTGTGTTTCAATGGATTAGAGCTGGTGACGGAGACTTTCCCCCTTAGCTGGAAATAACTATTGCTTGAGGCTTTTCAGGTTTGCAGCTTCTCTGTGTGTGCACATGTTTTAATGGTATAAATGCTGAATTCTGTGCATGCCCTCTGTGCTGTTGGTTCTTGGGGCTATCTGCCAGCATAACCACTTCTCTACACAGCAGAAAAAATCCCCCACATTGTTCAAAATGCACTAGTGAAAATAGTGTCATCAGGTCATTGTTTTAATGAATCAGTGATGGGACTGCTATGAATTGTACCAAAAACCTTTATCAGGAGATACTTTGGATGAACTTTTGGACAAATCCTGTACAAGGGATTCTGGGAAGAGAACAAAGAATTCAGCAGCTTCATTCTGGCAAGGTAAATCACCAGGACTGACTGTTCGATTTGTTTTCAAAGTTAAATGGGCTGACAGAGGATGGGTAAGGATGAGACAGCTGCGTTTTTCAGTTGGAAACCTCATTACTGGCAGGCTACAATTGTTTGGATTCTGAGGAATTTTTTCTGTGCCAGTGCAAACTATATTTTGTGAGTCCCAAACTTAATTTTTTCAGTTCAAGTGTGTGTACGTGTTTGCAATTTGAATAAGACAGTTCTGTGTGGGCTGAAAAAAGCTAGTTATTTTCATTGGTATATTAGTAATTGTACTTAGTTATTTTACTGATTTTCATGTGTGGTCTTCTTTGGTGAAGCATACAACTTGCAAAACCAGATCTGTATTTAACCCCATATAACCAGAGAAATTTAGGTTTTCAGGGTGACACTATACGTATGCTTCTTTGAAAAGAGATCCTTTGTATCGCTGAGGTGTGTGGACATTTTCTGTTAGTGTGAAGCTTTCCTAGGTGTGTGTTAGCTGGTAATAATACAAGTGCTGCTTTTGGGCAGCTTCAAAGTCCTCCATGAGCTTTAGCTCTTGTTTATTTATTAGGCATCAGTGCCTTGATGCCTTAGTGAATGGCACTTCTTTAAAAGCACAAACAACCTGAATTCCTTCCTGGGAAGAATGCTGGGGAACGTGGTGCAGAACAACTGGCATCCAGGATTCATTCATGCTCTGGTTGCTGGTCTGATGCTGGTGTGAGCAAAAGTCCTGATGTAGAGGTCTGGAGGTCAGGGGCTGCTGCCATCCTGCAGAAGAATGAGAGGCTTTATGAGCACAGAGCAGCACCACTATTTAGTTGTAGCAAAGCCCTGCCAGACATCACTGTCCTCTCCTGCAGTTGTGGTCTCCAGTGGCCTTGGGTCAAGGTCCCCTTCTGGTCTCCTTGTTTTTGCCATGTCCAAATTTGAAGCCTCCATTACTAGGAACAGAGAGAATAACAGTGCAGGTACAGCACTTCATGTGTTCATTGTTCTTCACAAACATTAGCTAGTTAAGCCTCAGCAAGTCCTTATGAGGCAGTTATTTATTCCAGCTGAGTGTTTGTGTCTGCGATCAAGAATATGCTAGACTTGATCCTCCTGTCAATCAGCCTAATTGATTTAAATGTCTAATTGGGTAGATTCCCTCAAGTAAGTTCTGTTTAAGAAAGGTTAGCCTGGGGAAGAGAATTAATGGAGAGCAGAAAAACATTGCAAGAGGAAATTCTCAACCAAGGAAAGGCAAGGACAACTGTCAGTGGCGGTTTTAAAAGCAGCTGGAGAGACAAGGAGCTATTTTTTCATTGCAGCAAAGTATCTTCAAAGAGGTTTGAATAACCTAGAATTGCACAGTTGGTCTTTGTAAATGGGTTGGTTTCAACAGGAGAAATTCAAAGAGAAAATCCCTAGTAGTAGCAATGAGTAGTAGTATCAAGGAGAGCAGTAATGGACTGAGGAAGGCTACTCTGTGCATGAGTTCTGACTCTCTCATCTGCCCTTTGTCTAGAGAATGACAGCTACCCTTTGCATCTTGCAGGAGGCTGGCATCTTGAAACTAGATGAGTTTTAGAGCTCCCTTCTGACCCAAACCATTCTATGATTCTAACAACGCTTACTGTGGTGTTGAATGGTAGTTAGTGTCTAAGTGTGCTGCAGGCTCAGATTGTCTGCCATGGGGGTGTGGAGAAGGGGAAAAAGCTATAAATGGGAGACCTGAGCTGACAGGCGTTGCGAAGGGAAACCCCCAGGCTCAAAGAGGTGTTGTGCTGTGGTCTCCAGACATTTTCCATGACTCTTCTGGGGACTAGAAAGTGTTTTAGGAACTCACTCCTCTATCTTCTTCCAAGGTAAGGTTCCTGTAGCCTTCCTTCTGGCCACTGGCAAGCCTGATCTTTAAAAGCTTAAGGAAAAGGATCCTATTCTTCTCTCATTGACAATGGCTTATGTTGATCAAGCCTACACTGGGACTGCTGTCTATGCTTGAGTGCATGTTTCATCTTCCTTCACTGTCTGCACCTCATTTCAGAGCTGTAAGCTACAAACACTTTCCAGATTGGGTCTTTCCTCCTACTTCGCACTAGGCTCATTCCTTTCTGTGTGGCTTCAGCAGAAGAAAACCTTTATAGCTTGGGACATTGCTGCTGGAGAAATGCTTTTGAGAACTGAGTTTTAGTGGTACTTTATATGAATATTTTAGCTACTTTGCTTAGATGAGCCCCATGAGGTTTAAGAAGGAGGTCTACAAAGAGTGTTTAAAATACCTTCTGTGGAGCAGCATCCAGAGACCTTCTTTGTGGTGGTAGGGGAGGTGTAAGTAGAGGCTAAAGAGCAGCTTAGAAACAAACAAAAAAAACCTCCCATCCCATCCTTCAAAATTTCACTACTGAAAGCAATCCTTGTGGAAATCCACAGTGAAAGTAAACAGCAGGTAATTTTTTTGCAGTTGCTGCAGAGAAACCATCTTCTTGCCTGCATCCCTTTCTACAATCTGCAAACAGCTTTGAAAAAGAGATATGGCTGTAGTTTTAAGCTGAAAAGGATTGCAATAGGAAATTCATTTCAGAGGGAAAAAATGAAAATTTGAAGAAGAATGTATATGAAAGGATATGACTTAGGAAGCTGTATTAGCCTGTGAAAAATGTTGCTTTTCATACTGTAACATCAAGAACCATTATGTCAAAGTAAAATCCAATGATGTTACTATGTTTTAAACACAGATGTTCCTTTCCTGTTCACCCCATTTCTTATGAACAATGGAAGGGTGGTTTAAACCAAAAATAACTGAATACGTTTCCAAAGAGCTTTAAGCACAAGACAGATAATTTAGATGATGTTCATCAAACATCAGGTAAATCTGGAGGAAAGTATGTACACAGGTAATATTACTCTAGGTTTCTAATTAGTGTGGGCTTCAATTTTCAGTGTCTCTCAATAAAATTGGGCCTTTGCAATTTAGGAAAGCAACACTACATTTTTGTCACACAACATCTTCATGCATGTGTACTTATCTCACTTTTTGCCGTGATGCTGACTTGTCCCAGAAACAATACTGCTCACAGTACAAAAAACTTGAGAGGATTTTTCTATTAACCAAAAAGATAAAGGTTTACAGTGCTGTGGTGTCTTGAAGTGTCTCTTGAAGTGAAGAGCCTTTTTTGGTAATTCTGTCTTTACTAAAGCAGCTTTGATATTTTAGTAAGAAAACACCTCTCATGGTGCGACTGTATTTAGGCAAAGTGACATCCAGAAGATAAACAGGACAAGTGTATGCTGGATGTATTCATCCCACATTTGTAGTATTTGTCATAGCTATGGCTGTGTGACCTGCCAGCTGGTCTGTCTGCAGATGAGAGAAAGTGCTCTTCCTAAAATCATAAGGAAAATGAAAGTGAAAAGGACAAGAAAGCAAAAAGAAATGAGAGGAGGAAGAGAGGTGAAGGACTGTCTAAGCTGACAGAGGCTTTTGCCATGGTTCCTGTGACCTATAAGCTAAAGGTGCCTTGGGTGACCCAAATCTGCACATCAGATAGCGCTGTGCTGCCGGGCTGAGCTCACAGGAGTTTGGTGCAGGCTGCTCACTCCCAAATTAGCTCTGTCTGGCCCTTGCCTCCTTCCTGCTCATATTGTTGTGAGCTCTTTTTATTTGTTAATACTTGAGGTAACTGGTGAGTTCACTTGCCTGCTTGATAAGGTCTTTAGTGCCAGGCAGAGTGTGACTTTCTTCAACCCTCTTCAATTTTCCCTCTGATCTATTCAGCTCTTATATAAAACCTTCAGAACACAGAGTACTAAAAGCAATGGACCTTTCTTATCCTTTGCACATGGGCCTCGAGGCATAGCTACTGGGAATTATTTGTTATATGGACACATTCCTTTTTCATCTTAATAGAAGTGTACATTTTCTTTTCCTTCCCAAAGATTTCCATTAACAGCCAATAACACTTGTCTAAATTGTTTCCCACAAGGCTGTCTTCCTTGCCAGGACTAAATTATTTAATGTATTCCTGCTTCAGGCAGCAGGAGGATGCACACAGAAATCCCAGTGCTCAGGGAGGTCTTCTCTGGTGAGCGTGCCCCAGGGAACCTGATGAATGCACAACTCCAGGCAAAGTCTGTGAGCAATATATGGAAAACTACTCATGAACACTTGTTAAATCCTCACTTTTAGGCCTCAGGATCATCAAGGCTTCCGAAAAACTTGCAGTGAAACACACTGGGTAAACTGATAGTGTAGGGAGGGTAGAAAAGGGGAGGTGGTGGCCCATCGCTGCCCAGGCCAGCAGTACCAGACCTGCCTTGGCTTGCTGTGGGTGCAAGGATCTGTGCAAGGAGCAGGGACAGCTGTTGTGCAATGCAGCACCTTTGGGGTGCTGGTACCTGCCCTGCCAAGAGCAGCAGAGCTGCCGTCCTGGGAGGTGAGGTGCTGGAGGAAGAGGAAGTAAGTTCCAGCCACAGTAGGACTATGACTTGCTCTCTTAAAGCCTCTGCAGCCCTGCACTTCCACCTGGTCCTAGCAAAACCCACCCTGTGACTCTTCCCTCTTCTGCAAGACACCTATAAGGATTTTTTAGATTGCTCATGTCCTGGCTGGGTTTCATACAATAAACACACCAGGGTTTATGCGCAGCTTATCCATACAGCTCTGTGCCCGGCTACAGGCTTCTGGTTTTTCTTCTCCTTCAAATGTTTCAGTTTTATTACGGTTTTTATTACGGAGCGAGCCATGGCCGGGGAGGCCACCGGGTGGTGCTCTTGGCACAGAAATGGGGGGCCTGGGGCACTGCAGGGCGCTGCTGTCCACTCGGGATTGAGCTCTGTGTAAAGGTTTGGGCTTGGCTGCAGGAATAATTTACAAATGAACTTTGACGCCAACAGCTGTTCCTCTCCAGGATGCACAAAAGTCTCCTGATTTTGAAATTAGTCCAGAAAAAGCATTTTAAATATAGACATCTTCTTACAATGTCTCCCAAAGGGAAAAAAGAGACCAGTTTTAAAATGGGAATCTTCTTGACACTCCCTCAGCAAAGACGGTGGTCCTGAGGGGGGCTCTGATGATGCCTCGACTTGTGCACAAGAGAGGACTGGGAGACCAGTTGCGCTAGCATAGCTTTTGTTACGTGTACCATAGCTGTTGTGGGCAGTGGGTGTGGAAATTTGGTCTTTTTGTTTTAAATCTCCCCAGGGGAAAATGTAAAGATGCCTTCCTTCTGCCTGCTTCCCTGGGAAGGCTTTCTAGTGTTGTGGTCCCAAGGGTCTGCCCCGGGGAGCTCACACAGTGCTTGTCCTGGTGGGGAGGTCCCAGCAGGGACAGTCCAGCCATCCCAGCAGCCTGTGCCAGTGCTCAGTTAGATCCCTTGGCTGCCTTGTGGGAACTGGGCTGACACCTTGAATGTGGTTGCAAAGGTAGTCTTCTCTCCTTCTCCTACTGAGAATCCTTTAAGACTTCCCTGTTGGAAAACTCTACAGCCCTTTTTTTTTCTGGATATTTTCCTGTTGCAAACCATGCCTATAGCAGTCACCCTTTGGCAGCAAATGGCACCCTGTGTTTTTCACAATTTGAAGAGTGAGCTGTTTTGGCCACTGTTTTGCCCTCACCTCCCATTCAGCTTTTTAGAGATGTTTTAGAGATGAAATCAAAGATTCGTGCCCATTGCTGTGATGAGTAGAAAGGTTGTCAGTGATGTGCCATCTAACACAATCAGATAAAAGAAGGATCCAAACAGAGGTGAACAGGAGACAGTCTTGTAAGTCATGTCCCGGAGTGATAAATAGATTGAGGGTGGATGGAGATGGAGATAAAATGTGTTATTTTGTTCTCTGTCTTACTGAGCAGTGTGGGCTGTTTGCTTTCCTCTGAGTCAGAGCTGAGGAGCTTTGTTCCTATGCTGTACTAAAGCTGACCTGCGCTGCTGGAGCCTGGACACTGGTCCTGGACCAGCCATTCCCTAGCAGCTGAAACTGCTGGGATAGGCAGGCATCAGCTGAAATGGGGCTTGTTGCCAGGCAGAGTGTCAGAGGAGGACTTGGGACCTCAGCAACCTCCCTTACCTCAGCTTTTTTTTTCTGATGTTTTACTTCTGCTAGGGGGAAAATACTGATTTTTTTTTTTTCTAGCACTTTGCTTCTTCAAGTTCCTCTCAAGTTACCCAGCTTCTTCTCACAGCCTCCAGCATCCTCATGAGAAGGTGAGGCACCTGGCAGAGCAAAGGCCTTTGAGGTGCTGGTGAGCAATTCTCTTCCTGCTGGCAGCCCAGTATGTGGTCACTACCTTTCATTTTGGTCATGGCACACGTGCTGCAACAGCACTGGCCTCTCCAAGTTACTGCAGGAAGCAGCTGGCCCTGCATTAAAAAAAAAGACCACTGGCGCTACTGTTGTAACAGGTGATACCAAAAAAAACAAATGACACCAGAATGAAACACTGGATTGTCTGAGTGCAGCCATCCTTTAATGGCTCATCACTGCTCTTAACTGATGAGCAGCCAGGGTCTGACAACAAATTTATTTCTTTATTTCCATACTGTGTTTGGGGAGCCTCAGATATTTATATTTCCCTTGCAAAGTCCAGTAAAACAATTGCATCCACCTCTGGTTCCTGATTCTTTGGGCCATATCAGGAATTCTGCTGGGTTATTTTTTCCCAAGTTTTGAGACCTGATCACCCAGGTAATGGATTTCAGCCGTTCCACTGCGCTGCAGGGCAGTGCTGAGGGACTGACTGCAGGTCCCTGTCCCATACTGAGTGCAGGACCTGCCCTCTTGAATCCAGGGTTTGAGTCTGTGTCACAAATGGCCATCACTGGGCTTGGTGCAGCGCACTTTGAAAACATACATAAATCTGATTTCAAGCCTGTTGAAATAAATCTAAATTTTCATGATGGATGAAAATTCATTCTTCTTCTTGGGTTAAACTGACCTTCCTCTAGCGCAGTCCTAACAAACAGGCAGGATAGGGAGAGGTAGGACCTCTGAGGTTGTTTCCTTCTGTTATTTGAGCACAAGGCTGTGGTGGGGTTGTTCACTTAAAGACCCCATTAGTATGGAAAGAGGGAGAAGACAAGGAAGTTGCTAGGAAGGTGTTGTGGTGCATGTGCTTGCAGTGCGTCCTTCTTTCACAAGGGGTCTCCCTGTTGTCTTCCAAAGCTCAGGAGAAATGAGTTTGCTAAATAAAGTTCAGCTCTGAGGGAGCCCCTCTGCAGATTATTATTATTTATAAAAAAATGTTTTGGATACATAAAATGGTGCCAGACTGGGACAGGGAAAATGTGTTTTGTACGCAATGATATTTTTTTTTTCATAGACCGTCCCTTTTAGCAACACGTACTGTTAGAACAGTTGGATTTCAAAATCAAATGGAATTGATCATGCTTGGAAAGGAAATAGGTTATGGGATCTACTAGACCCTCTCCTTATAGTAGATCAAGACTTTCCAGTTCTTGAGGTTAAATGTACTGTTCAGTTGCAACTGAAAAAAAAAAATTAAATATTTGTCTTATTCCCAGAAACTTGAACTACCAAAATGACAGTGTTGCTGGCTATGCAGCAGCTGAAACTGGTTTGGGTTGAAAAAAGCTCCAAATATGCTGCTTGCTTTTTCTGTGCCTCTCTGCCTTGTGCTTTGCTGCTAGTTGTAGCATGTGCCCAAAAGCAGAACCCAAGACCCTGAACCATCAGCATTTCTGGTGGAAACCCTGCACCAAAAGGGGTCTGATGTCAGAATGAAGAAGTCAGAGGCAGAGATTTGTGACCTGAGGTGGACCATGGGCTGTAAGGCCCCTTATGGATAGCTCTCTTGTGAACAAGCTTGTCTCAAAAATAAGGGGTAAGCATGGGGAGACAAAGTTCTGGGAAGGCACCAAGTAAAATGGAAAATAATTTTCTTTACGTTTTCTTTTTTCATCTGTAGGTGGAAGTTGGAGCCCTTGTGCTGGCAGTGCCTGAAGGACGGAGTCCTGTGAGCACTGTCTGACCCTGGGGAGTGCTCATGCCCCAGGCCTTGGGGGTGACCTTCTTCCCTTGCCAGAGGTGATCACTGAGCTGGCAAGGAGGTTTGCTCTGGGCTAGCTTTGCTATAGAACTCACCCTAGTGTGAGTTCTATAGCATTTGCTCTGTTTCCTTGGCACTGCTGGCTGTTTCTTAGTAAAAGGCACAAGATCTTGGGGTTTCTAAACAGGGAATTGTCTGAGAAATCCTGTGGTGGGCATCAATAGCTGCCTCTGGATGTGGGAGACTGGGTGTGCACAGGTGAGGGATTACACCAGTGTAGTACTGGCATAAGTAAAAGGACACTTGGCTACTGAAAAGGATCGTAATTTCTCTAATTTGGTGTGTCCTGGGCACTAAATGGTCTGACTTGAATTGTTGGTAAATAGTTTGCTTTAAAATAGATTTCCTGTCTACAACATACTTTTAACAAGAAATTGTGTTCTGAAGATGCTATTGAAAGAGTTGCAGAAGCTGTTCACATGCATAGCTTGAAGGAAAAAATTACAAATGAAATGTAATATGCTTTGCACATCTCGAGGAGAAAAATGGCTAGAACTCTTATTATTACTGCAGGCCTGGGCCCTAGGGTATATCACCGTGTCCTGCAGCCATAGGGAGGAGGAGGAGAGAAGATCCAGCAGGCAGGAATTGTGCAGCAAGATTGATTTATTTAATTATTTTACAAACTCTTTTATAGACTTTTTTCTTCATAGTCTAATTGGACAAAGGATCAGCCACCCCTTGGGGTGATTGGCTAAAAACCTAAAACATCCATTGTCAAAATATTTTTCTACTGTACCGTAAACAAGACTTTTCAAGGCTGCAGGTGGTTTGGTTGTTTACATAACTGCTACCTCTTCTGTGAGAGAGAAAAGTCTCTCATGGACTTAGAAAATAGCAAGAAAATCCTTGCTAGCAGCATTTTTGTATCTACAATTCCCCCTTTTTGTTTGATAAGATAACAACTTTACTATTAATCCTAAATAGAATTTTGCATCAGTTATTAATTCTAAATATGTCCTTAAGGCTTTAACTATCTGACTCCATAACAAGAAATTTAAAGTTCAGTCTCTGCTTGTGGAAGGACCATCCCAGTACTTTTCTTGTGGAAGGACCATCCCAGTCTCTGCTTGTAGAAGGACCATCTGCCTGATGGTTGCCATCTTGGTCATCATCAGAAGAGTCATTAGGCTGATGATCTACATTCTGGTCATCATTTGGATGGTTGGCGTTCTGGTCATCATTTGGAGGTTGCCTGTTCTGCCTCTGCTGCTGTAGGTCAGGGCGAACGCATTTTGAAGGTAGCCACCATATCCCAGTATCTGTGGAAATGCAAGCATACCCACGACCCCAAACGATAAGCTCATGAGGGCCTTCCCACTGGTTAGTGATTAAATTCCGTACCCAGACTTTTGCCCAGGGCAGTTGTGTCTTGCCTGCAGACTGCAATGAGAGAAAATGATTCAGAATAACAGGATTATTTGAATTTTGTGGTACTGTAAGGTGATTAATTGTATACAAAGCTTTTGCTAGTTGGCTCTGTGGGGTTTTACCATGCATTCCCCTTTTCTGTTTGTCCAAAACATGCTTCAAGGTACCATGAGCGCGTTCGACAATGGCTTGGCCAGTAGGAGAATGTGGGATACCAAAGGTATGGTCTACACCCCATAGGTGTAAAAACTGCCGCGTCTTCTCCGAGGCGTAGGCAGGACCATTATCGATTTTCACAGAAGCTGGCATGCCCAGGACTGAGAAAGCCAGTTTCCAATGGGCAATGACATCATGGCCCTTCTCTCCAGTGTGAGCAGTAGCCCACATAGCTGAGGAGAAAGTGTCAGTAGACACGTGCACATATTTCAGCCGACCAAATTCAGGGATGTGAGTTACATCTGTTTGCCAGATTTGCAAGGCTTTTAGCCCTCTGGGGTTTACCCCCGCTGGCAAAGGCGCAGCGAGTCCGTGACAGTCAGCACAAGCGCTGACAATGTCGCGCGCCTCGGTTGGCGTTAAATGGAACTGCTTCTGCAGGGTATGTGCACTTTGATGGAAGAAACCGTGCGATGCCTTGGCTTGTGCAATTTTGTCAGGCTGAGGCCTTACCCACGCAGGGTTGGCCAGCATGTCAGCCCTGGCATTGCCTTCTGTTCAAAAACCTGGTAAATTGGTGTGGCTTCGAATGTGCAGAATGTAATACGGATGCACTTGAGCCTGAATTGCAGACCACAAGGTTTGCAACAGCGAAAACAGAGCCGCATTGTTCACCTCCTTCAGAAGTGAACAATCTAAGCGTTGAGTTATATCTGCTACATAAGCAGAGTCAGTAACCAAATTCCAGGGTTCCTGTGAGAATCGTTGAAAACCCATGGTAACAGCCCTTAATTCCACTAACTGAGCAGAGCCTGGCTCATGGTCCTTCAGCACCTGCCATTCTGATCCCTCCTTCCAGGTAACGATGGCTTTCCCAGTTTTCCCAGAACCAGCCGTAAAGATGGTGGGTCCTTGCACCGGCACTCGACTACTTCTCGGCCGCAAGGAAAGTATGGTCGATTTTGCCAACTGCAGTAATTTATGGCTGGGCAGATGGTAAGTGATCTGCCCTGAAAAGTTTTGCAGCATGCTTTGCAAAGGAGCACCATGGATAAGGCTCCACTCAAAGTATTCCCTTGAGACTGGAATGACAATTACTTCAGGATCCTCAACCATCAGTTGCAAACACCATTGACGGCATTTGATCAGAGAAGCGACCAATTCAAACACTATGGTCACAGTCCTTTTCGGCTGATGAGGCAAAAAGACCCATTCTAGGATATGCAAAGGATCAGGCCATTGTGCATTCCACTGGCCAATGATACCTGTAGGGCGGAGGTCTGGAATAGTAATGTAAACAGTGATAGCAATGGAGGGATCCATTCGATAAACCTGACGAGCAGAAACAGCCCATTGGACCTCCTGCAGCGCTTGTCGCGCTTCTGGAGTCAACTCCCGAGGTGAATTCAGATCAGGGTCCCCTTTTAATGTATTATTAGACCTAAATAAGATCATAACCAATTGATGACACCCAGCAGTTTCTGAGCATCATTCAAGGTTTTAATCGAATCGGGGAATCGCACCTCTTGGCGTTGGATAGTTTGGTCCAAAATTTTCACTCCTAAATATTTCCAAGGAGGATGCTGTTGAACTTTCTCCGGAGCTACCTCTAATCCATAGGCATGCAGAGCAGCGAGCAGCTGAGGCTGTATTCCCAGCAGCTCGTCCCGAGTGGACGCTGCCACCAGGATATCATCCATGTAATGGTAGCAGCGTGCATCAGGAAACTGCTTGCGAACTCTGGATAAAGCTTGGGTGACATACCACTGACAGATAATTGGGCTGTTCCTCATCACTTGAGGGAGGACCTTCCATTGGTATCTCTTAGCAGGTTCAGCATTGTAAATGGCAGGCACGGTAAAGGCAAATTTTGGTTTGTCATCAGGATGCAAAGGAATTGTGAAAAAACAATCCTTTAAATCAGTGATCAGGATGTCCCACCCCATAGGAATCATGGTGGGAGAGGGCCTGCCAGGCTGCAATGCCCCCATACCTTCCATTACTGCATTAACTTTCCGGAGGTTCTGCAATAATCTCCATTTCCCTGATTTCTTCTTAATTACGAAAACAGGAGTATTCCAGGGGCTAGTAGAAGGTTCAAGGTGCCCCTGTTGTAACTGTTCTTGAACCAGCTGATGAAGGGTGTCTAACTTCTCTTTTGGTAGGGGCCACTGTGGCTCAAAGATTGGTGTGTTAGTCAGCCACTGCAAAGGCAGTGTAGGATACTGTGCGCCCTTACACACAGTGACTCTGCTAAAAATTTGTCCCAATCCTTACCCCCCAAGCTGCCAACACGTCCCGTCCCCAAAGGTTAAGGGAAGTGGTAGTAACATAAGGCCTAATTGTAGCTGTGTGCCCCTCTGAATCCTTCACCACCACAGGCCGTTCGCTTCAATAGCTCTGTGTGGTTCCTCCTACTCCTGCGATGGCCGATCCCACCGGGGCTAAAGGCCATGAGGGAGGCCATGCAGAGAAGGAGATGATAGTTACATCAGCACCCATATCAATCAAACCTTGAAGCCAGCTCCGGGGTGGACAGGCGTTCGGCAGGATCAGGGTACACATCATCTGTGGCCTTTGGTCAGAGATGTCTGCAGTCCAGAAGGCCTGCGGAAGTCCCGTAGATCCACTGCCGTTATCTTCATGAGTTTGTTGTTCTATCCTGGGGACACAAGACTTAAAAGGCACTAATTTAGCAAGGCAGGTCTTTTCAGGAGTAGTGACAGGGGGTTTTTGCGTGGAGACCATAGCGCAAATCTGACCTTTAAAGTCAGCATCATTAACTCCTGAGTGCACTAAGATTCCTTGATGGGCAACATCAGGTTTTCCCACCAGCATCGCACTGGATCCCTGGGCTAAGGGTCCATATGCGTCCAAAGGAACCTTATAAACACCGCTAGAGTCTAAGACGACTGCGGCTGCAGTGTGGATGTCAAACCCGTCTGATCCGTGGGTGCCGTCTGATCCCTGGGTGCTGTCTCTAGTGTGGCTGAGTAGGCCTGTGCCTGTACCTGTGCCACTCTCTGGGGGAGCGACTGCATCGGAGAGCAATTCCCCCTCCTTGCACCCCGGCGGAAGTTTCCCGACAAAGGCCAACCATTGGCGTGAGTCTGGGATCTACAGTAGCCCGTGCAATGCCCTGGCCTGCCACACCTCTTGCACTGGGGGATCGGTGTGTTTTCTTTTTGGCTTGGCTTAGGCTGCTTCCGTGTTTTCACCTGTTTTGGTTGCTTTGGTTCACGACCAGAAGATGCGTGAACAGGCTGCAGGAACGCAGCCAAAGCAGACCTTTTCTGGTTCCCAGATCCCACCTTAGCGCAGGCTTCGACCATGTCTGTTACCTCAGGATCCCCTGGTAAGGCATCTATGATTTTTCTGCACTCCTCGTTTGCGTTATCTCTCACTAACTGCCTTAACACCATCTGCCTTAACCTGTCATCCTCAACCTGCTTCTCGAGAGAAGCAGCGACTTTCTCTACAAAAGAGAGGAATGACTCTGATTTGCCTTGAACTATTTCAGTATATCGCTTTCTGGGTGCTGACAACTCTATGGTTTTCAACAGGGCAGCCATGCCGACCTGTTGAGCTTGCGGCAGGATGCTAGACGACAACGTACCCTGTAGACCGGGATCAGAGAAGGGACCAGTCCCCATCAAAGCATCCATTCCTGCTGTCCGTCTAGGATCGGCAGCAGGGAGCTGCATATTTGCTAACGCAGCCTTGCCGGCCAGCTTTCTCCAGGTTTTCTCAAAAACTGTAAATTGTATAGGTTGAAATAGAATTTGACCTAAGTGTCTAATATCAAATGGAGCTAGCAAATCTGTATTTATCACCCTTATTATCTGCATAACCTCAGCAGAACCTAGCCCTTGGATTGCAGATCCTGGGCAACCTTCCAAGCAATCACCTCATGCTTATCATGCTCGCCTGAATTTGGGAGAGCCTTATACACTGGGAAAGCTTGGATCTTCCCTTTTGGGGAGTCACTACCATCCTGAACTTCTGGCACAGCCTGTGGATGGAGTGTAACAGCTTCCCGATTACTCCCAGAATCCTCAAATCTATTTGGCATTCCAAGTGTTTCCAGTAACCTCCAGTCACCCTCCTCCAATGCTCGCATCTTAACTGACTCTAAGAAGCGACTGTAGTGGGTTGGACACACTGTTACCATGCAGTCCTGAAAGGTCCAGGGGTGAGACCGGCGCAGCCTTTTTCTTCGCCGCCCAGCTACAGCTGCCTTATGACCTGGGGCCAGAACCTCATCTGCCTCACTGCCTGACGAGGAATCATCAGGCAAAGGCAACTCTGAGACACTGGGAGCGAACAGAGGTGGACGGAGAGGGGCACTTTGGCTAGGTTTGCTAGAGCCAGAACAGACAGCACAGACTACAGCCAGCTGCGCTGCAGTTTGGACAGCAGCCTCTTTTCGGGATGCCATCTCAGCCGGTCCTGACCGAACTGGTACTGCAGCTGCTGCAGCCGTCTCTGGGACTGTAGCCGTGCCCGGTGCCGCGCTCGTCTCTTGCTCCGTGGCCGCGCTTGGCGCCGCTGCCGAAACTGCTGCTGTTTCTCGCTCCCCAGCCACGTTCGGTGCCACTGCCCCTGGCCGCCGCTCTGCAGCCGTGGCCGCTTCCAGGTTTTCCCGCGGCAGCGCTACTTCCAGGTTCGCCGCTGGCTGTGCCGCTTCCTGGTTTGGAGCCGCGTCTCCCGCGGGCGGCATGGGCGGGGCTGGCGTCCGCGGCAGCTGCTTTTGCAAGCTGAGCAGTTCCTCCAGCTGCCGGGATATGTTTGGTAACTGTCAGCAAAGGCAGATGCTGTATTAAAAGGTCGATGGCTCGGTTCTGCAGCAGTGCAGAACAGTCCAGCGCCAAGGAGGGCAGCAGACCACACCCAGCCAGTCTCGGTGCAGTCACGCCCGGCACTACGCCGGCTAAGAAGGGACATCTGGGCGATTTTGGCTCTGTTGGTGCATACGCAAACAGGGTAGGAGCCGCCACGGGGGTCCAAGTTGCTAAGCCGCTAATTCGGGGCCCTGGATAAGCCGTGGCCGCCACCGAGCTGAGCGGTAAGGCAGGCTGTGCACCCTCCCACTGCCCCAACACCCCCGCCTCTGCCGGTGCGGGGTCCCTGAGGGCCGCAGAGTCCTGCGATTGTGCAGGGTGAGGGGGTGCAGGCTCTGCCTGTGGAGCCGGGGGGATTTTTTCGGATTCACCATCACTTGCCCCAGAAGCCCAGTCAGCGGAGTCCCCCTCGGATATTCCTCCGTCACTCATCACCAAAATAGGTGAGCCAGCCCTGCTGCCACAGTCGAGATCGGTCAGCAGAACAAATAACGAATGCCAGGTCTGGTATAATTCTAACACTGCTGGGTCCCCAAACGGGAGCTCATGCCAGACAGCACAGCCAAGTTCCTGCCATAAGGCAAAGTCCAGGGCAGTATCTCTGTCCATGGAAATCCCTTTTATGGCAGCCCAATCTAATAATTCCCGAACTGAGTTTTCAGGAATGGAGGTGTGCATTATACTAAACACACCTTTCCAGACCAGTACCACAGCGTCGGTTTGTGAGCCGCTGTTCGCCATTTCTCAGTCCTGTTGGACCTCCCGGTCCCAGGGGCGAAGGGGAACAGCGTACCTCTACAGGAATTTGGCTTGGCTCGCAGCAGCAGGACACGTCAGAGAGTGCAGATCACGTCGGGCAGCACCAAATATTACCGCAGGCCTGGGCCCTAGGGTATATCACCGTGTCTCGCAGCCATAGGGAGGAGGAGGAGAGAAGATCCAGCAGGCAGGAATTGTGCAGCAAGATTGATTTATTTAATTATTTTACAAACTCTTTTATAGACTTTTTTTCTTCATAGTCTAATTGGACAAAGGATCAGCCACCCCTTGGGGTGATTGGCTAAAAACCTAAAACATCCATTGTCAAAATATTTTTCTACTATACCGTAAACAAGACTTTTCAAGGCTGCAGGTGGTTTGGTTGTTTGCATAACTGCTACCTCTTCTGTGAGAGAGAAAAGTCTCTCATGGACTTAGAAAATAGCAAGAAAATCCTTGCTAGCAGCATTTTTGTATCTACACTCTATGAAACCATGAAGAAAATACATGTTTGTGCTAGAAGTGGTGGCTGCCTGGTCTGCATATTCAGACCAAGAGAATAAGGGTGAATTTTCTAGATTTGCTGGGTAGATTTTACTCAAAAACAGGCCGTTGCAGCCCCTGAAAGTTTGTTAGTAGCTGACAGGTGTCAGGCATGACCCTGTGTCTGTAGTGGGCTTGGCAATTTGTTGAGCATTTGTGTACATACATAATCTGTGAGCAAGTAGGGGGTCTGTTCCTTTTGTTCATCACTAAAAGGTGGGTTTGATATCCTGCTTTATAGACTATGTGTAGCATTCAGCGGTGTACAGGGAACACATTTTGGAGGGAAGCCTTTTGGAAAGACACTTTAAAAATTTCTTTTAATGGAAGTGCATCCTAGACTGTAGAGCTTTAGGCATTGGCTTAATAAAAAATTGTGGGAATAAACAAATTTTTTTGCAGTTCATTACCCGGGGCCTGGTTACATCCTTGAAGAACACAGAGAAGCTTCAGAAGACAAACCAGACACTCCTGTGCTTTCTCAATATTTATCCCTGCCCCTGTGTTGCAGACATTGCTTTGAGCCATGTTTCTTCTGCAGTTTCCTACACAGAAAAACCTGCAAATATTACTGATTCCCACCCCGTTTCAAATCATGGTGGATACTCAGTGGATACACTGCCTCATGTGTACAAATTTATATCTTCCTTCTTCTTTTTTTAATGTTAGTTTTATAAATCCTCTGGAAAAAATCCCAAAACCAGCCAAAGCACCCCAACAAAAACAAAATGGACAAAAAACCCCCACCCCAAAATATTGAGAGTAAGAAACTTTTTGAAGGAAAAAAGAAATCTCAACACATAGTTCTGAGGCTTGAGATCAGCCATACTCACAAGTTCACATGAATAAAACTTCAGGATTGGGTCATTTATGTGTGTTAAAAAAGGCTGCCAAGTAGTTTCTGTCAGAGAAAGAGCTGATTGCACAAGGTCAGCAAAGGTCTGAATGAGAGCAGTCTGTATGATCCAGGCGTATTTGGGTTTGGGACTTCATCTGTCTTGCAATGAATGGAGCATAAATGGTTTTGCTTGAAGCTCCAGAGACCCCTAGGTTTGTGTAGGTTTTAAAATTTGAGCTCTGGATTTATCTGCTCCCATTTGAAAAGACACCCGAATTTACATATCTAATCTGACTTCTTTCAGCTCTTAAAAAATAATTTTTAAAAAGGGTTTGAAAGGAATCAAATATAACATTAAAAACAAATCTTCTAGGTTGTTTCTGATTTTGCTCTGTCCTATTTGCTAGATAAGCACTTAAATTCTGATGGGGTTGACTCATAAGATAAAGTTGTAATATGTTATCTTGTATATCACTCTGATTATCCATTATGAGATGGAATGTCACACCTGCCAAAGTGTTAAACATAAAATATTTTTCTATGGCATTTTTCATCACAAAGCTCTCCATGAAGCACTGAAATGGTGCTCTAAACTTCCAGATGATGGGGACAATTACTGCTGGGTGAGTCATGTTTTCAGAGATGATTAAGGATTTGGGATTTGGACTCAGAAGCCTGTTCCTTCTCTTATGTTGTCCCCTGCAGCGAGGAAAATTTCTCATGTGTTGCAGGGAACAACTGCTTGGCTCACATGGTTTAAATGAAATCAGGATCAAAGCACTTACAGGCAGATGCCTGTAAATTGTAAACCAACAATTGGTGACCATCAGTATTAGCAGCACAACAGGTTAAAAATGGGACTGGATAGTTTCAAGATGATAGTTAGACTCTGTAAATGCCTAAACTTCCTCTTGTAACCAACCCTCCTAACTTTCTGGCAATGTTGAACTGAGGTTCATCTGCTGCTGTTACCACTTCTCTCCCCAGTCCTGTAAATTTTCATGCATCTTTCACATTTGATTCCAAGCTGATGCCTTTCCTCAGGTCTCTACAGAATTGCCCATGCATGTCTGTTTGATCCATGTGATCGTTGTCTTAGGCAAACCCTGTTAACTCTTGTTGATTTTTTCCTGGCAATGTGAGTTTTGAGGCCGGCACTCTCTCAGCACAGGGTTCTCAGGACTTCATTTGCAAGCACTGTTGACTCCTGCATCCCTTTCACATCATCCCTTGTTATCCAGGTGCAGGCACCCCCATGTTCATGTAATTTCTTCTTCTTCCTAGAACTGGAAGTAAAAAAAGATCTCTTGATGGAGAATTTTAAAGCACGTAAGTGGCCTAGACACACCGAAGCGTGTCACTTTGTGAAACTGGGACTCAGGATCCCAAGATGCTATTGACACAGCTGCTCACTGTGATTTTTTTTAAGCACTCTTTCAGCAAAGAGCACCTTGAGTGAAAAATGCTGTGAGCTCTTCAGCATACATGTAGAATGTGCAGTTTCGGGTCTTGTAATCCTAGCTGGAGGCCCGTCCACCCATTGCACACGTCAGATCCTAGAGCATTTTATGAAGGAATGTAAAGACATTGCCCTCAGAAGACAAACAGCTCAGCCTGGCCAGAGTGCTGCTGTTGGTTTGGGGTTAGTAGAATGATGTAGGGTCCATGTGCACTGTCCTGTGGCTAAAGCTGGGGATGGAGCTGCCTCTGCAAGCAATGATTCATGAAAACCACTAATGACTCATGGAAAACACTCATGGAAACCACTGTTTCAGGTGGCAGAATGACAACTTGTGCACACAGGGAGCCTTGGCCCACATTCCAGCAGGGATGAATTCCTCATGCTGGTGCCCAGTTAGTGGGTTAAGTGTCCTTGCATCTTCCTCAGTGCAGCAAGGAACTGTGAGTGAGATGGCTTCCTTGCAAAACCACTCATGCTCAGGCACAGTGTTTATGAAGCCTGAGGAACAATCAGGTTTAAGCAATCTCCTTACAATTGCTGTCTCCTGCTGTATTTTTGAGAGAGAAGTTAGTGTTTGCAGATTGTCTGTGCAGGTGTGCTTGTCTGCGTTTTCATTTCTAGACAGCATGAAGGACACCCTCCCTGCTCTGGGTTCAGGATGCTGCGCCAGAAAAAGCACTGAGCTTTGCAACTTCTTGGGAATATGGAAACAAACAAAATGAGGAGAATAAAAAATGAATTTCCTTTGAAATTCAAATGTCAGGGAAATAAGCACATCTGATATGTGTCAACTTGCTGTGCAGAATTGTTTTCTGACAGGATCCATGGATCCTTGCCTGGAAATTAAATCATAAAAGATACCTATTAAATACAGCCAGTATTGATAAAGCTGTTTAGACACTAGTTCAGTAAATATTAGGCCGCTCTTTTGGGAGTGTATGTTCCACTAATAAATATGCCTCAAACTCTTTAATTTTTGTGGTGCAGGTCAGACCTTCTAAGTTACCTATTTTCCTTGAAGCTACTTAGAATTTTGTTTGTGCTTGAGTAAATCTTTCATTGAATTCAATGCCTGAGATGACGATAAGAGTTCTTAATACCTTTACAAAGAAACTATACTTAAAATCATCCAGTTACTGTGGTTCAGAGAGCCAAGGCTATATTTATCCTGCAATAAACTACTCAGGGGTTATGTAGCTGTGACAAGGCCCTTCCTTGATGGATTTGCCTAATGTCTGTTCTGAGCTTGGGGGGAGGCTGCAGGGGATGAGATACCTCCCTGGTGTAAGCATTTTTCTGTCCTGCCTTGGACATGTGGACTCTCCCATGGTGGGAGCTACTTGTGCTTTGTCTTCCACCAATTTTTCTAATTGCACAGGGAAATTCACAGCTTTGCTTCTTTCTTGGAAAAAATGAAGTTGAGATTCTGGAGAATGGCAAAGGAGCTGTTTTCCTCCAGCCTTAGCACCACAGCTGTGCAAAGTCCTCCATGTCCACCTCTTTCCTCCATGTGTTGCTCTCCTTCCACTGTGGGGTTTGTGGCATATGACCTGCTTGTGCAGCCTTCTGGGGTACACTTTGATCACAGTGCTGCAGGCAGGGGTGTCATACACTGTTGACACTGCTTCTTGGGAAATACAAAACTCACTGGCTAACTCTCTTGTATAGAAAAACCCCAGGAAAACTGTACATGGATGTGGAGAAGGAATACCAATTTGTGAGATACAGAACAAAGTCAGAAAGCAGACAACCTGTTTTTTCTTGATTAAGTAGGTTAGAACCTGTATGTCTGCCCCAAACTTGAACTGAACCTAAACATTGAGTGGCAGAGCAGTTCAAGTATTTGCCAGGCTTTGTGTTGCTAAAATGCTTTGCTGAGTTGCTTTGCAGTCCCCAGCTGAAGCTAGTAACAATTATGGGCCTAATCAATGAATGCTTTCTGTGACTAACCGAGAGGTCCTTTCAGAAGACTGTATCTACTTTTTCACTCACCAGTAGCCCAGCAGAAGTGTATGTTTGCATTGGAGGGAGACGTTACCTCTGGGATGCCTGATATCTTCCTGACCCAAGCAAAAGCCATCTCTGCCCATCTCCCTGCTTTCAGGACCTAAACAAACTGGCCTTGTGACTTTGTCCCTTTAATACAGGCTGGGGCATTTTGCAGAGCAGTGATAACATACTTTCCCTGAGGCTAAACTCAGGATGTGCTGTCCGCCCAGTCTTGCTGTATCCTTCTGGGGCTACTAAAGGATTTTAAGATGAGATGCCTAGAAAAAAATCAAAACCAAACACTCTCATTATATCTATGCTATAAGGTGAAAATTGCATCTGAGCACTGGTTGGAGTAGATTATTTGCTCGCTATATTTCCAGCTCAAAGCACATGCTCTGTAAGGAGGAAGAGCCAGACCTGGGGTTAGGCTACTCCTGTACCTGGTAAGGTTTTGTCACTTTGACCAATTTTTCCCCTCACTGGGACTGTTTCATAGGTGGGTTAAAGTAGCACAATCCCCTTTGCTCACCAGGACAGAGGTGAGCAGAGCCCAAAATCCTCAGTAAAGGGACTGGCAGAGCTGGAGATAAAACCCAAGAGTCAGACCTGCAGGACCAGAAAAGCATCCCTGCAGATGGAGACTCCTGTAAATCTGCCATACCTCTGTCTCTTAGGATGTTCAGCCATTACTAACACATTGTGAGGGCTTCTGGCTGCAGAGAGGCCAGTGTCCTGCCCATTGACAGAACAATTTAACTACTAGGGAAATCTGTATTTGATGGGTAGCTTACTTGTTCTGTTAAAATGAATACTTGCAGTACATACAATGACTTGAATTTTGACCTTGATATAAATGACAATTTATGACAATGTGTGTCATGCTGGAAAGTAAATCTGAGCTGGGGATGCTCCTTTACAATCAATTCACCCCTGGGATACAGGGATTTTCAACATATTCTTTTCATGGCAGTCGATACCCTATTAAGGTGATGGCAAACCTTAGCGAATGTAATTTAGTATCAAGTCTGAAGTGAGGTAACCGATTTGCTTACCTAATGATATAATCAATAGGCACTGACATGGTGCAAGGGCAAGTCTGTGTTTTTCTGCTTGCTGCTGGCAAGACAAGCAGCAATGTAACTTAATGAATTACATGAACTGCCTGTTGTGTGACTTGAGAGTCATTAAAGATTTAAGAAAAAAATCACACCTCTCTTGAGAAAGCCACCAAAGTGTTTTGGAGGGCAGAGTAATGTCTCCAGTCAATTACCATTGGCAAACTACTATGTTGGATTTCTTACGATATTTTTGTAAGACAGGTATATAATATATATACTTTTTTTTTTTCTATCTACCAGTTTTGTTGTCAGTGAGAAACCTGCAGGAAGCTCTCACCTGGCTTTCGCAATGTTGAGAATCTTCCCTGTAGTAGCTAAGCTAGGAGTCAGGGCTTTTTACTTTACTCCCATCATTTTATCACCTATTTTGTAAATTTTATTTAGCAGTCTTGCCAATTGATTAGTGCTTCCACTTTCCATTGGTGCCACTTCTATGCCCAGGGAAGTGGGTGAGCTCACAATTCCAACAATATCATATCACAATAGCTGCAGTGCCTCTAACCCATGTGGAGTAAAATCCAGTCTGCTGCATTTGTCCTTGTCCAAATTAAATCAGTGGAGAGGCACATAAGATTTTGAGGACACCAGGAAAAGCCCAGACCTTTGACACTGAGTTCCCCAGTCCTCCCACAAATGACTCTCAGGTGAGAATGGTTCTGATGTGTTTGTGCAAAGCCAGCCTGGTTGACTATGCTGAGGGCTTGCACTGTTTTGAAATATCTGCTGAACAAATTTAAATTAAAGCATCTTAAGCAGGTGCAGCTGTTAATCCTGGGAGTTACAACAGTGTAATTAACATGATATGAGATGGATTTAGGCACACTGATGCAAACTCTGTGACAGGTCATGCTTGAGTTTCTCTCTGTTTTGTCTCAGTTCAAAGGAGAAATATGCTGGTGAAACACTGTCATCACCTATCTTCTCCAGGGGCATCGTAAGACTTCAATTAACTTTTTGGAGGCATTGGTTACAATGGCCTTTACCCCACCAGAGTGGAAGGTTGGCTGTAGCATCAATTATGCTGGTGCCCCAGTCCTCCTAAAGCCAACAGGCATCTGACCAGCTGATCCTCCTGAGATATTGACAACTGAATTAGACTCTGTCTGTCTGAAAACTAACAGCAGGGAAAGAATAATGTCAAAAACATGTAAGTATTAGCAAGAAGGAGTAATATTGCTTTAGTATCACATCTTCACAAAAGAGGTGGCAAAAATAGTTGGAAGATTCCATGTTTTATTCCTTCCTTTTATTCCCCCCTTTGTTGGGGGGCTTAGCAATGAATGGAGCAAAATATTTGTCTGGGATTCAGGCAATCACATGCAGTCTGCTTTGCACATCTTCCTAATCTCCTTTGTGGTTCCCTGTTAGCTATTGTGTTAGCCTTCACTTCTGTCTGGATAAACTTGATTGAGCCTGCAGCTATTTTTATAACACTCCCTTGAGGTACCCAGTTGGAAGCTGCCTGTTTGCCTTGTGTTAATGGAAGTCAGGCCCAATTATATGCATGTGGGGGATAAGTTGTTTCCTCTTACTCATAATGAATTCTGACCTTTCCCAGGATCTGTCTTGTCTGTTTATTCAATAACATACTACCCATCACACTAGGGAGAGAAATGGAAAAATCCCCAGCCCAGCACAATAGCAGCCATCTGCCTTCTGTTTAAGCAGCTAATGATGATAAAGCACAGGTATGAAGCAAGCAAATGTGACTGTAGAAGTGGGTAGCTTTGACCCTTTGGCAGAAGGAGTATTTCAACTCCAGTATTGGATCGAAATTCTCTCACATGCAGCCTGGGGAAGCAGTCATGGGCATGGGGTGTTAGTGCTTTTGTTCTGGTCACAGTGGTCTTTCCCTGTAGGGACCAGTCTCTGAGAAGAGCCCATACTCCTGGGCCCGTGTAGTGTGGTTATGGGTGGGGATGTCCCTATATCCTTTGTGCCTTGGGGCTGCAGTGCCAACAGGGGAACTGTACTTCTGCATGATAATTTTCCTAGAAAAGTGTCATGGAAATTCAAAAGTTGTGTTCTTGGGTAGGATGTGAGTTTGTAAACCATACAGAGTCTTTTGAAAATTTTACCCCCTAGCCTTTGTCCATGGTAGCTCTAAGCCCAATTTTTGTCTTGTTTTAATCCCTCTGTGTGTGTGTGTGTGCATGAAGATGAGGCAGCTGCCAGCTGCTAAATTACTGGAACAAAGGCAAGTTTTCTAAAGCATTTTATATAACACTTGTTCCCCTTCATTTGATGAATAATTCATTAATGTCTCTGAGATAATTATTACAAAGGCTATAACCTTTTCAATTATTTGAATGAACACAAAACATATAAAATAAAAATTCTGGAAGGACCTAATTCATGTCTAGCAAAAGAGGTGCTGCTCTCAGCAAGTTGTCTATGTGTGCATTAGACAGCAAAATCATATTTACCACAAGGGCTGCAGAGCAACAAAACCTCCCTAAATGTTTGTTTAAGCTGATGCATTTTTATTGATGTTTAGGAAAAACCTTCATTGTTTTCCTTGGCTGCTCCTGGATCTGCCAGGCACAGCTCTGAATAAACCAATGCAGTTAAACCACTAGGAAAAGTCAGAGGCCTGTTCCAGTGTGTGACCATCAGAATCTGTATTTGGTTTCTGTAGTTTCCCCCTTCCTTGCTCTCCAGCCCTAGCAGTAAAAGTTTGCCCTGTGAAAGGCATGATATGTTATCCCCCAAAAACTGGTGAGTGGGAAGGGGCTGGCATGGCCCTACAGTCTGTAGCGGGGAGTGAAGAGGGACTGACCAGACACAAAAGAGGAGAGAGGGGAGAAAAAACAGGTCAAGAAAGAAGAGTAAAGTTACTTTGGTAGCTGAGTGTGTGCTGCAGCCTTCTTCCACTGCCCTGGGTGAAGCATGGTGCATGCAAAGTTCTTGAGGTACAAGACTGGTCCAGTGATACTACCCATAGCCAAAAGGCCATGACCGTCTAAAAGAGGATGATTTGCTCTACTTGTAATATCAGCAGTCAGCAAGAATATCATCTCTACTCTGTTAAACCTGGGCTGGGCCACTTTATTCTTTATCTTTGTTTTGTGTATGGATTTTCTGCCCTCACAGGAATCTCAGGGAGAACACAGAAACTTGCTTTAAACACAGTTTTCCCAATGGTGTCCTGGATATTTCCTGACAGTTCAGTTTGAATGGTTAGAAATGTTTTGAAACATTCGTATCCTAGCCAGTTGGAAAAATGTGAGATGGTGGCATCACTTTTCAAAACCTTATTTGAGGATAGCGCTTTCTAAACTGCAGCACAATTTTGCTTGTTTCCAATAAGTTTCTCAGCGTCAGCTCTGATTAACAGATTGAAAGGACAGAAGGGCCATTGAATTGCCTAAAATAAGCCCAATTTCAATTTAATATTCCTTGAATTCATTATTTTTAAGTACTGAAGCCTGAGGATGACAACATCATTTTTCCAAAACCACAATTTTAAGAATTCTCACAGATAAACCTTGTGTCCATCAGGTTGTTTTTATCACTTCATAGAAAACACTGTTACTAAAGTGTAAGTAACTAATAGTTTAATAAGAGTTTGTCGCGAAAGCTAGTAATTTGATGGACTGCTTGTAAAGTTGCCTCATAACTGTGCAGTAATAACAGATAGGTATGTTACTGGCAAGCCTCTAGCAAATCAGTAGGTGAGTTTAACAATGCATGGAGGGCAGTGTGAAGGCACTCCCCATCAAGCTGCAATGAAAGGACACTGTCACCTATCAACAAACTCCCTGGGTAAAACTTCATGGGCAGGATTAGTGTTCCCAGCCGTGGGAGCACTGGGTGTTTGCTCAGGCAATAGCTCTGAAGAGATCAGGCTCGGGAAAATACCTTCCTCTTTTTCCTTCTTAAGCATGATAGTTGTGTCTGTAACTGACAGCAGCTGAAGTTTCCTGATGCAACAGGATGTGGTGGGGAGGAGGAAGGGCACAACCCACTTTGTGAAAGGGTTCTGTAAAGAAACCGTAATCTGTCATCCCCTTTTTCTTCTTTCTTTTTTTTTTTTTTTTGACAGAACAGTCATTGAAAGTACATTATCAAAAAATAATGATTTATTGCACATTTTTCTCCCTGCTGGATTGAAACTTTCCATGTATGCCTTTCAGCACCTTTTATTTACTCAAAAAATGGGAGCAACTGAAAGTTAAAATCACCCACGTGCACCTCTTTTTTCCAAACTGAAATGTTTCAGCCTAAACTCAAAGCATTTCTGGAACACCACTCATTGCTACATTACAGCCGTCATAGCTCCAAACTCCTCGCCAGTGCCACAGTTATTCTCTGGCTCCCAAAGCTGCTGTGTCATTGCTATGATCTCAAGTCCCTTTAGACCAGCAAGAGATACTGTAGGGAACCTTGGGAGCTGCAGCTTGATCCAGCCAGCATAAGCTCTGAGAGAAAATAAGGGTGCAAAACATCCAAACCACAGTTTCTCCTAGGCATCATGTGGTATTTCAGTTGGTGGTTTAAAAAAGCAAAAAGGGATTTATTTTGGATTGTTTTTTTCTTTGGTTTTTGTTTGTTTGTTTCAGGTTTGATTTATTTTTTTTCCTTAGCTAGTGGGTTTGTTAATTTATTTAATCTCTGTGAGTGTGGTTTTATATGGAGGTACTTGTGGAGAACTACCTTAATTAAGACATAAAAATATACATGTAGAACTCTGCATTTGCCGAAGGATGACAAAGATACTGGGGAAAAATGGGCAATGATTATCTTTGACCTTAATTCAATATAACTTTCCTCTGATGAAGGCTCCAGAAATCTCTATAGAAGGAAGAAGATCCCCATACACCTCTCAGAAGGGAAGGTTTGGAGACATCTTAGTGTATTTTCTGTCTGTACTTTCTTGTATTTTTTGGAACTGGATTTTGAATTGAAAAACTAATTATTAAAATAGTTTGGGAGCAAGAAAACTGAGAAATCGATTGTTTTTTAATGAGGAGCTATGTATAAAAATTATGTTTTTACCATTGTTCAAGCATAAAATGGAAGGAGACACAAGATGCAATCTGCCAGCTGATATTTTAATTCCTCCTTTGCACTGATTGGAAGTTAGCAAGTTCTGCCACTGCTAGTCTATAAGACAGGATTAGAAATGGGTGAACCACCATGCCTACACTGTGAACCAGTGTAGGTTGAGAATTATGAACAAAATTCTAAAATGTTCAAGTCATAGCAAAAAGAGGTTTGAGGTTTTCTTTCCTTTTAACAGTTTTTATTCCCCCCCCCCCTCCTTTCTGCTTCTGTATGTAATGTGTGAATGGATAGGAGCAAAACTGGGGAAATTTCACAAATACCTTGGATGTAGAGAGTTTCTTGTTTCCACTTTTATCTGAGCATGGGTAAGCCTGAGGAACTGGAACTATTTCCTAGAGGCTAGAGAGAGCAATTTCTATCCTTCCTTCATCTCTTCATGTGAGATAGATAAGGAGGAACAAAGGAATCTTCCAGCCTGCTCCTCATATGCAGGGAAAGATTCATTTCGATCTTGTGTAATAGAGAGGTGTTGATCCCATATTGTACTCTGGTTCAAAAATATTTCCATGCGCCCCAAGGATGGGATTGAGAACAGGGATAGTTCAAGTTTGTTCCTAGCTCTTTCAGAAGGGGAAATCAGACACCTCATTTGATGTTTTTATGCCTCTTCAAAATGGGGAAAGATACATTATTTAGGATGAATAAAGATAATTTGTTAATATCTGAAAGGAGTTTAAGTTCTCTAGATGCGAAGTATTGTAGAAAATGTATGAAAAACAGAAAAGAAACACTATTGTGCTTCAGTCAAATCTTTCCTTCACCCCATCAATCAGCTTACTTTGCACTAAAATGCCAGTGAAATGTATAGTACCTTAACAACTTTAAGCCTGAGTGAAATTTTAACTGGGCTAAGTCACCCTTGCGAATTGACCTGTGTTCTTTGGAACAGAGTGGCCAGTGAGAGACAGTGATGTATGGTATGGAGTGATGCGTGCTTGGTGCCCTTGGGGAAAGGAAAGTTTCTTAGAATAGTCAAAAAGTTTTCTGGCTTGTTATTTCTCATCTGGAAAGAATGGAAGAGAAACATTGGTGACAGGGCTAACATAGAACATCCCTGCACACATTTCTGCCTCCTAGCATTATTCCCGGGCAGTTTTCACAGGCTTGGCTAAATACTGAAAGTTCCTGAGGAAGAAAGGGAAATGAATAAAAGCCTCACTTCCCTCACATGCTCACTGCAAATGCTGAGCATGTCTCTGTGCCTTGCAGAAGGGTAACAGACACAGGTCCCCATAACAGCTCTGCACAGACACGTGCAGTGTGTGTGCTTGGACACTCCCAGTCAACAGCTCTGTAAATCATCCATGGGAGCATCATAGAGGGCTGTGAACTGGCTTGCTGCTACTGGAGGAAACAAGCTGAAACAGCATGCAGACAGTGCCCTGATTTACAAACATTTCCTATCTTGGCCAAGGACACCTCCACCTCTACTCTACCTCTAACTTTACCTCTACCTCTAGAAGGAGCTGATTTCTTTTCTGTCTACTCTCTCTTGCCTGTAAAAGTGCCAGTCGTTCGTAGCTCTCATTGCTCAGCTCCTGAAATTTGTTGTCATCTCTGTGATGCAGCAAACCCTGCGGACTTTTTCTACATATTCATGTCCTGAGCAAAGACAGAATGCACTGACACTTCCTGCTCAAGCTGTGTCTGCATCTGTACATGCACACAGTGTTTTCTGTGACTCCTCACTCACACCTGTTCCAAAGCTAACAGGAGTCACTGAGAAGTTTTTTTCAGTGAAGGGAAACATTGACTCAATTTTCTCAATCTTGTCTTACACAGCATTGCATGAAATAGAGCCCCAAACCTGCAAAATTGTGATTTTAAGGGAACACTCCTTCTAGGACTGGCAGGTCCAGTGAAGGCAGGAGGTTCAAAACAAAAGGTTATTCTTGATGGCACAAACCTGTCTCTCCTCTGTGTTTTATGGGTCACATTTTTTTCTCCATTCTCTCTAATGTGAGCCCATCTGACACACTGATGCACAGTGAACATCTTCGCTTTTGAGTACGTTTGCTCCAAACCAAGGTCCACTGCAGTATAGTTGCATTTTTGAGTGTTTTTCATCAGGACTGGTTTCCCATTTTCATACTGCTGGTTATATTGCAGGTATGGAGGTCATGATACTGCCCTGTAGTCTGGTATAAAGGGAGTCTTTTTAACCTTTGCTTTGTGTCAGAAATGCGGATGAATGAAGTAATCTTCTATAAAAAAAGACTTTTAGAAAAATCCACACACCAATTAAATCTACCTGAATGTACAAATGGACTGATGATCTGGTGCACACTGCCTGTATGGACAGGAAATTGTGCTATTGATGAATTAGCTATACAGAGAATCTGCACATGCTTTGATTAAAATGTCACTGATTCAATTCTGGTGAGACAAAAGGTACATAAAGAGGTACAACTGTGCTGAGGATAAAATGATGCTAGATGGTGGCTAGATAAATCAGCAAAATATCAAACTATGTGATCCTGGTTTTTTTAAAAGTTTGTGTGTCTGACCGTCTCATGGGGGAATTGTTAGATTCAGGATATGGTGTTAGCTAGACTTTTGGTCAGACCCAGTATCTTTGTTCTTCTGTTTTTAATAGCTCCAGCATAGTTGTTTGCACTTCTTGTTTGAAGAAGACTTGCAGAGTGTGAGCAGTCTCAGGCAAACAAAATGTGTCTGTTGCTCAAGAGCACAGTTGCATTGTTAAGTTAAATCATCTCAAACAGGGTGGGTGAATTTTTTTTCCTTCCTAAAGGTAAAAGGGAGGCACTTTTGAAGAACACTGGCAGAAATACATAAAAGGAGTGGCATGAATTGCATTATGGAGATGATTTTTTGTCAGCTATGGAAGGCAACCAGACAGCTGACTTAAAATAGCTGTCTAAATTTTAAATCATAAAACTTAAGAGAGATGATTCTTTTTTTTTGTAGTGACATTTGTCATCTACTCTCTTTTAATGGCAGGGAAAGATCCAGCACTTAGATCCAAGATCTAAGCTGTACCATGTTATAGATACAAGATGAAGAGTATGCCACTCAAATCATGGTTATCCTGTGTGTATCTGGGAAGTATTTCTGGTTAGTTTTTGCATTATGTCAAGTATTGCTCTTGCCCCAAGGCTGAAATTTGCTGAACCGCAGTAAAGTGTCCTTGGATATATCTCATCTGTAATGCCATGCAGTGAATGTCAGTGAGAGGCTGATGGTTGTTTATTACCCTCTGGGAAATTGCTCGGGCTAATTTATGTGTGGAGCTTTGCTAGGTGGGTAAGAATGCAATCCCATCAGTCTCGGTGTGGAGGGGGAGAATTAAAAGACAGCCTCATCTGCCATGACAAAACTTCTCACTGACATCTGGACCATTAAAGTAAATGACAGTTTTTACTGCAGTGTCCATCTCTTGGAGGGACATTGACAATTTGCTGCTGAAAACCCAAGTCACAGCAGAGCACTTAGGTGACAACAGAGATCTTGGCATCAGCCAATATTGATAATATACAGCACAAACTCAACAGGAAAGGTGGAAAACGGCACAAGACATGCCTTGTTGGAGTAGATCAACAAATAATGCTTCCTTCTCTGCTGTCCTCCAGGGAGAGGACCTTTTTGCTCAGTGCGTGCTAAAGACAAGGAGGTACCAGCTTTGATTCTGTTTTTATTTATTCCTGACAAATGTGATTTATGAATTAGAATACTTGCTTCATTACTGAAAGGATCTATCTGCTCAGTGCCCTGACACAGTGATTTCCTTCTAAGATTTTCTGCCCATGCATTTCCTAGCCCCATTTGTACACTGTCTTGTCAGCTCAATAAATCATTACAGATAAGTAAATCCTTCTCTTAACCTTCTGGGTTGATAGCATTGCTAACGTTTTCTGAATGTATTAGCCCCAGCCTTTCTAAAAGTAAAGACATGTTGCTTTGTTGTGCAGCACAATAAATACAAAAGCACACTTGTTCCCCTTTTGGGTCAAATTGGCAGTTTTTAACCCTTTGCATTGCTTGTACACAAAGTCTTTTAAGTGCTCCACCAAAGCTTTGAAACTACTTTTGAAGTGTATGTGTGCATCATCATATCTGAGTTATTTTATCACTGAATACAGATATTGAACAGTGCATTAAGCTTCTTAGCAACTTCACAAACTGTAAAAAAAGAAAAAGGAGTCTGTATTTTTAAAGCCTTTGAACTCCTCTCTCTGCTAGCAGAGTAATTTGGTGTACAGTAACATGTCATTCAAATTGCTTTAGGTTTATCAAAGTTCTTTTGCCAAAAAGCTACAGGTTTGCAATGTGATTCAATTAATTTGACTTAGAATAAGAAAATAAAGCCTGGAGGTTAATGGAGACTCATATGGAATGAAAATGGAAGTCAAACTGGACCGCAGAAAAATTGCAGCAGAGATGAAAACATTCTGTTTGGGAAAAAAAACCCCAAAAGAAACATCACATTGTCTAAATAACCTTTTCAATATTTCTCAAAGAAAAAAAAATGTTTTGGGGTTTAAAAGGATTTTTTTCTTCCAAAATGCTCGAGTGCTCAAACAATGTTGTGATACAAGGATTCTATTTTCCTACCTCACTGAAAATAGGCACAACTTTCCTCCTCTGTTCAGAGAAAATATAACTTGTTTTAATTTCATTTCTATGACCATTTAGCAAATATGCAAGACAAATCTCTCTTGCCCACCTTTCACAGTGATGTCTCAGCCCCTCCCTTCAAAGTTTCATGTCTCCTTTGATGTCTGTGACATGAGTCTGTGACATGAATTTATTCATGGAGACAGAAACAAGTCGGGAATACAGACATTCCCTTAAGCATTAGTGCTTTATCAGAAAGCCAGCCATGAGTTTATCCCTGACAGTAAGCTGAAGTAAGGCCTTAGGTATGTTGATTACCTCTTCCTTTTTGTTAGGGACTCTTTTGCAGCTTTCTGGGCTCAGATGGCCCACTCAGAGATGTACTGCTGCAGCATTTTCCTTTACAGCAGGAAGCCCTTTCTAGTGGAAATCTGGGGGGACAGGATGGCTTCGTAGCTAACCAGGGGCCAGATTCTGCTAGGCTTTGAAGGTGTGAGGACTTAGACTGAGGTGATTTAATTAATTTCCCTGGCTTGCTCCAGTAACAAGATACCACACATTGTGAGCACAGGTCACCCATAACGAGAGCAGTTGCTATAATTAGCTGTCATCATTCTGAAATATAAGCACTAAAAAAAGCTCTCCAGGCAGGATTTTTTTTTCTCTTTCCTCCTTTTTTGGCCTCACCCTTCAGATGAATAGGTCTTCCCTGAAATACATCAAAAGACTGTCAAGCTTTTTTTTGTCAAGGTAATGCAGCAGGTCTCTGATAGTACTGGACTTTCCTAGCAGTGAATCTTTCAACCCAGTTCATTTTTTAAGGCTGTGACACATCACCTTATCTTTTCTCTTTCAAGGTATCCCATCCATATCTAATGTTTCCCGGTACTTCATTTGTATCCAATTTCCTCTGCATGTCTTGGTCTAAGTAGTTGTCATGTAGCTGCCGTTCACAGGACTTTTATTCTGTTTCCTGGATTTTCTAGTGTTGGGTGTGCCAATGCTTACATCTGGGAGCGAAATTTACCCAGTGGTGTCCACAGAGGTTATGGAAATGATGTTTGATGTACCCCATCTCTATTAATCTAATTGACTGATGATAAGTGATGAATGTAAAATATGCGATGCTCGCATCTTAGAGATAATGGAGGATGAGTGTCTTGGTTTTGAAAGACAGGTGTCTGCTAAGGAAGGCAGAAGCCTCCCTTGAAGTGGCAGATATAACCCCTTTCCCTCTGAGTTATTATAATTTTGAAATCAAGGGCCTTTAGGCAAAGATGTGGGAAATAGGAATAACAGTTCTTTACTATATATATATATATATATATAACCAGTCAAACAGAACAACAACAACTATGGCAGTAACAGCAAACACAAACCCAGTGCCAGCCTTCTCGGCTGTCAGGCCCTTTCCCCTCGGGTGCAGTTCCGCTCGCAGCCGGCAGGGGCGCTGGCGGCTCCCGGTGAGCAGGGCAGGTGCGATGGTTCCCCCGCGGCTGCAGGGGGCGCTCCGGAGCGAGCTCGGGACACACGCGGCACCGGTGCCCTGGGATCCCGGGAAGGGATGGAACAAAGGCTTCACAAACCCCTGGGCAGCCGATCCCGGACTCTCGGGAACAGCAGGCTGGAACGGCAGGCTAGAGTGGCAGGCTAGAACGGCAGGCTGGAGCGGCAGGCACAAACACAAATCCCGGGTGGCAGATGAGATGTATCCAAAAGGGGAACCCCCCGGAGGTCCAGGCAGGCAGGGCGAGCAGGGCTACAGCGTAGCGAAAGCTCGAAGCAGCAGCGAGGCAGGGTGGCCACAGCCCGGCCTCCAGCAGGTCAGGGAAAGCGGCTTTTTTGGGATCCCGGCATTGTTTCCAGCAGAAAGAAAAACGGCCGAAAAAAGGAACCAGCAGCTCCTTTCTCTCCAGCTTCTCTCTCCGGACGATGAGAGCGAACTGAACCCACACCCAGGTGAAACAAAAGAGTGGCCAGGCCCTTTTGTCTTCTCTTAAGCACCCAGCGATTTATCATCTTAGTAACAGAATAGGGGAAAATTCCTTTAACAGAAAAAAACCCTAGATCTCTTAAAACCCCAACAATGAGTATACTTACAAAAAACAAAAAAAAAAGAGCTAGATGTCTGATGCCCCACTGCATAGGCATCAGCCTGTTCCAGAGCTTGTTGGACTCTGGGGCAAGGAAACTTAGCATGTGGAAGCTGCTTGGACTGTGGTGTTGCTTTTGCCTGTGATCTGTCTACCGGGGAGAAATAAGCTTTGGGTGCTTGAGGTATGTGAATATGTTCATCTCCAATGGGATGCTGCCAGACAATGCTCCTGCTTGTCAGACAACTAGCTAGAGCAGAGAAGGTATTTGACTCTATGACCTGTAGCTTTGAGCAGTAAACATACATTTAACTTTCTGGTGGTGGATGAGATCAACCTCCATTGAAAACACAGGTGTTTACAAACCTTAATGAAATTGCAGCAGACAGAAGTCTGAATGTAGTGTAAAAAGTGCTCTTTACAAGGAACAGCTATCCATTCTGCCATTACCCATAACTAATTATTGGTTGTATTTTTCCCTTTGAAGAGAAAAGATAAAATGAATGACAACAGTATCTGATTTTGTAATCTCTAATGCATGAAGATATCTGCATGTGAATCCTGCTGAATTTTACTGGAAAAACCCCAAAAGTTATACAAGGCAGAAGTAAATTTGGAGAAGCATTAAATCAATGACATCCAATGACAGTTACTGCATACTAGTTTCATTGCCCAAGGACAAATAAGAAATAGAGATCTGTTCTGCACTATCTGGGAAGGTCAAAGATGCACAAGGTTGCAGTTGTGCCAGCCACAGTCACAAGTCAAGAGATTGCTTGCCAGTGAGGTAGCAGAGGCATCTGGCAGGTGCCAGCAGAGTTAGAGAAGGGAATAAAGCTGCTCTGTGGAGGTAGGTACCCAGATGTTAGGCAGTGAGACCTGGATTCCCCTCCACAGCTAGAAGGAAAGAGGATGAAACAATGAGCTGGCAAAGGAAACCTCCTGGTGTACAATGTGCCTGACACCTGTGTGTTTCTGAATGTGACTGATTTAACTGCCTGCTAGACACTCTCCACCTTCTTCCTCTGGGTAACAAATCAGGTTAAGACCTGGTTTGTACTGCCAAAGACTGGAGTGAGAGCATTTGATACTGGTACCAAGAAAAAGAGAGTTAAAAACAAACACCATTTAAGTTACAGTGATGATTTTAGATGGTATATTTTTTTGATGGTGGTAACCCAGATGTCTATTAAAAAGTAGAATATAATGCTCTCTAAAAATACCAAGTAGTCAAAACTATCACACTCACTGAATTACATTACTAGTAGCACCCCACACTACCATTACAATACTTGCCACGAAGCTGATCATACATACACTTTAATAACTATTATTATGTCTGCTACTGCAACTCTAGGCACACTGTGCTTATACTGGAGTTTTTTAATAAGGTTAAAGAATATTTGAGTCATTCAGAGCAGACATTCTGTACTAACTGCGGAGGAATTTCTAATGAACTGTTTCCTGATGAAACTTGAAGGCTTCTAACAAACAGACATTCACACTCTCTGACATAATTTTATAACTCCTCAAAACTTCTCTGTCATCTAGGCAATGGAGAACACGGATCTGGTAGTGTTTGTATTCTTTATTCCTCTCCTAACTGAATCTTCTGGTACCCATTTCATCTTATTCCAACTCTTTGCTTTTTTTTTTTTTCTTGATATGTGAATGGAACAGTCCAGGAAAGCCCCAAAGATGGATCTTGGGTCAGGCACATGCTCTGATAATTTTGGTACTGTCAGTAGTATTGTGAACATTTTATGCTTTTCCACTAATGCATCCTAACTTACTGCATGACTGACTTAAACTCCTACTCTCCACCCTCTGTTGAGGTCGTCAGTAGGACTCTTCTTTAGCACTTATTTATTCTTATTAGCTGGCAAAGTCTAAAGTTCAAGATTCCCTTTTGGAAGATTCCCTGTTGTTTTGTAATGATAACAAAAGCCACTTGGGCTGTAGAACCAGAAGATTATGTGACAACGTACAACTACCCAGACCCAGACAAGACACTGGTTGTTGCTCTAACAACATCTGAGACTCTCTTCCACCTCTCCAGACTGACTGTGTGGTCTTACATAGCATTTGTTTCACTTATTCCTACTAAAGACCCAAAGTCAGATGTATTTCTCTCAAATGCAAAGCATTCAAAACCCTTGGGAGACTAAATCAGGGATCTAATTTGGACACTGAACACAGGCCAGTCAGTGTTGGGGTCCCTCCCCTGCCATGTAGCCCTGGGAGAGGGGCCCTGAGGGCACAGACACGGGGCTTCCTTGCCCCTGCTCAGCCTCGTTCCCATGGGTTGGTTTGTGTTCCCTGCGCGGGCAGAAGGACCCTTGGTCCCGGGACTGGAACAGTTCCTCAGCAGAGCTCCGGCCATGCGGCTGGAGAAATAAACATCTCTGAAACATCTAGCAAGAATCTGTCTGTCCATATATATTTCCTTTCCACGGGACTCCTGGTTTGATATATGCGTGTTGCAGGATCCCCACTGCAACAAGTCAGAGGAACCATTAAGTAAATGTCTCCTCAGCACTCCATGGAACCAAAATCCAGCAAAGATGATGGAGAAAAAGTGTTAAAAAAAAGTCTCTGTATTTCTTTTATTGGACCTAATTCAATGTCTACTTTTGTTTCCAAATTCTAGGTTAAGACAGAAGAAGAAACAGTAATGTGGGTGTGGATAAAACTCCAGATTTCCCTTTGTTCCAGTGGGTACTCAAGCCTGTTTAAGACAAAGTTGTTTCCACAAAACACTTATTATATGCTCCAATAATGGAGCAAATACAGCTGCATTAGTGTGGTCCTTTGTCTGGGTGAAATAGTTCTGCCAAGATTAGCTTGGGATCATATAATTTCAGTGTTTACTGAACCTGGGATGAAGGTAGGAAATTGCCTCCATGCTGCTTCTTTGCCCTGTATGGCCTTTAAGTTGTGCTCTGTCTTCAAGCTGTAGCAGCTTCAGGCTCTAATTTCCCTTCCTGCCCTTGCTTGACTAAAGCTTGGCCCTGATTTAAACAAGGCAAGGTGCTGTCATTAATGCAGCTGCCTATTGATGTCAATGACATGGGTAGTTTATTCTGCAGATGGTATTCAGAGTGGCATTGACTTTTGGTTTGCTCTGAGCACCCCATCCATCAGCTGAGCACTGCATCAGCAATGCTCTGACACTTATTAAATTTGGAGCTGTTGGGATTTTTTAGACAACTTCATCTATTTTGGTGGCTTACAGAAAATATGCTTTTGTCTTACCGACAAAACAACTACTCTGTTTTTGTCTGCTTGAACATCTTTGGGAGGAGGAAAGGGCAGGAGAGGATTGCATTCTTAGGCAGAAGTACACAGGCCAGGTGAGTGAGACAGAAGCCAGATTAGTGCACCCATCGGTGTTTGCCTGTCTTAAGGCAAGAGGATTGTGGGGTAAAACTTTTAGAAGGTCTGAATATATCTCTTGATGACTTGACTTCAAGGTGAAGAGAATTTTCTAAAAACTGAGGAATGGAAATAGATGAAACCAGGCAGATGCAGAGATGTAGTTTGCTAAGCAAGGAGAAGGGGAGCAGAGCATGAGAGCCTTTCCTGTAATTTGAGAGTGAGCTGAACTGGATCCTCTGTCTTAGGATGAAGCCTCCCAAGTTACTCAGTGACAGCTTTGCACTAGAGATGCTCTTCTTTCCATGACTCTTTCTTTCTTTATGTGCTTTCCTTATTTCAGTCAGAAATGACCAAAAGAACAACACAAGGTCCCAGGCAAGTAAACCCTTGAACAAATCTATGTGCAAGGCGGTACCTGCACCCCAGCCTCCCGTGGCACTCCTGGAGCTGCATCCGTGCTGCTCCATCTGTTCAGTTGCCCTCTGACAGCCCTTCTCTCTTCTCATGCTCATCCTCCCTGCTGCTCAGTGGCCTCGCATCTGTGCTGTGTCGGTCCTGCTCTCACCAGCAGTCCCCCAACAGATGTTCCCTTTCCAGTTTGTTAGCTGGGGTGGGGAAAGGTCACTGGTGCAGCAAAGCAGGGAGGGAGACAAGGGATGTCATCTCTGACAGCTGTCCCTGCTTCTTTTCTCTGTGGGGTCTGGCCAGTCAGGACAATGGGGAGAGCTGTGCATCTGGGATCAGGCAGCCAATCCACCTGTCCCTTTCTCTGCCTTGAACATGGGTTAGCTGAGGTCTAGGAGACAAATATGCTGTTGGTGCAGGCACTGGGATTGCTGTGAACAAGGAGGTTTGTGGATTTCCTTGCATGTGCCAAAGCAGACAACTGAGTCATTTCTCATCCTGACTTCTCAGCCTTTTTCTGCCCCTTTATTACATATTTTGTAGGTTCTCCAAGCGGCCAACCTTCTTTGGATATACAGGTTGATGGGATGGCATCACATTCTGGCTGCAAGTGCCTCCTATCACAAAGATTTGCCCTCTTCAGTTTAGTCCCTATGGAAATGAGCCTGTGTGAGCACACTCTCAGAGGATGTGTCCACCTACCTAAAAATTCTGTGCCAGCATCAGTCATATCTGACAGAGGTGTATTTGTCTCAAAGATCAAAATGTCCTACAAGACTTACGAAAATGTCTTGTGGAGGAGAGTGATGCATTCACAGAGGAGAGACTTGTGCTACACTGGCATCAGAGATACACTAAGGTAAAGAGACACTGGCAACACTGTTCATGGAAATTACTTCTAGAGTGGAGTCACTGCCATTTAGGCAAGAGGGTATATTTCCTGATAACATGCCTACTTTCCTCTGCATTTATTTATAATATTGTTTATAGTAGTTACTTTTGTTTTGGTGTTACAAGGTGGCAAAGATGGAAGAATGCATTTTCAGTGCTGTTCAAACACTAAAACCAAAGCACTCATGGGCTAAAGTAATACAGGCCTTGCATGCTTCCTGCAAAGGCACGTTTGGTTTAATGGAACATTCAAACCATGTTTGGTGTGTTTTATCTAAATACAGGAGTTCTGCAAAGGAGCCCACAGACTAAAGCATGTGTATAACTGGGAACAGCTTGAAGTCAGAAGCTTGTGGATAGCCCCCTCTTGCATCTGTCATCTGACCGCCAGTTCTATTTTTTCTGTAACGTATAAGGTGATCTACTGCATTGTGGGTTAGCATCTCTTTGACTTTTCAGGTCATCAAAGACCTCTGCCAGCACCTTTGGATTATATAGATGAACCAGGGAGCACATGAGCCTCCTGGTGGCTGGTGCTACAGAGCAGTCATGCATTAAATAGGAGATTAATGGGGTTCCCATAGTCTGTACCAACATGCAAGAATGTAACACTGGCTTTCTCTGAGTGCTTTGTGCATTATGATCTGTTATTAATTTTTCCATCTGCCTGACTTACCCTCATGAGACCTCCGGCTCCCTGGCCCTCCTCCCTCCTGTACTGCTCTCTAGCCAAGCACTGACTCTCAGGCTGTGCCATGTGGGATCATGTCCACCATGAAATTGCAAGCATTTGGGCCCAGCACCAGGGTAGGAAGGTGAGGACTGAAGAGGAGAGCAGGACAGAAGGCTGTGTTTCACTCCTGGCACCGGTGCAGATGTGCTGTGCCTCCAGTGACACATTTTCTCCTTTGCCTTGCTGGGGAGACACAGTGCAGTGAGTACTGCTACTGTCTCTGGGAAGGAAGATGTGGCTCCAGGGATGTCTGATCCAGCTGGGGTGAGGATCCACAGGGAAAGTGAGAGCAATGGGGAAATGAACTGCAACTCCAGCAGTGCTCAGTAGCAGCTCAGAAGAAGCAGGTTTTCCTTCTCACATAAGCTGCATACGATGTGTGCCTTTCCTTTTGCTAATTGTAAAACAAACAGAGAAACAGACATTGGGGATTGCACTGATTCTCAGTTTGACAAATTCCCATTTTCCAATGGAAGCATATATAATTCCTAGAATTTGTAACCAGCTGCACTGCTGTCTGCTATTTTCAATTTCCTTCCCATGATGTGGAGGTGCACCCTGCAGATGTGCTTTTATCTATTCCTTAAAGTGGGTGAGTATATCTCACTGTAAATTAGCCAGACTTTTTGCAATTTGTCTTTTGGAAATGATCTTTAGTCTTTTATATGTGGCCCTTAGCTGCAAAACACTCTTAAATCTTTGTCAAATAGGTAATAATGAAGAGAATACATTTTTATGGAGCATGGACCTTCTGACTGCAGCACACAGTTATCTCTTACCCTCCAATGTTCCTGCAGTACATTGAGCTGTCAATCATCAAATGACCTGAAGAGAAAAAGGGAGACAAAGAAGCTGAGGAAAATTCTGATACATCAGTGAAAAATGTGCTTAATGGCAAACTAAATTAACAGTATATGCTTAATTTGGATCTACTAAAATTGATGTTTTTCAAAGACATAGCCCTGCATTGAAAAATTCACATGCAGTAGAATCTTCCTTTTTTTAGCTGTCTCTACAGGTGTACACCTACATCCTTATCCATCTCACAGCTTTAGTGTCCCCTTGGACATTGTGGATGCTGTGGTACCCGTGGAGAACAGCAGTGCACATCTCCACAGGGTCTGGGCACCTGTGTTGCCTTCACCTGAAGAAGGTGTTGCAGGTGGGAGAGGCACCAAAGGGGATGTGCAGAAGTCAACAGCAATGAGAGCATTCATTGGTGTTGACCAGCTGGTGGCTGCTGAGGACTGCAGCAGCCAAAGTCAGCTGAGAGCTGCTACATGTGGGTGGGTATTGGGGCTTTGGCAAAAGCATGAGGCAGACAGATGCTGACAGAGATGTTGAGAACAAGCATGGATGTGCCTGTTTCTGACAGAACATAGATTTTTAGAGGTATTGCAACTGGGCTTCATTTCCAAGCACCAGACTCAAGGTAGTCTTATCTCCAAGTTGTCCAAGAAGGACTTTTGCAGGACTGATTTTGGCCAGTGAGTGGGGCAAATGAGGGGTGTTGAAACATCCCAGAACAGGTTGTTTGTTTTGGCTCACATTAAGGTGCCCTGCTGCTAATATGACGGGTCATCCCACACCTTTCATGTCCTACTGGGAATTTCACTGAAGAAGCTGCGTTTCTATGAAGATGAGCTGACCATAGAGCACTTCAGACCCTGTCTTGTGATGGATGCTCATTTTCTGAGTGTCCACAGAAGACAAAGAACCTCTTCATGCTCCACAAAAGTTCTGTGCTGGAATTACCCTCTTTCATCTAAACCAGTCTGATGCCCTCTTGACAGGCTCCAGAAACAACCTGAAGTCCACATCTGGTCAGTGAAAAGGAAGATCAGCAGTGTCAGTCTCCAGGTCTCTCAGTAAGGTGCACGAGTGGGACTTATTTTTCTCTTCTCAAAGTGTCATATAAAATGTTTCTCACTCACATGCAGTATTTAATACATAACTCACAGTTTGTACATATGTCAGTAACCCTTTAGATTCCCAAAACTGAAATACATCTTCTTTTTCTGACAATGTGTACTGTCGTCAGTACCCTATTTTAGTATTGTAGGATTCCTCTGAAGGATCAGGTCTGTGGAAAATCTGGTTTCTGTGTTTAAGAAATCACTGAAGCACAGGCTGTGAACGTGCACACATTATTTCATGGGCAGGAAAACAGGGAAGGAAAATATTAGCTCACACTTTGAGTCTTGTAGAGAAGTCTGCCTGTGGTTTCCTTCTCTTTGCTCATGAACCTGACTCATCTGTAAGTACAAAGTTAATTACTGTCTTTATATGGACAAGCCTCAGATCAATCTCTTTGTTCCAGACCCATCTGCTTGTGTCCAAATGAAATTTCAGCCTGTCTGTCTGGCATTTCCTCTCGATGTGTCACCCCCGGCTCCAGTTCAAGAAAGCTAAAACTCAGCTGTTCATCCTTCATCACAACTCTTAGCTGTTATCAACAATCTCTCCCTCTTTTGGGGCAGCTCTGCTGTTTGATAGGTTGCCCATATCTTGTATTTTTCCAAATATTTTGAATTTTCTGCTTGTTCTTTCCATCTTCACATTTAGAAGATACTTCTTAAGCATCCAGAAAAGTGATCTTTAATCTTTTGTTGAATCTCCCAATAAAACTCTCTTTTGTAGGAGGCCAAAAAACCCCTCAAAAAACCAAACAACAAAAAAAGGCAAGCACCTCATGAATACCTACAATTACTAGTGCTTTCTTTCCTAAGCTGAGGCTCAAATTATTCAGATTTTTTCCTGAAATTTGCTAGTATTGCTGTTTGAGCAAGAAGCTGGCACTTTTAAAAGCAGTGTGGTTTGGAATGGAGAACAGTCCCATGATTTTCACTGTAAATCCAACTACTGTTTTGATAGCAAGAGATTTAATTCCTCTTCAAAGGCCTCCCATGGCAAGAGTTTTATGGCAACAAAACCACAAAATCAGAGTGCAGAAAACAACAGCTCCCCATCTGAAATCAGTCCTTCAGATCCCTGCACTGAGCTATGATTTGGCATCCTTCTCTAGCTGGGCAAGGGAGCTCTGCAGTTGTATTAGATCTGTGTCGCATGCCTCTGAATTTGTATGTTTTTTCCTTGTATGGGGCTTTGTGGCTACAGCTATAATTTGCAAAGATCAGTGTTTTCTAATTCACTAATTTGCTTGTTGCTGTTTCCATGGTGCTCTCATTTGGCAGGCAGGGAGCACTCTTAACAAGTGCACTGAAGTCAAGCTGGAATGAATTTCTGCTTCTCTCTGTTTCCTTTCCTTATCCCTCCAGTGGAGAGGTGTGGAAAGGGTCAGCAGAGTATTTATTCCAGTTTGATGGGAAGTAACTGAAGCTGGAAAAGGAGCACTCCTGCCTTCGCCAACACATCCTGTCTCCCATCCTACAGCAAGCATGTCCTGGGGTAAGAAGGAGGGTGAACCTTCCCACACTGACCTAATCCTGATGCATGAACTCTGGTGATGGAGAGGGAAGGCACAGCAGAGGTGGCAAGAAACATGTCGATGAGGCATAGCAGAAAGGTGTGATGTTGACCTGGAAAACAAAGAGGTGCGCCTGTGAGCACTGACTCAGGGCAGGAAGCAGACACAAGCCCCTGCCCCCAGAGTGTGTTTGTGCATCTTCTGGGTCTGAGGTGGTCCCCCATGAGTCTATGGAAAGGCAATTAGACAACCTGGTTAAGAAACCTGTTTCATTCCTACTGTTGATGTCAGAGCATTTACCCCTTGCAAAGGTTATTTTACTAAAATGGACATGAAAATAACTTTTTGCACACGAATCCTGAGTTTTCCAATTACAGAACAAAATAAGGTGTAATGCTGTCATACTGTCAGAACTAAAATACCCACTGGTAAGACAACTGCAACAGATCTAAATCCCTGTGCTTTCATTCTGACCAATGTGTGTATTTCTCCTTAAGTACTCTTTGCTCTGTTTCCTCATTGACCTTTTTTCCTTTTCTCTAAATCTGCAAATACCATTTATTTTTTTTTCAATTAAACTTCTAAATTCACTTCTGTAGTACACTGCCACAGTGTCCTGGCTCTCAAAACATCAGATATGGGCAGAATCTGGCTGGAAATCTGTCTAATGGAAAAGAACAGCAGAGCCAGGGCAGCGATCATTCCCTTGCACTCAGAACTGGTGTGGCCTGACTTTGAATCCTGTGTCCAGTGCTGGGCCCTGACTACAAGAAAGACATTGAAGTGCTGGAGTGTGTCCAGAGAAGGGCAACAGAGCTGGGGAAGACTCTGGATAAAAAGTCTGATGAGTAGAGGTTGAGAGAGCTCGGGTTGCTTAGCCTGGAGAAAAGGAAACTCAGGGCGACCTTATTGCCCTCTGAAAATACTTGAAAGGAGGTGGTAGTGAGGTGAGGATCTGTCTCTTCTCCCAAGTAACAAGCAACAGGACAACAGGGCATGCAGCTTGAGGTCAAGCTGCACCAGGTTAAGATTGGATATTAGGAAAAATTTCTTCACTGAGAGGCTGCTCTGACATTGGAGCAAGCTGCCCAGGGGAGTGGTGGAATTGCCATTCCTGAAAGTGTTCAATAAATGTCTGTCTGTGGCACTTAGGGACATGGTTTAGTGGCGGACTTGGCAGTGCTGGGTTAATGGTTGACCTTGATGATCTTAGAGGACTTTTGCAACCTTAACGATTCTACAACTCTGCCATCTCTCAGCTTCATGTTTCTGCTTGCTGTCGTCACCCAGAACTCACAGCTGGTTTATCAAGTTTCTGTCCAGGTGACAGTGCTCACATCCAAAGAAATTTGAACTGACTTTAACAGTGAGATTTTGCGACATGGTATTAGATGCTTTGCAAAATCACTGGATATCAGAGTTGCTCTTCTGCCATCTTTCATACAATTTTTTTTAAATATTCCTTTTTATCTACTCTCTTCATTATTCTATTTGCCTAGGGTCTTCCTTTCCTTCCTTTCATTTTTCTGAGACCTGCCTTGAGGTTTTTGTAAGTGTGGATTCTCTGCCCCTCCCTTCTGCCTCCCTCACTTGTTTTAAAAGAGTCAAATAATAATGACTGTGTTATGTTATAACATGTTTATTTGTTTAATAAATATATTAAGAGAATTTGTTAAATACACAGTACATGTTGCTAAGTCAACTGCACACCTTGTAGCACAATCCTTAATTATGTAAATAATCACCCCACAAATAGTCCCTTTGGGTTCAACAGCAGTACATGGACAACGGAGGATTTCTTATTAAACATTTAAAATTGGGTCCAATGCACAACATAATGAGACTGTATTATGGTAATGATGCCTGCCAAGCTAAAAATAGGAGAGGCAGATGGTAGAGGAGAGAAAAATGCTGAATATTTATCCCATTAACAGTGTGAACCAGTTTGAGTCTTAAAATGAGGGCAGGGAGAAACAGCATTGTAAATCCTTTTCCTTGGGGGGATCAGTTTCAGGTTTTCTTGGTCATTAATGGTCATTAATTCCAATAGCAGCAGTATGTCCTCTTCTATTATGAATAATACCACATGAATGCTTACAGTTTCCTATTTTCAGTTTAGTTCCTATGATCAAATCTCTATTCCAATTCCATGTACTTATTTCTATTAAAAAAAGCAAATCAACAGTGCAGGTAACTGAAGCCTTCCATTAAGAAGCTAGCAGTATAGCCCTTTCTCTTGCAAATTTGATTTTCTTGATAGCAATCTCCATTCTGCTGCTCCCTTCTTGAACAGAATTCTTCTGGGAGGTGGAGAGGAGCCAGAGAATGAGAACTCTCTTCAGGTTTTCACTTTAAGATCTCATTGAAATGGGATTTGTGAAGTTTATGAGATCCTCAGTTAATTTTCTGGGTTGACCAGTGTCACTCTGCAAGTAATGTGGTCTGTCTAGCCAAGGTAATTAGTTCTCTGTACAGGGAATGAATATAAAACTTTGAAACCCAAGCTCTAAGCGGAGTGCAGGATCACTGTGGAAAGGAGCAGTGGGGATATATCATTTCACTGGACTGTATTACTTTGACAGCATCGAATAAACTGATGGTGAGAAACACAAGACTGAAAATGGGGTAACCTCATGGTATCCAGATCTCAGATAGAGAAGAGCAAGAATCTTGCCTTGTTTTCTTTCATGTCTCCATGAACACTCAGACTCCTGGTTCTTCTTTCTATTATCCCTTTTAAAGTGAGTATTTGTTGTAATGCTAGGTTTAGTTTAGCAAGCTGCAGCTTTCCCTGAGAGCTCAGCAGAGCTGCTTAGAGCAGTGCGACCATTTTCGCCCTCCCGCAGTCCATTTCGGACGGCTCCACGGTTTTGCTCCAGCAGCTATCAGCCTTACAACACAGTGATGGCGAAGGAGGCGAGAAGGGTCTCCCCATGAGGGTTTCAGAGGATCTTTTAATAGTTACATCTTGTCCCAGAGACCCCCAGAGGCAGAGAGATCTCTTAGTCGGGGAGCAGGGGGGTTTTCTCAGGGCCCAAGGCCGGTGCATGGGCAGAGTTGGGGTACAGGAACCAATAGGGAGAGCTCAAGGGAGTGGCCAGGGCTAGGGGCAGGGGAAGGTGGTGGTGGGGGGGAAATGTGAAAGGCATTTAATAAATTAATCAGTGTGAAATACAACACCACAAGTCTTCTCCCACCCTGTGATTATTGAAGAACTGCATTGCCTTGTGCTGCAAAACGGGGAAGATCTAACCTCTTCTGGTTTCTGCCCACCATTCCTGGTCAGTTCTTCCCTTTCAACAAGCCAAGTGGCTGCACTGTGACAGAAGCCTCTGACAGAGCAACTTTCGAGTCTCCTTTTCCAATAGGACTGCTTGGTTACCTCTATAGAGTTTGTTCAAGGTCCAGCAGGTGCAAGACCTGTTAAAGACTGAGGATATTCACCACAGCACAGTGGTTTAAATCCAACAGTCACAATGCCTGAGAAGAATTGATGTGAAAGTTTTACCAGGATTTTGTCTGAGCTAAAGAATGTGAAATTGAAGGGGAGGACAATTAATAGGTGTTAGGAGCATTACAACAATAATTAGAAATATTAGAAGCCCTGTACAAAATAAATGAATTGACACTATATCAAAGATTGCTTTTTAATCAAACTGTTTCTCATTAACTATATTTTAAAATGTATCATATAGCAAAAAGTGTGAATCTGATTATTGTATAAGTGCCATAAATAACTTCCAGTTCTTGAAAGCTGCTCAGTTTGCTTAAGTGAAGTATTCCCACCTTATTTCAGGAAAATAACGGTTTCTACTTATTTTTTTATCTCTTGCTCTGTAAGCTAGATTTTCTTCTTATTTGTGCAGATGCAGGTCTACTGCAGTCAGAAAGGCTGCATTTTATTCAGAAGTATAAAACAGTTGCATTAAATGAACTTGATAGTAAAAGAAAGCTTCTGCCGTGCCCTGTCTGTTTCCATTATCTTACACTCTCCTCTCTATGGTAAAATAATTTCTTGACTGCACATAGATTATAAATATCTAATATATTCTGCACTAACTTATATTTTCAGGGATGTAATTTTTTTCCAAAAGCATTTTAGGGAAAGCAGGGATGCAATTAGGCATACAGTTTGATTGTGACTGAGTGACTTAAAGTGGTCAAATTTTACAGTACCAAATGTCTGTGTGAGGCCAATCAGCCCTAAATTAGTCCTTCTGTGGGACCTTTCATGCCAAGATTAGTCTTAGAGCAAGTATTTATTTGTTCCTGATCGTCTAAAAGCTTACGTGCTTTCTCAGTAGAAGAGGCCAATAATGTTGTGGACCGCAGCAAGGCATGACGTTTGGCTCCCTGAAAGTGCCTGGGAAACTGGAGACTTGGAAACTTTAAGGTGAATTGCTGGTTTAGAATTTTTTTCAATGCCTTGGTCATTTGAGACATCACTTTATCTCCCTTGTTTTTTTTAAATTTCCTTTAGTCTCCCTCTCTTTCTCTTACATAAAAGCAAAGGAAAAGGGCCACAAAGGGCTATGGCTCAGTTTCTCGATTAGGCAGGTTGGATTAACAGGAGAAATGAAAGAGCCTTGTACCTTGTTCCTCCTTTTCATAAACAGCTGAAAATTAAATCACACGTATTCTTGGTTTTCAATAGCCAAACCTGAATTGACAGATTTCCATCAGGCTTAGTTTGTTTACTGGTGCATAGACCACAATGTTTGGAGATCATGTTGTGAACAGACTTTGCCTTGAAACTGATGCGTATCTCACACTCACTGCTTCTTTACAGTGAAGAGATGGAAGATCAGCATTTGAATTGAACAATGTCTTGTATTTCAAGTAACCCTACCCTGCAGAGAGTTTCTTGTCTGTATTTCAATAGGCTGATTATTATTACTGAAGGCTGCCAAGACAGTAAAGTTTGTGGATGTGCTCTTGCTTGTCAGAATGAAAGAAGAGGACCATGTTCCGCTTCCATTTTTCTAGGCTTGTACTATGGCTCACAGTGACACGGACACAGTGACTGAGATATTTGGAATAATAAAATAAGAGGGTGTCAGCACCAGGTCACTGGGGGTGGGAGACTGTGTTGCTGAGGGGTCTTATGTACAAATTCAAGCAAATGTTAAGATCTGAGGAGAGATGCAAATATGTACTCGAGATCTGTGTATGACCTGTGGCATGAACTGAGCACATAAAGAAAATTCATGTTATAGTTAAGATCCCAAACTCACTGTTTACCTACTACATGCCAGCATGCTAAATGTTTATTTACTATTTGTATGCAAATATGTGATAGAACACAGTGGTGGAAGCCCATATGATCATGGTCTAATTGTTGTTAGTCCAGGGTCTCTAAATCTTGTGAATAAAACAGGTTAAGTATAATTTCTGTCTAATTGTTTTTGCTGTTGCCCCATGAAGTAGCCTCTAGCAGCATTAGGCTAATTTGTGCTATCTCCTATAATGGACAATGAAGTAAATTTATGGGTAGAAAAGCGGTCCTAGTTCGACTTCCCTTCCCTGAACGCAACATTCATTCTTCCTCCCTCTCAGGAGTGAAGATCAAAGCACTGTACAGCAGCTTCTTGCTGATGTCAGAGCTCACAACAGTTACATCTGCAGCCTAGTGAGGCAAGTTTTTTGTCCCATTTGCACAAAAAAAAGTAAATCCCAACTACTAAGGAAAGGTAAGATAATGCTTTAATTATTTTTATGTTATATTCAGAAACTCCTCTGTTAATAGAAACATCAGTGTAGGTACTGCAAACTGAGCTAATGTGATGAGGGAGATACAAGACAAGATAAGCCTGGTAAGTCACAATGATCTTGTTTCTAGTCATGTTTCAAAGATTTCTGTCACTGTGAACCTGAAAAGACACATCTATGCTTTCAAAGGCTTTGGATAAAGGTTGGGTCAAGATGTCAGAAATGTGTGGGTGTTTCAGGGAACCAATACAATTCAAACATTAAATTCATACATTAAAACACATTTTTAACTATGTGGGACCTGCTTCCCCATTCCCATATGTGTAGTAGATCAATATTAGCTCCTCTACAGTCAATAGAGCTCACTGATGTAAAACTGCTGTGTGCATGCTCTTAATGATTCATCGTTTTGAATCCTAGCCAGTTCTATAATTCAACTCTCGCAAAAGCAAACAACCTCCTGCCAATCTGCCCTTTCTTCTCTCATCTTGTTATTTGTTAGGCATCTGTAGCCCATTAGCTAGCTTACTATGGTATTAATAAGTGATATAATTATTCATAGCCAGATCTGCTGATAAGAAATCAAAAGCTCTGGTAAACAACTGACTATTTTTTTTCCGTGACATCAACAACAAAGTCAAACAGGGTAGTGGAAAAAGGATAATTCCCAGGACCATGCTAAAAGATTGCACAGTTATGTAGAGGAGGAGAAAAGCTGCTTTCAAAGCATTGATCAGGGATGTTCTGTGTCGTCTCCAGCAGAGACATGCCACTGTGTCTTCTGCTCCCACCAATGACATATAAACTCATATGGCTGATCACTCCATGTCAGGTCTGGCCAGCAAGGGAACCTGTCTGATCCCACCAGCTTTTCCTCCATAAAACCAGTGCCTCAGGGTATAGGAGAGTACAAGTGTCTGCTGGATTAATTTCTGGTACTTCCTTCCAGTGCCAGTCTTTCAAGTGCTTGCTGCCCCTCCCTGGCTAGGAGAGTGCATTTTGGGGAAGCTCTTTGCATATTACAGGACTGGCTGAGCAGGTGTCTGTCAGCACCCAGGGCTGCTTCTTACAGCCACTGACTCATGTGCCAGTCATGGTGTCATGGATGCAATCCCCACAGTTAGAATATGTGTGGTTTGAAATATGTGTGTGTTTTACATCAGATGTGCTTTACATTATTGTGATTTCTCTGGTTTTGTTAGGGTTGTGTCACCAAACCCTTCCCCTCCTTCCCTTCCTTTCCCAATGACTGCCTGACTATTAACTGGTTGCAAGGATGAGATTAACTGTGGTTAGACAATTGAAAACTCTGGTTAATGCTGGTGTAGCGGGTCCAGTTCGTAAACTGGGCAGAAACACCAGTTAAGTGTAGTGGTTTGGTTCAAAATATCCATAACTTACTTATTTTCCTTCTGTGAGATAAGAATTAGGAGAAAGCAAAGCAGGCACAAAACTTAAAAGAATATAAAGAAGTTAATTAACAGACCTAAAAGAGAAAAAAAAATCAGACCACACCTTCAGAACACCTCTCCTTGCCCCACCTTTCTCCCTTCTCCCACTGACAATGTAAAAAGAAAACCCTTGAGATTTTCAGTCAGTTTACCACCTCTATAATAATATCTTTTTTTCAGTTCACTTAGGGAGAGGAGTCTCTCTTGCTCATGCTATGGAGACATCTCCACAAGAAACAGTTCTCTCATGGCTTCAGTGTCACAACGAGCCAGCCGCCTGGGTTGGTTCTCTGCTCGCATGTGAAAGTCCCTTCCCTTGTCTTACAGCTTTTCCCACAACTGCTTTCAAGGGTCCAATCTTGAGCTAATGGGGTACCATTTTAAGGATGAGCTGTTCAGGAGCAAAAGGTTCTCTTCATCTATCTCTGGGAGCGTCTTCATCTCTAGGAACAGAGGTCTTCTCCTTCCCTGGGAGCAAGGGTCTTCATCACTTTCATCTCTCTCTGTTCAAGCTTCTCATCAAATCACAGCTACTTCAACATTTGCTTGTTTCAGCACAGTTACTTTTGATCATAATTGCAATTTGAATGCTCCACCCCCCCATGCTTTTATGATACTAAACAAGTACTCTGATGTATCATAGTCCATCACCATAGCTTTACAACAGAATTTCAGCTTCTAGGCTTGAAGCATCTCCTCTTTCTCCTCTCTCAGGGTTTCAGCTCTTCCTTCTTCACTGACTTTGGTGTCTTTATGGTGTTTTCTTCACGTGCCCTCACCCTTCCTTTTCTTTTGACTTGGGAGAGGATTGACGTCTGCAGGCTTCATCTGTTCTGGAGGAAATTTACAACACTAAAAGGGTTAATCTCACCCGGGCCCTGCAGCTGGAATTCCCTTATCGCTGTTGCTCACATGATCTTTGCAGGGCAGCGGCCTCAGATAAATTTCAGCCGCTCTGGGTGAGGGCCGGCCTGGCCGAGCTGCGCTGCTGGCCGTGCTGCCTGCACAGAGCAGGGCAGCAGATGGAACAGGGCTCCGAGGCTCCGGGGTGGCTGTCTCCCGGCCGGCCCGACCCGCACCGAGGGGCTGCACCGGGTGTCCAGCGAGCAGAAGCGGCTGAGATCTTCAGCCAAGCCGCGCCATGGCCGACCTGGCCGGGCTGCGCCGAGCAGGGCCCGGCCTGGCCTCGCTGGGCTGCGCCGCGGGTCCCCCAGTTACTTGTCCAAAAGCTGGAAGCAAGAGAGCTTTTCCGGGCTCTGTTCATTCTTAAATGTGGATCACAGAGGCATGTCAAGCTTCTTAAGTGGCTTTAAAAAAGTTGCCAATATTCAAACTAGCCAGTTGATTGGTTCTATTGTGTCTAGAGGAAACTGTAAGCACCTCTTTGCAAAGAATCACTTCTGTGACTGATGGAGCCCTCTTTAACTAAAACCCCAAACTATGCTAAACCATGGCAGCTGGGCACTCTTGGGCAGCTTTTCTTGACAAAGTAAGTGCCATTTTTAACATTTAAAATCATTTAAACTCCTTGTTCCTTTTTGTTTCTTTGAATGCTCTGAATAGCTTAGTGCAAGGACACTTACAGGGAAACACCTCTCAGTGACTGACTCCCATTTTATGTTTCAGGTTAATAACAGTGATTTTCAATAATAGGTCAGAGGTTAAGTTCTGACATGACCCTTACACCATCTGTCACATTTCCTGGGTTATTCGTGGTCTTGCAGTGTTACTGCTTTTTTGAGGCTAGTAGCTTCTGTGCAGAATGAAGGTAGTTTTCTAAGTCTTCTCTTTGTCAAATTCTATCATTCTTCTGCCATCTTTTCCAATCAGTCAGTTACCCTTGCTCCTCAAAGCATAGGTCTGAATTTTTCTCATCTTTGAGTTCTTCGTGCTTTTTATGTCTTCTTTGGATGAAAGAACTTGTCACTGGCCTTGGCCTTGCTCTCTGAAAGCAATAACACCAGGTGAAAAAAATTACTTAGAAACCATCTTTTTGATGAGTTTCTGAGTAACTGTCTTGCTGAAAGTAATTTTTGATGTGTCTGGCATCATTTTTTATGCCTTTTCCAGCACTAGGTTTTTCAGCACCAAAATTGTAACTAGTTCTGTAGCTGGTATTCAACTTCTCTCTGTTGCCTGCACAGGTAGCACAATCTCCCTGACAGCAGGTCACATGCTTATTTTTCAAATGTGTCCTAGGATCTGTTATTAAATCCTTAGGGCTTCCTGCTCAAACTTCTGTTTTGCTAGGTGGGAAACCTGTAGAACTTACATTCTTTTCAGTGAGTTCTAGGATATGACTGTCCTGATCTGAAGGTCTGTGGTATCTCTAAAGGTATGTCTGGGAGACATCTTGTGTCTGTGGGCATGTTTGAATGGGTCTGTTTCCAGGTGATTCACCTCCTTGTGAGTATCTTTTGTCATGACTTTCCAAAAAGATTAGAGCTGTATTTGCCTAGTACTGAACTGGAACTTCAGCATCAACATTAGCAGTTCTTAATAAAACTTCTGTTGAATAGACGTACTCTGAAAACTCCTCTCTCCCAATCCTGACCATCCTAGATCTTAACCTGGTATCTTCAGCACAGAATTTTTATTTATAGAACATAAAAAATGAAAATCAAAGGATAAGGAGAAATCTAGAATAACTTTTTAGGTGTTGTAATTTGTTCCATGTCAGTTTCTACTAGTTTCTAGTTCTCCGTCTGTTAATATCAGCAAGTGCATTGGAGAACCAGAGGGAGTACTTAGCAAAGGATTGCTTTCACTTTGTTGCACTAGAGTACCTCCATAAACAGGGACAGGGATTTGATGGTGTCCTTGGGCTGGCATCCTTTTTTCCCAGAACATATCTTCTCCCATAGACCTGACTTGTAAACGCATTCTTCTCTAGTGACAATCTACATAGCATCACCCTCACCCTGGCTGTAACCTCTTAGGTGGACATATATGAACTTCATTGGGTACAATATGTTTTTCTTTCAGGAATACATACATATGCATTCACCTTAAACATTCTAATTATTAATGATGATGTTTCATTAATGTATCTCTTCTCGTCTTGAAATTTTAAGCTTTTTCGCAAATGCATGAATCTCCATCTCTTCCTTCTCTGCCTCTTCCATCGTACCTTCTTTGAAAAATAAATTTCTTAATCCATCTTGTTTAATTCTTGCTCTGCTCTTTAACTCTTTTCAATGCTATAACACAGGCAGTGAGAGGTCAGATTCTATTCTCTGTGAGTCTTTCAGCTGTCATCAACAGAAGCAGGATTAGGACCTGTTTAGTCTGAACCATGACAAGTAAAACTTTTGCCTACACAAAACCCCGATGGCACCTCTGGGACTTCACTCAATGGGGATGAAGGCCATCATATTAAAAGTAAGGATGGAGCACAAGTATTTAATTTATTCCTCTCGGATTCAACTCTTCAGGAAAATAGAGGGCATTGTCAGTGTTATTTTGCTCTCAGTTGTTTCAAGGGTGATCAAAGCTGAAGTGCTATATGCACTTGCTCAGAGAAAGATATAACTTGTTCTGTGGGCTTTTCTGTGGTATTGATTTAACAAAAGATGTCTGTCAAGTGGGAGGGTGAGTGGGTGGGCCAACACGAGATGACTTTCCTGGGCACATATATCCTAGCATTTCTGAGAAGAATTTTTGCAGCTCATTTCTGAGTATGGAAAACAAGGCAGAATGAAAGGGCATGTGGCATGCCCAGTGAAAGGCATATATGGCTAAGGATAACAAACAACATGTGAGTTGCCTGGATTTAGGCTTCAATGTTGTGGCAATTTGGGTGTGAAATCTTATCAGCTCTTACAATAACATCTGATTATTTTTTTCTAGAAGGACGCTTATGTTCTGGAAAAGCCATTATGAAGTTATTGTTTTATTTTAATTTAATTTAAAACTGTCCACCCTTTTATAACATCAGCCTCTGCATCTTACTACTGAGTGATAGTCATTTGGGAAAAAAAAAGAGGCCTGATAATTAACTTAGTTTTGTGTGTTTATCTACAGAGCCAGTACAGCAGCAAGAGATTTGAGAGGACTGTTCCTTCTGTTTGTTTGCCTTCCAATTGCCAAACGTGCCATCTCTTCTGTTCTCCAAAGGAAGCAGCAGAGGCGGTAAGTCATGCTCTGCTCAGCTCCTGCATTGTGCTCTGCATGTGTATTCCATTCAGTATGAAATACTGGAAGTAAGAAAGAGTCTTTTCCTTCAAACAGGGCAAAGTTTGCACAAATATTTATTAGTTGTAAGCAGTGCTTGAAGTCACGTGATGCCATAAGAGACCCCACCTGACAAATAGGAAGTTCATAGTAAGAACTTTGAGATATTCAGTAAAAAAACTCAAACAAAGAAACTATCAAAAAACAACATTAAAAAAGTTGTGGTACTTGTACCACAGATGTCTTTACTGTGGGGGCAAAGCTGGACTTTGGCTTTCCTCCCAAGGGAATGTGTGTGGCAGGGCTTGGACCCACTACATCCAGAGCAAACAGGAGGTTTTCTGGGTGGGAATGGGTTGCAGTGCTGAGGCCTGAATCATAGTGGAGTTGCAGTGGGTGTTTGTCCTTGCAGGATGCAGGTGGGCAGAGCTGGCTGGTAGTCTGGGACTGCTTATCAGAGGACTAAAGACAAGTGGATGGTGGAAAAAAAATACAAATCTTAGATCCTCAAGTACCAGCATACCTGCACTTAGTAGCAGGTGGCCTCATGCTGCTCTTTAATTATTTGACTCTTCCTTGAGGATGCTAGAAAGATAAAGCATGTCCACAGCCCACTGCCAGGGGTTAGACAACAGGCTGAAACTTACCCTGAGACATCTCATTTGTATGCTCCAGCCTTGTCTGTCTATTGCATTATTTATTCCTGTGGCTTTTCCCCTTTAATTTCACTTTTCAGAAGCTCAATTTTCTCTAGCTATCATTCTGTGTTGTGCTATATCATGAGTCATGCCCCATATACTGAGCAGTAATAGTGCATGTGTGTCATAGGTTAGCAAGCATAGTCCCGGAAGGGATGTCCTTGCTAAGGGGTGCTTACAGTTTCCTCTGGGAACTGATAGAACCTATCAGCTGGCCAGTTTGAATATGGACAATTCTCTAAGCCACTAAAGTTGTGACCACCTCTGTGATCCACATTTAAGAATAGGCAAACTCCCCCTCCAAGCTCTCTCTCATTTCTGGTGCTGGGACAGGCGGCTGCAGGCCCCGTGTGGGGGCCAGCGGGCCCGGCCAGGCCCTGCTTGGGCCAGGCCATCCTGAAGCCATGGACCTGTTCCAGCCGTGGAACCCCCCCCACTGCCTTGCCGTGGGCAGCCGGAGCGGCTCGGCTCTCCCCCCTCTCCACTGCGATAAGAAAAATTCAACATTCCAGCTTCAAAGCTGCAAGGCCGAGGTGAGAGTAACCCTTTTGTTGCTGTGAAGAGCTGAAACCCTGAGGGAAGAGAGAGAGGAGATGCTTAAAGCTGAAATTCTGTTGTGAAGCTATGATATATCAGAGTATCCCGTTGTAATTTCATGAAGATATGGGGGGTGGAGTGTTCAACTCGTAAGCAGAAGCACCTGCGCTGAGATAGGCAGATGCTGACGCAGCTGTAATTTCATGAGGAGTTTGGACAGGGAGAGATGAACCAGATGAGGACTTTTGCTCCAAATGGGAAAGGAGAAAACCTCAGTCCCTAGAGATGCTCCCAGAGATAGTCCTAAAGATGAAGATGATGAAGACCCTTTGCTCCCAGGGAAGGAGAAGGGCCTCTGTTTTTGTTTCTGAACGGCTCAACCTTAAAATTGTACCCCAAAAAACTTCAAGAGCGGACCCTCGAAAGCAGTTGTGGGAAAAGCTGCAAGTCGGGGGAAAGGACTCACACGCAGGCAGAGAGACTCCTCTTCCTAAATGGACTGAACAATATTTGGAAGTGGGCGGCTGTCTCGTTGTGATACTGTTTTCATAGCATGAGCAAGAAGAGACTTCTCTTTCTAAATGGACTAAACAAGGTTATTATGGCAGTGGTAAACAGACTGAACATCTTAAGGGTTGTCTTTTCACATTGTCAGTGGGAGAAGGGAGGAAGGTGGGGGGAGGAAGAGAGTTCTGAAGGTGGTATAACTTTTTTTTTCTTTTTTTCCCTCTTTTAGGTCTGTTAATAAACTTCTTTATATTCTTTCAAGTTTGGTGCCTGCTTTGCATTTCTCCTAATTCTTATCTCACAGCAGATAAACAGTAATGAGTATTTTGGACCAAACCGCTACACTAAATTGGTGTTTCTGCCCGGTTACAAACCGAACCCGCGACAATGTGAAGAGAATTGTACCAGCCAACATATCCGAAGAAAACATCATTTTTGAAAAGTGGAATCTGCCATGTTGCAGCAGAGCTAGTTTCAAGCTCCCAATCTTAATGAAATTGCTACCTGAACTTTTTTCCCTAGATTTATTTGCAGGTCTTTGAGATTTATTTCCAGTTCCTGAAAATGTGATACATGTGATTACAGCAGCCTTAAAAGACATCACATATCATTGCAGAACAATTCTTCTCTGAAGCCAGCAGGACTGTAATTTGTATAAGGTCCACTAAATGACAGCCCAGTGTGTGTGAACCTCAGTCACAGCTGTTTTGGGTGTTATCACTCTTTCGAGACTTAGAATGAGCCAAGTCATGCATAAATGGTGTTTATCTTTGCAGTGCAAATATGTCTGAGAGCTTATGATGAACTTCTCTAATTTCCTCAAGATGGATGCTTAAATCAACCTGGCTCCACATGCTCTAGCCTAGGAGCTGAACAGGATATTTATGCAAAAAATGATTATTGCACCAAATACTGAACTTTGAATAGAAGTCATCAAAGATGGATCAAAATTGGTCTTTTGTTCAGCAGGAATTAAGAAGTCATAGCTGGATTCTTCACACATGTAGCAGAGGAACCTCTTGTCAGCTCCAAGAGGTGGGTGGATGCCTTTTTATTAAGCCATTCACAACTCAAAGGGGACCCTTTCAGTTGCCTTTTTTTTTTTTAAATGAAGGTGAAAGGGAGAGTAATGACTAATTTACCTGGAAACCACCACTCTGGGACCAAAGTCTGCTCCAAGAGGTAACTTTCAATAGGCCCTAACCTTTGATGGTTGCATGCAAGGATTCACTTAGAGATGCACATTCAGGACACGATGAAGATGAAAAGATGAACACTTAGTCGTGGTTGCCTCTACCCTAGTTTAAAGACTGTGAGTTATTCAGTAACAGGCAGGAGAGAAATTCTGAAAATGTGGCTGTCTCTGAAATAAAATTTCAGTCCTGTTTCCTCCTTTCTTCTAGTTAGAAACAATTCATAGTCAGCCGATAATATTAGTGAATTTAATTTTTCCTCCTGGAAACCTTTCCCTTTCTCAAGTTTCCTCTGAGACCAAAGGGGTTTTTTTTGGCAGCTCCTTCAATGGAAAATTTGGATTGTGACTGCAGCATAGTGTGTTTTCCCTGTGTTGCACCAGACCGTGGCTGAAAATTCAAATGATCTTCACAGGAAAGAATAGCAGACCCTGCAAACATACACCACCTAACCCTGTAGCCCTACAGCATCTTTAAACATCTAAGTATATAAGAAGCAACATCCATTGCCATGTTAATTTTTTTTTAATGCCATGTTCTTACAGAAATGGCACTTTGTAGAAGCTGAAGTTGGGATTTTTTGAGCTTCCAACAGGAAATTTTTTGCATTTTGCAGGGTTATTGTACATCAAGTTTATGTAGTAGAGAATGTATTGAGCTTAATGAAGAGGTAGAAGTAAGCCACGTGAAAACTGATTGCAATTAAAATATTGTATGCTGGTCAAGTCTTATCTCCCAACGACTTTTATGAATGCAGGCTTTTAATTGGTGAACATGGTAAAAAGCATTTAATCCCCAGTTGTTCTTAACGTAAGATTTTTCAGAGGAAAGGCCTCACAGGAATCTTTCTGGTATTTTTAGATTGTGGGCAGGTTTTATTGTGTTGTGTTGGCTCTTCAAAGCAGTCTGTTTCCTCAGTTTTTTGGCACTTCCTTCAGAAAGGACATAAAAGCAGGAGGTGTTGCAGTCATTTTGCCCGCCCAGTAAAAACCTCACTTTGAGTCTGCAGCAAATCTGGGAGAGGTGAGTGGTCAGCAGGAGCTGCCCAGTGTGTCCTTTACACAGAGGAAAGCTTGTGTGAAGAGAAGGATGGTGGAATTGTTGGCAGCTGTGCCAAAAGCACAGGATGAATAAAATCAGCAAAAGATAAAATGAGAGCTCGTGCAAGTCAGCAGCTGCAGAATTCCAGGATATATACCTGCAGTGTCTCTGGAGTCTAACTGGAAGAGAAAACTTTGTCACAGACGTGCCTAATGCAATTGCTGCCTCAAACATTCTTCTTTGGGAGTCTCAAAATGCTGCTGTTTGGCTCCCACTGCTTCACCTGTGTAGTACTGACACAGCTAACATAATTAGGAGGAAAGGCAGAGCCAGAGGTTTCCAGCTGAATGAAACAATAAATAAACTGGGATTATCACTATAAACTTTTTTCTCCATTCTTTTACTGTGTTTTCTTTTTAATTTATAACTAATTTTCTACTTTCCATCTTCATTGGCTAAGATTCCTCACTCAATTTTTCTTAATACCAGTCCAAATCTGTTGCCTATCACCTGCTACTTACTTTTGAATGAAGAGTCTGTCCCTATTTTACTCATTTCAATTAATTGTCATGCTAAAATGATCTTCTCCAATCCTCTCTAACCCCAAGGCAACTCCTATCTGCTGTCTTGATAGGTGATTAATGACTTTCCATTTCTGGAACCAATGTGAAAGACAAAAGAGAAATAAGACAACCAAGAAAAGACTCTCTTTTCTAACCTTTCTTTCACCTCAATCATTTCAGGAAGGAAGACAAGAAGGGTAATAAATGTTTCACTCTTCTTCAAGGAACATCAAATCTGTTGGTGCCCAGTGTTAATTAGTTGAAAAATATTTAAATGAGGGAACACAGCTTGGAAAGGTAAAGTTCTTTTCTCTTGTCAAGTTGGACTGGTGGCACAAAATAGATTTCTGTGCCTGTTGACACTGTTAACACCACCTTCTTTTAAGCTCTTATGTTGCTCCCCACAATCCAGACAAGCCTAAGAGCAAGAGCAACACTTTTTGTGGGTGTAATTTTAGAGACAATCTAATTCAGTCTACAGTGATTTATAGAGCACTAGTTGCTGCCCAGTGTCTGTCTTGTGGTAGCACTTTGGACTCTAGAGGTACAACACTCAAAGTGCTTTACAGTCTTAACTCACTTACCTAGTCCCATGTTTAATGGATTTCTTATCACCCTTGTCCACAGCCTTCAGTAGCATGGATGAACACAGATCCAAACATCACACAGAATACAACTGTTGTGATATTCCACACAGGAAGCAAGGAATTAAATTGATCCATCAAGTCTTCTTTCTTCCCTTCATCTTCTCTAGGGCAAAATCAAGCACCCAAACAAATCCTGCCTATTTTAGTGATGACCTGTTATGTTGGGTATTTTTGCAAGTGCTTGACTGTGATTTGACAATCACCTGTGGCTTTTACACACTTGAAGGCTCCTTGTTCCGTTCCCTCTATGGTGAGAGCTGCCTACGTTCCTCAGCACCACATAATCTGATCGGCTGAATGTCAGCTGGGCCCTCCTTCCTACAATAAACTCAAACCCATGGTTAACTAGCTTATTTCTCGGCCTGCAGATGAGCAGAGAGTCACCATTCCCCAGCAGCTCTGTTGTCCTGGGGCGATGTTATGAAGCCGCTTTATTCCTAAACCACCAGCTCACCGCCCAAGGCCGCTGTGCCTTTAGATGGGCCCGGGGGGTGGGGCCGTGGGACCGAGTGCGGGGCACTTTAATGGCTCAGCCCAAGGGCTCGGGGGGCTCTGGGGCTCTGCGGGGCTCGGAGGGAGTGCGCCGGGAGCGCTGTGCTGCTCTTTGGGTTTCTTTTGTGTTCCGCATAGCTGGGAAAAGGTTCTGTTGGGTTTTTTTTTCTTGTTCTTTTTCCCTTCTCTCTCCCTTGCCTCACTGCCCCCCTTCCCTCCTAGCCAGTCCGGGGAGCCTGCGGGGGCAGCCCCGGCTGGTCCGAGCCTGTGTGTCTGTTCCCTCTCCGGGAATTTGTTGTATTTTGAGGTTTTATTTTTATCCTGTTCTACCCTGTTTTGTTTGTGTGTTAATAAACAGTTTGTTTTTTCCTACTTTGACTTGCTGTGACCCACTTGTCTTATTGGTGGAGGAAAAGGGTAGGCCCTTTTCCCTTCGGAGCAGACACTCACTCTGGAGTGTTTCCTCCTGAAATTTTGTCTCCAAAACTAAGACATCTTTGCAAAACTGGTGATTCTGTTTTGAGAATAAGGGACTTGTGGTGACGTAATATATTCAAGACAGATTCTCAGGAAGCAGGAATGGCATACTTACTTTATTTAAGAGCCATTTATGTCCCTGTTTACAGTTCCTACCACTGTGTAAGGGAAGCCTCGAGTATGGCTTTGGTATCACCTACACTTATTTGATTTTACTCAAAACAGTTCTTTTAATATTAGTCTGTATCTGGTGTGCTAAGGGGTGGATGACATAAGCTAGTTAACAGGTGTCACTAATAGAAAAATGAACCCTAAAAGTAACATCTGTCTCATCCTACTCAGGCTCTCAGATGATAATTACATCACCTGCTACATATCTCATTAGCACTGTCAGCTCTTCCTTCCTTGGCTCCCAAGACAGTGGGGGTGGGGGGGAAGGCAAGGCATTTATCCCATCTGTGTTTGGATTTCCACTAAGCGGGTGCTGAGTCTTTATCTTTTTGTAGGGAGACTCAGAGGCTACATTACATTGTATGCTGCTCTGTCTAATTGTCAGGTCCTTGCTTGACTGGTCTGAGAGCAAGACCACAGTGACGTTGCTTAAAAGAGGGTGAAATCTTACTTACAAAAGGGCAGTGTCTTTGAAAGCTGGCTATGAAGGGCCAGGGGGTATCATCCTGATCTTTAAGTTAAAACATGCAAAGACCACTACCTGCTGATGCGTGCTTTCAAAAAAGGACTTTCAGGGGCTGAGGATGATCTGGTTTAGTCTGGAGGTGGAACCACCATGAGAGCAAAAGTGACTATTCCTACTCCGTTTACCACCCAATGCTGCACTGATCTGGCAGGCAGAGTTCACTCACAGAGACAGCACTGAAGGCAAGAGGCTCCTTTGATGCCTCTGGCCTGCTGCAGATTGTTTCATTAATTGCTAGCATTAAATGTGACTAGTGAGCTAAATCTATGAGGGGTGTAATTGGAGCACTGAAGCAGGAAGACTTCTTAAAAAGCACTTAAAACAGAAGAAATTAAGGTGCTTCCTTCTCAGTTAACAGACTTCATGTAACTGAAGTTTGAGGGGTGAGTACAGTGCAGTCAGATAAAGAACTGTGTGTCTGCTCCAGCATCTGATCTCTCAGCTGATGTGTTATGGTAATTGGGTTTGTGTGTTGGGGGGTGCATTATGCAGAGAAGCAGACTGTTTTTACAACTTTTACTAATGTCACATGAGCTAACATAAAGGCCACTGGGATTTTTGAGAAACCAAGCTATAGCATCATGACCTGTGAATACAATATGGGCAAACCTGAGTGGGTGCTGCCTGACCCCAGACTGGGAAGTGGTGCTTTCTGCACAGCTAATTGACCCTGCACTCCAGCCCTGCTGCAAGGTAGCTGAGACCTAGCCTACAAACAAGGCTTTGCATGTAGATACAGGTAGGCCCAGCCTGCCAGCTTTTATTTGAACAAAATGCGGGTAAGAGTGCAGGATACAGAAGTTGTCCCAGTTAACATTGCATGCAGGCTTGCATGTCCCATTGCACTCCTGGTACTTGGGTGGAGAATCAACATAGGTTCTTTGTGGTGTCTCTGGGGTCTTCAGAGGGCAGAGCCTTGCAACTGATGTGGAGGATAGAAGTGCTTTTGGTGCTGCAGTCTTCAGGAAGAAATGTCTCTATTCCAGTCTGGGTATGTGGGAGCTTTTGCACTCCTAAGGAAAACTGTAAGAAATGCCTTAGCATCCAATGAAAATTTAAATACAGGAATGAAACTAATTTTCTGTTCTTTCCATAAAACACCTGTGAGTTAGTTTGGGATGTCAGTAAAGCAGATATGCCTGCCAGTTGTACTAATAATGTGTATTACAGTAACCTCTAGAAGCCACAGGACTGTATGCATCTCTACAGGAAAACTACAGCAGGCAGTTTAAAAGCTGCAGGTATAAGATGAGGGATACGAGTAAGCTATTAATTTTGTCTTGGACTATTTTTGTGTATTTACCATTATATTTTTGTGTATTTACCATTATATTTTACATGGTAAAATGCTACAAACTATATAAATACCAATAACACTCCCCCCATCCCTCCCTGCTCCAGTGGGTTTTTCTAGACTGTCACACCACAGTAGTAGCTATCAGTTTAGCTAATAGTACTTGGATGAATTTGTCCATATGGCTGTGCTGGCCATATTCAGCCCTGGCTGAGATACAGGTACACCAATGGGGCTGGATGATGTTGCTGTACCTTGGGTAATATATGCAGAAAGCATCACCTTTGGCAGGAGGAGAAAAGCCAGGAGGGGAGACTGAGCAGAAAGACAGAAGGCAACAGCTGATTAGAATGCGGAGTGAGTGAAGGAGAAAGCGGGAGAGGTTTGCATTCACTTTGCATTTCTTGAGCCAAGATGTGGACATAAAGTACTTTTTAAAGAATGAAGTACACATAAAGAATGTGGATGGGCTAAAACCAGAAGTTGTTCTTCCATGTTTACTATGACTGATGCAACGCTTCAGCTTAGAGACACAGACTTGTTCCAAAGGCTCAAAATAAGGTAGGTTTCTCCCTTCCATCCTTCATCATGTGGAAATGGACCCTGTCCATCCCCTGTGCTGGTGGGGAGAGGGCTCACAGAAGGCCCACATCCCTTTGAAAGATGCTTTTTCAAGCGGTTCATAGATGTCCATGTGGGAAGGCTGCTGAGCCAGGGCCAGTGCCAGACTTGCCTTTCTTGGGACAACTAGCTTGACAGCAAATATTTAACAGAGCAAATGCTTTGGATGGGCCTGACAAGTTTCTCCTGGCAGGAAAGAGTGGGACTTGGTGGGTGTAAAATGAGGATGGCTGGTGAGAAAGGTGCTGCAACCTGCCCAGACAGAGAAGGACCAGGAGCAGAAGAGGTGAGTGACACATCTCAGGGAGGCACAAAGAACCACCATTTTTTGCAGTGCAGTTTGCAATACCGTAGGGGTGTGCAGGAAGGCCAGACTCCAAGGTTTTGGAGACTGCTGCTTTGTTTGGCTCCTGTTTTCCTTGAGATTATATTATTATTATTATTATTATTTTCTTCTGCCAGACACAAGGGCAAGCAGTTGCCAGACAGCAACTGAACTGGCTTGAAATGAAGAGTGGCTGGAAAGACAGTGGCTGAAATGAAGAGTGGCTGGCTCAGTTGGCATGGGGTGGATAGTCTGGAAAGAGCCCAGTGGTCTGCTTTGTAATTGTGCCCATGCACCTGCAGTGCTGCCCTTGGAAGAGAGCAAGGGGTGGGATCTGCTGCTGTGGCCGCCCCGACTGGCCCTGCTGGGGAGAGAGGGCTACATGGAACAGACAACACGCATTGAAGGGTTTGCTTCAGTACCACTGCTGCACTGCTTCGGTTAAACATTGAATTTTACCTACAGCTATGTCTCATTCTTTCCTGTTTGTGATGCAAAACTGAAACAGCTCTCACGGTCTCAGTTTTGTGTTGTCAGCCTCTGACCCCGTCAGCAGGCAAACTGCTGGTAGCATAGTAATTATCCAGACGTTGATTTACTTCATTCTAACAAAGGTAGATTTAGGCGTGCTTCTCACAGTGTGCATGTATGACTGATTAGCACTTTTTAAGGCCTTCTGGCTTCCTCTCCTTCAGGCATCCCAGGAGAAGTTATTCCTTATTTTCAATATCTCATTATTGTGAGGCACCTGGGTCAAAGCAGTATGATTTACATGATGTTCTGACAATGTTTTCAGGCTGCCACTTTGTACATGATATGCAGTCCTCTCTTTGCCTGATGAACGACGTGCACTTCAGTGAGCATCTAGACTCTGCTCAATGTATTGCATTATTTCCAGTTCAGCTGCTGCAATTCTGGCTTTCTACATTATCTACGTTGTCTAAAACAGATAAAACTTCTAGACTTTGTCCATCTAGCTGCCTGTCTCAGTACTTACTGGGCACCATCCACCACTTTAACTTGGTGCTGAGCACAGTAAGATAAGGAAAAATTCATGACATATTTTTTAAGGGCATGTACTCTTGCAGTTGGGTTGATGTTAATGAACGTAAGATACACGTGTGTATTTACACATGCATGTGTTGCTTTTATGTGCATGAATAAAATAAGAAATTAATTTAATCTTATTTGATTGAGCAAATGACATTAATGTAGGCAAGTTCTGTGTGGAGTTTCTTGGGCCACTCAGGAGATGGATGTACATGCTGACCTGCAGCAGTCCTACTAAAGTTTTTCAGGGCCTCTTTTGTATCAACCCTGCCAAGTGTTCATTCTCTAGGCACATAACCGTTTTCTATATAAAGGATGGTTTTAAAAATAACTCTCATGTACCTCTTAGATCCAGCTGCTCTTTTTAGCCGTGGAAAACTCAACATTGTGATGACACATATTCCCACTGGGGAAAATATTTATTCTCCTTGCTTCGCAAAGTGTGGTGTGCAAAATATGGATGATAATTTGGGACCACATTTATTATGAAATGGCTCAAATATGAAATGAAACACTTGTGTTGGTCTGATCCTATTTGTAGTAGAGCAAAGTACAGAAGGAGTATGCATGGGAATATCATTCACACTCTTCCCTCCTTTTACTTTATGTGTGTCATTTAGGAAGCCACCCTTACCCACCAGCCAGTAAAGGAAATTCTATAGAAAGAAAAAGGGGGGAAAATGCACATCTTTTCTTATTTCTAATAGTAATCATGACCAGTAACTTCAGAGGTACTGTAAAAAATATGAGGTAGTCAGATGTTATCTGGTACAGATATATAACTAGATCAGACAAATTACATCATAGATTTTTGGGAGAACAGTAACATTGATGAACCTTTTGCGAGATAATGATCTTTAGTCCCTGTGGCATTCAAGGATTCTTTTTTCCTTTGGATTTAAATGGGATAAGATTGAGATGGCATACTCCATTTATTCAGCATCCTTTATGGAAAGAAAGATGTCTTTTAAATGCTCAATAAATCAGACTTGTCTGCACGTATTTAAAGTAAATGAGTTGGGTTCATTTTACAAAGACATCTGTCTAGTTCCATTTTAGAAAACCTACATGGTCTCCAGTGGCTTCTTTAGAAAGTTGCAGCTCTTCCAAATCTCCCATGTCACTTTCTGCTGACCCTGTGCAGGTTCCTCTGATGGCACCGAGTGCTATATCCAGTCAACTGAATCTCAACAAATAATTAGAGAAAAGGCCTGTAAGCAATTCTAAAGGTATCCAATGTTTGTAGGCATAAGTGTGGTAGTTCCTCTGGGGCAATGAATCCACAGCTGAATGGTGTTGTGCTGCAGCACTCATCTGCAGATGGAGTGACTGAGTCAAAATGGCCAGGTGTAGAAAGAGGTCATAGCAAACTGAGATACTGTGTTATTTACTGATGGGAGAAGATCATGATTCAGGAAGCTCATTCTCAGTTCACATTGGTCAACTGTTCCTAGCACTTATAAAAATGTTCTAGAGACAGTTTTATGCTGTGATGAGATGTTGGATGGCTAAAACTACTTTCTGATATGCCAGAAACAAGTGTTCAGGGTGGCCCCCACCACACAACTTCCCTCTGAGTCTACACATGTTACATACAGTGCAGGAATACTTTAGAAATGGTTTGCTAAATGTGGCAAATGCAAGTGCTGTAAATTTTAAATGGAAATGCTCAGTAGCAGCTATTGCTGATGGGTTTAGTGGATGTTCTTCAAGGTGGGTAACTGAAGATTCCATAGTCTGATGCAAGAAAGCTAAGACACATACACTTCTATTCTCCTTCCAACCATCACATAGTCTTTATTGAGCAGAATATTAAATTAAATCTGAGCAGCATTTATCTCCTAAAATTCAATTTTTCTGAGCATATGTCAGATAAAATCCATTCCATCTTCTGTCTGATTTTTTACTGCTTGCTAACACAGTACCTACTGCAAACTGCATATGGTAGTAAAAAAAGTGATGAGATACTTGTCTGGATTCAGAGTAAGGCATCCAAAATAAATTTGAGTAAAATGACCTTAATTTAGCAAAGTACTTCAGCTTTAAGCATGGAAATAGCCAATGAATCACATGCTTAAAGTAAGACTCATGTATGATATGTGCTTCTTGCTAAATTAGGCATAAATTACATCTACATATTGAACAGCAGCAAAAGCCCAGTAAAAAGACAAAACAAACCAACCAAAACCACAAAGAAAAGATAAACATGAAAGCTTTGGTTCAGAAGCAATAGTTCCTCAGATATAATGCAGTCCACATAAGGCCTGTTTTGTTTTTACTCAGTCACTTTATTATTTATTGCTCAGTATCAAAAGGAATCAAACTGTCATTGATTAAAGGCCATCGTGATTTGTAGGTAATATTCATATAATTCTCTGAATAGTACGATGCACATTGTAGGAATAAATCAAAGTCATAGAAGACTGAAAAAGGGGGAATCACAGTATGATGCAATCATGTAAACAGTGGCACATATGTATAGATTAAAATAGATTTTCTTTTGTCCACTTGACAGGCCTGATCAAAGATAGGAAATACTTTAATTGTAACAAACACTTGAGTTTTTCCTTTGAGCGGGTGAATATATAAAAAAAATAATCTTATAAAGCAGAGTGGATTAATACGTCTCTACTGCTTTTCCTCTTGATCCTTAAATCTTATCAGAATCCTCTCCCACTGAGTTTATTGGTTACTTAGGAAAATGAGCTGAGCAAATGTTGCTTGAAGTGGAAAAAAAGCCTACTGATATTCCCACAGAAGATATGAAATCAGATATTTTGATCAGCCAGGAATTTGTCAATAATCGGTATGGACCAGTTACATTACAAAGGGCCATGTTTCAGGAGCTCACAGCCCTGCAACTTCTTCTGCAATTAAATCATACATACATAAGAGCTGCAAAACATATCTTTAAGAGGCTGAAGACCAATCTGCTCTGAGAACTTCTGGTCAAGGGTAGAGTTCCCCTGGATTTTATAAGGCTTTGAGCAAGATCAGCTATTCAAATAGGGCAACTCAGCTACTGAGACCTGGATTATTCAACACAGATTCCAACTGCCTCAATATATGGGAAAAGGACCAGTAACTGCTTTTTTTAGAAAGAGCATCAACTTTGCAAAGGCCTATACTAGCCTGGCATGCAGTATCAGGATTTCGGACACCAATTTGTGGTTAATCACAGAAAAGACAGGCATTCAGTTTCAAGCTAGTCAAAGAAGGCATGAATTCAGCAGGGAGCTTTAGGATAGGGCTTAATCTCTACGTCATAATACATGCTAAGCTGTTTAAGTGTATTTGGTGCAATTACATCCAATTAAATACTTGGAAATTAGGTTCCCTGTCTTCAAATACCATAGGGTGCCTGCTCTACAGCAGAACTGGCACTGACTGACTTGTGTAATTTGGTCAAGACCCACAGGTCTCACAGACTGCTCCCCAGTACCAAAAGGTTCCTGCGCCCGAAACGCGTTTGAAAATGGGGGCTTATATGGACAAAACAGGGATGTCTGCACAGTCTCACTAGCATGGAAAAGATTCAAGGGATGATCATGGTGGTTTATGCCAAGGAAAAATTTATGTTGGTGTATCTACTGCTGAATCTGCAAAACTTCTGTTTAGCAAATGGAGAAGGGAGCTCTGGTGTGTGAACACACCACAAAGACACTCAGCGCCTTTCTGTCAGGAGTTCTGCATTTTGATAATTACAGACTTCAGTCCTGTGTGCAGCCTAATGTCCTTTCCTAACATTTTCAGTCTTCCAGTGGGTTAGATAACTGTTTCATTTTTTATAAATAGGATTAATATATAAAATGTTTTAAGTGCAATAAACACAGAAAAATATAAAATGTTTCAAGCTTGTGGCTGTCTCCCAGCACTTTGCCCATTTTCTGTATCACCAGATAAAGGTGAAGGAAACAGAGAGCGATGCTTCCAACCAGGCTTGTGAATCCAAGGACCAGCTATTTTTGTGACCGATGAGAGCAGCCAACACACACCCAACATACGCTGAGAGCTTTTGTTCATATACAGAGAAAACAAAGGACACACACGTTCGCTACTCTTTCCTATGGGAAGATTGCACAGAAAGTTGCCAGCTTCCAGGGCACAGTGCATTTCTCGAACTGACGTTCACACGGTATATCCAAACTGATTTGTTATGAGACTAAACACCAGGACTAAACGCTTAAACTCGGTTGGTATTGGGGACAAAACTGTAGAACCACAGCCACACTTTACTACAAGCATTGGACTGTAGTACGAGGACAGTTTGAACTGTATTTTCCCCCCTCCCCCAAAATACACACTTCAAACAAGAAAGCAGTCCAACAGTTTTCTAAGACACAAGAACAGGACGCAAGTTTAGTCCTTCAGAACGAGCTGTCTGTCTCCATCAGGGCTGTAGCAGCCATCTTGCACCAGAGATCAGCCCAGGCTTTTTTCCCCCCCTTACCTTATTCCTGTTAGTATCCAAGGACCTCTCATTTCCCTGGTGTTTTCTGACTACGTTTTCTTTCAAACATTCAACTTTTCTTATTTTTAGTGTTGCTGTGGCAGTCTAAATGTCTTTTTCTTCTTGTTGCTGCAGTTTTCTCACTATTTCCCTGAACATCTGCAAGACAGCCCATCTGGGTTGACACAGTGTGAGATGAGGCAGACAGGCATTGCCAACAAAGGGCTCCTACTGCAGTGAGTGGGCTGTTGGAATCAGATGTTTTCTAAGACATCTATGGGAACAAAGCCTTTTTTCTTCCCGCTGTATACTTTGATAAAGCCATCGTGTTCCTTTTCAGAAGTCACACAAATCTGAATACAAAAAAGATATGAAAATGTTAAACTCTTTGCCATGATCAAAGAGACAAATTATTCCAGGGTATTTATCAGGTAGGTTAGACATCCCGCTAGTTATTTCTGTAAGTAGAACAATCCCTGTTGGACTTTCACTACTTTGATAAGAATCTCAAACTCATATATTTACAGAGTTACCTTTTCCCCGTCTCCCTGAAGTGCCACATATACATGAGAGACATTAAAATTGTAAAGAACTTTGTGGTGGATAAAAGATTTTGAAACTTGAATTATGACTTCAGCCTACTGTAATGATCATGCTTTAGTTTGTCTGTTTATGAGAGGAATGGGTTTTTCAGATCATGAGCTATCTGACTCCCTCAATACCTGGTGGCAAAAAGTAATTGTGTGTCACTTCCAGCAGCTGATCTGAATGCAGGCATATTCTCTTTTGCATGTTAAAGGCCTCGGCACTTCTCAAATGAGCAGAGGATTATGTTATTTACTCAGCCCTTGCGCCTACAGATGCCTGTTTTGGATACCAAAATGTGTGACCTGAATCCAGCTCTGTGAGCGTGTTTCCATAACACCTACTCCACAGGGAAGCAGTTGTGAAATCTTTATAATGTGGTCTTTATAATGGCACAAATATTACATTGTGGTAAAGGTTTACATTTCCTCATGACCTTTGTGATTTCAGGCATTTCCGCTTTAAGGCCCTTCTTGAAACATCTGGTAATGGCCGAACCATTTGGAAGCCTAGTGGCATAGGCACTTTAGACTGGGCACAGCACCACACCAAATAAAGAATTGTTTTCAAATGTCTGTGCCAAAGAACTATATATTTCCTACTAGTCAAACACGGTTAAAATATAGCTGGAAAACTGACAGTCCTATTGAGACCACTCCACAAACTGATTTCTCATGATGTCAGTGCCAGCCCTCTATCTGGACTAACACTCATCTCTGTCTGATAAGTATTTGCAATGTTTATTTACAATAATTCAGAGGATATGAAATGAACAAAAATAGCTCCAAAGTGTTCCTGGATAAATCCATTTCAGCATGACTATTATGGGTGACACCTAAATACCACATCTGAATTCTGGGCCAGCTTGTCCTGTTGTTGCATACATAAAATTTATTAGCAACACTAGTGTTGCCAGAGGGAAATGAAATGTCATAAGAAGGAGGTGAAGCTGCTTCATATTTGTCGCCTCCAGTATTTGGAAATAGGGAGGTTGATCTCTTTACCTGCAAACAAAGTTTTGGAAAGTAAATGGACTCATTAATTTTCTTACTTAACCTGCCTACTCAACACTAACTGAACTGCATCCCTGGGGCAGAATGACTGAGCACACCAACAGGGCTGACATGCAATTAGAAAGAATAATGTATTGTTGTTTGGACTAAACCACATGGAAAGCGTGGGAGCGGTCTAGAATTGATGCTGTCTAGTTTAGGTTCTGTTGCAAAACAGCCCAACTCAGTTATGTCATGAATCCCCAGCACAGCATCTGCTTCCTCTGCAGTCACATCACCATTCTAAACAGAGAGGTGCAAAGCACATGGACATGGAACGGTGTTTCTAGCTACTGCTCCATGTTGGTCTCTGTCTCTGAGAAAGACACAATGAGAAAAGAAAGCCTGCAAAGAAGCACAAGACTAAGAATGGCCAAGTATGGAAGACTATCCAAGAGTGGGAAAGAGCACTAGTTGAAAAGTTCCCCTTCTCAGTTGATTCCTACTGCCGTGTGCCTTTGCACCTTCTCCTGCACCTAGACCTGGCTGGTTAATAGGAATGATTCACTCCACCACTGTGTTTTTCTCTTAACTGAAGATGTCTGCAAGATATCTAGCTTTTTGATAGGATCCAAAGAATAATCACATCTCCAGCAGGTCTACATTGCTCACTGACCCTGATGCATTTTTTTGCTTAACCTCTCTGGTGCTGTGCAGAACATATTGGAAGAACGGAGTGCTTTTCCCTGTTGTCTCGTATTGTCAGCAGAATGATTTGTGGACAGAAGAAAAATACCGAGTTTTCTGAAAACTGTTTTTCTTTGTTTTTGTAGTGAAAATTTCTTCTTTTTTCAGTGGTGTGGAGTATTATTATTATTATTTTTTTTTTCTGTTGATGGTTTGAGTGCTCCTTGGATATCAATGAGAGTGCTTTGCTACAGCAATACATTTAGATTTTCACTGGGCATGAGGAGTACAATGCCTTTATGTAAGAACTCTCACTCTACATACCAATACATAGGTCTGAATTCTCCCAAATTCCAGCTGAAATTCTCTCATACTAAGACACGAAGCCTTTCATGTGCCAGATCCCAGATGGCAGAGTTTTTTCCCCACTACTTTCCAAGGAAGGGGAGGGTTCAGGGGCAGAGTAAGCTTGGCCACAATATGCCACACTTTCATAATCCCATGTGACTCAGGAGGTCTCCTGGGTCTGTGACAGCTGCTGGAACTTTGCAAAGCCCTGGAGCTGCTCCAAATTCTGCAGTTTTCAGAGCAGACTGAATAAAACACCATCTATGGCCACTTTTGCTCTCATCCCTTTATGAGTGCTGCCAGGGATATCACCCACAAGTTGTAGCCTGGGGATTTGGCTCTTGAATTTCTTACATGGGTGTAAATCCAGAGTAATCCCAGATGAGGTATGGTAGCATCCAGAGTTTTGGATCCCACCCAATGAATCAGCTGTTGAGGATCAGCCCTGATGAGAGATGGCAAAGATGATGGTTGTGAAGGCATGAGGTGCCACACGTACTGACAGGTATAAAGTTGGAAACTGCTTAAAATGGCAGCTACTCAGGCTGGCATGTTTTATGGGGCAGGCCACTGGCCTGACTAGAAAAGTGAGCCAGAGCAGCCACTCTCCAGTGAATTTGGTAGGAACACAAAGGGGGAGAGTTGGGTTTTTATCCCTGCACTCTGGCTCAAGAGATTAGTAGTGGAGTAAGCCAGAGGATAAGAAACCACAATTCAGGCTATTTCTCACTCAACAAGTTATCTTCAGAACTATCTGAAAGTGGGATCTAATATTATAAAGTTACTTCCCCATTCTTTAGTCTAATTTTCTTTAAAAAATACTCAAAACACTAAAAACAAAACAAACAGATGTTCAGATTGTGGCTGTTGTCTGAACTTGTCAACATCTTCCCTGAGAATTTTTTATCTGTCAGTCAGCCCTGAAGCAGGTGGGGGAGATGAGCAATTAGGAAATTGTCCTTCAAGCTGTATGGTCATTAATACTTTCCTGTTCTTCTAAGTCCTGTGCTTTGAATTTGGGCTGAAGTGGCCAGTTCTCTTTTTCTGGGAGTAATTTTGAACTTGCTGTAACTTTTTGCAGCTGTCTTCTTTCCTCCACATAATTAACCTATCTGTCAGCCACAGACTGGTTCTGATGAAGCAGGACCTTGGTTATGAGGGCAGTACAGTTTCAAGAGCTGTCCTGGAGCCCGCAGACAGTGCCAGGTCAAGAGGTCTGCAAGATCAAGTCTTCTGTTTGCAAGAATGACAGCACAGGGACACTGTGAGCTTCTACATCTGCTGCTGCCAGTGCACTGAAGTCCTTGCCTATGTGACCCTTGTGGATGGAAATGTTAAGCAGTTCAGTTTCCATACCCATTCATTTATAGTGAAAACGATGATGAACGGTTTTATGTCAGTTGTTTCACTGGCTTTTGGACCAAGAACACCGGTTTGTTTTACCTATGTCACTTAGGATTTTAAAGAAGACCTGGACTGAAGTGCATGCATAATGATCTGTGCCCTTGTTTTGGACTCTTGCAAATCTTGTGTGCCACTTAGCATCCCTGAATGAATGGGGACACCGATCCCTTCTCAGTAAGACTGATGTCAATAGAAATCAGACATAGCTGGAGAAAGACCCTGTTCCTTTTCAGCCTGGCTGTGAAGTGCAGCACTTTGAGCTGGGGAGCACATGCAGAACTGCAACATCGCTTTCAGTGCTGAGTTTGCCTTTTAAGTGATTTAATTTGAATGCATAAGTCACTGTGATGAAACTGGTTTTCAAAGGCAGCTGAGTCATGCTCTTAGAATCTCAGCTTCTTTTACAGTATCCCAAAAATATGGGGACATAAAGTAACTCCTAGAAGATGAGGTGAAAGGCCAGGTAGCAACAAAGCATCCAGGCTAATCAGAAAACCTGAGAGACGTGGATTTCTGAGTCTGTAGACCTATTCTCCAATCCTGCCTTATTAAGCCTAGTCTTGTGGATATGTGACATTTATAAAACACCCATCATGAAATGGATCTGTTGCACTGACTTTTATGTAAACTCACAGTGCATATCTGGATGAGGCAAAGAGTTCCTGATTCCCAGTTTGTTACAAATGCCACAGTTTGGGGTAATTTCTGTTGCCCATGATCACTTGTGCAATTTAAAATCAATTGTGTTTAATTACAAAAAGCCCATCTCTAAAGTAATTTGCATTAGTGGGACTGTAGATGTCAGATGCAGCCAGGAAAGGGTGTGAGTAGCTATTTTTTTCAAAGTAAAAGCAGACATTCAAACAGCAGATTATTCTGACTTCTTTAAAACTCATGAACAAATACCTTAAAGACATTTTAAGAGATGCTTTTCTAACTATTGATGATGTATTCGATATTGTGATTTTTTTCTTTTGTGAACAGAGGTCAAATCAGAGCCTGCTGTCATGCAAAGAAGTATTTGTATAATGTATGGTAATGAATTTGGGTAGGTAATGAATCTAGGGCAGAAGTTACAGGCTGGAGAAAATGTTATCTATACAAGTGATGGTAAAATCAATCAGAGTTGGAAATTATGCAGTTCATCTTGTTTTTGAGACAGCTTAAAAGTGTGGAAGGCCACAGAAATTGGTGGGGTTTGGTTTCCTTATTGATAATCTTGCTTTACTTATGTGAAGGACTATGCCTGCTTACCTCCTACAGATCCCTGATTGAGCCCTGTGGTGCCCAGTCATCTTCTGAATTGGTTTTAAGTCTCAAAAATCTGTCAGTGAACCCTAAACTCCAAGATGTTGGTGTCTCTGAAGCAGTACACTTTTTCTTCTCCAGGCTGGGTTTCATATTGCATAGTGAAATTTTCAAGGGATCCTTTGTGAAGACTAGCTCATGCACATTGCTCAAGATGGGTTAACAAATTGTGTGGTTATTCTTCAGCCCTCTCCTTGAATATTGGCTTTGCCAAAAAGGTTTACATGAAGCTGAAACTCCAAATGTTATTTCCGAGGCATGAAACTGCCAAACGATTCCAGAAAAAGTCTCACTCACTGTGCTTCAAACTTTGAAAATATCTCTGCTTGCCTGAAACGGCTTTTCTTCGGGTAGTCATGTGGCTTTGTTGGTTAATGTATTGCCTCTTGCCTTATGAGAGTAGCCACTCTACCCAGAAAAATTCATATAGGGCATAATGGGGACAGAGACCTGAAGGATAAACCATGGAAGGTATCAAGCAAAATAAAGAAAATTCATATTATTGTCACTGGATTAGTTTTTCTGTTAGTATATCATCCTTGTCTTCGTTGTCAGAATGGTTCTGTACTCTTGTTAGACCACACGGAAAGTGACTCAGTGAAGTGACTTTGCCATACTACCGTTACAGGAATTTATTAGACCAGTTAATGAGTTTTTCTAGCTAAAGAGAGATTTGACAGGAATTAGTAGTGACGAATAATCTCCCCTTCTTGCTGATCTGGAAGAAGTCAGTGTTTTGCACATAGTAGATACATTGCACTCACAGCACTCTGAACACTGTGCCCAGAGACAGGTAAAACGGCTGATGACATCCCACAGAAATTCCCAATAGAACAAAAGACAAACAAAAAATTCTGCCAAAGTTTTCCCACAACTCCCATTCAGATGACTTTTTCGTTTCATGCCTTCCCCTATTGCACCTCTCTTTCTGCTTCACATGGAAAACAATGGAGAACAAAAGGATGGAAAATAAGAGAAATGGCTGAAGAAAGAAGAAAGGAAATTTGACTTTGGAAATATAAAATAAATTTTTAAAGTCAAAAATTCCCAATAATAATTAAAATGTTTTTCACAGCAAGAGTTTTTCCACAGTGAAGGCAGAGTTGTTCTCTTACAAGAAAAATACGAAAAATTATGCCCTATATGGAGAGACAGCAGGAAGCAGATGAATGCCCATGGCCTCACTGTGGCCATCCCATCTGGAAATTACCCAAAATGGCCTTCGAGCTACTTAAATGTTCCCCTTTTGCATAATTTGTGTGAGAGTGGGGCAGGGTCTGTTTGCTGTGCTACTTTCCTCTCATGTCTCTGCATTCATGTGTTTGTGCAGTCTGGTCTCTGCCCCCTGTTTCACAACAAATATTTATTTCTTTCTTCCACTGTAGCCTCTCCCACATCAAATGAGCACCCGACAGCATTCATATTCAGCCTCAGCATTTCTGTGGGCTTGAGATAGAGATGAAAATTTTTCTAAAAAAAAGGAGATATTAGAGAGACAGGATAGATTCATCCCTTTCTTTACCTCCTGTCTTCCCAGAGACGATGACGCACCCCTGACTACGAGCTCCCTTTGTGAGGTTATTATGAAGTAGGGACAATAGGAAGGTCCTTATGTTTAGATGAAGCTACCAGACCTGCCCACTTGGAAACTGTGGTTTTGTGAGAAAATGGGCTCTCACTGCTTGCAGCAGTAGCCATGCTGACAGAAATGATCTGGTATGCCCACTAATGAGAAGTGGTGCAGATCTTGACCATTCCCTCATGCTGGCATGCCATATTCCAACACTACCATTTCCTACCTTTGCCCTTGTGTATTGCTTATTTTAGAACACAAAGCCTCCAAAGGCTCTTGTTCTACTTTGGTAATATTTCTTTTGTCTGTGTGCACAGACAGAAAAAAAATTAAAAGAGATGTTGGGTAAAAAGAATGTAAGAACTTTCTTTCTAGCAGCTGCAGGGCTGCCCAACGTACTGTGCATACAGGGACAGCTAAAATATATTTTGGTCACTGTTTTTGTGTGCCTTCCTTAAAAACTGTGTGTGTGCACCCAAGGATTGTTAGCACTTGTATGTTTTGCTATGCCACAAATCAGCAGCAGCAAAGCTGTAAGTTAATCTTATCCTCCAATGGAGTGAAGTGTTAAAGAAGTTCTGCATGGAAAAATCCATGGCCCTGAAGTCCACACTGGTTCTGGCTTCTTCTCTACTTTATTAAAATCAGTGGCTGTCCAGGCACTGTAAGGCAAACCATTTCTGGTGATATGACACAGTTGTCACAGGAAAGGAAAGACCTAATGATGTGGAAGAACATTAGGCCTCACAAGATGCCGTGAAAAAAATCTTGTTACTGCATCCAGGTGTCAGAGAACTCAAGCTGTGCATCACCCTTCGTATGTCATCCTCCTATTTACATTAGCTTATGCCACAAATCTGTCCCTTAATGCATGTTTTGAGTCTTGGCTTGTGCCTAGTGAACCCACCTAAAGGACACAAAGTAGAAGGAGCTGCTCTAAATACACCAGGGTGAATGGACCCTGCAAGTACTCATTGTATGTGGTATCCTTTAGCTCACAGGAGCACTTATAGTTTAGGATGTAATATGGCCTGTAGAGAGGGTATGGAAGTGGTGGCACAAAAAATTAAGGATTAAATATACCTTGCAACTGGCGAAGAAGAGTTACAGTTAGGATTTACAGCTTTGTGTGATGCTGTCTTAACTCTGTTCCTGTTGAAGCAAAGACAACGGGCTGTGTTTAGATCTTTAGGTAAGTTAAGGTCTGAGGAGGGAGCCAGTGTCTTTTATTAGATTAGCTCTAATAGTGAGGAGAAAACCAGATCATTTTTCAGGCACACAAGGTCTACTGCTAAGACTCTGTGTTAATCGCTTTTGAAGTCAGGAAGAGAGTGTGAAATATGTAAAGTATCACTATGAATGTCCGTGACACTGGAAATTCAGGCTGTGTTAGGAATTGAGTATGTGCTTGCACAAGGCGACCACTGCTCTTAACTGGCTACTAGACACTGTTACCATACAAATAATAAATCTTGCAAAATTGCAGTGAAAAAATCTGCCTGTCCTCATCTTGCACAATTTTCCCTCCAGTTATTGGTAAGACTGCTGGATGCTCTAGTCCAGTGAGGGTCCAGCACAGAGGATCTTACCTGATTCTCTTTCAGAGTTATCTGTCCCTGTTCCTTGCAGCCAATGAATGTCCTGATACACCTGTAAATCTTCTCATTTTGTTGCACTCTCTGAACAAAGTTAGCAGGAAAAAATCCAATTCTGTCATCAATTCTCCCCTGTGAAGGAAACATATTGATAGTAAAAGATTGTTAACTGTAGCAGCTTTAATACAAATTCAGTATTGAAAACAAGATATTTTTCCATGTGGAAAGAAAACAGATAGAAAATGACTAGCACATACCTTCCACCAATCTTCATTAGAGTCTTCCAGAAGAGTGATCATATCCCCTGGCCTGTAATTAGAAGAGGAATAGTATGTAAGTTGACTCTTAATTGTCATGTTGAATCAGCTTCCAAAATTCCCTTCTAATAGGAAGGCAGTCCTTCCATGGTTATTTTGTCTGAGCATTCACGGCAGGTAGGCTCAATAAGGTGGCAAGGTGTACTTCAGTCACACATGGTAATGTAGAAAGAGAGCCTCTGTGTCTTGGGGCTGGATCTTTATTTTGAGACAACATCTGTGAACTGGAAGTTTTGCTGCTTGTTTATTAAAAGGCTGTTTAAAATACAGTCCCTACTTGTTAAAGGCATTATGGCTTGGCTTTAAGACATTTCACACTGTTGGGACACACTACTTCATCATCTGTGTTTTCAAGCTGTGATTGCAGAAGGAAGGCAGCAGGAAAATATTTTACTGACAAAGGCAATTAGTCAGCAGGGATATAATTCTGCCCAAGAATGTATTTTTGATTTGAATGGGACATATTTACCTTTATAATGTGTGGTGCTGGGTTGTAATTGCTAAGTATCAGCATCCAGCTGACTAGTTCCAAAGCAGACCTAGGAGGATAATTAGACTGGAAACACTAATAGCAAAATTTGCTAAGCTGATTTTGTGCAGGTAGTTGAACAGTTATTTGACCTTTTTCCCCCACTGCTGGCACTTCATCAACTTTCCTATGTAATTATTATAGTGGTATGTTGTAGAAAGTAAGTGGGAGACCATTTCCAAAGGGATTAACTCCAGAAAGGTCTGTCTATTTGATAACAGACATTTCTTGGATCTTAATAAAATTAATTGTTGACCCCTATTTATTCAGCTTTCCCTGTTAGGCTCACTGTAGTGTTAAGGTATCAGCAGAAGAGCCTGAAAACACATCTGAAGCATATGATGGATAACAGGTCTAATTTAACATGCTCTTTAAGAACATGCATAGAAAACGTGGCTCTTTCTAGGACATCATTGGAGCCCTTAGACTGAAAGGAAAACCACTTTCAACAAGAAGGATTAAGAGAGCCTTGTCCACCCAGTACTCTTCAGCCTGGTTGTTAGAAAAATAACCCAGAAAATATAAATTCATTTGGCTGTCAGAGAAAGATGGCAACTGAACCTAAAGTCTCTCCCTCTCACTTGTCTGAGCACTGAGAACTGTAGATTGAAGACCTGCTGATTTTGCTGATTTTTTTTTTTCTAGGAGAGAGCTGATATTGATGTCTTTATCAAAATAGAAATCCAAGCTGGACCTGTTATTCTTGCTGCCTAGATTTAGGCTACTAATCCACTTGGTTCTTTCTATTGGTTGAAATCAGTCAGGTCTCATCTTTTTCTTCTGTAAATCACAACCCTGGATAAATTGTCTGCTCTGCCTCAGTGATCTAGATTTGAGGAGGTGGCAAGATAGGTGCTTGTGTAGGTCCTTTCCAACTGTTCTGTTCTGTTCTGTTCTATTCTATTCATTGCAGTGTCTGAAACATGGGGTTGCTTGTCTTCAGGATTCTCTATTGTAATAATAGGCCATCTCTTAGAATAAGTGTATTACTGCAATGCCCTACTTTACTTATGCCAGAGCATTGGAAAATCTGACTGGCTCCTCCTGCTGTTAGGGAAGAAATCCAGGTTGTGGTAAATTCGAATTTCAGCTGAAAGCAGGGCTACACACCTCCGCTGCAGTAATCTGACACTCACGGTATCCTCTCAGAGATGAGCCGGGAACTGCAGAAATCTGCCCTAACTCTTCCTCTCAACTCAGGTCCTTCCCCTGCTATTTGCCTTTGTTATGATGGAGCTGATCAATGCCTGGCTGGTTACCAGCTCAGGTTCCCAGGACAGTACTTGTCAGTCTTGACAATACTGCTCTGCAGAACCCACCTCCAGCACCTCAGCTATGTTAGATGGGAACTCCTGCAACTGAGCTGAATCCTGCCTCGCTCTGCAGTAACAAAACAGCATTACCAGCTATTGGGCATCCCTTATGGAACAGTGTTAACACGTACATTACTGAATTTCTGACCATGGGACGACAAACAGTGGTGCTGTGGCTGAGTAATGCCAGTTTATAACCTAGCTGGTATCCCCGGAAAGAGCCTGGTGTCCCCTGAAACAGCACATTTCAGACCACAGGCTGCTTTTTCCCCTAAAATGAGGGACAGGAGAATTTTGAAGGATGATGTATTCTCTGGATTTCTGTATCTGGATGAGGATGGTAGTCCAGTTCAGGCTTGTCTGAGAGGTGTTCTATTTAATAGAAGAAATGTGCAAGATGGAATACACTCCTAAAGAGCAGGATGCAAAATGAATCCCTCAAGCAGAATAGCTGGCAAGTTGCACTAAAGGTTACCATATACTGTGGTTATTTCCTGAGGAGCTGACATTCCTAAAATAATGATCAGGAAATGCCAGCAAAGCAGAATGATAGGAGAACTTGTAATTTCTTACATCGCGCCCTTTAGTTCCAGAGCAGTGAGAAGGCACAGCTGGGAACAGGAAAAGGACTTTCAGTGTTGCAGATGCTGAGGAGAGGAGCATTTCTCTGGCAATTCCCTAAATTTTGTGGCACACACATGATTATTTTGATAGAGAGGATGCCTTGAAGATAGCTGACATGTTTCACAGTAAGAATGCTAGAAAGACCATTCAAAATGTGAGTAGCATGAGCAAAATAATTTCAGTGAAAGAAAAGCTGTCATTTTCCTTCAGTGGGCTTGGATTAAACCTTGTAATGAATGCAAGCAACTGATGCAGAATGGAGGAAGTAAGTGCTAAAAATAGCAATTAACAAGTTTATTTTGCAAAACTCTCATGTGAAAACACTGCCATCCAGCAGCTGGACATCATTCTTTTTTTTCAGACATAATTGAATAAGAGGGAGGATCAAACAGGACTGGTAAATCTTTTAGCAATAGCATGAGACCTGGTGGAGAATTCCTAGCTGAAAACTTCTGATTGAAAAACAAAGCAACTGAAAGCCAGAACATTTTATAGCTGAAAGCCATCTTGCTCCTAAAGTGATATAAGTGTTTTTGAAACTTTCAATCTATTGTATCCTTGCCAAAAGAATTGGTCATCATTTTTTTTTAACTGTGAGAATATCTTTTTATCTGTAAGTGGTTACCTCTATAAAAATGTGTATTGAAAGTGTCAGAAGAAACCCTCCCTTCCCCAAAGTCATATATAACCATATGACCATCAGTGCAAATGGGTCAAATCAACTAACAAATATTTTGGGGTTTACCTCATCTCCAAGTCTTCATTTTCTTGTGGTACAAATTTGTACAAGGCAACATAGGTGTTCATTTGTAACGTGCTTTTATAAAATGGTCCCTTTAAGAAAAAAGAGAAAGAGAAAATTTAAGTATTTGCTCTGTAAAGGAATTTGGTTCTGAACCTGATCTTACAATAAATTAGCCAGAATCATCTCACTGTTTCACAGCTTGGAGGACCATGGCCCAGGTACATTGCAGGCCATTAAGGCAGTAACTATCTTAATTTAGAAATAAGATTATTTGAACTCCAAGATCAAATTCCAGGCTTCCAAGGAACACAAGCAGAAATTTGCATAGGCTGGTCTTTGGGATGAGGTATTAAAAATGAGTCTGCCTTTTCTCTCTCTGTGGTATGTATGGCTCTTATGAGCCCAGCAGTGTATTACTGGCATTATATAAGGTGTCTAGTCTACAGTCCTCATTATGGATGGAGTTAGAATTGTGCAGTGCACAGGTCCAAATTCAGAGCAGGAGAATCACTTTCTTAAAGTGATTTTAATGTGTGAAAGCTTTTTTGTGCTGGGTTTTCAACGGAGAAGACTGGCTACTGTTTCTCCTCGCTTTTTCCACTATTAATCTGGGGGAAAAAAAGAAAAAGCAGCTAAAACAAATACTAAATAATTTTCCAAATGAAGTCTGTGATTTTTGCATTACAGCAGTTCTATTGTAATTACTTGACCTGCACACTGGATCTTTTGTATTCCCAAATCAATTTGCAATAAGCAGAAAAACATAAAAGTGACCACAAAGGATAAACCAAAAGCCATCTAGTACTGTATATTGTGCTCAGCTGTGGCCAGTGTCCCAGAAATGGTATAAGAACACAACAGTCAGGTATCAGTGGTCCAACAGACCTACTCAAGGTCCTCAGCCAGCCATAAAAACAAGAATTTTACATGACTTCCCATTACCATTGCATCTTCACAAAATGTATGCTCATACCGGGGAATGTATGCTTTTTGGTTCTTCTCCAAAGTGCTCTGTTCCATTTTCGGAGTATGTAAACACTGAAATAAACAAAACACATGACATTTTAGGAGTAGTTAAAGACTCTTCACCTTAACAGGATCCCCTTGATTTTGTTGATCTCTTCCCTTTCTCCCTTATTTTCTTTGATTCCTTGTGGTCTCCTCTGAACCCTTCCACACCCAAAAAAACCACGTATGCCTTTGGCACGTGACACAATCTCTGTCCTCAAGAATTTAAAAGTGTAACAAATAAACCCTTTTGATCAGATGAATATACACAAGTACAGCACTACAAACAGAACTTAGGTACTAGAAGTGCATTACCATTTAAAGTCCAGCTATTTAAAATGTGTTGTTCTCACACTGAGTACTGTATTTTCATGTTTAGGATAAGCAGTATTTCCATGTTAAAGCACCTGAAAAAGCTGATGATCATATATGAGCAATACTGGGGAAGTTTGTATGCAAAACCCCTTCCTTCCCCTCTTTAACCTCTATCTCTAAGTGTTTGATAGCGTTCTTTGGTCCCTCTCTCCGATAGTCCATGCCTGGGGTGCGCTGGATACACTGCTTCTCTCTCTGAATTTACAGGAGGTACCTGAATTGCTTTTAAATCAGGATGGGTTAACTCAGACACAGGCCTGTAGACGCTGAAATTTGTTTTTAAGTTACTAAATCAGAAACTCATGGAATGAGACAACAGTCACAGCACCTAACACACCTGATAGATAACCAGTTACCCGCTATTGTAATTGATTCATGAGCTGACTGATACCTGTCCTCAGTTATCTCCCAAGAAAAAACACAGTGGCTTTATCATTTTGACTGAATTCCCCCTTCACATTTTAAGAATTGCCCAGTGTTATTTGCTTCTGGGTAAAGTCTGAATATGATTTTAATAGCTGGAGTCTTTGAGCAGCTAGAACCATCAGTGTCTTCTCCTACCATTTACCTCTGTAGGTGTTTTGAGCAGAAGCGGGACTTTGTAATGTCTAACAATTTGGAAATCTCCAAAGTGGTAGTATCAGGCTGACTGGGGGCATTTTCTTTTTGTTTATCTGTCATGCAGTTACATGCATTCAGGGGAAAAATATCCAGGGAAAACCAAACTGCTGAATTTTGCTCCTCTGCTCTTTCACTTGCTCATCCTTTCTTTCATTAACACATATTTCTGGGACTAGTCTACATGGTAGTTGACAACCTAACAGTCTGTGGAGAAGCTTTTTGAGGGAAATAGTAAGGTTCTTTGATAGTAGGGAGTTGTACCTGGATATTGAAAAACAAGACACTGTTCTTGTAACAGATAAAAGACAAGTGAAATGGCAGCTGCAACACACATGAGAAAGATTTTGTACAAAGTGACAGGCATTCATGGGCACACACATCTTCTCTGACAAAATATAAGATAATCTTGTAGTCATAAAGTTCAATGTGTGAATGTGAAGGGAGCATGTGAGCTGATACCTGCCACATTTAACCTGAAAATGTCACAAGCTCTGTCTGGCTGTCCTGACTGCAGTGGACCTGGGGCCTCAGTATACTCCTCACCAGCTCCTGTTGCAGAGGGGCTCTGACCCTGCAGACTGTCAGATGTACCAGAAGGAAAAACTTAGAAATAAACCTAATTTCCTGTATCATTAATGTAGGGGTATATATATGTCTAGCATCGGTATGAAGGGCTTTAAAGTGGTGCTATTACAGCTTGGCAGTGTTCAAATCCTACTCAAATCACTATGCTTTGTTTTTCATGTCCAGAGGAAAAGGAGTTAGGAGGCAAATTGAAGACATTCTGGTGAATACTGAGTTGGGTAATTAGGAATCTTTTGGACTTGCAAAAAGTCATTCACCAAATGAAGTAAAAGTACTTCACCATCATGTTTGGAGTAATTCCTGTTTGGTGACAGAAAATAAAGCAAGTTTCTAATGTACAGCCTCATGAACTGTGGAGCTGACCCAGCACATGCGGATGGAGCTGAACTGTACCCTTTTGTGGCTGAGAAGTGCTCACCAAAACTGGGTTTGCAGGGAGGACATCCCATATTTGACTCAAGGGGAAAGTGCTCAAATCATTGTTGATAATAGGCTCATAGATGTCACCTAAAGTGCATTTTGGCTTTTGGGACTTCTGTTACAGATGGCAATTCATAGCAGTGAAAGAGTGTAACTGGCTTAGAGGAGGCTGAAGGGCTGGAAATTAGGTATGCCATCTCACAGTTGTAAACTGGGAAGCTTTGCTTCATAGGATTTACACCAGGGCCTGAATGAAAGTGTCTCCCCTTGAAGTTGTTGTCATAGGAGTTCTACATGGGCAATTACATGGGCACACATGTGCTGGGTCCTTTCACCCTTCTGCAAGCTGTCTTTTCTGCTGTTCCCCTTTACTGAAGAGCATCAGACATACATTTTCCTAAATAGTTATTTGCAGAGGACAGTATTTTAATAGGAAAAAACCCAAAGAACACAAACCCAACTGGAATGGACCTGAGTCATCAAAGCATTAACGTGAAACTTCCTGATAAAAAGGCAGTGGACAACTGAGGAGAAAGGAGTCATGAGTCACTCTAACAATATTTTGAATGTACTTTGTTAAATTTTTAATCTATGTTTAGTTCATGGTCTCTGGATGTTAATGGGAAGCACTTGAATCTGAAAGCCATAGAGGTATGTCGTTCATATCTCCACACAACAGGAATCCATCTATTTTCATATTTGTTTGTCCTAGCAGCAGCAGACAAAAAAAAAAAGTAAAAACCAGGGATTTTTACACTCTGAAAAGGATTTTACCATTTCCATAGCTTGTGCAAACAGTGCAGGCAGTTTATTAAAAATCTACCAAGAGGAAATTTTTGGAGTGACTGATGCATAATTTATAGCCTGAGCCTCTGAAGGATGGATTGTAAAAAAGCCAGTGCTGATCAAAGGAATCGTTAATGTGCTGCAGAAGTTATTTGGTGGTTTGACACATGCTGAGTTTTTAAACTAATCTCTTTAAGTAAGTTCCTTGAATGCCTTTCTGTGCATTCAGTGAATACAGATCTCAGAGAAAAAAAGTTTCTTTGGGTTTCAGAAATGAAACTATTGACTTCCAAAGAAATAAAAACTTATCTGAACACTCAAACAGGGTCGATTTAATCTCAGGTGGGTGGGATTAAACAATGTGGTACAGACTGAATTTTCTTTAACCAGGTCAGGTCAACTTGCACTTGCAAGACAGAAAACCTAACAAAATTTTCAGGAGAAATCAGATAACATGGATGAGATAGTCACAATATGAGAGGAAGGAAATGACTGAACACAGTGAGGAGAGGTGATAGGACCAAGAGGGGAGGAAAGCAATAAGGAGTTAACATAATATGTAAACAGAGAGCTGAAGCTGCCATTTCACCTACATGAATTGGTAGCAGTACGTAAGGAGCACGGGGGGTGGCACGAAGAAGATAGGTATGCTCAGTGTGGTTTGTTTTTGTTCTGTATATCTTGTGAGATTCAGCAAAGCAGATTTCAAGTGCTGCTAGAGAAGCTGCTCTGATGGTTTGGGCCTGAAGTTGTGCTTAGCAATAATATTTTTGTTTATGACTTCCTCCACCATGACTGAATTCAAGAACAGGGTAACAAACACCAACTCTTAGTGGCGGAGATTTCATTACTAAGATCTCGATGCTATGATGGTTTTCAAATCTCATCATGCCAATGCTGTAAGAAACATTACTTTTGTACTGCAAATCAAACAAAGGAATTGGGCCATTAACATTACTGGGCACATACTACAGTTGTACTGAGAAGTTGCAATTACAGTCAAAATTCATTGTGTTGTATATTTTACAGACACACAGATCTTTTATGATTTGTTTTTTCTCCCAAAGAGATTATGATATACAAAATCAAGCAGAAAAATCAAACATATGGAAAAGAAAGAAAGTATTACTTTTGTTCCACTTTGCCAATGTGGAAGTGAAACATGTTAAGTCTAGAGTTACAATCATGAAGTAAAGACAGGAGATAGGGAATGGACCTGAACCTTATGCAGTGGCAGCTCTGCACACAGCAAATTAAGAAAAGTGGTGGCTTCAATTTCATCTGAATGGCAAAAAGCATTCCCCAAATTCTTGCACCAACTCACCTCCTGCTTTGAAAACCAGAATGGCTGCTACAACATGGACATGCCAAAACCCCCCATGTGAAACAGGCAGTACACAGGCCTTTACACCTGAAGGTGCTGTTCTGGCTCGGCATCACTCACCGCTGTTGCTGCGTTTCCTGCTCGTGTCAAGGCTGCCTGCAGAACTATTGCCTTCCTCCGGAACTTCTACCAGGTCAGCTGTCTGCAGGGACAGAAACAGCAAATGAGATGGGATAAGCCAGAAAAAGGGACTGATGAAGTGAAATAAAACTACAGCAAGGGTCTTTGGGAAATGTGGTACTTGAGTGGTGTCAGAGCAGAGCAGAGTCAGCCTGATGGGATGGAAGGAAACATTGGGTCTGGTGATGCACAGGACATATCTACTGCACAGGGAGCAGAGAAAGCCCAGAAAAAAACACCAGACCAAGTTTACAGTCTGGAGCACAAAAGATTTCTGCAGTATAAAATAAAGTGAAAGTTAAGGAAAAAAGGATTATGCTAAGCAATGTGGTTCTCTGTACAAAACAGAGAGGGCATGAGGGAATTTGCAGGTTCTGCAGGTATACTAAATAGCTATCTACCAAGGAGACTGAACATTAGTTGAAACTACTGACTTTTAATATATTAGTCCTGAATACATTATTCAGTAAGATAACTGTAATGTAAGGATCATTTTCATTTTGTTAAAAAGCTGTAAAAGAAAGAGCTGGAGTGCAATGGAGTTGGTGAAGTGAATCTCTAAATATCTGTCCTCACTTTCTTTTTAAACAGTCATCTGGCCAGTATGGTTAGGGAAATTGAAACCTAAGTGTTGCTTTTAGAATTAGTATGATTTCTTCTTTGTACCATATTAATGTCAATCATGATTAGGGACCCAGTGTTCTAGCGTATAGGAAAACGTGGGATGACATAATCTTAAGCCTCAGAAGTATATCCTGCATATGGCACCAGATTCCTAGGCTGGGTAGTCAGCTTCTCCTTGTATAGCCCAACAGGAATGAGGAGCTGCTCCAACAACTCTGTGTGAGTCTGACCTTAGCAAAACTTCAGTTACTGAACTCTCTACATTTTTGATAATGAGAAAAAACCCATAGATTGAACTCGAGTCAGGTGCTTTCTCTAATTTGAAGAACTGTGAATACTTACATTTCTCCTAATCTTTATTTATTTCTAGTTATAACTAGTAATATCTAGTTAAATCTAGTTATTTCTAGATTTGAAGTAATAAGAAGGATTTAATGTTATTGTATGACACTTTACAATTGTACTGTACACATAGCTCGTTCTATTGTTTTGCAGAGCTTTGCCTGCATCACAGGAACATTCACTGTTTTTGTTCAGGGAGCAGAATCTGAATTGCTTTACAGATTTTATACGTTGGGGTTTTTTCCTTTTACTAGCGTTGACAAAAGAGTTGTTTTTAGAAAGTACTTCCACAGTTTTATTTCTCCTATCTAGTACTTTCCTAGCTGCTTCTCCATCCAAGGAAACTAATGAACAAAGAGGTTGAAAGTAGATTTGTACCATAGGTATCTTGTGGCTGTCTTGTTTCCCTTGCTATTTTAAGAACCCTCTACTTTGCTGCTCTGTTGCTCCTTGTTTTTAGACCCTGCCTTTTGCAGCAGGTCATGTTTGTCTTGCATCTTGCCCAAATAGGTCACCCAAGGATGAGAAGGTACTGCAGTAGCAAAGTTTACACAGAGACAGTGTAGAACATATCTATGGATTCTGGTTGCTGGGTGGAGAAGAGAAAGACTGGCTTTGTTGAAAAGATTAAGTCCCAGCTATGTTTCAGCTCATTGCTACAACATATTCCTCAGTTTTCATGGACTAGCTTCGTTATTGCTGATTAGCAGCTAATGTCATTTTGTTAGGTTCTAGTGCATATGGGATGCGTTCTGACTGTCTCTTCAGTATATACCTCATCCAAAACCTTCTGAGGTAACCTCAGTTACCCTTAATGATTTTTCACTCAAGGGCTACATGACAAATGGTCTAATAGAAACGATAGAGGTGCAAAGGTGCTTTTTAGAGGAGCTGATCCACAAAAAGCTAACAAGAACTAGATTCACATTTACATCACCTCAAGTGCCTTTTTGTTTAAATGTGGGTTGCAAAAGCACAGTTTTGAAGCAAGCAGTAGGTAGTAAATCTGGAGCATATGGCCACTTTCTTTTATGGGAAATGCAGAATCCGGGCGGAAAAATCAGTGAGTACGTCCACACAGCTCAGTCGTGTTAAAAATACTTTGGCTAGTTTAGAGGAAGGTGGTTGTCTCTATTCTCTGCAGAGACATGAACTGCGTGCAGTATGGAAGCTTCATGGCTTCCTAGGCCAGTCACCTATGCTTTTCACCACCTTCAGCAGGAGCAGCTCTGCTGTGCTGACCTGGAGCAAAGCCTCCGACAGCTTGGACACCACCTGCAAGGTGAAGTGGTATCCCACGTGTCCCTATGTCCCTGGTGTTCCTGGTTAGGTGATATGGCAGAACCTTGAAGCACACACCATCTCCCAGGCCTGGGATGCAGCACAGCCTCACAGCTGCATTGCTGCTTCTTCTTGGAGGGGAGCAGAGCAGCCCAGAAGTGAGGATCACTGGGGAAAGGCCTCAGTCCCTCTGAGTTACTAACTACACGTGCTTCTCAGGCCCCTGTGCCACATCCCTGTGGCAGCCACTGGTCAGTACCCATTCCCAGGTCACAAGTCAATTTTAAACCACCATAGCCCCATAATTTTGTTCAGGGTTGTGTCTAAGCTGTTTTTTATCCCTGTCTCAATCCACAGTCTTGTGCTGGCAAAATTTATGGTTTCTCAAGTCTGTTTATTCAATTCTATAATGTTTTCTATTTCCTGTATGCTGACACATTATATTCTCTCTCAGCTTCAATACCCTGGAGAAATTCCTGTAATGAACTTGCATTCTTAAATTCTACACCCACACCTCACCTAGTTATGATCAGCTCCCTAGGGTAAAATGACACAGCATTAGTGATTTCTATGCTTGAGTTGTCATTTATAATTCAACATAAAATTTATTGATTTAGAAAGCAATAATTACATTTGTAGAAATTTTGTTTCAAAGGAAATTAAATAATTGAAAGAAATAAATGTAATAACAATGCGGCAGGTGGTAGAGTCACTTTGGGTTTTAAAAAAGAATGAGAATTAGCAAATTCCTTTTAAGGCACAAATAGGGGTGGATAGAGGACATGTGCCTTAATAAATCCCTTGCAGATTTCACTTAGTTCTTGCTTAAATTAATTTGTCTTCTTTCCCATCTGACATGAATTGACGTCTGTTTAGAGTCCACCTATACCACCTGAGATTATAGGTCAGCCGTGTGAGTGAGAATGCATTTAAATGCCAGGGAAATGTTGTAACAAACATACACAGATATTAGCATGACTTGATATTAAGCATATAAGTATTTGCTTTGAGACCTGGAGACCAAGGCTCGTCATGTCTCTGTGCCTAGTGATTTTTATTCTGAGATGAGTGCAGAAGAGATTGTCAGATACTATGGGTCTGATTTTTAGAGATGACAATCAGCTTTAGCCTCCAGTGGATTCAGGTGTGATTTTCTTTTTTTGTTATTATTTTTTGGGGGTGGGGGAGTGGTGGAGTGGGGAGGATCTCTTGGGAATGGAAGAGATCCCCAAACATAGGCATAAGTGCCTGTTTATGAGAGGCTGAGAGGGTGGGAAATGTTCTTTCAACACCATGAAGGAGCTCCTGATCTCACGGATCCCAATACTGAGATAAATAACCATTTCTGTAAGGATGAAATTGGCAATTGTTACTATTGAACAGGGTATGGATATAGCAAATGCAGGATATAGCTTCCCTTGTTCTTCTCCACTTCTCCTGTCATGGTCCTGAAGAAAGTGACTTATGATTGGAGAGAGCGAATGACAAACATTAGCGTGAAGGCTAAAACATCCCTGTCTGCATACAACAACCTGAGCACACCTGTCTGTATTTGGGGTTTGGAGAGAGAAGCCCCCATCTGTAATACCTCCCTCATGATTTTGCGCTGGACAGGGGGGGAGGTCCCACTCTATTGCCTTATGGCAGTAGCAGTGTCTTAATTTTGTCTGGGCTTGTACTGGGGTCATGCACTTTTAAATCTAGGCTCTGAGGACTCCTAACTCATCATTATCACTTCTGTGAAGGGCAAATGGCCACCATCAACAACAGGCGCTATGCATCTACTCCAGCCTGACAGTTCCATATCTCTGTTACACTTCTCTATGGATATGCAAAAAAAAAAGATTACTATTTCCTTTCCCAATCTGATGAAAACGGCTTACTAATTTAATTAGTACTTTTCTCTTTTTCCCAAGAGTCATCTAAAAGATACATAAAACTTGAATTTGCAAAAATAACAAGTTTTCTGGTCTCTGTATGGAAGCTGAGAGTAAGATTTTAGGGTTTATTTTACAGTTTTAAATACAAATTTTGTGAACTCTGATACACACTCATGTGAATGAGTATCGGTTGCTCCTCCAGAAAGAAAATAGAAGAAAGATGTGGGATACTTACAGAGTTTCTGTTGGGAGAGTCAGAGCCACTGCCAGAACTTCCCTTTTTGGTTTTCTGGGCTAAAGAAGTCCCAAAGCGGAGAGTTTCATACACGGGGTCAACCTTATTTCCACAGGCTGCAACAGAAGGAGCAAAACATGCATCAGTCAATACCCTTGAGGGTATTTCTTTTCATGTTCCTGCATAACTTGGAGCAACACCTGCCTCTACCAACATGTACGTATGCTTAGACACAAGTTGAGAGACTATCCTGATAAAAAGTGAGTGTGGAACTTAGTGGAATTGCTATCAATTTTCTGTTGCCTCTCTACTCCCATAAAGATCATCCTCTTCTCATACTGGCTCTTGAATTCTTGGCCATCACCTTGTCTCTCTTCACCTGTCATTCTCCTTCCCTAATCATCACTTGTGCTGCCTGTGTGGAGGTAGGAAGACAAAGTACCAGGAGGTTCTAATCCATGTTTGTCTCTACAAGTGACTTCTTGGATTGCTCTCAAAAGCGGGTCTCCCTCATAGCTAGCCACAAAAATCATCTCCCATGGAAGAGAAATGGATGTCTTCAAAGGGCATACGCAAATTCAGTGCAAACTGTCTTCTATATCTTGCATTCTTAGACCTCAACCTTTCTTGTGACACAAGGCAGTGGGCATGTAGAATACGGTACCTTTGTAGCACTATGTAGGAGAGAAGTTTTATCCAAAATCTGAGAAAATACAAGAGATTTTGGATTTTGATTAGAGCAAAGCACACCTTATCTTTTAGCCAGGGTTTATTCAAAATGTTTCTATTCTGATAAAAATGATGGGTGTTTTTTAGAAAGAGAAACTTAGATGAAATCCTTGTAATCAGTTTTTTTTAAACTGCTGACAGTAACAATGCAAATGTTATCAGACAAGTAGTTTTAAACTGCCTGCCTAGTTTTAGCTTTCATTTTTTGTACTTCCAGCTTTGCCTGGTTAGAGTACTGGTGGGTAAAAATATTTACAAGAATAAACTTAACTTCTCCATTTCAAAATGTTTATTTTCAGAAGTTTGGTATTACAGTGAGGAAAAAGTGGTCTCTCAAGTTCTTAGACAATGTGTAGACATGATAAATAAGGAAAAATATGAGGAAAGTAAAAAGTGTGGACGAAAAAGGACAGGAACCTAGCAGCATCCCTCAAAAGCCAGACCAGTGATTTGAATGTCCCCTGCTGTTTTGATCTCCCCGTCTTTTATCGATTTCTTCCCAGCTCTGACCTTCATCTCAATATTCCAATGTTTCTCCCCTTCCAAGTTCCTACCTTGATCTCAGGTAGTTGTTATTATAAACAGCGTAATTGCTAAAAGGTATGTGTACAGGGTTTTGAGTGAAAGATACAATAGACACACCCTCTCCTCTTCCAGCTTTGTATCTTTGAGGTGGTCCTTTCCTGAGACGGAAGAAGGGCATCCAGTCACCGAAAGGAGCTGGAAGGCTGCTGAGGGTAAAGACCAAGGTTGGAGTCTGCTGCTGCTGTTGCAGAGCCCTGCCAAAAGAACACTGAATGGAAAAGCAATCAAAACCTACCAATAGGCATCACTTCTTTGATGCAGCCAAACTGTTCATGAATGAGTAGTGGTGAGCTGTAGTACCGTCGAAATCCCTTTGGCTGGAGGGAGAAAAAACAAAACCAAGTGAAGTGCATTGCATGCCTTGATTGATGAAGTAGAAATAGCCTCAGCTCTTTGGTTAATGGTGGAACATTGTGGTCAGGCTGGAAATTTGCCTCCTGTTGTTCAGTCACTGTGAGGTTTAGAGATCAGAGATTTATTTGATTTTTCTCCTAGAAAAAACACAATTACCCATATTTATCTGGGAGGAGGGGCTCATTTTCAGCTCCCCTTTTTCGTCTTACACAAAAGCAGCACTCATTAATTACAGCAGAAGTGCTGAATCATTAGAGGTTCTGGGAAGCTTCCCTCTCCCTATCTTCTTATATAACGTGAATTTCATTGTGTTGTATTAGACATGTGATTATCCTTCCCCACCCTAACTCCAAATCCTCATGTTCCCACACAAGCACTTGTGAAACCCAAGGAATTTAGAACCTTTCTATAGGCTTTTCTAAGGTTTACTGCTGTGTGACTGCAACTTCCACTGCTTTATTTTTTTTCTGTCTTCTAAGGTCAAAAAACTCTCCAAGCTGTTACCAGATATCCCCACAGTGTCCACTTGTAGAGAAATGCACTGTAACAACTCAAGCTATACCATTAAAGAATACCAAAATATGGCAAATAATAGTGGCCCATATCACTCTAAAAACATATCTCAATTCAGGCAAATGCTCAGTACTCAAAATGAATGCCTTTGAGGCACTGGAGCTTCACAAATGGTCTCTCTGATTTCTAATGTCTGCAGGCTGTGAGAACTTCTAGTCACAGTGAGAAGCGGGGAAGATTCACAGAGATACGCGTATTTTCCATATCCTCATTCCAGTGTACATCAAAACCTGATAGACAACTAGTTCTTTAGGTAATGAGCTGCAGAAAAGACTAAAAAAGAATGAGACGACTGATAAACTTGGAGTCTTAGAGGAATAAGTTCCAGATTCTTTGGCCTTGGTTTACCTCCAAGCTAGATTGAGACAGAGTATGAGCATGAGCTCACAAAACTTCTGACTTTGCTGACAACTTCCTGATGTAAATTTGGTCTCTACTCTTGTGTTTTTGTAAACTGGTAACCACAAGAGCTGAGGCTGGAATCAAGAAATGCATGAATCGATTAACATGATGTAATATTTGCCTTGTCCAGGGCTTGTCATTCAGCTCTTCACAGACCAACTGTTTATACCAGAATGCCTCACACTAGAACTATGATTATGGTTTAGATACCTAAAGACTTGCCTCAGGGATATAAACAACAGTAGCTTTCAGTGAACACTCTTGGAGAGAAAAGATCTTTCCAGTGAAAGGTGGGGTTTGTAGCCCTTTTGAAGTCAATGCCTGCGTTTTCCCATCACTTAACATAGTGAAACTCTTTGGTTTTAGCTCATAGTTGTCTCAAGTGTCTTCAAGTTGCAACAAATCTGAGAACATCTGCAACATGAATATATGTATTCAGTTTTCACATTCCAGCTGGTATTTTTCCAAGTTCCTTTTCCAAAAGTAACCAAAAAGAACCATATTCCCATAACAGTCAACACGGTGGGTTAGAATTATCTCAGTCACAATGTGCTGCCATTGCCAGTCATGAGATTTTGCTGCTCAGAAGGCAACCCAGGCACTAATGTGCTGTGTCCATACAGAGGCAGGCTCCTCCCAGCCCCTCCTGCTGAGAGATTACTTCAAACTCTGTAGTGTCTTACTGTGAAATATCCTTTGGTTTTCTTTTTAAGGTGAATTATGTTTTTTTATTCAAGCTCTAGCAGTGGAGAAGACAATAAAACATAATTTGAGGGATTTTTGATTTGTTAAACCCCACTGAAATACTATGATTAATTTATAGCATTCTTTGAGAGGTTTGCAGCAAGCACAGTTGAAATCAAGGTAATTAATTCTGTTAGCTAGCTAAATTTGTATTCTGTAACTGTATTTTCACATCCACGAAGCAGACCAGATTTGTGCTTTGGTTTTGTTTGTGTTCTTGTGCAGCAGCAATTGCCCAAATTCACAACAGGGCACCCACCACCTGTCTTCACTTTTCCCACCTCAGTAGAGTGATCTGGTGTGGGTTCTGTTAATGCGGCAGCTAAAGGCACACATGGAATTCAGGCACACAAAGGAAGTGGCTCCAACACAAGCTGCCCTGAGCTGCTCACTTACCAGCTTGCCCATGCAACGCTGCTGTCCAATACTGTCTGCACACTTGTGGTGGATGCTCATCTTACAAGCCTTACAGCGCAGTCCGTGCTTAGCGTTCATCCCTGGGAAATGCACGGGAATGATTGAGTTAGACAAAATCAATAGTTTCCATCCATTTAAGCAAGTGACCTGAAAGAACTGATGAGGTCAGTTGCAGTAGAGCAAATATTGACAGCATTCTTTGCCTTACCTACTTTTTAAAGTGCACATTTGTACATGCATTTTCTTTACAGCCTCTCCATTTTAGCCATTTGTCCCCCAGGCTCTTTCCCAGGCTGTTGGTGCCTTTAGATACGTATTAGATTATGCTCTGCTATATGATAATCTGACCAACAGTGTCTCTGCCTCATGAACACCAAGCAAAACCCCTTTGTTCTTTTGAAAGATCTTGGCATGGCTGTGCATGCCTGAGGGAGCCACTGAAGGAGCACCCAGGCTCTGGGGAGCCAAGCCATCAGTGGAGGCCCAGGTTGTGTGGGTGAGAGGTAGCTCCAGGGGTATGTGAGAAAGTTAAGCCAGCTCCCTTTCCATTGCCCACCCACAGGCTAACACATTCCTGTTTGTGTGGTTTCTTTTTCCTGTGTGGTTACACTGGATTAGTGTGCTGTGAGGATTTTTTTCAGTTCTAGTTTCTTCTCAATTACACATGCTCAAAACAATACTGACAATTGCTCCCAGGGACTGCTTCTCTCACCATCCTCTACTCAGAGGGTGCAGGAAGGGCTCCTTGCATGTCCCTGAGTGGGGCAGTGAGGGTGCCATGAGTTTGACTGTGCTCTCCTTCCTTGCCAGTGGAAAAGTTATTTGTCACGGGTAGGGGAGCTACAGGAGAAATTTTGCCTTACAGATGCAGATTTCTTCCACTTGGCCAACAGAAGTTCTGCATTATCTTCAGTATGGACCTACTTCTAAACGACAGACCCAAGACTGCTTGCTTGCAGTCAGGAACAGTCACTTTTATTCATACAGCCAGTGATGCTGCAGTAGCTCTTAAATCCCTACAGGACTGTGTAAACAGAACAAGTAAACAGCAGATCTGTTCATTAATATCTAATGTGAGAGTGAGTATGAAACAAAGTAGTAAAAAACCCCCAAAAACTCTCAACATTTTAACCAGCCCTCATTAGTCAGACATGATAGGAATATTAGTCAGAAGGATCCTGCATCTGAAAGTACTCATGTAGCTCATTGGTTATTTGAGTAGTCAACACCACGTACATGCTGCCAGTTTCATTCAGTGAAGTGCTACCTTCAAAGACAAAGAAGCACTTCAGGGAAGGTTTCATCAAGTTGGTGCCAAACCCCAAGCCTTAAGTTCCACTTTCAGAGGAAGGGGTGTCTGAAGTGGCCACTTTCAATCCAGATAAGGCAGGCTGAGGTAGCCATAGGTGGTTTCAGTGAACCAGGCTCAGGTGTTTCACTTGTGTGCTTCCTGTAGGATAGGGAACCGAGATCCTCTCCACCTTCTTATAGAGACTGCTGGAGAGATAGGGACTGAATGGGGTTGAGTGTGGGGTGTGCCCTAGGGACTTCCATAGACTGGGGTCAGTGCCTGCTCCCCACTTGTTGCGCCTTTCAGCCACCTCTCAGTGTGTGCAGACATCCTTTCTAGCCTCTTTTCTGGGGTCTTTTTTCCAAGCTTTCTTAGAAGAACACATGCGTGTTCGTTTGGTTTCTTTTTCAGCATGGTTGCACTTGGATTAGTGTGCTGTGAGGATTTTTTCAGTTATAGTTTCTTTTCAATCACACATGCCCAAACCAATATTGACTTCTGTGGCTTTGTGCTTTTGTTACTGATGATGAAATGATGAATCACCCTTCCTGGTGATCAACAATTGGCACTAAGAAAAGAGTAGTTCCCTCACAGTTTTTCATTATAATTATAGGGCAGAATGAAAAAAAGGAAAATGACATCACAGTTGGCCCAGTGCTTACACTGGGTCTAATTCTCCTCTCATGATGGTCTGTAGTAGCATAACTCTTACTTGCTGTACCAAAAGACTCTTAAGATTTAGCTGTGTAAAGGCAGACAGCCTCACAGTCCTTCCTGCTGACTATGTTATGCTCTTCCAGCCATTTTAGTGTTAACTTTACAAGGTGCATATTGGTCCTTACATGTAATAACCATGTGATCACAGAATATACACATTTGTCAAAACAATTGTGTGTCCAAATGATGAGCAAAATGAATGTGAAGCATCTGTGCTGCTTTCAAAAATCAGACCCCAACTTCTTCAGAATAATCTGTGGTCATGTGAAAATGAGTAAGAGAATTACAAAAGAGCAACACTGTATTTCCATTACTGAATGCCATATTTTTTATGTGAGTAGCTAAGTAGTGGCTTCAAAGAGAAGAAAAGTATTTCAGCCACACACTTGAGTCTACAAGAAGTTTTTGTAAATCAAATTGAAATCCCTGTAACTACCAAAAGCTCCAATATTCAATCCATTTTCACTTCTAACTACTTGGCTTATGGTGGGACTAGCTTGGAAAAAAATTTCCTTGTGTCTCCCTGCCTCTCACTGAGGAATAACTAAGGAGCTTGGAGAAGAAGCATTTATGCTGTGTTTACACTTAACCACCATATCTCAAGCTCTGAAAATGGCATTTCTACAAAACACATCTTTTTTTTCCACAGAATAATTTTTTCTTCCATTTCTTATCCCCATTACACTAAATAAAACCACCTCAGAGACCCATGTCTAAGCCAGTGTCGAGACCAGTGCATGCCAGGAATCAGACAAATACATACTGGCAGTGTATCTGACCCAAAAGTTCCTGAGATTCAGAACCGAGGCACAGTCACAGCTCACATCATGGAGAAGAGATCACATTCAGTACAGGTGCAAATGAGACCAGGGCTTGACTCATTGAACCAATTTCTGGCCTCCCATTTATGCAGATGTCTGAATGGGGCTGGTTTTGGAAGACATCTGGGTAGTTTGAAATAGGAGAAAAGCAGACAGAACATGGATCTTGCAAGGAAGTTATTTAAAGCTGAGTGCATATAGTGAGGGTTCTACAGTCATGCACCAGTATAAGAGAGTTATTTCATTATGCGTAAAGTAGTGGCACAGGATATAGCAATGTGTTGAAACATTATTTTCCAATAAATTCCCCCAGAGAGCATAAGAAAGTTAGGAATTTGGTCTGAAACATACATTAAATAATAGAAAATAAGTGGCATTAATGACTCATAAAGGTAAAAAAAAAAGGCAATGACAAAGATAGTAATAATAATAGCAATAGCTACAACAACACAATAGGGCAGACTATTTGAGGATAATTTCACTTCACTGCCATAGGGTACCAAGCCTTGTTTGAAGTTGAAAGCCTTTCTGTGGCATGCTTATTCCCACGGGGTTAATCTTCCTCTGTATTGAAGCATGGGGCAGAGGAAGGGTAAGGAGAGAGTTCGTATTTAAGCTGGTCACAGGACTGTCTGGAAGGCGCAGTGTTCCAATTAGTGAAGTCTCAGACACTAACAAAGTCTCCTCAGGGACTTCTGCTGAACACACACTGACAACCTGCAAGCCTGACCATCAGTCTCTAGGTTGCTTCCTGACCCCCTAAATAGCTGATGGCTTGATTGCAGCCTACTGTTTATTCCCACCAGCAGGTATTCCCCTATGCCAACCTTAAAGCAAAGCTGGAAGCTACTGATACTCACATTCTGTACTCACTGCTATGTCTTAGCCCACCTGGAATAATTTCCGTCACTGGTAGATCAGAAATACAGGAACTAAAGGCTTAACAATTAAGCTCCACTTGGAGTAACCTAACTACTTTTGTGTCTGGTTTTCATTCAAAGGGGGAATAGACTAACAGCTTTGATGGACTTTTTGCTATTACCTTCAAAAAGTAATCCCTCCTACCCTCTTTTCCAAAGACCCTGACTAAGGTTGCTTAAGCCAGTTGTTAAATACTGAGTAGGACAGAGCAAAGTTCTGCTCAGTCACTTTTTGGTTGCTGTCTGGGGATGTGATTTTCACTATTTTAATTCAAGGCACAATACCTTCATTCACCAAACAGGACAGACAGTGTTTGGTGAATGGGCAGTTCTATTCAACATTTCTTTTTTACTTTCCTCAGTCAGTGTGTGTCTTTAAGCAACATCTCTTGAGTACCACACTAGCCTTATTCTAAATACAAAGTAATTAATAGCCTCATGAGCTTTCTTTTGGGCTCACTGTCTTTGTCTCTTGCCAAAAGTTGTATGAGATGGTTCTCCTTTGAGGGACTAAGGGGTAAAACTGTCAGAGGTTGCACTAATACTATTTTGGCCCACATGCCAATGTTTAAGTTGTAAAAATTGCAAACTCCAAAAGTGAGGGTTTAGAATGGAAAGTACTAGATATGTTTAGATGACTTATAGTGTCCATGAACACTAAACATGTCCTGTTCAGTGAATGAAGTAGTGTCAATGTAGTAATGAAATTCACATAGGGAAAAAACCACACAGATGTTTGAACAAATGTCCTCTGTGTTCTATTCATTAATGTATTATTTATCTCCCAGTCTGTAGAGGCTGATATTTCTTTCTCAAACAAAAAAAGCCAAAACTGACAAAAGAAACAGTATTTCACTGGAAAAAAGGAAAAAAAAAAAGAGGAAATTTCATGTCAGAATACCCAAGTAGCTCTTAAATAAACTTACAAATGAGGCTCTCCCCAGTCATTTTCTTCAGATATCAGCTAATGTATCCAGGCACCTAGGTCTGGAATGATGCATTGTTTTGAGAAGCAGGTCATGTTTAATAACACCTTGCCAGAAATACTCTATGACTGGGTCAGCTCCCATTTGAATATCTAAACCAGTGGCTAGGTTTTCCAGAAGAGTCATGGAAAATTGAATCTTAAACTGTTCTGATAATATGACCTTAAATACCACTAAAAGGACACACTGCATCACTTTTTGTAAATCTAAGTCTTTTTTGGAGGAAGCCAAAATGGAAACAGAACACCTCAATATAGGTGAATGGAAATATTTGAAGGCAGAGAAAGGCAGAGGGAACAGGGCAGAATTTGATTCCAACTCTTTATGTCTGTGTTTCCTACAAAAGCAATTTAGTAACTACTGTGCATTTCAGGAAAGTCACATTTTTCCTAAGGAGTGCAAATGAGAATCTGCTTGTCACACACATGCAAAGGGAACCTGTATCATCCTCTTGGCCAGCACAGCTATGGTCCCAGCACTGTTGGATGATGCTTTTTGCCTGTTGTTTCAAGTCTCAACATAAGATTAATAGCTGGAGAGGGAGAACAAGGCCTACAGCCTGGAGAAATTTCAAAGAAAACTGCAAATGTTGGTAACAACATGATGTTATACTGGCTATATAAACATAACTATATTAGGCACTTACGCCAAAGTGGGGAAAAAACAAAAAAGAGAGGATAAAAAGGTTCAAGTCTATAAAAGAGAGAAAGAGGAAGGGAAAGAGACACAGAGAGACTGTCACCTCCAGCTAATCCAGCTGTGACCACTATTTTTTATCATTCCACCTGAGAGGAACATACCAGTCAGAAATTGTTTTAATTTAAAACTTTCAAAACCAAATACATTTAAAATTACATAATTTCCATAAAACTTCAACTTCTGCTGTGGGAGGCTGATAAAAATAACAAGTGTCTTGCCCCTTTCTCCCTAAATGCATGTACAGTTGTCACCAGAAACCTGCATCCATGCCAAAATTTATGGGAAATGGAGAATTTTAAGCAAGCTGGGCCAGTATTGCAGAAGTGAAGGGTTTAGGATGTGACCTTAAAAAGAGGAAATCCCCAAAATGGGACTGGTGCCTCTGCAGTTATCTCTAAGCCTTTGTGCAGTCTCCTCTCATGCCCCCTTTTTAGTTTTTAATTAACTGGTTTTGCATAAAAGCTCTGATGCTGAAAGTGATGACTATTTTTAAAAATTCCTCTGTAGCTGCTTCCTGCCCCTGTGGCTGGCTGCTGCTGGACAAGCGCTCCTCCTTCCCCTGCTCTATCTCAATCAAGAGCTGTGAGAAGATCAGAAAATGGCATTTTCTACATGAGAGATCCAGATCTTTCAAGTAAAAATCTTGAGCCTAATTCATCCAAACCACTAGGTTTGTAAGAATGAGCTGGGAAGTCCTTTTCTCACCCCTCCTTGGCCTCCAGCCTCCCCAAGTGTTTCCTGCCACCTTGGGAACTACCCTCTGTCCTAACGCCTGGCACCCTTCTGATTATTTTTTTTTAACTGATGCTGTCTCATCACTTGCCCCAACTGACATTTTGGAGAGTACAGAGGTGCAGATCCTCAGCTGGTCATCAGGTGAGCTATAGATCAAGGGCTAAACACGGATTTCCCCAGCCACCCTAGAGGGCTGAACACTGGAAGTCATTGCTGCCTGATGCCTGATGGAGAATTCAAATTGATGGACACAGAGTTACTCTTTAATAATGAGATTTTTTCTTTATTAAGGTTTGGGTTGGGTTGTTTTTTACAGTTAAATCTGCTAGTTCAAAATGTACAGAGTTCTGGGTGTGTTAAATCAATAATTTCTTGGGATGGGCTATACTGTACAGGGACATCCAACAACATGTTGGAGCTAGAGGAAGAACATCTGAACTTGGGCCCAAGCTGCCAGGTCTTGACCTGATGCCTTGACTGCCTGAAGTGTCCTGTTCCCTTGAGTCCACCTTGTGTCACTCTAAACCAAATGGGGTGTGGAGAGAAGCTGGAACTTGTATATTTACGTTCCGTAGAGTAGGACTTGATATCCAAACGTGGTACCTATTCTGTCAAATGAATAAATTTTAGATTATATGTCACTGAGAGGTGTGGGTCCATTTGAGTGCCTACCCCAGTTTCTCCATAACAATATCCAATGTTTAAATAGCAAGAAAAGTTGCCTTGCATGTAGGCAGGCTACAAAACAGTGCATAAAATTAGAACTGACTTCCTAGTGACATAGTTTTCTTTAGAAATGACATGCTGAGAAAAAAATGAGGCAGTAATGGGCAGGTTTTTCTGCAAGACTGTTATAGAGATGAAAAATATCCCTGCTAAAATAAAGTCTTTTAAAAATTTGGCCACAAGAAGTTTTTTCAAAATGCACTTTTCACATATTCAGCAGCTTTGCTATAAAAGTCTATCCCTGAAAGGAAATATCCACCTCCGCACTTCTTAAAATATCATCTCAGGTTTTTGATCATCTAAATGTTAATTAGGATGCTGGAAAGCCATGGTAAATAAACTAACAGCTATTATTGAAAGAAAAAGTCCCAGTGCTCTAAACACGCTAAATCATGTCTAACGTTCTTTGCTCTGAACTAACTGACACTGATATATCAACATCTACTTTTCTAGATAATTTTCAAAATTGATGAGCCTGTGCTTATAGGTCTTTGCACTGGGCTGCTTTGCTGAGAAGGAAAATAGTTCAGGGAAGATAGGCATAGACTTGCCTATGGGAGGTGTTGGTGCCAGAGCTGAACAGGACAAGGGAACATGGAGAAATTAGGTTTTATGCATTATCTCAAATGAGGACAAGCAGAGATGAATGCCTGATCTTGGTCTCTGCAGTATTAGTAAACATAGCATCTTAAGTAACTCTTCTTGAGATGAATGAAGATGATGAAAGTCAGATTTCAAACAAGATCTCGGTTTTGACAGGCTCAGGTTATCTGCACCTGTGTTCTTACATGTGTTGAAATGAAAAGTTGCCCAGTTGCAGCCTTTTTTTTCCTGTGTTTTGAAATGCTTTGAAAAAGCAGTTGAAATTAGTAGGGCTGCTCACATGTGCCAAAGCATTTATCTTCCAAAGGCCTTGCACCAATTCAGAGGAGTTGGAAAACAGAAACCAGAAATCCGAACAAAAACTATGATGTGAAATGAAGACCAGGACTTTGAGCTTGCTGAAAATGTGGGAAAAGAATTACAGAACAAAAGAACAGTCTGTCCTCAGCAAAGGGATTTAACGTCCTCTCTGCTCTGCTAATGGATTTTCAACATAGCCTGTTGCTTATGTGGCTCCATTGTCATCAGTGGGCTTGAAATGAGAGACTGCTATTTGCCAGAAGATCAGGAAAATCAATTAGAACTATAAAATGTTTAGTTAAAAAGCCCCAAAAGCCCCATGGTATATATATAGACAGTTGTTCACTGGCCTTCTGTTGTTTCAGACTTACTGAGGGTTTTGGCTCTTTCCTCCTGCAGTAAAACCACTCCCTCACCAGCGCAGCCTCCCAGTGTTGTTGCAGGTCTGTGTTAGCACAAACTGACTGGCAGTGCCTGCGGTAATGGGGCAAAATACTGAAGGGTGACTTACCAGGACCACTCTTCCTCCCTCTTTTTTTCCATTTTACAGTAACTAGTGATGGACATGGGAAGTGGAACAACAGAAGATAACCACATGTGGCTAAAATCTAGTGCTTGGTCAGGATTTGGCCACATGGACATATTTCTGTTCCAAACCCATTTCTTCCCTTGGATCACACATAGCTAAGGAGGACCTCATCAGAAGCTACAGGTGTAATCAACAGCATGATTTGCTTGGACTAGAGGGAGCTCACCATAAGTAACTGGGTAGTTATACCAGTTTGGTGGGATCAGTTTTCAGGGAAGTTGTTTCTACAGTTAGCCACAGTGTGCTTCTACCTTTCATAATTTTACAACCACATTTTATAGCAAAATGTGTTTCAGTTTCTTTTCCATGTGGGAAATATGGAATCACAGAATAACAGAATCAATTAGTTTGGGAAAGACCTCTGAGATCATCAAGTCCAACCTATGACCTAACACCACCCCATCAACCAGACCATGACACTGGGTGCCACATCCAGGCTTTCCTTAAACACTTCCAGGGACAGTGGCTCCACCACTTCCCTGGGCAGCCCCTTCCAATATCTAATCATGTTTTCTGTGAATTCTTCCCAATTTCCAACCAATGGAAAAACATTCAAGTGAAACCTTTCACACCAAGTGCCAGTTGGGGTGGGGTGGGGGGAGGGTGGGTGTGGGTGGTGGGGGGGGGTGTGTGTGTGTGGAGGAAATGAATATTTTTTTTCCAGAAATAGTTACCGATTTCAGTGAAATCACACAGGTTGGGCAGTAAAAACACTTCATTAACTACTGTCATCTTCCCAAAGAGGCAGTCTCAGCCTTCACTGTTATGGTCTGAAAGAATTCATTACTTGACACATAGCAGTACTGGCCTAAAGCACACTGTCATAGGTTAGCAAGCATAGTCCCGGAAGGGACGTCCTTGCTAAGGGGTGCTTACAGTTTCCTCTGGGAACTGATAGAACCTATCAGCTGGCCAGTTTGAATACGGACAATTCTCTAAGCCACTTAAAGTTGTGACCGCCTCTGTGATCCACATTTAAGAATAGGCAAACTCCCCCTCCAAGCTCTCTCTCGTTTCCGGCGCTGGGACAGGTGGCTGCGGGCCCCGAGTGGGGGCCAGCGGGCCCGGCCAGGCCCTGCTTGGGCCAGGCCGGGCTGGGCCACGGCCATCCTGAAGCCATGGACCTGTTCCAGCCATGGAACCCCCCCCACTGCCTTGCCGTGGGCAGCCGGAGCGGCTCGGCTCTCCCCCCTCTCCACTGCGATAAGAAAAATTCAACATTCCAGCTTCAAAGCTGCAAGGCCGAGGTGAGATTAACCCTTTTATTGCTGTGAAGAGCTGAAAACCTGAAGGAAGAGAGAGAGGAGATGCTTAAAGCTGAAATTCTGTTGTGAAGCTATGATATATCAGAGTATCCTGTTGTAATTTCATGAAGATCTGGGGGGTGGAGTGTTCAACTCGTAAGCAAAAGCACCTGCACTGAGATAGGCAGATGCTGACGCAGCTGTAATTTCATGAGAAGTTTGGACAGGGAGAGATGAACCAGATGAGGACTTTTGCTCCAAACGGGAAAGGAGAAAACCTCAGTCCCTAGAGATGCTCCCAGAGATAGTCCTAAAGATGAAGATGATGAAGACCCTTTGCTCCCAGGGAAGGAGAAGGGCCTCTGTTTTTGTTTCTGAATGGCTCAACCTTAAAATTGTACCCCAAAAAACTTCAAGAGTGGACCCTTGAAAGCAGTTGCGGGAAAAGCTGCAAGTCCGGTAAAGGGACTCACACGCAGGCAGAGAGACTCCTCTTCCTAAATGGACTGAACAATATTTGGAAGTGGGCGGCTGTCTCGTTGTGATACTGTTTTCATAGCATGAGCAAGAAGAGACTTCTCTTTCTAAATGGACTGAACAAGGTTATTATGGAAGTGGTAAACAGACTGAACATCTTAAGGGTTGTCTTTTCACATTGTCAGTGGGAGAAGGGAGGAAGGTGGGGGGAGGAGGAGAGTTCTGAAGGTGGTATAACTTTTTTTTCTTCTTTTAGGTCTGTTAATAAACTGCTTTATATTCTTTCAAGTTTGGTGCCTGTTTTGCATTTCTCCTAATTCTTATCTCACAGCAGATAAACAGTAATGAGTATTTTGGACCAAACCACTACACACACCTACAGGTACACTTCCATGTGGCATCAATTACTAATTAAGTGAGTAAGAAAAACTTCTGTCAAATGATTGTACAGAAGTTTATGTAGCTCAGCAAAGCAAAAAGAACATTACCTACCCAGGGGTCAATCTGGGGTGTGAAAAAACCAGGGACATTAAGCTGGAGCTTCACTCTATGTCTAAGTATTTATATCATTAAATCAAAACCACCAAAAATCTTCTTTTTAGGATTTTGTCTATCAACAGAAATAATTCAGTGCATTACCTATAAGCTGTCCAAGGCTAGACAGTATTTGCATTACCTGAATTCACCCTGGATTCCCATAGGAACAAGCCAAACCAACACAAGCCATACATTTTCTCATCTACAAATGTGTTTTGCACCAGCATGGATACATGGTTTGTTGTCCAAAAACCTTAATTAACATCAACCACAATTGTGCTACCACTATCAGGGGTAAGGAAACCCATAGGAGTAGCAAAAGACTCGGCAGCTGTATCAGTCTGTTGCACAGTTGTGCAGCATACAAAGCTATAACGTATACCAAAAGTCCAGCAAAAAGCAGATCAGTGTGCCAGAAGGTACTGGCACACAGCTAAATGTCAATACAGATACTAAGATTTAGGAGCTGTCATAAGTAAAGAACTGCTGAAATTGTGAACAGGAGCAGGCAGCAGGTAACTGCTGTGTAAGTGTGTGGGTGAATGTATGAAACGGAACCCCTGAAACTGAACCCCTGAACTCTCAGGCAGAAGGCTGCTACTTGCAAGCTGCAACCACTCTTGGCTGCTGGAAATGTTGATGATACGTAGGCTAAAAAAAGCGGTGTATCCCAAATCCTCCAGTTAATAAAGAGACAGGAGACCAGAGCACTAGTTAAAAGGCTGATCATGTGCTGTTCTTATGCCCATATATTATTTAGACTGGAGGAACTGGGAACGTGGTTTCCAGAAAGAAGATTTGCTCCCAGGAGATGAATTCCTGAAAGGAAGAAGTGGTCTCAGAAAGCAGAAGGAGGCCGAAGAAGAAGGTGAAGATCCTGGCCTTGGGAGGCATCTGGGAAATGCAGGAAGATCCTGAAGATGATGGACATCAATGTTGTACATCAGTGATGGACATCAATGCCAGGGGATGCCGAGGGACTGTGTCTGAGATGGGCAACTGCAAGCAGCATCACAGCAGGAACAAACGTGACTTTCTGTCCAATGCCACTAGTAGTGACGCCCCCTGCAGGGAAGGGGAAACTTAGGGAATGAAAGGGTGGTGGGGAGGGAGCGAGTTAGTGTGAGAAAAAATAAATAGGGTAAAGTCTGTAATGTCATTGTTTCTTCAATAAAACCTGGTACCCAGATGCTCCCCACGTTGGAATTTATTACAGTGTAATAAACACTGCAAGACAGACAACATCTCACCTTGCTGCTGTAAACAGACGTGCAGATAAACACAGATCACTCCCTGCATATTATAAAGGAAACTACAATGAAATCATAATTTTCTACTGCATGTCATTTTTAACAGACCATGTCTTCAGAATTAGAAGTCAGGCCATGTGTTTGCAGCATCCTTCAGTGTACAAGATAAACTTATGTTGAAGAGGAAAACAGCTCTGGGTTGTGTATACCTGGAAAACTAAAATTTTGGCAGTTCAGAGAAGAGCATTGGTGAAGTTGCAGTTACTTGCATTCCTATTACCAAAGCAGCAAAACATGCGATGCTCCATGTGAGCCACAAGGATCACTGCTCTCTGAGACATCCTTCTATATTAAGGACAGCAACAAGCAAATGTGGGTAGGCATTTTACTCTACATGATGGCAGTGCTCTACTTCCTGCAAAAGCATTTCTGTTGAGCGCCTCATTTTAAGACTTCTGCAACTCATAGTAAGGTAAAGCTTCTAATAATTTTGCTTCTAGATAATGCTTTTGTTGGCTATTCAGCATTATAATTACCCACATAACAGTGACACTCTGATAGACAAGGACTCTAAAGAGAAAAATAATGTTCTTACAAGAAGGTCAGCTCTAAAGAAGATGCACTTAATTTCCTTATCTGTAAACACCTGATGTCCCATGTGAGCTCTGGAAAAGTACATAGCAGGACATTAAAACCCCACTTGCATTCTGCTTCATTACTTGGCCTTTAAAAAACCTTGAGCTTTCCATTATGTTATTCACTAGAGTTGATACCAAGAGCAATGGTACCAGGAGCCTGCTCACTACTGAGTAGGGTGTTTGGTGGTTTTTTAATGTACTTTTTGGTTAAAAACCACCATGGCTAACATCACATTTAAATACTAATTGTAGATGTTCTAGAAATGTTTATTGTTTTCCACCTAATTAAACAGCAAATGTTGGTCAACATTTTTTAAAGTCTCTTTTGACTAAGGATTAACTGCAGTTTCATATTAATAGCAATTTCCCCCAAATTAAAGTGAGCTTGAAAATTATCTAGTAACAAATGTGAAACATGTTTGATGCTGTTCAAGGACAAATTAGAATTTAAAATATATTTCCACCCTCTTTTCTCAGCTAAGCAGTTCTTGATTATCCAATTTACTGATAACATTTTTGCCTCATCTCAGAGGAGGAAGCCCTCCCAGAGGATAAAGAAACTAAATATTTGCTTTTCAATATTTGCTTTAAAGTGTGTTTAACTCTTTGTTAACAAAGCAAAATAATAATTTAATGCAGGGATAATGTGTAGCCCCCTGTAGCTTCTCTACAAATGTGGGGCTGTGCGAATTGGATACTTTTTGTCATGTTTATCAAAAATAGGAGTAGAAGTAGATGGAGTACACCTGTACTGCGCATACCATATGTGTTTCTGCATCTTTATATCTGTTTATTACCATTTTATTTATTTTAACAGACAAACTATCCACTGTTTGGAAATTTTGGAGAGTCCAGATGACCATGTTTTTGTTTGCCCTAAACCTTAATACAGCAGGTCAGAGATTACTTAAGCAATTCTCACTCATATTGACTCTGAAAAGAGTAAGAAGAAGATTTACGTGCCCAGAGCTATGCATTGTCATATACTGAAATGAAGTCTCCTAAATACAGGAGTAAATTTAGTGGAGGGAATGAGGAGGTAGAGACAGGAATTGTGGATCATTTAGTAATATATGGGATGGCACCTGGTACCAGTTATTGAAAAGGTTATACAATGGCGCTTTTTCAATGAATCAGGCTGACTGGGATTGGAAGTGACATCTGGAGATCATCTAGTGCAATTCCCTGCTGAATCAGGTTCTACTAGAGCAGGTTGCACAGGATAATGGCCAGATGAGTGCCTGTTGCCCCTTGTCCTCTCCCTGGGCACCACTGAGCCTGGCTTCATCCTCTTGAACACTCCCTTTCAGGTACGTATAGACATTGATGAGATCCCCTCTTAGCTGCCTTTACTCCTGGCTGAACAGACACATCTCCCTTAGCCTGTCCTCTAAGGGAGGTGCTCCAGGTCCCCAGTCATCTTTGTAGCCCTCCAGCAGACCTGCTCTAGGAGCTCCATGTAGCTCTTGCCCAAGGAGCCCAGAACTGGACACAGCATACGTGGCCTCACCAGGCCTGAGTGGAGGGGCAGGATCACCTCTCTTGCACTGTTGGCAATGCTCTTCCTAATGCACCCCAGGATGCCATTGGCCTTCCGGGCCACAAGGGCACTGCTGGCTCGTGGACAGCTTGTTTTCCGCTGGGACCCACAAATCGTTCTCGGCAGAACTGCTTTCCAGCAGGTCAGCTCCCAGCCTGTGCTGGTGTCTGGGATTATTCCTCCGCAGGTGCAGGACCCTGCATTTGCCTTTGCTCAATTTCTGGAGCTTCCCCTCCGTACAACTCTCCAGGTTGTCCAGGTCTCACTAGGTGGCAGCACAGGACTCTGGGGTATTGGCCACTCCTCGTGGTTTTGTAATGCCAGTGAACTTGCTGAGGATGTATCAGCCTCTTCATCCAGGTCATTGATGAATAAGTTGCACAAGACCGGACCTGGTACCAACCCCTGGGGAACACCACTAGCAGTGAGTGTCCATCTAGACTCTCTGTCTCTGCCATTCAACCAGTTCTCAATCCACATAAATGTCCACTCATCTAACACTTCCTCAGTTTGCCTATGAGGATGTTAGGGGAGACAATGTCAAAAGTCTTGCTGAAGTCAAGGTAGTCAACATCCACCACTCTCCCCTCATCTACCCAGCCAGTCATGCCATCACAGAAGGCAGTCAGATTGGTCAGGCATAATTTCATGGATTTTCCTCACAATCAAAACAAAAGGAGTCTGCTTTTGAAAGCCTCTTTCCATGGGAAAAGTCTTAATAACAAACACCATTCACACAGAAATTGATATAGTAGTAGCAGTAGTTTGTCATCCGGAAAGTAGATGTGGGAAGGCTCGGCTGTGACTACACAAGTCCTGCTCCAGGAGTATGTCCTCCTCACTGGAAGTTCTTTACCCTTCCCTGCAACTCCCATACTGATGAAGCTCTTCCCTCAAGATCATCTGTGTTGGGAGACGCTAGAGAGACTGGGAAGAGTGGAGGGCAGGACTGAATAAATAACATTATTTTTTCCTTCATCCTGCAAGATAAATAAAAATGCCCTTTTTTGGTTTTGGTTTTTCCAAGATCTCTGTCCAAGGAATCTTCCAAACCACCATAGCCTTGGGAAAGCAGTCAGTTAGAGTCACGCTTCCAAGAGTACTTCTACTTTGTCTAGCTGCCAAGAAGTGGTGATCCATCTGTGACTGTTTACTGCACCTTTGTCTACCTGGATAATGCTGCATATAGGCAGCATAGCAGGTTTGGACCAAACCAGAATGCCTACTTAATGAAGTGAGGCAGCAAGCTTAAAAAAATTCAAGCGTATTTTTTAGGAGTGAGCTGATCAGACTGGAGGCAGAAAGCACTGTGTCATAGTTCCTGTGAAATTTTTCTATATTTAATAAACATCCACATAAATTACAGTTATATAAACACTTCCTCTAACCATGGAGTTTTTCCAGTACTTATTAGTCGCAGTTACTGATAGTCTAAGAGAAGAAATTCAAATGCAGGATCTAATACAAAAGGGGAACCATGGCTTCAATCCAGACCTCTTTCTTTCCTTTATTCCTGCATTTGAAAACCTTGCCAATTTATCAGCTTTGAGCCTAACTTTCTGGAGGATGTTTCAATACAGCTTTGGGGATAAAAGTGGTTGAAAGTTCTAGCAGCCACAACTGCACAGAGAAATAAAGAAATACAGGCGGCTTTTAAAAGATGAAGTGAGAAAGAATTATTCATGGTACTTTTTTGGCTGTCTGAAACTCCAGAATGACTGGCTAAACCGGAACAGACGGTGATAGGAGTGAGTCAATACTGAAGGGATAACAAAATTTCACTGCTTAAGCACTATTGATTAATAGACTGAAAGGAAATTATGCTACAGCTATATTTTGGTTTTATCTTTTTTACTAGCTTATTTGTTTTCCACAGGTTTCTCTAAGTGGAATTTGGTTAGTTCCCTGAGAAGGCAGGTACTGAGTTATTTACCTCCAGAGCTGCAAAGGTCCAGAGAATCTGCATCCAAACCAGAAACCTGGTTGCCCTGAGAACATCTATACATGCATATATCTCAGGTACCTAAGCCAGGGGGGGCATGATCCAGAAGGACCTGGTTTTGACTATTACTGGGCATTGCAGACCACAGTTTTTTCTGGTCTTTCTGCAAGTTTGTTCCAGGCAAACATGCTCTGACAGGTATGCCAAAACACCAGGTGTCTGGTTAAAATTCTGTACCATAGTTAAGGTTAAGAATGGAGTGAAACAGCTAAGTACACTTTAGAAACACAAAGAAACATGTGATGTTATAAATGAGCATCTATTTCTTTAAAACACAGCTTTAAAAGATTGACTTTAAAGCAATATATTCTTAAAAGCAAGGCGCCTTACTTTTTTGCTGCATTACTTATATTTGACCAAGATGGGAATATATTAATTACATGTAATATTCTTGGAATATGTGAAAAATAACATTTTTTCCATGTGAATCAGCACAGGAAATGATCTGGAAATGAGTAAAACGTTGAGAAGTCTACAGATGGAGGTTTTTCTTAAAAAATACACAATGTTTTTCAACTATAGAGTACTGACATCATGTTTTCTTCAACAGTGAAGTGTCACAGAGATGATTGATGACACACCAGAGACTGAAGAAGAGCAAGAACTTGCTTCTGATCAGCATAGTTTAAGACTGTAATCTGATGCAACATTAATTTAACAGTATCTATTTTTGCTGGTGCCAGGCAATTTTCCTCCCCTAACTTGCCATTGCCAAAGCTTACCACATTCTTGCTAAACACAGAAAGTGGTAGATAACATGAAGCAAACTCAGAGGTATTCTGACTTGGTTTTCTTTTCACTGTGATGTGAAATAAAAACCCCATAAATCCAGTGCCTCCTAAATGATGATCTAGTAATGCATTCCACAAGACACTTTGATTATCAAAATTTTCCCTTGCTGGGGTTAGATATTAAAATAATAATAAATACTACTACTAAACCCAGTAAATTAATGGTTTTCTAAGAGACATACTGTGAGAGGATGTTCAAGGGTGGATATGTTTAGGAAAATATGTAGCCCTCCATGGAGCTGAAACCTCAGTCCTAAACTAACTGATGCTAGGCACTCACGGCAGCAAAACAGTGAGTGGGAGAGAGGAGTACAGAGTCTGCTCCAACACACTATTGATTTGGTCTGAAATTATGTGAATTATTACTGTTGAATTCATTATTAGAACTGATGATTTTATTGGAGTATTAGATGCTGTAAAATGGATTCTGCATGCACTCTTCAAAGCTCCCTCAAATGGGAAATTTCCTCCATTATTTAATTTGTCAGAAAATTACTGCTTCTGTATCAAATTTTTCTTCTGTTTACTGAGGTGGAACTTGAGTTCCAGTCTAGTACAGTTAGTAGGAACACTCTGACTCCTGCCTCTGAAGTGAGGTATGAAGCACACTATTAATACTCTTTTTTCTTTTTTGAAATCAAATCAATAAACAGATTTTCTTGTGAATATGTTGCATTGCACTCTGGGATGCATGAAAAACATTTGAAAGAGTAAATTTACTGATATATATATATATATATATATATATATACTGATTATACTGCATCCCAAAGGCAATATTTGGCTCACAGTGTCCAGGAATCAAAGACGGTGCACGTATTTTTTTGTAGTAAGATAATGTTTCAAATTCTTTCATTTGGCTGGGAAAAGAGCAGCATAGGGAACCTGCTGCCTGTGCTCCAAGTGTCCTGTTCACTCTGAAGCTACAGAGAGATTCTGTCGCACGAGTGAGACTGAAGCAGTTGGTGCACATTCATGCTGTGCACTGTTCATTACACTGCCGCGTACCAAACAGAGCTGCTTAGTTCATAGATCAGAGAGCCATTTAAGGTGAACCTGGAAACATTCTTGGTGGCAAAACTGAAACCATCTAAAGTCAAGACACAATTTTCCTGGACTCTTTCCTCCAGTCTTCAAAACATGTATCTGTCTTTGCCTTTATTCTCATCAATGAGGAATTTAAAGTCATAGACTCATTGTTCTTAAATGTCACTGTCTGTGAAAAATAAAAATGGAGAGAACAAATAGGCTCCATGTTTCAAGCATAAATTCAGAGTCCCTGAACAGAAGTGAGGCTTTTTCAGTCTGTCTTTGGGAGCAGGCTTGACAGGGTTTCCTGAAAGCTGCCTGTTTCGTTTCACTATTCCTATAACCACAGTTGCACAACTTATATGGATTAATTGAACAGCAAACAGTAATATCTAAATCTACCATGCTGCTTAAAATACAATACAGCAAAACTACACATGGCTGCAGTAAGGATCAAAGAGAGAAGATTGCAGGAATAGAGAAGACATTTGTCTATGAAAATCAGGGCATCTATACTCTAAGGCATTACAAGGTAAAACTCTCAACATCTTCTCTGCCTTACCTCCAAGCAAAGATGAGCTGGAGGAGGTCAGAGCAATTCACCTGACTCAGACTGCTACCAGACAAAATAGGTCACATTAGTTTCTGCAGCAATTATAAAAGGCCTCTTTAGCTATCGAAGTGGCTGAGATACAGAAGAGAAAAGCAAAGCCCTCAGCAGAGAGAACAGAAAAAATTTCAGAAAGCATGGGGGGTTTAAAGCTGATGTTTTGAAGCTTAGGGCTGTGCTTCAGGACTTTCCTATTCCAGGCGGACACAGATTGCCCAGCAAAGGAGAAGGGCATGGGTGTTTATGAACTGGATTTACTCTCTGCAAAGTTTTCTGCCAGCAATAATCCGTCATGAGCAGCAGTATTTTGAAACAGTACTGCTGAGTCATGCAGATTTGTGATGATATTAATCTCTATACAACTTCACAAGAAGCTGCCAGAAATTCAAAGAACTTATATTTGCAGGATATATTTGTGAAAATAAGCTTTGATAGAACATCCATCCACATTACTGAAGGAGACAAATTCTGGGCCTTTTTCCATATATAAACTAACTGCTCTCCCAGACTTCCTGTCAATCTCTGGACTGTGAACTTCCCTGATACTGATACTTTACTGCTTCTGTCTTTCATTTATTTTACCACTTCAAGTAGAAAAAAACCTTAAAAGACTGGAAAATTACATGAAAAATTTGGGATTAAAATTCCTCAGTTTCCTTGGATTCAGTACAGCTGTGGTGCAGTGAGAATATAAGTTAATTTATGGAAGCAAGATTGTCTTGCATGAGATGTAATGTTCTGTAGACAGCTGCCTTTTCCAAAGAACACAAATTCCTCACCCATGTGGGGAACACTGAGCACCCTCATCTGAAAAATCTTGAGCAGTCCGTTCAGCATCTTTCAAGAACTTACCATATTGTTACCTAAAAGGCAATGACTTCCATGCTAAGGGACATAAGTTTCTTACAGTAAGCTGTAGAAATTACTGGCAATATTTTATACCCAAAGACCTGTACTACTTCTACATGAAGCTAAATCAGTGTTTAACTCCTCGTCCTGCCTAAAAGCTTGGAAATCGTGTCACTGACTTTCACATTGGTAAACTGCCATTGAATTTATTCCTGCTCTACTGTGCTGGGACAAATAGATGGTAAGTAAGTAAGCAAGAAGACCAAATCACGTGCACAGCACTATCCATGAGGATGTGAGTTTCTAGGATCAGATTTCTGAATAGCAACTCCTGCAGCTTCCCACTGTGGTGGCCATGCACGTTCTACACCTCCAGGCGCTTGCACTTCTCTCTTGACATCTCCTTGCACAGCCCCATAGGTTATCTGCATGAAGGCTGGCTTTTTAGATCTTCACACTGCACTGAAAATTACCTTACAAGAGGGGCTCAGCATGAAGTTTTTTTCTGCACACTAGAGACAATAACAAAATTAGCTCCTCTGTGTCTGTCACTCAGTCCCTGGCAGGAACTTACATACTCATGGACAGTTTCAGTGAGCAGAGAGGCCTGTCTTTCAAGGGTATAAAGTTAATATGAGGTTTTGTGCAGAGCAGGCATCAGGTAGAAGAATCCCAAGAAAGTCTGCAGTGTAAATTCAGCTGTTACATTTGGGTTTTGACCCGGTGTCCCAAAATATTCCCCCTAGACAGCCAACGCGTGCGCACACACACACACTCTCAGATAAGAGCCTACCACCCCAAAGATGCTACTTCTTGTCCCTTAGGTCATATGTGGGACAGCTTAGGAAGGTAGGCATGGTCACCACAGTGAAAGGGAATTGGGGGCCATGTGGGCTATGAGGGCAGACACGAGGAGCAAGAGAGTTTAAATTACTGGTGTGGAAAAGAGTGAGGATAGTGGACATATTTGTAATATGGATTTCTGCTGCTTCTAGTGTAGCATAAAACAGAACTTGTGCTTGGTGCTCAGTATAACCTGAATGACAGAGGAGTTTGATTCCAGCTGAATCCCTCACCTGTAATTTGTGATAACAATATGTGTCTACAAGGCAAGACATCTGTCAACCAATATAGAACTTGTGCTAGCCTGTGGCAGATATGATGTAAGTCCAGAACTTCTCTGCACGAATATTCTCAAGTAGACATCTGGGCTCACAGAAGTTAGAGAAAGGTCACCCTGCAAGTTCTAGCATGGACACACAATGAGATTTAAAAAAAAAGGTTTCTTACCAACAATCATATGATTGCAGATATCACAGAAGGTTGGTTTTTTGAAGATGTGCTCCTGGAAGATGTGAGTCTTGTTTTCTGGCAGCTGCTGGACTCTGGTGGGTGAAGACACATGGGTCTCTGAGTTGGGGAGCTGCCCAGTGCTTGTGCTCACCTCAGGCATCAAGTCTACTTGCAATTTCACATCACTATTAGTCCTCTGGAAGAAATTGTCCGCACTTTTACTCCGCAAGCCTTTAGTCTTGAAGGAGAGGGATCGTTTCAGTTTCTGCAGCTGCAGCAAATAAAACAGTTATAATCACAATTTTTTTCTACTTTAAAAGCAATGCAAGGTTGCTGGTTTTAGGGTGTGTTGTTGCCAAGTGAACCTGGGAGCTACCATCAGGCCTTGAACCACCTGAACAATAAAATTTAGAATTTAAATTCTAATTTAATAAAGTTTAGAATTTAACCAGCAATTTCCGAGCAAAAAAAGACATCCCAATCAGAAAACAACCTACCCTACATATATTTTCTGATGGACAATAAACTTGATAGCACTAATGAATGCTTCTTTTGGTCTCTATTTGCAGGTATGAAGCAAAGAAGCATTGCTGAAAGTTGTATGCATTGGAGAATATATCCTTTGTATTCAAGCATATGGGAACTTAGAGTATTATTCACCCTCTAACAGTACTTAAGCAGTCTGTAAAACCATTACAGGAACAGCTGTTATACGGTGGTACACGCCAACTGAATTCAGTAAATATATTTGATATACTTAATTTTTTTGAATTTGGCAGAAACAAAGATTATATGCATTTGATTAGCTTTGACTAAGAAATTCTACTTTCATTTATTTTTTTTAAAGGAAAGAAGTCTTAACAGCAGTAAGAGTGTAATTAGCTGGCCAACTGATAGCTAATGCATTAATTAATACTAGTTAACACACATTCACATATGTTCTTGTTTATTGTATTGTGTGTTGATTGTCAGATGATCAAGCACCACAATAAAGCATTACTAACTTAGAGTTGTTAGCTCGAACTCTTTATCTGTAAACTCTCTTGTGCCATATTAGCCATCCTCTCATCCATCCTCCTCCCCAGTTTGGTATAAGGCTGCAAAGGGCACTGGATGAGGCAAAGAAAGGATTAGGAAATTAGCCACACAAATCAGTGGGTTTGTCAGCTCCGACATCCCACAGGGAGAGGCCAGGTAAAAGGAAAGCCAGCTCTGAGTCTGCTTCTTCTGAGTCTGCTATTTCCCTCTCTGAAGTGCAATAATTCTGTATCACCTTTCACTCAGCATTATTCAAACCACTGCAAAATGATTTCAATCACCACTGCTATTCTCTGGGTGACTGTGATGTGACAACTGAAATTTTCCATGCCTCTCAGGCTGTCTGTGGTAACCAGCAGGAATGGTTTATATTAGAAACTGTTTATGTTAGAAGCAATGATTATTTGGAATCATAATTCACACTAATATAAAGGGAAGGAGTTCACATGCTTTCCCAAAAAAGCATAGAACTGGTAAGTCACACTGACTTAGTGGCCTCAGAGCACTTGCTCTCCCTAGATTCTGTTCCTGATCCATCTGTTTTCTTTATGATGTGGCTGACAGCATGCTGTTGGAGAGGAGAGTCAAGACACTCTGGGGGGAAGCCGCTCTTCCACCTTCAGAAACAAGTAGCTTGTTCCTGGAGAGGGAGACAACAGCTCTCTACCCAATGTTTCACAATAAAATCCCAGAGTCAAATAAATGGGCAAGGAGCTGCCATTGCCTCCAGTTAACAATGTTTGGGTTTGCTACATGGAAGTAAACTGCATTCTACTTCCTGAGTTGTTCCTCCACAGTGACTTTGGGAGTAGGGAGGCATCAGAGCCTGGAGCCCATCCTACATGCACCTACCTCACCCACAACTCACTCTGGATTCAGGGGAGGAGCCCTGGATCCAAATGAAGGAAATACCTATTTGCAGGAAACTCTCAGTCTCTAGGGCAATGCGAAAATAAGAGCAATTAAGTAATTAAATGCTAGCTATGAGGTAAGTGCAGTTTATGGTTTCTGATGCTCTTTTGATCTGGAGTCTGAGACATGGACTGATTGAGCCCAAAACTCACTGTAAAATGCACCATCAGAATGTGAGACCTTCCCTCTTCCTCTTGAATGTTAAGTTACAGGCTCTTGAAATCACTGAGGTTATTCAGTTCTGAGATTACTTCATCTCCCCAGTGACAGCCAGGACACAACAATAATTCACCCCCTTGCTCCTGAAATGTTTCTCACTGAAGTCAGACCTAATTAGTGTAGCAAAACACAGAAAATTACAACACCACGAGGTGACTGAAATGGCATCCATTATTGATTTGCCATCCATTTCTACAGTCCCACATGAAGCTATTTAAATTTCAAAATGCTGCTCCTGCCAGAGAAGGAAACCTAAGCTGTGCAATATTTGTTTTATCATGAAACAACAGTCCTGCTAGTTTGGACCATGTATATAGTACATTTTAAGAAGCTTTGCATTTACTGTCCTTATCCCATTCTCCTGTGCACAGCTATTTACCAGTTGAGGAATCTACTAGCAGCCTTTCCTCCCCCAAGCAGAAAAGTCAAGTTTTCCAAGGAAGAACAGTCCAGAATTCAGGCCATACATGCCCAAACATGAACTCTACGCATAAACTCTACGGTGAGCATGAAACTGTGCATATTCTGTACATTCCCTCACAGAATGTACATAGGACACATATCCAAGGATGAGTTGAGAAAGTTACCTTCACAGATTTGGCAGGCATCTCTGCACAAGCTGATAGCCCTCTGAAATTCTTTGAGAACCATCCTGTTTTCATGCAGTTCAATAATTCCCAGACAAGATGGGCATCCTTGTCTTTAGCCAAACACAGATTTCATGCCCATTTGCATTCAGACTGGAAGACACCTACATGTTTGGCTTGCATTGCATACCTAGAACACCAGTGGAAGTCTGGGACTATTACATCCCAAATAGGTTATTTGTGTACAGAAGTGACTCTGAGAAAATGAAGAATATTGGCAATATTTAGCATTTTGCACTGCTAATTACACACTCTCACTGTTAAAAATACCTCTCAGATCAGCATGTTTTGTGCCCTTCATGCGTAAGAGAGAGTATACAGGGCCATAGAAGATTGGCATCAGGTTTTAAAATCGGATCCAACTTTCCTTTCTCATATTAGGCTCATGAAAGAATTTGAAATAGGGTAATGGTATGTGATTGTTTACTTAGGAAAAGTTGGCCCAAGCAAGCGCAAGGGCTGGTTGTTATACATATTGTATAAACAATAAAACCATAAAAGCTTAAGTAATTATTAGGCTACAGCTGAGCAAGCATCACTTCCCTTACTTAAATAGTACCATCTCCTCATTTTGAAATTTGGTGTGGATTATCCCCATTCTTTTATTGCAAGATTTCAAATGTATGTAATAGGCATGTAATATAAATGTCTGATTTTGGTCTGCTGTAAACTGAGTTAATGCACTTGTGATGCCACAACTCCTAATAGAGTGTTCACCTGAGGTGGAAATCAAATCTTTCAATAGAGAGGAATGTATGCAAATTTTATTACTTATACTTTATTTCTGCAGAGTGAATGATTTCAAAGTTAAACCTTATGAAGAAACACTACAAAACTTTGGAAAAAAACCCTGCAGCTAAGGTTGTCCTACATTCAATACTTCAACTCTTCAGTGAAAAATCACGTATTGAGACTGAAACAACCCCTAAGCCAAGCACAAAAAGGCTTTAAGAAACATATTTGAAATAAATCTCTTAAGACTTTCACATTTTCTCCACTGTAAGCAAGGCTGCAATTTAGCTTTCACTTAAATAAAAATAACATTCGCAGAAGCACAGGAGGTTTTCTAGACTTGTGGTAGCATCAGGAGTCTTCACAGTGTTGACACTTCAGAAACATGAATCCTTGATATTAAAGCCAGGATGTTCCTGTGGTTTGAAATTAGAGTAAGGGGAAAATCTTTTTTTCTAGTTAAAGGCTTTTTATCAGTCACACAGACTCTCAGTGACTGCACATACTAACCCCACAGGCAAGGTAGAGATAAGTGCAATAGCTCAATCTCAGAGCTTGATTAACCTTTTTTCCTGTATCTTGCAGCACAATCTCAATTTTCCTCCAAGTCACTGAATGTTCAAGCTACAAGGGATCTGGAAGCTCTGTTATCAGCACTCCTCCATTCCTAATTCCCCTGTACTACAACTCTTTAGCTGCTATAAGCAGAAAACAGGAGGCAGCAAAAGAACAGTTATTCAAATTCATTCTGCTTTTTCTGTGAGTGGCAATTGCACCTGCCCTCACCAGGACTTTATTTGATAAGCACCCAATGCTTTTCTACAATTTCTGTTTAAGAACTTCCCATGAAAATCAGAAAGATGTAAGTGATTTGAGCTGTTTTATAATCCCTAGCTTTGCAATTACAAAGACATGTGTCCTAGTTGCGGAGTACTGTATTCAGGCTCCTAAGTGCTCCCTGGTATCCAGGAACAATTTTCCCCTTGATTCTCCAGCTTGTCTACATTGGCAGTCAGCAGGGCTCAGTAGAAGCGGATGGGAAGAATGAAGCAGGGGCTGCTGAGCCCCCAGAATGCACACATCAGGTAATTTCCCAACACGCTTGGTCTTGGTGCTTTCTCAGACACTATTAACCATCCCTGACAGCAGCAGAGGCTTCTGTGCACTGTGGGGCCGATGAGGAGATTGGTTCTGTACCTTCCCACTCTTAACTATTTTCCAGGAGAAATGAACAAGTGAGACACACTTCTCAACCCTAATTCACTGACCGACCATATAACCAAGCCCTCATTTTCAGGCATCAGTTGTTTGCTATATTGTTACTGTGCTAGCAATAAACAAAAAAAATATTGCTTGCTGTTCTCTATCCCTTTTTTTGCACTGGTGTTAACGATATTATTAGATCTACTACAAGTAATACAGGGTATTAACAGAGTTGGAATGAGCCATCAAGCCAGTTTGAATCCCGCAAGCCTTATAAAATGTAGCTATTTTGTTTAGTATGCAGAGTAAAACTGCTCTGTCAACAGATTTCACTCTGCTGTGAGATAAACATCCACCTTCTGTAAGGAGCCACTTCTTTTTCCTTGCAGTTTCTTATAGCAAATTTCCAAATTATTTGACTCTAACATTTCTGTAAAAGAAGGACTTCAACACACCTGGCTCAGATGATGTGTAGATTGGCTAGAGAAAATGTCAGGTACAGGGGATATTACCAAAAGGGACTCAGACCAAAAGCATTTCAAATAAGGGAGAGAACAAAGCCTTGATGAATGGCATCTCCTCTACTGAGTACAGTCCATTTTCTGGGTCAAAGAACATTCAATTTGTATTAGCAACTCTCAGAACGTACTTCAGTTGTTTACTAGCATTGTTGAAGGACTGGATGTTACCAGGGTGTAAGATACCCTGGCGGCCTTTCTGGGCTCCAGCTAGCTGTGCTGGTCCAGAGCCAACAGGGAACCAGCTCAAATAGGAGTGCTTACTTTTTGTGAGCGTGAAGGCTAATGATTTTCTTCTTAAAACTGAGAGATACAAAAGCAAGTGAATTTTGAGGACAGACAAGAGTGGGTTTTTTACTCATTTTGAGTTGAAAATGGTCTGCCTTGGCATTTTAATGAGCAAAAATAAGATTATAACATGCCTAAAGGCAGTATGCAATTTCATAAACAATATATGTGTTTGCCTGTTGATGAGAGGAGTACCATGTCTTATAACAAGATAAAAGGATCTTTCTAATACTTAAGGAGTTGTATTGTTTATTGGCAAAGCACCCATGATAAAATTTGTAAGCAAAGCTGATTTCTACCATCTTCTTTCTAAATAATAAATAGTCAGAATACTCTGCTGGTACAATTAGCTAAACTGACTTCAATTGCAGATGATTTATACAGTCTGAGAATCTGGCCCTATCATGCAGTTGTGTTTGCTCTAGTCAGCTCTCTTGGAAGCTGTATCCTTTTAATCCACTACAGACAAAGAGGGAGTGTTCATTATTGCAGAATCTGCTACGTATTATATTTGTGTATTTTCCCAAAGAAGATTGCATAGCTGGCGTTAGAACAGATATGTTTTTTATTGTTGTAAAAAGCAAATAATTCAAACTTTCTGGTTGAATATTTTACTGAAATAGTCAAAGAGGAGACATTTTCCATAATATCTACCAGTAATATTATTAGTGATTCATTGGGTACCTACAACTACTCTGTTTGGCTCTTGCAGCTCTGATCATCGTCCTCAGATTCTCCTCCCTGTCTTATATTACTTTTTAAATCCACTCACGGATTCTCAGGCCTATTTAGAATATAATCCTTTCCAGGCAAGGCTCTTTCTGTGATTTTGCTTCACACACAGAGTCCTAAACTACAATGAAATGCTCTGATTGACATGACAGAGTGTAGCAGCAAAAATCCTTGAAAGAGCCTCAGGGTCTGAAAGCATGAAATCTGAAGGGATGCCCAGGTGTCACTGCTCCCACAAATGTCTCTGTGAATCCCATGTCCTCAGCCCTCTCCTGATGCACTACATCCTTGCCACCTGTGTGTTTGCATCTCTAGTTAGCGACCTCTGAATTGTCAAGAGGTCAGCCTACAGCCAAACTGCTTAGCAGAGCTGTTCACTCTCTATGACTCTGGTTTGGTTTAAGCCAAGCTAAAAATGCACATGGTTCTCAACAATTTATCCTGCAGTTGGTTTGAACTTATCCTAAGGTGAGTCATCTTCTAACACTGAAAGGAACCAGGATTGGCAAATATGTGAGACAAACATGAAATAAAGTACACAAAGTTCTAAGGCCTGAAAATATGAAAAGTCTCTTTATGTATTTTCAAAATTCAGTATCAGATATGACAGAATAAAGTAATGCAGTACAGGGAGTGATAGATTTGAGGAAACAAAATTTATTAAGTGTATCAATTGCCATCACATCTCAGGGAAATCCTTTTTTCTCTCTATTATGGTCAAAACTGTCTACTTAGTCCTAAGGCATAAAAAGAGAAGACACTCTATTAGATTTTAGGAAATTGTAACTTACCCTGTGCTCATGTTTCCTTCCCTGCTAAATTATATTTTCATAGTAACTTCAAAAGACTAACAGTCATTTAAACAGTTTAAAATATCTTATAAAAAGAAGGAAACATATGCAAAATAAATACTTGTATGAATGAAAATGAAGAAAAATGTAAGGCTTTTTTTATCAAAAACTGAGTAAAATCCACACCCAAACTCTCAATTTTTGTATCTAACACTATTTTTGCTTCTGTGTTTTTGAACAGCTCTATTTTGATGTATTCCTTTGATTTCTTTTAATCAAGCTGTGTTAGAAAGAGTAATCTAGAAAGAAAAGAGTGCATGCTACATTATCTTCATGAGATCTCAGTATTTCTTCAAACTTCCTAACAGGTTTGATTCAAGTTTATTTTTTGTGTGGAAAATGCTTATAATATCACTCAACCATGGTGTGCCTCCAGCCTGCTTCTAGGAGAAAATTTTTCTCAAATTTGCAGTATTTCAAGATAACAAGTCACAATACCTTTCAGAGAATCTGTACTGTAGCTTTCTTAAATTTGTAATCCAATTGACGAAAATCAGATTAACAGTCCCAAAGTAAGATCTACTGGGTTCCTTGTGTTGAGCTCAATGATCATCAATTCTCCCTCCTTTGTCAACATGTGCATAAATCAGAACACTTTGCAAATCAAACTAAGGAACACTCCAGTCATTATCAAATATCAGTGTTGCAAAATATTTTGTCTCTTTGATCTCCTCTGCTGCCTCACCTAACAAAAGACAGGCTGCTTCTCTCAGGAGCAGAGGCAAAGACTACAAATCCTGTACCTATATCCAGGATTCTGTTCTCCCTGCTGCTAAATAACTGTTCCCACATGGGTGGCAACAGCTGCAGGACATCCTTTATAATTCAGGTTACGAAAGGTGTCTGGTGCAGACCTCTGTGTAAGTCCTGTCTCCCTTTTGTGGTCTGACAATTGAACTGTCTCCAAATTTTCCTCCTGAAACCAAAATGCATGGTTAGGAATAGTCCTTCCATTTCTTTAAAAATCAGCCTGTACTTTCAATTTCAAGACAGGTAGGTGTTTACAACGTCTTGTTTTATACTTTGGGGTTCACCTCAGGCACCTGGTTGCTAAGCAGCCAGTCATCTCCATACTTTGCCTCTATCAGGATGTTGTTATCTCTTGCCCCTTGGTGTAGAAGGCATTTGGACTGTTATCTCTGAGGTCCCTTCTGGGAATCTCATCTTTTGCATCTCTTTTTGGATAGCTCTTTTCCATTTCAGCTTCTAAATGGAACACTGATTCCCCTTTGGTAACTCCTGATTCAGTCATTTACTAATCTTTGGTGAGGTGGAAGTGGCACAATGAAATTTGGAGATTAAAAGGCTGGGTTTCAGAGTGATGTAAATCCAGGCAGCCCTGATGAGGTGAAAGAAGCTACTCTGGTAACTACCTGCTGAGAGTCTTCAAGATTGACAATAACAGGATGTGAGTTTTGCTTCTTTTCCTTCTCATGAATAATCTGGAGCAAATGTGATTGTGAATGTAAAATTAATCATCCTTGACAGTATCTCATGTCTGTACCTCTATGAAATGTGCATCTCCCCTATCGATCTTGTGCCTCAGTATAACACCCTTGGACCTCTAAAAAAAACCCAAACCACGACAGTGTTCTGCTAAAAAAATGCTGGGCTACCTACAGCAGTAGTTTCCCCTAATATATTGTATCCATTTTCTTTTTTTTTTTTTCCTTTTATTTTTGTTAACAGAGCTGTTTCATAATACTTTAAATGGTAGTATATCTCTTGAAGCAAATATGGAAATACATCTGGCAGAGAGGCTGATACTAACTGAGGGCAAATTAACGTGAACACCACAACCCACATACTGAATTATCACATTTGTGTCATCTTAAAACAAAAAGGAAGTGTGAGATCTACTGGGAGTTGTTATAGTTAATATTCTGTCAGTGTTTCCACTCTTACTTCTGGGGCTCAGAACTTACACTGTTAAAATTGCTTTGCAACAAAAACATGTAAGTACTCAGCTCTACAAAAAAGTTATTGTCACTGGTCCAAATCCTAAGGTCTTTGCTTACTGCTAACTCCCACTGACTTCATTGAGCATGTATCCTGAGTAATGGCTCAGGGTTGGAGGGGTCGTTTTGTTGTTTGTATATTTTGAAATAAAACTTTTTATGTTTCTTTTTATGTTTCATGCAGCATGAAAAAACACCTGGCCCCATTTGACATTCTATTACCTGGCTGATTCTATCTGACTTTTAAATTCCCTCCTCTTTTTCTTAAACCACCTTTGTCTTCTGCTGCTCCACAACCAAATGTAGATAGATCCAGGAGACATTACACTTCTGCTTCTTCTGTCTTTCCTAGTCACTTGTATCAATTCATACTTTGTGTGAATAAATTCTGTCCAATTCTTGCTTAGCTACTGTGCTTTAACTTTGAGATTATATTACTCTGGTTTTCAGTCAAAGAAAGAAAACAATGCCAGAACTCGGGTGCTGTATGGCCTATTGGCTTAAGAGAAGCCTACAAGCAGATATTTTGTCTCACTTGATCCCACAGGTTTCTCACTGCCTTCTTTGCTCCCTGTTCACAAACAGAGATTCAGATCCAAATCCTATAACTCGTTTCCATGTTTCCATTTCAAGCCCTTCTCAGTGAGATATGGCATAGGAACTTATACACAGAATATTAGCAGTGTTTGTTGGTTCCCTTCCAATTTTTCATGGTTCCCTTCCTCTTCTTGTGTATACTTTTGCAACCTGCTAGCAAATTTGCTGCCTTTTATCCCTCCTGAACGCTTGCATGTCTCATCATGTGAACGCTGCTTCTTGCCAGCCACTCAGAAGGCCAGGACACTTGGCCACCCTGGCAATGCTGGTTTAGACACCACAAGTCTAACAGGATCCACATGGTCCTGGTGCACATTGCTGCCCTGACACCATGCTGGCATGAAGTCCTGGATCTGGGGGCAGGGCTGATAGCATAGGAGGAGCAAAGTTAGTTAATCCCTCTGGGCTTCTCCATGCTTTTCCTGGGTACCCACAGGGTTTCCTTCATCTTGTATTTTCAATTCTAAAGTTCTATGGCAGCTACCTCATACATAAAAAATGCTGTGTCAATTAAAAGTTTTTTCTACCTTGATAACATTTTCCTTGTCATTTGTTCTGCAGCCAGTTATCTTAATGTCCATCATGACAAAGATCGTTTATTTTCAGATCTGGTCCAGATCTGGTACATTTTCCATTATAGCTCTTCTCAAAGTGCAAAATACAGCATGCATTTATCCCTTTAAGCAAATATACTCTAGCAGCTCTCTGATTTTCAAAAAGCATTTCCAAAAACTTTTGGGAAAATTGTGCTTGTAGTACCAGTTTCCAAGGAATCTGTTACTGCTACAGAAAGTTTCCGTCTCACTCTGTCTTTTGTCTTTTAGTTATTACTTTTTAGTCATGTCCAGCAAAAACTGCATTCAATGTCCTACATAAAGAATAGGCCAATTCTCCACATGGAAAATCTGTTTAACTTGATGATGATACTGTCATACAGATGACACACAGTTACTTGGCACTTTATGGAGACATTTGAAGGCCTAAACACTGCTTCAAGAAGTTGACAATGTAAATACATATGTTTGGAGATGTTAGCAGGAGTTGTTAAGTATGAGATTTATGATCTATTTTTGACTCCTTTTGCCTCAGGCTAATCCATTTCTTTTATATTTTTTCCTAAACCTCCAAGCTGCTGAACATATCTTTAGCCAGCTACTGTTTCAAGATCAACCCTGCAAAACAAAAACATTTTATTTTTATCCTCACCAGCTGCACAACTTTCCTTCTCAAATTACCTCTATCAAAATTTCAAGATTGACTGAACTGTAAAAATGTGGTTTCATACTGAGATAGCTGGTTTTGTGTAAAAAGATAGTTGCATACAGAATGCCATATGAAAAAAGAGAATTTAAGACTATAAGTTCTTCTTTCTGAAGAACTAAGTTTTTTTTTCTGAATGTTAAGAATCTTTTTTAAGTTCATCAAAATTTTCTAAAGTCAAACTGTTGCTAATGAAATCCTGCACACAAACACCTAATAATAGTAATAATGTTTTTGAAAAAAAGCTTGTAATACTGTCATGATGTTGTGCTCACCTAATAAATGGAGCTTCATAATTTTGGTGTTGCAAGAGAAAAGAGCTGTTGTCATTGACATAAGTTATCAGTTATTTAATGTAATAGGAGTTACTGCTTTGATAGGAAAGTCAGGGATCTTGGACCAGTAAAACTGTGAAGCCTTGTCTGACAAAAATAATATCAGTGACTTTAACAGGAACAGCATATTGCATGGGGCTGCAGGAGGGATTCAGGCAGGGAGGAAAGCAGGGACATAGAAGGAAGAAGAAAGGAAAGTCAAGTTAAAAGAGAGTTTTAAAGAATGTGAATATGAATCCTGCAAAAGAGGGGGGACTTCCAGGAAGAGTTTAGCTTTGTCTCATTTATTCTACAGTCAGAGTAGGTAAAATTCTTGATGTTAGCTGAGTAACACTGACTTATAAGGCATGTGAAATATTACAGCAGAAATACAGTTACTGCCTACTGCTGAACTAAAGATCAAGTGTATTGCTAAATTCTGAGATTTATATCAATTTTCTCCCATTAGTTTTTTGTTTGTTTTTTTTTTTTTTTTTTTTAATATATGCAGCAGAGGCTATGAGCGTGACTGTACTGGAAGGATATTAACTCATGGAAAGGAGATTTTTTTTTTTTCCTGGAATTCAGTAGCTGGTAGTAAAGATGAAATGACATTACCTCTATTGCTACTTCAGGAATATTGTATTTATTACAGTGTGTTCCCTACAATGCCAGAAAAAAAATAGGCTAGCTTTCTCATCTTGTTTAAAAAAGAACTGATGCTTCTTTGAGCAGACTGAGTGGCTACTTCTGGCCAGCATCTAGTCATAGTTGCATTATCCTCAAAGGAAAATCACTCTATTAAGATTTTTCATTTAAGGTTTGACTGTCATTTTTTTGGACCTTTATGAAACGCTTTCAATTTGTTTACATTCTTGCAGGACTCAGGTAGGTCTATTACAGCTGTTGGCATTCATGTTAGCTTTGATAATATCTAAGGAAGATGTCCAGAGCATTTTTCTTGGATGCCAGGCAGGAACTGTTAAAAAAGCCAGTGTTGTTGAAGGGCAGAATTGCAGCCTGGGGAAGTCTGTGGGAGCCTAAGCTTCTGGGGTAGGCAGGAGCTCAAAAGCCCTTCACCAGCACTGCACTTGAAAAGGGATCTTCTGAGTAGCATTGGTCCCCAGCTACCTACCCAGAAAGGAGGGGACAAGATGGAAAAACTAGGAAGAAGGCTTTACTTCTTCTCCTTAAGGAATGTTTTGTATTACCTCATTGTCCACATTTTAAATTTGTGTATAGTTTCCTGTATCTACATACAAAGGCACGATGAGGTTACATCAAGAGATAAATAGGCATCCACACACGAGGAACAGACTACGTAAAACCAGAAAATGTGAGGAAATTAAATGCAAGTGAATAATGCAAGTACAGCTGAAGTATAGGTGAAAGGGAAAGTACAAACTGTGGGTTTGCTTTTTTCCCAAGTGTACTTATGGCATGAGTGTCTGCATCCACACAATGTTTATAAAAAGGCCTTTTCCCTAACAGAAGAACCACCATCCATTTTCTTAACAGAAATCTCTAAACTTGGCTAAGCTTGGAAATATGGAAGTTTTTCCTGTAAAGACTCATTGTATCAGAGAGCCTCGTCATGGTTTACAGCATTTGAGAATAGGAACAGAGAGGAAGAAAGAAAGGCAGAGAGTGAGTTGGTGAGGTAACAAAAAAGGTAACTGTTTGCCTAGATGTGTAACGGTCAGGAGGATGAAATCCATTTATCATTACAACTAACTACAGGAGGTAGATCTAACTGCTGTGAACCTGCCAAAGACTCCTGCGTGCCCATACTTCACGAAACTGGTACATGATTCATCTTGTGGCTACAGTTTAACAGCAGCACTTCACATTCTGAAGCCTGGATAGGCTCACACTTTTCTCTCTTTTTGTCATAGGTGCGTAGCTTTCCATTACAGGACTGGCTAGAAAACAGCAGTTCTGCTTAGCAAAAATATTCAAAGTTTGAATGATTTTGTTCCATGTATGCATAAAAAACAACTGCAGCTTTTCAGAATGTCTTTGAGAGAGCTGTGGGCCAGAGAGAGGAAAGTCAGACAGACTAGCCATGCAGGGGAACAGACAGCTGACCAGTCTTGGTACGCAAGGTTCAAGACCTTGCTCTGACAGAATCCCAGTGGTTTTCACCTCACTTAAATCTGAGCTTTTAACTCAGCTGTAGCTGCCTGCTATGGTCAATGGAAAAAGATTTCTGCTCAGAGAGGCTAATTTAGATCACACAAAGCAGGCTTTTCCTCTAAATCACCTTTGATAAAACAGTTTTGGTCTGTGTTCCATTTATAACATAAGGGAACTGAACTACTAACTTACCTGCCTATAGCTGGGCTCTAATTACAGGTGAGGCTGTACAACATAACCTAGGATGCAATTTTTTTTCTCTTTTCTCTGGAAATTTCACCTGCTGTCAGGGAAACCTCCCCAGCAAAAATTTATACAATCAAGAAACTGAACAATTCCTCAAAATCAGATGTTTTGACATTGAAAAATAAACACTAAGTGCTTTTATTTAAAGCACGCATTTCACTGGAATGCTCCTTACCAGAAATGTCTGGAAAATAAGTTACCTTGTGTTTATTTGTAAATTATTCCTTGATTAGATAATTTAAATTAAAAGAGGATGTGTGAACATAAGTGAGAAATTATCTAATAACACTTACAAATAATATAAATAAGTACACTAAGAGGTACAACAATAATGGTATATGCTGGGTCCTTGAGTTGACTGATACTAGCTGATAACAGTAGGTGCATTTTAAAAATGCATATGAGGCTGAAACATCTGAACAACTGGATTCTCAATTTAATTGCACAGAAGTTTACCATGCTGAATTTTGCCTGGAAGGTTTATTATTTGTGATCATGGAGATACCCAGTCCAAGGCCATTTCTCACCCTTTGTATGCACAAAGGCTGGGTAAGGGCTTTTAGACTCTCATTTCAGTCTCAAGATAGTTTGATTTTGGGAACCACAGCATTTAAACTGGCAGGGAAAACACTGTTAAATCAATGATGAATAGTGCACCTATATAAGTGACATTTTAGAAGGTGACGTTTTTTGCATCATGCCAGAAATCTGACCCTTGGTTGACAAAAGCTGATGCCTCCCTTCACTAAGAATGAGCAATTTTGGAAAAAAAAAAAAAAAGAAGTCAAATACTGTGGTAATGGCATCTGTCTGTAAGATCGTATTTAACAGTATTTGCTATAATAATCTGTCAGGTTGACTTTGCCCTCTCACCTGTAGCTGTGCTTCCAAAACACACATTTCTTTGTCTTACTCTGATGAATAAGTGAAAAAAAATATTCTAAATGCAGATTTTAATAGCTTTGTGAATACAAGTTTATAATATCTTGCTCCTTTCTTCGTTAAGCCTAATCATCGGTTACTATAGGTCAGCTTCATTTTCCTTTTCTATTCAGAATACTAGACTGCTAAAATGATCTTTATTAATAAAGCAGTGCATGTGTGGCATTTTAATAAAGCTTTTAAATGGCACTCAGAGATGGAGCATATTATGTCTACAGAAAAGAAAAGCATTAAAGTTGTTGCTGTTACTTGCCTAAAGGACTGCAGTTCCATATTGAACTTGCAGCCTCCTGTGCTGGGAAATACCTCTCTCTCACAATTATTCATGCTATGATATTTTTAACACCACTGTAGCCCCTAAACAGTAATGCTTCCATTTGACAGTACTTAGCAAACTACTCTCATCACTTAGAAACAGGTCAGCTAAGAAATGCTGACCTGTCAGGGAGAAATATTCCATGAGCCTCTAGCATGTTTATGTGAGACTACAGACATGAAACTCATTTCATTTTAATAAATAAGAAGATGTGCAAGCCATTTGTCGTATTTAACTGCTGATGTCAGAGACTCCAGAAAACTCTTTTTCAGACATCCATTGTAAATACGTTTTACAGGATTCCTGAGTTAAATTCCCTGACAAGGAGCATTTACTCTATCAATTGGTCTACTGAATTAAAGGGAGTTTCCTCCAACTGAGGTGTATGTCAAAGGAAAACAAAGTCAAGTCAGTTGCTCACACATAGATTTTTCATTTTCACAGCTGGTCCTCCTTGCTAACGAACGTGCAAAGTTTGCTTAAGCTTCAGCACTTGCCTTGGAAGTGCTCATTTAACACTGAATGACTGAATGACTGCTTGCCTATGCAACTGGAAGTTGTGCAGGACTGAGTACTGTGTTAAGAATATTCAACTCATGCTCACATCTGAAAGCCTAGTCCTCTGCCTGACAAACATGAGTATAAATTTATCAAATATGCAAACTTCTACCCATCAGGAGTATACAGCAATGACTCCTAGGCAATAGGCAAAATGCCTGTCATACAAAGAATTACAGTTTTCTATCAAGTTGTTATGATTTACTTGCATTTAAATTAAATAAAATGCATGGGAAAAATGAACCTTTAAGCCAGGTTTTGGATTTCAAAAATCCAAAATTGATGTTCTCCATTCCCTTGTAGAAAGTTCAAGCCTTCAGCACTCTCAGATACCTAGAGGTATATTTTAGACTCCATCACTCTTTGGAGCATGGCACAGAAGGACCTGAACTAGTATCAGTAGGAAGGTATGAATGTCTCAGCAGTGGTCTGGAAAGCAGCAGAGCTGTCTTGAATGTGCTTGGATGTGTAAGGGATATATAATTTCTTCAAAGCTGTAATACTAATACGAATGCTATGAAATGAAGATAAATAAAAAGGCTCTGTGAATGGGTGCTCTTGGAAAACTGCATGAAAATAGTTACCTCAAAAAGGAAATTTGGACTAAGAAAAGAGTCTGCAAAGAATGGTGGGGAGGGGAACAAGAGAAAGAAAATAGTAAAACAAATGGTATGGAAAAAAACCCTGGATGTTTCAAGCACAGTTCCTTAGGTCAAATGATATTAATTATCAAGAAAAGCTGAGTGAGTTCTTTGAAAAAGTATTTAAGGAAATGTCAATGAACAGATTTGGGCTACAGAACGAAAAAGAAGAAAAAGGCTGTGGCACAGTAAAGACAGGGTAAAAGACTGGTTTGGAACTTCAGCAAACACTTCAGCTTACCTTCTTCTCAGAACCATGATCCTGGGGAAAAACAGAAGGAATAATAGGAAAGAGATTACAGAAATTTATGGCATGACATAAAAAAGCAGTTGAATGTGTCTGTTGAGGTGAAAGGGAGAAAAGAAACTAGTTAAACTCTGTTATAAAATTTTACTTTGAAAGTCTAGAAACAAGTTTCCTTAACAAGCTTTATCAAGACAGAAATGATGTAAAGTGAAATGGAGGTCTCTGTCAAGAGGCAGAAAATGTGATCCCAGCAAATACAGATTTGTAGATCTGACCTCAAGAGAATTTGACAAAACCAAATCAAAATGAAACAATAAAAATAAGATAAATCCTCCTAGATCAGTTGTAATGAATAAGATGAACAATTTTCTAGACAATTTTCTGGAAAATGTTTTAGGTCAAAGGTAGATTGTGTCTACTTGGATTTTGTTTGAATTATTGAATATGCTGCTGAAAGGAAATCTGTTAGCCAAGACAGAAAAGAAGGAAAATAGTAAATAAGTTTTATGGAAAGTTCAGCGGGAGATGGTTACTGTTGAAAGGAGAAGTTGAGGGTTGGTTATTGGCAGAGTTCTTCAGAGAACAGCACTGACATAGTCTTAGGGTCAATATTGCTCTCTCTACTCTTATTACTGGGTTTTTTGCAAAGATTACACGTCATAAGGCCACTTCCCTCTGGCATTGTTGAGGAATACATTTAGTGCAGACAGCTCTGTGTGCAGCTGCAGACTGAGCTCTGGGTGGCAGGACCCCAGGCAAGACTGTGAACTGCTGACCCTTTGCATAACAAAGGGTGTGGGGACCTGTGGCACAGCCTGGTGGCACTCAGAGACACGGCAAGAGCCGAGGACTCCAGACTCTCCCACGCTTACCTGTAAAGGTATAAACCCCCAGGGTTTCCTTGGTTTGGGGTCCCTCCTTGGAGGCATCCACCTCAAGCTGTTGTTTTGCTATTGTACAGTGATTAAATTGTGTTAAGGATTGAAATGGCTGAGAATGTGCTATGGGAAATCTGGGATCAAGTGGGGAAGGAAACCTGGTGTGACTGTATGAGTATGGGATGTGCAGCTGGGAAGGGGCCTCGGTCCCAGCTTGGGTGGTCCAAGAGTGACTGTGCCAGAGTGGCTCCTGGATGGTTGGACAGGGAAGTTTCTTTAACATGAGGTGGGAGGCATTTGTCACATGTGGGGAGGCCTGGATCTTGAGGGATGGGCTCAGGGAAATGTGATGAAGTTCAGCAGCGGAAATCCAAACTTCTGTGCCTGAGACCTGATTCAAGCCACTGTAGATGAGGACAGACAAATGTATCCTGCCTGGATCCCCTGGAAATTGCAGAAAAATAGAATGGAGACCTCTGGTTCACCAAGGAGTGACTAGGAGACACAACATTAGAGGCAAGGTTTCTGGGAGTTAGTGATACTGTACAAGCTCTCGTAGAGAATGCCATGCACAAATTCAGTCACCCTTTTCCAAGAAAGATTATTCAATACCGAAATGGGGGCACAGCTCTGCTACTAGAATGAGATGAAGAATGGAGAGTTTATTTTATGTCAGTCCAGATTATTTAGTATAGAAAATAAAAGGCTGGTAAGAGAGATGAAAGTCTATTCTTATGTGATGGAAACCTTCACCAAGAATGGAAAAGAGATGTTTAAGCTAAAGCAATATTATTAAAATTACAATGCCACACAAGCTGGAAAAAAATAAACATAGACTGAAATTACAAGAGGGTGAAGGCTAGAGGACATCCCCATGACATTATTAGAGCATACAGGTGCTGGAAAGGCTTTTCAAAAGTAGCGGTAAAAGCTGAATTCAACAGAATGACTTTCTGAAGAAGAACACAGCTTAAGAGACTGAGACTGTGGACTGAACTCTCTTCCATCTGCGTAAACAACTTGTTTTCTTTCAGTGAAAATTTGCACTTCTTTAAAATCCTTTTTCTTTTTTTTCTTTTTACCACACTAGATTTCAGTCAAGTCATTTTTAGTTGTTGAAGGATAATAGATGTCTTCTCCATTTTGGCACCATTGAAAGTGTGGATAGAAGAGAATGAACTGATCACATTTCTATTTTGTCTTAGATATCCCAAAGTGCCTAGAAATTTATCTGACATATATATCAAAGTAAAAACAATACCAGAGAGTTTCAATCAGAATGAGAGTAAGAAAGAAAATTCAAAATAAGTGTAAACACAAGAATGAGTCTGCTGAAGAGACATTGATAGGTTAGAGTATTACTTTCCTGCTTTAAGGAAACCTTCCTTTACATAATTTGTTGCAAAACACATAAAAATACTTAATCTAATTTCTTTCCCTTAGTCTTACCTTCACAGCATGTACTCACCATTTTACACAGAGGCATGGAAGTAACACTCAGAAGGAGAACTGTTCTTTCTTCCCCTTTCACGGGATGTTTTTAAGCTGTTTGGTATTCCTTTGAAGACTACAGCAGTAGTTTACATGCTGCATATTTATCACTGGTGTGGAGAGTGAAACACTAACTGCACACCATACTCCCTGCCCTTTTAAAATATTGATGAGTAACCATCTATGGAGCCTCATAAAGTATTAACTCTTTAAGTGGGGAAGATCTCTGCTTAACAGCATAGCACAAGTCCTATGTGATTTAAATCCCACACAATCCAAAGAGTTTCAAGCTGTTTATGTTTGCTCAATATCCAATATTAACTCCTGGTTTTGAAACCTCATGTAAGCAATATTGCTCTACTGATCCAGCAGGTCTGTAAGTTCAATCTTCTTGATCGATGTGGGGGATATTAATAAATGAAGTCTACATCTTGAACTTCAATGCTAAATCCTTTTATTGGCTTCCTATTCTTTTTAACTTCCATTTTATGTACTGCTTATCAGGTTAGCTCATGTTGGAACAACTGTGCTGCATCTCCTGAATTGCCACACCTGAATTTGAAGATAATGGTCTGCATTTCCCTGAATATTGCCCACTAGGTGGTCAGTGTGTGAAAGTGTCAGACTGAGACTGACTCATTTATTTTTTGAAATACATAGTCCAGATACCATATTTATTTGGAGATCCAATTTATCTTTTTTTCTTCAGTTTTTTAGCTGTTCAAATTACCTAGCTGACCTGAGTGTAAGCAATTTCTTAGATGCACAAATTTGCGGTTCAGAGGAAAATTTTGAATCCTTCCAAAGATGCGTGACTACAGTACAACCCAATTACAGCTGTATTTTATTAAATAAAGTAGGTGGAAATGGAAAAACTGTGAGAAATAAAATTTGGTCTTCACAGAAATCCATCAATATTTTTAAATAAGTAACTTTTACGTGATTGCCTAAAATGGTAGAAGCAGGACTTGATACCCCTTCTGAGGTGTATGAGAAAGCCTGAAAGACATTTAACATATTGACATGAAACTAATAGCTTGAAGATCAGCAGTGCTAATCCACCCTAGTGGTACTAGCTCAAACATTGTAGATGCTCAGGTGTCCCCTAAAACGTAAAAGTGCTAGGGGAATTTTCAAAGATAGACCCTGTTTTCCAGGAATACCCCAGCCATTGCTCACAGAAGAGTGATAACAACTTGATTCATACTAAAGAAATGAGCAGATGGGTTCTTTCCTCTTCATATACAAACGTCAGTGAAATAAAACAAGTACAAAGTTAAAATTATGTGCCAGCTACACCAAAACATAAAGAAATCATGCCATGTGTAGGACTCCTTTCTTTGGACACATATTCCTTCAAATTTTAGTTTTCTTTATTAAATTCCAAGGTACATTTAGATAAAAGACATCAGAAATATGATCTCTGATTGCTGTTACTAGATTTCTGCTTATATTGCTAAGTTAGTGATTCAACAAGTGTGCAGTGTGTCTTTAATTGCTACCACCAGGAAGAAATTTTCCCTCAGGATTCATTAAATGATGACTTCCTCCCTTGCTGAGTTGTAAATTAAAAAAAGTCTTTGGCAAACTAGTAATTTGCCTTCTTGAAAACCAGATGTAAAGGACCCAAACAGGTGGGAGCCATAACCACAAACACATGAATGTAATAAATTTAGCAATTACATGCATTTTTGTGGTACTCTCCTGAAGTCATTCTCCTAGTGAACTTTAAGTATTCACTCAAGTCATACTAAGGTGTGAAATGAATGTTTTCAAGAGCCAATAAATTTAATAAATTAATTTTTAGTTTTGCAACATTCTTAGCCGTTCAGGTTCTAGTGTTTTTAGCACAATAGTTGTACCCATAGTACCACAGGATGGCTCTTTCAGCAGCCAGGGTATTCTCACCTGCAACAATGCTCCTAATCCATAGGAAAAGGTGGTGGGAGGCTTTTACATGAGTTTAAGAGTGAGCTGCTTTCCTGTAACAGAGGTGTGTGACTAACACATGAGAGTCATCCTTCCAAATTTTGGCTGCTTGTAGCAGCCTGAAGTTCTGCCTCTCAAACTCAGCGCTAGTCAGAAGTTGCAGTACCTGTTCCCTGACATCTTCTAAGTACAGTTTGGAGGGTGCAAGATAAAACTGATTTCTGGGCTTTATTATGACAAGGGATTATGTGCCACCAATGTCTATGATTCAGTTGGACTGGACACAAGCTTGCAGCTATTAATTCTACGTTATTTTTTCAAAATTGCTTTTCTGCTGAAGTGTTATCAAATGCATTTTGAAGGTTGCTATTATCCGTGTTGGTTCTGTTCATACATTTGGAATCATAATAAGTGGAGTGTTTTGCCACACAAAAAAATTGTCAAGGTTGGAGTGTTTTGCCACACAAAAAAGTCATTGTGGGGTAGTTAGATACTGCACAAACTGTTCTGCAGTAAATGCAGCAGATGAACTTGTTAACCTAAGCAGCAGAGAGTACCTGAAGAAAGCTTAGTTTTCTGTGAATGACAGGCTAGCTCCCTCAGCATGGGACACCACAGGATAAAAGCACTGACCAATGCTTCTGTCAGTCTCTAGTTTTTGAAGTATATCAATTATCCTAGAAAATAAAAAAAAACCCCAAGCACACACAACATCTTTATGAAATCACAGAATTTTTTCCATCTTCCTGTTTCCTTGGACCAAACAATGAAAGCTTATTACCCCAGTGATCAGAAGACTCTTTTGACTCTATCTATTGAAATGACAGTACATCATGCTATCTGATCATATTTGCAGCTCTAAAATGTGAACACACAGATAATTTGTTTACTAAGAATATCTCTATCCAAGTAATGGCATCAACTCCATGGTCATAGCTTTTGCCTATTCCAGTGTATTGCTTCAAATGCTCAAAAGACAATAGATGATGATAATGTTTGATTATAAACTAGTTTGTAGCCTATTTGTTCCCTGGCCAGATGTGCCTAATTCCTGTTGTCATCCTTGGAAGCACAAACAGCAAGAAGGAACCCTCTGTGAAGCTCTTCACTTTCTCTCAGTTTTGGATCCATGCCAGTCAGTTTGTTTTGGGAACAGCATTCTGTGATCCAGCGGGAAAGTCCCTCAAGCACCATTGTTATCAAGTGGCACATGGAGCTCCTTAACCATTCTGGCACAGGGCGAGGAGCATAGCTGGGATCACGGGGAGCACACAGCCCACCGGGCCCTGTGCACAGCCCAGAACACTGGAGCAGCTGGTGCTGGCAGTGCAGTGAAGGCTGCAGTTACTTTTGGGACCTCACTAGGGGCAAAGCTTCCCACTGCTGTGTAACAGTTCAGCAGTTCCAGAGAAGTGGACTCAGGGGAGTGGGATTTAGGTACCATATCCTTTTACAGCCTGGGCTTATACCAATAATCCATTTGCTTTACATTTTCCATGAATCAGGGAGACTCCAGTTGAGCTAAATGTGTATAGTGAATATTGTATGCTATTGTTGCTGGAAGAGCTCTTTTCTTTTAAAGAGGGTGTATTACACAGGGAATACCTTAGCTCTCCTCCTTGGAGTATAGCATCTAAATAAATACATAAAATAAAAAATCCCAAAGCCCACGTCAAAACTCTACCCACACAGACAATTTCAACTCACTCTCCAGAAAGTGGAGAGCTATAACTGCAGAATAATGTAGCAGTCTTTCCATATCAAAGCCAGGAAGACACTGCCTTTAAACTCAGGCCAGCACAAACCTTCCCTGTCTAGCAGCTGTTTTCCTCACACAGTACCTCCTGAGGCTTTACCCACCTGTAAGCCCCTAGTGACAAGGACCTCCCTATTTTTACATGTTTACACAGCATCACTATGAAGTTCACAGAAAGATCTGTCAGGTGCTATCATGGAATCAATCATAAGTAACAGAGGATCAGTAAAAGCACATTATCCAATGCACAGAACTTTCATTATGTAAGGTTACTGCTCTACCTTTTACCTCTCTGTCTTCCGAGTAACATCCTGGCAGTCTGAAAAACTTTTCATATGCGAGTCAATTAAAATTTCAGAGGCTATGCCATTTAAGCTAAAAGTTGATTTTCAGTAAGGTAAATTGAACCACATTGAAAACTCAGAAAAAAGGCTGTGAAAACAAAAATCCTTTTCTGGGTGGTGTACATAACGTTCATTGTGATAAAACTGTCACTTATCTCCTGTTTTAACAGACTCATTAAACAGTGAAAGTTCACTTATGAGTCTGCCAGAGAAGGAAAATCAGGTGAAATACCCCAAGCCCCCAGACAAAATCATTTTCCCTGAACCTTTGAGAAAAATCAATTTTTCCAACCAAACCCTTTCAGTGATACTTGATGTGAAAATAACTAACAATATCCATTGACAGTGATCCCCTCCCTGAGCTCTGTCACTACCCCAGGACGTTACTGTAATGAGGAGGAGAAAACACAGGCAAAAATCCACAAACCCAAACATCTCAAAAGGCAGGTATTTTCCCAGTGCAGACTCCTGAGGTGACAGGGAGAATTCAGAAGCAGGAGTGTCGGAGCAGGCACCGCAGTCAGAGGTGGCTCATAGCACTCTGCTGCTGATCCTGGCACAGGGCTCCAAATGAAAATCAAAGCAATGCATCTCTTTTCAAAACAAAGAAAGACGGAAAAAAACCCCCCAACAAATCTCGTTCTCTGAGTACCTTTGATTCCTGGCTGGTAGTTGATGCTGGAGAGGGGGGCTGCTCTGTGCTCTCCACTTCATTCTCTTTCTCCACACTATCCACGCTGACTTCAGTCGTGCTGCTTGGAGGAATCATTTTACCTCTAAAACACTGCTACTATCAGGAAAAAAAGCTACAGATGGTTCTTGCTTTTTTCATTTAACGTCCTCTTTCTTCTCTGGTCTTCTAGAGCAAATGAACTCCAACCGCTTGGTTTCACTATATTTGCCAGACTAGAATTCTCTGGATTTTCTTTTTTCCCCCCCCTTCTCCTCCTCCTTCCCCTCCTTCCTCCCTCCCCTTTCCTATGCAATTGTGCTGCGAGGGAGTAAGTTATCGATGGTTCTGTAGGTCAGTTGTGTGCCTGCTTTTCCCCGGTACTCCTCCCCTCCATATGAAGCCTGGAGGTGTGGAGCAGAGTCGTGACCGCCAGCCCCACAATCTGAGAGGAGTGAGCTGAAGCAGCAAGCCCAAGCCACGCACACACGCACACACACACACGGGGCACTGGAGGGAGGAGTTGTATTTCTAATGCTGTGAATAGCTTCGGAGAAGCATGTGCTGTCATAGTAGTGAAACAAAGTAATGCGCGCATGCACACACACACACACACACGCATGCACACACAGAGGCAGGCAGTGTATATGAAGTTTGGAAGCATTTTACCTTTTAACAGGCTGGAGAAGACAGAGTTGAAGGGTGCCCTTATATTCTTTCATGTCTTTTACTGAAGAAAAAAAGCCCAGGAAAAGGGCACTAGAAAGAGGAGAAAAATGAGTCTTCCCGTTCTTCGTTTCAGAGCAGATTATTTAAAATCCTAGCTACTCAGTGTCTCTAAGGCTCCTACCTTGCCCACAACCCAAACTTGCTAGCAAATGATAGGACAGAGTCAGGGGAGAGTTACCTGTGTATCCACGTGTTCCTTGCTCCCTCCCAGGCAGGGAAGCCCAGCTCTGAGCCATGCACACGCAATCTGGGTCATCCGGAGCTCCCACTATCGTGCACATCCCATACCTGTAGGTTGTCATAGTGATAACACTCCATCAGGCAGCAGCAGAGCAGAGGCAGCCATTGGGAAGAGCTTGGTGGCTTCCCCAGTGCTGTCATTCCTGAGGATGCAGAACCCGAAGTCACGCTTGGGTCTGCAGTACTACCGGCAGAAGGTCAGCATGACTTTGCTGTCTGGCTCAGATTGCTTTATATTGCTTGAGGTTTTGCCTCTGATTTAAATCTGCTGCAAAGGTGCCTGTCAGCTCTCTTCCCTGCTGAATTAAGGTCTGTACTGTGAAAGGTTGAATGGATGTGCTTCCCACCAGATATGCTTTGCTGAGCGGGAGCCACTCCATATGGCTGGTGGAGATGACTCTTTCATTTAAAGAAAACAAAAAAACCCCAACCCAAACGTGTTCCTAATAGCAATACTTACATCCTGGAAAGTGAGAAGAAAAAAAAGAGTTGCTTAGTGGATCTATACAGGTGTTTGGAGGTGATTTGCTGGAGTCTGAGTCAGAGATTATCTTTAGTACTTTGCAGCTCTGGGAGAGGACACCAGATTCTGCTCTGGCCCCATCCTTTAGAAACACAACTGCTACTTGGAGCTGCCTTGCAGGCCCACTTCACCTCAAATAATCAGTGTGTGAAAGTGAAAGCAAGTTTACAAGATGGTAGGGGTTATACAGATGAAAGCCAGAGCAGAAATTGCCCTGCAGCTTCTCTGTTCTTAACAACTATGCAGAAGTCAGAAAAAAAAATTAGCTTCTCTTTGAATCCCCAGTGAATCTTCAGGAGTAGAACTTAGATGGGGAAAAGATCTTTATGTTTTTGAAACAGAGCATATAAGATACCAAAATCCTTAGCAGACAATAAAGATGAAATGCTGCAATGCTATTTGTACAGCTACTTCAGAACAAAAGAGTGTCTTAAAGGTCTGCCAGCAGAACCTATTATTTGGCCTGTAGTCACTAACACGATTACAGGGATCTAAACGACAACACTGCTTGCTCTTGAGGCAGTGGCAGTGACAACTGAGATTGAAGCAAGGAAATACAGAGCTCAGAGGGGCAGATTTGGCAGGTAAGTAGAAGAATTTATTTCCAAGGGTTTGCTTTCTAAAATGCAGCAGTGTCTTAGACCACTCCCTTCAGAGCCAGAGGAATTCTCCAGGTACAAAGGTCATTCATTCACTCAACAAGTAAGAGTTGGGCTTTGCTATAAAATCATCCTCTTAGTAATGAGCAGGGACTGCTCAGAGCCACAGTTTGGGAGAATTAGGGCAGCTGTGGTCAATGGAGATTTTGGCAGGGCATCAGCAATTGAATGCTCCAGCTCTGGCAGTAGCATCCTTCCCTGATGGTCCAGCCTAGAACAGCCAAGCCATATCCAGTGCATGGCATCTGTCCCCTGCAAGGACTGTTCTGTGTGCCCAGCAACCTGACAGGTGAGAATCATAAAACTAAATTTTGTCTGGTTCCCCACTAGTGTTGTGATCTGGTCTTTCCCATTAAGAGGTTCACAAACACAGCGAACTTGCAGGTTACCTTTGAAATGGATGTGGAGTGGCCGGTTAATGGTTAATTCTCTAAGTGTTGTAAAATCCTGCATGCATTTTGTATGAAGAGCTTGTAACGTCATGACTGTGTAAGTGACTATCATACCACTCTTTACTCTAATTGTTTTACCAAATTAGTACTAACACCTGCTGCACTCCCTCTCTTCTCCCAATTACTCACTTGTCAACCACGATGGATTTGTCAGTTTCTTGACAATTAGCTTGGGAAAGATGACTCAAACATAAAATTTTACCAAAAAAGCAAAAAGGAAAAGAAACTGGATTTGTAACATTTTTATTTCCTTCCACAGGAGCTGGCTATCGAAAATCTAATATTCAGTATAACAAAACAGACTGATCAAGTTAGACGAACCTACATCTCTCACCCACACTTTACTCCTGAGAAGCTGGACTTGTGATTACTGCCGATCAGTCTCTACATGAGGGTACTCAGTGGAAATGGGAGCACTGCAGCACAGTGCTAAACAAGAGGAAATTGAACAGCTTCTGTAGTGTAGAGAGGAGTAGATTTCTGGAGTGGGGAAAAGCAATTTGGATGAATAAAACATGAGCACCAATTTTCAGCCCCCAGCTGAAGTTGTTTCGCTGTGTAAAGGCTGTTGAGCGTTGCCTGGAGTCCCTGCCAAGCATTCCTCTGCTGGTGGTCTGGTGCTGGCTGCATGGGTGCTGCGTCTTGTCTGCTCTCCTTCACTCCCACTCTCTGGTCCCTCACACAAAGGTGACAGGGTGTGGTGTGGCATAGCCCTCTACGCTGGGACTCCAGCAGTTATTCCTAAGATCTGGCTGAAGCCAGCATGGTAAGAGCATCCCTGAGGCTCCTGACTCCAGGAATATATAAATACACACTTGCTGTACCCCCAAGTCCTACCTGCTGGAGACCTCCACAGTGGCAAGGTTAAGCTGATGGGATTTGGCCCATGCTGTGTATTTTACCTCCCTTTTTTTTTGCTTTTTTGGTATGGACATTCCTTTGAAATATTTGAGAACCTCTCTGCCATAAATATACATGCACAGTGCTGGATTTCACTAAAGGAATGATAAAAAATCAGTACTTATCAAATATTTTATTTCTGTTTAGACTCCCATGTTACTAGAGAAAAAATAAGTTAAAAAGAAAGCGGGAGATATAATTATCAGCATTCACAGCTTGGTGCATGAACCATCCCGTGCTTCTGAGCAAAGAGGGTCTAAGGAAGCATATAGGGATGATATTGCTTATAGATGACTCTGGTTTAAATCACTATGTGCCACTCTAGAAATTCACAAAGCAATGAGGAATCAGTCTGGTTGCTGCAGCATGGATTCCTCTAAAGCAGACTCTTGAAGGAAAGCAGAATTAAGTCCACCGAGAGTCAAACTTTCAAGAGGATGCAGACTGAGAGCCACAGAAATCTATTAGACACAAAAAACCTAGTTGTAGTTCTGGCACTTGCAGTGAAACTTGATCAGCCTCACCCCAAGTCCCTCAGTCCAATTTCTGAGCATTCTAGGTGAGAAATAATTCTGTTTCTTTGTTGAATAGACTTTGTCATTGTGGAAACTGGCAACAGGATACCCATCTAGTGCCATCTGTGATGGGAATTTTACTTTTGGCATGGTGCTTTTGGCCAGATGTACTGCTTGATATCTTCACTGGACTCTTCTCTCAAATATCTGCTTCACCCACAGCTGGCTACTAGACTGCAAGGACCATTGCCCAGAGTATCTTTCATGTTTCCAAATGACAGGCTAGTGGGCTCTTCTCTCCAGCAAACACTGTACCCACAGGGAAAACAAGAATAAAATAGTATCACGTGGCTGGGATTTTTTTGTTTATAATCACACACCCCTTGTGCTTACTATACAGTCTTGGCAGTTCATTGAGCAGCTAACATACTAACAAATCCCTGTGGATTCTGCTTATCTAAATGCCATCCCAGGGCTACAATCATCAGCTCATCAAGCTGGAAGCAAAAGCTGGTCAATGCTCTGAAAGCATTCCCAGTACTAATGGAACACTGGTGGTTTGCATTTTGACTAAATAATCTCAAAGTATTTTTTAGAGGTAAAGTATTAAGCCTCCCACTGCTCCAGGGAGTGTAGCGAATGAGTAACTGTGGAGGAAGCCAAACCAACACATTTGTGCTTGTACTTAAGCGGGAAAAAACCGTAATCTCTGCCTGAGTATTAATTTCAAAGCCCTCTCTCCCTCCATCCACACAATGCCACAGGGAGTGATGCAGAGATCACGCTGCATCTTGGGTAGCTTGAATATATCTTTTAGGGAGGTCATGATGAGATTGAAACACTGCTACACAGCATCTAGACTAGGAAAATGAAGAATGTTGCATCCTCTTGTGACAGCGAGAAATGTTTGAGAAGGGGAGAAGAGGATGTAATTATAAAAGATGGAATTTAGCCAAGATACAGCGTGTAATATGTTCAGTCTTACAAAAAGCATGGCAATACCTTTAAATAACCAGCGACAGTCCCGACCTGATTTTACATCTCTGCTGGCAATAAGATTCCTTCTCACTTTTTATAGGAATGTGATATAAAAAGAAGAATCAGTAGCAACATTTCCTGCAACTCACAGATGCTCCTAGAAATTCCTGCCTTTTAATAGCCATTTACTGATTTGATCCAATATGACTATAACAGGAATGACCTGAACCAGTTCAATGGGTTGAGGCAGTGCTGTTTTAGCCATGTACTAAGCCCTTTCAGAGTATCCATGCCACAAAAAATCGAAGGAGATAATAGGGTTATGATAAATAACATAATCTCCTCTACTCTTTCTAGACTCTGCTTCACTTCTGTTTCCTGGGATAGTCATTAAGACTCTTCCTCGTGACTCTCAGTAGCAGTCAAAATGGTCTCACAAAATCATACCGTCTCAGCCAGGTCTATGTCTCTTTTATCCTCAGCATTTTCCAGGATGTGGTGGGAGGAAGCCCCAACAGGGTAACCATGCTGGATCTCAGGCTTTTTTTTTTTTTTTTCCTGAAAGGTTTTTAATAGAAGGGGGCTTCAATCACTTCTTTCTTCCCTAGACCTTCCTTGACCTAAATTGCTCCTTAAATTCCTTTGTCTGGTTGTTATTCTTTCCAGGCATGAGCTGGGTATTACAGCTTGCAGAGTTTTACTGGATTTGTTTCAGGTTCCTGTTCTTTCCATTTGCTCTGGTATTGAATACCATCATCATGAGCTATTTCTTAACTAATGTCAGTGAAAACGCATTGAGAGCAATGTTTTGCTTAAACTGTAAATAGAATCCAAAATAAGGTCTGGCAAACATTCCCAGCATAACTGGTGGTGAACACAAGGATCTATATCTATATCTATATCTATATCCATATCTATATCGTTTGCTTTTTTTTTTTTGTTTAGATATCTTACGGGTATGCACCAATTTTTAACAGGCTGTGCATGCACAGTATTTCCTGTCTTAGGTAGTTAGAGCACGCTTATCGCTGTAATATTTAGGCACAAATATGCATGCTGAATGCAAAACGAACCTCACTGTTGACTGCAAACCTGCAACTGCTGTACTAACATATTTTGCTTTGGAAGAAAAAAAGATTTCTCAATGTGCTGATGACCTTGGTCAGGACAGGGTGCTTTTCTACAGGGTTTGTAGAACTCAGTAGTGCACAGCAAATCTTTCAAATGCCTTTGGACATTAAAGAATGAAAAGCTTTGTAGAAATAGAAGAAATTATTATCAAGATTAACATTTCACTCTATCAGATTAGTGCATGTGTCAACTGGAATAGAAGTGTGTATGATGAGGGTTGCCCACAATTATGTAACTTACTATAAAGATCTATCACAGCTCTCAAACAAGAATCAAGAAAGTAATTGTTCAGTCCCTTATAAATTAGATGAAAAGGTGAATATCTTGCAGACCAAGTATATTCGGTTTATTCCATGATTCTTGATAAGATGCAAAATTTGAAAGATATTGATGGTAGCTGGGTTTTTAGCTCTGCATATATTTACCAATTCAAAATAGAAACAGAAATAAAATCTTAATTGAGCAAAACATAAACTTTAAAAACACTGCAAGAGATTATCTATAATGATTTGTATTGTTTTATTTGAAGCAGTAAAAAGTCTTAGAGCTCAGTGAAAACTGATAATAGGAAGGTAAGTTTGTCTTCTTAATAAAGACAAGACTATCACAATCCCATGAGCCTATGAAATATACTATTTTATAGTATTCAGGTCAATTTACATAGAAAAAATCAGATCTTACTATTAAGAATACAAGCTGTACTTAAACTACTAAGTATTGTAGTTGAGAACCTTTAAAACCTGGTTTCTTCATAGAAATAACACCTACATTTATTGTTCTTCATTTCAAACCATTGTTTCATCTTGATGTTTAAAGCAATAGGAGAGGATTTGATCACTGATGTCCATTTGAAATCTCAACACAGAGCATCCGGGAGCCACCACTTCTTTTGAGAGTTACATATCACAGCCTCTTATTATTCAAAGGGTCAAGCTCAGCTGCAAGAGCAAATGATTTTACTAGCAAAGATATTCAGGATTTTAGAAGTGCAAATGTCATAAAAAAGGAGAAATAAAAGAAAAATGAGGGGGAAATTGTCCAAAGTATGTCTTTACCTTCCTCATTCATAACTATTTATATTTTCATTGGAATCAAGAAAGACTCGCTCAAGGTTTCCTTATGTTTGTTAGTCATACCACCTGCTGTAAAACCTGTCAATAATTGTCATTCTGATGTCTCAGAAGCTGTCTGAATTCTTCAGGCAGAATGGCATTGCACACCGGACACAGTAAGAGCTGGATCTCTCCTGCTGTTTCCATGGAAAGGGGTATCTCAAATTCACATGCCTAATAACTGAGGTCCATGATTTCAGACTTTGAATAAGCAGGGTACTGAAGTAGGTTGGAGATTTATCCATATAATTGGACAAAATGATTTTGGTAAGATAACTGAGACACTTAAAGTTACATGAATGATGATTTAAGTAATATATCTCCATAATTTTAAAATTCTATTTTAATTTTTAATCCATAATACTTCTTTGTCTTATTAGCCTCTTTACCTGGACCATGAGGAAAGAAAAGACTACTGAGAAATGAGCATCAGGATGGTTGAAATTTAGCCAAAAGCAGAACTAACAGAAATGAGTGCAGGTTGTCGGACTTTCGTAAACTCAATAGACCAACAACTAAAGAAAGCAGAATTTTATAGCAGAAGGGATATCCATCATCTCCTAATGTAAGGGATTGTTTCAAACTAGGGCCTTCCTCTGGAAGGCCAGACACCAGGAAATCTAGCTGACTCTGCATTCCACATTCAACATTCAAGAGATGAGACACAGGATATTTTCTGTCAGAAAAAGGGTTTGATTCACAGGAAAATATGAAAAGGAAAGTTCTAGCAATCAAACTGGAATATAGAGGAGGTGATGTGATCAGCCCTCTGATATGAACTTCTGCAAACACAGAAAATTTGTATGTAAATTGCGAGCTCTTCCAGCTACGTATTGTTCTATTTTGAGCTTGTACAGCAACTAGTAGATAGTTTGAGATTCTGTCTGGTCTTAAATTTTACAGAAAACAAACAAACATTTTAAAAAGTGGATATGCGTTTACTCAATGCCAGTGGCACTGTAAATCTAACTTGTGCAATAAAATGACCGTAGTTCAAATATTTTATCACCAAAATTCTCCCATTGCTGCTCCCCTCCTCTCAGTTTGATATGATGAACAGAATTCTGTTCTGCACTGGTTACTAGAAACTGGAGGAAGAAGTAGAAAACCATTTTTCTTTTTAGAAAGAAGCCCACTGCTGTTTTCAAACCTGATATCTTAAGCAAAGACATAGAAATGAAAAGATGGAACCTAATCATTAATTATATATACACACCCATCCACATACATTCACAGGCTGCATATTTATCACAGTAGTGGCTTCATGTATTGAAGACGTTGAATGATAGGGAGTTATGCTCAGGAGAGATGGGGGAAAAGAATCACTGCACTGAGGACTCCATACATCAAAAGTAGAGAACAATCTGATTTAGAAAAAAAAATCTGCTCTGTATTTGTTGACCCTCTTATGTGATCTTTGTGTAGGAAATATGTTTTTATCTCCCACATAGAAAAGCAAAGGATGCAGAGTGATGTGGATGACATGCTTTAGCTGCAGATAGCTGGTAAAGGTTTTGAATTCTTTGTGATCTATTTTTTTAATCCATTGCACCCAGTGGAATTATAAGGGTGCTTGGAACATATCTTAACAGCCATTTCTCCATGAACTGTAATAATGTACTCAGATCATCCCAGGATTTTTCAAAAATGCTTAATGGACCTTTCTCTTATGCCACAGATGTGAAACCTGCCTTCCTGTGGCCTAGACCAAAAAAGTTGGACCATAATCAAGCACTCAGCTGAAAATTCTACCACCACTTTGGTCCAAAACACTTTAGGCCTATTTTTCTGGCTGGTATATTTTTTGGTTTTTTTTTTTTTTTTTTGGTGGGGTTTTTGTTTGTTTGTTTGTTTGTTTTGGGTTTTTTAAATTTTTATTATTAGTCGCCTAAAAATTTCTCCTAGACCTCATGCTCAGAAACAAAAATAAAAAGTAATATGGTGCTGGCTTCACTCACCTCATAGCCATATTTTTTACTCCTTGAAAAATCAGGAGTGAAAGCTTTATTTTTGTGAACAAAACTTTCTCTGATCTAAATGCAAAAAAGTAAGTTGTAAGTAGCATAAAAGACATAGAAACAAGCAGCTGAAAACATTTTTTTCCAGTCCTTTATTGTCAGGTGTTGTTTATTTAGCAGTTGGTAAATAGGCTATTAAAAAAGACTTGGGGACAATTTTCCAAAAGACGTGAATGACACTCAAGTCCTGAACTTTGGTTAACAACAGGCAGATAAAGCTAATATTTTAGTTTAAAGAGAACACATTTCCCTCACACCCAGAGAGGCACATTTTGAAAATTACAGTAAAAGCTTCTGTGACAATTTTAAGAAACATCTCTGAGCAATGCTTTGCACATGAAGTTTCAGTCCTATTATTCTATTGACATGGGGGAGTATTCACATTCAACTGGCAAAAAAATGAATATTTTGAAGGATTATCTTAAAAGGAAATTTTCAGGATGCCTGCAAAATCCTGGGACCACTGAAATCAGTAAAAGGTCCCAGGATTTGATCCTTTCAAACAAATTGAAGTGGTTCCACTTAGGCATGTCTGCTGCTATCTGTGGGAATAAAATGATTCCAAAAAAACAGGTCATAACAGTTATCTGGCAAACAGATCAGACAGTGCTATTATAGTCAGCATGCAAGCCATTTTCCCTGTTAATTATATGCGTCTAATGTCAGAGATCTAATTATCCAAGAAAAATTAAAATTCCTAAAAGAGCACAGAACTGAAAAAAACTGGAATACAGCCAAACATCCCTGAAGTTTTAACTCATTGAGATGTTAGCCAGAGTGATCAGCATCAATTCTATGTTTTAACTATGTTGTTGTTTTTTTTTTCCCACGTGGAATGAAAAAATAGAAAAGAAAATCCTTAGATTTATTACTCTCAAGTGCTTACCTCTTCCCAGTTCTTTTTGTACCATCTGACTGTACCAAATTATGCTAATTATATTTTTCTTTCCATCCTTGTGAGAGAAGCATCTCCTGAAACATACAACATTATTTTGTGAAACAGAGTTTTACACCAGTGTTCATTTTATCTCTGACAAGACCTCTCAAAAATTCCTAAAGGGATGAAAGAATACAAATAACTGCTCTGTTGAATAGTTAAGCTCATCAATTGTGATTAATGCTTAAAAATGTATTTAAAGTTAAGGTGAAATTTCTCCCTGAAAGCATACATTTTCTCTGCATAGATGTCCAGCTTGTTTCAAGAAATGAGTTAGATATTCTCATGATGAGTATTACTTCTTTCCATCTTCTGCCTAGAGGCTCCCTGGGCTGAGGACCAGGCCCCTTGGGAAGCATTATCCATGTCAACAGCACGTTTGCATTTGGCAACTTTGTCCCACTGTCTCCAGCTGAAATACCTTGTCATCCTCTTTAGTTGAGATGCTGTGGGACTGTGCTCTTCACACAGAAAATGGAAACAAAAGTGAAGAAGAGGGAAAATTCTGTGAAATGTCCAGGCATTGGGTTGGCCCCCCCACTGGAAAGCAGGGGAGCCATAACCCAACTTGCATTTGAAGACATATGTGGAAGTTTCATTTTTTTAGATCTTATAAATTTTATTTTAGATCAAGCCTAAAACCTCTGTTCCCAAGTTTCAACTTCTCTACTAGCAGAGGGTATAATATGAGCTGAGGGCAAGTTTGTAGAAGAATTCACCAAAAGGAGGAACAAGTATTAACTTGACATTACAGAAACTATATTAACTACATCACCTGGGACCACAGATGAGACACAAATTAATGGAATCATTGCTCTCATTTTGTAAGAATCTATCCACAAGGGAACAACTTCACAAAATATCTGTCACTATTTTAAACGACAAAGCCAAACCAGTTTGTTTTAGCTGTCAGACATTCCAACGCAGAAAGGACAGTCCCTGTTTTTAGCACACACATTCCTATTTTCTGTATTTTTCTATATAGTCTGTCTCACAAAGAAGTGTAACTATTCCAGTGCATTTCAGCACAGTTTAAAAGCCATGTCCCTATTTCAGCCTCAGGGGTTCCTATTAATTCCATTCAAATGTTATATGTTAATTCAGGAAGCAAGGGTTTTCTGCTTTAATTAGTCACCTTAGTTATCAGCTCTTACTGCACTATCTGTCCTGGACATGTAAATATTTTATATATTCCCCACAACAGCAGCTTTGATATTGGGCACCTTATCTAACAAATGGTTTGCCAGGTCTCTCCAACAAATTTAACCTACTATTTTTTCACTCAGATTATACTACAAGTACAAATCTCTATTGGGATTTATTGGCAGATGTAAAGCAGCATGGTTGCCATCTTAGATAACCAGCAGGATAAGTTTTCCCAGTGTGGAGGAGGTGAATTGCTGCTCAGCAAGTGCACTGCTGGTATCCTGGCCTTTGTTAAGGACTCACTGGAGATCTGGAAGAAATCCATCAACTATAAGCCTTCTTGGGGGACAGTTTCTAAAGGCATGTGAGCACGTCCGTCTGAGCTGCTGCTTGAGGGTTTTCCCATTTTCCCCAGGTGGGGAAGGAAAGACCATGGAGTTACAGGGTGATTTGTCTATCAATGTGTTTGACAGAACCTATGTGTCTGTGTTCACACCATGTGGACTCAGGAACGGACTGCAGGCAGATTTATAAACATGTTTAGGAGAAAGCTAGGGTTTGGTCAGTGATTAGCTGATGGAGGTGAGAGGAAAAACTGCTTCCTATTTATTAGAAAGGAACACCTATGCGCCATAGGCTCATTGGCTGTTTCAGCTTGATGCAAGCATGAAGATCTGTTATTCAGACTGAAGAGGTGTTTTTTTATTCCTTGAAATTCTAATTCAACAATGTAACATATCCTATTAGACTGTTGAGCCTTCCCTAAGCCCAGATATTCAGCTGTAATGGCCTTAAGCCATGTAGGCATGAAAACCAATACCTATAATACTTATTGAGACACCAAACACAGCTCCTAACTCCCTCACTCTCAGACCAGTGCAAACTACCCTCTCCCAGGCACAATCTACCTTGGCCTTTGACTGCAATAGTTGTGCACAATTTATCTCATCTCTTCAGACAAATCTCTTCAGTGTTTAACATTTATGATGTGGACAAGCCCTTTCAAACCTGAGTCATTACAACTTCGTCAAGTCTTGTGGGTGCATGACAGGAAGAAGGAGTGTGCTTGTTGCAATGCTTTGATTTCTTATCTGACGTGTCTGAAGTAAGACTTTTTCTAGACAACTACTCATGAGTAGTGGTCTTTCTATAAAAGGAGGTAATGCACTGAGAATACTGTGTTCAAATGAGCTTTTAATTCTCAATGCAAAATTCTTCGTGGATGTCAGCTGTACATACCAACGTATATTTGAAATGGAAAATGGATCAAATGTTGCACAGTGCTTCAGCTGTAACATCTTCCTTCTCTTCCAAAATGAAACAATTTGATTTTTTTTTTTTGGATCCCTTAAGAATAAACAAAGTTAAAAGAGCAGAATATTAACAACTTAGTTTCTGAAAAGGAATGTGGAGTTTAGTTTTGCTGGGTCAGATACATGGATGGTGGATTTACTGCAATGCTTTCAAAGCTAATGGCAGCACTAAATTTGCACAGCAGAACATCGGATTATGAAACACTCTCGCATGCAATCAAATGAAACTGCAAAAAGTGCCTGTGATTTTGATGTAAATCTGTCAGGTGGTTCATCTGTTTTAGAGGAACATGATTTCTGCAAATTTTGATGCACTTGACATTAACTGTTACTTAACCGTAGCAGAACTTGAACCCAGTAGAGCACTTGATAGTTTCAGGTTTAGAGATATTTAGAGACATTTGCATCACAAGGTTCAACAAAAAGGAACATTTGCCCATATTAAATTCACAGCCCATATTAAATAGCACAGCATTCCTGTGACTGCTTGTCAAAGTCAATGGATAACTTGAAGGCAGTAATGTAGGAGCTCTAGATTCTTTGAGAGTAGAGCAATTGCACATTTAGGAGAGTTCAAAATCCAATTTGACACATATATATATATATATGAATGCTGCAAGTGCTTTTCTAGGCATTGTGTGCTGAAATAATTATTTTGATTACAAAAATTACAGGCAACAGAGAGTTAGCTCCTGGTCCACCACTATGGGGTGAATAAATCTCATGAATCTAAACATCTCTAAGTTTAGGATGTAAAAGATCAACCAATATCTGAATTCTGCTTCACACTATGCAGCCTCCTTCTCTCCCGTTTCCCTCTTGGTCTTGCAGCACAGAAGTCAGACAGCTCGTTCCAGGCACAGCCCTGTCTCATGCTTCTTGCTGCTCCTGTGTAACTCATCATCAGCCTCCTCGTGTTCTCATGATACTCCTACTAGAAAAATCTATTTCTCATGCAACACTGGAAGCTGCGTTTCTGTGGTCAATGGTCCTAAGCAAATGTCTCTGGCCCTGGAGGAGAATTGAACAGGATCACTGGGTTATGAAAGGGCTGCAAGAATTGGGGCCTAAAACTATATCAGCTGTAGGCTTACAGCCCCTAAAACAAGGACAGTGGGTTTTTTTGTTTATACCTTCTACAATACAGATTTAAAGCAATCTGGGATGGCCAAACTACCTTTAAGTGGAAAAGGGGTGAATTCAGCCTGCACTAATCTCCATGTTTAGATCCCTGTTTTGTGAATGTCTCTCCAAATCCTTAATCTTTGAACTCCATTCAAAGGCTGTTTTTTTCTCTCAATGCAGCCACAACTTAAAACTAAGACCTTGAAGTATTTGTAGCATAGCTCACCCACACCTAATCAGCAGGATAGGTTTTACTTCTTCAGCATTACACTGGTCATGCATCTTTGCTTCAAGCTGACAGAGTGGCTCACAAAGGGCCTCAGCAAAGGTTCATTTAACACAAAAAAAGGCAGTTAGAAATAAGGACACTGAGCCAAGCACACCTTTCAATCAGGTTGGCTCTGCACTGTGAACCAATCAGCCTAATTAGATAGACATGATGAGAAGCTACTGTCCTCTTTAGAAAGACCCAACTGTGCACAGAGCTGGCAACAGTAATCAGCCTTTTGTTGGAGAAAAGAAACAAAACACTAGTTCCACAATTACCATGGACTGACACTCAGGTGCAGAAACTTGTCTGTCTGTGTGTGTGTGGCACTGGGGAATTTTTAGCCTGTGGTGAAACTCTGCTCCAGTAGCTAGACTTACAGAGAAAAAAAGAGTAAGAAGAACGAAGGATGTATATTAAGTTCCAGTGGAATTAATTGAAAACTGTCAAAACTGTGAGATGTTGAAAAAAAAATCCAAAGGAGGCAATTATATACCTGCAGTTTTATGAAGTTATTTCTGCGTTAATACAAAAAAATTGAACAAAACTTATTTTAAAATGTTGAAATGAGACAGAATTTCTTTTCATGCTGTTGTAGCTGCACACTTTTTTGAAAAAATTATAGTTTCCAGTCCTTATGATTGTGACTATAATTTAGAAAACATTAATTGGAACACTATACAGAGTAGAAGTGTCTGCAGTTACTGCCTGAAACAATAGCTTGGATGGATATGAATTAGTTCGTTCATCTTAGTATATATTAACTCTGAAGACATATAAGAACAATACAATTACCATTTTACTGCTATTCATTTAATTTGAAATATCTAGCTAAAGCACACATCTCAAAAAGTCTAAGCATAAACCCAAGAATTGTCTCTATGCATAAAACCCTCCTGGACTATATTCTGTGTAATCAAGCATGAACATATATTCTTCTTCCAACCTGTTGCGTTTTTGGAGTTCCTCTGACAGAAATGTTTTCTTCAGGCAAATGATTTCTTTCAGTGCCTTTAAAAGGGTCCATTTTCAACAAAATATGAACTTTCAATAAAGCTGAAATATTTTTTCTGGAGCTGAAGTTGACAAAGTCTGAATTGGAAGATGCAATTCCTTTCATATTTGGGTTACATTCCTTGCCTGAGACTCCAAGGACCTAGAAAGCTGTGGGTCACGTTTGCAAAATAGGTTTTATTTAAGCTTTGCTTTAAACGGTCTTCACGTTCCTTCAGGATCTGGTTAACCTAGTTACAAGCTGCACCACATTAGACAAAAGACAGAAAGCAGAAATGCCAGAAAACTTTTTCGCATTTTTTTTTCTCCCAGTAAAAGAAGGAACCAAAGTGAAAGACTTTGTTTTCTTCCAGTCTAATTCCTCTTAGATCTCATCTACTAACTATCGTTAATTTTTTCCCCCTCACTTACATTTTCTTTCTGATGCAGATCTGGAAAGCAATTCCCTGTTTCTAAATTTGTGTCACGGGCACAATGAGCCAGTGGGAGATGAAGGCCGAGGAATTCCACAGGCCCCCCCCACGGACACCAATTAAAATGAGGCCCAGAAAGCAATTACTCCGTGAAAGTATATATATCTGCAGCCACCCGGGAGGGATGGCATTAATAAAGAGTTTTAATGCTGTTACCTAATTAGGAGGAGGAGAGCTAAGGTTAGCAGTTTTGCATGTTGCAGTGATTCAAAAAATGACAAAGAGGAGTGAGAAATAGTACTTCTAAGGTAAAGAAAGTTTCACTTTCAAGCTCCAGGCAACTATCCTTTCATCTGATAACTGCATGACAGATGGAAGGAAAGAGTCTAAGAATCACAGAATTGTCTGAGTTGGAAAAGACCTCTGGGATCATCCAGTGTAGCTGTTAAGAGTGCATTACAGATTCTGGAAAGCTGCATCTTCAAGAAAAAGGAAATTCAACCCCATTATTCCTATTAGGAAAGGAGTCATCTTAATTAATCTATTTCTTTTGAACCACACTGCTATCCCACAATACCCTTCCTCTCTCCTCGTGTCCCATATTTGGGCAAATGCCAACTCAGTGAGGGTGACTCTTCAGACTCTGGGTGATCTTTAAATTTGCTGGTGCTTTTGTTCCTTTCATCACTAAGTAGCAAGAAGTTCAGGGGCTATCTTTGTTAATCTTACCTGGACCACTGTAAATTAATTTAAAAGGGGTCATCATCCTACTCTTGACAGTCAGCTCTCCCTCCTGGCACTCAGAGAGTGAACTTTATTGGTGGCCTGCCAGGCAGGTAGACTCCAGTCTCCATCCCCTCCTCTCAATAACACCTGTATGAAAAGCCAGATCCTCACCTCTTCTCGAGGAGGTCAAAGGAGGGTTAGAGACCAACTGTTCAGCCAAATCGAGCTGTGTTACAGGGTTTACTAGGAAACTTTTTCTAAGGGTGCTGCACTGCCTCCTCTGCTAAACTAGACTACCTTTTCCTGTGTGACAAGCTGGTCTGCACCAGTTTACACAGACAGGTTCACTGGATCATGTTCAGTCTGCCTGGAAGAAGAACTTGAGACAGACATTATTGCAATCATCCTTACTAGAATGGATAGGAAATTCCACTCTCATGGCAGGGCATATGAGACTATGCTCTGCCTACTGTTCTTCAGAGCCTTTGTTTTGAATGTTATTAATCTGGCAGCACATCCAGAGGCAGAGAATCCCCTACAGCTAATTGGATCAATGGTGAATTTGAGGTAGAAGCACAACTCTAGAATCATCTCTTCCTCCAAGGTTCCAGATTTCCAGCTACTTAGCAACCACCCTTATCCTATCTGTATCAGAATTCTTGAGGCCATGGCCCCAATGACTATATGTGCTGCCTAGGCATACAGATCCAACAGGTTTATGTTGGACAATCTGGCACTGTAGGCCATTTATTAAAAATAACTACTTCTCATGTGCTAATTATTCACTTTGCTACTGGGGAATATGCAACCCCAATATCAATATAGAGCAGACAGCACATAACATTTACACTGAACTTTGAGTCCTTTCAGGTACTGCTGGGACATTTAAGAATGGGAATCATAGAAACAACTACTACTCTCATATACGTAGAGTATGACCAGAACAAGTTCAATTGCTCTCTAATGATAGGATCTCCTTATATATGACAAGCGGGGTTAAAGGTGGTAAAGGTAGGTATTTATATATATTTTTTCCTCCTTTGCTGCACAATTAAAACAATGTACACAGTAAGACTGCACAAGTCCTTCTCCCCAGGGCTAATATAATTCAGAAAGATATATGCTCAAGTGTTATTATGCCTCTATACTTCCAATCAAAAAAGAAAAACCACCTCATCTACTCTTCTGACATCTCTCAGTTGCACAGTTTTCCTCCTTTGAACCAGCCAGTTGGGGAGGTCAGACAAGAGCAATTCCTGTATTTTAGGTCATTCAGAAACTATTCTTTTACTGTTTCTGTCATGAAGGGGAAGCAGGAAGCTTACGGAAATCTGGAGAAGTGACAGGCCTTTCTTCCCTTTTCACCACTCACTCAACAGGTCCACACCCAGGACAAGGAGAGCGCTTTTGATGGAGATTAAAAGCTTACCCTCCCACTGCCTGTGAGGAATTAGACACCAGGTCTCTGGCTTAAAAGCCACCATCCAGTTCACAGGCTCCTAAGCGCATGCCAGGATTCCTGTTGTTATGAAAAGTCCTCTTATTAATTTCAGCTGGAGCTCAGCATGCTTCACCTGTGTTACCTTGCTGGGCACTCTGTAGAAAACTCCTATAGCCAGTAGTTTAGGTTAAAAACAAAGAGGAGAGAGAAACAAAGCAGTGGGACTTTAAAATAAATTAAAAAAAAATTAAAAATCTTACTGAAATCAGAAAGATAGTGAGTATATACAATGTGGGCATATTAAATGATGAGTCTTTCTGAGTGGCTTTCTATTATGTGTACCAGGATGATAGTGGGGGAGCCCTGAGCCACTACAGGGTGTCAGTCTGCCATGAGAGAGTAGAGAACGGTAGTGCTGCATAGCTCATGCTTTTTTTTTACATTACACTATGAAGTGGGGACGATTTTATGATAAAATAACAATGCTACATGTACTCAGCATGTGTCTGCACCATGTGATTGTTTTAGTTCTAGTCTACGTGGCTTATTTTAGCTCGAGGCAAATGTTTCGCTGCAGCTTTGACTCCATTTTGAAATGCTTGCCTTCTGTGCTGCTTGATAATTCTCGCCTGAGCAGCAGACTTCTTACAGTGTTTCTGTGAGGATGTCACTACAGAAAGATTCCTGACAAACGGCTGTTAATGTCACCTATAAGAATGAAAGGCAGGGGTCCTGAATGTGCCAGAGACTACAAAGGAACAGAACAAAGTTCCTAACAGGGCATGCAAGACAGAGTGATTCTTCTAAAGAGGAAAAGGGGAAAGATTAAAAGAAATCAGGGATTTCAAAATCATCTCTTTAATTGGCTGAAAAGGGAAAAAATATGGTGCTCAGTTCTGGTCTTAAATCTCCTGACTCAATTTTCTACATTTCCTCTCCATTTCTCCAGTCCTCATTCTTTCCCAGCTGCATACAGGGCATTTTAGATGCTTGATGGAGACCTTTCCTTAATGCTACCACTTTGTGGAAGTAACATATTTCCTCAATACACAGCTGAAACCTTCCCCTCTGTAAGTGGAATTGAAGAACCATTCTCTCAATTTTTATCTTAAGGTTGGCATAATACCCATGGGTCTCTCAGGAAGTGCTGCAGATCACATCAGACTGTGGTGCATCATGCTTGGAAAGAAGTGAGTCATTATCTCCAGCCAGCATCAGTAGTAGCACAGCTTTTCCTTACCCATGTAGCCCACTACCAGGACCCTTTTGGCCTATGATCCAAGTGCAAACCTAATCCAGTACCTTGGGCATGGCTTATGCTAAAGCCCTGCCCTCACAGAGATGAGTTAGAGATCTGTATGACCTTGTAGGGCCAACCTCACTGTTTCTGTATCCACTCAACACCAGCAGCTATTTAGCACAAGCAGAATACTTGTAGAGAGAAGGGGACTTTGAAGACAAAATGAAAAGATAGGAAGCAGAAGCTGGTGACTTGGTTACATAGCAGTATTGATTGTTGCTCATTACCAATAGTCACTGACTCCTTTATGTAACTTTATAATAGAATAACAAGGCCTGGGAAAAAGCTGGCTGTGCCTTTACTTACAAGTAAAAGACATCACAAACCACTGTAACTTCAAGGAACTGAAAAATCCATCAAACAAAGCCAACCAGACATGCTCGCCTCCAATTAAACTAGAAGCGAAAATGCATTTGCCTGAACATTATTTTGGATTGAAAAACAAGTTTTACTCAAGTTCTGAAAAATAAAATCTAGAAAACTTGATAACAAAGGCAGATAAACTTTATCTGCCAGCATAATACACAAGACTTGCAATTCTGTATTACTGATAGGAAGAACTGGGTTTTCACTGAATATATTGAACAATCAATCCAGGAGTATTTGCAGTGCAACTTCCAGGAATTAGTGTCTGCAAATATAGGATGATTTTTCCAATTCTCTCTTCTTTTACCAAGACAAATAACTTTTTTTTTGTGTATGTTGTTTTGAAAACTAGAGAACTCTCAACATCTTACTGCTGTATCATTTGTGGTGGAATTTTAAGCATCTACACAGTCTAGCTTCTTGAGTTCTTTTGAAAATGCAGCCTCTTAGCCTGGTGTGTAAATACTTACTGTGAATTAAACCAATTTGCAGAATCTGGCCTGGAACATGAGGACCACCTAACTTGTGCTCAGATTAGATTCACAAACATCTAAAGAACCACTAAAACATGCAAGAGATACAAGCACTTTAAAAATTAATTAATATGTCATAAAACCAATAAAAGGAAAAATAAAAACCGTCTGCCAGTTTAGATAAAGAGGGACTGCTTGCATTTCAGGGAAGACCAAAATGATTAAACTTTTCTGTAGCTCTTTGCCAGAAGGAAAACTGCTTGAAACTATTAAGATTCCGTGGTTTGGGCTCGGCTGATGAGGATGAGAAGGGCAGGGTTCAGGTGTCCCAAGTGGTTGTGACATGTTTGTTCTGTGGTAAGGGCAGTAGGAAAAGTACCTGCAAAAGGCACAGCTCTAGCAGTGTTGCCCTGGTGTTGCCACAGTGCCAGGGATGCCCAGTGAGGCAAAGGGTGGTTGTCAGAGACTGGAATATTACAATTTATGACTTAAACATTTTCTTGAAGGACTTTTAAAACTGTATTACAAAAGCTGCAGAGAAGACTATGGCACCCTGAATGGGGCCCTGACTGAGGCCTTACACTGCTTGCTGACAAAGATAAGATAACAACTCAGGGCTGGGGACATTCACAGAGCACCGGCTTAACACCTCCAAGGTGGAGACCACAGCCCCAGGGCAATCAGCTGCCAGGCTGGCACAGACCCCCTGCACCAAAGGGGGGAGGGAGGAGAGGCTTTGGGTGCGTGCTGGAAACGCCTCTGGTGAGAGGCGCAGTGACCGCCCATCCTCCCCTGTGCAGAGGAGCCCAGCTGAGGGACCCTCACCCAGGGGGGGAAGCTCATCCACAGCAGAAGGGGTGACATGGCCCATCACAGGGGCCCCCCAAAGGGGTCCCCAGACCCTGCACCAGAGATGAGGCAACAGAGCCTCAGTGTTGCAAGGGACAGTGTGTCAAGCCAGCCCCTGCAAGAGGAGGCACGTGGCCATTCCCACCTGGCCCACAGCGTACATTAATCCACGGGATTCTGCACTCTCTGGTGTGTGGTGTGGTAGCGAGTGGCGCCGTGGCCACGGCGGCGACAGGAGACCCTCACCACCAGCAGACCAGATGGAGGGGAGCAACGAGACCTTGTTGGGACCCTCGGATGGGTGATTTGCTTCCACCTAACCCCTGTCACCTCTCCCTGTCCCCCCACCCCCCATACACACTTCTTTTTTTCATTTCTTTCTTTCTTTTCTCTTCTCTTTGCCTCTTTTACTATTAAATAAAATACATCCATTTTTTGGCATCAACATCTAGCCTCGTTTGGTTTTAATCTCGTTTCTGGGAATATTTTGGAACTTCTAAATTCTTTCTGGTTTATGCACAGAGACTTAGCTTGCTTTGCTTTTCTGGGTTTAAACTGGATTGTATCAGTGGTACAGCCCAGGGTTTCTCCAGGAACAAGGTCTGTACTCCATGGCTGTGCTCCATGAGCACACAGCCCTAGGAGGGAGGAGTTTCACAGATCACGGCATAATCTGAGTTGGAAGGGAGCCACAAGAACCATCAGGGGCCTTTCGCATCTGTCTGCAGCCATGCTGTTCACACCAGTTCCTATTTCCAGCACAACAGGGGCAGGTGCACCAAAAATATCCTCTGTGGACTCCCAGCATGCCAGGTGATGTGCTTGCCTGACAGTTCCCAGAATTTCACAGCAGGCAGACATCTGAGGCATTCGGCCTTGAACATGCTGCTGGAGATGTCTTCACAGGACTACATAGACACCATCGCTACCATGAAATGTCAAAGTGCTTTTCACTTCTACAGATTTACAGCCACAAGGATATAAACAGCAAAGTCCCAGATAAGCTCTTCCAGTGTTTTGTTTTGTTATTTTTCTTGGGGTTTTTTTTGTCCCATTGTGAATGCACATTGTGTTTTTTTCCATTGGTTGGTTGGGGTTTGTTTGTTTGCTTGTTTGTGGGTTTTTTTTGTTTGTTTTTTGTTTGTTTCTTTTGTTTTTAACCTGACAGCTAATTTCTGAGTAGATTGACGAGGAAATTATATGATGAACTCCTGTTATTGATTTTTTTCTCTCTCTCTTCTTTCCAGTGGCCAAAACAATGTATTTAGTTGGACAAAAACACAAAAAGAAGATTAAAGAAACAGACTTCCTATTATAGCATTTTTAAAATTACTTCAGAATCAAGAACCAGGAACACTTTCTAAAATGGCATTTGTTTTCCTGAGGAATGTGATAAAACACATAGAATAATTAACCTGAACTTCCTGCCAAGAAAACCCAACATAAAACAACCTAACACTTTATATTCTGCCCTACAGGTGATTCTTCTTGGGAGAGGTAGACAGGAGGAGATTCTTTCTGCTCAAGTGAAACTAATTCATCAAAGGTGGCAGAATCTTAACAGCTGGGAAGCTCAGGAATCAGTTATAGCAGGATGAGGCCTTTTGAATATTTCTCTGAAGGTCTTGCAATGTTTTGGGTTTGGGGTGGGTTTTTTTTTGTGTTGGTGGTGTTGATGGCTCTTTTTTTTTTATTTTGGTCAGCTTTGACAAGTTCTCTGTGTCTAGTAAAAATGGGTCACCTCATGAGTTTCTCAAACACCTCCTTCTAGTTCCATACTTAAAAGCAAGACAGCTTTCCTCCTGCAATTTTCCAAATTCTGTATGAACACAGAAGTCCATGGTTGTAGGAATAATTAATGAAAGTCTTAAATATGTTAAGCTGTTTTTCATCATAACTCTTGGAAAGATGGAACTTCAGAAGTAATTGATTATTTTGGGCTAGTGACTGAAAGCATAAACCAGCCAGCAACAAATAAAACATAGTTTGCATAAGGTGCTTTCCTCCTCCAACTCATCACTAGATGAAAGAAAAATTGAAACCATTTTTTTTTAGAATTTAAAGCTGCACTTTTCTATTAGTACTGCGTATCTCTTTCTTAAATTTTAATTTTGTTTCTCATGATCTAAACTGAGGATTTGAAGAGAAAATATTTTCACTTTGAAAGTGCTGCAAGAAATACGAAAAAGAATATTATAAGATCCTTAATTTTCCAGAAGGAATTTTTTTTCTGAACTTAGTTCCCCACTGGGAGATTGTTTAGGTCATGCAAAAATTGATTTTCCAGCTAGTGAACAATGTGACTGAAAACTTTTGCTTTAATCTAATATTCCATCCAGTTTTATCTAAAACAGTTCAGTGATCCTAACCTCATTTCATAGGTTACTTTCCAGATCTCCTAACATTTACTTAAAGATAGATAAAATCAGGTATGCCATTCAATCAAGTAGTAATTGCACATTGAACTAAATCATATGTATTTCAGTAACCACACATTTATATGAAGTATATTAAAAGCTTTGGTCTTTTCTGATTGCACATTCCCTAGAATTCACTAGCACCCACTAGGAATTAACACACTGGACCCTCAGGTCCCTCTAAATGTAATCATATCGTATCATATATGAAAAATGTGTAATAATGGAAGAAAAAACCCCATTTCTCCATGCACAGACATGTATTTATAAAACATACTTGCAGACAAATGCCCACACTTAGCATTCTGTGCACTTTAAAAATGTGGTGATGTCAGTTAGAGACATTTTAAGAAGGTTTAAAGAATGCCAGGACAGAAAAAAATATTTATATCTACAAAAGTATAGTGCTGGAGAAGATTGCAAAACAACCTATATGTAACAATGTACAAAAACATGTCTGGTTAATAAAAAAATTAGGAACAGGGTAGATAATCCCACTATGGCTGGAAGAGGAGGAAAAAACATTAAGAAGACAAAACGGAAAAATAATTTGTAAGAATATTTTTGGGGGGATCTAAAGAAGAGAGGATAAAAAGGATTATAAAACATTATGTCCTGGCTCTGTGCTCTGTGGCAGATACACCATAATGTGTTTCTCCTGAGAAAAAACACATACACATATAAATAGATAATTAAATAGGATGACATTTCCCTGCCTTTACCTGAAATTCACAGGTGGAGCTGAAGAAGTGTGGTGTGTAGCAGTAATTCAAATGCTCTACCATAGTCTTGGGGCCTATTGAGCTTTTTCAATGTAAATCACAGCAGTTTCTGTAGCCAGGTGTCCTGGGTTGCAGTGTATTCTATTACCATCCCCATCAGCTGTTGAAATCAGGTGGGGCAGTGTTTCCTTGCCTCCTCCCCCCAGACTATCTTTCTGTTAATTGCCCATCATTATCCTGCCGCCTGACTCAGAGATAACTCCCTCCGGACTATCTTCTGTTAATGAGCCTAATCAACACTTTGCCTCATGACTCATTACCCCATTGTGAGATGCTCCACCCAGAGAGAGGAACCAAGCATTCCATCGTGGATATAATCTGAGGCTGAACACCAGAGACACGGGCTTCTCACTGGATTTCCAGAGGACAGGAGCTACACAGCCACCACTGGACTTCCTGAGGAAGAGCAGACTGTTTTACTACAGGATCACTGCTTCAGAGGACTGCAGCCACCATTCTACCAGACTGCTACCACCACCCTGCCTAACAGGGTGTCAGGTTGTACCTTGACTCTGTCAGTTTGACAGTGTTTTCTTTTACCTTTTTTCCCCTTTTCTTTAATTTCCATTAAATTGTTATTCTGACTTGGTGCCTCCCACTGGTTTGTTTTCAAACTAGTACACCAGGAAAGCTATTTTATTTTATTTGTCCATTTGAAGATGTCAACAATCTCAATAAAACTGACTAGGTTGTGGCTGATGCTACCAAAATATGGAGGCAGTGCAAAAGAATCTTGTTTTGGAAGGGCAGTTTCTCATTTGCCTTAATGATGGCAACTTAGATTCTGTGGATATAGCAGGCAGTGCAAGCAGAAGATACCACATAAGACCATGCCTGAAATACACACCCAAGTCATGGTCATCAGTGCCAGTGCTGATTGCATCTGCTGGGAATTAAAGAAGATCTGAATGCTTCCCAGGAGATGCAAGTGTCCCATTTTTGCTCTGCTAAACACTGAGTGGGAGAGAAGGCTGAAGACTTGCATTCCTGGGAGCAGCACAGGAGAGCTTTGCAGCTGAACACCCCAAACCACAGACAACAGCTTCAGCTGCTTGATGAGAAGGTGCTCAGAGGCAGCTCTTGTCTTTGTTCTCCATCTTGGTTTTGGAGTATTTCACCAAATTAGAATTCTGTTTCTACAAGCCTTGGGTTTATAGCTTTTTAACCGTAAATTTAACTGTGACTGGGCCTATCGTTTTCCCCTTGTAGCACATCTCAGTGATTCATAGTTTGAAATGATTCCTTTACAAACTCAGAGACATTCACAATGGATTATTTTTGGAAATGGCCAAATATCCAATCATTGCAATAGCATCCTGAGGAGTTACTTATCCAAAGGCAGAGAAGAGGACTGGCTGAGGGATCATAAGCAGCTGAACCTAGAGCTCTGCTACAAGCCAGTGTGAGGAAACGCTCCTGTGTGTATGTCCATTATCTGCTAATTAGAAATTGAAAAAGATGGTAAGCAAAGCAGTGATATAACTCATTAAGACCATCAAATTATTTTCTTTACCATCTCAATATTTCCCCATTATCTTTTCATCATTATTTTTTTTTTATTTTGTGACTAAAGTTTAAAAAAAAATAGTATTAAAGAACAGACATGGCTTTTTGATTTGAAAGAATTTTTATTTGAGTTTCCCTTGAGGTAAATAATTCTCTCTAACTGTTCCCTAACTAGCAACTTACACAAAACCCACTAGTGATCCATGCTGTTGGAGTTGGAAAAAAACCCTCTTGGTAGAGATGGAACAAACCTTTTATTTCAAAGGGATACAACTCAAAAGCCCTTCCTGAGTGCAATGGTTCAGTGCAGTGGAGTACGTTCAATACAACATCACTCCACTCAGCCCCAGGCAGACAAATTCTGCATTTAATGAGAGGGACAAGCTTCTTGCCCGATTCCCCACAGAACAGGGACAGCAGTGAGTGTCGGAGTGGTTCTGGTTTCTCTGTCTTGTCAATAGAAGAGAGATAGCTGTTGGCAGCACAAAAGGGAAGACCACCAGCTTGTGAAGTAACCACCCTCCCTCTAGACTGAGAGGGAATTTCTCACACTCACTGCTTGATTTTAGGGCCTTCTCTATAGGTTTTTTCCCCCTGGGTAAGAAGCTGTGCAGTTACAGTACCTTCTCTAAAGGCTGCTTTGCAATCAAAAGGCAAAGGCCTCCCCGCAAAACTCTTCTCAAGTAACCTACCTGAGCTTTACTATAACGCTCAGTGTGAGCTGATAACAACCAAGGAGATGCAGGAGTCAGCATTAAAGAGCAAAACCTCGTGAAAACTAATTCTTGCCCTGAAGAGGAGGAAGAATAAAATAAGAGGAATTTGCTCTATGCTTCCTGGTAATACGCATCCTGGAAATGGATGTCAAGTGAGAAAAGAAGTTTGAAAGGCTTTGGAATACAGTCTGGATCTCTGTATAAAAACAGTTTTGGAGTGGAATGTTTTTTGTTTACATTCAGTTTCTGCAGCTAATCTTTTGAATCTTGGGTTCTCAAAAAGTTGCATTTTCTCATCATCTCATTTTCTATACATATCTACCTTCTCTGCGGGAAATCCATTCTCACATGGCAGGGCACATCCTTCTGTCTATGTTAGGAGCTCCTGTCAGTGAATAACATAACTTTCTGAAAATGGATTCTTTCTGGTTTCTTTCTTTCTGGCTTCTTTCTTTCTGGCATGGGTCAGGATTCTTTTGACGTTACACAAATAGCAATTTTATACTCCTGGTGATTATAATTCTCTCATACTGAGTTTAGGAGTGACGCTTAGCAGTCTGTCCACTCTCTATATTTAGATTCATGAAACTAACATCCTTCTCTCAGGAAATATCATGCCCAGATCGGTCCTTTTATCCTCTGAGAATTTCACCACTCTGCAATCATACAAAAAAGACAGAAAGGCTTAGTTTCCCCCTATATTTAGTCATGGGACAATATAGTCTGAGCTCTCTTTTTTTTTCCTAAAAATTACAGCTTTCATTAAGTGACTCAGCCACTTTGCCCCAATCCCTTTGGAAACTCTGCTGCTGATTTTAGTACAGGAAGAACAGTTGAACTTGTTACATCTAAATTTGATCAAACATGAATTATCTTTAGGATACCACAGTGATATTAATGTCATGCCATTATCTTTTTTCCACCACTGGTTGGCAGTTTGATATAAAGAAAACCAAAAATTATTATGATGTCATTTGAAAAACGCCTTTCTAAGGTACTGAATTTTAGAACCTTCCTGATACATTGAAGTTTATCTAAATGCAACTGGGCATTCTTTTTATCAGCTGAGATGGAACACCAATAGTAAGTAGTATTATTTTGCAGTGATGAGATGGTATTTTTCATTCTGGAGAAGAGTACAGTCACTCTCCACTAATTGTTTCCTGGGGTGCCCACAGACTTGCTGGAAGCTTCAATCAGGACCTAATAGAGTATCACCCGGGGTTAAATGAGAGTACTGATAATTAAGTGCAACATTGATTTTCCTGGTTTTAAGTACCAGTTTGTTTGATGATTCACGCTTTTCATCAGACTGGCTGCTTAGCATATGACAAAGCATGGAATACACTCTCTGAACACAGGTATAAAAAAAGGTAATCACAAGAGATGAAAGCCAAAGGCTCTCAGCTACAATATAACTTGAGATAGCTATACATTGTGCCTGGAAGAAAAAACTTCTTACAAACAGAAAGGCAAACCACAGAGGAAGATGATGAAGCAAGAAAGATATTTAACTTGAAATATATTCATTAAAATAAGATATAGGATAATATCCAAGGCACGGATTACAAAAGCTATATGCAAAAGAGAGATGTGTGTATTATATGAGGGTTCTTTCTTAACCAAATGAGAAGGTTATTTATGGATTACTTTTAGGCATAGTGTAAGTACATAACCTATTTTTACACATGCACACAGCTGGAAAAGTACTTGAAGTAAAATGAGCATGAGCTTTCTGCTCATCATGTACTTTGTCACTCAGGTGGTTCTTCAAAATCTAACTTTTAATGGGAAGACTACATGCTGGAAACTGAAGTTTGTGCTCAAATAAAGAGTCTTCTATAACTTGGGAGGCTTGGCAGAGATCATTGAATTTTGCAAATCTCCATTGCCCAGAAAGGACAATACTCTGATTTCCTGTTTATGCCTCTGTAGACCAAGATTACTAATTTAAATGGATGAGAGCTCACAAGAGAAAAGGCAAGGCTGGACATTGGAGGTGAGATACTGAAAAAGGTTCCTGGGAAAACTGAAAGTGGAACATAAAAAGATACAACATTACAACCTTATCTCTACAAGAACCAAACTGAAGCACAATGTCCAATGCATTCTCAGTGTGTCTGATCCCAGTTGTGATCTTTTGAATCCAAAAGGGTAGCAATCCCTTTGCACATCTGGAAAAGGACCATGCCCAGAGAGATGTATTTGAATGATTTTATACTTGAAGGTAGGAAGAACTGCATTTTTATTTGGTGCACTTGCCAAGAACATTTGGATTTACTATTTCTATAGTAATAATAAAAAAAAAATTACAGCACCTGTAATAAATAAACAATCACAAAACATGTTTGTAGGAATTGTTAAGTGCCTAGGCACTTAGCAGCAAGGAAAAATCACAAAGAAAATAAATACATTTAAGCTGAGAACTCTGAACACAGCAGTTGGGAAACAACAATTACTAGAGGACCACTTTGTAAAGAGTGAGCCACATTCATCTGGTATTTTACTCAAGTTTTATCTGAAATATGAACACACACACAAAGTTACAATAAAAGCAGCAAGAAATGGACTAGTAATTGCTTTGTCAATATGTCACCTATGGAGACCTGATTTCTAGCAGATCTGCATCTGAAGGGTGTTAAATGTGGCTAACAAAGAGCAAACTCACCACCTCTCCCAGAATGACGCAATCTTGAGTCACCCTTTCTCACAGAGCTTGTTGTCATGAAAAGAAGTTCCACGTTTCTGGCAAGTTTGGTTAAGACTGGCTAATGGTATCACAGTTACCAGAGATAAGTGGAGGAGGTGAAATTGGTAGCCAGGCTTTTTTTGTCAACACTTTGTTGGCCTAGGAAATACAGCAAAAAAGCTCTGGAAAATTGTTCTCCAACATCATTTAATGGAGTTATGCATTAAGTTTAGCATTACTGAGGCTGTGTTTATCCTTTGGACCAAAGTGATGGCAGAGAGGATTTTGCTACAGCTCCAAATAAGGATTCAGTAGTATTATCACAGGGCATTAGACATCTTGGTCCAATTCTGTTTGCTTAGCCAACATGGGAACTGTCACACTACCAGAAATTATCTTGGAAGAAGTTCTGTCAGCCCTACTACCTCGTTGTTAACTCTCTGATTGGTAAGTAACAATACTATAACAGTATCTGTTAGTTCAGAAAATAGGGCAGAAACTGGATAAGCAGGCAAATGCAAAACAAAGAAAGTGTGGTTTTGTTTTCAGCGAAGTAGAATTAGGGAGAGGGCATCTCAGAGAATAACAGCAGCAGAGCCAAGTGTTTTGCAGGTATGTATGAGACCCCACTATCAACTTTAATTAAAGTGCTTCTTCAAAACACTGTATAATGCACTTTGACTGTTCAGAAGTAGGCAGACATAAGGAAGGAAGATGTGTTTTTCTAGAATATTGCAAATAGAAGTGAGGAAAAAACCCCTAACACTTAGAAGTATTTTAATGCCCCTGTCTCCATATCCTTATAGGTCCTAATATAACAAAGTAGCACAATTTAAACCCTAAGTGCCTAACCATAAATCAGCTTTGTTGGAACATTCCTGTCTTCCTACAAAGTTATTTGGTAAAAATCTCAATTAAAATGCAGATCATTAAACTGTAATTATAAAAATTTCTTTCAATGTTTTCCCCTTGCTGTCATGCAGGAAGCTGTAAACAAATATTTATAAAACCTACTGTGTCTGTAATTAAAGAGATCACAGTCTTGGTAGTGAGAGGGCTGAATGGGTTTACATCAAAGTGTTCCTCTCAGAGCCCTTATTAATTTAAGAGGCTAAGCTGTTCATAATATTTTTCCAAGTTTTTGAGCAAATCTGAAAGTGCTAGGAAATAAGAGGAAAGGCTCTTTCTTCCCCCTAAGCCTAAAATGGTGTAAAAGCCAAAGTTTCTATTAGTTCAGTTAACAATCGATGTTAGTTATATTAACCACTAATATTTCCAGCCAAGGGTTTAAGTGAACCCTTTGTGCGCTTCATCTTTGGTATGAAACTCGACTTTGGTTCTTTTAGCACTGCCCAAAATCTGACAACTTATTTGTTGCTTAAGGATTGAAAATCTGCCTAAGAAAACCTCCCTGTTTTTGTGCTCAGGTAGAGAGCTTTGATATTGAAGTTTGGTCTTGATTGAAGACAGGAGATTTTTGCAACGCAAAATGGTCACCCCTTCTTTACTACTACAAAGGGCACAAAGGATCAGTTGGACCTATGTTGCAACGGAGCTGTTCTGAACCCATATTTCTTCCTACAGAATGAAGGTGAAAATTATAGCAGGGGTTTCTTGCATGTTGTGTAACAACCTTTAAATGCCATACAAATGTGCTCAAGAACTGTATTGGATACTTGAATGCAGTAAGTTAAACTAAACACCTCATCAGCCTCACAGACTAAATGTCCCATTCCCAGGCTGCCTTGCTGTCGGGCTTTGACACTGGCCCAACGCCAGGCACCCACGAGAGAGTCGAGAGCCATTCGCTCACTCTCCCCTGCCACAGCTGGGCAGAGGAGAGAAAGGGAAAAAAAAATGTTAACAAAGGCTCCATGAGCTAAGGACCAGGAGAAAAAAGCCACTCCAAGGGTGAAACAGGCTTAGCTTAAAGTTACAAAGTGAATTTATTGCTAAGGGAATCAGAGGAGGATAATGAGAAGTAAAATAAGCCCTTAGAACACCTTCCCCCTCCCAGCCCCTCCCTCCTTCCCACCGACAGCGCAGGGGACAGGGCATGGGGGTTTGGTCAGTCCATCACCGAGATTTCCTTCTGCTGCTCCGGGAGAGGAGTCCTTCCCCTGTGAGGCCGTGGGTCCCTCCCACAGGGGACAGTTCTCCCTGAACTTTCCTGGTGTGGATCCACTCTCAGGAGCAGCAGCCCCACCGCCCCTGCTGCAGCGTGAGCCCCTCCCACGGGCACACAGCCCTCCCAAAACTGCTGTGCCGTGGCTCTCTCTTTCCACGGGGTGCAGCCCTCCAAGGACAGGCTGCTCCAGCCTGGAAGCGGGGCCCTCTCTCCCCACTGGGTCTCCCACTGGATCACAGCCTCCTCCAGGCATCCACCCGCTCTGGCACGGGCACCTCCCCCACGGGCTGCGGGTGGATCTCTGCATCCCCCGTGGATCCCCACGGGCTGCGGGTGGATCTCTGCATCCCCCGTGGATCCCCACGGGCTGCGGGTGGATCTCTGCATCCCCCGTGGATCCCCACGGGCTGCGGGTGGATCTCTGCATCCCCCGTGGATCCCCACGGGCTGCAGGGGCACAGCTGCTTCACCATGGGCTGCACCACGGCCTGCAGAGGCACCTCGGCTCCGGCTCCTGGAGCACCTCCACCCCTCCTTCTCCACTGACTTTGGTGTCTCCATGTTATTTTCCCTCACATGTTCTCATCTCCTCCTCTTCTCTGACTAGAATCCAAAATCTTGTGACTTTATTTTGATTTTCTTCTTAAATATGTCATCACAGAGGCATTACCAGCCTCTCTCACTGGCCCAATTTTGGCCATTATCATATCCATCTTTCACTGCCATCAGAGACTGGCTCTACTGGACATGGTGGAAACTTCCAGGAGCTCCTCACAGGAGTTCCCCTCTGTGGTCCCCCTGCTACCAAAAACCAGGCCGTACAAAACCAATACACTTGCCTTTGAAATCTGCATGAGAAAATGTCCCTAAACAGGAGAGCCAATGAATAAAAAATATGTGGGAGAACGCCACCCACAACAAAAATGCCAACTTAAAGTACACAGAGACTTCAGAAACTTTTGTTGTGTGCTATGAAGATAAGGAAGGTTGCCTTAAAATCCTCAGCATACATCCACATACCGCATGGAGAGGGTGCCAAGGGTTTGCCCTGCTTTTGTGTAGAATGCAAGCTGAGGCTAGAAACTTGCAGATAAACTGAGTGAGTCACTTCACAAAGCTGAGAGCTCAACCTGGTGGCATTTTAACTCTAGCTTAGAAGATATTTTCCTGTCTTCCATCCCTTTGCTGTGCTTTCCATGGAAATGGGAGCTGGGCATGCGGGTCACAGCCAGACTGCAGAACACCAGTCCCTCACTAGTCAAATAGCCACACCACAGCCTAACTGCTAAGCCTTCATTTTCTGTGTCACATTCACCCCAAACTCCTGCCTGAGATAGCTGAGCTACAGCTGCAACAATGTGCTATGCAAATCAAATGAGAAATTGCTTTAATATTCCCTTTTCATGGGTTCTTTTAAGTACTGAGGTCTCATTTTCCCAGTTTTGTGAAATTTGCTGCTTGGATTTTTGTTTTTTAGGCTCAGTGTTATATGTTGTCCACAAGTGAAAAAAAAAATGGTCTCTTCTTCTTTGTCCTCCTTTTCCTTAATGTGACATGAAGAAAAAAATTAGAAAAATAAACATTTTGACTGACTTACTCGTGGCTTGTTCTTTTATGCCTGCTACAATTTTGTAATGAGTTCATCTTAGTTCATTCCCATTTTAGGGGTATGATGAGTTGTAGCACCATCTCTGCACTTAAAATGGAGCACACTCTCTGGATCTGGCAAAGACACAACAAACATTAAAACCTTCATTTAACGAGTCCATTATATTTTGTATTTATATTAATAAGAACCAGTGGGGGAATTTTGACTTGAATAACTTCTTGACAGAGATTTTAGCAGAAGGGGAATCAAAGTTTTTCCAATATGAAAAAAACTTGTTTTACATTCAGAAAATAAACTATTGCCCTTTGTGCCTTCTTGGTTCAACCAAGAATATTTCAGTTTATCCAGTTCATCAGAGAGCATTAAGTGCATATCATGTTTGATAAAACATTATGCTGTTCCTCATACTACAGCACAGACTTGAGAAAAATGAGTGTAAGGTCTGATTTTTTTACCCATGGTGGTGGATATGGTAACTTTTTCCTTCCATAGCAAAAATGACAGGAAGCTATTCAACACCTGCCTGTTTCTGTCCTCCACCTCCCGTGCCATTCACTCAGAGATGGTGCTCTTAACCTGGATCATTGGGCTGGGTAAGACTTTGTGCTGGAAACCCTGTTTTTAATCTGGTTTACATTGTGGCCCCCAAATGGGAAGGATGCTCTGTCTGGAGGAGATGCTGAAAGACCAGAATTTCTAAGGTATTTTTTTCCTTTTTTTTTAAAATTCACTCTGATGAGAAAATGTACTGCGATAAATTACTCCAAAGTATTGTGTAATTTCAAAGGAATCATCCTTTGAGAATTATAATTGGAACAGTTGAAACATTCCTAAATTGGATGAGTTTTGAGAATTTCTACCTCAAAGCTATTCTGATTTTATCACTTTCACCAACTGACAAAATATCCTACACTTTCCTATGAGATAGGAAACCTTTGGATGTTTATTTTAATATCATCAGATGTCATGTGGAGAAATACCTTATTAACCTTTGCGTAGTTTTTTAAAGGTAGATAAATACTCAAGGAGTGTAATAAAATTAGCTGCAAATGAAATAATTTAACAAAGCAATTTAACATATTCAAGGGTTATACTCAGCTCTTCAGTTCTCTTTTGGTTAATTAGACTTTTCCAACCTTTTAGGGGGGTATAGGAAAATCTCTAGCAAGCAAATACATTAAAAAAAAAATCTCAGATTTCATCAAACAAAGTTAATTGTTTTCAGCATGTTAGTCACAGCAAAATACACTTAGACACATGAAGTGTTATCAGTTTGGAAAATGTCACTCCAAGAAGCATCAAGCAAAGTATTTAAATCTCATTTTGCCTTTCTGTGCAGTTCAGCAAAATAAACAGGTTTGAAAAATGAATTTGGTCAAGTCAAAAGTACAATTTTTTTTTTGGCGTAAAGTAATTTAATTTTTTCCCCCTTTTCTACTCCAGCTATTTGGCAATCAGTGCATATGGCTGATGCATCCAGTCCCAAGCACAGATGCTGATGATTCACCAGCAAAAATGAAAGATGGAAATGGAAAACACTTGCCTCACTCAGTGATGGTGGATAATTGCCCACAGTTCATAGTATTGCAAGACATTGATCTTATAATGGCAGAAGAATAAGTTTGATTCCTGCTAGGGATGTCGAAAGGATTATAGTTCTAGTCCTTCCTTTCTTCACGATGTTGGTAAAGAGGAGGAGTAAGCTTGGCTGTAAATCATCTTGTGCATACATAAGCTTAGAGAACTCATCAGCTTTTCACATAATGTGTCCCCAGGCATCAAAAGAAAATTTCAGAGAGAACTGACTATATTGCATTAGGAAAACTAATTACCAAAAGCACAACCCAATTAAGATAGGGCATTTATGGGACAGGATCCCAAAGCTAGGATTGCTAGGGGACTGTTAGTAAAACACTGAACAGGGAGCTTCTTGTGTGAAGTATCATATCTTCTCTACACCCCACATTAAACCAATGCTGTTTTCCAACAACACTCCTGAGAAATCACTTCCCTGCTTGAGGTCTTATATGCTATGCAATTTCATTATATAACATAATGACTCTAAAATATGTGTATTAAGCATAATTTGTGGGTTTCTATTTCTACATCCTGAGGACCTATGTCCTTCTATTAAAAGTAATATAAGCCAGACATGAGCATGGATATAGTACAAATAGTCTGTACAAAGCCAGTCTGGGTATGTAAATAATGATATTTTGCAATTACTCTTTAATAGCCTCCACAGAACCAGCTCAGTCTTGGAAAAAAATGAGAAATGAACCATTTTTCACACTTAATCTGCAATACTCCATAAAAAGCTCGGACACTCAGCTTTTCTAAAACCTGCTTCTCTCTATGATCTCCAGCTAGGTACCCAAGTCAGCAAAAATCTCACTCTTTGTAAATAATCATGCAGCAAAATTGCACTTGACATAAATGAAAGAAGCGAACAATTAAATCCCTCAATATTATTATATTTTCTTTAAACTTGGCTGTGGGTGAGAAAAAGGTGAGAAGACGTGTTCAAAATCTCAAAGAACATTTTTGGAAAGTGGAGTTTTTGTCTAATTTCTATACTATGCCTTTAGCCACAGGACTGCCCCTTCTGATGTCCTCAGAGACACAGGAAAAGCCAGCATGCAATGCTTGTCATCAAGTTGTGGTGTCTCACTGAGTTAAGTGGCTCAAAAATTTAGCAGAAATTAATATAATTAATGATAAAGGGTAGAGAGCACGAATCCTACCACTTGCAGGAAGATATAATTAATTAATTAATTATTGAATAAATGATTAAGAAAAGTAATTTCTCTTAATGTCTAAACCGAGACACGACCCAAAGGTAGCAATTTTGCTAGTCATTTATAACATACCTTAGAGAGTTAAAAAAAAAAAAAAAAAAAAGTGGCCAGGACTGTAAAAAAAATGTAAAGTGTCCATAAAGCAGCGACTGAAGAAGCGACATTATCAGATTATTTCTCCCGGTTTTCCCAAGGTTTGGTGGTCTGATTGTATAAGTCCTTTGGGACTGATTTACTGTTTATCTGGACTTTGAATATGTTGAGCATGGGCAGATGGATAGAATAGGATGACTGTAGCCATCCCTGCCAAAAATTTTTTTATGCAAATTTTGGACAAACAGTCTTAGAAAAGTCTTGAAGTTGGCCTATGCTGTGGCAAGATCAGTCTCCAGCCAAGAAGAGAATCACAGAGCTGTCAACAACTCCTCTGTTGCTTTTGTATTTGTTGACAGAGGATATTTGGGTCATGCCAGAGAAACTGGCTCAAGTAATTAAAAAACAAAAAACCCTAAAACAACTGCGGAGGGAAAGTTGTGGTGAGAAACTAAAAGAAGAGGGAAAAAATATACCTGGAGACTAATTTTACTATTTAATCTAGTTGATAGATTAAAAACCTATTATGCATCAGATACTTTAACTGTAAAACTGAAATACAAATCAGACTGCACAGGTTACTTAAATAATAGTGCAAAATAATAGAAAACCAAAAATATTTCAGGCTTATGCCATCAATTTATAATAAGCCATAGCAATCAAGGACAACACTCTATTGATTTTTTTTAAGGTCATTGTCCTAATATAGCTCATATATCCCCCAAACCTTTTCCTGAGATACTCTTCCCTAGGGTCACACATAGTATTTTATGTAACTACTTTAATTGTCTCTCAAACTCTTACTGCTCACAGTAAGTGCCACTCTTAAATATTGCAGTTTGTTCTTGCATGTTAATACAGTTTATGCACTGGAGAAACTACAGCAAATAAGCTCTAATGGGCATCTGTATACTGGAAATCATTATGTTTTCTGTGGAAATATGGAATATAAATGATATTTTGCATGCTTATGAGATTTTGCTGAAGTTTGAAGTCTACTGAGATATGAGATTTAGTATCAAGATGACCTAGCAGCTACCTAGTTTCCATGACATTTTTATAAGTGGGCTGAACTGAAAATTTTGTGTGTAAGCAAAAGAGTTTATTTTTAGAAAATAATAAAATAAACTAAAAGCAAAGTTTTATTACAGGGTACAGCTACACTTTTATTCTACTTCAAATTAAGCCTACTTGGAGTAATAGACTGTTAGGAAATGAAACTCCTGCTGCCAGAACAAAACCCCCAAAATCATGATCAGTTAAGTCAGCAATTCAAATAGCCATATCCCTTTCTGAGAGAAGTACAGTCTTGATGTGTTCCTAGTGAGAATCCCCATGGAATGCCTTTTTTTTTTCCTAGTTTATTTATTTTCATTTGTCATCTTCTCTCTTTTTGTGATACTCCATTATGGTTTGGTCTTGTGACAATTGGAAAAATTATTTCTCTTGCTTTCAGTCAGCTCTTTCCTGGCTTATGCCTGCACAATGCTTTATCTCAAATTTTTTACAAAAGGAAGTATGTAGCTTCTTAGCCTGCATTGCTGGCTTTCACTGCTCCCCTGGTAAATATGAAAATAATCTTACTGTGTGCTTTCTGCTATTCTACATCTGAGGGCTGGAAAAAGCAACCTATTAATAACTGCAGTATTACATTCTTATCCACATCCATGGACTTCCCTAAAACTCTTACTTCAAAGGTTAAAAAATGGCATATATTAGTGTCCATTCCTCTCCTGTTTCCTACATATTCATAACTAATCTTGAATATTAGACCACAGGTATGCTATATGCACTTGTCATCATCCATGTGTTTCTTTGCATCTCTAAAGTTGTCTTCATCTGTCTTGCATTTCTATCCTAAATTCTGGGGGAAAAACATTTCCAACTATTTATATAGCATATAAAATAAGGTGAGTCTAAACCACACCTTGAGATCCTAGCCACATGAGTTATAAGTAATATCCTTTGGTCATGAAATCTCTTCCTACACTTAAATTACCAACTGCAACAACCTCTTTTACACAGTGCTTAAAGATTTGAAATCTGAGCTTTCCATGTATTTCATAGCAATTCAACAGCATCCTATATAGCAAAAAATGGCAAAAGGCAAATTATTTATTAGCAAAAGCTAATAAGTTTACCTGTTATAGCAACAGTGATAAAGAAGTATGAGATTATACCATAGTGGATTGCTGGTGGCAACTTCCTGTTAACCCCTTTGTGTAGCTCCCACATTAATTCATTGATGCCTCTGGGAGATGCCCTTTGTGAACAAAAGTCAGCCATGCATCTCCTCTCAGTTTAAGATTCCCTGTTTTCATTTCAATACTGAAGTGAAACACACATAGATTTGATTAGCTCTTTATGATACTTTGCAAAATTGATCACCTAAATGGGAAAGATTTTAGCAGACATAACTGGGGATGAATTTCTTCAAGGTTTTAGCATTCATTTAGATGCCAGAAAAGATGGCAAGCTTTTCAGAAAAGCACATCATGGTAGATACTGAATCAGCCTAGAAACATAGCCTTTATTTATAGATGTGAATAAAAAGTTCTTTTGAAAAGCTTGCTGTGAGCACTTTAGAACAGTTTTTATTTAAGATGGGTGCATTCACAACTTCTCAAAAACTGAGGCTGGGGTACAGTGTTGCTTCGGGTAACCCAGACTAATACAGAATGAGGATAGTAGTAGCAGAATAGTGAAAGAGCACCAAATACACAGAGAAGACTTAAAACCTATTATTTTAAAATATTTATTGCTATCCACAATGATGCTACAACATTATTACTATGTCATGAAGGGATCAAACACAAGATATGAGTTTTCTTTAAAATAACTATTTCCAGCAATTAGCAGGAGTGGCTAAGATAAAAAAGAAGAAGGTGCAAAGTAACTTTAAAATAATAAAACTCTATTTTTATGAGCTAAAACTCTCCTTGAAGTTGTTGTAATAATGCACTGAAATAATGAGCCCAGGAATAGGAACTTCTAAAAATTTCTGCTTCTATGGAGAGCAAATTTGGAAGCAAAATTGTCAAAATTCTTTAATCATTAACTTAAGGGAAGCATAAGAGCAATTAAAGGGCCAGCTTTTTACTGACATTATCTTCACAGACAAATATAACAACAGTGAAAGACTTAATGTTTTCACCACAGCTACAATAAGATTTTTCTCTTGAAGGTTTCCTGTGGGAAGGATCCAAACTTGCAGAAAGGTCAGAGAAGATAACATATAAGAGGAAGAACCACCTCTCTTAGACCTGGAGTAAAATTGAGGGAAAGAGCTTTCAGAGTAGCTCAGCCCAGAGAAATACCCAAGGTAGCTGATCTCATAGGTCCTCAGCACTGTGCAAAACCGTGTTGGTTATCAGCCATGGCTCTTCCACCTAATTGGTACTTGAGAAAAAGCATTGCTACAGCTTCAAAATCAAAGGCTGGAGCATGTTTTAACTATAGATATGGTGGAAAATATTGAACTATTTTCCTTAGAGAGTCCCACTTCTGACTTAAAAATAGCCATATTTCTTCATGTAAATATAAGCATTTCTTCATGTAATAAGCATAGTGGCCATGAAAACAAACCAGCATCTAACTCAGTATGTAACCAAAAGGCCTAAAAGCAATTGCAAAGTGCTAATTGTTTGTATACCTTGAGTACTGGAAAGAAATGAGAGCATGTAAAGAAAGGATGCAACTGAATTGACAAACAATGAATGGTTGCTAACATAAGCATTTCATGTTTCAAGTATTGGTCATGTCATTAATTTTTCTGAGGACATTCCAGTCTTTTTTTTGCAAAGTTCCTTGGATTTTTGAAAATAAATAATTCAGGATTAAGAACCACAACAAATCACCAATTTAGTGGGAATTTGTTTGGGTTTTTTTGCAGTTATTGTAACAAAAGCCGGTTAAAACACCTCCAGTTTCCTCATGGAAGATGGACGATAATTTCTCCTTCTTTGCAGCATGCACACACATGCACACACACGCACACACTCAAGGTGTCAGGCAACATTTCACATCTCATCTCTAGAAAGAGGCTGCATATCTACCAGGATGTTTAGGGACAGCGTTGCCCTGTTTGCATCATTCATTTCCATTCTGAAAACTTCAAGAAATTGTCCCTATGGTCTAATTCAAGTTTCAACAAATGAAGAAAGGACCAGTACAATAGATCAAATGGAACAAGAAGGGAACTATACATACTTGAAATAATATCAAAATATAGGTATTTTATCCCTCTGTTTGCTCCTAGGCCTTTCTCCCAGTTGACAAATATTCAAACACTTGACTGCTGCTCAATGTGTAGGTTCAAAGAATTAAATAACAGCTAATAAGAATTTTAGTACAGTATTATCTGCTGTGTGATGCACGTGCTCTTTACTAAATTTTTGAGAGCATTTGACCAATAGGGTAAGAAGCTCATAAAAATCCTATACGATGAGACACAGATAGAATATTGTTAATTTTAAAGCTACCTTTTTAGTTTAAATGATTCAAAAGCTTCACAGTGTACTGTTGAATTCTCATCTACACATCAATTGCATTAATGAGTTCTAGATCAGAGCAAACTATGTAACCTACATGGATTTTCAGTTCTAGACCTAATTTTCTCCTTACTTCCCAGGGGTTACTACACATCACATATTGTATTACAACATATCCTCAGCCAAGGCATCTTTCTGCATCTAACATGAACAAGCCCATGTTTTGCAACAGGCGCTACCAAATCAAAAGTGCTTCTTCACAACTCTGAACTGAATTTGGGTTGATTCATAAGCAAATAAGCTGAAGACAAGATTTAGTGACTTGCCACAACTATCTGTAGATTCAGTAGCAGAGATCAAGTCCAGTGTTTTGCTGCAACTTAGTACCAAAGTGCAGTGAAAAACTGTGGTGAAATCCCCATGTGTGCACACTTGCTTTGGGTTACAGCATCCAAGGACAAGAAGGGAGAAGTATGGAGCAGTTGGTTGAGTAAAGGGACATAGTCTCAAAGTCCATGTTCACTCCTGAATGTCAGTGGGGCATTTTAGTTTTCATATTGTACCTTTTTTAAAAAAATGCTTTTCATCACAAAGCAAGTTAAAATGTTGCAAAAAGAAGACAGGGAATGCTTTATATAAAATGGCCACAAAATATATTTCTAAATTAAAACTCTTGATAGAAAAGAACAAACTCTTTTTATTATAGTTGCTATCATTTCAGTCCTGACAAAATATTTAAAATTCTCTGGTGGAAGCCACACTCACATAATTCCTTGGGTCCAGCTCAGTGCAACCAGCAATGCTGGGAATGCAGGTGAGCCTTTGTCTGGCAACACAACTGCTTACGTTCCTTTCACGTTATTTTCCACAAGCAAGAGAGGTGAATCTTTTGCCTTTTAATACTTTTAAAGTGCTAAGAATCCTTGATGAGATAAATGCAGTGTTTTTCAGAGGGAGAACAGTTTAATCTTCATGAGATTACTCTAATTGCTTGGCAGTACTTTATTAGGGCTTGGTTTTGTCATTGTGAGTCAGGAAATGGATTGTTGGAATGCCTAGCACAAGATTTTGGATGCTGTGACTTTCTCATTTGAATACTTAAAAAAACTCAACAGGTTTTTTTATTTCTTTCCCCATGATTTAATCAACAGGCTGCAGAGTAGTCCGGAAATTGAAAAGACTTTTACCATTAAAGCCATTGCAAATGGCTCGGCTTCTGTAAACAAGCCCCTAAAAAAATCAGGTCTATCTGGACCTAGTTCTCAATTTCTTATTGTCCAGTCAAACTGCAAATTATTTTCCAGTTTTCATTCTAGATTCAAAGCATGCTGCTGAGGTAGAATACATTTTCAGAAGAGGTCTGTAAGCATTCAAGAAACAGCTTGCAGGGAAAACTCTAGGAGTAGAGGAAAGCCATATCAGAGGCTCCCTCTGCTCTTCCCACTGGGACCTGCATCAGGCTTAATGTTGCAGAGGATTTCATCAGATCTATGACCACACCAAGATCAATTGGGACTGTCTCTCTACAGCATGAATTAATATAGACTAGGAGCAGCTTTGAATCCTCTGGGAGCCAGGGCTGGCCTTGACATAACTTTCTAGAACTTCCCTCTCTTACTCCTCTTCCCTGAGTAAGGGATGGAGCAGTGCAATCTCTTCCTGGGATGCTGGTTTAATTCAGAAGTACCAAAGTTAAAGCTGAGAAGAGTAGGGGATGCAAGACCTTCTGGATGACAAAGCTGCACCAAAAAAAGGACCGATCAAATTGCACATGAGCCAGAACTCAAGTTTTCTACATCTAACTAAGGAGAGGAAAATAAAGTGACTGAGGCCTAAAGTTAGGCTGCTACCTTGACCTGAAATAGAGCACTCTTTTCTATTTTTTTTCTTTGTCCTCCATTTAAAACTGGCACAAGAAGCCAGCAATAAAATTATTAAAGGATTACTTCCGAGTTTCAGACTTAGGAGGATTTTTTTCTTAACAAACACCATGGGTGTTGGGAGAAAGTAATGGGAAAGATTTTAACAATTAATAGAAACATTAATGAGCAAACACTGTTTTCAGATCCCTGCTGGTATCACTGGAAGCTTGTGCACAAATGTGATGTTTTGTCAACTAAGGTGCTATGTACTGCAGATTCAAGTTATCAAATAAAAATAGCAGAGATAATTTCAGCTCCATCCACAGCAATGGGAGTTGGGGAGGGGAGGAAAGTGGAGGTGGAAAGGAATATTTGTGGAGTGGAGAAATTCAGAATTTTGGGGGGTGAGAAAAGAGAAAGGAAGATTTATATAAAAGCTCTGCAAAAACTGCTGGAAGAAGAGAACATATTTAATCTGGGCCTGGTCCATATGCAGCTTTGTGAGAGTCTGCCAGTCTATACACACAATGCTGTGTACCAAATATCATCAATATAATTCTGTGAACATGCTCACTTGGAAACATTTGTACCATAGGCCTTTGCACATGTACCCTCTTCAGTCAGACAGCCTCACCAGAACACACAATGGAGTTAGGAGGCCTGTGAGAACTTAGACTTCAAAGAGACCAGAAAGCAGTTCCAAGGAGAGCTCAGCCATCAGGACTCTGAGGTACACAAGTGATAGCTATGGGTTCAGCCAGCAAAGGGATGTAAGCAATTGGCACAAATTCCTAGATGCGAAAAAACATAAATCTTAGACATCAGAGTTCATCTATGTTAGGACACTCAGGAAAGTTCATCTGGAGTATTTCTTAATGTTGACTGGCCACACAATCTTAAAACTCATAGATGAACACTCAGTATAAGAGTAGCCAACATCCAGGTTCCCTTAAAAAAAGAATAAAATGAAACAAGCTTAATTTCAGGCATTTGTTTCACTGATAAAAAGGTCCACAGAAAATGTATAATACAGTTCAGCTGTAATAGAATTATATTCTCTCTGAATTCTCTGCAGTAGAAATAGAAACCCCAAAGAGATAAGCCTAGACATTGCCAAAAGAAAACTCATACAAGAAGAAAAAATCTCTCTCAAACAGATATCCATATATATAGGCCCTCCATGCTAACAGTTTAAGAGCAATTTCCTCTTTTCAAATGAAAGTCTGTGACAAAATAACATATGCTGATTTATTACAAATTCTGAGCAAAGCAGATTTTCCTACACTTGATATTCATAAATTCGATGAGGCAAATCTTTGTATCACACAATCTGTGTTTTCAGCAGAATCATCCTTAAGGCAGCCAAATATGTCAATTTGTGGGGTTGAAAAATTCTTCTGTATAAATAACACATACACATTCCAGGGAATTTTAGCCATTATCGACTCAGCAGGAGCAACATGGGATCTATGGACTGGTGATATTCTCTGTTCTCTCTCTCTCTCTTCTCCACCTTTATTTCTCTCCTCCCTTGCTTTGCCTGGGCAAAGCACAGTTCTCATATTCTACTCCATACTCTGTACTGAAGTTTATTGTGGGGCTGGGGAGCTTGTGGAAGAGTGTTTCGGCTTCTGAGCCAGCACATCTGAGAAATTCTATGTAAGGAGCTGAGAGCTTATTGAAGGGTACTGTACAGAATTAAGGGCTTGTTACCAACCACTTGTGAAAGTCTATTGTATAAACTTAAGGGCTTGTTAGCCAATGCCTTTTGAGTCTAAATAGTGGGCTGGTTGCCAGAGTTAGGCAACTATACAATAAAGCACAGGAGTTCCCTGACCTGTGGTCTGGTGTCTTTGTTCAGCCTGATGAGAATTTATAACAAACGTCATGGCCCCTACCAGTGGGTCACAATACATGCCCTTCCCTCCACTCCCTTCCTTAATTGAATAAATTAAACAAAGAAAAATTAAACAAGAAAAAAAAATGTTGTACAGCTGGTTCCCTGTGCTATCTAAAGTTTTCCCCCTCTCAAACACTTGCTGGTGCCTCTTCCCCAGGAAAAGTCTTTCCTAGGAGACCCTCATTTTCTAGGAGAAGGTTGTTTAGAGAAGTGGATATGTGTGGCACAGTCCCTTCCAGGATAGCCACAGTTGTGGCTTTCCATGTCCTGCACTGGTGAAAGGTTTGTGACAGCTGTATTTCCTGAAGGCAATTCAGGTTTAATCCTGTATTCCCTGACCACCCTGACAGGCCTGTCAGCACAGACAGTCATGGGCTGTGTTTGAGCAGCCTGCTCCCCTGGCCTGGTGGCAAAGGTTGCATCCGCATCCCTGCTCTTCAGTTCTCCCTTCGGGGGCCTGGTCAGTAACTCAGGATATTTTCACTGCTCTTGTCTGGTGAGACTACAAGTACACTTGTGGCCCAAACTTGCCCAATGCTACGCTTTTGGGATGTGTCTGCAGGTGCCTCAGGGTCCCATGTGTAGAGATACACTTGGTTTCTTCTTCCTCAGTCTCATCAGTCTTACTCCCAAAGCTTTCACATATGGTGACTGAATTTCTGTTAGTCTGAAGTTAATGTTTTTAAGCATCTTACTGCAGGAGGAGAGTGTGAGACAGAAAAACATGCTCAAGCACTACCTGCTTGTGAACAACACTGACTCACCAAAATACAAAGGAGCAGAAAATAGTCCCTGCTTTTCCTTACTTCCTGGATGTCTTTGTAATGCAACCATGTCCACTTTCATCCAGTAGCAATGACTGAAAGGAAAGACAAGTGGTTCTGGGAAAGTGTTGTACTACAAAGACAGTTTCAAGGCAAAGTGGATTTAAACAGAGCGTCTCCCTACAACTTCATTTTTGTAATTCCTTTTCAGACTCTAATCTCTGATTACTCCACCAAATCAACTGTCTGCAGTTGCAAAGTTGAGCAAGCCCTGTCCTTTAAGGGATGCTTGCCTTTCACTTCCTAAACAAAGCCCTCCAAGGCAGCCGACCAGTCACTCTGTGGAAGCTTTGTCATTCTTCTCACAATGTGCTTTTTTCGAGGCCTGCATAACATTGCTCTGGCTGCTTTAAGGCTGCATGAACACAGCTGTCACTGGCTGAATTAAATGAAACAGTGACTCATACTACATCTTTGATATTGAAAAAGGCGTGGGTAGTATTTTGTAGCTTTCAAAAAGCTATGATTTCACATTATGATTAAATAAAGAAGGGCAATGACTTTAGAACATATAAACCCTAGATGATAGATGATGTACTATGTATTAAAAAGTTTGGGCAATATTTTATATGGTTTTGTCATCATCCATCACCATGAATATAACTAGCAGAAGAGAAGTTCAGACAAACTTTCAAAAGAATAAGTATACATTACAGGAGAATAAAGTAAGGAATTAGAAACACAAAGCACTTCTCATTCACTCCCAATTAGATTTTCTTTGGCAGGGTAAAAAGAAAAAACTATACAAGCAGAGGGTCTGGCTATATTTGGCTTCATCTCACACATTCAGTCACCTTTCTGCAAAGTAGATTTAAGTACTATTGTTCTTAAAGAGTGGCATTCTCACATTCGCCTTCTGAAATGAGAGCACCAGGTCCTAGCAATGGAGAATTGTAGGCAAGTAACTTACGGTGTTAGAAACACGTTTAAGTTCTTGCTTCTCCCCATTCCTCTCTTTTCTTCTGCTACTTATCCCAGATATGCAGTTTTAAAAATATTTTCAAAAACTGATCTCAAAGCAAATATAGTAGACACCAGAAGCACACTGGGCTGCTTATACAGTGCCGCTCATGGCTGAAAACACCTTCCTTTCAATGAACCAATAGACTTTGAAGTTACATCCTTAACCTCTGCAGGAAACAAAAGCAAGGAAAACGTACTAGGAATTTCTAGGATTATCATAAAAAAGTACTTTTATACTTAGGGTACATAGTGATGGTGCACTTATTCTGCTGAGAAGCAAGGCAGAAGACACAGCGATCAAATTGGTAATGAAGGCAGCCATTGGAAAGCTTGATGAACACTTTCCTTTTCATGTGCTTCAAACTACAGTCTGGTTAAGAATCACCTTAATTTTTAAGGCTGTTCTTCTGTTGCTGTGTATTCCAACTCAACATTAATCATTTCAGGTAAGATGCTGATGTAGAAGTAGGTTTAAGTAATCTGGGAAGTGTTAGCCAGTTGATACTCTGGAGTTGTTTGGAGGATGGGATTCAAATACTTCTGAGCATGATTTTGAACACCTGTAAAGTCCCACTTCTTCCTAGTAGCCAATAAAAGAGTGAGTCAACCAAAACATTTTTAATTTATTACGTGTACTTTGCACCCACCTTTCTAACTTGTGTATTTCTCAATGATTTGCTGTCATTCTGCTTCAGTCCTCACCTCTCTGTCCTGTTGTTTCTCCAAGTACCTATTTAAGTTTGAAGTTCTCTAGGACTCTACAAGGTACTAAATAAAGAATAAGCTTTTCCCTGTATTTTCCCCATATTTCCTTTGTCTTCATCATGGCCCATTAAATCTAATTATATCCACTGGAACATCCTCAGGGTGTTAATCTAACAGCTCTCCATCTGTCAGATAAACTAATAGCACATTCTAGAGAAATGTACTCAAAAGTCTGCTTGTGATTCAGGCCCCACACACTGAAAGATACAGATACAGATTTACCTCTTCCTCTGACACTCATATCAGCTCACAGAAAGGGGCAGGGAGAAGACATAGCAGACTTGCAATTCAAGTTGCCTGTTTGCTTGCCAACCCTTTGCACAATATGGGAATTTCATGAGGAGCTAGGATCAACAGCTTTCATATGTTTCAAACAATCTGCTTTTCCTAGAATCTTGTCCTTGACTAGATACAACATGACAATACCAGATTTCAAGAGACCCTAACTCTGGATTTAGACTGTTTTGTAGTGCGGCCTCACCTTGAATATTGGGTGCAAGAAAGATATTAAGCTATCAGAGAGCATCCAGAGTGGGGCAGCAGAGATAGTGAAGAGCCTTGAGGGGAAGTTGTATGAGGAGTGATTGGGGTCACTTGGTCTGTTCAGCCTGGAGAAGAGGAGACTGAGGGGAGACATCATTGTAGTCTGCAACTTCCTTGTGAGTAGAAGAGAAGGGGCGGGCACTCATCTCTTCTCTGTGGTGACCAGTGACAGAACCTGAGGAAATGGCCTGAAGTTGTGTCAGCAGAGGTTTAGGTTGGGTATTAGAAAAAGATTCTTCCCCAGAGGGTGGTTGGGCACTGGGACAGGCTCCCCAGGGCAGTGGCCACTGCACCAGCCTGACAGAGTTCAAGAAGCGTTTGGACAATTCTCTGGGGCACATGGTGTGACTCTTGGTGTGCAGGGCTGGGAGTTGGACTCAATAATTCTTATGGGTCCTTTCCAACTCAGCTTATTCTATGATTCTGTGATTAGTGTCTTGTGCTTCTTGGTCCTTGGAAACATGCTAGGTATACAAAATTTTAGGCTTAGCATTATTTTTTTTTCATAATAACATAAAGAAAAAGAGGAATAAGTATCCGCTTTCCACTACTACACAGGATTAAGACTAGGCCATTTGGGTTGAGTTTTGTTTATCTGTTTTTAGAAAATTAGAATAATTTTATTTGTTTGTTTTTAGAATACCAGAATAATTAGATTGAAAGGAACCTTTGGAGGTAATCTGGTTGAAACTCACTGCACAATCTGGGCCAAAGTGACACTGGGTTGTACAGAGACTTATTAATTAAAAGTGGGAAACATAAAATGAAGGAAGGAAGATATGGCATTCTAGTGCTGAGGGTATTCTCTATATTTTAAAAACTCTTTATTGAGATACCAGAGCAAGGGCTTCTCTTGCCTTTCATCTTACTCTTTATCTCAGGAAGATAGATAGTGTTGATTGTATAGTGGAGATCCAGCCAATTAAAGAATGTAAAACCTTATGAAATGTGTCTTTCTTCCTTAAAGCTTATACGCTCCATGCCAATGGGAATTTGGAGAAGGGATGCAGCATTGCAAAGCAACCCTGGCAAAAAAAATGTGGAAGTGTTTGGCAAAGAAGCTGCTTCCTAATTGTAAGGACTTAAAGAAGTCCTAAAGAAGATAGTTCAACTAAAGAATGCAGTGGAACTGTCTCGAAACACTGTCAAAGCCACAGAAGGACCTTCCCATAAGATAAACCACCACAATAGGAACTTGAGATAGGTGCAGATGGCACAGCAGGAAGGAACTAATTCTAGGCCTAATGGAGGTGAAGGTTTGGTCACCATCCAGACAGAAATTCCCACCATGGCATCTATACCCTGTGGATACCTGGGACTTGGACTGTATAAAAGTGATACCTCCAGAAGAACAACTCTGGGACTCCCAACACTAAGAAGACCAGGATGAAGCAGTACCAGCAAGACACCGCAGGGATGTGGTGGTGATATCTTTTGCTTAATCTCTCTCTCACCCCCGCCTTTCCCTCCCACAAACTTATAAAGATTTTAACACAATAACAGTGAGATCCTCTTCTTGACACACAACCTATTAGCAGTGTATCAGCTCTCTGTTCCTAGCAGCATGCTCCCAGTCCGTGGAGATCTCTATTTTAGGCTATACTGCAACATAAAGGAAAATGTTCTGGCAGAATAGCATCAGAAAGAAAGTTAACTGTAAAAAGTATCTACAGCTACCAAGTTATTCAGCCTATGTTTGGCCATGCAATAATGTGACTATTTGTCCCTCCTCACCCTCTTCTCCCTCCTCTTTGCTACCAAATTATTTGCCTTGAAATGAAGGTTTGTGAAGGAACAGGAGGTTTCTGCAATGACAACAACTGACTAGTAACAAAATTCATTACCAAAGGATTTTCTCTTCTCAAACTAGGACACAGCAGGACCATAAACCATAAGGGTCAGTCAGAAAGGTACCCTAACACTTCCCTAATGCAATGATAATGGGTGCTGCTGTCCCTTTGATAAAGGAGCTATCCTACAGTTCCTGCGTGGGAGACAGAGCTCATCTATAAAGGGACAAGGAATCAACATGCTCCCTGAGGTATTCCTTATGAATTCTCTCTTTATTTGGTGCATTTCCCTCCTTCCAGTCATAAACCATCAGACACCAGTCACTCTGATCAAATACCATGACCCAGCTTCATTACCAAAACAGTCCAAAGAGTAAGACTGTGCAGAAAACCTGGGGAGACATATGATTCAGTTTGTGAAATATGAACAATGAAGGATAGAGGCTTATTTTGTACAGTGATGATCACTCAAAGTGACATTGTGTCACACATTATGTGACATTAGATGACAAACACCGAGCGGATGATGTGAAAATTTAAGAAGGTGATTATTAATTAGGAGTCCCAAGCCACCTTTCCTGATTAGCTCTCTTAAACACCTACACCCTGTGTACATTTATGATGGACATTCTGCCTCGTAAAAAAGTGCTGGGACAGAGTGACTAGTGCTTACTGTTTTTCTGAAGCTGAAATTCTTAACCCGGGAGGTCACTGCAGGGACATGGGCAGGGGTAAGGCAGGAAGTGACTGCCACAAAGCTCTTCTGGCTAAATGAGATGGACTGGAAGAGAAAATGTGAATGATCAAGTGTTCCAGAAGCAGAGACATTGACCAATACTAACAGGTGTCAGGCAGAAGATAAAGAAGAAATTAATTCCTCAGATCACATGAATGAACTGAAAAATTCTTGCTGTATAATACTGTAGGTGCCAAAAGCTAGCAGAGTCTCAAGTCTTGATTAAACAGGTTCATGGAACTGGAACCAATTTGAAGCAATTAAAAAGATACCATCTTCACTAAAACATCAAACAGCTTTGTGGTAGAGCCCTGATTATTTGAAAGCTGAGAGAGTCTTTGAGAGAAACACCATGATATGTTTCTGCTCATCAACCATACCTCCCTAAGGATCAGCTTCTGAGCATTGTCAAAGGTCTAGCTGGATCTTTGCTTCAGGGACTGTTTTCCTAGACATACTCTAGGAAAATGCACACTGGTAGGAAAGAAGAGGTTGATCTCCAGTGGAACTGTAAATATATATTTGGCCCTTCTTTTTAAACAAATATGCTTTGTCTTGCAGCTTTACAATGATGTAGAAGCCTGAATGGCACTTACTGTTCACTAATGACATTTTAGAGTACTAGAGCATTACAGGCCAACTGCAGTGCTAATGCAAACTATGTGCTACACTAGAGAGTTATGGCATATATTTATGTAAATCCCTTGGGTTTCCTAAAGTTTCCAGTGTTATGCTCACCCCCACCTGTGAATAATTTGCCATGCTGTATCCAGTCTTTGGAGTGGCGGAAATGAGGGAAATTTCAAAGCTTCTAAGTCAGCATTTACTATGGATGTCACAGATGCCTTGAGAGAAAAGTCCAGAATCCAGTTACCTGATGCAATCATTCAGTAAATCCCATAGAGGGTAGAGGAAAAAGGAGAGCAAAAGAAATCCGCGCTGATATTTCAAGTCTCTGGTTTAAACAGAAATGAACTTTGCCCTTGGTGAAAGTACCTACGGCTCCCAAGAGCCAAGTGCACAAAAGGGCTGTATGCTTCTACTGGAATGTCCTTCAGGACTGGATGACAACAGATAGCAGTAGGCTGAACAGGCATAAACAGTGGCTTGCATGGCACAAGTCTCCAAGAGAACAGTTACCTTGCTGATTAACTTGCCTTGCTGAACTGCAAGGGATGATGACTTTAATGACAGGCTGAAGTTACACTGACAGAGTGCAATGTTCCACAGGGTTGGGTCCTGGTCATTCTAGTACATAATGGAAACTGGTCTTATGGCACTCTAAGCTTCTTATTTCAGCACCAAAGAAAGACACTCTTACTGTAGAGAACTCAAAACAATTTAAGAAATGGAGAACTTACACATTTTTTAAAGGTATTTAGCTACTTAAAGATGCAGATTAATTTTGAAAATTCCTAATGGATGTCATACTGCAATTTCAGCTGCTCATCTTCAGTATGTCTACAGATACCTAATCCATATCAGAGAAGGAAAAGGTTCATCAATGTCCTTTCTTCTGCTCTGCAACAAAAATGGTTGGGAAGATCCTTTATTTCCAAATCGTCTTCAGTGCTCCAACTTACGGATATACATAATTTGCAAAAAGCTTGACTCTTACAGCTAAAGGGATTTCTACATAGTGCACAAGGAAAACCAGGATTACATGTCTTATCTTCTCTCTTGAAACTCAAAGGCTAATAAAAAGCAGTATCCTGCCTTTTATCTATTTATTTATTCATTTTAATTAAATGTTTAAGATATTTGGGCTGCATTCAATCTGAATTGATAAGAATGATGAATGACAGAACAGAAAATATGTATTAAGTTTCCTCTGGTTTGATTAGAACAGGTCTGATTTCATCTTCACCGTTTTAACTCAGTCCACCTTTAGGGAAAGGAAAAGTGCATTTCCTTCCCTACTTTGAACTTTAAGAGGCACACTTGTTTGATAGAGGCTTTGAACTAGAAAAATTACCCTCTGTTTTATAAACTACATTACAGTTTGTTGTCACAATACCAAAGTCCTGCTTTGTTCTTCAAAGTCGTCTGAGATGAGTCCACAGGATAAAAAACTCCATAAATATGCATGGGGCAGCAGTGTGTCTTTTGTTTCCTAATTAAATATTTATGTCATTCAGAGCTCCAAACACTTCAGCATATACAGAGCTGGAAACCATGATATGTAGCTCGATGATATAAACTATACAATGAAAAGTACCAGAGACAGCCATTTCCTTCGACTATTTTCAAAAGCTATTAGAAGAAAAAAGAAATCTATCTTGAATTAGACCAATGGAAGACTCAGAGATAATTCTGGTAAGAATTTTAAAGTGAGTTTCCCAAGAAGATGAAATCTTGAGTTCTCCAGGACCAGTGTTTTCAATCCCGAGAGGACATAAGAAGCAACATGTTCCCAATTGTCATTCTCTTGTGTCCCTACGTTGGTTTATCTGTGCCTGACACCTTCCGATAGAAGTGTGAAATAAACATCATGAAAAATCAGTATGTCTAAAGGTAAGACGAGGAAGACACTGTCACTGACATATTCATCCATAATGAGAAACAGTGAAGGTACTGACCTTGGGATGTAAGAATTGATAAGAGTCGAGAAAACATTGGAAACTTGAGGAACACTCTTTGCATACTTTCATATACTTTTTTCTAGAACTAAATAGACCTGATGGGCATTTCGTTAGACTGAAGCTCTTTCCTGGAAGTTCAGAATCATTAAAATGCATTACTAGCTAAAATAAACATGTGGCCACCTGATATTTAACTCAAAGAAGAATTGGCAAGTGCTTGAACAAGCTAAATTGTGTTCTAGAGAAGTAAGAATTTCCTCCTACTAAGGCAGGACTAAACATGATAGAATATGTTAGAAGTTACTGAAGAGAAAAAATTCTCCAAAGATGAAATGTGACCAGAAACTGCAGTGGAGAAAAAAAATTAGAATTGCATTAGGAGATACAAATCATTCTCTACTACCAACCATGACATAATTTTTATTATTTTCTTTAACATTTTCAAAATTTGTACCGTTTCAGACAGTTTGCAGTTTTAGGTGCTTGTTTTTGGGGCTTTTTTTATTACCTTAATTTTTAGAATATTCAGTGACGGGAAGGGGAAAGAGGGAAGAACAAGAAAACCAGCAGATATCAGGAGATTTTTGCATAATTTTGAAGATAGAAGTGTTTCATCTTGATGCCTGCAAAATAACCAAGGAAAAAAGCATTTAAATGTCATCACAAAACAGACACACTTTTCTTAATAATTTCTATAGTAGGAACTCTGAAAGATTGGAGCTCTCCTTCATAATGTTCCATATTGAGATTATAGCTAATGAAGTAATCCAGACTAATTCTAAGATGCTGGATTTTCTAATTGTCAACAAACGTAATAGTGAGAAGTTGTTACAGCTATGTTGCCTTGATAGGTCTCAAAGCACCATACGTTCATTAATTACAGACTAAAGAAAACTCATCTTCTTGAGAATGCACTCTGAACAAAACAAGAATAGCTTGCATAAACTTTATCTCCAAGTGAATAACTTAAGGTTTTATTTAAAACACGTACCCTAGCTTACAGACAGAATCTTTTTGTGGTGTTACTAATTTTAGCAACTGCTTGAAGATAAGAAGGCTATAAACTGTTAATCAATTGAAATACAGCATTTACACAGCAGCATTTACAGAACATGACTCAGAGTGTTTCTGAAAAATACAATGGAAATGCTTAAGGGCTTGAATATCAAAAACCAAGAGAAAATTCTGGAAAAAACCTCACAAGTATAAATAAACATAGAAGGTAGGAGTTCATTACATTGTTCCCTGGATGTCTCCACATTGCCAAGTGTTTTAGCTTTTCCAAAGCTCCCTGCAGACTTCTGAACCCATCTGGCAGGTATAATAGAAAGCATGCTGCAAAACACAAAGCAGGATGTTAAGCTTCTTGTTTAATTTAAAAACAAAATAAGCCACCCAACAATTTCTTCTTCATATTGTAACTAGAAGAGAGTTATTCAAGCAGAAGATAATTTCATGTTTTACCATGTGTACACAAGCCCTGGATGGAGGAAAAACAGATCGCCTGGCAGGTAATCTTGGTTGTTTTAGCTGGTTGTGTAAGGTGGTAGAAATGAGTGCAGAGCAATAAGATTCTGAGGAAACAGTTCAAAATCTGCTTCTCTCTACTTGTCTTTAGAAATGAAATACAAGTCTTGACTATACACCATATGGTTCTAGGTACACCTATCAATACCCTATCTCTAGCATAGGATGCAGGGTTACAAAATTTTTATGCATGTACAGCTACAAGCGTGCTTGGGACTGACTGATCAATAAAAGGCAAAAAAACCCCAAATAAAAAACAAGGCAAAAAGAAAGCAGCTAAACAACTCACAAGTCGAATAAACACAGGAAGGCATATAGAAAGAGCACAATTTTTGTATAGTGCATTGGAGTGTGTGCTTATGCTGTTAAGAATTTACTAAAACACTGTGAAGTCTAACAACCAATCGTACATATATGCCACAGACCACCGGAATGTGGAGTAAGATGTGCTTTCTTCAGCAGCTCTTGAGTACAGGCTTTTGCAAATCCTACTACAAAGAAGAGAGCACAGGTTTATTGGGGGGCCCCAAACTGCCCAATGTTCATTGAAAAACTCCAGTATGAGATCCACAGCACAGACAGAGCAGAGGAATCAAAGTAAAAGCCGTGTGAAGAGTTAAAATAAAAATGATTCCATCAACGTGAGTATAGTTTTGTAAATGTCTTATAGCTCATTATGAATTACAAGCTTATACTTCTTCTAGCCCTTGCAGAACACAAATTAAATGATATTTTGTGCCTACAGCTGTAACCCCAAGTACCCCAGGTTTTTAAGCAAAAAATAAAAGGAAGGAAGGTAAACAATATGACATTTCATGCACCTTATACACATACCAAAAGGTAAAAAGTATAAAAAGGCAGAGATCATTCCATGAGGCAGAAAATTCATGCTGAACCCCTCCCATGTTATTGCTGAACTATATTATGTCTATGAGTATTGTTACACACACACTACATTTTAATATGTCAGCCTTTACAGGAGCTTTCTGGGATGCAATTCAAACATAATAATCACATTGCTTTAGACAAAGTTCAGCACAGCAAGAAATGAGAAGCCAGAAATACACATTTATATTCAGAGTAGCTTATCTCACTTGGTCCCGTTAGACCTGCAGTATCATTTAGCAAGAAATCCAAGTGCCACCTTTGTCTTGGGAACTTCTTTCCTTATATCAAGAGGAAGATGTCATGCAAAGTTGAGATGATGTCTAGGGGACAACTTAACTAAATGCACTGAGGCCTGCAGGTAGCAGCACTCAAGACTAGGATGAGAATTGATTTTGAACCTGGACAGAGCTAGCATGAGGCTGTCCGAATTGACCGCGTGAACACAGCTCCCTGAATGACAGGGCCTAGTAGTCACCATTCTGAATAAATAGCAAATTTGAAACAATGCAAGATATGCTTTTCAAGATTGTCATAAATAGCTGTAAAAAAGGGATATGTTACAAAGAAATTTCCAGTGAGAGAGGAGTGTGTGAAGATTACATGTCTGCATCCAAGCCCTACAAAACCACTGTGAAACTAAAACTCCCTTAAGGCAGAAATTATTACTTGGGGAATGGGAAGGTGTGAAAAAGATGTTTTCTTTAGTTATTAGTAGTTAAAAAATCAGTCCACTATTCTTAAAAATCCTTTAGGGTGAACCTCTTACTCCTCTCAGCAATTGATTTGCTGCCAGGAGAATTGCTGACTTCAGTGCTAGTTCTGGAGAGCAGATAAACTTTTGCCATAATTCTAAGTATTAGGATGTGAGATTTTAAGCATGTCAAAAATTATATCTAATCAAAGAAAACATAAGACATTTAACTAAAACAATGTTATCTGAGACACTTATCCCTGAATAACTCTCTCCTGATGAACCAGTGGGGAAAATTCTGTATTTTAAATGAGTATTTTAAGGGAGCAGCAGGAGGAAAAAAAGCCACAGAAAGAATAACAGCTTTCCATTAAATTTCATAGGACATTCAATCAGGATCAAGTAACCATTCAAGAAAATCAACCACAAACATACACAAAAACCACTGATTATTTGTGATCTACTAGTTCAGCTAAGAAATCATGTTGCTTTAGTTGCAGCTTGGCAATTAAGAGTATAGGGCAAGGTTTACTAGGAGCTTTCATAAGCAGAAAAATGAGGCCAAGAGATATGTGAGAACTTGATTCAATCTGGTGTGGTAAAAAACTGAAAAAAAGACACGTCCCTTGTTCCACACATAAATCCCTTCAACAACCCTTGTTTTTAAAACAAAATATTTGTACTAAATGTCCAAGTTTAAATTATTACCTAATGAAGCATTTGGTTCTTCTTGATCAATCCCAGAAGTATATTTGCCTACATTGACTCATAATACTCAGGCCACCTGTCTACCAGCCTTCATAAACAGCCCTCCTACTACCCTCAAGTATGTTTGAGTCTACCTCCTTCATATGTTGTTTGAAAGAAAACATTTTCCCAAACTGAAATTTCTTAAAAGAGCAGTATCTGACATTTTCATATTGCATCCATCAGACCACACAAGAAGGTAATTTCCTCTGGTCTTCCTTCTTGTGATTCAATTTAGTGACAGAAAATAACACTGAGACAAAGACAGAATCTCCTAGTCCTCTGCTAAGAACAATAGCAAAAGCCTTTCTCTTCCTGGAAAAGGGAACTTCTTATCTATTTCTCTTTAACCTCACACAGTTTCTTCAAGTCCTCTCAATTCTTTGTTTTCTCATCAGGTCTTTTAGGATTTTGTCTTAAGAAGAGAAGGAAAAAAAACCCAGACCAACCATCCAATCTTTACTTATCCCCTGCCTCCCTTGGAAGCAATTCTGGCCTTTGCTGTTCCCATCTTAATAGATCATTCATATCATGAGCTGGACTCTTACCTGGAGTGTGGTAGGAGGACTAAGCAGTACTGCTTAGAGGGCCAGATCACCTTGAAACATATAACCCTTTTAAGCAGTTAAATAAACAACTATTAATTAAAGCAATATCAAGAATCTTTCCAGCAGCAACATTAAAAGTACAAGACATACACTTTGTGATGATTCACTTTGAAGGTCTTGAACTTTTCTCATGGAAAGTTTAGGCTGGCCATCTCAAACTGATTTAAAATAAGAAAAATAGTTTTGAAACTGGAGGATTCTCTTAGGATGGATTTCTAAAGAGCAGACAGGAATTAGTATTCTCTAATGATACTCTAATTATCTTATAAAACCCTTTTAAAAAAGAAAGTCTATGGTAGAACAGGGCTAATTTGATGCTGAAATGTCTACAGCTAAAGAAAACCAAAGTATCTCATTAATATTGTATAGAGTTTCTAAAGCACAAGTAATTAAAATACACATTGGTTTGATGTAGACAAAAGTGATAGGCTAGCACAGAAATTGCCATCAGGGAGAGTATAAAAAGATGATGGATAAGTTTCCCTGCAAATAACCTGGTAGTGCAAACATACTGTGTATCCAGTTTTAATTAAAGAATGAAACTGGAACAGAATAACAGGGTTACCCTTATTTATATATAGAAATATATATATATAAAACAATCCATAAATATACACATATATTTTATAGCACTTCATCAACCTATTCAGGTGCAGATATTTCACCCTTAGAAATAGCCTTTATGGATGCGTTTACCTGCTCATCAAGCAAAGTTAAAGCTGGACTCTAGGATTTCAGAGCCCAGTGCTATAATGCTGTGTATTTTGAGAAGTACTTTGTGAGGGATAGCATGGTGAGAAAACTCTGGAGGAGGGCAGTGTCTTGTGCCTATGATCTCAGCCTGATTAGGCTGGCTGGCGGCCCATCCGCCCACCTGGTATCTATGAGTAGCTTTTCTATCTTGACACTACCTGAGAACATGCCTCTTATAATAAAGAAATGGTGGTGAGGGTACCATTTTTTGAACAGTCTGAAAGCTAAATGAGAAAGGAGAAACTGTTACAGATTTATTGACCAGAGTAAACAAACAACAACAAACAATATTTAGATCCATATTCTTGTAAAATGTACATCTGGGGTTTTGCCATAAGCATCATTGCAGTGTATCACCCAGCCTGAGTGTATTATGTAACATTATCTATGGTACTGAAGTTGCTTAAATAAAGCAAGTCCTAGGAAGGGTCATTCATATCTTCCTACACCACTGCAGTTTAATTTGCTAGCCTCTCAACAGAATAGGGTGTGTGCTTGTATTGTCTCAGTTTAACTGGGGAAAAAAGCCTTATTTGCACAGGTAGATCAAATTTCAGAGCCCAGACTTCAGTCTAAGTGTGCTGCAATTAATTTAGATTAATTAATTCTGTTGCAAAGAGCAAATAATAAAATACGAGTTCTTAGGAACAGATAGGCAAAAAGCACTCGAGAACCTATCGGAAGATGTAATATTGCTGAAAGGTGATTAAAGTCTGTAAGTCTGTGTGCAACTTGGCATTTCCCCTATTACAGGTGCAAGCTTTGGAATTAGAATGACAGCTCTTGGCTAATGAGGTTTCCTAGTTATGAAGCAGATTAACTTTTCAGAGAAAAGTTTATTGGTGATGTCACCATCTGTCTTGATCATATTTGCATTGAAAGAGATCATGAAGGTTATTTCTATTATGACAACTGAGCAAATAATTTGCAACAAATAAAGTATTCAGTGCTGCTAAGCCTAAGCAGAATCTCCTGCAATTTTATCTCCAGTTTTGAAAGCTTGGTTCCAAACACTGAAGCTTTGTTTTTCAGAGATACGCAACATTTCAGAAAAAAATCCAAAAAAACCTGTCCCAAACCCCCCTAATCCACAACAGTGATGAAGGCAAACGTGTCACAGATTGAATAAATACTAACAGACATCATCTCAGAGTCCAGAGACTAAGCAAAAAAATAACCCAGACCAAATTATTAAATAAAAAAGGGACTGTGTTTGTTTCTCCTTAAATAACAGCTATAACTTGTAGAATTACAAATCTAACAATATAAATTAATTATTAGATTATCCTTTTCCCTCCTAAAGTTTCTGTTCTTCCTGTTTTACAAAATTCTTCCATAATTGCTATTTGCTTGATTCCACTTTTTCAGATAAGATGCATAACTTCTTTACTAGTGGGTTGATTTTTCACACTCTTCCATAAACAAAATTTCTTTACAAGCTGTAGGTCTGGTCTTGCAAGCAGTCATTTGTAGGTTTTAAGCTAGAAATTTCAAGGTGCAGCTACAAATGACAGCATGGCTTAGTGAATTGGTATACCAGTATCCTCCCTACTCTCCTCTGTGCCTGGAGAGGGGTAATGGAATTGGGTGTCCAAGCCTGGCATAGCCTAGGGAAACGTTACCTCCTGAAGGTCTAGTGTTCTGCACAGATAGTCACAGGGCTCAGCCAGACAGGCTGGCAGTGCGAATCTCCCTCACAGAAGAGTATCTACATGGCACAGAGTAGCCCAGAGTGGTTTGCCATAGCTTAAAAAAAGTGATCAGAATTAATAAATCCATATTTAGGGAGAAGAAACATAGGACTCCTCTCACAATGAATTCAGTCATCTTTGTGCAGCAACTGGGGAAGATGACACGTTACCAATTCATGTACAGCACTACTTCCTCTATTTTCCAAGCTGCTTCTGCATCTTCAAACAGTGACAAAGAAGATTTCTCAACAGATTTCCTTTGGAAATCTTCAGAATTTCTTAACATTTGGAAAGATAACCAACACCATGGACAGTATTGCTCCTTGATGACTATATCTCGCCTCCTTCATTTTTCCACCTTCCTCCAATGCCGAGCTTATGTTTAATGAATTTTTCAGTCTTCTTCATGCTCTGTTTCACAGCTTTCACACACATAACTCTTGTACTTACAGAGAGCTCTATTCCTACTTTTCTCAGGTTATTCACATATTTTTCCATGACAGAAACAATTAGTAGTTACTGTACATGTTTCCCGTTTGTAATAGGCAAGAGAGCCTTAATTGAAAATATGCTAATTTTGAAAAGAAATGCTATTCTTAGAGTTGCAAATGTGCTTAGACCAGCCACTTTATTACAACAAATTATATGAGTTCTCAGAGATAAGGTCTGCTGGCAAGTAAGGTAGGCTGACATCATCTCTATTGGTTTAATCTGGAACACAGGCTGCCTGGGGCTCATCTTCCTTTTATCCCGCACAACTGTTGCATTCACAAAGCAGCAAATGTCATTATAGAATCACAGAATAGTTGAGGCTGAATAGGACCTCTGGAGGTTTATAGTTAACCACCCCTGCTCAAAGCAGCATCTGCTAGAGCAGGTTGCCGATGGCCTCGTCCACTTGGGTTTGAAAACCTCCATAGATGCATTCTCCACAGCATCATCTTCAACCTCTGTCCTACCCCTCCTTTTTTTTTTTTTTTTTTAACAAGGTTGACAAGAGTTATAGGAAAAGAACCACAATATTGTAGCAAAAGTTCCTAGTTTTCCCTTAAACTAGGATCTTTGATAAGAAGAGGTTGTTCAGGATTGTTACAGTAGGGGTTGTTCTAGTTCTGCAATAGTTCTACAATAGCTGTATTAATAGCTAGCAATGGGATCAATTTATGTATTTGAGTAACATTTATCTCACCACTGTGCAATATCATCTTTTGCAGCCCTTTTCTCTGTGTTCTTAATTTTTTACCTGCTCTCCGAAAAAACTCATCGTTATTAAGCTCCCAATGTGCAATGAGAAAAAAATTTCTTTTGCCCGACCATAAGGAGACGCCTCAAAATTAGCAAAGGCACAACCCCAGAACAACAAAATACTACTTATGTGCCCATCAGAGACTTTGTTTCAACATTTTTCTAATGTCAGGAATTTGAAAAATGTGCAGATGTCTGTGACATGACATGGGTGGAGCTCACAGCACAGAGTTGCTTGAGATGAAGGCAGTAGGAATGAAGCTCTTCCTCTTTGGGCAATTAGCAAGTGAGGTGAGGGAGATCTGCTGTGCTCTCTTTCCTTCTCTCTTCTGGTACAAGAAATTTCCTCCTTTTCAGTAGAGAAAGAAGAGTTGCACACTAAAAACATTATTATTGCTAACCACTGTTCACCAACATTGAAAGACTCATCTTTGTAATTTAGAAGCAAACAAGCAACTAACCGTTTTCAGACTGATGGTAAATATTACAAATACCTGCTAAAGAAAGCCCAGGGCATCGTCAACGTTGCAGTTCTCTTTTGCTCTTTCTTGGACTGCATGATCCCTTCCAGCTAAATCCTGGTGGGTATCTCCTCTGAAGTAAGGGCAAACAGCTATTGGCTAAGAAAAAGAGTGACTTTAAACAATTTATCTATGGCTTTTCCACATCTCTTGCATTTTTAAAATTCAGCAGAGTCTGCAGATGTACCAAGATGTACCGAGATGTACCAAGACTTTTTTTACTTTTCCTTTTGTTTTTTTCCTTTCCTCTGTCTTCTTATCCAGAAAAGGTGCTCAGCACCCTTAGAAAGCTTGGAGAAAAAATGTATCTAAAATTCTCATAGTACATAAAAATCTCATCCTAAACTAAAATATAAACTCATTCCAATTGTGTACATATGTTCAACTAGTTAGTTCCTCACCTAAATTTGCTACAGTTTCTCTGATGACTGCCTCCAGGTTTCATTTTCCCCCTCAACACAGCTTCTGGCTATGTTATCTCTGTGCTTTTAGGTATTTATGGTTGGCCTTTTTTTCAGTCCTTCTGCTCATGAGCTGTGGAAACTCCAGAGACTCCAATCCACCAGCAACAATGGCGAGAATTTAGACTGCATTACTCTTCCTTTCTACACCATGTTCCTGTGAGTTCAGTTCAGGATTCTTGTAGCAAATAAGAAACTCTTTTTATGGCCATCAATATACAACAGATTGTAAATGTGGCTTAATTGTTTTCATGGTACTATAACAAACTCCCCTTTTGCAGCATGCAACATTTTTCTTTTTCATGATAACAAATTCTGAGAAGGTGAAAGGTGAAATTAATTAATCCACTAGTTCTACCCACAGATTTATCACTTGATTTAGACTAATGAATGTCAAAAGAAAAAGCAGAAATGTCAAGACATTTTCAATAATTCTTGACTGGTGTGAGTAAAAGAACTAGTAATGTCATTTTAGGGCTGGAAAAAATAGGGATCAAAACTTGCAGTTCAGTTTACTTTTTCTGCAAAGAAATTGATCACAAATTCTACAACCTGGTAACAGCAAAGTAGTCACAAAAAGCAGTTTTGGGTCAAAGGAGAAAACTGGAATAGAATAAGAGAAACATTGATACTAAAACAAAAAACTGGAAACACGAATACTTTCAAAGAAAGACAATCTGAAGAAAAATTCAGGATAGAAAATGCAAACTTCAAGATATTCTGCCTAAGAAAAACTTACATTTACTACTACCTTCCAATGACTCCAGTGTTGATACTGAATCTGCTGAGGCTGCCCAGCGCTATTACAGAAATAAGGCAACCATGGTATTCCTAGGTAACACTTCAGTGATTGGGCTGTTCTTGCGGGCCCTGTTCTCCTGCAGTGTTTTCACACAACACAATCCAGTGCAGAACAAGTTTTGATTCCAACCTTTAATTCAAATTTCATGCAGGCTACATTGGCTTAATTTTCCTTTGGTTTATGATCAAGAAACCTGTTTCCAGCTATTTCATTCCCTCTGTCCTCAATGAAGCAGCTTCATACTTATTCCTGGTAAGTCAACAGAGTTCTGCCATGAATCACTACACTAACACTGATATTTCTTCTGATTTAAGGTCTTAAATTCTTATCACCTATCCAAATTAAAGAGTTAGTAATTTGTTCATATTAATTTCCCCCCTGTGCTCATTATTTTCATTGAAGGCTGAGAGAAACAGCATACTGTTAAGTAGTAGTGTCTGCCTGGTTTTCCTGTTGGCTAAAGCAGGATTTTCAGGGCATACAAATCATGATGTGAAAGGAAAGTTATGGTCATTGCATGAGAATAGACAGATTTGGACAAGTTATAGGTTAATTTGGTTATAGGTAAATTTCTGGTGAAGAGCAAAGGAGCAAAAATATGTTTCTTGTTTAAATTGTACTAGCTATTTTCTCCCTACACTTGCTTTTCTTTCCCTTCCTATTGTTTGATGATTTGTGTATGGCACCAATTCAGAATGTCTGATGGGATGTGGGAACTTTTCAATAGTAGGTGATATTTCAGTAGAAGAAGGCTGATGTGGAAATCTGATTTACTAAACCTCTACTTTAACTAATAGGGAAGAGAAGGAGGAAGGAAAGAAGCAGAGCATTCCTGGAACTAATAGGAGATTACCAACATGAATGAGATGCTCAAGAGGCAACAAGTTTATTAGACATTCCATTACTATCAAATGGATGTGTTTTGCTGATACCCATTCTAATTTATCCTGAGCAAAAGGCAGCTGTACCATTAAGTGTAGAGAAATAAACCAATGAGATGCAAATATGCAAGAGACTAATTACCAGACAGGCAAAAGAGCTTCTATTTTGGTTCCGTTGAACAGGGATTAATTTTTCGTAATAGAAGTGAAATGTGCCAGATCAGGCTCCTGTATCACCAATTGCCTTCAGATTCTCACTGAACCATCATCCTGTGTGTCTGCCCTGAGCACTCTGTGTCAGAGGCTTTTACCCACACATGGTGCAGTTTCCAGCTCAGTCTCCTATGAGATCAGATTTTAAAAAGGGCACATTTCTCAATGGCTGCCATTAGGTACTCCCTCAATAGGTTGTTTGAACCAGAGTCTCTAATGTATGTCAGAAATAATTCTGCATGTTAGTGGTAGAGGTCTGAGGCACAGACTATTCACCATGACGTTGTAAACACACACCAGAACAAAATGATAAAAGTCACAGTGCCGTGTGTTCACTCAGGGGTGTGAACTGCTGGATTTTCTAGGCAAGACTTTTAATAAAACAGTGGCCAAGACTCAGCCTGAAATACCACCCTAGAGTCTTCACTGGATTCCCCTCCCTTCTGTCTGATACATGGCAGCGTGCAGAGGCACCTCTGACCCAAGGATTGCAGCAATGCAGCACATGAAGTCTCACTTCTTCCAGGAAATGTGGGTTTCACTTCTGCTGCACATCAGTCTCTGCATGTGCAAAAATGTGGCTCAAGAGAGCACCAAGAGGTTCATGGAACAGGGTAGCATCAAGCCCTTTTCAGAGTAATACCAGACCAGCTGTAGAAATGACAACTAAAGTATTTAATTCAGAAGTACACTTAAACACATGCTTATCTCTCATGAGCTGATGAAGCTTAAACAACCCATTTCTGCACTATGACAAATTAATATCTCTGCATAGAGGGAGTATTATAGCTCAACATTTTTAAATAGCATCAGATGCTTCAAAAATTATAAATCTTTTGCCCTTTGAGTATATACATTCCCTTGAGAAACAAGATGGTATAGTATGCAATCTCTGTAATTGTCATCACTTTCATAGTTTTTTTTCTTGATCTACACCTGTTTTTCTCTGATATTTAATCCTGTTTTTCATTACCTCCTCTTCTTTCCAACAAATGCTATCTGCAGCAAAATTATTATCCTCGTGATCTTAATGTCTGAGAAATTTTCTTCCTTTCACTACTTAAATGGAACGCTATATTTGGAAAACTAATCTGAAACTTGGAAAGCAGGGATTAAACTAAACTTTACCCCAGATGTTTTCTTCATTTGTTATTTCATTTTTGTTCAGGTTCTGGCCCAATTCTTTGTCAAGGAATTGATGGGACAAGGTGCTATATGGACAAAATTTTTCAGGGCACGAGTACACAATAACAGGCTGGTCTATATCAGATTTAAAACCATCTGAGGGGAAAAAAAGCACGTGGTCTGCACAGGGACATTTAACTTCATACATGGATGACGGGGAGGACTCTTCTAACAAACAGCATGGAGCGAGATAGAAGACAAATTCCTGCTTTAAGAACTCGGATTGAAAACACAGGGAAACAGCAATTTGTGCTGCTCACATGTGATTCATCTGTCATCTGTAACCACTCAAGGAGAAGACCCGAGTACCATAGTGGGCAGTGAAGCAAGACCATGCTGTCAGCACAAAGTGGCAGCAAGAACAAGGAAAGATGTTTGCCTGTGAAAATGGAACTTGAACTAATAGTGGCTATTAGCACTGATTCCAGTCTTTCTTGCTAGTAAGAAGCCAACACTACACTCTGACTACTGCACATAATTTGCCAGGCCTGTTTTAAAAAGGAGATCAGCACAATATGTAAAAAATACGGGAAAGAAAATGGGAAGATTTACAGCAAAGGGAAAAATGAAATAAAGACCTATATAAACTGCATGCAAGGTGCAGGGTGAGGAGACTTTCAGAACACTTTGACACTTTGTTGCTTTAAATGCAAACACAACCAGACGCCATTGCTTACTGCTGTCAGAATACAGAAAATGAATTCTGCATAAAATTAAAAAAATTAATACTACTATTTACATAAAGTATTTCATAAGACAAGGCATTCTTGAGAGGGAAAAAAATGTAGGAAGGCTTATAAATATCAAGATCAGAACATCCTGAATTATATCATACTACACTCTCTCCTGTCAAGAAAATTACTTCACTATTTTGCATAGCAGAATTTAAACTTTTAAACACCTTCCTCTGAAGCATGTTTAGCTGACTACTGTTCTGAGATACCACTAGGGCCAGATTATTTTCACCAGTTTCCCTGAGATTTCTCCAGTCTTCAGTGCCAGATAGAGAGTATTTATCTCCTGTGAACAATGATTTGATGACAGCACTGAGCAGTCTTAAAGGTGTATTTCTTTGTAAAATTCACAAAAGTGGAACTTCTAGGAATATATGTCCCAAGACTAAAACAACTTTGAGGAACTGCTGCCATGAACCTTTTCCCAATGACCAGTGACTCAAAGTTTTACAAAAGCTTGATGAGTGACCTTTGACATCACAACAGTCATGACTGGCCTCAGTGGGTTTTGGTCTTTGTTTGATTGGTGTTTTTCTTTTTAAATATTTCCTTTTTAAATTTCTTATGACAGTTAAAATTTTCAGCCACAAAAAAAGTAATTAGGTTCCCAAAGAAGTCAAACATACATTCAGGAAAATATTGCAAATATCAGGAATCATGACAACAAAACCAAAAAGTCATCCTTTAAAACTTGGGAGGAAAAAAAGGTTTGAGTTTTTTAATCCGGAAAACAGAGAACATTTTATTTCATTATGATAAAAGCTATACAATACTCTGCACATTACTTTCCTTCTTCAGCAAGCCAAAAACTGGACTGGGAAACCCTCAGAAATTTATCATTGTGTTATACTGCATTTTACTCTCTTGAGGGTATGGAAAGTAAGCATTACAGAGATCTCTCATTTTTTAACCAAAATATATTGTTCTGCAGTTACTGCTCATCAATGTGTTTTATGTCCACAGAGACAACAATCTTTTTCTCTACTTACCATAATCAAGGCCCTTTTTTTATTATTGCTGTAGTAAGTAATACACATTTTTCAGTTTGATATTTTTCCTGGATCTGTGTTGATATGACCAACTTAGGCAAAAGAGTCCTGGGTAAGTATTGAAATGCATACTCTTATGTTCCAGGTTTTAACAAAACCACAGCAAGCTTTTATGTCTGCATAAGAGAGAGGACACAAAGTGTTGGCAATGCAAGCATAAGGAAACCTAAAACACAGGCACTTAACTAAGAATGTAGTTAGTTAAGGACACCAAACAAAATAACCTACCAGGAAGGAAAAAAACTATGAGGAAGAAAAATTTCTATGCAGGGACATAATATTTTCCCAAAGTGTATTCTGGTGTCTCTGTTGATAATTATCTCATCAGCCTTACTTTGCCTGAATTGAGGAATATGAATAGATTTCCTACCAGCAAGGCTGACTGACCTCATTTCCAGAAAGGCACAGAGAATCTCTGGTCCTCTGTGTTTTGACAGAAGAAATATTAAGCTAAAATATATCACCTTCAGAAAAGGAGCCATGGATATGGGCAACTGAGAGTCTCCAGGATGAAAGCTGTTTGTAATTGGAAACTGTGCTCTGCAGCAGTTTACACCATGTGGTGCTGGACAGTCAGGCACCCAATGAACCCAAACTCTTCCAGGCAGCTTGGCTCCAAGTGATTATTGAAGAATGCTGGAGACCTGGATTTAAACAAACTGGAATATCCTTAGAGGAAGGACAGAGCAGTTAAATGCCCCACCAGACACATGAAAGCACTCAGAGATACAAGGGCATAGCAAACACCCCCACCCTTGAGAATAAAGGGATTGCATTTTCAGTTACAAATCTGTTATAGGAAAACACAAACTGAGAAAATTTCAGTGATTACATGCACACACTCTCTAGAGCATTCAGTAAATGTGATCAATACACCTTCTGTTGCATTAAAGGAAGCCAACAGACAAATGTCTGGTCTCAAACAGTATGTGAATTACGATTGCCAGAGTCCCTGCTGAAGAGCAGAGTCTGAGGAATCTAATTCCTTCTGTAAGCATAGGGTGGTCAGGGAAGAAAATGCCTCAGCAGTATTATCAATTTAAAAAGCAGTTCTGGGGACTAGAGAGGATTTTGTTTAATGCCAAAGGAATGTTGACTCCTTAGATGTTACAGAAGAACATGTTATAAAGGATACAGAGGTTATTTATAGACCTAGAAAAAGGGCCAAATATATTCTACACGAGTCCTCAGATGAACAGAAATATTGAGTAAACTATTAAGGCTGTCATGTATGACAAAAACACAGGCCAAGTCAAGCAAAAGAATCCATTACAGTACCACAGGAAAAACTGGCCCCAGAGGGGAAAAAAATGCACAAGACCTTTTCACAGAGCGTGTGCATGCAAGCAAATCTATTCACTGTGTTCAGCTCTCTTTTAACAGACTTCAGAAGTCACTGGATTTATTACGTGCTCATTCTCACTAGACATTATATACCTAATGGGTCTCAGTCCAGCATGTGTCTCAGCAGTTATCAGCCATGTAAGGGATTATTTTCATGCATTTAGCATGAATTTTCACAATCAGAAGCAAGCAGCAGTATTATGGGAGACTGTTGCAGTCAAATGGATATTCTGGGGGAAAAGACAACACCCTTCACAGCTGCTTTAGAAGGGATGGAAGAAGCAGAGACCTGGCTGGTGGGCTCTGGGACCACATGAACTCTCCAAGTCAAAATACAGCAGAAAGATTTTTATTTAACAGCCAAACTGTTACTGCTGAATAGCTATGCAGAAAGCCCCAGAAAACTCCTAAGCAGCAGGTTGTTTATATACATTTAAAGTGCTCTATCACATGGCTGTTGCTCTAGCAACAATTATTTTATGTAACATAGCTATACATCATTATTATTTTTATTACTAAAACTTCGGACAGATGATGAAAAGGGAAAAAATACCTTTTGGGCAATCTCACCAAACCATTTGGAAATGGCTGTTGTTCTGTGCAGAGTCTGTAGCTGCAAGCTCCAAGGAGTTTAATGTAGCTATTGAACGAAGCCAACCTCTGGCAGATGGTTTGGCTTAGAATGGCTACCAAACAACATAACATGTAAATTTTAGGTTGTTCACCTGTCAAACTATGCTTTTTAATTTTCTTTAATTTTCTAGATTATATACAACTGCAGTAGAAAGAACCTAAACTTTCAAAACACTTGCAACAATGGTGGTTTAACGTGGGGGTGAGAATATCATGGGAAGAGGTATTCACAGAACTTAATCACTTCTCCTGCTGGATCCAAACTTTATAGTCTGAACTTCCAGGAATATAAAGGAAACACTTGCTGACAACATGAGAGAAGTTAAAAATATTCACCAGAAGGGCAAACAGGGGATGCAATAATGAGCAAGCAGTTTAAAAAGTTACTTTGAACCAGGAGCTTTCTATCTTGTCTAAATTTAAAAAGCCACCCACAAGAAGGACAAGTGAGAAAGAGGAGTTGTAAAACCAGAAGAAAATAAACACACTAAACCCCACTTCACCTCTCTAAATGCGTGAGCTGTAACAGCAATCAATCACAATACATTTCTCTCTTGGGACTGCCTCTGTGTCCTGGATAGGAAAGCATGGCATCATTATGGTATCATTATGGTATCATTATTATAGGAGAATAGCACATTTATGGTTAAGTAGCTGAAGCACACCCAAAGGCTACAGTAAACTTCGGACTGATTTTGCAAACAAATAAATGAAGGCCAAGGCTGAAATTTCAGCCACTGCCTCTGGCCACACATGGCTCACAATCCCTAGAGACACAGGGTGAAGCAGGCACAGTGCCGTGACACAGCCTCATATATTGGCACGAGTAGGCAGTGTTTCCAAAATAAAGATGTGGGCAGGAGTCCCATAATCAGAAAAAATAGGAGGGAACAGTTTCAAATGTGACTTCAGAAGGTAATTTTGTGTCATGTGGACTCCAAAATCACTTGGAAAATATTGCTTCACATCTGGTTGTTCCTGCAGGGGGGTCTGACAGCACCCCTTCCCAGCGCCAGCACTATATCTGCTTGCAGAGACAGAAAAAACATTCAGTGTGCCAGCTTTCTGGAGACAACTTCCCTACCTAAAGGGTCATGAGGCTTGCTGGCTTGCTAAGCTGCTCTCTGCATATGCTTGGGCTGTGTTGATCTGCTACGATCCCCTCCTGGCTGACATACCAAGCCATGTACCAAACCATGTCACAAAAGAAGCTTCTTGGTAAAGAAAGGGAATGGTGTGCACAAAGAACCAAACCTTCACTACCACACTTTCTGGACTTGCAATGGCCCTATGGTCATTCTCTCCCACATCTTACAAAGAAACCATTCAGACTTAAATTATCTTCTAAAAATCAGGACAAGGATTAGGGCTTTTGAACACAGTAAAACACTCCCATTTCTAAAATTGTAATATTGTCATCATTTTAGTTACTATAAATCCACTACTGTAGTTTCCATATTATTATAGTTACTTGAAATTGAAATAACTAAGACTGCTGAAAGAAAGGGATGTGGCAAAGTAATTGTTTCGCATGGGACTCATATAAGAGAATGCCAACTAATAAACAGTAGGAAAGAAGTAAAGAAGAAAATGACTAGACACTCAATTTGCATGTGTAATAACCCACTATATATGCTGCAACCCCACAGATAACATAAAGACACATTGCAAATAGTCTACTCAATTTACTTTCTTGTTCTTCTGTTTTACAGATGCATTTGTAATGGAGATTTTAAAAAATCACATAATATTGCTTTCCAACATGATTTCGTTACTCATAGATAAGAGTGTATTTTACCACAACACCGGAGATGAAGAAAAATCTTTCATTTCATCCTTCAGAAACAGAGCATCTATTATTTCCACATTGTGTGTAATGGTCAGATAATACTACTGGCCAGTAGCAGGAGAGTTGAGGCAGCCTGTGATTTGCATTCCACAGAAAAATAAAGAGGAAAACTAGGAGTTTCCTCTCCCCGCTGCTTAGGGGCCCACAGATTGAAGGGATGTATCCCTCAGGCACAGCTAATACATCATGAGGTTGCATAGCTGCAGCAATGCTCTGAGCAGCAATATTACACTAGGTCTGCAACTAGTCATATCAAGGGTGAAATTTGAAGGCAAATTTTTGAGATGTTTTTAAAACTACAATGCATTTCATATGGCTTGCCTAGGTTTTACAGGAGGCTACAGGCTGTTGCTTTAATGACCATGCATTCTACTACTGACACTGTCCTCAAAAATCTTCCATGATTATGGGTGATGCTTGAAAGAAGTCGTATCCAGCAGGCAAAAACCACCAGTGAGTATCAGAAGCTTGTCTCACACAAATCCGAGGCTTTTCAAACCACCTCTACTGTCAGAAAATGAACAGGAAATCCAACATATATCACTAAAACTATTCAGGGCACCTCCCCAGAGGAAGACAAAGATGGAGTCTTAAGCCTTCACCATTATACATTAAAATCAGGGGGGTTTCAGCAGGAGAAAAGATTAAAGCAGCAACCAGCACCTGACTTATTCAGGGATTCCCAAAGCATGTTTCAGCCATGCTAATAACCAAAAGAAAAGAACCATAAACGCTGACATCAGAGATATTAAAAAATTAATGAGACAGTTTATAACTACAAAACAAATGTGGAGAAGTTGTTTCCTCAGTCATTGCCAGTATATTCCTATTCCCAAAATGAAGAGTACAGCCACTGAACTAATTTTTTAATTTAATGTTAACTAATAGAATTGAACAAATTTTCTTTCACTCATATTGGGTTTTCATCCGCATAATAGCTTAATGGTATAGGTGGAGTCAGTGGGTCTGTGTGCAGAGGAAAACTGAGCAATTTGACCATTAAGAGATAAATGATACATTTAATGACTAAATAAAAAAAGAAGCACTTCATATCTGATGAAATGCTTTCAGGTAATTTTTGTGACAAGTATCCTCTGATCTTTCCAGCCATTATAAAATTTAGTTGGTCTTTATATTGAAGCTAATAATATCCAGGTACAGGGCCCAGGACTCAGTCAAGAAAATAGTTTTACATGGTATGGAGTATTTGTGCATAATTTGTGCTCCCACATTACGGTGTTACACATTATAATGTTCAGGCCAGGGAAAAACAGACAAGCAAACAAGTTCATTTTAAACAGCAGCTAAAGTAAGAAAATTAATCTGTTAAACAAGAGTGACATTTGCATCCCTATTTGTTTATGGCAGCAACTATGGCCTGATATATGTTACTGAGACCTCCAAGGTCTAGGTTGACTTTGACACACAACATCAAGTTCTATTCTGAATTTCTCAATTAAACTACACAGCAGAAAACTCAAAAAAGCATGACTAATTTAAATGCTACACTGCTTAAAATCGCCTACCCCTTTAACAGACAAATACTAAATTTCCGCTCTTTCTATATGATGCAAATTACAAAATAGAATACAATTTTTATATGTACAAGAAACAGGATTTAGCAGAGGCTGTTTCTGTCTTTCAGAGATAAAATTTCCCAAACATATGTTTACACCTCTCTTCCTCCTGTGATCTGGATATATCTTTCAAGGAATAGGTGTTTGGGTCAAATTCTAAAAACACTCAAACTGGTACACCACACAGTTATTTTTAGGGATGTTCTCCCTTACTCAGAAAGCCAGCATCTAGGCTGTATAATCACAACAGCAGTATCACTGTAGTAAAAAGTATCTAATTTGACGTCAGACCATACATTTCTTCTTTTCATTTTCTTTTTCCTTTTTTTTTCATTCTCTGAAAAGCAGTGAGTATGTCTTGCATTTGTAACTTCTTGTATGTACTCAGGAAGTGTTATGCGGCGTATGTTTTACTTTTATTGTGCTCCCAAAATGTTCTTTAATTTTTGAGCACAACACATGTTTTTTACAACTCCTTAACCCTTCTTAGACATCTGCACTCATATTTTGGCACTGCCTGGTTTACATCATAAAACTGAACATAAAAGATGCGTTATAACTCTGCTGAAGAGCTGTTTGCTGCAAGACATTAAAATTCACAAGCACAGACTATCAAAACTTACCATTACTCTTACTAATATTTCAACTTGTCATGCTCCAGGTTTTTACTACTTAAAAAAATCAACATCTTAATTTACTTGAAAATTACAAGAGAGCTGACAAGCTATTGGTAAAGGTTCTTTTATTCAAGTCAGGCAATTTTGACACCTTTTTTAAAAAGTGTAAGAAGTAACAGAGTGCGTGTTGGTTACACAGTGAGTGATGGTTACACGTGAGCGCTATTTCCAGAAATCTGCCACTCATTTTGTTAACATGTGAGAGCCATAGATGTGGCTCACGTTTGTGACTCACAATTAAGCGATACTGACCAATTTTCTATTATATTTGCTCACAGTGGGTTGACACATTAAAAAAAAAAAGTGATGTCAGCATTAAACAGCTTGAATCAAAGACAGAACATAGAGAAACAGATGAACATGTAGATTAGGAAGGTAAGTACATACTAAGTACAGACACAATTGTTAATTGAACCAGAAGTTTCCCTTTGGCACTAACCTAAACCAAAGATCTGTCAATAAGAACACACACCCCTGTTAATTCTTAATCCATCAGGTCTTCCAATTTTGCTTTCAATTCTCCGCTCACAAAATCCCCCTTTACTGCTTCCCATGGCTTGCTCACCCTAACACCTTGTCACCCTCACATAGTTATGGTTACTCTCGGCCCCTCAAAGGAAGTCCCTTTCCAACACAATGATTTAACTTTCCTCTTTAGATTTCTGAAGTTGCTCCCCCCTGGCCTAGTGTTTCAGATGGCTGCTACCTGGCTAAGGCAGACCTCCCTTTGCTAACACCCCGCAGTGTTGTCTCCTGCCTGACACTCACCTGTGAGGTTTCAGGGGCATCCAGTCCCCACTCTCAAACCCCACTTTGCTCACTATCTTGGTGAACAAATTCTGGCTTTTCCAGACTCTTACTGTCTTAGGCAACAGCAGAAACAGGTATTTCCCTGGTGAGGGAGACATCTCATGTGGGCTCCCCCCATTATTGCTGATCTCAAACTTCAAAGCCCCAGCTTTGGAGGTCCAAAACTCCCATTGAAAAACTTATGGTGGGCACAGTACCTGTGCAATATCAAAGACTGAACTGCTGAACTCAAAGATAAAGCAAAGTCCAGTGACTCATCTGCTCAATGCAGTCTGATGTCAGACGTTATTTGCTTTGCTCAAAGTGGTACCCATCATCAGCACAGCCTCTTCCCACAGCACCAGAGAGACATTCTGAGCGTCCTGTGCTGCCTGTGTGATCAATAAGGTCACCATCCACCCAGCAAAAGCCACACATCACACGTGTGTACATCAAGTTTACTCTCAGTGTATGTTCTGGGCACAGCTGATCTAGCTAGGAACTGGCAGGTCCAACTTGCTATACATGATACTGAAGTTACTTGTCACACAGCTGCACTCACCCCCACAGCTGAGTCAATTAATGAAGCTCTGTGTACACCAAAATGCTTGCGTTGCTAATCACATTGACACTCTAGACAGCAATGATCAAGTAAAGAAGTTCCTCGTGTCTTATTCTTACTGAGTCTCTTGAAAATTCCAGCATACTCCATCTTTTACTTTTGTGATGTGTACTTACAACTTTCTGGGGTTTTTGTTTGTTTGTTTATTCAGAAAAATTCTCTTGTACCTGAATTCTTTCCTGCACAGAACCTCACAACTTGTCAAATCCTAGCTCTTCCTCAGGCATGCATCAGTGTCAATGCCTATGTCTGTATCTCACACCTGCATCTTCTTCTGAAAGGAAACATTCTGTGAGTCCCACACTCCCTAAATCTTCCCTTGATACACTTCCCCCCACCAAAAGAAAGAAAAAGAAACAGAAAAAGTTGTTGTGCACATGGGGATCTGGTAGTGTCTGCCAAATACAAAATAACCATCCTGGGTCCCACTTGAAGCAATGAGGGTTAGTCAAACGTAATTTGTGGAGGAGGGAAAAAAGTAATCTTCTATGTCTTAGGTCTTCTAGCAAAATCACAACAATTCTACAGTTTATTGTGACTGAGCACAAATATTGCTCCATTGCTAAATAAATCTCCAAACAAATCAGTTACAGGGTATTTTGTCTGGTATTGCTCCCAGGCATCAGACCACCTAGCAAAAAGTACGATTTACAGCACTAAGTTTTTCTCAGTTTCCATAAGCAATACCCAAGGACACTTAAATACCTTCGGAACAAGGTGCATCATCTCAGTCAGCATCACTCCTGCTCCACAAGTGGAGTGTTTTAGCAGCTTTGTGATGAATGTGCCCACACCTGGCCCTCGGATCGGCCAGCTGAGAGATGCCTCTCTCATCAGACAAGGAACACCCTAGCATCTGCAGAAGTCTCTCTCTCCTAGGCATCCTTCCATAATCAATCAGCATAACCCACTGAGAAAGCAAGCAAAAGAAAGAAAATTTTCTTTTCAAACTTCACACTCTTCTGTTCTTAATAAATTTTGAAACTAATCTGAAGGGCTCACTGTCTGAGACTCAAATATTTCTCTTCAAGAATTTAGTTTTCAGCCCTGTCCCACTCCTTCTGGCATATGGCTCAGCCTAAGTTTTCCAGCTGTAAATCACAGCCAGGGATGACTTTCAACAGCATTGTACCTTTACACTTAACAAAGCAGGACCAGCTGGTTCTCCAGGGTCTTATAGGTTACTGAGGTTCTCCTGCAGAGGTCAGCTCAGCCTTTCATATTTGCAGAGATAATTTGTTTTCTATGCTGTTTATTCTTTCCTCTGAGGACCCAGAGTACAGCAGAGAGTTTTCCAACAATGAAATTATTAACTTTTGCTGTTACTCTTCAAAATGCCTTGTCTTCTTCGTGAAGGGGGTGGAGGGGTCTGGCTACCTAGGCTGTGTGATGGCTCAGTTGCCAAAGCTTTGCTTTTTGACATTTGACAGACAGAAGAGAGCTGCAAGACTGGAGGGTGACAAGAACAATCCACACATCACTGAAAAAGCCACCTATAAATGAAATTACTTGCGGAAAGGATCAGAATCTTGTTTTTTATCCCTGTGAGACCACTGCTTTATCTGTATTTTAAAGAGAAGCAAATGGAGCAAAATGAAGGGATAATTAAGTGAAGAAAAATGGGAGGGAGAAAACCAAACAAAGCCTGAAATATCTGATCAGTACATGATAAAATTGGACAGCATTTACATAGAACTTTAACGAAAATACATCTTATGTGTCTTCCAAAAGATTTTGAGATGAACACTTCACAACAGACTTTATAATCAGGCATAAAATATTAGTCATTATCTAAATGAAATTGGAGCTTAGTTTTTGTTTTTTTTTTTAAACCAAAAATTGGATTGTTTCTACATGAAAACTTTTCACACCTCTTGGAAAAAACAGAAACTGAGTGGTGGGCTATTCCAACTCCTCAGACACTGCATTTCAGAATAATTTTGGGTGAAAATTTAGGAGTAATTTTAGGATTTCATTCAAAAATGGGTTCAGATCTAGAATCCAGCAAAAGAAAGGTCTGGGCTTCTGTTTAGCCAATATGCCAAGCTCTTACAGAGGCTGAGTCACAGGCTGCTGGTCCTGCCCTTATAGTGGGTCAGGGTGAGACAAGTGCAATTTCCTGAATCCAAAAACTCAGTATTTTTGGCCTTTACATTAATCATAGTAAAATGTAGAGCAAATAAATAACAAATATTATATGTTTAGTGCACAATCACAGCTGTAGATTGTACATATATGTAACCTTATCCAGCTAGGCTCTATTTTATGAATTTGGAAAGAATGTATTTTTCCATTAAAAATGGCAAATTAATAGACTTTCTTGTCACTGGACATACTGTCATAATTTTTCTACTCTAAATTCATTCAGTCTGCAGTTCATGCATTAAACAGTGATTTGGCAAAGTGCTTTTGAGCTCATATTATTGGGAATCAATTTACCTTCAACACCTAACTAACAAGAGTCACTGAAAATTCTCACTTCAATATCTGCTTATTCACAACTCCTGCCCTGAAAATTTGTAATCATGGCAGATTTCAAACTGTGACTGAAAAATATTTCTCTGTTAGGTAGCAGCTTTTCTTTATTCTTTCTTAGTCCCCTTTCTATTCTTTTCAACAAGCAAAGGGAACAAGAAGCCTTTACTGCTCTCTGCAGCACAGGAAACAGACATCACACTTTCACATGTGAATACTTGTGGAAGAAAGAGTTTATTTTCTCTCTCAGGTGTTTTTGCAGAAACAACACAGGACTCCCCAGATACTCTCACAGTAGCCAGAACAAATAAAACTAGCTACATCTTCTGGATGTGGGACAACAAAAGGAATATGCAACACTTCTGTGTCAAGAGAAAGTTTAAACTGAAACTAGGTACTGATCTAGGTAACTTTGCTTTAGTCTTTCATATGATTAGTATTTTTTCTGTTTTGGTTGAAAGGATGCTTCTGGCAAGGTCTGCATGCCCTAGAAAATCAAAACATGACCATGTTCTAAGGTTTTCTAACCTCTTTTTACCACTGTATCTCCCCGAGTCATTAAACGCTCCAGAATTTTCTTTCCAACTACTAATTTTGAAAGATAAACTAATTTGAAAACTGATTAGGAGTACTGAATCATGAGCTCTTTCTCCTGCTGCTCAAATTCGGTATGATGGAGGTTTTCATACTTTTTTGCAGTTGACACTGAGAATTAGTTTACGTGACTGATAATTAGACTCATTAGAGTCTGCAGCTTAATACTTGAGCCTTCTCCAATTTTCCTGTGTGACCTTATTTGAATTACTAAAATCACTTCTGTTTTCCACCATTAAAAAACAAATAAACAAACTAACTAAAACTCCCACCACTTCCACCACCGAAAACACCCCAACAATAAAATCTTTCCCTACTCACTCTCTGTATATCTTGCCTGTATGATGTTTCAGTTTTAAGTCTGTGGACAGATATGGTCTTGGTTATCATTAAGTTTTCTATGAGATACTGCATACATATAGCCCCCTCTTCCCAAATCCAGAATAAAAGTGTATCATATTAACATCTAGCTGTATACTGAGGCCAGAAGTTGTATACATAAATTTCTTCCTTGTGTTAGCAGTTCCATAAGATTGGGAGCCCACCTGCCGCAAAATAACCTTCATAGAAAATTTGCTGAAAATTTATCATTTAAAGATAAAACTGTTTTTAAAAACAGAGACTTGTCTAAATAGCATGTATTTGTTAGTACAGCTTTCACTGCATCAAAGTTACTATGTTGTCATTCCACATAGTCCAGGACTTCCAACACTGCACAGCACTGGAGGCAGAAGCAGTGAGAAGTCAAATCTGAGGGTAAACAAGTGCAGAAAGTGAGAGTCCTGCAGAGCAGGGAAACTCCTGCAGGAGTTTTTTTTTCCACTCAGGCTACCTGCACTGCTGATGCTGCTCCTGAATGGCTCCTTTTAATAGCTAACCCAGGGTAGTGTGTGTGCAAGTACAGTACTAATTATTCTCAGCCTTTTCGTTCCTTAAGCAAAATCTTCAAACCTGAAAATAAGATCCTTGAGAAAATGGCTTCATTTGAAATTAGTATGATGCTCAAGCTTTCAAGGATTTATGTTGGATATTCTGTACTCACAATTTAGCACAGATAGTTTGGGCACAGACTACAATTTCTCTTTAGTGATTAGAGTGTCTTTTATTTCCCTTTTAGCTTGCAAGGCACTTAAAATATTTCTTTTAGCAAGGTAAAAGAAAAACCACACGAACAATTTAAAACACACAGCCAATTAATCTTCATTCAGATGAAGGATTCTGCAAAATGTAATATTCAGACAGGCTTAACGGATTCTGAAAGAACTAAGATTCAGGAGAGAAAAAAGCAAAACTTATTTTAGTCCCTGTTTTTCCAGTGGAGCAGCTACTTTCTTACTGCAGAGACCCGAAAATTTAGGGGATGGTTTTTTAAGGAGACTCCAGGATTTAGCAATGGCCACTTTGTCAAGGCTGAATCTCCCAAAACCGCATGCCTAGCTGAGGGGATCAGCTAATTGTATGCCATAATTTTATACAGACAGCCCTGGAGTCTCTTGCTGCTGAATTATTTATAGTGAGGCTAGTTGTTTGTCAAGGCAGATAATGGGGAAAATGTTCCCTGGAAAAAATAGATTACATTTATGCTTTTAGTTAAAAGAGTGTCTCACTGTATACATTCAATGATATTTTTACTCTCTGAAGTTGAAAAATATTTAATAGCTGGTCTTAATAGGCTAAAGAATACTTTTAAGACTGAAAGAACTCAAAAGATGTATTTAAACTGAGGAATAGTCTGTTTTGGTAAAGAATTCTGAAATTATGTGCTTTTGGAAATCTACCTAAGCACACCATTTTCCCGAAGAAGTAATGATTTTTGATGCAAAAAAGATAATATTCTCATGCCAAAAAGATTTCAGCTTTTGTTACTGACAGTGCTAAAAAAGAAAAAAAAAAAAGGACACCAGACAGATCAGTGAACTTGATGGCCTTAAATATAAAGAAGAGAAACTTTAGTAAGACATGCTGCTATTCATGTCCAGGCACCTACAAAGCAGCACGTCTTTCCCAACAATTCCCTTGACAAGGCCTCAACATTCACCCCAAATAAATCCCCAGATGGACAGTGAAACCCAGTGTCACTCTAGAGACACATCTTTCACTGTACCACAGAGGGCAGCCCGATGTTACTGAGGGAAGGATACTGAATTACAAACCCTGCCTAGGCAGAAATTCGTGTGGGTATTGACCAATGCCTGTGGTAACATCCAGCTTTCGAATGCAGTCTATCATTTGCTCTCTGATCTGGTTTTGGATGAAGCCAGTGGAAAAACTCCTGCCAACTCCATTGGCAACTAAATCAGGTCATAGATGGAAAGATACAGAATTTCTAACAAATTTCAAAAGCATGGGGAAACAAGTAGGCAAAACCAAGATTATTTCTGACTGCCAGTTAAAAGAATAAGAGAAACCCTTAAAAGTTACCTTTTTAATTAAAACATGTAAAGTCAAAACTAAACTACAAGCATTAGTAGCATATTGATATATTAGGCAATATGTCAGGAATAAGGTTTAGCTACATAAACTTGTCATTATGGGAACTATATATACAGGCTAGAGCTGGATCTGCACTGAACAACAGAAATGATAAGTGTATTTTTGGATTGCTTCTGTCTGCCAATATCAATAAAACAGTTACAGCAAGGATGGAAGCAGAAATCTTCAATAACTTTCAGATAGGCTCAGGGAACTAAAGAGTGAGGTCCACTGGGAAAATGCTCTTGAAGGTGCTGGGGTCTATTGGAACTGGTCAATCTTTAAGCACCACCTTCTAAGGGCACAGGAGCAGGCAATTCCTAGATGTTGGAAATCCAACAGACAAGGCAGAATGCCAGCTTGGCTGACCAGGTAAAGCAAAAAAGGAAGGTGCATGTTCAGCAGAAGCAAGGTCAGATGATATGGGAGGGATACAAACATGCTGCTCACCACTGTAGGGAGAAAATTCGAGTGCCCAAAGCTTAACTGGAGTTGAAGAATGGCCAGTACTGTGTGAGGCAGTGAAAAGAGCTTCTTTAAGTCCACTAGTGGCAACAGGCAATGTAAAAACAACATTGGCCCATTACAGGACGAGGTTGGTAACCTCACAATTAGGGGTGTATACAAGGCAGAGCTGTTTGGTGCTGTGATTCTTGGGGCTGTCCTGTGCAGGGCTAAGATTTGGACTCAACGATCCTTGTGGGTCCCTTCCAACTCAGAATATTCTGTGAATCTGTTGTAACTTCTGTGATTCTGTGACACAGAACTGGAGCTCTAATGTTGTAATGCTGAGTTAGAAGAAAAGAATGTCTCCAGAGAAAAAAATGGGGTGGGAGTGCTAGGGGGAGGGAATGTCATCATCCTACATCTACTCAGTGGCTATCTCTTAGGCACAGGCAAATTTTCCAGTTGCCTAAGGCAGGAGGCTGCCAGAAGTCAATGAGAAAGAATGGAAAATATCAGAATGTGGATCCTGGAATACTGCCAGAACAAGAAATGATGGAAAATACTAGCTGGTGGTTCCTGCTATGGGAGACAGGAGACCTTGGTAGGGATAAGGTTCTAAGGATCTCTGATCCTCCTACAAGGCAAGAATAATAACCCTGGCTCCCTCTATATACCCCCTCTATTTTCTCTACTCCATGCTACTGAGAGGCTTCAGCAGCCTCTGAGGGATCCTTTACCCAGTGGATAATAAGTGCCACTTTCAACTGGAAAAAAATTTGAGCACATGCTGATCTTGAGACTGACCAGCAGCGTCTGGAAGTACACTCATACAATACCTAGAGTATAATAACAGGAGACAGTGTAGCTGTTTAAAAATACTATAACAGAACAACCAATTTAGTTATTAATCTGTTCCTGGAAACAGAGAACTACCGTCATAGCTTATGCTTTCCAGATGACTGCTCTAATCAGACCCTGTAAGTCAGAATGAACTCCATTTTCCCCTGTGATCCTTACATTCTTCATTAAGCTGAAAATCAGCATGAATTAATCAACCCTTAACCTATTCATGCCAGGAGAAAAAAATAATTCATATAAAAGAATTTCTGTTTTCTCTAGAGTCTCTAATTCAGCCATATTAGGCCTTGAGAGGTAGCAGAGCTTCACAGAAAGCTCTCTTCTCCCACTCAGGCAAATTCTCCCCTAACTCAACAGCTGCTTGCTGTGCCACACGCTGTGAAGTTCAACAAGGTCCACTGTGTCCGTTTCTCTTCCAGCACATGATCCATCTCTTTAAAGTGAGCACTTTACCAGAACCCCAGAGACTGAGAGCACCCACACCTGGTTTTTTTCTTGTCACTCAGAATTCAAAAAAATCCTGATTTAGGCAAGGAAATCCTTGACCACAGCTGGGTGGGAGGATACTTAGTGAAAATGGAAAGAGATAGGGCAGGTATAGAGCATTTCTCTCCCCTATGTGATCTCCAAGCACACAGCAATCAGGAATTTAGGGTTTTCTTAAAGCAGAGGTTGCATCCAGATTACCATATCTAATAGCATCTGATAAAGATGTGAACAACTCTGCAAGTCCCCTCTTGTATGGATCACATTAAGCTATAACTCTGCTCTCTGATGCCACTTCTAGCATTAACTACATATTTTCATATCTTAGGGCTGAGTTGCTCCCTTTTGATTGCACTAGCAAAACCTACAACCATTTGAAAGCAGATGCCATTTGGATTTGAAAGAATCTACATGTTGTCTCTAACACCAGAAACTAAGACATCTACAATCACAAAAAGCATTATGATCATAGATGTTAGTTCAACTCTTATTTGCCCAAAACACCACCACCAATGGCATTGCACAAGACTTTCAAACAGAGAAATCTTAAAAACTTTGTGTAGCCTACTAGAGAGTGGTCAGTGGTGTTGCAAAATTCCGATTTTTTTTTTTTTAAGCTTTTAGGGAATTGCACTGTGGAATAAACACATAGATCATTTGCAGAAGAGCACTGTGAATACCACTGCATACATCAATTCTCCTTTTCTACAACTTGACACCATTTGTAGTCAGAGGATGGCATGGTGCAGTTGACACACCTGAAGGACAGGATGCCATCCAGAGGCACCTGGACAAGCTCAAGTTGTGTGCCCCTAGGAACCTCATGAGGTTTAATAAGATCAAGTACAAGGTGCTGCACCTGGGTCAGGGCAACTCCCAGTATCAATGCAGGCTGGGGGATGAACAGATCAAGAAGTGGGAAGGGGACTTGGGAGTGTCAAGAAGGACTTGGGGCGCTGGTGGATGAGATGCTGGATATGAGCTGACAATGTGCACTCACAGCTCAAAAAGCCAAATGTGTCCTGGGCTGTGTCAAAAGCAGTGTGGCCCGCACGTCAAAGGAGAGCATTCTATCTTTCCGCTTCACTCTGGTGAGTTCCCACCCAGCTGTGGGGTCCTAAATACAGGGACATGGAGCTGTTGAGCAAGTCCAGAGGACGATCACCAAGATGATGAGAGCACCTCTCCTATGAGGAAAGGCTGAGAGAATTGGGATTGTTCAGCCTGGAAAAGAGAAGAATTTCTAGGTGACCTAATTGGGACCTTCCAGTATCTGAAGGGAGCCTAAAAGAAAGATGGAAAGACTATTTACAAGGGCCTGTGGCAACAGGACAAGGAGGAAACTGACAGAAAGTAGGTTTAGATTAGATATTAGGAAAAAATTCTTTACTGTGAGGATGGTGAGGCACTGAAACAGATTTCCCAGAAAAGTTGTGGATCCCTGGAAGTGTTCAAGGCCAGGCTGTACGGAGCTGTGAGTAACCTGGTCTAATGAAAGGTGTCCCTGCCCATGGAAGGGGACTTGGAACTGTATAATTTTTAAGGTGCCTTCCAACCCAAACCTCTCCATGATGAACTCTCTCTCACCTCTAAAATAAACCGAAGTAATTTAAGAGAGAAGTTGTTTCCAATTATGTTTTCTGTTTTGCCAGTAAAACCAGCTTTTCTTCTCTGGCAAAATTCTAAGGCATCACAGGCAGATTGCATGTGTTTATCTCAGACATATAGAGTGCCATGCATAGGCTGGGTGTTGGGTGAACATTCCACAGCACTCAGCTTGTGCAGGCTGCTTTCATTAACCCAGTGTTCCACTTTATAATCTGCCTAAAAATAGCTATTTGATGTAATTGTCAGGTTTTTCAATAGAAAAGGATGGAGCAATTCTCCCAATTGAACCAGCTATTTTTCTTTCACTTACCTTTCAGAGGGGTGTTGACTTCCTCTGATTCTAGCCTATGTAAACTTTTTTGAGAACCCATTTTATATGGAAACAATCTGAGCATTAAAAGCAGCTCTTCTTTAGATTTTTGGGGAGTTGGAATTTCAGTCACTAGCAATCCTGCATGCAAAACATCTTTGAATGCATGGTTACATCTTTCTACAGGCCTTCCTCTAATGGGAAATCAGTGTTCCATTTACAACAGAAGGGCTAAAATGGTTTAAAATTTAAAGAGCTATCATGAATTACTCCACAATAACACAAATGAAATACAAAATCTACTTTCTAGCATCTCCCTCATCTACAGTGCTAATGTACCAAAAAATTACCTGTCAGACAATTTACCAGGGAAAGTGCCCTACCAAGAGCTTCTGAAGATACACATGGCAAATAAAGGCAATTTTCAGCAAGAACCAGATTGTAACAGGTGTGGGCAAGCAAACAATCACTCGAACAGGTGGGTGGTGTGGGGGAAAGGAGGAGGTAGGGAGTAAGTATTGAAACCCTGCCACTTGTCCTTTATCTTGTACAGCATGCATAAGGGCCTTTTGTAATTCTACTTCCAGCACATGTATAGACGAAGAAAGGAAAGAAAGAGAAATATCTCTCTGCCACTTTTAAGTATTATGGTGTTTAACAGATTTTGTATGAAGGAACAAGTACCATCTGTACCCAACTTTGTAGAACTTGAAGTAAAACGTGAAAAAAGACCTTATTTTCAGATCAAAACCACTTAAATTTTCAAGGGCAGCCAATGATCATGTTAACTTATTTAGCCAAGATACCTTGTGAGCAAGCAGGTAACACAGCTACAGAGATATCCTTGGCCTGGCAGGTTCCACCAGAGAAAGTGTCTGACATGCTGCCAGCAAGAGAGGGGAAATAAGAGTTGTTTCAGCTCTTTACTCTGATTTCATTCTTTCCATCAAAACTCGCACCACCTGTGTCGTATTGTTTATTTTGCCAGACCTTAATTTGTTTTTTTTTCTGTGCCCTCATTTACACTGCCACACATTCTACACACACCCACCCCCTGATTCAACTTTCACTTTTTGCTTGGTGCTAAACTAAATTAGATGTACTGAAATCAAGCCACTCTCCATGGTATCTGAAAAGTCATGGAGTTAGGTGAAGACATTTTTAAAAAGGGTGAAAAGGTGGATCCTGGGAACTACCAACCTCTCAGTCTCCCCTCTGTGCCTTACTGTGACCTTTCAGTACCTTAAGTGGTCTTACAAGAAAGATGGGAATAGACTTCTTGCTAGGGCCTGTTGTGACAGGACAAGGAGTAACAGCTTTAAACTGGAGGATGGTTGATTCATACTAGATATAAGGAAGAAATTTTTCATTGTGAGGGTGGTGAAACACTGGAACAGGTTGCCCAGAGAAGTGGTAGATACCCCGTCCCTCGGAATGGTTGGACAGGGCTCTGAGCAACCTGGTCTAGTTGAGATGTCCCTGCTCATTGTGAGGGGTGTTGAGCTAGATAACTTCTAACAATCCCTTACAACCCAAATGATTGCATGATTCTATGAAGCAGAGGACAATAAACTCTTACAACACTACTCTATTTTTGGTGTTTTGATAACCAAATTGATTAGGTAGAAATATGAACTATATTTAAAAAACCACCAGAAACCACAAAAAAGCCCACCAAAAAACCACAAACAAATCCAAAATACATATGGATGTAAAAGGACTCCTTATCCTCCCTGTGTGTTTGGGTTTTACTTCCTTTAGCTTTGGCTGAAGTTTGAGTTGCTCTATCAACTGTTTACTTCACACTTGGAGAAACCATCTTCCCTAAAAGCATCTTTTATCCAACTGATGTCATTCAGAGCTCCTACCATATTTCTCTATCTTTATTAAAACTCCCTCTTTACTGTCACTAGAAAGCTGTCAATGTACCTGCTTTTTCATTAAAAAAGGATACCACCACTTCATCCCCCCCCCCCCCCCCCCCCCCCCTTTACTGTTTTTGCAGGAGTTGTGTAGGGTAGGGGGAGGTGATTAGGTTTTAGGTTTTCAGCAAGGGAATGATAATAGGTGAGCATCTACAGGCTGGGGAGAAATGCAGATTTGATGTATTGTTTACAGCTGAAGTCTGAGTCTAAAACACAAAAAGTCACATTTGCTTGTGCAGAGGAAAACTTAAGAATACATGGGAATGCCTCCAGTGCCTGGTGAAATTGGGCTTTACTTGAAAGCAAACTTTTCACCAGCACGATTTAATGTAAAATGTACCAAGTTTCTTAGCACTTTGTATTTGCTTGGCAAGGAAATAAAGACACGTTCTCTATTAAAGGACTGCTACCTTGATCAGCCTTAGGGATTCCTGAGAGATTTTATTTCTGATGGGTTATGTTAGATATATTTCTCATGTAACAATGGATTGAATTTGGGCAAAATCTGTCAGGCTTATTCTCCACTATCTTACACCAGATCTATGCTACCACAGCACCGCCATTTCACACCCAGCACAGAAACTGGGAATTAGGTCTTCTACATTAAACTCAGCTGAAGCTTTTGATTTTTACTGTTACACAGGCTTGTAATGCTGGTGATCCCATTTAGGTGTAAAGCTTTTCTCTCCAAAAGCAATTTAATCTGTATTGTCATACCCAGAAATGCACACAGCAGGTGTTATCTAGTGCAGATTCTCATGCATTTTTACATGGATAAATAGTTTCCACTATTTAGTAGTTATAAGAATGTATTATTCCCCTATTTCCCTCAATCCCCCAGTGCACTTTTGTTTTTCCAGATTTATATGTAGCTTAAAGTCTGTAACACTCCTAGAAACCTGAGGAAAGTGTTAAAAAGAGGTTTCTCAAACCAGCTTTGATGGAATTAAATATTAAAGCAGCACAGTGAACATATGCCTAAGACCCACCTATATTTCTGTGTAGAACAGTACTACAGCCACAGAATATGCTTTTCAACTGTCTTTCAACATAGGAGATACAATTGTGTTACAATCGTAGCATTTCAAATCTCAAAAGCAAAAATACAACCAATGAAATCAAAATGTGAAAGAAAGAAAAAAAAAGGGTTATTTAACATGTAGTCCACAAAAGCACTTCAGAAAAATAGTAGAGAGAAAATACTCAAAAAGCCAACCATTAACATAATTTCATGAAAAGTCCTTACTGGGTTCATGGAAAGAAGAGATTACTTCCAATGAAAACTAACTATAGTTCTCACATAGCATTTTGTTCTTGCAAATGTATGTTCTGACCTAATGAAAAGGAGAAACATTATAATAATAATTGGATGGCACCAATTTCCCTTTACGCCCATAAGTATTGAAGCAAAGTTCTTATGTCATGGAGGTGCTTCAACAAAACACAAAGCAGGCCATTAATGTGGTGATCAACATGAGAAAAAACTTGATTCATGACTTAAAGAATAGTAATCTTGACTTACATTGAGGAACTAAAAGGTTTTGGATAGCTTAATTATTAATTTTTTATCTCCACTTGCTGTCACAGGTCACTGAGCTAAGACAAATAGGAAGAACAGCCCTGACATTTGCCAAATCATGGGATTGTTTGGAACTAGCAAACCCAGGAGAGATGTAAAATTACACAGATTATGAAAGGTTTAAACAAAGCGAGTTATTTCAGCTGACTCTGTTTCCAGGAAATTCACATAATTTAATTTGTTTCCAGGAAATGGCAATAAAGGAAATGGCCCAGCTTCGTTTTAAACTTTGGGCATGTCTCCTCCCAGTCTTCAGAGAGTATTGCATTAGATTCATTGGTCTCTGAACTAACCCACAAACCGCACACCACAAAGACATAAAATACCAAGTTAATTATGTAGCCCAGGGACATCTCTTTTTCACAGACCCTTGGATGCTCAATAAGCTATCAGTCTTTTTCTCCAGATGGTGCTGCCTCCATTCAGTTGCTCCATTGTTTCTTTCCTTATGCAAGTGGTTTCTTGATTAAAATTTGTCAACTGCCCTTCCCCTAAGCATTCTCCAAATTCAAATAATACCTGCAGTTGTTAAATGAAAAAAACAATGAACCGCAAACACAAAAAACCCCTGCTCCCAGACAAAGTCACTCACTAAAAATATTAAATGGAGAATGGAAATATTTTTTTCTGTAAATCCTGCCAGAAGACAGATGTAGAAGAGTTTATCAGTATTATGCCAGATGCCTATCTGGCTGTCCTATGTATGTCTCTGCACCTGCCTGCTCTCTGCTGTTAGCAACATAGATAACTGAGCTATCCTAATTTTCCAGCTTTTACACTTACGCATACAGTTTTAATCCTTAGATATTCCTGAAACAAACTATTTTCAAATGAAGCATTTCAGTTTGTGTTGTCCCCCTAGTAACAGGGGACTATTTTCACCACTCTCTCACTGCTAGTTCTTATCACCTTTCACCACTAGTTCTCATCAATGTGTACCAGTGAAAGGTGAACTTTAGAAAGTTTGTAGATTTAAGTATTGAAAAGAAAACCCTTGAAATGCAGACAATTCTGTAATTTGTATTGGGCATTTAAAATGCTGGAATGAAACCCTCTGAATAACAAGTTTCATAAGAAGTCTTTGAGAATGCTGTGGTTCTGCTGAGGGAGGAAGTCTCAGGAGGACAGCTCTTACAATACTGTGTCGGTATTGCCTCTAGTCTTGGCCAGACTGCACCAAGAGCCACAGCCATGTAGAGACTAACAGCACATGAAAAAACCCCACATTTTGAACATTTTAAGACTAGAGAAGATGCAAAGATGGATGCTGGGGGAAAGTGTAGCCTTTTTTATCTATTGCATATCCATCCGTTCTTGTCTATGTGCCTATTTTCTCATTCTGCTCTGAAGTGAAGAAGCCATGTGGCTATAACTTGCCTTTAAAATTGAGAGCTCCAGGAAAACTAAAGAAAAAATGATGCAAATATTTGCTTCAAGACATTTCAGATACATTTCACAAGATCTACTTTTGCAAAACTGGATGAATGAAGGCTTTTAAACTGACATTCTCTTCTTGAAGTTAAAGGACTGGTAATCATTTCCTTTTTGCTAGGCACTGTGCATAAAAAAAATATGAAACTCTCACAAGATACTATTATTACTCTACATATCAAGGAATTATAGCTTTTTAAGCAGACTTACTAAATTTATCTTTTCCTGTCCATATGATATATATATGTATATATAATACTGCACAACTGTCAGAAATAGAGCTTGGCAAAAAGGTAAAATATTTTACATTTAAAATGACAGGCTTATGATTTTTTCTTTTTTTCAAAATGCAGCTCCCATAGTTTGACGAACATTTTAGTGTGAAATTTGGAGTCCTTAAAGTCAGTCGTAAAAGCCTGATTGACTTCTTTCATTCAGCAATTCTCTTTTCTCTTCAAGACCCCTGTCAAACACTTTACCTTCAATGTCTTGTAAGTGGTCCTAAATTCTCCAAATCAACAACACTTGTTCAGTCAAGTAAGGCTTTCTCCCATCCCAGGATTCACCTGTGCAAGATGCATACAGGTCAGAGCCAGGAATTTGGTTTTTCAAAAGTGACTACAGATTCAAATTTGAGTTTTCATCAAGGAACATCAAACCTTTTTTCTGAATCTGGAAGTGGGGAAACAGAACAGAAAGTCCTAAAAAGGTAATGTATTTCCAAAGTCTTAGTTTGGTTCTTCTCTATTGCTTGGAACTCGTGGAAAACATGACCGGACATTTCACGAACGCTTCATTTTCAAGCGTACCTGCACTGATACATAGTGCCATATGTAGATATATCAGCCATGAACAGTGAGAAGGCTGAAGGTCACAGGAGCTCAGTGAACCTGAAGGACATGATACTGTGTGTGCTGTGGTACATCTGAGAGCTTCTGTTGGAAGCCTACTTCTTGGATCCTGCTTCAGAAAAAGAGATGCACTTCTATCCCAGTTTAGCCCTGTTCCTAGAACTGTAGGTCATAATCTGCTGTCCTTTTAAAAAAGTGACCTTTTATGGTATTCCCAGTTTTTCCTGGTTCCACTATCAAGTTAATCTGTTCCCAGAAAGTATCTATAAAATTTCATTATGTGATTTATTTTGATAGTCAGTATGTAACCATGCCATGTGCTGGTTCAAATATATTTTGAGGTGGTCTGAGGGGCCTGAACTAGCTTCTTCAGTACATCTATGAAGGTCTGATTTGCTTCATATCAGCTGATCTGAGCACCAGTAACAGTCTGACGAGGGAAACATGGAACTCTTGCCAAAAAAGCAAATTAACTCGGACTGCACTGAGCTTCATCCATGACACTGGTACCGAAAACAAATAGTTTAAAAGAAAAGTTGGAAGTGTATATAGTACTGCTGTTGCTGCAGTGAGTGTGTCCCTTTAGCTCTGCTTCTTCCAGAGGCTAGGAAATATTTTACTTTTAAACCCAGATTTCAGGCTTGCTCCCAGCTTTTGTCTTGTGCTAAAGTAAGTGATATATTTTACCTTTCTGTGTCCTTTCCATGAATCCCTAAGCCATTTATTCCATGGCATACTAGACAAAGACTGTGATGCTTGAAAGAGCAGTTTATGCAATTTTTAGCCCTTTAAACAGACAGGACTGAAAGCTTAAAGGCTTGCAAAGCCTGATTGCAGTCCGTGCCTTCAATTTGCACAATGGCACTCATAAAGGATACGAGACCATAGTAGAAAATGGATCCTGAGAGGTCCTGACATGTTTGTTTCCAGGGAAATTTTCAAAGGCTCCTGTGTGGGGGTGTAGGATGGAAGAATTGTCTGAAATGTCCAAGATTACAAGTTGCAATATGAAATCACATGAACTAGAACAGCATGCTGTGAAAATCCAACCAGCATGGAATGGATTAGCCTTTTAAATGATACGAACACAACCAGAAGCATATTATTCCAACCCCAAAGTTCCTGTAGGATACACACTTGACAAAAATCTATCTAGTGAAATTTTATTTACATTTCCAAAAGAAGTGCATCATCCAGTCCCGAAAATGGACTAATTTTACCGTTTCTATGGCAACTGTTTGCCTTTCAGAACTACCAAATGAAAAGAATGGTGAAAAAACACTTTGTATGGTAAATTGATTCCCTGTTCTTCATCCCATATATGCAGCACTGCTTCACTTAAACCAGTGCTTACTGGTTTAGCTCTATCATGTTTCTAAATAGATATTTGTACTGTTTTCATATAGAACATTAATCCTAAACCATGAATGTCTGGGGCCTTAGTACAACACTGTTAATATGTTTTAGATTTATGTCTGTAACAAAGTCTTAATTCTGATCACATCATAAGTCAAAATGTCTTTGTGGACCATCCGTCAAACAGCCTGACTTTTAAAATATTCTGATAACCTTGGTGGGGCCGTATATTGTCCACTTCTGAGCAAACACTAAAACTAACTAATTATTCCATCTAGGACTACACAAATGGAGTATTGTGGTGGCTGCTGTGGTCTAAAGTCACAGGAGAAAAAAAGTATTAGAAACCACGTCCTTTTTTTTTAACTTAGAAAAGCTGAAAAGTATACAAACACTTCCCCATGTCTGAAGCAGAACCTGCAGATTCAATAGCTAAACTGGGTTATATAATTCATTTTTCTCTGAAGTGGATGTGATTTTTATTTGTGCTTTCTACAGGATCCTATTTAAGTTACCTTGAGCTTCTTTTCCATTTGTCACATCATTTAACACAGAAATGTCTTCGTGGTGGTTATTCTTCTCTTTCTGCAGTTGTTCTTCAAGTGCTCCATGATCCCATTATTTTCTATAAGTTCATCTTAACAGTTGTACCAAACTTTCCTATCTTGTATGCCTGTCCCATTCTTATGGTGAAAGGCCAAGGATATTTTAGATCTTGGCAGGAACATTAAATGAAAGAAAATATTCAGGCAAGAGGCTTTAATTGAAAACTACCCCCAGAAGAAACTGAGGAAACTGAATCACAGTTTCTGCATTTTTCTTTTAACAAAATAACCAATTTGCAAGGTTTCAGGTATGGGATATTTGTGGGAAGATGATGTAGCAAATTTATAACATCTTATTTTGGAGAAGGGACCCCTGCTTGCACACTTGTAAATTGATAAACTGACGCATGACAATTCTATTGTGCATTTTCAATGCAGAGTCAAACATACCTAGGCAAGAACATTTACATCAGAGGTGGGTACATCACTGAAGTTAGCTCACACCTCTTCGTATGCGCCATAGGATCCCTAGTCAGGACCTAAGAAACCCACACCTTGGATAGGGAAAAAGATGTTGAAGTTTCAGGTCTAAGTCCTCAATTGAGCAGAATGAACTTGAACTTAAATTTCCAATATCCCAGTCTACTGCTCTGGCTATTGACTTTCATGCTGGAAGAATCATCTTGTCTAAAGAAACTTTCCCCTTCCCTTATGAGACAAATGTAAAAGTAAAAGCACATTCCTTTCCACAAGAGGTTTGAATTTCAAGAAACTACCTTTTTTTCTAAAGAGAGTAAGTAGTTGCTACCCTTAGAAAACCAGTCTATTTGGACTTCCTTCTGTTACAATAAATAACAGGGTACTCAGAAAACAACATGTAGTTGCAACAACATATTGTCATATGTGTTCTTGTGGATATAAAAAAGACCCAGGTTCTTAATTTATGATCTATCTGGGAGGAAGATAAAAAGTACTGTATTTATGTATGCTTGTGTAAAGAGCATCCTTTTTTGGCAAGGCCAAATAATAAAGTTCTGCACTACTTTGCATACAAAAAATGTTATTATTAAAATTTATCTAGAAACTATGCCTTCTCACTGAAACCTCACTACCAAAGTTTTAAGTCTGGTACATATTTCAGGCTTGTAAACAGGAATAATTGTGAGGAGCTTGTTAGGAGCATTACCTGGCTCACTAAACAGAAATTATGGTTTTTTTATCACTATTGCTATGGTCCACTCTTCTGTGTTGTTTCACAAAACACTGTTAGGATGCAGCCCTTGGGACACTGCCCTGAAAAACACTGCCTCAAACACTCATACATCAGCAATGACTGTTGAATTAAGCCAGGCAATAGCCAACAATACCATTAACCACAAAAGGCTGATTTCTAGAGCTCTGCAGGGGAAAGCACGCTCCATGAATAATGAGATATTGTGGATTGGGCTGTAAATGCACTGTAACCACCCCATCTGCTGGTGCGGGCTCAGGCTGCACACAGGCACCCTGGAAACATCCAGCTCACACTGCAAGAGGTCAATGCTTTGGCTGGGGTTTGTGTCATAAAACATCTGGGTTCAGGCGTGGCTCAAGCATAGCCCTGGCCAGGTCAGCCCTGGATCGCTGGGCAAGATTGCCGAGGGAGAAACAGTGCTGACTGCCTGGTTTGTTCCCAAACCCCTGGCAATGCTACCGACTGCTCATTAGTAAGCAATTTCATCTGTATGCATAAACAACTGTGGCATCTCCACCTTCTGAGGGATGCAGCATGTGGTGAGCATGATGCAATGAAATACCAGCATTGATCAGCTCCAGCTCACTGATGTGCCAGCCAAGTCACTCATGATCTATTAGCAATGTATCGTGACTATAGTCACTACTGCTAATTGCAGCATTACTATTAGAATTATTGCACCATTCCTTAATAACTACTGCTAAATACATTTATATGGCATATTATTATATAATAACTGACCTGAAGTACAGAGACATGATGGGAGAATATTAAAAACTTATCCATATACTACCTCAAGGGGAAATAATGATGTTTGGATGTTTGTGATTTTGTCTGACTTTTGTCAGGTAAAGAGAGAGGCAATGACCCATAGAAGACCAAGGTCATGTTTCTCCTCTGCTTAATTCTGGCCAAAATCCCGAGTCACAAACCCAGCTTTTTTTCAGTATGCTTCCCACTACGGAAGTCCCACAAAGGTAGTTCATGTGCTGTTGAATATAAACACAGGAGAGTTATAAGCCAGTTCACATATTTATGTCATGAATGTATCCCTTTGCTTTTTAAAGGCACAACAGTATGGCACAAATAACATGAAAGCAAAGCCCTCTGAACTTGAAATTCTCAGTTGCAGAATTTCATTTTGTTCTAAACAAAAATAAAAGCAAACATGATGGTTGTTTGCATTCCTCCCTTTTCCCCTTCCCTGATTTGCTCATAAAATTGATGAGCAATTCTCTAAAATCTAATGTAGTAGAATGCTCTCTTTGGAACATTATCACTGTGTCACCATTTCATTCTATTCTGTTTCAGGAAACAAATATCAAGTGAGGTTATTTTGCTCCCCAGCCATCACTAACTAGTTAAAATATCTTGAGTTAAGCATCAAAGTACTGCTTTGCAGATCATATAGGACACATAAAAAGGTTTTAAGTAGTAAATGAGGTTCATTGCAATAAAAACACAGTGTATAATATTGAAAAATACCAAACATGATGGTCTATAACATATCAAAATATAATTTGAACCTATTTGATAAAGACTACCTTTTCTGACCATAAAACTCTTGATGGAAATGTCGGAGCCCCTCTCTTAAAACCTTCAGGTAAAAACAGGACTTTTTTTCCCCTGAATTTCCTTACGCTACTCTGCAACACCTTTCACAAGTCATAAAAGTCCTTTCAGCAATGTAGCCTAACATGCAAATTTTGTGCCTTCTTGTAGAACTCAGTGAGCCACGGGTATGTCTTCAGTGAGCTATAGGTCTTCTCAGTCTATCATCTAGGGCAGTGATGATAGATGTTAGGAAATTCCTCCCACTGAGATACCTTGGAAAGCACCTAAGTACTTCTGCACTTTAAATTGGTGAAACTGAAGCTCCTGGAGTACTTAGAGGACTCTTACAATTATGGCCATTTTGACAGGACCACTGAATGAAAAGGCTGTGATGAATCAAGTCTAACATTTTGTGGCTTTTTTTTCCCTCTCACAGAGACAAGCACTTTGGATTTGTCCTTTTTGCTGGTGGAGTTGCAGTTAACAGAAATGAATAAATGTACACTGGACAGGCACCAACTCACCCACCACCATGTAGCTGCTTGGTCCTACACCATCCACACTTGGGGCTTTGGACAAATCTTGGCCAGTGCCACCATCCCTGCTCTTTCCACTCCCCTAAACACATGACTGCTCATCTAGGCCTCTCCCAGCTCATGTATGTTTTGTGAGGATAGCATGAGGATAGCATGACACAGATTTTTCCATTATGATCACCAGCCTAAAAAGTCACAGCTTTGTAAATCTGACTAAGCAGCTGCTCTCACTGCAGAACCCCTAAAGATTGTAAGGTACCTTTGAGGACCATCTGTCTGGAACACATGGATACTTATCAGGTCTAGAACATGAACTTTTGAAGTTGGCAGGGAGGTACTGCTGATTTTAATGGGGAGAAACCCAAGCCACAAATTTAAGGAGGTGTTGTGCAGGCTAGGAGTGAAGGTCCTTTTTGGACTCTTGGGTTTTCCAGATGAACAAAGGATAGACAAGATGATTTAAAAATGTAATTTAACTTTGGTTATTCTCTGAACTTTTGCTTCCTTTTCTGTCTTCTCCCACAGTTTATTTTTGTTATTGTATATTGCCTTGAGCCTCTAAGTGCAACAAATCGATGTGTGAAACACCACCAAAAAAACAAAACAAAACAAAACAAAACAAAAAAAAAAAAAAAAAACCACGAAGAAAAAAAAGAAATCCTCCACAAAGGGTATTAACATGGTGGCAGAACTTGTACTTATCTGTGAAGTTGGTCTGTGAAGAAGAATTCTGCTTGCTTATAAGAGTGAGAGAATATATTTTAAGGTGTTTCTCAGTCTTCAGATATGTGTTCTTCAGTTACGTGCAGAAAAATGTAGAGGAAATGCCTACTTTTGAAGACAGCTGACTAAAGCTTCCAGAGATGAACATCTTACAAATGAGACCTATTTACATATGAAAAAAGCAATACTGACATACAGTATCCACCCTGCACCAAATGCAAACTCTGAGCTTAGCACAATTTAGAACTATCAGAAATGCTGATTTGAGAGGTACACCAAGGGATTAAAAGCTTGATCCAAAGCACACTGACATGGATAACAAGGCCTATATACACTGCAATGGGCTTTTGACTAAGTATTGTTGCAATTTCCATTACAAAGAATGGATTTTTTTCACCATGGTCCTCTACAGGTGTCTGTAGCTGCAGCTGTGCAGCACTTCAGACGTTTTTCTTATAGACATCCACATTAATCTTCAGTTTAAATTTATCACCTTAATTCAGGCTTTACAACTTGTGCTACCCCCAAATCTTCCCCTTCTCTCAGGACCTACTTTCTACTGTGCTTCTGCAATAAATCCTTCGTCCCTGAGTTCTCACTGCAGCTTCACTGCAAGTAGTCAAATGAATTTATTCACATCCTAGCAGCCTTCCCCATGTTTCATGTGTGTTAATGAAGAGGCTGCAGTAGCAGGTTGGCACTAGCCCAGCTGAGCTCTTTTTCACCACTTCCAGCCACTGCTGCCAAGTTGCACAAGGCAAATGGCAATGCGTATGAGTTGTGCTAGCTACTAAAGGAAATAGGAAGTCTTTAAGCAAATTTGATCTGGAGATTAGCCTGAGGGGAGCACAGTATTTCGATTTTCTGAACATTTGTACTGTTCTGACATTCAATCTTCATGAGCAGAAAATCTGAACCATCATATTTCTGAGAGAAAGAGATCTACTCACGATAACATCAGACCTCTCTGTAGATGGGTGATTCCCTCAGCAATGATGCTTCACGGTTCAGTCCTGCCCAAAGCAGGGAAGGCTAAAAGCAATCCCCTGTCATGGACAGTAACTTGTAATCTTCCTTTCTCTCTTGTCTGGTAAAACTTGATTGTATAATGAGCTTGACTAACAATTTTGTGTTTAGGAGATTCATAGCCTGATGCTGTGTTGACAGATGTTTATGTTGGATTTTAGAAAAGGTTCTTCCCCCAGAGGGTGTTTTGGGTACTGGAACAGCTCCCCAGGGAAGTGGTCACAGCACCAAGCCTGCCAGAGTTCAAGAAGAATTTGGACAATGCTCTTGGGCACATGATGTGACTCTTGGGGTGTCCTGTGCAGGGCGAGGAATTGGACTCAATGATCCCTGTGGGTCACACACAACTCAGCATATTCTGTGATTCTGTGTCTGTTGTTTAGGAGATTTAGATTCATTGCTTTGACTGATTCAGAACAAATCTGTCCCATTTGAATTGTTCAAGAATGTCTGGGGCATAACAATCCCACTTTTTAAAAAAATAATAATGATCAGCCACATTGTTTTAGTCTCTTTAACTGAATGGCTAACACTGAATGGAAATAAAGCAAGCCATCCTCAAGGAGACAGTTTACACTTGCATCAGTTCTGGTAAGTAAAATCATGTATTTGTGCAGTCATTCCTGAAATATACATAGAAAATTGAATTGTTCACCCAAGTTACCACTAACAGTGAATGAACAAAGGGCACCCTGGTCAGCTATTGAATATGGGACTATGTGAAGTGTTGATTACCTGTCCTGAGGTAAAGTTGATGGAGCCACCTACAGCATAACTCACAAAGACAGCCAGCCTAACCCCTCCACTCTGCAGTACTACCTCAGCTCCAGTTGTGATGTTATTCTCTAAAACCCCATAGTACTCTGTAACTCAGGTAATTTAGCCTGCCTGAGAGCAAATGTATGTTTTCTTTTCCTGGTTCAGCTGCATACTTCACTTGTTATGGCCCATTTTAACAGCCCTTTCAGCTGCATTTAGTCTTTTGAGAAGTCAGACTGATTTTTATTCTGGCCACTAGACATTGCTCAAGTTCATACATTATGGACAGTACTTCACTGTTGTCTAAGCCACTGCTGTAGTGGTGGCTGCTTTGTAATGTAAAAGCCCAGCTGTCTGCTGCTGTGTGATAAGTGCTAAAAATGGTACATTGCAGTCCAAGCGACTGTAGCATTATAGCCAAAAGAGGATTACAAATGGCATGGCTGCTGTAAGGAAGGGCTGTATACAGTTGCACATACGCACTCCAGTGATTCTTATCATGGGAACAGAGAATGGCATTTTCACTTTTAAGAAATACTTATCTCCAGAGTGTACTACTGCTACCTTGCTGCCAATTACTGCTTCCTGGCAGTGAACAGAGACCATATGCTTTTAGGCTGTGACATTTGATTAATGACTCTAACACAAAGTCACCTGAGGAAAGAGTGGTGTCAACGTGAGCAAGAAGGAGTCAATAGCTGTAGCATTGTCTCTCCACAATATTTTGTGGGAAAGTGAGGGAAGGAAGTTAAAGGAATTAGAGCAGGAGAATAATGATCATAGCTGTCTTTAGATAGCTCCCCAGAGGGGAGGCATTTGACAGCTTTTGCATGGATGGGGCTATTCCCTTCCCCCATGCAATAGCTTCCATCTGGTTATAAATCACAGAAGTAGACTGAATCCCTGCAAAGAGGAAGATGGCATCCACAGGCAAACCCAGGGACATCTAAACAGAAATATTTTTATCCTTATAACCTGAACCTCAGACAAGGCCATAAATGCAATTCTGCTCATGGGAGACATTGAGAACATCATGATAGTCTTGGAGGGGTTGGGACTGTTGTACAGCCCTGCTGCTAGCTCATGACCTGATCTTTCTGGTAGTTTTAATGACTCAGCTTTAAAAACCCAGCAAGCCGAAGAAGTAAATAGGAGCAGGAGAATTATCAGCATCTTTATGTAGCAGACTTACTTCATGTGCATAAGGGAAGAAACATCAAGCATGAATGTAGAAGTTTGATTTATTGAGTTTGATAAATACAGACCAGAAGACAAAATTTTACTAACACGCATTCATCCAGCTTCCAATGAAGACAAAAGGTGAGAGACAAAAGGAACTACCTAAATGGGTTAAAATGGGTCTGCAAACTGCAAAACTGCAGAAAAACTACCTTCTTTTCTTCATCCAACTTTTTCCCATTTACTGCGGAGTGCAGCTTACACAAGTACTTGTATCACACCCGAGCCACGGTAGTATCTTATTTTCCGCAAGATACAAGAAGCCTGTGTGAGGTTCACAGACTGAGCCATGACAGATTTCTGAGGGCCAAGTTTCATCTCTAACACTTATTTATTTACTTGTTGCTATAAATATTATAAGTCTTTGATTTGAACTCAGACCTTCCATCTGAACATGCTGTGCTTTTTGACTGCAAATTGCTTATAATTTAAGGATGCAAATGACCAAGGGAGAAGAGGAATCAACACAGAAACATTGCTTAATTCTCAGCTTTTTGCTCTAATAGCTCCATTCCGTAGAAAAAATATGGAAAATGAACATAACACCAACTTGAATCTTTCATGCTTCCCAAATAGAAAAATGTCATACACATATACAATCATTAAATGTCACACAAAACACTGAGCAACCTCATAGAAAGCCTGACCAACTGCAATAATAATCTTCAAAGAGCTGAAGTGAGAAAGAAAAATTCTTCAAAGGAGCATATGATATCATAATAGAAATGAGCCCAGAACAAAACTCAATGTTTGGATTTTTATCCTCCTACCTTGGAAGAAAGTTTGAAAAACTTACATCTAAGGCAGTAAGATTTTGGACCAAAACTCATGAGAGCAGCCATCAATCTTTCTTCTCCCTGAACATTGCCTAAAGACTTGCTGGTCAAAACATTCCTGTCCCGATTGTATCCAGTTCTAGAAACTGTAGAAGAAAAAAATCTGATGGCACAATTTGATTGTGACAGTATGGTCTTCCTGGAAATACAATAAAATGATCACAGATTACAAAACAAATGTCAGTTGTTTAGTATGACACAAGGGCATTTAAGAACTAGGTCCAGCTGCCAAACTCTTGTTATTGCCTTTTAAGTTAAAATTAATTGAATAAAAAAACAGGAAATAAGGCTTATAGTCTGGTTATGAAAAGTGTGTGGGTACAACACTTAAAGAAGTTTAAAGGCAGAGTTGTAGCACTGACCTGAATTCAGGAGAAAGTAAAGCAAGGGAAGTAGAGCATCATTAATAGCTCTCATGGTGCAGCTCTTCAAAACAAAATCCCTTAATGCCAGAAAGCAGAATTAAGGCAGGCAAGTTGGGGAGCCCTGACAAGATGGTCATGGACCTCATTAAAGGGAGAGGCATCAGGAAGTGGGTGCACTATAATTTGCAGGATAATTTATGATTATCCTTTATTTTTGAGATAAGCATGCTACAGACAGGTCTTTTAAATTAGGCAGTAACAAACAAAACCATAGAAAATATTCTAGAAGGATGACAGCAAGGAACAACTCCAAAGTGCAAGGATCTGATCTGCCCCCCCACATCAGCTCCTGAGACTATGTTGGTCAAGATCCTTAATGCAGTATCTTTGTGGCTGTGTAACCCCCACTAAACAGTAGAAAAAGGAACAATTTCATTCTTTTTTAGATGACCTCATGCAGAAAAATATGTGTAACGAGCTTGAACTGCAGAATCTTCTCCTAAGCAACAAGATGCACATCTCACCTCACTTTATCACTGCTTTTCCCACAGTTAGACAGTGATGAGGAGATCTCAGGCCATTTGCTAGAATACCCTAATGATAGGAATTTTGTAAAATGTAAAATGTCACAGAATCTCCAGTACAGCCATGAAGAAAAAATATTTTTTTGCCATGGTTTTTTTCTATCAAGTGATGTGTTTATTTCCAAGAGTTGTACTGATGCATCTGCTGTGTGTGCTATCAGGGAGGCAGTCCTCTCAGACATTCAGGCAGCACATGGAGAATTTAACTGTCAAGGAAAAATACTTCTCATGCTACATAATGCATCAAGGTTTTGGTGCACTCTTTATTTTACTCTAGGATGATATTAGGGGATTTCTTTTTCAAAGTGGTCACTGAGGTCAATGTTTGATCTATTAATCAGACCATGTAAATATTCTCAATATTTTGCCCTTTAAAATGAGATCCAGCTATATTCTGAGGCAAGAAGTTAATTGTTTCCACAATCCAGAAATGTAGAAACTGCCATTATTTCCTGAAAATCATTTTTATACTTTGGATATTATACTTAGTGTCAAATAGACTATGATTTATGTCAGGCATGCTGTACGTTCACCTCAGTGCTCTCCTCCTGAAAAAAAAGCCCTCACTCAGGAAAAGAAAGTAGCTAAAAAGGATGTGCATAGCTGCCTTCCTGCCCTTGACAGAGAGAAAGAGAAGTAACAATGCTCACCAAAAAGTGATTGGCCTTACGGGGTAATGGAACAAAAAGATTGGTCAAAACTATTTCTCCAGAATTTTCCAACCACACTGTCTCCTTCACAAACCTCCAAGCCTCATTTGCCCTTTTTCCATTTTATGTGAGAAAAAATTCATGAGGCTCGTGAGACTTTAATAATAAGTTATTAAGATGAAAAATAAGACTGAAAAGCTTTGCAGACTTGGTTCAGACTGTCTATCTATAATTTATCTAATCACCTCTGTCCAAGGAGCTGAATTAAAATTTTCTTGGGATCAGTTATTTCACTCTTTGCATCAAAAGACACAGAAATTACTGTTTTATTGTTTCCCTTCCTCCTCCACTTAGGGCTCAATATTCTGGAACAACAAAAATCAAAACAAAATCCATTCAGTGTTTTGAACCTGAAAGACTGAAGTCTCATGTGACTTCAAAGCTGATTCATGTTAAAGCAGGATAAAACTACAGCCCTTAAAGCAGGAGCAAAATACCAAACACACTGAAGACTGAGTTTTTAGAGTTAGATGAAGCAAGGCCAGCTTCCATACAAATCACCAAACTTCATATTTCCAGGAGGGCAGGTTGGAAGCCTTCAGATCTAATGGAGGCTCACTAGAGGCAGTGAAAAAATTGAGTTTTGATGTAAGTGCAAAAAAAGTATCAGAGGCAAAAGAAAAACAAACATAAACCCCTCAAATCACTGTTTGTAAAATATTTAAAAAAAAAAAAAAAAAATTATAATCCAAACCGGACATCAGAATTCAGGCAAAGGACAAAAACCCAAAACTTCTTTTTCACTGTAGAAACCCTATGCATACCTGCCTTGGTTTGAAAGACAGGTGTCTGCTAAGGAAGGCAGGAACCTCCCTTGGAATGGCAGATGCGACCCCCCTTCCCTCCGAGTTATTATAATTTTGAAATCAAGGGGCTTTTAGGCAAAGATATGGGAAATAGGAATAACAGTTCTTTACTATTATATACCTATATGTGTATAACCAGTCAAACAAACAACAGTAACTATGGCAGTAACAGCAAACAATCACAAACCCAGTGCCAGCCTTCTCGGCTGTCAGGCTATTTCCCCTCGGGTGCAGTTCCGCTCGCAGCCGGCAGGGGCGCTGGCGGCTCCCGGTGAGCAGGGCAGGTGCGATGGTTCCCCCGCGGCTGCAGGGGGCGCTCCGGAGCGAGCTCGGGGAGCACGTGGCACTGGTGGCCTGGGATCCCGGGAAGGGATGGAACAAAGGCTTCACAAACCCCTGGGCAGCCGATCCCGGTGTCCGACCAGACCCTCAGGAACAGCAGGCTGGAACGGCAGGCTGGAACAGCAGGGACGAGCACAAATCCCGAGTGGCAGATGAGATGTATCCAAATTGCCCAGCTGCGGTGGGAACCCCCCAGAGGTCTGGGCAGGCAGGGCGAGCAGGGCTACAACGTAGCGAAGGCTCGGAACAGCGGCAGGGGCAGCGTGGCCACGGCCCGGCTCCCAGCGGGGCAGGGAAGGCGGGCTTGGGATCCCAGGGTTCCTCTGGCAGACGGAAAAAAAGCAGCCGACGAAACAGCCTCCCTCTCTGTCCAAACCCTGGGACCAACTGTCCACACACCCAGGTGAAACAAAAGAGTAGCCAGATGCAGCCCTCCCCCAATGGCTAGGTCTTTTGTTTTTCTTAAATACCCAGCAATTTGTCCCCCTAGCAACACGTATGGGGAAAATTCCTTTAACAGAAAAAAACAAAACAGGAGAACTCCTAAAACCCCAACAGTATCCAATAAAGAGATGGTGAACACAATTCCTAAGAAAGATCACCAGTATTTAAAACCATGTGAAGATGACTGTTCTGTGAAACTCAGCTATCAAGTTCCTCCTTCCTGTTGTTTATACTGACACCTTTCTCCTGTCCCTCCCTGACTTCCTACGAAATATATTTAGAGCCAGAGTGGATTCTGGTCTGTAAGACATCTAACTTTATCCTAACCAGACAGCCCATCTCAGAATAAATTTAAAATAATCTAATAAGTAAATTACAGTAATAGTCATTTGGAAGTTGCAACATGCCAAGAGTCATTACAAAGAAGGACTTGATATTGCACAGTCTTCTCATTTTAGGAGACACAGGAAATAATTGTCTCTGTGTGGTGTGAGCTGAGATATGCGAGACATCTACTGTCAGCAATTTTAATTATGTTTCAGGGCTCATTAAATTCACGAGGTACCTATGATCTAACTGCTCTTTCCTTTGGCATCTGTGAAAATCTAACTCCAGCTTCATACTTGTAAATCTTTAGCAAACTTTGATAAAGTTTTATCAATATAGAGTTAGATTCAAGACCTCACAACAAATTTTTGATAGACTATAATGACTTGGAGGCTTCAGACTCACTTCTGCTGTCGTTTTTACCACTGGGCATGAAACGAGAGCCCTTGGGGATATGAGAAAAGCCCATTATCAGTTGTGTTTCACTCACTGTACATAGCCTAAATGCAGCTTGCATATCATGACAAATCTACAAATCTAACTCAATCTCCTGGCCTTGGCTGGGAGATCACTGCAGAACTGGATTAGCCAGGTTACATTTAGATAAAATTTTCTCACCCCATACTCTTTTATTAACTTTTCCTTTACTAAAGTTCGACATCCCTATACAGAGGACTGATAACGTGAATGTCCTTCATCAACCCTAATCCTAGGCTCGATTTTAAATTACCACAGAGGACTGTGTTTTCTACAAGTTAAAGGACTATGGACCCAGAAAATAAAGCAAAAGCAAACCAAACCAGAAAACAAACAACTCTTTCCTGAAAAAACAATGACTTCGGATCATTCTATCCACATTTATTGTGTATTTGTTTTGAAAATATTCCAAAAGGGACATGGTTACTTATGCCAACATTGCCAAATGCTTAATTGCACAAATGCTTCCATCTGGAGGAAGGAAAGATTTAGAGGCTGTTTAGCCAAAACAAATTATATTTTAATTCTGAGATATGAATGCCTGTGCCTGGGAGGTCTCAGCTGGAAAGTCCAATGAGGTTTTCAAATGTGGGAGCTCCAACAGCTTCTGAAGCGGACTGATAGGTTGACTGCAGGAGCAATTACCAGAGACAGTGGGCCAAACCTTCTTCAGTTTACTTCCTCTGAAATGTGGCTGGATTCCTGGCACAAGAGCTTCCCCTCCCATGCGTTGGGTTGTGACAGTCTCCAAGGAGTTCTGGGCCCACAAATAGAAAACACATTCATCTTCACAACCGGCCATCAATATGTAGTGCATTGTATTTTAAAGAACCTCTATTATTTTAGACAGTATCACACTCTACACAGCCAAGAATCATTTGCTGTAGCATTCTGATATGTATCATGTAGACAGAATGCATCTTAGTTTAGATATTTCTAGCACCAAGTTTAGGCAAAATGCTAAGCATTTCTTCTGAAATATTTCAAAACAAGTATGAGAGTTCACAGAACTAAAAAAAAATCTGTTGCAGAATGTTACAATATTTAGGCATCAGGCATATTGCAGCTAACTATATATTTCTGATGCAAAGCAGACTTAAATGAGAGAAAAGATTGCCAACACTGTTCATCCAGAAACAACTTCTTTTCAAAAAGAGTAGACAGTGGAGAAGTATTACACTTCCCTTTGTACACGTAGGGAAGTCAAGGCATGAACATGTGCACAACATAAAATATTCAATATATACCAGTAGCAGTTTTGAAAGCAGAATACATGTTTCCTGATAACAATTCCTATGCTCCTTAGCATAAAAAAACCCCCCCAAACCCACAACAAAACCCAAATGAGCCAACCCAGGAATATGCATCTAGTCAGAGGTCAGACTAAATAAACCACATCTAGCATAAATCAGCATCCTTGAAATGAACAATACTACTTTGTCCAACAGATCTTGCCTTTGGATTAAGGGGCTTTTAGGGGCAGTACTGACAGGATGACACCCAAGTTGACATCTCCAGCTAAGGATCTGACTGGTGCATGTTCAAGCAGTGAAGAGTTAGAGCCAGAGGAGAGGAAATGAGTTAGGAAATGAGTTATGGTAATAAGGACTTCCAGAAAGAGCATCTTTTAGCGAATTTGAGATGAACTCAATCACTCTCACATTAGGCTGGGTCATTGGAAAGGAGCTGCAAAACCTTTAGACTTCAGATATTGTGTCTCTGCCACTTGTTTTTATTTTGTTTACAACTTATGGGGTTTGGTTTATTTTTTCTTTTATTCTCCAGCTCATTCCATCTTTTGAAGTCTTTGTTGCTATGGAAACAACTACAGAGTTGGTCTGCTCATAGCCTAGTGATACCTCAGAGCAGAAAAAATAATAAGGAAAGAATTTGGGGAAAAATTGCTTAGAACTGAAATCATAAAGCAGTGTAGGACAGTCTACTGCCTCCCCTTTAGCTCTCTAATTCGCTGCTGATAAAATCAGAAATGTTAGTTTACCCCATTAAAACAGGTGCTTTTGCTTGAAGTGAATTACAGGAATACTGGCACAAACACAGCAAAGATGTTGAGGTTGTGCCACCTCAGCATTTGGAAATGACCAGCAGCTGGGCACAGCAGAGCCTTCTGCTGGAGAAGGACCTTCCTGGACTTTGAGGCATGATAGTATAAATGTTGTGTAGTAGCAAAGAAAATTTGCTCTGGACTGTTCTTTGGGATTCACACCAACAAGTAAGAAATGGCTCAGGCCCATGTTAAAAAATGTTTTTTAATTTTCACAGTAAGGCAGCTACATACTTAACTGCTTATTAAGGACAGTGTCCAGACCATGTGACTTCCAAAACCAGTGCAATGAACCTTTTTGGAGAAACACCAGTTGACCCAGGATGACGTCACATCAGGGGTATTCTAACAGTTCAACTAAATAGTGGTTTCTACTTCAGAACACAACATTGTTTATCTTTTTTTTAGTATCTTTGTCATATGGCACGTAGCCATGGAGCACAACTACCCTGATAAGTACCCTGAAAAGGGCCAAGGAACACACAGAAGAACTAGTCCCTAATTATCTGCACCACTTTACTGTTAGCTCTCTTACCAGCTCAGTTCCGAACAGCTCCAGCCACCTCTCCCCAAACTAACACACTACAGAAAGAGCTACCTTTAAATTCTGCATATATGATCCAGTCAGTTCACATGATTTTGAGGCCAGGGATTTATCTGTGTCTCTCCTTCCCTCAGTGAAGTAGATATAGCCATGCCTTTTCTATCCCTGGAGCCATCAGAACATCTGTGTATACTAGTACTTAGCTCTTAGCCAGGGCACACAAAACAGCTGCTTACATCACAAAGAATAGCAACCACTGAAAAACCTGGTCACAGACAGAAATTCAAACCGAGCTCCTAAATGAGCCGAAGGTGCACCCTAAGGAGCCACAGACTTAAAGAGAAAGTTGGAAAGGTATTTTGCAAGAGAAGCTGGTTTTACTCAGTAGCAGTGAGATCCTGCTGCAGCTGTGGAGAACTAAAGGATGAGTTCACGGTATGAAACCCTGTGGTAATATCGCAGTACATCTACTATAAAATTGGCTGCTATAATTGGTTTATTTCAATGAGAAGATATTACTAGATGTGAGATGGCTATAATATCAGATTCTTTTCATATGGAAAGGAAACAAATAATTTGTTCACTGTCAGTTAATTATTTCAGAGATTTTAGATATGTGACAAGTACTTGTTTGTTTGTAATATGTAGAATGATATTTGAGAAGACAAATGTATCAAATTCTGTTTTCTCTCCATCCTAGTGTTTTTCTCCACTATTATTTCTCATGGTTCAGCATTAAAACAAATATTTTTTCAAAGATGTATTTCTGCAGAAGAACACTTTCTTACTTCATTTCAGACCTGTCTGCTCAAAAGCAATGGATTTTAAGGTGTATTTATTATCTTCCACTATATATGCCACTTTTCTTAAAGTTTTTCTTCATTTTTACTAACTTCTAGTCAGGAAGAAATCCCCTGAGCTTTCCTGGAATACTCTAATATACTGAATCTTATTAAGTAGTGATACTTTTTTACTCCCAGAAAAATAATTGATTTTGTTAAGTCAACTTTGACTTCACTGTGAGTTTGGACTGAATAAGAAATATAGATAGTGCTGGTAAAATCTGGAAACACTGCAGAAGTCAATTCCTCTGTGGCTCTGAGATGTAAGTGAAGCTCTTAATCAGAAGAGAGTAACTTTTGTTTGGTGTTTTTTATATTTGATGTTTGACAGTCCAAATATGGGAATGATACCTTGGACAGCAGGAAGTAGCAATTCCAGCACGCCCCTCAGAATTGCAAACATGCACCGAAGGAGACTCCTCACATAGTTCCTGTTTTTGCATTGATCAAGGGAGGAACAATTGTGGAAAAAAGTTCAAAGAATCAGCTCAAGATACAAGCTGAACTTCTCACTGCTTGTAAGGATCCAGTCATGGTGCTCTACAGAGGCTTCATCACGGCCACTGGTGGATTTACTACCACACATTAAAAACCATACAGTCATATATGCATTCCTTGTTGGAGACCCACAGCAACAAACAGTTGCTTTGGAAATGGTTCTAACAGAAACAGATCTTTCTTGCTGAGGGTGGGATATCAGTGTCAGAATTTTAAAGACAGCATAACTCATAAAGATCTACAAAGTATCAGTACCAACACAGTCTGTTCTGGTAGGTGAGGAGAGCATCTTTCAGTGTCAGTTTCATACTTACCAAAAGGACTTTATGTGATTAGATTGCATATAAAATCAGATGATCCTGATTTTATTTCACAGTGAATGAAAATTTAACAATTATGAAAAAAGTCAAATTTGCATATTTACATATTCCATGTAATCAGGAGAAATAGAGGAATATACAGAAGCAGTGAGTGGTATCACATACTCTGTATGACTTGTATTATTCTTGTGTGACATTTCAGTACACTTCCTCTGAATTAAATTAAAAGTCATGAAACTATTTCACTGAACTTCATACATAGGAAACATTCCTGCATGGAAATACATATTTTGCTTGAGAAGTGATCCTTATATTGATAAGTAACACTTTGGATAAAAGATAAGAACTCTCAAAGCATCTGTACCCTCCCCATAGACTACAGCAGGTGCCTGGATGACCCTGCTAGATTAGATACCTAGCTTTTAGTGGCTAATATTGAGGTGGATCTCACTTAGGAGGCAGAAAGCATCAAAAATTTTAGGTTCAATTTAGAAGCCCAAAACTGGCAGACAAGGAGACTCCAAAAGCCTGAGTAGTTTCGAATGCTGAAAAACCCCCAAAACCAAAACCCTTCTTGAAAAGCAAACTGATCTGAAAACAATGCTATTGTATGTAAATAAACAGAAGCCTCACTCTGTCCTTCTTACTGAATCAGGTTTTCTGGACACAGATACTGACATGCGCAAGTTTGAAATCTAAGAATGAGAGGAAACATGGGAAATAGGTCTGGGAGAGTCCTTGAGAGGATATCTAATTTCTCTCCAGGTTCAGAAAAGTGTCATATCCTGTCTTACACCCAGTCTGTGCTTTGTCAGACACTGGTTCTGCTTTTAACACCATCAGCATTGAAATTCCCATATTCTTCCCAGGGAAGCTATCTCCACATTTCACTAACTATCTTAAATGCTAGGAAGATTCCATACTGTCAAATCTGAATCCTGGTTACTGAAATTTACTTATCTCTTTGATCATCTGAATACTGTATTCTCCTCTCTTTTGCAACACCCTTGTATGTGTTTAAGGAGTGATATCACATGTTTCTTTAATCATTCTCTCTGTGGAAGAAGCAATCCTAGCTCTGTCAAGCAGTTCTTGATTGTCAAGACCAGAAAACAGCACTCTCCTCTTGAAGCTCTCTAGTGTATGTTGCAGTGTGCTGCAAATGCATGTTCTTCCAATTAAGGAAATTCCATCTAAACCAAATTGCTATTCAAATAACCTATTAAGATTATTTTGTGCTATCAACTCTGAAGTATTCACTACTGATTAAAGTGACCTTTTCCATGAAGAGGAATGGAAATGCAGAGTGCTTCAAAGTCAATGAAACAATAATAGGTGTCATTCAACTCTTATTTTTCTGGCTTGAAATTCCAGTAGCTTAGATATACTAAGGAAGAAAACAGCTCAACATGATCATATGGATACATAGAAAAGAAATAAATATTCTAAATAAATTTAGTAGCAATGAGATACTAAATTTCCTTAAGTAAGCAAGCAATAGGAGAAAATACATCTGATTTCCTTGAGATTCTTAATAAGCAGTCCAAGTTAAATTTGTTTATCATGTTATGAATCATTGCATCTCCAAAGTTAATAAAGTTATTACAGCTAATTAGTATGCATAACAGGCTTATTTGACTGAAAAAACAGTGAATACATAGATCCAACCAAAAAAAAAAAATCACTGTAGAAAATAAAATTGCATCATCAACCACTGCATTTTCTCCAAGTCTACAACATGTTTTGATTTTGTATCTGGAAGAAGAATACTTTCCTCTTTCATTTCCCATAAGATATATTGAGCTTTCAGAAATTCTCCTGTTTCACATTCTACCTACTCAGTGATCAAGTTCTAGGCCTTGCTATAGAAAGTTGTCTTCCTCCCTCAGATTGACACCATCTCTTTAAAGATCTAAATTAAACTAACATGTTCTCAAAAGAAAGTTTTGCACCTAAAAATCAGCACCTACATACGAAAAAAAATTCTTTTAAAGAAGTGTCTGCAGGGGTTGCCAGCCACTGGCAGAAGGGGGTGTTACCCCTCGCGTGCTGACACAAAGAAGCCTGGAGGTCAATGCTGAAACCCCTCTGGAAGGCGGCACTCGTGCCCATCACACAATGAAAATGGGGTAGAGCTCCTCACCCAAAAGGGGCTGTATCCTTCTGTCACTGTTAAGCAGGCACGCGGGCAAAGAAGTAAAGAGAGGGGACTCTCCATATGTATTCCACGCAGGTTTATTCACATGAAAGGACCGGGACGAAGAGGCCAATTGGTGGGAGGGTCCAGGGATCTTATACTGGGTATAAATAGGTGGGGAAAGGGATCTCAGCCAGTGGGATAGAGACAAGCAGGTGGGATTGACAGGAAGGGAACCAATGGGAACAACACATAGGAGGGACTCAGGGAAGGATCCAATGGGGTGTCGAGGAACAAAGAACTTTCTAGAACTGATACATATTAAAGAACGAAAAAGAATATACATAACTTCATATATAAAACAGGAAGACAAAATTTTAACCAATCAGGGGAAAACATGCAAAAGAAAGAACAAGGGAATCATGGGTTCTCACCATGACTGTTACCTGCTAAACTTGGGCTGCTGACCACCAGAGCTGGTTGTCTGAGTTCTCCTCAGGACAAAGAGTAGTTGCAGCCACCTGCACCGCTACAAGTGTCCATGTCGATGGACTCCTCTAGCAGAGGAGACTTGAGACTGTTTTTCTACAATTGCACTCTCTTAGATGCACCTTTTTGAGGTACTGTAGAGGTCTACATCAAAAAGTTTGTTACTTGAATGTAGGAGCATGGCCCCAGCCACTGGGAAAAAAAATAAAAATAAGTAAAACATTTCAACCAAAGTTTGAATTGCCTTTGCAAAGCTTTGGATTTGTATCTACTAAAATTTCTTTATATTGAGATGGACCAGAGCCAGGAATGCCTGACGCAGAAAAACAGGTAAGTTGTTTGGATGGGACCTCTGATGACTACCTAGTCCAGCCTCCAGCTTTAAGTGGGACTGCTGCCAACACCTAACCAGGTCACCTGTGGCTTTTCCCAGCCAAGTCATGAAATCCTGCAAGGATGGAGATTTCACTACATGCGAAAACCAGATTCCTACACTGTGCCAAGCTCCTAGTAGAAGGCTTTCCCTAATACCCTCTCTGAACCTGCCAATTTGCAACTATCTCCTCATGCTGCCTTAAACTGCTGTTCTGCTCCCCATCAGCAGTTGTGGCTGCTATGAGACTGCTCCTTACCCTCCTCTTTTTTAGTCTAAACCATCCCAGCTACCTCCCTCATCCTCTCTCTCCAAAACACAGCCCCATATTAGACACTGTGAAAAAAATTAATCCTACTTCAGACAAAATTAGCACAAATGTATCTTTTGAAAAGGAAACTAACCTACATTATGTATCTTGCAGTAAGGACAAAGTGGAAGTTTCACCATTTCCCATCAAAAACAGCTTTGAATTTTCTATCAGCACTAATGAGAAATGAAACAAGAATGAATAAAATTCTCTTTAAAATATTTAACAACCTAGTGGAGCAGGACCAATAGAAGATATAGGTGTCAACTTTATTTTTGTTTGGCATGATAGAATTATCAGAAGTTGGAGAATAAAATTCTTGGAACATGGAATATATGTGTGGTGTTCATTTGCCTGACGTTAGAAGCCTCATATGTGATTAGAAAAGATTAAAAAAATATGCTGCAAAGAGAATTACAAGGACATACCTAACATTTCCTTTTGGGAAAACATTTTATAGATATGGCAAGGAGTGTTAATTACTCCCTTTTATTAAGGAGTTTTTAAGAAAACATCTGTGGTTTTTAACAGTGCACTGTATTATTGATTGTTGAATATTCTGCTATTCAGAAAGAATTCCTCACTCATGCCACAGAACCTTAATCTGGGTGCTGGGAAAGGACAGAGTACACAATACATCAAACTAATGGAGAGTATGAAATTATCCCCAGGTTGTAATATAGGCCATAGCAAGACAAAACTACTCTCCTGACGTTAGATTCTGGAACTTTGCCAAGGAAGGCAATGCCAGGAAATGCATGGCATTGGCTGAAGAAGGACCTAGTTCTAACAGCATAAGACAAGTAGCTCAAGAGTAGCCCAAAACCAGAGGAGTAGCTAAATATGAGCATAGAAATACACCTTGAAATCTGAGGTCATTTCTGAGGCTGTGTTCCCAGCCTGGATAGACAAAACTGGAGTGAACCACAGGGTTTATAATTTCCACAGGACTTAAACTGATGTATCAATATATCTTGGAGCTGCGCATAGTGCCCTGCATTTGCTTCCTGAGGGGCAAAACACAAAGCTGCACCAAGAGCGTTCCTCCCCTTGTCCTAACTCATCAACATCTGGTATGATTGTGGAGATGTTTTGAATATCAATGATCATGAAATTCATTAGGAGCCAATTTTGACTGCAGACAAATAAAACATCATCAGACTATTTTAATTCCTTCCAAAAATTAACTGGTTAATCAATCGAGACATTTGAACTGAAAACGAAAATTAGCATTTGTCAAGACATAAACCAATAACTAAAATAAAATGTTTCATTTTAAATTAGTGACAGCACCTTCCTGGATAGTAGTCAAAATTGTGGGAAAGCTGATTTCCCAGTAAATAAAAAGCTACAGAAGGAATTTAAGGAAAAAGAGGACCTAAATGAATATTACCCATCAGAACAATAAACAATTTGAAGAGTAGTGCCCTTAGTAAGAGATGCCAGAGGATTCCAGCTGTATGTAGAAAGAACAGGTTGTTGCAAGTCAAATTAATGCCGTACAAAGTTGAGTTGCTAGTAGTGGAAAATGATGAGTCATTAATGATTTTCAGGTAAAAAAAAAGTATGAGTGAGTGCTAACAGAAAAAACCCCCAAACCTTAGAGGGCTCTTTTAATGAGGGATAAAATTAAAAAATGCAGGTGAGCAAGACTTGAATCACAGTGACTGTGTGAATATGTGTATTTTAATGCTTTAGAAAAATGGGAGAGAACACATCACAAGTCTAGTAGAAGACAATTACAGCATCTGAGTGTGAAAAGTCTCATTGTATTATATGAGCATAAGGAAAAGAAGAAACCTCAAGAGTCATACATATGAACATTCATTTGCTAGCCTTGGCCGTGTCACATGATGGCTGCTCCAGTCTCGAATTAATCACTATATTTTAAACTCAGACACTACAGCTGCCTGTAAATAATAGTCCTTCAAATTCCATTAATTATGTACTTGAGATGGTGGTAAAATTCAGGCTGAACAGAAGCTAGTGTATAATATGAAAAATGCCCCAAACCCCACATTTCAAAAACAATTAAAAATTCGTTATTTCCGTCTGCTGGAAAAGAGAATAACGTTCAGTTTTCATGTTCTAAAACCAAAATTAGTTTTCAGTTTTTCATCCAAAACATGGACTATTTCAGAATGAAGGGACAAAGCACAGAAACTTCAGCTAAAGGTGCTATTTTCAGTAGAAACAATTGTCAGACAAAAAAATTCACTCACATGCAAAGTTTAGAAATATTTAAACATGATTTTCAAAAAGGATAAGTAAGAGAGATTGAAAAGACCTCTAACAGCAAATACTGTCATCATATTAAGGTGCCTAAAATTTTTTGACTAGTAGCTTCTTAACCTTTTTTGATAAGTTAAGCAGCTTGAGCTCATGGGATTCTTCATGGTTGCACAAGAAAGAGATCATTCTTACTGCTTCTTTATTTAATCCTTTCCAAATTTTTTCTGTAATCTTTCAATTGTAGAGGCACAAGGCCCAGCTGCATTGCAGTCAGGAGCAAGTTCCCTGTTTAATGTCAAAACTCACATCCACTGCAACGAAGTACAAGGACTGATACTAACCAGTCTCCAGGGTGAAAATATTTAATCTCAATTAACAAGGCTCCCATTTGTCGAAGTACATAATAGCATTTATCATTGCCAATGTATAAATTTTATTACTGCTTGATGGTGTTTAGGATTTCTTTACTTGACAGTGCCTAGACCTTAGAATTAGCCTACAACAACAAGAGTTTATTTCATGTTCAAGCCTCTCAAATGGTCCTTGATGGTGATTAAAAAGACCAACCAAACAACAACAACAAAACCAAACCAAACCAACAAAAAGAAACAACCAAAACCAAAACAAAATAACCCCCACACAAGTGGGAGAAAGAGAAAAAGCAACCCTTGGCTTCTTTCACTAATGAAAACAGAACCAGAACTGGAAGAACAGTCTGCAAAGCTGGTCAAACCCTGGGAAATGAGATACTTTCCAAAATGGGATACCATCAGTCTGCTGTTTGCATGGAGAGAAACACAGGAGAAGGTAAAAAGCAGAAGAGATACTGTCTTGTAACTACAAGTACAGAAAGCTAGCTCCATGAGAACAAAAGCCTACCCCAGATTATTACTCAAAAATGGGGTGGAGAAAAAAAGTGTAAAGATTAATGAGTGGAAAAGCAGCAAAAAAGGTTGATAAAATAAAGAAGCATTTCCCCCTGTGGCAAATCTGTCTCACACTTGTCTGGCTTTACTTTATTCTACCATATTGAAGGGGGCATGCATGGCTGTTTTTTTAGCATTCATCAGAACAAATGTAACTAGTAAAGCTGCAGAAAAATTGAAAGGACAATGCCTTACCTTCTTTTCACATTCTGCAGAAAATATTAGACAATGTGTTTGATAGCCTGAAACTCCAGGGTTAGAAGAAAAAGGGTATTTCCCTCCTGAAATGTCAGGAGATTCTCCAAAGGCCTGCAAGACCATAAAGGATTCAGATTGAATTAAAGTGTAGTAGGGAGCTGGGCTCCCAGCTCTCCTTTGAATTTGAAATCTCCCATGTGATCATAAGGCTCTCTTCAAGTATGCATATACGTATTTACTTCACAAAGTCCAGAGATGCTCAGACTAACTCCCAAAGCAACTCTGCAGCACACAAATTCATGAACATGCTCCACAACAGACTGGAGTTCTTGCCATGATGCGCAGGAGTAGACCCAGGCACCACTAAATGACTACTGTATAAAAAAGACAAAGAATACATTTAGAAAACACTGAATAAAAACATGTCTGTACAGAAGCAAGCTGGGATTCAGCTGAATCCTGAAAAGTTATTCTCAGGTGAAAATACACATCTTGTGAGTTCCAGAACTGCCAAGTAAATGTGATTTGTTCAAATATACAGATTTTCCTCTGCATGCATCAGTAATAGTCTCTTTTAAAAATTTCTGTGGTGACAACTGAACTTTAACCACCCAATTAAAATTGAGACAATGCATTTATACAGATTTTTAAAAAGAGAGAAAGAAATAGTCATTCCAGACAAACCCCTATAGAGCAGTGTTAAAGGGTTTGCACAGACATCACCCCATCCTTTCCCACCTGGAGTGGAAGGTTATGCAGGTGACCTTGACCACTGCCCCCAGGCACCTTACAAAGGAGTATCTCCTTGCATGAGAGCATTTCCAGACCCAGCCAAATGCATGTTGGCCCAGCTGGTTATAGTTATGAGTACTCTGTAGCCTTCAGATAAATCTTGTCAACTTATTACCAGACAGAGGGTTTGAGAGCAGCCTGCCCTCTGATTCAAACTATGCATGAAGAGGTACTCATTCCCTCAAGTGCCCAACTCGGTCACCCCATAGTCCCACTGCCCTGGCAGTCAGTGCTTATCAGACCAGATAGCAGATGGCCATTCCTGCAAGTAGGACAGGCAAGATCTATGGGCAGCAAACAGAGATGCAAGGAGCCTGAATCTAGGAGGGCTCCTGGGCCTCAGGGCACAACTGGACCATGTTAACTGATGAATACTATTGATAGAATTTATGAACTTACTCATGACTTGTGTCATTTATTTTTTTGAGCTTATTTATGTTTTAATTTCTGTTGTCCTTAGAGAAGAGATGCTGACTTTTTTTGTTACATTTGCCTTTATTAAATGTATCCTGGTGAGCCATTTTTTCCCTAATAGTGCGGTATATTAAAGTACATGGGACTTGCAAAGAAAGTTGTTCCCATAAAGAGTAAGACCTTATTTTCCCTCAGGACTTGCCATAGATCAATATTTCATCTACCATAACAATGAAAACAGCAGACCACAGAATGCAGCAGAGAACAACACAAAGTGATGGTGAGGAGGAGAGAGAGGCCTCTCCCTACTGCCCTGAAACTCCCAAAGAGAGAGATGGGAAAGCAAAGCTATTCTGGGAATGAGCAGAGCAGAGGAAGAAGTTCTCCAAGGTACAAGAGATGCAGAATGCAGAGGTCTCTGAGCTTGAACACCGTTGAAAGGGAATATTGTGCTCACATCAGACTCTGATGATCCACAAAGGCTTTGAATACAAGATCTTGCTGAGACCTTCTGGACTGAGCAGACAGTCTGTGCTGTGAAGAGTTCTTACAGACAGAGAGATATGTTCTCTGTCCCTGCACCAGAGAACATTCATGGGATCATGTTGCCAGACAGAGTTTAAAATTTAGCTGCTTCATTTTTACCTCTTTAAGCAGAAGGTGATGTGCTTGAAATTTACCTGGGCACATTTTTTAAACATTTCATCAAAACAAATGAAAATAAAGATGTGTGCAGAACATATTCTCTGATCTGCAATGCCAGTGCAAACAGAAGAGATATGTGAAGTAGTCTGGGTCAGGCTATTTCTGGAATCAAACCTTATTTCTGCTCAACACATATCACATGCTCTCCTACAGAACAGAATTGGACTTGGCTTTGTTGTAAATGAGTGTGTACCAAAGTACTTACAGGTGTTTCCTGTGAAAAACCCACAGAACCATTATGCAGTAATAAGCCTGGGTTGGACTTGACATCAATAGCCATTTCTGGAAAATACTTTTTCTTCCTTTATATCTCCATGTTGTTTCTCCTTTTTTAAGAGAACTTACATGAGTACTTGAGTCTTGGGAGCTGTTGCTGGTAAGAAAAGAAAAGTTTGTTGTATTTGCGGATGACAAGTCTTCTGCACAAATCTTTTTATCTCTTCCTCCACTGTGTCATTTCATTTAATATTTCATTTGTAAGTAAACAGAAGGTTAATAGTTCAGAAATAAGAACACAACAACATAACAAACAATTTGACACAAGTCCCTCTGAAACATTTTCACAGAAGGTATTGCATAGCCTTACAAAATAAGAAATGAAGAGCTGCAGCCAGGAATAAGGCAACCAGGAATAAGCAACTAATTCTCATTTCATTCCACATTCAAGTCCTCCTAGAGCAAGACCCACGGTGGAACAGCTGATTGCCTAAAGGGGAAAAAATTACTATCTCACATTTGTGACGTTTCTTTATTTCCAGGTAGTTTGTTCAATTTGAACTCTTTCCCATCTAAGAGCACTGGAAACATCACACACTCTGGGACTGAACAAGCATTTGAATCCTTTTTCTGTAACATTGAGAGATTTGGGGGGAGAAAAGAAGAAGAATTTGCCACACTAAGGTTTGTATGTAAAACATAAAAAGAAAAAACCAAACAGTACAATTTTCAACTGTTAGGAATCTATCTCCAAGAGACCAAGGAACAGGGGAGGATACAGATTTCATTAGTGAAGTCTTGAATTCTTCATCACATCCCATTAAAAATTAAGACAAGGAAATAGCAGCTTCATAACAAAATCATGAGGCTATGGATATACGTTTTTAAGGCCAGAGGGAACTTTTACATGAGTATACATTCTCATGATCATTGAAGGATTAGTTCGTTGAAAATAAGGTAGAAATAGTCGATGTTTAATTCCAGTAATGCCAACCATCTAACTATTTCAAAGCAAAACTTTCAAAAGTATCTGTCTTTGCAAGCTGTTTGAAGTGATTTTTAGGAAGGGGGGGTTAGGGAGAGGGAGAACAGGAAAGGAACAGCTTAATGTTTCTAACCTTTCTGTAAGTACGTAGTAGAAAGGGCTGTCCGGGTGAGTCACTGTGTGGGTGCTGGCAGAGCGCTGCTGAGTGGAAGAACAGCGGGGGCGGAGGGAGATTACATGAACTCATTGATGACTGCTTACATAAGGAGGAATTACTACACAGCAAACGCTCTCTCAGTGGTGCTACTACTGTCTTTCTGGAAAGTTACACAAAGCCCTGCTTTTTTTACTCCTTAGGTTTGTCTGCAATTGGGGTGCACTGGGCAAATGTCAAACAGAGGTTTTTGTGAGTCATAAAATAAACTCATGCACCTTGTACCCCTTTTTCTCAGTTTCCTATATTCTGTAGCATGTCCATCAGTAGAAATGCTATAGCAAAATGTAGCCATTTTCTGTATTGCAGCTACCTTTCTAGTGACAATTTTGAAATACACTACCTTCCAGTGATAAAAAGCCTTGTTCCCTCTTCTTTTAAAGCTCCAGTACATTTCAGAAGTATTTCCCTTTTTGAAAACCTCTGTTCTCTATTAAGGTTTCTATAATTCTTTTTTATCCCTGCAGAGTAAAAAATTCAAGACTCTTTTTTGGACAAAGTTTCAGTAAAATAACATATGCCAATTTGCTTGTTCCTTTCATCATCCTTCCTCTTCTATCCCAGACAACTGTTTGGCAATTTGATGTGAATTCAGAAGCCACTTTTTTTTTTTGGTAAAAGTTAGCAAAAATTGGAAATAGAGTACTCTACTAAGTAGCTGTGAGAAGATGTTCCTCAATGTCTATTACAAAAAGCATGTCATGAACTCCCAAGACACAGGATTATTAGAATGTTTCTTATTTTATGGACATAAAATACATTCTAATAATTTTCAGGCTTAAGCACGAACCGCAGGATTCATCTCTATGTAGTCCAAGCTCAAAGTTAAATATAGACCTAAATATATTAGCATAATTTCTAAACCCATGAAAGTCTCTTCGTTCTTGTCACACTTTCTTGGCGAGTTTAGTTATTGCTATCAGAAGAAGAAACCCATAAAATTAATAGAAAATTAAATATGCCACTAACTATAGATATTCAGGAGCAATAAATTCATAACTTTTAAACAAAGTAGCACCTGTGGAAGCCACAGTTAATTTTCTAAATATTGCTATCTAGTACTACTCTTCTAGCTCTGACTGCTCAGCTGGTTCCTTGGAGTTTGCAATTTCCTATGATGGAGGAAGGTCCCAAGCTCTATGTTAAAGGTTTGCCAGGAAAGTCAGGTCAAATGAAATGACATCTCCTTTATTTGTGCAGGTAACTTAAGTAAAACTGAAGCAGTTCTTGCAGAGAGATACCAAAAATTTTCTGATGAAATAGCATTAAAAGTTTTGAGCTCTAGGAAAATTCTCATTGAAGATCCAACAAATATTGAAACAAAGTTTCTAGAAAATTAGAACAGCATCTGCGTCAAGTCAGTGAAAGACACAGGATAAATATAATTTTAAAGTCTGTGGGATATGCAGAGCTGTTCTTGGTGCCAAAATCTCCAAGCTGCTCTGAATCTGCCACTTAAAGTCCCTGTCCAATTCTCCCCAAACTCCACCCACAAAGTCTTAAAATCCTCTATTTTTTTTTCTAATCCTTTTTGTCTTTCTAGAAGCACCTCAAAACACTTCTCAAGACAGTTTGAGGAGTTGTACCGGGACATGCAGACAAATGACTCACATCTACAATGAATGAACACAGTACAAACTTGAGGAGAAAAAGCTCATGTTTCATATTAAAGAGAGGAGTTCTCCCATGCACATATCTGTAAAAGGCAATGAATAAGGCATGCAGGGCTGGGCCCTGAGTTATGTCCCTAGCATCATTCAATAATAAACATAATTTCAGTTAACAGACCCTTTTTTCCAATTAACTTGTATCATCTCAATATAAATAGATGACCTTCATATCTTCCTTATGTCACTATGTTTATAACCCTTTAAGTGCCAGAAAGTAAGTCAGACAATTTTATTTCCATAATTGTTTTCAAATCTATCTACTGGCTCAAAAGCTTTGTTATTTCTGTTTTACATATGAACAATCTTAAACACTGAGAGTTTAAATGATCTGGCTCAAAACCACATAGAAATTTGATGGCAGAGTCGGATTTTCTGATCCTTAACTGACCAGATTTTTCCTCTTCTGAAAATAAGGAAAATGTAATAACGCAATGATCATATTGATTAGCTATTACAATCAAAATGTAAATGTCTGCTGTTCCAGATGGCAGCCTCACTAATCTGCTCAAACATGTCTCAGGAGAAAAAAATTTTTCCAGTGCTCTCTATTCCATTACTTTAGTAACAGAAGTATAAAAATAAAAGTTTTTCTTCTCCTAGAACACCATCACAGCCACATGCCATAGAAGACTAAGTTAGCAATACTTTGCATCCTCACTGAGTAGTGTGGAAATGAGGGTCTGTGGAGGACTGCTGAGTGTTTGCTGGTAGCTTCTGAGGGAAAGTGATCAATAAAACCTGGCATGTACCTGTTGCACTGAGACTTGAATTGCCACTAGAAAAATGTTGAGTCTGAAAAATGCAGAAAAAAATTTACCCAAGGATTATTAAATACAACAGTCAGGAAAGAAAAGGCCTTCCATGTTAGTTTATAACACGTCTGAAAGAGGAAAAACAACTAACAGCCTTGAAAAAAAACTTACAAAGGGCCTGATCCAATACATAAAACCACTACACATAGAAGTCGGTGTCCTTGATACCTTATTGCATAAAGTTGGTCTTGATATCTATGAAGAAGACCTGATTTTCTGGCTGGACAAATTTTAGTTACAGTACACTACTTTGCAGTCTAGACTGGACTGTGGGAGGGAACTGTCATTTCTTTATTGTCATTCATCCTGATGAGGGAGGAGGATTGAAAACTGAGTTGGCAGAAGAGGAAGCCCAGTACCATCTGTGAGCAGCCTGTAAAACACAAGTTATTGCTATAACTAGAAGCAGTGCAGGACAGAGATGAGTTTCAGAGGCCATAGAAAAGTTTAGTAGAATCTGCCTCATTGTTGACTTATTCAGTCGGGATCCAGTTCTGGAGTTACATATGCTACGCCCAGGATTTCCCCAAAGATTTGTGCCTCAGGACGTCTGCCTCTGACTCTGGGCTGCCAGAACTTTCCTCCAGTTGAGGAGGATGAGGGCTATTATACTCTACTCCAAAGGAGGGCAATACATTTCCCTTCCTCCCCTGCCAGTATGGCAGTAGCAGCTTGGGCTGAGTCATTCTTTGGAAACATAAGACTTGTCAAAGGTAGCCCTGGTATGTTAATTGGTTGCTACAACACGATGTTGCAAACATGTCCTTAGAAGACAGGGATGAAATGAGCTGGTTTGATGAGGGTCCAGGCACTAGACAGGTTAGAGACTAACCTGGCAACCTGCCCAAGTCACCATGCAGGAAGGGAGCAACAGATCTAGCGGCCCATGAAGGTGCTGGCCCTCCTGCCAGAGAGGCTTCTCACTTGCTAGAATAAAAAAATCCCAACAATCAGGTGAGCTCCCTGACACTTGGGCCAAACTACCCCTTTGGGCACCCTAATTTGCCACCCTAATTTGTCTGAGCTCTATGAGAAAGGATCAGTCTATCTTTAATCACATCTTTCACCTATGTTGCCAATTGAGTTTATTTAAAAAACAAAACACAAACAAACCAAACCAAAACCAACAAAACTTTGGGTCTTACACATGTAACAGTGCATGGAGAAATGGAAGGTAGGAAAAACATGCTGGGATAGAGAAGAAAATGTATAACATGAAAGGATGAAAGACAAAAGAAACATCCCATTAGAAAGCACCAAAACATTACCAAATACTAAGAAAGTTATTTGATAAGAAAAACAATAATGATTTTCAAAATACAAGGCCTTTTCAGTAAGTTCAGCAAATCTTAACATCTTTAACAGTATTTACCAATTTATCTTGCTTAGGTGACCTAAGAAAAGAGAAATTTAAATCGTGCCTTAACAAGGTTGCAGCATCAAACGTAGTGCATATGCTGACAGCCCGCTACGTCTTTCTATTCATTACTGAACTAAGGAATATTTAATTTTAGCTACAGGATATAAAAGTTCTCTCATATATGTTTGTTACTCCAACAAAATGTTTGAAGATTTCACCTGAACATTTAAAGTTGTTCCCATCATCTCTTAAAGGTTTTTTTGTAAAGTATCATTATATCTCTTAGCTGTGTGTTTTTATTTTTCAGTGTCCCCAGTTTGAAGGAAGAGCACATGGTAAAAGTATAGACTAAGAACATTCAGATCATTACTCACACAGCAAACCAATACAATTCATTCTATTGGATGCTGCTGTCAAAATTGAATCATGTAAGTAAATTATTCTAACCTCTCTTTCCAAGACCAGGAAAGAGAATTATAGCTTAGTAAACAAATGATTCCTAAGAGAAAAACTAAAGAAGGAAAACAACCTGTTATCAATCACAGGATGACTATGAGCCAACAATTGGGTTTACTATGGAAAATGACAGATATATTCCTTGATGCAACTGGAAAGGTATTTTCAGCTGAAAGAGAGAAAAATTATCCAGCATCCTGAGACATCTGGCATACCAAGTGTATTTTGGGACATTAATATTCAAGAAAAAAACAAAAGGGAATTTACACTGGAGCAGTAGCAGAGAAGGGCAATCAGAAATTCATAAAAATGACAAGTCTGTCCTGCAAGAGGAGACTGCAAATGCTCGATTTCATCACATGGGAATGCAGATGAAATGTTACTGCTAGCTCTGTATGTCTATGAAATTATCAGATAATAGATAGATTTACCAGGCTTGTGCATAAATGGGTAGTAAATTGCACTTATGAAGACTAATTATCAATGACCAACTTTCTGATTAGTGGGCTATGTCAAGAGGATTCTGGTCTACTCTGGGCCTGAGGCTTGTCAGATTTACCTCAATGGTTTGGAAAGGATGAGCAAAAAGTGCTCATTTAATCTGCAAATTCAGCAAGTTAGAGGGGTGGCAAACATATCGCAGAAGAGGAAGGAAATTCAAAGCTATCCTGAAAATGGAAGAATTGGTCTGGGCTAAGAAGGCTGTAATTCAGAAATACAAAGCACTGCCCTTGGGTAGGGATAATCATCTGTTTAAGCACCATAGAGGGAATGAATGTCATTGATATTGCAGTAAGGAACTAAGATATCGTCAATCAGAAGCTAAATGTAAGACTAAAATTTGTTTAAAAACTTCATATGGGAATGTAGCAGGAGTATTGTCTGTGAAATGAAGCAGTCCTTTATCAGTCAGGCCTCAGCTGCCATACAGCTAATATAATTCAGGAAGGATACAGTTCAATTAGAGGGAGTCTGAAAGACACTAAACAGCATTTTTAGGCACCTGGAAAAAGCATCCTGTAAGAAACAGCTGAAGAATTCTGGTTATTTAGTTTAGAGAAGAGACAATTTAGGAGAGATAATTGTCCTTAATATTTGAAAGGTAGCTCTACTCAGAAAAAGGATAAATATTTTCCCACATTCATTAAAGATGGAAAAAGGAGTAGGGAACTTAAGGAAAAAAAAAAGCATATTTAGCATTAATATTGAGAAAAAATATCTACCAATAGGATAAGGAAGTACTGTAACAAAAGGACTTTATGATTGCTGATATTCTGTTTCTGGGCTGTGAATTTGAGAATTATCTGTCAAGAATGATATAGATAATATTACCACCTCCAGCAATGGGGATAAAGTCCCAGTCCTTCCCTGCTGCACTCACCCTGTCGTCTCAGCAGACTGGAGCTCTACGCCCTACAACATTGACCCATCATTGACCAAAGTCAGCCATCATGGAGTAATGTGAAGTGAAAGTCATGCCTGGGTTTGGGAAATGTTTGTATTAATTGTATTAATTCTGCAAATTGATAACAGGCAAAGAAAAAAGATTTCCTCTGGATTCTTGAACACCATCCTTATTATATTTGGCTTTTCCCTCATCTTTTGATGTCTTGGCATCTGCCAGAGCACTGGATGAAACAGCCCTTCTTGGGAGCTCAGAGCCCAGGAGAATTGCTCCCCTAGGCCTTCTTTAGTGCTTGCTGCTGCCTCCATTTCTGTGCCACTGATTCCCCAGGTGACAATCCTGCCACAGCCAACAGTGCCATCAGGTGAGCTTAACTGCCTGGCACCATATGGAGCTCTTCTGGAAGCACTGACAGGATGCAACAACACAGGAAATGCTTTTCCTAAAGAGTGTGGCTGGCTAGTACTCCGAAAAGCTCTCTGAAGTGACAGTGCCTGAGTGTGCTGACGGCTGTAATTAACATTCTTTTTAAAATCTTCATTAGGGCTGTGGAAGCAAACTCCAATTCTTTCAGCAATAGGTGTTTTGGTGTTTCTCCAGTTCTCACTGTGATGGCTGGTCTAGTGGATCAGTGTCTTTTGATGTTTCTCTGACATCACAGACAGGAGAATCCTCTCCTACAGCGATAAATCTTGCTATTAGGAGGGATTTGAACTACCATTTTACTTTTTCTGTTCTCCTGCTAGAAATTCCCTTTCAAGCTATCTCATTTGCACATAAACCTTCATGAAAACACCCATGTGGTAGCATGCCTCACGGTCATCCAAACAATATTGATCGTTCTTTATTCTCTACACACCCATTTTCTGAAGTGATTGTGCCAGCCACCACGGAGCCAAAGGCAGTTAACAGCAAGGATCACAAGCAGCAAATTACGAGTATTTCCAGGGTTCTTGCAATGAATATTCTATTTCTTCAGCATCTTTGGTTTCGACATGGAGTGACAAATCTCCAGCTGGGAAAAACAGTGCTAGTGTGTTGTCCTCAGAGGTACAGTAGTGATTTATATCAGCTGAGGACTAAGTAGAATTAATAGAAGAAAAAATAGAGACAAGTTCTCATAAGTCTGCACACTGAACATTAAATCTAGGCAGCTTAACACTGTCTAGTTACAACAGTACTGGAGAATTTTTTTCTCTACCAATCCACTCAACTGTTGTCCCATCTGGAGGGACCATTTCCTGTAGGAGCCTGTGCTGGGAGAGAGCTTGGGGGGAGGCAATGCCTCCCCAGCATGGAGGTTAGCACTGCTCCAGTCCAGAAAAAGTTTGGAACACAACAAAGGCATCCTACAGGACTCATCTTTTTGTTCCAGGCATCTGTCAACAAACACCATCGCAGCTCTGCTAGCATGTATAGATGCAGTGTTGCCTTATAGCCCCTTTTGCATCCCCTATTCTTTCAGCCACAAATGCTGAAAAGCTTCTTTGGGATGGTCAATTATATCTCTCTTTCCAAAATTCAAAGAATTCGTGTGAGGAGACCCATAATACATAGGAGGTCTAGGAAGAAACTTTGTTTAGAGTACAGGTTCTCTACCATGAAGTAGTTAAATGGTCTGCAAGTCTCTGATTATCTCCAGATCATCAGAAAGGCCGATACGCTGTTAAGGTCTTTGCCCTGTGACTTTAGGATTCTGTTTGTTTTGTCATATGGCTTATAACTATTTGCAGAAGTATCTCATCTCCAAACTTGCAACGTTACGGTTTTGTGGCTAATGGCATCCACCTTCCAGAGCAAACAAGATTACACTGACAAACCCTCTGTTCAAATGCACTCTTTGTCACTGTTGGATCTACCTTGAACTGCATTTACAAACCAGATTATCATGCCAATTGCTGCTGAGAAAATTTTCTCATGAATATGAACTTTCTACCTATCTGGGTGAATTGTGTTTTTTCTCAAGGACAATACATCTTAGAGGAGCATGCCATTGCTAGCAGATATTTTAGTGGGTCAGATTTCTAGTACAACTCCCAGTGTTTGAAATCCCTGATAGTAGCCTGGTGAAACACTTGTATGGATAATATCTCAATTTTTTTTGTCAGATAACTAAGTGTTTCAAAATGAACTCATCAAAACATCTCTGCAAGGTTAATAACAGCATAATTAAGCTAGTGAAACATATCAATCTGCTTAGCTTGTGTGAAAATGAACTGCACTTGACTGACATATATCGCATGAAAGCAATTGAAATAGGAAAAGGGATGCACTTTTAGGAAAAGGAGGTACTTTTAGCTGCAATGAATGAGAGCAAAACCTGTTGACATAACCTCAGTAAAAATCCAATACTTATGTAATTTGAAAGCAGAGAAAATAATGAATTGGTGGAAAAGACATTGGAGGATGTCCAAAAGAACAGACAACAAAGAGACACACTTAGGCTGTCATGTCTATTTAGCTACAGATGTAAGACTAACAACTGAAACTGAAACTTTAACTGCACATAATGCATAAAGGAGGCTTCTATACTGTTGTCTGCTTCTGCAGCCTCATGGAGAGATACAGTTTTTGCATCAGAAGCATCAATTAAAAGATCCATCTTCCAGTATGTTATTCAATCCTTTTGCAGTAAAACAGTAATAACAAACAGCAGCCTTCCCTGTTTCTCTGATTCCTATAAAAGAAAAAGTAACCACATCCACTTAAGCAAAGCCTTTTTTTCTTGGAGTGAGAATAGACAGTAGGCCACTGTTCTCCAAATCTTTTCCTTTGAATGAATGGTGGAACAGCTCTTCCCATTGTTCCCATCCCTGTAGGCCTGTCTCACCCAGCTGGGTGTCAGGAAAAGGTAGGGTGGATATGATTCCCTGGTGGGTGGTTTAACAAAGAACAGTGTTGTGCAGCTGACAAAGAAATGGGTCCATGGCTGAGGAACCTTAGGCCGATGTTCGGATAAAAGCCAGAACAGTTCTTCAGGTTTGACAGACTCTTGACAAATTGTTTTTGTTGAGAAATACATTTGGTGTAGGTAGCTCAGTGTACAGCCGCAGTGCCAGCTGCAGATTGACCTCTGGGTGCCAGGAACCCGAGGCAAGAAACAATGAACTGTTGCAGGCCCTTTGTCCAAGAAAGGGGACCTGTGGGACCAGCCAGGTGACCTGACAAAACAGGAGCCAATGACTCTGGAGAAAGATCCCAGGCACTGGCATGAATAGACTGTGAGAGCATAAAAGCCAGGGGTTTCCTTTGTTTGGGTTCCCTCCTCAGAGACACCAGCTTGAGCTGTAATTTGGTTTTTGCACCAAGGTAAAATTACTTAAAGGAACCAGAGGTCTGAGACCCTGATAGGGGAAACGAGTGGTGAAATCAGTAAGGAAACCTTGTCTGACAGTGCAAGAGTGGTGTGTCTAGGATGTCAAGTGGGGCATCCATCAGCTCACTGGAGCCAGCCGCTGCAAAGGCGCTCAGTCACAGCACTGAAAGTCTCAGGTGGGAACATGATTGTCAGAGTGATTGGACAGACAGGAAAGTTTCCTTAACAACTTTTCTTGGTGGAAAACACAGAAATAATTTATTGGGAATGTGTAAAAGCAAGAAGTACCATGCAGTCGGGCGGTGATTGATGCTATGCTCTGCAATGCTCTCACATTTGTGCCTAGACACCTGGGACCATTAGTCTTTACCCAGTGATACTTTTTCTTATAATAACTCAAGCTAAGGAGAAAGGATTGGTCAAAAGGCAGATCTATTAGAGCAACAAATGACCTCTCCCTCAACATGTCTTCTCAAATCCAAGTTAAACTCCACAAAGGTAAAACTTGGGAGCTGGAAATTTTTGAGGCAAAAGCTATATTCCTAGATTTTTCTTAGGAGGTCTGCTGCACCATACTCATTTAAGCAGGGGAATGAATTCCCACTTCCTCTCCTGCCCTTCCTCCTGGTTTCTCACCTACAGCCTCTGATCCTGGGGAAAAGCTGACTCTCTCCCTTTGTGCACAAATGGCCCCTTGATGGAGGCAGTCTAGTTTCTATTGAAGGCACCTCTTCTCCTCTCATGGAGTTAGCTGGCAGGTTTTAAAAGCAAACTAGGACAAAACATTTCTACCTTGAAGCTGTGAGACAATCTTCTCCTACCGAATAATCAGGTATACCCAGTCAAAGTTAGCTTGCTTCATAATGATTCTGCTCTCTGGAAAAGCACTACCCAGCAAGATATCCTGGAAGTCACCTGGCAGTAACTAATATCTGCTTTGTAGATTTATGTGTTAGTAATCAGCTTTAGCACTTTGCCACGTATCTGTTGCACATGAATTTCACATCTTTTTTTTTTCCCCCTTCTTGGAATCATGGCATAGCCCTCAATTTCATTGAAGAGATTGCACTCTTTTCTCTCGCCCTGTACCAGTGGCATTCAAACTGCAGCTGGGAAAAGGGTGAATGCAAAAATAGTTATTACTATTCTAGAAAAAGTTCTGCTAGCACACTCAGCTAGCTCTAGCATTAACTATATAATGCATTGTTTTTGAAGAAAAAAGTAGCACAAAAGTCTAAAAAGTGTAGAGTGACATTTAGCAGCTCAGTAGATTTCAGGTGATGTTTTACCAGGCTGACTTCTCAAACACTTCAAGTCAGGTAACTGCCACAAAATCATTAGAACTGTGCTGCTTTACATCAGGTGAACGTTGACCTGCCCACATCCAGGAAGATGTATTCTCTTTTTCACGCAGGTGGAGAGGAAGTGTAAGTTTAAAAATAACAAAAAAAGGGTTGAAATACAGGTGCCACTATTCTGCTTTTATGTTCTCAATATCTGCAGATTTCTTTAACAGTTAGCATTCAAGAAAAGGTTAGGAATTATCCACTCAACTGGCAATCAAAACCAAACAAAATGCAAGCTGACTTTTAGTTTATTTACAATATCCATTTAGTTTACCTATAGTATTAATAAGTTCTTCTGAGATTCATGACCAGAGTAAAAGCCCAAGAGAGAATACTTAGCAAAAGTTGAGATTGAAATGCTGCAGGAGAGAAAACACTGTGTAGTAGAAAATGAGTGACTGCATTCTGCAGAGGCTGGTTAGATTTTTACACTTCCTGTATGCTTCCACTTCTGGAATTCATGGTATTACTAGATGAACAAATACAAAGAGATATTTAGTTTTAAAAATCAGTATTTTTTGAGTTAAGGTGCCTGTCATGTGTAATCAGTTATTTTGTAACCATGAATATAAGAAAAAATAAAGTGATTAAACACTCGTGCCTCTGGAGTCAAACACTTTGGTCACAGTTGGTATTAAGGTGATTTTCACCTCACAAGTGCTTATGTGTTTACTGCCAAGCTCCACTGACAACAGCAGAGGTCCAGATTATGTGTTCAATAAATGCTGTTCGTGTCTTTGCCAAGTAACTATCCTCCTGGCCTATGCCATGAAGAAATAGGAAAAAAGTGCATCCATAGCCAGCCCTCTCTCTCCATATGGCAGCTTACATGGCCACCAAGATACACTTGTTTTTTAAGCAAACACTTTTCCATTTTCTTGCTTCTCTTCCCATATACCAGCTGTCTATAAAATGAAAAGATGCTTGTTTCTCCCTGCATGATCTACTACACAGACCTAAATTTGGTACAACTCTGTTCCCTTGGTGGCTACTTGAGACAGACACACTGAAGAAATGTTGCTCTTGCGACTTGCATGCAGATTGCAGCTATTGGCATGCACTTTTAAGGAGATACTTTACTCAGATTTGGGAAGCTGCCCTCAGCAGAGAGGGTCCCTTTCTCGCCAATATCAGCACCTTGAAACTGAACTGGTTGCTACCCAGTGGGAAAAGAATTTCATTTTCAGACCACTGATCAAATTTCATTGGTATCCATTGGAATTAATTTGTCGATGCCAGTAGCACAGTCACATATTCATCAGCTTCCATGTGGGAAATTCAGGCAGATTTAACTGCCTTCACATTTACTCAACCAGCCATCAAGTCCTCACATCCTGGTCCCTTCAGGAAGTACCCTCTGCCCACATTATAAATGGGTTACACCAGTTTGCTCTCCATGTCCACACAGTGTCTGTCTAGGAATTGGTAATCATTGCACAGAGGAAAAGAAGAAGCCTAGAGTTTCACTTCCCCTTTTGTTTTCCTGTGTAGGCACCTGGCAAAGCTAGGAATGGAGACGCACCTCTTCCCAGAGCTGTTAGATGATCTTAAAAGGAAAACCTCACTTAAAGTGTTAAATATTCCATGGGAGGTTACTATCTATGCACAGCCCAGTAACTAAAGAGGTATTTGAACCAGAAGCACAGAAAATGAGTAGCTGTATAGTTTGACTCTTCTCTAGCTCTTTGTCTGCATTCAACTGGCATCCTGTGAGATCAAGGACTGTCCCCATACCAAGAACTAACGCTCAAAAGTCACAGCATGGGTGCATCCTCAGTAGCTCTTGCTCCATGGCTCCACATACCCAAAAACTGCTGCTGGACTCAACAGACCAGCTAGTTATTCCTTCATCCTAAACCAGAATAAATTGTGTTTTATTCCTGACAGACGTTTATACAATTTGTTCCTAAAAATAATTTCCAGGGAAGGATGCTTTTCTCAGGCAAACAATTCCTGAGATTTACTATTAGTAGATTTTAATGACTACTGCAGTCAGCTGGCTGAGACTTTTGTATCTCCATTATGACCAAAAATTTCCAAATATTTTTTATCTTCAGCTTAGAAAGTTAGGGGAAAACAAATTAAATGCCTCACCTTGGCTTCACACTTCTTTTGTTTAAACCAGTTGTTCAGTGACATTTTCCTCTTTCACATCCATATGCCATAATCATTATTTTAGGGGAGTTATCTGCCTTTAGGATCAAGAGTAGAAGCGAGTACAGTTTTTAAATAATGTATTTAGACATAGGAAAATTATCTTTATTGCCACTCCCTACTGTTGCCATGGTTTCCAAGCACACAATGGAATTATTAATGTTCAGTTTAACACTTCTAATAAGTACCTGCTGTTCCCTGTTGGTCAGTGTTTTCTGGGTTTATTTTCTCCCCTAACAAAACATTAACAGAACCACAGATTGCAATTAGTGTTATGAACTATTTAAAATGCTACCTTTTACCCTTCGTTTAACATTTGATTTTATTAAAAAAAAAAAAACCCACTAGGTAGGAATCAAAACAATCCCTCAACCCACAGTTCTGAGTGCAGATACTTCTCATAAGGGAGACTAACTAATAAGTGGGTAAAATAAAGCCAAACAAAGCAACAAAGGAAAAATTTAAAAAAAAATTCCAACCCAAAACCAAATTAAAACCAAAGCAGACAGAGTTACTATTTCATAACAATGAAGTGAGACAGACCTCTTTGAGCATGAAGAAAAAGCATACTTTTCCCCACTGAAACAAAAGGAATTGGAGAGGGAGAAAATAAGGATGTGAAAGCATTTTTTCAATCCCTACCTCAATGCATTTAAGACTATTTACTATTTACTAACTTACTGCTTCACGCCAGCATTGCCAACTTAAGACAAGAAGTGTTTATAGAAACAGTCTTGGACCACCCTTCTCAAAACAAACCTCATCTTAGCCTGATGGAAATTATTATAAAGATCAAAACTGGACATTTTCTAATAAATTTTTCACTGGAAAATGCTGATTCAGTGACAACGAACAATGATGAAGGAAAAGATTTGTTTAATTGACAATTTTGCACAAGAAACAATTTAAATGCCCTATTTAAACCAAACCATAATTTTTTTCCTATGCTAGGAAACTCAGATTTCTTTCAGGATCACTCCACCTCTCACAACGAAATATTTTGGATTCACTGAGGCAATGCTTTCCAATCATATGATAATTAGGTGGAGTAATTTTGGCCAGTTCTGAACTTTGTACTAGTTTCAGTTTTTAAGGCCTTCTTTAAAGGACATTCCTGCCGTGCTTATATAATAAAGGGCTTTGTTACAAGCATTGCCACTGGTGGTAACTATTCTCAATTACCCTCACTACTTCCACACTGCATTAGCCGTCCTGGGACATGAAACACAGCAAGCAAGAGTGAAAGCTGCTAATTCCTGGATAAGAAAAGCCCTTATTCAAAAAAAGACTCGATGAGACTTGGGTTTTGTTTTTCGTACTTCACCTGCCTCTTCTTTGTTATGGACTTTCGAACCTGCTGCCAAAATTCAAGAGAATTTGAGCAAGAAGGATGACTCAACCATATTGAATTCTCTCACCAGGCAGACTGAAAAGGGATTATTTTAGTGCTGCAATCAAGGAAATTATTGGAGTGTGAGGGTGCACCTCATTAGGCATCAGAGAATTCTTAGGTCACACTCATATGTATTTTACCCTGGAGAAAAACTTCAGTCTGAGCTTCTACCTTCTCAGTTGATGCCTCAACTCAATGAGCTTTGGGAGACAGCCTGTACAATCCTACTTCCTAATTTCACTGTTTATGGGAGAATTCATTAGAGCTATTAAACTCTTTGCTTGTAGTTACTAGAAAGAAATGCTGGAAGTTACTGGAAAACAAGCTCTTCCTACATGGAAAAGCATTCTGCTTTGACAAACAGAAAAATGGAGAAGGGAAAAACACAGCATAATGCTGATGTGAATAACTTCAGGTGACTTTTAAAGCTGTAATATACCTTCTTTTTTTGCCTCTCATGGAAATAGAAGAGAATTGCTGCTTTATAGCTGCAGTAAACCAAGCAACAGATGAAGATGTGCTAGAAATGGTAACAAGCTGAGCTGTTCCTGTGTGGGGACTAGGAGAACAGATTCAGATTGCTGACGTGTATCCGCAAAATGAGCGTGGAGAGCCCTGGCAGGCTCCTACCCATGAAACAAGCCCCAGCCACATCATATGGACAGGAAGGAGCAGGTGCTAGAGCTGACTCTTGCTCACAGACACTGAGGAACTGAGGAGATGGAGCATTGCTTCTGTGGCAGCAAAAGAAAAGGCAGAGTTGTGTACTTTAAAAAAAATTTAAAAATGGTGGCAGTTAATTTATTACTCCGCTGAAAAAATCTACCCCTGCATCACCAAGACCAGATATGAGGATGTATGTTACGGACTTAGAACAGGCTGCTCAAATTTAATGAGATTTTGTAAACTGCGCTGACTGTTTTTATTTTCTGAAAATATATCTGTCTATAAATTTTATATAAAAACATACATATTTATAAAACTCATGATGCCTTTTATATATTAAGTATATATGTATAAAATATAGATTCTTGTATATTATATATAGATATATATAAAAAAAGAACATGTTAAAAAATGTTTACCTACTTGCTCCTTGGATAGTGCACTTTTAATGCACAGAAAATGTAGCCGTCAGAAGGAAAAAATCATAGCTCCCTCTGGCCCAGTACTTTTTATAGTTAAATAAAACACCTTTGCACAGGCAAGCACCAAGGGGTGCAAGAATTCTCATCACTAGAAACCTTGTGTTTATCTCAAGTCTACAAAATGGATTGTCCTGTTCATCAATTTGAAAACTGTTAGGAATTAGACATGTGGATTATTTATGTGGTGCTTTCTGAAGTCTCTTTGAGAAAACCAAATGTGTTCTTTTCCTTTCATAATTCTCAGTAGTAGAGTAGTTCATAGAAGATAAATTAAGTCAGTTACAACTGTGCAATCCTGTTGTATTCTAATTACATCCTGGACAGCATCTGTCCTAGCACATTTTCTTCAAAAGGGTTTGAAAATATTAATCATTAATTGAAATTTATTAAGTGCTTAGACATGACATGAAGAGGCATTCAGCTAAGTCTCATCTGAACTGTTCCATATAGCTGAACATAGTGAAAATCAGTAAGCATTATTTTCATTACTAAAACTGGCAGATCTGACAATGCATTGTGTGAGCCTGTCTTTCCAGCAAGAATATGCTATTTTTCCAAAGTTTCTAGAAGGACTGTGCTGTAAAAGAGTACACTTACAGATTCAAGTACAAATGAATATAAAAACATGCACCAGCCAAGCTTTTTGACAATTTTTGTCAATTTTTGCAGTTGGTTTTTGTAATTAGTTGCATTATACCAAGATGAAGCTGTACACTCTGGTCATAATATCCCTCTTTCATCATGTACCTCCACTTGTCCTGATTACAAGAAATATGTAAATGTATGTTGATTATGTTTCACTGTGAAAGAGAATACAAATATTACAGAAAAAAAAATATGTCTAGGCTTTTTCAAAAGTGATAATTGTCATCTAGCTTTCAATAGAGGAAATTATCACCGAAAGTTGGAAAAACTGATGACTGTAACCCTGGTCCTGAGAAATGCTTAGCCACCTCAATATGGAGGGGGTCTACCCCCACAGCAGTTCATCTTGAGTGATTTTTGAATGATGACAAGCCAATTCCCTCCTTGACAAAATGGACCCATTTCTCCCTATTAAAGCTGTATCCAACATAAATATTTCTTGCTGAGGCTGTTTTCACAGGAAAATCTTGCATGACTCCACAGATGGTGTATGTGTTTTTGTAAATCCATCAGGGGTTGCAGTGGAATGCCATAAAATACAGCCTCTGGCAGAGCAGTATAATTAGGATCTTGAGAAAAGTGATGAGTTCAGTTCATATCTCAGCCTTCAATTCTTCAATTCAATTAAACTTTTTTCCAGACTTCTTGTTCCTTCTCTCACCACAAGACAGGGAGGAATCTGAAGAGCACACACCTCTGTTAGTCTATATGCACACTTGGGGGACCTAGTTGAAACAGTTCTGCCTGCTTGTTCATGAGAGTCAGGGAATCATTTCTACATCTGAGCAGTCAAACACCCAATACAAGTTCAACCAAGTGTTTCTCTCTTCTGATGGAGAATTTCAGTTGAATGTCAAAGCCACAGGAAAAACCTTCTTCAGTATGTTCAGATTTTATGTGTATCTTGTGCCCAGCTATGTATTTCTAACTTAATGAAAACACTCCCTCCCCAAAGAAGACAAATGTGATATGGTTATACAGACTGTGTCAAGCTGAAGTTTATTCTGACAACTAAACTGACACTTGCTAAGTAACACTCAATTTATGTGTCATCATAATTTATGCTGGTTCTTCTATCACTGAATGAGAGACTTTCCAGTTAACTTCTAGGGTACAAGGGAAGATTTAGGGGATGTTCAGACTTGAGGGAGTACAATTAGAATGTACAAACATACTGAAAAATAATGAGTATAGATTGTTCTTGAACAGACAGTTGAAGACAGGTTAGACATTATAGCACTGCCATGCTGTATTTCCAGACAAATGATTACAAATTACTGTGGAAAAAAATGTTAGAAGAGAAATTTTGACAGAAAGTAATACACATCATGTGCTCAGCATCCTTACTTTACATTGGGGGGGGGGGGTGAAATATGACTTCAAAGCTGTATTATCTGTCTAAACAATCAAGGAGCACCAAACACATTCAGCAGCCCTAGACTTTCTGAAAGGAATTGATAATTGGATCATCACATGATTTCTTTTCACTTCTCCAAATTACAACGTAATAGAATAATACAGACGTAGAAAGCATTGTAGGGCTTACACTTGACTCCAATGTTAAATGTTCCTCCTTTAAGACCACATTTTAGCCAAGGGCACACCAGAACTGTCCAAGGTCAAAGTAGTTCCATGAGAGGAAGATTTATGCCTAGTTACTATGTGCAGTATTTTTAAAGAGTTTGGCTTAGACTGGTAACAACTGTGACTTGAGAGAGAACTGAAATCATAGAATATCCTGAGCTGGAAGAGACCCAAAAGGCTCATCAAAGTCTGACTCTTGGGCCTGTGCAGGACACCCCAAGGTCACATCATGTGCCTGAGAGCACTGCCCAAGCGCTTCTTGAACTCTGTCAGGCTCAGTGCTGTGACCACTTCCCTGGGGAACCTGTTCCAGTGCCCAATCACCCTCTGGGTGAGGAACCTTTTCCTGATATCCAACCTAAACCTCCCCTGACACAACATTCCCTTGAGTCCTGTCGTTGGTCATTGCAGAACCCCACCGGTGACCGGTCACCAGTCTGATGTAACTCCATTTACCCTTTGTGCCTGACCTATGAGCGAGTTGCTTACCCATGGTGTGTTTATCCAGCTGTGTGCTAGACATTTTGTCCAGCAGGTTACTCTGAGAGACATTACCAAAAGCTTTACTGAAATCCAAAGGATTACATCAACTGGCTTCCCTTAATCAGCTAAGTGTGTTACCTTGTCATACAAGGAAATTAAGTTTGACAAGCAGGACTTTCCCCTTGTGAAGCTGGGCTTGCTGGGACCAATGGCTGCATTGTCCTTCAGGTGTTTTTTCAATACCTCCCGGGGTGATTTTCTCCATAATTTCTCCAGTCACTGAAGTGAAACTGACAGGCCTATGGTTACCAGGGTCATCCTTTTTGCCCTTCTTGAAAATTTGGACAATGTTAGCTCCAGTACAACTCAGGATTCCTAAGGCTGTTCAAAAATCTTTGAGAGAGTCCTCACAATGACATCACCCAGCTGTTTGAGTATTCTCAGATAAAATCCCATCAGGCCTCATAGACTTTTAGGGATGCAGCTGGACCCTAAAGTGTAACGCATGATGTTCTGCAGGTTCAGGGTTAACTAAACGTACTGCACAAATTCAGGGTCAACTGGGAGTTTATCTTTCTTGCTATCATGGTCCTCCAGCTCAGGGCACTGTATTCCCCTAGGTCTGTCACCAGTACTGAAGACAGATGCAAAGAAAATATTAAGCACCTCTGCCTTGTCCATGTCCCAGTCTGTGAGGTGACCACCCTCATTCTGTAGTGGGCTGATGTTATTTTTACACTGCCTTTTGCCATGAATGTATTTTGAAAATGTATTTTTATTGTCCCCCACAGTTCTGATCAGCTTCATCTCCAGTTGAGCTTTGACAATGTGAATTTTCTGCGTAGAGTGGCAAGCAGCATCTCTGTATTCTTCCCATGTCACCTGACCTTGCTTCCACTGGGCATACACCTTCATTTGCCTTATCTCCTAAAGACGATCTCTGCTCAGACAAACCAGCCTTCTGAATTGACACTTTGCCCCTTTACACCTTATTGTCTAGTTTAAAGCCCTATTGATGAGCCCTGCTAGCTCTGCTGCTAAAATCCCTTTTCCCCACTGAGAAAGATGCATCCTATCAGGTGACAGTAGACCAAGCTCTGCATGTTCAAGGCTTGAAGGTTGGTGATGGATAAATAATGCTTCTGCTTAATGGCTGCCTGATCCCAGTCCACAGCAGTGCAACTAGCAATTCAAGAGCAGGCATACTCAGACCTCATTAGTGATGTAGGGAAGCAGAGAGGAAAGGTAGAGCTGTAAAACAGGTCTGGATGAGATCTGGTCAGTCCTGCACACCCATAAAAATCCAGTCACACAATCACACCACAACAGCTTCAGTACTATTTTCCACACTGGAGCAATACAATCAATTATAATCATGAATATTCTATTCATCCACAATTACCATTGATTGAGAGGAAAGGGGAAAATATGACTTTTTTTTTTTAAAAGAGGGCTGAGTTGACACAGAGTTGTACTGTTAGAGCTGTAGTCGACAAAAATGCATTTATGGATAGAGAGCAGGTTACACACTGAGATTCTGATTGTGGCTTACTTGCTATTTGTGTCTTCTCTGCAGTCACTACACGTCAAGTGTACAGCAGCAGTTCTCTCTCCTTTTCAAACAAGTTTCTGGGTGCATATTAAGATCAGGCATGCATTCTTGCAGAGGGCAAATTTAAAGTAGGAATAAATCATCACAGCTTTGCTAAAGTCAGTGTAATCTTTTTAAGAAAGGCTTAGGTGCTCAACTAGATAAATTGACGTCGTGGTTGTGAGGTCCACGAATTATGATGAATGAGTTAATGCATGTTTATGCCAGCTGAGGGACTGTCCTCCTCCCCCCTCGCTGACTGAATTCCTAATCTATCTATCACCTTCCAAGGCCGATCCGTCACATCAGGATGTAACACAGGTGCAGAGGAAGTTAGAAGTGTTAAACCTACCCGAGTGCCAACACTGATTGTAGCCATGGATGGTCTGGTCCTCTTGGTGCACATCACATGTATCTGAGTTCACTCCATATGCTCCTTTTACAGGGCACAGCATCAGGGTTGCACTGGAAGTGACATGAGTTTGGAATCAAAGAGAGAGGGGAAAAAAAATAGGGTTAGATATTATCAAAAATTTCTCATCAAAAGTCCTCCATTCTAAGCACAACCTCAGAAATTATTGGTAAATTAAAACTTTCTGGAAAACAAAACCTGACAGCATATTCCTGTAATGCAGTATGATGAAAAATCAAAATCCAGATAACACTTCACTCCATCTGATCAAAGTGCAACAATTCCTCAGGATTATTTCAAGTAACTTAGTTTCACATGGAAGCATTTGAGATTCCTTTTAAAATCTAAAGTTAAATAAATTCCAGTCTTTCTAGGAAACTAGAAATTAAGGAATGTGTGTTCCATCCCTCTGACTTGTATCTAAGCAGACACTTCTGATATTTTCGTGACTCCAGCTGTAAGATACAAAAAAGAAAATACCTAGTCTTTACCAAATTCTTTACATTAAGCAGAAAATAATGTTGCCATGTAGGCACTTTGCCTATTTTTAAAATTAGAGAATACATGCAGTACAAACGCAATATGTCTGACAAAAATATTGTAACATTTGTTGCAGCTATTTTCCCCCCACTCTGATTTCTCACACATTGGTATTTTGGAGGAAACAGGAAGAAGTGGTTTTTTTCATTCTGCTTGCTGCTGCAAGTCAGCAGCCCAAAACTTCTCCAAGCTTACATTTGTGAGCAAGTTGGTGCAAAATGCCCTCAAAATAGAATTCTTCTCTTCCATATTTTACACGTGGTTTTCAAAATTACAAATCACCGCTCTGCTCACAGAAAGAAGAGGTAAATACACGTTGAATCAAATATCTCAATTAATTTGGAGACTCCAGGCCTCATTCAGTTTGTCTTGACTATAACCCTCTGCTAAACTAACAAGGCTGTCAGCTCTTGTCTGCATAAAATGTAGGTACAACAAGGTCTACTTGCTTTTGAGAAGTGGCAGAACTTTAGCTGTCACGAAAACTACTGAAGAAATCTGTAATACAATACAAATCGTCACTACATGTTCAATACATGACTAATTGGTTCTCAACATATTTGCCAGGTTGCTTACCATCTTTGCTCAGCTAACTTGGATCTAATTCACAGCTACTTAGGCAATGCAAGATTCTATTTTAAATTCCTGTGTTAAAAGGAGGATCTGAAAAGGAAAAATAAAACTCCTTTTTTGTCTTGAATACAAGATATAAGAAGACACTAAATATCCAAATATTATTTTTTATAAAGCCAAAAGGAAAATACAACATGTTTTACAATTGCAAACAAATTGATTGCTGTGAGGCAAATACTTAGGGAGCATCCAAACCTACAAAACTGTACATTTTTTAGTGCTTATTGGTTTCATCTTTCAATGTTTAATAGAGAAATATTCTCTGTCAAGATCTAAAGCTGTCATCATGTTCAAAAATTCTTAATTTCCTTGCTTGCCAAAATCAGTAATAACATTGTGTTTAGTACACAGTATAGATAAAGTGTATCACAGTCTGATGGCTTTTCTAGTTTGCAGTTGAACATTAAGCCAGTTTTTTTATGCCAGCATATTTTTTAGATGTTTTTATAGTTATCATAAGTTGGAATTTTTTTCTAAGACTGTAACATAATTTAAGATATCTGATCCTGACAAGATCAAGACAGCTGCTTTGAAGACGGAAGAAGATACTTCTCCAGATTCCAATTAGAGGATTGGCTGCCTGTAATAAGGTTTCCTAGTGAGATTTATACACAACGGTAAACAAGGATTGATTATTCTGCCATATTAGCATAGTGATATAACTAATCAAGCACTGAAACTAATTTGCTTACTTTGTTGATTTTGACACAGACAGTATTTCACTATTAGTTATTAAAAATTTTGCTAGCTCAGTTGAATAATGTGAACTACTTAGTTTTAGTGACAAACTTTCTTGTTTTAGCAAAGATTTATAACCAGGAAGTTCTAAACGGAAGCTGATGTTTGCTTGTTTTTTGGAAGGCAACATGCATCCACGTCTTCTGCCTATGAATACCCAGGACAGCTAGCAAGTGGTTGGCCTGACAGTGTGAGCTCTGCTAACAAGTTTGTTTCTCACTCCACACTAACAGGAAAGCATCCAGCACACTAATCACACTGTTTTTTTCAGTAGCAGCTATTTTTTCCACAATCCTGCCTCTGGCTTTTGAGTGCTACTGAAGGAAAAGAGACAGGAAAGAAATAACACAAGGAACATTTGCTCAAAAAGCCCATCCAAGATACTCTGAGGAGCAGCACTATTTTTAAAAGGGAAAAAAGCCCCCCAAAAGCAGAACACGAGCTACAGCATGTGATATCACAGCTCCCCATTATTTTTTCTACCATAAATGTCACAAGACTGGCCAATACTAGCACAACATAAATTCAGTTGAAAGAACAATGGTAATAAAAATTACCCCTAGGTGATCTCAACTGATTGTGAATACACGCTCAACAATAATACTTGTGTGTGTGTATGCACACATAGATATTTTAATTTCTGTGCAATAGCTCCAGCATCTCCCTTAACACCACAGGTTACCACCCAACTAAAAGTTGTGTTTTCAAGGACTACCACTAGTATCTTGAGCTACACCAATGCCACAGCCACACCAATGATCCCTGGTAGAGTTGCCCTATTGGGAGGAGGTAGGGAGAAATCAAACCTCTGAACAATAAAACTACAGCTCTGGAACTCCATTTTGCTTCACTCAAGGTGATAGTAGACAATAAACATTTTTCTGTATGACACTTATACATACTCAAGCAATTCCACTACATAAATTTTCTGAAACACTGGGCACTTTTTTTTGTGCATTATTTTTGTTTTACATACATAATCACAGTCAGACCCTCACCCTTATGCATCCTTGGCAGAATCTGAAGTACGTTGCTTCTCAGAGCTCCATTAGCCTTTCAGACAGGGTGGGCATCAAGTTTGTTTCATGAAAAACTCTGAGGGAAACCAGCTGTCTCTCCACAAGGATTATTTCTCAGGTGGAAATATTCTCTATATCTATAAGAAGCTGACCAAGGAAAGGATTTAATCTCATACAAGGCATATCAGGAATCGCAAAAAGGAAATTAGCTGCTGTTTGAAACCCCCATATATAATCTGCTACATGGTACTCACATGATGCAAATGTAGGATTATCATTGCATTCAATTTTGAGGAGGGCAGCAATGCAAGGAACTTACTTTCAAAACTAATTGGCACAGTGTAACCCAATTAAGGATCTTTTTGTATAAAAAGCCTCAAAATTTTCATTCAATAATTAAGAACATGGGAAAAGAGAGAAAGCAACACTGATACACCATTTTAAAATAAATATGAACTAATTAGCAACTTACTGAGGTAGCCAATCTGCTATTTGGATAATTCTAGTTTGAATAATTGTGACAGAGAAATGTCTGGTGGCAGTACAAGCTCTTTAAGATGTAATCTTGCATTCACAACCAATGCAGTTGGGACTTGTTTCTTCACATGTAATTAGGGATAGGGTAGGTCTTTAGTAGCAGTAGCTAATTTCTAAGGAAATGAGGAAACATAACATTTTATGACCTGAAAATGTTGCAAACTTGTCCTTTCTCGGGAAAAATCATACAGTGTTTCCCTTTACCCTGTGTCTTCAGGTACAGCAAGAAGAGCATGAAGTCAACTACATCCCTGGCACTTCATGGGAGAACAGAACAGAGACCAAGGACCTACCAATTCACTGCACATTGCTACTTTTCAGGCAGTGTTTTGTGTCCCAGGTACTTACTGTGGTTATTAATCCCTACAACTCTCACTTGAATGGGAAAGAGGAAAGATAACTAAGCTGAATATGAAAACTAGTTTTCATGTGCAGGTCTTTCCTCTCCTGCACATCCATGGGGCTCTCCCTCTAAATATGCCAGTCTGCTTTCATTAACAGCATCTTTCAAGAACAAGAGAACAAATATTAAGAAAGAAAAGGGTGGAAAACATGGTTTGATATGTCAGTTTCAGCTAGGTCTGGAGTATGAATGCTCTGTAGAAGTTCTGGTGAGAAACTCCTACTTATTTTAATGGAATAAAAATTTTATTTAATGAAAATAGGTGGTCTTTAGCAAGTCAGATCCTACTGATGAATCCTACTGATTCACCCACAGGGGGAAAGACCTCTACATATGCCCCTCCCTACCCACACACTTATTAGACATCAGAGAATCAGCTCTAAGGGTTTTGGAGGAGATGGCAAGGAAACTGAAACTTGAAATGTTGTTAATGAAATGCTGGCAATGGGAAAAAGATAATTACAGAGGATTGCACTAATGAAGACAAATAATTTCAAATGCACTCACAGCTCACAAATGCATTGTCATCTGTTTTACTTCAACTAAACTGATTTTCTGTAGTGTCAGAGGAAAACTCACATCCCTAAAGGACAGCTATGGAGGGATGATGTGCTGCAATATTTAAAAGCAGCCCTGTTAAAGAAGGGCAGAATGGTTATGCACCACCACCCACACTGGAAGTGAAGACCTCTAAATTCAAGGTTGATTACTGTAACCTGTTTTTGACAGGCTGATGTCCTGTATAAAAAAACCTAGTAACCTTTCTGGAGGCGTATCGACTCAGTATCTGAAGAAATCTTTCAAATATTGAGTGGATTAATTTTTTTGCTCAATAGAGAACCTTAAAAGACTCCCTCCTTTACTCAGATACCTCCTCCCAGAGCCTTGTTTTGTGAACTTTTAACTTCTGTTAAATTTCAGAGCCACAAAACCTCTTCCTGGCAAAGCCACTCAGATTAAATCACAGCACCAGGCAGTAAATGGTCCTTCAGTGAAAAGCCCTCTCAAACTAGTCACAAGAATAAAGCAGGTTTGAGAACACTACACAGTGTTTGTTGGGTTTTTACCAGTACTAGATGTAGATGAGGAAATTACAGTGCTGGATTATATGAGAAGGCACTTTGGATTTCCTGCAGCATTCATTTGCTGTGTGACTGACAGTTCCTCTATAACCAAGGGGGGGGGGGGGCAGGAGAGGTGGGAAGTGAGGAAACCACGAACTAATGAAATAGTTATGGCTTTGACAGGTAGCAGGAGAAGCCATAAAGGTAACTATCAGCCAGGAAATAGTGCTACCTATACTAACAGCTATTTTATTATCAAATGAGACAGTAATTGTAAAACAGTTGTTACGGAAAACTCGGAAGGTAGAAACCCAGACATGATGATAAGCATAAAAAGACAGTTCCTCTGAAAAAGAGGGGGAGTTTAATTAGTAACAAGAAGAAGCACAAATTAATTTGTGAGTAGGTGGAAGTAACACAGAAGTGTGCTGAGGAAGTAGTTTGATTCAAGTGACAGAGACTTGAAAGATGTATGCCATATTTGAATATGGAAGTATTAATTGGAAACAAATAGTAGCCTCTTCCTTCAGTGTAACACTTCAGGAAAAATAACCTGAAATGTATCAGAAGACATGAAAACAGATATTAGGTCAATCTTATACACATTTGGAAAAACTAAATACTACTTTACTAGACTGTCTAAGAAATACAATTAAATAACAAAACCCATATAATGAACCATGAATTTATTGGAAGCATGCACTGAAAACCTTTGTTGATCTCCCTTCGAGGAAAGAAATATCAACTCACAGTAAAACTTTTCAAAATAAGTATTAAGTAAGAAAACTGTTTTAAGAACCAGAGTCCACAAAATAACATTGCCTATTTTTGATTATTTGAATACAGAACCAGTGATAAACCCCATGCAGCACTACTGGCATTCTCAGGGGCCACTACGGAACATATTTGAAATTTCTATAGCTACCAGTTTTGCTATTAAGAATGAAATTTGCATTTAAACTTGCTGGTTGCATTTGTTTTTCCTCCTCCTTTGCAGTACCTTTGCACTGACCTGTTTTAAAGGAACGCATTCATCCAGTGAATTTCATTTTCACATATCTTTGTTTTTAAACTGTACGTTTATCCCAAATAATGTGACTCAAAAATGAAAACTGAAAACCAATATCATCTACTGATATCTTTATCTCACACTTCCAGTAAAGGAAGTGGTCTGGCTTAAGTACACAGCTTAAGATTATTTTGGTTTGGTGTCCACACTGGAGAAAACTGGAAATATGAAAGAGAGCAAAAGATGACTACAGAAGTGCTGTTTTGCAGATTAAGAAGTTTAATCTATTCAGCCTATCAAAGTGAAAACTGAGAAGTAATTTGATCACTGTGTGCCAGTGCTTTCACTTGGTGAAAATGTTTAATGGCAGGGGACTTGCTGACTGTGTTGATGATAAGGTAAGAAAATTAAATTTGCTGTATGCTAGAGCTAAGTACATTGAAGCTTGAAAGATGGTGCAGTCCCCCAGCAACCAGGGCAATTGAACATTTCAGGCAGGGAGGAAACATCACAAGTTTTGAGTTCAGCTACAGCACAGCTGTGAAGGTTTCATATTTTGTCCCATTTGAGTTCAAGACTTAAAATATCAGTTTGATTTCAGAAATTGCTCAAACCAATTTTAATTTTGAGCTGCAGTAATGCTACTGATCAAATGTTTGTAAATAAGGCAGATTTACCATCATAGTGGGAGAAAAGTTATTCTGCTTTAAAGGAAGAAAACATACCAGAACCAAGCTTTTGTGGGAAACTAGGCCAAGAGTATGAGGCAAGGAAACCTGCATCATCTTACTCATATTCTTGTGTCCACATTAAGACCATAACTCTAATAAAACATAAAGCTTCTGTGCTTTAGCCTGACACCTCTAAGATTCAGTGGAAAAATTTTACTTCGGGGAAGACGGGCAGCCTCTTGGCGATTTGTATGATCTTTCTTATTTCAGGCTTATTTATGCTTCCTTAGCATAAGTAGATCTCTGTCTGTTATCAGTCCTTGTATCATACAGTTCAGCTGTCTTGAGAAATGAAGGATTCGCCACAGCAAAAATCTTTGACAAAAAGAGGACCAGATAACGAAAAAAAACCAAACCAGGATTAAGGCAGTACAGTCCAAATTTGACAGATTCCACATCTTCCAGCTTTCATGGCTTCCTTCCCCAGCAACAATACACTTCCAGAACACATGTGAATACCTGCCATTTCCTTCCCTCCTGTGTCCATTGTGGGAGTTCAGACAGTTTCTAATATATATCTGCTCTTACCCAGTTTAATAAGAGCAGGAAGAGATCTGCTCTCAAGCAGATATTTTTTTGCATTCATGAACCAGACAAGCTGGAGACCTTCACTGTTGGTAATGTGGATGATCAACAAGGTCTTGGCTATTTTGGCTAGCTGAGATACTCTTTTTCCCCTACAGCCTGGAAATAGGAACAGGTGACCTCAAAATATCCTGAAAGTACACACTCTGTTTCTTACTCTATGATACCACTTGTGCCAGAATACATCAAATTACCTGGTGAATATTTCCAAAATATAAGTGCAGTTGTCAGCATCTTTACTGGTGGAAGCAAGGACTGAAAATAGTTTTGTGGGAGAAAAGAAAGTCTTGCATTCTCTTTGCTGTTCACTCTTATTATGTGACACCCACTGAGTTTGAAAGAAAATGTGTATTCATCATCTCCTAAATTTTTTTCACAGTTAACTGAACTAACTCTAATGAATAATGCTGAAATTGTGCATGCTCTGCTACTCAAACTGATTTCAGGTGGCTTTTTATTAAAACTACCTACATATTGAGGACTGCTTCCCAAGTTAATGCCTCATTAACTCAAGGCATAAAACCCCCAACAAAACAACAAAAAATCCATGGTAAATACAGGATCCATAATTGCGTAGATTTCGTACACTACATTTAACTGATCTGTGAGAAAATAGAACCTTAAAATGTTTTCATGAACTATTCCTTCCCTTTAGCTGTTCTTTATACATATACATTTTTGGTTAAATTCTTTTTGAAGGGATGCAAATAAGACATTTGAAAAGGTAATTATCTGGGCTCAGGATAAACAAACAGAGGTCTAGTTACATTATGCAGGCAAAGCCTGAATAGTGCCAAACACCATACAAAAATATCTCATTTGTCCTCAGCACAAATTGAATAAGAAGGCCTCCAGTAATGTTTGTAGACTGGTCTCTAGTTTAATGACAATGAAGTTTACAGGATATGAAAAAACTGCTTCTTATTAGGTTAGATGAGATGTGAACTACTCTTGTTGCATTTGTCAAGTGTTTGGAGTATTGTAGCCAGAATCAATTAACAGCAGAAAATAGATTTGAGAATGGTGCTGAACAGACACAAGGGTGGGTGAGGCAGCCTGTGGGAAATATCAAGGGCTAGGACACACTTCTGCTTTGATAGGCAAGGAGCAAAGACACATCCAAAGAAACAGAACATTTCCTAACCTCGTAACAGAGATGACCTCATGGAAATCACAAAAAAGAGCAACCCATATTTCACAATGGAAAACAAATTCATTGAACTGCTTGTCATTTCCTACTTTCTATTCTGTTACACATGCACACAAAGTAAACTAATATCTCCTTTCTTATCTCCTAGCTCAGCTCCCCAGGGAGAGGAGGCAGGACCCTTCCTTGACTAGCAAGGCTGATCTTTCCTAGCAGATGGAGAAATCCGCCTACCTGGAGCACTTCCTTTGGCCATATCCCAAATTCCACAAACCTACATGTCTTTGCATTCCTGAGCCAAAGCGTGCTCAGGGCAGGCACCAGTATCATGCTATTTGCAGCATGACTTGGGATGGCAGCTACAGGGAGAGAAACAATGCCAAGAGACATCATGTCTGACAAGAACAATGAGTACCCTGCAGTGAAGCACAATGACAACAAGAAAAGGAAAAGAGACCTGTGCTAGACATTGCTGTTCTTTTGTTCATAGATCAGGTAAAGCCCACAGGGGCTTTGGAAGGAGAAAGATAACCTAAGAAATAATTCCAGGGTCTGTGCATCTGTTCCGAGGAATAACAGAGATGGCATAGGATAGTTATATGTTACCAGATTCTCTTACTTCTTAGGCTTTTCTGCTTCCAGGCAATCTGGAAATGACAGTTTCTCTTTATACTACCCTGTTCCCATTTCCTGTCAGGGCAAGGAAGTAGAGAGCATTATTTATTTCTTTGGTACATCTTCCAAGCAAACAAACAAACAAACAAACAAAACAAACCCCCAAAATTAACTATTGATTCTGTTTCAGCTTTTTCTCCCTAAACAACCTTACAATTCCTCACATAAAAATAAAATGTAATTACTTCTCTTGGTTTTTATATGCCTTGAGTGAAAATAAACAAATAAAAAGCATTCCAGGGACAGCAAAACCAAGTAAGTGAGTATTCCAAGACATGCATATTTTTGACTGGATTTCCTCATGTTTGCTAACAGACGAATGCTGACTCTTTCTCCTTCATAAGAATGTTAACAGGGTTTGTTCCATCACCCAGCTGTCAATTTCTGTGCCATTTGCAGGAATGTAATTATTTCCAAGACCTCTCTCCCTCTGCCAAATGCCACTAGAATTGACCAGTGGTTCAAAAGTAAATTGTGTGACAGACACAGACAAGGCACATGACTCCAAAAGCCTCATTTCCTTAGAAAAACAAACTACCAGTTAAATTTAATTTAGATACTTGAGGATAAATATATGATCTTGTGTAAAAGAAGACTAGGAACAAAAAAAAGGATTTCAAGAGTAATTCATATTTGGCCTGGTAGCTGAAATGGACACACAACTCTGAGCCTTATACATAATCTCTTTCACCTCAAAACAAGCAGTTGGCACCTCTGAGAGCTGCTTACCCCACTGACATAAGCAAAGGATTGCTGGCTATTGATTCCATTAACCACAAATCCAGATTGTGAATAAAATGTCATCTTGATGTGTTGGCAGCTACTACTGAGCTTTAAAAAAGAGGGATTAGAGGGGGACTGAAATCATGATAATGTAAGAACTGTATCAAGGACAGCAGGCAACTACTGCCAGTGCTTACTAAACTGCAAAATATGTTTCATGCTAGGAAATAGCTCCATCTCCTGTTCTGCATACAGAAGCCCTCAAAATCCTAATTTAAAAAAAATCAGTAAGAAAAACCCATTCCACAGCTGCTCTTTAATAGTCTTCAAAGAGAAAACAAAATTCAAGCTTATGTCTACAAAATTAAATCCCTCTCATACACACATTTAAATATGCCTTTTATCTTGCTGGGATGAAACATTAGCAAAAATATTCAAGTAGCTGCTAAGAGAAAGATGTTCCTATTTGTCAAAGCATCTTAAGAAATGATGATGTGTGATGTTCTCAGCTCCCACCTAAAAATTATCATGTGGTTGGAACATAAATCTGTCCTACGTACTGTGTGCAGGCTTTGTCCACAATTTTAGAGCTTTAAAGCTTTTGTTCCATAATGTGGCCAATCTTAGTTGTTTTTCCAATCTCTCCAGTGACATAGTTATCCCACTGGATGCTTGGATGAAGTCAATAGAAGTGTTGTCATAAATCTTATTGCAAAGTTTTCCCTCGAGATCAAGCAAAAAGAGTTGGGAAACTGAGGTGCCATACTTGTTCTCTTCCCAATATATTCTTTCATAGTAGCAAGCAGGGAGAGCTCTGCTACCCATCAAGCAGCCTGTGCTATATCAGTAGCTATACTGGCAAAGAGGCCATGCAGGACAGCATCATTTCATTCTTCTACCAATTCACCTGCCTAAGAGGACTTGTCCTATCACCGAGAGCAGTGGGGAAATTCTTCTACCCACCCAGGCAGGCAGAAAGGAGCCTCTATCTACAGCTCTGGCAGGGAAGATAAAGCAAGCATTTTTAGACAAGACTAACTGACAGTCTGCTTCCAGGAATGGGAAGGTAAGAGTCAAACCACATGCAGAATTCAAAGGAATGGTAGGAAACTGAGATTGTACCAAAGGGAAAAAGCATGCATTACAGAATGACACATCAGCTGAGTTGGTTCAGAAGGATTCAGGTAATCACTTTCAAACCCATTAAGAAATTTTAAAGCTGCACCCTTCCTTGAACAAGGCAGTATTTTGCAGTGCTGAAAATGCAAGTGGAGAAAGAAAACTCAGTTTTTCCTATATTTCTGTGCTGTAAAGCCATCAGATTCATCATTCTTTGCAGTGCAAGGGTTTGCACGGAATTGTGACCCTGTTCCTATTCAGTACAAACTCTACACTCTTCTGGTGCCTGTAAGACATCTTCACTTCCAGAGCACTAGGTAACAACCAAGACCTATGTTTCAAATATCGACAAAAGTAAATTTACACAAGTAGGCTTTTATTGAAGTCTATTGTTAGAGAAATAGCTATCTTGCCTCTGTACTTCACCACTTCTTTTTTTCTGCTTATTGAAAAAGTGTAAGAGTAAATACAACTTCCTCTAAGTATGTGGGACCAAACATAGGCCTTCCTCCAGTTAACACCTAACCACAGAGGAGCACAAACCCCGGCAGATACTTGACTTCTAAGATCACAGGGAAAGGTTTCACAGCTGTTGAATAGCTCCTTTTGCTACTTATGTACTAACTACCTTTATCATTTGCCATTTACAGCCTCCTTGGATGTCTTTCTTTATATCTGCATTTAACCTATACCAGAATAACATAGCATTCAAATAGAAGGCAGCTGACTTATGAATGGGAGAAGCTGGCAGAGGTTGGCAGAAAGAAAAAGGGCCCTAAAGGCTTGATTTATTTGTCCATAAATTGCAATGGAGATGGAGTCATTCTATACCACTCCATCAGCCTGCTGGCAAAGGCAAGAAAACTTACACTGAGCATCTTAAATCTTCCAAGAGAGGCAGGTGGTGCACTGCTTGCACTTGCATGCTGGAAACCAGGTACTCCCCTGCTGAGAGTTCATACCTTCTCGAGGAACTCTGTCTCAAGATAAAGTCTGCTTACTGGACAAGAGGCAGACTTCTCATCTCCTCCTGGGAGTAATGAGGGCTGAAATCCTGCTTGCAGCTTTACGGCACTCATACTAAAGCTCTGTATGTAGCATGGGATCACGTATGCATATGGGATGGAACGAGCCTATTCTGTACCTTTCTGTAAGGCTCAGTGCAGTTGTCAGTCTATTATTTCACATCAGATGAGTTAGCAAGATAAAAATTCGACTCTGCAGGGCCAGGAGGCATGTAATTCTCATGTATCTCACCATTCAAACTTTGACACTGAAAACAGTTAAGACTATTTCATAGCCTGGGAAGGTAAAAACTGCTACCATCTACTTTAAAATGCCCAGCACCCAGCATAAGGCTGGTGGATCTGTAGGGAGCATCTATCAAGTATGTGCCCTCTGAAAATGTATGAAAACCCAGCAGTTTTGATCACCCACCTGTAAAACTGCAGTATTGGTTGATTGTATTCCACTGCAGAAAGTAACATTTCTCCTCACTTTCTTTTCAGTGCAAGTATCAGTCTTCTCAGCTAAGAGCTCCTCAGCAAGGAAATCAAAGCAGTACAACAGCAATTTATGAGCAATTACCTATTCCCATCGGCTTGTGGAGGAGGACCTTGACTCTTGTTACCTACCTTAGCCTGTGCCATTCCAGATGTTACAGGGCTAGCAGGATGTCTCTGCAGTGGGAGCTAGTCTCAATCCAAATACCACTGCCCAAGGTCTCTGGGAGCAAAACAGTTTAAAGGCTGGATTTAGAGTGGATTAAAAGTGGATTAAAGGAGAAGGAAATTTTTGCAGCTCCTGACAGCTTCCTCTAAGGGTGCTATAGTAAAACTAACAGTAGTATGAGAATTCCCTCAAAGCAAAAAACATTGCAACACATAAAGCAGAAGAATGTACAAAATTAAGGCTGTTTATAATAGCAGCATGGTCTGTCTGGACTACTTTCTGTTGAGGCATTGGTTTTCACACAATTTTGATGTCTCTTTTTGAAGACAGCAAGGCCGTACAAAGGCCAGTCAGGGATAAATCCAGGGAGAGGGGACAGAAAAGGGCTGCAGTTGCATTGCTTAGTAGCACTTCCCAGAGCAGCACCTAGAGCTGGATTGCAGGAGAAGGAGGTCTGTCTCCTGTGTGGTACAGCCTATGCCAAGGCTGAATAGGCAGATGTCTGGCTGAGCGCTTCACTCTGATATCATCACATTGAGGTCTAACTAGCTTCTAGCATCTCCAGAGTGCAGTAGAGTCAGGGTCTTGTCCCAGGGGCTCACCCCACCTCTCCCATGTCAACTGTACTGCAGTCTGCTGTTCCAAAAGGAATGCTGAGCTTTAGTCAGAGACACTAAACCAAGCTTCAACAGCTTGAGCTATAATTCCTAGTTCACATGCTCCCAATGAGATTTTGGGTAAATCACTTTTTGCCTTTGGCTTTATCCTCTACTGTGATTATTTGCATTTACCTTCTCTGCCCAAAAGCTGGCCAAGCAGCAAGAAGACCTGACCTCTGTGACTACTGCTGCCTCAGAGCATGCACAGCACCAAACTGGCTGTGCACAAAACTCCCCCAAAGTGACAGTGTGCTCCTTAGATCAATCCTGTAACAATACCCCTCCTGATTATCTATGCCTCTTCCTGGGTAGATCACTCAATTCCAGCAGGTGAAGCCTTCACTATATAACTGTTATTCTTCTGCAGGTGAGATTTTGAAAGAGCTGCTATTAAGAGATGGTGTACGAAGCAGAGCAAGAGAACAGATCACTTTGAATGGCAGATTGGAATACACAGGGGTATAGCCCTATCCTGTAAGTGTGGTGAAAATGTTCTCACCTACAGAAATAACAATTCTTGCAGCTTCAGGTTTTTAAATATGAAATATATATATTAGAAGTAGAGTTGGTTAAGTAGTTCAAATAGCTAAACTCTCCAGTGTACAAGGCTATCATTTTAGATAATGAGACATTTCTCCATTTTCCGAAAGGTTAAAGACAGACTCTATAAATTCTGCATCTAGCAGCCCAGGGAGGCTTCTCCTAATGGCCCCCACAGACATCATTTCATTGTCTGGAATGCATCAGGATCAGTTAATGCTGATGAAGTGCAAGGCTTTGTGTTCAGAATAAAAGTAGGAGCAGGTAAGGCTTCATGACTTGAAACTGCAAAACAGCTTTTCTGCAAATAACCTGCAGGAGGGGAAAAGAAAAAGAAATTAACTGTCACTAGCTACAATGACACCGGAAAATAACTACTATAAAACAGTCACTGAGAGAGGAATGTACAAGGTCATCTTCATACTCTGCATTGCATAAAAGTTGATCTCTGCAAACCAGACTCCCTGGGCCAACCTGTGTTTCACAGAGCAGGTGGCAATGCTGCCCTTTGGGTACCGGCAAGCCAGAGGACGTGTCCCTCAGCCATCTGGAACTCCGTCAGCACACACTCGCGCTGGAAACAAAATGCACAAAGATTTGCATGACTGATTTTCTGCTCCATGCTTTGGCGAGGACAGCAGAGACGAGCAGCCTTGACCTGCTGACCACTGGTGACAAGAATTTACTTGGCAACAGAGACCCTCAGGTAGCCAGATGAAACCAGCCATCTGTCAGCTACGGATCTTCAGCCAGCCACTGCATGAAAAAGTAAAAATCAAAAGGGGGAGGAAAAAAAAAAACACAAAAGAAAAAAGTCAAAGAAAGGACAGAGAAAGAACAGTACTAGCTGTTCTGCAGATATTTATTTTTCCTTACAACAACAGAGGGCGGCAATCCTCCATGCTGCCCACAGTCCTGGCCTGCTGCAAGCCCACTGTGGTACCCTGGATGCTCAGCTCTCCCTTCAGCAAAAAACCAGCAATTTTATTTCTAGGGAGCAACACATTTTTATGTGTTCTACCTTACCAGAAGCAAAAGGCAAGAGGACTAATGGTGGCTTCAGGCAGTAAAACAGACACCACTTTCTCCCTTGTTAAATGGTGAATTTTTTCGGGTGGAAATGCAGAACTATTTTTACACAGGCATACATTCACAGAAAAGTCATTAAAAAAAAGGAACCCACACCAGTCCTCTGAGCAGGCTGAGGTCTGCTGGAGTAGCAATCTTCTACCATGGGACACAGATGCTCTTTCTGCTCCCTTCCCTCTAGGAACTGAGCCCCCTAAGAGGGCTCTGCATGCTCCCTGCATGAGGGACCATGCTACTGCCAAGAGCACCGGGCACATTGTCAGCTGTGGACCACAGAAATTCCACATTGCTCTAGATGATCACCTCTATCCTGAATCCACTTGGGCCCCTTAAGGGAACAAGCACTGGACTCAAAATGCCATCAGGATGGAACTAGGGAAAAGACATTGCATCTTGAAAGTCTTTATGAAAGAAGACGCAGATAGGACTTGGCCATGCATGGTGTAGTTTTTGGCACATAGCCCACCTTGATGAAAAGCCTCTCAAGTGCCTAATATCTTTATCTGGAGACAAAAGCAGCATCAGGTCATGTGCTGGAAGTTGCATCTTGTGGGGAAAATGGGGAAGGGCAATAAAACCAGACAGATCTCCTGCAGCACCTCTGTTCAGAGGCACTCTGACACAAGTGTTAGCTCCTCCTACACTGCAGATCAGGCTGTCCTCTGTAAGACGCGCTTGCGGCCAGGGAGCAGGAAAGCAGCAACCCTACGAAGTGCAGAAGGGCGGTGTGTATTCCCACATCTGCCATGTAAAGCCAGAGTCCACCTAAACAGTCAGCGCATCAAAACACCCATGTTGGACAGCCCCCATTCGAGAGGGGAGTCTTTATATTAATTCTGTAAGGGCTGTGGAGATTATGTCCCTTGTCCAAAGCAATATGGTAAATTCAGGACAGCACTAGGAACAAAACGTCCATCTTCAGATGGGGAGATGTCATACTGCCATATGCACTGTCCAAGAGCTTCATTTCTGAGCCATGACAGGATAATCAAACATTTCCTGCTCAAATCATAGGCCATATTTCAGAGGGTTTTTGTGGCTCAGATCTCCATGTGGCCATTTCTGCCCCAAAGAGATTGACTCTGAGTGGCTGATCCATACAGAAAAGTATTTTACATTAGTTCATGTTAACCCCCCAGCTCTGATATTCAGGAAAATATTAAGTGACAACAGTCCAGATCTCGGTTTCAGCAACATTAACGTTTCCTCTGTGAGAGTAGTCACAAATTCAGTCAAGCCCTGTCACTGTCAGGTGCTCAAGTTCTAGCTCAAAGGAAACAGGTTAAACACATACTCCTTGGAAAAGAAGAAATGTTGATTCAAAGTGGTAGAGGGACTGAGACTCACAACGAGCTCAGAACAGAAAAACACAGCTCATGATCCCGTGTTGCATAAAGAGATCAGTAGCTGCTGAATTACACATATATAATTTATGCTGCAGAATCAGCCATGTACCAAATTTGCAGTTTTAACTATTAATGCAAATTGAAAAAAAAGAAAACAACTCACATTTAAAAAAACCACATGTATCTAGAAACTATATCAGTCACTGAATAAATAGATCATTTGGGCAAAGCTCTGAAGTAGTCAGAATTATTAGGTCCTATATTTTTTACTGACAGGAATTGCATTTGAAATCAGCCAAAGTTTTGTTGAAATAACTGGTGTAGCTGTTCTCATTTTTCAGTTAGCAAGCTAGTTATGAAAAAATTATAAAGGTGCCATTTATTTAAAACATATTCAACATCTCTGCCTTGGAAGCCCCACAGGGTGAACATACAGCTCACCCTGTGTGTTCACCTCACACTCCAAAATGTGCCAAAATACAAAGACTAGAGTGGTGACCAAAGTACATCTATACCTTCCCATCCCATCTTCTCCCTGCCAAAGGCTTACCATGGCAATAGAAACCACCATTTATTCATATTGCCTTCAGAAGAATAAAAGTGTGCTGAAAACTTTCAATGTTGAAATCAAGCAACTACACAGAAAACATGATTTTTTCTCCCAGTCAAGTCTACACTTTAGGATTTTGTTGAATCTAGGTTTTCAATGAAAGCGCAAGAAACGCTTTTGTAAGGAAAGAGTATCCACTTGCTATGGACTTTTATTTTTATTAACGGTTTGAAGAGAAGAATTCTGCCTATCTCTGCCAGGCAAGGGGTGCCAGTACAGTGTGCTCACATTCGTACCTGGGCAGTCTGGTTGCATATTATGGCAGCCATGCCCCAAATACTTCCTTTCTTGCAATCTCAAGACATTAAAAGAAACCCTCCATTACAGTTGTTCATAACCAGTGGCTGATCTGAGCACTGTGCACTCTGCATATAATGGGAGAGGAACTGATAAGAGCACCTGCACAAGGGCCTATGCAAGTAGTCTGACACATCTGCAGAATCAAGATATTGGGATCTTTTTGTTTCTTCTCCCTGTATCAGCTGGTGCAAAAGCTTAATCTGAACATTGTATCAATACAGAAATGCAAAATCTAAAGTCTTCATGGTCAACCTCACTTTTGACCACAAATTACCACTCAACATTGGTTAGAACAGCAGAATACTATTTCTGAAAATTATGCCCCTATTTATATAGCCAGAAAAATATTTTTAAGGGAATATATTCTCATACAGAGGACATAAACAACTTGATAATTAAGGTCGAGATTTCCCCTCATAAAAAAAGTTTTAAACCAGTTATTTGAAAATGTTGCAGTTTAGTTCTGTACCGCAGAGTCTGGCCCTCCTATACCAAGTTCAGGGTAGTTTTTCAAGCTGGCTGGCTGTTTCTGTGCACCTCACAAGCCAGATTAGTGAGAACCGCAGTATTCAGTTTCCACAAGCTGGCTGGCTGTTTCTGTGCACCTCACAAGCCAGATTAGTGAGAACTGCAGTATTGAGTTTCCACAATCTGCAGGCTTTGCAAGAGCTTGTTATGCTAGTCTGGCAAAACTCTATAGCAGCTAGGATATATCCTGATCAGAAGGATAGAGACTGATTGAACACAACACCAAGGTTGAGGCCCAGTTCTTTGTGTCAAGGAAAGATATTCCCATATTACAAAAGAAGTAGGAGGGGCCATGAAAGGCCACCTAGTGATGTCACTGGAGAGAAGCACTGAAAGCTTAAGGAAGTAGTAGTATTATTTTTACCACAATATCAAACTAATTTGTGGCTTTTCCACATACAAGGAAGATTGCCAAAACAATCTGGGGGGACAAAATAAATCTATCAGGAGCAGGCACACCCATAGCTTCTAAAATGAAACCGGTGGAACTGAAAGAGGCAAACCCCTCCCAGTGCAGGAGTAGCAGGACATCCCTGAGAGCAGAAGAATCGCTAGAGCTGCCTGCAGACAAGGCACAGTGCTTGCTGTCAGAAGCAGGGGGGAAGGCTGAGTGGATGCACAGTCCTGACCTCAGCCCGCAGCACTGAGGGTCTGTAGCTCCACAACTTCATACACAGGAACAGCTCAGGCTGCAGCCGAGATCTCCAAGATCTTGGCACTGGATGCCATCCCTGACCTTTTCAGAACCATCATTCCTGCAACACTCTTCTGCTGAGGATCAACAGGGGAGAAGGGGACAGCTCTTAGTCAGGGACACAGCAAAGCTATGCCCTGCCAGCGTGCCTGTTAACTGCAGGGACAAGGAGAGATGAGCAAAAGCCTTGATCCACCCTGATTATGGGAAATGTTCATTCTTCTAACCAAACGGCTGTGTGGAGTTGATGAAAGTCTCTTTTTAGACAGAAAAGATGGGATATTCCGTTTCAGGGTACAATACCGAACCATGTCTTTACAGACTGACATCTTTGCTTCTATATGAATTTTTAATGGCTGTTCATTTATTTATTATAAATTTGAAACCGATTTTGTTTCTTAAGGTCAAAAGCACTTGGTTTACTCAGCTATTTTTAGCCATGCTGGACAGATTCATTGAATTATTCCATGAATTATTCATAGCACTAGAAAACAACTTGGGCATTCCTATGATATTTGAAGACAATGACAGCTTCTCACATTTTTGCTGTGCAATTGCAAATTCAGGCTCCAGCAAGAGTTTCACAGGTTTGTCAAGGGAGGCCAGAAATGAGCCTGTTTTCCCCTGTGCTCAAGTGCTGGAAACATAGTGAAAATCAGTAAGGCCTCTTACAATGGTGAAAAAATATCCTGTCACAGGGTTTTTTTTATTTTATTATGATTTATTGTGTCACTCTTACCTGATATAAGTTTTTATTTTTGTATTTTCTGGGCTTAAAAGAAAGCCACAGCTACCAAAGCAGACAAAAGGTCCTCAGAGCAGAGAAAGGAACAGCAGAGAGGAAATTGCTGCTGATCGTTCTGGAAATATCCTTCACACAACTTACTAATTACACACTCCGTTGATCACGTATAATTATGATCTGAAAGGAAATTCTACACCCTAGCAATTTAGCTGGTGTTTCTTTTTTAAAATCAACCATTTCCACTCTAATGAATCTCAGTATGAAGCAGCAAAACCTTGGAGGGAAAGGCTACAGACATGAAAATTAGTGCTTGCTGTCTCATTAACATTTTACTTGCTTGGCTAGGAGTCCTTTTGTTACAGGAAGCTAAGTGGTTTTATGGCCAACTCTCCCGAATCTGTAATAATATCCAATATGAGTGTAAGTGATTTCTGCTTTTAAGCCACTGAGCCTCTAAATAATCTCCACTAAAGCTAATGTATCCACAGTCAATGTGCAGCACTAGCTAAAATTCAAGTAATTGCTGCCTTGGCCAGCTCCACAGCACAACTCTAAACCTGTCATTTGGCAGCCGTTAATATTTATAACTGGATGGATACAACCTGTCAGATACGGTATTCCTGAAAGCAAGTGTATGTCTCGAGCTAAAATTTTCTTTCCAGTCAGTAAAAAGTTAATGCCAGGCTGAGATGCCCCAACAAAGATCTAAGCCCACAGGGACCACAGACAAGAGATTCCCCGCACGTACAGAACAAAACACACCCATAACACACAGATATTTCTGGTCTTTTCTTCAAGAAAACTAAAGCCTAGGTTTAACACATCCTTTAAAGAAGAGTTGCAGAGGACCACAAGGAGTACTAAGCACTAAAACCTACATTTAATACAATTCTGGGAAATTAATATAGCAGATATTTAATTGAAATAAATTACAGTTAAAACTCTAAGTGTAGTGGGATCTTTCGTGACTGTAAAACCAGCTGAAACTGCTGCTTCATGGCTCTAGAAATAATTCATGATATAAAACCAGGTCAAATATGAAAATGAAAAGAGAGCTACCTCTCAGTGAACAAATCTGTGTGAGAAATGTGCTTCTGCTGTGCCCTGCTCTCACCTTGTCAGTGGGCAATTACTTCTAAACAAGAACAGATCAAATGAGGGTGAAGAGTGTAGAAGAAAAATGGGGCTACCGATCCTCTTCCACTGGTGTTGAAAGCTGTAAAGCAGGTGGATGAATAAAAACCATCACTAGCAAGGTCTAGAGGGAGAGAACTAAGACAAAACAAAGACAAGCACAGAAGTTGAAATTATATAAGCCAGTAATTAATATTTCTAAATGGGACTGTTACCTGTTGTCTCCATCCTTCCACAGAAACCGAGGCCAGTTTGTTTTTTAAAAGCTCTTTCAGAAACGCATTTTTTGAGTTCAAAGACAAAAGCCACATGGGACACATCTCTACAATGGATGCCTTTGGGCCACCTCCTCGGAGGCCAGGGCCAGTCATGCTCAGAGCTGCTAAGGGGGTGAGAGCTATCCACTACAAGAATCTCTTCAAAAATTTCCTACCACCTTCAGTGGCACTGGAAGCCAAATTTTCCTTAGAAGATCTAATTTCTGCAAGCTGACTGATTCTAAGACAGGAATAAGAGGATATGCAGTAGAGAATTATTTTTCTCACATGAGTGTACATTAGTTTATCTCATTTTCACTATTCCTTGTGTTACTATCCCTTTGAAATGTTATTTATGCTTCATCTGTATTTATACTTCATGCTCTCATGACTCTTCTGTTTGAAAGTGTGAAGTTTTATGGAAACACAACAGAAGACTCCCTGTCATCATGGATTCTTAACTGCTCAGCTCAAACTTGCCTTACAAGCTTTGGGTTGAAGTGGATATTGATAGGCTAATAACACAAAAATATTATCACTATGGAAACTTATTTTACTCAGTAAATCCTTACTCAAATAACAGAGACTAGTTATCAGATTGGTTCCATGTACCTTTCCCATGGCCAGCCAGGCATTTGGAACACTGAATGACCTTGTGTGCATTACTTCCAACAGCAGCTGGGAAAACAAATAGTCTCACAGAGACCAAAGAAAAGGCTAACTAGGAACCTGGGATTCTTTCCAGCAGAAGCAAGTAGCAGAAGCTGAGAGAAAAGGTAAAAGACTGATGAAACAGAGTCAATTTGAGAAAGAAGCATGCCAATGTGTGGCAGGGTTTTGAAAGCATTGGATATTCAGAAGGGTTGAAAGATTTGTTTAAAAAGCAAATTTAATTTCATTGTTTGAAAATCGTGTATCAAAGTATAAGTTTTATTTATTATCAAATTTTCAGTTTACCTTGTTTTATGAAAGTGAAAAATTAATGAAAATAATTTTTCAAAATTATGGTTTTAGACATGCACAGGAACCTTGGCATTGTGGACAAAGTCACACTGAGTCAAAGCTAGAAGTGATGGCAAACATCATCTACTGAAAAAACACTCTTCCTCTAAGAATGTTAGTGCATCTCTTTTCCAGTCTTAAACCGAGCCAAACACTGTTTTTATCATCCAGATAGTTTTCTAAAGTCTCTCCTAATCTTCAAAAATGACTCTTAAAAAGATATTCCTCCAAGAGAGACTGAGTAAGGCTCTCCTTCTGCATCTTGACCATCTCAAGAGTGAGATGAGATCTCAAGAGCGAGATATGACTTGTTGCAAGAATGGGACAAGAGTCTCTCTTGACGCACACCCACCATAGCTAGATTAAAGTTTTGAATATTTTTGCCAGATTATCCAGACCTTTTATTGTAGTTCAGGCAACAGGTCTGAAGTTGTAAAAGAATCCAGCCCTACAGAATGAGAATGGAAAGCATATTCAAAGAGTAGAATGCAGTCTTTGTTATTTGATTTCAGCTGTTTCCCTGACACATTAAGCAGCATCACATGAATATGACCTTACAAAACACTGCATGAGAATATAATTCTGTTTCACCCTTTGTCCATTGAGGGCCAGGAACTTCAATTTCAAAAGCCTGACCGCATAAAATTGCGCAGAAACCAATAAACACATGCATAGTGGTTCTGATATGAGATTTTATCAGAGGCCAAGAATTTGTCACTCACAGAGTATTGTCTCGAATAGATCACATAGGAAGGCTCCCAATGATTAAAGACCTTTTATCACAGACATCCTACTACAGCATCCCAAATTGTTCCAGCAGTTACATGTGTCTTGGAGTGACTTTATGATGTGTATCCCATATCACTGCCCTATGCCCAGAAATTAATACTTGTGCCTTTCTATGCCTTTAAACTGAGCCTGAGAGGAGGAAGGAAAAGCTGAGCAAAACTTTCTCAAAGCAGTTTGCAGCTTGTTCAAGGTCACACAGAGATAGCGATTTTTCTTTTCCAGCTGTGGCGGGGGAGGGAGGAAGCACCCGGCTTGCTGCTTTCCAGTCAGCTTTTGGCCAGTTGTTTCAGTTTCTTGTTCTCCGGAGAGAGACTGAGAGTTGAACTTTTTTCCTTCCCTGGAATTTCGGATTTTCTCCCTTTTCTGCTGGACTGCTTCAGTATCAGAACACATCGGGAGGACTTTCCACCGAGTACAGAGGGCCTGGCCCTGGGCCAAGCCCCAGCTCTGAGGAGAACAAAGGGAGGACCCTAACACTTTCCCAGGTTTTTTTCTTCACAGCAAAAGATTTTATTATTGAGCATTATTTTCCTTTCCCGTGTGTTTGTTAAATAAATAGTTTTATCTCCTTCACTTTCCTTCGAGGAAAATTTATTTTTCCTGAACCTGGTGGGGGAGGGGTGGTTGTGCCTTCTCTCAGAGGATATATCTCTAAATTTGACCAAACTGGAACACATGCTCTAACAGAAACAGTTGTGCCATTATTTGTTACTGATATTGACTAATTTCAGATTTCAGTCTTTGGCTTATCTTTCAGAAAACTTTTTCTTGTGGCTCAAACCACGACAAGGTTGCAAAACTTAATCCTTCCCAGAGTGAAATCTGTAACTGGGAGAAAAATGCATTAGCTTCCCTGCACAATAGATGGGGGTAGTCTCTTATCCCAGAATGATACATACTGTTGGTACGCAATAGAGGGCTAGTCAGGAGGAAATATCTAGTACAGAGCCACACCTGCATCTCTGACAGCTGGGAATTAGTCACCTCTGGCTTTTGAGGACCCATAACCCCACACTTATAAGGAGAGTATCATCCCCCTAAAGGTAAAAGTCAGTGTCTTTTCTGTGGAAGAGCTATGGAGGATTCAGTCTTCTTCTAAAATGAATGCAAGAGTGGTGATGACTGGCTTTTAAATCAGCTCACTGACAGAGCGCTCACAGGGGAATCTGAAAACTCAAGCTTAAATCCATCCATGGAGCAGAGAACAGAGGAAGTTTACATTCACAGCAGCATTTTCATCTTTAAAACATGTGCCCAACACTGATATATATGGAGACCTGTATTCCATTTTGTTTTCTCACTCCCTAGCCTCTTAATTCTTGAATTGTTTCCTGGAGAGTGGCATCATTTCAGAAACTAGGCAAAAAGTGCTTCCCATCATCAGAAATGTCTCACAATAGTCTTGTAATTACGTTTTAGGAAATGAAATCACAGTGAACTTCAGTCCTGCACTTCCCAGGCAAGTGCACAACTTAGTAGGAAGTTACACTGACACGAACCTCCCTGCATTTAACATGGAGCCCAATGCTGAGTCCTTTGATCTGCCGTTCTTACAGCTCTCTCAAGTGATACCTCGGGGGCACAGATAGGGAGGGGATCAGACACTGGGCATTAGTCAGGCTAATACACAGCTTAGGCACCATTCTCTTGCCAAGAGAGACACAATTCTGATCTACAGTCCTGAGGAGAGCTTAGAAGCCAAACAGGGAAAGTATCTGTGAAATACAGGCATCTCCGGGCCCTACAGCAGGTAAGAGGAGAGTTTACAAGAGTGCAGGTTTAGATGCAGAGATCTGAATTCCACATGCATGCTGTATCAGGCATTTTAGTAGCTAGAAATTTTACAGGTTCCATAATCAAGTCATCCCTTAACTTTCCTCCTGGATTACACAAAGAGGCTGACTTCAGGTTTAGTCTTCTTTCCCATGCTCCATTCTTGAAGCTGTCTTTGAAATTCAAAATGTGTGAACTTACTGGAAAAAGAGAGGCACAGCAGGTTCCCCTGTAAAATACACAGCAACAAAATCTTTAGTGGACACAGTAACATCCCTCCAGTTTGGTTTTTTTTTGGTTGGGTTTTTGTTTTGTTTGGGTTTTTGTTTTATTTTTTTTTCTTTTTAGTAGTAATTCTGTTTATAGCAGGATTTTCAGGAGGCTGGAAAGGGAGATTGCATGTATTTTTGGTGACCTTTTCCTCCCCTTGTATATACCTTTATTTCTCAGAAACAAAGAAACTATGGAGGAATAGGTACCACTATCTCTAAAAGTATATAAAAGCATGTATCTGGAGTTTTCTAGCTAAAAATCAAATGGGAACTCTCAAATACATCTAGTGATGCGAAATTCATTAAGTGTGTTATGTCCTCTGAAGTATTTCATCATTAACTTTGGTAAGATTTGCTATTTCTACCTTTTTTGTGCCATATGCAAATAAAAAGTGGTGATCCACAAGGGAAGCCAAGCCTCCTTTTCTGCTAAGACAATCAACTTAATGAATAATTAGTAGAAGAATATTAGTAACATTAATGCTTAATGAGTTAAATCCTCTTTGCATCATATCCTCTAGTTTCTCCAGCTTGCTAAATAAAAGTTTATTGTCTTAAATTAAAGGACACTTCTGAAATGAAATATAATAAAATTGCAAAGAAGAGAAAAGTTAATCAAGATAATTAAAATGAAAAATTGTAAGAATCATTCACTTTCACCTGCATTTGCAGTATAGTTGGACTGAGAGTTTCTAATTAAACGAGAAAGTATGTGAAGTGCAGTTCAGCTGATTTGCATTTATGGAACTGGAAGAAAATATTACCTTATTAAAGTGAATTTCAGCGGAAATGTCATAACACAGAGGTTGGCCTGACTTGACTTCCTAGTAGATTATGCAGTCCTTTATAAATTTGACTGCTTCACAGAGCCAGCTCCTCTGTGGCTCTAAATCAGCATGGTCTCACTGAAGTTAATGAAGCCACATCAATTTATACCAGGTAAGCATTTGCCCACTAACATTTTGAATGTATATATTGCTGCATAGAGCAAAATTCAGCTGCATCTACCACTGTGTACACCTGAGAAGAGTGCCAATGAAAGACAGTGTAATGCTGCTGTGCCCAAATAATCAATTTAACCAAATTCTGTTGCTTGGACAAGAACTGTAGCACGCCATCTGCCTCTGAGGATATATTCCCGCAGATACATACATGAAAACAAGCTAGGTGATGTTTGTTGGCCTTGAGCACCACTGCTCACAGTGCTGTACACAGCACTTGTTAAAACTACCAATTACCCCAATTTGTGACAGATCTGAATCTGAGTTGACCTCATATGCTCACAGATGGAAAGGAGAAGCGGATTTTGTTGCCACTGCCTAGTGTGATGCATGTTCTCCTTCATGGTGGGATCTCTTTGCTTTCCTACCTGCACTTCCAACAGTGAGGTTAACAGAACTGCATGGTTGCACTAAAAACAGGGAAACCAAGCCCTCTTTCACTGTCAGGAAGCAACAGCTTGTTACTGCTTTATAAACATGAAGTAGCTGATGGCTAACCCTGCATTGCCCTTCTGCCTGTGTACATGTTCCTGATGCAATATGATTGAGGGTATTCAAGATATTTCGTTCTGATTAGGTTAATATAAGACAAATCTCTTATTTTAAACTCCTGAGGCAGGAGGAAAGATTCCAAGATTCAAATAATGTATTTCACCTCACAGATGGAGCCAAGAAGAACTCTACCTATGGGCATCTGCTGCAACATCACAGCTACATTTAGATTATAAAAATGTAATACTTGACATGAGCAGAGTATTCACCATGTCTCTTTAAGAAACCAGGGTTCAGTCTATTGAAGAAGCAAATGCTATTCCAGCTATTTACACTTACATGCTCTATAAAAGACAATTCCCGCTTTTGACATCCCTTTGCTGGGGAAACCACAGCTGGTTTTGGGATGCATTCTGTGGTCAATGGTTCAGCTGTCAAAGTTGCATTACATCAGAGACAACAAACACCTGCTGGCAGAGATAACAAGTCAACCCAATAGAAGAGTCACTTCAAGAGAGAGAAGGCTCATTTCCAGCATTGCTTCATTGTAGCACTGTAGCATACATGCCTCACTGTAGCACTGCAGCTACAGGCCTGAATTAACCTTGCAAAGCTGTCAGGAAAACGTTCCAGACCAAGCTTAAAATGACTTCTACAACTCCCTATCGGTGATGATCCCTAATGGTGATGACAAGAAATATTAATGACATTCACTTCACCCACCAAGTTGATCACTCAGACCAGACACACAGCAACAGTTTTGTGGAGTGGTTTCAGCTGGTAAATCCAAATTACAGACTCATCACAGCACCATATGAAACAATGTAGTCACACTCATTAGGGGCTGTTCAACCCATTCTTTTTCTCAGCTGCCAGGGGTCAGCAGATATCTAAACGGCCCAGAACACCCTCACTATTTAAACACGTGTCACCAGGTCAAACGATCTTCTGGTCCTATTTGACTCCAAGTTAATTAGTTTGGCTTCCTTTTATTTGTATTTTAAGTCCTTTGAGTTTATTGTTAACTATGGAATTATATATTAATTTGAAAAATCCATTTTACAGAATCTAAGTTTCTTTAATATTAGGTATGCAAAACCTATAGTTATGATGACTTTCTCTGTTACTTGCCACAGGAACTCTTTTAAATGCTTTGAGCAACCTTGTTAAGATTAAAAATAATATTCAGTACTACCGAACAGATTAATTACAAATAACGTGCAGCAACTATCACAAAAATTATTTATTAAACTGAAGAAGGCAAAGAAACTCATGAGGTAGGTCACTTAGAAGCCATTCCCCCAAAAAATTGAGGAAGTGGTGCAAGTAATACTCCTTTTATCTGGCCAGCTGTGTCACTGCTGTGCAGCAGTGCTGCAAGGGTGTGGGAAGGAGAAAAGATAAACAAGGAGAAGCAAGAAAAATAGGACAAGGAAGGGATAGCAACAGGCTTCCTGCCTGGGCTGGGAACACACATCTTGCTTTCTTCAGTCTCTCATTGTGTTACACAGGTTGCAGCTGACACAGAATGTACCACCAGCACAGAGAAATTGTTACAGGAGGAGAGCAGTACAGGACACTTTTGGAGTTGTACTGGGTGTTGGTAGTGAGGTGCCTGGCAGAGCAGAGGGAGGAAGTGAGATACAGCCCTGTGAGCCTGGAGGAGGTGCCACAGGCCACAACTTGCTGAGGACTTGTCACCTGGCCAACACAGGCTTGACACATCTGGGGATGCCAGAGGTGCACAACACAAGTCTCCAGACACTGCATTGGGTGCTTGAAGATGGAGGGCACGAAAAGGATTTGTCATCTGGGCTAGAGAAACTTTTTATCAAGTGGCAGATTTTTTATTTATGTAGGTTTTCACAGGTGGCCATTAAATCTGTGATTACAGTGCTTTGACAGCATATTTACATTTGCCCTTAGTGTCTATCAAAGCCACATGAAATGACTGGTACTACCACTGCTAAAAAAGGAAAAAAGTACCAAAAAGCCCCAATTTCCAAAAGCTCCCAGCACCTGAGGTACTCAAACTTGTTGTTCTTGGAAAACCGACACCATCTCAAAATCTGTTGAAACCTAGAAAGCCCACTGGAAATTGCTATTACTATAAATATGTATGCATACATTGAAATGAAATTACACCCACAGGAAGATGTTGAAGGAAGAGGATGCCTACAAGGGCAAAAACAAAAAGAAGATGAAAAATAAGAAAGTCCTGTATACACAGAAACAGGTACAGCTGGAAAAAAAAATTCCATGCTTTACCCAAGATTGGAGTCTCCTGTTTAAAATAAAATGCATTATCTTTCTCTATTCTCCAAGGAGATGTTAGAAGAAAAGATATTTTGAGACCCTTTCTAGCATCATTCTCTATGAAGTAAAGAGCCATGCTCCAAAAATCCACATTATTTGGGTGTGTTCAGTCTGTGGAGAAGTTGAAAGGCGGTAGGCTTCCTCTGGATGCAAATTGGTTATGCATGGCCTTGGAGAGTAGGAAAAGATACAGAGAAGCCAAGAGGGCCAAGTTCAGCCTGTACTTTTTAATCATGTAACCTCCCATTTTTCATCACCTGACAAGACATGCTTCAAGTATTTGATCAGATCTACTTATCCTTCTAGCTGCACATCTACTGGTTTTCAACTGGCTTCAGAAAGCAGCATGATTCTTTAAAACTTACATCACATTCCCATGCAGTCTGCTATGAAATGGAGGAGGTGGAAGAGGTAGGAGTTATAAACATCAAGCATATTATCCCCTTGGCTTTTCTGTACCTCTGTAATCTATGATGATTACAAAACATTATAGCAATCTCTAAAAAAGACTTACTACTGAAAGACCATCATGCTAAAATGGGTGCTATATTCACAGCTGTGAGCTCATGAGGTTTTTTTTTTTAAATCTCTTAAAGCATCAAGCAAACCGTACAGTAGATCAGATTTAGTGAGCTTCTAATTTTTACTGGAAATGGTTATTACATAGTTTAGTCCTAAATGTAAGATTAAGGAAATCTGCAGTGAATTACTTAGTGTCAGGTTTACATAAATCAGTGGAATACTGCAGCACTTCAATAACTGCACTTAGTTATGCTCTTGTTTTGTCCTTCTCTTAGACTCTGCTTTGGTTTCTCAGGGCATGTATCCAAATGTGCATGGACTACGCTGAATTTCCTTCTTCTGGAGACATCGCTGTTGAATGAGCACCCAGATGTTAATTCTCATTCCTATCCCTTTTCAGTAGTTCAGCATTATGTGCTTGATCCTTTTATTTTACTGTTTTAAGTACAATAGCAATGAAGGTAAAGTTTGAATTTAAGTAGGAAGTACTCTATTTCTAGTGTCTGACGTTTCAGTATGATTCCTTTGAATGCACTCTGGTATGTTGCACTCTGTCTCTCAAGAAAAAGTTCTGTTGACAGGGTGGTATTTCTGCTCATTTTTGAACATTATCTGTTGAGGTTGAGTTTTAGCAGTACAAAAAAATAGACTTGATTCTATATCTACAAATGCAAGGAATGAGAAAGCAAGAAGAGTGGATTAAATATACACACAAGGGAAATGCTATTGAGAGAACTTCTAGGGCACGTATCAGAAATAGCTTCCTGTTGGAAAGACATGTGGATGTAAAATAGAGGGCTGGTCAAAAAAAAAAAGAAATCATTGTAATGGAATGTCTAGGTAGAGACAGATTATCCAACTCTGTTTTTAAAAGCCTTGCCTGGGATAATAGTGTACTGATCTGGCTGGATGGATCATCAAGGTAGCTAGAGGGTTAGACATTTCTAGCCTCTGTTTGAAAGGGTTTGTACTCTGTTGCTGCTAAAAGCAACAGAAAAACCTGCAGTGACATCTTCTATGAGCTAGGGAGGCCAACTCTGGAAGGTAGGGGTGGTGGAGAGAAAAACTTCCAGCTGTAAGATAACACTGACAATCACAAAGTCCAAGCCTTTGCATCACAATTCCAGCCCCTCAGCTCTGCTGATGCCACTGTTTATGGGGTCATGCTGTGGATCAGGTGGGGAAATCAGACTATTCCTGGAGAGGAACATAAGAAATGCTACAACTTTTCTGCATCACTCTGATTTTCCATTTGCTACAGGAGGGATAGGCAACCGCAGGACAAAAAATTGCAATAGCAAGGTAAAAAAGCAGCAGGGAAAGATGGAAACTGTGAAAGATGTCACCAAAAGTAGTCACATGGAAAGTAGTGGAAAAATGGAAGGGGAGGAGAGAGAAAAAAGGTGTTTAGAGGGGGTGAGATGGATGGGTGGATGGACGTTTGTAAAGATAAGGACAAAAAGATAACTGCAAAAAAACTGTTTAAAAAGAAACTAGAGGAGATGTTAGTGAATGGATGTGAAGGACATGAATGGATAAAATGTCCATGGACCTAGAAGAATGCTGGCTAGAGCTGAAATGAAGCAGCAAAATTAAAATAAAAAGAGATCCTGGAAGTGGTTGAAGTAAATTTTGTGTGTATTTTTGCACTAGGACATCTCTTACACATACCACTATTTATGATAATGAAACCTTAAAAGTCCTTATTCTTCTAACTGGTCCGTCTTTCCTCTGAGCACCTCCTTCTCTTCTGATTAGCTCTTTTAAAGTATCTGTTCTTTGTTCTGCTCAAAGTCTTAGCATTTAATCCTGCTTTTAGCACTGAATCCTCTTCATTCGGTGTGGTCATCTGTGAAGTTCTGACTTTGGGTTAAAGGTTTTAATATCCAGCTATTTTGTGAAATATCTATATATCCCTATATATCAAATCTATCAATGCTTCTAGGACATTCGGCAAAGTCTAATGTTTGTGAACACTTACTGGTGGAAAACGTGCTGGCTAGAACTTCCCTCTCCATGTATTTTTATCTACTACTCTCTGGTGGATTTCATCTTTAGGAATGACCATGGATAAAGTATCTTATCTGTCCAGGCCAGTGGGAAATTACACTGAAACAGCCATAATACATTGGGTCCTAATTTAGTGTCCTAAAGGACTACAGGAGTTTAGGTGAGGCTGCCTGATCCTTCCTCAGAGAAAAGGAGTAGAAATAGCATGCAGGTACACTACTCCTGTAAATTCAGGTGAGTTTGAAAGTGCTGAGAATTAGCATGTGCATCTTGATAAGCTGAAAATTTGCACGGAAGCTTGATACTGCAAATGCCAAGTTCTGAGGAAAAGCTCTTTGCAGACCCACCTAGGAGGGTACAGGCAGCTAAGAAATAGTCCACAACTTATCTCTCAGAGTCCTGCCCTAGTCTGTTTCTACAACATTTATTTTGGTTGTAGAAAGAAACCCATCACTTGAAACATAATGCAAACACCTAGAATTAAAATATCACCTATCCTAAAAGTCGAACTTTATTACTAGGATAGAGTCTAGGATCATATGTAGGGATGCCTTTATGGAAGTTTGACAGTTTGAGCTAGTGATTTACCCACTTCACCTTTTTTAATAAAAATTTTGTCATATTGAACAAGAACATTCACATTTCACTTAAGCAAACCTACATTGGCTGATACTCTGTGTGACAGCAGACCTTACCTAAAATTAATACTATCCCTATATGACCTCGTAATCTAGTAAATGCTGTTGATTTCATCTCCCTTGCTCAAATTACTTTACTCATTCTGAAGTTTAATACCTATTGAGGGGGTTTTATCAACTGAAACTGTAGGGAAACATAATTAGCCAGGCTTTTCGTGGCAGTGTTTTATTGCCTTTAGAGACAGCGTTTCATTCTGACTACCAACACAACATATCTTACAGGACTGCCCTATTTTGGTAATTGTCTGAGCAAATGGATTTCTTACTGGCAGTACTGCTCAAATGACATAGTTCTGAAGGACACTAAACAACAACAAAACAAATCAAGACAGTTATTACAGTAGCAGTGTAATTTATTTACTGTTCTCCCTACTTCCCCAGTAAAAATAACATTCTTTTTCAACAGACAAGTATGATTGCAGATATTAGGCGATTCTATATGCTAATTGACTAATTCAATTTCTTCATACCAATGTAAATGCAGAATAAAACCTTTTTTTATAAATACAGACCATGAACAGAATGTGGTTCGCAGCGTAAGAGGGGTCATACGTGACAAAAGGTGCCAAATAACTGATGCTTAAGTTCCACTTTACTGAACAAGCAAAAAGCTGTTAGCATATTCCACGATAAACAGCAGGAAAAAGTACAAAGGCATCTACAATGGAAAATAAGGTCGCACTTGAGGTGAAAGAACTTTGTTAATTATCAGGTTTTTAAATACCTAGATGAGCCCCAAAGATTTTCAGACTGGTTAATTCAACTGACTTAGTGGTGCCTAAAACATATAGCCTTGCACACTGTCTCTAGTATGTGGCTTCAAATATATCTGTGAAATATAGTGAAAAATTCCAAAAACCATTTCTGAGGATGAATGCATTTCCACACCACTGGGTTGATGGAAATACATTGGGAAGTCTGGACACGGTCTTAAATGTTTCATAATCTGTATTTTTTCTGAAAGAAATAGTTTCTAGACAGTCATTCAGGGACTTCACAATGCACCATCAGATGAGCCATATAAATCAAGGAAAGTTTAAGATCTAAACCCACGGAAATAAAATACAGTTCGAGTCATAAGAAATGGCAGGACATCTTTCAAGTACTGATACATTGTGTCTCAATTGTACTGAAGGATGATAACACATAATGGTGCAGGAATAACATAATTCATTAACATCAATACACAGTAGTAGGTAATGAAATTACTCAGAGCTGCAGTGCCAATAATCTCTGCCAAGTGACACAAATGAAATCAAACATCTGAAGACAATATTGCAGGAAAAACCTACGTGGAGAACATCCTGAAGAATATGAGCTGCATGCAAAACACATTGTTGTTAGCCTCCTCAGCCAAGCAATACTGTCATTTTAATCATGGCATAGCATAGGTTTGTAAAGCAGTTTTATGAAGAAAAGGCTATAGTCCCACTCTAGCTGCCATTTAACCTCTTTCCATTTGAATTCCTCGAGAGGCAGGAAGACACAAACATGGTCAGACTAGCAGAGCGCAAAAGGCCAGATTTCTCAGGCACACTGATGCAATATTTGGAGCTGAAGTGAGTCCTGGGCAAAATTCTGCTTAGGGGGTGTCTCCTGGTGGTGAGCACAGAAGAAGATCTGGTGGATGGAGTAGATATTGCTATGGCAGAAACACGTCCAGGTGTAAATGGGAAACATCAAAACAAGCTGAAAACAGGGAAGTGGCGAGTTGAGGTGGTTTCATACTGATTTGCTATGTGAAAAAGATAGCAGGGGAACAAAAATGGCAGAAAAACAGCACAAAAAGCAAAAAAAAAAAAAATGTAGTAAGGTATCCAGAGAAAGAAAAGAACAAGCAGAACCTACATTCCAATTATACAGCGTTGGGACCTGAAAGGGTGAATGGACTTTCATTTCAACATGCCAAAAATTATTCTGCTGGCAGCAAAGAGATTAGCAACACAAAAGATAAATACTAGATTGTCATTAGACTTTTGGAACTCATTGCACACATTCCTGCTGTCATATTTCAACATCCCATTAGAAATCACTGGTATTAAAGGCCATTTCAAAGCGGGACCTTCCTGAAAGTGTTTTAGAGCAGTACTGATCTTTCATGATGACAGGGGAAAAACCTCAATTCGCTCAGGAGACTGCTCCTGCTACAGCTTCTAAATTAATCTGGGACCAAATGCACAGACAGACACACACTGCTAATGACAGAAGTCTTTTGCTTGTAAGAAACAGCATTTTTTTCTAATTAAAAAGAAATCTTGCACATGATATAAGGGAGAGTCTGATTACCTAAGAGACTGGTTCAATAGCTAGAGTTGTTGTTGTAGAAGCCATGGGATTCCTAGAAGCGATGCTGCAAAGAACCCCAGTTCAGCATTGATTACTGTACACAGAAACACTGCATACTACCATCCATCCCAGAAAGCGGAGCCTTAGTCAAGGAAATCTCAGAAAGATGATCATCACTCTTATTTTTAGCAAAAAGGGAAGTGCTGAACCTTGACTCTTTCTGGCTAGCTTCAAGGAGAACATTTTGCTTTAACAGGAATAAACTAATTTTCATGCATCTGGACAATCTATGAACTCAAAAGTAGGACAAAATTTGAGTGTCTTATGCTTTTCTTTAGTGTTTCTACATATAAATATAATAGACCACCATTGCCATGAAAATTAGAAGCTATCTTTGATTTGACACAGAGTATGATCCAGTGACTTAAAGTGTCAGACTGGTTGGGTCTTTTGGGCCTCATCATCCATTCTCCTGACCCTTAGATGCCTGTAGATCTGCCTTGTGATGGTGTTTGTCCCAAGCATAAGGATGCATAGCAAAGAAGCTTCTGTGCATGTAAACAATGCATGAAGCCACAACTGAACCTAGTGTGCTTCTGTGGAGATGCAGAAATCCACAAGCATGGAGCCTGCCAGAAAAGAAACATTAGTCATTAATTTGATTCCATAGTTGTGTCCAGACATTAAAAACGCCTTTTTTTAAGTGTGCTTCCAGTGGAAATATCCTTTAAAACTTTTGTTGTGATGGGGTAATCCCAGTTTCAACTTCTTGTAATTTCCTAGTGTGGGGAAGGGGAAAATATTGGTAATAATAATCATCATCATCACTCTTCTGACTGTCTAGATTCCCACTATCATGAATGGAGACCAAGAGACTCTTACAAAGGTTGGTTCAGAACTGGAGGTCGAACTATGTGACTTTGTCAGATTTGCTGGAAGTTATCCCACCAAACCCTTTTATTCTATTTCCAAGAATGTTGTCACTGCTTAGTCCCAGAAGTTTTATGTGCTTCTTTAGGTGCTGCTCTTGTTAGAGATTTCAATTCCAGCCTGTGCACAGAGCTAGCACAAGCTCATGTACTGCATGAGTTTTACTTTATAGGCAACCAGAGAAACTTGCTTACACTCTCTCTACCACTGACTCTTCTTCCTTCTTTGAAGCAAGAGACTGTTCCCATTATTACACCCACTTTAAGCTTTTAAATCCATTCATTAGGACACGAGTATGGTTTCTAGGAAAGCACACTGGGCTCAGTCTTACATGGAATTCTTCACTCAAGTATTTAACTACATAATCACTCTTGCTTAATAAAAACTAACATATTAACTTCTCTTTCTGCTGAAGTACACTACAGTGATTCTCCTGGATATTATTTGGTTGTAATGTCAATAAATCAGTCACCAGGTTAAAAAAAAAAAGAACAACAACAAAAAATTCCTGATGAAACAATTAATGTGGTCAAGTGTAGGAATTGTAATATAGGAAGCAAAGAAGCCCATCAAAAGGCCTGGAAGGTAAAGTGTTGAGCCTTGTTTAGTAATGATTGCATTCTTACCCTCATTTGCTCACCAGTAACAGAGCAAGCCAACCTGTCCCACTACCAGTCAAGACACAAATACATTGGAAGAAGTATTCCCACCCTGGGAACAACTGCAAGACAAAAAACACCAAAGATTTTCAGCCAGTGTAAAATTGGAAGTGACATACACCAATTTGCAGACTATTACAGCCAGGAAGGGGGCAGCCCTTTCCCCCCCTGTGTTAGTAGCCTGCTGGCTTGCTGCAGTTACTATCTTGATGTATCATGGTGAAGATGGATGAAACCCAGTTTTTGAAAGCAAAGAAAATGTGTGTGAAGGATGTTGCCCCTTTAATCAGCAAATGGTTAACTATCTGCCATTGCACAGCAGAACAATGAAGTAACCACACAACTCCAGACTTTTTTCATAGTACAGAGTTATAAGAAGAGCTTGGACTTTAGGCTAGTATTGAGAGAAAGAACTCAGATTTCCAAACTTGCAGCAAACTGCTCATTTTTTTCTGGAGTGTAATGGGAAATCCTAATATTGTAATCATAGTCTATGCAAAAGAAGTGTTGATAAGAGGACAAAGAAGAATTAATGATCAGATCTCTGATCTTACATCTTCTAATGAGAAAATGAAGGGCACAGACATGAGTCATCTACCCTGTCCACATGCTTCTTTGTAGCTTGAAGGAAAAGCAAGGTCAAAAAATTTAAGACAAGGAAAAGAACAGAGAACACAGTTCTTATTCAGTTTCTCTTCAAATGGAAAGTTGCAGCTTTCAATTTAGCAAAGATTAAGTATATTGTTTGTATAAAGGCTTTCCATGCAGAGCTACTCCAAAGAACTTATTTGGCCCCCCAGCACAGCCCGATTTCTACCACCAGCATTGCAGCAGAGCACTTAAAGCAAACAAGGTCAAGCAGAAGCTGGAAACTCAAAGATGGCAGCAAAAAGACTATACAAAGCCTTCTGTCACCACCTGAGTGTCTTTTTGTGGTGGCCTACAGATTTGATCCAGGCTCACCAAGCATTGCCAGTCACACTAAATTCCCTGCAAGGTAGGGAGCTGGCTCAGCTGTATCTTACTAACCACTTCATCAAATGAACTCCTGCATATGTATTGCCTTGACCTTCAGCTGAAACCTCATCAAGAAGCAAGCAGCTCCTGCACAGCCTTTACAATAGCTTATCCACCTATTTCCTTTGCACTAGACAACAAAATTATGTTTTTGACCAAGGGAAATAATAAAAAACCAATTCCTCACTCCTGGAAGTCCATTTAAGCATGGAGTACCTAACAACATGTGCTGTAGTCACTCACAGTGCCGCAGGACACTTTCTATACATCTACAGAAACAGCAATCACCTTGCTTTGCGATGATATTTGATAACAGCTGGCTACTTTTCCTATGTCATCATGATTAACATAATCCCCAGTACTGCATGTCAAGGGCTTTCCTTCTGCTAGATACCTTGCTGCAACAGGGGACTCACTGCAACATCCATTACACTTACAGCACGGAGCTAAGGTTCGTGTGCCTTGGCTCTGAATCCCTCCTGCAATAACTGACTGCTGGCCATTTAGAGCTTGTTTGAGAGGAAATATTGCAAGGACTACAGGAGCTTAAGACAGACAGGCCTCAAGAAAGCACACAGATCGAGAAGGTCTCGCTCGATCAGTGCCTTTATGCAGTCATCCTAAAGGAAAAGAACCAGTTCAGCAATCTACGGTGACAGATAGTAACTAAGTTTTGCAACTTTACACCAAACTTATGGGGAAATAACTTCCAGTACAACCCCAAATTTCAGTGATCCTGTTTCTTCAGGATCAACGTTTGTCCAGCAATTCGTTCCTCTGATAAGGTGTTGGAACTACCCATACAGATGTGTCTGTGACATGTCGCAAAAGCTCTCCAGACCCTCTCAGAAGCCTGACCACTGCTCTGCAGACAACCATATGCATCTCAGAAGCACAGCAGACTATTTCTGTACCCTAGAAAATTAACTGTCTTTTACGAGTGTACTTGTGCCAGTTTTGGTTTCAAATCCATCCCTTTTGGTACAAGGGCAACAATCTCTGAACTGCTTTCCATTGCATAAGCAAGCCCTGAAGAGATTTGTCCTCAGGACTTTTTCCCAGTTATAGACAGTATTTTAAAGACAAAGCCTGAATGATTGGCAAAATGAGGCTGGAAATAATTATGCAGATAAGCCAACACTTTTTCTGAAGGAATTTAACATGCAAGAAGAGATTGAGACCAGTGAAGTATCAGGTTGTTTATAACCGAGTAATAGAGGCTTCACACAGTCAGCCCAGTCACTTGTCCATATGACAGAAATGAGCTGGCAGTTCCTATGACTGGACTGCAATAGCATGCTCTGGAACTAGCTGTTTTTCTGTGCAAATGAAAGACAGCAGTACATACAGAGATGCATTTCATATGGAAATAACATGGAGCAAAAGATTTGCCTGCCCAAAACTCCCTGTGGAGAAAGAGCCTAAGAACCTCTGTCAAACCTGATAAGCCTCTAAATTTTCCTCAGGAAGAATTTGTATAATTATTTAACTACATCCCTAAGTATGACATCAATGAAGCTGTAAAAGCTTGATCAGATAATAAGGTGCTCTAAGACCTGTGATAAGGACAGGAAAATCTCCAGACACCTTTTTCCTGTTTTGCATTAAAAAGGGCCTAGATAATTCTTAAGAAGGTAAAAACCTTTTTCTTACCAGGATTTGATAAGTTACATGTGTGCTATTGGCCCACAGGAGAAGCAATATAAATACAGCTCAACTGTACACTCTTCCTTTGCAAGTTATGCAATAGTAAATTACCTCGCAGTTCCTGGTGACCAGGAGTGCATGTGCACAGAGCTGCAGCCCAGTTATAATTCATCTGGTATCTTGAGGTGTAATGGACAGTGTGAGGTGCCCAAGAGCATGGCAAGTCCCTTGTCATAAACGGCAGCTCCTTCACTCCTTGGAACTCGCTCCATCTCCAGGCAGTTAAGTTTAAAAGAAAAACAACCAAACAAAAAACCCCCCCAAAAACCCCTGTCTGTCTTCAGGAAGAGATTTGTTGGCTTGCTCAGCATTATAAGCCTTACCTAAATCCTTTGTAAGCAGAAAGGTTAATTCTCAAGCCAGTTATGCTGATGCCATCAATAACACTGGCCAATGTGTGCATCACCACAATTGCACAATTCAAGCACAATAAGCTTGAACCTTAGCTGTGACACTTGGAAACATAAGAAGGCAGATGCATTACCAAGTACTCCTTACATTTGGATTTTGCACAAAGGAATGTTAATATATTTCTAAATCTGTGAGGAAAAAAACCAAAAGAGAGTACCATGATTTTTCAGTGGCTTTAAGGGGAAAAAAAAAAGGAAGCCTTTCTACAACATTTTTCCTTTCTTTGAGCCCTGTAAGATTTTGTTTTGTTTTGTTTTCGTTTTTAGGCATTAGATTTAGTTCTAAACTACCTCTAATTTTCTTTATGTAAGTGTGAAATAAATATTTCTATCTCATGAACACTCAAGATAAACATATTATAACAATTCATCATGCTGTAGTGTATGTTCCATAAATTCCAGGAAACACCATCATCTTAAATGCCTGTTTCATTCAAGATCTCAGCTCATTTCCAACACAGGAAAAAAAAAAGATGAAATCATAAGAACTAATAATCAAAGACACTTTTATGAGTCTCAGTGCTCCTGACTCTCCAAGTTCTGTAACAACAATAGAAACTCACTTAGAGAATAATGATGTTCTCAATATGTTTTTCCTGTGGCTGCCATTTATACAGTCCTAAGGGTGCTGTCTGAGAAAATAACAAGAGCTACTACAGAACAGCTTGCTGTCAGTGTTGAACATCAGCCTAAGTGAAATAGAGATCAACATGAAGTGCACTTTAAAAAGTTTATCTTCAGACCTCAGGTATATGCCTAATGGCAGAAATTCTTCAAACAGCTGGAGACATCCCATCCTTCCTGCTCCCACACCACCCCCTGCTTTCTGCAAACTGAATTGAGGCAGCAACATTTTAAGCAGGTGCTGCATCTGAACCATTAACACTTTCTTTACCTCTTTCTTTCTGATATATGGACGATCCAGAATTCTTTTTAGAGATACCATGGCTAGAAGAATAAGGGGGTAGTGGACATCTCTACCACGAGACATCCCAGGTGAATGGGAGATGATTATTGTTTTCGTATGCCAGGTAAGTCAGACAACTTCACATTATGTCTACTGAGTAGGAAGCTGTTTTGTTGGGCTATATATCATGAAATATCCAGTTGTTTCTTTTAGTCAGTTATGTTTAGGCATATAGTAAAATTGCACCACTGTAAAACTTATATCTGGGAGGAGAAACACCCATTGTATGCTGCCATTGACCTGTTAACCACATGTAGTTAACAGCTATTATCACTATTATTTTGGGATGACCTAATTGCAGTTTCCCAGAATCCTGAAGTGAGCCTGCAAGAAAGGCAGAGAGAAACTTCTTACAATAGCATGTAGTGCCAGGACAAGGGGGACTGGATTCAAACTGAGAGTGGGTTTGGGTTAGATATTAGGAAGAAATTCTTTGCGGTAAGGGTGGTAAGGCACTGGAACAGGCTGCCCAGAGAAGTTGTGTATGTCCCATCCCTGGAAGCATTCAAGGCCAGGCTGGATGGGGCTTTGAGCAATCTGGTCTAGTGGAAGGTGTTCCTGCTCAAGGCAGGGGGTTGGAACTAGATGATCTTTAAGGTCCCTTCCAACCCAAACCATTCTATGATTCCATGGTTATTTCACGTGATGTGCTTTTTTCCTTCCATGTTCAACTGATGCCATGATGATTTTTTGCCTTTTCTTTTATATGCCCTTTATATACCCTTTTATATAGCTTTTATGTATCCTCAGTGCTTTTAGCATGCATACTTGTAATTCCTTAAGCTTGATAACTTGACATAGTCCTAATATTCCATTAAGCCAGGAGACCTCACAGTTGGGGCCAGAAAGTCCTACGCTATCCTGAGAAACAAAGGTCCTCTCTAGAACACATCCTGTAAACTAAGATATGCCCATCCAGGGGGGAATTCCTCAGGCTGGGGGGATATCACACATTTAAACTTCTCATTGGGAAATCTTTGGTAGATATGCTAATTTGCAAGGTCTACAAATTGTATACACAATCTATTTTGTGGGTGCATTTCAGCGCACTCCACCTTGGTGAAGTGGTACACCTTAAGGATCCTTAAATAAATACCAAGGTAAAACCCCCTTTTCCCCTTAACTGAGTCTGGCTCTTGGTCTTAAGACCAAGAAAAGGCAACACAACAAATGATGCATTTCCCTGCGGTGAGTGTAACTCATCAGGTTTCAGACTTACGGCTGTTTGGACAGAACATGGGAGAAGCTACCCATGTACATACTACCACCTGGGGTATATTTTGAAGAGCAAGCTGTTCTACTGTTCAGGAAGTGAGGTAAAAACAAAGAAGTCATTCCACTGAATCCCACCCCACAGAGCTCTCTGCACAGAGGCAATAAATTGTTGCATGTGCCAGAGCCATTCTGATACTGCTCTGGCTTAATTGCTTGGGCACTTTCCGAAACTCTACATTAACCTTCAGGGGTCAGTTCATTTAATGAGTTGGATAAACTGTTTCATCAAGTTGCTTTCGATTGATGAAAATACAAAAATAATCTTTGTGAATTCATGAGTCCTTCTGTGTTCCTCTTGGTAAGCTGTAAAATAGATAATTTATGATGCACTTACAAGTTACAGAATTGTTTAGGTACTGGATTGCTAAAGTGCTAAGAAGGGAGGTGTAATAAGCATGGAGGAGTGGAGGTGAGTTTATGGACATGAAAGATGCAGAATTTTCCAGGTTGCCTTTTACTGTCTGTTAAAACACTGCAATAAGTCAGGAACCGACATTTTTTTTACATTCGTAGCTCCACATAAAAAAAGCAATGAATCCAAGCAAAGTCATACACACCAACAGTTGGATACTGGATTCAAACCCCTTTAACTTGAAGATGACACCATTCCTAGCCAATGTGAACTTCCAGGCTTCACCACACACCACACCCTTCATCAACATACCTCTTGCAGCCGACTGCTCTGCCCTCCCTGTCTCCTTGCTCCAGGAGATGGGCTCCTTCCCTGCATCCCTGTATATCAAACTCTGATGCAGTGATCTTGTACCACATAGCACTTTGATGCAAATGGTACAGTCAGGGTTTAGAGAGCACATAATTTCTGGCAATTAGGCACATTAAAAGGGTCACAGTTGGACATGTCATTTTCAGGCAGTGCATTTTCCTCGCAAAGAAGAAAAGAGAATAAAAAGACATCATCTCTGAAGAGCAATACAGGTAACTCCTACTGGCTTGTCTCCAGGGGAAACAATACCTCTCTTGACTGCAATGTTTACTCCTATAATTGTGATTTAACTTTTCATCATCCAAGTGCTAGATATTTTCTTAGAGTGGTAAACAATTTTGCTTGCATCTCATTTCCTCAATTCTGTCTTAAACTGTAATTCTTTCCAGTTTAATAGCATATCACTGTTAAGTGTTCTATTTGTGTGCCAGATGTACCCAGAGGCATCAGATCAACTAAAACCTTAAATATGTGTATATATATATATATATATATATAAAAATCGTCTTCTCTGTCATTTCCCCTTGACCAGAGCTAGTCCACACAGCCTTTTCTCCAGTACTCAACTATGATGAAATTGAGAAGTCTCCAGAAAATTTTCTTCCTTCATCATTAGCAATACAGTGTAAATTCAGATAAAACTATCACAGACTCGCAGAATCAGCTGAGTTGGAAGGGACCCACAAGGATCATCGAGTCTGACCCCTGGCCCTCCACAGGGGTCACACTCAGTGCCCAAGAGCATTGTCCAAACACTTCCTGAACTCTGTCAGGCTCGGTGCCGTGACCACTTCCCTGGGGAGCCTGTTCCAGTGTCCAACCACCCTCTGACTGAAAAAAATTTTTCTCATAGCCAACTTAAACCTCCCCTGCCACAATTTTAGGCCATTCCCTCAGATCCATCTTTCCTCCAGGTCTACTCTTTTTGAGCCTCTCCAGTAGACTGAAAAAAAATTTCAGTTGAATACTTCCAGTACGTGAATTTCATGCTTGTCTCAAAATATTGGAATGAAAAATTCTTGTGCAATGCTGCACCTCACTTGAAGTACATATGAATATGACCTAAGATCCCCCTAAAGAATTTTCCCATGCAAAATTTTTCTCCTCAAACCTGTGGGGTACAATTGTATGCCATCTTAAGAGAGGAACATGGAGCATGCAACTGGTCTCATTTATTTATCTGTAAAAAACGGTGTTTACTGCCAAGCTACTGCCTAGCCAGTCATTGGGCTGCATTAACACTCAGTAGAGTTTTATTTATTGCCTGACCAGAAGATGGCCCTATACAGCCGTGTCTGGAGGACAAGAGCATTTTTTTTCTTCTTTCAAAATTAAGCAGGGACAAGAAGTACACCTGGGGACAAAAAAGTGCAAGAAACAAGTTTCCTCACTTACCTCCTCCTGATGCCTTAATTAAATATTGCCTTCATGAATTACAAACTCTGAAAGCTGAAGGCCTCTCCAAGGAGAAAACAGCAGACACTTCTCCCCAGTCATGGTCATTGAAAACATTATCTAAAACAATATATGAAGTTTTGCAAGTAACATGGATCCCAACCAGAGAGATGGGTGAAACTAAAGATAACTTGCAGAACCATTTTGCTATCAAGCCTGCTTTTTTCTCATTGGTCTCTGCCTGCAGACTTAAGTTTTGTCAATTTTGCCTTAGGGTAAATTAAATTTATTATTCTGTAGAGCTATGATGTTGATCCATTAACATGTTGTTACAAAAGAGCTGGTACCAACCACAGGACCTGGATGGAGGTTCCTGTTCCCAGGAAGGGCAATCCACACAGAGACTGAAGTCACCATTCACACATGTTTCAGAGCCACCAAGGACATGCCATAGCTCTTTCACTGAGCAGTTGCTGACCAGTTTGTGCACTGAGATGTTTGAAAATTGGTATGGGACAACGTTATTAGGCAGCCATTATTGAGAGCAGCAGGTTATCATTAGAGTCCTTTAAGCTACTCCTTTGAGTTCAGGACCCTTTGAAAATCCTGGCTTCAGAAGCTGACTCGGCAAAGACAGGGAGCTCTAAGAGACGCACGTCTGCACTAAGACCTGGCAAGAGTTTGCTTTTTTCCTAAAAGCATGTCAGTTACCACTACACACATGTAAAGTATTTGGGTGGAGTAAAGCTCTAAGCTGGGGCACAGGTGCTACATAACACCTAGATGGACTAATTCCCTAATTCAATGCAACCTTGGGACAACTTCTTCCTTTTGGCTTTCTTACACAGCCATGGCCCAAACAAAAGCTTTCTTGTCCCCACCACATTTCCATTTAAGATTAATGCTTTAAGTTTATGGCCTTATTTCTCACCTGCTTCCTGGTAGAAGAGAACAGTAAGAAGCATTGTACTCTCATGGGTCTCAAAATGAAGGACAACCTGTATAGACACATCCCACCCCCAACCCCCCCCCCCCCCCCCCCCCCCCCCCAGTTCCATACAGGTTGAAACAAGACATTTATTCAACATGCTTTATGTGTTTTTCCAAAATGTGGACATCATTAAGGGGAGAAGGGCTTATATTGAGGAAAGCCTGATGCCTGCATTTTTTATACAACAGAATAACACTGATGGAAACACAGTCATCAGTGGGTTTCTAAACTTTATATTTGCTAGTCCACATGGTCTTAGAACCATATCTAAGGACAATCTAACTTCTGTTTCCATCATTTTCCCATTCTTTATAGAATATTCTTTAATCTTCTAGAAAGGGTACTTTTCAGACTTAAAGGCAATATTGCCCAGAAAGAGAGAGGAGGCAGGAGAGCTTACATATTTCTTGAAAGATCATAATAAGAGGGAATAAAAAATCCTTCAGCTCCATTAAATACATAGCATATAAAAAACTAGCTAAGCTGGAAATGTCTGCCAATTACATGGCCAAATTAAATACATAGATAATTGGTACTAAGTTAAACTCCCATCTAAAGGATTGTGAAATCGCAGATGGGAGAAGTGAAATGAGGAGGATCTGTAAAGCTAGCTCTGATTACACCTTGTTTGACTTGACCATTTGAACAGCTAATCCTTTGCTAACATATCTGTTCTCAGAGCTATGAACTCATTTTTATAAAGCTGAATCAGTTTTTGTCTAATGTCATATGCAGGATGGTTTTGATTTGATCTCAGGTTTGGGAGGTGGTGGCAGGTTGTTTTACTCTGCTTCAGAATAATGAATCTTTAATCACATTGATGGGGAAAAGTTAATAGAAAAATTAATGAAAACACAACATCAGTGTCTGTGATGTGTGATGAATAATAATAAAGAGAACAACAGATGCAGTCTGGTTGATGGCCCAATTTAAAATACTTCATGCCCAATTACAGGCACACTCATTTTCCATAAGGCAGACAGTTGGATAAGAAATAGACTATAATTTTTGGCTTTATGACTGCTATATAGAATACCTAAGGTCACAATATGGATGATTTGCAGAATACAATAGTTCTTATAGGACAGATGTGTGACAGGGAGCTCCAGTTCTCAGCTGGCATGCAAAGGTACAACCAGGAGAACCCCGGGCTAGCCTTGTGAAAGAAAAAAGATGAATCTACTTTTTTAAAAATCATCAAAACCAGAGGAGTTTGTCCTTGAATTGCACCACCCAGATACAGATTTCCTGGTTAAGAAAGAAGGTTAGGATATAATCACGTCCTGCAGAGCTACAAACTCCACCTTTTCTACTCTTTCTTCCCACCCATGTCAACTGTATCTGTCCCTGCTTCACCTTCACTGCTTTTCTTGCACAAGGAAAACTTATTGCTGTAGGAGAGCCAGCAGAATGCCCCTCATTTTGGTGTCATCCTCTCTTTGATGTCCTAGACAGCAATTCCCCTCACTTGGGCAGAAATACGGGTCTGCTTTACTCAGCTCCCAGGATCTACATTTTGTCTCTCCTTCACAAACCCCCTCTGATTTAAACTAGGAAAAAAACACTCCAAAAGTGTCTATACATGCAGCAAAATCAAAAAAGTAATAAAATTAGTAACGACCAAAAAACCCCAAACATCTCATCATAAAAGGTTCAGACCAAACTGTTCAGTTCAAAATAGCTAAGCACAGCATTGTGATTTCAACTTCCTCAACCATAACCCACAATTTGAAAGTTTCAGGCCACATGTATCTGAAGACAAAATTCTAAGTGTGTTCTTTATTCCAGTTTTCACAGGGCTATGTTCCGACTTTGGAAGGATGGTTGTGGTGTTTCTTCTGGGAGTTTCATTGATCCAACTCAAAATAGGGCTTAGTTCAACCTCCAACTAATTGGTATTTTTGAATGAGAGAACAGTCTGTTGAGAAATTTCTGGCTGGATATACTTCATACAATTGTTTGGTTGGAAAAGGCTTTTAGAGGTCATCAGGTTCAACCATTAACCTAACATTACCAAGTCCACCACCAAACCACGTCCCTAAGTGCCACATCTAGGCACCTTTTGCTTGAGGCCTTTGCACAGCTGAAGTTCAATATTACTTTAGGGAAGTGGTTTATGGCAGGCTGAGTGCTTTAAAACAAGTCCAAAAAAATTACAAAGATCCTATATATTATTTTCACCCAGTACAAACTTGTATAAAGGTGTCTCTTCAGATTGCTCCTGGTATGTACTCCCTCTGCCTGTTGCAAGCACAGGGCCAAAACACCTCAGAGAAACAATTGCTTGACTTATTAAACCCACCTGAATAGCACTGAGGTGCAAGGTCACTGTTTTAATGGGAACTTGTTTAGTGACTCTGCCTCTTACTGATTTGGGTAGAACATAAGGGCTACAATTGAAGTTATAAAAAAGGCAATATGAATTTAAGCTAAATTACATTTGCTTGCTACCCAGGGCAAAAACACAATGAGGTCTGAAATAAGTCAAGTCCTGTTTTATCAGCTGCTGCCTTAATCAGTCTGGATGTGTAAAGTTATTAACCATCCCTATGGTTATTTTATCTAAACTAAATATTCTGTATTATGGGAAAAATAATTTTCAGATTCATGGACTTGTAAATAAACACTTTTGAAAGGACGTAGTCAGAAATGGGGTTTCTTATCTTTTTACTAGGTGTCCTACAGGCACAGAAGAAAACATTAATAAAGTCCTAAAATTATACATTATCAAAAATAGGAACATATCAAGATTCATATCATCATACCTAGAATAAAGATCTTACTGACAGCTAAGTAATAATCTGCAGAGTCCAAAGGAGAAAATAGGCTCTAGTGAATCAGAGCTCTAGTGATCAGTTCAGCACTTAGTTCTGTCTCTGACTGAGCCCAAAAAGAAATATTTTAGGATGAGTCTGAGAAAGGGAAAAGTTATCCTGTTCCTTCCCCATTATATTCTTCAAGCCTCTCAGGATCTAAGGCTCAGGGGACTTTTCAAACCAGAGACAATGCCTTTAGCTAAATATCATATTTTTCTTCCAGAATTTTGCCTATAAATTGGGCTCATCAATGGCAGCATGTGGCAAAGAAGCCCAGAGTTTCAATTCGCATAATTAAAAAAAAAGTTTAAAAAAAAAAAAAAAATCAATCTGGACCAAACCAGAAATAAACCAAGGAAGGAACCTCCAAAAATTTTTTGTAGACAGGAAGCTTTATACCATCAACCTCCCACTACATAATAGAGCCATAGAATTTTCTGCTGTGTTAAGAAGTTACTAATTGCAATATTAGAAAGAAAAGACAATATTAACCAAAACATTGCCAAAGTACCTCTTATTTATGGGTACTTGATACCTTTTACAGGTACTTGCCTGTAAGACACAGTGAAACATACAGGACTTGCATAATTAATCCATAGATACATGGCAGCAGAACATGCCAGCCCATGCCACAACAGCATATGTGCAAGAAATAATATAACAAATAATGTGAATATAGATTTGCAGGCTCAACCCCGTAACCCTTCATGCAATCTAACGCACACAGGAAGCAGCCAGCTATCTCGAGCAACATTGTTTCTGCTGTTCCTGGGTGAGATGTCATCTCTCACATTAGCTTTGCACTGCTTCACTACAGAAGTTTGTAACCAGCAGAAAAGCTGAGATTCTCCAACAGCAAAGGCCTGAGCTAGCAAGGCATAGGTGACAGGATGGCACTTGGCATGCCAAAGAGCACAGTTACTGTGAGGTCCTTACCAGTAACAGAAGCAGGGGCAGGGGGTTGATGAAGAGCATCCTACTTTCCAGTGGAAGCAAACTCTTTTTCATGGACAACACATGAAATAGAAATGATAGAAGCAACATGATAGGAAGCAAACCCACAAGGTTTATTTAACCCATATAATCTTTCCAATGTTCTCCTATCAGACTGTCATGGGCAGGTTGTGCAGCTGGCATACAGCCACTGTGGCATTCACTAAGCTATCTCTAGCAACAGGGTGAAAGCACAACAAGCAGAACTTTCCTACACTTCAAGGAAACTATTGCTGCTTTCCCATGCTGTTCTTAAGGGAAGCAATACTTCCCTAAGCTAATATTACTTTTAAGTGATCTTGTTGAAGAAACAATGTGAAAGAAGTATTAATAACTTCCACATTGCCAAGACCCTCACAGCTGCAGTGTATTTACCCTCTGTGCAGATACCATCAACCTTCTGCAGTGGGTTCCTCTGCCGAGCAGCTGGACTGAGGCAACATAAACGGGAGCAAGCACATAGGGTGTGTATGAGGCAAGAGCTTCAGTATGTCACAGCCCAAGGCCTTAGGAAAGGGGCTGATCTGAGAGCCAGTAGGGTTAGAACCTCTGTACTGAGGTGTCAAAAAGGTGTAATAGGAGGACTGGGGACCTAGGAAAAAAAGATAGGAGCACGACTTTGGGGAGATGCACAGAGGAGCTCTGCAATATTTGTACCCCTACTGCTCATATTTTGGTCTCTTCAGCACACGTTATGCCCTTCAAAGCATTTCACAATATTAATGAATTGATTTATGCATTTGCCCTCTTCATTACAGTAGGAAATGCTTATCTCTGCTTACCAACATGGAACCCAATCCAAAACAATCACATCTTCTCAGATACTAGAACTACATAATGTAGTAACTGCTATTGACTCCCAGCACTCTTCTCTGCCCACCCTTTTTCTTCCTTCCCAAGACAGGAATGCAAGCCATCAGGAAGATCAATTATACTCAGCTGACCCAGCACCACCACCAATGACTGTAAGTAATTCACAGCTGTTTTTTAACAAAGCCAAGACTTAGTCAGTGTATCAATCCCCAGCCCCCTTTGAATTAATAGCAAAACCATTAAGGATGTTTGTGGAATACAGAATTTTTCTTTGTTAGACTTTATCTGTGAGGTATATCTGATCAAAGTTCTAGTTAATGACCAAAAGCATGACAATAGAATAGGATGTTTGCCATCTCTTTCTTATTTTGCAGCATTCCTGTAACACTGGACTGACAGTGTGTAGGCAGACTGGCACATTTGATGCCAGCTAAATCTTTGTTCCTTTCCTTAGAATCCTGTAGAAGTGTTTGTGGAGCAGAAACCATTCAGAAAGCAACAGGGTGCTGCACAGAGGTCAGCTTTCAGCTGGGTAAGGGGTTGTGACTCGTGGAAAGATCAAAAAAAGTGGGTTTGGACAAACAAAGCCACATGAAATAGGTACAGGTTCCTGACACTTTTTCAATCCTCAAACTTGCCAGCTCAATCACATAAAATGGTGTCCTCTAAGTAGCTGAAACACCAACTATGGAACAGGAACAGAGGTATGGATCAATGCCTTTTGCTACAGGGACCCCTCCACCTGTGTTTAATACCAGCCCAAATCTCTCTATGCTGCAGTCACCTCAGAAATCGTGACAGATATTTGGAGAACAGGTCTCAAAGCCCTTGATGGGCATGGCTCCAGACCATGCACACAGGGACAGGGGAACAATATTTCTATATAGTTTTATAGTCATCCATGAATGAAAGCAACACAGGCTGACACAGTGCTTTGGACATGGTTCCTTGACATGGAAGATCCCTTTTGGGCTTTATTTCTTCTCTTTTCATGCTTAGGCTTGTTTTTACACAAGAAAACACTGACACATCATGATGCTTAGCTATTCCACCTGCTTAAAATGTCCCACAAGGACACTGACTTTGGTCGCAGGCCCCACAGAGACACTAAGCGTGTGTGTCCATGCGGGAGCACCATGGAAAGGTGAGATGAATGAGCTATCAAAGACTGGCATTAGCATACAGGAAATCCCAATGAGGCTACTCTCATGCTGTTAAACTACAGCAAACTGAGGACACAATTTTCAAATACAGCCTCGCCAGGAGACTTCATGTGCTTTATGTTCTTCAAACCTTGCCTTGTTGAGGAAATTTAATTTCACGGCAGGCCTGCTGAGACAGGGGTGGGGAGGAGACATGAGGTTTTTCATCCCTTCCTCAGGAGTGTACGTTCATGTCACATCTTTAGTCATGGCTGGTCCTTTTTTTCCAGAGTGGAGTGCACTACATCTGGGCTCACAAAACACAGACTTATTTTACTATGTCTTGCAAGAACCTGGTCAAAAATTGTCCCATTTATGGTACACCTATTAAAATCTCCACACACGGTACAGGTAAGCAGGAAGCCGTGTTTCATTTTCAGTCCTGTCAAGTGACTGTCTGCTTTTTCTACACTGCAAGTATAGGAAACCAGGCAGTGGCTGCTGCTGAGATGAACATTGGGGCATACAGAGAAAAAGTTATTGAGTCATGGACTTGGATCCACCAGCTATTCTTGTCCCATTTGCCAGCAGCCATACAAGGGGCAGCAAGTCCTGCATTGGAAGTTTGTCTTAGTGCTATACTGTCTCTTGTCCACACTCAGCCTTTTCCTTTAGCAGGCAGACTCTGGACCTGACCTCACTTCCATCCCGTATCTTGCTTTACTCTGCAAGAGACTTGCTGCAGAGCCTGAGCAATGTTTAACATTTGTGTAGATGGAACAGCTACACTGGTTTTAAATGGAGACAAATGCCCACCTAGGCCAGATTTGCTCCTGTGCCAGGATTAGTACCTCTTACCTCACTGTCCCGGATCTGCTCCCATGCTCTAGCTATACCTGTCCAAAATACCAGTTCTGCTGCTCTAAAAATTATTGCCAGCTGACATGTAATACAGTTACATTTCCCTACAGGAACATCTCTTTCTTTGGCTCTCTTTTGTCTTATATGAAAGGAAGGGAAGGCAAAAGAGCCCACAATGTGTGGCTCTTTTATGCTGCATTTAAGCAGAAACATAAGCACAAACCCTCAGGAGGAGATCCCCTTTCCAATGAAAGGCACTTCCATTCTGCTTTCTGCACATTGTGTCTCAACATACCCATAAAACCCTGTGCAGCTCAAATGTATTTCAGCATTTCATGACTTCAGAATTCCTGTGATTTCATGGGAGTCAGGAGACCTGAAATCTGTTCCTATCCCTGCCACTGAACCTTAGGTGGGTCATTTCTTTTCTCTTCTCCTCTTTCCACTTCTTTCTAAGATTAAAATCCTCTTGAGGAATAATTTCACAAACCCACTCTGCTGCTGAATGGAGCCATGATTCTCCCTTGCTTTACCCAAAAAATCTGCATAGCTGTGAGCAAACCATGGCATTGACCCTGGTTAAAAGTATGTGAGGTTTTTTTTTGGTTTTGGGACTGCTAAGGAATAGTGCTGGGAGCAAGCAAGAGGGAGTGGTGGGAGGAACAACAGCAACAAGAGCAGAGGGAAAAAGGCAGAAAGCTTGTCCTGCCCCTTGACTGACAGGAGCTTGTGGAAAGACAGCTCACATACATGGTCTGTAGAAAGAAGCAGCCTCCTAACCTGCCTATTCTGAGCTGGTCTCAAACTGGCAACAGACCTGCGCTACATGATTTATACATGATGCACTCTTGGAAAAATTAAGGAGCCACATCTGGGTTCAGATAACCATGTTCATTCACCCTGGAAACATACCCTGACCCAATACTTTCTGGTGCCTTACTAAATAGAGTCAGCAGCTGGAAGAGGCTGACAGGCTGTTGAGGTACATAACCCCCTTCCATCCTCTCCGTTCACTGAAGCACTGCTGAAGAGAGAGGATATTGAAAAAGTGATGCCATGATGACTTTTTGCCTTTTCTTTTATATCCCTTTTATATACCTTTTTATAGCTTTTGTATTCTTAGTGGTTTCTTGCCTACATTCTTAGACTTATTCGTCAAGCTAGGAGACGAAACATTTTACAAGCTTCATAATTAGGGATCAGAAAGCCCCAGACACCAAGGTCCTCTCCAGAACACATTTTGTAAACTGAGATAGAACCATCCAGGGGGAAGGTTCCTCGGGGAGGGGGGCTCACTCGAGCCTCTCATTGGAGAATCTTTGATAGATATGCTAATTAGTAAGACCTATAATGTTATACCCGATCTATCATGGGTGTGCATTGTGGTGTGTGCTTCGGTGCATTCCACCTGGACATGGTGCACCCAAGGATCCTTAAAATAAATACAGAGGTAAAATCCCTTTTTCTCTTCTAACTGTGTTTGATTCTTGATTTTCAGACCAGGAAAAGGCATCACAGGCATAGGGCAAACATGCTTAAAATTGGACAAACCCAAGACGTACTTCAAAGACTTCACAATGCCAGACAGAAGCAGTACAGTTCAGATGTATTTAACATCATGTTGCTACTCAGAGTTATACTCTAATGAGATGCAGTGTGACATTATTTATTCATTCTAAAATAATTTATTTCTGTGAGAGTGAACTATAGCTTCAGCAGAATCTTATTTTTCTTACCAGCTGTAATGAAGTTGGTTTCATAGGAGCACTCTCCCAGTTGTAATGAGCTGCCTGTCTCCTGCCACAACAATCCAGTGAGAGAAGTAAGACCAGCTGAGAAATACTTTATACTTTGATCTGTCTCAACAAATCAGTTCAAGATCTCTAAAACAGAAACCCCAGGGAGAGGGAAGGGGAGGAGGAGAAGTTCAAGCAGTGAAGTTTTAAAGCTGTATTTGATTTGTTTCACTAGAGCTGTGGTAGTTAAAAAAAAAATCAGATCTGTCCATCTCTTTTTGAGATTTGCCAGCTCTCGCAGGCCCTTTACACTCCCAACTTTGGACAATTTTATTTCAGTGATAACAAAAAGAATATATATATATAAGCCTCTGACACCTTGAGAAGTCAGATTCTATAATTCTATAATCTGCTTGAGTTGGATTTCTCCTGTTGCCAGTATATCAACCTCTTGTTATGCACCTCTTAGCAGAAAAAATGAATTGAGCGAGAAAATACCGCACTAGAAGGCAGGGGTGGAACCACAGAGGTTTTTTGCCTTGCCTTTGAAGTTAAGCTGCTCTGAACGAGCAAGGCATGAATCCTACCTCTGGGATTCATCCTGCACCTTCCTTTGCAACACTGGGGATAAGGAATTCATTACAGCCTTGAGCATTACCATGCTGATGTCTCCTAGTTTTAACATCAGCTACATGGAGGAACTTTGTGTTTCTCTTGAACTCACGTACTCTTTTTGTTTTCTGGTTGTTTTTTCTTTTGCTGTCTGCTAACTTTCTGCATGATCTTGGTCAAACCCCTTCACCCAAGTGGCTCCATCTGCTAAGAAATGATGAGGCTAGTCTCCTTACACTGCGAATATACAATGAAATATCTGGGGAAAATTATTATCAAGAGTTTGGTACTATTGGAGAGGGTTTCCCATAGGATCAGCACTTCCCTTAAAAGAGGATAGAAATGTTAAGACTTTTAATGAAAGAGAACAGGAAAAAGCATATTTCAGTCAAGAAGCTTCACACTATCAACATCTGAAACTATCCTCCTTTTCCTGTATATCATTGCCACTACTGCTATTTCTAGATACCAGCATGCACTAGAAGCTGAATCTGTGCACATGGATGGTGACAGAAGTGCAAACCAGCTACACTTAGTGCAAGTTCATGGCTCTGGCTTACACTAGAACTACCTTGGGTAAAAGAGGGAACTGCAAGGACTTTGCCAATCTAGTCCCTGAGACGGACATTTTCCTGCCCACTTGTGTTTTGGGACACAATGGACAGCTCCACTGCACACATTCAACCAGAATATTCTTTCAAAGAGATGTGCCAGTTAAAGTCACGTTTGGTATCTTGTGTATTTTAGCCAAAAGCTAGCCTGAGTGCCAACAGCAGGTAAGATAAGCTATTTTACAGGAAAATATATTTTCCAGTGTATTGGCTGTTTCTATACTCTTAATACCACATTCTGTCTCCAGGAGCATTTTGTAGCTATGAAGACTGTTTTAAGGAAAAAAATAAATAAATTAAGTATAGGAGATCATGAATCAAAAATACACAAAATTCAAGAAGTTGTTCAGAGATGGTGTCAATGCCTTAAAAAATAACTCCTCCCTTCTCTTCTAATTGATGTGCAATGGTGAATGGCATTTTAAGAAAAATAAACAACTGTGAAAGCACTCAGAAGGAGCAAATAAAAATGAGTGAATAAATAAAAAGAATTCAAGTACACCACTAAATTAGCTAATTAATTACACTTGTCCATGTTGCTTTTGGTGTTTGCCACTATCTCATGTGGTAGCAGAGACACAACAAAACTGGAACACAACACAGTTTTAATTAGCTAGGTTTTCAGAAGTACTTAATGTCAGTATAAAACAAGTTCCATATGTGTGCTACCTCTTTCTATAGACACATGATGGAAATGACAAGGATAAAAAACTCTGCTACCTTATAGAGTAGCATCCAGCACATTAAATTCAAGTGTGTACCAGCACCACTCTTAACCCCCTAACTCGCAGTCTAACATTTCTGAGGGGAGCTAAAGTTAGTGTTCTCTGAAAGATGGACTGAGATTATGTATAAGAGCAAAGAGAGGCATGACTGGACTCCAGCAGCGTGCCTGTGCGGGAGGTTATCAGGCCTGCCCCACCACCTACACATCAGGACACTGCTCCAGTTTCCAGGAACGCATGCTTTTTTGGGGAGAATGCATCTACCCTGACTGAGATTGGAAAAATAACACTGGCAAACTTTTTCTGTCTGTTCCCTGGAGTGCTCTGCCTTCTCCTAAAAGCTGAGCATGTGCAATATTTATACTGGTCGTATCTGCTCACTTCAGCACTGGACTTTGCCCAGCAGTTTTGAGTGCTGGCTGGGAGGAGGCAGCACTGCTGCCTGCCTGAGCCCAGCTCCAGATTCCAGTGCCACCAACACAGGGGGCTCTTAATGCCACTTTGGCTGCTGTAAGTAAGCAAGAAACAAATGCAGGATTAAGTGTGGCAGCAGATTACTGAGCGGGATGCCTGTTTTATCGTGACTCTGAGCTTCACAGATACCAGGATGACTTGGTCCACACAAGTGACCAGAAGGTCACATAGCTGCATGTCTGGGGCCATTGGCATTAGGCACTATTCGCAAGCTAAATGTGGATGTGCACCAAAGATGACTGACAGGAATGTGCATCTGTTGAGGCAGTTGGGCCAGCAGATGGTAATCGTTGTTATCTGAAAGCCACCAACAATGTCGATCTCTGCTGTCAGGGCTTTAACTCCTGCAGGACCCAGTTTTTCTTACAAGCTGACAGCCACCATTTCAATCTCAAATGCACCTGCTGAGAAGCCAGACACAGATAAATGACTCTTATGAAGAAATACAGTGGGTAACAGGCTGAGAGACAGAGCAGTTGTGACCCTTGGTTTTATGGAGCTCACAGATACATAGCACTGAATTGAAAGCCCTTGCTCCATTATCTGTCAGCAGCAAAGATCACACCCAGCACTTCCCCTTGGTCTTCCCTCAGCTCAAGATGTTACTATTTCTGAAGAAGTAAGTAATTCTGTGAGAGAGTATCCCATGCCTTCAGGCCTTTTCTCCAGCTACTACCCATGACACACATTTCACTGATTCATTTTCGAAAGGCTGCCCTCCAGTTGGTGGTGGAAGTGTGTGTTCTAACGACAGTCATCACAGGGCATTGGCAATCCAGTAGTTGCCATTGGTGTGCCTGGAATGCTTTCTGTGCCCTGGGTATCATTTGTCCCACATCTCGCTGTCTAGAAGTTAGATGTCAAGCACTAATTTCCTTGGTCCCCCTAGAGAGAGGAATGGGGACTGCACAGAGCGATTCACGCCACCCTAGAATATTTCATCCTCACAGATCTCTGTAAAGGATATGTCTTTATCACAAAAAACTGAGGATAATAGCTCTTCTTTTAAATTAAAGCAGCATCAGCAAAAGGAATATTCTTCGTTGCTAGCACAGGTTGAGAATCTCAGCTGGTGCCCTTTCTGCCTGTGTTTGTGAGCTCAAAAGATCAGTCTTCTCACACAGAACCAGTCCTGTAGTGTGATTATTAGCATCTGTTTCATCTCCCCTCCAGTTCTCAAGGGTGCCAGAGCATTAGGCATCCTTCTCCTACTGATATTATACATATTGCTGATGTTTGAATTGCCTTCCCTGGCACCCTGTGTGTGGCCACAGCTGGCTCTTCCATGCTTCTGCTGTTCAAAGACCACTATCACACTGTCCATAATATGCACAGGGAACAGGCAGCCATGGTATGACTTCATTTTCAAGCCACAGTGGCATCAGGTCACGTCTCTCATGCTGGTGCTGTGCATCCTCACAAACCATCACAAGTGCAGGCTCCTCATTTTTGCCAGCAGCTTCAGAGACTTCACCATGCTAAGCTCCAGGGCCTCAGCTCATATTCCTCAAGCACACAGCAACATTTTATCTGCTCTGAACCTCCCCATGTGCTCCCAAAAAACAGCTGCCATCACATCTCTCTCACCGAATCTGCAAGCCATTTGTTTCCTGTGTAAGATGTTTCAGAGACTATACCCAGCTCCCAGAAGTATGAGCTTATTTAGCCAGAATAAAACTGGGCAGCAAAAAAAAGAAAAAAGGAGAAAAAATGCAGTAAAAATTCTGTTTTAGGCAGTGGTACCTGTCTCACAGCATCCAAAGAGCTCATCACGAAGAGCTGAGTGAAATGGCGCTGCCACTGCAGCTTGCTATCAGCAATTTCTGATGCTTTTGAATGCAGAAGAAATTATCGTTCTCAAAAAACAACAAAAAGAGAGACATTTATTTGCATTAAAATGTTTTTAAAAACCAGTGGTAATGTTGTAGTTAAAAACCACCCCCTGTTTTATAAACACCCCATGCTTTATAGATGAGAAGAATGTTATACTGGCAGGGTCCTATACTGGATGAGTGGTTCAAAAAATTGCAGCTTCCCTTTACACACTTGTACTGAGACAATGCTAGTTACTCTGACTAACAGACATTTTTTGCTAAAGAGATACTTACATCTGTTCAGAAAATTCTTTCCACTAAAAAACAAAACAAAAACGAAAACAAACAAAAAAAAACCCACAAAAACCAACCAATCAAAAAATTGATCCAAACAGCAATTTTTTCCTAAGTAAAGAGGGGCAGTGCCTCTAGCACTGAACCGTAGAACATCTGCTATATGCAAGGCAGCTTTCTAAAAAATACAGCCCCAGTCCAGGGGAGCATAGAAGCATATAAATAAATAATAGAACAACACTCCAATCAAAATTTTTTCTGTGCTGGACAAGTGCTTCATGTCCAGAGCTCATTCCACTGCTGTGTGACAGCTCTGATGTCTGCAACATCTTTATTCACACATCAGCAGTAACTCCTTCCACCACATGCCAACTACATACAATCTTCAAGTCCCAGTGGACTGGGAAGATATAATATGTTCAAGAAATACTTAAACCAGTCCTTTTTTATCCTCCTCTCTATCTCTGGGACAGAAGGAAGGATCCAGATTTATCCAAGTGTTCTTCCATATAATTTGGATCCCTTTGTAGTTTCTGAAAAACACCCTGATAATTTCAGCCTAGTGGAAGATGGCAGCAAACCCCATGACATGTGGTTTTCTGATATCCATGCCGATAAAAGAAGCATCAAGCTGTGCATAGCCCATAGTCATGGGAGCAAGTTGCCCAACAGGCTCATGCACTCAGTAGGAAGCAGGAGTGTGGATGCCTGAAGCAGCTCTGAATTACAGCATGCTGTCTGTCTCTGTGTTTCATCTGTAGAGATGAAACAAAATGAAAGGGTGGCCACTAACCACACAGGAGCTCTGTTCAAGTGCCACATGTGAGCTTCATGCAAATGCAACTCTGCTTGCATCCCATGAAAGAAACCTTGCCTCAAGCTTAAGTGTAGACAAAACTTGACCCTCACTGAATATTTGGGCAGGGAGATTCTGGATGCTTGCTGGCCTCCATTTTACTTACTGTTAATGAGATTAGCTGAGAATGTATGTATGAATTGCTCTAAACTGTTATTTATAGGAAGCTTACAAATATCCAGCACTTTGCTTTAAGGTCTGACCGCCTGGCCTTTACAATAGGCATCGAGATGTTGAAAGTAATTTTATTTTTTTCCCTGTGGAAGTAGTCTCTAAGGTATCTTAGAAGTTTTTATCTCAAAGGCAGAATTTGTCCAGATTTTCCAATTAAGGTTTGATCTCAATGTCAATTTGTTTCCTGCTTCATTCCTAGGTAAGATCATTTTTCCTGCAAGTAGCTGCATGAAATGTCACATATCAAAGGACTGTGCTGCAACCACTCACCTCCTGACATTGTGCCCCATGTCTAAATCATGTCCTCAAAGAATCAATAACACTTGGCTTGGAAGACAGGAGCACAGTTCATGAGAAATTCTGTAAAATCTTGTTTCAGTTTAAAGGCTTTGGAAAAATCCAAACAATTCATTCTTCTTAATCACAAAAATTTTTACTCACATGCACCCACATGCACAGAATCCCTTTTTCCCCACAGGCTCCACCTGGCATAGGATTTGATCCTGGTGAGATCAAAGTTAATGGGAACTAAGTAGAAAATTTTCTGTCTTGTTTCCTATCAATTCACTTGTTCTTCCTATCACACTAAGAAGACACTGCCTAAGAAAAAAAAAAATACCAAAGGAGTTGACGTACATCTGTTTTTCATGCAGATAAAAGCAGTTTTTCCTGGTGGCAGAGATGATCTGGCACAACTTTGCAAACAAAGCCTGTCTATGGCAAGTGCCCTGATTCACACATGTATGATTTATCCTTAGGGTTAAAAAAAAATCATGTAGCCTTGGGATCTGTGAAGCCTGCTTTTTATCTGAAGATAGAGAGCACTCTTTGAGGGGATCTTTTTAAGACATTTCTTTAGGGATATTTAGTAGAGTTCAATGGGTATACAATTGTCTAACATTTACATTTCACAAATGCCCTTTGTAAAACTGTACCCATAGCATGAAAGGCGAAATTTTTTGGACTTATTTTCAAAACCTATTTCTTAAAAACACAAGGATGAACTGGAATGTAGTGCTTCCATAAGAGTAGGTTTGCAACTGATCTCCCCAAATGAAAACCAGGGAGGAATTTAATATCTCTTTTCAACAAGCTGTCCATAAGTTTACCCTGAACACCTGTTACTCTTCAGCTTGAAAGCTAATCACAGTTCCTCTCTTCCAGTTTTTTTTCCTGTAATTCGTACATCAATTAACCCCTCTCAAGTCAATGAAAAAAATACTGTAAAACCCATTCTTAGTAGCAATTACACCTGATGCTCAGAAAAAACCAGGACTTTTGACATGAAATAAGAGATTTTCTACCAAAAGCCACCTAAAAAAAAAAAAAATCAATTATTATCAAGTGAAGCAAACCACGCTTAGCACAAAGGAATTGCTTGTGAATAATTAACATTTAGAACAATAACAAACAAGTATATGCTACAAAGAAGAAATGAAAGATGAGGAAAAGATCATGAGGTGTTTCCCCTGTAAGCTTTATTTCCTTCTTTGCGTGGTAATCCATCCTGCTCTGAATAGCAGAACAAGCAGCTGGGTAAGGTCATAGTCACTCATGCAGTCAGGGCCATATGACACTAAACAAACTGAAGAAAATTAACCCAAGATTAGCCTTACCCCCTCCTTCTGATCCTCAGTTTTGTTGCAGGATGGACTCTGTCGAGTGATACCAACTATTATTATTATAGTTGTTGTTACTATGTAAAAAACCCCTGCTTTATGGAACTGCACATTCCATCAGGTCAAAGGTTCATTCCCAGTCCAATACTCATCTCTGATAGTGTCTGGGGAAAGGCTTTATGGATGGGGCAATGATATGGAGACATTTCTTCAGGTTGTTCTCTGCCTCTGTGGACTAAACACTGGCTGGCTGGTATTTAGCAGCCTTCAGTACTACATTCTGCTCTGACGATGTCCACCCATCTCTGAAATGGCACCTGCTACATCAAATGCAACAGGTTGCCTATATACCCTATGAGGAAAAAAAGAGCTCTTCTCATGTTTTCTTTGTTTGGAGAGTGCTGGTTTAATAGGCAGAATTTCTCTTATGTCCCCCTGTCCTTCTATCAAGAGAGATAATGAGGAGTCATCCCCTTCCACAGCTGGCGGGATATTGTAAAAAGAGCCAGAAGACTGGGGGTCAATTCCCCCTTCTGATGTGCACTGGACAGCTGTATTTTCAGGAGTGTGTAAGCCAGGGTCTGCAAAACATACAGCAATAGTTCATGCCCCTCACTGACTGCAGGGCCAGCTGTCCTCAGAAACACTCTGTGGCATTAAATATTTAAACATCAATCCACTGTCTCAAAGGCTCATTATAAGCACTTTTCTAAAGAATGAAAGGAACCAGCAGAGAAGACAGAAAATTCCTAAAGCAAACCAGGGGGAGAAATCCAACTGGAAATGTTCTCCTTTTTCCCTGATTTGGGAGCAGGCATCCCCCAAACTGCTGCATCACCCGTACTGCGGTAGGTGCAGGCAACGTGCATTTAGAGAGGCTTCTCCTCCTCCAAAACACCCAAGGCATTTCTATATCCTGCTATACAGATATGAATCATAGGATCATCAAGGTTGAAAAAGACCTTCAAGATCATTGAGTCCAACCATTAATCTAGCAGCACTGTATTCACCATGAAAGCATATTCCTAGTTGCCCCATCCATATGCCTTCTGAATACTTTCAGGGATGGTGATTCCCCCACTTTCCTGGGCAGCCTATTCTAAGGCCTGACTACTCTTTCAGTGAAGAAGTTTTTCCTTATATCCAGACTAAACTTTGGTGCAATTTGAGGCCATTTTCTCTTGTGCTATAGATTGTTATCTTGGAAAAGAGATTGACCCCCGCCTTGCTACAACCTCCTTGAAGCTTGTGGGATTGCTGTTGAAGCACCAGTCTGAGTGTCCCTCAAAGTTTTCCCTAAACTGGCCACTGCCCAAAGTGATGGCGATGCCCTGCACCAGAAATGTGGTTTTAGACAACATGAGCTAAGCAGGTGTTGAAGCTGTGAGGATTTCTTGAAGCACAATCTCTGGGCTAAGCACGAGTGGTACACTTGTGAGGATTAAAGACTAGTCTCCCTCTCCCTTACCAGTCAAGAGGAGCTCTGAGGGACAACATGCCAAAATTCCAAGCCTGGACTGGGCATCACCCTCCATCAGAGCCTCTCCACTGAGTATTAAGGGAGGAAACTGGTTTCTCTGCAGTTGGCCCAAAGGGGCAACACAGACCACGAATCAATGGTCTAGTGAATGGAGGGACTGAAAGGACACTGACCCACGCACATTTCAGGGACACCAAGTGAAACATTCATACTGAAGCATTCAGTGGCCATGTCAGGGAAGGGCCTCATACCATGGAGCAGCTAAGAGGGCAGAGAACAAGATGCTCTGGCTATTCAACAGCCCCCCTGCACATTCCCATTCCTTGCTGCTGGGATAATTCATGCAGTCTTCCTTCAGTACAGGAAGCTTGCCACACAGAGTTAAACAGACACATAAGGGAATACAGTTTTAGAAGGAAATCATTGACTTCTTGGGCAGCACAAATGGCAAAACAATAGCAAATGGCATCTGGCTTCTGTTAGAATGCACAGCCTCTGCAAATTACAGCCCAAAAGAATTAGAGCTATCCAAAAGGCTGACCAGTGTCATCTTATGGAGTCAGCTTAATTCAGGATATGCCTCTTTGGTTTCTCAGTGTAATACAAATTAGAAAGAAAAAGTGGCAAATTAAATATGTATGGGGCCTTGGCAGAACTTTCCAACAGCTATAGAATATAAAAAAGGAGGAGAAAGCAAAATAATACAATTAACAAGGCAAGTATGCAGTAGGCAAAGGGAAAATGCAACAAACAGTCCTTAGCACCACAGTAGGGCTGCCACAGAGCAGCTGCCTGAGTCTGCCAAATTCCAAGGGAAGACTAGAGAAAAACAAGCCCACAGAGGCAAAGCATCCCCACAGGAGAAGCACATGTCCTGTATATGCTTATATATTTATATGCTCTCTCTCTCTCTCTATATATATATACATATGCATATATACATATATGTATGTTTCACTACTATAAGCAGGACTCTGAACTCATGGTGACCATTTACTGAGTTGCTAAGTCTGGCCATGTGAATCCAACAGAACTCCTCTTATGGAGATTACCTACAAATATTTCAAAGGATTGAGGAAAAAGCACTGAGCTTCATCTACCCATTTTTCTTATATGTATTTGCATCACTTCTTTTTTCCTCCTCATTCCCTCCCCTGCTCATAATGCTGAAACATCTCTGTTTTAATAGCAGAAAGGTGCTAAGCAATCCATCCCAGATTATTTTCACAAATGAAAAAAATAGGATAAAGACTTGAAAATATAGTATGATTAAAAATTAGAAAGTATTTTTTGTGCTTCACTTGATATAGAAAAATTACTTAATTGTCTTCAAATACAAATTCTTCCAGCATAAAGCAAGTACATGCACCACCACATGAGATGGCTCCCCCATGTATATGATACTGTAATAATTAGGGCATTCTCCATAGCTGAGGGAGAACATGTTCAGTTTCCTCATATGCCTAAGGAGATTTGAACTCTTTGGAGAGTGAGACAGTCAGAGGATGTAGGCCATTTTGGGGTGGGTGGCGGTGACTCCCTACCAAAACTGCTGAATTTTATATAAAAAGTTCAACTCTCATACCAGCAGGAAGGCACATTAATGTGTAGGTAGGTGCTGCTGCCACAAGGCTAAGAGAAGTCAGTCAACAGGACCCCTGCTCCCACAGCTAAGTAGGTGTCTTCTACCAGCTGGTCATTGTGCTAGCAGACAGGCAAACCATGGGAAAGCATGGCCATGGTCAGGCATGGGATAGGCTGTTTGCCACGGGGACATGATCTGGAGCAGCCTAAGGACATAAGGAAATTCTGTCTACAGAAGCAAGATGCCTAGGCTTTCCTTTTTGACTCCCTTCCCCATCTCTACTGAGAGCATCTACAGCCCAGCTTGCCATCGATCTATGATGCTGAGAGCAGATTTTTTTACAAGGCAATTCATTCATTGTTCCCTGACAAGAGGGAACGTTAATAAGGTAACAGTAGTGCTTCAGAGAAGTAATGGGACTTAAATATAGTGATAACCAAAGGGTGTCTTCATTCCAGACACTGGGTGCATAGAGATTCCCCCTCCCTCCCCTCTCCTTCAGCTCCTGGGCACACACAACTTGTCCTGTGACGCAGGCCACGTCTTAATTGTGTCTCCCCTGATGGGGGGGACTTTTTAGAGTCTTTGCCAGGAGTCAGAGATGAACAGATCTTTTGGAACTTCTCGGTCTTCAGATTGTTTACTGTGTCTTATCAGTAATTTACATGCCGGCAACATAGCATGAAGCAGAGCAAATACCAAAAGGCAAAATGCAGGAAAGCTCAAGGTTTTTTAAAGGTAAACTAACCAATGGTCACTAAAAGCATACAATATTTTTACTTTGCTACCAATGCCCAATGAACTATTCTTTCACGTAGCCCTGTACTGCAGCATTTTGTAACCAATCATTCTCTACTACCAATACTGCAGAAAATGGAATAGGCAAAGAAGGAGGAAGAAACCTGAAAACTACAAGGATCCTCCATTTTGATGTTTTTTGCTTTTATCTACTTACTGTATTAATAAACCCAAAACCTCTAGATTTTTCACCGTGACAATCTTACATAGTATTCTATCACCTAATTCACACCATTGTACCTTCTAATTCTTCCCAGAGGGTAGGCAATTTTCTCCATGGATGAAGGTCAAAAACAGTGTTGTCCAGGGGGGTAGAACCCTTCAAAACAGGCAGAGAAATACTCTCTGCACTCTGGGTTCCCACATCCTGTACAAGGTTACCTAGAGGTAGGTCCTTCCTGCTGGAACTGTTGAGCTTTGACAGAGAAGGACACCCATTCATTCAGCTGTCAGTGATGCCACAGCAGCAATTACATCTAATTGTAGCCACGCTAGGACAGAAACCTCTGTTGTATACGAAACACATAAAGGAAATAAGGCATACAATGCAGGGAATCTGACATGAGAGCTCAGGGTCATAGGCAAAATTCAAATGCAGTATCTTGATTTGAAAAAAGAAAAAAAAAATCAATCAGCAGGCTCTCCCAAGGCATTTCACCTCTAACTGAAGAGTGAATTGTGTTTACTTAACTGCTCATGCTCTTGACTGTCTCTCAGCAAATGAATCGTGATTACACTACATAAAATTCAGTGTTTGGCTTTCTTATGATCCCACAGGACTGGATTCCACACTTTAAGACATATGTAAAAAAAGGACTGAACTGTGAAAGATATCTCTTCATTGTATAGAAAAGAAAAATGTTTCTTTCAAATACAGATTGTAGCCCCTCCAGTTCCTGTTTCCACAGCTGAAGTGGAAAGTAAAGGAAAGGCCACATATGCTAAAGGTAAAATTAAAGCTGTTTCACATTCAGATTGACACTGGTCATGGGCCATGCAGGCTGCTGTAATCTTGGGTACCTAAAATCAGATTATGTCACATAAAGACAGGATCACAGAAAGAAGGATCACAGAAAGAAGGATCTCGGTTTTTTTCATAATGTGTATCCATAATTCTGGAGTGCCCAACTTTTAACTATTGTAAAGATGCTCAAAATTGATCAAAAACGAAGTTTAAGTGAAAAATGACTCAGACGTTTGTCTCAAATGCCATCATCATTGAAGCAACACGAGAAACTCCATGCAGTATTAATGAACCAAGAACCATTTATCAGAACAAGATGGGAATTTGAGTGAAGATAGACATAATAATAAAAAACACCACAAAACTGAAAAAAGTTCTAAACCTTTCTGGCAAACCACTGTGTTTTAAAAGCCAAACCCCCCAAATATATTGCTCATCCCCACTTACTTGAAAATGACAGACCTGATTCTTGGGTCATCTTCTTTAGTCAAGATGGCTTTATAGCTGGAGCACCAATAATTGGGTAGAGCATCTCTTTGTAGCAGCATTGCTGGGTACTGTGGTTGCTACATCACTACTAACTATCTTCCATCCAGTGGATGGAATATCATAGGACAGCAATCATGCACAATTGTTGTATGCTCTCTTGAAGAGGTGGGACTTAGTAGAGGCTTGCAGCAATGATGAATTGTGTTTGTGACATTCCTGGCCCTAGGGATTGGAAAAGTGCAAACTCAGTTTAAGGTGAACTGGTATCATTCACTGGATACCTCCTGGGTGGCTATGCTACAATTCCAAAGTGGTCTTAGCTGTTATGGTATTGCATGCTGACACACAGCTATGTTGCCTTCTCATCAAACTCCTCCAAGCCTATTAGGCACCATCTCCCCATTAGTTTCACTGGAAACAAGACAATGAAGAAACAAAAGGAAATTCACTCACTCAGAAAGAGAGGAGACCAAGCAGGTGGTAGAAACATGACCTTCCTTCATGAGGTCAAATAGCTTTATTGTGATTAAGCACTACAATACAGTATATATCCATAAAAAAACTCTATAGTGTATATAAATTATTCCTTCCATCCAGTAATTCTCTTTTTGTTTTCAATTTTTTTTTCATTTCCATTACAGCTTTGGTACAATGTGATTTTATTATATTTTTAAATACTTTTAGCTTCACAAACTCAACATAAAGTACAAAACTAATCCGAATCAGGGATATTACAATCTACACAGTGGTGTTCAGTGGTAGGAAAAAATCTTACCTCAATGAATTCATGTCACTAGCTAAGCTATAAAGGCATACCTAGCAGACATGACAAAAATATGCACCATTAACCAGCAAACATTTTTTTTTTCAAAATTTATTTTACTTCTTTTTTTTTTTTTACAGATTTTTCCAGCAGCAAATCACTCGAGCATAGTCAGTACTTGTGTCCTCAACTGATTATTCTGTTGTGTTCCTCTTCATTTGAAGGCCATGATTTTTTTGTCAAATAATGCACCGCTATCCTCATAGATCTAAGCCACAGTGTCAGTACTTGACCTGCCACCCTGCATTGTTGATGCTTGCACAGTTTGTCCTGCAGCTGGCAGAAATAACTGGAACGTTATTGGAGGGGCAGTGTGGGGCAATCAACCGGAGGTTGTTCTGTGGGGCAGGAGGTATGACATTACAGTAGACAGGCATTCCAGTGGCTGTAAGTGTTCCTTGACCTGATTGATTAGGTAGCATGATTGGTTGTTGATATGATTGTTGCGGCAATCCTTGAGAACCCTGGGTCATTGGCACCTAGGTAGGAATATGGAAAGATGCAGGGAAAAAAAGATAGCAATTACTAAACAAGTTAAAGTAGGTTCCAGTACCCCTATGTTCCTTCTAGCTGAATTTGAGTATACTGCATGTTCTGCCAACATGGGCTATTTTTTGCTGCTCAGAATTGTTCTCATCTCTGAGGATTTTTTTGTTAGAGAAGGTTTTAAAGAGAATTCCCTCTGCTTTTAGGCCTAGAAAGTGTCTCTGTCGTGACCTACTAGAATATGAATTATTGGGATCAGTGCAAACAAAAGACTTGACCCTGGTATATCTAGGCCATCTGAGAAGTCTAAACCTGTAACTTGATTATTAACCTTTAAAACACTTTTTCACTATAGTAATTCTGAAGATGTAAGGGGAAAATTTTACCCACAAGCAATTCCCCCATTTCCATCTGTGTCGGTGCAGTGTTTTCAAAGAAGCTGAGGGAAAAGGGGAATGGCTGCTCAATCAGTGCAATCTATTAAAATGAATTAGATGTCACTTAGTTTCTTAACTTTCCAGAGGGACCAGTAGGAAGTGTAAGCCCAGGCCACCTCTCACATGCTCTTGGCATAACTCACAGAAACTAGGTATAAAGGTGGGGAAATAAGTCTGGGTAACTTACGGACTTGGTAAAAATCAAGCCACTGCCTTCCCTCTCCCCAGAACCCAATAAACAATAATCCATCTGGCTACAGCTTGTTATAGAAGACATGGTGAGATCCTTGGCAGGAGTCTCCACAGATGAGTAATTTTTAACTGGATCAGGCAAAGCCCTCAACTTCATTACAGGAAACAGTACTGCACTGGCAAAAAAGAGAAGAAATGAACAATGTTCTTATATTTTTTAAAATTAGTTTTCTTCACAGGAAGAAGTCTAATTCCTTCGATCTTTGTGACATTTTACCCTCACTACAGCCTGTAATAAATAGTTCATTTGAAACATTCCGAAATCAGAATGAAAATCAGGAGTACTAAGACCATGTAAACAAGAAACAAAGAAACCGATCTGACTTAGGAGCGTATTCATCAGAAGGTTTCCTGCCACACACTGTCCAAATGAAGTTATAAGAGCACTGTGTGATGCAAAAACTTAATTCAATTAAGCATTCTCCAAGAAAAGCAGTCTTTCCTTACAGTTCCTAAATACCTGATAAGACGACATGGCTGGATACTGCACCATCATGCCTTGCACCTGATTTCCCTGTTGATTATTCATCAGGTTCTGGCTTTGGGGCGGCTGCTGCATTCCCATGAGACCCTGGAACCCCTGCTGCTGGTTCGGCAGGACAGGCTGGTAACCTGGAAGAAGAAAGACGTCTTCAAATACCCTGTTGCTTGTAGGGGCAAAATTACAACTGTTCTAAGGCACAGCAAATGATCCCATCATTTATCCCCGCCTTAGTCAAAAAGTTACTCATTCCTACAGAAGTGTTACTGGAAACAGAAACTGCAGTGCAATAAACAAGTGCCATGAGCCTGCAGCAGCCCTGGCAGGCTGACCTGAGTGGGGCAGCACACTTTCGTTATGCTTTTTAACACCATGGCAGAGACCACCTGGAGGAATGTCTGACTGCAGCACAGGGCTGTAAAGCCCTAAAGAGACACAGGGTGCTACTGTCCTTTGGCTATTTCCTGAGAGGCAAAACTCCCAACGACTTCAAGGACATCAGCATTTGGCCTTCGCGGTCTAACCTGACAGTTTCTTTCAGGTCACATTTCTTACCCCACCCTCTTACCTTCCTTCTAATGCAGTTCCTTAGCATGATGTAAACAGAGAAGCCTTTATTTAATCAAGAAGAACATCTCCATACAGACTGGTTCTCACTTGCAAGGTTTTTTATGTAATTAGAGCATATTAAGGGTCACATTCCATCCCACTAGTTTCACGTTTATCAAAGCAGGAAAATCATAAATTTTGAGTGATTAAATTTGTGCCCTCTTCATTGCTCAGTAGGAACACTGCTAACACACCAGCACCTGCACAAGGATGAGAAGCTTACTCTTCTGTTTTAACCTGTCACTAACTTTGTGTTCAAAGTCACCACAATATTGCAGGTTTTCTGCTCGGACAGCTTCTCTAGGACTAGTGGAGAAATGGGCAAAGACTGCATGATCTAGAGAGCCAAGCTGCTAATGAGGCAGCACTGTGGATGGGAAGGCAAGCACAAATGGTGCACTGCTCGGCAGCAACACGGTTTCGCCTGGGAATGAGCCTAGACAGATGGAACTGGGCTGGCTGGGTGATGCTAATATTTAGCAATTAAGGACTCTGCAGAAAAAGTAGGAAAGGAAGATGCAGAAAGATCCTGTCCTTGCACAATGTGGCCAGATATAGGTATTATAAATCTATGAATAATATCTCCTTAACACATTCTGTGTTCTTTAGCACTCATATTTTTAACATGCAGTTATGCAGTGCACTATTAACTCTGTGGTGATGTTCTTACAATAACCGTATTTCAGACAAAGAAGAACTACCAGAAGGAGCAACTCTGTGTCATCTTTCTATGAAAAATTTGTGTCATGTCTGCTCAATTTATATTCATGAATACAGTACATGGTTCAATATACTTCACAAAGTGAAAACCATCATCTGGATATTTCTTCACTATGTAAGAAAAATAAAGTGACAAATGTCTCTGTTTCTGCTGGTCTATTGTCAATTGATAGCTTTCCTTCAAAACCTGTTCTGATGCCAGGGAAATGTTAGGATTTCTGGTCAAGTATTTGGCATTAAAGATGCCATTTCTGAGATTAATGTCTCCAGTCAACTGAGCAAAATAAAAAAAATGAATTCTTTGAGTGATTAACTTGGCTGGGATGTAGCATTAAACATCTCCCAAACTCACCAGATTATTATACATTCAGATTTGCTCTTTTCCTATGCCCAAGCACTGTGTCAGCATATTTTTTAGTCATAAAAATTACCAACATGAGAACTGCTGTAACTGAGTTTGCAGAAGGCTTATACAGCAATAATAAAATTTCAAGTCCTCTTCTGCTCCAGTACACCAATTATGGGGGGAGGGGGGGGGGGGCGGAGGGGATAAAGGATGGAAATAAAAAATTTAGCATTACTATTCTGGTATTTGCAGGACTGAAGTTTAAGTACAGGGGTGTCAACTGACAGCAGAAGCAGACCCATGAAATTAATCTCCTGTCACCTGCAGTTGTTAAAGTAAGTCCCAGATGTGTAAAGAATGATAGATGGATGGCAGACTAGGGATCAAGTGACACTTTTGGGGAATGTAATCGAACACTGGATTTGGGCTCACAGATTTGGCTTGTGATGCACTGGCACAGGGCAGCAGACTGGTGCTCTGCAGAGACAGACAGACACCACTGGGTTCAGGTAGAAAGCAGCCCTTCTGTTATCTCCAGTAAATATGATGGCATTAACATTACTTTAGTCAGACTACTGCTAATAGTCTGCTGCGTGTTTGAATACACAGCTCTCTCTTCACCTCAGCTTTGTGCTCCATATTCTCCAAATATGACAGATTTATTACCCAGTGCAGACATGACTATCAAAATGAAACAAAAAATTATGGAAAAGTTGAAGTAGATACCCTTATGATGAACACATAGGCATGATCTCCTGGGGGTATTACAAAAACACAGAGTCATAGAATGGCTTTGGTTGGAAGGGACCTTAAAGACCATCGAGTTCCAATGACATACACACACAAACACCCAGCCCTGAAAATCTCCTCTGTACTAGCAAGCACTGCTTAGTACATGACATAACCACTCCAGGTTTTAGGTGCACAAATATGAAAAGGAGATGGGCTGAAGAGCTGAGGTCCACTAGGCTATGCATTATTATTTTAACAATCTTATTTTAACATTCTTCAAGGACTTTAGCAATTTCTCCTGCTCATAGGACATGTGCACCCCTCACCCCCGTCCCAACCTGCAGAGTACTGCGTACATCCCTGAAAATGAGAATAAGACTTTTTTCCTACTCCCTTATGTAAGCCCTTTGCAATGCTCTGACCACACAGAAAAGCTTCAGTACAAGCAGATAAGTACTTCATGTGCACACTAACATACTTCCAATTTGATTAGATGGGAGCAAAGAGGTTGTATCCTGAACCCTCTTAGATTTTAAGGGAAAATAAGTCGCTTCTTTGGTCCAGAAAGAAGTACTCTTGAATATTGACTCCCCTGACTTGTGAGTAGAAACAGGGATGTTTAAGAAGTTTATTGGCCTGTGAGTATCTTTGCAAAGATGCTGTCTGCCTGTCATCTCTTCCTTATTTAATATTCATGGACTTCTTTTTTTATGATCTGTACTCTTTGGAACTAAATGAAGCTATGGATGTCAGACTTTGCTATAGAACCCAATACAGCATTTAGTCAAAATACAGCATCTTCTTCAAGGTTCTGCATCTCAAGTAAAGGCACTTCATTTTACCTGATAGCAAAGCCTGACCCTTTATTATGCTAAATACATGAAGAAAGATGCAGGTTCATCCACTCTGTTGAACATAAAAACATCACAAGGTACAAAAGTATATTCCAACAGTACAGAGGGGGTGCAGCATATTAAAAAGAGCATTAATTTTTTTATCTACAACAAGCTCCATAAGCAAGAAAAAAAATGCTGTGTCAAAACAAAAAAGCCAATATCTGTTCTGCTAAATGGCTTCTGTTACAGCACAAATACAAGCAGAACAATTGGCACTCTAAGTGGCAATCCATTTGGACAAGAAGTTGTTAATATCAAAAACCAGCTGCTCTGAATTTCCTATCACTGCAGCCCAAATTCTCCATGTAATATTTGAAACAGGTCCTCCAGTGCTTACTGTGTGTTGATATCTTTGTATGTTTCTGCACTCTGGCCAGGAAAAAGAATGGAGGTGGGAGAATTGAGATTAATATCAACCTTTTAGCACTGTTTGTGAAACTGTATCTCCTCTTTTTTTTTTTTTTTCCCTCAGGCACAGACTATCAGAGACTGCCACTTCACCAAAATCCAGAATTACTTAATTTGTACACACACAGCACAATCCTCCAACTATGACATGCTTTTCACATGCTATTTACTTTTCAGTGACATGGAAATAATACTGCATTCTCAAAAGTTTTGAAAACTGACTGCAGTGCATGAAAAACCAGGCATTACTGGGCAGAGGTGGACTTTGGAGCTATGCAGGTGTAAGAAAACGAGAACAGGAAGTGGCAACATGCTTATGCAGCAATAGTTTTCTTTGCACTTGCTCTTTTGCTCATTAGCTTTCATACTACATAAAGAGCAATCCTTAAAAGACTCTTTACTGTCCCCTGAGAACATACATACGTGGGTTATTTTCTAATGGCAATACACATCAGATGAACCATCCTATTACTGCAAGCTCCAGGGCCTCTTTACTGCAATTATATCATCCTGCTCTATGTTATCTCTGCTACAAAGAAGGATTTTTTAATTCAGGGCAAACATGAGAGACATTGTTAAACAACCAGAGGAACAAATCGTGCACAGAATTTCAATGAATGCCTCAGAGAAAAGATGAGCCTTGGATTCCAGCTGAAATGGAAGAGGCCATCATACCATCAAGGTAATTCTCTGAAGCTTTACAGCCTGCATCGCCATGCTGAAAGTCATCTAACTTAAACATCCCAGGGGAGGAAGACTGCATGAAAGACCCACAAATGTTTCAATTTCCTAATGAGCCTACACAGCTCAAAAGACAAAACACAGTGGGTTCACACCTCTGCCAGCAGTGTCACCCAGAGCTGCAATTAAAGCATGTTTGGTGCTCTCCTGGCCTCAGCATGCATCTTTCATGGATGGCACATCCATGTTGGGAGGGACTGTTTCATTGCTCATTTTAGATTTGAAGCACGTGTTAGCAGCACACCTTCGGAACATGTGTATCAGCACTGTGGGTAAAGAGTGTCTGACAAGTGCAGGTGAGACTCCCTGAACTGCAAATCTTATTGTACCCTTACCACTTGAACAGAGTCCTTGCATCCAAGCCCATCCAATGCAAACACATACACTCAGTGCTTTTGCTGTAACACGATTTGAGAGCTCACCTGCTCCCTTTCTGCTTTATTCAGTGTAGTGCCACCTAAAATTTGGGTACCTTGGCAACACACTTCAGTGGCTTAGGCAAGCAAAGTCCAAAAGAAAGTCAAAAGGGAAATCTCAAGCAGAAGTAACTGGGCTGGGTGGACTGCTATACAGATCTGGTCATGCTCCTGCCTGCTCTGCAACTAGTGCCTTTCTGGTGCCTCATGCCACCCTCCCTTTCCTTCCCCCTACCTCCCCCAGTATAGAGCAGCTCAGCCTCTGCTGCAACTGCCAGGAGCACTGGAAAGAAATTGAATTTGAGCTCTCATGGAAAAGCCAAGGGGAACAAGCACCAACTCTTGGTGCAGACACAAAGGAATAGCCTGCGAATTTCTTGAAAACATTCTAACAGCAAATTCTGCACACAGAAGGTGCTTACATTTGCAGAAGACTCCCCAAAACGGATAAGAGCTGAGAAGCAAGCTTAAAACATGATCCAAAGTCAGGAAGTGCACCTCTTTCTGAAAGACTTAATGAGCTCACTCTGCTCAACTTATTCAAAAGATGAAGAGGTATCTGCAAATAGATAGTTGTGCTGGTTTTGGCCAGGGTAGAATTAATTTCCTTTTTAGTAGCTAGTATGGGATTAAGTTTTGGATTTGTGCTGAAAACAGTGCTGTTAATTCAGGGATGTTTTAGTTACTGCTGAGCAGTGCTTACTCAGACTTTCTGCTTCCCATACCACCCCACCAGCAAGGAGGCTGGAAGTCAACAAAGAATTTGGGAGGAGACACATCTGGGACAGGTGACTTCAGCTGAACAAAGGGATAACCCAGACCATATGACAACATGTTCAGCATATAAAGCTGAGGGAAGGAGGAGTGGGGAGTGTTCAGAGTGGGCATTTATCTTCCTAAGCGGCTCTTAGGTGTGAAGGAGCCCTGCTTTCCTGGGGATGGCTGAACACCTGCCTGCCCATGGGAATTGGTGAATGGATCCTTTGTTTTGCTTTGCTTGAACATGTGGCTTTTGCTTTCCCTGTTAAACTGTCTTTACCTCAACCCGTGAGTTATCTCATTTTTAATTTTCTGATTCTCTTCTCTGTGCCACTGGGGAGAGTGAGTAAGCAGCTGCATGGGGCTGACTTGTTGGCTGGGGTTAAACTACAACAATAGTTCTTGAACAGACCAGAAAATGGTATAATAAAATTACATGGCTGGAAGATAAACCTAGAACTTTTCAGATTAGAAGTAAAATTCAAAGTTTCAACAGACCCCTTATAATTAACAAAGAGGCAATTTACCAACAGTGGAAGGACATTTGTATTACTTAAATTCTCTAAAATGAGGATGGACATCTTGCTAGAAGATATTCATCAGGTTAATAAGAACTTCTGGTAATAAAGATATGATTAGAATGTGCTCATTGTCCAGTATTAGTCAGACCATTAAATTACATATTCCAGATTTGAAATACTTAGGAAAATGTTAGCCAGTTAGCTCTTAACACTTTTCCTGTCTCCCAAGGAAAAGCACTAATTTTTTGCATATGAGACAGGATCCTCTCCCCAGTCTCTTTGATCACGTGCTGGCAATGCCACCCAGTTCACTCCACAAGCAGAGCTCACCTGTGTACAGCGGGTATTCTAAGGGATATTTCTGGCCTATTTTAGTTCACTTTTCCCTGGCTGGAGTACTGCTCAGTAGACTTTGTAGACTAAAGAATATGGTTGGTCTCTATCCCCACAATTTTACTAGGCTACGTTCTCCTTTACTTTTTAAAATAAGCTACAGACAAAGTATTACAGTGTATGGATGTAGCTTTTACAATAATGTAAATTTACAATGCCCATGATCAAGTTATAACCAGAGAAGAAAAAATGTTATTGTAGAACTACAATTCACTCATAGACACATCAGTACATTCTGTAAAGCTTTTGACAGCTTCCTTTTTTACCAAAAGCTCTCAGCTGGTCCATCCCAAAGTACTTGCAAAGTGGGAAGGAAGAAAAATACTGAAACAAGCCATCCAGCAAGACCAAATACTGTCTTAGAATCACAGAATGGAATCACAGAATTGCTCAGGGTGGAAAAGACCTCTAAATTCATCAAGTCCACCCATTGCTCTTAGCACTGCCAAGTCCACCACTAAGCCATGTTCCTAAGCATCCCAAAGAACCTTTTGATTCTCAAACACCCTAAATATTATCTGTAAAACAGGAGGAAAGCCAGCCTAGTTGGAGAACCTTGCATAGGACAGTTGGCCAAGTTGTGTGAGCCAAACAATGAGATCCATTCCCAGCAAAAGTGAGAGCAGGAGTTTGAGGCAAGGGTTTTCTGGCAGCCAGAACAAAGCCCTTCTTGTTCTAGAGGTCCATCAGAACCTCCTGACTTTGCATGAGATGTTCAAGTACTGGACTGCGCCAGGTGTTTCACCTCCCATGTGGATGGACATTGTAACACCATCCCTGTGCACTGCTTTCTCTAGAGGAGTGCTTCTCCAAGGCACTGGGTTCTCACTGGCTTCTCATGTCCAGGTGTTATGTGTAAGAATTGGGTGCCCAATTGCCTGCGGAAAATATTTGGGGTTTTTTTCATTATGCAGTTGACCATTATCTGGCAAGTTTCACTGCAAATGATGGACTAAACTCCCATGGAGAATGTAAAATTAATCTATAAATTTAAGCTAATCTTGATTTTAGCCTCACCCCAAAGTGTCTGCAGTTTGGAAGACTCCCACAGAAGACACATTAATTAGTGTCTCCATCCTGGTGTTATTTTCTGTGTGAGTCTGAAGATTTAAGCTGCATCTTGTGCAGCTGGAATCCAAACCTCTTTGTAAACAATTTTGTAGTTTAAGCTTGGATCTAAAATCCAAAGCATGCTGCAAAGCAAATCTGCTGCAGTTGATCTATCCATTCCTACTGTGTCTGCTTTCTCTCTGCAATACACATAAAAATGTCTTGACCTAGTAAGACATTTGAGCTTTATATTCTACTTAAAGACATCACAGATAATTTATGGGTGTGAAGTGGACACCATGTGTGCTAGAAGGACAAATACATAATAGCTGATGCTAAAATTCCATCCCTTTCCCCTCAAAACACAAGACCATGCAGTTATTTTACCTAGTTTTCATGCACATACAAAGGGAAAAAAACAAACAAGAATACCTATGCCTGAAACAAGGGAGTCTTAAGAAGCAACAGAAAAGGTACAGAGGTATGAGGTAACATGTCAAACAGCATGTGTCAAAACCCGTAACAGCACACAGACTCATTTCCCCCACAGCACTCTGCAAGTTCAGACCCTCAAGAAACAGGAGAAGCCTTTTAACACAAGGGACTCACAGTTTGGCTTCCTTCATTTCAGGTAAAAGCACATGCCACTCCAGCAGTACAGCTTGCAGGGGAAACCATGGGTTATTATGTTAGTTTTGTTTTCAAAATTTTAAACTAATGGCATCAATTCTTTCAAGTTGTGCGAGATCAAAACAATTTTTAGCTAATGGCACTCCAGCTACATTCACTGGAAACATAACGCAGCAAATGTATTCCTAAAGTGATTACAATGACAGCAACTTGAATAATTCTCTGCAGAGCTGGGGTTATAAAACTGCAGGATGTTGAACTTTGCGTCTTGAAACATAATTGCTGCCAGAATCATAGCTCCCAGTCCCTAAATTGGCCATAGCTCTGCAAAAATCACATACATGCTTCGCAAACCTGGTAATAGACCAACAGCCACATTTGTTGTCAGACTCACAGACAAACAGCCATATACAGCTGCATTAAGAAACCTAACAAGATGTATATGCATCAGAGATATGAGCCAGTAAGATTTATTATCACAAAAGAAAGAACAAAAATACTGGATAACAGAAGGTGGCCTGTCTTCCCCACCCCTCTTTCTATCCCCAGTTTACAAAGCTACAAATCCCACAAAAGCAGTAGTGTAAAAACACCTTCATCCAGCTTCAGAAGAAGAAGAAATAAAATTGGGAAATATCCTGCAATTTTGAATTATTCCAGAGCAACCTATTTGTTGGATTTAGTAAAAACTGCTGATGAAAATACTCTGCTACACTAGATTTTTTTTTTGGTCTTATTTGGTTTGGGTTTTTTTTTTTTTTGGTGTAGATAACAGTTCTGAAATCGCCCATGTGGTGAGTTCTTCCAGAGTGCTAGAACAGGATCTATCTTACCCCAGGTGAACTGCCCCTCCTTGTCCTCTTGCTTTATTCTTCCTCAAAAAGCTATATGAACTCCTGGTTTTACTTGCTTTGCAACCCCTGGGGCTGGAAGAAGCCCAAAGCACAGAGCATCTGAAGCATGGATGTTTTCATGTGCTACTCGAGACAATGCTGCCAATTGGGGGCACCTCTCCACTGCTAAATGGAAAAAAAAAAGTTAGGGGAGCAACACAACTTCCCTAGCAAAACAAACCCTCCTGGTTCAAAAGATGTGCAGGATCAGAGCCTCAAAAATGTATTTTTAAACTCTGCTATAGAAACTAAAATAAGGTACATTTTTACAAAAGCCAAGATAGAGTGCTTTGTGCACAGACTCTTCCTTGAGAATAGTCACTGCGTAGAACAAATGGGTTCACCTGGGAGATAGAAAGCCTCCTGCTGGGGTGATGTAGATTATGGCAATGAGAAACGAGGAAAGTAACACCACATATCACAAGGTGAAATTTAGCACTTCTTACATGTCAAAGAAATATCCATTACCTTTTACCCTTCTACCCATTCTTTTACCCTTTTTCTATGATGCCAAGTTCCAACCTGGAAATGAGGAATAGCATTATCTTTTAAAAAACATATACATGCATGCTCGATACCCCACGGGGGAAAAATGTTTTTGCAAAGAGTGCTGAACATTTATTTAGTGCCTTCTACTTCATCATCCAAGCAACCACCTTGAGGGCAAACATGCAAAATTCTGGGTAAAATGAATTTATGAATCACTTAAAGATGTGTATCCACCCCTCAGTTACTTTTCCACACCTGAACAGAGTTGGTTTAAAACTCAGTGACTTCACTACCAAGTAAAAAGGCCCAGACAAGTAGGAGGTATGATTAAATACTTTCATTATATATCTAATGAAATCACCTACTGTAACATCTTCTGAGACTAAAATTTTAATTAAGGCAGGCTGGCATTTTGGCTTTTTTTGCCCCCCTTATGTTCCAGGGGAACAGCAGGTAAGGTCAAACAAAAAGCTTATGTGATAAAATTGCCTGAGAGTGCTCCTGGGAGACCTGGCATTATTAACAAGAACATGAAGAAGGGCACAGTTGAACAGTTCAAAGATAAATGATTGCATTCAGTTTACTTTTTGCTATCAATCGGAGAACCAGAGAGAGCTGTTATTTGACAAGAAATGTATATAAATAGGCAACAAAAAGAGCTTGAATGGATACAAATACAGGAGACTCAAGGCTGGGGAAATGTTTTTATTCCATTTAAAATCTGGATCCATTCCTTTACTTCTCTACACAAAGGATTTCAAAATTATAGGGACAGCTTTAAGAAGAACTTGCTACTAGTAAGTGGCACAATACTGAAAATAAACCCTGGTCCTTGCTGAGAACCTAAAACCATGTTATTATATGACACTTTAATAACTTCTTTTATTTCCTTTCCAATACACATTTATTTTATGTTTTGAGACCTTTAAGCACTCTTCCTGCTCTTCAAAAACTAAGACAAATATTTATTGCTCTGATCCTGGAATATAAATCTGAAGATAAATGGAGGGGCACCTCTTACAGACATGGTATATAACTCAAAGCTTCTGTAAGATTCTGAAAAGAAAATTCTATTTTTAAGACAAAATCCTTTTATCCCACTTCAGTAAGAAAAATAGAGGGAACAGCCAGCTGCAATCCAAAATAATTGCAACACAATAATGCAGGGCTCCATTACAGCAGCCTAATTCTGGTAAAGCAGCTGATCCAGGATTTTGGCACTTGCCCAGACCCTGGAGCCTGACTTAAACGAATTAACCCAAGGCATGTGCAGCTGTTTTTGTAATCTGAGGCTTCTGCATTTTATTGGAGACCAAGAAGAAAAAAGAAAAAAAAAGCCACCCAGCCAGCAAATGACACAGGTGAAATAAAGAGAGAGAAGGAAAGTATTTTGTGCTTTTGAAATAAGTTAATCCATGGAGCCACATGAACAGGCCCAACAGCTTTGGAGAAATGAGCTTCAGACAGCATGTCCTTTTGGGCAATACCATGAGCAAGGGTGTACACTGGAGCGTTGCTGATGCCCAAAGCCAGCTGAGGTGCCTGCAGGGAGGGTACTACAGGACCTGGGAAACATTATTCTGAAAGGGGTGAAGCCTTCTCATCCCAACAGAGCTAAGCCACTGAAGACATGTATTGCAAGCTTGTGCACAGTTCTCACAAAAACAGGGAGGTCCAAAATAGTGCTAAGGAACATCCAGGAATAATCCTGCTCTCAGCCCCTGCCCACCAATCCCGACAATGTTAAGGAGAGCCAACACAGACCCACTGGCAGGCCAATAGATAATTCTGGAGAAACTAGATGCTCTGAAGGGAGATTTACTGCTTAAAGACCAAAACAGATCCAGATCTGGTAGCAGCCTTTGCTGTAGCCACAGACTGTTACATTGGTGATGTCTGCTGCAATTCCTCTTTAGGAGGTTTTTGAATAGCTAATGTACAACTAAAACACAGATGTAAGAACCCATTAGTGTTGACAGTAAGACTCCTTTGGCATATAATGTGCTCATCAGAGGAACAGCAGCTGCAATATTCCCTATACATACCTGTGTCTATGTTTGCATTGTTTTATATAAAACAGTTCATGGCCATAGCATAACTATTATATGCAATATCTATTGATTTTGTTAGTAAATCCCTAAGGAACTGAGCAATGGGACAGCTAACCACAAAAACAAATTTCAGTGTGACTCAAAAGAAGTACAAATACAAAACTAACAGGATCAAATTTTCCATGCAAGCTGCAAAACACAGATTCACTGAATTTCATCGGATTCATTTCTTCTGGTCTGATTTTCTGGATTGACCCCTAATAAATAATGGCAGGTATGAGCAAACAAATTGTTGAGCCCCTGTGTATTGATCTATCTGTAACTTTGCTCTTGATATCAGCTTGTTGTCTTGGCATAAGCTCTTGATACTGATGAAATACCTACAAGCACAAGCTCAAAGTGAACCTATATGCCAGATACTGTGCAAACTTCAAGGAATAGCTGCAGTCCCTATAAGTGAAGATGATGCATTCCTGAATAGACAAGACAGCTGGAGGTATGAAAATAAGCACCCAAGGGAAATCATTTGCACAGAGAAAAGTGCAGAATACTTTTCTGGAAAGTATGCCAAAATATGTGTGCTGAGTACTCAGACCCCTATTCTGAGCAGGGACTGCTGTTCCGAGCACAGTTGTGGATGTGGATGATCCCTGGGCTCTCACTGCTTCTGCCAGGCTGGTTTTTTCCATACAACTCCAGGTACAGGCTCCTGCTCTGCTCACATCCTTTCTATTGGGAGAAGACAGGATCTGGTTCTGGTGATACAGTGCAGTAAAATGAAACTGTGTTTCATTTTACTGTGGGGAGATTGGGGTAAATGACTGCTATCACAACCAAACCCTGCTTATTCACCTTCACAAGCTGGGCTTTGTTTTGTGTCTCAGCCTCAGGAAGAGTTTTCATGAACACAACATCAGCTGTAAATACTGCCTGCAACAAAGACACAGCCACTGCCTCATGGCACTCTTCCTCCCCACAGCTTCTGCATACACCTACAGGTACCAAATCACTGAGCAAAAAGCCTTGAGTTTGTTTGTTTACCTATAACATAAGGACACAGCAAGTTATGGGCTACAGCCCCCAGCCCGATACAAACAGGCACAGGGACAATACTGAAGCCAACAGGACTTTGATGGAGCATATGTCTACCCATATGGGTCCAACTGCAAAAATCTCATCTTTTCCAAGTGCACCCATGCAGAATGCAATCCAAAGACTGCTGGGGTTAGCAATCGACCTTAACCGGCTCTGTAGCATATTAGAAGCACTCGCCTGCAACACCGTGATTACTCCGGTCCCTATACGGCAGAGCCCTTGAGAATTTGCTTAACTTTTAAGCATATAAGTTAATTTCTTGATTTCAGAGCAATGATTTACAGGCTTGAATAAACTTCTGGACTGAGGCCAGGGAACTCAACCCCTTGAAAGAGAGCATCTCCAGTGGGGAAAGACACAAGCACATTTATTCACACTATATTCTTAGCATCGCTTTAAAAGGCTTCTGAGAAACTTGACCAGGCAGGTAGCAATCAAATTAAGGAAAGAGAGGTCCCATTCCAATAAAATTCAGTTTCTACAATATATGAAACAAATTAATTTCTCATATCCCTCTGCACAACCACTGCTTAACCCCCAAGAGGAAAAATGGAGCAAGGTGGGACTGAGCCTGCATTCCTGCATGGCCCTTGCACTTATATGTGCCTATACGAAAGAGCCATTAGACTAAGCAGTGTCTATGTACCAAGAGATACTGGCAAATAATAAACCAAATGGCAATCAGGGATGAGTCTACCTTTCTCCACTTCTGTGGCACAGACCCAGGGAGTTCCCATTCATGTCTGCATTGTAATTACCAACCATTCTAGTTTACTGTAGTCCCTAGTTTACATTTCCTGTCTTTCTTACTTAAAATGCCTTAATGAAATTGGGTTAAGCCTTTTTTAAACCAGTTGTTATCACTGAGACCCTCCCTTCCCTTTAGCCCTTGAACTATAAGGCAAAAGACCTGTAAAGTGCCTGTAAGTACTTTGTATCAGCCTCAGTTCTGGGCATCCACTCCATTCCATATCCCTGCAGAAATGTAAATGCTAATTGCTAATTCTGACATAGGTACAAAAGCAATACATTCGACTGCTGCACTACAGCTGGGCTGCATCTTCCAGCTAAAGCTTTTTCTTGGAAGGAGGTGAAGGGTGGAATCTACAGGTGTGGTCATCCCAGTGCCCAGTTAGCTTCCCCTGTGGCCAAACTGTGCATCTCACAAAGAAGGCAATAAATGAGTAAAAGCAAAAAATGTCTGAAAAATTAAGAACATTCCCCTTTGACATCCCAAATAGAACATTACCAATTTCCAAAACTCATTTTTTAATTTTTTTTTTTTTAAATTTAGTATCTATAGGCAATTTTGTTTTATATCTTAGTTTGCCTTGGGTATATGAGTCTCATTTCACAGGAATTTGAGTTTTGGTTTCAACTGGCCATGGAATATGCAAAATAACTTGTTCATACAGTTTTACAAATTCTTTTGATGAATTGGGCAGCTAAATCTACAAAGCTTGCCTATCTCCACATCACAGGCAAATGCATTTTCAACCCTTGCAGAATAAAATGAACATTAAAAAAAAAAAAAAAAAAGAAATGCATTGTGGATGTAAGCTTTCACCTTTGCCTTTTCCAACAAGGGTTTAGTGTCACATTTGAAAACAAGAGGATTAACACCTGGACTGGACTCACACATTCCCTGTGTTTTCTCGAAAGAAATTAATAGAAATGACACTCAGCTGCAAGCAGCAAACTTTCCTGAACAGCTGAGCCAAGAAATCTTGGCCCAAAGAGAGCTGAAGAAAGAGAAAAGGAGAGGGACAATGAAGCTGACTTCAGAAGACACCACTTACTTTCTGCACTGATTCCCAAGTGACTACCAAGCTGGACAACAGGCTGACAGCAGTGCTTGGGAAATGGGCAGGAACCAGTCCCCCATTCCCTGCCTCACTCATGCTAGGGGCAATCTTTCTGCAGGCTTGAGAAAGCCTGGAATCAAGCATGTGGTCAACAGGTGTCAAAATGTCCAGCCAGAACATGGTTTAATTCAGCTACATGAAAGAAAACATCCCTATGCTCTTACTCATTCCCAGCTTTCACTGCACAGCACGTTAGCTGGAAAACTCCCACTGTAGCTAGTCCAGTGTTACCACTGCAGAAGAGGATGTTGGTTAACTCATCCAGTTCAACAGCCTGAGAAGGCTGATCTGCCAAGCAAGAGCATTTTATGCAGACTTGTTCTGCAAAACCCACAGGATGAGTCCTGATCCCCTTACCTCCCCTCAAAGTATCTGCAACTGTAAATGATGTAAAATTTACTTTCAATAGCAAAAAACCCCAAAGCATAGCACAAATTTAAATGTAGGAAAGTCTTCTGAATATTTGTGCTTTGTCTGATGTGGGTCTTTCCAGGGCGATGTCTGCTCTCAGAAATCACTGGGGCAGAGCTGCCACAGAGCATTTGCTGTCACACAGCACTTAATATTTTGCAACCCCAGCAAGGCTGTGTTTACAGTCTTCATGGCCAAAAGTATTTGCAAAGTCTGAATTCCTGATAGATGCCAGCTAAGCAATCAGAGAAAAATTGTGCGATGGAAAATGCACAATAAAGACCATAAACATATGGAGTCTTCAACTCAGCATAAATACTGAAGATCAACCTGAGTGTGTTGTCAAGGTAGATTTGAGAGCCAGCAGCGGAACTTTTTCCTTGCATACATTGTAAATTTTGATAGCTTTTTGCTTGCCTGGGACCTAGTACACTCTGAGTGCATTACTACTTCTTTCTGCTTATTTGTTTTGTCATCTGTAAAATAACGTTTTGAGGGGTGGCATCTTCATAAATCATTTTGAAATTCAGCAGTGCTGAGAAGTGCTATATATTCAATAAGTCAATGGAAAAACATCTGATCTTCAATATAATCTGTAACGAGACCTTTAAATGCTGAATTAGCTAAGAGCTACACACATAGCTTTGCAAAATTTTCAGTTAGATGAAGAATGCTTCTTTGACCTAAAAAAAGATGTCTGGGTTTTTTTTTCTGGCAGTGCCTGCAAGGGTAGGGCCACATTCCCAGAGCTCTAAGTCTGTCAATACTGGCAGGAAGGTGAGGAAGAGGGCATAGTAAGAGTTGTTTGCCAGAGCAAAATCTTAGCTACAGGTCTCTGCAAATCAGAGATTTGTCAACAAAGCAATATGAACAGACATTTTCAAGTTAAATTGGAAGGGTTTGCAAAGGCTTTACAATGCTTGCTAAAAAGCATCTGCCAGCTCCCCAAGCTCAGCTAAGGTGGGAGAGATGTCTTCTGTGGGAAAACGAGGTTTATTAGTGTTTTGGTTTCTTTTCCCACAGAATCAGGAGTATCCTGCATCCTTAGTTCCTCTGATCCTATGAAATGATCTATGTACATGGGCAGAAGTACATACGAATTCCTCTATGTGCAATCATTGAATTTAATGCAGTACCATCCTCCAAGTCATCCTCAGGCTAAAATACTTGCTTCTTGCTTACGTGGTCTGGATGGGGTAACTGATTTCACATACCCTTTCTGGGGCTGCTCAAAGTCAAACCACAAAGCAGCTGCCAAAAATGTCTCTTCATGTAAAATTTACGACATGCATTTCTGAAGTGGTAGCTGATGTGCCTAGCCAATCTGCTGAAAATGTCTGTGTAGCTAAAATTTTTGAAAAGAGAAAATCACAGGATCTGCAAACACATCTGCAGAACATTCTTTAGCAACTAGTGCTCATTCTGAGCGCAAATCTTGAGAATAAACACTAACTTCTGTAAAAGGACAAACCTAAGTCATACCTTTAGACTACTCCTCATCACAAGGAACTTGATCTACACCTAAAAATTCCCATTAGAGATGCTGCTCAGCTTTAAACAATTAGCCTATCTTCTTCATGTTAAAAACCAGAGAACTACAATCTTCACATTTTAGCAAATATCCACTGCAAATAAATAATTTTCTAATTATAAAACTGACTACTTTATAGACCTTGTCTTCATATTCTGGAATGAGCTATTGCATCAATTTAAAAAAAAACCCACTCTTTTTTTTCCCATTGCAGAGAAGCCATAGCAAATTGGTTCATAAATATTCACTGGTATTTTAAGCATGGCCGTAAAAAAGGAGATATTTTACTGATTGTTCTGGAAACAGTGCATTTAATGTCAGAGCACCCCTGAGAAAGAAGAGCTGAGGAGAGTCTCTTGTTGCAGTGAAGTCCTAAACCAGTCACAGGTCACACTCATAACCAGATCTACGACTAAGGAAGGAGAAGAAAAATATGATGGATGAGCTTGTGTCTGTGCAGAGTTTTCAGTGATGTTACCAGGACCCTGCCTGGTGGGGAGGCTGAGCTGGCAGATGGGAACAGCCCCACTCTGCACACCCGCGACAGGGACAGGGTGGGCAGGCAGTGTGGGCACAGCTGGTCCTTGCCCAGGTGAGTGGCTCTGGCTGCTGAGGCACAGCTGTCCCACTCCCCAGCCCATGCCTGAGCCAGGGCACCACAGCACAGCTCTGAGTACTCATGCTGTTCATGCTCCCAGCTGCTTCCTATGATTCAGGGGAAGCACTCCCAGACGAAGGCATTAATTACGCCTTAGGCACAAATAAGTACTCTTGACTTCCCTGTTACACTACCCTTCAGTTGCCAGGTAGGATGGCTCTCCTGCAAGTGCTTTCTGGATTTCACAAGGCTTTTTATTTTAAATCCACACAACTGATTAATTTGGTGGATATTCTGCACACTTAGCAAATAAAATCTATGAGGCAAGGAGGCTCTTCCTCCCTATCTCCAACTCCACGGCCCATGATTGCCATGTAGCTGCTCTTTTTGCTACACAGCAGAGTAGGAGAGGAAATGGCCTACAAAAACAAAGCTACCCCAGCTGCATGAACTTCTTAGGAGAATGAAAATTAACAAACAGAAATCAAACTGCAAGTGTTCTTAGAGCTAATTACTAATAAAAAATAATAACTACAACTATAAAGCATATCCCATAAAAATGCTCTTCTTTACAGAGCTAGGCAGTTTCCATGTAAAAATAAAATAATAATAGTAATTAAAAAAAACCCTGGGCTGCTCAAATTTGCTTGATAAAATAAGTTATGATTCATTACAGTTTACACAAATAAAAGTTCAGAAGAGTTCCAAGACTATAAAGCATAAGCGTAACATATTGTTCTGGCAAGTGATAAAACTGCTCACAGTGACAGCTGTGATTTATGGAAGCAATTCAAATACACTTTGAAAGTACATTAGCTTCGCCTCTGCCCACAAAGGGCACATATTAGCAGGGTAGGCCACGCCGGTGATAAATTACATACCAGCAAGAAGTGAAGGCAATTGGCAACATCAGATGCCCGAAGGCCCTGAGTTACTGTGATAATGTGGTTTTCATGATAATACCTCACATGCAATGGCATCTGAGCACCAAAAGAAACACATCAAAGCTATATTTTCATTGGCTTTTTGGAAGATAATGTTACGATGGTGAGAGAGGTTGGGACTTCCCAGCTAAAGCTGACATACAAAGCATTTACAGATTGGCTCTGGAACAAAGTTTGGCACAGAAGGTCACAGTTGAGATGCTACCTCTTAAGTGGAAGCTGGAAAATAACTGTCTCCTGCTTCTAGGTTGTAGGCATAGAAGCAAGCTGCAGGCTGTGGACCTACAGCACCCCTGCTGCACGGCTTCAGCACGGTGGGCAAAGTGACCCAAGGGCTGCTGTGGTTTAGCTCTGCTAACACCCAGAATGGGATGGGGACTTGGCCACATTGCAGTCACCACCTGCAACACCCTTTCTACAAGGGAATCAAGTCGCTGGGCACACTTGTTCACTGATCACATGAGTTCAATCTCAGAGAAAAAACCATACTCTTCCCATGGCTCTGAGCAGCACTGAAAAAGGAGCACAGAAAATGCATGATGACAAAGTCTTAACCCACAGCAGGATTTTACTAATGTAAACCACTGAAAAATTATTTTAAGACACTTCGAGCTAAAATCTACCCTCTGACGTACTAGCATAGACAAAGACTGACTTCAGAGTCAACTCGTTCTTCAGGGGGTGTCATTTGAAGAGAACATATCCCTGGACACTGCTATGGAGAGCCATGTGCAAGGCTTTTCTCATATTACTAGGGAAAGTTTAATAGATTGTATCTGCCTCCAATTATTACAGTCCTCCCATTGTGACATACTAGTTAGCACATCTTCGTGTCCTAAATTAATGACTGGGCCAAAGCAGTTACATCTTGCTGTGGATCAGAAGAGGTTTGTCAGCAGTTATACTGTAATGAGCTCATCAGCAAAAAATAAAGCACATTTAACGAAGACTTTCTGTCTAGTGGGAATTTTTAATTTATTTAATCCAAAACACTCCCGTGGGAAGTGATAATGAATATCTATCCTATTTCTGTGATACCCATTACTGTATAACCTGAGGACCTCAGGCATATGGCACACTGACAGAATGAGTCCATGTAACTTTTTAGAAGAAGTTGGCCACTTCTGGAGTTTATGCCAGTAAATGCCTGCGAGTTGTGTTTCTGTATTTACATGCTCTGGATGAAAAATGGCCCAGTGACACCGTAACTGAAATGGTGTAAAACACCTATACACAGATTGATACTTTAAAAATAAGCGAGATAAATGATTTCTCTACAGATGGGGGCTTGGAGAAAATGCCAAAGTGATAAAACTAATTTTCCTAATTTCCCTGAAGCATGTAGGAAAGAAGAGCTCAGTACCAATTAGAACCTGCCCCCTTTGTAGTTCTAATCTAATAGTTAGAAGAGAGTACATTTTTTCTTGAATTGAAATTTTGGGTAGTACAGATACTACAGCACATTTCAGGCTCTGACTTCCATTTATTTATAGCTCTGCAGCACCACGCTTCTGTAGAAACATTTTCAGGAATTGAACTGATTGTGTGTTAAGTCTTAGTCTTAATAGCTTTTTCACTGCTAGCTAATGGAAATATGGATTCAACATTATTTTAAACTTAATGCAGTGTAGAAGAATTAGTTTCATACACTGTAATTATGATTTTTTTCGACAGCACTTCATAGAAATACAGGGCATAAATAGATTACTTCAAGCAAGGGAGAAGATTGAGAGCATTTTTGTTTCTTCAGTAACAACAACTTGGATATCAAAAATGTAACAAGGAATTCACTCCTCCCCTTTCTTTTTTTTTGTCTATTCCTTTCAGATTAATGTTTTTCACTTTAAATAAAGGAATGTTGGCAACATTCCTCAAATTCTACCTTACCAAAAGACTAGAAATATTCTGCTAAACTTTACCTCTGAGCAGGGGAGGGATCCTCCCCCTCTACTGCAAATTGGCTAGGAGGTAGCAGTCATTGCCATAGCCCCTTGTCTTTATTTCGAAGACACAAGAAACAGGAATACCCTTTCCTGTCCCATCACCTGCTTGTGACTTGTTGTCCTGAAGCAATGAAATAACCCTCACAGCATTCCAGTAGCCACAGGAGAAGTGCCCAGAAAATGTTTATTTATAATGCTCCCACATACTCTAACCCAGAAAACACTCACTTTATCTCCTGTTCCCCGGAAGATTTCACTCTTAAATAGGTTCCAAATCTACCTTCTTCCCAAAAACCCATTTCTATGTTGCAGTCTTTGAAATGTCTTTCAGGACAATTCCCTGGAAGGATAACTTCTCTGTATGGGCACAGATGTTATTTTGTCTAAAGAGCCAAATCTACTGGAAACCTACTGCTCCATCTCCAACTCCTCTTACAGCTTCCCCAGCCTCTCTGGCCACAGCAGCCAGCCTAGCTGCTGCAGCTGCATTTCATTTTTCTTCCAAAGGGAGAACAGGAATGGTGTCTTGGGCCTCTGAGATCTCATTACAGAACAAAACCCAGCATCTTTTAACAGTGTGATGGACTTATGATTTCATTATTCTCTTTGCAAGGAAAGATTCCACAGAAATCACCATCAAAAGGAAAGGAGAGAATGTGGTCTCTGAAACTTGCTGAGGTATGTTGTCCCCACTACCTGCTTCTTTTTTACTAGGTATTCAATAATATCTAGCCATGGTTTTACTCATGGGCTCAGCAACACAAACTAGTTAATACAAAAACTAGAAATGCTCTATACATGTCATGTTCCATAGGTCTCCTAGGAAAATAGTAGCAGGATTCCCAGGCCTAAGACAGTGGTTCTGGAAAGCTGTCATAAAAGGTAAATACAGTATAAAAGCTGAGAGCACTTTGCCACATGCTTTTACAGCTTAGTAACTGTAAAGCATCTCTTTGCAGTGCTGTCCTTCAAATGGAAAGAAAATTCCCCCTATATTATGTTCAATTTTTCAGTTTCTGTTATGTCAATACTACAATCTTTTGTAACAAGACAACAAAAGCTTCTTCATCTTCTTGGAATCAATATTACTTCTCAGGCAAGGGCAACTGGTGTCTCTTTGCTAAGGCTCTATTTTAACATATTGCCAAAATATAAATACAATTCTAACTCAATAGATAATAATCTGCTTTTCAAGACCAAAGGTTGAAATAGCCAGGATGAAAAACCTACATACGTTTTGGTATGCAGCACCATTCTTTCCCAAGCCCTGCAAGCAAATAAGAATTCTGATGGTGCAGGATGGTCTTTGTAGATGCACCTGTCCAAATGTCAGTTCACACCAGCAGAAGGTTAAGGTCCAAAGTAAAGAGAAATCTCATACTCCCCAAGATTCCTTTCATGCCAGCCCTGCTCTTCTGCAGTGTGATCACACCAGTTTCACTCCTGAAGGACGCTTCAGCAGGGAACTGCATTATTCCTAAAGCTAGGGATGCATGAACTGTAAGAAAAAGCTTGATAAATAAATCCGCAGCAAACCACACACATTGACAACTGTACAGAGACAAGCGGATCCCTGAAATGAAAATCAAGCACTGAAAACTGAGAGAAATTTGTCATTGCTTGGCTACAGCTGCATTCTCTTTAGAGGTCATATTTCCAGCTTTCAAAAATGGGAATACAGGTCGATGCACTTTTGTCTGTACAGCCTCAGTGAGCACCAGGGAGCAAAGTTAAATATTCAGAAATCAGAAAAAAGGCTATCAAAGTAGTCCCTACAACCTTAATTCCAGTGACTTAGGCACATATGAATGAGATGTAGTATTTAATTATGTAATAATCATATATACTACAAGAGAATTTGCCCTACAAATTGCTGAAGAATTGGAATGAATCTGAAAAATGCCTCAGCAGATTTTCTAATCTTTACATTTCTTACATTGCAAACCACAGGAGAACTTCAAAATGGTTTTCAGCATGACAACTTATAAAGACTTTACCTCAGCCCCTACACAGGTCTAGACATTCAAGAGCACAGATGGATTGGTAAACATTGCTTGGCAATTTTCTCCAGATGGATCCTTTGTGAGCTGTTGGAAAAATCCTGTGACAAGCAGGCTGAGCAGGCAAAGTGAATTTCAAAAGATCAAGCCTCGATGAAATCTGCATCTGCTTTTGCTGGGAGTCTTCAAAAGGGCAGTCATCTTGTCAAATGTTAACCTCCTGCCCTGGGGAGAACTGGTGCTTGAAGCCACAAGTTTTCTTTCCTCCTAGTTTAATCACATGGGGGAGAATAGACGTACCTAAGCACATTCTCCTCATACTCAGAAGGCACACGTGTAGGGCTTTTGTGAATCATAAAAAGAGGTTCATCTTTGGAAAGAAACAGATGGACACAAGGCATACGGAAAAAAAAATTGGAAAAAAACCCCCTCCACACAGACTTTTCTTGGGGTTACTCCAAAGCATTCATATTAAAGGTGTTAAAAAATCAGCTGCCAGCCAGTTGGGATCAAAACAGAATTTACTGTTCCTAAGGAAGCAAATCACTCAACTCTGCCTCGGAAGACCCCAACATTCATGCAACAAAAGGACAGCTCTTGGGCCCAACACAATCCTTCTCAAGGACACCAGCAGTCCACAGGCTGTGTTTCTAGTAGGACAGATAGAGTGAGTTGTAGAAACTACAGGTGTTTAGATAAACTAGGTTTTAGAAGGACAGATTTGGCATCTTAGTTCTGTCCTTCTTTAGACACTAGAAAACAATAGAAAATGCTTGGATAGCCAATTTCTGAGCAAAGGTAAAAATTCAGCTGATATACCGAATCCTGAAACAGTGCTTTTACTATCTTCATTGTGCATCAAGATTAAGGGAGTTTCTTAAGCAATTCATGGGCACCTTTGCAAAATTAATCTAAAGGTATCCCTTGTTTCAAAAACCATTGAAATGATATGACACATGACCTTTACCTAAGGAATTGAACAACAATTTTGAACATTATGGCTTTTCCTCATTTACAGCACAACCCAATTATGAAACTACATGCATGACCTCACCTAACTGTTGGACTTCTGGGATTCATTCCAGCAAGCTAGTTCTTCAGATTTTTGAAAAGAAGTCAACTCTTGCAGATTAAGCAGGTGGTTTCCTGAGGGCTGATTCCTGTCATGGACACTCAAACTTTCCCCCCTTTTCTACATCCAGAAAGCCCACCTTCCTTGCAGATATCTTTCTCTATCACTAAGCTCTATGGACCTTGCCCTAAACAAAGGATGGCTGGAAGTTCTTTGACTTCTAGGTATTAAAAAGTAAATCTAATTCCCAAACTGCTGAAAAAGAAGATGAATGACATACTCTTGCAGCTACTAAACAAAATTGGGAATCAACCACCTGCATGGCAGATCCACCAATATCCACCCCTGCTCCATTGCTAGCACAGTGTGCTCGGTAAAGTCCCACCTCTCAGCATCACCGATCTCTCACAACACAAAACAGACATTAATTAAGTGAAATCACATTTCTAGTTAACAAAACTTACCGAGATTTCCAGATTACTACAGTATAGTATCAAAACTGGGCTACCACTTGTTTCATCTCCAGATCAATCTCCAGACCTAAAGCTTTTGAAAGCACTGTGACAAAGCTGCTCTAAACCAGATTATCAGCATAAGTTTTTGCCATTTACTTTTGTGCTTAGTGAGCTCAGTGTGATTAGAGCTCACTAAGTAACGACTGATGTACTTGCACACCACAACATAATGAAAAGAAGCTGAAAGAAAAGGTGTGAGGCCAGTTGAGGGGATATCAGACAAAGATTTTGGTTTACCAGCCCATTTTTTGTGCCACTGGTCACCTTCTTGGCATGCAGCAGCCACTAGAAGTACATTAAAAGTTTAAGAAACCTACGAGAAATAAGAAATTCAGGATTTGTTTTCCAAGCCAATGTTGCAATCACTCAGCAAAGCACCCTGCTGGTATTGCTTAAGAAATACAACTGCTTTGCTAACTGGAGACTCAGGCTGCTCCCCCCTCATTCTTAAGTTTCTATTTGATGGATGTCCTGAGTCTGTTTACCCACAGGAAGAAACTCAGGAAAAGAGTTCTTGTTGATTAATTATGGCCTACTTGGAATCAACATTTTACTAGTCATCTAGAAACAACTCTCTAAGGCAAATTGTTTTTCCATGCACCCACCCCCGTTTCTCCAATAAATCATCTCTTTCTAGATACACAATGGGCCACATTATAGCAAACATGGCTGTCTAATGCATTCCAAACACCACTGTAAACTTATGCAATGTAGTAATCAGGACCAAGTAGAATTGAGCAGACAGAAATTAGACTAACTGTGCCCTCTTCCAGGTTTCAAATTGGTCAGCTAACTGATTTTTTTAAAGACTAAAAAGACCACAGGTAGCCTGAGTAAAAACCTTAATAAAAAATTATTAGCTCTGCACTTCCACATTCTTCCTTATAATGGAACAAATAAATACATCCAAGGGGGGGAAAAGGGGGGAAAAAGGTACAAACTTTAGTTCCATAACTTCTTTAGTTCCATAACTTTTGACATACCATGTCAGCCTTTGTAGCCATTTGGTTAGTCTCAAATTTGCATAGAGGAAACGAAGAGTGTATGGGCAATTGCACATTACATTTATCGACTTTTATCTTCAGTTTAGTTTGTAAATGCTCCACAGCACACTATCAACACCTAGACAGGATGGATAAATACAGATGAGTGTTTACCACTGTGAAGTTTCCACCTTGGAAGTATAAATATGGCTCACTACAGACATACGTTGTCTCCTTGAAATTAGTGTGCAGACTCAACAATGTCCTGCAAACCCACTGCCATTGCTAGCTGTGTTTCCTAGGAACACATTTCTTGTTCCTTATATTGCAAGGATGGATTCTGGGAAACAGAGATGAGCAATACAAAGAAAAGCAGAATAATATTTGCTTTATTATGTTTAGGAATGTTTTCCTCCTGAACAGAAACTGACATAACCTTATGGCTTCCCACTTTTATGGAGTTAGCCTGGGGCTTGAACAACTCCTGCCTATTGCTCTCGTGGACCAGTATGCTGAGGCATGGTTCTGCAGTAAAAAAATACAGCTCTTTTCACTCCTGCATTTATTTTTTTTTCCTCACATCCTTTACCTCTCCTTATCAGAGTATCCTGTGCACTGCTCCATGATATGAACTGATGACCCATATCATACATGCTTCATTGATCCTTTCACTGACCAGTTTCCACTGAGTTGGCTGAAAAGTCCCAAGGTGAAGAGAGCTTAACAACACTGCTTTGGGATCTGCAAGGCATGCATGGGAGCTGTAAGGAATGGCAGTGTGGCACTGAGGGGGAAGGCTGAAGTCCTGTGAAGCTGTGTGGGCAGGGGAGAGAAGCTCAGGATGAAGCAACACTCAGTTGTATCCTTACTCTCCTCAGCAGCACACCACAGTGGAACAGAAACTTTATATGATGGATACACTGAAAATTTTGTGGAAGGCAGTACTGACGATATGGTGCCCTTAGTGAAGAGCAGGAAATTATCTGACAGATGTTAATGTACCCATGCACCTTGGACATCACCTTGTTCCTCTGTAAAACAAGTCTTCTCAATAGAGGCTCTGTGAGTTGTAGCTGAGAGAGCACAAGAGCATTTGCCTATGTCAACATTGCAATATAAATCATCTAGTGATAGTTTGGATATAAAATACGCTTTGTAAAACCCAGCTCCACTCTTTTATGCACAGATCACAATCAAATTCATACTTTTCTGGAACAAAGAACATCAGGAAACCTAATTCAAATTTCTAATTCCTGCATTAGATGATAATTCTATTTCACCAAATTACTTTTGCCTTGCGATGTAGCTGCCATTTATAATTATTTATTGCTCAGCTCAAGGTTAAGTGAAGGAACAGCTTCACTGAGATCTTGTGTAAGCCCCTATTTTTCCCGATGAGCTACGGAAGATTAATTGCTTTCTATTTCTCCAATAGAGAGAGAATTAAAATTGCCATTTGATACAAACTATTAATCCAGCAATCATTTTGAAGTAGCACGCTGCTTCTTACAGTTTAATACATTTCCCCTCTTTTTCTTATTCTATAAAGTAGTACTTGGGAGCCTTAAAAATTCAGTTTGTGGGGGTTCCTTTGTAGGACCTGTAAAAATCCAGTCTTTTGCACTCCTGCAGACTCGGTACCTTATGAAAGGTAGCTCTCAACAAAGAGAAAGCTGGAAATGCAGCACTGTTGAGCAGATGCTATTGAAGATGTCCTGCATGCTACCTGGAAGCCCTGAGGACAGTGCTGAAGCACAGGTAACAAATTGTTTTGATAACACAGACTGACAAAAAGAGCAAGGATACAAATATATATATAGCCTAAATATTTGCTTGCTCAGAAATGGCTGCTTTTTCTTTTTTTTAAATTTTTTTTCCTTATGCAGTGCCACAGGGCTAAGGTCCTTCAGAAAGAGATTATTTGCTACAAGAAAAAGACTACTGTTACTCACAGGTGAAGTCCACTACTCACATCTCATGATGGCTGTGGGTTTTCATTGTATAAGCAAATCTAAGGAACACTGAGACTGAAGACAACGAGAAATTAAAACAGTTTCAAATCCACAAATTATTCCAAACAGTGACATTTAGGAAAACACACTTAGAGATCCTACACCTACAATCCCAAAAATGTGCTTCCTGTTTTCAGCACTCAGTGGGAGCTTTGGATGCCCAACTTTTTACAGGCGTGAATGAATAAACAGCTGCCACAGTAAAAGCTTTTTCTTTCTTTTTTCTGATTTACCTAAGCTGAGGAACTTTTCTGGAGGTGAACAATAGTCCTGAACTGGATGGCCACCATGGTACCTGCCTTAACATTCTTTTAGCCCTGCAAGATCTCTCCTTGGTCCCAAGAGTAAAAAAGAAAATTTCTTTATATATATACCTAGTTCTTAGCAAAGAGGTGCCTTAAGTCTAGCTGTAGCTCCTTCATATGACTATAGCACAAAAATCATTACTGCACAGGTTGGCTTCTTTTCCTTTTCTTGTCCTTATGCATTTACATGACAGTAGTCAAAAGACTGTAATCAAAAGACCACATTTGTAACCAAGACACTAGGATCCTGGGAACTGCACTGAAAATAAAGGTTAAATTAAATATGTAAAAATTCAGAATGAAAATCTGTGTTAAAGTACTTCTAATCTCAGCTCTTTCCAGACGTACCAGAGTAAAAGCTTATCTAATTTCCCATTACTCGTTGCACTAGGGATTCAAACTTCTAAAAAAGGCACTGTGTAACAAGGAACTGCAGTTCAACATATTGAGTAGTGCAGCTTGTTTGTTTCTTCATCCTGAAAATAACATTCCTGATCGGGACATAGCCATGTCCTGCCACCAACACATAAACAGAAGCAGCAACAGCAGCTCTATTTGTCAGTTCTGGAGTGAATTAACATAAAATGACTCGCATTTACAGCTAAGCTTTTGGATTGGCAACCAAGGCCAAGTAAAGAAATACCTCTTACCTTTCTCAATCTACATCCTATCAGGCATGAAAGAACCCTCACCAGAGTCTGCAGCAAGAAAACCTGTGTTTATCCTTATCATTCATAATGACAAATGCCAGAGATACCCACTGGAAGCGAAACCTCAGGAGGGACTATGTATCACTAGTAATAACAGAAATAATCAAGCTGTTGTTAGAACCAGACACTCAGACAGCAAATTCAATCTTTTTTATTTTCTGTTCAATACCAATGACAGCTACCAGCCATCACGCATTACAATTAGCTCATGCTGCAGGAATGCTTTCTGCTCTGGTGCATAATGAGTGAGCCACAACAGAGAACAGGACCTGGGAAGAGGAGAAAAACTATTTGGAGAGGTATCACATATCCTTGCCTGTTGCTAAGGAAACCAGCTGCTTTCTTTGAGAAGACTCAAGGGCTGCCTCCTTCACACACCCATACTATCAGCATTATTTCAACTTGCAAACAAACCGAGGAGAACTTTAAACAATTGCTCACTTGCTATATAAATTCATACATTCTATGTAACTACCATCAGTAAGTCAAAATAAAAATATCCTTGCAATTGAGGAGGGATGCTGTTCATGTGGGTAGTTTAGGCAAACAATAAGAGCCGGTGACAAAGGCTGAACAAAATTCAGGCAAAGGCGCTGGGACTTTTTAACATACCACGACTGGTCAGCAGAACAGCTTCAGTTACTGCCACATTATTCTTGAGTTCCTCTGCCCTAACATTGAACACATGCTGTGGGCCCTTCCTCTGGCATACTCACAATTCTTCTACTGCATCCCAGTCTAAGTAAGTGTCCTGTTCTATTGAGTTTTACAACTGCAAAATGTGCTTCGATTCTTAAATCCTCAATCAATAGCAACTGTGAGGCAAAAGCTCTCCCCACTCCTCCTTCCCGCAGTGCAGATCTCTGGTGTATGTTCAGAATATTTTTTCCATTATTAGCTGAGACCCAAAAGCCCTCCACTTCTGCATCCTGTTCCATGCTTTCATCTGCAGAATAGTTACACAAAACTGAGCCCCAAAGCCTACAGACCTACTGTGAGCAGCATGCCTGAAGCAGAGCTGGAGGTGGCCTCTGCCCTTCCAGAGGGGCCTTCTAGCATTTCTGTCAGTGGTGGAGCTCCACTAGTTCTACCAATGGCAGGATGGTATCAGAAAAAGAAAAAGAAAAAAAGATGAAATCTGCCTTTGCTCTCAAGGACTACAATATAAACCTCTCAATTATTCAGTGCTGGAAAATTCCACCGCAAGAAGTGGGAGCGCTGCACATTGATCCAACACAGAATTAGCAACAGAGATGATGTATGGCTCTTTTTGGCAAAGCAAAGGCAGAAATACAAAGATTCTTTGTAGACATTGTTGAATACCTTAGAGTGTTACCTACATTTTCGTGTGGCCTCTGCAGTTTTTACAGAGGCTATTTTGAAGTTCTATCTGCTGTACAACACTGTTAGAAATCTTTTCTCTCTCTGTTGTTCCTGTACATTAACTGACATGAGACTAACACATTCTCTAAAACAAAATTAAAATTAAAAAAGTTGTATTTTACAGTGAAACGCTACAAACGCTGTCAGAAATGGCTTAAATTTTAATTAGTATTAGAGAAGTTGAACACAATTTGTGAAGCCTTGACAGAAAACCAGAAATAAGCACCTGTCTTAAGACTTTTCTAGATGCTGAACCTACCAGTGTTCTCTTCCCTCAATATTTGCTCTCTCCTAGTGTGAATGCTGAATAATTAAACAAGTCATCTGAGGAAGAAAAAAGCTTTTTGACAAAGTGATTTCACCTTTTAATTTTCAGAATCAGATATGCTGTAGGAAGTGTGATAGTATGAATGCTGCTATTAATTTAAATTACAGATATTCTGTAAAGCTGAATGCTGGTTCAGTACTGGTGCAGCATTATTGTATAATGTCAGAAAGACAAACGGATTTAGTGTTTTTAAGACTAGAAATTGAAAAAATTTTAAGCCCTAGTCCTGACTCTTTCAGGAAGCTTCTCAAAAAATCTTGAATGAAATATTCAGTCACAGAATCCTCCTCCAGCACTAGGAGGAATGAAATCCAGAGCACAAAACCGCAGCTAGCATGGGCTGAGACATCCTGTTTAAATGGAAGCATGCCTGTAGGTAAAGCTCTAAGTTTCTGGGCAATTTAAACATAAAATACTTGAACAGAATGTACTGATATCGGTGTGGATCACTTCAAGTTCACGAGTTTGAACTTAGTCCAACCTAAACTGCTGCAAACTCCTTCTTGATCTAGTCATATTATCTCACAAAATTCTTTTAAATTTCAAGGCCTTCCACCAATATTAATGAGCATAGCACCACACTTGAGTATCTGTACAGTAGGGCTCTGTCCCTCCCATTCCTGTCAAGCCTCTGTAAAAATGAGATGCACCCCCCTTGCAATGCTTTTCAGGAGCAGTAATATCTGCTGAAAAAATAGCATTGAACACCGATGGACACCTTCCATACAAATCTGTTTCAATAGCACAGCAAGCAATTACTGCTAGAGAAATAGTTTCTTCAGATAATTACATACTTAAAAATTGAAGTTGTTTATGTTTATATAAGCAGAGAAATTATAGACAGAATTATGCAAACAAATCCATCATGGACCATGAGCTCCTGTCAGGTTGCTAATGAAGGTAGAAAGCAGCAATCTTTCTTCATAAGGTTCTCTAATGACCATGATAACAAACCAATTTTTTTTTTTAGTGCTGCACATTTCCCTTTCCCCATTTTTTTCCCACTAAGTATCAGTTTATAGTGACAAATGCTTTCAGATGACAAAGAGGATGAAAGAGACTTGAAGTTAACACTCTTCAATTATGCTGACACTGAAATGATTAAATTAAGCAAAAATTCAGTATTTCATTGTCTATTTGTCTCTGATTCCTACCTAAACAAATTTATGGACTCTGTTGAAGTACATTTTGTCTTCACTTTGAATTTGCTTGAGAGATGCATTAAAGAGACAATTACCTCTTCTACCTTACTGGAATCTGTAAATGCTTATAATACTGTACTCCATCAGGAACCTTTCCTTCAAGACAACCCTTGCTGTTTACAGAAGATCCATGCATACTGATTAAGAAAGGATTGTACATCCAGACAGTGCTCAGATATACACTTTCCTCACAAAAGGACTTTCTTTGCCTACTGCACACAAACAAATATATTGCTTTTAGGAAAAAAATAGAGAGATTTCCTATGCTCTCTGAGTCTTCTCATGATATCTGAGCCCTGAAAGGTTATAACGGCAGTATTTGTTGATTCTTGAATGTAGGAGAAATCCTAAAATCATTACATTCATTGCCAGAATTACAGAACAACAAATTATGTCAAATAGCATCTTAATTTTGTCTGGATATATTATAGTGTAAACTTTTGGCAGGAAAACTTACTATCAGAGTACTATATATCTTAGCTTTAATCTCCTCAAAAGATTATTTCATTGCTGATGCAAAACACACTTCACAGACTTTTACCTTACAACCGTGTGATAAATCAAGCTAACAGCCTCTTCGAACTAGGCCCAAGCAAGAAGATAAATATTATTTTATCCATAAAATTTCTGTTGTACTCTGAAATTATCTGGAACATGAGGAAAACATACAACAATGAACCAGAGAAGGAAAAAAAAAAAAAATGCAATTTGTTGCAGCTTGTTCATTTGTGAACAGCAATAAGAACAGTTCCATACCCGAAGATAATACTCATATATTTATCCAGCTCGTATTTATGAAACACTTCAGAGATGAAAAATCCTCAAAGTGCTCAGCATTTGCTAAAATGGAAGAAAATAGAGACAAAGATATAAAATAACATACTGCTGATTTCTTCTATCATGAGAAAATAGAAATAATTACTGATTTATCATCAATATGTCTCTATTTTTCTACTCAGACAGCAACTAGGATCAGTCTATCAAAATAGAGATAATTACTGAAGAATTAAATACTGATGATGCCAGACGTGCAATTTACAGAGTACTGCGAGATGTGAATACAGAAATAGTATTTTCTTCCATGTGCTCACAAAACTGGGCACTTCACAGTGTCACCTGTTATGGAGCGCAGAAATTAGTAACAGCAACATACCCAAATGGTTTGAAAAACGAGCATACTCGTTTTGAGAATACCTGCCTGAACACACCTTAAGAATCCACCTATGACGTCCTACATCATAGCCATGGTGTGACAGACACCAGCTCAACCCTGGCCCCACCCAATGGCAAGACGTTGAAAAACTTTGCACTGAGCAGCTCTGAACACAAAAACAGTGCAGAAGCAGCATAATGAAGAAGAGCAACAATGGCATGAGTGAAACAAAAATATTCCTGTTTACAGTGATACCACATTTTGGCTTGAACAGAAATGAACATAATTCAAATGGCAGAGGTTTGTACAAAATCTTCATGGATGACACTGATTGTACTAGGCTTCTGCCAGAAATAGGTCACTTAGGTTCTCACATAAGCCAGCACTTAGGCAAATAAAAAAAAAAAAGGTAAATAAACACACAAAATATTTTCAGCCTTCTCTCCAAATGATTTATTGCTGCCAGAGCTCTAATCTAATTTTAGGTGAGCTCATCTTTTTTTCTGCCCTGGAGCCATTTTAACTCAATATTGCTCTCCTTCCAGAGCCACGAGAGAGTACAGGCTCCCTCAGCCACTACAGATGCTGTGCTGACATTTTACTTTAGCTGTTTGCTGTAAAAGTCATCAATATCGCTTCACTCCTGAAGAGACCTTTTCTAACAAAAATGAAAACAAATTGCTGGCATTAGATCAAACTTTGACCTCTGCATCCCAAAGCGGCGAAAGTAAGATCTGAACTCCTAGTTGTTGCTTTGAGAGCTTCCAAAAGCTCCTCCAAGCAGGCAAACTTTTTATTTTAATAAAATATTTCCTGAGCTGCCAGGCTGAGGCTGCCTCCTTGCTCCCGCTGCCGTAGGAGCCAGCCGGCAGGTCCAGCAGCCAGCTGGGCTCCTGTGGGCCTGCCTGCAGCGCAGCCGTCCTCTCTCCAAAGCAGCAGCAAGTGATGCGAGGTCTTTGGGCAAACCATTTCAGAAATCATCTTTTCATCTGCCTCCTTCCCACCCTCAATAGTCCTGTACTACACTCTGTTTCACCAACACCATTTTCCTTCATATCTTCTTTTTCTGGCCTCTTGTTATCCGTGGCTCCTCACATGCTGATCTGAAGCTAAGGCTGTGTGGGAAGGAAAACTGAAGTCTGAAACACTTGTGGATTGCTCTTTTCTGGTCATACACAGCTCTTTGTTTTCCAAATACCAAGAGATGCAGTAAATCTGAACGATCCTTACACCACCTCCAAGAAAAGATCTGTAGGCAACTGCAAGCTGCTTCCTGCCACACTTAGCACATGCTGGGACCGTGGCTAGGGGGAAGGATGTATCAGAGGCCAAAGGGATGAACCAGCTTGCAAAATTGTTCTCAGCCATGTCTTAAGATCTGAGAATAGCTACACACTTAAAATCATCGCCACAGCAGGGAGCCTAAACTGTAGACACAATGTTTTCATTTTTAAACAAGAGATAAAAATAATGCTTCCAACTGAGCAGGCAGCTGAAAGAGCGAATTGCAGGAAAAGATTGATGTGCTACATATTTTACACAAACTCCTTGACTCATGTTTTCCAAACATGTAAGGAAAATGATGCAGTAAACACTGAAACAAATTTAGCATTTGCATCTCTGCATTGTCCGTACTCACACATAACAGCTCCTGTGCCACAATATATCTTTAAAACTAGCATTTTCTGATGATCACACAGCTGGATCTTCTCCAGAACATCACTCACGTACTTCAGACCATCTCTTGTGCATATCACCTACCATAATCTCCACTAGGCTATGGCTGTAGCATTAAACTGATAAATATGGTTTTATAACACAGTAGATACAGATAATGTCATCTAAGTTGATTTGCACTTTGTTTCAAAGATCCACTATACAGAGATAATAAATATGGTACCAGACTGTCAGGCAGGAGAAGCTAGAAGAGACAGATGACCTTTGTGCATCACCCTCCTCTCTCTCAGGAATGTATAATACGAAGGTATGAAAGCAGACACAGTCAGTCACCACTGACACCGACCAAAATGTCACCAATTTTATTAGAACACAGAGCAGCATAAAAAAAAAGAAGTAATGAATTGCTTAGTTATAGTGTTTGCTGTGTCTTCGTCTCCCTGAGCGCCTGAGAGAGTGGAACAAAATTGCCAGCAGTCACATTACGGAGATAGGTTGACAAGCTGGATGACCCCATAAGTCTTGTTCACATCTCATGTCTGGGCTCTTGACTTGCATCTTAAATGACTTTCATATCAAGGCTTTTGCAGGGAATCTGCTTTGCCATTCTAAAGGGTTTTTGCCAAACCGAGATTGAACGATGAAAACTTTGTCCTACCTGGCACATCTCGAAAAACAAAATCCTCCCCTCCACCTCATCCCCCTACACCTGGAGTTACTGTTTGAGACACCCTATGAGGGAAGGTATGCACTAAAGAAACAGACAGCAACTTAAATAAACAAATCTCAAACACCAGAACCGTTTATTCCCTCCCTCTGTCCCTCTTACTCTGGAGTCATCCAGGGTGGCATGACACAGCAGGAAAAGAGACCGGTTCACTGTGAGACCTGCTACTCACTCTCTTACAGTGTAACGGCCCCCCTTCCAGCCGCACGGCGCTGCGGGCAGCTGTCCCCACGGCCACCAACCACACACAGCCTTGCTGCTCCTCGGGCCCAGGGACAGCACAACGTGGTGGAGCACACCCAGAAGTGGCCCCTTCTGCATCATCGCGCACCCGTCCGCTACGTCGGGTGATACAAACATGTGAAGAGTTGCCATGACGAAGGGCAACCACAATGTCTGGCTTGAACGTACGCTGTGACTGCTCACACCAGCTCCCTCTCAGCTCTCTCTGTGCCCAGCCACATGCAGCATGGACACTGAGGACACAGCATGCAGGACAGCATGGATGGAGGATGCAACATCTGCTCTTCCACTGCTTGGGATGTCCAAGCAAAAGGTTTCTCAATTTGCAATTTTCAGTGTATTTTCAAACAGAACAGCAACCAGCTTTCCCCACTGCTGTTCAGTTAAAGCACAACCAACAGGTTTCATCTGCAAAGGCACTGTGAGCAGCTGAGGAAATGAGTACCAGATGTACATACCTGCTTGCTGGGCAGTCTGGGCGATCTGTTGACTCCGCTGTGCGTTGTACTGAACTGAGGCAATGGGTCTGTACTGCTGAGTTGTTGAGGTAGGGTACTGACCAGATGGGTAATAATACACTGGCATCTGCAAAGAAAGAGAACAGTAAACTCTAGAGATCAAAGATTCATAAAATAGAACAGAACACGGAGGGGGAGCAAGAGTTCAAGTCAAGCATATTAGTGGGGTAACACTAATCAAGAGAAGAGGTTTGCCTCCTGTCTATTCAAGAATTGCTGCTTGCTTTTGGCCAGGAAAAGGGCTATCAGTGCCCACATTTCATTTCAGATACTTTAAGAAACAGGAGGAAAAGAAAAAGAATTTTAATTGAAAGAGAAAAAACCAGAAAGGATTCATAAAAAACTACATGTGTATACCAAAGAAAAGATATCACGATAATGTTTTATCACAGTAAAATGTCAAAAGCTGAAGGAAAATGGATGCAAACACCACCTTCCATATCAACATAACACATACAGACAGCATGTTGAACCATTAAATGAACTCGGGAGGAAATGGTCCAGTCAAAGCAAGGAATGGCCCGGAGTACAAATACGTAGAAACAAGATGGAGAGCAAAATGGAGTGCGTGCACCCTTAACACTTGTAAGAAACAATTATCAAATTGATGCTTCTGATTAACAGCTACATCCCTCCTTACACAAACATTTCCCTCTAAAGCCCTTCTCGCACTTGGGGTGAAAACAATTATAGTTCAAAACACAATCATAGCTGTTTTCTTGCAGGAGCTGACGGTAGGCATTAAGTCAGCAAGTTCTGCTAGATGGGCTTATTTTTTTCTATTATTATTGTTGTTACAGAGCAACGTGTACTACATCTCCTTATCACACAGGTGAACATGAAAGTTTGAGGGTGACTGGAGCAAAAGACTTTTCCTATACACGTCACACCACTGTTACTGAGACATTTGAGCTAAACAGCTTTCAACTGACCCTTCACAAGTTCAAAGCTCTCAAAATTTTTCATTTTCAGCTGTCAGGGATGCTGTAGGCATCTGATAAGAGTTTGGCAGTGTATGGTATGAACAGACTGCAGAGGGACAAAGGCTTGGAAGAACATTGCTTCTCTCACAATTTCTGCCACAGCTGTCAGCATTTCTTAATAAATCATACTATTTTTTTCTCACTTTGTGTGTAGCATTTATACTACACAGACATATGCATGGAGTCAGACCAAATGCTTTTATATTTTTCATGCAAAAACAAGAACTATTTTTGTGACTTTTATTTGCCTGATACAGATCACTCAACCTGATCACCCATACAGTTGGCAGAGTAAAGGTAACTACATCCTAAAGGTAACTACTGGTAGGACATTGTAAGAGAGATCAGAAATTTTTCTTGGAAATTCTACAATGTTAGATGAGGAAAAAATGGCATAGACACAAAAGACTAGGTGAGAATAGGCTATGGATGGCTACTTGGGCAAGTAGAAGCCTACTGAATGAGTAACTGTGGCGGGAGAAGGATTTAGGATTAACAAAGCTGGACTGGGTGGTGTTGCTGAAGTTAACCCCACAGACCAACTGTCAGTCAGTAGCATCTGTCAATCAAGAGGCCGAATACCCATTCATTCTTCAAGGTCTACTGATTTTCTTTTTAATTTAATTTTTTTCCCTCCCTCTGCTAATATCAGCCTGATTCAAACAAGTATGAGAAAAACAAGGTTTTGACTGGAAAATGTTGTAAAGGTATCCTCCCTCCAGACAATACCAAGCGACACCTAATGGCTGCTGCTGGCCCTCAAGCCATTTGTTTTGTTAGTGACTAATGTAACAAAAACAAAATGCCTTTGTAGAATGGACACCACCACTATGAATTTGTTTCTCTGCAAAGAAAAGCCACAAGGAATAGGAAAGTGGACCCAAACATTTAAGGCGCAAAATTATTCTTTAAGCATCATAGCAGTGTAAATTGTGGATCAGGAGAGTTTAGTGTGATGAACTCATCTCATGGACAGCTGATTGTTCTCAGCGACACTCTACTACAGGAGGCTTGAAAGAAATGAGATTCACTCTAAGTCAAGTCAATGCAAATAGTTGATCCAGCCCTGGAGCAGGGGAACAGAATAGACAACATTTCAAATATTCTTTATTTTCTATTACTATATTCTACAAACTAAAGAATATTAAACCCCTGTGGAAACACTCACTTCTCCTCCCAGCAGCTTAATCTCACTTAAAGGATTTATTTGATTTACCCCCAACTTCTTCATTTTCCTGGTGCAGACAAGCCCCTAGATATTTAAAAATACATAAGCATTTGACAACAATGAGAATTATTTCTTGGGGAATGATTGTATAGGTATTAACCTTAAAACATAACCTCAAGAATCTATGTTTTGAAGTCAGGTTTATAGTTGAACATGCTGAGCACAAAAACAAATATGTACACTGAAGCATACACTTATTTATTTTTACCACACACATAAAATCTCGGTGTTAGTCAAAGGGTTGTCTCCCTTTCTCTCATTTTCTCAATTCATTGGAGTGCATTTGTTATGCAACCCACTTAAAAGTTTATGAGAGTGCAATCTATCAGCATGAAAAAAATGCTAGTAGTAGAAGAGTAAAAAAAATTATTTTACTTATAAAGATTAATGCATGAATTAGCCAGTAGTAATGAACACATGACACAAAAAGAAGAGGTTTGGATTTTGGTAGGTTTTGTTGTTTTGGTTTTTTGTGTGTGTGTGTTTTGTCGTTGCTGTTTTGGGGTTTGTTTGTTTGTTTTTGGTTTGGTGGGAGGGGTTCTGTTGTTTTGTTTTTTAAAGCTCAGACATTAAAAGAAGGGCTTAGTTTAAAATATAGACATGGTCTAAAATAGGTCTTTTATGCTTGACGGGCTTGGAAGGATCCATTCTCATTTATCTTGAATACATCTCTGTGTCAGCAGCTGAAACGTTATTTTTCCTTTCTGATTCTACTTTGGTGAACAGTGGAATTAGAGGGATCAGAGATAACAAGTATCACTTACATCATCTACTCTGATCCTCTTGAATTTTTTAGTTTCTCATCACATCAGTGTTACTAACACCTTTACTTCTGTGCTCTTCAACAAAAAACATTACATTTCTGTAGCAGCCTACCAACACGCCAAATTATACTTGAATTGCATTCCCATGCAAAATGCACAATCAAACCTTCAGCCTTTTGCTTGTATAACATTTTATTTACAGAACCAGGAAGTTTCCACAGCATTAACAAGCATGCCAATGCAGCTATATGGTTACCCTAAAAATAAAATAAATTTACCAAAAAAATGTGCTTCTAAGACCATAACCTAAATAATTGCCACCTTCTTTAGTCTAAAAGCATAGTTTTTTGATCTTAATCGTCGACACTGTGAAAAATAATTTTTAGCAAGATTTTTAATCATTATCTTGTTTGTAGGCTGACCATTCCACCATGTTCTACTTTTTCTCTCATATACAACGCTTTAATTTAAATTGTAACAGGACTGGGCAAATCACTTCAGAGACACTCATGAAATGGCACAGAGAGACATGACTTTTTTTCTCTTCCTAATATGCTTTGTCCCCAGATGATATGTAGAGACTCAGTGCAGTATTGGCTTTCTGCTTTGTTCTGTCCACACACAGTCTGGAACCCATGATGAGGCTGGGTGTCTCTCTGGCTGCTCTCTAGCAGCACCCATGAAATTCAATGGTATTCATTGCTTATTTCACATTTTTAGGATGATTTTACTTTCATAAACTGCCTCCCTACTGGCTTATATCTTGATTCAGCCATTGGATTGGTATTCTACCTTCTCTTAACACTGCTGATATCCAGTAAGGTTTGGACTGGCACCTTCATCCAGATGCTGACACCATTGCTAATGCAACTGTTACAGTCGCATAAATGGGAGTGAAGAAGACAAGAGAAACCCCAGTGATGCATGGACACATGAAGGTACCATTTCTTCCCAATATCTAACTGACAGGGATCAGTCATTCCTCAAGGCTTTTTCTCTACCTCCCTGCCCCCTCTGTAATAATTACAGTAACAGGTAACAAAAAATAATGACTTGTAAGATGTCGTCCAATATAATTTTCAAAGATCATCAAAGAAAGCCCCGCTCATTTGCAGTGACTCCCCAGCCTTCTTCATAACAAGTTTCCTGGAGGAGACATGCTGTGAATAAAGATTTTGTCTTAGGGTAACTACAGACTCTCACGGAGCAGGCTTCTGCAAAGAGACAGCTAAAATTAATGATGACACAAAATTAATTCAGGTGAAAAATCCCTCAACATGTTAATTACATCTCCAGGCCTCTCCAAGAATTCATGCCATCTCACTTTTGGATATCACTTTTCCAGAAAGAATGAGTCAGAGATGAAAATAACTTTTAAGGGAGGATATCTTTTCCCACTAACATAATACTTGCATTTTTTCCACTTCTTCATTTGCAGAGGCAAAGACAGGCACCACTGATAAAGTACTACAAAGCAGAATGTGGACCCTTGTTAAAGTATTGGGCCCATAAGCGCTACAGAAAAACCATCAGAAAGAGAAGAAAATTGAAAATAAAGAAAGCAAACATATGTTCGATATTCATGACAGAAAGCAAACAAACGTTTGCTGCTAGAGGTCCCTTTAGCAAACCCAGAGTAATGGTTGGGTCTTGGGCTGGTTTTTTTCTTTTTCCAATTGGCTGAACAAAGAGAAATCCTTATTTTTGATTTATTAAATCATGATTCTGTTAAGCTGCAGAACACCTGTGATGAAAGAAGAAGCAAAAAGAAATGTAAAGGATTCTCTCACCACTTAGGCATGTCATGTCAAACTCAGCCTGCTTCTGCTTTAATACAGACTGGGAGAAAGAATCTTGGAGAGCAGCTGTAGAGCCACATTTAACTGAACTTTAATAGAAAAGCTAGTAATTTAAATACAGTACCATCGGGTGTGTAGGAGAGTTTCTTTCTCCCCCTTTCACCTCCCGAAGGAAATTATCATACTCACAGGATCTCCACCCAGGTTTTCACTGCTATTTTCCAACAGCATACAGCGTACCACAGCCAACCTTATCAGCAATGCATTTACAGGAACTAATTAGCCATTAATGTCATGCCTCTTTTATACTGGTATAAATTCAATAGCAACATTTAAGATATAAGAGTGCTTTTACATTGATTGCATTGCATTGATTAATGCATCACATAATGTTTTCCTTCCATTAGCATCCTTATTGCTTTCTTTTTTTCCCAGAGCCTGCCTCAGACCACCTGCTTTGGTGTCTGAGAGCAGCCTTACTACTGCATCTGAGCCCCAAAGAGTAACAACAGCTGACTCAGACAATAGCCACTGCCACAGTGAAGCTGTGCCACGGGCAGGACAAGGATTTGGGATCTACATGCCATGTACAGAAAACAGTGCTCTAAGGCTAGAAGAACTACTATTTTCCAAGGAATCACTCTTATCTTTTTATAGGAGGGATCCCCTATTTGCCGTACATGTGCTGCATGTAGTATCCAAACCACTGTGCCACAATCTAGGACTGAAGTGAAAGAATTAAAACTTGAAATGTCAATCAGAAGCTCCCGTCTGTGTGTGCAGATGCAGAGAGGGGCTGCCCTCCCTCCTTTCTAGCAGACCAAGGCCACTGTGCTTTCAAGGGATAGGGGCATGGGCAGCAGCCACTAAACCCTGCCAGGCCCTCTTCCACAGGTATCTGACAAGGATTTTTTGGAACAGCAACAAGCTGGAGATGGATGATGTCTGCAGAAGCAGAGGAAACTGTCAGCACTGCATTTCTCACCTTTCTACACACCCCCGAGGACAAACCATTCCCCAGTGAAACAACTGAAGTTGTTGCAAAGCCAAAAGATATTTTTCCGCTGTCAGTAACTTTCCACTTTGTTAAAACGTGGGAGGAAAGCAGCTGGGGTATGGACAGAGACACAGTAACCACTAAATGCACCAGTACTGTACTGGTCCTACAGCAGACTGTACCTGAAAAGGCACCTCCTCATCAAGTCCTCTGAAGAAGTTAATCCGCCTCCCAGTAGCACCAGAGCAAGGATTAACTTGGAAAACAGCTCCACCAAGCAACACTACACCGTGCTGAGTGAAAACCCTGCACCCTGCTGCGCATGCAAGGGTGAAATCCAACACTCCCACTGCAAGGCTCAGCCAGGGGCAGGAGCTGTGGCCAAACACGCCCAAAGCAGCCTATGCCACGTCAACCGAGGCGGGTCTAGCAGAGACCCCAGGGCGAGCTGCACATCTGGTCTCACCCGAGGGGGTGAGGAGGTGGCGTGGGGTCTCTGTCAGGACAGGCAGCACCATCCTGCAGCCCCCTCAACTCCCACAGCAAAGCCTGGCCAGCAGAGCTGGGAAACACATCAGTGCCTGCTGTGGTGGCAGCCTGGAAAATGGAGATGCTCACATTTACCTAGTTCACTAGAAGTGTCATGAGGTTTGACTAAAGGATGCTGGAAAACACTGAGGGCACCTGGGGGTTGTACATGAGGACCAAAGCCTGGACAGCCTCTACTTAGGAGACACAATCTAGATGGGAAGATGGACTCATAAGGGAATTTTGCTCTTTAGGTCATTTTTTTTTCTCCCAAATTTAAAAAAAACACAAAACCTGCTACGTTTGGCAAACTGTGAAATATTTTTCTAGCAATATTTTTCTAGCAGTATTTCCAATTTTTTGTAAAAGAAATCACATTATATTGAACTTCAGCTCCTTCAAACTTGTTTTTGGCAAGCCTTCTCCTGGAAAAAATAGCTGCACATTTTTTAACAGAAATTATGGATTGCAAAGCCCTCTATGGGATGTCAGAATCCAGGAGCCCTCAGATTTCTTTTATTGTTATTTAGTGATCTAATTAAGTAGATCCTTAGCCCACTTAAAACACTGTAACAGCGAAAATTTTTCATTCCTATGGCAATGCAGAATCCCATTAATAAGCACAACTGGAGATTTTAAATAAGAAGCAATAAACAAAAAAACCCACCAAAAAACAACCCCCAACCAGTAGGGTTTACAATACATTTACATTAAAAGAAATGGTGAAATTTTTTACCTTATTCTTGTATTTTTAATTCCAAGGGATAAAATGAAAACAATAAAAATGCTATTAATAACATTTAAAGTAGAATTTAAATGAAGTTATTTATAATTGGATAAAAGAAATTTGTCTTTTTAATGTGTATGCCTTGAAAATTGGCCAGAAAGTCATCTGTGCATTTTACTTTTTGACAGTAATCACTTTCAATATTCCGTAAAGGTACCCAGGAGACAAGCAGAGATGTTTGGCAGTGAACAGTAAAACATAATCAGTCTTCAGGAAGACAGTTAAAATTACTGATCTGTGACACCTCACATGTTCAAGTCAATTAAATATGATTAATGACTACCTGGGCTGATGTGCACATTGCTCTTTTGGTACATGTACAGAGAAAAAGGAGTATGGGCATTTACTCACCCTCCTCCTTCATATTCATGTGCAGATGTGTCATGGAGTACAAACATGTGTTCAGAAAATGTTTTGAGGAGAGGCAAGGCATTGATGAAACCCAGGAAACAACAGAGCCTTTGCAAGTTTCCTGCCACCTAAAGACCTGCTAAACTTTTACTGGGGAAAAAATAAAAAATATCTGGAATGTTTACATTCCCTTCCTGATGTTACAAAGAGCACCGTGCCGAAGTGGCAGCAGAGGTTTTGCCTACCTGAGCAGGTGGCGGTGGCTGTTGCACAAAGCCCTGGGGCGGCGGCGGCGGCTGCAGCACTTGCTGGGACACCGGTGGTCCTGAACCCGTAAAGCCTCCTGGGGGAAGCTGCTGGCTCGGGGAGGCCATGATGTAACCTGTCTGCTGGGCAGGCTGCTGCAGGATTGGCGAGGGGTACACGGGGCCAGAAGGCGACTCGGGGTTGTCTCCTGATGACTGACGGCTTAAGCTCATCTGGTTAAACTGCGCTGTCATGTCATCTCGCTGCGGGGCAGAAGGCAGGAGAGAAGGATGGAGACATGATGGCTGCAGCAGGCACAGGAATTAGCAAAGCAAAATAGGTTCAGAGCATGAGGGGGGAAAGGAATCACTCAGCTCCAATCCATGCCAAACTTTGCATGGGTATCTACAAAAATGGAGGCAATTAAAGTGAAAATCACTATAAATACCTTGACAAAGACTTCCATACTGTAAGGTGAATGGGATCATTTGGCAAAAAAGCCAATTATTTTGGCTCTTAGCCTGCCACACTCACCTTTAATTCCAAAATGACAAGTGAACTTTACAGTGTTCAAAAGAAGACATTTTAAATGTAAAGGGCATGAAAATAACATTATGAATACCTCTATCCCCAAACACAGAACGTGTCAGCCAAACACATGCTGGTAATTTCAGCCATGTTTCAAATTGATCCCAAGAGGAATTCAGTAGGATTCAGGTGCAGATCTTTCCCTTTTTGGATTGTTTTGAAAATCCAAGGTTGTAAACATAGAGAAAGTGAAAAAAAGCTAAGCCTAATGTTGCTATTTCAAGGCTTTTTATTCTGTGTTGGAAAGAAACAAGTTCTGTATTTGATCGAAGGGGGAAAGAAAAAAATAAATATGTGGTAGGGTAAACGTACCATATAAAGTCAATGGACCTCATTACATGCTAGTAATAATACAGGCATTCTGAACTGTATCTGTTCATTCTTGCAAAAAGATTCATATTGTTCAATGCTGTCAAGTTTATTTTATGGAAGTCAAAGATTTACAAATACAATTCTAGGCATCTTCATTTGGGCCCATATCATAAGACTTTTAAATACTCAAAACTCCATCATGTAATGTGCTGATTACAGACAGGAAATAAGCACTATAAAAATGCTTTTTGCTCAGAACATCCATATTATTTTTTAAAAGAAGCCTCTTAATATTGTTAACAGCCCTGTGGTATTCATTCTCCAAAACCATCCTGCACAACGTATTTAATGGCAGGAAACTTCAAACCGTGTTAAAAATGAAACAAAACAAAACTAAAAAACCCAAAAAGTTTGCTTGTGGAAAGCACTGCTGGGGACTCTACAGAGACTCCCCCTCACAACTGAGAACAGATGTCATGGATTAATGTTTTAAACACTACTGACAGATGATCAGGTGGTTTATGGAAGTAATGCAGTAATGCTATTAACTTTACCATCATCCTACATTCATATTCAGACACATGAGTTGTCTCTGTGAAGTTGCTCCTTTAAAAAGCTAGGATATTCATTACCAGAATGGCAAATGACTGCTAACAGATTCTACAAGAAACTTCGCTGAGCCAGAAATGCCTCTAGATTTTCAGAAAAGAGAAAAAAGTCTTTAAACACCTATAATCTATACAGTGTTTGTATAATGGAATGTATATTGAAGGTATTAATTCAGATGAAGTTTCACTACTGAATTAGCCAATAAAAATATTACCCTTCTTGTGACTGTCACTAGGGCAACCTGATATTCCTGCAACACACTTTTCTAGAGAATTAGCATTGAGACATGCAATTTTTGTTAAGCATGGAAAATTTATTTTCCTTAAAATGGTATCACTCATCTACTAGCCATTAATAACATTATTTTATCTGCAGGGATCCATTCAGCTTTGTTTCCATATCTTACTGTAACTATGTGACATTGGGGGAAAAAAAAATTCAGTCATAAACAAGATTACTAGAGCAAGAGAGAAAAACAACAGAAAAAAATCTCACAGTGCCTCTTTAAAATGTCAGCTTCATTTTAGAACAGTATAATCTTAGTCCTGTAAGCAGCAAACCAGAATCAGGCTCCAGAAGAACACACTCTATTTATTTTCTTTATACACGTCCATTGGTGCATTGTCATGATGTACAGCACACCACATCTTCTGCAGCTGGTTCACTGCTACTCTCCTTCCCAAGTACTCTGATATCACCAAGGAATAAATCCAGGCAGTGGGTTTAGTATATGGATAAAAGAATATAAAATAAAAAATAATGATTTCTGGAGGTCTCTTCTCCTGCCTTTGCAGACATGAAAGAGGGATAACCCAAATCTCCCAAATAGGGATAACCTATTCAAGTTATTAATTTAAAATCCCTTGGTATTAAGTGAGAAGACATAAGCTCCTACCAGCAGGCACAACGAAACATTTTTCTGGAGGCTCTGCTAAGCAGGTAGAGAGCCCTGGTGTAACATCATCCTTCAGGTTAGGTAACCAGAATCAGTGGGAATGCTCTTACAAAATGCCTGTCAGTACCAAAAGCATAAAGGAAAACAGGTATTTAGACAGGGTTCTCATGTGGGACACCTGTTGCAGGGCTCCCCGAGGCTCTTGGACACACATATTCACACCTCCAACTTCAAGGAAACAAAAAGAAATAAAAAATCTTTAGTACCACAGAAAACTGCTGTGTTGGAGAGACTGGCAGGAGATGCTGGGGAGGATAAGAAACTGCTGGATATTGAACTGACTGAGAAGATGGCTGCATTGTCTGAACAGGCTGCAAAACAAGCACAGGGAAAGACAATAAATTCCACCATTTAGAGAAAAATAACAACCACCACCACCACCACCTTTGTTATTGAGAACAAAGATCTCAAACACAGCTCTGAAAATACAGGTGACTCATCACCAGCCTGAGTACAAGAGGTCAGGTATTGTGATTTTAGTCTTCGTTTTAGTCTTATACCAAACAATTATTACTGGTAATTCTGCCTCTTTTCATGGGTTTGATGGCTGTTAGATTAAATATAGCCGCAGCTATACCTTCTTACTCATAATGTGAGGCAAAGCCAAATTATGATTCTACGTTTAATTTACCGAGATAAAAATGGAAAGCAGCACAGCATAAGTGTATATTTCAATTTTGCTGTTAGTGACTGATTTAACTCTGAGTGTGTCACAGGCAAAAGAATAATGATTGTAAAGCTGCTTTGGGAGAACACAAGAGTTTCAAAAAATGACAAGGAACAGGCTGTGAATTACCAACAGACAGGCCATCAGCTTGGAGCAGATGTTTATCTAAGTGAAAAAAACAATTTTCCACAGCACTATTACCTTGGAATAGCTTTAGTATTCCTTTCATTTTAACCTCTCATGTAACTTCTTGCATAGGTTTGGTACTATCTTCTAAAACTGTGAAGACCCGATCAAGTAATAGGAGTCATAATCATGTAAGTCCAAACCCAGTAAAATCAAAGCAACTTTACTGAATTTAAATGCTCTATTTCTGCGTAACCTGGGATGAAAATGTGCCAAATTATAAAGCTGCACAAGAACCACAGCAGATCTTGGCTGCTCCATTACTAAGCAGGATGTAGGATTCTTGCTTGAGTAGTTCCCTCCGCCTGCTCTGCTCTGGGAGAACAGGCATGCAATCCACAAAATTAAGTTTGAACAACACCCAGACCCTGCTGCCCATGCTCAGCCACACCTGGCCATATGCCACAGCCAGCTCAGGGACCAGAGAGCCAACATACCATGTGCTCAAACAACGTCGCTCTTCCTGCTGTAGCTCCAGAACTTCTAGCTCAGAGCAGGATCATGGCCAGAACACGGGCACAGGCAGAAAACCACCAATCTGGGGCAGAGGTGCTTGGAGACCACCCATAGATTGGGCCCAATACAACTGGACATGAAAGCGTTTGTAGAGCTCTTGCTGTACTTTTATTCTTTGACTCAGGCACACTGTTGTCAAAAGAGAAATGTCCCTGGCTCTTTGGAGAGAATTACAGACTGCACTGGTTTGAAAATGAATGCTTTAGCTTCCACTAATGGGTGAATTTTGCAAACTAATTTTATGTAGACATACACCAACTCACTTAACAGTACTTTTGAAAATGAAATCATCCTTGAGATAAAATTGAAGATGTAATCTTCCCTCTCTGCTTTATTCATGTTGAAAATAACATCCTGATATTCAGTCTAGATGCATTCTTCCCTTCTACCCTCTAAGTCATTCTTGATATCCCCAAGAGCTCCTTCTTTTTTTCCAATGATACCACACCTACCTGTGTGACAAGGTGACTTGCCATTTGCTGCTGTGGCTGTTGAACCTGTTGAGGCTGCTGGGGTGAAGGCTGCTGCTGAGACTGTCCCACCATCTGGCTCCTCATTGTCTGCTGGCCACTGGGAGGATTGTATATTGCCGGCGTCCCATCAGGATTTACAAATGGTTGACCTGAAACAAAACACCCAGCCCTTGCTGAACACTTTTAAGAACATACTGTTTCCTGTGTGAAAGCAAACAATTTTGCTTTAACTGATCACTCTTTAGCTGACCTGCTACAAGAGTAAAGTGTTCATCACTCTCAATATCTCATTACAGTAATTACAGTATCAGACATCTCTTTTTTTTCAGGGAAGACAGCAGATATTTGTTTAGGCAGTATGATTTTCCAAGGAATGGGTGGAAAGTTACCATGGCTATAAGATGATTCAGATGCTATGGTTACTTAAAATCATTCAACGATGAATCAATTAACATTAAAATTGAACTTTGGAGCAAACACTGAAGGTAGAGAATGTTCCCTTACATTTTCCTCTCATACAACAGCAGTCAAATGTACATAGCTACTTCTAAAACAATACAGTTTGTAGGAAAGGGGGAAAAAAACAAACCCACACTTGTTACTAATTTATTTACACATTCTAATAACACAGTGCTGTACTTTTGAGAGCTGTGCCCTATGAACTTAGAGGAGCAAGAACTCCAGTTTTCAAGGAATCAACTCTTAAGGTGTATTTAAAAATCTCTTATATACAAGAAAAATTCTGTTCAGAGTTCTGGTAAATTGTTGAACTCATTTTGCTTCAGATAATCAAGCTGGGGGAAATAACCTTGTAAAATCAATATTTCTTTAAAATAAAAAAGTTTACCTAAGTCATTGTCTTGAGAACAAAAAAGAAATTGTATTTCTCTGTATCAAAAATGTTTTCCATTACCTCAGTTCTCTTTTCATTTCCATCATAAATCTGTAAATCAAAGGAATTATAAATGGTTTCATGAGAAAAAAGAAGCAGTTTTAGCAATGATGTGATAACCTTTAAAGCAGGTAACTAAAGTATGAATATCTGAAATAAAAAGGGAGATCTGGAGGAGTTCAGTGACTTAGAGCAACAGTGAAATAATGAACTTCTGATTTGTACCCTACACAGAATCTCTACCTGTTCTATCTACTCCTCAGCCTTTCAGCTTCTCCCTCCAAGGAATCATGGTCAGAAATGCATGAGGAACACTGGCTAAAGAACCTTGCCTTCTCTCTCTAAAGCATCAAGTTTCTAGATGAACTCAACACCACATTCACGCTGAGAAAGGTCATGAGTGAGTGGAAAAGAAGCACGGCGCAGTTCTGTCTATTGATTTCCTGATTCTTGCTGTGAACCACTGGGTGACTATGGCATGGACTCCCAAGCTTTGGGAATCTCAAGCCCCAGAAGTACTTTAAAAGACTGAGTGAGTAAGATAACACGCTCCCAAAGCCTGTGTCAGATGCTCAAGGGAAGCCAATAAAGAGTATTTCCTGTGGCTTAATGAAAGATGACAGAACTGAAAGTGTAAAGTCCCAGCAACACTTTTAAAGATAAAAAAAGACTTCTCATGAAGAAGTCTTGAAATCAGAAATGAAAAGGAGAGATCAGAAGGTAACAGGGAAGACATTTGTAAGTTATGAACTGTGCCCCTGATAGAAGGGCAAAGATTGCAATGTCATTTCAAGGAATACAAATGAAAAGTAAATGCTCTTAAATTGTCAGAGCGGTTAAGGAAGAACATGTCAAGAGGAATCCTTTAAAGGATGAAGCAGGCTGATGAAGTAAGTGAAATGGAGAGCACAGCCACATAAATGGTTCTTTGCCAAAGCAAGTAAGAAGCTTGACTATCTGGGAAGGAGAAGGGTAAAGCAGAGGAGAGAAAATAAAGGAAACTGCAGATATGGAAAAGAAAGTGCGGATTCCCAACACCTGGGAAGGAGCAGAGTGTTATAATCAGAGCAGGAAGATATTGACAGCATCTCTAGATGCCATTAGAGGCTTGCACAGTCAGTGACTATGCAGTGTGAAAGGAAGGAAAGATCTTTAAAGGACATGGTGTTATGATCAAAAGAGAAAAAGACGGGAAGTAGCCACTCTGCAAGAGAAGAAAGAACTAAAGAATGGGGTTACATAGGATAAGAAAATCTATTCATTACAGGAAACAAAGATCCTTTTTCCTTTTCTTTCAACTGTCTTCTCTTCACCTCTGCTTCTGACAGCATCCATCACTTTGATAGTTGATCACAGCATCTAGCAATCTAAATCTCCTCCCCGTGGAGCTTCTTTTGTAATGTTTCCCTAATAAGATGCAAAGATTCTGAGCCCAAAGAGTGACTATTTTGCAGCATGTATTTTACTGCATGTGAAAAACACAGCAGATGCCGAAGTACAGTCTGCCTTCCAGCACAAGGTAGCAGCATGAAGCTAGAAGTTTGAGACAAGAATTTTAGGCTTTTAAAGAATCTGCTCCCTCCATTTACTTTATTATGTATATATTTACATGGGAGCCACAGAAACAAAACACAAGGTTTGAAACAAACACAAAATAATATATACACAAAATACTTGCTCCCTGAATGTTAAACATACAAACATACAAGGGTTTCCCAACGATGCATCTGCAGACAATGAGACACACGAAGAGGGAAGATGAGGTTCTCTGGTCTAGTGACAATACTGGAAGGCATTATACCTATAGCAGAAAAATAAGACTCCCTAGGTACCAGGCAAAAATCTAAACTAGCTGCTGCAATTTGCTAAATTGACAAGACAGATGTAGGAGATGTTTGTCTTACACAGCTCCTCTGGCTTTCAAGTGTGGTGAGCTCCAGCCTCTGTCCTTACCTGTCCAGGAACAAGCAGTATCTCTCAGCTGTTTGTGGGCTCCAAGCAGCATCAATTCATTTGTTTTTCAGTCCTGTCACCTGAAATACAGATGACTCCTGCCTAGGCCTGCTGAGTTTTGTATGGATATGGACCATATGGTGGAACACAAAATGCTGTCTTCTGTATTGATCAAGAAATTTCAGTGTTTCAGACAGAACTGATAACCACCAAAACAGAAATAAGCAGATTAATATAATGATGGATCTTTTCCTTGCTGACAGTATTAGGCTCTCATGTCAATAATGCAGAAGCTTGGAAAAAAGTACACTTGAAGAGTAAAGGTTTGTGCAAGTTACCAAGTCACCTCTCCAGAAAGAACTTACCAAACTTATCACATTCAACTCTAAACAAACAAGAACTCCTCCTTGGTTTTAAATATGCTGATAGATATTGATGAGCCCCAGATATAAATATCTAAAAATACCTGTGGAAAGATTGGCTTAATGGTTTACTAAGGCTGTATTTTTCTTAAATGCTGCAACTTTCTTGACTGAACCATGACCAAAAAAATTATACTTAGTAGTGGACACACAAATAAGCTTTAAGTATTTCCACCAAATAGTGGAACACAGGGATTTAATACCCATAAAATACAAGTAATAAACAAAAATCCTCAAAGAAAACACTCCTGAATGTTCTATTAAGGACTTTGAAAAAAATATTCTGGAGTTCAACCCTCAGCTCTCAGTATAATGGGAGATACATTTCACTACAGGCTTTCTTGTTTTAAACCCAGCATAACTCAGCTAAGGTTGACAGCACAGCTAGTCAAGGTCACTGGAATAGTCCGAACTACTGAAGAAGCACCGCAGCCTCAAACTCTCTGAACCTTTTTAACACTGACAGTACAATACAGTGGGGAGTAACAGCACAACATGATCCAGACTTCATCCAGACCAAGGAGGTAACAATTTGCCTTACACTTTCAGCAAGCACCCAAATTCAAACTGAAGAGTTTCTGAAGCTCTCACAGCACTTGGGAGCTCTAGCATTTAGGCACTGCAAGTGTTGACTGTGAGCTGCAGTGATGAAAACTATCATGAATCGAAGAGTTACATCTTGCTCTTATCACAAACCTCACAATTTAAATACAATTACTAATCATACAGCTTACGTAACATTAATTCTGAAGTGCAAATTCAAATGCAGCCTTTAAGCCTTGTGAAATTCTGCTGTTAAGCATAATCTCTAAGAATGTGATGTTACATTTTGGTTGCACCGTATCTCAGCATGCTTGATATAGAAGAGCATCTGTCTTTATTGATGCTAACAGGATCTCAGAGCATTCACTGAGAGCCAGGGAGTGCCAGGACTGTTGAATGATGAGTATCTTGTCTGGGATGGAGCAAGTGTGTTTTGTATCACTTCCCACCAGCTATGCCACAACAGCCTCAGAATCGAATCTAGCTTTCCCTGCACATTTGAAAACAACCACTTCCCAAACATCATTTCAATGTATATTTGCTCATAAAGTGCCTCCAGAAAAATATGTCTAGAAACAAGAAATTTGCTGATTCCCCAGCAGACATCAGAAACACCAAAGGGCAGAATCAGGCAGGAGAGAACTGTACTGACCTGTGTGTGGGTTGAGAAGGATACTGCCAGGCGGTATCCCTGCAGCTTCAAGTGGAAGAATGATATAGCTGGTGTTGCTGGGGGCCACCTGGCCACTCATCCCGTTCTCAGGGTAGGACACGCTGCCTGAAGAATTGGCCGCTACCCCGGGGACGAGAGATGCACTTTGGAGAGGCTGATGTATTCGTGACAGTGATCCTGAGGAGCCAGCACTGCTGGAAGACTCTGAGCCTAACAGGGAGACATAATCAGAGCAGGAAGCGGGGTTACAAGGGACCACAGTCCCCACCAGATAGGGCACATACACAAGGACAGCCCTCACAGACTGCAAAGGCACGCATCACTCTATGCCCACCTAGCAGGAGCAGGATTTTCACTCCCTGCTGAACCCAGCACCCACTGGTAACTTTTACAACCCAAAAACCCACTTTCCTCATGCAACATCTGCTTCCCCCCTCAGCCAGTAAGTAGACTTACCAAAGAGGAACACAAAATCCTCAGCATGTATTTATAATGCCAAGGTACCAGTTCATAAGATATAAAAACTAAACATAGTGTTTATACATAAAAAAACCCCAGAAAACAAACAAAAATGTAACACAAAAAATCACCAACATTCTCTGTAAGTAAAATGCAACAGCAACTGAGTTATCAATCTAGTCACAAGGCAGCTGTGCAATATTCATATTAACTTAAAGCTATCTGATGCTACCTAAGAATTTTGCCACTTTGGTTTTTCAACATCAAACCTAATAAAACGGATCATGCAAGATAAATCAACTATGCTAAACCACATTAGTTCCTGGAAGGATGGGAAGACACATTATTTTAAACCCCAAATATAATTTCCAAACTTCGGAGATACGACTTGATTGGATTTTAATTTGCTTCACATAAAAAAGACAAGAATCTCTGGGAGCATAAGGCTCAGGTGATCAGCTTCCTTAAAGCAGATGGTATGGATGCTTCCTCCCCCGAGCAAAGTATGTTTTAATTGCTACTTATGTCATTTTACTTGAGTGCGCTGTCTGTGCACCTGACCTCCACAGTGTTCACCTGCAGGTACAGACTAAAAGCAAAGACAGAATTCAGACTTCTGTTTAGAAAACTACTTTGAGACAAATTATATCCTTTCAGATATGGGATACTGTAGGTAGATCCTGTAGTAGACTGCTTAGAGCCTCAAATTCATTTTCAGTCAAATGCACTAGAAATTCATTTATTTTCTCATATTTAAAGAAATTAGAGCAGAATAGGTTTCTTCTGAAGAAATCATACCAGCATCCTGTTACTTCGCAGAGGATCTTTCCACAGATTATTGCAGGTAATGTCGTACTGCGTAAGACATTTTTTTATCCATCTTCTTCAAACTTTGTATTTGTGCAGCAGCTACTACAGACACAGTCCTCTCTATAAGCTGTGCACTATTTGCCATCAGCAGGACACTAAATCTGCTTCTCAATATCTAATCAAGAAAGCAGAAGAGATTTCCAAGGAAAATTTTAATTTCTATAAATACACTTCAAAGTTGTATTAGTCACCGTATTTTCCCCCTCCTTGTAGACTGAGGTTAGAAATGTAGAAATATTATTCCTGAAGAAATAATTCTATTTATTAGATCATTTCAGATTTCAGTGTTTCTACAAATTCCAGAGTTATTTTTGGAGGTCATCCTCATCAAACTGCAAGTAGCATTTGGCATCTTCCTTGCAATTGTAAATGCAACTGCTGGAGTTCAATTTTCCTTCCAGATCAGTTTCAAGTCCTCTGCTGTATTTCTCTGGCCTTTCTACATGCACTTCATGTTGCTTCTTTTGAGCTGTCACTTTACTTTCTCCTCTTTTCCTCCACCTTTTGAATTCAATGGGTCAGAAAGCTACCTGGAGATGGTAGTGATGATGAGATTTCTTAAACCTCCCATTATTTCGAAGCGTGTGAGTAGTATCAAGCCCGAATTCAGACTCTCTCCACTTTTTGTGGTATCCCAATGAAATAATATTGGCATAAAAGAAGATTGCAGCTCTGATACTCAACTGTGCGGTGTTTTTTTTTCTTTCCCCCTTTCTGTTGTTTTTATGGCAGAATCATGTATTGATCTACACCAGCTTCTGTGTGATACAAGCCAGAGGACTGCAATGAATCCAGGTGTACTCATCACATGGAAGCAGTGGAAAATACTTTGAAGCTATCACCTCCCATTGGTCAAGCTGATAGCTTTGAAATGTCTGCCTTAAAAGATCGAGATCTGCTCTCCCATGTCAGTAGATCAAGTTAGTGATTTTGAAATAACGCAAATAAGTCACAAAACTGTATCAAGAATTTTCTGAATTGAAAAACAAAATCCAGAAATTACTACTTCACCAATTTTGCCCCCATTTATACTGTATAAGAATGATCTATTTTATTTTATTCCATTATTCTAACTTACTTCCTATCATTTTAAGTCTAGACCTATTAAGCCAAGTAAATTCCAACACTAATGTTTGGAAATTAACACCAATTAATCTTGTCTTTGTAGCTCTGATTAGCTGTTTTCACGCTGTCTAAATTTGGAATAAGAAATCACCGTATAATGAATTCAGTACTGTAGAAAAGGGAAAAAAATAAACTATCTGACTTTATTCAGATTCATATTAAGAGATGTCTTGCTAAAGACCTCTGAAAGGAACTTGGACTAAATGAGATTTTTGCCCCCATTACACAATCTAACCTCTTTTTTTCAATATGTAATGATGGATAGTTCTTCTAGATTATTCTGTAATTTTCTTGCTGCTTCACAGTTGAGATAATAATAACCTTTGCATTCTCATCACTTTCCATTAATATATTTTTTAAGTATTCTGAGAGATACAGAAGTTCAAAGAGTTGTAAAGAAAAAGAGACAGAAAAACCACCACAAATGCTTAATAGCTTAGAGGGTTTGCAGAGGGAGAGTGTGGAAGTACCATTTATTTTCCAATATTCTAAGCACTAGTGAGTGATGCAACGTGTCCTGTTCTACTTTTCCTTGGATCAGCATTCAGTATCTGATGACTTTGAACATCTCTGCTCATCTCACCCTCCAAGTCCAAGGCAATGTTTCCTTTCTTACCAACTACACTCTCAAGATCTAGCCACTACCACTGCTTACTCTAGACCATCAATTTTTCAGGAACAATAGAGCACTGGAAGCATTTTTGTCTTGGATATAGGTTCTTGGATTAGAAATATCTATTTGCTACTTCTGTAAGTCACTTGTCTTTCTCTACATAACAATATATTTAGCAGTTAAGTGAAAATGGTACATGCTCATGTGAACATGATTATTTCTCTCGAAGCTGAACTTCTAAAAATAAAACTGATGTTTCAGCACAGTCAGTTGGTGTGAAAATTAGGACTGGAAGAAGCTGGCTCGTGACCTGCTGCCCATACATCAATATTCTGACAGTTTTCACTGTACTTACAAGATTCATCAGGCTAATGCCTGTTTCAAGAAAATTATGAAAGGAAAAAGAAGGAGAAATCCAGTTACAAAACTCAGAGAAAAAATATAATATACAGGACACTTTATTAAGAAAAACCGCAAAACCTGAACAACAAAACAAACAAACAAACCAGCAAAGGAAGGTTAATGTATTAAAACGCCTGCAGTAATGTATTGAAATGCCTTTCCCAACAGGAGTAGCAATGAGCACCTAACAGGAGAGATTAGACTGTGTCTCCGATTACTTGGAGCTCTGCCAAGGAAGCTAATGATCCCTACAGATCTGTATCAACACAGCTAATACCCCAATGCAGCCAGCTTTCTGCAACTAAGGGGGAAAGAAATACGCTCCAACAGATGTGCGTTCCACTGAATGGCAAATGCATTAAGAGAAGCTAAAGGTGCAATAGTTACAACTTTTAAGCCTTCCAACAAGTATTTAACTAGACATGTAGACACACATTGAACATTTCTTTGACACGTCTTCCCTCATGATGCTAAAACCTGTTGCAATGTGTCAGTGACAATAACATGGTAGTTGATGTGCTAGATTTTCTCTTTTTGGGTGTTACAGACTGAACAGGTACATCATTGTACCCCTACAGGGACAACTATTTCACTTACCACTCTTAGTCAGCCCTGGAAAGTCTACTATATTACTAGAAAGCTAAACAAACCAACACTTTGTATGATGTCCTAAGTAGAAGGAATGCAATCTGATTGAAATTTGTTAAATTATTAACTCCCCACTCGATATTGAATTACAGCTTAGAACATGTCTCTTTGTACCTACTGAGCTACAGAATAACAGTGAAGGAAATTTTATTTGCAGTGTACAATCTGTGTTTTTCAGTAGAACAGGGTACTCTAAACGATCAACAGGTGCATGAAAATAACCATCAGAACCAATAAGATAACCATGTAATGGGTTTCAAACAGCCCCTTTTGTGAAGTTTGCAAAAATGATGTAACAGAATTCCTTTGCTAAGCTCCAATTCCTGTGCAGCTGAATGCAATAAAGTCTAAGACTAATTGACACTACTGGACTCTACTGCAGAGAACAGCACGTTCTGTGATCTCTTGCCTAAGGGCAAGCTAACATCTTTTTGTGCTTCAGTTTCTGCTTGTTTGCTATGTACCATTAATTACTGATTTACCACAGGTTAGGGGCAGAACATTTAACTTTGGTGACAATATGAAAAGTGATCTAGAAAGGCTACAACATTAATATTGCATCACCGTATACCCTGTCGAAGGCAGCTGTGAGCCTTCTGTGAAAATCCTGAAAATTTTAATACTCCTGTGCTCAAGAAGAGTGCTTAACAATGCTTCTGGATGACGGCCATATATATATGGAATAATCTTCATATTTAAAGAGACCATAAATATTTTCCATCATTCAGCCAATGAGGAACATTTTGACCAGCTAATGACTTCATGCTGCTTTCATACAAATTATATGCAAGAGAAAAATATTTTAAATTCATTACTGTGAACCATAAAATTCTTCAGAGAAAAGTCTAGTACTTTCTGTAGGAGAACTGGGACAGAATCGGTGCCTAGCAGGCTCTGCCACATTACCAGGGCAGCATGCCTAACATGGGTAACAACACCTCTGCAATTCCACTTCAACTACTGTAGTGAAGACAAGAAAACAAAAATAATCAAAATCACCCAAAATGAAAACACCATCAACCTTTAAATGTCTAGTGAGCTACAGAACACCTGGGCTGCCTATGGCACAAGTAGAGAGTAATGAAGGTTGTGCACGTTTTGCATACTATCAAGTATCGCTTAGTACCTAATGCACCTTAGAAAATGCAAGTAGCACATGGGGACTTTGACTATTCTATGAATGCACTTAGCTATTTTTTGGTAAAGGGAAAACACTTTATCCAGACAAATTTCCCTATTGTTTTTGAACTGGTTTTTTTTTCTGCTTTAATGCCATTCAATAGCATTTTGGAGAGAAGGTTAGAAATAGTAATTAGGACATCAGTTCTTATGACTTTTCTCAGGCTAACTGACTTCGTGTCCTGGCTTTGAAGGTGTACGTTTGTTTTGACACCCAGTCTTGCTCTTTTTCCCCACCTCTTCTTTTTATCTTGTTTCTCTTTTACTATTTCTGTGCCTCAGCTAGCTTTCCAGTTTAAACACATTCCTTACTAAAAGTCAAAGCACTTTAAAAAGAGCATGGAATTTTAATATCATTGATGTTTTAAAAATGTATTATAAGAGCTTTCATTTGAAAGCAATTTGGGGTTTGGTGCCTACAGAGTGCAGATGCATTTACAAGTATTGGCATACTCCACAAGTCTCTCCTTTAATACATTTCCTAAGTGCATCCTTTTTACTATGCTTGATTTTAACACTAAAATGGCTTCTTAAAAATATTGCCCTTGCAATTAGATGTCTCCTCCAAACTGGATTTCCCTGACACTATTTTAAATGCTTTGCACCTCTGCAGCACAATGCTGCAGAAAAATACATTTACCTGCACTCCACTGAAGGTAGAATGATACAAAAAAAAGTATAGCAGGAGCCCGTGACTCCTCCCTAATTCTTGTACATCAAATTCAGTCCTGATGCTATTGAAATAGTCATTGGAGGCAAAGAAATCTGGAATTGAAACCATTGTATTCTATACTTCAAGCCCCACTGTATAGCCTATTCAGTCTATATTCAAATAAAAAATACATGAGAGTGTAGTTTCAAAACTACATACCCACTGAAATTGCCCCCTGCCTTCTCCTGGGCAGATCCCATAGGCATACAGAACACATGATAGGGAGGATTCTGTCATCTCTCCACCTGGCTGAACAGAGTGATGAGGGGACAGGGGGCAATGGTGACAAGTTCCTGCCTAGCACAGCAGGCAGGTCTCCTCTGTGATTATCTCACTGTCCCAGGTGCCCTGAGATAACAGATGTGAGGCTCTGAAAGTGGAACCAAACAACAGCAAGGATGGTGGTTCACTTGGTTGGAGGTTAATTCTGACTACACCCTGCATCAAAACTGCTTCCATAAAGGAAAAAGGATGGGTCATGGTCACAGCAGATTCCCTTCTGAAGGGAACAGAGGGCCCAACACACTGATTGACTCATTTCTTGGGGTCGTCTGCTGCCTCCTTGGGCTGGGTTAAAGACGTGAAAAGAAAACTTTTTACCATGATACAGCTTTATGGATCATTAACCATTACTGATTTTTCAGGTAGGCAGCAATGAAGTCCCAACAAAAAGTCCATGGGCAATCAAGAGACTTCAAAGCCTTGGGATGGTTGGTTAAGGGATCAAGAGGAAAAGGAGTGTTCTCCTCTGTCCTTCCAGTTGCAGGAACTGATGAAAGAAGAGCCAGCAGATTAAGAACAGACTCTGAGCCTGGTGTCATTGACAGAATTTTTGGGGTTTTATCATGGGTTGGTTTATAGAACACCAGGCCTGCTGGTGACAGACAGGGTAGACCTGTCTCAAAGGGTTTGGAAAAGTATCTTTGCAGAGGAGTTATCAGGTCTTTAAACTAGATTTGAAAAGGGAAAGGGATGTAATACAGCACACCAGTATTTAAGGGATGGTGTGCTAGTGAGATTCTTTGGTCTGAAATCCCAGTGGAGGCAGGGGATGGAGATCCATGTGGCAGTGAAGACAAAAAGGTTACTGATCTGTCATAAATGATGGAAGTGCCTGAGAATGATCAGTAGAAATTATGGCTTCTTCCCACAAAAAGGGGGCAGGATCAATAGCCCAGCTTAAGGGCATCTGCACCTGCATGCACATAGCACGCAGAACAAACAGGAGGAGCTGGAAGTAACCGCACAGCAGGACAGCTGTGACACAGTTACCATCACCTGGTGGAAACATGGGTGGGATGACTCACGCAAGTGGAGCGCTGCAGTGGATGGCTGGAAACGCCTCTGAAGGGATACACAAGGAAGGAGGGGTGGTGGGATATGCCTTGTATGTTAGAGAGTGTTTTGACTATTTAGAGCTTGACAATGGTGATGAAAGGGTTGAGTGTTTATAGGTAGAAACCAGAGAAAAGGCCAACAAAGCAGATGTCATGGTGGGAGTTTGTTATAGACCACCCAAGCAGGATGAAGAAGCAGATGAAATATTCTATAAGCAGCTGGGAGAAGTTTCATAATCACTGGCCCTTGTTCTCGTACATGACTTCAACTTACCAGATAATTGCTGGAAATATGACACAGCAGTGAGGAAACAGACTGAAGTGCATGGAAGATAACTTCCTGTCACAGCTGGGGAGGGACCCAGCTTGGGAAGGTGCCCTACTGGGCCTGGTTTTTGTGAACAGAGAACTTGTGAGTGATGTGATGGTTGGAGGCTTTATTGGGCACAGTGATCATGAAAAGACAGTTTTCAACTCTCAGAAAAGTAAGGAGACGGGTCTGCAGATTGGCTACCTTGGACTTCCAGAGGGAGATTTTGGTCTGTTTAGGCAACTGGCTGATAGAGTCCTTGGGAAGCAGTCCTGAAGGACAAAGGAGTCCAGGATGGCTGGACATTCTGCAAGAAGGAAATCTTAAGGCACAGGAGCAGGTTGTAACCATGTGCTAAAAGACAGGCCAGCATGGAACACAGCCAGCTTGGCTCAGGGAAAAAAAAAGGTTATGCAGGGAGAAAATTAGAAAGTCCAAAGCTCAGCTAACACTTAATCTGGCTACTGCTGTAAAAGACAACAAAAATGTTTTTATACATTAGCAACAAAAGGAAGGCTAAATAGGATCTCCATCCTTTATTGGTTGCAGGGAGAAACACAGTGACAAAGGTGGAGCAAAAGGCTGATGTACTTAATGCCTTCTTTGCCTCAGTCTGTAATATCCAGACCTGTTCTCTGGGTACCCAGTCCCCAGAGCTGGAAGACAGAGACAGGGAGCAGAATGAAACCCCCATAATCCAAGGGCAGAGTTAGTGATATGCTACACCACCTAGACACACACAAGTCTATGAGGTCAGATGGGATCCACCCAAGGGTTCTGAGGGAGACAGTGGAAGTGCTCACTGAGTCACTTTTCATCATCTATCAGCAGTCCCAGTGGGATGTCCCAGTTGAGTGGAAGCCAGCAAATGTGATGCTAACATACAAGAAAAGCCAGGAGGAGGTTCTGGGGAACTAGAGGCCTGTCAGTCTGACCTTGGTGTGAGAAAACTTAGGGAGTAGATCATCTTCAGTACCATTAGCGGCACATACAGGACAACCAGGCAATAGAGCCCTGTCAACATGAGTTTAGGAAAGGCAGGTCCTACTTAACCAACACAATCTCCTATGACAAGGTAACCCACTTAGTGGATGAGGGAAAGGCTACGGATGTTGTCTACCTGGACTTCAGGAAAGCTGTTTTTCAACACTGTTTTTCACAGGACTCTCCTTGAAGATCTGGCTGCTTATGGCCTGGATGGGTGTACAGTTTACCCTGGCTGATGGCCAGGTCCAGAGTGAGGGTGAATGGAGTTACACACAGTTGGAAGCTGATCACAAATGGTGTTCCCTAGGGCCAAGTCCTGTTTAATGTCTTTATCCATGATCTGGACAAGGGGATCAAATGCATCCTCAGGAAGTTTGCAGATGATACCAGTCTGGGAGGGTGTGTTGATCTGCTGGAGGGTTAAAAGGCTTTACAGAGGGATCTGGACAGGCTGGAGCAATGGGTTGAGGCTAATTTTATGACATTCAATGAGACGAAGTGCCAGATCCTACCCTTGGGTCACAACAATGTAGTACCACAGGCCTGGGAAAGAATGCTCAGTGGAAAAAAGACCTGAGGGTGTTGGTCAACAGCCAGCTGGATATGAGCCAGCAGTGTTACCAGGTGGCCAAGGCAGCCAGTGGCATCCTGGCTGGTATCAGCAATAGCGTGACCAGCAGGACCAGGGCAGTGATCATCCCCCTCCATTCTGCACTGGTGAGGCCACACCTCAAATCCTGTGTCCAGTTCTGGATCCCTCAATGCAAGAAGGACATTGAGGTGCTGGGGCGTGTCCAGAGAAGGGCAACAGAGTTGGTGATGGGTCTGGAGCACAAGTCTGATGAGAACTGGGGTTGTTTAGGCTCAGGCTCAGAGCTCTTTTCGCTCCCTACAACTACCTGAAAGGAGGTTGTAGGAAGGTCAGGGTGGGGCTCTCCTCTCCTCTCAGTAACAAGTGACAGGATGAGAGGTAATGGCCTCAAGTTTCACAAGGAGAGGTTTAAGTTGGATATTAGGAAAAAATTTCTTCACTGAAAAAATTGTCAAGCATTGTAACAGACTATATCCAGGGAAGCGGCTGAGTCACCATCCCTGGAGGTATTTAAGACACATGAGAGCATGGTTTAGGGGTGCACTTGACCATGTTATGTTAATGGTTGGACTTGATGACCTTAAAGGTCTTTTCAACTCTGGCTTTACGATTGTTTAAAATTTTAAACTACGCTCAACATCCAGAGATCCAAAATGTAATTACTATGTCAAAGGTTTTATTTATTTATTCTGGAAACTCCATTCCCCAGCATACAAAAGCTACAGTAAAATTTGCAGGATAGGAATGAAATCTGACCAACCCACGTTTGATAAACTGGGTGTAAATTAAGAACCATCCATAAAACACTCTCAAGCTGAAAGAGCACTAAGTGCTAAGTATTGATTACCATTTGTCCTGTACTATAGGTATCAACTGAACCAATCTGATGGAATCATCTGATGGCCTCATTACTTATTATGCACTTTTAACCTAAAGTATAATAGAACAGCTTAATAGCATAGCTTGAAATTACTTAGATCCAGACCCTGTGGCTCACTCATATGTTAATGTAGTCGTGAAGTTAATGCAAATAAATGCAGAATTCCCACCAGATTCATAGTCTCTTTAAATGATGCTTTCATTTAATGGGAACTAAACCGAAAAATGGAGAGATTGCAGGACCTCTGTGAATCCACCATGTCTGCTTGCTTCCACCACAGCCTCAACTGCCAGCAACAAGGCAGAGGCTGTACTCCAAAATACAGATGGGCTGCATTTTAGCAATGACAACAAAATGTTCTTGTATTTCTCCTCAGATATCTGACATTTAATTATTCACAACTCAAAAATATCAGGATTAATAAAAAGGTAAAATCTGTGCTTTCTCTGAAAGGAATACCACCTTTTCAGGCTACAAGTGCAGATGGTGCTCAATAGGGTGTGCACATGCTATACTCCAGGGAAAGCCTACCTCTCCTATGATTTTCAAACCTCAGGCACAGTGTTTTTTCTTGATCCCTAAAAGCTCAGGAGCAGGTACCCAGATACTAGCATCCATAGAGGGACATACACATCTCCTGTGTAAAGAAAACAAAACTGCTGATGTATCTTACCATCTAGTCCAACCATGAGGGTCAGACTACATGCTCTCTGAAGGTGCCTTCCAACCCAAACCACTCTGTGACAGACCATACTCAGACAAGCACCAGCACAGCCATTCATCAGCACACAACAAGAAGCACTGTGAACCCAATACAGTACTAGCTACCTGTTTTAGACAGTTTGCCGGTACTTCTGTTACTTGATGAGCTATCTCCTCTTGTTAGGACGGTTATCCCACCAAAACTGGCTGTCTTTGTTATGGCTGGCTTCAAATTCCGATTTGAGCTGTCCGAGTCTGTGCTGCTCCATGGCCTCTGGTGGTCTGTCCACTTTAATTCGTTCTCTGTACTGCTCTGTCGACTGCCAGATGTCTTCCCGATGCTGTCTCTGTTACCCCTACAGACATCATGAATCAAAGATTTATACACAAATAAAACCATGTCAAGGCAGAGTCTATCTTTGGGTACCCTGCAGCGACCCTAATAAAGAAAAAGGAAATACTCTGCCTTTACAAAAGCATGTCTGAAATGGGATTTCACCCCCATACTTATCTGCCTTCAGCACATAAACACTGCTATACCCTTTTTATATGCACAGCACTTATCACCCTCCCCTTTTGGGTATCTCCTCACAGCACTTCACCAGATGGGGCTGACACAGCAGTATTACACAGCACTGATATAGCATTTCTGTTGCCTGTCGAGTGTTTTCTTCCCTCAGCGAGCCCCTCACTTCTTCTCACTTTGCTGTCCATCCCCTATGATGTTTTTCTCACCAACTTCACCTGCACTCTACCTTTATCTTCATATCCTTATTTCTATTGCACCTTGCTCCCAGTCATTATCAGCTTTGAGAGGTCATCCAAAGCCTTCCCTAAACATGTGTCCTCTCAGTGTGACCCCAATCTCTTCACTGCTGATGCTTCACTTAGAGACCCAGGAGTTGGTTTATTTCCCCACTGCATACAATAATCGTGAAGTTCTCTGGGTAGAGACTGTCCTTGAACAGTTGCAGAGAACCCAGTGTACTGTGAGCAAAAACACAGCAAATTGTGATCAGAATTTGGCTTATTCATGGGAAACTACTTACACAGTACTGCTAAAATGACAAAACCAAAACGCCTACCACGGCTTTGTGCACTCTGACTGTTATCCCAAGTGATGCTCATAACACTGTATTTGGAAGGATTTTAAAAGACATTTTCCACTCCTGTGTCTTATATTACAGTATAATAGCTTGCAGGCTCAAAGCTCTTTCTACAAATCAAAAGGACTGGACTGTATTTAATTTTTTTTGGTCCCCTTTTTCCTTATGGACTTGGTTCCTGCTTTTTATTTGGAGAACCTGCTGAGCTGTGTCACTTGGGACATGAAGGAGGCAGCATGTTAAAGATGGGATCAGGCTGTTGCATTCCTTGCCTGTAACAGAGCCTCTCTCAGATGTGATCAGCAGTATAAACCTGCTGACCTTTGCTAGACCCAGAAAGTGGGTAAGCATGAAGAGAAACAGCACAGAAGCAACAACACAAAAAAGGAAAAAGATTTTAAAAATAAATCCTCCTTTAAGATTTAATCAGGAAGAAAAAAACCCAATGTATATTATTTACAGACTCTTTTGTACTCTTGTGGTTAGATGCTAACAATTCTCTTATATTTATATTCTAGTGAAAAAGAGGGAGAGAAACAGAATGCTATTGTATCCCTGTTTTCTGTGGTTTTGGGTTACAAAAAATTTCTTTTAGTTCCCCAAACTCAAACAGGTATTAGCTATTAAGATTGTATTAGTAGACACCTCCTAAATCCTACATGCCCAGTCCAAGACTCTCAGATCATCAAGGCTAACTCAAAGCAAGGAGGAGAGTTTTTTGCCTGCTGCCTGTGGTCATGGGGTGCAGATGCAGATGCTCCAGCACTGTTCCTTATCTGGTGCAATCTCTCCATCTCCTCTGTGGCTGCTGTGATGACATGCAGACTCAGCAACCACATACCAAATTTTTTCCTCACACATCCTTTTCTCCTCATAGTAAAAAATTATGTAATATAAATGATATAGGTTTGAAGTGACATATGCAAACCCCAATGCTCACAGACATCTAGTGCTTTCTGCCTGGCTGTCCATGTGCCTTAATAGATGACAAACATGCTTCTGAAAGCATCCATTCCTTCATCCTCCTTTGCTTAAGACTTGTGGCAGCTGACTGACTTTTAGAGCAGCCTGGTTGATCTGAACTGAACCTGTGAGAGCTCGTGGTGGGGGAAGACAACCTTTCTAAAACTCTCAGAAGAACACTGTCACCACCAGATTCAGTCTTCCTCTGATCTGGTGTATCAGCTGGTAGAGCTGCTCTCCATGAAAATAGGGACTGACTCTTACTCATTTCCCGTTGGCTTGGGATGCTGTTTGGGATATGAGATGCATCTGAATGTTCTCTTTGCGGAAGGAATTGGAGTTGGGAAGACAAAGTTCACAGAAAAAAGTTTCAAAACATAGGTACTTCAGATAAGGGAACTTCAATCAGTTTTGCCTCAATGTACTTCAGCTTTTAACAAAGCAACAAAAGGAAAAAAGGTCAGTCTGGGCACAAGTCTACGAAACGTGCCTGTCATATATGCTTGAGCAAAAATGAGCTACCACTAGTCTCTCCCAAATAGCCTGAGCAGCCAGGCAGCTGAAAATCTCACATGGTTTCTGAGGCAGCGATCCATAAAACCGAAGAAAAGGGTCCTGTTGTTACCTCTGCATTCAGAGAACATGGGAAGAGTGGGATAGAACTCTGTTCTCCATGCTCCTTTCCAACCAACAAACTGACATTCCCACACATGTCAAGGTGTCCCTTGGCAAGGACACAGATAGAATCACAAATGAGATGCACTGGGAAGTAAGTATTAAATAAAATTCATACAAACCTAAACAGCTGTCTTTTCTTATGCGTATCATTGCATACGCTACTGTCTTCCAACAGCCTACTGAAAAATGAAAAGAAAGATTATGCTAACAAACACGGTAATTCAGATTTATCTGATCTGTAAAGCTGTATTTAATTTCTAGATACATCTTTCAATTCGTGCTAGATTCAGTTTAAATAAACAATGCTAAAATTGCCCCCTCCTCCCTCTCCCATAGCTGTACACAGCCAGCTGAACATAAGAAACATCAGCCAGGGAGGCTGAAGACCATTTAGCATTTCCTGTCACCGAGCAAGGTAATTCTCAGAAGCTAAGGAACCATACATCTACATCCAAAGGAAAATTCATAAGAATATCACCTAATAAGAACATATAAAATGCAAGCCAGCAAAATACTGCATATGTAATTTTAAGTACTTGCTGAGTCGCTTGGAAGTCTTTGCAGCTCGGAGAAATGCTCAGATCCTCTGACGCAAAAGAAAGGCAAAGCACTTTAACACATACCTAACTTTCAACACAGCCAATCAAAAGGATTGCTCATGTGCATGGAGCTAAGTACAAGTTTAAGTGCTTCACCTGATCAAAGGCTGTAGGGCATGCAGCAAGAAAAAGCAGTGTTCTGCAGAACGCAGCTGAAGTCTCCCTCAGGACAGCAACAATGCAGGCAGTACAATTTCCAACCTGGACTTCTACTGGTCTCCACTTAGGTATGCACCCTCACACTGGGCTGGTCAGTCAGCTCATGGGTTCAAGGACAGCAAACCATGTGCAAATACCAGAACTGACCACATTCTCCTGCACACAGGTGTGGGATTGAATGCATAAACCACGGGAGGCCTGGCTATGGAGTTCATGGTTTATCCCATAAAGGTACCCACCCTACCCGTGGCAGCACAGCCTCTGAGTGCTTTCCATGCTGACTTGGAAAAGTGAACAACTGCGTCATGTTTGTTGTCCCAATCTCTCCTGAGAGGGAGAAACAGGTTTATGGGAGCATCTGCTTTTTGCTTTATGGGTTCCTCTGTTGCAATTTTGATTTATTTTGATAAAACACAGTCACAACACAGAAGCAGCAGCTGAGGAATTATCCTTGGCCCTCAGAATATGAGGTGGTTAGATGACAGTGGCCATGATCTCCCGAGGGCCTTCCCTCGTTCCACTTACAGAAGTGTCCATCGGAAAAGCTGGTTTGTACCATTACTGTGGAGTCATTTTCTATGGGAACAGCTTCACCCATAAATGCATCTGACATATGTAAGGATGGACAGAGAACAAAATACTGTGAGAGAGAGCTTCCCCTTATTCAAGAGGGTGATAAACAGTTTTAAAACCTGGGCAGGACAGACTTGGGTCAGCACTGCTCAAACACCCACCAATGGAATTCTCACTTTTGGTTAAAATCCTTATCTGCCATAAAGGTGCACACTTTTTAAGATTTTCAACACAGTTAAGCTAATTTACAGCTGTTATGGAGCCAGCATTTCATATGTTGTAGATCTTAAACACAGTTTCCTCTTCCCTTTGCTTTGAGTAGATTTAACACGACAAAAATAACATTCACGAGAACTATCACGCAGTAATGCAAAGTAACAGTGAGCTCAAATATTACCAAAATATCACCATCTCATTACTACACTGCAGCAGTAAAGCAGGAACTTGTGAGCCTTCACAAGCAACAAGTGATGTCAATGCTGCTGCTCAGTCCCACAGGAGAGCAGCTTAAACAACAGAAACTCAAGTCTGGTGTTTCATAAATACCGTCATCCAGCCACTGCTAGAGTGCTTTTTAAAGATCAATAAGTTAAATTCTAAAGGCACTCCAGAGACAGAATGGTCATTCAAAATGAAAGCTTAGGTGGCTCCCCCTCTCTCCCACAATCAGCTTTTTTAAAATCAAAATGCAAGCCTCAGGAAAGCAGCAGCAATACTTTATCTGCTTGGATACCATACTGCAAGGCAAGCTCTATTACCCCCTCTTAAAGCACAAAACCACTGCAGATAATAAGGATTACAAATTTGCTCAACAGTCTTCACATTAGGATAAATGACTATAGAACTATAGATAGACAAAAAATAAGAGAAACAGCTAAGTTTAACACACACACACAAAATAAAGCTATTTTTTACCTGTTTTCCACAAAAAGGTTTTCCTGGGAGCAAACTGACTGAAAAATAAAAAAGGCATTGTATCAGACGTTCTAGATATGCTCTGCTGTTCCAATTTCTTCCTTGATTTTAGAATTACCTCCCCTGCTCAGGCTTAAGGGGATTTCAATTCATGCATCATTTGCATTTGCAGAGGACAAGAGGGGAAAAAAGGTCAAGAATAAGGTCAGGCCAGTAAAATAAATTCCATGCATTACAACACATTGCCAATGAGGTGTCTCAGTTTGGGAACAAACTGAAACTTCTCAGTCAAGAGATCTGAAGAAGGCAGTATGTGCAAAATACTGGCAATCTGAAGGGGAAAAATGTTTTTCCTGCATAACATAAGGTTCCACTGGTCTGGCCTACCACCTCAAAATAAAACTGCAAGATAGCACAGAGCTGTAGGTAGGAAGGACAAACAGAAGGAAAGCATGCAGAATTGACAAAGTTCCTCAGAGGGAGAGAAGATACTGCACTACTTAGAAATAGTGTGTGACTTCATATTTTACAGTTGGAGAGGGAACACTGAGATATAAAATGATAATAACCTTCTTAATAATAATATTAACAACAATCACAGCAAGAAGGCTCTCTGCTGGAGGACTTAGATCCCAAGAAAGGTGAAGGGCTCAGAAGAAATAAATCCTATGGGCAAGCGTATAATTCTTTCAGAATTACTTAATTTTTTATGCAGAGAAATGAAGCTGTGCTCAATTTCCCATGAATAATTCTCCCGCTTTGATTTTTTTATTTCCCTCCTATTTCATGTTCGCTACACAAAGCGGCTCGTAGCTGTCACTGGATTATATCTCGATGAGGCACAGAAGAAAGAATAGTCAGTACTTGCACTGAATTTAAACAAAAGGCAGGCAAAGGGAGGAAGGCACCAGAGATCATGCCCATTACTTCTGTAATAACAGAACTCAGCCCAAAGAATAATAAAATGCCATCATTAACTCTGTCAAATTTTAACAGTATGGGATAGGCCCAGATTTTGGACGCGTCTGTTTTGAAAAGGGTGAGCTAATGACCCACTCGAAAGAGTGCTGACCAAACACCCTGCTCATTCCTAATGCTCCAGCTGACGCCTGGACAAAGTTCTCCCTTGGCACCACAGCCAGTGCTATCCCATCAGTTTACAAAAGGAAGAAATTTATCCCTGAGATGACAATGCAATTTCTCATTAGAGTGTAATTCACCCACTCAGAATCCACATTGGGAACAGCTGACAGGTCTGTGGGCTTCCCGGGCGAGCTCCCACCCTGCACTCCTGCTAAATTTGAAAGGCTCTGGGCTGCATCAGGGGCAAGTACGTTTCTCTTTAGCACAAAGCCTCAGGACATCATGAGCAAGTTCTCCATTGCCAAGAACCAAATTCCCACCAGCTACAGCAGACCTAGGGTTTCACCCCAGGCTGAGAGCAGATACAAACCGTTTCACCTAAAATCACCGGGATCCTTTGTACAACTACAACACTGTGTCTTCTCTCATTTTACGTACCTTACTCAGGTACCAGGTTTCATTCCCAAATGTGGCTGTACAGACTTCAGCATAGTCTAACTATGCTGAAGCAAAAAGCCCCAAAAAGCATAGTGAAATCACCCCACGGGCTTGTACAACCTCAGCTGTGGGGCTGTGTCTTCTTCTCGAGTTTCATGATGGACATCTGTGCATTGACTTCTGTGCAGTCCCATTCCAAAGCACAGGATTACAGCTACTCTTACAGAAAAACCTTTGCTTAGACCAGAGTACTGGTCTGTGTACCCACAAAGTTACAAAAGCAAAGGGGCATGTAATGTACCTGTCAATATTTATTTTATTAAAGTTTTAAAACAGACTGGGGCATAAAGCAGAATAAATATATAGGATTTATATTTTATCAAGCAAGCAGAAAGGTCTGCTTCATTTTCAGTGTCTTGATGGGAACCACTATCAAGTGTGTTATAGACTTTAAACGGAGCCCATAATAACTCCATTTGTCTTCTTGGCTGATGATGTTGGCGCAGTGCCACACAATCCCTGGAAATTTTTCTTCAGTACAGGTGTGGGGCTGAGAGGCAGAGAAGACAGGCACTTTTTTTATTATGTTATTCTTATTGTTAAAAATCAGATGGCTAAGCAGCTCTGGATAGAAATTTAGCTCTACAAGGTCAGGACTCACTTTCCTGATGTATAGCATCAACAGTGCTCAATTTAAAGCACCAGGAAAGCTGAAACACCCAGCACAGCTGTTGTCAAAAAAATCCTTAAAACACCTGGCTCTTGTATAACCTTCGGACATACTGACAACAAACCTACCAGATCAAAAAATTGTGTAAGATTACCTACAAGTTAGTGTTCTTGGAAATCTCTGCATGCAAGATTTCCATTAGGGTGCTGTGTATGACTAATTTTTTTTTAAGAAATGATGTCTTGTATTCACTTTTCCAATTTTCAAGAACCTTTTAAAGTCTCAACTGGAAAACGTGCATCAGTTCTGCCAATGCAGTAGGTAAACTGGGAGATGCTGCTCTTGTTTTTAATTACATTAGCCAACACAAATAACTACTAACATGCAGCAATATCCTGCAGTGGATACCATCAGGTAGTAATTTTCCTGTCAGTTAACAAGATGTGATAGATCTCAGGCTTCCAACTAACGCTTATTATTTGATCTGCAGCCACAAAGTCTCTGTACACCAGTACAGGAGTTTTAGTATCTACAGGTTTATGGTGGCCAGCATGAGGCATGCCTTTGATTTATTTTTATTAATATTAAGCACTCTTCTTCCTAATCTCTTCCCACTAGAGGAACAGAACAGGCTGAAGCCACGTCTACAAATATTTCTTGTTTCTCTCTTTAATCAGAGAGTGATAAAGATTCTCTGAGTTTTCTTAACTAGAAGAATCGTGACTTACTGTACCTAAAGGATCTAGTTCTTCAGAATACACTCCTTAGTCAAAACCAGCCATTACAGTTGACAACAGAAAATAAACAGCATGGTGTATTTCTTTTAATAAGTTCCATGTGTACCACAGGCAATTCTAGCATTTGTGTAAGTAACAGAACATCTACATTTTTTATTGAATACAGAATGATTGCCAGAGAACATGAACCCTGAATGGTCCTAGCATGACTCTGGCTCATGAAGTTATACATTGCGCTAACCTTGAAGAATGAAATTTCCCCCATGTAATTTGATTGCTAGTCTTTAGAATCACTTTTCTGCATGCTTAAAAGCCAAACCTCATGCATCATTTATGCACGCATTTGGGATCCTCTGTTAAATCTACACACAGGGAATTAACAACTTTTTTTATTCCTGTATGTTGTTCTTTCTCTTTCTTGGACAATTACTTTTCAACTTCCCAAAGGCAACTAAAGCAGTTCAGACAAGGAACTTCTCTGCAAGACCCAGACAGTCCAGTCCTCTGCTCCAGTGCACTTGGCTGTAAAATTCACAAATTGTTTTAAAACTACATTTCCAATAAAAACATGTTTTAAAAAGGAAGGCTGTAAGTTTTGCAATTAAAAAATAACCTTGAAAATAGTTTTGAGCATAACAGAGCGCAGTCCGCACTTTTTTACTGTCAGCAGCCTGAAAAATTTGAGGTGCACTTGGCAGCTCTTATTTCAGCGAGCTGGAATGATCATGTTTATTAACTATTCATTTCTTCACCAATCCTTTTATTAAGATATCAAACTAACATGCTTCTCAATCCCTGCCACTTGCTGAGACAGGAGTCATTAAAACTTCCAGCTCTCCTTGTCAAAATTTGTGATAGCCAACACAGCAGATGGAAAACTTGCCAGAAAGTATAATTTAAACTGACTAATTCCAGACCAATCATCATAAGGACTATCATAATGATGGCATTACTCATGAAAATACTTATTTTGTTAAAAACTTCCCACTTGGAAATGAAGAGATCTGGTGCACTAGAGTAATGCAAGATCAAAGGAAGGACAGGCCGAGCTCTCTGTTGGTATATGGGGTCCAGGTTAAGACATTTTTCACAGCACTCAAAACATGCATGGAATTTTTTGCCCCTGTAACCAGACTGCCTTTTCCTCATAAATTCTGTTTAAAGTTCTGACTCTTGGGCTGTTATCTAAAGGGTTTTGGGTACCTCAAACATGTTTAGAGTGGGGGATGCAACAAGTTACGGCAGTACTCTTGACCTTCATGACTGCCTTTTGAAGACCTCTCATGCAAGCTCTCTCCATGCATACTCTAATTAGAAGTGATGTATCTATGATCCATTTGCTAAGACTCATAAGCAAGACACTGATAAATGCTTGACTACAGCAGTGTAAACAGTATAGAGGTAACAAAATACCACATGATTAATCCATTTGTGACTCTCTTTCTACATCTGTAATTTGCAGAGTAACAAGGGTAAGGTACCTACCTCACATAAACCTGGGGAAAACTGGATTAATTAATGGTCGCAGAGGGCCTTAAAACTTCAAAGTCTTACATGCAGTAAGTGACTATCTATAATAGGAAGCCATTTCTCTTTCCTAAAATTGAAAAAATACATTGTCCACCACCACAACCACTGGCATCATCCTAAAAATACCTTTTATCTGGCAAGGAGTGCTCCACCCAAAAAAGCTCAGCTAAAACATAGATTGCTGTTAACATTAAACATACAGCTTGCTGAAATTCACTGCACTACGATGCTCACTAACACCTGCAATAGCAGAGAGAGAGAGAGCAAAGGAGTGGATATGAGAGAGAGAGGGAGAGATATCTAATATTTCTGATCTTTAAAAGTGCTCCCTCCTGATTCCACTTAAAATGCCTGCCACAAAGCACACTGTTACTTAGGTCCTGCCACTCGAAGATGCTAACCCAATGGACCACAACAACCTCCTGCTGTGGACAATTCAAATGCTCACCACTTGCCTGTTTTTAGAACTGAAATATCTAAAGGTGACAGCGGCAATACGCTACGGAGCCACTTTCAGCACACTTTTCCAGCCACCTCTGTTTCCCAGCCTGGCATTTCTAGTTGCAGCTTGTGACAGAAATGGGACTTTTTGGTAATGACTTTCCGTTTGGTAATTTTTAGCATTTTGCCTCATCTAAAGCCTTCGTCAAAACCCAAAGATTTTTTGGTTTTGCGTAACCTCTTTCGTAATATGCCAAAACCTGCATATTTCATATCAGAAACTTGTTGCAAAGAGACTTTTGGAGCTCTTGAACAACTTGGCAACTCTACCATGTATAGACTGTGACAGTATTTACAGCAGACCCACATGCTGAAACCAAAACATAAACTGAAGGGCCTCTCCTTTAACTGGAATCATCTCAGCCAAGAAAGAAATACTGAGACTAAAAACATTTAGATGTAGCTAGCTATGTACTAAGAAGCAAGTGAAACAACACACATCTTAAAACTATACAGTGTATTCTGCCAAAAAAACCCAACCTGGACGTGTGCAACTCCAAAACCAGATAATAATACTATTAGCCCTGCAACATATGAAGAGTTTTAATTTAAAAGGACACTGCCCAATATGATTTTCAAAAATAGTTTTAATTGGATTTATTACCATATTCCTCTATATTGCAGAACTCCCTCTGAGATGTGAGATAGAACATTAAAATGCTGATTTTTTCTTTTTTTTCCTTTTATTACCTCATCAGTATTATAGCAAATTGTGATTTTCTTCTTTTTTTCAGGAACATCAGACATTGCTCATAGATGTTTCAGACTTAAATGCTTTCCTTAGCAATACACCTTGTTGTACAAGTTCTGAATTTTTGGTAAGGGCAAGAATTATAATGTCTGCTTCATCGTATTCCTTTTACAACATAATCATCAACAGCATGACTGACTCTTTCTGATGGTAGAAGTACAGTGCTTTAATCAGTTATTTCAAAAAAATGATGCAATTCCATGTTTAACCTCTGCCCTTTCTTTATTCTCATTGTCTTGATCCTACAGCACTGGCCCAAAAAACAAAAGCCATGAGGAGTCTCTGCAGAAGGACACTTATAAAGATTTGATCCACCTTGAAAAAAATATAAAATAACACAGCTATTTGAAGTTATTGAGAGTGTCCACTTAAATCACTGCTCTTTGGCTAGCAAAAGAGAAGGAAAAAAGAAGTAAACCTAAGCCAAGTGAACATGGACATTCAAAGAAATAGGATAAGCACTCCCCAGACAACATCCTGGGCCTGATCTCTCCTCTACTCTTCTCCCTGCAACTCTCATCACCTCACTCTCCAGAAGCCAAATCTCCATACCTCTAAAGCTCCTCTTGCACCCTCTGCTTTCCCTTGTCATCTCCAGCTCCACAGGGCAAGTCCAGCTGCAGTGTTGTTGTAGGAGGGGGCAATACTGTCTGACTACCGGCGAAGGTATGGCACTAAAGAGGCAATTAAAATAACTACTCACATCTTGTGCAAATATTCTCTCCCTCACTCTCTGATACTCCTCTTCTCTCTCTTCAATTGATTTACTTCGTCTGTCATCTCTAAATGGAAGAATTCTGTTTTGCTGAGCAGAAAGAAAACCAGGAGGGTTATATAAGTTGAGCTGTTAAAAACTGCCATTAAGTAACTGTCAGCTGAGAATAATAAATGTTCACTTAAACAAATGAAGCACAAAAATGATAGCTGTCATTCCTGCACAAAGCACCCTGCAAGACTGGGTGCTTGAGGATTTCCAATTAGATACTGCACATGGGTTCATACAGCAGGTAGCCAAAAGGAGGCTTTCTGCACAGCTTTTGTGGACCTGCCATCCTAAAATTGGGTGTGCTCACCCCAGGTCTAAGTGCCACTGTTCTCAACTGCTAACATTTCTCGGTTCTTGTATCAGCTGTGAGGAGCAGGAGGGTAGGCAGTGGTGTGCTACCTACAAAATTGAGGAAGAGGGTAACTAGGCTGCAAGAGCTACACTGTAAACCCTAGAAGAAACCCACAAAGTCTGTGTGTGCAAGGAGAAGTCCCGGATATTCGGCACAACAGTTTAAACCATTTTCACACCATAAGGAACCTTCCACTGAAGTTTTGCTGGGAAAAGAAGGGCTATTTTTGCCTCTTGGTAAACCACAGCGTGGGAAATGGCTGTGCCATGGGAAGGAGGAGTGGAGAAGATAGCCCCCACAGGGAAACGCTTCATTGGCAAGTGGGTTTCAAGGACTGCTCCTTCTCCCCCTGCACCCCAGCACCGGGTGAGATAGGTCATGCTGCTTTCCTTTGACTGATCCCCATGGTCACCACACCCTGAAATTGCTTGGGGTTTCTTTTCAAAGCCAACTTGGATGCAGCACAACTGGCAAGGCTGCTATGTACAACTGAAAGTCAAAGAAAAAGAGGGTGAAAAGAGGAAAGAAAAAATCAGTCCTTTACTGAAAACATGAAGGGAAGTGGCAACAAGAGACTCACTGGTTGGTTCCTCCACAAATATAACCCTAGCAAAGAAAGCATACGCTGTCTTCTTACCTGTGAGAATTTTCTCATAAAAGCAAATCACATCAGAACCGTTTCAGATAATTTTTTTTTTGTTCATCTATTCCACATACACAGCTTGCACTGGATTGCAACAGCACAACACCTGCTTTTAAAGGCAGCACAAACACACACATTTCCCTGGCGCTCCCCTACTCATCAAGCTCACCTAAGGTAAGGTAGTGTTATGGCACAGGCAACACAGGGGGGAACGTCTGCCACAGTACATGCACAAGCAAGTAAGTTACACAGACAGTAAAAGGTGGTGAGGGCACAGGAGGAGGAAGGGAACTAAGAGATGAGCCTCATTTATTTTTGGTCAAAACTTAATTTAGGACGGTTTTTTTAAAAAAAAAAAAATCAACCTGGCCTCACCATCACATATTTGGGGCTTTTTTTTTTTTACTTTTTTTTTTTCCCTCTCTCCTTTTTGGGCTACATCAGTTCATCACTGCTCCATACTGAACTCCAACTCTGAATGGGTACAACGGAAGAAGGAAGCTACAGGGAGCGTAACAACTGCCGTAGTTAGGCAAGACATTGAGGAATGCGACTGACACAGCCTTCCACGCAGCCCGGAGCCACCGGCATTCCCCCTCCCACGGGCATGCAGCAAGTCCTGCGCCAAGCAAACCACCCATGCAAACCCACACACTGCCACGGCTGAAGCGGCCACGCTGGGGCTTGATGCCACCCACAGTGGTATGTATGCCAGAGGAGGCGGGGAGGGGCAGAAGGGCAGGGGAGCAGGAGAGCAACAACAAAAGAACAACAATAACATCAGTCAGCCCACCTTCAAAAACAGAACAAATTTCAGCAACTCTCGAACCGAGAACCAACCTGATTGTCTTCTTTATCAATACTAGAGTTATCTCGCTTCAAGATAAATCGCTTCTGGGATTCTTCACCTTTTTCATCTTTTAAATGTTCAGAAAACCTTTGCTCTGGTCTGCCAGCAAAGTAAAACATAGCAATAAAAAAATCTTTCTTTTGGTTTTGCCTTGATCTTTATTTCTCAGTGCTCTTTGTTTTCACAGAGGCATTCAGTGCAAAAGCAGTTAACATTTGTGAGATGCTGCCTATAGCTGTCTGAGGCTGCTGTATCACTGCTAACTGTTATTGCTATAAATAGCTTTTGTTGTTGTTGTGTAGCAAGGAATGGGAATCCAAAGTCTCAGTCACTGAAATATTTAGACTCTCCTCACTGTGACTGAAGGACAGGGAAAACAAATTACCATACTGTATGTTAATTCGCTTCCTTCAGTAGCTGGGATCTCCAGCAACACTGCCACTTAGTGAAGCCTATCCATCTTGAAAAGGAAAAACTGGTAGAAATCTTAAAAAACACAACACAAAACAAAACCAAAACGAGATACCCAAGAGTTTTCTCATTCCCAGTACACAAAACCAGTAAAGGGGGGGACTGATGATGTTTTGCTTAAACAAAAGTTGATCTCATCACCATTTAGTGGGAAAAATACTCCAGAACAATCATAGAGTACCAATTAGTTCACCACTTTAAACTCACACATTTATTTATTTATTTAAAAATCCAAATCACACTGGTTCTGGCTCAGCATTTTCAGGTTTATAAGCTGTTACAACGCTGTTCCACGTTCTCACCTTGTGCAAAAAGCAGTATCTTATGTCACTTCACCTTGTGCAAAAAGAGAATTTTAAGAAGCAACTTTTGTGGCCGAGCTGGTCACTGCCATTACCTCATAGCTGTCAATAAATAATGTTCCAGCCTGCACAATTCCCAGAGGGGTAATGTTTCAAGCCTGCAGTGTTTAAACCTGCAGTGTCTTAAGCCCAACCACATCAACGGGTGACCAACGGCCTCAAGAACTGGGCTCACATTCATATGCTGCTATCACCTGACTGAGGGTGATAATTACTGCACAAACTGTGTTTTAAAAGCAGTAATACACAGTGAGATTCCTGTCAGGGAACACAAGCCTTGTGCCCAGTGCTGAAAGAGCTGCCAACAGCAGTGGTGGTAGGAGATGCTCATGTCTAGATACCTACACAAACAAGACACGAAGCTTCCACTGACATCAACAGAAGCAATGGTGAAGAAATCAAAAGGCAGAATTTAAAGTCAGTGCTTTTGCAAATAAAAGTCCTCTACAAGCGTTAAATAAACCTTTCAGCTTGATCTTATTTCACAACAGAAAATTAAACCAGATGCATAAATCAGCAACTATCTTGTTGTTACAGCATTATGGATTTCAAATCAAAATACAGCACATATTCACGCCATAATTGCAGTCCATAACAATTCATTGCCAAATATACAGGAAACGTTTGTAATAAACTGTAAGAAATTAAATAGTAAGGCACACCAGCTATCCTGCCTCTCTTTCTGTGTGAACTTTGAGGACTTCCACTTCTGCTCACAATTTACATTTTTGTGACTAAGTGACAAAACACAGTCCTGATTTCCACAGATTTTGACAATTCAAGAAATCTCTGTTCACCATCACAGCTGCTGGCACCAACAGATATAGCATTGCTTGTAGATATAGAGTCCAAGTCACTAGATTCCCTGGATGCCCTACTAGCCCTCTTTAAGGAAAGCCCAAAGGACCATGGCTCTCTGCATAGTAATTTCATCATCTAATGGGTCATTCATTATGTTTCCTCATAAACAGAAGGGCTACAAAGCCCCATTAATGGATTGCTAGGTGGGTTGTTCTCCCTTTGCTCCCATTAATGAGTGCTGTGCTTGCACAGCCAGAAACGAAGATTCAATCACTCAAATATTGTGCTTTGACAGGACTGTCTGAGAAGTGATATTTTTCTTTTTTACATCCTAAAGCACAAACAAAATTTCTGCAGTTGTACCATCAGTGTAAAATTTAGAGCTGTAAACTATCTGCTGAGCATCTATGAAACCATATACAAAGCAAATTAATCAGATTTTAAAATGAAGGGGAAAAAAGGTAATCAAAAATTGGAGAGAAAAAAAGCTTGAAAAATAAACATTTGAAAAAATGTCTCCTCCAATTACCAACTTATTTAAACACTAACATGATTCTCATACTTCATAGCATTATTTTAAATTTTAAATCTCATTTTCACTTCATTTACTATTTATAAAATCTTTCTATTTTTTGTAAGAGAATAGGAGAAGTATAGATCAAGCCATGAGTCAAAATTAATGATTCAGTATGTGCCTCTTAATAAAATTAATCTACAAGCCCAGTAGGTGATCAGTCTTCAGTTGTGAAAAGAAATTTGCTTGGGCAGAGAGACTCTGCAAATGTGCAGAGCACTCCAGAGCACCACGGTACCTTCAGCACCGTGAGGAGAAGGTCCACCGCCCTCAGTCATCTCTGCAGCTCTGGGCCACTGCCATCAGCAAGGTCCCCAAGAGTATGACCAACTCAGTTAATAGGGATGCAAAGCCTGAAGGAAGACTGTCAAGTGAGATTTAGGATACCCCAGCAACAAGGATCTTCAGGCACACCAACCTGCAGGCCTCCCTCAAACACTGAAAACCATCAGTTGAAAGAAACAGACTATTTCAAAGAAGATATTCACACATGCGCATGTGTTTTTCTCTTCAATACTGTCTCCTGCATTTTCCTTTTTAACATCTATTGCAAAAATAAATTATTGGTAGGATACAGATGGCAAACAATGTTCAAAACCAGTAAGTGAAACCAAATGTTCTGAATGACTTGGGTAGAGAACACGTTGACTCTGCAAACGTTTGGGTTTGTTCCACTGATGGAAGTCAGTGTAAACTCCACATTCCCAGCTTTAAAGTTCCCTGTAACTATATAATGCATTTGCTGTAAGGAAGCAGACACACTGTGGTTATTCTGGGGAAATCTGTTACATTAGTTTATGAATTTGCAGGTGAATCAGCTGGTTATAAAGAAGAAAATAATGCGCAATTTTGTGCAAGATGCAGTGTGGTGTCAATATATTAACACAGTATATAATTACAGTAATACAGCAGATGCAGGGAATTATTCTCATGTGAGTCCTAAATTAATAACAATCACATTTACTCTTCTAAGCTTTTTTAGCTGATACTGCCACTAGTAGTCAGCACAATATATAAGATTGTGTTCATGCATGTAAGGGAGTGAATTTATCAAGATTATTTTTAGTATGGCATGAATTAAGTTCTTACTGAAGTCAAAGCAAGGTTTACAATTATTATTATTATTACTACAAAAATAAGAAAAATCAGGAACTTCTTCACTATTACCACACTGGATACTTAAATTACGTCTTCAAATCCTAAAAATAGTTTAATTTTAAAAATGGGACTTGCAGAGCCTTTTTGAAGAGGCTCTGAGAACTTCTGAAGGCCTTATCACTAACTCAAGTATTCTTCACTATTTCGGGATCTTCCAAAAAAAAACTACAAATCACAAACAAAACAACTTACAGTACCTGTACTGTATTGGTGGGTTGACCCTGTGTGACAGTACACCCATCTACTTGGTAAGAGCCACGTGCAAGGAAAAAGATACGCAAATATTTGCCTACAAGCCATGCTGTCTACTTGTATGATGGATTTCATTTAGCCCATTCGGTATTTCATTTACCCCCCCATGGAATTAGTGCATCACTTGAGAATCTCAAAGCCTACTATTCCAGAAAAAGAAGCTTAAGGAGGAAATACCTTTTAAGTCAATAGGATTTTTTAAATTTGAGGACTCTACTGAGAAAACCGAAAAGTATGACCCAGTTATAGCTTAAAGGCTCAGAAACCAACACAAAGGGAGGGGGAAAGCACACAGGCTAAAAAGATGTAAAGTCGGGCATGGTTTTTTCTTTGTTTTGGTTTTATCTAATATAACCTTTTGATCACCCAAATTTTTATTGCTTGAAAGTATTGATGAAAGCAAAACATCTGTGTCCTGAAAATGCAACTTCACAAAACCACAACTGCATATGAATTCATATTTCCTAACACTTGTCAGGTAGCTCAGTTAGTCACCTTTCTGGCAATGTGATTCTGAAGAAAATGCAGAGCACATTTCCTCCTTCCCTGTAAAACTCTTGATCAGGCACTATGAATGCTTAATGGAGATTAGACCTGAGAGTAAGTCAATGCATCCTCAGGCAGCTGCACAGTCCCCTTCTCACTCCCAGATCTGCCAGAAAGCACAGGCCCTTTGAGCAGACAAAGCAGCCTCTCCTCTCCATCCCGCCCAGAAAGGTAGCACCATGATATTTAGATAGATGCCAGCAGGATACCTCCGGGTAGCCAACCTCAGTAGGTATCCTGCAGCATCCAAACATTTCACCATTAAAAGCTTCCCAAAACACTTTGAGCATCCGCAAACTTCTGCGAAGTCTGCTTGCATCACTTTAAACAGCCTCCTAATCTGTTTTATTCCCCACAGTGAAAAGATACCACTTCTTGTCAAGGGATCAGTTTAACCAAAGGTGGACACAATATGTAACAGGCATCATTAACCCTACTATGCAGTGTTTTTCCCTGGCTCAGGAGCACTTCTGCATACTTCTGTGCAATGTCAGGTCCAGACTTGGGGAGAGTACCCAGGTAAAATCTCAGGGCAATACTGTGTCCCCATTTCTTGCGTCTGTGCTCCTTCCCCGGCAGCCAATGATCATTTCAACTCTTTCAGACTCATTTTTTTGTTGGCAGAGTACTGTAATGGTCACTTCAAGATATGGGTGAAGTTTCTTCTTTCTGTGCTTGGAATCATTTCATTGTGAGGGTGACCAGGCACTAGCAAAGACAGGGATGGTTCTGGACATGGTCTTGGGCAACTGGGTCCAGGTGGTGCTGCTTGAGCAAGAGTTAGACAAGATGACTTCCAGAATCCTTCCATCCTTAACCATGCTGTCATTTTGTGAAACACTGAGTCAGTTATATAGTAAGAAATCCATAGTGGATCAACCCCCCATCACTACCTTTTAGATGGTTTTTGTGTCTGTTCTTTCTTTTATAAGTTGGCCATTTTCCTTTCTGATGTTATAGTTCCTTAAAAGCTATCTTCAGTCCTTACTTAAGCAAGGCCCCAAAGGCACTTTTCTGGACTCATTCCTTACAAGGAAGCTTGTATTTTGGAAATGGTAAAGCTGGAGCAAGCAGCAAAATATTTCTGTGCATCAGGAAGGAAAAATAAAAAAAGAAGATTTTTTTATAGCATTAGATGATTTTTTTTCTTCTATCATTATGGTGACTTTAATGCAAGCTACTTCCATTCCCTTCAGTAGAGTTCCTCTCAATTTATCTCTGGATGACAGAAAACAGAGTTCATCCCTCAGGCATATTTTTTACATGGACTCTTTAAGGAGAATTCCCCCTTACATGCTCATTTAATGCTTTTGATTCTGAGTCAACCCTTGTAAGTGGCAATGAAAAAACCCCAAGCCCTAACTACCTTAACCAGGTATTCACTATTTAATCAATTTAATCAAATTACAGATTTTAAAAACATATTGCAGAATGGTAATAGCTATTAGGATACACAGACTAAGGAAGGAACAGGGCATTTCCTTGAGTCTGCCAAGCAAACTAATGCAGTTTCATAGACCTCTATTTGCACAGAAGACAAGAAATTAAGTACTAGGGGGAAAAAAAAGCCTGCACTCATTTAAAATAAGTTAATTAGCTCTGAAATAACTGTCTAAGAATCAGGAAGCACAGACTCCACACCAAAAGGACAAATGGAAAGAGACAAGCATGAGCTTTGAATGTTACAGTTCTGAAGACTTAGTCACTGCATTAGCAGAGCACACAAACAGTCTGGTATCTATACAGCACATAAATCTTTATTATGAGGCACATGTATCTGACAGCCCCGCAGCACACAGGCTGTTGCAAGATGCCTTTCAAAAGAAGCAACAGCCTCACCATGTGTGGAGAAGATGAGTTTGACACTACAGTGCCTGATGCAGTTAAAAAAATCTAGCAAGCACTTAGTGTAAGTCATCTGCAAAAGCCTCACAGGTAACAGCCAAGCAGCTGTCTGAAAGAACCCCACACAGGAATGCAAGTTCAAAAGGGGGGATCACTGGGGCGGCCAGGAGCCCAAAAAATTGAACTTTGCATTTGCAGTGCAATCTTCATTTAATGCATATTAAATGGGACAGTGCGTTAATATTCCTCTCCTGAATGAATGGCAACAAGAAGCAAAAAGTAGGTAGGCTAGTGGGGCTAGAAATGGGAAAAACACCACCTGGGGTACTCAGAATCATCATCTGGCAAACAAAATGAATAACTGACAAAAAGGATCTTATACAAGGATGCCACGAGGAGAGCAATGGAGTAGCAAGAGCTGGAGAGAAATGCTGCTGCTGACAGGATTCAGAAAAGTTGTGAAGATTTGGGGCACTCTTATGCAGGTGTTCTGATGGTTTAAAAGTGTTTTCTTGTTATTTACACTTGTCTTTAATTAAACTGATTGCTCAGTCCATCATCACGTTGGCCTCTATTTTGAAGGCATGCTGTGACACAGTATGGTGGCCTTTCCTAGTGTGCTAGTTTGTGAGTATCTACTGTATCTGCCTGCTGTGTGTTTTTTTGGTTTTAGGCTGAAGTCTCTCCTGGGGTTCTGCATTACTACCCTAGCAAAATTATGTAAGCATTGCTGCCTCTTTGCTTTACACCTTGAGGGGCAAAACTCTTTTATCTGCAGTACAAATGCCTGTTTTGATCGTGGAGGCACAGGAACATATTCTGAGAGAGAATTTACAGACGTTGGAAGCAAACATCATCACTGTCAAAAGGCTCATCACCCAACTTAATGAAAAAGGCAGAATTCCAGCCCAACAGTTTAAATTTGTGGATTAAATTCTATCAGAACAACGTTTTACAAGAAGGAGGGCCTGAAATTACACCCTGAAAATAGGTTTCATGTATTTAGTGGCTGATGGATGCTAAAACATGGTTTCAAAAAGCCAGAATGGGAATTTAAATATAGATAATTGTTAAAGTACAGTGCAGTTATATTATCACATCTTAATACTTAAAACCACTCAAGATAGCATTGCAAGCATTTGAAGGTAAATGCCTCATTAACAGATTGCTGCTTTTATCATATGAGTCACTAAGAACTTCTGTTATGATGGTAAAAGCACATTAAAAGCTATTAAAAAAAAATAATGTACAAGACAGTTCTTCAAAGCGCTGCCTTCTCTGTTGCACAGGGGGGAAAAATCTGCAAAAAACCAAATGGTACCTTTTCTCTGGTATAAGACTATATAATCTTTATTTTTTTTTTTTAGGAACAGCAGCTGGCCTCTAAACACGTTCAGCAGTTATTATTAAACAGGGATGTGGAAAGTCACAAGTTATTTTCACAGACATTCTTCCCCTCTATTTGGGGTTGCAAGTAAGTCTGGCAGGACTGGAAAAAAGAGGCAGGAATGCTTCATGGAAGCATTTCTCCTTCAGCGACTATGAGGCTTTATTATGTCACCTTTGCCCATCCGTCAGGGGGCTGCAGGAATCTCTTTCGTGCCAAAGTATCTTGTGGACCAAACAGAGGGCCAGATTCTGAGGGATTTCAAAAGATACAATACTTAAAAACCCCAATCTAATGTTGAGGTATCATTGCACAACTCATGACCTCCACAAGCTTTCCTAAAACTTATTTCCAGAAAACCATCCTGTTTTAAGATATGGATGCAAAAACAGCACCTCCTGGCTCCCTGAACATCTGCTTGAGTACAAACTTCAATATTTTGCCCAGTATTTTCTGGCCAGAACAGGGGCTTTGAATACAGAGGAGAAGCCTGCAGGCCAAGGGCACATGCAAGCATCAGCTCTTCTGTTAGACGGGACAGAAGCACAATGTCCTCTCTCAGGCAGGGACTGTTTTAGGAGCTTCAAAATGCTCTGCTGTCCTCCTGTGATCAAACTAAGATTATTTCTTTACTGAGGGACCTGCCTCTGCTGCTCTCTCCCCAGCTGGATTTAATTCTTGATATTCAGGGTGTCTATTGAGACTGAACATCTTACACAGTACCAATTTATTTCCAGCTAATAGAAGCTCAAAAGTGGTAGCGTAGTTTATTACGGAATTCATTAATATCTGATTTTTAAGGATGTGGCATATTCTGTAAGTGGCTGAAAATTACAGTGTTGCATAACTACTGTGATCTATTTAAAATTACACTTTTCTATTTCAGAAGTTCAAAAATTAACAAGGAAGCAAGAGAGAAAAAGGAAGCAAATTCAAGATTTGAAGACTACTGAAGATTTGAAGATGGTTCACCAAAAACCATCAGGCTAACAAAGAAACTATCAGTCCTCTTGAAATGCCTCACGTATACACATTAATACCGTAACAAATTCTTGTTCTGACTTCTGCTTCGCGCCACGAACATTTTTGCCATCTCTAGCAGGAAGACTCATGGATCAGAAGTCATACTCTGAACAATCACTGGCCCGAAGAAGAGGGCCTGTTTTTAATAAACTGTCAGAGACAGCCTCACAAGGCTACCCTGGAAGCAGCAAGCCGAAACAATAGACAAAGATTTCTTGAAATTCAATACTTTTTACATTTCTTTGAGTCTTATTTCCTGCGTTAAAAATGAGGCAGGCTACAGAAGAGCAAAAGGCAATTATATAACCACTCTGAACCACCTCTAACATTTACTTGCTCAAATATCAACACCTTATTTCTGAATTGCTCAGACATAAATGCATTACTTCACCTACTACAGATACGCTGTTACCTCTGAGGAAAGCACAGGGGCCATCTCAGATTTCCAGATCTCTCTCCAGTGATTTGAAAGCATAAGTGACCAAAGAGCATCTTGATTAATGAGCACTTTCTTACTACAGCTTGAACGAGCACAAGGACTAATTACTCATGCAAGAAAGAGCTTCCTTAAACCAAATTACCTACTTGCTATTCCACAGCACTCTCTTCCTGGGCAACCTTCCATCTACCCACACAGAGTAGGTGACAGTAACCTTCTAGGTTTAATAAAACTTACACTATTAAGTGGTGTGATTAAAAAGAAAAAAAAAATAGAAGAAGAAATACCATAGATATCCTCTAAATAACACTTAACTAGTATGTCATCACAGTATAGAACAGCTGTAAAGAGCACATGTCCACCTTCATTATAAACAATTTAGTTTTAATAAATCACATTAGATGAAAATTTAATATGGGAGCTATTAGAACTGGTTCATTAACCCTAACATCTCATTTACAGAATATGTAATTTCTATGGGTCCAGTATACAGCTTATACTGAAGTAAGAATGAAGCCAGTATTTAAGAGTCAAATTAAACTCAACTTCAAGTGTACTAAGTATTTATGTTTTTTCATCTGTATCTTTCATGTAAAAAAGGCATATGACTGAAATGACAGAATGCTTGCTGAAAATAAAAGGCTGTCCTAATTCAACCATCATTAACAAAATAAAAACTAGGTTTTTTTCTAATCATGTTCCTAATTTAATCCCAGACTGAAATAAACAGATTATTTTGTATGAAAAAAACCTTAAAAGCTATGAAAATGTAAGGTAACCTGTTACTTAAATGCTACATGTTACAATGTAGCTACAAAACCTCATAGTTTTTATTATACATTATTCTTTTATTGATGTTCTTACTAAATTATTAGTCGCATCATGTATTAGTTCATCTTAAACCAAAATGTCTCAGCCAACTACAATGTTATTTCTCAGTTATACAGTTTCTTCATTTAGTTGCATACATCCACTATGCACCCTTTTATTTCTCTACCCATTTGTAACAGAAAATGTTGTAATACCAACTGAGCAACAGCAATTGTAAATCAGAGGGAAAGTCTGGGTATCTCCAGTTTCTGTTCATTTCTTAGTAGCCAAGGAGCAACTGTTCTGTAGAGAAGATGGAAAAGAGGTAACTACAACAGAAAACAGAGGCCCTCTGACTCCATAGTCCCTTGAAGAAAAAAATAGAATGCCAGACTCCAATGAAAATAATAAAAGCAGAAATAAGGGGGTTCGTGTGCGTTTTCATGCATCATGTGGCTCATAAAGCAATTCTGCTCTCATGAGATCATTGCTCTCTGTACATATATGATAATTAAGAATAGCGTAAGGTGCTTGAACGCAGATGGATTAACACCATGCAGCAAACCAATTGCAAGATAACTATTCTGGCTTACAACAGGGAGGGTAACAAAACTGTTCTTCAAATTCTCTGGCAAACATTGAATTGCTTTGATTGAGATTTTACAAAAAAGGTATTCACATTCAGGTATACATTTGTCACTACTCCCCTATCGCTAAAATGTCCCATCTTTCCCATCAGCAAACAACTGCTTAAAGAAATTAAAGTCATTTACACTGAATACCTTATTCAGTCAAGGGGAAAGGCATACTCTTCTGCATACTCCAAAGGCTGTAACATTTGATATCTCAAGAAAGTCTTCTTGGCACTTCAGCCTAGGGTAAAAAAAATTCTAGAAACTATTCTTCATTGAAATTGCCATGTTCAGTGAATCCCATTTTACTGACATGCCTGTAGGATCCTGTACAAAAGTTCAGACTCTGAAGATAGTGAAATTGTCACAGCACACCTCTACTAGCATAGATGTTATCTACAGCATGATCGCTCAGTGAATACACAACAGAAGCCCAAAGAGAACTTTTCTTCTTTGCTTTTGATTCAAACCACTCGTACACAGAGGAGGCAGAATAACACAGATTGTATGCCAAACTACAAAAGCCTTGCAGGTTATTCAAAGTACAACTTGAACATTGTGTCTCCTTCTGCTGATACAGTTCATTTCTAGCTTATAAGGAACCCCTGTAACGCACATAACAGCTTAATATCGCCTCAAGTGTTTGAAGCATCTCAAAGGCACCAAAACACTTTCCAACTGAGGCAGTATAATATTAACAGAGTAGGAAAAAACCCATGCATCACAAGGATCATAACTCACAACGCTCTTGAAAAATAAAATAGAACCGAGGATGTGAGAACTGGTATGAAATTCATAATAGCTATGCTACACCCTCAGAATGTATGAAAATGTCTAAACACAGCATTATATATCCTAAGCATCCTACCTTCTCGGTTCTGATGAGCCCTGCCACTCACACTTACATAAAAAAAGTACATGAATGCATGTGTGGGCTGTGATACAGACATGCTTGTCACATGGCTGATGATCTCAACCAAATGAAAATCCTTTCAATTTACCAAACACACCAAACACATATCCCCTACATTTCTCCACCTATCTACAGATAGTCAAGTGAATGAATCTGATCCATCTAACCATATGAACAGTTCTGCAAAAAACTCTGAAGTACTTCCAGTTGTTTGATAGGAATTGTGAGGAATACACAGAACACAAGGTGGCACGTACACATCTTTTGGCTCCAAACAGGGGCGCACTGACTAACATATTGCCTCAATTCCAAACTTCTTTTTATATCGTATTTCACTGTCTTAAGTTCCCCATACACTTCTGTGTATCTTTAGATAGATGACAGGCAGACACAGATGACAGACAAATATACATTAGAATGGTGACACAAGAGCAGTTTCATACTGAGCAAGGCAGATTTCCCATTTTAAGTAGTATTTGAGCTCTTTGACTATAAAAAAAAAATAACAGCAGCAAAATCCTCCTTCATTCTCTAATCAATTTTTCTCACGTATACTGCTGAGAATAAGATTTCAAAAATTGGATGATTTAGTTAGGCAGGACTTTTGTAAGACATGACATCATTAATTTTTTTTTTTTTGAAGTTGTTCTCCTTTTTTTACCTACTTTAAATTTCAAAAATCATATGAAAAGAAAATTTGTTTTTAAAATCCACTATTCTTTAATGAGAGCTAGAGACTTAACTGTATTAAAGTCAACAAACAGTGAGGACCTCGACTGCCTTAGTATCTTTTAAAATTTCATTTCTTAAAAAAAAAGCTTTGAAAACAGCATAACTCATTCATATTCCAATGAAATTAAAGAAAAAAAAAAGGCATCTTAGATTCTTAGATTAAGCTCTTCATTATAAATACTCTTCAGACTGAAAAATTGCCATTATTGTCTGACTGTGTTTTTAAGAGAGACTTCACTGAGAGTTCATGAAAGCTGCAGGATTGCACTGCCAGAGATTCAAATCCTAATGAATTTTTTACCATCGTTTTTCCCTCTATGTAAAGCAGCACAGACAAACAGAGAAGTCACAGCCCTCCGTCCAGCTACAACTTCTTCCATAAACACGTTCTTTCTCATATTCCAAACCTCCATGAAGTAGGTACTTTACAGGCATAGGTACATAAAAGTGGATACATGTTGTCCTAAGACAGCCAATTGATGAAAGCACGGAAACACCCCGACCATATTCTCATCTCCTGATTGACACACACTAGTCCTTTCCGAGGCACCCGTATGGGAACATTGATACCAGAGTTTTCCAGCCAGCTCTTTCATCTCAAAACCATTAACTCTTTTGACACTTGTACTTCCAAGCAGGCAGCGAGCACAGGAGGTCTCTGCTGAACAGGATAAATGCACCTCACCGCCTGGAGCCTGGGAAGAACTCATCGCCTGCAAGCGGGAGCAGAGATATGACATGAACCCTCACTCAGCCAAAAAATAAGCACAAGGTGCTTATTCAAGCCCACAAGGCGACACTGCAGAGTCATATGCTCTTCTCAAACAGGCACACGTACACAGAAGTCACAGCCAGTGCTGAATTTATGAATTCTTGAGTATGTAAAAATATTCTCTCTCCACAGTAGTAGCTAAAGTAGTTTGGAAACCACATGCTATAAAGAGATAATTTATTGCCAAAATGCAAATCTTCAGAACATCTGTCTGTGGGGCCTCTCCATAAATTCACATAAAGCTATCAAGGCTCAGTCTTACAGCACATCATAACCACGGTGAACAGCGTTTCAGACGCTCTTCAGATTCTCCGGTATTCTGGATACTGTCCAAGTAGTAATTAATAGAGTCAACACATTCCCAGTATTCGGTGTTGATTTTGAACTGCACAAAACTGTCTCCTCTGAGAGTAGTGAAATGCAGAACATATGAAATCACACTGGACGCTTTCAGATGTGGAACTTACACAATATTTGCTGCGGATAATAAAATCTCATCAGCCCTTATTCATGCTAGATAATAACAAATGTTTTCTGTCAGAGACAGGGACATTTTAAAAAAACATGCCATATCCTCCAGTTATGAAAAGAAACAGCCACTTCACAAAAGCTTTATTTTATGGTAATACCAAAATAATGTAAATAACACTGGAAGCACCACAAGGCAATATGAGCTTCGTATAATCCAGTTACCTACCACCAAATCACTGAAGAGGGAAGAAATCTGCAGCCTGTGTGGTGCTTACAAAATAGCTGTACTTACAGTCAAAAGAGGGGCAAAGCCCTGTGTTTATTTCTGGAATATTTAGGCAGGAATTTTTAATGGCCTCACCTCCAGTTTGCAAGACCACAGCTGAAAAGGCCATTAGATCCGTTATATCCCTACAACATCCTGCCTGCTGAGCTTGCAAGGATGGCAGTTCATACCTAGCAAATAGCCTTTCTTGCTCACTCCCACCATGCATGAAGCCACAGCTTCACCAGAGCACTCAGATAAAGCTCTGACTGTTGAAGAAGGCTTCAGTGTCCTCTCCAGAAGCCCTGTGTAAGCGTTTCCCACAGCACTTCCATGCTACCCATCTCTGAGATGAAAGCCACGCAACAGAGCAAGGCATTTACAGATATTAATGCGCTAGTATTATTCTATTATCACGTCAACCAGGAGAAGGCAATGGTGTGAGGGAAAGGTCCGTAGCACTCGGTGCACTACAACAGTGATACAGATGTGAAGGGAAAAGGGAGGACTCTGTAAGAGAGAGGAATGCTTAAAGAGCATTCAAACATGATTGTGTTTTATTTAGAGGGGACTCGCTTTCAGCTCAAAACTGAGCACCAGATTGCTGCATACTCAGCTTTTTCTTATTCATAACCAAAGATAGCCCTAGCAGGGCGCAGGTATTATCAGACCCTGAGGCTAAGCCTTTGCAGCCTGAGCGTTTCATCAAGCTACTGTAATTCTCTTGACTTCTGAAAATCAAACTGTTAGTGCACACTTTATTCAAACCTTTAAAAACATTAGTGCCCAAGTGCTGTTTCACAGATGTCCAAGTATCTCAAGGACAGCCCAGGAAAAGGACCTAAAATAAATTGCCCATGATCTTAAATTTACTACATTCACATGGAAGATTTTTAGGGCTCAGTAGAATAGCAAATACAAATGTGTATTGATCTTGCAAAATTAGGTAGTCACAGAACCACAGAATAAACTGAGTTGGAAGGGACTCACGAGGATCATTGAGTTCAACTCCCAGCCCTGTACAGCACCATTCCCAAGTCCTTCCACCCTTCTACAGGAGAAGCTAATAACATTAAAAAAATACTCTCTGCAACTGGATATATATAAATCACCTCACTACTGGATATATAAATGAAATAAATGTTTATATTTCTCCTACTAATTGAATACAGGAAGTACACAATTTTCAAATGGGGCTTTCCTGTTGCAATACCAGATACCAAAATTTCATTACCCAGTTGTAATTACTTCCTCTTCATTAGTTTATAGGTAGAGAGGGAGAGGAAGGCTATGTTTAATACACATGTGGCACTTGGCAGAAAAAGTGATGGTGTTTAGGCATGGACACATTACTGCAGCTCATATCAAGTTTTGGTTAGTTTTACACAGGTTCATGGAGGAGCACAGAACTCATGCCAGCACAGGTTTTATCTGCCAAGAATTTTGCAATGCATTTGAATCATCAGAAGGAATTTGTGTTTCACAGAAACACTGTTGTCAAACAGTGAGCTTTGAATGGAAAATAAAGTGGAACCAGGATGGGAGGAGAAGAAAAGGGAATGAATGGTGGCAGGCAGTGGAGGGGAACCAAATCCTAAATAATCAGGCTGGGCGGAAAATGATTCTTGAAGCAGGCAGAGCCAGAACAAGGAAAGAGGCAATCTTCCAAAGATGTTTGGGTTATTTAGGACATAGCTGCATGGCATCAGGTGACTTGCAAAGCAACAAGCTCATTTCTGTAGCAAAGTGGTGGCACTAAGGAATCAGGAAAAGTAACATTCCAAGATACTGTGCTAATTTTCTTGCAAGGGGACCAATAAGGTTGGCTTCTCCTTATGTATTGTTATAGCCTTAGATAACTGCACCGTAAGAGCCCTGTCCTCTCTTCTCAACCTAGAAAACAATAAAGAGCACTCACTCCTGCTGCAAAAACAAATCTAAAAAAATACATAAAAAAATTACACTGTGCAGTCATGGTACAAACCAGCTCTTGTCTTGAGAAAGGGAACAAGGAAAAACACAACAGTGTTGTTACTTACATTCTTGTATTGCTGGTCTTGTTGATAATTACAGATTTTCCAGTCTGATCCACATTGTGATCCATTCCGAAATAAGCTGCCACTCTGTGCACTAGCATCCTCTGATACGACGACATCTGAGGGAACTTTTTATAGTGATTACTAGAAACAAAGGAGACAAATAGCACTGATAATTACATTTCCCTCTAAGCTATAAACAAATGAAAACAACAATACATTTGATAATTCAGGGGACAGAAATCTCACTGAAAACTTCTCCGTTACACGTTTACATATAAAAGTTTACTACGGAAAGGCTGAAAGAAAAGAAAAAGAATTAATTTTAGAATTTCTAATAAGCACATTTCTGTGTGCAACATTGGGACAAACAAAGCTCACGCTTCACGATACCTAGTCAGTATTCCGTATGTTGGGAAGAACTCGTGCCACAATCCCCCACATACACTCATGCTCCCTGCACAACCAATCCTACAGATTTGCTGAGACACTGGCAACAGATTTCTGCCTTTCTCCCAAAGGTCATATGCAGGGCAATTCTGGAAAGATCTAGTTTGGCAAACACTCCTTTTCTCCTCTATTTCTGACAAAATGCTTATTTCCCGTCAGCATAAATTTTTCCTCTGCTGCTATTCTCTCTATTTTTAAAGCTGCAGGAATATTTTATTATAAAGACCACATAGTAGCAAGAATCTCTCCACCTCAGTTCTATTTTCCAATGCATTAGAATAACATAGCACAAGGGAAAAGCCAAGAGATAACATAGTTGATTATTCTCTACGCTAAAAGCTTTAATTATACTTTTAGATCTAAATGAGCAGAGCCAGTGCAATTACAACACAATGAAAAGCAAAAGGTTTTCATTTACATCTACTGTATTTTAAGCAGTCCCACCACGTGGCAGGAAACAGAAGCCTGCTCTTGCAGCGTGCCAGTAACAGCCCTCGGGAGCACTGTGGTCCATATGAGCGTATCCCTCACGCAACTCACACTGCCACACATGCATGTGACTTGATAAACCAAGTGTGGAACTCAACTTACTTGTTGTCACTAATAAAATCAATAATTTCCTGTTCCATTTTCAAGAGTATCATTCTGTCCCTGTCAAAAAGAAATGCAAGGATTTGTACCATCAACTATGAATAGACATTTTATAGGAAAATATTCATATATCAATGTTTGTAAGGCCATTTTGCAAGCAGTGTCAGTCATCTTGATTAAAAATGAAACATGCTTTTTTTACCCTGGATCATCTGCAAAAGACTACAGCCTGCTTTTCTGCATCTTCACTGACATACAGATTCTACTCTTCTATGAGCTCAGCTATGGTCTGAAAGCGCTTCCAGCCACAACAGGCTGCAATCAATGTGTTGCCTAGAAAGACTCTCACTGCTATGGATAGCTTTGGTCCTTTTTCACTCTTTTTTGATGGAAAATGAGATTTCCAGCTAAGCTAGATCTTTCACAAGAAGAAATTTATGCTACCCACAGAAATTTTCAACATTTTTCCTGAGACGTATCTTCCACAAGGCATTGACTTGCTGCAAGAAAGCTGGACACATCTAATTTAGTTAGAGAACACAATGGAGAACATCACCTTTGAACCATGGCTCCCAGGAAGCAACGCCAGAGTATTTCTCAGGAAAAATGCTCTGGTTTTAATTGGAAGGTCTCAGATGTTCCTTTTTTCCCTCCTCCCTTGTCAAAAACATTCAGAAGTTGCCGCAGCGTACTTCCACACATTTCTAAGCTTGACAGAGTCCCATCATCCCTTAGCTCTTTTGAACTTTCTCAGTTTGCACAGATAAAGCAACTAAAGGATGAAGCACCTTCCATCATCTATACAAGAGGATATGCAAGCTGTTCGGTACCCATTTATTCAGAGTTCTCGTAGGAATAACTGCAGAATTACATGGTACCTATTCAACAGATCCAAGTGAAACGAACATTGAAAATCACAATGTATAAAAATGTTACAGATCTCTCCTTGGCTGTTTAGAGGCAAATTTAATGATGAGATGGGCTTGTAGCTCCAAATGAAAACTATGGGAATACTGAGAGCAGAATCTGGCAACGAGCACAGGATTTTAATTGTGTGCAGCATTGCTAGAAGGAAGCTACTTTATATTCATATACAAATCTCCAACTGCGATAGTTATAATATATTATTGCAATCACCATGGAGAGCTGTATACAAGAAGGTAAGGACAAAGACCAGATGTTACTGAAAGTGAAATTAAGCAATGGGTGACTGGATGGAGGAGTAGAAGTTGATGACTTTTTATAGCATTTTTCTCAGTTAACAGCCTACCTCCTTTACATTTTCCCTCATAACCATCTCCAGAACAAATAAAACACAGTGTACAGTTACGGGAAGTCGAAGACTGCCAGCTACAATTTCAGGAATGTCAGCTTTAATGCAGGAAATACTTACCTGGGGTTATTCTTTAATGTGTTAATGAGAAACTCATGCAAATCTATGCCTGTTGAGTCTGTATATTCTTGACTGCAATCTGAAAAATAAAAACAAACAGCCTCCACTCATTTACTTCATTTCAACAGTTCCGATTAACTATGCTATAAATCAAAATCCATTTTCCAGCAACAATCTGAAAACATATGCTCTGAAAGAAAATGTACATTTGGAGTTCAGCCAAGAAAGATCAATTTTCTGAAGCATCAGGTGGACATTCATGGTTTCTCTGTACCACTCCACTGAGAACACAGCATCAAAACTAAACATTAACAGAAACTGCTGGTCATTTGAAAAACACAGGAAACCTTCAAGGCCATTCAAGACCCTGCCAAGTTCTTCCATTAAACCATTAAAAAAAATTAAAATTAGGAAAAAGAAGTTTTATTCATCAGTGTCTCTTTGCGTCACTTAATAAATGCTGTACACTCAGCAAATGAGGAATCATGCCAGTGGGAACTCTATTTGCATTAAAAGACTGAAATCCAATGACACCTGGGAGTAGGCAGGTAATAGGGATGCGTGACAGTAGCCAGAATTAATTTTTCAGCATAATCTCCTGACTCAAATGCACACACAGATCTTCAAGTTGGCGTGAACTCTGAGAGCTCCATTGAAGCCAAATGACAATTCACACCAGCTGCAGACCCACACCCAGGTAGGCAATGATTATTTTTGAGTGATTACACTGCAACTTTGTACCATGGATTAATAAAAAGATTTTAAAAAGCAATACCAAATTTAGATAAACATCTTTCCTGAAGAAGTCTTGGTAGGTGATAATAGTAGACTGCAATGCAGGTTAAATGTCAAGGATTAATTTCCTTACAGCATTTAGGATATATTCTCCATGAGAGAGGAGCAATAGTGAAGAGGATTACTCTCTGCTGCCTACACTGCACAAGTTACACGCCAATATTTTATCATTAATCTGGATAAAAGTGTATTAGTGTCTTATACACTATATGCACTTAGTATATAATCACACATGTATTTATATATTTATGTGTTTTATACCAACATGGTTAAGCATTCAAAAGATCTATCTTACATTAAAGAAAACTAATAACATCTAATAAAAGACCTCAGTTTGGAAAATTTCTTCACTTTTAAAGCCTAATGTTTGTATGAAAATAACTTTTACGCATACACATTTCAGGTTCCGAATTTTCTCAGTGTATGAAAACACTTCTGCTGTGTATATATACACAAATAAAGAAATAAATCCTTGTAATAACATAGAATCCTTTCTACAATGGTAATTATAATAATTTAAAGATTTTTAAGTTCACCTTTTGATAACATTCTGATCTTGCTTTTTTCACTGTTTTTATCTTTATTTTTATCCTTCTCTTTTTCTTTCTCGGAGTCATCTTTACTAGATTTATCTTCTTCTTGCAAACTAGGAAAACTTGAAAGCTGTAGCTGGATTGATTCCTGTTGAGGAAAAAAAATAGATAATTATGGGCCAGATTCAGTAAGCTTCCCATGGCTTCCAAACTGCAGATATTGGCATTAAACTATGTGTAGCTAGAAAAGTTGAAGCCAGATACATTTCTTTCCTATTTGAAAAACAGTACTTTGCAGCCAGGAGAATAATGACATCTTAGAGGCCAAATTCTAGTGGTAAGTAGGTATTTCTTCTCTAATATTTTGAATGTTATAAAATTTAGGCTACCTCTATTAAGGGGACTGTATCATTCTACACTTCAGTAATTCTCCCTTAAGACTTTTCAGAATAACGAAATACTTTTCATATGGCCTTTCTTAATTAATTCTATAATTTAATATTACATTTGTTAAGTGATGATCAATGGATAGACATCTGAAAAATGAAACTTATTTCCCTTCACTAGAAAATCTGCAGGTTGATATGAACTGTTTTACATATGTAAGTGTAGTATCAGCTAAATGGAGTTTTCTGGCTCTAATAGTAGAAGAGTGCCAGCAAATTTTATACTCCATGGTATACAAGAGGGCTTACTAACTTATCAGGTAATTCATATTTAAAGACATATGCAAAAGGGGGGAAATGTGCCCTGTGATTTTCCAAGGATGTAGTAGTAAGTGAACTTCCAAAAAGCATCACAAATTTTACCCTCAAGAATTCAGTATTTCAGAGACTATGAGTCCCTTTGAAACATGCTTCAGCTTCAAAAAGTTAGCAAGAACTGAGAACTCAAGCTGGTTTGCATTTTCTAATTTTCTTTAAAGAACTTGTTTTTCCCTGCTCACAACATTATTTTATACTGGCTTTGTTTTAACAAAACCCAAATAGTTTTCTTTTTAAGCTACCATGACAGGATTTTCGTATTTCAAGAAATCCTAATCTGGCTGGACAAAATTGAATAAGCATACTTCTGTGTTTTATTCTTTTAAAGAAAAAAAAATGGCCCAGAAAATACTATATGCTTAAGTAGTGTAAAAAAGCACATTTGAAGAAAGCTGTCACAAAACTCCCTGGGTAAAGCAGTTTTCTTTAATAGAAGAGAGTCCTGCATGCTTGGTAATTTTTTGACATCATGTTAATGAAAACCTAATTCACCAATACTGGAGAAAACCGGAGTTTCTTGTATGCTAGTAAATTCCCTTCCTTCACTATTTTTCAAAGAATACTAGCATACCAAAAGATCAATAGAAAACTTTAAAGTAAGGGGTGTGTAAGTAACCATTAGGAATTCAAAAGATGCTTCCAGTAATTACTACAAATTTTAGGTTTCTGAATTCTTTAAAGAACTACAAATCAGCCATCACAAGACATGTAAGACAAGGTCCTAACAAAACAAGGTATCAAAATAAACATGCCACAGTAAGACAGAAATTGGTAACTTCTCAGCTTAATCATTACTGACTTTTTGTGAAGTTTGAATGTGGCACAAAAGACTTGAGATGAAAAGCATTGTAAAAGAAAAACAAAGACCTGGACCCAAAATTTAACCTGACCTACCACCCTTAATCCCTACTCCTGTTAGTTTTGTCTGACAGTGTTACCCAAAATCTGAGCCTACAGAGGGAAAGAGTGAGAATTCCTGGTCATCTCAGGTAAGGATACATTGAAAAATGTTTCCTAACCTGCTCAGTTGTGCTCAGGGAACTAATGCTGTGCCTGCTTTCTTTCACTTCTTATGGCAGTCTGATTTCTCATTCAAACAACAAACTTTGGATCAACCATTGCCAAATGACCCCAAAGGATAACTTGATTCCCTGCACTGCCCAGAGCAGAGCAACTGTGCTGCTAGCTTTTCAACAGGAGAAAAATGTAACTGGCCACATTGTTCCCAGGATATTAATCCTAAACTTAACAGTGGTTCTTAAAAATGCTCTTATGAAAATGACAGACTTTACAGAAAAGCACATATATGAACATATAGTAAATACTGTTTTACATGTAACATAATACCGATGTATTTGCACTAGAAAAAACACACAAAAGGGCTGTAGAGTCGTGAAAGCAAGCTACTGTATATTTTCTTAGATTTTTATTGATTTTTCTCAATAATAAAATACAATGTTAATAAATACATTGATACAAGTAGAGTGAACAACAAAATAGATTTTCAAATTGCAATAATACACTTCTTGGTCTATAGTATAACATTAAAGGCAACATTTCTTTTAAGTAAGGACATAGTGAACCATTGGATAAGCACTCAAGATCAAGTAATACAGGTAAACAAGTTTTTTCCTTATACAGGAAAATGAAGGCAAGTATTCAAATATAAATACAAACATCAAGTCTGCAGTACAATCCATACTCAGTAGTTCTGGCAAGGTACCGTACATTCTCTGATAATTAATTCCCTGTGGTTTGTAAACCATTAAGACAAAATAAAAATTAAGAAAAAATAATTCCAAATGAAAAATAAGTTATTTCTTCTCTAAAGTGAAAGCAAAACAATTTGGTTGGCACAAAACTTCCTGTATCCTTCAGCCAGCCCAAGGAGGAGCCTGCAGGTCCAGCTTTCCATGGCAAAGCTGAGCCACATTCATTAGTTAATGGTCAGCAAGAGCAAAAGGGCAATTCCTATCTAATTATTTACACCAAGCCAATTGTTCGTTTAGAAAACATGCTGGGGTCAAGGGAGACATTTCATCTCCCATAAATATTTAAGATGGTCAAAGAAATCTTTGCTGAGGCTGGTCAGTCAGGCAAGACCAAAGGCTGTGTATAACAGGAACCCCTCCTCTGCCTGGATTAAGGATAGGGATTTTGCCTCAACACCTGCCAGTCTCTCTGTAGTTTAGTACCGGTCCTGTGCAGTACATTATAAACTACCAGCGATGCTTCATACAATCTCTTTATATTGTTCTCCTTTTCATTCTCCATTAAACAATAGAAAATACAAACAAAATTGGAACAAAAGCCACGCATTTTGAGTAATGCAAGTCAAGCAGAAAGCGTCTACCTACAACAGAACTGATAAAATAACCTGCCCATCTACTGCATAAGCATCATTGTAGAGCAGTAGAACATGTAAATGTCCTGCTGCTAAACAACTTGGTTTTTGGTCTTTCAATAAAATTAAAAAAATAGAAAAACCTCTCCTTACTTATGAGCTAAGAGGAGAGACAGATTTCTTTCATTTCAAGTCAACAGAGGAAACAGTGAGAAAGTACACTTAAATGTCATTTTTTATTTTTGTGCTAAGCTCACAAGAAGCCACTTGCTCAAGCTCTCTCGATGGCTCATTTCAACTGCACATAAACATCTCATAAATTATAGGCAGTGTTCATCATATTTTGGGTTTTAGTTAGTTGGGCTTTTTTAAGCCTTGCTCTCACAAGGCAAGCAAAGAGGAGTAGTTGAGGCTTAACTTTTGCTTTTTGGAGTACTTTTTGAAGTTAGTCTGCAAAGACTGCCACCAGTGTTATTGTCCAAGGTGAGGAGTGCAGAGGACAGAACTCTACCAGCTGATGGGAATACAACACTACTAGTACAGATAAACTCAAATACACGATTTTGATATAGGATAATTTACACCAGGAGTTTAAAAAATGAATGCCACTCAGTAGGAGGCATCCTTGGCTCTACCAAGGTACTTTAGAGAGCGAAGGACCTTTGAATTTAATGTGAAGGGGGACAGTGATATGAACTGAAGTCTTAAGAGGAACCACAAATCAGAGCATGTTCGTAACTGTATTTGGTGCAGCCTTGAAAGAGATAGCCTTAGAGAAAAGAACATATTAATATTCTTTTTGATTGTTACTATTTTTTTAAATTTTAAAATCTGAATTCTTTTGAATTCTTTTCCATTTGCTGAAATTTTCAGGGGGTCTGGAAAAAAAAGCAAACAACACCCTGTGATATAGTACAAAAGTAGTATTTCAAATTAAAGTTCACGCTAAACCAGATAACTCCATAAAAACACGTTCATTGTCGGATGTAATTTTTCCCCCAAGAAAGACATTGTTAAATGCCCGATTAAGTAACACAATCATGCAACTGAAGATGGAGGTCAACCATGCAGCTAACAGCAATGATTGCAAGTGTACCTGGTTGTCATGAAGGTTTTCCGCTCCCGGGCGAGGGGATGACTCTTCACAAACAGCAAGACTCCGCACGAGTTTTCCCTTAGCTCCTGACTGAATTAAGAGAGAGAGAAAACAAAACAGGAAGCACTGCTACTGACCCCATGTCACATAAGCTGCCCACATCAGCTGTTGCTAAATACCCCAAATAACTATCACCCACCCAGTCCACAAAAATGCATCTGCCTTGGACATGGATAAAAAAGGATTCTAAGCATCACGACATTTGCCACACAGGGAAGGTGGTAGGTTTCTTTTTGCTTTTATCATTTCAGCTACAGTTCACTCACTTCCACCAAAAATTGTAACTGCAAAGAACAGATAGTCCAATACTGTAAGTAATTTAACATAAACTCAAAGGCTCCTTTTGATTTGGTTTGTGGGATTTTTTTGTTTGTTTTGGGAGTCCCTCCCCTTCTTCTAGTAGTATTATATCCAAGAAACATGGACAATAAAATGTGCATGTATTGTGGACCTGCACTTGAAAAATTAAAAGAAGGTTTTCAGGGTTTTATTTGTTTCTAGAAGCTCCTTCCCACACCTGCCCCCACCCATTTCCCCTCAGGAAGCTAGTCAACTTCTGCTTCTTTATGTCAAGATTATTCCATTAAAATAAAATTCCAACAGAAACATTAATTACTAAAGCAAAAGGAGTGAATCTTTTCCTTCTCCAGTGGTGCATAGAAGCACACATGCTGTCTAACACAAGGACACAGCAAGCCCAGCAGCATAAAATTATGATGGATAAAGGGAAGCCTGACACATTTTATCTGGAGGCAGTTCTCTGCCTTTGTGTAAAAGGACTATGGGGTAGGGGGCAGGAAAAAACCCACAACACAAACAAAAAAACTCAAACCACACAAGTGATGAAAGAATGCCATTTCAGTTGTAGACAGACATTTAACTGAAATTCTTCATACTGTTGTGGCATGCAATTCCAGACAGAGATGGACCCCTACCTTGGATCTCTTTTTCTGCTGATTTGCACCTCGTTTCTGGGTATAGCAAAAAAGAAAGAGAAGCAGTTTTCACTTCAGGGGACAGTGGGCATGACAAGAGCATTACCAATAAATAGACTAAATCACTTCTAGCTGATGCTTTAAATCAGTTGCTGACTGCAAAAGCAACTTCCCCAAACCCAGTTTGGAAAGCAGGGAAAACCAAGAATCATCTCTGCTCATTTTCATTCATTTTACAAACAGGTATAAACAAGAAAAAACACTACACAGTGTTCTCTAATTTCGCATATAATAAAAATGTAAGAAAAGGTATACTTAAGTAAATGCTCCCCCTCTCCAAATTCCTCTTAAATTGTGGTCTCCCCCTTTATTTTTATATTCGATTGAGCAAAAAGGATTAAAAACCCCTCATCCGATAAAGTCTTCTTATCAAATTACCTTCTTAGGCTTTGCATAACAACTTTTTGTTGGCAGTAACACCTACAAACCAAACCACACATTAAGTAATTATTCATTAGTATTACCTGTAAATTCATGAGATCAAGGTAGTTTTCTAAATCCCCAAAGAGGGAAAACAGTCAAATATCTCACCAAGCTTTAACACAGATGTCTAGAAATTAACTTCTCAGAAAAAGTAATAACATGGACAGCAGCCTAAAGAGCTTGAAAGGTATAACAAATAACAGCATTTATTTTATAGCAAAATAAAAGAACCCAAAATACAGTAATAAATCAAAATTTTAGAAAGGAAAAAATAGAAACAGTCTCAAAATCATAAGAAAAAATAGGGGAAGTGTAGACAATGAAAGAACTCACAGAAATGGAAAAGCAATGGTAACACATCGATATTTATGCCCATTCACTATTCCTGTCTTACCTGCGGATCTGTCTTGGAATCACTGAGCTTCTCTTCCTCTACTTCGGAGCTTTCAGATTTATTAAGAACACAGTTATCTGGGTTGGCTTCAGAGATGGCAGTCTCCTGCTCTTTTGCAGCTTCCTCTGCTGTCTCCTGGTTCAATTTACCTTGCTCAGACATTCTTCCAGACAGAAATTAAAATAACAAGATTTGGTGACCTGAAAGGTCAAGATACCACAACACAAACACATACACAAAAAACATTGGGGGTGAAATTTATTTTTTCTTTTAATTCCCAGTTTCAGTTCCTTTGATAAACAAACCAAAATGTGCAGCTCAGGAGTGGAAAACTATGCATGTCCCAGTTGCAGAGATGTACAGAATCAACAATATTGGGTAACAGCAGAATTATGCCAGGTTAAACAAGCAGAGCTTTGATCTAAACAGTCTTTGTGGAGGGCAGATTTAAGGTAACGTGCTGTGACTCCCCAGCTCAGCCCCAGGACTGCCAAGGTGCAGGCAGGGACAGTGAGGGACTCTACCACAAAGCTCAGTGGCACCAGGCAAAAAAGACCCATTCTAGGTCTCTGGCATCTTGGTGATCCCCTCTTCTAATTTTCTTTTTCCTTTTTTTTTTTTCCTTTTAATGAAAGGTAATAGCCAAACAAACAAATAAAAACAACACTGTTTTTTGTATTCAGCTGTGGGTTTTATGCATAGCAGAAGCCATGGTGCTCACTACCACTATAAATATATATTTATCTATTTTTTTAAGAGGTAATAATTCAAGGTAAGTATGAACTCTAAATTAGGCAATAAAGCTCTCAGAGTCAACATTTTCAGGGATCAAACGAACAGCTCCATTATTAAAACCCTAAGCCTCTTCCCTAAACCAATGTCACTCTTCAGTACTAGGAAAATTGTACAGAAAGCCCTTGGCAGGTACTTCTAATGAAGAAATCTTAACTGAACAGCATTTACTATCAGCTTACAATGGGCTTGTTGTACAGAAGCTTTAAAGGCTTTTCAGAGTTAAAGCCTATTATTTTCTCTCTCTTTCTCTGCCCCCAACTCCCTCCTGAAGACTCCGCCACTGATCATTTGTCAAATGAGACTCATGAATAATTTAACTTTTCTTTCCCCATTCATTTGGCTTAAGAAGCATCTTCAAGAAAAACAACTGTATTTGAAATAAGACATTATTTCAGGAAGGGTCTTTTGCAACACATTGCCACTTCTCAACACTGAAACAGCAGCTAGGAAGCAAAACCACACTTTGCCATCTTTCTTCTTACAGTTTGAAATTAAACGTTCAACAGCACTAGTATAACTTACCTTTTTTTTTTTTTAAGCCATATTTTAAGTGAAAAAGCTAAGACATACTGAATTATAAACACTTCTTCCAGTTTTTGCCTTTGTTTTCACACCGTAAGCAAGTAAAATTTCCTATATAATCTTCCTGTTTGAGAAGGACTGTGAATTTAACAAGAAATCAAGCTAGATGGTTCATAAACAAACTGAATGGAATATGAAACTAACCTGAAGCTTGACTTGCCTTACTGTGAGCTAATTTGTGATTCTCCTTCCTCCCACCGCTCTCCCCAAGAAGGCCGATGATTTTGGCTATTCTGCAGTTACAACTGAAACTTGAACCACTTTGATGAAAATTCAAAACACGATGAATGGCAAGACCTTTAACTGGTCTGTTAAATAACCCTTAATTTGATAAGGATTTTCACCAAGAAATGCACATGCATGCACAAGCTCCTCATGAGATGAACCTGCAGCTCATCTACATGCTTACACAGTGCTCACAACAACAATTACACTGGGATCAGCTGCACCAAAGAAGCCGTTTACCTGAAAAACTGCTATAATTCCAACTGCCTTTCTAGCGTCTTCTGTTGGGCTTTGCTGGTTAAGTCCACACAAATGATCAACGGCGACGTGAGTCCCATGTCCCCATTAACAGTTCTGAGTGCCAATCTCCATGCTGGTCCTTCAGAGAGCTTGACGCATCTTAGTCAACCTGGAAAAGACGAGAAGTAAGTAACACCGGCAATGATCACGGCGCAAGGGAAGGATGCAATGGAGAGGACCAGGTTTCTAACACTAATGACCAGTTTCAAGCAAGTCACTTTCACAGCTTGATCCAGCTCCACCTGTCTCAAAACTGCCTGCTTCTTCTCTAATGAAGGCTAGAGCCGGCTGTTCAAGTCATAACAGCTCCTACGCAAGGAGCTAAAATTAACAATTCCATTATGCACTGAAGATTACTCATTTCAATTTTAACCTTTTTTAGCGAATTCCAGCACTTTTCATTAAAAAAAAGGATATATACATATTTATATATAAGCTCATCTGTTTGCTTCAACAGAAATCAATGAGGGTATGAGGAGAAAAGATCTGCCTGCTTTTTAACTATGGCTTCTGCTCCAATTAAAATTTCAATAGTCAAACACTATTGAAAAAATAGCTAAGTGGGTGCTTTTAGAAAGTGACCTGCTTTACCAGGGTAGTGAGTTGAGATGCTCATTTAATAAGCTGAATAAAAGTTGAAATCATCCAGGATGGGAGGAAGAAGAGGAGGAGAATGAAGAAATCCTATTCCCTGAACAACAGCCACCAAAAACATTTCTTCTGAAGCATTGTGTGAGGAGGAAAAAGGAGATTTCCAGGTTATGGTTCAAGAAATAAACCTAAAGAAAGAGTTGCCTCAGCAATGCAATTTTTGCTGTTCATCAGGATTGTGTTTGCCAGCTGAATAGCTGATTTAACAGAAAATGAGCATTTTAGGATGAGTCAGACTGATGTACAGGCCATGGCCACGTGCTGAACTGTCTTGAGAAAACAGGCAGCTCTTCTCAAGACTTGCACGTGAGTCAGGGTTGAAGCAGTCAATGCAGACACATAAAAACAGCAAATAGAAAGCACATATTCTACTGGGGAGGGGGGAGGAAGCCAAGCAACAATAAAATCAAAGAAACAGAAAATCATCTCCCGTTATTAGACTGCTAGTTTCTGCAGTGTGTTTTACATTGTGCACGCCTGCAATTGCTGAACAGCACGTGTCAGCGCACTGGAACTTGCCATGTGAAAAGAGCTGAATATGATGCATCAGAAGTGGAGTTTAGCCTTTCACAATACTCCAGTCCTGCTCTATCCACGAGCTCTGGCACACAGAGGAGACCAGCAGGCAGCTCTGTAAACTATCACTGCCATCCCACAAATTTATACACGTAACTATTTCTTTTCCTCAAACAATTTAATAATTTGTAGGGAGTAATAGAAAATAAGTATTCCCAGTAGCTTTTTGGTATTTCTTGCAGGATATTTTTGGAAATTCTAGCTCATTACAAACACAGGCTGACTATGAGAGTGGAAGAACACCATGGAAAACTATGTCCAAGTACTCAAGCACATGCAAAAATATCTCAGGGAGCCAATACTCAGCGAGCAAAGAGTGAATAAACCTCTGACTCAAAATCCTTTCCTCATAACCATCTTCCATAAACTGTTTCCCTCACACTTCCAAAAGAGAGGGGGAGAAGGGGTAAGGGGAGGGAATCAACCAAAATCGATCACAAATCAAAAATCTCAATGAAGTACAGTGCATTAAGGTTTTGCCTCAAAAACAGCCATCCAGGAAACAGACTGCTCTAATCAAAACCCTCCAAAACTAACAGACACACAGATATCTGTACCAAAATCAGAACACACAAAAAATTGACTTCAGAATTCTCCAGTGAGTCCATTTGTTGCAAATTAACTATTCATAGGACAAATAAACAGACCAAAACAAAAACCAGACAACAAACCAACCAACCAACCAAAGGGTACCATATGCATAAAGTGAAGAGATCTGCCAAGACTTGGTCTTGTGCACAGATGCTCAACAGTGCACAGATGTTCAACATCATCTTACCGTGCTTTACTCAACACAAATTTCTTTATAAAATGAGTTCCCCATATTGTTACACTTAAGATTTCTGAAGACAACATCATTTTTCACTGGCAATGTACAAGAAGACTACAGAATCTTAAAACAAAAAAAAGCTATCCATAAATTTCCCCAAGAAAACATAAGAAAGTGGAAAATAATCTTACAACATACATCTGCCATCCTCAAACCCAGAATAACAATGCCTGTTCAGATGATTTTTTTAAAGAAATCCTTCATAATTATTTTCTGGGAAACAAAAAGAAGGCAAGAATAAGTGAGACATACAGCAATCAAATTGAGCTCTTCACCTTCCTTTAATATAGATTTCCTCCTTCTTCATAAAGCAATTTACAAGTGATGACTAATCATTTACATACTACAATACGTAAAATACACTTCTGGTTGTTTGGGTGGGTTTTCAGAGGGACTCAGGTTTCCATAAAATATTTCAGGGAGAGTATAAATAGCAAAAAGGAATCAGTCAGAAAATAGCCATTAAAAGTGAGACATTTTTGTTGGAAATACGTCTCTGTTTCTCGTATGTTTCCAGGATATCTCGTTATTCAGTGATGAATGTACTTTTTACTATTGTCAGTGCTGCAGTGACAGCACTGCTATGGAAAAACATACTGGATTATTCTCTTTCTTGCGCATCAACAGAAATGTCAGGGATGATTTGACTGTCAAAACCTTCAGTACCGAAGTGACGCAAAAGGCTGAACAAATGCACTTCTGTTTTTGATCCTCAGGTAGAAACCACAAAGCTTGTTGCTAGGCAAAACCCACCTTTTTGATATGCAAGTGAGCAAAACTTGATGGGGTGTTGGGATCTTAGCAGTCCACAGGAGCTTGCGGCAAAATTTCAGCCCCTAACTCCTTAAAGCAACTTGAGTGTTGCACACAGCAATACAACAGAAAATACAGGAACCCACCAAGTCACTTGTAGATCCACTTTAATGGAAATATAATCTGTTTGTATAGAATTTATAAGCACCAGCTGCTCAGCATACAATGTGGGATGGAAATGCTGAGTTTCTTAAATTCCTTTCTTTTTAACAGGATTTTCATTTCAGAAGCTGAAGGTACTACTGAGCTTGAACAACTACAGTCAGAGCTTGAAGAGAAAGGAATGGAAGAAGGCGTGGATGGTCACATACATTCATACAACACATACCACGCAAATTCCAAGAAAAGTCTGTGGGAAGGAATACAGTTAATTTAATGCAAGAGTTTAAAAACCATACCCAGAAGAACTGTCAAAAGAACAAAGAGCAGAAAAGCAAGCAAAGATGTTAGAAAACCCTATGCAATGAGCACCTGAGAGCTTAACATCAACTGAAATTCAAGATAGACATCTGAAAAAACCCTTAGAGGTCACTAGAGCTGAGCAAGCCCTTTCCATGTTATGTATGAGATGTTTTGATGGCCTCATAGGTACACATACTGAAGCAGGCATTTCAAGATCATTATGCTCCCAGTATCACACATGCCCTCTCTCAGAGAGGAAATTAGCAGACTTTAAGGCCAAAGAGCATACCCTTAACTGAGAGCAGGCAGCAGCAGCAGGCAGGACAGAACTCTGACAGAGTGAAATCCAAGGGCTTTTCTTCAGACAAATCTGCCAAGCATAGAGGTAAAAGTCATTCCAAAGCCCAAACAGATCCTGCTACTGAAAACTTGCTGATACTGGCCTTATCTATACGCCAGGATCCTTCTCATCCCATCGTGATTCTCCACTCTCATGAATGGTTTCCATGAGCTGGAAGCAGAGTTGCCAGCTGGGATTTCCCCTATGTGATATAAACCTCACCCATACATATCAAGAGAGGTTTAAATTATTATTGCTATTTCACTCATCAGACTCCTGGAAGCCACTGGAAATGAACTACAGCATTATTTTAAGATTATCAGTAGATTATCAGCATTATTTTAAGATTATCAGGATTGATTGTCTCAATTTTGCCAGATTCTTATGGCTTAAACCATAAACTTCCTGTTATTCGATGTTTACTTAAATATTCTGGTTTCTACCATTAAAGCAAATCAAAGAAAATCTCAGGTTTCATAATGAAAACAAAAGTTTCAACTCTTTGGTGGCTTCAAAGAAAACCTTCATGATATAGAAGGTATTGTTAAAATAAAAAAGGCAACCAAAAAAAACAAAACAAAAAAAAACAAAACCAAAAAACCCACCCAACGAAACCAACAAAAAATCCCAAACAACACCACCACCAAACACAAAAAAGGCAAGTAAAATAAATCCTACAGTTTTAGATCAAATACACTACTACTCAGCCATCAGTCTCCTATCTTTAGGACTAGTCCTAGTCTTTACATCGTTAGACTGTGTGCTCCTTTTCACCATTTTTCCCACATTTCCCAAAGAAATACACAAATACACTTGGAAGCCAAGCTTGCTGCAGTGTATTAGCATAGCAGGATAATAATCCATACCAGCTCTCATATCAAAATGCTTTAGTATGAAAAAAACCCCAAACCCTTAAGGCTGTGAAATGCATGGAATCCTACAAGTTCATTGGTTGCTAAAAGACTGAAGACTAAACCTTAAAAAACAGGTGCAAAAATATTTTTAATGGAAGTGTTTGATGTCTTATTTTATTTCCCACCTCCTCCTCCTCACATTGTCCCCTCTTCATCATCACTAAAAAACCAGTGTGATTGCCTGCATTTCCTGCTCCTACGTGTCACAGACCTTTGCAAATAAGAAGTTATTTAGACTCATTTACTGATGGCACTTCACCAGAGATTGTCAGCAGACACTATTTTTTCCCACGAGTTACTGAAACATGAGCATCTGCATACAAGCAACAGTACAGAGGCCCCTGACCCAGCTCAAGCAGGCCAGAAATCAACCATCAGTGGCAGTGGCAGACAAATTTGACAAAAACAGGGCAGATTGAAATGCACTGAACTAGATACCAAATCCTATACAAAAACCAGTTTTCTTTCAAAAGAGACAACTATATGATACGGAGTACCCTCTCAGCTGAAACATCTATCTCGGAAAGGCACTGGCTTTCATCCCAATCTGCATGTGAAACCCAGTATTTACAAATTACAGCAAGTACAGCAAGGATTCTTGAGAACAACCAAAAATTCTTTTAACAATCAAAGAAAAAACCCAGAAGCAAATCAACTTTTTGTGGTTTACACCTGATTCCTTTTTTCAAAGGGATACTCTTGTTCCTAATAGATTGCCACCAATATTTTTCCACTTTAATCCCCTGTCAGATGACCTCACGTCAATGTCATCATCTTCAGCCAAGTAATAATGATGTTCCCTCCAGCCTGTTATATTTCTGCAAAGCTAGAAGCTTTACCCAGAAAAATAAATATCGATGGCCTATAGGGAGAGTCTGCTTTGTTTTAATACTTAAGAAAAGGCTTGAAAAAAAAAAAAAGCTCTTTTATCTGTCACAATGATCATTTGAAGTCTTCCAGGATCAGCATGAAAAGATATGAGGCTGAGTGATCTGGCTAATAAATGTCACTCACACAACTTCAGTAGGAACTAAGTAAAACCCAAACTTTTAACAAGCTAATCAGATGTACAAATCAGCACTCCTGGAATGAGCTGTTTGCTTTAGAACAGCCTTCAACACCGCCTCATGCATTTCAAACACATACGCCAAATTTTATCTCATTCCCCGACAAAACCTGACAAATTTCCCTAAAATCAAAGTCATTAAATTAACTGGTCTCACTGTTAGGTGGTAGAAAACAGCACAGCACTCATGACTCCAAAGAGAGAGAGAGAGAGAGTGAGAGCGAGGTTCCTAGCCATCCTCAATGCACACACGTCTCCTTGAAATACACAGAAGTCATTTTCCTTAAATCCCGTAATGAAAACAATAGCCAGCATGGGCAAATACACAATTCAAATGGAAAGAGGGACTGAAACTCATTTTCCCAGATAATCAGGTCTATTTCTCAGCTATCAAAGATAATTATATCACAAAGTCCTCTTTAGAGACCAATAGCTTTATTTTATGACTACAGAATGTCTAGGGAGGATGCTTTAGTAATTTTGCTGTAAGGATGTTTAAGAATCTCACTGCCTTGCCAGCACATCATCTCCATTGCCCCACTGTACACATCAAATACTCTGTACATTTTTCTTAGTGTGCCAATAGTTGCCCTCCAGTTTAATTAGCGCTCTTGATTTCACAACAGTTTTGTCTTCCTCTGGGAAGTAACTGTACATTACCTCATCATTTGCCATCAGGTTTAAAGAAGCCTGTTCCTTTCAGCTGCCAGTTAAACAGGTCTGCACTATTCCCATTACTATCTACCTCTAGTCTGTATTTTTTTTGTCAATCGACAGTCTGCTTCCTCACTTCTCACCAAGACTACACTCTGGACACAGATGTTCCTCTACCCATCAACACGTAGTGGTGAATGCACTAGAGGAGCACCACTTCCACAAACTCTAAAACCAGTTTAAGGACAATGAATAACACAAGGACGTCCCAGAAGGAATACTATCATTTCAACATGAACACTGATCAACAGCACAGCACAGATGAACCCGGGCTCCCCACAGAGGGGTCTCAGCAGTGCTGAGGGCAAATCAGAGCTACGGCAGAGAGTCAGAGTGTGGGAGCCACTGTAGACTGAATGGTGGGGCTACAGATACCCTGCACAAGCTCGGTGAGATAATTAAAGCTGTTTGTGTGATGCCATGATCCACTTCCATGCATAATGAAATCTGGTAGAATAATACAGTTTACATTAATTTTAATTTTCACAGAACCTTTCGCAATAATTGAGTTTAATGCAGAAGTCCTTGAAACATTTTTTGCTTCGCTAAGTCAAGCTATCCCTACTCTTTCTTCCTTCAATGCCTTCTCTTTGCCATTTCTCTCAGGTAGCCACAGATTATGTCCATTTTGCTTTACATACAACTACAAGATCAACTTATTTCTTTACTCAGTTCCTCCTAAAGCTTAAGGACTTGACTAGAAAAGCCAAGCACTGTGCATCTGTATTTTGAGCATATATGCCTTTGAAGAACTCAGACTAAGCAGACTGCAGGTAAAAAATGAGCAGCCAGCTAAGCCATCTTTCATCATTCACTAATAACCAAACATAAAGCAGTCGAGTCTAAGGGGGCGAAAAGAGCCCACAACATCCCTAAACAAAAGGAACAAAACAATTTCGTCCACTACTACCACAGTATTTTACTAAAGCACATAACACTCAGATAATGGATGGCCCATAACTTGTGATCAATTTCTTTACACTTCTTCCAACATCACCAGGGATGGAGGCATAAACAGAATGAAAATACATCAGGAACTGACCAAGTATCACTGAGCCTCACATGTGCTTCTCCTGATTTTTTTCTTTCTCAATTTCTGTAATAGCCCCTATATTTCATCCTGCCATTTCCTGACAAATTAGGTGCATTTTCACTAGCACTAGCTTAATTGGCAAATCCTGAAAGAAAATAATTGCTAAGAGCAAAGCAGCATTACACTGATGAAACAGACCTGAGCTTAACAACTAGAATTGCCTTAGCAGACAAACACTGACTGCAAAACAGCAAAAATGTTTCATATAAGAATGGAAAGAAAAAAACCCAAAACTTTATTTTCCTCCAAAAGTCTCTTTTGATTACCAGAATTAAACATATCAGCTATTCCTTCTTTCCTAAAGCCATTTTCTGAAACAAACCCATCTTGCAGCTGAAGTAAAATTCTTCATTCCAGAAAAAAAAAAAAACCAAAACCAATAAAGATTAAAAAACAAAATCAAAAAAGCACCATCATACACTATGAGACATTGCCCCACACACTCTTCTGCTCAGAAAGTGCACTTATACTTTCCAAATTCAAACACAATTCATATCATGCTTGTTTTAATGCCGAGTAAGTTTTCTAAGCCCATATTCCAGCCAAGCCTCCACAATCAAAATCAACAAAGGCTGGATAGACCCTTTGAGAGTTCCCAGTACCAGATGATTTTACGCTTTTTAATACATAATTTTATTAATTTTTCTTTATCAACAATGGCACATTCCTAAAATTTCTTTGATTTTGTTTATCAGAAAGTAAGACTGGAATATAAATGCTTTGTTGATGACTTCTTTTGTGCATTAGTAGACTTAGGAGAGCAACATCCAGTGAGAACAATTTACATACACAAAGTCTTATCAAGTACACTCATTCTGCTATAAACTGCTTTTCTGTCTAAAATCTTGCAAGATATATGGACAAGATTTTGACAGTTTTCAATCAAGGCTGGAGATGGCCTGGTTTTAACTTTGACTCTCTAAAGAATGGCTATTTTTCCACATCAGATCCACACACCCTTTTTCTCATTGTTGGAAGCCCATCTGAAGAAAAAGAAAATTAAGGTAGAAACATTATCTTTCTGCCCTAATACTACAGAGAAACTAAACCCACATATAATAGATATAAATATCTATATGAAAATATATTTTTATTTATTTTATCTATACATATATTTACATTTTAATATAGGCATCTTTGTACTTTATGAAAACACATTAATCCCATTTTGTTGGTTGCAATTTTGTCTGGTGTCAGGCAATGCAGTAAAGTAAAAAATACCACACATTAAAAAAAAAGAAGCCTTAAGTATGTTATAGATTGTATTCAATACTCTATGTTATCATGGTTTCAAAAGGAAATTAAGAAAAATGCTAATTATAAGTATAAATTAGAAGTCAAAAGGCCTAATGAGTGAATGGTTGTTATAAAAGTCAATTAAACCATTAGACATTTTTGCACAATGCTCCAAGCACTGGAGTGCCAAATAACCTCAACTTATGCTCACTCATAGAAATAACAAAGAAATCAAGCTTTATAACTTTTGTCACTTCCCTTGTCATGTGAAAAACCAGAGATTAAAACCCCTACTGAGATGTGTACTGATATACATCACACTTGCTCCTTAGCAGCATCAGTACAATGTGTGACACACTGCAATCAACTGCTGAAGAAACAAAGACAGACATTCAACTATGAAATACCAATCAGGTATTTACACTGTAACCCTAATGGCCAGCAAGAGGAAGAAATCCTCTTCAGAACCAGTAACAATAGTCAAGAGAGAAAAGGCAGAAGCTCAGGTTCACAGAACAGGCAATGCCAGTTCACAGATTTACAGCTTTGGCTTCTGAAAAGATCTTGCCAGAAACCCTGTGGTTTCAACATTATGTTTGCCTTTTCCAGTGGGCAATTCCAGGCTCCCTGTGATACTGCAAACAGAAGAAAAGGCAGAAAAAGTATTTCAATGCCTGATTGTGTTTTTCAGGGTAGAAATTATGACATACTTATGAGAGAGATAAGCAGCTTTGTTAAAAATGTAATTGGCCACCCCACATAGACCCAGCCAGAAAGCTTCATGACACACAAACTAATAAAGAGCAATGAATACATAGAAGAAACCAAATATTCAAGCCAATGACTCCAAGGAATATGTTCTATTAAATTTAAACTAGAAAAAAAAAAATAATCCAAAAGGACATTCAAAAAACAATCAGAAAAACAGTGAGCTTTTTCAGTACTTTAAATCTTGTTATACAGATTGAAGTCTCCAGAAGTTCAAATATGATTTAAAAAAAACTCCTATAATCTCAAAAATTGTATTTACCTGTGGTGAAACAATCTGTCTTACTTGGCACTAGAAACCACTAACTACATCAATGATCTAAAAATACTGAGATTTAAATTACAGGAGAGAGGTGTGGGACCAAAACTCTACAGCCTGCAATACATTTGATTTCCACTGCAGAATAGCCATATCATCACATTTTTTTCATTGCTCAGTATTAGGGAAAACAAAAATATGATTATCAAGCACAACACCAGAATCACAGAGCAGAATATATTGCCTGAAATTTGAAAAAGAAAAATGTAGGTGGAAGGACTTTACTGCCTATGATATATATTAGAGACAGCTCTATGCCACAAGTTCTTTAAAGTAAAGGTGTATTTTCAGGCTTGAGTTCCAGTCTGGCCCTTAAATGAGACTGTTATACAGGACTTTAATTTTATAAGTTTTTTGAAAAATGAAAGACTTTTTTAACAATTCAAGATGGTATCTCTAAGATTTCAGAATTCAATCAGTACTTTGGAACTTCAGTTTCTCTAAATTATTTAACTAAAAATTTGTATTGGCTGTTTATGTATATTTTAGTGGTATTCAACCACATAATCCAGTGACTCTCTTTTTTCTCCCTCTAAGTGTTTTAAAAAGTTCACCTGTGAATTAAGTATTTTTCACGTATTTAACCATATTTTGAGTATAGGCCGACCTTGCCCTTCCAAGAACTGAAACCATCCTGTTGTGTAAAACAGAAAGTCTGTTTGGTTAATTAGCTCTTTGTATGTAATGCTATGTTATTTGAGCCTCAGGATTTATTTTGATACCTTCAAGATTTTCAAAGGCTGATGAAACATGACACAACTATGAGAAAAGGGCACGTCAGTAACCACTTCTGCCACTGTAAACCCGGTTCTCCTCAGAACTGCGACCCTTCTTCCAAATCACCCTTCCTAAAAAGAAAAGACCTTATCCTTGGCATCCTTTATTGTAACATGTCAAAGTGCAACGGCAAGAATTTATGCCTTTTTCTGCTGATGTTAAAATGTACATTCCTGAGAACTTTACGCAAAAGACAATATAGTAATTTACTGTGTGCTTTGCTTCATGTATGACACACTCTACAGCAAAACAAATCTTCTGATCAAATACTGATTAAAAACCTTTATCTGCTGTACAATTTGAGACACTGAGAAGAGGGAAAGAGAATTGCAGTTTCATACAGAAGAATCAAGCAAACAAACTATTCCACAAACAGTATTGTAAGTGCTACGATACCTCAAAATCACACAGTTGTGTCATTCAGTTTATAAGTACTCATTTCAATAAATAAATAAATAATCAAACACACCCTCCCTTTCCCCCTCAGCCCCAAATCCCAAGTAAACAGATTCTGTTTCCAAATGGGGTTAAAACACCCAGGGGTTTGTTATGTATAGGTGCTGACTATAAGCAAGCTTACCACTATTCCAAGTTTTAGCAGATACCATCAGAAGCAAGTGTAAATAACCACACACTAGCAACTCTGCTAGAGAATCACTGAACTTCCAATCATGCATGACTTTCAAAAAAGTCCGTATGATTGAGTGAAAATTTCCGCTCCATTATGGAAACAAAAAAATCCCAGTCTAAAATACCAAAACTTTTATTACCATAAGAAATACCTCTTTGTGATTAAATGAGTAATCACTTGACAGTATAACTTATGGCCGTATTGTAAAAAAACTTGAGAGGACTTGAAAAACAAATTTTACAACAAAATATATTTGATATTAACTTCAGCTGCTAGATACTTTAGCTATTTTCAAAAATAATTCAAATATTTGTATCTCTGAGCAATATTCTCTCTTCTCCTTAAAACCTCACACTTCCAAACTGTCAGCTGGGTTTCCTGTATGCTGATCAGGATTAACTGGGCTGAATTTTTTTCCTTCTGCTATTGCCTAGGCTTCTATATTGCACAGGTGATCCTTCACTGCTCTTACAGAAGAGCATTGGCTTTTAAATGCATGTACTATATATACACATAATAACCTGGCAAGTTTCATTTTCTTCCCTTAGAAGTCCAGCAGAAAAGAAGGTAATAAAACTGTTGCATACCTCAAAAAATAAAGTATCTAGCAGTAAGCTCAGTTCTGGAATTTACTTTTAATTAGATACATAGCTGTCTCCAGTCAGAGAACTTATGGGCACACTATAGGCTGTCCTCTAAATAGCAAAGTAACATCTTCAGAAAATATCCACTATTTAGGAGGGACCAAGCACAGGTCCACCAGCAACTCCTGCAATTGCACCATGCAGTCCAATATGCTAAAGGTTCAACAGCACCAGTAAAGCTAGGTTTGATTCAAGTTAAGAATTGGGCCAGAAAAGCCCTGATCCTTAGAAGCTCCTGCATGCAGTAATATTTCTCTCTTCTTTCTACCACTCTTCTGAATCTTGGTCCTCCTAAAAGAGTTTCTGAATTAGACAGCCAGCTCATGGAAAACAAACGTACAAGTTAGTACCTCCATGTTAGTACAGGACCATAAAATAGTTGGGTTTATTGATAGTAAACCTTATCTTGACCTATAAACAAGGAGTCTTGAGGCTGTGGCTGTCAGAGCTTTTCTCACAGTACACCTTCCAACACCAATTCAAGATTGTCAGCAACTGCAAAGATAACACCTGTGAAGCCAAAGCATTTCAGATAGCACTGTGCTTTTAAAGTCTAATTTGCCATTTTTACTAGAATTAACAAATGAAAAGGATTGCATCCTGTTTGATGAAGGAAATACTTTTTAATCTGTGTTTGTCCAGAATCCTCCACATTTTGACAAGAGCTGCTTGGAGCAACCACAATAAAGGAAGCAAGTGCACCAAAATGAGACAAGAATGGAGTAAATATGTTTAGGGAGAAAGCCAAATTTCTACTAAAAATGTAAAACACCTATCATCATTCTGTTAATTAGAATATAGAATAAAGGACAACAACAAATATAAAGACACTTAAACATTCATAAACCTCCAAGGACAGCTGGACACCAAAATATCACAGACCCTTATGAAATTCGAGTTTCTTATCAGAATAGAATAAAACCAAACAGAATTTCTGCACTTGAACTCCAACTATAGCAAGTTAAACAAAATCATTGTAAATGCAATACCCTGCTGTTGATTATAAACTATCCTACTGCTCCATACAAATTCCTCTTGATTTAAATTAGAGTCATAAGAGGAGGATGATGGTGGAAAACCTGAAGAATGACACTGAAAATGAAACTATCTTCTTGAACTAAACAGAAATTATCAGACTCTCACAAGGCCAGTCTCAGATCAATCTTCCTGATCCTGCAAGTTACATATGAAGTCTCCATTGTCTGACAGCTAAAACATTCAAACATTAGAACCAAATCAAACAGATTAAAAGAAGGGTGAGACTGAAAGCAGACAAAAAGGAGATGACCACAGCGCAGGAGTCCCACCACTGGACTAGCAAACAGAGCAAGACTTGCTGTGCTGCCAGAGCAGCTTGCAGAGGTGAGCTTCAGCACTCATCATCAGTTTACCTCTGCTAAGGTGAGGGCTTCAGTAATATTCCTGATGTCTACGTGGTGTAGCCTTGGCACAGGAACTGTTAACTGTATGGCAGGATGAAAACCAAAGGCTTGCTAGCTGCAAAACGGTATGACACTTACGAGTCAGCAGAATACAAGCACAATTTAAGTATCCCTTTAGTTGTCTGTAAGCCAAGGAGGTAATATTTCAACCTGTTTTTCTAAAACATTTATCCAAGATCATTTAGAAGAATGTACTGAGATGCAATGTGACTGTAATGGAGCTCACTGTTTAGCCTTTTCATTTCACCACATACTGTAATTTATTTCTTCTTGTAACAGTTTTCATTAAATAAAAGAGGAGGACTGGTTGCTATGAATTTTTCACAGGGATATCAGGATGGCATTCATGACCTGATTTTTATCACCAGTGGGCATGAGAAAAAAATTCCCATGCAAAAGGAAAAGAAATACAGTAATGTTACATTTCAAAAGATATTTTAAAAACACAGAAGTCAAGATTTTCAAAGTGATGGCTCCCACAGCATACATAACATGTCATAAGGAATATTCCTTATTGCTATATTGTAAGTTTTATGCAATTTAGCCTAGTTATTATGGTTGTGGGAACCATAAGCAGCCATCCTGACAATTTCATTCTCAACTGCAATGCAGCACTAATGGAGTTTTGGTACTTAATTTTCCTGTTTCAAAAATGAGGGAGGATAAGGAAGGGAGGAAAAGATACAAGGAAACAGCACAAGAAAAATGTGGAAGAATATTGTCGTTTCTGTGTGCTCTAATTGTTTAAGTCTGCAGTGAATTTGGTATTTAAAAAGAGCTGAGAGCACGGAGTATTAGGAAAACCAGTACTTACCCTAATCCACTTTTAAAACACCATGCAGGCAAATCTGTTATCCCTGGAATGTATTACCCTGCTATGGGCACTAACACCAGCACCATTAGATCCCCTTTTTTGTGTCCCCAGTTACGAATGCAGCCAGCCAAGGAAAGGCCTACGTCTCTTGGACAACGGAAAGACCTTACATTTTCTATTAACAGTAGCCAGATCTTCTCTATTCACAACGAGATTCTTCAGTCTACAACAATATGATACCAAAAAAAATACCAGGTGACAATGGCTTCTGAAGATGGACAAGTCCTGCGCACGGCCAGGAGCTGGGCTCAAAGATCCTCGTGGGTCCCCTGTAACTCAGCTTATTCTGTGATTCAATACAAAGGGAAGCAATATTCCCTCTTTCTTTATCCCCAGGAGAGAGGTAAGAGGCCTATGGCCTAACCCACCTTCCTAAGACATATGAAAAAACATTATCTTGTAACTTTTATGACATTTGCTGCTGTTATTTTTTCAGTTTGCTTTCCCATCCCCATTTCATCTTCTCGATGCAGACAAAGCCTGTGAAACTGCTAAACCAGTAGGACTCAACCAATCCCTTAAATATTACTACAACTCTGAATACTAATCATTGTAACTTCTAGATTTGGAGATCATTCTCATAAAAAAGGCAAACAAACCCCCCAAACCCACCTCCCCCCACACACTTCTTGTTCAAAGAGCTTTGTATTTACATCTTAAATTTAATCCCCCAACCCTGAGTTCCCCACCCATTTAGACACAAAGCAATTTTTAAAGAGCAAAAGATTCTTGCCACTGGACAAGTCTTCCTTTGTCTGTTTTCTCCAATAAAAGAATCCAAACACATTACTGCTTCTGAAAATTCAAATTTCAAAACCACAAATCGATAAAAAAATCTCTGATTTTCTTTTAGAAGTGTGTTTGAAGAACAAGGAATAGAGAAGGAGTTCACTGCTCCTTCCTTCATCTGACCTTTTTCAATCATTATCTGAACCATGACCATCTTAAAGTCAGGCAAATTTTAGCCTGCTTCTAGTCTGACAGGATAAATAGGAATAAAAAATCTGAGGCTCTTTACGTTTGTATATTACTGTAGCCAAAGACAGGTGCAAAGGCTGCCAACTGTAATTGCTCACATATTACCTTATGCCTAATGTTGCATTTTTTTTGTTATTCAACCAAAGGTTAGAATTTAAAAGATTAATGGTCTCCTAAATGATACTATTTGATAGAACTGCCCAAATTTCAACTGCTAGATTCAACAAAGGGTCTTTCTTGCTTCTTGGAAATCTTTTTTCTGGGAAACATTAAGACCTCACAAAATCAAAATACCAAGGCACTGACAGAATAGAAAAATACTGAGATAGACACGCAGCCTCCAGCATTCATACTGGTGGCTTGACAACTCAGAATGGAACAATGAGGCAGGATTTGTTTGAGTGCCAGCTGAGTGAAACCTGTTCCCGTCATCTTACTCTACCAAAACCACCATCTCCCTGAAACATACTTCCTTTGACTAATAAAACTTCTACAAAACCAACATGTCCCAAAATATTTACCTATGTAACCAAAAATATTTACAGAATCAAGCTTCATTCACTGCAAGTGGCTTGTCACCAATTCTATAAAATCAAAGAAAGAATAGCTGTAGCAGAAGAAAGGCAATGATGGATCTTTTCAACGATGCCTTTAAAACCAACAGTGAAGGAGAAGCCCAACACTTGTAAATATTCTGTCTGTTGTGTGCAATTCTGATCTACACTCCTTTGAGGTGCTGAGACCAGAAGGTCACAATGGAAATTTTTCATACGTTATCAGGACTGGCCTGATTCTTGGCTGTCTTGTCTACCTAAAAATCTTTCATCTCTCATGTTCTGGCTACAATCAGAGCATGACAAGAATATTACTGTTTCAAAGGCTCTGGCATATAGACATTTTCATACTTAGGACAGCCTAAGAAATGAAGTATCTTGACATTTCAGTACATTGCACATGCATAAACAGGACACATCAGTTTGCTATTTACACAGCTGCCTAAAAACACTCTTATGATATAGAGAAGTAAGAGCATTGGCAAGAATACTGGGCAGTATTAAAAACACAAACCAGGAAAGAAAACACAAAGTAAAATAGGCATTTGAAAGGTATTCTTAATCCTGTAACTTTCCAAAAATCAATGAACTGTGTTTAGGTTTATCAATATCGTAACAAAGGTATCAATATCATAATAACCGTTTCAAACTGAAGGCGTGCACTCAGTGGGAAATGCTTTCTCACTCACTGTTAGGAAGAATGCGACTTACCTTCTTGAAAAAATAAAACCCTGATGATACAAGTGCATGTCTCCCATGCTCTGGCTGCATGAATGTGGATCTCTGCCTCTATTTCTCAATTTGCCTCCCACCTACGCCTGTTCAGTGTAAAGGTCCCTTTTTTCAGTGTGTGGGACTAAAAAGGGATCTTGGTGTAAACACTAAGCACAACTGAAAAATCCAACTTTTATGGATATTTCATAAGGGAGGCTAGAATCGGTATTTTAAAACAATTTGTAACACTTGTTTCCCTCCTCAAGGGGTTTTTCAGCATAAAAACTTTTGAAGTATGAAGTCGAAGAGCAGGGATAATCAAGAGAGTCAGTTTCCCTGTTTTTGGAGAGTACCACCACTAGCATCGTAACAACTAATAGGCTAATCCCTGGAAAATGACAATACACTTGGCTGTCCAAGCATCGTTCATGGAGCACTGCAATATAACTTGCATGCTGTTGGTAAAGAACACGCTGCTAGAAGAACTCTTCTAGAGGATATTCTTTCCCTTCCATTCATTATGAACATGCCTCACTATTATCCTCTGAACTGTAAAACAGATATCCCAAGTGTTTAACTTCTGGACAGCCACTTTTTTGGGGACTGCCAAGGGTTCAAATGCAATACGAGAAACCTGTTTCAATTTCAGTGGAAGTAATTTTCTCAGTATGTGAACATTTAGTATCTTGTAACAATTGATTCACATATCAGACTGCACTGACTCCTTGCCACAGCAGAATTAACAGTATTCCAGCTGAAGTTGTGATTGGCAAAGCTACTAATGCAACCCTCCCACTTCACAGTCCTGTGTGGCTGGGGATTGTAATTCCAACCATGTATTTACACACATCATATTAAGGGCCTCAAGATCAGCTTACCTCCTTCTATTCTGAAAATGCTCTGCCTTCTTCTACTGAAATCAAAGCTCTTCTCATTTTAACACAAACATCGAAGATTTTGCTGAGTGACCTGATAAAACTAACCAAAATATGACAAAGCATTTTAACAACTTTTTAAAATTCTCTCAAAGTAGAAATACCTGCATATTTGTCCTTTACATACACTTCTTCAGTTTTTGTAATCCCTTATGAAAAAGGCTTGTTGACTTCATATGCTAAATATTTGTACCAGTCCAAGCATGTGAACCAGTACAAGAACAAATTTCATATACCTAGCTGGAATCTCTGGCAATTCACAACAGGGAGGGGGGAAAAAAAAAAAAAAAAAAAAAAAAAGAGAGAGAGAAAAGAACAGAACTACATAGTAGTACAGACCTTGAGGTCTGAAGGGATAATTTAAGTACATTAAATTTATTTCTGTTTCAAGAGACACAACATAAAACTTCTTTCAATGGTCTTTAGTTCTTCTGCCAAGCACTTCTCTGAGCATGTTCCAAACTCAAAATTACCTCCCAGGAGAGTATCTCAGGTTGGAGCTTTCTTTCATTGTTTCTGGGTTTGCTTCCAAAATTAAAGATTATTGGTTCCAGATGTGAACTGGGGATGGTAACAGCCTTACAACCACCACATTTTTGTTTTCTTGGTCCTTTAGGAGATTCCATAGGAACTGAAGGGAGTCAATTTGTTTTTACTCTACAGACTGTCTCTTGGGGAAGCCTGATCACAAGGATATACCATAAAACTTAAGAGATCTCTTTCCCTCCCAAAATGTGGACATTTCTTACTGCCCCAGCTTTGTGAAACTACTGAATGTTTACCTGATAGTTTGGAGCTTTGACTATCTTTAGAAAACAAAGAAACAAAAGAACCTGATGGGGCCCTTCTTTTTAAATGAAAAGTGGTATTTCAATACCCATTTTTTTGGTTTTTTTTTTTTTTTTGTAAACACCAATTATATGTGTGCAACTGGTGTGTACACATAATTTTTAAGAAACAGAAATGCTATTAGTTTACTTGGTTAAATTTAACCTAATCATCTCTACGGTTTCCTTCTCTCTTCGCTCTATTTTACTACTCCTGACCACAGTGAATGCAAAAATTCAACTGCAGGAAAGTACAGCTAAGCTTACTTGTATAAACATACTTGTATATCCATACAAGAAACCTGGGTATGAGTAAAACAACTTTTATTTTTGCTTAGACTGCAGTTGCATCTATTTTCACATGGTTTTGTGGAAGCTAAGGTCAGCTGAGTATCATCCTGCTGGGGCAAATGGGTAGTGACATCCTGTAAGCACTGACAAACACATGTAATTTAACACTTAAACATTCACAACTGTTTTAACAGATCAGGCCAAAATTTTTTTGCAGCATGAAGTCCTAAAGAAACACTTGTGCTGACTGATGGTGACACGCATGGAAGACTGTTTATGCTTCTGACCACACTCTACGTATAAATCTACTGAATGAATGTTTACTCAGACAATGGATATATGTTTTTGTCAGACAATCAGAAATCCAACACAACAGAGTCTGTAGCTCAATCTATACTTCACCATAGCAGGAAAAAATTGTCTTTCAGCTCTTCTGGCTGATGTAATGGGTTTTATCAGGCATTCTTGCCTCTCAAAGAGCAAATTAATGCTAAATACATTAATGTTTTACTGCTGCCATACGCTTATTTTATTAACAAACCTAGCTTTGAAATTTATGCCTCTAGCCAATCTGTTTTTTCAAAATTCAAAATGCATTACACATTTTCAACAACATAAGAAACTACTAAAGATGTGAACAAAGAACTCTGTATAACCAGAAAGCTCTTCTTGTCCACACAGGGAAGACAGAACAGGCATAGGGATGTTCCCTTGTTCACAAAGGTGTGAGAAATGGGTAATCTCATGATATTGAAAGTATCAGAAAATCCAAAGGGACTCAACAACAGAGAAACAGGACATTACTTTAAAAAAAAAAAAAAAAAAAAAAAAAAAAAAAGAGAGACTGGCTGGAGCTAGCTGCAACTAAAAGAAAATTGTAAAGTTTCCAGTAGTATGAGAAAACCTGGAGATCAGAGAAGCACAATGCTCCAGGGCATTTGGAAAAGAAAAGGATAACTGCTGTTTTAAATTAAACCCTTTTTTTATGCTGAGCACAAAAAAGAGAAAAACAATTAACACACTTGTCCCAGCCATTCATCCATGGCTGGTACCTCCTTGGATAGGCAGGGAAATGGGATGCAAACTCTGGCACAATGGAGGGTACCTGTCGTACAGCTACTCCTCAAAATGAGCCTAGAGCAGCACTGAGAAAGATTATAAAAAAGCCTGAAACCTATGGCATGGAGCAGTTTTAAAAAAAATAGTAAAGAGGAAGCAAAATTAATTTTTTATCTAAAAGTCACCGATTTAAGCAAAAGCTACGTGTACAAGTCAGCGACATGAAAAACTGGTTGACTCAGTCACAAACTTCAGTGATGTCCAGGCACATCCAAGAGTGAAACTGTGATGCCATAGTGGAAGCCAGTGGAAGGTTTAAAGGTAAAAGCCAGGACCTCTCACACATACAGAGCCCAGCAAACCAGACAACACCTGGTTTTAAGTTACTTCTGTATTCCAGCCTCCTGAAAAACCCTGTCAAGTGAAAAATAATAGCTTCTAATGCAAAGTAATAGTTTCAAAATAAAAGTTACAAAGTCCATACACAGATGCAGAAGGCAATTAAAGTCTTATACATGCCTACACAATCATTATAATATACATTTTCATGATATTCTGAAAAAGCTGTTGCGAAAAATATTTACATTCCAAAAATAAAACAGATAAATAAAGATTCCGATTTCAATACTGGTTATTTTAGAATCACAGCTGTATCACAACTAGTGGTTTTTAAAGACTGCATGGAACTTAGCAGAGGGGAATTATAAATTATTATTGCTTACTAAAAGGGGATGACCTTTTATAAATATTCTACACAAAATAAAGGCACAAGAGGGGGATTCATATGCATAGAACAAAACAGGTCATGTCTACTCTCTAACTTTTTCAAAATGTTCCCCCTCAAAATGTTTTGTCTATTAAACTTTGACCTGCAAAATAAAAAGCTCCCCACATAAGTGACAGCTGTCTGCAACACTTAAATCTGGCAGTTTTGGATGTGTTCTAATTACTTGTACTTATCATCAGGTTCAAACAATGGTGGCGGGGGGGTTTTTGGTTTTATTTTAACTCTATCCCAGCTAGAGCTAACCCTAACTATATGCCTTATATAAGCGTATGTTTCTAGACTTACAAAATAAACCAGCTGAAAGAAATCTTTCAATTCTTTCAAGCTCTGTCTCAAGTACTAAATTTCTTAAATTTTCCTATGGTTGAGACTTTATTTTTCAAATTATATTTATTCGTACCTGTTCAAATTCTTCAACATTGTCACCTGCTGAAACAGAAACATGTTGTCATATTATTTGTCTGGAAAACAACAAGTAAATAAAGTCTGTAATACCCAACAGTGACAGCAGAAAGTAACTACAGTAAAAGGAAAGTGAGGATCTTCAATTTTGCTGCAGACTGCAGGACTGCACACAAGTAACTGTGACTGAGCTAACTTGTGAAGTTATCATAACTTGATTGTGTATGCCAATATAAGCCCAACAGGGGCAAAGTTAATACTCCTGTTGTGCCTCTTTATAATAAAAGGCTCTAAAATGCCTTCACCTCTAACTAATGCGGGGGGGGGGGGGGGGGGGGGGGGGGGGAAACACGTTCAAGGGAATGGACAGGTCAGTATTTGCTTCCAGGTGAGGACACTGAGGAATACAGAGGTTAAATAAGCAATGAAGTTGGTCAAAACAAGAGCTAGGTGGGTAACCAGCACCCCCATTCCCAGATACATGGCCATCGTTCTCCAGCACCTTCCATTCTCCAGTGCCCCCCTCTATGACAGACACTTCTGTGGCAGGCAGTGAATGCTTGTGCATGAACATGAGCCACTAAGAAAACTGAAGGGTATTTAAAAACATTATTTTGCCTAGATACATAAAGATGCAGGGCACGTAGTAAGAAACACAGAGCATCAGCATTTTTAAAAATAGTAATAACAACCAGGAAAAACTTTCTGTGCTTCTTTCATATGACCTCCTGAAGCATATTACAATTAACTGCAGTCTCTAGATCAAATTGTTTCAGAAACTATTACTACAAGATAGCAGGCAGGAAAGTGAAAGAGCAAGACAAATGCTTTTATTTATGCAAAACTCTCTCTATAGGATCCATTTTGTTATAAATCTAACTAGACTGAAATAGCACTGACAAGTCATTTATAATGGCTCAGACTGACTATGTCCTAAAAGAAATGAACTAAGAAATATGCAGCACGCAAGCCTGCATCATAAAACTGACAATAAAGATGGGGAAAAACAGGTAACCACATCAGCATCTAAACAGTAAAGTGATGGCATTTTAGTTATTTACAACAAATGCAGTACTGAAAGTGGACTGCTATTCTCCACACTTCTTTTACTTGCCTGATTACCATTGACTACACCCCTCAAACCACCTCTTCATATCTTACAAGGAGAAGCTTTTCTCTGGGGTACTTTGAGACTGCAGGACGTTACAGGGCATCAATGCAAGCTGACCACGATAATCAGGAAGGGCAACCAGTTCAATTTCACTTCAAATCTCCTTTCATTACCCGACTTAGAACTCGCTCCCAGTGTTTTCCAAAGCCTTGCTGGGACTATTCATTTATACCATGGGTTTTATCCTCACTGCCTACCACATTATACAACTGCCAGCATACTGTACAGACATATTTTGGGTCACCACAGTTAAAGGCTGGACAGCTTACTTTTCACTGAGCAGTGCAAATGATGACAAAAGTGTATCTTTTGTTTAAAAGCAATTCCTTTTGTATTATTTTCTTCCTCTGTTCACTCCCCAAATTAATCTTTCTTACAAAGTTTCACAGCGATGAGAGATGGCCAGCTGCCTATTCTCCTTCCAGAGGGACGTCCATGCTTTTCAAAGCTGAACGTGAGGAAGGGAAATTCAGTGCTGGATTAAGTTTGGAAGAAAACCAAAAAAAAAAAAAAAAAAAAAAAACCAAAAAAACAAACCAAAAAACCCCCCATGAACAATGGGAATTTTTATTGTTCTCATATCTTTCTCCAACTAACTGTCTCATGGCAGACCATTCTCCTCTTGAAAAAGCTTCATGCTACTCACTCACAATACCCCCATTTATCTGCTTTTCCTATTGGAAAAGGTATTTTTTGGGAAAGCTGGTGTTTTTTGTGAGGACATCAGTATGCCATACAACTCGTCAACTTACACTATCTGTAGCACTTGAATTTGTAGCTATTCCCACCATCAGAAAGACTCCTTTTAAAGACTTAAAGATTATTAAAAGCCTTCACTGAAAAAGAGTAACCCCAAATTATCTAAATAACCTCAGACAGGCATTTGGAAGTACTGAAAATCTGTCCCTTCCTGACATAAAACCCAACAAAAGCCACCAAACATGTCACAGTATTTCACTGACACCACCACAAAACACCGTAAAAGGCAGCAGCCCTGTTTTTCCACTCGGGACTCAGTGAACACATCCTCTCTTGGCAGACTAGTGAACCAGTTTATAAAAGGGTCTCCTTTTGCTTCTTTAAGTAAACAGGCATTTTATGACCATCACACTTGTCACTTATAGCCCATGCAGGGCTGACAAGAACAGGTCTCCAGTGGCCCATGACCACTCCCAGCCCATTTCCTCGTGCACACACTTCACTGCCAGGCACCAGCAATACCCCAGTGTCATCCTCCTCATCCTAAGCTTGGGAATTTACTTGTTGGTATTTCCCATTTCTTGCTTTTACAGAAATGCCAGCAAAAAAAAGAAGTTTTCAACAATAAATTTCTGCTTCATTTAGCTGACACTAGGGAGCACAAGAGTGGGAATGGTCAAGATTGCATTCTGCATCTACAGTCATTCTACCGGGCTGAAGAATGTAACTTTGTAACACAATTAACATTACTTTTACATCAACTTCCCCTACCATGTACCAGGAGTTCACCCATTTCAATGCCTGAATTTAGCTGAAAGATGAAAACAAGCTTTATGCCTCTCTGTCTTCCAAATGCAATCCAGTTCTTTCCTATCCACTGCACTGGAAAGGCAGTTGAGCAGCAGACTGATAATGCAGTCAGTTGGGGCAAATTCCAAGCTCAGAAATACAAATGCTAGATTTTGAACTTATGAGTTCACAAAATATGTGGATGCACATTGTGGAAGGATCTTCTGCCATACCAGCCTCCCACTACAGAAACAGGATCCTGCTGCATATTTCTCTGAGTTGCAGCAATAGGGTTATAGGGGCTAATTATTTTCATGCCTTTATTTGCAAGGATTAAGATTAGAGAATTAAGTCAATAAAAATGAGAGTCAGTCAACTGAAACCTAGGCTATGTGAAAAAAATAGTCCCTCTCACTGCACTCCAAGTCTGTGGTACTACAGACATTTACACCCATACTTTTAAAAATCACAAATCATCTCCTTGGCAAACAATTGAATTCAAGAATTAAATTACCACCAAGGACATTGAAAAAGCATAGGCACTGTTATTTGTGGAATAAACAGCCTATTAAGATGACATCCTTCTCAAACATGGAATGACTCCACACAACAGAATTTTGTGTTTAAATGGTAAGAGATTTCTTCAATTCATGCTACTTGAGAGACAACAGAGCTGACTGTCCACCAGTCCAGAAATTAACCCATTAAAAGAAACAAAAGATCAGTTCATAACTACTATACATCATCTGTTCAGACTGCTGCCATCATTTCTTTATTAGGTTTCATTTCAGACTGTTACTTTCACAATAAACTGACAGAGTACAGCGAGCAATTAGTGAACTAGGCTCTAATGGCAATCAGATTACTGAAAAACAAATAAGTGAATTAAATCCATAATTGGCAGCTGAATACAGGCAATTCTCCTGCTCTATCTCAGCAAAAAGAAAAAAAAAGAAACAAAATACAGGAGAAAATAGATTTCAGCTTTCAGATGATGGCAGCAAACCATGTTTCTTCAAACAGAACAGTGAGAAATCTCATTCAACAGTTCCTTTACTTCTGTCTTTAGAAGGAGCTACTATATATGTATTTCATAAAAATATATATGGATTATGTGTTTAGTAGAGGTCCCCAAATGTGGACAGCTAGTTGTCTCAGTTGGTAACATTCTTTACAATCAATCAGTTTCCCCCAGTTTTGACCAGGATCTGTTGCCATGCCATCCTGATAATCAGAGATGCAAGAATATATAACCTTCAGCTTTTGGTGCAGTTTCCAAGCTTATTCAACAAGTGTACAGACATGAAATACAAAATAATTCTCCATATGTAAGAACTCCAGTCATTTTCCCCTCTTTTCATTGTACAACCCAGTAACACAGTGAACTGCATCCAACATAACATTTTAGGTGCTATGGTGCTCAAACATAAGAGAGAAGTCCATCTGAAAGGTCAGAGAGCCAACACGTAAATCTTTGACAACAAACACATTTGTCAAAGGTATTTCGTTTGGGTCATTTACATTACACTTTATTTTCTAGGCAACTGACAAAAATTTATTGAAAATACTGCTAGTCCCAGAAAACCAAAATAATCTAAATAAATGGATGGAGAGTACAGGACACAACATTTTCCAGGAGCACCAACCATACACACAATTCTATGGAGCTTACTGAATTTGGATGGAGGCCCCAAAGAGACCCAGATACACCAATATGAGCTGCATACATGAAGTTCAAAAGCACAGGATCTTCTGGATTTCACCACAAAACTTTTTGTTTCACAGATGCAATCAGACCTACTGGCACTTCCTCCTTAAGAGATACCAAAACAAAGTCCAAGAGATCTGGGAACTGGCATATTCTGAATAATGAGTATGCCTTATGTAATGTTTACTATAAACTGACTGTCCAAAAATCTACCAAGATAGGCTATTTTTAAAATTGCAGTACTATATGACAATTAAATCAAAGGTTTCAACTCTCTCAAACAGGGGCAGGTAACTGACATAGAAAAAGGCAAAAAAAAAAAAGCTGGAAAATGTGAGCAAATGATGAAAACCCAAGAAAAGCCAGAAGGGCCAGTTTAACAAAGTGAAGTTTGCATAAAGGGCACAACTTAGAAAAAAGCAAAAGCTCAGTATGAAGAATGGCCAGACAATATATGGAGTAGAACAGAGACAACTGATGCAAGTGTCAAAACAGCCAAAAAAGAGGCAGAGACATCCACGCCAATGACTGCTTGAAATATGCGTATTAAGAAGCAGAACAAGAACAGAGTTTATATTGGGACTGGGGTGAATTCCTCCAGTATTTATCTTCCTGCACTTTCAGCAAGCTACAAATCAGGGCTATGGACCGATTGTTAGGAAAAATCCCTTGTTTATGTTACACGTAAGAATGTAGTAAATCTCCTAACTTCAGTAAGCTCCACTTCACATACAGAGCTTTGACAAAATAATATAACATTAGCTCCCCTCCATATTTTATATTTTCTCTGCTGAGGTTGCAAAGTTACTTGAAATTATCTCAGTTTTTCCAATTTTATAATACAATATTACCTCAAGTTACTGGTCCCAAAATAAACTATCTTAGGTCAAGAACACAGCCCCTGAATTCCTTTTATTAAAATCATCTGTCTGGCAGTGAATAGACATTGAAATTGCTTGTACATGCAGCTGATGTTCTGAGGACCACTGGTATGTTACAATATCATATGCCAGCCTCATTCCAACTACTGAGTATAGGTAATAAATGACAGATTCCAGGAGAACATTCAACTATGCACCAGAAATACGTGGGTCACTTATGCTCCTCTTTTGTTGTGATCTCAGTCAATGCAAACCTAACAAACACATTCCCATGCCACAGAATTTTCTCATAATATACCACTAAATTGCTCCGTCTGCTGTCATTTTATAGGCAAGTCAAAGACTCAGGGGTTACTGGAGCTGCTCTCAAAGTCCTGAAACAACTAGAACTGATTTCATTTTTCCATATATTGAAATTGTGCTGTTTAATCAATAAAAATTTTGTTAAGAAGTGCCAATATTTTACTGTCACATTTTCTGACATGCTCTTCTATTGATGCAGTTCTATTACAGATGGTTTTGACATGCCTGACAACATTAATAAAGACGTGACATGAGTGTATGTTACCAAACAAACACAAACAGGAACGGGTGCCAAAAGAATCTACATTTCGACACTCGTTGCCTGGACACTGAGCATATCTGTAGCGCAGGAAATAGTTAGCAGCAGTTCTTTGAACAGCCAGCTCTCTAAGAAATTATTTGTAGAGGAAAAATTGTAATTAGCCTTCGTGAGTACGAATTATGTTCTCTGTTCTACTTCCTGAAAAAAAAACCTAAGGAGTAACAAACACATCAAAGAAATACGTGGGCTTTGAAAGAGGTAGGTGCTTGCCGCATCTTCCTCCCGCATTGCGGAAACCATCACGACAAAAGAACGAGTGGACAGGGTGTCTGTGGAACCACAGCCCCACGACCACGCCGACAGGATTATGAGCAGCAGAACCACAGGCAGCTAAAATGCTGCATCAAGACCTATGTCTCAATTTGCTCTTTCCTGCCAATCCTTCTCCATTAATAGAAAGCCCCTTACGGAAAGGTGGGGATTTAAGTCATCACAGGGCACATTACGCTATTCCAGTAAATACTTGACTAACTTATGAGGTACTGCCATGCCAAGAGAAGAGCAACCAAGGATAGAAACCAATTCAGTCTCACAGAACTGGCTACATACCAGAGTCCAGGATCTTGCATGTCTCCCCAAGACTCACCCATCAGCCTCTTACACTGACATCAAGTCAGCCTAAGAAGTCCCATGTTAGCCCCACGCTGCTGCGGAGATGCCCTCAGACCTTGGCAACAATTTTGTTATCTTCCTTTCTCTCCTGCCAGATAGGTGGCAGAAAGGAGCAATTCTGCAACAGCAAAAATCAGAAGACGTGGATCATTTACAAGCCCTGTAACCTCAGATTTGGTGAGACTAGGTGTGATTGCAGAGCAGTAGTCATTTTGTCCTGATCCTCCGTGCAAACACAGGCATCACTACACATGCGTAAGGAATTTTTTTTTTTTTAATCAGAAAACAAATGATACTGAAAAGAGGCTACACATCTATATATTTTCTCTGCATTATTCAAAATCTACTTAATTACTTAATCTTCAGGGAATATCTCCTGAAAGTCCTACTTCCCTTTGCTGTCCTCCTACATCTGATCCCCCTTAACCTGATTTCACATCACAAGTAGTACTACTGGCACTAATCCTCCACTACACCCTGACCCCACTGCCACCGATTTTAAGAGGGCTACTTTAAGAAGCAGGTCATTCAAGGACTTCTTTCAAATGCAGTCATTTTCAACAGTGCGTAGATTAAACAAAAGTTGCATTATCCCTCAGTAATAATTCATTGTCTTCCACCTCTAACAGGATTCTTATGCTGCTTGCCACAGTTCTTGTCACTAGAGTTCACTCCGTTTTGCTGCTCAGCTGCAGAACAGACTGCTACACTGTAATGGAAAAGCATATTGAGACACAAAGCTGGTAAATACATTATGTTTTCCAACTTACGCTCATTTTTGATGAGTTAAAGCTTCCCCAAAAATCCTACCTGGATCAAACAGTTTTGTTAGCGTTTCCTGATGCTAACAGTAGTACATGTTATGAAATACAGCACTTAAGATGCCCTAAGTCACTCTTTAGGCTTTCCTTTTAGATCAATGTTCAGAATTTCCCTTTTTTTTCGTTTTGTAGAAGCTCTGAATTTCTCCTAAAGGAACAAAACCTGAAAGCATGAGTGTCACACCTTCTCACTTCAGATTTCATGGTTTACAAAGTACATAAATTATAAAGCTATCAGATGTTTCCCAGGCTTACATTAAAATCTGTAGTGAGCCTTTAGAGTGGACCAATTTATTTGATGTGCTTCTCTTGAAGTTTTTATGACACCATAAACATTTCTGACTCCACGACAAATACTTTGTAATGCATTAAGCAGTCTCATTTAAACTGTTCTAAATGTTATGCCAATGGCAAGGTATTTAGAAATGGAACAGTCACTTCAAAATGGAAAAACCTCAAGGTATAGTTTGAGCCACCGCAATTTATGATTTACCTTCATGCACTTCAAATAAAGTTCAATGGCACAAACAGCCAAAAAGCATGAAGTAGGCATATTCTTCACAAGAACTTCATGCTGTATCTATTTCACATGAGACCATCAACACCACTGAAGTCTGCTCCCCAGTAAAACTTCCCCTTCAATCAAATATACAGTTGAATACTTCATGTTAATTAATAATAATTTAATTGTATTTATAAAATGCTTCTAATTACTGCAGTTTATCTTCATCAGCTTCATTCTACTGAGAAGCCCTGCCATCCCTCTTTCCGCAGGAACCAATTGTGATAACTTTCTTCACAGTAAAAAAAGCATTACACCACGAGAAGCTCTGCAGGTCACCAAACCCAAGATGTGCGCACTCCCTGTGAAGAAAAGCAGCACAATCTGACTCTGGTATTTAATGATGAAAACTTCCAAAATGCTTTCTCTATTGAAGGCACAGGAAGACTTCAGCTCATGAGGCAATAAAAATACAAATACTGCAGGAGGATTAATTACTGACAAAATTATTAGCTGTTTAGGCATGCTTTTGATGACAGAGTTCAAATCCTAGAACATAAAACTGGATCTGATGATTTTATGAATCCAGTAGAAATCACTGCTGCATGGCTGTAAAAACTGGGATAAACAGAAGCTTGAAAGTCAATGATTTGTATATATTTGATTTTTATGTTTTAGCATAGACTGCGAACAGAAGACAAAACCTTTGAGAAATTAAAAACCAGAGCATTTACTTGTGAGGGAGGGGGTGTGGGAGTATTTTCTGGGGTTTTTCTTAATCGCTATTTTTTCGTCACACTATCCTGCTGACCATTTAAGCTTTCCTTTGAGTTGAAGGCATCCAATTTTGGAAAAAGACAGTTTTATCAGTTGGAAGTCGTTACAAAGCTTCTAGAATTTTAACACAGGCGCTGTATAAACAGCTCATAAATAAATCATGGTATTGTCCAAGACTAAATTATGAATATAGCAAAAAGCATTAAATTACAAAAACACTTTTATAGGACTTTGCTTTCTCATGGTACTACTCTTTGTTATCTGTGACTCTTGGCCTTAGAAGATCAAGATCAGACATCTGATTTGTGTCCCAATTTCCCTGTGAAAATTTTCTTCCACTTATAAAAATGCACTTCTCACCTTACATACTTCAGCATATGCTATGTGAATGTCTGTCCCAAAAACAGCCTTACATGGTTACTGCCTCCCTACACTGCCAGTAACTAGAAAGTACTCTAAACCCCCTGCTTCATAAAGTCATTGGATACCCAAATCATAAATTTCAAATTCCCAGCTGTCACTGCCTAACTATGCCTTCTGCATTTCAGCTTAGTCATGATATATGACATTATCACTCTCACACTTTGTATCTTCCTTCAGCACTAACCAAACAACCAATTTAGTATTTCTTTTGACCATGTTTACCAAAGCTGTAATTAGTTCATCCATCTAAACAGTCATAATGAACTCACTCCTGTAAAAAGCAATTTTGTTTACTCCTTGTTTATGTATTTCTCTCTGTATTTAGTCTGCTTTTTCCTCTCATTAACAGCGAATTTACGTGTAATAGCCAGGGAAAAAAGGACAAAAAAAAGCGATGTATCATTTCATATAACAGCTCATTATCTATGTAGGACTCTAGAATAAAGATTTCAGTATAAGGATCCCACCATGTGACTAAAAAATTGTCCACCTGAATGAAAGGAGACCTTTTCCGCAACCACTTTTTCCAAGGAACCAAAAAGAAGTGTACTGATGGTGGATTACCTGAAAGCCAGAAAACTACAACAGTGAAAAAGGAAGAAGTAAATACCAGCAACATTATGACCAGGCAGAAGAGGGCAGCTGTGGCAGGACATTATGGAAGTGTTTGCTTGGGGCATTTTCCCTAAAGCTGACAGAGAGCTCCAGTGCCCCTCCCCTGGAATTAATCCAATTCATATCTTTGGACTGCCTATGTCACACAGTAAGTGTTAATACAGATTACATATGTGCTCTCATAAACTACAATGAGCTAAGGAAAAACATAAATGCATACAGGGAGCACTCTTACATAGGATCATTGGCAATGCATCATCCAGCTTACCTACTGTAAAACCACCATATGAGAAAACATGAAGTCTAAAACTAGAGTTACTTCAAACATCTAAGCAGCTATAAAGTCCTACAACTAAGCAGTCTGGACCTTCAGTGACAAATGAGGACTTACTTGGCAAGAACCCATCACAGATGTTATTTACTAAAAAAATACAATTTTAATTAAAATGGAAAGTACTGCAGTTTTATAGTGTAATGTCTTTTTTATTTCTCTAATAAACTCTGTGTGTGTGTACACCAGCATACTCATGCAAGCCATAGTGGCTGCTATTCTGATTTGGGCTTAAGCCTCCTTCTTAAGAAAGACCCCAAGAAAAACTTATCCTGCCCACAAACAGTAAGCAGTATGTCTACATTAATTTACAGGCAGGTTTAATTTATTTTAAAAAACCCACAACAAAAAAACCCCAGATATGAGTCATTATTTGCACTCGTTCTGAAGTTAATTCCTTGCTAGAAGGGCTTACCATTACATCACTATGTAAAAATAACTTTGATAGTTACAAACAAACGCATAAACTTATTTACATCTACATGTTTCTGAAAGTGAGCATGTCATGTATCAAGTGGAAAAATTAGAAAACCAAACAAACACCAGCAATCAATCAGGGAGACTTAGCATCCAGGGGTGACACAGTTATAAGCCTGGAGACCAGAATAGGTCTCACTTGGTGACTGTCAAAAACTAGATGCATGACCTCACAGGGTTTGCATAACTTATCTGCAATTCAATTCACCCAGCCTTAACTGGGGAAAAATCTAACTTACCTGGATTGCAGTTTGTCATCAAAATAGAATGTGTCCTAGAAATGCATGTTACCACACAGATACACAGACATTCATACACAGTATTTTAAATCTTCAGAATCAAGTGCTCTCCATTGGAACATACAGAGTCTTTGTCACGCATTACTTGTTTGATGAATGTTTCAATCTTCTAGAAGAAAAAGGGACCCATTTGCTTGACTTACTACCTGCTAAGAACATTAATACAGAACTCCAAATCTAATAAATGAATAAGCAGGGGACAAATGGATTTTGCAAGTTTATTGCATGGTAGTTACATTACTTCTCAACCGGCCAATCTTTAATGAAATTTTTGAAGAGATTACGTAACATGAATAGCATTTCCTTTAAATAATCATGTACCTTACAAACGGTCTTTAAAATTTATCAAGGAAAGTAAGCTGGGAGCACTCACTAGACCAAGTCGCTCATTTGTGAGTAGTCCCTATAAACAAGGATCTGCCAGTCTAATTCCCCTACTCTGAAATTAACACCATCGAAACTGGTAACACCATTCAATGCAAGTTACAGATATGTATGTCGTAAGCAGAGAGCTGTTATCATCAGCTGGTATAAGTCTACACTGTTCTTAAGACCCATGAAACTACATCAATTTACAACTGCTGAAAATTTGTCCCTGTGTCTGTCTTAGGCACTGATAAAACCATGGAGCCAATTTTGAAGCTCCCACTGACTGCACTGAGACCAATGCCTACAGGAGGCAAGACAGACTGTAAGTAAACCATCCTAGAATTAGTACACTTCTCTTTCCCCCCTACTCATTCCAAGTTTAAAGTTAGTTATTCAAAATCATAACCTGGGAGAAAGTCAAGAGCGCAGCAGATTTTAATAAAACTTCTTAGGTTTCTTTTATGTACTCCCAGAAATTCTGTTTAATAACAGTGATTTATCAGGCCAAGTCCAGTTACTGTAATCATGCAAATAACCCCAGTAAAGCCCACAGGAAAAGCAACACCATCAGGAAAACATGATTTGGCCCCCAGTTTTACTCCAACAGGATGAAGTTGCAAAGTTACTTTTGCACTGTTTTCTCCCTCTCTAAGAACTATAAATACACCTGTGTTAAAAATCTCTTTGCATTTCCTCATCAATCTTATGTAATTTTTCCTTCACGGGTACGATGTGGTGCAACACTCGTCTGAGCAATCCTCACTTGCACACTTAGCCCTGGGGCAGTCAAAAGGACTAGCACACAGCAGAAAGAAACAACTGCTCGAAAAAGGATTTTGCAGGAGGGGTACTCAACTGTTTCTTAGACCACCATCCTGTAAAACTGCAGACGACAGAGAGAAAATACAGTTGTTTTACAGAAGACTTCTTTAATCAAGGCGAGTTTCTCTACACAATTCTAAGTGCGTGGATTCTCACAAATAGCTAACAAACACATTTCTGACTACACTGAACTAAACAGGGCAGCTTTCAAAAGTATCTCCATGCATCTCACCAAGTGGCATCCACTGTAGTTATCGACAGGTATTCTCCTTTACACTTCCCAAGAGATTTACAGCCACTTGCATTCTGTGAGCGTTGCACGCAACAACGATTTTTAATATCAACTGAATTAACTTTTAATTGCAAGGAATAGAAACTCAAAACTCCTGCTTCAGGAGGCTACCAATAGGCATGTAAATAGAGTTAATAATAAAAATTGGTAATCACAAGAAAAAAAATAAGTAATTTTTAGGATGTTCCTTAGCGCTACTCCACTATGAAATACTTTACTATTAAAAAAAAAAAAATTAAAATGGCATATTCTTCAATTTAAGCATGCCCACACAGAATCGGATTTACCAACGGCACAAAATAATCTGTCTAGCTTGCTTCATGCAACTTTTGAAAAGAACATTTAAAAAAAAAAATCATCCTAGACACCACAAAACTCTTCAACTTAAAATCAGTTAATCAATCACCTTTCTGCACAGCTGCATTTTCTTTCATTAATGCAATAGAAATATTTGAGGGATTTCCGTTTTTACCTTTGCATTTTTCCTTTTCCAGTATCCATAACCAATCATCACTCTGCTCTTCCATTATGCTTCGTATATTGCAGAGTGAGAAGCATCTTCATTAAATAGTATTAAAAATAGAACACACCCGATCTCCCCACCGGAGCATGCTCTGACAGTGCTGATACCACAGCTCTCAAGGTAACCATGCCCAGCTGGGAACTGAGAGGCAAAGTCAGTGCGAGATTAGCAATTTGCAAGCCCAATTGTGCACATAAACTTGCCTCGATCCGTGACGAAGACTGCTAAAACAAAATCAGCGTGCAGTTAAATTATACGACTGAAAAGTTGCAGGTCAGTTTACAGTACGGTTTTGGTTTGTTTTGTTGGTTTTTCTACCCCCTCCCCATCACCCTCAGCTTCAATTGCTTTGTACTTGCCTAAAATACACATATGCCATTTAGAAGAATGCGCACCGGGCATGCATCTGGCTCAGCATTGCAATGGCAGAGAAGTCAAACAGGTGATGCACAAACGCTTGTGTCTCTCTCTAATGCTTTTGTTTCCCCTCCCGGCACATTTACAGCGATGTCACACGGCGGCAGGATGAGTTTTAAGCCAAACCGCACACACCTGGAAGCGCAGAGACACACCTAGCACGTAAAAATGCATCCGGAATCTGAGCGTGTTCCCCCCGCTGGCTGACACGGTAAATGAAGGCAAAATAAATAACAGCAATTAAACAAGGCTGCGCAATGGCTGCGCTGGATGAGCACGTCGGGGTTAGATTTACAAGCGATATCGTTCGAGACGCACAGACAAGTTAGCAGAATACACCAAGCGGAGTAACATGAACTGCTTTTTGTGAAAACAGGACACCTAACAATACGGCTGTAACTCCCGGACTGTGAGCCTCCTCCACTGCATGCAAACAGAGATGCTACGGAAGCATCAAGTAAATCTGTTGCACTCACATCGCCACCCTTAAGAACAATGCCAGTCCAAGCAGCCCAGGCTTGCCCTCCAGCAAACACGGCTTTGAAAGCGGATCCCGCGATGCTGTTCACAAATCAGCGAGTAAAAGTTGGAATTTTCTTAAGAGTTCGATCCATTTTAGCTAAAATGACGACTAGGCGGAGGGCGATCTCCCCCCGCAGACCCCCTCCCTGGCGCTCATCTCCCCCGCCCCAACCCGGTTCCCGGCCACCTCACCTCCGCGCCCGACCCCGACCCGCCTCTGCTCCCGCCAGCAGTGCCTCTAGCGATGACCGGCGGGCGGCCGAAACTTTGGGAAGCCGCCGCCCTCCGCGGGGCAGGCGGCCCCGCGACCGCGGCGAGACCCGCGGCGAGCCCTTCCCGCCCTACCTGGCTGTCACCACCGCTACGCTGCCGCTCCGCAGTCCCATGCGAGGCGCCCGCTCCAGCACCGATAGCATCCTGCCCCGCCGTACTACGAGCGATACCCTTTTTTCCTTTTCTTTTCCCTCCCCCTCTAGTAAAAACCACATCTTAGAGCCGGAATCCTGTAGCCGCTATTAATAATTGCCCATCGCACGCAATAAAGGCAAGTCCCGGTTGCATAGACAGCTCCTGTTTCCCTCTCTCTCCGCTCCACATGCTCCAGCCGCCCTGACCTCAAAAATTAAAAGATCACGGGGAGGGGTGGGGGGGATGGGGCGAATGACTCCAACGAAATGACAGAAAACACATGCTGGAAGAAAAAAAAAAAATAGACAAGAAAAAAAATCGCGACAACAAAGAACATCACGCCACACAAATGTCGACAGATTCTGCTTTGGTTTCCTTGGGTTTTGTTTTTGGTTTTTTTCGTTCTTTTTTTTTTTTCCTTTTTTTTTTACCTTGCCTGAAAACGGGATCTGCCCCCAGCGTCTTGGCGGCTCGGGCTATTTTTGTTTGTTTGGTATTTTTGGTTGGCCGGTTTGTTTATTTTGCTGCGGATACGCTGCTGTTACAGTACAGTGACTGTCTTCCTGAAAGACATGGTCTCTTCCTCCGCCTCCGCCGCGGGAGGAGATCCGCCGCCGCGCCGCGGTGCTGGCCGGGCGCGGTGGCCGCGGCGGCACCGCCCGACCCGCCGGCCGCCTCCTGTCCCGGCCCGGTCCGCCGCTCCGCCCGCCTCTGCCTGTCCGCTCCCGGCGCCTGCCTGGATCCCCTTCTGGCTCGCTCCTCTCTCCCTGTCCTCCGTCCTTTATCTGCCGCGCTCCCGGGCTGTACTGTCTGTCTGCGAGTCTCTCCCTCTGCCTTTCTCTCTCTCCCCGCCCACGCAGCGTGGTGCGCCCCGGACCGCAGGCAGCGCCGCGCTCCGGCTCCGCCGCTCGCCGGCTCCGCGCTCGCTGCGCTCAGCGCCGCCGCTCCGGCTGCCGCTCCCCCGGCTGCCGCACAGGACCCGCTGGCCCCGGCGCCATTGCGCTGCGCGCCCTCACCCCACCCAACCCCGCGCAGGGCCCGGAGATGCCCGGCCGGGCCGGTGTCTGTCTGTGTGTGTGGGGTGGCTCTGTCTGTCTGTCTGTCCGTCCGCCCGTCCGCCCGCCCGCCCGTGTGCGTGTGGCTTCCCTCACGCCGGCCCCTCCAGTCACACTGTTTTCCCCCCCCCGCCCTCCCCCAAGCCCACCCCGTCAGCCCATCCGCAGCCAGGAGCAGAGACAAAGCACCCGAGCGGGGCTAATAAGGAGAAAGCTCGTTAATCCCCTCCGATTCCTTGTTATTTGCTCCCACCCACTCCTTGTCGCCCCCGACACACGCCCCCCAAGAAAAAGAGGGAAGGAAATGGGCTTTGACTCCAAAGGACATCTTTAGTGAAAGGTCTAGGGAGGGTGGTTTTAATTATTATTTTTTGCTGGTGAAACCTGACAGCCTTTAGGCAGCCGCGCTGCTGAAAGGGGTAAAAAAAAAAAAAAAAAAAAAAAAAGACTGCAGCAGATTTTGGGTGGTAGCAGATGAGCCACTAAAAATGGGGCACATGATCCCCTTCCCCCTCCCCTGCCCAGCATGTCTCTATCTAAGATCTGGCTTGATATTTCCCTCGGAGCCTTGCTGCACACCATCAAGGCAGAGGGAAACAGGCAATTCACCAGCACACGCGTTTCTGATACATAAAACCGCTGCTATGCATTTAAAACCCGGGCCTCGTTTTACCCAATTGAATACATCCAGGCATTCATTCTGCACCCAGCCGAGAAAAGGACATTTACCTCTTTGCTAGGTGGCTATTAATATGCAGTAAAATTATAGCTGTACAACGCCAAACGTAATTGCCATAGATCATTTAGAGCAGATCCAGCAATTCAGCTGCTGGAAATGCATGTCTGTGAATAACCATGCATCTGGTACAATGCCCTCTACTACAATAACCTGAAAGGAGACAGAAGAGTCTGGTACTAGCTGCAATTAGTAATCCTATGGATGAAAAATAAACAGTCAATAAGTACAAAGCAGCAAGGTCCTATGAAATATAGAGATCATTTCTGTCTGCAGTGATACAAATAATCCAACTCCCACAGACAGACAACTCTTATTTAAAATACACAGTTAAAAATGCACTCCTTTCATGATGTGCTTTCAGAAAGCCCTAGTTAGAGAAGACAGTTTGCCATGATTAATGACTGTAGTAGAACTCGTGTACCAGTAAATATGGACAAATATACAGACGGCCGGGGGAGAGTTGCGGGGAAATGTTTGCTTTAGTATGTATTATCCTTGCACCCCTGGAATACCTCTTTCCCCTCAGAAGCAAACACCTGCTTTTACTGCGGACTGCTGAATGGAATCAGACTGGAAGAATGCAGTGAGTGATGAACCACAACAGGGTGTGCATTAGCCGGCTCTTGGTGCATGCTTCAAGTGATCAGAGGCATTCAGCCAGGCACACCAAAACCTGTTCTGCTAATGCACCTCCTGATGTGGCTCCCTCCTAGGATGGTCGCGTGTGGCTCCATCTACTTTTAATTTCATTCTTTAACATAGTCCCACACTGTGCTACAGGTTCTATCTGAAAGCAAAAAGAGCAGCAGAGAGGCTATAAATGGCACTAGTGCGCTACACCTGGTGACAGGGCAAGGACCACTTCTTTGCTTTTAGCCATTTGATGTTTCAGCCATCTCAACAATGGACCAAAGTTAATTTTCCAAGCTGGTTATCAAAACTATTCTGAACACGCAGTGAAATGGAGAGAACTTCACCTGGCTGCTGCCAATCATTCCTTCACTCCCAAGCAGGGTACCCAGAGAAGGGAGAGAATGCACACTGCACCAGGACATAAAAGCAGTACTCACTCATGCCTTCACTAAATTCCTTGCAACTCACCTCCAGAAGGGAACGGGATGAGAGTAGTGAATGTTTCAGAACCTTGCTCCAGTCACTAGACACAATGAAGATGTAAAACAGCCACGTGTCCACAGCTTATCTCCCACCGTTGAGATACTGCCGTGCTTTCAGAGTGGGAAGAGCCAAAACTATACGTCAGATCTGTAAGGAGATAAAAATTAATCCAAGCTGTAGTCTGGCAGTTCATTCCACCCTCTCCTATGTGGCTGGATGTGCCTGGAGCAAGTTACCAAATGCCAGAAGATGCCAGCTACAGCAACACCAATGGAAATAATCAGGGAAAAAAAAAAAACCAACCAGTATCACTCCAGTATCATGTAATGTAGTTTTTCAACTCAGAAGGTTGAGCAGCATCAAACACAGCATGTGCAAATAAGTGAAATTGCCTTCCTTTGTTAAGAAGTCACCTCAGACCTTCTCAGTCAGATACTAATCTGACAGAATATGCAGCCTACATCCCTTTCGTGAGGACTTTTCTTTGTAGAAAGAAAAATCACAATCATTGCACAATCATAATATTGAAGAGGTGGCAAACCACAGTAATGACTTGCTGCTGCCTGTCCTGATTTGTAAAGATGGACAGGGATAACTATCCATTTAAGCTTCATGAAAGTCAGCAGAAGCTGTGTGTTTAAGCAGAAACAGAGCTTGATCAACTATTCAGACCTCTGACACTTTTTCTGTCTGTTACCTGGCCAAATTTCAAGGGTAATTGGGGGAAAAAAGAAAAGACACAAGACCTATTTCACCAAATACTTTCTTGAATAAAGCATGTAATTAATTAACCAGAAGCACATGTGGTTTAGAATTCTGGTATTGCCAAGTGCCCTTGTGCAATAGGACCACCATATAGAGGTGAAGCATATGTGAACTATATGTACACAAATTCCTACAGACAACACCAAGTGCTTCAGCTCAAGGTATTTCCAAAGCATGACAACAGATTATATTACCTGTTCACTGCAAGCACACTTTCTAGCTATGATATCTCAATTTCACTTAGACATCAAGAAAACCTTACTGGACTCTCAAAACCCGGTATCAGACTGGAAGTATGAGATACAGACAAACATACAGAGCTTCTTGCAGTTCTGCAATCACAGATTCCTGGGACAGAAGGCATGTAGTGTTACTAAAGACATTAATAAAAGCATGCACAAATGGTTGCACATTGCTGCTGCTTCTAGTCATTTCTCAGTGAAAAAAAACCCTAACACAAAGTCTGTTGTGTTTTGGAGCTATGGAATGATTCAGTTTGACGCACAACAATATGATAAGCTAACTTTTGATATATTTTATCATAATCTTATGTGAAAAAGATCAGTTTTAGGGGGTTTTATTTATTTTTAAACTTCATTCCATTTTTATGTCCTACACGTTACAAACAAATTAATCATGCATAATTTGCAGATGGACTTAAAAATACCGTGCTTATGTTTAAAATGGCACTTTACAATATGTAAATATAGCCAAATTGCTCCCATTTTAAATACTTCTCAGGAAGAGCTGAAATATTTTTGCAGCTACAATATCTCAAGTAAAGGAAAATTACCCAAGCAATTTGTGTAAAGCATGTCCTGGTATCTCAGATTTGACAAAATAAAAATGAAGCTTTATGCTCTTTCCAATGAACTCAGTAAGAATTTTGCAATGGATTTCATTAGGATTAAGATCAGGTACTGAAATCTCAGATTCTTTCTTTGGAGAAAGATCAATGAACAACCCTTTAAAAATATAATCTGTTGCTAGAGGGGCTGAAACAGCTTTTTTTTCCCCACTAAAAGCAAAGAATCATTTCTTTGTATTTGACAATTCAAATCCCCTCTTAGTTTCTTTTAGAAATCCCAGTGTTTGATGTACCATATCTGTGTATCTTGAAAAGGATATTACAGTGTGGAGTTCCTCACCCCACAAAAAAAAGTTGCCTGATCCCCCCTAAGACTGGAAACTGTAGGTCCTGCAGCACTGATGGACTGTGACTTTCAGATGAAGATAAGCAGGAATTTGAACTCTGGCTTTGACAGCTAGCATTTGTGCAAATGGTTTCTTGTGTTGTAGCCTTTACCTCAATTTACATTTACAGGCAGGAGGACCGGGGGACTTGCAGGTCACAGTGTAGGTGGGGCAGTGGACTGTTTCATGGGCTGACGGGTGGCTGGCAGCCCCAAAAAGGATGTTCCAAAGTAATCCAGAAACCACAGAAAGGGCTCGGCCTGGTATCCTTCTGACTCAGTCACATTGCCGACAGCATTGGAAGAGCTGTGACAGCGTGAGATACTCAAGCAGTGGGCAGCTCTCAGTTGCACTGGACAGAAACATATCTCTGATGTAGAAACTTAGCATAGTGGTACTTTTTATAATAGATATGTGTTGCATGTGCAATAGGACAAAGCTACAAAACACGCAGTGGTAAGAGGAGAGTCAGCTAGAGTGTTGTGAACTGTGGTGTTAGAATGGGCACAAGAGAAAACGGTGAGAAAAAGAGGAGGAGGGACAGTCCCAGGCAGGGAATGCAGTGAGTTGGTTATCTTGAGATCTGTAATTCATTGTAGAGTGTGCACTACCTGCCCATATTAGAGTACTGTAGGGAAGAAATCCAGCTGAGGAAATTCCAAACTCTCTCAATAGGATTTATGAGCTTTAATAATCCAATGGCTCAGGGTCACCTAAGAGCCCAGGAACTGCTTGGCTCACAAATAGAAGTGGCTCTAAGGAGACATGACAAACATAGCATCTGCCGGAGAGTAGTTACAGCCCTTGGCATAGGAGCCATAAGAGTCACAAACAACTTCACTGGCACAAAGCAGCTTCCCATCAAGATCTTACCAAGAAAAGTCTTTATTGCAGCCCTTTGTCTGAAGCAAAATATAAAGCATAGGTTACCTCCCAGCACATCTGGCCAGCAGACAAGCTTTGGTGGCAATTTTTAGCTACCACAATAAGATGTGGATAATACAGGCTTTCAACACAGGTATATAGTGTCTCTCTCACTGCTAAAGCATCAGAGACGTACATCTGCCTGTAGGGTGTCCTGGAAGAAGGGAAGCTGAGGGACCAGGGAACTTCATGGGTAAGTAAGTGGATCCAGGAAGTGACAGAGAGGGGGAAAGAAGGAAAAAAAGAATCTCAAGAGGAATCCCCACTTACCTGATAGAAATCCTGCCAGAGCAGTATTAAGAATAGCAGTAAAACATGCTTGTAGGCTTGGTTTAACACTCAAAACCAAGTATATTTTTGAGAAGACCATAACCCTAGCTGTAGATTGGGCACCGTATGAAAACCTAGAGAATGAAGTTGGCAAATGATTTGGAGGTGAAAAAAGGAAGATTTGCTGTGCCAATCAGCCCATGTAACTCTGAGTACTCACTAACTACCAACTCCTCCATTTGAAATTCCCCTGAACGTGGTACCCTCTTAACTTTTTCTTCTAGAAGGTCTAGTCTTCTCTGAAATTCATGTTTTAAATGTAAGAGAAGGCTCCCAATTTACATGAGGCCTAGGCCTACCCTGCAGGTATTTTTCACAAGTCACTTGATACTACAGTACTATGTTGACACTCTTCAAACAGATACCATTTTTCAATTTTCCTTTAAAATTTTTAAGAATAGTGTTTAACTTCTCACACTGGAATCTCTAGAAAGAATCCTGGCCACAGCATCTGTGTAACCTGGATGTGTTTCTTTCCTGCTGCCACAGCATCTGTGTAACCTGGATGGGTTGGTTTCCTGCTGCCTACCCTACCTCACTGCAGTGTATGCTCTGAGGCTCACAATGACCAGCCTTATTAACTCATCCAGTTAGGGAAGCAGCAGAAAAATAAAACATTGGCCATGAAACTTGTTCCAGAGGAGGTGACGATGCCCCCCACAATAGAGAGAGTCATGAGAGTAACAGAATTTTCTGGCAGATCAGCTCCCCTCATAATCCATGTGAAATTAAGTACTTGCCCCCTTTGAGGCCATGTTGTGCTTTACATGCAAAATTGTTTGCAGATGTGCCAAAGAACAGGAGCAACCTGAAAAAACACCTAAATAAACTAAATCAAACCAAACAAAAAATCCCAACCGGTGCTAAATCACACTTTCCAAAAACAACCCTTTACAAACTACTGGAGGCAACCTCTTTTCACAGCTTATGTATCATCACACTGGTTTTGTTCATCCTCAGTAAAAATGACCAGAAAAGGCAGATATGTAATCAAAATTTGGCATAGTCAGTGTGACTCGACTTTGAACCATCCTACTCAAAGATCCCAAAAGTGGCAGCAGCCCTACAGTAAACAGAGAATAATTCTTGCTATGTCATGTAAAAAGCCTCTCAAGTTCTGTCAGTGGTGAAAAAATGTGGCCTTTGTCATACAGTTGGAGATCTTAGAGGTTTTTCAAGGGGCTATGGGTTAAAATCCTACTGAGGTAAGCACCCTCACTTCTCCACTTTCATTCATTTGGACCAGTGTTCCTTTTCTTAAAACTGTGAACCAAATGTGAGATTAATTAGCATTAATTTAGCTATTTGCAACATTTCATCTTCAACACTTGGAATCAACTTTTGTGTTGGGTACTGAGCTGCAGAAAAGAGACAGTAAAGAATGAATGACTGCTTATGTAGAAATTAGGTACATTTGGCACCAAGTGATGGGGGCAGTAGGAAATCCCACAACACTGTACTTCACGGACAGAACACAAAGACAGATGCTTAAGCTTCCAGCATGTTGAGGTCTTCGGCCTTTCAGGTCTTGGAGTCTTAAGCATAGTTATTTCTAAGTCACTGCCCTTAAAATAATACTGTTCCCTCAAATTTTCTCCAGCTGCCTTCTTTTTGTTTCGCCTTGCCTTATCCACTAGACATATTTAAATTTTCCTTTGTTTGGAATCTACATTTTTTCACGCCCTAAAATTATAGCCTTTGCAATGTGCAATAACTGTAGAAAGTCCCTTCATTGAAAGAGCAGAACATGGTACAATTTTAGCATCATATAATTTCCTGCATAATTGTTAAATCATTTTCTTCCTTTTCTCCCTCCCCCTCTTTTTCTTTTTCTTTTTTTTTTTCTTTAATAAAGGAAAGGAAGATTCAAAGTGCATATCCAGAGAGAGAGATAGACAGAAAACTTCACTGCCACATAATAATGTGCTTCACTGTGACTCACCTTTATTGCAACAACAGTCTTACATCAGGGACAAGACTTTCCCTATATACTGCTTCGGTCTCTCAGCATTGGGCTCTGTACTCAGAGGCACTATTGGTTCACAAATGTAAACCTCCTTGTGTGTTTGTGACATTGTATCCCCAAATATCACATCATAAAAATATTAAAACAAAACTGTTCATAACATTTTCCTGTGCACCATCTGGGCCTTGCAAGAAAGCTGACATTATCTGTCAAACTAAAGATAACCACATTTTCTCTCTTTTGTATCGTTAATGTTTGTCATCGCAAATTTCACTTTAATGCTCCAATTACATTATGACATTCTTAGAAACTGAATGGCACTAATGACTTTCATTATTATTTACACACTTCCTTAATTATACGGCTCTCCCTCTCATTCACAACATGTTCTCCCTCATAACACTCGCTCTGATATAAAGCTAATGAATTTTAAACTTTCTATTACATAAAAGCCCATGATTAATTACCCAGCTTCCCAATCTCTTTATGATGCACAATACAGAGCTCTCCTGCAGTGATGCAGGAAAGGGGGGGGGGGGGGAAGCGTGGAACTTTTATTCCCTCCTTAGTGAAAGCAAATAGAGAGATAAATAAAGTATCTTTCTCTTTAAAGTGGCATATGCAAATTTAATTGAAAACAAATATACATCAAACCATTCCTCAGGAGAAAGCTAAATATCTCTACCTCAGCTGCATGTAGTAAACAGGATAATAATGGCTATTCTTATCATCTTTAATTTTTCATGACGAGAATTTTTTAATATAGCTCAAGCAAATGAGAGAGTAGAAATAAAAATACATGGTTTTTACATAAGACATTTAGTGTGGCATGGTGCATCACCAAGATCAACTATTTATGTGGTTTTAATTATTCAGAATATTGGACTCCCTCACTGATAAAAAAAGACAAGACAAAAAAGCCCAAGGTTGTACCAGCACCACACCAGTTGAAGGGCAGTTGTGACAAATATAAATTACTGCATTTCAGACTGCCAAAGGTAATACAATAAACTAGAGCCTAGAAGACTTTGAAAGACATTGTGGGGGCACTGAACAGCCTAGCAATGAAATTCAGAGCTCACTAAGTACTGATACAGGCTGCAATCTGCACGAGCTGTACATGTCTCAATGCCTATGCTGCCAACAGAAATCGGATTCTGGCAGCCAAAGGTAAATTTACTGACAGTCACAGGAGAAAGAATGGGTTAGTTAAAAAGTGTGGCAACTCTTACCACATTTGCTGGCTAGTAAACCTGACCTTAAGATTGGGGGAACCTGTACATGCAAAAAATTTATTTCCTGTCATTCAAAGGAAGTGCCCTTGTATGCCTCTCCAACTTACTAAAGCAGGAGTCAGTATCTATGCAAATACATACAAGGCATATAGTCCCAAATGGGACAAAATCCCATCCTGTCATGAATGAGTTGATGGATATCCAGCTATGAATGACATATTCATTTAGAGCAAGCATGGGACACCTAGAATGATGAAGATTAATTTGTCAGAGCCATATACCTATGTTTTGTCTTTATATTAACTCCTACTGCTCATCTGCTGCAGATAAGAAAATTTGCTTTGTTGTGAGAAAAGCTTTTTCTTTCCCAGATTTGGTTTGTTTTCTTTTTAATGCCATATACTTTAAATGTCTAATCAGTTTCCAGTGTCATGGAAAACCCAGGAAGCATATTGCATTAAATAATTCCCTGGAAGTTCAGTATAGCACAACCACACAATGTAGCTTCAACCTTGTGAAAACTCTAAGGGATGGTAGCTATGCTTTGGTCTGTGTGGTCCTACACAGCAAATAACTTGAAATTTTCTCAGGGTCTGATCCAAGGTCCACAGAGTAAGCTGCATCATCTTCATTTAAGATCTCATTCCAAGGCTGCTACTCATCAGCAGTTTGAATTATGAAACTCCCTAATATCAGAGAATGTTCTGTAGTTAAAAACTAAAACCAAACTCAGATTAATCGAAAATCAGTCCTCCCATTCTCTTTAATGTTGTTTTGCATGCTATGTATGTTACAAAAAGTTATTAGGAGTGCATTATGAAGCAAAAAGTATAAAACACTCCTATTATTTCTTTAAATCGATATCTAGAAGCCGAGCTTTAGAGGGCAGGCAGGCTCCTGGCAGAAATTTAACAAGGAGCAGACATGGAAGAAAGCGACACAGATGCAGAAAGAGAGTAGGTCTCAGAATAAAATTAGTTTTCTGATTCTAATAAAGTTACTTTGTTTAGCAGTCAGAAAAAAAGGCATCTATTCCAGCTTTAATCAACATGTGATTCAGGGATTCACCATTTTTCCTCAGATATTGTACAGCTGCTCTATGTAAATAGATAGAGTCTTCCTGAAATCCGTTTTTCTCAGGATTCATCTGCTTTCTGTGGCTATTGCAGTTCATCTTCTTTTGCTGACTCTGGGGTCAAGAGCCCTGGACTAAGATATCTACAGGACATGTTATTTTATATTCAAAGCCTCCTGATATTTTGGGCAGAGAATGTGAGGCTATCACAAAGGGCCAGATTATGATCCCCAGTCGCCTTTACATGCCCATAAAGAAATTTCAGAATGCTCTCAAAAAATCTTTGATTGGCGTAAGAGATGTCCTATATGCTCTTGAAAAATTGGACCATGACCTTAACTTCTGTTTTATTTGCAATTATATTGCAGATAATTTCCCTTAAAATGTAGTGATTAATGAACCACATTATCTGCTAATCTTGATTTCCATGTAAAGTAGTTTCTATGTTAGATACCTTCATAGTTTTCCAATGTTATCTGGGAAAAATTGTACTCTAAATAACAGAGTAGTCCTTGGACTCCTTCATGTACTGATTATTAGTAATAGCAGTTACACAAAAGACATAAGACATCACAGAATAAGACACAAACATAATAAAACAGCTAAGCTAATCTTTAAACAAAGATATTAAAAAAACTGCATAATGCTCATAATAATGTCAGAATAGGTGAAATTAGTCACAACTGTGACTAATGGGACACCTAATTTTACCTATTAAATGGCACGAGGATTTGCAGTTACAATCTTATGATCCATTCTTAATGCAGACCAGACTTGTGATAAATTTACAGCCCACAGGATCAACCGATTAATATGACAATTAAAATAAATATATTTTAATGGCATATGGCATTATCCTTATGCTGTGTAGCTTTCCACGTATTTTTGTTTATTGTAATATTTGTGTCATGAAATTCTAGTTGTTTAAGAAAATTAAATGTGTTTATATCACCATATTCCCCCAAAGATGAATTAGACATAGGCCCTCCAGATTTCTTATGAAGAAGAAAAGATTTATTAAATGATTTGAAAATGAGACAGACATGGCAAACAGAAATCTTTTTTCAAATCTGTAGCTCTGTTACCTGGTCCTGTGATCCACTGCTTATGTGAGCATGTGAGGCATGAAGCCTTCTTCCCATTGGCCTTTTTGGTCTAAGTCAGGAGAGCTTCAAGGCTTACAGAAGTGACCCAGAGGGAAGTGCTTCAGAAGAGTGGGGATAGGGCAGAGAGAAAGGCAAGATGCCGCTATGAAAACTAATTAGTGGTTGTGGGGAGTAATCTGCTGAAGCTTGCTCTTACAATTGATTTTGCTGTTGCACGCTATGTAAGACCTCCGTCTATATGAGCCATCAAAAGATGAGCCATGCATCACCCGAGAAAGCTGCATGTGAAACAACATCATTAGGCAGAAACCAGGTCTTGACTTCAAATATCAGAGCTCTGATCCTGATTCTACCTTTTATTGAATTGATAATTTTGAGAAATTCAACCAGTTTCCTGGTGCCTTTGTTCTTCACAGCTGCTTCTTCTGATCTTTCTTCTGGCTATTGTAATTCTGGGGAAAGTTCTATCTGTCATTATGAACTTCTGTCATGGCAGTCTGCAGAAATGTAACCTCCTACATCCCAGTCTGAAAACAGTCTCATTGAAGACGATGGGAGTTTTACATTGATCTTGGCAGCAATCTTGTTTGCCAATAATATCATCTGTATGTATTCTTTTGAAATGTTTCATATTGATTAACACAGTTTTTAAAAGCACAAACAATAAATTATTCATTTTGATTTATAAAGTAGTTATAGTAAGTGTTTATCACAGGGAGACTATTTTCATACAAATCAGAATACTTAGAAAATAAGCCAAAAAAAACCCCAATAAATCAGCTTTTCCTTGTATTATAAATGTAATATCTTTTCTATAAACACAAACAAAACTCGGAAGATCTTTCCTGAAATGCCTCAGAAAAGAGATGAGCCCAGCAAGCCAGGAAAGCCAGTGAACACCATAAAAGACAATGCCTTTATGGAGAGCATGTTACGGTCAGCTCCCCTGCATTGAAGGCACAAGCACTTCTGACTGTTCATCATACGAGTATATTGAACAAATGGTACTAAATCTGCAGGAGTAAAATTACAAAGCTCACCAATTTTTGATAGAATTGCAGATCACTTGAGGACCTAGATGAATTTGATTATTTGATACAGGACAAAACCAAGACAGACCGGTCATTTGGAAATACTGCCAGTAAGGTCCTTAAGTCATCATGCCCTGCTATGGAGAATAGCACACATTAGGGACATGAATTTAAAAAAAAAAAGTGCTGCAGTAAAATCTTAGTTGCACTTAGCTGTGTCTCTCATTCTTGTTATTTGTACAATACTTTGTACAGTAAACGGTATTTTCTATGTACTGACTTCCTCCTACCAGGAGCTGGCAGCTTTTAAGCTTGACTGCAAAGATGGGGCAGGTACCCAGCCTTGCATATCTGAGTATCGCAGCCAAAAGTGGTGTGCTAATTTCCAAAACAGCAGCAGGGGAGTCATAGTAGGATCACCAGTAAAAGCATCACAAACTCCTAAATAGCAGAGATCTTTCCTTTTAATTGCAGTGCCTAGCAATTTTTTCAAGGGTGAGCATTTGTCCAGTGTTCCCTGTAGGCCTTTTGTCAGCTTTTGTGCACTGTTTGTTTTGCTGATGCTCCTCAGCACACATGTTGATAGCTGGTAAAGCCATACATATCTACACATCCATTTGAGAAAATAGGCAGAATTAAAAGCAGACAGTGTTTCAATGCCAGTCTTCTCCACAACTTTTAATGAACACCTGTAAGGAAGGTGGCCAACAGCTGCTTCATCTCTAGAGCAAGATGCCATGCCAGGCGTGTAAGAAAAATTAAGATTTTCCAGTGATACAGGACTTCGCTCACAAAGTATGATGGTAGCACACCTTGTGGGTCCCCAAGATCCATGATTTATGCTGTTTCCCTCTTCTCCATTACCCTTTACCTCTAAAAAATAAACTATTTCAGACTTTCTTTGCCCTTCTATTCCTCCATGGCACTGTCCTGTGTCCCATGCACTCTCTCATTTTCCTTTCCCTCTCTCCATATTCATGCCAGAGGGTATATCATGATGAGGTTCTCTAATCAATCGTCTGACTCATTGCCTTATGGCAGAATATTGCCGTGGTTAATGACTAATATGACTGCAGGATTTCCAAATGTCATCTTACAAGATCTTACAGACTGCCTATTAACTATTTTTTAGCCTTGCCATGATTAGCTGTGTAGCAAAATAAAACAGTATGATTTAGCATAGTAAACTCATTTCTCAGCAGCTGATTTCTATTTATAGGTATAGCCTAAATAAAACAGTATAGGACAAAGTATTACTAAACTGAGAAATGTTCCATTTATGAGCAGCTTTTCCTATGATATTCAAAGTGTTTATTTGCACAGTGAGTGACCAAAAATAGTAGCTGAAACTTTCTACTTTTTGGAAGATTGCAATTGATATTTACATTCATGTTATGATTCATTATAAAAGAAGAAATGTGTGAAAGTTCCAAGACAAATAGTTAGATGCACTGTGTTTGTTGATTTTTATTTATGCATACAAAACACTTTTCCCTTCACATTGCAATTTTGTGATGAGCTAAGGAATGGAACAGCACATTTTCTCTCTGCAAATCCTGTGTCCCTGAAAATGAAGCTGATATTTGCCCTTTCAGTTAAATGCAGTTATTCTATAACAGCAAATTAGTTTTATTTTAGATTGACATGAAAACAACACGCTTATTTTCAATAAGAAGACCTTCTCACAGTGATAACAATTACCAGAAAAAGCAGTAAGAATGTAGGGTGTACAAGGAGAATTGTAGATGATTTTAAATTCTGACAAGATGCAGAGGATGCTTTGCTGCAATCCTAATAATGCCAGTCCATTATTATTTACAGACACGTATGTTAGTTCTATTATTCTTTTCTTGCCATGGTCACAGAACTACAAACATTCTCACCCATTTTCCCTTTTCAAATTCCTGCACTGGCATGAACAAAGAACTAGCTAATCACAGGATTTTGATATTTCCTCTGGGCAATCAACTACTGCACTCCTGCAGTTTGACAGTTCCTAAAAATACAATAGTGTTTGACCATCTCTCTTGCACAAAACTAATTTCAGCATTGACTAATTTCCCAGATATCCATTTATAAATACTTACTGGCACCTTCTTGATCAACTCGTCTGGTCACCTTGCCACTGATGGTAAAATGATATTGATGTGAAACAAACATCCTCAGAGATACTGTGAGAAAGGTGAAGTGCTGGGGAGTGATAGTTCTTTGCTGGTGATTGTCAATGAATTAGCAAGAAGCATTATCTTGGGTATAAAGGAACAGAGCCTATAGCTAGAGAAGGAGATACATCAAATTGGGAAGAGTACTGTAAAGATTGGTGTTAGAAAACTAATGAATAACGTCACAAGACCCTAAACTAGCTATTCTCATTGAGACAGCTTGTTAGAGTATCAGATTGCCTAGATGAGAAACCTGCTTCCATTACTTGCGTGTTTGTGGTGTCAAACCCAATTAGTGTTTCTCCAGATGAATTTTCATTCATTAGAGTTGGAGAGCCAAGTATAAAAAAACACAGTGGAACTGAATTTGTTTCCCCTTCACAAGCAGAGTTTTCTCTGCGCGTAGGTGTCACAAGTATGAGAAGCACAGGCTGAGATTGTCTCTAGTGATTGTCACAGCTCTGTCCCTTCCCCACAGCCCTGCAAGCTTTGCTTTCTCTAACACCCAGCCTCCAGCACAGAAACAGTAAGGAATTCCACCACATTAACCTGAAAAATCCAGCACAGCAGGAAAAATTCCACCAATCTACTCAACCAGTGCTAATTTGCTGACAGCCCTCGTCTCAGCCAAAACAGGGTATGTTCTCCATCAGTCTGCCCGTGTTTCTAATTCATTCAGTGTATGTAGCTTTTTTTCCCGTCAAAGCTCAATATGCAAAGGTAAATCACTGCTGGTTCCATCCCATGGTTCCACTTTAGCATGTTCACTTCAGGTTACCCTATCTTACAGTACAATAAGAGTCACTTCACTACTACTATTTCCTCTAAGCCCAAGATCTGGTCAAAGAAAGTAGAATTTTGACAGCAGGGGTGAAAACAATGGTCTGTTGAATTCATGCCACTGATTTCACCTGAGCCTAATTTTTACAACTCATCTTTATATGAGGGTTACACAACAGTGGCTAAGTTTTAAAATTACTTATTTCTTATTATGTACTATTTTAACCTCATACAATGCACCTAATACAGTGTCTTAGAAAACTGATGAAATATTAAGGCTATTCAGTTGTCTCAGTTTTTGAGAGTAAATACTGCAGTTGGGTTTTTTTTTTACTTTTAATCAAGTGCAAAACTTTCCAGGTGTTGAATTTTAGTGACATTTGCAACGGTCCTGAAGCATTATGAGGGGAACCTGTGAATTTTAAGTAGGGATGATCAATAAAGTTTGAGAAATGTTATATTAAAACTTACATCTCAAGCCCATGATCCTGACAGAGCTGACACTTAGTACATACTCAGTCTTCATCATTTTTATCATTTTTCCTATTCTGTGAAAACACTACTGATCTTGTTTTGACTGTCAACTATACAAGCAAACTATTAAACTCCTCATTTAATAAGATAATCATTTTATAATAGGATTTAAAACTCTAGGTGCAATGCAGTCAACATCAAACACTGGCTTAAATCTCTTGCACTAGAATTCGTATTTGTCATCAGAAGGGGATAAAGGGGTTGTTTCATTTTTAAAGCATCTGTGGCTCATGATGGCAAAGGTTCTCTATTCAGGAACATGCTTTAAGTTAACTTGGGGTGCTGTTAGAGAAGCCTACTCTCTGCAGCTGAACTGAAATTAGGTTGCTTTCTTTCAGTTTTTTAACAGACAGATAATCTGAATGTTCAGTTTTGCATCTGTTACAAAATTGCTTCTTTATTCTGAGTCATTTGGTAACCTCCAAAAATAGTTCACTCTTCTTGAATTAGCTGCATGGTGTTATAGATCATGCAGACAGAAAAGCCCATCTCCTTGCTCCTACACAGCCAATGTGCTACAGGGCTCCCGTATCAGCAGCGTCATTGCGGTGTATCTTAACTCTAACAGATGTTACTGCTGGTCTCTCTCAGGGCCAGAAGGGAAAATAAAAGAAAGAGAAGCAATGGATCACAGGCCAAAATAATTACTCAGTTCCAACAATAAAACACTATGTCCATGGAGGTGGACTGGGAGGAAAACAAAATGTTTGTTTTTTTTCAGATCAGTGCCCAACAGCTAGAATAGGAGGTAATATCATTTTTGCAATAGAGGAACTGTCTGTTTTGCACACCCAGTTTTTGATAAAGTCAGAAACTTTCAGTCCCAGCTGTGCCAGTGATGTCCTGCAAATAGGGGTCCAGGAATGGAGTAATTAATTTATTTCATTTTTTCTGAAGTACTACTATATTATTCAGTACTCAGTAGTAGGTGTTCTTCCAGGATTATTCACTCAGCTGAATTAGATTCTCTTTTGTTTTGCTTTTTAACTATGTGATAGCTGTTGAGAGAATTAATTTCCAATAAAAAATAGCTTCAGCTGGCTGGTGAGACTAGAAATGGCAGCTGGAAAAATTAAGGAAGTCCAAAGGAAAGTATTTTAAAATATAATTTAATCAATAATATAATTTAATCAAAGACAAAAAAAAATCAGTCATGAAATTAGAAAGGACTTTCAGGTGAATGACAGGTTACTGTTGTCAATCCACTCTGTGCTGAGAAAATAGACCAATTCAAGAAGAAAAAAGAACAATGTTTTGGAACTTCATGTATACCCTATAAGCACTCCATGCAATTAATGTACCAAAGTTAAGAAAATGATACTTTTTGTTGCTGCAACTTGTGGAAAATCCTAGCATTTTCCATGTAATTCTGCAGAAAAAAGAAATGTACCTGTCTCACATTCTCCTTTCTAATGTTCTAAGAGGGTCACAATAATAATGTGATATAATAATATACATTTTCATTAAGAAGAAATACAGGTCATTTTCCTCATGCATCTCAGGCCTTCTTGAAAGTGTTTGTTGTTATTGTTTGATATCAGTTGCCATAAGAAAGCTTTCCCCCATCAGTTCATTTTTGCAACGGCCCAGCCATAAACTTTCATCCTTTTTTTTCTATTTATCTGTCCAAAGGGACTGGGAAATAGAAGGAATCATACTCCACTTCCATCACTAAAACCAGGAAGCCCTTTTCTGCTGGGCTGGAAAGAAGGATGGCTTAATCCTGGAGTGAATTAACTGCTTCCTTTCAGGACAAAGCTCAGCTCTGCGTTTCCTGAGAAATTTCTTCTCCCACTAGATAAAAGCCTACAAAAGTAAGGTGTCTCCTGGAGCTTGCTGTGCTAGGGTTGAAGGGTGAGGTGATGGAATTTTTTTCATTTTACTGCACTTAAATTTCCTGTAAAGACAGGGCCATTTGTGAAATGTGCGCACATATGTGTGTGTGGAAGGCAGTGTAATGGATCTGATCCTACCAGAATCCCCCTTCCGATCCTGCAGTGTACTAAAAGAAACAGTGAAATAGTTCTTTATAAGCTCTTTCCTAGCACTAAACTTTAGATATTTTTCTTTATCCATACAAATTACCAAGATTCAAGTGTATGAATTTTGCTTACAGTATCCCATAGAATTTTGATATCATGGTGAGGAGTATTCATTTTCTAGTGTTAAACATCCCCATTTAAATTCCACCAGCATTGCAATAGAGGCTCACCTGTTTGCCACCACTCAGTACTTTTTTTACTTTTATGTCAACTCTGAGTCTTCTTATTTCTAAGGTAATCACTTTTCACTTCATATGAGAGGTTTCCTATGTTATTATTCATTGTCATCACTCATTTCTGAAATACCCTCTAAACCCATAGAATCCTCTCTAAAATAAAGTGACCTGCAGTTCTATACAGGTCACTCCAGGTGAAAATGAATTTTTAAGTCACATAACAGCATGTCAACACTTGTCTTTACTGTTCACAAGCACCTAATGATTCCTAATTTGTGACATTCCTAATTAACATTTTTAGCCATAAATGCACCTTGTCTGCATAATAATAATAAACCTGCATGCTGATGTCCCTTTTACCATCTTACTACTATTAATGCAAAAATCTTGTAAGGTCTGTCTGGTAAACAAGAGACATTTTTTTGAAAGAATGCCAAGATTTCAACATTCCACTTCAAAACAAGGTTCTCAAATATTTCAAGAAAGAGAAAAAACAGGCATGAGAGAAAGTGTGCACAAACCACACAAAAAAGCTTGAATGCTCTCCCAGTGACTAGTAGTTGACTTGTGGAGGATCATAGCCTGAATCTTGCAAATCCCTCTGATTTCCTCTCCCTCTCTCTTCTGTGATAGAGACTAGCAGATGATCAAGAAGCAATTTTCTTTTTCAAGAACAGTTGTTTAACTCCTTTTGCAGACCTTCTACTATTTTATTATGGGGCATATATCGTGTAATTTCAATACAAGCATTTGGAACAAGTGTTTTCTTTGTCTCTATAACCATGTATATACATTAATATCAAACATAGGAAAGTAATAATGCAGTAAGATTTGAGTTTAACCTTCATGCAAAACACAATTTTAAGTGAAAAAGTCAAAATGGCCTTTTCTTAAAACAGTTTGTTTCAAATATTTAGAAATCAGTGACATTCTTAACATGAATTTAATCTCATTTCCTATAATCTGGCTGTATGATCTGTTCTTCACTTTGTAACTTTTTCCCATTACAGTTTTCTGTATTTTTCAATTTTTTGTTTCATTCTGTAAAGCAAAAGATGGAAGGACAATGAACTCATGGCAAAGACTGAGCTCTAGTGAAGCAGTTGATTGTCTCTGGAGAGTGTTAGTGAGAAAAGTCTACTAGCTTTCAATTGTTTATCACTGCTAAATGACACTTTAAAATCTTGCATGCGCAATCGTGGTGTATGTATTAGGTAGCCTTCATTTAAGGCTGGAGGAACACGTGAAACAGTGTAGGGGAAAAACTTGGCATGGATCTCTCCTCATTTATATTTTCTATTTTATGATTTGCTGTAACATATTCTTCACCAAAGACAGTTGGAAATACAAGTAGCAACTCAAGGGAGCTCTTATAGATATGTCTAAAGGTTGACACATCCTAAAAGGATGCTCAGAGCACCAGAATGAGAGCATTTCAAACAACCTCAGCATGTTTTAGATAAAGGAATGCCTCTTGGTTTACTTCCTGATTTTCATGCTTTTTGGCACAGGAGCACATTGAAAGGCTTATAAATGCATGTATGTGTGCATACGTACCCGCACACACAGGCACAAAAAGCTCCCCCTCCTTTTCTTGCTTAATCATATAATTGCTGGCATCACTCAAACCTCTGGCACAGCAGCACAGCACCTAATACAGGAGTGATGTTATCTTTTCCATCCAGAAGGGAGCCCTGGCTCTGTGGATCCCTGAGTACCGTAAGCGCAGAACCAGGACTCCTGTTCATGGCTGGTGCTTCCAACACACAGCTGTGCATTGTGTCTGAGACACGAAACACACTGTACTGAGTGGTGCTAGCAGGCAGGCAGCAGTGCTCCTAGAGTCTCTGTAAATCTCTGCTAACACCATCAGCCAGAGATCTTGTCATACATGTGGCAAAATCTGCTCTTCTATCTCTGCCTGAAACATCTTATTTCCTCTTTCAATAGAAAGTAAGCCACAGGCTTATGTAGGGTAGCACATGTTGATGTATCAGACACAGAATGAGATTTAGGAGCATGAGTCATGCTGATGGGAAGTATTTCTGGGCCTGATTTTTGATAGCCTCCTCTTTCATTATTTATCTTCCAAAGAAAAAATTCGCTGTTTGTGAAACATTACAAGAGCTTTAGCTTTCATCATTTTTAAGTCCAACACATCAGAAATGCTATAAATAATGACAACAGTTTTTCATATCTTTTAAATTAGCTTCTCTGTCTTTAAACAATCTTAAGTCAAAAAACATTTCCTGTACTTTCCAGAATTAAAATGTCTTCAGATTTCTGAATTAAAAATATGCAATCTGACTTGAAACATTGATTTTTTCATATGTCCAATGCAGCTATAATAGATAGCCGTATGCATACATTTTCAGTTAAATTCCAACTACCATTTTTTTTTTTAAGAATTGTGAAAAGCTGGAAAATTTACTTTATACCCAAATCTGCCACAAAAAATGGCAGAGCCAAGAATTGATAAGATGATGAGACATTCTGTATTTTAACTTTGTAACATACTTGTCTGGGATATTTCCTGAAAAATGCAGAAAAGCTCTCTGAAACTGTGCATCTCAGCTGGGTTTTTCCCCCCTTCCATTTTGCTTTGTGAGAGCAGGACAATATAAAGAACCTATATTCAAGGATGCAGCTGAGTTATTGAACTTTCAGTTAACTTCTATAACACATAATCTTAGAAAATAAATCTATCAATATTTTGGCCTGCAGTAGTCAGTAGGTAAGGCTGAAGTACATCCAGCACTGTATCATAATGACTGATTGATGATTTCTTTAACAACAAAACTGTAGACATCAATACACAGTTGGCCACAGAGATACACAAATAGACTTCTACAAAAAAAATGCGGTGGTGTTCTTCAATTCCTGCTGTTGTCTGGCTTAAAAATTATATCAAATAAAGGCTTAATTTAAAAGAGAATATAAAACTGGACACCTGCCCTAATAATCTCCATTACCTTACGGATAATGTATTAAAATTTGTAATTGCTGCTAATACCAGGATTTCTCCTCAGGCATTTTATTTAGTACTTATTATTCCCCCCATTTAGTTTTATTATTTACCCAAGTCTCCCTGGAAAGTTAGCTTCCTTTTTCTTTTTTTTTTTTCTTTTTCCAGCAGGACAAATTTCTTTCCAACTCTTTACTATCGACTTCTCTCAATTGCTCATTGTTACTGATATTTTCTTAGTCTCAGCTTTTTTTCAGTTCGTGCCAAATTCCTTTTATTTGCCTAAATGGGCTTATTACAATAGCCAGATGCTAAAATATCAACACCTTCAATTAGGAACAACTACAAAATATTATTTTTTTACTGTTGGCAATTGCTATCCTGGCACAGTGAAAAGCACGTTTACGGCTGAAAACCACACGATGCACAGAAAGGGATGCATACAAATGAATGTGGTGAGATGGTAACTGTACATTGAATGGTAATCAAGTATTTTAAATATTTCATGGTATATTGCCATCACACATGCCTCTTCATCTATCCACAACATTTTCAGAAATAGATGTTGCATCTAGAAGAGACCTATGAAGCAAGACTCCAGGAAGAAGGGAGCAGCTGTATGAGCCCAGCTGTTATGTAGGTGCCACATGCTGGGGGGAGGCACTGGAAAGAGGAATCGCAGCTCAGAGGGGCCGAGGTTGTCACCCACGGCTGTGCAGCTGGGATACGGTGGAGCAACGCGTGAAAGATACAGCAATGAACAAAGCTATAAAGATCTGTCTGAGGGAGGCTTCACTGAGAATCCTAAACTCTCTCTCTGTGCTGAAGGAGAAGCCTCACCCTGTTTGTGTCTGTGGAGTGAGGGGGAAAGGGCCAGGCAACTTTTCTTGGCATCTTCCATGCATTTGAAGTGGAGGAGGGACAGCTTGGTTGCCAGAGACACAGAGAAGCAATTAACAACAGAAGGAGAGAGCAAGATGCATGTACACCTCAAATTTTTCCTCAACTTTTTAAGTGCCAGGTTTTTCTAATGTCATTTGCCAAAACACCTAAATTCTTCACTTGATAGTAAAAACATGTTTTTTACCTTTCTATTGTACCACATAAGGAAAATATTACTTTTTCAGAAAATATCTGCTTTTTATTTATTTCTATCTTTTTGTGGTGAAATGACACCTCCCACACACACATACACACAGTCTCTTGCTTTAGATATAGCATGCCCTAAAATGTTAATTAATACTGCAAAACTGGTTTGATTCCCTGAGCAACTGAAAAGCATCTTAAGCTGTGATTACGCTCTTTTTCTTACTTTCTTGTTCTTACTTTTAAGCGTGTATTTTCATTTGTGACTAATGTAAGCTTGCAACTCCATTACATGATCTTTCCAGTTCCAGTTAAACTCCTATTTGATGGAGGTGGCCCTCAAAGCATCATGCACAGGAAAAATGAAGCAGAGAAAACACTGTGAATGGCAGTAGCACTGTACAACTGCAGCACTTGATTTCCAGCTTGCAAACTAAGTATATCCATAAATTTTTACTTCTTGTCATGGCCTCTCAATTCCCAGTGTAATGTTTTTTTTTTAAATTTACTGATCAGTACTACATGCCATATTGTAGCACAATGACAATGAGAAATTGCACTTCCTACATGAATTATGTATGCTGGTTTCAAAATCCCAATGAAAAAGACAGAAACAGCAAGAAATGTGCCTTGAGTGGTGATCTAAAGGTTACTTGATGTAACTCACCAGGCTTGCCAAGAAAAGTATGCCTCAGGGGAAAGGAGTATTGATACCAGTGGACAGAAAGCATTAAAGATGCTCTGGAACAGAACAGCCTCCCTGAATGCTGTCCCAGCAGAAAAAAAAAGGGGAAAAAAACATTGCTACACATGAATTTCACTGCCAAGTGTCAGAGGGTGTCCAAGAAAGTTACAAATTATCTGAATGATGACAAAATAAAGGGTAAAAGGTGATTTCACATAAATTGTTGCTCTAAACTGGCTTGTGCACTGCAGAACACCATTGACTGTCTAAATACAATCTGCAGTTTACAAGCAAGGCGTACAAAAACTAAGAGATAGATCATAATTGCTCACTCTGTCTCACACTACTACTACTTTGGGAAGCCAAAGCTGTCTTCTATGAAGGCTAGATTTTCCAGTGGAGTTCAGAAGTAGTGCCGTACAGAAACTTAATCTGGGGCTGACTGAGAAGGGTGGGCCAACTCAAAAGGAGTGGGAAGGAGGCAAATTTTGTGGTCTGCTATTGATAGCAACGTCTGTGCCTGTGAAGTCAGAGAAATGACAGATCCTAGACTATCCTGAGGTTGTAGTAAGGACTCATTGCTAAAGGCCAGATTTTAAAGATATTTAACAGAAAATCTAAATCCTGTTACATCCTTTGCAGTATGGGATTCCTGCTGTTAAAAAACACTGCTTCCAATCACATGTAGAGTCTCTCATAGAAGTGCTGAAAGACCATATTTCAAACCAGGCTTGGTTGTGAAAGTATTCCGCTGGTGAGAAATGCTGGATCCTGTTATGATGGTAAACAATTCAGGTCAACTGCAACTAGGACGTGTTGTCTAAATTACTCAGAGATTTAACTAGAATGGAAAAGTAACTGTTTTTTTGTTTTCTTGTTTTTACTTTACTCATATTAGTATCATTAAGATATAAAAATATGCCAGAAAGAAATCAAGAGGTGTATCTTATAATCTGATCACTTTAAATCTTTTGCATGCATTCTCCCTTAGTTCCAAGATAAATGAGTACTACAGAGTTCAAGGAGCTTCTGGATGTTGCTCTTTGTCATATGGCTTAGTTTTAGGTAGTCTTTTGAGGAGAAAGGAATTGGACTCGATCCCTATGGGTCCTTTCCAACTTGAGACAGTCTATGATCACAATGTGATTACAATAAACTTCTAAACATAATTAAAATGCAACCATATTAATGAAAAATTGTAGTGTGGGCAATACCAGACCATCAGAGAGCATGTAAGACACATGAACCTTCTACACTACCAGGTCTTATGGGAAGAAATAGTTTCTCAGAAGTGGTGCTAACTGAAAATAAAACAACTTCATTTTTAAAAGTACTTTTTTTATATATACTCCTTGTGAAACCCTTTTTTATCTTAAGTGTTTTCAGTTGTCAGAAAAATTTGTTGCAAATCCCTGGCTCTGCTTCTCAAACGTTCCTCCTATGACCAAAGATGGCTTTCTGTATCATGAGAAAAGACAGTTGTTGCGGGGGAAAAAACCACCTAGAGGCAGCTTTGGCTTACCAGTGATACCCATATAGTTCCTGCTGTTTCTTGTTGGCTGGTTTGCTTTTCCCTGTTATCACTAGACCCAGTGGCAGAAAATACTCAAGTGATCTTGGCTGGGAATTAAATCAAACTTATGTCTCACTTGCAGGACAATATCCCTCAAGGCTCTTTCACTAAAAAGGACAGGCTGACACATCAACCCCTGCCTTGCTTGTCTCCCCAGATGATGAACAAACTTGGAATGCTACTAGCCTTTTTATTAAGTTCGGACACATTTGCACAAAAGAAATCGGAGAGGATTCAGAAACTACACGTAAAAATGCAGAATAAGTTTTTTGCTGATTTATATTGTGCTTGGATTTACTGTTTGCTAGGAAAAACAAAAACTTTAGATTACTCAATAACTGGAATAATCTGGACACATCTGGTTATAAGAACCCAACATTCTGAGTACCAATATGCTTTCAGTTGTTTAGTAAAGGGGCTAAACAAGATTTTGAGCTTATACTGGGAGACAAGCTGTCATGGTTTCACCCCAGCCAGCAACCCAGCCCCTCACTCACTCACTCCCCCACCCACCTGCAGGATCAGAAAGAGAATCAGAAGTGTAAAAACCAGAAAACTCATGAATTGAAATAAAGGAAGTGTAGTAGGGAAAGGAAAAGCCATGCACACAAGTAAAGCAAAACAAGGGATTAATTCAGTACTTCCCATGGGCAGGCAGGTGTTCAGCCATCCCTAGGAGAGCAGGGCCTCATCACATCTAAGAGTGACTTGGTAAGACAAACATCCCTCCAAACATCCCCCCATTCCTCCTTCTTCCCCCCACTTTATATACTGACCATGATGTCCCATGGTCTGGAATGTCCCTTTGGTCAGTTTGGGTCACCTGTCCTGGCTGTGTCCCCTCCCAGCCTCCCACACACCCTGAACTTCCTGGCCAGCATGGCAGTAGGAAAAGCAGAAAAAGCCTTGGCTCTGTGTGAGCTCTGCTCAGCAATAACAAAACCTCTCTGTGTTATCAACCCTGTGTTCAGCACAAATCCAAAACACAGCCCCACATCAGCCACTGTGAAGAAAATTAGTTCTACCTCAGCCAGTAACAGACCCTCCGAGACTGTCTCCTTAGCTCTGACTTGACACAGGAGGTAAGGGAACACGTCCCCTTTGCACATCTGCTCCATTTTATGCCTTTTATTTTACGTCATGAATTTTTCTTTCCCCCACATCCCAATGTTCCTTTGTGTTGCCCCACAAACTGAACTCCAAAATCAGATGAACAAACCCATACCCTAGATAAATTAATTAACTATTTCTAATGAGTACCAGCTGATCAGCGCATCCAAGTGACTAAATGCAAGTACTTTTCTGCCAAAAGTGTGGTTCAGGGAAAGACAAAGTCAGGGAAGAAAGAGGCAGAGGTATCAATCGCAGCTCACAGTGCAGCATGATTATGCACTTTTATCATGGACAGCAAGACTACTTGTAATTAAAACACTTTATTACAAAACTGCCTCCAGCAGAGATGGAACAGGTTCTAGTCCTCATGTTTAGAAGAAAGGTAAATTTATACTATTTCTCTTCCAAATATAGCAGTAAATTTCATTTAGAAAAAATGAGTGATGCTGAGAAGAACCACATATTAAAAACTCTCCATGAAGAGTCCCAATTAACAAAAACCAATAAACAAGACAAATCGTGGTCATTCTTATAAGAGAGGAAACTTGTTCTTATGGAAAACTCTTCTGCGATTACGGAAAATTCTGCATGAATCTGACGGCCATGCCATAGACTTCAGAGTGTTTTATATACCATGCTCTACTCCACCTAATTGCTCACTTCACTCTCAAGGCTACTCCTAAGCTCCTGCTTTCTTGGCCTCTGCAACTGCAATGTACTCCCTTGATGAGGATGCATTCGCAAGGAGTTTTTAAGCACAAGGTCACATACTACTGCTTTGCAGATTCCTTGAACCATACAACACCAGGGATGGGTGGCACCCACGCTATGAGAACCTGTTCAGTATTTCATTTCTCATCAGTGCTAATGGTTCAGCTTCGCACTTTACACCTTGCTCTGAAGAAGATAACAATTTACTTACAGACATTTTGGCACATATCACTAAAGTATTCAAGCAGTTTTGGAAATACTACTTTTTCTTTTCAAACATCTGTGGGATTAAAAAGAGATACTAACTCCATTTTAGATCACAGGAATTGAGGCTCAGATTTGAAAAAAAGCATAGGCTAAAGAGACATTCTATTTGCTTGGAGAGTTTAAATGTACCTAGCATTCAATGGCATCATTTATGTCCAAAGCACACCTCTCCCAGATTTCATTTAATGAAATAAAATGCTCACAGAGATCAGACCCTCAAATTTCTGTTGAAATGAACCTTTCACTCCCAGTTGAAAGAATAGTTTCAGGTGCTGCTGCAGTTGAATTTGACAGTCTTCCTGCCTCTCCCCTCCCAGTTACTGCAGCTTACATGGAAGTTACTATACCTTCAGCTGAGAGGGAGTAAATGAGCACGAGTTTCATGGCTCCTGTTCAGAGCGAGGTAGAAAAGGCTCTTCCGATCCATTACAGAAGGAACCAGTGTCACAATACTGCAACTTTCACATGGTCAGTGACTGAACCTCTGATAAGGGGACATTTAGTGCAACATTTTGTGGAACTGTTCAAGTCGGACTTGTAAAACTCCACTGCCTTTCCCTGGTTTTAATATTGCATCAAAATAACATGGCAGGAGCAAGGAAAAAAAACCTTCAGGAAAACATTTCACTATGATAATTTTCTACCTCCATTTTCAGTTCCTTTATACAATCCCTAACTTCACAACTGGTGAGGCAGGGCATCTGTAGATATACAGCATCCTCAACTGCACAGTTTGTATTTGTTGCTGTATCAGAACTGTTCTTTGCAATGAAAGAAGCATGAGTCCAGAGGGAAAAATTTCATCATGCAGTTAAAGTCTATTTTGCAAAGAGTAAATTATTTATGTGCAGAGCAGGGACAGGCTAATTAAAGTGACACAGGCAAAACTAATTCTGTCACTTCCTAGTGGAGGTCTAATAGGTTGCTGTTGTTAAGGTGCAACACTAAAAGGGATTAAACACATAACTTTTCTGGGATGGGAGGAACGTCACAGAAGTTTCAGAAAAGCAAGGCTTGTATCCAAGGTCCTTGTAGAGCCTCTTCAGGTTCTGGAAATTGTGTATTTGCATGGATTCAAGTATCATGCTTTGTTGAAAGCCCCTGGTTGTGACCTTGACTTCCTTCTCATCCAGCTGGACTCCTTGCTCCATGATCATTCTTCCTGCACAGCTAATCACAGTCTCCAAACCTGAGACTTAACACAGATCCATTGCTCTTCCTTTGTACTCTAATGTTCTCAAATCCCACGTGTAGCAAGCTTATCCTGACACCCCTTAAAGTACTCAGACAAATATAATTTGTATAGTTATTCCTGGCCTTTTCCCTTTTTCTCTAGATCTACTTCTCATCTTTGCCTGCAGACTGATTTCTCGTCATCCAGACTGTTCCCCCACTGTCTCCCCTTTTGTCACTGCTAGTGATTCAGAGAATCCCACTCAGCTCCCCTCACACCTTTAGTAGGATGGGGACTGAAACCCACCTTCCTCATCTTTGCCTGCAGAAGCAGAACTCTAGTTAGGATAGAGGCCTGTATATATCAAACTCATTTTCTACTGAGCAAAAAACAGAATAAATGGCTTTTTCTTTGTTAGAGGGATCAAAGTAAATTGGTCAAACAAAGTACCAACAGAAGCAAACACAGCTATTTTCTTGTCAGTGACTTGACTGTTCAACCATTTCAATGAAATGAAGACCAACTGCAGATCTCTGCAGATAATTAAATATGCTATAGGCAGCACCACATGCTAAAGGGCTGATAAAATACAGATATAATGTTCTTGAGAAAGCTGTGAACTGTAAAAGGTCCTCATGAGAAATGAGGCACATATGATCTGTGCATGTCAGATAATTTCAGATATTAACATTGTGAGCCAAAACCTCTGTGCAGCATATTATGACATTAAAAAAAAAAAAAAAAAAAAAGAAAGAAAAAAAAAAAAAAAAAGACTGCAAGAGGCAGAAAATCAATAGTCCATTGGTATTTCCTAAAGAGATCCAGAGCACTGCCAGACTGGCTGCTTAAGTTCACTGTACAGCTGCAGCTTCAGACAACTAAATTTTTTAGAGGATTTAAAAAATATTGTGAAAACATGAGAAAAATTAGAAAAAAAACTCTACTAAAATTAAAAGAAATCTCTTCTGCACATGTCTGAGCAGTAGTTACAAAATATGTAATTTTAGTGGAGGCTCATGGGAAGAAAAAAAATGCACATCTCCAAAATAATGGCCATTTTCAAAGATCTGATTCAGGTCTTCAGGGAAATGAGGCTTTCCAAGGTCTGTCAGAATGGTTCTTCTACTTGCTTGGTTTTAGTAAGGGAAAGCCAGACATTACTTTTGCCTAGGTTTGTTCTTAGAAACATTTGGATGGCATTGAATGAAATTTCAATGAAATTTAGCCCAAAGCATACACTTTGCAAAGTCTCTATCCAGACAATGGCAGAGGATTAGGCAGATCTATAAATAACAGAAATAAGTGAGGGTTTTATTTAGGTGCTGCTGTTTTTTAAAGGGTCGTGTCTGGCTGTGCTACCTGTTCCACCTACAGCAGTATCTGACTAGATTCCAGTGGCCATGCATCAGCTTTAGGGATTGTCTTCCTCGTGCTGCAAGGAATGTAGATGCAAGGAATGCTGTGACCATTTTAGGCTGGTGGTTTGAGGGCTGTACTAGAGAAGGTGTTGCAAATATTAAGTTTGATTTCTGCTATCTTTTTCTGATTGTTGTCAGATGAAGATGATGCAAACATAAGCACGTTCACCCTTTATATTCCATGAATTTGTGTATAGACAACGATCTAGTGCAGGCATGTAGAAGTCTTTCTACCAGCCTTGCTTCCATCCTGCCATACTCTTGATCTATCTCAAGCACTGTCTAAAGATATTTTTTTTCAGTGAAAATTTTTCAGGCAGTGAAATCCAAAGCCTCATATTCTGCAAACTCCCAGAATTTGCTTAATTGGAAAGCAATTGCACCTTAATACTTAATATGATATTTGAAACTTAATAATCCACCCTTGTTCTTCAGCCTTGAGGGCTGGAAACAGGTGCTTTAAATCTTAACAGAATGAAGAAACATCAGTAGCCCTTGTTGTCCACGATTGCACACTCCTCTCTCCTACCCAGGCCGGAAGGTGATTTTGCTGGTCAGCGTGCCAGGGTGGCATGCTGGGTCCAGACCCACTAACAGGTTTTCTCCTCAGAATAGTTACTGGAGCAAGATTTTCCCCTGCAGCTTTTCTGTCTGACTGAAGTACAGAACTGTAATCTAGGTTCATTTGAGAAGTCAGCCAGAACATCAAATATTTTTGAAAATTTGGCTCACAGGGTATTAGCGCTGTAATATGCCAACACTGGATATTTACAGTGCTCTTAAAACCCTTATTTTTGTTCCTGTTTGAAGAAACGATAGTAAAGCATACAAGATCTGTACATATTAATGCATAAATATTGTAAAATAGCTGCTCAGACCTATCAGGAAACTCCATTTAACTTTAGAAGTTGTAACAATGCCAGGTTAGCACTTTACCTTGAATGGTGCAGTGATAACATAAAACTTTCCTAACCAGTTGTCTAGGGTTGGCCTTAATGGTACCATAAAATTTCTTCAGCACGAGGCAATTTTTGCTTCCTGAGGGCTTTGTAAGTTTGCTGTAAGTGCATTTATACATCTGAGTATCTAATGAAAATAAATTAGTAAGAAATACATACTTGACCAAATGTAATGTAAAGCCTTAAATTACTTACTAGTCTAATAAAACACTCTCAATTCAAAGAAATGTTTTAGAATAGAGGAATGAATGCATAAAATACCAGAAAAGACCACTAGTATATATTCTGCAAATATATATTTATATGTATAGATTATGTGTATCTCCCCTTGATAAGTTTCAACTGACTTTTTCTCTTCCAGTCAGATTTAACTACATTGCTATGTAGGAAGGACCGTGCTCCACCTCTTAGTGTTGATGCACTTACACTTTCAGAACATAATCGCTATTTCCATGTGTTTACAAGTAAAATTGTTAATTAGTTTCTAAATTAATATATCATTTGAAATGGATCCTTCAGTCAACTTAGCATCTCACAATTGCCTGCTACCCCATCCCAAGTGATTTTGATAACATAACAATGGACAGACTTTGTATTTCCTACATAATTAATACTCAGATGCCTTCTGCTGTGTCTGACTAGTATGAAATGGTCATTTTCTTTCCATTACTCTCCATTTCTAAGGGTTTTTCACCATAAGACTACAAAAAAGCATACTAACAGTAATTTCAGTCTCTCCAGATTGACACAGAAAGTAATGGTCATTTTGTAATGGGTATCTTAATAAAGGATAATGATAGCATGTTAGCTAGGGACCATCTGATTAAGAACAATGGCAGGAATATGCTATTGTGAAAACAGGAGCTTCTCTCAAGCTTCCAGAGGGGAGAAAAACCCAAGCAAATAACAAAGCATCAGTCTCTGCAGGATGATACATATTTAGCTACATGTGAAAAAGATTTTTATATATTTTATTGTTAATTCCTAATCTTTGTTATAAAAATAAAACTGCTGATGACAAGACTTTATAATTTTGTAATTTTATTATTATGTAGAAAGACACCCGTGCACTGTACTGCAGCCTAGTGTCCATGAATATAGGAATCTTTAATTTCTTCATTTATCTCCTTTTCCACATATCCTTAAATGAACATGTCTTTTATCAAATGCACAGATGATGCAATGAGTCTGTGACTAGAGTTCTGCTTTGATACAATTGCTGGCAGTCACAATTTAGAAACCTACAGTGCATCAAGGGATCCTAAAATCTGTAAAAGCTCTTTTTCTCTCTAGAACAGCATCCTTTGCTACCTGCACAAGGAAAATTCTCAGTAGGAGGAGTGGTAGGCTTTCACTTTCGAGAAAAGACACTGAAGACCAAATTATATGATCCCTCTGTCAGTTGTCTCTGTAAACAAATGCACATTAAGAAGTTCATTATACCTTAATGGCTGAGCACTGAGGAGATGGGAATGTCACATGCAGTAAAAGGAAGCAGGTGCATTCCCATCAGTAGCTTTTATTTCTGTTACCAATACAGGTATTTCAGCCACCACAGTTCTTACTGAAGACATGACCTCACTTCAATCTCCATAATGCTGGGACACTGGGAGGTAGCAAAAGCAGGAACTATCATTACTATTATCTCAGTAATCTATGGTGGAAAATGTCTTTGTAGTTATACAGAGAACACTGGAGATGCTAACAAGGTGAAGCAGGAAGAATTTTCCAGATATTTGACTATTAGCTCTGTCTCTTTCTTTCATAAAAAAGAGTTAGGAGAAATTAAATTTTAAATTCCTCCTTTTCTCCCACCACTGAAAGCACAATTATTAAATTAACCACTAATTCCCATCACTCATAATTCAGAAATAAAGAAGGTTAAGAGGAACAGAAGTAGAGTTACAAGCTTACATGAACATTTAGGACTCATGGGCTTTCCAGCTGACATATAATCCACCTAAATACCCTCAAATACTAAGCAGCTTCAGAGGAGTCAGGCTTGAGCTGAGAGCTCACAACATTTAAGCCACAAAGCCATCTCTGGGACCACAGGTCCACTTGATGCTCTCCAGCACACTGTAAATTCCATCAAATGAAGTTTCCAACTAGAATTTCTGAGGTTGGATTCAGATAATTCAGAGAGGCCAAGTTCACCATTCTGTGGATGCTCTTTGTAGCTCTAATCCCTTCAAACCAATCTGAGCTCATTTTCAATTTCATGGGTCCAATTGGCTCATGCAGCTGAGCTTTAGGAAAGTCTGTGAAGTTGAAAATTACCATTCTGCTGAATGCCTGCAAGTATAATGATATATGTATATTCCTACCATTCTGCAGAGAGATGTTACTCACACATATTCTTTGCATATCAGCCAACCTGTAAACCATAAACAATGAATTTTTTGTTCCAAGGAATTCATGCTTCTGAGTTGGTTTTTTTTAAATTTTCTATTTTATATTTAGATATAACTCCAACATTAAGTCCCCCAATAAATAGAAGCCAACATTCAGTAAGCATATAATCAAATATGAGGCTGAAAAGAAAACAACATAATTAATTTTTTATTGCCTATTTGTATCTCTCTATTCCTCTGTTATACCATCAGTAACGTTTTCTTATCAGTTGATAAGTCTCCAAATAAAAGTTTAATTCTTCTTTTATTCATATAAAAGCTCACTGACCGGCAATGGTATTTCCCTCTGTTTAGCATTTAGATAGTGCTATAAACATTCTGTTATATATGACATTAAAAAATTTAAAATAGTTTATTTTCAAACTGAAGGCCAAACTTCTATTTCAGTGTACTTGTGAGACCAATTTGATAAAGCAATTGTATTGCCTGCACACTGCCTAGTGACATTCCCTTTCTTCTCTTTACTCCCCACAGAACTGAAAAATTCCTCCTGGCACTGGGACAAAGCTCTCATGAGAACTTTTAGGGTCCTAGAAATTTTATAGCCAAGGGCAGGTAGGCAGATCCCAAGACACTGCTTTTATTGAGGAAAACACAGGTAAAAGTTGTCTGTTGACAGTTCTTCTGGGTAGTGACCAAGCAGCCAAGCTGTGTGTGGAAGCTCTCAGCTAGCCCCAAACACATCTTTCTTCTGTGTTGGGAGCATCAGGGAGGACAGAGCAGGCACTTTGGGAACAGGGCAAGCACAAACAAGAAATCCAGAGCAAAGCCATTCTGCTCTTCAGGGACTAAGGGATTTACTGTGATACTGAACACTTTAGGCCCAGTCTTTCTATTTTGGATTAGTACAGGTGCTGTTGAAAAGAAATTAGTCCATGTTTTCCAAGGGTGGGCTGTGCTAGAGTCTAGGGGGGAAATGATGCCTTAGGTTTTAACTTTTATATTTTTCAAATCCTGTACTGCTTATTGTGTGACTCTGAAGTTTCTTGTAGCCTGGTAACTTCTGCTCTCTCGTGCTAGGCAGACATAACAAAGCCTCTCTGGGCCTGCTCTTCAAGGACACCCAGACCGTCCTAGGCCCAAAAGTATAAACCAAAGAGCCTCTAAGGGGGGAAAGTGGAGGGGAATCACATCATTAACTGAAGTTTTAATTGGAGAATTAACCCTGATATGCAAATGAACCAAACCTATGAAAGTGTCAAGAACTCGTGACCTGTCGTACATCTTGGGGTCCATCTTGGCAGTAGCCTCTGGCTCCCCTTTAAAGTACCTTTAAAGGCCTTTCAAATAAATACCTACTTTATTCCCTTACTCCTGTCTAGTCTCTGTTTCTAGGAGGCCTCTCAAGGCATCAACCCCAATCTGTCCTTCTGGGGAGGGAGATCAGAGTACTGGCACTTCTGCCATTTTCCCTCCTGCTGTCCCACCACGGCTGCAGTCACCAGTCATGGGGCTCAGCCCTGGGACTAGACTCCTTGGACATCTGTCATCGACAGCCCACACCCCTCCTGGGCTTTCTCTGTGTGGGTCCTTTAGGCTGCAGCAGACCTGTCCCAGGCATCTTCCACACCTCATCTTGCTCACACCCCGTCTCCAGACACCACCAGGGTGCAGGAATCGGAGTTTCTCAGGCTAATCTTCCCATGGTGACAGGTCAGGAAAGTATGGATCATAGGCTTAACAAAGAGTCCCTCAGTCACATAGTTCCAAAGCCACCAGTTATAGACACCTGAAAAATACATAACCTGTCTTCAGGTACACGTTGGCCTTACTTCTGTGCCTCTTCCTGCTTTGTCATAGCCCAGGCATTCCTGCAGTAGTTGCTCCAGCAATCACAGTTTCAGCGTAGTCTTCAAACTATCAGTTTTTGACACAACACCTTCTACAAGCATGCAAGGATTTCTTTATTATTTATTATGTGATATTCTTATTTTAACTTTAAAATCAGTTTGCCTGCAGACAGGCAATACACACTTCAGTGCTAACAGTTTGGATCTATTTATCTACAAGTTTATTGAAGATTAATTTATCTTGAGAAATAAACTTCTGTACTTTTTGTTTTGCTTGACAGCTCCCAGATTAAGCTACATATTCTGGTTAGCTTACAATTCATGAGCTAGGATACAACAACTCAAATCTGGTCAAAACTCAGGAGCTTAAAATTTAGCTGCAAGTAAATATCTTTAAAAATCAGTCTTATTACAAGTAAAGCAAAAAAAGCAATTTTTTTTAAGGAAATAAAAGCCCAACTAACAAAGACAACAGAGAGAAGTCAATTAATTGTAATACTCTTCTTGAATTTCAAAGAGAATCCTTTCCAAATTAAGTCAGAACAGGAGAGAAGGCCAATGCCTTGCATGATACTTCTGATCTTTTTAGTGGATCTTTATGACTTAGGCTATTATAATTGCTTTTGAAAAGCATCTTTTCACTCTGACAGACAAGTTAAAACTTGAAGGGAAGCCAATAACTTTGACACCAGCTTATCATAGGGATATCTCTCATATCACACTGTCAATATTATTATTTTATACAAACTGTCACAGAAGTGGAAGAAGAAGGTCATATGAGAGAAGAATATGAGTTGAAATATTAAAGAATAAACTCCAGTAGCTGTAAAAAGTTTGAATAAAAAAATGCTGAGGGGAATCTTCCATGTGCTGAGAGGAAAATCGAACTTCCTAAGAGGCAAATACAGCTTCTTTATAGTCATAAACTATAATGGCCTTATACCCACTCCCAGTGGATTATTGTGTATATTCAAGTTTACACACAGTTTTCAGACAAGCAGAGCAGAACAGGTCAACACTCAGACTCTTTGGTTGGTAAGAAATTCTCAATGTCTTTTTTTCAGTCTTCTTAAGAGCGTTTTTGTGTTAAAAGAAAAATTCTAGAGAATAGAAGCTTGAAACCTGTACTTTCGTTTTTGAAATTCTGAATTTGTTACCAGTTCCCATGGGTTTATACAAAAATCGATTCTAATTATTACTGTATTGTAATATTACACTGTAAGACACAGATTTTTTTTCCTATTTTTGGATCTTTAAAGCCAGTCACTACTTAGTGCTAATCATAACACTTTATATACTTTTTCTGTTTCAAAATGTTTTCTCTCTGCATAGTAATGAAACATGTTAATCTAAGGGAAGGCAACCAGCATGGAACTGCAAGGTAAATTTCTGAAATTCTTAAGGAGGACTTAACCATGCCATAAGGCCAGGACATGTCATTAAAAAACATTATCACAATATAATGACAAACAAAACTATTATAAAATGGTATTTGAAATATCAGTATTAGGATGGATAGAGTTCACAAAAAAATCAAAGGCTGTGGTATTAATCTACAGATTGCCATAGTTGCTGCCATCCCTGTATTTTCAAGAGAAGTTAGACAGTGGTTCATTGATCGTGGATTTACTGTCCACACCTCAGCCATTTTCCCGTGGGAGCCCCAAGTTTGCTGCTTGTAAGAAGAGGGGTTAGGGACAATACTTTGCAGTCAGGATTGGCAAACCTGCCTGTATGAGGCAGCTGGTAGGAGCAGAGTGGGCACCCAGCTCTGCGCCAGGACTGCCATGGACCTGGCTGTGCAGCCAGGCAAAAGCCAAACATACCAAACAGCGACAGTGCCACTGGAGCTTCCTGCATCTCGCTGGACTGCTGCTCTGCCTCTGTTTCAGCGTGGTTTAACAAATGTTTTTCCTCTGTGACAATCCTTTCCTTGCAACTTAGAGGCATGCTGTTCTCTCCTAATTCACTGCTGACGGTGGGAACTTAAGGCACTCCCCTCGTAAACCACCTAGTCACAGCAATTCATTAACAGCTGACCAGATCACCTTTTCCTGTGCTCCACCTCTAAAACATAAACTCTCTTGATGGATTTTATTACATGTTGTAAACTTGACCAGTTTTCATTTTTCCCCTGTGCTCAGTGTTCAGCAGAGTTTCACCTTTCTGGGGAAGGGGAGAAAGGGGAGCACAGTCTAATGTGGTTTGATTTAAATTATTACCCTGGTGCACACTTTCTTTGAGATGCTATTTTCCCTGACTGTTCTAACTGCTGAGCACAATCACTAGAGCTCAATTATTAAAGAGATTCTAAAAATAGTGTTATGCAAAGCTGTCTACAAAGAAAAATCATTCAAATACAAAAAGAGACATATCCTGGGCAGTGAGCTTTCACTGTCATTAGCTTCTTAATACTTTCGTTCTTTTTTTTTTTTTTTCCCCCATCTTTTGCTCTCTTCCCTCATCTTTTCCATTCTTTCCTTCAGCAACATAAGGAAGAGGGACTTTCAGGACATTCTCTCTACTATGATAGAAAACTGCATTAGCTCATGCACACACTGGCACAAGAAAACATTTCCTTTTTAGTAAATGCCAACATTTGCTAACTTTCCTTTCAAGAAGATCGTGAACTTGTGTTCATGGGAATATAACCAAAATAAAATAAATAAATAAATGTAAGCCCTAGTATTTCTAGCTGTGAGTCTTTTCGTGCACTATTCAGTGGAGTTGAAAACAAGGGCATGGTTAACCATCTGGAAGCCTCAGAAGTAAGGTTTCCCTGCCAGGGATTTTTACAAGTCTGTGATTCACTTGATGATTCCTGTTTGGAAAAGCATTTAAGGCTACAGTTAAATCTCTAATTAAGCACAGGTAAGCTCTCCCCTCAAGGAAGGTCTCTCTTATTTTGAATCACTAGTTAGGAGGGAAGCTAGGAGGAAAGGTGACTAGGATATCTGAGAAGATTCAGTGTATAGTCCATTTGGGCATCCTAAATCCTGGCTACTCTTTCTGAAAGATATCTTTAAGGATAAATAAGGAACATAAGTCTGATACAAGATAGCAGTATGCTAAGTTTCTTTTTCTCCTTAAGTTTCCCAAATGATTTCAAAACAAACAATAGAAATTACCTCTAGACCTAGAGTTGCAGGAGGGAGGAAAGATGCAAGAGGAGGGAGAGACAGGAGGAGAAAAGCTAAAGTCTTTTTCCCCCACTGCAAAGCCTGGCTGAATACACACATGTACACATGTCCCTCGCTCCAAGGTCACATCACTGTTTCTGCCAGCCCCAGCAGGAGCCTTTTAAGCAGAAGACTGGTGGGATCAGACAATTTCACCTGGCTACAGGCATCTCTGTTTGGAAAAAAAAATGCCTTCCTCCCCCTCCCCACCTACATCAGTTCTACATCCATTAACATTCAGACTAAATCTGCAGTTACAATCCCTCGATCAGGCTACACCTTGCAGGAATGGCTCTGCCACCAAAGCTGTGAGGACCACAAAAGTGTCAAGGGACTTAACCTGAAAATTAAAATCCAGGACCTATCAGCTTAGAGGTTGCACAGTGCGTGCAGGATACAACAGCAAGGAATGAATATAAATCTTGTAGTACTGACAGCTCTGAACCATTTTACTCTGCTTTTCACAGTGAGCTTAGGTGACCATACACCTCTTTCACATGGCCTGTCATACACAAGAAAGGTGTTAACTGCTAATGCCAGTAGTGAGAAGCTGTTCAGGAATTTTTCTGCCAGCTTTTGTGGCACAACAACCTATCTAAGGAGCATACAATCCTGGAGACTGTGCCTCTTGATGTCTCTAAAGAACACCCAAACTGATGAATGGTCATACACATTTTTTAGAAAATGATTATCCATGGTCATTCTCAGCTAGACTCTTTCAACTGAATGCATACATCTCCAAAGCAAAATATAGAAAAATACGAGCTCTTTGGAAGTTGCTCAGATATCATCCCTGGGTCTTTACCAGGTTCTAATACCAATTTCAGCTATCCAGACTAAGATAAAACCACATGAAGAACAACCATTTACTAGAACAAAATATATTTCACAGTCAAACTGGCCATTTGGGATGTACCGCTTGCTGACAGGAAGAATATGTGAGTTCACCACATAGCTAAATTTTAGAAATAAAAAGAACTAAAAAGTATTTTTTTTCTATGGGCAATGATACAAGTTATTTTTATCTAAATACTGCAGAGTGATGCCTAACCACTCAGTTAATAGAAATGACTACTAATGTGAAGAGAAGAAGCTGGGTAATAAACTAAGTTTCTAAATAACCTGTATGCTTTAAGTTCAGCAGGTGACTTATACCACAGAAGAAGCAAAGCATCGAAACTTAAGGCACAAGAATGTGAATTTACGTTCTCTGAAGAGTGTCTGGAGTAACTTGTACAACACTGACACAAGCACCAGTATTACATTAACAGTCTCCCTGTCAGGTTGACTGTGTCTTAAAGCCTGAGGAAAATATCTGACTCAATTAGTCCACCTTGAAGTGGGAAAAAAATATACAAAAGAGCAGTACAAACAATTCAAAATATAACATCTGTGAAGTACTGCTTATTAATAAAAATAATAAAAGTCAGATATAAACTACAGCATCCCTTTGTCAATTATAGATTGTTCTCTTTAATTAAAATACCATAACTAATTATTGGCACTTCCTTTAAAAAGGCAGATTTTGCCAGAGGCACAATAAATACTAATAAAAATAAAATACTCACTCTACAATTACTAATAATTCCCTTCTATTGAGCTTTTCATCCATCTAATCCACACAAAAATGGAAACAAGCATTGGGAGCACCATTTGGTACTTGCTGCAAGCAGAGAGAGGGAGCTGATTTAACCAAGACTGCAAGGAGAGCTGGTGGCAAAGTGGGGAGGGGGCAGAGGCAGGCAGGGCAGGCAAGGATGGGTTATTCCTAGTCGTTAAGAGTAAGGACACATTGATGATGGTTGTACTGCAGATACACAGAGAGCAAAACACATTTTCAGCCTGAATGGCTTCAGTGACATTAGGGAAGAGGAAAATGCTCCACAAACAGGGAGTGCAGTGGATAGCACAACATGCAGCTGCCACAGGAGTCTGCTCCAAGCACTGGGTGCCAACCTCCTTGGAGATGCTGAAGCTCCCTGGCATTTGAAAGGTTCAGGGCAGGCAGCAGAACTCGGTTCAAGACATTGCCCCTGTATTTACATAGATAATACCACCAGCTTCCCTCTTCTTGCTTGCCATTCAAGCCTGGCCATTAAGCGCTGAATGAATGAAGAGCTGCTAATCTGCAGTACTTTTCACATGCCATAATTTAGTATGATCTGTTGGAAGTGGCCTTCTTTGACAGCCTCATTTGCTGTAGAGCTGTAATGCCTTTCAAATATTTATTGTGAGTGATGGAGCTGCGCAGGAGCATCAGCCTTCACTGATTTTATTATTGCACTGCCGGAGGAACACAGATGTATCCTTCAGGTTTTATGAAACTCACAACGTTCTTCACACTTTAAGGATGAAAGACCTAAATCAGCAACACACCACCTCGGCATTTATACATGCTCTATTCCATTTCTCGCACTTTCTTTGGAAGCTAAGTTTGAAAATAAGAATCACTCTCAGAGGGAAAAGCTATCGTGGTAAATACACACACAACACATAGGTCTTGATGTTCTGCCCCCATCCCAGTCCACAACCATGGAAAACTCCACCCCAAATTCCCAGTGGTGGTCACAGTTGGTTTTTTGGGGGGCATTTTCTAAGTTTTTTTTTTTTCCAATGGTCATTAATTCTAAAAGAAAATGAGCTGTGAAAATGGGCAGTATTTTTTTTAGCTGATATTTTTTGACAGCTGCTACAGGCTGCTCTGGTGAAGGTGGAACATGAGGAGCCAAATGTGAAGTTTGTTGCCTGCACCTGGAAACAGTTTAGCTGCAGAGAGCTGAATTCTTGTTCTGATCAAGTGTGATACACCTGCATGGGACCCCTGATGGAAGAGAAAAACTATGCCAGTAAGAAACTTTAGGCTTCTGGGAGTCCCACTCCACCTGCAAAACTTTTGAGAGAGTTGTGCCTGCTCCCCAGGCAGTGTGGAGGTGGGAGCATCAGCCTCCACACCTGCCCTTCCTTCACTCCACTGCGGTTCACGGGATGCTTCCTATATAGGTTGACTAATGCTGCTTTCCTCCTTTAAGAAACTATATAGAGAAAGGGACACCCCTGAAACATTTCTTTTTTTCAATAGCTCATCTTCCAATGTACAGACTTATTCCCACAATATGCTTAGCAGGGGAATTTCAAATTGTAGGTTCGCCAGATAAGAGAGTACAACCCCCCCTCCCCCAGAACAAACTGAAAAACACCCCTCAAACTTGTCACCATTAGCTAATGGCTGTGGTATTTTAGGCTGAACAAACTATGTTGGCTGCTCATGCATGCAATGCCATTTAAAGTACTTGACAACAATGAGGGCACTGGGGCCACTTCAGGCAAAAAAGTAACCACAGCCTCAATGCTTCGAATATCTAATATAACATGGTTGGTCTTTGTCAAACCAGGGAATTAAAGGTTTCTATATAGATCTCAGAATAAATTCATCCTGGCTGCAACATCAGAGATTAATTATACTGGATTTTGCACATATTTTGTAAACTGGAACTCCAAAGTCTCTACTTCCATTTAATATAATGTGCATGTTCTCAGCTTCCTAGGCTGTTTTAAAAAGGAAAAAAAAAATTTAAAAGCATACAGACGCCTTAAAGTGTGAATTTTCCTCTCTTTCACCCTCTCCTTTTTTTTTTTTTTTTAGTAGATAAGATGTAGTTTAAAGTATACAGTCCAAAACTATGATCAGCAAATGCAATTAAACTCTGACTCAGGCAGGCTCTTGCCAAATGGCAAACTCCCCCATAAAAAGGTACTTTTGGTTTCTTTCTATTTATCTCCCTCCCCCTTGAATTTTACATTATTACAGAGCAGAGAGACTTTGGGACAGCTGGGTAGCATGCAGGGAAAAAGGAGCAAAAGGACCATTTCATTTTCTTGGCATATCCTAGCCAAGAACAATAGAAGAACAAATGAGCAATTTTAGAAGAAAAGGGATGGCTAAAGTCTTGTATAATGGACTATTTATGTCTGAAAAAAATTCAAACTAATGTAAAAGCATCATCTGAAATAAAAAATGTGAGGGAAATTTAAGACAAAAAAAATTATTTCCCGATGTTAATACTTATGTCACTCAGAGCAACTTGCTTTCTAGTGCTATTTTACTGCAATATCCCAAGCCATGGGAAAACCGATGTTTCATTATAATGATGATTGCTGATTCTTTTCTTTATAGCACTACACCTGCCAGCTGAGTGCTTGGTAAGCTCAGGTTAGGACTCTAAGCTTATAAAACAAAATGAGCTTTTTACCAGCGGATCTTTTTCCATAAGGTAGAGACAACTTTACACTTGGCCATGGGGACGTGGGTGGTCTTCTCACCACTGATGTCCTTTCCTCCAGAGATCACTTCTGACTTCAGTGGTTGTTGCTTGGTCTGACATACTGGCATGGGCTGAATTGCAGGGTGAGGGGTTACCCAGAGCATTACCTGCCTGAAGGAAATGGGGTTTATCACCATTGGGTCATCTGATGCTTCTTTTTTACTGTAGCTGGCATTCTTTCATGTGGGACTCTCTCACCATGCATGTTCTCACTCATGCCCTCTTGAGTCAGGATACATGATGGAGACTGCTATAAACCGTCAATTGCTTTTGCCAGCATATCCTTTGCTGTTCTGGAAACCATGGCTTTTTCAAACATCCAGCCTCCTGCTGCAGTGGGGACTGCTGCCTTTAGCCATGGAGCTTTAGTGACTATGGTGAGAGCTCATGACCGCAGTCCTGCCAGCTTCAGTGCCTCCAGCAGGGCTCCAAGCACCACATTCGCTACAGTCTCATAAACCCCCTACGGCTCTTTTTCAAACCATGTGTTTATCAATGCCTAGAAATGTCCCTGTCAGGCTGAGAAGGATCCCAACTGTTGGCCTCTTTCCTTCTCTGTCAGAGAGGTTTTGGGTTTTATGCAGAGTTTAGTCCTATTTCTACCCAGCAGTGAAAGTACTCTTGCCCTTCAGATGTGATAATCTCCAAATAATCCAAACTATCCTGTGGTTTTATCATCTGTCTGCATATGCCCATTTGCCTCAAAGTGATTCTCTTGACCATTACAACTATCTAGTAGTTCTTCCACATTACCCAGAGCTGCTCCAGGCAGTGTTTGGTTTGCCCATCAGTCACGCTTTCCCCCTTTCCCCGGGATTGCACCCGCCAGCCTAAAATACTGTGCCTCACACACCCCATAATCAAGGACATCATGACTAGACTCAGCATCTCTCAAACTTCAGGGAGAAAAGGCTTTCTAAGTTTTCTAAACTGCATGTTACACTGCGTCCAAATGGTTTCCCAGAGCCTTCTTCAAACTCTGAGATCCTTTTACCAAGATCCACATATGCTATGCTCACTTCCCAGCTGTAAATGCGTTTTTTGGGAATCTGTCATGTTCTTAACACTTTTCCAGTCTCCAGACTGGCAGATGCCCATGATCACAGATTAATGAGAGAGGAGCAGAGACCTGGAGGCTGGAAGGTAGTTCTTGGATTTCATTTGACTGTGCTTTGTAACTAATCATGAAAATATGTCACAAGGATGCTGGAAAAACACATTTTTCCTTGCATAGCATATGTTACTTAGATAAAATAAATAGATAACAGCCCCCATATTGCTGCATACCAACAACTCCCATTATATGAACATGACTCAGGGAGCCAAATGTTTAAAGCTAATATGCCAGTAAAAAATATCAATCTGGGTTGAAGGGAAGCTGCTGGCTGAATGATAAAACCAGGCACGACCCCTTTCTTCAAACTCAGCATAGCCCTTGAGTGTTGCAGTGAAATCTTTGCCTTCACAGGATGAAATCCTGAGCCTGGGTGGGCAAAGAGGGAGGAGAAGGGAGCGGGAGGAACAGCAGTGCCTTGGAGTATTGCTAAAGACATTAAAGGGCCATCAGCAGCTCACGAGCAGAACCCTGCATTTATTACAGCATAGCAAATTTTCAGAGATGAGCTCCCTTCATTTAGGTCTGCAGCTGCTTCTGACATCTCCCAGCTGAAAAGGGCTGAGCATTCTCACAATATTAAAAACTCAGCTTCTTTTCCTCTTGAAACTGTAGAGAGGAAGAGCAATAAAAAAAAAATGAAATAAAATAAATACTCTGCTGTATCCTGCCTGTTTACTCTCAGGCATAGCAGGACTGTATCAAATTTAACATGACTGAAAAACTGGAGCCAAAAGACTTGTTTTTAGAATCTGTGCTCTAGAGAGCACAGTTTTTAGAATCTGAGTGTATGTAAGCCATATAAAATTGAATGTGTGACTCTGATCTTTATGGTAATGCTGTGAGTCATCTGCTAATGGTCAGTCTCCCCTGGCTGGAACTCATTATGGGGTGAGACTCATTATAAATAAATCCTTTTATCAGAAGAATTTAAATTCCCACTGCTTGTTCCAGGTGCCTAAACAGCCAAGGTCTAATTAAGTAATGATGCTGACCAAACTGTAAATACAATTTGTTTACCAGATGATGATACCATACATATATGCAACATTCTCTGGCAGCAAACTCGGCCGGATATTTACACAAGATCATAGCTTTAAAAGCTCATTTTCCTTAGGCACAGGTCAGAGATGACAAGGGTACCTCATTTGTCATGTAGCCAGTAGTAAATGACAGCACTGTACAGCAACCTAGATGTGCACACAAAGTACATATTAGTGGATCAAAAGATGGCTCTTGCCTCTAATTCGTGTCACGCTGCTTTCACTGGTGTAGGTCTGCTGTTTGGGTCTTTGAGCACCTTGTTTACCAACACTTGTTGCCTTTACAGTGTTAATGCCACAGAAAGATGAAACTGAAGAAAACAACACTTTATCACACAGAAACATTAATATCTCTCAACTGGAAACAAAATGCTCAAGGGTTCTGCCTGATGCCTCCAAGTTGAATGAAAATAGGCAAGGCATGTGTCTAAATAAATGTTTGATGCTGGATTATATGGTCTAATGTAACAGTGCCATGCAAATTTAAAAAAAAGTCTGCTTTATTTTTTTTAAAAATCAATCAAAAGTATGGCATCTAGATACCTATAAAAAAGATTAAGCCAAGTGAAAAACACTTTCAACTAGAATTTGAAAAAGAAACCCTGTGATCTACAAGTAATGTTAAGATGTGCTAGTCAACACCGAGTAGCAGCTGCTCTTAACGTTTAAAAAAAGAATCAATTAAAATAAGTATTTCAGCTATTGCAAAAAAGACCAAATGAAAGATGAAAACCAGCACTGTGCGCTATTGACATACCACAGGAAAAGACAGAAAATAAATTCAGAACTGAAAAGCCAGTAAAATAGGACGTTAAGTGAATTTTTAGAATTCTGTGCCTTGAGAAAGTCAAGAGGATTTTAGCTCCCAGTTCAGAATCAAAACAACACTTCAGCTTTTTTCTCTAAAATAAATGTAGAACTGTTTCCCCTCCCAAATCTGGTATCTGTGTTAACAAAGGAAAAAGGACTAGAATGAACCCGAAGAAACAAATCACTGTCTTCTCTTCTGCCTAGTGGAGGCAGAGTGGGAAAACCCAAAAGGTTATGGTCCTTGCTCCACCTAACCTGTACTTGGGCATTGAGAGGCACTGCATCCCCAGTCCTGCAGGGCATGGTGAGGGAACAGGCTTACTGGGAGACAGCAGTGAGGATGAGTAATAGTTTACACAGAAATCACTGCAGGTGCTCTCCCTTTCACAAAGCTGGTATCCCCTGCTCTGGCAATGCCCCCACTGCACGGAGGTTTGTGGATGAAGAAAAAGAGTATCTGAGTCTTTGGCATCAGTCTCTCCCTCAATGCAAGAACTGAATGACATGTACGTACCAGGCGGGGCAGATCCTGACACTGCTGTATTAAAAGCCACCCTCCTTCTGGAGGCTGAATCAAAATGTATTTAGTATATTTATAATCATGCAAGAGTTAGGAAGGAGCTGTGACAATGAGAAAAACATGCCATAATCTTCCTGGCTCAGCACTCACCAAAAGAAACAGACTCCTGACTCAGAGGCAGATGGACAGACACATCTCAGTAAGCTATGTTGTAGATACAAGTGGTTTCGCCAAGAAGAAAGAGAAGGGTTGGTCTTTGTGGGTCAGCTTCATATACTCCTCTTTAGGAGTAGTTTATGTTTTTTGAAGAAACGAAAGAATTTTTCAAATTATTTTTTTAACGAAGCTACTGAACTTTGAAACTGCAGCTTGTCTTTCCCTCAACTCCTTGGTTGATTAAAGAGAAAAATCAGAAAAAAAAATTTTGACTTTCTTGTTTATTTAAAACTCTTCCTTACTGGCATGCTATTCAATTCTGAAATGTTAAAACATAGGTTTTCTTATTAAAAACAACAAATACATGATTTTTTTATCACCAAACTCTTTTGACACTTAACTATAGCACAATCACAGCTGCCATTTTTTCTCTCCTATCACATAGTGATTTTCAGTATCATTTATCATGTCAAACAATTTTCTTTAATTTTTATGAATTATATGGCTGAAATGGCAGTTTTTCATGATATGCCCTTTCTGTTTTAACACCAGAACTCCTACTGCTATAGATAATGTGTCTGTGCTGAGAAGAGCTGGCACACACTGGCTCAAGCCACACAATGAAGCATTTTCTGAGAGGATTTGGCATTGGTTTAGGCAATTTTCAGTGAACATTCAACATAATTTAAAATGTCTAACTGAAATTCACTTTTAATTTCAAAGGTTCATTTTTCAAATTAAAATGACTTCTAATTTAAAAAGGGATGCTAACAGGGAGCAAAAAGAAATTTTTCTGGAGTAAAATGAAAACAAGAATCCCTTATTTGACTTCACACAGGTTTCTTCCCCCTCCCACGTCTAGCTTTTGTAGATTTTTGGTCCACAAAATTATGCCAGTGATGCAATATTTGAAAAAAAACTATGGTGGAAAAAATTTTAATTATAAACATTAACATATCTACAGTACCTTAATTAACTCTCAGAGTATGTAATTTTTATAAACATGACCCCATTTCCCCTGCCTGCTCCGTGGGCCAGCACAGCCACCCCTCTTGCCAAGCAGAAGAGGATATGCTGGGATACTTGGAAATATCTTGCCTGTTTGTACCACCAAAGAGAATCAAAGTCCCAATACCCCTACTTCTTTTGTTTGTTTGTTTGTTTCAAAGCAGATCAAAACCATTCAGATCTCCCAAACAGATGGCATGGTTTTAAATCGTAAGCACATGTTCCATGTGTGTCCCATACACCACACGGATTATTCCACAGAAGCTCTTGCTGGTGATGGACCTAGCAGCACATTGGGCCTTTGTTGTCTTCTCCTTGGTGCTTCCACAAATGTGTCCCCTTTGGAGTAGTAAAAGCTTTCTGTTGCATCTATGTCAGTGGCACGTGTGAAACCCTGCCATGTGCTAATGGTGTAAATATGGAGGAACAGCATAGCAAAAAGAATAATAAATAAGGACATGCTCTATCCCTGTTGCCATTGCTAAAGCACTTTTTATTTTAAGTTAGGTCATCTGAGGGGTGGGAGACTTGAAATGATGATTTTTAATATTATTTTAAAGCATTGCTTACACCCAGCATCTGTTTTGCCAAGCAGATGTTTCACACTGTGGGATCCCTGCCCACCCACTGGAATATCTGACTGGAGTTCACATCAAGGCACCACCACAAACCAGGTGACTGAGTGGGCACAGCCTCCAATAGCTAAACTAAAGGGATGCAAGTCTGTCCAAAATAATACTCTTGTTGTGTATTTTTTGATCTCTGACTGTGATTTGGGCTAACTGCAAATAGCAGCTTTGATTCACCTACAATCTGTTTCCTGTTTTTCTTTTCGTGAATGCTCATGAAAGTTAAATAAATTCTGGGGAACTCTGTCCACTTAGCACATGTCTCTGAATGAGCAAAGGTACTCTTGCCTACAGGTAGGAGGTTGTCCTTCCTTGCACGTTGCCTCTCTCTTCTTGTAGGGTGACAGGCAACAAGGACAATATTGCAACTTGAAGAATTAAATTTACCTCCCTATTTTATAACCCACTGACACAAAATGAAGAATAAAATCCCTTATGAACCAAAAACTTTCCGGGTGAGTGTTTTGCAAGCAGAAAATGCAAGGCAGAAATTGTCAGATAAATTGTTTGAGTAGTTCAGGCAGCGCCTTTCCCTGGCTACATAGCTCTCTTTAGAGAAAAATGCTAAGATTAAGTTATTGAGGGTAGATTACCATTAACTTTATCAACCATGTCTGAATCATACTATCACCCCCACAGTACTAAAGTAACTCAGAGCACTGCCATCAATGGAGATTGGCTGCTTTACACCAGCAGAGAAGTCTTCCTATGCCTTCACCAACAGCTATGAAAAAAAGCCTTAAGTGGATTTATTCATGGGTGAGGGAATGGGGGTGGAAGCAGTTTCTCGGAAAATCCAAAATCCTGGCCAAGGATCCAGAAGAGGATTATTATTACAGTATCCCTCTTATGAGCTGTGCTGAGCTGAGCTTGTTAGAAAGGTGTTAACTTTCCTCTGCCAAGAGCACTTTGCAGTAATCAGTTTATGAAAAATTCAATTTGGCAGCAAACTCTTGGCAGTCTCAAATCAACTGCACCTATTATACCCCAGTCACAAGTGGATGGGCAAAGGTGGCTCGGTGCATCAGTCTCTCCTCCCCCTCCTCCATGGCCTTGAAATTTGCTCAGCAATTCTAGAGAAGAAAAAAACAGTGTTGTGTAACTCGTCTACAAAGGACAAGGAGGTGGGGGAAAAAAATGAAGTCAGAAACAAAAGACATCCAGCTGCAAAGCTTCTGGCAGGAACTTACACGTAGAAAGTCTGTTTGTGTGGGCTTCCCAGGGCAAAGGAAACAGCCTGTGCCCTGTCACTACAAAATATTCACCCCAACTGGGAAAAATGTAAATGATGCTGAAGTGATAATGAGCACTCAAGTGGATTTCTTCCTGAAATGAGTCACAGCTGCTGTCAAAGCTCCATCAATTTGCTGTAGCAGGTCGAGGAGAAAACTCCTAGGAATGCCACCTGAAAGCCTTTGCTGTGGAAGAGGAATCCCACCAAGCCCAGGCAGGGGCCCAGCAGCACAGGGCAATATGAACATCTTCCCCATCCAGCTGGGAACAGGGCTTCCGGCTGCCTCCTCTAGGGAGGAACAATGGTGTCCCCACACACACAAACCATTGCATTATGTTGCATTGCTGTGTGTCCTGTTGGTAGCTTCATGACTGTTTTTCCACTAGAAGATATTGCTGGAACCGGGTAAAGTAGGCTGTAGAGGAAACAGATGGTATTTTCTCTCTAATTTTGGTGTTTGAGAACAGAATTTGCACAGTTTGTTCCTCAGTCAACCCTTACTTTCAGGATAAAAAACTGTTACCTGCCAGAATATGAATGGTTTTGAAATGTGAAATAAAAAAATAAAAAGCATGTGGAGGGGGAGCTTTTATCTTAAAGAGCTACCAAATTTGCTTTCTTGAGGTGTGATGCTATGGTTATCAATCGGATGCTTTGGGGATATTAAAGACACTCTCTCTCACTAATATCAAAAGTGAACGTCCTTTCTTCCTCAAGATTTCCCAACAGATCTTTAAAATCTTGAAATTCCTTTCATTCTTAATACTCACTGTGATTATGTTGTATCTGCAGAAGTCTTCTTTACACCTAGAGTTTAATGTTTTCCCCTCTCCAGCAGATCTCCTTTTACCTAGGGTCCATTTCAGGTAACTGCTAAAACCTAATGTGCCCATTTATATTAATACATGCCCTCAGAAGAATAGGATTTGGAAGCTCAGTGCTGTGTCCTTGGTCTGGTAACTTACATGGCATTATCCTGTCATGGAAATGTGCAGTCTAGGTAAATGCCCCAGCTGCAATTAAGTGAAATCTCCTGCTCTGTTCGATGTGCCCAAATGACTTTTCGATGCTCTTCCCCATCTTCCCATCTGTACTGGGAGACGGGCAAAGGACAGATGAGTGTTTTGAGGTGCATGGGGCAAGCCTTCTGCAGAACGAGACTCATCTCCCTTCCTTCCTTGGTAGAACAAGCTGCTTCCCATCTACTGGGGCCTTTTCAGGAAAGAATGCTGCAGAGACAATGTGAAGTGCTTTGCTGGCAAAGTGACAGAAGAAGGAATTTCCATAAGACCTTTGGAAACGGTGGGTGTTATTTTACGTATGCAAAGCAGAGGCTCTGGGTAAATCATGTTTGCTCAAGGAGGGCCCGATGCCACAGTGGCACTGGAGCAGGAACCCCTGGCCTGCTCAGGCCACGTTCCTCTGACTCTCCCTTGTGAGCGCACATGCATTCACGTACACTATCTTAATTAACAGTCTCTGAAATCCAAATTCAAAGCATTCTGCTTTTCTCACCTCTCTTCCATCAGCCAGCACTCACTCTGCTGAAGGTGTAAATAGGTCAGATGTTTCCATGGCCACGGTGAACCAAATAAGCAGTTGGGGTTCAGCGAGTAATGTGGGTTTTTTAATTGTTCCAGTGCTGGGTAGTGTGAGGTGTGTGACACCACGCTGACAGTACCTGACTATCTCCTCTGGCTCATCCATGACGTGATGGCTGGCACTGGCCCCTTCTCCCCCTGAAACTGTTATCTCCTGCGAGCTTCAACAGGCAGCTCCTCTCATGGGGTAGCACTGATGAAAAGTACATTTCACACAGAAAATGTCTCTTTGCAAGTACTAATTGCTGGTTCCAGTGCGGCATTGAACCTATTCACACAAGGTGTAATTAAGTTGTGACTCACTGCCACAGGATACTGCAGAGGCCATAAAGTATAAAATAAGCCTGTGCGGGGACTAGACAAATTCATAAGGGACATGTCTAGAAAACAGGATGGTTGGGATGCCACACCATTCAGGAAGTCCCTCCTAAGCTTCTCAATGCCCGAAGGCAAAGAGCTGTAGAAGGGAAAAGGAGGGTTTGGTCCCTGCTCTTCCAAAGGATCCCAAGATAGATGAATATATAGTCTCCCACCTCCTCTGCATAACAAACAGAAAAATTGAGATGAGCTGTGGAGCTGGTGGTTCAGAGTCTGAGCAGTGCAGAGATGCCTCTGACCTCAGTTATTCATCTTGAGAAGAATACCCAGGACACCAATGGAATCAACCCTGTGCTGCATTTGACCATTTGTCACAAGGCATTTTCTGATTCCTGTGTGGCGAGTCATCTAGCTACTATGGCATAGATCAGTTTTCACTCAGTGAAAAGCACCAAATCCTTTCACACATCACAGACAGGTATTTGTCAATAAAACTGCTCATTTAAGACTTATTTATCACCCTTTCCGGGGCTAGGATCTGGAGATGTCTACTTTGGCTCATGCTGTTCATGAAAGCTCTGGCTCGAAGATTTTGCCCCATAATCTGCTACTCAAAACCATCCTTGTCTCAGCTCAGATGTTCACTGAAGCCTCCTTGCAATGCAGAAGGTTTTATGAGGAAGAGTCAGATTAAAACTGCCTCTGTGGTCAGCCTGCCTAAGGCAGCTGTTTACCCATCCTGTAAAACAGGCAAACCAATCTCTTCTGCAATTTGCCAAGAATATGGTGTAAATAATGCTACAAAAAGTAAAAATACTGCTACAAAAGTAAAAATAGTAATCGAAGTATAATATATATATAAAATAGTAGTTATAATAGTAAAAATAGTAATAGAAATATATAATAATCCAAATATACTGTGGGATCCTGGGATTTCAGTTCAGCTCTAACAGCATATGGTTGAGATATTGCAGTTTCTCAGGGCCCTTCCTCATCTCCTGGGCTTACAGAGGGAAAGAAGGGTCCATGTCAAGACCTCCTCTCTCTCCTGTAATCAAACACAGCTCAAATCTCCATAGAGGACTCCTGAGCTTTCCTAACAGACTTCTAGTGTAAGCTTACTGAGACACAGCCTTCTCTAAAAATGTCATTTCAGCTATGCTTCTCTCCTTTTGGCAGTCTGGCTTACCAGGACTACGGTTATATTTGCCTGGGTCACATTGAAGCCAGTGATGGTGTTCATGTCTGGTTGCTCATCTCAGCAAGATGGGGGCCTGAAACTCTTGTCTTTGTCTCCTGCCAACACCACCATCACAACCAACCAACACCAACCAAAGCAAAGCTTCTTGCCCCTCCATGTTGTCTTCTCACACAATCACTGGGGCTTAAAACTCAGGGTGTTGTTGTGGGCTTGAAAAACAGTTGGGAAGGTAATGACCAGCTCAGCTCTCTGCCCTTCTGAAACTGATGTGGCATTGCTTTTATATTCCCAATGTCTGGAAGTGTGAAAAGGGAAATGGATTCTAATTTCAAGGAAATATTCCTCAAACTTAATTATTATGTGAGGCTTTGTATTTTTTCCAGAGTCCCTCTCGGAAACCTGATAAACATACATTCCCAGTTTGAAAATATTGATTCTTTTTTTCCTCTTCAGTATTCATTTCCTATGTGAAATGAGAATCAGTAGAGATTTTCGTGTTTAACAGCCTAAGATCTGGCGTAATACACAAGTATCACCTTGTCACAAAAAATAAGTTTTATTTAATCATTGGCATTAGCAATGTCCACACAGCCCTGGGAATAATTGTTTCAGCTTGTTACTGCATTGTCAGCAAAAGGAGAGCAGTGGGTCTGAAATCCAACCCCCAGACGTGTATGTGCTGTTTGGAGCCTGCAATGGGCAGTGGTGTTATGGGTGGCAGTAAAAATGTTCTTTGGAAAGTCAAAGAGGACATAGCATGGCTGGCAGCTGGTGCTGCTCTCCAACTTTTTCTCATTTTCAAGAAACTGGATACCTCGTCTATAAAGTGGGGATAACCCTATTGACAACTATTCTGTAAAGCATATGAAATCTACAAATAAAAAGAGCAGTAGCAAACCAGATAAAACCACTGTTGTTAGTTGGCTGTCTTCTAGGGAAACTTTATCTCTCAAACATATTTTTATAATTAAGATAAATATGATGTTGGAACCAATCTGTGTTGTATATAATTACCAACTCCCCACATGCGTATTTCCTCCACCCCTATTTTTCACCTTTGTAAAACTGTGTAGTCTTTTTTATCAAATAGGTTTAACCCTATTAGAGTTATCTGTAATAGAACAATTATTTGTTCATTAAAAATACAGGGTTTAGGGAACACTGGATTAATGAGAAGAGAATGTAATGCGATACTATGGAAACTATATTGCAGGATTTAATATTGTATACTACAGTGGCTGGAAAGTCCTACCTTATAATCCTGTGGTGTCAATGCTGTACTGAACAGCAAGTAATCCTAAAATCCAGTTAGCTCTGGCTTAGTGTACTGCAGAAGCACAGGAAAGAGCAAGAATCTATCCAGTCACTTTGAGTTACTATAGCTAAGGGATAGATTCAGGAAAAAATGCTTTGCTTTGTTTTGCAGATCTCACTTTCCAAATGCTGGTGCTCACTAGGTCGATACAGCAACTGTTGGGTCTTTGCCTAATACTGTAAGTCAAATCATAGGTCACTACGTGCCTATTCCAAAATAGTCCTCCCTCCCTGCCAAGTCCTAAGTCCCAGAAACCCTTATCATGGATGAGAAAAACAGAAGATATGCAGTCAGGTGCACAGGAAGTCATTGAAATGACAAAGCTTCTAAAATTACAAATGTATGAAAAAACCACACATACTATGTAATTTAACTTCAGTGCTGATTTTATAAATGCTTACCCTCTTGAACAGTCCTAGAAGTCCCACTGTAGATGCCAGCAACACATCTGGGAGGGACCTCAAATGCTCTTCTGGTCCTTATTCACTAACACCCCGCATCCTAATTACTAGTGGCCCACAAAAACTCATATTTTCAGCAGGGTAATCTTTGGAAACTAGAACTCAGTGGTGTAAAATGGAACTTTTAGTGAGTTTATTTTTTCCTACAGGATGGTTGTCCTTTAAACATGGATAGCAGGATAGCTGCCATTGCATGAAGTAGGATTCTTGAGGGGGAGAAAGCCACTAAAAATTCCCCACAGAAAGTATTCTGAAATGCATTATACAAGACCTTAAACCTTGAAGCTAGGCAGATAATTTAAGTACTCTCTCTCCCTTGCTCCTCACTAACCCTCAGATACATACTAAAAAAAAAAATACAACATTAAATTTCTCATGCATTCCTTAGGTATTTATAAGAAAAATAAAAGAGAGTGGATTATGTTTCACTGGTTTCAGGGAATTGAGGGCAAGACTTTTGAAGCTAGCTCAAAATGTTAAAAATATACCCAGTGTACTCCCCCCCTCCTTTTTTTTTTTTTTAAATAAGAGATGTTTCTTGAATAATCCCTTCCAGACAGCTAAAGCAATTAATAGATTTCATAATCAAAGTCTTTCTTAATTGGCAATGCTGCACCAACGTAGTATTTATCTACCTAGCAAAAACTAGCTTGGAGAGCTTACCTAACTGACGACTGCAGCAGCAGCAATAGAGCTCTATTTTTGTTATTCCAATAAAAATGAACAAGAGAGGAAAATTCATACCAAAAAAACATGCCAACCAAGCAAACAAAGCCAAACAACAACCTTCCCCCAAAAAAACCCTGTTGCAGATGATTAAATGGAACAACTGGAAATTTCAGGGGAGAAGATGGGTCTGTATCCCCCTATGTATTATCGTATATCACATATAATGAGTCAATGCCTAGGGCAAATTGTCAGATTGTCCCAATCTTAGTGGCAGCCCTGATAACAAGTGCAAGAAAAGACAATCTTTTAACCATGGATACAGTGGTGGGGCCTCAGCTCCAGACAGTGACATTAGACAAGCTGTGAGGGAAGTTGTTTTGTAACCTTAGCTATGACAACTGAGAACCAACAGCTACAGCAATACTTGGCTTGGATCTGCCTCAGCCTTAGATTACACTGACTGTATGCAGCAAGCACAGTTTTATTCATGCCTGGCTATTACAAATAGGAGTCCTTGTCTCTGTGCCTTTTTTCCTTAGAGAAAGAAAATCAGAACATGTTTTTGCTCCAGCATTGCCTGAAGGACCTATAGCAACATAATCTTATTTATTACCCGTCACTTCACTATGCAAACATTTCCTACTGTGTCAGACCAACCATTTATTATATCATTTCTCTATGAGGTCTCAACATCATTCATCACTGGTAGTCACCTACCCTGTTCCCGCTCTGGGCCTTTGCACCGCACAGGAATCCACCATTGTAGGGGCCAGGAGCCTGGGCTGCTGCTGTTTTCCATTTCGTCATTCTTCCATTAACACTTGACCTGCCTGGAGCAGCCAGCATGTTTCTAAGGATTGAGTAGGCACCTTCTTTATGAGCCTTTCCTATAACATCCTCTTAATATAGGAGAAACCAACCTGGCTGCATGCTGCATGAACAACTCACCTCCTCCTTCTTTGAAGGAGAAATGGATGGGGGTTTCCTTCCCTGTGAATAATTGTGGCGCCTGCCTGCTCTCTCCTGCATGCACACATATGGATGTCTTTAGCCTAGGGATACACAGATTTTTACCTAACCTTTCTTAATTGCTGCAGGGAAGAGATGAAGGTGTAAATAAGGGTGCAGTTGCCATCATAGCAGCAAGAGAGAAGTGGCTGAACTTGCCAGGAAATTAACAAGGGAAAACCATAATTAGATAGATCTGAGAGAGATTTAGATTCAAGACAAAGACATCTAAATGTAATCATGTGTAGTGAGAACATGTTAACATTACCCTAGTTTTCTAGTGAAGTTTGTCAATAACAAGTGAGGCAAGAACAGGACAGCAACAGACTCAGCTCCACAGGGGTGTGTCCTCCTCAGACCTTGCCAAGGGATTGGTCATGTAGTTCCACTGATATACCTCTGCAGCCTCCAGTAAGATTGTTCATGCATCCTTTTTCTGTATTTCCAGTAATTTCCCTTCTCTCTTTTAATTTTTAGGAGGTGAAATTTTCTCAATAATACACAATCATAGCTGTAGACCTATCTGCATATTGCCTTTGCTCTGGAGAGCATCTGGTAGAAAATGTGCCAGTCTTCTCTTCCAAGTCTTTCTGCCAAACAGCCTTTCTCCCTCGCTCTTTGTCTCTAGACCTTGGTGAGGAGGAAGCAGGCCATCATCACATTTTCTGTGCCAGAAGAAGGAAGGGTTCCTTTATAAATTCACAGAAGTACAAGATTGCCAGTGTACTACCAAGGGATACCTTGCTTGCATGCTTGGCTATCATCAGGTTCACCAGGAGTGCTGTAAGGATCCTAACAGGGTCAATTTTGAGTAGTTAGCCCATGTTTTTTATATTCTAGAAATTATATTCTCAAATGCATACATGTGTACATACTCCTACGGCATAAGAAAAGTCAGATGTTTGTAATAGTTGAAAAAGTAAAAGGGATTATTTTTCTCACTACCTAGAAGTGTATGTCATTAGAGTATATTCTTCTATTTCCTTAACAGCAAATTAAAATAAATCTGGCCAGGTAATGTGTTTACAGTGACAGAGAGGGTTCCCATGATGCTTCTAAATGTAATTGTATTTGTCATATATTGTAGTGAAATTACAAGCTAAATGTCCAAGAAATTACTAGAATGATGGGAGAGTAAGTTATGATAATGATGCACTAATAATGTAACACAGGAGCCCATAAACACATAATGTCAGTTTCCTATGAAAATTATACATAATTTTAATAAAAAATACATTTAAATTTTCTAGATACAGTAATGACTACATGACCTGCTTGGTTATAAAAGGTTAATTGTAAAACTTATTTGGATATGCCCTCTAACTTCTCTCTCACCAATTTGTGTACAAAGTGGAATAAACATTTTGTTCTTCCCAAACTTTTGTAACTCTGAGCATTTTATCATAATAGTTAAAAAACAAACATCATTTTTAGTAATATGTTGGTCTGTACCCAGCACTGCTGGAGAGCCAGATGCTTGTTTATGCTTTCCTACCTGGATAGAAGATCTTTTGTGAGGCGACAGATCTGGCTCTCCAGTGACACGGACTGCTGCACCTCTCCCGAGGGACTCAGATCTGCTGATTTTAGTGGCAGCAAAACCACTTTCATCTTGCATTTAAAAACTGGCATCAAATTTGCAAATGGCTTCTCTGTGAGCAGGTTATGGAGGCACTTTCAAAGTCACAAATCAATGACTTTCAAAGAGAGATAGTCATGTATCTTCCCTGTGCCTTGGCACATGTCCCTTCAGCAAAACACCAACCCTCGGCACTGGCCCATGCCCATGTGGGAGCTCCTGTTCAGGCATGGCTGAAGCACTAGTTGGAGGTGCAGCAATTCTGCTTCACGTATCAAAATAGGAGGAATAGAAACCAGTGTGGGTGGACAGTGGGAAACAGGGAGCTGGAGAAAGGTTTCACTGGAAGCATGAGTCAAGGCACTGTGAGATGTACAAGATTGTCATAGTTTACATAGTGTCCTCATTGCCAAACAGCCACGTCAAACCCCCAGTGCAGTGCTGCCTGTGGAGAGGTCAGGAGCAGCAGGGCAGTAGTAGCGTTACAGTAGCAGTGTCCTAAGCCAGAGGCACTGGCTCAGGAAGGATCTCACAATCCCCTAAGACATTACAGTTCCCACAGCAAAGAACCTCTGCTTTGAGGCACCATCCCACATGCATTAGTCACAAGTAGTAGTGAGAAAAGGCATTTTCTCTCTTTCGTGTCAAAAACATGTCAAAATTTTAATGGCTTTAATCAAAAACCTCTCCTGGGAGGAGCTTTAACCTCGACTATGCATAGAGACACCTGACACTTACGAAGTTGGACCTTTCTCATGAGTTTGCTATTGTACTTATTTGGCCCAGATAGCGCTTATTTATTCCACAACTCCCAAAAAAGTTGTTTCACAGCTACACATAGATAGAAATAGAAATAGAAATAGCGAGGACTGTGCTGACCAAAATCTACCATAGTCAAGGGAGAGATTCCCACTGATTTCAGTCCCTTGCATCAATCTAACTCTCCAGGAGCATTACTTCAGCCTGACCTACTGCCCTCGGTTGTGGACCAATTCATAGCAGAAATCACTGAATTTAGAGATGAGCCTCTCTTTTATTTTTGCTTTTTTCCTTAATTTAGAAGCAGCAGCAGTATCTGTTTTCCAGCACACAGCAAACTGCCACACTGCAGCCAGAGCCTGCTCGAGTCCCCATGCGAGCCTGCCGGGCTCCGTCCCTGAGCATGCACAGCACCAGCACACACAAGAGTCACACTGCGGCACACAGATCCCTTCTGACCTGCCTGACAGCCCTGCCTTTCTTCACACAGTCAGTGGAGAGGGGTTGTATTAAGGGAACAGGACACTAGAAGGGATCCTGTGAAACCTTACCAGTCTTTTGGCTCACCCTTCCTCTCTCCAACATTTAGGCTACGTAAACACCACCTAGATATTTTGTCGTTCTTACCAAAAGATGCTATTATGGTTTAAGAAAATAAAATTTAAAAAAGGGGGGGGGCAGGGGGGGTAAGAAAGAAAGAAAAAAATGTATATAAAAAAGAGATGTGAGACCTTAAGATATCACACCAGAGCAGACATATCAGATAATTTTAGAGCAGAGCAATAGCACTTCTTCCCCTCCCCAGAAGTGCAGCCAGCACATTTGATTTCTTTTTCAGTATCTCTCCCATGTTTATTATTAAAACACGTCATCACCATCTAATCACCACTGGAATTGAAAGTAACTTTTCACAGGAGCATTCTAAAATTAGAGAGTGCCAATTAAAATTAATGCAAACCCAAAGTACTGCGCTGTAAAGAAACTACGGCCAACATGATGAGCAAATGCAACCCATATTTGCTCATTTCAGAGTGCTGATACTCGATTTTTAGTACTTGTTTGTGTGTGTTTCCCTCCTCTAAGAGCAATGCTGCAAAACCACGGGCCTGGGGCTCTGCCGAGACCTTCTCCTTACCCCATGCACACAGCTGTAAGTCCCATCCAGGAACCTCCCGTCTTCCTGCTCCAGAGGAGTCACGGTTCGCTTCTCCCCACAGCAGGCTCCCTGGGTGCTTGTCACCCTGCTCCACGTCCCGCAGACAGCTGGGGCCAGCCTGGGGTGCCGGGGCATCTTGGCGACGGGACGTGGCCCTTCTTGATATAATGGGAAGGCTTGTGCCAGCACCAGCATCGGTCCGGGCGGGATTCCAGCACAGCGGCCAGCCCCCACCTGTCGCAGGGCACCAGCCGGGACAATCAGCTGTGTGGCTAATATTAACCACCCACGCTGCCAGCACCAGGGCAGTGCAGCGGGGACAGCAGCATGATTCAGGCACAGAGCAACTTGTAGGGAAATAATTGTTCAGCTTTGTCTTTGGTTAATAGGAAAACAAACCAAAAAGACCAGTGGCTATCCCGCCAGACAGATAACCTACGCAGAAGTCCCAGAGCCGTTCACAGTCCTTTCCCATTCATCACATTAGCCTGTTTTTGTCTGTGGTTTAGGTCCTTTCAAAATTTCTGGCTGTAGGTAGGAAAGGGTATATTTGTATTTCTTGTCTCTGCTACCTTGGCACTGATAACCCCAGGTTCTCCAACAGCCAGAAGACAAGCACCAGGCTGAGCCCCAGCTGTGCTGAGGGTGACAGCCACACAATCACTCTGCTCAGTGGCATGCTTTAATTTGTGGCTACTGGGAAGGCACCATGACAGACAGTGCTGTTGCATGCAGCTAAAGATAAAATAAACTATGCTGTGACTCATAAAAATCAAAATCAAGAAAACCTTCCTGCCCAGCATAACCTGCAATGATAACAGAGCATGTTACTGTCCTGCTGAAAATAAAACACCCACAGAATGGGGCCACTTTTTTTTAGAGGAATTTTTGCAATGCTTGATTCCCTCTTCTCCCTGGATATTGCAGATGTCTCCAGGCACCAGGGGACATGATGAAGGCATGCACTGCAGAAGTGGTAAGCACCAGAGGGCAGCTTAAATGCAAACGTGAGCTCCAACTACAAATTCTCTGACTGAGCTGTTTACAGCAGACCTCCCACATTCCTAGCTGTAAGCTTTTCTAGTGCATCCATTTTTTTTTATAAAATGACTGTGTTTGAGATGAAAGGGATGGAAAGCAAGAGATGCAAGACCCTGCTTTCTGCAGGACCTGTCTGGAGGGAACAGGACCTGATGGTGACAGTGATGGAGAAATATGGGTGGGGAAGCTCTCCTACTGGGTTGTGAAAGGTGTAAAGTCTTGCTGCTGGTTGTGAGCCTGCTAGATTATTTTAAACCATGTCAGGGACCAGATGGATCCTTTAAGAAAAAAAAAAAAGTGATTATAAGCTAAAATTTAAAAATACATCAGAAGCGTTTGTGAAACTGTAGGAGAATTAAAGGGACCAACACCAAAAGTAAACGTAGTGTGACCTTGGCTTCCAAAGAAGAGAGCTGCTGCAGTCTGAGAAAGATAAAATGAAACTGGATGTTTCCACTTCTGCAAAATGTGGGAGGTTCCCTAGACAGCTCAATTAGAGAGAAAATGTGACACAGCTGAATCCCTACGTTTCCCCTGCATCCTCTGAGTAACCTCTTTGATCCCTGGAGAAAAGAAACTTGATTAATTTCCACAGCCAAGTCTCTCTTTTGATAGTAATATATAAACCTGGCCAATATCTGGGCAGGTTCCTCCTTCCCTGCTAGCTGTATTGTTCCTTGCTATCTGACCAAATCAAGATGAGCTTGCCAGACTGCAGTAGCTAAATAATGTCTACTCATTCCCTGACTAATTATTCAAGTTGTTCAGTTTAAAAATATTTCAATTTAAGCAGAAAATCTATCTTTAAACTAAATCTTAAAAAAATAAAATAAAATTTACATTTACATCTTTCAAATAGCATTATTGCTAGGTTTGGAAATTTTTCTTGGTATTTTACAGCCTTTCAGAGAAAAGATGTTAGGTGATGAAAGCTACATAATCCAGCCTGCTAGAGAAAGGAACATTTCTCTTAAGGAATGTGCGTTCAGATCCACTTCTTCCAGTCCTTATAATGCATGCCAAACTGGAACATGGGAAGTCTGCTTTGTCTTTATCTGACACAATCTGTTAAGTGACTATGTGCAGCCACCTATATAAACAAATTTCTTAAATCAGTCTTTTCTTTGTTCAGTCTCTGTCAAAGGCATTAAGCTTACTATGGAAGAAAATTACAGCTTTCCTTAAAAGAGGAAGGCACCAGACATTGGTTTAGTGAGGGATCTTTGTAGCTGAGGCATGTGTTGTATATCCATTTCAGGAAATGTGTGTCCTCAGCTAGAATTCTCATCACAAATAATTCAAGCTAAATGAAAACCAAATCTAGCTGCAAAGCTTAAGTGCAGGTAGCAGACTGTCTCAGCTCTGAATGTATTGGGATGTAACTGTCTCCTTCAAGCTTCTATTACATATGGGACAACCAAGCCAGCACATGCCACTAGAGGGTAAGCATATCAGAACAAAAATTTGACATGCAAAGCCATATTCTCCAAGAGAGTTATAACAAAAACCAGAGAGACTCAGGAAACTACTTATTTCTTTCTCAGCCTCAGCTCCCAACCCTCTGCTTTTCAGTCCAGCAACAAGCCAGCCATTCCTGCAGGCCTGGTGTGTCCCCTGATGGCCACCATCCTTCAAGCTGTAATTCGAGAACCTGAGCACAGCTGGTGTCATCACTCAACATTGCGAAAGCCCTTACAACACAAAACAAGCTGCTCAGGTGCTGGCAGGAGGCCAGTGTTGGACCTGGATGTGCCTGCATGCAATTCCCACCAGAGATTTAACCCTACTATCGAGTATACATTGATTTTGGTTTTTATGGTATCATAGCACTTCTAGTGAGCATATGGTCTCCCATGATGTTGTTGACCTAGCTTTGCTTGCATTATCAGAAGAATCAAAATTACAACAATGAGAAGAAAAGCATTTTTTTAGTCCAGCCCCTCCAACCCCTGTAATTTTAAATGTACTCCCAAAGATATGAGAGGACAAAAATAGATACTATCAGATCCGCAAGAGCTGGATGCTCAAAAGAAACACTTGGCTTCTGCCTTGTTGTGGAGATGCCTCTAGTTTTCAATACAACTGTTCCAAGTATCTGCTATTGAGTTTACTCATTTGTACTTAGTCACAGCAGAACTAAAGAGCTGAGTCTGTAGCTTATATTGAGATTAGGCCTAAGTCAGAGCTTTTTTTTCTTTTCCAAAACACTTGGTGGTTAGAGCTGTGACAGGGTATATGAAAAAAAAATAAGTTATGTCCCTTTCCCTGTCTACGAGAAACTGAACCCAAGAAAAGGCCCTACGCACCCAGCTAAAGCTACAAAGCACTCTGAGTGAGACGTCTGCAATTTAAAACTGTTGCTATTTCAGTAGAATAGGTATAATAAATTCTTATAAGGCAAAAGCAATTTGCAAGTTTCCAGCTAGTCTGTATATACAAGGGAATATTCACATATTTTTGCAACAGGACTTTTAACTTGGCAGAATGCCTTGATTACTAGACTAGAGGCTTATTTTTGAACTCTGTCAACCCTTTAATTACCCAAACAAAAATTTGAATGTTTTGATGCACATGGATCTGGATCTACTCTTATCTTTGGTTACTAATAATCTTTAAATTTTCGTTCTGTTTCAGTTTTTTAAGTATATCAGTTCATCTGAAAAATAGCAATGCACATCCAGTGTGCAGAACAGTGTGTGTGATGTGCAGGGCTCTGTTGTGGGAGATAAGGCTGAGCAGAAGCGCCTCTGAGCTGTTCCTGAAGTAAGATTTCCAGAAATCCTAGCTCCATTCCTACAGAAGTCTGTAATTATGCAGTCTCTACCACACTGGGGAAGGGTGGATTGATCATCAGGTTAGTCCAAGATTAATTCCAGGCCAAACCTTATGTGACAGATTGGCTTAATGTTTTCTAAAATAACTTCTGAGGACTTTGTTGCACCTACTCACAGAGAAGCAGCCCCTCACCATATCAGGGTGCAGTGCTGCACCAGGGGTAGTAGGACTGTGAACACACAGAAGCAGGGATATGTCAGCATCCTCCTACTCCCTTTGTTAGGACTCAACATCTTCTACAGAAGTAGGGGTCAAGGCAGGAATCTAATCCACACAGTTACATGACCTGCCACTGAGATATCTTAAAGAAATTCTGATACCATGAATTGAAGCAACTGACGTGGAAGTCAATGGAAGTCGTGGGAGTCATGGAAGGAAGTCAAGCATATCCAAAATTACACTGTATATTCACCTGCAGATGAAAGTACGTCTCCCAAACAGCATAGATGTAAAAAGCTCCAATGCTTTTTGCTTGCAAGCACAAATAGAAAAGGCATCTCTGAGTCATGCAAAAATACAGTGAAAAAAATAATTTAACTCAGAAAATGAGTTTGGGAAAGTGTGAGGCATCTCATCAAAGGAAATCTGTGTCATGCTATGCAGACTATATTCAGCTCCTAGACCAGGAACATAATACTCTTTCAATTTTTATATACTTCTTGACAGGTCATCAATAGCACATCAGTGGCAGCAGCAATATTGGCAAAGCCAACCCCTGGTTCAGCCCTGAATTGGGTACTGCTTTGCAGCAGCTTGTGTAACTCCCTCGGTACGTGTATCACCTTTTAGAAATCCCTGTGCTTGACAAAATCTTTCCTGGGCACGCGCTTGTGCTGACTACAATAAAGTCTCTAAAATTTCCTAGCTATTCATACCACAGAATCCAAATTAACAAAATTGCTGATACATAAAACAGGGAAATGAAGACACACAGGCAAAGAATAGATTTCAGAACTGACATAAAATTTGGGCCACACAAGACAGGAAAGGGAATGGGAGTTGAGGAGGTAATGCTGGATTATGAGCTGATTTGTCAACTGTGCTGCAACATGAGGGGGAAAATGATCCTGTGACCTCACATCTTTGCTTTTCCAGACCAACACAGCTTCACCAATTGCATCTCAGCCACCAGGGACTTGTGCAACTTCTGCTGTTTGACAAGAACCTAGCTGTGCCGATGAGCTGACAAATCCAAAATGCCTCCCGCCCCCAGCCCCTGCTGTGTGCCAAATTGCTATGTGTGCACTTGTGCACCACTTAGAATCCATCTTCAGTGGCTGCCAAGAATGACCCCCTCCCAGTCTCTCCAGCAGAAAGAAGCAGGGCGAGGGAAGAGGGGGGAGATGGAGAGGCAGAAAGAGAGGGAGTATGCTGTGCACTTAGAAAGCCAACTTTTATTTTTAGAGATGTGAAGTAGTGCTCGAACACAGCTTGTTTTTCCCCCAAACAGAAAAGATTAAAAATTGTTTAAAAAAAAATCAGATGGCAGCTTGGCATTAAGCAGGTACCCAAAAATGCCCCTGGATGATGCAAGAGCCTAGCTGAAGCAAGAAGCAGAATTAAAAATTCCTAATGAGCAGAGATCAGGATACACGAGCCCCCTTGCAGGTGCCTAAGTGGATGTTCCCGTGCACACACACACCCCCCGCCCGCATCCAGCCTGCCTGCTCTGCACCAACCCATTCACAAAGCAGCCCACCCAGCAAACAGGCAGGCAGGCTGCTGTGGCAGAGGTTTTGGGAAAGACCACTTGGTTTAACTCACTACAGGCACTGGAAGGCTATTCCAGATTGCCATTTGGACCTGGATTTAGTGAGTGCTGCAGCCCTACCAGAAGGAGGAAGAAGTGTGCTGAGTTGCACCATCTGAAGAGAAGAGGAAGCAGCAATGAGCAGAGGGAGCAGGGAGAACAAGCTTGGTGCAAGCTGCTGGCCTCAACACTTGACCGATACAAGCTGCTAGCAAAGCCAGATTGTCAAATGGACACTAATGATTAGAGATTAACTAGAAAAGGTACATCTGAAACATGCCTGATAGGAAACAAGATTGTGTCATCATTATCTGAGTATGCTTATCTGTCTTTTTCTTTTTTACTTTTACTTATACGTATTCTTAACACAAGGGAACATGCAAAAAAAGCTATTCTGACTGAGCTAAAAAATACTTCAAGCCAAGCCTAGTTCAATCCTAGTTAATTCTCCATCTCTTGGAAAAACATGTTTGGGTGGTTTCAAAGATGATTTGGGAATGTTGAGACTTTTCTGTCTCACTTTAAAAGAACATGGACTGGAAAACAACCCCCAAAAAATGAATACATATATCTCCAATTTCTCTTCAGGCATCCACATACTGCAATAGCCTCCAGTTTTGGTATCACAGCATGAGTTTCTGTAACTCATGAGGGGCGCGGTGACACTGAAGACTAGCAGGGTAGCAAAAAAGATGGTTCCACTGCAGAGGTGGTGCCCCTGCACATCATGGATCATTTGGCAGAACATGCAGGCGAGATGGCATCCATCTCTGGCTCAGAGGTGCAGGTCTGAAAGACAACTTTAATTTCCAACGCCTGCCTTGAACTGCTGGCTGGAACAAATGAAGCAGAGCATCAGGAGCTTATTAAAGATGCTTGACTAGGTGCATCATTATGGCTAGTACAGCAATTCCTCTCTTTATAAGAAACAGGTATTTTCCTGAAATAGTCTGCTTTTTTTTTTTTTTTTTTTTTTTTAAATCCTCATTCTTAACCAACAGAAAAGGAAGATCTGCAATGAAACGAACAAGTTCATCTTTGGATGGCAAGGCAGACTGGGCTAGACTTTTTCACTGCCAGGAACCTTAAAAAGATCCTGGGTTCACGTTTGGAGAAATCCTTCAGTATTTTAACCTCTCATTTGTGAAATGACACTGCCCACAAGTTTTTCACTGTCAAAAGCTATTAGCAAGTACAAATATCCTCCAGATGAAAAGCCTTTATATTTTCTCTTTAAAAATGTCAGTGGTTTTATATTTGTAGTGTTCACATTTGCGTGTTGATTAGCAACACATTTCCAGCTGCACCGAAAATGTCTTCACAATACAGGGAGGAGAGCAACTTCAAGGCAGCATTACCAGCCAGGAAAGCCATAATTATATTTCACTCACTCAAGATCCCCCTTCCACCCCCAAATTATGTGAGGCTCATCCCATTTTGTTGCCAATTCCATCCTTAGCATCACTTACCAAGGCCAACTCACATTTTACCACTGAGTTCCCCTCTTAGAAAGCTTCCTACTTGCAAGCAAAAACCAGAGCAAAGAAAGATTAGTACTAACTCCAATCCCTGTTTCTGATCTATCACAATCATCTCCCACTCATTATCATGACTGCCTCCAGTTTCAGATAAAATAAGGCATCCTTATCTCTCTGAAAAAATCAGTTTCCTCAATTCATGTTGTTTATTCTGTCATATGTTTATTTTTAGATTGATTTGTTATAGTGGATAACAAATCATTGCCCTATCCCTATCTATATCTGTCACTAATCAGCTTAACTTGCAAGACTAACACTAAACTGGACAAACACACACTATTCTCCTGATTAGTCTCCAGCCTGGAATACATCACTGCTGTCACTTTGGTATTCATATCTCACAGCCAGTGATTCCTTACATGGAATCAGAGCATCTATTTTAATAGTCCTGTATTCTCCTGGAAGCTGACAGCACAAATATTATAAAGTTTATTGTCATCCTCCTGCTGAAGCTGGTTTTCTTAGTGACTATTTCTGTGAAAATTCCGTCTGATGATTTAACCACTGAAATCACAAGGATAAGGAGAAACATGAAGTGTCTTACTACACAACTGTCCACGCTCTCTCTCAGATGTTATTAGTTTCTAGACCTTCTGAGCTTTCTCAACAGCTCTGTATAATTTTTTGAGATTGGCACTGCACAAAAGAATATCCCAAAATATTAGCTCAAGTATGTAGATGCCAATTTTTTTAAATTTATTTTTTTATACTGACTGTCAAAAACACAGTTCTAAAGATTTTCAGAAGAGTGAAAAGGGAAGGAAGGTTGACCAGTGCCAAAGTACTTTCAATCACAGCACTTTTGGTCTCTATCCCCAGAATTCCAAAAACCAGACACAAGTGTTGCATTGTCTGCTCTCAAAAGTAGAAACCCATCTGGCAAGTCAGCCTGATTTGTTAAAACAAAATCATGGACCATATTGTGTCATTGATTTTTATGCAACACCCCCAATCCCCCATCTAAATTTCAGTGGCAATGGGAGGGGAGTTCAGCTCTAAGAGTGACAGCAGGACACAGCCTGTGGGGTCCTCTGTATCTGAAGGTTATACAAAATGGGAAATATACAGACAAATCTGTGCGGAAACTGGCAGCACAGATAAGGTTTTATTTCCTACTGAATGACTAGAAATTTCAGAAACTGCTAGTGATTAAAGAAAAGAAAAAAAAACCCTAAAACAAAAAAACCCACCCCAAAACAGCAAAAAACCCCAATAAAAACAAAACAAAATACTCTACCCACCATCTCCCCCAGAGTCTCCTTCCCCTACAAACTGGAACACGGGTGTGTTTGATGTGTCAGGGAAAGGGGCCCTTTAAGGCCAACAGCATGTCCTGACCCCCCCTTTTTGTCTGACAAATGAATGAAATGTGCCAGTCATAGTCTGGACAGGAGTAGATATTGCTCTGCCTCTTTCTTTCAAGAATTCTGTGAGCTAAACTGAAGCACGCCCTCACATGTTTTAATAAATAAAAACAAAACTTAGGGCTGACCTGAGGAACTGGAATAGTCTTTTTTGCATGCACGTGGCAGCCTGGAGCAGTGTGGGGGTAGTGCCCCTGAGAGACCACACCTGCCTCATAGCCCCAGTGGAGGGAACAAGCTCTAGGTACGACGTAAACGCGTTTCTGCAACTCAAACCCATCCACGTGCACTGCACAAGAGTGGAGCCGTGTTTAAGAAGGTAACTGCAACGCAAACCAGGTTACACTTGTTACAGTGCCTTAGAAATACAGCAAAGCACCAGCCAGAGGGGAGTGGAATAGAGTGAGGCAGCCTGAAATGCCATGAAGAAAAGAAAACCAGAGGGGTAGCCAGGCTCTCTGAGGATGCTGCCCCTGCCAGCTGCCTCGACTGCCTGGCCAACACTGCGCCTTGTGTTCCTGGCTGAGCATTTAGGAAAGCAAGAGGGCCATATCTCATTACAATTCCTGACAGCAACTGTTTAGCAGAACCACCGTGAAGACCTGGGATGGATGATATGCTGACATTTTAGGAGCAAATAGCAAACTCTTTATTAGAGGAACACCTACTGTATAAGGGAAACAGAGGACTAATAGATCATGGGCCTACTGGAGAGCAAAACCAGCACTCAACTTTTAAATTAGACACCGTGAGTGATAATCACTCTTCCCTATATTAGACTTTACTCCCCTTAGTCTTTAAATGTCAGTAATAAAGCACTACAGTTGTGGTTGCTGAGTATTATCAATGTATTGATATATATTTGTATTCTTTAATAATTTTTAAACACTACAATATCAATTTATTTGACATCCTCTCATGGCAGAACCACAAATGGATGAACTTTTAGTTCAAAATGGATGATAATGGGGGGAGAGAACAGAATGCAAAACATGAGGCAATTGTGTAGCCTGACAATTTATAACACTACCTGCCTTCTGCTTCCTAGTTATTTATGTCTGGGTGGGGAGATAAAGAAAAGAAAGATAGTTGCAGGGAGGACAGCTTAATTTAAAACATTGTCACTTGCACCAGCTAAAGTCAGGAGTCAGGTTCTCAATATATGTAACAGGTGCACTGCCTCTGAGCAGATCCACTAATAACAAAATCAATTTAAAATAAAGTCTTCCTAAAACAAAGATGAATGAAGAGGGAACAAAAAAAAAACCAAATCAGAATGCTTTTAAAGTGTAGGCTGTGACATTTCAGCTGTTTTCTACTGGCCATCAAGACAAATTAAAAACACCCCCAGTTTCCAGTCTATTGCAGAGCAGGGGTTTTGTATCTGGGCTCTCCTAAGAGTCCTTGCACAGTAAACATGTCTTCTAACTTCCCACGTCAAAAGTCCGTGCCCAGCATTATGGGTTCACATTCCATACTTGGACTCAGATCAAGGCTTCAGCCTGCTGGGTCTGCCTCAAAAATTGTCCAGCAACACAAGCAGGAACAGCTGGAGGCAGCAGGGTGCTTCTAGGATCACCCAGCAGACAGGCAGCATAGCTAGCCACAGATGATCTCTCCCTCAGATTTACAACACACCAAGCCAAAATGCCTCCAGTGACAGAAAGCAATTACACCTTAAGCACAGGGGTTAGAGCGCATAAAGGCATATCATTGTTTGGATTCAATTATGTGAAACATAGATCTCCCAGGATGGCTTTTTTATCTTTTTCTGTCCTTTCCTCTCCACACCCACTCAATGATTCTTCCACAAGATAGGTAGGTGTAGCATTGCCCTTGGCTACAATAGTTTGCAAAGTGTTTTAATGCTTTAAGTGTGGATGTTTAAGTATCGTCCACCCACAAATGCACAGAAGCAGATCAAAACTAACATTCATTATGAATCTAACATGGGTAAATATCATCATTTTCATTTCAGACACAAATGCAGTACCTTCCCTGGCTACGTGCTATCTTCATGAATAAGAACTCACAAAATCTGCTTACATTAACATAAAAAAAAAAAAGAGGATGTAGAAGAAATGTGTAAAACCTCCACTGAAATCAGGCAGATTTTGCTCAATTCTTCATTAGCATTAATATCAGTCAGGTTCAGCTGGGCTGAAGTGAGCAGAATTACACAAATATAAAAATAAAAGCAGTCCCTTCACTTTTAGCTGGTCACACAGCCATCTATCTACTGGAAAGAAAAAGGAATGGGCACTAAGTCACAGTCCAGACTGTTATAAAGATAATAAAAGCGCTGCAAGCTCAAAACTAGAATTAATAAATCCACCATGCATGTACATTTGGAGCTTTCAGTTTCACATCAAATCTCAACAAAAATGGAGAATGCCAGAGCATCTGTATTATTTCCCATGAGAGCAGAATTCTAAAAACCCTGAAGTATTCCTACCAAGCACATTGTCACAACAATAAGCAGCAATAAGACAGCAAGAATCCACCGTCATCAAAAGTGTTCTCAAAATAAAGCATAGCAACAGATTAATTTGCAGGTCAAAGATTATCATTAGATTGGGTAATGTTACTATGTGACTCTGTCCTGATGACAAGGGTTATAACCAGAACAGAAAATTGTGTGGATGATACACACATGAACAGCATCATCTGAAGAAATAATTATTTCTGCAACTGGGGAAAGCCAGCAAAGCAGCATTTGCTGATTTATTAGTGCAGAGCAATAATGGGATTATATCCTTATCCTATGACACCCTTATTTTAATCATGACAGCTCTTATGCTGACCAAAAAGCATTTTGATAGGACATGACAACTTTCAACATTCTTGGACTGTTGGTTTTTTATATTACTCTTTTCTCTCTCTCTCTATTGCTGAAGTAATCATCACACTAAATAAGAGAAAGCATAATTGAAATAATTCCACTTTTGCCTTCTGTTTCTGGACTTTGTTTCCATTGCCTATTTAACCACTTGCTTCCTATCTTTCTCTCAAATTTTATTAGAATTGCTTTGCAGAGGAATCCTTTTCTACCTGCAACTGGAGTTACTAACACTGTTGGCAGTAACACTGCCAGAGCAGTACAGCCCTTTTCAAAGGGCTCTGGTGCTGATTCATTTTGCTGTCAGCTACCACCCTTACCTTGCTATGCACATGCAGCCAAAGGAGGCTGCAGGAAAGCTGTATCTGCTACAGGACCCTGAAACTCTTTCTATACTGACTACAAATTAAAATAAGCAGAGCTGCCTCTCTTCTCCTCTAAACTCGAGCCATCTTTTACTTCTGCCATGCTTTCCTCCCTATGTCTGCCTTACTCCTCTCTACTTTTTAGAATAATTTTCTTTCTCACTAAATGTCTCCTCCACCACTCTGTTCAACAGTACCACTCAATGCATTCACAGGACCTCACTACAATTTTACAACAGTACACTTGACAGGATAGTCCCAAATTATGTTGCTAGCTAGTAGTCCAAACACCTTGTAAATGTGGCAAATCCATCCAGCAGCAGATCAGGGACCCAGGACCCAAAATGCCCTTGTGAACATTTAAGCAAGAAAACCACTACAGACATAGCGGAAGAGTATGTCAGATGGGAGCCCCAGGGGTTAAAAGAAGAAGAAAATCTCAACTATTTAAGTACATCTTCCTATAAACTGCATGAACACCTTCCTTTTTTTTTTTTTTTTTTTTTTTTTTTGACACTTGTCTTTTAAAAATATATTTCTGTTTTGACATCCTGGTTCTGAACATATTTCACTCCTGCCAACCCACTGTTTGTGTTTTGAACAACTTGGAACAGATGAAGTGCTGGTCCAGAGACAAGAAATCCTCCGAACATCTGTCAACTGCTTCAGCAGTGAGAGCTGAAAGCACACTCTGCCAGTAGCTCTGCCCGTCCTGCTGCACTCGGAGGCTGTGGGAGTTGTTAGGATGCCTTCACAGCCAGGCAGGCAGCGGAGGATGAAGGAAACAGCATGACTTGAAGCTGCAGTGGTGTGGCGGTGGTCTGACGCTCCCTGGGATGTGTGGAATGAGGTAGGGGGAATGTTATGAATCAGAAAAAAGTCCTAAAGTGGCACTGAAAAGCAGGAGTAGTGCATCCTTTGTCACAGGCAGGGAAAGGAGAAAAGAAAGAAAATTCATTCTCTCACGAAAAGCATACCTGTGATTTAGCTGTGATTTTAATGAGACCAAATGCTTTATACTGGCAAACTGCACAGATTCTTTACCACGTCCCTTCAAGGGTCTTAATCCTTTCTAACCAACCCCTAAGCCCTCATGGAACAAGAAAAGGTTCAACAAAAATAGCAACTAAAGAACTAATGAGGAAAGAGAAAGAATCTTGTGTTGAAAAATGGAAAGGACCCATCTGGATGATGGTGGGGAGAGCACCCTGGCATGTCCCGTGCTCATCTTCAGGGAGCTGGTGAACCCTGACCAGCAGCGCTGTGCCTGGAACAGGGAGTGAGGAGGAAGAGAAAGCAGGGCTCGTCGTGCTTGGCGTCTCCCTCCCAGGCTGCCTCCGCCTGGTGCCTGGATGGCCAGTGTGGGCAGGGCCAGGAGGAGCTGCAGGAGGAGGTTCTGTGACTTCACGAGCCCAAAGGCAGGCTCTTCCACAAGGAACAAGAACACAAGCTCCTGAGCTGTGAAACTGCATGCAGGGACTCATATTTAGAGATCTGAACATGGCACCACAACCAAGTACAATGCCCATTTAACAGGTTTTTGTACCCATTTCTGTAGCCCAAGATCCTCCACAGTTTCTGACATTGTACTCAAAGGTTAAACCCTGCTGCAGGGCTGACAGGGCAGATGTCCAACTCAGGTGCACTCTCCTTCTTAGATGTGCAAAATCACCAGTGATATCTGGAGCCCCTCACTTCCAAAAAGCCAAGAAGCAATGCTTCATCTCAACTTCTAGCTGGATACATCTGAAGCTTTGTCATACTCTTCTTTTAAATCAGCGATGCCCTGTGCAGCAGCAAATATGTTTAGCATCTAAAACTCATGGATATCAGTTTAAGAATCACAGCTCAGCTCAGTTTTTGAGACTCAATGGGTCTCACCACTGTTCACCTCCTTTCCTCGTGCCCTTTTCCAATGCCAAAACTTCCCAGAGACATCAACCCCCATCCTCACAGTCTTACACACTCACACACACACTCAGGCTTCAAAAAATCCATCCTTAAATATTAATGTAATATGCCTGTATATATCATTAGCCTTCCCTCATGCACGCCCAAGCTGAGAAACCGCATCTAAAGACAAGGAGATATACAGACATTCAGTGAAGGCATAGTCGTCTGAGGATGAGGCAAAGACAGTATCATGTGACTTAGTGCCTGTGTCAGAGGGTTGGCACAGCAGGCAGGAATCCTGACCTGCTCATCAAATGGCATTTCTTACCAAAAAAGTGTGGACAGCAGTGCTCTTACAACAAAATGTGATCTGCTTTCTTTTCCAAGCACTGTATTTTTTTTTTTTTTTTGACATCAACTCTCTGTGAGGAAAAAAGCCTCCAGAAGGTTTGCTGGCCCTCAGGAGATGCTAAGAGGCTAAAGCAAATTTAGAGTTGCCTGTGAATGACAGGTACAGTCCATATAATCACAAAGCAGTGATAAAAGAACCTTGAAAGACCGTTTAGAGTTACAGCCTTGGAAAAAATAGTGTAAGCAGGATAGAGAATGTTCTCCTGGAGGGCAAAGTCATTCCCAAGTCCTTTAGCTACATTAGTTTTCTTGTTTGTTCACAGGAACAGCTAAGGTGTCTCACTGAGTGAAACACATTTTGTCCCTGAAGACAGTGGCACTATCTGATCCCTGTTGCTTAAGAAGTGAGACAGCAGAGAGCAGCAAGAGACATGGATAAAATCATGACACTCAATATTTAAATTCATCAGAAATCTGAAATCAATGAGTAATGCTTCAGCCACATTAGGCTTGGAAAGAAGAGACAGACTTTTATTGTCTGTAACTAACACTGTTTTATCTGCATCTTAGTTATCATAGAAATTTTTCCCAAAATCTGCACAGAAATTAACCAATTAAATGGTATTTCTGTGTGCAAAAGAGTTCAATTGTTTAGGAAAATTAAAATAATAGATTAAAATAACTTGAAAGGCAAGTAGCACAGCTTCATACCTTCATCAAGCAAAAGCCTAAACTTTGATAAAAGTAAATAGAACATTCAGTAGTAAAGTTAAACTAAGGGAAACACAAACAATTAAAACCTGAAAAGAGATCCTTGGATTTAACACCTATTTTAAAAGGTAACAATAGCTAGAAGGCTGTTTTGCTTGGTTTCTTAAATTAAATAAACATGTCTGTGAAAGAAAAGCCAAATTAAAATACAGCTGTCCTCTAGTTAAAATAATTTAACAATTCACAATAAAAACCCTTGGCTTGTGTGTCAGGGTGACTGTGAACCAGATGCATTTTGGGAAGAAGCAATAATCCAGTGTGAAGCATCACAGAAACACAGAATCGTGAACATTGGAAAAGACCTCCAAGATCATTGAGTCCAACCCTTCACCCAGCAGCACCGTGTTCACCACTAAACCATATCCCCAGTGCTACATTCACACACCTTTTGAACACTTCAACTTCAAACTTGGGATTGCTATTCCACTACTTCCCTGGGCAGCTTGTTCCAATGCTTGACCACTCTTTCAGCAGGGAAAATTTTCCTAATATCTAATCTAAACCTTCCCTGAAACAACATGAGACCGTTTCCTCTCATCCTGTCACTTGTTACCTGGGAGAAGAGATCAACCCCCACCTCACTACAACCTCCTTTGAGGAAGCTGCAGAGATCAATAAGGTCCCCCTTCAGCTTCCTTTTTTCCCAGATAAACAACCCCAGCTCACTCACCTGTGTCTCATCAGACTTGTGCTACAGACCCTACATCATGATAAGGCAGGAACTGAATTCTGCTCTTGGTTCTATCACAGACTCTCCATCAGACCTTAAATAGGACATATTCACTGTGACTCAGTTTCCCCAGCTGAACAGTAGGAAAGATAGAGGTTTCATTCTGTAAAGTGTTCAGGCTTATGAGTGTGTATTTTAAAGTTAAGCTCAGCACTTTCTAAACTCAAATAGCTTCTGCTATCCAAAGTGGAAGCTTTGGCGTGTGGAAAAGTACAGCACTGGGCTCTGAAAGACCAGTGCGAGATCCCATTCAGTTTTCAAGTATCCCCTGCTCTGATAACCAGTGTACAAGCTCCCTCCAACTCATATTTCATGAACAGAAATCATTATTATTTTTCAAGTAATTTTTTTCTTCTCACTGAAAGAGCCAGTGACTTTTCCTTGTAAGTACCAGCACTTTGGTCCTCTTCTGCTCTGAAGATTTAGCTTTCCAAATGTGGTGCGAATTCAAAGCTGTGGTCTAGAGGAGCAAACTGCACTTAAGACAGTGCTTTGACTGCTGTAACTTGTTGAGGAATCAAAATGCAGATCAACAGCATGGCTTATCACAACTTGTAATGCTCTCTGGTATTTAAAGACAAAAGAAGGAAGTTGTTTAAAGTGGTGGTTGAGAACACAGCTGAGTCCCTCCTGTCACCCTTGCAGATGTCATTGGGTGTGCGATGCTAGACAGACATGTAGACCAGGCAAAGCCTAGTCGTCTATTTATTAAGGCATAAGAGATGTCTTAAAATGTTCCTAAGCTCCATGCCTCTCACAGATTTCAATTTCAGCCACGAGGTAAGTGGTGGACAAAAGGTCCATCTGCACAGTATCCTCTCTCTTTACCCTGGGAAGGGACCTACACTGAACTGGTGATGATCTCCTTGGATGGAGCTGAGTGGGTCCCTGCAACAGAACGACAGGTTCAGCATGAAATGTTTAAATTGGCAAAACCCACTGATTTAACCAGGAGTAGCCTGGACCTATGTTGCAAGAGACTGCCCAGCAATCAGCAGCACTGCAGAGACTCAGTCTCATTTTTCAACCCTTTGTACCTTTCTAGTCCTCACTGATGTTGCACAGCAACTCACATGTGCAGGAATATTTGTTATCCAAGTTCTTTTATCGTCCCTGCTTTTTCTTGCTCGGTTACTACTTTGCTTTCATCAGCTGAAGTGTGTGAGACCTCTCAGAGGCTCACTGCAGCATGCACCTGTCAGCTCTCTAACCTGTCATTGTTTTGACATATTCTAGGAGAGACTTTATGTGGGCATCTGGATAAATATAATTCTTTCCACACCTCTGGGAAAATGGGAGTCTTCCTTGGGCCATCTGTGGGAAATGAAGGGTGCATGGGTTTGCAAGAAGAGAAATGTACATGTAAAGAACAGCGCTCCAGGAAGTGGGAAGGCCAGAAACTACTCTTCCAGTGGCACTAGAAGTACATACATTTATGCATACAATCAGTTTTCAGGAACTTTAAATCATTCGCTACATTATTTTTATGTGAAACTTCTGTGTTACACATTATGCTCTATACTCCTGAAAGCAGTTTATGATAGGACAAGAATTACTTTAGGCAAACACTCAGCAGGAAAAGCAGAAAACATACCATTGTTTCAGATCATGATTATGCAGATTGGCTTCTCTAGTAAGGAAATTAACTCTATGCCACAGCTGTGGGGACTAAAATTACAGAACAATCGATATTTTGAAAACTTTGAAAATCTGCCAAAGGAGAAAATTACACGATTGAAGAACAGCTTTTATAGAATCAAAGTTAAATATTTCACTAATTAATTTGTTCAGTGTTTCGTTTAAAAATTTAATTGTTGACTTTATTGTGATATACCCAACAATTTGTCCAACCACACATAGTCTAGGAATTCCTGTTAAAAACAAATCAAAAAAAGTAATCGTTCCCTTTCTAGGCCTAGTACACAAAGCAACCTTTTACTGCGTATTTTAATATGTTCTTTTAATTTTTTTCCTGATCATTTTGAGTTTTATAATACATTTATTCTGGGAAAAAAAAAACGAAACCAACACAAGATCAAACACAAGGAGGAAATCGAGGAACCTGAGCAAAAAGTAGAACCAAAAGTGTAAATTTGAATACTACTACTTTGAATATTTGTGAAGGATTTGGGATCCTTACAGATTCCATCTTTTATAAAAATGACTGTTACTAATAGCCCCTGGACTGTAGCATAGTATGGTGAGAAATTTCTATGCTTCAGTTCCCTGAAAAGGATGTCAGCAAGATAGGACTGATGGTGAACAGTTAGAGGAGAGCAGCCAGATGAAAAGTGGTCTGTAAGCCCGTCCCCAGACACCCTGGGGACTGAGCAATCACCAACAACCCAGAAGCTACAGAGACACAACTCAATAAAGAGTTTGGAAAACTGGCTTCCAGATATCAAATCTGCTGATATGGGTATGATTCACACCCATTATACTTGAATTATTCCGAGCCCCTCCAAACTGCCGTCTCAAATGTCATTTCCGTCAGCTTGGTCACTCATTTTTACCATTATTCCTTCACTTCCTCTGAGCCCAACAACACAATGAAATAAATGTGCTGCATCCAGTCTATTCAGGTTACAAAAGTAACTGACGCCAGCAAGGTCAGTCATATAAATTCACCACAAGATTGCTTTGAAAGAGACTCTTGCTAAAGGATTCAATAGCTAGATAATCACCTTGTGCCAGCCAAGGGAAGAGAGAAGGAAATAATTATTTCATTTTCTATCACCACTTCTTCTCCCTTATTTGTGGGAGAAAGATAGGAAGTTCTTGCTGTTCACAGTAGCACAGAAATTAAGCAAAAATAGCGTTATGTTTTATAAAGCAGAACAGTTGTCAACTCATATCATTTAGTCATTCATTACTGCAGCTACCATAACCAGAAACCAGCACTGTACAATTTAGGACAGCCGTGCTCTCTTTGCTGCTAATACTACAGGCAGTGCCTCATGCCATAAACCCATCACTCATTACAGAGAACAACTGACAGATTCTTCTCCTAAGGAGGCCAGGATTACTTAAATCTGAAGTGCCATACCCTGTCAACACAGGTGTACAGGAGAGAAGCTCATTTACTGGCAGGCTGGGTAATACGTAAAAATACTCACTGTCTAAAGTTGATAATCAGTTTAAAAAAAGCCCCCAAAACCAACAACCAAGGTTTGGTGCTCAGCTGATAAAAAGTTAATGATAATTCTCCATTTGTTTCATTGAGGCTATGCTATTTAAGTCCTTCAGAAGATAAATTACCTTATGCATAACTTGCAGACTATTTAGGGTGCTGGCTCTATAGCCACAGAAAAGCATTTGTAGGAGGCTCTTGCTGTGCTGTTGCTAGTCTCTCCTCCTGTGATTGAAATACAGCGCTTGGCACAGAGATGCAGGGAGGCAGGAGGCCCAACATGCAGCAAGCATCTGGAATGACTGACTTCAGCCATACAGAGGTTTCACCTACCACTGAACTCAGACTAATTATGTGCATTTATTCTTCATACTAACAGATCCCTTTAGCATTGAACCTTTCAAGTATTGGTGTCAAGCACATCATTTAAGACAGAATTTGCTGAAAGGCAGGCAGGTTTATTTTATAATGCTACTCTGTACCAGGAAGAAGTGAGGCTGGAACTGGAAATACCTGCAGTACTGTACGCTGCATTTTGTCCTGATTCAGGCACTTCCTGCTATTCTTTTTTTTTTTACCCCTCTTTTTCCCTACTCAGAGAAATAAAAGAATTTGCAGAACACCTGTTTAGTTACTTGCACTTCGTCCATTTTAAGTCGAAGCAGAAAAACACTTGCTGACCCAGACCTATAAATTACTCCATTATCTAAAGAACTGTTGCAGAACTCATTTGAATGTAGCTGACTTTGTGAGGAGCATGAATCTTCCAGTCATTTAGACAGGAGTTGTTCAGGATAGACAATATTAATTTAGGGATGAGTCATTATGTTCAATACCAGTCTGGGGCCTAATGATTTGATTCAAATTAATTTAAATCACTAGGGAGAAAAAAAAAATACTAAAATTACACATAGAGCAGAATATCAAAACAATCTTTCCCAAGATCCAAAGCACTTATGGGCTGTCATTGCTAGGCTGAAATTTCCTTTTTCACATCACACTGTACGTGCACAATCTTGCTCAAGTGCAATGGTGCAGAATTCATTGACTAGAGCAGGCCTATAGCTCCTCTGAGACAGAGAGGTCTGGGGTTCAGAAAGCTTTAAAGTTGTACAGAGAAAGATTTCTGCCACTCCCTGATGCAGGTGATATTTTGGAGCAGGCAGAAAGAAAGAAGGAGTGGCAGAGAGTCAAATGTCTAGCTGAGCCCTGATATTAGAGAAGGGAGGATTGAAGGGAATAAAACAAGGATAAGAGCTGTTTTGCTTTTTGTCTTTTTTTTTTTTTTTTTTTTCAGATAATACAGCGGAGAATTTATTTTAACATTTCACTACAGAAACAGGATAGCCTGGGGTTGTCCTCACGTCAGGCCGAACAGAGCCGGGAGGTGCTGTTCAGATATATTTGCTCCACTTACATATTTGTGGAGAACTCATTAAGAAGCCTGAAAGTGAGGTAAAACTTGCCATGCTTGAAAGCTGAACTAAAGTCAGCAGATTATTTATTTGCAGAGGTGTTCTTTTACCCCTGTAGTGAGTAAAAGAAAAGAAAGTGCTGGTTTATACTTCTTTGTAATGTTTTCTTCACTGTATTTTTGTCTGTTGTGTTAGGGCAAAGTCAGCCATGTATCGGCATCCAGCAAACCAGGGAGCAGAGCAGGATCAAAGCAGTGCATTGGGTTTATACAGCATTTTGGGCAAGGGTAGATCTAACCCTTGTGAAACAACCACTATGAGCCATGTCACATTGTGCTCACCTGTTGTAAATGTTCAGTAGCACAGCCTATTTTTGAGAAGGTGTCTCACGGATGCTTTGATCCTAAGCTGCTGAAGAATACTTTATTCTCCTCTCCTTCAAAATACCTTGAGGAAGGATTTCTTCTCTGTTTAGCTCTTAGGAGATCATTGATAATAGTTTAGATGGAGGTGCAACAGGGAAATTCTTTAGGGTTCTGCTCTTACAAATTATAAAGGAGCCTTTAATTACAAGCTTGCTCACTTGGATTTTAAGGTACAGGATTAAGTGCACACCAGCTCAGTGAACTGGTGCCTTCGCACACTGAGCTCCATGGACTACCACACTCCTGGATTCTTGAGTGACTGGTGACCTGCCAATACAGGAGATAAAGCCTTTGTTCCCCATGTTACAGCAACCTGGACTCAAAACCCAAAATAACAAAATTAGGGGACTAAAATGACTTGTAGCTATATAAACTGGACTGTAGAAAGCAACACAGGATTGTGATTAACAGATTTGCTTTTGTTGCTGATTCTGTCAACAGGTTGGGGAGTGAGGGCAATTACCAACTCAGTCACTTTCCTGCATCTCTGCTTCACTGTCTGTAAACTGGAGTTCACGATATTAATTTGTTTTGCAAAATACTGATAAGCAATGCCCTGTAAAATCTTCTCTGGCTACATGTAAGTAAGAGACAGAATTTAAGATTAGCACACAGTCAGGCTGACTGGTGACCACATACAGTATTTTAACAAAAGTCTCCAAAGATAAACATCCACAAAATAAATTTACTGCAGCTTACATTCCCCTACAAAAAGCTGACTTTTAAATGCTTGCTTACACCTCACTGACTGCACTAGCTCCTTCACTTAGGAAATTTGATTTTTGACACTAGGTCTGCTGCATACAACCCCTTCGGGTTCCTCCTTTATTGCAAGCTGGTCATCACATCCAACCTTAGCTTGTGCAATGTACAAATTGTTTGCATGCCTCGCTGTGTTCACTGAGCCTTCACAGCTCCAACTGCAACTCTTACACAATTTCCCAGGAAAAGAAGAATTACCTAAGCCTAAAAGTCAGGGTCTGTCCACCTCCACACAAAAAATGCTGCTGCATGGACACTGTCTGTGGCTGCATGATCCATGGCAGTCAGTGCAAGAGATTTCATAACCATCCGACTTTTGTTTTCAGTAGCCTATATCCAATTCATTGGAAGAAGCTGGTAAATGTCAGCCCTATAAACAGGACAAAAAATGATTCAGTCTTCTCTATATAATCTGTCTAATAAATTCAATAGGTGTCACTTTTGTGGAAGGGTCTATATACCTCAGCAGTAATTTGTCACCAGGAAACAGTTTCAGGGCGTTTCACAGTTGTGTGTCAGTGTTCATTTCAGGCCTTATCTTCAATGAACATTTCTTGCTAAGAGCAATTAATTCCTTGCATCTGTCACTATAGGAACAAAGCAAATGCACTTTATGCAGAAGGCCCATTATTCAGTACATTAGGCACTGATATGACAGTTCCCCTCATCCCACAGTCACACACAACAATAAGTCACCTTACTTATCACTAAAATTTGCAAAATTTAATATTACAAGTATATGCATTTTCTTTCTTTCCTTTTAAAATTATTTTATTTTTCGTATTAAAGAAAAAGCCAAACTTTCAAATATTATAACCCTGATTAAAGAAAACCAAAAAAACACAAGCCCAAAGCAAAAAAAAGTCCCACCCCTTCAGTAAATGTTGCATCAGCATTTCAATTCAGGCAAATTTGAAATGCAATGGTAGAATGAAAAAAAAAAAAAAAAAAGCATAAGGTTTATTAAGGGGAGAAGACGACTTCTAAACCACACCAAAGTATACTGGAAATTATTTGAAATTAGCAGATCTGTCTGCTGAATGACTTTTGCTCCACTCTGACCCCTGAATCCTAGCCTGCCCTCAAATATAAGGGCCTAAATATATTCCAAAAATCAATATAGGTTGCTGTGGAGAGCTTTCCGAAGGAAATTATTAGATATTAAAAATTCAGTTATAACACCTTGAAATATCATTCAGAACACAGAAAAGAAAGGAAATGCTAGAAATGCCAGGAAAGAAAAGCAGACAATTATTTGCCCATCTGATGTTTACTGTGATGAGGACGAACCAGGGAGATTCACAGACAGGATGTTTTCAATCAACTGGAGGAAAATTAAAAATGGAGGGGGGAAAAAGAAATACATTTATTCTTTGTGATACGAGTTACTGGTTTCCTGAAATATTACCATATTGTACAAACTGCTAGATGATGAAATTAAACAACCACAATAGCTACATTATGCACCCTGAATATTTGGAAAAAACATGTATGCACAGAGCAGTCACTGATGTAAGAGAGGCAGTTTATTCAAGCTGCATGTTGCATTCATTTTTCTCAGTGATGCCAGAAAATATATTAATTCTTAAAACCTGCTTGCTAATCATTTTAAGCCAACACTGGAGAAAACTCGATTGGGATGCATTTAAGCAGGCACCACAGGAAGCTCATTCTGGGACAAGCTCACAAACTGAGTTATTTTCATCTGTTTTGAGACAGAAAAAACAACACATGACGCACAAGTCCAGTCAGAGGCAACCAACATAACATAAATTGCAGATGATTGCAGTGTGAAAGACCTCCTCTGCCATAAAGACACCGGCTGCTAACACTGGAAATGTGATGCAGAACAAGCTGTTCCACACACCTCAGAATTAAGGATGCTCATCTTCTTACAGGTTTGTGCCATACATTTGATATGCTGTTCCATACTTGCCTTAACACTTGAAGCCTGTCTTCCATGTCTCCTGCTCCATAGCTATACATTCCTCCTTTCCCTCCTCTGTGTCCTCTAAACCCTGTGTTGTTCCCCAGATCCATCCTACATCACTCAGCTGATGATTATGCTTCAATATATAATGTTATGACCAGATTCAGACTTGGCTTGTATGTGGCAGGCATAATGGTTTTGGTTTTTTTTCCTTTTATTAGGCACTAATAAAACCTTCTCTGTTTTCTTGGCATCAAGGTTCACTCAATACATAGGAAACTATGTTTTTGAGACACCCTTATGTTTATTAAAAGGTAGTGAAAGTTAAAAAGAATTTCAGGAAAAAAAATGGACTTAATTGGAAAACCATGCAAAAATGAGCTAGAAAACTGTCAGTGACCTACAGCCATTTCTAGTCTAATTCTTGGATCAAAACAGGAAGATATAATCAGTGAAAATTGATCTTGTATCATTAATTTCATCTCAGTATCTGCAACAAGGCTGGACAGACAGACATACATACATATAGCTTAAACTGTTCCACAGTTTTCATTAATTAAACTGGCTTTTTTTTTCCTTCCATACAAGGTCTTAGAAGAGCCTGGACTTTGTTCTGCAGCCTGGGATGAATACAAGTACCCTGCACCACAGCTCTCTCACCAGCTGTTCCCCAAGGCCACATAGTCTTCACCTCAAGTGTTTACATGCATACAGTCTTCAAATACCTCCATTCACCTGCTTTAAACCAAAGAAATAGTGTAAAGCAACTCTAACCCTCTTTGAGAAAAACAAACCACTTGGAAGTGCTGGGTTTTCATCAGTAATAATGCACTCATCTAGTAGAAGTCTACTAGTTAGATGTAACTGTTTATTAGCTGCAACTGTGGGGGTGGTTGTCACATTTTTTCAATACTAAAACTCAGCTCTGAATTAGCAAAGGCCACTGAATTTTTTCTTAATGACTAGCATTTAATCCCTGAAGCACTGTGCAGCTGTTTTTCTCCCTCCTATTTAAGTCTTAAAAAAATATTTGAACTCTAAATGAAGGAGGAATTGCTGTGGGGTTTGCCAAATTTCCACTGGTTTTTAGCTGCCTCTATTTCTTTAGCTAGCTCCTGAGTCACTCCAGAAACATCCCATGTCAGGAGTCCTTTGGACAACGTGATCACAGCTGCAAAGTTAGATTTTTTTTTTATTTTTTCTCCTTTTTCAGAGGAGTTTCATCCATTCCATGTTCAGGAAGTGCTGTTATTTCCTCTTTTCCTTTGTGCTTTCTCATATATTCATAAACGTTTCTCAGTCCTTTGCCTCTCCTGCCCCATTACTCCACAAGCCCTTCAGCACAGGCTGCCTCACATTTTGGGCATGAGCCTCCTGCCTGATACCAAGGAATCAACTCAGCTGGCATTTCTAGGTGTTACTGACATGGATACCACCCAAAGGCACATGGATGCAGAAGTGCAGGCACTATCATTTGGAGCAGAGCTTTTTAAGGGCACAGAGAATACGGTGGCATTTCAGCTACTTGGAAACCAACATATTTTTAGCTTAATTTAATTGGAATTTTTTGTTAAATGAAAATGCTAGTTTCCAAGAGTCTGTAAGAAAAGGATTATTTTCCAAGCCAGTCAGAATATTTCTATTCATCATATTAATTCATGTTTTCTTTGCTGAGTTAATATCTTGTGATTCCTAAATGTTTCTAAATTTTAAAACTCACTTGTCCCCCACTTCAACTGCTGTTAAATGAGATTTCTAGTAGCTTTAAAATCCAGAAAAGGGCTGTTGTTTCAGCAAGACTTTACTGTCTATTGTTTAAATCCAATTATTTAGTATTCCTGGAACAAAGATTATAGATTTACACATACATTACTTGCTTTATATTTATCTCCTCAAACTTATTTTCATTATCGCCTTAGCATTCAACAGTCACTGTAAAGCCATTATCCAGTCACAGGTTCATAACACATAATTTGATTAAACATATTACAAAAATAACAAAAGGGTTTTTTCCGTCGTGCTTTACCAGAACAATGAGGAAATGCCATGCACAACAATTCCCTCCTCACAACAATTCGCACAGAAACGTTCTTTGTTTGCAAAGCTTCTTTGTCCTGTGATGCTTAATTAAGGATATAATGGAGAATATTACAGTCATTTTAGAGTCATTTGGAAGTAATGATGCCTGAGGCCAAGCATGGAGCTCTGTTTACCTCAGCTAAACGTAAAAGTGTTGGCAATGGCCATTAAAGTTGGACCCCACTGCTATCCCAGTTTTCAGAAATAACTTGCTGGTCCCTTCTCCTGCCCTTTCCCCCAGTAGCTACACTTTTTAATTTCTTGGGTGCCATGCCTCTCAGCAGCATAAAGTTGCACTTTGTAAGAGCTTATCTTCCTCCTTTATTAAACAGCATGCCTTGAAATCATTTCATGTTAGCACAAAGTTCCCAGAGGCATGTAACTCCCATCACAGGCTGTAGCTGCATCTATCGAGTTAGTCATGTGGATCACAGAGGCACGATAGCTGTTTATGCTAAATAAAAAGATCTAGAGGTGAATTTCATCTGGAATCAAACAGCTAATTTCCATGAAGACTTACTGCAGTTTTATGGGTTTTCAAGAGGCATTCTCACCATCTCACTCTGGTTTCAAGGAAGATCAGGGTGGGGTTGTTACACCTCAAGCTCTAGTGAGGCTAAAAGGGGAATTATTTTTATATGCACAGTCTTTCCATAAAGGTTCCCAACACATATATTTTCCACTTAAAGCATGCTTTCATAAAGGGTATTTGGACTGTAGTAAAATAATGATTTTTCATGAGTATTTACAGAGACACTATGCACCACAGAATAACGTGTGGAAAATAAGGTACTTATTCTAATGGAGACTTAAATTTGTCTCAAAATCAATTTTATCAATCTTTTTAACAATGTATAGAATCAGAATAAAAACCTTAAATACACAAGTCTGTTCCCACAGGAGAAGGTGTCCTGGATAATGGTGAGCCAGGTTAGATGCTGGAGCAATGAAAGACTGTCCCCACTCCAAAATACCTGCTTAAATCCAAGGGAGATGTCTCCAGCGTAGCTCATGTTTCACACTCCTTTAGCTTCTCTATCAAAACTGGTAAATTTTGATGCATAAATTTATGCACTGTGAGCTGGACTGTTGCCTTAAACTTCCATTCCCCAAGGCAAGGCTGCCAGGCATAGAACTGCAAGTTTCACTCTCTTCTCAAGTTTTCTACTCCAAGAGTTAGTACCTCTTGAAATGCTAGGGAAATAGTACATTCAATGGGCCATTTGAAATCTTACATCTAGAGAGATGGGGAGGACAAGTTGGAAATTTTCCACTAATTCTTTTCCACAGATAGGACAGCACGTTAAAATTACTGGCAACTCAGTGAAAACATCAGGAAAACCTCCAGAAGTCTGGTGTTCTTCAGGTAACTCCTTAAACCCCAAAAAATTTTGTGCTGTGCAAAAGCAAAAATATGTTAATTATCTGCTACTCCCAAGCACAAGTTTCTAGATGAATATCCCCAGCTTTCTAGACATGCCAACATGACGTGAGCTTCTGCCCAGCACAGCTAAGGCTCTAGGTGAATGATGCAAAAGGAACAAATTTCATCTTAACTCTGGCTGCTCTGTATTTTTCTACCTGACCTTATTGATCAGGTAGAAGTACTACTTTTGAAGTACTCCCCCTCAACTGAAATGTATTCATTTAGATTTTTATATTTTATCTTTTTTTTTTTTCCCTTTCTTTCTTTGCCCACAGACTGGAATATTGCTTCTCAGGCCAAAGAAATAACAAAAAATTAATTTTTGAACCATGCACTCCAGGACATTTCACATTAAACTGTAGACACTACAGGCAACTAGATAATTCTAATAGCACCTGAGGCAATTTCCCTTCCTATGCTTCTTCTCAGTTGCCAGCTGGAGTCTGGGCTAAAAATAGCCTTGTCATGACAGAATAATGAATCCCAGGGATAAGTGTATTTCTCAGAAACACAGTGAGGTCATTATCTGAACATTAAAGGATGAATAGGGTGGGAAAGGGAGGGAAGCCGTTATTGGGTGGTACAATAAAAATGCAGAATGAATGAAAGAAATGTGAACAAATGTTACTCAAAAGGCTCTGAAAATCATAGCTTGCTTTCCTGTTTATGTTAGTGTAGGAATAATTTACATGACATTAAAAATTGAAAATACTCATAAGAAATTCTTAGCTGGCAATTTGTCTGCATAAACAATTACTGCTTTCCAGGCTCTGTGAAATTATTCTGTTTTATCTATAGGACACTTCAATAATTGTACCATATATCTGTTACTTACAGTACCACTAATAGTAAGGGAAGCGTATTCCAAAGCTAGTCTACTCAAAAAACCCCAAACCAACCGACCATGAAGTCATCCAAATCCAAGAGCTCTCAACTGGTTTTTGCCTGAATTATTTTCCTCTTAGAAGTACAATGAAATAAACAAAGAACAGTATATCTACATTCTCATTATTATGATCTGTGTTGAAGCAGTAAATCTGCAGCTAGACACAGCTGATTTAGAGAGGGGATGAATTTCAGACTAAGATTACTTGATGAAAAAAAAATTAAAATCTTATTGCTGCCATAGTAGCTAATATTACTATGGCTAAAAGAAATCGGTCTTTTTACCTCCCAGCCTGCTGCTTATCATCATTTGACATCATTTGCCTGCTGGCAGTTTCAGCATTTCCCCTCTTTAGAAACCATCCAATCGTATCTTTCTTCATTGCCTTTAGAGACAGCACTAAATCAGAGAAAGTACATTTTAATACTCATATTTTAAGCCAACCCTCCTTTCTCTTCATTGAGAAGGGAGCAGAGGGGTTTCCACTTGGGAAAAACATTCTCCTTCCGTCTGAAAGACACTTTGTGTGATGCTGCCTGAGAGAGACAGGATGTGTAGATAAACCATACATGCCAAATACCAAGGAAGCTGCTGAGAGTGGTTAATAAATAATATAATATAGTTAGTCCAGCAGGTAGAGGAGAGGAACTTGCACCAGAGCATTCGCAGGGAGCCCTTGATCCAGGAAACCACAAAACCTGCTAAGTTTGAATTGAACTGCCTGCTTGGGCCCAGCAGCAAAGCTCAATTGTTTGTTGTGCAGCACCATCAGAATGAAGACTTGCTTGGTTAGAGCATTTAATACAGCACAGCTTAATGTTCTGGACTCCCATGCATTGGGACAGAAAAGCACAGCAATAGGTCTTGTATAAAAGTTTGATATATTAAAAGCAAAATAAAAATACTTTTGAGGCAGACCCGTTATCAGCAGCACACAATGTAATGACGACACTTCAGACTAGAGAACAGAGACAGGCCTCTGATCCTGCAAGCATTTATTGGCCTGCATTTCCCTACCATGAGTAATTTCTTCAGGATTCCACGAGGCTGCATAATAGTAAAATTAAACCATGTATCATCATTTTGAAAGCACACATCTGAAACAAATACCATCTACAGTCTCCACTCTATTTTCTGTGCAGAGGAGAGAAAAGAAGAAAAAAAAAAAAAAAAAAAGGCAGAAAACTCCTCTGACAAAGGTCTTGCTTTTCTCTCTGGCTGAGGAGAAAAGAAGACATTATCACCACAAAAAATGCACAAATATTAACAGTCCAGTGATCACAACATTTTCAAGGTGTAAAGATCAGGATAGATTGACCTAATAGAACTGAGAGGTCCAGACTCATCCTGTTTTGTCTCAGTTCACTTTCTTTTGAGGGAGACAGGACAATGAGCCTTCCTACATGAGTCCTGAAGGTAAACCCCTAAAATTAACCCGAACCACAGCATTTGTGTGCATACAATGGCTACTTGCAGCTTCTAAAGCCTGGTTTCCAATAGAAATATTTAAGTCTGCATTTACATTTCTTATTGCTTAGATCTACTCCAAATCTGGGTTTGGGGTTTTTTGAGTTTTTGGCAGTTTTTTTGAGAGAAATTTCCTTCTACATATTTTTTCAAGTAAAGGATTTGCCCGACATGAATTTATAGAGCAGGCTGTATATAATCCTTCTGTCCATGCACCCTGCGCACTTGCTGGTGCTTCAGGTGATATGACACTTGGGCTCAGCTGGGAAGCCTGGGTCTTGGACTGGGGTCTCGGCGAGTCTGCTTGTAGTGGTCTGTGACCCAGCCACTATCTCAGAGACAGCAACCCCAGGGGGAATTATGGAAATGGCCACAAGCTCTGCCCCTCACTTTGGATGTGCTATCATTTCAAGAGATACAGTGACTATGAAAAGGAATGCACAGGAAATGCCTATCATAGCCCAACACTATCAAAGGTGCCTGAGAAAGGAATGGTCGGAGGTTTAAGTATAAAATGGAACAGCAACAGATATTAATGTTCTTAAGTTCTATGCATAAACCAGTTTGGTAGTTCCATAGCCAGGCTTCTCAGTCCTCCCAGCCTTCCTGGCTAAGCTAAGATTTAATGTTGCTTTTCTATCTGTAATCTTGGAGTTTTCATCCACCACCCATTTTTTTTCTCCTGCAGTCTTGGGTTACTGAATAAATTATGGTGAGGATAAGGAAGGACCAGTACTGAACAGGAACAATTACTAAAACTTGATGGCTAAGGAGTTTTCTCCTTATACAGAAGACAAGTTTTTAAATAGTTGGTAAAGTTGTAATAGGTGACCTGCCCACACGTTATAGCCTCAATATCAGGAGGGACAGATCACCAACACACAATGTAAACATACATTTATAAATCATGTTATAAAACAAGACCTGAGATGCAAACCTTTAACAGCAACAATTAATTAAATTTTCATGCATCTAAACATGAATTAATATTTATTAACTGTTTCCAAATATTTGTTTATCATCTTCAAGCCAGTGCTGATTTTTACATTTTTAAATAAGTAGCAAAAACAAATTAAAAGAATTTTCAGGCAAGCCAAATAAACCCCTCAAAGATATTAATACTCAAACATTCTTTCTTCAAAGAATTTGGGGACAAAAAAACCCCAACAACCTAGATTTAATTTTAATATATTCTAGGCAGATGTTTTAAGTAACAACAAAGCAGTTTTGAACTGGAGAACAGCGGGAAACACAGAAAAAGTTTAGAATTCATAACAACTGAGAAGTGGTTAAGTAGAAATTTACTGAAACACAGTTGAATTGATGCTGTGCACAATGCAGCATGAAATAAGGGACTGAGAGGAAGGAAGCATATTAAGGAATTCAGTGTTTCCATTACAGGCTCATATCAAGGATTTATCTTCCTTCAGAAATTTTGCTTTCAAGCATATTCACACTGCTTGGCATGGAAAAAAACCAAAAACAATAACAACAAAAAAAACCAACCAAACCCTGCTTCAAAAATACTTATCTTCCTATTTTCTCTCCCATACGTATCTTGGGCAACAGTAGCTATGATCAAGTTACGTAAGTCTAGCACAGCAAATATATTACACAGAAAAGTGTCATTGCTGCTAAATACCTGAGATGTAGGATCACGCATTAGTATTATTAAACAAAAATATAGTTTCAATACTTCCTCTCCTAACACTCTCTCAGAACGCAGCTGCCACTTCCCAATTTTGTTTTCTGACACTACATCCACATGCCTCCACTACCCTCTGTTCTACATGTGATATAGTTTCAGGGTTGGCTGTGGACAAAGACACATGCCACATCTCTCCACCACCTCAGATAATAAACACAGGCTCCTTTATCTTAGTTTCTCCAGCAACAACATAGAAACAGAAGGAAGCAAGAATACTAACACTAGGCTAGGCAGCATTAATTATAAGGTACAACACCTGCTGAGAGGAGGGAAGCACATTCCAGAAAGAACCCCAATATGCTTCATAACTGGAATAAACACAGCATATCCCAAAGCTATTTGCAAATGGAGCCAAATCTGAACACAAAAAATACATCCATTCAGCAGCATGCAATTTCTCTTTCAATTTAGGGATTGCATCCCTGATGATGAAATTTTCCAATTCAAGCTACTTGATTAAAATTCTGTGACTAATACATGCTTAGATTAGCAGCTCAGCTGCATGCAAGGTATCCCTCAAAGCAGATTTGGATAGATGTATCCTATATTATAGATGTTGTTGCCAGACACTAGCAATAGCTCCCATTTTGAGCTTGTGCGTCATTCAAGTTCTTATTAAAAGGTGAGACTGTTTGGGGAATTTTTCTTCAGTGACAACAAACCAGTGCACTTTCAATTTCTCTAAATAGGTTTATTTGCCCGGTTAAACTCTGTGACTTTATTGCTTCAGAAAATATACTATTCTCCAGTGTCTCTGCACAAGGTACTGCATAACCCACCTGCTCCCATGTGTACTGAAGCCTGATGCACAGACCAACTGAAAAACATCAGGAAAGCAAGTCAAACTGAAGAGACCTCACATCATTGCCTGACAAGTTGCCCATATGAAAAAGGTGCACGTGCAACTGCTCGTGTGGCTTCCCTGCAGTACCAAATCCTAATGGTTATAGAAAGGCACAGGCAAAGCACAGTCAGTACAGGCATTAGCAGAAGCATACTCAGACCTTACCATGAGGGTAGATGGATGAGATTAAAATCTGCATAAATAGATTCATTCCCTGTGTATTGCATGTACACAAATTTCTTTCTTCCCTCTTAAAATGGCCCAAGCCATAGAAATTAGAGCAATCCTGAAGACAGAGCTGTTTCTAACACAAAGCTTCACACAGAGTACACAAAGTGTGCTTGTATCACTGGCAGGCTCTCATCCAGTTTAGCTCACCATGTATTTCTGAAAGAGACCACTCACAGGGGCATTTTTCCCTCAGTCTGTGTAGATTGTGACATAAAACTGGATAAATCATCATGACATTAAGTTGTGACAGCTCCAACATTCCTTTCTATACCATGAAGACAAAATGTTTTGAACCAAGAGCCCCTGCTCTGATCTGAAGATAGTGCCACACAGCCCTCAAAACCATATTAAACTCACAATAAGCCTGCTTTAACTTTTGTCTCACATGGCTGGTGCTCAGGGTCAGCTACTCTAAACCTCCACAACCACTGACGTGCTGTTTGTGATCTGCCTGGGATAAGCATTAATGTGCCAAAAAAGATACATAGCACATCAAATCAGCTTTTGTTCTATACTTCTAAGATTTAATTTATTTTTTTTTAAATACAGAGAAAGAGAGAGAACATGAGAGTGTGTGACTTGTAGCATCAGCTGAGCATTATGAATCCAAACCCACTGTCATTTTTGAGAATATCTGATTAAAATCAAGAAGTCTATAATAGCAGTCATTACTTCAACATGGAAATTAGGGGTATTGTTAATTCTTTTCAACATGTATCAGCTCCCTTCTAATTGGATCTATATTCATTACTGAAACTGAAATTAAAGAACAGCTATGAAAGGCTTTTGATGTCACCTGTCTATATCATGCCCTGAATTAAGTTACAAAAATGGTTAATACATTATGTGAATCTTCAAGTGCCTGTTTCACTCCATTTAGTTGCACAGGTCCTGAGTACTGGCTGAGGTTCTGCACTAACGCAGCAAACTTTTAGGATGGGTAAAAGAACTAATTCCATTTGAATTTCTGAAAAACGCATAGATCATGGCACAAAACCTCCCTAAAATCTGTTGGTTTACAACTGATTTGTCTGCCAGATGCAGGATCTGCTGAGTAAATGAGGTGTGGGACAGGGAAGAAATAGACCCTTTGAGTTACTTCCCACCAGAAATGCCATAAGAATGCAAAATAAAAGCTGGCTGAACTTGGATCAATGTACTATGCCACGACCACTGCAAACTGTGGAAGAAAAGAAGAACAGAGGAAAAGTTTGTGCTCAGTTTCAGAAGACTTTTGTCAGAACTTCCCCATCTGTCTCACACAGCTTATTTTTTTCTTTTATTTTGACTGGATCAAAAGGAAGGAAAAAAAACCAACGTGTATTGTACCAGTCTCTCAAACTGTTTAAATTTCCTTTCTCCTACTTTTTACCATAGAGCAGTAGTACATTTATTCTCATGCCTTCAAAACCTAAACCACGCAGCACTCTTCCTGCTTGTCCTGTGTGGCACAAAATCATGTAGGAATAGTTTTCCTTACCTAAACTAATCCAGACTGGAGAGGCAGAAGAGAGAACAACAGGTTGCCCTAACACTTTGATTTGCTCTCTTCTGAATGCAATCCTGTTTTCCAGATAACAACAAACATTTCAACTAATTGGAGAAAAGGGATGAGCTCTTTGTACCTCATGAAGATGCATAATATAAGGAAAGACAATGCAGCAGCTGTTACAGGATGCAAGTTTGCTGCACTCTGAGCTATAACAGAGCAAAAGCTGGCAGGAAAACAGGGGGTGCAGTCCAGAAATCTGCTTCTATCTTTGGGCTGCAAACCAGTATTTCCCAGCAGAGACAGGCAGATTTCCTACTTGAATGAATACTCCTTTTTCTCTAGGCCAGGGGACTTTATCTAGTGCTTACAGCACTAGAGGGGCTCTTAAGGGCTTTAATAAGGGTACTATTATAAGAGTACATGTTGACACGTGTTACACTTTAATTTCTGAAGGTGGAATTACTAAGGAAGGCTGTCTCTCTAGAAAGGACTATTAAGGTCCATAATCAAAATAGCATTTGTGCAGGTGTGTTCTCAGAGAAGCCTGGGGCAGACCAGCCCTCACTGGACTTTAAAACAACTTTAAAATCGTAACAGACTTCCTACAAAAATTAAAAAAAAAAAAAATAAAAACAACTCTATACTCCCTCAGCAAACTTGAGCTATCCACTAGTAAAAAACGAGCATAATTTTCAAAATAAGCATCTTTTCCTTCCAGAAAGCAAAGTCCCCCTTTCTTTGGGAATATCCTGCCTGAATCTCCCTAGAAACACCTGAAAATGATCATCAGTGGCAGCTGTTTGGATCTCTGTATTTACCTTCTCTGCCTGTCCTTATCTGGACTGCTGCAGATTTACCCTTTCTGACTTCTCAAAGCAGTACACCTGATATTTGCTCAGCCTTTCAGAAAAGAAGCAGACAAGCCACTCAAATTTTATTTGACCAGAACAAAGCCTTGAATTAATTAATGTAAAGTAGAGTAAAGGATACCTGGCTGAAGAATAGGTATATTCCATTTACTCCAATTATCTTGGATATAGTTCACCAGTTTGCAGTGATAAAAAGCCATTAGTGAGCTTTGTCACTGATAGCATTACTTTGTAATCTTGATTCTTTAGGATTATTAGTTTTAAAGGCAGATGAAAGCAGATTAGTTAATCTATACTAAAATAAAATTGGAAAGTAATGCTTAGATGCAGCAGTATCTACGCAATAAAGCAGCTTTACAAACATTTCCTTGAACATCACTAATTCACTTGTTGTTATTCACACACCCTTAAAAAAAACTTTTTGAGGAAATGAATTTTGAATAAATCACACTGTCACATAGGAAAGTAAAAAAACCCATAAAAGTTAATCACATCCCCCAATTTTTTATTGAGTTTGAAGTTTGCCTGAACTCTATTTGCTTTCTCTAGCATGTTGAGCATTTTTACTTCCTTAGTCATTGTGCTTCTCAGGGTGGTTTTTAGAAATTCTTCTTCCTAACTCAGCAGGCCCTCTTGGGTCAGGGATTCCCATGGGGTAGGGGAAAACCCAAACCACCTTTTTTCTCCAAGGAACTCATGACAAAAATAGTTCTAATAGGGAGAGTTGGTTAGATATGTAAATGAGATCATAAAACAAGTAGCTGCTGGAGGCACTAGTGCAGGACATTTAAATCAGATTTTTTTTCTTGGCTGTTAGTTGGATATTTTTATTAAATGAGAAATGTCATCACTCCTAGCAACAAGGGCTTCTCTAGAGTATACCAGATGAACTTGAGGGATATTCTATCCTTATTAGCAGCAGTAATACTTACCACTAAAGGCTCTATCCAAGAAAGGCATGCAGAGTTGCTCACCAATCCCACAGGAAGTTAGACTTTAGACCACTAAAGCAAAATCCAGAACAGAGATACAAACTTCCACAGTGGCATCCATATGTCCATATTTAAGAATCTACCATCATTTTAGACATCCCTAAGCTTGAGAGGCATCCATATGTAGTTAGTATATATAAAAGGTGACCTGTACTAGGCAAGATACCTAAAATACGGCTATTACTTAAAGTAGCTTAAGATAGTCCATGAGTCCACCTACATTTACACTCTTGATTTTCATTCTCTCCCACCTCCTTGCTCACTACACATAGTGAATTAGATACCTAAGAATAATATTCAAACCACATAAACTGCATATGTTAAGTAGTACCATCCCCCACCCCTCCCCCCCCTCCCCCAAAAAAAAAGGTGAGTACAAGGAAGAACAGAAACAAATAGCTTAATCAGGCTTTAAGCTCGATATTCATGTATTAATAAGCTACAGTACATCATCTTTGCCTGGGATTTACTTGGCTGCCAGGTTCAGAGAGGAGGTGTTCACAATCCTGCAGGGTTTCCTGGATTTAAGTCAAGGAAAGTTGTCCTCCAGCTCTCCCTTTCTTGTAGAAGATCACCTGTGCACACATAGCTCCAGCTGTGTTGTGGGACCAGCTTTAACTTGTTATTCACTCAGGGGCTGCCTCCCACATCAAGCTCCCTATAATTCTGCAACCTGGCAGGACATCCCAAATCAGTGCTTGGTCACAGCCACAGCCTGGGAATGTTCACATTAAACATGAGGGGCTTGGAGAGTTCAGACACATTCAAAATTAAATGGTACCATTGCTGAAGAGATGGCTGTGAAAATGTCTTGCAAAACTAATGAGTGAAATTATTTGGGTTAGAAAGATCTGCTTGGAAACATCTCTGCTGCAAGGAAGGTGAGGACTTGTAAAGCAAGTACACAAGAAATAGTCCTTCTACCCCCTCGCCCACAAAAAAAAAAAAGGAGGGAAAGGAAAAAAAGGAGAGAGCAATGCAATACCAACACATGAAAAGCTGACCAGAATCCTCGCTGGACTGGCTGGCACAATTTCTCACTTGCACAGCTGGAAGCACAGGTGCTGTGGGTAGTGAGAGAAAAGGGGGAGACGGAAGTGGGTTGAGCAGCCAGGTGGTTCCTTTTCTAGCACATCATCTGGAGTTCATGTACTCCAGCAGAAAACACTGACTGGAAAGAGTTGTCTTCAGGTCCTTGTTCCACTGCAGTAAATACACTCCTAACTCACAGATGTACACTTAATTCATGATGTTGCAGAAGGTTTCACTGGCTATGTCAGAAGAGCCCTTCTGGTTCCAGGCACCACGGCCAAGGCACAGCACCCCTCTAAAGGCAGTGCACCGGGATAATAGAGAGGGATTGTAGATTCTGCCCAAAAGAATCACTATCAATCTTTTGCTGAAAGTTATGTTTAATAACTTGCAGAGAAAAGCGGATTTGGGGGGTTGGAGGAATTTTCCTAGGCAAATGTCTTGCAGCTTTTTGCTTATTAATATTCAATACTGAAAGAGAATCAAGTATTAATAAGTAAGTGGTTTAAAGGGGAAATGGGTATATTTGCTGCTCATATGTCTTGATCAACAAATCACTCCCACAGTGAGAGCTACAGGGCCAGTTCCTTCTACTTTCCACTGAAAGAAATCCTATGACCTCAAGGATTTAAAACTGAAATAAAACTAGGAAAGGTTAAAGTCTTAGTCAGGATTAGGGAAATATTCGGAACTCTATCCACATGCTATAGTATATTCTTAGAGCTTCTGGCCAGAAGAATTTCACTGCTTCCTTCTATACACATACAGGTAATACAGGGCTGATGATAAGGGATGGGTTTTAGATGGTTCAGTTCAGCTACAGCCTTTGGCATCAGCAACTCTTCTTAGCTGTTGGAGGGAGCAGGGCTGGGACAGTGCTAAGCACTTCTGCTATTCCGAACTGCCCAGGAGAGGGCATGGAGACAGGAAGGGATGAGAGGATTGACCCCTCTGTCAGGAAATAAAGAATTTTGGGCTCCAGAAATGTCAGACAGAGGGTCTTTGGCTCTTAAAGACCAGGGAAGGAAAGAAAAGCTCCTTTAAAACTGCAGTTATATGTGGCAGGATGCGAGATGCAAGGGAGCTCTTTTTTAGTGTATATTAAAAGTATGTAATTAAAAGCCCTTTAGAACCATCATTTATCTAAAGAAAAAAAAACAAAACAAAAAAAACCACCACAACACACAAAATAATGAAAAACAAAACCCCAACTATAGAAATAGAAATATTTGTTATTCTTTATTGTACTTCATTATTATGGGTAATGATTTGGTTTTCATATTTATGAGATTAAAAGACTGCATCAAGCAGTTCAGATTTGCTTTTGTCTTTCTCAGGACACAGAATATATGGTTTGATCACAAACTTTGCACAAAATCTGCAGGAAATATTGAAAATTCTTTTCTCAGATTCCTTGTCATAATTAATTACAAAGCACAGCTAAAAATTAATTTTGGTAAAAAAATGATCGTTAATTAAACCGGTACTTTTAGTTTCCCAGTTTCCCCTCTAATCTTTTTTTTTCTTTTTGAAAGCCTGTTTGTAAAGAAACAAAAACTTCACCCATCTCCGTCTGCTCATCAGTCCATTTTCTTCTTCTGAAACTTTGGACCACTTTGCTAACTAGATGCAAATTTGACAAAGTAGTAGAAACCATAACAATAATTATGTTCCTGAAAATTTCATACAAATTGATGTCTGGATGGATTGCGAAGAGAGCCAAGCGAGTTCTTCCCAGGAGGAAAAGGGCTTCAGCATGAGCTGCCAATATCCATGCAGCAGTTTACTTACTAAGTGACTTGTCAGCATATGCACCTCTCAGCTCTGATCCCTGTACCTACAGCTTTTCTTGCTCAGTGGGTGGTCAGGGGACATGAGAATGAGCCAAGAAAGAGCAGAGCCATGAGAAGCCTGTGAGGAACCTGTGCGGTGGGTAGGAGCACTGGGATTAGTGTGTAAAAGCACAGAAAAGTTGGCATTCCCAATTTTGCTCCTCAGGAACTAACCTGACTGTTGTTCAGGAGGTTTCTCCTGCTGCTTAAAAAGAATCTTCTGTCCTGTCTGAGGGTTCTCATTCCTTTCTAAGTCAGTGGTGCAGGTTTAGCCCGCTGTGGGGCTGGTGTACGTCTGTGCCACTCACTGTTCAGCACAGTGGGACAAAATAAAATGTTTGCTTCTGCACGTTGCTTCATGTTGCTTACACCAACCCTACTACAGGCACCAACCCAAAGTGTTCAAAAAATAGCAGTCTGGGAGTCACAGATATGGCTTTAGTGGAGGGCACTCAACAACGTGGTTAGTCCTAATTCCCTGTTGGGGGCTCAAGTCTTCTTTACAAGCAGGGAAACAGATCTAGGGAACATCATGTGCCAGAGCTGCCTTGGTTGCATCTGCCCTACAAGTAAACAGAGAAATTTTTCTCTAGGGACATCAACAACCTGGCAATTTTCACTACACTTAAGCTCACAATAAATCTTTTGGCTAGAAACTTGGCTAGAAAATGAAAACAAATGCACTCTGATCCAAAGCTGAGCAGCCTCTTCAGTCAGCTGCATCAGAGCTTTTTCTTCTCTCTAGCCACAGAACAAACCAGAAACTGCACAAAGATTATTTTCTTTTCCTTGAGGGAAGAAGTCTAAGATTAAGTAATAATCAATAGCAGACAGTAGATAAACCAATCTCTTAATGGATTGCAAAGGGACTTCAGAGGTCTTTGTGCTGCATGGCAGCCACTTCCAAAAGAGCAGGCAATCGTCTTTAAAGAGTGGAGACAAAGTGTCTGGGCCAAAGAAAGGTCACACTCAACAGCAAGAATACATGCTAAACCTTAGAAAGCCTAAAAGCAGCTGAGGTAGTAGGACAGATCATTCTCTCTCTAACTGGACAAGGCATCTGGAAGAATATTTGTCACTACTCTGCCGTACAAAAAGCATTGCAATTCCTAAAGTCAGACCTACAGAAAGTAACAGCCCTCAACAATAATATGGAGATCCATATGCTACAACTTAACATTTTTTAAGAAGATCCTAGAGGATTCAGAAATAAACTTTCTCCAGGCAAAAAGCAGATTGAGGCAGTGCTGATGACCTGACACGATGCTGGTGATCTGATGCAATGCAGACTTGTCTGTATTTGCAGAACAGACACAGTTGTCACAGAAACAAAGGGTTAGTGACCAATTGCATCAAACTCTAATCTAATCACAAACATCTAATACCCATAGCACTAAAATTCTTAAAATTGTCTCCCAGTCAGACCTGATTATAGGATTTGCTACCCCTTATATTCTCTTTTTACACCTTTGTTCCCTCCCAAGCTCTTCTCCCTTGCCACCTTCATCCCCTTCCTAATAAACAGCCGGTGTCTCTTTGCTCTTTCCAATGGGCCCAGTTTGGCTGATTTTACACTCTTATTTGATGTTTGTGACATGGTAGTATTACAGGAATTTCAGTCTTTGTCAGCAGTTCTGTTATAAGCTGCTACCCCCTTTTTTGTTTGACACACAATGTCTGTCTTGGCTTCTGCTTCTCAGTAGTTGGAAGCCATGTCTGTCCTTTTGTCAACACAATTCAACAACTTCTATGCTTTAATTCTTTATCTGTAATATGGATGTATCTTTTCTAATGTCATTTAGACAAATGGACAGTGGGCATCCCTTTATTTATGCATCTGATTTCAGATGAAGGCATTCAAGTGATAACGATGTAAAATTAGGCAAGCAGACAAATAACAGCATAACCATACATGTCCTCTAAACACTGCTCTTAACCTTTCTCTCTTACCAAAGCACAGCTGCAAAGTGGAGCTCCTGTTATGCCCCAAAGTGAAATAGAGAATAAACCTCAAGATTATTACACCTTTCAAGATCATTATACTCTCCTTCAACTTGCTGCATCAATTTCTTCTTCTTAGAAAGTCCTTACTTTTCACATTCCCAGGTTATTCAGCCCAAAATAAACTGAGACAAAGATAGATAGAGTCCACAGGACACAAAAAAATGTATTCCTATCCCTTAGATTCTTACAACAGCTTTGCTGTTGTGGTTCCAGGAAAAACAGTCGTGGGGTTCCTATGGTTGCCTATACTCATATAACAACATTCAGCAGCTGCTGCCCACCTATACCAAACACCCAATGTAACCATACCATCTTGGAAATAAAAAAGAAATTCATTCAAGAAGAGAAACAGCCATAGATCCCATCTCTGAATCTGGACTGAAGAGTGGCAAGAACAGGTAATGATTTGGATGCCAGTAAACTCTAAGGGTATTTTTCTCTTTGGTTTTGGCTAAGTTTCACTTTCTCCTTGCAGTAGTCTAGCTGAAGCAAACAACTGCTTTTCTTGATTAAACTAGGTTGAGTTTTCATTGGTGAGTACCTATCTCATGCCCTAAATAGACTATTATTAGGCCTGGAGATTTTATTCTGATGAATCACTACAGATGTGAAAAATGGAAAGTAACAGTCAGGAACTGCTTTCCTATTATATCCTGTTGAATTGCATTGATTGGTTGCTCAAAAGCAAAACCTGTTTAAGAAATCAAAACAAAATAGTGCAAATGAAAGAATCTGAGGAGAGAAGAGCTTAAAATTCACAGTCTATCCATTCTGCATACTTTGGATTCAAATGTTAAAAGAAATAAAAACCACTTCTGGCTACAAGTGATACATGACTGAGATGTGCTCTAAATTAAAAGCTTTGGATTTGATAAACTGTAGAATGATGTCATGAATATTTAGAAGTACTACCACTTTCAGCAGGGGAGAGAAATCTCCATGATAGCATGCCCTTCAGCTCTCATGGTGCTAAACCTAAAAAATAATGGATTATAAAACTATTCATTAAGCTTAGGATAAAACTGAAATCTCTAAGTTAGGCACTTTTTTTATTTGGTTGGTTTTTGTTTGTTTATTTGTTTTTATGGTGTTTTGGGGTTTTTAGTTGTTGGTGGGAGTGTTTTGTTTTGGTTTTTTGCTGATGTTCTGCTCCATTACCTGTCTGAGAAAGTAGCAGATGGTTGTAAAAGATTCAGATAAGTACCTAGCTAGGGGGAGAGCAAATACAGCTGGGTGATTTTATCATCTATACAGCTTCCAAGAATACAGAGAAATGCACTGAAGTGGTTAAAAAAAGTAGCTGGAAGCTTGGAATAAGGGCAGGCATGGTGTGGAGCAGGTCTGTGTGAAAGCAACCTCGAGATCACTTGAAATTCCTCACATTATTCTGGATTTCTGAAAAATTCTTCACATAATTCTGACTCCATTTATTTTCTAGATACTGGTGATACCCCTAAGGGCTTTGCTTCTATATGCTATTCAGAGCTTTATCACCAGTATGGGTTCCTTGAATTTTCATGCAGACACCTAACTTTCTCAGAGCAATATACAGCTTTAAGACTTCATTTAAAATGTGACAAGCACATGGGAAGCTAAAAGTTGAAGACTATAGTTGATGTAGCAATGCCTTTTACTATGTACATTACTCTGTAATGCTTTAGCTTTAAAACCAGAAGGATTTCATTTCTTTTAGCATGAATATTGAATCGATAAGGTTAAATCAGGCAAGTTATCAGTGTTGAAGGATTCCCACTAAAAGCTAACTGATAGGTTTGATATGGAAATTGGAGGCTGAGTTTGCCTGACCTTCAGAAACAGCTAAAGACACTGAGAAATGGGTGGGGCATCTCCACCAAAGCCAACTGATCTGCTCACAAGCACTAGGGTGTCAGGGCATAATACACTGGCAAAACAAAAAGCACAGAGGATGGATATATTAGGAAAAGAAAACAAATTTTGACAGCAAAGTTCTGGCTTCTAAAAGGTAAAGACAGCAGGGGGCTTGCAGTTTAAAAAGCAGGCAAGAAAGGCAGCATTAATTAAGGTCTATTGAATAGCCATCAGAAATACGAGGAGAGAGGTCAGGAGGCCATGAACACCTATACTGAGCTGGCGGAGAGAAGACAGAGCAAAGCTGTGAATCCAGTCTTCTGCAGCAGGGAGGGAGACTTTGTGAGGACAAAGTGGGTATGACCCCAGGTAACCTGAATCTTCCCCGGAGCTGCCATTCCCCTGGAGACTCATTTACATTTCTTTGTTTTACTGGTACTCCTTGATCTCCTGTTGATTTCAACCATAATGTTCTCGTTTGTGCTTTGCTGATTTAAACACTTGTGAGTTCTGGGAGGACAAAAGAAGATGCACTGATGAGACCCCTACTTCAGAAGAAGAAATACACATGAAAATGAAAGTTCGCTTATGGTGACTTAAAGCTTTGGACATGCATGCATATCTGCAAATGGTGGGCAAAGCCTCTCTGTCTTTCTTCTATAGGAGGCACGGCACATGAACATTAAGAGAGAAACCACTTAGAAGTCATATCCTTTGAGATGACTGAGAAACAGCTGGGAGAACAAAGAATATGACAAAAATTTATTGTGTAAAACTACACAATAAATCAACAGGAAGTAGCAGTCAGGCACGCAATAGGCCATGACAAATGCGGGTACGAGAAATAAAGTCGTACAGAACAGAGACAGACATCTGGTATGTATCTCAGCAGGTTTTTTGCAGAATAAACAGCAAAGAAATATAAATAAATAGCTCATTTGTGATCTAGTTTAACAAATAGAAAGCATAATAACAATGAAATTTCCAGATGCCAGTAACTATGTCTCTAGCAACTTAAGTCAGGAAACTCACCTGCTTTCTATCTATGAACAGCTTGTTTTATACGACTGTGTTACTTTTAAAATATTATTCAATTGATTTTCATGGGGACTAATTTTACACACACTTTTCCCTAAAAAGTAATTGTAAGTATTTGGTATTTGGATGGCATAGTTTTTCCTCTCCAAATATAATGAAATAAGACAAGAAAAATTACAGTTAGATCACTGGGCCTTTGATTTGCCTTCAGAGAAAGGAAAAGTGGTCTGTGCTCTTCAAGTTGAAAATCAGAAATCTGTACATTTTATGCTATTTCCTTTCTGGGTTCCTGGAACTGGACATTGCATCAGATGGTTATTGTTAAAATAATATACAAAATAGATATGTAAAGGTGTTGGTTTGGGGTTTTTTTCCTGGAAAGAGGAGTTCATGATTTCAGGGGCTTACTCTGCCAGGATTTAGGTATAGAAAGAATAGTAAGCAAACAAGTCAGGGAGAGTAATGACAGCTCTCAACAAGGTCCCTTCTGTGAGTATGCAACGGGACAGACTCATTTCATTCAACTGACACTGTGCCCCTATTCCAAACCCTGTAGGATAAGCTCTGTGAGAAGCAGGTATGTTGTATTTCCATCCATAATCCTTAAAAAATCCACCCAACAAAACAGCTTCCAGAAGAACTCTAAAGGCTCTGAAGAAGACCTAAAAAGGTTGGATTGCTCTAGGAGTGAGTGAGCTGCTTCCTGAATGAGGTTCTTCCTTTCTGTCTCCCCCAAAATGGGATTCCCAATGGAACTGGCAGCTCCCCAGATTTTCTCAGCTGTTAGGCTTAGTGTCTTCACAGGGACTGTTGTGCAGGATGTTGGCTGTTAAACAGAATCATCTGTTTAACCTGCTGACACAGGCCTTAAGTTAAAAGGTCTCTCTGAGAGACTCTGAGCAGCCCACTGATCATTGCTGTCCTGCAAGAAGGGAATCATCTGGCAGGAGTATCAGCATGTGGTTTAAGCAATGGTGAGTGTCAAATACTGACATTTCGAAAGAGCCCAGGCTGAAGAACTGCACAGAGACATAGACCACCAGCCTGTCTGGTAGAGCCATGTCTGATAGGGATTGACTTATCTGAAGTACACTATGCTCTCTCCTTACCCATGGGAGTTACCAAAGCAATAAATATGTACCTTTTAATTTAGGTAATTATTTTAGCATGCATGAAATCTCTGTTGATATCATATTGCCAAAGTTTGAAGAACAGGTGGAAGCTTTTTGTTGTAAAATAGAGCACAATAATCAGTAACTAGACAGAGACATGCTTCTTTAATTTAAATATTGAAAGACACACATTATTTAATCTTCTATCCAATATGGAATTGTTCTTACATCAGGATTACAGAATTTCCTAATGAAATTAATTGCATCCACATTTGAATGATGCATATGTTTTGGGGTTTTTTTAATCTTTTCTGAAAAACAGGTTCCCAAGATACGGGAATCCCGAGCAGTGGCAGGAGCGGAGAAGTGAAAAGCACCTCCTGGTAAGCTATTTGTTGATTTTAGGTTTCATCCTTAGGTACAACAGCTGGAAAAGTTTATTCTCTTGAAATTGAACACAGATTCACAGCAGAGGATTGTCGGCACCTTCTACAACTAGGAGGAGAAATATAAGAGAAATGGAACAAACAGAATTCAAGTACACATTTTTCTGAGTTTCTTTCAAAAGTGTCCTGTTTTGAATGGATATAAAGAGACCCTCCTGTAACTGATTTTCCCAGGCATATAGTGTACTATAAACAAAAATTATTAGTGCAGGCATCTCTGGAAACTAATAGTTATTGAAAATGTTTACCTCTGGTTCTCCTCTTGCAAAAAATCAATTAAACCCAAGTTTTCAATTACTTTTACCCACATTGTTGCAAACTGGGGTTCCCAGATTTCCTCTCTCCCCCTCCAAACCTTCTTGAAAACAACAACTAGAGAAAGAAATAGAGTGATGCAGAGGACCTATATGGAAAGAAACCCTGTTGGGGCGGGCAAGAAGCAGTTCATTTCCTGGTAGTTTTGCTCCAACCTGCCTCCTCTTGTTTGTTCTAGAAAGACAGAGCCATGAACATTTATTTCAGCAAGTCATCTATTCAATGGTTTCAGCCCTCCTTCCTGGTTGTAAATGATCCATGGATTCCTTTTGATTTTCATTAATTTGGTGGCTATTCAAATAAACTGAATGAATGGTTTATGCAAATGGGACTGTTGCTTTGAGAGATTGCTTATTATTCATGCTGTGTGATTGATTGTCTGAGTCTCAGGGTATTGTTTCTACTCCAGGAGTGGAGAAGTCCTACAACCAAAAGGAGATTTCAAGATAGCCAAACACCATAAAGGCTGTTCTTCACATAAACATCAGTTTTTACCAGCATCTAAAATATTTCCCCTTTCTGCAAAAGAAAAAGTGATACATAAACAAAGCCAAGGCTTCTGACATACAAAGCAAAGGGAAAAGGATAATTAAAAAAGCCTGCTACTTCTACCCTATACAAATTTTCACAATTATGTGGCACTCACCCAGGAAGAATCTTTGAAATTATTTGACAGTCATTTGCAAATACATAAAAATAATTTGTCATGTAGGAAGTCTTCAGAGGAAATGTCTTTAAGACTTGGTCAGTGGTTTTGCAGAGCTGATAAGCTAAGCTACCTTAAATTCATGTTCTTTTGTAGGTAATTTCCTTTATAAACAAGTTGATACTGGTATTGTTCACCAGGTACTGACAGCTAGTCACTGACAGCAGCATGCATTGAAACCAGAAGCTCTTGAGAAAAAGTGGTCAGAGCAGCCAAGTATATCTTTTGTGAAGTCCATTGCTTAAACTCAAGATCTTGCATAGGGGATCTGAATGCTAAATGGAAGGTACTTCAGCCTGTTCTTCCTCAGTCTTCCCTCTTCTTAACCCTTACAAAGTTGCTACACTTGTGTAGGTCTTCTGTAAAAAAAGGAAAATCATCTAAACCCATTTTATCAAGCAGATTAATAGAAAATGAAAGAATATGCAGGGGAAGGGAGTATTCTGTACATTAGTATGCATAGAGTTCTGGGTCAGACCGACCCTTAGCATGACCTATAAAGTAATTCTTTTTGTTCACTCTGTGTTCTCTCTATAATGGTGATTTAGGGTATTTCTCTTTCACTTCCTTTACTTCTTTAAGTACCACACATTATTCCCCCCCCACCCCTTTTTACAGGGCCTTTACATTATACTATGGCCAGCATGGCAGCACAGAAAACTCAAAGCAAAACAGCTCCCAGAAATCTGGCGTTTCCCAATCATCACTTAGCCTTTTTTTCCCCCTCCAAGTAATGGTCTCATAGCAAGTGCTGATATAATATTCTTATAGTCAAATGCATTGAAGGTCTTCTTAAAGACATGTGGCTACTGCCCTTCAGCAGGAGGCTTGCCCTTCCTATTACCCCTGTTCTGCCCCATTTTTGAACTCTTCCTGCCCTTTCGTCACAAACCCAAAAAGTCACCTTGTCACACCCTTCTGCAGTCCCTCTCTGCATCAGGTGGCCCTTACTAATCTGTCTTGAAGCTTCCCCTGTTCTTTTTCCCTGTTTCAAAATAATTTTTCTGCCCTGCTGCCTTTATAAGAAAATGTATTGATTCGAATAGAAAATCCATGTTGTTACTTCCTCCCTCTGACCCCTGTTTATTGACGGTATTTGGAGGGAGGGGAACTTTGTACATCTGGAAATCACCTACAGCTGAGGAGAGATTCTCAGCAACAAAATCTCCACAATAAAAACAAGAGACCTTAGTAATGTTTAGAGAAAACGTTCTGGTTTCTGTGAGCCAGCACTGCATCTTCAACAGCTATTTCACTCCTTCTCTAAAAGAAAATCTTTACCATCATGTGTGAAATGTGTTTCCTCTTACACAGTGAGTAACTTTAGTCTTTAATCTAGATCTCAAAATGCTATATCTGTGGCATCACAGCTCTTTACTTCACTTAATGATTGAACTTCCTGATCCCAGATATTTAATCTCTGTGTGTAAGCATACCAAGCTGGCTTGGAAAATGAGAATTGCAAATCACATTCTCCGGTAGAGAAGTCAAAGTTTCCCATTATAGGAGCAACATGATTGTGTTATCTAAAAGGACAGATACCAAGCAACATCTAAAGATCTGACACCAATTAATATTGCCCCCTAATTTCTCAAAGGAAAATAAGTGCACATAATTCTTCACACGTTTACCCAAAAAAGGTCAGATCATTACCTGGTAGTTTCTGGCACAACCCAGTTGAAGAGATTAGGGCCATGCTGATTTATACCAGCTAAGGATTTTGCCCTCATGTTTGCTAACATTGCTGGGGTATTGTTCTTCTGTCTGTTGACTTTTTCATTAGTTAACTAATATGTGATTTATTTTGATGAATAGGACAGGTGCCTTCAATTTGCTCTTGTAATTAAGGTACATGATCAGCCACTTGTTATTCAAAAGCATGATGAAATGTTAAGGTCTGTTTAAAGAAAAAAAATGTACTTTGCCTCTAGAGCAGCATGTGGAAGCCTTCAAAAAGCTGTAGAAATTTAGAGAAAACAATTTTGAAGTCCTTATGAGCTAAGTACTTTGCACAGATACATTACAGAGCTCTTTTCCACTTCTCAACGAGAACAGCGACTCTGTAATAGAAATAAAAGCATAAAAGCATTAAAGTTTAGGTGGCCATGGAGCACACATGCACTGCACAAATATTCCCAATATTAATTGCAATGTATTGACTGTAAAAATATTAACCCTATTCTAAGGTAGGTAGAGAGTAGAACACTGAATTGAGTTACACAAATGATTTCTTTCTTTTACTGGTATATTGCATTTAAACATCCCCAGTGAATCCCAACCTGCATGAATAACTGAAATCCTCACACATCAGAGACTGGTTTTGGGGCATTTCCACCTAGGTCTCTAGCAGGAGAGATTACCTCATGAGGGAGCCTGTTCCTAAGTAAACTGCAGGTAGGTAAGATATTCTTAGGAGACTCATCTGTGTTCCTGAACTTCTCTGTGCTTCACTCTACTTCAGTAGCTTCCAAACTTTATACTGCATTGTTATACTGCAGCACAAGGAGAAGGGCCTTGAAATGTGTGTGATAAGTTTGCTTTCAGATATGGGCAAAAGATAACCAAAGATATACCAGGGTTTACCTTTCCCAAATATTTATGGGACAGAGCAAACTCTTTAAAAGGCCAATGTAAATAACAGGAGAAAACGATTGCATTTTTATCTTGTGAGATAAAGCATGAAAGAATTCAGCAACTTGCTTAGAGACCTGATTGTTGATCTGATGCTACTTGCCATCAGACCAGTGCTTTATCCAGTGCTAACTCACAACTTCCATGTAAAGCTCAGTCTTTTCTTTCTCATTCTTTCACTAGAAAGAGTTGAGAGAAGCTATTGGAAAACTGGCAACAAATGTTTGTAGAGAATTCATTTCAAAACGACCAAGAAACCCATAACAGCGATCTTCCCTGTACTGGCACAGTTTGGTGAAATCCTATTGAAAGAGCAAGTGTTCTTCATTTGGAAAGGAACAAACATAAGAAATTCTTTTATGGTGCAAAAGGATGGGAAAAATTTGCAGCTTCTAAAACATGAGGTTCTGGCCCACAGCAAAGTGCATACCAGGCACATATACAAAAAGGTTCTAGAACAAATATTTTTAGTAGAGAAGCTTATGTGAGCAGCAGAAGCCACAGGCAAACACAAACTAGAGATAAAGTGAAGGTAATGGACTGAAAAAGGAGTGCAGCTCTGAAGAATAGCCTAGAAAGAGAACCATCTGGACAGAATTATATCTAAATCTAAAAGATGTTGGAAATGAAATATGCCCTATTCCATTCCTTGTGGGTTTAGGAAAATAGGATTTTTTGCATCTTTTGTTCTCCAGCAACCAGCAGAACCTCAAATCTGACTTTTCTAAAAGGGCATAATGGTTCCTGTTCACTAGACAAGCATGGTTTGTTTATATCATACACTGTGTAAAAATAAGAAATGCTAAGTTTTTCACATGATTTTATAGACTTTTAGAAGTATGGAGACCTGATGATAAATTTTGGCCTAAATTTTTAACTGCAGAAGACCAAAATTCAGATATTAGACATATATTAAAACAGGTAAAATAAGCTGAGTCATGTAGGAATAACTAAGCACTTCTAATTTAAGATACCTTCCAAAGTTTAACACTGAGCTCTGATGTCTAAAATGTCAGTGTTTCCTTCCTCAAGAAAGAACATCCTTTTCCAAGCAGCAGCATATCTTTGTTACACTCACTGTTAGAGCTGTGCCAGAACTTTCTAGATAAAAAAATGACTGTCCTGTGGTGAAAGGAAGTTCACACATAAGGCCAATTCAAACTGGCGTTCAGATCAGCTGAGGAATGGTATGGAAGATGCAAACACCATGAGATATTGCATAATACTGATCTTGCATATCAGATTTGCTACCCTAATATTGCCCAGGGCATTTTCTGCTAAGTGATCTCAGCCTTCAAAGAATTTTTCCAGCTTAGTTTTTAGGGTTCAATGAGTCTGGGTAGGGCCAGGATTACTTGAAGTACAACTTTGAAGAAATATAAGTCTTCTAAAACTCAAAAACAATACTGATTTTGAACCTCATTCCCTTTATAGAATTTATTAAAGAAAGGCCAGACTATAACTGTAACCATTGACTCACTAGAGCAGCAGAAAATATGGATTCTCTCCACCAAAACAAAAAACCAGGCTCTGGCACTAGTTACAATATATGTTTTCCACTTGATACAAACAGTATCTCACAAGCCCATTTCCAAAACCTGACGTTGTCAGTTCTGAACCACCCAGGTTTGCCTATTGTTTATGGTTCATGAATATTCATACATCTTTGATATCCAAAGTATAGAACCTGTCTTCCATTTTTTCCCCCTTTCTCACTTTGAAGGTGTCAGTAAAACTCACATAATGCCCACATGATAATGTTAAAGGACATAATCTCTCTCCAAATAAATTTACATATCTATGCACTTCTTGTTTTCATCTTTTCCTTTGCTGTCAATCCAATCATATGCTTTCTCTCATACCTTTAATTCTTTGCTCTTTTCTACTTTTAATGTTTTTATTTTCTTTTAAATTTTGCTCATTTTTCTTTATTGCGGAATGCTTTGCATTGTTTCCCGACTACATTTTTGTTCATTTTTTTCTTCAATCTTTCAAAGTATTTCAGCCATCTTCCAAATGGCCTTTTATCCTACTCCTAGTTCATTTTTAGACTCCGTTCCTTTCAACTTATTTTCTTCTGTTTTGTTACCCATTTTCTTTAGATTTCTTTCCAACAGATCTGACTTTCTCAAAATGTTTCCCTGGAAATACCTCTGACATACTGGCAATGTTTGAACCAGGATGATTTCCTCTCCATAGGTGAAAATAGCATGAAAGAATGGACTTGATATCAAAGGCCCCAGAAGACACAGCCTCTGTTAAGAGCCCTTCTACATGTCCAGAGGAATTCCTAATTAAAATAAGAACCGATTTTTCACACATATAGTGCTATGCTTTGTTAATATATGTTATGCTGTCAGTGAGAAATGAAATGCAACATTAGGCAGAAGTTGAAATACTCCAGGGAAGCACAATTTAGGGGACTATCTGGTCTGATGTTCTCCACAGATTTGAATACAAAATGCCATATGAGCAGCAAAGGACAATCCTACTGAAAGGAAAAAATGGATAAACCCAGCACTAATAATGCATAACATTTGAATTTCTTCAGCACATCCATACAAATAGCAGCTTTACTGTGAAAACAGTAGTGTATATATGCATGCATATAAGTTTGGTCTGGCACAATATTTAATGGTCCACAAGAGGCACAGTGTACATGTTGTACTAATTACACTTTGAAGACATACTCTCTGGTTGCTGTCAGGAGCACAGAACACAGCATGTGCATACTGTTTCCTACCTGATTTTTTCAATACATGGGCTTTTAAGGCAGAAAGTCTCTAATTCAGCATGGGCAGTCCTTACAGCTGCAAATGTGGGACTCAATAAATGGGCTTTAAAAAGATATAATCATAATATGGAAACTGACTTGCCTCTTTGTGTGTCATGTGAATTGGAGTCATTACAAGAGGACTCTTTACCACAGTTCTAATTAACATGTATGGAAGTGCTTCAGTCTGGCTTAACCTGATTTGAAAACATTTTGGCAGAGCTTTTAGACACTGGCTGAAGTTTAGTTGCCTGAAGATCCCTCTAGAGCTGGGTGTGAAAGTGTCTACCTCCAACATCTTGATCTGACACGTCACTTTCTCTCCTCACCTCGTTCTGCTCTTTGCTGCTGTTTATCCTTTACAGTCACCTCAGCTTCTCCTCTTCAGACTTGCGGAACCTCCAACAGGATGGCAGTGAGTGGCCAAAGCACAAGTTAATTGCAGGGTCACTGATTGCAGCTCCAGTTTGGGAGAGTGTTTCAGCACAACTTTAGTCCTAAGGTGACTTTGCCAGACAAGAGAAAAATGTGACCAAATCCATTAGTCATTTCTACTGATTCTGATGAATTCATCATTAGGACCAGGTCCCTCTACAACAGAAGTTGTCATATACTGGATTTTCTCCGTAAAATATTTAATTTTTTAAATTATTATTCTATTTTTAGAAAACTTATCACACAAATGATCTGAGAAGAACATTCATGGAAATGGGTAAAGATATGAGATACCTAAGCTTTCGGGGATTTCTCTGGGTATCCCTTTTAACTGGCAATACATGCATGGTGACTATATCCTCATGAGATAAATACAATAAGCTAAACAAAAGTAAGTTTTTCTTAAGGATGCTTAAGACCAGCACACACTGTATGCAGCCAAGAGGAAGGAAATGCAACCTATTTTCTAAAAAACCTGAAGTAGCCTCACATTCAACAAAAAGAGAAATAATCAATCTATGTTTACAGTTCCAGTGATGAGCAATTCTGTGCTAGCAAACAATGGTATTTTCACCCCTTTCTTCATGCTGCTTCTCTCTCAGGAATAGCTAACACTTATTGATTACTATTAGAGGGCACTAAAGGAATACATGGCTAAAAGAGCAACAGTAGCAACAGGCAACATTCTGCCTGTTATTTTTTTCTTAAAGACCCTGAAAACAGTGCATGGAGGGTCAGATGTGGAGTCCGTGATTTTTCCTAGTCAATACTACTTAGGAATGAGTATTAGGTATGGGGATTGCAGGCTCTGAGGCCTGAAGCAAGGGGGCTTGCGTCAGTGAGGCAGATCATGGAGGAGGAGGTTACACCCATGACCAAGGGGTGCACATGTGAGGTGCACATGCTGATACCACTGACAGCACCAAACACAGGAGCCACAAGGCAGGAGCAGGGCCCAGCCCCAGGCAGTGTTCGGTTGAAGATGGTTCCAGCCTTCTCCTAAGCCCCAGGGCAAAACTAGCACACTGCAGCTGGGGGTGACGCCAAAGAGTGGTGGCAGAGTGGGTGGGCAAGGCATTGCTCCCAAAAGAGATACTGCAGATCATCTCTGATCTTTCCAAGGAGGGGAAAGACAGGCCTTGTGAGGCCTGACAAAGAGGACCTGGCACCAGCAGTTGGCTTGACAGCCTAACACAAAACTAACTTCTTTGTAAAGTACAATGTGCAATACAGATAGGTCCTCAGGTATTTAAAACACAGAGGCAAAGGAACTACAGGAGGTCAAGAGAGAGCTGCATTTAATCACATTTTTGCTATGTTAACTAAGGCAGCTCCTTTACCTTCATAAAACATGCAGTAGTGTAATTTTATTAACAACGGCAAGTCTCTATATACTCTTTCCACTGCTGTTGTCTGTAAGCATTTTAGAAGACAGAAGAAGGCAACAGAACTACTGATTTAAAAATCTCTGGTTTTGAGATCTGGACAGCTCACGATTTTCTCTCCATTCATCCCCTTCTCTCCTCCTATCCATTCAGTGATAAATACCAGTCACACACACTGCAATCCATCCCAGGGCAGCAAGATGTGTCAGCTACAGGCAGAAAATGTTATGTTAATCTGTGTTAATCTTAATGTGTTTAATCTACACACTGTAACTCCACTGAGTGATGACAGAGTTGCTGAGACCAAATGGCTTAAAAAAAAATATGGGACATGGGGCTGTTGGGGGTGGGTGGGTGGGGTGTCTAAAAAGCATTGCAATCTTAAAATTTTAAATCACCGATTCCAGTGTAGATGACATCCAGGAGAGAGCTGGAACATAATAGAACACATGGGATCTTTGTCCAGATCTGCAGTGTCATATGTCCCTACATACTTCTGGGTTAGCACCTAGAATCCTGATATGGCTATGAACTATTCCAAAAAGAGCAGTGAAAATGTTGCCATCTCCTCAATACCAGCATTAAGCCTAACAGTTCACAGGCAACCAGATAGGGAAAACACAAGGGAGCAATGGATATAGGAATAATCAGAGGCCAAAAGACACCAGTGCCGAACAACTAACAAAGTTTTTTGTGGGCACCACAGTTGAGATGTTGTCAAAAAATATATTTTTATAAAGATCTGCACAGAAAACTTCATAATTTTGCCCTTCTCATGTGTAATGGAGGATGAGTGACTCTGTTTTTCAACAAATTTGTCAAATGGCAAATGTCACAGTGCCATGGGTTAGCCTTGTACATACGTGCAGAAGCTGACTATCAGTTCCCTCATGTGAAATATAAAATCCAGGGTATGGAGAGGCTCCTCACTGGGACTTGCTCCTTGCTTCACCAGGTGGACAAGGCTGCTTTATCCCTAAGGTACTGCTCATTAATAGTTTAACTAAGTGCACAACATGATTGTCCTTGTTTTACCTTTAGCTTTCCAAATAAAGGAGAGAGGGTAACAATTAAGAAGATCAGAAACAAGCAACTGTGTCCCCAGCTCAAATACCTCTCTCATGAAGGTAGTAAAGGTTCTTAAGAATAAAACCTTGATGGGGAGCTTGTAAACATCTAATGTTTTGTCAGTTAGTGTGGAATGAAATGTTAGAGCTCTTAAAAAAAAGGCAAAAACAAAAAGGCAAAAACAAACAAACAAAAACTAACAAAAAACCTAACTACTTGAACATCTTGTAACTTTATAAACCTCAGTAACTTTGGGGCCTATTTTACCCACTAAGTACAAACTTGTACCAGCTTTGCCTTAATGTGATTTAGGAGTGGTTTCAAGGTAGCTAGTTGACAGAATGGACTTTGGCTTCTACAGTAGCGTGGTCTGTAAAACTAAGATAAAACTTTTCCTTTGGTGCTCAGCATCCAAATACCTCTCTCAAGATATAACCAGTGTACATTAGTGCAAAACATGAACACACAAAAGTGTGTTCCTCCATTAAGATGCACAAGCTGCTAATGCACAAGCTGTATGCCAGTGTCTCTGGGTGACATTTGTTGGCTATGTAAGGTTCAGGGCTTGGTTAAATTAGGAAGAAGAGTGTGCATGGGACCTGAAGGGCCAACACTCAGGTTTGTGAGAGAGATGCAGTTTGCTCTATTTGTGCTGTTCTTTGCCTCCTCACCAAACTCATATTCCATTTCTGAATTTACCCACAAAAACTTTGAAAACATATTGGAAATTCTTGTGATTATTTCAGACAAAGAAACCAAGTTGCAGAAATTATGAACAGTATTCTTTCAGCTAATCATGTGCCTTATTTGGAAGACAAAATCAGAACAACGATATTTAGAAATGAATTTTGCTTGGTCTATCCAAGTAGTTTTGAATGTTTAGATTAGAAAAGCAGCCATCATCAGTTTAGGACAGCATAGCACTGTCTACTGCAGAGTAATGACTGCAAAGTTAGCTAAATTAGATATCATGAACCAGTCTGAAGCTTTCAGTGAGTTCATTAAAGAACACCATGCAAAACCCAGCCTAGCCAGAAGAGCTGATGTGGCTGGAAGAAAAAGTATAGCTAGTTCAGCTTGACCAGAAAAAAAAATGTCTGTTGGGACAAAATCTGCTTTGGGCACATCTGGCAACCTGGACCTTCCTGCCTGTATCCTGTTGCTGCACAGCATGAGAAGCTGGAAGAAAACACAGAGAAACAGAAGCCTGAAGCCACTTTAAGGAATCAGAGGCAAGTCAGTGTTGAAAAAGCATCTGAATATATGCACAAGAGCCAGCTGCAATTGTGAAGACAGGAAAAAGCAGCTGGAACAAGACAGCAGGAAGAAAGCCAAGCAAGGGCAGAAAACTGTGCTGCTGAAGAGGCAGAGGCAGGATCCAATAGCCCAGGCCCTGCTTGCCCACCACACTTTACATCTTTGAGAGCTGTGTACTCACCTTCTCTAAGAGGTCTCCTTTCCAGTTTTCTCATATGTTACGTACTAACAGAGGTAGCAGAAAAAACAGATGTCTGAAGAATCGCTGTTGTTAAAATTTCAACAGATTTATCGGAAAGGAACCGTTTTTGAAAAATATGCTCTGAAGAGAGGGGATAAAGAATGGAAGACAGAAGAAGAAAACACCAAAATGACCAAACAGAAAGACAGGGAATTTTTCAACTAAATGCATTCTCTGTGATTCACTGATTCACAGAAATGAAACCTTTCACAGCAGACTGTCTCTAATCATTTCTCAGGTAGAGGCCCACAGGCACAGTGCAGACCTCCTGAGCAGACAGGAGAAAGACTCACATTGCACACAACTTAGTACTGCAGACATAAAAATTACTTTAAGCTCAGCTCATTTGCTCTAGGTTTATATTTCTCATTAAATACCCTCACCAGCAGGCTACACAGCAAGAATTTTGCCACCATCTTTTCTTACAAGATCTGTATGTGTGCACGGACACACACACAGACACAACAACTCAAAGGGAATATATAATATTTTCCTTGTGTGGCACAGTAACACTCTTCTTAAATTCCAAAAACTTCAGAGGCTGAGGCAACAATTTTCTACCCAGCTTTACTAATAAGTTAAATAAAAATGATAATCATATCTATTAAAGGCTAAACACCTATTTACTTCTTCCAGTTAACTGGTCTGGAACACATCTAAATTAAAGCAGGCTGGTGCAAATATATTAATTCAATAACAGCAATAAGAACATCCTTGTAAATCAGAGCTGATCAGGTGCCAAGCGAGCTTGAAGATATTTTATAGCTTTCACCTTTGCTTTGCTCAAGTTAGTGTGAAAAAGAGAACTCATGTCTTTGACCTTATGAAGTAGCTTTCATCTGTAAATGTGAAGATTTCTAAGCAGAGACAATAATCTTCACTAAAATGAATTTGCTGCCAATGGTGTAAAAAATTCATCATATGGGTATTTCCTCAAGGGTGAAATATATTTTAAAACAGCGTACATCAAAGAAAAACACATGTAAATCTTCCCGTTTGGCATGGAATCTGGGACTTCTACAACCAAATGGAAAAATATATAATTGTGTGAAAAGGTTTGAAGAACTACATGTATTTTAACACACTTCTCACCCATACCCCCAAAAGCTTTCAAGAAGAGTCATATTTGCATGACATTTTATAAGTGTATATACTGAGAAAAAACAACATATTTCATATTTGCTTTTGCATTTCTAGAAAAAAACCCCACAATAATATCTCTAAAATTCCAGAAGCTTGAACAAGATCAACATCCTAACACTGAAAATATAACTATGCTTACAGGAAAAAAAAAAAAATTAACTTTATTGTGTATTTTGCATCATATCTTCTTTGCATCTTAGGGAAGCTCACAGGTTTTTTTTCATCCCACTCAATGACAAAGGGAGGTAGCATGTAGTGATTTAAGATATTTAATCTAAGCTTAACAACTTATCTCGTATTTGTAATATTTCTAATGAGTTGCCTGTCAGGTAGTAGAAAAATATCTTTACAATTAGAGGCTTGACTTCAACTTAACTTTCTTCTGTAATATGTTGTAGATGTAATATGTAATACGTCTACAGCAGTAGTAGAACAATTCAGTTTTCAGTAAGTCATTTTAATGTTCACTTTGACAAAAACAGAAGTCCTGGGACGTTGTAAGGTGACTGAAACAGAATCACGAGAAAATTAGCTTAAGCACAGAAAGAATCTGGAATGGAAAGGTAATTCTTTGTCTGCATTACAAATCCAACCATGTGGAGAGAAGCCTAAATGCAAACAGATGTATGTCCTGGCACAACATCCAGTTAGCCATCATGTTCTTGTTCAGAAAAAACTGAAGACACTTAGATGAATGTCTTCACGTCTCAGAGTCAAAAAGAATAAATATCCCTAAATCCTTCATTTTCTTAAATGTGCTGTTTCTAGAGCTAGCTGAAAATTCCCAGATCGGGCCTCACAAATACTCGTTTGAGTCCTGAAATCATACTTTGTTCCTTTCTCCTCTTTTATTCATTGCTCATGAACATTCAAACTTGTAATTTTTTGTTTGCACATATGTTTAGAGAACATCTGTTCCTTGTTCCCATCTGGTTGAGATTATCTATGTATCTATGCATGAAGAAGGCAACTGGTTATCTGCTACTGTCACTTATTTTTATCTAACTTTGTAAGCGAGAGAGAGTAGGGATTGAATACAGCAGGAGCAAACCCTCCGCCTTGAATTCATTGCTGAAATGCATGACTTTCACATAACTCATATCTTCAGCAAGTAAATTTCAAGGCACTTTATTGAAGGAGTCCAGTATCATTATCACCAGCTTGGAAACAGTAAAAAAAGATGAAAAAAGGACACCTGACTTGGCAGAGGTCACCAGATCAGTGGGAGATCTTAACATAAACACCAGTTCTCCTGCATCCTAGCTCATGTCTCTCTCCTTTGCTGTACACCATCTTCCTATAATAAAAGCCTGAAATAATTTTTTTCAAATAAATAGTTTGAAACAAGTAGAGAAAAGAAGGCAGCACTTACTCATAAAGGGATAAATTATATTGGGTATCCTTGGGGTAACAAATACTTTCAGCAGCACAATCTGAGTAGATGTATTCTTTTGAATGATGATTGATAAAGAAATTTGGACATCAGTCAACATACAGGACCCTGCACCTGTTACATTTCTTGTTTCCATCACCGAAGATGGTATTATTTCCTACAGGTTTAGTGTTTCAAAAAGACAGAATTTGGCTTCAACAATATATTCTTTAAAACTGTGCAAGTTCTCACAAGTGCCCATCATAAGTGAACTAGAATATACCTGGTAATAACATTTATTGGTTATAAGTCATGTCTGTGATTACCTCTCCTGTCAGGCATAGTGTAAGAAGTATGTTTAGCTACAGATTTGATGCAGGCAGCCAGGCTTCTATAACGAAGGGCTTTTTTAGTTCCGAAATCCTGTTTTTCAAACTGTCTGGTATTGTACAGCAGAAGCAATTGTGGCAGAATGAAAGTTCCTGCTTTTTATCCCCATTTCTATTTACCTATCTGCAAAACAATCTAAATTTTCACTGCAATTCTCCTTGACATTTCCCTTATCTATTTTCGTTTCTCATTAGTCTGCCTCATGAGAAAATATGGGTGCAGAATACTAAATCAACTTTATGGTCAACACATCTGGTGCATATTGGGACAGACAGATTGTCCCTACACAAAAGCCTTGGGTTTGAGGATTTTTTTACCAGAAGCATAAGAACATGTTCTTCTTGAACTGGAATGTGTTCAAGAAAAACCCTTGCAAATAGAAGACTGTTATTCACCTAAAGGAAGCAGGTGGCATCATTACAAGGAAGCAATGTAAGCATACAAATGAGAAGGGGAAGATGTATTTTCTATCCTTTCTCTGAAGATTTGGTTGGCGGGTTCATTTGGTTTCCCTTTTCAATTATATATATGAAGAAATTTTCATTAAGAGGCATCCCAGGAAGAATTGGTCTATGTCCAAGCACTTGCAATATTTTTTTTATCTTGACAAGGCAGGATACAGTATTGCCAGGGGTCAAGACCAAGCACCAGGATTCATGATTTCAGTTCCTAGGGACGGATTCCCTTGATCATTGTGTTCAGTAGGACGGGATTCTGATCTCAGTTGCAGTTCACAGGCATTTCCATGATACAGATAAATAAAATATTAAATCGAATGTATTTACACACTGTGTTTCGTTAAGGGTCTCATACTGTGATCTTCATGATCCACCTGTGGGGAAGAGAGGTTTAGCTCCTCATTTGTCATCTCTAGGACGGAAACCAGACAACTTGTCTGTAGTCACACAGAAGGTAAGAAGTAAAGGATAGGATAGGCCTTTCCCTGCAGGAGATATTCAGCCAACCCTTGGCTTTGACAAGGGCATCATTCCTCTTCAGACAGAAGATTCAGCCAAACCTGGTGATACCCAGCAAATGTGACTGCTGCTTCTCCACTGCTAGCAGTTTTCTGCAAGTACAGTGTGATGTGTTGGACCACTTTTCAAAGTTCCTGCTAGCTACTAACAAAAAGTATTTTTGCTAAAAGACGCATTAGAAGCCCTTAGGTTTCCACAATTCTTCTGTAAATAGGATGTAATGGGAGAATCCAGACAACAACAGTAAAATTATTGAAAAATTGAGAGAAGGGCAAAGAAGGCAGAGCAACTTAGTGTTTCCAACACGATATAATGTTTTACTTTAGCACTTGTGGGTCTGAAGTTTTAGATAACTCTCTCCGAAAACTTACAAACATGGCATGAGATACGAGTAAATGAATATGGGTATCTTAACTAGATCATCCTCTTCTCTCACTTGGAAAGGTCCAATGCAATTATTTGGACTTTATGAAAATCCACACAGAAGCACAAAAATGGCTGAGGTTGGAATGGAACTCCCAAGGTCACTTTGTCCAACACCCGGCTCAAGCAGGATGGCCTAGAGTTTGGTGGCTCAGGACCAAGGCTGGGTGGCTTTTGAATATGAGAAGGAGATATCCTCACAGAAAAAATGTATATCCTAATGTTCAGAGGGAACTGCCTGTGTTTCAGCGTGTGTCCATCACCTCTGGTCCTCTCGCTGGTACCCCTGGCAATAGCCTGGCTCCATCCTCTGTGCACCCTCCCCTTCAGGTATTTATACATATTAATGAGGTCTCCATAAGCCTTCTCTTCTCCAGGCTGCACAGGCCCATCTCTCCCAGTCTTTCCTTAGAGAAAAGATGGTCCAAACCCTTAAATATCTTTGTGACCCTTTCCTGGACTTCAATGCATCCATCTCTCTGCTGCACTGAGTCCAAAACTGGACAGAGCATTCCAGGAGTGACCTCACCAGTGCTGAATAGAGGGGAAGGATCATCTCCTCCAACCTGGTAGCAACACTCCAACACTCCTAATGCAGCCCTGGACACCATTTCCCTTGTATTTTCCAATGCAGCATTGCTGGTTCATGTTTAATTTGGTGTCTTCTGGGACCCTCAACAGTAAATCTAGGCTTAAAATCCAACCTTAGTAGAAAATCTACACTCTAATATAACCAGCATTTCAGAAACAAATATTGACTTAATTTGTCTGAAACCACCCAAAGTTTAGATATCCATTTTAATAAACTCAAAGACTCTAGAAAGATATTTATTATGCTACATATTATTTGTTCCACAAAAATACCAATTTGTCAAGATTCAAAGATGAAAAATAATACCTTATGTTTAATGTGACAGGACACAGATTAAATAATTTAATTTCAATGTTATTGTGCATAATTTTGTGATTCAAGGCCAGAAACATCCTCGGTCATTGTCTGCAGCTCTCTAAAATGATTGTTTTTTACAAGACTGCTAAAACAATTTGTTGATTTCCCCAAGTAGTGGACAAAAGTTTCTGATCCTAAGACTTGCCTTCCATGATTTTAATCTGGCAATGAAATTCCAATGCCCACACATCCCCTTTCCCACCCACAAAGTGAAACCCTCAGCCCCTTCAACCCCTTGTCCCCATGATGCTATCGGCACCATTTCATGGCCTTGCTTCACTTCCAAATCTGACACAAAACACTAGAAAGCACTCAAAGAGTTCAGAAGCCAAGCTGCAGTTATCTGTCATCTTAGCAGCCTCTTTCTCACTTTAAAATCAATCTCTGGTTGGGTGTAACTTGTGCAAGCAGTAATCACAGCCTTTTTTCAGTGTTTATTGCTCACTCTCGACTCACTGTGGAGCCAGATTGAGAAGCAGAAGAATGCCAGTGAAGTATGTTGGAAGAATGTAAAACAGAAGTGGAGAAGAAAGCATGCATCTTATTATTAAATACATTCCTTTAAACTGAAGTCAAACATATCCAAAAATCACCTGCCATTTTGATTTCCTGCAAGGAATACCTCAAAGTTCACAAGCTTTTTTTAAAACAAACAAATACAAAGCCACCTACAGAATCATTATGATTTAAATGTGACAGATCTACTGGAGATGATAAGAGTGCCATTTCATACATCACCCTGATTAGGACTGGAAGGCACTTTTGGGTGACTTTCAGACATTCTATGTGTCTTCTTCAACACTGATGGGATTAGGTAATGCTAGCAACTTGGAGGAGATGCTCAGCACTTTGCAGACTTCGAAACTTTGCAGACATTGATAAGCCAACGTCTAAAAAGTACGTTCCTCAGGGTGATTTGTATAGATGTGGCTGTTCTCAGAACACATCAGAACTGTATAGAAGCACACCACTCTGAGGTAATGCAGTTGTTCAAATTAAGGAAATGGCAGCAGGTTTAGCATACAGGTGGGCATGCTCTAGCAGCACAAGAGGGGAGCAGGGAAGAATAAGGAGAGGATGAGCTTAAGGAAGAGAGGAAAAAGGAGAAAAAGGAGAAAAAAAAAATAGAAAGAATATTCCCATAGGCTCAGATAGAAAATATGCAAAAGATGCAAAGAAGAAGATAAAGAGCTGGAAAAAAAAAATTGTATAATGCCAGCTTTGTAAGACCATTATTATATACCAACAGCAACACTGCAAGCTAACATGCTTCTTTTTAAAGTCAAATCTTGCAAATCATACTCAGGAAAAAAAGTATATTACCAAAAATACTATGTAGGATTTTCAGATTTCACCATTCCCTAGCAGAATTTATAGTTATTATTCTCTTCTGTTTTTCATTGACACTGAAATTCCATATGAAATCCTAGTTTCATTGAAATAAATGCCAAAACTCTCTTTTACTGTAATGGACTCAGCATTTCTGCATCATTAGGTACTACTACATATATTAAGTAGCTTACAGAAGTACAACTTATTACACTGTTTTCAATGGCCACAGTAAAAGAGCGCAGGCTCAAAGAAAACACAAGACTTTTTTAGCTTTAATAATTATCCCAGTTAGCAAAACAATACCATATTTTCATGCACACTTTTGAGATAGTGCAGGTGCTGCTGCCCAAAAGAAGTCAGCTTAACCACTTTTAGTGGACAGTTTCTAATGTGAATTTATTCCCTAAATCAACTTTCTGCATAAACTTACAGATGAAGGGAGGGAGAAACACAGAGCTGGGAATGAATGTCTGCTACTGTGCTGACGAATAGCTCTCTTCAAGCCTCCATGATGGTCAGGCCCCCACTGTGGAGGCAGACACAAGTTTGCTCTGCCCAAGCAACTCCAAGTCTCTGACCGTAGATATTTATGAAACAGTAGTACATAGCTACAGTCAGCCTTGCAAGCACCAAATGTACATCTAAACATAAAACATATTAGCTTCTAGTCCACTTGTAGCACAGGCCGAGCATGCTTATGTCTGCCTGCAAAAGGCAATGCAAATGTAGTCCTCTGTCTTTCTTCTGTCACTTATCACTGGTCTCGTTTATTTGCCCTGGTAGATCTTCTCAGAGCACCATTCTGTCACTCCAGATCCTGTTTGAACCCCTCAGTCCAGCACAGCACCAGCAAGAGTTCTCCACTGTTCTCTCTTGTGAAAGAAGTTTTAATCTGATGTGTTTGAATAAGCCTGCACTGCAAAGCTGCAGGCAGCAGATAATTCTCTCTCCATCACCAGATTTCATTCCCAGTTTCCAGGGAGTGGCAGTTGAGGGTGAAAGCCCCGGCAGGTAGGAAGAAGGAGTGCCACTAATTATGAACCGGGGGGGGGGGGGGGGGGGGCATAGATTTTCTTGCTCTCAGTACTACACAACACCATATTGTCTATGCAGCAGACCCAAATGGCAAAGCACAGTGATGTCTCTGATAACTCTAATGGAGACAGGAGATCCCCAAGTACATTTCTATAGAGCTCCACTGATTTCAATAGGCTACAGAAAGAACTGCAGAAATTCACCCACTGAGAAACTAATAACGCATAGGGCTCCTTTTTTACTCCCCTTCCTATCCTATCTGCTCTTAAGTAATTTAAATATAGATAAGAAGGTGTGCATAAAAGTGAGACAAAAAAAATGGGATTTGGAGGAGAAAAAAAATTGGGCGAGTTGAAAGAAAGGAAGGAGCTAGCAAATGAAATCTTTCCCTGATTATCTCACAGTTCTAATGATCTGAAAAGAGGAAATAGAAAGAACAAGAAGAGAACAAGGAGCTTAGAGTAATGAATTAATTCATTGTTTAGATTGTCTTCTATTCTTCAGCACAGAAAAAGAAATCAAGATTAAAAACAAAAATGAAAGTTATTAGAATAATTAAGACAATTATGATCTTGTACTGATTTTTTTTTGTTCTAACTATGAAAAAAGACATCAAATGAACCCTACTTCATAAAGTTATATTATTTCAAAACCAATAAAGTTAATACTTTTTCAAAGTAAAAGCTTTTGAAGTGTGCAATTAAATACCATTTGAAAAAGAAAGGAGTATTTGTACTCAAACTGAAGAGAGCAGCCCAAAAAAAAGTCTTTTATATCATGCTAAGAAATTATTAACATCTGCTCAGTCTGGACTGCTCTATATTTGCAAGGCATTGCATGGTAAGGGACACCTCTCATAGTCCCTACAAGAAAGTATTTTCCTCAACATTCTGATGCAAAATTGGAAACATGGCATGCAACTGAATTTCCCAAAGCTAAAAACACTGTTTCTGAAGCTCTGGTTGATATTTCCAGTGTGTTACCTTGGAAAGCCTCTGCTCTGGATGACCTCTGCCAGTGCAGCTCCTCCAGTGTAACAAATGAGAAGTTTGTGGCCCCAGCCCACCTCAGCACAACCACTCTGGACAATGCAGCAGCAGATCTGTTTAGCTGCTTCCTGCTGGAGGAGCAGAAGGGGAAAACATTGATGGCCCCGGCTGACTTGGGAAGCCCAGACTGCTTCTCCTCACAAGTGCCCTGCTGGGGGCAAAGCTGTCAGGAACTATGCGTGGAGATCCACTCAGGCACTGATCCTGACAGGGAAACCGCTCATGTGTAGCCCTGGACAGTTTTAAACCTGCTAGTGAGTCTGAGGGAGCTTACCCCTGGGCCTTGCAGTGATCTGACAGCATGTTCAATATGCATAATGTATGTGACTAGCATAGACACAGGGAGGATGCAGTAAACAAAGTGTGTGCTGTAGTGGAAAAGATATGCATCAGTTTGACTCATCTAAATTAAAAACACACTGGAGCCACTGCTGAACACACAATGTACTGAGCTCCCTCAGCAGCAACCCAGAGGTGCATGGTCTAGGGCAACAGCTAGTGCTGCTAATTCTCTGAAATACAAGGTGAACAAACTTGTGAGGATAAAAATACTGTGGCCAACCTTGTTAGCACAAGCAACTATTGCTATAGAGAGCAGCAATATTATCAAATGAGGCTGATGTCTGCTAATGCAGTGATCAACCCTGCAGAAGTCCTGTGTTGGCTGTAGATAACACCAATCTGGAATACACAGGATTTTATTAGATCCAGTTACGTTACTTCTTTTAATATCTTAATTTTTTTGTTGTTGTTTTTTGGTTATGTTACTTGTAGTGGCATATATTTTAAATTATTCTTCTTATTATTATTACTACTACTATTGTTATTATAATTATCATTAGGATCATCATATACCTCTACAGCCCCTGAAAATACTGAAGCTGGTAAAATGTCTACTTTCAGAAACACTTTTAGAAAAAGTTGTTCATCTGAATCATTAGTAAATTTTGGCCTTTTAATCTTTCTTATATGTAGCTTACGATATGGAAATTTTTTACTCACAGTAATCCTGATTGTTGGATATTTCATATCATCAACAGACTACTCACTCGCCTAGGCTGCATTTTCCAGCACTGTGTTAAATTTGACTTGATGTGAGGAATTCAAGGAAATGGGAAAAGAAGACTTGAAAGGAAAGAGCTAATGACAACAGCTGAATAGTGTATGATACAGTGGGCCAAGATTTCAGATGATGTAAATAGTCATAGTTTTTCCAAAACTAGCAGACCTGTACTGGAAGGTAACAGAATATCTTATTAGACAGGAAAGAGTACTTAAGGGGAACTTTAATTTCCCAAATAATCTATCCTAACTAACTCGTTTCAGTGATTTGAGACCTGATCACTCCAGAAGCAGAAAAAAAAATAAATAAATAAATAAAGGAAAGAAAAAAAAACCGAAGAAAAAAAAAGAAAAGAAAAAACCCAAACCAAAATAGATGCTATATCATGCAAGTTTATGATCATTAGTAGATTTGGCACATATTAAAAGTTGTTCCATAATGCAGTCATTTTCATTTCAGCTATTCCTCTGCACTCTTCAATTATTAAAGTTAAATGCACAGAATTCCTCAGGGAGTTTCACATTTATTAACAAAGCATTTTATGTGCTAACAGAAAATCCCAAAATTAGGAGAAATCATTTACAAGCAGACAACAGCTGTTACAGCATTAAAACTTTAATTGGCACCCCCTAACAGATCGTTGGGTATTTCAGTCATTCTCTTAAGGATTTGATAATCCTTATAATATTCAGAAAGAGAACAATTTATAAGAACAGTGTTGCACATTAGCAAAGATTGAGTGTGTATGCAGATGCAAATATATATGTCTGAAATAAATGGTGTCTTGAGAAGACACTATGTGATAGTCAGGCACCTGAATTCTCCCTTTTACCATTCCTCTAATTTACTTCCTTACCCACTTCTTGGCAGTACATCTCAAACAGTCTTCAGAACAAGGGTCAATTTCCACTATCCCTCCCATTAGACAAAACTTACCACTACCTTGATAATGACATTAATAAAAATAGTGGGTATGATTTGTTAACATACGAGAATGCAAGAAGATGATTCCCTGAGTGCTGTGCAAGAGACAAAGATGATTTCTGCTGAATATCTAGCATTCAGAATCTGTACCAAAGCAACATAAATCAGTCCTGACAGTGCATCCCTCATCCAAACTCTTCTACTGTTAAAAAAAAAAAAAAAAAAAAAAAAAAATTTGGACAGTTGGGTTAGCGACTGAGAGACACAGAACTTCATTGATGAAACTATTATTGGTCTGGCTCAATGGCACATTTGGAAAAAATAATAAAATGAACAGGGTAATTGGTAGAGTAAATTATCTCTGTATTTCAACATCCATTTATCTAAAACCTGTACCGGAAAATAGTACAGGAATGAAACTGAAAACTCTTGTTGTCCTTCTCCTCAGGGATTTTTTCCCATCTGCGAACAACATCCTCACAAAGTTTTCTCTGTTTCCTTCATTCCCAAGCACCCTAAATAAAACAGTAAATGAGAATTCCAAAGATGATTAAAAGCGGTATTTAAAAAATTGCCTTGGGATGGGTTTTCATCTCATAAGCAGCTGCTTAAGTGTTTTGTTGATCTTGGGTCTTAGAGGAAGGTTTTCTCCGGTGGTAGGAAATACATAATGGTTTCACAGCTTAGCCACACTAATAACAAAGTACATCAAATGCTTTCTTCATAGCATAATTAAGAAGATACTTCCTAATGTTCCTGAAGATTTGACTTTGAGTATTATGTGGTAAATTTGAATGCTATGTGGCACACAGAAGGCTAAACAATAATTATTAGTAGAATAGCAACCCAACTATTTTAAGCTGTTTCAATTAACTTCAAATTTAAGCATGAAAAAAAACCCAACAATTCAATTGAGACTTCAAACTGTTGATTCTAACTAAAAAAAGGTAATAAAGAGTAAACAGATGAAAGAAAAATATATTTGTAAAGACTTATCCTTATCTTGCTTTCACGGGCAACCCTCTTATTAGCTTGAACGATTTCATTATTGTATGTTTCTTTCTGGTCAGAGCTAGTTTCCAGCTTCTGACCAAAGAAGATACCCTATTTGTCTTGCAAAGCATAAATGTTAAAGGACTGAATGTGGACAAATATAGACCTAATTTAGTTCTAAGCAAGATCTACACTGAGGAACTTTTGACTCCACACAGAGCTTCAATGTACATTTTTGAAAGCTGAGTCTGAATAAAGGAAAATCCTTCCTAAATTCCAGTCATCCCTTTCTAACCTGTACACTGTGGCATAAACCTGGCACAGTGGTCAGGTTTTTCAATATTCATCTATATTTTAAAAATACAATATCTGGATTATGAAAACTGTTCCTTATAATCATCTTAAATGAGTTAAGGAATCCACGTATACCTCAATGCAAAAGGATATCTTTCACCCAAAGAACACAATTACAAATGACTGATACCTCTTTTTCTGCATCGTTAAGGAGATGCTGCAGACAAATTTGTATTTAGTGTCACTCTTGCAGCTACTACTCAGCTGTGCTTATCAGCTGCAAAAAAAAAAAAAAAAAAGTCCAAGAAAGGAAAAGGTATATCAAAACATGAGTGACAATCCTATTGGCTTAGCCTCAATCACTCTTAACATACTTTATTACATATACAATCCTGCAACAGTGTTCACACTTTGATACAATAAGAAAACAGGCAGGACTGATAAATTTTCAGTTTAGATACAGAACAAAATATATTGTAGAAGTTTGTATTGTGTAAGACCATAGTGCTCCAAAAGTAGTATTCAGCATACATGGCAATCAGTACCATGGAGTACAGATTATAACTCATGTTTTACAAGGTTTCTTCTGGCTTTCTGTATGCATTTATATGCATGGTGCCGTCCATCTTCAGCATGATTTTAACAGTTTGGATGAGATAACATGAGTGCCATAACCACATGACCCGAACCTCATCTACCTGCGTAACATTTTAATAAGATATGCTCCCTGCTTGAGGTGACACTTGGCAGTCCCTCTCACACCTGTCTCTGCCATGTCAAAGTAGGAATGACTAAGAAGTAAGGGTTCAGGATTTAGATGCATTGGAAGGACCGCACCGTTGCTTCACATTTACCTGACAACAAGGCAAGGAGCCAGAGAGTTGCATGCCAAAGCTTGCAGACATATTAATGAAAATAATGTGGATTAAACACATAAATTCACATAGTGGAAAGACTTACTTGCTGGATCCCCAGTATGAATAAATGCCAAAGAAGAAGTAATCTAAATGGTTATTAGCATAATTTGAGTGCTGAGTGCTGTTCTGCTCCAGCTACAAATGTGATTGAGACATATGCTTGCTCTGATGGAGGAAATTAGCAGAGGATTACCACTTTCCCTAAGAAGATTAAACTAAGAAGAAAAAATAATTTGCTTTCCATTGCACTGCTAGACCATCTACCATTAAAAGAAAGCAGACTCCATTAAAAAGGGCCATCAGTTTAATGGAAAGATTATTCTGACGGTTGCCAGCTTTACAGCCTGTTTAGTCACGTAAGTCAAGCCCACATAAGAAGCAACAGCAGAAGCGGTTGCCTTAGCCCAGACAGTGGAAACATAAAGAATTCATAATGACATCATTAAATGAAATTAGGAGATCAGGAGTTTGTTCCAGATTCCTGCCTTATCAGCATCATAGCATTATCCCATCATCCCATCCCATCCCAACAGAGGAGCCTATTCAAAACTGCCAGTTATGGGAACTGAGGACATGGAGAACAATCACATTCCTCTTCATCCTAACTCTGTCCAAGCCTTCAAGACATATTACAGAGTTCAATATCTACGTGCTACGATTGAAAGTTGAAGTATGAAGGAATAGTGACTGTAAAACTGTCCCTCCTATTATTCTCAAATCCACATTTTATGTGCCATACAGTCATGCGCCAGTCATGGAAAAGTGCACAGGCTGCATGGTCCAAGTACACTGCTAATGAAGATGAAGGGAGTGGTACGTGCAAAGGATGTACCAAGAGGAACGAAATGGGACAAAACATCTTTCCTCATTACATGACAAAGGACACCCTATCCACCCACACATGATTGTGCAATATTCTGTCACCGGTGCAGACAGAGAAAATGTAAGGATTTTGCAGGTATTTTTAACTGTTTCACTAGAAGAATTTATAGTTTCCCTCTTTTCTACAATAGCCATAGCTGAATAAAGATACACAGTAACCTTCTTATATCCAGATGCTGTTTATAACTACCTGGTTACTTTCTTGAATAGAACAGTTTGGATTAGAAATACCACTGATACATCCCACTCATACCCTGTGAACAGTGTTTCCCATTGTCTCATTCAAGCTCTTCAAGACGCCGGAAATAACAAACATTTGGCACAGGAGCTTACCTGGAATCTTGGTCTGGTGAATCTGAACCCATTTCCCAGCTCTCTAAAGAGCCACAGTTTAGACACTAATTTATGATGCCTATTTGTATTAATTCCTACATTTCTGTTCAAATGAAGCAGTCAACTGCACTTAAGTGCAGTCAACTGCACTCAGTCTACACTATAAAGCAGTCATATCTAAACCAGCTGTATTACTATGGCCATGCTAAGAAACAGCCTCTTCACTTTGCCTTACACAGCTCACTCATTTGTAAAGCAGATTAAAAAAGCATTAGGAGGCAAATATGCACTAAAGTTAGTGTTGGGTCAATCCCAAGAGTAACAAACACAGGCTGCACGGAGAATGGATGGAGAGCAGCCCTAAGGAGAAGGACTGGGGGGTGTTTGTGGACAAGACGCTTGGCATGACTCAGCAATGTGTGCTCACAGCCCAGAAAGCTAATTGTATCCTGGGCTGCTTCAAAAGAAGGGATTCTTCCCCTCTGCTCCCACCTGGAGCACTGCATCCAGTTTATGATGAGCAGGACATGGACCTGCTGGAGTGAGCCCAAAGGAGGGCCATGAAGATGATCAGAGGACAGGAACACCTTTCCTATGGAAAAAGGCTGAGGGAGTTTGGGCTGAGAAGAGCCTAGAGAAAAGAAGGCCCTGGGAAGACTTTAGAGCAGCCTTCCAGTACCTAATGGGGGCCTACAAGAAAGCTGGAGAGGGACTTTACACAAGGACATACAGTGACAGAACAAGTGGCAATGACTTGAAACTGAAAGAGGATAGGTTTAGATTAGACATTAGGAAGAAATTCTTTATTGTGAGGGTGATGAGGCACTGAAACAGGTTGATCAGAGAAGTTGTGGATGTCCTAGCCCTGGAAGTGTTCAAGGTGAGGCTGGATGGGTATTCGAGCAACCTGATCTAATGAAAGGTGCTCCTGCCCAGAGCAGGTGGCTTGGAACTAAATAATCTATAAGGTCCCTTCCAACCCAAATCATTCTATGATTTCAGTCACATCTCTGAAAAAGTGCTAGAAAAAACAAACCCCTAAACCCCTGCTCTGTAATGGCATTGGCACAGCAGATCCAGCAGGTGTTGTGATTCAGACACACATGGCTGAGTCACCATTCTCCTGTTCTTCCTCACTGCTCTTTCCTGACAGTAGTTTAGGGATAGTACAGGTTATTTGGCAGTTATTAAGCACCTCCCCTTGCTTACCCTGTACCAGATTAGCTGTTCTTCCAACTGAGTGCTGACAAAGGGAATGATCTGAACATATTGAGTGATTCACTTCAGTATTTCTGGATTATACACAGGGAATTTTCCTTACCTCTGAGCCTGTTTTTTGGATATGTAACCCAAAACACAAGATGACCAGTTGCCACTTCATAAGTTCAGAGCAGAATCACAAAAAGCAAACAAAAGGAAAGTCTTATACCCACCTCAGTAATGTAGATACCTGGTCTTGTTAGGCAGGCGTAAGACAAATGTCTGGTTTTAATTAACAGAATGTATCAAACAAATAGATACTTTTGAGGGGAAATGGGGGAGATACATTTTGCAGCAGGAAAATGTCCTTTGCTAAGGGATGAAAAGAACTACCTACATTACATGCTCAGCATGGCCTTGTTTACCCATTAAATGCTTTGTCTTGTTCCAGTTTCAGCCTTTGTACAAGTGTTCAGCACCTGTCTTACTGGTTATCTGTGTTTTCTCTTAATACTAATTTTTTACCTGTCAGTGTGCTGTCCACTGAATGCCAGCTGGGCGGCAGTGGCAATGCCAGGGAGCACAGGGCAGGGCCAGGGGACACGGCAAGATGGATTGCCCTCTGACCAAGGATGTATTCATCATCTATGGACAGAGCATAAGCAAAAAGGCTCCTGAGAAAAGCAAACCATTTCCTAGAGGTGACATTTAGCAGCTACTTCAACCCCCAGTTTTCGTTTTAGCAGTCAGTTCATCCAAACACAATCAAATTGTCTGTAGCAAAATCCCCATTATATCACTGAAATTAAGTTTCCTCCCCCAGACCGAAGATTCGGGTGCTGCAGGTACCCAAGACATGTGACACACTGCGGGAATGCGAGTGCTCAGGACTGCCTATTTGGATTCAGGAAAGGAACTGCCTATACAAACAGATGAAGATCATCACAGATCCAAGTCCTGGAAAGAAGGGAGAAACAGCAGGGGCACAAAAATCTCTTGCGTGGGTGGCCGTTTTGGACGTAGCACAATGTGCATTGAGACAAGACTACATCATGGAGGTACCAATGATTTTCTTAATGAAACTTTAATTTCCATGGCTATAAACTGAAATCTTTCAGTAACAGAAAAAAAAAGAAAAATTGAAGCTACCTGGAAGATTTATAACTCTGCACATTAAAAATTAATACTTTGTTAACACTCTCATTCTTCTGATTTCTCCTGCCATGAGTTTAAACTGACCACAGTTATCTGCTTCTTGATAACACCTTCTCAGAATTGCATGGTATCAGCTTTTCCAGTGCCAAAACAGACTCTGACATAAGCAAACTGGATTTTGCTTTCAGAAATGAGTACTGTTAAACTTACACTACTTAAGAGAGACAAAGTTAACCTTTACCCAAAGACAGCTCAGACTAGGCAGTAGGTCTTTGCCTCTCTGATCTGATAAAATGAAACAAAAGCAATTAAGGACTCATTTTTACAACATGGAAGGCACTTTTTGCACTGCTTTCAGTTCTGCCAACAAGGATGTCATCCTGATCCCATGGTGATTTTATTCTTGGTCTATCTGTTTTCCTTCTGACAGTCCTCCTCACTCTCCCTTGAAAGAATCCCGTGATGGGGACACAGATGTTTCAGTCCATTCAGCCTGAAGCAGTCCCTTCAGGCTGTCTAGACATTGTGACTGTGGATACTCGACGATTTCAAGTGCAATAGGATGTGCCATCTCTCCAGCAGGTGAACAAACCCACCCATGACTGATCTCAGCCTTCACAGCTCACAACCTATGAACCAGCTGGTATTCTCAGTTCTCAAGTCTCTGAGTAAAGACTACAGGGCAGAGAAACATTCAGTTTCTCCTTGCATGTTTATCAACCCAAATGTCTGAAGCAAGACTAATTAGAGAAAGAACAGTCATTCACTATGTCTGGACAGAATATCATCCCAACATACTCCAACAGCAGCTTATATGACATAGGGGAAGCTGCCAGTCTGGATCTCAGCCAGGAGTAGAACTCCTTCCCCTCTTTAAATCGACAGGGATTTGACCACTCACTGCAGCGGAACAAGAATAAACCCTCAGTGTTGCTGGGCTTGCAGCAGTGCTCTCCATGCCACCTGCTCTCTCTCTGCTTCCTCATTAACATCCTCTAATTGCAGTGGCTCTTTTGGGCTGGTTTACACAGCCCAAGGCAAATGAGAAAATGCCCACCTTTCCACCAGAGGGTCATCTGCATAAACAATTAATGAAGAGATGCTGCCCTCAGCTAATGTCCTGTCTGTCAGGTTGATATAACCTAGGGCTAGTTAGATGCTCTGAACAATGATCAGTTGCTGTTAATGCTCCACTAGACTATTAAACTCCTGTTGGCAGGCTAAAGCATCAGGCAAACGCAGTGGGCTTCTTTATTAAAATATTGAAAAGACTGCATCCTGCTGTCAATAATGGTTTTGCTCTCCTAAAAGAAGAAAAATACCTTGTGGCAGAACTGTAATTACAAGAGAAACACTGTGCTTCCCTGGTTTAGAGCAGATGGAGAAAAGGTCAGCTATCAATTAAGACCTAGGATAAAATATTCTTGTATAAGGATAAGAAAAAAGTGAATGAAAATAAACTCCTCTGTATGAGAATAAACATGTCTTCTGTTTCACTTATACTGCAAGGAGATCTCTACACAAATTTAGAAGAAAAGTAATTACCTGGCTAACTTCTAAAAGTTCCATGAGAACGTTTTAAGATGGAGGCAAAATCACAGAAGTTTAATGGTGTGGGTATGGAGTCGCCTCTAAATCTGTGTGGTGACTGGCCCAGGCAGTGCAAAAAGGACAGCAAATTGTGCCCCAAAACAGAAGGATGGACACATTAGATGAAGAAGGTGCATTAAAATCACCAGGTTAGATTTGCCCGTGGTGCAAATCAGTCTGCTTGGCTTATTGAGCTAGGACAGGAAAAAATCACCTACCATTAAATACACATGGGAAATTTTTTCCCAAATGAACCACACACTTTTGATTTCATTCCACATAGTCTTCAAAACCTGAGACCTGTATTTAAGCAAGACCTATCCTGTACAAGGTAGCATTTTTTGTTTCCTTTCTGCACCACCTCAATTTAAAATAATGAGATTTTTTTTTCTGGCAGAAAGGATATTTCTTGAACTTTCATTATTAAGCCTTTCATTTTATGTTTAAAGTTTGATGTTGTTAACAGACAGAGCTGGGTCAAAGACAGGGAAACTCCTTGTGATGAAGGCTAATTGGAGGAAAAGAGTATGATTTCAGCTGAACAATTCCAAAAAGCACCAAATATTTCAAGAATTTTTCATTAAAATAAACAGTAGTTAGTTTAGTTTAGCTCTCATTAAAGCAGACTTTAAGGGTCATTTTTCTTGACCTCATTTTTTGAAAGACCACATTACAGAAGAGAAAGAACAATTTTTACTTTTTTTCCCCTTTTCTGTGTATATGGAGAGGTCCTCTCCTGAAGTTTTGATGCTGAAATAAGGCCTCTGCCTTAGATATATCCAAGTTCATTTAAAAAATAACTAGAAATTACCATGGTAAAAGTATTCTTATCCTTTACTCATTAATAAACTCTTCAAAGTAAAATCATTTTTATGTTCTTCTGAAATACCCATCAGGATACAAGTTACATTTCCAAGTGTTTTTAACAGATGTGTTGGGCACCTTTTATATTACAAACATGTATGTACAGCAAGAACCATGCAGAATTAATAAATTATAAATAATCTTCTTCTGTGTTTACCATCTTTCTTTTCTTTTGTTCATGGAAATTTACCCCTGTAAGATTATAACAAAAATTATATTAACAATAATAATAATAATAATCCTGTTTAAAGCATGAACTAGTCAGTTCATTACTGATGAATGACAGTTTAACCTAAAAGTTAAAATCGTATGTTTACATGAAGTGCTCATGTTCTTGTCTCCAACTTCTATCATATTTATTTCCTTCACTTCTCACTCGATATATTTCTTTGACGGGTCCAAATAACGGCTAAGACTCAGAAATGCATCACTGCCAAGAACAAATGACTGGTGTGCACAGACAGCATAAACTCCTTTGTGTCATATAAGCTACAATAACACCAGTAGCAAAGGTTAAGTACAGGTAATTCTCAAGGGGAAAGAAATTAAGAAATGTGTCTACACTTTGAGGACATTAATTTCTTTCTTATTAATGATTGTTCTGTGAGCTAAATCTAATTCAGATCTTAATGTGTATCTGGGCTCTGTTTTGAAAGAAAGCCTCTCTTTTTCCTGGTTTCAGTGGAATATGAATAGATATTAATTGTTGTCAAAACATCAGAGTTACAGGAGATCATTTTCCCGTTGCTTGTGCTGTGATTCAATAAGCTTGTAAGCTTTTGCTGATTTGATTTCACACATGACAATCACTTTCAAAATTTTGACTCAAAAAGTTAAAACCATGTTCCATCAATGCCTGCAAGCTGCTGAGGAGCCAACTTGCAGCTACTACATGGTGCATTTAACACACAACAGACTTCTGCTTACTCTAAATAAACAATAATGGTCACAGAAAGTTTACATCCCTGAAAAGGGTCTGAAGAAGTAACATATATGAAAAGATGGAAAACTCTCCTATTTCCACTTTCAAGAATATTTGTTGTGTAAATAAGAGAATGTATTGTTTTTCTTTAGTGATGCAAACCAGAAATTTAGTTTTAGGCTCTTTCTTCCAGAACATATACCCCCTCTACATCATATAAAAGGTATGCAGCTTTAAAAACAGTGCTAAATACTATAAGCTTTGATCTATCATGAATTTCATTCCATCCTCCTCAAGCGCTGCCCAGTTTCTTCACAAAACAACAATGAATTAGATCCAACCCTTCCCTTCACATTGCCTAATACACTTTTTTAAAATGTTCACTGCTCAATCTGTCAGTAAATCCACTTTCAAAGCTATTTCCTAGCCTTCATAAATTCAAGTTTAACTCTTTGAGGTAAATTTACACATAGAAAACAGTCAAAACTATTCTACAAAATTCTAAATCTACACATAGCAGATTGAGGATATACTACATTATGGACGCCATTTGTATTTACACTGCACAGGTTGACTTCCTGCACTGTATTGATACCAAACAGTTTAAAACTCTCATCTCAATTTCTCAGATACTAGATCTCTAAATTCCAGCCCCATCAGTGCAATCCTGAAAATACAGGACTCAGATAGCTTCAGTTTTTATATTACAGAACAAACATAACAAAAAATTCAAATCAATTGTAGCCGGGATGAATAAAATGCTTACAAGGAGAACAGTATCTGAAACATTTTGTGCACCAGGTTTTGCTGGCACAAATTAACAACATTTATTTGATAGTATTCTATCATGATACTACTCATGATAAACCAGTACAGTTTATGATGCTGTATCTCACAATTGTTTGGATCTGCTATTGATGACTTAAGTGCCTTGTTTTGTGTATGTTTCTGAGCAGATGGAGGGTGAATTCTGATTTTGGTAATTAGTAGATGGGTCATTGAACATAATTTTTTAGTTAGTTAATATATTAGATTTTGAAAAATAGAGGCCTAATGAACTAATTTACATATAATTATTAATAATCTCAACTATATTACTTTGAGTAGGCAAGTTGCATAACTCATGTACTCAGAAAATGGGTACATTCAGCTCTAGTCATGAAAAGCTCTTGCTTTATTCAGTAGAGAAAGAATCACCTACGTGTAGCAAATGCCAGCTTGTCCCTTCTGAAACAGTTTTGTATTTTAAGATGAAAAATATTTAAAAGACAGTCTTATTCTGTCATTCACAGATCAGAAAGCCTTGCTTTAAATGGAGCAGAAACCTGCCAAAGGTCAGACTGGGAATCATTAGCAGAACTAAGGGCAGATCCTGTATTCTTGAGCTCAGCAAAGCCCAGGTCTCTCAAGCAACTCAATGCAGGATCAAGCCATAATAAGAAACCTTTGAGGTCACAGTCCATCAGTCCTCACAACAATAACTGTTCAGCCATGGTAAGGGAAGAAGATACATCTTTCTACTTATCCATTTTCATTTCTTCCTCTATCTTTTACTTCCTTCAACTCTACTTTGTCCAAGACAGACTGCTGTGCTTTTCCCCCTCTACTAAATGCACCTCCAGGAGGAAGGGGAAAAGGGGGAAGGGGAGAAGAAAGCAAAACAACAAAGCAAAAATCTGCAAATAATCCATAACTTACCAAAGCAACGTTACACTTTATTCCAGAGCTTTGAACTACATAGAAAATGAGAAAGAATCAGCCATCAGCCATTCATCATTTATTGTTGCATCAGTTTCTCAATGCTTAACGCAGGTCAGGGTAATTTAGAACATGTTGAAGCTGCTCTAAATTATTCTTTGGACCTGGATCATTCTTTATAGCACTTAGGACTATAGCAAGAGGTCACTTTTTTCCTCAGTCATTTGGGGGTACTGTGGGTCTAACACAATGGAGGATCTTGAAGAAAATCTCTAGGAACGGTCAAGGAGCTCTAAGCATCATAGAGGAAAAGCAATTCAGAGGGGATCAGAGAGCAGGGGAGTCTCTGAACCAGGGCGGTGGTTTTGCCTGTTTTAAAGATGAATCTAGTTTCTGACAACCAGAAAATGTCCTTCAGTTTGGGTTATTTCTTGGGGTCTAATTAAATTATCCTAGGTGTCTTTCTCTCTGTAATGCTCATCAGGAGGCTGACAGATTTGTTTCCTGCATCTCAGGAAAAATTGCATGCATATGTCAGTGGACAAACCACAGTCTTCAGTCATGGTTTCTAGAAGTATAACATAAATAAATAAAATCACATAACTGTTTTCTGTGAGATCTCTCTCTTTTCTCCCTCTCGCATATACAGATTCCTCACTGGGCATGAGGCCTATGCAAATGTAAAACGTGACTTTAGGGATAGAAAGTGCATCCTGCTTTCTCTGAGGTTTTCAGACTGCCTTGAACAGATTATTCATGATTGTATGAAAGCCAAAAGAACAATATGGAAAGCAGATTGGCTATGCACCTACAGCCCAATGCCAACTTGGCTCTGTGTTTAGGGGCTGACATCATTTCTTGAAAGAGCTGGAGCTACAAGTCAGTTTAGTTCGAAAAGAGGACACTCCATGAAGCTGTGGGCAGGTCACATCATAGCATGCTCAGGCTTCATAGAACATTATTTAAATACCTATATCTGGAGGTGTGGGGGAGTTTACCTTCAAACCCTTGATACTACTCTGGCATCAAATATATTCTGTCCTAGACAGCTGGTATTAACTCAAAGTCTATAGTACCCACATAGAGCAGACAGACAGGATACAGCAGACATGCAAAACTACAGAAAAGGTTTCCCACATGGAAAATGCTTTTTACATTATTCTACATATTCATATTACTTCCAAAAATTCATTTTTCCAAGGAGCAAAAGTGAAGTTAAAATCCTGGGAACTAATAGGAATAATCCCTATAGTTAAACAGCTGACAACTGCTGAGATGCGTTTTAAGAAACATTCAAGATTAAAGAAGATTATCTCATTTTTCCCCCTCTTACTTTAAAAAACTAAAAAGAAATAAGAGAAAGGAAGAGTGAGTGAAGAAGCAAGCTGTGTGGATTGAGCACTCAGAAGCTGTTGAGGATATAATTTTTGAATATTAGGGAATCGGCCTGATGAAAAGGTTCATTATGGGATTCCAGGACTCCAGGAGTTCAGAGGAACCTTGGGGATGCTTTTAGATCCTGGACTCCAAGACGCCATTCCTACTGAAACCTGAGAATGACCTTGACTACTCATAGATAAACTTGATAAGGTTGCTACAGTGTAGCCTGCCTACACTGACTTCATCGAGTCACAGAATTGCTTAGGTTGAAAAAGACCTCTAAGACCATCAAGTCCAGCTGTAGATTTGATGCTGCCAAGTCCACCACTGAACCATGACACCAAGTGTCACATCTACACATCTGTTAAATACCACCAGGCATGGTGACGCAACCACTTCTCTGGCAGCCTCTTCCAATGCTTGGCAACCCTTTCAGTCAAGGCATTTTTTCTAGCATCCAGTCTAAAGCTCCCCTGGCACAACTTGAGGCTGTTTCTTCTCATGTTACCTGGGAGAAGAGACCAGCTCCCACCTCGCTACAACCTTACTTCAGGGAGTTGTAGAGAGCAATAAGGTCACTCCTGAGCCTCCTTTTCTCCAGGCTAAACACCTCCAGCTCCTTCAGCCTCTCCTCATCTGTCTTGTGCTCCAGACCCTTCACCAGCTCCTTTGCCCTTCTCAGGACACGCTCCAGCACCTCAATGTCTCTCTGGCAGAGAGGGGCCCAAAACTGAAGACAGTGTTTAAGGTGCAGCCCCACCAGTGCTGAGTGCAGATGGATGATCACTGCCCTGGTCCTGCTGGCCACACTACTGCTGACACAAGCCAGGATGCCATTGACCTTTGTGGCCACCTGGGCACTCACTGGCTCGTGTCCAGCCAGCTGTCAACCAGCAGGCTTGATCTTTTTCCACCAGGCAGCTTTCCAGCCACAGCTGTTAGTGAGATTCCATTAAAGAACAACTAGCTCAGGTAACCAAAGAATAACAACCTATACTTAGTAATAGAATGACGAAGACATTGACCTAATTGAGCAATCAACTGACTTATGCCAGGAGAAGCCAAAGATTCTTAGGCACTTGGTTTTCTCTTCTCAATCTCAATGTTTCATTCACCTTTCACGTGTAAGATGACAGGGCAAGCACTGGTCTGCCACGTGCTGAAGCTCTCATCCCATTAAATTCCATAACAAAACTCCTGTTGGCTCATTGGCTCAAGTTTCCACTATCAAACTGAAATGACACATCACTTTTTGAACTGTCCCTGTCTTTCCTCTGCGGCGAAAAAGTCTCTTCTGCTTACCCACAGCTTCTGTATTATAACAAATCTGAAGGTAATGTTATTACAAGCACTACAAAATGAGTGCATGTTACCTGTGTAGTAGCTCTCTAAGCTATTAATTTGACTCCACTTTTTCTCACAGGTTCAGTACTAAGCTGGAACAATCTACCTTCAAGGACATCATTCTGCAATGCCATCCATAGGTACTGCACTGATTTCTCGTGTCCCACACTGAATTGTGTGCTAGGACTTTTGGGGCAGATATGACAGATCTAGTGCCATAGTGACATGAGCTACCCCATGAATCCTCTCCTAGCCTGTTGAAGGAGAATTTGATTGCACTAGTGGGTATAAATAATCTTGAACTAGCACCTCTTTTACACAAAACACTTCCATGTCCGGACATTTCAGGTTTCAGTGATGAGACTTTTCTTTAGTGGGAAGGTGCAGTTACAGTCCAGACCAATGAAGCAAGGAAGGAAAGAAAAATTCACAGTGACTTTCTCCAGTGGCTGGATAATAAGAGAATATAGAGACATCCTTTCCTACAGAGATCACACATGCTGACATGAGGAGATAGGTGGGGAGAATGTTTACAGAGGTGCTCATAGGTTTGACAATGATTTATTCTGGGATCGCACAGCAAACAGAAGACTTGCAAGACCATCTTATCGCAGGCCAACTAGCAACAAAGTCAGATCTGTGTGAGGAAGGTGACATTTTGGAGGTCTGTGGGAAATATGGTAGTGCAGACTTAGCTCTACAAGAGAGTGAGCCATCCAACATCACTCCTGTCAAGGCACATGAAAGCAAGCATTAACAGCTGTCTACACATCTGTAATAATGCTGCTGAATCAAAATTACAGCCATCAACACCCACAGACACACTAGCCAGAAAGGAAACACTGAGCAAAAGAGAATGAAACAGAGCCCTAAGGACTGTTTTTGTCCTTCTACAGCTGCAACAAGGGTGCTCTCCAAAGTACAGGCAGATGGGCTGTTTTGTAAAAACTGCAAATAATTTCTATCCACCACTCCAAATCACATATATTAAAGTGCATATCAGAACTACAAAATCATAAGTAGTTTTGTTTCCTTTTCTTTAAAATGTGAGATCCTATTATGAGTCATATCAGAAATCTCAGTAAATACAAATTATATCCAATTTTCAAATAATTCCTATTTCTCAAATATCTAAAAAAGGCATTTATATGACAGGAAATAAAGTAGCAAATGCCATCTGATACTTACTTCAGCTGTAACTGGAAACAGAAATGCATATCATATATGCACACACACGAACACATGCACACCTCTCAACTTTCCATCTCAGAGTTTAATATAGATTCTGTATAAGGCACAGCCCTGTGTAACATATAAACAGCTGTATTTCAGCAATATTTACAACAAAGCTTTTATTTAAACTAAAATGATCTATCAAGGTCCATGTCACAGTTAATACAACAAAAGTAACAGGAACTACTGTCAATTTAAGGCAAATACATATTTGTGAGTTGGTACATATTTCCCCAATAAACACCTGAACAGAACTGTATTTCCTTTCAGGCTGGATACAAACCTCAAATCTACTTGTACAGAGCTGTTGGGGTAAACTGACTCTGCTTGCTTCAAAAAGAAAAATTAAGAAATCGAGTAAAACACACATATCAAGTTGGAGAATATGTGCCACAGCATGCCCTAGTACAGAAAAGCAATAGTCATTCCAGAGGGAAATCACTGCAGTTTCCACCAATATGGAAACTTTGACCATGAAGCTGCTCTTCTAATACTTTTAAAAGGGATAAGCATATTGCAACATGTCTGTTGTCATCTTGCACTTTTGAACCTACAGGGAATTGAATTGTTTGGTTTTCTGTAAGTTCAGGAAGCTGTTGTGTAGCTACAGCTAAACAGAAGTTTGAATAAATAAATTTCTGAGTCATCAATCAACCTCTCATTTACTCATTTAGTGGGAGGGTGAATGTCTTTCATGAGTCTGGTGGAGCAGCACGGAGGTTAAGAACATACTCCATCTGTTTGTTCACGGCTCAGCAGCACTCCCCGCTTCCCAGCGCAGGGAAGGGATGGGATTCCTGCCCCGAGCAAGGAGGGAGTGTGCCAGCTTTCCACTAGCACGGCTCCGTTTGACCTCTCACATCCCCGTTCTTGCAGCCTCCGAGCGGTGGCTGCCAATCACACCGAACTGTGGAGTGGGTTTGCAACAGTCCATAATATCAGCATATTTCAAATGGCAGGTGGAGACATTTCTTTGTCAGCACAGCGAGCTGTGCAGGTTCTGGTATAAGCAGAAGTGATATAACACGCCTCCCTGTAAACTGCAATGCACAGGAAGCAATCAAACACTCAGGACCAGATTCTCATCTCCCTGAAATGAACCACATTCCCTAAAAATGAACAGACTTGCTGAAGCTAACAACACATTTTATGGATTACACTGAAAGCAAGTGTAGGTCTGAACATGCTAATCCACATTTGAATTTAGGAATTTGTGCTGACTTTGATTGTGTGTAGGCAGAAGATGGCCTTTTACCACTTACATTAGGTCTCAGTAGCTCAAAACCAGCAATGCAAAACAAGTGTCGTGACCGTAATTTACTTCTTAGGAAAGGGAATTTTCAAAAAAGATTAAAGGAAAAAAAGGCATCCATCTGTCAGACGTAGGCTTCTCATCTCTTGAAAGACTTGAGAGAAGAAATAAAACTATGAACTGAAAGGGACAGAAAGCATAGAGAATAAGGTGAAGCCTTCCTTCACCACTGCTTAGTATAGCTCCTTTGAAACCAGAGCATCTGTGTTGGTGTGCAGCACTTGAAAGGGCCAGAGCAGGATGAAGGGAAGAAAAAGCAACCCAGTGATGGTTCAGTGGGCATCCTGAGAAAACAGATATATTTCTGTGCCTTTTTCACTGACCAAAAGACAAGATTGCACATTGTAATGGTTTTAAAAACTACTGAAGATTGCAAATAACAACAACAAAATATTTTCTTGTTATTACCTGCAAGTTCAATGTTCTTTGACCAGGAAGGCACCGCAGAGTGTCTGCCTACAACACTCAGATTAATAAAGAACAGCTACAAATGCCTTTATAGCTTCAAATTATTAATTAAGCTTGGACAAGTGTTACCTAAATCATTCAGCATCCCTCTACTGTACTGTACTGCATCCTTTTCTCTAGAAAAAAACTAATATTAAAATTTAAAGTAATTTAAACACAAAAAGAAAAAAAAGAATCAATCTGCAATTCCAATATGTTAATTATTTGCAATACCACCCAGCTTGGTAAAACATTCCCTTTCAAAAGTAGTATGTACAGAAATCAGCTGAAGCAAAGGGAAAGTTAGTTTTTATCCATATGCACTGTAGCTATCAGGATTCAACTCTTATGCCCCAAAAAGTTGTTTGAAATCTCTGCCTCCACTCTCTAGTCTTGAAGTCCTTCGGCAAACTGTTTAGAGAATAAGATGATCACTGAGGGTGAAGAGTGGTAATGCCTAGCAGAATATAGCCTCAGATATAGAGCTTCTGCATGGCATGATGACATAGAGATACAGTAAAGTGCCAATGAAAAAAGTGATAAATTATCAGGCCCTGGTTTTAAAATCATTCAACATATAATTAATTATTTTATTTGTATATTAAATAGGAAATATAAATATATTTAGAAATTACATTTTCACTTCAATTATAGAAAGATTAATAATCTGTTTTCAACAAGTATGTGAAATGTTAATTGGGAGAATGTGTGAAAGTAAAGATCTGGTTGCTAAAGGAATTTTGGAGACTGGGGGACCATTGGGTTTTAAGGAGAGAAAACCACTCCATTTTCTGTAAGAGTTTTGTGATTTTTCAAATAGGCAAGTGAAATGAACATCCAGATTCCACTTAAAGTATATACCGACACTTTCACCCAACAGGTTTGCTTTTTAAAAAGGATAATAAAGGACTTATAATTCTACATGTAACATATTCACTGATACAACTCAGTCACATGTGGGACCTGTAAAAATTACTTCCAATATCTTTTTAACAAATAATTTTGCATCCTTTTTTTAGATTGTACTATCAGAGACAAATGTCTTCAAACAGATTTTCTCTGCATAGTAAGCTACACAAAAAAATTCTCATCAAAATTTTCTAACTACATTTAACTGACAGAGAGAAAACTGAGAAAATACTAGATTTGCTTGTCTAGATAAAAATCCGGAGAACAAAACAGTATAGCGCCTGTCTAGTACTGATTGCCCTGAGGTCCCTGAAGATTTCAGAAAGTTTGACACATAATTGCATTCCCATGCACCCTAGAATGAGTGCAATGTCAAACTGGTTCTGTCAAACAAATCTGACATGAAATGCTCAGAAGTGAGGTCACAAAGCTTCCTAGCTACAACATTTTAATTGAAATATCCACTGTATTCTAGACAGTGCAGAACAATGAGCTGAATCATCATGGAAGATCCTACTGGAACATCTATCCTGCTAAAAAGACAAGGAGTTGTAGCATGTGTGCAGCCAATGTTATCAGTCCAAACGCTGGAAAGCATGGAATTTAAAGAAAATTTTTACTTTAGAATGAGATATACCATGCAGATTGATATATGGGACATCAGGATCAGGATGACAGAAAAAGCAGATTTTGATAGATCTAAGTGATAATACACAGGTTTTATTTAGAAACAGCAACAACAATGAAAGAATTAAATCAAAGAGTAGCAGATGACCAGGTTTTTAGAACTGAATTTTTGTTCCCACTCAGGTCAGTAGCAAAATTTTCATTAACTTTCATAGCATCAGGATTTCATCCAATATTAACAAAGGAAATGCAGCAGCTACCACTTATGAAAACCTCTAATCTTTTGCCCCTTTTCCTGCCAGTAATTCCTCTCTGATGCCTAAAATCTAAAATTTACACAGGAAAATAACATGATATAGCAGTTAATTTTTCATTTTGTTTGTGTAATAAATGACTGACACTTCTGTTTCCCTTTTTTGTCATCAATAACAAGCTATTTGCTAAGCTATTTTTAGCTTAACTACCAAGTTGAAGATTGAGACTGTGGACTTAGATGATCCCATGGGGGAATCTAAAAAAACCCAAAAAAAATGTGGAGACTGTGGCAGACGTGCTCTGGCTGCGTTCTCATCCATGCCTTCTTGCAGTTTCCTGCATTTGCAGGCATAACTGCCATTATTTCTTTTAGTCCTTAGTCTTTACCTAGGAGCATCTGGAATTAATACATAATGGTTAGTTTTAGCTCCTAGTATTTTCTGTAGCCGAGTTTGATCTTTCCTTACCCCAATTTTTAGCTCCAAAGATATGTCTTCATTGCTGGGTTAATTCACACCCGTTAGTGTAGATCAAGGTGAAGGCAGATACATGTGACATAAATCTTGAGCAGCATAAGGCAACCAGATGACCACACAAAAGGATCAGATTTGTGTGGGGAGTATAAATACATCAGGATCTGCAGAGCTTTAGCCTAGGCTTGTATTAAAAAATCCTCAGCTCTGAGCTGAAGGGGTATTTGTGTGGATTTCTGATATGGATGGTCTTTAGTGAGTGACAGTGCTTGAGTTATAACTTGAGTTATATGCTTTAAGCTCACTGATCCCATACATTAGTTGCCCATGATGACAAAACAAAGGCATGTGTGGGCTCTTCCCTCTGTGAGATGGGGGACTGGGGACACTTCTTCCCCTGCTGTCTCACCTGGGTCCAGAAGACATCCCAGTCTAGATCTGCTGCCTTCCATCTCAAGGCAGAAGAAAAATACTTCTCCTTCAATTTGATATCGTGAGCTATAGTGCTCGTTTACAATCAAAATTTATGTTCCCTCATTATTGTAATTGTTCAGCTCAGCATTGTAATTTGAAATCTGCAGCTTCTGATAATAAAAGCACTGAAGTATGGAACTTGCTGTCACATCTTTTACACTGCCGTAGATGCACACCAGATCACATCAGGGATCTGGCAGTTGCCATGCCTTAGCTGTCTTCTGATCCATCTGTCTTAGTCGCCTCCCAGGGAAACTGGGGAGAAAGAGCACCAGGGAGGGAAAATGGTTGTGTGCTGTGCTCAAGGTGCCATGCTAGCACAAAATATTGATGCAGATGGAGCTCAAACATGAACCTGACAGCTGGATAATTCACCCAGCAGCTTTGGGAATCTTATGGAATCACAAAGCCAGATGAAATTCCCGCCCCTTCCCCCCCCCCCCCCCCCCCCCCCACCCAGAAATTGCCAGTTTGTGGACAGCTAAATGTAGAACAGAACAATGTTGATATTGATTTTGAGGACATTTTGTTCTGATGCTTTCTGGGAATGCACAGTTTTGATTATCCATTTTCAAACCAAATTTTCATCTCAACTTCTATTTCATTTGGTACAGCACATGAAAAACAAAATTGGGAAAAAAACACTATGCACAAGCTCCTCTCTACCCAGCTCCCCTTCTGAAGTTTCTTTTCCTTAGCTTCCCACCACTTTAAATTCTGGGAATTTAAAGGGGAGAAGACAAAAATAAGCTCAAAAAATTGGATTCATATAAATTTGGATATTAAAACAACCAGTTCCCATGCCTCTCTTCTCAAAATGAGACTGCAGATACATTATTGTATAAGAGACCCTCACATCATTTTTCAATTTTCTCTCAGTTTTCAGTGTCGGGTTTTTTTTCAGCTTTTTTGAGTTCCTTGACTGAAACATGTCACACATCGTAAACCCCAGCGCCATGCGCCTGAGGTTTGGCAGGCTTTGCAATGCTGTAGGTTTCACTGCTTTTTGACATCCTAGCAATCCTTGCTGATGGTGACAGGAAAGGCCAGAGTGGAATATGAAAAGCAGCTGGGACCACACTGGAGTAAAGAATCATTGAAGGCTTGTCCGATTTTGGTTTCACTTTGAGGCCAGCCTTTGATCAACTTGTGGCTGTAATTTTCAATAGGACATATGCATTTTTATTCAGGCTTTTATTTTATTGTCAGATCTTTGGTATTTAAATTCCTCCCTGCTTTTCTGGTCTCTGGTAAGGAGGGACCAGGCCAAGAGAAAAGAAAGCCAACCCGCTTCACTAGATACTTTGCTATGTTGTTGCAGATAAAGTGGCAGGACTGGGGCCAGTGGTATAAGGAGCCGGCTTTATTTAGTATCCAGTCCACTATATCATTCAGACAGTAATTTGAGCTTCTTCAAGACACCTGCCCCCAATCCTGCAGGACTCAAATGTCAGCAAGCAGGGACAGAGAATAAATGCCTTCTCGGTTCCTCTATATGGTGAGCTATTCTTCAACTCCCTTCTTGCTTTTCAGGTCACGCAGGTATATTTCTTGAAGCCAGGAAGGGTCTCAGACAAAGGAAAATATACAATAAAAGACTGCAAGTTGGAAAGACAAGTATCTTCAGGGGCCTGAGTAAGGAATTGTGCAGCAAACACTGAAGGGAAGCTAGAGCAATCTGGCAGCAGTGCTATCTCTGACACACTGCTGCAAACCAAAGATGAGTCATGGGGAGTAAGTGTGCAATTTACAGAGTCTGAACTGCTCCAGGAAACAACACACAAAAAATCAAAACCTCTTCCCTGCACCTTGGCTGTAGAGAAGTAAACAGAGTGAAAGCATGAAGTAATGGAGCTGGCAGTACTCTGTAAATAGAAAGGTTGATTCAAAGGGGATGCATGATTTAAAAACCCAATGAGAAGAAAATGAAGTTCAATTCCTCTACAAAAGTAGAGCAAGTCTAGATCAGTCACCATTAACCCCACTGAGAAGAACAGATCAACGACACAGAACACAGTAGGCAGGATCTCTGACCTTGTAAAATGGGGCAAGCACCTCCGTCTCTCTGTCCAAAAGAATTATAATCTCACTTAAAGCTGGTGAATAATTTCTGATTATTCATAAAGAGACATTTTTTAATTCCACCAACATGAAAGGTGAGGTCCTGACTTAAATATTGCAAAGGAAGCTTACAATTACTCCAGGCTTTTAAGAGTCTGTCAGCAGTCCCCAAAAACACATGCATTATTGCTACAGGTTCTTTAATAAGAAGCACATCTAAAATGTGCAAGGGAGTGTTGCATTGATCCACAGAAATTAACTCAGTATTGGAGCAGTATGTGTGAATTTCCTTGTGGACTTAGAACCAAGAAGGGCAGAAAAAGGGATTCCTCTCTGTCCAATGCAACAGTGACTCCTCAGTAGGGTAGACCCCAGCCACTACTCCCAACTTTCCTTTTCCAAGAGTCTGAGAGGTATTTTGCCTCTCTGGTATGACATGAAATCCTTCCACAAGAAAGAAAATTCATAATAACTTAGAAGGCTATTATCATTCAAGAATTAAAGGGAAAAGTACATTCCAATTCTGGATACAAGTTAGTGTTCCTAGGTAATGGTAGGGAAACTCCATAAAAATGGTTGTTTGAGGCATCAGACTCCTGCATAGCACAAAGCTGTGATGAAGCTGCTCAAGAATAAAGTGAAGAAATAATATCAGAAAATTAAACAGGTCTCTTCCTTGGGAAAACACTTTCTCTAGGGGGACTTTCAGATGTGAAAATCCTCTATGGTATAATTTGGCATAAACACTAATGCTGTCCTGCTTCAAACACCAAATGAGAATTTACTTATGTTTTGCTGCACTATTACATCCCGAGAATTACCTGAACAAAATCTATTGGCTCAGATCAATATTTCACTTTACATCCATGAGAGTCACAACACTGTTTAGGAGAGCTACAGTTCCTGGATTCATGGGCTCCTGTTGATTTACTTTCTTGGCAAACTACACCTCACCCAATTCATTAATATTTCAGTAGACATTTCACTCCATATTCTGCGACTAGTTTTAAGATACAGACACTTCCTACAGGTTTGAGATGATCTCTGCCCTCCATCTCTTCACATTTTAATGAAAGAGGTGGTGTGGAAATTATTCAATAAGCTCCTGTATCCTTCCAAAATCCTACACATGGAATAAATTACTGCAGAGGAAAGGTACCACGTGGCCCAAAGACTATCTATAGTCTGACAATATGACAGTGCTTTTGAATAGCTCATTCCAGCAAGTAGCAAAACATACATTAACAAAAGAAATCTTCTCTTCCCTTGCCATAAGCAAGACAACATATTAGAAACACAGACTTTAAATTGGGGGCTTTTTTCTCTTTCTTTCTGCAAGGTTTGGTGATCCTCTCTAGGTCTCTTTTTTATTGCTTCCTACACTAAAAATATGTCTCTAAATGATGCTGGAGCCTTTCTTTATGGCGTTTTCATTCCGAAACCATTCTATTCTCCACTCACTAATTAAAATGAGAGTTATAACTCCTGTTTTTTCCTAATCCAGATAGTCATCCCTCACCCTTAAGGACTGCTGCTCTTTGTTTCTTCCCAGCTTCCATTCTTGTCTGTGTTCTTTTCCCGGGCTGGAGACCATCAAGGACATCAAGCTCACCCAGCAGACTCAGTTTTCCCATTAATTTTATCCTCTCTCAAATACAATCCATAGTCAGACTAATTTCTGTAGTCTGAGATGGCCATTTTTGGAGGGAAAGATATGGTTTCAGTTTATGTTGTATCATTATATGACTTACCAGCAAAAGCAAGCAAAAATCAAGGACTTTGACTTCTTTCCATCTTACATAGCCTTTGCTTAGAAGAGATGTATACTCCAACCCAGTGAGAGAAATTGCCTAAGGCTCTTACATATCCCGTAAGTACTAGGTTTTGTGTATAAGAAGTGGCAAGGGTGACTAACATTGGAAGCACTGTTAAATGTAAGCAATCATGAATGTAATAAAAAGTCCCCTCAGGGCCTTTCTGGGGCTTAGCAATAAATACAGCAGAAGTTAGCAGCTATCAGTAAACTCAGATTTTCTGTTGTAGCTGTAGACTGCTGTATATCATGTTTTGGTCTAGAGCAAGGCATGCTTTTTTTAGTCCCCCTTTGCCAAATAGTTCAAAGTAATTGGCAGATACCACCACGATCCCCACCCACACTTTTGAAACTCCTCACTGTTGCCTTTCTTTCCTGCAACGTACTTAGCACAGGTAAAGAAAAAACTCCAAGTTGCTTCCTTTAGGGAATTGTCTGATTGGCCTGTTTCAGATGGCCTCCATCTGAACTCACCTCCTAGGTGAGTTCCTCTTCTCTTGCTGTGGTTAGGAGGACAGCTGTTGCAGTGTAGCTCTAGCCCTGCATCTGGATGCACACATTAAGCAGAAGGAAATATTCTGGACACCACACAAAATAATCCTCATGTTGTCCTTCCTAGGCAAGACACATTTCAGGCAGCATCACCAACATCTTTCACATTGTCAGTGCCACATAACAGAGCTCTCTGTATTTCCATGAAAATGACATCATGGTTTCTGTTTGACATTCAGAGCTATTCATTCCCATCAGTCTTGGTGTTTGGGGCCTCTACTTGATTTGTCCCACCATTGCTTTGCTTTCCTTCCTTCAGGTCCTATTTTATAAGACGTTAGCCACGTAAATAACTCTTTCTGCTAAGATTTCTGCTATTCCAGTTGTCTGACTGCTTAGGCTGGCAGAACACCTGCTACAATGCATACCACATGAACACAATGCTGAGGAGCCTCTCTCTTTGTAGGGCATGCAATTAGCTATCTGCTCCCCACAGATCAGCAGTTCAGATTCAGGCTGCAAGCTCAGGGCAAACCAACCCACATGACCATTCCCTCTAATCTGGATGGTTTTATAAATCTAACAACCACTATGTCTACAGCCAACTCCTTTCTTATCTTGTGATTTTAACTGTGGCTGGCTTGACATCACGCACTAATTAATTAAGCCTTCTGCATAGAGATATAAGATTACCAACACAAATGCTACCATAAATCAGTTTACCAAACACAACTATAGAAATTCAAAGTAGAAAGTTGGAAATATCTTTACAAGGGATCCATAACATTACACAGCTCCTCTGTAGTACTGTAGACCTTATGTGTTAGAAATATGCTCTAACTCCAGAAAAGAGATGTTTTTTTCATGGGCTAAGCAACAGCAGGAAAGTGACTCATGGCAAAACAAACAAATGAAATGGAGATAAGTGAAAAAGCAGTTCTGAAAATCAGGGCAAAGAAAGGAAAGTTTTTAAAAGGTTATGCAGTTTATTAATGAGGATCATAATTTTACCTCAGTCTCTTGTGTCTTACTGCTTTGCAAATGCATGGCTATGAACAAGCCAGGGAGCAGTAGCACTCTTTCTGCTTGTGCAGCTGTCGCTTCCAGGTAAGTGAAAGGGACAAACACCTTGGCACAGGTACTTGTGCTACTGGTGCTGCCAAAAGATTTACAAAAAATGGTTACCAGGCAACTGTTTATGACAACAATCTAAATAGCATGCTGTTGCTACTCAGATCTGAGAAGAGTCAGCCTGCACTGGTGGTGTCAGGCCACTCAGGAGATAACGCGCTCCAAGCGCGAGCACGGCCGCTGCCGCAAACGGGTTCGCAACAACCACCCCCTGCTTTTCCTGAAGCTGCCTGCTCTTAAGCTGCAAATTGTGTATATTAAGAAGGCAGCTCTTAGAAAACGTGGATCACAGCGAATTAACTAACTAGGTGAATGTTTAAGTGGGCTTCTGGATCTCTTCCCATTACCCTGATATTTATTTAATAGATTAGACACTCACACAATAGTGATAAGTACCATTTATGGAGCTGAGAGAGAAATAGTGCTCCAGCTGGGCTGGTAGGAAGCAAACAGGGGCAATCCCATAATGCTTTTGAGAGCAGTGCTCCTCATACTGGTGCATTATCAAACACAAATTAATTTTTTTTCCCTCCAGATAATTTTACTATAAAAATAATGTATTTATTTTTGCAACTTTTTTTTTTTTATTTCCAATGATAGAACACAATAAATATGCATACATATATACATACAGAGATTTATACACAAAATATATTTTTAAGCATTGGCTTTATATTTTAAGGATACCACTGAGAGCAGCATTAAGGCCACAAAATAAAGGACAGCATATTGGCCTCTCCTCATAACAACCAGCAGCAGCAGCAAAACTGCATTAATCCCACACTCCATGAAGGCTCAAAGCATCCAACTAGATGCACTGTTTCTAAGTCTATTCATCTTCTGACCCCACCACATGCAGAGTATTTGGCACTGTGTACGTGGGGAGCATGGAGAGGAGAAAGAGATGGAGGCTTCCCAGGTCTGCCACCACTGTGAGTGATGACTGTCCAAAGAAATATGCCCAGAACTTCCTTTTTTTTTTTTTTTTTTTGTTATGAGGAGGATATAACCTCAGGGATGCAAAATTAGCTTTAGAAGATTTCTTACAAAACTGATTAGACAGATAGATCTGTGTGGCTTCAAATGCTTTTGAGAGTTTTATTCACCCCCTCCTTCATTTCACCTTATTTAAAATTAACTTACATTCTCACCTAAACTTAAGCAGAAACCGTTGCCATGGTAACACTGGAGGTCGTCTAAATCCAGCATATGATGTAAGCAACACAAACGAGTCCCTATAGAAAGGGAATCTGGCACCACACGCAGACAGTTCTGCAAGGATTTCATATGGGGGGAGCAGAGGTGGGAGCAGCCACCTCTCCCAGGAGGCATCACGGCTCTCGACTGCAAGGCACCCCGCATCTTTCTCCCTTCTCAGGCGCACAAGGAGCAGGAAAGAGAGAGACTAAAGCTCCGTAATGAGCTGGGAGAAGGGTCCCCCCAGAGCTGACCCCAGCACTGATGCATCTGAAAATCTCAACAGAAGCACAAGCCCTGTTAGTTCTCTGGCAGCGTGAGGTGAAAGAGAGAGCGTGGTTCACATCATCTTCCCCCATCTCTGCATTTACTGCCCAGTCATCCTGTTTGAAATGCCTGGCCCCTCCCCATTACTCCTACACCACTTGTGTCCCACTGGCAGCTTGCTGGCCTGCCACAAGCAGAGTTGTGACTTGCCATCATGACTTGCACAGAGTAAGTCATACCCAGATCCAGAGACACCATCAGGCTGAAGCAGGGTTTGCTATCATCACTTATCATCCCATGATTTTGATGTTTGTGGGATGTACCAAATTGTCAGCCCTCTTGGCTAAAATACCCAAGTCACCCCCCCCCCATAAGAGCTGTAGTACTGGTCCATTCAGTTCCTACACTCCTTCTGATTCTGCCTCTACCTCCTAGCCCTGAAATGCAGGGTTGAGAGGAGGTTCAGTCTTCACAATTCCCTCCACCATTTCCTTCTTTGCTCAGCTCATTAGTGCTTTCGTGTAATGAAAAACTATTCATAAGACTGGAGTGAAACCTCCACATCATTTCCCACAGACCACTTAGCTGCTATCAGAATAGCAAGAATTGCTGATTTGGGCTGGAGCTGAACCAAAGAGACCATTCCTTCACTTATTGCCCAATGCATCTGATGAAAATTATTCCACATGGCACCCTCGCAGACAGAAATCCTCTTTAAAACACTTATTTCCCTTCCATCTATGTGATTTGTCTATGTATTCACAGGCTTTCCAGGATTTTAATTCTCCTCCCTGACTCTGAATCCCAGGTTTCGTGGAATTTCTGAGTGTTCATAAATCCCTACAAAGGGTTGATTTAACCATGGAAACAAGATTAGATCTGAAAAGAGGGAATTTAAATAATAAATACTAACCCGCCATTGTCCTACAAAATAAGGTGAGGTTTTTACAGCTGATAAGGCCAAAATAAAGGCTGCATTTTTCTGTCCTTCTCCTCTTCGTATAGAGAAATCTTACAGACTGCTACATCAACAATCCCAGAGTTTACAGTGGAGCTTTTTATTACAGGGGTGTCAGAATCTAGCATAGGAATTAAAGGAGGGCAGAAGCTATTTCTGTAAAACTGTCATTTGATCTGCTTGGACTGTTTCTATCCAAGTATTTTGAGGATACATATAGCAACATATAGCCTTTTTGACAAGAGCTCCCCTGTTTCCCGTGTTGAAAATTTGCTGGTGGTTTTGGCTAAACAAAGAATCAAGGAATGGACTAAATACAGCTTTGTTGTTGTCACTGACATTTAAATAAATGAATAAAATAAACAAGAGCAACAACAGCTACAAAAAAAAAAAAAAATTGCCTACCAGTGATTACTTTCCAGCTTTTGCAGGTCTCATTTCTACTGTGGTTGCCTCCTCCAGATATTTTTAAAATCTATATAGATGCACATATTGGACCAGATATTGTCCTACTTGTGATCTCTGGAGATTTCAGCTCTGTGGAAGCTCAAAAACTTACTGCTTCTGCTCACCTCCTGTTAGCTTGGCACACTAAATCACACCAGAACTATGTTTCTCACTTAAATTTCTGGTATTTTTAACATTTTTATCTAGCTATGTAGTTAGTGACAATGTAAAATAGTTAATGGTCTTCTTCTAAATTTCAAAGATTATTCTTAATACTCCTACCTCCCTATCAATATGTGAACCTCCCAGTTGCTAAGCAGGCTTCTGCTGCTGGTTGAACTTGATTCACAGTGAAGTAGGTTAGACATGGTGACTTTTGAAAGTGTTCCTACTGTGCATGGTAGCAGGCAGTGATGGGCATAGTCAGACACTTGGTTTTCAGTTCTCCACTATCTCAAACCTTACATAATTTCATTAAAACCAGCAGAAATCAAATAAAAATTGGACCAAATCAGAATGCCACACCTTTCCAACTGCTTTATCCTGGTGTGAGTGACTGCATAATATGCCAGTCAATGGGAAATCAGCTTTACATTTTTACAGTTTAAGAGGAGATTTAAGCAATCCTCTGGGCTCCTGTTGAAATGGCCCACATAGGAGTAGAGAAGGAGAATTAAACTTTCTGCCTGTGATTCAGGGCTTGCCATTTATTTATTTTATTTTATTTTTTCAGCCTTCACTGATATTCTCTATCCAGAAAATTTAGGAGCCATCAGAAAAAATTAACCTATGGCCAGAGACAGTTCTGCTATCGGGGAGAAGCTGGAGTTGGAGAGAAGGTCATGGGATGCTGCCAAGTATGTCCAAGCTGTACTCAACAATTCTGTGACACAAACGTCATCCTGTGCCCTTGTCAGACAGCATTCCTACCTGCACAAACAGCTGTAGGAGCTCTGCTCTTGGCTCTGTGCAATCATGCATCCTAATCCCAAATGGGTGCCCAACATGCCATCATTTCTCATCATCCTACAGCCTTTAAAAGTGTCTCTATCAATTTAGTCTCCAGTATGTTTTGCTGGCAATAACAAACCAAGGAATTAACTTGTTTGGAAACTGCCTTTCTCCTTAAGACTAGGTAGCTGCAAGAAGTTCAGCAGTCAGGGGAGGAAATCAGAACTCCTTATCCGTATTGCCAAACTTACATTATAACCCCTCTTAGCTCCAATGCCACACCCAATCAAAAAGTCTGGGAAGGATCCCTGCTTTGCCACTGTCTGTACATTATGTCTTCTACAGATAAAAGAGTCAAATTTGCATATATCCATCAAATTCAGGAGAACTAAGCTTTTATTCACACGCAGGAAAAAAAAAAAGCAGTGTGAAAGACTAGTCAGGGGAGACTCAGAATAGTGCACACAACAAATACAGTATTGCAGCCCCTGACTCAGAATGTGTTTCTTTCTTATACCACATTCACTTACCACCTTTTATATACGCATATTTAAATTTATGTATTTACATATGAATGGATGCATGCATATATGTGTACATATATATGAATAGATTTCTTCCAAAAGAAATAGCACAATGTAAGAAGTTAATATTACCTGCAACTGGGAGAGATCAGAGTTTTTCTGTGGAAGATGGAAGAGCCTGCATGCGAATGAAAGTAGTTGAGACCTTGCTTACCAGCTGAGACACATAAACCACAATAACGAAGTATGCTGTGAGCCACATCAAGAGATGAGACATTCTGCTTCACAGCTCAGATGAAAAGCATGCATGCAATCAGTTTAAAAGACCAGCTTTACTCTGCAACTGGTCAGTAACTGAACATACCCAATTACCACACATCAGAGGAGAAGAAATAAATTGATAAGCACAGGTCACTCAATCACCTTTGCCCACTCATTCATAGGCTAAATGGGGGAACTGACCATGCTTGCTACCAACCTCCTTTCCTAAAATGGCCTGCTATGAAAAAAAATGGGTAATCAGATGCAATGTTTAGCTTGCTTATTTATAGAACCGAGCATGTCTCATTTAACTCTTAGCCTTACAGGTATGTCAAATAGGGTGAGACATGATGAATGACAGTTCTGACAAAACCTAAAGCGTGCTGCTACACAAGATGATTTCTTTAGTGAAAAAGTGAATAATAACTGATGAAGCTAAAAGTGGTCAAAGTTCATTTTGCATTTTATTGGTATGGTACCCGTGTGATGATTCTTCCAAGCACTTTACTGAGCAAAGCTCTATGGGAGGAAAGATGGGGAAACACAAGGTGTGTGGCATACTGTGTAACAAGGCTAAAAGACTGGGCTGAAAACAGCTGGGAGGTCCCTACTTACTTACTCCCTCCGTGCAGGTGCAGTTGAATGCCAATGCAGAGGTCATGTAGGGGATTGTTGAAAACACCTAAGGAGCTGGTAAAAGAAAGTGGGACTTGTTTAATGATCTATTAAATAAGGTAAAGGCTTCTATTGCATATTGATCTGACAAGGTGGCTCCAGTTACTAGGAAGATGTGCACACAGGCTGCTAAAGTGTGCCTGTCTGAGTCTAGCTATAGACCTTCTTTGCCATTTAGGTGGTATTTGAAGTGAGACAGGAATAAAAGCAGTTTCTGAGCCATTTGAAAGCGTATTTCTGACACCTCAGGTCAACTGTCATTTTATTTCCCGGGCAGACATATAACTACTCTTCATGGAATTTATTTAGTAAAAAGGCAAGTCCTGGACAGGGTATCCGTGCTTGGTTTCTCATACAGCCTCCATCAGAATACCATTGCCATTTTCAAGCCACACAGATAATTTCTTACCTGTGGTCTGGCCTCAGCTGCCTGAACTCCACTGGGAAGACAAAAAGCAGGGAACAAATTAACTGCCAATTATTTCTGAAGCTAGCTGCAGTACTTTTATGATGAATATATTTTTTTCTTGGCCCTGAACACTTGAAATTAGCAGTTTTTCCTTTTCAGTTTATGGCATAGAAAAGCAAGGTTGTTCTTGAGGGAATGTTAAACTTCCTTATATATTCCAACAATGTTTTCAAAGGAGCATACAAAACCTATGGCAAAACCTGGAGCTGAAGTCCTATTCCTTGAAACTTCATCCAACTTCAACAGCATGCAACAACAAAACCCTACCAAATCTCTTTAGGAAATTATGGTATATAGATAATATTTCTTTTTCATCTATTTCTCATGGCTTTTTTTTCCAGGCCTTCACTACACTGAGACCACCAGCAAATTTTGAGCGAGGAGCACAGGAAAGAACATATTACTTATTGGTCCACTGTTTCAGTAAGAACATAAATTATTTCTCAGGATAACCACCATGTCAAATTTTGTTTACATCTCCAGGAGCATACCTCCCCTTTCTTTGGTGCACTGAATGAAAGAACAGACAGAAGATGTAGTATGAATATTAGAAGAAGCCCAGCTGTCTATTATGTCGTGAAATAAATTCCCTGGGAGAATATTACAGGTGTCTCACTGCAACATCTAAGGTGTAGCAGGGAATGCATTAACAGAGGTGCAGCAGAGAAATATCTTAATCTCACAGATGGGCCAGATGACCTAAAATGGTTTTATCGTCTAATACGTAGGATTCTGTGTTATATGTTTTTTTCCTTAATATTCGCCTTCTCTGCCTGATTGCAAATCCCATTCAAATATACATTTCTCCTGCATAATGCAACTTACAAAATGGCACTCTCTAATTATCTTAGCCATTTAATACCTACAGAGTTTGTCCTTTTGGAATGGTATAAGCCTATTTTTTCCCTTGGATATGTCATTAGAATGGAAGTGTCACTATGCTTTTGACGACTTGCATGAAATAAGAAGACAGGACTGATTGGAAATGTGTTAATTATATTTTAACTTTGCAATGCAAGTAGAAAATATTAATAAGACTGAAATTTCAATTATTAATTACATCACGAGTAACACAATGCAGTTTTACAGTCTAATTCAGATGCATTCCTGAATAATTTAATTCTTAAAATGGTGTGGCACAAAGGGCTTGGATCAGAGTGAAATCAAGCAGTAGTGGGAATGTAATAGTCTCAGGGCTAAGAAATCAAAATTATTTTTTCTCCCCCACCTCCCAATTCAAATGCTCTTCCATGATAAAAATTATATTGGAAAACATAATCTCAGCATAATATCTTGTCAAAGAATAGGGCACCAACCAGTTATTTTTTACATTCATATCAATGGCAAAAACCTGCACACCAAAAATGTGCAGTTTCAAGTGTTTGACTGATGATGTTTGTTTCCTGATTATTCATCATGGGGTTTAGCTGCTCACTGCTAAATCTTTCTTCACAATACCTATTGTGTAAATTGTCATATTTTCTATTAGGGTATAAGATAGTTCACAGGGCTATAAGTTGTAGAATACAGAAAGTCAAGGTTTTTTACTGTGATGAAGTGAAAAGCAGACATCTTTCAAAAGTATTTGTGAGCAAAATTGTTTCTCATTCCTTCCTCCCCATCCCCCCCAGTCAAAATGCACATATGCCTAGATTTTACTGAAAATCTGACAGACAAAGGATTTGAAGGAAACACTCCCACGCCTGAAAAAAATCACATGCTGGCTACTGCAAGGCAAAGGAATGTGATCTCCTGACACCAGCCCCTCTTGGCTATCACCCTTTAATCTCTCTGTCTACCCCCTCATCAGGCTCCTTTCACTGCCCGCTGCAGCTTAAAACACCTTGCCAATGAAGGGCTGAACTGCACTTCTGCAAAACCTTACGGTTTTGGCAAACTGGCATTTTCTGACAGCAGTGAGCACCCACATAGCTTTTCATTCAACACCCTGTCAGGGGCTGGGAGGATGCTAAAGGTGGAAGGGTGCAGGAAGCCGAACCAGGGAACATTTTGATAGGGCTTCTTATCAATTTTAGGTGGGCTGCCACATCCTTGCAAGCACATCTCAAGGCAAGGAGCTAACAGAGTGACCCCGGTGCCACCCACACATCAGAGAATAAAACAGAAGGAAAAAGTGGTGACCATTATATTTTTTTGTTGAAATCTATCCTGGATTCACACTGCCATGAGAAGGAGTATAGATACAGGAGCCAGATGGAGCAAACACTGGTGTCTTTCAAATGTCACTACCACAGGGAAAGGCATGCATGCACTCACACACACAAATAAAGGGAGGGAGCACCAGCCTGAAGTGAGAAGAAATAAGGTTGCTGTGGGCAGGAGGGCTGGGGAAGGGAACAGATTGCTGCTCTGCTTCTTGCACCTGAGCGCCCTGCCAAATTGTCACTCAGGCCAGAAGTGGCAGCATAGCTGCAGCCAGTTAATCCCTGCCAAGCCATCCCCAGCCAGCCTGAAGGGAGCCAACATGACCTCCCGCTCACCCCGGATGCCGGCCAGCTTCCAGGTAGCCAATGTCATCAGGAAAGGGTGGCTTCTCTGCATGTGCTTTTGTCTTTCTGAAATATGCCTCTGTGTGTCAGTGACGCGAGCTGAGCCATAGGGATACAAATACTGGTACTGGAGGTTTTTCAGTTGCTGCTGCTGACTGCAAAAAATAAAACTCACTCCTTTTAAAGGATAAAGTAAGTTTTCCAGTGCTGATGAGAAATCTTGCAATGCACACTGAATGAATACTGAAAACATGGGTGGTGTTATTTCTTTAGCCAGGTAACTCTATTCTCTTCAGCTCCTTCCTACCTGCACACTTCCACACTGCATAAAGAAACGCTCTTTCTCAAACTCTGATGGAGAAGAAACCACGAGTCTTGGTGCAAATATCCGCCCCCATGAGTGTCTGCTGACAAAGCCATCTTCGTGAAAGTGCATTCTGGGTGCAAGCTACAGATGCTGACAGAATGCAGTGTGGAGCCATCTAGTCACATGCACCAAGTTGTTCATTATGGTTAACTTTATGGTTATGAGGTTTTTTTTAATGCTAATTATGCTTATTTAGGCAAAACTGGAGTGCTCAGCTTGGAAAGCACACACTGAGTTTGAGATTGCATTGTGTAAGATGAATGTATCTTCTTACTCCCTTGTGAAACACCACTGGATTCATGCATGATAAACAGCAACAGAAATGACTACATAGAAAAATGGAAGATTCCTGTAACAGCAATACTGAAAGCAGGATATGCCTATGCTTATGCTTGTGGAAAATAAATTTCATTGAAACAGTTTGCACCTCCCTTGGCTCTCTTGCTTACACGGCCTAAAAACCCTCCTTCTGCACCTCCTTCTCTTCCCCTTCATTTTGCCCTGTAACTTGATGAAAGCAGCACTTATTCAGTTGGTATTTCTTTGACACCATATGTGCAATTTGCACCAAAAAAGGTTTTGGCTAAAAGCAGAGACATTTACTTCATACTTCTTTTACAGGCAGAAGCATAGACTTGAATTTCTTTAAAAAAAAATTAAAATCTCAAAACTATGTATCTTCCTTTCCCAGAATGAATCCTAGAGATAATTTTTCTTTTAAATCTTTAGCTTACACTAAACTCTATCTTGGTAATGCCACATATAATGGCATTCTAAAACAAATGTTTCCTTGCTTCACAGTGCCTTTTAAAAAATGATAATTTCATGCACAGAGACAAAACTGGGGTAGGGTGAGGAGAGAGATTGCTGGCTCAAGTTTTATAGAGTTAGAAAAATTTCAACATTGCCAAGCAAAAGAGCGAGAGGAGAGGATTCATGCCAAATGTAGAGGACTATCTTTCAGAACCATGAGCACAGCCCTGGTGACTGCAGAGCAAGCCTGCATTGTTCTGGGAAAATGCACTAGACACAAAGGAAATTTCCTCCCAACAGAGCAGCAGGCATTCTTTTTCTTACTCTTCCCCTCCTCTCCTTCTTTTAAAGGACCTTATTTTGAATGTCATGAAATACCAGGCAATGGCAACTTTCCTTCGTCAACAGCCATGCAAGTGAAAAATTACTATAGCTGCATTAGTTTGCAGTATTATATAGAAATATAAGAAGAGCCGTGTTATCAAGTGTTGTACAATGAACACATTTCTTCAAATCCACAAAATTAATAAGGGGCCCAGCTGAATAAAAACATTCCTTCTTATTAAAAAAAAAAAAAAATGCTTCCAACATAGGTTTGGCAAAGTAAATTTCATTAAGTTTATTACTTCTAACCAAACCAGCATTAAGATTTTTCATGTCATTTAGGGGGCCTCAGTACTGAGTGCTTATGCTGCAAGCAGTTTTACTCCAGACATCGCTAGACTCTGTGCAGTCTAATCAGATACTAGGATTTCATAGAATTAACCATAGAATCATTCATAGAATGAATTGTGTTGGAAGGGACCTTAAAGATGATCTAGCTCCCACTCCCCTGTCATGGGTAGGGATACCTTTCAGTAGACCAGGTTGCTCGAAGCTCCATTCAGCCTGACTTTGAACACTTCCAAGGATGGGGCATGCTGGAGCAAAGACTACAGATATTGCCTTTGTTTACAAAGCTTAAGAAAAAGGATGTAGTGATTTTTCTAGTGACAACATAGAGCTATTCCCAGGGTAGAAGCAATGTTCAGATTAAGAGGGGATCCACAGAAAATGCTACATTGGCTTTAATTTATATATAGTACCAAATAACAACTAAGCATTTCCCAACAATAACGTAATTATTTTCCATTCCAGGTGTGCCATATCTATGTGTTAACTAATTCTGTGATTGAGCAATCCAAGCGAACGTTCAACTTTGAAAGACTGCATCATATTTCTTTTTTGCAACTTAATGAGTTGTTGTGAACTGTAAGCAAAAAGGTGGCTATTCATCCTCCTTTCCTGACATGTAGAAACCAAAGAGTTCTCTAGGAATCAGCTCACAGTATCAGTTACTATGGTTATTATTCTGTCAACAGTTGTATATTTGTGCCTTAGTAAGTGATATTCATTCAGGGGATGAAGCAACACCACAGTGCAAGGACATAACCTCATATCATTGAAGACAGTGAGAACTCTGTAAGGCAGTGAAACTGTTCTTAACTGGTGGGTGAGCACATGAAAGACAGGAACCTGAATCCATTGTTTGCAGGAGGAGCTGAACTGTTTTGCTTAACAGAGTGGGAGGAGTGAAGAGGAACATTTTGTCCCTTCAGAGAAAAAGGCTTCACTTAGTTAAGATCTCATTGAGTTTACAGGCATCTTGTACCACCACACGAAAATATCCGTACTGCTGAAATCTTTGTCCACACCTCAGTTAGTCCAATATGGTCCTCCCTAGATAACCTACTTCTCAGAAACTCTTCCCTCAACTCCTAGTTCTCACTTTCACCCACAGACATCCTGCAAATCTAGAGCTGGGCAAGAATTGGAAACTGTAGCTTGAGGGAAAACACTTATTTCCAAAAATACTGTTGTATCATTTGAAACTGCAATTCAGAGATGTAAGGGCTTGCACACAAGAGAAATCTATATAAATATATAAAGATATGCACACACACATATACATATGCACATATATATATATATGTTTAATAATTATTCTAAAAGGTAGGAAATTGAATCCTTCAAAACAATCTTCCAAAATCCTCTACTTCACTGTTCTCCAAGTGACCTCAGGCTTGCTAACAAAACAGTAAGTTTTCCTCAGTAAATACTCTCTGGAAATCTGCTTAACATGTATGCACTCCTTCATCAAAACTCTGACAGTTCTGAAACAGCAAATTGCTAACAAGGACTACACCTGCAGAAAAGGAAAACCTCCATTTCAATGCAGGACCATATTTAATTCATCAGTCCATTTATAGCCGTCTCATTCTCTAATTCTTCCTCCTCCTGTGTGGTTCAGAAAATAGGATACTGACAGTTGTGTCAGCGGTTTGAGTCTTATTAGTTTTACTGCCGAGTAAAACAGCAGTTGTGATCCCTTCATGATCCCATCCCTAGCTCACCTTGGCCTAGTTTAGCCTGCCAGCATTAAGTCTGGTGTAAGCCCCAGCAAGGTAATTAACTTCACACTTGCTGTATGCTTTATACCACGGCTCTTACAGGATAATGTTCCGAAGCTGGGTGCCATACTAGGTGTCCTCAGGTGAAAAGTGTGCAACGCAAAAAAAGTGACCCGACGACACACAAGTCCATGTTTTGCTTGCCACACAGCAATGCACATACAAAACTGAGCACCTGCATGGTAACTCACATATCAAAGTGTGTCAAAGGCTGCTTAGAGAGAGAGAGATTCAGTAATCACACTGACGTACAATTAGCGAGCTTAACGCTGTTATATATTGCATCTTTCTTTTATCTTTGACAGGCTATAAATTCATATGCCACGGGACTAATGCTCACTTCCCAACCCACACTTCCCAGGAGACCAAGATATGCTATGAAACAACTTCCCCAAGACACATTTTTCCTCCGCCTCTGTGAAATTCCATATTCTGCTCCCACGAAGATACAAATCTAGTCATGCACCAGGCTGATATCTTGCAAGCCCCTGGGCTGGACCCTCTGCCCTCTGTTCAGGCAGAATGGGGGCGGCTGCAACTTCCCAGGGGGAATCAAACAGTAGCTGTCCATCTGAAGTTATTCACAAAATAAACTCATATTTGGTTGCATTGAGAAATCCTCAGTAAGGGAGGTGTTTATTCATGATCAGCAGAAAGGAATGCAGGAAGCAGTATCAATAATATTATACCTGTTTGCACACACTACAGCTGTGGAAAATCCTTGAGCTCAGAGATTCTAAGGTTAGATGGGACTCCTGAGAGCCACTTGTATGACCTCCTGCATCACATTGATTTTCACCCAGTAATTCCCAAAATCAAGACCAATGTTTCATGGTTATAGCACAAAAATAATAAAGGTCTGTAACTTTGATGAAACTTTTTCTAAAGTATGCGTTTCTTGGTAATCTGTACCCCTGAAAAATCACCTTTGGTGTTGTCTTTTTTCCTGCTTTACTTGCGATTGCATTCTTGGTGCTACTTTTGTAGATAGGGATGGACTGAAATTTGAGTTGCATTTTTTAACCTGGCTTTGAACAACAGGAACGATTTCACAGATGCTATATGACAACGGGAATATCACCTCCGTAGTCCTGTTTATGACTCCAATCCTCAGCAGAAAAAGGGCTATACACACATTTCATATGTAGACTGAATATTTGTGGCAGAAGGATGTGTTGCTAGCATGTACACAATATGAGAGGCACTATCACAGACCACCCAAACCATTATTAAATCACATCTTTCTGCGTATGGTGTTACACTGTGCTTCATGTACATCTCTTTGCTCACAGTCAGAGGTATGCATTTCACAGATTTGGTTCAGTACATATGGTCTGCATGTGTTTGTTCCTAACTTTGTGGTCTTTCAGCTGGCTGCATCAAAAAACAAAGTATTTGATTGGAACCACATGGCTCAACTATTCTAGGTTTTTCATAGATATGTCATATAGCTAAACCTTTCAAACACTGCAAACCTGCCTGTTACAAGCCTAGAGGTCACTGCAGATTTGCCAGCTTTTGTAGGCTTTAGGTTTCAGGAAATTGGAGTAATCTTGAGAAAAACTTCAATCAGCTCCTTGACTTATGCTGGTTGTGGAAATTCTGCAATACTAGTGATTGTACAAATTATTTGCTCTGGGACCAAGCAAAATCAAAATACTTAGAGCCTCATTTTTTATTTAAAACTATTCAAAGATAAAGCTGCCTGAATATATCCACTTGGGTTAAATTCTCTCCTGTGCTTCATTGCGAGGTTGAATGTGTTTAACAGTATAACTGAAAAGAGACACAAACACCACAATATACAGCACTGCCTGAGAGCTGTGCAGCCACTTATGGGACCTCAGAGCTCCGACAGCCATTTAATGACATTTAGAAAAAGCGTTTTGCCACACACACAGTGTGTTGGGAATGCCAGTACACTCAAAAAGATTAGGTGGTCCTTTGTATTTCACGTCTCTACACATGCTCCACAAACCTGACTGCCATTGAACCTCACAGGTAAAAGCTGATGAGGAAAGAAAGTGCTCTTTAGGAAGCTGTCCCTTCTGCCATGGGTGAATCTGGATTAAGTGTGCACAAATACATGCTTGGAATGTGTAAGAGGTCAAACTGCCTAGAGCTTCCAGGGAAAAAAGCTCCCTCATTTTTCACTGTTTAAGATGAGCTTCGTTCACATCATCTTACTATGAATAAAAAACCCCAATTTCATACTGTACTTGCCCTAAAGAATTAGAAAATATTTTATTTTTTCTTTGTGCTGCCTGTATACTCAAAAGAGTTTGTAGGCACCTGTCAGTCAAGTGGGTATTGTTCCCTGGCTATCCACTCTTTTGCTGATCTCATTAGTCAGTTTGATTGACAAGATAGTGCACTCTGTTTATGGCTATTATGGTGATTTTTAATTGCTATTAAAATTCCAAAGACAAAGTTCAACTTTTTCCCTAATGTCCCTAAGACATTTAAACAATAGCAATGATTAATTTTAACTGAAAAATATATTGTGGTTCCTTGTAAATCCAAATGTCCCTCTCTCCCATTTAAAGTCATTAATTATCTTAGTGACTTTTGAATTCCTTCCTGAGCCTGGACTATTATGATCAACCTGTTGCTATTGAGAAAAGTTGTCTTTTTCCAGCTGTTTCCTTGGGTCAAATTCATCTCACACTGATTGCAGCACAGACCAGGCCCCTTGGCCAAGGAAAAACTCCTTTCGTTCTTCAGCAGTCAGCATATCCTACAGTCAACAGACTTCCAAATTCTGCTATATATCACTATTTACAAATCAGTCATTATTACTACTCACTTCCCATGCATCAGGACCAGTTATTTGCAAGTGTATGTCCTACCTGCATATACTCACACAGCGAGGCCACTAGAAGGATGAATTTTTATCCAGGGAGAAGAAAGCATGTGTTGTTCCAGCATCTATCTCCTTGTGATTTCTGACACCACTTATCAGGTTGATGACATCTGCGTGTTGTTCAATGCATCCATCTCTTAGAAATAAAAAAAATAATAAAAAACCTCACCTGATTATAAGTCCAAGTGAACTACAAGGAAGAAAACCTTTTAGAAATACAGTGTTCAAATGGTGATGGTGGTGGTGCTCTGTGATACAAATTTCAAAAGCGCTGCTCTTCATTCTAATGTATTGAAAAAAGAAGTAGTTTGCTTAAGGCAGAATAAATTGATCAGTCAAAGACAAAAAGATGATACAAGGATAAGAGATGTGAAACAAAAGTTATTTTCAAATGCAGATCCTATTACGCTTTTAGTTACATTCCCCAGGTGGACAAGAAGTGCAATGGCATCTGGCTTGTATCAGAAATAGTGGCCAGCAGTGCTAGGGCAGGGATCATCCCGCTGTACTCGGCACTGGTGAGGCCACACCTCAAGTGCTGTGTTCATTTTGAGTCTCTCCCTGCAAGAAAGACCTTGAGGTGCTGGAGTGTGTCCAGAGAAGGGCAACAAAGCTGATTAAGGGTCTGGAGCACAAGTCTTAGGAGGAGTGACAGAGGGAGTGGTGAGAAGGAGGCTCAGGGAGGACCTTATTACTCTCTATAACTACCTAAAAGACAATCGTAGCGAGGTGAGTGTCAGTCTCTTCTCTAAGGTAACAAGTGACAGAACAAGAGGAAATGCCTTCAAGTTGCACCAGAGGAGGTTCAGATTAGACACTAGGAAAAATTTCTTCATTTGAGGGGTTGTTAAGCATTGGAACAGGCTTCCTAGGAAAGTGATGGAATCACCATTGGTGGAAGTATTCAAAAAAAGGTGTAGATGTGGAACTTGGGGATATAGTTTAGAGGTGAATATGAATGATTCCATGATTCTATATAAAGAAAAAAACATTTCTATATCCTGCAGACTGGTAGAAAGTCTCCAAGAAACTGTAGACTGATAGAAAATCTCCCCACACTGGAGGAAGTGAAGTAAATTAGTGTGGAAAATTACTGCACATTTTATCATGTGTTTATCTTAGTGATATTGTTCCACCTCTGTGGCCAGAGTTGAATTAAAGGACAGGAATAGTTAAATTCCCTGGAAACAAACGACAAATTAGAATAAAAAGCCAAGTATAAAACAGCTCCGGTGAACAGCTTCAAAGATTTATCTTCAAAGGATTTGTCTGGGCCACCAGTTTGGAAAAATCTGTCTACCTAGATATGAAAATGGTTTTCTGTTATTAAGCACAGTATGAGAAGTTATTTAACAGTTACAGAGCCTCAAGCCAGAGAAGAGAGTAAGTTACCAACAAGAATGTCAATTGACAACAGTGAGTCATGCTGTAAGAGATGGGAAAAAGAGAGAAAAAGAAGGTTCAGCAAGGAATTCTACTCAATTCATCCCAGAGATGGAGGTAAGCAGGCTATATATTGCACCAAGCCTTTCAGGATAAGAATAAATACATAGAAAGGCTTTTATTATTAAAACATATAATATATATGCTTCCTAAGTCTAGATAAATGAAAATATACTACATTAATCCTAAGAAGCCTGTTTTACACCTAGTCTCTCTAACTGCTAACCCCACCTTGCCCAGAGAGCAAGGATTTTCAGACTCCATATGCATCAATAACTGCTGCAGGCAGACATATTGGAGGATGGAGAACACCACCCACTGCTTCACCCTCAAGAAAACCATCCTACTGTACTTGAACCAAGGGCTTCACCAAGAGTGATGAAAAGGAATTCAGGGCTATCTCCAAAGTGCATATTCAGGAATAGTTAAAAGGGGTGTAATATTGGCAGTTTGTTTTGTGAACGTGACACCAAGACAGTATGTGTTAAGGCAGAAAGTATGTTATACATTGCCTCTCAACATCCAGAGAGAGTTCTATCCTCCCCACATCACAAGTCTAACTCGATGAAAAATGTGAGAAAAGTGTGTGAGGTGTGAGGCCAGAAACATGCTTGCAAGTCCTATTTGTCCTAATTCACGCGCATCTGCGAGGTCACTGTTTTGTAGGTGTCTACAACACATCTCTTGTAGGCATCTTCTCATCAAATCAGATGGTCAACATAAGCAAGGCAAGCTGTCAGGCATATGCTTGCCTATTTTTTTTATTTTGGTGCAAGTCTAATAAAAGTCATGCTCCACCCATGAGCCTTTTCTTACTTATTTGTCCTTAAAAGGCATTGTTGGCCTTCCTGCTTTGTGAGGATGCTGTAAAGAAGCTGCACAAAGCTGTTGGAATCAGGGAATCTGCCTAGAGGGAAAATAGTACCCCTTTGAGAGACTAAGGCTGCCATTAAAGCAGGACCATAAACCATTACAGAATGCCTGCACCTTATAAAAGGAGAAGGCTATATAAAGGGGCGGGGGGGTAGGGGAGCTGTATAAAGATTTTTGCTCCTTAAAGTGCAGTAGTGCTTACTTTTTTACTTCTGCTTACTAATATTTGTAAGATAACCATATAAAAACTTTTTTTTTTTACCAAGATGAATGATGAAAAGTAAAGTCCTTGGAGTTTGAGTCGTTCATTACCCACTGTGCCATGCGAGTGCATACATGTTGGAGGCATTAGCATGCTTTCACACCTGTTTTGCCATGATGCTTAAGATATTCTTCAGAGAGACTTCTACAGTTACAGAAATATGTCAAAAAACCATGCAGCCCCAAGCCTTCATTTGCCTTCCAAATTGTCCCATTAGAGATCAAATGGGATTAAAAAAATAAGAAAAGCTCTCAGTGTTTGCCACGTCCACTGACCATGCATTCCCCGTAAGGGGAAGAACGAGCTCATCTTTCATCAGTTTCAATAACTGGATGGTAGCACTGGCCACAACACCCAGATTAGAGGATATTGACTGTCAGTTTTCATTGAATTAGCCAGGCAGTCACTAATATGGAGGATGATGTTCATGTCTTCCAGCATCCTCAAAAAATCATGTTTTGTTTACCCTGGTTACATCAACTCCACATTCTGAATGAGCAATAGCTCTCTTAAATCAACAAATTATATACACACCCCGTGAGATGGAAAAAAAGAAATTATACTGAAGGGGAAGTGATAAAAGGAATACGTCAGAGATTGCTTCAGCATGGATGTAGGAGTATAGCTAGCAGACAAAAGCTACACGTGAGGTAAGCAAAATGCTGAGGGCTTGGGCCTGGAGCCAGAAAAAGCCTTGCTGGATGTATCTTTTTTCAATAATGAACTCCCACCAGACCCTACACTTTATGAGCCTGACACATCTAAATTACGTTCAGCAACATTTAAATGCTGAAATAATAGGATAAATTCAAACCAATTAGAGAGCATATGGAATATTGCCTTCCTAATGGTATGCATAAGCATCTCCTGTCAGATTTATCAGATTAAAGACCCCAACTGCTGGCAGTGATCAGATCCACGGTGATAAACGGGCACAAGGGTATGAGCAGAGTTGCATGTGATCTTTGAGGTGGGTCTAACACAGGAGAAGGAATCTGCATTGCAGTTGGAGGCTTCCCCCTTTGTTTTAAGGAAGCAGGGAAATCACACTGAATTCTCAGCCCAATCAAAGGCCATCATTTTGCCAGATCAATGCCTTGGATGAAACACATTTTTCTTTTGCCATCTGGGCATTTCTGTCCCAAGATGAATGCCCCAAAGAACACCCCAATTAACCTTCAAATGACAATGAAAGGCTTTCCTTCGATTCTTTCAGTACAAAATAGTAACAGTCCAAATAAATTTCATCTTTAAGCAGAAATATAAATGTTAAAACCTAAGAATGAAAAAAAGTATATAAAGCTCCTTTAAATATCATAAAGCAGAAAACAAAGCACCAGCAAAATCATCAAATCATCAGCTTAAGGCAGACACCAAGCAAGAAAAATGTTTGCCGAACTGCTGAAGTTTGGTGAAATTACAAGCCAATTACAAGAAACTGAAAAATAAAGGGATGTGTTTCAAAGGAACCTTTGCATTTGATAAAGATTTAAAATAAACAATGTCAGGTGTAGAAGTCCTTTTTACACTTTGATTGGTTCTCCAGGAGTTTATTGCTATTGTTTTGTGCATGTTAGGTCAACCCAAGTCTTCTAAGACTCTTAAATGTGAAGTCTGAGACGGTCAGCTTGGAGTTTCAGCCTGAAGGAAATGAAGTGAAATTAAGTTAGACAGGTCAGCCTGTAGATGCCCAGCTGAGGATCTGCTGTTTGCAACTGTTTTAGCCAGTTGAAAATGCCCTACACATCTACAGCTTTAAATGCACTGTGCCAAATGAAATACCTCCAGGTGTTCTCTGAGTCTCTCCTGTTACCTGCCTGCTGAGACACTCAGCAGCACACTGAGCTGCTGGCCTACGTATGGTGTTGGCATTGTCTCAGACCCAAAGCCCATCTGGTGAAAAGAACCTTTTTCTCTGGAAACCTTTAGCCTGTGGAATAACCCCTGATACTCAAGTAATCCTCTTTCGCATATTGGTCCAGCCCTGGGGAAGTTGAATAGCCTCCAGCAGCATGGAGTGGAAAGTATTCCAAGTTAGGCATGCAGACCTGTCAAGAAACCAGGCATCCTTTCCTCAATAGTGGCATTAGCAGAGCACTGCTAACAAATATTTAGGATCCTGGCACAGGACATGACACAAGACTATTTAACCTGCCCACAAATCACTTAAAAGGCAGCCAGTAATAAGAATGCAATTCCCCTGCTAATCCTTAATTTCCTCTTACAGTATGCTTTCCACCTGTGTACCTTCAACCGTCTTTGTACTTTGAGAAAATACTATCTCCAAAAGGCAATTCAGCACCAGGCATTTAAGCAAATGCAGGCTGGAGACTCTAAGAACAAAAGTTTATTTCACTTGTCACACCAGACTTGGCATTTTCTTTTTGTCCCTGGAGACATCAGATTAAATGATCCATTCAGTTTGAATTTAAACACCTTAACCTAACCAATTTTTGAAAATCCTGTAAGTGGCAGGAGCCTGATTTTTAAACATCCATGATCACCATTGTTCTATACGACTACCTGGGGTCAAAATGAAAATTTAAGAATATTTAATGTGTTGAGCTTTTGATGGGGTACCCTTCCTTCTGACCAGGGTAAGAGAGCAGAGGAGGCTGCTGTTCTGCTAAGTTCTTTATTTCATAGTCTCATAGCTTTTTTGAAGGCAGAGTTCAAAGGGGGTTACATGATAAAGGCAAGCAGCAGCAGCAACAGCAGGCAAGAACAGCTTCTTCTATATGTTCTATATGCTCCATATACTCTATACACTATACGCTCTATTTTCTAGACTCTATACTCTATCTTTTTTCTTACAGAAGTGTGGATTATATTTGTTAACTGACCAATAAGATTAACACACGATTCTAGTTTTTCTTTTCTTAACCTCTCCTGGTCTAATTCTAACAGTCATAAGTCTTATACAAGTGTTACATGGGTATTACACAGATTTGAGTATACAGTTTCTATCAGCTCTTATTGTTTATGTGAACACTATCTAAAAAATGTGAACAGTATAATTCTATTTATATTTTGTCTAAAGTAAAGACTTCTGTGAAAAGGTAACACTGCTGCAGCAAGAACTGTGTTTAAGGTCTCTGCTACAGCTTTTTAATGTTTAACTCACTTAGCATATATTTCTACTGTAGTTAAAAATCTATATTTCTATTTCACTTTGGTGTAGTTTCATGTATCTCAGCTTGTCTAAAGGTTTTAATGCAATCCCTGTGCTTTGGCTTCCCTCTGGGCCTGAGTCCAGAGGAGCCTTCACTCCAATGTTAATGAAAGATATTTTCCCTGCAGCCTATATGCTTTAAAAGTGTCATTACACCTGTTTCAAGTTTTGAGAAGCAACACTACAGTGTGATTAAATACTGGCCCATTTCAATCCCTGACTGATGCAAAACCCATCTTCTATTTACATAGTTCATATGGCTTCCTCACTTAATCAAAGTGTTCAATCAACCATGTAACTTTCCTTCATGTTGTTTTGCCAATACCTCACTATTTCATGCAACACACACTTGGTCTAAGAGCAACCTTCCATTATCACCAAAGCTTCACTCCCACTTATGGCAATAGGGTCTAAGGACAAAGTTGAGACACAAAATTTCTGCAGCAGGCAAAGCAGCTAGATTCCTAAAATACCACTGAACTGATGTCACCATGCTCTGCCTTTAAATATTCTTTTTCCTAACATTAGAAGGTGATTATTAGATTCCCTGATGACTGGTCACAATACAAGGTAATGCAAGCAATAAATTAGTTTCTGTTCCTAGCTTTAATTTCAATACCCAACAAAAAAGTTTGGTGAGTCAAGAAATTATAAGCAAAGCTTATTCCTTTTGGTCAAATTGTAGTACTGCTCTCATAAAAGACTATGATGTTAGAGTGACCCATCTCTTCCTTCCTCAAGTATTCATATGAATTCAAGATTATGTTGCTTGCATTTGTTTTATGCTTTGGTTGGAGGAACAGCACAGGGATTTCCAACCTGAAAATATAGCTATCAGATGAATATGAGATTAAAAAAAAAAAGCCTTTTGCAGGAAAATGAGGAGTGGGGACAGATGAAAAATGTGTAGATTCACTTAAAAGAGCAAAATTAATAATTATCACACTATTTCCTTTAATCTCTCCATGTTGAAAAGCAAACAGAGCATGTTATTTTCACACATCAGAATTTGTTTTCACTGCAACTACCAACAACAGTTGTTGATGGAAAAGGGGGCAAAATAAGGTGACTTTAAAAGCATTCCTTCCTAAAGAACCATGCAAAAGTTCCCAGGGCATTAAACTGAAATAATGGCCTGCCATAAACTCTACCTCCAGACTTGATAGTTAAATTTGATGAGAATAATACATCTGCATCCTAAAGCAGCAGAGTTCAGTCCCTTTGTTTTCACTCACTCAGAAAAAAAACAAAACCTGTAACTTAGCTGCGCTGGTACCTTCTGCCATGTGAAAGTGAAATTTCAGAAAATCAGGATGGCTATACAGCCACATAGGCAACGAAATCACTAACTTCTTTACATCTGTTGCACAAATACCAAGACAGTAAATTAAACTTTTATCTCTTCTTCCTTTCACTCAAATTTCATGGCCACTGTGTCACAACTGTGGAGTCTCACCAGTCTCTGTCTTTGCATCAGCAAAAGCTACTGCCACAGAAATATGGTGCAAGCACACACCTCCTCAGACACTCTTGTTCTTCCCTGAGACACACTATCCTGCCAAAAGGCAAACACAAAACATAGTGTCATGCCAGCCAGTGCTGAGCACAGCTGGCATGGAGCACTGGACAGATAGCCAGCTGCAGAGAGCAGAGCAGCAGATCTGCAGTGTCAGGATGGTTGAATTGTTGTCCCTGCCCTTAAATTGCTCTCTCTTTGCACTAGTGTGTCCCAACTCCCCTGCAACCTTGCAGGAAGTAGGACATGTGGAACCCATAGATGCATGCTTTTTTTCAGCACCTTATATCAGCATGCCAGGAGCCACACTGTTAGAACTGGAGCAGCTAAGGCAAGCATAAATAAAGTAAGCTGCAGAATCGTTAGTGGGGAACAAAGCAGTCCCCCAGGTCAGGGGTTTGACCCCAGAAAACTGTAGTTGTGCATTTACTTTTGCATTACCCTACTTTTCGAGCACTCGCTTACGGCGGCTCTCCAGTGTGAGAGGTGACAGCAGGCTGGCCAGGGTGTCACATAGCCTGTTGGATGTCTGCTCCTCCCAACCCCTGAAGCAACAGGGACTGTGCAGTGCAAGTGCGTGCACAGAGGCATAGTTCTCTACACAGAATTTGGGATGACCACGCTTGACATTCAACATGTGGCCGGGAGAGCTGAGGCATAGATCTCAGAGACAACATGCGGAAGATCCTTTGAGAAAGCCATGGCCCAGTGAATAAAGGAGATTTAATCATGCAGCTGCTCCCCGTTTGACTCTTCTCACTTTTAGCTGGCTGCTACACAGCATCCCAAGGCAGTCCTCTCCCCTGCCGTTCCAGCACCTGAGATCTGCACTTGCCAGGGAAAGAGGGCCCTAGAAACTTGACCCCTCCTCACACGGAAAGGAGCTGGGCCACTGTGCAGGTTGCCTGCTCCACCTCCATCCCTGTGGAGGCAGGGACAGATTTGCACCATTTTGCAAAGCTGTCACACTGTGTTGTTACATTACAATGCGCAATCATCAAACAGTTTGTTCAATTCCTTCTTGATTAAATTCAGCTTCATTAAACCTAAGTAATGTCTCTGTTTCGTTTTAATAGCAACCATATTTCCATTCTAACTGTCTTTCTGAATATCTTCTTCCCCTTTTAGACCTTTCTGTGACCTCAGAGTTTATTCATGTCTCATTCTGTTTTTTATTTTCTTTCTCAGTCTTTTTCTTTCCATGCAGGCAGCTTCCTCCCTATGAACTTTGTTGAAGCATCTCTCTGGTTCCTGCCTTTCAGTATCTCCAGGGGTCTGATTGTGCATGCAGCCCTTGAAGCTGAATCAAATAGGCACCTTTGTCCTGAGATGATGGAAAGTTAGCAGCTTTGATTCCTGTTGCTATTGCATGCAGTGGATAAAAGTGGCAATGCTTAGACAAATCAGGCATTTTCCTGGTGATTGTATAACTCTGCTCAGGTTCCATTTTTACACAAACATGATCTTTCTGCATAGACTACCTACATCACCTAATTATCATTCCTTCAATACATTAATTTGCATTTAACATACAATGTGCACACTAATAGGCTACAGTGCAAATGAGAGGGAAGGGATGCCAAAATAAAAACCTACAGGTACCTGAAACAGGCAGAGAAAGCCAGAGTAAATGCAGCTTCATCTCTCCTCACCGAGCTGACAGGCTGAGCACAAAGGTGTACAGGCAGCAGTACCTGTCTAGTTGCTCCTCAGAGGTTACTGCACCCTCTCCACGCACCTCACTCCTGTAACCTAGGCAAGCCTTCACAGACACCCCATATGAGGAATGGCTGCTTTTAAATAGCTGGAGGCTTTAGTAAGGAAACATATTTTCAGTGAAAAGACTGCTGCCAGAACAGGAAAGAATACTGGAGTAAACAAAAAACAAAGGCGCAGCAGAATATGGCGTGCTGGGTATGCAGGTACACGAGGAACGAAGCAGGGGAGCTCTGCCCTCCTTTTCACTCATCAGCACATCTTTCCTTTCCATCTCTCTTAGAGAATGTCCTTGAATTCTCCTTACAGGTATGTTTGTATCATGGGAGAACACGGAAGTTTACTTTGAAGCTGTTTTAAAAGCTTTTATTTTAATGACACTGTGAGCCAACAGGGGTCTGCTTTCTGTTTTGGGTTGCATGTATAATCTGAAGGGGATTAATGTGGTGCTGATTGCTAGGCTAAACTGGATCCAAAAATGTTAAAGCATAACATACCCTCTCTAATGTTTAATAATAGCTGTAGTCGTTGGTACCCCTGTCATTTTAGACTTTCTATTCATTTTGGTAGCAATATAATCATTCCCAGTTACAATTTCTCCTATGTTACCTTGGATGACTTTTGGAAAAACAGGAGCCTTTATAACATTATGTTGTTAGTCTCCAGAGTGAGAAACTGGAAAGACTTACAGCAAATTTTGACCAGAGCTGAGAGGGTTGCTACTCTATTCCTTACATTAAATTCCTTACACTGGAATTTAATACACTGGAATAATTTTGTTACAGGCATTGAGGGTTTTATTTGCAGGTGAAATAAAGAAAATCACTTTGTTTGGTGAACAGTTATTACAGAATCTGCAGAGAAACCAGAGGGAAGATTTTTTTTCACAAAGTCAGATCATTCCATGAGTTGGCTTACAGCACAGCTCCTCAAGACTATATTAGCAAAGAGACTGGGAGAGCAATCTGGGAGGGGCCGGGGGGGGGGGGGAGTCTAACAACAAGTGAGTGAGTGGGTGGGAACTTCTTAAACTCAAATTGCACTTGATCAAAAAATGTCTTGCAGTTACCCCAGAGGTGAGTATAACTGATATAGCTGAGAAGCTAAGAAGCACAAGTCAAAATGAGGGGGAATCTAAACATTTTTTTTAATCATGCCTGATCAAATAGCTTTGATCATTATGTTTCAGCCTGACATGATAGCAAAGAGAACAGACCTAAAATCTGAAGGGGAAGTATTTACCATTGAAAAGTCAATTCCTCTGTCACTAGCTCTGGCAATAGCATCACTATAATTATGAGTTTAATATCTGAAATTCGTTGATTTCATATTTGCATGCATGTATGCTAACTAAAATTAATTAATTTTAATTGCATACACCAATTACAACATCAGGCTCATTTTCCAACATATTATTCCTTGCTGATTACATATCCTCTAAGATTGCTTTAATTTTTCATTTTGTGCTTTAAAGTCAAAGAATAATATGTATTTCTAATTAAGCTCACTTACATATCTCACTGCTGATTAAATCACTATTTAATATTTTATAACACAAGCCACCTTTAATTTCCCCCACTGAGAAAAAAAGCCTTGCAAACTCTTTTCTTTCTCTCTCTGTTTCACCGACCTTGCCAGTGCTGTGTCGCTACAGGCAGATTTCTTCCATCTTCACAGCAGAATGCCAATGAACCACCCTGTTGACAGACATTCATCCTTGGAGGGGGAGGCAAGCACCTTTCTGAGCACAGGACCTGCTCTGAAGAGATCAGCAGCCTGCCACCATCACTGGCAGAAAAGAAACAAGACACTCAGGAGAGATTTTTAGCAGTGTCTTAGGGGATTGCAGGTCTTGCTGAAAGTCTCTGGAGCTGACACATTTCAAACCGTTTAGGGGAACCTGGAAGACCCTTTTGGAGCCTACCAAAGGCTGAATGTTGAAAAGGAGGAGGAAAAGGGGATTCTTCTGTCTTTCCCAACCAGCACTCCAGAATGAATCTTGTTAGTCAGTCCTGAGCCATGACTGCATTACACCCAAAGTCTTAACAGAAATTGGCAGAAAATATTAAGAAGTCCCAAAATTGTTTCTATGTGCCCATGGGTATTATGCAATTTGGGCTGTACTAGCTAAACAGTCTCATTTTTACCATATCATTCTTGCGGTAGCAGAGAAGAAGAAGCTAAACCAGATTAAATCCTTAAGAAATTTGACTTCGTAACAACCAGTTGAAGAAATGAACTCAGACTTGACCCAAGCTTCACTGAAATAAACGGGAAACTGCTGATCATGCTGTTAGAAGTATGGTTAATTCCATGCACACTGGATCTCTTTCAGCAGCATAGATTTAGGAAGACCTGTGCTGACTTGTGCTCTGAATAAAAACAGAGCATTCCCAATATCTGCGTTTTAATGCGTGGCACTTCCCTGCCACTGCCCCCTCCCAAGTTATTCAAAAAAGGTAATCTTTACCTGAAATGCTTGTTAAACTATACCTTTGCAGCAGTTAACTCTTTGTTAGCATCTAATTAATTTGCTAGAGACTCATTGGTCCCGATTCGTCACACCTTGCTCCTGGCATGTCAGCAAAGCATTTAATCCCTCCCATGGGGAGGGAGAAGGAGAGCGGAGTCTTCAGAGTGTGGCTGATCTTCTATAAGCTCTGTGTTCTGCTCTCCACTGACTTCCAGAGCTTTAGCTTATTCTCTACCATCTAAAACTAGTTAAGTGTCCCATTGTGATAATGTCAGGTCAGCAAAGAAAGACAGATCAGGGTGGGATGCTACAAATGAGAAAGTTTCTCTTGAAACTACTGAATCAATGGCAGAAAAATCACAACCAGAATACTCAGCGCACAAAGTTTCTTACTGAATTAAACTAAAAAGTAGATAGTCTTGCAAATATTTGACAGTGCCAAAACAGGAAGAAAAAATCAAAGGGAAAATACGCTGTCCAAACCCTTAAAGTATTACGTTTGGGGGGAAAGAGAAGACAAAAGGAAGAAAAACTTGGACAGAAATAAGAGAGGAAAACTTCTCACTCCAAAAAACCCAGGAGGAAAGAACAATACATTTTTTAAAACATCCCTGTCTCTCATCTCTCAAAAGTAAAGAGGTCATTTATATCCTCTTTTCTTCTCAGAACTGGATGATTATTCAGGCTACATTGAAGATGTAGGTAAATGCTGCTGCTGTGTCCAATAGAATAGTGCAATTCTTCCAAGGAAAAAATGCTCTCTCTCTAAACTAAGACTGATGAGACGGCAGAATTTCTCAAACAATAAATAGGGAAGATAAAAAAAAAGGAGAGGATCTGATGTGTGAAGCTGTATTGTGGGAAATCAGCTCAAGTCCCTACTATAAGTCCTTCTAAGTTTATTCAATTTGTCGTCATCTAAAAATAGTGAAATCTAATCAGAAAGAAGCCTAAATTCAGGCATTAGTTGGCCTGTCACACTTTGTCACCTGTGAAATGGGGATCATATTCTTTTACTTCCTTCAGACTAAAATCATATATATTAAATATATGTGTCATCTCAAGTAACACAGTAGAGGAGACAACATTGCATTTAAAGCAGAGAGAAACAATAGAGCAAATCATTCTGATTTCCTTAGGATTCATTTCCTTCTGTATATTGTCAGGAGATAGAGAGATAGATAGATAGATATTATATTTATATGTTTATCTTTACATGCCAGAGTCAATACAATCTGTATATTTTGGCATGTCATTTTTTTAAGTTTATGGTTTAATTTTGAGCTTTTTTTATTTTACTTTAGCATTAATTACACCTTGCAGGTTGCCTAGGCCTGTGTATTATCTAAGAAGACAGTGTTAAATAGGATGGGCTTAATCTTTCTTCAGTCTAAAAAGTAAGCCCCTACACACAGCTAGCTGACCAGACTCCTTAAGTTGGTAATGGGAACTGATGCTCAAGAGGACAATTTGTCTTCTTTATCTCAGACAAACATCTACAAATGCCTTTTGAGAGGTCTCCTCCATGGACCACAGTAAGTCCAGATAGCCATTTTTTGCCTAAACACCTATGCTTTCAGTGTTGGAGTCAGGCAAAATGAATCCCATGCTCCTGGGAAAAGAAAATGTCCAGGTTATTCAGAGTACAACCTTGAGGAGGCGAGAGAGGCATATAGCATGGAGGAGACAACATCCAAGCAGAATACAGAGACATCTTAAAGTGATGATCACTGAGCATTTCCAGGGCAATGGCAATGCCCATGGCTGGATTTTTTTAGTCTGAAAAATTAAATTCTTCCCAATTAACTGAAAAGAGACCCTTTAAAATGATCCATGATAATTTATAGCAGGAGGCAGCAAACAGTTTGGGCAAGGCAGAAGATGGCTTCTGCTGTTTATATTTCTGTTTCATGCGTAGAATAAATATTAGAGCTGGGAACATCATAGCTGATCCTGTGATCATATCCCATATGCAAGGGAGGCTCACAGCAACAAAAGGACTGTTAATAACCAATATTGATTCACCTTTCCCTAATGCATGGACAAAAATGTCATCAACAAGCTGGTCAACAGCCTGAAGCAATGAGCCCTGTAATAGCCTACTAAGCAAAGAATAACACAGCATTCATTTATTTATTCCAACGTCACATCAATTGCATGCAATCCCCTGAGAGATGAACAGATTTAAAGCAACAGATTTACAGGACAGCTTCTTTTGTGGGTGTCACACACATGTTGTGCCCCAGCATTGTGCTGGCTTTACCTGATTCTCCACCTCCACCCATCTTTGCTCTTCTGTTATCTGTTCAGTCACAAGAGCTAGCATTTCAGTTTTATTCTTTCTCTTTTACCAGGCTATTACAAGCAGTATATCACAGCAATTATGAAAGGGTTTTTTGGTTGTGCTGCATCAAGGATGATACAAATGTAAAAAAGTATTTTGAGATAGAAACAATTCACCTAAGAGCCTTTCCCACCATGTTTATTTCTCTCATTAAAATAAGTGATCATCCAGGGAGCGAACTAGAGCTACCCACAAAAGCCTATAGATCTCTCCTAGGTGAAAACTTTACTAACAGCAACTAGATAACACTTTTAAATTAAATGGTGCATAAAGGCAAAGCAAGCAGAAAATATGAAATCCTGTAATAACTCATTTCTAAAACTACATTCTACAGAATAGCATGGCATAAGTCTAATCCTATGAACCTTCCAATGTAATTGCTATTTGTTTAATCTACTAAAGAATCCAAATGTACTACACTGAGAGGTTGATGGGCTTTGGGGAAGAGGTGAATTGTTTTTTTTCTTTTTTTCTTAATTTTAATCCCATTATAGGTTTTCCCTTCTGTCTATATATTTATACAATATTCATTACCATAGTTTCCAAGCTTGTAACCATCACAAGAATGTTTTTATGATTAAATACTTTTCATTTTTTTGTAGTGAGAAATTTATGCTGTGTTGAAGCCAGGAAATTTTAATAAAGAGCAAGCATCCAAATATCAATTCATGGTAAATTACAGAATTTTAGTTATCCCCCATGAGAAAACTTGAGGGCTTTGATGCAATTTGGATCTAAGGGGAAAAAAAGCTTGTGTTTTGAACCCCTCATGTCCATCTCAAATAAAGAGCTGGTTCTTAGAGCTGTTTTTGTCTCCATAAAACTTCAGACATCAGTGAAGGTGACAGAGAAATGCCCATTTCATGGAATATGCATGGCTGTATAAATAATAAATATAAGTACTCAGCAGTGTGGCATACATGAGTCATACCCACAAAGAAGTCTCACTAGCTAGCTAAAAATAACATTCTGGAAAAATTCTGAACAGAAATTTGAATGAAAGGATTGTTAAACATTTCTCAGGTACACAAGGCCAAAAAACCCAAATAACAAACTTTAAAATTACCTCACTGTCATAGAATCATAAAATCATTTAGGTTGGAAAAGAACTTAAAGATCATTGAGTCCAATCATTAACCTAGCACTGCCAGCACTAAACCATGTCCCCAAGTGCCACACCTACACACCTTTTAAATACCTCTAGGGATTGTGACTCCATCACTTCCTGGGAAGCCTGTTCCAAAGTTCAACAACCCTTTCCATAAAGAAATTTTTCCTAATACCCAATCGAAACCTCCTCTGGTACAACCTTCCTCTGGCCAAGAGGCCATTTCTTCTTGTCCTGTCACTTGCTACTAGGGAGAAGAGACCAACCCCCACCTGGCTACAACCTCCTTTCAGGAAGTTGCAGGGAGCTGAGCATCCTTTTCTCCAGAGTGCACAATGCCAGCTCCTACAGTTGCTCCTCATCAGACTTGTGCTCTGGACCCTTCACGCACTTCTTTGTCCTTCTTTGGACACCGTCTCTTTCCACTGCTTGGGAATCCGAAGAATTATTCTCAGAAAAGCAGTCCAGTAAAAATGGCAGCATGAAGTTCAGAAGTTAATGTCTCTCCGCAATTTCAGATCAAATCTATTTTAGAGACAGGCTACCTGCTTCCCTGTTCCTCTCCTAGTAGCAATTCTAAAAAAAATACTGTGAATTTTAAGCCAGCCTGCATCCTCCCTCTCTACTACATGACCACAAGTAAATAATTTATGTGCAGAACTAATTAGATCTGTAATCACATCTTAGTAATTCCACTTCCATCTATGTATATATTGAACTAGCAGAACATCACTGGGTCGGATACAGTCTCTTGAGGCTATCTGATGTATCCTTTAATTAAAACTCAGAAAGCTCTTCTAATGATAAATATACCCAGAAAGGAGCAGAATCAAGATCTCTTCATGGAGCTGTGCCACTTCTGGAGGATGAACATGAGTAAAACAAGCAATAGAGACATATTCTTGCCACAGAAGTCAGCAGATAAAGCTCTGAACACATATGGAACAGATCTGATAAGTTAAAAGGTGACACTTCAGTATTGTCACTTTTCAGAGTGGAATCAAACTTTCAGAGCAAATGTCCTAAGTTGTTTTCAAGAAATATTCTGGAGTGGTTAACAAATTAATTTTGTATTAGAAATGTCCAGTAAGCGCTGTAGGATAGACAGGATTACTTACATCGTTTTGAAAGTATTCTTTTTTCATTGTTTACCACTTAAATAAGAACAAGAAAAAAGGAAATCATTACATTCTATACTCCGGCAAATGAATGAGTCGGTCTCTTCTTTTACAGTCTTGTTAAATTTTTGTCACAACTACCAAAGAGGTCAAACAAAAATGGCATCTACAAAGCTGTGTGCTTCAGTAGAAACACACAGAAATGCCAATTAATTGTAAAAGATCCTCAGAACCACTCGAAAATTGGAGGATCCAAAGACATATAGTTGCCTATTCCTTTTGTCTAGTCTTACAGTTTCTATCAGTGGGATATTAAAAAGCATATTGTTTGTTCCTTTCTGTTATGACAAAGGTGTCTGTGTTAAAATAAAAATAAAAATTCAGAAGCATGTTTTGATTTCAACCAAAACTATAACATGAGACTAGCCATACTCAGTCAGATGAAAGTTCTGTCTTGATCATTCTCTGACACTGGACAGCAGTGCATGAGCAGGTGAAAAAATAGAAAGCAATACAATTATGGAATGATGTTTTCCTAGCATAATCACAAAACAATAATTGTCTTTAGCATCTTAACCTCTGGAGATGGGATCTGAAAGCAACATACAATAATACAGCAATATTAGTGGCAAATTGAATAAGTCAATTGATTTTGTGGGGATTTTTCTGTATCTGGAAAATTCAGAGACTGCAAAGATCTCAAGTTTATTCCAAAATATGCCCAAAGCTCCCTCCCCTTGGCAAGACCCCAAAGATCTTTCCTTTTCCACCCTATTTTTCTTCCAGACATACACAGATTTTTTTGTTAGCTGCCACCAGTAAGACTACTTACTTAGAAGCAAGGTTTAGTTCTCTCAACAAAACAAAACAACCAAAAAACAAACGAACAAAAAGATATAACCACCACCGCAGTTATTGAACTGAAGCTTTAGTGAAAATTCCCTGAGGAGACATTGCAAAGATCAGAGGCAGGTAAGCCTTATATTTAGTGATGGACAGTTTGATTAACTGAGTTTCCACATGGCACTACTCCTTTTCATTATTCTAAGAGAGGACTACTTCAACATTGCACTCAAATGCCACTGGCATTTCTTTTCCAAGAATACCTTTGGCCAGCATTTTTCATCCTCTCTCATAACCCTGTGAGTCCCAATTATTACTATTTAGCACATAACCTCTCATGTAGATTGCCATAAGCAAGTACATTTGGGTTCCTGGTTAACCACCATCTTAACTGTTTTCAGTGTTTGGGTTACACAGTTAGATACAGAGGTTACTTGAATCCCTGTTTCTCTCTTTGGACTGAGATCATCACAACTAAAAGAGTTCACCAACTCTGGTATAACTGATCTGTGCCTGAGACTCTTAAAGGCAATTGTAAAAATACATACTTAGTTACTAGTCAAGAGAAAGAAATTATTTAGATGGAGATTTCTAAAACATTCTCCTTTTCAACACAGAAAAGGATAGAGATTGTGGTTATGAAGAGTTGTTACTGGATTTTTGGAAAAGACCTATTCAATCTGAACACCTTTGACCTGTTACAATAATAGTTTACCCATTGAACTACATCCAAATGTCAATGTATAACACATTTACCTTTAGACTAGCTATTCTCAGTTGTGACATTCACTTCCTGAAGCATTTTCAAAATCATTACCAATTCCTCCCACAAGAACCTTTTTAAAATACTAGGAGAAAGTCAGACAAATTTGACCTTGATGAAAACATAGCTGAATTTTGTTTTTTAGATATCTCCATATCACAGCTTATTATTGTATAGAGTTGGTTCTCTGGAAAGATATTTGTTCTATAAAATGCAGCTTAGAGTTTCTACTCTTTTGATCTCTTTCAAGGGACAAGTTTATTTCCTGATATGTTTTTCAAAACACTCATTAAGGGGAGCCTTGTGGGGCTCCGAATGGTGTTTCTAAAACTTCAATCACGAGAAAATATTTTTTCCTGTTGTTTGTATCATTTTAATAATTTAAGAAAAAGAATGAAAGAAGCTGAGGCTTCATATTTACAATACAGGGATTGGATAATTAAGTCTCATCATATCCTATACATTAATGTTGTAAGGGGGGGGCCCTAACACAGCATTTGGCAGGCGTAATGCAAGTCATATTAGAATTCAGTAATTATATTTTCTTTGAAACTACTGCCTCAGAAACAACAAAGGATAACTAAAGTCTTGTAGACTTCTTTTGGATAAATGAGAAACTTTAATGCCTGGCAAGGAAAGGGACACTTGCCATTTTCTGTAAAAGTGGAGTATGTGAAGAGCAGCCTCAAAATTTAGCATTTTTTTCCTCCCCACAAAGTATTAAACAATTAATTCCACAAGCTTTATTTAATTGTAATACTGTAGTACTTACCTAGTAGGCTCCCCTTCCCTGGAAATCAATTTATCATGATAGCTACCATAATAGAATCCCTTAGAACCAACACAAAGGAAATGCTCTTGCATGAAAATTAATCGACAGTAGTGAAACAAAAGGGCCTTTGTTTGTTTGTTTTGAAAACTAAAAAATAAGATATTGAGATGTCTTTACTTATGAGAAAAGGAGAAAAAATATCCTCATATTCGAGCTCTGCTAGAGTTTAAGTATCCTTCTTCTCCATGGTCTTTGGATCAGGCTACATACACACATCCAAAACTAGGAGGATGGAGGTGTTTGGATATTTTGCTGCATTTCCCAGAAGTTGCCCAACCAAAATTAACCAAACTGCACACAAGCAGCTGCTCCACATGCAGCCTTTGTGCATGTAGGTGCTGCCTTTGTCTGGACTGCTCTGTTCACTGCTAGCATGACAAAATGGGATGCAACAGGGTAAAATTTAATTTATTCTCAGAACCCATATCTAGTACTTTGCATAATACACAGTTCTGGCTGTGAATAGAGAAGGATAGAGAAGAAGCCAAACTAAAAAAAAAAAGAAAAACAACAACAAAAAGACATACTTTTAGAAGCAGCAAATAGAAATGCCAAATACAGATATGAAAACTATTTCTACTTCCTAGTTGAAGGTACTCCATGCATACAATTGCCTGCCTAAATGTAGAATATATTACTGCAGCCTGATGTGGAAAACTTGTAAGACTTGGGGTTTGATCTGGACATTTTCAAGTTGCTCAGACTAAAGATTTACTCTTTTTGCTTCAAAATGCAGACTGGACCAGAAATCTTGTAAGGGAGGCTTTCAACTTTATGAGGCTTCTAGTGCCCCAGCTGAAACAAGGAAAAGAAAGCTGAGGGGAAAATACATGAGGGGAAAACATGCAAAAAGAATATTTCACAATCTGAAAAATACATGGTCCAAGCTTCTTTTGAAAAAAAAAAAATTAGGGATCATACAGGTAAAATTTTTTTTCTCAGCTCTAATACTACAGAGAGACAACTTAGGAAGAGATCATATTTTACTTAAAAAAACAAAGCTACTGTAATGAAGGGTGCACAATACAATTTAAAATGAAAATGCATTCCTTCAAAAGGATACTATTGAGCCATACAAAATCCTGATGGGAAAAATTCACATCCTTCGTAAATTCATAAACTACCCGCAAATAACAAAAACAATCAAGTTTTGGTAAGTTAGCATCAGGATCAATATGTAGTCCTTTAACACAGAAAAATACCACAGCTATGATATGGAAATTATTGAAGAGCTACTAGAATCTGCTTGAAGGAGTAGGTGCTGCAGCCCAGCTGCAAGGCAATAAAGAGAAAATGTCATCAGCTTCCTTAGCTTGACAAAACTGTGTTTACTAAATGTTGCCCAATAAATACATCCAGTTGTTCATCACAGTTTCTTTCTTTTCAGTGTATGACTTTGCCCTCTGGACCCCCCATGTCACCATGTTCATGTAAAATAACATGGGTTGTTAGTCCCCTAATCAATGCTGAAGTTAAAGCAGTCTTCTGGAAGTAAGGAGAGCAAGACCAGAAGTCTAGAAAGTGATCCCCAAAGTTACTGAAAAAGATTGGTACCCTGTCAATCAGTATCTTCTTTTACCAACACCCTGTCTTGGGTCAATGGAGGCCTGTATCTGAAGGTTTGGGTGTGTTTTACTCAATTGTAGTTGGAACAGGAAAAATGAAAAATAAGTGAGGGAGAACCTCAGCACTAATTACAGAATCACAAAATACGCTGAGTTGGAAGGGACCCTCAAGGATGATCGAGTCCAACTCTTATCCCTGCACAGGACATCCCCAACAATCACACCATGTGCCTGAGAGCACTGTCCAAATGCTCTTGAGCTCTTTCAGGCTTGGTGTTGTGATGACTGACTGGGGAGCCTGTTCCAGTGCCCAGCCCCCCTCTGGGTAAAAAACCTTTTCCTGATACCCAAAATAAACCTCCCCTGACTCAGCCTCATGTCGTTTCCTCAGGTCCTGTCACTGGTCACAAGAGTGAAGAGATCAGTGTGTACTCCTCCTCTTCCCCTCATGAGGATGTTGAAGACTGCAATGGGTCCCCTTCAGACTCTTCCAGGCTGAACAGACCAAATGACCTCAGCCACTCCTCAGACAGCTTCCCCTCAAGGCCGTTCATCATCTTTGTTACCCTCTATTGGATGCTCTCTAACAGCTTAGTGTCTTTCCTATATGGCAGTGACCAAAACTGCACACAGTATTCAAGATGAGAATTCAAGGTAATTCTCCATCTGCAAAACTCTTCTACTGAAGGGCATGGATTACAAAAAGCTAAGATGGATAAAATACCCTTTTTTTTCTATTTTGTTATTTGAATGAGACCCCATTAGAGCAGGGGCTGAGTGAATGGCACAAATTACCATAACCTTGAAGAAAGAGCTTATCTTTGGTTCAGCATTTAAGGATGTAGACCAGTCTTTAATGTACAGATAATCCCTCATGCTTAATAGCGATTTACATGATGAGATCATTAACTTTAATGTTCACAGTATTAATGCTTGGAAGTGGTAAACTTTTGGTTAAAGCATGGTGGGGAAACAAAATAGTATCCTAAATAGCTCTAAGGGTCAAAACTGAAGCATCTTAATAAATTCATATAAGGCCATGCTGTCTCTTGAGAGATATTTTGGTGCCTGGACAGCCTAAAACACTAAGCAATCTAAAGTGATCCAGGTGTTAGATGACTCGGGGATGCAAAACTTTCTCCAGAGTCATAACTTTCTGAGAAAGGTAGGCAGCAGTCTCACATGTATTTTACTGTGTGTCTGATTTAAATAGAGATACAGCAGACCTAAACTCACTTTAAAAATGGCCCTGACACTGGCATGCCTTCTCACTAAAATGTCATCTTAAGAGTTGAACACCATGGAGTGCAGGGGTTAATGCTGCTCTGCCATCCTAATTATTGATTTATTTCTGTATAAAAAGTTATTGTTACCCAGAATAAGACTGAGCATCATGATAGGGAAAGGCTGCAAACAAAAATGGTTTTGTCTAAAATTTCTTTTTAATGACCTAGTAAAATCAACTGAGTATCATACAGGTCAGCATTACATGATTTGGCATTAATGTTAAATGTGAGTAAAAAAATCCCAGGGAAACAAGAATCAAAGTTGTTTTGCAAGCAATGCATTTTTCTTACTGAAGGCGTAATAGCTACCCTTAGGGTTTGGATATTTTAGTTGATTTAGAAAAGGAAAAGCAAAAAGAATAAAGAATAAAAAGAGTCACTTATGCTTTGACCTTAAAGAACAAGATTAATGAGGTGCAGTGAACAATGAAATGAAAACATTCAGTTTGGTCCAAGAAGCTAGCAGAGTTAGGCAAAGGTACGATCATTTTTAAGATTTCAAAGAGGATGAAGAGCGAAAGTATCCAATATTTTTAATTTTTTTTCCTTTGTTTTGGATTGACTAAGCCATTTTATTTTGCTACTTTCACATGTTTACATGAGAACTGCTTGGTTTTATTGTAAGATAATTTTAAAAAGAAAAGGTTTTACAGATTCCTACTTCTTTCTTTCCATAGACCTGTGACTTCCTTTTCAATTTTTGAAATATAAGGTGAGACATTTCAGCTATCTAAAAACAACTTTTTTTTTCTTAAAGTAACAAAGAAATTTTTGTAGAAGAGAGTTACTCTTTTTTAAAGTTGAGCTGCAAGAAAATAATTTTTAAGTAGAAAAACTATAGCTGAAGAGTTTTTGAGGAACTTTTTAGTAGATCATGAGCCACATGCCATCCCAATAATTTATATCATGTTGACAACATAAAAACATTCTAAATAATATATTGAGGCACTATCAATACTGCATCATGTAATGCCTGTTTAAAAAAATATTGCCACCTATTGTGTGGTTTCATTGTAGTTTTTTGCAAATTCACATGCATTACACTATTTTTTACCTATTCTCCCTCTTCTCTAACATTCTTGTGAAGAGAAGAAAGAAAGCCCTTCTGACCTAATTTATATTTTCCATGCTTTCCACTTAGAGAGGACAAATATTTGAATCTGTCAGTACAACAAATATTCTCTTTGCTATTTGTGGGTGTACTGGCACCTATTAATATAGCATTATTTTTTAAGAAGAAAAAAGAACAACAAACCTCGTAAAGTTACTTCACTAAGTTGAAAACCAGTCATAGGAGGATTTTCATTCTGAAGAGGAACTTAAGACTGACAAGAACATTGTAAATATCTTTGTATATGCTTTCAATTGAAGATAAAAGGGCATCTAGATTATAAATGGCTGTGGGGAACGGTCAAGGATGCCTCTTCAATCATGTTCTGCCAAAAAGCAGATGCCCAAGAAAGACTATAAAGCACCAAGCACCCAGAATCATAGAATGGTTTGGGTTGGAGGGCACCTTAAAGATCACTTAGTTCCAACCCCCTTGTCACGGACAGGGATGCCTTGCACTAGACCAGGTTGCTCAGAGCTCCATCCAGCCCAGTCTTGAACACTGCCAGGGATGTGGCATCCACAGCTTCCCTGGGCAGCCTGTTCCAGCCTCATCCCCTCCACAGTAAAGAATTTCTTCCTAATAGGGGATCTAGACCTACTGTCTATCAGTTTGAATCCATTCCCCCTTGTCCTGTCACTACATGCCCTTGGAAATAGTCTCTCTCCACCTCTCCTGTGGGCTCCCTTCAGGTATTGAAAGGCCACAATTAGTTACCCTGGAGCTGTCTCTTTTTCAGACTGAACAATTCCAACTCTCTCAACCTTTCCTCATAGGAGAGGTGTTGCATTCCTCTAATCATCTTGCTAGTCCTCCTCTGAAATTGCTCGACCAGGTCAATGTCTGTAGATAAAATACTCCCTGAATACTCTTCCAGCTTTGAGTCATTTAAAGATTGTAATTTCTGGGTTTCTCTGTTTAGTTTTTTAACCCTTACAGACATAATCCTAAAATTTCACTCTGATCTGTAAAGATCATCTCAGAACAAGTCCTTTATATGTAAAGTTTGGATTCTGTTTCGTCCATACACCACTTTACACTTACGCTGAATTTCACCTGCCATTTTAACCCTGTCACACAGCCTACTAAGGCTCTCCTGCAATTTTCTCAATAAGCTTTCTTTCTTTTTTTTGTTGCCTTGTTTTACACTTACTTTAGTGTAATTAGAAAAATTAATCATAGCATCGTTCAGCATCTTTTCTGGGTCATTTATATATGTGCTCAATAGTACAGTCCCCCACAGAACATCATCAGTAACTTCTCTACCACAAGAAGCAGTGATTGACACCTATTCTCTTTCCTACCTCTTGGCAATTTATATAAAGACATTCATTTTTATAGCTTCTTGATTTCCTTTTTTTTTTTGATGATGGACCTCACAAACTGCCTTTTAGGAATGCAGGTGTTACATTACAAGCGGAGTTTATCAACTGGAACTCCTTGTCCACATGGCTGTTGACATGAAAGTTTGTGAGGTGGACCTTCTTTTAATTATTTGTGTTTTAAGGAAAAGCCAAGTTCATGGCTCCCAAGTGAGCCATGGATCTCTTAATTCTATAAGTTTTCTATTCTACTTCCTTTTCTGTTGACTGGTATAGACAGATTTACATTTATCTCTCATGATTAACACCCTGTAGTTCCCATGATCTCTTCTGGAACCCTTTAAAAGTCCTTAAAAATTCTTAAAAACCTGGTGTCACACCTGCCACCTTCCAGGCTTCCAGTAGTTTTAGACAAGAGCCTACATACCACAGCTCACAATTCTCACAATTCTGCTATTTTATCCCTGACTTCTATTACAGTGTTAGGTCACCACTTACTCCAACAATTTGTTGCATAATCTCTTCCTATAGATATTTCAATTCCAGAGGCAGTCTCTGATGTGTCCCTGACCAAGACGAGTTAGGTTCTGAGCTCTCTGCCTCCCCCTGTGCTGGAGGTGAATGCATTTTTTTAGCCTGCTTATGTCTTTAAAAGATAGTTTCCTAGGGATCTATGTAGGCTGGAAAAGATCCCATTGAAATCAGAGAAAGCTTATGTAAAGCTGTACACCCACACACCAAGATCCAGTTTACCCTCTAGAACTCTGGCGTTTGCTGCTCACAAGATAAACAGGATTGCTATATTGCAGGAGAGTTTGTGTCCATATAGACCACACCATGACTCCCACAGCACTAACCCCACCTGCTTCAGGTGTAACAGGATCTAAACGGAGCAGAGAGGACAGAAAGGGAGAGAAGACAAAGAGGCACAATCATCGATATTGTGTAACTCCAGGTATTTTTAGCTCCTATACAGATATCCAAATCCCTTCTGAAACTTTCTGAGCTCTTGACCTCCTTGACTTGCAGCGCCAATGAATTCTTCAGATCACGTCTTGAATGAAAATGTGACTGGTGGCCAGAAGTGTTACTAAGCAGAACAGTCCCATCAGTTATAATTCAATAGGTACAATCCTGCTGCTTAACCATTGACATTTCTATTGCTTTTATATGGGTATGTGGCAGCAATATTTCTCTGGAGCAAGGCTAAAATACAAAGGACAGGCCTTTGAACATGACTTCTTAGAGTATTTAGCTGGAAATCCCTGGTTCCTTATGGCACCTGCAGATCTCAGCATTCCTTTTGACTTTCAGGTTTTTTCCTAAATCCAACTTTGCCTTCCCACAGGTGAAATATTTCATCTTAGTTTTATTCATTCTGCTTTTTTACAATCCATTAGCTTGCTTTCTGTCAATTATCAACAGGCCTTTTACATCTCTAAGTGCACAAATCAGTGCAGAGGAAGTGTTACCAAAATTTCAAGAACAGGGAGACATCTAAAGGAATGAACAGATTCTCTAAGGGAAAAAGCCATTTAAGGAATGCTTTTAGAAGGACCAGAATTTGACCAAGCTGATAATATAATATAGGTACAGCTGCTATCTTGTGACTTTTAATACAGAAATGAGAACATGAATTAATTTCCTTGATGATACTGTTTCAATCTAAGGAAATCTGCAATAATTTACATAATTCCCATCTCCTCTCTTTCTGTAGGCAATTTAGGACAATGTGTAATGCTTTTAATCAGTCTTTTATTAGTATCCTAAAAATGAAATCTTCCAAAAACAGGTTGTGAAGCAATATAAACTCATGTACAATTAGCTCAGTTTAAAAATGTTTTCTCCTAATGGGATTATGATCTGTAAATGATCTTGTTGCTATGGCAACTGCCACAAAAACCACGCTGTGTTTTCAGTTCAATAGCAACTATTGCACCTGTATACCAACCTTTCTTTCTGTGGTTTATGTTTTTGCTCCTCAGACAGTGGTGTGGAAGCAAAAAAAACCCTGTGACCTAGAAAAGTTCAGGCATTCTTTCGGCTGTGCTTGCAGGTACTATTATTAACAGCACTTCTCTTGTATTTTCTTCAAATTATCTGTATTCACAAACCTGAAAAAAACACCCCAAAACTATTGATGGAGGTATGTGTGCATGTGTCTGCAGGGAAATAGAAAAGCACACTACTTAGTTTGCATGGCACCGTAGAAAAATGGGCAGATAAATTGCACAATGATAAAAAATTATCTTAGGAGGCTGTGACCAGTATCAGCAAAAGCCAGCAATGAACAATTCTGTGTGGCCACATAGCTGCCTATAAAAACAGTCATATGAAAAGCCTATTTCAAGCTTCTCCTTTCCACTCAAGCCAAGGAGTCATAAAAGAGGCATCATTTCTGTATATTCTCTTGAGAGTTGATGCTGGAAACACAAGAGAATGGGACATTATTTTTAATATTATCTAAAGTAAAGTGAGGTAAAAATAGCTCCTTTTATTTATACATGTGTGGCTGGGTCTCATTTGGAGTCAGTTGCACTGACTTAAATGACAGAATTGAATGTCAAGCTCAAGAAAGAAACGTCGGTGAGGAGAAAAGGAAGTTACCTGGCAAAAGTGGAATTTACCACTAGAAAAGATCATGTAGGAACCCCCAGGAAAGTGTAAGTCCAATTCCCCCTAACCTTTTCATTATACTCTCTCTGAAAAATAAAAAGCATCAAACAGATTCAATTTCCTCCTGAAGGAAGAGATGATGCTGTACTTGTAATTTTGAGGGGCAGTCAGACACAATAGTGATTGGTGCTGAGTTTGAACACAAATAAAGTTGGGTTCTGTTCCTCTAACATGCATCACCATTTCCACCCACCAAAAGCTTATTATTCCTATACTGTCTCAACAGGAAAATAATGTCCTTTGTTTTTGTAGAAAAGTAAACATAAATCAAGGTGCTATTTGCAAACTGAAATCCCTAAACAAGGTGTACAACAACTTCTTCAAAAGGCATCCTAGGCAAAAGAAGGTCAAAGCCAGCCAGCTTTGCTTTGAATAGAAGAATGACTACCCTGTTCAGAGAAGAATAGGGACGAAGGAATTACCAGATGCTCCTAAGTGGAATACTGCATGATCCACTGTATTGAAGAGAACAGATGGATTCAATGTAGCTAAAAGAGACATTTTATCTAGCAGTTTTGAGAGTAAAAACAAAAGGTAAAGTAAAATTCTATTACCAATGTGACCTCTGAGGAATAGCTACACCTCAACAAAATGCCTTCCTATTCCTTTCTTCATACACAATATATACTCCTTGCCCTATCCCCACAGTCACCCCTGAGGCACCAGCAGTGTGCGGAATTTGTTCTTATGCATGAAGATACAAACACCAGTCATCCTCCTCTTTCTAGTATATAATTCAGATTCTTCTGCTTTGCTGCACAGAATACATTCCCTGTGTCATAGACTGAGAAACTAACTGGGTTTACCACTTTCACTCACGCAGCAAGCCACAGGACAAAAGTCCCTCAACCCGAGTACAGAGAATTAAGCCCTACCACCAAAAAGGAAGAGAAAAGTAGAGATACAAGAATAACTACTTTTATTTGTTCATTTCTGTTCTCATAAAACTAATGCAAAAGATGCTTCCTGTTACCTGGAGTATTATCTATTTTTTCTCACTCTATGTGAAAAGTAAAACACAGAATGGTCCTAAATGAAAAGCGCAGATTTGAATAACCTGAGCTCACCATAGTTTTTAATCTGCTGACTGAGGCCCAGTGTTAAATTGTTAAAAAATGAATGATTACTATGAAATTACAGGCACAATGTATGCAAGTAGCCACCCCCTTTGGCATACTAGTCTGATGCAGGCCAAATTTTCAAACTATAAGGGAGTGATCAGCTTTCTTCACATACATGAATCCTATTGATTAACCTACGCTAATAGAAACCAATTGCATGAGATAGCAAATTATTCTGGCAGACAATCCACTAATACATGAGCAATGGTTATCATCTCTATGGTGACATTCATTAAGACAGAAAATGATTTGCTGCCAGGGATTACTGCTCAGCCATTCCCAATATTTTTAGACAATGGCAAAAGGGGGACATTTTTTGACTGTCAATTTTTGCCCAAGAAATGAAAGAGAAAAAAAGACAAAGAGCAGTTCAGGACAAAGTGAAATTCTACATCCTGGGGTCATTAAGTTTTCATTCTGTGCATTAAACATTAATGAATAAACTAGAATGTAAACAGTGATGAATAGAGGAAAGACTGTGTTGTTTTAACCATTTTTATTTAACTCTCAGACAGGACATTTTGTTTCTGAAATATTAAATTTAGAGGTTCTTGATAGTCTCTTCAGTTATAAAATACCAAATTGTAATTAGATCGTGAAACTCAGCTAGCTGGACTGAAATACCAAAAAAATAGAGGTTATTTAATCATCAAAGTAATAACAGTTCCACTCTGAAGAGAGCTCTTGTATAGTTTGCTCAAGCTAAATCAAATCGTAGTGATTCTTGAATACAAAACACTGCAGGATCAATATTCACAGTCATGCAAGTATCAGAAAACCTGAGCTTTATTCAAAGCATTTTCCAGAACATATGAGAAAACCCTGAGTTCATTGCTCAGTTCTGACCTACTCCCATTTTTTTGTGTGTTAAGGAACATACATTGGACTTTAAATCTCTCCATGGAAGAGATGGTTTTCCAAGATCCCTCAGCCAGCGCTGTCACTGCTGCCTCCCAGTAATCTGCCCACAGCCTGCTTGTGACCGGGAGCTGGAGACAGTGCCATGCTCACCCAGAAAGGTGTCCTTGGAAATAAATTACTTATGGCACAACACAATTGAATCTATTTCTGAGGTTAATCCATAATGACACAAATGGCTGGCTTTGCCTGTGAACTCACTGTGTTAAGCAAGTGCTGATCTTCCTGGGAGAGGGAATTGAATCCTGCTGACTCACCAGTGCAAGCGAGGGGTAGGAAGAAAGATTCTGAATGAATCTGGAAAATGAAAGCCTAGGCAGAACAGCCCTCAAGGATGCAAACTCAGGGACATATCTGGAGGCAAAATTTGGTTCATAATAATTATAAATGCTTTTGTAAGTGAAAACACTCCATAATAAGATTAGTTCTGACAGTCTGAAAAACGTTGGCTATATTAACAGCAGCCTGAGAAAACTCCCAGGCAGGTGTCTATAGGCCGTCAGTATCTAGAAGGCACTGATAATTCAAAATGAGCATAGAAGGTAACAATATCATTTGGAGACTGCAGAGAACTAGAGAAGACAGCATAGAAGAGTGAGAAATAGGCTTCATAAGCCTTCCAAGTTCTGCACTGACCCCTCTTTCATAGCTATTCATCCAGTTTGCTCTAAATTCAAATTATTGAATATTACATATTCAAATATGTATTATAACTATTTATAAATTAAGCTTCCATCAGAGAAAAGGTAATTAAGCTTCCATCAGAGAAAAGGTAATTAAGCTTCCATCAAAGAAAAGGTATTCTTCCCAGCCATATGAAAAAAAAACCAAAAAACCTGTAAGATGTTCCAAAAAGATAGGCTGGACCTACGTGAAGCATTTCTTCTACGGGAACTACATCATGTGGAATCTAATCAGAAAATTATGATCCTGTTGTTATTGTGCACTGTTTTAACTGATGCCAGCTGTATGCTCTTTTAATCACGTAAAAACAATAAGAAAGTGAACACAGTATTTCCATGTGTATTTTCATTTCCAAAGCACTGGAATGTAAGAACAGTGTTCTCTATAGACAGACCAATATACTGCCACTTTTCCTACCCTGTGACCTTCCTTTTTTGTATCAGGACCAACTCTAAACTCCTCTTTTTAGACAAAGTTACTATGGCCTTTGTTAAAATAAAAAAGACAACTAAAATTTTAAAAATAATAATTTTAAAAAAAGTTCTCATAGTGTCTCAGAGAAATCTTAAAAATCTTACACAGTTTGCCTTGAAATGCAGAGGCAAATGTAGGCATACACCTGAGCTCTTCTTTTCTAGTGAACAGCTAGAAGTCTGAACTTCAAAATCCATCACAAAACCAAACACCAGGTTGTTGACAGTTCTGTGATTGATCTGTCAGTCTTGACTCTGTAGAAAATATTAAATATTTATACCCAGTGGAACAGATTATTCCACAGTCCAGTGGTGGTAGTTCTGGCCTGGGATATAGGAAAGTGTTTCTAATCTTCTGTCCCAAAGATAGCATAGTTCTTTACATGAAGCAGAAAAGTTTGCAGACTATTCTGTATATGCCTATGGCCTCTCCTTTCTTTCCCATCTACCCCCCTTCAGTCAAAACTTTCCTGTCTCCTTAGTTTTATCTGGAAGAAACTCCTTAGAAGCAATTGTAAGGACTTTCCTATTAAAAAAAAAATCAATTTAATGATCTGGTTTTCCACTGGGAGCCCATGTTGTCAGAAAAATCTTTACCATCTATAAAAATGGTCCCCTGATACCTAGTTACAATTGTCTCAGGAGAGAATCATCAGTATGAGCAAAATCTCAGCTCTGTCCAGCCCTGACTTCTGATAAATGTAGACTCTGGATCTTCTCAAGCAGATCCAGCATTGTAAGCAGAAAAAAACAACTGACAGGCACACGTTCCCTCAAAAAAGGGAAGAAAACCTCAAAAAGTTTATTTATCTTCCAGCATCTCTGAATCTTAACAATAGTACCTGCATGTGCTACACCCTGCCACTCCACCACCTCTGCAACATGTCACGGAGGACTTGAATCATCTCTGACGGACGTCGGCACACATCCCGCCAAGCATCTGACAGAACAATCTGCGTGAGCTGCTCGTGATTGACGCCAACCTGTTACAAATCATTTGTCTCCAACAAACTGTTCTCAACAGTTTGTTTGATGTATTTGATAGGAACTGGGAGGGGAAAATAATAATTTAATAATGCAACGTGTCAGAGCTAACTTTTTTATTTATTAGGAAAACTGTGCTTTTGTTATATCTGTCGCTGGATTAAGCTAAAACAGCTAATGCTCAAGTCTAGAGCAATGTTTCAGTAATGGATTAAGTGGTTCCAGTTGTACTGAGAAGGGCAAGCACAAAGGATTATTTCTTTTGCTGCCTTAGTCTAAGACCAACCTGTCTTTCCTATCATATTGATGCACTGGCAAGCAGGGCAGCGCCTCATGCAGGACAGCTGCTCTCAGGACCAGCTGAAATCCTGTCAGGGCAGTGCAGAAAGCCATTTGCCCAGTGGTAATTTTGTCACAGCTAGGGGACTGCAGAAGCCAGGAGCCCCTGCTTGGGTAGAAGTGCTTTATGCAACTGATGAGAGATACAGCAGTCAGTGCCAGGCTGTGCGCTGCCAGCACCATATGGAGTGGTGCTTCCTTGCTTGCTCTGACCTTCTCCATGAAGGGAAGATGCCACCCTGCCCACCTTGGCATCTTGTGTGGCATGAAAAACGGTGAGGAGCTGGTGGAGGAGGCCACAGCCCACCACCTGAAGCAGTCCGCCAGCAGTCCACCAGTCCACAGCTGCTGCTGTCTGTCCATCTAGCAAAAGGAAACCAAAAACCAAACAAGATCCAAGAGAGGAGGCATCATTTGTAAGCTTCACTGGTGGAATAGTCTGAAATATTAACTATATTTTTAACATGTTTTAGAAGTTAAAAAAGCCCACAGAACCCAACAAGGTCAATATTGCCAAATAACACATGACATTAAAGTGGTTTTGCCATTTGAAAGTCATGAGGGGTGTTGAGGTGATGGACATCCACATTTGGGGGCACCGGTTTGATTGTGGTAGCTCAGATTCCATTAAAATATAAAATGTTAATGGATAGACTTATGAAGGTTCTCCACCTGAGTACCTCTGTCATTTTGTCTCGTGGAAGAGAAGGAACCAAAGCCCAAATGCTCAAGAACCCATTCACAGTTACCACTCCATCTTGCCAATGAACAGCAACAGACATTAAACTGTCACCAAGTAATATCTGAAAACCCTGGCCACAGCCACAACTTCTCAGAGAATTGTGGTTAAGAAGTTGATTTTTCTCAAGCTGACACAACAAACTCAGTTTTACCCATGCTGCAACATGAGTCTACCGTGGGCTACAGAAACCATTCAAAAGCTGGGAAAATACATAAATGGTTATGTCTGCAATCTGCTCTGCACTGCTGCAGCTACACTGATATCAAGTCTTTTGGTAGCTTATTTAAAGCTGGTTGAACCAAGAATCACAGTCCCATTTTCAGCTGCAGCGCACACAGACTCTCCACTTTAAAAGGAATCTCAAAGTCTCCATCTTACTGTCTTCTCATATCTGCTTCAGTTTTAGCCATTTAATCTTTCCAAACACCTTTCTCCTGTTTTGGGGAGATCTTTGTTCAGAAGGATTTTAATTTTTTTTTTTTTTTTTTTTTTAAAGATCCATTATTTCTGGCAGTTAAATTTGTCATTTTACTTCTCTGGGCTCGTAACTGTAGTGTAAGTGACACTCAGGAAAAGAAAGGTGTTCATTTCAATGTTCCCAGGCTGAGAGTGCCTTGGCTCCTCCGTATAAAGCAGGCATTTTCTGGAGATGAAGCCTTTAATGGGCCATTATCTGAAATTATTAACCACCAACAAATACCACCTCATTCTTCCCCCACTTTTAAAGTTATAATCTAGTACCTTCAAGAACTGGAAGTTAGATAACTTTGCTGACAATTTGTACAGCAAAAGAAATAGTACGTGACAGGCAATTGTGAATTCTAACTCTGTAATCACACTTTGGAGGCCTCAGCAATATCTCATGAGAATGAATCTGAAGTAGCTATTATTTAAAGTACCTTTTATTTTCTAAATGCCGCTGAAGCAAGGATTTTCATAATAGTAATAGATACAGGGTGAATTTTTCTATGGTGTAGAACAGAATGACCTACATTAAATTCCAGTAAAAACAGGGAAACATAGTTGCTTTGAGAGACATCACATTGAGAAACTCAGTGGCATGACACAGGATCAGTAAATACCAAGGTATCTGGGGTCTGGCTGTATTTGCTACAATGCCTAGCTGAGCAACACGTGTTCAGTCAGTCAGTAAATCTATAACAGTTTTACCAGGAAAGATTAAGGAAGTTTCTTCTGAAATGAAACCCTAGCTGTGGGAGATTATATGCTAAGATAGAACAGCTAGTGTTTTTGTAGACATTTTCAAAGTGACAATTTGTGGTCACAGGTGATGTTTATACTTCTGTTTCATGTAAGGATCAACTGTCTCTTGCACCTGTGTAGGCTTTTACTCGTAGCCAAACTGAGTTCTGCAGGCTCAAGAAATGCCACATTTCTTTTTGGCACTTTTACACTGAGATATTTTAATTCCCTTTAGTCTGCCCTTCTTTCTGGCCTATCAGAAAAGAAAAAAAAAAACAAAACAAAACAAAAACAAAACAAAAAAAACCACCAAACCAAGCAAAACAAAAAAACACAAAAAAAACCCCACTCAAAAACAAAAACCACCCTGCTATTCATATGCTACAGATTATGTCCTGTGACCATCTCAAGAGTTAGGGAGCTACTTGAATTTAGTCAGGCAGGATCCTCCTACTGTCATAAGGAACAAACAGGTACATAAGACCATTGTTTCCTCCTTAAGACAAGGTAAAATAAAACATAACTGGGCTGAAGATAACTTTCCTATCACAAGTACTATGGACTGTATTTTTCTGTCCACAGAAAATAAGTAATGCTGAGTCTTTAGTATGCAAGACTACTAATTTCAAGGTTCTCCTCACTTTGTTGTGTAAGTTGTTCTGATTTATCTAGCTGCCACAAGTTCCTGCTGTTGTAATGCAAGTTGCCCTCCAGGTCTTTAATACATCACAGACCATGCGGTTCTAAAAGCCAAGAAAAGCACTGCTTTCAACTATTTCCCTACTAAATTATGCATTTATTGTAAATGCCTATAACTTTTGGGGAACTTGACAAAATACTGTGGGTTTTCTCTATCACTGAGGCAAGGTTATATCTATCAATTATTATATAAGAAAAATTAAAATTTTCAATTCCTGTGTGTCTGTCAGACTCAAATTAAAAAGCTATCTCTTGACTGTTACAGCTGCTGGTACTTCATATACTCAGGCATACTTAGCAAAGCACCTGAAAGAAATCCATTCAGTGGCAATCTTCTTTTCTGAGTATAAAAGGGCTGTCTCTCGAGAAAGTACTACTATATTCCCAGGCTACTTGTTTCACAGGAAATAAAAAATGCGAAGTCCCAATCTCTTCCACTTAATGGTACATTTGTATTACAAGAATCACACTCATGGTAAACAGCTTCTAACAAGAATAGATCCAACTCTTCCCTAGAGAAGGAGGATGAGATAGGACAAGATGCTGAAGATCAACATGAGGCTCAAGAACTGGCACTAGGAAAAAGATTTCAGATATCCAATCCCTAGAAAGTATTCATAGGCACAGGACCCTTCTTGACAGGTGGATAATTCCCTGAGTATGTGGCATATCTGACCTTTAGGAATCTAGCCTGGTGTGACTCATAAGACAAGTGTGAGGCTTAGAGGAAAGGTGCCAAGAACAAAAGACATTTGACTTGTTATCTTTGTGGCTAGTTTAAGTGTATGTGGAGGGCTGGGAGCCCTTGGCACAAGAGCCCTCTGCTCTCCCTTGGAGAAGAGAGACTTGAGAGCAAGACAATCTTCCCCAGAGATAAGCAACCTTCCTCGGGTCATGGCGAGAAAGTGAACCACCCCCAGCATGCCTTGTTTCTATATGGTAACACCCAGTACCCCGTTGGCTAGTTGGTTTCTACCCCACCCCCTGCCTACCCCATATAACCTCTGCCCCCTGGCCCTGATGCAGGGAGCCTTGTCCCTAGCCACCCCTTCACAGGGACTGCTGGACAATAAAGGCTACCTCTGTGGAACTGCCACACGAGGCTCCTGTCTCTCTGTCCCCGAGTTCACCTTGGGTGATTTCACAAAGGGCTGAATCACAAGAGCTGGAATCACTTGTAGCTGAGAAATCGCTACACTTGCTGAAATCACCTGCTGCCCAGGGAAGCTGGCCACCACCCCCCGCAAGAGTTGTTCCTTGCAGGACACACTTTCTAGGAAGGTCATGGAACACTGGGTTGTCCACTCCTGGCCTCCTTGGAAGCAACAAGTGTATGGAAAAGGAATAAGATAAACAAGACTACAGCAATACAAGACCATCAGATAGCAAAAAGAGGAAAATTAAGGAAAATGAAAAGTCTATAGGCATGGAAATTATTCAAACAGCATATTAGAAAATGCAGTTAAAGTTGGACAGACCACAGAACTGCCTAGAAAGTAATAACCTAAATTTTAGATCCAGCAGCAAATATTTTATCTCTTTTGAGTTTGTGTTAGTCGATGGAAACCAACAAATTTAGACTTTTAAGTCAGTAAGTGAAAAGCTGTTTTGGCCCTTTAGTGTGCCTGCAAAGATAGAAGAGACTGAAACAAATTCTGAAGGTAAAAAACAATTAAAATATATGCTAAATGAAAAAGGAAATGTAGCAGTATATGGTGTATACTGCATCCAACTATTATGACTTTTGCTAATGAATCTGATTTTTCAAATGAAGGAAATGCTATAGGTCTCATTTATCTGGACGTAATTAAAGCATCTTGCTGGGACATAAGGGGAAATTATTAAACTAGAGAAAATTGGTAGTAGTAAAAATATTATAATGCCTACAAAAATGGTTTATAGAGAAGACAAGAATACCAGTAAGGGAGAATGGATCTCTGGCAACCATATTTCACATTTTCATTAACAACTCAGCCATAATAGGTAGGAGCACACGTGAAATCCAGTAATGGTGTAATGCTGAGAAGTATCTCAAAGTGGCAAGGACTCTAGCATTGTCTTGGAAGAGCTGACAGACTGAGAAATAGATGTAAGTATGTGTTGAATATAACTACTTTTAAGTGCAAAGTCACAGCTTTCAGGACAAATATCGGTAATTTCAGCTAAGGATTGGGAGTTCACCCTATAAGATGAAAAAGAAAGAAACAAGCAGTTTATTTCAGGATGATTTAAAAGCCACCAATGTACCATCGTTGAGAGAAATGCAATCTTAAGAAAGATGCCTGACACAAGGCACTTCCTTGGGAGTTAAGGAAATAATAACAGTTGTGCTGAAACATCATGTGGCCAAGCACATTTAAGAAGTCAATTCAAACTGGAACGTGCATAAGGAAGAATGACTAGAAAGGTCATCAGAAGAATGAAAAATTTCACTTCTGAAAAGCAAGGGAAACAATTTGGCTCATTCAGTATAATGTATCTTACACCGTGGTGGGGCAAGTACAGGAAATGAGGAAGAGAAAATGCAAGTTATATAAAGTTGTCACAAGCACAGACAGGTAGCCTGCAAGGCTGGCATGATTAATACAGGCTCTGCTATCAGACAGCACAGGGTCTGTCATCTATCTGATTACCTTTGGATTCCTAGCACAGATTATCAGGTGTTTGTAAGGAAGGAGCAGCTTCTCTCAAAGTGAGAAAGAGAATCATGCTATTGGAGTGACAGACAATTTTCCACTCTCCTGCTAGAGTCCACCTAAGCACAAAACTGCCTCTGCAGCAGCTTGGTGACGAGGTTCTATTCAGGAATCTATTCTCTCTCCAACTGTTCCCCCTCTTGTCCATTGCCTCCAGCTGCTACTTGTAAATCCAGTAAAGATTATTAAAAAGGTATCAAAATCAGAAAACCAAATTTTAATACTTAAGGCTCTTAACACTTAATCCTTAAGGTTTACGAAGAAGTAAAACTAAAACACTTCTTTGTTTTCTGACACAGGTAGATCTTGTTGAATTTTGTCCTGAAATAAGTGAATATATTCAATATATTGTGAGAAGCAGGTTAACCCAAAGAATGACCCTAGAAGAATCAGCCTCATCATTATACCTCATTCATGTTGTGCCTCTGCTTTACTATTTATAATCTTGCATTCTATTAAAAGGCAGCTGTCAAAAAGAAACCAAAACAATCATATGCCTGTTCACAATAGGCAAGTAAAAGGAAATACTCAGCTCTGTGTGGGATTACTACTGGTTAGATTCCACTAGAACATGCCACACACTGTAAAACCTTGTAATTATGAATTAGACAATGAAGAAGATGGCTGAGAGTGCCATTCTCCAACCCAGATTACCAGGAAACAAACACCAGAACTGAAATAACATGACGTTTATCTCCAGAAACTGTGAATACAGCCTAATAACACATATAAAGGATGACACAGACCCTCGGGGAGCACTCTAGCACACCCCTAAGGCTCTAGGCTGAGATCCAAAACTGCCCATCAGGAATTACAGTGGCAAGAATCAGAGGGACTTCGGCATATTTGACCCAGTTTGGTGACCCTCTCACTTGACCCTTTGCTGCTGCTGCTGCTGCTCTTGTAGTGCAATCCATTCAGTGCATTGGTGGGGGAATAAAATAACATCAGCCCACATTCCAGCAGACTACAGGGAAATTAAGGAACTAATTTGGAATCACCATGTTTACAAACAGTGGCCCAGTTTACAGAGCTCTTCAGGGAGCTGAACTTTTAACGACAGTTTTAAATACAGAGAAATAGGTTTCAGAAGGAAAAGCAATTGTTGTCCAGAGACTGTACGGTGTGGGTGGGAGCAAATGGCATTCCCATAAAGAATGGAGCAGCTGCTGCCAGTTTGGCATAGTTATGCAGTATTTAGCATATTTCACCCCTGAGGATGATTATCTTTCTGTCATGAGCATAAAACACAGATAACTCATGAGCCAGTTGAATCTCTTTCTCATAAGTGGTAGGGAGGTAATGCACTGATAACTCTTTGGAGGCTAAATATATTTATTCTGTTGGAACTAGCTTTTATTATTGTGGCATTTGAAAGGGACAGATATCGCCTGAAATCCTGATTTTTCATTTCTCTCTCTCTTTGGGTTAAGCTTTTTATTATATCTGCATTATGCTTGCCACAGTAAAATAAAGGAGTAATCTAGAAAAGGGAGTGAAAATAAACATTGGATAAGCATATACTTTTCTTCATTGGGCTTTATGGTGCAAGTACATGCACCTGTTTTCTTTGGGTTGCTGTGTGGATGAAAACCTGCCTAAAAAGGAGATCGGAGACCATTAAGAGCTCTGTGTTTTTGTTCCTGTGGTAAAATGACAAGTAAGAAATTCTGAGGTGAAAGCATGAAATGGTGCAGTTTCTCTAAATCCCTCAAAATTCTCATGCACTTTCTCCCCCCATTTCATAGCAATGCAGATTTCTAAAAGGAGCAACAGAGACAGTTTACACTGTCTTGAGACCCTGACCATCCCACAATGGGCAACACTAACAGCCCTGCAGGACCACTTCTAGGGTAAATAATTGCTTCAGGAGATACTTGATTTAGGAGATACTTGATTATTTAATGGAATTCTCAGAAGCCCTGGCCCCAAGCAATTTTTTTTCCTGTGAAATATGTGCAACTCTGAGCCAACCCTTCATTTGTTAAGCTAAAGCAACTTCTTTCAACAGGGGATTGGCAAGGTGCATCATCAGGGAATTAGGCTGTATCAGGGATGCTGGAGTCTTCACTCCAGACTCTTTGGCATAATCACATGCTTAAGTTTAAAACAAGTTCCAGGAGAAGTGCCTATGCACTGCAACACTGCAGCTAAGAAAGACAGCTACAAGCACCAGTGGGACACTTTTCTGTTTATGGGTGATTCACTTCCAGTTTGGCTCCTACTTTGAATGGACTGTTCCCTTTTTCTTTAAGGAGAGATCAGGGGATTTTAGACTCCCAAACTGGGCATCTGAGTTGGATGGTAAAGGTTAAAAAGGAATGTAGCTGCAACCTTCCTGTTCAGAAATGAAGTCTTTGTGTCATTATAAGAAGGATCTATCCATTAATTATTCACCATTCTTGGTTGTCAGCTTAATCTAAAAAAACATTTTGAAAGAATAAAATAGAAATACAGAGGTCATTTCCTCATTGTATCTTCCATAACCTTCATAAGCTAAGTCGATTTGGCCCTTAATATAACCAACATGTTGAAAAAAAACTTTTAAAAAATCACCAGAACTATTTTTCACAGAAATTGTCTGACAGCTGCTTTTGGGTAGAGGGCAAAGAGAGTATAGAGAGAGAACTCCATCTTCACTTCTTTCCTTGTGCATTATAAATGTCTTTATATAGAGCAACACACTAAAATTTTTAAAAGTAGATTGCTTGTATGTTGAGCTGAAAAAACCCTGCTTAAAATTCTGATAGAGACTGATTAGTCTAACTGCTGAACAGCTTTTCCATCTACAAGGCTCAGAAAGATTCATCCTTACAATGCACCACTGTCACTCAATCAAAGAAGTTTTATAATCCACTTTTGAAAGCAATAATTTCCTAAATTCTGTGAAAAGATCAATCCTTTTCCCTCTCAAAGTTTATAAATTATCCCTCTTACAGTTGTTTTTTTTTTTTTCTTTTTTTGCTGTTAAAAGACAGTTAACTTTATTATTGGGAAAGCAGGTTGAATGGTACCAGAGAAGGCAAGTGAAAGAAAAGGCATCTCAGAGTTGTTCTGAATGCCTTGCTGCAGCAGTGGGGAAAAAGCACCTTCTCACCACCTACAGGCAGGAACCACCTGAGAGGATATTCCCCAGAAAAGCACGATAATTTGCAATTTGGGACTCAGATAGCTTTCGTGAGGAAATATATGTGCCTCAATATCTCACATTTCTATTATTTTGTTTTACAATTTGCATTAATTAGTGCATAAATAGCAACTTCACAGGAAATTAAAAAAAAAAAAAAAAGAAGAAACCAATCACTTATTACATCAGTGCCTCTTCTTGTTCTATCCTTTGCTGCTTCTGTAACAGTTTTTAACTAATCTGCTTGAGGTTTTCACTGTTTTGTGATGCATAGTCTAGTACAGTTATGGCTGATAATAGACCAGGTCGGTATCTGGGAAACGGGGGTAGTAATCTTTCCTTTTTCTGCTTTTAGCCTGGTATTTGATGGCAAAGCACTCAAGGAAAAGGGTGTTTCTTACTATTTACATATATGGTAGTTGGGCATTTGTCTCATCTTAATGAGCTCTTCCTCTCTATCATTTCAGAGAACTCTGATACCCAAATCTCTGTGCCTTTCTTTTTTTTTTTTTTTCCAGAGAGAATTTCTCAAGGCTCTTCATGACAAGACATTAATATTTATTTTTTTATGAAGCTGCCAAAAGTAGAAAGAACAAAACCAACCCCTCAACCCCCTCACGAAACTCTGCATTCAAAATCAGCTGAAAGAAAACCTACAGAAATTTACTTTCAATTATTTTAGGCAATGTACCTCCTTGTTTTCAGCAACTGGACCCCAGCAGTGGAGCATCAGGAGATGAGTAGGGCTACTTTATAACACTTACCTAGGCTAGGCACACGAAGCTTGCAAGACTCTTCACAACAGGAGTCAAGGGAAAAAAGGGTGGATAAGAGGGATAATAGGTTAGCACTCCAAAGGGGCAAGAAGCAGCACTGAAAAGGGGAAATGTGCAACAGCCTAAAGTTTCTACCTATCTCAGGTGACAAGAAAATTGTCTAACTTCTAATGTAGCAGAGACATTTAAAGATATCTATCACATTCGTGGTACCACTCTTGGGAATCATGAGGCTTGCACACAGTTTTAAACCTGATGCAGCAAGGTTTTCTAATCAAGCAAATGCTTAAGATAAGCTTAACTAGACAGAAACTTCCTATTTTAAAAAAAAGGGAAAAAATTTTTTTGCAATTTTTATTTCCAATTTCTCCAGGAAATACTTTCTTTGACTGAAATATTTTTATTTATTAATCAAATATTTAAATATCAAACTGGATTGACATGAGATGTCAGAGTCTCGAGGTTCTTTCCTTATCTATAGTCCAGACTTACTGGTCAGATCACTTTGCTCTAGTCAAGATAACGAGGTGTTTCACAGAAAGTCTTCAACCACAAGCACAGATAAGAGAAAGATAATCTAGCAATGGAGCTTCATCCTGAGATGGGAAACAGCATTTGCAGGAGGCAGGATGGTAACTCACCACACAAGGTTCAAGGCTGAATTCAGTGTTGAACGTTAACGTGTTAAATGAAACACTTCTAAACATTTTGTGCAAGGCTTATTTCAGTACCGCTTGAGTTTCTTAAAAACTTATTAAGAATGTAAAAAAAATCTAAAAAAAAATCTAAAAAAAACCCCAAAACTTGCCTACAGACCAAAAAATTCTAGTATACAATGGCCTTTTCACTTAATAAAATTCCTTGCCTCTCAACCTCTGAGGATTTGAACATATATTGTGAGGCTGGCTTAAGTCAGAAGATTGTCCTCTTAATTGTCTGCAGATGTGTATTATTCCAGTCCCTATGAGATGGAAACCATTATCAAATCCTATTTTTTTCATTTATTTACGCCAGTATAGCTTTCCTGCATTCTACTGCACTGGCTGAATCAGGGCAATAGACACCAGAGAAAATTTTTTACTTAACCTCTGCATCTTTGTACTTCTGGATATTTACTTTGCTCTTACTCAAACTATTTTGAACTTTCTCAACACACAAAACTCATAAAGAATTTAGGATAGACCTTTACGACTCCTAAAGTTTATTTTGATATTTACAACTTACTCTGTTTAAAAAATTGTGAGTGAACCACTTTTTCTATATCAATTCCTGCTATTACCAGGGCAAAAGTAGAGGTGGATAAATAAATTGAGCCATTTGAAAAATTTGAAAGATTTTTCTCATTTTAACTGAAGCAATTATTTCTGATAAAATAATGCTGATGAATCATAGAAAGGTGGGATTATACCATGGTAGGGTCAAACAATACTTACGCTATTCCCCAAAACCATTTTCTAGCATTTTCAGAGCACTTCAGTGATGAATATTTCAGAAACTCTTAAGCACCAAATCCCCACACCATCCCCTACATATTTATAGTGTCCTTCACATTCAGCAGTACTTATGCATCCAAATAGATTAGCAGCAAACTACCCATTTCACTACCATCTTCTGCATTCAGCCCTGTTTGGGACAGCTGGGTTTTTTTCTTTGTGATCTTATGCATTGGAAAGGATTGTGAGAACATGAGGACTCTATTGTGTTTGGGGGGTCCAGACTAAAGAAGCACACTCAGCAACTGCCAGACAAGTAAAATGTTTCACTTTGACCCAGGGTTAATTTCTTGAACCACAATCTTCCTACTTTCAACCTCCAAAGCTGGTACCAACAAGATGGAAGCTCAACTGCAAAAATCCAATAAATTTCTCCTCATCTAATTCTAGACAAGCTGATGCTCCTCAGCAGTAGCACACCCTCTTCCTCTCTCTCCCTCTTTCTCTCACATAAAGACTATGGGTTGTCTACACAGGGACCATACTGAACATGAATATAAAGCGCTGTTAGATCTGAATAGTTTATCTGATTTGGAAGTGAATCAAACAAAAGCAAATTAAGGCAGTTTTCTTTTTTTTTTTTTCCTAAAATGAGAGAGGCTTTGCATTACTTTAATGTGGTTTAATTAATCCAATTTACATCAATTAGCCTGGATTAATTTCCCAGAGAAGATAAGTACAAAATTCAGGTTTCACTGAATCAGCATTTGTACTAGCACAATAAAAGTAGCTGATTTTAAGTATATAGACTATGATGGTAATCCCAGTAACACTCATAATGGCTGCTCACATACCTGAAGAAAGACAATTTTAAGTGCTTACATAAAGCAAAAGCATGAGGGGATAAAAAAGAGGATTTTCAAAATGGGTAGTCTAAAGGAGCATAAAATACAATTGCCATCAGACAAATGAAATATCAATATTGCTTTGTAAAGTAAGTGTTTCTTTATGGCAAGATGGATCAGTTCCATTAACATATGAATAGGTTTTCATAACATTACACTGTTTAAATAGAAACAGTCAAACCAGTGGAACTTACACTCTCTCTTTTAAAGCTGATCCACATTGCTTCAATTTGCATCATCTGTCAGCTCACATGCAGATGTTCCCTTTCACACCCAAGCTGGCTGGTCAGAGCAGTACTTGTTCCAGTTGGAGGCTACCTTCTCCCAGAGAGTGTGGGACATCTGACAGAAATTGGGGGGTGTCTGCTTTAAAGATGCTTAGTCTGCTTGAGGCAAATTTGGCCTTTAATTGAAACACTTAAATCACCCAGCTAGTGCAAGTCATTTTGCCCAAAAGCAGATTAGGGCACATTTCCACAAACCTCCTACTAGGAAAGAGATAAAAGAATCTTTGGGCAGAAACCTTTCTGCTATCCCCATGGGACCCAGAAAACCACACAGCGAGACAGGGCTAAACAAGTGCGTGGAATGAAAACCAGATTGAGACTTCTGAGGCAGTGGATGATAAAGGGCAAGAAGTAGAAAGACAAGAGTGATGCTGACATTATTTTTGCTCTGTCTAATCCTAGCTGTGCTCAGAAAGATCACAGCTCCCTCCTACTACTGGACTGCCTTATCACCGACCTGTGTCAGAGAACAGAAAATTTTGCCAGACCTACCAGTCTATGGCATAATAGCCTTTTCTAGTCCAGGTCATCCTGACTGAATCAAATTACACCAACAGAACTCAGCAGTAACTGGAGGTTAATCAGCAGAGTCTGGAGGGAATAATGTTTTCATGTGGCCAGCGCCAGTGAAACAGGATGCCAGCCCACAGCCTAGCCAAGCAAGGATAAGCCAGAAATCAACATAAAATCAGACAAAGAGTTGCACAAGTGTTTCTGGTTTGTCCAAGAAACATCCACAGAAACTATCGGATTATGAACAGACAAAGCATGCAACATAAACCTATTTACAAGGCATAGTGCAGAATGATGCATGTTTTTGTGAACCTAGACAGACCTGATCCTTCCAACTGCTTCGCTCCTTCTGTCTTTTCATCTCCCATAGTGTGGGCAAGAGCTTCTGCCAGCTGTTTCTCTGGTGGCCAGAAAACATCTGCCTTTTTGTCCCCTCACCATTTCACTTGGGCTGACTCTGAGGAAAATACCACTAGTACTAGCTAAAGCCAGAAATAGTTTCTTCTGTGTTTTTCCTCCTGGGGTTTTCCCAAAACAGAACAGCAACTCCAGAAGAAGATAAGCAGTGAGAAGGGCAGCACTTTAAGCAAAGGGAAACACTCTTCCAGCTCATAATATTTGACAAGTTTCTGCTAGTACAAAGGATTTGTCTTTTCCATATCAGTCCCCTTTAACAACAAGGCAAATATCAACCAGTGACAAAATGAGAGAAAGAGCAAGTTGAAGATGCTAAAGAGTCTGTGGAGGGTGGAAAGACAAACTCCTGAGAGCTGAGGACAGCAGTTCCAGCATGATTAATACATGCACGGTCTTGAATGTAAGCACTAATAGCATGCAATGAAATTGAGCTGTCTAGGGAAATCAAGCAGGACACACTTTGCAACACCACAGCCTTCCTCTAGAGTTTAATTTTTGTGTTTACCACTAACAAAATTCTTTCTCCAGGTCTCAGCACTTTCCCTTGGTTTTCTCACACAGTTACTCTTGCAGCTCAGGTGAGACAAATCATTTTGAAACTCATCCAGGGACCTGCTTACTGAATGTGGATGTAGCTCTACAGAAACACCACAGTTACTTCAGCTTTCACAAGTAGTACATGATAGAGGATAAGTTTAGAAGCATTTTTTACTGTTTTGCTAAGCCATGCAAATATGGGCTGTGCTTTTTTCTTGCCTGCTTTCCTCTGCAGTTCAACTCTTGGGAAAAGAAAAATTTCAGAAAATCATTGGGGTTTATGTAGCATTCCTTCATGACTCAAACTTTAGTATGCTAACAAAATTACACTTTTGAATAGCAATGATTAAAAATTGTAGGAGTCTTAGTGATCAATTCTTTGCATGTAGAAGCTTTAAATTTTCCACATTTATTCATGAGGGGGAGGTTGTCATTCCAAAAGACACAAAGCTCCCTCCCCTCAAATAAACAAAAACTAGACTTTTTTTTTACTTTTTTTTTTTTTTTGGCTATCAAATGGCAAAACCACCTAGCAGAACACTCACTTAAACCTCTTAAGGTATCACTATTTACACACAATTCCAATTTATTTCCTTTGTGAGCTAGTTTATGCTTAATAGAATTTGACACTCCTAAATGCTCTGCTGAAACACTATCAAGGTACAGAACTAATAAAGATAATTACCCTTGCAGAGTGGAAAGTACTTCTGAATGGACTCATTGAACGAGACTACATCTGTTGCAAAGGACTTTTTTCAAACACAAACAAAATTGTTACAGAATGCAGGTTATTAGGAAAAAATACAGTATAATCCCTTGTAATTTACACCTTCTACATCATAATTTAGTCCAGGAGTTTAAAAAGCAGTATTGGGTATGATTCAAACAGTTACAAAAGTTTAAATATAACAGGCCATGTATCCCTACATAGGAAAAGAAAGGAGGAAAAAAAAAGAGTGTATCAACTTGCTTTCTAAACAACTCTAAATGAGACAAAAGCACCTATCAGTGTCTTACACGTTGTCCTGGCATATCAGAGAAAACTGCCATGGGCTGATTTGCAAGCTATTAGAAATGACCTTTGTTAGTCACATAATGTGAAGAGATACCATCACCTGCCCACCAACTTCTGTCAGGGTTGAACTCATTCGTCCTTCCTACCTCCCTGACAGGTTGTGTTTTTCTTCCAATAGTAACCACTAAACATGACTGATGTCCTCAACCTCCTTGCTTTGTCACTCATCCTCTGCCTGAAGTTTGCCACATGGGAGGAGCAAGCCCAGCCTGGTAACTGGCACATTTAATATATGTGGTGGTCAAAAGATCTGCAGCTGGCATGAGCTGCTTTAACCTCACAAAGTTAATGGAAATAAAACATTTTCAATGCCAGCTGACAACTGACCTATCTTCTCTGTAATTATTCAAAGCAGCCAGATTTGTAAAGAGAGGTAAACTATTTTGCTGTACCAGCTGACTGAGTTGGATAAATTGGACAAGATTTTAGGCTTTTTCAGGTTTCTGTCTGACTTTACTGCTGTGCCCCGCCCCAAACTGAGGTGACTGCAATCGCAGTCTCTTTTGCTTGTCCTCAGTGAATTCCAGCCCACCCAGCTGTAAATATAACTTGCACCTCAGTTAGGGAAAACTTCTGGGTAAACAGATCAGGTCTTTTTCTGAACCTGAAAGCACATCTGGTTATCCCAGTTATATATACACCACTCTAAAATAAGTCTGTTCTTAAAACTATTGTCTCTCTACCAACATTTAGCAATCACGGCTGTCACATTATCAGCAGGAGAGAGGATTTCTGTTTATGCTCTTCCAATGTTAACTAATTTATGTTTCAGGCTGCAGATCCAGCAAGGAAAGGAGGAGAATGACCCTGCAATTAGTAAACTAGTGTTTCTCTGAAATATGAAAGACAGTGAGAATATAAAATTAATCTCTTAAAAAAAAAAAAAAAAAATTACCCCAAAACTTAAAACACCCAAAAAAAATTGTTTAACAAGTTGTGATTTTGAACTGCACTGGTCTATGTTGATATCCAAATTGATTTAGCTAGTCCTTGTGGATGAGGTTTACACAACTTCTGTTAGGGTACCTAACTTGCACCTGTACTGAGCAGAATCACTTCCCCCAGACCTGCTGGCTGCACTCTTGCCAGTGCAACCTGGTATGTGCCAGGCCCTGTTGGCCTCAAGGGATGCACTGATGGCTCGTGTTCAACTCTCCCACCAGAAACTCATTTTCCTTCAAAGCTTCTTCCAGTTGCAGCTGGATCATGGCCTCTGCTGCAGCATGGGATTATTTTGTCCCAGGTCAGGATTTTCTTGTCTTGAACTTCATGGGGCTTCTGTCACCTCATCTCTCCAACCTGTCCATTTCCCCTGAATAGCAACTCTCCCTGCAAAAATATTGACTCCTCCCACCAACCTGGTATTCTCCACAAACTTGATGGAAGTCCACTCTCTCTCATCATCCAGATTATTAATAAAAACACTCAATAATATTGGCCCCAATACTGATCTTTGAGGGACAGCACTGGCAACAAGCTGCCAGCTGGGACTTTGTGCTGCTACGGATTTCAGCCAATTTTCCACCCACCTTATTATCTGCTTATCTACTCTACATATCATCAGTTTGGCTGTTTGGAGATTAGCAGACATAAAAAGACCTTCTAAAATCAAGGATCTCATTTTATCTACAGAACCATTCCTTCATCACAGAAGGTTGTCAGTTTGGTCCTGCATAATTTGTACTTTTAAATCCATTCTTCCCATCCTCAGCTTTCTCCCTTTCATACAGCTGGAATTGGCTTCCAGTAAGGATTTCCTCCATGACTGTCACAGGACTAAGACAAAGCTGACTGGCCTTTAGTTTCCTGCATCTTGCCCCTTGTCCTTCTTAATGACAAGTGTGATGCCTTTTTTTTTAAACCCTTCTTAGTTGCTATCACCTTTTAAAGGTGTTAGAGAGTGGCCTTAAAATTATACTCGTGAGCTACCCAAATGCATTTTATCTGGTCCCATAGACTTGTTTACACTCAATAAGTTGAAGCACTCCTTACTTTGCCTTCTTGTGGTGTGGATAAAGCTTCACTTAGTCCCTGCTAATAAACCCAGCAACCTTAAAGGCCAGTGGACAGAACTTACGAGTGAAAAGAAAATCAAGTCAAGGATTGAGCATCTTTTGCCTGTCTTTTGTCATTATGTATTCTGGTCAATTGAGTAGCAGGTTCACACTTTTCTTAGCTTTTCTTTTGGTACAGAAGTACTGGAGAATTTTTTGTCAGCCTTAACAACACTTGCTAGTTTCACCTCCAGCAAATCTTATTCCAACAGACTACATTGGGGATTTTTTGTATTTTGAGACTAAAGGATACATGAGCACACACATGTGTTTGAATCAGTATGTGAGTTCTGTTAGTTCAAGAAAGGAAAGACTTCCTTTATTTTTCATACATAGTTAAGAAAAGCTCTTCCACCTGCCACTCATATTAGACCTTGTTGGTTCTCTCTGTGGTTGTTCAGCTTCCTCTTTGGCCAGCCCAGTAGAAAGGTGAAAATGGAAAGACAAACTCCCTCAAGAGATGTAAAAAGGGTGACTTCCTCCAAACAACATGTATCTCCACTGTGTACAATAGGGAATCAAACAACTACCACTCATTTCTTCATTTAAATGGTCTGTTCACTTATCTTGATTTTTCTCTTTTGCAGTAGGAAAGATCTGAAGAAATAAGATGATAATGCAATGTGCCCCTGCTATACACACATACACTTCACATCAATGCCTGAAGTCCTGCATTATCCAAAGCTATTAAGTAGAAGCCTGAAACTGTAGTCAGTCTTGCATAAAGAGTTAGAAATGCTGTACTCTTTTTAAAATCAATTTACCACAGTGCTCACCATGGTCTCTGGAGAGAGACATTAGGCCAGCCTCAGAAAAGGGTATTGAATCATTGTTTCTCCAACAATGGTTTTCAATTACAAACAAAGTGAGGGTTCCATTTTGCAAATCCTTACTTGTGGCCTGTACACATATGCACTACTACACAGAAAGAGTGAATGGAAGGGATTACTAAAGAATGTATGAGGTCCTGTCGACTTCACAGGGGTCAGGCACTTGACTTAACTTTCAGGTTTCCAGGTTGTGACCTTCAGCAAGCAGAAGGAAAAGACCTAGAATTGGATCTTTGTGATGAAAATAAAGCAACGAATGAGTCAAATTGTGTTGTAGTCTCAAGAGTGTTTAGGAAAGAACACTTCACACTGTACAATGGATTTGCTTAGAAGAGTTACCTCACTGACTTTTTTGAAAATGAAGAGTAACCACGTGGTCTGTATAGCTGGGGGTAAAAAGACCTGTTCAACAGCTGAAGCGTAGTCTCATGTTCATTATTATTGTATCATATTCTTCTAGTACCTAGGAGGTGCATGGCCCTTTACAGAGAAGTGAAAACAATGCTGAAAAATGAAGAGATTCTAAATTAAACTTCCACAATGGATAGGAGCACAAAAAAATCTATTGCAAATACTGTTATTTAGGCAGGCTTGTGTGCCTCAGCAAGTAATAAAGGGGAATAAGCACAGTCCTGATCTGTTTGCCAGGGACATCTGTACAAGAAATAGGCAAGCTGTGGAAAAAAGACCTGGGGGACAAGGGGCAATTTGTGACAGGTAATATATAGCAGCAGGATAAGAGTGCCCTTGCCCATGGCAGTGGGGTTGAAACTTCATTATCTTTAAGGTCACTTCCAACTCAAACCATTCTATGATTCTGTGATAAGTCTTTTGATGAGGCATTTACATATAAGGATTGTTAAGGAAACTTGCCTGTCTGACCATTCAGGAGGCACTCTGGCAGTCACACTCCCACCATGGGATACTTTGACTACTAAGACTGAAGCCCCTTTGCAGTGGGTGGCTCCAGTGAGCTGATGGGTGCCCCACTTCACTCCCTACACACCCCACTCTCATGCAGTCAGACTAGGCTTCCTTACTGGTTTGACCCCAGGCTTCCCATAGCAGAGCCAAAAACCCTTGGATCCATAAAGCAGTTTATTCATGGCCCAATAAAACAGTAGCAGTTCATGCTGTCTATCGATGCAAAGTCTGAGGTACTCCTGCTGAGTCAGTGGCTCCTGCATTGTCATGTCCCCTGGCTGGTGACACAGGTCCCCATGCCATTTGTTGCACAAAGAGACAGCAGCTCAATCTGCAGTTTGTATACCTAGCTGCCTGCACTAAATGTATTCCTCAACAAGGAGTAAAGTCAAAGCAGGAACTACCAACAAGGGAGTATTAGCAAGGTATTACAGAAGTGTAAGGGCTGGAGGGCAGGGGGAGACACTAAAGATCAGCTAACAGAACTAAACGACCGTAGGAGCAAGATGTAAAACCTTCAGGATCTTACCTCTACCAGAGTTTATGATATTAGTAAAGGTTTTTTGGGCAAGACCCTTCCTTTTAGACAAAAAAAGAGCTACACAGCACAGGAACACTCATTCCATGACAGACAGCAGAGGCAACAACCAGGGAGGCAGGTCTGGAGGACTCCTGAAGCCTTTAACCCAAATAATGGAATATATCAGCTAAAAGAGGACAGGTATGCAGCACCATTCCCTTTCTGAGTGCACAGCGGGTATTGAAAACAAGCCTAAGAAGGGAGTGTCACACTGAGGGCAATCACAGAGAGGAGTTTTGTTCCTTCAAAAGGCAGAAGAACTATAGCACAGATTGGACACTGAGTCTGACAGAAATTTCCCTCAAACAAAAATACCACACAAATTGTGGTCTCAGTCTCACATACTGCAAGGGTTGATATGCAAAAAGAAGGAAAAGAAAGAACAATGACTGGGGGATACAGTGGCTTTTTTGCAGTATTTGACCTAAGCACGAAAGAGTAAAAAAAATATAGGATGTCATGACTCATGTGGCCATGACTATGTTATAAGGGGGACACTCTCATTAGAGGAAATCAAATCTAGAGCGTTCCTCAGAGACTGGTCAGATGGAAGAAAAAAATGTCATAAAATACTTTAATAAACAAACTCACAGTAAAATTATATTGTTCCATCCCTCTATGGAGTGTATTAATGTCAAGCCCATTCCAGGGACAATGGGAAGGTTCACTTCAACATCTCCTCAGTCTTACAGAATAACAAAATCAGTCCAAAAACTTCCACTGGTAATTAAAACAGATGGTAGAGAAAAAAAAAAAAAAAAGGGGGAGTTGAAGGACAGAGAATCTTGAAACTGTAAGATGTTAAATAGATGCACCCCACATGCCACTAGGATTCTACTGGATGTTGTCTGTATGGTTTAATTAACAATAACTGTCCATCCCTTATTTTGCTGCTAATGTAATCTCAAAAGCTCTACGCTAACTCCACTCGCAGATTTTATGGTAACATTTAAATTAAAATACTCTGAGTGCACTTAACTACACATTCAATGCAGATTTAATAAGGTGGTTATAGGTTCATTAAGTAGCAATTGATTATTAACTCTTCACTGGCCTAGAGATGTGAATATTTGGTAAAGAATGGTGTATTCTACAAAATGCAATCTGCTCAATAAGCTAACTTCTTATCTGGCTCCCTAACTCAGCAGGCTAAACCATTTTGTGCATTCAGCAGTGAACATAGGGTGAAAGCTGCAGCAAAATGCTCATCTTCACTATGAGCAATAGGTTTTATAATATGATGGTTTTGTAGTGTATAGTGGCAAGTAGATTTGTCCTGACTAGGAAAACAGTTGCTATATTAAAATATATTGGTAGTAATAAAATTACATTTTCTTCCATTTTATTGATCTTGTGAACGTAGCTGGAAAAACCCTCTCTAACTCACGTGCTTCAAAATGTGGTTCAGGAAGCATAAATCTGATGGGAAGCCAATAGAACATGCCTAATAGCACAGCTCAGCCCTCAGCAGATAAAAGCAGTGCTCTGCCCACACTCATCTGCTCAGCTCAGGGTAGGTTCCACACTTAGTGACAAATGACAGGGGAAGCACTTGAGAAGATCAGGATGATACTAAGGTACACTCAGAAGTGGGGCCCATTATGCAAAGTGTATTACTGTCCAACAACTTCTCACGTTATCTGCGATTCAAAAAAAGCCCAGAAACCTGTTCACTTTCTCCTTAATTCTTAATAATCCGACTTTACTGGTCTTTGGACTTCTTTATTACTGCCACTGAACTGGAAAGCACCACTTAAAATGTCTGTTCTCAATATTTTTCATGAAGAGGGTTTGGGGAATTCCAGTTCCATTATTCAGACTCAACAACACTTCAGGCAACTTCTTCACTGCTGTGTGATATTGTGTGATACTAAAGTTTACCAGGCTCCAAGGCTGATTAAACCAATTTTAACCCAAACTGGAAAAATTTTAAGAGCATTACCCAGATCAGAAAAAGCACTCATCAGTAACCCGACCTTTTAATAAACATTACCAACCAAGATATTTACATACCAAGTAGGTGGTACTCTTTAGCATTTCACCTTACAGATAACACTGCATGCTTGAAAGCAGCTTATTACTAGTGTCCTCTGTGCTCTGCAGCTATACAGATAATTCTGTTTTTTGAATCTTGCTTCAAGAATTGAATAACAAAGGAAACAAACAAAAGCCAATTGCACTGAAAAGAACATGCAATAACTCCCAAACCCTGCCGTATATTCCCCAGGCCTGACACGTTCAGAGACAGCTGAGGTGCATGTAGAGTTTCCACCAAGTAATTGAACAGTTCTCCTCTAGATTTCCTAAGAACAAACTCTATTGATTACTGGTTTAGCCAGCACAGAACCAATTTATTTTGTCCCATTTCATAAAAACAGAAACAAAAGCTTTCCTCTTACCCAGGTGAAGAGGTGCACAGGACAAGAGCTTCACAGCTTCATCCTCATAACCTGCTTGCTCCAGTCCACAGATCTGAACTCAGGCTATATCACGCTACTAAATGGAATAATCAGGCCACTCACACCTAATAAAGTACAACTTTATTAACTTAATTCAAGTAATTCCCTTGTGCATGTGCAATTCTTGAGCTCAGTTATAATGACTTTAATGAAGAAAGCAAATCTTTTGCTAGTTAAATGCCAAATGTGCTTTTTCCTTCAAGTTTTTCTTCTACTTTCATTAACAAGCTCCCTTTCCAAATAGCTGTGTGCATGTAAACAGTGAACTCGGACCCGCATGTCCAATTAAACCACCTCATACAATCACAGCATGCCTTGGGATCAGCCACTCAGACATGGCTTTTGAGATTGCTGGTATAAAGTCTTATTTCTTCTTCTGAAACTGAAAAAAAGATCATTTTGCATTCCAGATAAATTAACTCATTGCCAGAATATCTTTCTTATTTTTTCCAATGACAACCAGCAGGACAGAAATCCTAATGTGCTAAGAGACCCTGCAAAAATATAACCCATTATTTGCATTGTACATACTAGGCTTGCGAAACTATAGAACACATGTTTGCTCGTAAATATTAATTGGAGGAAAAGTTCTGGAAGTAATTGTGAAATCTGGGATCCCAATCCAGACCTAAGTTTCATGGCTAGCTCCAGTTAAAACTGTGAGTTAAACTAAAAGTGTCCTCCCCTGCTTTAATGGTCCGTAGGTTTTCTGTATCCCAATGAAAGCAAATATTAAAAAAAAAAAAAAGCTTTGTTTCTTAACAGAAAAAAGACAGCCAAACACAACAACAAAGAAAAGAAATAACCAGCCATCATTTCACATATATTTTATCCAAATGGATGTCCTACATTTAACCATGTTTCATGAAAGAAGCCATTATTCTTTTAATATCCTTTCTTCTTGGAAATAAAATTTGTTTTCTAGCTGATCTGACAAAGCAAGAAGACTGAAAACACCCTTATTTTGTTCCTGGCTTTATTTCATGCTTTGTGGATACACCATTAACACCCCAAAAATTTCTTTGTGTCACACTTCAATAAACTTGACATCTATAATAAAGCTTAAATTATACTTTACCTCTATTAAAACATTTTTTTCCTCTCTGGATCACATCAGCCAAACTCATAAATTAGCATAGCCAATATGTCTACTCTGCTATATACAGTAAATGGAATTGATAAACACTCACCTGTCGTATTTGTACTTTCTGTTAATGTCAAGACACACGCTGCTTACTGAGTATCTCAAAGAAAAGGACTTAAACACATAAAGAAACCTCCTCCTTATTGGCTTTAGGCATTAGCTTAACTGCAAATCCTTCAGAAATCACTTTTCGGCCTGCTATTCTACAGTAGCTCCTCTGAACTCCAGAGGCCATGTCCTCTGCTCATATGAATCACCACTGCTTCACTGACATCAGCTGAGCTTAACAAATATGCAGAAGTTGAGGAGCTCACCCCAGGGGCTGCTGTGCTATCAATTAGGGTGCATATTAGCAATGTGAAATAAGAATAGGAGGGCTTGACTACACTTTTCTCCATATTTGTTTCAGAGTTGAAAAGGTGTTTGAAAGGCCTCATCTTGTTAATGAGCAGATTTTATTAGAATCATAAAATGGCTTGGATTGAAAAGGACCTTAAAGATCTACTTCTAATCCCCCCAGCCTATTCTCTAATATCTAAACTAAACCTACCTTCTTTCAGTTTGAATCCATTCTCCCTTGACCTATCTTTACATGCTCTTGTAAAAAGTCCCTCTTCATATCTTTCCTGGAGACTCCCTTCAGTTGCTGGAAGGCTGCAATTAGGTCACCCCTTAGCCTTTTTTTTTCCAGGCATAACAAACCCAATTCCTGCAGCTTTTCCTGGCAAGAGAGAGCTCCATGCCTCTAATCATCTTGGTGGCCCAGCTCTGGACTCATTCCAACAGGCCAAAGTTCCTTCTGGGCTGGGGATCTCAGAGCTGGATGCAGGTGGCAAAGCTGACCACACTGCTTTGGATGCAGCCCAGGACACATTTGGCTTTCTGGGCTGTCAGTGCACATTGCCAGCTCATGTCCAGCCTCTCATCCACCAGCACCTCCAAGTCCTTCTTGGCAGTTTCAAGACTTCTTTAACCATTAGGTGCCCTTGAGCAGTATGAATGACCTTCCATTTAAAATGAGTGTAATAAATAAGCAAAGACAAATTTTTTAAAAAACACCACCTTTCCCTTTTATCAGAGTGAATGTTTTTTCTTCCCTCCACACAGGATTTTGTCCCTTCTGTACTATCAACAAGTTCGGAGTTTAGTCTTCCACAAACCCACCACGGTAAAAACTGAGATTTCACTACCAAAGTGTTTCAGTGGGACTGACAAAATGAGTGACATCCATCAGAGATGGGTGTTTAAAGGTATGGTGGTGAGTGTTAAAGATCCCATTGACATCCATTTGGATGATCTGCCTAATTTTGTAAATAGGCTCATCACTCACAAGAAAAGCAAATGTTCCAACTGCATGCCAGCATTTGCACAGCACTGCCTCAGCCTACAGTACTTTACATGATGCTGAAAGAAATATGTTGTGTCTGCAAAACACAGCAATCAAAAATGCAGGATTTAACTTAGCTCCCTAGTGTGCATGTGCTGTGACATGGCTTTTATTTACCTGATTCCCCTCTCCTGAAACTCTTCACTCAGAAGGCATGGTAGGGAAATCATTAAGGGAAAAACACATGTGAGTAAGAGGGTCCCTAACTTATTTTACTCAGAAGCTGGATATGCCTAGGGCAACTGTTCTGCACCAAAAGTTCATATGCAGTAGGAACAGTTCTAATGATAATTTCTAATACAAAAACTATTTGCATTGTTTTAAGGAAATGGATGAAAACTGATCATGAGAGAGCTTTCCAACAGAAATGGTGAACATGATTGCACAGACAAACAATGAAACCTGTAATTCTGCACACTTCCTTGATCACCCAAACTCAGAAAGATGAGTCTGTTACCAGAACAGGTGCAGTGAAAGTCTTCTAGTATAATCAGAGGAATGAGGAATCCCTTTTTTTACATAAGAGAACTAAAAAACTTGGCTAACCTAGTCTAAGGCTAAGGGGCATGTGATTGTTGCCTATAAATATATCAGGGAGTGAAAGAAAGAACAGTAGGGAACAAAAATAATTAATCAAAATAAGTACATTTGTACAAGAACTAATAGGTATAAAATTGCCAAAATAGATTTAGACTGAAGACTGTAAGAATTTGTCCAGCCTCCTGAGCTATGAGATTTTTAAATAGTAACAAAGGCAGAATAATGAACCACTTTCTAAAACAGAGCTTGAGAGGTTTCTGTGTAACGTTAGACTACAGAGCAGTCTGTGAGGCTCTGAAAATCACCACCTGGGCATCTAAATGGGATTGCTCATAGTTATAGAAGGTGTCTGGGGATAGCTGAAAGGTCAACTTCTTTACCCCTCTCATCTTAGAGATCTCTTACTCTTTTACTCTCAGATTGCTTTGTGTTCCTAACTTGCAAGAAATAGACTAGATTATATATATTGGCACACCTGTATTTATGTGCTCTTGAACCGAGAACAGCACAGGTGACAAGATGTAACAACAAGAACAGGTGAAGATGCAAATGCAAAAGATAGTCAGAGATCACAAACAAAGAAAGCTTGCTGCAGCATTCAGAATTCAAGTAGGGATCAAAGCCATCAGCCTTTGGAAGGAAATCATACTGCTAATGTTCCCATTCAATCAGACAATGGACACATTTCCAGCTCAATTTGTTAAGTTTGAGTAAGAAGAAAAATAACAAGGACTAATGTTCCTGAACAAGGGAAATTATGCCTAAACTTCTCTGCAGAGGCACAGTGTGGGGAAAAAAACCACGAGCCTTGCTCTGAATACTGCATTCCAGCCATCCTTACAAAGACTTCACATTTCTCCTGACCTTAAGAGAAACATTTTGCTCAGGAGAAAGGAGCAGTTGGAGTCAGGCTTTCCACAGCAATGGGTTCTACCAAGGAAACAGTGGGCAGAAGGCCCTCAGGGTAAGCTCTCTGCAAGCATGAAGTAACACTTTCCCTGTTGGGACAAGGAAGACCTGCAACCTTCTATAGCATGTCTTAGGCCCCAGGAATATTCCATAGCATGGTTTAATTGGAGTGCTGCTTCGTAAGTACAACAGCCACTTGATTTAAACAGGAGCTTCTCTTAAGTTATTTGAATTGAGAGAATGTTGCATGAGGATGACGGTACCACAAGCACTGTCGATAACAGGGCAGAAGGGGGCCCTCTGTGCCACACAGTTATCTTGGATGCAGAGCCGTTCACTTTTGGCACGTTTGGAGGAAGACAGATATAGAAAGGTTAAAACAGAGCAGTGGGAAACAATCCTTATGGCTCTTTCGTCTTTGTTTCCAAAAGTTAGTCTTGTGCTTGCATGCACAAGTCTGCAGATGTTGTTGTGGTACACACCTCCCTCTCTGCCCTTACGCTGCATATTACCACCTAAGACTGAGGATTCAAGTGAATCCAAAACCTGAAACTGAGGAGTTTACAAAACAGAATAAATGTTAGAGCTAAGAAGTAACCTTACATGCCTCCTAACTTACAGACTGCTGAGCAGGCACTGCTGATGCTAAAATGTTTATTAACATGCTCTGCCAGGATATCAAGTAGGTATCTTCTCTATTCCTGAGGTCACATTCTTTTTGACTGTGCTGTCAGACAACAAGATTAGCTGAAAAGCCTGTAGGTATCATGTCTGAATTCATAAGCTCAAATATCTTGCATATGAGGATTTCAAGAGCAGGTGGTCAGCTCATTAAATCCTGATTCACGTCAGCAGGGCCCTCTCCTCCTTTGAGACACTTCTGCCCCCCCCCCCCCCCCCCAGCTCCTCTCCAGCTCTCTGGGCTGGGGATGAATGTGCCTAGCCCTTTGAAAGCATACCAAATACACTCTTCAATATGTTTGGTCCAGTCTCTCAGCACAAAAATCTGCAGCTGTTCCAGAGATGACGAGGCAGGCTTAGGGCAGGGACTAGCCAGATCTGAAATTGCTGGCATCTTAGTTTACAGGACCTTAATCATCTGCATGCAAACCTGAAGGACTACAGATAGAAGGGTTAAAAAATTAAAAAAGCAGAGAAGTGAGATCAAAAACCCCAGTATTTTCTCCATCATTTTTTAATTTGATATTTTTCCCCACATGTTCACAATTGGCCAAGGTAACTGATATTGATCTATGAATAAGACTGTGCTGAAATTACAACGGTTGGCCCTTTTAGATAGCAATTAACAGAAAATTGTCATTACAGAGCCCTCTGTGACAGAACTTTGTGTAAGTGGCCAAAACCACAGGATACATTTCATAATGATCCCAGCCATTATATGAAAATGGTTTTGGCATTGAAAACATGGACAAATAGGGAAAAAACATAGTAACTCTCGTTGTTAAATGTTTTGTAGGTTTTGGTTGGTTGTGTTTGGTTTTGTTTCCTCTATCCCCCTCTCCCCAAGTGAGGTAGCATTTTATTTATGGGGCTGAATTTCCAAGTTTGAAAGTAACACACAAGTCTATTTTTTTTCCAAGTCTGCAAACCTTTCTCTCTCACCTCTTCTTCCATTCCTGAGGGAGCGAAAGTAGCAAAGAGAAAGTTTGCTTCCCTCCTGATCCCCCTACAGGGTCACACAGTTCTTGCAAACAGCTTACTGTTAAAAAGCCTTTGCTCCCTCTACTGGTTATTGTATCCTGATATAGCATCAAAGTTGAGAGTATCTGTGATTTCAATGACAAAGTTTCAACGAACCAAACATAGCTAAATACAAAATCCACAGTCATCCTCTACATAGCCTTCGAGTAAATCCAATTTGCACTTAAATAATCTGGCAGAATCACTTTATTCTCATTAACTTTGCTGGATACGCCTTTGTCTCTAAAAAGATGTAGTGACAATACTACTTCATATTTAAAATTCACTGTGTTTATTTGCTTTGCTTTTGATATTTACGCCTGGAAACTAGTCCTGGGCACATACAGTTGGAACACCTGCGTGTACTTGTCTAGAGTATGCATTGAGCACAGATGGATGTGGCCTGTGGTAAGTGACAAGGACTCACCACAGAGCTCAGCTTCTCTTTCAACTGTTTCACAACAAAAGAAAACTGGAGAACTTTTCTCTGCTTATGGCAAGAATCGTTGTTTCTCGTCTATGAACTAAAGTTTAGAGGGAGAATTTGGCTGGCAGTAATAAAGCGGATTTGCAACGAAGACATTCTTTTGGCTTTTATCAGGCATCAGGAAGAAAGTAATTGCAGTGGCATCCCATGGAAAAAATAATAACAGCAGAATTGTTCATAAATGTTCCGCTACAAGATGCAACTGTGTTGATGGTTTTTTCCATACTCTTTATGTCATGATGTGTGCTGCTTTTGTTTTTATCATGGTTTCAGGCATTTTCACTTGACATCTCAAAATTTTGAACCCATTGGTTATATCTCTTATTCAAGAAGATAATAAGAATCTGCATCCAGCGACAACATTTTTGGTCCGAAGCCAGCATGACTTTGGAAGCTGCTTATATATTCCCAAATTAATCCCCATCCCTTTAACCACAGAAGTTTCACCAGGGGAAGTGTCAGAAGTCATGCAGGTTTCTGGATGATGCCAGTGTGAGGGGAATAAGGCAGACAGAGAAGAGAGGCCTCACAGCAAAACATTTCATTGCCTTCCATGGTCAAATTCATCTACTTAGGACTCAACACAGTATAGATTAAGCCTTGACAACTTTCTGTTCTGGAGAGAAAAATAAAACCCCTTCATCTACTAGGACACAAAGTATTAATAGAGTTCCTCTTGATCTGACAACTGTTGCTAGAAGGAAGTGTCAGCACCAATTCAACATCACAGATTTATGTTTCTGAGTCTAGAATAATCACTGTTCAAGCACCACTAGTCTTCTTCCTCCTTCTCATTTTGGTAAATGGACAGGTTGAAAATATACTTGGCTTTTGTCCACAGACCTGTCTATTGTGCTGGTAAGAGGTTCAAGTCAAACAAAAACCAGTAAGGCCTTAAGTAGATTTTTAAAAACTCCAACCATCAAAAAAGAACCAAAAAATGCATGCTCACTATGAAAAAGAAAAGACAGTCTGGCAGGATTTTCTCCAAGGCACTGACAGGAGTCGGGTTCCTCCTGGTTGCCCATATATCACAGCAAAGTCATGGGATATTTCAGCTGAAGATGAAAAAACCCCAGTTACTTCTTCCCACAGACCTCTCCCATCACTGAGGGGGAGCCAGACTGGATTCCACATCACACTGTAGAGCTGGAGACACAGTGTGGGCATGCTTGAGCACCACTCCAGCACAAAGGAAAAAACAGAGAAAATTCAGGCGGTTACGTCCTGAGCAGCTTGTTCATTTGAGTGTGTTGTGGTGTTCTGCACTGCTGACCAGTGGTGAAGTTGGTCTAACCACAGCCCCCATGCTTTGCCACCTTCCAAACTCTGTGGAACATACACCTAACAGCATGGGGATGTACTTTAGGGGCTTTTAAACAAAGGAGATATATATATACATACACACACATATATATGCACACACACACACACACATATATATATTCATACACACGCATGCATAACTCCTAGAAGGGTTTAATGATGCGTATTACAAGACTGGTTGGTCCTGAAAGTTGAACAAATAATATTGAAATAAATCCCAGAGAAGGTAGAGTCTAGAGTCAATAGCAAAAGATAAATGATGCAGTCACAGGATTACAATAGATCTATTTCTTCTCAGGTACACTTTTTCTCTCATATCTCACCCACATAATAAACAATTTATATGTGTCACAGCTATATAACCTTGTCCATGGCAAAAGAAACCACTGGCACGTAATGTGACAGACCAAAAATGAGCCTGAAAAATCCCATACACAATTGAAACAAGATTTTCCCCATGAAAAAGTAGGAAGAACTTTGAAAAGCTTGAGAAATGCAGTGACCCAGTTGAGATTTCTCCAGAACTGATGATCTAACACAGTCTGTTTCTACAGGGGGTGAACTGAAATCTTTACTGACTCCATGTCATCAGAGCCATGCTTTTAAAACAACCTGAAGAAGTTTAGATCATGCTGTGTTTCAGCAAGATCTGTGTTCCCTTCCAACTGTGCTAATTCCTGCAGACCAGTGATGTTAACAAGTCTTTTAGGTATTTCTCATACCTGGATGTCATACCATGTGAAAAGATATGCTATTTAACACACTATACATACAAGTACTCGCAAAGACAAAAGCTTTTCCTCCCCCTTTCCATGACAAAAGCTATTAGTTCAGTCTGTTGATGATGATAAAAAATTCCAACTTGTGACTTCACCACGGAACTGTTTCTGAAGACATTTTTTATGACACATCAGAAGCCAGGCACTGCTCTCTAACATGTCTGCACGTATAAACCCTGAGCAATTTTGTTACCAGTAAAGTGTGTGAGGCTGTGGTACGTCAGCAACCATTAACAGATGCATTGGAGGAGTCACACAAGACCATGAAATTCCATCTCAGAGCAAGGAATATGCATGCACAGAGAAAATCCACATTTTGAAACACATCTCCCTCAAAACAGCACTAAAATCTAAGTCAGATAAAACCATGATCCATGCTCAGAAGTGAATGTAGTGGCTCAGACAGAGATTGCCTCCTGTGGATGTAAACATACCATTAGTTTCATTAGCAACAGGATTTAAGCACATGTCCAAGAAGTATTTCTGTATCAGGGTATTATCTATCCATCCACTTGCCAAATATGCTGCAGGGCCATTCTCTGAAAGTATCCACATCCATATTTTAACAGAGCCAAGCCTGTGGGGTCAACATGTATAAACTGACACTATGCCAACTTTTTTCTTTTTGCAGAATTACACTGATTCAGAGCAGCTGGAGCTCAGGTCCCTTGACTTTAATTGGAGCTTATATTCACTCTTTGAGTGTTTTGGTCATGCCTTTGGCTAAATGAGTTCCACACTGACTTGTGTAGCCCAGTGGAGATAATATTACTACTGCAATACTATCTTTTGCATGCCTTGAGTAGTTTAGGTGTTAATATTGCAACTAGCTTGTTGCATTTCTGACTTAAAGGGACACATTAATGGCTTAAAATTCCATACATCCTAATCTGAGCATGCATAAAATCCACCAGAATTAATTAAAATGCTAAAACTGATGGATTTTTAAAAATGTCCTTCAAAGAGTTGAACTGAAGTCCCCCTCATATCTAGTAATCATGTATGCTCCCTTCTTCACTCCATAGACATCTCTGCAGATAAAAGCCTGCTAGTTTGCAGTGAGAAGTCACTACCAAAGACACTTATGCAATGAAACGCCTGCTTGTGTGCAGGCAGTTCTCCCCTAACAGGGAGTCAGATGCTTGCTAATTCTGCATCAATCCATTGACCAACACTTGCTCAGTGAAGCAGACATCTGGGTGGAAGTCAATATTTCCTCATTACTTCAGTGTTTAAGTCATGTCAGGACATCAACATGTATACACACAGGAAATCACCAGCAAATTTAAGGGCAATTTTCCAAAAGGCTGAAGAAATGGCTTCTGAACTCCCTTACCTAATCAGCAGGTCAGACTCTTGAGTCCTCATTACATTCGTACAGGGAAGGGCTGCAGAGTTTAAAAACTGGTGAGGTCAATATCTCATACTGCTACAGAACACCTCCAGTTGCCTTAAAAAAAATTCAGGTTCTTACCATGCTGGACACAGCTGGATCAAATTTTGGATCATAACCCTGAAAAATATTCTTACAGGAGAATTATAACGCTAATGTTTCAGACACTCATGCCAGGAAAAAAAAAACACAACAACTGAAAATATCCCTCTAGTCAGAAAACTTACTCCTAATTTTATTTCAAACTTAGTTTTCAGCGTTATAATAAGATCTATATTTAATTAAACTACTGTTTACATTTATATTTCCTTAGAGTTTATTTGAACACAAATTTTGAATTGGAAAAATAGTGGTGTGTAACGCATTCAGCCAAAACTTACTTTTTACCTGGTTAATATGGTGAAGAGGGGAAAGTTCATTTCACCCGCATACAATTTGTTTTAGTTCTCAGAATGATCATGAACTGAAAAATTAATTATTTCCAGAAAGCTGGGCTAAGCGTCACAGAAAGTGGCGAACACGAAAAATCAGTTGCTGCCTCAAAGAGTTTGTAATAAATTACAGAACAGGTGGAAGAAAAGAAACACTATTCTCTTGGCATTACAGCTGACTAGAACTAAGCTCAGAATGATTTACTGAGTTGACCAAAGTCACACTGCAAAGTAGTGTAAGAGACGAGAACTGAAACCAGTTTTGCTCTGTTCCAGACAAAAATATTTACCATGTACTTCTTATTCTTTATAACTATCAGGACACTTAGATTTTGAATTTATAAATATGGGCATATTCTCCATTTTGCACCTTAACAGCAAAGAAACAAATAAATAAATAATCAGGGAAAAAAAGCTTGCAGCTGGTCACGGCTTACATCTCAGTTCTGAGCGAGACTTTCTGATTAAGTATAATGTCCTAGAATATTCAGCAACTGCAGCAACATAAGGGCTGCTCCTGCAAAAAGCAGCCTTAGCTCTGGTTGGAGTTGATTAAAAATGAAGAGGAGTTGAAGGAGACATTTTCATTCATTCAGCGGCTCCACAGTTTTTGACAAATGTTTGGGTTTCCATGGAAAATTACCAATTGGGAAATTTCTTAGAAAGAATGAAATTTATTTCTACTTAGCAAAGAATGAGTTACAAAAAGAAACATATGGCACAAGGGGTGAGATTTCTGTGAACCTTCTGCACAGCTATCACCGCAAGAAATAGGAGCACTTTAATATCAACTAAAGCTGTACAAATACCATTGTTTTTCACTTGCTGCCTGAGTTTGGTTTCAGGTTGCACAAAAGGAAAATATGTGTGGTTTTCTTCTGAAAATGAGAGCATTTTTAAGCAAACATTTGCGGTTATGTCAAAATTCTCAAATTACCCCATTATGCTCCTGAGTTAGAGAAGCACTTCTCTTTTCAAAATAAAAACAATTTTATTTAAAATAAAAGTAGAGATTTAAGGATCTGGGGTTTTTTTCAATGAAAAATCCCAGTTCTTTAATTCTTTTTTTCAGGGTACATGTTGGATAGGAAATCAAAATATATTTGGGTTCGTAAGTAGATTAAGTTAACCCAGATTGGTACTTTTCAATAAATAAAACATTTAACTATAAAACATGCCCCACTCCTGTGTCTTTCTCATTCCGATCTTTAGCTTCTATGTCTTGCATCCAGAGGTATGGGAGAAGTCCCTTCTGTGAAACATCAGTAGAAGGGCAACAAGATCACAAAACCTTTTCCTTCCGCCTTACAACACAACCAAAAGAATGAAGGAGTGAGTAGTAGTGAACAGCCCAAAGTACAAATTTATCTAGTCAAAGATGAATAAATGTAAATCTACTTTGAACATAAATACTTCAAGACATAAATATGGGACTGGGCTCATCAGCTGGAGGCTTTAAGGAAATTCCCATCACTTACTACAGCACTACAGCTGTGACAAAATTAATGTGGGTTTGGGATATTTTCATAAAGCAAAATATTTATAAGAACAAAAGCATTTCATACAGTAAGAGTGTGTGAAATAAAGATGCTGCCTTCTTTGGGAGCATTTGCTTGGGACAGCTATGGTTACAAAAGTAAATTTACACTAGAGCAGGTAAAGAAAACGTATAACGCCCGGTTGTGGGAACAGCCATCAGACAAAAGATCTAATATGAAGCTGATAGTCAAATTTATCCAAGGCTTGACATGTTATATGCTAAATCCTTAATAATATAATGTAGGGGTAAATATGAAAACAGAAGCAGTGTAAACAAAAAAAATAACTAGACTATGTTGGAGGTAAATGAATACAAGAAACTTCTAATCATATGGGGAGTGACGAAATTACTAAGAAGAATCATCAGAAGAAGGGATCAATGCCATTTGAAGATGTGAATTTTCCAAATTTATGAAAGGGACTATTTACAAAATCACAGAAATGAGAAATTAAATTTGTAATTTGAGTCCTTGTTACCTGATGTGCTGATAGCTTAAGTGCCTCAGAGGAGATTCAATCATCTTTTGTTTGCATCATTTTTACAAGCAATTATGCTTGAACCTTCTACCAATTACCAGGAAAAAACTCCTTCCACAACTAGTTTCTTCTGTTTTTATTTCGCTTCCCACTGCAGCACTGGAGCGTGCCACAGTTAGACAGAAAACACTGGGCTGTGTAAACTGGCTCGCCAGACACACAAAATCCTTTTAGGCAAACAGTGGCATTCATAAGCTCAGGAAACAGGCAGAAATCAGTTTATGTAACAATTTTCCCTACAGTCATATTATGTGGATCAATTATCCCTGCCCATATTAGAAGGTGTTGGAAATTTATTGTCTTTGATGTCCTTTCCAACTCAAACCTTTCCATGATTCTATGAATAAGGACTGTTTTCACATCCACAGAGGTACCCTCAGTTTCCTAAAATCATCTGAGAATTTTACCCAGTAGATTTCTCATGTAGATTCTAGCCCTTGACCATGGCCTTGATCACTTCTGCAGCATATCACACTTGTGGTGGTTTGAGAGCTAGGAAGCATTTGCCATCCATAGCGAGTACAGGATATGGAATGATTCCTCCTTGGTCCCTCTGCAAGCCTTGATTTTCCTGTCCTGTGTTCGCTCCACTCTCCAGCTCACCCTTCATTTTACTGAAGCATTCTTTTTTGATGTAAAGCAGTATATAAGAGAGAATATTTTTACCTGAGTCAACCAACTTACTATACACTATAATTTAGGTGTGGACATTTTTCATTACTATGGTAATATATTTTCTAGTGGTCCTAATACTGTAAAAATGACAAAATTACTTTCTGAGCGAGTTTTTCATGGTTTTTTTTTCCTTAGGTGAGAAACCTTCTGGCAACAAAACCCTAACATGAGGGCCGTTTCACTCCTCTGATCCTTTGCAGAAGCGTTGCTGAGTTTGCAGTTCTATAACTCAAGATACATTTTTCACTCCTATGACAGGTGGCTCCACATACACAGGTGTGCTGGGGATTGTGGAGCAGTCTATCAGCCTGTCAGCTGGTGTAGTCGTCCCACTAATAGACTGCCAGCTCTCCTTTGTTATCCTGGAAACCTATCTTTATATTTTCCTCTTTATTTTCCCCTCTATTTTTTTGATTTTGAGTGATTTTGCTCCTATTGTGAACAAAGCTGTTGCAAGTTAAGTTTCATTATTAATTCTTCGTCAAGTCTGTATGGGCAGTCCAGTGTGCTTTAAAATATCCGTGCCTCCTCATAAAATACCCCACAACTCCTGCTTGAACATATGTGATGCCCTACACATGCTCAAAACCCCAGTAACCTCTTGGCTTGCTTAGTGAAATGAATTTTCTTATTGCAGTGTCGGTCAAAAAGGTTCTTCATTTCTCTGGGATTTTAAAGATATTATGCAGAGACAACACCCTGGTTTTCCAAAGGAAATCACAAGAACAAAAGAAAATGTTAAAGACAGAGCCCAAAGCCTGTATGTTTTTGTTTTGTGCTGCTCTCTGCAGATATGCTTTAGATACAGGGATTGCATACAGAAAACCTATAAGTTCAGTATATCACCTTACCATGGCTTATTTTGACTTGCTGAAACCATTTCAATGACTTGATAAAAACATACGTATTCCAGGGCAGCCTAAGAAAATTAGGCCTGAGCTGACAATTAACAGCATAACACGAGAGAAGAGATGTGCATTCAGCCAAGACCCTGGTACAGAATTCCTAAAATCATTTACTGTTTAAAACACTGAAAAGCAAAAGTATGATTAATCTAAAAATTACTCTAATCCCAACTGAGCTTGTTTACCTTTTGCCCCTCTGACACAGTAAGATTTAAGTTACTCTCATAGTTTAGCTCATAAGACAACTCCATGTCATTAGTTTGTTAGTAGTTCTGTTACAGACAACACAGTGCTCCAATATCACTGCAAGGGAAAAAAACCAGCAAGTGCTCAGAGCAGAAAACCAAAGCCGATTAGCTCCATGGAGACTTGTTTCTACATCAGACTGCATGGCTTATTGCTTCTGAAAAAGACTGCAGTGTCAGGCACGCCAGGCTGGTGACACTGAAATTACACAGACACGCACACACAAAAATCAATTTGTGAGCAAAACCAGCTGAAGACTGTGTGTGAAATCTGCCCAAAGCAAGGTGGGGGGAAGTGGAGGGGGGCATTTACATTGCTGTGTACTTAACCCTGGTCTCAGGTCGTCGCAATGCTGACAAAGGTGGACACTTTTTGGTACCTGTATCTCTGATCATTGCATTCAAGCAGCTCCCTCTTAAGGTCCTGACTTTATAAACTTTTCCAATTCAGCAGACACTTAAGCATCTCTTTCAACCTGTTCAAGTGGCACATAAGCAGGTTCCAAAGTGCTTTGATGAATAGCATGGATCAAAGTATGTGCTTAAATGTTTTGCTAAATAATTAAAAATTGGCTTGAGAGCTGGCATAAAGGCACTCACTGATGATTACCAATCTTTATGAAAATTAAATGAAGCAATTAAGCTTAGCTTTCCTATCTATACTCCCAGAAAGGCCTATTAAGTCTAGCATACAAGCTCTGGTTATTGGAAATTTCAGGATCAGTAAGTCTAGGGTTAGTTAAAACAACATTGCCTTTTTATAGAAAGGCCTTGATGTGGACAAGGTGCTTTGTATATCTATTACCTCAAGGTAAACTGTGGAGGAAGGCTTTTGACAAACAGCCTAACAACATAAAATAAAAATTATTATATCTTTGTCTTCCTTAGGATTGTATCTTGAAATAGGTGACTACAGCTACAAAAACTATAGACTCTTGCGGAGGCAAGGCTGGCATCCCTACTTTCATTTGCACCCATTCCCTTTCGCATGCCTTCTTCAAAGTCTCTGAGAATTTCACTTTGCCTGACCCTTCCTACACTTGTGTTAATCCCCAAACTGTAATCTTTCTAAACTTGAACAAAACCAGTTTATCTATGCAGGACTTTTTATTCAGACAGCAAAGCTAAAACCAAAAACAGATGAATGAGCAAAGTCTACAGGGACAGGAGACAAGTCTGTTCTCCACGCAAGGGCCTGCTAAGTATTACACTGCCTAAAAAGATCTGCAGAAACATTTGAATTCCATAAAAAGTTGCCAGCTGAACTGAGTTTATATGTACTTGAAAAAGGCTGAGTTTATCTTGTGAATCTTATTTCAGTCTGTTTTGCTCAGTTGTCCTTTACCATCAGCACTAAGCCCCAGAAAAGTTCATGTTTTCCTTATGTAAAACCACATCAAAATCATATGGTAAGAGAGTCCTTCATACTGAAAAAGGAAAACCATACATGGAAGAGACAAACATTAGAAAAGTGTTAAGAAATTTTCATGGTATCCCTGAAGATGAATTAAAAACACACTCGTACTTAAACATAAAAGAAAAAATGTAATAAACAATGCACGGGCAGAGTCCTACCACACTGTGCAGTTCTGACGTGGAGTCTGAAAAGATGTGTTACAGGCAGACTTACATACTCTTGCACCAGCACTAATCCTGAGAGCTATTGCACTGGGCACCTCAACCCAGTCCTGGCTCTACTGTCCAAAGGTGGCCCCTGAGCACCTGCAATCCAGGATGGCCACAAAACAATGCTGAGGCTGTTTCTTCTCTCACCACCATGGGAAATTTCCACTCTTGCAAGGAATCTGTTCTGCCTCTGGCATTCCTGCTTTCAGTTTAACTCCTTCTTGTAGTTGGGCCTTCTTGCCCTGTATGCCAGATCATTCCTCAGTCAAGTTACCACTGCCAATTATAACCTCCCCTTCATTGGAAATAGATGCCATCAGACAAGGCTTGCCCAAAATTGTACACCCAATTAGAAGCAAGATTAAGAGTAATACCAAGATCTCATCACTGCTAAAATGTCATCTGCTAGACTAAGTGCTAATGACTGCAGGACAGCTCTCACTTGGAAAGGATGTGCACCTTGTTAAGACAGTTATTCATTGTATTACTATTTAAAGAAGATGGAGCAAAAGAGTACGTGGAAATATAGGGAAATTGAAGTTATGAACAGAGAGCAGCATAGAAAAGTGAGGAAAAAGTTCCATCATCATATAGGACGACACATGAAAGCAGAGGTTAAAATCAAGGCTAGAATATGCTGGCCTAAGTTATCACCAAGACATTCAGAGTGAATCTAATGCTCTGAAGTCCATGAAATGTCCTCTGCAGCTGAGGTTTAAAATATCACAGTTTCTTTAAAGTAAGAGAGTATAGATGAGCATTCAAATGACTGCTGCTGGGCTCCTGAAATTCAACTTTCAGAAACACGCAGTCTTGTAATACACATAACTAAAATTTACCTTCTCAACCTGTCTGGAGTCAGATCTCTGATTGCTTTTGCCAACAGGGAGTCTGGCCTCTTGAAGCAATGCACATCTATATCTGCCAACCCACACCCAGGAGGTGATGAACTAAGCCCTACAAACTTGTTTCTTTCTCTCTCTCTACTTCATTTTTATTTCTAACAAAACGCTCCTGTGAACAATAAATATGTAACTTTCAGAATTAAAAATGGGCTTTGGGTTTAGTAGATGGCCTCAGCCTAGTTATAGTATCAGCAATTTTTCCTCTCTAGGGAGTAATTAAGGGAAAGCTCTGACCACAATGCTAAACTGTGATAATGACAGAATTTAAAATCATTTTCATACCACATGCTGCATTGCAGTTCATTTCCATATGCTCTGCCTTCAATGAAGGTGTCAAGCATATAAAGTCTCCTATGCAAAAAGATGACCAAAGTCCCAATGCCTGGAAGGAAGCTCAGGGGAAAGACACACATTGTCATACTATATGTGATAAGGTCTCCACATTATGAAGTTGGCAGGTGGGAAGTAAGAAGGCCCTGAAGATTTTGACTATATTTGTCTCTGTCACACAGTTAGCACCTGAGATTTGTGATGTTTTGTTGGAGATTCACCTGGGCTATAAATCATTTGTTAATAGTGGACATTCAGTACACAGCTACTGCACTCACACTAAAGCTGCTGAATAGTTATGGTGAAGCAAAATTTCATGGTTCACACTTTGCAACACATTGTAGTTGAGACTATCCCCTCTCTGCAATGCCATATAGAGAAAAAAATAGCATTATAGCCACTTTACCTAAAAGGTCGCTGTTAACTGGGGTGCAGCATTGCCTTGACAGTTACATTGACACTAATTCCAGCTCTGCCTTTTTCAGCAGAAATGAAAAGACCCTTAGGGGAAGGTCATTTGCCAGACATTACATCTTGGGCTGCAAAACAAAACTATTCACAAGACAAATGGGGACACCAAGAGCAGCCTCAAATAATATTTATCTCTGAAAATGATACAGCTGAAGAAATACTCTGGGGAAAAAAAACCAACAACCAACCAAATTAAAAAACAAACAAACAAAAACCCAAACAAAAACCCAAACACAACCAAATAAAAACAACAACAAAAAAGGCAAGCAGCTTCTCAGAGGCAGAAAATAGCTTTGTATAATTCATTCAAGTTTTGTCTCTTATTTTGATCACCTTCAAGTTCACTAAAATCAGACCCAGCTATGTAAGGTGGTAGATGAATAAATATTTATCACACACAGAACTGGTGATCGTACTTGGGAGATCTTCCTAGAGGAGGTAATAGAATAACAGAAGGGAAGGAGGTTGACAGAATTGGGAATCAGAAACATGGTTAGTGTGGTACATGGAAGTAGCAAGGGAGGCAAACATCTTACAAGAAGAAGGAGTGGAGAGAAGTGGGAGCAGGAACTTGGTGAAGGGCATGGGGAACAACACATGGATTGTCAGAAGTAAAACCTCTAGGCTCATAGGAACAAGGCAAGGTTAAAAAAGAAACGTATTAAGCAGCGAAAACCACCCACTGAAGAGTTGAAAATGGGTCCCCTGTATACAGCTAGGCAAAAAGGATCCTGAGGTGCACCAAAGGAATTGTGACCAGCAGGTCAAAGGTGATTTTCACCTTCTACCTCACTCTCATGAGATGCCGCCTGGAGTGCTGCATCCAGCTCTGGGGTCCCCAATGTAAGACAGACGTGGACCCATTGAAGCGAGTCCAGAAGAAGCCACAAAGATGATCAGAAGGATGGAACACCTCTTCCGCAAAAACAGGCTGAGAGAGCTGAGGTTGTTCAGCCTAGAGAATAAAAGGCTTCAGGGAGCATATTCCAGCACCTAAGAGGGGCCTATGAAAAGGCTGGAGAGGGACTTCTAACAAGGGCATACAGAACAAGAGGAATGGCTTTAAACTGAAAGAGGGTAAGTTTAGATAAGACATTAGGAATAAATTCTTTCCTGAGAGGGTGGTGAAGCATTGGAACAGGTTGCCTAGATTAGTTGCGTATGCCCCACTCCTGGAAGCGTTCAAGGCCAGGTTGGATGGAGTTTTGAGCGCCTTCCACTGTTCTAGTGTGGAAGAAGTTGTCCCTGCCCACAACCAGGGGTTGGAACTAGATGACCTTGAAGGTTCCTTCCAACACAAATCATAAAGAATAAAAAGGACTCAGACAACCCAGAAGCGCAAGGGATTGTGGAGTTATTAGGTAGAGACAATGAGCAGAAGGGCAGATGACACATTCCTCCTCAGCCTGGATCAGAGAAAAAGAGTCCTGAGGCTCACCACTCTAAGTCACCCACAGATCTCCACAACACGGAAACTCTTTCATTCCCCTTTTGGGTGCTCATTCACACAGGGAACAAAGATCTGACACTGCAGCACCTTTGTTCCAGTACCAGGTTTGGAGCATCAGCCAGAAGAGCCTCTCTCTCAATGGTTTTTACAGCTGTCTGTATGATGGTACAGTACAAAAACAAAATGAGGGAAGAGAATGGATTGCTGTTCCAAGCAGCCTAAAAACGCGTCTTAAGTAACAAGAACTCTATTAAAATAGAATTATTGTGGTTTAAAAAGTCAGTCCTCATAACTTAGAAAATCCTTAATTTTGGTAATTTCCAATTCTGAAATGTTCCATTCTGAAATGTTCCAATTCTGAATTCTTGTTTTGATGTACCATTATGGTAGCATTATCTGTGTATAGTAATTGTGCATGTTGCTCCTGTGAAATCATATTTCATACTACTTTATGCCTCCTAGGGCAGGAAGAAATGTGGGGGGAAAAATAACCAAAACAAGACAGCAAAATGTCGAAGAATAATGCTGATGTATATGTATCCCAAAAATAGGAAGTTTTGAATATACCCATTTTAAATCAGAAAATTAGTCATTCAGTTATACAGGCTCAGAATATTTGCTTCCAGGACAAACCTAGAAAGATACCGTACTTTTCACCTTGGTGAAAACTTATATCTCACTAATTCTTTGAGGTTCCTCCATTTCATCTCAAATCATTCGTCTCTAAACACAGCAAACACAGCAAAACCTGTCACAAAGGCTTGAAAACTTATTTCCTTTGGGTTTTTGTTTGCTTAACATGGTCTGTCAAGGAATCAATACCTATTCTCATATGCACACAAAGACAAGTAATCTTAAGCATGCATATGAATAAAAGACAAGCAATAGATTTTATGCAATTGGGACACTGCATAATCTAAGTTTGTAAACCCCTTTAAAGACCTTTATAGAACTAATTATAAAGGTAGGAAAAGGTCTATCTCAACTAGGACCATACTTGCTTATGTAATATTTTGGTGCAAGTTTGATGACGAGGCAAATTTTAAATTCTGTGTGAAACCAATGTGTCAGAAAGGAAATAAAATGTTCTATGTGCAACGCTTCAGGAAAGGCCTGGCCACTCACGACTGACAAACTGGCTGACAATTTTTCAAACCCTCTATTTTCTTCTGTTATGCAGAAGGATAGATTAAAATCTCCAGTAGCATTCTGAAGACATCTCATTGATTGCGAGAATCCTGATAATACAGTCAGGAAGTGGAACCAACAGTATGTGATTTGTCACTACCCCTAAAAGAGAGATTAAATTTCAGTAACTACATTTCAAATACTTACAATCAGCATTACAGCAAAAGACTTCAAACACTCCCCTTCAAAAAAAAAAAAAAAAAAAGAAAAAAGAGCACTTTTATGAGTATAAAGGTTACATTTATTGAGCATATTTTTGTATGCTATTATTCACCAAGACCTACCTTATTTAGTAGAAATGATCCATTTGATCTTCTTTATAAATTTTGCATTGAAGTCCAAGTTCATGCACATTATGATAACTAATATCTTCTTTCTACTCCTGGAAGAGAGGCCCCATAATTATATCATTAGCACAGTGAGCATAGTTCCATTTTTCTCCTAGAGCAATACTACATACATAAGAGCAAAGTCTGGCTTTACGTCCAGAATCTCAAGAGTGTCTCTGGACAAGAACAACTTCTCACTACACAAATGTGAGAAAGGCAAAAATTATACAGAGATGGTGTGAGTTACACGAAGGTTAGGCCAAACGATTTCCTGCCAACAGGGTAGACAAAGAAACAGGAATGAACGGTGAGAATTTTCATCAATTCATCAGACTTCGTTGGCTTAACAGGATTTAGATGTTCTGTGCATATAAATTATACCCATTTATTCACAGTGTGTTACCGGTCAACAACTGCATGAATATTCTCAGCAGAGCTGAGGCCTTCTGCATGTCTTGCTGTAATAAATGTGGAGCTTATGAAATGGTTGGATAAGAAATGAAACAAACAATGAATTATTTCTCTTTTGAGGACCAAGAGAAACTCTTGTTTCGTTTTGCTCTTAACACACAGGGATGACCCACGTGAATCAAAACAAGGGAAAAAGTTTACACAAACTGAAGAACCAAGAAGTGCTGACGTTTTGCATAAGTTTTAGCCTCCTTTTTGTGCTGTGCTCCTTGATAACAAATTGTGATCTGGGGACAGCTTCTGCAGTGGATCAGTGGTTTTGACTGTGAATTACTCTGGTGACCCAGAAGTCAGTAAAAAGCCTTTGTTCTCCATTAGGAATGTTTTACTGAGACATTCAGCATATTTCCAGCAATAAGTAAATAAGCCTATAATTCAACTCCTTTCACCTATAGATCATGAAGAGCCATTGACCACGATAAAAGACATCAGACTGGCATTTTAGGTTGTACCCAGATGCAACCAGAAGTGACAGACACCTGAACCAGATGCCACGTAGGCAGCACATAGTGGTATACCACAATTATTAATCAAGGAGGAGACAGAGAGCTAGAGACACGAATGAAAAGATCTAAGTGCACTTACACATCACCAGAGGAATAAAAGGGGAGTGTAGCAGACAGTTCTCCTAAATTGCCAGTATTTTCATCATTTTACTTGGAAGCAGTGGATTCTGCTGCCAGAGTTTTGATCCAACCTGTTTTCTTGTTTAAAAGAGTGGGAAAGATACTGAGTTTATTGTAGCATAGCGCAGAAAGTTAATTTATGGCAAATGGCCTCAGCAAATGCCTGCAATCAATGGCTTGAGTATGGCTCAATTTATTTTCCCTCATCAAGGGTGAGTCCCAGAGCCCAGGTGAATATTTATGTTTGGCAAATACTTGATTTAGCAATGACAACATTAAAGCATGTCTTTTTTTATTATTCCCCTGCCTCTATGGTCTCTGCTTTCCTGTAATTCATTTTTAAAAAAACAACAAAAAAAACCAATCGAAGTCACCAACACATTTCCACACAAAATTTTCCAAGAGTCCAGACTCTGAATGAAGGTCATCTTTCACATTTGCAAGGTTCCAAAGTAAACGTGCTGTTGGGGTTTTAGTTTAGTCTTAGTTTTTTCCTGTTAAAGGAATTTTCTCCCATATGCATGTTGCTAGGGGACAAATAGCTGTACTTAAGAAAGACAAAAAGGGAAGTGGGGCGGGCCTGGCTACTCCTTTGTCTACACCTGGGTGTGGGGTCAGTTCGCTCTGAGCGTCCGGAGAGAGAAGCTGCAGAGAAAGGAGCTGCTGCTTCTTTCTTTTTGGCCGTTCTTTCTTTCTGCTGGAAGCAACGCCGGGACCCCAAAAGCCGCTTTCCCTGCCCTGCTGGAGGCCGAGCTGTGACTGCCCTGCTCCGCTGCTGCTCCGAGCTTTCGCTACGCTGTAGCCCTGCTCGCCCTGCCTGCCTGGGCCTCCGTGGGTTTTTTCCCATCTGGATACATCTCGTCTGCCACCCGGGATTTGCGTTCGTCCCTGCCGCTCCAGCCTGCCGTTCCAGCCTGCCGCTCCAGCCTGCTGTTCCTGAGAGTCCGGGATCGGCTGCCCAGGGGTTTGTGAAGCCTTTGTTCCATCCCTTCCCGGGATCCCAGGGCACCGGTGCCGCGTGCTCCCCGAGCTCGCTCCGGAGCGCCCCCTGCAGCCGCGGGGGAACCATCGCACCTGCCCTGCTCACCGGGAGCCGCCAGCGCCCCTGCCGGCTGCGAGCGGAACGGCACCCGAGGGGAAAGGGCCCGACAGCCGAGAAGGCTGGCACTGGGTTTGTGTTTGCTGTTACTGCCATAGTTGTTGTTGTTCTGTTTGACTGGTTATATATATAGAGAGAGAGAGAGAGAGAGTAAAGAACTGTTATTCCTATTTCCCACATCTTTGCCTAAAGGCCCTTGATTTCAAAATATAATAACTTGGAGGGAAAAGGGGTTATATCTGCCACTTCAAGGGGGGCCTCTGCCTTCCTCAGCAGACACCTGTCTTTCAAAACCGAGACACGTGCAATCTATACAGTTCTTTTATACCAGAAAAACTTACACTCACTGAAGTCTAAGTCACATAGCATCTTTCTGTCGATATTGCATGTGCGTTTCAGGTATGTCACAGCCATCAAACTAGAAATGTATGGCTTGAACCTTGCTGCTCTTTGTGCCAGGAGGTTTTTTAGCCTGTGTCCAGCTGAAACTCAGTCTTCTAGTCTCTAAAATCCTCAAAACTATAATCAGTATCTTGAAATTTAGCTTGAAAGGCCTATTTTAATTGAATTCCTCAAAAGAATTCAAAGCTTTTAATTAAGAAAAAGCAAACAGCTTTTAAGAGTCTGGTAAGACTGGTAAGAAGCATTTCCACAGACTTCATAATCTAATGGTAATTTAGAGAAAATGCTTTGAAACCATAGTTTGAAACTGCTGCTTGAAAGCCATGGTCACTCCTTCTGATTTTTACTATTTAGGAAATATAAGCAAAAACCAGTGCAAGCCAATGCAAGTGATAAGCCTACCAAATTTTTTAAGCATTTATATGATACATAGCTTTATATGATAAGGCCACCCACTCACCAGCTGCAGCTGAACAAGCCATGTGCTAGCAGAGACAAATAGATTTACAATAAGATACAAGTATGTAATCCAATAATAAATAACTACACCAAAATCGTAAACCAAAAAGTTTCCTAAGTTTTAAAACAAAGTTAGGATGGGGAATTATTTTACCCATCCTCTTCTTGGGATGCAGAGTCACATTGAGCCTTACTCTTGCAGAGAGATTGCCCTTTGAATAGAAAGCCATTTGTCAGCAGCCGAAGCTTCACTGCATTACTATCTAGGGTTGGGCACATCAGTTGGATACTGACAACTGAGGCATCAGAGGCACTGGGAAGCAGCAGGAATACTGATTATGGCACAACTGCATATGGAAAAAGGGTAAGAATTCTAGCCCATGGAGGATTTTTATGGAAGCTGTAGTCTGCTGGACCAACCTTTTATTGATGATGTAGCCACAGGGGCTCATTAGGCATCTGCAAACTACAAGGATTCTATATATAGCCCAAACAACAGGTAACTGTAAATTGTAGCATTTGCCTTTGTATCTGGAAACTGGAATTAATTCTACCAATCCCTACCAATCCTCAGGCTGCAAACCTGTTCTTTGACTTCTGTGCCTTTGACCACAGCCATGAATAAGCCTTGCCTCTTTCTCTGGCAACTTTCCATTCAGCCTAAGTGCCATTCATTACATAAACCTAAAATTCAGCATCTCAACCAAGAAGAGCAGCTTTTAGATTTTAACCATGGTTTGCAATATTTAACAGAACCTACCTATTTTCTGGCACTAACTGGCTTCAATTGTCATTGCTAAGCTAAATCTCATTTATAAATCAGCTGAATAAGGGAATAATTAACAAAACAGTAATGAAAATATGATGTCATGTTACTGGTGAAGGAACACGGAGAATTTCACAGTGGGTCATAATGGGAACACTATTCAGTATGGGAATTCTTCCCAGTTTAAGAGGCATGTCCCATTAAGAGATACATGATTTATTTCACATTTTGATTGTCTTCTAACCTATGACTTTTGTCTTGTCATATCAAGCACACTGATAACAGGGAGGAACCAGAAGTGTTAATTGAACATCCAGGTGATAAAGACTAATATATCCCTGGATTTCTACCTGGTGAGTACATTTTAATAGGTAAGGGGAAGTAAGCAAAAGCCAGGCAGGGTGACTCATCAGTTCTAGCAATGTAAGAAAATTAGATTTTAAGTGGAAAAAGATGTTTCCTAGGAAACAGCATGATCTGCTTGTGGAACATCAAACAAGAGCAATTTCCTAACAACAGCCGTGGCTAAATTGATCTACTGCACCTCAAACAGCTTTATCAGTGAGAGAGAGATTGAGTCCCTTTTATATTTTCTTAGTTACCATCATCAATTTGTCTATTATTTGACTCCTTCAGCTGTTACCTTTCTGACCCTCCACAAGTACAAGTATGATATTTGCCATTATCTAATTGGAAAGCACATTTTGCTTTCCTTCATCTTTTCTGTCTCTCTTTTTTGCAGCAAGCTCTGGATTCCATTATTGCTGCTGCCACTGAGCCAGAAAGATGTGAGCACGTACCATGGTATGCAGCAGGCATCAGCTCAAGCAAGTGTTGTGTTTGAAACCCTCCACTTTGCAGCAATGAGAAGTGAGCTGCAACATAAGCAACCTCCTGGGCTCCCTGCTCTGAGACATTCAACCTACAGTACATTCAGCCCACCTATACAATTCACACTGGACCAAAATCAATGTCTTTCCCTTTATAGAACACTGTCAACATTTTCATTCCAATAAATTACAACCCTTACATTTCTATGAAAGCATATGACACTTTGCATTATGCACAAAAGATACCAAGTATTTTAGATGCTTGGGAGGAGAACATTTGTTCTCCTTGATCATTTCCAATGCAGATTGTTCAATATGCATAAGTTATAGCTGATGCAATGCAGAGACTGTCTTCAGAGCATGACCATGGATTTCTGAGCATAAATCAGTGCATGTGCTGACTGTGTGCAGTCAGACAGGGAATTCTAGAACCAGGCAGCCCCTCAGCGCTCCTGCTACACACACGGCTCACGTGTGTCCTGTGACACTGAGCAGCAAATGCACATCTCTTCAGCAAAGACGCTCTCAGAGCATTTGGTTTTCTGGACATGCCTCTGTGCATTTAATATGCACATGCACACTGAATCCCAGGTATCACAAAGTAAGCAAATTCACTCTAGGTGCACACATAGAGATGCATCCTATCCTAATGCCAAGGCATTCAAATTCCTCCTAGACAAAATTTCTTGGCAGAACAGCAAGATATGTCTAAGGAAACCCAAATGCCTGGTAGCTCTAATCCTGGCCACTCTTGAGCTATCACAATGGACGAAGACAACTGCCAAAATTAAGAGCCAAAATTTAAGTAGGCTGCCAAATTCAGCATTACTGAAACACTTTCAAGCATACTGATTGCACAGAGAGTTGCAAATGGACAAAAATACATAAGACCAAATCCATTCATGCTTACAAATTTGTCTACTGTGCAACTTGTGAGGAAATAAAAAACAGTGACATTATAAGTCTCTTGCACATCAGTGTTGCTCTCAAAATGAGCTAACAAAGTATTCTACCTACGATAAGCCCATGTAACTGAGGTTTCATTATTACTACTGCTACTAATTTGGAGATTCCGATGCAGGCAGAAATTATGAAATGCCAAATTCAGAAAGTCCGTTCAAGCACTTGTACTGCCTAAAATAAAGCAACATGTTCCAGAAAACTTGAGTTCTACTATGTCTGAATTCCATGACCAATGGAAGCTGTCCTTCAATGTGAATTTCTCTACTACCAGCTATGCATTAGCAAGTCACACATGGAACAGAAAACCATGTGAAAGCCAGATAAAGTGAGAGAAGAGACTTTGTGTTATGGATTTGTGGTTCCAGAGTACTGTAAAGAGATGGCATGGGGAGAGTAACTGATTCTTTGGATTTGCAGCAATTATTTTATTGTCACCAAAAAAATCTGGAAAGTCTCTCTCTTTTCCAGCCTACTAAACAGAACAAAATTCCCCAGACCTTGGTGAAGCCAATGGGAAGCTCTTTAATATCAAGAGTTACACACTCCCTACCACCATCACCACTCCCAGAAAGCTCACATAAAATCTTCTCAACAAAACTCTTATTCCTGCAGTGTCTTCCCCAACCTGCACCTTTGTAATGATAAAAAAAACCAACCCTTTTTCTCCTTCCTCTCACAGTTTACAGCTTCATTCTCAGTTTAAGACATATTTAGGATTAATGCTTTTATTTTAAAGGAGTAAGATTAAGTATTTTTAGCCCCTGTGAAACAAGATGATGTATGCTGCAATTGTCAAGTCCCTGTTAAATTGCATGTAGCACATTCTGTAGCTCATAAATATTTAAGATGACTAAATAATTATCCTAGACTCCTCAACTTGCCTTTCCTTATTAGTTCCATGGGGAACAAGGAAAGCATTTGTTCTTCTTCAGCCATACAGACAATTATTGTATTGCAAAATACCCTCTTTCTGTTATTGGTAATGCTGCTACATAATTCTTTCCTATTGTGGTGTGAGGGAATTAGCCTCTTTCAGAGCACAGAAGAGCCCACACTTCCTCACCAGATCAATTCAGAAAGCTTGGCAACTTTTCCAAAACATCTCCATCAAAGCACACCCCATCTCTCTTAATTCCACCCGTAGCCTCCAGTTTCCAGCAGCAGAGGGTAAGAGCACCCTGAATTATACAGGATTCAGAGTGTCAGGCACAGAAGCATGTCTTTGCTTGGAGCAGTTCAGTGGGGAAGTGACAGAGGCTGAACAGATGCAGGTGTATCTATTTAAACCAGTAGCTGCAAAGAGGAGGATGAGCCAGCAGCCCTCTCACCATGGAAGAGCACCGAACAGAATTTTTACTGTTGCTTTACAGCTTATTCTCCTCTCTGCCTGTTTTCAGTGCAGCCATATGGTAGCAAGCAGATACTTGCAACCTAATAGCAGATGAAGAGCCTGCACACTCTCACAGGCAGCAGACCATGCCCCAGCAGTTGGAGTGGCAACACCCACCAGTATAGCCAAGGAAAAAGAGCTGCCTCCCAGATGGCTGGGATGCAGAGCTTTGTCTCAAAGCCTAAGCTTCTTGTTCCTGCAGCTGTCAGATCTGTCACCATGGTTCACTACCCGCTGCCACCGCACTCACCCCCTTCCACTTGGGTGCAGTGCAACAGAAGCAGAGCAGGAGCACAGCACTGACCTCCAGCGAGTGCCCCACCTTCGGAGTGCTCTTGTCATGCTGTGCTGGGATGAGTTTGCCTTGGAATGCCACTGTAAAAGAAGGTGCATGGCATCAAGTCAAAATAGTCCAAGTAGTTGCTGTAATGTGCATCTGTGCTGAACAGAAATCTACAATTGTCTAGAAAAAGCGTGATGGCAGATATCTGCCACTGCTGTGTTAAGAATTCAGCTTAGACACAATGCCTAGACACTGAGGAAGGTGAGATGTGTAAGAGCTGAAAACTTTTGAAGCACTTTTCTTGCCTTATTTGCATTTTTCAGATTCCCCTTCATTTTTAAATTAAAAAAAAATGAAAACAATAACATAGTTGGGACATATCTATGTGGGGGACCACTGAGAAGTTAAGCAGTCTAAAGGCGTGAAATTAGTGTGCAGAAACCAAAGCATGTTACATACCTACGGGAATGCTCTCATTCAGAAATAAATTGGCTTAAAGTTCACTGTGGCTTAATACTCCCTGGAAGATCATTATTTCCAGTGACTGGGAAAACCAACATGTAAATCAGCATATTTTAGGGTGCAGTTTGACAAGATGCAAAGCCTGTATGGTTTTACTGCTACCAAAATAGTTACAGGAGCAAGCAGCTCCCTCCATTCCTCCCCTGTCACACTTCACTTCCTTTTGTTCTGGCTCCACACATCTTTGACCCCTTGATGGGCCTGTTCAATTAGCTAATCCAGCAGAAAACTAACAAGCAAGAAAGATAAATAAATAAAGTGATAAGATGCAATAACTTGTAACTAATTTTGTAGTCAACGTGGGGAGTTTTATACCAGGTCCTTATTACAAACTTTTGCTAGGATAGGTTTATGAGCTACAAGCTTGCAAGGAAAAAAAAACAAGGGAGGAAACAAAAAACTAAAACCAACCCTTACATTCCACAAGTAACACAACACCTGCAAAATGTTAGGATTTAGTTAAGTTACATCAGTCAGATATGGCATGCAGTTGTGCTAAAACAGTCTGCTTCCGTTTGTCTGGGTGGTAGCGCTGCAAGGAGAATTCTGCCAATGTGGTTGGAATGGTGGGAGCAGCTAGAGACAAGTCTTTGCCATCCTATCTCACTCTTAAATCCCCACAGAATAAGTAAGTCCAAAAAACCAAGCAACCAACCAACCAACCAACCACTCCACAAAAACAAAGCAACAAAAAACAGACTGGGGGAAAAAAAATTCCTCACAGATAATTCAAGTTTGCATGCTAGGTTCAGTATAAAATGCATGACACATACTATTCGAAAAGTTCTGGAACTAAGAAAAAACAAGTTCAAAGTAGTGTCTAAAATTAATCCAATAAAAAACACTCCCTTTAAAGCTGTTGCTAAAAAATGGGAGGAAAGCAACAACAGTAACAAGGAAATAATTTGACAATGAATGAGGATTTACAGTGACACTATTCAGATATATTTTGATGAAAGGGATTGTAATTACTGGTACAGATGCCATACAGGGGGCAAATATTTCACATTCTCCTCATCAATATTGCTGTCCTTGTGCTCAGATAAAACAAACCAGGCCAGATCAATTGGCAAAGTTTGAGATTGCAGTATGTAGTGCATAGAGCAAAGAATTGCAGGGAGGGAAGATTTTTGACAGTGCCTGCTTTGAAAATGTCAAACTTCTACATCCTGCCTTTTGTTCTGAATCTAGCATAGACTGAAGAAAATGAGCAAAGCTTAATCCAGATAAATGTGAGATTGTGGATTTGAATCAATCAAATCATCTGTACAAAAGCAGGAATAGTTTTCTATACAATAGTATTACTTCTGCTGAGGAAAGCTCTTGAGACCGTAAACCATTGGAAGCTGAGAAATTACCTGGGGAGAAGAGGTGAGGGGGAACAATCATTACTAACTGTCTGTTTTTGCACGTGTGATTTTACTGAGGCACTGCTCCTGATCACTACTGGAGAGAGGATCATGGGCTAGAGGGACACATTGCCTGACCTTGGCACAGCTATTCTTAATTTCTCCATGTTGTAGCTGCCTCCATCATTGTGCTAGGAAAACAGAAGTGGTGGAAGTCTCTTTAGAACATGAGACAGAAGAGGCATTTCAATAAGCCAAGTCTTTGTTTTACACAGACGTGTCAATCATATAATCCCTTGAGGAACATCTAGGCTGACTTAGTGTCTTTGGATTGCCAGCGATGCTTTTTCAAAGCAAACAAACCATTGATGATGGAGATTTTGATCAAGTCGTTCTATTTGACTATAAAATGTACTTTCATGCAGAACACTGTCTTGAAAGATTGCACCAGGTGTCACAAATGACACAAACTGAAGATTTGCTGCTGCCAGCTTGGAATTGTTTATGCTGCAGAGCACTTACTGTTGATAATAAAGGGCCAAATTAAAACAGATTTTTGTCCGCAGTTCTGTGTCAAGGGAGACTGTTTCAGCTCAGACCCTGCAGAAGTCCAGTTCTATTAATTATTTTCATCAAGAAGTTAGGTCAGCACAAGCAAACATACAGATGACACTAAGCTGGAATGGTTTGCTGTTACAGTAAAAGAAAGAAAAAATAATCCAATGTCACCAATGAAAAAGATGTGTAAAGACAAATGCAAAGTACTGCATTTATTAAGGCTAAATCAAGTGCAAAACTGAGAAATTAGTGTAGGCAACTCTTCTGCAGAAAAGGATTTGAAGCTGTAGAGGAACACAGACCATTGACTCCTTTCTAGGATAATACATAAAGGCAGCTATCACTTTGAGATGCATTAACAGAAATATCCTATGCAAGAAAAGGATGACAATTATTTATTCTGTTCCATACTGTTGAGATTTCAGATGTAATGCTGCATTCAGATTTGAGAAGGATGAAGCCAAACAAGAGAGCAGAGGGGAGCTACATGAAATAAAAGATCTGTGGGGGAGAAAAAGGAAACTAAAGAGGATCACAGGAGAAGAGATATGATAACAGAATGTAAAGGGTTGCTTTGAAGAGAAAGGTAACCAGTCATTCCCATGTCTAGTGAGGAGACAGGACAATAAAAGATCAGCTAAATTTGAAGCAGATAAGGTTTAGGTTAGCTACTGGAAAAAGCTTTTTAACTGCAAGGATTGCAAAGGATTAAAAAAGATACTCAGGGCTCTACAAATTTTTACCTACAGGGGTTTTGGGAATAGATTTAACAAACCTTTGCCAAGGTGGTGTTAATTCTAAACACAACTGGTAATTCCAGAATTTAGAGAAGATTCCAGAAATCTCACATGGCTAGAAATTTTTAAATACCATGTTTTCCCTGCTGGGTTGATGGAAAAGTCTGTATTTAGACATTTGGGATTTTTAAGTAGAAAATGAACTAATAAAGCAAGCTTCAAATGTACATAGGAAAAATGTCACTCATTCACAAGAACAATTTCAAAAAAGATCCTGAAAAATAAACATAAATGTGAAGCACATTATTTATGACAATCTAATTCAGTCTCCTGTGGATGATATGAGTCATCTGAGTGGGCTTGGGGAGTAATTTTAGGTAAACTCACAGCAATATATTCTGCAAAATAATGTTCATCAATATAATATTTACAGCTAGGTGAAAAGAGATGATATCTTGCTCTTTCATTTCTGATACTGGATAGCTATATAAGCAGAATTACATTTTAAATACCAAGCATAAAAAGACATTTGGTATTAACATCTCATAGGAAAATCCAAGGCTTGCTAGTGAATGAAAAAGAGGCTACAGTGACAGTTTCCTTTCTTTAGTCAGTAGCCAGAGCAGCTCTGCTTAACCAAGTACCAAATTCCCTTTCCAAAATTCAAACTTAGCCAGACAATGCAAAGTGAGTGCTTCCACTCAAAATTGGTTATAAAATGAGATACCATTCTTAGATTCCCTACCCCCCCTTTCAGGGGAGTCTGCTTGCATGTAGGCTTGCATTTTTTAATCCCATAAGGTTAGAAAGAATCCCACAGTCAGCTCGGCCTCAACCATACTTCTCATTTTTCTAGGAGCCCTAGAACATAGTGGTAACACAAACTGAAAACTCTTTTTCTGGAGTTCAGAAGCCAAGCCAAGTTGTTATATAAGCCCATGTATTGCTATCCTATAATTCAAATCTTTGTTTCACAAAGAACTAATTATTAGGAAAGAAGATAGACATAGGGAGGGGGAAATGCTCATTACCACATCCTCTAGATTAATTACCAGATAGCTGTCTATAGATAGATGTCTGAAGCAAGTGGAGAAATGTCAATCCATTCTCAAGAAGGCCAAAGTAGTGTTCTTTGGAAAACAAGAAAACATAAGGATCTCTTCAGCGCATGCATATACTCGAGTAATCAGAAGTCACTTATGACACTCAGGTGAGCAAATTCATCTCCATCAGTAAAATAAAGAAGGTTCCCCAAAATAAAAATAATAATAATAATTTTTTTTTAAAAAAAAGCCATTTTTCTGTATTCCTGTCAAACAGTTTCCTTAGTGACTGCATGCACAGTCTTGAGATTGTCCCAAGGCATTCCAAGTGAATCATTTATAATAAGAAGGGTTAGAAATGTGCATATTCAAAAATAATCACAAGCTGTGTATTTGTTTAGAACTATGTCCCCCTTGTGGATGAGTCAGGGGAATACAGACATGGATCAAAGGCAAAAAAAGGGGGTTTTTAAACATCATGTAAAGGCTGTGGTTCCTGCCACATAGAAGTCCCTCTGCAAATTCATAGCAACTTGTGTAGTGGGAGATTCAAGCTCAATTCTACTTTGAAAGAAGTGTCAAGTTCTCAAAATTGTGTTTTTCTCTAGTGTGGAAAGAAATTGTTCTTCTTAAAATAAAAAAAGAATATATGATCAATGATAATAATAAAGACAAGGTATTCTCACACCAGGGATTCCGCCGGTCACATATAATACAACTTGAGATGGGGTCCCCAAGAGCCACAGGCGAACAGAATCACTTCCTTCTCTCAATACTGGGGTTTAATCACAGGGTTTAACCCCACATTAACCTCTTCAATTTTATTACCAGTTTCAGAGATATGATCCCATCCTACAACTTCAGTTCCTCCTGAGTGACATCAGAGAGATCAAAGTGTAATGCTGAATTTCCCTGCAGTTTGTTACACATCAAATCTAAAAAGAGTAAAGTCCACATGACATACATGAGACATACTCATGTGACAAGGAAAAGGAAAAAAACAAACTCACCCTTTAAACATCCAAGCCCTCTGCCCATAGGTAACCTCCTCTTCAGAAAGAGAACATTAATGGAGACAAACCACAACAGATTTGTCTAATGCCATCTCAATGCACCCTCAGGAAAATCCTCCCCCCACACTACTACCCCTCACTAAGTACAGACACATCACTTGGACCAAATTATGTTCCTGTTCACGGAAGAAAGAAAAATTTACCTCTTTGTAAAAACTACCTTGTAAACAACCTGATTTACCCAGCTGCATATTACACGAAGCAAGATAATAACGCAGTGTTTACACATTACTGCCCTTGCTACAGCACTTTCAAACAGTAGATATCTAGAATCTAGAAATGCCTGGATTTAATAATTCTTGTATTTAATTTTTACAATTAGGTAGCACCATATAAGCAAGAGAACTCTTATCTTGATCAGAGTTTTTAAAGAAGTCATTTTTGTACTTTTCAAACAACTTCTCCCAAATAAATATTAATGATTGGACCAGTTTCATGCTATGACATTCAATTTGAGAGAGCATGGTAGTATTTGTGCCTCCAAAAGTACTAAATTAGAAAAAAATCATGAATATTTGGTGCCTGGTTAAGTACTTACTGAATGAAGATGGATAATAATAATGGATTTTATAACTACAGTTATCAATTGCAAATAACATGACTGTATATTTAAAAAAAATGTGAGAGATTTTATGGGCTTTTTCCTCTGTTTTTTCTTTTATATATTCTACTTTACACTATCTTTTGATTTAGCAGAAATATGTACAAACTACAGCACATCTAGAGCAGAAATTCTAGAGAGGGACAGATTGCTGTGAAGATGCTACCTGCACTTAGATCCCTCTGAAAAAGCCTGGAGAATACATGCTTCTATAGATACTGTTCCACCTTTCCAACATTTATTAAGACTCTATGTCGAGCAAAAACTTATAAGCAACATTTTAACTTGCAAAATGGATCAGGAAACCTCCCCTGCTCAGCTATGCTGATGTATCAGCACAAATTCACAGGTAGAGGCTCCAGGACCAAGATTGGGCTTTAGGATGCAGACAAATAGAAAAGACATGCATTTGTAGACAGTTAGCAGCCCTTGAGTGGGTCAGCAGCCACGAGCAGACAGCAAACATGGCCAAACATCCCTGTCCTGGGGCCACTTCAGAACAGCTGCATTGCTCTCTACAAGGAGGATGTAGCCAGGTAGGGGTCGGTCTCTTCTCCCAAGGAAGAAGTGATAGGTCAAGAGGAAATGACCTCAAGTTGCACCAGAGGATGTTTAGATTGAATATTATGAAAAATTTCTTTGTGGAAAGGGTTGCCAAGCATTGAAACAGGCTGCCCAGAGAAGGGGTTGAGTTGCCATCGCTAGAGGTATGTGAAAGTCATATAGATGTAACAACTAGGGACATGGTTTAGTGGTGGACATGGCAGTGCTAGGTTAACTGTTGGTCTTGATGACCTAAGAGATCATTTCCAACCTAAAGGAGCCTATGATTTTGTGTCTATCCTGCACTGCTTGAAACCAGCGACACTCCACAGTCATTATGTGTAGGGTGCAAGGTGTACTATTTTTAGAAAGGTACAAAGGTGAAAATCTTTAACTCACCAAACTGCATCTCTCAGACATTTTATTTCTTATTTGCACAACTTCTTACTTGCTAAAACTGTTCCAAACTTAAGAAAAAAGAGCTTTTAAAACTTTTTGTATTTTATGTGTCTTTAGCTTATTAGAAAGGCTATTGTTTCTAGATCTAATACATAACTTCTCACTCTCTGGTTCAATCAAATTCCAAATACACATAGAAAAACAGAGAGAAAGAGATCTCTCATGAAAATGACACTGCTGTTAATTATTTGACTGCTGCACTCCTTCACACAGCAGTGTGATGCAAACTTCAACTACCTCACCTAAATTCTCAGGAAAAGAAAACAGCATTTCTAGCAGTTTCAATCAAAACTCCTTTCTCCACCAATAAAACAGTTCCAGAATTCCCCTATGAGCAAAAAGCTCTGCTTGGAATACCACCTTCCCTATTTCACACTATTCCTATATAAATGCAAAATGCCATCTTATTGTGTATGTACCTATGTAGATAGGTGTCATAGGTTAGCAAGCATAGTCCCGGAAGGGATGTCCTTGCTAAGGGGTGCTTACAGTTTCCTCTGGGAACTGATAGAACCTATCAGCTGGCCAGTTTGAATATGGACAATTCTCTAAGCCACTTAAAGTTGTGACCGCCTCTGTGATCCACATTTAAGAATAGGCAAACTCCCCCTCCAAGCTCTCTCTCATTTCTGGTGCTGGGACAGGCGGCTGCGGGCCCCGTGTGGGGGCCAGCGGGCCCGGCCAGGCCCTGCTTGGGCCAGGCCATCCTGAAGCCATGGACCTGTTCCAGCCGTGGAACCCCCCCCACTGCCTTGCCGTGGGCAGCCGGAGCGGCTCGGCTCTCCCCCCTCTCCACTGCGATAAGAAAAATTCAACATTCCAGCTTCAAAGCTGCAAGGCCGAGGTGAGATTAACCCTTTTGTTGCTGTGAAGAGCTGAAAACCTGAGGGAAGAGAGAGAGGAGATGCTTAAAGCTGAAATTCTGTTGTGAAGCTATGATATATCAGAGTATCCCGTTGTAATTTCATGAAGATATGGGGGGTGGAGTGTTCAACTCGTAAGCAAAAGCACCTGCGTTGAGATAGGCAGATGCTGACGCAGCTGTAATTTCATGAGAAGTTTGGACAGGGAGAGATGGACCAGATGAGGACTTTTGCTCCAAACAGGAAAGGAGAAAACCTCAGTCCGTAGAGATGAACCAGATGAGGACTTTTGCTGCAAACGGGAAAGGAGAAAACCTCAGTCCCTAGAGACGCTCCCAGAGATAGTCCTAACGATGAAGATGATGAAGACCCTTTGCTCCCAGGGAAGGAGAAGGGCCTCTGTTTTTGTTCCTGAACGGCTCAACCTTAAAATTGTACCCCAAAAAACTTCAAGAGCGGACCCTCGAAAGCAGTTGCGGGAAAAGCTGCAAGTCGGGGGAAAGGACTCACACGCAGGCAAGAGAGACTCCTCTTCCTAAATGGACTGAACAATATTTGGAAGTGGGCGGCTGTCTCGTTGTGATAATGTTTTCATAGCATGAGCAAGAAGAGACTTCTCTTTCTAAATGGACTGAACAAGGTTATTATGGAAGTGGTAAACAGACTGAACATCTTAAGGGTTGTCTTTTCACATTGTCAGTGGGAGAAGGGAGGAAGGTGGGGGGAGGAGGAGAGTTCTGAAGGTGGTATAATTTTTTTTTTTTCCCCTCTTTTAGGTTTGTTAATAAACTTCTTTAAATTCTTTCAAGTTTGGTGCCTGCTTTGCATTTCTCCTAATTCTTATCTCACAGCAGATAAACAGTAATGAGTATTTTGGACCAAACCACTACACTAGGAATATCTGAATACAGGGGAAGATGGCTATCATTTGTTTATTAGTAGGATTTTTGACACTCTCTCATATAACATTTTTATACTATGTGACTAAAACCAAAACATGTTAAATGAAACTGTTATAACCATATGCATATATATAGCTATATGACAGAAAAATGTGCTCTAAATAATTACCAATGGCTCAGCATTAAAGTATAGCAAGATGAAACTCCACAAGATAGTAGTCTTCTTCCCATGCGACTGAAAATCACAACTAATCAAATTTGTATGATGCAATGAGAAGTATGCTCATTAAATATGCAAATGACAACAGTGTAGAGGTGACTTAAGCATGTTTGAACCATTGTTACAGTTCAAAAATATTGGAAAGCTGGAATTTAAAAACAAAATATACTAATCAATAAAGACAACTTCCTACAAAAATAAGCAAACTCTGCAAACATAAGAAGTGATTTATTATCTGTTTTGCAGAAGGCACAGAGAGGATGTCGGTGATTATGAATTACAAGTTAGGGTGAGGCAAGAATGTTGTGCTTTTAAGTAACAGACAAATATAATCTTGACATGCATAAATAAAACTACTGTTGGCAAGTTATACTCAGTAATCTTGTTTATGGTGCAGCTAGTCAAATCTCTATTACATGTTCCAGTTGGAAAAAGCCCAGAATAGATCAATGAGAAAGAGGTCTACAAAATATGATCTATATGGAAAAGGGGAAGGAGTAGTAGTTATCTAATCTAGACAAGACAAGGCTGAAATGTGGGATAACATAATAAGCATAGCAGAAAAGAATGAAAACAAATTGGTTTTCTTGTCCTAACTGAAGATGGGGCAAGTGAAGAACTTAAATTACAGTAAAAGAAGGGGGAAGAAAAAAGAAAGAAAAAAAAAAAACTTTGTAGCAGTAAGGGTGGTTACAGATTTTACAGATTGTTTAAGACTTTATGGAATCTCTAGCTGGAAAGGTTTTGGTCTTAAAAAATGATCAGATAAAATCAATTTAGGAATGTTTTTAAAATGTCTTGGTGGGCTTTGGAGACAAAGGGATGAATTAGATGACCTTTTTAAGGTTCTTTCAGTCCTTTGATTCTCCTTACATTGTTGTTGTGCTGCCTTTTGAACCTTAAGGTGAGTCAGGACTGGCAATTTTAGGCACTACAGTTGGTACTGCAGCTAAAAATTCTAGTGGACAAGCAGTTGATTTTTCAGCATTTGTTACACAGACATATAGGAAAATGGTGCCTGTTGAACTTTGGCTGCCTTCAAGGCCATCTCTTTACATCTGCATTCCCTCATCATATCTTCCCAGAAAGAGACATGCTATGTACCATCATGATCTGTTTACTCTTTGTAATTTCCAGTTAATTTCATCAGTTGCACATCACTTGAGGTAATACTTCAGTTTGCCCTTGAAGTGTACTCTTCTCCTCAAATGCGTGCTTTGTTCTTCAGTTTATCACACCACAGCTTCCTTAACATTCAGGTATTTTCCATTCAGCATGCATAACTGGCCCAAGCATATGAGTAACTACAAAGTTTTGCATCCTAGCAGAATAGAAAGGCATCATCTTCCTGTCAATCTTGACTCAATGTAGGAACAGCACTAGTGAGTTTTCTGCCCTGAGGAAATTCTCAACTTAAAAAAAAAGTTTAAATACCAACACTTATTCACAGAAATTAAAATTCTTTTTCTTCAAATTGTTTGTGAATGTTCTGCATATTTAATAATGAAGTCAGTCCAGAAAAGTATAGGTTTTCTTCCTGCACAATAGAGAAGTGAAAATATAGTATGCCACAGTATAAATACAGTTATAAAGACATTTTCTCAGGAAGGTTTCTGTCCTGGGTTGCAGTGTATTCTATTACCATCCCCATCAGCTGTTGAAATCAGGTGGGGCAGTGTTTCCTTGCCTCCTCCCCCCAGACTGTCTTTCTGTTAATTGCCCATCATTGTCCTGCCACCTGACTCAGAGATAACTCCCTCCGGACTATCTTCTGTTAATGAGCCTAATCAACACTTGGCCTCATGACTCATTACCCCATTGTGAGATCCTCCACCCAGAGAGAGGAACCAAGCATCCCATCGTGGATATAATCTGGGACTCTGACCACCAAAGACGCGCTTCCCACTGGATTTCCAGAGGACAGGAGCTACACAGCCACCACTGGACCTTCTGAGGAAGAGCAGACTCTTTTTCTACAGGATCACGGCTTCAGAGGACTGCAGCCACTATTCTACCAGACTGCTACCACCACCCTGCCTAACAGGGACTCAGGTTGTATCTTGACTCTGTCAGTTTGAACCAGTGTTTTCTTTTAGGTTTTTTTTTCCTTTTCTTTAATTTCCCCATTAAATTGTTATTCTGACTTGGTGCCTCCCACTGGTTTGTTTTCAAAACTAGTACAGTTTCCCATTCAAATAATTGACATCAGACCTTTTTGATATGATATAATATGATTTATCCCACTGGAGTCATATTGGTACATAAACATATAGATTACCAGATGTATTTATTATGTTCAGGACCTACAGGGAGATACTGAAAGGAGGACAATATAGTTTTCTTATGAACCCATTCCAGAAAAGAGAGAGAAGTTCTCAGGTCTGTAATGCTAACCCTCTCTCCTGGTTATAACATACAGCACGAAAAATGCCTAAATTACTGGCAGCTGGAACAATTTATAGGAGATGTGTTACTAGAAGCACATGCTTAAAAATGGATTTTAACTTTGAGAAGCTAAAGTTGCGTATCCATATTCTCTTCTCAATAGGAGAGCGACAGTTCATTATATATTTACAACTATTTCCAGTTCATCAGGTTTATTTACAGATTCTGATTCTCCTCTAGGGATTTGCACATATCTGGGGTTAAAAACTGGAGCACTTGTGATGCATGGATGACAACAGGACATCGATACTGAAGAACGGATGACTCCAGTAGCAGATATTTAAGACACTAAGGAGGGGCTTGGACAAACACTGCAAAGAGTTGCCTGCAAGAGTGTGTGAAATAAACTCGTTTCACATTCGTTCTCATACCCAGTCATTTAGCAAGGGTGCAAAATCTGGTGTAACTGCATTTTTTATAATGACAGTAGGAGGTCTACAGTATGTCATGACTAATCTTGACAATCACAGCCTACCTGCGGTTGTCATAGAAGTTAATGATGGATTGTTAGAAACCACTTCAGCCTCAGGCAAAGCCCTGGGAAGGTAACTACTAGGACAATCTCTAATAAGCTGCAAAAACCAGTTTATGGGCTATTTTGGGGATTAAATTTACTTTTTCTAAGAGAAACTTTACTAAGACATCATCCAGTTTTAAAACCAGGCTCAAGTAGTAGTCAGAGATCAGTGCATTTCCATCCATCACATAATTATCACAGATAGCTAGAACACATAGGAAACGTTACAATTCATATTTATAGTTATTTTGAATTTCTTTAAATTTCTAGAAATAGCAGGTAACTTTGTCAGAAGATTTTAGTGAAGGTCATACACAAATACCACTTCACCTCCCTATACTATGACTTCTTACTGAAAACCAGCTCTGCACTAATGACTCTTAACATCATTAACTTTTACTGGAGACAATAACTCTGCCTCTAATAATGAAACAGAGGTTAACCAACAGTGAATGTGCAAAAAGCCAGTGTTTCTCAGAGCTGCCAGCACTGGGCTGCTATGTAGGTTCACCTTCTTACTTTGAAAACCGGCTCAGCACTATGATGTTATTTGGTTGCAGCTCTCTCCTGTAGTTTTTCATGTCCAACCAATTCTATAACTGAACTGGCAGAATATGTACCCTTAAGGAAAAAGGCCGGAAAACTATTAGCAAATCAAGGAACTAATCAGTGGAACTCCAGGAGCAGCTTGGAGATACTCATGTGCTATTGGCTAATGAGGAAGAATGCCTTGCTTCTGATAATGAATAGAAGAAAAATAAAAAACAAAAAGCCTAGAAAAAGAGGACTCCCCATGGCCTGTGATTGGTTTGGAGTTTTTTTGGGGTTGGTTTTGTTTTTATTGGAAGACTCTTATTGCTCTTATAAAAGCCTAAGTGCAGCTTAATCCTGACATGAAAGCACTTTGAAGGATCCAAGTTTATCTGGCAACAAACCAGCTTTACATATAGTGTGCAAGTCAGGTCCTCTTTTCTGCATGGAAGCAGGAAGAATATCTCAGTAGATACATCACTGAACTGCCATTCTGCAGATCTGGGCTAATTTCAAAGTTCAGTCACAGTTGCTGGGTATGGAACAAGAAAGACCCGTTCCAGCTGAAAGCTCAATCTAATCACTGTTCATAAAAACCTCTAGTGTAAACTGAAGTGCAGTTAGTAACTGTTTAGTGAGCCGGTAAAAAAATAATCTAATCTTGCAAGAAAGTACTTTTGAAGCGCTCAAAAGCAGTGCACCATAATTTACCTTCAATTCTTTGTGCTATTGCATTACTGGACAAATATTCTAAGAAATCAAGAGAGTTATTCTGGACTCATGTTGATAGAACCAAAAGAAGACTTTAATTCTTTATTAACATTCTGTTCAAATATTAATAGGTTTAATCTTATTAAATCAGATTATCCATATTTTTGGAGACCAAGAAACATATAAAAAATGAATTAATCCAGAAGTTCATAACTGAGCTAAAAATTCAAGAAGTCCTAGTTGCATACTCCACAACAATGGAAAGAATAATTTCTTTCTCTTTATTTCTCTATTTGCTTATATGTTTCCTCTTTATTCATGTTCCATACTAACTCTACACTGTCATGAACTTCAAAGCTGAGTGGAAAAAAACAGGAACAAATCTGAATGATTTGTCTTTGACATTCTCTTTGTGATTGGAATAGCTGTCAAAGGCAAATAAAAGGGGGCAAAAAAGCACAGGTCCTTCTTTTTTTCAAAAGATATCATCAAAGAATAATTTAAGCTGAAAAAGACCAGTAAGATTGGCTACAACTGTAAACCTAACACTTCCAGGTCCACCATTAAACCATGTCCTTAAGTGACACATCTACATGCTTTTTATTATAATTTACAGAAAGACTTAGTGAGTCAGATCTGCATTTGGCTGGGAGATTACCATAAGCAACAGATTTTGCCATGAGCATCACTATGCACTTAATGAAAGTACTAATTAAAGTAGTAAAAATATCTTTGAGAAGTACCAACACAGTAAAACAGAATTAGGAAATGACCAGCACAAGATTTCCATCATCGCCCTGCATTGCATACTTTGAGCTTTCAAGGCATCTCCAGTTACAACACTGAAGCCTAACAATGAAAAATGTACTATTAAAAGATTAATCCATTTGCTATCACACGTGCCTTTTATCCAGTAATCAGGTCAGGTGTTGGAACAGGCTGCCCAGGAACATAGTGGAGTCACCATCCCTGGAAGAGTTTGAGAAACTACTCAATGTAGTAGCACTTAGTGCTGTGTTTAGGTTGACGTGGTGGTGGTTGGTCAAAAGTTGGACTCAATAGTCTTGGAGGTCTTTTCCAACCTTAATAATTATATGACTGTAGCAAGATACTGCTGCCCTGGTAGAGAACCTGGTACACCACATGGATGCCCGTGTACCAAGACCTGGGCCATTGAAGAACATTAGATTAACCAACAGGTAGATTAGGCTGCTAAAATTGAAGAGGCTCAGATGTATCACAAGTGTGAATTATTTCTAACTCAGTGGGCCCATGACACCTTGGGCCATAAAGGAAGGGATGTTACACACAGATGGGCTCATCACAGAGAGGTAGAACTTATCCATGGACCCTCTCACAAAGGTTATCCATGGATGTGAAACATGAGCTGCAATGAAGCAGGACAAGCTTGTGTGGAGGATGGTGTCTGTGGTAAAACCTGGGAGGGCCTGGCAGATTGGCCATAACACACTCCTAAAACCCACCAGGGCCAGGGCCATGTGCTTGCAGTGATGGAAGCAGCCACTGGATGACCAGATAGAGATCCTGTGTCCCATGCCACTGCCCAGAACACTATCCTGGGCCTTGAAAAGCAAGGCTTATGGTGACATGATACCCCAGAAAAAAAAGTGAGACTCATTTCTGAAACAACTTCATAGACACCTGGCCTAAAGAACATGGCATGGAGTAGGTGTGTCACACACACCAGCCTCAAAGAAAATCTAATTATATGATGGATTGCTAAAGACAACACTGAAAGCAATTGGTGGAGGGACCTTTAAACCTTGGGAACCGCATTTAACAAAAGCCATTTGATTAGTCAACACTACAGGAGCTGCCAATCTGGTTGACACTGCCCAATCAAAACTTTTATATGCTGCAGGAGTGGATGAAGTTACTGTAGTGCACATAAAAATATGCTGGGTTATTCCTGCCTCAGGCAAAGGCTGCCTATCCATGGGGTTGCTTTTTCTCAAGGACCTTGGTGCTCTAGGTAGGTAATGTGGGAGGATGAGAGTCTGAAGTGTGCCTGAAGGGGATTTGATTTTGGGTGAAAATAACCAATAAATTAAATTATATTAACTCCTATATAATGTTATATGTTATACTTTCATGGCAGCTAGTTGCCCGTCACCACACTGGGCACCTCATGGTACCTGTCTCAGCCACTCCAGCCTTGAGGATCTGAACCCAATTCCTCTTCAATCACCACATTAATGAAGAATGAACTTTAATGAAACAAGACAAGCACAACAGTGGTAGAATCAGAACTGGCTTCAGCATGCAGTAACCCAGCACTACACACCACCATTCCTGCCCTGAGACATTTCTGACACACAGAGCATGAAGTCGTGAACTAAATGAACTCAATGGAGTTTTGTAAGGATGGTCCATAAACTAAGGGAATGATACCTGTGTGTATATGAATTGAAGGACAGAAAAGGTACTGGAAAGCGTGGAACCTGGCATGACACAAGGGTATGGAATAAGAGGTGGATACTGTTGTGGTTTTGTGTATAATAGAGTTGACTTTCTTCTTAGTAGCTGATACAGGGCTGTGTTTTGGACTTAGGATGAGAATAGTGTTGATAACACATTGATGGTTTAGCTGTTGCTGAGCAGTGCTTTACCTTAAGTCAAGGATTTTTCAGTTTCCCATACTCTGCCAGAGAGCAGGTACAAAGAAGCTTGGAGGAAGCATGGCCAGGACAGCTGACCTGTGCTAGCCAAAGGGATATTCCATAGCATAAAATGTCTGTTCATTATAAAAACTGGGGGGCATTGGCTAGGAAGTGCCAGTCTCTGCTGTGGTACAGGCTGGGCATCCATCAGCAGGTAGTAAGCAATTGTAATGTGCATCACCTTTTCTTGGATTTTCATCATCTCTCTCCCTCTCCTTTTCATTAAAATTATTATTATATTTTACCTTTTTTCCCCCTCAATTACTGAACTATTGTTATCTCAATCCGCAGGTTTTACGTTTTTCTGATTCTGTTCCACATCCCAAGGAAGGGTGGAGAGCGGTGTGGGGAGCAAGCAAGCACCTGCGTGGTACTGAGCTGCTAGCTGAGGCTAAACCACAATGGTAAGATAAAGCGTGCATTTTTGTGTCTGACCTATTTTGAACCCATATAGGGAACACAAGAGAAATAAAAAGCTATAGTCCAGGATCTTGCTGTAAAGCTATTTCTTCCTTAGCAGTTCTGTTCTTCAGCATTCTCTCTCCCTTGCAATTCCCCATGGTTTAATCCTTTTTTTATTTCCTTCCTTTTCCAAAAATACCCTCCCATGTAACCAACAGTTGCCAAAGGCCAATTGTGCTGAAAATAGAGGCTATTACTCTCAGAGGAAAAAGCAAAAGGAGTTGTTTTATCTAACACTGCTAAATTAGCCACGTTTTTCTAAACTGTTTGACAGATTTCATTCTCAGTACATGACACTGAACTTCAATCACTAAGTCTCCAATAGGGTAAAAATAGCAGTCAAAGTAAGTTCAGGCCCCTTGGGGTCATCTGTTGTTCATGTTATGGAGGAGTCTAGATGAATTTAGTGGAACGAAACAAATAAGGTTCCAAGGAATTTACCCCACAATCAGGGTAAAACTGGAGAGGAATGACTTTTAATTGGAGAACTTGAAAACTTTTTGGTGGCATTTTAAAACTGCTTTAGCATTTTACAAGATTCGACATTACATTTTATGATGCTTTTCCGTAACAATCTAATCACAATAGCAAAACAACCATATTTTTTTTTACATAACAAATGAGGCTTCTCTGCGCTTCAGAGCTTGCTCACTGAAGACTGAGACTGCTGCAGTTTACTTTTCAAATTCAGAAATGAATCTCGAAACATCTCGTTATGTCCACCACTTGCAATCTTGAGAAGAAACATTTTGACCAACCAAACACTGAGTACAGTGTTAACATTTGCTAGCTAAGTCCACAAGAAAGCCAAGGTATGATAAAATTAAAACCTCACTGAAGTGTGTCTGTCAGAGGAAGAGATTAATCTCCTATTGCCAAATTGTATATGCCCCTAATACTCAGTTCCATTTCCATATCTGAAAATCTCTCTTCTAAAAGCTCTGATAACTTCTTTGTAAAAGGCAGACAGGTACAAGCTTGCTAACTCCTTGTTATAGTATGGTTTTCTCTCAGAGCCTTACCTATCGTGCACATCAACCTTTTCTTTCAAATACCATCTTGTATATAGTGACAGACTTCAGGGTGGATACACTGAAATAATAGTAATCTTCACTCATAACCACATCTGCCACTTTCAAAAAAAACCCAATAAGAAGCACACTCCTTGCCCTAGAACTCCTGCAGTTCCAAATCCTTCATTCCTTAGCACCACAGCATCCACTCATTTCACAGCTGTCAGAATGCTTACACCTGACAATCAATACCACTTCATAGATCGAACATATGATGAAGCTACTGGGAAGTTTTTCTTACTTCAATGCTGGAACAACAACCACAAAGCAAAACCAAAACAAACCTCTGTTATTTAAACCAACAAATATAACTATAGTGCTGCTGTTATCTCCTGTAGCCATTACAGAAGAGAGTGGCTTACAGAAATAACACACAGTCCCATTGGTACCAATCCTAGGTTTAGTGTGAATCCAAAAGTCTCATGCAAGTCAGTAGCACAGCTATGGAAAACCAGCAGAACTGGTTCCAGAAAGCTTACTCCGAGGGTAGGATTCAGGGTGACATAAATTAATATATAACCTAATATATCATAAAATCATCTGCAAAAGAAGCACCAGAGCCATTGGTGGCAACAGCAGCTTTTATCAAGAGGGCCTTCACTGAATCAAAAGTTAATGGGTTTCAACAGAATAATTTCCTTATGGGGTTCTTAAATACTGCAGTGATCCAGCACAAAAAGTAAATATCCATCAATACATTTCCTCAACTGATATGTCTGGGTTGGATAGCTTTAAGTGCTACCCTTTAGCTCTTAAGGAGCTTTTCTAACTCTGAACAAAAGTAATTTTATATACACATATGAGACCCACCTCTTGTTTTTTTCCTGAAGACTTTTGTACAGGCTTCGGCAAATTTTTCATTAGGTTGATTAGTAGTAACAGCTCAGAGTTCATACAATGGTGTTGCTGAAATATGACTCAAGGTGGTTAAAGGAAATTCAGTCCAGGAAAAATTAAATTCTATTCACAATTTTCATGCAGAGGAAAGCTGTTGAACATTCCCTGCTACTTGATTATACATTACTTCAATGATCCCATTGATTAGGTGACTTTTTCAATCAAGTAAGGATGTCCATTTTCAACTGTAATTTTCTGCACTTGATGATTCTCTGTGCTCTGATGCATTTATTTTATTTTAATTGAAGAGGCAGGTTGTTAAAATTCTGGGAAAGAATTTAGACTATATGAATCTTTAACAATGGTCAGTGATTAGCAAGGCCTTTTACATATTTAATGATGCAGTTTCTGGTAATGATACCCTGTTCACCATGCACATTGAGTGTTGAAGTGATTACCTGCATCTAATATTGTTTTCCGATCACAGCAATCTGTGCAGTGAGTGGGCATGACAAAACTCAACAATCAGGCTTGGTTTGGCTGACTATTGAAACTACTGAGACAATTCAGAATCACAGAACAATTTTAGGTCGAAAGGGACATCTGGGAGACATTCAGCTCAACCTTCAGCTCAAAGCAAGGCCAGCTTCAATATTAAATTCAGTTGCCCAGGACATCGTCTAGTCAAGTTCTGTCAAAACTCCAGTATGACGATTTCACAATCACTCTGGGCCCTGCTCCGGTACTTAACTGGATTGATGGAGAATTATTTTCTTTTTAATCCAGGTGACAACCAGCTAGGCTGCGAAATACTACCACTCCACTGAGGCTGGTGAGCCAGGCAGTTTCTCAGCCACCATGTAGTCCACACTTACAACCCGTGTCTCCTTGGTCTGACTAAAAGAACACTGTGAGAAACCACGACAAGAGTCTTGCTAAAGCTACGGTATCCAAATCGTATTGCTCTTGCCTTGTTTGCAAGAGAGAAGGTCCAATCCCAGCACAGACAGCAGCCGTGTCAGTCAGGCATAATCTACCCTTGTTACATGGATAACAGCTGTCCCCAGTCAGTCCATCATGTACTCAGAGGTGGCTTCTCTAAGTACATAACATTTCATGGCATAAAGGCGAGGCTATTTGGGCTGTTGTCATTCTTGCCTTTGCTGAAGCTGGGAGGAACATTCACCTTTTTCCAGACATAATGCCCACTTTTTTGATTTGGAATGCTTTTTTATCTCCCAGCTCTGAAGAATTCTGATGCGTTCTTTCCTCCATACTTCACTCTGCCTCCATTTGTGAATTGCTGTTGTAAGAAAAGCAGTGTCTTTTTTCCACCCCACCCTCATATTTTGTTTTGCTTCTTCATAGACCTATTGTATTTCACCTATTTATTTCTTTACAACTGCAAAGATGATCTTGCCTTGCCACTAGCTAATTTCCTTCTTCAGTCCATATTTATCAGGAACAAAACTGCAGTGTTTTCTGTGTGGTATAAGACCAAATTCAGCAAATATGTGGGATCTTGGGACAGAACAGCCTCTCACTGCACTGGATATCTCAGAATCACAGTAATCTAGCTGAACTGTTTGCTCACTGTTAAGCCTGATGAAAACCTAAGAGACACACAAAATATCACCCATGCCCTAAAATAAAAATTGTGATACAAAGCAGCACAATGTCCATCAATGCTATTTCTGTGCTCAACTTATACAGGGAAATAAAAGAAAATCAAAATGATCAATAGATAGTTTTGTAACAATGAACTAGTGAAACACTTGGCATATTATGTATTTAAATCTAGTGCAAAAGAATAGCACTCTGCTGATTTTTTTCTGTGGCTGCCCCTAGAAAAGAATGAAACATGATCATTTTCACCAGCAAGTCGGTACTTTGGGGAAAGCAGAATTACATGTGTCATGCCCTGATAAATGACTTCTCTCCAGATGAATACTATCCTTTCATGTTACAAGACTTGTATAGAAGCCCCCCTCACTTATAATAAGACCTTGGAAGAAAGCTCTCTGTTTTCACAACCAGCTTTCATACATGAATCACATCTGCCTTCCTTGCTATAAGTGCTGTCACCTACTCAAGGATTCCCACTTTTTAAGTCTTAAAAAACGTTATGCTTTTATAAAGACTAGATTTTTATTTTAATAAAAAAGATTCATGCCGCAATAATGTCATATTTGAAAATGTAACATTTGAAATGCATAATTCAAGTATATTGAAGGTTGTCTCCTGCGGCTTATACTAAAGTATCTGACTGATATTCTGTCCCTGATATCCAATAATCCTTTCAACGGTCAGCAGCTAAACATATTTATTATGTGCCATAGAAATAAAGTCTGTAATTAGAACTGAATTTTTTCTATGGGTTTCAAATTAAGCAAACAAGAAAAGTTTTTTACTGAGTGCATCATTCTTACGGAAAGAAAAATTCAAATAAACCTCTCACTATGTATCTTAAATTATACTAATTAGACACTTACCTAGAATAACCTATAAAAATATAATTCAGGAAAGGTTACAAGTCTATTGCCCAAACTGTTATGAGGAAAAACTCTTGAAGGAATAACTTGACACACAGGGAAATGATAAGGTTCATTAATTGAGAGAGAGGATTAGGCTGTCTTGGACGGTGCAGATGTAGAGGGGACTTAATTATTTAAAAGGTTATAAAAAGAGCTCAATCTCTATTATATCCAATCTGCCCCTCTTTAAATTTGCCAGAAGGTATGACAAAGAAAAGATATTGAAACTTATAGAAGGAAAGGTTCTAATCCATGAGGAGAATATTCTTCACATTCATAAGAGAAAGAGTAACAGTGAAATCATGTATGTACATCTAGGGAAATGTTTTCTCCCAGAATCTTTCAAAACATGGAAAGCTCATCATTGTATTATCAATAGACAGTATAAACAATATGAGGCACAAAGTAAAATTAAAATTTATAACACTCATAAACACCAAAATATTACATATGCATATATCACAAACACCTCTTTATTTTTAGTAACCATGATCTGTAGTAAGTGTGAACACGGCACCCTATCCTTGGATAACTTCTCTGAATTTGTTACATGAAATCTGGTCAAGAATTTTATAAACCTGTTCTTTATTCCTATTTCTGATATCAACGCAACCCCATTTCCTTAAAGCATCATGTGAAGCAGAATTTACTGTGCTGCCTTTAAGATCTTCTAATTATTTAATTTTTTACTTCACTTTTTCCTGATCTCAGATTTAATTGTATACTTTGCTGTATTTGTCTTCAGTGCAATAGTTCCATCTGTCTCTACATCACAACTTACACAGCATATTCTACAATGTCCTGTCACACCTTGTGCAGTCATGAGTGCAGGTACCACGTGGAGTGTCTGACACTTTCCAATTCCATTCCCAAATTCATTGCTCCTCTCCACATCAGGATTCCCAGCTCTCTATTCACGCAATCCCTCATACCCTGAGATAAACACTTCTCTTCATGTTTTGCTCTATCACTAATTTAAGAATCCAATCTCAAAAGAAACAATGAGATTAAGCATCCAATGCATCTAATTAAAGTCAATTTGGAAAACAATATTTGAGCTCTCTGAAAATATTTTAAGCATGCATGTTAAATCACCCTACTGCAAGCAGTGTAACATTTTATAACTAGTAAGAGCTATGGAGCGTGGTACTGAATAACACAGAGTTCCTGAACATCTTCTGTATCTGTAAAGAGAAAGAACATCTGACTGCTTTTCTAACTAATTTATAGTCCTTTCTTCAATCACCTTTTGTTAAAAAAAATTAAATTATTGAATCTTTTTTAGTTCAGTGTGGTTGCACACAAAAGGATAACATCACAGACACCTAAATGTAGCACTGAAAAGCTAGTATTTCTAATACTCATACAGAGGCAGAAAACCAAATCTAAACTCCCAGGAGCTTCTGTCAACTAATACTGCAAGTGTATTTTCAGCAAGTCCTTGTATATGTGCTCATACATGACTGTGTGCCAATATGCACTTACATAAATCCTTCCTTAGTGAAGAGAGAGAGTGTCTAAAAATTTTCCTTCAGTTTTTCTCTGCCAGCTGGCTGGGTGAGCTGAGGACAGCAGGGAACATGCAAGGGTTTTAATATTTTAGAGACCTGTCATTTCAAGGATAAACTTTGCACTGCAGTATTCCGAGAGCCAAAAATGAGATTGGCCCTCATGCACCCAGCAGTCAGAGCAACAGTACCTCAGCAGAACAGCCTGATCCCTGGCCTGTCCCATAGTTCTGCAGCCACAGTGTTGTCCCAGAGTTCCACATTCTTAGAAGGGACTTGAAAAATTTTCCCCATGTATTAGTTTGCATGCACAGTCATGGGTAGTTCTAGATTCAAGTGTGGAAGTTTATGAAAAATCATGGCTAAAGTTTATCACTATTCCTTTTAAAGTATAATTAAGAGGACTAACCCATAGGTCTGACATTAAAAGAAGGTTTTATCCCGATCACAGAGCACAGTTAAACTGCAAATCGTGATCATAGCATGGAGAGTGGAGCTAGTTCAGACCTCTCTAGTTCCTAAAACAATGCAATTGTACCCTTGTGGTGCAATGTCCAAGGAAAGATGAACTGCTAAAAGGTAACAACATGGAAAGGTAGATATACCGCTCTCAGGATCATTTTGGAATCTGGCAGATCACTGCATGGATGCAAAAGGACTTTGCTGCTTTGACTCTATCCACCTCAAGTACTTTTGCATGATCCTCACTTGCACAGTGCAGGCATTCTGAAAAAAAACCTGATGTGTAGGACATTGAAAGAATTAAAGCTCAGAGAACTGAGCTGACTGCTAGGTGCAGATTTCAAGCCTAAACAGCATCCTAACTGGCTAGTTTGAGACCACTTCTTAGAAAGGCATCCACTTTTTGGAAGGGAGTTGATGGCAGCAGAAAAAGACAGACTGACTGGAAGTCAGAAGGTCAGTAGTTTGGACGAGACTGGCTGTCAAGTGAGGTCAAGCTCTAGGCTGTTTGTTAAATTAATTTTAAATTGTTCTAAAGGTCTTTCTCATTTAATCAGATGGTTTTCAAATAGCTTTCAGTGAATTCTTCAGTGACAAAATTCATATCCACTGGTAAAGCAAACCAGTTGCAATTTTCATTAAAGATTTACTTATGTTCCCTTGCGCTGAGCAGCTACCAATTCTGATTAAAATTTTTTTTATTTTTAGTGACATGATGAAATGGAGTCTCAACAGACCATCTGCACAGAAGGACAGCATTATAGTTTCTAACCTTCCAGCAGAAACTTAAGGGAAAGCTCTAACCACAGATTATGCAACATATGAGACAGCAGCCTGTCTCAAAAAGATTGCCACACTGGAACATTTGAAACAGCTTTAGGTCAATGCAGGAAACAGCAGAGTTACAGCCATGGAGCACTCTTGCTTAGTGAAAGTCTGATTTTATTATTTGAGATTGTTTTGAAGCAGCTCAGTATCCTTAGATGAAAACTGAATTTTGTTTTGAAGGGTCTGGATTCAGAACTTGCTCCTGCAAATCCATTTAAATCAGTTACTATGACATGCTGTCTGACATGCTGTCAAGAAGGGGGCATCTTAGAAGTCGGCCTTTTCCAGAACCTAAGTGTAGGCTATCCGGAACCTGCTGGGGGCACCTCGAAGCCAGCAGACATCTACAAACCGGTGTCCCACGTTTGGACATACACTGTAACCACCACATTATGGTATAGTAAAGTACAAACCTTCCTTCAGGAATGTTTTAAACAAATGGCTCAATCCTATCAGTATGTTTTGAATCCTACACCTTTTCTATGAGAGATATACTTTATGGATCTAGCTTTACTGTGTTGTACGTAGAGACTCAGAAAGTTCAAAACACTCATTCCTTGTTCTGTAGAGCTTAGACAAACAGGTTCACCTGTTTGGTACCACCACCCTAGTGCTTGAAAAAACTTCAGATTATATTATTTCCAGAGTACGTGGTCTCAGTGAACACGGTCAATGGTCAAAATGAATGTACTATTCTGTTAAGTTACCTCAGCTGTGTTAGACAAACATAGTTGAAAATTTCCATGAAAAGACAGCCAGAAAGATGTTGTTACCTTCCTGCTAGTCCACCCCAAGAAAAATAGGCCTGCATAAGTTTGGTGTCAGAAAGCTACAGTGGGATGACAGTACCTGTTTTATTACTATAAAAATTTCTATCAGGTTTGGGGTTTGTTTGCTTGTTTTGCAGAAAACACAATCACTTAATGATAAAAACAATCAGGGTTTTGCTCCAAGGAAGACAAAACCTAAGTATAGTGAATGAGGACAATGTAGGTCAGGCCCATAATCTCCGTCACTCCACCTACACTGTAAACTATTTGCATATTTATTACCTATTTTATTGTTTTCCCAGGGATTTATTCCTGCAGCCAAAGCTTCCCAGGTAGTTGTGAAAGTCATGGGATCAATACTGTCACACATCAAAAAATCCACATTAAATTTCTGCGTCTCTGCATATATGACCATGTACACACAGACGCACAAACTCCTCTCAACTGTATATCAAGTGTTTACTTTTGAAAACCCTGGTTATAAATTAAAAGACCACAATTCAGCAAATTAGTAAAAGGCATGGGGGGGTTGTTGGAGAGAGGGAATCTTTGCTACTTCTGGGCAACTGCTAATAAAACAAAGGATTAGGAACAAAGCCAGGCATTTCATTGCTTATTCCCTCTACACAGGCACTTGTTACTTAGGAGAAATTAAAAGAAAATCTTACATTCTGCAGAATTTGTTCAATACAGCTGCGAACATCTAACATCAGACCCACTGCTCCTATCCATGGTGGTAAAATAAATCTCTTCCAAAAGTCAGGAGCAGACTGGTGACAGAGAGCTGCTGTTTCCTGGTTCTGTGAAAGAATTTTGAGAGGCTAAATATATTTGTAGGTTTTGAAATGGGGTGGGATCTACAGATGGGAGCTTTCACGTGACAGTGTATCTAGGCAGAGATAAGACTGACACCCATTGTTCAGGAAACAGAGGCGATCTGAGATAAATAAAATTCCTTAAAATATACTTCTAATTTTTTTTTCCAAAAGCACATCATTCCTGTAAGGACTCTATTGCTTTGTTCCTTTTTGTCTGCTTTCTGCTTGTTACATTAATTCACAGTGTCTAGCCTTTGCTGCCTTCTCTCAGTCCATGGTACCGAGGATTACCTGGCCTCTGTTTTTATCTTCTGTAGTTTTGAAATATAATCAAAGCAGAGCCATTTTGTTTCAATAGCATCAACATGATTTATGCTGCAGTATGTGTCCCTCAGGATAGGTATTCAGGAGGTATTCCAAACCTCCTGAAGCTGGGAAGATCAAAAAAGGGAATGTGAAGAGGGGGGAAGGTATGGGAAAAGTAAGTAATTTGCCTCAAGATTTGGTAAAAAGAAGCAAAAACTGTATCAAAAAATGTGTCAGATTTGATATATCTTTTACTTTGCAACTGCAACATTAACTGGCAGAGTTATTTTCTAAGCAAGACTGTTCCAAGATTTCAGCAGTGTTTTACAATGGATAATGGAAATGACAATTAAAAAAACCTATTCTAGTTTGCATACAGGAAATACAATTAGTATATCGTAACTTGAAAAGAAAGTGGGAGGGTTTTTTTTTTTTATAAAAAGGCAATAACATATCCTCCCCACTAAATAGGAAATAAAGTTTAATTCTTTTCAATCATTATAAACACAGAAACACTAAAGTAAAATTCCAGCCCAGAAAAATAAAATCCTGTAGAGAATTTACCTTCCTAGAGAAAAGATTTTCATTTAGTACATTTCAACTTGTTTCCTTTTCCTTGTACTCTGTACTGTCACCTTCATTCTCAGTAGATAGTTAAATCTCATGCCCATCAATAGTACAGGGAATCAGCTAGAATAATTTGAGGACAAAAATGTCAATGTACTATGCTTTGATTTCTCCCCAGGGCAGCTAAACATTCACAGATTTCTTCAGCAAGTGTCTCAGCCCCATAGTAACAAAATTTAAAACTGTCTTCAAAGTTCCAAAGTCTAGTTTCTTTTTTGTTGTTGTTGTTTTTGGTTTTTTTGTTTTGAAGCAGCAGGCTAGTCTTTGCTCCATGATTAATAAAAAAGGTTTTTTGGGGTATTTTGTGATTCTTCTTTGTGGTGCTGATGGTTGGTTGGTTGGTTTGGGGGAGGGATGCTTGCTTTTTGCAAAAACTGTTAACGATTCCTACACACCAAGTTTCTAATCAGTCAGCCTGAGGTTTCCTCTAAGGTGGGGGGTTTGTTTTTTGGTTAAGTTCTAATGCCAAAGACTTGAAAATGTGGAAGACGTTAGCCAGACACACCCTTTCCTGATTTTCAGTTTGGCAAGTGAGGCATTCCTTCATTTTCACTTGAGTGGTCCTCTTCCTGGTAGCAACTTAAAGAAGAACAAAGGTACAGAAATCTGCTAAGCCAAGGTCTGTAGTGGCAGATGTGGAGGAGAACTATACTTAAAATGTGTGCAACATATGGAAGAATACAACCAGACATCTCAGCTGCTCCTTCTTGATCAAACATAGCCAACAGCCCCCATCTGACCTGCACACCTGCTTACCCCCCCAGAGTTAGAGCAGTTACTTCTGTAGCTCAACCTGTGGAGATCCATGCTGCAATACTAAAAATTCAGAGCTCAAGCTCATCTTCTGAAGGAAGATTTCAAGGAAAGGGCACCGATTACGCAGTGAAAAAGGTAAAAACAAGTGTATGATGTTCTAACTCCCATAGGCATAAGTTATATCTGAAACCTAAACTAAAGTAATATTACAGCTGTAAAATCAGGAGTAAAAAACTGGGAATTGTCCATACCGAACCTTTGCCCCCTTATGATCCATTCTGTAGTTCCATGACATGTCATTTTCCTGTCATAGTAATGGATTCATACAAAGCCCCTGTTCAGCCCCCAAGCATGAATCTGCTATTTTATAATTTTGGGGTACTTAGTCTCATAACCCAGATAACGCTTCTTTATTACACTGCTTGCTCACAATCACATTTATATTGCTAGGCTGGAGGTGCATTAGGGATAGCAGTTCAGCACACCTGCATAAAGAAAGCACGCTTACATATAGTGCTACTTGGAGCAGCCATATGTGAGTCAATGCGTTTGATTTTAAATGCATGAAATATTGACACGCTTTGCTCCTCCAGCACCTGCTGCTGACTGAGCTATGTACAAGCAGGGCCACAGGAGTTACCCTCTCAACAGTAAGTAATGCATGATGACAACTCAGCAGTCGCCAGCCAAGGAAGGGAGTGAGATGAGCAAGGGGACTAAGAAGGACAATTACTTCAGCCAGAAAAATAAGAAGAGCAAGAAAAAAAAGACATTCAGAACTCCTTTTTCATGCCCCAGAAAAGCTCTGTGTATGCTGCAATTGCCTTTTTGTGAGCTCTGAGAGTTAAACTTGCAAAATTCGTAAATTTGTAGATGAAACCAGGGATGTTGGCGGGGAGGGAGGGTGTAGGGGAAGGACAATAGGAGAGGGACAACTCTGTGCTCACCCATTCCCAGTAGCACAAACCACAGAACTTGCCTGAATAAACATTCCTATCTGAATTCCTTGTAGTATATTTCTTGTTTAGGGGTTTAGGAACCTATGCCATTCCTATTTTTTCTACCTAACATTGCTTCTACTCATGTAATTTATAGTGCAATTGTTGATGCATTAAGCAAACAGCCAATTAAAAATTGAAAAAATACAAAGTTTGAGTTTTGAAAAGACACAAATAAACAAAATAGTTTATACAGATACTCCTTCAATTCTCAGATATTCTTCCCCCTTTCAGGGTAGGGTTCATGCCCTATCTCAATTCCTGGTCTACCAACAAAGACATTTATTCTTTTTAAAATTATATTTATTTACTGTGACTTAGAAGTAATATATTCTTCACAAGGTTTTGAAAGCAGCATTTGCTTCTCATTCCCATGGCTCACACTTGATTGTGCTGGCAGGACGTCAAGACTCACAAAGCAGCCTCCTGTCTGATCAAAATTAATATACAGTAATAATTGGAAGGGCACTGGAACAAAACACTAAATAGTGCCATTAAGAAGCAAATATCACACTGTAACATGTATGTTTTAGAAAGGGCTGGGGAATGCAGCTTTATTCTCTGTGTCAGAGCAGCAGGCTTCTTTTCTTAACAGGAGCAAGAAAAATGGCTGTAATGCCTGTCCTTCCCTCCCAGACTGCTGACTCACAGGAGAGGGTGTCAGTGAGGCAGGCAGCAAACACATATGGGGGGCCTGGGGCAGTGAGAAAATACTAAACTCCATGCGCATGTGAGCGTGCATGTGTAATGAAGTGCTCTAAGGAATAAAACGAGAAAAATTGTCTACTGCTTTAAGGATTGCTTTGAACTATTTTTTGCGTGTACAACAAATGCCAGAATGACAGCTCCCAGCACTGAGAAGCTCTGTCACTCCGAAGAGAATGGGCAAGAGGAGGCAAAGGACCACTGAGGAGGTGGTCCATGACAGGAGAGGTGTAGCCAAAGCCAGTAGCACCACCAGTGTGCATCAGCCTTGGTCCTGAGGAACTTCTACCCACAGCTTAATATGGAATTAGCAACCTCCACTGAAAAAGCAAAAGCTTCTTGCTGAAAAGATGGGAAAGGTGCCTCCAAGTTTCCAACAGACTACACATCCCAAACAACTTAGTGTTTTACATTGATCAAAATTTTTAAGAAAGCTTATGAAAGTATCCTGATCCTTTTCTCTTTTCACAGGTGTGTCCCCTCTCAGGATGCTAGTGATGTAACGCAATTTTGTCAAAGGTGAGAGCTAACACAGTGGTAACTGTTACTCAGACGGGACAAGGACATTCCTCCATGAAAAAATACAAACAAACAAAAAAACCCATGATGAAGACTATTAATAAAATGCAACACTCTCTACAAAGGCCCCAAACCTGCCTTGTTTTGTTTTGCTTGCTTGCTTTTTATTGTCCCAGAAAAATTAAATTAACTATTTTAAAGTTCTAGATAGAGACTTCACAGATATTTCAAGAGTTGATTAATCAAACAGTCCAGTCAGTTCTATAGCCTGTATCTATAGCATGGATTTGGGAACTTTTTTGAAGGATAATTAAAAAATGTTTTTATAAATATATTAATGGCAAAAGGAAGTGTAAGAACAACCTCAGTTCTCTACTGGATGCGGGAGGGAATTTAGTGACTGCAGATGGGGAGAAGGCGGAGGTGTTTAACGCCTTCTTTGCCTTGCTCTTTATCAGAAAGACGGTTTGTCCTCAGTCCTGGGCTGCTAGACGGTGTCAGGGAGCAGGATGGTCCCCCTGTTATCCAGGAGGAAGTGGTCAGAGAACTGCTGAGCTGCTTGGATGTTAATAAATCTATGGGACCAGATGGGATCCATCTCAGGGTGATAAGGGAGCAGGCAGACGAGCTTGAGAAGCCACTCTCCATTGTTTACCAACAGTCCTGGCTCACTGGTGAGGTTCCAGATGACTGGAAGCTGGCCATGTGATGCCCATTCACAAGAAGGGTAGGAAGGAGGATCCTGGAAATTATAGGCCACTCAGTCTAACTTTGGTACCTGGTAAGGTAATGGAACAGTTTATTTTGAGTGCACCTAGAGGATGGCTGGGGAATCAGACCCAGCCAGCATGGGCTTAGGAGGGGCAGGTCGTGTTTGACCAACCTGATCTCTTTCTATGACCAGGTGACCCTCCTGGTGGATGTGGGAAAGGCTGTGAATGTTGTCTATTTGGGTTTCAGCAAGGCCTTTGACACTGTCTCCCACAGTAAACTCCTGGAAAAGCTGGCAGCCCATGGCTTAGACAGGAGCACTCCTTGCTGGGTTAAGACCTGGCTGGATGGCCGGGCACAGAGAGTGGTGGAGAATGGTGCTGCATCCAGCTGGCGGCCAGTCACCAGTGGTGTCCCTCAGGGGTCTGTGCTGGGGCCAGTTCTGTTCAATATTTTTACTGATGACATGGATGTGGGTATTGAGTCTTTCATTAGTAAATTTGCAGATGATACTAAGCTTGGAGCGTGTTTCCATCTGTTGGAAGGTAGGAGGGCTCTGCAGAGAGACCTGGAATGGTTGGATGGATGGGCAGAGTCCAACAGTATGAAGTTTAGTAAGTCCAAGTGCCGAGTCCTGCATTTTGGCCACAATAACCCCCTGCAACATTATAGGCTGGGGGCAGTGTGGCTGGACAGTGCCCAGGCAGAAAGGGAGCTGGGGGTGTTGGTTAACAGCCGACTGACCATGAGCCAGCAGTGTGTCCTGGTGGCCAAGGGCATCCTGGCCTGTATCAAAAACAGTGTGGCCAGCAGGAGCAGGGAAGTCATTCTTCCCCTGTACTCGGCACTGGTGAGGCCACACCTGAAGTACGGTGTCCTGTTCTGGGCCCCTCAGTTCAGGAAGGATGTTGAGACGCTTGAGTGTGTCCAGAGAAGGGCAACAAGGCTGGTGAGGGGCTTGGAACACAAGCCCTGTGAGGAACGACTGAGGGAGCTGGGGTTGTTTAGCCTGGAGAAAAGGAGACTCAGGGGAGACCTTATTGGTCTCTACAACTGCCTGAAGGGTGGTAGTAGTCAGGTGGGGGTCGGTCTCTTTCTTCAGGCAGCAACTGACAGAACGAGAGGACACAGTCTCAAGCTGCACCAAGGGAAATTTAGGTTGGATATTAGGAAAAAATTTTTCACAGAAAGAGTGGCAAAGTACCGGAATTGTCTGCCTGGGGAGGTGGCGGAATCACCATCCCTGGATGTGTTTAAAAAAAGATTGGATGTGAGACTTGGTGCCATGGTTTATTTGAGGTGGCATTACGGCATGGGTTGGACTCAATGATCTTGAAGGTCTCTTCCAACCTAGTGATTCTGTGAAATAACTCACCACAGCAAACCTTGCAAAGTCACCAATGAGAGATCTGCACTGAGCACAAGGCTGCAATGCACAGCTGTGGGTTTGGGAGCAGGGCAGATGAAGGAATGAAATCTGATGGCAAAGAAATAAATATAGCAATGTCCATGAAGTACAGTTGTCCATTTTCTTACATGTGTTTACTTAAAAGTCTGAAAGTATTCATAGAAGTCTCTCCAGAAAAAGAAAAATTGAACAACAAACATACACACAAAAAACCCAAACAAAAAAACCCACAAAAAAACCCAGAAAAAAACCAAAACAAACAAAAGAAAACCAAATAAAAAAACCAAACCACAGTAATTTATAGCGAAACCTACTGACAATCAACACTCAGTACCTCTCTTTCAAAACTCTTAAAAATCATTATTAAATGTTTTATTCATTAAATATCACTTTATCTACTTCAAATGCACAAAACCAGAGTCAGACTTCTACTGGGACGTTGCAACTCCTATTAGATGAAGATGAGTCTATTCGCTACCAAATCACATGCACTAAACCCAAGAGTAACGAGTCTAACAACACACAAGGAGTCTTAACAACGCAGCACTTCAAGGAGGATCTGTATTATCTCTTACTGCCAAAATAACACTGAAGCTTTTAGTGCGTTTTTAATGAAACTGCGCTTATGCAATCATGTGACACACTACATACATGCACTGTCTCTTCGCTCCCTTTGTCACTGACTTTGGAACCCCGACCCTTATTTTTAATAAAGCAGCAATTGTCTCAAAGATATTGAGTTTCTTCACACTTTTTGAAAACAAGCAAGCAGATAAATGACAAGCATTATTACTACCCTTGCCAAAGGAAAGACTGAAGAGCGAGCGCAACTTATTTGCCACTGGAGAATTCTCACAAGAAAGATCAGAGTCACTTAGCCCCAGGAAAGCTGCAAGTTCCATTTCTGTTAGACTACAGAGACTCCAATCACAACCCAAAAAGGAAATCCATAGGAAATTTGACTTTCTTAGTTCACTTTCCCAGAGAAGGGTTTATTTCCAGGTAGCACAGCGCTTGAAGGAGCAATATCCTCGCAACTGTGAAGGAGCTTGTCAACTTAACCATCATTTTTCCACCCAGCCACCCAAATCCTTCAGTTCTCAAGCAGACTTCTGAATTTTCAACCAGCATCTACATGCTGATCGTCTTCAAAAAAACCCAAAAAAAACAAATTAAAAAAACCCCACCCAAAACCAAACAAACTGTTCCCTTTTGAAATCGGTTGCCAGAGGATATTCTCAAATAACAAAACACTTCCAAAGGATTATTTTATCTGAATGAAAACAGGAAGATGTTGGTAGCAGCCTGTGAAGTTGGGGAAATGAGCTGATCCCTCTCAATATTATATGCAACAAAATTAACAATTTATTTCAGTTATAATGAACCTTCTTCAATTAAAGCTGCTGCATTTGTTACCAGGGAGATTTCACTATATGGGTGGGTACAAAGCGTGAAAACAAACCTTTTTCGACCCTATACATGGCAAAAAAGATTAAAATCCAAAATGAAAAGGGGCTTTTCTTGTTTTACTTTTAAGTATATTCCTAGAGCAATTCGATTTTATTTCTCAAACTTTGCAAAAATGTTTTCCATTGATTAATTTTGTTCTCCAAACCAAGATTTTGGGGTCCCTTAAAGGTTTTAAATTATGGAATCTGGCTACAATATTAACTATGGAAGGGCTAGTTTAATAATATTATTACATTAATTAGTTTGTAACCTCTAGCTAATTGCTTTCAGTTCTGCATTAATTCAAGTCCTGATTAACTAACAGACATTCCACTGCAACAAAAATTATTATTAGCTCTTATGCGTTCAAATGTTAAATGCAAACTCCCAGACTACAGCTATTTGCAAACCTCACTTCAATAAAAACTGCATTTTTATTCTACATTCCTCTTTCTCTCAGAACATTCAAGGCATCTTGGCAATGGCAAAACTCCCCAAGACACTGCAGCTAATGCAGCTGGTAAGATCACAGCTGTTATATAGAGTACATGATCACACGATGCATCGAGTGTCAGAAAAATGTGTCTGGAAGACACAAAAGGCACCTCCTTGTTTTTGCAGTGATTTTGCATGCATTGATCAGGACCAAAGATCCAACGTAGCAGAGAAGAAATGATTCCATGTAAGACTCCATCTCACAGTCATCTCTAATAATCATTCAGTTACATTGTTATGTGATCTAGTCACACTGAAACAAGTAAGTTTTGTGCAATAGCTGTGTCTCCTCAAATATTCTTAATGTAATAATAAATAAAGAAGGGTGGTAGAAGACGTAGGGAAAGTAGCAATTACAGCAGCAACAAGTAGGTTTAGGCACTGCAACTGCAAGAAGAAAACATACATACGCAGTTCTCAATTACCGTTCTAACTGAAACAATATAAGTGAATACAACTGGACACAATGCACTAATTAAATGACTTGCATGCTACGTTGACCTCAAGCACATACACTAGCATTGCTCATAAATAATTAGGATTTAATAATATTTTGAAGGATTATTAAGACTTTTAGATGAGCCTCATTACACTTAATGAGAGCACTGTATAAGGGACAGTGCTCTCTAAATTACTATTGTTCCACAGCAGTGTCAATTCTGGAAACATGCAAAACCCCAACCAAAATATGCCTTCTCACACACACAAAAAAACATTTTAAAGTAAAAACATTTAGTCCTCTATCACAGCATTTTGATTCCAGTTTTGTAAGCCAGAGAAGCATTGTTAGTATTTAAGCATTTTCAGTTAAAATTGAAACTTTATTCTTTCTTAAAGCAAGGTTACAAAACAAAACAAGAATTAAAAAATCCGTGTTGGATCAAGACTTCCTAGAGGGGAAAAGAGTTTTATTTTCTCCCCATTTAATAATTTAACCACTCTTTCTGCTTTGAATTTCTAAAAGAAATATCCAATTTTCTTTTAAGATTGTTTCAATTAGTTCTCATAAGCTTCTCCCAACTCAACTAAGTAAACTTGAATGTTATAAGCCAGTATATAAAGATGCCTACTAGAAAGAGAGGGAAACTTCAGGACACAGCTATAATACCAGAGGCCAAAGACTGATTTTTAATAGATCTGCTGTGTCACAGTAAACTTGTTCATTTGTTTTTAGGAAATATTCCTCTTCTATGAGATAAAATAAAATGTTGGAATGGTATATCAGCAACACTTCCAGCTCCAGCAAGAGCAGCATTTTGGATTCAACATTTTATTGCTCTTCCAAATCCCACATCCTGGGAAGTTTAAAAACTGCTGTATTTGTTGGGAAACAATAACATTTTCACAAGGGCCTTCAAATTCAATCTTTACAGCCACAAGAGTATTGGAAACTTTGGTAAAAAAACAGAACAGAAACCTCTGGACAAGTTTTGTGGTTCACAGTTTCTCAGAGTGGTCCTTCATTTCCCTGCTAGTCTTCCTCTCTAGTTTTCAGGATTCCAGGAGAGGAGGAGAAAACTAAGGCTACAATGAGCCACACTTCATCTCACTTGCTGCACTCTGATTGTTGCGTCCAGCTGGCTCCACTGGCCAGGTGTTAAGATGAACTTGTTCAATATATAGAACTGACATTTTGGATAAATGCTGCCCAAAGCTGCTCTGTCTCCAGACCTTTATAGAACTAAAAATTCTGCTCATTACTTTGCCTCATTATTTCTGTTCTCGGTTGTGACTATACAAGAACTCTGTCTTCCAAGTTTCTAATTTTATATGTGCAGGAAAGCATTTGCAAGCTCAGGATGATCACTAGAACAGTGCAGTTCACCCAGGTCAAATATGAACAGATACTAAATCCAATGGTGGTTTTATTTCATGCTAAAATATGAGGAAAAAAAAAATTGTATAAGATTAGGCATCTATTTAGAAAAAAAAATAGTTGTATAGTGATACTTATAAGCATAACACTGCAGTGCATGACTGTTAGAATGCAGTCTATGCCTGCCCCTAGAAATTCGAAACCTAAAGCAGGCAACATAAGTTTACATCCAAAACAAACAGCATAAGAAGATAAAGATCTAATCTCTGATGAGAGCACGATGCTCTTTCATCATTTAAATCACAAGTAATTTTATGGAGGCTTAAAAAACACTCACAGGCTTCCTGGAAAACGTATTTTAAGACTGATTCCAGACTGTGGTTTTTTGAGAAGAAAAAAACCAAACAAAAAACTCAGATATTCCAACTTCAGATATATCCATCCCCCTGAGAATCAAAACACAAGATGCTCACAGGTAATTCAATTAATGGTGCAGGAGACCAGCAGAAAAACACAAGTTGAATTATTCCCAGGATCACAGCAGCAAAAGTTAGCCTTCTCACAGAAATACAGAGAAGACTGGGGGCTTCTCATTGTTAAAAAAGAATTTGTTATTAAATTCAGAAAGGGCAACTGTAATCCAACACCACACCAGCCTAAATTTTCAAGGCAATTAGGGATTAAAGTGCCTAATCAACAGCAAATAACTGAAATATACTTGATTTAAAGAACAAAGATAACAAAATAACTGGGAATTTTTAACATATGTTAAAGTGGACAAAAAAATATAAAAAGGACGAGTCCAAATTTACTTTCTGTTGGTGAGATTTCAAATGGAATGCTTGAGCACTGGGAAAGGATTACAATACATGGAGAAGACAAAAGACAGGGAAAAGCAGGGAGCACGAATCAAATCTACTCTGCTTACTAAGATGGCACAGAACCTCTAAGAAGACATTGGAAAGACCAAGCCATGGTAAACAAAGTCATGCTGGGAAGCCACCCATATGTTCTCTCCTGTAATCAGAGGATAATGGCAGGAAACAGTATGCACCTATTGCAGGTAAACATTTTTTTCATCATGAAAGGGGAAATGAAATGATATATAGCAAAACTAGCTAAAGTCCAAATACCTTTGAATGCTGTGTTCAAAATGTTTACCAAAGGAAAAAAAAAAACCACAAACAAAAGAGAAGAAAAACCCCCTTAACTTCCTTGATCCCCTCCTGTCTCCCCCTTATTCATTTTAATTTTTTGACAGCTTGTTCCTATGGGGTTGGTCACTTTCCTCATGGTCTCAAGTGACCTTTTTCACACTGCAAAAGAATAGTCATCTCAGTTTTTTATTTGCATTTATTCTTCATCTTTATTAATGCATTTAGTCAGTTCAAGAAAGACATATTGTGACTACTTTTTTTGATTTATTGTTATGCTTCCATTTGTGAAAGAACTTTTTTATTCAGGAAATTAAAGCCAAACTCAAAAGGGGCAAACAAACATCCCACCCCACCCACGATTAGGAGGCAAGTGACAAATCATAGTTCTAATGTCAAGGATCTCTAAATCCAGAGCTGAGTGAAACATTGAGCAAGAACCACAGATCCACTGCTGCTTGATGTCTACCGGGTCATTAAGCAAAGGAGAAATTTGGCAGCTACATGTGATGAACTCTGGCAATTCACACAGCAAGAAAGTGTTCCAGTTCTGTCCCCTACTCATCTGTCAAACTGCCCTGTGTGCAGCTTGTGTTTCCAAAGGGAGTTTTGTTGAAAATGCCTCCTTTCCTCACAAATACCTAGCTGGTCCCTTTTAGGGTCTTTACAAGGTGTCCACTCCGAAGTGAAAGAAATATAGGAAAAAAGCCTTGCTTATCAACCCGCCCAAAGTACTGAACTGCATGGGGACCTGAAAAGTCTAAGCTATAAAAAAAGAGAAACTCTTCCTCTCCTGCTGTAGCTATATGCTCAGGTTATATCATGCTGCTTAAGTCCTACAATTCCAGCACTGCTGATCTCTTGAGGACTTGTCCTCTCCAGAGCTGGTCTCACATGTCATCTTGTTAGGTACAGAGAGCGCTGCATGATTTGACCTGGGAAGACTCAGTTTGAGACTTTTTCCTGTTCTCACCAAGGATCCCATATAATATTCAGAAATCATTCTGAAAAATTAATCTGAGCCTACTAAGACACTCTTTGGGAAAGCAATTCATCATAACTCCTCTTCAGCCTTATGCAATTAACACAAGGTAGATTTTCAGAGAGGGCATAAAGCACAGTATTCAGCGAGGTGTGCCGATCACCCCTCTCAATTCTGAGTACTGAGTGAAACAGTCTAGGGCTAATTTCTGGGGAGAGTGAGAGAGAATAAAAAATTTCAAGTCAGGTATGCATAATCAAAACTTCAAAATGCCAGTTAATTTAAGGAACTATCAAAAGCAATTTCTTAAAGAACTAGACTGAAATAGTGAACATCATTTTAGGAAATGGTAATAGATAATAGATAAATATTTAAACATCTGCTGATAGGTGGTGAATTAGAATTTTTAGTATTAATTGATATGGTCCAAATTTTGAGCAAGCAACCAATTATCAATATTTTCATCCTCTCTCCTCCAAAAGTCTAATGTTGTTGTCAACTCAAACAATGCAAGGCAACCCTTTGTTAGATCTGGTCTGCTCCTTCAGACAAGAGATCACTTAAATTCTAACCCAAGAACAGCTTATTTGATAACTAAAAGCACCAAACTTCTCTTGCCTTTCATACCGAATTTTTTACCTTCTCATCTTAATGCTTAGACTCAACTCTCAGTAAAAACAGAGACTTTTTTAAGTCTCTTTTTAAGAGACTTTTTTAAAGTCTTTTTAAGACTTTTTAAGCTCTTCCAGTTCAATGGTGCAGATCAAACAACTTCCAACAATGTTTGGAAAGCATCCAAACATCTCGTTACCAAACTAAGAGAGTTGGGGGTTGACTTGGGTGACCACTCCACCGCACATTTCTAACAAGTAGAGACAGAATGGTCCTTTTCCTTTGCTTTGATTAAATAATAAGTAGTTAGGATTAAGTAGTTATTAAGTTGGTAAGAAATAGGTAATCCATATTTTATCCCTATCATTCATAATGGCCTACACTCTTTGGGCACTCTTTATGCTGCTGATACTCCTGTAATCAATGCATCTTTACAAATTTATGCTGGCAGACACTGCCCCAAGATTGTAGATAAGCATCAGTCAGACACAGTTTCAAGTATCTTTGGGTAGGACAAAATTAATGCAACATTTACACCTGTAATTAAGGCCTAGAACTTATATAGAGTGGGAAAGCTTGATATTCTCTCTAATCAGTGCAGAATAAAGCTATTTCCCCCCAATACACTGCCATTGTTGTTTCCAAAACAAAAATACTTTTGTTAAAATTTATTTAATTTTTAAAGAACTACTCCATTTTAAGTAAATTTCAGTTTTGTAGCCTGAAGACAGAAAGGAATAGAAGAGAAAAATCGGTGCAATATTATTGAGTTGTTATCTTTGAATGCTCCTGCTATGTTTACAGTTCCTAATTTATTTTGATCACACACAAGATGGATGGGAATGTCACAAGCTATCTATAACAAGTATGTTAAGCTTTCTAAAAAACAGCTGCCTTCAAAAGGGTTTTCAAAGAATATTTCACTAAACTCTGCTTGGTTCCAACAGGCTGATACTGCAGGCGACTGTATTACCTACTGATCTCTCTTAAGTCAATGAGATGCAGGTGCCAAAAACCCCTCAAGACCTGGCCCAACAAAGAATCCACAATATGTGGTTAAAAGACAACAGCCCACAATGAGGGAAAACTTCAACTGGCATCAGTTTTGCTCAAACTAGAAAGAATTGTTGGTTTGTGTACCTCAATGATCAATGTAAGATCAATGTCAATCCTTTGAATATCCACCCAGTCAATAAGTTGTATTCAATTTTGATTTTTAAAATACAACACTGTGCTATTTAGAAATACATTTTTGATTAAAAGGAGTCACAAAGATGTTCCCCTAATTGAAAACATCTGATTATCTTCGTGCCCACAGTTACTTCTGCACTAAAGAAATCATGACAAGACATCACGCACTGAAGCTTGAAGCTGCAACTTTCAAAGTTGACTGTAAAAGTATCACTTAAATTAGGGTTATCTGTAAACTGATATGGTCCAAATTTAGCTCAGACACCCATCACATCCCTCAAAAAAAAAATCATGCTGCTTATATTTCTTTAAACCTGCCATTGTCTGAAATATTTGAAATTTTTGTTCAGCATCTGACTTCTATAAAAAATTTGCTAAGGATATGTATATATTCATTGCAGAAGCATATTCACAGCATCTACAAAGATTTCCCTTATTTGTGTGTATCTGAAATGCAGAGGCTATCATATTACATGTATTTGCCCTAGGATGCCTTGCTTTTACAGGTTCTGTGGGGAGATTGTTGTAAGAGTATGATATGTAGCATTTGAGCTGTAGAATTCAAGATCTTTTGTGTCTCATAATTTTGTGTGGAGATAAAAACACATTTGAGTGGCATGGGCTCAGGTAGAAGCAGTATTTTCTTCACACATACAAAGAAAGCTCATTTTACCTTTCAAAAATAAGATAATTCAGAACCAAAACAAATACTAAGATAAATACTAACAGCACGGTAACTAAGATATCCTTGAGTCTGTCTCTCTCACTGGGCCATTAGTTCAGGACATAAGCCAGAAGTTAACCATGTCTAAAGCTGAGGAGACTTATTTTTGCCAATAAACCAGGGAATAGCCAATTGCTTCTGCAGAAGCGACAGTTTTAACATACCCAGCAGATCTCTGTGCAAAAGGCCATTCTTACACCTCTATTAAACGCAAGCAATGTTTATTGAAGCTTAACTTTTAAGATACTCTCATGATAAAAACTGGGCAAAGAAGCAATACCATGCTCTATTGAGGTTGCCCTGTATTTTCCTCACATGAACAATTTGTGCAAGTGCTTGGTAGCCAGTCTTTGCTACAAATAGAAAACAAATAGCAAGCATTATGTTATCTGTAGCTTCCTGAAGTTAACCAGAATTTCATTTGTGCTTGGTTCATGTCACAGGATAGCCATTACCTACAGGATCAGTATGTTTACATCTAATAAAATAATAAATAAATAAATAATTCTATTTACAGCCACACATACACCCACACAAATAAATGAAAAAAAAAAATGAACAAAAGAGAAGGAAGGCCCTATTCCTGATTTGGAGAGCCCCAGTTGAGCTGGTAAGAGGGGTTGCAAACTGAAGCAAATCATAGTATCTTCTTTTCACTTTTCATCTCACTTCTCAAAATAGAGCACCAGCTGCAGGGCTAAGATGTAGCAGAGAGAACTACAGCCACTTTATATAGCACAATAAACAGTGGGAATGAGGGGGCAGGGAAGAGAGAGAGAGAAAGAAAAGAAGGTTTTGCTCATTGAGCAAAAGGGGAACACTTATCTTTCCCTGCATCATTTTCAGAAAGCTCCCCAGCAGCTGGCTGAGATCTGAAACTCAAGTTCTTTCTTTTTCTTACTCCTCTCTTCTTTCTCTCCTATAATATGGGAGGGTGGAAAGGTTCGTTTTACCCTCACCAGGTGCCCAAATGATCTCCTGAAACAGAACTCAGGACCCCAAAGCTATTTCCACATCTCCTTTATACCTTCACCCTTGGTTGCAAATTGGAAGGACCTGTGGCTGCCTGAAGGGTTTTCCCTTGAGCTCCTGCACTTCTCCAAGCTGAGCAGTGCTAGTAGTTACATTAGGACATGAAACCAAGCAAGGAAGCCCCAAGAAAAATAACTCCACTGGTGTCCCAGGCCAGGCAGTGCAAACAGGATAGACTCTATTACCCAAACCCGTGAGGCAGGCAGATCGTATCTCACACTGGACTACTTCACCAATGTTAAAAGGAAAAGTGAACTGCAAGAAAGGCAATCCTAGGAAAGGAAGTCTAGGAAGGAACTAGATAAGAGTAGAAACAGCCAAAATAGACTGAGGCTTTCATTTTTGTTTTGGCAGGGCTTTTTTAAATTGTATTTCTTACTTTTTTATCAAACTTCTCAAGTTATTATTTGTTCAGTCTCCCTTTACCAGCCATGCAGCATCTTAATTCATTTCTATTTTGGATTTCGCCAATTACTTGCTCATTCTCTACTGCTCACCTCTGCCTCCCTCACCCTTCAATGCTTTATTTTCCTCTGAAATATATCTCCTCCAAATTAAATGTTGTCACTACTTTCCTCAAAGCATCTTAATTTTCCGCTATTTAGTAACATGCTACAGACTCTACAGTGCATGAAGTGTCTGCAACTTTGTCCTTTTAGTTGGCCAGGTGCAACAACTATTCCTTAGGCATTGCTCTCAAACACCGTAAAAACAAATGCCATCCACAGGGCTCTCTTAACAAGCATTGTATTCAAAACAGCCTTTGACATGCTGACAGTAGAGTACCTCTGAAAACATCCCTATTTGCTTGCATCATACTTGATTAATGGAGCTGCTCTTGATGAAGAATGACATTTTGAGTGATGGAACCAAAACTACCAGGGAATTCAGTTATTTCTAAACATATCTAAACAAGTCGTTTAACTTGCCAGAAGCATTTTTCTTCAACATTTTTAACATGAAAAAAAAAGATACATTTTGAAATGAAACTGCCTTGAAAAAAGAGAGGTTATGACAAAATGGTTAAACAACTGCAGAATAAAATGTTTCACTTCATTAGGCAAAGGATTTCAACTCATTCCAGATTGGGTTGGGGGAAGGAGAGGGGAAGTCAGGGGACTGAGCAGAGTGATGCAATACCAAGTGAGAGAAAGTGAGACATTCCACCTTAGAAGACATTCCTTTAGATTATTCTTAATTTAAAAGAAAAAAAACATCGTATCACTTCAATCAGCAAACTGGAGTGACTGTTATAAATGTAGTGGATGTTATCAACACTTGACCGACCTGTCACTTCCATGTGGCTATCTGGTCTAATACTCACACATTTTTTCTTTGCTGACATCTTCTCTGGAGAGGTCCCTGGACATCTCTGGAGAGGTCCCTGGATAACAGATCTAGAGAGAACCGGCTTTGCCCTCATAACAATTCAGGTCTCCATAACACAAATCATTTACATCAGTTAGATGCTGTCCTCAATATCCTGCTTATCTATTATCCTCTAAATACCACAGGCTTCGGGAAGGAGATGACAGAAGTTCACAGCTGGGGCTTATCTCTAAAGGCAGTTTCAGATGCCAGTTCAAGGTCTTGACTTTAATCTTCAAAGCAATTAACAGATGAGCCTCTGCTACACTGGAGACCAAATTGCTATCTATACATTTCCTAAACAGTTGTGCTTCTTTGGGACAATGCTGGTCACAAAACTCAGACCAAGCTTCACAAGAGCTGGCGCAAAACATTTTCTGTCACAGGAATCTGGCTATGAAACAAGCCTCCATGGGAGAATTCAGAGCTTCATTCTACTCTCCTTTGTACCACTTTAAGCCTTTTACTACAGAAATATCAAAATATTTTCCCTACCCTATCCCCAAATTAATTAGGGAAAAAAAATAACCAAAACAAAACATGGAAAGTGTTTTATTCAAACAGGAGAAGAGCAGAGAATTTTTAAAGCATTCAGGAGAGTTTTAGCTAACGTTATTGTTATTAAAAAAGCTACAGGCAACAATGTAAGCTAGTCAAGATTCTATGTTATCTACTCACATGAGCCAGCAGCTTTGTGTTAGCCTTGCAAACCACAGTTTGGAAAACACCGCACCAACAACTAGAGTAATGAAACAAACACACTGTAACTAAATTTTCTCTCAAAACAGAAGCAGCCTACCTCAGCAGAAATAATACATTTTACATGACCACTCTATCAACACCTCAAAAACATCTTCTGTCCTATGCCAAGCTCACATGCACAATCAAAATTATTAAACAAGAAAAAATATGCCTTTAAAACATTTGATTCTGTTTCTTTTGATACCCAGTCTGATGGAGGCACATCCAACAGGGCACAGAAAGTTAAACAGCTGCAATCATTTCAAAAATGAGCTGAAATAGTGAGCATGAACAGGCAGGAGAAAACTGTGTAAATGCATGGGTGAATGCCCAAAGTTGAACTCCTGAATTCTCAAGCTTGAGAATAAACACAAAATGAATGAATAATTCCCACTGAAGTTTTTGCAGAGGTGATCCCTACTTTCTCAAGGATTCTAGATGAAACTTAGAAAGAGTGCTATTGGATAAGAAGGAAGCAGGGAGGAAGAAGTGCTGCTGTTAATTTGGCATTCATTTCAAGGAGCTGAATGAGAAGCAGAAGTAGTACAGATGGCATCTCAATTCCCCTTTCTTTAGAAAAAAAATTTATTTTTAATACAGTAACTTTTTGTTTCCATGAAGGCATTTTCAGCTGTGAAACAAGGACAGTTAAGAGCAGTAGTTAAAACCTCAGCTTTTAGTCGACAGTTCTGAAAGCCTTTTCACAAAGTGATGGTTAATGATATGCATACATAGTTTCTGCAGAGCCATAGCAAGCTGCTGAGTAGTAAGGATGCAGAGGGTTATTGTCATCTTTCCCTAGGCATCCTAGGGAAGGACACAAAGCAACACAAAAGAGACCATACTGTTTTCTTTGCACAGGGCAGGAGGAAAGTGTGGAGTTCATGTAAAATTATATATTCTGTTTTGTGTTCTTTGTGCTGAATACTAGCTCTAATACTCCTCTATTACACAGCATTCTAGGCAGCTGCCTGGTTTACAGACACCTGAATAAAAGTCAATCTCACAGCCATCAAGGCTTCAGATCTGGAATTGTGACTGCATCTCAAACAATGATTCATCTCATGCAATAAGTAGCACAAGGACCTGCAAGGCACACAGATGGAAAAAAACTACGGTGGCAGTTTTGGAGTTTGCCACCTTGTGTAGAAATTCAGCCTGTGTTTAAGAGCAAGATTTTGTTCTGACTAGGAAAGTCAGTCAAAACCACAAGCAAAAGTTTGCAAGAACATCTAGCAGGAAAAACAGCAAGAAAAACAACACAGCACAAAATATTGCTGGAACCCTGCCACATTAAAAAGGTCAAGTTCAGATAAGATATGAAGAACCTCAGGGCACGTTAAAAAGCTGCAATTTGAATTCCTATGGTAAGATACTCTTTCTAAAACTGCAGTACTCAATTCCTTTGCATTATATTAATTTACTTTGATAGCCAGTGGCTGAATCCTAGGACACCGCAAGAGAATAGAATGCAAATGTCTAGGGGGAGAAGGTGAAGAGGGAAAGGAAGTAGCTCTCAAAACACAGCAGGCATTAATTTAAATAATTTATTAAAACAGACTAAGTATCTGGGCTCAGTGCATACCCATGACTGAATGTGACTGATTGGTCTAGTCCAACAGGAGAGGGGCCTAGAAAGTTTAAGAGATTAAACTTTCTCAGAGCTGGAAAGAGGTAAAAACTCTATCAAAGCCCAGTGCATCCTGAAGCACATGGAAACTGGTATTGCCAGTACTGCACCACTTTATCAAGACCCTCTTTCTCTCAGCTTTCATGTTCAGTTTCCCAAGCTACAACACTTTGTCTTGGGCCAGTTCTGTTTATTCCCAACTCTGCTGCAGTCTATAGCGGGGTCAAACAAAGAACAAGCATGAAGTGGTGGAACCCAAATTTCACACCAGTCTGATGACACTTTCCAACACAAGTGCATTAGTTCTATCTGTTACCACAGAGGCTTCCAACTGTCCTCTCCCTTCCTCTGCGAGGAAGAAGCCTCCAAGGAACAACGATCCCAGAATCATAGAATATTCTACACTGGGAGGGACCTACAAGGATCTTTGAGTCCAGCTCTTAAATGAATGGCCTATAAAGGGATCAAACCCACAATCTTGGTGTTATTAGGACCCTGTTCTAACCAACAGAGCCAATCAGAGGTATCTCTCGATGCCCTTTAAAAAAAAAAAAAAAAAAAAGGAGGCTGAAACACATCACACACATCATTGAATAATTTCTTTTTCTGCATGTCTCATGTCCTTACAAAGTTCACGTCAGCAGAGTAATCTCTCACCCTACGACTGTGTGACAACCATCTCCTACCCTCCCATAGCTGCAGTGAGGTGGCAGGAGTGCTAACAAAAATGCATATCCATCATGAGTATGATTGACATGTTGATGAGTTACAGGATTAGTAAAATACTTTGGGTGGTACTGTATCAGCACAAGGCGTTCCAGATTCATCTGAACTTTCTGACGTTCATCAATTCTCCTCAGCTCCTATTTATTTTAATGGCAAGCAGCACTTCATAAACAAGGTCTGCAAGACCATAAATTGTCATTGCAGTTAATTAATTCAGTTCTACCAAGAGCAATGACTGATATTACCAATCTATATGTGAAATTATTACAGTTGTTATGCTGCTTTTTGATAACTTTGGCTATGGTTGGGATATGGAACTTTGGGCTTAGGGAGAGGGATAAAGTTCCAGAATGATTCCTTTCATTTCACTTGGTGTGTGTCATTGCAGCTGACCAGTAACAGTCAAGCCTGCATTTAAATACTGAGCACTCAAGATATTTCACTCGGTCAAGTTTACGGAGCTGCTGATGTTGCAAATGCCTGTAGTTAAAAGCCAGACACAACACACAAGGTAGAGGAAATGAGTACAACAGCCTCTACAGACAATTTACAAGGTGGACAACTAAAAAGCAGGTGAGCTACAGGAGACAGGGATTTTCTTTGATTCTCTGCAGGATTTATTAAATCCTTTTCTTTATTATTTATTTACACTCCATGTGCAGTTCCTGAATTCTATCAGGGAGTCACACCCCAGTATATCTCTCCTATTTTTAAACACAGTTGTAAATAGATACCTGAGTCAGCCTAATGACAAAAAAGAAGTGAGTAAATGCCCTACCATACAGAGAATTTCAGTGCTAATTGGTATCCATACATACTGTTGGAATAAGAGCTCCTTCAAATCCTTGATCATGTTATCTAGCCGGAAGTATAATAATCCAAACACAAGAATATATAGAACAGGAATATCTGTCTTATTCTATAAAAGATTGTTTCAACTATCAGAGTATAAAAGCAGACCAAAATTCTGAATTTCTACTTGTGGGAAATTTCAAAACAAACAAAAAAGTTTTCATTTGTGTGAATGCATGAAATGGCAGTTCTGAACAGAAAACTCTGCTGATCTTTCAGAACCACAAATTATTTCTTCCACATTTGGCAGGGATTCCCATTATTTCACAACAAGTAAGTAGTACTGTATAATTACATATTGCTATTATTGATGCCAGTATATGTATGTTCTATTATTTTCAACTTTCTCTAGGGCAATTTGTAATTAGTGCTGTTTGAAGAATATCAATTTTTTTTTTTCCTATTAAATTGTTTGACACAAAAGCATGTAAAATAATATTCCCGTATCTGTACCAGCAGACAATACATTAAGAACCAAAAGAAAAAAAATGAACATGTTTGAGAAGTTGTCAATTTTTGTTTGGGAAGTTTCATGAGGTTTTTTTCTCCAATACATTATTAACACAACCAAATGTTGTTAGGAAAATTAATTCCAACAAAATAAACATTTGGTTAGACAAGGCTGATACCTAAATAAATCCAACAGCTCTATACACCAGTCAGCAGTGAAAACAGAGATGCAAGCACAGCGAACACAAACAAGATTTCTCAGCAGACGCTAATAACCACTGGAAAGAAGGAATTCTCAGGCACTTTACAGATCAGGGAGAAGACATCAGCTCCTTCCAATAACCACTTGTGCAGCCAGACTCATCTCTAAAATACTGAAGGAAAATAAACTCTGAAACTATATGCCACTAAATGTCTTCCTAGTTAAATGCAAGCTACCACCTACTCAGCTTGTTTAAAATCACATTCACAAGAACAATGCAGTACATAGGACTGGGTAAACGACCATCAATGCTCAGGTACAGCTTCTATTCATGTTAGAGGTTTAAGCAGCAAAGAGATAAAAGCCCAGACCTTAGATCTTTAGCCAGAGTCTCTACTTGATTGGTACAGCACTGGCTCAGCACAAACCAAAATCCCACCTCTCCCTGGACGCTGCTCTGCAAATGAGGCACAAAAACCAGAAGTAGTTAATGAACAGGATACATTATTTTTTGCCCGGAATCAGCACAATGTTGCTTGGCACAGGTGCACATTAACAATGATGAATCTGAAAAGTTCACATTGATTAATTACTCTGATTTTCACATTCACCACCTCGTACAAAGGAAAGGCAGATGATGACGTTGGAAACGTTTCTCCCTTCACCCCCTGGATATTTTCTGCTGCTTTTTTTTTTTTTTTTTTTTAAGGAAACCAACAAACAATAAAACTCTGTTTCTCTGCATCTATTTTTAGCTGTACCATTTTGGGGCTTCGAAGAGGAATCAGATTATCTTAAAACATGGCTCCAAGGAAGGCAAAGAAGAATTAGGAAAGCTTCTGAAACAGTCAAGCAGTTGTCGAAAGAAAACTACTTCCTTATCTAGCAGAGATGCGTAGACACAATTATTGCCAACAGTCTTAATATTCTTCATAGAAGTAGCTATTTTTCAGGTCTCAGGCCAAGAATATGAGGAGTAGGTGATAAGCATTTATATTGGAACACCTTCCCAGAAAGCCGAAGACTTAAGTGAAGCATACAGGCTCGGATTCCAGGGAACTCCACATCAGATCTGATCCACCATTGGTTCACTAGACCCATCACCTAAGTGATGTCAAGTAAGTTTAAAATTGTAACATATTCTATCATAGTTTCCACAAAATAACATTTTCAGTACATAAACTAATAATTTTGAAACTGCTGTCAAAACTTAGACTTGCAAATCCACAGCCTACATAACACAAATTGAGTGTGGAAATCAGACCTGTCAACTCAAATGTTTCTAAATTCAAGGTCATCTACATCTAGGTCTGAGGTCATGCTGTCAATCTTCTATATAATGAAGAAACTTTACCATCCTGCATGGAATAAGACACGACAATGGCTCCTCAACTGCCACTCTCAAATTCAAGATAAACAATCCACTAGAGTAAGACAAATGTGCCTTTAAACATAAATAAAAACACAGATGGAAAGCATGCTTGCTTGAATATTACCAGCATCAACTAAGTATCCTGAAATAAAGAAATGTGGATTTCTTATACTTTGTGCCATCTAAGCCAGCCAATAGTCATCAATTCAACCACAGGAAGCTGATGAAACTGACAGTACCATTTTTATTAGCAAAGTTACTTAGCTACCAGTATCAGAGCATCCTTGCTGTTGAATCACACCAGGTCCAATTAGACATTTTGGAAGGGGATGTATTTTGATTTCCACCATCAGCAAAAGAGAAAGTGAGCTAGACATGGCTAAATGATTTTACAAAATTGCTGGAGGAATTGCATAATATATATGACAACAGATAGACAGTATCACCCAGACACTCCCTATACTTCTCTCTAATTAACTTCTTTGGAGCAGATTGCTTTCAATAGGCTCAAGAAAATTGAGCTTGATTCACTAGAGACACTCTGGGTTCAGTTATTAACCTTTTAGCCCCTAAACAAGGAAAGGTCTTTAAAGCATACATTAACAAGTACACTTGCCAATAGAAATTGAGGTACTATCAAGATGTGAATTTTATTTATTTACTTTTAAGTAACAAAAAAAACCCTCAAAAAAAAGGTACTTATTTTGTCCCTGATTAACAAAGTCAGTTATAATCTACCTGAATAAGCCTGGAGCAGGGGATACCAAGTTTGAGAGTGTTGCAGCAGTTCATAAATTTGGATTAAATTGACAATACTATTAAACAAGTGCAAGATTTATCCCCAGGCCCCAGGGATACTGCAGGCCAGCACTTGGCGGTGGAGGGAGGTAAGAGAGACAGACATCCAATGCCCATGCCAGCTGATGTGATTAGGGCTGGTCAGCCTGCCCATTCCTGCAGAGGCTGCATCTGTTCCGGAGAGCAGTTGCATTAACACATGGAGTCATATTCCTGCTTACCAGCTCCAAGCTCCTTTCTTGTTGAGGTAAGCCAAGTCCTGATAATTCTCAAGCATCTCCTGTTGCCTCAAATGACACTAGAAATGGGGAGAATATGCCTGTTCCAGAGATTAGAGGACTGAGATAATCAGGTAGAACCATGTACCGATTTATTAAATTGTTTCAACAGTTGCAGAACTGTGTTTCTATTTTCCTTTGGAATCAACTTTTTCGTTATAACACAGGAATAAAGCAAATGGGAAACTGAAAAGTTCTGCTGACTCAGATGCAGTTAGGATGCTATAAATTTCCCTTTAGGAAACTCTGATCTTCCTTAGTATCAGTTCAAAACAAAGGAATAAAAACAAAGTTATCAAAAGAATCAAAACATTCCCAAAATAAAATTTTAATCTTAATACAGGAAACCATATGTAAGATAAATTTAAGCTACATTAAGGAAACAGCTACCTAATGCTGCAAAGATTGATTTTGTTCTATACTTTGCAGTTTTCATCCAATACAATTAAATTGACTTCTATTTTTTCTTTTTTATGCTCAGGTATCATCGCCTTTTTAGTCTCCCAAGAGTCCACACAGGGTGTAATGAACTATTAAAAACAATGTTACAGTCTTCTATTTCTCAGCTAATAACAGGCACAAGAAATTATCTAAGGTAAGGCATGTAGCTCATAAAGGGAAAAGTAAAACCTCATCTCTGATTAGATGCTAACAAGCTGGAGGAAAAAAAAACCACACAAAAATAAAGCCAAAAACAGCCCCAACCCAAATAAAATAAAAAACAAACTAACAAAAAACCCCAAACCAAACACCAAAACAAACAACATCGAAAAGAGAGCACCTTAGTTTTTGTGCTGGTTTTGGCTGGGATAGAGGTAATTTTCTCCACAGTAGATGGTATAGGGCTAAGTTTTGCTTTGCTTTTGGGCTGGGAACCGTGTTGATAACACAGGAATTGTTTTGCTGTTGATGACAAGGGCTTATACAGGGCCAAGGCCTTTTCTGCTTCTCACACAGCCCCGCCAGTGAGCGGGCTGAAGGATACACAAGGACCTGGGAGGGCACACACCCAGGACAGCTGATCCCAGCTTGACATGGCGCTCAGCACACAAAGCCTGGGGGGAAAGAAGGAACTGGGAGACATATGCAGTGATGGCATTTGTCTTCTCAAGTAACGTGATGGAGCCCTGCTTTCCTGAGAATGGCTGAACACCTGCCTGCCCAAGGGAAGTGGTGAATGGATCCCTTGTGTTTACTCTGCACACATGGCTTTTTCTTTACCTGTTGGACTGTCTTTATCTCAAGGAGGTTTCTCACTTTTACACTTTCAATTCTCTCCCTCATCCTACTGGAAAAAAAGAGCAAGGAGCTGTGTGGGGCTGAGGTGGCAGCTGGGGTTAAAGCGGGACACTGGTGCTAATAGAAAAAATGCCATTATCTATGTTATTTACACATGGAGAGATGAAAGAGATTTGGAAGGAGTATACCTCTACTACTTTTCTTATTGGACAATTATTCACAACTCTTAATGCTTTTATAGCTGTGTGACAAATGAATTCACCTCATCAATCCGACAGGAAACTAACCCAACACGTGCAATGACCATATTTCTTCTGACTTACTGTGTTCAGTTAGCCTATAACAAAGTCGTAAAAAAGACAGAACTGTTTCAAGGAATACCCAAGAACACAACAACCCAGAGTAGGGCCCAAGGATAGAGAAAGGATAGAAAAGAATTATAAAAGGAATAGCCTGCCCCACTTCAGTGGCTTCAACCCACTGTACTATCTCAGCTAAACTGTCTTACCACCCCTGCAATTTCATGTTCAGCAAGCACAGAGAAAGAAGATCAGCTTCCTCTCAAAAAGACTTAAGGCCCTAGGAGAACACAAAAAATATTGTGCAGTCCAACAACCGGCCTAGACATGATAGGGACCAGAAAACAAAATTTGACAATAGACTCACTACAGAAGGTCCCATTGTGGAGATCAAGACAGCCCCATAATTCCTGTCAATAGTTATCCTCCGGATCTGAACAATTGTATGAGAATGCAGAGGAAGAGAATTAAGAAAAAAGTTCCAACTTGGTCATTGAGATTTTTGTCTAATGGAAATCCATACACATCCTATAATAAAGTTTCAGTAGCTACTGAAGTGCCATGCTCTCACCATACATTGTAGGATTATGTGAGCCCATTCTTAATGCATAAGGAAATAGCTCACCTTGACATATGAGTAAGAAGGTACCACACAATAGTAGAAGCATGAGACAAAATAGGTGAGTCATTTACAAGCAATTTAAATGGATTAGGGGCTCTAGACTACTTCTCTCACGTAATCACCAAAACAGACCTCTCAATCAAGAGCAGTGACATGAGTCACAATAAGCACATAATCTGAAGGGCAAGGAGAGGGGGGTTTCAGCAAAATAATCTTTTAAGGTAGCATCGATCAAGCCAGCTCTGGAAAGGAGGAAGATGTGCAGCTTCAAACAGGAAAGGAGAATGCAGTTCATCTAGTTTCTATACTGGAACTCTTTTCAATCCTTTAAGTACATTATCTTGATCATTTTTCCAAATATACAGGTAAGAGGCAGGGGGAAAAGACTCCTGATAATTGACAGCATATTAACAGTAAAGTAATAGGCAGTAACAGGTACTAAAGATGAAAGACCCTTTGGGAAGGAGAAAGGAAGAAAGTTTGTCTTGTTTGGGAAGTGGTGGTTTGGTTTCGGCTTTTTTTTTTTATTTCTGGTTTTAAAGTTCCAGCTTTGGTATTTTTAAGAAAGTTTGCTACCTTCAGACAGCAAATTGCCTACTAGAATAGAAGCACCACCTTTGCATTCCAGCCTGATTTGTCAAGCAAAAAGCATCCACATTTCAGTAAACATAAGAAGGTAGATTCTTTAATAATCTATCCAAAGCACAAACTCAGAAAAACAAAAAGCCTTGAAGTCACCTTTAAAGGCAGAAAGTTTTAGCTACACAGAAATAAGTAAAGAGATAAGGCTTCATTAGTTCATTAACTCAATGTATGACATTAATACACTTGATATTTGTCACATCTTGTGCATTCCTACACTCAACAGTTCTTTTCCCAGTAATCTAGAGAAATTATAAAAGATAGAGAAATTATAAAATTATTTCTAATTTTTAGAGAAATTATAGAATTTATATTATAACAAGATAGTTGTCATTCTCTCCCAACTTCTACTCACTTATGAGACTTTCATTGCTCAGTAATACCAACTTCCAGTTTAGTATTGCATAAATGTCAGTGAAAACTGTCATGAATGAAACACTATCACCTATGAGAAGATATCAAAGACCTTGATCCATGTCCTGGCAGAGGACCGTCTCAAGAGAGGTGGAACTCCAAATACATGAAAATAATTTAGGTCTCAGATCCATATTTGTCTATGGCAGTGAAAGACACTAGAGCAGTTACCTATGGCTGTAGGAAAGGCTGCCACCCTGTCTGCATAGTCAGCAAGAGGGAATGTATTCTCAACTCTCCCACTTCAGTGCAAAACCTGACGGCTTGCTTTACACTTCTGAGGGGTTGGAGCAGGGCTGCCAGACTCAGTGCTGAACAGCCTGAGGCTCACAGACATATTCTGTCTCCCTGACTCTCCTCACAGGAGGTATGAACACCTGGGAGAAGTAACTTCAACTGCTACAGGTCATCTGTCAACACCTTGGTGGGCAGACGTGCACAATTATTCTACTTTGAAATGAGGGTGGGTTACAGAGTATAAGACTGCAACTTTAGTAGGATGCTTTTTTTTTAATTATCCAACTTGACCATCAATATACCCAAAGCAAAAATAAATTATAAAGAATAATATTCTACTTTGAGACAGAGTCAAGAATGTTTGGGGGAAAAGAAGAGTTTTCAGTACCTTACTATGAGGCCAGAGATTACAGAAAATATTCTGGAGCATAACTTAACCTGCCTTTAAAAAAATTATTAACATTTGTTTTCAAAAAAACACCCTTCCAAATTTAAGTGAGCTTGTCATGTTGCAGCCAGCTTGAGAACTCCTCAGCCTAGGGGGCTGGTAAATTCTGGAACTTGGCAAAAACTTTACTTAAAATCTGGCCTACAATTGGAAGTTACCTGTCCATCTATGTAGGCTAGCCAGTGTTGAACATCACTGTATATCAATTGTGATGACTCCTAAAAAGAAACTTAGAAGATGAATGTGACATGTTGGAACACAATGGAAGTGGAAAAAACCTGTATCAAGCACCACAAAGCACATTACTAGAAATGAAAACTTCCTCCGTAGGGGACTACTGCTTGGCAAACCCTCAGGATCCTTGCAAAACCCAGGATATCTTTTTCCAGCCATGAATGGCAGTTTGGAGCAGCTACAGCATATACATCAATTCCTATTGATTTATTTTTCATTTGGCACAAAAGCTCCTTCTGCACAGACATTACGATGCTGTAGGCCGCACTTCAATCCAGGAAAAGCCATCCCTATAGGCATCATAACTGAAACTGAGTGCTCAGACTGCTTGTAGACTGCAGCATATGAAGTTAAATATGAAATATCTTCACAGAAATTAATATGGGATTTTGAGCCATTCCTCCCACTCTCACAGTACTGTAGGAACCAGAAGCAAAAATTAGTGGAAAACTGGTGGAACAAGAAAGCTGGCAGATTATGTGTACCCACACGCCAGAGTCCTTCCTTCCAGCAGGAGTCACTGCGTGACAAGGTGCACAGGTTTACAAGGCCTCTTCTCAAGCACCTGAGCAGTGCTTTGGGAATAAAGCACTGCTACTGCCCTGGTATATGTTGTTATTTCTTCAGAGGGTGGTATGGCAAATAAATGAAAGCCTCCTTCCCACTTTAATTTTCTTAGCACGGATTAACTTTGCAGGTAAAGTTTTTCATTAAAATCCTGTGGCTCAATTTCCTGCATCTATGCATACTTTGACCTTATTTCCAGGAAGCAAGTGAAATCCAGTTCAGCCTTTTCTTATTAATTTAGACTCAAACACTAAACAAAACCAGTGAAAAGCATCATTTAGGATGAGCCTGATAAAAACATCAGTGAACTGCCTGGCTGCCCTACATGAAATTCAGGCTTGAGCCAGAAATGAAACAACTATTCATTGAACTAAATAAAATTAATTATGCTGTTAAGGTGATGTTCCTGTTTTTTCAATATCAATTCATTGACCTGTACTAATGCTATAGGCTTTTTTGCCCAATCTATTTAGATCCAGAAACCAGCTCTTGATTATTTCTGACTGAAATTTCTGGCAGGCAGCAAGTGACATAATACATGGTGATTAATTCCAGGGAAAGTAGAAAGATATTGGCTTTTGTAGGAAAAAGAGAAGTTCCGAGATAAGAAAAAAAATGATAGCTCAAATATATGATCTTTCAAGATGGCATCCAAGAACCACCAAGGACTAGAAAGCCTCTATAAACTGCAGTAGATTGGATCATGCATAACACGCTTAACTATGAGCAAGCATCTCTTTACAAATGCAAATAGGGCTCTTTCCTTCAAGGGCAAATACAAAACAGAAAATAAGGATGTCTGTGTAGGAGTTGGGCTCATCTTCCAACCCATCCCATTGGACTTCTGTCATATGAAATAACTTCCAGTTCTTTTAGTGGCAATCAATACTGCCTGTTTCAATTAATCTGAAGCTAAATCAAATTAGAAACAGTGTCACTGGTGTAATGACTGACAACTGATCACTTCAGTACTCCTCTGATGCTCCACAGTGGAAACTAGATGCAAAAAAGCCAAATGTTTCTTCATTCTTGTCTTGGGTTTGGATTGGGTTTTTTTGCTTTTTTTTAACTTTCTCTGAAATTAATTATTTGAATAGAATTATATTCATTGCCTAAGATCAATCATTTAAATGCTATTCAAAGAACCAGAATAATGTCACATATGACTAGACGAAATGAAAACATTTGAAACCCAAACACATCAGGAAATTCACCAAAGAAAAGCAATTCCTGGCAAAACCTCAAATTTTATTAAAGTCATAAAAACAAAGAGGTGCAGAGTATCAAATATTGCATCTTCACAAGGTGATTTATCATGTAGCACTTCAAAGGACAAGATAACTGACAACTCAGATTGAAGAAGGAGGTGTGTCCTTAAAAGTTTATCCTATCTTGTTAGAGTTTATCTCTAGGGGGATTGAAGATGGTAGGTATAGAGGCTTTCTCTGAAAATTTTTCAAAACAGAAGATTTTAAGTGCATTTTTATATCATTATTTGTGTTTCAAGCTGTTGGGGTTTAACCCAGCCAGCAACCAAGCCCCACACAGCCACTCACTCACTCCCCCACCAGCGGGACTGGGGAGAGAATCAGAAGAGTAAAAGGTAGAAAACTTGTGGATCGAGATAAAGACAATTTAATAAGGAGAGAAAAAGCCATGCACACAAGCAAAGCAAAACAAGGAATTGATGCAGTGCTTCCCATGGGCAGGCAGGTGTTCATCCATCCCCAGGAGTGCAGGGCCCCATCACACACAACAGTGACTTGGGAAGACAAACACCATCACTCCAAATACCCCCCATTACTCCTTCTTCCCCCCACTTTATGCACTCAGCATGATGTCAGGTGGTCTGGAATGTCCCTTTGGTCAGTTTGGATCACCTGTGCTGGCTGTGTCTCCTCCCAGCCTCCCACACACCCTGAACTTCCTGGCCAGTGCGGCAGTAGGAAAAGCAGAAAAGGCCCTGGCTCTGTGTGAGCCCTGCTCAGCAATAACAAAACTTCTCTGTGCTATCAACCCTGTGTTCAGCACAAATCCAAAACACAGCCCCACACCAGCCACTGTGAAGAACATTAACTCTACCCCAGCCAGAACTAGCACACAAGCATACCTCTATTTAGTTTCTGACTTCGCCAAACCTAAGAGCATCCATGGCATTCATTTACATTCTGGCTCTCAAAAGTGGCCATTTGCTTCATTAATATGAGACTTTCTAAAAAGAAATAAAAACCTCTAAAGAATAAGAGTGACTTTATTATCTTCCCACATTATTACTCCAAGTCCAACTCCATTCAGAATTGAACAAAGCAAATCAAGGATGATTTTAAATTCATTTGGAATATCAGTTAAAAAAGAAATTATTTTGGTTTAAGACAGTATTCGTTTATCTTACTTTTAGCTAAATTTTTTGTGAAGTAAGGTAAATAAGTTTATGCAGGTTTGAGATGCATGCTGTAGAATTTCTGCTTCTCAGGTAGGGGATAAACAATGGAAGACAGTTGAAATTATACATATGCAACTTGTCTTTTTATTGTTTTTTAAAGAACAGGTTTAAGCTAGATTGAAATAAGTTCCAATTATTAAAAAGGAATGCTCTTTTATCTTTTTGCACAGATTTCTTTTCCAAATATCACAGTAGTCAGGTAATGAATTGGACACCTGACACTGTAAGAAATAACACTTGCCCCAAGGACCTTTATGATCACAAGACATAGCAATCAGCAAAAGACTTTAGGAGTTCTTGCTTTGTTTTAAGGGACCCAAAGCCCTTTTCTGATCTAATGTCTGAAAGCCCCCACACTTGCTGGCAAGTGGTTACATGATGAACACTCCCTCCCAAGGGCAGCAAAAGATAGCTCTGCTGAGACAACGTGTTGCTAGGCTGGAGCAGCAGCAGAAAAGCTCGAGTCTGTGATAAGACAGAAGGGGAATTCTGTCATGAAAATCTCTGGGACTGAAGTTTTTTCTGATGCCGTACTTATTGGGCTTAAACCCATGTTCCATAGGCACAAGGAGAAATACAACCCCTGAAAAGAAAGATACACTTTTCAGTAAACCCCTTTAGAATCCCTGCTGGAGTAATTTTCTTCATTCCTCTCCCACCTCTCAAACAGAAAGATCTATTTATCATGATATGTTGAATTTAATAGAAAGGAAAAAATTCCATCAGGAAAACTGTTGGGGAAGTTGTGGCCAATTTCAATCTGAGAAGTGGCTTGTAGGCAACCATTGGACTATGGCTGTTTTGGTGGCAGATATACAGATTCAACATTAACAGAGCACAGGCAGCCAAGGCATTTAGCCTCCATGATGACTGAGCCTCCATATTTTTCCTGGACTTTGTGTGCTGAGAGGAAATATTGACAAGAGGCTCCTCCACACAGGCAACCAACAAACCAAAACACTTAATTTAGGATTCTTTTGAAACTGAGTTAATGAAACATTAATTTTTGTCATAAAAGATTCCAGTTTTTACTTTGGACCTAGTAAAATACTGTGGAAAAATTCAGTGAAGAGCAATGAAAATTATTTAAAAATATTTTATCTGCTAAAAAAGAAAATCAGTTTATTTAACTGAGAAGAGTAACTTAAGGATGACTTCTAACTATCTGCAAGAAACCTACAGTGGAAGGATCTCAATCCAGCAAACAACTATATAGCAAGAGCTAAGACCAAGAAACAAAGTCAAAATGAGTTCAGAAAAGGAATAAAACCCAAATGTTAATTGACGATCATTTGTCATTGGGACAGTTTACTAAAGTTTATGAACACTTCAAACCAAACAAAACTGGAAATTTTTGAGTCACACATTCCTACTAACCTTAAAAAGCTTCTTCCTGTCCATCTGGTATGCAATTCCTAAGTTTTTTTTAACTTTGCCTGGACAACTGTGGGGTGCAGGTTGTAGATAGATAAACATCAGGACATCTTGAGCCTAGTAGATGTTTCCTTTTATCACAACAAAATTACAATAAACAAAGCATCATCATAAATAAAGCTCTGGATAGAGAATACATTTGCATCTGTCTGCCTAAGTCTTTTTGAGCAAGTTATCTGTAGGAAAAGGATAAATCTTCCTGCAAATTCTGACTGGAGTTTTATGCCTGTGCACATCATCACAATCATTGACACAAGGGTCCACCTACATATTTCAGATTACAATAGCAGGATTTCTGGTTTTGTCTAAATTAAACATGACTCTACATCACTCCTCCTTTTGGCACTGGGTTATTGTGTTTTTATTGTTGTGTATTTCTATACCCACCTGTCTCTGCTACTATCTTCCCCTCCCCCTGCTTCTGGGTAGAAAGAGAATACACATTCCCTGACAAAGAACCAAAAATTTTATGTCTTCCAGCATTAATAGCATTAATACAATTTTCTTTGGCTTATTTCAGTGCCAAAGGAAAGCTTACTGTTCTGGTAAATACAGAAGGAAAAGATATTTTAACAGCTGATTTTTGCTTTTGTGGTTTTTTTCCCCAGTTTTGAATTTTCACCTCCAGCAGTGTTTGCATTTAGCATGAGGCACCAGCAATTAACCTGAATGAAGATACTTTCCCTCTGGTAGAAGAGATGATGAGAATCATTTTATGTCAGTGGAACCAAACATTTGGAGAACAGCTTTTAATCAAGATCGATACTTATAATGAGAAAAGGGCTTAAAACCCAGCAAAGCAATAACGCACATATTAGTTTTTTGATTGAACATGCTGATAACCACAGAAAAAAACACTGCACCAGTCAACCTGCAACAAACATAATGGGACTGCCACTCTCACAGGGGGGTTGATTCAATCAGTCCCAAACCTTCACAGAGACAGACACCAAAATACTGTGCAACCCCAACTACATCACTTCTCTTTTATCCAACATTTCAGCAGAGGCTTAGTCTCAAAAGAAATTTTTTTCTCCTCCTTATTTGAGGTATAATTGACTTTTCTAAACAATATACGGTTATGCTAACCATTTCGTTTTGTAGGCAAGAGAATAACTACTGTGTTTTCATTTTAATGTATAATTCCATCCCAATAATCCTACAGGGAAGGTTTTTAATAAGACATGAAATTTCAGAGGAAGAGAAAGCAGTAGCATGAATGGCCTGTTCCTATTCCTACTACAGTACTTGTTTCCAGTATCTGAGGTAAGAGACACTTAATGCCCTTTGGGTTTTATAATTTATTTTACAATTTCCTACTAATGAGTATCAAGGAATGCAGCAATGTCCAGATATAGTGCTAATTAACAAGGCTACTTATTCAGCCAAATTTGGTCTGGATCTCAACACAGTCTTCTCCCAAGACATAATTCTTTTCTCAAACTCATGATGGCTCTGTACATCTCCAGATAATCCAAATTTTTCCCCTCAATTCCTTGGTCACATAAAATTTGTACAGTTGGAAATCCCTCCTGGCTCTAAGTGGGAAAAAAGGAAACTACAATTTTCGTGATCTAACCTTTTGAGTTTCATGCCATGAAGCCATGCAAATGGAAACAAGGTGTTCCAACAATCTGCTGCCCAAAATTTTCAATTAAGTAGGCAATTTCCCAGGAAATGTTTTGATTTTCTGAAGTGAAAAAACATGCTGCTGGAAAATACGCAACCAGTGCTATCAAATACTGTGAAAATCATTAAAATACTGATAATTCCTATCTGCAGCATTTGCTAATCAGCACCAAAGACATATTCTGGGTGACTCAGCACTGACAGTGAACTACAACTGTAGGATATCAGACATCTACACAGTGTCTGAGGAATTTGAGATGAAATGTAGATCACAACTCAAGCTTCCCTTTTTTCCCAATGTAGCCATTCTTGCATGCTTCAACTCCTTTCCCTCCCTGTCACATTTTACTTTCCCAAAGTCAGCATGAAGTTATATTAGTACTTCTATTTCTGGAAGTTCTTTTAAACTGGACTTTCCCCTCTGGGCACACATACTGTATCTGAGCTCGAAACCAAATTGTTTGTGATCAAGCAAGAATTTTTCAAGGAGTAAATTTTCCACCTTAAGAAACAATGCTGTAATAAATAAGATTTTCACAATTTTCACAAGACCTTTGGAATCTTAGTTAAGTAGGTTTAAGGATGCAATGTGGTCAGAGAAGTTCATCTGGGAGGACCACCTGAATTGAGCTCTGTGCAGGCAGAACATGTCTCAACATTTCCCACACCCTCTAAACTTCAAGAGGCAGCAGTAGCAGCCCTACGTATTCAGATTTCATAGGGAGCAGGCAATAGAGGGATCTGACTCAAGAGTGCTCAATGCCAGAAGAGAGGCATTATGTACTGTCCTCAGCACCATACTGCAGCTCAGCTCTGCTTGATTCAGTACCCGCCTAGGGATCAAAGAACTTAGGCTGGGTTTTGACTCCACGAAAGGCCCCCTTCCTGTCACCTCAGTCAGCAACATAACAGGGCACTGAATTCAGTGACAAACAAAAGCAGTAGTTTCTCAGGTCCCTTCCACTGTTCCAGTTTTTTCCCAGGAGATCCAAAACAGACAACTATACCAGAATGAATCCTAACAGATCAGTAATCTGAACAGAAACCAACATTTTCTTTTAAAAAATATGCTAATAATCATTTAGTCTCTAGAGAAGTACATGCTTGCACAGGATACTTTGTGATCATTTCATGAACCAGCCATCTAAGAAACCTTATTATAAGTTGTGTAATACACTTAATTTGATAAGGAATTCAATTGGTTAGCAGTGTAGCAATACTATATTCAGTTTGACAAGAAATACTTAAAAAGAGTCAAAAATACCTAATATTTTTTTAGATCCATAGAAGTGCAAGTTCTACTTATAGCCAGACGTCTAAACAGTTCAAGATTATTACTATAAACTGCATAACAGCAGTTACATAACAAGTTCAATTTTTCTTCTCAAGCTCTATATGAATTTCACTGAAACGGGCAAAGAAATGGCACAAGTTCAAAAGCAGAGATGAAGCTGGGTTCTGTTGACTTCTCTGTATTTATTGCATGAAGAGGTAAATATTGACAATGATTAAGACAGATTAGAAGAAGGTTAGCAAGTCAATATGTGCCCTGAAGGAAGAGAACACTTGATATTTATTAAAGTCAGGGTATATTAACTAGAGATCTTCCTTTGCTTTTTTAAAAGCAAAGAGTGCTAGCTTGCAAAGGACTAGTCATTGCTATCTAGCAGCTCATTTGACTTTAACCAGTGTTTTTCTATCTTTTGAAAAAACCCAAATATTCTCCCTCTGGATGCTAGCAGAACATTATTTCCTTCTTGTCTTCTAGCCAAACAGCATGTGTTCCTGTGTCTGTATTTTTACTGGCACTGTTATTATCACAAATACTGAGAATTTTCTCTTAGTGTTTAAGCACATATTGAGGCCTGTCCATAACTAGCAAAGCATTTCAGAACATATCTGCATGCGAGAATAAAATTTTCATTCCTTGCTGAAAGAAGATTTATTTATCATTCTAAACTGGAAGACTAAATCATAAAAACGATGGTATTGTGGAAAAAAAGCCATGTTCCTCTCTATTTCCTTCAACTAAGGTCTTCCAAGTACCGGATTCACTTTCAGGTCTAAGATTACCAGCAATATCAAGTTCTTAGTTTGAAACCATTTTTTCATGCTTTAACAATTAAAAACTGGGTTTGAAAAGTTAGAGTACTATGAGTTACCAGTAATGGCCAAAAGCTTTTCAGATTGAAAAGTAGGGGCTTCACATTAAGTTCTGCATTTGGTTTCCTGCATTTTCTGCATTTGCAGATTTAAGACCACACTGCAAACATGAATAAAATCTGCAAAAAAGAATCTTTGAACATTTGCAAAACTGAAGACTAAGAAGGCGGCTTATTACATAATAGATACTCAGAGATTTCAAAATATCTTGTCATCAAGATACTGCTACATGAGGCAAATGAATCAGATTATCAGAGATGAGATCAGACCAGTATGTATGAAACCATAGTCACAGAATCATAAAATCAGAGTGGGTCAGGCTGGAAGGGACCACAGTGGGTCATCTGGTCCCACCTCCCTGCTCAAGCAGGGCCATCCTAGAGCACATAGCACAGGATTGTGTCAAGATGATTCCTGAATATCTCCACTGAGAGAGACTCCACAACTTCTCTGGCCAATCTGTTCCAGTGTATGGTCACTCACACAGTGGAGAAGTTCTTCTTCATGTTTAGAAAGTTAAGCTTCGAAATGATGTCCCTGGTGTTCAAATAAAAATCAAAGGAAGATAACACCAGTGTTTGACCTAACCTTTAGCTTCTGCTCAACACTGTAGCTTTTGACTAAGAACAGCTTTCATTATCGGGAGCTGCAGTTCCTAAAAAGAATCCTTGAGCCATTCCTCAGGAATGTCACAGTAACAATAAAATGCTGTAAAAAAAAAAAAAATATTCTTGTAAAGAAAATGTTATAGCCTCAAGTTTCAACAGCTTATTTTGAGCAAAGAGCAGTAAGTATCTGTTTAAAAACAATATAAGCAAAATATAATAAAAATATTTCTCCAACCAGAAGTTGAACGACAACAAAAAAGTTTAAGGTACTCTTTGATATTTTTAGTTATTATTTTCGCAGTACCTCCAGAACAGATCCCAGAGCAGCTTAGAGAAATCCAGTATGCACGGGCAAGATACAAGCAATATTCCGGTACTGTGAAATATGGTTTGCAGCAGAAAACAACAGCTCTGCCACCCCAGAATGGATTGGCTAACTTCTTGTGCCAGAGTTGGTTTTTCTGTTTTGGTTTATAACCGATCCTCAACCTGTCATTTAGCTTCTAGCCGGGTTTCTGCTTTTCCCTGGCTGTTCTCTCCAGCTGACTCCTTTGGCCTAGTTGTCCAAGTGACAGAGAACTGAAAACAAGAGTGTCCTCATCAAGAAACCACTATACATAAATGAAACTACACAACACCCTGAATATGCAAAAAAACCCAAGTAAATGCTGTGAAGTACAGTTTCTTGTAAATGTGCAGTTGTACATAACCTTCTCCTTTTAGGATCAATGTTTGAGCGTATGTCCAAAACAAAACACCACAGTTCCCAGTCCCAACAGTATATCTTCCTAAATTTCTTTCACCAAGCTGCAAGGCCCCAGGGGGAAGTCTAAGAAAGCATTTGAGACTTCATTTCAAAAGTGATTTAACTGCAGGTCAACAGTACCCTATGTTCAGGGCCATATAACAAATTATCACAAATGGTGCCTGTTATCTTCAGTACTATATTCTCTATGTATCTTAAAGTAACAATGTACTATATATAGTCCTAAAGCTTTGATGGTTACCTAAGCTTTTTCTATCTGCTTTTGAGATTCCCTGAAACTATATTCATCCTGTGAAGTAACACATCTCTTTTACTCATAAATATACTGAATAATTTTCATTGAAAAACTTTTACTATAGTTAATCAAACTCCAAATTACATTCTTGAAGTTGCCCACAAAATGCTGTTCAAGAAGAAAATTAAGAGCTCACGAGGAAACATCCTAGATGTAAACTTCAGCATATGTTCCGAAAGCAGTAAATGAATCTAGCATTTCCTGAGGAAGCTTTTTGCAAAAACACATATTCAAGACTGCTCAAAGAATTTGCTCTTACAGTGGTCAAATCACAGTTGAAGTTGTTCAAATAGCTCTACAAAATCATCCTGCATGTTGAAACAGAACAAGAGCTCACTGAAGTCACAAAAATTTAGTTCAGAAAGAGTGGGTATAAATCTTACATGCTCTGAGGGAATGATCAGATGTCTATCTGTGATAACCCCACTCGTCTTTCTTCATTTATAGACACCGCTGACTTACCCACACCACCCCAACATGTTGTATACCTCCTATTATTATTCTCCATGGTAGAAAAGTCATCCCTGTTTGTACAGTCCTGCTTTGGCAGCCTTCCCTCCTACCTCAGGCCACAGAACTGCCAGTTCACAGTTTCTCTGGTCTCAGTTCAGCCACCAAACCACAGGCCAAGCTGGAAGGCCTGAGCAGCTTCCAATACAATTCCTTTTCCTTGTTGCTCTCTGCCTAGGCCCTGCATATTGAAGAGGCAGCTAACAGCTAGCCACCAGCAATCAGCTGTGCACCACCTGTTCCTCTAATCTCCTGACCATCTTCCCTGGATTAAGAAGAAATTTGATTCACCCATAAGCAAGACAGAGAATGAAAGGCTGCCGGAGACTTCACGCGGACATAAAACAGACCACCACAGTTCATGCACATATGAAAGCAGACCCGGTAAAAGTGTAAAGTTTCCCCTTCAGAAAACTGTCCTCTCCATGCCAGAGACTCCCTGAAACTTCAAGCAAAATGTGCAGAACTGGAACTTCATCTTCCCAGGAGGCTGTAGATTTACCAGCTGAGTTCACAGTTTGCTAAAATAGGATGCAGCCATATTCAGCAACAGGGTTTAATTCCATTAAGTAATTGTTTCACCTGTGGTCTAGCGTATTAATTTTGATAGAGTCTTATAAAAGAAAGTCATTACAGATGCCTTAAAGGTGAACATCTACAAAGTGAATGGCAGCTATAAATCCATCACTAATTGTTGCAGTCCATATGCCAATGTATTTTCTTGTCGTCTTCTTCCTTCTTTTTCGCAAAGATTTACTTTTCCCAATAATTAAATTAAATTAGATAAATTTGAGCCTAACTGAAACTAATTTTGTATAATATCCCAAACCATTTGCATAAGGCTTCTAAAAATCTCCAAGCTATTTCTCTAGGCAGTGGGGTAGCTAATTATCTACCTCTCCAAGCAGCCTTCAAGGCATCACAGATATGTTTAGAAGACAGAACAATTTCATTCCTTTGCAAAAAAAAAAGTGTCCATTACAGTCCTAATGCATCATGAAAATTCCATGTTTCCACAGAGATTAAATAATTCACCCTCCATGGAATATATTTGATCATATAATAACAGGCAGACATGATCATTATGCCCTGAATATCACCATTAAGGAAATCAATTCCTGAGCTTTTGGGATATGCAAATACAATTGATTCTTGAACTGTGGAGCTCTCAAAATGAACTGAGACTTTTGGCAGCATGCAAATATTCACCATCCCTTCAGGCTGGGCCAATGTATCTGGCATCCTCTCACACATACAATGGATTCTATCTCAACCCAGTAGGATACATTTCTCTGCAACAATTTGGTTTACAAAACCTAAACTACACTACAGAAGTATTGTAATTATGATCACTGCTCAGCGAGGATAAAATATTAGAAACAAAGGAATTAAATATGAAATTGTTGTTCACAGGCATTGTCTCTCTGTGTGTTCTTAGAATACAGAGTTAACTATGCAAACAAAAATCAGTCCCTCGGCCACGACCCCTCACCAACACAGTGAGCATCTGACTGGGGCTGACTCACAACCTGTTGTTTTGAACTATGGATGGGCTGAGCCCTTTTTTGACTATATATAAGAATCTGGTAGGACTCACCAAGATCCAAAATATCCAGATCTCTCACGACTCTTTCATAGTGGCAATTTTCAACTCAACAACAACAGAATTAAAGTGGTGTGTCACTAAAGCAAGACAAGCAAACACATAAGAGCATGATTTTTTTTTTTTCCCCAAGCATCTAAATATAAAACTATTCATACCCTAGTCTAAGACTACAGTTCTTATAGTACTTGAAAATTAGGTTCTCTTTAAATTCTAGGTGGTCATTTTTTTCCTGGAATCTATATGCAAGCAAATTGCCTTTTTAAATTAATATGTTCCAAGCATTAAAAAAGAATTCTCATTCCACAAGTGGCCAAGGGTTGCAGGTGCAAGCCCACACCCTTTCAAGGCTTGCCTACAAGCCGGGGCAAGAGACTGTGGATGACAATGATGGAACAGGGGGGAACAACAACTTGGCATCTGATGTGAAGGAGACTGTTTCACTTCAGAATAACCAAAAACTCATGATTAACCCAAGTGCACCTGCTAACATGTTTTAAAACATTGCCCATCTTGCAAAGAAGGAAAATATTCACTCCCAACATTAAGGAAGATTTCATAGAGTAATTTTTTTATCAGTATTTTACCCTTTCCTTCAGAACTGAAGATACCCCAAGGCAAAGCACTCAGAAGAAGCCTATTCATAACTGAGAGACATGAGGGATTCACATCATGAAGTCACAATGCCAATTTCTGTCCCAGCCTGTTTTAGGAAGAGCTTAAACCCTGAACAATTCACCAAGGAAAGTCTACCACATTACACTTACAACCATAACAAAAACACTTCTATGTCTCTGGAGGGCTCAGTTATAATCCCACATTTAAATTACAACCTGAGTCTCACGTCCCATCTGTCTAAATGAGTTACTGGGGCTAGCACAAGTCAACAGCAAACTCTGGTGCCATACTGAACCCTCTTCTCCTTGGTGTTCCAAGCATCTAAAGTACAAGTATTAACAGATGCAAACACAGTCTACTGCAGTGCAAAGGCACATTATAAATTATTTTTCTGAAGTTTTGAAACCCTTGAGTGCATTTGCACCCAAGTGCCCCAAACCCTTTGCACACTCAAGCATGCACATAGGAAAAGGAGCAACTGATGCTTTTGAATACTCCTCATCCACTTTATGGCTAGGACCTAAAACTTATTATTTCTTTCACAGAAAGAAAAAAAAGTTCTTCTTGGGTTTTTTATGCAAATCTTCTTTATTTTGAGGATGGAAAAGTACTTCCTCCTAACATTTGAATATTACAGTTTAGACTTCAATTCTTTTCAACAGTCTGCATTACAGTACTTTTCCTTCCATTACCCACAGGTCCACTGAGGCCATGAGTAATCTGGAATAGTAAGGAGTATACTCCTCTTCCCCATCCTGCAATTCCATGGAGCTAAAAAAGAAACCACACAGCCAAAAACAGCTCCAGTAAAAGAAATCAGCTAAAATCTCATTATCGAGGTGCCAATAGGAAGAGAAAGGATGCATTTAGGGCACAGAGACTGAAGAGAAAGAGGAGTCAGAGCATTATCCCAGTACCTGGGAGTCCTGTTCTGCCAAGGACTTCCAAGTCAGTCTTTGGTAAATCACAGCATTTCTCCAAAACCAGGTTCCCCAAATTTCCAGTTTCTCTACTATCCATTTCTCTGGTATCCTCTAGTATCAACTGATAGAACTGTTGTTCTTTCCCCCACAGGTTCTGATAGTACAGAATATGCAATACTGAAGTTCACTGGTCATAGGAGTTGAAATAAAGTGCCCTCAAATCAAAATATGGATTTGTATTTGTTTACCTGAATAACCTCAGCATGCTACAAGTATTGTAAAATCAAAGCTCTTGTTCAAACTCACAGGTGGAAATTGAAAAAAATGCCTAATAACCAGAGCAGGCTTTGGTAAAAATACAACATTAATGAAAATATATATGCATATCTAGATTTCTTTGAACTACTTTGATCTGGAAAGTAGGTCGTATGGCTCTTATTGTCAAGCTTTTTAATGAGGTTTCTAATCGTTCACAAAAACAGCAGAAACTACAAATACAAAAAACACTTGTAACTCTTAGTACATTCAGTACTAATATTCTCTAATTTATATAGAGGATATGGTTTTAAATGAACTTTAAAACAATGCAGTACTTACTAGTCTGAGAGCATGTCCAGAAATTACCTAGAATAAAAATAATTCAAATCATAAATAAAGTGTAAGACAGATAATCACTACAGCAATGTCCATACATGAACAACACTGAGAAAAGATACAACACGAAGAAAATTATAGTAATACTATGCACCTGTGTCTTTATGGGTATAAAGAAAGAAACAGGCTGAAATACCAATTTGATTGACAGAAAAAAATTAGAATTTGAGAGTGATCATAAAAGATACATTTTACATTAGGAAACAAGGAAACATTTACAATATCAGATTTCAGGTAGTAAATTGCCAAGTAGAAAGCTTATTTAGAAACAGTAGAATAAAGGTAGTAATTAAAATAACATTTGAAAGTATATTTTCTGAACTATTTTAACAACAACAAAAAAAATGCATAATTTACTTGCACTGAATATTTTTTGCAATGCAGCTGCCAGATTCGTGTCACACTGAATTTATTCACTATCCTGTTTTTAAAAAAAAAAACGAGACTGATACATTTTCCATGAAGTTATTTAAATACCACCCCAAGATGCCAAGTTGGCTCTGTGACTGCAAAGATATATTTTTTAAAGAGTGTGAAATAATTCATTAACATATTCATGAGGGAGTAAAAGAACTGCAGACTTCAGGTGAAACAGTAGCTTAAGTATCACCAGAGCTAAATTGCATCAAAAGGTGCTAAATCCTGTGAACGTGCTTGCTATAGCACCACTGAGATTTCTACCAAAACAGCCAAGTGTTCATGTAAGTCTCCAGGAGCTTTATAACAAAGAGGAGAAATTTGGTTTAAACAAGGACACTGGCACAAAGAAGCCACCATAACAGCAAAAAAAAAAAACAAGGAAGAAATAAGGGGAAAAAAGCAACAGGGGCATTTCTAGTCAGAAAATAATGTTCTGGCAAACAAGAGGGAAAAGTTGGTTTACAAACTGCATAGAAACTTCTTGATTTGCTGCAATTGCCTCCAATCTTACCTTTCAAAATAGACTATGAAATTCACACACCACAGATATGCGCGAGCAAGTACTGTACGTGCTAGCTAGAAAGGCAGTGATGCCTGTACAGCATATTCTGCAGTGGAGACAGGACATCCAGATTAAGAGCATGGGAAAGAAGAGTGAAATCATTACATTAAGACCTGTCTAATCTATTCTTATTCCTTTAACTGTTTTTTCCCACATTTAGAAAACAATCATTGCAGCTGCAATCTCCCAGTCTTGTTACTGTCCAACATTCCATGTTGGTTTGGAGCAGAGAACAGGATTAAGTGATTATCCTATTTTCTTTGCAAATACTTCCTCTCCTTCAATTTTGATGTCATTGTTAACATCTCTCTCTATTCATGACTGTACATGTGCTTTGTCTTTAATGGACTCTCGTTGGCCTGTCGGTTTCTTTATCTTCTATTAAAAATGTGTAAAAAGAAATTGGCCTATCAGCAGAAGTGCAATAGCACCAATTTTTTAAACAGTAATACAGTTTATTGCTGTAAAGAGCAATACAGAACAATTAATACAGAACAATTCCACTACAGCTAAAGAAATATATTTAAAATAAACTGATTGTAGTTTTCCCGGAAGTACAGATTAAGAGCAGCTATTTAAGAGAAGCTTCTATCATCATCCTCAGGACTGTTTTTATTTAAGACAAGTTCATCTCCCAATTAGTTTGTTTGGGCTTGTATATGGGTTTTCTTCTTTTTTCTTTTCTTTTTCTTGAAGTAACTATCTCAAAGAACACATGTGCCCCAAATAAAACAGCTCTGCACAGACTGCTTGCATCCGTACATTAACTGTCTTGTACTGCCCATTCCGACATGGAGCAGTTGAAGACAGACAGATCTACACAATCCTTCACAGGGGTCAGGTTGCTTTCAACTCTTACGCATGAATTCACATCATCTAACATTTATCAGTGTTTGTTCTTGTTGGTCCTTGTCTCCCTCCAGTGGTGGGAGGATCAAACCTCTCTACACTTTAAACAAGATACATGGCCATCCTCTGACTATAATACACAGCTAAGCCTTCCTCAAACTTTGTCAATCCACTGAATGAGAAATCCCAAAAATACTCGTTGTTATTTTTCCTCCAAACATGCAACTTCTCGTAATTTTAATACTAATTCCTTTCCATCTCCAATTCATCACTATTCAAGGTCAATCCTGGTCTCTTACGTAGTTTCAACTTCAAGCCATTAGCAAATTTCATTAGCACATTCTTGTTTTTATCCTACTTTTTGGTAATTAGTGAAAATAATAAATAAGATCAATATCAAAGCCAGTCCCTGAGGAACTCCACTAATAACCTCCCTCCAGCCTTATAGCTTCTTTCAACATAGTTTCTTGTTATCCCCTTCAGTCATTCCCAAAGCATATGTACTAACAACCATCTCCTCCAGTTTAGATAGCATTTTTCCCACACAGCACTATATGGAGTGCTCTACTGGGGTTGGGGCAGACTCAAACTCTTCTTTGCTCTCAAGGTGAGTGACATGGCTCTGAGAGAGACAGAGGGCACATTGCAAGAGTTGTTGTCAGGGAGAAAATTAAAATTGTGGCCCTGATGGGACCTTATCTGGAAGATTATGCATAACTTTTCTATTTAACAATAGAAAAAAATATTTAAAAAAAAAAAGCCCTGAAGGAGAACAATTAAAAAGTCACTTGTGGAAGCCAAATAGAAGGAACTGCTTTTGTAGCTTAGAAAATGATTTGGTTTGTGTGGCAAGGTTTGGTTAACGAGAGGACAAACAGGGTGGCTTCTTGTGAGAAGGCCAAGCTCATAAGTGGTGGCAGTAGAACCACTGGGACAACATATTTAAGAAGGGGGGGGAAAAGCCCCTGCCCAATTGCAGCTGGAGAGGGAAGTGAGAATGTGAGGGCAACAACTACACCGACACCAAGGTCAGTGAGGAAGGATGAGGAGGAGGAGGCACCCCTCCCCAGAGCAGATTCCTCTGCAGCCCATGGTGAAGCAGCTGTGCCTCTGCAACCCATGAAGGTTAAAAATGGAGCAAATAGCCTCCTGCAGCCCATGAAAGACCCCACACTGGAGCAGGTGTGACCCAGTAGGGAGCCTGTGCTGTGGTAGACTCCTAGCATGACCAGGTAGAAGACAGAAGACCATGGTAGAGCAGGTTTTCTGGCAGGACTTGAGAGCCCAAAGGAGCAGTTTGTTCCTGAAGGACTGCACAGCATGGAAGTGACCCATACCACAGCAGTTCATGAGGAACCGCAGCCCGCAGGAAGGATTCACGTTGGAGAAGTTCATGAAGAAATATCTCCCATGGGAGGGACCCCACAATGGAGCAGGGGAAGCATGTGAGGAGTCCTCCCCCTGAGGAGAAAGGAACAGCAGGGACAACATGTGATGAATGGACTTCAACCCTCATTCCCTGTCCTCCTGCACCACTGAGGGGTCAAGATAGATAGAATCAGGAGTAAAGTTAAGCACAGAAAGAAGTATGGGGGGATGGTACTTTAGGATTTAGTTTTCTTTCTTTGTCATTATCCTACTCTGATTTGATTGGTAATAAATTGAACTAATTTCCCCAATTCAATTCTCTGTTCTGTCCACAGTGGTAATCAGTGAGTGATCTCTCCCTGTCCTTAACTCAAAATCCTTTCATTATATTTTCTCTCCCTTGTCCCGTTGAGGATGGAGAGGGATAGAGCAGTCTTGGTGGGCAACTGATATCCAGACGTGGTCAACCGACATCCAGACGTGGTCAACCCACCACATCATCTCAACAGTAAATGCCATAGATAGAGGGAGAAAAACGTTTAGAAGAAGTAGAACAACGATGAAAATTCCCACGGACATATTCTATCTGGAATTCATAAAAGCTTCAGATCATGAAAGGCATAATATTTGTGACTAAACTTGTATGTATGAGGAGAGGATCTAAAAACAGTTCCTTTTGAAACCTTATGAGATCCACAACACAGGTATTGGCACTATCTGAAAGTGAGTAGGCTTGATAACCAAGTAAGCTCCTTCTGCTACTTCCATTTTTTTTTTCCCCTTTCCAAAGGTCCTCAGTGTTGACTTCATTGCCTCCAGTGCAAGGCAGAAGAATGAGACACACATTTACACCCAGCATTTTTCAAAACCATCACTCTCAAAGTCAGGCCCTGAAGGAAAATGTGCAACTAGAATTGAAGATACTGGATATTTTACCTGCATAAACATTCCTAGGTCATTTACTTTAGCTCTTTACTTACATATCTGTCTGTATAGCTTCACAGACCAGCTTAATTCTCTCCTTGTCCAACCAGGACACACTCAGAATTTACTTACAACAGCCTCAACAACACACCAGCTCTCAGGTTGATCACAAGCTCAAACTGATGCTGGGATAGAGTGCCACAGCTACTTTATTAGTTTTACTATCTCTGTCTCCTCACAAGTCTAAACAGAAATTTTAGCCCAAAGGGGATGGCAAGATGTAGTGGTTTGGTATTTTACTGCAGATAAGTCAATGAAGGAAGGGGGGAACAGAGAGGGAAGAGGCTGAAGCAGGGTGGGAAGGGATATTTTGGGATGTCAAAGTCTGTTATATTGTCATTTGCATGAATCAATATTTTATTTAAAGCTAGAAGATAAAGCTAACTACTGTGAAGAACCAGATGGTTTAAATTCAATATTACCTCTGACATTTATGAGCACCCTTGATAGGTACAGCATTCAGTTTGCGTGGGGAAGGGGTGTTGGTGGGGTTTTTTTATCATTTTGGGATGATTTTTCATTTTGGCCCTTTATGATTTATCTCTTTAGTTCCCTCCCCAATAACTTACTTTATGTATTAAACTACAGTATCAGTTCAATCACTCAAAAATAATATTAAAAATTATTTACTTAACCCCACTATAAATATTCTATTATTATTGTTCTACTGACCCTTACTCTTTTAGCTTTTTTCCCCCCAATAATGACATCTAAAAAAGAGAGAAGGGATGAAGTTTATTCTGTGTCAGTGTACCCAGCTGTGACCCCTTTCTGCACACCAATATCTGTATTAACACATAGGTATGGCTGTCACCAGCACAATGAATTTGCTCAGTTCTAAACTAGGAACTTGCAACACTTCAACAACATAATTCCTACACACACTTCACAAGCCCCCTCTGCTTGAAGGAAAATGAAGTAACAAACAGAACCTGGGAACAAAAGAGGTTTTCCATCCTGCAGATAAAAAAAATCCCATTGCTTAGGATTCATATGAAATCAAGTGTGTCAGAAAAACAGATTTGTGTCAGAACAACCAAATAATGAAAAGGGGAAATAAAACAAAAACCAAAACTGCCCATTCCCCCTTTCAGAAAAGGGGACTTGACTTGCTCACAGTTGCCACACACACTCAGGAAATGGACCAGCCATGCTGTAATCCCTGCATTACCTGACTGAGCAGAGGCTCAGTGTTCAAGGAAGCTAACTACCGGGCAAGAGGCTGATAGGAAACAACTCTGGGAATATTTATTTCTTCACGTGAAGTATAAAGCAGACCCACATCTGAACAGACAAGAGCAATTGTCTCAACTGTGAATTACAACTGTTCAAATTGGTGCCCTAGTTAAGGATAGAAGAGTGTGATAAATGACTGGGTTTATTGTCTTCTTCCTCATCGTCACTTTGGTTCAAAAAAACCTCACATTTCCCAGCAAGACTTTCATTAAGATACATCTAAAGATATCATTTTCCAATGGAAGTTACAATTCACACAAGTGTTGTGGACCAAATCCATTAAATTACAGGAAAGAACAGCTAAAATGCTAAAGCAAAACTGAAATTTAAATCTCAGTTATAGGCTATTGTTTTAATAGTAGTGATTGCCTAAAACCATCTTGGAGACTGCAGAAATAAGTTGGAGCATATGGACATTATTCACACCTTTTAGTCTTCATATGACTAAAGATAAAATATGGTTCTGCTTTAAATTGGGAGTAAAGAGACAGTTCTGCTTTAATTTAGGACTCCAGCCTTGAACTTGTTAGCATTAGTCTCAATATAACAAATTGATCACTAACAAGTGAAAGTCCATCAGTAGCTAATTCACAGACATAAAGACCTAAAATAAAATAGCATTTGATAGGTCAGCTTTATTCAAGACACCACTCAAGAATAACAGCACTTGCCAGAAAGTGAGACACAAAGAGTTCTGGAGTTACCACTCACATAATATGGGCTTTCCAACATAGCCTTATTTTTCCCCAGAAAATACATATTTCTGCCACAGTATCAGTGAGTACTTTCATAGGTGAACGCTGGCATGTGGGCTACTGTGCAAGAGTAGCTCCCAGCCTTGAAAGGCATTGAAGCAACACAACATCAAGAAGTCTGGGAGAATGGCTGGTCATGTGCCACAAAACTTGCTCAAAGCCAGCAGTTGTAAGTTGTTTGATAGAATCAAGCAACAATTCCTAGTAAAGAACAATTTATTTGCTTTCTTCTCACAAGCAGACAATTTCTGACCACAAAACAGCCACTTACCTCCTCCATTGTCAAGTCAGAAGATTATCTAGAGAAATAGATTGAGGTGAATTTGAATACCTGTGTTTTCTTGGAAATACAAAAGATGACAAGACAGGGTCTTGCTTCACTACACAGGACAAACCAAGACAATTTAACTACTCAATCTATATTTCTATTAACACTTGTAAAATGTTTTCTTTCCTTCATTAGAAGGCTGAGGGACTCATCAAGGATCACTATATGGAGCCCTCCTACTTTTTAAATAAGCGTGCTTATGAAATAATTAAGTAGACAACTGCCATGTGGGAGCCAAGTAGTTCAACTACCTTTGCCCTCAATTTATGGCATGCTTTTCCAAAGAATAACAGTGTATTCCTCCCATCATTCTAGTACAGTTAATCACTCTTTTAAAAAAAAAAAAAAAACCTTAAAAAAGTGAGTTCTTACCCTGCTTTTTTCTTTCTCTGTAAGAAAATGATTGATTGGGAAGGGACACACAATGGAAATACTACTGAAATGTCAGGCTCTAATTTTTTTTTTACAAAGTAACATTTAAAATGTTATTTTAGTCTATGCATTTGTCACTCACTGCAAAATGTTCATGAGCAAAGCTTATACAAAACAGACCATAAAAAATTAAACCTTGCAACAACTATCAAGAGAAAAGGGACAATAAAGTAAAGTCCTATTTGTTTCCTCTCCAAGTCAAATTTCATTGATGTTGGTGTCATGGAATGAAAGCAAGGAAGTTCATGACTGAAAACAGCTTTTTGGTGGGGAGCAGACCTTGACACAGTTTGAGGTCACTTTTCTTTCCCCTTGTACTTTCTGGTATGTCACACAGGAAATCAAATTTTTGGTACTGGGGCAGAAATGTAAAAAACCAAAGAGTTGTTGGGTCCCATGTGCCACTGTTTCATATTCCCAGAGCTTATAAAATGAGGATAATTAAATACATGAACCTCCCAAGAGTATTGTGAATATTAATTAGACAACAAATTTAGAGCACTTTGAGAATGAGAAGTACTCTGTGTCAGTATTTTCTGCTATCTTTATTCATACTGAAAAACCCCAAAATACTATTTTCTTTACATTTATGGGAGTAAATGCATTAAGATGCTCAAATGCGAAGTAGGAAATTTTCAGAATTACTTCAAGAAACCAAAATTGTAGACTGTTAGTACAGTCTTTATAGAAGATGGCAGCTCTTGAGCTCAGATATTAAGTACAAGAGCTGTTAAAAATAGTGAAAGTCAAACTACATTTGGAATAATAATTGGCAAACTTTTCTAGATCTATGAAGAAACCAAATTTATCAGCTTTTATCCAGGATAGCACGAATTATTCAACAGAAATAAAATTCAGCATATTCAATTTTGAAGTGGACAAGTTAAAGTATAAAAAAATCCTGTTCGCTGACTGCAGATCATTCTGTGTGCACAAAATGGCCATGAGCAGATCAGGTCCTTCAACTACTTCACTATTTAAAACACAGAATCATGGAACTGTAATGGTAGGAAGGGACCTCTGGAGATGTTCTAGTCCAACCCCTCTGGCTTAGAAGTGTCAAAGAGAGCAGGCTGCTCAGGGCTGAGTCTGGATTTTGAGTAACTCCAAGGACATAGATGCTACAGACTCCCTCCCTGGACAGTCCATCTAACAGTCACTCACCCAGCTTGAATTGTCTCTTCTTTGCTGTGTTTAGAAATGACTTCCAGGACAATTCGCTCACTTTCCCAGGGGTCATGGTGAAGGCGACTGGCCTGTAATTTGCCTGATCCTCCTTCTTGCCCTTCTTGAAGATGGGAGCTCACAGGAACATCTCAAGTCCACGACCTTTCAAAGGCCATCAAATGTAGCCCCATGATATGAGCCAGCTCCCTCAGCACTCATGGGTGCGTTCCCATCAGGTCCCATCTACTAGCATATGTTCAGTTTAAGTGTCCCCTAACCTGAGCCTCCTCCACCAAAATAAGTCTTCCTTGCTCCAGGCTTTCACAGTAGTCTCAGGGGACTGGGACTCCTGAAGGCAGATTTTCCCAGTAAAGACCAAGGCAAAGAAGGCCTCAAGTACCTTGGTCTTCCCAGTATTCTTTGTCATCAGGACATCACATTGGGTACTAGACCCATATCTTCCCTAGTTTTTCCTTTTGTAGAAGTCCTCCTCATTCCCTGTCACATCATTTGCCAGATTCAACACCATGCAGGCTTTGGCTCTCCTAATCTCATTTCTGCCCCCAGACAGAACTTTTGTATTCTACCTAGGTTAACTGTCTGCACGTATTCTTACATTTTATATTTGAGTTTTGTCAGGAGAATCTTCTTTATCTATTCAGACCTCCTGACACCCTTGCCTGCTTCCTGAAAATCAGATCATTCTTGAGATTGGAGCTATTCATTGCTGAAAAATCATCCAGACATTCTAGCTCCCTCTTTTCTCCAGGACTGTAACCCATGGTATTCTTTCAAGCAGGTTCCTAAACAGGCCAAAGTCAACATTCCTCAATTCCAAGACTGTGATCCTCCTATTTGCCTTGACCTTTCCTCTGAGGATCCTGAACTCCACCATTTCAAGGTCACTGTCACCAAGGCACTGTCACTGGTCACCCCTGAGCAATTCTTCCTCGCTTGAAAGTAAGGCATCCTGCAGAGCAGATTCCCAATCACCCGTGTCAGGAAGTTACCATTGCTGCACACTGGAAAGAATCCTACTGGATTGCTTGTGCCCTGCTCTGTTGCCCATCCGGCACAAATAGGGATGTTTTAAAGTCCCACAGCCTGTGAACATGAAGCTTCTTCCAGATTGTCTGAAGGCCTTAACTACATCTTTTTCTTGATCAAACACCCACCATATCATCCACATTGGTCCACCTGCTAATTCCAACCCGCAATTCAGCTGGCTCCTCCATAAAAAGACAGAGCCCTGTGTGTTCCTCCTACCTTCTCACATAAAGGTCAGCTCCCCCACCTCACTGTTCTGGCTTGTCCTTCCTAAAGGTTCTGTATCCGTACACGGTAGCACATCTCCTGTGGGAGCTATCCAGGGGTCTCTAATACCCCTGAGACTGTAGCCCTACAAACACAGAAGGACACCATTTCCCCTAAAGCAAGCATAAGTACAGGCACTTGAGAGAGGTGCCCACTTATGCTGATTTCCCAATAAATGGATGAACATTTCTTCCATCATGTTGTCATCTCACTACTCCCTTATTTGTGTGCATATACATGAAATGGGCCCACTTTTCCCCATTTTGTTGATTTGAAGGTCTCTTGTCCTCGCTTGTTCATGGGTTGACATCTCACTTGTCTGTCATTCCCAATTAAAGCTCTCCTTTTACTAGGTCAGCCAGCCTTTTGGTTCTTCAGAGCATTCCTTGGTCTTCACAGTGCCCCACAGTTGAGAAAGTACATCCTACTTAAGGCATTTCCTATGAAAGAAGTCTCTGCATTCAGCCATTCCACAACATACACGTTTCTTGGGGAAATAACTACCACTTCCCCCACAAAGAAAGAAAATCAATCTTGAAGGGACCTCCCTCTCTGAAAAAAAAGTATTTGGAGCACTCCCTTCAAATTTTGACAATAGCCAAGTTGTTATTGATTTCACTTCGTTCCTATTGATTCCATCTCTACCGCAACTCCATAGTTTCCTAGAACCTGACCTTTGACTTCAGAAACCTGAAGCTTTAAGTTTTATGATTAAATGGATTCTTATACATGTTTGAAAAATAAGTTCAAGAAATCTGGTTACCTAAGCAGCTAGAGAAAACTAATATATAAAATAAGCAAAAGCTACAGATTTTATTTGATACACTCTGCTTTTGGGATACTCATCCTTCTGCCCACAAAGTACCTCAAAATAAATATTCTGATGTAATATTTCCAAAACCATCCCAGAGATCTATAATTGTACTACTTATTTTCAGAGATGAGTTATGCAGCCTTGTTGATTTTCAAGAAAATTTGGACTCAAATAATTTGCAAAAATAGGGCTGAGATGCATTTGCAAGTCTTCTCTTTTAATATTAGAAGAGACCAAGGATTTGAAACATTCAGTAGTCATAAGTCTAACTAAAAATTTATTATTCAGATAATTTAACAACACAAAAGTTTGCATCTTGAAATGAACAGGCCAAAGCTGTATAGTGACTAAAGAACCAACCTACAGGTGCAACTAAACTGTTGCTTACAACCAAGAAAACCCCTAATTCTTTATTTCAGGGACTATTCATTTGACTCCCTTATTTCAGGACTCTCCATCATTACATTTGCCCCTCAGTGGTATTGCACCTGCACACCAAGATCCATTCTTGCAAATGCCAAGCCAATTCATTTCTTTTTCTAGGATTGCCTTTCATAAATCAGGAATCATTGGAATCACACACATAATAAAAGGTATGGGGGGGGAGGGAAATCCCTGAGCAAGCAATTTGCCAGCCAAAGATTTAATATTAGTTGAGTTGAACAGCCAATCCCAATTTAGAGACAGTATACCCTTAAGATGCTCAGCCCTGAGTACAATAGTATCCAACCTGAGCCAGTCACAAACCTGCTACTACCAATTATTCCTGTACAAACAGCCTGACTGCTACATGCCTTTTAAAAGAAATCACTTGGCAAAAATGTTATGATTTACAACATTTAAGGCCTTATTTAGGCCCATAAATAGTACGAGTAATTTTTAAAAAACCTTCCTCTGCTGCAGAAAGAAAAAGACGTCATTATGAACTTTAGCAATGTCAGCAATAGCATTGTGTGCTGAATAGGAGCCTGACTGGAGAATGTTCTAAGAAAACCAGGTTGATTTAATCATTCCACGCCAGGTGTTGAATTTTTTCAGCACAATATACACAGTGGGTAACTGACACAATAAAATCTCCAGTTTCTAGGAGTTCAATGCATTTCAGGTTGGTTTTGTGTCAAAGGGATGCATTTATAGAAGCTGTATTGGCTAGAAATAGTGAAGTCAGAAGAGTATTCTGAGCCCACTGGAAATTTTTAAATGGATTTCTTTATAATTGAACAACACTTCATTGCAATGGGATAGCCACGAAGCTTCATTTAGTAGTATAACTTTCCCCCCTTCTATAGTATGCTCCTAAAGACAATATTTTAACCTCTGTGTGTGTTTTAAGAACACTAATTGGATAGAGTTGTTTGGCTGGAAATTGTTAGGCATAATATGGAGCCCTCTAGCTCCTACCAGTACCAATTTCCACTGTGCCAAGCACCAGGAAAACCACTCAGTCTCCAAGCTGCACACTTATATTTTGAGCCCACAGTAATAACCACCCATAGGAAAGATGCAAAGGGACAGAGAAGCAAAACAATTTGGTTTTGTTTAGATGAGCCACCAGAGTCAGAAACTAAGCCAAAACTGTACTTCATGGCCTACATCTCTTCTCCTAGAGCAGTGGGAAGTAATTCCCTAAGGACTACCATTGCCTGCATTTCTTAGTTGAAGTGATAAAAATTCCTAAGCCTGATTAGTGATAGGTTTCTTCCTCCCTCCTTCCCTTTTCTCCAAAAGGTAGTGCACATAATGCCAGATCTATCTTGTGCAAAATTGCCACTGTAGCTCTGTCAGGTTATAGAGGAGAGAAAAAAAAATTGACAAAACAAAAAAGCTGAATAACAATCACTCATAGACTTAAAGAAGTGTTCAACTAGAACTTGAGGATGCAGATCACCAATGCTTTGAAGAGGCATATGAACCACAGCATGTACTATGAAGTACCCACCTTTCAAAGAACAAAGATTAAAAGAGAATTAAAAACTAAAACACATTTTTAGCCTGTGGAAGCAGCAGTTATGGTTACACCTATCCCCACACATGCAACAAGTCACAAGCATGTGCACCTGCTTGTGTGCCTGACCACACCGAGGCACACAGCTGTGCAGGCACGAGGTGTCACAGTTTAACCACAGGGGAGAGGACACACCTCCACTCAGCACACCTGTCCAAGATCTCCCAGTAAGCCACAAAGAGATTTGTCTTCTTTCCAAGACAGTGAGGATCAGCATGTCTGAGGTCAATATAGCATAAAACTCAAACTAATAAGGGCTAATGAGCTAAAAGCATGTTGCTATGGTCCGCTTCTAGGCAGAAATAAATTTCTAGGTTTTGCCTGTTCATCCAAAAAGCAGATTGTTCCCAAGTGAAATGCAAGCAAGCTCAAAATCCAGATACAACAAATTGTCTATCTGATCTTTATTCCATCATAAAACTGCAAGTTGTCAAATGTTAACATTTCATGGAAACACTTTCTTTTGACAGAACACAGACAGAGGCAGGCTGGAAACCTGCTGTTTTGTAGCTGTTTATTTACCTGTCTCCTCAGCAATGAGGAGCTGGATGCAAAGACCTGCAGGTTTCAGAACCACCTGAGCTCCCAACTGCCTGACTCCAGCCTGTGACTCCCAGGACAGCTTCAAATTCACCAGGGAACCCGGGGAGCCCATGAAGCTGCTGAATAAAACTGCTATAATCCTTTTAGTTTCACTAGCAAACCCCACTGATTAACAGCAGCAAAACTGTCAAACCCTGTCAGCTTCACACAGCAGCAGTCAGAGATCCTGGGGAGCACACCAGTTTCATAAGCAAAACATTGTGGTATTTTAATAGCATGTTCTGGGGAGGGGGACAATTTCTTATGCCAGTTTAGAATTGTCACTGTTTTGGATGAAAATTCGTGAATAAAAATTTGGTCTCAAAGCCAACTCTGCCAGAATCAAGTGAATTGCTCCTATCTGGAGCAATACCTCATGATTTCTGGCAAACTACGGTGCTGTTTTCCTGTAGGTTACTAGTCTGAATCAAGACATGAGGATAGGATTATAGCACACTCCTTTCTCTGTCCTTCCTACCACAAAAGAGGAACTAGAAACGAGATATAATTTACATCCATATTCAGAAGTTTGCCAATATAAACATTTCAACCAGAGAGGCAGCCTAAGTCAGTAAATTATCTGCTAAAATCTAAAAAGCATTCACTCATCAAACAGATAATCCGGTCCCTGTGCTGGATGAGCTGAGGGGACCCAGCTGTAACTCATAAAAATCATTCCCATACACTGCTGGAGAATGCATGCTCTGTAACAGCAGGACATCATCTTACTGCACCTCTGCTCAACAGCTCATTTTATGCAGCTTTGATCTTGACTAGATTTTCCAATACAGACAGATATTACAGTTTTAAGGAAGGTCCCAAACCATAGTAATTTAGTAATCCAGATACACATGGGAGGAAAGTTTGCACCATTTTTATAACCTTAAGGTTTTTGCAGGGCAGAAAAAATGGACAGGACATTAGGAAACCATTATGAGGGAAAATAATTAAAATCTGATTTTTACAATAATTTTGTCTGTATATGAATAGCATTTTCTTTCAAGAAACAGAGGTTGATTTGAGACTGCTTTGAAGCAGTGTAGTACCATTGTATGTTGGCCTGTTCACTAGCGCTGTGGAAACCTGGCCAAAAAAGAGAAGACTAGTCCTATGGCCACGAAGACATGGCTAAGGGCTTGTTTTCCACAGGGCAGAGATTGCACTGGCGTGGTTAAAGGCCTGCAGTGCTCTTGAAATTAACTGGAGACAGAGACAGCAAGGTATGTTCCCTGCATCTGGAACAAATTACAATCTCAATGGCGTTAATCACGGATTGTAAACTACTCCATCTCACATCATATTTTTCCTCCTCTGCAAAGTAATCTCAAGTCCCTATCTCTCACTCTCCCAGCTTCCTCACAAACCCTACAAACCTACACAGGTTATACTTTTAGAGACCTCCAAGCTGGCCAGGGTCACATCTTAAGAAACTCTCCTGGCCTGACTTTTCTTTCTGAGACTGTCAAGTTTCAGTTATTGGAGATGTCAGCCTGAGACACCTCATCATTAAATCTTTGCCAATTTTCTTTAAACCAATTTATGACATTATATGCAATTTGTCCACAGAAAGGTACAATAGTTATAGGCAATATGCATAAGGAGCTGCACATTTTGCCTGACAGAACTTGGAGGTGATGCCAACAAGCTGCTGCTTTCAAGGATATAAGCCACAGCTGAGCCTGTTTCAGAGCACTATGCCCACCATGGCCCTGCAAAGTCCAGCAGCCATTGCCAGCCCCAGCTCTGTGATTACATGATTTCTATGCATTTTGACAACACGGAGCTTCTGCTAGCATTGTCAATACTGAGCACAGCACCAGCAACTTTTTTTTTCCTAAATTAGCTGTAAACAAACTTAAATCTTTTGTGACGGCTAGCCTAGGAAGCCAGCTTAGGTGCTGCAAAGGTGAAGTTCTACCTTTCCACCTTCAAAATTTTTCCTCTACAAAAAAAAAAAAAAAAAAAAAAAAAAAAAAAAAAAAAAAAAAAATTCTATTTCAGTGCAGTATCTCAGCAAGACAGCAAAAAAAAGCAGTTTCCAGAGAGATGATTTTTTCTTTGTTGTTGAATGAGCTATTATAAGTAACCCACAAAGATTTTTAACACCTTCAGTCATAACCCTTATTAGTATCCTTCCTTGACTAAAAGGTGAAAGAAGTCCTTAAGCCAACTGTCCTCAAGATTCAGGGCTGTGGGAGTTTATTGTCCTCTCCCTTCCCCTACGTCTTTTTGTCTCTCACCTTGAAAAAATAAAAATAACATGAATTATATCTGTTTGCTGCACTGAAAAGACTCACAATTTAATTTAAAAAGTGATCTCTATCTATGCCAAATAGCATCTTAGACCACATTTCAACACTAATATTTAGTAGGGTTTAACAAACACAAGCCCAAGACGAAGTGGTTAAAGGGGAAATGATAAATAACTTGAAACCTCATTTCACTCTGAGCCGCTTTTACCTACCCTTTCATGTCATGCATGGCACACTGACGGCTCCTTCAAAGAATAAGAGCATATTGCTACTCTTTTCCTTCAGCCTATTGCAAGATAAGCTATCACAAACAATTCTTATCACTGAAGCTTCTGGAAAAAAAACCCAAGACCAAAACTCCCCACAAATAAAACAAGCTCAACTGGAAAAAACCAAAACAAAACCAGTAACCACTACACACACAAAAACAAACCAAAAATCAAAAAATGCAAATTTTTCCAAGCTTTATCTTTGGGGCTGGGGAGATGACTGAAAGGCTTAGTCCTTTTACAGAAAAATATAAAGAATATGCTTTTTAATTACAGGATGGCTTCATTCCAGCTTTCTCTGGAACATGGCCATTACCATGGGATCATGCCCATAATAAGGAACATTGCATATTGCAACAGATGCAAAATATAACAAATAACTATGTATAGACAAACTATATAAATATAACCACATCATATGTTGATAAGGCTTTATATGAATAGAACCTTAGCTTTGCTGGAGTCCCAGGCCATTTCATACTTGCAGACAAGGAGAGTTTCATAGCACGAACAGCTACCAAACACTAACAAAACTTGATCTCCCAGGCTACATTCAAAGGGAATTATGGATTGTTGACAACCTTTACAGAAAAGTTTTCTTAGCCAAAAGGAAGTAACTAACAGACACATTCAGAGATACATAATTCTGCCCAAAACATTAGAAAATAGGTGGCTACTGGTAAGTTTCCACATCTATATTTAGGAACTAACTTTCTAACACCACTGTTAGAAAAATTAAATTCTCTGCAATACAGCTCAAATAAAAGCCTTTAGCGTTGTGACAACATTCCCCCAAACAAATATTGAAAGGTGCAGGTCTGGAATTAGTGGTCTAATTTTGGACTCATAGAATTAAGAGCAGAACAGTGACAATCATTGAATAACACTGCCAGCTGAAACTGCTTGACTTAGTGAGTCTTTCAATTAATACTGTAGCTTTTTTCACAGATAAAAAACTTTTTTAAAACAAATATACTAGTTCTGTCTCATAGATTGTACAAGCATCAGCAGTATTCCAAATAAAATAAATAAAAAAGTTATGCTCTGAATTTCTAGCAGAAACAAGCAATCACCAAAAGGTTCAAACTTACTGTTTTATTTTATTTTATTTTCCAAATACCATTTACTTCTGCTTGGATTGCAAAAACACTGAGAACAAACAAAACAAGATCAAAGACCGAGTCCACATTGCAGAAAATCTTGAAATAGCAACAGAAATCTCAGAAGTAAGAAAGAAAAGCCAAACAGTAGAAAGAAACAAGGACAGAACTTGGAACAAATCTACAAACGAGGCTTTTTGTGTATCAGCGCAAATATCTTACTTGTGTTTTCCCCTAGTAACATTAATCTAGCTCATGCTGAAATGAGCCTCGATTCAGAGCAGCTCACATCAGGTGCATCAAAAAATCCAGAGGAGGAGGAAGAAAAGGAAACTGTTTTGATGGCATTGTCATCAGGAGTCTTATAGTTATAAACATACCACTTTGTTCATTTTCATATCAGAAGTTAATTCAGTTGTTACCATTCAGGAGGAAACATTTTGAGATTAATTCCCTTCCCTTCTCCCTGCCCCTGTTTACTGGTGATCTCTGCAGGCCCACAGCACAAACAGACTTCTTTATAAAGTTTGTGGAGAATTAGAAAGGCAGCTCAATTACCGTCAGCAGGCAGGTTTCCAAAAGAGAGCCATAAACAAGACAGTGTGTCGAGGTATCCCGGCTGAGAGTAGCCAAACTCCACCTATGCCAGGCAGAGGGAGTTCCTACTCCCCAGACCTGGCTGGCAGGTCAGGCACTCCGACACTCCCCCACCTCTTTCAGGCAACAGCTTAAAGCCACCTGTTAGAATTTTAAATCAGGTCAATTAATTTCAACCTGGGGGAGAGTGCACTTGCATCAGCCACAGCCTGACCATTAGAAACAGAAGCTGGTGGAGACAGGAAGTAGGCTTGGGATCAATAAAATCTATCAATAGCCTTGTAAGTGTGGGGCAGATTTCTCAGCGATGGGAAAAAGGGCCAAATTAGCTGTAATGCCTAAGTAAAGCCAAAGTAGCCACAGAGCTCAGAGAAAGGCCCTTTGTTGTTCAGTCAGTAAAATTAAGATACTTGTGACTCCAGCAAAGCAATTCAGGGTCTCTAGTGCCCAGTGCTGGAACATGCACATTGAGCCCAAGACCATTACAGGGTCCTGAGGATGAAGGATTTGTCTGCAGCACTTGTGAACACAAACATGCTTTGCAGTCCGAACACTCTTCAGACCCACAGCCCAGCATGAAAGGAGCCAGGCAGAACAAAAGAAGGTGGAAAACACACGGGTTTCATTTCAGCTATGATAAAAAGAATAGTGGTAGTGACTCACACAAGTCCTTTTCTCTTTGAGTGAATAGAGTAAAGAATAAGCAGCGGTTCAGCAGCTAGAGCCATGGGTCTGCTGATTAAAGCCAGGAGTTTTCGTCAGTGCCCTGAAGGCCCATCAGCCCTTGTCTGTGCTGATCAGGATACAGAACGAGAGAGCTGAGAACCTGTACTGCAGTTGTGTCGGAAATGCTTGGCAACATAGCAGGCAAAGGGTTAAATGCACTGGGAAAGTGCACAGAAATTAAAATGCTTGGTCCCAGGAGAGTGGCACACAACCCCTAGAAACCTTCAGCCTGTCCTACAGCCAAATACCAAATGGCCACCTTCAATTTTATTTTCTTTTAGTTAGGTAAGACAGTTCACAGACACTTAGAGCGACATCTTTAAAGCTCTGTTTAATTTTCTGTGTCTGAACAGTTCCATGGCCCACTTTTTAATTGCTGCATCTAATGGAGGTGGGAAGGTAGATGAAAAATCCCAAGCTTTATGAGACAGTAAAGCCTGTTCAGTTCCCTGTTGTTTTGCTATTTATTTCCACAGTGGAATGTCATAATTTGTGGTGCTCCACCCTGACATGCGCATTCAGAGTAATTTTCTTTAATAGACCACTCTTAAGAGTACAGACTCATCTTGCATTTTAAAACACTTTATTCACTGCTTTTTCATTAGATCTCCGTGGAAGGCTGGAAACCTTAAATCTAACAACAGCTGGGACCTAATCCTGACCCACAGAACAATATGACAAACCTCTCAGACTCATCTAGAAATTCCTTAAATCAGGAAGAGCCTGGCCACTGATTTCTTGTATGCTCTATTACAGAGTACAGCTAACAATTTGCTTTTACAAGGACCAGTGCAAATTAACCTAGATGGAATTTTGAGGCATTAGAACAGGAGAAAAAGGAGTAATGAAATTAATATTTTAAGAGAACGACTATTGTCTTTCATAAAACAAAATGTAAATTTAAGTGTGTGAAATAGAATGCACAGGACAAGGTTTCTGCAAGCACAGGAATGATCTAGGAACAAAAGTCCCGCAGCTCAGCTCTGCAGCTAATGTGTGCAGGGACTGCTGACCATGTAGACGTGTTGAACTACATTTAAACAGGTAGCTAAGCATATTTTGGAAACCATGTTATGGCAGCAATTTTAGTGGTCAATTTTTCCACAGGTGATGACCACAGGCACTTTTGCTGACTTGTGTTTCGCTATTTGACAGCAGGATAAATAAGGGATCCTTTTCTTTCCCTTTCATTTCCCCCAACAGGTGGGTACTACCTTCAAACTAGCCAAGTTCAGAAATGTGCAGAAAACTCCATGCAGGTCTCAGCATCCAAAACTGCATTTCCTCCAGGAATGGAGGAATATTCTCCCCTTTCAAAAAAGCTGAGAATACAGGTTCTAATTTTTGTGTGTAAAACTACATACACATACAAGTTTTTCATCAAAGGCATCTCATTCTAGACTAGAAAAAGCATCTGGGACCAGGGTCAGAACAGGTTTTATGGCTGTAAAGCAAGACCTCAGTAGAGAACAGATTTATTCCACAAAATCGCAACTCTGGATAAAGGAAGAACGCTGCTCAGCTCTGCCTTGGTTACTTGCACCATCATGAAATTACAAGCTTGCATTTTATGATATGGTGAATCACAGGACAAATTAGTTAATCTTCTGAGGGAACTGAATGCAAAATTTCCAGGGAAATGTCTTAACTATTAGGGCATAGGATACCTCCTTCCTTTGTTCTATTTGGTCTCATGGATCTCTTCTCATTGCAAGCACCTCTCTAATAAAAACAACCCAGAGCACTGAAAGAACTGAAGAGTGCCATTCTTAGCAAGACAGGTAGCTTTCAGCTTTCTCAGGCAGGAAAGAAAACCAAATTGACATCTTTTACACCCTGCAAAAATACTCAGATTCTTTGTACAGGTAACAATGGCCAGCATCTTCCCCTCATTTTCCACATTTTAGAAGAAAGACAAACAGAGGTACTTCCTTACACACATTTTCCTGCTATCTCCTCTCAAGCAGCTCTTCACCCAGCATACTGGTTTTTACAGAGGGACTGAGATGTAGGAATATGGGTGCAATTCTGGCACACTGCAAAATGTGCTAATACACACTCAAGAGCTGTGCATCCTCTGTGCCCATTACCTACACAGCAAACTCCTCCCTAAGCAATATCCCTTAACATCCTAATTTCCCTCTAATTTCTATAACCTTGCATTTCTAGTCTCCCCCCCCCCAGAGCAAGAGAAGGGACTTATATTCCTGTATTTCTCTTTCAAAGGTTAACTGCAAGGTAAAGCATAGCTGCAGTTCCACAGCACTGCAGGGGGGGAAACAACAAGAACAAATGAATATAAGAACTGGGAATAAGAGGAAATGCCTTAATCTAGTTTAGCTTGTTTCATCTTTTCTCCTGCTGCCCATGAAGAAAGTGATAACCTTGGGGGGAAAAAAATAATAGTTCAATAATCCCAGTCTATTCCTGGGACAGAGAATGAGTCCCTAAACTATTTCTTGTCAACTGGATGCCATTAGATCACTGCCAGGCAACCTGTGACTAATGTAAGGAAACGCAGGTGCAGCAATCATCACCCAGCAGGCACCAAGGCAAGATGGGCTTGCTGCTCTAGAAAGACCCTGCAGAAAAACATGGGCATCATTTCACTCAGCAAGATGGTGGAAAAAAACAGGCTGCATAAAACAGCCACCTTTTCCATACCTAGACAGGTCCTGATCTCTAGGGAGACTGTGCTCTCCCCTTCCTGTCACCTTTATTTATAGAGTCTGCACATTTACTTGAATTGAAGTTATCTCTATTATATAGAGACTATACTCTGGTCATTGGGTTTAATCTCTGAGCCTGGGGCTTGGGGACTTTATGCCCATATGCATGTCACCCATTAAAACCCAAGCTGAAGATAGTGGGTTTTAAGAGTACAAGAGCCTCTGTTTCTGCCAAATAAAATTGTGAAATCAATCCAAGTCTGATCTCTTGCAATATTTAGATTTATGTACACCAGCTGCTGAGATCTTGCTTTAGCACTAGTGGACTATCCTGAGAATGTAGGGAGGACTCTGCATTTACACATTTTAGGTAACTTTTTACCTGTTCATGTTCACAGTGTAGTTTCTCCCAGGACCTCTAATGTTTTTGCGGGATCTTTAATGTTGTTGCTGTTCTTTTACATAAGAGATGTTGCTCCCCTGTCACAAACCCCTGCAAAACATCTGTTGCTTATTCTGGATCAGTAGCATATCCCAGGAAAGTATTTCCGGAGCTGATCGCAGTACTAGGATTAAGAATATTATTCTTCTATCACAGAAAAGTAGGATTCCTTTCATCCATCTCCCGATTCTTTAATGCACTATCACTACTGAAGTTTTTTTCCTGTACATTTAAGACTAGAATCTCTTTTGTTACTATTCTTAAAGGTAAGGTCCTTGGACTCTCCTTGCCAACTTGAAGCAAAACTACAAAGCCATGAGGAAAAAGCCACCAATGGGATGCAGAAGGTGTGATTATTCTGACAATAATAAATTCAAGACTGAACTCTTATACAATCTATACCTATTGTAACAATTCTACATTGAATTACATTCTATTCCCTGCACAGTGGTAGGGACCCATCAGGATTATTTAACCATTATTATTTTAGCATTTCAATTGTTTGATTTTTTAAGTACCTCCACACACAGATAATCTGCATGTACAGAAAGCCATGTGTATATACATACGTGTGTGTGTGTGTGTACACACGCATCCACCGTAGTTTATCAAACATGAATGTTATAAAACTTCTTAAAAGCACAGCAGAAGCCTGTCAGTCAAATAGCTGGAAAAGACAGATTTTGATATTTCTCCCGCACTAAATATGAATACATTACTTTGTGACAAAAATAATAATGCCTTGCTTGGTTCATGTTTTATGCAAAAATCAGTTTTGGTAGATGAGAGAGTTTTATCTAAGAAGTAGATTTAGTGAAATAGTTGAATTCTCTTCCTAGCTTCTAGACTTAAATAACCTTGTACAAATTGCCTTACCTCCCTATATCTCCCTTAAAATACCAGAGGCAACAAACCCCCTACTTTTAGGGACTTCCAGAATGCTTCAGGTAGAAAGACTACATATTTATTTGAAGTTCAGTTTGATGTCACTGATAATTATCAGGTCATGGTTATATGTGGACTTTGGAAACAATTGGTTCCTTCCATTAGAGTTGTGCCTCAAAACTAATTGCATGATTGCTCCTCACATCCCATCCATGCTATATCCATCAGTGACTTAAATCAAGGCAGGGGACTTTGCACTGAAGTAGATTAGGAGAGTCCACATTACAGCAGCTCTGCTTCAGGAACAAGAGCAGGTAGGCAACAATCACGACAGATGTTGCTCACGTTCTCGTGGGGCTCTGCCCTTTGATCAGATACAAAATATGATACACTAGGAAGCAAGCTTTTCCTTCTTTTTTCGATGTCAGTGTTCATGAATACTTAATAGGAAAGACTTTGCATCTTTTTACTCCATTAAGCAAGGATTAATGTTTTTTATGCATATTCACTTCCACTGGGAGGGAAAAAAACATTTTAAAAAATCATTCATTTCCATTAACATGAGTTTTTTTAGTATGTTTTCACACCATTTGGGGTTTTTTTTTTCTAAAAGCACTCTGACTATATAGCTGACTTGCCTGAAACAAACCCCTGCTGTGAGCTTTTTACATAAGAAGTTGAGTATTTCTGGATTCCTCTTATCCTGTGTCCTTTACACCCACATGTGAAGAAAACACAGCTGCTAAAGTACAGGAGAATCCTTCCCTACACACCTGCTGTTGACCCTTGCAGATATGACCAAGTTTCTCTCTTCATTAAAAAAGGAGCTGAACCTCTGCTGCCATTTCTCATCCCCAGCTGACTTCTTGCGTATGCGCAGAACTGAATCCAACCACTTCCATGGGAGCCAAATGCCATTCTCCATTTCAGAGTCTTACTAGGAGAGGGAGAAAATAGTGCAGTAACTAAGCAATATAAATATAACAGCATATCCAGGCTGGGGAACATCTCTGAGTTTCAGGAATGTATGGTATTTTGCAGAGCAGGGCTGAATACACCATGAAAATGCATACTAGTAATACCTGAAACAAAGTTTTACAGGTAACAGCAAGAAAAAGAATAAGCTTTCAGCATCTTTTGCTTCTGTGCCAGAATATGCAAGTAACAATAGATCAGCCTGAACAATAGATCAACATCAGCCTGAACTTTTAAAAAAGGATAACTGGTTTAATTGTACTGATATTTTCTAATCTTCTTGAAGAATATGCACAATTACTTTCATGACTTCAAAACACAGTATTACTTGTCCCCTACCACAATATATCAAAGTCAAGGACAACATAAGACAAAAGCTCAATTCTCCTTAGTCGTCGTCCTTTAAAGCTTCTAAAACTGATTGTTAGCAGGTCCTGATGTTGACATTTTGGTATCAAATGAGTACACAGAAAAAAATCTTGTTGTAAAAATTTTCACTTTAGTATTCTGCTCTTTTTTTTCACAGTTTCCTGTTGGGAAGTAAAAGTTGCTACCTCCTTATCAAAATAGGATAATGGCTTATGTAATTTCTGAAATATTTATAATGCCTTTTCTTAAATATTTTACACTGTAAGATTACAAAAAAAAAAAAAAACCAAGTTCAACAGGCTGGCCACGTGGTAATTCTTAGTCAAGTGCTGCATGGGTTCTGAACCTGGCATACAACTCAAAGGCCAGGCTTTTCACACAGCTTTCAATTCCAGATGAACTGACTCTAAACAATTAGGTCATCATAGCAAACAAGTAGAAATCTACCCAAACTCAGTACCTGTAGGTGCTTGCTGTCCCTGAAATATCAAAGAATCTGTCAAGGTCACACACACCCCACAGTAGCAGAAATTAAAATGAGAGGGCATTCTCTTTGCTTTTGTTTTGGTTTTGGTTGTATTTTTTTTATGAAGCACTCATATAAAGTATCTAATGATATAATTAAACTTCATAGGCATAAAAGATATATTCTCCTCCCCTCTATAGACAGAGGAATTAAAACAGCATCTTCTTTCCTCCAAGATTTCTCAAACTATCTGCTAAGCCTTCTTTCATTTTTAGCCTTACATGAAAAACAAACAGCAAAAGAGCTTGAAAGATTTAGCTCAAGAGTTCTGAGTTCTCCTCCAGAGAAGGAGGAGGATGGAGTCAAGGTGTTTGGCAGAGTTCATGTGTCCTGCTAGGTAACAGTGACAGAAGGCAGCACTGCCTGAGCCAGTAGCAGGCCACTGCATCCTCCTTCCACAGAAGCAGCAGCAGCAGCAACACTGGAGACATCATGGGACATGTCTGAGCAAGAATGGAAATTGTACAAGAAAAAAAATTCAGCTTTGAAATGTATGAATTGTAGGAATGTACAATACAAGGAAAGGATATTGAATGAAATGGGATACATCCATTCGTAAGCAAAGCGAAAAGATACAATACCTAGGTCAAGGTTTTTTAGAAAGATAAAAGCTATTTTAAAGCAAAAACTTGAAAGGACTTAAAAAAAAAAAAAAGGAAACACCATTAACAAGGAAATTAATTAACTAGTCTTTACAAAATTAGTCATTTTAACATTTCTAATACATGCATCTTTTCCCCATAACCATTTGCTGGTTTTGACCCAATTTCACAAGTAACATTTGTTACTTCTCAAATTCCAGTACTGAGTGCATTTCTGTTTTGTCAGACTAATTTTGAAGGGCATCACCTGGAAGTGTGGATGCCCACAGACTCCAAGGACCATTCCCTTAGTTTTGGAGAAAGGGTGATTTCTATGAAAACAGAGGCAAAGTCCTAGCCCAGCTAGTCTGAGCAGCACCACAAGTACCCTGCCCTGTCCAAACTCCAGCAGGTCCTTGTGCTTACTGGGAAGATATGTTTTCTGTGTTCCCAGGCAGATTTCTTGTGCCAAGTGTGTCAAAGTTAGGGACCTTTGCAAAGTTCAAAACTTGAACAGTGAAATCAAGGTCAAGTCATAAAAAGCCACCACCACACAGATGAAAAACTTAAGAGCAGTAGCTGAAAAGTCTTAAAAGACATAGCACACAGAGAGATGACCCAGAGCTCTCCTTAGTCCTCACAATTGTTAAACAAGTATGACTAAGCTTAGAGAAAGCACTTTGGGTTTGTTGTTGTTTGACTTTTAGTTGGTTTCTGTCTGTTTGTGTGTTTTCAAGTTTTTCTTCCAAACACACCTGCACTTTATCTGCTTTTCTTCCTTCACAGGAGCTAAGGGAGTCCACTCTGGCATGTAACTGGGCTTTCTGTTTTGAAACAAAACCTTTTCTTCTGACTTCGCCATGTTTTTTTTTTTTTGCATTCCGTGGCAAATCTCTGTCCAGATCCTCTGATGTATCCTTGGCAAAGTGCTCAGCTCTGCAGTAGCCATGCCTGTATGTCTCCTGCACAGCAGTGGTTTTACAGCACAGCAGCTCATTAGGCAAATGGACTAGATCCTACTCGCTTCTGGTTTTGCAAATGTTAACTTAGTCAGAGCCAAGGAAGAGACTGGATCAAAGTGAAAACAATGTAAGGTGCTATGCCATGTGTAGCTTAAGCAATCAAGGAGTTAGAAAAGAGAGCACTTGCTTCACAAATTAAATGCATGTCACCTCTAGTCCTCTAGACCTAAAAAACACAGGTGAGAAGGAGAAGGGTGTTGAAAATCATCTGTCTCATCAAACAAAATTACCTTCATGAAACCAGGGCCAAAAAACTGAGAGCATTGAAGTTGGCCACCAAACTCACAGAACTGTGATAGTTTATACCCATCAAAAATTTTGTCACAGATTGTTTCTGGTTTACCATACCTCTGCCTGCAGAGAGCCTCTGCTGCAGTATGCATGATGAATGCATATCTTCACAGGACAGGCAGAAATCCAGTCACCCAGCATTGGACAAGGCAGTGAGGAAAAGAACATTTTCATTTCTTACATATTTGTTGCCTTCGAAAATATTTGTATTGAAATAATTACAGTTTTATTTAATTCTGTAGCTTCATAATTACAACTCTTAAAACAATGCACTTATTCTCCAGAAAAGCAGAGAAAGTGTTAGTGTGCATTTTACATTTATAGACTATCCAGTCACATCTCTGAAAAGGCAAGCAGAGGGATTTGAGGATTTCTTTAATTAATGCTTTGAACAGAGGCAGCAAAAATCACTTATGTACTTCGTGTAACAATATTAGTAGTAGTAGTAATAATAATAATAATAATAATAATAATAATAGCTCTTATGTAATCCAACATGAAAACTGTGCATGGATGAGGGCACAGCAAATTAACTAGAGGTCTTTGTGGGCCAGATGAGCTAAAGAAAGATCTAAAGAAAGACTGTGGCCAGCTCAGAAATACTCTATGCCTACCTCTGAAAAGCAGGACTCCCAGTGTGGGGCTGGGATGGGAATACCCTACTGTGTTCTGATCATGTACCAAGCTAAAAGTCCAAAGGTTCACCTCATTCTCCATCCTAGCATCTAGAAAAGAAATCCAGGTGTGTGAACCTGAGGATGTCCCCTTTGTCACTCACCATTGCCAGAGGGGATGAAGACTGCCAACCTATATAGTTCTCTCTTGTGCACATTTTTAAAAGTAATAAAAAATTGCTTCCATTCTCAACAATGCTGATGCTGGCAGTAATATCACATATTAGTGCACCTCTGACTACTCCCATTCTTTTGCTGGTCAAAAGGCAGAATTTACCAGAAAATTCATGAACTTTCAACAACATGCTCTTATTGGTCTGGAGGTGGCTGGAACCATAAGACCGTGGGTACTTGGGCTCACTGATTCAAAGGTAATCCTTGCACTTCACCATACTCCAACTAGCTCAGCGGTGGTGCAGTGTTCAGACTAGCCTGAGTCTCTCCAATCTCATGGCAGAAAACAAAAGCCACACAAACAGTAGCAAGGACCTTTTTCACATGCTAGTTTGTATACTTTTTGTCACCTTAGTTCAGCACCTGTGCCTATGCATCAGCCCAAAACTCAAATGAAAAGCATGTGTGTGCCTACAGTTTCTTAGTCTATGGCTGAATCACTAAACTACTGCCAGCTTACTTTTATGCACCACGACATGGCAAGTTTGTCATTTGAAAGCAATTTGGGTTCTCAGTGAACCACAGCACACCTTCTGCCAGCTCATGCATAGCAACACGTATTGTGTCAAATTATACATTACAACTAACCATGGTACCTCTCATTTATAACATCACATTGCATTATGCCAGGTTACATTGTGTCGAGCCACATCTTTTTCTATAAAGGAAACTCTGTCAGACACATTGCAATGACAACTTCCATTCTTTTTTATTTCATTTAATATGAATGGCCCATCTGTAACCACATCAGTGACCTCCCCCTTCCACTTCCATCTCTGAGGACCTCTCAGAGAATTTTGTTTTCTTTATACAAATGCTAGAATCAAATGTGTAATTTCTCATCTCAAAAGGCATGCTGCCAGTTTAATAAGGTCTCTGTCATCCAGTCCCCCAGGAATGTCTCCTGAAAGAGCAGGACTTCAAAAAGATACTTTATTTAATTTCAAATCAATAATATTAATATTTTCTGTTCCACAGTGCATCCACATCTCATCCAAGTGTATTACAGCACTTGTCAAACATTAATAGCCTGAAAAAAAATGTGTTTGGGCAGCTGCCCTGCTTTACTGAATTTGCTCTGGAGCAATACAGAATATGTGTATACTGCCTGAAGCCACAAGAAGTGTGGATTTGCTGGAAGATCTGATAGCTCCTCCATGACTCCCCTGCATACTGCAATTTTCCATGTTTAGTTACCTGGTAATCTTTTCCTACACCTCATTAAATTGTCAGGACATTGAATAATGGACCAGTTTTACACCGGGCATCTGGCAAAATGAGGTGTAGTCTGGGTACCTGACGCACTGTAACACACCAGCCTGGTGTTGCTGAAGGTACCTGACCACAAGTATGTGTGTATTTATGAGCACAGCTGGATTGAAGCAGGCATCTGCCCCAAATTAACCACATACATAATCTGCCTTTTCCTCCATCTTTGTTATACATGCTACACCTGCAGCCAGGCTGCAGCTCTCCTTAAACTGAAGGCCTCGTTGTTGTAAAGCATTAGAAGAGGAAGCATGGCTCCAATACAGCTTTCTCTGGAAGGAGAAAAATCATCTTGAAACCCTGTGGTGAGCTTCTTAATAAGATGCAACCACTGACTCCAAAAAAAGTGCAGCAGACCTGTGCAAAAAGCAGTTGGTGCCACCATGAATGGGAACCCCAAAGGTGTAATGAGGGCTAGCAGCTGAAATCCCTCATCTTCCACGTGGCACACATCCTAGCCAGAGCACCTGGGCATCGTGCTAGTGGGTGTGCGGGAGAAATCTATGAGAAAATGGGAGTGACTGCCATCAGCTCTATTTAAGATAACTATCACCTTAATTTTCAGTAAGGTCTTCCACGGAGTTCTGCTACATTAATTTCATACATAATTGCAAAAAGCCTCAGACTTTATGCTCAGTATGCTTATTATACTGACAACTCAATAAATTTCCTACTTGTAATATTTTCCAGTAATACATAAATTTTATCTCTTATGAAATCACACTGTGAAGAATCAGAGATTACTGCTAGTTTGATCTAACTCTAATAGGACACAGCATTCAAGTAAAAAATATGGTTTATTACAGCTCAAATATTAAATTGTTTCATTGTTTAAAAGGAATGTGTTTTCTGTACAAACCTAATTCTATAAAATTCATTCTTTAATTAAGGCCCTGGTGCTTGTTCATCCAACCAATATAATAATTTATCTTAGAATACTAAAAAATGGCATTCCTACTGACTGAATAATAGGAAAAAAAGACAGCTGAAAAAAGTCCAAGAAACGTGCCAGTTTTGCTCAAATAGTAAGTACAGTAAGGATGATGTATATGCTACCAGTTTTTATTACCTATCACTTGACCATAGTAGCTTAAATGCATTCCCTGTTCATAGAAATCACTTCTCATCCAAGTAAGAGTCCAAGAGTCAGAAAAGAGGAGAAATTAAAACATTTTCAGAGCTTCAGGCAGTGAATATTTGGGCCCAAAAGCTACGTTCACATTTTATAAATAAAGGATCAAATATAACTTCCATAATATGTTTTCTTAGATATATATACATAAATGGGTATATATATATATATATATATATACACACATGCAGATAGAGATACCAGTGCAGTCAAGACCACAGAACGTAAATAATTTGGAGAAATTCACCACAGAGTGCAGTTTTGAAATTTCAGTACACCAAAACAAGACCTATGTCTTTGAATGCTTTTCAGAAAGATTAGATGTGAAAGTTTGTTGTAAATCTGGAACTATGTATTTCTTTGTTCATCCAAAGGGGGTTTTTTTCTACAGAACCACAATAAGGACAGGTTTATACACAAAACAAGAGATTAGCTCTTTCCCAGCTGTAGAAGGCTTTAAGTAAATAGAGAAATAAGAGGACAATAGCTCTGGATAAGAGAGTCTCAAAATGAAACATGCACCCAACATTTGGAGGTAGTTACTATACCAGGTCTGAACAGGTGTCTCATCAGGAAAACACATGCCTGTAAAACCTGTATTCAGCTATGGAGGGAATGAGACGGAATTTACACCTGGTTTGCACCTGCCAAAGCATTTCCATCTGATGCTGGCCACGTTGCTCAAAGAGTTAGCTAGTGTTAGTACCTACATGATGATTGTATTTGTATTCTGGGTACCCATTTTAAGATGCACAGTATCAGATTTGCAGACCCATAATCACCCAGGACTGAAATTAATTCATTAACAATAATAACAGTAATAGGACATATTTCTATGAAGTCTACAATGCAAACACTCCATCTGGACTTTCAGGATTGGTATCTAACATTAGTGTACACTTAAAAGGACATAATACAATATTTTGTATTAAAAACATTAAAATACCCTCTAATTTCAGGCCTCTGTTCTCCAGCACAAGGGAGGAGGCACTGCCTCACCTCTCCAGACCCTCATGAGCAGCAACCACTTAATACTCAAAAGCATTTAGACACAACCCTGGAACCCCCTGACATGTCCCTGGGAAGAAGCGGCCATGGCATACTGGGAGCAGGGTTTGGCTGGGGAGCCCTGAACACAGCCCCACAGCTATGTGTGGGCCTGACTGGAAGGAAACACTGAAAAATCAGCTATTTGGTGAGCAAGGTCTGTGGAAAATTATTTCTACCCAAAAAATTCATATTCATAAAGGCTGAGAATGGCATCTCACAGGTCTTGAGTAGCTAACCTTGCAGCCTTAACATTTTTTTAATGAGTGCCTCCTTTGCTATTTAGTGAAGTTTCCTCAGTATCATAGCCAGTGGGACAGAGCCCAGGGCTGTGCATGAGCCCCTCCCCAGCACAGCCCTGTGGGGAGGGAAGCACCTGTCCGTGCGGAGCTATTATGGGGCCCACTGGGGCTTACTTGTGCCACCAGGGGTTTTGGGTTTTAAATCAGAGAGCTGGGGAAAAGGGGGAGGTATTCTGGGGTCAAAGCAATTGTGTTTCCTCCAAATTGCATTCTGTGGCTGTTTCACCTTCATCTACTGCATTCCTCATAAAAACACTAAGCCTGAGAGAGAGCCAGCACAGAGAATTTAAGCCCAAAGGGCTAAAGTCATGAGCAGTGGACAACAGAGTCTGAAAATAGGAAGTCTTTAGCCAAACATCAAAAACAGCTTCTTTTGTGGCATAAAAAAAAAAAAAAAAAGGGAATAGTCTCATTTCTGTGAGAAGGGTTATGCAAAATAACATCTTTCATAGCATCACACTGCTAAAAGGACGCTGTTTCAATTCTGATTATACCAGTACGGCTTTGATGTAATGCCACTGCACCTGATTTATTCCAGTTCAAGGGAAAAATGAATCCACCTATGTGTGTCTGGGCTTTTTTGCTATTGAACTCTATCAGAAAATACATCAAAACATCGGGACCATATCAGCCTGTCAGCTTTCTTCTCAAAAGCCAGAGCAGTGCCTAAACTCACAAAAAAAGCTTTTTTTTTTCAGGGCTTTTCTCTTTCCTGGTCCCCTCAGCAGCATGCAGGGTAAACCCACTTTGTGTGTGGCTGCTGTTTGTACCAATAAAACCAGCTTTAAAACTGGAGTCACCCAGTCCCACATTTCAAAGAAGCAGCAATGGAAACAGTCAGTGGGAATGTTTGGCTGCAGCTGCTCACATCTCCCAGCTGTTGCCTCCCTCAAGCCTCTCCAGCAGAAAAGACTGTGGGACACCACTTACTCTATGAAGCCCTCCTGGCAAAAGCTGGATGATTTCTCCATCAGGTTGAAAGGGATGTGTTTATCACAAAGTAGCTCTGCAGTGGCCATTCCCTCGCTGTCAAGCACCACCAAACCTCCAGCACAGCTCCCTACCTTGCAGAAAGGAGAGAGCCCAATTCTTTTTCACTTTCATAGTTTTCTGTGTAGAAGTTTTAGTTTGAGCTGAGACGTCTGAAGAGAAAAGCTAGCAAGGAAAAATCCAGACTGTGTCTGAAATAAGAAAAGAATATACGTCTTAAGAGCTTTTAGCTGGTTAGATTTTTCTTGCTGCTGGTTGTGGATTTTTTTTTAATTGTCAGACACATTAACTTTTTATATCTTTTGTAAAAGTGCACTAAAATTAAAATTGCAATAAAAAGAAATACAAGTGTGTTATCTTCCTAATAATATATTGGATTTATTCTGCAGCAACATACACAATTAGCATGCCAAACACCATGTCATCTTTAAAGGTCATTTTGACTTTGAGACTTCAAAATAAAAGGAAAAAGGTAGTATAATCTATTAATGCTTTTCTTCTGTAATCTTAAATTCTAACCTTTTCTTGCTATGGTCTATATATAGATGCAGGTTTCTATATAATGAGCTGGAATCGCAGCAGATTAAAATAGGCACAGTCCACCAAGTTGAACTGCCAATTTATGCCTACTGAAGTTCTTGTCTGCTATTCATAGCCCTTTCAGCAATTTCTAACTAGCTTGATACAATCTTTCTCTGTTAATCCCCATTTCTGTAATGAGCAGCATACCAGAAAGGGCTGAAACTCCATTCAACTGTACCACATATTCCCCAAAATTCTTAGCAACATTAAATAATAGCACGAGTCCAGGACATCCTCACTCTGCCTTAAGGTCTATTAGCTTGTGCTCTGTGGTTACGTATTATGTGGAACTTGTTGAAAGCCTACAGCCAACATCTGACACTCTCTTTGACTTTCAGCCTGGTCACACCATGAGAGGCAAGCTGGAGAATTGCTCCAGAGACTTTGCTCTAAAAAACTACTTTTATGCTACTAAAACCGAATGTTTTGGTACACTTGTCTTCCTGAAACATTAGTTATACTAGCCTTACCACAAGTGTATTTGAGCCTATACTTCATGTTATTGCTTGTTTATTTTCTGGCGTGAACCAAACTCTGTAATACCCATCCATTTCAGTCTTGCCACATGATGTCTTAAATACCATACAAAACAGAACAAGTTATCTCAAATCTGGGTATACTTGCCAGAGCTGATATAGTCACCCATATTGTTATGTCAACATTCATAATAACAATTCTTATTATATTTCATATCTGTTATTATAAGATTATGCTCTAGCAGTTCCTGGAGGTCTCAGAAGTAGCTGGCTCATCATGCACATAGTTTTTTACTCCTGGAGAAACCATCCAAATGAATTTGGGTTATTTAAGCAGCTGCAGTGTACTTTCTAATTTCAGCCTCTGGACTTGCACCAGACATCATTTGGAGACAGAGAGTGTGAGATGGCAGAAGACCATTTCCCAACAGTGATATTAGCTCGTGTTTCTAAAGCAATTCTTATTGCCTCCCAGACTGAACATCTTTAATAGCTGTCCCAGGAAAATGAATGAACCATGAGCAGAAATAAGACAGGTTTCAAGTGAACAAGGAAATTGTAAGTGAGTTTGAAGTCATTTGAGACCCAGATGGAACTGAGGGTTTACAAATATGCCTCTGATCAATGTTTGTAGTTGCATAATTGAAACTGTAATTCTGCTGGGTTTCAGCACTCTGTTGTCATCTACACTTAATTTCACCCTCCAGGGTGCTCACAATAGTGCTAAATATCCATACTAATTGGAGACTTTACAGACAATACACTATAGCTCAGTGAGAGACCCCAGAGTTGAAACCACAGAGAACTTTTGGAGAGGGAAAGAAAACAATGGAGAAGCCTGTGATACAGCTAAAACACTCACTGAATTCTGCAAAAGGTGTGGTCTGCCTTACCTCTGTTGGCTTTTTTTTTCCAAACTGAATAGACTCTGCCCTGTTCTGCATATTTATTCCACTGATATTTTAGATACATCTGTCAGAATCAGACATGCAAGAGTAAGAAAGCAGTATCTTAACGTATGTCTTTAACAATGCTAAATATTTGCAATGGCAACAAAAATGTGAGACCCTTTCTCCTTTTGCCTCAGATGCTAGAGCACAAGAGTAGGTTAATATTAGGTTTATATAGGGATTAGAATAATATTAGGATTATATATACATGTGATAGTTACGTAAGAATAGGCTACTGGAGAATAATAATAGGTTAGCACATAATTCTACATGGAAAATCTTCCAGATATATCAGGGGCCATTTTCATACTATGAAACTGCTGCTGCATGTGTACAGTTGCCTACTTATGTCATACCCACTAGCATAAATGGCTTCTGGCCCCATCCTTCCCACAAGAGTTCAGGGCCACAGACATGACTGAAAGCATACCCTTCTCTCTCTGACATTCAGCCCTTTTTTCTGCTCAGCCTTTGACCTCTGCTCAAAGCCTCCTGTCTCATTTATTGAGAACATCCACAGCATGAGTAGCACATTGGCAAAAAAAATGTCCTGTGTGTGCACTCCATACTGCACATGAAAATATTTTTCTGCAACTGAAGGAATAGGCCAGCCTGCAGACAGCAACATGGAGAAAGACAACCATCCAGTGAAAAAAGTCCAATGAGAGCTAAGGAACTTCCTCTATAAAGTGATTTCACTCAATAAAGGTGTTAGCATTCTAAAAGAAAGTTTTGTGCTAGTACAGAAGTGAATCTAAACAATTGATTTTTTGTAAAAGGTCTTCCTATTAGCAATCTCTCCACAAAAATCCCCAGAGGTGATAGGAATCTGTAACATAAACCTGTGCTTAAAATGAAAACTTTAATAATCTTGTGTAAGGCTTTCCTTGATTTCAGCTGTGGCAGAGAACAACATTACCTTCCACAGCCACTGTTTCTCTCTATACCCTTAACAGACCTCAGTCAAATCTGATACACACCTCACTTGCTCAAGGCACTTACAGACATTCTTAGGAGTGACAAAAAAGCCTTGGTAATGATAGTACTGAGTGGAAAGCAGATTGATGGGTTCAGTAAGTGCAAGAAATGCACGTGTGGCCGAAAGGTTTAAAAGAAAACTAACAGATGCAGACCTGTTCTTAAAATATAAGTTTCTCTTTCAGGTAGGAAACCAGTATAAGGCACAATTAGTAATTTGCCCTTACTAGCTTTATATTTGCCTACCTACTCTGTGCCCAAGTGTGCACAGACATCTGAGGAGTGAGTCCTCAGTCTAGTCTTAATTATATCTTGTTTTGCACTTAAAAGCTTAGAAACATTATTATGGGCTATTCAGAGATTCCAGCAACAGTATACTGAAGAAGAAATTAGAGCCCTGCTGAAGCCAAAGGGAGTTTTGCCATGAACTCCTGTATCTCAGCCAGGGCACTCACCGTGAGCTAAACTGAGGCTGCAGTTACTGCTCTGGTAATTTGTAACTACAGAAAAGGAAGCTGGTGGCTAAAATGGAGTAGTAAGTGCCAAAACTCACAATTTCAGTTGTTTCTCAACAATGTCACACCACTCTAAATACCCTTCTAAGAGACACTGCATTACCAAAATCGTTTTATTCCCATTATATCCACATTTTCATCCAGAAACAGAGGAGAAAGTTAATCAGATGTCTTGCTCACCTATGCCCATTGCATGTTAATGGTTGCTTTCTTAATGCAAGACAAAACACTCTAGCACTTTTGTGTGGATACAAAAATGCCGTTAGCAAGGAATTTTCCTGCTTCTTCTAAACCGTGGGATACTTTTCTCTCTCATGAAGAGATTAGCAGAAGTTCTGTAAACCATGAACACCTGCAACCGTGGAAAAGCCTAGTTTATAGTACAGTAGGAAAATATTTTGACAATGGCTGTTTTCGGATTTTAGCCAATCACCCCCAAGGGGTGGCTGATCCTTTGTCCAATTAGACTATGAAGAAAAAGTCTACACAAGAGTTTGTAAAATAATTAAATAAATCAATCTTGCTGCACAATTCCTGCCTGCTGGATCTTCTCTCCTCCTCCCTACGGCTGTGGGATACGGTATAATTACTACAGTAATATTTACTGCATTAATACTTGTGAATAGCATACTAGACCCACATCAATTATACATACACAGAAATACAAACCTAGCCAAACTTTCCTCTGCTTAGACTTGAGGGAAATCAGAGTCGCAGTGCAGATCTCCAGACCAAGTCCTCTATTTGCCTGTTTACACTGTGTTAAGAAAATATTCTTGGCATCTTGGAGCAAACTCCAGTGCTAAACCTGCTGGTCAAACTTGCTTGAAGCAATGTGAAATAAGGACGTTCACCTAAGGGCAGCCTCCAAAAGGAGACAGTGGATAGGTTGCATAAGTTGCTAAAAGAATTTGTTGTCCTGGGGCTGATGCAGACGGGTGTTAGCTTGTAGTTTGCAGGGTCTACTCAGCTGCAACTGAAACTTTAGGTAGAGGTTCACTTTGCATGCACTGATAAGTCAATATAACTCTTTAAATAATATTTTCACGTTGTTTCATTTCATTTATTTGTTTTGGCATACTATGTAAGCCTCACTAACATCCTCTTGACTACATTGTGTGACTGGCACAGTTTAAACTGCCTATCCGTTCGGACAGAGGTGTAAAGTCTCTGTAGCATGAATAATTTTCTGAAAGTGCCCAGTGTCTGCTCCATGCACTATGAACCAAGTTCAAAACTCAAACAAATAAGGGTGGAGCTATTCCAAGCAATCCAAGTCACCTCAAATATATTTTTCTCCTTCTCTTGATCGAACATGTTCAGACTGTTGCAGCCCAAATGCGGAGGTGGCATAGCCTAATCAAAAACATTTCTGAGTATCACATGAATGACAAACAGAGCCTTATACACAGCAATGTATAAGATATGCAGTTAATTCACTTAATGCTTGATAGACTGGCCCTACCACACCAATACAGGGAATCAGCCATATGAACACAAATGAAACATTGAGGCATGAGAGCACAAACAGCATTTAAATTAACAGCTTCAGGTGATGACAGAAACAACATACTGGCTTCCACTTTATGTCTTTGCGTATCTCTTTTGAGTCCCATATTAAGTAAATTCACAGTGTCTGTGAGATATAACCACTTATCTGAGGCAAATTGCACCAGTAACTATGGAAAGCACCATTTATTGAACTTGTAGCTAGTCACACTTCAGAACTGCTCTAAAAACTGCTCCTCAGAAGTGCAGGTATTTTTAAATGAAAAGAGTTTACTTTCTGTGAAAACACACTGGTCCTGAAAAACACTGCAACTGGAAATGCACCAGTTTATAAGAGGAACAGAATTCCCATCCCCAATTGCAGCTGGTCCCTGCGAAACACAGAGCTTTGGCACCTTATGCCCACATCCTCCTCGGCACAGCACCATGGAAAAGCACCTTGCTAATGAAACATACATGCTCATACATCTCTTGTTTTGTCCACATATTTTATATAACCTACACTTCCCTTTTAACAGGTTTAAAATACTGCTTGAGGAATCAAGCTGCAACTGAGCCGTAGTCAAATAAAGGTTAGTGTCTTTTTTTTATTGGGAAGGAATACCAATACAGAAGTATGAAACTGCTATCCTCACAAGGAGGCAGATTTGAGTCTGACACTCTGTCAGGGCTCCCTTCCCAGTAGGAGTTTGAACGAGGAATATGTAGTAAATAAAAACCTCGCATAGGAAGTTACCAGGGTGTACTAAGTGGCTCTGGCAGTGTAAGCACAAAAGCTAGAGGCCATGGAGCAAGCCAAGTGATGTACTTTTAGTATCAGCCACAATAATAACTGCACTATATGTGCACCTTTACAACCCACATAATGAATTGCAACAATAAGTGATGTTATCTACACCGTGGAACCAATTTTCTGGCCAGATACCAGCTGATGTCTGCCAGGGTCATATCCAGACTTCAGTCTAAGATGAGACCACATCTCTCTTTCATATGTAGTTTCCACGATTGAAAGCTGAGCGTATGGGTTGGTGCAAATCCAGCATGTGCCAGCCTGGCCCCTGAACTCCTTTTTTTCTTGTTTCAGAAACCAGAAGATCCCCTTTTCATGTAGCCTGTAAAGCCAGACTCTCTTACTCTTTCCCTGCTTACTTGCACAAGGTTCAGACTGCCCTCCCATGTACAAGTCTTTCACTTTTTATAGTAAAACATGTCTCAAGAGATTGTGGTAGTACCCCAGGTCCTGAAACAGCTGCAGAAGAGCTGGTTTTGCACTGCATGATTTCATTAACATTCGGGATCACAGCACTAGAAATAAAAATAGATGTAAATAGTCAAAGAAATTAGTCTTTAGGTTTTTTCCTGCAGCCTTTCATAGGAGGCTGGCTAAACTGTTTTTACTTTACCAGATTTCCCAGTAGAAACCCAGCAGGAACCAGTAGTAAGCTGTTGTTGTTCAGCTGATTTGTATTGTCTTGTAATGGATAAGGCTGGGGATCCACAAATTCCTAAGAGTCACCAGGTCTTCCTTCTCAAAAAAAAGCCAACCAGCGCTGCCTTTCACAGATACCTGTATACAGATTTTTTTGGACTTAAGTTCCCAGCACTTCATTGATCTTGCTGATTGTCATTAAAAATTTGTCTGCTTTCTGCCACCTTTCATGGGTTGCTCACCCCGCTGCTACGTATTTGTAGAGTGCTCTGGCTCACTGTATTAGCAAACACAAACATTCCAGATTCCATCTGAAATTTCCTAGCTTTGCTGCCTTTCCAGCCTTGGGATACCACACACATTTACCAGTGTAATCATGCAACAGGAGGTTGTTTGGTAACACATTCCCAAGGAGCCAGGAACTACAAGGATGAAAATCATTGCAAGCTCTGTCTGAACCGCCTAGGCACCCAGGATTTGAATCACAAGTAAAGTGGATACAAAACTTCTGGGACTGCTTTTGCTCTCAATCTGTCAGTCTTTTAAAATGATTATTTTTTTTAACTGTTCAGAGAAGAATACTCAAGGGAAGCTGAATTCTAATTCATTACTGAGGCATCTAGCATTCGACTGACAGTGATGCAGGCATGCCTAAATACTTGGAAGATACTTGGAAGATGGAAAAGGAGAAGACATTTTCCTAACTGCTTTTTTCACACTCCTATTATGCTCAGTGAAACAGATAAAAGTAGAACAGTCACTGGGGTTGGACTTGCTGGAGAAGAAAAATGCTGTAAGTCTTCTGGGGCAGCCAGACAGTGGAGCAGCCATTTCTAACTTGTTATTAGTGCTCACATCACTGATACAAAGACCACTACAGGCAATGGAAAGACTCTGACTGACTAAAGGGATTTGGAACAGCCCGAATGTTCTCACCCCCACAAAAATTTCTGTTGGGAAATCAGGGTGGCTGTAAACAGGTGTCCACAGACAGCTCAGAGCCACTGTGATGAGTGAAGTCCTGCAGCTAAGGAGTTATTTTCACTTTTATTGAAGGACAAATCTTGTGGTAAAGAAAAAAATCTAGGTTCTTTTCATTCATCTTCTGGATGGGGAATGTTTTAAATCATGTTCTTAGGATTTTTTCCCCCATAGTTTTCTTTCTTTCCTATGCAATCTGAGATTCTTCTGTAATAGCACCAAGGATTAGTGGAAAATAGCACATATCTTTAGACTTTCAGTAAAAGATAAGAGCTAACAAAAGAATAGTCATCACTGAGAAAACCTTAAGGACGTCCTTCACCTTCCCCATTTGCATGCAGCACTTACCAATGTCACAATATTCTTAACATTTAAGTCTTTACTGCATGTGGTTCCTCTTGAATAACTAACATTTGTATCTTTCAGGCAGCTGGTATAACATAAATCTATGGAGTTCAAGATATTGTTCCTTTAGATTTCCTTATTTAGCAGCTGAGCCTCACGCCTCTGTCATTTCTCCTGGCACATCTTACAGTGCTAACAACTCTCAGTGGCTTAGTTTAACACAAGGTCCATACCTGAGTTACTTCTATCCCCCATATCTGTAATTCCCTAGCCAAACTTCTAATCTGGATTATGAAGAAGCTTTCTAGACCCAAATTCCACTGGGCTTTTTTGGCAGAACAAAGAAGTCACTAAACAAGTGAATATTATATTTCAGTATCATAGTCAGCGCATGGTTATAGGCATAGATAGTTTCTTCAAAAGCACTGGCAGTTGCAAATCTTCAGTGACACTTCACAACATTATTTCTCCCCAAATTACTTTAATTCTGAATTTACAGCTGCAGGCACAAAGATGGGAATGTTTTGTGATGATTTCTTCTGTCCTCAGTTAATTAGCATGTGAAAATACTGGCATCTCTTGAGCATGGATGGCTGGTGCCTGGAAGGCAATCAGATTCTCTAAACAAGTCCAGCTGCAGATGGGCCAGATTAATTTTTCTCTGAGTTCAAATAGGGAAAAAAATACATGAGTCATGGATCTGCTGTATTTACAGATGGTCCAAATGTGAAAATCCATAGTGCTTCCAATAGCATGGCTATAGAACATAAGCTCATTCAGGGGTGACTGCATCTTAATGACTTTGAAGTGCATTAATATCTACAAGCAGTATTATTGACAGGCATTCAGCTGTTAATTCTGTGAAATTATTGCCAGGCAAGAGGAGAGTGAAAATAGTACAGAATCACTTTTCTAGACAAGAGCAAGCAATAATAGTGCGCAAGGAAGGTGCCTAACACCACCCATGCCTTGATGTTAGAAATTCCTGTTTCTAGGAAATATATAGGAAAGATGTAATATGGCAAATCTTTCTCCCCATGAATATAGGTATCCACAAGAGAAAGAAAATATCCCTGGAGAAGGGCTATCCGGTAAGGGACTTTTTACTGGAAAACCTGTGTCTGTAGATCCGGGCTTTTGTAGGCCATGGAGACAGAACTCAACTTGTCCATGATCCACTTAAGGTTCCTGTACTGGTGGTTCATATCCCCACTACTGCCATCCCATCAGCCTTAGCACTTGGGAGCCTAATCAGCTTACCAATGGGAGAGTAATGCTGCTCAGAGAAACAACTTACATCTTGCTGCGTGTCACATGCCTCGATGCCCTCAGAGATGACTGCTTCCAATGCACAATTCACACTGAATCCCAGGGACTATCACACACTCCACATTCCCCACATTGGAGGCCAGGAACAAGCCAAAATTAACATATTTGAAACTATGTGTGCATAATTATATGTACAAACAACAAGGCTATCCTTGGAATTTGCAGATGCCCAACACAGCTGTTCTCAGGCATTCTCTTATTTACACTGGAATGAGCTTTTCCAGATGAGGGTGAAGACACAGGACTCTGATATGTGCTGTTGATGGTGCACTTGTCCAAGCCTGGGATGGAATCTCAGTACACCACCAAGTCTGAGACAGTTGTTCCAGGTTTGTGCCCAAGCCAACTCAACCTCCTGATAGCAGAGCTGGACCTAGAGGGAGCCTCAGATCCTGAACATCTCCACCAGAACATGTCCCTCTCAGCTGCCCGCTGAGTTGTCCTCCCAGGCAAGCACTGGAAGTGGTTTGTTGCAGGAGGTGGGCAGAGACATGTAAAGCTGTGGGGCGCCCAGAGCAAGGGTCAAACACACTGTTAAAATTACGTAAGTCTGGCATAAAAGAAGCTCAGTCTCATCTGTTTCCATTCCCTCAGCTTCTCCTTCCCATAAAGAGCACAGAGTCAAACCCTGATGAATTAAACGCAACGCCAGCAGAACACAAATGGATGTCATAGTCATAGGCTGTTTATTGGGATGCCCAGCTGGATATTAGCCTACAAACTGGACCTGACAGATGCATATTGGTAGAAGCAAACCAACTAATGAAGCGTTGCCTTCTTGTTACCTGCTGCACTGCTCTTACACTCGCAGGCATTGTCTAGTAAGACGGGACCAAGAAAGACAGGACACCTGCTCCTACCCTGCCTTTGGTCTGTCTGTGACTCCAGGCAAGTCGCTTTGCTAAAATGCTTCTAGTTTCTCCTCTTATGTATTTTTTTTTTCCACATTCAGGTGTAAATTTTTCTGTGAATGATACAACTGTACTATGAATTAGAGCAGTATCCAAGTCCTACACCAATGACTTTAGCAGCAACTAACAGAAATCCTAAAATAATGCAAGAGTCCACCCAGGATTTTGAAAGTTTCCACAACAAATGTGCTTTGGATTATGTGCAAAATTCAATCACTTCTTTCACTTAAAAAATAACAAAAGAAGAAAAAAATCTCTAACATTATTGCACTAACTTTCCTCTTGTTTACACTAGTTCTACAAATTCTTGAGTTCAGCAGAGCTCTGCCTGATTTACATAATTTAAGTGAAAAAGGATCAAACGCCGTGTCTCTAGAAGCAATCCAGCCACAGTACTGGATAATCATCTGAAATTTCTATGGCAACAAGGAGAAAATTGTTCAGCCTACTGTCTGAGTATTTTCACTCTGTGTATACGAGAGAGTGTTATGTCAGAGACAGGGAGAGAGAGAATATTTAGCACGTTATCAATTAAATTTCACCTTTGATCCAGTCAGTTGTTTAGAAACATTATCTTGGCATTAGTGAATGATTTTTCTCATGGGCTGACTAGGTGCCTGTTTATTTTCTGTAAGGAATGATTAAGTTAGATATCCCTTTTCTTCCTATGAATGAATGATGGAAAATGGATTTGGTATTGATTGACCCACCTAGTAATGCTTCTGGATCTCAGTGCCTCAGCTGGTCGTGAAACTGTAGCCCTGGAGAGCATCATCCACATGCCTGACCTAGGAACATTTTTGCCAGGCACAACACCACGTTTTGCTTGGCCTCCGTGTGACTATTTAAGGAAGAAGCAGGAGGAGAGGGCATACAGACTTTCACAACCTTTAACAGCTTGCATGTGAGGAGACATGCACTCTGTGCTTTCCCTACTGCAGGGGCACCAGTGCTGCCTCATCTTGTCTCCCCTTAGCATCTCAGTAGAGTTCAGCAAATGACTCCAGATGTGCAGCAGATAAACTATTAACCCTGATGTCACTTCTTAACATGCACTAAGGAAACAGCAAACAAATTCCTCAAAGTATAGTGCTCCCAATTTCCCCTTCTGAGGAGACACAGGCTTGTGGCACGGTCAGACCTAAGCCTTAGCTGAAAAACACAGTTAAACTGAGTAGATCCTTACCAAGACCACAAACGGGTCAGACAGCTCCCATTGAATTCTGTGAGGTTTGTAAAAGGCTCACAGTATTGATTAGGGCCCTGACACAACAAGACTGTAAGGGTTGATTGACACCAACTTGGGTTGCTCTGTGGCTTAAGATCCAATCTATACCTAAGCATATGCTGAATTTGCATACACCATACAGAACTACATCTTCCTATTGAACAAACAGCAAGTTTCACAGTATATGGAACTGAAATTAAAATTTGTCTGTGTAGACAGAAAACCAGTTTGGAAATATCCAAATCTTTTCACCCAATGGAACAGTTCCTTAAAATGGGAAAGACTGTCTTATGGTAAGATACAATCAATCAATACAGCTAAATTTGGCTGAACTTGACAATATCATGTTTCCAAACTGCATACTGGTAAAAGCAAAGTGACTAGGTTACATATGGATGCTTTATAAAACCATTTGTATGCACAAGCAGAATAGTTTATGCAAAACAAGAGATTCAACATTTTGTGGCATGTCACTTGCATGTTGTTTTGCTGGACAGTATCACCTAGACTGCAAGATCAGGCTAATTTTGAGACACAATCTAGAATTCGTAAACTGTCAGACCCAGAAATGTGTGTAAAAACTCCTCGGTTTTTTGCCATGCAGGCAGCAGTGACGGAAAACGCTTTAATCCCCCCAGAACAGCATTGCAATGTAATACAATCGAGTACTTAGCACTGCTAGCATCTATCCTTCTGTTTATGGTTTTAGGCATCCTAATTATGTGATGTAAATTACCTCTGTGCAAACTTGCAATGCTTTACAAAAGATTTTCAATAAATACTAATAATGCTGCTGAGAATATTGATAGCTTGCTATTGAGATAGAGCAAACATCTCCTAGCCCTAGTTCTTATCGTAATAGTGATGCAGCAATATCTATTTTTCTAATTATATATTACTGCCTGATAAACAAGCTTTGTTTCTGTTAGCATAGAATGTCCACTGGTCTAAATCAGAGAATCTACTGCCATGAACTGGCACCTGCACAAGAGCTGTAGTTATTCACCCATTTCTGGGATCAGGATTTCTCCAAATTATAAATCTTCTGTCCACCAGCAATGCCCTGGAGTGGAGGGAAATGTGAGACGATTAAAGTGAATAAATAAACTGAACAAGCCAACATACATTTCACTCTAAATAATAATCAGGCAGCAGAGTCTGACAAACTAAGCTGAATATATGCCTGGGAGTAAAAAATTCCCATCATTTAATTGCAGTCTTCTCGGACAGTTTACCTCTTTTGCCTTGGTTTTCAGTTTCTCTTTTTTTTTTTTTTTTGTAAATTATTTCAAAGAGTTTTACAGCAATTTAACACAGCACTGTTACTCTTCTGGAAGTTGTGTAAAGTATTGCCACATAGATACATTTTTTGTGTATTTTTGGTGCAGCTTCCTTCATCTATATCTTTCCTCAATGTACCTCTACACAGCAGTAAAATCTCCTTTCACTGAGACAGTGCTCTGCCTCATGGTAGCACCTGGACTATGCTGGCACAACCACTGTCAAGGATCAGGTTGTCACCATGTGTGGCACTATGCAGCCCATTACTGAGGCCATGTGGTGGGGAGATAAATAAGCTATGGTACAGGAAGGACAGGTACTGGGTTACAATTTTCTCAGCCATCACCAGCTGCTGGAATTGGTAAGCACTGGTGGGAAAGCAATTGTTTTGGTGCTGGCTGGTGAGGGAGGAGGCAACTTGATGTTATTGGGATTTTTCCTGCTTCACAAAATCAAAACAGAGAAAGCAGAGTTCTGCTCTAAAATTCACAGATGCTCTTCCTGCAGTCTCTGAACAATGCTGAGGGGAAGGAGGCTGCTTATTGAGTGCTGCTCTTTTCCTTATGCATAGTATAGAAAATATTAGATTTAAGCAGATTCAGATTGCAGGCTGTAATTCAGACACTTGGTTGTCAGCCTTCACAAAGAGAACTCACTGACTGTGAAGCTGTAACAAACACAAATGTTGGACAAGTCAAGATCAGGTGCTGAATGTATAGGATACACAAAAGTGTTACACACTGGAACTACATTTTCTTGGTTCATAACAGGACAGATCTCAGGTCAAGAGTTTCAAAATCACCCACTGAAACAGAGTTGCCTTGGCCTTACCTCAGCACCTATTTGAGCAATTTCATTTGCAAAATTGTCAGGTACTCAGCACCCCTGACTGATCTCATGAAATAGCAAAGAAATACGGATTCTCAGTTGAAAGAACATAATATTTACTACTGATTAGACAGAATGTGAGTTTACGTAACCAGCTTGCAAATATTAATTTTGCAATGTCACAAAAGCAAGCATGTTGAAGGCACTACCATTTCAACTGGTTATAGTTACTCCCCATGGAATCTAACAGTATGATCCTTAAATGTAGAGTGATACACATTTCTTCATCCGTAAAATGATTAGCACAGTTGGTTAGAGCATGGTGCTTATAACACCAAGGTTGTGGGTTCAATCACTGTATGGGTCATTCACTTAAGAGTTGGACTTTATGATCCTTGTGGGTTCCTTTCAACTGAGAAAATTCAGTGATTCTGTGATCTAGAAAGGTCTTTGAAGAATATCATTACCATGCTGCACCTTGGATGCCTTTCTGAGAACCTGAGCAAAACAGAAATCCATGCATAAAAAGGTACTAATAGGCAAAGTTTGTCAGGCTTTGGAAAGCATTCTCCCTTTATTTCAGTTAGAAATGCACAGATTTATTAAAATGAATGGAAGTGTGATAGAGATCTCATCACATTTTTGTGGTTCAGCAGCTGAACAAATCCCATACAAGTGAGTTCAGCATAGTCCATATTGCTTGCACAAGTCTGTCTCTGCTGACAATGTTCCAGCTGTTTCACTAATGCAGTTATTTGGAATTTGCTTACATTTCAGATTGCTTCTGGACAAATACCCCTGGAGCAAGAAGTTCTCTGGCTCCTCACTGACAGTTTGATACAACAAAAGACTGAGCATGCTGAGGCTGAGCCCTGCAAAGCGCTTGACATAAAGTAGGTTTTATTTAGCATGTCAGAGGAGCAAGCCCCATTCACAGTCACCTTCTGTAGCAGTGATGAGTGCTAGCTTTTACCTAGTCTACAAGAGATCAATTTCCACTAAAACCAATGCTAGTTCCTCTTCCTCCACAGACAAAAAACATGGGAAGTCAAGATCTGTGAATAGCACAGATAACACCAGTCCCCAGGGAACTAAGAATTTCAAATCAGTGGTAGTATTAATATTTGACTCTACAAGAAAAGAACCCGACCCTGGAAGCACAGTAACACAAACAATCCTGTTCACTGTAAATTAACTTCTTCCTAATTCAATATCACCCAGCCAGCCCTAAACTGCCTCCACAAGCACAAACGGGTCATATACATTTACCTTCCCCTTTGTGAGAAAGTTTATTACAGTACCTTGTATGCCCTTACATGAAGGAAACATTATTCTCTACAGTCCAGTCCAGATTTTAATAAGTTCTGTGACTAATTTTGTAATATTTACTTTTTTTAATGTAGTCGTCATCTGACAAGCCTTGGTTTGCTTGCATTTGCATGTATTTTCCTTTGGTTGGTAGCATCCTGTGGCCTTTTCTAGGGGCCAGAACATGGAGAAAATACTCCCAAGAAGAAAGGACCTCACAATCTGCACTTTTAACCACACCAATGAACTGATTTACTATGTGCAGAGCATAATAGTTTTCTAGAGTAATTTCTTGATCCTGGTGTCATAAGAACACCCCCAAAAGCTTTAATCCAGATGCCAGAAATGAAACCCAAACAACTTTCAGTCCTGTGTTTTCATCTGTTTAAAGCAAGATTCTATGAGCCAATGCTAATATGCATTCATAAATTTGTGTGGGTCAAAATTTCATCATTAGTGTTTGCAAACTTCTTCACACCACAAAAGATACTGACTGTCCAAATTATAAAGCACTCATTTATGTCCCATCCTTAATTTGTCAATGCTACTGAGCAGTGTAATTATCCAAGATCAAAAATTGTTTTGCTTTCTTTGACAACTGAGCAGGGTGAGAAGTCATTAAAAAAAATAAATAAATAAATCAGTAATTTGAGGAACACAATGGAGGCAAAACAAAATTGTCTACTTGCAGCAAAAACATTTTTTTCATAGCTCTATTAGTATACTTGGAAATAATAAAATATCCCTGACCTGGTTTTTGCCTCTCACTGGTACAACAGGTCATTGAAACATTAGATATCTTCACAGCTCCCTGTAAAGTGATGCCTTTAACCTTTAAAGAGTTCTTTCTTATATCTGCTCTTGACCCCATGTAGTAAACCAGAACTAAGTCAATCTCTATTCCTTCCTGAAATTTTTAATAGAATTAGATGTATAGATCTTTTATTACCCATCCATTTCAAGAATCATTGAATGGTTCCTCAGGAAGCTATTTATTTGGAGCTTTCATCATGTTTAAACAGAGCATGACTACAAAAGCCACAAATGGGAGCAAACTTACCTGAGTAATAGATGAGATACTAGAAAATTAGTGAGGTTTCTTGGCCAATTCAAGACAAAAAAGTCATGAGGTATTGAAAATGTAGATAAGTTCTTTAAGTGCCTTCAAAGTCTGCAAGGTCTTAATTTCTTTACATTATTTTAAAACTATAAGGTATAGAATGTTCATTTCAGTCTGTACTGCTTATGTAAAACTACCGTTGTAGAAAGTAAACGTCACTTCAAGAAAAAAGGTGGGAAAAGGCCAAACACTCTAAGAGTATAAAATAACACATTTAGCTGAATTTCTCAAAATTCTGGCTTTCATTTAGGGGAAAAGAAAGACTCAAAGTTCCCTGACTTTTTCCCCTTTTTTTAAATTTAAATTACTTGTTGCACATTACAGTTGACCAAAAGTTTTCAGCCTCTGGGAGGGAAAACAAATCAACATTTATCAAGGAATCCATTGCTTTCCTTCTTGTAGAAACTCCTATGCTCTATGTTATTGAAGTACTTAGCTAGGTTATCACGAGCTGCTGTTCAAGACACAGTGGAGAATAGTACCTTCCTAGAGAGCCAAACTGAATGGCCAACAGAAGCCTATTTTCACCACAAGTCATGGATTTTGCTTCAGCTGCTACTAACCAATGCTCTAGCTCCTGGTACTGATGCCATGGTCATGAATGTGGACGCTGCTGTTGCTGAGGCACTGTTTAAAAATGTGCCTATCTGCAAGACCCGCTTTGTAAATCAAGCACTCTGCTTTGGCTGGTTCCTCACCCAGCCTCCTCTCAGCGGTTTAAAACCTAATGCAGTTGCCAACAGACAGGCCTACCTGCCTGAAGCAATCAGACAAAAATCAAGGGAAAAACAGAATAAGCTGAACCAGACAGGGCTCTTTTGGGGAGCAAAAGGGGCAGCCCCAGTGGACAGCTTTTTTGTTTGGTTTTCATTAGCGCTTGCTTTGCTGCGCACGATTGCAGAGAAAAAAGCACTGAATTCATGGTCATCAGGCTCAGCCTTTTGAGATGCACCCTTTGGCCCACTAAGAGAAACCCAGGCAGTTCAGGGAAAACTGTTGTGTCTTCTCAGGGAAGGGGAAGAGGGATGCTATTCAAATGAGAACTGCTTTTATAATTAATTTAGGTGATTTCCCCCCTCCCCCTTTTCCTCTTCTCTGCAACAGTAGTTAGTTGCTATTTTCACCACCACCTAATTACTTAGTACTGGTTTGTGGGAGGATTCAGCTTCACAAGGCATCCCACACAGGTTGTCATTTTGTCAAGAATTCCTTCATTAACAAGCTGTCAATACCCTGCCAACAGCCACCATTTGGTTTGTTAAGGGACTGGGGGCTCTGGAGTGAAGAGTTGGCTCTGTACCCTTTCATTTAAAAAAAAAAAAATAAATAAATAAAGCAAGAGGCAGATGTCTGCCAGTCTGTTCCTTTGTGACACATTGCAGCCTTTTCCCTTCTTTTTTTTCTTTTTTTTTTCCCTTGCTGAAAGAGCAAGGCAGAAAAGGAGGGAGAGGAAAATCACACAGACTGTGTAGGTTGTAGCTCAAGTTACTGTCTCCCTATCAGGCTGCTTCCTTGTGAAGTCGTCTGCACGCTTTTGCCCCACACTACCTCCCAGCCCCACATGCCCTCCGACATGCCCCACATGGAAAAGCTCTAAAGGAACACAGGCACCGTTTTACCTCAACCTTTAAAACAATCATCCTAATGAAATATGAAGACAGCCTGCTCGTCACATAGGTGCTTCCAGAAGAGTTTGTCCTTTACGACTAATTAACTGGATTAAGACAGATGCTGACAGGCTTTGCCAGGTGCTCCTATCGCTACTCTTTCGAGATACTGATGATTAAGAATGGCTTTGTGCAATTTCCCCCTTGAAAGCCCTACCATATTTGCACAGTCATCTTTTTTTTTCTCCTATTAGCTCCCAAGACCAAATCTCAGCTTGATTTCACTGATTAGTTTTTGATTGCACTGTGCCTACCAGGTAGAGTTTCAAGGTTAGCCCAGATGCTGAGAGAATTGGGGCATTTGTCCATTGTCAGGGGCATTTCTGAGAACCTGCTGTTGCAACCAAGTTTCAGCTATGTCAAGCAGGAATTTAGCTGGGTTGGCACAGATGACAGCAAATTAAAAGGCAGACAGTGGGACAGGGAAGCAAAGAGTGACAGAAGTCTCTGTGGTATCCAGAAACTACAAAAATAAAGGATTGTTCAGAATGACAGGGGATGAAGTAAGTGTTGTCTCTGGAGGTCTCTCTGGCAGGTTTTTGGTTCTTACAGGCCAGTGAGGCTATCATTATATTCAGAAGACACTCAAAGGAATTCCGAGCAATCAAAGAAATTTTTTTCCTGCTTTTGTGCCTGTCTAATAATTATCTCTTAAATGTGTGGTAGACCCTCCTGTCAGCTGTAAAATCATGTATGCGAAAGTCATATCTGTACACAGAACACTGATACTTATTTGCCAACAGTCTTATGCACCTGTAGCTACCTACAAACACAGGTTTAAAATGCACCCAGATACACATTTCAGCTTATGTTAAAAATTCAGTTCCAGCCTTTATTTTGAAGAAGTGCAAAGGTGTTTATGCCCATGTAATTCTCAGATACAAAGAATTACTACAAGGATCAATCACAATTGTACAAGTTATACAATCACAATTACACAAAAAGGATCTCTGAAGGTTGTGCCACCTAATTTTTGCTTAGCTCATAGATATCTTTTGCACAAAAGTGCCTGGATCATGAAGGAGGCAGCAACAACCATTTGAGATTTCAGTATGAAAAGCAAGTTCCAGCTACCTCAGATGCAGCTCTGAAGTTGTTTTATAACATTCAAGTGCAGTGTAAACACAGCTATCTGGGTAGGAAAAACTCTCCCCTTTTCAGCTGAAAATAGATCCCAAACATAATTTCCATGGAGTCCACATGAGTGGAGTCAGCAAATAAGTAGAAACGAAGAGAAACTGGTTGGATGCAGTACGTGCCAGTCATCCTCTCTGGTTATACTCTTTTATCCTTTCCTCTCATCTTCTTTTCTTTCTTTTGTTCTGTGGCTATTTAAAAGAGTTTTTTTCTGTCAGTCTGTACAATACTGGAGAGTGTAAAAGTGGGATAAACAGAACCATCTGGGAGATGCTTTGATAGCCAGACTGTATGCACCTTGAAAAACATGAGAGAGAGAGATAGGTATAGGTATACACACCTTCACCTCTGCAGACTTTTTAACTTTTTTTGGGCCCCTTCAAGCTGTCACCTCCACTGGATTATCCCAAAGCTGAACACTGGTGATCCCACTGCCCTCCCTGCTGACAGCAGCCATCCAGGTTCAGCCAAAGGCCTCCACATCGGTATTGTGTCAGAGGCCTCCCAGGGCAGGTATGGCAGGGGTCTCTCTATAGCTCTGAAAACCTGAAACAAGTATCCACTCTGTATTTAAATTTATCAGGTCCTCCATTTTCCCTGGGGGTTTTTTCTGAACTTGTTCCGACATTATAGGAGCATCCCATGCCATAACCAAGGGATTTTGTCTTTGTCCCTCACAAGGGATAAGGCCTTTCTAAAATTTCGTTAGCAATTCTGAAACAAAAACTTTAAGTAACACATTTAGTCAGAGGAAAACCGGAGGCTTACATTTCAGAAGGCTTCTCAGCATGCAAATGAGAAAGAATCCTTAGTTGATAAACATTTACCTGCCTCTACTCTTCAAGGGGAGTGTAAATGTATCCAAGACATCTAATAAATAATGTTTAGAACAGAGTCAAGCTATGTGTTTACAGGGCCCCAAATGACATGTTGTTACAAGAACTTCAGTAGAAGGTATGTCCATATAGTCAGTAGTGGGAAAACTAAAGCAGTGGGAAGCAGGATATAACCTAGAATCCAGTCTCCAGGATGACTCTTTATCTACAGCCATTTCCATGAGTTAAATGCAGAAAATAAAACCTGAGATGGTTAAAAGAGAGGAGCACTGAACAGCACTTTCAAAATCCTGTGCTCTGTTACAGACAGAATCACCTACATTTTTAGAGCAGTACTTGAAGATCTGGCCATATGGCTCCCATTTACCTTAATGGGACTCAGGCAGCCAAATCCCTTATGCAGCACTTCAACAATGCTAGAAAGTATGCCAGGCTCTACGCCCATCATTTTTATTTGCTGCCGAGCATTAGAAGATCAGCTGGATTTTAAATGTTCACATTATAAATATGTTTCCTTGAACAAGTGAGAAAAGAGGGACCAAGACAGAGAAGTTTCTAGCAGGACCAAGACCCTGGCAGACCACGATGCTGCTGCACAGCAAGTACAACCATCAAACACTAATGTTATTTAAGCATGGGCAGGGCTGGAGATAACAAAGTAAAATACCTGTTATCTTTCAAAGCACTATTAGGAATGAGTTGATCCATCTGATAGTGGAAGATGTAGGATTACTCCTTCTCCTTTTCAAAAGTAAAATAAAATAAAATAAAATAAAATAAAATATTTTTCATTACATCCTGGATTACTTCAAAGCCTCAAATATAGTGATATTCATATAGGATTTCTGGAGCTCATTATTTGTGCCTTAAAACAGCTATGCTTCTTAAATATCTGTGTGGACACTGAATGACAACATGCTAAAAATATTTAGAACATCTCAAAACAGTTTCTTTGTACTGCACTGAGCATCCAGTGCCCAGGAATATTTTTGGGTTTTGGTGAAGAAAAAAATTCCCAAAAAATTAGCATAGACTCCTGAAGTGGATGACTGTTTACTTCTTCTTGCTGGTTTTCTGGTTTATGAAAACCCCTTCTTTCTGACTAGAATGCCAGCCATGTTGAACCACATTTTCAAAACTAGAAAAGAGCAAACTCTTCTACTAAGGCAAATCTGCCCCCGTGAGCTTTAATAAAGCACTGCCAGTTTATGTTGATTTTAATTGTGGGCTCAAGTGTCTTATTTCATTCATATCTGTATTTGTACAGTATCTGTCTAAACGGCAATACAACAAAATCCTCATAACAAACAGCCCAGGACAAAGAAGCTGAATTATCTTTCAGGTTTAAACATTTGCTGCATTTAAAATGTTTTTAAGATAAATTATAAATATGAAAGGTTTCAAGGTTAGCCTAGTTTCTGAGAAGAGCAGTTAAACAATGACTCTGATGAGATTTGAAGCCTACATAATTAAGTTTTGCATACATGAGCCTGGAGTTAATTTTTTATGCACCCTAATGCTTCTGTAGAGTGCTTCCTTTTTTATTGGCTAGCTGTGATGCTTTAGCTGCACTCTTTTCTTGCTCACACAATAATAAAATGTAATGTATCTGTGAAAGCAAGGCCTTGTCCTGGCACTGGTTCTGAAGCAGCTTTGCTTTCGCAGTACCAGTTGTATCGGTCTCCAGAAGCACCCCACACAGGGGTTTGGATTAGGAATCAAGAACACATCAGTACACAATAACTAAAATGCTTTAAGAGTCTGAGAGAAGTATTTACAAAACCAGCTTCAGCCAAGGGAAGTGAGTCTTCCTCATTTCCCTCAAGAGGACAGAGGCAGACTTCTTTGGGAGCAGCTCATGTCAGCTACATCTCAGTGTCTCCCTCAGTTGCTTTAAATCTTTTAGAGGTTTCAGTGTCACCACTATCAAGTCTAAGCAGCTTAGGGACAACTCTAGATGCTTGCATCCTCCAAAATTACAGATAAATGCCTTAGAAGATTGCTAAATGTCTCTGACCAGTTTAGTGTCTCCCTGCCATTGATACCAATGGTTTCAGTCCTCTCTTTGTACATACGCCAGACTTTCTTTTCAGTCTTTTTCAGACCAGAACATTTACAGTATGATCTGAAAAGTAGATAACTTAGACTGCAAGTCAGATACCAGGTTTCTATACTCGAAACAATTTAAACTGAAGTAAGAGCCTAATTAAGTTATGACTTAGAGGTTAAGATAACTAGCTTTGCACTTCTAAAATAACTTTTACTAATGGCAAATTTCTGTCATTAGTTACATAAATACTTTTAAATACTGGTCCTCATCCAAAAAAGAATTTACAGCAAAAGAGACAGTGTAGTACTTAGACTTCAGTATATGGAAACCGTTATCCAAAGAGGGAATCCAGATAGAAGGGAAATAGTCTGCTTATTTTAAATACAGATGTTTGATTAATTTCTTAGGGCTTTCATACTGGTATTTCTGCTAGCATTTATTTTAACAGCCATAGGAAATCCAAATCATAAAAACTTAGCACTCAAGGAGTGCTTCAACAGCTAAACTGAGGGGACAAGACCTGAGATTCCACATCATTTTTCCTTAGAACAAACCAAACAAAAGGAGACTTAACAGTTACCACACTTATCTCTCTTCTTCCCTTCATTTATATATTGTGCAAAAGTATAGCCATCCTAGGTCCTAGCACTGGACTAGGTCCTTCTCACTGCAATTCTCTTGTAACAATTTGTTTGCCCACTTTGTCTCCCTCAAGCCCTGGTGTGTACCCAAGCTGCTCAGCAGTGAAGGCTGCTCAGCCCCTGCAAGGCTCCTCCCTTGAGTCAACACTGGTGTGACCACAGAATGATACGAGATTTGATACATGGCAAACAGAGTAGGATCACAGTACTTTTGGACCAGATCAGCATGTTGCAGGACATTTACAAGCCTGCTGACATAAAATACCCATTGATATTTCAGCATTTGGGGTGATTTTAAACCCCAGACGACTTCCATCTACGTTTTTAGGCACCTAGGTCTTGTGATGTAAGCCTTCTTTTGAAACAAGGACTTCAGAGAGGAACAGAACTTAACCATTTATTTTGTCTAACTGGGCATTGACATAAATACTTGTGATATTCTATGAAATGCACACACACACACAAATACACACACATATATATAAAAATTTGTACATATGCATGTGCACCCAGAGGCTTGCAAGACATCAGGTATCATTTTCAGTGTCCCTAAGGCTACAAACACATAGGAGAAGGGAAGTGCAGATCACGTGGTGGCAGCTACCCACACACACAGACTGTGCTGACAGGCTGAAAGAAGAGACATGGCACACAGGAGAGCCAAAGTGTGAAACATGAGAAATTCAGTCCAGGTTCAGCCACAGGAAAGCCCACTGATTTCAGGGCAGGGCCAGCACACTGGCAGAGGCTGCATCATTGATCTTCCACTTTTTGAAGCCAGGGTATCTTGGCTTATCAAAGAAATACACGGCATGTGTGGTTTATATCTTTTGGGCTCCTGGAGATAAAAGACTCCCAAAACAAAAACTTTTGAATTCCCATGCTTTGTATTGGAAACCTAATCATGACTGTGGGACTGCAAATTGTACTGAATTTAGCTGCTACATGCTGAGCCAAAGTCTGTCCTCATAAGTCTATAGCTTAGTTGGCTTTCATCACAAGGTTAGTTTTTCAAGATGAAAACCTTTCCCCAACACTAGCAAATGGATCCCATCTTATCAGCTGCCAAACTGATGGTGTCTTCCTGTTTATATACCATTATTTCAGTTTAATTATTTAATCCAATCTGATTGTCATGGCTATTAACTGTATACCAGCAAAGGCTGCTTTCATTTTTCTTTTTAGATGATGTAATGCTGCCTGAGAAAATGCAGTTTGCAGCTACTGATATATATATGTGTGTGTGTGTCTGTGTGTGTGTGTGTTACAATCCATGATTCTTAAACAGAACAGGCTCATCTCAGCTCCCTGATGAATATCATTAACTGTGATCCAAATACTGGTATGGAGTTTGGCTGTCCACTTCTTGTACATTGCACTCCTGTATCACACAGATTTGTAGCTAGGCAACCTCGGCAAAAATATACACAAATAATAGACAACACAGAATTTTTACAACCATTTACACTGTTTAGAGGCATTTTGTACTTACCCTCCATATTTGCAAATGACTACAAGCAGTTGAGAATCAAGATATTTATCTTGGTGATTGATGTCGATGAAAAAGAAATTAAATTTTAGTCATCTGTTAAAAAACTGTTCATCCTTGGTAAGTGCGTGAATGCATTCTTTCAAGGCTACTCCAAGGAAAAGAACAATAGCTTAAAGCTTCACTGCTCCAACTGTTCTGTCATTCCTACAACTATCAACTGCTGAGATTGAAAACTGTCATCTGGAAGTTTTTCCTGTAAAAAAATGAGATTGTGTCAAGAACAAGATTTGGCTAAGAAATGCTATTTCAGCAGTTTCTCTTTTTTCTTTTTTTTTTTTTCCACAGGATACCTTATATAAAATTAAATAAGCCGTCTGGTTTCAGTGGGTTTCAAGATTCTCATGACTTCTTATTCTATTTTCTTCTTTTGTAACTATAATCATTTGAGTGAACAGAAATGATTTTTTTCCATCTTCTGAATCATCAGAGAGTTCAGCAATACTGAAAAGACAGAGTAACAAAAGGAGAAATAAATTTTAAAAACCCAGTCAATAATCTAACTTTCAAAAACTTGCATCCCATAGCTGGAAAGAGTAAACATTTTAAAAAGAAAAAGAGAGATAAAAAGTAAAAAATCTTAAAAGCTGTTCTTATTGTTAATCTCAGTGACAGAAAAAGTGGGGGGAAGTGTTATAAAAATTGCTGAATAACATATTCAAAACAAATTTTAAAAATATAAGTAAGGAAACATTTTATTTTAAAACCTGAATGTGAGATTCTTAATACGAATAGAATATTTCTTCAAATTTAGTTACTACATCAACTCTAACATTTAACCACACAATTAGAACTTGTCCATACCTACCTCATAGTCACACTGCTAAGGTATTCGGAGTTGTAACACTACAATAAAATAAGGACTTACGGTTTCTCGTCTATTATAAGGGGAATCATGATGATGTAGCAGTTTTGTGTGAATAAGGACTGCAGAATATGCCTTAAAATTAAGAAAAGGATGTATTTTAATTCAGTTTTCAAAAGGACTGATTATTAATAAGTTTCCTCCTTAGAGAAGTATTTATGACCAGAATTTCTTCGATTTGGCACATCCATGGAGTCCTAATGATAGTTGTTTCTTCATAAGCAAGGATGGATAAACTCAAGCACTTCATTATTTACCCTGTACTCCCAACTCCTTTCACAAGCTGTGACTCACCACTGTACCTTCAGTGATATTTCACAATCCTAAATTGAGCGAATTCTATGGATTTCTATGAATATAGTCTCCAGTTCTGATAGGCATGTCCATATCAGACATTATCACCTTGTTTTTGGTGATGTCAGTGATGCAAGGAAGTGGTTTTACATGATGGAAACAACTCTTTAATTATGAAAACTGTGCAGTTCAACTGCTGACTGCATGGCTACAATGGCTAAATGTAACAGCAGGCTGTTGGAAAACAAGACTTCCTAAACATACAATGGAAAATTCTGTCTCTGACAATCTCCTGAGGATCCCACTGCATTTGTAGTGGACAGCCAGTCTCACCTAGGAAACTACACGCGAAAGTGCTTTGTCTGGGTAAAATTTGGTTAAACAAAGCTACCTTTGTAAAGAGGAGAATGTCTGTGGCAGATTCACAGAGAAAGTGCCTGATGGAGAGCAAGAAGGAAGACCTCGCTGAAGGGTTTGAAGTAGGCAGTCTTTTCCTCTTTTCCCAGAGTGAATGGTTTCAAGTAATGAGGATCTACATGAAGACTCTTTCTTACCTCACAACCCCATTTTCTTAAATGGACAAGGTTTGCTTCAGTTTAGCTATGGAATCTATCACTGATGAATCCATTTGCTTCTCCTGGGAAGGAGATTAGATCAACCCCCACCAACAAGGCTGTGACTGAATCTGGGGTGCAGTAACCAGGACTCAGCCTGTTGCTGGGAGGATATAGGGGAAGAAACACGAAATCTGTGGAAACAGGAAAGAAAGGAAGAAAAAAGCAACCAAAATATAGAGATCACCCTGCCCTGTGGGGATCTGTTAATCCATTGCTTTTCATATTTCACAGGTTCCCCCTGTTCCCTGCCCTAGCCCTGGCCACTCCCTCGGTTTCTCCCTGTTTGTTCTGTACCCCAGCCGCCCCCAGGGACCACCCTTGGGCCCCTGACAAAACCATCCCACACTCAGACCACGCTGTCTCTCCACCTTTGAATATCGAGGGGACAAGATGTGATTAAAGCCATCTCAAACCCTCATGAGAGACCCTTCTCTACCTTCTTTACCACCACTGTGTTGTTACACTGCTGGCTGCCGGAGCCAGATCGCAGGGCTGTCCGAAATGGACTCCGGGATGCGACTGATCGCATGGCCCTAGGAAACCCTCACTGTGCTCTCAGGGAGCAGCAGCCTGCTAGGCAGAGTCTAGCAGTTACAACACTGCCCTGCAGCCACATAGCCATGACAGCAGTTGTCTGAAACAAGGGAAGAAGGTTTTGCTCATCCCTGTTCTAGTCAAATCCAGAAACAAAACAAAACAAAATAAAATAAGTCCTCGGGCATCTCCTGTTAAAAGGTTGCAGTTTTTTTCCCCAGCTGATTTAGCAAGTAGCACTCAGTTAAAATTCATTTTGCACTCAGCTAAAACTTGAAATAAATATGCACTGGGCTACTCTAAGACTGATGTGAGACATAAATGAGACATTTACTTTAAGAGCCCTGAGAGAATCACTGGCCTTAGCCTCTTGTGACCTGCAGTACTCTAAGTCTACCTGCTGACCATTAGTACTGGTCTCTTATCACCTCCTTTTTAGCAGGCACTACTGCAGATTTAAGGACAATGAACTGTTTCTCCTTGCCTTGAGGTTTCTGGTGTTTTAATGTGTCATGCCCTTTTTTTTTCCCCAAGAAATAAAAACTTTTAGCTAGAAAATCTTTTCTCTTGGATTAGATGCAGTTGTTGATGCCAGAAATAATACAACTTTTAGATTAACAATATTTTTCAAAGAGTGAATCAGATGACTGATATCTTCATTTGATAGCCTCTGCTAGCTTCTTTTGCTTATGAGAGGACATAATTTGCCTCTCTCTCATTTTATTTTTGGGAAGTTTAGCAGTGCAAGAATGCTCCCTTAGGATCACAAAGCAAAGTTGGAAACTAGAGATGCAGAAGGAGTATTTGTTAAAAAGTATATAATTGCAAGTGCCAGTTTCTTCCATAAAAAGGAAGCTGAGAAGCATGCTATGAATGTTCATTTGCAAAGTCTCAAGCTGTGACTGCGTAGCTGTGAATCTCATTCTGCTATTGTCAGAGCACCGCATTGGTAATTGTCAAGAATGGATGGCTGGCCACATACAAAGTAACAAAAGTTACAAGATCAGCAGCAACTAAATATACTTGCTTCTTCTCCAAAGTGTATAATCTCCTTTTATTCCTTTTCCTCTGAGAGCTGCATGATGGGTGATGAAGTATGAAGCTGGGGAATAAAGGGAAAGTGCAATCCCCATGACTTAAAGCTGGAATCCAAGCCCTCCGCTTGCTTTCCCCTCCTCTCTGCCCTGGAGCAGACCGTAGTGCTGTGAGGGGGGCCAAAGTGACAAAAGCATCCAGTGAGTGTTCGCCAGGGTTACTCACCAAACCCTCCAGGGACCACCAGGTGCCCAGATGTATTAAACCACACACTTGTATCTGCAGCTCATTCTCCCCAGGGGAATAGCATCACCAGCTGGGAGAGGGAATGTGGAAGGAAGTTCTTATTAATACCATGTGTCACAGTAGGATGTAAAGGGACACAACACACAACATGATGGAATGCAACTTGGTATAACACCAGCTATCTAAGCAGCAGGAATTTCACCTCAGCAGCAGCCTAGACTGAAAATGTCTGCTATAAATTCCTGTAATGTAGGAAAGATGCTGTAAAAAGATTGTGCCTCTTTTTCTGCAACAGCTGTGAATAATTTGACATTTGGGCAATAGTGTAATAAAAATAATAAATAATAATTTAGCCAGAGCCTGTTGGATCCTTTAATAGATGCAACACTTGAGCTGCTGGAGTCTCTTGAGCATTTCTGAAATGTTATCGGAAAACATAGGAAAAGAAGATCCCATTGGTAGCTCTGAATGTCCCCTAATGATTCCCTATCCAGATAAATTGCTTAGACTCATCACCTTTACTATCATAAATCAAACCTTGATGTGATTTTAAGTCCCTTAGCTACCCACACAGAAAAGATATTTTATTGGATTGTTTTCTGTTGCCTTTTATCCTCTCCTGTTCCAAGAAGTTTGGTAAATATCAAGGCAAGGTTTGAAATTATAGGGAATTTGAAAGTGTTTGTGCTGGGGTTTTTTCTGCCTCAGTTTTGTCCTTTAGTTTGATGGAGTCTCAGAAGGAAAATCTTTACCATTTGGTGGAGGAGGAGGATCTGATTTTGTGGTGTATGAAAACTGAGAGAGTTGGGTGGAGGCTTAAGATTTACAAAAATGGCTTCTCTAGAATAAAATGGGGAAATTTTTAATTTAATTTCTGGTTGTTTTACACAAAATTAACTTTCAAAGACATAGGTTGTACCACTTCAGCTATGGTTCCGGAACAGTAAATTGGGTGGTAGCACCATGACTGGGTGAGAAGAAAGTCACCACAAAAAGTTATGTAAAAGTACATCTCAGAATACTCCAATCTAAAATGGGTGCTTCTAAAAGAAGTAGGAAGCAGGAGTATTCAAAATATGAAAGAAATTTCATTATGCAAGGAAACGTGGATATTTCAACCTTTGTTTTATTTTGAACATGCCAAAACCAAAACTAGTTTAAGCCATCAATAATGAAAATTATATATCCATGCTCCAAAAAAATGACTTTGTCTCAAAGCTGAAAGCCTGCACCTTTACTTTAGCCCTTTTAAACTCTCTAATATCACAAAAAAAAAAAAAAAAGTATAGTGCAAAACCACTCTTTTCACCTGATCGTTTTTCTTTCTGATGGAAAACTAAACTAAACCAAATTAAAATCCCCATGCAAATGGCTCAGGTTCCATTTTAGCATCAGAACCACATCTCCCAGTGGCTTACACTCACTGCCAAGACCTTGTGACTCACAGTATTGGTGTGGCCATATGGAGGGCAATATGGGAGAAACAGGGATTCCTAGTTAGGAAAGGGGCCATGAGGTGTTTTGGGAAGGACTGCAGGAACAGGGAGACATGCAAGGATCTGTGCAAAAGGCTAAGGAAGCACTGATTAAAAGGGCTGTCATGGAGAAAGGACTAGAAATTGAAGTGATTGTTGTAGGCAGACTGGGAGGGATGCACAAATGAAGCAGCAGATGTAAAAATTGGGAAAGGTGCTGGATTTAAAGAACAGGGGTATGGAATGATTCTGACAGGGGAATATTTGCTACAAATTGAAGTGTCAGGATCAAAACAATTAGTTACTAAGGTGGTCTTAAAGCTCAATTTTCTTCAGCGTAGTGAATGTCAGAATATTTTCAAAGACTTTAATTTTCAAGTTGTGTGATTCAACAGACTGCATTTTGTCCATAAGGGAAATGGGTTAAACCTGAAGTTGAAAGGCAAGAAGTCCCATGGAAAAAAAATGGGACATTTGCCTTCATTCATCTGAACTGGAGGTAAATGAGCCATCTGGAACTGAGAAAAGAAGGATGAAGAGCACCTCTGAAGAGAATGTGGAAGCGACAGCCTCTCTGAGCACTGCTTTCCAACATGGAACTCAGCCTGGCCAGAGGGGTCCTGTGAGGATAGCTGAAGGTGAGGCAGAGGTGTGGTGGATAAGTGTGAGTGAGAGAGACATTGATAAATGTTTTCCAGCTTTGACAAAGTAAGCTTGAGCAGATGTGCTGTTCTCTGCCCAAGAAGGATGCTGTGAGGCAGAGCCCCTACCCAAGCAATGCACTCAGCCAGTTGACCAAGAAATGCTGATTTGCTTTAGAAAGACTGTTTTGCTTTGAAAAAACTACCACTGGCTGCCTCTGCTCCCCATGAAGAGCTAAGTCCTCATTTCAGAACAGCTCTAGACAGTTCTGTGAGGGCGGGCAAGGGGCACAGGGGTCCAGGAGCAGGCCTTACACACGGTGCAGCCCCAAAAACCCACCCATGCTGCTGAGCAAATTCCAGCTGCATCTGAATTAAGAAGTTCTCATGAGTCCATGCCTCAAGTCTCTCAATTACCACACCCAGGGACCTGCTCTAAGTACAAAATTACTCCTCTGCACAACACAGAGGCATCCTCCATGTGGCCAAGCAGGATGGAGATGGATGCAAACCTGCCCCTTACCTCTAAACATATCTGGTGTGTGGTGTGGTGCAGGAAGTTTGAAGGGCTCTCAACTAACCCTGCTGAAAACACAGGCTCATATACCCTCTGTGGATCAGCCATCCCTTTTTTCCTCCTCTGCAAAAGTCTTTTTAACCAGTTAATGACCTCCTTGGCAGCACTGCCAATCCTGACAATGGCTTGGGAGGAAGCCCTGGGAATATCATCTACATCACAGCTCACCATTGTCTCCTTCTTCCCCCATTTCTCCCCACCAAACAAGTGTTTTTTCCTAAAGCCTTTCTGTTGCTTTTTGGTTTGATTTGCCAATAATTCCACCTGCTTTGTTGCACTGAACTCATCCATTCAAAGACAAAACCCCCATACAGTTAAACAGTAATTATGGAAAAGGCCAGGGCACATGGACCTACACTCAGAGCAGCACAATGATAAAACAGTTCTGTCCCAGACCCATACACACTGCACAGTCTATGTTGAACAGTCTCCTGATAATTTTGTGAGTTTTACAGGGCAACATAAGGTTAGGCAGGCCTTTTTTAGATCACAGTGAGTAGCAGTAAGTAGTTGCTGACAGAGAGAAAGGGCTGCATCTCTTCAGCACTAATGTCTGGACACTGAATAACACATCTCTTTTAAACAAGAAATATTGGTGAGGGAAAGTCTAACAGCATTTGGAAAGAGCTGGGAAACACATATTGGGGGATTTTATTGCAATTCTTTGTCTATTATAAATGTGCATTTTTCTTTGCTGTCTAACTTCTGTCTGGGGCTCTGTTTTGGGAACTCCATAGAGCAAGACAAAGCTGAGGAGCTGACAAACGGGCAAGCAGGCTGGCATAGAGCATAGCAGTAACAAACCCTCCCCCAGCAGCTGCTCCCCCTGGACCAGCCACTTCTTTCATCATCGCCCCACAGCGATGCTTCACAATGCACATCACACAGGAAAATCTGGTTACATTGGCTTACCTCAGATACCCACCTCCATCAAAGCCCATGGCAAAACTACACACATCTTCCCTTGTGTTACCCTGTGAACAGTATCAAAACACAAGGAGGCCAATTCATTCCTTTAACTCAATTTCTACTTTCTCTCCCTTTAGTAAGTACATGCATGCTGTTAATAATGTTTCCTTAGTCCTCTACCAGGACTTGGTCCTTTCTTTTTTCCCTTTAAAGCAGAAAAAAAATTGATACTATTGGAGTTGGTTTCATTTGACTTTCAGAAAAGTGAAGCATGCTGCAGCAAATATATGCAGTTGGACTTGTGTGGCTGGAACTCCCACACACACAGACCATTTCTCCTGGGAACTGAAACACTTTTACCATGTGTTGGGTGACAAAACACATTAGTATGTTCCTTATATAGAAACACCATATACCACTGTGTTTTAAGCATAATTGGGTAGGAACGTTGTAACAAGAGCTCTAGAAAGTTGGACTCAGATGAATGAGCATTAATTGTTCCCAAGGAAAGGACTGAGATGAGATTTGGCTTCTGTGTTATGTTCTAGTGGATATGTAGCAGGCAGCTTGTATTTGCTTTGGGAAGTTTGGCATGTTCCCTTGCAAGTGATTTGACAGAAAAACACATGTATCCTGCATAAACATCAAGGAAATCTGTATTCAATGAAAGCAAGGCTGCATGTGCACATACACAGAGAAGAAAGGAGGAAAAAAGAGGCAGTGCTGCAACTGTACTTACAATCAGGCTGCAGGTGAACCCTGAGACAGGTAACGGCTCACCAGAAATCATCTTTACCCCCTAAATTCACATGTCTAGATCCCCTCACCTACTGGGGAAACAAGAAAAATGTCTCCTATCTTACAGGGCAGTGGATGTGTGCACCACTTGTCAAGAAGTTGCCCTGTGCTCCCATACAAAATTCATGTAACAACCACATTGTTTTACAGGTCAGAGATAAAAGACTTGGAGGCAGACCTTTGTGTTTGGATTGTGATTTTTTTTTCTTTTTTCACCTTTGGATTGCCCTTTAAAAGAAAAAAGCACTTAATTCCCAGTACTTCTAATTGCAATGAAAACCTAACAGCATTAGTTTCTTGAGCCCAATCCTGCAAATGGCTCTGGAATCAGCCTGGTATAAATCCAGGGTAACAGCATTACCAGAACGAGGAGCTGGGCTCTGAGCAGGTAAGGGGGTGCTAGAAATTACTCGTGCCAGGAAATTGGCATATATAAAGCTTGACCGGTCCTGTGTGAAATGATGAGGCTTGTGAAAGCTAAATCGGTCTTCAAGGAATAGCACTAATATCAGTCCATCCTTCCAGCTCTGCAATAACCAGACGTGGAAGACTTAGTACCTTAATAGCTTGTTTATGGGTCAGCCTGGGCTCCTGTGCCCTGCACGCAGGGCCTCAGTCTGTGGTCTTGCAAGGAAACATCCCAGTCTTGTTCAGTTTTCTTTTCCTACCTCTAAAAGAGGTTTCTGGAGAGGCTTTGAAAAAACACAACAGCAGGAGAAAGAAGCAGAATGATTTTTGGACTTGCCTTTCTAGAAACGCCTCTCCCTGCTGCCTGCACTCGTGCTTTTGACAGCAAAACTCCTCTGGAACCACTGATGTGTTCTTGTCTTTTGTGAGGTGTCAGGGAGATCTGGGTGTAAAATCCAGGGCACAACTGTGCATTAAGCAGCACCATTTTCACCTCTCTCTAGCTCTCTGTACTGCAGCAGATTCTTTCTTCATCATTGCTTTAAGTTAAAGGAGAAACTCCTTAACTATTTCTCTTGACATTTGGGTTTAAAAGATTTTTTGTAAAATATCTATTGCTATATATGCTTCACTTTTCTGTTTTGCTCCCTTTCTCCCAATTATTTTGAAAAGATTTGCCATGGCCACATTCACTTTATATTTCTGGCATTTTGGGATTTCAAACTTGAAAATATGTCTCAAATACCAGCATGAGTTTCAGACAATGAAATCATTAGCTTGAAAGAAAGAGCTTAAGCTGTCCATCAGCAGTAATGTTGACTGCATGACAGAATGCATAGAGCTTGTTATCCAGGAAAGGAATTTTTTTTTTTTTTATTGAATGCAGGAAATTACCAGAATAGCCAGAATAGCATTTATTAAAAAGATAAGAGAAGAGATTAATAAACTGTAGTCGTTGAAGCATTCTGAGTACAGTGATGGGCCAGTGAAATGTTTTTAGTGCTCTGATCAAGAATTATGTAAGGTGTTCAGGGTGTAAAGGTAACCCAGCTCAGAGGATATTTGTCCAAGAAAGAGCTTCATTTGGAGACAGTATTTCTGAATGGTTAGTGTTATAATTGCTTCAAGCTTCCAGTTATTTTATAGCTTAAGTGAAATTACTTCTTCAGAGGAAAATAATGGTTTCTTTTACATCTATATGTAATTTAAGAACAGGTAAAACTGAGCATCAAATAAAAATTTAACACAATTAGATTCTGATCCACAGCAGTATTCAAACCTCACTTTTTATATCTGAGCAATTTCATTATCTCCATTGGCAGTGCTGTCTCAGCTGAGTTCTTTATGATACCTACAACCATATCCTACTATTCCACATCAAAACAGATTATTAATATCATACTATGAAAAAGAAAAAAAGCTTTATTTTTATCTAATTTTAAAAAAAAAATCTGAAATAATAAAAATGCTCCTGACTGTGAATTTACACACAACTGCTACAGCATGGGAGAGCATCTCAGTCTGAGTTGCTGCAGTAAAGAACGATCAGAGCAGTGCTTTACCTTCTCATCTAAGGTTAGAGACAGTTGTCATTACCTCATCCTCCTTCATTTCATATAATTCTCCTTCAGGAGAAGAAGCAAGGAGGGCTGGCATACCTGTTGCTCAAAACTGACAGATGCCTTTTCTATTATTACAAGCTTAATCATAATTCAGTTCCTCACACTGTGACTGTGTCTTACGCTGGATCTACTGAAGCTGCAGATACAATAAAAGAAAGCAGGAAAAAATATTAATTATGTTTTGCAGATCAGTTGGTGTCAATAAATATCCAGTTTTGTGAGGTTTTTTTAAGGCTGAGCCTACTTAATTTATGTTTTTATTAAATGCCAGAAGCAGAGGACAGTCTGAGTGTAAAATATTGCAAACTGGGAAAAAAGGTGACTCGGCTGTATAGTCAGTTTCCTCAAGCCACTCATTATTAGCCCTGTGCTCCCTGTGACCTTTTCTAGCCCTCTGCTGATCAGAAATGTGACTACAACAGGAGGTCAGATGCTTCTTCATCACTCTCAGTCTCCACTCGAATGCTTATTTTTGGCTGTAGAGTGAGACAATTTGGGAGGGAAGAATCTTTATGTTAGAAAGCAATCATTAAGGAAAAAATAGGTAGGCTACACCGTTGTGTAGAGTATAAGGATCTGGATGAATATAGTGCAGTCTCTTAGCAGCTGAGATGGTGTATCTGCTTTTAAAATTTGCGTGCTGCAGATTTTTAAAGCTGTGATTACAAAATCTCAGGTACAGGGGAGCAAAGGATGCTCCACGGGGAGCTAACGGTCTTTTGAGAAATATGCTGAGGGGATACAGCCCTCTTTAAAATACATTTTTACCAGCATATGGTCACATTTCCTATGCCACAACCCCACTCTTTTGGGCATGACCATGCAGGATGAAAAACTGTGCTTTGTAGGCATACACAGAGACAAACAAACATGGTAGTGTGCTGGGATGACTGCCCTCCTTTCTGAACAGTAATGTCTTTTACTGCCTGATACAGCCAGCCCTGCTGCTCTTCTGTGCCTGCACATGAAGCCCTTTGTGATAAAGACTCTTTTTTTCTTGTTCTTCTACATAGTAGCCAGCCCTCTTGCTAGCATGTGAGGTGATGCAAAGCCTTATGTTTTCCATATCTGATGGGAATGGATCCATAGCCTTGGTGCAATCACACACAGGTCTGACTTGTTGAAATGCTGAATTATGGATGAATTATTTCAAGTCAAGAGGGGAAGGCATTGCAGATCTTCTGGGAAAGACTGTGACTGGCATGAAGCCACTGGATTTGTAAACTGAATAGGGTCCACAGGCTGGAGGTATATCCTCCTGACACTAAGTATGCAGGCAGAAAGCTTTAAAGCAACTTAGTGAAAACAGTGAATGACATCATCAAATAACTCTCAAGATTTATCAAAAGCATTTGTCATTTTTAGAATAAAAAGAAGAGATTTACACATTACTGGCCAAAGTGAATAAACTATTCCTGGCATCCTGCCCTTCCCTTTTCTTACTGCATCCATCTCCTCTGTCTTCTATTTGACTAAGTCCACAATTACATCTTCTGTTGGGGTCTCCCCCCCCGCCATGTGGTCCAGGGAGAGCGGCCCTGGGGGGGAGACACGGGGTTTCCCTGCCCCTGCTCAGCCTCGTTCCCATTGGTTGGTTTGTGTTCCCTGCACGGGCAGAAGGACCCTTGGTCCGGTGATTGCCTCAGTTCCTCGGCAGATCCCGGCCATGCGGCTGGAGAAATAAACATCTCTGAAACATCTCCCAAGAATCTGTCCATGTATATTTCTTTTCCACGGGCCTCGTTGTCTGATATGCGTGTTGCAGTATCTGCACTGTAACAAATGGTAGAGAAATGCTGGCAAGACACCGATCCCTAAGGACAGAAAATTTGTGAGTAAAAACCACTGTAGATCTCTCTCTTGTCACCTTGGTTTGGATATTCTCTCTGGACTATGGAAGAATCGTGGGAAATGTGGCTCTCTAAGCCACAGAAAGAAATGTATCTAGAAGTTAAAGGAATCCTTGAACAACAAAACAGGAAAGTATTTGTTCTGGGAGATCTAGAACATTTTTTAACTGACTTTTCAAAAATTTCTTTTATATTTCTCAAGACTTACTTCTTGATATTGATCCTCCTGGAACTAGTCACAGGTGTTTTTGGTCTGAGATCTTGTGTGAGATAAAGGATCAAACAGAACATGCACTAGTGATAGAACCTCTCCATGCATCCCTTGTAATCAGGGAAGCTCTTGAGGAGCATTTGTATGGTCCCATTACCCCTAAAGCAGAAGATCATACTTATCCCGTGGCCGAGGCCGCGCGGCCGCCATCCCGGGAGCACATGACTGCAGCCGTGCCGGCGGAGGTGCCTGCGCTGGATGCGCCCGGCCCCCTCGGGAGCGCGCGCCTTATCGCGGACCCCATCCCCGCCTCGGGGTCCCCGGCCACGCGGCCGCGAGTGAGGGAGCGATGCCGCAGGCGCTGCGGGTGCCGTGGGCCACGAGCAGCCAGGAACCGGGCATCGGCGTGGCAGCCCGCTCTGAGCACACGGCTCGGAGAGCCCTGTGGGGAGAGAAGCGGCGGTTCCCACAGCGACACGAGAAGCCGCGCAGCGCAGCGCTGAGCCGGAACGGGGCCGCTCTCAAAGCAGCGTGGAGTTGGCGGAGCAGAACTGCTCACAGGGCGCGGAGCCAGTGGCGATGGCAACGCAGGGCCGTGCAGAGCCCGGACACGCGCCGGAGCAGCGCCGCTCGGAGAGCGCGGAGCAGCCGCAACGCGGGGGCCCGGCCGAGACGTCGGAGCCGGCGAGGCGGCGGCCACGCAGGACCGGCAGCCACGACGAACACGCAAGCACGTGATAGGAGGAGTTGTAGCCACGAAAGTCACAGGAACTGTGAAATGGTACAATGTTAAAAACAACTATGGATTTATAACACAAGATGATACAGGGGAAGATTTATTCATCCATAGAACTGCCATTAAAAGGAATAACCCTAAAAATTACCTGCAAAGTGTAGGAGATGGGGAAGTTGTACAATTTGATATAGTGCAAGGAAAGAAGGGTTTACAAGCAGCAAATGTTACTGGGCCTGGGGGTATTCCAATCAAAGGCGGCCCTTATGCACAAAATTATAAACAATATCCATCCCAGCAGCTTCCCTTCCCACAGCCTACTTTCCCCTTTTACCCTATACCCAATATGAACCCTTTCCTAAGTTTACCCCATCCCCAATTTATCCCTAATCCATTTTTCACCCCATAGCTTCCCTATACAATTCCCTTTCCCTACAACTCCTCTCCGATGCTGAGGGGGGCATGAAGAGGGGGAGGGAAGAAATTAACTATTGTTGTTTAGAGTTCCAACAGGTACAAATGGAAGAAACCCTCTCCTGCCTCAGTTTCCCCACAAAGCATGCTCGGAGAGCCCTGTCTCCCTTCCTGTTAAAATGGGAATAAGATAGCAGTTTCCAGTGAATTTAGTAGATGCTTAGAAAGAACTTTCGAACAAAAGAAAGATCAGGATTTGGAAAGAACTGCAAATAAATTTATCCTGGCACATTACTCCAACTGCTTTCCACCGAGAAATGGTCACTTTCCCATAGTCCTTCTTGCACTATTCAAGGCAATGCTTGCAAAGGATAACTGCTAAATTCATCTCGATTTTGTAAAGCTTAACTATGTGTCTTGATACTACTCCTCCCTAAAAGTCTATATGGTAGCTTTATACTGACTATGAAAGGAAAAGTCACTTAAGGCAAACCGGATGGGGAGCAGCAGAATAAAATGCACATATATGGCTTAGCTGTATTTTTTTTACTAAGATCATCTCTTGTTGCTATGGAGAGACAGATTTTATATATGTGCCAGCAAAATCGGGTTATTCAGTTCCAAGCTACTAACTATTGCAGAGATTTCAAGGATGAGCGGTAGAAGTTTCTCCCCTAAATGGGGGATTTTGAAGGACAGAGGACATTCATCTCCATTGGTCAATTAAAGGTTTGCTTAGTCATTTGAAACCACTAGAATTTTTGGCACACCTAACATAATTAACTCTGCCTGGAGTAATTATAATGAAGTCAACACAACACACAACTCTCACGTTTATGATATAATATAGCTACTGTGGTGCTAATTTTTTTTTAATTTGATAACATATTCCACCAGATGCCAAATGTTAGAGCTCGTCTTTCCTCTCTTTTGGCACCAAAAAAACAAAAACAAACCTAAAAAAAAAAAGAGGCAAAAGGCAACATGGAAGACTACCAGGGGGAAAAAAGTGAAAAGCAGTAAAAGACTACTTAAGAAAAGTTAAAATCAGAGTATTCAAAATCTACTGAACACATCCTCTGATCTGATGAAATTTTATGTGGCATTTCTTAAAATGTGGTTTTCAGCCTTAAGGTTCATATTTTCAAACTTCCTTCACACCTTTAGAATAAAAGAGGTTATTTCCGAAAAAAAAAATCTTCAAAGAGATACACAGTGCAGAAATAAAAAATAAATTAAAAAAGACTTTAAGTGCTACTAGTCCCCCAAGAGTTATGGTAGCTGGCAACCCTCCTGCAACAATAGCTGTTAAAGATGAAGCACCTGGAAAACACCATCAACAGAAACAAAATGTGGTGTTAACACAGATCCAGCGTCAAGTATTCCCCAGATATCATGAAGCTGGCAAGAAATGGACTCGGGTGCACTGGAGAAAAGAGACTGCCAGAAGTGCACAAGGCTGTTTTGTAGGCAGTGTTAATTTAAAAGATGTTAGCAAAAGCAAAGAACAGCACATTTTACCTTGTCCTCTACCTCAACCATAAAATGCAGATTTATTCTTTTCCACATTTGCCTTTATCAATACTCCTCTGATTTGGGATCAGTTAGGAAAATGCTTTTAACAATGGGCACAAGGAGTGTTATTCAGCATTTCAGCAAGCAGCACAGTGATCTAATCTCCTGCCAGAGTCCAGCTCCAACAAAGCCACACAGTTCACAGCCTTCTGTCTTCCAACACTGCATCTCGTGATCCCATCTGCTATCAGCCTGAGCCACACCACATCTTGCTAAAAGCTTATGCTGGCCCAACGAGCATACCTAGAGCTGTCTAGAATGCAGAAGAAATCCTACCAAGCATGTAACACTGTTTATTAAGCACAAAGAAGTTCAGCTACCTGCATACTATCCACTAAGGCTCCACCAAGACCCTTGGAAGTCTGAGTGGCTGGGGTGAAGAACTGCTGTTGCACCAGGTCAGTTGAAATATACACAGCAGTTCCTTGCTTATCGAAATCAAAATTCACCTTTTTTTTTTCCCCTATATATTATCTTGATCTCACTCCTCTGCTTGTTTTCTCCAGAGCAAACACCCCTCCCAGGGAAGAGCTGCTATCACCAGAAGAAAGCAGGGAGCAATTGACAACAAAGGAAGTTGTGCTCATTCCTGTTTTGCAGGAAAGATGGCAATGACCGTTTTGGTTAATACCAAGGCTGAACCAAGACTTTTAAATCTAGAAGTTTGATTTGAAACAAAGACAGACCTGAAACCAGATCTATGAACCTGAAGTATGCTCTTGAAAGACATCAGATTAAAGAGGTATATTTTCCTTATCAGTTTATCCAACTGAGTTAAATATACCTGTTGTTTTCTGACATTCATGTGAGCTGTCATCTCAGACATATATTTCAGTAGAATTACCAGTTCAATATTCAGAGCTGATTTACTATCGTATGCATCTGAATGCATACTTGAATTCTGAACAGGTAAACATTCAATAAAAAAATCTCCACCGTAACAAATAGAATGACAGCAAACAAAAAAAGCAAGAATCAAATCCCAGAGCTGTTCTCATAAATCCCCTCAAGCTCCATAATGACCTGGTGGGCGATCAGTGGTGACGTGACATGCATTTGACAGCCCAATCTAGTTCCTTCTGGGCCACACTACTTCAAGTAGATTTCCACTCCCTCCTCAACTGTAGCTTCCCATCTTTGAGCAACTGCAGCAACTCCTGCACTCCCAGCACCACCCCAGCACATCTGTCTAGATCCCTGCACCACAGTCCAGAGGTCTGCAGTCCTCTGACCGCCAGGGAGCTGCTTCCCACCCTCAGCCCCACAGCACTATGAGGACTACCTGAAGGTACGGGGAAGAGGGCATTGTAGCTGCTCTCCTCTGGAGGTACATCCACTGCCCATGGACAATCCCACAATGGGACATAAAGCACAAGTGCAGGGCATACAGAAAAGATTGTCTAGCTCAGACAGAAATTATGGGCTTGATGCAGGAATCAGTGGGTGAAATCCTATGTTCTGTGTTATGCAGGACCTCAGGCAAGATAAATGGTTCCTTCTGGCCCTTTCATCTGTGAGTCTGTAATTGGGCACTTTGCTGCTGATACAGAACACTCATAGCAAAATCTCAAGATCTGTCTTCCTTTCGCAAGAGAATTCTTGTGCAAGAGCAAAGGCATCCTAGAATTACCAGAGGACACATTTTCATAGGTAAAGAAAAGACTAAATCAAGAGTAGTAACATGTATGATGTTTCCCATGGGAATTCCCCCCTCCCATTCCCTGCTCCCACCATGTTTATCCAAGGCATAATTAGAGGAAGCGATGCATATTGGATTGAATCGGTATCTCCACGGGAACTGAATGATTCTGAAGATCAGAACCTTTTGTGTGATAACATTTTTGTATTTTGTATGAGAATTTTGTACACTAAGTTAATTTTTCATTACCCAGTGGGACAGGAGCATTAGCTATAAAATTTGTCCGTGGATGTGGTTGAGAGAGAGCCCTATTTTAAAGCCTTTGAAGTAGGTGGACACATCTCCTCAACAAACCCATTTACACTTGCTCCAGTGTGCAAAGGTAATCAATTGTATTACAAGACCTGAAGATCCCCTTGAGACTTGGCCGACTGAGAAAACACGCATCTTTATATATGATCTTTATATATGATCTGGATACCCCTCTATGAGATTTAAAAATCAAGACCAGCTGTGTAATTCTATGGCTAACTTCAGGACATATTGGGTCCACATCCATCCAGCACAGTATTGTGGAATTCCTCACACCCACTACCCATTAAAGAACACTCCAATTTCTGGGACTCACAGGGTGGCTAATGAGAATTGGGTTGATAATTGCAATTGGATTTGCATTTTTAACAATTGGGATACCTCTTGATAGCTGTATGATTACTCATTTTATTGCTTCTGCTATTTGGGTTTTTTCTCCTGCTGCCCACTATCTTCACCACCCCTGTGGACAACCCATGTAAACTGGGGAAAAGTCCCTGGAAAACAGTGTTTGAGCCACCAGGTGTAAGGGCCTGAAGACAACAGTTGCCTGTCTCAAACATTGTTACCACAGAAGGACTTTGCCATGAGAGAAGCACAGAATAGAGCAACAGAATGGCACTGGCTCCAGGCTTGGCAAGGTCTGGCTGGCATATCCTGGCTAATGCATTCAGTTCCCACTGTGGCAAATTATGTGGGGCAGCAACTGCTCATACACATATCACTGGTCAAACAAAGATCACCCCAGGTTATTGTCCAAGTGCCATCTCAGGCCTAGGGGGAACTAAACAAAGCTCGAGGAGAAGAATGTATCACTGAAAATGGACAGAAAGAATCCACAAGGAAAGCCAACTCAGCAACTGTACTGAAGTCGGCTGGGGCTGGATAAAAGGTAACTCTGGCACCAAGTCACAACCCGCCGACTCAAGAGAAAGACTGAGTGTGGGACTAAACAGCATTAGAAGCCAGGTAATCTTTTACCAAAAAAATAAGAAAACTGTGTAGCCAAGGAGCATTAATTCTTTTGTTTGTAACAATGTATATATAGTGAAAAGTATTAAACAACCACAAGCTTCGACCACTAAGAAGCCCAAGGTAAAGAAGGACTAATGGGAGGCCACTGGATCCACAGGTGGTGACCATCTTCTGCTTGATCGCTCTCCCTCCCTCTCTCCCTTCACTCCCTCTTTCAGTTTTTTTCTGTCTGTCTACCTCACATTCACTGTTAAATAAAATTTGTACTATTGACTTTGGTATATGGTCTTATTTGGACCTTAATTCAGGCAGAGGCATCTCTCAATAATCCCATGTTAACACCTTCTCCAGGCTGGACACCCTGATAAGTGACCAGCAGTTGAGCCATAACATGGATGATTTTCTGAAATCCAACCTGGTTTCTTCAAATGAGCCCCCCTGGTTCTTCTCTGACACAAAGTTCTGCTGAATACTTTGGGTGAGAAAAGTGGCTGTATTGCACCTGAGGTTCCCACTTACAGGCCTGATTAACACCTTCACAACACATAAAACAGTTTAATGACTGGTCCTTGAGCAAGTCAGAAATGTGGCCATATCCCTCTGTTTGGCCTTGGCTCCCTCCTGGCAACCAGGCTCACAGGACACTGAAAGAGATGTTGCCGAGGGAAGAGAGCAGCAGCAGTATTGTGGGAGAATAGTCAGCTGCTCTTCCTCGCTGTCAGGGGAAGCAGTGCAAGCATGAAGGTCTGGAAAGGAGGTCATTTGATCCACCCCACTCCCAAATGCTTTTTCAGACATGACTGTGTTAAACTTTCCTGAAAGTCATGTCCTGAAACCAGGCAAAGTAAAGGAAGAATTACAGCTGATGGGAGCGTGAAAGGAAGGGAAGGGGAGACAGTGTTTCTTGCATTGAAGTGTACGTCTTTCTCTCAGATATACAAGCAGTAACATAAAAATTCACTATGAATATTATTTACATACAGAACGTAAACCTGACTAATGCTTCCTCAGAAAATTTTAAAAATAAGCACTTTCACCCCTGTGGAACTTTTATGCCCTCTGATCTCACCTACAGTCAAACTGCTTGACCCTTCTCTACAGAGAAGAAATCACAGCTTTGACAAGACCAGCAAGACTATACTGAGACCAGGACCAGCCTGGAGATTAGTGCAACAATATATTTACACAAGATGTGCTTAAAAATTACTAGCTGCCATGGGTAACAAAAAGGCAGAATATTTCTCCAATCTTCTGTAATATCTTTTCAGTTGGGCACCTGCACTCCTGTCCTCTGTGGAAGTCCAGCACTGTGCCACTGAAGCACACCACATTATTCAGCAAACACAAAACAGAGGCGGAGAGAATAACAATGTCACTGCTTCCAACGCTTTGTCAGATCACCACACTAAAAAAAATCACTGCAATATGACCAGGAGTGTAGACAGGACAAAAGCTTTGTCCAAAATTATGATAGAAAAAGCAACTTAGCCTGGTAAAAAGCACTCAGGAACAGCTCAGAAGCCTCCATGGTCATTAAGGTGCATTTCAGAGTAGAAATTAATTAACAGGAGGCTTTCAGAAAAGAATTGAATCCTTTATTGGCAGTTCTCAATGTGAAAGCCATGGCTGAGAAAGTGACTCAGAAATGAAAATTAGAAAGAGATGGAGAGCTGCCACAATATCCAGCTCCCCCTCCAACACCAACCCATCAAGCCAGTCAGCCAGCAAATCCTGCTTTTAAATGTTATTGGTCACATTCCATTATGTAACAAATATCATGTCATATTACTCCAAGCTGTGCCCTGTTGTACACCTAAGTGACAGAGCATCTCTTGGTGAAAAGTGGAGTGGAACAAATACAGGGAAAAACGATACAGATTTTATGAGTAGCATGGCTGCTACCAATTTACAGACTGATTATCCAAACTGATTCATATTTTTACTTTTAATACGATTATATTTCCTGCTACCTTCACCCTCCTCCACATTTTTCCCTTACAGCTCAGATGTCTTTTTTTTAAATTCACCAAACAGATGCAAAAGCTGATATTTCTCTGCCCACATTTTTCTTGCAAAAACCCTGCAACCTTGTGCTTAATGAGGAGGAGTTTTAATAGACAGATAGAGAGGTTAAATTGGCTAACAGAGAAAAAAAGAACTGGATAAGAAAAAGATCAGGTTTCCACAGAAACAGAGCCACATCCTATAATATTCTTGTCATTATGCATTTTTTATTTATTTCAGCTATATCTGTTTCTAAGCAATAGGTTACAATAATGTCCAGGAACTCAGAGTTGAGAAAACTCTGGTTTTAATAGAGGTCCAGATCTTCAGCTACTATAAATCAGAACAGCTTTGCTGAAGTCAGCATTGCTAATGGCATCAGCATGATTTACACCACTTAAGGATTTGGCCCAAGTGCTCCACAGAGAAATTAAATGTATGAATAAATTAATCAGAAGGTTTACAGAAAAAGGAAGCTACCAGAAACCACTGCATGGGATTATAGGGAGTTAGCACAGAGATGCCCTCCTTTGGGACGGCTTTTCAGAAAGGGAAGGTTTTTTGTAGGTCCCCTGTGTGAGAAGAGTGAAGGAAGGTGCACACCTCAACCTGCAAGTAGAAAGGCAGAAGGCAGGCCTAAGAGGCCACACAAAGGATAACACAGGGTTCATTTGATTTACACCTTCATTTTCCATCCTGACCCTAAAACTCTTCTAACGACGAGGAGTATGTTTTTAGAATTTTAAAGATATGTTGACAGAAGCAATTTTCAGTTATTCATTAATCACTCACCTGCATATGTATTTCTCTCCAAACCTTTAATGGTGTGATAAGGAACTTCATGAGGAGCAATGTGTTGGTATTTTACCTGGAACTCAGAGCAACACAGCACTGGGCAGATGAACTTAGAAGAAACACTGGAAACTACAGCACTGTTGTGCCAACCAGTTCAGTGGCATTTTAAACTCTTCCTGCAGAACTAAAATAAAAACAAAATCCAGTTTTGCTAGAATTAAAGAGAGACAAAATCTGACACCAAAACTGTTTCCCACTGCCCACATTTTAGGCTGTGAAATGGATCTCCATGCAGAGTTTTTCCAGCTGAACTTCATTTTCCTAATGAGCTGCAACTTCAGATCTGCTGAAAATTTTGATTTTTGGAGTTTTTGAAACCTAGATCCACATCTAAATCATCTGGTTCTGGCCTGTCTTCTGGGTTTGTGTGAACTATTTTACCACCATCCCTAGAGGTGTTTAAGAAATGACCAGACCATTTAGTGCTATGGCCTAGTTGATAAGGTGGTGATTGGTCAAAGTGTGGACTCAATGGTCTTGAAGGTCTTTTCCAGCCTAAATAATTTTGTGATTCTGTGAAAGGAAGAAAAGTGATTTCCTGCAGCTCCATAAAACAGAAACATACATCCAGGGAAAGATATACATCCTTATGCTGTCACTTCAGGGATCTGTTTTGCCAAGTACCACAGCTCCCTCCACTTTAGCGATGGCCACCTGTCAAGGACATCACTGCAGAAAAGACCCCAGAACACAATTCGGCATATAACCCCAACTGTAAAACAGCAGAGAGCTCACCCCATCAGCCAGCCCGACTGCTCAGCCCTTTGCTACGCCTGGCCACAGTGGGAGTCCAGCAGAGACCCCAGCCCGCTCCTGCACTCCCATTGCACTGCCTGCTCCAACTCCTCCAGCAGGGCCCAGCTGCGCTCCCCTCACTGCCCAGCAGGCCAGCTGTCAGCACCCTTCATTTGAACAAAGAGATCTCGAGCTCATTCCTGTTAGTGTTTCCCTCTGACAAGGAGGTGAAGCATCTCTAACATGCAGCAATGACGGTGCTGTCCACCAGGGAGGCCAGAGCAGCCAGGCAGAGGAGGCACTGTAGGAAGACACCTCATCCAGAAATCAAAGAACTTGTAGGAACACCTCAGCCACACGCAGGCAGGACTCAACTTTTTTTCTGGCCACTTCCTCCCTGTGATCAAAGGCGACAAAGAATTGCCTTCAGCAGAAGAGGCATGTGAAGGGTTTCCCGTCAACTGGCTGCCTCAGCTGCTGTCTCCTGTTCTGCATTTCATCACTTCAGGGGGGAGAGAGGGAGACAAGAGAGAGAAAAAGCTGAGGAAACCCTTCCCGTATCATTCTCTCATTAAAGGTTTGGATCTTTACTGCAAAGCTGCATACTCTTTTTTAAAAAGTTAATAATATTTAACAGTAGGTGTAAAAAAATTTACAAAATAATGGCAATATTAAAAAAAAAATGTTTTATCCCAAGTCACACAAAATTATTCTGGTTGCACAGCACAATATTTTTTCTTTGATCAAAGTCTTATCTGATTTCTATTTTACTTCAACTCTAGCCAGTAATACCTCACCTCTTCACTAATAATTTTATCCAGCTCTAGTCTGTAACAGTCTTACCATCAATGCCTCACAATAAGCCATGAGAACAATCTGGATTACCTCAAGTTCTCCTAAAATTCAAGGAAACACAGAAATGAATACATTATTATTGTCACTTGAGATTTTTTCCTTGATTTTATTTTTCAGATGTCTTTGTCTCTAGGGTCACAATAATTATAATAATCTTTGCTCATTGGTAACTTAGTGCATATGATTATATTCTTACCAGCAGTACCTTCCTAAATGCTGACATATCTATTTTATATTATGACACTTTTCATATGTATTATCAAACCTAGATAAGGAACTAGAAGCAAAAATAATTTTTCAAATGTTAGAAAAGTAAGTACATGCTTTTTGTCAATGAAAGCATGTAGACTGGCTGTAAATCTCTTTGAAGACACTACTGTTTCTCAAATTTATAGTATCTTAATTCTACTTTTCAGAATCTCTGTTGATATGATAGTGCACATCATTCTCCTCCTTAGAATCAATATTTTGATTATTTCGTGGGTTATAACTGATGTGCAGTTATCATCTGAGTCACTAAACACATGTTGCTTATTCATGCTTCTGAGATAAGTTTGAGTTCAATTTCCACACAGTGCTCCTTGGCGATCATGTTACATAGGAACTCTTGCACATCATTGAAACTTTTCTCTTTAATGTGATTGTTTTTCTCATATTCTTTGTTCAAGGGTCTAGTTAGGCTTGACTTTATTGACCCACTGAAAAAGAAGTGTTACTAGGTGTGGATCTTGCTGCTAGGTTCTTGAAAAAATGTTTGCCTTGGATCTACTTTGCATCTATGAGCAGTTTTTACTGATATCTCCTGCTAAACTTTAAAAGTTACACCAGTTCTGCAGGATTTTCTTCTTCTTCACACAGTGCTGACAACCAGGCATGGTCCATAAGCTGTGAAATTCCTCTGTTACTACCATTTATTCTCTGCAGCTGTCTCATCCCAACCACATGGCAAGAGGGCATTTTCAGCAGCACTTGCAGTCTGTACCATGTCTCTCTTTCTTTGTGTGGTTTCTATACTGACTCATTGAACCACACCAGTGCCCAGAGGACAGATCCTATTGAACACTTTGCTCCATCTTTGAACAACAACATTTACCAAAAAAAATCAGAACATGTTCTGCACAAGTTCATTTTCTAAGATCTTCATCAGTGATTTCTGCTCCCATAATGGCCATCTGGTCATATTTCACTGGGGAAGGGTCAGTTTCAAAAGCATTACTCTGTCCTTCATGAAATCACCATACACTCACTGCCTTATCTTTGTTGCTGTCAGAAGGTCGTCAGTATCTCCTCCCTGGACTCGCTCTCCAGCAGACAAATAAGTGGGTTAAATCTATTCAGCTCTTTCCAGGTCTAACCAAATGTTCTCAAGCAGTTCCAGTGATAGTTCAAAATCTGGTTGGTATTTCTAGAGAGCTAGAAATCTGCTGGAATAAGAAATCATTCATTTTGTCATGTCTATTTTGTCATACAATGCTTCACAGCTCAGCAGCAAAGTAGTACCTTCTGACAATTCCAGTTCAAGAATAAATCCCTTTGTAACACTTAAAATAAGTCTGTATCTGGTCTTTTACCAGTTGCTAATCTTTTTATACCAAGAACACTTCTGTTTGAACAGAATGTCTACCATTTTTGTGATGCATGTGGGCATTTGGGAAGCTTTCTAGTATAGATATGGTTTTCTTATGGTACAGAAGTTTAATTTATCACTTGCAAAACAGACTCATAAAAGAGAATTCTGTCCCATTCTCTTGCTTAAATGTCCAAAATAATCCTATCATAATTGGACAATACCAATGTGAGAAATACAAAATTCTTGCACGTTCCACTACCAGCATTTTCCAGGTAACCATGTTTTTAGGTGGCAGAGTTACACTCCAAGGCCACAGCTGATTTGTGAAAATCAGTCATTACAGAAAACTCCATTGAAATGCACTTGGCATGTATCATCACAAGCATTCGAGATTTAAGTGCTTCTCTTCCAAGTGGGCAGCTTTCAAAACTGGAAAGTGACAATGGCTCTGGGCAGGTTTCAGAAGGCCAGTCTGCAAATTCATGCTCTGCAGTGGCAGTACATTGGCACATGTATCTTCTGAAGTTGTGCAAATCATTCCATTTCTTCCTTGTGAATTTGGAAAAATGTCCACTGGCTGCCTCTTCTTCTCTGCTTATCTCCATAGATGCGACATTTCTTCTTCAAACCCCCAATAAAACACTGTCTGTATTGTAAGCTGCACAACAATTCAGCAGCTCAAGTAAATAAAAACAGTAGTAGCAGATGTAAAAATGAAATGGCATCCAACTTCATTTTGCCAACCATCTTGGAAAAGCAACTCAAGCAGAAAGGTTATTGCACACAAAAAGACTGAGTTACATAGATAAATCTGTTTGACTCAGAATTAGCAATCGTTATCAAGCTGGTTAAGCACTGCTTGGTAAACACAGTTGGTCAAGTGCCTGGAGCTGTCAATTTTCCCTCCATGCACAGTGGAATCAAGACAGAGAACAGAAATGGAAAGGTATAGGTGCTTCTTTTCACCCAGAATTATGTGCTTACTCTGTTCTATTCCTCCTGTGCAGATGCTTGGAAAGTAGTACAGAAGGGCAAGCTCTCACTTATTCACTCTGCAAGAACACATTGTTTGATTTCTTTAAAGGGTATAAAGGCCTTCTCACAAAAGGGCATCCTTTAGAATTCCTTCCTGACCGCTTTTTATTGACTTCCTGGAGAGAAATGCAACTCCTCCTTTTCTAGGTTCTGTTTTAGTATTAGAATAAAGAAACTTGAAATAAAACTTCTTTACATTGGAATACAAACACCATCTTCAATGCTTAATGCAATGGAACAGACCCAGTTTAAAGTACAATCACATTTGCCTTTCCTGAGGGCCCTCATGTGGATGGACAAGCTTTGCACTGGCGTAGCCAGAACTTGCTTGTCTGGAATTGTCGGAAAACTTTGTGAAACAACCAAGGCACGCTGAAACTTGATCACAATAACCTGATAACTGCAGGCATAAATCAACATGGGAACCCATCCACTGTTACCTCAGCCTTCAGTGGCTGCACCTCTACAAACACAGGACCAGGGTCGGAGGTAACCAGTCATGTGGCTCACCATGAGTTCTTTATGAATTAAACTATACATATGGTGACTGTATATTTTCTTCCAGTTCCTACCCGGGTGCTTTCTACAGCTCAAGCATATTTTAACCTAGTATAATTTTTCCAGAACTTTATCCTTCAGAAGAATACCTGATTAGCTCCTACTCTCTTGAGCTGTGGCTTCTGCTGTTTCTTTTAGGGTTATGCTGCACCACCATTGTCAACTAGGCATGCTCTTTCCATGCACAGGATGGTTTTCAATAATGATTTTTTCTTTAGTCATTCTCTCATTTAACCCACTGAAGACACCTACAGCCAGCTAGTCTGCACTCCACACTCCTCCATTTTTGACCCACCATTTTAGGCAAATTTCTTAAAGGCCTCCATGTGCCATCAAAGAATCATAGAATGGCTTGGGTTTTAAGGGACCTTAAAGATCACCTGGTTCCAACACTCCTGCCATGGGCAGGGACACCTTCCACTAGACTCAGAGCCCCATCCAACCTGGCCTTGAACACTGCCAGGGACGGACGGACATCCCCAGTGAAGAGAATTAATTCTTTTTACAGGAAACAGCATCCTGTTTTTCTCTTGGTGACTTGAGTACGGCCAGATCCAAAGTTTTATTGTGCTTTTTATCTTTCTCTGCAAATGGGTTGTGATTTTCCCCTAGCAGCCCATCCATTAAGTGCCTTTCCAAACCGGTGTATCTTTCCTGGCTCAGAGATGGCCATGCGCCAGGTCCAGGGCTGGCACAGCAGATTATGAAACATGTGTGTCACTGTCCTGTCAGGCAGCATGGCAAAACCTTTATTAACATATCTTGTTAATACACACAGAAGCCTCTTCCAGGTTTTCCTTTCCAGTCCTAATATGCCACTCTGTCCTTTATTCCTCACTGCCTCCTCTTCCTGCCCTAGGGAAATATCTTATTCTGACAGTCCCTATAACTATTTCATATCCTTGACCTTTCGTTTGAAGATTTTGGTAAAAGGGTTAGGTATCACGACTCACTCCAACTAGTGCTCATTCCAGTAGTCCTTAGGGAAAGTGATAGCTCAGAATCCATCCAGCATTCACCAATCTTAGGCTCCTCCCCTGGCCATTATCTTTTTCACTGTTGTGAAACACTTTAACCATCTTGAAGCTAAAGCAATTGACAGACTGGATAAATTTATGCAGTTTCCCTCGTCCAGCACAGAGCTGCACAGATGTGACAATTGCATGAGCAATCCCCCACGGCTTTTTTTTTTGTTTGAGCCTTGCTTTCTTGAGCCTCACTCCATGTACCTTAGCTCTCCCCCTGGCACAAACAATGTACAGCCTATTCTTATAGGCTTTACTCAGTGCCTTTCAAGATTTCATCATGTCTTTTCCAGACTGAAGAATCTTAGTTTATTTAGGCATTTTTGCCCACCCCCATTGCCTTTGAATCCTTTCTAGTTCCACTACATTCTTCCAGAGACAAGGAGGTAAGAAATGCATATGGTATTAATAATAGGAGTGAACCAAGGTTATTTTCTGCTTTGTTCTTTAATCCTTTCTTGGCAATTCCTAACATTTTAATTGGTTTTCCACTAAAAAAAAAAACCTGCTTCTGATTTGAAGGATCTGTCAAAACTGTTGCTCCTGGGGGCAACAGTTAGCTCAGAGTCCATAAACAAATAACCTGATGCTGGGGTTTTTTCCCCCTATATACACATCTTTCCACAGCCTGCAGTGTCAGAGCTACAGCAGAAATAACGTGGGAGTCACTGCATTTCTAACTCTCCATTTCTCCAGTGTGCACTTACAGCATCCTAAAAAGGGCTAGAAGTGGGGCTTGCTCTCTAGCTCAAGATGCAGAGTGAAACAAATGACTGAATCCAACCATGAATTTACAGTAGAATGGGGTGAGGCCACAGACATGGGTATCAGGACAATTCACATCCCATCTCCTTCTCTATCAGGTGAGACAAGACTGAGCAGATTCCACCCACATGCCACCACTGCCACAGAGTTCACCAATTCCTGTGTGGAAGATATAAAACAAACACATCAAAGACAACATTTTGACTCAAGAAGAGCTTAAAGTCTTAGGAGACAAAGAAAGGAAAGGAAAAGCACATGAAGTGACCTCACAAGGTCAAGCCAGAGCAAAACCAGGAGAGGCAGCTCCATCTCTAAGACATGTAAGAGTCATTTTTAATGCCTACTCTAACAAGAAAATAATAAAACATTAGGGGAACTTGAGTAACCACTTGTTCCTCTAAAAACCAAAAAACTTAAGCTGGTAAGTAAAAAGAGACTTCTACAGAGAGGTTGCTTTTCTGTTCTTGCCGCTCAAGCCTCCAGCTTGAGTCACCCAGAGTTGATCTCTGCTCGCATGTCCTGCTAGACAAAGGATTGTACAACACACACCAAAACCCCAGACCTGGAAAATGAATGCAAACTTTGCCTATGGGCAGTAGGAGTGAGACTAGAAAATTTGGGAAAGAAATAAGATACTATATGAGATACTATTTTCATTTCATGCTTTTTTCTTTTATGTTTTTTCCTCTTTCACCCCTCACTCTTCTCTCATCCCCTCCCTATCCTCTGCCACCTCAGTATACTTAGCAAAGTACCCGTGCCAAGCAACATCAAGCAGAGCCATGGCAAAAATTTACAACGGGCAGGAGCCAAGAAAACATCTCCATTCCAAGCTGCATGCAGGGGTGGGCGGACTCAAGGTGTCATATCAGGCTGTCGAATAAAGTGTGAGCAGACAATAGTGAATCAAAACCCTTTAAATGAATTGTTTTGTTTTCGCTCACTGCCTGGTAGGTGCACCTGTGCTCCAGATGATATACATCTTTGTTTTCCTGCTTAATATTCAGCACATGAGACACACGCATAGAAAAATAAATAAAAGGGAGGAAAGCAGGAAGAGAAAATAGATTATTTTTTTAAGTGCCTTCAGAATTAAATCTTAAGGGCAAGGTCATGCACACAGGAGGCTGGAACGACTGGGCAATTACCCATGAGGCTTGCATAATAAATGGAACTAGCGGGTAGGAGATGGGGGCACTGAAGACTGGGGGAAAGAAGCTGCATCTCGCACACTGCCAGGGGGACCACGGGTGTTTGATAGCATGAGCAGGTGCAGGAGTGATTGTTAGAGTCTAATGGGGAAAAGGATCTGTCTGGTGTCTCTTGTGACTGTAATGCATTTCCCCCAAGACGCAGCTGAAATATTTTGTAGCTTTTGTTGTCCTGATGCAGGTGAACATGTATAAAAGACTGTAAAACTAGTCAGGAATTTCATAGGCTGAAATCTTGGCAAAACAAGCTGTGATTGTATAGAGTGAAAGTAATAATAGGAGAGGGAGAAAGAAGAAGGGTTTCTGCAAACACAGGCTCCCTCATAACCAGTGAATCCCTTTTTCCTCTTTTCTGTTGCTTCTGTGCAGTGTCAGGAATCAAACCAAACTGTACTTTTGGCAGCAGCTCCTGCTAGGTGTGAGCAGTGAACTTGCCCTGCTCTCCAAGATAAAAGTTTAAAAACTGAAATGGAAGCTGCTCCTAAGAGCACAAGCTGTTAGAGCAAACCAAACTGGAGCTGCTGTGTTTGTTTTTCCCTTTAGGATATCACCACAGTATTTTGCAGTCATGGCTTCATACCCTGAGGCCCTTGAATGCTGGAGAGAGGGATGCTAATTTTTTTCTATTGACTTCAGCAAAGCCCTTCGAATTAAACCTAGGAGTTTAGTTGGCTTCCTGAAGAGGTTAGTAAACTATTTTCAGTATGATTACTATTTAGCTGAAACTAAGCTCCTTTAAAAGCCTTATATAAGAGCAAGGTTTTTAGGCTTTGATTGCCTGTAGCCTCCATACTGAAAGCCCAAGTCTAATAGGTCAAGTGTAGGCGGCAGCGCCATGTGAGAAATCTGTCCAGGGATTGACAAAAAAATTTTCTGCAGTTACAGGTCTTTGTTTTGATACACACTAAGATTTAAGTTAATTAGTCCTAGACCTAGACATCCCACCAAATCACTGCTGCCAATCTGGTTTCTTTTTCTGGGACCCTGAATAAGCACGCACCCACATCGCCCCCAGCATCTTACGCCTTTTCAAGTACTCACCTCCCAAGCAAAGGCCTGGGTGAAAGCCACCAAACTGTCTAAATTAATTGCAGAGAGCAAAGGAAATATGACTGAGCCATACTCTACATTAAGAGCAGGTAACGTTTCTGACAATATAAAGGCAGAAAGATTTAGAAGGCATGGAGTGTTCATTTGCATCTGAAGCTGTGCCCTTCAGCAACGTGCTGTGTTGAAACCGAAACTGGTAATTATAAAGCTGATCTATGGATAAACACAGTAGAAGTCCCAAGCATCCTTATTGCATTCAGATGGTTGGTACCATGCACTTGGTGATAGCAGACCTTTATGTTCTTGTCCACTAATGAAAGGGTCTTTTGTCAGGGAAGGACATTCAGTCTTTGGGAAGCTGCCTTCTGTAGATACATCCTGCCCTCCCTACAAAAAGTTTGCATTAGCGCTAGCGTTAGCCCGAAAAGATTACAGTACAGTAACAAAATACGGGGTCAGACATGAGTGAGTTCATAGTAATGATTTTCTCACTAACAAAATGAAAGTTTCAATATTTCACTTTAGAGAGCAGGGCCCAACAGAAGTACATCCCCTCTTTATCACTTCAGTAGGCAGAGGCATTATTAAGGTCACTGAGGTATAAGGATGGGAAGCCAGAGGCCTGAAACTGTGCCTCTGTATATTTAAAAACACAGGCTTTAAAGGGAGTACTAGCAGGTAGCAGCTGTTATAAAATACATATATTAAAAAGGCAGAACTGAGAAGCAACTTTTTAAAGAGAGACACAAGATGAAGTCAAAACAAGAAAGCCCCTTCTGCCTTGGAATATGTGAAAATGCATTTCAAGTGTCCCCAAGTCTGTTCACTCCATTACATGATAATTTGTAAGGAAATCTGGAAATAATTGCCTTGGCTTTGGTGATGACAGAGCCTCTGGTACTGTCCAGCTGAAATTGTCTCCTTACTTTATTCTTTCTTACTGTCTCTGGAAGGTGTTTCCATACTTGTCCTATGATGCCTGCATTTTTCACTCTCCCAGTATTAACAGGAACGCAGGCCTTCATTAAAACAGGCCTTCATTAAAATTCTATTAATATCTGTTTGTCTCACACTGTGAATAAATTGTTGACACTTCCATGTTCTTCTAAACAAAGCCAAAAATAAAGCACTATCTTTCTGAAAAACACTTGACTTGTAAGAACAGCCAAGTTCTTGATGGAGCACACTATATTTTCACTAAGGGCTCCACTGTTGAATATTCTGGCAGCTTAAGATGTTCATCTAAAAACTAAATGCCGCGATAATGGATGCAACATTTCACAATTTAGTTGGGGCTCTGCCTACACGAGACATAGTTGCTGAAAAATGGACAGATGGAAAAAAACAAAATATTTCTTCAGGCCCCTGACTTTCACTAGCTTTTCACTCCGCAACCCTTAGAGTGAGATCATGAAGTTCCAGATAGGTTGAAAAGGAATCCAAATTTTGTAAATATCCATGTATTTACAAGCTTTCTCCCTTCTCCCCTGTCCCTCGTAAGCAGTACAACTTCTGCCCCTGTGTTAGGCTAGAATATAAAGGGAACCTAAGTGGCACTTTCTAACAGCACTGCCTTATGCCTTTAATATTTTGCAGAATAACAGGAAAGCATTTCCAAATCAAGTACCCAGCAGTTTCTTTGAAAAGGCTAATCTAAGCAGGAGAAACTGAATGTTTCACCTAGCCAGGTGAGTCAAGGGTCAGGAGTCTTCTGCTTCACATCAGATGCAATGTTCTTCACAGAAGTCTGTATGTCACATAAGAGAGTTTTGTTAAAACTGCAGTTTTAGCCATTCAAGAAACAATGCATCTTTCCAATGCAGATGTTTGTGCAAAAAATTTCATTATTCCAGGGAAGTGGTGCTTTGCTAGGCAAAATCAGAATTATTTGGCCTTAGTTAAACAACACAAGGCTTCCCCTTACCCTTTTCAAAGTTTTTTACATCTCCACTTCTTCTTCATTTATCCTTTTATACACTTAGGAGAAGTTCTCTTCCATATTTTTCCCCTTACATTTCCTCTCTCCCCTCTCTTCTGCTCCACAGAAGCTGCTATTTTAGCATTTGTGGTGGTATCAGCTTAGTCTGTAGGAGAGCCATGGTGGTCCAAGACTGCTCTAAGAGGCCTTCATTTGTTGTTTTCAACACATAAAGATATGAATAGATCTCAAGTCTGATTTTTTTTATTGCTCAGAAGCTCAGAGTATGGAGAATTCCTGTGCAAACCCTCCTTCACTACAAGCAACTGGTGCAGAGGTCTGGCAGATTTGAGATCAGCACTGGAAACTGCAGAGCTACAGCCAGGAAACATTTTACCCCAGATCAGTATGAACCCTTCAAGGATACTTACTTTTGACCTTTACATTAACCTGAAGAATATGCTCAGTGAAGTTCTTTCGTAACATCGAGCTTTACAATTTAGATCACTAGCAGGACTTTGGTGCCAAGTCACTTTCCCCATTTAACTGCTTGGCCCATTTACATTGATCTGAAAAAACTTCAAACACAGGATTTCCAGGAGTTTGTGAATAAATATCCCTAGTACTTTCAAAGTTGGTCAGATTTCTCACTGTAAAACTAGGCACTGCGCCTGATACCTCAGGTCTGGCAGGGTTCACTGTAAATATTTCCAGTCCATTCACACACAGTAATTTAGCCTTGGAGACATTTTCCCTCATCAATGAGTATACTGCTTCTTCTTTTCTGTGTCTCCAGACATGAATTGAAGGAGCATCCTGTTCCCAGGGTGTTTCCCAGGAAGGTTTCCTTGCAGAAGAAAAGCGAGGGTGGAATCATGACTTAAATCCTCCAATATGTTGCAGCCAGAGGAAAGCAAAGCAAAATACAACAAAAATGGGAAACAAAATATACACCTGACACTTCTAGCATTACAGTGGCTAGAAAAAGAGCTGGGCTGGGATTTTTCTGTATCCCACAACGGTGTGGCAAGCTGCAAAATAAGACGAAGGTATTTTGTTGGGAATGTAGCCAGCATGGTGCTGCTCCCCAGTGAAGCAGCCGACACTTGCCCACACAACAGAAATGTACTTCAAATCTGCTTTGAACTGTGTTAATCCATGTATGCAAATGCCTTGTAGCACAGGCCAGACACCTCACAAACTGGCTCTGCCTGAGAGCTACAGAAAAAATAGGCACATAAAAAGAGAAAAACATAGAAGTGTCATTGAGCAGAGAGAGAGAAAAGCATTAACACTATTTCTAGGTACATCCTTGAATGATGGAGCAAACCAAACAATTTTCCCTGTTTCATTACACCTGAACACAAAGAGAGGGATTCTGTGAATCACTCCAAGCACCTCCACCAGAGGTGCCTGAGGGGCCACAAGACCATACAGAACTGAGCCAAAGAGGCAGCCATTAAAAGAAACCTACTCATTAAATTTTCATGTTCATATAGTGATTTAAACCCAGAGCCTTGTAAGACAAGCATTTCAGCACATTATTTTCACATGTCTCCACCAGGTCCACTACATTCCCTCTTGCTATTTTTGCAAACACAACCAGTATTTAGTATTTTCCAGTTCATCCACTCTTAATGTGTGTGATTCCTCTTATAAAGCTTGGAAATAGCACCTCTTCCTCAAAGGACTTTGTCTTCTTCCACTTGGCAAATATTTCTGCTGTCACAAAGTAGAAGCCAAGACTGCTTTGGTTTGTTTGCTTGTTTATGCACTGGCATTCCTGATCTGCCTTTCCTGTAGCTATCAAATGAAGTGAGAACCATTAGCATCTCTGGAGCAGGACACTGAAAAGGTGTGCATGACCTTCGCTCAGGAAAATATGAGAATTTTCTCCTCTATCCTAATCTATTCCTTACATTAGTAGACAAAGGAGAGAGATTCATCTCACCTATCAGTACACACACATGCAACTTAGACTTCCTTTGTAGACACAGAAAGTAAAAGGCTCTTGCCTTTTATCATGCTTTATATCACACTCCACCATCTCCTATGAGAATAGCCATGTTATTGAAATGTGGTCTCTTTCCATTCACAGCAGCAGTCAAGGCTGACTGCTCAGATGTAAATGGTTATTTCGTACTCTCAGAGTTACGTGAGGTGGAGTCCTGCCAATGCATCCTGATCACATAAAAAACACAGAGCAGTAGAAGAAAAACAGGGGTTTCCTTGCAAAGAAAGTTAGTATTTTCAGTTTGCGTCTTCTGAAACAGCAAGATGACAAATGGAGATGGCACCTTGTAAGCTTTATATTTCCACTATTTTCAACAGTGGGAGCTTAGCTGACGAAGGAACAGAAGTGGCTGAATTTGTATCATTACATTCTTGGACTGTCACTGTCCTCTGTTACACAGCTATTTATAAAAATGTTCAAAAATCACACATTTTTTTAAAAAATGAAGGAATTTTTACTTTTCTCTTCTGGTGTAAAATAAAAGGGAGCAAGGACCTAGGCATTGGAGTTAAAATCCCTGCAGTACTGACCTGAACTAGCACCTAGGATTTCCAGAGCCATGGAACTGCCTTGACTTTCAGCTGCCATTGACACCTTGGACGAACTCTTGGCAGTGTTCTGCTGCAAACTCAACCAAAGAGGGGGTAGCGCAGGTGCACGGACTTCTTATTGCCTTTTTTGTGGTGTTATTTCCATATCAGTTTAGTCAATTTTCCTGTTTATTCACCTTGGTTATATTCTGCTCAGTGCGGGAGAAATCACTCTGGGTTCACATATCTCATGTAAATGCATAGCTTACATTTTTATTTTCAGCGTGGACAGCTTACATCTCTGTAAAATGCCAGTGACTGCCACACACTGGAGGATGCTGGCTTTTTGTAGTAACTTTCTGCAGAGAAATAGATTCATTTCCAGTTTAGTGAACTGAAAGGATCAGGCCGTGTGGATGCAATACGAGGAGAGAGAAGGGGGTTGGTGACCTCATTTCGTTACTTTCAGTGGAACCGCATCTATGCTGTTCCATAAAACTGCACAAATGTAAACGAGGTGTGAACTGCTTTCACATCTCATTTAGGTAACAGATGAGGCATGAAATGTGTTCCATGGGCACGTGTACCAGAGCAGTATGCTAAGGCTTGTGACAATGAAGGACTCCTTTTATCACACACAAGAACCCTTTCTCAGAGCACTGGATTAGCTCTGAAAGAATGTGTGAAGAGGAGAGATATCATCAAGGTATGGCACGTTGTCTGCTTTTATTAGCTTCAAAATATTTTGGATAATAATCAAAGTTCCTGGGGTCCTCTGTCATTGCAAAGATGGATTCATTTTCTTTTTCCACAAAATAAGTCACCTCCAGATGGTACCAAACAATGAAAATAGATAAGTGAGTAAACATAGTCCCTGCTCCTAGTAATGAGCTTCTGAGCCAGAATGCAGATTCACTTCTCTTGAAGAACAAAAGTCTAAAGTGAAAAAATAGTCTCCAGTCATTTTTTCAAAAAAATACAGGTTGCAAGAATGTTCTTGCCAATCACACAGCACATGTAACATCACAGGGCTTTTTTTGTTTTCTAAAACAAATACAGATAAAGTAGAGGAAAGTTAACTCAGGTTTAAGGTAAATGAACACAGCTATGAAAAAAGTTGGGAAAATGTGAAAAAAAAAAGCCAAAGTCATCATAAAATAAAAAAGTTAAAAGTAAAAATGCATTCTAAATTACAGAGACTCTGCAATGAACTATGCAACCCACGGAGAGATATTCATCCCCTTGTTATCAGGTGAGCATAGAAGGATATTTGCTGGCAGAGAGTCAGAGGAAAATCTAAAATGTATTTCGATGCCAGTGGCACAGTTGAAAAGTTCAGCAAAGGACACAGTCATGAGGAGAACTTCACATGCTAAGGGCAGCAGAAATGTAGACATCCAAGCACAGAGCAAAGCAAAGCAAAGCAAAGCAAAACTTCCTTCGCATCACAATGATAAAGAGTTCAAAAAATGTTCTGATTTTTGTAGAAACCCACCAAAAGTCACTTCAGATGTCTTCAGCATTTATACCTTTTATCACAGAAAAAGTTTGAATATACCTGTTCAGAATTTGAAGTACTTCTTTTTGAATTTTCTATCAACTGTGAAACTACTAAAAAAACCCAAAACAAGTATATTTTTGCTCAATTAAGCACAATTCTCTTGACTTAGGTTACCACTTTTATAAACATTAGAAATACAGTTAGAATTAATTATATTTTGTTCATCAGTAGAAATTATTTCTTAGGAATCACTGTGCATTGACATTGCTCAAGTCTTTGTCTTACAGTTTCTTGCAGTGTCCTTTTTTTTATTCAGGTAGGACACGTCAGGTACACACACAAATTGACTACTGATGAATAATGGCTTTACAATACTGAAAGAGTAGCTTGAAGAACCAAATACTTCAGCCATTACTTAGGCAAAACCCTCACTAACTTGAGTCTGAAAGGGAAATCTACTTGAAAAAAACCTGCATGATCAGGCCAAAAACTGCTAATAAAGGAAAACAAAAAGACTGAATGGAGAAACAAATAAAGGACTCAGAGTTCTGAGCAGTGCAGAAATGACCTGGAGGAACATTGCCAATGATTTAGAGAAGTCATCGCAAACATTTTTCTTCTTGTGTATCTCCCTCCAATTTAGGGAGCATTTGGGTGCTGTTCTTTAACATAAACACTCCCTCCCTCACTCTGTTCAATCTAATTGGTACATGCCAGCTCTCCTGGATAATCACTGTCATTCCCTCAATTAAGTGATTATAAATCTCTTGGCTAGCTCTCATTTTCAAGGCTGCAGACTGCCTGCATGTTAAGTTAGCACTGCTCCCACCTCGCTTCTCAACCTTTCTCCAACATCTCTCCCTCCATCCTTTTCCTACCCTTTCTTTAGGTTCTCCACCTCCCCTCATCATTCTCTCTGAATGTCCTTCCCGATCTTTACCTGAGAAGGGCCTGTTTTGCAGACCCAGCTGTGCCCCACAGAATCCACATGCAGCCAGGAGCTGCCAACAGATGCCCACAGACTGCCACCCACACGGTCCTGATTCATACCCAGCCATCGAGATCCCTTCAAAGTAGGTCTGCTGCCAATTAATCTCACTTTCAAAGGTGACTGGCATGGCATGGCATGTCAGCAGTCCTCTGGTATTCACCCTCTTTTCATCTCTGCATAGAAATGGATTCCCAGGAACGTAGTCCTTATCTGTCCTTTGCAGTCATTTTTCCTCTAGATCCATTTAGCGTTTTACTCACCTTCGAAGATGAGCATTCCAAGGACAGTAGAGACCCTGGGCTTTACACTGCAGCTTCAAACCACACGGTAGAAATGTCAGTCTGTGTGTCTCTGCCTCTCCTTTTCCTGTAAATGAGTTCATCTGTCTAGATAAATGGCAGCCATCTGCAGATCCTCTCGGAAAGATCACTGCCTCAAAGATAAAAGGTACAGTAAATAAGTCGTTTGTAGATAACCACTGTCTCAATTCATCATTTGACTGACTCTCAGCCATTAAACTTATTTGCTAACAGGCTGGAAAGACCAGAGGGTCCTTAAGTCTTTCTGTGGAGCACTCAAGGCACTTCAAAATATCATCTCTCTCAACAAATTTTTTCTTTTGCTAGCAGCATTGCTTTTTTTGTTGCATCTTCTGCAAGGTCATCACCTGGGAAGTGCCAATTGGGCAGCGTGTTGGCAGAAGCAAGTAAGCCAAAATCACAGGGTCTACCTGAAGGGTCATTCTCTCCGTAACTCCTGATATACTTCTCTCTCTTACTAGGACCTGTGCATACTGCTGAACTGATCAATTAGCCAACATGGTTTCAGGGATCAAAGATCAAGACTTTATCATGGTCCTTTCTGTCCTACTTCAGTGATCAAACAGGTCCTGCTGCAGTTCTCTCAGCACAGCAGGTGCAGACTCTGAGTTGTTGTGTTTTAATCTGATAGAGAGATGTTAGGATGGCATTTCACTGACAATGGAATATGGGGCTGAAAGGCTTTTAATTAGATATTCAAAGCCATTCAACATTTTACGTATTTTATTTAATGGCCTAGAAAATATGCTTTTTAGCATATAAGACTGCAGAATTAATGTCTGAGGACTACATTATTGTTACAACTTCATGCAGTGGAAAAATAGATCACCTTTCCTGATCACTTAATGAACAAATACCATTGCAAAAGCACCACTTATCCTTTACTAGAGTAAGAGCAAAGATACTGTGCTAATACTCTTGTCATTTGTATTTAAAGAAATGCACAGCACAGACAATTGTCCTATCAAATAAATCTATTGGTGCAGTAGAGTGCAAGTTTTTCAATGAATTGTTACTTACCTGGTGCTTTTTGATCTTTTGAGGTGTGTTTGCGTGAGGTGCTGATTCAAGGAGTCAATGAGCTTCAGTGGTGTTCAGCACACCTCAGAAGTGCGATCTCTCAGGTGTCCCTGTTCTGTGTTTCAGTCAGTCGGAGACCACCTCATACATAACAAAGACCAAGACTGAGAAACAGGAAGTATTATAGCTCTGCACACATCTTTTCAGAAAACCCAATTTGTCTTGTTGAATACTACACCCGAATGCTGATCAGGAATCCTGCCACTGAATTTATAATTAAAAAGAAAACTAACAATCTAAAAAGGCAGAATATTTTGATTACAAAGCCTTTAATTCATGATCAAACACAAACCTTAAATGAGAAATACTCTCATTAATCTCATTTTATGATTTTCAGATTTGTCTTCCTACTGTGCATATCTTTTCTTTTTCTTTCCCTACTTTTCTCCCCTGAACCTCTGAGGTACATTTTCACCTTTAAAACTAATAAAACTCTTTAATCATCAGGCTGTTAATTCAAATATTTCTTTTTTACTAGTGAAGAGAATTAACATGTTCTTCACTTTCCTGTAAGGGATTTGCAATCATCCACTAATCAAGATAAATAGAAGCAAAATCCCAAACTACCCGAGGCCAAGAGTTTTGTACTTGGGTGCTTAATGACAAGCACATAAATCCATACATAAGTAACCAAATAAACAACACAATTTAAAAAAAGTACAGAACTTCCAGCAATCCCCATGGATTTCCCCAGTCACTTTGTTTTCTTCATTGCTAGTGAAAAATTGAGTACTTATACACAATGCCTAACTGTGGGTATTCACATTTGAAAATATCTACTTGGGAAAAACTATTCTGAGAAACTTCCACCCCAATATAAGAAATTAAAAATATCAAAACTGTGCTGACGACTGTAAATTATAGGATTAAGAAGATAACTTCTTATATCTCATATAATGTCAAACCTATTGATTCATGGTGCCACTGATTAATGCATATTGACCTGAGGGATTTCAGATAAATAGCAAATAAAAGTGTAAAAGTGTTCCTAGTGACTGGTAAACCAAGGCATATAGGTCTGCAAAGCCTAAGGCAGCCACTGCATGATTTCACATTTGTTTTTGAAGCATACAGCAAGAAAATTGTTACTAGACTGAAACTCATAACTTTGTCACAGATTAGGGAGTGCTCAGACTGCCATTTCTCAATGGGCCTCACCTTATCATCCCTATACATCTGATCCCACAAAAGGGGAATTTCTAAATTCAGGCACCCTAGATTTTTGCAGGCAGCAGGTTTGCATCATTTCAAAATCTGAGAATGGGGCAGGGAATGGTAAAGAATTATAAGACCTAAAAAGTATTCAGGAGTGACGATTAGCCTTCACCAATATCCCTGCTCCTGACTCTCTGAAATCACCCATACCATAGCAAAACTTCTTTGATTTCCGAAATGTAGGAACATACCCCATTAGAAAAGCACCGAGAAGAATTCATACCTCCAGAGCTTAGAACAAAACCTCCACCTCAAAAAAAAAAAATAAAAACATCCTGAGGAATGACACATTGCCAAGCAGTTTGGCTGCTGCTAGACTGCCAGGACGTGCATTTCCCTTCAGGCATTTCCCAGGTGGCTACAGAATCTTCCAGCTGAAACCTCTGAGCTCCTGTGGCAATATTGACACATAGCAAAAGCACCAGTATCTGACCTATCTTTGTGGGACTGCAAATACAGGATGCTGTTTACTCAGGAGTGTTATTAGGCGTAGAGTCTCTGAGCTCCAGTTGTTAGTAAACATTCATTATCAGAATCTTCTATGAAAATCACAAGGAGGCAGCAAGTATGACGAGGCAGTCTTCTCAGTTTTTCTTATGCAACTGCCTCTTGGGACTAATTAGGGTTGCTTTTGTAATTCACAAGCTATAAATTCCTTCAGATGCTTTTGGAAACGCTATGTGGTCTCCTCAGTGAGATTCTGCTTTGTGCTGATACGGCAAGTCCGCTAAACTTCTCAAAGCATGTAACAATCTGTCTGATTAACACAGAGAGGAAAGCCGAGCATGGTGACAGAATAACGGCAGCTGGATTGTTAATTTGATGTTTCCTTTCCTCACTCACTTAAGGTTAATTGTACATCCTGCAGAAGTCTACATTCCATTCTCCTGCTAGACTTTTTTTTAATTAGCTGAATAACGCCATCTTATTTAATGACTGACCACAGCTAAGAGCAGGAGCAGACTATGCATACATTGCAAAAAGAGCAACTCAAAGCCATGAGATGGGAATCAAAAATGCTGGTTAATGTTGGATACCAAAATCCAGATATTCTCTCCTTTTGAAGGAAGCAAAGGATGCACAGCCACAGATTTTAAGTCACACTTAAATTGTTCCTTCCTTGTGGGCAGGTAGGACCCCCCATCAGACACAATAAGTATGGACAAGACCACTATACAGGTATCTCCTGGACACAGATTTAGCAGGATGCCATGTCCTTATGATTGCCCCTACGGGAAACAGTGAGCCCACAGTAGGAGCATAATGCACATTTGGGGTGTAGGTCTAGATAACCAAAAGGACATTTCACCCTGCTCCTGGTGTGTCTCCCACCTTCAGATTAGAGACAAAATACAGAGAAGGTAGTGGGTCAGCAGACCACCTGTAAAGGAAAAGGATTTTTTTTTGCTGAGGCTGACACTGGGAAAAAATAAGAGCAAGCTGATTGTGAGAAAAGAAAGACAAGGCATCAGCAACAGAATGTGCTGAACAGGGAGTGGCTGAACAGAACAGGGAGTGGCAGAGCTATCCATGGCCACCCATGCAGATGGCCAAAATCCATCTGCATAAGGAAGGTCTGGGCTCTGAAAGAAAATTAACAGATCTAGGGTTAGCTGAATATAATGGAAAAGACTGGGGGACACGAGATGCAAATGATATTTTAGCAAGATGCAAATGGTATCTTAGCAAGATTTTGAATGGAGATATTTAAAGGAGGCAAGATTGGAAGAAAGAAACAATACCTTTTATTAGACAAGGCAGATACAGGTGGGAAAAAACCAAGCAGATCTCATATATGCTTCTCCTCTTTTTTTTTTTTCAATTATAGCAGTTGACCTAATAAAAGATACAATTTCTTCCAAACCATCTCCCTCTAACATCCTGAGAGAATCACAAGTGAAATAACTTTTTATTACCATGCTTATTTTAAAATATAATATTTAGTCTTTCCTGTAAACATACTTGGAATATGTGAAGAGTTGATGGATATTATAGCTGTATTTTTACATCAACAATCTCCTTATTAATTATCGAAAACAGAACTAATCAGACTGGGAATTCTTTTTTTTTTCTTCAATCAGCTCCTTTGGTTGTAAAGTTTTTCTGTTCTGCTTAAAAAATAAAAATAAAATATTGAGTGGGAAGAAGCAATATAAATGGATAATGAAAGCAAATTATTATCAAAACGTTTCCCTCTTCACTGCTGCAATAAAAACAAATTGTATTATGCTAACAAAGCCAAATTGTCAAATACAGAACTACAATTTGGTTTAATATACCATTGCACCCTGCACATTCAAAATGTCCCAAAGTGTCTTATAATAGTAAAAAAACAGCCTTATTACCATATGTGTCTGATTTTGTTACCAAGCAAGCACTAAATTGAACAATTAAGCATCTAATATATTTATTAAAGCTTTCTGGGTTTTCTTCTCCTGCAGCTGTATACAGGGCTACAATCCTGAATTTTTTATTTTGTTTTGGGGTAGACCATAATTTTGAGCTTTAAAGTGCAAGAACTGATCCAAAACTACACCAGCAACTCCAAGCCTCTTGGACTACGTCCCTGTGAGTGCATTAAAGAGAGTCTCTGAAGGTTCACAGGCACTGGACAGGGATTGCCTTTTGCCCACACACAAGCTCTCAAAGGGTCCCCAAGCCCACTTTGTGACATATGTTGGGGGAGGTTGCATATAGCTACCTTATCCTGGAGTCTGTGAGACTCCAGAGTTTACAAACTCCTGAGTCTGTAAGACTTCAGTAACAAGAGATTAGGCACTGAATAAGTTTGTTTACAAGAACTATAACATCTTTGTCTTTGAAACATATATTTAAAGACAGATTTTCAGAAGAGATCTATTGTCATGTAAAGACCAAAATATGCAGCCAGATTTGCAGAATTGTACCATGAAGATGTCAATCAATTTTAAAAATCCCTGTCTCTTCCATTTCATTCCTATAAGTAGGAATTTTTTTATAAATATGACCCTCCAGTATAAAGAATTCATCTGAGACTAGCTGTAATGTATACAGCATCTAACCAAGTTTCATCTGAGTTATTTAAACCCTATCTCACTCTGTTAAATGAGAGTTCAGAAATCTCCCAGATAAAGGTTCTCAAGCTCGTCTCATTTCTGCTGCATCTAACTTTTCCAGCTGCCTGATCTCAGCCCCTATCAAAGTATTCTCCAAGTTCAAATTTGGGCATGAAGTGGATTTTTTTTTTCAATGCAGCCATCAAACCAAACTCCTGGGCAAAGAAAGAAAGAAATTAATAGTTTGAGTCACACCAAATTTTTAGAAGTTTCTATCTTACTAAACTCTAATCCACTAATGAACTTTTAACTCCTAACCCCGCTGAAATTCACATTCACCCCTTTAAAATAATCCCACTCTGTACCCACAGCTAATCGTACAATATAATCTCCTGTGCTGCTTACTTTTTGAGGTCTATTCATGATTGCAAGATGAATCTTTCAACTGCCCACTGTAACACATCCTGCTCAGTACTTTTGTGGACCACTGGCATATTCCTGACAAAAATGCAATAAACTATGCTGTCTTTCTTCCTCCACATAGCTACCTCTAGTACTCAGACAGTTATTTCCAGCTGCTGCTACCTTCCATCAGTAATGTCTTTTCCTGGTATCATTTATCTTCCTTTCAACATACTGAGGTCTTGGCAACACACACAGTAGATGTTTGATCGTGTTCAGCTCGGGATCTTTTAATGTACTGGCTTATCTTGGCAAGATACTCCACTGCTTGTCTTGCCAGCATCTTGCATATGCTACTAGCCTCTAAATGGTCTTCTTCCACAGCAGTGGGATCTACTCACTTTTCTCTGACGTAGGTCTGCTGCTTATCAGCACTGCCAGGATCATACTGAGGCTGGGCCACAGGGCAGATGAAGTCCATCTGGTCACTGATGCAATGCTCTCCATAGTTTCTGTTGGCTCCTCCTTCATCCAGCAGCTCCACTAAGACCCTTTGGGCCTGCCAGAGATGCAAGTTCTCTAAATACCTTTTCTTGCATGGATGTCTCTGTGATATCTAAGGAGTGCAGGTCAGGGAGTCAGGACACCTGTAGCTCAAATGGAATGTTAGTGTTATTCCATGACTACTCACCACCGAAGTCTTCTCGTGCCAAATACAACGTAATACCTTCTAGGGCGACTTTTGTGGCCAGTTTACCAACTCAACATTAGCCAACTGCTGCCACTGCAAAGGTGGATTATCTATTTCTGAAGTCAACTTCAGTTAAGAAAACTCCATGCAACATCTCAGCCCGTATGAAGAAAATAGCCCAATCTGGAGCTTTTTCTCCATCTATGCTATAAAACTCATTCAGTTTTCACCTGAGCACAAGTTGTCATCTAACAGCTCTTACATAAGGGAAGTTTCAGCTTGAGCACAGCTACAGGGCCACACTCACATCACCATCAATTCTTTCTATGCTCTCCTGCTTTTTTCTTTCTGGAGTAGTAGTAGCCACAGTTCATAAAGTTGTCCTGTTTCCCATTTTATGGACTCTTAAGGAGTGGCCTTACTCACTCCATCACTTTCCCTAGCACTCACGCTTGAGAGCAAGACTTCTGCATTCTCAGATACTCTGTCTCCTACCATTAAACTTTTATCTAAAGACCTTATCCTTGTTTTCCACTACATGCTCATTTGATCCCTTTTTATTTTCTTTTCTGTACAGTTGATCTTCTCCTGTTATTTGCCTGCTTTTTTCTAAGGCTAGACAAGATTTTCTGGAATCTCTCCTGTAAACGGATGTCAGTGGTCATACAAATGATTTTCCTTGGTTTTAACTAGTCAGTCAATTTTGTTTCCAAAGTCATGAAAGGAGAGCAGAGATCTCAGCTTGGTAACGCACATCTATTCACTCCAGGAACATGCGATGAGGCAGGCAAGTCCGCTCCATCAGGGACAGCACTCTAAGTCTTAACCAAGGCACCAAATAATTCCTTTCATAAACCTATCAAACTCCTTTTTTAAAACCTTCACGGAGGGGTTTTCCGCATTGTCCTGACAGTTGAAAACTTTATTCTAATTTCTAAATTTTTGTCATTAACAGATAGGACAGATCTTTTGTTCATTTATCATCATTCTTTGTCTTAATGTGTTTTTTATCCCTCCATAGTGTTTACTCTCCTGATGTGTGTGTGGATGGCACCCATCCCTGCTCATCCTTAATACTGCTAAACTAAAGAAAGCATATGCCTTTCATCTCTGTTTGCAAGATAAGGATCTCTATTCTCTCAGTTACTCTAGTAGCCTTCCTTCCTATCTTTTCCAGTTTGAATTATCTTTCTTGAGTAGGGGTGATCAGAAGAGCACACGGACTTCCACATCCATTGCAGAGAAGGATTAGCCCTTTCCCTTCTGTATTGGAAATTTCTCTCCCAACCAAACCCAGAATCACAACGCCTTTCTCAAAGTAGGACCCCGGTGTCTCACTGCAATTCTGTAGGGAATAGCATATGTGTGTAGATGCTGGAAAGGTTAGCAGAGAAATTTTCTTGCTTTTTACAGCTGCTTGTGAGAGTCTCCTTCCTCACGCAAGCTAGCTGTAAACAGTGTAGAGGCTTTTGTAAACCAAGACTTTATCTCACAGGTGCAAACTTGTTATGCACAGTCTTGTTTTCCACACTGAAGAAAATATTTTGAAATGGGTGTCATAGCATTCAGCCAATCACTCTGGGAGGTGTATGGTCAAGCACCCAATAATGTCATTCCTCTATTGCGAACCAAGTTATATAAATGAGGTGATAATTAGTTAAATAATGCCATTTATCCTGGACTTGAATTCCGTGTCGTTCTTCTCGCCGTGCCTGGTACAACAGCAACATATGTGGATCCTGCATCTTGATCAAGGACTTCTACTACTTCTTCATTTCCATTATGATGCTTGTTACAGTCTTGTTGGGATCACTAATGTTGGATATGTCTATCAGCTCTTCTCTTTCTCTGTTTCTGCATTATCCCAGGCAAGAATCTCAACTGGGTTATACTACTGATTTCCTTTTTTCAATCCCACCTCCTTTGTCAACTCAGTACGTGGACTTGTCCTTACTTCTTCCTCTTCTGTGCAGTAGTCAGGAAATGCAGTATCTTGACAGACCTAAAACCTTAAATGCTGCCAGATGTTTTGCTTCTGTTTTGCAAAGTACACTGCTAAGTGTGCTCTCACTTGACTGACCACTGGCAATAGGCTTCTCTTTCAGACCTCTAGCAGCGCACCAAAGCAAAAAGATCAACTCTTAGCTATCCTTTTCCATCTCTTCCTTCTTTCACCTGTCATCTCCTCCTCCAAATCCCTTGCTTGCATCTACAAAGGAAGGCCACAACCCAGCTTGACTAAGGTACACAGAGCAACATGGAAGAACTCACCCAAAATGTTGTGATGCACATATAAAGGCACTTTTGCTTTTCAAGTCTCAATCTGCACTTTAGGAGAGATGGGACGATTCCTTTACCACAACGGTTGTTTGCAGCAGATTCTCTCCAGCACACTCTAGCTCTGGAGGACAGACTTTTTCCTCAGCATTTTCACTCCTGCTGCCTTCAACAACTTCCAAAGCAATCATTATGGCATACATCAAAAGCTGTTCATCTGAAGTTCTGACAGATTTCTGGAGAAAAGCTGGGGGTTTATTCATTTAACAGACACCAGTGAAGACCAGCTCCAGGTTTAAAAGTCTCTGAGTAGCCTAAATGAAGTTATTTTTTCCCCACTTTAGCCTTAAAGCCAAAATAGTGTTATTTTCTTAATAGCTTACCCCAGCTTGTTTTCTTTCACAAGCAGCAGCACTTTAAGTAGAGAGCCCACACGGTAATAATTTACTTGGGGAGAACAGATGGAAGTGGAGAGGGTCAAGGCTGAGTTGCATGCTGCGGCTTTTTGTGTGCATTCATCTGTGCTAGTTTTCCATTTTTGACAATGCAATTCTAAGACCATTGGTATTTTTTCAGACAGTGAATTATAAAGTTAAAAAGGTAACAGGACTTAGCAAACAGATAGGTCACAAACTAAATTGTACTACACTGTGCCTTCTTATTTGAGTTAGCGGGTCAAATTCTGAGTACTTTTAAGGACTCTAGAGAGAAATTTGTGAGGAAAATGGGGAGAAGAAAATTTACACAATTTCACCCATGTCTCTGGTTTGAAAATTGCCTCAGTTAGTCCCCTAACATATATAAAGTTGCCTGAAGACTGCTCTTCTTCCATCAGCTGCCAGCAGCTTCGAGAAGCCCCAGCACAGAAAGGGAAAGGAGAGGCACAGTGGGATCCCAGCCACACAGGTAAATAACACAGTTCATCCAATGATGATCCTACTTAATATTCTCCACTGGCTTTTCAGAAGAATCATATTAAAAAGAATGTAGGCATTCTAAAGCAGATTTCTTCCTCTATTCTTGCCTTCATTTCTAGATTAGTTGAAGAGATGAGGAAAGCAATATGTCTGCATAACATTGCATGTCTCTCAAATATATGTACAAACTGTGAAACTTTTTAAGTCTTTGTAAACCTGGTGTTCATCCGTGAGGGTATCTGTCTATGTTATCCAGCATTTTGGAACAGGCTGCCCAGGGAAATGGTGGAGTGGAAGTATTTAAAAGACATGTAGATGCAGCATTTATATAAACACAGTGGACTTTGCAATGTTAGTATAATGATTTTACTCTACAGCCTTAAAGGTCCTTTCCAACCTAAATGATTCTATGATTCTAAAAGAAAGAGGAAGACCAGAATAAGAGCATGTTTTCTGGATTGAAAAGGTGTACTTGGTTGTTATAGAAACGTGACTTTTGCAAAGCGCCCTTTGTGACAAAATAGAGGTCCTTTGCATTAGCAGAGGATCTTTTGAGAAAAGATGTAAAATTATGTGTGCAAGATATATAATTTGAGAAGTTACAAAAAAATCTTCCCTTTGTAATCAAATTAAGGCAGCAGATACTTTCTGAGTCAGTAACAAAAGCAAAAAAGCACATTCGTCCAAAAATTTTTTTAAACTCCCATAGATAAAAATGGAGGAGAGACTTTTGCTGGCTTCTCAGCAGCAGAGGTAGTTTAGCTGTTGGGGGTGTTGCAGTCTCACACACATTCAGATTCAATATTCTGCCAAGTTCCCTATCATGTCATTTTCTTAATAGACAGGGCATGTGGGAGAGGATTGAACATTTTATCAAAAAGACTCATAACAAGGTCTCTTTGGTTGACTTCCAAATGTCCTTTGTAAGGGATCACATGCTTCTTTCCCCACTCCATAATTTCTTTCTGAAAAAGGGAGATTTAATGCACCTAAGGAGACAGGAGCATGTGTGAAAGTCTTGTCAACTGCTAACAAAGTGTCTTGATGCAGACATGAATTTGTACAGTGTATTTGCTTTTGGGGGAAGATCAGTTTTACACATGTCCTGCTTATTTTTCTCTGACCTTTGAAGGCTCATTCAATGTGTATACTTGATTAATTTCATGATCCTAGCCAATCTGCATGAAGTGCTGTGTTTGAGCATGTGTAATTAGCCATCTTTTCTTTGCTCTGTTCCCATAGTCTGAATGTAATGAGATACATAATGCTTTCCTAATGCGCTAGAAATTTTATAGGGTTTTTAACTGTCAGTTTGATTTGCTGTTGCTGTATGTTCTTTTTGTAAATTGATCCATTCTTTCTCTCTCAACACACCAGAAATTAAACCTTTCAAAAAAGCATTCTTTTCATCCACATCTAGCTAATATATAAAATGTATATGTAACACCACCATAGAATACATATGCACAAACACACACACAGAGCATATGTTTAATAAACAACATCCTCTCAGTATGCTTCCCTGATGCCATGTTTGGGTGTTAAATTCAAGCAAAATTCCCCAGACCAAACATTACTCTCCAACTCAGATTTGCATATGTACAATCGACAGAGTGGGCAGTCAACACTCAGTCTCCCACCTTATCCATAAAAAAAGTGTTCTGTTTCTGGGATATACATCTCAGTTTCGCAATCAGTTGCACATGTACAAACCAACAGACAATGATGCGCCTGCAGAGGCTAATGCATATTTCTCTCACAAGAGCTGCAGAAGCAAAGATCTTCAGTTTGGCAGAAGAAAGAACTCCATTTTGATCTACTCAGTAAACATAATGTACACATCCCAGTTTAGATTTTCACTGTATGTTGAACCTGAGATAAAAACCCTGATGGAGATTTGTGGACACTAGCAACATGTTTTCTACAGCCTGATCATGGTCAGGGACTAGAGTCCTCTTTTTCACAGCTTAACAACAATCTTTCCCGAAACATGACTTCCTTTAAACCTTTCAGAAGAAGAAAATGTCATGGGTATCACCACTACTGTAGCCACATAATGATTAAGGATTCTCCACAACAGTCCTGAAGTTTATGCTATCACCAGTATAATGAGCACTTATATAAATAAAAGACCAATTTATTTTTTCAAGCTTATTCTAACAAAAGCCTGTCTCTTCCACAAATCTACCTCCTCACAAAAGCCAGAGAGATACAACAAATTTTAACATGATTTGCCCAAGGCTCTATAGCCTAAGACAACATCAAGAACAAGAAATGGGACTTCCTGATTCACAGTCCCATGGTCCAGTTCATAGATCATGAAAGTAAAGATATTTTGCATGTGTTTGAGAAGAAATATTGGTTCATGCATAAAGTTACTGTAACCTGTGGAAAGGACAGTAAAGGCATTTAATGAAAGAGACCATAAATAAATCTCCATTCCTCTGGAATAATGACTAGAACATCAGAAGATTGATTTTACAGTTTACTATTCAATCAAAATGACTCATGCTCCAAAAAATAAATTCTTTGTCTAATTCTTAATCAGCTCTAAAATAGATGAACTACTCTGTACACACTTTCTTGCATTGCTCTCTGCAGTTACACCACAAATGCTCCAGCCTCCTTCAGGACTGAAATAGGTGTTTTATCATGATCGAAGACTGCATATCTACAGCACTGACTACATCTATGCTGTCCAAGGAGTGAAGGCTTTGCTTCAGTTTAGCCACCTGTAAGATTGTAAAATTAAATTGATTTATTCATATCTTTCAAAGGGTGAGGATTAGCTGCCCAGGGGGACTAAATGATGGACTGTACCCCTATGAAAAATCCAGCAGTAAGTTTGCAAATACTTGTTTTCTTATGAGAAATCCATGTTTAAATACTTCTCATTTTGCTAGGAGAATCTATTTTCAGGAGAACAGGGTGAAATTTCTCCCTGTTTCTGCTTTTAACATAATAAACTTTTACAAGAAAGAGTTCATTTCAGTGACAATTCTAGGACCAATGTGGACTAATGGTTTGTATATTCCTTCTGCAGGCACTGGGAATCTACACATAGATTATGCATACATGTAACCACGAGTAAAGTCATGGGATCTTGTAACAGTACTTGGCTATTCTGCTAATTCCTCATGATAGATAAACAATATGTGTCTCACTGATACTGCTAAGAAAGCAGATAATGCAGAAAATTTCTTTCAAGAAAGAAAGGAAAGAAGGAACTTGGAGGAGGGAACAAAAGAAAGACTATGTACCCTAAAGGACACATTAATCATCACAAATCACAAAAATATTTAGAAACTGGGGTTTGTGTTTGCAGCTACCTGCCCACCATACAAATTTGTTACTTAAATCACAATCACAAGCCAAACAGAGTATGGAGGTAAGAATTTAAGGCAATGCCAATTTTTTCTGTTCTGTTTTAAAATGTATTTTCTAATCTGGTTTAACTTTTTTTATGTATCATGTATCTGTCTTTGGTATCTCCTTTGTGCTTCACTGTCTTTCTAGTCTGTTAACCTGTCATTTATGCTCTCCAGTATCTGCTTCACTTTTACACAGCTGCTTTTCTTGCATTCTTTTCTGTCATCCTGCACCTACGCTCCTTTTCCCATATAGTTTCCAAAATGCGATGCAATTCTTCATCCCCAGATTTTGTTTGGTAGAGGACAAAATAAATTGCTCATTCCTGTCACTGCCTTGAGATTTTTGAGACAGCTGAAGGCAGTATTTCAGAAAATAACATAGCTTCGGTTCAATCTTAACACCCTTTTGGCCAGTCTACATAAATATCTCCATCTCTAAGTAGAGATTATGTTTCACTTCAGGTCTAAATATCTCTTCATGTTGTCTGTCCCTCCAAGGCAGCACTAGTGCTGGTTTAGTTGTCTGCAGAAGAATCAGTGCCCTCTCTGACACCTGAATCACCTGCTCACACCACACTATCTTTCTCTTTTCTGGTGTAGCTGTCTGCAGAGGAGGAATCCATGTCAGCTCCCTTTTCTACCAGACATTTTAGCTAAGCTTTAGACCTGAATGTTTTTCTTCCCTAATCTGATCCCAGTCCTTCACTGAAATGCTATGCCTTTTGGATTTAAGCATGTTGGCTGTGTTAACAGCTCCAGTCTGTTTTGTGTGTGGCAGAAAATCTGCTTTCATTATTTGCTTAGTTCTCCATTTGTTTTCCTCTCAGCTATAAATAAACAATGCAAGTGGTGTATCTTTCTGAACTGTTCCTCTTTGTCCCATGCCAGGGACAGGAGGAAATTGATGTGAGGGTGTAAAGAGAATCCATCCACAACATGAGACAGGACAACTGAGAAAACTAATATAGAGGATGGCACATTTTGGGGCAGTTGGTGTCTTCAGGAACAAGATAAGGACAAATGTTTTCTTTTTTCAATCCCTGCAAATGTGATTTCACTGTCAAAAGCGAGCTGTTCTCTTTGGCACATTAAGAACTGAAAACCAGGAGAAACACCAGTAGAGAGTAAAGCATTCAGGGGGTCGGGGGGAGAGAACATTAGCCCAGCTCTTTACTACATGACATGTCTAGAAGACAGACCAAAGAAGGGATTATTATTGCCATCTCACAAGAGAAACCCCTCCCTGAGCTTCATGTAAGAAACACATTCCAAAGTTTTTTGAGAAGTCCTGCAGGGACCACAACTCTTTTTTGGCTAGGTGTGACTTCCCAGACGTGAAGTGTTCTGCTACCAATCCAACAGAAACTAAACAGGCAAGTGTGAAGCGGTGAGGATAGAAAACAAAGGTATTTATGTAGCTGTACTCTGCACAGCAATGACTGACAGAGACTTTACAAACAGAGGTCTCTGACTTCACAAACTGAGGTCTCCAAGATATTGAATTATGTGGTCTGAGAACATGCAGGTTTTGTTGGGGTCCTGGGGTCTTATACCTATGGAAGGCAGGGGATAGGCACACAGCTCTTCTGATACTAGAGCATGTATCCCAAAAGGATTTTTCAAAACTATTCTTCAAGGCTGGTTTGAATACCTCTCCTTGTTGCATTACATCAGCACTGTGCAGCTCTGCTTGAGCACCTCCCTTCCCTTAAAACCAAATCCCCAGTTGGTTGGAAACACTGCCCACATGTTTTTAAAAAAAAAGTAAACTGGAAACACAAAGGGACAGCCAAGGTTCCATTGGCAAATTTGGGGAATGTTCCTTTCAGCACTGAAGAAAATAATCAGTCAGACCTGGCAGTTAGAAGCAGGAGTGATCACCTCATTGTCCAAGAGGAAAAGATATCTTCTACTTAGCTGGAGGTCACCAAACATTTTTATTTTCATACAGAAGATCAGCAAGCATGAAGCTAGGTAACCTAATATTAAACAGTAAAGGCTCAAATGTTTTGCATAGCTACTTTATAATTCTCTCTTTCTGCTGATAACCAAGGGGCAACAAGCTGAAAAATCCAAGAATATCATGTCAATTCAATGTATATCAATGTTGTGACACAGTTTTTATGTAAGATGCGTTTCAGACACAAATAATATAAACCTTCCATGTTGAAGCTAGGGCACTTAGCTAGGGCACTTCAGAAACTATCACTGAAGTTAGAGTAACTGTAGAAGTTAGGGAATAAAGGACAGAGGACCCTCCTGTAAGTCCTTTCAATCTCCAGATTCTGCTAACTGATCCATGTCAAGATAGAAAGGCTTTAGAATTATTATCATTGTCCTTCATTCATAAAACCACTGTTGTAGGGGGTGTATATTACCCTAAAACGCATGAGATTTTCTAAAACTTGTTCCTACTTACAACAAAACTTCCAACCAGAAAATGTATTGGTCCTTTCCTCCCTGCGGCATACCAATTTCTCAGGTCTATCAACTGCTCAGCCACTCAATAAGGCAAATAAATATCTTCTTAGGTCCACTGATCTTTCTCATTTTTGAGCTAAGACAAATTTGAGGACTGAGTTAAGCTTGATTTCCCTGATGGATGATGTGATGTCCACGCCCCAAAACAAGTTTCAGAAAATTCTATATTTGGTTCAAAAGTCAGTATTTCTTATATTGAAACATCATCATTTCAAGCTGTGCAGCAAAATGAAGGTTGTATGCAAAAAGAACAAAAAAATCCCCACCTCCTAAAATCTGTAAAATGAGGAAAAAAGCCAGAATTCCTGTGGCTGTCTTGCTCATTTCTTGACTGACTGTTATTTTTTGTTAAAAGGCAGTGCACGGAGGATTAGCCAGAGCAATTTGTTGATCACACAGGCATCCCACATTCAGTGCTGTTCTCCATTAATGGACTAGTGGACTAGCAGAACATGAATAACAGGGCCACACGCTACTGACTGCTGTGTACAAAGCAAGACTGACTTTCACACTTATGAAAGAGTAAAGACCAGAAATAGGAGGAAATAAGCAATTTTTATCCAGACTTTTTAAGTTAAAGGGACACCAAGATATTAATCTCTTATTACACTATGTAAGCGAAGCAATGCTTACACAAAGAGTAAAAGGTTGTGCTGTGCCCCAGGACATGAACTAGCTGCTGCTGAAATTTAGAAGAAAAGTTTACTGAGAAACTCATCCTTAATTGACTGTGAAAATATTTCTTGCATCTTTCACATAGGCATCTGTCTCTGTGCACCCTGAGAGTGCCCCATAGTCTAACTATAGCAAATGCAAGCTACCAATAAATTATTATTTTTCTTATTCTTAGTGATTCAGTGAGACCATAGCCTGAAAATTTCAGAAGTATCTTTGTGTGTTTTCTTGCTAATCTATTGATCTGATGGGTCAGTACCCAACTGCCTGTGCCCTGCACTTTTTCTGACAGAATCTTTTCTCATAACAACAAATCCTACAACAGACCACCTAGAAGTGTTTGGAGAACTGTGTCAGCACATGAATATACCAGTCTGGTGTGACGCTCATTTGCAGTTCCTAAATCAGTTCTAAAATGCTCCGCCAAGTTTTTCAATTAAGGTCTAGAAAAACAAGATGTCCTTGCTGAAGACGTAACCCACTCAAAACATGAAGGACAGGGGTGATAAGGGGTGTTGAGCAATGTCCCTATAACAGACTTTCAAGCAGCTATGCCCACCTACCATAGCAAACTTATTTATCCACTGAAAATAAACAATGACACTTGTCTATACAAACTGTACGTGCTCCCCAGATAAGCAAAAGGTGTTTTATTTGTCAGGCCTACAGAAGCTGACAGTGGAAAACCTGTTCCCTCCTCCTACTCCCATCTTTCCCTTTTCCTTATCCTTTCTCCAGCACAAGCTTCCTCAGAGCCAGTACTCTCCTACACTGCATAAGAAAATATGCCTCTGAATAACCTCCATCTCTTTTGCTTATGTCTGTTCTTCACTTTAAATTTTTGTCTCTTTCCCCTTGGTGCCCCTTTCAGCCCTTACTGGTCTTGCTCTTTCTTATCCCACCTCTGATTTCTGCCCACCCAAGTGCTCAGACATTATTTTCCGTCTCCCAAGTTTCCAAACACCTGAATCTAGCACTTCTTCACCCTTCCATGAACCTTCTTTCCCATTCATCATTTGCCTAGCAAAGGAGGTAGTAGCTACCATTTCTTGATGCTGTTTCCTTGTTGGAGATTTTCTACATTTTTTTTTTCCTTTTTCCCAGTTCCTGTGCTGGACACCCACTTTGTTGTCATTTCCAGAGCTGGAGAAACCCAAGAGGAGAAGAATGGTGGATAACGCCCCATGAGAAGAGGCTGAATGCAGGCCTGTGTTCAATGCACACAGTAAGCACCTAAGAAATCAGTCACTGAAAGACCAACCATGGGGATATTTCACAAACCAGACAGAAGGCTTAAGAGGGCTTAATCCTCTGCTGAAAAGTCAGGTAGGTTTTCTTCCCAATTGTACCAAGCAGGTACCATCCTGGCAGCTCTTTTAACCAAGGAAAGATATCTCATCTAATAAGCTCAAGAAGCTTTGTTTTAATACCGGGACACCTTTGCAAAATCAAATCAGCACTTCCATTAAAATGCCCCCAAACCTCCAAAAACAAGTTTCATGGAACAAAACAAAAAAACCAACCCACCTGAAGGCTAGGAGAGAACATGTCACAAGGGAGAAATAGTTATCACAGAAATCTGCAGGAAACAGGCATCACACCTGCATCTTTTTGACAGAAGCTCAGTATTAGATTTCTCCTATCTCCATTTCATACTAGTTCCTTTTGAGATAAGATGGGTTTTTAGAGGATTCAGCCTTAATACTACCAGTAGTTTAAGACCATGAAATGGAGAAAATAAACCAGGGTTGTAGCCAAAGGCTTTATGTTTTTTTCTCGCAAGTATTAGATTTTTTTAAAATTTCCATTGGATAGTCAGCTAAAGTTCTTAAACAAACTGAAGACTAAACCAGTCATTTCTTGTATCTTGATATTTCCCTTTAGAACGGGGACACAGTTTTATGTATCTAAGTACAGAAAACCCCGCAGAAAAAGAAAATGCTACATTGCAGGAAAATGTTACATACACAGAATTGAAATAATTTTGTTATTCATGCAGGTGACACAAAGCCACATTACAACACTTTTACTTCAATTAATGACACTATTTCACAAGAACTCCAATTGCCTCTAACAGGACCATTCATTTACAGCCTAACTCCAAATATGCTGTAATCACAGCCAAGGGTTGCATTGACTTCACATTTCGAATCAGCCCTTGGTAAAATAGTGTTGAGCACAAGGAGAAGTATCAGGACGTGGCTCGTAATGAGGAAGCTATGGAAAGTTAGCCTCCTTACTATCCTCACATTGTCAAAGGTGCCTGGCTGATGCACAGGATGAAACCTATGTATCAGAAGATTAGGGTGAAATCAACCATTAAATTAAGGACAGGAAGGGATGTTTCTTTCCTGCTCATGTTGGAAAGAAACCAACAGGGGGTAGAGAAGTTATTTGCTTTCCTCCGTGTTAAGACACTGTCATCTTTTAAGGAGTGCACCTAATGCCATTGCAAGGATCTATGACACCAATGACAACCACAGTCATTCTTCTTTCCTTCCTGTAGCAGGTGGCAATTTTGAGGTCCTCTTCTGCTCTTGTCCTCAAGTGAGTCTTGTAGGTAGTAGGAAGAATTTTGGAGGTCATCAAGTACTGTCACACATAGGGAGACCACTTCTGATTATTTTGGAACTGGAAAAGTGAATTATACCTAGTCACAACTAGTCTTTCTTGGTATGATTGTACCTGTGTTCAGTCTATGCAGCACTACAGAATAGGGTGGAGCAGTTTGAGATGCTGTAATTTTAAGTAGTTGTGTAGTCTGTGTTTTGCTGGGTTTGATTGGAAGAGCTTCTTTCCTGTTCTATTTGATGTAACTGACAAAATGAAGCTATGGTTAAAAAATAAATCAGCTCCAGTCGTCAGAAGCATTGTTATGCACACTCACATCTTGACAGTTTTTCACACTTTCCAGTGTAGGAGGAGAGTGCTTGCCACTAGAGCTGTAAATATAATTTTTAGAGAAGGTTCCTGCTACTTTTTGTCCTACATGCATTTGAGAAACAAAATTGAGTATGCACATACTAAATTTTTGAACAGGACATTGTACAAATATGAAACAACAAGGAAATTAGAGCTCAGAAATCACAGAAAATTAAAACTCAATCTAAGCAAAGGGGGGGGAAAAAGTGTAGAAGATGCAGAGACATATTCAATATAGAGAGCTGTTAAAGCAAGGATAATGGCTTTACAAGGAGATTTTAATTCAAAAGGATAATGAAAAAGAAAACAAAGAGGTAATAATCATACATCCATCTCAGCACAAATAGCTGTTTTGTACTGCGTGTGAAGATTTCAACTCTGATATAATTTGCCAAACATATAATATTCCTGCTATTAATATGCATTTGCCTGCAATGAGGAACAAGACCTGAAGTATAAATTGGAATATAAATCTTTTTAAAAATACCTAGACAACTACTACTTGAATCTGCAAGACCAGCAACAAAACTCCAATGAAGTACTTACAAAAGAGACAGCAAGAGGTCACAGAAATGTCAAATGCAGCACCTTCTACTTGAGCCTCACAGCACCAATGCAAGCTGCCAAATCAAGCCTCGGAAGAGAGGATATTGCAAATCATATCACATCATTTCGGTGACATGCACCAGTCTTCAGTTGAAAGAGTACAATCTTGGTGCTTATCAAATTTTCACATTAACAGTAAGATAGAAGAGTGGAGGCATCTTTCTCAATGTTGACTTTGGGAAAATTAAGATTTTGAAAATTCAATGAGATCACTGATAATTCCTTCAGTGCTTTTTAAACAGCTATTTCTGCTCAGGTTGTGAATATTCTAATCAGTATGTCAGAGGGCAAATGCCTTGTAGCAGACCAATTGTACTTAACCCAATTCTTCCAAAATAAGTAGCCTTCAATCATTTTTCATTAAATATAGGTTATCCCTCAAGAGAAATTGCATCTATATACCTAATGTTATTCATGGTAAATGCTTCTGAGGAAAAACAAAATCAAAAAACAAAAAAGCTACAGAAGTCTGAGGTCCATGTTCAACAAACCATCAGGCGAGTTCCTAACTCTAGGTTCTGCTAATAGTCTTCATTTACATTTTGATACCAAGCCGTCTTTAAAAAAAGGAAAACAGTTGAAGACATCACAACAGTGTCATTTTCTTCAATCATATTATTTCCTCTTTAGAACAAAATACACTGAGAATCACGAGAGCCGTGTGGGTTATGATAGCAGTGAAAATTCCTCTCCTTGACTCTATCCCAAAAGATATCAAAGGAAATTGTCTACTGCACATTGTGGGCATAATCTGCTATTACTTTTACAGTAATGCTGAAGTACTCTGCAGAGGACATGTTAAATACAACAGTGTTGCTTTTACAAGCTCTAGAGCTGTGGATGTTCACTGCTTATTTCTTTGGGTCCTTGAAACATCACATAAAAATATATGGATGGCTCCTTAGGTTCACTCCAGAGGTTCACTTCATCTGTAGCCTGCTTTCAGATGGCTGCCAGAAGAAGATGATGGGGGAAATAGAGCTGTAAAACACACACGCAGCAGGGTGATCCTTCTGCTGGCATATCTTCCCACCTTCTAGCTTCTTTAAGTGAAGATAGATTTTGAATGGGTGTTTAAAAGAGCCAGATTTCACAGGTGAAATCCCGTATGTGCTGCTTTGACAACCCAGTTTGCAACCTCTGGTCTAACCCCAGCGTGGGTAAGAAATATGACACAGTGATTTAACACTGCACATTTTCTTGGTGAATCAGCACACATATTCAGGGCAGGAATTTCCTGATCCACAAAGTTACACTACTATGAGCAGGATACTTAACATCAACATACAATTCATTGCTGCTTCTTGGCTCATGTATCTTTCACTCTTTGTGTAAGACAGTATCTTTTTACACTTCCATCTATTAACTCTATTTGGAATAGGGGGATTCAAAGTTTTTTTCTGTCTTTACTACTGGGGGAAGAAAATAAGACCTAAGTCATCCTCATTGCTTTCAGTAGGATTGCTCTCACAGATCTCTGTGGGGGTCTGCTGCTTACTAAGGGAAAAAACAACATTCTCCAGATGACAGGGCCTCAAAGTCAGGGTTGTCCAGTGGGATGTAGGTTAAATCAGAGCTCAGAATACATGCGTCTTCATCCTGGCTCTGCTGTTCACCTTCTGGGTGACCAAGGCTGGAGCATTTTGCTGTGTCTCAATGACCCACCCAGTAAAAGGGATGCAGATACTTCTTGTGAAGTCTTTTCTGGTTTATGCCTTCCATAGAAATGGGGTTTGCTGTCATATGCTCCTACTTTTTATTCCAAGGCTTGTTGAGACCCCTAAGATATGCAACAGGACTAGATGAGAAACGTAAGATCATAAAGGGTCTTACAGACCATGTGCTGGACAGTCATCATCTGGATTCTGACATTACAGAGGAGAAAATCTTGATGAACTGTGGTTGAAAAAAATAATGTATTAAGAAGAAATCTGGAAAGGCAGTGTAAGGAGATGAACTCACCATGCTCAACATACCTGCACAAAGTTTTGATGAAGATATAAAGGTCTGTGGGTCTTTTAATGAATGTATCATATTTTCATACTCATTTATTTTATGGAGGTTTGGTTGCAGGAGTCTTGAGGGGGATTGTTTATTTGGTGTGTTTGGTTGTTTTCTTGTTGTTTTTATAATTGGTTCAAACACATAAACTGAAAAACTAATCTGGAAAAATTTTAATCATTTTAAAAAAATCATCACGACAATTTTATGTCATTCTAAGCTCCTGCCTCCAGTGCCACGACTTCAAAATATTATTTCTTTCCATTGGTTATGGAGCATTAATAGATGTCCAGTGAATGCAAGCAGTGGGGAAAAAGGCAACACATACACACAAAAACCGTGGGAGATTAAATGTTTACAGAAATTGTGCTGGAACAGCAAATTATTACATATATATTTTGTGAGAATTTGGGATATTGATATGAACTGGAGTAAACCCTGAAATTATGTATTTAGCCAGCCTGAAGAAAAGGAAGCATTTTGAAAACAGACTGGGAGATGCTCATTTCTCCCATATTTTTGCAATATGTGATTGAACCTACCGTAACAGCCAAAATACTGTGCCTTTGCTAATTAGCTGCCCTTCAGTAGCACACTGTCTAATGAGAATATCAACCTCAGAAGTCTCTCTCAGCCTCACAGAAAAGATGTTTCAGAAAAAGCTGTAGTGAGATTCGCTATTAAATGTGCCTTTCTTGATTCATCTCGTTAAGAGCATAAATAGAAAGGATAACTAGCTCACCATCTAACCTTTCCTGTTCTTCCTCCTTCTGCACCATGCACACTCTGGGGAACAATGCTGACTTAATTTAATTGTACATTGCAGGGAAGAGGAATTCAGGCTTCAGTGGGACCTCAGGTGGTAAGAAGTAACAGCAGCAGCCAAGGCTAAGCTTAAAGTAGAGGCGTCAGGAAGAGATACAGAGTCCTTCTGCCTCACCCAGCTCAGCAAAGCCTGCTTAGTCTGCTCTCATGTGAAGGACAGCACTCTGGCAAGGAAAACATCAGGTTCACATATGTAGACAGAAGCAAATAAACCTGAAAAACAACATCGGGTAAGACCACAACAGAAAAGCACTTTCAGCAAGTTACTTTCTGAAAAGCTGGAAGAAAAGGGCAGAGAGGGGGAGAGAGAAGGGTAGATTAGCTAATTAAAATCCTTCTATTTCAGGAAGCTGTGAGTATCTTTGTGCTCTGAAAGGGTGAAGCAGCCCCACAGACACCTTTTTTTCCAGCACTGTTACTTCAAAACCCCACAGCAGACATCTGCGTCAGGGCTGCCCTGAAAATGAGGGCAAGCTGGGCATCGGCCAGAGTCTGGCACCATGAAATACGTTTCTCTCTTATCTTCTCTTCCATAGGAGATGATGGGTGCTTCAGACTGAGGCACAGCATGGCCCGACAAAGAACTCTGCTGGTTATAGTGCAGCAAGGCAGGTAATACTGTAAAACTGAGTGCTTTTGAAGCAGGCTATATTACTGCCAGCTCTTTAAGTAGAGTGCAGAAACTTTGTTAATAGGGATGTTTCAAGCTGGGTTTTTTGGGAAATGACTCTGCTTTGCCTCATTTTGTATCACCAGATTTGCTTTTATGCTATTCTGAATATCCCCCTCAAGTCTAAGAACTTCCATGGATTATCTCTTTCCTCTGGATGTGGTGTGCGATTGTTTGTCCAATTAACACAGGTAGTGGAAAAGACCCAAATCCTCAAAAAAGAATAATTACTAGAAAAAGATTTCTGAGGATCCCAAAAGCTTTGGGGAGAGTTGTGGGAAGCAGAAAACTCGAACACCATGCATGATGGTACGAACAGCCCATGGGAAATAATCCTTCCAGTAAGACAGCATTTCCAGTTTTCTCTCATTATACGGTATTTGACATGACTTTTCTCTGAAACAGAAAACCCCAGATATGAACAAGGATTAGCTGAAATACAGTGCCATAAACCTAGCCTACTTTACGTTGTGTCAAGCTCTGGAGAGCTGTAGACGTTATTATACCCAGAGCAAGCAAGGCTGAGGCTCCCTGCTGCAGGGAGAAGGGAATAGGAAGGAGGTGGTGAGTCAGGAAGAGGTGGATGACAATGGCACAGCATTTAACGAGAAGTGCCTGGCAGCACTGGTCCTCTGCAGGGCCCTGTGGGCTGCATGGATGGCAGCTTTTGGTAAGAATCCCTCCAATAACCTCTCACCTCAAGGGGGTGGGGTATCTGAGGAGAATGAAGATGGTTTTTCTCCCCTGAAAATAGGGTCTGCAAGTTAAAGCACCAGTGCTGGTAATGCTAAGCACTGATACAGCTTTAACTTTAAACAAAGAAGTAAAAAGTGGCATGGAAAAATCATCCCACTTAAAGAGCTGCAGTTTCAGCAAGCTACTTTCTGAAAGGCAGCACACTGTTTGTCTTAGCATCTAGAGACTTAAAATCACAACCCTATCCTGAGGAGTGTTTCTCTATTCTCTCCTTTTTAGCTGTCTCTCCCTGGTGAAAGGATGACCCCAGAGAGCCCAGCTTTGCCACAGGCACGCAGGCCATCCTTACTTCTCTCTCCCTCCTGACACCTTCCAGCAGCCCCCTGGGGGTCTTTGTTGCCCTGTGCCTCCAGCGATGCTCAGTCCCCTCGCTGCCTCCTGCAGCCCCAAGCCCGCTCTGCAAACAATCCTCATGCTTCATTCCACAGGAGCAGCTGTGACACAAATTAAGCAGAAGCAAGGAGACACAGAAGATTTCACAAGAAAGACCAGAAAAATAGAAAAGAGGAATCATTTCCAGAAGTGGTTAGTTTTAATGTCAAAATGCAAGTGTGGAGCCTGTTTTGGCAGCAGAACCTAGGAAAGCGAGACATTCTCAGAAGTTTGCCCTGCAAATTTAGGCTCCATGCCAAGCTTTACCCTGTTTCTTCCAGGTGTGTTGAAGAAATTTGTTTCCTCTGTCCCTTTGCCTGACAGCCACATCACTAACTGGAAATAAGATGTTGGATCTCAATTGCCATTGGCACCTCACCTATTGAACACTTACTTTATTTCCTGCAACCAGTGCGTTACACTTGGGGTTCAAAACGTGGAGACAATAGGTCAAATTCAAGAAAACTATGCTCAAACTGATTCCATTAAAGCACTGTATCTCTCAATATATAAAGGAATATTTTAACCAAAATACGAGGAAGCAATAAAATATCACCCTCTTATCTTTAAGAGTACCATAATTTTCCCTGCCTCCAGTCACTCCATCAGTACAAATGAAATGTTTTAGATAAAGCTACATCCCATGAACATGGCAAATCTACCACTCTGAGGATGGGGAGTGAGCACATAAACCAACCATTATCGTATCACTACTGCAGGCATATCTCAATAAACCTATCTAATGCAACTACTTCAAACACAGTAAGCCACTATTATATTTCACTGCACAGTCTCTCCATCTGAAAAGGTTATTGTTGTTACAGTCTAGATGCTGCTTCACTTAGCTCATCCTATGAGATGCTAGATGCAAAAGTGGAGATTATTACCAAGATAACCCCTCTGTCAGTCCTTTTAAGTTGCTCCTCTGATCTCATCCAAAAATAATATTACCCAGAGGCTTTAATGAACTATACTTAATTGATGTCTGGTATTAACTGTACCTTCATAAGAGAGATAATATCTTTTCCCCAGACACATATCACTCATACCCTCACATAAATCTAGTGTTTGTTGAGTGGGCCCATTTATATCATTTCACAAAATTTCAGACAGATCAGTTCTTGCTCCAGTTTCTAATTTCCTGATATAACGGATATGCACAACCACAGTTGCCAGGCAGCAGATCTCAGGCTGTAGCCTCCATGGTATTAGTCTTCCCAATTTCCGCATTAATTATTGACAGGTTAAAATATATTAATTAGTAACAGCCAGGAAGAGCATACTTCATTGTTAAACACTGGGATTACCTGGCATAGCAAAAGAAGGCAAATAATCTTTAGGGCAGTATCTGAACGATTGATTGAAGCAGAAATGTACAGAGGATATCCTCAGAGGCAGGAGCTTCCTTTTCCAGCAACAGGCACATCCCTTCTCCTTTGCATGTGTGTCACTAGCATAGGCTCAAGCCTTATGCTGTGTAGAAAGAGCCACAGCCAGGACAAATGACTGTGTGAACCCCTATTTCTGCATGGCCCACAATGCTGAGGAAGGGCAAAAGTTAGCAGGTTCAGCTTTTCTTGCAGAAATATCTTTAAAGCATCATCCAAACCTGGGCCAAAATATTAGCAAAATTCAAGACAGACACAGCCCATCTAGGTTCAGTGTTTCTGAAGAGGAGCTAGACCTTGGGTTTGGTCATGCTGAGGGCCACATGGTGTTTCTGCTTGCCTCAGTGCATGTCTGTTACTTCTTTATGCAAGAGACGTCAGGAATAAGTATTCCTGATGAAGGCTTAGCAACACAAGTGCACGAGGGGAAAAGGGACACAACCTGCCATGCTTGGTAGCAGTGCCTGGAAGGACCACATCCCTTACAGCTGAGAAAATTACAGAGCAACACTTGGGGCTGATGATGAGATTTCTTCCAGGGAATACAACCTCTGCTCTTCATAGAAAAAAGTGCCTGGTCAAGCACTCACAGTGCTGGGAGATACACTACCTGCACAATCAGAAAAAAGGCAGCAAAGCGCAATAATATCAGGTCCAGCATCTGCTACTGATAAACACTTGAAAGGTAAGCAGTCCTGAGAATTTTTCCCCATCAGAATGCAAAGAAAATATCTTACTTCTCACACACTCTGCTGAATACAAAATGCAGGGGGAGCAAAAATTCTCAAAGTATTATTACTAAAAGAATGATTCACATATATACCATGAGCAAGGGCATTGTGTTTCTCCAATGAGACTACTTTAAAGAGCTGCCATCCTGCTGTATGAACACTTATTTGCACACACACGTAGATCAAAGGACTCTACCCTACCCCAAAAGCTTCTCCTCAGATGGTGTCATAACTCATTGCCACGAAAATTGCTTAGACATCATATACTTCCAACATGTAGGATCAAAGAGAACCACGTATGAGAAACTGATTTCTCAATCTACCTGTTCACACAATCTGCTTCTATACCCTGAAGAAACAGAAAGCCAAATACACCAGTAAGCTCGACTTGTTACATGCACCAGCTAACCACCTGTTGCTGAGTGAAATTAGAAAAAAGCTTCCTCTGGTTCTACACACATGAAATCATGGAGACTGTGCCTTCCCGGTAAGGGTACCTGCTGATGCTTGCTTTGCCCATCCTCTGTCTAGTTCTTAACTATTCATGAGCCAGGGATTATTGATTTCCAGGCTTTATTGCAGGCTCTGATTATTCATTGAGGTCTCAGTGGGTAACTAGAGGAATGATTTGTTGCTGTTCAGCCATTTGAAAAATTGTTAGTGGCCAGCACAACCTTGCCTGGCTAGTTTTGCCAATATGATTTAAGACTGAGGGTGTGCATCTGGAGGTTGCAGCCCAGGCATATGCTTTCCTACCTGTGAGCCCTGGAATTACGCTTCTCCTTCTACAGTACTGAAAGTCTTCAATCCCCATTCATTCAGCAGGAACACTGAGTATTGGAGGGATATTCCTGCTGCATTCCCTGAAAGTGATCCTGAAAGCACAGACACAAACAAGGCACTAAGGGATCAAATGCCTTGTCTGTCTCCGTCTCTCTCTATTTCAAGAGAAAATACTCTTTTTTATCTGTTTCCCTTTTCATTTCAAACCGCACACAGTTTTTTCCAGTTTAAAGTGTCTTCATCTGCAGCCAAATAAAAACATTTTGATTTTCAAGGCTTTTTTAGATTCATATCCTTGAAGTCTGTGGAGGCCCATTAAAAGCTGTGAGGTATCCTCCTCATTAAATGTGGCTCTATAGATGAGCACAGGTTGTAATAGGCTCTTCTCAGTAAAACTGCTATCATACAAGCATCATATTAGGGTAAAAAACAAATTAAAACCCTCTTAGTCAGAAGCTTATCTAGGCTTGAATTAACAGCCTGTACATCCAACTTCCCGTTTGCTGTGTGCACCCTTGCTGCAAATGTTCAGCACCTCACGCTGCTCCTGTAATTGTGTCAGAAAAGGCCATGAGATTCAGAGAACTGTTTCCCATATTTCTGAATTACATTTATAGACTAAGGCACTCCAGGGTACAGCGTACGCTTATCTTTCTGCACTTTAAAACATGGCAGGGGTACCGCAGTCCTGGACTAAAGATGCATTAGCAGAGTCATGCAGTGACAAATTGCATAACACCTGCTTTTACTAGGTTTAGCTCTAGTCTGCTATTAGTCCCTTGCTTTTGTGAACAACATGTTTCCCCATGAAAGAATAACATAAAACTCAGTCAAGGCAGAGCTGTAAATAAATGCCAGTACACTAAGCTGAAAAAGCTTGAGAGAGTGTCACTGTTGGCAACCAGGAAGGCCAAAAAGCTTGAAAGCACAAAGTTTACCCACAGGAGACTGGTGACACATCACACCACAGCCTATGCCACTTCATGCACCACCACGGGGCAGAGATTTGGCTCTATCCTGAGAATAAAGTTGTTCATCTACAAAGGTTAAACCTCACCCATTTGGCTCACAGTCCACATAGCCAAAGCAGGCTGAAGGAGAAATGGCATACTGTGGGGCCCGGCACCATTGCACCACTGCTCTGGAGGCAGCAGCAGCCATTTAATCCTGCTTGCATGGATATTTTGGAGCACTCAGAATTGGCTGCTCTTGTTGGAGCTCGGTGCAAAGGCACGGTCCTGGGCTCATGGAATGTGGAGGGTGTTGCAGGAACCAGCCCATAGTATGGTCCCAGTCACCCCCTGGTCTCAGCACTGCACTTCAAGAGAGGGAAGCTCCTCAGCAGCAATATGGGTCCACAGATTAGGACAGCCCCCATTCAGCTACAGCTGGTGAGAAACCAAGAAAACCCAGGCTAATTCCAGCTTTGTGTGGTAACACTGATGGAAAACTGTATCAAAAATTAGGTCTTTCACTGCCCTGTCCTGCCGCAGATTAAAGCAGAAAATAGAGCTTGGGCTGTCAGTAGAGAGTGAAACCCGCACTTGTGGGACATAGAGAAGTACTCTAGCTGAGGACTGAAACTCAGAAGCAACAGTCCCAGGGCTGATGGAAAATATACTGAATAAGCCAGTGGTGTGCATCAAAATGATTTATTATTATTATTATTATTGTTATTATTATTACTATTGTTATTATTGATATATCTCGGAAAGAAATTGGAAAAAGAAAAGAGCAAGGGGAAAATATTTAAACAGCAAAAGAAAAGATAAGATGATAAGAAAGGCTGAATACAAAATAGTCTTCGTTGAAGAAGGCATTTAGCCCCAGCACCAGAAAGGTGTGCCCTGGGACTCCCAGAAATTTCCTTGTGGTGTTTGTTTGGAACTTGTGACATAAAAAAAAAGACAGCAAAATAAGCATATCTGGTTTTGGTCGGCACAGAATTCCAACGACATTTTCACTACACAAATGTGACACAGGTATATGGAGGTATACAGTTTTCATGCTTTTGAGTCACAGGAAATAAGGCTGTACTACAAGCTGGTGTGGCACACATGCTAACAGGAGGCTGGGGCAACTGATTTAAGGAACACAGGGAAACAGTGCCATCACAATTCCATGAGACTTATATGCAACACAGATACCCCAATGTTACTTAAAAATCTGCTCTTAAACCATCTACAAATCTTAATTAACTACAAGATTCCTGCTGCGTTGCTGAGCATTGCTGCTGTTTCCTTGGCATGACCAGTGGAGTGGGGTCTCCTCCAGTGATGACACTGGGTCTGGCAGCTGAGGCACAGGACAATCTCAGGAAGGCAAAAATCTCTGCCTGGCTCACACACAGCTTCATTTTACAGCAATAAAATGACCAAGTACTACATCTTCCCTTTTCACCAGCTATAAAACATTGATACTTACAAACCTCCTGTAATTACCAGAAGGGCTGGAAGGCACAATTCAAGTCTGTAAAGCATCCTGTGTTTTTCCACAAAAGAAGCCACCGACAGATTTACAGGTCTGAAAACAGGGAGGACAGGCATTTGCCTCCCTGCTCTGCCCTGACTAAGGAGCTCTCCTGCACAGAACACTTTGGGAGGTGCACTGCTGGTTTCAGTAAGGTTGTTTTGCAAGGAGGGAGAAACAACTTTCTGTTCAAGGCAATGACCTGGAACCCAGAGAACTGTCTTTTAGCTCTGAGACTGCTACAAATTTCTTACTGGCTTTGGCTTAGCTGTTTAATCTTTCTGCACTTCAGTTATCCCATTAGGAGAATCGGGAGATAACCCTTTTAACTCACATGGGTGTTGTAGGTGCATTCAAGTTGCTGAAGAGCTCTGATACTAAGATGATTTAAGCTATAAAAGTACATAAGTGTATTAGGAATTCTGTAGCTAGCTGATTCCTATTTCATAACACTCACTGAAACTGGCATATGGAGTTCTTAATCCATAGATAAATTCATTTTAATCCCCATATCTAGTCAATGGCACTGGTTTCCTTCAAGATCAGTGTACGCACACAGAAATCTTGCTATCCCAAGCCATCTGGATATTACTGGGTTAAGAGAAGCCAGAAAAAAAGAGGAAAAGAAATAAAAACAATGGAGAAATAAAACCATTTAATTATAATCATTCATAATTCATCAATGTTTCAGCTGGTGTGTTTAAACTTTTCACAAGTAGATCCTTGCATAAATTCCCACATGCAAAATGCCATTCATGCTAATTTAGTTTTTGCAATTCAGAGGCCAGTTCAGGGACACTGTACTTCAAAAGTGTAGAGTTAGTTTCAAGCTGAATTATGAACAGAAGAAATGTCTTGAGTAAACTAACCACGGGGTCTTTCTTTTTATTGTAGTAGATTACAGTTGAACAAAAGCAGCAAATACACTGAGGATTGCATACTACAGAGCAAAGAGGGTACGAATTGCATTGACAAGAATGTAACTAGTAGAAACACCGCAACATAAAGAAACGACATCATATTAGATATGAAGCACCCTCTCAGAGATGAAACTTCAGTCTGAGTACGGTGAACTTAGTAGAATGAGTATCACTCTTGTAGTATGACTAATGTAATCATCTCATTCATGTGACCTGACAAGAGCTTTCTGTATGTGAGATTTAAGGTGAGAATTTAATAACATCATTGAGCTAGAGCTAATGTCATCTGGCACTTTAAAGCTCTCCAATGGAAAGTTATCAGCAGATAAAAACCTTTTGTTGAGTTCAGTTAGTGATTCAGAGAGGTAAAATTGCTGAAATGCCAAGACTGAAACTAAAGGTAGTGTTAACATTCATTCTTTCGCAATAAAGAATGAATTTAGCAGCTCAGGAAGGCTGGTGTGTAGAGCCCTGGATAAAACCAAACATAGCCTGGGCAGACGCTATTTCAAACTTATTCTTCTGCCTCTATGTTTCACTTTAAAACTTATCAGAACACAAAAACAAGGAAAAAAACTCATCTATTTCGCAACTAGGAGTCCTTTAGCTAATCTATCTAGTGATAATTAGCTAATGTCCTTCTAGCTGTCTGAGGCACATAGGTGCAGAAAAATATCCATCTGGCAGTAGTAGAAATCAACAAAGAATACTTCATCTGGCAGTCTAAATAAGCCTAAAACTTTGAAGATGAGATAAATTGACTTTTATGTCCTAAAACATTTCTATCGTAAAGGATCATGACTTCTAGTCTTCCCGCAACCTGGATTTGATGGCAAACCTTCATCAGAATATAAAAGGAAAGAAACTGGATTTTTAAAGGGAACAAAAAGACATCACTGTAAGTTTTTTAAAAATGAACAAGGGATTTTTTTGAATGAGGGAATTGAGTTGTCTTGCCAGGAGACATTTATGTCTATGTATATTGCCAACAGCAGCAGCAGACAAATGAAAAAAAGAGCCCATGGAAGAGTTAATGATTGGGTGCATGGCTTGGATGACAACACAAAATAAAATTACCAGTTTTATTTTATAGGTGACTTTCCAGATGAAAAAAATGCAGGGCCTTCATCAAATCTGACATGAGAAAAGCATTTGATGAAATGTCTTGTGGGAAAATACTTATTAAGCAGGAAAAGACAGAGATTAGCAGAAGAAATATAGTGGTATGGATTGGAAATGGAAGTTCTTGGGAAAGATGGAACTAACCTAAGGCAGTGCAGGCAACCCTGTCTCCTGAGAAGAGCTCAGACAACCAGCTGTGGCGGTCAGCAACCCAAGTTTAGCATGTAACTTTCAGTCACGGTGAGAACCCATGAGTCCTTTGTTCTGCTTTTTGCATGTTTTCTCCCAATTGGTTAATGTTTTCCCCTTCCTGTTTTATGTATGAAGTTATGTATATTCATTTCCCTTGTTTAATATGTACCAGTTCTAGAAAGTTCTTTGTTCCTCGACGCCCCCCATTGGCTCCTTCCCTGAGTCCCTCCTATGTGTTGTTCCCATTGGTTCCCTTCCTGTCAATCCCACCTGCTTGTCTCTATCCCACTGGCTGAGATCCCTTTCCCCACCTATTCTGTACCCAGTATAAGACCCCTGGACCCTCCCACTACTTGGCTTCTGCGTCCCTGTCTTTTTACCGGAGTAGACCTGCACGGAACACAGAGGGAGAGTCCCCTCTCTGTACTTCTTTGCCTTTGCCTGCGTGCCTGCTTAACAGTGACAGAAGGATACAGCGCCTTTTGGGTGAGGAGCTCTACCCCGTTTTCATTGTGTGTTGGGCACTGAGTGCCGCCTTCCAGAGGGGTTTCAGCGTTGACCTCCGGGCTTGTTTGTGTTGGCACGCAAGGGGTAAAACCCCCTTCTGCCAGCTCCCAGTGGCTGAAAACCCCTCCACTGACTGTTGCTGTAGCTGAAAAATCAGTGTGAACCGTTCACATTTCGTATTTTCATACAATGACTTAAGTTAGAAACAGGACTGAACTATGACATTTACTGAGGGATATCATTGGTAAAGATGAGCATTAGCATATTGCGTGGGAAGTACCTGCGACATTCAAGAACAGGAGTAGTGGAAATGGAATCAAATTATCTAGTACAAAAGTGGCATCAGCTTGCACTTACAAACTAGAAACAAGAAGCTTTTCTCTGAGCTGAGAACTCATTAGTCAGTGACGACAGACAGGGAAAAAGGCCTGAGGGTTATTTATGGAAGACAGGATGACAGCCATGACGGAAAGTGTAAATACAGTCCTTGTTGTTATCAGGTAAAAAACGTTTCTGGTAGAAACAGGGAAGTGTTAGTGCCATTATAGAGCTGATAGGCGTCACAGAGGTACCAACTGCAGCACACTTCCAGGCAGTCTTGTTTGTACAGAAAAAAAAATTTGAATCACAAGCAAGGTAATCAGGATAATTAAGGAAATGAACAGCTTCATCTTCCAAAAGGCTGCGAACAGAAGTGAAACAAAGGCTTCAGGAGCTATGAATGGTGTCCACAAGGATAACAGAGAATAAACACCTTCTAGGAAACATGAAGAGCTAAAGGACAACGCATGCATTGAAAATCATCAATTTGTCATGATCACAGATTAAGACACAGATCAGAAGATGGGCAGAAGAGCCCTCTTCCTGTGGGAAAGTAGTAAAACAAACTCAAAAAGGAACAAAATCTCCTTGTAGTTTTAGGGTGCAATGTGATCCTCTTCCTAGCATGATTATTTGACCTGAGTACTTGCAAAACAGCCCAGGTGGACCTTTCCAGTTCCATATCTCTGTGCATTGCTCTTAAAAAAATAATATTTCCTTCCTGTTCCCCCATTTGCATTCCCAACTCAAGTATCAGTAGCTGGACTTAGCCAGTGTTCTGAAATCTGTGGATGTTTAAGAGCTCAAAAAGGATATTCTTTCCTTTTTATGTAGCTTTTTCAGCCCTTCTTTCTGAACCATCTGAAGTATAAATACTGCTATGAGTACCTGAAGTAACCTGATAGAGTACTGGTATAAATCAAACAGGTGAAATTAAGACTTTAATCCTGCTAAAAAATATGCTTGTTACCAGAAAATAAAACACCATAGCAGGAATGGATGTACTTTTCCTCTAAAAAAGCAAAGAAACAAACAGGCCAAAAAAGATTGTTAAAAATTATTCAATCCACGAAGCTTTATATATCACCAGATTATAGCAATTCTACAAAGATTTATTTTACATAATCTGTGATGTTACATGTACAGAATCTTCTAACGTATAAGTACTAATCTAAGCAGATAACAGCTGAAAAGTTGTTTATTAATGGCTTGGAAGACCTTGTGAGAAGAGTTTGATATTTTTTAAAACCTTTCAGTGAAGGCAGGGTTCAGTGTCGTATTATTATTGCTTGCAGTGTGTCTTTACCCAACACTACTGTATAAGGCTTCTTTTTCAGTCTGACTTATGGCCAGAAAGGCCTTTGGTATTATGGATTATTCTGGGAGTAAGTTGCTTTCATGGTTTTTTTTTACATTTCAGAAGCAAGAAATAATTTCTCAATTTTTTTGGCACCAAGAATACTCTGACTTACAGGAGTGCCAGTGAGTGCTGGTTATATCGTGGATGGACACTCTTAACATCAGCACTGAACGAAACTGAGACCTTTTTTCTCAAGTAGGATACCTGCGTTGGTCATGAATCCACTCCTTCTCAGATGAGTAAGGAAATATATGTAAGTGAAAACCATTCCCCATTGCTGGCTATGGTTTGGGTACAATAACTAACAGAATAGAAAAAAAACACAGATTAAGAAAAATCTTAAAGCACACAGATCTCAGATTTCAAGGGATAGCAGAGGAAGAGAAAATGTGAGACAAGGCAGAGGTTTTTCACCAGAAGAAGCCATGCTAAAGCTGGCAGAGACACACCAACACAGAATTTGAGTGGGAGGAGCTTCCCATCCAAAACTGTCCCTTCCCACAAACTGTGTGCCACCAGCACCTCAAAAAGACCCTGGCTCCCCACAGCCCATCCTGGAAAAGTGGGGACTTAAAATAGCCAAGAAACATGTTCTAAGAACTCTAACAACTCTTCATCACTGCTTCCTCTATCTTGTCCACTTTTGATTCCTCTTTGGTCTAAATATGGCTGAATTTTAACCCTTGGTTAATTAATTATGATTCTGTTCAGTTAAGGTTACAGGCTATTTTCCATGCAGAAGTCACTCCAGAACATCGTAGAACAGTTTTGGTTGGAAGGACCTTTATAGGTCAACCAGAGCATCATCAGGAGCAGGTTATAAGGAACCTCCAGGCCAAAGATATGTCCTTGACTTGCAGTCTCAAAGAAATGTAGTAAGAATTTATGAAATTATGAGAGAGGATGGTATTTTAAGGGACCGCATGAAATTTTTGCTTCAGTTTTTATCCCCTACAGGTGTAAAATACTCAGCCAACAATGCAAATTGTGTGTTAGCTTTTTGTTTTCATCAGATAGAATCTCCTACTTAAATGAAGAAGAGCAGATTCCTGGGTACATCCAGAACTTCAGGTAGGCCCTAGCATTCCAGGTAAGCAGAGATTTGTACCAGATCGTGTCTCCTTGTAGAAGTGAGACTTAATGACCAGTTTTTAAATCTAGACCTGCCAATCAGACTACCATACCACCTACCACAGCTACAGTCGTGGGGACTCAGCTTCTGGCATGGTTTAAAGGGTGGCTCATCCACTCTAGGAGGAACAGTGCAAAGCCGCATTGGATATTTGAAAAAGAATAAAGGCCATCTACTGCTGGATTCCTGGAGTGGTGACAGAGGCTTTGCTGAGAGACAGTTGACCTGAAACTCTTCTTCTACCCCACCAAAAATATCAAACCAAAACCAACCATTCCCTTACAGCACGTTCAGTTTGTGCCCCAAACTGGGGCTCATACTGAGTAGTACTCTGCTCATCCTAAAAGGATCTCTGCCTTTTCCCAGCTTCCCTGTTCTTCTGCACATGCATTTTGCTTCAGTTGGACAGGAGACACCCAAGAGGTACAGAACAAAGAAGGGAAAATAATCACAGAGAAATAAACTCCATTTGTGAGCTCAATTTGCTGATATATTTGACAATACATTCAATTTTTAAAAGTAAAAATGCACTCTCTGAATGCAGCTTCCCAGCAGCTCTCCCTTCTTTTGATTTGTCAACCTATTGAGAAGGCAGATATGTAAGTCTTTAACAACCTTTCTCTAGAACTATACTGAACCCTTAATCAATTCAATTTTAATAGCTGTTTAATGTCCCAACAGGAATGATTTTATAGGCTAGTTTCCAAATTTCTCCACTGACTACTGAATACACTAATAAGAGTTTGTGTTTTCAGTCACGTATGTAAAGAAACTATGAATGAGTCCTTAATCCACAAATGCGATCCCGTAATATGTTGGGTGCTTCTGTTCCGATCCGGCAGGGCTGGATGAATGTCCTTCATTTCAAGGACACTTCCCTCAATTGAGTAATGCTCTCTATTAAGGGGGGATAATTAATGTACTTGAAGTTATGTGCATTGTTAAGCTCTTTGCCACAACAGGTGCTGTGCTCAGGTGCACTTGGACAGGATCCAGATACTTGGAGCTACTAGATGGGAAGTGTATCAGACAGTTAAAAACCCCCTTTTTCTGTGAATTATAGCAGAAGTTCCTCATTGGGGTTCAAAGCCCATGTAATCATTGCAGCTATTTAATGATCTTATCAACAGAATCCATATTTAAAAGATTCCTTTCTCATTTGTGAGATACCCAGAATGGGAAATTAGACTCCTCTTATTTATTATTTCCAGTGATCTTTTCAGATAATCTTTCCACAGGATTTTGTAAGCTCTTCTAATTAGACCAGAAGCATTTCAAGTCATGCAATGTGTTGCTCTGTTGCTGCAGTGGATGTAGAAAGAAATTACTATCCAGGCTTAAATGTTATGTGACTATTGCTGACTTAAACAGGAATGATGGTTTTAGTGAGATCTTGAGCCTGAAATCTAATTTTCTATCTGCTTTTACAACACAGTAAATGAGCAGTCATGAGGTAAACCTATGACAGGTTAGAAATGAGAAATTTTAAGGGCTATTAAACTTTTTAAAAATGTTCCCAGAGGATCGGCATAAACTTACCTGGTGCCTCTACTTCTGTAATTGTGATATAGTGGGAGAATTCACCGTGTTCAGTGGTTTATTCAGTGAACTCTTACAGCTTGGTAGTAACCTTGGCTGACATAAAAACCTGGCGGGATATCACAGCACCTGCAAACTTGAAACAGTTTCTGCTTGTGCTTGTTACATTTTTCATGAATCTTATTTTGCAGTCTTGTATGGCTCTAAGTTTCTTTGTTGCTCATTTTTGGTGGCCATTCTTCTTTTAAGAAAGGACTGTTTGTTTTCAAATTAATTGGACAAAAAGTAGAGTTTGAAAGAGAGGCTAGACAACTTCACTCCCGATCTATGGGTAAAATAAGAGCCATCCAAAGCAGTATTCATGCGCCCAACATATGCCACCCAAGGTGAATGTAGTCAGGTGAAGAAATAAAGTGCTGAATGTCACAGTTATTGATGGACAGTCTGCTCAAATCCAAGAAAATGGATGGAAATGAGCATGGCCAGGTCATACTTAGCACTCATACGCAAGTTTGGTTTTGCACCACAGAATGAAAACATGGATCCAAAGGAAAGAATGAGCCCATGCCAAAAATTAAGCTGATGGGAAATATCTGTACCAAGCAGTGAGAGAAACATTCTAATCATCACACAGCTTTGAATCAACTTTCGGGCAGGACCCGCATCCATAACTTGTGCCCTGAATGGCACGTATAATTGTTGTTGACAAAATAAAATTTATTCTAGATTTATACCGAGGTTACTGAGAGCAGAGGCCAGTCTTTTAATATGAAATAGGTCCCCTGAGAGTCATTGCCTGACAGCAGAGATTGAGAATTTGCATCACATAAACTGCAGCCACACTGACATCAGAAAGTGTCCTGTCGGCATTCTGAGAGAAAAGCAGGCACGGAAGTATTCAAATTTTGATTTAGTGTTTGATACATCTGGCACTGGAGAAAAATCTGGAGTCTGGGCATCAAGGAAACTGTACAGGTCTTCGCCTTTCTGACCCAGGTCCTGCCCCATCATCACCACCCAGTATAAACATCTATATCAATACAGATCTCACACCTGACCACCTTTTACAAGGAACAGTGATGAAAATCATATCTGAGCACTCTTATATACAACTTCACCGATGCTGCAAGATTCTTGGAAGAGCACCTGGAAATATTTCTCAGCCATGTATCTTTACAGAGAGTGCAAAATGTGGAACTGACATAGTAGGCTGCTTTTTAGAGTTCAAGCAAGGATGGAAATGGGTGAAAAGAATTAGCTGTGCCCTTACAGGTAGTAGCAACCATCTCCTGTTTTATTTCAGCACAGATCGTGGCTCTGATGAACACCTCTGCAGCAGCCCAAAGGAGCCGTAAAGCCACACTGGCTGGCAAGCAAGAGACTCTCCTTGCATGGGGAATTCATGCACAGCAAAGTCAGAAACACCGACTCCATATCGTTCTTCCTCCCTGTGGAGGTGATGTAGGCAAATGTCAGCAGCAGCTCACAACTGCAGCTCTCCAGCTGCTGGAACAGCTGCTTGGAGCCAGTGTTGACCTGGAAAATATTAGAATAATCTTAAGGCTTCTTTGAATCATTCCTAGAGCTAAACCAGCCAGCTTAATATTGCACACTTGCCCTTATCAGACCTACTGTCAGGATTTCCTTTTCCACAGCTCAAATCCTTCCTCACACAGAAAGAAAGCCATGGGTGCAGATGATCTTCTCCAGAAGACAGAGCCAAAAGGCTCCTGAATATATCCAATCCTGGATTTGAGGGGAAGCAAGAGGAAAGATTACCCAGGTGCTACTACCAGCATATTTTCTTGTTACATGAGTAGGTCTTTAGTAAATGACTGACAGTGCTTCATACACTTTAACCAACTTCTGCCCTCATTTAATGCCACATGTACCCAAATCCTTTCTTTCTGCCAATCAAACTTCAAGTGTGCCTTCCAAAGTTTGTCTCAGAGTAAAATCCATCATTTTTACCACACTGATACAGAAATCCATCCAGCAGAGCTCTCCTGATCAGCAGGAGGGGAACAAGATATTTCCTGGAATAAAGCTCTTCATTAAAGGACTTTCCCTACCAGGGAAACATAGTGTGGTTGCTACAGCATGTAATTAGAAGTCAAAGGACTAAAGCTTAAATAAAAAAGCTGTGTGACTGAATTATTAACTTCCTTAGCTATTAATTTGCAATATATACCAACTCATCCCCATCATAGGGATGTCGAGAGGCTTAATCAGTGAATATACCTGAAGCACTATAAAATGTTGAAAAGCTGAATACTTGGCTTTGTGGAAGTAACCATTTTAATAAACATTTATATAACTGAAATAGGGCTGGTAAATTTTGAGCTAAAAGAATAAAATGAACCTGTGGTGGGACTGTAACACTTTCCTCTCTCCATACAGGAAGAAGTTTACTTGGAGCACAAGAGTAAAATGCACTCTATTACTCTGTTACTGAACAATTCTGTTATTTGAATTATTCTTTTTAATAGCCCTAAATGTATATCTGGGTATCATCATACAAAATTTATGAGCACTTGGACCCAGGATTCTTCCCCTAGAGCAGAGAAAAGAATTTTAGTCTTCTACTGAAAGCCTTCCCTAATTTCTCAAAAGAATTAAAGAGGGAAAAGAAAGTCCTCACAAAAAGGATGAAAGTTACAGCAGCAAATAAATCACATTCACTAGAACTGAGCCTTTCACTTGGTAGTACATTATAACCATTGGAAGCAACACAGACCTCTATTTTCCCTTTATAATAGCCAAGTTTTATTTAATAAGCCATTTAAGGACAACTGTGTGCAGTTTTGGGCACCATGTTATAAAAATAGACATTAAGCTATTAAAGGGCCCCCAAAGAAGGGCCATGAGGATGGTGAAGGGCCTTGAGGGGAAGCCATATGAGGAGTGGCTGAGGTCACTTGGTCTTTCAGCCTGGAGAAGAGGAGAATGAGGGGAGATCTTTTAGCACTTTGTAGCATCAATTGCCTTGTGAGGGGAAGTGAAGGTGCAGGTACCGATCCCTTTGCTCTCAGGACCAGTGACAGGACCTGGGGGAATGGGATGAAGCTGGGTCACGAGAGGTTTAGGTTGGATATTAGGAAAAAGTTCTTCTCCTAGAGGGTTGTTGGGCTCTAGAACAGGCTCCTCAGGGAAGTGGTCACAGCACCAAGCCTGACAGAGTTCAAGAAGTGTTTGGACAATGCTCTCGGGCACATGGTGTGACTCGTGGGCAGGACCAGGAGTTGGACTCAATGATCCTTGAGGGTGCCTTCCAACTTGGCATATTCTCTGATTCTATGATAACTTAAAGTCAATATGAAGAACAGAATCTCATCATGGTTGAGGGGTGAAGGAACCTCTGAAGATCATCTAGTCCAGTCCTTTTCAGTCAAAGTCAGCTACAGCAGAATGCCCAGGACCATGTCTAGTCCGGTTTTGAATACCTCCAGGGATGGAGACTCTACAACCTCTCTGAGCAACCTGTGCCAGTGCTCACAGAGAAAAAAGTTACACTTAGATGAAATCTCTTGTAACTCAACCTGTGCCCATTATCTCTTGTCCTGTCATAGGGTACAATTGGGATAGTCTGGCTCTCCCTTCCTTACTCCCCCCCTCAGGCATTAATACACATACTGAAGAGGTCCCCCTAAATCTTGTCTTCTAAGACTGAACAACCCCAACTCTCCCAGTTTCTTCATGTAAAAGAGATACCCCAACTCCTCAATCATCTCTGTGGTCTTTCATTGACTTTATTCTAGTGTGCCCATGTCTCTCTTGAACTAGGGAGCCCAGGAGTGGACCCCACTCCAGGTGGGGGCTCACCAGTGCTGAACAGAGACAGAAAAGTTTACTTTTATCAAATCCTCAGTAAGCATATTTAAGCAAGCACATTATCCTTCCATATTCTCTACACCATGATCTAATGCCACCTTGGTGTATGGAACTACCATGACTGTGCACCTTAGCTGCTACATCCACAGGACACAAGTCCCGTGAAAATGCTGCCCCGTCAGAGTATAGGAAGGAACAGCAGCAGGAGTGGAGGCTGCAGAAGGAGGAAGAACAGATGTTCTGCAGCTACATGTAAAATAGCTTCTTAAACATACCTCTCCTGCTTCCCTTTCTAAGAGTCAGAAAAAACAGTGGTTTGAAAAAATCCCTAGAAGTGGGCAATTTTGTCCCAGGTCTGTCACAAAATAATGTAAACTAGAAACCCTATTTTTCTTATAACCACAATACCTGGCTGGAAGAATTTAGTAAAGAGATTCACATGTCTGCTGTAAGGCACCAATTTGATAGTGCACTTTCGGGGGACTGAGTATTCATCGCATTTTTAAAGAAATAGTGAGATTAATTGTGAATTGCTGAAGTAGGAACCCAACTGACCCTACAGCCCTCTGTGCCACTCGCTACACAAACACACGTACAGACTGGCCTCAAAGAACTTGCAAACCAAACAGAGCAAAGGGAAAGAGCATTACACAGTTTGGAAAGATGAACTGTTTCATCCAAACAGTTCAACAAAGACTCGAACTTTCCAAAGTGTCTTAACTATTCCTGTGTCCAGGTCCAAAAAATCTACACCTTGTGAGACTCTCCTTTAAGACTTGGCCAGAGCTCTGGAGCACCAAGATGCTGCAGAATACTACAAGGCAAGTAAAAAAGAATTCAAGACTCAAGTCTGAGCAGAATTATCCACTAATAATCCTATAATGCCAAACTTGTGTAAGAAAAGATATTTTCCCCCTGACATCACAAATGACCTTAACTCCTAACTTTGCTTCTAGAACCTTTCCAGAACTGTACTTATCTCTGACATGTCTCTGTCTGCCTTTGCCTTTTGCCATGATGTTATTCAGGTCTTCCTTGCTGTTCAAAACAGATTCTAGTAAGAGAGAGATTATTTTTTGAGAAAGAAAAAAGATCTGTAAGAAGGAGGGAACTATCCATGAGATGTCCATGACTACAGGAGCAGTGCAAAATGCTGAAGGTTACGAACAGCAGAAAATCATCTTTTCATCACAACCGTGAGGAACCGGCACATTTTGAATGGAATTCCTGAAATCACCAAGCAAAATCAGGAGAAATAAACAATACCAGGAACTTGGAGACAAGGTAAAAAAATTGAAATGATTCACAGTAATTTATAGAGAACACCATCAGGTTACAGCTCACTAACAGCACAGGAGGCATAACAGCACAAGAGGCATAATATGAGACAGACAAGTTTATATAGAAAACACATAGGAAAGGCTGCATCTTACGGTCATAACATAGTTGGGTTAGCTGTGGAAAATCCTCTTCTGTTTTGTGGCTTTGCATGGCATTGTGCATGCCCTTCTAGGCAAAAATTGATGTAAGCACTGGAAAATCATAGGGCTCATGGATGGACTTAATGTGATTTAAGCTGTGTGGCGTGGAAGCACATCTAGCATGCTTGGAAAGGAGTAGGCACTTGAGGGCTTTATAGCATGTTTATACAGACTCAGACACTAAGACAAAGGTCATCTTGTATTTTGGAGTGTAAGACTTCTTGAGATCATATATCCTTCACTAATCAGTAAATAAATAGCAGGAAACAATGAAGTCCTGACTTTGAAAGGTGTGAAGGGGAGGCAGTAAGGGAAGAGGGGCTGAGCAGGTTAGTGAATAAAATTTGCACCTTACAGAAATACCACAGGTTTCAGAAGCAACCGGTGTGGACTTGAGAAAATAGTCAGAAATAAATCAGAAAATCCTTAATTTCAAAATCTCTCTAACTGGCAAATCAGAATTAAGGTCATCTTATTGCACTGATGCATTTCAAAAAAAAAAAAAAAAATTCTGCTACTGTCACAGTGTCAAAACAAATATCTGTATGTTCAAGCAGATATCAAATATTGTAGAGGTGTACACACACTTGCAACTTTAAACTTAAAATTTTCTAGAATTGGGGACATATTCTGTTGCTGTAATTGCAAAATACACATAAATCTTGGTTGGAGGAAAAGTGCTGATTTAATCTTTTTCCACAAAGAGAACCTGTGTTCTGAGTACAAATAAACTGAAATAAAGGAATCTGTAGCATCTTCAGACAGAACCAGGCCCATGTCTGGACGCTATTATTTTTCCTTTTCATCCTAATACTTATGTGCAAACATAAGAAGAGTGTTGCATAAAATATTGTGTTTGTATTCCAGCTAGGAATAATAATAGTACCCTTTGCTGAGGCTAGATAATTTCTCGCTCCTGAAGATATGGACTATTTTTCCACAAAAAAAAAAAAAAGTATTTGTGGAAAGAGCCCATCACTGACCTTTTTTTAACCACTCCATAGAATCGATGGCTTATTATTGCTGTATAGTCACAGCCTCAACAAAGATGCAGATGTAAATGGAGTATGTTAAACCAAAAATAAGCTTCCTCAATAAAGAATCCGTGTGCAAAATAATACAGAAATTACACCTTAACTCTAACATTAGACTTCTGTAAGACATCCACACAGAGGTAGATCTTTAAGGGGGGCCTTTAGTAATGCATGTCAAGAAAATGCATGCCTGAAGACTTGTTCAAGAAGGTGCATTCCTTTATGCTTATAAGACCAACAACTGCAGGGTCTGATCCCGAAGCTAATGTTCAAGCCCCTTCCTTCCACAGCATCAGCTGATATACAGCTGCACCCCGCACAGGTGTAAAATTAGCAGTCAGTGACAATGCACTGTGGACTTGGTAACCAAAAGGGACATCACATCCTCTGGTGAGAATCATGAGGCAATGTGTGATATACCAGAATATCTTCCCGTTTTGTCTGCCACACAGACCAGTTTTTCCATTTTATATTCAATTATCACATGTCATTTAAACTATTGGTTTAGCCAAGAAGTTAAAGGGACTCCAAGCAGCAGATGGCTTGTCTGTCAAGGCAAAGGGCCGTGGCTCCATTGAAGTCCTCAAGACCGAGATGCATTTGACTCTGTTCAAACTCTGGCCTCCTGTTTGTACAATAACAAACACTAGCAAAGGGGTCACTACTACTTTCTGTGTCAGGTATGAAAGCAACAACAAAAAATACATAAAGAGGGGAAAAAAAAGAAGATTACTAATATTAAAGGTCTAGTGATGGGCTCTGAACTAGCTATTACCACTTTGGACAGAGATGTTGGAGTTGTAATCAATAGCATCATGAACATGCCAGCCTGGTGCTCAGTAGTTGTCAAAAAAAGCAACAAGAATGTTAGGAATTACTAGGAAAGAAAAGAAATAGAGAACAAAACCAAAACCCATCATTATGCCCACATCTTAATTCCTGTGTTCAATTAAGAGCCACTCAGAAAGAACATCTGTTGAGCTAGAAGAGACATAAAGAAACATAATAAAGGTGCAGATTTTGGCACAGATTCCAAACAAGAAAAAACTAAACCATTGCAATTCCTCAATCTGAAAAAAAAAGTGATCATGAAGATGGAGATTAGGAGGCATTGGAAAAATCACAAAAGGCATAAAAAGAACAGGAAAAAATTGCTCTTTTTTTTCTAGTACAAGAACTAGTAGGCACCAAACAAAGTTTTCAGAAAGTACCTTCAAAACAAAGAATGCACAGCTCAGCTTCAGAAGTTGTTATCAAACTTGTGGAATGCTAAAAATGCACATTTGTAAAAAACTGCTCAGAAAAAATTCATGGAGGGAAAAATAAATTAATGAATAAATCCATCAAAGGCTCTCAAACATCATGACAGCGTGCCATGCTGAGGACCTCAAACCACTAGAGGCTGGAAGAGTTTGCCAGCAAGCAGGACTAAACACCCTATACTTACGTGGTTTGCATATCCTGTATGTCTGCCCAGTGCAAGACACTGTGCCACATGGTCCAATGCAGTCATGTTAATGATCAGTTAAACTTCTTTCAAAAAGGAGCCGTGAGAGGAAAGCAGAGATTTCTTGCAGACTCAAGAGTCTGCAAGGAGAGCGTTTAACTACATGCTTCGTTCTCAGCTCATTCTTCAAGTTAATAGACCTAAGGCACAAGCATAAATCCTTTCTTAAATTGAGGTGTTTTCTGGGACTGGAGGTCTTGTTATTATTATTTATATCAATGTCTTTGCACGGTTGTCTTCACTCTCTGTTATCGTTTTTTCAGGTGTAAAAAAAGCAAAATGTGCACACTGTTGCAACTATTCATTAAGGGCAGACTTCTGTGACTTAATTACATCAAAGCGTTGTTGCCAAGCTGATTATAGCTCCCCTGTACTGCAGGGGAGTTTGTCAACCAAAGATTCTTATAATCGATGACGAACAAAATATCTTCATCCACAGCTTCTAATATTCACTAATAACATAATATGTATTTATTTTGCTGTGGCACTCAAATTGAGCAGATTAAAAACCTCTCAAAGCATTTTCTTTAAAAAATAAATTATTTATAACTGTGAGTTTCAGGTATATTTTGATTTTAAAAGTTCACTGATCATGCTCCATTCAGAAGATACAGAGCAAGAAAAAATAAAGACCTAAAGGAATTTGTGTGTTCAGTGACGCTAATGACTAAGACTCTGGTCATGTTTTCTAGATTTAGTAATACATCCTATAGCCTTTTGGACTAATCAAATGAAAGTAGGGGATTTATGTTCCAGTGTGCTGTAAGAAAAGGGCTTAGAAGACTCCCAAAGTAATTTCGTTTGACATTCAAAGCTATTTGATTGCAGTTTCTGAACATTTCTACCACATTTGTATTCAGCATGGGGTAATCTGAATTTTGTCATGTTTTGAGTCTGACTAATACATGGTATTGGTCCCTTAATTCTTTTTCTCCTGTTCTTCTGTGCTGATTGCTTTCATATCACTAAGGCAAAAAAATAGTGAGTATATTCAAAATTGCTAACCTTAGAAAAATCCCAGCATCACCACCATATTGGGGGCTTATTGTGTAGTATTTAGGGATCTGAAATTTAAGGAGAAGAAAGGAAGACTTATTGTATACTAATGGTAAGCAATTTTCTGCCACTGCAGATTTTACTAGGACAGTGCAAAAGCTGCTTCTAATATATTTTCAGAGGACAAAATGCTGATGCAAAAATATTTGTGAGATTGTGTTGTTCTAATGATTTTAGTTTTACTAATATGGTATAGCACAGATGACATAAAGGCAACTTTAACCCTCTTTATATTCATCTTGCTCTTCCACCTCGCTTTTCAACCATCTTACAGGTACTGTACACAAGGTGAGTTCTGCTTTATTATTTGGCTGCAGAGAAAACTAGCATCGTCAGCAACTTATGATGGTTAAAGGACTGGATGTTTTTGCAGCATGGTCACAGGATCAGACAACCAGCTGTTGCCTGACCTTATGAAGAAACAAACACAATAGACTGAACAAATACTCAAAAATACTGAACCCACCATCATGAAGCATGTCAAATTTCCAACCATCAGTCCAGTTTTGACAGAACTGGGACTTTTTAGCTTTCTAGAAAAAGTACCGCTTGTACTTAAGTGGATGCTCCAGTTCACGTGTCAGCTATTTTGCACTCAGGATTTCTCTCCTGCCTTTGTTCCAGGAGAGAAATATTTGGGTTTTGCCCTAAAAGTTGTTAAGGCAATAAAAGCTGTTTTGTTCAAAATCTATACAGGTATTTCATGAAAAATACTCTCATCTTCTCACTGCAACTGCTGCTAGCCCTTCTTTTAATAGCAACTGAACCAGGACCTCTGTGAGTGCAGGGCACAGCACTGGATTTGTCCTTGGCTAGATAACACAGTTCTTGCAAATGAGCACCATCCAACCCTGACTTGCTTTACAAACACAAAAAAAAAGTCTCAAGGAAGAAGACTTCATCATTCTACTGATAGGGAGGAAGACAAGCCAAAGCTAAAAAAAAAGAGTAATAAATGCTGGATGCTGCCTATTCATGGTACAGGGGTTTTTTTGGTGCTGGTAGCTCAGTTGGATGGGGGAATGAATCACAGAATGCAATACCATGGTGGAAAGAACCTCAAGGATCATCTGATCCAACCCACTGGCAGAACCACAGTGGGACTAGTATGGCTTGCTAAACCCAGGTCTCAGCTATCAAAGACGTCAGGAAGCTGAAGTGCCTGGTGATCGACTGTTCTAGAGGTCTCAGACCAAATGTACTCACACAGGTTTCATTTGTTCCTGTGCTGCCTCTCCATCCTCCATCTAAAATTCAGCAGCACGTGGATTGCTGAGCAATGCTCCTGACCAGGTTCCTGCATCAGCCAGCGAAGGGATCCTCCCTGCAGGCTGCTCCACCCGGAGCCAGCCAGTGTCCCACAGGAGCATCAGCAAGAGCTGCTTCATGAGGGGCAAGAAGAGAGCCAGGAAAGGCCTGCTCTTCACCCTTTTTATTAACCAGCCCCTCAGTAGAGAGAGGTACAGACCTCTGAGCTGGCAGTCAGTGAGAGAGAAGGTCATAAAACCTCACTTTCATGCAGACTTTTGCTTTGAGGATTTGGGAAGGGCAGGCTGGTCTTTTTCTCATTGCAGAAGCACTAGCTCAGGCTGCTCTGTCATGCAAGCAAGCAAACAAAACAGCTTTTAATAAATGGGGTAGGTCAATGCTTTTGTTACCACTCCTGTACCTGACTATTGTCCTGAACCAAAAGCAATTAAAGCAGGGATTATACTTTGACAGCTGCATTTGTGGTGATAGGGATGCATAGCAGAACTCAGCCATGCTTTGAGAAGCTGATCTATTTTTTAGCACCTTGTTATAATTAGAACCACATGATTTACAATAAATTATTTATTTGATTAATTTCATCCTTTTTTCTTTTCTATCAATGAATTGTCCACAGACAGAATGTTAAATTCTTGAATTCATTTTTAATTTAAATAATACATTTGATGATTAACTATAGGTCTGTAAGTTATTCATCATTTGCTAATAATCACAATTCATAATTTGTCCAGTGGCATGCTATTTTCTGAGGCTCAGAGGACATATGGACTCTTTCCTCCTCCCTCTTTGGAGCCATATGCATAGTACAGTATCATGTACACTTTTAAAATTTTATTATTACATATACAGTCTTAGATTGTCTTATTGTTAAAACCCACCCTGATGCTAAGCTTTTCTGTTTAACCCTGCTGTGATTTTGAAGGAAAATGAAATAGAAAATTAGAACAGGATAAAAATTGCTTCCAGATATTTAGAAAATAAATTCTGGAACTTGATAAAAAGTATTGTAACAGGCTACAGAATGATTTTGAGAAGTCCAGTGGTGGACACTTCTATGCAATTCTTCAGGCCAGATATTGTCAGTGGTTTTTTTCCTAACAATCCACCATCCAGTCCCATGTCTTAGTTGGCACAATAGACAATTTCTAAGTGGCTTCTGGAAACAAAGACAAAAGCAGTTACAAACACAGAAATTCAACTTAATCATAAAGGATGTGTGGTGTTATGATATATATGACCTCATGGTAAAAATACCTCCTCTGTGTCATCCCATACAACCTAAATCACCGCTCCACAAAAATCTGGATCCTAACAACATTTATCCCAAGGTACAAATGTATTTATAATTTGAATAATTTATTTGGTGACAATTTCCTGCTCTGCAGAGACTCATTACTTGCAAATAGCAAACATTCACACATTTCCTTGGTGCAATATGGCACATTTTCCATGAGGTACAGGCCTCCAAGCCTTCCTCTCTACCTTACACATACAGCACTTATAGTTACAGCACTCGTATTTAGATGACTGTTAGTACAGAACTCTGTTTGTCTTACCAGGTGAAGAAGTTTTTAAGCCTCAGGCTATTTTTAATCTTCTGGATCTTTTTAAGCCTTGAGAAAGGATGCTCTGTTAATTTCCCATTTTAGCCAGCAGGAGTGAAAGCAAACGATGTAATAAGCACACAGCCGATTGCACACATGATGACTTGTAAACTTGTCTGTAAACTCTGCCAGAAATTATTAACAAGCATCTGCAATGTTCTTACTGAGGAAAAAAAATCCTGCTTACATAATAGTTCATCACGATAGACGCTGAGTGTTCATACAGATGTATTTTTAGTCGGTTCCTATGGAAACGTGACTTATGTGATCACATTTTGTATATGCTCCTCAATAAAGTTTTACCCCATTGGATAATTTCAGCTGCTTCTGACAGAATGGTGGCCTCTTTCATTTTGTGGAACTGGATCAGCTCAGCCTGCATTAGCCACCTGAGAGTCTGCTGACTGAGGCCACAGACTAAGGTGAGGAAAGATGATGGTACATACCCCAGTCATGGAAATGTTGTCATTCAGAGCTCATGAATTCCCATGAAACACAAATCCATGGGAAACAAGACTTCATTGGTCCAGATGCTTATAGAAATTCTTGTCTGAAAAGTACAGGATATTCCACTGGCCCAGAATTAGTTTCAATCTTGAACAAGAAAGATGACCATAATGTGGTGCTTTTAGTTAAAGCATATAATGAGAAAAGCTTAAATCTGCTCTTGCCTTCAACATACAACTCAGGTTGTTCTGTGATTCTAAAAATACCAACCCAAGCCACAAATCTGCTGAGCATGCCTGACTCTTGAACCTGCAAGTACAAATGTAGAGGCATTACTTCAAGGCATGCATGAATGTCCTGTTTAAGTAGGTTGAGAGAGATCTGGTGCTCATAATCTCCTAAAGAACCCTTCTTTATATTCCTTAAAACCTATTCATGGCCTGGATGACGTGTAAGTCTTCCTCACGGAGCCCATCAGCGTCAGTTGCTCTTTGCCTGCACAGCCCTTATCTTTCCAATCTCATGTGGGTAAGCAGAGCAGGAAACGGTTCAGAGAGTCACACAGACACCTTTAGGAGAATGTGCAGCTTGGATGTATGAATGCTGTTTCCTCCAGTGGGTGACACCAAGCCGGTCCCACCAGGAAATCCAGGAAAAGCAAACGTCTGGTCATTCTCCTTTTCCCTCAGTTTTCTTTGGTGGATCAGTATAGATGGTATGTAAAGACAAGTCTTCCTTCTGCCTGCTTACTCTTCCACTGCTTCAAAATGAATTTCAGATACAGCTCTGAAAGATGGTTCCCTGTAACACCCTGACATGAAGACAGGCAGATACCTAAAGAACTGGAGCAGGTCCCTGGTTCTGCCTTGCTCCCATGTGTTATACCAGATGCAAACCTCCTCCTCCCATGTGACCAGTGCTCAAATGCACTGGGTCTTCAATCACTTTCCAAACAAAAGTCAGTTCCAGGACCCCAGCTCTCAGCAGAATTCAAGCACCAAATGAATTTGTTCATCACATAGTGCCAATTTTACATTTTCACCCTGCTTATCCTCACTGTGGCTGTGTCCATAAGCCACTACTCTCCCTTCTGCTCTGTGAAGAACACAGCTTTAGCACTAGTTCAAGGATGGTCAAGGATCCAGTACATATCACTGTACATCATGCTCCCAGCAACCATGCACGGAATACACACATCTGTTGGGGTCCCTCCCCCGCCGTGTAGCCCTGGGAGAGGGGCCCTGAGGGCACAGACATGGGGTTTCCCTGCCCCTGCTCAGCCTCGTTCCCATGGGTTGGTTTGTGTTCCCTGCGCGGGCAGAAGGACCCTTGGTCCCGTGACTGGAACAGTTCCTGGGCAGAGCTCCGGCCATGCGGCTGGAGAAATAAACATCTCTGAAACATCTAGCAAGAATCTGTCTGTCCATATATATTTCCTTTCCACGGGACTCCTGGTTTGATATATGCGTGTTGCAGTATCCCCACTGCAACACACATTCAACTTAAGTCTTCTGGATGAGTTTCCAGACTTTCCTTTTTCCTCCACTGACTGTACTGAATCCAGTTGGGTGCTCTGAATAGCAGCTAAATTAAATGCCTACAGCAACCTGCGGAATGCTGTTAGTAACATCTACTGCAGTTACTGCTCCCTGCTATCCACAATCCCTTTTAACCCTGCAAGGATCTGAGACGACCTGCAAGTAACAGCAGCAACTCATCTAAAACTAGAAACCCATGGAAGCTTCAACAAACTGCAAGTGACTTTCACTTTCAGCAGTTTTTATGTGTGTTGTTATTCCAGTGATGCTCTGCAAAATCAAACATGCTTTTTTTACATATATATTGTCACACTAATAAGAGATGTTAAGATTCTATGCGCAAGGATAGGAGCAGTAATAACAAGGGAGTTTTCTCCAGGACTGCATTTGATTTAAAAGTGCCGAGCTAAGTACGTAAGCTGTTCTGGACACTCTAGGAGTTGATATCGTGCTCTGTGGGTGTGTACACATGTCTGTCTTCTTCTGTGTGGCTCTCACACCTGCAGCTCATAATCATATGTAGTTTCAAATGAGTTGAGAAAATGAAAATTACCTTCAAATGGAAGGAAAATGCATTTGACATACCTCTTGTTCCAGCACTTGCGAGACTCGCTATAATTACTACTGTGAGCTTGCAGGCAGATGGCAAACGAGGCAGCACCTTGAATTCAGTCAGCAGGATGCTGCAGAATTGCTCTCACTAACATTTTGTTCAAGATGTTTCAACACACAAATCTAAAAACTGGCAACCAAGACATAACTACTGTGATTATTAGTGAGCCTTAAATAACGAGCACATTACATCTCCACCAGCCTTCCACATCTCTCTGCACCCAGAGAGTGTCACCTATGTTGTACCCACCTTAGCTGCATGTGCTAGGTCCCAATTAATGCTCTTACAGACTCCAAGATAGAAGGAAGAGTCAGCATTAACAGATGAGATTGAAAAGGACCAGATTCTCTCCTGAGGAAAAAAAAAATAATCTTGCTCACATCAAGGAGATAATTTTGAGACAGCAATGGCATCCAAGTGACATGGAGGTTGCCAGCTGCCTAAGTCTTACTGAGCTTTTCATATGAAAAAAGGAAGGAAAGGGAGGAGGAAAGGAGACCTGTGGGAAGATAAGGCTTTAAAAAAAAAAAATGTAATAGGCTAAATATCCAGCTGCCTTAAGGCAGAGGGGTTATCTCTATTCTTTTTTTTTAATCCACCTGGCTCCTTTATTAGGGGATTTGGGAATATCTCTTTGCACAAGAAATCTCTTCCAGTGGAACTGTGGAATAATTTGAGGTTGCAAAGGAAAGAGTGTTTATATGTCTGAACAGCCTTATAAAACTAATACCAGAGTCCTACTACAGTAACAGAAGCAGGCAGAAGAGGGTTACTTATGTTCTCTTGATCCCATTTTAAAAGAAATAGCATTTATGCTAGTGGTTGGGGTTTTTTTAAATTTTGTTTGCACACGAGATGTGATTTTACAGTTCTGGAGTCCCCCTCTACATAGCTACAGAGCTGGAAAAGCAAACATTGTCTCTTGAGCTGCAGTTGCAGAGCAGCCAGCTCCCACGCTGCTGATTTAGACCACAGGAATGAGCACCCTGCAGTATTTCCACAGCCAAGTTCAAGTAGTGTGTGTAAGGATGAAGTAATTAGAACAGATTTCCCTAAGAACGATGAGTTTTCCTTTCTCAAATCACTTTAGTCCATGTTATTGTACCCCAAACCTCTTGCATAAGAAACGGCTAGAGTTTATGCTGCAAATGTAAAACTATTCAGACTCTTTGCTAGCTCTTTATGCTCATACACTGTTAGGATTTATTTCAACTCACAGAAAGAGGGACTTTTAGTGACGTAATACATAAAAGTTTAAGATTAATAAAGTAGGTAAGACTTTCTAAAGACAGTGTTTTTCCCATGACCTGCACTCAGAATGACACTGGTGTGAGAGTAGAATCAGGGTCACTATTGCTACCAACAGGATTTAAGGGTAAAGGCAGAACATTTATTCTTTGTACCACAAGGTGGCTCAGCTGCAGCAAAGGGCAACGAATGCAGTACATGGCATATAAAGGGTAGATAAAAGTTCCCGTTTTATTCTTTTACTGAGATGCTCAGAAAATTATAAAATCTGCTTCTTGTGTATTTGGCAAATAAGAGCAAACATGGAGTTTGTGATTCTGCAAAAGAGTCAGATCTACTGTTGTGTCATTCACTACCTTGATCTTGTGTCTGCAAAGGTTAAGAGGTGAATAGAGCAGCAATTTCTCTGTGACTGGCAAACCACACCATGTGATCAAGTGCCTTATCACTGCTGCCAATACCGTAGATCCAGATCAATCTTGGCAATACATTTTACATGCAAATGGATCTTTTGTTGCAAATATATATCAAAAGTAATAAACACCTGCTTTCTTACAGCCTAGATCTCAAGGTGATTCCCATTTATATTTTATTGCAGATAAATTACATGAGGTCCATGCTGTCCCTTATCTCATTAAATTTATCTTAGGGTAAAACTAAGGTATCTTATGTTTTCTTCAAGATCATGAAAGTGTGACATATACTGTGGGGTTAAAAAAATTAATGCTGGCAACATTCAGCACCTTGGAAAAGACATCTGGGGCCTGTCCTCAAACAGCATAAAATTACTCATGTGGCAAGCACTTCTGTCCCACAAAATCCGCTTCAACAGGGTAAGAAAAAATGCTGGTTTCTCCCTGTTGCCCAGGGATACACGTTGGCTATCTAGGCATCATCGCCTAGTTTGGATGCAATGCAATGAAGTTTTGTTTTGTAGTGAATATTGTCCTCTGGGTGTGTATACAGGCTTCAGAGACATCAAGGTTAAGAAATTTGGTGCTTCGTTGTAAGGGTTAAAATCTGCCAGGGGTAGGCAGCTATTGCAGGATTTGGTCAGTCTGAGTTGTACTTAAGCACTGAAGAGAAAGCAAAAAAGCAACAAAACTGAGAGGATGTATTTGCTGAATATATATTTTCATAACCTAGATAGACGTAGTTAACAAGTTAGAGCATCCTATTTCTGATTTAAACAGCAGCAAATTAGTAGATGAGGTGTACAGGGGCTATGCCTCAGCCAGAGGTCACAAAAATAACACAGGAAAAATAATACGAGGGCGGAGGGAAGCGTCAGCATTTTAGCAAGCTTTGCATAATACTGTGACAAGAACTACAGCAAGCAAGCCACACAGATCAAGAATCCAGAGGGTTGCAGACAGCATTCAGATCAGAGCAAGGGTGTTCAGTAGGCACAAAAGCTGCTGATCAAAGAGTGACATCCTCCCCATCATCGAGCATGCCGCAGTTCCTTTGCTAAAAGCCCTTTAACACAACGTAGCAGGAAGCACACACTTTGAGCAGGAGCAAACTTTGAAGAAGGCAGACATGCAAAGGAGCACCACATATTGAAGCAATTAATACTGAGAAACAAATTCTACTTCCTGCTAATTCTTTCACGTTGTCAAATAAGCAGCCCAAAATAGGATCAGAGGGAAAATACAAACAAACCATAAACTAGGAATAAACTTTAACATTATTACATAATATAAATCTATATCTGCTGAAAATCAGCCCCAACTGTTCATATACTTCTCACCAGACTTACACTAGAGTACATCAGTATTAACAAAAGGTATTTTCCCTGACTGGAGCTGGCATGAGAGAAGCCCAGAATCAGGACATTTCCACTCTCAGTATTGTAATGGCCTTCACACGTATCCAGATAACACACCTTCCCATTTTTAATTGATGTAATAGTTTTTCAGTACCCACTAGACTTTGCCAATGAATGTTTTAGCATTAGCAGTGTTGAAGCAGTGTTAATGACAATAATTACATCTGTAGCACATTATATTTTCAGAGTGCTTTCAGTTAATTACTTAATAAATTAATTGATCCTTAACAATATAAGTAGGCTGCTATTTAGATAAACATTTTGACGTGAAAAACGGAAGGTGGGCACAGGTTAAGGACCTTGCCTATGCTATTACAGCAGAGGAAATAAGAGAGTCTAGATTAAACCCAAATTAAATGCTGATTATTAAAAGATTTAAGTATATTAACAAATGAGGTAGAGTTTCTTCTTTGCAGGGGGGAGATAAACTTCCATGTGGGAGGAAGGAATAACACAAAGATATCTTCAATCCCAATTTACAGCAGAGGGTGAAGGTCATGCTGAATTTGACTTAAATAATATAGGCAGAAACCTTCATTGAATACCATGACAAGGCAAAAAACAAATACTGAAAATCCATCCCTAAGATTAGCTCAACTGATTAGAGCATGGTTGTGGGTTTGATCCCTGGGTGGGCCATTTACTTAAGAGTTGGACTTGATGATCCTTGTGGGTGCCTTCCAACTACAAATATTCTGTAACTCCTGTCTGCTGAGCTACTGTGTTAGGACAGTATCTGTGGTGATGCGATGTTTTTATTGTATTTTTGTATGTTCTTTGTACCCTAATGATTCGTCCCTACTTCCCCCACTTCTACTCTCAGTTGGCCTGTCCCAGATTCAAGCCGTTCCCCCGGTGCTCCCAAAAATGGTTATCCCCTCCCCTTGTTCTGGCACCTTCCCTATCAATCACCCAAACCCCTCCTGGAGTTCTGGACTGTTCTGTGTCTGTCACCGGAGCCCTCCCTAATTACCCTAATATGGTCCCCATCAATCCCCCGAGACCCTGCCCCCCTTGATACCGCCCCTCTTGGAGATCCCCTAAACCTCGATGCCCCATTGGGGCATGTGACCCCTCTCCCTCCACCCAGCAAGACCATTGGACCAGATGTGAGTCCTTCCATCCAGCGTCCCCCCCTCCTGATCCGCCTATTGGCCCCTAGTTGGGTTGCACCCCTTGTTCAACCCCCTTTATAAGGTGTACCAGCACTGTAAGTCTCGCTTGTTCGCCGTGGATCCCTGTCGATGAGGCTGGGTTGCCTCCAGTGGCACGCCTCCCTGCTATTTTCTATCTTTCCCTTTGTCCAGGGCTGCTGACTGCCACAGTGCCTGGAGCCTGTGCTCCCCTGGGTAGAGCTGAGGCTTCAGAGGAGCAGCTTTAAAGCTCCGTGCCTCCGGCTGCTCCCCATTCCTGCCGCACACCGCTGGAGCTAGCCAGTGGACAGCAGCGGTCACTGCGACAAGTATCAGAACTTAATGCTTTTCTGTGAGCTGCTCAGGGTTTTGATGTATTCTGCCACTTTTGAAAACGTGATTTAAGACAGCCACAGATAATAGCACTCGTTTATGAGACAGAGACAAGGTAAGTTTGCTTTGGCTTATTTAGAAGCTCTTACGAGAAAAAATAAGTATTTCAAGTCCCTGTCTTGTAATAAAATTTGCAGATATACATTTAAGTCAACAAATTTCCCAGAAAAAAGTATTGCTGTACCAGTCCAGCCACAGGGTCTCAAAGATTTCCCTGTCAAAACTGATCAAAACACTTGTTCCACTCCATTGCTTTCCAGTAAGGTGCGGAGCAGTCCTTCTTCACTCTGATAGAAATGAGGGGGAAATCCCCCATTTTTTAATTAAAAATCAAAAATCCAGCATCCCCAGTCCCAGTGGGAAACAGTATGGTCAGAAACTGCAGAGTGCTGCCCCTCAGGGAATTACCAAAAATTTGTCATCTCTGCTCCCCAGTGGGTGATTTCGCTGTTGCAGAGGTTTCCTAAAGTCAGCTCACTATGAGACTATATATTTAAATCTCAAGCAAAGTGTGTTTTATGGACTTGTATACAAGTATCTCTTCGAGTTCACCTAGAACTAACGAGAATTACTGAAGATGAGCAATGCTGGGCTCTGTCAATATAAACTGGGGCAGTTTCTGTGTCACATTTTCTCTCTGTGTGACTCCAGCAGACACCATAACTCCTGAGTCTCTGTGGTATAGGTGCTATAGTCACTTGGATGTTTTGCATGAAGAAGCAAATAAAAGTTAAAGTTTCCATCTCTTTTACCTTGCATTCCTTATGAAAGTAATATTATTATTTTCAGGATAGATTCAGTAGTTGTATGGGGTATTTTCAAAGTCCAATAAGCAGGTAATTCACAGACCAAAAGAAAAAATGGAAAATAAAAAAATATGGGGAAAGTATTAAAAAACTGAGTTGGCCTTGGTTACATATTTCCACAAGTGACAGAAACATAACAATTTTGAAGTGTAAGTTACAGAAAAGACCTTACCTGCCGGTTGTAGCAACAGGATTAGTAGCTGAGAGCGTCAGGTTCCTATTCTGGCTGAGTTGCCCTCCTAATGGGAAACAATTATTAAAATCAGTTGATGTTAACCTGTCTGAACTGTTAACTCATAATAAGAAGTTGAGATGAAGAACTGAACTTGAAACAAATTCTCTGCAAGAAAGCTGGTTCAAAAACTTACAGAAAGAACATTATATCTAAAGTAATCACTTCCATTTTGGTACCACAGATCAACAGAACTTAATAGTGGCATTTCATTGTCTTTCTACCTTTGGATATTCTGTTCCGAAAATTAAAATTCTAGGCAGAGAAGGGATGTGGTTAAGAAAATAAATCAGTACCTTTTTTCATATAATTTAAGCTACAAAAGTGAAATTGCAGAGAATTTAATGGCTTCTAAAGTAGTTGCTACAAGAAGGGGTCCCCTCTTCCTGCATGGTTTTCATGGAAAAAAAGAAAAAGAAGGAAAAGTTCAGTTTTTCTATAAAAAGCAATGCAAGTTTTGCCTGCTCAGTGAGAAAATTTGCTTCAGCATCTCATTATGCTACAATTTATTTATGAATTCTCTTCAGTCAGTTCTTGTGGCGGGACATGATGAAGAATTGGGTACCCTGCTTAGCATATTTCCCATTGCCATCTAAGGTAAAAGGTGACTGATGCACAGGAATTTTAGATTCTAGTTACACATTCACGTAACAACATATGAGTCATTCTTGTTTCTATGCAAATGTCATCCTTCACCTGAAGGAAAATTCCTGCCTCTTAATATTTAAATCTCATCTAGTTTTCATCGATTTCTGAACCACATCTTTGAAGTGTTCTTAAAAATACATTGAGGAACAAAACATCTTCATCTTTATTTATTTTACCAAAGCAAATGCTCTTCTGAATTCAGTAAGGAAATCTCAGCTATTAGAGAAAATATAAAGACAATTAAAATAATTTCCCTCCTTGGGCAAAGAAGATGACACTAAACACAGAACTGCAGCTGGGAATTTCCATAGTTCACTTTTTAGGTACCCCCACTCCTACTAGAGGCCTCTCTAATGCCCCACAGCATGCCAAGGGATAACCTAAAAGTCAGGGTAAGGGAGAGCAAGGAATGAGCTGAATTCCACAGAAAGATTCTAGATACCTAGATTTGCCCCCAAACGCTCTGTTCTTGTTCTGATACAGTTAAAAATAAACAATAACACCCTCACAGAAGCCTCCTGGCATAAGCAATCTGAGTGAGACCATAAGCATAAACTGTTATTGAGGGTTGAATGGGATGACACTGCTACAGCCAGGGATACAGCTATCAGCTACAAAGTTAACTTTGAAGTGGTCATTCTTCATGAGACATTCTTTCAGGTGTAGTCCACTGGCCTTTGAACCACACTGGTCCAGTGTCTAAAGCAGAGCAGAAGTTTGCAGTGGACATGCAGTGTTTAAATTGATTTCCAGTGTGGAAATGCAGTGAAGGTCCAAAGGCTTCTGTCATGGAAACCCTTTCACTGAATGTTGGGCACAGCAATGGAAACCCACCTTGTGGATGCAACACTGACTTTTCAATACGCTGTGAGCTGTTTGCAGAATACTGAAACAGGACAATTTAAAAGATTGTCTGGGCCATTTATGTGCTTTCTTTGCTCCCTATGGATTCACCCAGGTGCTTGGAGCAAGCAGGGCACACCAGAATGATGTACCCCTCTCATATGGTGATAGCACCACTCCATCTGCTCCTCTCCTCCCTGCCTCAGATGATAACAGAGCACTCAATCATCCTCCAAGAGAGTGCCGCAAAGAATCCACACTAAGCTGTAACTGCTTTTGCAAGGCCACATGCCATGTCTCAGCGACCCTGGGCCACAGTCTGCAAATTACAGACAGGCTGAAGAGAGCTTTGCAATCCCTCAGCGAAAATATCCCTGGTGAATCAAAGTCTGAGGCCAACAGTCTGCTTGCTAGGAGAAAACCAAGAGCTCTGCTCGCTTCATCACAGAGGCACTGGCAAGAAGGATGTGGTTGACATTTGTATCCCAGCCATTAGCACTGAGATCTGTCGCTCCTGATTCCCTAGGGACCAGCCCAGGCAGTGGAGCTTGTGGAGGTGTGGCAGCCAGTACAAGATTAGCCTGAACTCTGCCAGCAAATCCCAGGCTGCTTTCCCTTGTGTTTTCATGCCCCACTCAGGAGATCATCTGAATAAGGTAAATGCTTCCCAAGTCACAGCCCCAGCAGCAGCAGCATAGTTATGTAGACTTTACTTTTATGTCTCAGCAACTCTGTCTTAATTAAATTTATAAGTCAGTTTTCCATGTAGCACCTGTGGAATTTCTAAAGTGCATTCACATAGGATTATTGGCTTTTACTTCAGGCAAGAGAAGCAAATGAAACTTCAAGTCATTGCAATGATTCAAAGACACAGGAAAGTAAAATTTGAGCCTTAGCTTAATCACCTGAAAAAGCAAAGGATGACTAAACAAATTATAAACTCTAGGAAACAAGAATCCTCCCTCCCAAAATGATTTACTAAACACTAGACAACAGTCAAGAAGAATATTTACTTGGGCATTTTACACAGTTTTATTACTTTTAAAGAAAATTACTCACAAAACTACCTGTGATGTACAGATAACTACCAAAATAAATTGTTCTCAGCATTAAAATCAATGTCTCACCTGGATGTGAGAAAATCATCCTATTGCTTCTGAGTAAAACGCCTTGGAAAAATACAAAAAATAAGGAAGGCTTCTTTTATTTCTTTTTCTTCAGAGAATTTTGCATTTAGTGGTCATATTTGCTTTGGTTAAGTACCAGGAAAAACTCACTCTGATCAAGCAGGAACATACAATCATTTAGCTGCTCTATTGTTTTACCAGCTCCTATGTTCCTGTTGTATCAGAAACATCAGATGGAAAAGGAGCAAAACTGGACAAAAGCAGCTGGGTGAGAACTGGATGTTAGAATAACCCAGAGACACAAATACACAGGAAAAAAATCATGTCAAGTTTAAAAAGAAGCAGAATGTTTATGATGGGCCAAAAAGCCTGGAAAGGAATAGCTACTTCTCTAGTATAAGAATGAGAACAGTTCACTATCCTGACATAACATTATGATACTTACGTCTCAGGTGCAGGGGAAGGAGGAATATATTTAAAATGGGCCAAATAGTTCACTGATATATTAAGCCAGTCCATCTGGAAATGAGACATAGATCTCTGGAACTTCTCTCGATATCAGATTTAGAGAAAGTATTTCATATTTTGATAGGCTGTTTAAAAACAAACATCTTACAGCTGACCCCAAATGTTTCATCTCTTAGAACCAAGTGGTTATTAAAGTTCCTCGTTCTAAAGATGTTCTTGTGGAAACAGAGATAGTGGAAAGCATGCAGTGCAGGAGATACCCAGGCAGACCTAGGCTGAGGGGCAGTGTGCAGGGGGTACAGGGCAGTCCCAGAGCTATAGCTTGGATCCAGCCAGCAGCAAGACTTGTGCATCCACCCAGGCAGGAACAGGGGGGTCAGAGGAGAGGACATGGAGGTACCTTCCAACCTAAATTATTCAATATTATTGAATGGTGTTGATGGACTGAAGATATTACCACAGTACTGGGAGAAGATAGGGAAAAAAATGGGATTTGCAAAATCTATCAGTCTCTGGATGTCTAATCTATTTCTGCAGGCCAAACCACTTCAGAGAAGTGGTTTCTTGTTCCCCAACAATGGCGGTATCACAGGTATCCACCTGACTCCATTTTCCCTGAGCCCTTTTCTCCATGTTCTCTGACTCATCCGTAGCCTGCTCCTTGTCACAGCACTCCCACATACCTGAAACATGGAAGTTCCTTCCCCTTTAAAGTTTCCCCGCTCTATCTCACAATACCTACAGGAATTTCACAAACCTTCCCTGCTGCTGAATTTCCGTATTTTCACTACATTCACCTTGGCCCCAAACACCTCACAAAAAGTGTAGAAGCATCTAGCAATTTTGGCAGGTGATAAAATCCTGCACATCATTTTTATCTGGTATAACAGGCCACCACAAGACATTATGCAACTGACCCATTTTGGGCCATTTAAAATAAGAGAGTTTAATGAAACGTGTCTATTGTAATTTACTGAGGACTGCTCCTGTCCCCACTGAGAATCAGTAACCACATTACTGGAGGCAGAACCAGACCTTCTACGTCAGCACCGCCCATCCATATTCTAAATAAGTGGTACAAGGAAACATATTAGTTTCTAATCTTGGTTCTTCAGTGCCTAAATAAGCCTTATCACCATAGCAACAGATGGCTTCACAATCTTTAATGCCTTTATTTTCACAAGTCCTCTGAGAAAAAGAGGAGGACAGCTGTCCCCATTTTACAACTGAGTAACAGTGATGCAGAGAGGCAAAGTGATTGGCCCAAAATCCTGCAAGAAATCTATGGAGTGCAGGATGTCAGGGCATCAGATCTCCCAAGCATCCTACCAATGCCCCAACCTCCTACTCCATCCTTATTTCTAAAATTACCTTCTATGCCTATGGCTACATCAACACAGACTCTGAAAACCGAGCTTTTTCACAGAGAGGCTCAGGCCTCCATTAAGTCTACTATGTCTTCATAGACTGAGATGGTTTTGATTGATTTATTTCCTTACTGGATGATTATCTGCCCAGGAAGTTGAACTACAGAGGAAGTCCAAAGGGAATTGAAAAAGAAATTGATTTGGCCAATTCAGTAAGTCAGAAAACACTGATGATACTGTGTGAATCTCATGAGTTTGTAAATATTTGAAAGGCTGCAAAGGGAACCAGTTCTGTGCTCCCCCCCCCCCCCCCCCCCCGTATTTGGCATGAATCCAACTTCTACCCTATACTCTAGGGAACATAAACATTAGGTAGTTGGCAAAACTAATACCTGTCCGGCTGTTCTTCTCTGTGAAATAGTTACCTAAAAAAATAAAGTTCATAACCTGGAAAGAGCAAAAGTATGCTCCACACCTGTGCTTTCATGTGTGTTACACGTATCTTTATTTCTGGATATAAAATTGCAAATTCCAAATGTGGAATATTCTGTTCTGGGACTCTGTTTTAGACTGCTTCATAAAAATTAGTTATTAGGTCAGGACTCATTTCCAAATCCATCCAGATATTGTTCTGTCTCATCTCAAGGTTCAAGTAGCAACTTTCTTTTCCTCTATTTTTAATAGTTTATAGGTAAAAACCTCTAGTTCATGAGATTTCTATCTTTATGTTATGAGCAAAAAAAATAAATTAAGCAAGACAAAATTACTTTATCAATATAATTGTTTTCATTTACAATTAGCATTGGAGCTGTATGTGAAACATCTCAACCTTAAAATGTCTCTGCTTATCACAGCAGTCTACACTGTTTATATTTATAAGGTAATTTGTACAAATGCCTTTAAACTGGTGCAATGATTACTTTTATTTCACTTTTCTACTTCTGGTGTGTTGAGTTTCCTTTTATACTGGCTTTGTTTCAGGAAACTGCTTCATTCATTTCTCAGGAAGAACTGCTTTAAGAGGGGCAGATGGGAGCACCTACAAAGTGAAATATGGAAACTATCTCTACATGGCAGAAGTGTCTCCCTGGGTACTGGTGGATATTATACTTTTTAAAAGGCATGTTTTACTTTGCAAACAGAAGCAATTACTTTTAATTGTGCTTCTCAGCATGAGAAACTTACAGAAGGCATGTTTTTCTCCTCCTCAAAGTCAGACCTGTATATTTAAAAAAAAAAACTACTCCAATACCCACTAAAAAACAGGCCATAGTTGTCCTGGGAATATATAGCTGCCCTGCTAAGCATGACTGCATAAAGAAGTTAAGTATGCAGTTGCCTTAGGTTTATCTTGGCTGTCTTAACTTTGATGAGATTAGATTTGCAGAATCAAATGCAAATACAGCCTCTGTTTCACTACAGTAAACCTTGACACTTCTTTAAGCTACCAAAACATGTTAATATTTCGCTGTATCAGCTAGTTTAGCTTGCACTTCTTCCCTTCGTTAGGCAGAAAAGGTTAAAATCCAGGACAGTTGCTTTAGTCTAAAGATTAATTACCAGAGAGACCTGATGCCATGCAGAGCATGCAATTTGGACAGCGTGATTGACCTCTTGATCCCTTGGTAAACCCTGTGAGTCGTATTCTGTCTGACAGACACCAAAAAAGGTGTCAAGACAGCACTGAGTTGATCATATTGCTTTCTTTTGTGGGCTGTCCAGTTGTATCCATTTAGAGGGAAGGAAAACTGCTGTGGGATGCCAGAGATATTCCCTGGTACTGGGGCGCACAGCACTGCTGGAGTTGTCACCATTACATACAACCCAGCAGAAGGTAGGACATGGGAGATTCCTTAGGGATATAAAGCACAGGAATGTCTTGTGCCCAAACCAGGTATTCAAACGACCAAAAAATTCTACCATGGTGAAAAAACACATGAGAAACCAAAGGAGTAAAGGGCTTTAATGACTGCACATATATATATATATATATATTCAACAGCCTTTGCCTGCAGTGAGGGAAAACTTGGGATTTCATGTGCATCAGTCTGCATGTACATAAAACATCTCTAATGACGCAAAGATGTCCATTTTCATAGCTATTGGAAAAGCTTAGCTCACACAGAAAGTAACGTACAGAGTGGAACATGGATAGAAAAGCACACTTCCAACCCTTGTTCATCCCAGATAGAAAAATAAACTTCCCTTAGACTGTTACTTGCACTTCATTGACATAGTCTCCCTAGCACAAAGTGGAACCAAATTAACAATTTCTTTTATCAAATCCATTTTTCTTGTGTATTTTACCTGCCCAGAGATTTGTTTGACACTGTCTAGAATTTAAAGGACATGAATTTAAAGACTTCTTGGTGAGAAGCAGACCATAATCTCAATTATCCTTAATTCAAAGAGATATTGGAAAGTAATATATAAATTGCTTATTTGAAAGACCCTGGATTCCTACCCATGTTTAACACTATTTAATTAAGGAACAATACAGTTGAAATAAGAAATTTTACCCTCTGACCAACACATTTTTCTGTTCAAGAGAGGATTGAAAACCAAAACACTTACTTGCACTGTTAAAACCTGATATCAAACACATTACATATTTGCACATGTATAACGCAACCAGTAAAGAAAAACAAAAATAAAACAACACAATCCAAAGGTCTGAGAACTGCCCTACTTCCTGAAAACAACATTGTGCACCTCGATGAAGAGAGACAGGTTGTGCACAGCAATACTATCCCGATATATGGACTTCAATTATACGAAGCTGCAATTGCAGATAGACATATTTTGTGAAGGGACAGCACACAGATTCACAAAAACACACAAGAAAAGGAGAGACAGGGAGTGAATCTGCTCTCTTGCTTGAAAGGAACTGAGGTAACAACTGTAGCAGGTTGAGACTGTGAATGAGGCACATGGAGGACAGATGGGTTTCTTGTTTCCTCACCAACAAAAAGCTGTTGGTAGAGGAGGTCACAGGAACTCAAAGGTTAACCAGACACTGTGATCAGAGCTACCTATTAGTTTAACATACTTGTTTCGGTTAGTAGATGTCAATGTACATCTGGCATACTTCCAGACTCATTGATCCATCTTCTCACCAGAAATCTCCTCTGTAAAACACCCTCTAAAAGACTCAGTGGGTATGGCAATATGGGCAAAGAACAGTTTAGAACAAAGAAAAAATTCAAGTCAGTACCATGGGAAAGGTGGTGCAGGCAGAGGTTTACCAGTATAAATTCACAGAGCCTCTGTTGGATTCAATGTCCTGAATTCAGGTTCGTGTTGAGGCAAACTGGAAAAAACTTGGTCCAGTTATTTATCTGTTTCTCAGGCCAAAAAAGAACAATGGCAATTTCCCACCAAAGCAAAATGGAGGTGTTTTCAGTTAATATTCCCCCTCACACTAACACACATATGCGCACAACAAGACCCCTGGTTTTCCTGTCGCACTTTGCATACTCTTAAGGAGGTGATGTGGTAACAGCAATGCTGGTAATGCCTTGACTCTGGGCTAGTGAGTGTGCTTGGCTGCAAAGATAAGCCACCACATGTCCCTATTTCCAGCAGACAGACAGAACTATTTCCAGTGTTTCTTCCCAGAAGTGGGGTGCTTTAGGCCAAGAAGTGCTGCAGGAGATTTCTAAATGGGCTTTATTGGTTGATTAGCTTCGTCTACCAGAAAGTTCCTTCTCTTGGCTGCTTTCATCATTTAAGTCAGTAATAGGGCACCTCGGCAACTGCTCAGCCACAAGAGATTTTAAGAATTCTGCAGACATCTACGAAGATTACAAGCATATCAAAAATATACTGGGAAGGTACTACAGAGAAGAAACTTCATTGCTAGTTTAGTGATTGGGTTGAAGAAATATTAAAACATCCCTAACAATGTAACCTGCTTTTTTGGTATTTTGCAAGCACTGCTCTGACTTTATTGATGAGCTGAAAGATTCACATAACTGAGCACACGTACAGAAAAATTAATACACATATTTCGGCCTTATTACAGCTGCTGCTTAGCAATTAGGGAGGTAAAAATCCCTGTTTCTGCAGCTCCAGAGTGACTCCATGTGCTGAACTGCCTTCAGTCCTGGCTGGTAGATGGCACCATTTGCAGCTTGTCAGTAACACAGAGTGAAAAAGCCAGCAAAATAAATTAGTTGAAGGGGTTCAGCTATAAAGAAGAATTAAAAGAGCCAAGTGTCCACAATGTATTCAAGCCATGCGGAAAGGCAGATATCAATTGCCTGGAAATGGCCAAAATATGGCAATAACAAACACAGAGAGGATATATTTAATGTGCTCCAGGGGAATGACTGGAATGCACAGTATGAAATTGTGACTTCTGTGTAGAGTTTTAGGAGAAGCCCAGTGTCACCAGCATTGATTAGCTATCAGTCACTGTCCTCTGGTTAATTAGAATATTTCACAAGTAATGATGAATTTTCAGAAGTGTTGTGCAGAATTAATTTTAGGTGACATAAATCCAGCAGTGATGTAGTAAAGTTTTATCCTCTGACAAGAACCTTGCTGCGAACTCAAGCAGCCCAAAGGCCAGACTGAGCTGCCTGGTGCTGAAGGGTCAGCATCAGCTCACTGCAGAATGACTGTCCACACACTGCTGCATCAGAGCTCTTGGAATCAGTACACTTAGTATCTCACATGTTTCACAGACTCATTGAATGGTTTGGTTTGCGAGGAACCTTTAGAGATCAGCCGCTTCCCACCTCCCTGACACAGGGTGGGGACATCTTCCACTAGACCAGAAAAGCCCTGTTCAGCCTGGCCTTGAGCACTGCCAGGGATGGGACATCCACAGGTTCTCTGGTCAACAAACTCTGTTCCACTTTCTCACCACCACCGAGATTGGGGTAAAGTCTCATTCTCTTTTGTGGCCAATTCGTTCACCTTCTTTAGGATTATAGTGTCTCAGCTGCTCTCGTAACTGTTGCTGCTGATACACATACATCTTTCCTGACAGTGATCCCTATCAGGCAGTGGAATAGCCTCCTGAAAAAGAGATAAGGTAGCCTTATTGTTGAGAGAATACAAAACGAGGAGAGCACAATACTGGAAAACCCTACTCCAGAGACTAAAACCCGTAGCAGCCTTGTTCACAATTGAATAAGGGTTTTCCTTCTTTAACACCTACAGGTGATGCACAAGTCCTTTGGAAAGCTGAAGGTATTCATATCCCAAAAATAAATCCCAATATTATTTCATATTTTGAAAACTCATTTCTTCTAGTTCTCCTAAAATACAAAGTGAGATCTATCTGAGGTAATTCTTAGCACTACTCTAACAGACTAAATTCTAATCAGGTCTGCTGTTCTGTTTTAATGGAAAACATGCACAAACTTACAGAATGCTTCATTCTCATTAGCTTATACCTGACATATTTTTCATTGTTTCATCCACATTTTTCCTCTTCTTTTCCACTGTAAATAGTAGGCTCAAGAAAATATTGCTATAATACCTAAATTTCCAGTCCAGCTTAAAGCAGTTATTTCTCTCAGGAGTTGCTGAGTACTGAATAATGAGATCTTAGTGAGCTTTCAGAAAGAAAACCAAGGACAAGTTGTTAATCTAAAGCAATATCTGAAGATACTGCCTTACATTTGTCAGAAACAACTGGAAAGAAAGGTTTATGAAGCACAGCACTGTCAGGCACAATCAGTCACTCTCCAGCATGAAAGACTGGAAGAAAGAAGTTGCTGATCAAGGACACAAAGGATTTCTTGACATTTATTTTTCACAAAAGATCCAGCTGTTCTAGAATTCAGGCTGACCAAGTCTTGGGAAGAAAAAAAAAAAAAAAAAAAAAACAGGCAAAGACTGCTAAAAACTGTGCCCAACCCAATATTCAGAAATAAAGAATGAACAGATGCCAAGAACCCCATCTGCCCTTTTCAGGAAAAGAGCCAAACATGGTTCTCTGCTTTTCTGAATTCACACTTGGATGATATTGCATATTTTTTTTAAAAGGTACAGGGAAAGTTTAATGCAAGTACACAGAAAGCACATAGAAGAGGTTTAAAGAAAACTACTGCTCAGGAAGATAAGGAATATTTCACTTTCTCCTGTGGAAAAGAATCATGAACTATTCAAGTAAATTCCAGAGCATTTAACTTCAGCTGAGAAGCCTACAAAGAATAAAGTAATTGAAATAAAATGAAATAACAGATAGTGGTTTTAAACTAGGGTTATGCCCTTCATCTCCATCCGCCACAGACAAGACCGAAGAATTCAGGTCATGCCTGGAAAAGAACTTCTAACTACAAATGTGAAATAACTGTGGACTTCACTGTTTGTTCCCCTTCTTTTAACTGTTTAACAAATTCCTATTAGGGAAAAAAACAAGGCCGGAATGGACGAGCATATGCCCTCTCTTCCCAGATAAATTGACTGCTACCAGTGTAGGCTATTACCCATAAGCTTGCCTGGGTTAGGCAGATTGGCACCTGAGTGGCAGCAGCTTTTCCTAAAGATACAGATGAATCAGGCTGTATAAAACTCACTTTAAATGTAGCCAGAATCTGTGTAACACTCCTTTGATAAGAAACTTGAGTAGCAAAAGATGATGGAGGACAAAGGCTACACCTGTTTGTCTTTTCCTGATTTGTATAAGAAAGTCCTACCCTGTGATCATCAGCAGTTTGACATTAGGTGCATATGTTCTTCTTAGCTGTTTTGGGGGACATTTCTTTGAGCTCTGCCTATTCGCTTATAATAGTAATGAATAATTTACTAAAAAGAAAATAATATAAAACATTACTCTGCCTTAATATTGGTATGCCAAATTATGTTTAACCGTTGCCTAGCACCATGGATTTCAATAGAGCACTTCCTCATCCCCATCAGTGTAAGTTAGAGAAGAAACAGCCACACAATGAAACATTTGCAGGATCTCATAAGGGATTTACTTCATCTAAATGCTACAGTACTTCACTGTAATAGGAATGATTATATGTGGATTTAGCTCAATTAAGCATCACTGTGGTAATGCTCTCTCTTTTGTTATCCAAACATCATTGCACATGTTCATCAGGATGACTGAAGTTTACACAGGAAACCAAGTCAATTTCCTAGCTTTATATTTAAGTGAGCCAAATTTAAAGAAATAATTTTCAAGCCTGAAACTAACTGCTCTCCATTCACACTTGTGACTTTAAATGTACATGCCTCAACTGCTTACATACTGGCTACAAAAATGCATTGCCTGAGTACTTAACAAGTTCCTGATTACTTGACAAGTTCCTTCCAACCCTTTTTCTGAACCTTTTCCACAACATTATGTGTATTACGTTGAATATTTGAAAACTGTTAACAGATCCTATCACCTTTTCTCTAGGCTAAGAAGCTGCCTGTTCATACGTTTGTGTCTTTGAATATCTGATCTTTCTGTTTGCTCTCCCGTGAACTCCCTACAGTTGGTTCACATCTTCCTTGAACTGTGACACCCAAACTGGGCAAACCACTCTAGGCAAGTAGTTTAGCAGTATCTGAGCAACAAATTGTTTCACATTTATGCATCCCAGAACGATCTTTTCTTTTTCTTTTGTTTTTGTGCCTATATCATGTTCCACTTCACCCATTTTCCACAGAACTTCACCATTCTGGATCTGCGAGGTTGACTTCTCCTATCTACATGTAGTATCTTGCCTCATTGCTATTGAGTAGCCTCTCTTTTTTCAGACTGTAGCTTCAATCTGTCACTTAGAATTCATGCCGTCCCTTAAAATACTCTGGAGGGAGGTCCCTTGTGGATTACTGTCATCTGTGCATTTAACAAGTATGGTGTCTACCCTGTCTTCTAGGTGACTGATGAAAATGTTCAGTAATACTGGGTCTGAGACAGCCTCCATGTTTTGACTATAGGTAATTTGTTGTGATGTTTCAGGAGTGCTTTAGCCTTGGATGAGGTTTCTCAAGCCATCTTGATTTAAAAAATATCAGATTAGTCAAGAAATCTCCATTCAATTCTTCCCTGTTAAAGGCAGAGATCTTACCCTTCGTCCCATATGCGAAGTGTGTCTGACACAAATTCAGTGAAGGCTGGTGGAATAGTAGTAATTTCTCCACGTCATCTGTTGCTCACACGTCCTATTCCCAGGAGCAGATGACCAGCTCTTACCTTAGCCATCCTATTGCTGGTTTATGTTTTTTTTTCTGTGCCTTGAAAAACAGAGACTGTGTTTGATTCAGTGTGAGCCTAACTGAAGTGTGCCCTTTTTTAATACAGTTAGAACAGCATTATGCTACGTTTCAATGCATTGTATTACATTTTAATGCATTTTGGCTTTAAAGCAGTTTCTTAAAAACATGCCATTGCTAGTGACGCCTCTTTTCCAAAATGGTCTGCAGTCTGTTTGCACAGGCCAGCAACTGCAAAAGCAGGCAGCTGTAATGAGGTTTTTGCTACGTTCTCTTAAAACTTGAGACATTTGACTGTAAAACTACCTGACCTTTCAAGTCATTCTGTTTTATTCTCATTATGTACATTCACTGTTTCACAATTCTTGTGTTTTCAACATACAATATGTGGATCATTTCAGACTGATACACAGATTGCAGCTGAGGTATCACACAGCAGAAAACCCTCCCTACTCATATATAGGCACATATTTATGTGTGCACATGTACACATACTTACACATATCCCTACATGAATTTGTTTACACACAATTTATGCACATGTACACAGACACACATACTTGCACATGCATACCTATTCTATATTTTACCTCCAAAGCTAGTTGTTCATAATACAAATTCTGTGTTGCTACCTAACAGCTTGAACAGAATACTTTTCTGAAAATAAGCTCACAAGATAATTAGTCAAGAAATTATTATTTGGAGTATAGAAGGAGGAAAGGAGTAGGTTCAAAAACATACAAGAAAACAACCCAAGGTATGCAGCCATGGAAATAATCAAGCAGGAATTTTTCACCAAAGCAAAGATATGCATAACACCAGAAATGGGAAAAGTACAAAGGCTGATCTTTGATACAAACCATCACTTACATTCACCCCTAAATGTCAATTAAATTCCTTTTTCGCTTTTAGAAGAGTATTTCTGCAAAAACTTTTTTTTCCCTGGGCTTGGAGCTGACCCCCTGCACAGGGGGAAATTTCACTACTCAGAATGACCATCATACATTGCAGTCACATGATGCTGTAGGAGCAGCCCAAAGGAGAATTGGCCAGGGTAGGCATCCCACACCCATCAGTAGGACTGTTTGGAAAACAGTGACTTAGTTTAACATCTCTCTGTTTATTAATGAAGAAAATCTTTCAAGTACTCATTGACATTAAAAAAAAGAATACAGAAGGGACCTTGTATACTTTTGTCACTTGAGCCCTCTCTCTAGGCTTACTCCTCACAGCCAGAGGCAACAGAGCCTCTCCCTGCTCCTCAAAGAAACCATGAAGCCGTTTCAGTTTTGACAAAAGCAAAGTAGTAAAATCTTTCAGGTAGTTCTACCTATTATGTTCCTTCCAGCGCTGCACGAAGGAAGACTTACCTCATTCACTGAACTTTGGACTAGACTTACATAAGGAGGAATAAAAGACAAAACCATAATCACATTGAGTTCTAAAATACTTGGCCTCTTGGTCTCTGCAAAGATGGGTCCCATCTATCAAAAGCAGCCGTTTATATTACCCAGAACAAACTTGGGCCAGTGGGAATATTTGCAGGCTTGCGTCCATGCAGCAATAAAGAGATTAAACATACTTCCATGAAGTGGCTGTAAGACCTTCAAAAACTCTTGATTTCTCTGGTGTTTTCTTAGAAAGTTTCTGTGAGGTGCACCTCTCTGGAATATAAACTAAGGAATAAAAACTGCGGGTTCATACAGGCCTCCTCTGAATGTTAACTGTAGAAGGCAAAAAAAGGAAATGAGCAATCTTTAAGTGCAAAAACAATGTTATGGTTAATTAAAAAGAAAAAAGTCTTTTCCATCCTCAAATAACTTTGACATTTTATTTTATTTTATTTTAATGTGAAGTAGACCTCCCTCACAGGAGACCCAGGCTGGCCAATTATAACAAGAACAGGAATGTTTTAACATTTTATGTTCTCATAAATCAGAAAGTTTGGTGGTGCTGTCAAACTACTATGAATCACCAAGCTTTCTGTCTGAAAAGAGCTTTCAAGAGACTCAGACTTACCTCAAATGGGACTATAAATCTGTTCATGCATCATTTGTATGGAAAATTTCCTCACATAAAACAAGTGATCAGAATAACCCCCATTCTGCCATCACAAACTTGGTGCATTTAAAATGAAAAGCAAACATCACCATTGGCTGGCAAATCTAGGAAGCTTTGTTCCATGAAAGCTTTGACCCAATGCTTTCCACATTCCTCTGCTCTCTATAGATTTTACAAAACTTTTCCCATCATGGGGCATGCAAGGGGCCCTCATCTACTCTGACCAGCCACCTACTTTCATGAAACTAATGGGAATTCATTATTTTTGAAACTTTGATCTCTTCATCAAATAAACTTAAAATCAATCAATTAAGCCACAAGTTAATTGTGAGAGAGAGAAGAAGGCATAGTAGCAGATGCAGCATAATTGAACAACTTTCAGTTAGTTTTCAGTGGGGGTTTAGGGAACCAAATGAAAGCACTGTCTTTATTTAAGCAAAACACCAAAAAATGAGGGATTACAGCCTGAGCTGACATCGTACGCTCAATTCACTAGGTTTGCTTAAGAAGTTTATGTTTCAAATAAATCTCCTGATTGCAGTCTCACACTGCAAATAGTAAACAGCTGAGCCCACACAATTACATTTACTCCTCCTTTGCCTTTCAGATCAATCATGGAATATTATTTCCCATTCCCACACAACTGGCTGAGCTCTCCTGCCAGCTTTGTGCAGCATCAGTCACAGATCTAGCAGACAAAGGAAAAGAGTCCCCATTAACGGAGCAGGATCACGGCAAGCCTTATGAACCTGTTCCTAAAATACCCAAGATCCACTCTGCAAAGCAAAGATGGGAAAATCTCAGGATGTGCTGCAACAAAATGTTGGGTCTGACACCAAGGTAAAATGAGACCTTTTCCAATTTATGGAAACTGGCTAGATGCCCAATATTGCTGGTCTTGTACCTGCCCCTTTTACCCTTGCACCTCTACTCCAATCCAGCTTCTGCTGCACCTCTGTGCTCACCTGGGGAAGACGCTTTACACTTACATCCAAAGCCTCAGCCTTTTGGGACCTCAGCCACATGGTAGCTGCCAGGCTGAAGCCCCTTTCACCATTTACCGCCCAGTGAGAAAAGTGACAGCACCCAGGAAAGGAAACCTGATGCAGAAATGTCTGTGTGCACCATGCCCCACATGTGACTATAACTGAGCTTCAGCCTGATAGGAAACTCAGTTTTCATGAGTCTCAACAAACTCTATGCATGTGGTAAGACCATAGTCACAACACTCAGTGTGCCAATTTTCCTCATTGGGCCTTGCTGCTTCTCTTTGGTTTTGTTTTGGTTTGGTGTTTTTTAATCACAGTAAGTTCAATATGTGTCCTTTAAAGGGCAGTGATTTGGAACAACTTGTGTGATGTCCTGCTTATTAGTGCTCTTTAAGAAACACAGTGTGCACAGTGAGCTTAATTATGAGACAGTGCCGAGAAACTAAAATTTCCCAAAAAGCACTAAATGTTACAAATTAAAATGAGAACGTTTAACTGGCAAATTGAATTTAAAAAATGTGAGTTATTAACTGAAGAAGTCATGCACCTTATAATAGTCTCAAGGATAATGGCTCTATTTTTTTTTTTTAATCCATATATTGTTAGCCTTGCATCAGCTAATAAAGTAATAAAGCTAAATAAACAGCAAGATCATCATAACCATTATTAGCCTTTCCTAACAAGGAAAGAGTATCTCCAAAAATAAAATGCACAAACAAGGAAGATTAACATTAGTGTAACAGAGTACACACTTGGAGCAGATAGCCACTGCTGCAAAGAAACTGATCTGTATGAGCATCCATGACATTATAGCCTCAAAAAAGTCAGCCAGGCTTCAAGAGGAAAACAGACCATATAATAAGATGTGAAGGGGACCTGAGCAGCAGGCTGGGATGAGAGATCCTCATGGACAGAACAGAGGTGACTGACTATGTGGGTCACTCATAGCGGACAAAAGATCTTCTGCTTCTGAAGAATTTTGTTGTGTTTAGGGTTTTCTTGGGTTTTTTCAGGCAAAATGACTGGGTAGTCTTTGTTTTCAGAGCCAAATATCTTGACTTCCCTGAGCTCCACAGGAAAAGAATCACTTACTACAGAATGTCTTTACAGGGAGAGTCACAAACTCATTACAGGAAGAAATACCTCCATCACATCACTGTCTGTAAACTAATGGTACAAGGTGTTACTCATGTTGTGGGGAGGGAAAAAAAAAAAGTCAAACCAAAAAACCACTGAAATACCTTCCAAAAAAAAAGAAACAGAAATCCAGTCAGGCCTCCATGCAACAGAAATCCCTCCAGGTCCAATAAGACATTAAAAAATTTCTTTTATGAGAACAGCAGTGGTCAGAAGTGTGACAAAATCTCTGAATTGCCTTGCCCATAGAGTGCATTGAGAGATGGAAAAAACTACAGTTTGGTTCATGTCAAGACAGCACAGTATACAAATGAGAGATAGAAATTCAAGTACATACTCTATATTTGGCTACTCCCATCAATCAGAAGCCCAAAAAGGAAATGCAATTGGTTAAAGCCCAGTAACTTCCCGTTTTATGAAAATAAAAAGAAAAACTATTCCTATAACACTATAGAATAGCGTTATTTGTAAGCTCTTCAAATAGTAATAACACATTTCAAGGAAATATGACTTTTACTGCCTTCCCCTCTCATAAAACCAATATAGATCTTACTGCTGATTTTGTTCTTAATAAAGAAAAGCCGGTAAACATATCAGAATCATTAAATAGATTTGAGACATGCAATTCTGTCCAAGTTTACCTAAAATTACTCAGAGAAAAGCATGGAAAGTATCTGCACCAATACTGGCAGTGTCAGATTTTGATAAATTGTTTCTCCTTTGTGTGTGCTCACATTTTATTAAAACGCATATGGAAGATAGTGAAAATATTCAGTTACAAAATTTCCTTGGTTGATGAATCATTGCTAGCAAAATCAAATCTGTTATTAGCCATCAGTCTCTCAATGGTGTGATGAATGCCTGGGATTTACATGGCACTTTGCATCTTCAGAACACTGTAATTAATTATTTGTGTGCTGTATGGCATAATTTTCATGCAAGACTCTTTTAATGTCCAACTAGATATTAATTCTAGTGGCTGCTTTCCCAAGCTGGCATAATATGGTGAAACACCAGTCGTATCAAACATACATGAAGAAAAGATTCCCACTGAATGCTGCAGCAACAGAAAAAATGCCTTTATGTCTTTTGTTTGCTTGATGGTTTTGATTAAAACCTTTAAGAGTGCTTTAAGGTTTGGGGTTTTTTTAATGAGATAAAGCTCCAGAGGGAGCCCATGCACCAAAGACTATGTACATAAAGTATCTTCCAGACTAATAGTAAAACTGCATGAAGAAATTTCTTTAAATTGATGTTTCAAGCCTATCATTACTAGAGATTTGTAAATTTCAACTGTATGGAAAAATCCTCCAAAGAATTTTTACATAACAACGCTTATTTTGTTTTATTTAGTGTACCTATGCCAACAAAGCCTCTTCAATGGAAACAATCTCCATTTGATATCAAAAATAATATAACTTTGCCTAAAATTTAGAAGAGTTCAAAGTAGTCCATGCTTAGTTATTCATAGAAGACAAGAGACACCTAAACAAAATAGTATAATTACATTAAGATCATGGAATCATTTAGTTTGGAAAAGACATTTAAAATCATCAAGTAAAACCATTAATCATGCATTGACAAGGCTGCCACTAAACCACATCCCTCAGTGCCACATCCACACGTCTTTTAAATACCTCCAGGGATCGTGACTCAACCACTTCCCTGGGCAGCCTGTTCCAAAGCTTGGGAACCCTTTCCATGAAGACATTTTTCCTCATATCCAATCTAAACTTCCCCTGGTGCAACATGAGGCCATTTCCTCTTGTCCTATTGCTTGTTCCTTGGGAGAAGAGACTGACCCCCACCTGGCCATGGTCTCCTTTCAGGGAGTTACAGAGAGCAATAAGGTCATCCCTGAGCCTCCTTTTCTCCAGGTTAAACACTCCCAGCTCCTTCAGCTGCTCCTCATCAGTCTTGTGCTCCAGACCCTTTACCAGCTCCACTGCCCTTCTCCGGACATGCTCCAGCACCTCAGTGTCTTTCTAGCAGTGAGGGGCCCAAAGCTGAACACAGGATTTGAGGTGCGGCCTCACCAGTGCCAAGTACACGGGAACACTCATTGTCCTGCTGGTCACACTATTGCTGATAGAGGCCAGGATGCCTTTGGCTTTCTTGGCTACCTGGGCATACGCTGGCTCATGTTCAGCTGCTGTCAACCAGCACCCCAGGTTCTTTTCCACTGGGCAACTTTCCAGCCGTACTTTCCCCCAGCCTGTAGCACTGCATTGGATTGTTGTGATCCCTGTGCAGAACCTGGCACTTGGCCATGTTGATCCTCCTACAATGGGCCTTGTCCTGTTGATCCAGACTGTCCAGATTCCTCCACAGAGTCTTCCTGCCCTCCAGCAGATCAACCCTCCTGCCCAACTTAGTCTTGCCTGTGAACTTGCTGAGAGTACAGCTGATCCCCTTGTCCAGATCATGGATAAGCATATTAAACAGAACTGGCCCCAAAACTGAGTACTAGTAAACATCACTTGTGACAGACTGTCAGCTGGATTTTTTGGTCAAGGACTTAGCTTTTATAAGCCTGCTGTCTGGCCCTGAGCCCCTCGTGGTCCAGCACATGCCTTGTGATGCCACTCAAGATGATCTGCTCCATGACCTTACCCAGAACTGAGATTGGGCTGACAGATCTGTGGTTCCCTGGGTTCTCCATCCAGCCCTTCTTGTAGGTGGGCATCACATATGCTAACTTCCACTCAACTGTGACCTCCTTGGTTAGCCAGGACTGCTGATAAATAAAGGAAAGTGTCTCTGTGAGCACATCTGACAACTCCCTCAGTACCTGTTGTTGGATCCCATCCTGCCTCACAGAGTCGTGTGTGCCTAGGGCACGTAGCAGGTCATTGACCATTTCCCTTTGGATTATGGGTGCTTCATTCTGTTCCCCATCTCTGTCTGCTAGCTCTGGGGATTGGATGTCCAGAAAACACTTGGATATTAAAGACTGTGGCAAAGAAGGCATTAAGTACCTCAGCCCTTTCCTAAGCCTTTGTCACTATGTGTCCCTTACATCCAATAAAGGATGAAGATTTTCCCTAGCCCTTCTTTTGTTGTTAATCTAATTATAGAAACATTTCTTATTGTCTTCTACGTCAGTAGCCAGATTAAGCTCTAGTTTGGCTTTGGTCCCTCTAATTTTCTCCCTGTATAACCTCACAGTATCCTTGTAGTTCTCCTGAGTGGCCTGCCCTTCTTCCAGGGGTCATAAACTCTCTTTTTTTTTTTTTTCCCTGAGTTCCAGACAAAGCCCTCTGTTCAACCAGGATGGTTTTGTTCCCCACTGGCTCATCTTTTGGCACATAGGGACTCCCTGTTGCTGCCCCTTTAAAATTTCCTACCTGGACTCCTTTGCCCTTCAGTGCTACCTCCCAAGGGACTCTGTCAACCAGTTTTCTAAGCAGGCCAAAGTCTGCCCTCTGGATGTCCAAGGTTGCTGTTCTACTTATCCCTCTCCTTACCTCTCCAAGAATCAAAAATTCTATCATTTCATAATCACTGTGCCCAATATGGCCTTCTGCTACCATCACACCGCCCACAGCTCCTTCTCTGTTCACACACAGGTCCAGCAGGGCTCCCTCACCAGCTGCGCCAGGAACCTCCTAGACTGTTTCTTCTCTGCTGTGTTGTATTTCCAGCAGACATCTGGTAAGTTGAAACACCCCATAAGAACAAGGACCAGTGATTGTGAGATTTCTCCCAGCTACTTATAGAATATTTCCTCTGCCTCTTCATCCTGAGCGGGCTTTCTGTAACAGCCTCTCACCAGAATATCTGTCCTGCAGCCTTCCCCCTGATTCTTACCCATGAACACTCAACTTGCTCAACTCAACTCTCTTTTCTCTCTTCTTTTCCTGAAAGTGAGAATTTTTGCAAAGACTAATAACAGGATCATTATGGTAATGTAAATTGGTGGGGAGTTGTTCATGGGGTTTTTTTTTGGTGGGGATTTTTTGTTTGTTTGTTTTGTGGGGGAGATAGGTTTAGTTTTTTGTTTCTCCTAGATTTAGAATGAATATAAAAAGCAGGTTTATCTCATTGCATGTTTTGTGAAAACTGAATTATGTAACAGTTTATAGAAGAAAAAAGAGAGAGAAAGAAGAGAGAAAAAATCTGGAGACAGTGAAAACTTGCCTCAGACTAAAACATACATCAGGGAGATAATCAGGAGGAGAAATGTAGAGTTACTGCCTGCAGACCCCAACCTGAGCATTGCTGGTCCTACTGAGATTTCTGGCTCCTCTGTTTAAAATTACCCACTATTGTTTTGATTCGGCCATAAACTGCAAACCCTTTCAGCAATTGGACTTAAAATCTACGATCCTATACCATCAGATTCTATTCCCACTATTAAATGTTTTTCCAGATTTAAACAATCCTGTGGGCTTCAGTTTTACAGGCATTGCAGGATATCAGCTAGCTGGCGTAATAGCAATATTTCCCCAAAACAACATGGATTTCTAAATGCTGTGCTTTCAGTGAAGAGCAGAAACACACAAACATACAGACAAATGGAAATAATTCTACTGCTCTGTTTCGTTTCCCAGAGCCACTAAGAAAAAGAAAAAGCTACCTGAGTGAAGAATGGAAATATTTGCTATGTTTGACAGAGGACGCATGATTAAAATGCACTGAAGCTGAAATAACAGCTAAACTCTATCAAGAATAACTCTCATCAACTCATATCACAAGTGCTGCATTTATAATGCCGGTAAAGAGTATATAAAATCCATTTCATTTCAAGGCACATCTTATAACGTGTGGCCATTACCATTAAAAAGATATCCCCCAGAACATCTCACAAGATGAGAAGAGGCAGAACAGCATATCAATGTATCTCCAGTAACCAGAAGGTATTTAGTCCTGCCAGCAGTGCTCCAACATAACCATCATTTCTCTGCTCACTTGCACAGAAACTCTCACAACATCTGCTCAGAATTTTTTCCCAACAAAATAGTTTTCTATGGGAAGTTACTGGCTAAAAAATGAGCTGTTCATGGCACTGTGGCAATTGTAGATAATTGCAGGCAAATTTCTTCTTGATCTCCAGCACAATAGCAGTGAGGGTTACTTAGGTTGCCTGGATTTTTGGCTGAATAGCTCAGGGGCTGCTCTGAAGTCAGAGTCAGATCTGTAGGCTTATATGAAAACAAATTCTGCCAGGGGACTGTCTCAGAGGCAGGGATCCCAGTTTGCCAGGTATAGTGAGAAAACAACTCTATGTTCCAAAGGATAAAACATCATCACACGTCTGAATCAAGGGACATTTCAGCCAGGAAAGATTTTTCCGTTACTCCAAAATATCAGTCATTGGGAAAAAGAAAAAAGGTTAGCATGGAAAGACAGATAACTAAGATGCAACATATTTTTTGAAGTTAGACTCAACTCCTTAAAATAATGTCAAACTTTAATCATTTCATTTTTAAGTGTTTGGGGGTTTTGTGGTTTTTTTCCCAAGAACCTCTAGTTTCAGAAGAAATTTTTACATGAAAATGGTTTACTTTGATTTATAATGGAATGTTACATTTTACTGGAGAATTTCCCACTGGATGAGTATTCATCCAGTTAAATTTGTCAGAATCCTAAAATGCCAGCTTACCTCAGAACTCACTACATTGTTTAAAAAATCAACATGGCAATGGTAATTAGCACTGGTAATTGCAAAGTGGCAGTAGTAATTAAACCAGCAAAAGTGTAGGCTTCACATCTGGAAATATTTTTCAACAAACGAGTCTATTATATTTTGAAACATGTCTCCCAAGACAAGTAACAAAAACCCCACCACTTGGATCAATTAAGTGAGACAAAACGCTTGAAAATACACTGTGGGGAAAAATCCCCTGCCAGCCAAGCAGATGGACAAGATGATCTTTTAGCTTCTTTACATCTCCAAAGTCTGGGGAACAAAGCAGCACTGCCATGGGGAGCAGGGATGCTAACAGGCGTACACTGCCTTCCAGAACTCCCATTAGCCTAAAGAGAAATCTTGAGCAGGACCAGGACTGTGCCTGTGCAGCAGCAACTGGGGCTCCTGCAGATGTCCAGGGTACTTCTGAACCACCTTGCTCACTTGGGACTGGCTAACAAAGTCTTGCAAGGCATTATCCAAACCGGGCTGCAAAACTCTCCCCAAAACTAGGAAAGACTCATCCAGCAGCTCTGCTGTTCCTAAAGACCAAAGCAGCTGCTTCGGTAAATGCCTGGCTCTGTCTGTAGAGGGTGTAAAGGAACTATTTGGTAAAGAGTTTTGCAGCTAGAGGGTCAGCACCCTGGGTCTCACCCGCCTTGTGCCTGTCCAACAGGAGATGAGATCATCACCCCAGTATTTTAAGCTTGAAGGGGTACAAAAAGCAGACTTCAAAGCCCCAGCCTTCAAGACTGTGATCCCTGCAGCAAGCAATACAGGAGGCAAGTTCAGGCCTCTTGGGGTGATTTCAGCTTTCTGTATTTCAACGCAGCAACTACCACATCATCTGCACACCTCTGCAGGTGCTGTGTGAACATCAAACAGCCATTTATGAAACTTTCAGTCTAGAATCGCTTCATCTCATAGCAACAGGTTGTATTCATGAGTTTGCATAAAGGAGAGGAAATGCTATGCAATTTGATATTCGCTAAATCCATGTCGTTTATGTGTCTTTATTCACAGTCTACTTATTCTCTGGGTTTTATTTTTTTTATGGCCCACACTAGTATCAATAAAAACCCTGGCCTTCATTTATCTTTCTTCCATTCTTCCAAATGCGAGAGGAAATTTCTCAGTCACCTCTTTCTTCCCTTTTTTTTTTTTTAATTTCTACATGGTTTCTGAACACCTGCTCTTTATGTCATACTGCAAAACACTAGGCAATTAAAAACTTACAGAACCAGGGAAAAAACAAAGCTTGTCGGCGTACAGGGAATTATACATTAGACAGTAATAGCTACACTTGCAGCCACAAGTAAATTGTTAATTTATGTGTGTATTCAGTGCTAAACTACAAAAGCCAAAAATTACTGGGATTTTTATGTTTAGACTTTAAAGTCTAAAGTGAAAAAATTCAAAAGTGAAGTACCCATGGCAACCTTAATTTTATTCATCTTGCTCTGTGATGCAGGCTCTTGTTCAGTGATTTCATATTCCTGAGAAAACCTACATCTCTCAGATGATGTAAAGCAAGATTAAAGAATTCTAAAAATTAATAAAGTCCTTCAGCATACTTGTAGGTGTGCTGGAGGCATTCAAATGCACATTTTGAAGAAAAAAAAAGTAACTGCCTTAATTTTTGAAAGGAAATAAATGCAAACTGCCATCAAAGTATTTTCAACTCATCTCTTACTCTTTTACCCTTAGTATATCCTTTTTCACATTTTTCTCCGTCTCTCAGTACAAGAAATAAGTAACATATTACTCATTTTACCTTTTAGTGTTTAAGTCTCTGCTTCTTTGTTTATGGTCCAATGAGAGATGAAAAATGACATTTACCATGATTATTTGGGGGGGCTTTCCTTATTTTTCCTCACTGGAATATTTTTATAATTACTTTTATAGACAAGTCTACTTTTTTATGGCAATGTTTAAGATAAGAAGAGTCATCCTGTAAAATTTCCAGGCAGTTTAGCATGTGTTTTTAGCATAACACTCTAATAATAGGATGCTTATACACTCATGCTGTCTGTCCAGTAAATGTGTAAATTAGCAGGTCCTCCCTCATCTTCAGAGCTCAATGTCTAATTTCATCCAAATTTAAAAGACAAGGACATAAGCCTCCAATATAATTGAGTTCTTACAAGTTTAATGGAAAAATGAGCAGGCTAGAAGAAGAGAGACGTGAATTAATGTGGCCAGTGACATCCCAGAAGAAAGGTAAGTGGAGCTGAGCCATCTCCCATTCTGTGTCACAGCAACCAGGTGGCATTAGTACACTGGATATGCAAATCTGCAGGTTAGCCAGGGCCTTGTTGCAGCAGTGGGGAAAGGAATTACAAATCATTTTGTATTTTCTCAGTGGGACCATACTTCAAAGCTCCTGGCAAGGTTTACCAGCCAGATCTCAACACCATTTTCTCCAAAAAACGCAGTGCTTCTGAGGAATGAAGGCTGTGGCCCGGAAACTTCCCACCTAAAGGGTGTTGTACAGGTTGGAAGGATTCAAGTAGTCTTGCAAATAAGGGCAGAAGTAATTAGACTTTTAAAAGTAGCCAGTTAATGTACTTTGAAAAGGGGCTGCAGGGGGCAGGTTGAGGAGCTGATGCAGTGTTCAGCCTGGCTGACACTAGTGTCAGTGGGAGGAGAACCACTGCTGAGAGCACTTTCTGCACACACTGAACAAAGAGTTACCCAAAGGAAGTGTATTATCTTTAGCGGAGACTCCTTTCTTTACACTGCAAAGGTGATGCAGCTGCCTCTCATGAACACAGTGGAATCCAGAAACAGGTTTTGGTGAGCTACATAGTGCACTGACAAGTTTCTTGGCTCTGTGCACATTGCCCCAAGCCAGAAGGTACCAGAGCTCCAAACCCCAGAGAGTCCCAGTCATCTCTTAAAGGCAGCCTAATTCCAGCACCCTTCACAGCATCCCTTGATACTTCATGCTGTCACAGCAAAAACCCTAGTAGTTTCTGAATCAAGAAGAACCAGCTATTTTGCTTCAAGCCCAGGAAAAGAAAATGAGAAGAACCTGCTCAAAATCACCCCCAGAATTTCTAGAATCATGGCGTACTTCCTCTGGCTGCTCTGCACAGGCAATGCACAAGCATTAATACGAGATCCTTACCTAAAGTCATAGGAGAACCATAATCAAATGCCATTCATTCTCTCTCTTGCTCTGTCCCAAAAGCAAACAAAAAAAACCTCCACATAAACAACAAAGAGCACTATCTTGTCCTTTGTATCAGATGTTCACAGAATACTCTTTTCTCTTCTCTTACTGAAAAATAAAATAATACGTTATTAACTTTGGTAACAGTAAAACATACTGATGGTAAATGAAATACTACTCATTGCAACTTTGGTTACAATCCAGGAATTGCAGCTGAAAAGGCTTCCTTGGCCACCTGATGCTTCACAAGACTCAATCCCAGTTTGGGGTCTATAGCAGCGTTGCTGCTCAAGGAGCACTTAGATGGAGTGGTTCCTTCAGAAAAAAATATGATACTGAAAAGTTTCTGGATGAGACCTTCTGCAGGTAAAGAAATTTCAGTTCTGCACAGTGTATAGACAGATCTCACCCGAGTTTATACTCTGCCACTTCTGCACGCTACAGTTTAAGCTGAAAGCTCTTTTGGTGCTGCAGGGCTCTTTGAATAAACCTTATATATTAGACAGTGAATGAGACTATGGAGTACACAAAGGGAAACCCATCCACCTTAGCTCAGAGACATTCAGTGACATTGAGTTTGTATGTAGCCATGGTATCCTCTAAGAGATCTATGGGAAGAAAGCAATGCAAATTAAATTCTGTGTACTCAGACACATTTCTCTCTCTCTTTCTAACAGCTACATGGGGCAGGAATGCCTTCCCCATCCCACACAGAGCTCTAGCTGATGCATTAGGAACAGCTGTTTTCTCACTTCATGCATTAGAGGTTGACTCCAGTGGTCCTACATAAAGGTGACAAACAGTCTCAGAGCTGTAAGGCTTCCATGGAGGTCCCATGAGATGTGTCACTAGAGAAATCAGAGTGTGTGGGGACACGGTGCTGGATAGCAAAGCAAGAAGCACAGGAACCCTGTTCAAGGTGTGAAGGGAAGCATCTGCCCAAATTCTTTCAGATAGGTGGTTTGCTGGGAGAGTGTAAGGCAGAGTGTGAACGGCAGCAGCAAGGAGAAATGCAAAGAGTCCTGTTCTCCCAGGATAGGAGGCAGAGTGTTAAGCTAAACAGCATTTCAGAGTGAAACCCTCGCTTCCCTTTGTGCTTTTCTCAGCCACGCTCAGAGACTGTCCATCAGCTACACATTGCCTCAGGAAGGGGAAAGTGAGAGCTCTTTGGACATGCAATAAAACCTGATTATCCCACAAAAGACAGAGTCTGTGATTCTCCAGCTAATGTCTTCTTGGTTCTGACCATTAGGAGGTTTGTCAGATTCAGCTCTCCCAGCAACAGCACCATTCACATAAGCAGCAGTAACAATCCTCTGAGATGTTTTTATTCCCATTTTGAAAGGGCGATGCCCTGACAGCAATGCTCTCCCAAAGCAGCCTGAGACAGGGAACCTCATGCATCTTCTCCACTAACACAGACTGTATCTGTCCCACAAAGCGCAGCCTCAGCAGTGAGCGTAGCTGCAGCGCGTTTCCCCAAAGCTCCGACAAGGGAAGCATTGCGTGCAAAGAGCGATGTCCTGCAGACGAGGCAGCACGGAAGGGGGCCGCCTTGATTAAACCGGGTTGTTCTGCTCACAAGTCCTCTGTGCACGCTCTTGGTTTTGGCTGTTAGAGCTGCAGCAGGGTGACATGAATTGCCTTTTATCTAATTGGAAAACACCCACAGAGTTTAGAAGTACTCATTTAGACAGGCAAATCAATAAAGGAAATGGTAAGCATGAGAATACAGTGCAACTATAGAGCCTGTGTGAGTCCTGTATGCTTTTGCTTAATAAAGATTAACTCTTGCCAGTTTGCTGCAATACCCAGACCTTAAAAATAGCAGAACTGGTAGATTCTACCCTATAATGGCAAGGAGTAGCTTGCCCTTATGCACACACCTCAAGGCAAGAGAATAAGCCTTTTGTTAAAGAGGCTAGAAAATCAGAAGACATTGCAGAGAAGGCAGAAGAGAGGAAAAACTTCCCTTAATTGTAACAGTTCTGAAGCTGACAGTCAGATTTCTATTAAAAGGGGTAAAAAAAGAAAAACCTGGTTTTCAAAACAACATAAGCAGCAGCTGTATTTCTATAGAGGTCTGCTGCAATCAGGGAAACTGCAATGAAGGAAACAAGCAGAAAAATGAGTCCAGCTTTTGAACTTTCAACTTTCCTTGTCCTTTTACTTACACACTCATCAGTGACTGCACAAATCCCCACCCACAGAGCTACTCAAAAAAATAAATCAGGACTATTAAGAACAATTATTTAGTTGCTAAAAAACCTTAGCTGTTTCAAGAAAAAGAAAGAAAAAGAAACAGGAAAAGCCCCACAATTCTTATGGTTGCTTAGTTCAAGATTAGCTTTGTTTTTCTTATTTCTCTTTGGCATTCCTTCCCCTAAATCTCCAATCACTTTCACAACAGGCTTATACTGAGTAGCTTCAGGCAGCTGAGAAAATAAAAATCCTGTTTAGCAATGTAAGTATCTCTCCTCTCACTGTTGCTAATAGGAGTTCTGTGCATAAATCACAGCATGCACCGAAGGGAGAACAGATCTTGAAGCCCACGACTATCTTCACCCACTGCTTGATTCTCTTCTCATTTACACTAACATATTGGCCTCAGGGGGAGATCTTCTGGCATGTCTCAGTGTAAGCTAGAGGAAAAGCAGGCCCCTGGGATGAGAATAGAGAATTTGGTGTCTTAGACTGCTGGCAAAGGTCAGAAGGAACGTTCAGAGTAATACAGGTCAACTCATAATGGCCCCACAGCAACCGAAGGCATGGGATAGGTTAGGATTCATGTTCCAAATTCAGCCACCCTTCCCTCACCACCACCTGCTGGCCCTTCCACACGTACTTCACAGAAGTACAGATAACCCAGTATTTCCTTGCTGGGGTGACAACTGTTTAGGAAAAGGTGTTGGAGGAAGTTGACAGGACTGACAATCACACCATGTTCAGGAAGTCTCTCTATCCTCTCTCTATGAACCAGTCATTGCATGACTGAAGGTGAGTCTGCCAAGTCAACCTTTCATGGCCACTGCCCTATACAGGTCTATTGGTATTAGAAAGGCCTCCTCTCTTTCAAGAAGAAAAATTACCACCAGGATTTGAGGTAAGTTCTTTTATAAATAGCAGCTGCAGTTCTTTAGTTTGTGTTTCCTTTCAAACTAACATTTTACTGATCAACATAAACGAATAAAAACCAAACAGATCCTTTAAAAAAGTACTTTCATTTGCACTTGTGTTCAGTTAGAAAAGGAAATGCGTAATAAAATTAATGGATTTTTTTATTAGATCCTTTTCCTCTTATTGACAAAGTGTGTTTTAATAAGGATTTTATCTCCTCTTGCTTGATCCCACACTAAAGTCATGATCCTATACATTGGACATCAGTCTGTTGCCATGGAAATCATCATAATACCACCAAAAAAAGCAGTATTATGACTGCACTGCTGGATCAAGAAGAGAGAAAAAGACAGGATATATGGAATCAAGTCCTTAAGCAGCAATAGCCTTAGTTATTAACACAAAGAGAACAATTTTGAAAAATACGTCAGAGGCAAATTCACATACGTTTTGCAAAGTTCAAAGAATGTTTTCCCTAGAAGGCAAATGCTTTTTGAAGCAGTAATTTCAAAGAGATCCTAAATGCCTAATTTCTGCTCTTCCAATCTGTAATCCCACTCGCCACTTGAAACATGCCCTTTCTGTGAATAAATTCTGGTCATTTTTCATTCCATCCCTTCCCAATGCCCACTCAGGACCTCCTTGCCAAATTTTCAGTCACATTTCATTCGTGAAAGGGCTGATACTTAATTCAAATGTACTTTTTCAATTGAACACAGTCGTTTAGTTCAGGTGGTCTGGGTGGTGAGACAAGGTGACATGTGCCAAATCCCACCCCAGAATGGAATTCATATGTGGCTGCCATAACATGCAGACAGTATAAGCTCTCTCTAAGCCTAAAAGTACAGCCTTTCAGACACCCAGTATGCCCAAGACTGCATTTTACCTCTGAAGGGGTAAAGTGAACTCTCCCATTCATTTTCACCCTCCACTGTAGTACTGCCCTGTGCTGGTTGAGAACAATTTCAATTCTTACCCTAGACAGCCTTTAGGGATCCAGCCAGAGAAGGCTTTCCTAAGAGATGGCCAGGCCAGTTTCAACAGTTACACACAAATTCAAAGTTGCAAATTTTGATCCCTTCACCTGTACAAAACAGTTAAACCTGAAGCTTCATCTAGGACTCTCCATATCCCAGCAGGGCTGTGTGAATGAATTAAAACGTAGGGAAAAAGAACCACTAATACTTTGAAAACTTAAATAGCTCAATGTGTCCTGCATGATGGAGGGTGCTACCATACCCTGTTGATGTAATTCCTGACAGCAGCAGCAACCTTTTAAGAGTAATAGCAACAGATACACTTTAAGAAACTCCAGGATAGATTTGTGGCCTTAATAATTTCCTTTCAGGACATATTTTCTCTCATGAGCTCTGTTCCAGTGATCATTTTGGGAGGTTGCCTAAAGCTGAAGAAGAGAAGAGGTGCTGCTGCAGAATTCAACTTTAGACTTTGAGCTTTAATGAGTGTGACCTTCTCCCAAAACCCGCCAGGCTTGGCAGCTCTCTGAGAGTTCCCTTCCACATACCAACATCAAACAGTTTCTCCCTGCAACTCTGTCTCAGGAAGAAAATAGGATTTGAAGTGGTCACACACAGCACAAAAGGTGCTGGAAGAAAGAGAGAAAAGAAAGCAGTGGTTGAGATAAGACCGTTCCCTTCATGGGTTCTCTCATTTTCTGTTGGATGAAAAACTTATCTTTCTTCGGAACACCAACATGCACACACCATAAACTTGTGATTGCTTATGAATTTACATGTATACAACTTGGGTTTCTCAACATTACTAAATCCTCCCAATGAGAAAGCCTAGAGCATCTGTACTACATACCAAAAGACTATTCATTCCCATTAAGAATTCACTGTTTTTTTGCCTCCAGATGTGTTTTAAGCTGCTGTGAAGCCTCAGAATTCAACAGATTAATGTGCTCTAAATGTCATTTGATAAAGGGCACTGCTGCCAATGGTTCATTCACACTGCACAGATTTAATTACCTAAATGAAGTATCCTCCAAGAAAAGCACATTGCTTTTGGTTAGGAGGTTTTTTTGCAATTGTATTTTTAGGTTGTTTTTTGTTTGGTTATTTTTTTTAAATAAAACTCCATTCCAGTTTATATTTTTTCCTTTCTAATTGAAATTAATTTCCCTAGATGTTTTATTTTAGAAAACACCTGCAACAGGGCTATTATTTCAAAGAAGCAATTATGAAATTGGAAATATAACTATGATACTTATTTCTTTAATTACAGATATAAATAGGGACTATAGCGCAGAAATTGCTTACAGGCGTCTTCCTGGATTGTGCTGGAAGAAAACTGCAGAATCTGCTGCTCATCTAATTCCAAGGAGACACAAACTAAGATGAAATAAAGAGGTAGCTACATCTACTACTGAGTTCTGCCTGAAATTTTGGCCTAACCTTTCCCTGTCATAGCCCTGCTAGTGCAACCAGAGCAGAAATTGTGAGGGTTTTAGCAAATTATTGAAATCAAAAAACAATATTGCAGCTCTGACTGCAGAAAGTAGGACTACTCTGATTCTGGTGTAAGCAGAGCAGGATTAAATCACAATAACAGCCCATATCCTTTGCCAGAAGTCTTAGTCATTTTCCTTTTTGAGCTGGGAAAGTTAATCCTATGTTGAAATGTCTACAGATAAAACAGAGGCAGCACCAGTTGACAGAGAGAAGTTAGCGAATTCAAGGAAATTGACAGTGGAGGTTTTTAAGAGTAGGGAGGATGAGACCGTCTCGGGAATAAAGTGGTTACATGGGACCAGAGTGTCTCTCAGGGCTTCTTCCAACCCTATGGCACTAATAAAGCCTGTGCTTTAGGGCACCCACACCAACATAGCCCACTGCAAGGCAGAGAGATGGCAGCAACACCAACAACCAGAACAAAACTCAGTTATTCACCATTCCTGTTCAGAGCACTTCATTATTTTAGCTGGCCACACTGACAGCTATAATTAGGCACTCTTAGCGCAGCATGATACCTTTCAGAAATCAAGGCACTCCCCCACACTCCCCACCGCCCTGAGAGCCATGTCAAGGGGCAAATTCCACAAGTGCTGCCTGCTGACCCCTCTCTGACACGACTTGATCATTCTCTGTTATTGATCTCAGCTCTTTTTTCCATCCATGGCTCCCAAGCCACCTGCCAGGTAATAAAAATCTGCATCAAAATGCACAGCACACAAGGTGCTGGGAGCCAGAAGCAACATTTGTCTTACAGACCTGGAAATGTGACAGTGTTGATAGGGGCCGGTTATCACAGTGTTGTTTGATCTTTCTGCTGAGGTTGTAAATAACTTCCATGGGTAGCCAAATGGGAATAAAAATGGACAATCTGCCATGGTAACTATAAAAACAAGGTGCTGCTGTGTCAGTGGCAGCAGACATAGTGAAGCAAGATAAGCAGCCCCTGCTGCCTTCAGAGCTCTAAACACTCCCTGAGTTCCAAAGGGAAGGTATAGGATGATACGTTTTTCTTGCACCACCATTAATTATGTCTTTTACTGCATAGCTGTCCATCGAGTGCTGTGCTCAGATACAAGCCCAACACAAGCATCTCTAAATGGCTCAATGAAGCCTGTAAGGATACTGGACATTTCAATACCAGTCTCACACAGGAAAAGTTTGTATCCCTTTGCTCTCCAAAGCAGCTTCAAACCCCATACAACAGCTGAAACAAATGTACGTGCTGAGTGAGGTTAGCAGTATTTTTGTTTGGAGATTTGTCTCTTTTCTCACTCCCTTCTTCCACCACAATGTGAAACTTCAAAATATGCCTTGTGTGGTTAAATAAGATATATCTGAGTTATACATTGCTTCCTAAAAGCCTATTGTGCCAGGTTTACATTGAAAAGTCAGTATAGCAACCCAGCATACTACTAAAATAGAGGCAATTAAGACCTAGAGCTAATGCCAAAGAGATGAAGGTTACAGACCTTATTCTGTCTCAAAACTTTTCCATTCCCATTTCAGCTCTCCAGCCCTGAGTGAGGACTTAAAACTACCCACAAGAGCAATAAAACTGGAGATAAGTTAGGCAAGTAACGGTGGGGGGTGGGGGGCAAAAGGAATAAAAGCATACTGACAACAGTGTTCTCCTCAGATTTAAGCAGGTCTCAGGTGTGGGGTATAGAAATTAAAACAAAAATCATCAGTAACAATGAAATAAATCGTGCTTCCAAAACTTATTCTCTTAGGTCCAACTGGACCAAGCAATCTCTGAGCAAAATCAGAACTCCAGATACATGACGTTAATAATTTAAAAATCTTTCCTGTAACTGTGCCTGCCTCGTCACTTGGTGTTCATTAAACATTGTTCAATGTTCACTGAGAGGATGATGCTTTCTTAATTTACTGAAGTTTTCTAAATTACAAAAAGTACCAATCTGTTACTGCTGTTATCACAGAGTAGAAGATATCTTGGGACATCTTTGGCTCCCTTTTCCTACCTTGGAAGGCTCTAGCACGTTTCAATGATGAGCTCTAACTTCGGTAGAAAAATTTTCCTTTTGTCTCTTTATTTTCAGCAAGACACATTGAAATTAAGCCTAGAAAATGCTCATATTGTTACGGCAAATATATTGGCTTTCTTGGCAAAGTGAAAATGCAAATACAAGGCTTTCATTTCACCTCAAAAGGACAGGTACTGATAGTGATTGAAGTCTGTCTTAGTGAATGAGGCTTTTGAAGGCACACAGCGAATGAATCAGTGCTTTCACTCTATTTTTTTACATAATAACAGTCCCTTTCCAATAACACCAAACTGAGGTATGGGTGCAAGAGGGGGGTTGGGGACCAAACTCTTATTTCATCTCCAAGGCAGATGATACTTCAACAATTACATTTAAATTGCTAGCAACATTGCTGCAGCCAGGGAATCTATGGGTTTTTTCCTTATTAAATAATTCAAACCTACAATAGTTTTTTCCCTGCTGTCACAATCCAGCCTCTTTTATAAACATTAAACATATCTAACATATTTAGGAGTTAACACGTAAATATTATACACTAAAAACTTCTGCTTGAAAATAATGTTTCCATCCAGTTGTTCAAGGCCTTATACCGGAAGATTTTTTTATTCATCTTTTTCTCTCAGATGTGTATATAGTGCATATGTAAATAGATTATAATATATTTTTAATATACAGGACAAAACTTAGAGCTTTTGATTTAAAAAAAAATAGAAAAAGATGGAAGCAGACATAAAGAAAAATCTAGCTTCCTGTTTTACTAGAGCACAGAATAATTTGACATAGGCTGAGAATTTTTTATAACTGCTCATCTATGCCATTCTTCAATCTTAATGACATACAAAGATAACCTTCCAAACTTGTTCCCACATTATTTAAGCTTTTCTAGGTTTTTCTCTTTCTCTCTAAATTATTACTATACAGATATAAATGGATTTGCAGCACTAGAGCTAAGGAGCCAATTCTCCTCTCCTTTATACCAAGTAAAATGAGGAATATCTCCAATGAGAACACCTCTAAAATTGAGCTAAATTGTACCAAACACATTCCTAGTCTCGAGGCAACATTTTTCTCTTGAAAAACAATAAACCCCCCAAACTTATCTAACAATTTCAAACGGGTAGTTTATGAGATCTGGCACTTTGGGGGCTGGAGGAAATATTATTTTAATGAATTGAATTTATGGAAGCACTTAGGTTGGATCATTACTCTCAGAGCTATAATGCTTAACTTGAAAAGTGACTTAAAGCTAGATTTTCTCCTAAAAAGCAGGATTTTTCTCCTGAATGTAGCTGCCTCCTTTTAAAGTTACAACCCAAGAGATTTCACTCAATTGCAACCTTTCTCTGGAAGAAGTTAAACTCCTTAAGCACTTTCTTTGTCAAGTGAAAGCTGTCACGTGCCTTAACATGTTCTTCCAAGCCTGACCAGGACACTAGTGGCACCCAGTTCTGGCCTGATGCAAATCCAGACTGGAGCAAGAGCAGCTACAAGAGGCTGCACCCATGGCTCTTCTTTCTGGGGTCCCTCTTTAAGGAGAAGGGATTCAAAACTATGAGCACTCCTGCCACCCTTTTTGAGGGAAGGCATGCACTGGTTTGACTCTCAGTGCAGCAATGCTGTGCAGGAAGGAAGAAGAGTGGCAAGTGCAGCACAGCTCTGAGATTGGAGAGGACAATTCCTCAGTCAAGAGGGCCAGGATTCAAGTCTCTGCCCTGTCCTTCCACAGAAGCTGCTATAAGATACGTTTTTTAGACATTCTGTGGTAGTTGCATCCAAATTTGCTTGTGCCCTTGAAGCATCCCTCCCGCTGATAAGTGTTACAGCACAGGTGGAGGGCTCTCCATCCAGTACCAAGGGTCAGCAGAGGTAAAGACCCACCTCACCTTCCCATCCAGATTTGTTGTTTACATGCAGCAAAGGAGTTTTTTCCAGTTCATACTTTAGTGCAGCACTCCAAGTTGCAACAAGCTTTTAAATGAATAAAACCCTGGGGATAAGGGAGGATTCCAGAACACAGACTAAAATACCATGGAAATGAACTAAAGCAATTTGCCATTTTTAATTCATTTTGTTCTCCCCTCTCACAATCTGCCCCCTACAGAAGATTATCATGATCTTCTTACATAAGTTAAACAAAGTAGCATAGGCCATTGCAGTATCATCCAAGACCTATAACTTGTCTATTGTCTACAAATTCTTCAAACATAGATTTTAGTAACTGCATCTTCAAGCAAGTACAACACATACTACTCCCCATCACATTGCTGTTTTACCAGAAGTCCTTTGGTTGGATAACCTCTACTATCCATTGTGTTAGAAATGGTTCCCTGACATTTCTAATGCCAAAGAGGAGAGAGTTTTCCAGTTTTCCTTACCTTTCCCTTCTGAGCTGTTTTGATGGCTCATACTATCAATGCTGATTAGCAACACAAAAATACATTATGCTGACACTTGCATTCAAAGTGGACCCCTAAAGAATACAAAGGTATTACTTCACATACAGCTACAGTCTAAGACAACTCCCATGCTGCAGTCACTCCAGTAATATTGTATTACATCCAGCTGAGACTCACAGCCAAGCCAATATTAGCAGATTTACTCAGTCACTTACTTGTGCATGGGCACACACATACAAAGTTTTTCCAACTTTGTTTTTAATAACAACTTTTCCATTTCAGGCATTTTGCAAAACCATTAAGCCTTTTCCTCTAAAGTAATATTTCTGAGACCAGCTGACAAGAAGCAAGAAAAATTAAAGCTGCTGTTCCATCCTTAATCTGATGCATTGTGGTTAGGATGATCCACTGACTAAGATAACTGCATCTGCAGGTTTGCCATGTGTCTTGCAGCTTTAGGCAGAAAGCAGTGAACTCTAGGTACAAGGGCTTATTTTGAAACTGATGTGTGGGAATGCAGAAGTTATTATCCTTTTGTCATCTGTTTCAGAGAATTCATTTTTGTTATCTATATAGTCAGAAGGAGGTCCAAAAGGTAAAGCTGTGCATTGCCAGCAATGCTGTGCATCATTTTGAGACTGCCAGACTGATGGCATTAGTGCAGCCTATGCAACCTCTTAGTTTGTGACAAAACCTCCAAGTTAATTACACAAACATCTTTTTTTTTATGTCTTTGTTAATTTTTCAAAGCCTATCCTAATAGTGTTTAATAATGAAAACCAAGGGGACTACGTTTTCTGTCTTTTGTATAATTTGGTTCCCTTAAATTTGCTAATTCTGCTGAATTCTTCCAGTAACTGCCTCACTATTTACCACACAGCAGAGGTCTGATACCTTCCCTACAGAGACAAGTAGCTTTGCCTTCTCCTTCGGGCTCTTCTGGCTCCTCCAAATTATTCTGATTGATATAGACCTCAATCCATGCTAATTATGCAGAGCTTCTCTTATAAAGTGCAGTTCCCATGGCAACAGCATCGGGTAAACAGGTGCATGGAAAGCTGTGATATATTAAACGACAGCTACCCTCTGCCTCTGCGATGTAGATTGCCATTCCCAGGGTTTATTTATAGCAGGTAGTAATTAGTCCATGTGAATCTCATTTCATTGAGAAGGAAAAAAATAAAAAGTGCACAGAATTATTAGCAAGACTCCTAATTATCCTCATACCATGGATTCTGAAAGTTTTTCGCCGTCAGATAACGCAAACATGGAATTGTTGAATTATCATTTGTGTGGAGACGTCAATATTAGAAACACTGTTCCATCGCCTGACAAACACCTTGAATTTTCCCCCTACAGAGCTGGAACTTGCATTAATGTTGCCATAGTTCAGCTGGAGCAACAAAATATAGACACTGATCTGTCAAAAAAAAGGAGAAGTTGGCTTTTCTTGGCAGGCTTTTACACTTTACACTGAGGTAACTGGGAATCAAGTGTATGGTACAGGCCTTCAAACCCTTTGCCAGGAATGACCAAGCAGGTTTCAGCTCTGATACTGGCTCTCTCTGTGACCTGAAGCAAGTCTCTCAACCTCTCCTTCTCTGCTCTGACTCCTATAATGCCTCGTTTTTGGGAATAAAAGAAAATGGTCTGAAAATACTTCAAAGATGAAAAATTGGATATTATGCTGCAAAGTAGGATAGGCTTTACATTTAAAAAAAACATAGCATGTAGTAGATTCATTTCTGTCTAGTTCAGCCTTGTGTTTCAGAGCTCCTTGAGTAACATAGGTAAGCTTAGGAAGCCAAAACTAAACTGGTCAGAGCTGTGATTCGTATTGCAATGCAATATTAGTACTTGATGGATTTCTTGAATCTTGGCTATGTCTCATTTTCACTTCTTACTTTTCTTTTTCATGCCTATGTGAATGATCACGGTTGGCAGACAACATTCCAGATTTTAAAAAAGACAATGATAGAAAATGAACATTTGATCATCCAAATAGCCTTCCCCAAAAAAATCAATACATATCTTAGATGAAAGAGTACAGTTTGGAGTTTAAGGCTGAGAAGGTGAAGAAAAGATACCCAGTTGCTCTTACAGACACCACTAGGAATATTTTTACAGAAAAATCTTTCAGTCATGATTACTGCAAAACCTATTTATTTTTCCACTGCTCTTAGGTTTTTTCTAAAAAAAAAAGCAGCAGGAAAATTAAATGACCAGCAGATATGGGTCAGATCATTCGCAGACAGTACAGCCTGAGCTACTCATCAAGTCTCGAGGCATTCTCGAACCATCAGATAAACAGGACTACAGATGACAACAACTAGCAGATGGAAGGCACTGAGAATGCTTTCCGCAGCCCTCCAGTCCTAAGTGAAAACTTCGGGAGTACAACAGCCTGGAAGTGTCTGGACCTGGTGAGCATTCCCCTTGTAAACACAAGCTCTGGAAAGCCGATAGCCCAGGGTCAATGACCCAACATCCCTTGCAGCAAGACTTGCCTGTGCTAAAGATGGTTTGCCACAACAGCACGGCATTACAGGGGCCATGGGGTCTGAATTTGTCATAGTTTAGAGGACTTTTTCCTGACTTGGATGGAGTCACTGCCTATTATCCTTTGAAGTTAAGCGGCTCTGGTGTTGGAGACATTGCATATTGTTTCAGGAATCATTCAAAGCGACCTAAGTCAAGATTTAACTTGACCTATAGTCCAAAGCAGCACCTTATTCTTGCTTTATAAGATTCAGGTTAGAGTGTCACAGCCAACAGCTAAACTTGTAATTCTAAGAGAAAGCAAAAATCATGATGGGGTAGCAATTATTCATTTTCTGAACAGACCCAGTTACATCAGAGTATGAAAAATGAAAGCTGCATAGGTATGCACCTAACCTGCTGGGAAATCCTCCCATGATAAAATTCTTCTCAGGAACATAAATATTTCACAGAAATGGGTTACACATGTTTTGAAACCCACTATAAATCAGTTTGCTCTGATCCAGGCCCAATTCGGGGGACAAGCACTGCATGCTGCACCCTTGCAGAAGGCCCTACAAAGGTGGGTGATGTTGGCAAATATGGGGCAGTAGAGAGGATATAAATTTGGCTTTTGAGAGGCTTAATTGCCTTTTCCTGACTGTCATGCTAATTACTACATATTAGACCACCATTCTATCAGATTTTATGTATATATTTATTGAAATTCATGAGCTGTGTATACAACTTTAATCTAAAAAACAGGAACTCAGAACAATGCAGGTGAATTAATTATTCTTGCAAACCAGAGTAATTTTTGCAGCAAGGTCTGGCTTTCCAGCTGCTCAGGGGTCTCTGCATCATTCTCTAACAGATACTGCACCACAAGACCAGGGACAGCTGGAGAACAGGACACGCAGCCACAGCTGCTGTTTACACCCAGGGGGCATCAGGGACTCAGAGCAGGCTGCAGATACCTTTTATACATGACTTGCATCAGTTAAATTTCTGCTAAAGTGGAAAATTGCAGCTGGAAACTCCAAGCAGACTTCAGCCCTATTTTACAATCTGAGCAGGAATGAGAAGGTTGAGCATCTCACTAGCCTCCCAGATCTTCTGGTTCAAAAGCCCAACCAAGCCTCAAGAGCCTAACACAAGTTCTACGTCTGAACTCTCCCTGTTTTCCCAAATCTTTTCTTTTCCAGGGGTCTGTGGCAGAACACAGTAGCCAGCTTAACATTGAAAGCCCACACCTACTGGGTATTAACATGTAACATTTTATCAGTTCCAGCTATATCCCCTCACTCATCCTTCAAAACTGCCTCTTCCACCATCAAGCCCATCGATAACTTCCAGCAAGGAGGAGGAGAGGCTGCTGGTAGCTTCCAAAAATACTGCAGCACGTGCTTGCTCCTTGAACTGAGCTGTATGGAGATCTGAGCTATCCAAAAGCACTTTCTGATAATCTTTCCTGGGTGCTCCCTCCTCTTATGCCTATTACACTTCACAATGTAGTCTGGTTTCCAGTCAGGCTGGAGCCTCTCCCAGCTGGACTCGTCTCATACAGTGTGTTTGTACAGATCAACCTCAGTACAAGTTACAGTTAATAACCATGGATACTTCAGCCCTCATGGAGCTATGGTGATCTGAGGACATAAGAAAGACAAAGTTTGAATGCAAAGAGAAAATACTTTATTTTGTTGTTCTTTTTTTCTTCCAAGACTGAGAGACTAGGAGAAATGGAAAAAGCAGACAATTCGTTGTATGCCCAGGAGCTTGCCTACTTTTTCCATCCCATACTAGTAGTTAGTTTAATAAAAGATTGTACTTGCTTTGCCTAATAATTATGTCTAATGTCAAGAGAGTTAAGGTCTCAGTTAAACTCTGTTTGAGCAGGATTTTAAATTAAAGCATGCAAACTTAGCAGTCTTTACTGTGAGAGATCCCTTGTGTGCTTAAAAGAGTGTGGACTGCATGGGTCACTGCTAGAAATCGTTTAGAAATAGCTACTGGATTTTTTTCCTGGCAAAGCTGGAAATACTAAAAAGCCATGGATGGCTTCCACTAAGTCATTATCTTTCCACATCAAGAAAATCAAGTTCTTCACTTTGAATGCCTTTCCAAGGTCTCCACTCTAAGGAAACATCAAGTTGGTCTAACCTAAGGAGATTATAATGACCCCTTACAGCAAATTGACATTCTGCTCATGATTTATATGTTGCCTTTTTGTAGGTCATGTCATGTTTCTGTATCCAGAGGACAGCAGGAAAACTCTCTTTTCCACTTATCGTGATTCCAAAAGTCTGACTGCTCTTAGAAACACTTTCACAAAAATAATGCTGGATCAAAAACTGTCACAGACTGATTGACATACTGACAAAAAAAGACGTAGTAATGAAAAAAAATGAACCACTACAATAATCCATCACCTAGGTCCAAGTGTATGGCTGTAAAGTAATCAGCTGGAATAGAGCTCAAACTCAACACTTAGATCTTCCAGTCTGTGGAAAATTTATTATAACCATGCAGGAAACCTCTGGAGAGGTAAGGGAGAATTAGGAGTCTTACCAATGGCATTAACATAACACAAGAAACTGTGTTCATGAAAAAATTCAGTCTACCAGTATGGTTGTCTATACAATTAATTTTCTAGCTTATTTCGTGCTAGCTTCATCATTCAGTCAAGCCTGCAAAGAGTTTCTGTCCACCTCCCCCAGTACATTTAGAAAAAAAATTCATTTTATTTCTGTCCTTCCCCCAGTCTCAGGAGGAAACTTCTCCTTTATTCAGTGAGCACCTTATTTTGTTTTGGTAATTCCCACTTCATGGCCTTTGTCAAAACTGTCGTCTTTTTGTCTGGGAAAAAGCATACCAGGATGTTTTCTGGGGCCAGGCACTAGTGACACTTAGGTGACTGTGGAGTTTGTTGTCAAACTAGACCTGTCTGTCAACCCCCAGATCAGGTCTGGTACCACAGCAGTGCTCTGTTAGAGCTTCAAAGCAAACAGCAAAGCTTTTGGTGAGGGGGACAGAGGTAGCACCAAACACAGACTCTGAATATATGCAGAGACAGCAGGAAAGTTGCCTATCTAAAATGCTTTATAGGTTTACAGGCTTATTTTCTGATCAGACTCCTCTTCCTCCTGCCTTCCAGATCACTGCAAAGCATAGCTGGCTGTGCTGTTGTTGCAGGGTTCCTGGGGTCTGGAGGCAGCTCTGGTTGAAAAGGATAGATGCTCCTCAGGAGGATATTTGCCCCACTTGGAAATTCTTACCCAGACTCTGAACCACCTAATCTATGCTAGTTCAGACAAAGAATAGGGAGAGAAAAGATGACCGATTCAAATTTCAATACAGTATTTACAACCACTAGGGCCTGCTGGTCTTAGGTATCAAGCCTAAAAGAACAACTAACAGAAAAACTAAGAGCACAAAAAATACCTCAGGAGCTATAATTATCAAAAGGTGAAAGATTAAATATCCTGAAAATTTATGAAGTGCGAGACTGTATTTACCTTTTTTTTTATGTTGACAGACCAAATACTTCAAGAGAAGAGCTGAGAATTCTTGTGTGATTTAGGCCCATCATGTTAATTATAATTGGTCTGTCAAAGATGTAAAAATGCCTAAGTGATAGGTTTTGAAACAACATCAACAGGAGGCAACTAAGCATAATTCTGCAAAGCTGAGAAAACCAGCTCTAATAAAAGGGAACCTGTTTACTCCATAAAATCAGTTCCAGTCCCCAGAGCTCCCACTTGAGCTCAGCACTGTATGTGAGATGGAGAGGCAATAGCCTCCGATTGAAAAATATTTCCAGTTTTTCGAGCACTTTCCATATCAATTGCCAGAAAATACAGGGATACCTTCTCTCCATTATTCAAAAAATTTATCAAAGAGGAGCATATTCTTTAAATACACCCATAATTTTAAGTGTATTCCAACTCCAGCACTAACTCTTTTTCATTCTGTATTTTAGATAAAACCTCTATAAGTCAGGAATTACAGTAGTATGGTGAAAGCAAAAACACTATAGCAATATTATAATAATCCCTTAAACAAGAATCATAAAGCTAAGGAAATTGCAATTTAAGTTTAAATTGAAAAGAAATTCAAGCAAAATGTGATGCATGGAAATTTTTTATTAAGTCACACAATACAATTTCTTCCTCTTTGAAAGGTGTAATGATACCATTCACAGTGATGTATATTTAAAGTACCACTAATTTTCAAAACACCTGAGACCTGAAGGAATTGCTTGTTGGGAAAGCCTTTATGTGAGATGAGAAATGCTGCTTTTTTATTATTATTATTATTCCTTATGCAACTAGTCAAAACTAAAGCTTCAAATATTTTCCAGCTGTCAGTTCCTGGGATCTTTGACTATTTGGGTCTGTTTCACATTTGACTGCGTCTGGTTTTTCTGCATTTTGAGTGTTTTGTTCTGGATTTTACAGTCTCCTCAAGGCATTTATTGGCATTCAACACCAACATTAACTACTAGTTTACTGCTTTTATAAAACAAAGCTTTCTTGTACGTGCTTTCCTTTCCTCACCAGAAGAGCATGAGATGACATCTTTCCATCCACGGGGCGTGCTCCCCACAGCCCAGGGCTGCAGCCCACAGTTAGCCAAATTCCATCCACAACTGCACACAGGACAGAGCAGCAGCCCCAGCAGCACCCAAACCAACTCACCCAAGCCCAGCAGATACAGAAGGGGTGCTCCTCCTCCCCCTGCCACAGCAATGACTTGTGAACTCTGTGTTTAAAGGCAATAGGAGCAAAGTGCAGCATTGAGCTCTCATGAATACACACGTGAGCGTGGAATCCCTTGCTTGTGCATTGCATCTATTTTGCCAGCATCCCCCAGCCACACAGATGAGAGCCTGCAGAGAGTGCACAGGATGGCTGGGATCACTTGAGGGACAGATAGTGGCTGCCATGTGTCACTAACTGTCCACAGTGACCCATTTTTAATTCATTTTAGCTCATGAGCCACTTGATTTATTCCTTCACTCCATGGAAACCCAGTTCTACACTCAGCCAGTATTGTGGGAAGGATCTCTTACATCTTCATATGCAACAAGAAATAGTTCAAAACTCAGCCTTAACAGCAGAGTCACGACTGGCTGCTGCCTCACTTCACCGCAGAGAAAATCCACCCAAGTGCCTTTCAAACCCAGACTTCTCTAGCTTGCATTAATTACCTGTTCCCCCTCAGTTTTGACCTCACCCAAAACAGTTCCCCTTACCCATAGGACATTCATTTTTCACATTATCCTGTTCAGTTGGATATATTTTACATGCTGCTACTTCTGCTTAGTCTCATCTTCTGTTACCACTCGTCTCCCCCTCCCTATTTTTTTCTTTTTAGGTCTTTGTCATGTTGCCAGCATTAAGGAAATATTTTGGATAGGGAATAAATTCAGGCACTGGCCTGTGCTAACATGTACCTTGTCAAGACAAAACTACCAGAACTGCTCCTCTGGGGATAAATTTGGTTCCTTAATCCTCATTCTTTCATCAGTTTTGCTCAGTATACACTCCTCCAGGGAGCAGCTTCAAGCAAGCACAGGAGAATAACTGGCTCAAATAATGCCTTCAATTCCTTGGAATTTCAGCTGTTGAGAAATAAATAAAACCTGAAATAACCAACAGGGGGAAACCTGTTCTTACTTGCCCTACTCTATTTTTGGGACCTCTGTTCGAACAGCCCAGCAATGTAGATGCAAATTCTTTTCAGAATTGTTGATTTCCATTAAATCTACTTAGTAGCTTTTCCAGATAAATCTTCCACAGAGAACGAACTTGGAGAACAAGCATTTGCATTTCCTTCCCCACCTCATTAAATAATGTGGGACTGTTGGCTGACACCCACATACAGATCTGCTGCTGAGCCAGTTTCTCCAGGCTGTTCTGCATATCGAGGCTACTGTCACACATTACCAAATGCTTTCCACTCATCTAGATTTTTTTCCAATCACTGACACTGAAGAGGGAGAAGAGTATCCTAAATGGACCTTTTCCCTAATTTGAGAGTCGCTCACTTAAGTAGCCAACCCCCTACACAGCCCAAGAAGACTTTTTACATAGAGTAGTAAAAACAGATGTTCATGTCCTCATCCCTCTGCATACCAAGTATTCTCCCTGAAATGAGACCTTGAATCTATCCACAATCTGAAAGCATCTCTAATACCCTCAAACAGGAATACTTCCTAGAGGAAAACAGGTTTCTTAAAAGTTTTCCTCTACCCCAGTTGTCTCAGGTACCTTGTTTATCTAATAGCTGGATACTACAGAAACAGTATCTTCTTTCCCTAAAAACATTCCACATCCTCTTCCTTGTCCTATGTTTCCTTCTTTTCATCTTCTCAGAGGTGCAGCAGACAAAAAAATTAAGTCAGTAGTAAGTTTTCCTAAAAAGGCAGCTTTGGTTAACCCAGAATTGTTTCTAAATTCAAAACCTGAATATCTTTGTAGTGCCATGCCATTTTCTCCAGTAGTCAGAGAAAACTCCTAGAGGTGTGGGAGTCATGTTGGAGCCTCTGTCCTGACCTTAGGATCCATGTCTGTCTCTGTCCCCAGCTATATCCTGCCACAGTGCCTGATCATCCTTGATCAGCCAAACGCAGTGTGTGCGTGCACTAGTCACCTGTCAGGCAGATATCCCTTTCCTCTCTCAGCTGATTTTCATATATTCTGCCTAAATAGGGATAGTATCACCAGGAGGAAAAATCCCTTGCTCATTCAAATGATGTTTTGCACAGAAAAGTGCTGGTTTGTTTGGAGCAATGATGTCAAACCAGTTTGACTTATTTTCTTTTTTACAGGATACTTAAAATTTAAGGAGTTAAAATTATTTAGTTCATGTTATGATGTAATTGGAACATTTTAGATGGAAACAATCCATATTAATAAGCATAATCTCATATCCCTAATAAGGGAAATTAACAGTTTAGGCTATTGTTCCCTCTCATACTATAATGGAGACCTGTACACCAGCAATGGACTGGCTGGAACAATACACAGCTAGAGCCTCCGAGGACATCTGTTTGCAGACTTTACATCGTTTTGGGGAATGCAGATTTTACGAAAAGTGAGCAAGCCTCTATGTTTGCAGATACTTTGATTTGAAATTGATACTTACTGTTTTACTAGAGTCAAGTGGGCCTAAAAAATGTCTATTCAGTTAATATTAAAAAGAAATAAGCACATTAACAAGCCCATTTTCCTAAAGTTCAGAACTGGAGAAAGATTCAGTTTATGTTGCGTGAATCTCCAGCTAGAAATTAAAATATCTGGACTGGGTTTAATTACATCTTATTGTGATCCCCAATAGGACTCAGTAACCTATAGGGTTTAATAACCTCAGCTCATTTAATGTCCTTTCATTACATTAGTGTGACAAACCAAGAGCTAGGTTTAAGAACCTAAAACTGTATGCTTCCTCCTGGGTTTTCCCATATGTTCACCATCTTTAGCTCAGGCTCCCAGGATACTCATGCCAAGTCTTATAACATGTTCCTAGCAGAACAGGAAAAATATCTTCCACTCTAATTTATATATCTAGTCTTTGTAGAGGAGGGGGAAAATTAATTTAATACTACAAAGCAGTACTCTGGGTATCTATAAACATTCAGCCTTATCTCTGGAAGAAAAACTAATCAGAGCTCCTCATGTGGCTTCAACAATAGGTCAGAAAACGTGATAGGGCCCACACCTGAGGCTGCGAGTTGTTTTGTGCTATGAATAGCTGTCTAAATACAGGCCAGATCCAAATCTGACACTAAATAATCATGCAGTAGAAAGACTTTTTGGCAGAAGAATCACAGAATAAACTAGACTGGAAAAGGCCTTTGGAGATACATGACCCGACCCCCGCTCCAAACAGAGCTAATTTGATCTAAGTTTACAGCAGAAGGCCTATTTGACCAAAAACTGGTACAGCACACCTCCACCCCCTTCCTATAGGTTATGTAAACACAGAAGTTTTAATTTTCACACGTCACTTTTAGGACAAGTACAGCATTTTAAAACCCAAAACAATGAACTCTGTCTGGGCTTGCAGAGGAGCCCGGCCCTTTGGAAGGGCAGAGCTTGAGCCTCGTCAGAGAAGGCACCCTGCTGGAGGAACCACTCTCCACTGACACAACAGGTGGGATGCATGTCACCAAACTTCAGGGTCTACAGAGCTGATGACTGTAACAGCCGCCTACTATCCCTCTAAAATCAGTGGAAAGAAATAAGCCTCTCAGGCATGGTTTATCTGACCTATTTAAGTGCTGCTTTAGGAAAGCAGGAATTACACTCCAGGATCCGTTGACTGTCCTGATTTGATCTCCACTGACTGTAAAGGAAACTCAGTTGTAGGCAGATGAATCCTAGCCTGTAACTACTTTTACTCACTGCACACTTTGTAAGCTAGAAATAATGTGCATATGTGAACAAAGCAAGGCCAGATTGTAATTTTCAAAGCAAGTACTAGGAAAGGGAGGCTGGAAAGGGATGGGAATAGCTAAAGCATTTTTCTACAGAGAAAAAAAAATATATGTATGTATATATATATATGTACACATATATATAGCCCTGTCCAAAAGACTATCTAAAGAAGCAAATATTTCTCAGAGATTCTTCCAAGTGCAATTTCTGCATCATCAAGCATCTGCCCCCTTCAGCAACAAGCACAAATACAGATTGAGATTCCACTAGCTCTGCCACTCTTGGGAATTAACCAAGTTCCCTCTGCTTTTGCCCTACCCAGTACTTTCAGGAAAAATGCAGCAACATGTGCTCCTTAATTGTTTCGCTATAATGCATTAAAAGTAAACTGAATTCTTACGGGCTAGAAATAGTGTGCCTAGGAGGGCCTCTTCTCTGTGAATTGATATCACTCAGTACAAGCCTCTAAGTCGCAGTGTGGCTGTGCTCACTCAGAGGTGTAGCTGTCTTCATGTACCACTATGGAAGAATCCCGATAGAGTTTCTAAACTGTACTAAATCACAAACTGTTAGAAACAACCAGACCAAGATTCTTTTGATTCCCACCTACTAAACACTGAAAACCAGTGCTAAATTAGTGAAACAACCCAGAAATTAATGTAATGCGCCAAGTGCTAACATACAGTTATTGTCAGGTGATGTTTTTACCCCTGATCTTTTTAACTGTACCTGTAAAAATAACCATAAGGACTTTTTCAAAGTTCAAGGCCTGAAGAAACATTAGATTTGACCAAATTTTCCATTGGGAAATCAGAAGAGCACACAAAATTTTTTTTCTTGTAGGAAACCTCAATGTTAGGAGGAGGCTGACTCAGAATGGCGCAGAGGGTATTCCCTAAGCAAAAGCTTCTGACATGCAGGAGCTGCTGTTATGCCTGGTAAGGCTGTGAACAAAGGAAACTGATAATCCCAGGTATTATCAACATACAGAATGCTTATACCTAACTACATAACACAGCTACTAATGCAATGCTCTGTTTAGGACCACAAAGGCAAGGTTACCAAAAAAGTCTAGTGCTGAACAGCCCCCTAACTTTAAGGCTAAAAACTGGGATTTTAAGACTCATTCCTTACTCTAATAAAATGAAAGTAAAAAACTCCGGGCCCAGACACCTCAGAGCTGATATAGGTTTAATTAAGACTGGAATTCAACATCTCGGACATATACTTAATTTAACAAAATCATAGGTAAAATACACATATCTGTGAATTTACCAAAAGAAGTTTCTACTTAAAATTACTCTGCCCCATGCCATAAGCCAAAAAAAGACAAACCTCTGATTGTGGAAAGCCCCAGATGAGAAACAAATATTTTTTGGGTGCTACTGAACTCATTTATGTATATAAACCTGGTCAGATACACTGCTGAATTATTACCATATCTTGTAAGAAAGGAATTCCTCAGCTGTGCAAAAATGAAGTACCACTTAGGCTAACAAATGAACATTTACATGTGCAGCAATAACATGTGATTTATGTTGTTGTCAAGTTCTCTTTAATTCAGGAGAACCTGATAACCTCACCACTTCTTGCTGCTGTGACAACAATCCTTATACACTAAGCCAAATAGCATCTGCTAGTGGGGGAAAAAAAGTAGTCACACCATTCCTTAAAGATGTAGTTTATATATTCCCTACCAGATCTGATTTCAAGTAGTCTAAATTTTAAAGAGGAGCTGTTTTGTGTTTCAATTAAGAAACAATTTGAGTCAAATGATCAATACACTTGCTCCTGAGGAATTACATTCTCAGCACACGCTTTTTAATGTATCCTCAAATTGCATTTTGTGCTCCGTGCTAAGTTGTTGTGTGGATATAGTGGGTAGCTCTGTGCCCATGCCCTTGTGGGAAATCACAAACACCATCTCTAGCACGCTTGGGAGCACTGCACACAGGGAAATGTCCCTACAAAACATCTTGGTGTTTATATGCCATTATGACAACTCATTACACCTCACAATTTTTCAGCCTGATCTCTTGTCCTCTCCTCTTTATTCATACTGAGGTCATAATAGTCCTTACATTATTATTTTAAAGTAGATCATAAATTAATCCGTTTAGGATTCCCTACAGGTTCTTTTTTTGTACCTGAGCCTTTAAGAGCAGTAAATACCCTCTTAAACCTCCCTAAAAGAGCAGAATGGTACAAGGGTGAGAACAGGGATAACTTTTGAGGATGACAAGACACATCTTTTACTTAGGCATCAAGTACATTAAAACATAATTTAGGCCTCTCTCTTTAATGGCTCTATGTGTAAACAAACAGAAGCCAAATACAATTCAAAAGTTATATCAGCCTTTAGAAAGCCTGTCTTAAAGGTTTTGTTAATTTCTATAGCCTACATAAGAATATTTAAAATGCAAGAAGCATATGACTCTAGACATAAGTATACAATGGCTTAATTCAACACGAAGCAGACCAGGTAGTTGTCATTATTGAAGTTGTAAGAGCAATTAACCTTATAGGACAATGACATTTTAAGTGTCTATAAACTGGTAATAAAGCTGTTTCAACATCAAGCGCCCATATAAGACTTCAGTAAAGTTTTATTTTCTGAAGGTACTTTATGCTTAACCATGCTGCATTTCTGGAAGTAGGGGCAAAAGTTAACTAGGCAACTTAATCTGTTTTTAAAGACCAAGAAATAAAATCAAAGTTTTTGTTAAAAATAATTACTGTTCTGAAATTGTGATCTTTGATATCTGTTGTTCACCTTGCTCCTAACTAAGACAAACTCTCCTACAATCTTTTTGTGGATATTCTTAGTACAACATTAACAACAGAGATTCCAAATTGTGTATTTTAGCATCACATGCAAGCATACAATACCTCCTCTGTGGTGGCCAGTTGGCCAATGGTACAAGAAACAGAGAGGGCTCTGGGTAAGACAGTCTCTGGTGCCAAAGACTTATTGGTTATGGTGAGGGAAAGGAGCCTCTCCCAGTCTTGTTTGGTTGTGGTAATGTGCCCCAGCTCTGCTTCCGCAGCTGGCTCCTGGTGTTAGCCACACCCCTGTACTTAAGCTCCAGCTGTAACGTGTTCGGGGTCATTTGCCTCTAGAACCCTTCACAAGCTGTAGCAATAAACTGCTTTCTGTGGAACTCTACGCAAGGACCCTTCTCAACTCCTTGCTGTTGGCTTAATATTACTGAAGCCATCCCTGCATCTGTGTGCTTGTGAGCCACAGAACCGTAGGGGACTCAGTAATACTCCTCTATTAATTTTCTCAATATTTGTGATGTTTTTAATAAAAGAAGACCAGGTTACCTTTTTCTGTAACTGTATCTAATAACCACACATGACTGCAGCTTTTGCCCTGGGAAGCCACCAGCCTCAGGTTTCTTTCCCACACAGTCATGTTTAGGGCAGGCCCAAGCATATGTTTCTTTCCTGAAAGGTTCCTTGCAAACATTCCAATCTTTCATTCCCAAATGAATTCCTCTTTATCAAATATTGGCATTTCCAGGCAAAGTTTCTGTGGCTCCCATCTCCACCTCAAAAGCATCTGGCTTCTCCCAGTTCAGACTCAACAGACTGGTGCAAGCAAAAGGCCACAGAACCTATACAGAGCAGATTCATTCTCAGTTGTCCATCACCCAGACACACCAAGTCTGTTGTTCTTCCAACAGCCAGGTGCTCTGTGGGACTTGCCAGGATGCACAGACTTCATTAAAACATCCAAAGTCTACTCACAAGTGACGAAACCTGTGCCTTTCAAATTTCCCCACCACTCAGAATAGTTTTGCAAGTTCTAAGCATTAAGGACTTGTATTTTTCATTTCCTTCTGACCTTCTTATCTTGTACATTTACGAGGACACTTTGAACTATCATCAACAAAACGAGATAAGAGGTTTATGGCATTATTGGTACCTAGGGCATCCCTCTCAGGTGACAGGGCATTTTGCTGAAGTTAGTTAAATTAGACCATGAAAAGGCACTTAGGAGGACATATTTTGCCCAGTTAAATGTATGCAGATTCACAAACCTTTTTTACCTGAGAGGACCCTGAGGCTAAATGGGAGTTTACGCAATTTTCCTTTTGATTCTGCCCATACCTCATTATAGAGAAATGAGCAGGGCATTGATGAAGAGCTGTGCTGGTTTTGAGTGATGACTTCAGGGATCCCAGTCTCTCCCCACTCCCTCTCTTCATAGCAGCATTGTCAAGTTTAATTTAATCCACTTTAAAACTATAAGAACAGCTCTTTCTTTTAGTAAAGCATAACAAGGGTGTCCCTTTCAAGGACCACACTGGGCTCATAGTTTAACCATTAATGGGAGATCAAAAGATACGTGCTGAAAATTAACCAGCACAAACCTTTTCATTGTGGGTGGCCACATACAATTACAAATGTTTTGGAAACAAATTATTGACTTGCTTGGAAATACATATACAAGAATTACAAGTTATTACTACTGCTTGGTCAACTAATAGAGCCTATTGAGAATATTTATCCTGATTCCACATGAATTTCCCCTTCCCTAAAGAATTTGTGTGCATTACACTAACACTAATCAGAGCTGCTCTGTGGTCAACAATACGAAGTTGTTTGACAATAATAAGCTGTAAAGCACAAAGGGAATTTTCCCTGCATCCGTTGTATTTGTAGAACTGTATTTTTCTGGCTCTGAAGGCTGAATCTTTTTGGATAGTTCAGAAAGATAATATACTACATTTTTCAGTCATAAACCTTTGGTCAACAGGGGAGAAAAGAAAATAGAATTAGGAGAAAGAATCCATCACTCTTTTGCAATATAGCTGTATAAGTCTCTCGTAGCAAATAGTCCAGCACAGAACATGGAAACTCTAATTTCGTGCTACCTATCCATGTGATACTTTCAAGACAGGCAGACCTGCTGTGGACCTGCTGTGTACAGCCTAACAAACTTTTGCTTTGATGCAACTTTAACTTTGTGACAGCCTTTATCTGCACCAGGGCTTCACAAATAAACACACTTGTTACCAGCTGAGCAAACACCTGCACACACACAAAGAGAAGAAAGGCAGTCCTGATCCAGAGAGAAAGTTTCAAGAATTTGCCCATTAAATTTGCAGCTCACAGTCAGAGTCCAGCACTGAAACTTCCTGTCCAGTGCAAACAGCTTCCCTGAGGAAAGCACACCAAGGACAGATGGGATATCTATCATCAGTCAAGAGCACACTCTTAAAAGGGGGATATGGATGAAATTGCTCAAAATTTAAGTACCTCCCTAAAGTCATAAGTACCTAAGCAATTAACAGCCCAAAACTCCTTTGAAATTTCTTCTTTCTCTCATCCACTGTTGTGTGGACAATGAGCCTACTCTTCTTCCCTGAAGATGGTGGAGACCCATGCATGTAACGAAGCAACATCTTTAATTTTCACAGGAAATGGTAAGCCTAAATTCACTGACCTTAGCTTACCAACACTCACAACACTTCTCTCATTTTCCACAATGATTTTAAATACAGTCAGAGAGGAGTCTGTAGGACTACCTGAGGTGAAGTGTGTAGTAGTGTAGGTCATTCTGTTTTCATTGGGATTGAAATAAAGACCAGCTTATCACCCACTGTACCTTGTAAAATATTTTTCAAATTCAGTTTGTGGCATTTCAGAGTATTTCACATTCTTCATCCAACAGATGTTCAAGTTCTTTTTGATTCAAGTTTAATTAGAATCCTGCCCCAGAAAAATTGCCCTTTATACATGCTGATATGCCCATAGGCCACATACTTCTCAACTTCCTTTTTGAGAAAAAAAAAAGAGAAAAAACATTTTCGTGAAATTCCGAAGGAAAAGCAACATATGCACATGAAAACCACACTGAGACATAAAACACAAAAAAACTTTACATTCGAGAGTGCAACCACAACTGCACATTCAGGTCAGTATTTTCAGCGGTGGCTAATAGCTGTTCTCTTGATTAATCCAAGTTTGTACTAGTCACCTGCAAGTTTGGGTAGTGTCATTTTGATTTGGAAAACATGTCTAGATTGTTTGGTTGCCCAGTGAAATTATATCCAATGCACCACTATTTTCAGAGGAAAAACAATCGTACCCTGATGACACATTTGATCTTTGAAGTTATTTACGAGGGAAAGCAAATGGCTTGTCTTGTTACCAAATAAAAACTGTCCTAATACTTCTCCATTATCCTTATGCTTGAGGTTTTATAGCAACCTGAAGTACTAAACAAACATCTGCATGCAATTCTCCTGTATTGCCTCTTCTATGATCCTTTGCTGCTTGCTAGCTGCAGACTTAGCTACAGTGCACTTCATCTACTTTGCCCCGGTGCTACTGATTACATGGAAGTTAAGGACTCATCTTTTTAATAACTTGGGATTTAAAGGCCATTTGGGGTCTGAGTTTTACTTACAGCAGCTGCCTGCCCTTTACTAACTGGTTATCTAATACAAGTGTCATGTAAGGTACTATCCAGAGCTATGACTGTGTTTTGAAGAGATTACCTAATATGTGGACTTCACTTAGGACATTTATTGTCCTACTACCTGACAGCAAGTTTGATTTGAAGATAATGCAGTAGGAAAAGCTTTAATCACAAAAATAAAGTATACAAACAGATCTGGGCCTTTTCGTTTTGTTTTCACAATGGATATACCTCTCTTAGAACCTATATCTCATCACCTTCTGGAAGCGAACAAATGCAAGCACCAAGGGAGATCAGATTTTTTCAATTGTAAACTAGATGAAGATGCACAGAGAACACTCTTGTACAAAAGCAAACAAATAAACAAAGGGCAAAGACCACAGATTTCAATAACAAAATTTATGTGATCTGTGTGTCCTCTCCATGAACTCTGTGCAGTAGTGGGCGTGCTTGTGTGTGTTTTCCAGAGCCCGGGAAACATCAGTCAGAAGAAGGTCATGGGCCCAAACTCTGACAGCCACATGGCATAGAAAGCACACAGCCCAAACGCCAAGACTGGGACTCTTCCTCAGGCATAAACGACCCAGCAATCTGAGTGCTAGCAACCACTGGGGTCCTATCAAAATAAATTATCCAGCGTAGGCACAGCCTGGAAAACAAACCAGGTATTTACATCTGTGTTCAGAACAGCAGCCAGAAATGTCTTTCTATATAAAGAGCACATTACATGACTTTCAAATGTCATAGTTCTCCTTTTCAGAGGAGAACCTGAACTAATCAAATCTCCATTCCTGTTTGTTCTTCAACACAGATTTCATTTCATTAGTTGACTAAGGCTTCCTGATGTCAAATATTAATTAAATCTTCCACTCTTTACCTACCTGTTGCACCAGAGTTTTCAACAGATCTTCCTCAGGGCCTCACAAAGGCCAGAATCCACCTCTGAACAGAAGCTATACTTCTTATGAAAAGGGGGATGTTATTCTTTGTACATGCCATATCTGAACTGCATCCTCTGGGAATGGTCACAAGGCTGACCTGCTCCCTTGAGTCACAATCTTATTAAAAACACAAAACAGGAAAAGGCTGAAATGTGTTGCAACGTTCTGCTTCACGAGAAGAAAAGGGCTGCATTCAATTAATATGAATTCCTACTGAATAGTTAAATGAACTAAGACCTGCCCTCAGGGAATCAGGCGGTCTCCGATCATCCAAAAGCTGTGCCTTCCTCTTCCTCACTAGCAAGTATTAGTGAGCTCTTTTCTCTCATGTCTGAAAGTCACTATTATGCTAATACCCACACCAGCTTGGAGCCTCTTCTTACACCTGGTAAAGCAGCAGACCCTTACAGGTCACCCTTAGCTCTTCTTCGCTAGTCTTGATTAAAGCAAGCGGGTGCTGCCTGCCTGTAAAACATTTTCAGACTCAAGGCTTCTACCTCTTTCTTTATTTAAGAGATGCTGTTGCACACACTTTTGTACTCCTAAATTGCCTACAGCCACCAGCAATCCCAGCTCTCCTGTTTAACTCTTTGCACAGAGTGCAGCAGGTAGTGCTCCAGCACTCAGTTGTGCAGGGTGGCCGTGAGCTGCTTCTCAATGCACAATCTGCTTCCTAGCTAACTTTAAGTGCTGCTGTTCATTATGGATTCCACATCTACCCCTCATGCTCTGGGAAAAGGCATAGAGCCGTAGGCACCATTCTACTGTGAAACAGGAAAATAGAGCCTTGCTTGTGGTCTTGCATGGAGTTTTCACCCCCAGAAGAAACAAGGAAGTAACTAATCTAAGGCTTTGCAAACTCTTGCTGGAAGGCAGGAAGCTGCTTGATTCAGAACACAGACAACCTCAATTGTCCCAGTGCCTAGAGAGGGAGGTCTGGTAACAGCTTTTCTATCAGGAAATGCAGATGGAGTCACTTTAGGGGAACTACTCCTTGTCTTTTTCAGGCCCAGAGCATACAGCTAAGCACATCAAACTGCACATTTACTTGAATGCAAATTCCAGGCTTCTGCTTTAAGTGTTTCTCGACTGGGTATAAGCCACTGCTGATCAACTTTTTTCAGTGCTTGTTTCCTGATTTGCTGCATAGGAGATACAAGTCTTTCACGTGGCAGCTGAGCTCTTTCAGCTCCAGATATAGGCTAGGATACATTTGGCTGGGGGAGGCTCTATATCATTCCCAGATCTTAGCCATCTAAGATAATAGGTCCTCAAAACAAAGGCTTGTCTTTGTGTCCCCGTGGTTGCCTGTTTTCTGACCAGAGACCACCAGATTGCTTTAGTACAGTAAGTATTTTATAGCTGAAGTGGCATAATACTAGCTTTGCATCCCTCTACACAGACTTCAGTAATGCCAAGGAGCAGAAATGCAAATCAATTTATTCTGTATTCAGCAGAGATCAATGCCTCAGGATAGGCACTAGGAGTACTCTTAGGGGAAGGACAGACATGAAATGGCAGGACAGGAGACAATTGCTTGACAATGCATCAAGATAAATCTTACACCAGGCTTATGTGCTGTGTGCCTCTGAGGCATAGTGCTTCCAGTTGAGATTTATTTGGCAAGCATACTCTATGGTAACAGATCTCCCATTTATACATAAGCCTGGTCTTAAACATTGTTTTAGCTAGTGTTGGTTGGTAGTCCTTTTTTGATCTTAAATTCATGGCTGAGAGTTAAAAATTGTGAGTGAAAGGCCCCTTCTGAAGAACAGAACTCAATATTCATATGAAAAGTAGTTTTGTGGCTCTTCCTAATGCACCTTTCAACCTTAGAAAATAAAGCTAATAGGTTTTGTTCCTTCTTCAGAAAAGTTAGACAGAGATATCGTCCAAAGTCTACAAAAAGTAGCTTCAAAGAAATCCATCCTGCCAAGCAATAGAAAAAAGCGATGCTGACTGATGGATGGGAATCAGTTAAACTAATTTGTGGGACATATTATGCATTAATAAATCTGAGACCGTATTCATTGAAAGAAGTGTAGGAGGCAACACTAAAAACTTTTCAGGGAATAGGGAAAAAATTTAAACATTCTATTTCAAAAGAACCTACAGGACGATTAGTACTAAGATCTTTTTATAAACACTAATTCTCAGAACTTACTTGAAGATCAAGAAAGCAGACATCTCCACAGGAACTCCTGCAAGTTATTTTTTGTTTTAGAAGACACTGCTGCTTTTTACTGCACTTAGCAACAACCCTTGTGGTATTGCTGAAGCTCCCTGTGCAGCCCACAGCAAAGGTATTAGTGCCAGCACTGATCATCAATTATAACATTACAAAAAAAATTAGTGCTCCTGTTTAGAAAGAACACCGTCCCAAAAACTGAGAACTTCTGCACTGCAAGTGAAACACAAGCCTCAGACTAGGGGTCCAGAGAGGTGCACGTTTCAATGTGAGCAAAAGGAGAGGTTTGGAGGTCTGAGGACTCAGTCTTGCAGATCACATCAATGCTATCTGCCCTCTCAAGTGGCTGGCTGGACAAATTAAGTTTAAAAAGTCAGGAAGAAAAAAAAGCCTCTCAATCTGTAAAAACTGAGCCCTTGTTTGTCTCAGGAACAGAGGACTCCCACAGGGAGATGAGCTTAACCAGGTTGTTCTTCCTCAGTATCTTTACAAAGGTAGCAATCTAGGAAAAGACTCACGTATGTAAAAACACAACACTCTTTGGGCTTTCCTGCACTCAGGCAAAACCTATTTATGCTGCAGTAGTTGTTTTTATGCTTTCCTTTCAAACACAACAAAAAAAGATATGTTTCTTCAGACTCATTTACAGAGTGACCCTGCTGGTACTAACACACTGAAGGCACTGTTAGAGGTTAGAATACAAAATGATTAAGACAACCAGAGAGCAGATGTATGCTGGGGAAGCAATGTTTCAGTTGATAATACAAGCCTGCACTGGAGCCTGTGAACACAGAACAAGCTATTCTGTAAATAAACCCTTACCCTCCTTTCCTTCTCTGTGCCAGCTCAATTACAAACTGGCAGAATGGATGTTTCAAGGTAGAGCAGGCTTATATATCAGTAAGTTCAAGCAGTCAAGCTTAGGTTCAGCCACGAAAACCTCCATGTTTTCAGTAAATTGGAACAAGCTTAAGTGAAGATAGAGGGTGTGCTGCACTTTCTGTCATTGCAACGTAGCTGAGTTACAAAGAAATCCTCATTTAGGTGGCTCCAGATGCCAGGCTACTTGCAGCAGTGGACAGGTTACACCACAAAGAAACACAAACTGGTTAAAACTACCTCTGTTTCAAAAGCATATCACTATGGTCTGTGCATTTTAACAGAGTTCTATATTCAACCTATAGCCCATAGAAGATGCATTGCCTAGGAATCTAGACATAAGGCAGCATTCTTAAGATGAAGGGCATGCTCTTATACAACTACATACATAAAAACACAATCTGGGACAACTAAACAAGAAATTAAGAAATAACTTGTAAGCTTTATAAATAATTGAAAAGAGAACATTGCAAAGTTTTGATGTGTCATAAAAGCTAAGTTTAAAAGGTGAAGAAATTATTTCAGTTAAACAGAACAAATGTCAGCTATGAATGCCTAAGCATTTTAATGAATTCATCTGTAATACTGTGGTGTATGCTGAGGCACAGAACCAGTGGGGGCCTATACATGCAGACAAGTTATTTGTGAATATAATTGGAAGTCTATAAGAAACACCCACTCAGACTGGGGAAGAGTTTCTTGAAACAAAATCTGCAAGAGCTCCAGAAATTTCTCAGATACCAAAGCCAGATTGCAGAACTATGATACATAAAGCAAAGCAGAAAATGGGTCCAAAACCAGGGAATCAGTTTGGTCCAAGCAGCTGAAAAAATTCCTTTAACTTGATTCCTAATATATATATATATATATATATATAAAGGATTTTTGCATCAAAGCAGTTCTACTGGCTTAAATGTTAGCACTTCCCACCCTGCTCAGGAGAAAAAAATCTAAGCTTCTTTCCTGCAAAATGGCATATTGGAAAAGAACCTTGTCAGCTGAAAGACATTTCCCTCTACCAAAAAAATTCAGAGGGCAAAGGAGTATACACACAGCAAACACAAAGGGTAAATAGATTTAATTTATTTATTTAAATACTTAAATAATTTTCCCTTAAGAAAATGCAGCTGGAAAAAGATAAGATAGCAATAAGTTTTAAATTAAAAAACAAACAAATCTGCTAACAGAATACAACTGATCACCCATTGATCGTTTCTCCACTCTGGAAGACATTTCTTATCCCATCTGTTTCAAAGGATCTGATTCTGTGAACCTTAATTTGTCATGTTTTAATATTGAACTTATATTGTTACATTTGGCAAATAGTAAACACATCACATCATTGGTAATAAAACAACTAGAAATTGTACCCAGAGCATTCCAGCTCTTTGAATCCAAAGAACCCACACTGTGGGCTATATCCTATGTATGTTATCAGTATGATGTACTGCACACTGTTTTATTGATTGTCTTCTATGATACATTTTATATTTGGCTAATTATTTTCTCCATAGCAAAAACCTGCTCACAAGCTCTTGTGATTAGCAGCACCACAGACACAACTCACATTATGAGCTGTTACCTAGAGATGTTACACTGAATTTTCCCAGCCACTTGTTCTCTTCGCACAGAGCCATACAAGTCTTCCACAGCCCATGCTTAGTCCTTTGATGGGTTACTGACATCCTGCTCCTTAACCCTCTGTTTCACCAACAGGTCCTCTCTAAACGTCTCCATTACCTCAGTTGCACAGCTGTAGAAATTAGATTTCATATTTTTGGAATCTTCAATTATAATCTACAAATAAAACCTTAATGAGTGCATGGTTGAGCTGTGAAAAGCCTTGCCATGGAGGGTTTAGGTCAAGATTAACAGAAAGGATGATGTAAGCACACACAGAAATCATTTAAAAGTGTTATGGATGTAATCACTTCTGATGATGTGAACTAAACAAGCAGCACTTCAGAACTGGCTTACAGGTAACTTTGTATTCTTTCCTGTACTCCTGGAGAGATTGTGAGAGGGACCATGCATCTGGCAGTTTACAGCAACTCCTGAACTCCTAGGAGCATTCACATGGTTTTGACTTTGGATAATCAAAATGACAAAAATATTTCTAAGCTCAGAACACTTAGGAGGAACATTTGACTTGGTATTTAGCATGATTATGATTCTGTCAAACCAAAATTAGGGTTTTCAGAACATGAAGTCTGACTCCCTTACTGCACTAAGAATGACAGTTAGACTGGACCATGAAGACATATTATGTTTTTATAGCACTCCCTCCTCCTGTCCCCAGAGAGAGGATTTTGCATGACTACCTGCTGTTAAACTGCCTTCCCTGGCTCCTGAGAAAGCTCAGTTGTCTTCCTCTGTCCTTCAAATACAGTAGGAGAAATGTCTGCAAATAACAGCTTTCTATTAAATTCTTTTGGCAAGTGAGCAATCTAGGCAGGTGCCCTGCACCACCACCACCCCATCATGAAGGTAGAGGGAAAGAGTTCCTCCTAGGAGACCAGGAGGTGAAAGATAACTCATGAAGTCCTGGAAACATATTCCCTAGGCAGGATCAGTCTTGTGGGAGGCTTCACATGGGACAACTGGAATACCAAAGGCTTGTAGAAGTAAGAAAACTGAACTTTGAACAGAGAGCAGACTACAGTGATGGCAAATGGGGAATGGTGGAAGCTTCTAGGAAATCAGCACAAACAGAAAGTGAGCAAAACACTGTGCAGTTATTCAGCAATTCATAAGAAATTGCAACTTCTGACAAAGAACATGAGCTACACTGACAAGGAATCGTTACGGATCTGGCAGGCTACAAATAAAACTCTCCAAGAATCAGGTGGTGAAAAAGTCAGTCAAATCCTTGAAAAAAACTAGAAGATGGTTTTATCATTGCATGCATAGAGGAATAAAGTCTGATACTTAAAAACAAAGAAGCCATTCAACAAAAACAGACAAATCCAAAGAATAAAGAAACCAAACCATATAAAATACCTGGAAAACAGATATGCAGCTAACTCAGGGCTGGCTTAAATACTTTTATACCTTCTCTAGTCAAAAATGGAAAAAATAGCTATAAAATCTACTAAGCAGCATGGTTACACAAGGCATGAGAGAACGTCACATTTAGTAACACGAATTCTAATTAATTGTGTTTTAAATAGTATTAACTCGAATAAAATTTGAAGTGATGAGAAAGTAAAAGGGAACAGTGCCCCATGAGTTCTCAGTCAGCTTTGCACCAAACTAAGGTATTTGCAGAAGGAAGACAGAAGCTATATCTGCGCAATAAAATTTTCCACAACAAGATGAAGCACTGAAGCAGAGAAAAGCCAGTTTGTTTATCATCTCAGGCACTGGAAACAAGAGCAACCTGTTTCACAGAGCCTGGAAAGACATAGCTCAAGTTGTAGTTCAGAGGTCAATAAGCCACATTCAGCTCCTGGTGGAGGACCAGAAGGATTCACAGCAGGTATACCAGCAAAGACAACATATTAGCTGAAAATAACACTGCAGCTAGCCTTTTTAAAAGAAAAAAAAAAATCATTATTTTAATAATCATAGAAAAACACAGGTTGGAAGAGACATCTGCAGGTCATCTAGGCTCATCCTCTGCTCAAAATTAGACCAGGTTTCTCAGAGCCTCCACCCATCAAGATTTGAAAGTCTTGGAGGTTAGAGAGTCCACAGCCTCCCTGGGCCCCATTCCTGTGCTTGGGCACCTTACGTTGTGAAGAACTTGCACTTAATCCTGTAAGAATTTCCAATACAGGTATTTATGCCCACTGCATCTTATTTTTTAAGTGTGCAACTGAGAAAACTCTATTTTCTCTACAGCCCCCATTAGGAGAAGGAAAGGCTACAAGTAGATCCCTACCTTGGCCATCTCATGGCTAAACCAACCCATGTCCTTCAGTCTCCCCAGTATGTCTCATGGTCCATCACCTCGCCATATTAATATCCCTCACTCCAATCTGTCTCCTACACCATAGGGATGGGGAAACACCAACACTAGGCACTAGTAATATCCCCTCATACAAGTAACTGTGGTCAATATCACATCCTAATAGTCACAAAACCAAAAAAGTGCTAAATAGTTTTAGAAATACAGTGTATGGGGAAAGAGAGAATAAATGACCAATAAATCACACCTTTTCCCATCTACCATGGATTTAAATTTTAACAAGACAGAAAAAAAACATGTATAAAAGACTTTACTAAGTTGAGTGACACTGTTCTAATTATACTGGATTATCTTGGAGCAAAGAAGTTTTTCCATAACATGCCTTTAAAGGATTTAAAGAAAAGAAGAAAGCCACAAATTACCTTAAGAACTGAATCACTCTGAAGATTAATGGTATTTAGCCAGAAAAGACTTCAAAGACACAAAGATCCTTCCAAATCCAATTCACCCAGCCGCCCAGGAACAAGCAGGTTGGTTCTGCTGAACAACTGGCAAGGAGGATATGGATTTCCTTGTTTATGGCAGACAAACAGGAAGCCAAAGCCAGTAGATTTCCACAGCCATTCTGCGGGGCTGACTTAACTGGAGGAAAGAAATTAACTGGCACCTTAGCTCCAGAAGGAAAAGCAAAAGGGTGATTTAAAGGCAAATTTTAAGAACTCTCCTGAGTTCAAACCCCTTCCCCAACATCCTGCTGCAGGCCAAGGAGACTTAATTTTTTTTCTTTGCATAATGCCAAGCACCAGAAAAGCTCATCTTCCACTCAGGCCCCAGGAATCAGCTGCTGAGCCAGACCTTGCGGCTGGTTGCTCTGGATCTTCTGAAGGATCAGCTCAGGATGCTGGGTCTCACAAAAGCAGTTCAGTTCCCTTTTTTAAGGATGGGAAAACTGATGGGAACAGCACCAAGCTTTGGTAGTTGTCAGTTACCTTGACACCATCCATAATACAAGCCAAGTAAAAAGCAAAGAAATAATTGACTTACTGAAATCTAAAAAACAGCCGCCCCGTTTCTAATGTCATGAAGGACAAGTGAACAGAAATAGAAGTGTGATTTTTCTCTTTTATTCTCTCATCCTAGAGTCAGATCTAAGGGGTTTCTTGCTCTTTGTTATACAGTTTTAGATGAGACAACTGTGTGGTGAAGGCCCCGCTCTTTGAAAAAGCCTTCAATCGTCACATTTTCCTCGCAGCAGGAAATACAGGCTGAGGAAAATGTTTGCCATAACACCCCACCCCTCCTGGGTTGCCTCCAGCTAAATTCAAATCTTGGTCCCTTTCTCACCCTTTAAGGCTATGGTGTTAACTTTACTAAGGATGCAATTTCAGTAGGTTTCCACCACCCTTCTCCCCTACTCTAATGACTGTCCTCACTTCTTTGGAAATGCTTAAAGTACAGATTGATGATGCCCCTGTGAGAAAGCTATAAAAAAAAAAAAAAAGATAAATATACTATTATTTTCACAGGCTGAAAGAAAGACTGAAGAATTTAGGACTGGATTAAAAGTACCTCTGACTTCTTAAATCTGTTTCACAGCCCACACCAAATATCCTGCTGCTCTGAGCCAGCCAAAAGATAAATTGAGGGAGGGGAAAAAAATAAAGATACAGTATAATCACTAAACAGAAGAAAACTGTAAATACAGCCACATAATGCCTCTGCAACATTGTAGTTTCATGCAGATAAATTCATTTCCTTTGCACAATAGAGCTCAATAACAATACCTTGGAATAAATGCTGCAAACAATATGCCACCCCAGGAATTAAACCAGTAGATTAGAAACAGAAAGGATTATTTATGTAGAAGAGCTACATTGTTTATTATTATTTGGTTTGTACAGCAGGTTCTTGAAGGCCTCCAAGAGATGATAAGCTCTGCACATTTAAGTGCTGCTCATTTCTTATACCACTGAATGGCAGCCACCCTATGACTGCTTTGCTGTCTCCCCTGGCGATTTTTTCAGTTATTTTTGCACTGTGAGGCATTTTCCTTAACGTTATGGATGAAATTTTAAAATTAGATGAAGAAAAGTTCTTGTTCTTCACAGAGCAACAAAACTCTTGAAAACATGAATGCTTTTAGAACAAAAACAAAGAACAAAACCAGGAGACCCAGCACACCACACACTCCATCTGCAGGAGAGTGATGGCATGACACTGACGTCTGGCCACTTCCTCTTCAGCTGTTTCACCAAGGACCACGCAGTTGTCAAGAACTGGCTTATAGTCTTTATACGGGCAGGTACAACCAGAACAAGTTCAGGTAATATCAAGTCTTTTCTCACAGAATGTAAGATATGTTCAAAATTAGTTGCATGGGAGGCCTCTGATAAAAGGGCTAATTCAGAAGGGTCTCTAAAGCAGTTTTATGGAGATCAAAACAAAATGTTTCTCATTAACAGGGCTAAGGATTTTCAATGCTGTAAGGAATGCTGTCTTATATGATCCTGGTTATGATTCAGTCATCTCATACTCAGACATTATAGAAATGCTGTTTTGACAAAAAAGCTCTAACTTTGTGCAGGACACAAGATTAGAGATAGCAATATTAGGCCTTTAGAGACCTTCTACTAAAGTTGCAAAATTCAATGAAAAATAGTACAGATCTTCCTTTTTGATAGGCACAAGGATTATCTTCCATCCTGAGAAAAATCTATAAAGTGATATTCTGTGAGACTACCTTGAATTGGTATTTCAAAGGGATTCTTTGGAAAGAATGATTTACAGAACACAAAGATTTTCTTTTATCAAAGAAAATGGATTCCTTTTCTGAACCACAAAGAAAAGACTGATGATATCCTAGACCACAACCCCATTTGTGAGAGATGCATAGTGCCAAGAGACAACAGTTACAAGTTGGTTAATACTTTGGAATACCACAAATAACTCACATACTAATTACAGATGAAGTGCTCATGTTGTTTTATGGAGCTTAGAAAGCAAAATTATAGCAGAGGGAAATTCAAAAGGTAATTTGTTATCCCCCACAGTACTTATTAAGAACGACAAGGAGGGTTTTAAGTAATAAATGCACACAACGAAATAGCAAAATTGATATAAATGTGTTAGGGTGCTGTCTTGTTTCCTTCCCAGGACTAAGAAGATGCATATATGTAAAAGTCTGCTCCATGTATGACTGTTGATACTTCCAACATGATCATACCCCTTCCTCAGCTCAGTGAAATTCCTATCAGCTCTCTATTTAAAGTACAGCCTATATGGACAGGTCTTGCAAAATTATTATCCAGCCAGGAGAAAAACATGCAAATTGTATTACCCCCAGGGTTTGGGGTTTTTGGGGGGTGGGTTGGAACAACTTTTTTTTTGAAGCTGACTTTTTTATTACCGATTTTTCAAAGCATTACTTTTCCAGAGAGACAGTATCTAATATGTTAAGTGACAGATAACATTTATTCAGCCTCAACAAAATAAGGAATGCATGTGTTTTTACACATACAGAGGACAGCATGGAAGAAAGTAGGCATCCCACACTGGCATTTACTGTTGTCATGTGCTGTCCTCAGAAGACACACAGATCTGCAGAGACAGGAAGCAAACAGCTTCCCAGATGGATGGGACCTGCTGAGGGCTGCTTCAGTCCTCCCTATGGTCAGCATAATTGATCTGAAGTGTTATGGTTTCATGCCCATTTGCTGAAGCCTTACACATCACCAGAGGTGGGAGATTTTACCATCAGTTTCTTGTAGGTATTTCCTCCACCCCTCAAATCTCCAACCTTTTTTTTTTCACCTTCTGAGCTCGTGACTGAGGCTCAGTCATGGCCCTTGGTACTGAACAACTGAAGTCTAACTGAAGGTTAGACTTAGCAAGCAAAGAGCAGTAACACTTTATACTAAAATAATGCAACCCAACATTACACAGGTTTTCTGTTAGCTAAATCAGCTAAACTTTGCAATAAAGATGATAAAATTAAGAGCAAATATTTTTCCAGAGTGTCTTAGATTTCCAGAAGATTCAAGGACAGTGTTATCTATCATTAATTTTACCACTGTTGTTCCTCTGGTGCTGTGCCATTCTCATAGTGCAAGAAGTAGAGCTACAAGTGATTCTGCTTCTCTACTGTTTCCTTTTTTCTTTTTACTCTTATTCTTGTTGTTGTCATCTCTATGCTTTGTTCTTTTGGGTTAATGTAGCATGTCTCCACCACAGCCTTGGAAAATAGCTGTGATGCGATTTGGGTTTAGTGTCATTAAACCTGATTAGCAAGGAGCACTCATGAAAATCCATAGTTACCTCACAAAACAAAAAAGACATTTTTTGCAAGGGAACTATGAAGTTCCATTTAACTATTTGGGCTACTTGGAAAAAGCTGTTGTCACATTGGTTTTTTTCTGCACTTTTCTCTACCTTGTAAATGTCATAAAATACCAAGAGCTGCTAAAAACATCCATCTTCTCTCAAAGCTGATTTCAAATATGAAACCAAATATACAGTCTTTATTTCAAGAAAACAAAATAAAAAGCCATAGAGAACAAAATCCATCTTGATGGATGTGGTAGTGCTTTGGGTACAAGACCAGAGTTTGTGATTAAATCTATAATGATAAAAGAATTCCCAGCTGGATAATAGCAGAGTGTGGCTAACACAGACATCACTAAACTCTTTAATCTCCCAAAACAGGGTTGTAGGAGATGGCATTGCCCAGTAGTTTGAGTTAGGGACTACCCACAACACAGCCCCACTTCAATGTGTCTTTTTCTTCAAACTTTGTGGGGGGGCAGAGGGGAGAGGTTGCCTTTTCTTTTTTCTTGTTTTTTTTTTTCTTTGAGGCAGGGGAGAGGGAAAGGGAAGAATAATGCTCTACAGTTTGTGAACAGAAGCATAAGAAACTTTTTTTGTCTAAGACATACAACAGTATACATTCTTTCAAACCCTCATTTTCATTTAACATTTAGTAGAGGACAATCTCTGCCTGTAGGTTTTTTCGTCTGTTTTCAGTTGCAAATTAAGCTGAGATCACCCTTTGCATCAATTGCTGCTTGAAAACCTCAGCAAGAAGAAGGGAGAAAAAGAGCCTTTCTCCCCTGCAGCATCAGGAAAAGGATCCAGGGCAGCTCTACTGCTGCACTCCATGGGCAGGTATTCCCACAAACGTGTCCCCTGAGCTTTGCTGAGTCCAATGGCACTCTTGTTTAGTTTTTCCAGTAATGCCAGAAAATGACCTTGCCTCTAGCTGGCATTAGTAAAACCCAGCTTTCGTTTGCACTATTATTTTAAGAGGTCCCCAACCTCTGCAATTGCATTAAATTAGTGGGTTGTGTGGCCACAACCCTGGTTTTAAGCTATTGTGTATTCTTGAGCTACAAATAACACAGACTTCTTCCCATACAGACCTCCTCTCTGTATCCAGAGCTGTTGGCCACAGGGTAGATATTTCCCCATCTTCCACTCAGGGGCAAAGCAGCAGTGCCTGTGCAATGGTTGCATGTTGAACATATGCTGAACCCCCCTCAGAGGCTTGATTAAGGGTCTTCTGCGCCTGAATGACAGCTGGGTCTGCAGCCTGGAAAGCTGCCCTTGAAGTGCTCTAACATGCAAATTCAGAGATGTGGGTGGAAACACGTGCGATAAAAATAATATTTGAGGAACTCTCCAGCTCTAGGCAGTGAAGGTAAAAAACATTGACAATCTCAGCAGTGAAATGAGAAATGTAAGAAGTGGACCAAAGTCACCTTCATGAAAGAAACAAGAAGTAAGTAAACTTTGGGTTGCTCATATTAGAAGCAGGTAAAATTCTACCTGCAGTTTGATAATTATATCTAAATTACAGGAAGAATAACGAGCTTACTTCAAAAGGTCTCAGGCTTGCCTCACCTGCATATATTTATGGGTACATTCAAGCATAACAACAAAATACCTCATTAAAGCCCTGTGCTCTTTCCCTTCACTCCAGTTTTGATTAACCCAGTAAAGACCAAAATCTGCATATTACCATTTTGGCCATTTTCTTCTTCACCATATCAGAGACTTAAAAACTTGGAGTCGAGCTACAGTTCAGAATGGTAGAAAGAACCCATGGGCATCATTGAGTACAACTCTGTGCAGGGCATCATACACGTTAAACCGTAAATCCAAGAGCATTCTCCCAACACTTCTTGAACATCAACATGCTTGGGGCCATTATCACTTCCCTAGGGAGCCTGTTTCAGTACTTGACCACCCTCTTAGTGAGGAACTTTATCCTCATGTCCAACCTGAACTTCCCGTGACACAGCTTTAAGCCATTTGCTATTTCTGGACACCAGAAAGAAGAGATTGGCACCTCACTCCCTCTCTGCTCCCCATCATGAGCAAATTCTGGACAGCAATGGGGTCACCTCTCAGCCTCCTCTTTTCTAAGATGAACAAATTTAGTATCCTCAGAACCTAAGTCATGCCCTCCAGTGCTTTCCCCATCTTTGTTGCTCGTCTTTGGACATATTCTGATATTTTATACTATGGAGCCTAAAGCTGCACATAGTACTTTGAGGTGAGGCCACACCAACATTGAGTTATATCACTTATTTTGATCTGTTAGCTATATTGTGCTTAGTGAATCCCAGGATAGGATTCAAGTGGTCCTTTGGGCCACCAAGACACATTATTGACTCATATGGAGCTTGTCATCAACAAATCCTCAAGTTCCCTGTCTGAAGGGATTTATTCCAGTCTCTTCTTTCCCCATCTATATGCACATCTAGAATTACTCTCTCCCAGGTGCAGAAGCAGAAATTTGTTCTTGTTAAATTTCGTAGACTTGGTGATTGTCCAGCTCTCTAATCTATCAAGATCTCTCTGTAAGGAATCTCTACCCTCGAGGGAATCAACAGCTTCTCCTAATTTAGTATTATCAGCAAAATTACAGTGCACTGAACCGTGAGAAAAATGGCCCTAAAATGAAGCCCTGGGGAACACCATTAGTGACTGGCTGCCAGCCAGATGTTATCCAATTTACTACAACTCCTTGAGCCCAACTCTTCAGCCAGTTGTTCACCCAGCATACTGTGTACCTGTCTAGTTGTGTGCTGGACATTTTGTCCAGCAAGATATTTTGAGAGACAATCAAAATCCCTGCGAAAAACAGAAAATGAAAAAAAAAAAAAAAAAAAAATCACATCCACTGCCTTCCCTTTGTCCACTAGAAGGATAACCTTGACATATAAAGGGATATTAAATTAGCAAGACACGGCTTTCCCCTCATGAACATGTTGGATTTGACAGATGACTGCATTGTCTGTCAAGTGGTGTTTTCAGTAACTCCCAGAATAAACTTCTCTGTAATTTTCTCAGGCACCAAAGGGAGGTTGACAGGCCTGTAATTATCAGGGTCTTTTTTCTCACCCTTCCTGAAAACTGCAACAAAATTTTCTAGTTTGCAGTCAACTAGGACATCTCCACACTGCTAAGACTGTTGCTAAACGTAAGAGAGATCTCACAGTAACATTGACCAACTCTGCCAGTAGTCTGGGATGAATCCCATTGGGTTCCATAGATTTATGGGCATTCAGTTACAGCAGCAAATCCTATACCAGTTTAAAGTCATCTGGGAGCTTATCATTCCCCTCTTACCCAGGCCTCAAGGTGTGCCAGAGCCCATCATTGGTGTTAAGGACCAAGGCAAAGAAAGCATTAAACAACCCATGCTTTATCTTCATCCATATTTGTGATGTGACCAACTTCATCAAGTAACAGGCCAACATTTACTTTAGGGGTCTTTTTATTGTTAACATACTTTGAAAAGTTTTTTGTTATCCACCACACTACTGGCAAACTTCAGCTCCAGTTGAGCTTTGGCCATACAAATTTTGTCCCTGCACTAGTGAACAGCATCTCTGTAGTCCTCCCCCCCTATAGTCTGAACTTGCTTCCAGAGCACATACACTTTCATTTTCTGCCAAAGCTCCAGGAGATCCCTGTTTAGCCATACCAGGCTTCTGCCCTGCTTCCTTGACATATGACATACTGGAATTGCCTGCTCCTGCACTCTTAAAGATGGTTCTTAAAATGCAACCTGCAACCCACTACCCTCGAATGCAGGTTCTTAGGGGACCTTACTAACTAATTTTTCAAGCTGCCTAAAGTCTGCTCTTCCAAAACCCAGGGCAACTGCTCTGCCAACAGTTTTTCTCATATCAAAGCTTTTAAAATCAAGCATTTCATGATGACTGTGGCCAAGACAGTCACCAATTATCATTTCACCCATGAGACCATCTCCATTGACAAATGACAGGTTTGGGAGGCTACCTTTTCTAATCGGCTCCCTTAGAAATCATATCAAAAACTTATCCTCAGCATGCTTTGGGAATTTCCTGGACTTGTCCACATTTGTTTTATCACAGTTCCAGTTAAAATCCGAGAAACTGAAGTCTCCCATAAGGATACAGGCACCTGATCTACAGATATCCCTTAATTCCTTATAGAACGATACATTGATGTCATCATCCTGGCTGAGTAACCTATAGACTCCCATAACAGCATCCGAGTCTGATGTTTCCCATGATGAAAAACCTTCAAATTCTGTCAGCAACACCAGCCTCAGAGGCAGGTATGGGTAAGCTGGATCTACCTGATGTCATTCCCTATGACTGGGAGGGATAACAGAAAATACCAGCTGTGCTTCTGATCATTGTACCAATCTCCCGAAGGCCCAGAAATCTCTTTTGATCTCTTGGACTTCTCTGTGTAACTTCATTGGTACACACATGAAAAAGCAGTAACAGGTAATAATCTGAGCAACACACCAAACTAGGATGTTTCCTGGCAATGTCTAACTAGAATTCCAAAGAATACTTCCCTGAAAGGTGAGTCTAGTTGGCAGACTGGATCTTGTCTTCCCTTCAGAAAGGAGCCACCTATGACAATATTTTTTCTTTGGGACATGGTCATGAAGTGGGGGATAGGCTGACCTGCTCTCACCAACTCCTCTAGCATAGAATCACAGAATCGAGTATGTTGGAAAAGACATTCAAGATCAAGTCCAACTGTTAATCCAGTACTGCCAAATACTCCACTAACCATGTCCTTAAGCACCACATCTACACGTCTTTTAATTACCTCCAGGAATGCTGACTCAACCACTTCCCTGGGCAGCCTGTTCCAGTGTTTGATAATCCTTTCTGTGAAGAAATCTTTCCTAATATGTAATCTAAATCGCCTCTGGTACAGCTTGAGGCCATTTCCCCTTGTCCAGTAAATTGCTGTTACTTGGGAGAAGAAGCTGACCTCCATCCGGGCAGTTGTAGAGAGCAATGTGGTCTCCTGTGAGCCTCTTTTTCTCCAGGCCAAATAGCCCCAGCTCCCTCAGCCACTCTTCATCAGACTTGTGCTCCAGACCCTTCACCAGCATCAGCCACCTCTTCATGTCCCTGTCCTTCTAATTCCAGAGCCTGTGATCTCTTTTATAAGGGCAGCTCGGAAGGCAAGATAGACAAAGAGGAGCTTCTCCCACTGCCCCAAGCAGAGACTTTTATCTGATCACTTGTATCCCACCTTCTGCCTGGTGGGGAGAGGGTGTAGGATCCCTTTTCCCACGTGTTCTACCTAATTGACATTCTTGTTCCCAAGAGGTTAGAGTATGCTTCCACCAGCAAATACTTAAGAGCCTCCATCTACTTTTCAGTGAAACCCACAGAAAGATTGCAAAGCAGAAGCTGAATCAGGATCTACTTCACAAGTTGATAGAAACCTCCTTTGCACTTACCATTTGCCTGTCATCTAATAGTATTAAAAACAAATAAAACTCGCCCACTGGATTAATGATGAGCACAGACAAGGGACACTCTCTCAATTTGGTAGCAATTGAAAGTTTAAAACAACCTTCAAGTGTCATCAGCAAAGGTAATTCAGAAATTCTCCCTCTTTCATGACAAAATTCTGTCAATTAGCTGAAAACAGCAATTACCAGTCCTTTCCTTTATTATTTGAGAAGAATCAAAACTTTCCAAGGATGATAAATGGCTCCTTGGAAAACACAATATTCAGTTCTGCTAAATTTGCACTTTTCTGTTGGTTTTTGGGTTGTGGGGGTTTTTTTTTGGTTTTTAACCATTCTTTCACACAGCCTGTAAAAAGAAAGTAGTAGGGGCTGCTGGGGGAAAGTGGAGAGACAGAATACGTGTCAAGGAAGGAAAATGCCAAGGGATGGTTTAAAGAAGAATACAGAGCTTTTCTCATTTAACTCGCTGACCAGGGCAGAGATGTTCCCACACCTTCATTAATTAAACAGGAAAGCTAACATTGTTAGCAACATTAGGTACAAAACCTCATTTAAATTGTTCTGAAACAAAACAGGAAAAAAAGCAAATGCATTCAGAGGATGACCTTTGAGAATTCTGGCTTCATTAACATTTCAAACAGCACAGCACAAAATTAAGACAGGAAATAGACTTGCAGTGCTATTTGACTGCAGAAATATATATCATTAACATGCCTATAATTAACAGGATACCAATGTTTGTCCCATTGTGTCTGCTAATAATGGTGTAACATGCAAATGGAATTTCTCCTAGCAAAATTGAAGAGGATATTTAAGTTTATTCCACCTATCAAGCTTACTGAGAAATGTCAAACAACCCCCTTTTTTGCCCTTCGAAAGGAATTCCTCCATGCCTGCCCCTGCAGGCTCATATAAAATAATTGAAGAAGGCTGCTCTTAAAATCCAGAGTCCAGTCGTCATTTCCCATGTCATATCAGCAAGTTAATTGGGGAGCCACAAGTGACCCAGGCAGGCGTTACAGAAAGCAGTTCAGATGCCAACATCACCCCTTCCATGCAACAACAAAGGGTTAGCAGTCCCCTTCCTCTGAATGGGATCATTTTACCTAAGCTCTATGGCCCTAATGGCATGGCACTGCCCTTTATAGGGCCATGTGCTGGGTTTTGGTTTTGAGCGCTCACACATATGTAACAGCATTCCTGCTACTGTTTACCCAGAGGTATTCTGCAATCCGTTAGACCTCACTTCTGGGAAATGCTGACCTGATGTCCAGTCTGGACTCAATTTCATTCTCTGTTCCCATGTTAGATCTTCTCAGATAATATCCATCCTTATACTCCTGAGCTGTGGCAACTGTAGGCTGCTTGGTCATCAACTGGCTGGTCGTAGGATTTTTAATTTCTCTTAAGTCAGATCAGGTTGAAAATCTGATAAAAGCCTGCTCTGCCTCCTAGAGAGGCAAGATGCAGTAAGAAGTTCTTGACAAGGACCTGTCTGTTCCCAGGGCAGAATGAAGGGCTGAGTGTAACAAAGACTTCAAGCGCCAGTACTAGAGTTTTGTGATTAACTCAAGTTGCATATTTTCAATCTGTTCCCCGATTATTCCTTTTCTATTCAAAGAGGCTGAAGCAAGAAGAAACACAACTTACCCGCTTGTAAGGGACCAGGGGATTATCTAACTTCGCTCTCTTTGTATTAAGATGTCATTTACATTGAGCTTGCCTAAAGTCACAGAAGGGGCAGACAGATACTTAGCCTGCTGGTTGCTTTGGTCATATAATAAGCATGGACAAAAAAGTCCCATCATGAAGCTGTTGTACAATTACTGCTGCACCACAAAAGATGTCACCAATCTACTAAGGATTAAGGAAACTATTATTGTGGGGTGAAGAGACAGTAAAACTTCAAGGATGAACCAGATTTGTGGATCTCAGCAGAGAACTACGATTAAGGTGTAATCTCAATTAAGATGTAACATTTTCGCAAGTTCTCCTCCCCCAGTGTTACTGTTTATGAGTATTAAAAAGTCAATTTATACTTATCAGTTCTCTAGATTGGTCAGTATGTCTTACCAGCAGGAAAGATTAAACTGTCCATCACAACAAGCTGTCCTTTCCCTGTTCTTATATTACCAAAACCTGTTGAGATTAAAGCCATGAGAAACTGGATGAAACACATTCATTTGCTTCAAATTCAAGGGCTTACAAAGTTAAATTCCTACACACCTGTAGTCAAACTTAATAGAAAAAGCAAAATCACAGCAGTTCCCTCAATGGTAGTGAGAGAGTTTGAGAAACATCATATGTGTTTGTTGAATGAATTCACAACATAAAATACCTTCCCAGGATGCCCTAAACCAGTAGACAGTCAAAAAATAAATAATTCTGGGCCTCATTTGTTTAAAGAGAAAAATTACTTACTACATTTTCAAGATCAAAAGGGGCTTTGAGCAGCTTTCCCTTCCACAGGTCTCTTACCCATCATCTCCCATACATGCCAGTCAGCAAAATGGTCTGAAGGTGAGGGATATTTCAAAATGCTTCACTGCTCCACACACCATCACTCAAAAAAAACATTATGACTAAGACTCAGTACTACAGCTTTGCTATATCAATTACACATGATCAGTAATACTGATCTCAGTTTTACATGAGCAACATCCTTCTAGATTCATTATTGGTAAGCTCCTTCTTAGGTCTGAAAACCAGAAAAAGTCACTGCATTGTGCAGCCATCTCATGATTGTTCTCCAGTCTAACACTCTGGTTTTCATTCACATCAAACTGCACCCATCAGGCCAGCTGCAATTCCTCTAGGACCAGAACAACTATTCCTCATGTGACAGAGTCCTCCTTGCCAATTAGTAGAACTGATTTATTTGGAAAAAGGTGTTTATGCTTTCTTTGGGGTTTAATAGAGACTATAAAGCCAGGGATGACCACACTAAAATTTTTAAAAATAAATACATCAGTATTTCCAGCTAGCTAAACAGAGCTATGGCCTTTTCACAGGCAAGACCGAGCACTCTGAAGGGATTTGGATCTGTCCAGGAGCAAAATTTTGTGACTTGGTTTCAAGTGGTGTCCAGTAAATCACAACCACCTGTGCCCCAGGTGAGTTAGCTGATACATATTGTTAATTTAGTCAACACAAGGCTCACCGAGGTGGCAAAACTCCCTGGGGCATCCCAACACTATGATAGTGGGAACAACCTAAGGGACAAAGGAAAGAATAAATGGCTGTGCAGAGAATAATGCTTCTGGGAGCTCTCTGTGGCACTCTGTGTCAGAGCCCAGATACACCCCACTGTTTTTTTCTGTATTATCAATAAGATTATCTCAATCTTTCTGGAATTGTGCTCAAAAGCAGAGAAGTGGCCCTTCCAAGCTCAGAACTATATAGGGAAAAAAGGCCCTCTAGGATGTCCTCATCTTTTTTGTGCAGCCTCCACAGACCATACTCTGACACGAAACCCTATTAACATACAGTGGAAGGAGTTTAGAGGAGCATTTTTCTTAGAAGCCTTGACTAGATAACCTTTATCATTCCTTTCTTCTACTCACTAAAATCCCCTGCTACTTAAAAAGCAGAACCGCCTCAGGACAGATGTGCCCCTACAAAGAAACTGCAGAACACAAATTTGGTGCCCATCCCTTCACCGATGATTCACGTCCTCAGGGGTGACAGTCAAACACAGAGAAATTAAAAGCTTTCACAGCTCAGAGAACAGTGTGAAAAAGCAGAAAAGTGAAAGAATGGAGGGCTGAAAATATTTGCTCACAAAAAGGTTGATTTTTAAACTCTTTGGTTTGCCCGTGTTAATCAGCAGCATGAAAACTTGTATACTCACATCTATGTTTCAGCCAGGAGGAATAGGCTCAATAAATACAGCAACCAGGAAACTGCTGAGGGCAGGAAGGCATAATTCTTTTTGCAGCTTTAATCTGCTAACTGATCAAGTATATGACCGCTTGAGGTTCATTTTCCTGCCCATTTTAATAGGGAGAACAGTAGCTACACATCCTTATAAAACCCTTCAGCAATTTTAGACTGCGGGAGCTGGGGACTGAGAGAAGCCATACCTTCAAGTTTCATAAATTGGAGCTGGGTGAGGATCTGCACCTGCTGCTGTGACTTATTTTTACAGGGTAAGGCTCTAGAAAGGATCTAAATCTCTAGTGTTTCTGTTTCAGATATGGCAAAAATGCCTTTTGCTGAGCCCATCTCCCCTCAGCAACTTCCCTCCCAGCCTTAGGCCTGGTAGTCCATACTGCAGGCTCTGTTAGAGATCATCTTTGCTGGGAAGAAGCAGATCTTGTAGCAAGCATATTCAAGTTGATTGCTGCTGTTGTGTTTCAGCTCAGCATAGATCCAAGTTGCCGCTCCCCTACACAAAAAGAGTTCACTGCCTTTCACAGGATACTGAGCTCCAGATTTCACTGTAGGTGTAACAGCAGCTCTCCTTTGAAGCTGTGTCCACTTAAAACTCAGTCAAGACCTCATCCCACTGATGATTCATTAGTAGCAATACAGAAGACCAAAAGTACCAAAATGGATTCCTCAGCCCTGGTCACACTTCTAAAGGGATGTCATAGGTTAGCAAGCATAGTCCCGGAAGTGATGTTCTTGCAAAAGGGTGCTTACAGCTCCTCTACAACCTGACAGAACCTATCAGCTGGCCAGTTTGAATATGGACAATTTTTTAAGCCACTTAGAATTTTGACTGCCTCTGTGATCCACACTTAAGAATAGATAAGCCCAGGCAGGTCTCTGTCTCATTTCCAGCACTGGGACAGGTGGCTGGGGGCCCCATACGGGGGCCGGCGGGCCAGGCCCAGGCCCTGCCCAGGCCAGGCCAGGCCACGGCCATCCTGGAGCCGATGGGCCCTGTTCCACCCACAGAACCCCCCCACACCCCTGTTCTGTGCAGACGGAGCAGCCCAGCTCCCCCTCTCCAGTGCAGCCAAGATTCAGCTGAAGCTGCGCCGCTGTCCGGCAGAGATCATATGACCCACAGCGATAAGCCACATTCCAGCTGCAAGGCCTGGGTGAGATTAACCCTTTTAGTGCTGTGAAGAGCTGAAAACCTGAGGGAAGAGAAAGAGGAGATGCTTAAAGCTGAAATTCTGTGATAAAGCTATGAGGTATCAGAGTACCCGTTGTAAGTTCATGAAGGCATGGGGAGTGGAGCGTTCAACTTGTACTTGTGAGCAAAAGCACCTGCACTGAGATAGGCAGATGCTGAAGCATCTGTAATTTCATGAGAAGTTTGAACAGGGAGAAATGGAAGCTATGAGGACTTTTGCTCCAAATGGAAAGGAGAAGACCTCAGTTCCTAGAGATGTTCACAGAGATAGTCCTGGAGATGAAGATGAGGAGGACCCTTTGCTCCCAAAGAAGGAGGAAGGCCTCTATTCTTAGAGATAAAATGCTCCCAGAGATGGGTGAAGAGAACTTCTGTTTCTGAATGACTCAACCTTAAAATGGTACCCCATTAACTCAAGATTGGACCCTCAAAAGCAGTTGTGGGAAAAGCTGCAAGTCGTGGGAAGGGACTCTCACATGATGCGAGCAGAGAACCAACCTGGGCAGCTGTCTCGTTGTGATAATTTCTCCATAGCATGGGCAAGAGACACTCCTCTTCCTAAATGAACTGAACAAGGCTATTACAAAAGTGGTAAACAGACCAAACATCTCAAGGGTTGTCTTTTTACATTGTCAGTGGGAGAAGGGAGAAAGGTGGGGGAAGGAGAAGTGTTCTGAAGGTGTGGTATTTTTTTCCCCTCTTTTCTTTTTCCTTATTTTAGATCTATTAATAAACTTCTTTATATTCTTTCAAGTTTGGTGCCTGCTTTGCTTTTCTCCTAATTCTTATCTCACAGAAGGTAAACAGTAATGAGTATTTTGGACCAAACCACTACACTAAATTGGTGTTTCTGCCCGGTTACAAACCCAACCCGCTACAAGGGACCACTGCTAAAACATGCATACCCTTGTCACTATGAGATTGTCTGTCAATACTGGTATAGCTAGATGCATTGGTGAAAACCATTTATCAGTGAAAGATTCATTTCACCAAACAGACACAGGCTGGTACTACAGAAGCCAGCTTATTTAAAAAAAAAAAAAAAAAAGCCACTATGAACAATAGGCTTCTTTTTCCTGGCAGGATTCAGCAAATGATACATTACTCACTGCAATACATATAATTGCTCAAGCTAAGCACAAACAGAAACAAGGAGACAAGGCTAAGAAAAGACTATTATAAGTTCATGGGGAGCTTTTACACAGCAGGGGGGCACACGTGAGCTTAATAGAGAAACAGAGATGCTGATTAACACAAAAGCACCTCTCTAAATTCACAGCAATGTCAAATCTAACAATCAGAGGCAATGCCATAGCAGCAATCCACATCAGATTACAATAGCCAGAACACAGGGAAAAAAAAAAAAATCAGCCCTCGAGGGACACATGCTAAGGGTGCATCAAAATTTATCACTCATCCTATCTGCCCACCCAAAATTTTTCAGCAGCAAGCATCACAGTAGTCATTATTCCTGTTAAAGTATACAGGAAATGACAGGAGAACTAAAAAAAAAGTTTCCAGGAAATATAATCCTAAAAGAAACCCAGCAGTAAAGAGAAATCCCATCCATCCCTTTTCACAGAGCTGGACTCAATGATCCTTGTGGATTGCTTCCAACTTAGAATATTCTGCAATTCTTATTAAAACCAGTTTCCCTGCACAGATGTTAATGGACAATAATCAAGAAATCTAATTCTCACAGACTTCATCTGTTCAACCCTAATCAAATATACTTACAGCAAGGTAAGGAAAAACAAACACTGTGTTGTAACAGACATCCATCCACAGCACTTTCCTGGTCAGGTTAACAGCTGGACAACCAGCAAAGAAACCAGCTGGGAGGTAGCCAGGCTTGTTATCCTGCAGCAAAGCTGCTGTAATTTAGCTGGCACCTAGAGAAATCTGCAAGATTTGAGACACCTGAGAGACCACAGATATTTTTTTGACAAAAGAGGAGAAAAATCCCAATTTCTCAAGTGATGAATGGAAGGGGTAGGAAAGTGGTGCAAACACCTGCAGATATCAGCAGCTCTGCAGTCACCAGCCCCCTTTCTACCTTCTGTGGGAGCCACAAATTAATCCACAAGGAACCCATATGCAGGCGCAGTGAATCCAGCCTAAGCTCTCCAGTTCTGAAATGAACTCTAAATGACTAATTAAAGGCCAAACAGTATTATCATTACTCACTTTGCCCAGTATCTTACACCATGATTGGTCCCTTTGGCTTCAATTAGTTGCTATCCTGATGGGTGCCGACTAAATAGCAGATAAATGCCCAGTCTTAGCAAGTTCTGAAAAACTGCTTTACTGAGTGAGTTTTCCCACCAGGTACCTGGTTGTTTTGCAGAGAGTTACCTCATTCAAGGTGAGCAACCCAGAGCTTTGAAAAGTCTCAATGATACCTTTCTTGTTTGAGAAACCTGCTTTTTCCTGGAGACAAACATTATGAGTCAGCCCTGCACACGCCTCAGCATGACCTGAGGAGCAGCTGGCTCAGGTGCAGCCTCACCAGAGGGGCTGAGAAGTTCATGGAGCACCTTTTCTCACCTCCTGAGAACGTACCTTTTTTAAAAGCCCACACTGCTAACAAACAGCCGTATTCAGACTGTGACCTGGGGGAGCGCACTGGAGAAATCAGTTTCTTATGTTTCACTTTTAAATTTTAAGAGAGGTAGGATAGAAGCCATAATGTCAATTATGCTTCAGTGCAGAGCCTGCTCAAAAGCCTACAAAATGTTTCAAAGAGGCATTTTAGAGCTACTTATCTTATATATACCTTCTGCACAGGGCTGTTTGAATGTCAAACACAGTCCAAAACAAAAATACCTAAGGTATTTATAAACTCCCAGGAAGGAAAATTCATAAGAATCATCTGTCATTTTTAATTTTGTAGCTCTCTGAGTAGCTTCAGAAAAAGGGCAAAGAAGTCTTATTTTTTTATGGCTTCTTGTAGCTTCTGTTGAACACAGACCAGATGCTTTTTGTTTCTTGTGCAGCCATTCCAGCTTGCACTTCAACAAGACATTGATTTGCATTCACTTTTTACCCTAATACCTTTATTTATGTGTAGCACTGGTCTTATTCCACAGCAAGACCAAATTGACATGATGTTCCAGAAAACTTAATGTCTTTCAATTTCATGGGGAAAAAAAGACCAAATTTTTTTTGAGTCTTTTCTCCTCCTCCACCCCCTCCTCAATAGAGAGGTTAACCTATGACCCCTGCGAGCACAGGCCACCAGAGGATTGTTTGGAGAGCAAGCCAGGGGGAAGCAGCACGACTGGAAAAATTTAATTATTTGATGAAAAGTTCCCCTTTTCAAACTGTATCAATCACTCAAATATTCAAACTGTATCAAGCTGTATCAATCACTCAAATCACTTTTGTCACCTTAGATGAATTTGTTAAGCAGAGTGGACCTTTGCAGTGCCAGAGTGCCCAGGTTGACCCTGAAAGTCCCCATAAAGTTCCACATAACACGTCTAAAGCAGAGGGCCAAGCACACTCCCTGGAGCTCCCACGGTGACCAGGAAGTCACACAGAGCTCATTTCCTCATTTCCAGCTTTGCCGCTGGGCTTATTTGACAGTTGGGTAAGAGGATTTGTCTCCCCTGTGGTAAGTAGGGAAGGTACACGGGAGCTCAAATTGCAGAAATTTTTAATATCTCATGAGCTCTTTTCCAGCTTGAGCCTTAGCCGGCTGTCAGACGAGCAGCAGGTGCCTTTGCTAGCAAGATATAGGGGAATGAGGGAAAGTGCCAAAGTGAAAAAAGAGAAAAACTCATCTGTCTTACCCTCTTCTGTTCCTTCCTCACATCTTCCCCAGCTGGAGGCTCAGAGTTAGAGGTTTGATTGGCTACAAACCAGGGACAACAGCCCTGCTCACCTGACCCATCCTGAAGCCAGCAGCTTTTCTTCTTTTTTTTATATGACTGAGCCAGCAGCCAAGAAATTTGCCAGTGAAGGTGTAGAGATCACATTAGTGGTTCCACCTGGCCTAAAGGAACACAGCTGATGGAAATGTGATGTAAGTGTAAGTACTAACTGCAAAAGACCATCAGAAGGATGGGAAAACACAAATTATTCAAAGCATGAACCAGACACTTCCTAAGTAGCCAGCTGTAGAAATAAATGGACCCATCTTGACTCCCAGCCATTTATAGTCGTAGAGAAGAATGAAAGTCCTATTACTTTTGAAGCCTGTAGCCATTTTATCATGTCAAACCTCATAATCCTTCAGAAAAAAAACCCAAAAAACCTGCCAACTGGCCCCTTTCCTCAGCTGTTCTCTCCCAAACCCCTGAACCCTGGAGTGTGCATGCACAGCTTGGTTCAGAGCAGTAAGATCTGAACAGCCCTGGCAATGACAGAGCATCCTCCAAATTCACAGAGGACTCTGGATGACCCAGCAAAGCTCATAAAACCAGATAAACATAGCAAAGATTTTCCTAATTAAATGGATGCCATCAAAAGTCATTTCAGTTTTTAAAGAAATGTTAGTGTTTATAAAGGGAAGCTGATGCTGTTCAAATGGTTCCTGAGAGGACCATACCAACAGTGAGTCTGCAGCATCTAGAGCATGTTTGTCTACCAGATACTTGGTAATATATCTATGTACACTTATTAAAAGTGAAAACGTATATAAACCTTGGCAGTCTAGACACTCACCATGGATTTAACACATGCTGTTCCTAAGTCTATTTATTTTCTCACATGCCTAGAGCAAGCCCAGAAGGCCTCAAGCAAAACCTTCTAGGGTGCAATACCACCGCCACAGGCAGAGGCAGAAAAGAAATGACTTCAGGTGCTTTGGGAACATTAGCAGTACTGCAGGCAGAGAGGCAGGCAGTGGAAAATAAATACAACTAAACAGTAGGAAATAGATTCCTCTTGCTCCTTCTGGCTTCCCACTGGGAAAGTGGATGGCAAATACAAGCCTGGAAAGGGCTCCCACAGTCACCAGTGGCCATAAATGAAGAAACTAGCCCTTTTGCTTTTAAATTCTTCAGCTCACACTGTTAACATTGTGAAAAACAGACAGTGAGCTGGGAACAAATCCTGCACTGTTTCCATGGCCAGGACATGGACTGCCTGAGAGCAGACAGCTCCAGGGCCAAAACAATCTGGTCATCAGGGAAAAGTAAGGCATCAAATTAAGAACTCTTTGAATTGCAAAGCAAATGCAAAGGGGACTGCTGACTTACAGACCCTTTGCAAGCAGCCAGAGTTAGAGGCACTGACATTCCGTAGGTGGGAGAAAGGCAGCACTTATTTCCACTTCCTTTTCAGGGATCCCTTCTCAGAGGGGGATTTCATTTACTCTGTTAGATTTCATCCACAGAGAATTCCTTGGGAGAGCTTATGAACTCACCTAGTCTGGACTGCAACTTGCTATTTCAGCAAGTGGGCAACAGATGGCTTTCAGAGGGGCAGACAGCTCCTGAGTGTTGTCACTGCACACCCAGGCTGGGTCTAACAGGTCAAGCAGGCTAGCACCAGCCACGGAGCCAGAGCTGTGCAAACCCCAGCAAAAGACTCAAATTATCGTGTACTCGCCACAGACACAGGCTCCTGGATGGCTGGGGTGGGGGACCCCAAGTGAAGGCAGGTGCTGAGGAGCTGGTGTGGTCCTGGTGGGGGCGTTGCCTCCACCTGGTGCTTCTTCTTTGCTGCCTGTGGTCTCCAGTGAGAAAGATCCCAGACAAAATGGAACTCAATTCTTTTAGAGTTGGGCATGAGGAAAAAGGCCACCTTCCTGATGTGTCCACATGAGTCACTGCCCATGGGCCCTCCCTTACAGAGCTGGCTGCAGGAGTTCGTGCATTTGCTGTAGGCATCGATTGGGAACCACCTTATTTGGTTATTTGCAGCTGCACCCCTCCAACCTGTGTTCTTTGGGAATTAAAATTCAAGTTCCCAGAACTGACCTGGTGATTCTACCTGTTCTGGTGTTTAGAAGGTGCAAATTCTGTTTGCCAAGCCTTTTCAACCTCTTTCCAATCAAATGTAATTTAAAGATACTAAGAATGGTTTCCTTTCTTCCATGTACACTTTGCCAGCAAATTATTTCCAGCTCAGTGAACATACTGCACCTAAAAGCAGTTAAACTGCTCTAAGTCCATGTAAATCTGCCAAAATGCTCCATATCAAAGGCCCTATGAGTCCATTAAGTATCACAATATTAATAAAGAACAGCTTTTTAGCACTACTAGCAGTATGAAAATGCGTGAAGAGAAACCCATGTGTGACTACAATACTACCCACCCATCTGAGCATCCAACACCATGCCAGGGCTTACTGTTCCCAAATATTCAAAGATTTCTGTCTCCAGGCTTTTTACATCAGGTAATCGCATGGGAAATTTAACCACCTTCCTGAAAGAAAGAGAAAGCATCCAGCTTTTCAGGCCTTAGAGAATATACCCACATAGACCAAAAATCTCAGAGCAGAGGTTAAAAAGAACCAATTTGGTTGTTCTCTTTCAAAGCTCATCCTAGGGCGTCATTTGGAGCTGCCAGCCCACTCACAAGCCATAAGCAGAGAAGCCTCACTGAGGGTTGCAATGTGTTGTAGAGCTGGCATAAGCAACAGAAAGACAAAAGCAAATACATGAACTTTCCTCAATTTCTTCCCATGCTCCTAAGGTCTTCGGGAGAATCATTGAAGGAAAGGAGACCAGCAGCTTCTCCATTAAAATCATAAGCAAATTAAAAAGTTATGAGTCGTATTTGATTTTTAGCCTTCTTTATGGAGAGATTTTTGAAGTAGCACTGTAAAAACATAGTGAGGAATTTTAAAAAGTAGCAGTTTGCATTATTAACACGAATGAATTTTAAAACACCAGATTTACTTTTAACTTCTATGCTCTTCCATTATTAATTCTGCTGTATGCTGCACTTGGCATAGCCCTATGTAGAAATATGCTGAAGTAATTTAATATGAAGATTAAAAAGGCTGGGATGGTTAGGACAAGTTCACATCCATCTGTAGAAAAAATGTTCTTGAAATTTTTTTGACAACTAGGAATGAAAGAACATCCCAGTGTCTATTCTTATCTGATGATCTTGGAGCAAGTGAGGATCTAGCAAGATTCAGAAAGGACTGACCCTAAGTCAGAGGAGCGCAGAACAGTACAATCCATCCCCTTAGGAGCAGCCAGACCCACCTTTACTCAGAGCAAGGTACACCAGCCTGCACAGATGAGCTTGAAAAGTGGGTGCCTGCAAGGGAAAAATGTTAGATAGGAAAAGCACCATATTTGGGGTCATCTGGGAGCACTCAATAGCTGCCTGCCCTTTCTTCCAAACTGGCTCTGACTCCAGGTGCTCTCTGCTAGAGGGAGGTGGCAGGCTGGCACCTTCCACAACCTGGCAGGTCACACCACAAGCCCTGCAGCGAATCAGCCTGGGCATCATGCTGTCAGAGCCTACTTCTTCCAGCTCAAAAGCTGCCCTCAGCTTTGGAGCAGGGTCAGCTGCTGGAAGGTTGGGGCTTCCTATATGCAGCGTGGCAGCACGGCGGCACAGGCAGCATGGAGAGAGAGCGGGCAGACATCCCGCAGCGTGCAAGTGAGGGACACCTTCTGTAACTCCAAAAAAAAGGCTCCACTGCATCTTGCTGCTGAGGCTCCGCAGTGGTGAGACTGCAACAAGCTGTGTGTGTCTAGGGATGAAAAGGGTTTTATTTTGCTGGGAAAAAAAGGAGGAAATGCTCGATTTACTAACGTTTTACTTCTAAAACTACTTCTCATTTAGAAGCAAAATATTTAGTGAGATAAAATGTGGCCGTATTGAAACAGCATGGCCAAGAGCAGGCTGAATTTCTCTGCAGCAGCCAAACATTGTTTTCTAGGTAAGAAAAGGTTAGAAAAGTCTTCATGTGGATGCAGGAAGACTTTGTGGCATTTACAGAATTAGCATGGAGGAGAACTCCATGGTTCAGGATACTTCTAGGATAGACTGCAGCAGAACTGCAGGAAATAAGAAAAAGGAAAAAACAAAAGCATTAAAAATATATATAGTTAAGCTACTTAAATAGTGAAAAACAAAAATACTTGGAAGGTGTAAAAGTCTTCACAAGGCAATGGTTTAAAAAAAACACTTAAAAAGAGATTTTATACTGGGTTCTATGCCAAAATAGAGCCAACATTAATTAGTGGCTATTCAAGAAGGGTACTCTGAAAATATTAATTAAAAGGGCTTTCAATTAACAGAATGCAATTTGTAGGGAGATGCCTAGGAAAAAGATTAAGCTTCTGCTTCTGGGTTTAACAAAACAGTCATGAGGTCTAGTCTGGAAGCCCTAATCAGACCTTATTGCTCACTCCTGATCTGCTGGAGTTCTTTGGGGGAAAAAGGTGAGCCAAGCCTTTCAACACTGCAGAGCGTCTGAAGATTTTTTTTACCAGGAATAAGATCCTGTTAAGCTGAACTTGCATCCCCAGGTGAGTCACAGAAGAGAGAGATCAGTATTTTCTAGTCTGAGCATTTGATCCGAGGCAGAAGTGTCATTTGCTCCATGTTTGCTTTCAGTCTGAAATACAACCCTCCCATTCTGCAAAACATACTCCTCCTGTTGGTCCTGACACAATTTTGGCGTGGTGGTAAGAAAAAAGACTTAGAAAAAGACTTTAAAAAGTCTTTTTAAAACTTTGTATAAGAAGGTCCATTTGCAGATGAGATGTCATTTGAGAGGCTGCATTTTGCTGTATAAAGTGCATTAGAGAAAAATGTATGGCAGAGCTAAGTTCAGGCACCGTGATCATGGTGTAGCTCTAATAGGAGGGGAAACAGGGAAGAGAAAGAGAGCATCTCAAGGGAAAAACAGTCTCACTGATGAATGAGACAAGGTGACAAAGGGAAAGAAGATCAAAGGCTGAAAACTAAAATCAAAATACTAATGCTAGCTGCCCAGGCAGGTGCCACAAGCACAGAGCATGGTACACGGACCAGGGCAGGCAGGAGGGAAAGCAGGAGCTTCCTCCATCAGGTAGGAGAAAAAGGAAACCTCAAGGTCAGGCTGAAGCACAAAGGGGTACAGGAGGAATCACAAGCCACAAAGTCCAACCTGAAAAGGTTGCACACAGGTAGGAGCAAGGGTCCTGTCTTCGCCATCTCACAGCCAACCCTAATGAGGCCCCAGCTTCACTAGCAAAAGGCATTTCACAACCTTTCCTCAGGGCAAAGAACATTTGAGCCTCAGGACAGTGGCACACCCAATTGTGTATGATGTAGTGTCTGAAAACTGCTCATCTCTCAGGGCAGGCTTTAGGAAACTTGGAGACTTACTGGTGAAAGGCAAAAAGTTTGATGTAAAAGCTGACAAGAGAACTTGCACCAGAGGGTTTGAAGCCCATTATCCTTTACACAATCACACTGACTTGCACAGGACTGTTAGTAACAAATACACACCAGGGAGAGGAAATACATGCTTCCTCAACATTGCTGGGGCAAAATGCTCTGTGCATGTCATCAGATGAAACAATGCAGGTTACAAAAGTGTGTGCACCTCAGCTAAGACAAAGCACAGCAGTATCTTCAGCAGTGGAAAAACTCACATGTGAAATATAAAACTCACAAAGGTGTTGGTACTGAAGTTTAACAGTACTGTTTGAGCCAGATGCAGCTGCTCACTGGCCTTGAGTTTTGTACAGGAGAAGCACAAAAGTTGTCTTGCCAGGTAAGCATCCCTGCTAAGTAACCCTGATTAATCCATCAAATTATGACAGTGTTCTGAAAGGATGAGAAATGCTGCGAACTTCACGCTTCAAGGCTTCACAGTTGAAAGAAATCGTCTCTTGTCAGCTTTCTGCAGGTTCAGTCAACCCCACAGTTACTGTATCACACAGGTTGAAATCCCTTTTCAGTTAACAAATGCCCTTGTTGGCTGGGTCTAGAAAAATGCCTGTGAAAATTTATGAATGAGGTACTGTGTGCAGAACAATGCCCTCGTGCGCCATAGTGACTTTGAGAGATGCACAGACAACATGAGAAGAATATTCTAACTGTTGGAGGTGATGTTGAAAGGTCATAAATGTGATCCAAGTCAGAAGTGTGTAGAGTGGGAGTCAAAATGTTTGCTCAAGGGGATTAGAGAACAGAGCTACATGGCATGTGGGATGGCCTTATAGGGAAACCAGAGTGTCACCATAGTCTTTGCTGGTTGCTGGATTTCCTCAAGATTGCCAGTACAGCCCAAGCAGCAGAACTGCCACCTGAGTTGGTGATCTGGGGCTGGATACCCAGAGCAGATTCAGAAAAATAAGAAAGTCAATGGGTATAAGCAAGAGAGAATGTAGCTGGACTATGCGAACTACAGAGTTTTTAACACGCTGATACAGTCAGAAAAATAGTCTCTCTTGCTTCTCACCTCCCCTGGAGCCTTCACACAGATGTTTTCATTAAGGTATTAGGTACAGCTCATTATAATGGTGTCAGGATATTTGATCGAGCATCACTGTTTACAGCACAGGAAGAACACTAACAAACAGGAAAACTGGAAGTTCTTTTTCAAAAACACAGTGACTAACAAATTGCTGAAACCTATACGCTGAAAAAAACCCTTTGTTTTTAATAGAGGGAACAACATTACCCCATTGTGACAAATACGGATGTTCCCCCATTTTGCCTGGACTGCAGGCACCAGACAGTTCTCAGTGTAACAGCATTTACCTGGGTATCTTATAATCCACTGATGCAAAAGCATCCCAGATTTGTCAGATTCACCGAAGTTCATGCTGAACAGCCAACAAACCTTGGAGAAAAGCAAAACTTTTTTTCCTGGCAAAGCAATGAGGTAAGTTCTTAAGCAACATCTTGGAAGTAAAGTCACAAAGGAAAAACACGGCGTGAGTAAAGACAGATTTGAGCTGTGCTTGGAATCTAATTTGCTGTCGAGGAATTATTTAAAGTTTCTCAAAAACACATTTTAGCAAAAGCACTTCAGATGCTAGAGGTATAAGATGCATCAAGATATAGGAAGTTATTCCAATTAGGTGGACCTTTCAGACATCCCTTAACTGCAAGGGATAAGCACTAGCCAGCCTGAAGAGAGCAGTCTGCCAAAGCGGACCCTGCTTTAGGCTCTCCCTTGAACTGTGATACCTTCAGTTCTCAATGTGACATGCTGAAGCTCCAAAGCAGATCCTGGGTCCCCAGTTTTCCTCTTTTTTTGCTAGTCGGTTTACAGAGGCTGATTGCATTTACAGCTCTGATTTACAGCTCAGGATTTGTGAGAGCACAAATTAAATACCACTTCAGCCCATGAGGGGATATATGAAGGCATCTTGGCATTTTGGCGTTTTACACCCACTCCAGCTGGAGGACCACCTTTCCACCTCTCAGATACCTTCTTTCCTAGATCATGTGTATTGCATTAGGAACTCACTCCTGGATCTGTAGCAATTTGTAACTTGCTTATGATAAGAGATATCTGCTCTGGGAGCTGCCTAGAAATGGAACCTGCCTAGGCCTCCCTGCCCTGGTCCCTCGCAGTGATCATGGGACAAAGTGCTGCCAATCCTATGCCACCCCACGTGTGCCCCTTTGATGGAATTAAAAGGATGCTTCTTGCCCTCCCTATTCTGGTTCCGTATCCCCATATCCCTCCCCACTACAGCCTCACCCACCCACCCCCTACCTCCTTATTCACACACACACACCTGCCTCCACCAAAGTCCCACAGGCCTGAGCCCTGGGAGAGGCATTTCCACACCCCAGCTGCTCCATGGGAAGCATGTGCTCATGTGAAGAGCCTTCTCCTGCAGCCTGGCAGCTACAAATGGTTGGGAACAACCTCCTCTGGTGTTGTGAAGCCCCTTCCAAGAAAGATGAGGTCTAATAGTTGCTCCAGTGCTGAAGTAGCAAAACCCCCAATAGGGTGACTGGCAAACGGACACTGAACCACTGGAGAGGATATCCACAGCCTCTCGAAGGCATGTTATGCCAGATTCCTGAGGTGTTGTCTGGAAAAAAGCACATCAGCTGAGGAGCATCTCTTACTTAAAAAGTAAAAAAAAAAAAAAGAAAAGAAAAGAAGAGATGAGGGAATTGTAAAGAAAAGGAGGTATAATGAGAGGCCTATGACAGCTCACTGGAAGTTGGTTTTCTGATCACACTTGAGCCCTGCATGCAAGTTTTGTCAGTAGAACCTGTATTATCATTCAAGCACAAAGCAAACTCCCACAACTCATCTGTAGAGCCACCAGGTAAATTGAGCTTGACTTAGAAGGTGTTTTGTATCAAGAAAATAAAACAAAAGAGAAATACCTTATTTGGCACAGCACACCAGTGCACTTACATGTCTTGCCTGAAGCCAAAATGTCAAGCAAGACTGTAGGAGGCAACCTCTTAGATTACCTTGTTTTGAAATTTGGTTTCCTGAAAAGGGTCTGCAGTGCTCTGAAGGGGGCAGAATTTACAAGCAACTTCATTGGAAAGCTACTAAAAACCATCTCTGTCAACTGCCCACAGATCAAAGGAAAGACCAGTCAACTCAACTGCCTGAGGATTTTACTGACTTTTGCACGACTTTGTCCGACAGGAAGTAGGACGATCCTCATGTTTGGAAGAGGTAGAGGGATTGCTATGTTTCTTTGTTTCATGTGGAAGAGCCTGAAGCATATCCAGTGACACTGCGTTTTGCTTACCTTTGAACTCTGAATATACCTCTTGGGACCATAAAGTTCGTGCTGAGAAAAGAAAACCAGCAGAAGAAAGAAGCTTCTGAACCCACATCAAAATATTTGAAAAATCTGATGGGGAGGGAAAGAGTGCAAGAACTCACACTGCAGCTTTCTTGTCAGGAGACTTTCAGAAGAAGATCTGGCAAATTAATGTTACTGGGATGATAACATACATATCACGCTGGGAAGGAAAGGGAAGTAGCCCAGTAGCAAAATCTTGGAATGGAAAAGATGTTAAGAGTTCTTCACTGCAGCACTTTACCTTCCTGTAATGTTTTGCCCACATCTTTATGTGCTGGTGTCTTTTGATCTGTGTCCTCTCTATGTCAGTTCACAGTGGGCTGTAAGGCGACATGCAGAGCAGAGCAAACCATCTAGCTCACATACAGACTGGAAGAAGACAAGGATTCAGGCTTCAGGGGCTGACACAGCAAGTGTAAAAGGTGCCTTGGCTTTTACCCACTGGCACCCTGAGGCTGTCTGTAGCTCAAAAACTTTGAACCTAAAAGCATTTTCATCTGCATTTCAGGAATGCCTGTGCTATTGATCTGCCCAACTTGAAAGCACCAACTAGACTGCTTAGCTATTCATGCCAGCTACTGAAAGGCACATTTGCCAAAACAATAAGGTAGAATCTAAAACTGCTCTTGTTTCAGAGGAGAAAGCAACAGCAACAAGCCACCAACACTGAAGGGCAATCTGGAGAGAGAAAGCAGTGCTCCAAACCCACAAACACTTAGCCATGACAAGGTACTTAGACCATATTTGCATCCAAGGACTGCATCAGGCACAGAAATCTATTTTTTTCTTCTTTATGTATTTTTTCTTTTTTTCTGTATATTTTTCTTTTTCTCTTTTTTCTGCCTTGTTTTTTTTTTTCCCTCTTCCCCCTTCCCTTTTTTTAAATCTTGGACAATAACAAGCATATAAAAGCAATTCCAGCTGCACAGCTTCTCTGGACCTGTCTAACCTTTGCCAACCTGTGAGCTCCAGCAGGCTGCATAGGCAGTGATAAGCAAACCATCCTTCACTCTCCACCAGCAACTTGTTTCCCAGATTTGTGTGCAGCAGGAAAGTCTGCTGGGAGATGTGTTACTTGTGAGCTATAACCAACAAACCACATCACCACCTTCATATTGAACCCAAACTCCCGCCTGACAAACTGCTGGCCTCAATATTTAGTACTTGTTAGCACAGATGGCAACTCTTATCATGCATTTGGGAAGAAGGAAGAAAATCCAAAATAAAGGTTCTTATGTGGGAGAGTCACTTCACATCTGACACAGGGTGGCAAAGAGTCACAGTTAGCAGAACTTATATACCTTAGAAATTATGCAGGTGGCTGGAAAAACCCCATCATCTCCTTGTGCAAGCAGGCTGATGTATCAGTGATGAGACAGGTAATTCAGCAGCAGAACAGAGCACTGCCTGAACCTGCTCTGCTGAGCAGCAAGCTTCAGCTGCTTCTCTGCATATTACCTCTCTCTGCAGGTTGCCACAGAATGGTGCCCTAAATTCTGGCAAAACTGCTATACCTAAGCGAAGAAAAAACTTGAGATTTTTGTCCAACCCCTAATTTCTCCAGCAGGCCACCAGAAGGAATGCTGCAGTTTGGCTCTTTGAGGAGTAAGGCAGGCTGCGATGTTCACCAGGCACCCTGTGCAGCCCAAGCCCTACAGCATCACTGTGAGCCCTACAATCTGTTGTTAGGTCTCTTACAACAGTGCTGCAGAGGGATGAAAGACCTTGTCAAAAATTAACTTTTTTCTTTTTTCAGGAATAAGCCAGCTCCGTCCATCAAGAAATATTGAAGAGTTTTGATAGTCAATAGCAAAGGCATTTGAAATCTCATTGCAGCTTCAAGTGCTTTAGCATCTGGAAGCTTGGTGTATTCCTCCAAAGGTTTGCAGGTGCAGAATTAACCAAAATACATCATCTCTCTTGCAGACAGCATCGTTTCTGATATCTTCAGAGATAACCACATGGATCAGGAGGATTACTGTGGCATTAGCTTCTCTGATTACATTCCCTACAGTTTAATAACAAGAGTGGTGAGACTATAGGTGTATCAACAGAGTTTTGGATTTGTGAGCAAAGAAAGTTGGGGGTTATTAGCAGAATGTGAGAAAAGAAAAGGTCACACACTCAAATGTGCCTCTGAGGATACAGCTGACAATCTGTGGGGCAAGAAAAGTTATTTCTCAATATAGCATCATGAGTTTTCTGATAAGAAGCAACAGGGAATTTGTTAGCAAAGCCATAGATCCATCTTGTCAGATCCAGAGGGCTTTGGCTGTGAGCTTAACCCATAAAAAAGAAAGCAACCACATTTTGTAACACCTACCTTTTAAAGATAGTAGCTACAGTATGTGCAGTCTTCATGTTGCTATTTATCTGCTGGTTTTGGCTGGGGCAGAATGTTTTCCACAATAGCTCCCATGGGGATAAGTTTTGGATTTGTGCTTTCAAAAACAGCATTGATAATTCAGCAATGTTTTAGTAACTGCTGAGCAGGGCTTACAGAGGGGTCAAGGCCCTTTCTACTTCTCATACTGCCCCGCCACTGAGGCAGGCCAGGGGTGCTCCGGTAGTTGGAAGGGAACCCCAGCTGACCAAAGGGACACATAATCTATGGCAGCATTCCAGGATATAAAGCTAGGGGGAAGGAGTAGGAAGTGGGGACGTTCAGAGTGATGGTGTTTGTCTTCCCAAGTCACTGTTACTCATGATGCTCTCCTGGGGACGGCTGAAGACCTGCACCCCCTTGGGAAATGGTGAATGAGTCCCTTGCTTTGCTTGCATGTGCATCTTTTGGTTTACCCATTGAACTGTCTTTATCTCAACCCACAAATTTTCCCAATTTTACCCTTCAGATTCTCTCCCCAGTCTCACCATGGTGGGAGTGAGTGGCTGTGTGCTGCTTAGGTGACAGCTGAGGTTAAACCACAGCATAACTGCACTAGCACCTGGATTTTTTAATCATTAAGAAGAAACTTACATTCATTGAATATAAAAAGGTAGAAAACGTGGTCTCAGCAAAATGGTGGCTGTTAACCGCACTGTTGTTCCTTCTGTCTAATGCTTTCCCCAAGGAGGTATCCTGCCCTTTCCACAGTAAGTGTTTGGTTGGTACTTTGTAGAGGAAAGCAGAGAGGTAGCTGAAGAACTTTACAGCTGACATTACGAGCTACTAGTGAGATTAAACATATTTTTCCCAGGCACATTTACCAAAGATAATACAGAATAAGTTTACAATTCTATTGTTCCAGCTCAATGTGCTTGTTAAAGTGCAGAAGACAATCTGTAGTTGCTTATTTTGTATCTAAGCAACTGTCAGACACTATCTCTACTAATAAGAAAGGGTATAATTATATGCTGCTACTTTAATTAGCAGCAGATGCCTATGTTTATGAAATAAAATGTAAGATTTTTCTAAAGTGCACAGCCCTGCTTATATGCAAGTTGCAGGAGCACTTTTGCAGGCTTCTGGAGGCTTTGTTTGGCCGTGTCAGCTTGCTTGGGGCAGGGCACAGGGCACACACAGCCGGTTGCTGTGTGCATTAGACCACTGGCTCAGAGCCCAGCTGTCCTGAACACCCGTTTGGGAGAGCTGCAGGGCAAGGATAAATCAGTGTCTAATGTGCCTTTTTGACACTCCCAGTGCTGGCATGAAGCAAGTTCTTGTTCCTGATTCAAAGACCAAGAATGCACAGCTTGCTTTGGGCTACCTACTGCAGTGCCCCAAAGGCTGCTTTCTGCAGGATGCGGTCGCAGCAATCAACACAGGGAAAGAATCCTTAACATGAATTTCTGATCTCATCGAGGTGCTTCAGCAGTACATAGTGATGCAATGCAGCATTTTTCTTCAGGAGGAGTAACAACAGGGGCTACTGCTGAGGGTACTTCTTTGCATATAAGAGGAGAAGAGTACCAACAAAACAAAATAGAATCCAGAAAACATAGGCAAACAGAATATAGATGAGAATAACCTTGTCCAGGATAGAAAATACTTGTTAGACGAGTCTTTAATTTCCATTATTCAGTATTTTTATTCTTGTTTCCATGGAAACAGCACTTGTGCAATGATGTTGTCCTGCAAGGGATTGAGTGGATGCACACATACTTATGTACCTCTGTGTATTTTTCTCCTGGCCTTCAGCAACTTCAAACAAACCTGCCAGTAAACCTGAGGTTCTGAGGACAGTTAGATGGAAGGAGTTTTGTGAAAGCATTCAGGTAAGGGAGAAGTGATCTTGTAAGTTTTCCAGCCAAAGAAATCTCATTAGATAATAGAAAATTTGCACAGACGGAGAACAAGGCCACCCCTGTTACTGCTACATCTCAAGAAGGTGCTTCAGTAGGAAAACCCATACTTTCTTGACATTCAACACCATCACACACTGCCTGCCACAAGGCACAGATCCATTCTTGGGAAATCTGTTCTTGGGTTTGGAACTCAGGGCTCTTGTTCAGAAACTGTCAAAAATCAAGACAACCTGCATGAAGGTTCAGGAGGCCCACAGAATAACCTCTGTCTTGTCCGTTTGTCCATCCCTTGGGGTGCTTTGCCCTGTCACTTGCACCCAAAGAAAATTAAGCGGGCAATCAAGTTTGGCCCATCTCTTCTTTTCTTCAAAATGAGATACCATGCTGCCTCTCACAGCCATGTACACAAGAACAAGGACAGGTCAGATTATAGAGGTAAATTAAGGGGAAAAGCTGAGCATCCATCAGTACATTCATCATTTCAGGAAGATACGAAATCCTTTAAGCACACCTTTATATTCATAGTTTTTATGCCCCCCTGCCACAGTTGGTAATCCAATTACAAGAACTAAGTTACACAAGACTGCACCCTAGTAGGCTGCAAGAGCATGCAAGCGTATAACCGGTACCTTTGTCTTCTTTCCCTACACTTCCCAATCTCTAATCCGCTCTCCGCGAGCACTGCCAGCCATTTCTCTGCTCGCTGCAGTAGATGCTCTCAGCAGAGACACACACCAGATGCTTTCCCACAGAGCCCGATTTTGCTCTTGCCCTTACTCTGCAGCTCTCAACCAGAAGTCAAGGTCGTTCCAACTGCAAATTTCTGTTTGTATTTGGTCTTCCCCGTGCACAGTGTTATCTCACAGTATGCAAAGCAAAGCTGCCACAACAGGTATCGCTCAGAGCACATATGGAGGCAGAAGGATCTCCTTGAAGGAGACACCTGCAAGCTGGAGCATTTGCATTTATTCTAAGGCCTTAGGGACTAGTTTTCCATGTAAGTTATTTGTGACAAAGCCCCATCAGCCTCATCTTGAACATGCTTTAAGAAATAATCCATGCTTAAGACTAGCTGTATAAAATCACTGTGACCTGTATTAATCAGCATTCTAGGAGAGGAAAACTGTATTTACACCTACAGTAATTTTCAAAGTGACCTGTTGAGCAGTATTTGAGGATTATCCTCTTCTCAACAGGGGCTTTGTAACTTCTGCTATACACGGACAGTTTCAGTAACCACTGTGCAGGTTAACATTCAGTAACAGGGAAAGATCGACTGAGTGTGGTCCAAATGCCTGCCCATTTTCTGTGCTGTGTGATACGAATATTATTGCAGCTGTGCAGGGAGCAGATCTCACACCACCACCAAAAGACAGCAAGCACAGCTCAAGGGAAGTACACCAAGGGACAAGAAGTTTCTACTTGTATTACCCTGAGCTTCCAGCCCGCCCTGCCACACTCCTCTCCACAGTGGATGAGAGGCCACACAAAACACAGCCACCATGGAGCAACAAGAGGTAAATAGTTAGTCCAGGTAAATTCTCCCTGGGCATAAACTCGACCATAACCAGCCTATTAGAGCATGCATCATATTCAAGGCCCTACTGTCAGCTCTACATCATAGCAGAAACCAGTAGAATTTCAACAATCACCCTTAGGACACTTTCCTTACCCAACAGCATAAACAGCTATCCAAAATTGTAGCCCTCATTCAGAAGGGACAAGGAAGCCTGCCATGTATGCTATTACCGGCTCTTCAGAGATTAGGAGAAATGTTTTGTACTAGCAAGGTTATTAACTGATAGTGTGGGTCATTGCTATCAGTATTTCACACAACTTACTGCCCTTTCTAACTTACACAAGGTGTTATTTCACATAAAATTGGGGTGGCATGGAGGGACTCCACTATTAAGCCCCACTGACAACCCTGTGGTGAAGTGCCATATGCTTAACATTGCCAACACAACAACACACATTGTGTTTGTGGGGCGGGGGGTTATCAAAATCCAGAAAACATTCTTCTTCTAGAGATTTACAGGTAGCATTCCAATTTCTCTAATATTTTCAGAACAATCTCTTTCTGTAGCACAGCAAAACTTTCTCTCCCATCAGCTTGCATCAATTTCCTCTTGACTCTTAACGATGCAGCTCAAAATTTTCCACACAAAGCCGATGATGCTGGTGAGATGCAGAGATTTAACAGCAGTGCAGTGTGTGGTGGATGATCAGGGTTTATGCTACGCCTTTCCATATAATGCCATCTAGCGCTAAGGAACTGCCAGGCACGCTTGGTTAATTATTCCTTCTACGTTTGGGGATTGGAACCGCCCTGCAAAGTTTTGTTTACTTCAAAGCAAAACAAAAAGTGTTTCAATGTGGCCATATGACAATACTGGAAAACAGCAGGGCACCAGGGAAGATTTTAATCTGGATCAGCATCTGTTTCTGTGATAGATCACATACTCCTTTCCTGCTTACGGAAATTAATACTTGCTGGAAGCTGCTGGCTAATGAAAAATTCACTAATAGAATACGAAATGCTCCCTCACTAATGAAATGTAACTAGTGACTGCAAGAGGCTGATTAGAGAAGAAATTCAGCTTTCTTAAATAAGAAGCTCCATTTGCTTTGAGGTACTCCTGTCTACCACCAGGTCTTAGGCACCTGCACCTTGACCTGCTGTCTCTCCTCTCCTTTACAGGCTGCAGGTTCACATCACCCCTTTTTGACTCCAACACTGGAGACTGGCACATAAGCACCTACCTTGATTCCTCTACTCAGATTGATCACTCCATGGATGATCCTACTAATTTCTAAGCTGTAAATCCTCGTTACAGCCGGCTTGGACCAACACTGTCAAATGCACATGATTGGCTGCATCTTCTGTCTTCCCTTCTAAAGACCTTCTCTGCCCATCATCAACCCCCAGCTTTCACCCAGCTCTCCAGACCTTCAGACCCACTGGAAAAAAATTAGTTTCCTTCACCTTTAAATTTCTTTTCTGAACTCTGTCACTGTACAGCTAAAGCTTCTTTTCCCCTTCCTTTTACCACCATTGATTTTTCTTCTGTTTCAGTTAATACTTCAGTCCTTTCAACTTGAATTCTGCTTTCCTTGCACTGCCTAAAACGTTATGATTCATGCTGTAAAAGTCTTGGGGCCTTTCTTCCATGCTTCCTCTTCCTAAACTCATTTGATTTACCTCCTGTTTCCTCAACCATTAGCTATCCCTCCTTCAGCATTCCTTCCATTTTCTCCTGGCCCCTTCTCCTCTCTGACCACTTTGACATCTTCCCTAAGTGTTTTTCATCCCCCTGGTACAACATCTGCTGTTAGCATTGTAGCTGTCCCACAGTAACAGAGCTGTTACTGCCAACGCGCTTTTCTCCTGCCAGCAGCGTGGGACCCTTTTTTCTACTCCCCCTCTCAGAATGGGTCATGGTAACACCCACCCTTCACTTTGTTCCACTGTCACCTCATTGCTGCAGCTGTTTAAACCTAATCAGTTAATTTTGCACTGCTCCAGGTAAGCAGACATCTTATCATGCCAGATGAGCTTAAATCACACTGGGTATATACAGAAGGAGACTGTCCAAGTATGCAAACTAAAAGTAGAAAATGCCCAGAAGCTATATAACTCCAGAAGGCCAATAAAGCAGCTTAGGATGACCTGAAATCTTACCTATCCCTTCACCTTGGCAGCACAGTGCTCCGAGTTCGGTGTGCAGCTGGTCAGGATGGTGGATGTGGGCAGCTGACGTAATTGTTCCTGCATTTGGCTGGTTTTAGTTTTCAGGCTCCAGGTCATCAACCAAGGAGCACTCATGGTATCTACACGTAGTTAAAGTTGATGATACTTAATTAAAAAGCAATTTGCCTGTCCTTCCACCAACATAAACTTCAAATCTCTTTTCGCATATTTTCGCACCAAAAAGATTCGTTGGTTACACGGTTTCAGTCTGCCCTCTGCTGCAGGCTCAGCAGGCAGCTCTGTGATGCTGCTGCATGGCCCAGTGCTGCTCATCTTCTGAGAATGCAAACAGCACAGGCTGGCTCTATCTTACAACTCAGATATTGTGTGTGTGTGTGTGTGTGTGTGTATACAAATGCATTCAACTCAGAAAAGTTTAAGCTAGCAAAAAATTAAGAGGTGCCACCACATGTGACATTGGGGAGACCTAAAAACCTTTAGTAGGAAATAGCAGAGAAACAAGAGCTGGGTAGGCCCAACCTCAGGCAGGCAGTGTAAGCTGGCATTTACACCTTGGCCTCCCACCTCGCACACCAGGTACACTCTTGCTGGCACACACTGAAAAGCAGGCAGACGGATGGCACATCCCAGTCAGATGAAATCACCTGTAAATGTTGTACCAGCCAAAACATAGGGCAAGTATGTACCTCAGGGAGCCCCTCTGTTCCAGTGGAAGCCATCATTAGCAAAACCTGGACACTAACTCATGCCACGAGCAAGTCCTCCTGTGCTCTGCTTTGGCGCCAGGGTCGTAGGTCCACAGAAGATCCCACTGATGACATTGAAGCCAGAACGGTCTCCCATTGCTAGCAGCATGCCTGAGGTGGGGCAGGAGAAGCTGGAGCTCAGCCATGGCAGAGGAAGCCATTTGCCCTCAAACTGCATATGTAACAGCCCGGCAGTTTCTGCCTGGATCACACAATGCTGCTTGTCCCCAACAATTTCAAAAGCATCCTTCCAGAGTGAGCCCAGGCCAGGCTGTGTCATGGGACAAAGATTACCTGAGACAAAGGTTACTTCAGGTCAGAGGACAGAAGCTACTTGATGTCAAAAGTTACTTTCTAAGGCAGATTTCCAGAATGAGACTAGTCCAGCCTCTGTCATAGGACAGCAGTTAATTGAGATCACAGGACAGGGGTTGCTCAAGGAGAAAGGTTGCTGGAGCTCACAGCTTGCATGAGGTCAGAATACAGAGATTATGCTGGGTCAAAAGTCCTTTCAGGACTAAAGGTACTCAAGGTACAAGGTTCTGCAAGGCCGCAGGGTGAATGTTAATTTATTTCAAATGTTACTCGAGGCCAGTGGACAGGGGTTACTTGAGGTCAAAGATTCCTCAAGGTCAAGTGTTAATTGAGGACACAAGACAGAATCCTCAAGATCAAAGGTTACTTGAGGTCCAAGGACAGATGTTCCTCAATGGCAAAAGTTCCTCACAGTCACATGACAACAGTTACTCTAGGATAAAGGCTACTTCAGGTCACAGGAGAGGTTACTCTAGGTGAACGGACACTTGAGGTCAAATCTGGTTTGGTGTAAATCTCACCAGTGCCAACAATGACACCACAGCCAAGTCTCCAGCATGTTTTTGTCACCTGCATGCTGTCAGCTGATGCATGGATGTGTCCCACAAGGAGGGTGTGAGACCAGTTGGGTTGCCAGGCCCACAGCCATGTACCTTCTCACCACCTCAGCCTCCAAGGAAGGGGATTGCAGGCAAGCTGCCCACTGGGAACGGCCCTTCCACTGCCCTGCCTTCCCAACAATCCACCGCACCTGGCTGGAAAAAGCACTGTTGGGAACGGGCTACCTTGACACCAGCAAACACTCCAGCAACTAACCAGCACCAAGAACAGCACTCCAGCATCCAGGAGTGCTTTAACTTGGAAGTACAAATGCAGGCCGGCGTTGCCATGCAGAACTGCTGAACGGATGAAAGGTGAAAGGACTGAAGGGAGTGACAGGAGCAATTTGTGGTGAAGCCTCAGTGCTGATTTTGCAATGGCGGTTGCCTGTTTCTTTTCATGCTTGATAGTAAGCAGTTTTTCTTTACAACCTGGCTAATAAAATTGGTGGCCAGCTTCTGACATGGATTTAGAAACATTAAAACAGGGAAAAAAAAAAGTACAATGTAACAACTGAGATACAGTTGTTGGCATATATGGGGACTATAATACTCAATTAGGGAAATTAGATGCAAAATTAAAGTCATAATTTGAGATTAACAGTAACTCTATGTTTGCCAGTACGTTACTAGAGTTCCAAATTTGAGTCCAAATCAGAAAAATCTCAACTTGTGTATAAAGTTTTTGACTGTCAGAACACAAAACCATAAGGGAAAGTACTTAGAACAGGGCAGTTAAAAAAAAAAAACACCTAGTAATTTTTTTTTAAATCTAGCAGTACTTAGCTATCATGATAAACACAAAGCCACTTTTCTTTAAAAAACAAACAGACCATTTCAAATATACCTTTCAAAAGTCACAGTAAGCCTAAAACGTTATTACATTGAGTAATTTTAGTCAAAAGCAACAAGAACCCCTAAACCTTTCCCATAAACAATATAAAAAAGCAGTTTTGAATGTTGCTCTGCTGTAATAGCTCATCTTTTCAAGCACTGAAACTTTCCAAATAGTTTATTTTAAACTATACATAGTGAACTCTTGAAAATTCAGGCAGCTTCACTCAATAGTATACAACCAAAACTCAAACCCATAACTGCTCAGCTTAGTCTATTTTAATGTTCTGCCAGGATAAATACATGCCAGAAAACAGCTTCTGAGATGTAAGTCATTTCAGAACAGAACATGTTTTAGTAACAAGAAAGCACATCTCTTAGGTAATGCAGAGGGGGAAAAAAATGTTTTCCAAAGGATTTTCTTGGGATTTTCAGCTACCTGACAAGGGGTGAGGTTGTTTCAGTATGTCAAGGTTCAAATATTGCCTCAAGGTAATTTGAAATAGCAAAGGACTCCTTTCAGTCTAATTCAAATTAATCTCACCTATCAGCCTGAGAAACACTCCAAACAATGGGACGATAGCAAAAGAATCACCATTAACTGGCAGTGTCACATTAGTGGTCAGGAAAGAAGACACTTTTTCCTCATGGGCTGAAACCAAGCTAAAAAAGAAAAAAAAAAAAAAAAAGAGGAAAGACCTACTAGCCCTGCAAGAGTTTGGTATTTCACTGATGATCTGCAATTAGCTTGCTTCCTAAGACTTGCTCTTCTCACTAATTGCACTGAAAGCTTTTATGCAAGATGAAATAAATGCTTGACTTCAACGTCTCTGAAAGGACATGATTGTAAACATTTCCCTTCACACAGCAATTGAAACAAGCATGGCCTCTAAAAAAAAAAAAAAAAAAATATATATATATATATAATTAGTTCTTGAGTGCCCATGGAGACTGTTTATCTGCTGTTACTAGGTGCCCCTACAACCCCTTTTCTTGCTACCCATGCTTGAATATCCACACTGCTGGGAGTCTTCACAAAAACAAACATAGAATCCAAGATTCTGAAGGCACAACCTTCATCATTTCCTCCTCATATAAACAGAGGGAAATACACTCAAACAGCTTTGGAAATAAACACTACCAGGATCTGGATGAGGCGGTTATTACAGAGCAGCTGCAGCTGATATACCTTCACCACAGCACAAACATTCTTGGGGGCCCATAACTTGTTTCCATCCTTTCCAAAATAACATTTGTCTGAACCCAAAGGACTCGAGAGAAACACCATGAAATCAGGTTTTCTAACTGATTTTTTTAATAAACTATAGAAGAACAAGGTAACATTTCAACCAAAGTCATGACAACTGCATGCTTAAAAGCAAATACATAACATATCTCTGGATTTTTCTGTTCTCTTTAGGAAAAAAAAGGAGAAAAACTGAACATAATGCATAGATTTCTACACATATTCAAATAATAGACTAAAGCAAGCAAAAACACAACTGGAAAAAATGTTTTGACAGCAATTCCAGATCTATGAAATTTAGAAAGGAAGTTTCAGTTGTAAGAATCTTTATGCTGAACCAGATGACTTTTTTTATACAGCATGAAAATAAGTTTTATCAATTGAGGCACTAGGAACAAACTTACACAACAGCTCAAATGCATCTAATGTGTGAACTGAAAAACCTACAGCCCATGGCATAATAAAAATTTAGAATTTAAAAGGTTGCATTAGACTTGCACTTGCTCACATTGACACAGTGAAATTAGTGGAAAACGACTGTTTTTCCAGTTAGAATAAAATCAGGTTCTGATTGCTGTTTCCAAACAGTTATCTTCCTAGCTTTTTCTCATTGTCCTCGCTCACCTCATGTATTCTCGTCAGGGAAAAAAAAAAATGGAGAAGTTCTTATGCCACCCCATTACCCCATTCAGCAATGTTTATTAAGAAATGCAAAGCACCTGTCTTTGTGCAGCAGTTTCATCTATAGTGCTGTATTCCCTTACTCCATTGTGTTCCCCACATCACTGAGCTTCTACAGATTAATAAATTTGTTTAGAATTAGGTACTCAATAAGTTCTATAAGAGATGCTTATTTCTACCTTTTGATCCACATTTTCTGCAGGGGTTAGCGAGTACTAAAGACAAGGAGTCTTCACACAGTAATCGGAATGATCACACAGCAAGAGGAACTTGAGACAGAAAGAAAGGAGCTCATATGAATATGAATGCTGCTTTCTTTATGAGGAAGAGTATTCATGATCCAGTGAGGTTTCCACCCAGATGCTACAATAACTGGCACCTCTAAACACCTACACTAAAATATACCTCGATATCTTAATCAGGCACTTTAATAGAAAAACAAAGGAGCAACTTTTAATAACACAGGTACTGTGATAGTTATTCTGTAAGGCCAGAACATCTTGTATGAAGCATTCAGAAAATTAATTGTCCCACAGAACCAAGTAATTCTTATCAAGGGCTAAATGAAAGAAGAGTCCCTCATAAGACAAGCCTGTTAGGAAAAAAAAAGGCTGAAAAATGGTTAGCAAATATTTGGTAGAAGCCATCAACTCCAAACTTAGATTCTTCACTACCTTATGTAAAATGCAGTGCAAGGTTATTTATCCCTTGAGATGATGGATCCAAAAGTAAACATTCAATGTGCTTTAATTTACAAGACTTTCTCCCCCCCCCCCCCCAAAAAAAAGTTTTTCCACTGATAACAAGCTCCCTGAGGGAATACATCAATTTTTTCAAGGGAAAAAAAGCAATCATTTAAAAAACAAACTGCAAAGCTCCAGCAATCAATAGTTGCCCTATTTTGAGCCATAACACGTTTCCCATCAACATTTCTTTGGAAAACACAAGTTAGAACAACTATTCACTGGTCCTGTAAGAGGACCCTGACCTCCCTTCTTTCACACAGTATCCCGCAGGTGACAGTAACCATTCTTTAAAAATGTAATAAATGTATTTCAGTCCAATACACTTCAAGGTCATAGGAAAACTCTACCTGTAAGATTTCATCTACCAACACTTAAATGGTTAAATATAGATTCTGTCACAAAAATACAGAATCAAGGAAAAGAGGTGGAAATTCACTCGTAAGGCTAAACTCTTGAGAACTTCTTCGTATTATGAAAGTCAAGGAACAAATGAAGCAATCTACAGACACAGAAAACACATTTTTATGGTAATGAGAATGCCAAGTGTTTAAACCATTCTTAAGTAATTTATTTCTTTTTACTGATGATTTACAAGGCCTTGATTATTAGACAAAATAGCATATTTTAACTAAACTAAAAAAAATACAAACCAATGGAGTGTAGAAGAAAATGCTATATGGTTCTGTAGAATATATCACACCCAGCGCACACACTGCTTTGTTTTTCTCATCTGAACCTATTTGTTACTTACAGGATTTTTGCAAACAAATATTTTGGTCTAACCAAAATGTAGTGTACAGCTTCAGACCACTGAATTAGGCTCGAATTCTGGTATTAGTCTATGGTCTAAACCAGAGCGGTAGATCTTGCAAAGAGTTTAGTGTAATAAAAACTGATCTAGACATTTTGGAGCAGTTAACAAGGGACAGGAGTTATAGCTGCATACAGTTCAGTATGGTACACTAACCGAAGCTAGAAGTTTTAGTACACTTATTGCCAATTTCTCCCAAATTTTAACAAGCAGAGCTTCTTTGCAGAGACATTATTGCTGATGGTAATAAGGCTGTTGAGGAAAAGGGTATCCAGGTTGTTGAGGTGGCGGATATGGTGGTTGTCCAGGATTTTGATACACAGGTGAGGGTGCATATGGCAGATTATACTGACCATACATGTATGGATTATAGCCCATTGGCATTGGCATCTGGCAATACCTGTGGGGGGGCGGAAAAAAAGCATAACTGAGTTGAAAAACACAGATGATGTTAATTTGCAAAAACAACTCATTAATAAATACAAAAAGACATGCAATCTCCACAAATGCTTTCCTTCCATTTTGCTTTGAGTGCAGCAGGAAGTGTGGTTACTTTCAAGGAGCAGATATGAAAACTATTACAATGTGTGGAACAGAAATGCAGACAGAAGGTGGAGTAAAGGCAACTTGCTGGAACTAGAACTGATCTAAATTGATTCTCAAACATTTAATAACATTGTGCATATTTCAATATTTGCTGACAAAGGAGAGAACAGCTGCCTTCAATTCCTTGTGATAACACCAGGAAGACAGAAAAAAGCATCAGAAGAAAGCACACTACTCAACTGGAATTTTCTCTGTATTTTTCATCATCTTAGTATCGTGCTAAAGGTTTGAAAAACGAGATATGCCAACACTTTTGAGATAAACACCACCAAATGATTATGCAAGTGTTGGCAATAATCAACAAACCATAGTTAAGGAAATGCAGTCCTATTTTCCTTCTCCTTTAAAGGAGATAAACTAAACACCTAAAATGAACCTTCCCACAAAAGATACAAGCAAACGATTCCTACAAGAGTTACATGACTAAAACTAACAAAAAACCAAAAAAACCCAAACCAAACAAAAAAAACCCCAACAAACCAAAAAACTAACAAACAAAAAAATCCCTTGCCTCAAACAGTAAACACATCTTCAACTGTAACAATAACTAATGTTAAAACATCACACACAAAAAAAAGTGCTTTTAAGCAACAGGATAACAAAAATCTGCTTAAGTGCTCCCATAACTTACCCTGGGTAAGGGGGATAAGTGGGGTAAGGTGGTCCCTGTGCCTGCGAAGGTGCAGTGCCTGCTGCAGGTGCACTGGCTCCTGGAGTAGGAGCTGGAGCAGCAGCAGGTGCTGCAGCTGTTCCAGAGGGTGCTAATGCAGAAGAGGAACTGCTTGTTGCAGAAATCACTGGGGGTGGTGGCCGTGCTGGTGGCTGTGGTTTAGTCCCCTAACAAGAGAAAGTGAATTTAGCTGGAGCTTCTTTATGGAAGTCTTGGAATCAAAAGCTGTGGTTATATGATTAACAGATTTTTATTTTCATTTTAAACAGACATTCTATATTTAGTCTATACAGATGATGCAAAGCATCTAGAAGGCAGTAAACTTTTAATTTCAAGTCTATAAATCATGAACATGAATAGTACATAACATACCTCTCTGCAAAGCCTTAAGATTTTGCCCTCTATTTCACTTCAATGCATTTCCAACTACACCAGCATATTAAGGAGTGATATACACAAATTACAGATCAGCTTAGAGTTCTCAAGTATGGACTCAGTATTTTCAACCCACTAATTCTGTAGCATGTATTTACCACCATGGTTCTTGGGGCTGGAGTGGGAGTCAGAGATGCCGCTGGCTTACTTCCTGCTGCTGGAGTGGTCTGATATGTAGGCAGTGGAATGGAGGGAGCACTGGGCTCCCTAGCAATGCTTTGCTGCAAATCCCTATTGAAAACAAAAAAGCAAACATGCAGCTTAGTTTAAGAATTGTTTGTTACATACTGCAGCAAGCTAAGCCAAAAAGATGCAACAGAGGAAGTCTAATATTTAAAGCATGATCACTGAGATAGCTCAAACTTAATTTGGAGCTCAAATCACTTCCACAGAAACCATTCCCATGCCAACTCACTGATTAACTGTTACATTTATTTTCTAATAATGTCTTTATGTTCTAACTCAGTACTGGGTATAGATCACAACAGTAGCCAAAACAGCAAAAGAGCACAGCAAGACTCAGCAGAATGTTCTATCAACACTAACCCTACAGCCTTAACACTGAACATTAACAGAGTAGAGATGTGAGATATTCAGACCTCTGCCTTGGTTAGGCAGCCTAGCAGCTCCCAAATTACAGGAATACAGGAAGCCAAATAAAGGCAGAAGGGGTTGTAACTCAGAATTTGTTTACAAGCACAATGGCCAAATGAAAAAGAACAACTCTACAAAGGATCAAGTTAGGAGAGGTAAAAATTGAGGGCGGAGCATCCCAGTTGCAACATGGCAAGTATACAGAACAACTGCAGTTTCACTAACCAAAATTTCAGTAACAACTAGTCCTTTTAAAAGGCTCTGTGCTTTGCTAAAGAACAGAGATTAAAAGGCAAACCACTTCAATTATGCTTTCCTCTTAAGAGCCTAAAAACCACACTGGAAACATACTATACTAGGTCTGATCTCATGTGGGGGACAATGACAACATCAAACACTCTTCCTCATATGAAGTTTGGACAAAATCTGCTTCTCTCTCCAGCATTGTAAGTAACCCACATATCTAAGCAATGATAAAGTAGGAGACTAGAGCAGCCTACAGAGCAGAAATAGAATACTGATACTTTTCCCCCATCACACTGAACACATGGAAGACAATCATATGATGAAGCATTCATCTAATTTCTCAAACCAAGTTGACAGCAGGAGCAGGGTGCAGAAATTAGAAGTTCCTCAAAAGAAAGAATAAAATAAAATAACTAACAAATGCATGCCAAAAAGAACAGAGAGTGAAATCATAACATGAAACAGATTTGTGCTGAACTGCACATAGGAACAGTAGAGCAGACTTCAAAGTAGATTTTCCACTTATTTCTCCTATTACTTTCCTAGGGGAGAGGAGAGTAGGACTAGGATTAAAGCAAAGAGGTGATAGGCTTAGCACACCTATTCTTCTTTTCTCATTTTATCAAGTACCATAATAAACATGTCTCCACAGACAAATTTCTGATAAATACTTTAACGTTTCTGCAATGCTTAAACAAAACATTGAAATCTTACTTGAGCAGTTCATCTCTTTCAGTCTTGCGAGCAAAGACAATGTCACTGCACTTGTTCTGGAATTTCAGCAGGAGTTCTGTCAGCTCATTGTAAAACTAGAAAAGAAAAATAAAAACAGAATATGCTCAGTCAATACTTTCAGACTCCATGCTAGCATACTTCTTACATATTGATCCAGTTATAGGCGTATTATTACACTGCCCAGAACCTGCCATTCCAATAAAGTTTGCTAATACATTCTACTATGCTTTTCAAAACCAAAATTAGTCAGCTGTTTTTGCCCATCCCTGTAATAGCATAGACTTTTATGGGGGTTTGTGTGTGTAAATATAAAAATAGTTTAGGATAACTAAAAAAATGTATTAAAACCAGAGCAAAACTAGATCACTGCTGGAGATGAACTATTTATTTTTTAAAGCATAATTGTTTATTTTTATTTTAATTTTATTGCTCTCAGTTCCACACATTCCATTTGTACAGCTATCTCAGAGGTTGGGTTTTTTCCCTCTAATGAGCTATCAATAAACCAGCAAAAAATATTTCATACAGAAGCTGCAATTCACCTTCCAGAAGCCCAGATCAAAAAAAGCAACCTAAATACAGCTCTCCTTATTTTTCATGTATGCAGTAACAACATTTAAAACACCAATTTTATAAGGTGATTAAATACCACGGGAGAACAGATGAAAGAATTTCTCAGATAAAATGACTCATCTGGGTGCCTCAGCATCATTTACTCAGCTGTAATTAACAACTTACCCTGTTGCTCAGAAAAGCTTACATTTCAGACAGGAACAAAGAAGCATTTCACAGCTCTTGAAACAATCAAAATTCAAGCAACTTGCTGTCCTCGCTTCCGTACTAAAATCTTAAAAAATGCACCTGTCAGCTACCATGTCTGCAAAGTTTACTATGATTTTTGATTCACATCTCATTGTATAAATAAAAAAAGTCCTTTCAATCCCTTAAACATTACCATACCTTTGTGCCTTCTTTTAAATTGGCTACAAGTTCCACAAAGTTGTCATTTGCTACAGCTAAGTTCTTCAAGACTTCTTCTCTTAAATTAGATTCGTTGTTTGATTGTTTCATCTTTGAAAAATCTTGATGTGCATTCTTAAAAGAAGAGAACAAATGAACAGTGCAAATAATGCAAGCTAGCTCCATGTAAGATTCTGTACGTTTCGTTTCCTTTTTCCTCTTATTCACTGCTTCTGTTTTTCCCAATACCTGCTTTTCCTCATCTCCCATCCACACTGGACTTCCATACTTGCTATCTGCCAAGTGCAGTGACCATTATAATGTATATTTCAGAACTGTACATATGTTAACTCACTGGCAGTAGGTATCACCAGTTAATTACCTGTTCTGTGGTGGGCTGCCTTTTAATAATTCTCAAGCTCATCCTGCAGACTGTCTTTCCAAGGCTATACTAATTAGGCTCTCTCCTGTACTAACTTCCATTGATATTCATAAAATCTTACTGAAAGTCAGTATTTTTGAGAAGCATTACTTCAAATTTGGTTGACATTGGCAAGCTATTAAAAGGACAAGGAAGAGGAAAACTTACAGAAGGATCACTTATTTATTTACATGTCATTTCTTTCAGGAAAATAAAAAAGCAAACTTAAAAAGACTGTTTCAACTGCCAGAAGCCAACAAACTTGAACTCCAGGACATTCAAACATTAAAGCAATAACCATCAAGATTTTTTAACTATCTTGTGCTGAAAAAATATCCTAAAATAAAATCCTTGCTAAACATGGTGTATATGGTCATTTAAGAAATTTTTTTTTTCCCTACTGGAAAAAGTCTCCACCATTACTCAAGCTGCTATTGTCTTTTCTCCAAGCACTAAGACTTCCTCTTCTGTCAGATGTTTCAGGTACCTGCCTCTGACAAATTAAGACTGAATTTATAAATAAAGTTTGGGAAATTCTATTAAGATTTACTTCAATGAGCTTTGCACATGCTGGAAGCCAAGCACATTGTAAAGAGCAATTAGGAATAAACCAAGCTGTACTTCAGAGACCCAAAATGTCTTCTAGTAGACAGTAAGGGCAGGTCTCCTGTCATCCCAAAAAGAATTAAAATGGAATGAGGGGAAAAAAACAAAACAAACTCAAAACCTTCTTAACACACCATTGGAAAGAAGCTTAAGGACAAAACCATCTGCAGAATTGTGCCAAGAAAAGGTCCAAGAGAAAGTACACTGGAGCTGTGGGAGAATCTGCTAAACATTCACATTTCTTTCCAGTGAACACAAAGACATCTCTGTATTTTTCAGTGATCAAGGAATAAAGGAGTATCAACTGACATATGACAGAATAACAAGCAAAATAGACTAGAAAGCAAAGTGAGACTTCTAAAGCACTAGAGAGGTGGAAGTATCATTCCTCTCAGTTTAAGAGAAAGGAAAACATGCAAAGTGCTGTACCTGAATGTTTTTGAGAAGTTCTTCCTGCTTTTTTAGGGACTCCTGCACTTTCTGTGTGTAACTTCCATAAATTCTGTCCAACTCAGTCACAGAGATAGCCTCCTCATTTATAGCACCATCCTGTGCAAGTGCAGTCAGGAATTTGCTTGTCATGTCAAAATTTACAGATTTCAGGTCACTTTCCAGTTGTTCTCTCTCCTTCTTAACTTCATCCAGATTGGCCAGCAAAGTTCTTAAGACATTAACAACCTAGGCAACATAAATGTCCTAAGTCAGCAGGTTTAGAGGAACTATTGGGAAAGTATAATTTATTAATAACTTGTTTCCATCTTGCACTCCTCACTGATGCTGACATTTCTGTATGAGTGAGAAACCTGGACAAAATCTGACCAAAGAAAGATCTTCAAGCATTTCTCAATCTATATTATATTCTACAGGTTTGCTTTTGTTAATAAGACTGAATTACTGCAAAATGTTTGGGTTTTTTTAAGCTGATCAGATACCTTCCAATAGGATATTCTAAAATGGCAGCAAAACCACTGACTTCAAATAATTTCTATGAGAAAAATAATAGTATTTCTGTAGATGAGCCATTAACTTCTTGGAAAGCAAATTGGTGTAATTGCCTAATACTTTAAAATACTGAGCCACATCTTATTTTATCCCAAGAACCCATTCACTTCCCTAAATAATAAAAATATTCAAAGATTGCTCCTTTTATAATAGTCAGTCTTGCTGTCCGTGGTGATTGACTTTGTTCATATTAAATGTAACAAACTATACTCAAAAAGATTTTAAACATAAAGGCAACTTCTTTCCAAATGTTACTTACATCTTGTATGAATTGGGACAGAAACACCAGCAGCTAAGGATCAGCTTCCACACCAATTCACATAAGTTTACTTTGTTAGACAACTAGCACTTCTAGTCAAAATAGAGACAGATTTCACTGCTTTACCTCACTTCCCTGTAATGTTTTTGCTGGGTTGGCAGAAGGAATGGCTGCGTTGAGCTCTGCCTCTGGCTTACACAGAAGTGCAATCGTATCCCGGTGAGTCTGATAGCGCTCTTTCACCTGCCCATCTGCTTGCACAGCTTTATTCAAAATATTATGGTAATTGGCTCCCTCTGGGGGCAGGAGGAAAAAAAGGGAGTTTATATAATTTCAAAGCTTGTTTCATCCAAGTCTTGCACCTGAGCTGTTTTTGTGCATTTCAGCAAGTCATCATACATTTTTATGAGCCTGCACAATACCTAAGACTTTTATATAAAACTTAAACTTCTACGTTATGTTTAAAATAGTGCATAAACTAGGCTCCTATATTAATTCTGCAGTGAAGCATACAAAGGCATATGAATGAACACTGGTTTGAGCTACTCTGCAGATTTAAACCTCTGTAACTCTGCAAGACTGAGTCAGTGGTTATCGGTCCCTTGTTAGTTCCAAAAAACAACACATTTTATGCACACAGAAAACATGCTATAGTGCTGGTCTTAAGTAGTTTGACTAACTGCTGGGGGAAAAAATAAACAAACCACCAAATTAAAGAGAAAACACATTGATGGTAAAAAAAAAAAAAAGATGTCAACAAAGAAAAATACACTGAAGTATTTAAGAGGCAACTGCAATCAGATCCTTAGGAGAGTAGCCATTTTTCACTCCATTTGCTTTCTGAAACTTTAGCATTCACGTACATACCAAGGGTGCAAAAGCAGCAGCAAATTCCCTGCTGTCACATCCTCTCAGCTTCAAATAACAGTGCAGACTGCAACCAGGATATTTTGGCATAACCTCCCTCAAACTGAATTTGTGTATTTATAGATAATATCAGAGCACTGAAAACTACTTTAATTTACACTATGGACACCTTTAGAACCCAAAGCATGAAACATGGACTTTACCTGCCCTCAAAGGCTTATAGAGTTCATTGGATGGTGTTCTCTGCCAGCGTTCCTTGAATTTTGTTCGCAGGTCATTGTCTGTAGTTTCTTCTTCATCTAATAATCTCAGAGACTGCAGGAGTAAAATGTTACATGCATTATAAGCTTTTTTAAACATAAAGTAGCTTCAAAATAGGCAGTTGGTGTAGAAAACAGAAACTGCCTATACATCCTTTATAAATTTAATTTGACAAATAAAAAGCAGGCATGAAATGGACAAATCACCCAAATTTCTTTAAAATGTTTTCCCAATGCTTCCCCCTCTCCACCAACAATTTTAAAAAAGAAAATATTTGTAAGGAAACATCCACATGTGACAGCACAGTTTTTGTATGGGCTGAACACTTTAATAGCGTATTTTGAAAGTGCTATTAAAGTTACAAGCATGTGAATAATTGTGCATTTTTTCTATTGCCATTTAAAGCGAAGCATCCAGTGGAGATTTTTTAAAGACTGTTTTAGTATAGTGGGTTTTGGGCTTACTTCATCTAAAATTTCTTTGTTCCTTTGCAGCAGTTCAGGCAGATCTTTAATCAGCTGATCAACAGTCTGAATTCCCCCCTGTTCAATCACAGACTTAGACTTGTTCAAAATAGACTGAGGAACAGTATCCCCAGACACATCTTCGATAGCAGCAGGAAGGTTGAGGGAAGCCAACACACTGAAAAAGTCAACGTGTTAAATAAACAACTTTTTTCCTGAAAATAACACTTCTATCCAAACAAACAATCACACAGTCAATTAAAATGGAAATGGTGTGCAATGTACGCCTGAACTGAAATTTCAAACTGAAAACACTAAATATATTCCTGGCGTACACCTCACTAACAATGTATTTCAAAGCTCCTAAAAAGCTAAAGAAATCCTAGTCTTTTAGCACTTACAAAACATGGCAAACATTTTAGGTAGTGACTGGTAGACAGGAGAAACAACTGCCTTAAGTTACATTGTTATCTCTCAGATTGGTATAATTTTTTTATAGTTAGTTATTTTAAACAACAATTTATTTTTTTTAAATGACCATTGGAATATGAAAATCCTTGTAGATTAATGGTGCTGGAACCTTTTCTGAGCAAGTGTTGGACTCCTAAAAAATGAGTAAAGATGAAGTAAAAATAAATACTACTTGTTCTTAATAAGCTTTCATTTTTAACACCTACAGAAAAGTAGTTCTAAATCTCCCTGTTATGGTTTCAGTTTGCCAGCCTACCATACAGTAATGAAAAAACACTGCTATAATCTGGGTATCTGCAGGCTGCAAGGCACCCAGGGCTTACAGGCTGTGCACATCTTGAGAAACTTAACAAGAAGCCATATTTACCCATTTGCCAGATTTGTGGCTTCTCTCATCTGGGCTATTGACCTGTTTACCAGATCTGCCTTCCTCTGGTTATAAACGCTCACAGATTGCTGCACTTGCAATGGAACCATCTTCTCAAACAGGTCTGCAATTAAAGTAGTATAAATTACACAAGTTGCACTATGAAAGTAAAAGCACACAAACATCTTCACAGCTTTTTTATACAGGTTGTACTACAGAGACTGACCTAAACAGTTTAAGTGACTGTCCTCCTTCTCCTCAAGATGTCTTAAAAACAAAAATCTATTTTTAAAGGCCTTTAGATTTCAGTTTTTATGGCTGAAATTGAGTTAGAAATAATTTAAAAGACAATATATTTAAACCAATTGTAGGGTTAAAAATCAGATTTGCCTTAAGGCTCCATTTCTAATTTTGTTTCTTTAAAGGAAAAATATGAGAAAGGTAAGAGAATAATTTTTTCACAACTCATCTGTACAGCCAACAAAGTAAAATTTTTCAACTTTATGGGAGACCAGCAACTAGGTTAGTCCATACTGTATAACTTGGTACTGTCCCCTACAGAACTGTTCCTTCTGAAATTAAAAAGATTCGTTTAATATAGAAAATACAATTACTGAGAAAATCTTAAATCTTTAAGAGAATTGTACATTTCAGGCAAGAATTTTCAACCTGTGCTTTATTACACTTATCATCAAGAACAACAACAACAAACTGGAGAAGAAAAACAGCAGTTTCAAAAACACTGCTATACACGCAATACAATGGAAAAAGTAAACGTTTATTTTTGCATGGTACAAATGAACCTTGTCAGCCATGTGTTTCACAAGGTAACAATTGCCCTGTGCACTCCACACGCTTCGCTTACCAGTGAATTTCTGACTGAGTGGAACAACAACAGGAGTAGACTTCACAAGACTGGCTTTTCCAATGGCCTCCAAATCTTTCAGGTCAGGAACCCGGTCATGGTAAATGAAGTCATTGTCTTTTTTGGCAGCTGCAAGTGCACGGTTGATTTTGTCAACCAGATCTTTAACATTTATATATTCATCATAGCGAGATGCCACCGTTTTGACCAAGTCTGCTGCATGCTAAAAAAATTTAAAATACAGTTAAAATAGTAACTTTTCTTCCTCCCTTTCATATATTCTGAAGAAAACAGATAGGCATACAAAAAGAAGTTTCAAGCTTCATCCTGCATAAAGTTGATAAATGCATAATAGTAACTTTCAAGATGTCAACACGATCATCTTATAGTCTGTCAACTTTCCTGCATATCAATAGATACAGAGTGTACATGGATCTTCACAATCAGTTGAAGCAGCATTTCACATATCTCTTTTCCAAAAGATATGGGGACTTGAAGGAAGTAGTTCATTTTAGCCTTTTTTGTTCTCTGCTGTACTTAAAACATGAGATGACATTATTCATTACAACATCTGTATCTGAGTCCCTCTAGAAACCAGATATAGGAGGGAAAAAACTATAAAGACTAAAAGAGAAATGTGTGCACAATTTTTAAAAATTACTCAGATTTAAAGCAGGATATCAGCAAAAGAACTAGGTATAGATCAGGTCAAATTTTAATGTTTGGGGGATTTTTAACAACATCATGTAGGAAAATTTAGTAACAAATCTGTCATATTAGCTGTACTGAGATATGAAGCCTATGCAAACATAAACATAGATTTAACATATCAAGCAGTATCAAATTGCCCAAAAATCACTAAAATATATCTTTATAAAAGTTACAGAGGTACCTTTCATCTTTCCAGCTGATAATTCGATTCATGTGATAAACATGCTCAGCATTTTCCAAATACATTTCATTCTTAGTTATTTGGATTTCAGAACTCCAACCCAGCTTTTCAGGATTAAAAGTTTTTCCACATTTTTCAGAGAAGAAAGTTACTCACCTGTAACCTCCCAATTTCTTCACCAAATTTCTTCTGTTGTTTTGCCAGGATAGACTGATGGTATTCTGCATTGGCCTGCATAATGCAGTGCTTTGCTGCCAGAACAGGAAACACCTCCTGGAAATAAAAATACTGACCAGGGGAAAGTCCAACCACATTAACCACCACAGACAACATGGGATGCAGGAAGAAAAAGGAAGAAGAAAAGGAAATTAGAATCACCCAATTAATAGTTTAGATAGGTTAAAACATTAGAGGTAAACGTCAGAGACCATGTGGCTTTGCATGGATTGAATCTTATTTTTAATCTGCTGTTGCAAAATTCTTGGTGCCAATTATTTTAGATGAACTATGATTTAAATTCAAGCCATGATCTCACAACATTTACTTCAAAGATTAGAAATGCATGCATGTATTAGAAAGGACAGTTGCGAGAACACACTCAAATACCCCCAAGACAAAGCCAAGACAGTGTTCTTAAGAAATGGAGGTGGGTCGAAGGATAGGTCTTCTAGGGTTTTTGTGGTTTGATTGTTTTATAATTAAACGAAGTAATTACACTTAAAACAGCAGGCAACAGGCCCATCAAGAAAGTAACTACAATTATGAAAGAAATGAGCAAAGAAAGAAGACCAGTAACTATTGACATGGAAAGCAACTTAAAAGTCATTTTTAGCCTTTTGATATAAATGCACTTATCTTTGCAGGAGTACCAACCAAGACATGAAGAAAACATTACGCTGCAGCACACAGTACAGACATGGTCTTAGATCAAGGATTTGGCCTTACTGTTTTATTTCTTAAATCAAGGAGCACTGGAAAACCAGAGTGATGTTTTAAAGACCTCAGTATACAAAGACCTGCTTCTTCACATTTGTGCAAACTTGCTGTTCCCCCAGAGATAAAAAAATAAAATTTAAAAAAAAAGGGTAAATTTGGAAGACAAAGCTGTCTGGAAGGCCTTGCAACTGCAGTTCGATGCATCCAATCAACCTCGATGTCACACTCCTAAACATGTAACTGTTCTCAGAGCTGGCGTCAACCAGCAAACCTTATTATGTTCTTTGAAATAATCACTTGACACACTACTTTGCAAATGGAACAAGGAGCAGATCTATAGCTTAGAAAGGTACACAACAACAAAAGATAAAGCAATGGCTTTATTATATCTCACTGCATGTCAAAAATCATAATGAACGTAACACCTACGTAAGAAACATTCAAGGAACACGAGAAAGATCTTTCTACCTCTTCCAAAACCAACAGCCTTCAAATGAAGAGTCAAGATTAAATTGGGATATTTTACAAGTATCATGGATTGTTTTGGGGTAGCGCAAGAGAAGGCAGGCAGAAGGACAGAAGACACACGCTGACTTCCAGTCATGTTTTTCACTAACAGGTGAGCGAACAGTACGTCTGTACTCATGCTGTACTCAACATGAGAGCAAATTTCACATGAAAACACTGAAACTAGAAGCCAATTAGGCCCAAATAGAACGTGTTAGCTTGAAAACACATTTAGTAAGGCATTAAGTTCTAAGAATGCATCCCTAAATAACACCATAAACATTTCAAGTTCACTTTAATGAAATGCATTACAAATAAATGCACTTCATGTAATAAGATTTCACTTATTAAAAAAACCCACACTCTTCTGCCCCTTTGATTCTTCACTGTTTTTCAAAGTACAGGTTCATTCTCCTTAAAAGCAGCAATATGCCAACTTCTCTTGAGGACATATATTTTAAATGTATTTCATTAGGTACACTGTAAATAATAACAGTTATTCACAATAACAACAAATCCCACATTATTTCCATGAGTTACTAACCTTGGGCAAAGTATCTTTATACTGGCACTGCTTGTAAGCATCACCATAGTAATCTGCAGCTTGATTTGCTAGTTTGGCTATGATACCATCTTTCATTTTATCTGTGGGGAGCAGGAGAAAAAACAAAGAACAATTAAGATCATCATCTGTTTTTACAACTGAACAGGCGATTATTTCATCTTCAAACAGCAATAACTGCATTTTAAGGGTACAGCTTTACATCACAGCTCAAAGGTAGGATCCCATTCTTCCCTCTTGACATCCAGCAGCAGTTTCCAGAATTTCTGCTTCAATCATGACACCAAAGGTTATGTCAGTTGTACAAGAAATCTTTTGGCAGATGCAAGCATTTATGCAGGATTAAGAGTGATGCTTTACCTCAAACCAATGGCAAGCTGCCAATAAAAACCACAACAATCCCACTCACAACTCTGGCAGCTTGCTCCCAGCCCTTCCCTGTGCCAGCGCAAGCACTTGTACAGCCATAGTCAAAGAATTTAGCTGAAATCTACTTAGCAAAATAGATTTTATTTTCAGCAGGATCTGTTCCTAACCCAGTTCCATGTCAGGACTCCGAAAAACTGCAACAGAGGAGAAGGGACTGGTCCTTTCCATTGCAGCCCACACCACTGTTAGTTTACAGCAAATATAGAAACACCATTCCTAGACATAAATAACCACAGTTCCTCAAAGCCATATCCACTACTTCCTATCAGTGTATGTACCTACCTGCAGTGGTATCCCCTGCCTCACATCCTCACCCTGTTCCTGAAGCCAAAACTGCTAGAATAGGAACATTCTTCAACTCTCTATCTCCTTTTATAAAGGACATATGCACTACTGGTAGTGCAGGCCAGGGATTATCTTTAGCTCCTTTTATAAAGGAGGTAACCTCCCGCCTGCACTAGCAATTCAGCCTTCCAAGAGAAGGCAGGCAATCAATGCAAACACTGGCTGTCCGCTCTAAATAGCTGCCCTGACAAACAAGCACCCTCTGACTCAGGTGACTCTCAGGTGCTGACACGCTGGTAAGCATGATATGGACTATGGCGAGATCAGGAATTTTGCAGAGTATGCTTAACCGCCAAAATTCAACCAAAGAATTCCCAAGTGGTCTGCTCATACCAGCATATTCACATATCAATCTACAACATTTCAGACATGAGCTGTGACGTAATCTATTTAGCTTCTATGAGGTAAACATGTTTGAGGTATGCCAGAAAGATCTTTTCACTGTGGAACAGGATTTAGAGGACGAACTGGAAGAAAGGAGCTTGTGAGATCTATCACCTTACTTCTTTCCTAGAATGTTCCTGTCTGATGCACTACATATTTAAGAAAACCAAATCACACAAAAAACCTAAATAACTTTTCTTTCTAGCCCCACCAAGTGTGCAGTAGTTGCATCTTCCTTCCTACAGCTGGAGCATTAGGAAAGGAAAAAATACTGGCGTATTAACTACATTTCCATTAAAAAAGAAAATGTTAGAGGAGAATCATTTGTCCATGCAGACAACTCAGAACATCTTTCACCACCAGAAGCTTTAGTTTTTAATCAGATATCTTTAAAATATTGCAGCTACAATGCAAGCCTTGATTCAGAACAGCAAACGTGCAGACTTAAAGACACTTAAAGTAAGCATTAGGAAAGGCTCAGAAATTAAAGAACTGGTCTGTAGCTATGTAATGAAGTTAGATGTGATTGACCAACTGGGCTTTTGCCAAACACTCGTGCTTTCTTTCAAGTTATAAATAAACTCAGTTCTATCAGAAATATCATTACAACTGGTAAGCTGAAAAATGGACTATCTCACATGAGAGAAAACCCAGAAAATTCCAAGTAAGGTAAATAGCCAATGCAGCAAGAAGCTTAATTTCTATTTTGAGATCTAACTTTGAAGGATTTGAGCTTGAAAAACAGGTTTTTGAAATTAATCATGTTGTCAAACATGATTCTTCACAAAATATCTTTCCCCCCATGGAAAAGAACCTAAACCCAGCAAGATCTACAGCCTTCATTATCAGATGATTATGAACCTTATTGACCTTCAAACACTGTCAGACTTGTGGTCTTAGGAGTAATCACAAGAATCTTCAGTTCATTGGGCACATCTGGGGTTTGGATTAGCCTTGTTTTGTCTTTTTCATGTTTTGGAAAAGAAGAAATTGAGAAAGTGACAATCTATTTGTCATGCAAAATGAGGGAAGCACCTGCTCTGTTCCTGAAGGAAACATTTCAGGCATTTGTTACACAAATTTATTTCAAAGCAACGTCCAAACAGCCAGAGACTAAAATACTGCTACCAGCATGATAAAGAACAAACATAATTTATCAGCTGGCTGAAGGACAACAGTTTCTTGTTGAGATTCTCCTAAAGGCAGAAAGGCTACAAGAATTTTCAGGGATCTTCCCTGGGAAGACAAGAAACATCCCAAGTAAGATAACCCATGTCTTCCTCCAAAGTATTCCAAATTATGTCAGGAGAAAGAGCCATTTGTGGGCAATCACATAAGACCTCTATGTCCTCAGTTCTACTTTTAGATATCTCTAACTTCTAGATGCACAGCTTTTTCTGAACAAAGAGAGAAGAGCAAAAGAGGAAGAAATTTTGTATCAAAGATAGTACCATCCCACAGAAAATTTCTTTGAAGCATAAGTTCTCTAATAGCTGTATTAAGATAGCTAAACTTTGAATGAGTATTTCACAATCAACCCTTAACAACTCCTGAAGTAATTTTTTGTTCTACCTGCAAAATTTCCTTCTCCAAGATCAACTGGGCATTCTAAAAGACTTGGTCAAAGAGTTCCTCTGTTAAAAGCAGGAACAACAAAACAGAATTTGTTTCCCTTCAACTCTTAGGAAATTTCCTTTGTTTCTAGCACAGTCATTTCTTTCTAAATTCTCATGAAATCACTCCCTAGACAGAGAAGGGAAGGCGTACTTGCACAATCCCTTATGCACCGTTTTTAGTACTCTCAGTTCTTTCAGAGAATGTCTTTTGTTTTCAAGAGGGGAGTGGAAAAAATATAATTCAGCAATATCCTTTGTAAAGATGAAGGAAGACTATTGGTTTTGGACCTAAAAAGGCAGATAGGAGAACTGCATTGTCAGGTGAACTTTAAACAAATTCTTACAGGACATCTGTATTTTGTGTTTAATGACCAGCAAGGAGCAAGGGGAGAATCAGTAAAGGCAAACATAAAAACTTCTGAAACACCCTTTACAGGCTCTTAGTAACTTAAAACATGTCTAAGTTTTTGTGGAAGTTGTAACATAGACTTAAATATACAAGCCAAAAACTAAAATATACCTCTTGTCGCTTTTAAAAAAAAGACTTCTTGGGCTTGAGCCAGCATAATAAGACTGAGAGTCCCAACCGTGTCTGGAGAGATGTCCACTGTAGGTTCTCGATTCAAGGCTGACAAAACCGTGTCTTTAATGTGTTGAAAAGCACCACTAGCAAACTAAGTAAAACAAAATAATTTATTATCATCCATTGTTTTCATACACATTTTCTCACTAACAAATATAATATACATAAAAGTACAAAAGAAGTTTCTTTGGTGCATGGTCTCCCATTTATTGTTTAGCCACTAAACACAACTCCTTGTGACCTCTTGTTCTTGTAGCCACTTACAATGAGACACTTACCATGACAGACTGTAAATAATGGTATACTGGTTACACCTAACATCCTAAGATTTTAATGGATTCCAGAAAGAAGAAAGGGATTATTACTGTATAACTTGTGAAAACTGAAATTTATACTAGCTAAAATTTTTAAATCTTAAGCTGAAGGTTTAGTTACCAACTCACTTGAGGGAAGGAGTATGGGGAACTCTGTAGAGTTAAATCCTCCAAATCTGATAAACAAGTATGAGACAAGACCAGGTACACTGCCAATCCATCTTTGCAGTTCAGAGCAGGAAAGTATGTACATATATACATATACATATATATATATAGAGAGAGAGAGAGAGAGAGATACTTGTTTGATGTTTGAAGAATACAAATTCTAAATTTGTAAGCAGAAGCAGGGAGCCTCTGTACCTGATAGTGCTTAGCTGCAGCTTTTAGTCCTTCATCGTTATCCAGATTCTGTTCTGCTGCAATCTGGCTTGCCAGTGCTCCACAGTTGAACAAAACACAGGTCTTCTCATATCCCAAACTTGCCAGAGCTGCAGGCAAGACAAACAGTTAGCCAGACTGTTAAGAAAATAAACTTCAGTTCTCTAGCATCCTACAGATGAGGCTGACATTATGATTATCACTAAATGTGTTAACAGTTTCAAGTGAAAAACAAACAAACAAACCCCCGATCTTACTGAACTTTTCAAGTCAAAGTTGTGTTCATTCTGAAGGTTTCACAAAGTCTAATTTAGTACTACCACGAAATGTTTCCATGTGAGAAACTACAGAAAGCGACACAAAGCATGAAAGCAACAGCATGAAAATGTATACAAAATAATTTCAAAGTCTTTCTAACTCGAGTGCGGCTCTTTGGCTCTTGAAGCATTACCGAGAGGTCATCTTAAATATGAACTTGCACACATTAATCACTTTGCAATAACTGACCACTTACAAAGACTTTTACATGTTCCGTTTTCTATCTATTGAAATATAGGGAATGTTTCACTTTTAAAGCTATTGTTTCAGGCTTAAAATGCTGAAAAATATCTTCATTATACATGTACTGAAACAGTTAGGGATTTACTTAATTAAAACTTGAGCTCGCTAGACAACAGCGCAGAGTGTCCAGAAGTGACTCCTGCAGTACTTCATAGCTCCAGAGGATGGAGCCCACACTTCTAGAACCAGAAATACCTGAACAGGAACCATTTTGATTATTAATTGCTTTCAAAAGGTTATTTGCCCTACGCAAGTGCTTGAAAAAAACAAATACTGCAGATACTAGTCTCGTACTAGTATCAAAAAGTGTCTAGACAGTCCTCTTGGAGAACACAGAAGTGACAACTAGTGAATTTTTAATTTCACAAACCCAGGTACAGATATCCTTAAAACATGAAGGCATTAAAGGTGTATATTTGTTTCATTTCACTGACAATCAGCCTCCTTAAACAGCTACATATTTATCTAACACATCTCTGAAGCTTGTATGTTAGTGCTCACTAACCTGCACTAAGTTTTCAGACAAGCCAGCCTAAATCTAACATGCCCTTTTTCCCATTTGTTTCCAAGTGAATTACACTGTCACAGTCACTATTTTATCAAGAGAATATTAATTTATCTAGATAATATCCCTTCTGTAAGTTTATTTTCCAGAATTTTTCTAAAAATAAGATCTTGAACTCAGACAAAAGTTGTTTAGTCTTTGAAAAGACTAAAACACAAGATGGGAAAGAAAATATGGCTTTAAAGCTTCTGAAGTGCAAAATTACTCTATACTCTGGACTGCACCTCAAGTGTGATTTACAGCAATACAGATTTTCTACAGACTCATCTGTTTATGGCACTACCAATTAACTTAGTCAACATATTTCAGATTACATGCCATGCTGTGAACTCAGTCACTTTTCAAGCAGTCACTTGAAAGCAGTATCTGTCAGCTACCACTGTGATACAGACTTGGGATCCAGGGGAACGTGGGAAGAAAACAGTTCGGCACCACAGCAAGAGCCAGAACTCTCAAGTTGCATCCCTGCATCTTGTTGCCACGGAAGTCTCAGGAGTTTTACACTGAATTTCTATCTGGAGACTTCTCTTAGCAGTCAAGAGAAATTTTGCTCCCTTGATTATTGATAGCTTTGCTTTACACTCAGAAACCTCACCACCAATTCTGATCTCCTTTTGTTAATTTCTTTCCACCAGGATCTGCTTTAAAGTTTCAAAATGACCCTTATCCCATTGCTTGTTAACTGAGCATTACTCACATCTCAGTTAAGAACTTCTTTGGTATTTGACACAGACTGTTGCATGAATCTCTGGTCATCTACTGCACAGATTATTTAGGCTAGTATATAATTACCCTGCAGACAAGCAAGCTTCCTCAAGCTGCAGTAACACCGTATTTATTCAAATTCTTACAGTAATCATCATTGTTATGGTTACTGGTTTTTTTTCCTCACAATTATTACAGATCTCTGGTGATTCACAGACTATGTTTACATCAACTAAATATTCTGAACCTTACTATGAAACTGATTCAATCCTCATTAAATGTTAGCCCAAAGAAGAAAGAACCAACCAAATTCTGAGAGAAAAAAAAAACCCAGAGATCTTCAGGAAGGTCTCCAATTACCCAGGACTTCTTATAACAGTTGGAACAGAAAGCAAGGATCATCTGAGCATGCATAGGTATGTGGTATATTGTTACACATATAGTTATATACATACATATACATGTTGTATATATACATAACAATCACAGCTGTTAGCATGTGTATTCAGAACACACAAAACTGCAAAGACTTCCAGTAGTTGCTAAGAGGAGTTGCTGCTGTATAAAGGCAGCAAAAACTTTCATAAAAACACAGGAAGGTTCAAACATTTTCTTCAGGCTTTGTCTGGAACTTCAAAATTGCAATGGTCATCTTGCAATACTAATCATGATGAACATTTAGGTACAAATAGAAATACTAAAGAGTGATGTCACACAACTGAACCGCTGCTCACTTACTCAAAAGGATTTAGTCTTACTTCTCTATTGGCAAGTGTCCCAAATCCATTTCATGACCCTGATTTTGTAGTGCAGACTTGTCCCATATGACTAAAACAAATCAGACTCATTATGTTTTCAGGGAAAAAATACAATTTTTTTTCTTTTCAAGTGTTCAAATCTGTAGGAAAATGTTTTTAAAAGAAGTGATAGAAGGGTAATTTCTGAGCACAGGCAAATAATTCTATTCTCTTGAACAAAATGTAGTATCAAGACTAGGTTACTGAAGCCAGCTACCATCACTCCACTTCTGGAGGGGACTCACTCATAAGCACACTTCATAATGATCTTACTCATTTAGAACAGGAAGAGCTGCATCACCCAAAATCTACTGAATCTTAATAGAGTTACTCCCAGAAAAAGTCGGAGAAGCAGATAGTACAACTACTATCAGACTGCGCATCTATTTGGGCCTCTGGAAATCTAATATTAAATCTCAATTTTATAAAAATTCTTTGCATGGTGCTCATTTGTTCATTATCAATGTTGAAGTGATTAATTTGTTACCAATATAGTTGAACTCATTTGAAAGCTGTGTTGAGAATGCTAGAAAGACTATTAATTCCACTATGTAAAAATATTCTCAAGGTTTAGTATCATTAATACTTGGTTTTTTGGTACATTCACATACCCAGTTTGGCAGATCCTCCAAAAAGTGATCCTTTATCAAAAGCATCTTTCCACGTAAATGTTACACAGACCTGGAAGTTGTGAAAAAGAAAGATCTTTATTCCTAAAATCAAATATGAAATCATCTTAAAATATCCCAAATTTATGGATTTAGCCCTTATATTCTAATTTCATAAAGTCTTTCATTCACTTGCAACATTGCAAACATTCTCAAAGTTTCAGGAAATCAACAGGTATTCAAAACAAAAATTATTCTACCTTTTTACCTTCCTGTTAGGTTGCTCAAAACATTTCAAGTAGACAAGACAGAAATTCTCAGAATTATCTTTCAGCTCTGTTCCTATTCTGAGCACCAGATAAATTTGTTTCCAAACAAGATACTCCTCTCCCAGTACATCTGATGGGTTGGTATAATCAGATTTTAATTAAACCACCCAACCAGGCAGTTTCCAATGTGCCAAATTACCAGCGTATTCAGATCTGTTGTGCAACACCAAAATCCACTCATTGTTATGAGTGAATTCAATAGCAGCATTATCAGGAATACCCTCAGGAAAGAGAATGCAGCTAGAAACAGTGTGTTTTATTCATACTTCCAGCATATACTTCAGAGGCAATGCAAATACTTCACAGAATCTTTCAGGTTCCACAATTTGATTCCTTCTTCAGCTGATCAAGTAATTGTAGGCAACTGGTATCAAACCAGAAAAGATGGCAGACTTCCTCAGTTTGAAGTGCTTGGAGAGAATTACGTCAGAAAGAGCAACAGTACTGCTTGATAGTGTATTTTCCTCTAGCAGCAATGCTAGTGCAGGGTGTTCTGGTCCCCAGCTGCATTGCTGCTTCCACTGACTACTTCTTCCCTTGAAGAGTTTATAGACATGCAAATCTTGCTAAGTTTTCCAGTTTTCCTTGTCTCAAGGTCTATAGATTACCATAGCAAAACACTTGCTCACTGAAAACCAATGTTCTTGGCTGCAAGTGAATGCAGCTACACACAAAACTCACTTAGAAGTTAGATTAAAATTACGTATAACCTGTCAGACTGAAAGAAATTTTTCCTTTTAATCATAATATTACCATTTAACTATGATCTGATGATTTGATAAAGAAATATAAATTCTGTAACATTTGTAAACACATTGAAAGAAAACCCACACCTTTTCCCAACAAAACACAGGAGCCTACAGATCTATTCCAGTCTCTACCTGCAGAAGCATTCAATAGATACAGCTGAATTTCTCTGAAGAAACATGATTCTAAAGAAATATGGTAGGGAAAAAACCCCAAACCCTAATGGACACCATACCTATACAAAAACTATGTCATGCAGAGGCAGGAATAAAGCGATAAGCTCTTAAATGGATTATTCTGTTAACTGTTGTGAATGAAACATCTGTCCTGCTTCAAAAAACAAAGATCGTATTCCATCCATTTCTTTAGGTTTTCCCATAAAAATCATGAATTTAAAAGCCTTTAAAACACAGTATGAAATAGACTTCTTGGAAAGCAGAGAGTTGAAGAGGAATCAGCACAGGCCAACTCCTTCTGCCCTAGACCACAGTGATCACTAGCCAAAACCAAAATGTTTCTCAAGCTGTAAAACAAAGAAAACTATGGCCACTAGAGGTGAAGTGTCAGCATAGACTGTATGTGAGCACCGACTAGAAAACGCACAGAGATTAGGAAAATAAGGCTCAAAGAGATTAGATGTCTTGTTCAATAAAAGTACTCATTAGACGATTAGGTACAGGCTTGGAAGTCATACATTGTAGGTGCCAGGATTCAGTTTACTGGTTTGGTAAGTTTTCTCACCTGATTTTCAGAGAATGGAAACTTTGGTTCAATGGAACACAGCTGATCATAGTATCTACAAAAAAAAAAAAAAAAGGAAAGGAACACAGAGATATTAGACAAATGAAATTAATAATTTTGGTTTATTAAACTGTCTTGTAAGGCAGGGAAAAGGGCACAAAAATCCTACACACAAGTAGGTTGAGAAGCTCATTTGTAGTAATGAAGGATTTGCAGGACAGACAGAATTTCTATGTAAAGGAATTTTTTCAGTAGAGGAACAAGTTCAACAGGAGGTAGCTTTTCACAGAAAACATGGGAACCCTGTCTCAATCAGAAGTAAAACAGTATCACAGACAAAGCTGACCCAGACATCACTACCTAGTGGATTAGAAAAGAGTATCATGCAAAGGAGTCCCTGTATACATACCGGCAGACAATGAATACATTAAGTCACGCTGCAAAAGTAAATTAAGTACAGCATTTAACATAATATTAACATGCTACACTGTACTCTCTTGATCTGAACATTGTAACCCAATTTCAGTGTCTTTGAAATAGAGGCCAGTTGCAATAGAGGCCTCTGTACCAACTGGAGAGACTAATCCTTGATAAAATTCTTTAGTTGTAAACTTATTTTTCATTGGAATATATTCTAGTAGTCACAGTGAATTAAACCCACAATTCCTCTGTGCCAATATTTTGTCTAGTCACAGTGGAAGATGTTTAGGAAAGGATGCCAGGAAGATAATATAGTGAGTATAGCATAGTCCCTCACACAATCTATCCAGGCAACAGTAAGGAATTCAAAGTTTTCCTGAGTGATGCCCTACACCTGCACCACTTGTTAAACATGACAGGCTGGATGCAGAATGTGAAACCTTTAAACTGCTAAGAACACATAACATGTGAAGCCCGTTTCCTACAGACTTCTGTAGCACTGGCCATACTGGTATATGCTCAACATTATATTGGTCAAATTCTTTCATAAAGAATTTATATTCCCAGCACACAAAACACCTTGCAGTAATGGCTTTCACAGTCTGTGAAACAGGACTAAGATTGTTCCCAGTTCCTTACACTATTAAATACTGATCACAACAGACATAGGCATGAGATGCGTGTACGAGACCTGTGTTGTACAGACAATAACATTTGTTTAAAAATTCAAGAAGAATTTTCAAAACTCATATAGAATAAAAATAGTGTTAGCGTATTCTTCAGTTAATTATATCTGCCAATGTACATAACACTACAGGTTTCTGACTTCAACTGAGCCACTGCAATTTAAGACACAATATACTAAGCCATATCAAAAACGACAATAATCTGCAACAACAACAGGACTTCGAGTAATAATTGAGTTGAAAGAAATTGCTTGTCAGGTTAAAAAAAAAAAATTCTGCAGATATTTACTGTGATGGCAGTTTAATCAAGATTAAACAACTTACCAAGTATGTGAAAGGTATAGTTAAAAACAATAACCAGCCCTGAAAGATCACTGCAACCTATATATTTAAATATACTTCCTTCATTACCTTCATCTGGTCTCAGCACTTATTTTCACATAGTATCACAAAGAAAAGGAGACTTTGCGTGCTGTCTCCTCTTGACTCAATTTAATTTGTTAACCAAAAGCCACCACTAAAGCCAAGCTGTCTTCCCACATTCCACGATTACACTGTCCTCATCTGCCATGAGGATGGAGTAAAGGAGCAAAGCTTGTCAAATGTCCTTGTGAAGCTGGGTGTGCCCAAGCCTTGGCTCATTGCAAACAGACCACTCTTTGTATGTCAACATAACCACTGACAAAATAAGCCAGAGAGGTGTATAGCCCTCTTAAATAGGACTTTTTGTTTGGTTGGTTTTAAACAAGTTCAGAATTTATACTACCGTTTTCTTTACTATTTTAAGCATGGGATGTTATTTCTTCTTATTGGAGAACTTGAAATTATACTCAAGATTTAAGAGCTCTTTAAAACTCTGCCGACAAAAAAAATCCCAGAACACAACCATGTCAAGTTTTTTAGTTTTATAAATATAAATGGTATAAATATAACGGTACACATAAAACTAAATATATTGAAATGGTAAATGAAGATGTTAACCACAGAACAGCACCAAACTGTCTTTACAAAACCAGAAAGTAACTACAGAAGGAAAAGCCACAATGGATGCACAACTCAGTTACACACAAAAGATGAGGGTAAACATAAAGGTGTAATTTAAAACTAAATTTACAGTAATTTAAACTATCAAGATACAAAGAACACAAGGCACAACACAGAGGAGTGCTGCGTTTGGCTGGGCCAGTGAGGAACTACAACTACAGCAGCAAAAGGGGGGGGGGGGGAAGGGGCACATGTCAGCAAAGCAGATCTAGTGCTCAAAATACAGCAATCTCTCATCAAAACAGGTATTATACACTCCTAAATGCTAGTAAAAAACAGCCATCAAATGAGCAGGAAGTCAAGGCTTAAATTAGAATTTAACTAAAATATATGTATTGCATAAAGAAACTCAAATATTGTGCCTCCTCCAAAGCATGATAAAGAAAAATCTCCTTCAAAAGAACATCAAAAAGACCAAAGATCTGTCTTTGCAGTTGTGGTTTCTGGCTGTGAGTTCAGGACTCTGGTTCTTATCTTGAAGAGCAACTTTCAGCCCTAAGAGAATTTGAGCATTCAAAATAAAACCATGCATTGCCCCCACCCCCCTTCTTTTTCCCCTTTTTCTTTTTTAAAAAGAACTGCAGGAGTTGTTAGCAAAATTAAACCAATTAAACTTGCACCAGTATTCTATATCTCCAGAAAAAGGAAATTAGGTCCAGGCTATCTTTAATATTAGAGGAAGCAAGGAATCCCTTGAAGCTATAATTATACTCAGAACTAAAAAAAAAAAAAAAAAAAAGAAGAAAAAAAAGAAAAAAAAAAAAAGAAAAACACCACTAAATTGAATCTGCTATGACAGAATTTAAGCAGAAACATCTGTACCAAGCTCACCTACATCACCTTCAGAGCACTCAGATTCTCTCAAAACAAAGAAAGCTTGGAAGCAGGCTGAGGTCTTTCCCAGTGGGAAGGGGCACAGTCTATCTCAAATGCTTCTCCAAGAGAAGCATTTTTCCCCTCAGCCGTTGAACAACAGCACACCACACACTTTCAAGCTTTACTGGTCAGTGCTTGTCTAGGAAATGTGGCTGCAACTGAGTCCATTTCTTCCATAAGAGAAAAAAAGTCCAGAGTGACTACTCAGAAAAACAAGGCTGCTACAAATTACAGAATCACACACAAATCCTAGATTAGTTAGCAGAAGACTAAGCCCTCATTTCTTAACAGTTAAATAGTCTACAATGCTCTACTAGGTATTATGGTCTATAAAAAGCCACAAGGAAGTAGAAGTATGCAAAGAGTAGCCATGTTCTAATTAGTTCTTCTAACCTTACTTCACCAACAAACCAGTTTTAAACTCTAATTTCAATGAAGTTGAATGTTAAGACTGAGTATTGGTCTTAAATACCAACAGGAAAACACTGCAAGTTGGAGAGGCAAGGAAATTTTCAGAGGAAACACAAGGCATTTAGGCACTTGTGTATCTCAGCTGGATATTTCAAACTTCTGGATGTGCAGACAGTTTGACTTTTTAAAATAACTGTGCCTTACAGAAAAATTAAGAGAATATATGTCAGAATATTCTTACAGAGTAAGAGCAAACTTACTTCCTAGCAACTGTAACAAATTTAAATGGTCAGACATGGACCAAACATTAATAACTTGTTAGAAATAAAGGAAAATATACATCTGATTGTTTTATTTTCTATAACTTACAGTTAATTCAGACCTTCATCTTATCTCACTTCCACTATAAAAGGAACAAATATTCTCAAGCAATACAATAAAAATGCAGCTGTTTTAAGAGAGGAACTTCTGCACAGGAGGGATATCACCTCATGTTTACATCATTTCGTTCAACAGCTCCAGTCTACTGCAACAGTATCTGGGCCAGCTAAGTTCATCTGCTGATGATCACCAGCAAAGAGAACAGATCACTGCATATGGAATTGACTCAAAGCTGGTAATTATGCAATTACAAGTGGTTTTCCTTGATTATTCAGAGGGAAAACCTGAGGTGAAGTTGCATATTATGGATAAATTCATTTATTTATCTGCTGGCACTGAAACAGGGAGGTCCTGCTCAGCCTCTTGGCTTTCCGCAACACTACTTTTATTTATTTTGCACCAGCTCTGATGTTCATCTGACCCTCCACTGAACTCATTTAAGTTGCTCAGAATGCCATGCCTACATTATGCCTTCCAGAAAAGGTGTAAGGATCAGAACTGAAAAGTAGGCTGCCTTCTTTCGGTGCTGCAGAGCAACTGTTAGTTTCTGTCTGAAATCCCTGTTTGGCCCAGCCACATTGTGTGACTTCACCCTAACTACAAACCTGACTGGCACCTTCAGAAAAGGAAGCTCAATTCCAGCATGCAAGGGAACATAATAGTATGCTTTTCAATTTGGCTAGCGAAGTCCCTCTTTCAGTTCATAGATGCTACAATTTCCCTGACCTTCAAAGGCATAAACACGAGTACCTTCAAAAGCATACAGAGTCATAGACAGAAATAGAACTAGAAAGCACAAAGCTACTGTAAAACACAATCAGTAGAGTCAGAGCTTTTATAGCCCAAATACCCACTGAAGAGCTGATAAGCTCAAAAATCATCAGTAACTTATTTCACAAAACTTGCCTTCTCTTAAACAAGGCACTTGTTAGGTGGGTTTTGAACACCTCCAGAAATGGAGACTCCACGTCCTCCCTGGGCAACCTGTTTCCGTGCTTTGTCACCTTTAACATAAAAAATTTCTTTCTCGTGTTGAGGTACAACTTCTTGTATTTTAACTTAGGGCCACTGCTCCTCGTTCTATCCCTGGGCACCACTGAGAAAGGACCAGCACCATCCTCTCAAAACTCGCCTTTGAGATATATCTATGTGCACTAATACCATCCTTTCCAGTCTTCTCCAGATTAAACAGGCCCAGCTCCTCATAACAGAGATAATCCAGACCCCTGATCATCTTTGTGACCCTCCTCTGGACCCTCTCCAGTAGCTCCTTCTCTTTCTTCTCAATACTGCAATCCATAAGTGTTTTAGAGAGATAGGATGATGGAGCTGTTAGTCCTAACGCAGGCTTAATGCAGATTACCAGGCAAAAGGCACACATTAATCTTTTGCTCAGATAAACTACAATAACTCCAGCACCACAGAGGCCCCACTAAACTTTCTGATAGCAAGCTAACTGTGTTAAGGAGAAAAAAAGAAAGGATGTGATTTTGCAAATACATTAAGAAGCTGCTAAACATAGAAAACAAAAGGAAATCATGCTGACAACAAAATACAAAAACAAACCCACACACAAAACTGAACAGGAAGTGAAAAGAAAGCTGTAATAGCAAAATGTAACACTGAAAAGAAAGAAACACCAACTCTCCATGGAAAGCAAAATGGTGTGTCGTGGGTACAAATTGGAAGACGGGAAATTTACATTAGAAGAAACTTCTTACTGTGAGGGAAGGAAGGCACTGACAAAGGGACTTGCCCAGGGAGGCTGTGGATGCCCCAGCCCTGACACTGTTCAAGGCCAAACTGGATAAGGCCTTGAGCAATCTGGTCTAGGGGGAGGTGTCCCTGCCCACGGCGGGGGGGGGGGTTGGGACTAGATGATCTTTAAGCTCTCTTCCAACCCCTAATGTTCTGTGGCTTTACAATTTCTACCTACATCTAAGAGCTACTGGCACGACACAAACACTGGGAAGGGACTGTTGATGGGGACAAGGCGTCCCTCTCCCTCCGCTGCCATCATGTGACACCCCACGACACCTGAGCGGCGCACCCCGGGATGCGGCAGGACACCCGAGCGCCGGAGCGCCTGCATCCCACAGGCCGCCGGAGCCGGCTCGGCAGCCCCGGCCGCTTTCTCCCGGCTGGAGAGGCCGCCCACACCTGGGCCCGCCCGCACCTGGCTCCGGCTCCGCCACGCCCAGGGCCCGGAGCTGCCGCCAGGGCCCCGCGGGGAATCAGGGCTGTGGGAGATGGAGGAAGGGGGAGATGGCGGGGGTGGGGAGCCCCTACCTGAGGAGGGTCTCCAGCGCGCTCTCATGCTTGTCGAGCGGGCGGCCGAGCGCGCTCTTGCGGAGCCTGCTGAGCTCCTCGGCGGCGCGGCAGTGCTCGGCCTGCGCCTCGGCGCCCGGGTAGCTTTGCTGAATGAACTTGCACAGCGGCTTGGCCAAGTCCACCTCCGAGGCCTTCTTCAGCTGCACCGAGATGAAGTTCGTCATGGCCGACTCCGCCGCCGGGCGGGCAGAGCCGCCGCCACCGCCCCTCGCCGCAACCTCGGACTCCCCTTCCCGGTCCGCCGCCGCCGCCGCGCTTCCGGGAGCGCCGCGCACGCGCGCGCCCTGTCCCGCCTCCCGCGCCGCTGTCCCGGCACCGCCCCCGGGCGCGAAGGGATGTGGGAGAGGCGCCTGAGGGGAGCGCGCAGCTGCGAGGTGCGCCAAGCGAGGAGCCGGGTGCTGACCCTCGAAAGGCGGGCTCACCGGTCATCAAAACTTTACGGTGTTTACACATATTAACAAAGGCATCAGCGTCTACTGGTTCTAAATTAAATAACTTTGTTATTAATTAGTACTCAAATTCCTATTTGCTAGTTATAGCTATCGCTTCTAGTGCTAATTAATCCGCAGGCGCGGCTCTTCCCTCCATTTGAGTCTGGGGTCTGCTGAGTTCTGCCGGCTTCACTCCTGGTGGCTCTTATGCGGACAGACCGTTTTGGGATTATCCTCTCTTATCCTCAAAACAAAAGGTTAGCCAAGCGTGCAAACAGAATGACAGGATCATTAGGATTGGAAGGGAGACCATCTAGTTCAACCCTCCTGCCAAGGCAGAGTCACGTAGAGTAGGTGACATAGGACCATGTCCAGGTGGGTGTGGAATGTCTCCAGAGGAGAGACTCTATGACCTCTCTGGGCAGCCTGTTCAGTGCTCTGCCAGCCTTTATGTGAAGTTCTTCCTCCTGTTGACATGAAACTTCTTGTGTTTTAGTTTATGGCAATTGCTCCTCACTCTCTTGCTGGGCACCACCAAAAAGAGTTTGGCTCACGTATGATGCTCACAATGCAATTAATTAATCATACCTGTCCAGCTACAGCTACTAATTAAAAACTTCAAAAAAGCACAAAATTTAATTCAATCCTTTATTCAAACCTTGAGGGACTCAAATCTTGAGGGACTCAGTATGATTCCCCCCTCTAAGGCTATGAGATGCCGGGTTCGGTATCCCTGGGACAGCTGCCTGAGGGGAGAAGGGCATGGTGCTCCCCAGATAAACCCCTGGGTGTCGGAGGGTCAGCACAGCTGGTGGGACCCCAGGAAGGCAGCGACCTCGAGCACTCGAGATGTGACCATGAAGCTCAGCTGTGGCAAGAGGAAACCTCACCAGCGGGAAACACAAGCTGTGACACAGTGGTGAAAGCGGTGGCCGTGAGAAAGGTGTGCGGCAGTCAGGGGTGTAATGCCTTACAGGGTCCTGATCTCAACCTACCCTAAGGGTTGCTGCCTTAAATGAAGTGAAACATGGCTTCTCTGTAGCAAAAGCGGAAATGTCTCTACTGGCAGTAAAAGGAACGGATTCACGTGTTGTGTACTCATGGATCAGCTGTTCTCATCACGCCTGCTTTCTGCTGACTCAGCCCAGCATGGCTCAGACAAGTGAAACCGGTGCTCAGCCTGCCAGGCTGGCAGGTCTGGGGACCAAAGAGGAATATCCAGCCCATGTGCTCATCTCTCCCTTTCTTCTTCCCCGTGTTCCAGACAGCTAAGGCTCCAAGCCTGATATTTTCATATTACATAAGCCACCAGGTAACGACACCATAAAAAGGAACAGTAAAAGTGCTTTTAAAATTACATATTTGTTCTCATGTTGTAGCAGACCATGAGTTTTACTGTAAAGCAGGTGATCCCTCCATACTGAAAGTGTTCTGTACTAAGTGGAGCTGTCTTTGTCATCTCATGAACAACTAAAGTGTGGCGTAAAAGGAAAAGGGTAGAGCCTGGGAAATCAGTCTTAATCACTCCTGTCACCACTGGGAGGGGCAGCTTGTCCAGTATTAAATGTTTCTGTGTGCAATCCAAAGATGCTGTGGCAACAGCAGCCAGGCCTTCCCAGGCACAGGCATAGGGAAGGGGGTGACAGAGTTGTCCTCGTTCTGCTGCATCCAGTCACCTTCAGTGGGACCCAAGTGGGTACCCTTCAGAGCTCTGCCAGATTGCTTCTGTTACAAACCTTTGCTGTAGTCACAAGAAGTGACTGTATGTTATATAGTCTATAGTCATATAGTGATATATGTTAACAGTTCCTGGGTGTGCTCCTGCACTCCTGCACCCCTGCACCGAGTAAACCCCCAGCTCAATCAAAACCAAGCTGTAGTTGACTTAATTTTACATTTTAAAAAAGTATTTTTATCCTACAACGATTACAAAAAGTAGGCAGTCGTGCCATACCCATTTCTGGGTGCATGAGTTCCTCAGTCCTTGTTTTCCCCCAAGGTTTTATTGCCCACATACACTTGCAAGCGTTTGGTCTCTTAGCTTGAGTTAGCCTTGCACTGGGTGTACTTTCCTGTTCAGGGGAAACCAGCTCCCACGTAAGCTTGCATTGCATTCTTATCTATCTTAAGATATACTCTGGGCAGTTTCCAGTATCAAGACCTTTTGGAGTGCAGTTAGCCTACGCATCATTACAAGATATGTGGCTGCCTATGTATGGAAGATGGAAGCCATCAATACCTTCCAGCATAACACTCATAAACACGGAAAGGGTGTGAACAGGGAAGGGCAAAAACTGCAGCTATGAGATCATAGTCCTACTTCAGAGCCACAGTGACCTTTAGATGGCTGTTGCTTAATGAAGGTAATGGCTGACACTGCATTCCTGAACATCCACCAACACAGCACAGAAATTTTTCACTTTGTCTTAGAACAAGTTACCAGAACTTCAAACAAGTGATTTGCTTTTTTCCCACAGATCTCTTAATAAGTCAGTGCTCCTCTGAAGGCTTTATTCTGATTATTACAATTACAATGTTATAAACACTAATGACTTGTCTCCTTGTTACCTCTGACTAGTCAAGCACTATTTCCCAATTTAAAGCTGAGGAAGCCACAGTCAGTAGTTATCAGTACAGGGGGCATAATCTACATCTTCTGACTCAGAGTCCTGTGCTTTAAACAACAGACCATACTTCCTTCTTCAACAGATTTATGATAGTATTTAAGGGAACCACTTTAAGACAGGTTCCCCTAAAATATTTAAAGGGATGCAGCATAAACACATTATAGCCATATTTAAGCCTTACCATGGTCACTGGTGCATTTAATTTTAGTGTAGACCATTAGATGTCCCCAGCTTTCCTCCTTTTCCTAAAGAACCATTTTTATTCTGTACAGTTTGATCATGCTGTTTTACCCATAGCGTAAGAATTGCCCTGTAGCAATTGCACTAATTGGCAAAGAGATGTTATACTAAACAAATCAAAAATCAGCGAAGGAAGTGATATGGCAGCTAATTGTTCATTTCATTAAATCTGATGGTCCTTTTGCCTAAAGTTCTATGTTATCACTCAGATCCAATCCCATTTTGATACTCCTAACATAAATTTTTGGTGACATAGCGTAAGGACTAAGTATTTTATCACCATTATCTTTTGACCATGAATTTCGGGGGTGATTATCATCAGTTACCAAAACGAGGGAGTGCAGAAAAAAAGGTGTATATCTGATTTGATCTAAATAACACATATAATTCTATCATCCATTTAGAAGAAATTGTAAAATTCTTAAGACCTGTGAGTGAAATTTCTCCTTAGCATCCCATAATCAAAAGCACGAGGAAGAATTCCTACCATTTCCTTCAAATTTGACACTCCTTTATGTTATGTCTCAAAATTTAGAGGCATTATTAATCCTAATTTCCTCAATTTTAATTTTTATTTGTGAGAGTTTTGTATTTCTGATATGTGAGGAGAAACCTGAACCAGAAGATACATTGATAGTGAGCTCAGCTGGGCAGGGGCCATGCTTATCTCTGTGCTTGCAGAGCTGCAATCACAAGAATGCTCAGTATGTCATCCTACTCCTGTTCTAATGCTAAATAAGAAAAACACATCTTCAGTCTACATTCCAGGTGTGATACAGGTCAGAATGAAGAAGTGAGAGGCTGGAGAAGTGGGAAAACAGGTCTAAATCAATACTTTTGGTACGCTTACTTAGAGTAGGCAAACTTGTGTATAGTGGCAATTACAACCAAGTTGCCTTTCAGCCACAAGCTAAAGGTAAGTGACTATGTCTGATTTTTGCTTGAGGAGAGGATGCTGGCAGAATGGTCTAGAATCAGAAGAGCATCACATGCTTAGTGCCATGGAAAAAAATATTGTAGATGTTTATAGAAAGGTATAATGCCAGACCTGGAAATTGTTGACCTAGGTAAATAATTTTATCTGCTGCGTTGCTCAGCATGAGCTGGCAATGTGTGCTTGCAGCAGAGAAAGCCAACCGCACCTTGGGCTGCATCAAAACTAGCCTCAAGGCCAGCAGGGTGAGGGAGAGGATTCTGCCCCTCTACTCTTCTCTGGTGAGAGCCCAGCTAGAGTGCTGCATCCAGCTCTGGGACCCCCAACACAAGAAGATCATGGACCTGTTGGAGCAAGTCCAGAGGAGGCCACAGAGATGATGAGGGGGCTGCAGCACCTCTCCTATGAAGACAGGCTGAGAGGGTTGGTTTATTCATCCTGAAGAAGAAAAGGCTCCAAGGAGACCTTAGAGCACTTTCTGTACCTAAGGGGTACAAGAGAGATGGAGAAGGACATTCAGCAAGGACATACGGTGACAGTACAAGGGGTAATGGCTTTAAACTGACAGAGAGTAGATTTAGATTAGATATTAGGAAAAAATTCTTTACTATGAGGGTGATGAGACACTAGAACAGGTTACCCAGAGAAGCTGTGGTTGCCCCATCCCCAGCAGTGTTCAAGGTCAGGTTGAACGGGGCTTGGAGCTACCTGGTCTTGTGGAAGGTGTCCCGGCCCATGACAGGGGAGCTAGAACTGGATCAGTTTTAAGGTCCTTTCCAGCCCAAACCATTCTATGATTCCATGATGATTGTAGAAGAACTAGAGCCAAGCAAACAGGGACTCCAACCAGCATTAGTGCAATATTTTCCATAAATGCCTACAAGAATATTAGCTATTAGGTCGATTACAGCACAGCCTAGAATTTTCCTCAAGTCTCAGCAGGCTTCAGAAATATGCCATATTACTGATCACATAATGATAGAGCCTGTGCTTGTTAATCATATACAACAGAAACAAGAACAAACAGCTCTTCACTGTCTCACATCATGGTTTGTAGTAGTGGGTCTTCATATTAAGCACCAAGGCATTGCTAGAGTGTTTTCATATATCCTATTAAAAATGTTATTATTTTTACTGCTTAGACTATTCATATCACTGTGGTTGAAGAAGATTTACAAGGCAGAAGAGCTTGTGGAAGACAGCAGCATCTTCTAGTTCAGTAGGAAATAGCTGAAACGCTATAAAAACTTGTTTCCCAAAAGCTGAAGATCAGAATTAGTTCAAGATCTGTGAATACAAATATATGAAATGATTTTTCACAATGTCTTGGATAAAAGTGCTTGCTAATTAGCTACATTAACATAGTACTGTATGCTGTATATTAGGGTGCAGTCATGCTCTATCTCCAGATACACGAGACAATGATTACAGAGGTAATTGTCCTTAAAGAAAGCAAACCATAAATGTGCAGTGCTATAGATTTACTGATACAAATCAGGTGATTTTTAGTAGTAGCCCCCAAAATGGCCACTTCTACTCTGAATGAGAGCATTTGTGAGGATATAATTTCATGCCCTGTTTCCCATCTATTGGTAATGGGGCAACTGTGCATAAGAAGTGGATGTAATACAGAATCTCATTGTAATTTAATCCTGGGCAGATTACACTGATTACAGCTATTTACTGAACCCAATGTTGCATATAAGTTTCCAAAAAATCCAAAGTCATGCATGATTGTGTGACTGAGATTTTGGCATGAAAAATCTGTAATCAACAGATTTAATTGCAATGTTTATGGTGGGCTGTTGGAAAAAAGTTCAGAGCCTTCCAGGCTGGATGGGGTTTCAAGCAACCAGCTCTAGTGGAAGGTGTCCCTGCCCATGGCAGGGGGGGGTTGGAACAAGATGATCCTTAAGGTCCCTTCTGATCCAAGCCATTCTAAGATTCTGTAATTCTGAGTTTGTTGAAACAAAAAAAAGGTTTGCTCTACTTTTGTTCAGTGTTGTACCATTGATGTTACTTACTAAATCATTAATTCTACTTTACATATAAAAAGTACAGAGTTTTAAATAATTTTTACCCTTAGGAATGGGAAACAAAGTACCTGCTATATTGCATTAAAAGCAGATGAAAAATCAAACGTCTGCTTTTTTTGATAATGGACTAAATTTTGCCTTACTCTGCACTTATTCTTGCTATGAACATTTCCTTGAAGTGTCATAGGATTTCAGAAGCCTCAACAGGAGACAGGTAGGGTTCTAATGTTATCATATCTTTAATTAAATGTTTAAAGAAGAAAGGATTAATGACCGTGAAATAGAAGAGTTTTGAAATACAGCCTTCCCCTAACTATGCTGTGTTTTTATTTCTTCTAATTTTAAAGTAATAAACAACTGAATTTAAATATATGATTCTTTATTCATTCTGGAAGAGAGAAGAGTTTTTTATTTTACAAATTGCTCTTACAAGCTGTGATTAAGCTAGCCCTTAAGATCTGAAGGTCAGAAAGTTTTCACTTAAATTCTGTATTACTAAATAATGCAAACATCAATAATGGAAAGTAACAAAATAGATGAAAGATAGTTGGGTAACTTTGAATCTCTTAATTATTGCACATTAGGGTATACCTAAAGCAACAGCTTCATTTTATTTACTTTAAAACATTGCTTGCCCTATTTAAAGCATTGTATTTTATATCTTAAAAAGAATTCTGTTCAACTATGTCATCAATTCAATCCAAATACTTTTTGAAATAAAGGACAGAGTAGCCTTCAAAGAGGCAGAAAATAATATATGTCTTTTGCTGGTATTTTACAATATGGAATTAAATTTTTTATTGGTTTTGCCTGTATATTCAATGCAAGAAAAATACCTTTTCCTGTTTATTACACTACAATAAAGCTTGGCTTGAAAACTGCTTGTATAAATTGAAGACTTCTAGGTATATTACATTAAAGATATGGAAGAAATTAAATCGGGTTGAATTTTGGAAGATCCTTTCTAAGTCATCATTGATGTAGCAGGCACTTCAACAGTATTTTCTATTCTGAAATAGCTTATAAAATATTCAAATAGAAATAATTTTACATAGTTTGCAATGTCTGGATGGAGGTAGGAAATTAGGTAGTCAGTCATTATGCAGCATAACGCTTGCTAGTACAGAGACATCACTTCTTGCTACCTGGAACAAGCAGGACAGTAAAAAAGTTCCCAACAGAAATACCTCCACTTGGTAAATTTCCCTAAAAATCACAGCTGAAATTCAGTTCTGTCATTTAACTGATGCTTCATATAGCAGGTGAGAGGTTCACACCACTATGTAATCCTCTCTATTGGCAGCGAAGTTTTTATTTTCAGCATTTCACATGGGGAAGAGCCTATAAGTTTCTGTTCAATTATCTAGAACTCCTTTACTGCATTTTTTGAGAAGACATCAAAATAAACTTTGTCCCTCTTATGGGCTGTGTGCTTGTGCCCCAACAGAGACGAGCATGTTGCTCGCATGTGGGGTGGGAAACATCTGCCCTTTGGCACGGGGGATGTGCCTCTACTCCTGTGCCTGTGAGCAGTTGCTGCCCGAACAGGCAGCTCAGCTCTTTGCTCACTGCCAGGTTATTTGCCACCTACTCACTAATTCAGATACGGAATGTGCTCTTCCCACTCAGTAAAGTGGTGTTGAGGGGTTTTGAACCAAGGTGAACCAAAAGCCAGACATACTTTTTAGCATGCTCTTGTGGGCCGATTCTCCATATCCACATCTGTGCATATTGCCACTGTCACTGCGTACATGGAATCTTCTACATAGATTGGAATCTATTATGTGAAAGCACTTTCCAGTCAGGAGAAAGAATTTGTCATTCTGCTCTGAACAGAGCAGAATCACACTGCTGGAAGGTACTAGGAGATGACAACAGGGGCCAAGGCCTAATTTTAGGTTCAAGGGGGATGACAAGCATGCAAAGAGGAAAGCAAGGACCTGATTTAAAAGCTGTCAGTTCAAAGTTCCTCCTTCAAATGTCAGAATTGAATGAATCATTCCCCAGGAGCATGGTCCAGGAAGCACAGCTGTGGTCATTATTCTCCAGAAACAGCATACTCTGGTGCACAACTGTCTGAGACCTTACAAAAAAATGGGCAGATCAAACAAAAGATGGAAGACCCTGAGCTCAGTGTTGTTTCATGGTCCATACAGGGAGGAGTTTATGACTTTTCCCAGGTTAAAATATCTCCTTAACACACATACTGATGGGTTTACAAAGAGCCACCTCTAATAACTTCTGAAGGCTGTGAAGATCCTCATGTCCTACTGTTAAACCTGTCCATATTATGAGGTTTTTATCTTACACATTCCAAACATAATGAATGGAACAAAGTTTTTCTGTTACATAATGTAACAAATGCCAGTACAGGCAGCTCTTCTGAAAAGTTTGGTTTGACCACAAAAATCTGGGGATAAAGAAATGGCAACAGGATTTGCTGACCACACTGCCAGAGGATTCGCTTGCTTGGCAATGTTCAAAGGAGAAATTATAGACAAACTTGTGCTAGTGCAGTCTGCAAAAAAATAAGATGCAAAAAATGTTGTTTAGTCTTCTCTTTCATCATTCTCCTGGCTGCATAAAAATGTAGGTGGGGCAAGCAGGCAACAAAATGCAGCATCAGTAGTGCGCTTTTGAACAAAAAGTGGAAGGAAAGAATGAGTTGATGAAGAGCATTTTTACAATACATGCCTTTTTCTAATTTTTTTTCCATCAAGGGAGATAACTGTGGCTCATATTGTTTCTAATTGTTGTAGGATATCCACAGGACCTCCCATAGTCTGACTCAGACATTGAAGATGAGAGTTTGAGAGACACTGGCTTAGCCAGTTTGTGGTATGACACTGCACTTCAGTCAATACCTTTGCAAAAGTTACATACATTAGGGCAGATTTCAGTGCACCATTTATCATATATGATTCATACTGGCATAAAGTAGCTGGACAGGGCTTGACTAATGCCATTATGTAAACATTACTGTAAGGAATTTATAATGCAAATTATATTTTACAAGCTCATGAGTTTATCCCTAATACTTTATGGATTCCCTCTGCAGGTCCAGAAAGTTCTTGGTGTCATATACACAGACTGAAATTTTTGTGATTCGTTTCTTAAGTGGTATTTTCTTCTGAAGAATCTGACATTCAGCTGATTTGTACATGCAATTTCCATTCAGACTGATGTATAAACTACAGTGTTGTGTTCCTTTTAAACTAGTATGTTGGTAGGCTTAGGTACTTAGCACCGTTTCCTCTCCTTTCAGATACAGACGTGGTGACATACACAAATAAGATAATTCAAGGAACACGAGATAGGTTACTCCTACTTCCAATATTATGTTTAAATGAATGCTTAATTCACTTATCCACTCTCTTGCAAGCATTGAAAGGCTTATCAGCAGTCACTTTCACAATCAGCTGGCATTACCCCCAACCTACTTAGCTAGGAATTTTACTATGACTAGGCAGAACTGACATTCAATTGCCCTTGGAATCATTCTAGGATAGCAAGTGAATTTCACGAAGTTAAAATCAAAGGCTAACCACTTTTCTACTGGTACAATCCTTCGTGCTTCTGTAACTCTTGATAACACTAGATGTGCATATGTCTGTCTATTTTCAGGCTTCTGGTCTTGAGTATCCTTTCTGTACCACAATGTCTACATGCACTTACAGCATCTGCTTGCTCCACTTTTCACAGGCTTCAAAGAATGTACTTTGGATTGGTTAGCTGGATGTGAGTCATCATAGCAGGTCAATTCATTTTCCCGTGGTGTGTTTTGTTCCACCTCATCACTTTTTCCTATTCGATCTTACCTGTATTACCTGCTTGGTATGGCAGTTTATCAGTGACGGTTTGCAGGGATGAAGCAGCTAAAGAATTTTTTCTTTACTATGTAGATGACTCAATATGACTTTTCATTCAATGTACCTAGTGTTTATATGCTAATTCTTTAAATGTTACGTTTTGTTTGCCAGAAATGTATGCAGTGATTCAATGGTAACCATCTCCTTCTGTATAAAACTCACATATAAGGTCTAAATACATGGACATCAAAATAAATGCCAAAAAGTCGCTCAGTAAGAGATGAGAAATTTTACTTGAGATGTATTATTTGTTAAGAGCAAAGGTAAAAATTAAAGGTGAAAACTTAAGGCTCATCAGAATTCTTTTTCAGGAGTGCTATAGTTGTACCCAGTCATCTCCGCTCTTGGGCTGTGACAGTTTGCTGACACCATATCTCATCACTGACAAACAAAATGTCATGCTTCAGCTCATTTCATCTCCTGTGTTCTCCCTTGCTCACACGGAATAATAAACCATATATGAGAATGGCATATTAACCAGATTATATGCAGGGAAATGGAGGAATTAAGAATGGTGACTCTTTAAGAAATAGAAAAGGGAATACTGTAAAGAATGGAAGACTGTAGGCAATTATTATTAGGAAGCTGAGGTGAAGACCCAATACTTGTGAAAAAGCAGCAATCTTAGGGTGTCTTGATTAAGGTGAGCATGAAAGTTTTAGGGCTTTTGCATGTTCAGTGAGGGACACAAGGACAGGGTTTTTCTTGCCGTAATACCTAATAAGTGACCATAGATGCATGCAAGGGTCTTTGCAAAGATTTAGGAACACTTTTTAAAGTTAGGCAATAATTGAAGCAATTATATATTCATAAACCTAACATAAACATGCCAGAGAAGTTATTTGGCAGAAGAACTCTCATGCTAGGCCCAGCAAGAGAACCAGGGATTTCTGTTGCAGTAGAATTTATGAACATATTGTGGTCATTAGCTGTCCCTGACTTTCCTCTTCTACTTTTCTTCACATTCTACCTGCACCAGAAGAAGTCTTCCCAAAAGAAAATGAAGAAATTGCTAGGCTGGTAATATTTGCTAAAGATCTTTCCATGTGTGAGCCAGCATGAGAGCAGTCTGAGGTGTGGCCAGGATGTTCTTCAGTACCAGTCATGCAGAGTGCTGAAAAGTCCTATGGGAAACACAGCAATTATAGTACAAGTCAGGGCAACTCTTAGGGTAGCTGGAATTTTTCCAGGAACCAAACTGGCCTGTGGCAACTTTGGAATGGAGATAAATACCTATTCCTTCCATTTGCTTTCTGCTCTGTACTGCACCTGAAAGGAACTAAGCTGCCTGACACTGCCTCAGTTTTGTAGTGCTCTCAACATTAATTCACTGCCTCAGTTCTGTAGTGCTGCAGAGGAACAACACAACTGCATGAAATAAAGTAAAAAAATAAATTCTGTCTGGAGCACCATATAACTGTGAAGAGCTAACTGATGAAAATAAAAAGAAATGTACAACAAGGTCACTTATTTAATGGGCAGTGCAGAGATCCCTGAGGTAGCCCCAGCAGAAGTACTCCTCAAAGCAAAAGCCTCTAGAAGCACTGCTGCAAGCCATTTAGCTCTGCATTACAGCACAGAGGTAGCTTTCACACCACTGTCACTGTACAACACACAACATTGTCACCATCAAGGGGAAAAATCCTCTTTTCCCCTTCTAACTTAAACACTCACTTATAGAAAGGAATGAAAAAAGTGTTAAAAACAATTACCATGTGAATCATGTTTCCACCATTACCCTCAGCTTTGCCTAAATAAATAGGGGATACTGATAAAAGTGATAGGGAGCTCATTTTTTCCTAGCCACAAGATAAAGCTAAAAGTAATAATATTCATGCCATGGTTTTGACTTATTTCCTGAGAGGAGTAGTGTATCTCCTGAATCTACTACCAATCTACTGCAAATGCCATGCTGATAAAATTCATCTCTCAGAGTGGAAAGATTACACTGTACAAAGCTGCTATGTAATTTAATATTGGATTTTCTCCTTGTTGCCGGATTAGCTCTCTTTTCATGATTACTGACACATGAAATAAAGAACAGTGACCAGAACACTTTTAAGATTAAGCCAGATTTTATCTTATAATGGACTTTTATCAGAGTGGGAGAAAACCAGGGTTTATAAAAGCAACAGCTAGTTAGTGGTTACAGAAAGAAAGTAAATCTGCAATTAAACTATAGTGGTGGTACATTAAATAAGAGTGAGTAATGGCAGCTGGACTTAGTTAATTACAGCTGGAAACATTTAAAATAGCAGGGACAGTTCTGTACTGAAACCATATGATGTGTTTTGGCTTGATTACTCTCAGAAGGCCCACTGCTGTACAACCCTTCAGGCAAAACACCTGCTGGGATCTATATGCTTATAAAGAGAGATTACAGACACATTTTAAAGCTGATAAAGATTGGATTAAAGCAACAATTACATAGCTATTGTCTAGTTCTGTGCAATATAATTTGCATTATCTTTCCTCTTTGTGGAAAAATACTGTTTGGATTAAGTCATTCGCATGGACTCCTGGATACAGTTATGGCTCAGGAAAACTGTGATAATTGTGTTCTTGGATGTTCATGTAATGGCCATGTCTCAGCAGGGAAGGTAGAGTATATTTAAAACAGTGGTTTCTGATAGAGGTTTTGTGATCTCAGCTGTATTTCCATACTAGACTGTACACTGCCTGAGGCCAGAACCCCTGACTGTGCACCATCAATTATTTATGCACACCCTGAGGCAGAGAGGGCAACCTTGTTAAGGCAGCAGAGGATGCTCCTCACATGTCCACCAGTGCGTGCTGTGGGGAGGTCTGGGCCCTGCTGCAAGGACAGCTACAGGGACACACCACAGCCTGCACCACCAGCACCTACCTTCACCTGCCATGTGCTTCTTCAGGTATTCTTGCAGCACAGCTGGGATATTCAGCTGTCCTGTTTGCTAGGCGGACTGCACACCGAGAAGGCACAGGAGAGAAGGTCATGCCACACTCCAGCTCCACGAGGGCCAAGTGCTTGGTGACTGTTGGGGCCAGAGTCTGCCCTGCACCTACAGTGACAAGCACAAAGCAGTGTTGGTAGTAGAGAAACACAGCCACAGCAGCTATACCTGTTTTCACTTTGGCTATCACCTGCAGCTGCAGACCTTCCTCCAGCAATGCCAGCTGAACACCAGACCCTGGGACGCCAAGCACTGCCTATCAAGACTCTCTGGAGCTGACTGTGACAGGCTCTGGCTACAACTTAAGCTAATGAGAACAGGAAAAGTATTTTGTATTTAATTGTAGGAACCCAGAGTGACGAGAATATTTCTCTGCCTGTTTTTAAGGGTTCTTACCCCCCTGAATGACACTGTTTTAACCTCCAACCTTGGAAAAAATTACCAACAATCAGACAAGAACTAGAAAATACAGTGGTGTGAATTAGGTGATAGACTACTACATAAGATTGTCACAGGGTGAAAAATTTAGAGGTTTTGGGCTTCTCTTTGTAGTAAATAGATAAGAGTAAAAAAAAAAAATCAAAATGGAGGATTGTTGTTGTTCTCTAAACCTTCTTCTCCTTCTTCTTCTACTCCATGTTCTGCAGTAAAAGTAGTTTGGGATGATTGCATAGAGAATTCCGCAGTTCCTGGCCGTGTTACTGAATAATTGGTAGGAAAGTGAAAATAATATACGTTTTTAGTAACTATTGGTGAAATTATCTTTAAAAGGCCATGTAAATCTTGATAATTAGACTCTCTCCTGCTTTCTGTGCTCTGTGTTATGCCTGGGTCACGCCAGCGGCTCTGTTCCTCGGATAAGACTTAATAAACAACTATCCGGCAGCATTGAAACTCCAGGAACAGTCTCAGATTATCTTTGAAACTCCTTGCAAGGACTTTTAGAAAATTCTCTCCCATCAGGAGGGATTTGATTTATGGCACGGTTCAGTGTCGTTGAATAACACTCCTTGAAAACAGCTCCTGGCCTGGCCAGGAATATGGTCACATAACCACGCAAATACTGTGCTTCCTGCAATGCTGCCTTGAAGGCAGCTTTTGGTCTGCACAAACACACATCTTGAAACACATCAGGTTGCACAAATATACACTCAAAAATGCTTTCAAAGCCAAATGGTCTGATTTCCTTTTCTGATATAACTATAGCATATCCCTATGTATGGACATCCCTGGAAGAACACTGCAGTCAGCAGTGTGAACATGGATAGAGTAACCTCAAATGCAGTATAGACATAGCCAGCATATCTGCTTCATTCTCTAGGCTCAAGTTAGCATTTCTTGAAGCAGCATCAAGATATCGATTACATTGCATCAAAGAAGGAGAATGTTGCTGGTCTAATGTCTCTGTGAAACCCAGAGTGCGCTGTTGTTGTGGAACTTGCAGGATCCCAGGGAAAAGAAAGTAGTGCTACAAAATGTGAGAAATGTTGCAACTTTTCTGAAAGTCTTCTCAGTTAGCAAAACCTGATTGATTAAAGTGTTTGCTTGAAGAAGTAAAGTGGGTTATTAGAAAGCACTTTCCTTCCACCATAGATGCTTCAGAAAAATAAGGTTGGGAGAATAAAACATTTTCTGTTGAAGTATGTCTCAATTTTTTTTCCCAAAAATACATATAACTGGATGCTAGTTTTGAAAATGTCAACATTCCCCAGGATTGCTTTCATAAATATGAGGAATTGTAGCCATTGCCAAAATGTGCTTCATTCCTATTTTTGGGCATACTTCAGAAGTTCATACTCGAGCAACTCACTGCACTCAAGGGAAGCTGTTCTTACCGAATAAGAACTGACACTAAGCCTCATCATAACAGGATTTTCTGGATTTCTGAATCTCAATGCAAGTCTGCAGCTAAAGTTTTAAAACTAGTCCTTAGACTGCCAGTGTTTCTACAGCAAAGCCACAGAGATGAATAAATGTGAACTGTGGGTGGAAAATCAGCTTCTGTGTTGAAATTTTAGATGTTGTCATTCAGGTCCATCTCGAATCTGTAGTTTAGATGGACTGGTTCTACTGCTCTTATTCCTCCTTTGCCATGTAGCTTTGTGACAGAAGTGGGATAGAAGTTCTACATTCAGGTATTTAATGCATTTAAGACAAAAGAACACTGCCATTCTCACACACATAAAGAAATGTATTTTTACACTTCAGAAAATAAGACAGTATATACAGAGGTAAGAAATTAGTTTATTTTAATTACAACCAAGAAATCCGAGACCACAAAAATTCCATTAAATCCACTGTATGAGGATCCTTGAGTGCATTCCCCTAGCAGAGGCCTGAATTGATGTGGTATAGCTGTATAAGCTTGGATCATATGGCTGTGAAAAGCTGGTGGGTGAGAAAGAGCTGTGAGAAACTGCTTTGGAGGCCTCCTTGCTTCACTTGGGAGCGGCATTTAGGCTCCATCAGTTGCCCTGTGGTGTGCCCAAGCCACGTACCTCAGCAGAGGTACATGGTGTGCCCAAGTCAGACACGTGCCTTGACCTGGGACCTGCCTTGTGACCAGTGTGGCAGCCCCCCCAGCTGCTGGCTGACACTGGCACGGCCAAGGGACTGCTGCTCACCTTGCTCCAGCACAGGGTTCAGTGGGACCCCTGCTCCAGCTTGCTCAGCTGGTGGCTTTCCTTCCCTTACAAAGCAGCCTGCTCTGGCTGCAGTCCTTGCTGCAGTGATGCCTGTGCAGTTCACGGGATTCAATGTGAACTTGGAAGAACATCCATCTGCCTGATACCAACACCCTTGGATAAAGGTTACATTGTCAAGACCTAAGAACAAAGAACATTGTTCTATTAAAAACCACAAGCTTCTAAATTGGTCACTAAATTGATATTATTTTAGCTGAGGTTACACAGTCTTTTCCTTCCAAAAGGATCAGGGCTGTAGACTGGCATTTAAACTTGTTTAAAATGAGCCAAAATGTTTAATGAAGCAGGTATCTAAACTGATCAAACTAAAAGTCTGGTTGTAGATGACTATTTTAGCTAGTCACCCTCACTTCTATACATTCTTGATTTGCTATCAGTGTCTGGCATGACAACTATTAGAGTCAACACAGGGGATGGTTCAGACATCCACTGCAAAGACAGGTGTGTACCATGCTGGGGGTGGTAGGGCTTTCCCTCTGCTGTCACTTGGAGCACTGCATGCTTGCTCACTTATGCACTGGGTGTGTAAAATCCACAGCACAGGGTACATCTGTGTGCAGAAACACTCGTATGCAGCAATTTTGATTTCAATAGGAATTTACTTCTAAATAGGCTGGCTATTGTCTTTAAATGCTGGCAATGAATACAAGAATGTCTCTGCTATGAGTCATGCAATATTGAAAAAAAGAAAGGGAATTCATAATTGAGACATCACAGACATTATCGTTACTCAATCAAAAGCAGATTAAAAAGAGTCTGCTGTTGCTGCCACAAATTTGCATGGTATTACTTGGGATTTTATATTAAGAAAAAAAGTTATAGTGTTTCCTCTATTGTGACATATTTTTCTTGACTTGTCTTTAGTGAAATAGTCCCCCAGACCTGCAGTGTGGATAACTCAGTTCTCTCAGTGGAAAAATAGAGCCTCTCAAAGGGGAACAAAACTCCTATTCATAATCTGATTCTAAGAAATTTTGTCTCTTCAAAGTGCCTGTGTTTCCAATCTGTACATTCACTCCTCTAACCATTTCCCTTCTAGAATGTAGAAATGGTGAAGTACCTAAAAGTTTTAATAGAATATTGATAAATTGACACCTAGGCATTAGCTTATGGAAGTCCTAACTGCAACTTTATGGATTAGGGAAAATGAATATAAAATTCCTTGTATGGGTGTGTAGAAAGGTATCTGCTAGCAGCAACTAAATAAGAATCATAGAATCATTTAGGTTGGAAAAGAAGTTCAAGATCATCGAGTCCAACCATTAATGCAGCACTGTCAAGTTCACTACTAAAATTAGTGGCTATAGGATTTATTTGGAAGTAAACTGAAAATCTACATAGATTCAATAAACACCAAAGAAAAGTTGGAGGTTGTTCTGAATAATTATTTGAACACATTGGGTTTTTAATTAAATTTGTGCATATATGTTTATATAACAGTTTCTCTTTTAAGTTCTAACAATTATATTAGATTTTAACAATTACATTACATTTTAATTATAAAATTTTCTATTACTTCAAGTAATTATTATTTATTTCCACATGCTTTCTTTAAGAGATCCTGTCCACACACATCACATCAGTACCTCATCCTCTTTCTGCAAACAAACAAAAAAAACCCCAAAATAACAAGCCGAATCCCTCATACTGGTTAGAGTCATAGGATCTGAATCTGGTCTTAGTTTTCAAAAATTGTGTGATTTTGAGCTGCTTGGATTCATGTGGTTCTGTTACTTGTTTCCCAGTTAGCTAACCCTAGATGTGACTAAAAGCTGTATTTTCTTGACAGGGTGATCTGTTTATTGATCATTAAAACACTATGAATTCAACTACTTGTAATTTAAACCAATTCCAAACCCACATACACAAAAGCAATCTTACTGTCTTCCTCCTTGACCTACCTTACTTTTCCTAGTATTCTACTCAACTTACAGTACTATTATTTTCAGAGCTGTATTTATAGCTGTTTATCTCATTTAACTATTCGTTTAAAACTGTACAATCCCACCTAGCGTGGGAGATTCGTACAGGCTATCCCTTTAGCCATAGCAAAACAGGGAGAATTGGTGCACGCAGTACATTCTTAGATGCAGCCTTCACATCGCCGTGTGCCGGCTGGTGCAGATACCAAAAAGCCGTGACTCAGCATCCCTCACGGGAAACACACAGAGCCAGCTGCAGCGGCTCCACCACGGTGTGCGAGAGGTTTGCAGCGTTTGTGACTGCTGCTTTAGCCCGTCATGCTGCAGATGCACAACTTTTCCCAGGTGAGGCACAGGAGGTCAGGACCTGGGGTGGGGGAGGGAGGGAAGGAGGGGGAGAGGAGAGTGCCTGAATCTTTCTTTCTGAAACTCTTAGTACTTCTGCACAGAATGGGTGACAGTTCTGAACCTCAAATAAATTTAATAAAAACACACCCTTGTGCAGCACAGACCCATAGTTCTGGGTATTCAGTGAAAGCTGCTGATGCCTGTAGGAAGTACAGTCTGCTTTAAACAGCAGGTTCAGCAGCACCAGACACAAGACACCCTAAACTATTCTAGAGAAGGACAGTAATTTACTCTTTTGAGGGGGAAAAAAAATATATCATTCATGACAATTTTTTTTCCCTAGAACACAGATGAATAGTTACATTTCTTTCATGTGTATACTCATTTACAGAAACTACCCCGCAAAATACCCCTTGATATTTGCATCCAAACAAACCAGTAGGTTTCTATGTTAGAAGGGCGGACAGCCAAGCAAAAAAAAAGATCTGCAACAACTGCAAGCTCGGCTTCTTTCTTTTGCGTTATCAGTAATAGATCTGGTAGGTAAAGTTCCAGCGACGTACCTTAGGTCGGCAGTACTTGGTCGGGAATCTCCTTACAGGAGAGTTTGCCACGAGAGGGAGCTCTCAAACAGCCAGACAACTTCAGCAAACGACAGAGAAACACGTCAGAATCAGGCAACAGCCAAAAAATTCGGTCAGCCTAATCCCGACATGTAAATGCGTACAATTCCTTATGAAAAAAGTAATTTTAAACTATATGTATGTAAATGCTTTTGTATGCGTTAAACCACAAGTACGTTTAGAAAATTTTCTCCCCATCTGAGGAAGAACCCTGCAATTTCTTACCTGAGAAAACCTTCCTTGGATCAATACTGCTGATGTAGGAGTTCCTTGAGTAGTAAACGACTGCTGAGTCTGTCCCATTTATAGAAGGACTTGCATTACAGAAGCAAAGGCAAGCCCAGCCAGAGACCAACAAATCAGATCATACATGTTTTTCTCTTCCCCTTCTCATTCCCATGCAGTGAGAAGTGGGTTGCTTTGTGTAAACGGCGGCAGAGTCTGGCACTGCACTAGTGTTACTAGGGTGAGTATCACTGCTCTGCCTGGTTTGGCAAGTTGTATCTGTGTAACGAGAAAGATTCCATTCTGCACGTTTTTTCATATTCTTCAGTGCAGTCACTGTCTTGCAATCTTTCTGCAGCTAATGAAAATGCCATGATTTGTTTTGCAAGAACAGAGATTTTGCCATTCCGAGGCCAAAATGCACCCAGCTACATGTCCCTTGATACTGTTCTGCAGTACACTGTGTGCTCACCAGCTTTTACTTTTCAGGTCAGATGATACAAGTATTTTGGATCCTTTTCTAGTTCTTTCGTACTGCTGTTACAAACAGTAGCATGACAATACAAAGGTAATTGCATTTATGTTGAAATATTCTCACAGATATTTTAACTAAAAGTTTAATCAAATAACTAAGTTTAAAAATTAGGAAAATTTTGCATCGATGGACTAAATTATGTTGAGCTATCGCATCCCAAATTTTTTCCAACATGACATGAATCATTATACAGCAATTAAGGTTTTACACAGAACACTGTATTCCTCCACAAAAATTTAAAGATAGAAAATCATAATTGATAAAAGTCTATCAAACTAACCTGCTGCACAAAACAGATGCAAACCTTTGCTTGACAAACCACGGTCAAATACTTTTATCACTAGAGACAAACATCTCTGTTGCTGTGCAAAAAGGACATAAAGGATGCTAAGTTATGCAGCAGTGCTTTGAGTAATTATGTAAGGCATGGTAGACTAACATGATGAAAGACAAGTTGTCACTTATATGTTAATTCTGACAGTATTTTTTATTACCTGCAGTTTTTCATTCATCCTTCCTTCTCTATATCACATGAATCAAGAAAATTAGCAAATGACTCATAAAAGATTTATCAGGGTGAATTATTTAATTGCAGTGTCTACATGTTAAAACATATTTGACAATAAGGAACAAATTAATGCCTTGGAGTACTCCAGTAATCAGGCATCAGTCTGATCCCCCCTCACACCTGATTTCTGTGATCCAATTAACTTAGTATGTACAAGAAAAATACCAGACTACTAGTTTCAACTCTTGACTGTTTTATAAATAAGCATATGAAAGCAATCTCTATTAAATATGTAATTTCAAGAATATTCATGGCACAAGCCTAAATGTAGCTGAGTTCACCAAGTACATTTTTAATAGTTACATGTAATTTCATCTTTAAAACCTTGTGAGAAAAATGGGCAACTCTTCAACTAGCTTGGTACATATATTGCAACATGATCATCAGAACATTCCTTCATGAATTATTTATTTATATTCAAAAGAGATTTATTACTTCATTATTCTGATATTGTTAATCAGAGGGAGGAATTCAAATGATACTTTAAAGTTATCAACAGTGATAAATTCAACTGGAAAGGATACACATCATCCTTTTGCAATGAATGACAGAAAAGACACAAAATAAATACCTATACAACATGGATAACCAAATCTCCCGCATTTCTGTTTAAAATAGCACAGTATTTTACCTCTTGACAGCATTAAGAAAACCCTCACTGTACTGATCTCCAACATATAAAAAAATAAAAGCCTATGATTCTTCCAGAAGACATTAAAAGGTGGTACATGACTGAAGGACACTACCTCCAAGAGGCCATCTGAACATTTGATTCAAGTCACTCTGGATGGAACATGTCACAGAAGTGCTGACCCAGCTGCTGGGGAATCCAACAAGCAGGACAACTTTCTCATAGATTTCTTCAGTGTCAACGTAGGCTACATCAAGTGTAATTTATGGGAACTTTCTGGGTGACTCATGCTTAAATTCACTCTATTTTTATTATTATGGCTTGTGTTTGCTATTTGTGATTAAGAGAACTTTTTATCTGAGGCTTGTTAGGGGATTTTTATGGTTCTTTCAGTGATGGGATCATATCCTCTGTATGGGAAGGGTTTGTCAGAAGGGGAAGTCAGTCTGTGGAAGCAGCTTTTCTGCTGCAGTGACTGACAGGCCTGCTACAGATGATCGATAACCAGGTTGCATGAGCTCTGAGCCAGTTAAGGCTTACTGCTAGCAAAGAAAGGAGGGTAGAACACAGCCTAAAGCACACTACGTGCTTTCTTATCAGCCAAAGGAACAAAGCTCACGGCATCCTCCCTCCCCAGCCTGCTGGTACAATTCTCGCCTTTTTCAGAACAGGATAATACGTGCAATAATTGTGCAGCACACTTGGATGGGATGGGGGCGTAGAAACAGGTTTGGTGTGCAATTCAGGTTGAAAATGCGCCTCACTGGATTAGTGTCATTTACCTCAGCTCCTGCTGTAATTGCTCTGGTTGCTAGCAAGTCACATTGAGAAGACTGAAGGAAATTTTGATTCTGCATTCAATTAGGGGGCTTAATTGCTCTGCAAAATATTATGCATTGTACAAATACACAAGAGTAGTGGATTTATGCTCACATGCTTGCATATCAAAAAGAAGATTGCATTCCAAAGGAAGCAATCTCCTTAACTGAGAATAAGAAGCTTTAAAAGATATTTGGCTTGAATGAAAATGCCTTCTTTTTGGAGCCTAGCCCACATCCCTAGGTATAAAGTCCACTAGGACTCTGTGAGAACATCTACAACAAAACCATGTCCTTTGTCCAAGCTGGGGAACTGCTCTAGATTCGATGTTGGAGTGCTACTCCTGCCTTGCTAAAAATGGAAACGAGCATCCAGAACCTCTATTTGCCAAATCCAAATGCTATTTGTTTGCAGAGAAAAAAGTCAACCAACATTTAATGATCCCCCAAAAAGAAAAAAAAGAAAGAAAATTCCTCTCAGTGCTAAGATTTCCAACAAAATTGCCTTGATCTTACCAAAACACCTCAGCAATAAAAAGGCTACCCATTTTCTATTATATCAATAACAATACATCAAAACAGTGTATCCATAATCAATACTGTATAAAGGCACTAGTCATGGCAGGTAGTCACAGGACCACTGGATAAAATACAGTGGTCTAATCCTGTGATTTTACAGCAAGGCAATTATTTTCTACTGTGGTTTTTAAGAAAACACTTATTACGTGAAATGGGAAAAAAAAGAAAGGCCACATAGCCCAGCATGACTTTTTGCCCTCAGCATAGCTTTGCAATGCCGTCTTTGAGTTGACAAAATAGTTCTGATATTTCAAGTGCGTCTTAATATACTTTACCCTTCCCCTCAGTTTCAATGCTAGTCACAGCAACTGGATTACCTAACCAGTGTATTTGCTTTGAATCAAGAGAAATTAAAAATGTAGTGCCACGAGCTTTACCCCTCTTTTTGCTTAGGATTTTCTTTCTTCAGAGATTGACCTTAACTTGGACTGTAATGAAAAGTGAATTTTATATCACTTGGGGGTTTTTTTCAGATAGTTTGGACAAGGACAGAAATTGTTTACAGTTGTTAATACTCCAAGAGTCCTGTATCATCTACTCAGTTCTTTCCTACTTAGCCAATACTATTAGGTCAACAATTACTTCTAAAACTTTAATAGCAAGATATTTGTTTTTTAAACATACAACACCAGTGAATCAGATTCTAGTGCACTGATAAAAAATATAGCAATACAGTTTTATTTTTCTGATATTTATTTTTGCACTTCCAGAAGTTTCTTGGGTCCCATTTTCCTAGAAAAGCAATCTGTAATTCCATATCTTCACAAGTGGCATTGCACACACAGGACAAGAACTATTCAGCGCCATCCAAAATTCCTTTTTTTTAATAAGTGCACAGGGAAATCCATTGTGAAAACACGACGAGCAGTTCATAATCTTCTTGTAAAATTATAATAAGCACAAAGTAAATACATACATTTCTGTTTTAAAGGCATCTTTAATCTTTTTAACTGTCTTCATTATTGTAATTCCTAGGGATTGATGAAGCATGGGATCCTCAAGTTGCTACATCTCACCAAAATCAACAAAAGGCTGCTTGTTGTCTTGCCTCCTGCTATGCCTGTAGATGGAGAGCTCCATTTTTGGTTTTTTTCCAGATCAATGGGACAGAAGGAAAGTGGAGAATTCCTGAGGAAAGGATTTGTGAGAAGCAGACAAGTAGGAACACTATAGCACCAACTTAGTTTGGTTTACACTGCTGTCCAGCAGCATTTTGCAGGTGTGGTTCCTCAGTCTAAACCCAGTAGCCAAATGAAGGGAGTACCTTGCTTTCCTGCAGGCTCACTCTTCTCCAGTGTAAGGACTAACAAGGCAAGTGAGATAGCCAGACTGTGCTGTCTTGAAACTAAGTTGAGCTTTCATAACACAAAGGCTGTCATTGAATTACAGCCCTTGTCTTTCCCATCTAGTTTCCAGCTGTCTGCTTCTACTTCACCTGCTCCAACTGGTACTTGAGTGAGAAAATTTAGGAATCCGAATCAGCGAAAAGCTAGTTACATGATTGAAAAAAAAAAAGAGAAAAATGAATAAAAATATTATCTCTCTGAACTGTTTAAGCAAAGATAAATAAAAACCAGCTGTGGTGTAAGGAAGGGAAGAATTGTATACATGACAAAAGGAGAAGAAAAGGACTGCCTGTACCAGCAGTGGCTTCCAGTGTAGTGTTAAGGTGAACCCTCCTAATATCAGAGAGGCAGGAGGCCAAAATCACTGTCCACTGCCATTGACAGAGGTTGTTACTCTTCCCATCTTCCAAGTCCCATGCTTCTGCCCGTAGGACTCATGAGCCAGCCCAGCTCACTGACACCAGCTCTGTCATTTAGCCCATTAAATCAACCCAAGTAGTCAGTGTATGCACTGGGTCTGGCACAGGGGGCTAAGACAGGGGCCAAGTGGAGCAGCTTGGGTGAGAGGAGAGGAAAAGTGACCTCCTCTGCTTTCCTTTCCCTGCATGTGAAAGCCATAATCGTCCCTTCAGAGGCCTCAGAGGCCAATGCAGAGGGACGGAGAGGGGCTGCTTTTCCCAACATCAAGGGGACTTGGACCAGTTTAAACTGGCCCTAAAGTTACAGCCCCTCACTTAAGGGTCTCTGTTGTAATTCAAGTCGATTCCTGGCAGTCTGCATGTGGGTCAACCATGCTGGGGCTGTACTTTGGAAATTGCTATCTATGAACTTCTGTGTGCAGTTTTGAGATTCTCAGTACAATAAAGACAAGGAGTTACTGGAGACAGTCCAGCAGAGGGCCACAAAGATGATTAGAGGTCTGGAGCATCTCTCTTACGAGGAGAGACTGCAGGAGCTGGGGCTGTTTAATCTAGAGAAGAGAAGACTGAGAGAGGATCTCATTATTGCAGATAAGTATCTCTAAATCAGGTGTCAAGAGGATGGTGCCAGAATTTTTTTCGGTGGTGCCCAGCAACAGGAGGAGGAGCAAGGGCCATAACTTAAAACAATGACCATGAATTAAACACAAGAAGTTTCACCTCAGCATGAGGAAGAACTTGTGGATCCCTGGAACAGGCTGCCCAGGGAGTTCATGGAGTCTCCCTCTCTGGGAACATTCAAATCCCATCTGGACGTGCCTGTGTTACCTCCTCTAGGTGATCCTGCCTTGGCGTGGGGTTGGACTAGATGATCTCCAGAGGTCCCATCCAACCCTAACTGTGATTCATTGATTCTGTGTAAATAATGGCGCGGAAAGTCCAGTGGGTTGTGCTGGATTTATGGAATAGCACTGAGCACCCAGGCTTGCGCAACTCTGAAATTAATAATCCGTGTCTCTCCGGAGTGTTGCCGCACTCAGCATAACAAACCCGATTTTGCGGACAGCAACGTCGCAGAGCCAACCACACCTGGAGTACTGGGATGGCTCCACGGGGATCTCCCCACTTTACACCTGGGCATTCAGCAAGGCGGGAGGGGTTGCAGGGCATGGCTGTGCAAAGCCGGGACAGCGCTCAGAAGGCGGAGAGATTAAGGGAAGAGAGCTCCCGAGCATTCCAGCACCGTTCGCACCTCTTCTGTTCTTCCAACACTTCCCCTCTCTCCTCAGGGGCGCCGGACCGGCACCGCGGCGATTAGCGGCACGGAGGGCGCATGCGCCTCGCACTGCCGCCGGACACGACCCGCAGAGGTCCCGGCGGAGCGCCCGGCGGGAGCGCGCACTGCCCGTCCTCCGCCCGCCCGCCCGCCCGTCCGTCCGTCCGTCCGTCCGTCCGTCCGTCCATCCGTCCGTCCGTCCGTCCCTCCCGCCGCAGCGCGCTGCGGGAGGCGCCGCACAGGCGCGCGCCCTCCCAGGGGAAGCGGGAGCCGCGGCGAGGGGCGGGGCCGCGCGGGCCACGCCCGGTGTGTCCGCCTGGCGCCGGCCGGGGCGGTAGCGGCGGCGGCGGGAGGTGCAACTTCCACGGGACGGAGGCGGCGCTGCCGCCGCAGAGCCCGGTGAGGGAAGGCGCGGCGAAGCGTGAGCGGCTTCCTGGGGGGACTTTCCCGGTCCAGTCTGGTCCGGTCCGGTCCGCGGTGGAGGGGAGCGGGCGGCGCTGAGACCCGCCGGGACGAAAGTTTGGGAGCCGCCCCGCGGGCGGGCAGGAGGGGCCGGAGGCCGCGGCATCAGGAACATGAGAGGTCCGCCGTGGCCTCGTCGGTGCCCGTGAGAGGCGGCCCGCAGATCTCTCCTCGGGCGGGAGGAGAGAAGGCAGAGCGAGCGGAGGCGGCAGCACCTCCCGTGGGGACCCCCCGAGCCCGCGGCCGGCGTGCCTGCGAGCCCCTCCAGCCGCAGCGCCTGTTCTCGAGCTCTATTTCCCGTCCCCCGGCGGGGGAAGAGGAGGGGCGGCGGCGGGGAGCCCTGTCGGGATCCCTCGGGACGGCGCGGAGGCGGCTGGAAAGCCCTGAGCAGGAGTAAGCGGCTGCCGCCGACCCCTGCGCAGCGCCGCGTTCTCTTCCCGCCGGGGGCTTCCCCCTGCGGGGGTGCGAGTGCGCATGGGGGCGGCGGGCGCGGAGCCGGGGCGGAGAGCGCCGGGAGCGGCTCCATGAGGACGGCAGGCCTGTCCGCGCCCCCGCCGCCCGCCCTGCCCTGCCCGCGCTTCCGACCCTGAGGCCCTCGGCTCGCCTACGAAGAAACTTTTCCGCAGCGTCCGAAGATGGAGCCTGCCGGCATGGATTATTTCTGCGAGCAGGTACAGCAGAAGGACGTGGGCCGCAGGATGCAGGTTGGCCAAGAGCTGCTGGAGTATCTGGGCGACCCGGCGAGGTCCCCCGATCTGGAGCAGGATCAGCAGCGCCTTGACAAAGTGATCGACGAATTAACAGCGTGGGTCAACTCCAGTAATTTTAAGGTAAGGCTGCTCGGCGGGGCCCGGTGCGGGAAGACCATGATTCATCATGGTAGGGAGGTACGGAGCCCCGGGTTACTTTTTAATAGGTAAGACCAGAAATGAGACTACATCTCCCACACAAAGGGGAATTCCAAAATTTTGGAAGGGTGGTTAATGTTTTATTGTTTCTATTCCTCTGTCCTTAAAGAAGCAGTAATAGGGGTTTTGGTTTTGCCTTTATCGTTGGCTAGATGGTGTTTTGGTTTGGTTTTGGTTTGGATTTGAGGGTTTTTTTTACGGCACAATGTTAAAAACCCCCCCAGACAACTATAATACGCACTGGGGTTGTGTTTCTTACTCAGAAACAAGATAGGTGATGATTATTTTTCTTATTTTTCTTTCGCTACCACTCCTATTCCATGGTCTCGGTACTTGGGTGTAATGTTTCATGGGATTGCCATCGTTTTCTGCAGGCCGTAAAGAGTGCTGCTTCACCGGATTTGTATCACGCTGTGTGTATTTCAGACGATTTAATGAATAATTGGCTTCTTGGGGCTCCCACTGTAAGTTTAAAGTTGTTTATATCGTCTTTAGGTGACTTTCCTGTACCTGGGAAGTTATGCGGTATCCTTACAGCGGCCCGATGATGACTCACGTTTCGCTTTTTTCTGTGTGCGTGTGTCTTTTAGACGGAGCCACGGGAGAAGAGCGATCACTCCCTCACACAGTGTAACACTTGCGAGTTGTTCTGACGTCGGTCAGCCGATAAGGCGATTGACAGCGCAGTTTTAGTGCCAAGGACAGTCGTGTTCGCATTGGCGATTTTTTTAATTTATTTTTTTTAACATTTTTCCCCCCGCGGTGCGTGTGCGCGGCGCGGCCGGGCGGGTCCCCGCTGCCGCCGCCGGGGGGCGCTGCCGGGCCGCGCTGCGCGCCCGGGGCTCTCGGCCGGGCCAGCTCCGCCCTGCCCTCGTAACGTGATCCACTCGCACTTTGGACCTTTAACTCACCGCAGTGAGCCTATTCTCGCTTTTTTTCTGTTTTCTGAGACACGGGAGGAGGCAGAGTCGCCTCTAAGGGCAGTATGTTCCTGAAATGGATGGGGCTTTTTTTCCCCCTTCCATTGACCTTACTCCGCCAGTGTTTGCACACAGCAACTTCTGAGTTTGAGGTGTGAAAATAATAAAGGCTTAACTCCATTTGCGCGTATGATTTATTTATTTTGGAAGCATGTTTGTCGGTAAAGGTCAGGTTAGCTTGAGGAAGTAGCATATGCTGGACAAATACAATTTATTTGCCTTTAAATTCATCATCTGAGGGCAGCTGTTGGTGATAAGATTGATTACTGCGAAATCTAGACAAGTCTTTAAAAATACTTTTTTGCATGGAGAGGGATAGCTACTTACTTAACAGGGTAATGTAAAAGTTTCTTCCTGCACTTGTAAATTAACAGAATTAGGCATTAAGACTGGAAATACAATTTTCAAGTTGTATTTTTCACAGTGCAAGAAATTTTGCTTGCTGTTGATGTAAGGTGACAAAACTTAGCTGTTTGGACTGTAGGATGAATGAGAACTGTGCTGTTCTCCATAAGCATCAGTCACAGAAAGGAGATCCCCTAGTCCAACCTGCCTGCTGAAGCAGGTTCACCTAGAGCAGGTTCCGCAGAATCAGAGCCGGGCAGGTTTTGCATATCTTCAGTGGAGACTCCACAACCTCTCTTGGCAGCCTTTTCAAGTCCTCTGTCACCCTCAAAGTAAAGGAAATTTTTCCCTCATATTCAAATGGAACTGTTGTGGTTCGGTTTGCGCCTGTTGCCCAGTGTTATATCTCTGGGTACCACTGAAAAGAGGCGTGCAGAGTGAGAGTATTACAAATTCTAAGAGTTTTGAAGATAACTTGCAAAATCATTATTTTTGTTATGTCTTCTCTATGTCCACATACTGGTGGCTCTTTATTGTGTTTCAAAGCACGTCACGTACGTTAGAGCATGGTGTTAGTCACAGGTTTGAGCCCTGTAGGGGCCATCACTTAAGAGCTGGGCTCGATGATCCCTGTGGGTCCCTTCCAGCTCAGAAGTTTCTGTGATTATATTAATGGCAGCAGCACAAGATTTTGGGTGTTTTGCTCATGATCAGTTCCAGTGTTCTGTCTGTGGTAGTGACTGCCAGCATGTGCTGCTTCAAAATGAAGATTTATATTCTAGAAAAGTGGCTTGTGTCTTACTTGCGTATTTTGTCTCATGCAAGCATAGATGTTACACATTTAAATGTTGCATCCTATTTTGTTATTAAACTCAGGCACTGAACAATAGAAAGTAGTGAATGCCGCAGGCTTATCTGATTTTTGATTGCTGAATTATTTAACATACTGTTGGTCACCCTTTACTGAGGAATGGATATGTAGAGCACTCAAACAATTCTGCTGAAGATCTTATAGGTCTTCAGAGTTCCTGAGTAATGAATCCCTCCCAGTTGACGTGACTGGTCTTATCACAAGCAGTGGTAGTGGCTGGAGACTCAGAACTGCTGAGCTAGATGAATTGAAGATACAAGTGGGGAATGCTGGAGGAAGTTTTGAGAGAGAGCATTATTTCTGCTGGTGGTGATGGGTATGGATAATAAGGGGATAACTAATGTGACTTGCCCTGATTGTGCCATATATTCCCACTGAAAGCTCAGTTCTTGCATGCAGTGCACTCTGCTGACCATACTGAAAGAGGAGATTGCATGATCTGGGAGCTCTGGTCTCAACTCTTAAGCTGTGCCTGTGAAGAGAAAACTTTCTGATACACCACCCTAGAAAGTTTTTGGCTCATGTAACCAGAAGGGAAAGGATCTGGAGGTAGTAGGAGGGTTGGCTTAGCAGGCTTGATAATGAGTAGGGAAAAATGAGAATAAGTGTTCAGTAAACAAGTTGGACTCAGTGATCTCAAAGGCCTTCTCCTAAACCATTCTATAATTCTCAACGTGGGCTAGTTATCAGCAAGGTTGAATTAACTCATCTCAAAAAGATTTTGGCCACATAAAACAGTGCTTTTGCTGTTCTGAAGTTTGCAAGTCTTTATAGTTATTTAATAAACAACCTGGCAATTCCAAACTGAGAGAGCAGATAGGAAAATTTCTGTGTTCATCTAGCTCATTGAAGTGGAAAACACAATTACTAGCTTGAGTTACTGGTGAATCAAAAAGGTGGGATTAAGAATGTGTTGACTCATCTGCAGGTGGTTCAGAGTTGTAGTGAAAATTGGTTGCAGAACATGGGGAATGACCTAGAGAGACATGAATCTGTTGTATTATGAGAACTTCACTTACAATGTCTATGCAGTCAGTGATAAATTGGCTTACGAAGACTCTTGAAAGCTTTGCAGCATCAAGGAGTACACGGAAGATGTGCAGAATTTAAGCATTTGTTTTGTATCTCACTAGAATGAAAGACTTCCTCACTGAACTGAAAATTGTTTGCTTGGTGATCTGGTTTATTTCATATCAGTTGGGTCTGATCTCTCTCCTTCTACAATGCAGAGATTTGGGGTTTTGGGTGTATGTCAGTCTGCATCCCCCCTCCCTCAACTGTTTGCCCAAGGCTGTGAGGAATAGGAGTAGGTTAGTTGAATGCAAAATATTAAGAATTGAGTGATGGTATTATTCTGCTGGTATTTGTTCTCAAAGTGAAATATTTAGCGATCTCAGAAAATGGGAACAGTGCTATTGTTTGTGTTTGGACTCTCAGGTGAACTTCAAAGAGTAAATTAATTGCCCATTCTGAGGGTAGTACTACTGACAGATACTTGCTGGCATTACTGGGTTAGCCTGCATCTTCATCTATGTATATATGAGTTTTATTTAATGAGTCTCTTAGGTCTCTCTCATATTCAGTAGTCACTTGAAATAATTACAAGATTATCTAACTGTGCAGTCTGGTGACTCAAACTGTTCCATGTCTCACTCAAGTAATCTCCAAACCTGCTTTGAACTTCTGCTGAAGAGATGTGGGATGGGGAAATACTGCTTTTCATGTAGAGCTTTGCAAATCTACTCTTGGCTGCTAGCATGTTGTGGAGTCTTTTAAGAACACCAGGATTGAGCAGTTACCCTCATTAAAATTATTTTTTGAGCAATAAAGCCACCTTTTGGTTCTTTAAGCAAATCACACCTAACAGAAGTAACAAAAACCTATGACCAAAATGGTGGTAGTTTCTCAAGGTAATTTTATATGAGAAGAGTAATTAGGAATGTTTATAACTGCAAGTCTTTGAATTTCTCACCTTTGTGGTTAATATCTTAGCTTGTTTTATTCCTCAAGTGCAACAGAAAAATAATCAAAAGTTGCTGGTTTTATGCCAGAGCAGCAGATTGTTTGCCATGGGAAGAAGAAAATCGGATTTCATTCTATCTCTTTCTGGTAGTATGGATAAACTCTTTCTTTTAGGCAAATCCTTGGAATTCTCTCTTACTCTATGCTTCTTGAGGAGTGAGATTTTTCTGAGCTTTGTTTGTCTCAACACCAAATACCAAAAGATACTAAAATACCAGTAATCTTGCTGTTGCATTTTTGTATTTCCTTGGTTTGGCAAGTATTTATTTTGGTTTGTCTTTAGTTCGACAAAAGGCCAGCGGGAGGAGCTTTCAGTTTCCAGAATGGAAGATTTAAACTGTAATTTTGCAAATACGTAAAGACAAGTGGTTAGGATGCTTGTCTGAAGTACTTGCAAAGAGATAGCAACACTTAGAACTTGGCTGACTGCACGTATGTGTGTGAGGTGGAAGCTACAATTTAAAATTATCTGAACAAAATGGATACTGAGATCTGAAAAAAGAGAGTTCAGAGATAAAAAATGTGAGGTTGCACATTTGGTTACAAATAAGTGAATGCACAAATGCAGGATGTGGGGCATGTGATTGAGTAGCAGACCTTGGGAATAAAATGTGTGAGTTGTTTTGGATCTGAAGTTGAACACAAGCCAACATATGCTGCACAAAAGGCAAATGCCATAGTGAGTTGTGGGACTGTAACGTGCAGGAGAGAGAAATGGAATAAAAGAGGACCCAGCTTAAACCTTTATTTTTCAGTTACTGTGTAGGTCCTGGTATTTCCTTAGTCTTTGTTAGCAAACAATGGTAATTTAAATGTCTTTGAAGAAGAAGTGTTTGACTTTGAGCTCTTTGCTGAATTTTTCTTTCTTCAAGTTTTGTTTGATCTTGGCTGTGTGGGAGCTCCTTTCTTCTTTCTATGTAATGAGAATGTGATTTGACCTGTCCATGTATGAATCCAATTTTAGTTTTCAAGCTCAGTGATTTGATTTCTTCTTCAGTAATAATTACTATTTTTTTCATGTATTATTTATGTTCTGTTCGAGATACATTAAGTCAACAATTGAATATTAGCCAAATAATCAAGCAGATCTCCTGAAGACAAGGGACACTTGCAGGAAGTTTTAATTGTTTTTATTAAAACTAATTTTGTCTGGTCTTTAATTGGGAATGGGGAATATATAGTCTTAAAGTCTCAGGCATCTCTTCCAGAGATGGAAATGACACTTCCCTGTTGTTCTGCAGCTTCAGTTTGTGTTATCCAGACTAACTGTACTCACTATTGGAACAGCAGCTGTGCTGCTCATGTGGCCAGGTGTTCTGTTCTCACTGTCATTCTTGAGGCAATTAACTTTTTGTCAATGTTGAATTCATTTTCCGGTGTTTCAGCAAGCTGATTTGACTCATGTTACAGGAGATTTTAGTGCACCAGATCAAATATGCCCACAGGTCAAGAGGGATAACAGGAGCATCACTTTTAGCCTGCAGTTTGATTGACTTGGGTGAGGGTAGAGAGGCTTTCCAAGCACTGTGCAGTGTGTAAGAGGAGAGGTGCATCCTTCAGAGCAGAGCTTGCAGCAGTCAGCACATGTGAGCCGTGTGATTTTAGTGGCACTTCTGATTCACGCAGTTTCTGTCCCTGGCTGAGGAATGGTGCGGGTGTGTCATGCCGGCATTGCTCCGATGTGAGTGCCTGTGAGGCTGCACAGCTAACAGGCTCAGGGAGGAGATATGGCTGAGAAGATGCCTTCTCTTGTTCATTTGTTGGGCTGGTTTCCTAAAGTGGGCTGCTGTTCATCTGCATGAATGCTTCTCTTCCCACAGCAGAGGAGCTGGTGCAGAGGTGGGAGTAAGTAGCAGAGAATGGGGATCACTGTATTTTTGATACAATTTAAATAAGAGGAAATGGGAAAGGAAATAAGAGACCTTGGGCACAAAAAGAATTAAATTCTTTTGAAAGAGCTGAGTCCTAAAATAAAGTGTTTCTTTGTTTTGAGCCATCAATGTGCTTAGAATGGCTTTTGACTTCAATTTTCTTGCTGGAAAAAAGTTGGGTTTTTTAAAATTAATTATTTATTCCAAAGAGAAATACCATACATCTCATTGTCTTCCCACTGAACCCTGATTTTAAAGAGGCTCTGTCTTGAAACTTTTTCCACTTCAGCACATAAAGTTTTAGCCAGACAATCTCAAAAAGAAAATGGCTTACAATGTAAGGTGTTGCTGCATCATATACTTTTGGGTTTTGCTCGCAGTCCTTGTAACAGTATCTATGAAAAATTTATGACAACAGATAAGGGAAGAATGTTTAATGCATATGTGAAACAAACTGGAGATGTTCCTGTAACAGATCAAGCTGGAGGCACTACACAAATTTTAGAATACTGTGTTGTCCACAGAATACAGAAGTTTGGAGATCACACTTGCAGTCTGAATTCAGTTTGAAGATCATGAGAGATTTGGAAATAACAGAAGGTTGTAAACAGGTTTTTTTAGTGACCATTTTGAGTATTACATTAATGTGTTCTTCAGAATTGGTTAAATGTTTATTAATTAATGTGGGCATATATGATATGAAGCTAAAGTTCCCAACTTGGGGAAAGTGCATTAAAACATATTTCCTTTTTTTTTTTTTAATAAGCTCTAAAATTTTTTATGAGAGCACTATGCTTGCTTGTTCTGGCTGCAGTCCAGGAGAGGTCAAGGTAACAGGGACCTCCCAGAATTGTGCCTATTGAGAGGTCCCCTGAAAAAACCAAGCCTTTTCAGGGCAGAAATAAACTCTTCAGTCTATGGATAAATATGGGTGATTCATTCAGCAATCCTCTGGTAGTGTGGTTACTTGAAGTGGGATGCTGAAATGCTCCGTGGTTGGCCATCACAGGAGAATTGTGAAGGGAAGGTTGTCACAAGTTTCATAGTCTGTACCCCTTTTGAGACAATGAGGGTTGCAGCTGATGGGTGGTTTTAACAGTAGCAAAGATAGGATACTTGGGAGACTCTTACCTTGTAGTCCTAAGTAAAGCTGCAAAACGTCATTTTGAAGTCAGGAACGTTGCCTTTTTAGGTAGAGGGGGCTCTGCATTTGCTAATGAACTTGGACTCTAGTTGCTGAGCTTGAAGATAGATACCAGCAGCTCTGTCTCTCTCCTTGCAATGTGCCATATATGTTAAAAAAAAAATCATACTATTAGTGTTGGAAGTGTGTTGTTAGTGCCCTTGAAGGTGAAACAAGCAAGAGAAAGGAAATAATGCTTTCTTGTCAGCTAAAATTTCTGAAGTATAGATGATGTATGTGGTAGCTTCAGCAGCTGGGACTGCAGTTTTGGCTTCTGTCAGCAGAGGCAGCTGCCCAACTGCTGCTGAGTGGCAGGGAGAATGGAATCTGAAGATGACATGGCTGGGACTGAAGAACCACATGGGTTCAAGAAAAGATCTAGGAAAATGGAAGCTTCCTTCTGCCCATGGGGCCAGGGGCACTGTTTTGTATCTCTGCAAGCTTTTGAGTTAAGGGGTGGAAGGGAATATGGGTAAATCTAAGCAAAGTGGGTGAAGTGGATAGAATTGCAGTGGGAAACAGTAAAGGGAGGAAGAAGTATGGAATAGAGGAGCAGAAGTTTGTCCTGAAAGATGAGTAGAGAGAATTAAGAATGTGAAACTTGAAGAAGTGAAGCACAATATACTTTACATACTTACATTTTTTTTGTTTCGTGTTATGGTACTTGCAGGGTTCTTGAGATTATGAGAATTGAGAAGGTATACCTTGGGTCTTGGTTGACAACACTTTAAAAAAAAAAAAAAAACAAACCTCATGAAGTTTTTGGATATATCTTGTTCCAGCTCTGCCGCACTGGAACAATGCTTGCTCTTGCAGGGCGTAGTTGTTTGGCATGCTGTATTCTGTTTGTCAGTAATTGTTAGTGATACCACAGCTGTCCCCATGGTGACAGGACAGCCGATGCCTTAACTTCATTCTTTGGAGTTCCAGATAGTGACCTCCATAATTCCCGCATTAGAGTCTCATGACTAGTTCACAGATCCCGATCTACAGAATCTGTGTTTCTGTGTATGGTTCAGAGATCCTTTGACCAAATCCAAGGATATTTGTATTAATGTCATTTGGCAACTTACACAAGTAGAGATGTTTTTCCTGGTGGTGTCCTGCCCCTAGCTGTCCCCCACAGGGATGGAAAATTACAGAATCACAATGAAAATAACAGTAAGAATGCGTGGTTATCCAGGTGTGGTTTGAAGAACAGTATTTCTTTTTCTAGCAAAAAACTTAGGTGCCTGGAAGTTGTCCACAGAAGAGCAGGGGCAGTGCTGTAAAGTGTGTGCAGAAGGAGAGCTGGAAAAGGAACAAGCTGCAAAGCAAGAATAGGCTCAATTACTAATTATTGGTTCTATTCATAATCGTATTTTGGTTGGAACATCTTGATTTCACTAAAGAGCCTGGTCTTTTTTTATCAAGAACAGATAAAATATTTTTCAGTTGGTTTGGCAACTTTTTTGTGGTCTGAGAAGTCAAGGATGGTCTTGGCTTGTTAAAGAATAGCAACTAACCAACTCCAGTTCAAATGAGCCTAAATTTCTTTTCCCCTATGAACTTTAAAAGCACTGTTTAAATGCTTCAAACAGTGGTGAGCTGATGAATCAGTCTTGACGTACAAAGGCTCTTTCTAGACAGCAAGCAAAAGGCTTAATGAATGCAGAGTAAGAAACAAATCCATTGATTTTAATCCCAGAAGGCATTCATCCCTCATTGGAGCTGTTGGGGAAAGAGCAGTGATGCTGGTGAAAGGTTTTTCTATTGATAGTGGAGAGCCTGTGTTGGTAAATGGTCCCACACAATGTCTCAGAGCTTGGAACCTCTTTGTTGCAGGTCTTCTGCAGAACCTCTAAGTTGTGCCTCAACTTACGATTTAAATTTTTTTTTGAATGCTATTTATGTAACCCCATATAAATTAAGGACTCTTTCCGAAGGGCTGCTTGAATATTGCACAGATGATACCTCCGAGGAGATGCTGAAGCTTAGCGCATTGTGTATCAGAACAGAGAAATACTAACACTGATTTACAAAACCAGTAGGTGGTAGTTCACTTGCTATCCTCTGTAGTTCTGTGGTTCAGCTGACTTGTTTTGTAATGTAAAATGAAAGCAAATTTTGTAGAACTGTTTCCCATTACTTCAGCTTGTGGTCACACTTACGTTCTAACTCTCCAGTTATTGTGGCTTTTCATACCTGTTACCTTTTCAAAGTTGCAGACCACAGAGGACTTTGCATGAGATAAAGCTCATGCATGCATGCTTTATTGTCTTTAAGTTTCTGAGTTGCTGTTCTTGGTAGACGTCTTCAAGACAGATTTTGCAAAGATAATCAAACGTGCAGAGAAGAGAGAGACTTTGTAAAAAGTACCTTTACAGAAGGAAAAGCTCCTGTTAGTGCAAAACACTTGCATGGAAAGGTATCTTTCTTAAAAGTTGTCAGTGTAAGTCTCAGGTAGGGCTCGTAGTCAGCAAACAGAAGCATGGGAAAACAATGGATCCAGAATGAATTTGTTTCTTTCAGGCATTGGTTTTTAGATGGAGCTTTTGACTATGGTTTCATACTGCTTGATAATATGGAAAATAACATTAAAGGAAAAACCTTGTGGAAAGCCTTGACATTACCATAAAAGCTAATTTATATATTTTTTTTTGCCTAAGTAAGTTACTAGGTACAGTGTTCTGTTTTCCTAAGCTGTAGGTAGAGTTACTTGTTGGCAATATATTAATTTAAGCCAGTGATGCCATCTATTTATATATGCTATTCTGTGTTTTAGTATGTAATAAAATTGTCTCCAGGTAAGGTGTACTAACTGGGAACTAAGTTTTATACCTCCTTTTTAGAAGATCATCTGTTGTACTAATACTGCGTTTATTAAAACCAGCTTAATTGTGTAGTTGCTTCTCACTCTGAGTTTTATGGAGACCTTATTTGTCTAGTTTCCTATGGAAACAAGGCTCATGTGATGCTGTGTGCGTGGGCCATGTGTATCACATGCATATCCACTCAAATTTTTTTTGGCCTGCTGCCTAGTGTGGACAATTGTGACAGATAGGGATCTCAAGGAAACAGAGGGGTCCAAAAAATACGGTTCCAAATTTTATGAAAATAAACAGCTAATAAGGGAGAGGAATTCTAGCCATGAGTTCAAGGGGAAAAATTTGCAGTGCCTGTCTTCCTAGAAAATAAAGAGGAGGAAAAGCTGTAAGGAACGCCCAAGCTTGAGGAGGTTGTGCCTTTGGCAAATGGTTGTTCCTTTTGCACCTTCACAGGCAGCAAATTGAGGTAACTACAAGTTGTGAAAATGCAGGTTCTGGTGTTCCTTATGAACTATTATAGGAAATACAGAATGAAATCTTGGAACAATATGCAGGATAGTAAGCAGTACAAGAAGTGTCCCAACTTCTTAAAATAATTTGGTCTAACTGGTAATTGCTGTTTGTGTTTTTGTTTCTATATTAATGGATATTATTGTCTCATCTAGCTTCTGTTTATGGATGGGAAATTTCCTCAAAATTCCAGTAGTATTTTGAATTTCCTTTTTTTTCTGGTTTGGTTTGGTTTTTGTTTGGGTTTTGTTGTTGTTTTGGGTTGGGTTGCTTTTTGTTTTGGTTTAGTTTTTCTTGCTGTTGTTGTTTTTGTTTGGTTTGAGGGCTTCTCTATTGTGTTTTTAATGAGCAAATGAAAAATTAGGCTTCCCTAGCTTAACAAGCAGGTGGACAAATGGTGTAGTCTGAACCACTAGGGAAAGCAGAATTAGCTTCTCAGTTATTTTCTTTTGGGAGTTTGGAAAATGATGTAATGACCTTAGTGGATGAGCTAAGTGGCCAGATTGAAGTAAGCTCTTATCATCTGGAAAACCTTTAAACCATGTCTTTGTTTGGGTTTTGTAGTTGAAAGTACAAAGACATTGGATTTCTAATATTTGTTTTCTTCTGTTTTAAGACAAGAACTAAAACATCCGAACTCCTCTGGTATATGTAAATAAACTCCATTCCAAACATATTCTGATAACTTTGTCTTAATAAGAACTTTGAAGGAATTACTAGTTCTTCAACTGAAACTACGATTTACTTTACAATAGTTTTTCAGCATGCTTGCATTTATGTCTAATTTATTTGAAATATATTCTAAAATATTCTTTAGTGATCTGGTTTATAATATCTAATGCTTTTGTTTCAACAGGTATCACTACTGGGATTAGATGTTCTAGGTGCCTTTGTCGACAGACTATCAGGACGCTTTAAACCTTATATAGGAACTGGTGAGTGAAATACAACTTTTTTTCTTAAGACCAAACAGTAGAAGACACTTCCCCCCCCCTCCCTTAGCAGCTGAAGTGGAACATGTTGAAAACTTCTTGAGCTAATTATACTGTCCTGGCAGGCATCTGACTGGTGTTGGAATGGAAATAATTGTATAGTAGCATGTCAGTATTCATTTGTCATGCAGTCACTGATTTCATAGGTGGTGGCTGGGATTTTTTTAAGGGTTCCAGGAGTGTCTTTCCAGTAATTAGTTTCATGCTATAATGGTTACTTACCACTCCCTGAGACAGTCCTCTAAAATTTACATTGAAACGCAAGTATTATCTTTAATTTGTGTTAAAGATGGAAGGTTTTATTTGCAGATCACTTTAATCAGAGCTTTATGTCTGCTGAAGCCTGTAGTCTCAGAGGATTATGCAGTCCACCTCCTGTTAGATAACTGGACTGTAGCTTTTAGTAGTCTAAAGTTTTTATGGGATGAAAAAAAAAAAAGTACTGACTGTTACTCCTGTGTGAAATGTTTACTCAAATGAATTTCAGATTAATGGATCTACATGTGCTGGAGTATGAGACATTTGTTCTGGGAGGTACAAGCAAACTACATTGATCAACTTGTTTTACTGCTGCCTTTGAAAAGAGATAGTGATATTAGGACACTAACATTGGTGTTATAGCGCTGGCGGATTTTGACAGAAGTTTCTAGTTAATGTCCTTTTTCAAAATCTGCATGAGATAAGTTACTTTTTGTTCCCTGATCCCCAACTATCTCAATTTGTCTGTCAGAATTTTAAGCTTCCTCTTCTTTACATGACTAGTTTTGTATTTAAGAGCTATAAAATAAAATGTCAAAGTTTAGGAATACAAAGTGTAATTTATGACAAGCTGCTAACTAAATTAATTGAAAGCATATTTCAGTATGCTGTGGAACTACTGCGGTAGAGTGCTACAGAATTTAAATCTGTTTTGTTGTGAGGAGTTTTTCTTTGGCTGGTTAATTTTGTATTGGAGCAGTGTAAGGGAACTGGAGGCGTATTGTGCTCTGCACAGTATTGATTTCTGAAGAGTCTCCATTTGTAGCTACAGATTTTTGCTCCAGAGTTTGGCTGTGCTTTGATTTTTATTTTAAGCCTCTGTAGAACCTAAAATTACAGTAACTTTATTAAAGATGGGGAAGATTTTAAAAATTTTTCTCTGTTTTTTTAAGTATGAGCTATCTGAGAATAGTTTGAAAACACTGTTGTTGGTTTGGGCTTTTTTTTGTCACAGTAGTTGAGTAGTTTGAGATTATGAGCAAATTGAAGATTTAAATTCCAGTAGTATTTATATTTTTAAAAAGAGAGAGGACTGGCACTGGGTGACCACTGAACACATGTAACATCTGAAGCTGTGTATTCTAGAAGTATTTTTTCGTTAAGCTCATAGCAGTGCCTTCAACTGAAATTGATCATCAGAGCGTCTCCAGAATCAAGATCTCTAGAATATGAAAGTTACTGTTGTTCATGATCAGCTTCTATATAAACCTAACAGATGCTGAAATCTTAGTCTCAGTAATGGCAGAAAACAGTATTTTACGTTACTTTTAAAAAGAGTGATTTGTAATAGGAGTTCTCCTCAGTTGGTAGCTCTCTCTAAATTTCATAACAAGGTTGGAATAATTTTCAGTTTTTGTCAGTGAAGCAGTAATATAAACACATTATTGCAAGTGTCTGGAATTTGTATAGTCCAGGGCTTATGAGAGTAATTAAAAGCACATTGGTGAACCAGAAAACTGCTTCCTTCAAGGAAACTTAAAGAACCAGGAGTTTCCTAAATCACGTTCTGTTGACTCTGCAGATTTGTCTTCTAATGTAATATGACTCCAGTAAGTCAGACCAAAGACTTGTATTTGACAGTGATTTGTTTGCAGATGCCTGAGAAGAAAGTAAGGACGGGAGAAACATGCAGTGATCACTCCTTATCAGTAGGAGTTGTCAGCAGTCTTGCAGGTTAGGGCCAGCTGAGGCACATGGAATCTTCAATGTCTGCATTGTCACTTCGTTTTCTTACCGCTTTATCTGTTTAGTTTCTGACCCACATAGATCCTTGGCTTCTGCAGTGTTCTGTAGAAGTACTTAAGTATGCAAAATTCTTTTGGACTGGTTGCCTGAAAAACTTGGTGCTTGCTAGATCTTGTGTTAGAGAGGTGAGCCAACATTTCTTACCTTCCTGACGGCCAGTTTCCATTTATGGATCTCTTCCATGCCTGTTCTCTGCTATCCCCTCCCCCTTCCCCAGCTCAGAGACACAACAGAGCTGTTTCTTGTATACAAGTCTTTTTGATAATTCTTGTGTCCTCCTTTCAGTGCCTTTCTGTTGTGGAGCATTTGAGTTGAGGAAGCCACACCAATCATACCATATCAGAGAGGTGGCATATGTTCATAATGGCACAATTATGTTTGTTTTTGTCATCTATTACTTTTGTAGTTATTGGTAATAGATTTCATTGTTGCATAGCTGCTTCCTGAAAATTGACCTAATATATGCATGAGACTGTCTACTGTAACAACCTATTTCTGGTGCAGTGATGGTGGTTTTGGGGCCCGCTGTCCAGGGCAGTGCCTTCCCTCCATGCCTTTATCATTAGGGCAAGACCCCTTCTTGAGAACTGTGGAAGTCCAAATGCACTCTGTTAGCTGAGTTACCTTCTGCACAGCTGTTTGCAAAGCTCTCTTACGGGCGTGTGAGGTACCACTTCCTTTTTTAAACTGACTTCCCAGGCACTTCTCCAGCCTGTAGCACTGCATGGGGTGGTTGTGACCCAAATGCAGGACCCAGTATTTGGCCTTGTTGAACCTCATGCAATCCATATCCATAGTTACGTGTTTGACAAGAATCAACTACTCTATGCAAACTGCCATTTTAGCTTCTTTTTTGTAGCTTGGTTATGTCCAGTTAAGTGATTCTTTGATCTGAATATTGTTAATGAGGTATATAATTGTGTATTGCAGATGTGCAGTGTGTACAGGTGACATGAGGAGAAAACAAAAATCATGGTATGAAGCTTGAAAGTGCTGGGAAATTTGTAAGCAAAGTACTTCAGCTAAGTAACAAGTTCTTAGGGTCCCACAGGCCATCTTAGTAGTATTTTATATGGTAGGCTTTTACTTCCTCTATTTTGGTTAAATAAATGTGAGTATATTATTTTTTTGAGGGCAAACATAACAGAACTTTTCCAGGCAATTCAATTATTACTCAGAAATATTCAGACTATAGTTAACTTCTCATTTATTGCACTAAGCTATTGTAGGTACTTGCATTCTCAAAAAAGATCAGGATTGCACCATGACTATGTCGAAGGACGATATATATATAAAATGCCTACTGGCTTCGTTCTCTGCCTTTTTTAAAACACAATGCATCCTATTTTCTAGGTGAAGTTTCATTTTTATAGCTGTTTTTGCTTATAAAATACCTGCAACCTTAAATGTATTTTTATTTTCATGAAGAGTGTTACATTTTGGTGACCCTGAGATGTTTTAATTTGTGATTCAGATTTCAGTAAATGATGGAAGTATAATAATGTATTATCCAACCGCAATATGGCAAAACATATTCTACCTTTCTCACCCTATCCCCATTTAATTTCCTGTTCAGTTTTGATGGGGATAGATTTCCTTAAGTGCAGAAAACAACAAGTAATGTCACTGAATATTCACCCCCTTAAGCATTACAGGCTTCTCCTATGAAGTGAAAAACATGAATGCTTTACTATTACTTCAATCTGTGCAACCTACATATATGCCATAAATTACATTTGGGCAAAATCAATACAACAGTTGTAGGACAGATATTTTCCAGTATTTCAAAGAGCATGTTAGTGATCTTAGTATTGAAGTATAATGCCTGATAAAGAGACTTAATTCAGTTTCCTAGGCAACCATGTAATGTTGCAGTAAATTTCTTCTAAGGTGTTATCCTTTTATGATTAACCATATCGTGTGCTCTCTGCAGCTGGCATCTGTGTTCTGGGTGTCTGGACATACAAATTGGAATCTTTCTTTTAGTACATCCAGTTAAGATCCTTGAAAACACTTTGGAAGCAGTAAATACCAGGGTGTGTGTTCCTTCATAAGACTATATGTCTATATTCTGGGAAAAATAAAGCAGTGTTTGAGTGTTATATCTTTTGGTATTTAAAACTACTGCTTGTTCTGTGATTAAAAGAGATGTTACATAAGAGCACATAATTACTGTATCACAGTCTCTTTTCCTAGGTGATCGCATTAATTATTAAAATAAATGTATGTATCCAAAATAACAGAGGCTATTAAAATTATGGGCATATGTGTCTGGATGATAGAATTTCTGGGAAAAGTGTCTACTCATACTTTTAGTTCTGTTTTCTAAAACAAGTGAATATGACTTGGCCCTCTTGTTATTATTGTCAAAAGGAAAACAAAAAATGCAGTAAAGGTATACAGAATCTGTTTCAGTTTTACTGTGCAGTATACCATGACATATTTTTCTGCAGATATCGAACTGTCCATTAGTCTGTTACATAACTATATTGACATCAGCTTTTACATATAACCTTACAAAATGTTGCAAAATATTCTACTTACCTGAAAATTAAAGGAAATGTAATTGACAGTTAAAACGACCAAACACAGATAGATAGGTTATACTTGTATACGTACATGTGAGTCTGAACAGGGATGCACATTTTACACACAAAAACTCCATATGTGAATGTGTGTGTACATTTAATAGTAGTTTCAAATTCTTCTTACTGTGAAAAGAAACCACTGGGCAAAATTAGTTTTGGAAGATAGTTATAGTGCCATATACTAAAATGTGATATCAATTTGAAGTGTTTACATTTTTTACCAGGTGGCTTCAAGAAGTGTTAGAAGAATATTTAAATTAGTTTCCTCAGACTAATTTAAATGCTCTGTCAAATTTGTTGTTATAATGAAGCATGGAAGTGTGACTGCTCGTGTCCTGGATGGGTGCACTCATAACTGGCTTAAAAACTGGCTAGATGGCTGAGTCCAAAGGGTGATGGTCACTGGAGTTAAATCCAGTTGGTGACTGGTGGCAAGTGGTATTCCCCCAGACTCAGCACTGGGGCTGGTTTTGTTTAATATTTTTATCCATTACCTGGATAAGGGGATGCAGGGCACACTGAGACAGTTTGAAGATCAGACCAAGCTAGGTAGGAGTGTTGGTCTGCAGGAGGGTAGGAAGGTTTTGCAGAGGGATCAGGGCAGGCTGGAGCAGTGAGTTGAGGCCAGTAGTATGAGGGTCAACAAGGCCAAATGCCAGGTCCTGCACTTGGGTCACAACAACCCTAGGCAGCGCTACAGGAAAAGCACCTGGCTGTGCTGGTTGACAATGGCTGAGCATGAGGCAGTGAGTGCCCAGGTGGCCAAGAAGGCCAGTGGTGTCCTGGCCTGTATCAGCAATAGTGTGACCAGCAGGACCAGGGCAGCGCTCATCCCCGCTGTATTCGGCACTGGTGATGCTGCACCTCAAATCCTGTGTCCAGTTCTGGATCCCTCAATGCAAGAAGGACATTGAGGTGCTGGAGCATGTCCAGAGAAGGGCAGTGGAGCTGGTGAAGAGTTTGGAGCACAAGTCTGATGGGGAGCAGCCGTGGATTATGTAGCCTGAAGAAAAGGAGGCTCGGAAGGAACCTTATTGCTCTCTATAACTACCTGAAAGGAGGTTGTAGCAAGGTGGAGGTCAGTCTCTTCTCCAAAGCAGCAAGCAGCAGGACGAGAGGAAATGGCCTCAAGTTGTGCCAGGGGAGATTTAGATTGGATGCTAGGAAAAATGTTTTCATTGAAAGTGTTGTCAAGCACTGTAACTGCCAAGGAAGAGGGCGAGTCGCCGTCCCTGGAGATATTCAAAAGTCGTGTAGATGTGACACTGAGGAACATGGTGTAGTGGTGGCTTTGGCAGTGCTGGGTTAGTGGTTGGCCTTGATGATCTTAAAGGGTTTTTCTGACCTAAATGGTTCTATGTCACCTGATGTGTTTTAAAGCAGTTGTAAGGGCTTGCAACATACATTAACTTTTTGAGTGAATTAGGATTAAAGCAGTTGGTACAAGAATTTGGAAATACTCGTTTGAGGAAGTCAGCATTTAGTAAGTGACACCCACGTTGTAAGTTTTTGCTTTTTCCCTTACTTAATGATTGAATTTTTTGGGTGGAAAAGACTCCGGTGTGCAGTTTATTCAAGCTGGAGCTCTTTAATATGTGGTTTTAATGTGGTATGGAGAAATGCTTTGAAAATCCATGAAATCCATGAAAACCAAGAACTGTATTAACATGAGCTACCATGGATATATCTAGCATCTAGAAAAATCCTGGATCTTCAGGTGTTAGGCCTGACTGAATTTTATTCTCATTTATCATTTTTATTAGTTTCATTGAAATGTTGAGACTAATGACATGTTCTGCTGAGGATTCAAGATTAAAAAAGCTTGCATAACAACTAAACTTAAAACTTGGAATAACTCGGTTGGAAGGGACTTTCACAATCATCTGTTTCATGTCTTTGCTTTAAAAATGGCCAAGCTATGGTGTTAGAGAAAACTTGGAAATTAAATCAAATAACTCGAGAAACTGAATTGCTGAGATAATGTAAAGCAAGCTTTTCCATTTATGGGAGAGGCATCTTGTCTCAAGGATGCCTTGCTGCACCTAAATGCAAGTCAGGTGTTTTGTCTGATACTGCCTTTTCATTTTATAGCTTACTGACCTCAGGAAAAGCTGTGTTGGATTGTTGTAGGATTTTCTTAGACAATAAAATGCTGACTGTTTCAGATTTTTTTTTTTTAACAGCTTTTAGAAGACAGTCCATTATTTGTATTTTTTCCCCCATAATATCTGCTTTTATATTTTCAAATGTAACAAAATACTAACTTCCTGCAACACCTCAGAAAATACTTAAATTTTCTTTGTTTTCCTCTGTAGTTAATGGTGACAGCTAGGGGTCATGACTGATATAAACTGTAACTTTTTTCATCTTTATGATTAGATTCTCTGAAGTATCAGTTAAAAAAAAAAGTAAAAATCTATGCAGCCTTTTAGCTTTTTTTTTTTTTGGGGGGGGGGGGGGGGGGGGGGGCGGGTCGTAGGCTGGTTGGTTTGTTTTGTTGTTTTTTGGGTTTTTTTTTTTTCCTGTCTGGCTAGTGCTGGAATTTATTAGTAGTGGGAATTCATTTTACCTGAAGTGATCCATGCTTGCGTGATAGGCTGTGATGTAGAATACCATCTGCTTGCTGTCTGTGGGCATTTCACTGTATGACACCTAGAAATGCAGTGCTTTTAACTCGAAATCCTAGCTTGCTTTGGTTTCTGCTTGATTCTAATTAATTCTAGTTCTGTAAGAAACCTCGCCTAGAGCTTAAAAAATTTCAGAAGATGACATTTGTTCTCAATCTTCTAGTTTTCTTTCGGATTTAATACACCTCTTGAAACTCTTTGGCCTGGTAGACTGTTCTCATGTTCTGAAACTGACACCTTGATAGACTCGTAGATATATCATATAAAAAAAAAGTGTTTGTTTTTTCCTCTCTGCTGCTGCTGATGAACAGTGATGTGTCATTAATCCCACTAATGCTTTTCTTAATTAGCTCCTGGAGAGACCCCAAGAAGCGCATTAATGTCTGAAATTGCTTTTTATTAAACTGGCTTGGACTATATGTTGAGGAGAGGAGCACTGAGGCCTTTCTGAGAGCCTGCTTATGATTCTTTGCTTAGAAGTAGTCCCTTGGCCACGTGGATCTGTCAGGCTGGCCCTGTAGGAGCCCCTGTGGGATTCTCTCCTGTGCATCCTGCCCAGAACAGAGACTGCCCTAATTGCAGGGGCAGCTGTTTCCCTCCCTCCTTTCTAATGACAGCTGTTCAATGCTACTGCCTGAGCTGGCAAGGTTTCTGAGGAAACGAGGAAGATCTTGCTGCCTAGGTTTAATCTGTTTCTGTCCTCAAAGACTTTTCTTCTTAGTAACAGAATTTTTGCCAACACTGATAACGTTTTCTCGGTAAAGATTCTTTTTTGCTTAATGCTTTTTTGTAAGTCTTTGCAGTAATGAGTATCTAAAGTTGGTTCATAGAAATAGGTAGAACTGGGACTTGAAATGAGCACAGGTATACAAAGAGCAGCAGGTGTAAGTGGTCAGAAGAGAAGAAAAAGCAAGAATACAAACTGAAAAGCTGCAGAAGGAACTCTTGTTAAAGTTTAACAAAAGAAAATTGTTCGTGCTACCTGTGGCATTCTTTGCTACAGGGGTCATATAGTTAAATTGCTCAGGTTTTTAAAAATACATTGTGTGCCATTCTAGGCAACTTCTGTGATTTGCTTGTTTTATCATCTTCAATCCTGGTAGAGGAAATAAATATTTAATTTCTCAAGGCTGTACTTTGACTCTGAAGGCTGGTTTTGGCATTAACTCATGCATGTATTTTCCCAGCTAGTGGTGATAAAATTATTTGGTGAATGTGGATAAATGAAAATTTATTCAGGTTTACTGAGACAAGAGAAGACAATTGAAAAAGAAACTGATGGGATAATAAGCTCTGTTATGGATGTAACAGAAAGGAAAAAGGCATAAATAGCAGCTCAGATGTAAATGCATAGCCAGTTTAAAGGGGTGATTGTCCCGCTCTGCTCTGCACTGGGGTGGCCTCACCTCAAGTGCTGAGTGCAGTTTGGGGCACCACAACATAAAAAAGGCATTAAGCCATTAGAGAGTGTCTGAAGGAGGCCGACAAGGATGGTGAAGGATCTTAAGGGGAAGCTGTATGGGGAGTGGCTGAGGTCACTTGGTCTGTTCAGCCTGGAGGAGTCTGCAACTTCCTTGTGAGTAGAAGAGAAGGGGCAGGCACTCTTCTCTGTGGTGACCAGTGACAGGACCTGAGGGAATGGCCTGAAGTTGAGTTCAGAGCAGTTTAGGTCGGATATTAGAAAAGGTTCTTCCCCCAGAGGGTGGCTGGGCACTGGAACAGCTCCCCAGGGAAGTGGTCACAGCACCAAGCCTGAACGAGTTCAAGAAGCATTCGGACAATGCTCTTGGGCACATGGTGTGACCTTGGGGTGTCTGTGCAGGGCCGGGAGCTGGACTCAATGATCCAGATGGATCCCTTCCAAGTCAGAATATTCTGTGATTCTGTGAAATAGCAGCTCAGTTTGAGGTAGATCTGGTAGAATTAATGTCTGCTATGGAATATTTTTGCTAAAACTGTAGGTTTTCTTCAGTAATCAAAACCTGTAAAATTGTGGTATAACAATGTAGAAATCTTAACAGGAAAACCTCAGGAGCGGCTAGAAGTGGTAAGAAGCTTTGACAACATGCTAAAACATGGCGAAAAGGCAAGTTGAATCGAATACAGTGCTTCACAAAAAATAAACAACAGCTGCAAAAGGAATCACTGTCTCCTAAATTTAGTGTAGTGTTTCTCAGCATATCTGCAGAAATATATGACAGAAAGGTGTCATTTGTTATTAGATTTTCCAAAATCCATTTGAAATAATTTAAGAATCTAGGCAACAGAAGATAAAAGATGGATAAGGTTAATATAAAACAGTAGGCATGTGTGAATCCAGACTGCATGTGATAAATTATATCCCTCACTGAGTGAGTTGTTAGGAGGCTACCACATTGAATACAGCCTTCATGTTTGGTCCTACTTTGCCTTTGTCACCCTTCGTTTAATTCTGTATCTGTTTGAGATTGTTGAGTTTGCAGACTGATGCCAGTAACAACCAAATGCATGTATTTGCATTGCAGTACAAAGAGGGACACTAATTCGATAATGCTGGTGAGAAAGCATGTGCAGCTTAAAGGAAAAGTAGCAGCCAAAATGATGTTCAGTTTTGAAACTTGATCGATAGGAAACCCAACTTTCAGTGATTTCCTATTGGAGCTTGTTCTGACAGAAAAGATGAACAGCCACACTGAAAACCAGCTGGTGGTTGCCAGCATTCAGCAGCCTAATTTCATTTGTCTTGCGCAAACAGAATATATCATGCCTTATATGGGGTCTTACAGAAACTTGAGTTTTAGGGGAAAAAAGCCAAGCCTGCAGCCGTGTGGGCTCTTTAACAGCTCCTACAGCGGGTTATCCCTCTGTCAGAGCTCCAGGAGTGGCAAAGGCTGGTGTGTTCACTAGCTGCACACTCTGAAATCTGCAGGCTGTGTCATAGCTTAGTTTAACTCGGTGACCTCATCTCTGTTCAGCAGCTTCTAGTAGCTGTTCTCTGTGCTTGCCTTAGTGATTTGAGCGGAGCCCTGGTATCTGCAGCTCCGTCAAATGACTCAGAGTGCTAATTAGTCACAAAGGAGCCGTGTTCCCTCAGAACTGGCACTGGCTGTGTTTGTTTCCCTCTCTGTAAAGCTAGAATTGCCTTCAGCTGCCCAGCAGTCAGGTCAATGTAGAGACCTCACTAGTAATGTATGGCATGGGGACAAGGTCAGTTCAGAAGTGCTGGAAAGGACAAGAAAAGTACTGTTGGTGAGAAAAATGTAGTCAGTAGGTGTAGGAGTGATTGGAAGTTCATGGGAGTGGTTACCTGTGTACTCCCAAAAATAGCTTCTTAAGTTCTGGATGTTTCTTCTCTGTTCACAAAATGGAAAAAATCCCCAAAAAAACCAAACCCAACCACCAAACAAAACAGAAACACCCCTTAAAAACCCAAACCATAAAGACAATGTCCCACACCATCAAAACAACAGCAATCCAACCCAAACAAAAAACCCCAGACTCTTCTTTTGAAACTGTGAAATGAAAGTAGCTGTACTAATTTCTTCAGGGGAGAAAGGGTAGAGAAGATAGATGAAAAACACAAAACTTTGATAATGGTGGCTGAAGATGTCAGTGGAATATCCAGAGCCAATAGAATTAAATACTTAGATTAGGACACTCAGAATAGGACACTAAGAAAGCCTTTGGATACTGCAGGAGGGGAAATTCAAACTTCAGCAGTGTATTTTTCAATCATGGTATAGAAATGGCTGCTGCTTTTAGTATGGGAACAGGGGACTGAGGAGACTTCAGAATTTATGGTTCTGTTCCCTTTCTTTTGCTGGCAAATCTATTGTTTATTACTATAAAATCATTACGTACTGATAAAATTACTTCAGATCTGCCTTTCAAACAATAGCCAAATACAATTATTTCTTTTGTGAGTAGAAAAGGAAAATGAATTCTTTAGCAGTCTGTTGAGGTCAGGCAGCTACTGTAAAATACTCTCAGGTGTTCAGTGATATAGTACTAAATGCAGCAAAAAGTTACTTTAGCTGTTAGTATATCTCTTTTTACTTACGAGAATGTGAGCAAGTCTTCAAAAGAAGTCGAGGTAAACATTATGCTGGCTTTAGAAGTTTGAAGTAAATGTTACAGCAATTGCAAATTTAGCCCAAGCTTAAGCAGAGTGCAGGAGCAGAAGGATGTGCTGGGTGATTATTGTGAGCTGTGTTGAATAAGATCCACCTGGACTGCGTGACTGATACTTGGAGCTCTCAGAAACTGTGGATTGGATCAGAAACAAAAGCTAGCACAGAAGGTTGAGCTGTTGGCAGGTAAATGTCACCATTAGCGTGACACTGCTTTTCCTAGGTGGTGAATCACGTGCTTCCTAGAGCCTTAAATCACTGTCCGTGAGAGACACATCTCCACCAACTCTGTCAGTCAGTTGTGCTTCCTGAAGGAAGGCAGCGTACTCGGTGTCATCACCCCTCATTTGGAAGAAGTACTTGAAAGCATTTCGGAGAAGAATGTCTCAAAGAGTAGGCCCCAGATGGAGGACTGGGAACCAGTACAGCAGGATGTCTTGCACAACACAGAACTAGCTACGCGTTCATTGGGATATCTTTCCTAATGTCACAGCATTAATTTGTCTGACGTAATTATAAACTTCTGTCTGGAAAAGCAACCTAAGAGAGTTGGCAAGTCCCTTGGCTTTGATTTTTACTGGTTTTTAGGATCTGAAATCATCAGCTGTCATGCAATTTTACTTAAATATTATTTGAGGATGCTTGTTTTAACATAGTAACTTCTAACGATGCTCTTACTGAAGCGAGGCTGGGTTTCCAGAAGATACACTGTGTGAATAAGGAATTTAAAACGTTTGGTTTTCTTACAATAAACATCAAAGTCCCACTGATTCTAAAATAGTCCTATTTTCCTATTCCAATTCTTTGCCACTCACCATGCCCCAGCATTATTTTTAGAAAAGCCAGACATTCTGAAGCTAACTGGAACACTTTTTGAAGTCAAAGTCATTCAAACAGTTTTGAAGATGGGAAGCTTGCTTTCTTTTTAACCTATTGAAAGATACTATTTTCTTCCATTTCAGGCTTATGCATTTGTTGTTAGTCTTATACCCAGAAATGCACTTTAAAATATTGTGGCCTACTTAAAATCAGCTTTTATTTTTGAATGACGTGTATACATCTGTTTCAGGAAATATCTTTAAGCATTAGAAGATCTCCATTGGGTGTTTAATCTTTTTTACTTTTCTCTTTTTTTCTCCTCTCCTGTAGTTCTCCTGCCTTTGATAGATCGTATGGGAGATGCCAAAGACCAAGTTCGAGAGCAAGCACAGAATCTTATATTGAAATTGATGTGTGAAGCAGCACCGCCCATGGTATGATTGCTTAATGTAGATTCAGAGGGAGGCCTCCAGTGAGCTTATGACTTCTGTATGAACTCCGAACATGTCACAATGTTATGGCGACTGTTAATGGTGTAAATGTTAAAGGTACTCTTAGTGGGTTGACACTGATGTATTGTTCAACTAAAGATAAAAATCTTGGCACGATGTGATTCTGCATATTTTGCACATCGTAGCTAAATTCTGAGCAGACATTTTTATGCCATGTGCCAGGGCTTTGTTAATTGACGCATGTTTGAAGCATCTTCTGGGTTTGAATAATGGGAATAAATAAGTTTAATTAGCTCCAAATTTATTTTAAAATTAGATTTGTACTTGAACATGTAGGACTAGTCCTGCAGTTGAGGTGCACATTTTCTAACTTAAGAGAATCTGGCTTTCTAGCTGTATGACAGAGATGCTCTGTGAAACATGGACAAACTGAGGTGGGGATAAATTGCCCTCTGGCTTGTCATATTTGGTTGTAAGGAGGCTTGTTTAACTCAACCTTCAGTTCTAAACATTATGTGGCTTCCAAGTGCTTAATCTTATATCTCTATTCTGTGAGTCTGAAAAATGTCGGACTGTTTAACAAGATTATATTCTTGAGTAGCGATGTTATTTAGAAGTCTGGAGACCCTGGATGTGAGTAGGAACTTACTATTTGAGTTTTCAGTTCCTGAGGAAAATCTATTTCTGAGTTCTAATTCTAGAGGTTAATAGGGAGAAAAATACTGGGGGTTTTGTATGCACTAATTCCTGGCTTTGTTTTTTCATAGATTCAAGTTTGAATGTTTGTGTGCGGTGAATAAGATGTTGCAGACTTGATCTGGAGTGAGAAAATTATTGTTAGTTGCTTTGTTTGCCTGATAAAACATGTAGCATGCTAGGCTATTATAGAACAGTTTATCTCCCTTTGGCTACAGATCTGATTGGGATTTAGGCATCAGGGTCTAGTAGTGTCATCCACAAAGACATGCGTTTATCTGTTCACAAGCTGCAGTGTTGGTCATATTCACTGACCAAGAGACATGGCAGTATTTTTTGTGCCTAGGTGCCAGTAGTTCATAAATGATGTGTTCCTGTCCCCAAGATGCTCCCGAATACTTGGCATACAGACCAGAACCCCTACAGCAATGGCATTTTGACAAGTGTGCAGTGGAGCACCTTGGAGATACCTTCATTTGAACAGTAGCTGATAAAGAAATTGGTGGTAGTTGCTTCGTGCTAAGCCCTTGTTGTGGAAGAGTTTTAGATTGCTGGTCCATCTTTGTGCAGAGTTGTTAGGCTGTACATAGAGGTGATGGAAGGAAGTTTCCATCCCCTTCGAAGTTTACTCTCAAATGCCGGAAGGCATACAAGGTTTGTGGGGTCCAAGGAAGAGCATTGTGTCTGCAAGACTAGGTACTGCTCTCCTGGTAACTTCCCCAGAGTGGGAGAAGCCTGGCTTTGGTTGTCTGCTCTCAGGAGAGCTTATGGGTCGTTAAAACTTTGGATGAAAAGCATCAATCATCCTCACAGCAGGGGCCAAAACAGAGAAGTCTTTCCTGTGCCTCTAACGCTGAAGTACAGAGCTGTAGGCTCTCTGCTGCAGAGAAATATCCCTTTAGAAGAGCTTAGTGGAATAATTTTTTGAGGATAAATCCTGTAAGTGTCTTTCTAGTCAACTCATCATGCCTCTTGTAGCATGTTGTTGAATAATATTTAATTTGTCCTGTTGTTAAATCCCTTTACTTGTTTTAGATGTTTGGGGTTTTTTTGCTTCTTTTATGAGCAAGAACTAGCTGTAGCTGCTTATGGGCAAGAAGGCATAAAAATATAGGTGGTATAAATATGCATGAAAGGGATGGAGGTGGACATCAAGTCTTGCTAGGAACTTCTGAGAGTTGAAATTTATAAGCAGCCATTTGAATTTCTCTGCCTAAAAAAATTAGCTCTTAAAGAAGGGATAATGTAGTGAAAGACTAAATTTTACTTCGGTCTGCTTTCTTTGTTTCAATAGTCTGCACTTCCCTCTCTACCTGTATTTTTGTTCATCTGTCAAGGAGATTTCCTTTTTCCCATGTTTGTCCATGACAGTGGGTTAATTGGAAGGATGTTTTCTTCCATAAAATCCTGTTCTTTGTTGTTAAGCTATGCAGCTTTGGCAAGCCATATCCTGCTCATCTAAGGTTTGTTTTCTCTAAATGCAATGAAGTATAAAACAAACAAACAAAAAACCGCAGATGGGACAAAATTATCAAGCAGGGCTCTAATTGGAAAATTTTATGTCTGCTGTTGAAGTGTGCTACCTCATTAATAAAGAGGATGCATATTCCCTGCTCTTATGCTCTCTGTTTTTGTTGATCAACAGCTGTTTGTGAAGGCTTTATTTTTTTTTTCCCCCAGAAAGCCGATTGCAATAATTAGTATGTAATACATTTTAGCAGCTTTGTGTGGCGTCACTGTAGGTTGCAGTTGCAGCACTCCGGGGTGCAGTTGGCAGGAGGGAGGTGCCTGGGCTGCAAAGTGTGCAGCTCCTGGCGGTGTGCAGCCACCCATCGCTAGGCAACGCTGCCCGGATGCTGGCTGGGCTGCAATGGCAGTGCTGCAGCTGGGGCGAGTTGCAGGCTGAAGCCTGTGCATCTGCTCCCAAGGAGAACCCCCCGGCTCCTCAGCTCCATGTTTGCGCTTCCAATGCCCTGATATGCAGCTAGAGCACGGCAAGGAGATGGAAAGGTAATGGGATAAAGCCAGGAGGCAGAGAGCCAGGGCAGGCAGAGAAAAACAAGTGCGCAAGGAGGTGAAGGAGGGTTTAGCGAGCCAGGGGATCGTACCACAGGAAGTGGCACCAGCACTGAGAGGAGAACCGAAAGCAGAACAAAAATGGAAGTACAGGAATTAGAGCGAGTGGGCAAGAAATAATAAAAAAATGAAGAAATAGATCTAAAGCAAAAGTAAGGGGGAAGTGGGACAGCAGGAGTATGGATAAGGACAAGCTAAAATGGATGTGAGGAAATTTTGGCAGGCAAACAGAATATGAAGCAAAAAGAGTGTAGTAACTTCTGCTTCAGTCAGTAGTTTGTAATGTTAATATTTGTTTTGTGTGCATTAACTGTAACAATCCTGTATGTTTTAAGAGCTGTTTCTCAAACAAGGAAAACACTCAGCTGGATTGCTGAAGGACGTTTTTTAGGAATTGGTTTTGGCATAGAATTAATCTGTGTTGTGTTCCATATTGTGCATTTCAAAAGTTAATTTTATCGCTTTTCCAATGGACTTGTCTTCTGTTATTTTTTTGCAACTATTATGAATGTAATTATATGGAATAGAATTACATTGTATTGTACTCCAGGTAATTAAAGACCATTATTTCTGCTTTTATAGTACATTTGGGAACGCCTTGCTGTTGGTTTTAAACACAAGAATTACCGATCCCGAGAAGGAGTGTGTTTGTGTCTTGTTGCTACCTTAAACATGTAAGCTTTTTGTTTCTATGGAGATGTAATGGTTCTATCCTTCTTTTGAATGTCATTTTTCTCTGAAAGTAATTCTTTAGGGAGTCTGGTTCAATTAAATTAATACATGGGAAAAATCAAACAACTTAACTAGTGGGCTTTCTGAAAGAAAGACTAAAGCTACAGAATTCTTATCTTATTTAGAAGTAGATGAAGGACTAGTAAGAGAGGGTCAGAGCTTGATTGATGTCAGTTTGTATTCTATAAAAGCTAAGCCAAAAGTTCACTTCTGCAAGAATTATTTTCTGTTTTTTCTTAAAAAATATGCTACTTTTTTTTTTTTTTTTTTTTAGTTACGGTGCACAACCATTAGTCCTCAGCAAGTTTGTACCACATCTGTGTATAGCATTTGGTGACTCCAACAGTCAGGTAAGGATTTCAGTACTTACTGGCCCTTGAACAACTACACTTTGACAGAGCAGTGAAAGCAAAATAAATATAAGCATTTAAAGAAAAGCTGGTAAGAGTGCTTGTGTACAGCAGATCATTATTTTCTACTATGAGAAGTAAACCCGATTTCTTCTTTATCAGTCCATCCACTGGAAGATGAAAGTAGAGTTGCAAAGGCAGCAATATCATGATGTACTGGTCCCTTTAGTTTTGTCTTCAGAAGAAGAAACTAGTAATTACTGAAAGTAGTTGTTTCTTACAGTGGATTTTGAAAAGAAATAAATAAAAAAATGAAGTTATTGACACAAAAAATTACCTCCAGAAGCAGCCCTTATATGAAACCTGCGATAGATTGTCAAATTTGCTGAAGATAACATTATTATGTGTAATTATTTTCTCATTGGAACCCAAATGGCATTTGAGAGCATGGAAGGACTGTTGTTAAAATCATTAAAGTAAGCAAAAACATCTACAGTGAAAATCAAGATGCAGTGACATCTGAACTTCAGAAAATCTTCCAGTGGAAATGGTTAAAATATCTTGATTTATCTGAAGTTGTGTTTGGGGGAAAAGACTATGAATACAGTAACAGAGAAGATAGCATTGGTAGGAGCTGGGTTTATAAACAGGATTGGTCTTTAAGCTTAATTTCTGAATGCAGCAAAGTTCTTGTCTCCTCTGTATAGCATAGCATTGTTCTGTTCTAGCAAAATTCTGTTGAGAAGTTGTCCTTTTTGCTGATCATTAGTAAAGATGTAGTTCACATCTTGCTAGGGCAGTTATGTGTTTAGTTTGAACTGCTGCAAAGAACAATACTGAAGTCATTCCGGACATTCTTTTTAGAGAATAACGGCATTTACTAAAATGGCATTTTTGGCAGTCTTTATTGTGATGACTGTGGTTTAAAATTTTTAAAGAGGCACTCCATCTCCTTGTTTTTACTGTTCTTTCTGCTTCTACCATCCTGCCTTATTTCCGTTCTTGTGCTGATGCCATGCCACCTGATTCCAATTGAAATAAAGAGAGAAGAAAATGCTGGTCCATTCTTGTGGGCAGCCTTAGTTTTCCAGAAGGACTTTGCTGTGTGTAGAAAGTGATGAAAGCAAGATGAAAAGTCAAGACTGAGTGCAGGAGCTAAGTTTTGAAAGTACTGCCTGCTGTGAGCAAGTCCTAGATAAAGCACATTTTTTCCACAAATACTATTCTTATGTCAGACCCAGAAATTCATTCCCTCTAAAGCTGTTATTTCTAGGATTTTTTACCACGTGGGGATGCTGTAACTTGGAACAAATGCCATCATGTTTGAACAGTTGTATTTCCGTTCCTTTTCATCCTCACTATTTCAACTGAGTTGGCATGCAGGGCTATAGACACTCTTAAGATTAGAGGTCCGTCAGCAAATGTCGTTTTGGTTTCTGTAACACTGGAATTAACAATTTAAACTGTGTTCACAGGTGAGAGATGCTGCCATACTAGCCGTTGTAGAGGTTTACAGACATGTGGGAGAGAAAGTACGAATAGATCTTACGAAGAGAGGAATTCCTCCTGGAAGGTGAGCTAGCTGTTTTGATTTTGTAATTCTGAGCCATTGAAGTTTTACTGTTCGTTATCTGAACTTTAAACTCAGTAAAAATTTTGTTTTAAAATTACTGTAATTTTTATTTTATATTCCAGTTAGTTTTGCTTTCAGTATGATGTTACTAGAGTTCCTGTGTTGTATGTAGATTAGTTTATATGAAATAAAGCTAGCATTATTTTTTTTCTACCTTTGATTAATTAAGAAAGCTAGACAGAGGTTGAAATTGTACTTAGTGGGAAAGGCTGTTTATTCCATAAAATCTTTAAAAATCCTTGTTAAAGCAATTTATACTTTTTGAAATGTGTTAACCCCTTATATACTAACATACCGCTTTACCATCACTTTTATCTCATTTCTTGATTTTGATAAAGCTGAATATATCTATTACTTGATGTCGGAGAGAATGTTAGATAAGTCCCTTATCAAACCCCTCTAAAAAACTAAGAGCCCTAGTTTTTAATGGTCATTTGTAGGATAGCAAAATACAGCTTGATAATAGATCAAAATATGTATTCAGCTCTGGGGCCCCCAACATGAGAAGGACATTGACCTGTTAGTCCAGGGGAGAGCCACTAAATTGATTAGGGTGCTGCAGCACCTCTGCTATGAAAACAGGCTGATTGTTTAGCTTGGAGAAGAGAAGGCTCTTAGAGCACCTTCCAGTACCTAAATAGGTAGGAGAGCTGGAGAGGGACTTCTTCCAAGGATGTGGTAGGACCAGGGGTGAGGGCTTTCAACTGAAGAGGACAGGTTTGGGTTACATATTAGGAAGCAATTCTTTACTGTGAGGGTGGGAAGACACTGGAACAGGTTACCCAGTGAGGCTGTGAATGCCCTGTCCCTGGCAGTGTTCACGGTGAGCTTGGATTGGGCTTTGAGGAGCTTGCTCTAATGAAAGTTGTCCCAGCCCATGACAGAGGGGTTGGAACTGGGTGATCCAAAACCATTCTACAATTCTATGGAAGCATTGTAGGAGAAGGGTGTTGAATTTATTGTTTTACATCCCAGGCAGAGTTCAGCCTGTTTAGACAAAAGTTTACCCTGCCTATGAGAATGAGAAGTTGTACACATTCTCTTCTATCCTGTAGAATAGAATTCTAAAGAATTCTATAGAATATAGTCATGCTTTTAGACTAGTAATGGATTATATGGTTACCACAGAAGTTTAAGCCATATTATTACTACAATTCTGAAAATTGAGTTTCCTAGCAAATAAGGGGAACATATCAGAGATCTTTCTTGCATTAAGATAGGGCCTTGGACATCTTTTGGAACAGAGAATAAAAGAGTGCAGATAGCACAGCATTTTTGCAATGAATGTTGGGTCTGACTGTAAGTTTAGGTTCAGGACTCACCGTTTACAATTCCATGTGATACAAGCTGAGCACATCTTGGGATCCAAATAGGATTAAACACCATAGGTGCTTTGTATCCTCAGGACAATCAACAGCTTCTAATTTAGTTGCAGTAGGTGCCAAGTTGTTGTTTCTACTGTCTGAATCAGCTGCATACAAAATTCCCCCTGATCTGAAAGCAAGCATGGTTGTATAATTTGCATTTACATAAAAAAGCAAGACTCTACTTGGTGCATGTTAAATGGGCTGTTGCTACTAAATCTCCAGCAGTTTTGCACCTGATAGTCAGGACCAGGGTAAAATAGTATGTGAGCTGAGTGTCAGTGCTGTGTCCTCTGCAGTAGGTTTCAGGTTGGGATAAGGACAGGAGTTACGATTTGCTTGAGTTAAACATGAGACTGCTAGTCTCTGTCCCATCCAACCCTGACAGAAAGCAGAGCTCCTGGAGTCCCTTCTTATTCCTTCACAGAACTAAGAAGGCGTTTGACAAAGCTCAGGAAAGACAGATTAACTGTATGGTAGCTTAGACTGTTGTTTCTTCAGAGGCAGACCTAATTTAAGACATTTCTTCCCCAGTGCCTGTCAGAGGTTTCCCTTTGCTTAGATGCAGTAAAATTTTCATGTGGTTATGCAGGAGCTATGATCTGTGGGAAAAAAACCTTTCATGTAGAGTATCATCATTATTTTGAGGGGAATCTGTGCTCATGTTTGTGTGTCTGGGTAGGTTTTAAGGGTTTTAAGTATTACAGATAATCTGTAGTTCAGACACGGCTGCTTTCAGTTGTTGAGTTCAGCCTTAAGGAACTGCATTGCAGCTCCTTCACTGTAAGTCAATGCATTAAAAATTACGTCTAAACTTAAACATTAGCAGAAAAACCTATTACTTCAGTGTTCGGTGCACACATGAATCAATAGAATGTAGGATTGTTTAGTTTGCATAACAAACTACACATTAGAGAGTTGTGTGTTGCTGCTTGAATGCACTCTATCCTAAAGCACTGAAAATAAGAGCTCCTGTCTGCTGAAAGGAAAGCAGGAAAGTTAATCAAGCATTGTTTTGAGAAATTGTTCAACTTCCTTAAATATGCAAATGGTATATACATGTTGTGTCTATACAAAGCCAAATACAGTCAGTAATTTAATAATAGTAGGCTTACAAGGTTTTGTAATCTGCATCTGGTAGGGTTTGCCTTTGTGGAAAATACTGGATTTTCTAGAGGGCTTTACTGGACCTGTCAAAATCTAGGTAATGAATAAATTATGGATCTTTCTTTTGTAGTTCAATTCTACTTACTTACTATTTATTTTTCTTCTGTGCATTTCTCTTCTTTACTGAGATTAATTGGTGATACCTTAATAGGTATTAATTTATATAAACAAATATAAATTTGTTTATAAATAAAATCAGTGTATTCCTCTTTCTATTTGTTATTTTTCAACTTAGAAATCTCAGAGTATTATTGTGCTTTTTGCTTGAAGCACATTCCTTTTTCAGAAAAATCAGTATCAAGTCAGTGGCTGGAAATTTGGATGTTGTTTTCTCTTTTGTTGTAATTGCTGCCAGAGAGGTTTGACAGTCTTTAGTGTCAGACCTGAAAGTAGTGTTAATATATTTGTGAATACTGAAAGTGGATGTTGTATTTATTGTTCAGTGAGCCAAGAATAGTGAAGAGGTTTTGTTCTCTGTGGGACAAATTGAATGTTTTACAGTATGGAATCTGTGTGGCTGATCTTCCTTGAACGGAAATAGTGTACGTGGCTCTGGATAGCAGTTACTTGGTCTGAGTGTTAGAAGCTTTTATCTTTGAGGAATTAATCTGACAAATTTCCCCCCTGTTGCTTGAGAAACAGAAATGTATAAAACCAGTCATTTGTTTAGTTCTTACGTCTAGGGCCACAACTTCATATCCTAAAATGTTGAAGCATATTGCAGTATGCATTATGCATTTCTGAATACCACATTTTATGTGGTATGCACATTCTGCTTATCTGTCTAGCTCAAGCTGTAGATGAGGTCCAACTGTGTGTCCAGATGTGGACACATGTCTTCAAGATTTTTTTTTTTTTTTTTGGCTTGGAAGGGGGGAATATGGAGAGTTTCAGATGGGCCGTTTCCTGCTTTAGACTCAGTTTGGACATAAACAACAGACTAGTTACCACCATTCTTCTTCTTTATCTTTCTGCTATTGATAGGGGAGTGGTGCTCTTTTGCCTCTTCATCACAAGGACCACACTTTTAGGTATCCCCCTCTGCCTGCCATACAAACAGTTGAACACCATCAAGCATGGTCATGAGTAACAGCTTTTCAGTCTGAAGTGTTGCGCACATTCTGTGGAAGCACCCGTGTTTCCATATGTGTGCATATATCAGCTCAAGCTGTGTCGTAGAAGGGTACATATTCCTCTTACTGACCATCCTCACCACAGTATGTTAATACTTTGATAGAGACCTGTTGCCTGCTGGAGGAGAGGGTTTGGCAGGTTGCCAGGAGCCCCCATTTAAAGTGCTACAACTTCATGCATTCATTCATTCATTCACTGACAGCCCCTCTAGAAGAACCTGCTGTCCCAAACACATGGTTTTTGTCAATGGCGATTTTTCCGTCTGTATGAGAAGTTGCAGAAGACCTGTCTATGCCTTTTTGGGAAAAGAAGATAATATTTCTGTCCACCAGTGACATGTAGTGACTTCAATGATTGATTATGATTGCCACATCCAGAGTTGGGCTTGCAGATATGAGATGAAGGAGTAAATAATGCTGCTCTTCTCAAAGAACATTCCTCTTTGCCAGTAAAACTGGTCTTGGTCCAGCCCTGTAGAATTTCTTGGGTTCCTCTTGGCAGGCTCTCTTTTGCCAGGAGCTGAACCTTCTGTAAACATTCTTAAATTGACTGTGGTTGCAATAATTTTAGAGACTCTAGCCCATGCTGCCTTGCTGCCCGTGACTGTGTGAAGAAATATGAGAAGAGAAGAAGGTAGCAAGAAGAGCAGGGTGGGAGGAGAGGGAGGGAGAAACTTGTTGTGAGAGACTTTGCAAAGTAGTAGTTAAAGATGCTGTAAGCCGTTCTAAAGAGAGGGTTGGTTCTGCAGTAGTGCTTTACCACATTGGCAGCTGTGTTATAATGGACTCCTCTGTTGTTGTTGCAATTATGACAAATACTGTAGAGTGTGCTTCTGGTCATAAAGACATGCTTTGAAAGTTTGAGGAGTGGCAGTATTGTGTGTTGCTCTCCAGCCTGCAACACTGACAACATAGCGTCCAGTGCTGACAGACACCATTTTTTTATTGTTCATAGTTAATACCTTATCAAGTATTTTGTCCAGAGTGAGAGGCAACATGTATATTATTATAACATATTTTATAAGGAAGCATTTAGGTTTTAGCTGCTGTTTAAAACACTCAGGAAAGCATTTTTGAAAAGAAAGTTCAAAAGAGCAGAAAATCTTTTTTTTTATTCTGCATGCTCTAAAATGTTTGTGCCAAGTGGATAACATCAGCTTTACAGGATTTAAAAATTAAAGTGAAATTTTAGAGCAAATCTGTTAATCTCTCTAGGCATATTCAGTTTCTCTCGGAATGACAGTTTCAGCCTTTCAGATGTAGTGTTAAATCTTCCTCATTAACTAGGTGAACTGCTAATGCAGTGTTTGCTATGGAATCCAGCACTGTTGATGGGAGCTCACAATCCCTGGTAAACACAAACATATGAGGCAAACACATTAACTTCTTGTTATGAAAGCAAGATGGCCTAATGCATTATTATATGTATTGATTCTCGTGTAAACTTCTCGATTTGTACGGTTGAAAGCAAGCAGCATGTAAATGGTATTTCACACGTCATTAGTAAATTCTAGTACCCAAAAAACATTTCATTTCAAAAGTTTTACTTTTTCAAGCCTAAGTGCAGAAAAACCCATTTTGGTAGATACTGCCTTTGGTTTGCAAATTGATCTTTTCATTAAAAGACTTGAGGTTTAATAGTAAAGTAGTGACATTTGTGAATTGCTGCCATTTCAGACATTTTGCTGTGGCAGCAGTGGTTGTAAATGCAATGGTGGTGCAAAAGGGAGAGGATAATAGGTTCCAGAGACAAGCTGGCAAGTATCCTAGGGAAAGATTAAGGAAACTACTACTGAGCTACATATAGTTTTGAGATAAATTGAGATGATGGAATAACTGCTGGTTTGTGTTACGGGTTATTGACTTAAATGATTAACGGGGGGTTTGGGGTGTGGTTTTTTAGATGCTTGCAGTAGAGTAGGCCTTTTTGTGGGGATCCATATAGTTCTTGTTGTGGGCTGGCTAAGTCCAGGACAGATTTGCTCAGTAGCAGATTGCTTTGAAGTGTTTGGAAAGTAAAAGTAATGCATAGTAAGAGTCCTAAATTTTTGGAATGGGAGTGGGGGAAGGCTCAAACTTTCTATACTGTTGTCTCTCTGTATTTCATTATTTTATCACATTCTTCATTGTTAGTGAAATGGACATGCAATCTCAGAGAATGTAGACTATGCAGTGAAAGTGCACAGCCTCTCTACATGGATCATTGAGTAAAAGTGGTGTGTGCATAACGAAATGTTGAAGTGAAATCTTTGTGTGTCCTTGACTTTTCTCCTTGTGAGAATTTTCATACCCAGGTGTAGTTCTTACCCTTTTTTTTTTGGTTTGTCATAAAATAGTTTGGATTGTGAGTTGTAAAGGCAGTCTTTCAGTGCAAATTGTTAGCAAATTTTGAATTGGGTAGTATAATCCCTAGTTCTTCTGATGTAACTGAACTGTACCTGTTCAGAGACCTGCAGACTGTCATGTGATTTGTAGTTTATAACTTTGTTCATTTAAAATCAGGATTCAGTCCTGATAGTCCTGGAGCTAAAAATCCCATGTGCATGTTATATATTACCATATTCCAAGTAGTCTAAAAAGCAGAGAAGTCTTTGGAGAAATGCAAGAAAATGTTCTCAATTGTTTGCAGCTGAACAATGTATTATGTCAGTACAACTCTATTGCTAATGCATGGGTTATGTTTTTCTGGGAGATACTTCCGCTGCTTTTATTGAATTTTCTGCAGAAGTGATGAGAAAGGGCTGTTGAAGTGTTTTGCCAACTTTATTGCTTGAACACCATTTTTTGCCTTGTGAGACTAGATTGCAAAGCTAGAATTGTGGAATTTTTTGGTTTGGTTTGTTTGGAGTTTTGTTTGTCTGTTTGCTGTTTAAATGTAGCAAAGCATTCACAGTGTATTCTCTACTGTGACAGTTAAAATCAGTGTGTGGGTTGGACACGTTTAAGTGTTTAGTGTATCTTAAGTTTAGAAGAAAGTTTCGTTGTTTGGGTTTTTTTTTCCCCTGTGGAAGTGCTAACTACCACAAAGCTCTTTTCATAACCAAACTGAGGAAATTTTGTGGAAAAAAATCTTTGAGGAAAATTAATAATTGTCTCAGAACAAATTAAATAGTAATCCTTCTTTTTCTTCTAAATGAACATTGCATAGTTCAAACTGTAACCTTTTGTTGTTGAGTAGGAATAAATATGTATATATTGTATATACACCCAATATATGCTATTACTGAAGCTGAACTTTAGAATGTTATTTTTAATCATGCTAATAACAAGTTGACTTAGTTTTCTATGCATTTCTGTGAAGATGCTCAGCTAAAGAGGAATCCTTTAGGAATTGTTTCTTCATACCTTTAATCCCTTGTATATTCTGCATTGCGGCTTCATATAGGCTAATAAACTGATTTCTGTTTTTACCAGTAGCCAGTGGGATTTCAGAGATGTAAAACTACTTTGTTGTTTTTGTTCTTTATAGGTTGCAAACAATCTTTGCAAAATTTGATGAAATAAGAAACTCTGACAATATGATTTTAAGTAGCGTCAGTGGTGAGTATGAAAGATCATATATTTATAATCCGCTTTAGATTAATAAAAAAATAAATATTTAAATACTGGCATTATCAGTGCAAGATGGGTGAATAGAAACACGTAAATGCTAAGAAAATGAGACACTTGGTGAAACAAGCTTGTACTCTTTACTGGAAATATTTGCTGGACTGTGGTCAGAATACAATTGAAAAGGTGTTGAAACTGCATGGAAACAAGCAGTGAATATTTAACGAGTTACAGATGTGTTCAGTGTAGGATAGAACAATGCTGCAGAGTGTTGATGCATGGGAACAAAGATCAAATGAACCTTTATCCTATCTTAGTATGTTAGTAAGAGAAAAATGTACTTTAGTGATGGGTGTGTTTGATATGTTCTGTTAAAATGATGCATCATGATTAATAAATTGAGTTTTAAATTATAGAAAAAGGAGACTGCAGGATTCAAAGACACTTAAATGTTGATGTTAAGACTTCATTGAGCTTGAGCTCCTTATTTTTGGTGTATTTCAAGAAAAGAGAACCTGTTACACAGAGGATCCCTGTTGCTTCCTACTGCTTTTTTGCTACAGTATTTTTTAGTATGAAAATTTAATTTAAAACTGTAAATTATGAAAGAAATTTTATGTAACAGCAAAACAAAGGAGGTGCTGTGGCAGTGGCTTTAGCACAGTTGGTTTTGGAAGCTTCATTGTCTTCTGCAAGGAATATGTGGATCTTGTTTTATGGGGAAGAGTTTCCTCATGTTAATTTGTCTTTCAAAGTAGCTATGTTGATTATGGTCTGCTGTATCGAAGAAGTGTAACTATTCAAGAGTAGAAATATTTTGAGGAATGCGTATAATTCCTCAATGTACTCAAATACATCTTTTTCATTTTTAATTTTCTCAACCTTTTGTTGTTGGGAAAACAGAAGTGACTGTAGGTTCAAAGGAAAGTGTTTTTATAACATTATCTTTGAGGTAGTAAGAGTTTCTATGCTACATTTTGCTTTGAAATAAAACGTTGCTATTCTTGAACACTTAAAAATTTATTTGTAAAAATTTATATTTTTTTAAGAAATCCAAAGCATTCTAATTTGGGGAAAAGTGTTTTACATAAAATGTTTTATGTTCTTTTTGTTTGTAAATTTACTCGTTATGAAAGGGTAAACCATTATCTTTTGCATTTAAAGTTAATACAGCTGTGTTGGTTTCATTGGTTTGAGAGATTCAGAGATGCATTTTACATGTATATTTTTTCTGTTGGTAGTTCTCAGGAGAACAGAGAAAGTCACACAGGGGAATATAGGCATGGAAAAAATTAAAATATATGAAAGTAGATATACCACCTTGCTTGACTAGTTAAGATAGCACTTCTGTCCTTTTTGTCTCTGTTTAAAAGAGTTAACGAAGTTTATTTTTAAGCCGTTTTTATCTCATGGGTAAAACACAGATGTTAATGCTGATCTATGACAGCATAAACCATGTATTTCATCTTGTAGGTGGCAATTTCTATGCAAAAGTTACTATAATTCTGTTTTGGTACTGTAAATGACAGAATCTCTCTTAATACGTTGGTTTCAGTATTTTTGCTTGAACCTTGTTCATCTGTTGCTTCCATCTAGGCAGCTTTTTAATGTTATTGAAAAGGTATTCTTCCATTGTTCGTGCTTTATCTTGGCTTTGTGCTTCCCTATTCTCTGAAGGACAATTTGTATTTACTGCTTGCACGTGTAGATTTAAAGTTACTGTTGAATTCCTGTAGCCTTGTTTCCAACTTTTTGTTCAGGAGCTTTATCAAACATCTCTGGATAAAGGCCAAATTTTAGTGGCTAAATACATCTGTTACAGTGTTGAGGATTTTTTTTGTGCTTTGGATATTTTGTTGTAGGGTTTGGGATGGTAGTGGGGGAGTAGGGTTATCTTTCCAAAGTGGGAGGAGGTGGGGGGGGTGAAAAGGGCAAAAACTCTTCAACTGGCTTTAATATAATTAAACTCCATAGTGGGCCTTCTTAACAGCAAAAGGAATGGTTTTTTGCCAGGTGGAGGTACTGTCCTAAGTTGGTTGACTCTACTGATGGGGGTCCTGTTCGGTTTGTGATGGATAGGGAAGAGCTTGCTAATACAACCTTGGAAGATGTCATCTTCGTCATAGTGCTGAGTGATACTGCTGTGGTAGTGAATATTTGGTGTGTTGACCTAGTTTCTGAGAATCCAGAGATGTGACTTAGGATTTTCTCATCAAATAATACTAACATCAGTTGTTCGGTCTTTTTATCCAGCATGTACTTAGGAAGAAGAAAAAGAATGAAGAGTCAAAGCTTGCAGCTTCAAACAACCTGAAGGCAAAAATGTTTTCCGTAGTATATTGATAATCAAAACAAATACATATTTAAAAAAATATGTTTGTACTAACATGATTTAACACTTGAGAGTTTTAAAAAACATTGTGTTGGTATGCTTAGGTATGTGGGAGAAATATAGGTAGCACAGGAAAAGGTCTCCTTCCTGCAGTCTTAGCACACTGGTGGATTTAATATCTTATCCTTTTAGTGTACTAGAGGGGATCTAGCGAGAACAGTGCCTTTAGTCTTGTGTTACTTCTTTCCTTTATTGAATCTGATCTGTGATGGAATGGTAATGAGGAGGAGAAGAACAAGTTACCATTAGAGGCTGACAGATCCTCTTGGAGGGTAGACAAGGTGGAAAGCACATTCAAACACTTATGGATGGAGTAATTGGGGTAGGATGTAACACGGAGTTTCAAGAGCCAGCACATGCAGAGGTACCATATCTAACAAGGGAACTGGACAAGAATCTTAGTGCTTTTGCTTGATGAGAGTGGCTTACAGCCTTAAATAATATCCCACTGCTAGCTTGCCTCTCCAGCTGACCTTTGATTTTTTTTTTTCATAATTATTTTCCACCCATCTTCCTTTACTCTCAGATGTGTATAGTAAAATCAGAGATAATTTCTTTAATGTGAATTATGTGAATGTATGAGCTGCTATGCAAACCTTGGGATTTGTTTACATTTATAATGATGCATATTAAAAGAATCAGATCAGGATGTTTGCCTGTTAAGCAGTATTTTATGTGTGCTGCTGCCCTTTCACTCCACCAGAACTATATGTAGCCTTCCAAACTGGAGAAGATTCTTTAGAGCACCCCCCCATTTTTCAGCAAGTGAATGTTCATTTCTATGGAAACAGAACCGGCAGCCAATCTCAGCACTACAAAAGCACTTGTTTCTGCTGCCTGAGATTTGTAAATACTGTTTTCTCTAAGAGAATTCAAGCAGACTTCTGTATCAGATAGTAGTGTCATTATTGAGACGGGGAATTAAAACCAAAGTAGGGAAACTATTAATACGGAGCTCTCTGCTGCACTCAGCAGAATGAGCTGAAGATAAATTGTACATCTTTATTCAACCCGTGCAGTTTTTCCATTTTAATGTTTAATGGCTCAAAGGACTGGCTTTACAAACACAAAATATGACAGGTAGGATATGTGATGTTAGTATCATGGTGTAGGGGAGCTGTGTTATGGATGATAAAGATGCCGTTGAAATACATGTTCTCCTGGGGGAAAAAAAAAAGGGGGCAAATAAAAATCCATAGCACAAGTGTGTATCTGTTTTTCCACATTACGCTATTGTTTTTATTTCCCTTTGCTGTTTTCTATTTGGAAATATAGTTACTATGGAGACAGTGACGACATACTCTAATGGAGCTCACCAGTGCGGCACAACATGAATATATATCGTTTGGGAATACTGCTGATAGCTGCTATGATTATTTTATAGAGGTTTTGAGCTGCATGTATTTCTTTGGTTTGCTCAATGCAAGTGGTCAAAATGCAGCCGCATCATTTTCAATTTCAGCTGCTCTTCCTGATGGTTTATCATTTTAAATAGGAAAATTTACTGACAGATGAAGTGTACTTATCAGTTCAAGCCCATTTGGAAGAAAAGGGCCTCAGCAGGCTGGTGCTTCGACAGGTTTTTAAGGAATTTGCATGAGTTTTTTGATTATTACTACAGGGAACTGTGTCTGGCTCCTTGCATATGCGTGGTTCTCATGCACTGTGCAACAGCATATGCTATTCTGCCTGAGTTTTAAACTTTTCCATTGGCAAGACTAAGTAAATTGGTACAACTTACTTGCTACTCTTTTTTTTTTTTTTTTTTTTTTTTTTGAATCACTGTTGGATTGCACTCTCTACCCTCAGCGTGTCACCTAAAAAGTAGATTCGGGTACAAACTCTGAGCAGCAGCTCAGGGTCTGGGTAGGCTGTCATTCCTGCTCTCCAGCATGTGTTGCACGCATGCTTTGGAAGCTGTTTCTCTTTAAAGTTGCGGGGGGTGGGGGGGGTTTCCAAACAAGTCTTCCGAAAACTCACTAAAAGAGGCAGCACCTTTCTTCAACAAAGCCCTTTCCTACTTCCTGTGGCTTTACTGTTTTATTTTGTGTTACGTTTTGGTTGACCTCTGTTCTGTGGAGTGCTCTTCCTTAACCAGGCCTGCTTCTTCTCCTCCCGCTTCATTTTCCGTGGTGCTGGGGGGCGAAACTCCCGCCGGCGGTGTGGGATGTCAGCCCATCGCGGGGGCTCCGCCGGGGCCGGCGCTTCCCGGGCGCTGCCGGGCGGCGGGGGGACCCGGCGGGCACATGACGGCGGGGGCGGAGCGCCCGGGGGGCCGGGCCGGGGCCGGGCCGGCGCGGAGGGTTCCCTTGCGAGGCGGGACTGCTATTTTGAAGCGAGGCGGCGGCTGTAGCGGCAGGGAGCCGGCAGGAATCCGGCGGGGATCCGGCCGGGACCCGCCGCGCCCGCCCTCCCGCGGCACCGCCGGGCATGATGACTGTGGGGGACGGTGAGTGGGGACCGCCGTGCCCTTGGGGACGGGGCTGCGGGGCGCTCTCTGCAGCCCGGGGGGCCGGGGAGGTTGGTACGACAGGTTGGCGTCTTGGGCTGACGGGCTTGGCTTCCGCCCGAGCCGGGCGCTGGGCGATGGATGCTGCGTGCAGCAGCAGGAGGGTACCGGGGCGCCGTGCGTGGCAACTCCAGCCCTTCTTGGGATGTTAACCGTGCCTGGGTTTCTGGGATGGCCCGTGATCTCAATTATTTACTACTCTGGCGGGTTCCGCTGTGCATTTTTATGTTGGCGTTGTGTTTACCCCTCTCGCCTCGGTGTTACTTGTGTTGGCCACCTCTGCAAGATAAGGCAGAATTTACTATACTGCTTTGTGAACAAGCGGATGTAAACCTGCCGTGTTTTGTGAAGAAATTCATACTCATTCAGCATAGCTATAAAAGAAGAGCCTTGCTGCTAGAGCTGGGGATGTATATTTAATAAAGACATGGGATGTTACTACGTTTCCTTCAGTGCACAGTGTATTGTTACACAAACCAATGGAAAGTAGGTCAGTAAAGCAATACAGACTATATGGTTGTGTTTTCGTTAAAAACTAGACATATGTTTTATCTTTATCGCACCTCTTGGGTTTGCGTGTCAGCCAGGTTCTCTGAGCTTAGTACCATGATGACTTTCTATATATGCGTTATTATTTTTAGAGAGATTTGAGACGCATTCACTGGACTTGCAGCAAGTTTAGGGATGAGGTAGGATGGCTGTGCTTTTACAAGTGACTACATATGCAGATTCGCATAAAGAAGATGGCTTTACCAGATCAGATTAAATCTTTTATCTGAATTTGCTAAAACAGTAGTTGTAAAGAGTCCTGAGAGAGACCCTTTCTTGAGGCGACCTGAAATGTTTGTTTTTCACTTAGTTTTTTCATATGTTAGAGACTGAAAGAAATAATGAGCATGACCAGAGCAGTGAAATTATGTCTGGAGTGCACAGTCTAAAAAAATTTGGGCAGTTCTCTGATGTTTGTTTGTCATTTGCAAGGTGCAGGGGAAGTCATGGTCTTTGTAGAACTGAATATGTACCAAGCTCACTCTTGCTGAGATTTTTTTTTTTGGAAATGTTTTTCTTCGTCTTTGTTTCCTTCCTGTGAAGCAACACAGTTCTCTATGGTGTAAACATGAATTGTGGTAACTTGCAGATTAAGAATGCAAGTTGTAGCATGTTAAGAAACAACTGCATTCTCTAGGCAAAGCCGTAGGATTTTTGTCATTCTGTAATGGTCGAAGTTTATAAAGTGAGGGTGGTTGTGGAGCTCTCTTCTGTATAATTTAATTCGTCATTAACAAAGGCACTAAGAACAAAGTACTGTTCAGGCAGTCAGCTGACATTCCGTGTAGGAGCTTTGAGCAGTAATGCCAGATACAATTAACAGTGTGTAGGATGATTATATAGCTGTTGGTCTCTTAAAACTACTGCTTACCACATTTACAAGGAATTCAGTCTTCTAATGTTGTTATGAAACTGCGAGGGAAAACAAAACTGTAGTTACTATTAAGAAAACTTCTTGATCTTTTTTTCTAAATTTAATGATGGTTTTGCTGCGGTCTTTTGTTTTGCAAATATTCTGTATATCCTAATATATGCAGCATAGAAGAAAATGTTTTAAGGTTAGTGATTCTGCAGCCTTTGAGAAATGTCTTTTCTTGGCAAAATGTCATTTTGTTGTGGCCCATATGTATGTTTAACTTAATATTTGTGAGACTAGGCTGAAGGCATTGTGCAGATACTCCAGAGAACAGATTTTTTTTTACTTGTCTTATTTGTTTTGCTCACTTAATCAGCCTAGATGTGCTACACAGTTGCAGAGTATGTTTAGAAATGCCATCTAGAAGTGGTAATGTTGATTTTATCTTGAATGCAAGACACTGGCTTCTTGGAACCTTTTGGATTATTTTTTTTCCCAGTTTTCTTGAGCACAAGCAGAAATGTAAATAAAACGTGGTGCTTAACAGTTGAATCTTAATCTGATTTCTCAAGTGAAGATTAAAGGGAAGAACCAGATTTTCTGTTTGCCCCCATGTTAACTGTCTCAAGCTCTCCAAGCTATTGTTGGAAGAATGTAGAGGGGGAAGAAAAATAATCCTGTGCTTGCGGCCCAGCAAACAAATGGACCGTAACTTCTACTGTACTGAGTGCGCGCCAGTGGGAGAGCATGCGCTGCCTCAGTCTGAAAGGCATTTCACGTACTTGTGTGACTGGAGGTCTGTGTTTGCCCTGCAAGTTGTGTTCGGAGGCTGCTGAGGAAAACCAGCCAGGAGCTGTTCCTCGCTCTGGTCTCCTTGTTCTTTGGAGAGGATAATGCATTTCTGCCATTATCCGTTGGTAACCAGATTAGGCTGCTGAGGAGGTGGCGAGCGGAATCGCCGTGCGCACATCGCGTTGCGCATTCTCTCCAGCAGCGCGTTGTAATTCAGCAGCTTCCACTGGTGTTTCCTCACCTTGTTGTCAGTCTGTGCTACGTTACTTTGTTGTTTTGTAGGTAAGGGACTGCCTTGATCCCAGTTGAACAAAGTAATTAGGATAAGGACAAAACTATCTGCCTAAAACTACGAATGGCCTTAAAGGGAAGATTAGACATAGGTTTTCTTAAGATGTACTAAACATATTGCAGTACCAGATACAAGGTATTTGAGGGCTATCTAAAAGCATATAATCAGCTTTGTAAGAGGACATATTTGGTGCACACATTTGTTGCACTAGTGTATACTAAGTATACTGTTTTGTATCATATAATGAATAAGCACTTCTTTATTTATTAGTGTATTTTTATGTAAATGGCATACAATGTTTCATGACTTTAAGCACTTGTCAGATTTTAGATGATAAAGCATATGTGACTGGTTTATGAATAGAAATTATCCTTCTATCTTACTGCATATGCATATCAAATTTTATGTTTTGTCTTCTTTCAAAATACTTGATTAATATATGCATGGTCCTAAAGCATAAGAACAATTATCTTCCATTCCCTGATGTTCTTCTGAGGGAAGGCTGTCTTCCTAAGTCTTTAATCTGATTAAGTAGTTTCTGTGAAGTGTGGGTGCTGTACCGCTTTAATATTTTACTTTTGACTGAGGAAGGGATTGGACATATTAAAGATACAGAAACTACAGTGATGTTTGAGACATTAGCTTGATTTAAAATATATATGTTATTTTAGTGCACGTGGATTTCTGAGGTCTATTTCTGATTTTTGTTATCCTCTGGTAGGAGACTTTTTAAACCAACAGAGTCCTGTGAATAATGATAATAAAGTATTGCTACACTGGCCTAGAAATTGGTCAGGCTGTAACTGTGGTGCTTTGTACCATTCAGAGCTGTCTCCTGGGTGTGGGAATATAAATAGTAGCAGAAGTTTTTGTGTGGGATAGAAGCGTATCACTTGCTCCCTTTTCTGTTCTTGTTTGGGCCTGTTTTTTTAAACATTCTGACTGCACCTGCACTGGCTCCTTTTCCTGTAATTGGTCCCCACCACTCCCCTTCCGTTATTAGCAGTTGGTGGGCACGCTGATCTGGGAAGTGGCTTTACTTGCTGTGCCTGAGGGAGGAAGGACAGATACCATGAGCTGGAATTTGATTGCTGTTTGGAACCAAACCAGTGCAAAGCTTCTTTTCACAGTAAGGTCATATTCTACTCCCAGTGATTAACATAGATTCTGAGTTGTGTTTTGTCTATAAAGTGCAAGTACTGTTGCTAACAGCAGTAAAAGAACAGTGGGACAGTGAAGCAGCTGAGTGGGAGAGGGAGGGAATGTGTAAACACGCCAAGGGCTATATGGAAAGACAGTTTCTACTAAGAGAACGGATGAATATAGCAAGGTTCAAGACTGATGTGAATAGAAAAAAAATAATTCAAGGAAGAACAGTGCAACTCAGAGCGTTTTTTATTTAAAACACAAGGCTGCAAACACATGACATAAAACAGTTGTTTTCTCAAAACCAGCATAGCTTCTGGAGTGATACATGCACCTGAATTTTTAATATGTTCTAGGGTAATAACTACAAGTAAGATTTGTCTTCTGTTTCTAAATGACATTTTCAAAGTGTCAAGGAATTTTGTGGGTGGTGGTGGTTGTTGTTTTCATTAAACATGAAACATGAGTTCACAAAAAAGATTTCCAGATATGTTTAATCTTTCATCCAAAAGTGTTGGTTGTCTGGAGTGCTGGAGTCAGTTTTTATTAGTTTTTAAGAACAAGTTACAAAATAAAAATTACTTTGGTGTTTTCCATTCTGTCTGCATGGTTTTGATTATTCCAGACTGTTGGTAATATTACATGTTTTTTAGTTGTTTGGGGGGGGGGGTTAGTTATTATTATTTTTTAAAGGTACACTTTGAAAAAGAAAAAAAAAAAAGACACATTGGAATTGTGAAGAGCCACAGGAGAAATTTAAAGCCTACTAAGGGTTTCCTTTGATAGATGTTGCAAGAATCTTCCACTTGACTGATTGGATATTTGCCTTGCAGGGTTTATTTTCATCTTTGTTATCTATGAAGTATGAGGAGTATTTCCTTACTGTTACATGTTATTTTTAATAAAGTCTTCCTGTAGTAAATACTGATGAGCAAGTAAGCTACATTTGGATCATTTCAGTGTCTGAAATGCCTTCAGAGGTGAAGGGTCTCCTGTAGTATTGACCTGAATCAGAAATTCCATTCTGTATATTGTATTTATAAAAGCATCTTAGTTTTAAAGACTTGTGTTTCGGATTTTGTGTCTGCTTTTTTTGCCCAGCTCCTTCATCAAAATACACTTTCACAGCAACAGTTGAAAAGAGCAGTTATAAGAGCCTTTTGAAAACGAGCTGTGTATGTAGCCTCTTATAAGAAGTAACTACAATTTAAAACTCACAGGAGTTTCCCAGCTATATGGAGTGTAGGCGACAAAATTTTCATGGTAACAGGATTTCTCTGGTACTGCTTCATGTATATTTAATTGATGTGAAAACTTTTCTGTTCAGCTGAGAAACGCTTAAAAGCCCTCAAAGGTGGATAGTTGGAGCCTGAGCAAAGGTGAGGAGAAGGGCTGAAGATGTAGAACAAAGCTCTTAACAGCCTGCAGAAGAACTGTACTTTCTTCAGATTAGATATTTTTGCTTTCATCAGAGTCAAGAGCTCCATGGTGTTCCATGATTGCCTAAGCAATGAACGTGACTAGATTCCTATTTGACAAAAAATCCTTTTATCATTATGTGTTGTTTTGTGTGTTGACCTGATAAAAGTCCAACTTACGCAGTGTGAGGTTTGCTATTGAACTTAAAGGTCAAAAGTATTTCTGTTTAGATTGTTTTTGTTTAAAATTTCTTTGCATTGTTGAGAAACTCATTAGAAACACTGCGAGAAACAGTCTCTGTGTATTATTTTGGGGTTGGATCATGTTCCCACAAAATTAGAGAAATGGCAGCTACTAAAGCTGCTTAGCCATAGACCAAGCACTTCAGATTTTCCAGATCTGGTGTGAGTTTTTTAGCTTCTGGGTTGCTGGTGGATGAGAGGCTGGACATGACCTGGCAGTGTGGGCTTGCAGCCCAAAACTCCAGTTCTGTCCTGGGCTGCATCAAAAGCAGTGTGGCAAGCAGGGCAAGGGAGATGACCTGTTGAGTGAATCCGCAGGAGGCCACAAAGATGATCAGAGGGCTGGGGCACTTCTCCTGTGAAGACAGGCTGAGAGAATTGGGATTGTTCAGCCCTGAGCGGAGGAGGCTCCAGGGAGACCATACAGCACCTTCCTGTACCTAAAGGGGGCCTACAGGAAAGCTGGAGAGGGACTTTTTACAAGGCCATGGACTGACAGGACAAGGCGGAATGGCTTTAAGCTGAAAAAGGGCATATTTAGACTAAAATTCACTTGAGCTGGTGAGGCACTGGAGCAGACTGCCCAGAGAAGTTGTGACTGCCCTGTCCCTAGAGGAGTTCACTGCCGGGCTGGAGCTCTGAGCAACCTGGTCTAGTGAAAGGTGTCCCTGCCCATGGCAGGAGGGTTGGAACTCGATAATGTTTAAGGTCCCTTAAAACCCACACTGTTCTATGATTCTAGTTAAGTCGATTTTGAGGAGAGTTGGGCCTCTTAAAACCACCTGTTTTATTACCCACGAGTGAAGTTGCAGCATTGAGAGTAAAATAGAGGTAATGTGCCATATTTTCTTAATCTCTGCTTCTGACTGTATGAGGCAGAGATCAGTGAGCTGAAAGGCCATTAGCAGCCCCTTTCGTCTGTGCTGTGGTGTGCATGTTTTCATGTGCAGATATTAACTTTTAATTCCTAAACTACATGGATCTAAAATTCAGGAAAATAAATCTCTTAACATTTTGTCTGCTATGTGCTTGTATTACACTTTCTGCTTCTAGGATCTGTGTTTTATTTGTCAATCTGCCTTGCCATTGTACATTTTCAACAGGCAAATTGAGTTGAACATGCAGAAATTGGCCACACTAAAAACTAATGCAAATATTAGCTACTGTCATGGTCTCTCTGATGGTAGAATTGTATTTGTCACTGTCACCCTCTAACAGTAAATCACTAGGAGCAAGAATTTAAACTCCCTGTTTGTAAAACTTCTCATTGATATTATATATATCCAATGCCCCTTCACTATCACATATACTTGTGATATATGTTAAAGATGAATGAACATGGTACTTCTGAGTGCCTCTCTTACCCTTGCTGTGTTGTAATTGATAGTTTGAAAATTCAAATCATTAAACCCAGGTGCTTCTGTGTGACCGAATTAAGTACTGGCAATGTCATGAATGAAACCATTCCTCAATGGGTATCAGTTGTTTGACTTAGCTGCAGATAGATATGATGGTCCTTTTTTATACTTTTCTGAACTTAAATGCATCAATAATGCTAGTCATATTATTGCAGTTTATGGATAGTGGTTTCTAGATAAAATGTGGGTTTGTGATAAATATATTGGTTTTAAAATAGGCCATTAGATTCACTGAAGAAGATGCTGGTGCTATTGAGAGTTAGGTACTTGATGTATAAGCAAAAGGAATTTTTGAAGAAAGAAATAAAATTACATCTGGAGCTGAGATAATGAAGACAGTAATTAAACCAGGCCTACTGAGCAAAGACTGGCTGTTGGATTACAGAATATTTTAAATGCAAATAGTGGAGTTTATACTTAAAGGAGATACCTGAAGTGGCAGCTTTTTTAGAGGGCAACTGAAGCAGCAGAATGAAGGGTTTGGCCACAAATGAGGTTTGAATTCAGACAAGATACAACAGTTAAATAAACCATCACTTTTGATAGAAATTAGGAGTCTTTTATGTGTAAAGTGGCTCACAAAAATTAACCAAGCATGGAGTAAAAATTCTCGTAGAGCTTTTTCTTTCTTTTTTTATCACTGTTTTAAGTGAATTACCTGCTTTCATTTTAATCAGTGTCTGGGTGGGGAAGCTCTCAGAGGGAGTACTCACTCATTTAGCAGAAATCTTGAGTGCCTCAGAAGTTACTGCCTTTTTCAGCTTTAATTGTAATATTCATAAGAGAGCAAAACATTTGCACTGTGGTAGGCATGTTTTACTTTGTGCTAAAATAGAGGAGTATCCCATCAGTTTTTGTGTTACAGCTAGTGAGTCAACCTGTGTGTTTAAAATGTCAAAAACTTGCAGTCTTTGATTTCTTATGCAAGGTAAGCCTGTGCCCTTTCTACACCTTTTTTCCTTCCCCCTGCCCAAAAGGTACTTGATCTGTTAACATTTCAGCACTGGACATAGTGCAGTGTGGTCCAAATAGCATGGCCTAGAGCAGTAACGTAGTACAGATGTTGAAGAACAATACCATTACGTAGTTCTATCTTAAGCCTTGCTGTTTAGTCTTGAATCCTGTTTTAGGTGTTGCCTTGTCATGAATTCTGGAGAACCTCATTATCTTTCTCTTTCCGTTTTACTGAGAAAATGGTACTTCATTTTCTAATAGGTTATAGGCTATTAGGTGTTGATTCAGAAGGCTATTGAACATGCCTCAGGAAAGATGTAAATAAAGTGAAATGGACGATTTTTAAAGTACAGTGATATTGACTGTATCTTCAGTTTTCAGTAAGTTTGCTGGGAGTAGCATTTGGGAAATGTTACACATGTATAACAAAGGAAAGTCCAATTGCAGGAATTTAGAAAGGACTAAATGATTTATTAATTAATTCAAACATGTGGACTATGGAAATAATTTTACAGGTGCTGTAAAAATATAGAATAGGGCAAGATTTGCAGAAACTGTTTAACTTTAATAGGTAAAAATTAGAAAATTACATGGTTTACAGAAGACACTCTAGAGGTAGAAATGGGAATGAAGCTTTACTTGGGAGCAAAATTAGCTCAGTTGCTTATTTGAGCTTACTGCAGCTTTATTTGAAACCTGTAGTTAAATCTTGTCTTTCAGCCAGACAGATAAACTGTAAGACTAGCTTTTCCTTGAGGTTAGGAAAATAATACTGGGGATACGTTACATTTTTTCTGAATTAATCTTTTTTGAACATAGTCCTTCATGAAACTATGGAGTAGAATGGATAAACTACTACTGTCATTAGAATAGGCCTGCATTAAATGTGGATGATTATTGTGGCATGTGCCATTGCCACTCCTAAGTAATTCTTTTTTTAAATGTCTGTCAGGTCTAGTGTCTTCTTTCTCATTTTCCTTGTTTTCTTTTGTCCTATTCATTGAGAGTCATGTTTTAAAAAAGACCAAACACATACACCACAACAAAAAAAAAAGCCAAAAGCGGGTGTGAGCCTCTTTCAGTGCTGTAGCTGGTTGATGGAATGTAGGAGAGCTGTATTCTGCTTCACTTGTTGAAAAGTTAGGGGATCTTTATTAAAATTTGAGATCAGATCAACAGCAAAATTTAACTGATAAATATTTGCCTTATTCCTGTTACTGACTCTAGTTCCCCTTACTTGCTGCCTTTTTGATTCTTTTGAAGACACTAGTTCCCTGTGTTCCCAGGAACTGCCTGAAAAAATAGCATGTGAAGGAATATGTTTGGCTTAAGAACGCTGGGAGATTTTTGAACCAAGTTTTTTTGTTCTTTAACCACTCTTCTCATTGGTATTTTTTATCTCATCCATCCCCTGTAAGGTTATTATGGAAAAAGGAGTCTCTTTTGGTAGGAGCTGGAGATTTTGCTGATGAGCATCAGCATATATTGCACAGAAGAGAACTATTTGCATATAGTGCACAGAAGAGAACCATTTGCCAGCGCTGAGTGTACCAAGTGCAATTGCTTCCTTGAGGAAGGCAAAGAGAGCAAAGGAGGTAACACAAAGTGAAGTTAAATCCATCAGTAAGTGGCCTCGTTTCTGTGCCTCCGGCTATTGTCTCTTGAAGAGCCATGCTCCATCTTTGTGGGAAGCAGGCTTTTGTTTGGAAATGAGAATTTGTCTCCTAATGGTTTAGGATCCTGAGACCTGCTGTAGCTCAGGGAGAATGCCAAGGAATGATGCCTTTATGGTAGATGTGAAGCTTCTTAGGTGCGATTCATCTGTCCAGCCATAGGTGTCTTGTGCCACTCGAGGTGCCTTGCAGTATCCACAGTAGCCACGCGGAGCGAACAGGCGTGACACAAGACCCACAAGAGATCTGTGGCCTTCTGGAACGTCAGCTGGCTGCCAGACAGGATGCCCAGAACTCTATAAACTGGTTTTAGATGACTGTGCTTAGGCAAATGAATCCTATCCTTTGTGTCTGGACAAACAGATTTGGACTGGATGGAATGCCTGATGTGTAAGGGATAAAGTTCTCACTAGATGATGTGGGGCATTGGCTTGAAGTATGGATTAGAAAGATCAACTAACTTGATGCATGTGTAGTGCTTGTGGCTTCATTTTCATGCTTGGACAGAAATTGTTGTAGGCCGCACCAGTTCATCTGGAATTGAGGTAATGATCCCGTCCCAGATGTTCCACGTAATTGATGCAGTCTGTGTAAGTCCCTGAAGGGAGACAGGCAGTCGGTGTCTTGGTAGGCACAGAATGGGGGAGTGACTTGTAAAATGTAAAGAGTTCATCTACTTGGGGGTTTTTTTGCTTAGGCAGGATTTTGCAGTCGTCCTCATAAATATTTTGTGGTGTAAAGGAGGAAGTGTTAACAGTAGTTAAAAAACACTTAGTATTTGTTAGCAAAGCTTATCATTATCAGTTATTGAAGCAAAATTGATACAAATGTTTTGAACTTAAGTCAGTTTAAAAGCAGTTTTATTAAATATGTAAATATTAAATGTACTGTGTTTTCTGGTTTGACTATTGTTCATCTACAGTAAAATACTGCAGGTTGGTATTTACAAACCTAGTTGTGTTAGATATGTAAGAAGTTGCTACTGAAAACAGTATCAAGATTTGCCTTTATTGCCAGCTTTAGTTACGTATTACTGCAGGGGATGCAGGTTTTTCACCCTTAGGGTGTCACTTGGGGATCTGCTTTAAGTCAGTTAACTTCTGATTTCCTGGTGCTGAGTAGCACAAGTAGAATATAAATCTTGTACTTACACTGCTGTGTAGGTGATACTGTGTTTCATTTTTCTGTTATTGACTATGACTTACAGCTAGATACCAGAATGTCACATGTATCTTAAAACCAGCTAAGGTAGAGGCTTGAGTTGCAGTATTTTATGCTTTGATCTCTCTGAATACTTCAGAAAACATGCACTACGTGTTTGTGATCTGGCCCCCAAGAGTAACGCTACAAGGCAGGAAGATAGCACATATTTTGTTTATTTTTAGTTCAAACGGCATCGTTTGTTTCTTAAGAATTCTAGTATTTAATCCACTGTGATAGTTCAAGTTTTGGTCTGTCTGCCTGGATGTCATCTTCAAAAAACTTCGGTAAATCATAAGTTCTGAAAGTGTGGTAGACTTTGGGTTCTGATGTAACCTGCAGGTTGGTTTGGAAGGGTCTTTAACTGGAAAGATTTCTTAGACAACTCTTCAAATGTTTTATAGAAATGCACAGCAGTTCATTGGTAGCAGTTGACTTGCTGCATTGTACCTGCAGAACATGCTCTATGGTGCAGGTCTCTGCCCTGCATTAGAAGAGAAAACTTCTAGTGCTCACATGTTGAATCTTGAGTGCCTAGCTTTCTGAAGATAAAAACAACCTTTTCTTGAATTTTTTTCTTCCCCTGTTTTGAAGTTGTTCATCTGGAAGAGAACTTGTACCAGAGTTGAGAGCATTTGTTGCTCATCAGGTTTCTTCAGGAGCTTTTGGCAGTACTAGATTCCAGGCTCTTCTCTGTATGGTGTGCTTACCTCCAAAACTCCTTATCCACTATGGTTTAAAATAGTACCTATCAAGTACAATAACAGTGTTGTGAGATTTAACTGAGGCTCAGTGTCTTTATTGTGTTTTTCCTTTAAGATGGTCTGTGTGTTGCTAGCAATTCATATGACTTCTTGTTTTTAGTACCTTGGAGCTTTGGTTTAAAACACTGTTTAGATAATGCTTTCTTAGCTGTCAGGTGTATTTGCGTATGTAAAATCTGATACTCTGAAAGTGTTAAAATTACCTAGAATGAAAATTATCCAGCCATTTTAGAGTTTGCATCCATCAGATAGATGGCTTTGTTTTGAAATACCAATTCCATTTAGGCTTTTATTACTTCTGTTGTAGAAATACATTTTGTTTGTAGACTGCATAAAACTAACATTAGAGGCACAGTTTGATACTGAAATACAGCCATCCCCGTGCTCTGGGTGTCGGCTGTCAGGAGCTCCATCCCTGGTCCTTTGGCCACCCAAAGACACATAGTAAAGCCAGATTGAGCAGAACTGCTCCTTGATTATGCCCTGGGGAGCAGCAGTTACAACTCGAGCTGGGCTTCTCCATGCTGAAGTACATTGAAATGCTTTTACAGGAGCTACAAATAAGTGGATCATTGCAGATGAGTGAGAGCACATGGAAGGCACGTTGTAGGGGAAGCAAATATAATGCTCTGTTTTCATGAAGTGCTATAAATACAGACTTCAGGTTTCAGATCTTCACAGTGTGAAGCATATTTCTGAAAATGGAAAGTCCCTAAAGATCACTTGGAATTTTGATGTTAAATCCTAGGGAAATAAATGTGTAAAGGCCTAAAAGGGTCAGGAAAACCTCTGGTTTCTTTAAAAGACCGAATGAAATTTTCCTGCTTATGTTTATTTAAAACACAAATCCAGAACAAAAGAGGCTCAGCTGCATTATTACCACTTTAGCCTTAATAGAATTAAAACAGATCCTTTTCAGCCATTAATTTTACATGCTTATGGTACTGTGCTGTTATTTTGGAACACTTCGAGTAACTGTACCTCAGTTTTTAATTTATTTTAACATAAACCATGAAAAGTCTGGTTAAGAACACCCATGTATCAGTGCTTACAATCAGTTCTGTGTACCTCAAAAGAAAAAGGCATTTATTTTAAAAAGATGGGTTTCATGTGGACTGAAAAACTGTGTAGAACTATTTCATGGTGTAGATTTTTAATTCAGTGTTAACAATGTTTTAAATGTTTGAAAAAATATTCTTTAACTAGACAAAGTAATTTGACAGTTTTACCAAGAACGTTATTTAATATATCCTCTAATATACACAATGTGTCAGTAGGTCGAAACATTTGCCTTTGCATTTTTTTCTGAAATTCTATTTGCACATTTGCGGGTTGAGCAATAACTTGTACAGTTCTCTGTCTTTAGTACTCCTTCATGATGAATTGTTGGGTAAAAATAAAATTAATTTGTCTGAGTCACTGGTTCCCAAAGTACACAGTTGTTTGGGGTTGTTTAGATTTTTCTTGATTAGGAGATTTTGCATAAATGAGCAAATGCTCACTTCCTGTTTTTAAGATTGTATTGCAAATAACTTTATTGTTTCAGAGGCTTATGCAATATTTGCATATCAGTGCTGCATTGTAGAGCTGTTGGGTAGTAGCATGAAAGTCTTGCCTGTTTCTTCATCAGATTTGCAAGTGCAGTAACAAAACCTTTTTTATTTGAAAAGCGTGTTTTCCCTTTTAGTCTGTTTTCATGATTCTATACTCACGTGTCAGTGTTGATCTGTTCATGCTGTTCAAAAATGTGCAAGATATTTCTAATGCTATTCTAAAATTACCTGTAATGTTGCAGGCATCCTAGATATTAACTCTTGCCATTTAGCCTTCTGTTACAGTGTTTAGATCATTTCACTTAATCTGGCCTTTGTATTAGTGGCTTTCCTTGCTCGAAATCTTGATGTCTGGTTCTATTTAAGATACTGAGAGTAAAAGCATCAGGAATCAAAATGTATTCTGGCTCAGCCCGTATGCTGAGCGGGAGTGCTGTTTCCATGGCAGCACACAGGACAGTGAGGGGGAAGGCTGATGCCTTTTCCTCCGATTTGGAGAGTTTACAGATCCAAACAATTACTCTTGGCAAGATTCTCCTAAAAATCAGTGTTTATAGGAGAGGAGGAAATAATATTATTGAAAAATTTTAATATGCATCTGTATTTTTCTTGTGATGGTTTGTTTCTTTGATCATGGAGATTCATTGGTGCAAAACAGCTTTTGGCAAATGCTAGAAAAATGTACTAACTATAGCAGCAGTGATCTTGGACACCTTAAATGCAGGGTGTTCTGACTCTGACGTTTGATGGTGCTGCAAACGCTGCTGGACAAAACCTTTCTTATACCCTTTAGTGCAAGCTTCTTTCCTCTGGGAGGCTACATTGTTAAATATAGTTGACATTTCACTGGGAGCAAGTTCTGAATAAGCGAAGGGTGAACAGTTAACCATTACAGAGATGATGAAGCTTTGCAATTAATTTTTTTTTTTTTTTTTTTTTTTTTTTTACAAATGGCAGGTTTTAGTGCAGGTAATATGCTAAATTGGTCTTTCATTACTGTAGTGCAGCTGTGTCTCAGCCTCGCTCATTTTATTTATTTATAGGAACCATAGTCTGGTATGTTTTCTGTGCTCAAGCTTATAGATAAATCCTTCTTCCCTAAGTGGGTGGAGAAAACATTATGTTCTCCTGTTGGAACATGCTGGGGTTCTTCTAAGGCACAATATTTTGAATTGAGACTATTTAGTCACTAGAGATGAATTTCTTTCATGATTAAAAATACACAAACCTGAAATTACAGGAAAGAGGAGTGCAAGCCCTGGAATATTGTCTGCCTGTCTAATTTTCTTAACGAAGGATTGGAATAGTGGCAAATACTGTGTGTGGGAATGAATTTATTTGCATGGAGAATTTTCACCTTTTCCTCTGGCGTTGGCTCCCAGAAGATGATGTCACCTTGCAGCTCATTGGTTGTGCAGCACCTAGTGCAGGGAAGGGAGAGAAAGATGCCGGCACAAATCTCAGTGGTGGTGGATCTAGGGTGTTTGCGAGCAGATTTTGATGGAATCTTTGATTAGTATCAAGAATTTACTGCATGTGGCCATGTGAGGTGCTGGGTTCGTCCTAGGGTGAGGGGATTGAAGAGCTATCAGAGGAATGAGGCGACTGATCTGCAAGAGGATCTGTGATTGTAAGTTGAAAAATCTGGGTGGAAGGAAGGAGACAGGGAGTGCTAGTTAGACACATTGTGGGAGGATGTGTAGCAGAAAATGCATGCATGAGTGAAAGAAGGAAAAGGAGAAGCATTTTTCTTCGGTAGACTGGAATGATAAAAATTGTATTAAGGGCTTTCCTTTTGGGAAAATATTAAGAAATTATTAAAAAATTCAGTCTGTGCAGAGATATTTTTCCTTTGTGAGAATGGATGTGTAGGATTCATTTTTATGCTCAGTTTTACTGTGGTTAATTATGAAGGTAAAATAATATTTTATAAGAACTTGAGATGCAGAAAATGCTGTTTATCTCCCATTGTCATTTTACTCCTAGGTCAGAGACAGGACAAAGTGATAAATACTTGGTTTTATGTATGCATTTTGTGAATTTCTGTGAAATGTGAAGCAAAATAGTTGATTAGGAAATGAAAATACACCCGTTCTAATGGCTGTATTTTTATTTAATGTATCTTTTTCTAGACAAAAGCTTTGATGATGAAGAGTCAGTGGATGGAAATAGGCCATCATCAGCTGCTTCAGCCTTCAAGGTACCGGCACCTAAAAAGCCAGGAAATCCTTCAAACAGTGCAAGAAAGCCAGGATCAGCTGGTGGGCCTAAGGTTGGAGGTAATGTAAAGCTATTCAGATTCTAATCAGTGTTCCCAGAAACCTTGCCAGAGCAGGCACAAAACAGAGAACTTTGGAAGGTGATGTTTAATTCATGACTGCAGTATTTTTGCAGAGCTGAGAACAGTAAGGGACCCTGTTTTATGTAATTATTCATCTGTAAAGGTGTGTGCATGTCTGTCTTTGTGAGTGTACACTGAGCTTATAAAGGTCTTTCATATTATAAATAAAATTAACATCTGGAGATAGCATTTATGTTGGTAAAATGAATATATATATATATAGAGAGAGGTGTCTCTGCTGGAATCCACAGTGCACTTATTGTATATATAAATATCCTGTGAAATTCTGTAGTAGGTCTGTGTAGATGAAATTTTACTGAAGGTCTGCACTGTTTCACATGCTAGAAAGGATTAGCCATCACCCAGAGCCCTCAACAGAGGTGTATATTACATCTGGATGACTTTAGTTATTATTCCTTTAACTGTCAGTATTATGAAATTGGTTGTGAAAGATAAAAAATGAGGGCCAAAACCCTCGCCAGGATTTTTTTGCATGGTATAACTTCAAAGCAGCGTGATGAGGAGTGCTTAGTAATTATGATCTTAGAGCAGGGAAATCCGCATTTTTTTAGGGCGGGGGTAGTCTAACAAAAGCAACTGTTTATTTCTAAAGAAGTGGCTGCTTTTTTGATGGTTCATTTACACATTCAGAAAAAATACATAATTCTGTGGAAATACACCATACATCAGGTACAAGGTTTTTATGAATAAGTGGTTCTTTTAGTAAGGGGTTTTTGTAAGAGTAAATGATTTTTTCATGTTCCTATTCATGTAATATTCCCATTTGTGATCTGCAAAGCAAGTATAAAATTTGGAAGAAGATACACATGGCAAACAAGCTGGCTTAAATATTTGCACATTGCTAAGATATTGTTAATGTTGTGACAATTTATTTGTTTTCAGTTGTGATCTTAAGAATTCCTAATAAATTGAAAAGATTTCCATAGGGCTGGATCAACACTGTCATAGTGTAACTGAGAATTGATAGCAATACATATCAGAATAGTATCAGAAGATACCACCTAAAAGACTCCATAAAGGAAATTCTTGTTAGTATTTATTGTTGTTGTTATTATTGCACATAGTAAATATTATAAATAAGTAAATATAAATAACTAATTATAATATAATCTCTTTTAACCTGAAGCATGGTGGTTTTTGCATGCAAGACTAACATACATAGTACCAGAACTGAATGCTTAGTATTCCTATTTATTTCAGTATGGGCTTTTAATAATATTATAGTATTTTATTAAATATAGATGGTTTTAATGTAATTTTCTTTTACATGTAGGCCACTTTGCATCCTCTGCAGTAAAAACATGGAGATACAAGAGCAGGTGAAGGGAGATAAGAACAGAATAACCACTCAACTGATTTTTCAGTTTATCTAAACATTCAGTAGTAAAGGAGATTAAACACAAGAAAATTATTACATTGTTTTTTCTCCTTTTCTTATATTGCCAAACTTTAAAAAAAATTAAAATTAGGCATGACAAAACCAGAGTACTTTGGTTATTCCTTGCTTTATACCATCTGCTTTCAACTCTGGAAAATATTGGGGCGTGTTTACATACCCATCTCTTTCCCTTCTTTTTTTATTCTGTAGGATGTCTGTAGCCAGAATTTTGAAAATTTAGGTTTAAATATTTATATAATATTTACAAATCTTGCATCTCCTAGCCTAATCAAGAACATTAGTGTAGATGCCAAATTTATTTCTTAAGCAATAAGGTCATAGTCTATTCCAGAAGTGAGGAGTTTCCTGTAATAATCTTCATATGAACAATGACACTAGGTTAGACAAGAGGTCTGGGCAGTCCACTGTCCCATCTGACAGTGGTCAGAAATGGCTGCTAGAGACATGTACATGAGCAGGACGAGTGTCTAGAGGCACCCTGTCACTGAAGGATAAAATGCTGGGTTTAGAAAGCTTTATTCCACAGAGAACCATGGTCTTCAAAGAGTCCAGTTAGAGCATCCTATTCTGCTTATCTAGAGACTTCATTGATCTTTATGACTACAACAAAATCTTGATGCTCTTTCACATCCAGTTTCTGTAGGATCTACTTTGCAGGTGCCTAAAGGACACCTGAGATTTTTCTCCCTCAAATTTGCCTCAAAATTGCCATCTCTGTGGAGTAAATTTATAGTTCTGGAAGTGTAGTAAGGCTCTGCTGTATCCTACAGTCCCAAATCCTTGTGCTCACCACTGCATTCCAAGTCAGTAGTCAGTGGGCGTGCCATTTCTCGCCTTTTCCTCATAAGCACTGGATGGGTATTTCGGGCTTTCACTGTTCACCTCGTGCTTCTGCCACCTGTTGGTCCTGCTTGTCCCTTTTCTCTGACTCTCAAATATCCATGAATCCATATTCAGAAGTAGTAGTTCAGCCTTGGAGGACGAACTAGCAGCAGCTCCTTTAAGTGTGGTGCTTTTTATTTCCCTTTCACAAAAATCTCCAAAGTCATGTAAGTGACCTGCAGTTGAAGCAAGTCTTTCACTGCAGTTTCTTCTCTTCAGACTTCTGTGACCAGGCAGAATTTAGTGCAGATAGAAATTGTGTTGAGCATAGGCTGAGGTTACTGCAAGTTCCATTCATTTAAACTGCCTTTTATATCCCAGAGATCCTTTACCTATGTTGCTTGACAGAGGTATTTTCCTATGAGTTGTAGGTGACAAAGTACAGCTTTTTCCTGGGTCCAGGAAGGATTTGAGGCTACTCGGTCTTGAGGCTAAGAAAATTGAACTCCTTAGCCATGCTGCTGGCTTTCTTATCTGCTGACACCTGCTGAATTATACCTCAGATGCCTGTGTGCTTGACTTTCCATTATATACATCTTGGAGATGCTTTTTATTGAAGAAATGGGCAATTCCACCACTGCCTGGATATGCTGTTCAAGTGAAAGGACCCATCTGATATTCAGAAAAAGAATTTTTCACTGTTCTGGGCATTTTCCTTTTAATGTAGGAAATGTACTTTGGTGGCACTGGAAGTGCGACATCATTGTCCAGGAAGGCAGGTGAAACAGGTATTTATGTGAGCAATCGCAGTGTCCTACTCAGCCTGGAATTCTCTCTCCTTGTGCTGGGAATGACTGTGCCAGACATTTTCGTATTGGCAGTAGGGATGGGAAGGCTTGTAGAACTTGTGGATTTGATAACAGGCGTGATCAAGCCAACTAAAGACAGCTTGCCAGAAAAGTACCGGATCAGGCAGCCACATTGGTTTACTGCTTTGGGAGTAAAGAATCCAGCAGGCTGTTTCTCCTCTGACTTCTCTGCTTGGAGATGTTCAGAAGTTGAGCTTCTTGCTGGTGGTGAATGAGAAGTGATACATCTTCCACTTAATGAGGCAATGCTTTGTTTGGCATATTTCTTATTCCATGGTCAATACACCTCCCCAAGTTAGACCTCTGCCAAGAAGCACACAGCTGATCTGCGTACTTCTGATAATATGCTCTCAGCTCGAGCCTCTGGAAGTGCCTCTTTGCTCTGAAGCCTTCTTTAGAGCACTCTGTGTTCTGCCCTTGCAGAAATGGATACCTGGGGGCTTTTTCTTGGCAGCGTGGCAGAAGCAGCTTTTTAATTGTGAGGGACACCATAATTTACAGTAGAAAAGGACTTGAGTATGTCAGCCAAATGAGCTATATTCCTGTCCCTGTGCTGTTCAAGATCTCTTATAGGTCTTTGGCAAGTTCTCTTGCAAATGTGAGAGCCCTCTTCCAAGTCTTTAGGGAATTGCCTGCTTGTATACCATTTGGAAGCTTTATGTAATCTAGGTGTTAGTAGGAAACCTCAGGCTGCCTCAACAAGACGTCTGGCATCCTCTCTTTTCCCAAAATGTCAATTTAGGTCAGTAGCCTTTAAAATAGATTAAATGTAGAAATGGTGATTCCTCAAAAGAGCCATGTGGCCTTTGGAAGAAATGCTTACTGATGAAACCTAATCATGACAGAAGTTCGTGTTAACTTTCCATTGTATTTTTAATGAGAAACTCTGTGGGGCTTGAGCATTAATCTTAGTGTTGTAATTTGAAACAAGGTAGACTTCATACTTTTTGCAGTGTTTTCAGCAGGAAGATAATGCATGGTGTATTTTAATCTATAGTTCATTGGCTTTTTAAAATCTTTAGTACATTGGCGGGCTGGCGTTATTATGTATTGCTTATTGTTTCACACTGACAACATTGTTACACTTTTTGAAACAACCTCTCTGTAGAAATCAAGTAACTGAACCAGGTGAAGAGTTTGGCAAAAGAAGGCTGTGAGGACTATAGTAACACCATACATGAAGGAACTGTAGGAAGCTGTCCCCAACTTCAGGACATTTTCAGTTATGTTTTTGTATCTGTCATTATGCCTTTTTCCCCTTCTCAATAACAGACATACAGCTCTTTGTTGAAAAGTATTAAAATGGTGCTTATTTGCTTTTTTTTTGGCTCAATTTCCTAGCAGAAGACATTTTACAGCCTTTAGAGGCTCTAGTAGGAAAAAATTTAACTGGAAAGGCTCTGCATAAAACAAATGTGAGACTGAAAGATGAAATCTCAGCCAGCTGGAGTTAACCTCATTAAAACTACATGCTGTAGTTAAGAAACATTCGTGTTAAAAGGGCTTCAATAAATGTGAAACTGTAAATACACATTGTTAGTGAATGGTCTTGAAACAAGATAGACTCATGCTCACTGTATCGATTGTCTCTAGATTCAAGAGAGTTCTGTGTTCACTTTAGAAAAAAAAAAGGATTCATAATAATGCCCAAAAGGTTTTTTTTTAAATTCTGAATTCTGCAGAAAATAAGTTTGTGAATGTTTTCTCTATTATTTTTGTTAGCCCTCATTAAGTGATTTCCAAAGTGCTGTATTTGTTGTGTAAAATAAACTAGGATTTTTTTGTTTTCCTTGTTCTACATTGGGCCCTTGTATGACATGAAACTGTTCTGAGGTAATACTAGTCAGCAGAGCACCCCCAACATTCTGTGGCACTTTGTTTTATTTTTGATTTCCAGGTTGTAGTGAAATTCAAGGATTTTTCTTCAACATCCCAACTAAAAAGTCTTTTCTGTTGATCTGAGCAGCCTTTGAGATTAGCCTTGGGTATGAGAGTCTGAATCAGAGAATTTGCTACAGAATGCCTGTTTGCTTCCTTCTCCCCACAGTTAATGTCAATTAACTTCCATCCCAAGAGATCCTTGCCCATGGAATTGCTGGGTTACAATCCTGTAGTCATGAACTGCAGCTATTTTAATCTAATCCAGAGTTCAGGGAAGTAGGAGGACATTCAACTGTCCGTGTCCTCTGAGAGTTATTGGATTTTGTTGTTGTTATTCCCCTGAATGGCACTTGAGGTTAAGGTTCCCTTGCATACGATCAGTGCTCTGTTTTCCTTGACCATTATAAGTGCAATAAATGTGCAATCACTGGCATTTCCATTCCTGTAGCAAATACCTTCCTTTGCAGCTCTCTTCAGCAGGGGGATTGAAAAATCCACCTTAATGAAGGATCTGAATGAAAACAAACATGATAAATTATGTGTGTATACATATGTATACACACTTATACCTTCAGAAAATATGTATATGTGTCCATAACACTGTTCATTAGTCTCTCTGTTTTCTGTGTGTCATCCAGGTGATAGTTCATACTACCCTATTTTTCACTTAATTTCTAGAAGTTTCAATTAGATTGTACAATTCATTATATTGGTATAAGCATGATACTATATAGACAGTCTTCTCTCAAAAGGCTCATAGTTTAGAAGTCAGCTTATAAATGGATAAAATAGGGAGAGAGTAACAGTGGAGCACAAATGAAGAGGTCTGGAGATAAAAGCACACCACAATACGTAGCCTAGCCTGCTTGTGACATCTCTGCCTGGGGTTCTAGTCCCAGACATCTTACTGGCAATCGTGGTTGTACCAGACAGTGATGAGAATAAGGAAGACAACCCAGCCCTTGTTTAGCTGCTGACAATGAGTACTGATTTTTTCAAGCAGTAGGAAGGGGAAGCAATTTGGTTATATTTTCATGTGGGTTAATCTAGAAGGAAAAAGAGGAAGGAGGGAGGAGGAAGATGGACTGAAATCAGCTGACTCTGCCACTTGGAGTTCTTATGGACTGTGACCATGTTGAAGAGTAAGCAAAGATGACCATTCCAAAGTGTTCCTGCATTGCGGCTTTGCGGAGTAGCAGGTGTGATTCCTCTTCGTAGGGTGGTGTGTTCGTGTGTGGGAGAAGAGTCTAAAAATCTGTTTCATCTCTTTTGACAGTTGTATATGCTTTCACACAGAGAAGCAGGGAATGCAAATTATTTCCGTAATATAAGTATTTGCACCTATGTTGGAAATGTTTTTTGGAACATATAAATTAAATGTTCTTTAAAAGATAAGAGAAAAAAAACACATTAAACTCAAGTTACTTTGACCTTCTGTCTTGCCCTAGTGAACTTTTAGAAGTAAAAGATAAACATGTGCTTTCTAGGACATGTAAAAATGGTAATTGTGTAGTTTGTGATGACAGGTGATGTGAATTGTTGTTAATAAAGTATCTGTTTAAATTGTTCCAGAATGGGCACTGACAACCGTAGTGAAAATTCTCTATTACTGAAACTATTACATCACACTATCTCAAATCATTCTGTTTTGACATCTGAATTACAGATGATACAAATCAATTGTTTGTGTTCCTGGTTGTTCTCAGTAATTTCTGTGATGTACATTAATTAGTGCAATTTTCCCCATTCAAGCATAAAACTAGGAACAAATTAAAGTAAAATATAAATAGGTTATTAGGAAGTTACCTTAGAAACCCAAAATAATACTAATGCTATCATGTTCATGAAAATACTTCAAAACTCACCTGTTGAAACTGGACAAATGGGCCAGAGTCTCAAATGTATGTCCTTTTAATTATTTATGAAAACTGAGTGCCAAGAGAGAAAAGAAATACACGAGTGCTTTGAAAGATTACCATGGGAGCGTGAACATTGTGCATGAGTTGAAAGATGACTGCATGAGCTTCCAGTTGAGTAGAAACCAACGTTAATCAATTTGAGATAAGCCTAAAAAGTCAGGCATCTGTATTCTTGCTGCTCATGGAACTGCTTGTATTCCTTCACATCCAGGGTTTGGTCTTACCTAATGTATGCTGTCCAAACCTTGTACTAAGTTAATTACACTGTTAATTTCTTTGTTTTATAATTTTCTTATTTACTTGTGCTTGGTAAATATTTATTAATTGAATATCTGTGAAGAGGTAGTATTATTAATCTTTTGTACCTGTGAAACGGTGTACAAAGGAATTGAGGCTAAACTTGTTGAAACTATGCATTCAGTGTTAAGGATCAGCTTCAAACATTACTGACTAACTTTCTTGGAGCATGTAATATCAATACATAATTCCAAAGGAATTTGCATGCTCAAGAGCAGCTTCAAGTTTTACAGTGTGTATGCTGGTGCCGTCATCTTCAGTCCACATAAGAATTATTTTGTGCTTCCTCTTAGTACAGGAGTCCTGTATTTGTACCTGACTAACATGTCACACCTCAAGGCTTGAGATGTGCTATCCTGATAGTTGAAACCCTGGCACCACTTTCTTCCTTGTAAGCACAGCTCACTCCTAATTTCTGCTTGTCCCTCCTGCTGCTGTTCTTTCGTGGGGTGTATAATTGTATGGAGGGATCTGCTTAGCATCTCAGTCCTCAGAGACAGCACACCGGGTGGAAACTTCTGTTCATGAGCATGTCTGTGGCATGTAGGAGGAATGTTTTAATGGAACAGGCGCAGTACAGGTGGGCTCTCTTGGGAAGTTCTCTAACCACATCTGCCAAGTTTCTAACATAGGCAGGTAAAGTAAGGAATACAAGGAACCGTAAAGGTATTTTAAGATATTATGCTGTTTTGTTCAGTTTATGCTGCTGTTTCAGCTTGAATGACTTTCTGGGTGCCTCAGGGACAATGACTTTTGGCATTGGAGGAAGTGGGGTGAACACTTCAGGTCAGAATGAATGTCAGTCACTGGGGCTGAACATGACAGAATTCATCTGTCAGTTTCCTTAAAGTGGGCTTTCTGGTGAATGCTTTTCTACTCTGCTTAGTCACTTGAATTGTTTTCTAAGCTGGTTAAAAAAACCAGGAAGGCTTTGCCAGTCCAGATTCTGGAGAAAAAAATAAAAGGCTCATTTGGGTTTAGTATTGTATCTGATGGTTTAAAAACACATTTCTGAAATTTATTTCAAAAACTCTGGTGGCTTGTGTTGGGACAACTGAACAACTGCTGATATTAATTGTCTGCCTGGGTGTCTTTGTCAAAGGCAGTTCAGCTTAAGTCAATGGCATTTTAGGCTAGATTACTGCATCATCAACTGCAGTGGCCCATGAGACTGGTACAGGTTCCTTTTGCTGTTCCTCTCCTTCTCCTGTTCCCCTATATGCAGGTAATAACTACCATCAGACAAATGTGTTGAGCAACCCAATAAGGTAATCTCCCAATGAACTTTTATTTGTGAGGTTTCTCTGGTAGACAAGGTGTGTGCTTGCAAAAGTTTATAGTAACAGAGAGGTTTTGGAGGATGGGGAGTTACTGTTTGTAGGTGCAATTTTTTTCTTCAGGAAATGGACACAAGGCAGCTGAAATTCAGTTGATGAAAACTTTTATCTAAGCCAGGATCTCTGCAGCTCTTCATGGTTTGGTCTTCCCCGAAATTTTATTGGCAGAGGTGTGGCAATTAGCAGCATGATCTGTTTCTTAACTTGTATAGCAAAGCCAGTAAGTGATGCTAACAGTAAAAGTTACTTAAATTAGCATAATTTAATATAAGTCTAATTGTATCCATCCTGTAGAATTTACCAGTGTAACTATGTGAAAGTATGTGGCTTGTTTAAAAAAAAACTTGTCTAATGTTGATCAAAGTGTTTTTTACTGGAGCAACTGCTGCTTCTTTGTTGCTCTCAAATGTTTTCCTAACTTAAACAGGCAAGCTGAAGGCATCTATACTAAGTGACTCTCAATCACCCAGTGATGAAAGAACACCTTTGTGCTTCATACAGATACTTGAGACTGAAGAATAGTTATTTGCTTCTTTCAGGGGAGGTGTTTATTCAAGTTTGTCAGTTGAAGTCCACAGATCAGTTTTTCAAACATCGAAATAAGAACATTTAGAATGTTAGAATCTGTTAATATATCAAGATCTCTATGCACAGTATATCAAGTAGCTTTAGATAGCTCGGTAGTTTAAAATGCCAAGGGAATTTTCAAAACTTCTCAATCTCCAGCCAATTTTCTGAACATTTGGTTCCTGTTTTACAGAAGGAGACTTATGTAAAGTGCGTATGAAAAGATGCTGTTCTAGACTATTTTAGTAATTTTATGATACCTGGAAAGATAGAGACTCCTTACTGAGCTACTGAGATTGAAATCAGTCTATACAGGAGGGCATTATCAGAGTCATTGTCTTAAAAGTCACCTATGCCATCTCAGAGGTGGTAATTCAGATTGTGAAGTGCTGGAAATTTCCTTCCCTGGCCCCTGACAGATACCACTTTAAAAGTAAGTAATAAGGCCTGACCCAAGGATAAACAAGTAGATTTTGCAAAGACTGAGAGCTACAGAAAATTCAGGAAAAGTGCCAGTTACAGAGACTAACAGACAGCAGAATGTACATTCAAGGAAAGAATTAGATACGACCTTTGCAACATCTGCCCACTAGGGCTGGGAACAGAATGTGGTTATTATTGCAAGTACCATGCTGAAGAAACAATTAGGTTTTGTGTCTTCATCAGTGGTAGGGTTGTTGTGATCTATTATTTATAGCTTGTGTGTGTACATTTGCTTGTTTGTTTTTGTTTGGTATCAGCACTGTCCTTAGATCCAGTGTCTTGTGATAGAGGTTGTCCATTTCACTATGTAGCTTTTGCAGTTGTCCTTCCTTGAGTTCCTTTTATTTATGTATTGCTCTATTCCCCTCAGCCTATACTTAGACTTTCAGCAGCTGTACTTTCTAGGCTGCCTGGGCTGATTTCCTTCCCTGTCTTCTCTAACTCATTTGTATCCTGAGTCAGCCACTGGACTGTGCTGCCTTGGTGTTTGTATGGCCCAGAGTGAGGCAGACTAGGGAACTTGCTCACTGAAACTATTCATCTTGGCCAGTTTATTTATTCTCGGTTTAGCCCCTCCCTGTTGTGACTTAGTGCTCAGCTGTACCAGTGCTAGAATGAGAGAGGTCAGTAGGAGTGAGTGGGAGTTGCCAGTTAACCTATTCTATGAAAAGCTGAGTAAGTACTTGAGCTTATCCTGTCCATTTATCCCACGCAGAGCTGAAGCTGCTGTCTGTTCCTGATTTACAGCTGATTGTTTATTAACCCACAAAGCCAAAAGGGTAACAGTAGTTTTTTTCTTTGAGAATGATCTGTATCTTTTGGCTTCAGTCTCTGATAGATAAGAAATGAAGCTTTTGAATTAGCTGAGACGAAGATGTAGCTTTTTGTTGTCCTTCAGAAAAAATAATTGCAATCCTCCTCATTTTACTGCATGCAGTTAGAGATTTCTGAGGGATAAAAGACATCTGAGAAAGAGTATCCCTTCCAAAGTTTACTAATGTTAAATTGTGATTGCATGTTGTATCAGAAAGTAGTTAAAATTTTTTTAGGAAACATTTTGAGAAAAGACTTTAGGAACAAAAAGTGAAACAAAGTTGTAGAGTTTTTGTTACTCCTGAGTTTCTGTACCAGCTTTGAAATTCCCTTTTTTCACAGGGAAATTTTTTGTTGTGAAATTTCTGTCAAAAGACCTATAAAAGTAGAAAAAAATGAATTTGACTAGTGCTTTGATATGCCTGCTACCAAATACAAATCAAGCAAATTTTTGTACTTTCAGGGCAGCACTTGTGTACTTTATTAACAGTTAGGCATGCTTTGAATAAACAGTTCTCTGTTTCAAAACAGAAATACAAGTCCAAAATCACGTTCAGCATCTTTATTTTCCCATATAGTGTTATCCCATTGTTTTGTCATCCCATGATGTACAGATTTGTAGATACTACTGGGGAGAGCATCAAGGCAGTAGAGCAAGTGAGCATTCCAAAGTTGTGATATATTGGAAAGATTTCAAGTGTTTCAGTCTGAAGAGGGGAAGAACTCAACCACAGGAATTAACTCCTGGGTGAAAAAATTGGTTTCACAAAAGGCTGGGTAATTCCCTTGCTTGCAGACAAGTACCCTTTCTGGTGTTGAGTTATTCTCAGTGCTGAACTCAGCCTTTGACTGGAATAAACCTTCTTCCAAAAAAAGACTCCTAGGGCCTTGCAAAATGTTGGAAATCGTTAAATTTAACTCATGAAAGTGTCATCTCTGTTAGCAGTCTGCAGGAAGTGAGGGGTTTATTTTCTTTGCCTCCATTTCCACACTCATTGAACTTCAGTTTAAAAACAACAAACCTGAAGACACACACAAAAAAGAGAAACCTATCACAGCCCCCTACAACTCCACTGTAAAACTGAGAGGGGGTTCTGCTGCCATGATTTGCTTCCATATCAAGTCCATCTGTTATGTTTGGTATATTCTCACCAGCTTCCTGAAGTGGAACTGGGACTTCCAGGGCTCTCTGTGAGTCTAACTAGAAGGCTTGAAGGATAAGAATAAGTAAAGGTTATGAATGAAAACTAACAAACACTATATATAGATAGATGTCTTGTGTGTATTTTTCTTCCTCTCCTTGAGAGAATTTTTTCTTCTGGGTCTCAGCTGAAACAAGCTCAGTTGGATTCAAGTCCAAAGACAGAGTAATGTAATTACTCAGTTGATGAGGCTCTGGATGTTAGCTATGTGCTGAGCACATAAAGATGTTAAAAATGCAGTGGGCTTAAAGCCCTCTAGAATTGTTTATAATGTTCTTGTCTTTAGGAATGCAGTAGCTGAACTTGTCCATATTTGGTCAAAGGACTGTGTTCCGTGGGGAGCCTTGAACATGCACTACTCAGTCGAAGGAATTAATAGTAGAGGGAGATCTAAGAAATTTGTAATCACAAGCTTGGTCTGAGAAGGTAAGCAACACCAGCAGCAAAACAGCTTATATGTGTGCTCTGTCAGATATATCAGTTTTGGGTCTGGAGGTAGCGCTGTCTGAATTGAGAATTTAGTAAAGCTCTAGTGTTGCTTTTGTGGAGGAGAGTCACAGAAGCCTTACAGAAGCATGAGAGATTCTTTGAAGGCATCTGCATGTGCATGACTGTTATGTATCTTGTTAGCATAGTAAAATACTTTCTCCTGAATTGGGAAACAGCAGGTGGAGTTCTGTCATTTTTTGACTGTCTCTACAGAAACAGTGACTTGTTAAACCGAATTGGTAAACATACCTACAGAGAGATTGGAAAGGGAAGGGAAAAATTGAACAGTATTTTTCCTCCTCGGGCAGTGTGGACTTCTGACTTCTATACTATATGAAGTTACTTCATACTTTGTTCCAGTATACATATGTGATCATACAGTTGAGAAGGAGAAAAATCAGTGAACTAGAAGTGAAATGTGGTTTACAGATAACTTTGAAAAAGTGTCACCTGCCAAAAATCTCACATAATTTTTTTTTTTTTTTTTACCAGTCAATGAGGTAATAAAACAATTTTCGGAGAGTATTAGTTTAAAAGACAGGTTGGTTGTAGATGTGAACTAGTTGTTGAAACTAGGGAAGATGGAAAGTTCTCTGTGTCTGGACTGTGTCAAATGGATTTTAAATATAGTCTGTCCCTTCTCTTTCTCTTTTTGAAGTAAAAAATTGTTATTCCTTAGATAAAGGATTTTCTCTTACTGCTCAGGATGCATTACTAGATGATGATTAGGTGCTAGAAATATCTGTCATATAGTCCATGCTGTTTCCTAATTTTAAGTGCAGTATTTTAAGGCAGACTAAAGATGACAGCATCTACTTACTTAGCAAAGGCAACTTCATCTCCTTTTAATTTTTTTCTCTGTGGTGTACAGGAGTGAACTAGGAATACTTGAAATCCAAACATTTTTCTATATTTTTTGTGTTCATGGCCTATATGTGTCAATTCGTAATGTTTCTGTGGTTTGTTCCCTAGGAAAAAAAAAAATTGATGAGTAAAGGATGGGAATGCAAAGTACTTTTATCCTGCTTTAACACAGGTGTTTGCGTATTTATGTAACTGGATAATAATACAGGACTTATATAAGCTTAACTTTTCCATTTACTTTTCCAGAGTATGTATTGCATATTGACTCTTATTGTTTTTGTTCTATGAGACTTTCTTAAATGTCGGAGTATTTGTGGACAAACAAATGAGGTTATGACCTGAGCATCTAAGTAGTTGTTTGTACCACGTACTTCAACATGGTGCTGATGGGCCAAATTACTTCTTTCAAGGTTTCTCTCCACAAAATTCTGCTCTGACAAGGATACTCTCCCTTTGAACAGCTGTACAAGTTTGTGTGGCAGAAGGGTGTATTCTGGGTGTAAATGGATCTTTCCCTCTTCATTTTTTTTAGCTGGTGAAATACCCATGAACTTTATGGAAGGGTTTGTTCCCTCTAATCTCTGGAAGGAGAAGAAATAGGTGGTTATAATTTCATCTTTCTCTTCTGGCTGCCACTGGCAATTGTGACAGATGGTGGTGGAGATACACATGTTGAAATGTGTTACGTTACAGCATCGCTTTACAGCGTCTTTGAGCTAAGACACTCCAAATCTATTAGATGTTCCTATATCATACTGCAGGTACCGCATCCAAATTCTGTGGGTTTACACTAATGAGCCACAAAGGTATGTGAGAGATCTTGTTTTGCATAGCAGTGTTGAGATCTAGTATGTTTGCCATCAAAATTGTAGTAGTAGTGCACCCTCATGCTTCGAAACTGCACGTGTATACAAACACAGCAGACATAATTTCCTTCTCACTATAATTAGGAGATCAGGGACTGTAAACCATGAAGCATCTTTTTAGAGTGCAGCCACCAAGAATTTGATTTGTCAAGAATTCCTAGCTTTTTGTTCTGGTTGACCACTCAGCCTCTTAAATGTTTTTTTGTTATGGTTTTTATTTGTTCTGTAGTTAATAAAATATGTGTCTTCTCTGTGTGATGCTCCATTTAAGTTGCACTCTGCCAGTCAGGGAGGACATTCTGCCATCTATCCTGTTGGCCTCACTCCGAAAGAGACACTTGTTCCCGAGTACTCATTTACTATAAGAGATTGTTTTTTCTTTCAAGAAGGAAATGTTCAACTGGACAATTCTCTCCATGTGGTTAATATGTTTTGTCATATTACCTTCCTGATGCAATTATTGAAGATACTTACGGATTCTGCCAAGCTTCACCTTGCGCTTGGAGTTCTAGACTTGTAGCGTAGCTTGGACTTGATGACCTTGTTCTTTGATTTGATAGCAAACTGGAGTTCATTTTTTTAAAAAAGGGGCCTTTCTTGGTAACCTGAGTTTTTGCAGGAAAGCAAAATCCAGACATTGTTTTCAAGTGGTTTTCTTGCTTAGAATTGTCTTAGTTTCTACCCAAGATTTTAATGAGATTTGCAACCGTATACCAGTGTGAAACCAGCAGGTTTCTTGTCAGTATTCTTCCCTGGTCCTTCTGCTGGGTATCTTTGGCTGTCACGTGAAATAGTTCCATCATGAGTGGTCTGAAAACAAGGTCAGCAAATTTTGCTCCAATACAAATTCTCCTCACTGTTTCTTTCTTTCATTGTTGAAGTCCTGGTAACCTTAAGACTCAGAATTGTACC